>NC_134137.1:297687500-307687500 GCF_033958435.1 Carettochelys insculpta | reverse complement strand
TGACTGGTATCATCATCATCATCATCATCTATAACCGTGGGCTTAGCGCCTGTTGGTGTCTGATGCCTCTCTCACTATTTCCTTCCATCTTTCCCTGTCCAGTGCAGAGTGGCTTAGCTGCTGTAGACTAGCTCTGCAGCAATCCACTATATCATCTATCCATTCTCTGTGGGGTCTGCCTCTCCTGTTTGAACCATCCATTATGCCAAATACCAGGGTCTTGATTTTTCTTTCACCGTTCATTCTGCAAATATGCCCAAAGAGTTGTAGCTTCCATTTTATAACCTTCTGCAGCAGGTTCTCTTTCGGCTGTATCTTTCTATATAATTCCTCATTGGTGACCTTCTGCATCCATCCTATTCTCAGAATCTTTCTGTAAGAGCTCCTTTCGAACACCAATATTCTTCTCTTCGAATCTTTCATTATCACCCGTGTCTTACATCCATACAACATTCTGCTGAATGTACACATTTTCAAGATGCTCAGCTTCGTTCTTAAGCTAATTGCTTTGCTTTTCAGATCTTGTCCATCGCCTTCAAATTCGCTCTTGCTTTCACTATTCTAGTCACTATTTCCTTCTTACAGTCTAGATCGTACGTTATGTTGCTCCCCAGATATGTGAACTTCTCTACATTTTCTAGTTCAATACCATTGACGCTGATCTTCCTTCCTATTTCCTTATCTCCAAATACCATTGCTTTTGTTTTATCGATGTTCATAATCAGTCTGTACCACTTCCCTTCTTCGATAAACTCCTGCACCATTTTCACTAGCTTCTCCTCATCTTCCTCAATGATAATATATCATCTGCGAACCTCAAGTTGTTAATTCTTTTCCCATGCACAGATACCCCTTCTACCTCTTCCTTGTTCTTGTCCATTGCTCTCTCCATACTTGGCAATATTGGATCTTCTTGTCTCGTACCTCTGCTTCTTTTAAATCAACTTCTCAACTCCCTGCATGTTCTCACCGCTGCCTCTGCATTGTCATTGATATCCTTCAACAACCATATCAGTCTGCTATCCACTCCGTTTGACTCCAACACTGCACAAGTCACTTTCTGATCTATACTGTCAATTGCCTTTTGAAAATCCACGAAGCAAGTTTATACGTTCTTGTTCTTTCATCGAGCTTTTTCCGCTATCAGTCCTAATGCCAATATATGCTGTATGGTACTTCTGTCTTTTCTGAACCCCACTTGCTCGTCAGCTAGATGCTCTTCTATCTGCGATCTTAGTCTCTCAGTCAGCATCATCAGCAGCACCTTGCCTAGATAACTCGTTAGGGAATCATTCTGTAGTTCTTGCACGCCAGTGTACTTCCTTTCTTGGGTATTGTCACTAGCACAGATCTTATCCATTCCTTAGCTGCCTTCCCTTCTTTTCATGCTATATTACGTAGTCGGTGTATTTCCTGACTCATGCTTTCTCCGCCATATTTGATCATCTCTCCCGTGATCTTATCATTTCCAGGGCTCTTGTTCTTCTTTCGTCATTTCACTACTTTTTCTACTTCCTCCTTTGAAATATCGGTCTTGATCTCGATGCTCTGTGGAGATATCTCTTTCAGTTCTTCAATCATCTCTCTGCAACAGTTGGGTCCAACTGCACTTTGTATAGGTTTGTGCAATATCTCGTCCATCGCTGCACAGTCTTCTCCCTGTTCATGAGCACTTCTTCGTTCTCATCTTTGATCACCATCTGCTTTAGTTGTCATTTCCTATTAATATTCCTAATTGTTTTATACACTTCCCTGGTCTTACATTCATCGTAATACCTTTCTATATCTTCACATTGCTCCTCTAACCATTTCTCCTTATCCTTTTTGGCTCCTTTCCTTACCTCATTGCATTTCACCCTATACTACTGTTCTGCCATCTCAGAGACATCTCTTCTGATCTTCAACTCTCTCTTCTCTTGAACCAGCTTTAGTGTCTCCTTGGTAATCCACTTCTTTTTTATCTTTTCCTATTGTGGAACAGTCTGCTCAATTGCCTCTTCTATAGCGATGTCTATCCCCACCACTGTCTTATCTAGGTCTTTCTCTGTGGCGATATTCTTAATCTTCTCTTCAAGCACTGCTCTGTATGCATTCCCTGTTCCTTCTTCACATAGCCTTGCCACATCTCTTCTTTTCTTAAAATCTGTCTCACATTTTCTTTTGAGTTTTATCTTGACATTTGCGATCACTAGACTGTGGTCTGAGTGTATATCCACTCCTTGGAAAGTTTGGCACTACTGTACTGATGTTATCCATCTTATCAAAATCACCTCTATCATGTTCTTGGACTTCCTGTCATTCGATCGCCATGTCCACTTCCTACAGTCCTTTTGCTGGAATCTCATGTTGCAGATCACCAGCTCATGCTCTGTAGCAAACTCTAGCAGTTTCTCACCTTGTTCGTTTCTTTCTCCATATCCAAACCTTCCCATGACTCTCTCCCAACCTTCATTATCTGTTCCAACCTTAGCATTCCAATCTCCTCCGATGATCAACACATCTGTCTTCAGTATCTCCTCCACCGTCTTTGTCAAGTCTTTGTAGAATAGCTCAATCTCTTCCTCTGTACTGTCCAGCGTGGGTGCATATACCTGAATGACTGAGATGTTGAATGGTTTTGCTTCAAATCTTGCTACCATCATTCTTTCACTCACCAGTTTGTATCGTAATAATGCTCTTCTAGCTGTTTTGCTAAGAAGGAATCCAACTCTTGCTTCATGCTTCGTTTCGTTTCCTGATCAAATGACTTAGCAACCGCATATATCTCCTGATCCCGTCCAACTCATCTCTGCCAGTCCAAGTATATTGAATCAGTGTCTCTCCATCTCCTTCCAAAGCAGCTCTAATTTTCTAGTTGCCCACAGTGTTCGGACGTTCCCTGTTCCAATGGATAGCATCTGTGCTAGTTGTAATTTTAATTTTCTTTCGGTAGCCAACTTATTGACCCAATCCCGACTGCTCAATTGGTATCGCGGACCTTGTTTATCCAGGCAACATCTGAGCCGGCATCTTTTATCATTTAGTTGTACTGGCATCAGATTTCATTCATGTTGTTTGATGATCAGTGCATCGACACACATCTGACCAGCCCTCCTCCTTCATCCCGGCTTGGGACTTGCATGGAGTTCATAGAGGCTTCATGGCAGAGTTATGACTGGTATGGAGGAAGTAAATAAGGAAGTGGCACTTACCATTCACATACCAAAACATCCAGAGGTCACTCAATAAAATTAATAGGCAGCCGGTTTTGAACAACCAAAGGAAGTACTTCTTCAAACAGTGCAGTCAACCTGTAGAACATGCAGAGGGGGGCCTGGCAGAATCAGGGGTAAATCCAGCCAGAGATATGGTCGAGGCATGTGATCCCTTGTGCTGCTTCCCCACCACAACATGTCACTTCTGAGTGTCAAATGGCATTAGGGTGTGGTAAACCTAGAACAGGGGCTGCCAATTTGCAGCTCTGGAGACACGCGGCTCTTTAAGGAGTCACTTTTGGCTCCAGGCACTGCTGCTGCTGACTCCTCTTGTGGCTCAAGTGAGCAGCAGGCAAGGGAGGCAAGCAGCAGGCAGAAGAGTGAGGAGGCAAGAAGTGATGAGGGGGTATGAGGAGATGAGCCAGCATGGGGAGGAAGCCTGATGGAGGCATGCAGGGGTAGTGGTCGGCGGGTGACTGAGGAGGGATGCAGCAAGTCAGCAGTGGGTTGTATGGTGAGAAGAGATGCAGCGGCCAGGGGCATGCTGAGAGAAGGTGGGACCTGGGGCAGAGCAGGGGTGAAGTGTGGGCAGGGCTGATGACACCCCAATGTGTCCCAGTATTTTACTGTTATAATCTGGTCACTTATCAGCTGTAGACGAGAAACAAACTAACACTAATGGCTAAAACAAGTACATAGCAGAGAACAGATGATCAGTAAGAAATATTCTTCAAACTGCCACTTTAATTAGTTCTTGATCTTTCTCAGATTTCTCCTTGGGTAAAATTTAACATGCTTTAATATTATGAACAGACAACTGGTTTCTATTATATTTCAGATAAATTAGTTTTTCACAGCATCTCTTTCAGAGTGGATCTTCAATTAACTGTTACAACTGACATTAATACAAGCTGTTTTCACCTCATAGACCACAATTTTTAAGTGATTACAAACTACAATAATGGCCAAATTCTATCCCAGGCAAGACCTGCCAGGGTCTCATGTGAAGAAAAGTAAATTAGAGAGGAGACAAAAAAGGGGGAAGTGGATGGGCAGCAGGAGGTGGAGCTTCTTTCATGAGGAACTTTTTTTTTAAACAAAATCTAAAACAAACTTCACAACTACAGTGCAAAATTCATTTACCACAGTTTCCTCATTCTTGTTTCAAGGCTGCTGAAGCTGATTCATTTCCTGTTACCAATAGCCTAGTGAGCAGATGTAATTTGAAGACAAAATTCAGCTTGAAAGCCTTCCAGCCAAAACACTATTCGAGGAGCCAAGAGCACCTTATATGGCTAAAATATTCTGCTTTCGAAGTTGGAAGATCAGAGAGACTTGAGAATCATGAAAATCGCACCATTCCTTCCTGTGCTGGTAGCACTGGATCTCTCTATTTGCTGTTACTCTTATGAATCAAGCTCTTTACCTGATATAAAAGATAAGCAGTTTATTGAGGAGTGTGTGACGCTTCATAACCGTTTTCGGTCCCAGGTGAAACCAGCAGCCAGCAACATGCTTCACATGGTAAGGGAACCTTCAATGATATTACACAATATTACTAGCTGCTTGCACACAGTGAAGTGAATATTGCAATGGTTCTCACACAGATTTTTTTTGTAATGGGTTACAAAAGCTCAGCTATGCCAACCCTCCTTAAATCATAGTTGCAAAACAACAAGTAACAGGACCCCAACAAAACAAAGCCTAGCACCACTTCCATGACACTCCAGTTCTCACAGCTAGATGTATTCTTCCTCAAAGCCTCCTCTGGGTTCTGGTTGATTTTTTGACCCTCACTCTTACATTTGAGATTTATGTTATGAAAAGCCTCCATGTTTTTGATGATCACAGCTCTGCAGTGCTCTGTCTGATTTATGCGGAGCCCTAAACATGCTCTTTTGCTGCTTTTTTCCCCCTCCACATCTTGTTCTCTGGGTTGTGTACTGCAGATCTGTACTGGAAGAGGACACTGTCAAATCACTTTGCAGCATTTAAAGCTGTTTGATTATCCACAATGCTGTCTCTTTGGATTTCATCCAACAAGAAGATTATTCACAGCTGCTGGCCGTCCTAGAAGCTAGAGGTGCTGGTTGGGCAGTAGACAAATTTAATCAGGAATAAAGTCCCTGGTTGTCAGTTCTAGGATCATTCAGGCTCTCCACTCACCTCATTATTACAGCTGAGAGTGCCGTATCTACCCATCCCATGCTGGGGTACAGACAAATCCAGCCTACCACTACAAATACACAAAATCCCCTTAAGCAGAGGACTGTCATTTGCCAACTGCAGCAGTAATTCCCTTTTCCCAAGTTCAAGGGACTCACAAACTACCATGATGAATGTGTTGTAAGTACATAATGGAAACCCTGCTGTTCTCTTCAGACAACAAAATCTTTGAGAGTTTCCTCAATTTCAAAGTCCTGGGATAACAGGGCTACCCCTCTGAGGCTATCTTACTGGGAGGTTGGGGCGGCATTATCAAGGAAGAGAGAATGTCAAATTCTTCATGGCAAACAAGTCAACTGACAAATTTAACCCCTTCCCCGTTCAGAAATCACTTTGTACTAATGCACTCCTTGGCCTGAGCCAAAGGTCATTCAAATCAGGGGAAAGACTGCCAATGACTGCAATGGGATTTGGATCAAATATTTTCTTGCAAGTGTTCAACAGTTTTCGACTGCTCATGATCTGTTCAATTTGGGTATGCCTACAGGATGCATGCTTCCCTGCACAGATAAGCAGACATGGGCTAGCTCTGCTCCAGCTGGCTCACTAAAAATGGCAGTGTTGCTGAGGTTTCTCAAGTGGCATTGTGGGCTGGTTACCTGAGTACAAACTTGCCCATAATAATCCCAAGATACGGAGTCTGGAAGCTAGCCTGAGCCATTGCCGATGAAAGATAATGAATATTTTTTCAATGTGATATTTCTACCAAGAACTGCCATTCTTTACACACTCTTACGAGCTTCGTATATGAATTAATCTTTGTTTATGTGAACACAGAAGCATTCACACAGATAGCAAATAATAGTTATCAATATCAGAGAGGTAGCCGTGTTAATCTGTATCTTCAAAAACAACAAGAAGTTCTGTGGCACCTTATAGACTAACACATACTTCTAGTGCAGACGTAGCCAGATTGTTTTGGGGATGGGGTGAAAAATGAAATTGAAAAGAACAAAAATCTACAAAACAGGTCCCCAAAACTCTCTGAACCAAATCTGCTATTCTCATCAATTGACTGGGTCTCTTTCTTATGAAAAATTCATAGGAGCTGCACAGATGTAAACAGGAATATTACTCTTAATTTGTAATAATATCAAGTCTGGAACTGGAAAGCAATCTCTTGTAAATATTTGTTCAAGAGGATCTATCGTAAGGAAATATCAAATAACTGTCTGTCTAAAGTAATGACAGAAGACCTTGATGATAGTAAATAGGAAAAACAAACTCACTGTAACATTTTGTCAGGCGAAGGCCATGTCTACACTTGGGAAAAACATGGAAATGAGCATGCTAATGGCCAAATCAGAGAATACTAAGGGGGCACTGAAAAGAATATTCGGCACCTCATTAGCATGCTGCTGGCCACAACACTTCGAAAGTGCTGTTTCTCTTGCACACAGCTCGTATACACAGGGCTCCTTTTCGAAAGGACCCTGCAAAGGTTGAAATCCCCTATTAGCTGATAGGAATAAGTTTAGACCTAGCCAAATAGTTTTTATGTCAGTGTTTTGAGACAAATCCTGGCAAGAGGCAAAGATTTTATCCATAAAAATTGACATTGTAGCTCACTGTTCTGAAAGGAAAGACCTCATCTTGAAGTTAGTGACTAAACAGTAGATAAAAAGATCTTAGCTTTTGTTGATTTACGCACAATTCACTTTTACAGTCTTAGCTACAAAAATAAATGGAAACTATATATTTGTAGTGGGTTATGGAACATTTCTCTACAAATATATTTAGAAATAACCTCTCAGTTTAATATTGCTGTAACATAATGCAGTTGACAGCATATTTCTAGTATTGTACTTAGATGACTGTCATAAGATACATTTTGCAAAAGCAACGAGGAGTCCTGTGGCACTTTATAGATGAACAGAAATGTATGGGCATAAGCTTTGGTGGGCAAAGACCCACTTCATCAAATGCAGGTCTAAGATATATTTTATAACATTTGAGGTCTCCTTGTGTGTGTTTATATTTCTAGTGATCATTTAGTCCTTGACAGAACAGTCAGTACTGATTAATTTGTAAAGAAAGCTTATTTATAGAAACTGAAGCAGTCAGGAAATGCAACAGAGAAATTCCACAAATTAAAAATATTCTAAAACCGGAACACCTCATGGAAAGATGGAATTAACTGAAGTGTCAAATTTTCACTATAAAATTCCCCCTTTTTATAAGTTAGAAGTGTAAGCTCCCAAAGCTGAATTTTCAGAGATTCCACTTTACATTAGTTGAAAGAGGCTTTGTGTGCACAAAGCAAATGAAAAGCCAAACCAACACCTCTGCAAACAGTAATTTGAGAGTACAAATTGCACATATAGCTTTTTGACAATCTGGTTTGCACAGGAAAATTAATGTTTGCCTAGTCAAATATGGATTTGGAGCAAACATATACACTTACAAAATTTGAGAGTGAAATTTATAGGAAGCATTCAAGCCACTCAGAGTTTGGCGCAGGGTATGTACATGACTTGACCTAAAAGGCAAGGGACTCTGCCAGTGGGCATGTGCACCTAGTGGTGACTTTAATGGTAAACCATTTACACAGGTAGGATTTTCTCTTGGGTTGCCACTCCCAAGGTACAAAAAAATCATAACATTTGGAATTATCCTGAACCCCTAAAACTGAACAGATGACAACACTAATTTGCTCTGAAATACTAATAGTGCTCTTGAAAATTAGTTTTTTAACACAGTAATGAATCTCGTTTATGACTAAAGAGTTTAAAAGCCTACATTTGTTTTCCAAACAACTTTAGTGGTTGGCTTATAAATTCAGGAGTCCAGAAAAACCAGAACATTGCTGTGTCTGTCTAAATGATTGGTTAAATTTAACAAAAATGGGACTGGTCATCAGTTGGTTTTATTGAATCCCCAGAATTCCCTCTTGAAGCTCTCTGACGAGGCCAGGAATACACAGACGTGCAGAATATATGAAACTTTCACATCTGTGAGTTGCCTCCCGCGAAATTCCTTCACATTACTCATGCCACTGTAACTGAAAATGGTTTGTTTCTGTTTTTACATTTGGCAGAGCTGGGACCCAGATTTGGCAAAGACAGCCAGAGCCTGGGCAAAGAAATGTCAGTTTAAACATAATATCTATCTCAAGATAAAAGGGAAGACTCACCCTAGCTTCACTGCTGTTGGAGAAAACATCTGGACTGGCTCTCTTCAAATTTTTTCTGTGACTGATGCTATCACTAGTTGGTACAATGAGTTCACAGACTATACCTATAGTACTAACACTTGCACCAGAGTGTGTGGTCATTACACTCAGGTAAGTAATTTGTTACTTTTTTTTATCTGAACTTCAGTATTATTTTTGGCTATTGTAATCTGAAGTGGAAGTTTCTTATTCCAAGTCAATACATTATTTTCCAAGTCTTGTCGTCACATTGTGTGAATGCTCTTTTTATTTCACTGATTTAGAAAGGAGCCTTGAAATAAAGAGGATTTTTTTACCCTTTAAATTTAAGCTTAATTTTGTTTCCCTTACAAAACACACTGTCCTGGCAAGGAATGAGATACAGACCCTCAGGCTAGTAATAGCAGTGCAGGGTTGCTCAAAATAAGAATGGAGTGAGACTGGAAATTGGCTGCAAGGTCTTTCAGTTTTAGGTCAGCAATTCAAAAACAGTAGGCTTGGATTGTTAGTGGATAAAAAATCATTATTACTGTTCGGAGCTGTGCAATCAAGAATCTATTTATGGCAACTTTATTGATCCAATATTTGTGAAAAAGATGTATCATTATGTGCCAGTAGTAGGTTTGCTTTATGCTAGCTACATATTTTCGTATAAATACAGCCCTTGCTTATATAAAAAGTCTTGAAACAACTGCCTTCTGACTGATCAGTGGCCTATATGGTACATGAATTTGTGGCATCTGTCCAGTTCACAGCAGATAAGGATCAGTGTCTCCTGTTAGAAGTCTCACTGAAAAGAGGCCAAGGATCATGCGAACATGAAGGTTGAGCTGTTGAGCTTTGCCTATAGATAAGAGATTTCAGTTTCTGGGAGTATCATGCTAGCATTTTTGTGGGCAATAAATTCATTAAAATTGCTATAAAAAGTTAAAATAGGGTGGACTAGTGGTTATCCAAAGAAAGTCTCATTCCTGCGATGTCTGGAGGCAGGAATTCAGCTGAGTGCATTTCATTCTCACTGGATAAAGGTAACGTTAGGGACTCTGAGTCAAAGTGTGCTCTTAAATAAATGTAAGTAACCTTACTGACTTCATCAAGTGGGGAAACTGAGCTTAGTGAGAGATGAGCTGAATTTGGATACATTAGTTTGCTAGTATTTTCCAGAATTCCAGTTTTCAAGAATTTAATGTCTTTTCCTGTACATGCACTTAAATGTTACATTGCACTACATATTTGGAACTGGGTTGATTACACTATAGAAGCCAATCCCTGCACAGCGTTCTCTGTCCACACAAATGAGAGTATATTTACACAGGTTTGTCGGTATAAATTTTGTTGCTCAGGAGAGTGAAAAATAAAGCTTTGAATGACATAAGCTGCACAAACAGAAGTACCAGTGCAAGCTGCTGTATGTCAGCTGGTGACACTCTCCCATCGAGACAGCTATCACTGCTCATTGGAGTGATTTAATCATGTTGATGGAAGCGCTCTTGTCCATCAGCATACACTGGCTACATGGGAAATCTTACAGCTGTGCAGTGGTAAGGTCTCTAATGTAGACATGGCCTAACTCGGTACCTTTTTATATTCCACTGTAAATGATATCCTATATGTTCCACCTTTTCTTAGCTGGTACATTCTGTCTCCAGCCTGCTGACCCATTTAATTCCCTGGTCCTGTCTCCCAAGAAATGAGGCCTCACCCACATCCAATTATTCACGTCAAGCTGGGCCTACATTGTACTGTGAAGAATCCCTAGGATACATTCTTCTTAGTTCAACAATTCTGTGTCACAAGTACAGTAGCTGGTGTCCCGCTATAGTTCAGTGAACGTTAAATCAGGTATTTTATGGGAGTGTATGCCCACTTCTTTTCAGATCAAAACTAAAAAGCAGTAAAGTAGCAATTTCAAGACTAACAAAATCATTTATTAGGTGAGCTTTTGTGGGACAGACCCACTTCTTCAGACCATAGCCAGACCAGAACAGACTCAATATTTAAGGCACAAAGAACCAAAAATAGTAATCAAGGTTGACAAATCAGAAAAAAAATGATCAAGGTGAGCAAATCAGAGAGTAGAGGGGCTGGGGGGAGTCAAGAATTAGATTAAGCCAAGCATGCAAACGAGCCCCTATAGTGACCCAGAAAATTCCCATCCCGGTTCAAACCACATGTTAATACATCAACTTTGAATATAAAAGAGAGTTCA
Organism: Carettochelys insculpta; assembly: GCF_033958435.1. NCBI lineage: Eukaryota > Metazoa > Chordata > Testudines > Carettochelyidae > Carettochelys > Carettochelys insculpta. The sequence continues at coordinate 307,676,720 of NC_134137.1, read as the reverse complement.
GCAGCCTCTCTTTCAAGACTGTTCTGAAAATTCCTCTTCAGTAAAACACAGACTTTTAAGTCATTAACAGAATGGCCCACTATGGCCTGAAGAAGTGGGTCTGTCCCATGCAAGTTTACTTAAATTATTTTGTTCATCTTTAAAGTGCTACTTTACTGCTTTTTTGTTTGGATAGTATATAGACTGGCACGGCTTTCTCTCTGTTTCTTTTCAGATCGTTTGGGCGACAAGTTACAAAGTTGGCTGTGCTGTTCACTTCTGCCCTACAGTAACAGGGTTTCCTGGATCTAATGCAGCACATTTCATTTGCAACTATGGGCCAGCGTAAGTCCTTGTTACAATTATTTTAAAAGGCTGTGGTGCAGGTGAGGAGTGATTTGTGTTACTTTCAGGTAAAGCCATCCAGGTAATACTTGAAGCTGCCATAAGATCCTCCAGATGAAGCCATGCCGCAGTCTTTATGACCAGGAAAAGGTCTACCCCCTGGAATGAATAATGGAGGCAAAGAAAAAGGTAGTATAAGAGACGGTGGAAGGTGCACTGCACTCGGTATTTGAGCAACTGACCTGACTGGTGTCAAACCACAGTTGATGCTCCTGCTCAGCATGCATAAAAATTTGAGACGTTTCAGAGTCAGTGCTGATTTTTTAAATATGAATTCAGGGTATTTATTCCTAAACACAGAATCCTTATCTGTGTAACCCTCTCCACTCCTTTTAGTTATTCAGTGGGCCTTTAGGGAAGGACAGAAGGGATGGTTCTCCAACTTAAGTATGTCATTTTACAGGTAGGGTAAGTCTGCAAGGCAACTGGAGGTGAGATGTAGCTGAGCTACTTTTAATCTAACCAGAGCAAGTAGTAACCTGAGCAAAACTGCAGCAGCAATGACTCCAGCCTAGGCTTGCCACCCAAGTAAGCGCTTAGGGTTCTAGGCTCACAGTCCATATAAGTACCCAGGGTTTCGGGCAAGCTAGTATGGCCCCACACTGAAACCCATGTTGATGTGGGTTCAATTTGCAGGCTAGTTGGTTTACATGCTGCCATCATCCCTTGCCTGCAGTTGCAGTGCAGACATACCTTAGAGAAACCAAGATTGACTATAAAACTGTACTCACAAATACATCAACCCAGCGTTTTATGAAGTGTAACTGCAGCAAGCATGGCCTTCTAATACATCTCTCTTCATACTGTGTGAGCGAGCAACCTTACCACCACTAAAGAGCGGACTGAAACTCCTATTATGCTGTGTTGCTGGTACACTGAAATTCTATCCTTCAGCACGTGAGCTAACTGAATTAAACCATACTGCATTTTGGCCTTAGCTTCATGAGTGCACCATTTGATTTAGTGATGTAGACCCCTCTGCAGGGGGAGAGCACAAAAGCTACGGATTCGTTAAATTCCACTTCATCCTTAATGTGAATGTTCTGTCCTGAGGAGGGTTTACTTGAGATTATTATATAAAACCAAATATGGGGTGAAATCCTGGCCCCATTGAGTTTAGAGGGGCTAGAATTGCACTCATAGGCTACAGTTACACTACAGTGCTCTGTCAACAGAAGTCAGTCAGAAGAGATTTCCCAACAAAACTTGTGTTGACAGAATGCAGCCACACACAAAAGCCAAGTGGGAGAGTACTCTGCTCTGTTGACAGAGCAGCCAGACTGCCCAGCTGCTCTCTCCACAAAACAAGACACCTGGCAGCACAGCAGACAGGGCTGCCCATTGCCGAGCTTTGAGGTAAAATGCTGCTGGCAGAAGTGCTGTGTTTTGTCCAGATCCTGTCAATAAATCCCATTTGCACATGCATGTGCCATGAGTTTTGTCAACAAAACTGGGGTTTTGCCAGCAAAACTCGCTAGTGTAACCATAACCAAAGTCTTTAGAAAGGAAGTTGAGAAAGAGGGACAGAGAACTGATTATACCAGTCTTTGTACGAACTGAAATAAAAGCTCCCTTATAGATTTCCAGCTAGTCTGGCAGGGAGTTCTCTGTACTGAAAGGCGCAGTGCACATTTCAAAAGAGAACAATAATTCGGTAGCACAATTAAGTATACCACACTTTCAAACTTCTCAGTCCCTGAAAGTTGAAATTTGGCAGTGTTAAATTCAAGAAAAGCATAAGTTTTAATGAAGTTGTGCTTGAACATGGCGTTCAGTCATTCATGCCTTCTTCCATTTCCATGGTCGGTGTGCAATGAACCCTGTGGTAATATTTTCTGATAACTCCAAAAAAATAATATTTTCTGATAATTCCAAAAAAAATGTGAACACAAGATATTCAAATTCTTTCCAAGGAGGTCAATATCAGAATAAAAGTGTTCCTCTTTGCAGTGGAAATTATCCAACACAACCTTATACAACAGGAACAGCATGCAGCAAATGCAACAGAGAGAAGTGTGTAAACAATCTATGTGGTAAGTAACAAGGAAACTCCTTAATGTAATCATTACATAGGAAAAGACCCAGCAATAAGACATAATACCAACAGACCATTACAAGACAATAGTCACTTGCGCTCAAGTACATTTGAAAGTCTACATCCAAAAGCCACACATGGTAGAGAAAGAGAAGAGGGTCTGAAGAAATCTAACCCCTTTCCCACCCCAGGTGGCAAGAGAAATTTAGTAAGCTGGTGAGCATTGGAAGGCAACAAGGATAATACACCCATCAGTGCTACAAAAACACAGCTAGGCCCAATCTCCTGCAAGTGTTTGATTCACACCCTATCACGTGCTTGGTGTGGGGAGGTAGAAAGGCAATATGTTGGCTATTCAAAAGGAATATGAAGCAGCCCGGCTTACAAAGTTTTCAGAAAATGACTATACTGCTGTGGTTAAAAACTTAATAGTCACTGGCTCAGAGACAGAGAACACAACTCTATAAGCCAGGGTTAGGGCATCTGCCTGGGAGGAAAACCCAGGGTGTCCAGTCCCTCTGTGCCAATCTTTCACTATTTATCTATCCACAGTGGAATAGCTTCAATTAAAGCCAGTGAGGAAACCCCAAAATCACAATATCCCAGAACTCAGGGTCAGAGGCTTTTTTAAGGGCATGAGGGGGATGCTCCTGTTCAAATCCTTCTCCTTCCTTCAGAGAGAGCCTAAGAAAGTAGCAGTAGCATTAGTTGCTGTTACCAAATCCCATTTCCTTGATTTCAGCCAGTAGGGGCTAAAAGCAGCAGGTGAGTTATGAGTAAATTTATCTCAGCCAATCCTGGAGTATCATTGTAGGAATACTTGATTCTCAGATTTCTTTGTTTGGACATATTTCAATGTTTTATTAAAGGGAAGCAAACATTTTTACTACATCCCACTGAGAAAAGCACAGGTCCCCCAGCTTCTCATTTTGTACCAAGTACTCAATTATTTTTCATTAAAAATCGTTTCTAACTGGTAAAACATAGTTATGTTCTTTTCTCTTCTCTCGCCAGAAAATCCAGAACGTGAGAAAGTCGTAAGTATGTATCACAATCAGATCCTGCTTCTTGAATTTGTTAGTTTAAGTATAATAATACTTGAAAATAATTCCTCTTGTTTTATTTATAGGTAATTCTGGGTGGTATCCAGACTGGGACGAAGCCACATGTGAACAATATTGTATCACTGTTCTAGTTTTAAGGCCATCATTAATTGTATTGACTTTTGGAGCAGTCTGGTACCTACAGAAGCATTATCCCCAAATAAGTGCAAGTGACTAATAGGCATTTGAAAGATTTCAGGAATGCTTTGGACTATTCTACCCCTATGCAGATTTTTCTGTTATTAACATGGGGGAAAGGGGAGAATCTTACTCAATAATAATTTGTATTAACAAGGGTATGTAATTTGAAAATAGATAAATACAATAAAAAAAAGCTATGCCCAACCCTTAATCCAAGGGAACTATCTGATAGAGGTGAACGCTCACCATAATTCAGCAGTAGGGCAACTCCAACCCGAATTCTTAAAGCAAATTAAGATTAGCCGCTAGCAGGCAACTAGATGGTTTACTTGAGCCTCCACAGGCTCAGAGCCCTACAGGTCCCATTGGCCAAAACAGGTGAACCCTGGCCATTGATAGCTGCAAGTAGCAGTGCCTGCAGAGGCTCAGGTAAGCAAATCATCTGGTGGCCTACCAATGGCTAACCCCAATGAACTGTGTGCAGCCAGTACACCGGAAGTTGCTCACTGCTGCAGGTATTTGAAGACCTAACTGGCACAAGCTTGGTGACATAGTAACACACACAGCTAATTGCTGCTGTCCTTACCCACAGGAATAGTTCAGTAGAAGTCAACTGAACTGTTTACATGAGTAAATGAAGCCTGATTTGGCCTGTAAGCTTTTGCATTTGATACTACTGGTGTTTGTTTTTTGTTTACATGAGAGATTGAGGGAATGAAGAGAAGAGTCACAGGTTCTTTAGCTACCAGGCATCCTCATTACAGGCCAGCTGGTCTTCTCCTCCTCCGGCTCCTCCATCAGGAGCATTTGTTGAAAAGCACTAGTTACTGACTGGCAGACTATTAGCAGTTTTGTTAATACTGTTGATTGCTCCAATTTTTATTTTTAATGGAGAAATGAGTGCTTTTATTGTTCAATGAGTTCCATACCAGCTTGCCAGTCAAAATCAAAGGGAAGCAATCCACTCACATAGGTCTATTTCAGGACCTTTGAGATAGATCAATATTACAATTTGCCAGGACAGCTATCCTGCTAAACCCAGCTGGTGTAGACCCTCCTAATAGCAGAGAAAAGCTATGCCAGCAAAACAACTGTATGCCATCACATAGCTGTGGCTATAGGAGGCCTTTTGACAGTACAGTAATCCCCCAAGATACGTGCACAACCCTTGCATACCCTGAAATTCACGGAAGTCAGGGGCTTGGGCAGTGGGCTAGGATGTAAGAGGGAGACAGAGGGGGTTAGGGATCTGGGGTGGGTTAGGGCTGCAGGGGAGGGTTGTGGTGTTGAGGCAGGTTCGCAGGGGTTGGATCTGGATCTGGGGGGGGTGGGAGTTTGGGGCTGGACGTATGGCAGTGGCTGAAGCTGGGGCACACAGTGGAGGCTGAAGCCCCCAGCTCTGTTCCCCTTTGATGGGGGATCTCCCTCCCATCCCACACCCCTGTGGCTGCCTGGGATGGCAGCTTCCAGGGTCCCCCTCCACTCATGCTCATGTGATATATGCGCATTTGACACGTGCATATCAAATAGGTTTACTGTATATGTACAAGTGGGGGGTCAGCCACTTAAGAGTAGGGTTGTGTACTCTGCATTGCACACTCTAGGACCTTACTATATAGCTATGTGCGGGGGAGCAAAAAGATCACTCCCCTCATCGGCATCATTAAACTGACAAGTTTCTATTGTAGATTTGACCTTAGTGAGTGAAGTTTAATTTTTTTTTTAAATTTCAATTTTATATGCAAATTGACAATGTAAAAAGAACCTCACATCACTTCTTTTTTGATGCATTTGAATTTGTTAAACCTTGTTTTCTAATGCCTTTCTATAAACATTTATGGCAAAGACTGAGTGACAGACCATCTATCTAGGTCATCTGTTTATCAGTATGTTTCTCAAACAGTTACTTCTCTTCACTATTTCTTCTGTTGGATCTGTTAGGGTACAAAATAGTGTCACATACTGAAATTTGCATTCTTTTATAATGCTTACGTTTGTTTAAAATGTGTCTCTACAAATTAAATAAATTAAACAATTGTCTTATGATAAGTACATGTGTACTATAACTGGAAGCAAGGTCTCGTGTTGCAGTGATGTTATAATGCGGAGAAGACAAATAATTAAGAAATACGCAACACGTATGAAAAAATAAATATCAGCTCTGATACACAGGACATATTATATATAAAAATACGACTCGCTTTTACAAAACTTATCAGATTTAACACCTCCATAACTGAAGCTTGTTATACAGAGACAGTCAGAGAAACAGGTTTTCATTCCCCCCTCCCCCAACATATTCCTGTCATATTCTTACAGCATGATGTTTAACAATTCTGCATCAACCACCAGCCTCCAAAACTTGCTTTTTTCATGTCATGCAATACCGAAAACTTTCATGTTGGATTTAAAACCCCTAGCTGTGCCTAGATGTATGATGTGAAAGGTGAAAAGATACACTGTACCATCTCACTGTTATTTAGGATGTGACCATGAAAATATCAAACTATTTCCTTGTCTAACTTGGAGGATTTTATGCTGCTTATTTAGGTCCATAAATCCCCAACATATTCTTTGCCACAAACCTGCTTTTCATCAGCGTTCACTCGCAGTATGGCAATGCTGATAAGCCCAAGTCTTAAGTCTTCAAAGTACAAAAACATTTTCTTTGCAAGTGTAAGAGAAATGTAGGTGTACCAGCTTGCAAATCATTTCTTTTTCTTCTTTTTCTTCTCATCTAATGCAATTTTCAATTTAACTTCTTCCACTGGAAGCGCTCCCAGCTTCTTCTTCTTTGCTTTCTTCACCTTTTCCTTGATGGCTTCAATATCAATTTTTGTTTCAGTAGAAGCTACAGAATAAAAATCAGATAGGAGAAACATCCCTCTTAATTTTTTTCCCCAGTATCTACTGGAAATGGTCGAGAAAATGATTCCATGTTTATACACACTGAACTGTGTCTAACAGGGAGGAACAGAAGGAAGAAATATAATGGGAGCGGAGATTTGGCTTTTTTCTTCCCCCAACAGAAGTTTTGAAAACAGTGATTTTAATAAAAAGATTTTAATAACACAAATAAAACAAGATCTTCAGATGTCCTACCCACACCTTCCTCTTGGGCAGAAATCAAGATATAGAATCAAGTGTTCTTATCTCACAATAAGCTACTTCTTAGTTTAGCACAAGATTAAGCTAACATTTTTGGATTTCAGTTTCTCTCTTTAATATCAAAATTTTTCTTTTATAATCTATTAACGAAGGTCGAGAGATTTACAGCTGAGGAATTTTTGCCAAAACCACTTTTTCCATCCAAAAATGCCCTATGTCAAAACCAAAATGCTTGTGCAAAAGAGTCCGTTTTGATTAATTTCTTATTTCTACAGAATTTTGTGGGACTAAAAAAAGATTCAAGTTGCCAAAGTGTTCCATATGAACATTTTTGGAGTGAAAAATTCTGTTATATAATCACAACATCTTTTGTTTAGAAATTTAATCACAGCAAAATACTAAAAACAAAAAGTATTTTTCAAGTATTCAAAACAATTTTGAAATGTGCAAATTTCAAAAATTTGAAATATTTTGATTGATTCCAACCATTTTTTCCAGATTGTTAGCTAGCAAAAATTTTAGTGTGTGTCCCTTTTGTTCCAGTTCGGGGTGGGATGCTTTTTCAGAATCTCTTTCATCCCTCTAAGTAGTGTCTTTATGTTTGAAGCATCAATCTGGTAGGATTACCAAGGTCTTTTAATTTAAAGAAACTGCTAACGTGCAAAAAAAAAATCAACCAACCCTCATAGCTCCTATTCCAGTCCACAGAAGGAAATAGCAAATATGTCTCCTGCATCTGATAATCCAGCAGGCACTCTCTGGTTTACCTCATTCTCACTCTCTACAATTGATACCCTATTACACTAAAAATATAAAAGGTACTGCTACGAGCTTCTTCATCTATTTAATTGCCCCACATAGCTCCATTGATGAGCTTAAATGGCAAGGTGGCTTTGTGCTGACCCTCCTTACCCACAAGCACTGGGTCTACACATGCCCCTTCCTTTCGAAAGGGGCATGTTAATGAGTGGGTTCAAAAGATGCTAATAAGGCACTGCAATGAATATGCAGCGCCTCATTAGCATAATGGCGGCTGCAGCAATTCGAAAGTGCAGCTTTTCGAATCGCACGCAGCCTGTGGAGACGGGACCTTCCGAAAGGACCCCCCCAGTTTTTGAAAGGCTTCTTACTATCTGGTGATCGGAAGAAGGGCTTTCGAAAACTGGGGGGGGAGGGAGTGTCCTTTGGGAAAGTCCCATCTCCACGGGCTGCGTGCGATTCAAAAAGCCGCACTTTCGAATCGCTGCAGCTGCCATTATGCTAATGAGGCCCTGCATATTCATTGCAGGGCTTCATTAGCATCCTTCAAACCCGCTCATTAACATGTCCCTATCCAAAGGAAGGGGTACATGTAGACATAGGGAAGATGAATTTCATACTTCATATACACTGGTTGATAAACAGCTACCTACCAAAGGAACAGCAGCTTAAAAAAAGCAGTAAGAAAGATTCTAAAAACAGCAAACAAACATTACCTTTCTTAGGTTTTACAACTGGCTTTTCCTTGGGAGGAATAAAAGCTTTGTTTCTTTCCTCCTGTCTCCTACTAATGGCTTCTGCTTGTTTTGCCTAAAATTACAGATAAAAAAGGTCAAACACTTGCCTTGCCAGCCTTATGAAACAAAATGAGAATCCGACCGACCCAAAAAGCAAGACTATTTCTTTTTTGCTGAATGCTGAAAACAAAATCAGAACAGCTTTACCTTTATCTCTTCCACTCTCTTTCGTTTCTTCTGGCTTTCTTTCAAGAAGTATTCACCACTTGCCAATTCTTTATCAACCTACAAAAAAAACCCACAAGTATGATTCCTGAGAGACTTTAGATATGTGTTAGGCTGATATTGAGGAACGTATCTGGCATCAACTGACTAACAATCCCAATTATGTACAAGAAAAATTTTAGTCCCCTTTATCTTTTCTTGTGGAATTACCCAAGGCATGGACTGACCTGGCTTTCTGGCTGCGGAGGTGGGAAAGGTGTATATTCCTTCTTAACATTTTTCTTCTTTGGCTCCTTGCGTTTGTTCAAGTTCTTGTGTTTGAACTGAGGCAAAAACCGTTCCCAACTTTGTGCTCTTAATTCAGGGTCCTTTGACAGCTCCCTTTTAATCATGAGAGTCTTTAATCATTTCAAAATATTGAAAAAGACATGTTATTTTAAACTTATAACTGACATTTGCTAAGCTCAGTTATTTAAATGTATAGTGAATCATCTACATTCACAGGGAAATTGGGCGATTCAAGCAAAAGTAAGGAGTTCTTTCAACAGGGATATTAATGGTATCAGGGAAGACGCCTTGATGTTGTATTAATGAGCATCAGGCTGCTCATCATAATGCATACAGATCGGTCATTTTTCCTTGGGTGCTTTGTCAGATACTAATATGATTATATTGTGTACCATATTACACAGGAGTACATTCAAAGCAATATACCTGAAAGCTTATTTAAAAAACTGCATTATAGGAGTAACCCTGAAAATAAAAGTATCACAGAAATTGATAGTGTTTTTTTTTAAATAAATTAAGGAGGTTTGTGAAAAGGAACAGACCTTAATACAGACAGATCAACAAAGATGCAAAGCTTTACATAATCTTACATAAATGTACATTAATGTGCTAGATTTAATATAAAACACTAGATCACACACCTTAATGTTATATATTGGATGAATATTCTTCATAGTGTCCAGAACCACTTTTCTAACCTACGTTTAAAAGAAAGCAAAGGGAAAAGAAAACAAGATCATTATTATAAGTTGTGATAAATGTAAGTCCTAAATACACACTGATTTCTTCAATGTCTATCGCACAATTGAACCTTTAGAGAATTTTTTTCCTGAATCTTTTTGAATTAGGTATCTTAAAACTAGAGTACACATTCCCCATAAGCAAAACTAAAAAAAAATTCAGACAGATACATATTTATAAATTAATGGTATCTTTTTGAAGCGTCTTATCTTCTATGTAAAAAATCATGATCAAATCAAATTTACCGCCAAATTCAGATTTTTTTTAAATGAATAGTTTACAGTACCCACAACCAACAAAAAGGCTTCTATGCAATGATGTTACGAATTCCAGTACTTTTAAAATTCTCTTGAAGACTTCACAACTGAAAACAGAATTCAATCTGACACTGAAACTACTTACACTGATGCTGAAAAACAGAGTTATTCGTATACCTTTACTATAATTTGTATTACTAGAGCAGCTAACAGTCTCACCAATGCATGTTCAGGAGCCCATGAAGCTAAATGCTGAACAAACACAGAACAAAAGGATGGGTCCAACAAGCTCACAATCTGCGTAAGAGACACCAGATGGAGGTAGGCAGGGAAATAAAAAGGAAACAATGAAACATCATTGGTCAGCTTGATATGCAAGTATCTCAGCAACATTTGTACCCTCAGGTGACTCCTGCATTTCTGCATTGTTTTGTTCCTGCTGTTTATGATGTAGGTTGACCCACTTACCTTTCTTGAAATCAGACCAACAAAAGGAGGAAAGACATTAAGTTTAATGCAGATCCTTATGTGACATTTGTAAAAATTATTCAACAAGTTAACTGCATCCCAACAGTAAGATGAATGCAACCGTTAACTTCACCTCTTGGTTATACACATAGTGCCCCAACGAATGACAGGGATAGCACATGGAAGGTTGTTGAGTCCTGAGACAAGAAGGATGAAGGGTCTTTAGGGATGCTTGGTTTGGTTGATGGCTGGGTGGAAGTGGGCTAGAAGGCTGAAGAATGCTGAAATTGTTGAGATGAGGAGCTGTTCCAGCAGTAGCTAGGTGCTAGCTAGATGTTGTTGGGGAATGAGAGTAGGCTGGGTCCAAGCCGGAAGGTTGGTGAGGGGCATGTTAGGGATGGGGTGAAATAGGGATGGTGGCAGGGGTCTACTAAAACAGCTGAGTTATTCACTCTCTCTCACCTCTTTTAGCCCACTGAAAGGTCCCAGAGCTGAAACAGTGTTCCCTTGAACCAGGATATAACAGTTTGTTAACAGTTCCAGAGCCTACACAAAAAAGGGAATAAATAAGTATAAACTGGCAATTAGATAAATAACTTCACACAGTTAAAATCTGGAATAATACTACCTTCAGAGTAGACCCATTTGGCCCAATGAGTCTTTGTCTTCTTTTTATAAATCTCTCTCTGTTTCTCACTAGAGATCCTATTTTAATGATGTCACATGCAGTGTCATCTTGGAGAATGCGTACAGCCTAAAAAGAAAAATTAAAGCTATATTATAAATGAAAGAGAAAGGCAAACATGCAGGCAATCAGCACCACATCACTGTGTAACTGCAACAGAATTATGAAAGCACAACTCATCACTTATTACTAAATAAAAGTCAATGGAACAATTTAGTCTGTCACTCGGTTTTAAGAATAGTTTCATTATGCCTAGATTTACTTTTCCTTTGAAAAATATTTTATTCTCGCCTATTGAGTTTACCTGAAAAATAAATAAAGATTCAAATAACCTCAAACACCAGAAATATAAAATCAGCATATTTAATATAACTAAATACAACATTAAAACAGATCTAATTAATAGTTGACAAATTACGGGATTTAACTACAAACCTGTTCAAATGGAACACTTCTTGATAAAAGCTTTATTAAGTCTCTTGCTCTAATGATTATATATGGATCAAAAGTCGTCTTAGTTGTGGTCACAGTCATACTACCTTCAATTAAGTCCAGTGTTGCATTCACATGCTGCAATATATATATAAAAAAAGCACTGTTCAATCACATTCAGACTGCACACAACATAAAAATAACAGTATTTTATTCTGATGATTGGCTGATTTCTAAACTGACTTCCAATTTATTATAAGAAGATTGCAGGATTCCATTCTAAATGTGAGTTAGCATATTAAGAAATATATACTTAAAATATTAAAATGAGTGCATTTTCCTGTATGATTTTGCTTTAAATTAATTTATGTAATACATCTTCAGAATTCTATAGTATACATTTATTTAATGTATATCTAGGAATTATTCATACATGTTCATTCAAGGCTTTCTGCACCAACGGCCAACACTCTTTCAAGTACGCTTCTCTGTATTTTGGGAACAGAGTTGCAAAGCTGCTTTCTTCCAGAAGCCCTCTAGGATTATCTCCTCTTGTAAAGGGTGGTTCTCTCCATCCATCAGGAACAGTGAGAAGTTCTGACTCATCTATTGTTATAAATAAAAATTCACATAGATTACAGTGCCCATCACAATAAAAGGCTCTCGCAGAGGGGAAAGGCTCTGGCAGAGGAGAGGCAGAACTGTTCCCCGGCCACACATACCAAAGCCTTTCACTACAATGGGTAGATCAGAATTCCCAACTTTCTGATCTTTGAAAAGCAGGCACTCTCCCAGCCTTGTTTCTGCCCCAACATCTCACCCTTGCCCTGTGTCTCCTGTCTCCCCATCCTCACAGGGCTTCCTCTGCTCACTGGGTTGAGAGCTACAGCCTAACGTGGAGCCTGCTGCATGCCTGCAAATCAGAGTTCACAACCTGGTGCCTCCCTCTCACCCCACAGTAATAAAACTTTAGGTTTCAGGTGTACTGTGCAGATACCTTACACCCCATATGTAACTAGATATGTAGCAGTGGCACACATGCGGACCTGGGCCAGGTCTACACCAAGCCGAAAAGTCAATCTAAGATATGCAACTCTAGCTACAACAATTGCAAAGCTATAGTCCTTGCATCCTAGACTGATTTTTCTGGACATCCGCACAGTGGCCCGTCAACGGGAGAAACTCTCATGCTGACCTCCTTTACTCCTCGCAATGAATACCAGGGCCAACTGGAGAGCCATGGAAGTTTGATTTAGCGCATTCCTCACTAGGTGTGCTAAATCAACCCCCAGAAGATGGAGTCCATCTTCTGGTAAATGTAGACATACCCATAGTCTGAGAAGGTTAAGTCACTATAAATGTTATCGGGAGATGTCTGCATGGGAAGCCCTTGGGATGAAGATAATCAACTGCACATTTTGATTTTATTCTGTTTACTATATTTTGAAAGGACCAAAGGAGGAGTCCAAGCCCTTCCTACACTAAATATCCCTACAAGCCACACATCCTAGGCCAGTTGTACCCCTGTACCAACACCACATGCCACTAGAGGCATAGCATTGTACACACTCATTCTGTTAGGTTCCATTCCCAGCATGACTAGTGCCGCTGTGACTCTGGCCTATGCTTGCCCAAATATCTTTTTACAAGCAACATTTCCTTTGGGAACTTTTTCCTACTCTGAGTTCTCCCCTTAGTAACAGCAAGGTAGCTAATGGCACAAGACCAGCATTTGTGATATCACAGCCAGGGCAGAGGTTAGTGCCCCCACCCTGCACTTCATCTTTGCACTTCCTTACTGATCCTGGCCTCTCAGTGCAGCTCCAGAGCACACAGCTCTGCCCATTTGCCCTGCTTCAGAAGGTCTGCATGTACAGCAGCGTTTCCAATTTTATTTGGCCAAGAAACCCTTTTAAATGTAAAAGAATTTTGCAGAATTCCATTCCCGGGCTCTATTTCCTTCAGCCTCCAACCCCACCCCCATCTCCAGGCCTCACCTGCTTCAGTCCCCAAATCTGTCACCCCATTCCCAGGGTTTAACTCCTCTCAGCCCCAATCCTCTTCCCCCATCCCCAGGATTAACCCACCTCAACATCAAACTAGTCCCAGGACTAACCCATCCATGACACTGGCTCTGAAGCCTATGCTAGGTGGCGACATGCACCCAGGGGAAGGAAGGAAGGAAGGCTGGCTGAGAGGTGTTCTGCTAGCGAGGGTGAGACGAACCATGCTCACCAGAGGGATGTGGCTGCTTGGGTATTGGGGCAAATGAGAGGGGTCTCTGCAGTTCCTTGCCCTGCCACTGCTGAAATAGTGGAATTCCATTCAGTTGGTTCAACAGCTGGATCCCTCCCACTGCCCTGCTGGCCATTAAACCAATTAAATTTACTTCTACTGTTTTAGTGGCAGCAGGGAGCTGCAGAGGAGCTACTGTAATGAAATTTTCTCATGGAACCCTATTTTCACTGCACTGCCCCCTCTCTACAGGCTGTGCACAGTACCATCCCTATCCCCAGTCTGGAACATGAAGCTGCCAGAAGGAGCATCCTCAGCTTGTCCCCAACAGGTGGGCTCACTCAGCCATTTTGGTGACTTACCAAATTCAGGGTTCCCCTGATCCATTCTCTCCTAACCTGAGGTGTCCTCACCCCCACATGCCCCAGTGTGTCTTATCCTACCCCTTACAAAATAGCTTTGTTCTGATGAAGCTCTTCATTACAGCAGCTGCTCCTTAGGAACAACATAGCAAAATGCACCAAAATGTTGCTAATAAGGAGCATCTGTTGTATTGCTCCCATCCAATCATTTTTTTACCTCATTGCACAAGTAGGACCCAGCAATGAAAGTCACAAAGCAGCATAGTCTAGGTGTATCTTCCACACTTCACAGGTGTCCCCCAGATGTGAGGTGCTGGGGCTCACCACAGCAGAAGACTAGGAACAGGGCTGACTTAGATGCCAACTTTCTATTGTCAGAAAGCCAAACAACCTAGCACCATCCCTTCCCCAACACCCCACTTATTAAGTTTCCACTTCCTTAATGGCTCGCTCTCCCTCACTCTCATTTCCACAAGGCTAGGGCAAGGGGCTGGGGTGAAGGCTACAAATGGGACTACAGGATTGGGAGGGGGCTTTAGGTTGAGGCAGGCAGCCCGGCTGTGCAGGCTCTGAGTCGGGGGCTTTGGAATGTGGCTGGAGATGAGGGGTTTGGAACACAGGACGGGGCTCCCAGTTGGGGGACAGAGTCAAGAGATTTGGAATACAGGAAGAGAATATGGTTTGCAACAGACAGTTGGGGGGCAGGAGGAAGTGTGAAAACCAGGCACCCGGTCACTCTGCTCAGAGAATGGAGCTTCCCTGCAAGCCACGGGACGGGGTTGGTGGCGTTCAGGTCTCCACGTGCAGTTCACCCTAACCACACCAATTGCCTTTACACGCGGGACCCTGGTGCAGGTCTTAACGTCCGCACGTTCCCGGTTCTGCACATGACGCGGGGGGGAGGCACAAGCACAGCCGCACACGAGGAAGAGGGGAACACGCGCACAGCTCCCCGCACTGCCCCTTCCCGGAGCCCCAGGAGCGAGCCCAGGCCCGTAGAACAAGGCGGCGGAGGCGGCAGCAGCGCGAGACTCCCACCGCCGCGGAGCTCGCGAAGAGACCCAAGGCCGGCGCGCGCTCGGACGCCGCCCTCTCACCCGCTTTCTTTTGGTTTCGCTCCTTGGCCGCCGACGCCCGCTGCCCGAACCCGGCCTGCGTTGGGGCCGCCATGTCGCCGTCCCCGCGGTGACCTCTCACCCGGAAGCGCGCTGGCAGGGCGGCCGAACCCCGCGCGTTGCATGCCGGGGCCTGTAGTCTCCGCTTCTCGGGGAAGCAGCCACACCTCCGCTCCCCTCCCTCCCGGGCCCGGCGCTGGACACGCCACCCTCACCCAGGCGGCCCGGCCTCTGCCCCAGTGGGGCTCCGCTGGCAGCCTGCGGGCCGGAGCGAGGAAGTTCTTCAGGGGACCTCCCTGGCCGGCCCTTCCGCGCGCGCCTCATCGGCCAGGGACGGGTCGTTTGTCAGCCGCGGAGACTCGCGCGCAGCCCCCAGGAGCCGCCCAGCGGAGACCAGTTCGCTTCGAGTCCGGCTGGTGCTGGGGGCAGGCTCAGGACCGGGTTTTGCGGGAGCCCCTAACGGTCTCCCAGGAGTGCTGCGAGGCAGAGAGGCGCAGTCGCTGCTCAGCGCCGGCTGCGGGACTGCAGCCCGGTGGGGGTGCCCCCTTCAGGGAGGCGCAGAGACATTGGAGAGGGGCCGGAGAAGAGCAGCCGAACTGATTAGAGGACTAGGAAATATGATCCGTGTGAGCAGGTTACGGGCATTGGGTGTGTTCATGATCGCGGCTGTCAGGTGCCTAACAGGGTGTTACAAGCAGGAGGGAGGAAAATCGTTCTCCTTAGGCGCTGAGGATAGGACAAGGAGCAATGAGCTAAAACTGCAGCGAGGGAAGTTTAGGTTGGAAATTTTCCAACAGTTGGGGGTGCCGAGTACTGCAATAAATTGCCTGGAGTGGCTGTAGAGTCTCCCATTAGCCGAGATCTTTCAGAACTGGTTGGAGAAATACCTAACAGGGATGATACAGGTCAGCAGTCAGCAACCTTTCCTAGAGGGAGTGCCAAAAATCGACCTTTTGACCTCTGTGTACAGTCCAAGTACCTGCGATACCTTGTAAAGGCACTAATGTCCTGCTTACAACAGCTTCATTAATAAGTAAAGATACTGAGTGTTACTAGTTAGGTGGTGGTTGGGAGCATTAGCTGGTCTTTTGTCAATCCCCAGGTGGCGTGGCTGTTGGCAAGCTCCCAGCTGCCTGGAGAAGGAGGAGGTGGCAGGGCTCAGCTCCTACCTTACATGCCAATGAACATCAGCGTTCATGCCACTCTTTGGTACCCATGCTGGTGGTTGCTGACTCCTGATATAGATACCCACATATGCTATGAATACTCTGTAATATACCATCATGGAAACAAATCACTACCGAAAATAAAAGAGCAGGAGGTTACAAAAAAGGATTTCACCTACCCTGCCCTGAAAAAAATCGTTTTTGATGGGAAAAATTGACAAAATGTTATTGTTAAAGATGGGAGGAAAACCATGAAACATAAACCAAAGAGATTTTAGGGGTTTAATGTATTTGAAAGTTTTCTGGCAAAAATGTCTGGGGTGTATTGGTAAAGGTATTTGCTAAAAAATATTAAAGGAAAATTCAGTTCTCTCTATAAGCATAAGTTAACTAAATGCCACATGTGTATGTACGCTGCTTTCTTAAAAGAGTAGAAGGATGTGGGGATTATTGGACTGCTAAATGCAATTAAATTGTATTCCACGTAGGGCATATCTGTCTGTGTGGGGCTGTGCATCTGGTGAAGATGCTTTATGCTGACAGGAGAGAGTTCTCCCATTGGTAGAACTAAACAATCTCAACAAGTGGCATAACATAGGTAAGTAAATGTTAGTTTTAACCAGTTAACCAATTAAACAGGTGGGGTGGCAGCTGGGGAGGACAACAGACTGGGAGTGGCACGGGCAGCGGTGCTCCTGCTGTGCTGGATCAGCCTTCCTCTGCAGTGGCCCTGGGTGGGCCATGAGATGGGGGTGATCCAGCTAGGTTAAAGCAGTCCACAGCAGCTCAGGGTGTGCTGTAGGTGTGGGCACTCCAGCAGGGCCATAGTAGCCCTGGTCTCAGCAGGTGGGAGCATTCCAGCTCAGCCGGAGCATCTCCTGTCTGTAGCAGGTCCAACCTGTACCAATTAACCATATCTGGTAAGCCTCAGCAATTTAGGGTGAGGCTTACCGGTTAATTGGTTAACCAGTCAAGTTTTAACATCCCTAGCATAAACTACGTCAGTGGGAGAAGCTCTCCCACTGACAATATAGTGCTATGCATCTGAACATTTGTCGGTGTAACTTTTGTCACTGCGTGTGTGTGTAATATTCATACCCCAGAGCAACATAACTTTTACCCAAATAAACTGTACTGTAGATATAAACTTTGTCTTCAATATTTAAAAGTAAATTTCTATGTTCTTACAGATAAATTGATGGGGGATAGGTCCATCAATGGCTATTAGCCAGGAAGGGCATGGACAGTGTCCCTAGCATCTGCAAGAGGCTGGAAATGAGCAACAGAGAATTGATCACTTGATGATTACCTTTCCCTCTGGGGCACCTGGCATTGGCCACTGTTGGAAGACATGATACTGGGCTTGATGGGACTATGGTCTGACCCAGTATGGCTGTTCTTATGTTCTTATACTGGTAACATGCTTACTGTACACAGTGCACTATATTATGTACTGAACCATTTGAAATGGCATTCAACAGGGTAGGCTGTAGTCTTTGGATTTATATGTAACTCGTGAAAAGTAAAATACATATTAAATTGTCCTCAGTATGCTGCCATTGTAATATAGCCCCAGTTTGTTACCTCTGGACGTATAGCTAAACATATGGAAAAAGGCAGCAGCACCACCAAGAGGGTTGCTGCTGACTAACAGCATAACTGACTGGTGCTATGCTGTCCAGAGTCTCAAAAATAACCCAGACATTATAATCAAACCAGCTGACAAAGGGGGTGCTGTTGTCATCATGAATAAGTCAGACTATGAAAAGGAAGCAGCCAGATACATTTGGTGTTGGAGAGTTTACAGACCTTTCTCCTCTGATCCCACTTTGGAATTCCAAAAGAAATTACAACAACTACTTAAGGAACTCCCTGCTGCTACTTGGGACCTTATTCACTCAGACACACCATCTGAGCCCCAACCTGGATTATTCTATTTACTTCCCAAAATCCACAAACCTGGAAACCCCGGACGCCCTATCATTTCAGGTATTGGCACCCTTACCACCGGACTATCCAGTTATGTGGACTCCCTCCTCAAACCCTGTGCCACCAACACTCCCAGCTATCTCCAAGATACCACTGACTTCCTGAGGAAATTACAAAACATTGGAAAAGTTCCTGACAACACCATCCTTGCCACTGTGGATGTAGAGGCTCTGTACACTAATATTCCACATGAAGATGGATTACAAGCAATCAGGAATACCATCCCTGATGTCACCACAGCCAGTATGGTATATGACCTCTGTAACTTTGTTCTCACCCACAGTTATTTCCGATATGAGGACAATTTATACCTCCAGATTAGTGGAACTGCTATGGGCACCCACATGGCCCCACACTATGCTAATATATTTATGGCTGACTTGGAACAACGATTCCTCAGGTCTCATTCCCTATTACCCCTCCTGTACTTATGATGCATCAATGACATCTATATGATTTGGACCCATAGTATAGAGACTCTAGAAGAATTTCAGAGACTTTAACAATCTGCACCCCACCATCAACTTATGCTTCTACTACTCCATGTGAGAGAGACACTTCCTGGACACTACAGTACAAATCAAGGATGCCCTGATCAGTACACCACTCTCCCGGAAACCCACTGATCGTTATACTTACTTACACTCTTCTAGCTTCCATCCTGCACGCACAACTAAATCCATTGTTTACACTCAAGCCCTTAGGTACAATCTCATTTGCTCTGATCCTACTGACAGAGACTGAAAACTACAAGATCTCTACCGAATATTCATAAACCTGAATTACCCACTGGAGAAATAAAAAAAACAAATCGACAAGGCCAGACAAATACCCAGAGACCAGCTACTCCAGGATAGGCCCAAAAAAGGCAATAACAGAACACCACTGGTCATCACCTACAGCCCCCAACTCAAACCACTGCAACAATTATTAAAGACCTACAACCTATCCTTAATCAGGATGCCACACTCCAGAAGGCCCTAGGTGACAGGCCTGTTCTCTCCCACAGACAACCTCCCAGCCTTATGAGGATTCTCACCAACAACCACAGTCTATACCACAGGAATACCAGTCCTGGAACTTCTCCTTGCAACAAGGTCCATTGCCAGCGTTGTCTGCATATCTATTCTGGAGACACCATCACTGGACCTAACCAGGTTATTCACATAATCACAGGCACATTCTCATGTTCCTCAACTAACATCATATATGCCATCATGTGCCAACAATGCCCACATGCTTTGTATATTGGACAGACTTCAAACTCTCTTAAACAAAGAATTAATGGGCATAAAACAGACATAAAAACACTCCTGATTCACAAACCTGTCAGCCAGCACTTTAATGGAATGGGCTGTTCTGTTAATGACCTGAAAGTCTGTGTTTTACTGAAAAGGAACTTTCACAACTGTTTGGAAAGAGGCTGTTGAACTCTCTTTTATATTCAAATTCGACGTATAAATGTGGTTTGAACCAGGAGGGCAATTTTTTAGCTCGTTATAGGGGCTCTTTTACATACTTTGCTTTATCTAATCCTTGACTCCCCCTCCACCCCTTCTGCCCCTCTGCTCTCTGATTTGCATAATTTTTCTGATTTGTCAACCTTGATTACTATTTTAAGTTCTCTGTGCCTTAAATATTGAGTCTGTTCTGGTATGGCTATGGTCTGAAGAAGTGGGTCTGTCCCCCAAAAGTTCATCACCTAATAAATTATTTTGTTAGTCTTTAAAGTGCTATTGGACTGCTTTTTTGTTTTGATAGTATATAGACTAGCACATCTATCTCTCTGTTACTATTCAGCATAGCAGGATGTGAGTGTTGCAGACCAATGATCATAAGTCATCCTGATTGAAGCACTTTGGGACCATCATAGTTGTTGCCTGGGCTGTACCTCTTCTGAAGTTAGAAAACTTATAGTATGAAATAATTGTCAGAACTCAGACTTTATTTTAGTAGATATTGTATGGGGAATCTCTGAAGAAACTTCACAGGTCTGGTGAAACAGAATTTAGGCTAATGGCCTTGGTTTTAGTAGGTTCTCTAGGAGAGCACTTCTCAAACTTTTTTTTTATGTATATAAAGTACCCCCTTTTAAAAAATTTCTAAGCACCCCCAGATTTCTCTTGCACACCCTAAGGGTGCTTGTACCATCCATTGACAAACATGGTCTTAAGGTAATCTGAGGTCTTGGAACAACTGCTGTTCAACTTTTCAATATTACTGTTCCATTTGCAGGGGTCGGATTTGATTTGCAGTATGCCAAGTTATACCTCACTTAAAAACTACTTACAAAATCATGCAAAAATGTCACAGAAGACTACTGCTGAGAACTTGCTGATTTTTTACCATCTTATTATCAAATGGATGAATTGGAATATTGTTCTTACATTTCAGCATAAGGGCTGTGTCTACACTAGCTGAAATCTTTGAAATGGCCATGCACATGGCCATTTTGAAGATTAGTAATGAGGCACTGAAATGCATATTCAGCACCTCATTAGCATGCTGCCAGCCATGGCACTTTGAAATTGCCACGGCTCGCCCAGATGGGGCTCCTTTTTGAAAGGACCCCAGCAACTTTGAAATCCCCTTATTCCTGTCAGCAGACTTGTTTCTACTGCTTCATACACCTTGGCTACGATAAGAATAAGGGGATTTTGAAGTAGGCAGGGTCCTTTTGAGAAGGAGCCCTGTTTGGACGAGCCATGTGGCAGCGAGCCATGGCAATTTTGTATGTCAGCGCCTCATTAGTAATCTTTGAAATGGCCATTTGCATGACCATTTCAAAGATTTGGGCTAGTGTAGACATAGCCAAGTTGTATGAAGCAGTAGAAACAAGTCATTGTCTGAA
This sequence comes from Carettochelys insculpta, assembly GCF_033958435.1. Taxonomy (NCBI): domain Eukaryota; kingdom Metazoa; phylum Chordata; order Testudines; family Carettochelyidae; genus Carettochelys; species Carettochelys insculpta. The sequence continues at coordinate 307,655,639 of NC_134137.1, read as the reverse complement.
TGAACTTTTAGATTGTACTGACTTTACTAGTGTTTCTTTATGTAGTTTGTAAAATGAGGCAAATATCTAGTTGAGTTCATGTACTTCCTGGAAGCCCTCCATGTACCCCCAAGGGTACACTCACCCCTGGTTGAGAAACACTGCTCTAGGAGTACAGGAGGTTGAATTTTGAGTGACACATCTTTGAAAGTCACTTTGTAATTTACGTATTGAGTAGCAAACATTTTCCTATCACATTGTCCTCCTCCAGAAACAAAGGTGAAAATAAGTTAATGCAGTCATGCAGTGATACATTGATGTTTCCAAGTGACAGAGAACAATGCTGACCTCATTATTAAAACTCCAATACATGTAGTCTGGTGCTTGATAATTTAGGGCGCATGACAGACTAAAAATATCTGCTTGCTCTTTGTGAATGGATAAGCATAGTTTTAATCAAATGACCTTTACTATAGATTGAAAACAGCAAAACAACGGCCACCAAGAACAGTCTACACAAATGAGCTAAAAGTGACAGAGCTGTAGCTGTGTCACTGCAGCGACTGTAGTGTAGGTGTACCCTCAGCTGATAGGAATAAGGGGATTTTGATGCTTGCGGGGTCCTTTTGAAAAGGATCCCCATCTAGATGAGCCGCGCGAGAGTGAAACGCGGCACTTTTGAAGTGCTGCGGCTGGCGGTATGCTAATGAGACACTGAATATTCATTTCAGCACCTCATTAGTATTCTTCGATTTGGCCATTGGCATGGCCTTTTTGAAGTTTTTCTTAAGTGCAGACGTAGCCAAAGTGTGCAGGTCACTCCTGCGCATAGGCTTGCAACAGATTTTGTAGGCCCAGGTCTGCCAAGGCATGGCCTGGCACTGGAAGAGCAATGGGGGTATCCCTGAAATGTACAGAAATGCCAATTCTAACTAAACTAGTGCTAAAATTGAAACTAATAAGGATAACTATGCACAAAGAGCAAGACATTGCCAAAGTAGAAATCGTTGCTGAAGCAAGAGCCGAGATAGTCTGGTTAGCCATCACTGCAAGTAAGAAGGAACTGAGGGAGTAGCGAGTTAGAAAAGTCCTATATATACTGAAGGGCATGAAGGCTTGACCCCATAGGTGCCCAGGCTGATGCAGTGGATACTGCTGGGGGAAAATCTTCTGATCATGTGTGCACACCTGATTGGAATTGACATGAGCAGTCACTTGAAGAAGAACACCTGTCCTCTCTGCTTCATGAATTGGTCTGGGGCTTAAGTTGAATGCCTAGAGTGAGGCAACAATGTGCATGCCCAAAGGTAGAAACTTAGGTGTGCAGTGCAGTATTCAGCAGGAGTTTTGTGGATTGCAGTGGAGCTTAAAACTGGATTTAGGCACCTGAGTTCCTCTGTGATTTGAGCCAGGGTAATGCTAAGAAATTTAAACTTGATCAAGGAAGCAAGAAGGAAATATGCAAGATAACCCCTCCTTTCTCCCTCCTTTCCCTCCCCCCGCAGCAGATTTTCTGTCTGTTTTGCAACTTTGAAGGCGGTCTCACTGTTACACAACATGAAGAGAAACCCAACCTAAAAACTCAAAATTCAAGTATATTGGTAATAGCTTGTATCTAAGGAAATATAACATACTCCTGAAGTAATGCATTTATTCAGCTGAATAATGCAATTTAAGATTCATCAGATGGACATATTTCTGTTCTTTTGCTAGGGTAACCAGACTTTTTCAGAGGGAAAATGCTACACCGCTCAGGGCTGGCCCATGGTGACACCTGTGCACAGGGCCAGCCCAAGCCCCTCTGCCACCCACCTGGTGCCAGCCTGAGGTCCCCTCCTTTCTTTATATGGACCAGCCTGAAGCCCCCCACATCTCCCTCTCCATGTACAGGGCTGGCCCAAGGCTCCCTGTTCCATACCATGCTTGGGGCTGGCTTGAGCCACCCTGTCTCCTTTCCACAAACAGCTTGAGGCCCTAGTCCCCGGCTGATGAGGAGTGGCCTGAGCACTCTCTGCCTCTTGCTGCCAGCTCAAGTCCTGCTTCTTACCCCAAGTTCCGGACATCCCCTCCCCTGACAACGCTCACTTGTGCAAGCCTGCCCTAGGCCAAGCCACTGTCCTGAACCATGTTTCCTGCACAACCTCCATCTCCCTCAAACACATTCCTCTGGGCTCCTCTAGGTCTTACTTTCTACTTTTTTTGTCAAAAATGTGATCATCAGTTAGCAAAATCAAGCAGTAGAAATTCACAGTTTTGCCAAAATCATCGGGACTTCCAGGACAGATCTTGATAAAAGGGACCGTCCTGGCCAAGATAGGGCATATGGTCACCCAATCTTTAGAAAATATATAGTACAGAGCTTCCTAACAGTGTTGGGCAACATGCAGCCCATAGGACTGTCCTAGCATCTATAATTTGAATTCTGCATCTGAACTTGTTAAATTTTCTGAAAGAAAAAAGCAGCAAGAACATGCCTGTTATTCGTCACTATGTGGTCCTTCATAGAGAGTATATATCCACAGGAAACTTACATTGTTAAAAGTCATGTTCTTTGCAAGGGTGACAGACTGGTTATACATGATGAATAGTAGCAGAGAGGTAGTCATGTTAGTCCGTATTCTAACAAAACCAAACAGCAGCCATGTAGCACTTTAAAGACTAATAAAATGATGTTTTAGGTGATGACCCCCCTCCCTCCAGTTTCTACCAATGCTACGGTTGCTTGCTGTTCCCTTTCTGAAACCAGATTCATGTGCAGAGTGGTTCATTGTGCTATGACTAGCCAAACCTATGGTGTCCAGGACCGCCCACTGTACATCTGGGAAGAATGGCTGCATACCCGCTGGATGAGTGTTCTTTCCTTGGTGCCATCTTTGGAGTTTTTCTCAAGCTATACTCTGCTGACTCAGATGCCATTGACTAGCTTGAGCACAGTCAGCTGTTCCCCACATCACCCCAAACCTACTCTTGTTTGTCTTGCCTACCTGGAGTTAATGTGTATAATGACGAAATCCCCTTTGTGGATCTAGTGCAAGACTATATACTAATGCAAATTCAGCCTCACGCTTGTTTTGCATTGTTACAGAATGGGAGTGGTGTGGTTTGAGCATTGGCCTTGTAAACCCAGGGATGTGAGCTCAGTCCTTGAGGGGGCCGGTCAAGGGTCTGGGGCAGGTTAGATTTAAAAAAAAATGTCAGGGATAGGTCCTGCTGTGAATGCAGGAGAGAGGACTGGACTTGGTGATCTCTGGAGGTCCCTTCCAGTTCTATGAGAGAGGTATGTGTATGTATAGGAAGCATAGCTGTGCCCTGGGCACACAGAATGCTATCATACCTTGCTGTGAAACATTTTCTCTAATGTGAACGCAACTGTGGCAAGGAGCTGCTTCTGAGGGAACTAAATCTGTCTGTCACCTGCTAGATCAAGCTAGCCTGATACCCGATGAAGGAGAAAGAGATAGAGAATGGGGCCATGGAAGGGGTTTCTCTTGCAATTTAATGAGCTTTGTCTATCAAAAGTTATTTTTCCTCTGTACCATCAGGTGGCAGTAATCACTCAGTTCCCTTTGTTGATGCTCCATGTAAACAGTAATTGCTCCTACACACCACCAAAATTGAATGGTTTCATCAGGTTCAGTGTTCTTGTGTGATAGGTCACATGTATTTACATAGAGATGTTGTAGGCTCAGTACCCCACTTATTTGGGGCTAGACTGTGAAAGCTGTAGGAAGGTGAAATGCTCCAGAAAGAGCACCAGGAAATGTTTTGCCTCCCTGAGCTCCTGGGTAAAACTGCCTTTCCTCCTCCCTGCATGGCTGTTCAGAGCTCTTGCATACAAGATGAGGGTTGAGTGTCTGGTGGTGAATTTCTCTCACTGTTCTTCCTTGACTGTCCTCTTCCCTCCACCCACCCACCACCTCCCAACCAGCATCTCCATTAAGTGAGAAGGCTCCTTAGCTCTCCCATGTAAGGGTCAGACAGAGTCAGGCCTTTCAGTCATAATTTGTGTTGCATGTTACAGTAAAAGCTCAGTTATCCTGCACCTGGAAAACTGGCACATTGAGTTAACTGGCACGCTGCAGGGCTGGCTGATTGGACAGTGGCAGTGGGGCCAGTGAAGCGGGGCCACCAGCCCCACTCCAATATCTGGCTCATTCAATTATCCGCAGCCCTAGTTCTTGGAGGTGCCAGATAATAGAACTTTTACTGTAATAACATTTAGATTATAACATTTCAGTATGTTACTTAAACCAACCACCAACATCACAAGGCAAACCACAAGTTGGAACCCACAAGGAAAAAGGAAAAGAGGGCACCCAAGAAACACCTGGCATAGAGATGTGAAGGCCGACACTAAAAAGACCAGATAAGCCTGCTCAGAACTGTAAAAGTTTGCCCAGGACAGGACGCTGGTGAATGGTCATCAATCGCCTATGTTCCAAGATGAAAGAGGCTTATTACTACTACTATTACTACTACTATTTTACTTGAAACAGAGTTTTGTCTACTTCTGACAGGTCTGCTACAAGTAATTGGAAATGCAGCCTAATTATCATCTTAGTGGATTGGGAAGCTGGGATTTAGGAAAGCCTCTTACTTCATCCCCAGCTATATAGTTTGCGGGAGTGAGGATTTCTCTATATTAGGCTTCCCATTTAATATCTTCCAGTTAACAGGAAGCCAACTCCCTTTTATTTTGTATACCACAAACTATCCTCAGGGATGCCTACCCTAGTATTAATTAGTTTACCCACCTTTGTAAAGTGTTCCAGGATCTACAAATGAAAGCACTAAAGGCATTTTGTTAGTCACATTGAAGTAAGGTGCAGAGAGATTGAATGACTTGGCAAGGAAGGAAATCGGGGAAGGAACTATTATTAAGAGGGTTGGGCATTGGCTGTGGAACCTAGAAACTGGGAGACGCATGCCTGGCCCTTGTTCGGGCTGCTTTGTATGGCAACTGGAATGTTACTCTACAGGGGCAGACAAGAACTTTCCAATTATAGGGAATCCTTGGGTAGATTAATACAGTAGCAGCTCTACAAAACCTGCTTAAACAGCCATAAGGAGTTGAGCACACAGCACTGTGGCTAAGCCTCAAGTGGCCCAACTTAACATGCTAAGGAGTGCCCTCTTATTTAACATGTTTAGGAGCGCCCTTCAGCAATGGGGGAGCAGAAAATTGTTCTTCGAGTCACCTTTATCACGAGCTACACTGAGGATGAGCTCAGCACAGTTGAGGATTTAGCTGCTGAGGTCTCCAGGCGTTTGATGTGCTCCTGTGATTTTTTATTTTTTTAACATTGACAGAACTGGCAGTGAAGATAAGCTGTGTTATGCATGCATCCCTGGTTAACTTGGCTATGTGGTCAGTGCTTGTTGGATGTTACAGGTCTTTTCAGATCCCTTATTCTAGTTTGGAATAGACTTAAAAGGGTTAGATTTTATACAGATTTTACCAGACACATATAAACCAATGAAGTTACATTTCTATCAATAATTCCAATTTGCAGATCAGGAGAATAAGAAAAATGCTGATTGAGAACATATTAGAGTTTAAAGGTCTTTTTATGTTTTGACATGCTACTGTGATGCTTTCTCTGTCAATTTGTTTTTTTAACAGTTAACTTTTTGCATCTGAACATCTGCTGTAAGTAATGTAAGTAATTTATTGTCTGAACATTTCTGCTCCCCTAAAATTTCCGTCTACTGTGAAAATTTAAAATTCATGAAAATCAGAAAAATGCTTAAAATGTACAGATGTTATCAAATGACATTGTAAACAAACAACATAAATACCAGGCAACTAATTCTGCTAAGCCTAGTTATGAAATTGGCCACTTAAAAAAATTTATATCATAATTTAACTGTAGAGAGGAAGACATAAACATGTAACAACCCTTGGAAATTCTGAAACCGATAGAAACAATACGGTATCATCATTTCAGAAACCAGGGAAAGTTGCTAAGTGAAAACAACGCATTTGCCTATTGTAATTTAATACAACCTAAGTGGTTGAATGCAAGAAGAGAGAGATTATATTATGCATATTTTTTCTTAAACAAACCTAAATTTATAACATTGTGCAATATACTTGTCTTGTGTTTTTATACTATTTTTATTGTCAGAATGGTCCAGTATATGCTTAGGGACAATCTTTACTGTAAGAATCCCTGTTTACATTACTTATTTTAGTAGTATAGACCTTAAATCTGCAAAAGGATCCACATAAAGCAGTGTTCCACAAACTTAAAACATTTGCGCATCCCTTTTGTGACTTCAGCCTTATAGCTGTAACTCCTCCCCACTGCCATCCCAGTGCTTATCTCCTGATTTTTAGTAATCTATTTTCTGCTGAATGCCCCTTGAAGTCCTTTCGCATGCCACCGGTGTTATGCATACCACTTTGGGAAACACTAACATAGAGGAATTCTTATATTTGCTAAAAGCTCTCTGGTGGACTAGGGCCTTAGCTAGGGCCTATATGTTTATTTTCTTCATATATATATATATGTATGTGTGCATGTAACCCGGGCAATCACCCCGTCAGCTGCCCTGCTGGATGCCCACTGCTTCTCCTACCCGCTGCCCAGTGGTCACTGCTGCCAGCTGCCTGCTGCTTCTCCTACCAACCATACCTGCTAGCCGCTTCTCTCACCAGTCACCTGTCTGCTGTCTTGTGGGTTTTGCTATAGGCAAAACCCTGTGATTCCAGCTCTCCATGGCTTCAGCTAACAGTCATTTCAGCTCATAGTGGCATTCAACTCTGGGCTTAGCCACAGCATCTCAGTATCCAGCAATGTGGATTCTCACAGAATAACTACAGACCCATTTTTAGATCTACCTTTGAACAGTGGGGGAAGAACTAGTCAAACCAATCTTACAGCTCTATAGCCAAAAGGCTCCCAGCCAGCTGGTTTAACCACTATCCCTTCCCCCTCACCTCACAATGCTTAGGTGGAGGGAGTCATGTGCAATCCATATCTTACACAGCAGTGATGACTGCCCTGTACCCCCACAACAGCTTCAAGCATTGGTGAGACTCCACAATTCTTACACTGGGTGATAGCATAAATTGTGACTTTACAATAACATGATGTTTACAATAGATGAAACATCATTGCTTCACCAGCTCCCATTCGGCTTTGTTTGCAAGGCATTACGTATGTACACCCTTGTATTTTCATGCAGATAATCTCTGAAGGACACATTTCCCAAATCCTTCAGCAGTATTGAGCTCCTGCTGGCACATTCCTTACATATATGTCACAACCTTCTTTAGGTGCAATTCAGGATATGTGCTGAAAGAGAAAAGACTATTGCTTTTTGTTACCCATTTACTCTGCAGTGCAGTAGTTATTTCCTAATCTGAAAAGAGAACTCTACAGCCTCTTGGAATTTCCATATATAATCTATCAGATAGAAAAGAACAATTTGAGATTTTGAGATAATTCAGGCAATCAAGGGAGCTAATGTACATGGCACTCATCCTCTAGAAATGCCATGTAATTCCCATTCAGTCTTAATACCCATTTAAAAATTCCATATACCTATGTTTTAATCAATTTGTACCTTTTAACAGCCTATTATGATTGTGGTGCAAGACACTTTCTGGGGATTAGTAAGTGACTTGTGTTGACTCACAGGCCAATTAACTGCACCTCTATGGTCAATGCCCGGTAAAAGTTTTGCACCTGGATCATTACTATGTAATTAAATAATCAATATTACCTTTTGATTCAACTACCTGATGACAAATATTGCAAATGTATCTTGACTACAGCTATGCTGAGTTCTTTTAATTTACAGTGGAGGGGAATCAACAGTCTGAGCAAATATTAGCCACTTTAAATCTGTTGGGTCCATAAATTATTACTTATTTTACAAAATAATGGTTGTCTACATATTATTTAGAACCATTAATATTCTTCTGACGATAAAGGAGTGTTAAATGGAACACATGCGACCTGGAAATAATCTCTGAGTCTGAAAATTCAAATAAAACTCTTGCCGGTTTGTTTTGATTCAACCACTAAAACACCTGTACAAGGCTGCTGGGGCCTAGATCCTCAAAGATATTTAGTGTTTAAGTCTCATTAATTTCAGTGATATTAGGTGCTTAAATAACATTCAGAATCTGTGTTTGAGTACCCCAAAATGTGTTAAAACAACCAGACAGGGACTTTGCCTGCCAGTCAGCCACCTACAAACATCTTTCTGCTCCTCTCTCATTCTGGAAAGAAACATATGGGTGAGTGGAAGAGGAGCTGATCTGTGGGGCTGCTGATGGGTGCTGAGTACCCACTACATTTTTTTCCTCTAGAGCACCCACAGAGTTGCTACCTAGGTGCTGATATGTCACAGAATCTCACGTCCAGCACCAACATATCCTAAGGTTAGGTAGGAGAGAAATGGTATGGTGAAATTAAGAGCTGAGTACAGAAGAAATAACTCAGAGACAAAGAAGCAGCATGCTGAGCAGGTGAGGAAGCAGAGAAGAGGGAGTATGGGAAGCTTGCACTGGTTAAGGCTCTCCCAGAATTAAGGTGGTATTAGAATACATGACCACACCTGTTTTTTTTTGGAAACCCCCAACAGACAGTGAACACTAATCCATTCTCAAAGGCCCAACAAAGGCAGCTACACAGTGTTCACTGCAGCTGTCTTCTACTGCATCATATTTTGGCAGGTAATATAATATGCTAGTTTTATAGGGGATTTTCATGTTAGCAACTTCACACTTATCTGTTAATGGAGAGTGGACAGGAGGATAGTTCAGAGAGGAAGAATGTTTTAGTGGTTTGGGCCCTAGCTCTGGACTTGAAAGTCTGGATTCAAGCCCCTGCTCCACAAGAGACTTCTTGTCTCACCTTAAGTGGGTTACTTAGCCTCTCTGTAGCTGCGTCTACACGTGCACGCTACTTCGAAGTAGCAGCACCAACTTCGAAATAGCGCCCGTCGCGTCTACACGCGTCGGGCACTATTTCGAAGTTAACTTCGACGTTAGGCAGCGAGACGTCGAAGTCGCTAACCTCATGAGGAGATAGGAATAGCGCCCTACTTCGACGTTCAACGTCGAAGTAGGGACTGTGTAGACGATCCGCGTCCCGCAACGTCGAAATTGCTGGGTCCTCCATGGTGGCCATCAGCTGGGGGGTTGAGAGATGCTCTCTCTCCAGCCCCTGCGGGGCTCTATGGTCACCGTGGGCAGCAGCCCTTAGCCCAGGGCTTCTGGCTGCTTCTGCGGCAGCTGGGGATCTATGCTGCAGGCACAGGGTCTGCAACCATTTGTCAGCTCTGTGTATCTTGTGTTGTTTAGTGCAACTGTGTCTGGGAGGGGCCCTTTAAGGGAGCGGCTTGCTGTTGAGTCCGCCCTGTGACCCTGTCTGCAGCTGTGCCTGGCATCCCTATTTCGATGTGTGCTACTTTGACGTGTAGACGTTCCCTCGCTGCGCCTATTTCGATGTTGGGCTGAGCAACGTCGAAGTTGAACATCGACGTTGCTGGCCCTGGAGGACGTGTAGACGTTATTCATCGAAATAGACTATTTCGATGTTGGCTGCATGTGTAGACGTAGCCTGTGAGTCAGTTCTCCATCTGTAACATGGGGATAATAGTACTTTCTTACCTCACAGAGGTGTTGGGAGAGTAAGTACATGAAAGCTTGAGACATTCAGACATTACAGTGAGGGGAACCATATGGGTACCATAGATTGGGGGAAAGCTTGCTTGAATTGAAGAGGTAAAATTAAATAGATTAACATCTATCTATCTGAGCTACAGAAGCACTGTAGAAAACTCTACACTTAAAAGATGGGGATCTGTCACACTGCAACCTGGAGTACCTATGACCATGAGTGCCAACCTCAGGGCTGACTGTCAAAAACCAGGGAGGAAACCCTAAACTGGTTATATGTTCTGTGATTTGATTTCACTGAATCAATAGGGTATGTGAACTCTTGATGCTCATTCTTGGGTGACTGCTGGGGGAGGACACAATGGGGACACCGACCATGTAACCCTTCCCCCAGCATGACTCCTCTTTGCACCACCACTAGCCTGGTTCTTCATGCCACCCACATTGCCCCATGCTGCAGATGGGGACCTGAAGCACAACTATTTGTAGCCAATCCTAGAATTAACTAAGGTCAGGTATACACTAGGCAGTACAGTTGATTTCAGATACACAATTCTAGCTATGGCAATTGCATAGCTAGAATCAACATATCTGAAATCGACTTACCTGGCTGCCCTCACAAAGGGACGTCAATGAGAGGAACTCTTCCATCGACCTCCCTTACTCCTCATGATAGTGAGGGGTCAACTGATGACCCCAGCCATATCAACTTCACAAGTGTGAAATCAAACTCCAGAAAATAACCCAGACTGGATCGATCTTCCTGGAAGTATACATGTGCCCTAAGGATTTCTTAATTAGGAAAAATAGATGAATCAGAGGCTCACAGAGTACTAGAACTGGAAAGGATCTTGAGAGGTTATTGAGCCCAGCAGGTCCAAGCACCATCTAGATAATCCCTGACAGCTGCTTTTAAATATCTCCAACCTCCCTAGGCAATTTATTCCAGTGCTTGACCACTCTGACAGGAAGTTTATCCTAATGTCCAACCTAAACCTCCCTTGCTGCAATTTAAGCCCATTGGTTCTTATTTGACCCTCAGAAACTAAGGAGAATATTTTTCCCCTTCTCCTTGTAATAACCCTTTAATCACTTGAAAGCTGTTATTATGTCCCCTCTCAGTCTTCTCTTTTCCAAACTAAACAAACCCAGTTCTTTCAATATTCCCTTATAGATCATGTTTTCTAGACCTTTAATCATGAAGAGTTACGGTAAAAGCTGTATTATCAGGTATCCCAGGGGAACTGGGGATGCCAGATAATAAATGTGCCATTTAGTAGAACTGGTGCCAGCAGCCAGCCCCACTCTACATCCCAGGCCAGGCAGAGGGCAGCTGGCCACGTGGCAGTGGGACACCAGCCTCACAGCAGCTGACCCTGCAGCACCCAGCTCCAGCAGGGACACCAGCCCATGGCAGCAGCCCCAGCTGGGCATGCTGGTTAACTAAATGTGCCAGTTATCCACATACCAGATAACCAGGCTTTTACAGTATTTACAGGCTAAATATATATATATATATATACACACACAAATGAGTTATGGTCTATGATTACGAAAGGTGAAAGAGTTGTAATCAGTTATCAGGGCAATGGGGGTGGTCACCTGTCATAATCCGTTAGCTGGGTCACCATACGAGGGAGGAGCAAGTTGCCAGCAGCCTCTCTGCAGAATTGTCTCACCCCTTGGACTGTTCAGGGCAACTGCCTGGGGCCCCACACTTTGGAGGGCCTTGCAAAACCCAGTGAAGTCCAAGGGACTAGCAAGAGACCTGGCGCTGGCGACAGAGTTCAGGCCTGCCCTTGAACTTACCTGCAGCAGTGGGGAGCGACTCAGACCCAGCCTGCTTCATTCCCCTGCTTCCTCAGGGAGGGAGCTTGGGGGAAAGAGATGGAACCACTCCCTGCACTCACTGGTTGTGTGAAGTGGAGCAACATGACTGGGAGCTGGCAAAGTGGAATGGGCAGGGGCTTGGTAGCTCTGCTTCATGCTGCTGCCTGTAGTTGCTGCTGCTGGCGCTAGGCCTCCAGCTAGTCCCCAGGCTGTGTCACTAGGGATTGGGACTTGGACAAAGGGGTGGTGTGGGAGCAGGAAGAGGTGGGACCTCTGATGGAGTGGGGGTTGTCCTGGGCCCCACACCTTCCTTGGAGTGGCCCTTGGGGGATTTGCATGGAAGGTGCAGTCATGTTGCTGGTGCTCCCCTTTTTTTTCTCCCCCACAGCAGGTCATCTATGCCTGCCAACACAGAATGTCTTTTAGGACTAATCCAGGGAAACCCTTGGGCTGTTAGCTTCTGTTTAATAGCTCAATTCCTGGGACAGTCTAAGGAGCAATGAGGGAGTCAGGGGTCTTGTGGCCCTAGCTTTTCCCCTGCTTCCAGCATTCATGCTGATATCATGTCCTTTCTTGCACATAGCACCTTCATGGCTTTTGAGAGGGGCCCATTAACCAAATATTCGTATCGTGATGTCTGACAATGGCCATTTCATTTTGACAGACCTTGATGGACAGTGGTAATACCTTTCATAGGAATTTAGCATTAGGTACAATTTTGTTTTGTTTGGTGAGTTGCATATGTAGTACCCAGAGACACTGAGACCTCATACTAGGGTGAATGAAGTCTCTGCTCTACAACCTCAGCTGAAAGTCTGCTGGTCTTTAGCTCATGTGGTAGAGTCCAGGGCTTTAGCCCCCCTGATCACAGGTTCAGTTCTGAGTGCTAACAAGCTGGATCTGTCAGCGTTACACGTATTTCAGAACAAACATATTACAGCAGTATAGAAAACACAGTATCACCTGCCAGCCTGGCATATGGACATTCTAAACAGGATTAATCTATGTAGCAATTTACAGGCATTTCATAAAGTCTAAGCATTAAATGCACTCTTCTAAGTCCAGTACCCAACTTAACCATATTAACAAACAGATGAGCTGGACAGGGTTTCCAGCAATGGAAACTGGTTGAGGCCTACAGCCTTGGCAAGAGATGGAATCTCGTCTGCCACTGGCAGTGCACCCCTTATCGATTTGCATTGCATACAACGGGCTAGGTCAGATTCACTTACAAGTTGACTAGTAAAATAGATGTGATAAATGTGTGCAACTAAAAGTAAATAATGCCCTGGAAAATCAATATGCTGTTTTTAAATATGGAATTAATTCACTTCTGTGTTGCTCCAGGTTTATGCTACAATAGTGTAATTCATTTAGAAAACTCCCTGATTTAGAAAAATCAGTGCATTTGCTTAGTTACTGTGCTAAGTAGCTGAAGAGCAGTTTTCAGTCACTCAGTTGTACCTGATTACGACCACTCTTTTTATACAACGTTGTCCTTTTCCACTGATCTCTAACATTCCTTTTGGTGGCCAGGCCTGCCTTGTCCTGCTTCATTAAATGCCTTGCAGATCAGCACCCATATGGGCCAGATTCTGCCACCCTTATTCATGTCAAGTGTTACATTAATTTATTGAGCAGTCCCTGTTAGGCAATATCTCAAAATGGACCAAATTACCTGCTTAGCATGGGGAAAGATAGCACTATTTAGTACAGTTTAACAAACACAGTTATTTCTCAAATTCATTCTCATCTTCAGTTGCAAAGCATAAATATTTTCACTATCACAAAACTGTTTCTTTTAAAAACTTATAGTGACAGTTGTGGGATGTAATACATAGAGACATTTAAAAATTACAATCTGTTTTCTGGATTTCAAAATCAGATCTAAATAACCTGACTCTGACCTATAATTTTTAAAGAATTCAGGATGTCTGTGAACATTTTCCCAACACACATCTGCAACATATTCTTATAATCTATATCTTGCTCACAAATATGTAAGCATCTTGAGTAGATTTGTACTATAGCAAAATTATGGCAGAGTAAATAACTACAGCTTGACACAAGGGAGAATCCCATTAGAACTCTGATAATTCTCACTAAGCATCATACCAATTCAAGAGACAGAAAACAATTTTAATTAAAATATTTATAACTAACATAATGCCAACTGCAAGCTTTGCTATCCAGTGAATGAGTTTTGCAGCTGGCAAGAATTCTCTCTTATTTAAATGAGGTTAGCTAACAACAGCTGCTCCTTTAACAGAAGCTATTTCCAGAGTATCCACATAAAGTTCTGTGATGAACTGAGAAGTCTTTTTTTTTAAAGATTTTAGGGAACTAAGTTTGATCTGACACATTATTCTAGGATTTTATAATGAAAAAGTCATTTCTCCCCCATTTGAGTTGGCTGCATCATCAATATTCAGCTGCTTCAGTGAACTGCTTGAACTTTTCAGCAGATACGACACGTTAATTAACCATAGTTCTTTTGTCTGCTCTCTGCCAGCGAGAGGGAGAGAGAGCGAAAGTGATCTTTAACATGCCCTCTATTTTACTGGACAGCATTGCCATCACAACTTGTCAATGGAATAATTCACAAATTAATTTTGAAATAAAATTACATAAGACCAATTCTTGCCACTCCTGCTTACACTTAGCAGTACCTAACTTTGGCCATGTCTGCACTAACAATGTTATGTCACCTTCACTTACGTCAGCATACAGGCACTGGTGTTATTACATTGCATCCACTTGACTCTAATTCAGCAGTGCAGGTCCGCAACGGCAGCACTAGTACCCACTGTATTGTCAGAGTGGGGCCTTATGGGACGGCTCCTGAAAGCCAGCAACAGTCAGCGTAAGCAACATAGGGTTTATGCTGATACTGTCTTAACCTAATTGCATCTCCTGTGACTCTATGTTGCTCAAGGAGGTGGTGTTACTAAACTGGGATAGAGAAGATTGTATGTGAGCAGGAGCCAAATTAAGTGAAGAAACTTCCACAGCCAGGTGGACACTTCCGCAGCCGGCTTATGTTGACCTAATGGTGTAGGGTACCCCATGCCTTAGTGAGCAAGCCCCCTGTTGTCCTGAGGCAGGGACTTCTCATGGAGTACAGACACTACTTTAACTGAATACAAGGAACAGGATATTCTAGGTGCCAAAGCAGTCCACAGTCACTTATAGCCTAGCACAAATTGAACAGATTTTCTCATTTCCTTCCTGAACTCTTCAGTGCTTTTTCTCCCAGATGGCAATTAAGACCTCATTGCTACATTTGAATTCAACTTATATGTAGCAGACAGCAACGGTAATTAAAGTAGCAAAACGTCTACTCCAACTTCCGCCACTAGCATAAACTCCAGCACAAATGCAGCAAATGCCAGCAGAGGATTTAATATAGGAGAATTCTATTCCCCACAACACACCCCAACCAGGCCTGCCGACGGTGGGAAAAATGATAGGGGAGGGGCCATTGCTCCAGGACCCTTTGAACACTGCTGGGCTGCTCTCTGCTGCTCTAAGGGGAGGAGGAACACTATGATTCGAGCGGTGCTGAGGACTGAGTGCTCCAGGCCCCACCCTTGCCCCTCACTGGTCACGCCCTTTCCAGGGGCATGGAGCCGGCCCTGCTTTCACCCTCCCCTGGAGTCTGCAGTGGCTGCTGTTAGTAGGGTTGTGTCAGTTAACCTACCTCCTTCCCTCAGAGCCATGTAAATGTAATAACAGAGGTGCTGGTGCTCAGCCCTGGAAAACCCTGGCACAAACTAAGCACTAATTAGGTTGCCTGAGTGCTGACTGGGTACCTAGCTCTGATGGCTACACTATTGTGAGCATCAGAACAGAAACAAGAGCAACATGTTATGGTGTATTGCCACCCTCACTTCTGCACTGCTTTGGTTGGCAGTGCTCCTGTCAGAGCCGGGCACATGGGTGGCAGTTACTTAGTTTGGGCTGGAGCTTGCCAGAGTTGAGACCCATCAGGTCTTTCATTACAAATTAAGCACTATGGGTAATAATGTTGATTTATGCATTTTGTCAAAAGATGGAAATAGTAATTATGTTCCAATCAAGGCCTTTATTTATTATAAGCTGAAAGGGGTTTTTTAAGCATTCTGCCAGCCTTGTGCACAAGTGGTCTGCATCTTGTCATAACATTCTCAAATTGGCCCATGGGTAGATCTAATTGAATATCACTGGTTTAGTAGATAGGCTGCTGAGCTGGGAGCCAGGGGATGTAAGCTATATTCCCAGCTTTGCTACTAACCTATTGCATGACCTTGGGTGAGTTATTTTGGTTCTGTTTCACATCCCAGCTTCTTGTCTACTTATATTCTAAAATCTTTGGAATAGGAACTTTCTCTAACCATGTGTACAGTGCGGGGCCAACAGAGCTCTGATCTTGGTTGGTGTCTGGAGGTGCTTCTGTATTAAAAATAATTAATATTTCTCCAGTGCTGGTTTGTCTTTAAAAAGTCACGTGATATAAAGCAGCATGCAAAACATGTGACCAGATGAGTAGTAAAGGAGCTACTAAAAGGACCATTTAAAATGAAGTTTTATATAATTTTGAATACGGAGAAAAGCCTTATTATCGAGCATTTCACATTGTTAATCAAAACTCACATTGCCTAGCAAATTAGAACGCTTGGAGAAAATAGCCAAACCAAAATTGAGCCTCAGTACATTTAAGTTTATACAAAACAACATAGTTATGATTATTTCAAGGAAATTATGCCAAAGTAGTCTCATTTGTTGGCTCAGTTAAGAGCCAGACTACTCAAGCAACAGGTAAAGTACATTGCTGAGCTTGGCTTGGGGTGTCATTGGCCTTCTCATTGCTGAAAGGATGCATGTGTTTTTCTATGCAGACAAGCACGCCATTGTCTTGTACCTCAGCAGGGCGGAATGTCAACCAAATAATTGGTTTAATTTGGAATATTATATTCAATCTGTGAATGAGGCTTTTCTGGTGCCCTAGAAAGACTTTGTACACAGCCCAGCTGGAATCCTATTGACAGTATAAGCCTCTTCCTCCCTCCTTCCCCTACATTGCTTTCAGTAAGAGCCTGAAAGAACTATGAGGAGTTTCCACAATCATACACCTTTGAGCAGGAAAGCCCAGTGGTGCAAACCAGCTTGTTTCCATCTGATAGGAATTAATTTTAAATGACCAAGACAAGCATTTTATCACTGAGATTATGTTATAAATACAGGAATGGGTAATGAACATGCCTGCTGATGGCAAGAGGAAGAAGGGGCAGTTACCCAGGGACCTAGGAGATTTAAATAGGCCCATGATCCTTGACCATCACTGCCAGCAATGCAGTAGGGCTAAGGCAAGTATTCTGTCCCTCTGGCTCTGTGCTGCTCCTGGCGTATCCCTGCAGCCCTTGTGGTGGGAAGGGGTCTCTGCATGTTGCCCCCTCCCTGAGCACCAACTCTGCAGCTCCCATTGGCCAGGACATTGAGCATATGATCATGGGGTGGTTGGCTGCAGGGCTGGCAGCAATGGTACCAGAGCCAAGGGCTGGAAGCTGTGCCGAGGCCAGAGGCAGTGGGGCCAGGAACCAGCTATCCAGCTCATGGTGGTGGCATCAGGAGTGGTATTGATGCAGCAGGGCCAAAGGCCCCATTCTACTATAGGGCACATTTGATTGTCTGGCACTCCCAGTTCCCCTGATGGTGCCAGGCAATAAAACTTCTGCTGGATTGAGACATCTGTAAAGTGTTTCACTTAATACTACCCAACATTGTAAATTAGCTCTACAGTATCATAAAAGCAAATATTAACTGGCTTCAGAGATGACCAACTGACAGATCTCAAAATGTATCTGTGAGTGGTAAATAAGGATTATCAATTGTTTTCCTATTGTAGTTCTGCCAGTATCACTAGGACGCCTGGTGCTGTTCAATATTTTTATCGGTTGTCCATGGAGGAAAATATAAAATCCCTGATGGTTGATAAAATTTGCACAAAGATTGGTGTAGTGGTAAGTAATGATAACAGGATAGTTATACAGAGTGCTCTGGGCCCATTGAAGTACAATGCCTTTAAATGTATCCAGATGCAAAGTCATATCTATAGCAACTTCTAACAACAAGAAAACTAGGCCGTATCTACAGAACTGGGACTGTATCCTGGAGAGCAAAGATTCTAAAAAGCACTTAGGAATCACATGGGGCAAACGGGTCAGCATGAGCTCCCAGTAGGAAGCTGTGTCCAAAGGAGATGATGTGAGTCATGGATGTATAAGCAGAGGACTGGTGAATAGCAGCAGGGAGGTGATTGTATCTCTGTACAGGGCACTGGTGAGGCTGGAGGTAATACACTGTACACAGTCCTGGTGTCCATATTTTAGAGAGAATGCAGAAAAAAACTCAAAAATAGTTCAATGACTAGAGTAAATGCCTTAGAGTAGGAGACATAAAACTGTTCAGCTTATCAAAGAGGAGTTTGAGATGTCACTGGATTACAGTGTCTAAGGGCTTTAATGGGGACAAAATACCAGGCATCCAAAGGGTTTTTAATGTAGCAGAAAAAGGCATAACAAGAATGAATGGCTGGAGGCTGAAGCTAGACACATTACCAGTAGTGAGGGTGATAAACAATGGTACAAAATAGCAAGGGAAGTGGGAGATTGCCCTTCTCTTAGTTTCTGTAGCTCAAGAGTGGATGCCTTTCTGGGACATATGCCTTACCCAAACACAAATTATGGGGATCAATTCAGGGATAACTCAGTGAAACAGAATGACCTGTGGTGCAGGAGGTCAGACTAAATGATTTAATGGTTCTTCCTGGTCTTAAAATGCATGAATATTAACATTATTTACAGATGTTTAACCACACTTTTTGCATTAGTGAGAATAACACAGTGAAAACTCCAAGTAGAATTGAAACTGTATGCCTTAATCACTGTGTTTTAAAGGCCTCTTATTAAGTACCCATGAATTTCTTTTAGGCAGGAAAGAGAAAATGATGATAGCAACAGAGACAGCATAAGTCACATGAGAAATTTTAAGGGTTAGGAATAGTCTTGTTACCAGAGTAAATTTAACTCCACTGCTTATGAGTTGTTGATGTAACAACACTACCAGCCACAGAGGTAAATCTCATCCTAAATATGCCTGCCCTAACTCCCCAGGCTACTTTAGAGTCAGATTACAGACCAAAATTTCCACAAGAATAATACCAGAAAGCCCAGACCTGATAAAATCCAACAAAGGAAAATATCAGACATGAGCAGTTGTTTTCAGTGACCATGGCTGTAATTTAAGATTTGGCATAGTTGAAAGAGATGAAGGTAAAAGGTACAGATGAAGCAGATAGCATCTTTGTCTTGTTCCACTTAGCTGAGCTCTGCTGTAATACTTGTAGCCTTAGGAAAAGGAAAAGGTAACAGCTGGAAAAAGATCATAGTTCTGATGAGAAGAGCCATAATCCTGTTTAATAACAATCTATATTTTAAGGAATTTAACAATCCAAGTGAATTAACTGGATGAAACATTTCTGAAGCTCAGAATATGAGCAGAGCTGGATGATTGTTGAAGCTGGTAACTCCTCTAGATCTATAACAAGAATATTTAACAAAGAATTAAACATGTTTTTTGCAAAAAAAGAAAGATGTGGAAGTTTTATATCATTTGTTTGCATCATTAGCTGAAATCTATACAACAAGAAGATAGGGGAGGGCTGTAGGAAGTTCCTCGGTGAAGACACTGTGTGCCAGGATGTATCAGTTGCATCTCTTCTGCTTGCAAACAAAAAGTTATTGTTAAGACATTTTTCTCCAGCTAGACAGAGGGCAAGACTGCTTACAAAAAAGAATGCTCTAGGACTTTCACCAAAAAAAAAGAATGCTTTAGAATGTTCGCAAAAAAAAAAAGGCAAAGATCCCCTGGATTCAGGTTTTATTACCACCTCAGATCTTATCACAAGAGTGAGCCTGGATTGAATTTTGAGAAAGCTGGTGCCACAATTATTATTTTGAGTGGAAACCAGGCAATGTACCACATAATGCAGTCTGGCTGTCATTCAAACTCATAAGTCAAGGGAACTCATAAACTGTGGGAAACAAAACCAGGGCCAATGCTCTAGTAGTTTGCGGACAACCAGCAATATCCTGCAGTTCCCCATTTTAAAACTGAATACTTTGCCAGCATGTAAATGAAGATGATGGGGAAGAGTCATCTTGAGACAAAAATGGAAAATAACAGATCAAATAAATCCTTCTGAACTAAAGTCAGCATGTTCCACACAGTTCTAAATGGAACTGGCAGACATGGGTTTCTTTTGTTTTGTGTTAAATACACTAAGGTCTCAGAGTACGCGAGGGTTCCCTTCCACGCACCCTCGTGTAACCCGGATTTTGCATAAGTGGGGGTCTGGCTTTTTCCCCAGCAGAACATGTTCTGCAGCTGGGGAAGTAGCAGAAAGGTAAGTCCTGGACTGGGGGTGGCAGCTGGGGAGGGTTAAGCCTGGGGTGGGTTAGGGCTGCAGGCGGGTGAGAGGTGGAGTTGAGCCAGAGCTGTGCTTGGGAGGTGAGCTGGGCTGCAGAGAGGCAGGGAGCTGAGCTAAACCAGAGCCATGCATGGGTGGTGAGCTGGCTGGGTGTTGCACTGGAGCTGCATGGGGCGGGGGTAGGTGGCTGGCGGGCTGGGTGGGAAGCTAGTGAGCTGAGGGGTTGCACTGGAGCCACGGGGGTGGGGAGAGAGGCAGACGACTTGTGAGCCGGCAGTGGGGTTGGAGCGGAGCTGCCTGGGCTGTGCATGTGAGGGCAAGGTGAGTGGTACAGAAGTCCCCAATTTATAAACAGGTTGTGTTCCAAAAGTTCTATGGTAAGTGAGTTGTTTAGAACTTGGAACTAGAAACAGTGTTATAAAAGGTAGTTAGATTTTCAAGCTCGCCCGCAAAAGACTATGGCTGTGTCTATACTACCTCCCTACTTTGAAGGGAGGATGGTAAGTAGGGGTGTCAGGAGTTTACTAATGAAGTGCTGTGCCGCACATCCAGCACTTCATTAAGCTAATTCTCCCCCATGGCAACTTCGAGGTGTTAAACTTCGAAGTGGCAGCTTGCGTGTAGCCGCGGCTCACCCGCTGGTACTTTGAAGTGCCGGGGCAACTTCCAAGTCCCTTTACTCCTCAAAATTTAACACTTTGAAGTTGCCGCGGGGGCAGAATTAGTTTAATGAAGTGCTGCACATGTGGCACAGCACTTCGTTAATAATCTCCCAACACCCTAATTACCATCCTCCCTTCCTAGTAGGGAGGTAGTGTGGACACAGCCTGTGTAACCCATAACATAATTGAAATATTGTATATTTGCAGTGAAAAATAGAAATAGTTTTTCTATTTAACCTTGACGGCTGGAGCTTCAGGAAGTGCGAGTTTAAGCAGAGGCAGATGAGGAGATAGTTGGAGATTCTGAAGGGGATTTCCAGGTGTCACCCACCTCAATCCAACCCCACAGTCTGCACCCAGCCCCTGCTCACCTGGAGACAGCAAGCGGGACAAGCAAGAGCTAGAGAACTCGGGGGGTAACTCTGCACAGCATAGTTGTTTCAAAATAACAGCTGTTATTCTGAAATAACTTTGCTAACATTTACACAAAGCAACCACTAATGCAGGCTGCATCCACTTAATTGCATGTCTCTCTCTCACCAGTAGGAGTTTTAATAGAAAAATAAAACATTTTTTGGATCTGGACTAATATATCTCTCGGTAACAGGGTGCTTCATCCTCTTGATACACACATGCTTAGCTTGAATTTCACCCAGTCATTGGCTCTCTCTAAGGTAATGAAGTGCTGGAAATGCTACAAGTTACTGCCTGCAAATTGGGTTCAGGACTTTCCTGGCTGGTGAAGGCCACTGAGGAAAAAACGGACCCATCATTTAAAATACACACATCTCACAGAGCTGGAAGGGACCTCAGGAGGTCATCAAGTCCAGTCCCCTGCCCTCTTGGCAGCACCAAGCACCAGCCCTTTTTAAAATCTATTTGCCCCAGATCCCTAAATGGCCCCCTCAAGGTACTGAGCTCACAACCCTGGGTTTGAGAAGGCCACTGAGCTACCCATCCCCACAAGGTCAGCTTTTCAGGAAGAGGAATATATAAGGAGTGAGTCCAGTTGTTTTTAAAGGCGCTGACTCAACAATTAGAACATAAGAACATAAGAATGGCCATACTGGGTCAGACCAAAGGTCCATCCAGCCCAGTATCCCATCTGCCAACAGTGGCCAATGCAAGGTGCCCCAGAGAAGAACAGAAGACAATGATCAAGTGATTTATCTCCTGCCATCCATCTCCTGCCCCTGTACTGAAGGCGAGGGCACCATACTTTACCCCTGGCTAATAGCCATTTATGGACCTAACCTGCAAAAATTTGTCAAGCTCTTTTTTAAACCCTAATAGAGTCCTGGCCTTCACAGCCTCCTCCAGCAAGGAGTTCCACAGGTTGACTGTGCACTGTGTGAAGAAAAATTTCCTTTTATTCGTTTTGAACCTACTACCCATCAATTTCATTTGGTGTCCCCTAGTTCTTGTATTATGGGAAAAGGTAAATAATTTTTCTATATTCACTTTCTCCACACCAGTCATGATTTTATATACCTCTATCATATCGCCCCTCAATCTCCTCTTTTCCAGACTGAAAAGTCCCAGCTATCCTATTGCATCCAATTTCACTGTTTTGGGGATAATTCTTGAAGAAGACTGGATTGGTTAACTGTCATAGCTGAATTTTCAGTTTTTCTTGTTCCACTACAGCCAGTTTTCAGCCTACTGCAGGGGACAGAAAGGGGGAGGGCCAGTAATCCCAGCAGTAGATATTGTCATGATTACGGGGCAAGCTGTGTCTCTGCCCCCTTTCTGGCAGGCTCAGCTCAGGTCTTGGGCCTCTTTAGCCATATCTGTCTCAGGGTGAATCTTGTAATTCTTGCACCTAGATCAGGATCTTGAGAAGACACTGTTACCACCTGCCATTAGTGCGAGAGAGCCTGTCTATTCCTGCTATGCACTAGCCGTAGGTAACACAACCTCGCACTCTAGGCCCCACAAGCCTAGAGTTTTGTTGACAAAACTCTCTAGTGCAGACACAGCCATAGGTTCCAGCATCTGGGTGGTGAGACAAGGGCTGGAACGCACACAGCAATTGTCTCGCTGACTTTGTGTTAACCAGTGTGATAATACAGAAGTTCACCTTCGTTACTGACTTCGTATAAGCTAATGGTAGAATAACCACGTGTCAGCAGAATCTGCCCTATGTCTCAGCAGTTTGTCTGGAATCAGGTACCTCTGATGTAATCACTGAGGCCTGGGGACAGAGGTGTCTGCCCTGGTTTTCTGACAACCTGCCCTAAGCAAGCATTCACAGGAAGCCATGGGCAGTGGGTGAAGGCTGGGCTTGGGGAGGAAAGGCGCAACCCCACCCTTTCCGTGCCCACCAGAGCCCAGCTCCCATTGTTGTCACTGGTGCCGGTCCTGGGCCCTTCCCAAAGCTATCACATCCCTTCCCTCTTCCAGTGCTGGGCAGCCCTAGTTTCCCCCACCCCCACCCGCCATCCCATGGCTGTGACCCTGGCAGTAGCAGCCTGGCAGCTGCATGGCCCCAGCTCCAGCTCTGGCCCCATGGCAGCTACACCCCTGCCAGAGCCCCAGCCTTTACATCTGGCCAGAGTGTAGGGTTGGGGCCACCTCAGTCTTACTGGGAAGGCAATGCCTTCCCTTGCCTCTCTTACTCACCACCCCTGGAGGAAGCATCTCTGCACACTGTAGTTCCTGGTCCCCCCGGCTGGGGGCATAGCAGTGCAGGGAAGCAATCTCCACCCCCATCATTCCCACTGCCTGGGGAGAAGTTTGCTGCCTCTCAGACAGGTAGTAACTAAGGGCACTTAGCTTCCAAGCTCCCCAGCACCCAAAAGCCTACACAAAAGTCTAATTCCAGCCCTGCAGACATCCATACAGAGGGAAGCTCTTTAAGATTTCTCTTTCCTTTGTCAATGCAGATCCTAAGGGATAAGCTCTTTCACCACTGCAGCACGTTCCAACTCCCTCTGTGGGGAGCCAATGCTGGCCAGACTAGGCAACACCCCATATATTTGTGGCTGCTATATGAATAAAGTAACCCTCTCCACTGTATCAGAGAGGTAGCCGTGTTAGTCTGTATCTTCGAGAACAGCAAGATGTCCTGGGGCACCTTATAGACTAACAGATATTTTGGAGCATAAGTGGGTCTTTGCCCACAGAAGCTTATGCTCCAAAATAGCTGTTAGTCTATGAGGTGCTCCAGGAATTCTTGTTGTCCTCTCCACTGGGGCAGCTTGCCACAGATTTTAATTCTGTCAGGGAAGCATGCTGGGTGAAGAAGGGCCGCTTCCCATTTGCACTTCCTTTCCGGGATACCCTCTTTCCAGACAACGCCAAATCTATTGCACTCATTTGTGTTTCTGTGTGTTTGGGGAAAGATGGGGAGCCTGGGTTCTTAGGCTTCATTCCCCTTCACCCTCTTACGTATGGGCGTTTTTCTCCTCCTTTGGTTGCCTCCACGCTGTAGGTGGTGATAAGCACTTCTGACCCTTTGTCCCGAGTGCCCTTTTTGATGTCTCTGTGTAGAGGCTGATACATTCAAAAATAGGCATTTAAGAGTCGGAGGTTTGGTCCACACTACCAACATATGTCTTCATAACTATGTCTCAGGGGTGTGGAAAATCCACACCTCTGAGCAATGTAATTATATGAACCCAACTCCTGGTACAGACAGCACTGATGTGAAAGCTTCTCCACTCAACACAGCTGCTGCCTATCAGGGAGTCTGAGTATCTATATCAACAAGAGAAGCTTTCCTGTCAGCCTAGCTCGTGTCTTTACTAAGCACCACATCAGTGCAGCTCCACTGGTTCAGCTTTGTCTTTACTCCAGGGGGAATTCTGCCCCACTGAGCAATGCAGAATTAATGTTCTGCAAAGGACTTGAGGTGTTGCTTGCAGAACTGGGGCTGCAGAGCTGCTGGCCCTAAGGTCTCTGCAGAGAACAAGTGAGCTGAATACCCAGTCCAGCGCAGATGAAGGCTGTGCATGTGCTGGCTGCAGGGCTGGATCCTCATCTATATAAGAAATCCAATAGACCCAGCTCTGGAAAAGAATGAAGAAGAGCAAGGCTGCAATGTTCCTCAGCTTTGCAGGGCTGAACAGAATGGATCCAGTAGCAGGGCTCTAGGAAGGAAGCAGCACACATATCTGGGCTGGGAGAGGCACAAATGAGCTGTCAGGGACTAGGGGCACCTGCTCTTGGTTTCTGGGGGAAGAGGGTGCCCTCTGCTGCTGTCTCCAAGCATGTCCTCCCCACCACTCCAGACTGGAACTGTGTTGTCACAGGAGTTTCTTTAACGGTCTACGCCGGGGGCAATCTTTTTCATTGTCTGTGTTGTTGACCTATTTGCTGACAAATATCTTGAAATAAAGAACTGCAGTAAATGAAATTGGCATGGCTATATTGTGTTATTTTGACAAATAAAAGATACCACACTTTGCAGAATTTTGAAATATGTGCAGAATTTTTAATTTTCTGATGCAAAATTCCTGCAGCAGCAGTAGCTATAGACAAGCCCATAGTCTATTTTTAAGGTATATCTATGCTGCAGCTGAAAGGCTGCTTCCCAACATAAGTAGACAGATGCACGCTAACTTTAGAGCTCTAAGAACAACAGTGCAATCATGGCAGGACAGGCAACAGCTTAGGCTAGCTGCCCCAGTACATTCACGCGCAATCCCTTGGGTATGTACTTGGGTGGTTAGCCCAACGTGTCCACTGCTGCCACTACTACACTGCTATTGTAAGTGCCCTTGCTAGGGCAGAACTAGTACTGCTCTGGCCACCTGCGTGGGGAAGTACCTACCAGCAGCAGTGTAGATACACCCTAAATGTCCAACTCGAGCCAGGTTAGCCTGATTATAAAAGGTTCTGAGAGCTTGTATTTCTTACTGACTTCAGCAGACATGAGTACTGCGCATGTCTGAAAAGAGCAAACCCCAATATCACAAACTGATTATCTAAAAACTGAAACTCTTAAAAAATCAACACTCCGGCCAGTTTTTCAGATGTACCATATCAAGAGACTTCAGTCGTACAAACAAGAAGCAACAGCAAAAACATCCATGAAAGTCCCCTAATCAAAACTGACTTTGCTTTCTTTCTGTCATGCTGGTATATAGCAACAGTGCATGTGCTGTATTTTCTTTTTAGTTGAAGCAGAAGAGAGCACATATACCTACGGAGGCTTGGCATTTGCCTTTTCTTTAGGTTTGCTGTTTGTTTGGGGGTTTTTGTCTTTGTTTTTGTTTTGTTTTCAGATTGGAAGGTACGATGGACAGTGCTGAATACATGCGCAACTCCATTGCAAATCACTGGGAAGCACATTAATATCCATGAGGAGATATGGTGCTGTGGAATATAATTGCTTGATTATTCAAAGCAGCTCCTATTTCTCTTGAGTGGTTTGTACCTTTAAGAACATAACTTTTTAAAATTGTGATTGAATCCCTCTTTGAATGCAGAGTGAATGTCTCTTACTTGTATACCCAATTTATTACTGAGGTTCACGAGCGCCTGTGTCTACTTATGGACAGTAAAGCACAAATCTGGAAACAGGGACGAGCACACCAGTTTCTTCTGGAGACTTATGCATTTTAGAGAAGTCTACCTTGAGCTAGGTTTCTAGTCTGAGCCACGAGTAACAATAAATGAGTACGTGTTTTGATGCTGAGAAATTTGAAAAAAAAAAAAAAGAAATCCCCATGTTTTGTTAATTTTGAACTTTCTTTACTTGTTACTTGAATTCATTTCTATATTTATTGAAAATTGCACATATATATTGCTGCTACAAGATATTTATGAGTAATCCTCTTCTAAGAATGAACTCAGTGATCACAATTAAAATAAATTAAAATTTGGGAAGTAATTAAATAGGAATAGGCCTGAATCTGCCTGTGAATATCCAAGAAAATAGAAACAGTATTATATCCTTGAATCCCTCAGACATAAGTGACTGACAATATATAGATCTAGACTACCATACAAAGAGAATAGGAAGTTGCCAGATGTGAATGGAGCAGTCCTATACATTTTAGCTTATCGGATTTCCATGTAGTAAAAATTCCACTGTAGGGAATAAAAGACTAATCATACAGCAAACAGTGTTTGCATTAGAAAACAATTCAATAAACAATTGGGACTCAAACACTGTTAAAATGATGGGAAATGCCATAGACATACCTACCCTATTTGACATGTGATTAGCTATACATTTACTTGGTTGATCAGATTATTTGCTGTCAGACATTATACAGTCAAACATTACATTACCATTAGCACACAGATTTGCACTGCAACAGTTTAATTCATGAAAATGCAGTTTGAAATCCCAGGATTAGTGCAGATAATATATCCTTATTTTAAAATAGTGTAGAATGTATGTCAAATCTGGCATTTTTCAACATGAAAACATTTTGATTGCATTTTTTTAAAAGTCCTTCCTGTAATTAAGATGAACACAGGGTAGGAATTTTAAAATAAATACACTTTTTTAAAAAAGTCACAAGAAAATGTTCTGTTTTGAAGAGTATTATAAATGAAAACCTCAAAATAAAAACAGATAACTTTGTCAATAAAAACATTTCCAGGAATTACATTTTTAGCCAAAAATAATAAAAGGACCAGTTCTACCATTACCAAGATACAGCACCAACAGACTAAGTGGAAATTATTTTCCTTTTTTTCGTCAGCTATGCACCAAAATAATTCTAGCATTCTATAGATCATTGTTTATTCTTTAGTGGTCATTAGGATGTTTAATGGAACCCCATAAATAAGCCATGAAAAATAACATCTCATGAGGAAAGGTATGGTAACAGCCTTACTAGTGATCTGGTGATACTTGAATTCATTTCTATATTTATAGAAAGATAGCACATATGAAGTGATACTATAAGGAGAGTTATGAGTAACCCTCCAGCCAAAAGCACATAATGTCCACTGACACAGGCGCGCAGACATTCCTGGCTGGGATCCAGTCCTTTAACAGCCACACTTGATACTCTGAGATGGCCTGTTGATTGATCTGTTTGGATGGCCTCATGCCAGATCACAGGCTTTTGTCCTATTTGAATAATCATGCCATGATAAATTTAGATATGTAGCTTGCAAGAGAACCTTGCATGGGGCATATCTTCTTCCGGAAATAAGTCTGTGCCAGCATTAAAGCATTAACACCGCATGCCATTTATACTTGACATCTGCAGACACAGAGCACATGACAAAACGAACAGCAGAGGAAAGGAAGACATGCAGCTTATTGGCATGGCCAGCTGCCAGTAGAGAGAATGAATAGCAACTGGGGCCCAGAAAACCCATTAAGAATTGTTGAGGTATCTCTTTATTGAATAGAAGAGCACTTTGACTGCAGGCATTCTGTTTCAGACCAACACATGACAGGACATCCCAATAACAAACAAGTTAAGCCAAAGGAGCATGCACAGGCAAGTTGTTCATACACCCTTCCTTTCCCACCAAAAAGGCATCTGCCTGCAGGATTTGACACAGGCCAGTTTGTGAGGAGCAATGTCAAAAGAGTACACACAGTAAATCTATATGAAGTGCCCGTCATTGTGTGGTGCACAGAAGAGGACAATTCAGATGATTCTTGGACAGTCAATCATCTTAATACCTTGAAAGACCCAGCAGAAAAATGAGATATCTAGTGTCCTTCCATGCCCCCTAGCAAAGCATAACTCAGTCTTTTAAGTACGGTTTGCCCCTCGAAGGGCCATTACACCAGAATATATGCACCCATTTACTGACGTTATTGCTTTTCCTTGCCAGACATCTCTGAGCCAAAAAGACATAATTATAGACTGTGTGTATCAGTGTGACAATTCCATACTAAGTACTGATTTACAGGCTGTATTAATCTACCGCCAGAACTGTAAACAAGCAGGAGATACGCATCTTCTAATTACAGCTTAACCCAGGCCAGCCTTAGGCGCAAGCAAGTCGCAACTTAGTGACCGATATGTCTATGTGGCAATTAAAACCCCACAGCTGGCCCATGCCCACTGACTTGGGCTCTGGCTAAGAAGCTGGTTAATTGCCGTGCAGACGTTCTGGTCCAGGATGCAGCTTGGTCACGGAGACCCTCTCAACTCACAGATTCCTAGAGCTCAGGCTCCAGACTACAACTGAATGGCTGCATTACAATTAAGCAGCCCCTGCCCAAGACCAAGTCAGTTGGTATGGGCCAGTCACAGGTGTCTAACTGCGGCATAGACACACCCATGGTCTCTAACTCCTGAGTTCTTGGGTTGGATCTACATTTCCCTCCAGCAATGGAACTCGGTGAGGACAACCGTCAGATGCCAGCTTCTGCGGTCAGGGCCAGAAGCAAAGGAGGCTCTCAGCCTGAGTGCTCCTCTTTGGGAGTTAAAGCCCCCATAAATTATAAGGCAATTGTAAGGAGTTATCAGAAGGGGGATTCCGTAGGTACGAGCTATAATTCAGGCACTAGAACAGTAAGTCTCAACGCCTTCTGCTCATCTCTGCAAATATAAATGAGGGAAGAGTGGGCAGGAGGCGTATTTGTGGGAATTATCACGCTACCAGCTGAAACTCCCAAACCTGGCGTTCTCTCACCTGGCTATGTCTGTCATCCGGCAGGGCTGTGGATTTTGCAGGACCAGAGAATCCCAGGGCTGGCAGGAGGAGGGGCCAGCGAGACCAGCGGCAGGAGCCCACGGCAGGGCAGCCAGAGCTGGTCTGGTGGGGGGAGTGGGCGGGGGGAGGAGCAGCGGCCAGGAAGAACATGCCTTGGAGCTGCAGCAAGAGACCTTCGCCTAGGCTGGAAGCAGCGGCCTGGGCTGTCTGGGCAGGAAGCCACAGCCTGGGGAAGCTGCAGCTGGACCTGGACAGAAAACCCCAGGCCAGGAAGCAACGCCTCGCGAAGTTCATTCTTGGAGTGAGGCGGGAAGCAGTGACTGGGGCCAGGAGCTGGAGGCCAGGGAGCCTGTGTGGGGGTCAGGGGGGTTGGAGATCCATGGGCAACAGTGGGGAAGGGAGCCCAGGAGCAGGGGCTGGGGCCAGCAGCAGGGCAGAATTGACCTCTCCTGGTCCAACAAAATCCATGGTCCAGGACTGCTCAGGTCCTGAGGGTACCACGCCAGGGAGGTTGAACCTGTAGTTCCAACACACTAATGGCTTGTCTACACTGCAGCTGCGTCAGGAAACCTGGGCCAGCAATTTGGTTCGAATTTGTAGTGCAGATTGGACATTAATTGTATCTCCAGATGCTAAACCCTTGGCTATCCAAGATAAAAAAGGCCTAAGCATGGGCTGGGGAAACTGTTATGGCCCCACTTCCGCTGCTAAATGAAATCATGTTTCCAGAGTGACAGAGTGAAGTGGTCTAAAAAGCAGCCATGTAATTCAAGCATGGGGCAGAAGTGGCTTGCTTCATCCTGTCTGGGCACTTTTGGGGATGCCAGGAAACAAAGCTAAGATGTGACCTCCACCACGTAAGCTTCACTGTACAGGCTGCTTCTGACAGAGACCTTAAAACTAAAGCAGCATTGCTCTGCAGCATGTCCCAGCAAAAACCTAATAGTCAAACCCCCTCCCCCACCATACACCCTGTCATCTACCATTTAATTCCTCTTCCATGGAGCTGAGATATTTGCTGGGCCCTGAGCAAGGAGGTGAGGGGGAAGGGGGACAGCTCCCTGCACCCAGAAGGGGTAGGGCCTTGATTGGGAGGGGCAGGGATGGGGCTAGCCTCCTCCAGGCAGCCCTCAGTGCTGCATAGAGCATAGGAGACTTTGGCAGCAATTTAAAGAGCCCAGGGCTCCAGTCACCATGGCTGCTACAATAGGAGCCCTGAGGCCTTTTGAATTGCTGGTCCACAGGGCAGTCGTCCCCTTTCTTCCCCCTCTCCATGGGCCTGCACCTCTCCCATCTGCAAACACTCAACATTGCGTGTTTAGGCCACAACTCTCTTGGCAAATTTACAAAAAAACAACCCAAAAACAAAAACAACAAAAAAAAAAACCCCAGTCCTGTAGCACCTTAAAGATAAACAATATTATTTATTAGGTGATGAGTTTTCATCAGACGACCCACTTCATCAGATCTGTAGAATACTGATAATGGAGAAAATAAAAGAACTTAGAGAAACAAAACTGAAAGGGAAAAAAATGAGGAAAAAACCTGATGAATCAGCCATATGGTGGGGAAGAAAGAAGAGGGAGAAAAAAAATCCTCTGCAAGTGCCTATTAAGCTGGGTGGGATGTCTGCCATCACAGTGAATATCAAAGATGGGGAAATCGTCCTTGTAACGCAGAAGATAACTGAGATGTTTGTTGAGTCCACGGTGTTAGATATCAATTTTGAAAAGAATTCCAATTCAGATGTCTCCCTTGGTAATCTGGTGTTAAAATCTGTTGGTTTAAAACACAGACCTTTAAGTCCTCAATATTGCCAAGTTGAAATGCTCACTTACCCATTTATGTGTATTCAGATTCCTAATGTCTTATTTGTGTCCACTCATCCTTTGGTGTTGGGACGGCCCAGTTTGTCCCTTGTACAGGTCAGAGGGGCATTGCTGTCACATGATGGCATATATAACATTAGTGGAGATACAGGAATATGAGCCCCTAATCGTATAACTGACACAGTTAGGTTCAGTGATGGTGTCCCCAACATAAACGTGTGGACAGTGTTGGCAACAGAGTTTGTTGTAAGGAAAGGTTCCAAGATTAGTATTATTGTGCTATGGTGTGTGATTGCTAGTGAGGATTGTCCTGAGGTTAGGTGGTTGTCTGTAGTAAATCACAGGTTTCTCACTAAGGGCCCGTGACAGTGAAACATCATGTTCCAGTATAGGTTGTTGATTATCAATAATACGCTGGAGGGGTTTGAGTTGGGAGCTATAGGTGATGACAAGTGGTGTTCTGTTCTCAGCTTTCTTGGGCCTATCTAAAAGTAGCTGGCTTCTGGGTATTCCTCTGGCCCTGCCAATCTGTTTCTTTACTTCTCCCAGTGAGTAATTAAATTTTGCAGATGCCTGATAGAGAGCTTTAAATTGTTTGCTGCAGTCAGTAGGATTAAGTAGATGCATTTGTATTTTAGGGCTTGATTATAAATGATGGGTCGCGTGCTGTGTCCTGGATGGAAGCTGGAGTAGCAATCAGTGGGTTTCCGTGAGTGATACTGATTTGGCCATGAGTGATTTGTACTGTGGTATCCAGGAAATGGATCTCTCCTGCGGAATAGTCAAGGCTGAGATTAATGGTGGGGTGCAAGTGGTTGAAATCCCTGTGGAATTCTTCAAGGGTCCAAATGAGATGTCATCGATGTAGCATAAGTAAAGAAGAGGTAATAGGGGACGAGAGCTGAAGAAATGTTGTTCTAAATCAGCCGTAAAAATGTAAGCATACTGGGGGACCATGCGGGTGCCCATAGCAGTGCTGCTGATCTGAGGTATAAAGTGTCCCCAAACTGGAAATAGTTGTGGGTGAGGAGAAAGGCACATGGCTGAGCCGCTAGATTTACCATGGTAGCATATGAGATACTGTTCCTAATTGATGTAGTCCACCTTCATGTGGAATACTGGTGTAAAAAGCTTGTACATCCATGGTGGCAAAGACTCAATTATCTTACGCATTACAAGGACAGTTCCCCTACTTTTGATACTGGCAGTGATGGCAGGTATCACACTTAACTTAAAAGATATTAGCAGAGGTTTTTTTTTCCCCTCTTTCCCCTTCCTACCCCGCCCCCCATATTGCTGATTTGTCAGGTTTTTTATCCTCTCAGTTTTGTTTCTGTAAGTTCTTTCTGTCTCTCAGTTTGCACCTGTTCTCCAGATCTGAGGAACTAGGTCCATCCCATGAAAGCTCATCATCTAATAAATAATATTGTTAGTCTTTAAGGTGTGACAGGACTGCTGTTTTTTCATGTTTGTGAAGATACAGACTGACACGGCTACCTGTCTGAGAAAACTGGCAAATTTAGGTCTACTGTTTAGCAGCTGCGAACATGGAAATCTTACTCAGAGTTAGGAAACATGACACTAAAGCCACGTCTACACGTGCACGCTACTTCAAAGTAGCGGCACCAACTTCGAAATAGCGCCCATCACGGCTACACGTGTTGGGCACTATTTTGAAGTTAACATCAAAGTTAGGCGGCGAGGCGTCGAAGCCGCTAACCCCATGAGGGGATGGGAATAGCGCCCTACTTCGACGTTCAGCGTCGAAGTAGGGAACGTGTAGTCGTTGCGCATCCCGCAACATCGAAATTGCGGCGTCCTCCATGGCGGCCATCAGCTGAGGGGTTGAGAGACACTCTCTCCAGCCCCTGAGCTCAATGGTGGCCACGTGGAGAGGTCCCTTAAAGCTCCCCGCCCCCTCCCTTCCTGTGCAGGAAGCTGAGAGGGCGTGCAGGCAGCAGCAGTAACACGCGGCTAGCCTGCACG
Source organism: Carettochelys insculpta (assembly GCF_033958435.1). Taxonomy (NCBI): domain Eukaryota; kingdom Metazoa; phylum Chordata; order Testudines; family Carettochelyidae; genus Carettochelys; species Carettochelys insculpta. The sequence goes on along the minus strand of NC_134137.1, from coordinate 307,622,666 downwards.
CTCCTCCGCAGCCACCCACACCCCCACCCAACGCGATGGCCGCCCGGCAGCCCCCCCAGCGCCTCCAGGGGACCCCCCCCAAGGGGAGCCAGGGCTCACAGCCCAGCAGCCAGGCGGGGAAGCGGCAGCGGGGCCCCGCCTGGACGGAGGCCGAGCTTCAGGACCTGCTGGGGCTCTGGAGTGAGGAGGAGGTGCTCCAGGTCATGGGGAGCAAGAGGCGGAATGCGGATGCGTTCGCTCGGCTGGCCGAGGGCTTGGCCACCCGGGGTCACCCTGCCCGCACTCCAGATCATGTTGGGAGTGAAGTGAAGGAGCTGCGGCAGGGTTACGCCCGGGCCTAGGATGCGGCCGGCTGATCTGGGGCCGCCCCCGTCACTTGCCCCGTTTACAGGGAGCTCAGGGACATCCTGGGCCCCCGGCACACCTCCTCCCCTCCGGCCACTCTTGATACCTCGTCCGAGGAGCCCCAGCAGGCCCCAGAGGCGGAGTCTGCCCCGGAGGCAAGCCCAGCACCCTGGGGGCCCCCCCAGGAGCCCACCCCCGGGGCACCGGAGGAGGAGGAGGAGAGGGACTCCTCCTACAGTGACGCCGGCCTGCACATCATCCTCCCATCCAGGAGCTCCAGCCGGGTGTCCGCCCCCCGGGTGTCCCCCGACCGTGGGAGTGGACCGTCAGGTATGTACCCCCCCGGTGCACACCCCCTGGGTTGAGGCGGGGGTAATAGATATGGCCAGGGCCCTCCACATGCCCAGATGACCATGGCCCCAAGGACAGCAGTGGCATGTCCCTCACAGGAGTGCATCAGCCCCTGCCCCCCCAGCACGACAGTGCCATGCCCCATCCCCCTCTAGGGTCCCCCGGGGGGAGGGGGTGGGGCACCCAGCAGCAGCAGCAGCATGTGATGGAGTGGGGGGAGTGCAAATGCAAGACTCAGGCTAGATATGAGAAACAAGCTAAATAGCTCCCAGTGGTAAGGATGATCCTGGGGCTACAACTGGCAGGTTACACCTCTGCCCTGAACAAAGAGGAGGGAGGAGCCGAGCTGGGTTTGAATCGGGGGCGGCAGTTAGAGGCTAGGGGAAGGGAGAGCTGGAAGGCAGCCAGCCTGAGGAGGGGGAAAGCTACAGCCCAGAGGGGCACCCCTCGGGGTCTTCTCCCCAGGACGGGTTGGAAGGACCGTCTCTGACTGCTGTACTGTTGCTTCTGGGAGACACTGGGCATCTGTTGCCTAATAAACCTCCTGTCGTACCTGCTGAGTGAGTGAGAGTCACTCCTGCCAGCGGACGGGGTGCAGGGCAGGGGGACCCCTGAACCCCATCACAGCAGCATTTCCCAGGGACGGGGATGGGGAACCTGCAGCAGAGGGGTGGGGGGACAAGGGCCACGGCTCGGGGCCCACACTAACGGCTGTCTCCACTCTTCTTCCCCCGCTCCTGTGTTCCGCAGCTGCACCATCGGAAGGACCGGAGAGCGCCGGCGAGGTGTCAGTGGTCCCGGAAAGCCCTCCGGGGCCATCACTCCAGGCCAGCCCCTCGGCGGAGCAAAGACCGGCCCCACGGCGGGGAAGACGGCGGATGCAGCACCACCACCCAAAGGCGATGGCCCCCCAGCTGCTGGCACTGCACCGTCGGCAGCTGGAGGTCGCCGAGCAGCAGCTGCGGGTGGAGGAACGCTGCTTCCACCTCCAGGAGCGGGCGCTGGCCTGGAGCCAGGGGGCATGGGGGGCCTACATGCGGACCCTCAACCGCATCACGGACTCCCTGGCTCCCCATGCCGCGCCGGCCGCCGCTGCGCCTGCCCTGCCTGCTCCACCCGCTGCTCCAGCCTCTGCACCGTCTGCCGTCGCACCGCCACCTGCCACCGAGGGCCATTCCACCGAGGGGGACCTGGGGCCAGCTGACACTCGCCGGCCGTATCTCCCGGTCCGCCCAGCCCCCAGCCAGCCCCAGCCAGGGCTGCGGCCGAGGCGGGGATCCCGGCCGCCCACCCCCAGCGCTGGACTGTAGGGGCGTGGGGCCCAGGACGTGGCCCCCCCATCCCCCTTTGTATATATTCCCCCCAGTTTATTGTTCTTTTCTTGTAAATAGTTTGTATTTGTGACCCATTACTTTGCTGATCCTTACCCCCCCATGTGAATAGGTCTCCCCTTCCTTGTCTTCCCCTTTCATGTTATCCCGATTTTTATAATGTATATATATTTATCAGTTTGATTTCCCCTGTACATAGTTTGTCTGGTTCACATTATTTATAATAATAATAATAATAATAGTATAAGAGTTGTAGTAAAGAAAATGTTTGAGCTGACAAACAACTGTCTGCTTTTATTTTTACAAGAAAAGTGTGTGTGGGGGTGCTCTTGGGTGCTCTGTGGTGTGGGCATAGGGGCAGGGAGTGTTGTGGAGGATGGGGGGGTGCAGTGGGGGGCCTGCCAGTGTTCACCCCGTGGCCTCATCGAAGTGGGCCCGCAGGGCCTCCCGGACCCGGGTCCCTTCGGGGTCCACCTGGTGACTGGGGGCAGCGGGTGGCTGCACATCGGCCCTGCCGGCCTCCACAGCCCAGCCGTGAAAGAAGGCCTCCCCCTTGCTCTCCACCAGGTTGTGTAGGGTGCTGCATGCACCCACAATCTGGGGGATGTTGTTGGGGCCCGCATCAAGGCGGGTGAGGAGACACCTCCAGAGCCCTTTGAGGTGGCCAGATGTGTGCTCCACCACCTGGCGCGCGTGGTTCAGGCGCTGGTTGAAGTGCTCCTGGCTGGCTGACAGATGGCCCGTGTAAGGGTGCATGAGCCAGGGCCGGAGGGGGTATGCCGCATCTGCGACGACGCAGAGGGGCATGGTGGTGTCCCCCACAGGGATCTCCCGCTGGGGGATGTAGGTCCCTGCCTCCAGCCGGCGGCATAGGCCCGAGTTCTGGAATACCCGGGCGTCATGGGTGCTGCCAGGCCAGCCCACATAAATGTCCAGGAAACGGCCCCGGCTGTCCACCAAGGCCTGGAGGACCACAGAATGGTAGTCCTTCCTGTTTATGTAGCGTCCTCCACTGTGTTCCGGGGCGCAGATGGGGATATGGGTCCCATCCAGAACCCCGAAGCAATTGGGGAAGCCCAGGGTGGCAACGCCCGCGAGGGCGGCATCCGGGTCCCCCAGCCTCATGAGCCTGTGGAGGAGCAGGGCATTGATGGCGCGGACGACCTGCAAGGGAAGCACATGGGAGAGCACCAATGAGGGGTGTGCAGGGTGTGTGTGGCCCTCCCCTGCCAGGGCCCTCCTCCCCTCCCCTCCCCTCCCCTGCCAGGGCTGCCTTCCCCCCCCCGCCCCCCGTGGGTCCTTTTACCTCCATGAGGACGGCCCCGATGGTGGCCTTGCCGACGCCAAACTGCTGGCCCATGGATCGGTAGCTGTCTGGAGTGGCCAGCTTCCAGACAGCGATGCCGATCTGTTTCTCCATGCTTAGGGCACGCCACATGGCAGTGTCCTGGTGCCTGAGTGCGGGGGTGAGCCACTGGCATAGCTCCAGAAATGTCTGCCGGCTCATCCGAAAGTTCTGGAGCCAGCGGTCGTCGTCCCAGTCTCCGAGCACCAGCCGCTCCCACCAGTCGGTGCTCGTGGGGTAGCTCCACAGCTGGCGGCGTGTGCGGTGGGGGGGGCGGGGTGCTGCAGGGTTGGGGGTTGAGTCCTCCTCCCCTGGGGGCAGCTCCTCCTCTGTGGCAAGGAGGTGCTCAGCTGCCTCCTGCATGGCATGGAGCAGGGCGAGCACTGCTCCTGCAGGGGCAGCTGGGTGGACCTCTGGCTGCTGCTGCTGCTGGGAGTCCATGACTGCGTCGCTCGAGGTGTGCGTGCCTATGGCTCTGCAGACCGCGTGCTGTGCAGGCTGAGTGTGTCTGGAAGGGGCCCTTTAAGGGAGCGGCTAGCTGTTGCCCCGGAAGCTCTAGTCCGCCCTGTGACCCTGTCTGCAGCTGTTCCTGGCACCCTTATTTCGATGTGTGCTACTTTGGCGTGTAGACGTTCCCTCGCAGCCCCTATTTCGATGTGGTGCTGCCCAACGTCGATGTTGAACGTCGACGTTGCCAGCCCTGGAGGACGTGTAGATGCTATTCATCGAAATAGCCTATTTCGATGTCTCTACATCGAAATAAGCTACTTCGATGTAGCGTGCACGTGTAGACGTAGCTTAAAACACCCAGATGAGGTCCACACAAGAATCTCCATCAGGAGAGGTGCAAGCCAAGTGCAGTTGCAATTGTGGCAAAACTGCACATTTCTCACTATAAATATAGCCCTCAGGAACTGAAAGTAGTTTACTCCCTATCCCTTTTCCTGTTTTTGGCTGGCTGCTCAGACTGCCAACTCCGGCACTGTGTTTTCTAGCGTATGATTGCTAGGAATCCTCCTGCAGCTGAGGTCACCAGACTATTTTACACAGACATTGACAAATCAGATGCTCTGCCTGGGAAGTATTCAGATCAGTGACCCACAGATGAAAGACTGTAATCCGTTTAACTGTGAGACGTCCAGGGCCTCAAATTGTCAGAGAGGTGCTGAACACCCTCTGTTCTCAGGGCTTGCACAGGAGTTGAGAACCTGCAGCATCTTGCAGGTCTGGTCAATAGTTTATTTAATGCCTTTCAGGGTGTGAAATTCTGTTATTTTATCATTCAGGAAAGAAGAAAGCGGAACTGGGTTTCCAGAGCTGACATTGATGAACTGGCTCAGGTGGAAGGAAGCAGGCTGTACCCCCTTCTCCGGCTGAATGCTGAACAGGCAATGCAGACGCACAGGCATACACAGAGGAAACAATGCAGTACTGAGTTACATCACAGGCTTGGTTAACCCATCCACTAGCATTACTGTGCTGAAGACAGAGATGCAGTTTCGGTGGCCGATAGCGCAGTGTGTTTTGAAGGGGAGGATTATCTAGTCACAGGAAAGGTTAGTGGAACTATTTCAGATCTCAGAAGACAAGTATACCATATAGCAATGTACAGGGTGAATATTTTATAGATGATCTCCCAGCAGTAGCTAGCAAAACCTGATTCTTTCAATTCTCTTACTCAGGTTTGTCTTTATGCATAAATAGATCCTGCCCCTCACTTTTGACAACTAATATTGAGCACGGAGGACTTGCCTATACAAAAAGGAGTATTTACAAGTCTGAGTACTTTATGCCAAAGTTTTAGTGAACTATTTTGATTTATCAAGAAGTGGATTTTTTTTAAAGTGAAGACGAAGTTATTACAAGAGTAAGAGGCAGCATTTGAAACAGTGCCAGTCAGGATGTGAAACAGCAGACAATGGTAGCCTAAAACAGGAAAGTTGGCTGTCTACACATGCCAGCCATGTCTACATGTGCCGGCTACTTCGAAGTAGCCGCGCCAACTTCGAAATAGCGCCCGCCACATCTACACGTGGCAAGCGCTATTTTGAAGTTGACATCGACATAAGACCGCGAGACGTCGATGTAGCTATCCTCATGAGGAGATGGGAATAGTGCCCTACTTCGACGTTGAACGTCGAAGTAGGGCTCGTGTAGCCAATCCGCGTCCCGTAAAGTCGAAATAGCGGGGTCCGCCATGGCGGCCATCAGCTGAGGGGTTGAGAGACGCTCTCTCCAGCCCCTGAGCTCTATGGTCACCGTGTGCAGCAGCCCCTTAAAGCTCTCCGCCCCCTGCCTTCCTGTGCAGGAAGCTGAGAGAGCATGCAAGCGGCAGCACAGCCACACGGCCAGCCTGCACGCCTCCCTGCAGCCCCAAGCCACCCCCCCACTGTGATGGCTGCCCGCCAGCCCCCCAAGTACCCCCAGGGCACCCGCCCCCAAGGGGAGCCAGGGCTCCCAGGCTGGCAGCCACCTGGGGAAGAGGCAGCGGGGCCCCTCCTGGGCAGTGGCCGAGCTCCAGGACCTGCTGGGGCTCTGGGGCGAGGAGGAGGTGCTCCAGGTAATGGGGAGCAAGAGGCGGAAGGCAGATGCGTTCACTTGGCTGGCTGAGGGCCTGGCCGCCCGGGGTCACCCTGCCCACACTCCTGACCATGTCAGGAGTAAGGTCAAGGAGCTGCAGCAGGGTTACGCCCAGGCCCGGGATGCAGCCAGCCGATCTGGGGCTGCCCCCGTCACTTGCCCCTTTTACAGGGAGCTCAGGGAAATCCTGGGCCCCCAGCACACCTCCTCCCTGCCGGCCACTCTTGACACCTCGGCCGACGAGCCCCAGCAGGCCCCGGAGGCAGAGTCCACCCTGGAGGCAAGCCCTGCAACCCAGGGGCCCTCCCCAAGGAGCCCACCCCTGGGACACCGGAGGAGGAGGAGGGGGGATCCTCCTCCAGCGATGAGGGGCTCCAGATCGCCATCCCGTCCCGGAGCTCCAGCAGGGCGTCTGCCCACCGGGTGTCCCCTGACTGTGGGAGTGGACCATCAGGTATGTACCCCCCGGTGCACAGCCCCGGGGTTTGGGCAAGGGGAAACAGACATGACCAGGGCCCTCCACATGCCCAGATGACCATGGCTCCAAGGACAGCAGTGGCATGTCCCTCAGAAGAGTGCATCAGCCCCTGCCCCCCACAGCAGGACAGTGCCATGCCCCATCCCCCGGGCTGGGGGGAGCGGAACCTCTAGGGTCCCCCGGGGGGAGGGGGTGGGACACCCATCAGCAGCAGCAGCATCTCCCGGGGACGGGGATGGGGAACCAGCAGCAGAGGGGTGGGGGTACAAGGGCCACGGTTCGGGGCCCACACTAACGGCTGTGTCCACTCTTCTCCGCCCCCGTGTTCCGCAGCTGCACCATCGGAGGGTCCGGAGAGCGCCGGAGAGGTGTCAATGGTCCTGGAGAGCCCACCGGGGCCATCACTGCAGGCCAGCCCCTCAGCGGAGCACCAACCAGCCCCAGGGAGGGGCTGACGGTGGACCCAGCACCACCCACGGACGGCGACGGACCCCCCAGCTGCTAGCGACCCTCCGGCGGCAGCTGGAGGTCTCGGAGCAGCGCCTGTGGGTGGATGAGCGGCGCCTCCAACTACGGGAGCAGGCGCTGGCCTGGCGCCAGGAGGCATGGGGGGCCTTTATGTGCACTTTTGAGCGCATCGTGGACTACCTGGACCCCCCATGCCGCGCCAGCTGCCTCTCTGCTCACCCTGCCTGCTCCACCCGCCGCTCCACCCGCTGCTCCCCCCGCCGTCCACCACCGAGGGGCCTTCTGCTGAGGGGGACCTGGGGCCTGCTGACACCTGCCAGCCATATCTGCTGGTTTGCCCGGCCCCCAGCCAGCCTCGGCCAGGGCTGAGGCCGAGGCGCAGGTTGCGGCCGCCCACCCCCAGCGCTGGACATTAGGGGGTGCGGGGCCCAGGACGTGGCCCCCCCCTTGTACATATCCCCTTTATGTTGTATATAGTTTGTATTAGACCCCTGTTATTTTGATACCTGTCCCCCCATGTAAATAGTTCTCCCCTTCCTTGTATTCCACTGTTTGTTTATCATATAATAATAATATATAATATATTTGTAGTAATAATATAATAAGAGAATTCACCGTTTTGTGGCTTCATGAACAACAGGTCTATTTTTATTTGCAAGAAAAGTGGGGGGAGTGTGCTCTTGGGTGCTCTGTGGTGTGGGCGTAGGGGCAGGGAGTGTTGTGGAGGATGGGTGGGGTGCAGTGGGGGGGCCTGCCAGCGTTCACCCTCTGGCCTGGTCGAAATGGGCCCACAGGGCCTCCCGGACCTGGATCCCCTCCAGGTCCACCTGGTGACTGGGGGCAGCGGGTGGCTGCACGTCAGCCCTGCCAGCCTCCACAGCCCAGCCCTGAAAGAAGGCCCCCCCCCTTGCTCTCGACCAGATTGTGGAGTGCGCTGCATGCACCCACAATCTGGGGGATGTTGGTGGGGCCTGCGTCGAGGTGGGTGAGGAGACACCTCCAACGCCCTTTGAGGCAGCCAAATGTGCACTCCACCACCTGGCGCGCGTGGTTCAGGGGCATGTTGAAGCGCTCTTGGCTGGCTGACAGATGGCCCGTGTACGGGTGCATGAGCCAGGGCCGGAGGGGGTACGCCGCGTCTGCGACAATGCAGAGGGGCATGGTGGTGTCCCCACAGGGATCTCCTGCTGGGGGATGTAGGTCCCCGCCTCCAGCCGGCGGCACAGGCCCGAATTCCAGAATGCCTGGGCATCATGGGTGCTGCCAGGCCAGCCAACATAAATGTCCAGGAATTGGCCCCGGCTGTCCACCAAGGCCTGGAGGACCACAGAATGGTAGCCCTTCCTGTTGAGGAAGCATCCTCCTCTGTGCTCCGGGGCACAGATGGGGATATGGGTCCCATCCAGAGCCGCGAAGCAATTTGGGAAGCCCAGGGTGGCAAAGCTCGCGATGGCGGCATCCCAGTCCCCCAGCCTCACGAGCCTGTGGAGGAGCAGGGCGTTGATGGCGTGGACGACCTGCAGGGGAAGGACATGGAAAAGCACCAATGAGGGGTGTGCAGGGTGTGTCTGGTCCTCCCCACCCCTGGGCTCCCCTCTCCCCCCAGGGCTCCCCTCCCCTCCCCCACTGGGCTCCCCTTCCCTCCCCTCCCCTCCCCCCCCCAGGGCTCCCCTTCCCTCCCCCCTTGGGCTGCCTCCCCATGCCCATGGGTCCTCTTACCTCCATGAGGACAGCCCCGACGGTGGCCTTGCCGACGCCAAACTCCTGGCCCATAGATCGGTAGCTGTCTGGAGTGGCCAGCTTCTAGACAGCGATGCCGACCTGTTTCTCGACACTGAAGGCATGCCGCATGGTGATGTCCTGGTGCCTCAGTGCAGGGGTGAGCCACTGGCAGAGCTCCAGCAATGTCTGCCGGCTGATCCAAAAGTTCTGGAGCTAGCGGTCGTCGTCCCACTCGCCGAGCACCAGCTGCTCCCACCAGTCTGTGTTCGTGCGGTAGCTCCACAGCCGGCGGCGTGTGCGGCTGGGGGCGGGGGCAGAGGACAGCAGGGTCTGGAGTTGCTTCCTCCTCCCCTGGGGGCAGCTCCTCTTCTGTAATTAAAAGGTGGTCAGCTGCCTCCTGCATGGCATTCAGCAGGGCGAGCACTGCTCCTGCGGGGGGGGGAGGGGTGGACCTCTGGCTGCTGCTGTTCCTGCTGGGGGTCCATAACTGCTTCGCCAAGGTGTGAGAGCCTATGGCTCTGCAGACCATGTGCTGTGCAGGCTGAGTGTGTCTGGGAGGGGCCCTTTAAGGGAGCGGCTAGCTGTTGCCCCGGGAGTGCTAGTCCGCCCTGTGACCCTGTCTGCAGCTGTTCCTGGCACCCTTATTTCGATTTGGGCCGCTTTGGCGTGTAGACGCTCCCCTGCAGCGCCTACTTCGATGTGGTGCTGCCCAACGTCAACGTTGAATGTTGACGGCACCAGCCCTGGAGGACGTGTAGACGTTATTCATCGAAATAGATTATTTCAATGTAGCATACACGTGTAGACGTAGCTACCCAGTGAGAAGGTACTCAGGTGTCAATTACTTGAATGAGGTGAGGGGTAACCCATATTAGTCTGCCATAAACAGCATGTCTTGAGAATAGGTCTCATTTCAAAATGGAGGTCCTCATACGCATTTTGTGTCAAGCTAGACTGAAGTTCTGCTGCAAAGCCTTGTGATTCTGCAGTAGGGAGTGTCAAATAAGTTTTCAAAATGGCGGGGGTTTAAGTAATTAAATATCTAATATGTCCACTAATTTGGTTTTAATTTTGGTAGCATTTGATGTTCTGCAGAATTTGTGCCAACTCACAACTTTATCATGAAAACAGCAAGTGTGGGTGAGAGAGGTAAAGGGGGGGTGGGGCTGACTTGTGTGAAGACTGAACATTTTGGAAACCAAATTGGAAAGAGTTGCCCCTTTAGATAGGAAACAATTTGTGCTTTTAGGATTAGCACATTGGCCGGCTGTAGAACCAAGCACGAACTGAAGGATTCTGGGATTTTCTCCTAGGTCAGTGGTTCCCAAACTTGTTGGCACCACGTCCCTCTTTTGATTTTTGAGAAACCCGCACATGCCCCTGCATCTCTTCTTTACCATTATCCAACCCCCTTTTAACAAAAAATTCAATTTGTAATTTTAAATAAACACAAAAGCTTGACATAAAAATATTATTTAAAATTAAAAATAAGCCCAAATAATTTTTTCTTGGCCCCTTGTGGTTGCCTGGTGCAGCCCCAGCTGTCCAGCTGCCTGAGCCCTATGCCAGCCTCCAAAGCTGCCCGCAGCAGCCACCCACCTGCCTGAGCCGCATACCACTGGGGCCAGCCATGCGCTCACCCATCAGCTGCTGGGGCTAGCTGTCCACCCGAGCTCTGCACTGCCGGGACCAGCAGCCTGCCTACCAGACACCCACCCCAGCCACAGGCCAGCCAACCAAGCCACCCACCCAAGCCTCATGTTGCTGGGTTCAGCTGTCCAGCCGCCACCCCGAGCTGCCTGAGTCCCATGCTGCCAGGGTCAGCCATCCAAGTCCCACACTGCCAGGGCCACCCACCCACCTATCTGCCTGACCTGCCCTAGCCACACGCTACTGGGGCCAATTGCCCAAGCCCTGCTCTGCCAGGACCAGCCACCTGAGCCCAACAAGTCCGGCAAGCTGGCCGGCCGCCCGAGTCCCACAAGCCACACACTCAAGCTCCTCCCCTGCCATCCCACAAAGCCAAGCACCACCAGCCCCCCATCTAACTCCATCCTCATCCTCCTCCCCCCTCAACCTACAATCACTCTCATTTCCAGGAGGCAGCTAGCTCCACTTGGGTCTTTGCTGGCTGCTTGCTTTTTATAGTGGCTGCACTGGGTTGTCCACGTAAAATGACAGGGGCTGCGAGCTGGAAGCAAAGGCTGGATCTTTCTTTGGATGGGCGGAGGGAATACTGAGGGGGGCTGGGTCACCTTGTGCCCTTCCCCCCCAATGGAATTTCTTCACGCCCCCTCAGGAGGGTATGCTGCCCAGTTTGGCAAATCATGCCCTAGCTTATTAAAGTGAACGGCATCTTCAGGACTACAATGAATGCCATGGTGCTAGATCAGCAGACAACCCTGGGTTTTCTGTTTCACTGCCTTGACTTCACCAATATCTTGGGAACAGAACAATAACCCTCATGGGGATTTCCTTCTTGTGAGTCTGTGGTTATCTTTTTGTCCGAGTTGAGTAAAGCCAAGATGCCAAAGCTGCAAATTTCCTCATAGCAACAGAGAAATCATCAGAACAGCTCACACCACTCATCCATCTGGACCAGTACCCACCCTAACAGGAAGGTACAAGCTGCTTCAGAAGGAGCAAGAAAGACTGAAAGAAAGAAAAAAAGTTGAAATCAAGAACACAGATTTGTTTGTAACTTTTCTCCCTCCCTCAGCCTCTTGGACTACTTAAATTACTTGTGATGAAACAAATGCCAACAATCTCTCACTTTTTATCTAAAGGCATGCATTGATCTGCAACCACGCGCATTCATATACATCTGTCATTTCTCCAAAAGCCATCAGACAGCTTTTCATTTGACTCTGAAAAAGTTATCCGCAGACTCTCAGAACAGGAAACCCCATGCATATTATCTCTCCTATTGAATTCACTGTGACTGATTCTCAAGACACAAGGAATAACGTTTTCATATTTGTTACCTCTGGAATGCAGACCAACAAAGGAAAACAAGAAGAGTGGCTTTGGCTTGAGTCATATTACTGTAAAAATACAGCTTTCCAGTAAATCACCCCACCTCCTCCTTCAGCCAGTGTACTCGAACAGAATGAACAGACACATGGCTGAGTTTTACTGATTCTTATCATATTTTGGACACCCCAGAATGTCTCTTTTCTTTTCATTAGTTGGGCCAGACAGTTACTTGGGCACAAATTCTCTTTGCGGAAATATTTTTACAAAAAGGTAGAATAGGAGGCATTTCCCTGGGCCTCATCTGGTGAGTTTCATTAAGGGTGTAGGGGCAGGGGAGGCATCTTGAGACATGATGACATCTCCAGGTCTCTATCAGGTATTTATTATGCTCCAGGCCAAGCACGCACAAGTCAGAAGCAATGTCCACTGAAACAAGAGTGGAAACACTTGCCGGTCGCGTCATTGATCTTAAAGTAGTCCAGACGTTGCTTAATGATGCGCTCATGCAGCTGTACAGTGGCCATATTTCCCTAAGTCAAATATGGGATGGGGTGAAGGGGGAAGCAGCTTCCCGGCTGCGGCTGCCAAGCACTTGCAGCTTCCTGGTTGCCCCATGCCGCCCCAGAGGGGAGCTCCCCAGTTGCAGTGCTGTTTGCCCTGTGGAAGGGGGACAGGGACTTCCATTGCCTGCCCCATGCCGCTGGGCTCCGGGAATGCTGTGGGGATGCTCCCTGGCTCCAGCAGTGGCTGATCTGTGGGAACTGCCACCCTGCGGGGGGCGGGGGGGGCGGATTCCCTGGCTTGGGGTAGGGAGGGGCAGATGGCTACAGTTCCCAGTTGCCCCACACCTCTGGGCACCGGGAATGGAGCTGCCACACTGCCAGGGACCTCCCCAGCTGCCGAGGGTGGCTGCCCCAAGCCTCAGGACACTGGCAATGGGGCTGCCCCGTCACTGCTCTGCAGGACAGCTCTGTGGCTGCCCCGTGCCTTGGGGTGCTGGCAATGGTGCAGCCACCCAGCAGGAGAGTTTCCCGGCTGTGGGGGCTCCTAGGTGTGGAGGGGGCTGTCCTGGGGGTGGGGGCGGCTGCACAGGAGGCTGTCCTGCAGTGGCGATTGGGCTACTTCCCCACAGTGGTCTCTCCGGCTGCAGAAGCGGCTGCCCCACAGAGGGGCTGACCAGTGCTGCTGGGGTACCAGGTCCCCCTTAAAATCTTAGAAGTGGGGACAAAACACATTACCCTACCCCCAACACACCCTGCCTTATCTCTATGGCAGGGCCCCTGACTCCGTCTCCTGCTGCTGCCTGTACTGGCTAGTCAGTATGCGCTTCACTTGCTGTCCAGCCAGCTCCTGACTGGTTTTACCTGCAGCTCCAGCTGCGTTGACTTGGGGAAAGAGCAGCTCAGCAGTGGAGTGAATATACGGGACAACTTGCTTTTTGGTTAAAGTGCAGGACTGTCCGGGTGAAAACGGGACGGGTGGTCACCCTGCGTAGTTGACAAACTTGGAAACAATGTGAAAAAAAACAAATTGGTCTCTACTCACATCCTCTCTGCTAGAGTTTCTCACCACTGACTTCCCTGATGTGAGTTTGTTTTGTTCCCTTTGTTTGACCCCATCTCCTATCTACTCCCAGGACTTGCACTCTTTCCTGGGGCTCAGTCCACTCAGGAAGAGGCATAAACTCCACTTGTGCTGAGGACGAGTACAGGTGTATGTTGAGAAAGTGATTCTGAATCCCAGGGGAGGTAATAACCCTATTAGTAAATATTACACTTGTATGGTTTGTTTGTGTAGTTCTTTGACCAAAACCCTCCAAATTCTCTCTGGGTTAGCTGCACTACAGTGTGGAAAGAGTTTTGTGTTGGATTGATTAATGTCTAATCATAGCAGGCCCATATCCAATTATCTACTCTCTTTTTATGCTGATCTTGAACTTTCACGCCAGGAATGTTATTAAGAACTTGAAAGTTAGCTGGACTCTTAGCCTGCTTTTAAAGAATGGACTGCATATCTTTTTAATCTAACCCTTGACCCTTGGGGAACTGTGTCCAGAGGCCCAGAAAGGACAGATAACAGATTTGGGGCAGCTGTTTTCTGTAATCAGTACAATAATGGTAATATTGTAGCTTGTAAGAAATTACTCCAACAGGTGATTTCAGGCATAATGACTTAGTTACAGAGCTCTTTTTTGTCATAAATAGAATAGCAGATGATAAATCAGCTGAAGACATCTGCTCAATCATTTAGGTAAACCAGATACCATTAAAAGAATTTAGGGTAAATAGGTCATTTCCTTGGTCGCTTTTCTGTGAATATGTTCAGCATACAAAGGGATGCCTGTTACTCTAGATGTGTGCTATAATGGTCAAAAATAGCATCTTTGATAAGGGATCTGCATAAATCCACTATCTATAATTGATAAGATTAGTAATTGACAAACTGGACAAGGAACATTTAGTATTGCACATATGTTCTATGATCAATGTAAAAGCAAATCACTAATATACGGCCGGTTAGACCTAACTGTGGTCACCAATGGGGCTGACTTAGTTAGGGTTATTGCGTACTTATTGAAAATAAAATCAAGCATGATAAAGGATTTTTGTTTCTTCTGAATAAGCATACGAGAAATGAGGTTTGAAATGATTGTCACAAGTAAACCTGCCCTCACTTCTCCTGTTGGAGAGCTAGAAAGTATGTTTCTGTATAGTGCCATCTTAGGTATTACTTGAGAGCTGAAGTTTTATTTAAGACAGACAGAATGGCATTGCCTAGGATGTTGCAAACTACTGAGTTACTCCATCCCCTACTAAAATATTGATAATTCATTACAAAAGCAGAGGTGCACACAGGCGCATGGCTGCATTTCCCTCATTATTAACATTTACACTTGCATTTGCATTCATTAGTAATTTTGTTCACTCAGTCATCTGCCTGCTTTCGTTTATTTGTAGACATCTGACACACCTATTTTATGGGACCTATAACCTTTTAAGGTTTTCCAAAGAACTTATGGCCAAAAAGTTCCATTGTGATGAACGAGGAAACATTATTTTTATGGGTATCTATATATTAGGGTGACCACATTGCCCTATGGCAAATCCGGGACACTCCCCTCTGGAGATGCTCTCACATGTCAGGGCTCATTGCTGATGGAGGCTGCTGCCCCATCGTGAGGCACTGGGAATGGGGATTCCACAGCCACCGATTGAGGGGGAGCAAAGGATGGGGGCTGAGCAGCCGCTTGGTGGGTGGTGGGTGTGCTGAGAATAGGGGCTTACCAGACTCTCAGCAGGGGGAGCAGGGAACAGGGAAGCCACCCCACAGAAGAGCTTCCCTGCAGCAGGAGCTGCCTCACTGAGGCACCAGGTGCCAGGGGACAAGGCAGCCATCCCATGGAGGGGCTCCCTGGCAGCAGGAGCTACCTCCCCTAGGCATGGGGCACAAGGGAATGAGGCAGATGCCCCATGGCAGAGCTTGCTGGCAGCAGGGGCTGACACAAGGGGGTGCCAGGGAATGGGGCAGCTTCCCCATGGAGGAGCTCCCTCGCACAGGAGCTGCTGCCCCAAGGCACAGGGCACCAGGAAACAGGGCAGCCTCCCCACAGAGGAGTTCCCTGGTCAGGGTGTGGAGGGGGGGTGCTGCTCCAAGGCCCAGGGGGCCAGGGAACTGGGCAGCTGCCCTGCAGCAGGGCTCCCTGGCAGCAGAGGCTGCCACCCTGAGACACTGGGTGCAAAGAACGGACGCCCACCAAATACGGGACAATTAGCCTATTTGCCTGTGGGACAGCTTACATAAGGGACTATCCTGGGAAAAAACGGGCTGGATGGTCACCATACTGTATGTGAAAGTCACAGAGAGGTAGCCATCAAAACAAAAAGCAGTCAAGTAGCACTTTAAAGACTAGCAAAATGGTTTATTAGGTGAGCTTTCGTGGGACAGACCCACTTCTTCAGACCATAGCCAGATTCAACATGCAGAGGTAGCCATGTTAGTCTGCATCTTCAAAAAATGAAAAAGCAGTCCTGTAGCACTTTAAAGACTAACAAAATATTTTAGATTTAGAATTTAAAATGATCTTGATAAGTTGGAGAATTGGTCTGAAATCAATAAGGTGAAATTCACTAAAGACAAGCGCAGATCACTGTTTTCAGAAAAAATCACAAAAGGCTACATGAAGAGTACCTGCCTAGGCAGCAGGACTGCGGGGGAGGATTGTCTGTGTGTGCGTGTGTGTGTGTGTGTGTGAATGAATGGGGGCAGAGGGAGTTACACTACTTACTACTTAAACCCTTGTACTCCGAGTGGAAAATAGGACATCTATAAGTCTCCTCCACTTCACTCTGTCGTGGGACAAAACTTCTAGCTGACTCCAGGAGTGCCCCAGCTGTTGTCCTTCAATCTCAGTAGACCTTCTCCACGTTGTGCGAGGTCTTTCTGTTTTGTGTTTTACTTGAGGGTTCATGTGAGAGCTTGACAGACAATGCTGGATGATGGTTTCCTCAGAGTGTGGCCTAGCCATCCCCACTTCCTTTTGATTTGAATGTCAAGTGGTTCTTGTCCTGCTCTGTTCCACAGCTCCTCATTTATGACAAAGTCTTGCCTTTTGATGTGAAGGATGCACCTCAGACATCTGTTTATGAATGTCTATACCTCGTGATTTGAAGACTTTTTAGGTTTCTTTCTCTTGTTGGGACCATGGAGAAGCCGTGCTTTGAGTTAGCGAGTCACTGGGTTTGGGTGCAGCATGTAGCCCTGGGGCTGCAATGGGAGATCCAGTCACTGGGGCAGTGTGCAAGGTTCGCTGTATGGGAACCCCATCAAGGGAGTCTCTTTGGAGACCTGTAATATTTTTCCAACAGTATCATCTCCTGTTGAATTTCAAAACAAAAGGCAGTCAGGTAGCACTTTAAAGACTAGCAAAATAGTTTACTAGGTGAGCTTTCGTGGGACAGACCCACTTCTTCAGACCATAGCCAGACCAGAACAGACTCAATATTTAAGGCACAGAGAACCAAAAACAGTAAGCAAGGAGGACACATCAGAAAAAGATAATCAAGGTGAGCAAATCAGAGAGTGGAGAGGTGGGGGGGGGGAAGATCAAGAATTAGATTAAGCCAAGTATGCAGATGAGCCCCTATAGTGACTCAGAAAGTTCCCATCACGATTTAAACCATGTGTTAATGTGCCGAATTTGAATATAAAAGCCAGCTCGGCTGCTTCTCTTTCCAGAATGGTGCGATAATTCCTCTTCAGTAACACACATACCTTTAGGTCATTGACAGAATGCCCCATTCCATTAAAATGTTGACTAACTGGTTTGTGGATCTGGAGTGTTTTGATGTCTGTTTTGTGCCCGTTGACCCTTTGTCTAAGGGAGTTAGAAGTCTGTCCAATATACAAAGCATCTGGGCATTGTTGGCACATGATGGCATATATGATGTTAGTAGAGGAGCAAGAGAAAGTGCCCATGATTCTGTGAGTAACCTGGTTAGGTCAAGTGATGGTATTTCCAGAGAAGATATTTGGACAAAACTGGCAGCGGGCTTTGTTGCAGGGAAAGGTTCCAGGACTGGAGTTCCTGGGGTATAGACTGTGGCTGTTAGTGAGGATCCTCATGAGGTTGGGAGGTTGTCTGTAGGAGAGAACAGGCATGTCACCCAGGGCCTTCTGGAGTGTAGCATCCTGATTAAGGATAGGTTGTAGGTCTTTAATAATTCGTTGCAGTGGGTCGCAGTGAAAGTCTGGACTTCTACGTACGGTGCTTCCGCAACTGTGCTCAGGCTGACATTATACACAAACAATGCCAAATGAGACACAATCTCAACTATGCTGAACGCCATGCTATCCAGAGTCTCAAAAATAACCAAGACATCATAATCAAACCAGCTGACAAAGGGGGTGCTGTTGTCATCCTGAATAAGTCAGACTATGAACAGGAGGCAGCCAGACAACTCTCCAACACCACATTTTACAGACCTCTCTCCTCTGATCCCACTTTGGAATTCCAAAGGAAATTACAACAACTACTGAAGGAACTCCCTGCTGCTACTCGGGACCTTATTCACTCAGACACACCATCTGAGCCCCAACCTGGATTATTCTATTTACTTCCCAAAATCCACAAACCTGGAAACCCTGGACACCCTATCATTTCAGGTATTGGCACCCTTACCACCGGACTATCCAGTAATGTGGACTCCCTCCTCAAACCCTATGCCACCAACGCTCCCAGCTATATCCAAGATACCACCGACTTCCTGAGGAAATTACAAAACATTGGAAAAGTTCCTGATAACGCCATCCTTGCCACAATGGATGTAGAGGCTCTGTACACTAATATTCCACATAAAGATGGATTACAAGCAATCAGGAACACCATCCCTGATGCCACCACAGCCAATCTGGTGTCTGACCTCTGTAACTTTGTTCTCACACACAATCATTTCCATTTTGGGGACAATTTATACCTCCAGATTAGTGGAACTGCTATGGGCACCCTCATGGCCCCATAATATGCTAATATATTTATGGCTGACCTGGAACAACGATTCCTCAGCTCTCGTCCCCTATTACCACTCCTCTACTTAAGATACATTGATGACATCTTTATGATTTGGACCCATGATACAGAGGCTCTAGAAGAATTCCACAGAGACTTTAACAATCTACATCCCACCATCAACTTATGCCTCGATTACAACATGCAAGAGATACATTTCCTGGACACTACAGTACTAATCAAGGATGGCCTGATCAGTACCACACTGTACCGAAAACCTACTGATTGCTCTACTTATCTACACCCTTCTAGTTTCCATCCTGCACACGTGACTAGATCCCTTGTTTACAGTCAAGCTCTTAGGTACAATCGCATTTGCTCTGATCCAACTGACAGAGACCGAAAACTACAAGAACTTTACCAAATATTCATAAACCTGAATTACCCACCAGGAGAAGTAAAAAAACAAATTGACAGGACCAGGCGAATACCCAGAGACCAGCTACTCCAAGATCGGCCCAAAAGAGCCAAGAACAGAACACCACTGGTCGTCACCTACAGCCCCCAACTCAGACCACTGCAACGAATTATTAAAGACCTACAACCTCTCCTTAATCAGTATGCTACATTCCAGAAGGCCCTGGCTGACATGCCTGTTCTTTCCTACAGACAACCTCCCAACCTCATGAGGATCCTCACTAACAGCCACAGTCTGTACCCCAGGAACTCCAGTCCTGGAACCTTTCCCTGCAACAAAGCCTGCTGCCAGCTTTGTCTACATATCTTCTCTGGAAATACCATCACTGGACCTAACCAGGTTACTCACAGAATCACGGGCACTTTCTCATGCTCCTCTACTAACATCATATGTGCCATCATGTGCCAACAATGCCCAGATGCTTTGTATATTGGACAGACTTCTAACTCCCTTAGACAAAGGGTCAACGGGCACAAAACAGACATCAAAACACTTCAGATCCACAAACCAGTTAGTCAACATTTTAATGGAATGGGGCATTCTGTCAATAACCTAAAGGTATGTGTGTTATTGAAGAGGAATTATCGCACCATTTTGGAAAGAGAAGCGGACGCGCTGGCTTTTATATTCAAATTCGGCACATTAACACATGGTTTAAATCGTGATGGGAACTTTCTGAGTCACTATAGGGGCTCGTCTGCATACTTGGCTCAATCTTATTCTTGACCTTCCCCCCAATCCCTCCAGTCTCTGATTTGCTCACCTTGATTATCTTTTTCTGATGTGTCCTCCTTGCTTACTGTTTTTGGTTCTCTGTGCCTTAAATATTGAGTCTGTTCAGGTCTGGCTATGGTCTGAAGAAGTGGGTCTGTCCCACGAAAGCTCACCTAATAAACCATTTTGCTAGTCTTTAAAGTGCTACTTGACTGCTTTTTGTTTTGATAGTGTATAGACTAGCATGGCTCCCTCTCTGTTACTGTTGAATTTCAGTGACAGCAACTAGAAAAAAATACATCAATGATTTTCACGATAGGAGAAGAGGAGATTTTTAGGGAAGAAATAAAAAGATACTTTGTGAAGTTTTATTTACTTCTTACATGCCTTTTTCCATGTTGACTTGGCCCAGCAGACACAACATGGGCAGCAGAAGCAAGTTAAAAGGGTTATTCAGTGGAATGAAGTACAGGCAGGCATCAGATGCAGACCCTCCCACAAACGCTATTAAGAAGATAATAAATAAGTAAGTGATTTCATAAATGCAGTTGGCTGTCAGGGTGTAGGAGCGAGCAATCCGAGTCAGTTTTTATGGCCATTATGATTCACATGGTGCACCTTTTTATGACGTAGTTATTAACCCTTGGTCTGACCCTATCCTTTTAGTCCCCGCTTCCCACCCCACGTACACGCACAGCTTTAGAGCTTGCCTTTGCAGGATGTCATATATCCAAAACTTCTCTGCCAAAACTATGATAGGGGCCAGACGTGATCATATTAAGTCATTTTGGAGAGATCCACCTTACCCCTCTGCTGAGACCAGAGTATTCCAAGCTCCTTTGGAGGCAGGATGTTGGGTCATTGAAGGACTAATGGAATGACAGCTCTTTCTTGTTGCCCACACTTGCAAAATTCATTTCCCTGAAGACCACATGTTTCATGGTTTGATATTGTGTTTTACTCTACTGCTAGTTGGGAGAAAGTCATATCTATATGCTTTATTGCTCACAAATGTCAGCACAAAAAGCCAAGCTGTAATATGTGAAACAAGGGAAGCAGTTAGTCACTGTAAGCACCAGGAAAGACAACACTAAAGTGCTGATCTTAAATGGTTTCGATAAAGTGGAAAGAGTGAAAATTATTATCACAGAGATATAATGACCTAGAAGGGAAATGAATAAGCACAGTCTGGGGAAGGGACAGCAAAGCAAGAGAAGTTATTGTTGCTTTGTTCCACCCTGGGAGAAGAAAAGGGAATGAAAAATGAGAAAACTAACACACAGTTAATCTTACCCCATCTGCTCCTGGTCTTCTGCCCCCTCCCAGTGCTGACAGCATTGCAGTGGAGGGAGGGCAAGGCCAGAACACAGAGAACCTTGCGGCTTGAATATCCCCTTAGGCCTATGACAGCAGTAAGGTAGTGGTGCCTCAGGACTGCGCTAAATCTCTGAGGTTAAACCAGGCCTCAGATGTTCCCAGGGTTGGAGACCATCAAAATGGCACAACACAACCTTTGCCCCTGTCGTTGGGCATTGCACCAAGTGCAGTTTGGCTCGACCCAAGGATCTAGCCCAATGTGTTTAGCTAGACATAGGAGACTCTAATAAACGGTGTCAGAAAGAAGCAGAGGCCAAAGCCCAGGGCCATCCTGAGGCACATGCAGCTGCACAGGGCACCACTAAATTTGGGGCGACTGTGATTCTCCAATTTAGTAATACCCTGCTAAGGCTACTGCTGTTTAGGGCCAGCCCAGTCCCCTCACCCCCAGTCTCCTGCTCTGCCTCCTGGCTGTGGCAGCCCTAGTCCCCCCGGGGAATGTCACATAAATATACAGGGACATGGGAAGGGGAAATCCCTGGGATAGGAGTTGGCCTGAAGTCCACAGGACTACAGACGAGTAGGGTTCTGCCCTTGGAACATCTGTCCTCTTCCTAAGAAGCAAGTGGAATGTTCTTTATCCCCCAAATCACCTTAGGTTACATTGTGCAGGGTGGAACAAAAGACACTCAGCACTTCTCTGGGCTGTGCCCTTAAGTATCTGAAAGATTTAGGATAGGGAGGAAAAGAAAAGGATAGCTGCTGCCTAAAATGTGCCAGGAAGAGGTACCTGCAAGCAAGGGCATGAAGTTAAACTAAAGAAAATATAGAATGAATACCAGGAAAATTGTCCAAGCAGCAAAGATCTATAATATTGTTTAGAAGTTACATCATAACTAAATACTTAACTATCTAAAAATCAGACTGAATGAGGAGCTGGAGATCTCAGTACAGGGAATGGTCTACTCTGGAAAACCTGGTAAGCTGACTCATGTCTTTTATCATTCTCTTTCATCCAGAGGTTTTTGTGCTCCATATTCCCTACACAGCTGAGCTAATAAAAAACACAGACCTTCTCTTGGCCAAGTCTATTTTATTCATGGCTAGTTTCCACTCTAATCCTTTTTGTGGTCATGCCTTGGAATCCAGTGATTGGATACTGACCTTTAGGTTGAGCCAGTTCCCGGGTAATGGTAAATCTAATTAAAAAGCTGCTAGTTTGGTATTTGTTTAGATAACTATGGCGATGGTACTGACTTCCTTTGAAAAGCACTTTCAGATCGATGGATTAAAAGGTGCAATATAATGCTAGATACATAATTTATTATTGGCAGTGGGACAGGCTGCCAGTGGCCAAGGTCAGTTTCTCAAATGCTGATATGCTTGTCACTTTGCACAAGATAAATACACCATTATAGGAGAGCCTCACAATTATCCTGAATATCCCAGGACAATGGTTATGCACAGCCAAATCCCTTGTTCAGATGTCTATTGGGCATTGTTCATCACCATGATCTTGATCAGACAGCAAGTACAAAAATCATCTGGTGAAGTGGGTCTTTGCCAACGGAAGCTTATGCGCCCAAAAATCTGTTAGTCTATGAGGTGCCACAGGACTTCTCATTGTTTTTGTGGATACAGACTAATACGGTTACCCCTCTGAAAAATCAGGGCCCTTTTAGTTCAGTGGTGGGTGGGTAGTTCCCTACATAAGACAAAACCCTAATTATCAGGACATCGTCACCCTAACAACCCTTCAGCACGTAAGCTCACAGAGCAGTTTAGTGCTCTTTTTCTAATTATTTAACAGAAAAGACCAGACCAATTTCTTGTCATTCTCCTGTTCCATTTTCCACTCATCATCGCTAACCCCTTGTTGGAAAAGACTTAAATCTCTCCTTAAGTACGGTTTTCATTACTGGGGTTTTCATTACTAAGCCAGATGAAAATGACAAAGCTACCAGAGCTACCACAATTCCTGTAGTATCCATTTCTTCCTCCTCTCCTCCACTTTTGCCATTGTACTATATTCTAAGCTCATACTGATTTTTATTATCCACCCCTCAGTGTGCCTTTTCCTGGGGTGCTCAGACGCTTACAGAAATTTAAATTGACTTTCAGAAATGGTTCTCTCAGTTCCAAAGGTGGTTTCAAAATGACATTCTCAAGCCATTTGTCAGAAGATGGGAATGGGTAACAGTGGACTTGATCACTTGATGATTGCCTGTTCTGTTCATTCCCCCTGGGACACCAGGGACTGGCCACTGTCAGAAGACAGGGTATTGGGTGGGTTTGATGGACCTTTACTCTGACCCACTATGACTATTTTTATGTTTCTTCATCTTGCAAGACCAGTGTTTTTTGAACTTCTTTATCAGCACCCAGGTTGCAGACTGAGAATCACAAAATCTTCACACACAATCTATTACACCCAGTGCCTCCTGTCAGCAGACCTCTCCACAGAGTGGGGCCAGGGTGGTGGTCCTGATCCCAGACCCTACGGGCCTGGCTAGCAGCGTTCCCTGTAACGTGTACACTTATGTGGCTGCCCAGGAGAGATTCAAATGCCACCCAGCTGATCAGCAGAGCACCCACAGCTCCCCACGGCCAGTGGTACACATCCTTGCACACCACCCAGCTCATTAGCAGAGTGCCACAGCGGGTGGTAAATATCTGTACATGCACTGGTGAACATAGCAAAATTTATTCCATGCACGTTACCTCAGCTTCCTGCACAGGAAGGGAGGGGTAGGGGACCTTTAAGGGGCCGCTCCACGCGGCCACCATTGAGCTGAGGGGCTGCAGAGAGCATCTCTCAACCCCTCAGCTGATGGCCGTTATGGAGGACCCCGCAATTTCGATGTTGCGGGACGCGCAACGACTACACGGTCCCTACTTCGACGTTGAATGTCGAAGTAGGGCGCTATTCCTATCCCCTCATGGGGTTAGCGACTTCGACGTCTCGCCGCCTAACATCGAAGTTAACTTCGAAATAGCACCCGACGCGTGTAGCCGTGACGGGCGCTATTTCGAAGTTGGTGCCGCTACTTCGAAGTAGTGTGCACGTGTAGACACGGCTAAAGAGTTTACAGTCTACTTGGAAAAGTATCATCACTATTTTATAGATGGGGAACTAAGCCACAGACAAATTAATTTACGTGTCTTAAATCACATGGGAATAGATCTAAGGGAAATGTTTGATCAACACTTTATTCATCGAAAAAATGCAGCTTTGGCAATACGAAATCATTTGCTGAAAGCCTTAAGAAATTATACAAAAAATTAAAATGTTTGATTTTTCAAATCAAATGTTTCAGTTTTTCCATTCAAAATGACTTTTCTATTAGAAATTCCATTTTATTTAAATATTTTAAGAAATCATTAGAAAGGGCTCAGAATGGAAATTGCTCAGACAGACATATTTTGGTTTGTGTCAAACAAAATGGTTCGTTCAACCCACTGTATTGTCCTTCACTTTTTTATTTGTTAGGACTCTTTAAAAAATTCTTTTTGCTTCAACCTAAAATGATTTTCCCCCAGCCTCAATTTTTTGGAATTGTCAGTGACCCGTAAAATTCGTTATTTGCCTAGCTCCGCACAGGACATCTATGCTAGAGCCAGCATCTAAACCTAAATACTTCTGATCCTTGTCCTAACTTGAGCTATGTCTACACTACAGGAGTTCAGCTGCAGTGCTCAAGCTGTGCCTCTGTAATGCCATAGTCTCGAGGTGTTCTACAGTATGTCTACATTAGTGATTTTCAAACTCCAGGTCATGGCCAGTACTGGAACACGGAATGTCAGGCATTGGGTTGCCTTGCTGAGATGACCAGGTGGGGTTCTAAGGCAAGCTTCCTCCCTGGCTTGGAGCCACAGACCCTGCAGCACCCCAGAAATAGCCAGCTGGTGGTCAAGCTTCTAATGGGCAGGAGGGCATGGGACTCCCCACACTGCCCCCATCCTGATTGGCTCTGGGACTGGTGCCTGGGGGTCACAGCAGTGGGCAAAGCCACTTGTGCACCTCTAGCTAGGAGCCAGACCTGCTGTTGGCTGCTTCAGGGACACAGTGTGGTCTGCTGACTGGGAGCTGGTGGAGGAAAGCCCATTCCCAAACCCTGAGCACCAACCCCCTACCCCACTCCTGAGCCACCCCTAACCTAGTGCACCCTCCTGAATCCCAAACACCTCACCCCTTCCACACCCCAGAGCCTGCCTTCACTCCCCATGAAATTTCACCCACCACCCCTGCACCTATCATAGACAGATCTATGCCTCCACAATACTGATTTTAAACTGTGGTTCCACTCAAAAGTGAATGTAAAAATACCATATTGGATTCAGTGTCTGTCTCTAAGCAATTGTAGATCAAAAATTCTCTGGCTGTATTCCTTTTCAGACTTGGAATTTGATGACAAAGCTGTTGTTTTGACTGCTTGCATATTAGTACCAGTAATATAAAAAACTGAGATCTAAACTCTGCTTTCAATTAGCTCTGCACGAGTTGCACAGCTGTGAAGGAAGAATTTGGTTCTGCTCCACCTTTGACTGTGGTTCCACAGGTGGAATACGATGTGCAACAGGCTCCTATTCACAAATGTTCTTGAACCAGGCAGAAGAGAATCCAACTCTCTCACTCATCCTTTCATTGGCTCTGAGTTGCTAACACCTGTGTATGCAGGGCCATGAATTATCCTAAATAAGTTTAGGTTGGTGCCAAGCTGTCTGGAGTGGCTCATGAGTACCAACCATAGGGCAGGCTGGTAAGAAGCTCAACACAAACCCCAAATTGGGTGCAAGTTCTATACTTAGAGTTTGCCAACCAACAAGTCTAAACGCCTCTGCCACTATACCAGCCTTAACATTGAGTCTATTCTGCCTTTCCACCCAGGTAATCCCACCTTTAGGAGATATGGTCTCCGCAGCAATATTCAGGTTTCTACCACTCTCAAAGGACCGGTCACTTACTCTGGGCCAGTTGCACTCTAGATCTAAGGCAACACTTGTAGCCAATCCTATGATAAACTATATACAGATAAATTACTAGGAAAAGGAAATAAGAGAATCATTTACAAGGGTAAAGTTGGTAAATGTAAAACACGAATGAGGTACAGTCTTAGGGTTCAGAAGGTAATGGAAGCTTCTATAATAAGTTAGTTCTACATGTCCTTTAGAGCTAACCCAGGCTAAGCAGCTGGGGTTCTCTTGACTTTGCTTAGTATTTTTTGTCCACCTCCCAAAGACCAACAGCAGAGGGATTTTTATTCCTTCCCCTGAATGCTCTAAGCAGCAAACTCACCCAATGGGAGGAATTTACTTGCACAACTCTTCTTCATTGTGCGGGGGTGGGATGGAGGGGGCAGAGGGAGAAAAGCAGAAGAGCAGAACAAAGTCTGTTGGTTCTCTTCAAAGTACCACAGTAGTCCACCTCATGCCAATGTGCACTCTTTGTTGGACAGGATAGAATGCCTTCTGTTGGGATATGTCTAGATGAGAGGGATTTGCCAACAAAATGGCCGTTTTGTTAACAAACCCCACAGAGCGTCCAGATTTCCAAGAGCGTTCTGTTGACAGTAAGTTGACAGAATGAGCACACTGTCGCCAGCCGTACCCAACTCCCCATATATATGAGGATGGCCGACACCCTGAGCAGGCAGAGCCACCCCACCTGAAGCATGGAGCAGGCCAGGGCAAAAGTTAAGAAGCTGTGCCAGGGCTATGTTCAGGCCCAGGATGCTGACCGATGCTCCAGGGAAGGATTTACTGCCTTCCCCTGCTACAGGGAGCAGGTGTTCATTGTGCTCCCCACACATCCAGGTGGATGAACAGGCACCTAAAGCATGCCTTGAGGTGTCTGAAAGCTCACTTGGCCTGCATCCTGGTCCAGCTGAGGCAGGCATTGAACACTTCCCAGCTGGGGTCCAGCTGGCCCAGGGCATGATGGGGTAGGCCTTGTCCTTCACGATGCAGAATGGCATCTGAACATCCCTGTCCACCAGCTCATGGTGGAGGATGAATGTGCCCGCCTCCAACCTCTGGCAAAGGCTGGAGTTGCAGAATGCATGGGCATCATGTGCCCATAAATGTCTGTAAACTGACTACAGTGGTTCATCAGGACCTGCAGCACCATCAAAAAGTATCCCTTGCAGTTGATGTACTTGGCTGTGCTATGCTCCGGAGCACAAATTGGGATGTGGGTCCCATCTACAGACTCAACGCAGTTCAGGACCCCCAAGGTGATGAATCCATGTCTCCCATATGGATGATCCGTCGTAGCAGGATTGTATTGTTGCCACCAGAGAGGGCAGTGAGGTAGTTTTTGCCCAGTGCACAAAGCTAATTCACCACACCGAGAGCAGAAGAAGAATCTTTATTTGGTATGCCAAAGGCACAAGGGGAGCTCTCCTCAAAGCCTGCACACCCAGCGTTTGGGTGTTAGCACATATATACAGTTGTTCAGTGAAAGCCACACCCCACACAGGTAATACACTCCTCCTCCCCATTATACAATCTCTCTGCCTTCCCATTACACAATCTCCTTGTACTACGCAGGCGCGGGGGTCTCTGGGGGTCCTCTGGTGGTCGTTTTAGACAGGAGACCCAGGCCCCGAAATTCAAAGGTTACCCTCGGTTACATCTTGTTTGTTTCATAGCAATGGAGCGAAACCAGAGGCCGTTTGTTTCATAGCATTGAAGCGAAGCCAGGTATGGGCTGCTGCATTATTGTTCTACTTACTACTCCCTTTCTTGTACGTTCCACATTATGGTTCTACTTACTATTCCCTTTCCTCCGGTTACAGTATCAATGGCCATCATGACCTATGGAGGGAGGGGACCGAACACAGCTGTCAGGCAGGGACTGTGGAAAGCAATCCCTGGACCTCTGGAAGATCCCTGTTTCCCTCCCATCCCCATCTCCCGAGCTCTCCAGGGATCTCCTTTGCGAGGTTGTCCCCCTCATCAGCATGGGGATGGTGGGCCGCAGCCAGGTGTCTGGCGGGGAGGTCCCTTTAAAAGCGTGTCTTGCCAGGGCTGCAAAAAGGAAATAGTGACCTGAGACCCTGTCTGCTGCATTCTGGGTAGTCATTTTCCCAGTAGAGCAGCCAAGAAATCTGGCTGCTCTCTGCCGACAGAGCAAATCGCTCTTTCAACTCACTTGTGACAGAAGTTTTGTTGCAAGATATCCGAAACCAGTTTCTGCCAACAAATCCCTGTAATCTAGACATAGCCTAGGTGACCAACACTTGACAGTAGTTAACGTCTCTGCTGCCTGGTGTTTTACGCAGTCACAAAGCAAATGCTTAAATTTTACCTTACAGTGTGGGATTCAGATGCCAAAAGAGAGCGTGATGCATGCAGCAGCTTGCAAGCATTCAATCAAATCTGAACAATAAACACATTCCTAACAGAAAAGGACAACAAAAATGATGAGGTGAATGAAATGGCTGGAGTATGAGCAGAGATGAAGACTGGGGGTTTTTGTCTTGGAAAAGGGACAACTAAGGAGGGAAATGATAGAGGTCTATAAAATCATAATTGTTGTGGAGAAAGTGAGTAACAATGAGTTATTTATGCCTTCCCATAACACAAGAATTAGGAAGTCACCAAATGAAATTAATATGTAGTAAGTTTAGAGCAAACAAAAGGAAGCACTTCTTTATCCAATGTACAGTTGGCCTGAGGAACTCCTTAGCAGAGGACATTGTGAAGGCCAAGACCTTAACAGGGTTCAAAAAGGAGCTAGATGAAAGAAGAAAAGAGCCTCAGAAACTGCCCTGAACCCCTTCAATAGCTGCTAACTCTTGCCTCTTCTGTGATTAGATCTGCAGCTCCAGAATTGGACAGATCAGCCATCAATGGACTCACAAATAGGAAAGTGACACGAGGACGTCCTACTTGTTATCGAGTGACTGCCAAGAAAGATAAGCCAGGATGGATAGGAATGGTGTCTTTAGCCTCTGTTTGCCAGAAGCTGGGTACAGGTGACAGGGGATGGATCATTTGATGATTATCTGTTCTGTTCACTCCCTCTAGGGCACCTGGTATTGGCCACTGTCAGAAGACAGAAATACGGGGCTGGATGGACCTTTGGTCTGACCTTGTATGGCCGTTCTTATGGTCTTAGTCTTAAAATCCTAACACATGTTTTGACAATGCACAGGAAAGCTAGACTGATTGCCACTTCACATCAGTCAGTGTTCAGGTGAGACATGAGACCCTTGGCATAAACAGCCACCTGCTTCTCCAGCTTCCCAGATGATTCACAGATCTTTCAAGGTGAGACCCTGTCTACTCAGCCAGTAATTGACAGTAAGAGAGACTCCAACAAAGGTCTGTTAATAGCAAATTTACCATCATCACAAGTGGCCCACATAAGAGACAGGACATCTAATTGGATCTATTTTGGTCCCATGTGGGATTTAGCATATTCCCTCATCTTGGCCTAGAAGTCCCAATGTAAATTAGGAGTGTTTGAGGGTGACATTCACACTCTCAGGTTTGGTTGTTGGACCTAGACAGTACAGCCTTATGAAGGGAGGGATAGCTCAGTGGTTTGAGTATTTAACCTACCAAACCCAGCATTGTGAGCCCAATCCTTGAAGTGGGGATTCGGGGTAAAGAGATGTTAGGGATAGTGCTTGGGCCTGCTGAGAGGGCAGGGGGCTAGACCAGGTGACCTCCTAAGGTCTGTTCTAGTAGATGTGTATCTCTGATCATTTCATGTTGAATAGATTGCATCTAAGATGGAGAAGGGGTTTGAAAAGAAGATCTAAATGAATTATTTGATGTAACTGAGACCTTCACTCCAGTTATGACCTTTTAAGCCTGGAGGACGCTTAAAAATCAGTAAGGGAATAGCTGCAAGTTTAAGCTATCCAATTATTACTTATCCATGGTGGACATATTTTGTGGTATGCCATCTTTTATGTCTACAACAGGGTCTTAGACATCTGCAGCATATTTAAGAAGCATTGAGAGTTGAGTGCTGTAGTCAAATAAGAATATTTCTTGTGACTCCAGAGACATTCTGCTAAAAATATCTATTTGCAAACACTACTCCTGCATATAAAAAGATCTTTGAGATTTCCTTAGCTTTCCTGTTACATTCTGGGAACAAAGCCCAGGATTGAATATAGCCTTAACGAAGTCATCCTTTGACAGAATTGCCTATAAAGACTTGATAGAATCCAGTTTGCAAAGTCAGCATGGGCTTTGCAGTCCTTGTCCATTAACAGTCCAAAAAGTTCATACTTTCCCAACTTCTAGCTCTTTCAAATTGTGCTTGTCTTCTCCTTACCGTTCAATGTAACTACAAGGGACAATGACCTTTAAATTAATCTAACAGGCTATCCTTTGGTCCATGGATATACAAAATGTATTTTCTGCTGATGTGCAACTGTCAAAGGGAGTGGAGCAGGAAATGAAAATCTTGACATAGTTTTTAACAAATTGGTTAAGATAAAACATATTCATTTTTATATGGTGCGTCTGCGCAATTTCTTTTCTTGTACGTGCCAACAGAGGATTAGAGACAAAGGACACAGTAAACCCTTGATGTAATGGACTAATGGTGGGGGAGGAGTTTCTGTTAAAACAGAAAGTCCGTTACATCTGAGAGTTCACTCTGACAGCAGCGGCTCCTCCGGCTCTGAGCCTGTCGTGCTCTGTGCTGAGTGTGGGGGCTCGTCCTGGCTCTGAGCTACGTGTGCTCAGGGCAGAGCACAGAGGCTCCTCACGCTCCGATTCCAGCCACAGGGGGTGACCCGGCAGCAGTGGCGGTGGTTCTCCCAGCCACCGCCAGGGATCTCACAGCTGCAGCAGTCTCAGTCTGTTATTATTGATGTCTGGTAAAACAGGGTCTGCTATATGGAGGGTTTACTATAGTTTTGTATTTACCCATCAGACTGGGAGTTTGTGTGTGGTTGGAGCCCATGTCACCTATTTGTCCTTGGGCAAGACTTTTAATGTTTGCCTCATTTCCCCTTCTGGAAAAAGTGGCTATACTACAACTTCCTGTTTCTCTTATCTGTAGCAAACTCTTTGGGGCAGGGACTGTCTCTCAGGTACCTGTACTCCATCTAGCGCCAAGGGACCCCTATATCACTTGGAACTTCTAGGCACTATTGTCATGCAAATAAGGTGTTATCATTGTAGATAACTCAAATGAGTTAATAAAACAATCACAGCTTGCATGAGTAAAACAAGGTGATTATTCTGTTGACTGTTCCAAGGTAATTTATAGATAAACGACAGAAATGGCTCTTGCCTATTGCACCCTTGGCCTTGGGTAACACGAACAGGACTCAGCTCAATTCTTGCTGAGCAAGGGAAAGTGAGCAAAGTAATGCTTCACATTTTCATACTTCCTTTTACGTGGAGTTTGTCTGCCGGAGGGGCCATATAAGGGGGGAAACTAGAAAGGTCTGTAGTCACCATCCGGCAGTGTGAACCCCTGTGTTGCATACTTGAGGTCTGCTTCAAGTGCATAACCTAGCCCAGCAGGCAGACCTCAAATGCAACTAAAGCTTATGCTTCTTCCAGCTCTGCCTTTGGAGCAGGGAGTTTGTTTATAAACCGAGGGAGGCCGGGTGATTAAGATAGCAAAACACTTGCCATTACAGTAACTGAGGGATCATAAGATGATCATGAAAACATTGCCAGGGTACTCCACTTAAAGAGGAGTGGGGAAGAATGGCCTGCATTGGGATCAGTGCTGTTCAACTTCTTCATAAAGGCTACATCTACACTAGCGAGTTTTTTTGAAAAAAGCCAGCACTCTTTCGAAAAATCCCACAGAGCATCTATACACAAAATGTGCTCCTTCAATATTAAATTGGAAGAACACAGGACTTTTTCCAGCAGCCCTCTGCCTCTCCCAGATGAAGACGACTGCCTTTTTCTGAAAGATTCTTTCAGAAAAAAATGCGTGCAGATGCCCCCAGGGCCCCTTTTTTGAAAGAGCAGTCCTTTTTTGATCCTTGGCCCAGTCTTTAGAAAGAGCAGGGGATGTGTGGATGCTGTGGATCGAAAGAGCACATTGAGTTCTTCAATCAGCTTTTTTGTGTGCGAACACACTGTTTTGAAAGAAGTTTTTTCAGATGAGATCTTCCTGAAGAACTTTTCGATTCATCGCTGCAGTGTAGACATAGCCGAATAGTCTTGAGAAAGGGTAAACAGTGAGGTGGAAAAATTTTGCAGAGGATATAAGATTATTTAAAATAGTTAAGTCTACAGCTGTCTGCAAAAGATTATGAAGGGATGTCACAAAATTGGGTGACTGGGCCACACAAGGGCAGATGTAATTCAGAGTTGATAAATGTAAAGTAATGCACATTAAAAAATGTAATTACAACTATACATAGAAAATGATAA
Source organism: Carettochelys insculpta (assembly GCF_033958435.1). Lineage (NCBI taxonomy): Eukaryota > Metazoa > Chordata > Testudines > Carettochelyidae > Carettochelys > Carettochelys insculpta. The sequence goes on along the minus strand of NC_134137.1, from coordinate 307,590,686 downwards.
GGACTAAGTTAGCTGTTACCACTCAAAAAGAAAGAGATCTTGGAATCATTGTGGATTATTCCCTGAAAACATCTGCTCAATGTGCAGCAGCAATCTAAAAAGCTAACAGAATACTGGGAATTTTTAGGAAAGGAACCGATAAGAGAGAAAATATCATATTGCTTCTACATAAAGTCATGGCGTGCCCATACCTTGAATACTGCATGCAGATCTCATCACCCCATCTAAAAAAAAGATATATTTGATTTGGAAAATATAGAGAGAAGGGCAACAGAAATGATTAGGGGTACAGAACAGCTTCCATATGAGACAAGATTGAAAAGGCTTTCAGCTAGGAAAAGAAATTACTACTTTCCTTATACGTAGACTCACAGGCTACATCTACACAGGGTGCTGCCACCAGCAGGGCCATGCAAATGAGGGCACTCAACAATGCAAATGGCTACTCGTTTGCATAGTCATGAACTCCGTTTGCATAGCTGCGTGAGATTGCTGTCCCAGTACAGGCTTCTGTCAATACAAAACAAGCCATGTAGATGGGTTCTGTCAGTGAAACCCTCCCTTGTGGACAGGGAGGTTTTAGTTGACAGAACCCCATCTACATGGCTTGTTTTGTGACAACAGAAGCCTCTGCCAGGACAATGATCTCACATGACTATGAAAATGAGGTGCGTGACTATGCAAATGAGCATCCATTTGCATTTTTGAGTGCCCTCATTTGCATGACCCTGCTAGCAGCAGCACCCCATGTAGATATAGCCACAGACTTTAAGGCTAGAAAGGACATCGTGGCCATCTAATCTGACCTGTACATCACAGGCCACAGAAGCTCATCCAACCACTCATGTAATAGACCCATAATCTCTGGCTGCCTTTGCCTGGTATAAAAGCTTGAGTTATGAGAAAATGGAGAGTCAAAAACGAGTAAACTGATGTTAAAAATAGGGAAACAAAAATTAGCAGTCCAGCCAAACCAATCAATTACTATGCAAAGAAGCATCATCTATCTGGTGCTTTTGTGGTGCTGGTACTTGCCAGGACTGAGTACCGGCATCTTGGCAGCCCCGGGCATGGGATTGGCTGAGGTTGAGGGACTGGGGAGAAGCAGAGAACCAGCTGAGTACCAACTCCTCTTATTTTATTTTATTTTATTTTACTTTATTTTATTTTATTTCTGACAAAAAAGACACTGCATAAATCAAACCAAATACAGAGAAGTCATGAAGATGCCAGCATTGCAGGTATTTTGTATAAGCACTTAGGGAAAAAAAAACATTTTCAAAAATCAAACTAAACCAAACCATAGACTAATCTAGCACTGGGGCACTTTTTCAGAACTGGCATAAGAATAGGCAAAATACACCTTTTTTTATACTTTTGTGAATTAGTTGCTGTAACTCAAAGAGGCAAATATGTTTATTTGTTTTCCTGTTCTAAATGTCATCTGATAAAATCTCATGCTAATCTGCATGTTTTCCCTTAGGCATGTTTGTTTTGGCTGTGGTAGTGTCTAAAGACCATTCTCTTTTTTGCTAGAACTGCATTAGTAAGCAACTATTCTGGCTCCATAAGCAAGCAGAAGGAAAAGAGGGGTGTAGGGTTCTTTTACAGCCATAGCTGTGTTTAAACATATTTCCGATTTATCTAAACTATGCTTCCAGTTGGTATGAATTAAATACTTTGGATTTAGGAGACTGAGGTAACTGTAGAGTGCTTGCTTGTGATAGCCACACAGACAATGAGTAATTTTACTCTTTTGTTCTGTATTATCACCACCAGCAAGGACACATACTTACCAGTTAGCCTGTGCACATTGCTGTTAGTTCCTCTTTTGCTGTGCATTTTCCTTTATTTGTATTTGTTACGATTTGAATTTTCCTTCTAATTTTGTGCATTTTGCATTTGCTCTCATTTTTTCCCTTACTTATTATCTTTGCCTCTAAGTGCAACAGTTTCTAGTCCACAATGGTTAAGATTTCTGAGTGGGTCAGTGGAGCCATTCTTTGAGGTGTAGGCCAAATTAATTGCGTGTTAAAAAGCTGCATGTGTATCACCTTAACTTTGTTCCCTGATTAGCCACTCCCACCTCTCCTGATGCAGAAGTCAAGCCCAACTGCCTGCTCAGTCTACCTACTAATTGGTTTATGGTTCTAAGACAAGGGACAGGGCTGAGACCTCACAGTTTTGGAAAGAAAAGCAGCTTTCTCTGTCCTCTTCTCCTTTCCTTCACCCAGAGCAGTTTGAGACAATTGCTTTATCGTGGTCTGCAAATGCAGCCAGCCAAGATCTTCTTTGGATCAGGACCTTCATCTTCCATAATTCAGTCAGTATTGCTTTTGACTGGGGGTGGGGGTGGGAGAGACTAGGGCAGATGTCTGCCTGTGCTGTTCAAGCAGAGAGCCATGTTCCACACCACTGAGAGTCTGTGTGGAGAGCTGAAGACAGTCACCTGGGAATCTCCATTGCCCCTCTGACCTCCCATGATTAGTAGTAGTCCTTTTTTCCTCTACCCGGAGGCTAGACCTCATGCTCCATTGGCCTACACCTGGCATGGAGTTTGCACTGGAGCAGAGTGAGTGTAAAATGCTACTACTAGTGCAAATTAGTGCAGACAACAGAACTGGAGACGTGTTGTGGTAGTGCAAAGCAGGGCATCAGTGAGACTTACCCTGGTCTGAAACGGCCGACCAGCTATACCAGATTAAGCCAAAGATTAGCAGAGACACAGCCCAAAGGCACTCTGGCAACCAGTAATTATTACTACCCTAGGAATTACTGATTCCCTGAGAAACCCTGTTTGAGTGATGCCTTTAGACACGTCTCCTCTGTATAATGACACAATATGGAGTGCTCCAGTTGCTATTGTTTTTCACATAGGCTGGGAAACTGGATGAGATTTTGGGAACAGCCATTCCATGTATTACCATCTTCCAAGATGAATATTTCTAGAGTTCCAGAAATCCAGTTACCTCCAGACAATAGATGATTGAACCAGATTCAAAACAAACATGGAATCTTCACCAGCAGAGATATTCTAATGTTCTTATTTCTCTTACTCAGTTTTAGAAAGAGGCTAACACAGACAACTTTCTGAACAGTCACAATAGTATTTGTGAGCGTGGGAAGTAGAAATGAACCCCACATGTCTCAGATATATCTATGTTTCATTTCTAGGCTTTCAGATGACACACCATCACTAGTTTTCTATATACACAGCCTGAGCTTTCATTTACATTCACTTCATGCTTGTTTTATTTCCCTTTTGCCCTGGACATTTTTAAATATTTGAAATAATGACGAATACACATTCTGACACCATCAAGGGGCATGTGTTTAAATGTACATTGCCTCCTTTTGCCTTGGCTTTTCTGTCTTTTCAGCTATTTTAGAACATGTAACCGTACAGACACTATATATAGTATTCTCCTATCTACATATCCTACCATGATTTTGCATTATCTATGCTGGTAGATAAGGGCAACCTGAAACTGCAGCTCATTTCCTTCCTGTAGATCAAACTGTTTATCTTATGTTCCATCACTTTTCAAGAACTGTAACAGACTGACCTCTGAATTATCTGGTTATGTGTGTTTAGCCCTTCTGCCAGACTGACTTGGCAGCAACAAGGCCTGAGTTGAGTATCTAGTGGTTCCTTTTCAACATCAAAACCACCTTGAACCCCTACCCAGTGACCTGGGACAATTATGCACCACACCCTGGGTGCCTCTAAGAGGCAATGTTTCTCTTGCTAGCAGAAGAGTGTAGCACAAAAAAAGAGAGTGAATAAAAGGAGAGAAGTGAAATTTAATGTGGGTAAGTGTAAGGTAATGCATGTTGGAAAAAATAACCCAAATTACACGTACTACATGATGGGGTCAAATTTAGCTACGACAGATCAGGAAAGGGATCTTGGAGTTATAGTGGATAGTTCTCTGAAGACATCCACGCAGTGTGCAGCGGCAGTTAGTAAGGCAAATAGGATGTTAGGAATTATTAAAAAAGGGATCAATAATAAGACAAAAGATATCATACTTCCCCTATATAAAACTATGGTACGCCCACATCTCGAGTACTGCGTGCAGATGTGGTCTCCTCACCTCAAAAAAGATATATTGGCATTAGAAAAGGTTCAGAAAAGGGCGACTAAGATGATTAGGGGCTTGGAAAGGGTCCCATATGGGGAGAGGCTAGAGAGACTGGGACTTTTCAGTTTGGAAAAGAGGCGATTGAGGGGCGATATGATAGAGGTATATAAAATCATGAATGGTGTGGAGAAAGTGAATATAGAAAAATTATTTACCTTTTCCCATAATACAAGAACTAGGGGACACCAAATGAAATTGATGGGTAGTAGGTTCAAAACTAATAAAAGGAAATTTTTCTTCACACAGCGCACAGTCAACCTGTGGAACTCCTTGCCCGAGGAGGCTGTGAAGGCCAGGACTCTATTAGGGTTTAAAAAAGAGCTTGATAAATTTTTGCAGGTCAGGTCCATAAATGGCTATTAGCCAGGGATAAAGTATGGTGCCCTAGCCTTCATAACAAGGGCAGGAGATGGATGGCAGGAGATAAATCACTTGTCTTCTGTTCTCCTTCTCTGGGGCACCTGGCATTGGCCACCGTCGGCAGATGGGATGCTGGGCTTGATGGACCTTTGGTCTGACCCAGTATGGCCATTCTTATGTTCTTATGTTCTTAAGTCACACAGCATTAATTACAGAAAATGCCACAACTACAGTTCATAAACATAGACCCTGAGCCCCCCAAGTCCCCTTCACATGCCTTTCCCTTCCTTGCACCCCACTTACAGTTGCTGTCCTTGGTCAGTGCAGCCCCAGAGTTCAGAAGGTCATCTGTAGAGCTCACCTCCCAGACTGAGTGACAGGCTGATAACGAGGCTCGTTATGCATGCTGTTGCTTGGACACTCGCCAGCTGTCCTGCTGGCCGCACCATGCCTCAGCAGCAACCCTGACATGCCACTCCTCCTTGGGGGCCTTCCGCACTTCCCACAGTGCTCAGCTGTTAGTGAGGGAGACTCACAGCTGGTACACAGTAGGCCAGTGGTGGACAAGCTGCAGTCCAAAGGCCACATGTGGCCCATCAAGGTTTTATGTGTGGCCCACGAGACATGTTGTTTACCAATGCCCATGCGCAGGGTTGCCAGATTCTGCTGGTTCCTGTACACATAGTTTTTCTAAAGTGACACAGGTAGCGCAAAGGCACGTGAACTGAAGTACGTGTTGATTGCACACAGCATTGGCTATGAGAAGCGCATGTTCCCTCTGCATCCAATAAAACACTGCTAGGGTTCAACTGGCACGCCCCACAAATACTAGGTACGCAAGTGCAGTAAGCAAAACTATCCCTATCCCAGGAGACTTTTTTGGTTACAATAGTCTTGAGTCGCACCGAGAGGGAGGAGGGCCACTCATGTGACACACTCACTAGCTTAGGTTGCCCATCACTGTACTAGACAGTTTCTTGCATCAGAAACACAGTTGCAAAGAAGGTCTCATGAGATCTGCACATCAGCTATTTCAGCTCTGCAAGATGTAATAAGACTCCCAAATGACTCTAACTTAGCTCTGTTATACCACAGACAGAGAAAGGGTCAATTGACATCTGGGACCCTCAGGCAGGACACAGAAGGCCAACAAAATCTTCTTCCCTTCTTTCCCAAATAACATTTCTCTCCACTTAACGGGCTTTGGGAGCCATGTCCCCTATTTAGTGAGTGCTGTTCAGTTGAGGGTGAGACAAAAGTAATCATTTAGGCAAGCAATCCCATCATGCTGAGCACCTAGGGAGGATGGGTTTTCCCGTGCAAACAAGATCAGCTCCTGAGGTCCTCTTCCACAGCTCACCATCAGACTCTTGTTCATCCAGTATTCGATCAGCCAGAAGTCTCAGATACCCAGCATAAGAGTGGCAAACCCTGAGCCATGATACGGCAGCACTTTGAAGCTGACTGGCAAAAAGTTGAATGCATCAATACCTAATTAATCTGAATGACTTAATCTGTTATTCCAGGGTTATTCGCTGCTATTTTAGCAGTGCCATGTTTCTCCTTTAACACTACAGAATTGTAAAATTCTTGAACTGTAACAACTTGAATCAGACTTTTGTGTTAGATATCTGAGCCCCACCAGTAGCTCCCCACACTGCTCGGTGATCGCTGAGCCCTGCCAGTAATTCCCCATGATGCACAGCCATCTCCAAGCCTGCTAGCAGCTCCCTGTACCATGGGATCTTTGAGCCTGCCAGCAGCTCTCCATGCTGCACGGAGAACTCTGAGCCCTGCCAGTGGCTCCCACTGTCCCCACCAAAAGTTACACAGGGCAGCAGCTGTGGGGAACTGGTGCTGGGGCAGGAGAGGAGGAGCTGAACTTTCTCAAGCGGGTATCCGCTGACTCCTGCTTGTGCCTTCCCCCAGCTACTGTTGATAAACTGAAATATCAGCATATCCGGCAAACTCCCAGTCCTGGGCTTGCAGGACGCAGAAGAGTTTACTACATACTACATGATCAGGAATGGGAGCATCAGGTGGGCCCTTCCCCAGAGTAAGAAGTCTGATTTTTAGGCCTCTGAGGAGTTTGGAATTTGACCTCCTTCAGATACCACCTGTTAGTGCCTCCTATCTGGTTTCCTGAATGAGCAAGAAACAGAGCTCAGCAAATTCCCAGGGCAACAGACACTGAAAGAATACCGCAGGATCAGATCACCAGGAAAAAAAAATTTACTGAAAAAATATTACTCCTCTTCATAGTACTCGAGGAAGGCAAGCAGATGTGCAGAAAACCAGCCAAGTATAGGAAGTGGTTAAAGGTAAATATTTTTTTCTCCGAGCATACTGAAAGGATTGATTTTCTTCCTGGACTGAAGAACAGGAGCTAAGTCTTCAGAAATGCAGATTTTTTTGATTATGGAATAACAAATGAATCTGAATGAGGCATTGCCATATGCTTGAGACTTTTCATATGTCTCTCTAGACACATAGTAGAAGATTTTGGGGAAATACTTCACAGGCTGCTACCAGCCAGAGGTTGGGGTACAAGTTCATCTCTGTGGAACAGTATAAGGGTCGTGCTGCAAAATGCACACAGTCAGGCACTGGAGCAGACATTTGCAGTGTGACCTAGTGGAACTCTTTACCAGAGCAAGGTCTGAAGAGAATTGACCTGCATCATTTGAAGCAGTAGGCATGGAAGAACTGACCTCAGGGTCAGAATGGAGTTTGCTTCACAGTAACCTGGGACTGCAGTGTTGGAAGCCTGGAGCCACAGGAAAAACACCATAACCAAATATTGGCTCTTCAATGCACACATATGAAATCAGGGATACTCTCTCAGATTTGAGCAGATCATCACTTGGAGCGAGACTTTCCTCCGCTTGGATAAAGGGAAGTCCACTGCCAAGCCCTGAAGTCTCACATCACCCAGCGAAAATTAAATTGGATTGGGAGGAAGAGAGGTACAGACTGGGCTGTGACTGACCACTGAGTTTCCCAGGATCTTCATGCCTCCTAGCTTTCTCTACTTGGATGCGGGGGTAGTGGGAGTGATCAATTAGTTCCTAGACTACTCCTCCTTCCTGTTTATACAGCTGCCTCGATGAACCCAGGTGGAAATCCTTCCCAGCCAGCAACCTAAACAGCTTCTCTATGGTGAGAAAAGCCCTGTGCCTGGTTACCTTTCAAAAGGATTAACCTTTTTCTTGCTGGATATAATTGGAGGTAGGTATACCCGCTGGCCACGCTGAAGGGTTCCTAAAAGTGCCCCAGACTTTGAGAGCTAGGGAAGTTTTGTCCTCTCTCACCACAGAGGACTGAGACCCCCGTATAAGGAGTTGTAATGGCATCTTTAGGGAAGAAAAGTTGTAGCTTTTTACTGGTTTATTGCAGCTGTAGCATCTCAGCTGCTGATGTTTAGAAAGTCATTCATCATCTGCACTTACCATACGGCTTAAAACTGGGTCAGAATAAAGTGGTTCAACAAGTTTTATTTTTACTGAAGACTCTCAAGAGCACTTTTTTGCATAGGAACTGAATACACAAATCTTGCATACTGACGATGGATGCTATGTCAGCAAAAGTCACTGTAATGTAGGGATCCTCAACAACAGTTCTACAGATGTATGCTGAAATCAGACTCTTTTCACAGGGCATGAGCAGCATGTAATTACTGTTTATATCGATGGCAGTTACCGAGGCCCATGTTCCCCTTCCTCATTGCACAGGAAACCCAGTGTTGTGAGCAAGAATTCATTAGGGTGGGTAAGGCACTCTCAAAGGCTATGGCAATGGTTCGGACCCTTCTCCATACCACAGCTTCCTCTTTTTCACTAAGATGCTTCTCCCAGCTAGCCAGGAACTAGCTGGGATTCAAACAGGGTCAATAACTGATTTAGCTAGCAAACCCAAAATGCAGACACAAACATTCAGCTCGGTTCCAGAAATGCTTGGCATTTGCCAGCAAATCATAAAGCTTGTTGTGGGGCTTATGGAATGGTACATTCCAGGCCAGGTGTCTTTGATAAACATCATCCTGGTTACCTGGCATGTGGGAGACCCAACTTGTAATCTCTGCTTCGGAGAAGACACTTGACCTTAGCTCTTCCCCTTATCCCAGTTCCCAAGGGAGAATCCTAACTACTAAGCAACAGGCCACTCTGAGGTGGATTGCTCTCAGGCTTGCCTGTTGAAGTTGTTCCTTCTTGTACAAATATTTAAATGTTCAGTGTGCTTGAGAAGAACCCACACTATGGTACCTTCACCAGGGAGGTACCATAACCTCCAGGATATACACTATTCTGCTCACCATCTCAAACCATACGGCCCGTTCCCAGGGCGGTGCCTCCATCAACAGTCTAGAGAGTCATTCTCTGTCCTTGCTCCGAAGAATATTTATATATTTGTCCAAAAGGGAACAGCTGCAACAGAAAAGAATAAGAGCAAACTATCCCAGAATAGCCTTTAGCTGGTTGGTTAAAAGCTCTTCACTCTGAGGGGAAAGGCTGGAGGTCAATCTCTGCTCTGGAACAGGGCTTCATACCTGGGCCTGTCATATCCCTGGACAATACCCAACCACTGGAAGAAATTTTTACAAGAGACAGACACTCATGTTTTCTGAAGCTGCCACAGGAAAATCTAGTTTTCCATCTGAAATTAATTGAGTCACATTTGCTATCAATGTTGAGTTCACAGACACTGCAAAGGAAATCCAGAAGATCTAATCCATCTGGCTTTTAGCAAACCATCTGATACATTTCCAATTATTGGTAAATTGGGAACGATAGGGATTATCATGGGACTTGAAAAGATAAGGAACTGGTTAAATGGGAGACTATAATAGATCACACTGAAAGGTGAACTGTCAGGCTGGAAGGAGGCTAGTTGTGGTGTTCTTCTGGGATTGATCTTGGGTCCAATCTCATTAACATTTTCATTCTTGATCTTGGCACAAAAAGTGGAATAAAATTTGAGGATGACTGTAGCAGGGTCGACTCACGACTGTAGTTCCTCCCTCTGATCACACTGGGAATTAGCTTAGCCCATAAAGGGCACCACCTCCTAGTCAGTGGCTCTACTCATGACTCTACTCTCCTTGTCTCCACCCTCTGGCTCTAAACCCACTTGCTCCCTTGGTCCATGATGTCCACTTCAGGACACTGGCCTCTGGCAGTGCCCACCATTCCATTCCTTCCCCCTTCCATGGGTATCAGCAGTCCTTAGTCTGTGCACCTATCAAAACTGCCAACTACAGCCCCAGTAATCTAGCCCTTTCCTCGGGGCAAGCTGCAATCCTTAAAGACCATGCGCCTTTGTGCTTCGGTAGGGTGCAAGAGGAAAGAGAGGGATCCTGGCCCACCCACTACCTGGGTCATGAGCCAGGGACACTCTAGTAACAGCCATCTTCTGCCGTCCTTCTCTCTCCTTGATTACTCCCATTCTTCCCACAATCACTGCACCTTCTCAGCCCTTCGATCAAAACCCACTGCCTGGCAGGTGCGAGATTGGAACATCTCTCCAGTTCTCCTGAGTTTGCCCAGCACTGCTCTGTCCAAGGTGCTGCTAGTTCCCTCCCCTACTGGGACTCAGATCCTGCTCCTTTGCTGGTCAGAGTGAGAGTGAATGCTCCTCAGTTCTGTAGCCTTTTATAGGGCACTGCCTGGCCTGACTAACTGACTGATCCCGTCCCTGACTGGCCAGGTTTGTGCAGGCTTCCCCTGGGCTCCTTTTAACTCTCTCGCTGCTGGAATGGGCTACAGCACCACAACAAGGACACAAGGTTGGGAGGAATTGCCAATACGGAGGAGGGCTGGACTATATGATACGATAAGAGGAGGAAGACCATGAAAGTTATAGTAATGGAAATGGGATGGAATTTAATAGCACAAAGTAACCCACTTAGTGATGAACAACAAGAATTTTTGTTATAAACTAGGTGTAAAGCAGTTGGAAGCAACAAAGGGGGAATGAGACCTGGTTGTACTGGTTCATCACAGTTGAAGGGGAGCTATAAAGAGGATGGTGAGAAACTGTTTTCAATGGTGCCAGATGACAGAACAAGGGGCAATGGTCTGAAGGTACAGAAAGAGAGGAGTAGGTTGGATATTAGGAAAAACTATTTCAACAGGAGGGTGGCGAAGCATTGGAATGTGTTGCCTAGAGAGGTGGTGGATTCTCCATCCCTAGAGATTTTTAAGTCCTGACTTGACAAGGTCCTGGTTGGGATGTCTTAGTTGGGGTTAATCCTGCTTGAAGCAGGGGGCTGGACTAGATGACTTCCTGAGGTCCCTTCCAGCCCTATGATTCTATGATTCTATTAGTATGATGCATTCATGAAAACAGTTCAGTCGCAGGATGCACGAATGAGGTATTTCCAGTGGAGATGGGGAAGTAGGGCACGGGTGATAATGCTCATTTGGAATACCATGTGAATTCTGGTCTCCCACTTTTAAGAAAGATTAAGTCAAACTGGAACAGATGCCGAGAAGAGCTACTAGGATGATCTGAGGACTGGAAAGCCTACTTTACAAGAGAAAACTCAGGGAGCTTGGCTTGTCTAGCATAACCAAACAAAGGATAAGGGGGAGATGATTACTCTCTATAATTACATTAAATGAATAAATACCAGGGAGGGAGAGGAGTTATTTAAATTAACTGCCTATGGTGACACAAGAACAAATGGGTATAAACTGGCCATCAGCAATTTTAGTATCCAAATTAGGCAAAGGTTTCTAGCCATCAGCGGAGTGAAGTTCTGGAACAACCTTCCCAGGGGAGGAGTTCAGGGCAAAAAAACCCCTGAACCCGGAACAAGATTGAGCTTGGTAACTTTTTTCAGGGGAGGGTATAAGAAGAAGGCTCCACATGCTATTGCAGGCAACTTTTGACAGCCAGAAGCAAAAATCCCCAGCAGCCAGAGATGGGCACTGGACAAGGAGGGCTCTGAGCTACTACAGAGAATTCTTCCCCAAGTGTCTGTCTGGTGAGGTTGGCCAACATGCTCAGAATTCAAGTGATCACCATATTTAGAGTTAGGGAGGAATTTTCCCCCCAGCTCAGATTGACAGAGACACTGGGGGGGAGGTCTGTTCACTTTCCTTTGCAGCATGAGGCAACAGTCACTTGCTGGTTTAAATGAGAATAAAAGGTGAATTCTCTATCATTAAAGTCTTTGAAGCATGACTTGAGGACTTTCAGAAACTCACCCAGAGATTATAAGTCAATTATGGAGGGGTGGGTGAGGTTCTGTTGCCCTGAGATATGCCGGAGGTCAGATTACATGACTGTAATGGTCCTTTTAGTGCCTCCTGAGACAGAAAGCCAATATTCTACTGTGATGGGGACCAAATCAGCAAATAAACAGAAAATGGGGCCAAATACAGAGCATATGGAATGTTTTTGAAAACACTACCATGTAAGTCCCTAACCCGCATTTTTCAACATCAGAAGCAGTCTAGAGCAGGGGTCAGCAACCTCTTCAAGGCGGAGTGCCAATATTTGACCTTTTGATCTCTATGTACATTCCAAGCGCTGGTGATAATTTTTAAATCACTAAAGCCGTGTCTACACGTGCACGCTACTTCGAAGTAGCGGCACTAACTTCAAAATAGCGCCCATCACGGCTACACGTGTCGGGCGCTATTTCGAAGTTAACTTTGACGTTAGGCAGCGAGACGTCAAAGTCGCTATCCTCATCAGGAGATGGGGATAGCGCCCTACTTCGACGTTCAACGTCGAAGTAGGGACCGTGTAGTCGTTGCGCATCCCGCAACTTCGAAATTGTGGGGTCCTCCATGGCGGCCATCAGCTGAGGGGTTGAGAGACGCTCTCTCCAGCCCCTCAGCTCAATGGTGGCCGCGTGGAGCGGCCCCTTAAAGGTCCCCTCCCCCTCCCTTCCTGTGCAGGAAGCTGAGGGAATGTGCAGGCAGCAGCTCAGACACGTGGCCGGCCTGCACGTCCCTCAGCAGCCACAGGAGGCACAGGACCCTCAATGGCTACCCAGCAGCCCCCCCAGCGCCCCCAGGGGAACCCCCCAAGGGGAGCCAGGGCAGCCAGCCCAGCCACGCGGGCAGCCAGGCTGGCAAGCGGCAGCGGGGCCCCTCCTGGATGGAGGCCGAGCTGCGGGACCTGCTGGGGCTCTGGAGCGAGGAGGAGGTGCTCCAGGTAATGGGGAGCAAGAGGCGGAACGCGGATGCGTTCACTCAGCTGGCCGAGGGTCTGGCCGCCCGGGGTCACTCTGCCCGCACTCCTGATCACGTCAGGAGTAAGGTGAAGGAGCTGCGGCAGGGTTACTCCCGGGCCCGGGATGCAGCCGGACGATCTGGGGCCGCCCCCGTCACTTGCCCCTTTTACAGGGAGCTCAGGGACATCCTGGGCCCCCGGCACACCTCCTCCCCTCCGGCCACCCTTGATTCTTCGGCCGACGAGCCCCAGCAGGCCCTTCAGCCGGAGTCCGCCCCGGAGGTAAGCCCCGCACCCCGGGGGCCCCCCCCGGACCCCACCCCCGGGACATCGCGGCAGGAGGAGGAGGAGGAGTAGGAGGGGGGCTCCTCCTCCACAGAATCCAGGCTGCAGATCCTCCTTCTGCCATCCTGGAGCAGCAGCCGGGCCTCCGCCCCCCGGGGATCTCCGGACCGTGGGAGTGGACCGACAGGTATGTACCCCCCTCTGGTGTACCCCCCTGGGCTTGAGGGGCGGGCGTAATAGATATGTGTCCAGGGCCCCCCACATGCTCACATGGCCATGGCCCCAAGGACAGCAGGGCCATGTCCCTCACAGCAGTGCATCAGCCCCTGCCCCCCCCGCACCCCGCACGACAGTGCCATACCCCATCCCCGGGGCAGGGGGGAGCGGAACCTCGAGGGGCCCCCGGGAGGAGGGGGTGGAACACCCCGCAGCAGCAGCAGCATGTGATGGATTGGGGGGAGTGCAAAAGGGAGACTCAGGCTAGATATGAGCAACAAGAGCCAAATAGCTCCCAGGGGCAAAGGATGATCGTGGGGCTACAGCTGGCAGGTGACACCTCTGCCCTGAACAAAGAGGAGGGAGGAGCCGAGCTGGCTTTGAATTGGAGGGGAGGGCGGGGGCCACAGGTAGAGGCTAGGGGAAGGGAGAGCTGGAAGGCAGCCAGCCTGAGGAGGGGGAAAGCTGCATCCCAGAGGGGCCCCCCTTGGTGTCTTCTCCCCAGGACGGGTTGGAAGGACTGTCTCTTCCGACAGCTGGTGCTGTCACTCCTGGGAGAAACTGGGCATCTGTGGCCTAAGAAACCTCTCCTGTCAGACCCTGCGGAGTGAATGAGAGTCGCTCCCAACAGGGGACGGGGTGCAGTGCAGGAGGACCCCTGAACCCCATCCATCATAGCAGCATCTCCCGGGGACGGGGATGGGGAACCTGCAGTACAGGGCTGGGGGGACAAAGGCCACGGCTCGGGGCCCACACTAACGCCTGTCTCAATTCTTCTTCCCCCCCTCCTCTCCTGTGTCCCGCAGCTGCACCATCAGAAGGACTGGAAGAGAGCACCGGCGAGGCATCAGTGGTCCTGGAGACCCCTCCGGGGCCATCGCTCCAGGCAAGTCCCTCGGCTGAGGACCGACTGGCCCCACGGCAGGCTAGACAGCGGACCCCGCACCACCACCAGCCGACGGCGACGGACCCCCAGCTGCTGGCCATCCACCGTCGGCAGCTGGAGGTGGCGGAGCAGCGCCTGCGGGTGGAGCAACGCCGCCTCGAACTTCAGGAGCAGGCGCTGGCCTGGTGCCAAGAGGCATGGGGGGTCTACATGGACACTTTCAACCGCCTTGTGGACTACCTGGCCCCCCATGCCGCGTCGGCCGCCGCAGCACCCGCCCTGACTGCTCCACCCGCCGCACCACCTGCTGCTCCGCTCGTCACCGTCCCGTCCGCCGTCGCCCTGCCACCCACCAGCGAGGGCCGGACCGTCGAGGGACCCCTGGAGCCAGCTGAGACTCGCTGGGCATATCTTCCGGTCTGCCCCGCCCCCAGCCAGTCCCGGACAGGGCTGCGGCCGCGGCAGGGCTCCCGGCCGCCCACCCCCAGTGCTGGACTTTAGGGGCGTGGGGCCCGGGACGTTGGCCCCACCCCGTATATAGTTGATTTTTAAAAAAGGACGATGGGCAGTTTTAGTTCTCTTTTTTGGGGCCCCCCTTTGCCCCGTCCCCCCCCCCATGTAAATAGTTCTCCCCTTTATCATCCCTGGTTTTCTTTTTAGTGAACAAACTTTTTTATTGCTATTGTTTTATTTGTACACATTACTTTTGTTACACACATCTTGTATGTAGTTTGTTCTTGTTTTAATTATAGTTCCAAAAAAACAAAGTTCTCAAAGAAAAACCAGTTAAATTTTAGCCACAAGTGCATGCTGTCTTTTGTCCAGGAAAAGTGTGGGGGGGTGCAGTTGGGTGCTCCGTGGTGTGGGCGTAGGGGCAGGGAGTGTGGTGGAGGAAGGGGGGGGGGCGGTGGGGGGCCTTGCAGAGTTCACGCCGCGGCCTCATCATCAAAGTGGGCCCGCAGGGCCTCCCGGACACAGGTCCCTTCGGGGTCCACCTGGCGACTGGGGGCAGCGGGTGTCTGGACGTGGACGTCGGCCCTGCCGGCCTCCACAGCCCAGCCCTGAAAAAAGGCCTCCCCCTTGCTTTCCACCAGATTGTGTAGGGCGCAGCAGGCACCCACAGTCTGGGGGATGTTCGTGGGCCCCGCATCCAGGCAGGTAAGGGACATCTCCAGCGCCCTTTGAGGCGGCCAAAGGAGCGCTCAATCACCTGGCGCGCGTGGTTCAGGCGCTGGTTGAAGAGCTCCTGGCTGGCGGAGAGATGGCCTGTGTACGGGTGCATGAGCCAGGGCCGGAGGGGGTATGCTGCATCTGTGATGATGCAGAGGGGCATGGTGGTGTCCCCCAGAGGGATCTCCCGCTGGGGGATGTAGGTCCCCGCCTCCAGCCGGCGGCACAGGCCCGAGTTCCGGAACACCCAGGCATCGTGGGTGCTGCCAGGCCAGCCCACATAAATGTCCTGGAACCGGCCCCGGCTGTCCACCAAGGCCTGCAGGACCACTGAGTGGTAGCCCTTGCGGTTGATGTAGCGTCCTCCACTGTGATGTGGGGCACGGATGGGGATGTGAGTCCCATCCAGAGCCCTGAAGCAGTTGGGGAAGCCCAGGGTGGCAAAGGCGGCGATGGTGGCATCTGGGTCCCCCAGCCTCACGAGCCTGTGCAGGAGCATGGCATTGATGGCACGCACAACCTGCAGGGAAAGAACATGGGAGAGCACCAATGAGGGGTGAGCTGGGTGTGCGGGGCCCTGCCCTGCCCTCCTCTGCCCTGCCCTGCCTGGGCCCCCCTGCCCTGCCCTTCCCTCCCCTGCCCTCCTCTGCCCTGCCCTGCCCGGGCCCCCCTGCCCTGCCCTTCCCTCCCCTGCCCTCCTCTGCCCTCCCCCCCTCCCCCCGTGGGTCCTCTTACCTCCATGAGGACAGCCCCGACGGTGGCCTTGCCGACGCCAAACTGCTGTCCCACGGATCGGTAGCTGTCTGGAGTGGCCAGCTTCCAGACAGCGATACCGACCCGTTTCTGCACTGTGAGGGCACGCCGCATGGCGGTGTCCTGGTGCCTGAGTGCGGGGGTGAACCACTGGCACAGCTCCATAAATATCTGCTGGCTCATCCTGAAGTTCCTGAGCCAGCGGTCGTTGTCCCACTCCTCAAGCACCAGCCGCTCCCACCAGTTGGTGCTGGTGGGGTAGCTCCAGAGGCGGCGACGTGTGAGATGGGGGTGGGGTCCAGGGTGCTGAACGGTTGGGGCTTGAGTCCTGCTCCTCTGCAGGCTGCTCCTCCTCCTCCGGTGTGGCAAGGAGGTGCTCAGCTGCCTCCCGCATGGCACGGAGCAGGGCAAGCCCTGCTCCTGCCGGGAGGGCTGGGTGGACCTCTGGCTGCTGCTTCTGCTGCTGCTGCTGCTGCTGCTGCTGCTGCTGCTGCTGCTCCTGGGGGTCCATGACTGCGTTGCCCGAGGTCTGTGTGCCTGTGGCTCTTCAGACCGCGTGCTGTGCAGGCTGCGTGTGTCTGGGAGGGGCCCTTTAAGGGAGCGGCTAGCTGTTGCCCCGGAAGCGCTAGTCCGCCCTGTGACCCTGTCTGCAGCTGTGCCTGGCATCCCTATTTCGATGTGTGCTACTTTGGCATGTAGACGTTCCCTCGCAGCGCCTATTTCGATGTGGTGCTGCGCAACGTCGACGTTGAACACCGACATTGCCAGCCCTGGAGGACGTGTAAACATTATTCATCGAAATAGCCTTTTTCGATGTCGCTACATCGAAATAAGCTACTTCGATGTAGCGTTCACGTGTAGACTTAGCTTAATAGTCCTACGTACAACAGCTTCATTAATACATAAATTTAGATGCAGAGCTTTACCATTTAGTTGGTGGTTGGTAGCATTAGCTGGTCTTTGGTTAATCCACAGGCAGCATGGCTTTGAGCAAGCTATCAGCTGCATGGGGGAGGATGGGCAGGGCCAAGCTCCCACCTCATGTGCCGATGAAAATCGTCTTGCACGCCACTCTTGGCACTCACACTGGGGGGTTGCTGACCCCTTGTCTAAGGTGTGAAAACCTGTTCCCACAACCTTCAATGGAAATTTTGTCATTTATTTCCATGGAGCCAGGACTTCAGACTATTTTTATAAAACTTTATTTCATTAAACAGAGGATAGATTTCTAAACTATACAGCAAAGTGAAAATGAACAGTAAGGCAAGTGGATCTTTGCCCTAATTTATATCAGTTGTTCCCAGACTGTACAGTGATGGAGGGTTTTTAAATGTATCTAAACAACAACTGTAATAAAAATAACATGTGGATTTAAGATTCACAAAAAATAACTTCTGCATGTAAGTCTTCAGTATTCTGAAGGAAGAAACGACCGAAGAACAGCAGAGTTTAGTTTTAAAAAACAGTGATAGTCTATTGACACTAGAGGGACTCTCCATCATATTAATAGCTGAAACAAGGAGAGAATTTACCAGAGCAATTTTCACATAAATATATTTATGCACACCATATGCCAACATACCTACACTAACTTATTGTCTTGCTATGTATAGCTAAACCGAGAAATTTGAGAAAGAAAACAGTAATAGTGGTATATGTTCTATTTACTAATTACCTATCATTTTATTTCAATGTATTGGTTAATTTGCTGCTGTTCCAAGTGCTATGCCAAAGAAATTCTAGGGATTGGCAAAATGTTCCTTTCATCCTTTGAATTCTGTAGAGTAGAATAAGCACATGTCTTTTAGGGATGAGGGTTTTGGGATATCTCTGTCTGGGGGCTAGCTCTACTCAGGCATGCAGTATTGTGCTGTCGGAGAATACCACTAGCAGTTCCAGCATGTATTATCCTTACCAGTGCTCATATCTGAAGAGACAATCCCCTTAAGCATGTGTCCATAGATGCACATAAGAAACAAATCTATGGAGGAATATCCAACAATACTAAAATCAACAGTGAGGGGAAGAAACATGCCCCCTTCTCACCCCAATGGGAGCTCTGCTGTTTAGACTAGCTAGTACCAAAGAAGGTCACTGCAATAGAAACAATTAGTTTTGATAAAATGACCCAGCTGAAGTGACCTTGGAGCTGCTATGCAGCCCATTTGCCAAATACTTCAGCAGCTGGGGCTCTTCCCACCTGTGTAGCTAACTAAGGCCAGGTTGCTCACAAGGATACAACTGAGGACAGAACTGAGGACTAGTTTATGATCTGACTTTCTGTTTGGATTTCTCCTTGTCCCTTGCTCCTGAGTGTGTAGTGCATACCAAATCCCCTAGGTCACAAAAGCAGCTCAAGTGTCTTAAGGCTAAAGAAATCAAGACAGTGCACACATTATATTGCCTCCGCTGCTTCTGAAAGTGCATTTTAAGCAGCACTGGCTTGTCCTCTGTATTTAAGAAGTACTATTTAAACTAGAAGTCAGGTTTAAAAATTAAGGGAAAGGAGAGAATAAAAGGATTTTACCAAGTATACACCTGTTGTAAAAACATGAGGATATGAAATTCTTCTCATTAAGCTTACCCTGTAAATTACAGTTGCATCAACTGTAATTACACCTGAATCTACAATACAATTTCAAGTATCTTTAAGCAATTTGCTTCATATGATATGATAGTTGTAGCCAATTAATAAGTTATTCAATAAATATCGTAATTGATATATAATTAACCTGACATGGAATGTAAAGACATTTAGAGCTGCTCCTAAGAGGATGTCTGTAATGGTAAAATAATGGCATTTTAGAGAAATGGGGTGCATAACAGTAGTGTAATTATACTCTTACTTGCAATGTGCACAATTTGTAATGCTGTAGGTTAATTCTGCCTGGGCTGCACTCCAGCGTTCAGCAGTAATAGAAATGGAGATGGTTGCATGCCCTGCTCAGGCACAGACGTGATTAGCTACACATTAATTCCAAGAGAAATGAGCACATAAATGAGGCTGTGCATGAAAGGGCAAGGTCTGATTATTGTGCCCCTTTCCGCTGATGAGACGGACGGTTGAAATCAGTGAGGCAAAAGAACAAGCTTTATGGTGCAATATGTACAGAGGGTGATAACACCTTAGCCGTTATTCCTTCTCCTTTTCCAAGGACAATTAATGACGGAAGGCTCAGTTCTGCTCAGTCACACGGACCTTATTCCTGAGCATTCAGTGGCCTGGAACTCATATAATAAGAGAAAAACTCTGTGTTCCTGTTTTTGCATGTCATGTTATTTGTTTCTTTTCAGACTCTGGGGCCATCCCAGACCAGTCAATGAGAAGCATCTGCTTTCACAGCAAAGAATGAGACTGGCAACCACGGTACAGATCAGAATCTGGCCTTCCGCATTTCGACACCTCAACCTGGGCAAAGCTATCATTTAGGCTTATACAGGTTGAACCTCTTTATTCCGGCACCTTGGGGACCTGACCTGAATGAGAGTTTTTGCCAGACCATGGGAGGTCAAGATTCTCTGGCACATTACCAACACTTCCACTGCTTACTGGGTACTTAGAAGACATTTAGGGGTAAATTAGAGCTCAATAACAGCACAGAACATGGAGAGTCAGGACTTGTGGCTGGAAACAAACTTTATGGGACCACAAGGAACTTGGTCCCACCATGATAAGTGGTCGTCTGGCTAACTAAAATCTTGACAGATTACAAATGTTGCTGGGTGAGACAGTGCCAGATTAGAGGTTCCACCTATATAATTTCCCAATCATTACATGCTTGCAACTGTCCTCTTAACTATAGCCAAGGGCCAGGCTCACATTAAAGGATAAGGGATAGTTCTTCTACTACATTTAAGGAAATAATTTTAATAAATAAGAGAAGACAGAAGGGGGTGTATATTCCCATTACAAAGGGGTGGGGAGACATCCCATCTTTGATCCAATTGTGGATCTCTGATTTACATTTCTTTGACTTATTCTGCCATCAGACATTCTGCAGAATCCCTAGTCAATAGCATCAGGAGATATTTGCCCGACAAGGTTATCATCCAAGGCCTGGTCAAATGGCATTACTGCTCACTCCAAGAGGAGCAGTAGGGGACAAATTTTTTCTTTCAAGGGTTAGAGGATGAGGAGAAAGGAACCCATTCCAATGAGACTAGTCAGTTTTAGGAGGAAAGAAAGAAAGCTCATCAATCGTTCTCCTGAGTCAATACTTGTCATATAGGAATATGTCTTGCCCTAACTAGCACTAAGGTGGGATGGCCAATTCAATTGACTGTAATGAAAATAATTCTCATTTGTTCTATATAGCAAGCCTGCCCATCTGTGCTGTGAACTCAGTAATAACCTGGCCAAAGTTTCATGCGTGAGCAATGAAAATAATTTCACAGTTCTTTGTCATGGGACAATCATACGGGATTAGGATACATTTCAGAGGTTATTTTTCAAACTATTAGATTAAATTTCAATAAATATACAACGTGGACATGCATATTAGACAGAGGCTATAAATGCTGTGTAACAGCTGTAGACCCATCATAACTGTCAGATCATTTCCTCCAATCCTTTCACTGGTGACATGGATTTCTGAATTTATTTCTACCTCATAAAGAAAATTCTGAATCTGCAATGATCAGTAAGGTAACCATCTGCCATTCTCCAGGCTCTGAATATACTGCTAACTATTAAATACAAAAAGCACTGTCCATGAACCATAAAACCAAGAAGTATGGCTTTTTTATGACTCCATGGACATGGAAGTGACTATCACATAGATTATCATCCATTGCTTTCTGTAGCAGAGAAAAGAAATGAAACACACTAGAAATCCAGTCCCTTCATCACAGCAGATGCTGCTATTTAACAAGGAGAATATATAATCTCCTTTAATGTCCTGTAACAGAGCTGGGGCCCTGTTCAAGTAAGTTATTGCTTCTGCAGGTCATGAGCACAGTCTATGGCAATAGCGTAAAATAAACCAAAGAGAAAGACTGTTAGGGAGAATGATGGCAAATACTAATTTAAAATGTCTGAAACTAGAGAAACAAGCTCTCCAGTTCAACATCTAGGAAGAAATGCTGGTCTCACTGAAGACAAATGAGATTTTGCCATTAACATCAATCAGACCAGGATATCACCCACAAGCTACGTCTACACTGGGATGCTACATTGAAATAGCTTATTTCGATGTAGCGAAATCGAAATAAGCTATTTCGACTAATAGTGTCTACACATCCTCCAGGGCTGGTGCCGTCGACGTTCAACGTAGACATTGGACAGCACTACATCGAAATAGGTGCTGCAGGGGAGCGTCTACACACAAAAGCAGCCCAAATCGAAATAAGGGTGCCAGGAACAGCTGCAGACAGGGTCACAGGGAGGACTAGCACTTCCAGGGCAACAGCTAGCCGCTCCCTTAAAGGGCCCCTCCCAGACACACACAGCCTGCACAGCACGCGGTCTACAGAGCCACAAGCCCGCACACCCCGTGTAAGCAGCATGGACCCCAGCAGCAGCAGCAGCAGCAGCAGCAGCAGCCAGAGGCCCCCACACCCGCCCCTGCAGGACCAGTGGCTGCCCTGCTCAGTGCTATGCAGGAGGCAACTGACCATCTTTTATTTGCGGAAGATGAGCTGCCCCCAGGCGATGAGGAAGCAGCCCCAGACCTTGCTGCCCTCCCAGCCCCCCCCGCCACACACGCCGCTGGCTGTGGAGATACCCCATGAGCTCGGACTGGTGGGAGCGGCTGGTGCTCGGTGAGTGGGACAACGACCGCTGGCTCTGGAACGTCTGAATGAGCCAGCAGACATTCCTGGAGCTCTGCCAGTGGCTCACCCCTGCCTTACGGCACCAGGACACCCCCATGCAACATGCCATAGAGAAACAGGTCGGCATCAATGTCTGGAAGCTGGCCACTCCAGACAGCTACCGATCCGTAGGGCAGCAGTTCGGCGTGGGCAAGGCCACCATCGGGGCTGTCCTCATGGAGGTAAGAGGACCTGGGGGGGGGAGTCCTGGGGGGAGGGGGGAGCCCTGGGGGGGGAGGGCCAGACACACCCTGCACACCCCTCACCGGTGCTCTCTCATGTCCTTCCCCTGCAGGTCGTCCGTGCAATCAATGCCCTGCTCCTCCACAGGCTCGTGCGGCTTGGGGACCCGGATGCCGCCATCGCGGGGTTTGCCAGCCTGGGCTTCCCAAATTGCTTTGGGGCTTTGGATGGGACCCATATCCCCATCCGTGCCCCAGAGCACAGCGGAGGACGCCTCCTCAATAGGAAGGGATACCATTCCGTGGTCCTCCAGGCCTTGGTGGACAGCCAGGGCCGCCTCTTGGACATTTATGTTGGCTGGCCTGGCAGCACCCACGACACCCGGGTGTTCAGAAATTCGGGCCTGTGCCGCCGGCTGGAGGCGGGGACCTACGTCCCCCAGTGGGAGATCCCTGTGGGGGACACCACCATGCCCCTCTGCCTCGTCGCAGACGCGGTGTACCCCCTCCGGCCCTGGCTCATGAGCGCTTATACGGGCCATATCACAGCCAGTCAGGAGCGGTTCAACACACGCTTGAACCATGTGCGCCAGGTGGTCGAGCGCACTTTCGGCCACCTCAAAAGATGCTGGAGGTGTCTCCTCACCCGCCTGGATGCAGGGCTCACCAACATCCCCCAGGTTGTGGGCACATGGAGCGCACTCCACAACCTGATGGAGAGCAAGGGAGAGGCCTTCTTCCAGGGCTGGGCTCTGGAGGCTGGCAGGGCCGACGTCCAGCCACCCGCTGCCCCCAGTTGCCAGGTCGACCCTGAGGGGATCCGGGTCCGGGAAGCCCTGCGGGCCCATTTTTGACCAGGCTGAGGGATGAACGCTGGCAGGGCCAGCTGCTGGTGAGCCACCCACTGCACCCTCCCATCCTCCACAACACTCCCTGCCCCCACACTCACACCACAGAGAACCCGAGAGCACACCCCCCCACACACTTCTGTGCAATAAATGGAAATTTTGTTCAACAAAACTGTGCAATCTGTATTAATTATTAAAAGAATAAGGGGGGAACTATGTACATGGTGGGGCAGGTACTAAACAGGGGTAGAACAAAAACTATTTACAAGGATGGGGGGAATATGTCCAAAGGAGGTGGGCCTTGGGGGGGCAACGTCCTCAGCCACGGACCCCCTATTGTCCTGCACCTGGTGTGGGGGGGCACGACCCACATCTCGGCCGGATGCCCTGTCGAGGCTGGGTGGGGGCCGGGAGAACTAGCAGATAGGGCCGGGTGGTGTCCGGAGGCCCATGGCCCCCTCGGTGGCAGGCCCCAGGACGGCGGATGGTGGAGGGACGGCAGGCGGAGCAGCAGGTGGAGCAGCGGGCAGAGCGGCGGGGGGGGGACAAGTGCCGCACGATGTCCTCGAAGGTGTGCATGAAGGCCCCCAAGCCTCCTGACGCCAGGCCAGCGCTCACTCCTGGAGATCGAGCTGCCGCTCCTCCACCTGGAGGTGCCGCTCGGACACCTCCAGCTGACGCTGGAGGGTGGCGAGCAGCTGGGGGTCCGTGGACTCCCACAGATGGCTCCGACACTGTCGGACTCATCCTGGGGCTGGTCCATGCTCCACCAAGGGGCTGGCCTGCTGGGATGGCCCCGGTGGGCTCTCCGGGACCACAGACGTCGTGCCGGTGCTCTCCGGGCCCTCCGATGGTGCAGCTGAGGAACAGAGGGGGGAAGAAGAGTGAAGACAGCCGTTAGTCTGGGTCCTGACCCGTGGCCCTTGTCCCCCAACCCCTCTGCTGCTGGTTCCCCATCCCCGTCCCCCAGAGATGCTGCTGCTGCTGATGATGATGGGTGTCCAACCCCCCCCCACGGGGGACCCTAGGTTCCGCTCCCCCCATTCCCAGGGATGGGGCATGGCGCTGTCCTGCTGGGGGGCAGGGGCTGATGGACTCTTCTGTGGGACATGCCACTGCTGTCCTCGGGGCCATGGTCATCTGGGTGTGTGGAGGGCCCTGGTCATGTCTCTTGTCCCCACCCCTTAACCCCGGGGTGTGCACCGGGGGGAGTACATACCTGACGGTCCGCTCCCACGGTCGGGGGACACCCATCGGGCAGACGCCCTGCTGGAGCTGTGGGAGGGGAGGGCGATTTGGAGCCCCCCATCCCTGGAGGACTCCTCCTCCTCCTCTGGTGTCCCAGGGATGGGCTCCTGGGCTGGCCCCTGGGGTGCAGGGCTGGCTTCCGGGGTGGACTCCATCTCCGGGGCCTGCTGGGGCTCGTCGCCCGAGGTATCAAGGGTGACCGGGGCGGAGGAGGTGTGCCGGGGGCCCAGGATGGCCCTGAGCTCCCTGTAAAAGGGGCAAGCGGTGGGGGCGGCCCCAGATCGGCCGGCCGCATCCTGGGCCCAGCCATAACCCTGCCGCAGCTCCTTAACCTTACTCCTGACATGGTCAGGAGTGTGGGCAGGGTGACTCCGGGCAGCCAGGCCCTCGGCCAGCCGAGTGAACACATCCGCATTCCGCCTCTTGCTCCCCATTAACTGGAGCACCTCCTCCTCACCCCAGAGCCCCAGCAGGTCCCGGATCTCAGCCTCCATCCAGGAGGGGCCCCACTGCCTCTTTCCCCGCTGGCTGGCAGGCTGGGAGCCCTGAGTCCCCTTGGGGTGGTTGCCCTGTGGGCGCCTGGGGGGCTGGCTAGATGCCATGGGTGCTGGGTGCTGGGTGTTGGGCTGGGGCTGGTGAGGACGTGCAGGCTTTTGCGACCGGGTGCTGGCAAACAGGGTGCGTGCTAACAGGAGGGAGTTTGGAGAGGCTCTCCTGGAGGAGGAGAAGGAAGGAGCAAACTAAAGCACCTTGGGGTAAGTGGCTGCTTATATTTGGAGGTTTTGGGCTTGTGTGTTTGTTTGGAGTTTGGAGTTTGGAGTTTGTTTGTTTGGAGTGCTGAGCTGAGTGTTTGTTTGTTTGTTTGAAAGGCCGTGTGCTCAGGCAGGCAGGCAGGCAGGCAGGCAGTTGGAAGCTGATTAGGTTTGAATTGAAACACCGTGTGCTGATTGGCTGAGCTGTAGGCAGAGGGAGGAGCTATCAGGGAGGCCGAGCACTTAAACCCTGCTAGTAAGCGACCAGGGAGCTTTGCGACCGGGTGCTCGTGACCAGGGTGCGTGCTAACAGGAGGGAGTTTGGAGAGGGGAGTTTAGAGGGGGAGCTTGGAGGGAGCCAGTGACTTCTGTTGCCCTTAAACTAAATCCTTTATAACAACCTCTATCTGAAACATTTAATTAACCCTCATATATAACTAGAGTAGGAAATGGAGGCAGAAGCCCAGCAGCAGAGTGGGGGCTATCCTGTTTATTGTGTCGAGTGCAGTATGTATGACTACCTACCCTGTGGGCGGGTGGCGTATGTGTGCGCTCGATGCAAGGAGCTCCTGGCCCTCAGAGACCGAGTGCGTGCTTTGGAGGCCAGGGTGGCTGAACTGGAGGAGCTAAGGAAGGCAGAGGTGTTTGTGGA
Organism: Carettochelys insculpta; assembly: GCF_033958435.1. NCBI lineage: Eukaryota > Metazoa > Chordata > Testudines > Carettochelyidae > Carettochelys > Carettochelys insculpta. Next base: position 307,565,194 of record NC_134137.1, on the reverse strand, counting down.
TGAGACTTTCCGGGACATAGTAGGGCTGTCCCACCTCCAATCTGACAGTCCTGAGGCTGTTATGGAGGATGAAAGGCTCAGGGAAGGAGAGCAGTCAAGGGGAGCAGAGGGAAACCATCCCGTAGTTGGGACCCTCCTTCCAGAGGGTGATGTTGTATCCTCTCGTGCCGAGGACACTTCTCCGGGGGAGGGAGCGCCAGCTGTTAGGAAGAAGCAGGTTTTAGTAGTGGGGGATTCGATCATTAGAAATATAGATAGTTGGGTTTGTGATGACCGGGAGAACCGTATGGTGACTTGCCTGCCTGGTGCGAAGGTTGCGGATCTCTCGAGGCATCTAGACAGACTTATGGGCAGTGCTGGGGAGGAGCCGGTCGTCGTGGTACATGTTGGTACCAATGACATAGGGAAGGGTAGAAGAGATGTTCTGGAGGCCAAATTTAGGTTACTAGGAAAGAGACTGAAATCCAGAACATCTTTGGTGGCATTCTCTGAAATGCTTCCAGTTCCACGTGCAGGGCCAGATAGACAGGCAGAACTTCAGAGTCTCAATGCGTGGATGAGACGATGGTGTAGGGAAGAGGGGTTTAGATTTATTAGGAACTGGGGACACTTTTGGGGTAAGGGGAGCCTATACAGGAAGGATGGGCTCCACCTAAATCAAGGTGGATCCAGACTGCTGGCATTAAACATTAAAAAGGTCATAGAGCAGTTTTTAAACTAAGAGGTGGGGGAACGCCGATTGGTGCGGGGGAGCACCTGGATCGGACGGAGACTTCTCTTACACGAGGCTCCATAGACAGGGATTCCCTTGAAGTTAGTCAGATAGGGAACGTGGGAAATAATATATGGGCAAGATCAGATGTGAAACAATCGTGCATAAAAAAATCCACCACGTCTGTGAAAGGCGGACATATAAATAGTGGTAGTTTTCTAACATGCTTTTACACTAATGCTAGGAGTCTGTCTAATAAGATGGGTGAACTGGAGTACCTCATATCAAAGGAGGAAGTTGACATAATAGGCATCTCAGAAACATGGTGGAATGAGGACAATCAGTGGGACACTATCATACCGGGATATAAATTATATCGGAAAGACAGAACAGGTCGTGCGGGTGGCGGAGTGGTACTATATGTGAAGGATAATATAGAATCAAATGAAGTAAAAATCCTAAAGGAATCAAAATGTTCCATAGAATCATTATGGATAACAATTCATTCTTCTAATATGAATATGGCATTAGGAATATATTACCGACCACCTAACCAGGACAGTGATAGTGATGCTGAAATGTTAAGGGAGATTAGAGAGGCTATCAAAATAAAAAACACAGTAATAATAGGAGATTTCAATTATCCCCATATTGATTGGGTGCATGTCACCTCAGGACGGGATTCAGAGATTAAATTTCTTGATGCCTTAAATGACTGCTTCTTGGAGCAGCTAGTACAGGAACCCACAAGGGGAGAGTCGATTCTCGATCTAGTCTTGACTGGAACGCAGGATCTGGTCCAAGAGGTAACTGTTACTGGACCGCTTGGAAATAGTGACCACAATATAATAACTTTTAATATTCCTGTGTTGGGAAGAACACCGCAGCGGTCAAACACTCTGGCATTTAATTTCAAAAAGGGGAATTACACTAAAATGAGGAAGCTAGTTAAACAGAAACTAAAAGGTAGAGTAATTAAACTAAAATCCCTGGAAGCTGCATGGAAACTGTTTAAAGACACCATACTAGAGGCCCAACTTAAATGTATACCCCAAATAAAAAAACACAGTAAGAGACCTAACAAAGAACCACCATGGCTAAACAGCCATGTTAAAAAGGCAGTGAGAGAGAAAAGGGCAGCTTTTAAAAAGTGGAAGTCAAATCCTAGTGAGGAAAATAGAAAAGAACATAAACACTCCCAAATTAACTGTCATAATGTAGTAAGAAAAGCCAAAAAAGAGTTTGAGGAACAGCTAGCCAAAAATTCAAAAAACAATAGTAAAATGTTTTTTAAATACATTAGAAGCAGGAAGCCCGCTAAAAAAGCAGTGGGGCCCTTGGATGATAAAGATATAAAAGGAGCGATCAAGGAAGACAGTGCCATTGCGGAGCGATTAAATGATTTCTTTGCTTCAGTCTTCACGGCTGAAGATGTTACAGAGGTTCCTAAATCTGAGCCAGCCTTTTTAGGCGACAAATCTGAGGAACTCACTCAGATTGAAGTGACATTAGAGGAGGTTTTGGAATTAATTGATAAGCTGAATAGTAACAAGTCTCCAGGACCAGATGGCATTCACCCAAGGGTTCTGAAAGAACTCAAATGTGAAATTGCGGAGTTATTAACAGTGGTTTGTAACCTATCCTTTAAATCCACTTTGGTACCAAATGACTGGAAGACGGCCAATATAACACCAATATTTAAAAAAGGCTCTAGAGGAGATCCTGGCAATTATAGACCGATAAGTTTAACATCAGTACCAGGTAAATTAGTAGAAACACTAGTAAAGAGTAAAATTGCAAGGCACATAGAAGAGCACGAATTGTTGGGCAAAAGTCAGCATGGTTTCTGCAGAGGGAAGTCGTGTCTGTCTAATCTATTAGAATTCTTTGAAGGGGTTAATAAACATGCGGACAAGGGGCACCCAGTGGACATAATATACCTAGATTTCCAGAAAGCCTTTGACACGGTCCCACACCAAAGGCTTTTATGTAAATTAGGTGGTCATGGGATAGGAGGAAAGGTCCTTTCATGGATCGGGAATTGGTTAAAAGACAGAAAACAAAGGGTTGGAATAAATGGTAAATTTTCACAATGGAGGGGGGTAACTAGTGGTGTTCCCCAGGGCTCAGTCCTGGGACCGATCCTGTTCAACTTGTTCATCAATGATCTAGAAAATGAGGTAAGCAGTGAGGTGGCAAAGTTTGCAGATGACACCAAGTTGTTCAGGACAGTCAAAAGCAAAAGGGATTGTGAAGAACTACAAAAAGATCTCAGCAAACTGAGTGATTGGGCAGCAAAATGGCAAATGAAATTTAATGTGGGTAAGTGTAAGGTAATGCATGTTGGAAAAAATAACCCAAATTACACGTACTACATGATGGGGTCAAATTTGGCTACGACAGATCAGGAAAGGGATCTTGGAGTTATAGTGGATAGTTCTCTGAAGACATCCACGCAGTGTGCAGCGGCAGTTAGTAAGGCAAATAGGATGTTAGGAATTATTAAAAAAGGGATCGATAATAAGACAAAAGATATCATACTTCCCCTATATAAAACTATGGTACGCCCACATCTCGAGTACTGCGTGCAGATGTGGTCTCCTCACCTCAAAAAAGATATATTGGCATTAGAAAAGGTTCAGAAAAGGGCGACTAAGATGATTAGGGGCTTGGAAAGGGTCCCATATGGGGAGAGGCTAGAGAGACTGGGACTTTTCAGTTTGGAAAAGAGGCGATTGAGGGGCGATATGATAGAGGTATATAAAATCATGAATGGTGTGGAGAAAGTGAATATAGAAAAATTATTTACCTTTTCCCATAATACAAGAACTAGGGGACACCAAATGAAATTGATGGGTAGTAGGTTCAAAACTAATAAAAGGAAATTTTTCTTCACACAGCGCACAGTCAACCTGTGGAACTCCTTGCCCGAGGAGGCTGTGAAGGCCAGGACTCTATTAGGGTTTAAAAAAGAGCTTGATAAATTTTTGCAGGTCAGGTCCATAAATGGCTATTAGCCAGGGATAAAGTATGGTGCCCTAGCCTTCATAACAAGGGCAGGAGACGGATGGCAGGAGATAAATCACTTGTCTTCTGTTCTCCTTCTCTGGGGCACCTGGCATTGGCCACCGTCGGCAGATGGGATGCTGGGCTTGATGGACCTTTGGTCTGACCCAGTATGGCCATTCTTATGTTCTTATGTTCTTATGTTCAGGCTGGGCACGTGGCAGTGCTGCTGCCTGCACGTGCTCTCACCTTCCTGCACAGGAACTCAGGGGGCGGGGAGCTTTAAGGGGCTGCTGCACATGGTGACCATAGAGCTCAGGGGCTGGAGAGAGCGTCTCTCAACCCCTCAGCTGATGGCCACCATGGAGGACCCCGCTATTTCAATGTTGCGGGACGCAGATCATCTACATGTGCCCTACTTCGATGTTCAATGTCAAAGTAGGGCGCTATTCCCATCTCCTCATGAGGATAGCGACTTCGACATCTTGCCGCCTTACGTCGATTTCAACTTTGAAATAGTACTCGGCACGTGTAGACGCGGCGGGCAGTATCTCAAAGTTGGCACAGCTACTTCGAAGTAGCTGGCTCGTGTAGACGCGGCTACAGAGAGAGAATCTGGCTGAGTACTTGTGTTCTAATGTGGGTGTAAGGAATCATTTCCCTCTGTTCTTTTATTAAATCCTGAAAAACTACAATGTGTCTTTTGGGCAGGCCTGCTGCTGTTTTCCTTTTTGATTAGTGACAGCCCATCCTGTAGGCCCACACACAGGAATTTCTGTGGAGGAAGCTGCCTTTTTTTTTTTTTTTTGTAAATGTGGACTGCAATTTTTTTTAAAATATAAAGAAGTTCAAAATAGTCGTGCAATGAATATGCATAAGCGGAGTTAATGAAAAATTTGAGTGGAAACAGTTAACGGTAACGTACTAAAATTGTATACAGCAACGTCTCAGAGTACGCGAACCCTGAGTACGTGACCCTGCTCTTCTGTGGCTGACCCCAATTCCTTCAGTAAACCCTGGAAATGCACGATTTCCAGTTGCACTTAACTCACTCACTCCACACCCCGCCTCCCCCGGCCCTGGGTCAACCTCCCAGGCTCTGCACAGCCCCGGCTCAGCCCCTCCATCTCCACGCACCACCTGCACATAGCTTCTGCTCATCCCCCAGCCCTGCCTCCAGCTCACCACCCCTCAGGCACGACTCTGGCTCAAGCTCCCCAGCCCTGGTTCAACCCCCCTGCTGGTTCACCACCTGCACACAGCTCCAGCTCACCCCCATCCCTGCGCCCAGCTCTGGCTCCGGCTTACTACCCCTGAAGCACAAGTCTGGCTCAACCCCCATGCCCCCGCCCCGGCCCTGGTTCAACCCCCCTCCTGCCTCCCTGGCATGCAGCCCTGGTTTAAACTCCCCATGGCCCAGCTCACCATCGGAGCAGGACTCCAGCTCCCCACCCCCATGCACAGCTTCAGCTCAACTCCACCCCTCACCCCCCTGCAGCCCTAACCCACCCCAGGCTTAACCCCCCCAGCCCACCTCCCATGGCCCCAACCCACCATCAGGCTTAAACCTCCCCAATTGCCCCCCCAGACTTACCTTTCTGCTTCTTCCCTGGCTGCAGAACACGTGTTCCGCAGGGGGAAAAAGCCAAACCCACAGTTACGCAAAATCCGGGTTACGCGAGGGTATGTGGGATAGAACCCTTGCTTAACTTGGCAGTCTACTGTAGAGTAAGAAAGGTTTTATAGAAATTACCTTCTGGGATGTTGCTCTAATATCATAAGTGCAAAACAATATTCCAAAATATACATCCCCCTTCCTTTCTTGTTGCTAGTGGCCATAGGCATGCTCGGAAATGTAGTCCTTTCCCTGCTCCAAGGCCAGCTTTCTGAGCAGGGAGCTGGCCAAGGAACCACAGCTCCCAGGGTGCCTTGGGTTTCTCCATCACGTCCTGCAGGATCCCCTGCACAGCACAGCACAGCAGGAAGGAAGACAGAGAAACCAGACATGGGGGAGATGCATTTGCACCCTTTGCATGCCCTTACTTCCCCCCACCTCCTCCGCATATGAGCCTGTCCTACCATCATTTGGCATGCCATTGCTCTAGCACACAGGGCCTTTGTGATGAATAAAGTACATTGTAACTCAGTTTTCATAATCCAATAGCATGAACTTTGTCTATACAAGGCCAAGTTTGTTGGACTAATCTTTTTCTTTATATCCATGCTTTTCGGGCCTCTGAGTAAGTGTGAACACAACTCCTACCAAGTACAAGATATTATTGTTAAATCAGCTAGTTGAATGGCTACACCTAAGGTCCGCATTAATTAAAGTGGCAAAAAAAAAAAAAAGGTTTGGCTCAAAGCTCCCTGTAACAGGTCAAGTCCGTGGTTCTTTAGGAGGACAGAAAATTGTATTGACTTATACAGTAAGAGATTGTATCTTTCAGGGGTTGCAGTAAAATATACAGTGCCAAATTCTGCTTTTTGGCTGCATGAATGCATGGCCCATTGAAATCAGTGGGAGTGGCGCAGGTGGAGTGAGCCTTATCGGGCTAATATTTCCTATCTCTAAAGGTACGCATATAACAAATGTGAAAAGATGATCCAGGAAAGAGCACTTGGGAGGATTTGAATATCATATATTAAGGAGAGTATGTACAGAAAGAGTAACTAGCCTGGGGACCCGTCTGCCAGATGAAGAGTTGGGGGGCTGTTGTATTATGGAATTTAAGACTTTTATGTGGAGAGGTGCAGATCTACTTATGGCTATTAAAGAGAAGCAAGTATTCCTGTTGCAAGAAAGAGAGGGTGATTCATAGCTCTAGCAACCCTGAAAGGTCTGCCCCCCAGTGATGATGCAGCTAAAATGGCTAAGCAGCATGAAATCTGCTTTTTTTGGAATAGGCCATCATTAAGCAGGTCTGGAATGACGACATGACTACTTTGAGGGCTACTTACTCGGCTCTGCAGAAGCTTCTGCAGTTACCAGTGTAGCTCTGCAGGAGAAACAAGAATGGCTCAAGTCTTACAAAGAGCAGAGCAGGAAAGGTGGCCAAAGCTCTCCCCCAGCAGCAGTTAACTTTTGTGTCTAATAGCAATAAGGCTGAGAGAGTGCAGGTGCATTGACCTTGAGGCGCACTACAAGAGCAAGTCTTACTTAATGTAAAGATGCCTGTAATTGAATAATAGCTGAAAGCCTTTGTTGAAGTAACTCCTTTGAGTGAAGGGTGTTAACTGCAGGACGAAGTTTTTCCATTGTCTGCCATGTGTTAAGTACCAGTGGGCTTTTTTTTTCTTTTTCGGAAACACATATTTGCATACACCATGGGGTTTGGTCACAAATGTCTTTATTACTGTCAATGGAAAGAAAACATGTCTCCATTTTCAATTGCATTTCCTCATGTTCCGCTTACTGCAATAGCCTACAGTATTCATGCTCCAGAGAACTTACAGTACCTCCTCACAGCTTATGCTAACTCCAGGGCACCACAGCTGTTAGAATTTGGTGCTATGTAGTACCAATAGTTCTATCCCTGGAGAAAAAAACTCTTTGACTCATGAGTTAAGATTGCCAAGTAAAACAACAGCTTGTTATTTACTTATCTTGTGAATTATCTAAAATGAAGTGGCATTGGGCCAAATTTTACTTCTACATATTTAAAGTGGTAGAAATCTAGGGGAAACTAAATTTTAAAAGAATTAAAGCATATGCAGTGAGTATAGTGGGTATGAAAGTAAATGAGAGTGTAGAAACACAAATGCTAGGAGTCTGTCTAATAAGATGGGTGAACTGGAGTACCTCATATCAAAGGAGGAAGCTGACATAATAGGCATCACATAAACATGGTGGAATGAGGACAATCAGTGGGACACTATCATATCGGGATATAAATTATATCGGAAAGACAGAACAGGTCGTGCGGGTGGCGGAGTGGTACTATATGTGAAGGATAATATAGAATCAAATGAAGTAAAAATCCTAAAGGAATCAAAATGTTCCATAGAATCATAATGGATAACAATTCATTCTTCTAATATGAATATGGCATTAGGAATATATTACCGACCACCTAACCAGGACAGTGATAGTGATGCTGAAATGTTAAGGGAGATTAGAGAGGCTATCAAAATAAAAAACACAGTAATAATAGGAGATTTCAATTATCCCCATATTGATTGGGTACATGTCACCTCAGGATGGGATTCAGAGATTAAATTTCTTGATGCCTTAAATGACTACTTCTTGGAGCAGCTAGTACAGGAACGCACAAGGGGAGAGTCAATTCTCGATCTAGTCCTGACTGGAACGCAGGATCTGGTCCAAGAGGTAACTGTTACTGGACTGCTTGGAAAAAGTGACCACAATATAATAACTTTTAATATTCCTGTGTTGGGAAGAACACCGCAGTGGTCAAACACTCCGGCATTTAATTTCAAAAAGGGAAATTACACTAAAATGAGGAAGCTAGTTAAACAGAAACTAAAAGGTAGAGTAACTAAACTAAAATCCCTAGAAGCTGCATGGAAACTATTTAAAGACACCATACTAGAGGCCCAACTTAAATGTATACCCCAAATAAAAAAACACAGTAAGAGACCTAACAAAGAACCACCATAGCTTAACAGCCATGTTAAAAGGGCACTGAGAGAGAAAAGGGCAGCTTTTAAAAAGTGGAAGTCAAATCCTAGTGAGGAATATAGAAAGGAACACAAACACTCCCAAATTAAGTGTCATAATGTAGTAAGAAAAGCCAAAAAAGATTTTGAGGAACAGCTAGCCAAAAATTCAAAAAATGATAGTAAAATGTTTTTTAAATACATTAGAAGCAGGAAGCCCGCTAAAAAAGCAGTGGGGCCCTTGGACGATAAAGATATAAAAGGAGCAATCAAGGAAGACATTGCCATTGCGGAGCGATTAAATGATTTCTTTGCTTCAGTCTTCACGGCTGAGGATGTTACAGAGGTTCCTACATCTGAGCCAGCCTTTTTAGGTGACAAATCTGAGGAACTCTCCCAGATTGAAGTGACATTAGAGGAGGTTTTGGAGTTAACTGATAAGCTGAATAGTAACAAGTCTCCAGGACCAGACAGTATTCACCCAAGGGTTCTGAAAGAACTCAAATGTGAAACTGCGGAGTTATTAACAGTGGTTTGTAACCTATCCTTTAAATCCGCTTCGGTACCCAATGACTGGAAGACAGCCAATATAACGCCAATATTTAAAAAGGGCTCTAGAGGAGACCCTGGCAATTATAGACCGATAAATCTAACTTCAGTACAAGGCAAATTAGTAGAAACAATAGTAAAGAATAAAATTGCAAGGCACGTAGAAGAGCACAAATTGTTGGGCAAAAGTCAGCATGGTTTCTGCAGAGGGAAGTCATGTCTAACTAATCTATTAGAATTCTTTGAAGGGGTTAATAAACATGCGGACAAGGAGCACCCAGTGGACATAACATACCTAGATTTCCAGAAAGCCTTTGACATGGTCCCACACCAAAGGCTTTTATGTAAATTAGGCGGTCATGGGATAGGAGGAAAGATCCTTCTATGGATCGGGAATTGGTTAAAAGACAGAAAACAAAGGGTTGGAATAAATGGTAAATTTTCACAATGGAAGGGGGTAACTAGTGGTGTTCCCCAGGGGTCAGTTCTGGGACCGATCCTGTTCAACTTGTTCATCAATGATCTAGAAAATGAGGTAAGCAGTGAGGTGGGAAAGTTTGCAGATGACACCAAGTTGTTCAGGACAGTCAAAACCAAAAGGGATTGTGAAGAACTGCAAAAAGATCTCAGCAAACTGAGTGATTGGGCAGCAAAATGGCAAATGAAGTTTAATGTGGGTAAGTGTAAGGTAATGCACATTGGAAAAAATAACCCAAATTACACGTACAACATGATGGCGTCAAATTTAGCTACGACAGATCAGGAAAGGGATCTTGGAGTTATAATGGATAGTTCTCTGAAGACATCCACGCAGTGTGCAGCAGCAGTTAGTAAAGCAAATAGGATGTTAGGAATTATTAAAAAAGGGATAGATAATAAGACAAAAGATATCATACTTCCCCTATATAAAACTATGGTACGCACACATCTTGAGTATTGCGTGCAGATGTGGTCTCTTCACCTCAAAAAAGATATATTGGCATTAGAAAAGGTTCAGAAAAGGGCGACTAAGATGATTAGGGGTTTGGAACGGGTCCCATATGGGGAGAGGCTAGAGAGACTGGGACTTTTCAGTTTGGAAAAGAGGCGATTGAGGGGCGATATGATAGAGGTATATAAAATCATGAATGGTGTGGAGAAAGTGAATATAGAAAAATTATTTACCTTTTCCCATAATACAAGAACTAGGGGACACCAAATGAAATTGATGGGTAGTAGGTTCAAAACTAATAAAAGGAAATTTTTCTTCACACAGCGCACAGTCAACCTGTGGAACTCCTTGCCGGAGGAGGCTGTGAAGGCCAGGACTCTATTAGGGTTTAAAAAAGAGCTCGATAAATTTTTGCAGGTTAGGTCCATAAATGGGTATTAGCCAGGGGTAAAGTATGGTGCCCTAGCCTTCAGTACAGGGGCAGGAGATGGATGGCAGGAGATAAATCACTTGATCATTGTCCTCTGTTCTCCTTCTCTGGGGCACCTGGCATTGGCCACTGTCGGCAGACGGGATACTGGTCTGGATGGACCTTTGGTCTGACCCAGTATGGCCATTCTTATGTTCTTATGTGGACGAGTAAGAGTGGCACTGAAAACAGGAAAGTGAATCCTAGGGGAGGATTTGAAGGAGGAATGAACAAGCTGCCAGCAAATGAAAGCTTCAGAAGAAAGAATGAAATGGACAAATGAATGGGGAAAAAGTTAAATTTAATAAGTAAAAATAATTTTCAGTTCTAGACAAGATGGTGCATATTAACTTGCACATTCTTATTCTCATTGAGTGGGTTCAGAATCAGTTCAGGCTTCAGAATATGCTAGTTCACATTTTCTTCAGTTAAAGACCACATTTTACCAATTTATTTCATAATTGCATTCTTTAAGCTACCCAGCATGTATTGGATTAGTAATCCAAAGCACATCACTGCCACTCCCTAGAGGCTGCAGGTAATATTTTAACTTTGTCAGTTTTCTGCTGTGTGTGTCTCTGAGTAGATTCAGAGCTCGCATTAATACTGTGGCACCAACAATTCGGTAGTTGCAATGACATCAGCCTTTCCCAAACTCTCATGTTGCAAATTGCGCTGAAGTCAGCGTTGCATACTGATTTTTAAGATCGACATAGGAGCTGCTGAGGAAACAAATGCAGTTTATCTGGACTCATACTCTTAATCGCTGCATGTCATTGATATCTGAATGTACAGCTCCTTCCCTTTGCTGTAATGCCGTGTGACTTTGCACTGCCTAAGTATTATTACAATCCAGGAAGCTAGAGTTCACTTTAAGCTTATATCTGATTTACTATGAATACAGGTTGAAACTCCCTTATCTGGCACTCTCTCATCTGGCAACATCCTTCATCCAGCAGGTCAATGGATGTTGCTGGACCAGAAAGTAGCAGCGGGACCCCAGCTGGGGAATCTGGCAGCCCTGTGGTAGGAAGCTGGCTGGGGCACAGAGCCCTGCTGGCAACCCCAGCCACAGGGACCCCTGACACCCTCAAGGCCAGTGAGACAGTCCCGCCACTGCTGGACTCTGGGGCTGGCCCGGTGGACCCTCAGCTCCTGGCAGCTCTCCGGTGGTAGATGGAGGTGGCGGAGTAAAGACTCCGTTTTAAGCGGGAGGAGTCCACCCAGGGGTGGGTGGCACAGGAGGACTTTATGGGGGTCTTCCAGGACATAGTTGGGTCGATCCAGGAGGCCGTCACCCAGCTCCCGCCCCCCTCTGTCCCCCCGGGCCGCCCTCCCCACTGCTCCACCCGAGGCCCCCTCGCCGCACTGTCTGCCGCCCCACCCACCTCGCTGCCTGCTGCCCCACCCACCTCACTGCCTGCTGCCCCTCCTGCCACCCCGCCTCACCACCTGCAAGCTCCACAGAGCCCACTGGGGATGAAGACCGGCCAGCGGAGGCATCCCGGCCATACTTGCCGGTCCTCCCAGCCCCCATCCAGCCACGCCGGGGACCGTGGACACGGGGGGGCGGGTCGCACCCCTCTACCCCCATCCTGGACTGATGGACCAACGACCGAGCCGTCCACTGGGCCCCCATGTATATAGTTGTCCCCCTTTTCGTATATTGGTTGCAGTTTCTGTTGTGAACAAAATAAGTTATCAGGTTTCAGAAAAAAAAAGGTTTTGTTTTCCAAAAAGCTGGAGGCGTGTGCTTTTTGGGGGGGGGGTGGCATGCGGGTGTTGGGGGCGGAGTGCGGGCTGTGTGTCAGGGGGGTCTTCTGGGGAAGGCCAGGGAGGTGCTTAAGGGTCTCCTGATCGAAGTAAGCCCACAGGGCCTCACGGACCCATACCCCTTCATGGTGGGCCTGGCAGCTGGGTGCAGCGCCCGGCTGGGGGAAGCCCGTGCTGGTGTTGACCACCCACCCCTGGACAAAAGCCTTCCCCTTGCTCTCAACGATGTTGTGGAGCATGCAGCACATGCCCACAACCTGGGGTATGTTTTGGAGGCTGACATCCAGTCGGACAAGGAGGCACCACCAACGGCCCTTCAGACGGCCAAATGTCCTCTCCACCACCTGGCTGGCGTGGTTCAGGTGGGCGTTGAACCGCTTCTGGCTGGCATTGAGGTGGCTGGTGTATGAGAGCATGAGCCAGGGCTGGAGGACATGAGCCACGAGGCAGAGGGGCATGGTGGTGTCCCCCACAGGGATCTCCCTCTGGGGCATGTAGGTCCCCACCTCCAGCCGGTGGCACAGGCCCAAGTTCCTAAAAACACGGGCATCGTGTGTGCAACCAGGCCAGCCCACATACACGTCCTGGAAGTGGCCCCGACTGTCCACCATGGCCTTCAGGACCATGAAGTGGTAGCCCCTGCGGTTTATGTATCTTCCTCCGCTGTGGTTCAGGGCGTGGATGGGGATGTGGGTCCCGTCCAGGGCCCCAAAGCACTTTGGGAGCCCCATGGAGGTGGATCCAGCAACGGCTGAGTCCAGGTCCCCGAGTTGGATGACCCTCTGGAGCAACGTGGCGTTAAGCGCACCGACCACCTGTAGAGAGGGAACACAGGCACCCACGAGGCTGTGCAGGGTGCCCCAGGGCCCTTCCCTCAGGCCCCCCCCTCCCAGGCACCTCCCCAGATACCCTACCCACCCAGCCCCTCCCACCCTAACCCCACACCCAGCTCCTCCGCCCCCCAGTGGGTGTGTGCCTGGGCCTCCTTACCTCCATGACCGCGGCCCCAACCGTGGCCTTTCCCACTCCAAACTGGTGTCCCACGGGGCGATAGCTGTCTGGAGTGGCCAGCTTCCAGATGGCTATTGCGACCCTCCTCTCGATGGGGAGGGGGCACTGAATCCAGGTGTTGTGGTGCCTCAGTGCTGGGGTGAGCCAGTGGCAGAGCTTGAGAAAGGTCTGCTGGTGCATGTGGAAGTTCTGGAGCCACATATCATCATCCCACTCCTGCATGACGAGCTGCTCCCACCACTCAGAGCTGGTGGGGTAGCTCCAGAGGTGGGGGAGCAGCTGGTGGGGGAGGAAGAGGGGAGCCTGGTGGTCAGGGGCATCCCCGTCTGCCTCTGGGGAGGGGTCCTCTGGCAGAAACCACTGGGTGGCCTCTTGGGCAGCACCTAGCAGGGCGCTTGCCCCCTGGATGACTACCTGGAGGGCCTCCTCTTCCTGCTGCTGCTGCTGCTGAGTGTCGATATCTGCTGTGACTTGGTCTGCAAGAGAGTGGCTACTGCTCTGCAGACCTTGTGCTGTGTAGGCCGGGTGTCTGGGAGGGGCCCTTTAAAGGAGTGGCTTGCTGTTGCCCCAGAAGGGCTAGTCCAGCCTGTGACCTGGTCCGTGGGCTTTCCTGGCCCCTTATTTCAAAAGAGGGTGCTTGTGTGTATGGATGCGCTGCATTTCCTTCCAGGGTGGCTCCTTTCGACGTTCCCTGTAGCTACTTCAACGTTGAATGTCGATGGCACCAGGCCTGGAGGACATGTAGACGATACACATCGAAGTAGCCTATTTCGATGTTTTTACTTCGAAATAGGCTCCTTCAACATAGTGTGCTAGTGTAGACGTAGCCTTTGTTGCTAGGCTGGAGGTGCATTGGCTGAGCTGTAGAAAACATGAACAGAGCAACTGGCTCAAACCATATGATTAGACCTCTATCCTTTGGTTTGACTGATCCCAACATAATGGACATGAACTTAATTTGTGCAAAGACAGGTAAGACTATACACAGCTGAAGCACTCCTCTGATCATGGAAGATGTAAGCATGAGAAATACAGGAGGTAAAAACAGACATGCTCTTACCCCCAGAATAAAATAGATAACCACATTCTATTCCCCATTACAGACCAGCTCATCATTAACACTTATAAATGTTACTTTTGCTCAATCAGTTGAGGCAGTACAGGAGCCAGGTGGGCTAATGTTTATATTTTCATAAGGTAGAATCCACTGTTGACAGTGTTTACTAGCCTGATAGGTATGCAGCATGGGAGCAGACTACAAAAAATAGAAAAATCATACAAAAGAGAAAATTTCCTGTGCTACCCATTCCAAGCAACCAGAACTGATGCGGTTGTTGAGGAGTGAAAAGGAACATTTTTCTTTTCCATGTAATCGGTGCCTCTTTCACAACTCTGGTGTGATACCACTAGATGGAGATTAATCTCCTGCCCAATCCAGGAAAAGAATATGGCCATACTTCGGAGTCAATATCTTCAGTGTCACATGGTGATTTCAGGAGGGTCTTTATATGTATGGAGGACAGCTCACTGAGAAATCCAGACAGCTATATTAGGAGGTTAGTTTCTACTGCAGATAGTACAAGAGTTACTACAGTGGTCAACACTGGAATAGGATATTCAACTTCACTCTAATGGTGTCTGTCATGCTTGGCCAATGCCTTTCCAAAGATACATGTCACAGGTTAACAGTGGCTACCGTATTTTTTACTAGATTTTCTACCAACTGCATTAAAAGCTATGGTAATTACGTGCATGTAATTCAGACTCTCTGCTCAGCACAAGACAGAAACAGGCTGGAAATCACTTCTTCCCACCCCACACACCACCACAACAGAACTTAGGTGAACGTTGAAAAGGTTCCCCTATGCCAGAGCTTTGGAGCTTTGGCATACGCAGGGCTTGGCTCCTCCTGTCCGGCACCCTGGCTCAGAGGGTCCTGGGCTTTTCTGGGATATTGGCCCAGCCTCAGGAGAAGAAAGGAGCCTGCTGGTCAGGCTGCTGATGATCTGAGTGTTCCAACGAGGGGCTGATTCTTCATACAGTGCTGGGAGTAAGGCACATCCCACCAGCCTGTTTCCACCCCAAAGCTCCAGGCTCCACAGCAGTCCCCTGGGCAGCATCTTAGCACCCTCTTCCCCACTCCCCATCCTGATTCTTGCTCCCAGGGAGTGTGGGACTGCTCTGTCCCCTATGCTGTCTCTCCACAGAGGCACATTTCTGGCCAGGCTCTGTGGACACTCAGGTTCTCTGGGCACTGGTGCACAGTGTATCCTTGGGGCTTAAGGATAAAAAGTAGGACAGAAAGTAGCTATGAGACCCCAGCTGGGGAATCTGGCAGCCCTATGGGAGGAAGCTGACTGGGGCACAGTGCCCTCTGTGCTATGTTGGTGGTCAGCAGAAGCCTAAAGGTGTTAGCTATACAGACAGGAAGTATAAGAAATTGATAAGAAATCTATCTTCAGCTTGTAACAGTGGCCTTCTAAAGATCCAGCCTATTGTCCCCAGTCAGCCAGTCAACAAATTCACTTCACTGCTGGTGATGCAGTTGAATTGCACTCTGTTTTATGAACTATAATTGAAGGGAGTTAGGCCCCCCAATTTCCTATGAATTGTAATGGGATTTGGGCACCTAATTCCCTTAAACTCTTTTGGCAGTTCCAGCCTAAAAGCCCACACTTGACCCAAGTGAAAAGAGAGGAAATGTTGCACTGTGGTTAGAACACAAGATGTACACTCACACCAAAATGCAAGTCTACAGAGCCTGCATCCTCAGCACCCTCCTTTATGGCAGCGAGACTTGGACCCTGTATGCCCGCCAGGAAAAGAGGCTAACGTCTTCCACTTGCACTGCCTCAGACGCTTCCTTGGAATATCATGGAAGGACAGAGTGACCAACACCACCGTCCTCGAGCAAGCTGGAATCCCAACCATGCACACCCTCCTCAGGCAGCGTCGACTCCGCTGGCTTGGCCACGTCCACAGGATGAATGATGGAAGGATTCCAAAAGACATCCTGTATGGTGAGCTAGCCTCTGGCAAAAGACCTCCCAGACGCCCCCAGTTGCGCTACAAAGATATCTGCAAGAGAGACCTCAGAGAGGTAGACATCGAGCTGGACAACTGGGAAGAACTAGCAGACGACCACAGCAGATGGAGGCAGGGGTTACACAAGGGCCTTCAGAAGGGTGAGATGAGGATCAGACAGCTAGCAGAGGAGAAGCGAGCGCACAGAAAGCACAATAAGGACTTGCCAGACACCCACCACATCTGCAAGAGATGCAGCAAGGACTGTCACTCTCGTGTGGGTCTTCATAGTCACAGTAGATGCTGTAAATGAAGTCTTCAATTGAAACTGTAAAGGGTGCGATCCATAGTCTATGCAGACTGAAGGATGCCTACTATTAGAACACTGGACTTAAGGAGACTGGATTCTTCTGCCATCATAGGCTCACCGTGATTCTTACTCTCTGCCTCAGATCCCCCAGCTATAAAACTCATCTATTTAGGCTCATACATTGTTACAAGGTAGACTCCACTGCTGAAGGTGTTTACTGGCCCAGGTGGGAGGCAACAAAGGAGCTGACTATAAAAAGGTTTTTAAAAAAATCATGAAAGAGGGGAAATCCCTCAAATTGGCCAATCCAGACAACCAGAACTGCTGTGGTTATGTAAAAAGGGACATTTTTCTTCTCCATGTAATCAGTGCCTCTTTCACAGCTCCGATGTGATAACACAAGGTGAATTTACCTCCTGTTAACTCCAGGAAATGAATACGACCATACTCCAGAGTCAATATATTCAACAAGCTGCTTCAGAATGTGATTAGAGGAAACTCTTTACAATCATCCAGGGGCCAGCTCACTGAGAACTCCAGAGCAAAATATGGGAGGTTACTTTCTGTGACAATGTGCCCTTCCCATAGAATCAAAGCATATCACAAAACGACACATTATATACGATGGTATAATTTCCCTTCTCTCTTGTTTTCAGGAGCTGGGCTGTGTATGTATGTTCTGCGGGTGAAGCTTTTGCTCTTTCAAGTGCAAAGCAGAGAGAGTACATCTGCTTGAAATCACTTTGAGGTCCTTGGCTAACAGACTTCATGAAGTGCCAAATATCACTGTACAAATTCACCATACACATTCTGATGCAAATCACTGGGAATCCCAGATGCCTGTTAGCCTGCTAAGAACAGACAAGTAAATTTCAGGACACTGATTTTTGTACACTAGTTTGCCACTCATGGGTGCTTAGAGTTTACAACAGCCGCGATTTCAAGTGACTGGTAAGACTGTGTGAAATCATGATGACTTGCAAGCGAGTTAATGGTAAGCCTGATGAAAAAGCCTGGGTTTGTTACATAAAAACTAAAACAGAGGAAGAATGTTCTTGTGGTTAAGGCACCAAACGGGGACTCAAGACACCTATGTTCAACAGCTTGGTCTACCACAGCCTCTGTTTGAACTCAGGCAGATCACTTGGTATCCTAGTGGAATCCTACACCTGACAGCCAACCAATACATGGATGCCACCTTAACCATCTTCTGGGATCTTGAAAACCACCATAATACCATTGGATCTTAGTTGTTCTGATTCCAGTAGAAGTTATGAGCAGGCTGAGAGGGACCCAAATGACATTACCACCTCTATCAGGTCCAGCTCAATCCCAAAACACCACTTGGGATGTAAAAACTTGGTCTCCTCCTTCCCCTGTGTATTTTTCCTTCCCCAGTGAATTTCTTCTCTATACTATCCCTCTTTTTTTCTTAAGATCCTGACTACCTAACTTGTTTAGAACTGTAATACACACCGACATACCTTGCTATATGAAATTGCTGCTTTACACACCTACTGAAAAGGCAAGTAATAACAGCACTATGTGGACAATAAATAATCGGAACATACACATAGTCATTTTCAAATATTTTCTGTGGCTGAATTCTCATGTGTACAGCCTTTTGAATGAGCCAGCACTTGGACAGAGAAGACAGGAAGCTTCTGGGTGAACTTCAGATGGTCATCTAACATCAGAAGACTATAGTCTGTTCTAGTTTCCAAGATTTATATACACTCTTGGGCAGCACCTCAGAAGTTTCTTTTGCTTCTGGTGTTACCACGTTCAATAAAATTGAGCAGCTCTGTCCCAATACTGAGGTGATATCTCGTATTTATCTAACACTTCAGTATCTAAAAGAACTTTAGAGACATTAGTTAAGTCTCAGTCCTCTTATAAGGCAAGAATATTACCACTGAAGCTCAAAAAAGAGTAAATTACTTTCCCAAGGTCACACAAATCTCTGCAGAAAGATCTGAGAAGAGAACTTACAGTTCCCAGGAAGTAGTTGGGTGATGGGCCTACAAGACCACCCTTCTTATGGTTTTTGGAAATCAGCTTTTTGCATGTCAATTTGAATTCCCTTGATCCTTGAAACACTCTGGGTGGATGCAGAAAGAATCACAAAATGGCCTTGTGATTGAACCATCACAATTGGATTTCTCTATTGCCTGCTGGTCTCCATGTGGTACAGGAATTCTGAGCTTGATGAGTCTCATCTACTGACATAACTTGAAGTATGCTTTATGCAAAATGCCTCAAGTGAAGTATCATGGGAAGCTTGTAATCTACTGAATTTGATTATCCCATTTGTATACATGTATTTCTTTGTTTGAAGTTATAAATAGGGAGCCTGACCTGGCTTCTGTCTCCTGTTCTGACTCTTGGCTCTTGTTTCTGGCTCTACCTTGTCTCTAGGTCACACTGCACACATCCTAGTCCCTGCTGCAGGGCTGGATGCACCTGGCTGATGCAGATAGAGCTCCCTTTAGAGGAATGGGAGTTTAGCTGGGACTTCCTGAGCTGTTCTGTCTCCTGCCCAGTTTTCGAAAATGGAAACCTCTCTGAGTCAGACCGTCCTCTTGCTAGGGGCCATGAAGCCCTGCCTTGTCCAGATGACCCTCTCCAGAAGCCTTCCTATTAGGCTCAGAAGCAAGAGCTGAGAGTCAGAGCTAAAGATCAAAGCATCAGTCAGGAACCTGGAGGAGAACCAAGGAGAATTGTTTTCTCTGTAATGTTTTTATCTTGAAAATAAAGGTGCTTGCTTAGAAAAGGTTGTGTGGTAGCTGTGACATTTTGGGATTCATGCGGCCAGTAGGGAATTCTACAAATGTCTGCCGGGTAACCCAGAGTGCCTTTTGTCTGTGCAAAGCACTGATCCCAACAGCCTGCCAGCAGCCCAGAAGCCTCACCCTAGCTTTTCCTAGCAAGGATGCTCTTGGCAGGCTGAACTTAGTACCCTTCAAGGCTTGAATTCAGCCCAAAATGGTACTCTGGCAGGGTTCATGCCCTGTCAGTGAGCAATTGCAGGAAGAGTATTAGGTTGGCTGCCTCAGAGACAGCTTAACATTCCAACCTGTCAGCTAACTAGACGCACACGCTTTACTGAACTTACCCAGCAGAGAAGATTTATGATGAAAGTAGCACAAGTTTACCAAACAAAAATGCTTGAATTAAGCGCTAACTAGTAAAACAGAGAAAAGTAGACACATTTAAAGCAAAGAAAAGTGAAAATAGGCATCTAAAAGTCTAAAATTTAATTTAGCACGAGAGAGTCCTTGTTCATTTCTCTCACTACCAGTCTTTCTAGTTTTTTTAAGGGCCAACCTGGCCAGCAACCATCACAGAGATCAACTTTCTTGGGCTTTTTGTCTCCTTAAAGGTAAAGATAACTTGGGGATTTGCTTCCCATATTTATAGTTTAGTGAACCTCATAAATATATTCTTCTAGAGTACCCCGAGATAAAGGTCCATGCTGAGCAATGGAGCCCTTGGGTGTGACTCCATGCTGGCTCCTCCTTCCTGTTGGCAAATATGCAGATGCTTTCATCCTGTTACAACCTCCAATACAAGTGAATAACCTATTGAATTTGGGCCTCACCGGGTTTAAGGTGTCAACCTCTTTCTTTTGTCTGGACACAACCTGTTTAATCAACTCCCCCTGACGTGCCTGGTCTAAACACCTTTCAGCCATATAGACTTTAGAGCCTGACGTCAGTGAGTTTCCATAATTTCACATACTGCATTGTGACACCTATTTTACAACCATCCCATTGACGAGTATGTTGCTGGTTTTCAAATTATTCCCTCATAAGGTATGTTTTGATTTGAAAAATATCACTGCAGTATGTGTAGGGTATTAATACAGGGGTATGTAGGGTTACAGGAATTTATAGCTGTGGGTAATTAGTCCATTCATAGCTTCAGTGAAGAATGCACAGCTGGACAGTTTAGGTAGTCTGATTTGTAGAAGACCTTACAGAGCAGGCAGAATGCTGTGCAGTCTGGAAAACCCCAATCAGCTTATGACATCAAAGAGTACCACTGAACATTAAAGGGTAGCCACAGGTAAACACAAGAAAGAATTAAGTCAGAATTAAGTCAGAATCCCAAATGGTTCACCGGAGATTTAGAGCATGATAATTAACTTTTTCTTTTCAAAATGTCATGTAGCTCTGCCCTTCCTGGATTCACCCCGGCCAGGAGCTGAAGGACTGGAATACCACCAGGAAGTGTGTTCTTACATTATTTTCAGTCTAGTAAATCAGGAGCTATGGGTAAATCTCACAAGGAAGTATATCCTGCACAGGCCCCCATCCCATCTTCCAGATCAAGCAGGTTCTGATACATGTTCAATATTTTGTATACTTACCTTGACTGAAACAAACCATTGACTAATTAGAAATTCACAAGGGACAGGTGCCAGATTTGACAGCAACAATAGAAAACCCTTTTTCGAAGTATTCAAGTATTCTACCATATTAGACTTTTTTATTGTTTAACTGCATCTAAGACTCTCTGCTATACCCTCACACTTAATCTTTTCTCTTTACACAATTAGCATTTAAGAAGCTCCTTTAATGGTTGAATGGAGGAGATATAGACCTCCTCCTCCCACCCTTCATTTATGCAAATACTTAACTGAGTACATACGTGTTTGCAGGACTGGAGCCTAAGTTTCTTTATTAGGATTTCCTGCACCCCCATGGTATGACAATAACTTGCAATATTTGAAATATTTATATTTGGTGTCAAATACCGATTACTTCTCATCAGGCTCCTCAGAATTTTCCTGCGCTGGGGACATTAAAGATGGGGAATGTCGTGACCTTGGTATGTAACCACTAAGCAATACCTAGACTAGGCCTCTCACAAAGTGCAGAGCAGGTTAGGATGAGGTTTCTAGTTTCCTACACACACTGGTGGCTTTTTAATTTTGTGAAGTCTTGAACATGCTATCATAAATCCTTGGTTTTTCAAAGCTCATTTTTTTTCAATAAGAGGGTTAGATGTTGTAGCAAAAAAAAAAAAAGGCAGTGGGGAAGCAAAAGATACTCAAGTGATCAGAGAAATCAGGATGTGATGGGGCCAGAATACTGGCTATGCACTCCCTCAGTGGAGGTAGCATAAAGGGATAGCATCTAATCTAATAGCATGTTCTCATATGAAATGTACTCTATTTTAGGTGAGAATGTTAAAGCTCTGGCTGCAAAAAACAAGGACTGTGGTAGTTCAGTTCTCTGGACCCAGACTCACCCTCATGTGACTCAGCAGGAGATCCAGAGCTGTAGGATAAAAGAATATTTTGCAGCTACTTTGGGCTCAAATGCTGCCATTCTTGCTGAGTTGGCATGACAACAGCCACTTCCTTGGAGGCAGTCCACTTGGGGCCAGTGAGCTGACTGTGGATTTCAGAGGAACCAGCTCCAAAAAATCTAACAGAACTATAAGGCACTTCTCAAAGGCCATGCTGATACTTTTGAGCATTGTTACTGCTCAGGAGAGTTTGAAGGTACTAGAAATCTATGGCAAGAGCTATTGGAAAGATGATGAAGGAGGTTAATAGATTGCCTTTATGCCCAAGGAAAGGTAAGTGACCAGACCTGACTTGATTATATATAGGTGTGCTGATTTGAAGGAATACATGACTTAGAGATGGGTTTTTATATACCTAATTTGTAAGTACAAGTGTTATTAAAATATGCTCATGGTTTGTGAAATTTTGTAAGTCGGGGTGCAGCACAATCAGATGCTGGGTCTCAGGCTCATCCTTCTCATTAAAAATGTGGAAATATGTTACTGTTTTAACGTAAGTGTATTCACATTTATATACTGATTAATAAAGTTTTTACCTTCCACCTTATTTTCTTAGACAGGCCAGAAGCTTTTTTTTTTCATAGGAACATAACCAAAATGTCCATTGATTTAGATTACATTAGACAGGTGGGGGCCTTGCTAATTGTAGGGATGAAAAGTGGGACCCAACATAAAAAGTTTGCTCAGCCCCGCCTTAGATGACAATATTTAAAATCCCAAATGCTGAGGGTGGGAGAAAACCCAACAGACACTAATGTTTCCCCCAGTGACTCAGACAATAGACAAAATGCAGAGCCACTGCCATTCTCAGAGATAACACAGCAAACTAGCTCCTGCTGATTCTCCTGAGTTTCCCCAAGCAGACAAGAGACTTTATTTAACAAAATCCAGCCAGCACAACTCAGAACCTGTGAACACATCACTGAATGCTACAATGGTTTATTTACACTGACATCCAGAATTTAAAAACAAAGAAATAACACAGTGAGTGAAATATTCATACATACAAACTAGGAACCTTTCACAGAACTTTAAAAAAGGGCAAAATATTCAATAATTAATTTAGTCTTGTATTGATTATTGGCCAGAAAGGTGAGAGTTTGGCTTGGGAAGAGGAAAGCGAGAAAAGTGACTGGATCAAAAGCTTTTCAAATGAGATCCCAGGTTTTAAGAGGCCTTTGCATAACCCTCAGTACTCACCCATATTAACAGGACTTCTTTCGTTTGCTCTGGAAAAAGCATAGAAGGTCAGTTCCTGTCATTTCCTGCTGACTAGCTCTGTTTACTATAACATTGGTGATGACCCCCTTTAGCTTAGTCCACTACCATGTGTGTTATGGTCTTTATGAAGAGATGAGATTAATGCTTCCTTCCAACTTTTGCCATAGAAAGGAAATAGCAGAATTTGGGTGGCTCAGATTTTGAATTGGGGAAGTTTGTTGTATTACTTTGATCTGTATCATCCTACAGAGTCATTGACTGGCTCTTCAGTTCCTTCTTGGTAGTTTGGTAGTTTTAAGCATAATATAATATAATATAATATATCACACATGTCCACACACACTCATGCACATACACAGTCAAGGTGTTTAGCAAAATATGTTGCTCATTAAAAGTCTGATGCCTCATTCTCCAGCATAGCTTTTAAAAATAAAAAATGCCCTCACTAAAACCTTGCATGTTGAATAGTAACAGAGAGGAAGCCGTGCTAGTCTATACACTATCAAAACAAAAGGCAGTCAAGTAGCACTTTAAAGACTAGCAAAATAGTTTATTAGGTGAGCTTTCGTGGAACAGACCCACTTCTTCAGACCATAGCCAGACCAGAACAGAGAACTGTGCCTTAAATATTGAGTCTGTTCTGGTCTGGCTATGGTCTGAAGAAGTGGGTCTGTCCCACGAAAGCTCACCTAATAAACTATTTTGCTAGTCTTTAAAGTGCTACTTGACTGCCTTTTGTTTCACTAAAACCTGTGTGTGCTTGTAATGCAGAAGCACTGCTCTTGCTGTTTTCCTGGGATGCTTTCGGATGCCAGTTCTATCCTACAGCATCTCTCCTGTATATTCTTTCATTGCGTGGCAGTTCAGAGCAGCTTTGTGCAGGATATATATTACTGAATTAGAAGGACGATGGGGACATTATTGAAAGGTATTTCCAGTTTGTGGCCTTTACTATACCCAGAAATAATTTTCAGTACAGGTTAGACATATGCAGCCCTCTGTTAAAATACTACAATAAAGTTAAAATTAGCTCCAGGGATGAGGTAGAAGTAAGCCACATATGCCCTTACTAAATTTTTGGTGTGCTTGTATGCTTGACCCTGCACACATATATTTTAATAGAAAGCAATAGTGGAAGCAAAATTTAACTAATACAGAAGACAATGCATTTTGCTGAAAGGAGCCCATAGTAAATATCATTATCTAGAGCTGCTCGATTTGTGTTCTTTTGCTTGTTCTGCAGAAACCTGCTATGCAAGTATGAGAAAGTCACTTACTGTCTCTGTAAGGCAGTCCTCTGGAAGGGAGACTCCACTACTCTTTGTAAAGCACTTTGAGACTGTTGGAGGACACATGTTCTGCGTCAATTATCATCGTCAAATGATTTTGTAACAGGGTGGTCTTGCAAGTGCCCCCTTGTTGACTGGTGTGTCTGCAGTCTCCCTGGTCGTGGGGATCCCAGTTGAAGTTTCTCAGGTGGGTTTTCAATGACTCAGCCCTCCTGACTAATAACACATGCAGTCTGCATGTGAAACAGAACAGACCCCTTCCACCGCATACAGTCCATCAAGTGCCTGTCCCAGTACCCCTCTGCTGGAAACTCTGTAGCCCTTCCTGGGATCAGTCTTTAAATAGTTCTGGCTCTGGAATGGTACTGTAACCCCAGGACTTCCTCCCTGGAGACGCTATTTTCCTGTAGCCCTCCCAGACCTAACTCAGGACCAGCAATCAGGAGCTCCTTCTATCTTCTCCAGTCCCTGCCAGCAACTGATCTGTCCATGGTCCTGCTGCAGCTGCTCCTTCACCCAGAAACACAGTCCTCCCTCCTTAAATTCCAGACCACAACTGACTTCCTCTGGCCCTATGGCTCTTTCTATTTGAGTCTGGTGGGTCCTGATTAGCAGCTTCCTGATGCCTCCCTCCTTGACTGCTCCCATGCAGCCACCCCAGGTTGGTTGGAGGACTTCTCTACTGCTCCTCTCTGGATCAGGGTGTGGTAGAATTCTGAGACCTCCAGCAGGGACTCTGGGACCTAGACTATACCATCACAGACTTTTTGGTGGCAGTCTCAACCTATCCCCAAGAAATAATCCCTCTTGTCTCATTATCTAGGCACACTGTAGCTACTTTATGTACAAGGGCTGGAATACGTTCCATGTATCTACAGGGAACCTGTCATTCTGCAGCTTGATCTTCCCATTCCTGTCCCACCATTCTCTTGCTTTAATCTCACAGTCATCATTGCAAGCCAGAAAAACACCAGTATCTCCGCTGTTCTTAAACAGAGTTGCGG
Source organism: Carettochelys insculpta (assembly GCF_033958435.1). Taxonomy (NCBI): domain Eukaryota; kingdom Metazoa; phylum Chordata; order Testudines; family Carettochelyidae; genus Carettochelys; species Carettochelys insculpta. Next base: position 307,539,962 of record NC_134137.1, on the reverse strand, counting down.
GAATTCTTCAGTAATGAAACACAAAGACCAGAGATGTGCGAGTCTCGCCTCCAGGTGGGGAAGCTGAGGGTGTACCTGGCTAAGTACTTTGAGTTTGGGATTCTTCTCCCTCCCCATTGTTTTTAGTTCTAGGGGTCATTTCATTTGCCACATTAGCCAGAGTTCCAGCTTTTGCTTTTCTTCACTGCTTATGTTTTAGTTCTCATCCTACTTTTTGTTTTATTTCTCACTACCTACGCCTTGTTTTTGTTGCTTCAGTCAATCATAACACATAAGTCCCAAATGTTCAAGTCAACTATTCAAATCCATGAAAAGTAAGTGTCTTCCAAAGTTATATGAATTCCCTGATCACTATAAAAATGTTTGCATACAAGTGAGACTTGGTGGAGGAAGGGATAGCTCAGTGATTCGAGCATTCGGCTGTTATACCCAGCGTTGTGAGTTTAATCTTTGACAGGGCCATTTAGGGTTCTAGGCAAAATAGGGAGGACCGGAAGGTCGGGGGGAGAAAGGATGCTGTTTGGTCCTGCCCAAAGGACAGGGGACTGAACAGGGAGAAGATTGTGCAGCAATGGACAAGATATTGTACCAATCTATACAAAGCACAATTGGACCCAAGTGTCTCAGAGGGACTGATTGAAGAACTGAAAGATGTATCTCCACCTAGCATCAAGAGTGAGACCAATATTTCAAAGGAAGAAGTAGTAAAAGCAGTGAAGTGACTAAAGAACAACAAGAGCCCTGGTAATGATAAATCACGGGAGAGATGATCAAATACAGTGGAGGAAGCATGATTCAGGAAATACACTGACTATGTAATATAGAATGGAAAGAAGGGAAGGCACCTAAGGAATGGACAAGATCTGTGCTAGTGGCAATACCCAAGAAAGGAAGTACATTGGAGTGCAAGAACTACAGAACAATTGCCCTAACGAGTCGTCTAGGCAAGGTGTTGATGATGATGCTGACCGAGAGATTAAATCACAGATAGAACACATAGCAGACGAGCAAGCGGGGTTCAGAAATGATAGCGGTTACATACAACAGATATTGGCACTAAGACTGATAAAGGAAAAAGCTTGACAAAAGAACCAGAACGTATACACTTGCTTCTTCGATTTTCAAAAGACATTTGACAGTATAGATCAGAAAGTGACTTGGGCGGTGTTGGAGTCATATGGAGTGGACAGCAGACTGATATGGTTGTTGAAGGATATGAATCACAATGTGCAGGCGGCAGTGAGAACATGCGGGGAGTTGGAAAGTTGGTTTAAAACAGGTAGACGTACGAAACAAGGAGATCCAATATCACCAAGTATCTTCATCGCACATCTGGATAGAGTGATGCATAAGATCAAGGAAGAGGTAGAAGGGATATCTGTGCATGGGAAAAGAACTAGCAACTTATGATTCTCAGATGATATAGTTATCACTGAGGAAGATGAAGAGAAGCTAGCAAAAATGGTGCAGGTGTTAAACAAAGAAAGGAAGCAGTACAGACTGATTATGAACATCGATAAAACAAAAACAATGGTATTTGGAGATAAGGAAATAGGAAGGAAGATCAGTGTCAATGGTATTGAACTAGAAAATGTAGAGAAGTTCACATATCTGGGGAGCAACATAATGTATGATCTAGACTGTCAGAAGGAAATAGTGACTAGAATAGCGAAAGCAAGAGTGAGTTTGAAGGCAATGGATAAGATCTGGAAAAGTAAAGCAATTAGCTTAAGAATGAAGCTGAGCATCTTGAAAACGTGTATTCAGCAGCATGTTGTACGGATGTGAGACATGGGTGATAACGAAAGATTTGAAGAGAAGAATATTGGCATTCAAAAGGAGTTGTTATAGAAAGATTCTGAGAACAGGATGGATGCAGAAGGTCACCAATGAGGACTTATATAGAAAGATACAGCCAAAAGAGAACCTGCTTCAGAAGGTTATAAAACAGAAGCTACAACTATTTGGGCATATTTGCAGAACAAAAAATCAAGACCCTGGTATTTGGCATAATGGACAGTTTGAATAGGAGAGGCAGACCCATAAAGAATGGAGAGATGATTTAGTAGATTGGTGCAGAGCTAGTGGACAGAAACTAAGCCACTCCTCACTGGACAGGGAAAGACGGAAGGAAATAGTGAGAGATGCATCAGACACCAACGGGCACTGAGCCCACAGTTATTGATGATGGTGATGAAAGATCTGTCAGTTAGGCAGCTGTCAAATTGAGCCCTGAGCAACAGCATTCAAAATATCAGCAGAACTTAACAAAAGCACATCACTGCTATTAAAAAATACTCCGTATAAAGCTTCTCCTTGTTAAGGAAACATATTGTGCACCACTGGGTGTCTGGCACATTTGCACCTGCTAAATATTTTTGGGCACTAAAGCTGCCTGCCTGCTTGAGGACAGTTTGACAAATTTATTTACAGAGCCATGTCTTTGCCTCCCTATGCTGTGACGTGTCCCTGCGCCCAGACTCTAATTAGAGTGAAACAATGGAATCTGACAGAAGCGCAGTTTGCTGACACAATGTGAAAAGGGCAAAACCTTCCTTCGGGGAGCAGAAAAACTCAGGAGTTGCAATAATTGACATCAGCCCAAACCTAAAAGCTAAATTATGGGCTGTTTCTTCCATTAAATTCCAGCGTAGCAGATTAAGTTGCAGTAGCCTGTTGTGCATAGCAGACTGCTAGCCTTCAAACCCGTCAATTATGCTCCAAAGGAAATGCTTTATCACATCTGAATTCAGGTCTTCTAATGAACATGGAGAGAGTGAGAGTGTTGCCACAGGGTACGTCCACACTGCAATTAGACACTTGCAGCTGGCCAGTGCCTGCTGACTCCAGCTTACGGGGTGGTTTAATTGCAATGTAGTTGTTCAGGCTTGGGCTCACACCTAGATTCTAGGACCCTGAGAGCTGGGAGGGCCGCAGAGCTCAGGATCCAGAACATCTGCCCTACAATTAAAAAGCCCAGTAGCCCAAGCCCTAGTCAGCTGGCACAGAAGAGCTGCAGGGTTTTAATTGCAGTGTAAAGGAGATAATAGGTCATTCATAGAATACACAGTTGAAACTGTTAAAAAGGTACATTTGAGAAGGTGTGTGTGGTCACAGTTTTCAGGAGTGGCCTCTGTGTCTTGGGTACCTTGGTTTTTGCAAGCCCCGTTTGATCCACATTAGGGCTCATTTTTCGGCAATGCTTAGCACACAGCTACATCTGACTCAGTTGCTGTTATGGGTTCCAAGCACCTCCAAAAGGTCAAGATGCCTCAAAGTAGACACCCACAAAGCAGTGCCTGCATCTGAAAGCGCTGACATGCCATGCTTTGTTAGCTACTACAGATTCATTGCTTAGACACTGTGTTTTATTGTAGGAAGAATATCAGGACTTTCCTACCTCTACCCAGCACATGAAGATTTGACCCAGGTCAAAGTTGCCTGTAGCCCCTGAGAAAAAACCCTAAATTCCCTTGTACCACAGATTACTAGCTCTGTCCTGGCCCTTTATTTTTCTACAGCAGGCAGACTTAGTTCTGGGATAGCCTTTTAAATTGAGGTTCAATCTGCTCTACAAGGACAGCAACCCATTTTGTAAGAGAAGAGGTTGGTTCTGCTGTTCTTGGCCAATATTTCCCTTATCCACCCACACAGTAGAAGTTGGAGCTATTGGACTGTTGCTCTCCACCAAAGAGCTGTAGGGATATTGCAATCAATCTTTCAGACTTCAAAAAAGCTATTGCTTGTACTTCTGAACATAAAGAGTTAATAAACATAGGCCTACCACACGGCAATCAACCTACCTCCTGGTGCAGAGCACAAAGTCATTTGAAAACTGGCATTGTGTTTTCCCAATGTCCCTTCATGGTTCTTGTAGCAAAACGTCCCCCTAGCAGCAGGCAAATTTTGACTGAAATAATCCCTAAATCAATATTAAGGAGTATCTGCTTTTTGAGCTGTTCTGAAAGCTTGGGTTCTCTGTTTATCCTGAATCACCAGTTTCAGAGTGCTTCACTGGTGCTGCTATGGAAGCATGAAATATGAATTGCTCTCTGTAGATACTGGAATGCTAAACAGAGGCCACTCAGGAGGAATTGAATGCTAGCATGATTCATGTTTACAGAGAAAAACGTGTTTCCAGTATGTGCATCACAAGCATTCCAAATGATTCAGGTTAACAATACTGTTACATAAAGAGACTGAAGGTTCTGTGTATTGTGTGAATGTATTCTTCTTCATAAGTAGAAACAGCCTCCTGAGCTAGGCAAGGATGCTGATGCTTATTTATCAAGGCCACATCTACGCTACCCCTCCTTTTTGGAAGGGGTATCTAAATACAGCAGTTCAGAAATTCTAATAAGGTGCTGATATGAATATTCAGCACCTCATTGGCATGATGGCTGCACCCAGGGCATCAAACGTGTTGCCTTAGAAATGTGAAATAGCCATGTAGCTGGGGCTCCTTTGAAAGGAAACCCCAATTTTGAAAGCACCCTTCTTCCCAAGTTTTTTTCTGGGGGGGAAGAAATGTGCTTTCAAAATCAGGGTTTCCTTTCAAAGGAAGCCTGTCTACATGGCAATTTTACATTTCAAAAGCAGCACTTTCAATGCTCTGGGTGGCTGCCATCAAGCAAATGAGGTGCTGGATTATTCATATCAGTGCCTCATTAGCATTTCCCAACTGCTGCTTTCCGAGAGGGAGGAGTAGTGTAGATGCGGCCCAAGAGTCTCAGACCGTCCATCTCCTTATAGTTAAAAAGGAAGACAAAAGGGATATTTGCAAAGCTGCTCCTGTTTTCTCTTGCAACACAAGTGCTCTGTGTGAAAAGATCCACTTTCTTACAAATATTTGTCTTGTGGCTAAAGCACTGGGCTATGAGCATAAATGTGTTAAATTCCCAGCTCCGAAACAGACTTTCTGAGAGAACACAGGCAAATCGCGTAATCACTCTGTGCTTGCCGTTTCCCCATCTGTAGAGTGGAGATAATTAAATGTCCTTTATCCTAATCTCTGGCTAACTGCAAGTCCTGTGGAAGTAGTGGCTATCTTTTATTGTGCGTTTGTACAGCACTTAGCACAATAGGGCTCTGACCTTCAGTGGGGCCTCTAGCAAGTACAAAAACACACTTAATACAGAAAACATACAGTAGGTTTGACTCTTAATTCCACCAGAGTCACTCCACTGACTTCAGCGGCTTTACTTGAAATACACAACGACAGTAGAGGGCGCCAGCCTAGCATGCCTCTTCTCTCAAAGGTCCCCCAAAAACAAATTCCCAAATTCGGAATGTCCAGGGCTAGACTGATCATTTACTGTTTTTATACTTGATAGCACAAGCTATGTTTGTAACAGCAGGCTACTGAGCATTGCGGGAGTTCTTCAGAAACCTTACCTCAGGCCCCTGAGTGAAGTGACACCACATTATGGACTCCTAGGATGGAAAGCAATTGCCTTGCTCAGGTGGGAGAACAGCAGTGGCCCCCTCTGTGTTGACGTTTCTTACACCACTCTAGAAGCATATGGCTGGATGTATTTTCACCTTTGGGATGCTTTGTAGAATCACAGAATCATAGAATACTAGGACCGGAAGTGACCTCGAGAGGCCATCGAGTCCAGCCCCCTGCCCCAATGGCAGGACCAACAGAGTCTCTTAGACCTACAGAGCCTGACATTGGCCCAATATGGTCAAAACTATGGAGCACCATCTGCCCCTCAAGAACAACTATTGGTAGGTGCCCTTTCAGATGGGGAAGCAAGATTCTTCCATGAAGGACACATGGGGAACTCTGGGGAGCAAGGGTGAGACACAATGCGCACTAACCCCAGACAGTCCATTTATGGCCCTGTATTATGCTGTCAGTTTGTGCACATGGTTTCTTCATGGACTCTTGAATCAAATTAGATACTCACACCTGCAGGAGAGTATATCATCATGTGCATATTGTCTTACTGTAGGTGATGTGATGGGGGCAAATTTAGCTACAACAGATCAGGAAAGGGATCTTGGAATTATAGTGGATAGTTCTCTGAAAACATCCACGCAGTGTGCAGCGGCAGTCAGTAAAGCAAATAGGATGTTAGGAATTATTAAAAAAGGAATAGAAAATAAGACTAAGAATATCATACTTCCCCTATATAAAACTATGGTACGCCCACATCTTGAGTGCTGCGTGCAGATGTGGTCTCCTCACCTCAAAAAAGATACTGGCGTTAGAAAAAGTTCAGAAAAGGGCAACTAAAATGATTAAGGGTTTGGAAAGGGTCCCATATGAAGAGAGGCTAGAGAGACTGGGACTTTTCAGTCTAGAAAAGAGGAGACTGAGGGGCGATATGACAAATGTATATAAAATCATGAATGGTGTGGAGAAAATGAATACAGAAAAGTTATTTACTTGTTCCCATAAAAAAGAACTAGAGGACACCAAATGAAATTAATGGGTAGTAGGTTCAAAACTAATAAAATAAAATTTTTCTTCACACAGCGCACAGTCAACCTGTGGAACTCCTTGCCAGAGGAGGCTGTGAAGTCCAGCACTCTAAAGCCGTGTCTACACGTGCATGCTACTTTGAAGTAGCGGCACTAACTTCGAAATAGCGCCCGTCATGGCTACACGTGTTGGGCGCTATTTTGATGTTAACATCGACGTTAGGCGGCGAGACGTCGAAGCCGCTATCCTCATCAGGAGATAGGAATAGCGCCCTACTTCAACGTTCAACGTTGAAGTAGGGACCGTGTAGTCGTTGCGCGTCCCGCAACGTCGAAATTGGGGGGTCCTCCATGGTGGCCATCAGCTGAGGGGTTGAGAGACGCTCTCTCCAGCCCCTCACCTCAATGGTGGCCACGTGGAGCAGCCCCTTACAGGTCCCCTCCCCCTCCCTTCCTGTGCAGGAAGCTGAGGGAACGTGCAGGCAGCAGCTCAGATACGCGGCCAGCCTGCACGTCCCTCAGCAGCCACAGGACCCTCAATGGCCGCCCGGCAGCGCCCCCAGGGGACCCCCCCCCAAGGGGAGCCAGGGCAGCCAGCCCAGCCAGGCGGGCAGCCAGGCTGGCAAGCGGCAGCGGGGCCCCTCCTGGATGGAGGCCGAGCTGCGGGACCTGCTGGGGCTCTGGAGCGAGGAGGAGGTGCTTCAGGTAATGGGGAGCAAGAGGCGGAACGCGGATGCGTTTGCTCAGCTGGCCGACGGCCTGGCCGCCCGGGGTCACCCTGCCCGCACTCCTGATCACGTCAGGAGTAAGGTGAAGGAGCTGCAGCAGGGTTATGCCCGGGCCCGGGATGCGGCCGGCCGATCTGGGGCCGCCCCCGTCACTTGCCCCTTTTACAGGGAGCTCAGGGACATCCTGGGCCCCCGGCACACCTCCTCCCCTCTGGCCACCCTTAATACTTCAGCCGACGAGCCCCAGCAGGCCCTTCAGCCAGAGTCCACCCCGGAGGTAAGCCCCGCACCCCGGGGGCCCCCCCCCGGACCCCACCCCCGGGACATCGCGGCAGGAGGAGGAGGAGGAGGAGGAGGAGGGGGGCTCCTCCTCCACAGAATCCGGGCTGCAGATCCTCCTCTTGCCATCCCGGAGCAGCAGCCGGGCCTCCGCCCCCCGGGGATCTCCGGACCGTGGGAGTGGACCGACAGGTATGTACCCCACTCTGGTGTACCCCCCTGGGCTTGAGGGGCGGGTGTAATAGATATGTGTCCAGGGCCCCCGACATGCTCACATGGCCATGGCCCCAAGGACAGCAGGGCCATGTCCCTCTCAGCAGTGCATCAGCCCCTGCCCCCCCACACCCCGCATGACAGTGCCATGCCCCATCCCCGGGGCAGGGGGGAGCGGAACCTCGAGGGGCCCCCGGGAGGAGGGGGTGGGACACCCCGCAGCAGCAACAGCAGCAGCAGCAGCATGTGATGGAGTGAGGGGAGTGCAAAAGGGAGACTCAGGCTAGATATGAGCAACAAGAGCCAAATAGCTCCCAGGGGCAAAGGATGATCGTGGGGCTACAGCTGGCAGGTGACACCTCTGCCCTGAACAAAGAGGAGGGAGGAGCCGAGCTGGCTTTGAATCGGGGGCGGGGGGGGGCGGGGGCCTCAGGCAGAGGCTAGGGGAAGGGAGAGCTGGTCGGCAGCCAGCCTGAGGAGGGGGAAAGCTACATCCCAGAGGGGCACCCCTTGGGGTCTTCTCCCCACGACGGGCTGGAAGGACTGTCTCTTCTGACAGCTGGTGCTGTCACTCCTGGGAGAAACTGGGCATCTGTGGCCTAAGAAACCTCTCCTGTCAGACCCTGCGGAGTGAAGTGAGAGTCGCTCCCACCAGGGGACGGGGTGCAGGGCAGGGGGACCCCTGAACCCCATCCATCACAGCAGCATCTCCCGGGGACGGGGATGGGGAACCTGCAGCACAGGGCTGGGGGGACAAAGGCCACGGCTCGGGGCCCACACTAACGCCTGTCTCCATTCTTCTTCCCCGCCTCCTCTCCTGTGTCCCGCAGCTGCACCATCGGAAGGAGTGGAAGAGAGCGCTGGCGAGGCATCAGTGGTCCCGGAGACCCCTCCGGGGCCATCGCTCCAGGCAAGCCCCTCGGCCGAGGACCGACCGGCCCCACGGCGGGCTAGACGGAGGACCCCACACCACCACCAGCCGATGGCAACGGACCCCCGGCTGCTGGCCATCCACCATCGGCAGCTGGAGGTGGCGGAGCAGTGCCTGCGGGTGGAGCAACGCCACGTCGAACTGCAGGAGCGGGCACTGGCCTGGCGCCAAGAGGCATGGGGGGCCTACATGGACACTTTCAACCGCCTGGTGAACTACCTGGCCCCCCCATGCCGCGCCGGCCGCCGCAGCGCCCGCCCTGCCTGCTCCACCCGCCGCACCACCAGCTGCTCCGCACATCGCCGTTCCGTCCGCCGTCACCCCGCCACCCACCACCGAGGGCCAGAGCACCGAGGGACCCCTGGAGCCAGCTGAGACTCGCCGGGCATATCTTCCGGTCCGGCCTGCCCCCAGCCAGCCCTGGACAGGGCTGCGGCCGCGGCGGGGCTCCCGGCCGCCCACACCCAGTGCCGGACTTTAGGGGCGAGGGGCCCGGGATGTGGCCCTCCCCCCTTGTATATAGTTGTGACTTATTAATTTGTGCCCCCCGTTTGCCCCGTCCCCCCCATGTAAATAGTTCTCCCCTTTATCATCCCTGGTTTTCTTTTTATTAGTGAACAAACTTTTTTATTACTATTGTTTTATTTGTACACATTACTTTTGTTACACACGTTGTATATAGTTTGTTCTTGTTTTATTTATAGTTAAAAAAGTTCTAAAAGAAAAAGCAGTTTAAGTTCAGCCACAAGTGCGTGCTGTAATTTCTCCAGGAAAAGTGGCGGGGGGTGTGGTTGGGTGCTCCATGGTGTGGGCGTTGGGGCAGGGAGTGTTGTGGAGGAAGGGGTGGGCAGTGGGGGGCCTGGCAGAGTTCACCCCGCGGCCTCATCATTGAAGTGGGCCCGCAGGGCCTCCCAGACCCCGGTCCCTTCGGGGTCCACTTGCCGACCGGGGGCAGCGGGTGGCTGCACGTCGGCCCTGCCGGCCTCCACAGCCCAGCCCTGCAAAAAGGCCTCCCCCTTGCTCTCCACCAAATTGTGCAGGGCGCAGCAGGCACCCACAATCAGGGGGATGTTGTTGGGGCCCGCATCCAGGCGGGTCAGGAGACATCTCCAGCGTCCTTTCAGGCAGCCAAATGAGCGCTCCACCACCTGGCGCGCGTGGTTCAGGCGCTGGTTGAAGCGCTCCTGGCTAGCGGAGAGATGGCCCGTGTACGGGTGCATGAGCCAGGGCCGGAGGGGGTAGGCCGCATCTGCGATGACGCAGAGGGGCATGGTGGTGTCCCCCAGAGGGATCTCCCACTGGGGGATGTAGGTCCCCGCCTCCAGCCGGCGGCACAGGCCCGAGTTCCGGAAAACCCGGGCGTCGTGGGTGCTGCCAGGCCAGCCCAGATAAATGTCCTGGAACCGGCCCCGGCTGTCCACCAAGGCCTGGAGGACCACAGAATGGTAGCCCTTGCGATTCATGTAGCGTCCTCCACTGTGATGCGGGGCGCGGATGGGGATGTGAGTCCCATCCAGAGCCCCGAAGCAATTGGGGAAGCCCAGGGTGGCAAAGGCCGCGATGGTGGCATCTGGGTCCCCCAGCCTCACGAGCCTGTGCACGAGCATGGCATTGATGGCACGCACAACCTGCAGGGAAAGCACATGGGACAGCACCAATGAGGGGTGAGCAGGGTGTGCGTGGCCCTGCCCTGCCCTCCTCTGCCCGGGCCCCCCTCCCCTTCCCTGCCCTGCCCTGCCCTCCCCTCCCCTCCCCTGCCCTGCCCTCCCCCCGTGGGTCCTCTTACCTCCATGAGGACAGCCCCGACGGTGGCTTTACCGACACCAAACTGCTGTCCCACGGATCGGTAGCTGTCTGGAGTGGCCAGCTTCCAGACAGCGATGCCGACCCGTTTCTCCACAGGGAGGGCACGCCGCATGGCAGTGTCCTGGTGCCTGAGTGTGGGGGTGAGCCACTGGCACAGCTCCATAAATGTCTGCCGCCTCATCCTGAAGTTCCTGAGCCAGCGGTCGTCATCCCACTCCTCAAGCACCAGCCGCTCCCACCAGTCGGTGCTGGTGGGGTAGCTCCACAGCCGCCAGCGTGTGAGGCGGGGGTGGGGGCAGGGTGCTGCAGGGTTGGGGGTTGAGCCCTGCTGCCCTGGGGGCAGCTCCTCCTCTGGTGTAGCAAGGAGGTGCTCAGCTGCCTCCCGCATGGCATGGATCAGGGCGAGCCCTGCTCCTGCCGGGAGGGCTGGGTGGACCTCTGGCTGCTGCTGCTGCTGCTGCTGCTGCTGCTGCTGCTGCTGCTGCTGCTGGGGGTCCATGCCTGCGTCGCCCGGGGTCTGTGTGCCTGTGGCTCCTCAGACCGCGTGCTGTGCAGGCTGAGTGTGTCTGGGAGGGGCCCTTTAAGGGAGTGGCTAGCTGCTGCCCCAGAAGTGCTAGTCCGCCCTGTGACCCTGTCTGCAGCTGTGCCTGGCACCCTTATTTCGATGTGTGCTACTTTGGCGTGTAGACGTTCCCTCGCGGCGCCTATTTCGATATGGTGCTGCACAATGTCGAAGTTGAACATCGACGTTGCCAGCCCTGGAGGACGTGTAGACGTTATTCATCGAAATAGCCTATTTCAATGTTGCTACATCGAAATAAGCTATTTCGATGTAGGCTTCACATGTAGACGTAGCCTAACAGAGTTTAAAACAGAGCTTGGTAAATTTTTGGAGGTTAGGTCCATAAATGGCTATTAGCCAGGGGTAAAATATGGTGCCCTAGCCTTTAGTCAAAGGCTGGAGACAGATGGCAGGAGACAAATCATTTGATCATTGTCTTTGGTTCACCTCCTCTGGGGCACCTGGCACTGGCCACTGTCGGCAGACAGGATACTGGGCTGGATGGACCTTTGGTCTGACCCAGTACGGCCGTTCTTATGTTCTTAGTATAAATATTAAAGTTAATGATTTTTTAAATGTTTGCCTGTCTTTCATCATGGCTGCAGAAAATTCTACCTACTAGCTGTGTAATCAATAAAGTGGCCTGGGCCTAAGAACAGAATTTGACACACAACTTAAATAAGAAATATTTCACCTTGGCTGGCTGCAATTCAGGAGAGCGTCCAAAAGAAATTTAAAAATTGCCACAATCCCCCCCCGCCCCCTCCCCCCGTAATAAGACGGAGTTTCTGGGCACAGCTAGAAAAATCAATCCAGAGAACCTTTGCTTAAAATCCAGTCTACTTACAGGCCCAGGATGGGATTTCCTTCTCACTAAGGCAAATCCTAGCAGCCACAACAGCACCTCTGCCAGCCCCACTGGCCAGCCAGAAGCCACACAAGCAAACCCACAGATTTCTCAGCTGGTATACCAGCCCAGACAAACAACCCCCAAGTTCAAGTGAGAGGCTCTTAAGCCTGTTTTACTAAACACCACACAGATTCTTTCAGCCCCCAAAGGGTCCAGCCCTAGACCCTGGTCAATATATACTTGGATATTACCCAAACAACATGCTCACCAATTCTTTAGATCGAGTATCTGAAAATTTATTAGTAAAACAGAAAGGACAGGGTTAGAGAGAAGAATTGTTCAAGCAGTATTTTACACGCATCAGTCACAACTACTGATGCAGGCCAGCGATGTTATTTGCTGATTCTTGAACGTCTCTGAAAGTTCATTTCAGGTTACGTAGATTGAGACGTTGGAGCATGGTAAATCTGACCTGCTGGGGTCCACATGCCGGCACATGGACCCTTGCAATCCACAAGACAAAAGATCCAAGATGGACTCTGCTCAATCTGCATCATCCCCCTGAAGATGGGCCCCCAGTCCAGACAGGCTTAACCTGTGAGGACTGAAGAACAAAGAAGGTACTTGTCAGGGCCCATCTTACAGCTTTTCATATGCAGAAGGAAAATTCCATTCTTCTCCATATGCCTTGGCTTACCACCTGACCAGGTGGGTCTCTGTGCTGAGTTTCCATTCGTTGCAGTCCCAGTAGGAGAATCCCACCATCACAGAAGGGGTGTTGGCCATCTGAGCCTTTGCTCAGTCTATAGTCCTGGCTGGGGTGGAGCCCCACCTCCTTTTGTGAACCTCAGCACTGAATCATTTCTCATACAGCTGCAGAGCTAAAAATCTATAACTTTACCTATATACATGATACACACACACAAGCAGCCTATGTAGATTCAGGGCATCATCAGCTTTCATTTGACACCTCACATGGCACCCCTAGTACAATATTTGGGGCAAACAGCTGCACAGGGCATATAAAATGGTTTCCAGATTCCATATAAAGTCCAGTCATGTGACACCCTTGCCCCAGACAGGCTCCGCCCCCGGAGACCAGGCACTCTTCCCCTCCTCAGACAAGCATCTAACCCTCCCCCACTGCAGAAACTGCCGGTGACTAACTGGAGTTGTGGCTGGAGCTGCGCCGAGCTGCCCGGCCCCGTGCAACGATGCACGAGCCGTCCCAAACCGCACCGAGCCACCCAGCTCCGAGCCACCCAGCTCCGAGCCGCCCGAGCTGCATTGTGCCACCCAGCCCAGCCCCAAGCCACGCAGCCCCAAGCTGCCCTGAGCAACACCATGCAAGCCACCCTGCACAAGCTTCAGGGGGCAGACGGGCTCCACATGTGCAGCTCTAACCAACCACTTCACCACATTGGACTGTCCAGTTCATTTGGTGAATGGACAGGGTATTGGACGCTGCGGGTGTAAAGCTTTCTATGAACCCAACCAATGCACAAATAACCACCTACATCAACAGAAGAGTATACAACAAAAAATAGAAATGCCCTAGTTTGTACTGCAAGCATGCCCCCATGGGGCCAGAGAGGCCTTATCATTAATTGTCCTTCCCTTGTGGTAGGTACTGCTGTACAGCCAGTTCAGAGTGTGCTCATCCAGTTGCAAGCCTTAGGGAGACAGCAGCTCCCCACCCGCTTCTAGCTGGTCCAAAACTGGGGAGAGCAAATAACACGGCAGCCCAAGAGGCAGTAGTGATTCACCCAGCAGTGTCACACCAGCTATGTCTCTGTGAAAGAGATCTAGGCCCCTGTCCCCCTTGAGTTTGAAGGACCTGTCCTAAGCACTCTGGATTCTAAGCAAAAAGGCAAATAAAGACTGTTCTTTCATTTTTCCAGAGAGTCCAGGTGGTGGAGGCTCTTCAGCCATTTTCCTCGGAAGCAGCTCCTGCTCTGTGGGGTGCAGGAGCTGTTTCTCTGCATCTGTCTGAGTGCCATTTGCAGTGGGTTTGTATCTTCTCTTTTAAGGGCCTTCCTGACTCCAGTTCTGACACCCATTTAAACAGTTCAGAAGGTGAAAAACTGGAGGAAGCTTGTGGCATCTCCCTTGTATGGAATAAGGGAGGGGCCTGTAACTGGACCCAGTGCTTGGGCCTGGAGGCCACACATCTTTCTAGAATTGCCTTTAGGTTTTTGTTGCATCTGTCCACTCATTTGTTCTTTTGTGAATAATAGACTTTAGCTGCTTGATCTTCAGTGGACAACATAGCTTTTTCATTACCTGGCAAGGAAAATCGGTCTCCTGATCAGTCAGTATTTCTCATACAATCACTAATTGAGGAGAGTTTCCTGAGCTCTTGGGAGACATCTGTCTCGTTTGCAGAGGACAGCAGGATTGTCTCTGGGTACCATGAAGTGTAGTCTGAAAAACCACAAGAACATATTGCAATTCCACTTCAGGACCTACCATATCTATCCCAATTTTCTTGAAGGTACATTTGATCAGTGGGAACAGGATCAAGGGGCTTTGGAGATGCCTTCTGAGGTAGTCTCCTGACACTTGGGACAAAAGGCAAGAATTCTCTGGTCTTCTGGTGGACACTCAGCTAACAGAAACAAGCAAGCATGCAGGGCAAGGTCTTCTCCTGGCCTTTGTACCCAACACAAGGAGAGTCATGTAATAGCTACAAGAATGCTCATTGGTACGATCCAGACATCAATAACGGGGTACTCATGTCCACAATTTGCTTATCATATGCAATGGTGGCCTAGAGAGACAAGGCAGGTACGGTGATAGCTTTCATTGGATCAGCATCTGTTGGTGAGAGAGACAAGCTTTAGAGATTACACAGAGCTCTTCACATAATTACCTCACCAACTTCATGTCTCTGCTCCTGTTGAATGGCCCTGCTGGACCAGCTGTTACGAAGCTGCTACTGTTCCTGGCTCTCCATCCACTACTTGTGCCACTACTCTGGATGCACACTGCTTGGGTTCTGTTTCTCACATACAGGGACTTCCAGCCTCAGTCTAATTTATGCTTTCATTAGGGTAGGGCCACCAAGTACCTGCATTCTCTATCATTTATCAGGGTTTCTATCTCTGGGTCTGAGGATGGGCACCTTCCTCATCATAAACACCCTTCCTGTCTGTATGTGTCTCTGAAGAGCCAAGTTAGACTGACACCTAGTAGTCATTAGTCTTAAATAGTTGGTAGTCCCTCCTTCAGCTGTACAAGTGTCCAAACCAATAAGAGCAAACCAAATAATAACGTTACTCACAAAAGATTCTAAGTAAGAAGAGACTACTCTCAGTGAAAGGGTCTGGGCCTCTCTCCTCGATTTTGCAGGACTCAGACTCAGCACCCTAGATACTAAACAAAAGAGAAGGAAAATAGAGATTGTCCCTCTATTTCTCCAGAGGCGGCCAAGTCTCTTCAGCCATTCTCCTGGTAAGCAATACCCTGCTCTGTGGAGCTAGCAAGCCCTAGTTCTGCTTACTTCAGAATATTCTCACTACCTGGAATATCGACCCACTAAGGGTTGATTTTCTGGGATTCAATTTAGTGTGTCTCTAACAGGCACATGAAATTGAACTGTCTGCGTTCCACAGTCAGCTCCTGTACTTCTTGATATCATGAGGAGTAAGGGAGGTCAACAGGAGAGTTTCTCCACTGACCTCTTTCTATGAAGATGGCCAGGTACGTTCACTGTAGATATGTCAGTTGTATCCACGCCATTGTCGCAGCTACAATTATTGTATCTGCAGTTGACTTACCTGCCTAGCATAGACCAAGCCTCAGAGTAACACCATGCACTCAGCTTGGAACATCTCTTTTAAGGATCTGCCCATTTCCAGTTTTAATTAGACTTACTGGTGCACCTAGCTGGGGAAGATTGTGCCCAGGGGAGCTCTTAAATCCCTTCCTGTTTGTCATGGGAACATGTCCCATCACAAGAACCAAGAACTACATTGAGTTCAGATGACTGCTATTTTCTCCCTTTTTTATTCAGACTCAAACTTCTCAATCACTCATTTTCATCATGAAGAATATCTTCCTGTACATTGCAGAATGGCAGGTGAGCTTTCTGTACTCACTGAACTAGCCCCTTTAAAATCCATTACTTGTGGTTTGCTTTACAGGGGGGTGGCTCGCCTGCAGCATCCCTTGACTTCACATAGAAACTGGGTGACAAAATGTTTCAACTAATTTACATATGCCCTTCCCAGACCTGTTTATAAAGAACTGTTTGCATTAGGCACGTGTA
The DNA here is from genome assembly GCF_033958435.1 of Carettochelys insculpta. Classification (NCBI taxonomy): domain Eukaryota; kingdom Metazoa; phylum Chordata; order Testudines; family Carettochelyidae; genus Carettochelys; species Carettochelys insculpta. Next base: position 307,523,894 of record NC_134137.1, on the reverse strand, counting down.
ACTACAGCTGCCTAGGAGGGGTGGGGAGATGAAAACCAGGACAGAGTCATCCTCCCATCCTAGCTTCAAGCCTCTGGTAATGGACTAACCCTTCCATTTCTATTTTGCCCACACTGATATATTTCTTTCAGGAACACACCTCATGACACCATGCAGAGAAGGCATATCAGCTCTCTGAAAATCCATGAACCTGCTTAATAAAAAGAACCTCCAGGCTCTCATGCAGCTGCTGTAATGTTTGGGAGAATGAACTGGGAAAAAGCACAGAGAAGAACAAGAATCTTTTTCTGACTAGTGTTATACCAAATAGCCTAATAATCTGCAATATGAACTAAAGCATTACTAAGTGTAAAAAGGATGCTGTATACACTCAGCATATCTTTTGCACATCATTCATTGAGACAGGATAGGGCAAGTGCTGTCCAACTTAAGCCAGACAATCAATGCAGGTATGATAACAAACTGTTTGTGTTAGCAGTTTGCATTTCTAGGCTTCTGCAGCGTGAAATAATACAAGGAAAACATTGGAAAAGGGAGTAACTAATATCAGCTTTGCACAAAATAGGGTGGGAAAATGTAAACGTATTCTCTCACACTGCCTAGCTTGGCTACGATTGTAATGAAATCAGAAGCAGCGCATCCATTGACCAGGTTGAGCCTTTTCACAATGACAGCCTTCATTAGTAATCCTCCCAATCCCTCCCTTTCCGTTATGTGCCTTCCTCCCACACACCTGTTATTTTCAAGGCAAAGATAATGCAGTGCACAGCCCAAGGGAATCAATCAGTCTTGCAATGTATATTTACTTGCCAGGAAGAATGAGCAATACTGAGACACAGTCCTTTACGTAGACCTCTTGAGACATTTGCAGATAAAAAATGTCACCATATTTTTTCCTGCTCAGGTTTATTAGGTCACAGGAATTATTCTCCTTTAAAGCTTAACACGTTGTGGACCCTACACCCAAATTTGCAATCCCCTCGATTTTTCTCCGCCGTGCTCATCACACAAGGCCAGTAATGTCAGTGAGAGTCCACCAGATGAGCGTTTGCATTCTGACCCAGTGTTTTAAGTAACAGAAGCCTATTTTTAAGATGAGTCAACCTATTCTATGCCAGTTGGCAGCGGTGCCGATAAACCATGTGTGTTTGTTGCATTGTGTCCAGTCATTTCAGTTTTGTAATCCTGGAGCCAAATAACAGGATGTGAGTTAAGTCAGCTTTCTTATAACTCTGACTAGTTTTAGCTGTTAATGGACTGAGTGGAAGAGCTTATTAGCTATCCAAGTACTTAGCGGTTTGGAAGGGTGTTCAAGTTGTCTGGCCTCTTTCAGAGTATTCTTGCCAACTAATTATCCATGATAAAAATATTTTCTTTTAGGCGACTCCCCATATAGCGTTCTGCAGAAATTAGTACTGGCCAACAAGGTCAAGGCCTCTGATATGCAATGAGTACATTTAAATTTGCTAATTCATGCCTATTCTACCTGAGTCTCGACTGGGTGTCCCTATATCTGACCACACCGGTTCCGCAGAATAACGGGGGGTTAACAGATTCCAGCTTCACAGGGCTTTGCAAATATGGGGGCCAATCCTGCCATCCTTACTCAGACATAATGGCCTTGATTGCTGGGGAAGTTTTGCTTCAGTAGGAAAGTTGTAAGCTTGAGCCCATTAGCTAATTAGCTTTTACAGCGAGGCTGCATGCCACCATGAGTACTTCTGAATGGAGCTCGGTGAGGAGCTGGCTCTTTAATAGGCATGACAATCATTTCAGTACGTGGACCACAAGTCCTTGACATTTACTGTCTGTGGAAAGGGTAAGCTGTAAGGTAACTAGCACCCAGTGGGAGCTTTCTCTGACTAAGTACTGCACAGTTGGAACTTAGATCCATGCACAAGCAATGCTGTATTTAACCCAGGCTGGCATCTTCTCTGTACGCTCCTTATGTTCATATGTTATCATTCAGAAAAAATTCCCCTGGCTGAAACTTGGCAAATTAGCACAAGGCCATCAAACTGACTTAACTGTCAGTGGGGAGGGGACTATAGGAGGAGGATTTTGGTTACGCAAGAATAAACAAGTACAGGGAGAAGTTTTTTTGGTTTGAATCATTTATTGCTTTTATAACACTAAAGAATTTGCAGATTGCTGTCCATAAATGCAATAGGCTTGAGTCACATCCTTAACTGTGCTTTAATGGCCTGGGTGTGTGTTACTTTTAAAGTACAGACAGATTAGAAGGAAGTCACTGTGATTCAACTTTGCCGAGTACCTATTACAAGTTTGCATTTTTGTTGCACAAGTGCAGAACAGGCAATTCCTCATTCTTCCCCTGTTCATTTTTCTGTCTGCCCCACTGTCATCATAATGACCTTTTAGCAGGGCCAGTTACTGCTGCTATTCCATTAGCCAAATGGAAGGTGGTTGGGGGCATTCTAGAAAGAGATATAAGGTTCTTCCTCTTCCTGGGGAATCTGCATGCTGCCTCTGCAGCAGTCCCAGCTAGTGCTGGCCTTGGGCAAGGGCCTGCACTCCAGGCTCTACCACCGCTCTGCACTGTGCCGGCACTAGCTTGCCAGGTCAGTGGATGTAGAGCGTCTAGTGCACTTTACGTGCTGCTGGTAACTGAAAGAAGATTGTTCCCTCTAGGAGTCTGTGAAGGATGAAGTAGGCATGCCCAAAAATGCATTTTAAAAAGGCAGTGAAATCATGCAAAAAAGTAATCTCTCTGAAATATGAGAGAACCTCCATGTCCTTTGCAGCAGGACAAACTCAGTTGGACAGGGGAAAGAAAATGAAACAGCTGCTTTTTTCAAAGAGATAGATGACCTGATGGTATAATTTTCCTACACAGTTGATCAAAGCTCTTGCTGTGATTCGTTGGCCAGCAGAATGAGAGTCAGTAGGTGACACACTGAAAAGGTCATTCCTTTCTACTGATGCAGAAGCTCTTGCCAAAGCTACTTGCTAATAACCTCCTGTGAGAGAAAAGAAAGAAGAAAAAAAGGATGAATATTGCACAGAAGTTCCTGACACCACCCAGACCATTCATCACATGCCCCAGTGGTAAGTGAAAGAGGTAGCCACGTTTCTTAGGTAACGAATCTATGTTGTGTGTATGGGGCCCAGGGAGGTCATTAGGAATCATTTTATTGACTGTTGTGGGCTTTCAGTCAAGCGGCTTATGGAGGAGGAGAAAAATATAAAGACAGATAGACCTTTGAAAGGCAAACATTGGATCTTGGCCTTGACTACAGTAGTTACCAGTAGTTAAGATTGCTGAGGTGAGGTAGCTAGATGTACAAACAAAAATGAGCCCATAACAGCCCTTATTGATTAAAGTGAAAGTCCCAGGTGTTTGTCCACTGAATCCTGGGGCTTTTTTCCTCCCTTGGCAACCGATAAGGAGGAGGGGACTCCTGCAGTGCAATGTGATCAGCACCAGACTCCAGGTCCCAGGAGGACAATTTTACCTTTCTTTTATGCAGCTGGGCCTCAATGCAGAACGATGAAGAGGGGTCTGAGTTGGGCAGAGGCTACCCTGCTCATAGAAAAAGGAAGCTGTGGATCAGAACCTCAGTGGGAGGTGGTCGTTCCAAGGCCCATTTTCATGTGATCACCCCGCCCACTCCGCACCAGAAGGGACAGCCTCCCTCACTGAGACTAAAACATGGCTGGTGTGCCACTGTTTACAACCTGCAGAGACAGCAGGACTGCTCACCTGCCACTTCCACCTCAGGATGAGCAAAGCGCTATCTAGAAGGTACAGTGTAGGGAAAAAGATCATGGCAGGAATCATGCATTTGTGATGTGGAAAGGAGTATGAAATGTGGGGCTTGAGGAAACAATGTGGCACTAAGTAATTTTTGGTAGAGGAAAGAAGGAAGGGTATTTAATGAGGGAAATATTGTAAGTTTCGCCAATTGCACCAGAGCCCCTATTAACAATTCTAGCAGCACATCCAACGCAGTCTGTTAGGTGATAGCCATTTTCATTAGTCTCTGTTGAAACTCTTGGGTCAACCCATAGATATGTTGGATAATCAAATGGACACACTCTGAATGTAGCTCTTCAACAGAGGGGAGGGCTCTACAGAGAGCAGCCTACAAAAGGGCACATTATCCAGTGCAAAACACATATAGCCATTATAAAGAAGAGACTGTTGCCTGATCCTCATCTTTTAATTAGTAGAACTGACCATGAAACCAAAGTTCAGTTCTGTGACAACTTCAGTTTTCAGAAGTAATTTTCATCCTGGTTGACATTTTTGCTCAAAAGGAGACTTGGGGTTATTTTTGTAGGGTTTTGTTTTGATTTTTTTAGTTTGTCTCCAGAAATTCCATGAATAAAAATTGACATTTTAGGAAATAAAATAAAGGGAAACTAATTGGCAAGAGTTTTGTCTGAGTTTTCATGTGCAAGAAAAAAAGTTCTAAGTTTCATAAATATCTACTCGTCCCTGTTACATTGGGTGTCAAGATCTCAAAGCAAAATCATAGCTGTTTTATAATGTAACAAACATGTAAGATCCACAGGATGAGGGAATTCCTTTTCCACTCCTTTTTCACAAAGAGTTGAGTGAATGTTGAAAAGTTGGGCACATTGTTGTAGTGAATTGCAAATATATCCTCCTCCTGGTCTAACCAAATATATGTAAAATGCTGTACTAGCAATTTCGGTATTTTCTTAATCGACACATTCCCTCAAAGGTCATCTGCACCACTGGAGCTGATCAAAAGGAAATTGACTTTCACTCTCAACTCTACAGAAGAAGCAGGAGTATTCTAATTTATTTTTTCATGAACACTCTGCTATCACTACACAGTGTTCTATTCTCTTTCTCTTTTCTCCCCGACTTTTTAAAATTGCAGGAACACTGTCCCTTTTCCTTTGCCTTTATATTTTACTTGAATTAATTTCCTTTTGTATCTTATTTTTATATTTTTCTTTGTTCTATTTTTGCTTTGGATACTCTCATTTTTTTAATTTTTCCTGGCTTTGCATATGTCTAGTTCTCTCTGCTACCTTGGCTTTCTCTCCATTTGTTGTTCTATTCCCCCTTCATTCTTCTATAACTTTCCTTTCTTTGTATTTACATCTCTCCTCTCTACTTACTACTGTCCCCACCATTGTCCATTTTGGTGATTCTTCCTTTTGGGCACTGGAAATATGCAGCATTATTATTATTTATTTGTATTATAGATAGCATTTGGGGAGCCCTACTGAGATCACAGCCCTGTTGTGCTGGGTGCTTATTTACAGACCTATGGTAAGGCACCATCCCTACCCTTGAGATTAACGTTTCAAGTCATAAAAATGAGTTAGATGCCCAGCATCCTGCAATTTTTAATTTGAGCTGGGCACATAAGGAACTTGCAGTGCCTTAGCCACTAGATTACAGACAAGAGGCCAAAAATAATGCTATGGGGAATTTCCCACAGAAAATAAGAGCAGGACCATTTACAGTGTATCTCATGGCATAGGCACATGTCTTGATTTTAAAGAGCAACACACTTTATCCCCTTAACTGATGGTCTAGTGGTAGGTTAACAGCCATTGCTGTACGATTCTAAGGACAGGCTACCCCATTCCAAGGAGCAAACCTGTAGCACAGAGAACAGTTGTTGAGAAAGGAGAAGAAGAGGTCTCAGGATGACATTTTGTGGTTTGTGAGTAACTCTGAGAGCTGAATTTCCTTAGGGCCTAGGACCCAAAACCACAGTTCAAAGTACTGAATGGACTTGAACCACTTTCTTCTCAGCAGGGAAGGACTGCTGTGGACAGTTTGTAGCACCTGATGGGAGCATTGCATGCAGAGGAAAAGGCCCAGATAAGCCCTGTCTGGAGGGGGAGGCACCCAAACTAGAGGGATATCCTAGAAGAAGACGAATAACACATGGTGGTTTGTTTGGCTCATATTACAAACAGGGGTCTTCTGTTTTAGAAAACCAACTTTGACCCTGGTGGAGAGAGGACACATTATCTTTAGAGAGACTGGGGAAAGAAACCCCAATGAAGGGAACTTTGGATTGTTGGATCTGGGGGAGGGGAGGGAGGAGAAGGAGGATCCTGCACAAACATGGCCCTTTGTTTAGTTTTGACTTGCAGCGATGGTGTCCAGCATCTAACATACCTCCCCACTCTCCTGCTGAAAGGTGTATGTTTTTATTATGATACCAATGGAGATGGACAGGCCTTCTGTTAGCCCCTACACCCATCCTTGTAACTGTCATTACATCCAGTTGCAATTTGTCTTGTCTGAAAGTATCTGTCTCTCCACAGAAGACATCCATTGTGGGTTCTGAGCTCTTGAGTATCTGGCCCATGGCACTGGACAATGCTGACTGCACCGCAGTATCATTCTCCACACACCCAGCCCCTTAGTTCTAATACTTTACCTTGGGGCCTGAGAATTGTGCAAAATACGACTTTCATTTCGCAGGGTTCCTTCAAACCTTGTCTTTATTGCCATTCCATGTGGGACCCGACTTCACTGAGACAGCCCCTGAACAAAGTTTGAGTTTCTATTTACAGCATGAAAATGTGAACAGTGATTGGTTCTAGGTGCAGTTGCACTTTTAATGTTACTGGGCCAAGCTAATCTCTGGTGGAATTCCACTGAAGTGGTTATGACACAGTTCAACTAGCTCGCCATGTGTACTGATTCCATATAATGCATCTGACACATAACACTAGTTTGTTGGAATTTCCTTTTGATTTTCTCAGCTAATGACGTGAATCCTAGTAACAAAAATATGAGCTTCATGGCTGAGTCATATTCCTGTATTATTTTCCCCCCAGTCTGCTGCAGAATTCTAGAATCCCTTCAAAAGAAAAATATCAAACACACTGAGGTTTACTCCAGTATGAAAATCAACTATGATCACAGGAAGCTACACTTTGACAAAAATAACAGCATAGATCTTTGCATCTGAAATTGCAAGTCTTTATTCCTTACAATCTGTACAGTGACGCAAAAATAGTGATAAATTCATACACCTTGGGGTATTTGTTTGGTTACATAAAACGCACATCACCCAGGGTATTCTGCAGATTACAGATTAAGTTTTCCCAACCACTAAAGAGTAAAGAAATAAAGTAAACAGAAGATAGGCAATTTTTTATATTGGGAAAATATTTTTTCTGTACGCTGTTTATTTCCTATTTAAAGTGTTGACCCAAAAATGTATGACTTTATATGACTTTTAAAAATAGGGCGACCATCCATCCCGTGTTGGGCGGGATGGTTCCATATTTGGGACGCCGAAAAGGCAGGGTAAGAAATAAAATACATGCATACATATAAAACTTGACTCTGAAAAGTTAGCTTGTTTTCATTTAGGTTTCTGGGTAACTGATAGGAGGAATAGAGATACAGTGAATAAAGATACATATTCGGGTTGTTTATTAAATACTAGTGGAGCTCCATGAAATGAAAAGAATTTATAAATTCAAAAGAATTAGAAATCCCATTAGTTGTAGCGATGTACAATTATTTTATTCATTTGGATGAAAAATAAGGCACCTATCCAAGCTTCTAGTGGTCCTAAGAGATTTAGTCATACAATAAACACAATTAATTTAAACCATAGAATCATAGGACTGGAAAGGATCTCCAGAGGTCATCTAGCCTGTCCCCTGCACTCATAGCAGGGCCTCTATAGTAAGGCCATGAGTTACTTTCCTAGGCCATCCATAATCCTGCAAACAGACACGCACATGCTTAATTTTATGCATGCAAATAGGCCCAGAGGCTTCAGTGGAACCATTCATGCAGACTTGTTGATGGGGGAGGGTAGGGGGCAATTACCCAGGGGCCCAGCAATTTAAAAGGACAAGGGGCCTTGGCTGCTGCCACTGTAGCTCTGCCAAAAAGCTCTACTGAGTCAAATATGGTTTTGATGTTCCCCATGCAGGTTCCGGAATGGAGTTACTCAGCCCTGGATCTGGCATATGGCATATCAAAAGAGTCATTGAATCAAGAGATGCGGCTGCAACTTTCCCTAGAGGAGGGAGAATGAGTCTGGAAAAGGGAAGGGAAGAGGATTGTGGCCACAGTGGGGCTTCTCTGAATAGGTGAGGATGGGGATGTGCTTCCCAGGGCTCGTGTGGTGGGCACACTTGGGGTTTCTTTGGGTAGGGTGGGGCTTATGGTCCCAGCCAAGGGAGGAGGGCAGGCGGACCTCTGCTTTGTGCTCTGGGCTCAGAATTGCTGCCGGTGGGCCTGCATTCATGTGCTTAGAGAAACCTGAAGCATGTTAGGACCTAGAGGTTGACCTCGCTCTCAGAAAAATACAGAACCATGAAACACAAAAGGCACATTGCAATTGCTGGTATTTACTGCTGTGAAGAGACCCACATAAACCTGGGCTAACTTTGTTCCCATTGAAGTCAAGGGTGATTCAGTGGATTCTCATTCAGTGGATTCATCTGATGCTGAGGCCCACTGCACATCAGTGGAGTGTCCCTAGTAAGAGAAAGGGGTGTGCTCAGACATAAATACAGTAGGGTCTCGACATTCACGAATGTCACATTCACAAATTCAGTTATTCGCAAGTGGCCTCTCTTCCCCGGGGCTGGGAATGCCACCGGCTGCCACAGTTTCCCCAGGTCTCCTGGCAGGGATTGCCAGCAGCTGCCACAGCTTCCCTGGTGCCCCAGCCAGTAGCGCCAGCAGCTGTCACTTCCCCAGGGCTCCGGAGCCAGAGAAGCAGTGGCCACCACTTCCCCAGAGCTCTGGGCAGGGAGCACTGGCAGCTGCTGCTTCCCTGGGATCCCAGGTGGGGAGCACCAGGAGCCACCACTTCCCCGGGGCCCCAGGCAGGGAGCGCCAGTAGCTGTCACTTCCTGCAGCTCCAAGCCCCACCCCTCAATTCACGAAAATCAACATTCGTGAGGGTTCTGTGTTCAGAATGTTGACAGCCTACTGTAAAACACAACGTTTTCAAGACCAAGCTTGCTATACTGAGATTCACATTTGCCTTTTAACACATTTCATCTTTCTTCTGTTGGTTTCATCTGGCTGAAGCGTTTCACAGCCCACGAAGCTGAGAACTTACTGAAAAGGAGTGTAAGCTTGGTTTCCCCCACGCACCCCTGTTTGCTTTCCACGTTGTCCCCAACTTTAAAATATTGCATGTGACCACCTAGTAGTGCTACTGCTAACTTATGGCTATGTCTATACTAGCCAAAAACTTCAAAATGGCTGTTTGCATGGCAATTTTGAAGTTTTTGGCTAGTGTAGACATGGCCTATGGGTTTAACATTTATTGGCCGTTTTGTTCTCATCAGCAATATGATACTTTTTCACATCACAGGGCAAAATAAGTTTCCCTGCTTCTCTATATGGTTTTGGTTTATTGCAGTTACATAAAGCTGTCTAACATTTATGAGGATTTTTATAACTTAATTAAATGAGTTTCTTCAGTGGCCGAGGATCTGACATTTCCAGAGTAACAATGATATTTTCCAAAGCCTATTTTCTGCTATACTTGGGCCCACTGAAGTGGCACCATTTCCATTAAATGTAGCAATAGATAAGATCATAAAGGTAACAGTAGTATGCCATTATAGCCGTTGTAGCAATGTGGACAAGGACTTCACTCTTGGGCCATTTGAAAAAACTCTTAAGTAAAGCCTCAAGAGACAGTGGATGGCTTAGAAAATTCAGAATTGCTTTGTCGTATTACATCTTCTATACAGATAGCTTAGAAAGATTACCTCAGAAGCTCAGCACATCTTCTGGAAAAATAGAGCTATTTATCAAACACTTAATTGATAATGTTAAAGCTCTCTCTAAGACCTCTCTCTAGCATTCTTCATGTACCAAAATACCTTTACTCCAAATATTGCTTTGTCTGAAATGGTTTCTGTTGTGGTGACTAAATCTGCATTGCAACCCTCAGGGCTCTGTTGCTCTTGAATGTCACAAACAATGTCGTCAGAGTACTTTTAGTCCAGTGGAAAGAGAACACCGGGTTTAGATTCAACAAATAACCTCAAGAACTTGGTATCTATTCACAAACAAAAACAGATAAGGAATCCATTAATAGTTGTAGTAGTAATAGGGTTCATTACGTCAGTATTAGTATTTATTATTTGTTTAGTTGTAGCACCCATGGATCGGAGTCTTACCAGTGAATCCCTTGGGCTTTGGATTTAGTGCGTGAAGTGTTTTTCCAAAGATCTTCACAAACCAGGGGGGAAGTCACATTATCCCCATTTTATAGACAGGGAAATGGGATTTAAATGAGTTTCCTAAAGTTATGCAACATGCTGAGGGCAGAAACAGAGTGACAGGAGATTTCTTTTCCTGTATCCTTGTCACTAAGATTATACTGCCTTTCTTTTTAAAGCACTGTATCATACCTGACTAGTGAAAAGGACCTTGAGAGGTCGTGAAGTCCAGCCCCCTGCTCTCCCAGAGCACAGGCAACACATGTGAGTGTATGGGGCGGGGGTATGTTCACCTCCACGTGTTCCCCCTCCCACACTCACCAAGACTGCTGCTTCCAATGAGTGTGGGGGAAGTCCTGTTCCTGCCTGGCAGTGGCACAGCCTGAAAACACTACTCCTAGGCCACACCACCCAGGAGAGGGAGTGTTGCCCTCTCACCCAGTGGAACAGGCACAGTCCTTCTGTGGGAAGGAGCAAGTAGGGGTGGGGCAGGGTTAGGGCATGGGCAGGAAAAGGGAGGGGTAAGAGTGGAGCACAGGTGTGGAAGGGGCACTTGGCCAGAGCACCCCCTCCAATCCCTACACCGTTCACCGCTGCGCGGCAGGACCAAGCACCATCTAGATCATCCCTGACAGTTGTTTGTCTAACCCGCTCTTAAATATCTTCAACAATGGAGATTTCAAAACCTCTCCACCCACTTTATTCCAGTGCTTAAACACCCTGGCAGTTAGGAGGTTTTTCCTAACATCCAACCTAAACCTCCCCTGCTTCTTGCCCTATGAGCAGAGGTTGAGGAGAATAGTTTTTCTCCCTCCTGGTTGTAAAGGTCTTTTAGGTACTTGAAGGATGGTACGTCCCCCTGCTTTCCCCCTTGGTCTTCTCTTTTCCATTCTGCGAGATATACCTCTCTCACAGAGCTAGAAGGGACCTTCAGAGGTCATCGAGTCCCGTCACCTGCCCTCCCACCAAGACCTATCACCATTCCAGACAGATTTTTTTTTCAATCTATTTGCCTGAGATGGCCCCCTCAAGGGCTGAGTTCACCACCCTGGGTTTAGCAGGCCAATGTTCAAACCACTGAGCTACTCCCCAAAACAAACCCATTTATTTCAGTCTTGCCTCATAGACCAGGAGATATACTTGAGCTGTATATCCAATCCCATTAACAAATACACCTTATTCCCTATATCCTTGCACCTTGCATACTCATCTTACCCATACAAGAGGGAAGCTTTTTTTAAAAGCCATATTTGAATGGCAGCATTTTACAACAACTGTGCACAATAAGGATGTCTATACAACACCCTTATTTTGAAATAAGCTTTTCCAGAAGAGCTATTTTGAAATAGTTTCTTTTGAAATAACACAGCTTCACACAAAATACATTTCGAAATAGCACTCAGCTATTTCAAAATACAGCATTTGCACACATAGAGCCTATTTCGAAATAGAGCCATTAGACACACTGTGGCTTATTTCGAAATAGGCTCCATTCCCTTCTGTAACAGCACCTATTCTGAACCAGCTATTTGGAAATAGATGCTTTTCCTCATGGAATGGCGTTTACCAATTTTGAAATAAACCAACCGCTATTTTGAAAATATTTAAAAATTAGCGGTTGCGCTATGTAGACGCTAGGATATTTATTTCAAAATAATAGCTGTTAGTTCAAAATAACTTTGCTGAATAGACCTACTCTAACAGGTGTATGGTCAAGGTCAGTCAGGCTGATAGCTTTTGTGGTTCTTGGATAAGTGGATGCGGGGGGCCTGCTCCTCACCAGAGAAAAGGGCTGGGCCTTGGGCAGAAGGGACAGAGTTGGGGGCAGTCAGCCCCCTCAGTACGACCCAGACTGTATTGTGTCTCCTCACTCCAGCCCTTAGCACTGCCCACAGTGGCAGTAATGGCAGCCAGAAGATCCAGGCCCTTTTATATCACCAGGCCCTTTGGCAGTCGTCCCTTTTGCCCCCCACTGGCAGGTCTGCTCAGGTTACAAAGTAGTGCGGAACTTGGCCTGATGATCATAGAATCATAGAATTCTAGGGCTGGAAGGGACCTCAGGAGGTCATCAAGTCCAGCTCCCTGCCCACAGCAGGATCAATCCATCAATATTTATTCTGTGTACTGCTAAATTAGTGTAGCTTTGGTTAATAAGGGTTCATGTATTTTTTTAAAATAGTACGCAGTTTTAGGGATACAAAACCATGCTGAGTTTCAAGTTGCAACAAACTGTGCAAGCATAAAATTAACCTCAACCAATGGCATCAAGTTCTAATGTCTTTCACCCAACCCCGTAAATCTGCTCAAGGTCACTTGAAATGGATTAGTTTGGGTTTGGGTTTTTTGAAAGATTCACAAACCTTTTTGTGAGCTGGCCCAACCTTGGGATTTACAATGGTTCCTTCGCACGGCTTCACCCCTACACTATGTATTGTTTTTGATGTGCCTAGCTTACTAATGAAGTCCATTATGACATAATACATGAATGCTGGGAAATCTCAAGAGCTGTATGGAGACTAGCTCAGATAAAGTGCAAGTTGGCTTAGACTGTGCATTTTCCAGGGCAGGAACTGTGGCTACGTTCTGTGACGTACTTAGCACAGTTTAGGCAGCATATAAACACTTTCATTGTAGGTGGAACTGGTAACTCTATCTGCTTTTAAGGATGTCCAATAATTCCCACGTAAATACCCTGTGTTCCATGGCTAATAGCATTACCAGAATTTAATCATGGAGCTGCTAGGGGGCCTGGCCCTGACCCTACAGAGCTGCTGGAGGATGCTGGTGGAAGCTGGCTCCAGCTTGTCCTCCCACCAGGGCTCTCTGGTCCAGGATGAGGGACGTTGGTGGACCAGAGTGTTGGTTTTATGAGGTGCAACCTTTATAAGCATAGTTAAGCAATGGAATAGGCTTTGAGGCTGTGTAAATCCCATCATCACAGGTGTGTACAGATAGGTGAGACAAACACCTGTCAGTGATGGTCTGGGATTACTCAGTCCAGCCTCAGGATTCTGGATGTGATTACTAAAAGTATGTCTGTGCTGCACTTAGATATCCTCAGCTGGTCTGTGAAAGCTGATCCAGGCTTGCCACACTCAGGGTGAGGGACTGTTTCTTTGTGCTGTGGACAGTCAGGCTCGGTCACGTCCAAAGAAGTGCTCCTTGCACTTAGAGCAGAAGGTGATAAGGTTTGTGATGGATATTGCTTCCATTATTTCTTCCTAGATGACTTAAATTCACCTAGATCTAAATGGTTTGCTATATGCATTACTTGTTCCAGAGTTAGCTGAGGGCTTACTTACACACTGCTGTGATTCACTCCATCAGGGCATGAATCTCTGTTCAGATTAGCAAGTCTCACTCTAACTGGCCCTAACAGACCCTGCTTGTGTGCAATAAAAGTTTCCCGTTAATGTAATCATGTTTCAAGTGCTACCACGTTAATAGGCACTAAGGACCTTTTAGTGCACACTTGCAGGTCCTCATGGGGAAAATAGGGCATAACATGCTAGAGTGGCCTATGATTTACACCCCTGTGGTGTGTACTAAAGTGCTATGTCAACAAACCTTCCAATTCTGAATGCACTGTTCCAACTTTTGTGATTTAATCCCAAAATGAAATGATAAAGCTCTTTGGGGTAGACATTGTTTTGTTCTCGGGAATCCTGGTCCATCCCTGGGACTTTTGGGTGCTATGACAGTATAAATAAATAAATAGTCTCAGATTTGGTATTTTTCAGAAATCTGCAGGTTTTGCAGTCCCAAATTCACACAAGAATCAAATCATAGAATCCTAGGGCTGGACGAGATCTCAGGAGGTCATTAAGTCCAGTTCAGCCCCCTGTCCAAATCAGGACCAACCCTAACTAAATCATCTCATTCAGGGCTTTGTCAAGCTGGGAATTAAAAACCTCCAAGGTTGGAGATTCCACCACCTCTCTAGGTAATGCATTCCAGTGCTTCACCACCCTCCTGGTGAAATAATTTCAGCATTCTTTTTAAAGTTTCTAACCCTCGCAGCTGCAGAGAAGCACGAAAACATGAATCGTAAAAGACTCAAACAGCAGAAGGCAAATAAAAAAAAAACCCAGACTTTGTTTTTTTAACATCTCTTGATTTCAGGTGCCTGAGTCATATTTTTGCAATGCTTAGGATTAGCAATGCTGCAAGGATACTGGTTCTGAAAGCTTTCTGCATGCAATTCCAATTCCTAGATGTGTGCATCTTTACTGGCAGCCCAGTCCTGGTTGTTCATACAGAAATGTTATAAAGTCTTCCACATTTTATTCAGCCCTCTGCATTCTGTGCTGACAGCACGTCTCTTTTCATGGATTGTGTGCCTTTCTGGAATTAAAGCTTTATGAATAACGGCCATGTCATTCCTCATTGCAGTCTCTGCGGCCTCTCTCTCAAGGCATGTCACTGCAGATGCCAGCTCCTGGCTCCATGCTGCAGATTTAAAGGAAAAATATACAGCCTCACACAGGCCATTTTTTTCACAAACAGCTGTTTCCTCCAAGGCCAATCTTACATAAACACAACTGTTTCTACAGATAGAGTACCTCAGATTATTTAGATTAGTCCAGTTAATTGATTGCCTTTTTTTTTTCCCACAGTCTGAGCTAAGCCATTATCCTTTTCTATCAATCTTCCCAGCAGTCTCCAAATGTCCTATTTATTGCACTTAAAGTTCTGCCTAATCAACATTCAATCATCTCTCAAGCAAATTCAAACTAAGGGTGTTCCCATGGACTCTTAATAGCCTGTGATATCTTTTCATTGGCAGGGGAGCGCAGGGCGGGTGGCAAATGACACATGATAAATGAACAGGGGAGGCACTGTTAAGGCTGATAATTTCTTCACATGAATTTGCCTGATGGCACTAGTGCAAAATGAGCCCCAGAATTTTCACAGGCATTTTAAAAGAAGTCTTCATATAGGCTTAATGGATTGGAATGGATGATATCTTCTGTCGTCTTTTTAATAGTGCAGTTAAAGTTACATGCTTCATCATTACATTTAAATTGTAGCTGGAGTGTTTAACTTGTAAGTAGAGATTAAGTAGAATCTTAAGTTTTGAGCCCCCCCCCCCGCGATTTAAAGGTCTTGAATTGTGCAACCACCGCAAGTGAGATGGAGTCAAAGCAGCTGGGTTTGTTTCACTGTCAATTGGCGCACAGCTTACCACTCTATTTGGAAAGAGCAGACAACTTTCAACTCAGCACCAAGTTGCCCTGCCCCATGCATCGCCACATGCACACTGCATCACCCCTTCCGAAAAAGAGCTTTAAGGACAGCCTTCTCACTAGCTCAACTTTACATGTGCTATAAAAGGGCAGCGGATGCAGACAAAGTTCTGCCAGGACAACAGGGGACCAAACCAAGGATTGATTAATCAGTCAACCTTTTTGCAAATCTTTCGTGTCCATAATTAGCAGTAAGAATTCAGAATACATATAAACACAGACATCAACCACTCAATTTGGGAAGTTATTGATATGCATTACTAATATGACATCCAAAATGTGCTAGGCATTTCAGGCGAACAAGTCCCTGCCCTGAGGAATTCACGGTGCTACACCACATGCCACTTTAATTAAAAATGTTTGTTCAATTTGTAAAGAACAGTGGGCCAAATGGCACCACTTCTACGCTCTTCCTAGCAATGCTCTCCCTTCCCCCAGAGCTTGCTAGAGCTCTTCTGAGAGGGGATTTGTGTGATTCCCTGGAGGCAACGCTGTCCACCAACCAGACATTGGATTCTGTTGGTACCTTAATACTTGCCCAGTCAACCATACCACACCGCTTCCTTCCCCGCCACTCCTCCATGTTAGAAATTCCCTCAGTCCTCATGGGGTCTCTGGGTCCAGCACGGGAATGCGAATCAACATTATCTCAGGACATGGATTGTGAATACAGGGGCTGGAAACCACATGGAGTCACAAAATCTATTTTCCTATCATGGACAAAGCCTCTAAAGAACTTAGTGCATGGTGCTATATTAATAGGAGCCCTGATCTGTGAGTTGAATGTACTTTAAAGTAGCTGTGCTTGAGCTCAGTCATAGTTGGGATACAACTTCTAAACTCAGGTATAAGTTGAAGTATGGGCTGGGCCTAAACTTCATTTGATTTGCTGCATTGTGTCAGTCTGTAAATAGACATAATTTTGGAACACATCATCCTTATTCACAGAGAGTGAGTCAAGTCAGGCTTATTTTTTCCATTACACGTACCTGAAAGGCAATTTTCTACACTATTGAAAATGTTCACGTTTTGGCACTGAGATCATTGCAGTTGTTATAAGAATGATTTGCACTCTTGTTGTTAGACAGTGTGTATATTAGTTGCTTGTGTACCATATGGACCAATAAAGAGCTAATCCTAACAGGGCCTTTATGCAAAGAGCTCCTACTGAAGTTGCTAAAAGTCCTCATATATAGGCCCCCTTTCAGTTCAGAACTTTAAGCATATGCTTAACTTTAAGCACAGCTCAGGTGCAGTGGAAAAATCAAGCCCAGTAATACTAGCTAAATGCTTAAAATTAATTAACGCTTAAGTTTGCTGCTGAAGTAGGACCTTTGCCTTTTCATCTGTTAAAGATGTATAAATGCCTCATTACCTAATCAAAATGACTTAAATTAATAATCCATTTATTTCAAAATATTTTTCTTGTCCTTAAAAGTTAAGGTCAAATGTGTGGCAAAATTAAAACAGAACTTTTATTCAACTTTTTTGTATATAGCTTTATTTCTAGCTACAAGATGTTTTTTAAATTTTGTGTGTCTCTCTGCCTGTCTGTGAGTCTGTTTGCCCAAGAATGCCTCTAAATGGTAAAAGCTAGGACTGCCAGATTTGGTATTCAGCTTCCTCTCATCATAACTTAAAGCAAGTTGAGGATTCACTTGTGCCAGGACAAATGGGATGTGCCTGCTATCGGGTTGCATCTCGTAAAATGGAAAGAGCGCAGCCTGGTAAGAGGGACAGTTATACTGCAGACTGACCGTCAGGGGACAGTGAGGGACCAGACTTGTGGGCCGGGACAGCTGTAACCCTGTTGGGCCAGGAGGGGGCAGGAGGAAGAGATAGCTACTAACGATAGATTTCAGAAAGTTGGTCTGTTTTGTGTGGCTGCTTTGTCTATGAGTCTATCAGTCACCACCTGGGAGATATGCAACCCTCCCCCGCGGTCAAGCCCATGGCTGGGACTGCCAAGGTGTCGGTACTCGGTACCAGCAAGTATCTGCACCAAAAAAAGTACTGTTGCTTAACCATTTTGGAAGACAAATTAAACCTCGTGCCTCAGGGTTTAAGCAGATCTCTGAGTATTAGGATTTAGAATGATATCCAATAGCAAGGGTCGATTATCCCATACCTGCCTACTGTGACCTTTCTTGCACTTCCTCTGAAGCACTTGGCAATAGGCACGATCAGAGACAGAACACTAGGCTAAAAAAACTACAGACCTGATGCTACATGGCAATTCCTATGGTTCTACGTTCACTCCAAGCAAACAAAATCCAACCTGACAAGAGATACGCAGCCTTGCCTTGAAGATGTTCCCAGAAACACCAAGCTCTTTTGGGTGCACTAGTTGTATTTATATGCTGTGCGGGCAATATTCCAACCTCAGTTACTCCACTGAGTTCAGCAGAGTTACTCTGGATTTACCCAAAACAAGTGAGATTAGAATGTGACTCTCAGGCTGGGTCTACACTTGCCCCCAACTTTGAAGGGAGCATGTTAATCAGGGTGATGGGAGATTACTAATGAAATGCTGCAGTGAGTAGGCAGCACTTCATTAGGCTAATTCTCCCCCACAGCAACTTCAAAGTGTCAAAACTGGGGAGTAAAGTCATTTCGAAGTAGCGTGGGCACTTCCAAGTGCCTGCAGCTACATGCATGCTGGCACTTCAAAGTCTGACCCCGTCAAAGTTGCCATGGGGGAGAATTAGCCTAATGAAGTTCTGCATATTCACCACAGCACTTTATTAGTAATCTCCCATTGCCCTGATTAATATGCGCTCTTCGAAGCTGGGGGCAAGTGTAGACAAGCCCTCAGTGCCTGAGATTATACAAAATAAATAGTGAATTACAGGAATATTTTAAAACATGCAGTGAACAAAGTAATGGAATGAATACTAACCAGAGTTTATTTACAGAAGTACAGAATGAAGTCTAAATAAATGGAAGTAAATGATCATTGTTTAGACATGCTCAGGTTTTATAAAACATGTGCCATTAAACTAAAGAGGTCTAATGTGTCTCTCAGACTTGTAGCTTTAGTTCATAAAATCTTTGTGCATAGTTCATGCACATGTCCACTGAACAGTTTTATTTGCTGGCTATTTATGGTGTTGAGATGCATTTTGGTCTTAATAAGCCAAACAATTAAATGCTGTTTATGAACCTTTAGCTCTGAGGATCATAATCAGGGATTCAAACTCATACAACGAGGGTTGAGCAAGTTGTCTTTTCTGCATGCTTACAAAACCTCTCCTGCACAGAACTGTAGTTATTTATTTCTCTGGACGGTGTAACCTTAATTAGAGGAATCCTACCAAGATCACTTGCTTTTGTCCAGTTTTTATTAATCTGTGTGAAAAAAAAATTAGAGTTCAATATTTTAAGCTATTACTTAGCATGTAGGGAAGAGCGTGACAGTGTTTTTGCTTAGGCCTGGATCCAAAGTAAAAGAAAAAGTTCCAATCACTCCAGTGGGCTTTGACTCAAACTCTTCATCTCATCTAGCCTGACAACTTACATTGGCAGAGCTGCTGCTATCAAGGGTGTGAAAATTCTACTCCCCAAAAGATGTAGCTATGCCCACCTAACCCCTAATACAAACAGTCCCAGGTCAATGGAATAATTCCTCCCAGAGGGATGGATTAACTTTAGTAATAGAAGAACCACTCCAATAGCTATAGTGAATGCTTACACAGGAGCACTCCAGCAGATCAGCTCTGCCACAATAGTGTTTGAGGTGTAGTCATGCCCTTAATGATCTCAAAGGCTGTAAGACTGTGTTGGGGGTCGGGGGTTGGGGACGAATGGAGGTCTTGAACAGATCCTAATTATTAGGGTCAGGTAAGAAGAAGTCAGAATATCTACATTCTTCCCACTGTTCTCCTCCACACATCTTTCTGGCTACTGCTATGAAATTCACATCTTTTGGCCCAAGATGCAGTTTTGTGGCAATTTTTCAAGACTGCCATCAGCCCATGACTGTGAATTCTCTGTGACAAGCAACAGCGAAGTGAAGGACAACAGAGAGACATTCTTTTAGTGAAAGAAAAAAGTCTCGACTACTTGTCATCTGAAGTCAGAAGAGGGAACATACTATCTTTCTCCTTCTATGTCCACCCCCTCCCCACTGCCCCCACACGCTCCAGTTTTTAAAAAGGCATTCTTTCTTTCTTTCCTTCTCTCCTCCTTAAAGGACAGAAGGGAACCATGAAGCAGGAGGGAGTCAACCAAGAAGAAAATCTGGATCTTAGACCAATTTGCTTCTGCTTGAGAACGCTTGGGTGGCACGGTGGTCACACTCCATTAACTCTACTGATTAACAGGTCAAGGGGATTGACACTGATCAACATACTCCCCATTACCTGTCCCAGAGGCTGAGAAGGGTCCCTCCTAAAGAAGTGCATGCCAGGAGTGGGAAAAGAAGGGAGAGGAAGTTTGGTTTAAATTTTGTTAGTTTCACAAACATTCCATGTGAAGCATTATCAATGAATTACAACTCAGCCTTGATCTACGCTACAGAATTACTTTGGTATCACTAAGGTACTCAGGGGCATGAATAATCTGCACCCTTGAATGACATGAGGTATGTCTACACCAAGGGGAATATTGATGCTGCCACAGTTGATCTTCCAGGATTCAATTTAGGGTGCCTAATTGGAACAAGCTAAATCAAACCCTGAAGGTGCCCTCATCAGCCAGCGTGCTCGGTTGCGAGGAGTAAGAGACCTGCCACATTGGGGGTGTGCTGTAAATTTGGCTGAAGGTATGTCGACTCCAGCTACACAATTCTCATATCTAGAGTTGTTTATCTGAGCCTGAATTTCTTTTCTAGTGTAGATCAGCTCGTGGTTATACCAATTGAAATGCTGGTGTGGACACGTCACAGAGCTGGATTAACTCTGCCAACAGGAGAACTTTCTCCTATTGCATGGTTTCCCAAACTGGGGGGCGTGCTCCCCTGGGGGGGGTGAAGAAATTCCAGGGGGGATGCAAGGCGACCCAGCCCCCCATCGTTCCCCCCACCCCAAGAAAGAGCCAGCCTTTGCTTCCAGCTGTAAGCCCCTGCCATTTTACATGGGCAATCTGGCACAGCCGCTATAAAAGCAGGCAGCCAGCAAAGACCCACATGGAGCTAGCTGCCTTCTACAAAGGTGAGTTAGTGTGGGTTGTGGGGGAGGGGGAGCGAAAGGAGGAGTAGGATGGGGTTAGCTGGGGTGGGGGGCTAGTGGTGCCTGGCTCAGGGCATGGAAGACAAGGGGAGGGGTTTGGGTGGGCAGATTATGGGACTCGGGCTGACAGCCGGCCCCAGCAGTGTGGGGCTCAGGTGGGTGGCTGGCCCTGGCAATGTGGGGCTCCATCAGCTTGGGCAGGCAGCTCTGGCAGCACAGGGCTCGGGCGGGCAGGTAGCTGGCGTGGGCAGTTCTGGCACCTAGTACAGGGCTCGGGCAGCTGGCCAGCTGGGGCTGCACCAGGCATCCGCAAGGGGCCAAGAAAAACTATTTGTGTTTATATTTAATTTTAAATAACTTTTTTATAGCATGTTTGTGTTTCTTGTGAATTACGAATTGATTTGTTTGTTGTGGGGGTTGGATGATAGTAAAGAAGAGGGTGAGGGTTTCTCAGATATCAAAAGGGGGGTGGTGTAATGCCAAAAAGTTTGGGAACCACTGTCCTATTGGTATACAGCATCTTCATTAAAGCGATACAGTGGCACAGCAGCACTGATGTTACTGTGTGGATCCAGCATTTAAGTACAGACCTCAGTTTTCGGCATTCACTGCCCAGAAATATTCGTGGTAGGTAACCCTTAATCCCTCACCATGGCTGAGGTTTTAATCACACTGCATTTATATCAGAGTTTAGTTTCTCATAGCAGCTGTCCTCTTACAACAGGCTCTTTCTTTAGACAGTCACAAACAAATATGGGCAAGGTTTTGCCTTCTGTGCTGGAAGCATAACCGAAAGCAGTATAAAGCCAACAGAGTGTCTGGAGCTCCCAGGAAGAGTTTTGGCAGAGTCTACCAGAAGTTCTGTAGAGGTCAACATGTCAGAGCAGTACCTCCACCATTCCTGGGTCTTCCTGGGCTCCTCAGGATGTAAATCACACTCCTGCCAGTTCATTTAGCCTTAATTAAACTTACGTTCACAGGTAGCTTGCTCATTTCAGACATGGGTCAAATTTAGTAGTGCTGTGTAAGAATCCCATAAACATCCCATCTTCTAACAGTTATGCATGATTCCAGCAACAAAGATACGTCACTCCATCATTATTTTTTCCATTTAGGGTCCAAATTAACTAATGGCCTAAGTCAGTACAAGCTTTGGGGATATATTTGAATCATTGTATATCACGCCAGCCATGCCATTTTCAGCCACAGAAAGTGGAAAGACTCCCTACACAGTTCTGAGTAGTTTCTTTATTCCTCTTTGCTTCAATTCACCTGCAAGCCAATGAACACATTAAGAATCCTCCATAGATTACTGAGAAAAATTAACTGACGCGTTCTGTGAATGTTCTACTGAGATGCAAAGTCACCAGGTGTAGAAATAAGCATGTCTGTGTATGTGTTATTTTACACATTTTCTACAAATAATGTAAATAAAAATAATTGGCTGGGCCCTGCCCAATTATGCTATAACAAATTAAAAATTGAAACATTAGTACCTTTTCCCTTGTCATCATTGGGCTCACAGAGCATTAGTCTGCAAAAAGGCGGGGGTGGTGGGATGGGGTGAGAGCACCTGAAGCAACTAATCAAGCAACACCCACCCAAAGTCATACATGCCATAACCACTGACATCATTAAGGTAGCTTTTGTCAAGCAGTTCTTCACATACACCATCAGGCTACGATTGCATAATGAAAGACCCTGTTATAATGTACCTACACAAGAGGTGGAGATTGCTTACAGCCATCGGTGATGACTGATGATTAGGTGTGTTTTCAGTTGTGGGTGGGTCTAACCGCACAGATTGCTCTCTTTAAAATAATTGCCTTTGCTTTCTACTAATTCAATGGCTTCAGATACTGATGTGTTTGATTTATTTACACTTTATGCTGTACATAGCCCACATATAGGGAAAGGTTCAGTTCATCCCAGCTGGGTCTCCACTGGAGTGACACCCTACCTCCCTGATACTTGTCACCAGTGAGAAAGCTGACTCAGCATTCTCTAGTGTCCTATGGGCACATTGTCTGTGCCTTAAATATTGAGTCTGTTCTGGTCTGGCTATGGTCTGAAGAAGTGGGTCTGTCCCATGAAAGCCCATCACCTAATACATTATTTTGTTAGTCTTTAAAGTGCTACTGGGCTGCTTTTTTGTTTTGATAGTATATAGACGAGCACGGCTCCCTCTCTGTTACTATTCTGTTATTGTGTGGCTAAACAAGCTATTTCCCAACAATTTAAGAATTTATGGGCATATATGTAGTACTATATACTGACATGGGATTAATAAAACACCAAACACTCCCCATAATACTGTCATACATTGTTATTACATTTTTAGAGAGCTATTGAATGGAAAGGGCAGGTTTTTGTTTTTCTTGGAAATGCTATGAAATACAAAATAAGACTTTCTAATAAAGATATTACAGGATAATAAAAGTGATTCTCAAAAGATACTACTCACAGGTTTCCTATTATGCTTAAGCAATGCTATTAAAACTCTGATTACTGAAATATGTAAATTGTGTATCTATCAAAAAAGCTGGCTGGTTTGTTATATCAGCGCATTGAAAATTGTTCTTTTAAAATCTAATAGCCATCAGGGAAGCTACTAAAATAGACTGGTGTTAATATCAAAATTCCCGAATGTATTTAAAGATGAACTTACAAACTACTATGAAGACATTATTAAAACTGGTTGGACTTACTCAAGCGGGAAAGCCAGACATGCTTACCTAAAAAAAAGGATATTCTAAGATCATATTTAAGTGACTGTTTCTAACTTTAAAATTTATATCAACAGCTATCAACTTCCCAGCAGCGATGTTTTAATAAAATATTATTTGAGGCTTCTGTAGTACAGTCCGTTCCCTAGAACACAGCAAAACATATGTTACAAGACATTTAACACAAGATTTCCAGTAACTGTCAAACAACAGTCATGGGGCTTTGAAGCCTTGGAAAACTGCCATTTAAGAATAAAAGACTGAGCAGAAAAAGCAGTGTGTTTTGAAAGTCAGTTTTTGTCACATACGCTGTGATTATTGCCTAAATGTGCAACTGTGGTAAGGGGGAAAATGGAAGTGTATGTTTTTACAACACAGATTCGCACTGCTCCTCTAATTCCATAAAGTACCTAACACCCTGAGCTCCCAGGGAAGTCCATTGGCACTGCTAGACACAAGGTTGAGATTTTTCAGAGCAGAGGAAGAGATTTTGTCACCCAGCTAAGGAGACACCCACTTAAATCCTGTGCAATGCTGGGAAAGTTTCTCTCCAGGGTCCCATGAGACCTAGGGAAGTTGAGGATGCTCAGCATCTCACAGGCTCAAGTTCACCTCATAGGATGTAGTGGGCATCAGCAGCCATTAAGTTTAAAAGAATTAACTGGAGACCTAACTTCCCCCTGTAGTGGTGTAGCTACACCCTTGCACAGCTTTTGAAATGGTTTCAGGAGAAATTTATGTCAAAATAGTAGGGGAAATGAAACACCAGAAGAGATCGTTAAACAATCTGAGTAAACCTGATGAAGCTCAGGTGCCCTTGGAGTTCTGTGAAACCCACATAGCTCAAAAATTTCCAGACTTCCTCACCGCAAACCTCAACGCAGCCCTTTCCTGTAAAGTAAAAGTTCTCCCCTCCTCTTGCCTGAGCTGCCAGACCTTACATTGCAAATAACTGCTGTGCGCTGGGGAGAAAGGCAAGTTAATGGAGCAAAGTCACCATATACAAAGGGGCAAGGGTCATACTGTGATGGGGGGGGGCGTGGTTCTTCCATGAGCATGAGAGGTGAGGTGTTCATGAATGAGAAGCCTGGGTAGTGAGAGGACAAATGAACCAACTTCTTTTATAAGAGTTTTATTATCTTGTTGTTGTCTCCCCTTGATATGATTGTAGCCTTCTTGCATTCTCAGCATTCTCCCGCCCAACATTATTCATGTTGTTACAACCCTAAGGTCAACAAGTACTAAAGAATAAACTGGAAGGCAATTCCAGGATGTTTTCAGAACTATTTATAACATTGGCAGATATTCAAGCAAACAGTGTTCTTCAATAATCAGATTGCATCCTTTCGCCTGGGAGGGACTGCTAGAGAGGTTTCTTGTGATATGGAATTTCAGCCAGGCCAGTTGCGCTGTATAATTAGTTGTCTTTCTTTTAGGGACTTGTCTTAAGGTACAGCGCTGCACTAGTGGAATTGCACCACTAGCTCTGCAGTGAACATGTTGCTCTGTTGATGGGAAAGCTTCTCTCGATGGTGTAGTTAATCCACCTCCTGGAGAGGCATAACTATATAGGTGGGAGAAGCTTTCCTGTCAGCATAGGTCTGTCTACACTGGGGGTTAGGTTGCTCTGTTACTCAGGGGTGTGGATTTTTCACACTCCTGAGCAATGTAAATTATAACAATACACTTTACAGTGTAGACCTGGCGTTAGTGTCACCGGTAGCACAAACACGTCTTTTGCTCAGGGCGCATCCAGACTTAAAACATTGCCTTAGTGCACCTCCACTGCTGTAATGTTTTAATGAATATACTTCTAATTGATGGGAGAGAGTTTCTCTCCTTGGCTTAGTTAATTGACCTCCCAGAGAGGAGCTAGTTATGTCACCATGAGACACTTTCCAATCTACATAGCACCATCTCCATAGGGGGCTATGGCTCTCAGGGTTGTGGATTTCTCACACTTCTGAATGACATAGGGTAATGTCTACCCAGCAAAGTTATTTTGACATAACAGGCATTATTTTGAAATAACAATCCTAGTGTCTACATGACGCAACCACTATTTCAAAATAATTTTGAATAAATAGTGGTTGGCCTATTTCAAAATTGGCAAACCCCATTGTGGCTGCGTGTACACTCCCCCCCTCCATTTTGGAAGGGGCATGTAAATGAAGCTGATCGAAAATGCTAATGAGGTACTGATATGAATATTCAGCACCTTGTTTGCATAATGGCAGCCACTCACTGCATTGAAAGTGCTGCGTTTGAAATACAAAATAGCCGCGTAGATGGGGTTCCTTCAAAAGGAAGCCCCACTTTTGAAAGCATCCTTCTTCCTAATCTTTTTCAGGAAGAAGGGTGCTTTCAAAAATGGCGTCTTATTTTGTAAGAACCCCATCTATGTGGCTGTTTCACTTTTGAAAGAATCTCTTTCGAAAATGTGATTGTACAAATGAAGCACGAGATATGTAAATTGGTATGTCATTTGCATTTTTATTTGTCTCATTTGCATTCCTCTTTTGAAAGGGGACTGTAGTGTAGACGCAACCTATGTGTGTAGACACTGTCTTTCGAAATAGCTAAGCACTATTTCAGAATGCACTTTGTAGCTACATCTACACTAAAGTATATTTTCGAAAGGGTGACTTTCGAAAGAGAGGAATCGAAAGACGTCCTTTTGAAGGGGAGCATCTACATATAGACCAGGGCTGGCACCATCCATTCGCACCACCGAAACAGCCATTTGCCTTTCAAAAGGGACCAGTGAGCCCACTGAAAGAGAGTGTATGTGTACCCACACTCTCTTTCAAAAGAAGGGGCCAAAAAATGCCACAGCTGGGCCACATGGCAGACAAGCCCTTCCAGGGCTGCAGCCAGCCTCCCCTTTAAAGGGCCCCTTGTCAACACCCTCAGCTTGCACAGCATGGGGCCTGCCGAGCTGTTACCAGCCCCACCCACACAGTGCCTGCGGGACAGAGCCTGGACCAGCAGCAGCTGGAAACCCTGCTATCTGTCGCCAGTGGAGTGGTTGCCTTGCTGGCCACAGCAGTGGTGACTGCCCTGCAGCTCCTGTTGGGGGAGGTCGCCCCACCAGAGGCAGCCAGGGATACCCCAGACCCTCAGCTCCTTTGGTGTCATCTGTCCCCAGGTGCTCTGCTGGCTCTGGAGCTACCTCACCAGCTCAGAGTGGCTTCATCATTTCCGGATGAGGTGGCAGACTTTCCTGGAGCTCTGTCAGAGTTTGTCCCCTATGCTGAGACATCAGGACACCCGGATGCAGTGCGCCCTCCCCGTGAAGAAGAGGGTCGTGATAGCTGTATGGAAGCTGGCCATTCCTGACAGCTACCACTCCATGGGACACCAATTTGGTGTTGGCAAGGCCACAATTGGGGCTGTTGTAATGGAGGTAAGGAAAGCCAGGCCACACACCCATTGGGGGCTGGGGGGGGCCAGCCCAGGGGCTTGGGGTGAAGCTGGGGTGGAGGCTGGGACAGGAGGCCCAGGACTGGGGACCTGAGATGGGGTTGAGGCAGGGCCTGGAATGCCCTACACACTCTCACGGGTGTGCATGTCCCCCCCCCACCGCAAGTGGTGTGTGCCCTCAATGTGATGCTTCTCCAGAGGGTGGTCTGCATCGGAGACCTGGACGTAGCCATCGCAGGCTTTGCTGCACTTGGGTTCCTAAATTGCTTTGGGGCCCTCAGTGAGACCCACATACCCATCCGTGTCCCAGAGCACAGCAGAGGACAATATATAAGCAGGAAAGGCTACCACTCTGTGGTCCTGCAGGCTGTGGTGGACAGCAGGGGCCAATTCCAGGACTTATATGTGGGCTGGCCCGGCTGCACCCATGACGTGCAGGTTTTCCGCAATTCAGCCCTGTACCACTGGCTGGAGTCAGGGACCTACATTCGCCATAAGGAGATCCCACTGGGGGACACAACAGTGTCTCTCTGCCTGGTGGCCAGAGAGGCATATCCACTCCAGCCCTGGCTCATGTAGCCCTATACGGGCCACCCTACCCCCAGCCAGGAGTGATTTAACACCCAGCTCAACTATGCCCACGACGTGGTTGAGTGAACCTTCAGCTGTCTCAAGGGCCGGTGGTGCTGCCTCCTGGCACACCTGGAAATGAGCATCGTCAATGTCTCCCAGGTGGTGGACACCTGCTGCATGATCCACAATATTGTGGACAGCAAGTGGGAGGCCTTTGTACAGGGGTGGTGGCTGAGGCCAGCACAGGCTACCCCCAGCCAGCTGCCACCCCAGCTGCCAGGCCCACCAGAATGGGGTTCACGTCCGGGAGGCCTTGTGCCAATGCTTCGACCAAGAGCCCCAGTGAGCGCTGCTTTAGCCACCCCGAGGGGTCCACCACACATGCTTCTCCACCCTGTGCACCCCACATCGCCACCTCCGCATGCAGCCTCTCCACCCCCACACACACTTTCCCCCAGCCTCCTGCACACCACCCTCTCAATGGGCACATAGCACTAGGAATATGATTAAAATAAACTGTTAATTATTGAACACAGCAATGATTTTTGTTTTCAAACTACGCAGAACATAAGAATACAACTATATACAGGAGGGAGGAGGTGAACTGTATACAGGAGGAGGGGGACATGGGTGGCCTGTTTCAGGGGCCCTTACTGTGCAGCAGGGGTGGAGGACCTTGACCCACAGCAGCCCCGAGACATGTGACGTCCCCTGGTCCAGGGTCCCTGATGGGGCTGGGCAGGTGCGGGGAGGAGAGGGAAGTAGGGCCATGGGTTCCACTACAGCTGGGTGAATGGCCCCAGTAGGAACCTCTCCAGGGTGGTTGGCGGGTGGGGCTGCAGGAGGGGGAGTCATCTGGATCAGGAGCTCCCTGAAGGTGCCTGCCACATCCTTAAGGGTGCCCATCAGGTCTTCCCAAGCCACCCAGCACCAGGTGGCCTCGCCCTCCTACAGGCGGAGGTGCTGCTTTTGAATAGGGTGCCAGTGGATGGAGACGGCGAGGTGGAGGTCCCCTGCTGCCAGCCTTTGTCCCCTCTGGGAGCACGGCCATCCTGGTTCTGCCATTTGCACAGCGCAGTGCTCGGTCCTTACACCCAGGGGGCTGTCGAGCAGTATGGGGGGTGCGAGGCTCTCCTGGCCCTCGGGTGGTGCAGCTACAAGAATAGGAGGGAAGAAAGGGACAGACCATGAGTACCAAGCCTTGCCCTGTGGCCCATGCCCCCCATCCCAACATGGGCAATGGGTCCCTGTGCCCTGTCCACTGGCAGGACAGCCCTGGAGGCCTGTGGTGGTGGTGAGAGTCCCCCTGGGGGCAGTCCCTTTGTGAGGTCTGGCCCTGGCTGTTGCCTCCCCCTGGGAGGGGGCCGGGGCACTTTCCATCGGAGTTGGTGCTGAAGGTCCCTGGTGGTTGTGCTGCCATCCCAAGGGCTGGGCTGTGGCCAGCCAGGGTCCACTGAGCTTGTGGGAGGGCCCTCTGGAGAGCTTGCAGCCCCATCCTGTGACCTGGGGTGTGTGCCCTGACAGTCACATACCTGACAGTACACCACCAAGGTCGGGGGATGCCCAGCTGGCTGATGCACAGCTGTAGGTGCAGGAGAGGTGGTCAATGACTAGGTCCCCCTCTTCACTGGACTAGTCTGCTGCTGCTCCTGGCTCTGGCCCGACTGGTGTTGGACTGACCAACAGTCCTATCTTGTCAGTGTCTTTGGGCTGGGGCTCCTCCGTGGAGGTATTGAGGAGAGCGGGTGGGGAGGTGGTGTCCTGTGGGTCCAGGAAGCTGCAGAGCTCCCTGTAAAATGGGCATGAAGCAGGGGCAGCCTCCAACCAGCTGACTGAGCCCTGATCCTGGGTGTACCCTGGCCGTAACTCCTTGACTTTGCTGCAGACCTGGTCTGGAATGCGAGCAGGGTGGCCACAGGTAGCCAGGCACTCAGCCAGCTGGGCAAAAGCAGCTGCATTCCACCACTTCAAGTCCATCTCACGCAGGACCTCCTTGTCCTGCCATAGGCCCAGCAGATCCCAGAGCTCGTGCTCCATCCAAGAGGGGGCTCTCTCTTTTCCTTCCTGGCTGGACCCCTGGGAGCCCAGGGCACACTTGGAGCAGGGGCCCTGGGCTCCTCATGTCACTTGCTGGTGGCCATGCCACTCTGGCAGGCACTAGAGGTCTTGTTGAGGTGTGCAGGGACACTACCTGTGATGGCTGCTGCCTGCACACTCTCAGCTTCCTGCAACAGGGTTTCTGGGTGCGTGCAGCTTTAAAGGCTGCTGCATGCACAGACCATAGAGCCCTGCAGGTGCTAGGCAGCATGTGTCCGCGTAACAGCTAATCAGCGCCATGGCAGACCCTGCTTTTTTGGAAGAGCGCGTGGTGCATTTACACACACCTTTCGAAATAAGCCTCTGAAAGGGGAGAGTTTTCCTATTTCATGTTTGGAAGAGTGGTTTCGGAAGCTGGGCTGCATTCCCTGGATTTCATTTTTGTGTGTAGATGTGTCACTCGCACTTTTGAAAGAGGGCCTGGACTTTTGAAAATAATAGTTAGTGTAGATGTAGCTTGTGTGTAGCAGAGTTATTTTGAAATAAGCTCTTCCAGAATAGTTTATTTCGAAATAAGGCTGCTGAGTAGACATACTCGTAGTTATACAATATGGGTCTCTAAGGCAGATCAGACCAGTTATCCCAGCCAGCTGTGTCTCTAGAGAAGAACTGGACACCTAAACAAGGTATCCTAATTTAAACCATTTGAGAATCCAACCTGAGAAGGGAAAACAGCAGAAACAAGAAAGTAATTTAACTATTGGTAGATGGCAGCAACTGGATAGATTACAGTGCAATGGAGATGCTATTTACTCTTCTATTATGTATATAACAGCTAAGTTTACTGCCCACTTCTTCAACAACTCTCTTTTATGAAGTCTGTTTATCTCAAGTAGTTTCCTAGTAAGGTACATTTTAAATACATAAAATAAACTCAGTTCACTTCCTTTATCAGCTATCTTTTAACCATTAGCATCAGATATGCTCATTGATTGACTATGAAATACTGCCACATGAAACAGTTGTGCAGTATCAGAGAGGCAGCCATGTTAGTCTGTAGCTTCGAGAGCAATAAAAAGTCTTGTGGCACCTTATAGACTAAGAGATACTTTGGAGCATGAGCTTTCATGGGCAAAGACCCGCTTCATCAGTTGTGCAGTGTTATTAGTGGCTGTAGGTGATCAGCAAGCTCTACAGACAAGAAAGAAAGGGTTTTGGTTAATACACTGAACTGGAATGCGAGAGTCCTTGCTCAACTTATGGACTTCGCCACAGACTTCCTGTGTGACCTTAGGCAGGTCATTTAATGTCTGTCAGTTCTCCATGTGTAAGATAGTGTTGACTCGGGGAAATATAGTACAATCCCTGGACTGGGGAAGGCTCACAAATCTGACAAAGTTTAAAGATTAAGGTTTGCACCTCTCCCAAGTTAATATAAGGCACCTGAGACAGAGTGTGTCTCAAACTGGAGGTGAGTTTTTGGGATTTACAGTAATAACACACACAATATTTTAGCAGCACTTAGGGTTTGTTTATTTTAGCAGCACAATGGTATTAAAGTCTCACTTAACAGATACAAACTGAAGATGTGTAATCCAGTTAATATCTGGTTACAAACAGAGATTTACAAACAGAGATTTTACTTAGCAATGTTATAACAGTAGTACAAGTCACTTAACTAACTGCACGTATGGTTTAGCCTTATGCTAGGCAAGCAGGGTGCAATACTCACTGATTCCTCTGAACCCTCTGGAAGCCAAGGCCAGCTTGCCTCGACTGCTGAGGAAGGTGTTATTGCAGTGGGTAGAATTCAAGTTAAAGTGAAAAAGCAAAAGACTGTTCTAAGAATAGTAGTAGCAGAGATGGCTCCTGCCTCAAAACTTACAATATAAATATATGACTACTGCGCACACTCCTTTAAGCAATTTGTACAGTACCTACACTATATGACACTGTCTCTCTCTCTCTCTCTCTCTCTCTCACACACACACTCAAAAGAGTGTAGAGGGTCAGGCACTGCTTAAATGAGTGAAGACACTTGAGTACAGATATGACTATGCCTATGCTACTGGTAGAGGTGCACTAAATCCAACTGTTTGTGGTCAGCAGTCAACCCCTGTACTCCTTGCTATTACTAGAAGTAAGGGAGGTCGACGGGAGAAACTGTCCTGTCGACCTCCCTCTTTGTGGATAACCAGGTAAGTCAACAGCAGATAAGTTGATTCTAGTTATGCAATTGCCATAGCTAGAATGGTGTATCTGCACTCGACTTACCTGCCTAGTGCAGACCAAGCCTATGTTCCCTGTTAAACCAAGCGGGGCCTTGCCTGGCTACAGAACTAGCTGTAACAGCACAAGGTCCCTTTTCCCCTACACACAGCGGGAGCCTTTCCCTCCAGCAGTGAAAGGCTCCAGCAGCTCCCTGCTGCCTCTCCCTGCCAGGGCCTTTAACTAACATGCACAGCCAGGCTCCATGGTATGGCCACAGCCTGCTTTTCATTGTGATGGGTAGTCATCTGTATCCTCCATGCTGCTAGAAGAAGTGCGCAGTGTAGATCTAGCCTAAGGGAAAGATAAGAGAGAGCAGACTGATACAAGGGGAGTACACGGGAACAAGGAGACAACATGGGTCTGCAACAGTGGCTCCCTTCCTTTAATCTACACAATGCTGTGAAACACATGAAAGCTTGGGAAACGTGCTGCAGTGCAACAATAATGTATTTTATGTTTTTTTAATATGTACTGTCCAGCGAGCCTTGGTTTCCACTGAAATTTGCATGATAAAGCTTCTGGCTTTGCAATGTGCCAGTGAAAAAGCACATAAGGGTCATGTTCAGTCTAACTACCAATTTTTGGAAGAGTGATTAGAGCAAAGTTGAATTCACCCGTTTGTAAGAGATAGGCGGTTTTGTTGTCATTAGAAAGATAGGTGATTATGGAATGGTAAATTTTATAAATTTTAAAAGATAAAAATGGGACTTGACTCATGGATTTCTGGAATGGGAGGCAACTCTACAACAAGGGAAAGTTGGGTCTGTTCTTGCATATTTGTTTTTGAGGTGATTAATTAAGAGAATGGAAGACATTTCAGAAAAGGGACCATTTTAATAGAATAGCTTCAAGAATTTTGTATTTGCAGTGGAAAAGGTCAACTTTGTAATTCAGGAGTATATCTGAGTATTCAGAAGGACCCTTTTTTCCAAAGACTTCTTCCAGTGGAGTGGTCTCAGACAATTTCCAAAGAGAGAAGCAATAGGCACCACAAGGAAGGGGGTCATTTTTTCTCAAATAAATAATACAGAAAAGATCCTCTTGAATTAGAACCTTAAAAGCTCCTGCATCCTTCTCATACATGCTACTAAATCAGCTCTGGAATCAGCAAGCAGTGATAAGTAACTCTCAGGCCGTGTCTACATGTGCCCCAAACTTCGAAATGGCCACGCAAATGGCCATTTCGAAGTTTACTAATGAAGCGCTGAAATGCATATTCAGCGCTGCATTAGCATGTGGGCGGCCGCGGCGCTTCGAAATTGAAGCGCCTTGCCGCCGCGTGGAGCGTCCAGACGGGGCTCCTTTTCGAAAGGACCCCGCCTGCTTCGAAGTCCCCTTATCCCATGGGGATAGATCTAGCCCCATGGGAATAAGGGGACTTCGAAGTAGGCGGGGTCCTTTTGAAAAGGAGCCCCGTCTGGACGCGCCGCGTGGCGGCAAGGAACATCAATTTTGAAGCGCCGCGGCCGCCCACATGCTAATGAAGCGCTGAATATGCATTTCAGCGCTTCATTAGTAAACTTCGAAATGGCCATTTGTGTGGCCATTTCGAAGTTTGGGGCACGTGTAGACGTAGCCTCAGGGGACTGACTGTGGAATATGTTTTACATCTGCATTTTATTTAATTTTTTTCTAGACGAGTGATTTCTCATTTTGTTCTGACGGCTTTGCATTCCCATATACTGGAAGATAGTGCTTATTTTTTGAGCTAGCTGAACTTGGCTTCTTTAGGAAAAAGCTCAAAGGTTTAGCACAAATAAATTGCTCTAACTTCAGCCATCTGGCAAAAGAGTAGAAACCAACATTACTGAGTCAAAAAATATCAGACATCTGAAAATATCATTAATGTACGATATAACCCCTTGGCCACGTCTACACAAGATGCCTCTGTTGACAGAAGTGACTGTCAGAAGGGATTTCCTGTCAAAACTTCTGTCAAGAGATTGCATCTACATATAAAAGCAGATTGAAAGAGCAATGCAATCTGTCAACAGAGAGCAGCCAGAGTGCCTGGTCCTCTCTTGACAAGACGACTGACCGGAAGTTCACCGAACAGGGCTCCCCCATGAACCGGAAGCCCTGTCTCTTGACAAAAGGGCCCCAGAGCATCTCCATGGCTGTTTTGTTGACAGAACGCTGTCGAGAGAGGTGTTATACTGAACGGGGGGAGGTATAACGCTGCTGGCAGCTGTGCTGTGTTTTGTTGAGCAACTGTCGACAAAGCGCAGTTTGCGTGTGGACACTCTGCGGGTTTTTCCGACAAAAGCCTAGTGTTGCTGGGAAAAGCTGCTCATGTAGACACGGCCTTTATGTGCCAAGAGCCATCAGACAAGTGTGAAAATGATGAGCAGGCCATAAGAGCAGCATGCAGAGTGTCTTGCCCTTAATCAGCTCTATTGAGCAAGCAAACCAAGCAAATAACAAGAAGAGAGGGCAGGCCGGAGCCCTCAGCCTTCAAAGTCAACCATGGCGCATGTGCACGCTGCAGCCCTGTCTCCCAAAGACATTTTAACATAGACTATGTAACCATGGCATGAACTGGGCTGAGGTCATCTTTTGTTTTTTGTTTGTTTTGTTTTAACTTCAAACTAGATTATTGCTCATCGTACTCACATTATGCCATGCCAATGTCAGGGACGAAGGAGAGCTGCCCTAGAGGATGCCAGCTTTAAAACATGGAAGGGGCCTGTGAGCACACCTCAGCCAGGCTGTAATAGAATAGGGGGGATCTGAGTATCGATGCTGATATAACCAGATGGCAAAATTCCCAGGAAAAGGCATAAGACTACTGGTAGGATCACCTGGATAATTACTGCCTTCTAGAGTTATGTTGTCAATATTATTGTGCTAGTGACTCCCTTTGGATTAAAAAAAATTACGCCCCCCACCCCTAATGTCTGGAGTTCCAGACACCAGCCCTTTCCCCCCAGGATGCAGTGTGCCATTCCCTGCTCCTGTAGGGCTCTGTACTCCAGCCAGCCCTCTCTACCACCCACCCCACATGGGGCACCAGTTTTCATCCCCAGGCAAGGGCTGAAACATGTACATTAGTTTTGTGGGGCCCAGGCACATACACTGCTTCCTGCCAAAGCCCTGTTTGTGAAGCTCTCCCACAACCCCAGGTTAAGAAACACCATTCTGACGAAAAGGGACTCTCAAATGCGGGCTACAGCTAGGAGCAAGGGAAAGCCGAGGTTCAGATGTCTGGAGCCTCCAGCTTCCCCATCACTAAAACACACCTCAGCAAAGAGTGTGCTTCCAATCAGTGCTTCTCTGCCACGCCAACAAGGCAATACTCTGCCAGAAGCACAAAAATCAAATAAGTTTCAAGAGATTGAGGCGCTGTAGTTTATACAAACATTAGGCACTTATATCAGCTGTGGAGTAGAACTGTAATACCGGAGCTCTGGTGAGAATCCACAGGTCTTTTGGCTCCAAGGCAGCTGTAGTGTCCACACCACCACCCAACAGCTCTGGTGAAGTGCGGAATATCTGCCTATGAACTGTAGAGGTTCAAGCACCACTAGATGTCCCACCCACAGACATCCTGACGAGCAGAGCCCAGCCTAGTAGTTACCCTGATTGATCCAGACATGCAAATTAAAGCCTAATAGAAATACTCACAAGCTATCTGTGCAGCTGAGTGGATCACTGGCTTGCTGCTGCAAATGGACCCCACTCCGTACTCTTGATGTTGTTCCTGGGTTTGGATCCCAGTCCTAATAGTTGGCCTCCCTCTGCTCATGGTGATGCACCCTGGCCCAGTTCCTGGTTCCTTGCTAAGGTTGCCAACTTTCTACTCCCACAAAAATTGGACAGCCATTCCCCTGCTCTGCCCTTTTTCTGAGGATCTGTCCCTGCCCTACCCCTTTTCCAAGGGCAGCCCCACTCATGCCATCTGCCTTTGCTCTGTCACTCGCTCTCCCCACACTCACTCACTCATTTTCACCAGGCTGGTTTGGTGTGGAGAGCCTGAGGTGAGAGTGCAGAAGGGGGTGCCAGGTTGGAGGGTGGAGCTGAGAGGTTTGGAAAAAGGAAGGGGGCTCCAGATAGAGGCAAGGGTTGGGGTGTGGGGGGAGATACAGGCTCTTGGCTGGGAGCAGCTTCTGGAACGGGGTCAGAAATGAGGGACTCGGAGTATGGCAGGCGCGGAAGGTGTCTCTGGATGGCTCTTACCTCAAGAAGCTTCCAGAAGCAGCTGCATGGTCCCCCCTCCAGCTCCTATGCAGAGGAGAGGTGAGGTGCTTAGCATCCTGCCCCATTTGCAGGCACTACCCCCACAGCTCCCAGTAGCTGTGATTCCCAGCCAATGTCCTGCAGAGCCAGCACTTGGGGTGGGGGGCAGCTCATGGAGCCCCGTGACTGCCTGTGCATGTCGGGCTGAGATGGAGGACATGCTGCTGCTTCCAGGATCTGAGTGGAGCCATGGCTAACGGGCAGCCTGTTTTAGCCCTGCTGCAGCACTGACCAGACTTTTAACAGCCCAGACAGCGGCACTCACCAGTGCCACCAGGGGCCATTATGACCAGGCATCCCAATCAAAAACCAGACACCAGTCAACCCTAACCCCTGCTGGGCTCCGACTTCTCATCCTGCCTCTCTTTCACTAACCCCACTTCAGCTGGTAGGCTCAGCTTCAACTAGCACGGCTCCTTGAGCATGCGTCTGATTCGGGCCTGTGGCATGGCATAAACGTGGTCTGCTGCTTCTTGCCATGACCCTCAAGACTAAACTTGGACCACACTCTTGAGGCCCCTCCCATCCATACCCCAGCCCTGAGTTGTGGCTGAGGTCCTGACAACACCCTAATGCAATGTCACAGAAATAGCCACAGGTTTACTGGTACCTGAGTTTATTTCAAAAGCCATGAGAACGAGCAGCAGGAGGACAGAACTCTGCTAATGGAAGAACAATAATAGACTGATGCTAAATTTTATTTGGATTTACCTTATAGTTCACATTACAATAATTGTTTAATCTGTGGGCATCATTTGTACCACTGTGCAAAACTTAAAAGGCCACAGAGAGGCTGATGTGCCTGAAGGTACCTAGATGAACTATGCTGGTGATATTTAAGAGTTTGAAATCTTAAAGAATTTGCATATGTACAAAAAGCTGACACACATCTAATACAGCAAATCACACCACACGTTGTGTCAAAATGAGAAACTTGCTTTAGGGACTGTAGAGGTCATGACAAGGGTGTAACAGCGTATGCAAGCACTGCTTTATATTGATCATCAGTGGTCCTTGGAACAGTTTTGGGAGTAGGAGAAGGCCTGACAGCCATCATTGGCTCTGGGCCAAAGAGGGAGGGAGGGTCCCATTCCTCATCCCCAGAAGGGGCAGAACCATAGGCGGAAGAGTTGAGGCCAAGAGCAGCCACCCTAAGTGTCACCGGGACCACAGTGCCGGGCCCCTCACAGCCGTGTGGAGCAGTGGAACTGTGCTACCGGTACTTCAAACGGGCCCGTCATCCTTGCCTGTACTGAACTAGGAGTGGCTGCTGGAGCTCAGGGCTCTCTTAGTAGGCCTGGCCTGGCCCCAGGGCAACTGCTCCCACCTTCAGCAGGCCTGAGAGTAGGAGTACTGAGTACTGAGCTGCATCTCCCCACCCCTCCTTCATGTTGCTTACTTCTTCCCAGAACGGGGGCCAGAAGCCAGGACCCTGGGGCCAGCAGCAGAGCCCCCAGGAGCAGGGCCAGCAGCCAGGTGGGATCTGGAACTGACGTCAGAGCCCTGGGCATCAGCAGGGCTGGCTGTCACTGGTGGCAGAGGCATGGAGCCAGCTGCCAGGACCCTGGATGGCAGGGCCAGAAGTCAGGAAACTGGGCACACAACTGGGTGGGAAGAGAGGGGCTGCAGTACCCCCCTGCCCTCCATACTTACTTCCAAATGAACACTAGGTTCAGACTCTTTTTTAAAGCTATTCTTTCAACATTTCTTCAGCATCTATTGCAGGGCCAGGTTTCGATATTCACACTATGTGATGATTTTTTCCCAATGTAGATCCCCTTCATGTTAATAGGACTGTTCAGGCAATAAAGTGCTTTTCTGATCGAAGGGTATCTAAATCTGACCCTTGGTATCTATGTCTGATCATCCTAGCAAATCTTGAGCAAAGACTGTCTGCTTCTTTTAAAGATAAGCTCTAGTTCCAACAGGAATGAATTCAGGGATGTTCTACGGCCTGTGTTATGCAGGAGGTCAGACTGGATGTTGCTGTGGTCCCTTCAGGCAATAAAAGTCCCATTACATATATTAACCCCCAGCTAGCCTTACAACACAGTTTTTAGCTTCCCTGTTCCCCTGGGCTTATCTGTATTAAACAGGCTGTAATATTAGCAAAATATATTCTCTCTCACACAGAACTTCTGTACAACTGCCCTCCATTATATTCAGTGGGAAATTTCAATGTACTAAAAATTCAGGATTGGGTGCTAAGTAATTAAAAAAATAAAAACAATAAACCCTTCATTATAACTACATCCATTCTGCAGGTACTGGGAGAGCAATAGGATTATGTTGTAACAGGGCAACATCAATGAAAAATGCAAAAGCTTAGTCCTTTCTCCCTTGCCTCTGCACTCAGGGAGTTGAAAGGCCTACTTAGATTGAATGAGTGGGGGAAATCCTGAGCAGAAATAACTTTTTAACCTCAGTGAGCATCACCCTGCCCTAGGAAATTAGTGCAGATTATCGTCAGCTTTCTAAACCAGCATATATCTTCTCCCACTTCAGTGAGCTGGGCAGCTGAAGACTTAGATGGAATGTGTAGTGGTAGCCATAGCAACCGTCAGGCCTATGAAGCAACAGCTAGGATGTTTTTCCTTTCTAGGATAGCTGGGGGAAAGTAACAAATCAGCTAGCAGACATGTGATCTGACAGTGAGCTTTAGTGGGGTTTTGCAGTCTCTGAAGTAATCATTTTCTTACCACATCTAGCTCATTTGCATTTTGCAGGCCATTAGCTTAGTCATATTTGAAGAGAACTTTTCTGGCTAGTGGAGCTGCATTTATTATTTCATTTTACATAATGCATGAAAAAGTGCTCTAAGTACCTGTGTCATATATTAAAATGTCAGCTCTGTGGGTACAAACAGGAGCAAGTCCAGCAGCCTCATAAGAATGGGAAACAATCTATGCTTCCCACCACAACCCAGCCCTCTCTGCCTCGTCCCACCCCAGATGCCCTGGAAAAGTGATGGACTTTAATGCATGCCCTGAAAGTCAACAGATTTGATCTATTTCCCAACAAGGAAAGAGAGAAATTCTGAAGAGCCACATCCCCCATTGAGAATGCCCTTGCAATCCTCCAGCTTGAGTGCTTCCACTCCTCCTGCCTGCAGCAGGATCGCATGGGGAAAGATGTAGGTCTTGTATAGGCAGCTCCCAAACCCGTTAGCACTTTAGAGGCCAAAGTCACTACTCTGAATTCCTCTCAGAAAGCAGGCACGCAGCTCAGCAAGTACTGGGGTTGAGCTTACAGTGGGACACCCCCGTAAACGGCTGCATTCTGCAGCAGGTCCAGTTCTAATTTATTTGACGTTTAGCCCCACACAGAGTACACAGCAGCTGTCTAATCCAAAGGGAACAAAGGGACAGACCTCAGTAGCATGACCTGCACCTGAAAGAGAGACACCCCCCTTCACCGGGGAAAAAGCCAATAAGTTTAAACTGCAGCGAGGGAGGTTTAGGTTGGACATTAGGAAAAAGTTCCTAACTGTCAGGGTGGTCAAACAGTGGAATAAATTGCCAAGGGATGTTGTGGAATGTCCGTTGCTGGAGATATTTAAGAACAGGTTAGATAGATGTCTATCAGGGATGGTTTAGACAGTACTTGGTCCTGCCATGAGGGCAGGGGGCCGGACTCGATGGCCTCTCGAGGTCCCTTCCAGTCCTAGTATTCTATGATTCTATGATTCTAAGCTGTGTGGCCACTATTGCTGTGTGTTCCTCTCACCTCCAGGGTCTTTCCTTCATAAAACACTTGGGCTATGGCCACACTCGCCGCTCATTTCGAAAATAATTTCAAAATGAGGGGCGATTTCGAAATGAGCAGGAGAGCGACTACACAGCAATTGGTCATTTCAAAATTAATTTAGAAATTAAAAGGGGTTCGTTTCGAAGTCGTTATTCCACTCCCGTGTTGGAATAACGCCTCCTTTTGATGTTAATTTCAAAATTAAATGTGTGTAGGTGCTCCCTGACTGCCATTTCGAAATAAAAAGCCCTCCACGGAGCCAGCCCCTCCCACCCGCAGCCAGAGCTCTATGGCTGTCAGCTGCGGGTGCCTGAAAGCTGCAGGGACACAGAAAACCCATGCAGGAAACTGAGAGTGTGCTGGCAGCCACAGGAGCACAAGGTGGCCAGACAACGCTCCTTAGCACCCCCAGAAAGCGACACCCCTTCATGGCCAGACCGATGGCCAGCAGCCAAGACCCCCAGCACATTTGTGGAGCCAGGGGGTCCAGGCGGTGGGGCTCCCAGGGCTCTGAGCAGCCCCTAAAGAGGAGGGAGGCCCTCTGGCTGGAAGCCAAAGTCCGGGACCTGCTGGCTGTCTCGGGGGAGGAGGACATCCTGCTCAAGGCGGAGGGGCGGAAGAGAAATGCAGACACCTTTGCCCACCTTGCCAGCAACCTCGCTGCAAGGGGCCATCCCCTCCGGACCCCCGACCAGATCCGCTCCAAAGTGAAGGAGCTGCCGCAGGGCTATGCCTGAGCAAGGGACTCAGCCAGGCTATCAGGGGCAGCGCTGGCCACCTGCCCCTACTTGAGGGAGCTCCACCAGCTGCTGGGACCCAGGGATGCTGCACCACTCGGGGAGACCCTGGACATGGCAGAGCCGGAGGGGCAGGGTGAGGAGCCCCAGCCAGGACCTTCAATGCCCCCCCTACTGCAGGCCCCAAAGTACCTGCTGGCACCGGGGACAGTGACAGCAAGAGCGAGGGACTGCTGTGCATTGCCGAGCCATCCAAGGGCCCTAGCCGGGCTACCTCCACCTGGGCCTCCCCGAACCACCCGAAGAAACCCCGAGTAGGACCAGATGTGGGGTGCCCTGGTCATGCGGTGAGGGCGGGAGGGCAGTCCCTGACACAGCCAGTATAGGCCTGGGCACATGGCCACAGGCCAGGGACCTGGGGATGGCTGTCTTCGCTGCTGGGTGGGGCCCGCACAGGGCCATGGGCTGCCATGAGGGTCAGAAGCCTAGGAGGGCTGGGCAGCCACTATAACAGCCCTGTGTTGACAGACCCCACAGAAGACGGGCCACCCCAGAGACCTTCACCACAAGCAGGGTGGGAAGGCAGCGGGGACAAGGCCTCTGGCCCACGGTACCCAGGCTCATGACTGACGGGGCACCACGCTCTCCCCTTATGTCTTCACAGCCTCAGCATCTGCCAGCCACCCCAGCCCCGTGTACGCGCCTGGGAGCCCTGCAGCAGCAGAGGAGGGCGAGGGGGCGACGTGTTCCCCGACTGGGCACCATGGTGGGAGGAGCTGCCGCCACAGCTGGGCAAATGATCTGGTGGCAGCCCACACGGCTGCATGGTGGGAGCATAACCGCTTGCTGCAGGAATGGCTCTACATGGAGCGGGCAGCTTGGGACCGGGTGGCTGGATATCTTGACACCCTGACCCAGGCCATTGCCAACCACCTGGCCCAGCCGCCCACCCCATGGATGGCTTTTCTTGTAGCACCCCCCTCTGCCCCAGACCCCCTTCCTCCCCAGCCCCTCCTCTTCCCTGTCCTCCGCCGCCCCAGCCGCCCCCTCTTCCCTGGCCCCCCCTCCCCGCCCCAGCCTCCCCCTTCTTCCTCAGCTCCCAGCTGACATGACCCCAGCCGAGTGGCAGGAGCTGGCACACTGGCTGTGGCCAGGCAAGTCCTGCCCATATGTGGCTCCCCCCCACAAGTCTGAGCCCCTAGATACCCTGCTCCAGCTCTACTTCCCTGTTCTACCTGCCCCATCCTGGCCCCACCGTGGTCCCCATACCCGGGGCGATCACAGCTCCAGGGGCTGTCGTGGCTCCCGACCAGCCACTCTGACAGAGGATTGAGGCCCCTCACCTCCCCATGTAAATAGTTCACCCCCTGCCCCCCATGTATATAGTTCACCCCCCACCCCCACCCCATAAATAGTCACGTGTTCTTTGTGTTCCAAAAGTAGCAGATGAATTTATTTAATGGTGATATGTGTCCTGCCTCGGGTGGGGGTGGCAAGGGGGGTGCAGGTGGGGCAGGGGTGAGAATGGGCAGGGGGTTGTGTGGAGTGAGCCAGGCCAGGTCATGGGGGCCCCTGGGCAAAGGCCTCCCGGAGGGCCTCCCGCACATGCACCCCATCCCAGTTCACCTGGCGACACGGGACCGCACCTGGCTGCTCATAGTGAGGCACGGCCTCGGCTGCCCAGTGAGCCACAAAGAGCTCCTGCTTGCTCTCCACGAGGTTGTGCAGTGCACAGCAGGCGCTCACGACTGCAGGCATGCTGGGCAGGCCTACCTCCAGGCACATCAGGAGGCAGCTGAAACGCCTTCAGATGGCTGAATGCCTGCTCCAAGGTGTTCCTGGCCTGGTTGAGGTGGGCATTGAAGACGTCCTGGCTGTCATTGGGTGTCCCGTGTAGGGGCGCATTAGCCAGGCCTGGAGTGGGTAGGCAGCATCAGCGATGATGCACAGGGCTATGGTCACCTCCCCCACCAGCAGCTCCCGTTGGGGGACGTAGGTGCCTTCTGCCATCCTGCAGCTAAGCCACGAGTTCCTCAGGATGCAGGAATCGT
Source organism: Carettochelys insculpta (assembly GCF_033958435.1). Classification (NCBI taxonomy): domain Eukaryota; kingdom Metazoa; phylum Chordata; order Testudines; family Carettochelyidae; genus Carettochelys; species Carettochelys insculpta. The sequence goes on along the minus strand of NC_134137.1, from coordinate 307,481,500 downwards.
GGGCACTGCCCGGCCAGCCCACACAGGTGTCCATTAAACATCATCGGGCATCCACGAGGGCCTGGAGGACGACGGAATGGTAGCCCTTTTGGTTGATGTATTGTCTCCGGCTTTGTGGTGGGGCCCAGATGGTGATGTGGGTGCTGTCCAATGCACCAAAGCAGTTGGGGAATCCCAGCTGTTGGAAGCTGGCCATGGCAATGTCCACATCTCCAGGTTGGATCTGGCAGCGCAGGAGGATCCTGTTGATGGTGGCTACAACCTGTAGGGGTAGAGGGCACAGGCGCTCATGAGTGTGTGGTAGCATTTGGGGGACGCCCTCCCCAGGGCCCCACTCCCTGGGACCTCCCTCCCTGGCACCCCACCATGGGTGTGTGGCCCCAGGTGCCTTACCTCAAGGAGGACGACCCCGACGGTGGCCTTCCCCACCCCGAATTGGTGGCCAGCCGAGTGGTTGCTCGCCGGGGTGGCCAGCTTCCACAGGATGATGGCTACTCATTTCTCCAGCGGGAGTGTGGGACGTATGCGGGTGTCCTGGTGGCGAAGTGCTGGTGCCAGCCAATGGCACAGCTCCATGAACGTAGCCCGAGTCATCCTGAAGTTGCAGAGCCACTGGTCGTCGTCCCACTCTCTGAGGATGATGTTGTCCCACCATTCCCTGCTGGTGGGGTACTTCCAGAGGCAACAGCGGGGCTGGAACAAGGGGTGTTCCAGATGCACCGTGGGGGAAGCCTGCAGGAGGTTGGCCACATGTTGGGCAGCAAGTAGCCTCATATGGCTTGCTGTCAGGATCGCCATCAGGCTGGCCATGATGTCCAAGGTGTCCCCATCAGTGAAGTGCTGCGGGTCCATGGCAGGCAGTGGTGTGGTAGCTAACCAAGGCTCTGCTGAGTGCTGTGCTGGAGGTCGCGTGCTGCAAGCAGCCAGTGTCCTCTGCATGTGCATGGGGGACATGTTTGGGAGGGGTCCTTTACAGCGGTGGCTGGCCTGTGCTCCGGAAAGGGCTTGTCAGACATTAGACCCTGCCCTCGCCATTTCCTGCCCCATTATTTTGAAATGAAGCTGTGGCTGTGTAGCCGCTCCACTTTGAAATGACTGGGCGTCTTTTTGATGTCGCGCACAGCAATGTCAATCTGCGTTTGTGTGTAGTTGCTTCCATAGCACTTATTTTGAAATAGCTCCCTAGTTTGGCCTTGGGCTGTGGTCACACTTGGCCAAAACTTCAAAATGGCCATGCAAATGGCCATTTCAAAGATTACTAATGAGGTGCTAAATTGAATATTCACTGCCTCATTAGCATTAGGATGCTTCCGTCCGTGGCCCTTCAAAAGCGCTGCTTTTTAACGTGCATGACAGCATGGCTACACTGGGGGGTCCTTTTCGAAAGGACCCTGCTCATTTCAAAATCCCCTTATTCCTCTCAGCTGAGGGGTATAAAGGGATTTCAAAATGTGTGGGGTCCTTTCGAAAAGGACACCCATGTAGCCACGCCGAGCCGCGCACATTTGAAAGTGACGCTTTCGAAGAGCCGCGGCCGGAAGTGTCCTAATGCTAATAAGGTGATGAATATTCAATTTAGTGCTCCATTACTAATCTTTGAAATGGCCATTTGCATGGCCATTTTGAAGTTTTGGCCAAGTGTGGCCACAGCCTTGCTGCGAGCTATAGATGGGGCAGTGGGTTAATGGTGCCTCTCCTCTCTGACTTGTCTTCATTGCTGAAAGAGCTGCGTTTCAACCTGGCTGACATAAGATGGCCTGACATAAATCCAAAGTGAACGTGAGGCACTTTTCATGTTGCCATAAGATAAACTCACCAAATTCAAGCCTGTTCCCTGCACTCAGGACTGACCTCAGCCATTTTACTCAGGCAACCTTAATTCTGCCATTTTCTAACTTTGGAGTGCTTGGACCTTGCAGCTGTAGTGCTGTTCTTTTAATGTGAGTGTCCAATGCATAGTGTCCTGAGATGTTACACTGGCAAAAGCTGGAGGAAAAATAGAAATCTCATCATCTGACACCATACTGATCCCTGTATGGCTTTTCAGACCCTTCTACCCATTCCCCAAGTTTGACTCTATATGACCAATCCCCTCCAATCTATCCCCATTCCTACCAAGGTCTTCCCCAGGCTTCCTCCCACATCCCAGTCTCAATCTCTCCTTATTCAGACAGCCCTATTTAAACTCTCCAGATTCCTCCCACTCTTCGTCATCCCTTCCCGCGGCCCTATGCAACGTGACTGCTGTTTTGTTTTGTGAGGATACAGGCTAACACGGCTACCTCTCTGATTTTTAAACACAATCAGACCACTGCATTTTTCTCTGACTTCATTCTTGGAAATGGCTGAACAGTTTTGGCTGAGGTTTTCCAGAGAAATTCAGAGAAATTCAGCCTCAGGCATTCATCCAGCATGGAAAATTTCAGCCCACAAACTAAGGCTAGGGCTACACTGAGCCCTACAGTCGGCAGCCTAATGCAAATGAGTGGTCTAAAAATGCAAATATGAATCATTTGCATATTTCTACAGCTAATTTGCATATCCACACAAGATTGCCTGCCAGCAGAAAATAAGCAGTGTAGATGTAGTTATGCTGGCAAAAAAAACATTTGTTGGTAACCCCTTATCCCTGATTTTTTCCAGACATAAGAGGCTGCTGACAGTTGGCGTTTGCCAGCTGAACTACAGCTACGCTGTTTGTTTTCTGCGGCAGGGCATGATCATACAAATATGCAAATTAGTCACATGTATATGCAAATAGGCAGACATTGCATTTTCAAGACCACTCATTTGCATCAAGCTTCCAGCACTATAGCTCAGTGTCGCCCTCGCCTAAAAGTTTGGCAAGGTCATATTGATAACAAAAGTTTGGAATTAGACATGCTAGGAAGTCTTAATAGAGTCATCCTATAGTACACTTTTATGTGACAATCAGGGCAAATGAGAAGGAGAGACAGGAGGACCTTGGTCTCTAGCTCAAAGGGGGCCTCATATTTAGACATTAATTTTTTTGGCATCAATGACGTCAGATGAATGCACCTTCAATGTGCTGAACGAAGTAAAGAACAATCACCACTCAAATATGGGAGAAGTGCTTTTGAATGGGCTCATCATGCTTAATATCAACTGTGACATTGCAGAAAAGCTAGATTTTTCCTCAATAATTAGTGCATTTCTACAGAAAAAGACTAGCCAAGCCTTTGTTAAATAAATAAAAAAAATCAAATGATGTGTCCCTGGTTTTCTGATGCCTTACTTTGTTTTCACATGTTGTCATTTTTTATTTTTATGATGGCTGAAAGTGGCCCTGGCCTCTCTGGAACGCAGAGGACCTGGTGACAATCCAGCATGAATAGCAATTTTACTCATGTTAAGAGCTCAGGATGCATGATCTGAAGTTGAGCCTCTGAAGGAATCCAGGGGGATTTTCTGTGGGATGTAACCATTTTCAGGGCCTTCCACAAACTTTAAAGAGGCTTTAAACTATAAGAGTTCTATTTGTGATGCTTTTCATGAAGAAAACCATGACAAGGTGAATTAGCCGCAGTGATTTCTTCATCCTGAAGATATACTATACTAATAGCTCTTTGAGAGGTATGAATTACTTCTTAATGAGGGATAGCTATAAAACCTCATGAAGTCAATAAAATGCAACAAAAATGAGACTGTGGGAAGTTAAGACTTACTACGAACATGCCCGTGGTGTGTTCATTGAGTGTGATTACAATGATTTGAGAGGAATTACCGTAGAAGTCTGGTTGCAAATCTAATATGCAAATTAGTGACAGCTGGAGTAAAAGTCATTGCTGTTTGTGAATTCAAGTGCATTCATTAGCCTGCGACCCAGGTGGGAGCAATGCAGAACCTCACCACTACAGCTGTGATTCTGAGAAAGATTGTCCCACACCAGTTCTGCTTCTCAGGATTTTTTCAGGAGATTTCACTTGGTACCCCTTTCCCTAAGGATAGGACATTGCTTCCACCCCTGCCCAGTTGGCCAGCTTTTGGTAGTTGTCCTAGAGGAACCAGGCCACGGTCTACTTCTCTAAGCAATTCTAGAAAAATTTGTACCCAGGGAGGCTAGAAGAGGGCAGCTGCTGGGATTAAGCAATGCCTACAGGTAGGAATAGCCCTGATACCCAAGGTGGTTTCTTCTACCTGGCCCCCCCCTCGCACACGTATGCTGAGCCCCCAGTCATCGTTTGGACCTATGCATTTTTAAACACAGTGATATCATACCACAAGTCTCCAGCAATAGTGCGTGTAGATGGCGGGCCCCCCAGGGGTTACCTCACGTTCTCTACTACTCCGACCATTGAGTATGTCTGCACAGTACATCTGAGCTATCCTAATGGTTCTTTAGTGCTTCCTTCATTTCCACTCTGGGCATTTCAGGTCAACTCCACCTTGTCACAGCTTGATTCACTCTCTTTCCAGTCTAATGGGAATTGTTTTCTAAGAAACCTTGGCCCTTTTTGCTGAAGGAATCAATCATAAGGAAATTTCCAATTCTCCTCCCTTCTGCCCCAGTCATCTCATAGGCTACATCTACACTACAGAGTTATTTCAAAATAACAGCCATTATTTTGAAATAAATTTGCTAGTGTGTAGACCGTGTATGCGCAATTTCAAAGTAAAATCAAAATAGCAGGTGCATTATTTCAAAATTGGTACCTCTCAACACAGGAGGAGTAATGCCTATTTCAAAATACACTATTTTGAAATAGGTAAAAAATACTGGCCATGTCTACACTAGCCCAAAACTTCAAAATGGCCATGCAAATGGCCATTTTGAAGTTTACTAATGAAGCGCTGAAATGCATATTCAGCGCCTCAGTAGAATGCCGGCAGCTGCGGCACTTCGAAATTGATGTGGCTCGCTGCTGTGCAGCTCATCCAGACAGGATTCCTTTTTGAAAGGACCCCGGCAACTTCAAAATAGGAATAAGAGGATTTCGAAGTTGCCGAGGACCTTTCGAAAAGAGGCTCTGTCTGGACAAACCACGTAGCGGCGAGCCGCGTCAATTTCGAAGTGCCGCAGCTGCTGGCATTCTAATGAAGAGCTGAATATGTATTTCAGTGCTTCATTAGTAAACTTTGAAATGGCCATTTGCGTGGTCATTTCAAAGTTTTGGGCTAGTGTAGACATAGCCACTTTGAAATAGCGCTATTTCAAAATAAGCCATAATGGGCTCCAATGGCACTGTTTTGAAATAGTGCTATGTGTCCAGAAATGCCATTTCATAGCTGAGTGCTATTTCAAAACACATTTTGACCATGTCTACAGTACAGTAATCTTTTGAAAGATGATCTTCCAGATCTTCCTTCGAAAGAGTGTATCCACACACCAAAAAAACCAGATTGAAAGATTGATCTTCTCTTTCGATAAAGAGCGTCCACACAGTCCCCATTCTTTCGGAAAAGCAGACCAGGCATCGAAAAATCCAGTGCCACGAGAACTGCTCCTTTGAAAAAAGGGCCCCTGGAGCATCTACACATGCTTTTTTTCAAAAGAAGCTTTTGAAAGGAGGCGCTGTTCCTGAAATGGGAGCAGAAGAGGGCTTCCGGAAGAGGAGCTGCATTCTTTCAATTTCGGATGAAAAGAGCACATTTTGTGTACGGACACTCCACGTGTTCTTTCGAAAAAAGGCCTGATTTTCCAAAAGACCCTCGCTAGTGTAGACACAGCCTTCATGTGCAGTTCTGTTATTTTGAAAGAGCTGTTTTGAAATATCTTATTTCAAAATAGAGCTGCAGTGTAGTTGTAGCCTTATTTAGTGATCCTGTCTCCATGTGTACAAATATGCAGTGGTGCATGGAGTTGTACTGGATAGACAAAACACAGGTCTGGATCTGATGGTGCTGGGAGTGCAGCAGCACCCCAGGGGCTGAAGTGGTTTCCTTCACATAAAGGGTTTGCAGTTTGGTTCAGTGGCTCTCAGCACCTCCACTATACAAATCATTCCAACACTGCTGAGACAAAATGATCTGATAAAGGAGCTACCTGAATCTGTCTGCAGTGTTTGCCAGTCAATATTATAGCTGTATCTAAATAGAGGAATGGAATTGAATGACTCCTGTAGCTTTTATTGCAGTTGTAATTTTTAGTAACACACTGAGCATCTGGAAAACTAACAAATGGCTTGTTTTAATGCATACCATAAAGCCACACACTCTGTTTAAATATTCATGCCAACAACATTTTTCCTTTTCCCTAAGCCAATATTATATGGTTTTGCTTCTAAAAGCATACGTTTGCCTTTAAAGTTTGGAGGCTGGGGTCTATTCCATTGAACACACAGCTGATTATGTCAACTCCAACTCAGAGGGTGGCTTGTGCTTCAGGCCACAATTTTCATCCACATTGACACCGCAGCTAGCTACAGGTGCTATGCAGAGTAGGATTCAGATTTTTGCAAAATAAAAACATTCACAAATCATAACAGAAATCAGCGTATATTCACATCTTTTCACTTATATTCAGAAGAAATCAATTTCTGTCTGGTTTCATTATGCTGCACTTTGGACTGATTCAGTGATGGCTTTTATAATGCTAGTAATTAACTCACTCAGTGTCAGCCTGCAAGTTACATGAATAATTCAGCGTGTTACAATTTGTTTGATTTTCTGCATCACTAACTGATTACAATAACCAGCGTATGTCTGATTCATTCGCAACTGATATCTAAATAAGTAATATGTAATGTATAAAATATTAAGAGGCACTTAAGTGGCCAGATTCCCAGGTAGTGTGCATCAGTGTAGCTCCAATAGGTCAACTGAAATATAGGGATTTATGCTAACTGAGGATCAGCCTAATAACTAGCACTTAGTCTTTGACATGCAGCAAATAGAGATTGGTAGAAAGTAGAATCATAATGTAGTTTAGTCAAAAAACACCTCTATATGAAAAATAGTTACTTTATTGTGTTTATTTATTGGGTGGGAGAGATGAGGTAGGTATATGGAGCTATAGTTTTGCTACTGCACAGCCGAAGAAAAGTTTATTCAGCCCAAAAGTGAAACACACAAAGCGAAATCCTGAGCCAGGCTGCTTCTTTTGAGGTCAATGGGAGTTTGAGATCTGCAGCACCTGGTGGGATTTGACACAGGGATGATAAATTTAACTGGATTTTTCCCTCAGAAGGTTAAGTAAAAAACATGACAATTTTGGTAAGTCTCCTGTATGCAAGTATCAGGTGGTGCTGGCTTCGTTTGATTGCTGTCACTGTCTTCTGTCACCAAGGCAACTGTATGCACACTTAACACATGCCCCCTTTGAATAAAAACTACGTTCATATTTGATTTGTATACCTGGTTTCAGTTTCCACTCTGGGCCTAATTCGGGTGTAAATTTGCTTCAGAGGAGTAATGCCTATTTATATCAGGGCAGTGTCTGGTACTTAATCATCAAAGAGGTGAAGATTTTATGCACTCAGAATACACAGAACAAGCAGGGCATGTCCTGAGGATGGCTAAAGAATCCAGTTGACTAGTAGCTATTAACGGCGGCATTTCATTTTACTGTCCATGCATGTTTTCTTTTTGAAATTAAAGAGATAATGTTTTTTAAATAGCTTATGACCATCTTATTTCTAGCCCACCCCATCTTGAATGGGAATGGTGTGATCAATGAAGAGTAGAAGCGGGAGGGGGAGCGTGTAGCTCTCATTGCCACCTCTATTTTCTTTTTCAAAAAAATCAACCCTTTCAGAGATCTGTGGGGAAGCGCTGCCTCACTTTTAGCTACTTTAAAATAATAATACTCCTCTTCACACGCACACACACAACTTTTCGGACTTATAATCAAGCTTCTTTGTGAAAAGTTAATGCAACTGTGCAGCCCCTTCAAGGCAGGTGCCATCTTCATCAGTGAAATGGGAATAAACTCACAGGCTCAGTCCAGAACCCACCAATGTCCTCTGAAGCATACCCTGGTACTATGGGTGCCCAACACTCCCACTGACATCAGTGGCCTTGTTTACATGTACAAAGTCACCCAGGGAGCATGTGATAGTCAGAAGTGACAGTCAGTGACAAAACCCACTGAGCAGGGTAGGCAAGACTGTTTTTTTCCGTAAACCTCATTGCAAAGCTTCTTAGCAGTGGAATCAAACATGCATCTCTTATTTATTTATTTATTTTCTTATTTATTTTGTCTCAGACTCACATCCTAAGAGAGGATTTTTCTGACAGTTACTAAGCTGAAACGAGACGCTGCTTATGTTTGCGCTGGAGCAGTACCTGAAAGAGCTAGAGGACTGCACACATACAGATTTACTGCAGGCATTGCATCCTGGAAGGCAGCAAAGGGGGAATGGCGTGAAGAAGCAGTGCTGTTTCCTTCCTTTGTGCAGTACCCTCTCTTTTGGATTCTCTGGCTTTAAACTCTGTTGCTGTTGGCAGACCTATCGTTTTCTCCCTCAAGCTGCAAAATTAGATTCAGTCCATGTGCCAGTGATGGCCTTTCCCAAGCGGAACTACTGTCAACCTTTCTGTCTTAGGACTGTGGTATGCGGGCTACAATCAGCTAGGAACTGAAATAATAAATTCTCTGTAGGTCACTGATTACACTGAAACGAAGGAGGGGTAAAAAACCAAACCTGTCCATCATCTGCTTTTCTATTGCATTTTTTACTCACCTGCCCTACCAAATTGACAGATGGGTAATGAAGGAAAAGGAAAGATATCAGTGTAAATTAGGAACTAGTACAAATCACTTCTCTGTAGGCTGGTCTGGTAGCAGCTAGTTAACCTCTCACTCACAGTAGTGTCCCTGAAATTGGTGGAGGGACTACTTTAAAGTTTGTGTACGAGCATGATTCAGCCCAGAAGTCACTGCCCCAGGAACAAAATCCTGGTTTAAGGAAAGTCAAGGGTAAAACTCCCATCTATATTAGCGGAGCCACAATTTCAACCTGAGTGTTAGCCTTCTGACTGAAGACGCCTAATGCATTTATCCAACTTACAAACTAGAAGGCCTACAGAAACCAGAGAGTTAATGAGCCTAAGAAACAGATTGTTGAGTCTGTTCATAGCTGGAACACAGCTGCAGGGTTTGTTGATGATAGCCCTGGATTAAATTATTTAAACTGCACAGAGAAAGCAGTCAGAATGGTGTTAGTGATCTCTCACAGGAAAAGCTGTCTGAGCTTTATGGTTTATCTGATATAATTTTCCCATATAACTGAATGTACTCAGTGGAAAAGACAATGAATGGGTAGGTAAGGAAATGAAATATCCTTCCCTCTGGGAGAAGTCAAATCCAGGTCATGGTTGAAGTACCCTGCTACTGACAGCATTGCACCTGATCTTCAAACAGAACAGATTACTTTTTGGTACTGTCATAATGATGCCCTAGCTGGGTCACTCTCCAAGTGACTAAACATAGGCCTGCTGGACATATGAACAGGAGTCTCTATTACCCAAGCTGAAGGACCAGACCAAATAACCAGCTCCTAAAAAAGAGTCTGTAATCTAGCCATTAGAGGGGGACGAAACCAATGCTGCATTACAGTCATATTTTTATTTCTACAAGTTGCAAATTCACTGTTTGGTCTAGATCTTGTGACTTATTATGTTCCTCCAGAAAAGAGGGAAGAATATTAAGAACGGTGGTCAGGCAGGAGACTCAGAACTTGTAATTAGCAGCATTTGGCTGCTCTTATTTATATTTACAAACATACACAACTAACTGTGGTAAACTAGTGAAAGAAGACTTAATAAACTGCTATTGTTTGATAGTCAGAGAGGTAGCCGTGAAAAGGTGGTTCTGTCCCATGAAGGCTCATCACCTAATAAATTATTTGTTAGTCCTTAAAGTGCTACATTGCTGCTGTTTTGTTTTGCTATTAATTGTTGGGTGTTTCACGTCTAGCTGATCATATTCAAACTTTTTCCAATACATGTGAGTACTTCTGATCCTCTTCAGATGTAACCAATAAATACTGGGAGTGGGCAGACCCACAATAGTTCACTTGGAGGTTCAGATTTTACAGCTGGTAGGATAGACTAGAATAGAACAGAATCTCTTTCTTCCCTATGCATTCCAAGCAGTAAGCCCAAACCATAAGAATCTTCTGAATTAGTCATGGAGAAATGATTAGCCCTCTTTCCCAATGGGCACAAGATGGCAACATAATATCAAGATGCAAGGATCCAAAAACAGCTAATCCTCAAGATTTGACTTCACTTTAGCAAATGTAAATGTAGTTGGCTTGCATTTTCCCCCAAACACCAGTCACTACAAGGGAAGGCTGTCATCTAGACACTAGACAAAAGGGTTGGAAGAAGTATTTTTAGGTATTTTCCAGCGTCACCATTGACTAATTGGTCAACTCTGTAACCTCTTTTTCTCACTCTATACATCTATAAAACAGGTTGCTGTGCAAAGCTTAGTTAGAGAGTCCCAACTGTTATTTCATAGTTCAAACATAGCCATTATAGGTTTCATTTTCCTCGCCTTAACCTGGTTCACTTTAAAATAATCTAGGTTGCTTGGCTGACCTTTCTATCTTTCCTCCACATTATGCAAATTACCTGCCTGTGAGTTCCAACATTTCATCATTACTAAGATGAATCAGCATGTCAAGGAGTAAGATGACAAACTTCATGTAAATAGGCAAAGGTAATCAAGCAGGTGTCAGAAAAGGGAACAAAGAAAACATCATGAAAGGAAGTTGAGTGGTCTAATGGTTATTGAAGAGAAGGGGCATCCTAGAATGAAGAGTCATGTTCCCAGATCTTCCAGTAAATTCTGTGATTTTTCATCCAGTGACAGAATCTGCTCCTCAGTTTACCCAATTCTGAAGTGGGAAAAACAACACTTGCCTCACATGAGCATTATGAAGTGAAATCAGTGTTTATAAAGTACTCTGGGAGCTTTAGCTGAAAGTTTACTTCAAAATACCAGACAAACAAAGAGACGAAGGCATTGTGTTTATGGTATCTATTGATAACATAAGCACAGATTTGTTGGATTTCACTTCCAGGGGCTTATTGCCAGGTCAATTAAATGGCAGTCAATCTTCCAGGGTATGATTTAGTGCGCCTTATGGGGCCACTTTAACTTGAAAGCTCAGGGCACCATCACCGAGCTCAACACTCCTCACAGTTGTGAAGAGCAAGGGAAACCAATGGGAGAGTTTCTCCTCTCGACCTCTAGCTCTGGGGAGGGCACAGAAAATCAAAGTAAGATATGTCGACTGCATTGACACAATTCATATAGCTGGAGTTGCATAACTTAGATCAATTTTGTCTCCTTGTATAAACCTGGCCCTGAAGAGTGAAAGCCCTGCAAAAAATTATATCCTTCATTTTCCATATTCACCACAGTACTCCCATGTGGCAATGGTTCTGCACACACACACTCACTCAAGAGTACTTGTATGTAACTAAAGGTTGAACCTTCCTGGTTCAGCACCCTTGGGACCTGAACAGTCCCAGCCCAGTGGTTTTGCCAGACTGGGGGAGATCAATTCTTCCTTCAGGCTGGTGTTCCCCTCCCCTATATGATCCCCAGCTGAGGCTCAGCCACGGTTACTGTTTCCCGGTCCTGGCCACCAGCTCCCAGCCCTAGCCAGCCACTCTCCAACCCCAGCTTCCCCAGGCCATGGCTATCCACTCAGTGCCAGCACAGCTTCCCCAGGCTCTGGCTTCTCACCTGGCCCTGGCTGTGGATTCCTGCCCAGCCCCAGCCATGAGCCACTCCAAGCCACCACTTCCTGGGCTGGGCTGCTGGCTTCCTAGCCCTGGCCACCAGTCCCAGGGCAAGGCAAATTCATTGCTGCTCCTGGCCCAGACTCCCTAACTGCTGCTGCTCCCACCCCTTGCCACCAGCTGCCCTGCCATGAGCTCCACTGTCTTGTCTAGCTGTCCCCTCCCCTTCTCAGCCCTGGGACTCTCTGGTCCTGGAAGATATGTGGTTGCCATACAAAAGAATCCCAGATTTCAGCATTTCCACTTGCATCGGTTCTATCCCTAGATTGCTCGGTAGCCCTTAATCTGGCAAGAGGCAATCCCAAATGGCAGGATCTACAAATACCATTTGAAGATGTCAGTGTTTTATTCATCAGATCCTGCTACTAACAGCAGTTGACCTGAAGAACATAAGAATGCACTTGTGCAAACAAAACATTTACACTAGTTTATATCACTGCCTAGTTTTATCTCTTGCTTTTCTTCTGGGTGAATTTAATAAATATTTACACATCTGTGTTCCTGTGATAAATAGGACATGCAATTTCATGCCACTTGGTTTAAAAAACTGCTGACAAAAGTTACATGGTTGTTATGGCTGAGTGGCTCCAATGCGAGCTAACTAAAATTCTTGTCTTTAACCTACATGAAAACAAACCAAAGCAAAACCCAGAACCTTATTATTGCAGTGTTTAGATGGGCAATTTAATGTCAGAGCCCTGGTATGCGCCGTTCATACAGTCAGGGGCACTAGAGCAATTTGTGTAATGAGGATGATGAAAGCCATAAAACCCTGTTTATAAGGGAAACCTCATCAAGCCAGGGGGTGTGGAAGCACCTCTGGTTCCAGCACCTCCCTGTACCTTCTGGACACTGGAATTCTGGGTAAATGTTTAAAAACGTGACTGAACGCCCTTGGGCAGTGCTAGATATTAACCATAAGAAAGATGTAACTAGACTGTGAGCCTGACCCAGATCTTGCCTCTACTACACAAGCCAAGCAGCCAGGCTGTGCACTGTGAATCATTCCTACCATGGCGGTTACTACCAGCTCAGGGATCATGCAACAGCCAGTCTACCTGCACCTTTGCTCGGCAGCTGGAAGAGACCAATGATGCCAATTTGCCCAGGTTCCACCAGCCCTGTCAGTCCACGGGCTGCTACCTCCTGGTATGTGACCTGTCCCTGAGCACACCTGTGCACACACCCCAGAAATCCTGTTCCTCCCCCACCCAGCCTAAAATAAAAATAATAGAGTCACACTAGTTCCACCGTTGGATTTACAAGTACAAGAAGTTTATATCTGATGAGTGTTAGTAAATAGCAAAAGCCATTAGCCAGAAAGGCAGCTTACTACCAATAGAACAAAGAAGGGAAATGCAATACAATAAAGTCCCAGTATATGACCAAGAGCTGGGACTTTTACTCTGGAAAAACTCTCTGTTCAAACTAAATTTCAAAGGGAACGCATATTAAAAAGGTAGCCACTGGCCTCAATACTGACCATCAGCCAGAGTATCAGAACTGTGGCTCTCCAGAAAAGCAAATGTATGCTTTGTTTGTGACTTGAGGGTTTTTTCCTGTTTATGAGATCATCTTTACATCCAAGGTGAAACAACACCCCCACCTTCCTGGAGTCTTAGAGCTTGTACCCACAACACAGTTATTGATGGAGAACACCCTTGGGCTGTGGCACAGAACTGTCCTCTCCGTTCCTTCACTCTTGCCTTTTGCCTCGCTAATAATGCCACTACTACAGTTTGCTATTGCCTTCAAACTTTCCCACCTAAATGTCCACTAAAAGCATGTCTATAGGTTATATTCAGAACCTGTTCAAGGCAATTTGCTACCAGATGCGATGCTTCAGGGCTCTTCCGCCCACCCATGCTATGAAACTTAGCCCTGTTTCATACAACCTCCCACGAGAAGGGGTAACCAGGCCAAATCTGAGTGAGTAGCACTGCAACCTAACACATAGGTTGTATTACCACTCATGTTTGGCTCAACCGCAGCTCCGTCATGACAGACCAGACTAAATATGTTGCCCTAGGCCAGGGGTGGCCAACCCACAGCTCTCAAGCTGCTTGTGGCTCTTTGAGCCATTAAAAGTGGCTCCTGCTCAGAGCTGCAAGGCAGAAGTGCTGCCACTTTGTGTATGCACCCCGGTGCTTAGAGGAAGAAGCAGGCAATGGCGGTGGCAATGGCAGGTCCAGTGAGTCACCAGCATCAACTTAGGGTGGGTGGGGTCTGGGGTGCCTGGCTCTGTGGGACAGGGAGGGCACTGAGTTAGAGCAAGGAGGCTGGGAGTGCAAGGCTGTGGGGGTGAGGGGGATTGGGTTATAGTGGGGAGCTGGGGGTGCCTGGCTCTGGAGGAGGGGAGTGGATTGGGCTAGAGCAGGGGACTGGGGATGCTGGCCCTGGGGGAGGGGGAAGACTTTGAGCGACGTATTATATATTTATGTTATCTCTCTATCTATCTATATTATAACTAGATAGATAAAAATAAATATATAATATGTGGCTCTTTGCACTCTACCTGTGACTCTTAGTTCCTAACTAGTTGGCCACCCTGCCCTAGGCGGTTGTCCAGAAATCCACCACCCTAGGGAGCTGTCAAACTTACCTAGAGCTACATCAGCCTCTGGTTACACTAGATAGCTTCCCAGTGTCTGATACTATTGTATGATTACGCATAGGCACTTAGAGTTCTCTTCTTTTAGGAAATGCTTGATGAGACAGCACAGTAGATTTTCAGGAAGGGATGAAGCTTGAATGTAGCAGTGTCTTGGCTTGACCTGTGTATTCTTGAAAACAGTTCACTCATCCTCTAGATCCCTTTTAATATGATGCTCAGTACCTATCTTGTCACTAAACCATCTAAGTTCCCCCACCTTTCACAACTGCTTTCCCACTTGGAAATTGAGAGAGGTCCCAGATGTTTGAAAAAGGGCAAATGTAGTGCCCAGCTTTAAAAAAGGAAAGAAGGACAATCCAGGGAACTGTAGACTGGTCAGCCTCTCCTCAGTCCCTGGGAAAATCATGGACAGGATCCTCAAGAAATCCATTTTGGAGCACTTGGAAGAGGGGAAAGTGATCAAAAGTAATCAACATGGATTCACCAAGGGCAAGCCATGCCTGACCAATCTGATTAGCTTCTATGATGAGGCAACAGGCTCTGTGGACACAGGCAAGTTAGTGGATATGATATACTGTGACTTCAACGAAGCTTTTGATACAGTCTCCCACAACATTCTTTCCCATAAATTAAGGAAGTATGGATTAGATACTTGGACTGTAAAATGGAGAGAAAGCTGGCTTGACGGTCAGGCCCGATGAGTAATAGTCAGTGGCTCAACATCTGGGTGGTGGTCGATTTCAAGCGGAGTGCCGCAAGGCTTGGTTCTGTATCTGGTGTTATTCAACATCTTTATTAATAACTTGGATGAGGGACTGGATTGCACCCTCAGCAAGTTTGCAGATGACACTAAGTTAGGGGGAGAGGTAGATACGTTGGAGGGTAGAAATAGGATCCAGAGTGACCTGGATAAACTGGAGGATTGGGCCAAAAGAAATCTGATGTGGTTCAACAAGGAGAAGTGTAGAGTCCTGCACTTGAGACGGAACAATCCCAAGCATTGTTATAGGCTGGGGACTGACTGGCTAAGCAGCAGTACAGTGGGAAGGGAACTAGGGATTATGGTGGATGAACGCTTGGGTAAGAGTAAACAATGTGCCCTTGTAGCCAAGAAGGCTAATGGCATATTGGGATGCCTTAGGAGGAGCATTTCGAGCAGATCTAGAGAAGTTGTTATTCCCCTCTATTCGGCACTGGAGGGCAATGAAAATGATAAAGGGGCTGGAGCACATGACCTATGAGAAGAGGCTGAAGGATTTGGGCTTATTTAGTTTACAGAAGAGAAGACTGTGGAGTGATTTAATAGCAGCCTTCAACTTCCTGAAGGGGGCCTCTAAAGAGGATGCAGAGAAACTGTTCTCAGTGGTAACAGATGATGGAACAAGGAAGTTACCAGAGGGAGAGGAGTAGGCTGGATATTAGGAAAAAACTACTTCACCAGGAGGGTGGTGAAGCACTGGAACGTGTAGCCCAGAGCAGTGAGTGAATCTCCATCCCCAAAGGTTTTTACGTCCTGGATTGACAAGGTCCTGGCTGGGATGACTTAGTTGAGGTTGATGCTGACTGAAGCAGGGGGTTGGACTTGATGACGTCCTGAGATCCCTTCCAGCCCTAGAATTCTATGATCCTATTATTCCATTATCCCTGCTTTATGACAACCGCTACTTAAAATCTAGCATTAGGTGGAACAGTGGGGGAGGTGTGACCCATAGAAGCAGCCATATTTACTACTGAGATATTGCTGGGCAGTCACCAGTCAGAACACAAGTCTCTTCAATATCCAGTTGGAACAGTAAGATTTGCACAGTAAGGTTATTATAAAATAACCATGAAAACTCATGGCTTATTGACTGTTTCTCACACAGTTTGCTGCAATTTGCACACTGTCTGTTTGAGCATTACAACCCACTGGCCAATCAGAATACAGGGAATTGCATAATTTAGAAGTTATACTATAAAGAAGATGCATCAAGGGAGCAAGTTCCCATTTGTAACAGCAATTGCAGCAGGATGGTTCCCAAGCTGTGTATGTTATCACTTTGTACCACCACACCAAGTTCGTTCTTTAAGGGAATGTAATGTACCTTATCAAAAAGTGCATTAAAGGACAAAGGTCTCAGGAGAGGGACATTCTTTTTGATAAAAGACTGAGAGACAATGTTGTTGCTCACTCCGATAAGTGAGGAATTAAGAACTCACCTTAAAGTATGTTAAGTGCCTCCTTTACCTGCCAGCCTATTCAGTCCAAGCAGGACAAACTGGCAATTTCACAGATTCAGGGTGTCACAGGGACAGCTCTTGCACGCTAGAGAGCAAAAGACTTTTTCCAGAAAGTTCACGGCATCACAGCTTTTTGATGCTGTTTTAGAAATGTGAAATAATTGCCTGTGACCACACCTTTTGGAAGGGCCTGGGGGGAAATCTGTGGTGCAGATATCTTTGCAGGGGTGCTGACAGTTGTTGTGCCAAACTTGAAACCCTGTATTTCATGGAAACCACATCAAGCCAGGGGGTGCTGCAAAGCCCCCAAAACCTGTAGTTCCAGCACCTATGTGGGGAGGGAGGGAGGGAGAAAGAGACAATATCAGGGTTGTTCAGCCAATCACTGTAACCTTAGTTATGCTGAATGTCACAGGCTGGGCTCTTTCTCTCTGAGGATGCAATTACCCCACTCCCAAATAGAACCAAAGGCTCTAGCTTGTCCCCTTTTTCAGATTACAAACAAGATCCAACAAAATAGCCTCCCCTATCTGGGAGAGAAGGCTTTTCCAAGTCCAACAGAAGGCAGCTTCGGTGCTTTGAAATCCAAGCAAAGCTCATAAGTCCAGCCTCTCCTCTTCCATTCTGATGTGTATAAACCAGGGCTTCTAGATTAACATATCTCAGCTCCATTCACACTACAGCCACTTAAACCCTTGCCTGTCTGGTTTCAAATCCCTACAGGCCTCTTGCCAAGACAAGTGGTTTGGAGAAGGGGGCCTGTGACATTATCTGGCAAACCAACATCACCTGCCCAGATGGATCAAATGTGAAATTGCGGAACTATTAACGGTGGTTTGTAACCTATCCTTTAAATCAGCTTCGGTACCCAATGGTTGGAAGACAGCTAATATAACACCAATATTTAAAAAGGGCTCTAAAGGAGACCCTAGCAATTACAGACCGGTAAGTCTAACGTCAGTACCGGGCAAATTAGTAGAAACAATAGTAAAGAATAAAATTGTCAGACACGTAGAAGAACATGATTTGTTGAGCAAAAGTCAACATGGTTTCTGTAAAGGGAAGTCATGTCTTACTAATCTATTAGAGTTCTTTGAAGGGGTTAACAAGCATGTGAACGGGGGGATCCAGTAGACATAGTATACTTAGATTTACAGAAAGCCTTTGACACGGTCCCTCACCAAAGGCTCTTATGTAAATTAGGTGGTCATGGGATAGGAGGAAAGATCCTTTCATGGATTGGGAACTGGTTAAAAGACAGGAAACAAAGGGTTGGAATAAACGGCAAATTTTCACAATGGAAGTGGGTAACTAGTGGTGTTCCCCAAGGGTCAGTCCTGGGACTAATCTTGTTCAACTTATTCGTCAATGATCTAGAGAAAGAGGTAAGCAGTGAGGTGGCAAAGTTTGCAGATGACACCAAACTGTTCATGATAGTCAAAACCAAAGCAGACTGTGAAGAACTTCAAAAAGATCTCAGCAAACTGAGTGATTGGGCAGCAAAATGGCAAATGAAATTTAATGTGGGTAAGAGTAGGGTAATGCACATTGGGAAAAATAACCCTAATTATACATATAATATGATGGGGGCAAATTTAGCTACAACAGATCAGGAAAAGGATCTTGGAATTATAGTGGATAGTTCTCTGAAAACATCCACGCATTGTGCAGCGGCAGTCAGGAAAGCAAATAGGATGTTAGGAATTAATAAAAAGGGATAGAAAATAAGATGAAGAATATCTTATTTTCCCTATATAAAACTATGCTATGCCCACATCTTAAGTACTGTGCGCAGATGTGGTCTCTTCACCTCAAAAAAGACATATTGGCATTAGAAAAGTTTCAGAAAAGGGCAACTAAAATGATTAAGGGTTTGGAATGGGTCCCATCTGAGGAGAGGCTAGAGAGACTGGGACTTTTCAGTCTAGAAAAGAGGAGACTGAGGGGCGATATGATAGAGGTATATAAAATCATGAATGGTGTGGAGAAAGTGAATACAGAAAAGTTATTTACTTGTTCCCATAATATAAGAACTAGAGGACACCAAATGAAATTAATGGGTAGCAGGTTCAAAACTAATGAAAGAAAGTTTTTCGTCATGCAGCGCACAGTCAACCTGTGGAACTCCTTACCAGAGGATGCTGTGAAGGCCAGGACTCTAACAGAGTTTAAAAATGAGCTCAATAAATATTTGAGAGTTAGGTCCATAGATGGCTATTAGCAAGGGGTAAGGTATGGTGACTAGTCTTTTGTCGAAGGTGGGAGATGGATGGCAGGAGACAAATCGCTTGATCATTGTGTTTGGTTCACCTCCTCTGGGGCACCTGGCATTGGCTACTGTCGGCAGACAGGATACTGGGCTAGATGGACCTTTGGTCTGACCCAGTATGGCCGTTCTTATGTTCTTATGTACCCTCTCAGATGCTGATCTCTACTAAGGACCCAATTGTGTGAGACACTGGCTACGTCTACACTAGCCCCAAACTTCGAAATGGTCACGCAAATGGCCGTTTTGAAGTTTACTAATGAAGCGCTGAAATGCATATTCAGCACCTCATTAGCATGTGGGCGGCCGCAGCACTTCGAAATTGACATGCCTCGCCGCCGCGCGGCTCGTCCCGCAGGGGCTCCTTTTTGAAAGGACCCTGCCTACTTCGAAGTCCCCTTATTCCCATCAGCTGAATTTCGAAGTGCCGCGGCCGCCCACATGCTAATGAGGCGCTGAATATGCATTTCAGCGCTTCATTAGTAAACTTCAAAACAGCCATTTGCATGGCCATTTCGAAGTTTGGGGCTAGTGTAGACACGGCTACTGAGTGCCTTGAATTCCCACTGACTGCAGTGGAAATTGAGGGTGCCCAGCACCTCCCAGGCTCATACCAACATAACAAGAAGATACCTTGAAGTCTGACGATACATTTTACCGTCAGACCATAGATCATCAAATGTATTTCAGCATAAACTAAACCTTGTCATTCAAGTTCTTTAGGTCAGAGTCTATACCTGGGTCTCCTGGTTCATCTCTGAAAGTTGCATTGAGCAGTTGTATTTTTCTAGCCCTGCAGTATGTATTTTTAATCAACTATATATCATAAAATGTCGGCTGTTTATTTGCCCTCAGTGGGGACTTTACTGTGAAGCTGAGAATTAGAACATCCTGTGTTGTTTTCCCAAGTGCTGCCCCCACTCCCCCATGCAGGAAAGTGGAAACATTCAGGAAACAGAAATAAAAAGAACAAGTTACTTTTGCTTCAGTTTATTCTTGTGCACGTTAACATTTGAAAGTGACATACCTTGTGAAAATATAATGAGGCAGTTAGAAACTCCTGTGCAAATGAGACCACTGGGACTTTTTACTGAACATTTGAAACTCACTTGGTTCCAGTTTAGCTCTAATAAAAAGCAAGGATGAAACCTGGCAAAGATCTGCTTTCTCCAAGCATGCCTCATTCGTTTTGGACTTGCTGGCTAATAAAAATGCCTGTGTACAGCAGCTGCTCAGCCAAGAAGCTGTTTCTTTTCATGGTGAAATATATTACTGCAGAACAAGGTCATAGGCTCTTCCCAGCGTATATCTGCAACACCAGCCCAGTAGTTCTCCACTTCTTCTTTGGTTTATTTTAATTCAGTGAATTAAATAAAACCAAACCTGATTTTTTTCCCCTGGGAGACTCATGCTTTCCTTAAGCAGGATGGTCTTCCCATTTGCATGTTCCATCTGGGTTATGCTATTATGTGTTTTGTTCATTAATCTATTTGAGGTACTCATGTGGTGTCTACAGGTGGTCCAGATCTGGGTTGTAAAATCATTCTGTAATATCAAAACAAAAAGCGGTCAAGTACCACTTTAAAGACTAGCAAAATAGTTTATTAGGTGAGCTTTCATGGGACAGACCCACTTCTTCAGACCATAGCCAGACCAGAAGTCTGAAGAAGTGGGTCTGTCCCACGAAAGCTCACCTAATAAACTATTTTGCTTGTCTTTAAAGTGCTACTTGACTGCTTTTTGTTTTGATAGTGTATAGACTAGCACGGCTTCCTCTCTATTACCATTCTGTAATATGGTTAATTGGTTATTCGGCTGTAACCTGTATAGGAGAGGCTATCTGAGTGACCTATATAGGACAGCTCTAGGCAGATGACTGTGAGTGGACCATAATTCAGACTACACTACAAAGTTCCCCTGTAATGAGAACTTCTGCTGATTCTTAGAGCCAAAACCTCCAAGGCCAGCCCCACGTCTGATTACTAAGATCATGGCTAAAGTATCTCTGGCAATGTCCGTGCTGCTGCTGCTGGTTGGCAGGCTGTTTTGCTCATGCAGCACCAATGTTCATTATCAATGCCCACATAAAGTTCTCTAGCAAATCTACCATCAGTAGGGAAGGAAGAGAGGCTGTCCCCACCAAGATCTGAAAGAAGAAAGGTTTGGAGAAAAAGAACCCTTTGCCACAAAGTATCTCTTGGCTTTCCGATTAAACCTCACAACAGCTACTGAACCAATAGCCAAGCTTCTTCATGCCCCACACTTCTACCAGCCAGCCTCAAGCAAGCAGAACAATGGAGCAGCTGAAGTTTTTGTTTTACTTGAAACAACAATCCCTGCACTGTGGTATTTCCAAGCACCCGGGGCTTCTGGCTTAGGCACAGAGACTTGCCATCTTCCCTTCTGGTGATGCGTTTAGCGCTGCTCCGGGGAGAATTGTCACAACTGAAATATCAAGAGCAGATTCTATTTGTTACTGTGGCCAATACGTGAGGGAGAATTACTGGGGAGGATGCGGTCAGAATGATCGACTTACCGGTATAAGTGTCTAAAACAGGAGTCCTAGCCAACACAGCGCCTGAGTCTCAACTCAGTGTAGAAGATGGGCTCTCCCTTCTCACACCACAACAGCTTGGAGCAGTGCTGCTCTTCAGCCTTTCCTTGCGATCACCTAATAAATTATTTTGTTAGTCCTTAAAGTGCCATACGACTGCTTGTTTGTTTTGATAGAATACAGATTCACACGGCTCCCTCTCCGTCGCTTTCCTTGTGGTGTGAGGCTCGCCATGCAAAGCCACCTTCAGTGGAAGCAGCAGCTCTTGCACTACAGCAGCAGATGCAGCAGGAGCCTGGGAGGTGTCCCAATCTGGAGTCCCTGCTCATAGCCTGTCCTCTTCAGAAACATCTGTCCCTCACTGATCCGACGTGGGGGCATTTCACACCCATTTGCCCTCACTATGCAGGACTAAACAACCACATGAGGCACAAGGCAGTGGAGAATCAGGTCCCATCCACCGTCGTTATAAAGAATGAAATAGAGATGGGAAGAAATCAAGAATAAACCTTTTTTAAAAAAATAGTTACCCCTTAATTGAAGGAGATATTTATCAAGAAAAATGGATCAGTGAACTGGAGGCACATCCCACTAGGAGACCGATGAAAAGTACTTAATTCCCCATTCTTGTAGTCAGGTCAGGTGGAAGGAGCCCCATTGACATCTGTGGATCTTTTCATTCATGGAAGCCACTATCCACATGGTCAGATTGCCTTCAGTTGTAACCTATTGTTTTAGGGCTTTTTACACAACCTACAGGCAGCATGGCTTTAGGAAAGTTGCTAATACAGTTTGTCAGCAAAGTACTGCTGGAAGTTAAGAAATCTTTAGGGGTTTAATGTTAGTTTTAGTTCTTTCCAAAGTGCATTTTTGTCTACAGTGCAGCTTTTCCCCACTGTGATTTCCAAACCATTTTCTAATATTTCAACACATTGCAGTAGGTAGTCTCATGTCATGGTGGTGGGAAGCGGATGGGTGGAGAGATGCTGAGCCAACTCTAACTACGACATTCTACTGCTGTCAGTTGGGTCTGACTGCCGGCCTGGGAAATAAAGAACACCAAAATATACATGCGTGGGAAGGATTTCCAAGAAGAATTTGTCCAAATTGTTTCTGGAAAGAGATGATAACATTATGTTCTGAAATACAGGAAGCTAAAGATCATAATGAATGATGAAAGGCAAGCACTAATTACATGGGGTTGGGGAAAATAGCTTCAGTATGATTTTCCCCTTAACTTTTAACATTAATTATTCATTTGGGTGCTGTATGGGTGATATCATACTGTGGGTACGTTTATTTCTCTTTCCTGCTTACAAACAGGCTGAACTAGCACTGCATTGAGTCCAATGCCTCAGGCTCTTTCCAAAGCTGCATACAGTGTCCCATGGAGAAAAAGTGCAGCTATTGCTTCCTTACTAGAAAGGAAACACTGCCATATTTAAGCCTCTTGGCATTTCATTAGTTCATATATGCCACTGGGAATTCAGATAGCAACAAAAGAGTACTTCACAGAGAGAAAGGCTAACAAACTTTAGTGCTTGCTTCAAAGTATAGTTGATTGACTGATTTATTCATTTGTTCTGTTTATATAAACTACAAATACCTCTGGGCTGATCTTTGCGAGCCTGTACACAAACTGAGAATCCAGCTGTTTGAAATCACAGTCAACGCATACTCCCACCATTAGTGTAAAGTGAAAATAAAAGTACACACCACCTCGCTAGCTGAAGGGAAGGGAGCTGCCTCTCTGAACCTGCAGTCTCCCCTCTTCTCAAGCTTTTCTGCCAGTTTTATTGCAAAGAGGCATTTGTGGAGTCTGTAATGATGTGGCACTTCCGTCCACCTCTGGTGGACTCAATGTACGACCATTGTGTGAGACAAGCTGTATCAGATGAAAGGAGCACAGTGTGCAGTGATTTTTCAAGTGAGCCTATGCATATGAAAGGTGCCTTCCAGCCTGTCCTGGAAATGGATAACTTGTATTTGTCAGTAGAACAAGTACATTCTCAGAGAAACATAGTGGGTAAAGTAATACATTTTGCTGGACCAACTTTTGACATGAAGAATACCTCAACGCAGCTCAGAAACTTCTCTCTCTCACCAAGAGAAATTGGTCCAATACAATATGTTACCTCAGCCATCTTCTTTCTCTAATATCCATGGACCAACATAGCTACAGCAAAATTGCAATTGAAAAGACGTCCCAGGCAGTGGCTGTGTCAGCTTCCCCACAGGACCCCACCAGTGTGGCTCAACAATGAGATATTTTTAATTGTCATTCACTGCTGGTTAAACTTCCCTTGGACAGACTCTGATCGCCTAATGCATGTGTGCCTTTATTCAGAAAATGATAATTTACCTGACCAGTGCACTTCAGACCTGATTCAATTGTCACTGCCTTCAGTGGAAGTCAGATCAGATCTCTACAGAGATCTAGCAAGGTGCTGCACGAGAAAACATAGGCACAACCATACAAAGTCAGACCACAGGTTCATCTAGCCCAGTATCCTGTCTTCTGACAGCTGCCAATGTTAGGTGCCCCAGACGGAATGAACAGAACAGGTAATCATCAAGTATCAGAGAGGTAGCTGTGTTAGTCTGTATCTTCGAGAACAGCAGGAAGTCCTGTGGCACCTTATAGACTAACAGATATTTTGGAGCATAAGCGCCAAAGCACCCATGAAAACTTATGCTCCAAAATATCTGTTAGTCTACAAGGTGCCACAGGACTTCTTGCTGTTCTCAAAGATAATCATCAAGTGATCCCTCCTGTCACCCATTCCCAGCTTCTGGCAAACAGACACCTCAGTACTAAGATATACAGAAATGAGAGTCTAAAGTGAACCCTATAAACCCTTTTAAAAACATCTAAATAAGTGATTTGATTTTCAGAAGTGCCAAGCACTCCACAGCTTCCAAGGTGACTGATAACTCCCAGGTAGCTCCCATTTGAAAAATCAGGCCACTTATTTTGGAGTCTAAATATTGATTTGGGGCCTTTTAGGATTAAAATTTAAAAATCTTTTTGCCCGCTTTTCCACTGAACAAAAATACAATGTAGTGACCTCTTCCTAAACCTGCACCCCCACAACTCCCTGCAGTGAGCGCAGGTGCCTCATAATAGCAGGTTACTCACACGCACGAGTCTAGAACATTTACGGACAAGTTTCTCCACACTTGAAAGACAGTTTTTAAACAACCAGGCGGGCGGAAGGGAGCAAGAGAGGATGATGTTGTCAATACAAAGGTAAATAACTCAAATAAAAAAATCCTTCTTGAGGCAAATCAGACACAAGGCCGATACAAGTTGGAAGTGGCCCTTTGAGAGCCGGAAACAGGAGAGCCATAAAGAAAAGCTCTCTAGTCTAAGATGTCACACGGGAGGTGATCTGAGGTGGCGAGTTAACATACAACTTTAAAAAAAATGGTATATAAACAAGAGAAGGGCCCAATCAGTTCAATAAACTTTGAGTAACTGCACCCTGGAGGCCTTCTGTGGTTTATTGGTGCCTAAGATATTTTCCCACCCAATCTGCCTCAGTATTAGAGCTGTGACCACAACAGGCTTCTAAAGCTAAGCAGGACTAGACTACGCCAGTACTTGCAGCAGCAGAGGTAGATTATGTGCACAAGGAGCCAGTTCTGCCACCTTAAGCAACTTTCTTTCATAACTCTGCTGCCCACTGCAATCGGTCCTACATCGGAATGATGTCATCAGCTTAATCAGCTAGCACCTCTTCTCTTTGTCTTCCACTCGATGCTTAAGGGGGGGGGCAGAGTCCCTCCTACCCCCACTGTCTCAGAAGCAGGGAATGGGTGACAGGGGGTGGATCATTTGGTGATTACCTGTTCTGTTCATTCCCTCTGGGGCATCTGGCATTGGCCACTGTTGGAAGACATGTTTCTGGGCTCGATGGACCTTTGGTCTGACCCAGTATGTTCTTACACAGTCAGAAAACCCTATGGCTGGCCTGTGCCATCCAGGTCAGACTCCAAGGTCACTGTTTCATTGCTGTGTAGACTTCTGAACTCAGGTTAGATCCTGAGCTTTGGGACCCTCCCACTCACAGGGTATAAGAGCCTGGTCTCCAGCCTGAGTCTGGAAGTCTGTCTTGCGAAGAACCAGGCCCACAGCCTGAGCCCCACAGGCCCATGTCAGCTTCTGCAGATATCTAGTTTGCTGTGTAGACATAGGCTCAATGGCTCCCTGACTGACTCTTGTCTTTGCAGCTTTTAGTATTGTACCTGCTTGTCTTCAGCAGTGTTCTCTGTAAGCTGAGCACTTGGATGAGTGCCCAGAAGAGATTCAGGTGCTGCCCATCTGATTAGCCGAGTGCCCACAGCCTCCGACAGCCAGCAGCATGGGTTTCTATTGATTGTGCACATTCACACATACCTTAGAGCACGTAACAACATTTATTCCACCCAGGGATGGAAAAAGTTAGAGGGAAAACTGGTCCTTGGGCTTCACTTCCTAGACTGGCAGGTGCCTGTTTTTGAGCGCAGCTCCTTCATATGGGTGGCTACTCTTGTGGTGGTGTTGAACTTGCTAGTGGACGCAGGGAGGCAGAGCACACAAAAGGGCTTGCAAAGGCAGTGATGAAAGCCCTAATGAGGGAGGGGAATGCAGGAGGTGGGAAACCAAGAGAGGAGAAGAAACGGCAGAATATTGAGGGGTGGGAGAGAGGTGAAAGGGCTGTTAGCTCCTTTCATCCCTGCAGTGGTTTCATTCAGTGCTGTGCATATATTAAAAATACATGTCTTGGACTACTATCCAGTGTTAAACTGAAGAGCCCAATGGTGAGCGATCAGAGCATAACAGAAACAAAAATGGCCTCAAGGAGACTCTTAATTTAACCTTCTTTTATTAGCCCTTTTCTCTATGATGATATTCTAAAGTGTTTTCGAAGTTTGAGGGAGGGGATTTACACCCCTGTATGATACCTGACACCACTGGGCAGCTTGTAATTAACAAATTGCCATTTTTAATTTCTGCAAGAACCAGTCTGAATGAAGCAGATGGGAAAGACCTGAAATAAAAATAACCTCCCATTCCAATTAAGCACTGGAACAAATCACCTAGAGAGGTTGTGGACCCTTGATCATTGGAGGTTTTCAAGAACAGGGGAGAGTTAGAACAACACCTATCAGAAATGGTCTTGATTATATTTAGATGTGTCTCAATTTGTGGGACTAAACTAAATGAGCCCTTCAAGCCTACATTTCTGTGATTCTGTTATAGATTTTTTTTAAATAACATTGAATCCAAAATGTTGCAAAGCAAAATGCATCTTAATACAACAGCCACTGTTCTTGCAAATATCTAGTTACTTTCCCCTTAACTACATGACAGTGGCGATATCCAAAACAGCATTAGATGGGATGATATTAGATAGGGAATATGGCATTAATTATATAGTTTGAAAAGGAAAGTGTGATTTCCTTTATATCCTTTATGGCTGTGGCTGGTAATTGCTACCTCTGTCACATCTACACAAAACCCAGAGAGTTTATCACTGATGTTTGGCAGGAATGTAATTATAGCATCACTGTGCAGAGTTCCATCAAAGGAATGTATTTGTTTGTGTATAAATCAAAACTCCCATCTTTTTCTAGCTCTATTTGCTGGCAATATTAACAACTTTTTAAATAACAGTGATAATCATGCAAAAATCCCGTATTTAAGAATGGCCCATCATCTTGTCCCAACACAAGTTTTTTCTCAGAATGACATGGCATCACAAACATATGTGCACAAAATAGCATGCTGAGCCCTGATCATATGGAAGGTGTCCCAGAGGTCCCTAGGGATGACCTGTGTCACGTCACCCTGTGCATCTTCATAAACCATGGAGCTTTCAGCTCTTAAGCTCATCAGATCCTTCCATTTCATGACTATAGTTTCCTTACATATACTAAAATAATATATCGACTACAGCAGAACCTTGCTGACTGGGAGATCCATTGTGAACTATTAAGTTTTGTGAATTAACTGGTAAAAGAGAGGTAGCCATGTTAGTCCGTACTCCAACAAAACAAAACAGCAGAAATGTAACACTTTAAAGACAAACAAAATGATTTATTTGATTATGCACTTTCATGGGACAGACACACTTCTTCAGATCAATCTTATTTCCAATACAGACTGACATTTATAAGTACAGAGGACCAAAAAAAAATTGCAATAAAAACCTGACAAATCAAGTACACAGCACTGAAGGAGGGGGGTGAGGGAAGGGGGGACATTAAGTGTCCTGCCTGAGATAATTACGAGCATCAAAAGAAGGGAAGCAATCCTTGTAATGCATGAAGTAATTGACGTCTCTGTTCATACCACGTGTTAATGTGTCAAAGTTGAACATGAATTCCAACTCACAAATTTTTCACTGTAATCTGTTTTTAAATTCTCTGTGCTCTAGGACACACATTCTCGGGTCTTTTACAGAATGTCCACTTCACTGAAGTGTTCACTGACTGGCTTATGTGTATTGAGTTTCTTGATGTCTGCTCTAATTTTCTCAGGCAGAACACTTAACATCCCTCCCTCCTCTTATCTCTCTCTTTCAGTCCTAGGTACTTGATTTGTCAGTTTTTATGGCAACTTTTTTTGGTCCGCTCTATTTATAAATGTCAGTCTGTATTGGAAATGAGATTGATCTGATGAAGTGGGTCTGTTGCATGAAAGCTCATCACCAAATGAATCATTTTGTTAGTCTTAAAGTGAATTAACTGGTAAAGAAAGAAATTCTATTAAAAATGAAAGGTATTTCACTCTTGGTTTGAAATTGATTCACTTTGTTCAGTTGGGGACACATTCCACCCCAAATTTCATCTAGGAGATCCCCAGGGCTTTCTAATGTGAAAGAACATAAAGGGACTGAATTTGAGTTAGCCATGTCATGGAAGCCTGATCCAAATTCCATTGAATTCAATCAAAAAGCTCTTATTAATTTTAGGATCTGGTCCTATAAGCACATCCTGTGCTTGGCGTGACACCTGGGTCTCCTGGTGCAAAGACGGTGGTCCCAGTAAAAGTGAAAGCATTGCTGTGGCAGGTTAGCCTTTCACAAGGCTAGCATTCTTAGCTTTCCACTGCTTGGCTGCCTTGGAGTGACACAGGGCTTCCCTATGCAACCAGTTAGAGCATGGCAAGCGCAGGTGTGAAAGTGTAGCACCCGCCACCTGGATCCTGCTACTATAGCACCATGTGGACCCTGCTACTACTCTTTCAAAGTTCCATAATATCTTTTGACTTAATCCTGAAACAGAGCACACTGAAGCAAGTCCTACATAAACTGATTCTAACACATTTCTCTTGTTTCATTCAGCACTGTGCAGATTAGGAGTATTAAATACAGCAGAGCCACAGAACTTCAGGGCTTGTCTTCCCAGAAGAGTTGGACCACTTTCTCTCTACTGGTATAGATAAACCACTATGGAGGCAGTCATCCAGTGTGAAAGTGTTCATACACTAGCATTTATTCCTGTAAGGGATGGAAAATAAATAAACTGGCACACTGCATTTTATGTCATTTTAACTGTATCCACACTATGGACTGCTATAATTATTGTGGGAAGAAGGGGAATCACAACCCTAACATGACTATCCCCCTACAAATCTGCAGGTAGATCCGAACTTGGACTGAACTAAGCACACACCAGTCAGTGTTCACTTGACATGGACTTTGGTAACATTTACAGCCCCTGACTTCGTCTGGAGTTCCCAACTAAAATATTAACGCTTAGCTT
Source organism: Carettochelys insculpta (assembly GCF_033958435.1). Taxonomy (NCBI): domain Eukaryota; kingdom Metazoa; phylum Chordata; order Testudines; family Carettochelyidae; genus Carettochelys; species Carettochelys insculpta. The sequence continues at coordinate 307,452,376 of NC_134137.1, read as the reverse complement.
CATCAGCTAAGATAGAATCATTCAAACATTATCATGGCATTCATGCTATTTGTCACACTGCAGATTTTTCTGTTGAATGAGATACTTTAATAATTAGCATACGTGCTTTGGTGAAGCCTTATCAAATGCTGCGATTAATGCATACTAACTCTCTTCCAGCCAGGCTTTGCTGCAGACAGAGTAGAAGTTGATCAGTTCTGACATGTCATCATTCTTGAACAATAGCCTGGTGACTGCGCAGAAATAAATGCAAAGGCACAGATGAGATCATTATGCATGTTGTGCAACAACTTCAAGCTGTGCTGGGACTGGTTGACCAGGATATGTGGCAAAGACCTCTCTATTAAAAACACAGTTATAAAAATGGCTAATTAATAAAATTAGCTTCTCCCCACTTGTTCTTTTATTTGAATACTTGTTTCCTTAGACAATCTCTAGTGTTAGTTAAGCAGGAAAAGTTATTGCAATAAAATACGTGGAGAGAGATGATGAAAAAAACATGCTACACAATATATGTATTATTGTGAAAGAAAAGATTGTCATTTATGTGAACCAAAATGAGAAAGACTAGAGCCTTTTTTGTGAAAAATAAAAAAAAGTAAGGTGCCCGTACTCAACCAGCTCCCCCTCTCCGCACCAATCCCATGGCTGGAGCTGCCGAGGTACTCACTAATGGCAAGTACCAGAACAAATAAAAGCACTGAAGACTATGTAAATACTTTCAATTTCCAAGTGATAAAGAAGAGCAGCCATGGCCTGAGATTACTACAAGTGATCAATAGTGTCTATTATTTATACTTTTGTTATCAAGATATCAGGATGCATAAATAAAAGGACAAACTCAAAGGCCATAAGCCTGCAAAGGTTTATGTAGATCAATAGGCCCATGGAGCTCAAAGAGACCACACCTGTGAGTAAGTCTGCTTTTATGCTATAGATTAGATCTGCACAGTTATTTAGGAACTGGAATGTGCAGCTATGCAACTAGATTGGTTTTTCAAAATGCACCAGAACAGATTAGATACTCAACTCCTATTGACACCAACGGGGGCTAGATGCCTAACCAGTTCTAGGTGCTTTTAAAAAACCCAAGGCATCCATCTACAGTGTTAGGTACCTAAAATTCAGACCCTCATGGCACATCTACACTCAAAACTTTGCAGTGGCACCAGCACATCTGTGCCGCTATACCACTGTGGCTCCGCAGCAAAGACACCACTAAGCCAGCAGGGAGCTTTTCCCATTGGCATGGTTAATCCACTTCTGTAAGAGGGGCGGTATCTATACCAATGACAGAAGCCGTCCCATCGACTGACATAGTGCTGCTTACATTGTGGGTTAAATCAGTATAACTATGTGGATTTTTAATGCCCCTGATCAATGTAGTTATACTGATGTAAATTTATAGTGCAGATTAGGCCTAAGTGTATGCAGGGTTAGAGCCTAAATAATAAGATGGAGTGATTTTTTTCTGTAAAAAGTATATCACATCTGCTGGTATATATAATTGTAGCCATCTTCATATTGGAAAGATTAGAGCTAGTACAATACGTAAACAAAAATGTTCACGAATATTCACTCAAGCAAGGGGATGAATTATTTTTGCTGTGTTCATGCCCCTTTAGTATTCATTTCCTCTGACCATTCTGTGAATTAATTTACTAACTGGAATTTGAAACACGTAACTGTAAGTATTTGCATTTGATGGCGATGGGGTTACACCTATCCAATCAGAATAGAGAAATACATCAAAGCCATGTCTACACATGCTGGCTACTTCGAAGTAGCTGCGCCAACTTCAAAATAGCGCCCACCACGTCTACATGTGGCGAGCGCTATTTTGAAGTTGAAATCGATGTAAGGTGGCGAGACGTTGAAGTCACTATCCCCATCAGGAGGTGGGAATAGCGCCCTACTTCGACGCTGAACATCGAAGTAGGGCACGTGTAGCCGATCCGTGTCCCACAACATCGAAAGAGCGGGGTCCGCCATGGTGACCATCAGCTGAGGGATTGAGAGACGCTCTCACCAGCCCCTGAGCTCTATGGTCACTGCGTGCAGTGGCCCCTTAAAGCTCCCCGCCCCCTGTCTTCCTGTGGAGGAAGCTGAGAGCACGTGCAGGCGGCAGCACTGACACGCGGCCAGCCTGCACGCCTCCCTGCAGCCCCAAGCCACCACCCTCGCTGCGATGGCTGCCCGCCAGCCCCCGAAGCACCCCCAGGGCACCTCCCCCAAGGGGAGCCAGGGCTCCCAGGCAGCCAGCCAGCCTGGGACAAGGCAGCGGGGCCCCTCCTGGACGGAGGCTGAGATCCGGGACCTGCTGGGGCTCTGGGGTGAGGAGGAGGTGCTCCAGGTAATGGGGAGCAAGAGGCGGAACACGGATTCATTCACTCGGCTGGCCGAGGGCCTGGCCGCCCGGGCTCACCCTGCCCACACTCCTGACCATGTCAGGAGTAAAGTTAAGGAGCTGCGGCAGGGTTATGCTCGGGCCCAGGATGTGGCCAGCTGATCTGGGGCCGCCCCCGCCACTTGCCCATTTTACAGGGAGCTCAGTTCCATCCTGGGCCCCCAGTACACCTCCTCCCCGCCGGCCACTCTTGACACCTCTGCCGACGAGCCCCAGCAGGCCCCGGAGGTGGAGTCCGCCCCAGAGGCAAGCCCAGCACCCCAGGGGCCCACCCAAGAGCCCACCCCTGGGATGCCAGAGGAGGAGGAGGGGGAATCCTCCTCCAGCAATGTGGGGGGGTGGATCCACATCGCCATGCCATCCCGGAGCTCCAGCAGGGCGTCCGCCCAGAGGGCGTCCCCCGACCGTGGAAGCAGACCGTCAGGTATGTACCCCCCCCGGTGCACACCCCCGGGGTTAAGGGGCAGGGACAAGAGACGTGACCAGGGCCCTCCACATGCCCAGATGACCATGGCCCCAAGGACAGCAGTGGCATGTCCCTCAGAAGAGTGCATCAGCCCCTGCCCCCCAGCAGGACAGTGCCATGCCCCATCCCTGGGGATGGGGGGGAGCGGAACCTAAGGTCCCCCGGAGGGGGAGACAGTGGGACACCCATCAGCAGCAGCAGCAGCATCTCCCGGGGACGGGGATGGGGAACCAGCAGCACAGGGGTGGGAGGAACAAGGGCCACGGCTTGGGGCCTGCACTAACGGCCGTCTCAACTCTTCATCCCCCCCCCATGTTCCGCAGCTGCACCATCGGAGGGCCCGGAGAGCGCCAGCAAGGTCTCCGTGGTCCTGGAGAGCCCACTGGGATCATTGCTGCAGGCCAGCCCCTTGGCGGAGCACCGACCAGCCCCAGGACGGGGCCGATGGCAGAGCCACCACCCGAGGACGGCCACAGACCCCCAGCTGCTCGTGACCCTCCAGCGTCAGCTGGAGGTGTCGGAGCAGTGCCTGCGGGTGGAGGAGCGGCGGCTGGAGCTCCAGGAGCGAGCACTGGCCTGGCGCCAGGAGGCATGGGGGGGGGGCCTTCATGCACACATTTGAGTGCATAGTGGAATACCTGCCCCCCCCCACCATGCTGCGCCGCCCACCGCTCTGCCTGCCCTGCCCGCTGCTCCACCTGCCACTCCAACCGCCGCTCCGACCGCCGTTCGCCACCCTGGGGCCTTCTGCCAAGGGGGATCTGGGGCCTGCTGACACCCGCAGGCCATACCTGCTGGTTCGCCCGGCCCCCACCCAGCCTCGGCCATGGTTCAGCCCAAGGCGAGGGTCACACCCTCCAACCCCGGGCGCCGGACAGTAGAGGGGTGCGGGGCCCAGGATGTGGCCCCCTCCTCCCCCTTTGTACATAGCCCCCATCATATTTTTGTGTATATAGTTTGTGTGAGACCCCTGTTCTTTTATGTTACCTACCCCCCCATGTAAATAGTTCCCCCCTTTTGTTCGTACTATATATATCTATATTGTTAGTATTAATATAACAGAATTCACTGTTTTTGGTTTCAAAAACAACAGGTCCATTTTTATTTGCAAGAAAAGTGGGGTGGGGGTGCGCTTGGGTGCTCTGTGGTGTGGGTGTGGGGGCAGGGAGTGTTGTGGATGATGGGGGCGTGCAGTGGGGGGGCCTGCCAGCGTTCACCCCGTGGCCTGGTCGAAATGAGCCCGCAGGGCCTCCTGGACCCGGATCCCCTCGGGGTCCACCTGGCGACTGGAGGCAGCGGGTGGCTGCACGTCAGTCCTGCCCAGCCTCCACAGCCCAGCCCTGGAAGAAGGCCTCCCCCCCTTGCTCTTGACCAGGTCGTGGAGTGCGCTGCACGCACCCACAACCTGGGGGATGTTGGTGGGGCCTGCATCCAATCGGGTGAGGAGACATCTCCAGTGCCCTTTGAGGCGGCCAAAAGTGCACTCAACCACCTGGCGCATGGTTCAAGCACATGTTGAAGCGCTCCTGGCTGGCTGAGAGATGGCCCGTGTAAGGGTGCATGAGCCAGGGCTGGAGGGGGTCCGCCACGTCTGCAACGACGCAGAGGGGCATGGTGGTGTCCCCCACAGGGATCTCCCGCTGGGGGATGTAGGTCCCCGCCTCCAGCCAGCGGCACAGGCCCAAATTCCTGAACACCCGGGAATCGTGGGTGCTGCCAGGCCACCCAACGTAAATGTCCAGGAAGTGGCCTCAGCTGTCCACCAAGGCCTGGAGGACCACCGAATGGTAGCCCTTCCTGTTCAGACAGCGTCCTCCACTGTGCTCCAGAGCACGGATGGGGATATGGGTCCCATCCAGAGCCCCAAAGCAATTTGGGAAGCCCAGCTGGCAAACCCCACGATGACAGCATCCAGGTCCCCAAGCCTCATGAGCCTGTGGAGGAGCAGGGCATTGATGGTGTGAACGACCTGCAGGGGAAGGACATGGGAGAGCACCAGTGAGGGGTGTGCAGGGTGTGTCTGGCCCTCCACCCCAGGGCTGCCCTCCACCCCAGGGCTCCCTCCCCCAGGGCTGCCCTCCCCTCCGGGGCCCCCCCCGGGTCGTCTTACCTCCATGAGCACAGCCCCAACGGTGGCCTTGCCCACACCAAACTGCTGCCCCACGGATCTGTAGCTGTCTGGAGCGGCCAGCTTCCAGACAGTGATGCCGACCCGTTTCTCCACGCTGAGGGCACGCCGCATGGAGGTGTCCTGGTGCCTCAGTGTGGGGGTGAGCCACTGGCAGAGCTCCAGGAATGTCTGCCGGCTCATACAAAAGTTCTGGAGCCAGCGGTCATCGTCCCATTCGCTGAGCACCAGCTGCTTCCACCAGTCGGTGCTCGTGGGGTAGCTCCGCAGCCGGCGGCGTGTGCGGCAGGGGGCGGGGGGGCAGAGGTCAGCAAGGTCTGGGGTTGCTTCCTCCTCCCCTGGGGGCAGCTCCTCTTCTGTGAATAGAAGGTGGTTAGCTGCCTCCTGCATAGCACTGAGCAGGGCGAGCACTGCTCCTGCAGGGGTAGGTGGGTGGACCTCTGGCTGCTGCTGCTGCTGCTGCTGCTGCTGCTGCTGCTGCTGGGGGGTCCATACTGCCTCAACGGGGTGTGTGTGCCTGTGGCTCTGCAGACCGCGTGCTGTGCAGGCTGAGTGTGTCTGGGAGGGACCCTTTAAGGGAGCCGCTAGCTGTTGCCCCGGAAGTGCTAGTCCGCCCTGTGACCCTGTCTGCAGCTGTTCCTGGCACCCTTATTTCGATGTGTGCTACTTTGGTGTGTAGACGCTCCCCTGCAGCACCTACTTCAACGTAGTGCTGCCCAACGTGGACGCTGAACGTCGACGGCACCAGCCCTGGAGGACATGTAGACGCTATTCATCGAAATAGCTTATTTTGATGTCGCTACGTTGAAATAAGCTATTTCGATGTAGCATTCACGTGTAGACATAGCTCAAGTGACCTACTTATCCAAAAAGGGAGTCCAGAGATGGAAGTAGCTGAGTCAAATTAATTTAAGCATTCAAATATTGGATAAAATGTTCTTTGTACAATTATGTAGCTTTGCCTTGAGTACTGTTTACTACACTGTTATATTCTCCGAGAGCTTCATCCAAAGTGTATAGCCATTAACTCCCACTGAAGATCATGGCATCTGAACTTTTGGTGCTAACTGAACTGCAAATATCTAGGGCCAAATCCTGAAGTAAATTATTGTGGTGTTGTCCTTATTCAATCAAAGGATCGAATGGGGCTGACAGCCTCGCTGGCCTCTGGAACAAGGCAAAGGAGTCCTGCTATGTGCTCCAGGAAGGAATGGGGCCGGGGGCAGAATCAGCGGAGCTGGGGGCGACCAGCCCACCCCCAGCTCTAAGTTCTGCCTGGAGTGTGCCAGACAGTGCTCCAGCAGCAAATTAAAGGGCCCAGGGCTCTGGCCACTGCCGCTGCCACTGCTGCAGTGGCTGGGATCTCTGAGCCCTTTTTATATCACCAGGCCCCAGTGCAACTGCCTCCTTTGTGCCTCCTGTTGGCAGGCTGAAAAGCTCCATTTAAATTAGTTTATTCTGATCAGAAATTAGTAAAATCTGAAATAGAACTTGAAGGAGTTATCCTCTGGACCTAGTTAGTAATGCTCACTCTGGAGCTAATTTAGATTCTAACAGCTAGTGGCTAGGCATCTGTCCCAGCATGCCCAAAAGTAAACCTCTTGCTATTAAAGATTTTTTGCTCTGGCAACAAGGATTGGCAACGGAGCATTAAAATATAGATAGTTTGTTCAGGGAAGAGATTTGTGTTCACCCTGCTTTAGAAAATATTTTCCCCGGAAGAAGTTTAAAATATTTTTGTCCCTAGAGAAGAAATTCTATAACAACAGGTGAGGATTGCTGAAAAAGGAAATCTGATATGGCCTTAAATTTCTGTCTACAAGTCTAAATATTGAATAATAAGAAACAAAATAGCACCTTTAAAAAGTAACTTTCATGTAGACGATCAGAAGCAGGTAAAGCGTCCATTTATCACAAGACTTTAAATGGATTTGATATGCACCACTTGGTGAGCATAATGTGCATGATTACACATCCTTACACCCAAACAAAGGTTGAAGACAATGGACCAGGTCTTGAGGATAGAGTCAATGGGATAAGTTATATGCTAAATAATGTGGCAAAGTTTAAAAAACAATAGAATCCTACAGTTAAGCTCCACAGTCCCCACTTAGGTGCCAGCCTGCTTTTCAAATTCTGCCACGCAGCTCCTCTTGAAATTAACAGATTTGGTAGGTGCTCAGTATTTTTGAAAATCATGTAACTGTCCAATACTGCTGTAGGGAGTATAAGTGCAGGCTCCTATTTTCATAAATCTTGTCCTACAGCTCTTGGCTTCTGAGGTGCAAATGTAATTTAATGGTCAAACTCAGGCTGGGCAGATCAGCACATCTGGTATCTACTCCCAACTTTGCCACAGACTTTCTGTATGATCTGGGGCAAGTCATTCCACCTCTGTATGCCACTATTCTCAAATGCAGATACCCACAGTTACCTACCTCACAAGACTATTGTGTGATTTAGTGGCTAATCCTTCTCTACTATCAGTGGGAAAATGCCAAAAAAGCATTGAATTGCACCTTTTCCTATACATTTATAAATGCTTTGATAGACTTAGATGGAAGACCCTATAAAATGCCAAAATATTCTCTCAAGGCACAGGGCAGGTGAATTTGAGAGAATTCACCCCATTTATTCATGGGAAATAATATCACCTCACACCTCACTCACTATATGACCAGAATTTGTATACCTCACTCATTACCATGGTAATCTTCATCCTACTTTAATAAGGTACCACCAGCAAAGCACTGATCAGTATGCTCACAGAGAAGAGACCCCTAATGTTCACAGCCCCACATAAAACCCAGGTCTGTTGCACAAATTGTGTGGCTGGGGGAAGGTCTAAAAATCAGCTCTGTCAAGGCATTGCTGAACCTTTGGCCATTATCTCTGAAGGCACTTGGAGATCAGGACAGATCCCATATGACTGGAAAAAGGCAAATGTAGTGCCCATCTTTAAAAAAGGAAAGAAGGACAATCCAGGGAACTATAGATGGGTCAGCCTTACCTCACTCCCTGGGAAAATGATGGAGGGGATCCTCAAGGAATCCATTTCAGAGCACTTGGAAAAGGGGAAGGTGATCAAAAGTAGCCAACATGGATTCACCAGGGCAAGTGCTTCCTGACCAATCTGATTAGCTTCTACAATGAGGTAACAGGCTCTGTGGACATGGGGAAGTCAGTGTATATGATATACCTTGACTTCAACAAAGCTTTTGGTACAGTCTCCAACAACATTCTTGCCCATAAGTTGAGGAAGTATGGACTGGATACTTGGACTGTAAGATGGAGAGAAGGCTGGCTTGACGGTCAGGCCCGATGGGTAATAGTCCGTGGCTCAATATCTGTATGGTGGTTAATTTCAAGCGGAGTGCCGCAAGGCTTGGTTCTGTATCTGGTGTTATTCAACATCTTTATTAATGACTTGGATGAGGGACTGGATTGCACCCTCAGCAAGTTTGCAGATGACACAAAACGAGGGGGAGAGGTAGATACGTTGGAGGGTAAAGAGAGAATCCAGAGTGACCTGGATAAATTGGAGGATTGGGCCAAAAGAAATCTGATGCAGTTCAACAAGGAGAAGTGTAGAGTCCTGCACCTGGGGCAGAAGAATCCCAAGCATTGTTATAGTCTGGGGACTGACTGGCTAAGCAGCAGTGCAGTGGAAAGGGATGTAGGAGTTATGGTGGATGAAAGGTAGGATATGAGTAAACAGTGTGCCCTTGTAGCCAAGAAGGCTTACGGCATACTAGGGTGCATTAGGAGGAGTATTTCGAGCACATCTAGAGAAGTGGTCGTTCCCCTCTATTCGGCGCTGGTGAGGCCACATCTGGAATATTGTGCCCAGTTTTGGGCATCCTGGTATAAAAAGGATGTGGATGTGCTGGAGCAGGGTCAGTGGAAGGCAAAAAAAAATGATTAAGGTGCTGGAGCAGAAGACCTATGAGGAGAGGCTGAGGGATTTGGGCTTGTTTAGTTTATGGAAGAGAAGACTTAGGGGTGAATTAATAGCAGCCTTCAACTTCCTAAAGGGGAGCTCTAAAGTGGAGGGTGAGAAACTGTTCTCAATGGTGTCAGATGGCAGAACAAGGAACAATGGTCTGAAGTTACAGAGGGAGAGGAGTAGGCTGTATATGAGGAATAACTACTTCACCAGGAGGGTGGTGAAGCACTGGAATGCGTTTCCTAGTGAGGTGGTGGATTTTCCAGCCCTCAAGGTTTTTAAGCTCCAACTTGACAAGGTCCTGTCTGGGATGACTTAGTGGGGGTTGATCCTGCTTAAAGTGGGGGCTAAACTAGATGTGCTCCTGAAGTCCCTTCTAGTCCTATGATTCTATGATTCTATCTGGGAGGTTAATATTTTTTATGCAAGTTACAGAAAATATAAATAATAAGCATAGGGGAAGGAAGAGAGAATCATGAAGTCTGAAAATGAAACAGGAGGAGTAGACATGCATTGTACATACGATATAATGCAAACTAGAGAATATGGTGAGAGAGCATGAATGTATTTCAGCAACATCACACAGCATCCAGAAGACAAGCAGCTGCATTTATGTTCTTATATTTAAATGCTCTCATTTATAGATTGCATCTTAATTGCCCTGAGACAACTATGTCTGTTGTATGTTGCCTAAAGACAGCCTACTCTAGTTTGCTTGTTACAACGATCTGCTATCAAGGCAAAGAAAATAAATAAAGCAAACCTTATAATTAAGCAAATAACAGCTCCTCTAATCTTTTTTTCAGGGGGTAAAAGTAGGTAAGAGAAACAGCAGACAGTGCAGTCAGATGCTCCAGGCTACACAATATTTGCTTTTTCATACCATGGTGTGTAGCATATGACCATGCGCCAATGTCGACCACAGGAAAAGGGCACATCCTGGCCTCATGACCTATGGGCGTGTGCCTCTAGGGCAGTCAGGTTTCAGTATTCAGACATGTGATAAGGAACAAAGAAACCCTTTATGCAGCAGTAATTGCAACATTGGATGTCAGTTTTATTCCCAAATAGGAGCTGAAAGCAACCATAAGCAGGCTTTTGAATCCGCCCTGGCAAAGATGAAAGTCAGAGAGAGAGCAAGGCAGTATCTCTGGAAGAAATGCTCAATTACATTAAATAAAATTATTCTTAAAGACAGTAATAGAGTAATTTTTAGTTATACAGAAATAATTGCAGTCTGTAGAAATATACAGAATTTCATCTTATTTTTCATAATTTTCTAATAAAATGAAGCAAAAAGTATCTGCTATAATTGATCAGAGAAAACTTTACTGCACAGGTTGTGTTTTAGGAGGGCCTGTTGGAAAAATACTCTTGTTCTTCCTCTAGGCTACTACATCTAAGGGGTATCCTCTGCTCATCAGTGCAGAGACATAAACTGTGTGTATAAATGCTAGGGCTATAACAATCAACTAGCATTCAGAACCTAGTACACTGAAGAATTTCAAAGCATTTTTTCAAATTTTACCATGACAATATAGTTGTGAATATTTTATATAAAACTGTTCTGAACATCCTGTATGTGTTTGTGCACATACATGTAAGTTACCATGCATACACACACACATTTGGTATGAATGCCTCCTCTGCCTGAGATCACATCTCTTTAACAATAGAGTGAAGAGATTTTTACTCAAATGTTCCAGACATTCATTTCAGGGCTGAGACAAAGCATAACAGTATAAATCTCAAAGGTGACATTTTACAGAAAGCAAGGATTTTATAATGGAAATAGTAACTTTAGCTATCATTTGTGGATAGGCAGATCAAAGATAAGATATAATGAATTTCCCCTAACAGATTTAACTCCTGATACTGGATAACTTTAGGTACCAATATCATGTGTAGCTTTCAAAATATGAGTAGTCCCATAAAATAACCCCTCTCTGCTGCTGTCAGTGGACAGGCTCACATTTGTGACGTCACTGATATGCATTTGTGTTTGCAGGATTGGGACCAAGCCTTTACACGTGCTTATTTATGGCCCTTCAGTAGTTCCATTGAATGATATGAAATTAGTCATAAGCTTAAAGTGAAATATGTGCTTAAGATTCAAGTGCATTATTTACATTGACAGCACCAGGGCAAACACATCCGTAAAGCTATCAGCATCACTTGTGGTACAAAGATGAAAATGGACAATAAGGGAGCCCTTACTTACATGAGTCACTCCTCTGACACCTATGGACCACACATGAGTATGGGCTGCAATATTGGAGCCTTTATATGAATGATTTTGCCAATATGTGGAATGAAGTTCAGCACTGAAAGCCTTATCTGTGCTTCATTCAACAAGCCAATTTCTGCATACAAATGATTGACAACTTTTTATTTAAAGCACTCACTTGAAGATGTATTTAATAGGTTTAAAGATTCTAACGCCAGGTGAGACCACTGTGATCATCTTAGTCTGACCTGTTATACATAATAGGCCGTAAAACTTGCCCCTATAATTTCTGCATCAAGCCCCTAACTTCTGTTTACATTTAGCTTACCACTGAGAAAGAAATCCAACCTTGATTTAGAAACTGCAAATGATACAAAATCCACAGCTGTCCCAGTGGCTGTTTGGCCTCACAGTTAAAATATGAGCGCCTTATTTCCAGTCCGAATGGGTCTAGCTTCACCCGCCAACCACCAAATCTAATTTTCCCTTTTGCTGATGAAGAGTTGTTTGCTAATTAGGTCCATTCACACTCCCATTTTGTCACTCCAGCAAAATTCCATTTCTCTCTTGGGAGGGAGATGAGAAGTAAATCAAAACAACCCAGCCACTCTGGGAGGCTGGGTGGAGGAAGAAAAGAAGTAGCCCATATAGAAGGGAGAAAACAAAAGAGATTTCCAAGCCCTGAGTCCATATAACATATTAAAAAAACCTGGCACTGCTAAATTGTAGCGCTATAATTTTGCCGCTTGGTTCTGGTCACTGCATAAACCACAATGCTACATTGCTACCCCATCCTTTATGGTATTCCCCAAAACACATCAATGAAATTATTTACAGCCCTGTAATTCACAGCTGACTGCCTTAAATCTAGATAGACACACTGACATACCATAATAAGGGATTGTTCTTCCTATAAACTAAAGCAATGCCATGAGTGCTAAAAACTATATTAAACATGATTATTACTTACATATGATAATCAAGAATAATCACTGTAAAAGTCATAGATCATATAATTACTATAGATCTACAGTGTTTCCCATGTACTGACTCAGAACTATATGCTACAACAGGACAGCATTTTTTGTCATCTTCAAAATATAATGGGCCAAATAGTCTGTCAATACAATGCTGTTTCTAACTGCCAGTAGAACTTGTATTTAACTTGTATTTAAGCTATGTGAGCACCAGAGTTAGAAGGCTTAAAGGGCTCCACAGGGATACATGCATAAATCAGACAGTAAGACATTAAACAATAGGTGTAAATCTCACTGGAATGTAACATCCAGGACTACGGGTTTACATTTACATGGACAGAAATAAGGAACTGGTCCCATTAACTATAGAAAGCACTAAGGAAACTGCAACTAAAGCTGATGCTCTTCATACTGTGAGTTAATGAAGTTTAGCTCGGCAATAAATTTGTCTCTGTGGGACAAAATGCCAGTCTGGTTATTTTCTCCTCTGGGGTGCTCTTCAGTTCATGTAACGACCTCATTTCTGCAAATCCATATGTGAAACCAGGATGGAACTGGAGGTGACACAAGTGAACACACTGGGGCAGCAGATGGGTGGCGGGGGGTCGGGGGGAGGAACAGATCTCTGTGCATTTTTAAAAACTAGTAAATTTGTTTAACTGAGAAGAATCAAAGGAAATTATTTTTCTGCTTTTTAGCATTGATGATGCCCTTTAAGATGGTATCAGGGTTATGCTAAGACCTTCCGCAGGCACAACTAGCTTCTGCCAGATATAGGTTTAAGGAATGCTGGGGCTTCCCCTTTGGTTCCTGGCTTCTGCTGGGATCAAGCAGTGCTAGAGGCTTCCTAACTGCCATGCCCAGTTGCTGGGGAACAGGACCAGGGGCATGGTTGGGGCTTCCCCCCTTGCAGTACCTGCCCTGCACACCTGGTACTGCCACTGGGGAGCAGGGTCGGGGGTTGCAGGTTTCCCCCTCTGCCAGTCCCAGCTGGGAATGTGGTCAGAGAGGTTTTCCCCACTCACCCAGGACTCAGAGGTAGTGTGCCCTGTAAGCTGAGAGGAGAGCGCCTACAATCACCCACAGCCAGTAGCAGGTGTTTCTACTGGTGGTGCACATTCATACAAGCCTTGGTGCACAGAACAGAATTTATTCCACCTCCAGGGCTCCCAGTGGGCCAAAGACCCCCAGGACACGGGCCTTGTAAGCCAACGGCTTATCCTCTTCAGCCCTCATGCCAGACAATTGGAACCCATTTTCTAGAAATTGGTTTTACTTTCCCTCAGTTGCCTTCTTTTAAATCACATTTAGAAGTAAGAGACAAACTCTTGTAAAGGTGTACTTTTTATGTGCCTAACTGGGGATAAAATGGTAATGTATGTATTAAATCTAGACACAATGGACTTAAAAACCAACCGCATCTGAGTCATAAACTTAGACAAGACATAGGTCACTCTCACTTCACTAACGCATACACGCAAATAACAATAAGCTTCCCAGAAATCCTTGGTAAGAAAGAAACAGACAAACAAAAAACAGCTAAACAAGAAAGCTATGGGGAAAAGGTCAATAAAACCCTGAAAAGGAAAGCCTAAAGAACAAGGGGGAAATCCTGTCACTATTGAAGTCAATTGGGAACTTTAACACTGAAGCTATGTCTGCACAGGGGGAACTACTTCAGGACACGGCCGTATCCTGAAATAGCTGCCTGTATCTGTACAATGCTCCTGTCATTTCCAAATGTTTTTCAAAATAATGGGCATACTGTTGCAACATCCCAGTACACCTAATCGCAGGAGACGTACAGGGGTGCCACGAAATAGTGCTTTACTTCAACACATGGTGCGGTTTACACAGCGCTACATGCTGAAATAGCGTATTTTGAAAGTGATTTGAAATAAGCTACGCTAGTTGTATAGCGCAAGTTGTGTAGCTTATTTTGAGTTTAGGCTACCATGTAGGCATAGCCTCATTGACTTCAGAGGGGCCACAATTTCAACCCAAATCTACAACCACCACACAGGTTATTAGACATACAGGAGCCATGTTGTCTTGGGCTCCTGAATCAATACCCATTTCTTTGAGTCTGTGCTCCTCCTGCAAGGAATTAAAATAGTGGGAACTTCCCTTTAACTAGACAAAGTGAAATGACTTAGATTCAGAAACTCAAGGGGACCAGCGTACATCTAGGAGTCGCATTAGTTCTCCTAGGAAGTCTCTGCTGTTGTAGATTGAATTTGCCATTCTTATTCAAATATTCACAAATACTTTTTGTAGACAGCCCATCAAACCAAAGATAATTTTGCTCATTCGTTAATATGATATTTCCGACATGCCATTGGCCAAGAATTTTAAACATTAATGGATCTAATTACAGGTTTTTTGGACTTCAGCATTTTCCATCATACTGTTCCTTAAGATCTGAATAAAGTCACTATATAAAATAGAGGGGGAAACATGCTGCAAAAAGGGGCACAGAACTATTAATAGAAATATATTGATCATGAGCAAGAAAAATATAGACTGTCAAAAGAATAGAAGTATGACGTAATGTACTTCCTTAACAGCTCATGCTGATGTTAATATGCACTGAGTGTTGCTGGCTTTACCTTACGCTAGCTATTGTATTTAATCTTCCTTTACTTTTTTTACCTTCTTCCTCATGTAATATCATGGATTCCCAAGGTCTTACTTCTCAGGCTATGTCTAAACCGCAGGTTTCTGCTGTAAGTCTGCTGAGTTGGGCTTATTCTGCTGACATCCCTGTACACCTCGTTCCATGGGGCAGAAGGGATGTCTCGGCAGGGGCGGGGGTTTCCTGACATTTGGTCTCATATTGACAGGGCAAATGTTGGGAAAGCCTTTCCCAATGGAACGGTCGGCAAGACATATGGAAATGTGGTGCACAATTTGCGTATCTTTTGCTGGCAGGTCTTGGCAAGCAGGACACAGCCTGTATGAGGAGTCAGGCACTACAGGGTGTGAGCAAACGTGGTGAAAATTGGCGTAAAGAGAGAGGGGAGAGAGAGAGGCTAGTGCACTACATAAGCCAGCCCTGACCACTGGAATCGGAACACAGAACAAGACTTCCCATTAAGTATATCAGTTGTTGTTATATTGCTGAGCATATTTCAAATTTAACTCAAGGAAGACTTACCGTTCCCTGGTGAATTAAACAGGCAGTGCCTTGCAGCAGGAGAGCTGACTCTGTTCTGAGGTGTGTGCCAGCTCTATGGGTTAAGGTAGGCACAGGCCAGAGGACTAGCTGAGAAGGGAAGAGAGCAGCCTGGCTAATGAACAGAGGGATAAGTCAGGGCAGTGAGGAGCAGCTGACCTGGGGAAGCAGCAGAGGAGGCCAGTTAGGCCAGCTGAGCTCACTTGAGGTGGACTATTTAAAAGGCCTGCCCTGCTGGGAGAAGGGGAGAAGAGTGGAAGATGGAGTGAAGGGAGAGCAGAGAAGAACACCAGGGTTACCAGGGATGGGGGTGGAGGTGAAGAGCTCCCACAGGGAATGTTTGGACTCTCCTCCCGCCAGGTCATTGCCAAGGTCAGCTGGAGGCTGGGGAGGACAGCGCACCCAACCGAGGCAGACCGGGGAGCCCACTCCTCTTCAGCCAAGAGACAGAAGTCCAAACCATGGCTAGAGCATGCGGGCCCCAGCCTGCAGTACCCAAGCTACCTGCAGGACTGTGAGCAGAACAATGGACTGGGGTCCAGGGCAAGGCTGACCCGCCACAGGGTCAAGAGAGGTTGGCAGAGGGGTAGTGAGGATTGCTTCAGGGGAGGTCTAGAAGGCTTATGTGGTTCTTAAGGCCTTGATCCAAAGCCTACTAAAATCAACAGAAGTTTTTTAACTTACTTAATAGGCCTTGTCTACACTACAAACTTTTGTCAGCAAAATCTGTCTTTTGTCAACAAAGCGGCAAAGGCCTGCATACGACGAAGCTACTTTTGGTGGCAAAACTCTGCTGCTGTGCTCACAAATTAAACCCCCTTAACAAGAAGCATAAAGCTTTCAGCAGCAAAGTTAAAGCGACAAAGCAGCCAGTGTGGACATGTCTGTGCTTTGGTGCTAGAAACGGCTTCCACTGCAGCAGTGGTTCTCAGACTTTTTGGCCCTCCCAGCTCAGTGTAAGCCTTTCTGTGGCCTGCCCGCCAGCCACCCCCATGACAAAATGCCTTTGTTTAGCTCTAAATACCTTAAATATTAAATTAGTCATATTAGGCTAGAGGAGCTATAACATAAGGGGGCGTAGATAGCCAGCAAGTGAGGAAATGTTATTAATCAAAATAATTAACCAGATGAAGTGCATTAACTTTATCATGTTAGTTTTCCAAACTTCATTTTAAATGAAGTAAAATATGAATTTCCGTCCCCACAAATGGTTTCACCGCTCTCTGGATTTACAGCAGGGGTGGGAAAACTTTTTCCGGTTGGGGACCACTGATCTACAGAAAAATCAGTCAGCAGGCCACACAAGTGAGAGGCAAAGCCAACCCGAGCCCCCCACAACTCTTACTGATATGACCTCCAACTGAGATACCTCACTCCCCTGCCACTCCAGCCCTTTGGTGGGGAAGGGGAGAGGGCGCAGCAAGGACCAAGTTTCAGGGCTTCCCACAGGCCAAATTAACTCTTTTGGGGTCCCAGAGTTGTAGATTTTGTGAGCCTCCCACCAGGCTCTGGGGAGAGGCCAAAAATGAGGAGTTCAGTGTGTGGAAGAGGGCTGTGAGGGAGTGGGATAGGGATGGGGGTAAGGGTAGGGGACTAGAAGAAGGTAGGCTGCTGGAGTGGGCTGGGAGTAGAGGTCTGGCAGGGAGGCAGGGAGGGTGCAGGATTGGGCAGGGGGTGGTGTGTCTGGAGAGGTGGGAGGGTGTAGGAACAAGCGGGTGTCTGGAATGTCTGGCCAGGAGAGAGGGTGCAGGAGCAGGCTGGAGTAGGGAGTCTGGCTAGGGAAGAAAGTGCAGGAGCAGACTGGGCGTTGGAGAGCTGGTTGGGAGAGGTGGCAGGAGCAAGAGAGGGTGCAGAAGTGGACTGGAGGTGGAAGATCTGGGAGGGAGTGAGGGGGTGCAAGAGCAGGGTGGGCTGGGAGATTTGAGGGTCAGTGGGTTCAGGAGCAGACTGGGGGTGGGAGCTGAGTGAGGGGGGTCTAGGAGTAGAGCAGGGGTGAGAGAGCCGGGCGGGAGGGTGAGCACCGGAAGGGGATGGCTATGCAGGGGCTGCGCTCACCTGGCTCCGCACTCCCCATCGCTCCCAAGTACCACTCTCTGCTGCTCCCACTGGCCAAATTCGGGTCAATGGGAGCAGCAAGAAAACCCTCCCAGGAGCAGTTTTGGTGCTTCATTCACCCAGCTGGGGGAGGGCGAGTGGAACTGTGCAGAGCCACGCTCCTTCCCCACGCAAGCTGGATCTGGCCCGTGAGGTTCAGGGCTTCCCACGTCACCCCCATCCCCGGCCCCTTCATTGGAAAGCCAGCACCGGCACTAGGAACTCACCGGGGGGCAGGGGCACCGTAGGGCTGGAGCACCAGATCAACCAGGGGTGAGGCCAGAGCCTCGCGAGCCATCTGCGAGGTGGCCCCAGACCACCAGTGGGCCACAGGGGGCAGTTTGAGACCCAGTGCAGTAGAAGGACTGCTGTGCTCACTGTTTTGATCTCTGCTGCCCTGCAGGCCCAGACCCCTCCCCACTCAAAGCTCCAGGAAGTATCCGACAGCTGAGATACTTGGGGACCAAATAGCATATCCTTAACTCGGTAGAATGCGCCTCTTCTGTGCTGCACGAGGGAGCGAAGGGCGGAGGGGGGACAGCTGGGCTGCTCTGACATTCCTCAGCAGGGCGAGCTCGCAGAGCAGCAGCTGAGGCGGTGGTGGAGAACTCGGCGAGAGTCACAAAGCCCTGGGCAGGGCGGCGGCGTGGGGCGCTTGGCACAGACGGCTGGGGTGGCAAGGCCGGCCTGAGGGAAAATGGTGCCCTGGGTGTCGTGTTCCACCTCCTCCCCCTGCTCTCCCCTCCTGCGCCCACGCAGGGACAGGGCGCTGGATACACGGTGCAGCTGGCAGTGCTGCTCACACTTCCCCCCAGCCGGGATCTCTGAGCACCCTGTGAGGTGATGAAGGGCGGGGAGTGAGGACTGACCTCAGAGCGCCCCACGGACGGGTCCCTTTCCCCATGTGGGCTGTGTGGGGTTGGGGGGCAGGGCAGGAAAGCAGCAGCAGAGGATGCTCATGTCACACAGGTGGGGAACAGTGACCTGGCCACACTGAGCACGTGGCGCACCTCACTCCCACCTGCAGAGCCCCATGCGGGGAGCAGGGAGCCCCTACCACATTCCTCTGCTGGGAGGAAGCAGGAAGAGACCTGGGTGCTCCCCACACAGTGGTCTCCTGCCAGAGGGGAGCAGCTCCTGACTCATCACTAGCTGCAAACACCTTTGTGCCCCTTGAGCAGGGCAGTCATCCAGGTGGCCCATTGGTAAGGGTGGCCCTGTGTGCCAGGCAGAGCCTGTAGAAGGGTGTTCCTCTCCTCCTGCCTAGGGATAGGCTGGTCATCCTGCTGTGTCCCCCGCCCCTCACCCTGGCCCACACACACACCATTCTCCTCCCCTATCCCCCACACCCATCACTTGCCAAAGCAGCCACCTCAGCTTGCTCCTGGAATGATGGGCTTGAGAAACCTGCACCATGTGATGCGCTACCTGCCCCCTGTGGCATTGCAAACCCTTCCCAAGAGCACCTTGTGGGCATTGCAAACTCGGGGGATGGCTACACAGCGGAGGCTTTTGTCAAAATAATGGCCACTAGTTCGGAGTAACTGTGCGAGTGACTACACAATGCACCTGCTATTTCGAAATAAATTCGAAATAGCAGTTGGCTTATTTCAAGATTAGTAAACCTCATTGTACGAGGAACAACGCCTATTTCCAAATAGGGACTGTGAAGACAGGAGCTAGGTCTACACGAGAGCGTGTTTTCAACCGGACACCTTTCGAAAAAGAGTATCGAAAGGCAGGGCTGGGAGGGGCAGGGAGGCTGGGCAGGAAGGGATGGGGACCAGCCCCAGGCCAGCGCTCAGGCACAGCAGGGCCCTCTCCCAGGGGACTGGTGGGTGGGACCGCAGTGGGAGGGGCTGCAGTTGGGGCTACAGGAGAGGCAGCAGGAGGGGGCATCAGGGCCAGCATCTCCCAGAATGTGGCCTCCACGTCGCAGAATGCCCCAGTAAACCTCCCCCAGGCCACCCAGTGCCAGGTGGCCTTGCCCTCCTCAAAGCAGAGCCTCTGTTCCACCAGCTCTACCTGCCACCCAACGTTGGCCTCTCTTGGGAGTGGGAGTAAAAGCAACGGGGGTCCTGTGGCACTTTATAGACTAACAGAAACGTATAAGCGTAAGGTGTTGTGGGCAAAGACCCGCTTCGTCAGATGCAGATCTATGCTCATACGTTTCTGTTAGTCTATAAGGTGCCACAGGACCCCTCGTTGCTTTTGCAGATCCAGACTAACACGGCTACCCCTCTGATTCTGGGGAGTGGGGACACCCTGGTGTCGGGATGGTTCTGCCTGGACACCATCCCTCGCCTCCGGGGGGGCTCTCCGGAACAACAAATGGTGCAAAGCTCTCCCAGCCCATGGATGGTGCAGCTACAGTAACAGGAGGGAAGAGAGGGACAGGCCAGGAGTACCGACACCTGGGCTGTGGCCCATACCCCGCTATACCTCCAGTGGGTGGTGGGTCCCTGTTCCCCATCCCTGTCCAACAGTGGGGTGGCCCTGGAGACCTATGGTGGTGGTGGAGGGGTCCCCATCCCCCTGTGAGTGGCCCTCTTGTGTGGTCTGTCCCCCCCCCCACTACTCCCCCCCATGGAGCGGGGCATGGCGCTGTCCATGGGAATGGGTGCTGAGGGGCACTGGTGGCCATGCCACCTTCCTGAGGGCCACAGCCCGGCTGGCCCATGGCCGGCCAGGGTCTTCTGGCAGTGTGGGGAGCCCTCAGGTGGTGGTGGTGCCCCCACCCTGTGATCCAGGGTACATACCTGAAGGTCCACCACCAAGATCAGGGGATGCCTGGCTGGCTGAGGCCCATCTGGAGGTGTAGGGAGGGAGGTCGATCACGAGGTCTCCCTCCTCGCTGGACTACTCCCTGGCTGCAGCTGGCTCCATCTCTGGCTCAGGTGGTGTGGGCTGGCTGATGGTCCCAGCGCCTTGCTACCCCTGGGCTGGGGCTCCTTGGCTGAGGCATCCAGCATGGCAGGTGGGGAGGAGGTGTCCTGGGGTCCAGGAGGCTCTGGAGCTCTCTGTAGTACTGGCAGGAAGTGGGGGTGGCCCTCAACCAGATGGCTGAGTCCCAAGCCCAGGCATAACCCTGCCACAACTCCTTCACCTTGCTCCTAACTTGGTCAGGAGTGCCGGCAAAGTGACCTTGGGAGCTCAGGCCCTTGGACAGCTGGGCAAAAGCTGTCACTTTCCTCCGCTTCATGCCCATCACCTGGAGCACCTCCTCCTCCCTCCAGAGGACCAGCAGGCCCTGGAGCTCATGCTCAGCCCAGGAAGGGGCTCACTTTTTTTCCCAGCTGGATCCCTGCAAGCCCTGGTCATGCTCGGAGCGGGGGCCCTGGGGCTCCTGACCTGCATGGGTGATGTCCATTGGCTAGTGTAGACACAGCTAGGGAACAGAGCCTATTTCGAAATAAGGCATAGTGCATCCAGTGACTATTTCGCAATAGGCTCTGTTGCATCTAAACGCTTTATTTCGAAATCGTGTCGAGCTATTTCAAAATGCATTTTGTGGGTAGCAGAATTATTTTGAACTACAGTAAAACCGTCGAGTGACGCAGAGGTTGCGTCCTGGGCAACCGCCGCATAAATCAAATTTCGTGTAAATTGGGGTAGGGTGGGGAGATCCCTGGAATTCCCCTGGCTGGGGAGAGCAGGCAGCTGGAGCCTCTCCTCCAGCTGGCGGCTTTGGCTCCCCCTGCAGGTGGGGGGGCAGGGGGCTGGGTTGGGGCGGGGCAGGGCGGGGCACCTTCTGCTCCAGCTGCCATCCATGAAGAGCAGCCATGGCATCCCTGCCACCCCCACCAGCTGCAGCACAGCTTGGCCCTGGGGCTGTTTGGGTGGCGGCAGCTCCAGACACAGCTCTGGAGCCCTGGGCTACTCCAGCCATGCCTGCCCCTCCCCACCCCCAGCAGTGTGGTACCGGGCAGCCACAAGGAAGAAGCTGCCTGCTAAAGAGCCCCTGAGCCAGCCGGCAGTGCGGGGTAAGTAGAGAGGTGGGATACGGGAAAGTAGAGTTCCCCCCCCAAGACTCAACTCACATTAATATGAAAACACATAAGTTGAGTCCCTGCAAAGCGAGGGTCTACTTTAAGCTATTCTGGAAACTCTCTTTGTCTACGGCTACACTACAGAGATCTTTCAAAAGAAGCACTTCTGGAAGATCTCTTCCAAAAGAACTTCTTTTGAAAGAGAGAGTCCACACACAAAAAAGTGGATCAAAAGAGTGATCTGCTCTTGGGAAAGAGAGTGTCCACACAGCCTCCATTCTTTCAAAAGAACTGTCCAGAGACTGAAAAATCAGGCCCCATGAGGACTACTCTTTTGAAAAAAAAAAAAAGCCCGTGGAGTGTCTACACATGTTTTCTTTCAAAAGCAGCTTTCAAAAGAAGGCACTCTTCCTGAAACAGGAAAGGAAGAATGATTTCGAAAAGAGCACCCCATTCTTTCGAAAGAATGCTTTTCGTGTGTAGACGCTCTGTGGGATCTTTCAAAAGAGCCCCCTTCTTTCAAGAAAAATCTTTCGAATGAACTTGCTAGTGTAGATGCAGCCTTTCAGAATAGCTTATTTCAAAATAAGGCTGCTGTGTAGACATAGCCTGGGACAACTACCACCATGCGCTGTTCTCTGTAGCTGTAAGATAAAACAACTTATGCAATTTGCATTGCGTAAATTGCATAATTTATTTTGCATTAACTTACTTCCAGCTTGGCGCCATCCACACAGCACCAAAGTTTGAAATAAGAGGCTTTTTCGAAGTTTCCGCTATGTCTCGTACAACAAGGAGCACTGGAACTGAAATACCGCACTTGAAATAGAAACTATAGTGTAGCCATAGCCTATGTCCATATAAGAACTGTTAGTGGGAATATACTCCGCCAACAGAAAGGTGCGGTGCTAGTGTGGCCACACAACAGCTGTTCTAATTCCAACAGCAGAAATGTTGCCACCACCACTTTGTATACAGACAAGCCACGGAAGTCGTGTCAGGCTTTAAAAGGAAGCAATGGTCTCAGTGAGTGCGCAAAGGAACCTGCTTAATGAAAAAAATTCTGAAGGCAACAGAGCAACAAAGTGAAAGTAGGGAATGAGCAAGAGAGGGGTAAGCTCATTGGGCTGCTTGGAGTCAGGGGGTTCCTGGCATGCTCTGGGGGCAGGAACGGCTTTACTGGGAGAAAGGAGGGTGCCATTTGGGGAGTTTGAAAGTGGGGGGCAGACTGGGAGTTTGAAAGCGTGGGGCTTTCCTATGTCAGTAGAACTGGAACACCACTTCTCACTGGAAGGGGATTTTTACTTTGTCTCCTAATTGGGCTTTCCTGACTGAAAAATTAGCATTGCTAAGAAGTCAAATATGTGCACAATTGTAGGTCAAGTGTTAACTGGTTTATGTGTTAGGAGCCGGTTTATGCCCACTCTTTCCCCAGACTCCTTGTGGATGAAAAACTGTAAACATACTGAACAAAAATCATCTGTTCCATTGCATGTCATCTTCAGTGTCTTATAGCTGAGGCATTCCAGGGACATTGACAAATTGCTTAAGCACTTTTCAGCAACTACCCTGGAGTTCTTGAGACATATTCTGTGTGCCTGCTGTTTGAGGATGGGTTTTATTGCTTATTGCCTTTATGGAACACTTCCACTTCCAAAAGGAGTTTCTGTCTGATCCCTGTTGCTAGATGGCTCTCAAAATATTTGTGAGTATTCTAGATATAGTACCTTCCTAAGTCCTTCCCACAGGGCGCCTCCTTCACTACCCAAACAAGAGTTTAGAATCTCTGCCAAAACGACTGTCTCTTCAGTTATTTGTGAAACTGAGAGGGGGCAGGATGAACTGTGGTCGCTGAATCAACGTAAATAGCTCAGAGCTGGAGAGTTACACCAAAGGGCTCTGCATAAAAAACACTTGCAACCCCCTGGCCTGTTACAATGCATATATTATACATGCATGTGTGTTCCATCAGTAAAGAATGATCAAATGAAGATAATTGGGAACGCTCCCTTAGAAACAAATCATATGCTGTTTTAGTAGGTTGTTGTTGAGACTAATGTCTGATGTACTAGGAAATAAGTGAGAGATACTGTTTTCAAAATAGCCCATGACAGTTTTGCCCAAAAATCCAGTGGTATGTCTATGAGTAATGTGCATCCTAATCAGCTCATTAAGTGATTCATGCCCAGTAGTGATTGAATTGGTGGCTGCCAAATTGCTTAAAAAACAAATCAGTGACAACGCCATTATGAAGGAACATGGAGAAGACCGTTCAGGCGGGCTGCCGTTGTCGGGTGAAACTCTAAGCTGGCTCATTGGTGGAGAGCAGTGGTCTCCACGTGGGATTTGTGTGTTTCTCTGTGAATGTTGAATTCTGGGCTTAGTGGTGAAAGCACCTTATCTAGGAAACCTTTGTTTTCAGGAAGGTCAAGGGCACCCTGCAGGGTATGTTGCTGAAACCCTTCATGGATCTGAAATAAACACAAATGAGCATTGTGTGCAGATAAAACCTGACCTAGTTCCTGTTGTCTCCTGCTGTGTACTTTACAGAACCAATGGCCTCTCTCTTAAAGGGAAGGGTTCACCCCAGTTTCCTTAGTCACATTTCCCTCTTCCTTCCCCTGCTGCTTTGTTCCCCACCATTGTACGATATGAAGCTTGTATACACTCCAATGACTCCTGCAGTCTACTACTCCAAATGTGCCTCCTCAACCAGCATGATTTACACCAGAACAAACTCTTTGAGACAGGGGCCAATTTTTTGTACAGCCCCTAGCACGATGGAATGCTGGTGCATGACTGCAGCTGCTAAAAAGAAAAAGGTAAAATAGCAACAATAACGTTAACACTGTAGAAGGATCCCCACAATTTTGAGGTTAAGCCTCCTGAGGTAACTCTCTTGTCAGCTGTTTTCATCTGGCTTGGCTTCTTGAATCCTGCTGTACAGGCTATCCCAGACTTCAGCTAAGCCATGACTATCTTACAACTCTATACACTCCAGAATACAGTCAGTGAAGAGATCTCGTAGAAAAGGAGCAATAAGAAGGCAAAATATGTCCCTGTACAGAGCTTCACAGCCAGAGGCTAACTGTTTGTTTAGGTTAAAACGTAGGTTGTGCAAAAGCACAACACAGTGAGAAAATCAGGTATGTTCACAAATGAAATAGCCTTCTGGTTTTGGTGTACACTAAAGCAGGAGTCACCGTGTCATCCCTTGGCTGCATCTGCACTACAGTCGTCAACAGAAGTGTCTGTCAGAAGAGATCTTCTAACAAAACTGTTGACAGAGTGCGGCCACACACACGAGTGGGTCATTCTGTCGATCCACTCTGTCAACAGAGTGGCCAGACTGCCCGGCCACGCGCTCAACAGAATGGCCAATTGGCAGCACAGCAGACAGGGTTGCCAGGTGACCCGGAAGCCCTGTCTGTCGACAGAGGGCCCCCCCCGAGAGCATCCACACAGCACTTTTGTCAATAGATTCTGTCGATAAAGGCCTGGGGGAGACGCAGAAGGCTGTCGACAAAAGTGCCGGCTTCTGTGGAGTTACTGTCAACAGAACACAGTTTTAGTGTTTACGCTCTCCAAGTTTTGGCAACAAACCTCTCTATTGCAGAGGTAGCCCTTGCCTCTAGCAAGAGAGAGCCAGGCCTGTGTTAGCTGCATGCTGTTGCCCTAACACCACCAGCCTATTAGCCACTCCAGCATTCTCCACTGGGCTTGGCCAACCCAGTCTTTGCTTGCAGGTTAACAGTAGGTGCCCACCAGTTCCCCAGCCACTTTGAAGCATCCCTCAGTGATATCAGTTCCATGTCACTGGCTTCTCGCAGAAATCCCAGATCCTCTGCCCACAGCACAGCACAGCACAGCAGAAATCCCAGATCCTCTGCCCACATTTTACTACTTCACCTTAAAACACCCCCTCCTGTGAACAACACAGCACTTGTGAGCTCTTATAACAACATAAAAATGAGGTTATTTAGAAAGAATAGAGATTCAACAGGAAACTAAAGAGGGTGGTGGAAACAAACGCTTGCAATATAAAACAAAATCATAAAAGATGAACAAGGGCCTAGATGTATTAGTAGTGATTGTTCCTACAGTGGGTTTCTCCCCAGGGTTCAATCTGTTGCAGAGCTGGCTGGTTTCACAGGAATTGGGATCTAAACTTTTATGAAGAAACACTCCTGCTCCACAATACGTCTCCTCAGAGAGTGGCTCCTTGACCCAGCTCTCCTGTAACTGTCTTTGGTCTTTACTCATAGGCAGGCAACACCCTGTCTCCTAGAATGCTGCTTTTTGACCTTCCCCTGGTTTTAATGGTTTGCAGATGTCTTTGATGATTTTCTACTGACTGGTCTGTGGTGGAGCAATGACAGACAATTGAGCCATGTCCATTGGAGGGCAACCAAAATAATTAAGGGGCTGGAGCATATGACTTATGAAGAAAGGTTGAGGGAATTGGGACTGTTTCTTCTGCAGAAGAGAAGACTGAAGGGGGGACTTGATTACAGCCTTCAACTTACTGAAGGGCGGTTGCAAAGAGGCTGGAGAGAGGCTGTTCACAGTGGTCACAGACGGCAGAACACGGAACAATGGTCTTAAGTTACGGTTGGGAAGGTCCAGGTTGAACATTAGGAAAAACTTTTCCACTAGGAGGGTGGTGAAGTATTGGAATGATCTACCCAGGGAAGTAGTGGAGTCTCCATCCCTGGAGGTGTTTAAGTCTCACCTTGACAAAGCCCTGGCGGGGCTGATCTGATGGGTTTGGTCCTGCTTAGAGCAGGCGGGGGCTGGACTCGATGGCTTTTTTAGGTCTCTTCCAGCTCTATTGTTCCATGATTCTATGATACATCGCTAGCTGAGCAGCGATGGATGGCAACTCCCATGAACAAACCCTCACTCACTAATATTCCGAGTGACTCCTTTTAAATTTAAATCCATCTGGGCATAAACATCAACATAACCACATTCTTCCTTAGGTAGTAGCCATATCATATCATGATTATGAACCTCAACAAGCTGCATGCTTTCAATAGAGACCGTACATCTAGGGTGGGCAATCATTTTTAGGTGCGGGAACACGCCAAGAATTTGGTAAGTGGTCAAGGGCTGCACTCTTCCATGCTATTAATGGAGGAGGTGTGGGGTCTGGGATGAAGGTTGAGTGCAGAAGGAAGCTCAGAGGAGGGACTTGGGGTGCAGGAGGGAGCTGGGTTGAAGGAGGGTTATGACCTGGGTCAGGGGACTGGAGTGAGGGATGGGTGGCGGGTCTGAGAGGCAGCATGGGTGTGGGTGCAGGATTGGAATCTGACCTGGAGGAGGGGGTGCAGAAGGGGGTGCAGGATGTAGGAGGGGTGTGTGACCTGGGGCAAGGGTACAGGAGGAGGGGTGCAGGGATCTGGGGTGTGACCTGGGCAGGGGATTGGCTTGCAGGGACTGGGATGAGTTACGGGTGCAGAGGGTTTGGGTTGTGACCCGGGGCAGAGGTGCAGGCAGGGGAGCAGAGGGTTCGGGGAGTGAGGGGCTGGCATGCCAGGCAAAGACTCTGGCTGGGAGGTGTTTACCTCATTGGCTCCCAGCCAGCAGCCCAGCAGGCCCCCAGGCAAGCTCCCTGCCTTCCGTGCCCCACACACCACTCAAAGGGGCCAGCTGCAGAAGCCATGTTCTCTGTGAGCTGCAAGCCCCTGGGGGTGGGCAGGTGTTGCATGCTGGCCAAGACAGCTACCATTGGCTGGTTTCTGGAGTTGCAAGATTGTGCTGGGGGCGAGGCAGCATGAAAAGCCCCTCCCCTCTGGGGCTCACAGTGTACTTTTTCACCTTAGTGCAGGACTGTGGCGGTGGGGAGGCCCATAAGACACGTTTTGCTCACCTCTGCCTTACATGTCACCCTGCGTGGATAAATATTCTGTAAGTAATGCATTTGACGTACGCTCATCTCTCATTTAACGAGTACTCTGCTTACAAGTACTCCCTAAAACGAGGGACACGTATGCTTAGAATTGTTTGCTATGCGCGTGAAGTTCCCCACTTATACGAGCCAGCCCCTGGGTCCCTGGCTGGGGCACAGGGAGACCCGCAGGGCCCACTCCCAACACCCCCCCCCCCAGTGGCAATTCCCCGCACGCACACACACACACACCCCACCCACCCACGCGCCCAGTCCCAACATTCCCCAGCCCACAGCTCCCCAGGCAACACCCCGCCAGCCTGCTCCCAACACCCACCCCATCCTGTTCTAACACCCCCTGCCTCCTGCACCACCCCCCCCAGGTACCTCTGCTGCAGCCAGGAGGAACAAGCCACCACCTCCTCCACCTGAGCCGCCTGCAAGTTTTAACCCTCCCTCCGGCTCATGGCCCCAAACTGCCCCCAGCCTTTAACCCCCTCCCAACCTCAAGTGCACTTACCATTCAAAAGCAGCACCACGTGCTCCCACTCCGAGCACTTGGAACCAATCAGAGACTTTTACATGTATTTTAATAGGAATTTTGTGTCCCTCCGACGAGTTTTTGCCTATGAGCAAAAAGTTAGGAACCAATTGTGCTTGTACAGAGAGGGATGAATGTATTCAGTTTGTCCGGACAGAGACAAAAGTTAAAAGGAGCCCCTTTGCCAAGAGCAGTTGTGACACACCGCCATGATCGTTTTACCCTCTCAGTAATCACGGCTTGGGTAAAGCAATACTGCTGATACCTTATGGTGCCCGGCTACCATATTACTGCCTCTGCTACTGCAAGAATGTAGCCCCACAGCAAAGCTATTATTAGCACCGAAATACTTTAAAGTACAGCACTTCTTTGCTGTGTTAATCACTCCACTGTCCTGGATGAATGTCAGATCTCCCATTTGCCCACAATAGTCAAATGGACAGTATAAACTGTGATGGGAGCTCTGCCATCCGGGTGGAAAAGGGCCAGGTGAATAGCAGGGGACGGCAAAGGGCTCAACCAAAAGGATCCCACTGTCCTGCGCAACCAGTGAAGCTGGGTAAATAATCTGACTCTCTACCCAGCTGGCTGAGCGAAGGACAGCTGTGACAATCGGAAAGTAAAAAACTGCTGACAAATCCTGCATGTGGCTAGTAACCCAAATGTCACTCCATGCACACACACACACAAGAAATCAAAGCATCTGTTGATTATAATTCATGTTATCAGAGTACTAGTATCATGTAATCTTACAATCAATATTTAGAGCACCAATAAAAATTAACTCAGCAGCCCTAAAGAGAGAGCAGATTACATCAAAAGGGCTGTTTGTTTAATCATCTAGGCAGGCAGTGAAAAAACACCAATATATTGAAATTTAATCCAAAGAGGGTTTGATCATGTCTGTGCAAACAAGCCTATCCTTTGAAATCTCATTTGAAACCTGACAAACTCACTGCATCAAATATTTTACTTACCTCCTTCTCTGCTCTAAAAAAAATAGAAGGCAAGCACTGAAAAAACTAGATTATATGAAAAAGGATTAAAACAGGAAGATTGGGGATATCTAAAACCAAAATACAAACATATTGAAAGCTCTTAGGGGCTCTCCTAGAACACAACTAGAATTATTAAAAGCGTAAAACAGATTCCAGCGTGTGTGTGTTGCATTATTCACAAGGAGAAAATTCTATTCTCTTGCATGGAGGAATTTATTAGATAAATAGAAGTTCACTATATCCGGTCAGTCTTTCAAACCTAGATAATCTCCTACATGAATCACTTCCTCTGAAGTTAAGGAGATGGAGGAATACAAGCATACCGTTCCATACACTCATATAAAAGTTAAAAAATACATTTTTCTTAGGGTAATTTAGGAATTCAATATTTCTTTCAATAGAATAATTTCATTATCCTGCCCACATAGTGTATTTGTTGAACTGACGATGGTGCTACTGAAGGAGACGAGGGAAAGGAAAGCAGATGAAAGGAAAAAATCCATTTTAAAATTTGGGAGCTGCTTATGGAGCCAACAGGCTACTGTATTTTGGTAAACTTGACAAACAAAAAGATGTAAACAATTGCACAGACAAATGGAAAATATTGGTAAACATTTACAATAATTCTGCTGTAAATCTTCATATCATTCATACGCCAATTACCTTCTCCTTAATGATCAGGCAATCCACACTCTCATTTTAATTTACTCTTAGGGCTAATCCCTTCAGGCCCACTTTTGTGTTTTTATAGAGGTTAAACTCCCACTGCATAGAAGTAAAGAATCAGGCCCGAAAAGCTCGTGCTACTAAAAGAGGTGCACAGCTAGCGGTAGGGTATGGGAATTTGGTTCTTGGACAACATAAGAAGCTAATAAATGTCTTCCACAGAACTAAAAGCCTTCAATTAAATTCTTGCCCTACTGAAGACAGCGGTAAAACACCAAGGCTACATCTACACTACCCCTTCCTTTTGGAAGGGGCATGGTAATGAATGAGGTCGGAAGATGTTAATGA
This sequence comes from Carettochelys insculpta, assembly GCF_033958435.1. NCBI lineage: Eukaryota > Metazoa > Chordata > Testudines > Carettochelyidae > Carettochelys > Carettochelys insculpta. The sequence continues at coordinate 307,422,524 of NC_134137.1, read as the reverse complement.
ACTGCTGCCATGAATATGCAGAGCCTCATTAGGATAATGGCAGCCACAGCGATTTGAAAGTGCTGCTTTCTAATCACATGCCACCCATGTAGATAAGGGCCTTTCGAAAGGACCCCCGCTCCCAGTCTTCAAAAGCCCCTTATACCTAAAACCAAATAGGAATAAGGGGCTTTTGAAGACTTGGGGGTCCTTTCAAGAGGCCCCCATCTACACGGGCGGCACGCTTTTTGAAAGTGGCACTTTTGAATCTCTGTGGCTACCATTATGCTAATGAGGTGCTGCATATTCATGGCAGCGCCTCATTAGCATCTTCCAACCTTGCTCATTACCATGCTTCTTCCAAAAGGAAGGGGCTAGTGTAGACATGGCTCAAATGAATTCAGTGAGGCCAGAATTTCACCCCACATTTTCAAAAGGCCTCAATTTACTTGCTAAAATTTTAGGTGCAATTTCTCTCATCCAAGTTTTTGCCTGATCTAACGCCATAACTTTTGGAAATACACCTGTAATTTTTTTGAGGGGACAGTAAGTTGACAGCAAAAATTTTTACCTGCAGTTTTAAAGCTGTGTTAGGCCTCATCAACGTTGGCCTGTGACAGTGCAGTAAATCAGCTCGCAGTGCTGTAATTCCTAAGCTGTCTGGCTGATGGGGCTCTGAGGCTGTGTCTACACTAGCAAGTTTCTTTGAAATAGATCTCAAAAGGAGGGCCCCTTTCAAAACATCCTGTGGAATGTACACGCACAAATAGTGCACGTTCAAAAAAAATTTCGAGAGATCATGGCAGGCCTTTTGGAATCATGCTTCCCTTTCCACTTCAGGAAGACCCTCCCCTTTTGAAAGAAGGCAAGTGTAGATGCTCCGCAGACCACTCTTTTGAAAGAACAGTCCTCCAGGGATCCGGCCAGCTGGCATGCGGAGACGCCCCTGCCAGCACATACAGGGGTCTATGGTCCAGCCGCATTTAAAGAGGCAGCAACCCAGAAACCCCATGGCAGGAAGCTGAGCGCATGCTGGCTGCACGAACCTCACGAGCCTTCAGCAGCGTGCTTGCCTGGTGAGGCCAGAACAGAGTGAAGCACGCCACCAGCCCCACGGCCAGCTCACAAGACCCCTGCCTCCCCGCAGGGGTCCCTCTCTGACCCACCAGAGGGATCCCCAGAGGCCAGCCAAGGGCCAAAGAAGAGGCCCCCCCTTCCTGGAGTGAAGGGGAGATCAAGGAGCTGCTGGGGCTGCGGAGGGACTCAGGAACCAGGGCCACCCCTACCACTGAGACAACCAGGTGAGGTCAAAGGTGAAGGAGCTGCAGCAGTCGTACACCCAGGCCTGGGATGTGGTCGGCCACTTAGGGGCAGTGCCCACCAGCTCCCCCCACTACGAGGTGCTCAACCGGCTGCAGAGGCCAAAGGAGGCAGCCGAGCCAGAGGCCATGCTGGACACAGCTGTGCCCAAGGTGGAGCCCCACCTGGTGCCATGCAACCAGACAGGAGCCACAGCCAGGTCCCAGGACCAGGAACCAGAGACATCCTCAGATGAGGGCGGGGGGGCCCTCGTGATCACGATCCCTTCTAGCGCCTCAAGCCAGGACCCCTCCACCTGGGCCATGCCAGGTGATCGGCAACTCAGGCACTCTGGGCCAGGGGTGGGGCCACCGGGCAGTGGGTTGGCCACATGCTGGCTAGACGCAGCCCCCAATGGCACTCAGCCCCCCCCATCCCCCCGTGGACAGCACCACAAGCCCAGGGAGGGGGACCAGGAGGAGGACAGACTCCGCCTGGTACACAGCCCACTCGTGTGAGGACCCCTGAGTGCCCAGGATCCCACAGGCCATTGGAGGGGGTGGGGGCTGGCCACAGAGGGTGAGGTCACAGCCCCTGGAGCCAGATAATGAGGCTGACGGGTTGCCCCCTCTTCCTTTTTGTATCCACAGCACCAGAGTCTGAGGGCCAACTCATGCCTCACCACCCAGTCCCACCACTCAGCGCTGGAGGGGTAGTGCCAAAAGCACTGGCTGGCATAGGGGACAGAGCACGGACGGTGCCCTGTGGTGAGGGCTGCATGGGGGGGCGGGGTCCACCTCTGCAGTAGGTGGAGAAGGACGATGATGATCACGGCCAGCAGTCTGACCACGTCATGGATGGCATCCCTGTCGGGGAGCTGGGTTGGTGGGGGGTCTGTGGGATCCTGGATTAGCTCCAGGCACAGGGCCTGTGATGTGGTATCTGGCAGAGCAGCTCTCAACGTATGCAGGCCGGGGGTGCTAGGGAGGGGGCCCTATAAGGGAGCGGCTGGCTGAGGGGCCTGGAAGGGCTTGTCCACCATGTGACCCCATCTGTGGTGTTTCCTGGCTTGTTCTGTTGAAAGGGCTCCCGTGGGGTGTCGCCGCTCCCTTTCCAGAGAGTGCCGCACCCTTTGGAAAGAACGGCTCGGAGGGTGGCTCTGCTTTGGAGTCCGAGCTCTTTCGAAGCCCAGGCTTTCCAAAGGTGCCTTCCGGAAGACGGCCTTTTGAAAGTACCCTGCAGTACAGATGCAGCCGGAGTGTGCACCAGCTCTGCAGTTGCTGCACCCCCTCAGCAAGAAGCACAGAGCTTGCTGCCCTGTGGCTCCAGCACTGCGGTGCCAGTGTGAACGCCATGGTATACTACAGGGCTGCGACAGGCCCCCAGTACCCATCCCACAGTGCCTGTTCACTACTTTCCAGTCACAGGTCTGAGCTTTGCTGCCCCCCTCTCAGGTGACCAGCCCTCACGCCTGCCTTTTGTGGAATTCTGAAAGCCCTCTTCTTGGGGCCATGTGGTGTGTTCTCAGAGCCTCTGTCTCGGTGCGTGTGCCTGCTCCAGGCTCCAGGAAATCCCCTACATGGAGACATGTCGTGGTGCTGGACCTATCAGTGTTTGGAGCGAGGAGGCTGTCCAGTCCTAGCTGAGCAGCCAGCTGCAGGAATTATGATACCCTCAGGCAGAGCTCCAGATGCATGGCCAAAAGTGGCCGTGACGGAGCGGGACTGCAGTGGGGGGTCAACGTGAAGGAGTTGTGGGATGCCTAGCACAAGGCGCTGGAGGCAAACTCCCGCTCCGGTGCTGAGCCCATGACCTGCCAGTTCCACAACAAGCTGGATGAAATACTTGCTGGTGACCCCACTCTGCTCTGAAGATCTCCATGGTGACTTTGGGACCTCAGGGGCTGTCCCAGAGGCAGGAGGAGGAAAGGCTGGGTAAGTGTGCTAAAGGGGAGGGAGACCCAGAGCTAGAGGATGGTTTGGCAACCACAGATGCACACGGCCAGGAGCTCTTTCCTACCCCGTGGAAGGCCAGCCAGTCATGGCAGTCAGACCGGGGAAGCACAAATAGCAGAGGCTGTGCCTGGTAAGGGGCTCTGGTTTCTGGAAGCACTGACGCAAGTAGCTGGAGGTGGGGGAGTTGCAGAAAGTAGATGTGGGTCTGTGTGGTGCTAGTACCAACACAGGGCTCAGCAGGTGTGGAGAAGGGTGTTGATGGGCGCTCTCACTTGCCACTGATCAGCCTCACGGGTCTCATCGAAAGTGTCCTGGAGGTGCTATACAATCCACCCCCGCGGGCTGCATGGCAGAGCTGCTGTGTTCACTGTCCTCTTACAGGTGACATTGCATAGAGTCAAGCCATGAAAGGGTCAATGTGGAAGCTGCGGTCACCCAAAAAACCCGCCCTTGTTTCCTTCTCATCCACAGCAGTGAACGATCAGCCAGGTTTGCCACAGCCTGTGGAAAATGTGTGATGCATTACGGATGTTAGCCCCCCCACCACCCCCACCCCACAGTGCTTGCTCCCTCTCAGACACATCTGTGCAGACTACAGTCAGGCCCTGCCCTATGAAATCCTCTGCCCCACTGGTTAACTCACTGTCTCAGGGGTCTTGTGTCTTACGTGGGCTTGCCCTGGGACAGGCAGGCAGTGATAGGTATATGAAGAGTACTTGTATTTAAACTGGGTAGGGTAGCTCTGCCTAGTGTTAACAATGGCCCCTCTGTAAAATGTAGCCTTTTGACTTCACAGACTTAACCCTGGGATCCCAGCCTTCCTGTGATTGCCTGCTGGATGCCAGCACAGGGCAAGGAAGCAACCTCGGGAAGTCACGATGACTTGATGTGTGAGGTAATGCTACAGGCTTCTGCTGAAAAGAAAGACGTGAAGGAGCAGGGGGACAGTGAAAGGAGGGGGCTGGAAGAGAATGCTGAGTGCTGGAAAGAAGCCATGAAGTGGCTTGTAAACATTATGGAGCACCAAGCTCACACTCCAGGTACTATTAGCACAGCAAACAGACCAGCTCCATGACTGCCCTCCACTCCCACAGCCCTGCAGACTCCCTCGGGTGGCCAATGCTCTCCACCCCTGTTGCTGTGCAGTCTACCCCCACTGAAGTGTAGCACCCATGACACAGCACCTCAGACAGCATGGCTCTAAAATGATCCCTGGACCGACACAAATCTGCAAATGTGCCCCAGCCTCTCCTCTCTCCTGCTGCCCCCCTCTCCCCCCAATAAATTGCAGATGTGTCATGCTGCCTGTGTGGCCCATGTTTGTTGTTTCCAGTAAATGAAATTCTTGAGCTTGAAAACATTTATTCCAATACATGAAAACAAGCAAGCACACCCCCGCAAAGCAACAGGTATAATTATACCGTGTGTGATATAGGGACCAATCAGAGCCCCCACTAGCATTGCATGGGACTGTGCTCCCATGCTTGGTAACAAATATTTCTGGCTTTCAACATCAAATTGCTGTCTCAAGGCTTCCCTGATCCTTATGGCCCCACACTGTGCTCCGCCACAGAGATTCATCCATCCAGCCCTGAGTGGAGCTTGCACCCCGCCCATCACAAATATTGTGGAAGGTAGAGCATGTGGCTCTAAGCACAGAGATGGTATCATCAGCCAGATTCAGCTTCCTGCACTAACATCATCAGTAGGCTTTTAAATAGCCAAAAGTACACTCTACAGTCATTCCTCACCAGATCATCCTTTTATTGGACTTCTCCTAACAGCTGTCAAGGCTCCCAGTGTATGGCTCCATGAGCCACAGAATTAAGAGGTAGGTGGGGTCTCCCAGGATTAAAATGGACATTTCTACTTCCCCTACAGTGATCTGGTCCTGGAAGAAAATTGTTGCTTGCAGCTTCCTGAACAAATCACTTTTCCAAAAGATGAATGCAACATGCGCCTTTCTGGACCAGTCTGTGCTAATGTCTAGTGATCCACAAGTGCCTGGAGAACTCTGAAGAAATATTCCTTCCAGTTCACCGACTCAGAGGTTAGGTAATCTGATACCAGAATTGGAAAATGCAAGCCATCTATTACTCCTTCACCATCAGGGAAACCCATTTGTGCAAAGCAATCCTCAGCTCCATGCACATTGCTCAGAGTCTTTCAGAGAAGGATGAGACTGATGGCCCTACACCCCTCCAGTCACACAAATCTTACAGTTGATTTTCCCACTCTAAACTAATTGGTGACTGACCAGTGGCTGCCAAGAGTAGCCAGCTTCCACAGCACCATTGCCACAGGCTTCTCCACTGGCAGGGCAGCTCTTGAGCTCCTGTCCTTGTGCTGCAGGGTCGGGGGGTGAGCTCATGAAAGTGCTTTCCCCATCCAGAAGTCCTACAACTACTGCTCATCATCCCAGCCTTGCATGACAACGTGATCCCACCACTCAGTCCTTGTGGCACGTGCCCCAAAGTGGTGTTCTACTGTGGACAGCACCTCCATAAATGCCACAAGAAACCTCACGTCCTATGTACGACATGTGGCTCAGTGTCTGACTCTTTTGCATCACTTTGCAAAGTACAGAGTAACACGACTGCCATTTGTGAGATGGTAGTGAGACTTAGCAGCCTTTTCTTCAACAGTTTGGGATCCATTCCCGCAGCCCAAGAAGGCAGAGCATGCAGCACAGAAGCTGTTGAAAGAGGGTGCCAGATGTGGACGGAAGAACAGGTGTTGCCAGGCTGTGTAGTGGTATACCCTGGAACACTGAGACAGGAGGCTCCATGGCCCTGCCTCAGCCTTCCTACAAACCTCTCCAGGAGAAGAGGAAGAGCCACTCTGCAGGATAGCTGCCCGGAGTGCACTGCTCTGAATGCTGCTGCAAGTGTGATAACATTATTACCAGTGTGGACGCACACCAGCGGTTTCACTGCTGTGCTCTGTGAGCAGCGCTGCAACTGACACTGCTTTATCTCCACCAGCGTAGACAAAGAAAACACATTCAAAGGTGTATTGGAAGAACAAAGGTGAAGAAAGCCGATGTGCTACAACCATTTAGTTCAGTCCCGTCAACCTTCAAATCTTTAGCCAGAACACCAAATTCCAAGGCCATCTTAATGTCCCCCTCCTCTGTGACCCAGATCTGTTCAAGAAAGTTTTCCAAGCTTTCTCAAAACTCCAAACCCCAGACCAGGGGAGTATAATACATTAATAACGGAGCACTTTGTAACGTCAGCCCTGATGAAGTCACATAAGCACTAATGTCTTAGCAGCTGTGTGCCTGATGTTGTTAGCCACACAGTTCAGTAACTTCTAGGGGGAATACTTTCTTTCCTTTAATGAGGATCGACAACTTTATACAGGAATTTACATACACGAACACCTTAGAAAAAAAGCTTTAAAACTATTTCCACACAAAAACTATGTGAAGGTTGAGAGGTCATATCAGTCATCTATGGGTAAAAAAATTATAAGAAAATTGTAATCATCTGAAAAACAAGCATCACAAACCTAGGACATTCAGAATTAAGGTTAAAATGAAAGGAAATCCAAACATGTTTTACGGTATGGAAATACAGAGTTAAGGCACCTATACAATCTTAACTCTGTTCCATCGTGGCACCATGGAATAACCATCTGTTTTGGTGTTTGTAGCCCCAGATTAAGGAAAATGTTTTTAAAAGGCATATCCATTTTTCATATTTCCACCTCTTAGGACATTGTTGTCCAGTGTAAGAAAATAAAGCTTGATAATTCTTTTAGCGCTATGAGCAGAGTACAGGCTAGCACGTAATCCCACCTAAGATTTTCTGGCAGTACATGAAGTAGCCTGAACCACGAGGGTGAGTTTTCATAGAACCAGCCAAACAGAAGGGAGAGCTGTGGGTGCAGGTGGACTGCTCCTGGAGCCAAGGAGAGCAGGAGGAAGGTCTTCCAGGGCTTTTAGCAATGCTCTTCCTTGTTCCCCTTTACTCCCACCCCCTGAGTGTGCTGGGATGGGAGTTAGTAGGAATGTTTCACAACATCACTTTACAGGATGCAGCGTACTCTGCTCCTGCTTGAGCTGTTGGCTGCAGTGGTTGGCACGGCGGGATGGGGCCATGACTCCACCTACTGCCTGCCCAGTTGTGTCCCAGGGAAAAAATAAGGGGCACTGTGCCTGTGTTCCTCTAAATCACCACTGGGGTGACTGAGGGGGGCACAAAGGACCCTGCTATAGGCCTGCGTTAGACAAGGACACAATCTAGCCCTCCATAAATGTCACTGTGATATTCTCTGTGGGCCTGAATCCACCACCCTTTTTCCACAGGCTGAATAGGAGTTTCCTCTGTGAGTAATTTTAGTGAAGTCAATGGGACTGCCCATGGAATCAAGTCCTACTTGTAAGGTAGGACAAAATCTGGCTCTGCGCTCTCCCTGCGGTACCAGGCATTAGCATAAGGAACAAGGCTGTGTAGAATTCAAATCATGAAAAAGCTCCATGGATTTTGGACAAAATCCTTGACGAGTGTTACCAATCAGAGGCCAGACCCTACCTGCCTTTCTCATTCAAGTTATCCTGCTGAAGCCAGTGGGACTGAGGCACTAATACAGCAGGATTTGGCTCTATAAAGGGAAATCCCCATATGTTCTGCCAAAATTCCACTGCGATTTCTCACTCCCTGCTTGTTAAGTGCTCACGGGTTGTAACACAACTGATAGGTTAACTTGTGCATCCAGTTTTGAGCTGACCAGCTGTCCATTTTCAGAAATGTGAAATCCTTGGAGAATGCTGATAAGAAAACATGCTCTGTCTTCTAGGAACAAAGCCGGCTTCTTTCAATCCCAGATGAACTGTTACTCATTTAGCATATCAATCTTGACAACAGCTTCCGGCCACTGAGGTATTATTTTCCCAGGGCTAAGTCTTTTTTCTTCTTCCTCCTCTGATACCTTATACTTTCGGGTTAAATGTGAGGCCCAGCTGTCTCTACCAGCAGGGGTTCATATTATAAGCATCACAAAGATTTACACAACAGGTGTTCCACCAACCTACTGCATTACCCTTGTCCTCAGTGCATGGAAACAATGTACTGTTCAGTAACTCAAAAAAAAAAAAAGGAAACATTTGCTATTGAGCTATAAGAGTTGACTGGGATTCCACTTACGGGAATTGTCTCTCTTTAAATGGCTTCCTTACAAGTGGATGGGGCAATTAGCCACTAGCCATGTGTATGATGGTGTGAACATGGGCTAACAGGAGGACATGTTTCTCATGGAGAGATTTTTTGTTGTGGCAGACTGTATGCTTGCGTGTCCACTGCGCTGTGTCCCAGTCTGCATTTGAGGGAGCCCAAGCCACCTCACTAGCTGGGTCTGCTAGAGCCTTCTCTAGTCAGAAGAAGAGTGAAGGAATTAGCTCTTCACAAGGGGGCCCATCCCTCAAGTGGGACAAGCCAGACACCAAGGGTGGGGAATCTTTACTGGGTCGAGGGCCACTAACCCACAAAGAAATCAGCCGGGGGCCATGCAGACATGAAAAGCAAAAAAAGGGAGCCCCGTCTTGCTTTTCCTGCACCCCGTGCTGGGAAGGGGCTCGGGGGGTTGAACTATTGTGGCCACCTCATCCCTTCTCCCAGCAGCAGCGATGGCAAGAGGGTCAGGGGTTCCCCTTCCTTCCTGCTCCCATATGCCTCCTTACCTGACTTCAGGAGGACGAGGAGGAATTGCTGGTAGGTTTCTCCTGGGGCTGGATGCTCCAGGAAGCAGCTGCCTGGCTCCCTGCTGCAGTCCCCACAGGCTCAGGAGAGGATTGTGCCTTTACCTGCTGCCTGCCACCTGGCAAGGCTCTGGGCAGTGAGCACTCAAGCAGGAAGGGATCCTGCCTTTCCCCACTGCTGTCTGGTCACCTGGCCTGACCGGGAAGTGGCTCCAAGCCTTTGCCGTGCTGCCCCTTCCAGCCACCTCACCTGCCTCCCTGCCTAAATGCAGGACAAGGAGCTGGCAGTGTCTGGCAGCGCTACAGGTGAATGGGTGAAGTCAGGGCCAAGTGGCCAATAGACCCCCCCCATGGGCCTGACTGCATTGGGCCAGATTAAATAGGCTGGGGGAGCAGATCCAGCCCACAGGCCAGTGGTTCCCCACCCCTGCCGTATACAGGCTGGACACCAGGGTGAGATACAACCATCTACTCACCCAAGCCTTAGGAGGGGTGGGCAGCCACTAGCTAGGGGCTGGGAGGAACACCGCCCACAGACTGTAGACTCAGGTGTGGGAAGAGTACTGAACACAGTCTGTGGGCCTCAGGTAAGGGGCTGACTAAGTAGCGCAGGCCTCCGGGCCTACAGCCATGAGTACTACTACCCCTGTGCACCCACCCAACTCTGCCACGTCCCTACCCAGGGCCCTACCAGTGGTAGAGCAAAGTGCCACTGGTACAGTGGGGATCCACTCACAACACACCGACCTGGTTTCAGGCTCACTTTCCACTCCCCGGGAAGGAGCTTCTATCACCACCATCGGCTTCTCCCCAGCTGAGCAACTGGGCTGATCTTTTATAACTCCCCTTCCTTTCCCGCCTCTCTGCTTCCAGTGTGCAGGGCATAGCCCCCCAGCTCCACCTGTCAGGTGACTTGCCATGTTCCCTGTGCAGCTGCCTCTGTGAGGGGCCACACCTCCTAGCTCCTGAGATGCAGCTCTCACTGGTTCTATCATTACAGGAGTCCCTCGATCTAGGTGAGGGTTATGGTCCCACGTTCCCTCACGTAACCCCAACTTCATGTAAGTCGGGGGCGGCTTTTTTTCCCTGGAGGAATGCATGTTCTGCCACCAGGGAAACAGCAGGAGCACCCGGAGCTCCTTTTGAAAGGTAAGTCCTGGGGCTCTGGGGCGGGGGCAGGTGGGGAGGGTTAAGCCTGGGGTTGGTTGGGGCTGTGGGAGCGGGGGCAGGGGAGTTAAGCCTGGGGTTAGGGTTAGGGCTGCAACAGGGTGGGGGAGGTTGAACCGGAGCCCTTGCAGGGTGGGTTTGAACTGAAGCTGGGAGCACCCACAGCTGCCGCTTCTCTGGGGCTCCAGGCGGGGAGTGCCTGCAGCTGCCGCTTCCCCGGGGCTTGCTTGCAGCCAGGAGGAGTGGTTCAGAGTATGGGTGGTTCGGGGGGGAGGTGGGGGGTTGCTGAGCCGGAGCCATGCTTGGATGGGGTGGGGGGGGCGGGGTTGAGCCAGGTCCGGAGGGGAGCGAGATTTTGAGTTGCACTTAACTCTCACTAATGCAAGGTAGGTGCAACTCGAAATCGTGCATTTTGAGGCTTTAACTGTACTTTATTTTCTTCCCGGACCATGAGTATAAACAAATACTTGGAGCAAAGCTTTAGCCAAATCCTGTATCAAGGATGGGTAAAAGTGATGTGGAAGAGGCTTCCTGCCCTTCTTACTAGGCTGAAAATGGTTGCCAATGAGCACTACAAATCCAAAGAGACTAAAATCTGTGAGGCAAAGCAACAGCGAACACCGCCTGTTGTGAATTACATGTAACAGTGCCGGTTGAACCTCTCTAGTCTGCCACCTTCAGGACCTGACCAGTGCTGAATGAGAGAATTTGCCAGACCACAGGACGTCAGTGTTGTCTAGCAGCATTACCAACACTTCCGCTGCTTCCTAGGCTCTTAGAAGACATTTAGGGGTAATCACAGCTAAATAACAGCACAGAACACTGAGAGCCAGGACTGATGACTGTAAACAAACCTTAAGGGACAATAGGAAACTTGGCTACATCCATGATAAATGGTCATTTGGCTAACTAAAATCTTGCCGGATTACGGATGTTGCTGGACAAGAGCAGTTCAACCCGTATTACAGATATTGCAGTTACCTGAAAAAATATTAAAGGCCTGAATTCAGTTGAAGCTTTGTTTTCCTTAAGAATGTTGAATCAGGATCTAAATCTCTGTGGATGACCTAACATCCAGTATGTATACATATAATCCATTTTTAAGTGCCTGAAGGATAGCAGAGTTACAAGAAATAACCAACATGGGATTTGTCAAAAACAAACCATGTCAAACCAACATACTTTCCTTCTTTGATAGGGTTTCCTTCTTTGATAGGGATAGTGGGGCAGCAGTAGATGTTATCTGTCTTGATTTTAATAAGTCTTTTGACACAGGCTAACATGACATCCTCATCAGCAAACTAGGAAAAATATGAAATTACAATAAGATGGATGCACATCTCGTTAAAAGTCTGTAGGTATCCGTGGTTCACTGTCAATGGAGAAGGGTTTTTCCAGTGGAGTCCAGCAGGAATCAGACCTTGGTCTGATATGATTGAATATTTTCATTAATTACTGGGATAACACCTAGCCGGGAGGGGTTGAAAGTATTTTGGAGACGGGATTAGAATTCAAAACAACCTTGACAAATTAGAGAATTGGTCTGAAATCAACAAGATGAAAGCCAACAAAGTGCTTCTGTTAGGAAGAACGAATGAAACACAGAAATAATTACCTAGGAGACTTCATGCTGCTGTGTGTGTTTAAGGAAGTGCCAGTCTTTAAACAGGGCAGCGTTAAATTTCATTCATTCATTGGAGCCATTAGGTCTTCCCCCCAACACCTTGCATATGTGACCACAGACCTCAATTTCATTTTATATTTTCCAGATTTAAATAAAAACCTTTACTTTCTTTACCATATTTAGACTCCCCCGTGGCTTATCCCTCCCCTTTCTCTGCTGTGGGTCTCATGGGCATTTAAACCACTACTGGCCTTAAGGCACAGCTGCCCATATCATTAAAATCACCACCCCAATGGTGGAATAAGTCCAAAGACTGACTGGGGATAGATTGGGCTGAATTAGCCTCATACTCCCTGGGGGAGAAGTAGCTGGTTAGCCAGGAAGTGCAGCAAAGCTGCTGTTGTTATGGCTGGTATTGCACCTGATCTGTAGGTAGAGGATTTTCAAATTGCACGTTACGCCAGCACAAAATTCACTATAAATAAATACTCTCAGACCTCGCTTTAACACTGGGTGGACGTACAGCATCATTGGAGATGTAGGAAAAGGAATTGCCCAATGTGCTTTAAAGCTCTCGGTGTGATTGACTTCTCCTTTGGTTGCTGTTTGCACTTGCTGACACTGAACATACCATACGGGCTTCCATGGTACCTCATCTCCCTTCTAATTAGATTTCCTGTCTCATGTACAATTACTGCTGTAGGCCAGCAGCCTCATAGTGGTGGAGTACAAGGTCAACTGGAAAGCTGTGGGTGGCTTTTGAACAATGTTGTGATTGATGTCCTGTCTGGGAAACAGCTGGGAACGTTATTTAGAAAAGACTCAGCCATGACCTTACGGTACTTTAGTTAGGCAACGTACTTCCCTCCTGCTGTTAGTACCTTGAACGTGTACCCTTACTTGCTGCAAATGTAAGCTCTATCACAACACAGGAGTTCCTGCGTGCTGGCACATAGGCTAGGAGTATTGTCACTAAAGAGTCCCTACAGGAAGTACAGAAAAGGACTCTGAACCTGGTGACTCTGAGCCAGTCAGGTCTTGCTCAGCTGAATTTTGCTTGATTCTACAATGTGTCTCAGACAAAAGTTTAGGTTGTGCTCACCTCTGTTATCCTCACCACTTCCAATAATGCAGGTGTCAGGCCCAAGGACTGGGTCACGAATCATTTTACTGAGTTAGTCGAAATGAAGAATGATATTACAAATCACAGCCATTGACTAAATTGATGCAGCAAAGAAAAAGGCCAGTAACTACATGTGGTTCCTTTCCATTTTGAAGCTTTATTGATTTTAGATTCTGTCCCTGAGCAACTCTTATGGGGGGAAAAAAAATCAATAAACTTTTTACCTCGCCTTACAATATTTGAATGAAAGCAGCATCTCTGGGCTTATTCTAAACACCTCTTTGATGGTAATAATGGATGTTATGGCAACTGAACAAAAACAAACGTAAAGAAATAAATTGTATGTTATCTCCCTGGCCCCTAGCCTCTGTCAGAGCAGGGATTGTCTTAATCTGTGTCTGGGCAATACTTAGCATGATGAATCCCCAGTCTCAGTTGTCACTGGGGCACCAACCTAATAGCTATAATAACAACAACAACGGTTTTTATGTATATACAGCAGTTTTTTTTTTTTCCTGAAGACTCTCTAGTTATGTCAGCTGTCAGTGTGAATTAGTATCCACTTTGGAATGAACAGCAGGTTTAAGGCCTAATCTATGGACAGGTTGACATAAACTGCTTTAAATCGATCTAATAATGCACATATCTATGCAACTGAATCCCTTCCATTGACCTAAGTGATCACAGAAGTTGACTTTTGTGCTCCACGTACCCAAGAGGTGCGGCACTTGATTTGACATCCACTGGTTGGCATGGCGATAGGGCAGATGCAGGGTTGTGTAACTCAAATGAATAGGGCTCCAGGAGGTATCCCACCGTGGTCTGTTGGGACCACTCTTGAGAGCATGTTCACCTCCACTGTATGTCAGACAGACACACAAGCAACAGCTGCTCCCCTGTGAAAGCCCTGAGAACTTTTGAATTTTCATGTCCTGTTTCAGCAGTGTGGAGAATTTGCCCACACAGCTGAGCATAAAGATTCAAAGACACAAACATGCTCCACCATGGAGTACGATGTGGGGAGAAGAGTCAGTGCAGGTAGAGCTCCGATCCAGCAGGAGAAATGCAGAAATCAATGCCAAGATTGCATGGAGCATGGGGAGAAGGGCTTCCCCCAAGGGACACAGCTGTGCCGCGTGAAAATAAAGGTGCTTTAGCAAGTGTACCAGACAACAAGGGAGGCAAACGGTCACCTTGGTTCTGGTTCTGCCCACAGACACCCCTTTTATGAGGTGCTGCATGCAATTCTCACCGGCAATCCCATCACTACCTCAAAACACTCTGTAGATACCTTCCCAGAGCCCTGGGCAACTCTAAACAACAACACAGCAGGTGCTCTGCAAAAAGGACTGTTTATGTGCTTGGGGATGGCCAGGAATCCTCCATGGAGATCTCTAGGGAGCTCTCACAGAGGTGCTCAGCAATCCTTTACAGGAGGTTTCTGGAAAGGGCTGCTTTATTTCATCCATTGCAGTAGGACACTTTCTCATACCACGCCAGTATTAACTCATCCGGCATTGGTGCAGCACAGTGCATTGTAGCATGAGGACCAGGCGCTTGCAGCATTTGCTCCTTTGCCACCACTGTTTACCTCAGGGGAATGATATTGCAGAGGCAACAGGTAAACCACCCCAAACTTAATGAAATACGGGTCACACAGCCATGCTTTCCTTTCCCTAACATGCTGCAGTTGTGGTTGGAAGTGATCATCAGGTACTGCAACCAGCACTGGGGGGAAAAAAGGGGATGGCTTCCTGTTTGTTTCCTCTCCCCCATACTAGTGCAGCTTTTGTAACAAACTGTTCTGGGAGCTTTACATTGGCGTCTGTCCTTAGGAACCATCCATCTGAAGTTCCAACCTGGGATCCTCAGGTTGTCTTCACAAAAGCAGCAGCACAAGACTTCTCACCCCTGTCTCACGGCCTTACCACCACTCTGCACATGGCCAGCCAATGGATTAACCACTACTTACCACTGTCCAAGATGATAGCGTCTGGCTTCATGAACCATGGGACCAATGGACATGCTGGGTCTCCCAGAGTCACAATTGGCATTTCAACATCACTAATGATCTGGAAAGAAAATCTCTATTGCAGCTTTCTTAACAGACCTGCCCTCATCATGCACCTTTCCTGGCCATCTCATATTGATGTCCGTCAAATGGCCTTTGTGATCACCTGGGGCTTGACACACCATTGAGAAGCACCCCTTGAGGTTTATGTAGTCTTTGGCAAGGTGGGCTGATGCCAAGATAGGGATATACATTCCATCTGTCATCCCACCACAGTTTGGGAACCTTTACAGCAAAACCATCCACTATGTCCCGTATGTTGCCCAGAATGGATACCCTTCTTAGCAGAAGATTGTTAATGGCTCTGCAAACCTGGATCCCAGCAGATCCCAGGGTAGATTTACCCACTCAAAACTGATGCCTCACTCACTGGCCACTGATGTTGCAAGCTTCCACAGAGCTGTTGGCCAGTCACTCCACCAGCGTCAGAGCAGCTCTCATGTTAATATTGCTGCACTGCAGGGCTGGGGGAAGCTCTTGAAACAGTTTCTGGAAAATGGCCTTATGCATTCAGAAGTTCTGCAGCCACTGCTTGACAACCCATAACTGCTCAACAGTGCAATCCCACCAGGCAGTGCTTGTTTCCAGAGCCCAGAAACTGTGCTCACTCATAACAAGATGAAAGAGAGTAAGCCGTGCTAGTCTATACACTATCAAAACAAAAAGCAGTCAAGTAGCACTTTAAAGACTAGCAAAATAGTTTATTAGATGAGCTTTCGTGGGACAGACCCACTTCTTCAGACCAGTGGGTCTGTCCCACGAAAGCTCACCTAATAAACTATTTTGCTAGTCTTTAAAGTGCTACTTGACTGCTTTTTTGTTTTGATAACAAGCTGATGTGTGACTTTTGCCAGCAACTTCATGTTTCCCTGCTCTACGTGTCCTAGCAGAGCTGCTTCTGGGGTGTCACGTTGTTCTGCTCAGCAGCTCCTGTAATGGCTGTGTAAATGCTGCAGGACAAAGAGTGAGGTGTTTGTAATGCTCGCAACAACAGTGGATAGCTGAGCAGGGTCCATGCTTATTTTGATAAGGTGTCTGCCAGGATATCTCAGGCTTACAAAAAAGATGTGATGAAAGCTTGCTTTGTTTGCCATTGATTTCAGGGAGGGAGGTGGCGAGGTACGTGGTTCATGGGAGGCTAATGCTGTGTTCCCATAACCACCTGCATTAATGTTTTGGTCCCATAAGGCATTGCAAGCCTGCCACAAAATTCCACTCATCTACATGCATTGTGGGACAGCTCTGCAAATCAATGCAAGCCCTGCTAATGAGGATGCATTCGGCTGACACAATGAGCACAATGTGGATGCACAAGATCAAATTGCTTAAGTCAGAGGCTTGCTGTTGACTTACATAAAGTCAACTTAACTTTGTAGTGTAGACATGGCCTAAGTGACATGGTTGAATAACCCACTTGTGACGGTGGAGATAACTATGGTTAGTGCCTATGACATGGCATGTTATCTAAGCATGGTAACAATTGCTGTCACCACGTCGCTGTCCTGAGTCCTTATGCATGCAGCTTTCACCTCCACTAAAAGAAGGGTATAGTCCTAATTGGAAAAGGGGAAGGGCTTAAGGTTCTTCTGATTCCCTGCTGTGGGCAAAGCTTGGTCAAACTGCCCACTCCCTCACAGCAGTGAACTTCAGCAATGGCTTCAGAAGAAAGAGGTTCCTTTCACACACCTGCAATATCCTACAGCACTGGAGGGATAAACACAGTAGAACCCTGAGAAATGTGCACTCGAGTCACACATATCTCAAGTTCACGCAGCTCTGAGTGGCAGGGAGCCGGTGCCTGGCTCCAGGCCGCACACCACTCAGGGGAGCCAGGAAACTGACCGGCACAGCAGCACTGGTCAGCTTCCTGGCTCTTGCGCATCTGGGGCAGCCAGGAGGAAGGCACCAGCTCCTTGACATTTGCAGGAGTAAGGAAACTGACCAGTGCTACTGTGCTGGTCGGTTTGCCAGCTCCTGTCGGGGCAGCAATCGAGAGCCTGACTCTTGGCTGCCGTCCCTAACAGGAGCTGAGAAACTGCTGTCAGGTGAGAGTCAGGCTGCCACCGACAGGAGCAGTTCCCAGCTCCTGTCAGGGGAGAGAGCCTGACTCTTGGCTGCCGCCACGGACAGGAACGGGGAAACTGACCAACGCAGCAGTTTCCTGGCTCCCCTGAGTTACATGAAATTTTACTGATGCGGGGTTGTGCAAGAACGCAACCTCCATGTACGCCGGGGGCGGGGGGTCTACTGTACAAGACAGCGCTTGTGACCAGAAAGGTAAGATGAAATCAAGACCTGGGCCTTGCTGTCCAAAGGTCAGCTGTGGCCCTGGCACTGCCGCTTGGAGCATACCACTACTCTGTGCTGCTTCTGCCTGACTCACTCTGCACACCCAGCTCATTGGAAGAGGAAATGATTCATAATCCCTGACCTTTACGTCTGCCCGTCCCCCTCCTAAATCAAACCACACACATCAGCGCTAACAGAACTGGAGCCATGGCAATCGCGCCTAGGCAAACCAGATGCTTCAAGTGACCCTTGGCAGCTAGAGACCCCCCTGGGAATAGTGGGCCTGATGTTTGCAGTAAACGGAGAGGTGGGGGGTGGATCCTGGCAAGGACAGACTGTTTAGCCTGGAAGGAGATGAGATTACACAGATATTGGCAGGAATGCAGATACCCCCTGCTCAGTTTCCTAGCAACCCTATAAGCTCAGCTGGGCCCAATGAACACTCACTGACTGTGGTCTCTGATAGGTCAGAAAAGGCAGTAAATCACCTTCTAAGCCCTGTTGCAACAGCAGTGCTGTGGCTTCTCAGTGTGTTTCATACCCCCCTGTTGTGCCAGACCCACTTCCTGTCCGCCCTTGGCCACTGTTCTCCACCTGCCTGTTCCCTGGACCCTGCCTACCTCTGAACTCCTGCTTCCTGGCTTGTCTCTTGTCCATGACTCTGGCTGGGCCTTATGGTTGTCTTCTGACTCCTGGCTCTGCCCATTGGCTTGTCTCCAGACCATGCCACTGGTTCTACTTTGACCATGAGGTAAGACTCCTGGTCTGACTAGTAGACTGCACTGCCTACTCTTTGCTGTGCAGTAGCTACGGTCCAAGGGCACAGTCAAACAGATCAGTCCTTTCTCCTCCTTTTCCTTAATAACATAACAAGGTGATACCTTTTCCCTCATGACCTTGAAAGGAAGAAAATGAAGATCCAATCAATAAAAAACCTCTTTATATAGGATACAGTCAACTTACGTGCTATAGGACACACAGCAATACCTGGCCTTCTATTCCATTCTTAGATGCAGAAGGAGGGGTGACGTAGCCTAGTGACCGCATTCTCTCCCCTTCCTTGCAGGGCTCAGATGACTCGCAGCACCTTAGCATGCACTTAACCCCAAGCACATGCACTACTTACGTGCTTACAGGTAAATACATGCTTAAGATCTTTGCTGTGTTGGTCAGTATATCCTGCAACCATCTTCCCAATAGTACTTTAGGCAATGGTTACTGATTTCCCTTTTCTTCTTCCAAACTCTGAAATGACCATGAGCTGTAACAAGTTAGCCACTTCTGCTCTTACAATGTGATGTGTCTCCTCTAGCAGCTATTACTGCTAATGAAAAGTATCAGAGAGGTAGCTGAGTTTGTCTGTATCTTCAAAAACAACAAGAAGTCCCGTGGCACCTTATAGAGTAACATATTTTGGAGCATAAGCTTTCGTGGGCAAAGACCCGCTTCGTCAGATGCATCATATGCATGAGATGCTCATGAAAGGTTACAGCAATTGTACGAAAATAGGTGAGCCAACCAAATCAGATTAGATTGAAACCTCACTTTCTAGCAAAAGTACCCCAAGTTTGCACAAATCATGTTCATATCAACAACTTGCCAGTGTCCACAAGGCCATAGGAAATCTTTGAACAAAACCGAGCGGCTTGCAGCTTCTCTTGTCTTTAATACAAAGGAACAGCACATTTTGCACAGTGTCTTTTTTACAACCAAATGTCTTCTTTTACAGGAAGACTAATAGAGTCAGAGAGAAACGAAAAGGAATCACGAAAAGGTGGGAATAGGTTTTGAGTTGAGACTTAAGAAGAGATGGAGGCTCATTAAGGAGCAGGGCTATCAGGAGTTCCCAATGGCAGTAGAGACAGAGTGGTGCTACTGGGCTGAGAGGATCAGGGGAACATTTCCTCTCAGACCAAACTTGAGGCTGACTTCCTGTATTAAAGAACAGATCAACCATGGAGCATGTAGAAGAACTAATTGCATCATACACAAAATTTGGCTTACATTTTCACCAGCCATCATACTGACACTTGAGCCCCATTAGAAGCCTAGTCCCATCAACCAACAAATAATAGATTAAGCACCATTTCCAGCAGGATCGCTCATAAGTGGTTTACAGTTTAATATTCCAACTATATATTTGGGTCTCAGAACACAGGAGACCAAAATACAAGAAGATCCTAGAGCAACAGCAACAGTAATCACATTCCTCCTCCATCACCAAGAAAGAGAAGAACTTCCAGGGATGCATCACATGCCCAGTAAAACTATAGTCATAAACACCTCATTAAACAGGCAGGAATGTCAAAAAGAACGAGTGAGCAAGCACTAGTATTCAATTTTAACTTCATATTATGTTCTTGTAATCTGCTGCTGCAGGGAATGACGGCAAAGACAACCCACTCTAACTTCCTTATTACGATTTGCAACTACTCCCCAGCTAGACTGTCTGCCTGCCTGCCTGGTTTTATGTAGTATTTTACAAGTAAAAGATGGCATGTACTCCACAATTGGTGAAAGTAGATCAAAAAGATTTCCAAACTAAGTACATTTTATCCAATATCTTTAAAGAAAAAATACAAAAGCTGTGACAGGCCAGTCAGAGGCATTTGTAGAGCTGGGAAGAGATAGTTGCTAAAATGGAAAAAAAAATTGGGGAATTTTTTCAAGTCAATTCAAAATTTCCTTATCAGAACTGAAGATTAGCCCAAGGCTGGAGACATAGATATGTATTTTAAATACTTATTCTTTCAGGAGACTTTCTTCGTAATTGGAAATTTTATAGCCCAAGAGGCACACTGCAGAATTTAGATCTGGGTTCATTTGTTATGCCACCCATTCAAAGCTTGGCACTGGTTGGAATTCTAAGTCCATCTCTTGCCAGAACTGACCCCTGAAAAGGTGTCTGGTCTATGAAACATCGAGCTGCAAAACTCTGAGTCAGAGTTAGAGGTGGTGTGCCTGGATAATGTATGTGAAAGTCACACCCACCTACTCACTTCAGCTAAACAGGTACAATTCCTATTAGAGCCAGTTGGAATATTTGTCAACTTGGCCGCTTGACTCACAGCAGGGAAGGTGCTTGATCCTCCCTCCTATCAGAAGTCCGGACAGAATGCTGTGGAGGAGATCGGCACTGGGGGAGGAAGTAGCAGCAGAGGGCATTGCGAAGGACATTCCTAGAGCAGTCAAGTAGTGGGATAGAGAAGAGCTGGAGCATGCAAATACTGTGCAATGGGAGGGGGATGACGTCTGGGACCCAGATGTGCTGACAAGGAGGGATGCGCGGCACCCAAAAGGGCAGGTGCACAGGGGCCTGGCATTTCAAAAGGGGTCTGGAACTCTGGTTGCTGCTATTTTGGCAGTGGCGGCAACCAGAGATCCAGGCCCATTTGAACCATCGCAGCAGAGCCACTTTGTTGTTTTGTGCAGCTCTGAGGGGTAGTGCCACAGTCCAAGAGGTGCTTAGGGCTGACATCCCTAGGTCCCTCTCCTTCTGCCTTGGACCTGCCTCTTCCAGAGGCCCGGAGCTGGCCCCCGATCGCCTTGTCCCAGGGCCTGTGGTAGCTGTCAGCCCCGCTGCTGGGATCATAGCGAGGACACTAGAGAAGACAGATTAGCCCAGTGGAAGGGAAGGGAAGAGAAGAGCGGCTTTAAGTGTAAATCTAGATCTTGGCACCGAGAGTGAAGCTGGGAGGGATGGAGAAGCCCGTGTCTGCTCTCAGGCCCATGAATGTGAGAGCAAAGTAATGACGAACTTCTGCGAAGCTGTCAGGCTGCCTGAATCATTCACACCTGCGAGGGTCAACCTCAGTGCATACTGTCCAAACCAAGCAGGGGGTCAGAAACTCGAAATAGGCTGGAGGTTCTATAGGTAGATTTCATCAGCCCACTAACAAATGTGAACTCCTGAAGCATTGTAACAGACTTAACATGGAATCACCAGCAGTTCCCTGGGTTTTCTTTGTCTTGCCACCCAGGCTAGCAGAACTTAGTAGTAAATGGTCACTTACACCAAAGATCACAACATATTCAGGTTGCTGGTAGGCTCAAGAGACCAGTCACTTACTCCAGCTCAACTGATACCTCAGATCTCACCCCAACGACATGCTTGTAGCCAGTCCAACAATTAATTAAAGGTTTATTAATTAGGAAAGAGAAAAAAGAGTTATTGCTGGGTTAAAGTAAGCAACATACAGTACTACTGATTTGCAGGTGATTGTTCCAAAAGGGGAAAGAGAGGTAGTAATCTCTCAGCAATTAATGTCTTTTATGGCAAATGCAGCGGAGCTCTGCTTTTGTTTTCTAGGTCTAGAGAGGCCAAACAGCAAAGAGATGAAGAATTTTCATGTCGGCAATCTTCATTTCCTTCTTCCAGAACTCAGAGATGATGGGACAAGCTTTCTGGCACATAGCAGCTTCACGCCCTGAAAGGGCCTAGCCCACTCTTTGTATCAGTCTGTTCCACAATGTCCCACTTAGTTTTGAAAATCCTCCTGATGGGCTGGGTGAGCTGCTGCTCCTGGCTGAGTTTGAAGACCAGAGCTGAAGCAAAACTTGCATATTATTTTACAGCTCGAGATACAGACATTACTCATAAGGCAGCAATGCAGAAGCATTTATAGAGCCGCAACACTTATCACATCCTTATAAGTCTTACCTTGAATAATACTAACATACAGAGGAACTGGTCTGATTTCTAGCTATGAGTGTATCAGTGCTCAGCTGATGCCTACAGCCTTGGCAAGAGCTGGTACCTGGTTTACCAGCATCACAGGAGGTCCTTAAGTTTTATACTGGTGTAAATGAGAGGGTGGAGGTTGTGGAAGATCAAGAAAGCACAACCACCAAGCTGCCTGGAGAAAGAATTTATTTGGAGCCTTTTGGCTGGTTTTGGTCCTCTCTGGAGTTGGCAAGGGGAACCAGTCCTCTCATTGTAAGAATGGCTCCTGGAAAGCTAACATGCTGGGCAAACGGCATGAGCAGGCTGGCTGGAAATAATATCCAATGGACTAAAGCGTTAGTGGCATTTCTTCCCCCTCATTCACTGCAGCACCATGTTGCAGTGGCTCACATGCCCGTACATTACAGATACCCGTTCTTCCATTGTATGATAGACTTAAATTCCCACCTACAGAACCTGACCATAAACTTTGACAGTGCACAGCTCTTGCCTTCCTCTTAGTTATACTGACCTTTCACGTGCTCCAAGACATGAGGTCAAAGCTAGGTTGTAGAATCATACCACGTTATGAAGGGAGACTGTGAGCCGATGCCCAGGTGCCAGCTAAGGGTCTGGTGGGGCAAAGGGGGTGATGCCACACCAGCAGCTACGCTAAGCAGCCAGGGCAGGCTGGGTTCTTTGGTTTGTGCTTAGTTCGGGTACAGCAGCAAGAGGAAAATTACACTTAGAGAGGCTTTAACAGTTACTTTTTATTTATACAAAGATAGAAACAATTTAACTAAGACAAATGATTAAAGTACAAGTTAGTACTCGTGGTTTTTAAAGGGGAAACAACACAATTTAACTTAAGAAAAGTTTTAGACTAGCTAGCTTAAACTAATACAATTAATGTGTACACAAGAAAGGCACATTGCAGGTGTGATTTTCACCCCTGCCTCTTAGACCTGGTGGAACCAGAGTCTTTCCCTCAATTCCTATAGGAAACAAGTGTAATACAGGTGTAATTCTTACCCCTGCCTCCTAGATCCGGTGTGATCCAGAATCTTTCTCTCAATCCCTCGGGAAGAAGTAGATACGAACCAGGTGTCCCCAGTCTCGGGAGTTAATTCCAGACCTGGCCAGCAGGTGTAGGTGATTGAAACTCAAAGTGGGGTGGGCTGCCAAACCCCTTTATACCCCTTTTGTCACGTATGCTTCTTCCTGGTCTGAAGTGGCCAATCGGGAGGAATGTTTTTTTTTTGAACCCCAGGTTTCCCAGGGAAGGTGCAAAGCTCAATTTGCACCTGTGAATTGTGGACAATTGGGCACCTTTGGAGGTGATGGGTGGGGGTTCCCCATTCTTCCTGGGGAAGTGATCAGGCATGTCAATCACCAAGATCAGCCAGAAGGGCAGCCGTTAGCTAGCCCATTCACTGTCTGGTTTTTGTGTATAGTAGAGAGGCTGGGCGAGACAGCACACCTGCGTTCTCAGGACATCAAAAGCTGCCTGTCTCCCCTGCTTGTTTCTCTCTCTGTCTCTCCCAGTGGTGGGGGAGAGGAAGAAAAGGCCAAATGCGGGGGTTCATGTCTGGCTACAGAGACACTGAGGAATCCCATGCTTGGATCTAACCACTTTGGAGAGGTCTATTTCTGTGTAATATTGAGAAGACTTCCTATGGTTTTCTTCAGGCTGAGTCTTGCTCCATGGGTGTATTTAATTTATACAAAATGAAAGCAAACAACACTTGCACGAGCTTGGACAATGGTACGTTACAGACTGAGGTGCATGGAGTGGACTGCCATTATTAGAAGTCTCATGATTAGTGTGTAATTTTAAAAGCAGCAGGCAGTCTTGTGGCACCTAAATTTGTTAGTCTTTAAGGTGCCACAGGAGTGCTAGCTATTATAGAAGTGGATTTTTAGCTGGGAACAAGAGGATGGTGTATCGGGATTTGCAAGGATTTTACTTTAATGGGAGCAACGTGGCTCGGTCTTTGGGTAGAACACATCCCACCACAAATGTTTCCCTTATAGTAAAGCAGCTCCGGATCTGCAGCACGTTGTTACTATTATTATTTGTCAGTCATGTGGCATGTAACTCATGAAAACTATATCACCAGCAGTCTGTGTTGCCTTTTCAAAGATGATAAAGCCTCTTGGATTTGCAGGCCATGAATAATGGAAAAGTTTAATAATTTATGAGCCGTGTGCCTATTTTATTATCAGAAGCCAATTGTGAATGTGTACAGAAGATTGGGAAACTGAATGTGTGTGGGTGTTGTCTGAACAACCATGCAAGGATGGGTTTTCGCGTGATTGGTGCATGCAGAAGCAGACAGGTTTTCAAATTGTCTCCCACTTAGGCGCCCAAAGAAGACCCAGATTTTCAAAAGTGCTCAGCTTCCTACAGCATCCAGGGTGACACAGATGGCCACATATCCCAGAGACTTCCTCGGGGCAGAAGCTGAGCTTCTGAAAATCCAGCCACTTATTTTGATGTCCTGCACAGAGCTCAGAAGTTCTAACAGAAGTCCAAATAGAGTTTAAAAAGCATTCCTCTCTTTCCACTCACTGGGGCTTGTTCTACAAGTGACAAATGAGTGTGTGCATGTAGGTTAGCTTATAAAAATAGAGTGAGAGTAGTCTCTCACACGAGGAAAGCTGAAATGAAAATGGCTTAATGAAAATATAGATATAAAGCCAAAGCTGCATACCAAAGTGTGGGTTTTAAAAGACACTTTCCAGGGCACAAAGTGAAATGTATGGGTTTGGCTGAGAAGATACAAAAATGTCTAGACAGATGCAGAGAGCTGTAACAAAATTAAATACCTTTTATCTGAACAGAAAAGGTTTCAGTTACATAGCACAGGCAAACCTCTCATTACGTTTTCCATTTTTCTTTGGTTCCATGAAATTAGATTTAACAGTAGAAATCTGAGATAACAATGTATTCTTTATTGAGGCCAAGAACATACCATATCACAACTTTCAAAATGAAATCAATACGCAGAGTGAAATCCTTGCCCCCATTGAATTCAATGATGTTTTGCCCATTGGCTTTAATGGGGCCAGGATTCAACTGTAGTTAATCGTTAGTTTAATTAATCTGTATTTTCCTGAATGCCCAACTAGCTTTCTTTGGCTGCCCCTCCAACATCTTTGGAAGGGTTTATTAATCTAATCTAGTTCTCTGCAAAACATAGGAAATGTTCTACAATTCAAATATAAGACATTCAAATGTAAGATTAGTACAAGAAAAAGCTGTATATTAAATCCTCCCAGGAGTCTCTTGTTGATTCTTTTACATTTTGTTCTTCTGAGATTGCAAGTCCCACGTTTGTGGGCTGGCTGCTATTGAATAGCTGCTGGCATTCTGTAGTGAAAGCCCCTCTGTTTGGTCTGAGATGTTCTGTATAAAGAGCAAATCACCTTACTGTAGACTATAAATGACTGTCATTATATATGGCATCCCAGAGGTACTTAGAATGCCAGCAACTGTGGATTGGTTCAGCTCTGAATACAATGGGTGATTGTCCTCTTGCTTATACTGGTGTAAATCAGGAATAGCTCCATTGAAGTCAATGGAGTTAAAGTAGGACTGAAAGGCCAAGCTTGTCATTTGTTTTGATGTCCTTTAAGCAGACTCCCTCTTACACTATCACTGTATCTAATTATATTAATAGCAAGTGGGAGGGAGAGATCCAGGGCTCCTTTAGCCTCAGAATGAATAGTCCCACCATCCGGAGTCTCAGTGTTTCTTAAGCCATTTGACAAATGCACCGCTCCCCGCACACAGAACTGAAATGTCACATATGCTGCTGGACTATATATAATAAGGAAAAAGTGTCCAGCAAAGGAAACATCCATGTCCTGTTAACACAGTGTCCTTCCCCCTGCTGAAGTAGGAGATCAGATTAGTAAGGATGTCACATGATTAGTCAGAGTACTGGGGGCCTTCAGCCACCTTATTCATTAACCTTAGGCCCAAAACTGCCGAAAGGGATTCCCCCATTTCTGTGTGAGAAACTGGAGGCCAGCAGAACTCAGTGAAAGAACACAAGAGAATGTTTAAGTCCTCTACCAGTGAAACTGACGACAGCCCCCTGTCCGCCCTGGGTTCTGTTGCCCCAGTGGGGCATCTGGAGTGGCCACTTACCAGTGCTGTCTGAATTCATTTGCACTATGACTCACCACAAAACTACCTGCTTTTGACAGAGGCATGTAGGGGATCTGTGCCCATCAGTATGGACGGGGTATTCTAAATTCCAGAAATAATTTAAATATTTGCCACCGATTTGAAAAATGTCACAAGAAAACGGCAGGCAGAGGTGATACGAAACAAACTGAATCCTTCTTGGGTAAATGAGCCAGGACAGTGTTTTCCAAATGGTGGTACACATCCCACCAGTGGTACACATACATGAAAGGGTTTCAAGGGGTACACAACAGAAAACAAATGACTAAAAATCAGGAGATAAGCACTGGGATGGCACTGGGAGAGGAGGTACGCTGATAAGATCAAAATTCTGAAAGCGGTACCCGAATGTTTAAGTTTGGGTAACTCTAAGCCAGGAAACAGGCTTGCCCCACGGAAAGTAGTCTGAACAGAAAAATCTAAACTGCCAAATAGGGTGCGTTCTCTACAGAGCATCATTTCTTAAACTATGCTTTGCAAACAGCTCACGGGTGTGCAGCAAGCATCTGCCACTGTTTTGATGTCATACACTGGTATATATTTTCTGTTATTAAAACCAGATACAGTATTACTTTTTCATTGCTATGATGCCTGATTAAATTATTTCATTTTGGTTTTTGCAGTATATGTTGCTGTTTGTTTTTTGTTTTGTTTTTGTTTTGTTGGTCTGACAACTTTTTTTTTTAAGAAAATTTTCATAGGTGTCTCTCGTAAAAATATTATTGTTTGGTGTTCAGCAGCCTCAAAAAGTTTAAGAAACACTGCCACAGAGAGTCACAGGAAGTAGTATTTGTGGATTTCTCACTGGTATTATCCCCTGCTTTTGGTTTACCTTTAATATGGCTTATCTTTAAGAATGTCCTTAAACCACAGAGGGATTTGCCAAGCACTCATGGGCCCCATCAAGTCATTTTCAGCAAAACTCTTTCCTTCTTTTTTGAGCAGCAACAAACCCACCATGGCTAAAATCTCTCTAAGGGGCTGAATATTTTTGGAAGACTAATAGATTAGATACTAGGAAGACTGCACATGTTAAAAAAAAGCATTCAGAATCTTTGCAGTTACTTATTATATATTAAGCAGTTTCATATGACCTGTTAGATGCTGCGGTATAGTTACAAAATAAGTACACACCAGATTATTGCAAATTATGAGCGGCACAGGGAAACCAGATGGCCCAGACTGAGCAAATTGCTCTTTCAGACAACCCTCTGAGTACAATTTATTGTAACGCAAATTGACAATAATACTTCAAAATGTATATACTAAACAGAGCCCTAGAGCAATACTTTTGTTGTGTCCTTCCAGCCCAGTCACCGATTATTTTAATTATTGGCTGTGTCTAATACACAGTATGATGGTTTAGACTGAGGAGCAATCAGAGCAGTTTATTAAAATGTTGTGCAGGGTAGATATTACAGCCCTACAAAAGTCAGAATAGCTCACAAATAAGTCATTAGGTAAATTACTGGTAAACAACAGCAATTAATTGCTAATGTGGCTTTTTGATGTTCTCAGGGGTTCTGGAAGCAGCTTTCTCCTTGAGCCTTAACATATGTAAACTGTTTATTTATGACTCCAGAAGCCCAGTTCAGCATAATATACACACACAATCCAATTGGCTTCAAAAGAAGTATTTGCATGCTTAAAGTTAGGCACACATTTAAGTACCTTGATGAATCAGGGCTTCTATGCCTGCTGCACCCAGTCATGTATTTTTCCTTACCTAAATATACTGCTGAACAGAAAGGCTTATAACAGCATTTTCTTTCCAAAATGTACCCCAAACTTTATGCACTTAGATCCCAACTCCCACTGATTTCAATGGGCTTTGGATGAGGCACCCTCTGAGCCTGGTGCTACCGCTACATAAAACAAGAGGTTAAAGAAAAGCAAGAGAAAGGTACAAGGAACTGTTGAAAATGCCACATAACAGATAAACAGTGCTTTGAAAAAGCTTCCTTGCTTTCTTGTTCCCTAAATTTACTGTAGCCCACGGTCAGCATCGATAAAATAAAAAATGAATGAATAGGGCTGTTGTAAATGGAAACCAGATTGCACCTTCACTGATATCATTCAGGAAGCAATGTTTGCAGCTGCAGGAATGGAAGAGTGATCCCTCTCTTTAAAAAAACAAAACAGCAGTCCAATAGCACTTTAAAGACTAACAAAATAATTTATTAGGTGGTGAGCGTTCGTGGGATAGATCCACTTTCTCTTTAGTGTTTGTAAAATCGTTTAAAATACTTCTCACCTAAAGATATGGCAAAAAGGCCACCACTGAAATACCTTGGCACATGATTGTCACTGAAGAATTCTTACCTCCACCATAGTCACCTGATGCTGGGTTTTGATTCTTCTTTCAACAAGAGTGTAGTTCTAAAGGTTCTGGATTATCTTGCCTAAGTGGAGGAGATGCCAACAGACTATTCTAAGCAGTGCCTAAGGTTTGTAATGAAAGAGGTGTCAGGGCTCAAGCAATTTTATTTTTGGCATTCATAACTTATGCAGCAAGCCCAGAGGTGTCAGGGATCAGCCCTGGCTAGCTCTGGCACAAATCAAGCACTGATTCTAAGCCAGCTTCAGCACCTCCCAACCATTAAGCAAAATGAGATTTCCACTCTGCCCAGCCTAAAACGTGGGAGGTTTGTGATAGCTGAATTAAGAACATGTCCCAGCTGTGCTGAAGTTTCATTTTTCAAGGGCAAACCTAACACACAGCATATCTGAGGCCAATCAAAATGCATGATTTTTTTTTCTGTGACTCTAAGCTTATCAGTAGAGCACACTGAGAGAACTGGGGAAGAGCAGTTAGCATTATGTATTACAGACATCTCCCTGTACCTTGTGTGTTCAGCTCAAAGACAGCAGGGAGGGAGAAGGGAGGAAGAACATGACACATCTAAACCTGGGGGAGACTGAATTACTTGCCCCATACCAATAATAGTAATAATAATAATAATAATAATAATGCTAGTTTTGAGATTCCTAGCTAATCTTAATGAGTACCTAACAAATGCTGATGATTAAAAAGCTTTACGATAACAGTATTTAATTAGGAAAATTAATCTTTACAGCCCCAGCCCATTCTGGGTGAAAGCTAAATGGAGAAGGCAATAAAATATAAATATTTGAAAATATATAAAATATGGACTACGTGCTAGATTCACAAAAGGATTCAGGAGCCCAACTTTCATTTTAGACACCTAAATTACAGACACAGGCCCCTGACAAAACCACCACTCAGCTACCACTGACCCACATAGGAACCTCAACTCACTCAGCATGTCGGGGTACAATTACACTCACCAGCAGATTGAGCCAATCAGGGTTGATCTTCCAGGGTTCAATTTCAAACC
Organism: Carettochelys insculpta; assembly: GCF_033958435.1. Taxonomy (NCBI): domain Eukaryota; kingdom Metazoa; phylum Chordata; order Testudines; family Carettochelyidae; genus Carettochelys; species Carettochelys insculpta. The sequence goes on along the minus strand of NC_134137.1, from coordinate 307,393,099 downwards.
CCCAGTGGGAACGTGTGAAACTGAACTAGCCGGGGTTGACGGTCAACTTCTGTACTCCTCATTCTCGCAAGGAGTAAGGGAGGCTGGCAGGAAAGTTTCTCCTGTCACGGGCATGTCCAGATAAGTTGATTGTGAATACGTCAACTCCAGCTATGCAATTGCCATAGCTGGAATTGCATATCTAGAATCGACTTTATGGTCTAGGGTAGACCTGCCCTAAGTTTCCAGGGCAGAAGTTCCCTAAGTGCCTGTGATTCAACCACTGGATATGTGCACCACTGCTTCACTCTGGGCATCTGGGTGCCCAAGCTCCAATGCAACGCTTGAACTGAGGGACGATAGCATTCTTGGGTAACTTGCTCCCAGGGTTGCCCCCCACCCCACAGTGTGTTCAGAGCTCACCTCCTGGATCAGGCGCAGGGGGTGAGCTTACACACAATGGCGGCGACGAATAGGATGCCTTCGCTTGCAATTTTAGCCCAGTGTCTGAGGGGCTCCTCTAAGATACAGGAGATGCCTGGTACAGTTCCCCCCCTGCCTGTGGGAGAGAAGAGATTGAACAGGGCTCCACGAAGGTGGGCATCTTACTTCAGCGGCACACATTGTAAAATCAGCTAAGCCGCCCCACTTCCTGACAAATTACTGCCTCTTCTCTGACTCATGGAAACAAATGCCTTATTACTCTGCCAGCCATCAGTGGCTAACTCTTCACCACCACAGTTACTCACTCTTCAAAATGATCTTTTACTTCTGCAGTGCCACCGATACATACAACATATTTATGATTCAAGCTCCATCCTTCTGTATCTCTGTGTGCTTCAAATAGACAGTTTTCTTTAGAAAACCCCACACAAATACCAGACTTTTCCCAGGCTCTCACTGTGCCCTGGTTAAGAATGCTGACAATCTGCTGTCAAAGACTGAGGCTGTCAGCATTACTTCCCTATTGCTGATCTTTCAATCATCACTTACGTAAAGGACAACCATGCAGCCCACTGCCTTGTGACAAGAGTGCTGACTTTGTTAAAGAGCCAAGCGCTAAGAATGAATATTAGGGAAACATAACTTAGTGAAACAGGAAATGTCAACAATTTATGATAAAATGAGAGAACAGAGAGAAGGAGAGAATGTGCTTTTGTGTTGCAAGACACCAGTCCGTGATTTGCTAACATTGATAAAATACTGTTAAAAAGCAGACAAAAGCTTAACTTTTTCTTTAAGGTTTTGTCAAGACTCATTTTTACTATGCTCATCTTACTTTATGTGCAAAAAGCAAAAAAAGCTTCTACAAGGTCGTCTGCTCATGGCAGTAACTTCAGGCACAGGAGAAAGTCTGATGTGTTTTTCAATTCTTCACACAACTTAAAAGGCTGTTTGCAAAAGCAAACAAGCTAGCCTTGCAGAATTCCATTAATGTTCTGCAGCGGATTAAGATAAACCTGTTGTCTATGAGCTACTCTGACCTTATGTTTCCAACACCTGTTTCTGGGGGAGAAAGGGAAAAGTTGTACTGAATGTTTCCGCCAGAATTAATTCAGCTCAATATTTTGAATTTATGACTCAAAACAAATTTGACAAATTTTGCCTAGTATATTTTTAAACAAAACAAGTATGGAAAATATTTTACCTTTATGATTTAATTATTTTCTTTGTTAGTTAGTTCCTTCAGTTCGATGGCTGGAAGAGCAAGTTTAGAATAGGGTTCAGATCTGAATAATCAGTTATTAGGCTGTTCATATCCTGTACCTGTTTTTGGAAGATGAGGTAGACAGAGGGACTTTAATAACTCAGGAAACTGGTAAATATCTACAGTCCTATCACCTCTACGCCACTGGTCAGATAATGGCTAGTCTTGGTAGCAAACCAGATACTGACTGTATATCCTAAGGCCACCTAGTGCTTGTTCTGAGTCTCATCTCCCACCAGTTTCTAACACACAAGTATCTGCATCCCAAACTATTTCACACCTAGTATCAAAGTGGCAGAAAGTCAAATAAGTTAGGACCCCAATTAAAGCCTTGGATGTTATTGGGAGTCTTTCGACCAACTTCAACATGGCCTGAGGACCCATTCATTTACGAACACAGAGAATGAACTCCTCCAAAGAATTCGTTCTCACTCAGGATGACGGCATGTTGGTGAGGCAGCTCGCATTGCTGCAGATGCTATGCCTGTTCTCTGCTGACAGAGATGATTTTATTTACCAGGCATAAGGAGAAAGGGTTATCTTATACCAAAGGCTTAACACAGGATATCCAGAATCTGGGTCTTGCCACACATGGTGAGTCCTGGGAGGCTGTAGGCAAGTGGTTCAAGTTCTCCACATAAAAGCGTCCTCACTTGTAAAGTGGTGTTACAGTAGAATGAGAAGTAGAGTGAGCACTAGAATGAGGTACTCCTGTAAGAATTATACAGGGGACTAAAGGCTGACTAAGTCGTTCCATTAATCAGCCTCAAACGAGCCCTCTCACTTTTTTCTAGTCTCTGATTCAAAGAATTCTAGGACCATTGGTTTTAGAATACAACGTATTTTGTCCTCATAAATTGCAACATAAGCTACTGGTAAAAACAACTGGGTTGTTCATTACATGTGGCACAGAAACAAGCTACAGTCCGTTTGACAGTCCCAAATTACACATAACCTGACCCAATACTCAACTCTAAATAAACAGGTCCAGTCATATATACCAGCAATATTTACAAATAGTGCCAAGGCTCTTAATACAAAAGTAGTAATTTCCTCATTTTACTGTAAACTGGGAATGAACCATGCCAAAATGTGTTGTAACGTTGGCTCCTTTACATACAAACCACAAAGAGCTGTATGTTTTGTCATAGAGGTTAGTCATTCTATATATATTTACCAGTGTAACTAACTCCCAATACTGGATTAAATTAGCTATTGCAAGATAAAATTACAAAACAGGGTCCATACAAATCATTTCGCTAATACAGAGATTCAGTGTTGTAATCGCACATTATACAAAAGGTAAACCATTGAAGTGGTATCCAAAGAGACGTTTCCTGCCAATCTCTGGATATCACTAGTAGATTATGCATCAAAACAATTGGAAAGGATACACAATTCCTCTTTTTAAAGCAGCAGTGATTCATTTACAGAGGAATCAATTATTACAGTTGGGTTTGGGTTTTTTCTTTATTAACTATACAGCAGAGTTCCATCTTTCTCGGGGGGGGGCGCGGATTTATTGCAAAGCCCTCTAACAATAATTTAGAACTGCGGCAGTCGAGTCAGGGCATATGCTCCAGAGCAAGTACAGCAAGAGCATGAAATCTGACAAAGCATCAGAGGGTGTTTTTCAAATGATATCACCCTGACACATGAGTAAGGTACTTCCTTTATAAGTTCAGAACGCAAAATTATGGCAAGATGCTGCAGGTTGCTGAGCCATCCTGTGTGGTGCTGAGCTCCCTTCATCACATCCAAGATAGGTACATATTGAGGTTACTCAGCTCTTTGCAGGAGCCCGTCCTCAGTCAGTATTCTCAGGTTTTTCACACTCATAAAACAAAAACAATGCAGGGAGCACAGCAAACTCAGGAATTAGCTGGTAACTGGATTCCAGTGTCTGTGTCACAATTCAAAATCTCTAAATGAAAACAAGGATAGAAACTTACTAAAAAAACAATCCACTCCCAAGACACACCTGCCCCCAACATTTTTATACTTGCTAAATAAAATTTCTTAGAAGAGAACAAGTTGCCATTTCTTATTACATTCGATGCTATTAAAAGCGTTAAGAAAAAAAGACCTTTTAGCTGCATTTTTAAAAAGGCAGAGTCATCAATACTTAGAAAATGGTATATGGCTCATGTCAGCTGTATCTATACTAGGAACTAACTTAGAAGTTAACTTCAAAATTAGGCACTACTTCAAAGTAGTGCAGAGAGTCTACACACATTTTCCCTTACTTCAAAGTTAACTTCTAAGTAGGGAGCCCAACTTTGAAGTCCTCACTCCATTCCCAGAAATGAAGTAGCCCCTGCTTCAAAGTTTAACTTCAAAGTATGGTGTGCGTAGACACTCTACTTTGAAGTTGTTTACTTCGAAGTAAGCAACTTCAAAGTTATTTTTGTAGTGTAGACACAGCCTTCATGTTCCATCTACCTTTTCCCAAGTTTTACTGTAGAAATTGAAAGTGAAAACCTGGAATAACTGTAAATTAACCTCATCAGAGCGTCTAATTGCAAACAAGTAAATCACTGGAAAAGTGGCGTGTTTCTTAAAAAAGGGGAGCAACTATTTTCACAATGATGACAAAGTGATAAGAAAAGCATTTAGGAATCAAAAGTATCACTGTTCTAAATTCATCAGAAAAATGACTGAATCTAAAGGTCAGTTTAATAATTTAAGTGCACACAAAAGAACTAAATAAACCAAGACAAAAATAACCACACAAACAGACAGAATTAAATGTGTATATACGTTTATGCACAGCACCGACAGTCTGAGTATGGGGCCTGAGCCAAAGTCTATTTTGATCTGTAGAAAGATTCCTGTTGAATTCAGTGGGTTTCAGATCAGGCCGACAAATCCTACCTTTACATCTTGCAATGATTCCTAATGGCTTCTTCCAGCATTCTTTCCATCTTACTTGACATCAGGTAGGCTCTCTCTACAACAGTGGTTCTCAAGCTTTTGACATAGCAAGAGCTCCAAGTGAGCCCCGCCCCCCTATAAATGAAAAACTTTTTAAAACACCGTTATAAATGCAGGAGGTAAAGCTGGGTTTGGGCTGGAGGCTGACAGCCTGTGACTCCTCTTGTAATAACCTCGTGACCCCTTGAGGAGTCCTGACCCCCACTTTTAGAACCCCTGCTCTAGAAGGCACTATTAAAATGATTGCTCTTGTGAGGGAAGACAACAGCCCAATTCACCTAGGATGTTAGGTCAAACTTAGCTGACTTGGGTCAATTTTCTAAGCAAATAATCCACACTGTGGGGTCCTTTCCACTGACTTTAAGGCCTCCTAATGTTGATTTTGGTACTTCTGCTTTTCATGAGGAGTAACACTAAATTCAACCCTGCCTGGTCAACTTTAGAAAGTGCAGATGGAACACTGTGAAATTCAACATTCTTGGCCTCCTGGAGGTATCCCACAGTGCCCCAATGGTACCACTCTACCACTTTCAGCTCCGATGCTCTCCAAGTGGGCAGGAAGCAGTCTTGGAAAGTCTGAATTTCATCTCCTGTTTGGTCAGTGTGGTGAGCGGGGCAGGCAGTATACCTCAGCACCACATCCAGCCATGAATTCTCAGGGTCACAGACAAACTCCAGCATAGAGTGTGCAGGAAATCCAGGACCTCCTTGGTGTGCAGGGGTGGAGTGAGGCTGTGCTGCCAATAACAGAAACCTAGACATCTATGCCAAGATCTCACAGGGCATGGTGGAAAAAGGATGCACCAGGGACACCCAGCAGTGCCACATGAAAATAAGGGCACTCAGACAGGCGTGCCAGGAGAGAAAGGAAGCAGAAGGACATTCTGGGCAATTGCCACAAACATGCTGCTTCTGAGTAGCTGTATGGGATTGTAGGTGGGGACCCCACCACTGACCACAAACAGTCTGTGCGTACCTCCCAAGAGATTCTTCAGAAAGCCTCTGGTAACAGCAGGGCAGACACAGAGAAGGAGAAGGTGAATGGTGAGCAGACGAATGGAGCAGCTGGTCTCACTGACAGCCAGGACCCTTTTTTTAAGTCCAGAGCTCATCCCTTCTCCCAGGACATTTTGCAGCCAGACCCTGATGGTTGGGGGGTGGGAAGCACTTCTGGTGAGTTCTCATTTTTAATCATGCTACAAGTGGGCTGAGGCAAATGGGTGTGATCTGTGCCGGACCGACACAGCTCAAAGCCACTGGAAGAACTTAGCATATCTGGACAGAGAGCATTGGTCCTCCCTGCAAATCTCCATAAAGCTCTCAGACAGGTATTCTTTAATCCTTCTCATGAGGTTTCTGGGGAGGGCTGCCTCATTCCAACCTCCTTGATGGGACACCTTTCCAAACCAAGCCAGCCAGCATGATAACTACTATGCCTGGTCCACCCTTCTCTCTTCCCATCCTTGGGCTCCTGGTGGAAGGGAAACTTACACTGTCCCAGCAAAATGGGGATGGGGAGCACACAGGGTCATGAGAGCCACACAGCCCTGATACCACAAGCTGCACTTCCATGCTGGCCCAATCTCCCTCTCCTTCCCCAAGCTCCTGGAGAAAGAGAGACTCTCAATGCCACAGTTCTGATAATCACTATGCCCCATCTATCCCTTGCAGCATGCTTTTTGAATGCACGGCTCCGCACATGACTAGAAAGTATGCCCCCAAGCTGTGTTACCATGCAAACTGAAGCAAGCAGGTCCCTTAAGATCTGGGTAGTATTTGCTGCACAGAGGAGGCTTAAAGGCCAAAATTTGCCCGTGTACATAGCACATCCCTATTGTTTCCTACAGACACTTCTCCTTCATGAAATTACTTTGTGTGTTGTAAAACTTATCTCCCAATGTCTGTCCTTCACTTATGTTTTGTTACAGTGTCTGCAACAGGGGTTTCTTTCTTGACTGCCCTTCCAGCAGTTAGACTGGTACAGACCAGAAGACAAAAAAACCACAGGAAAATACGTTCCCGGACAACAGGGAAGCTGCCCCCACGGACAGGGCACAGTTAAGTGAATGGAGGAGAGGAGAGTGGATTGGGAAGACGGGACAGTGAATCTGAACGAGAGGAAGGCACTCAGAGCATGAAGTCTAGACCCAGGAGGAGATGTTGACACATGATGCAGCAAACAGAGCTCCTGAGGCTCCTGGTACAGGAGCAACAGAGCCCCACTGCAGCCCATGCTGAACCACATGCCCTCCTCACCATATTTCATATACTCCCCCCCACATCAGCTCCCCAGAATGCAGGGAGAGAAAGAGTCAAGGGCAGCCTTCTGTTCAACCCCCAAGGACATTTCTCACGGCAGAAGGCTGATATACCCCCACCTGTGATTGCAAAATGCCTCTTGCCCTTGCTTACGAAGCTCCAAAGCCCGTCACGAACTCCTTTACTATGTGCTTCATTTTGCCGCCTAAATAAAAATGCACAACCTCTCATTGCTTGTGTTGCAGAAGGGAGGGGTCAGGGTTTTACAGGGTTTACACGCTAGCACACACCACGCAGGAGGCACTGCCCTAACAACAACAGACATGATTGTCATGTTGCTGTCTGGTCATTCATGAAGCTGTTTTGCAAAGCCTCTCTGAGTAGCAGCGCCCCTCACTGTGTTCTCCTCGTTGCTCTGGTATCTGGCTGCTCATAATTACCGGCCACGTGATCTGCCTCTGCCCTCCAGCCAGGCTTGAAAATTTCTACCTTACTCTCCCATAAGGTATGGAGCACTTAGCAGGCTGCCACCATGAAGGGAATATTGCTTTGGCTGAGGTCTAACTGAGCCAGAAGGCTCCTGAACCCGACCTTTACATGGGCAAATGCACATCCCACCACCATTCTGCACTTGCTCAGCCTGTAGCTGAACTTCTCCTTACAATGGCCCAGGCTGCCCGAGTATGGCTTCATGAGCAAACGGAGCAAGGGGTAAGCTGGATCTCACCGGCTAATTACTGACATCTGCACGTCTCCAATGGTAATTTTCTAATCTATGAAGAAAGTTCCATTCTGCAGCTTTCTGAACAGACCAGAGTTACTAAACATGTGCATGTCATGCACTTTTCCCAACCGTTATCCCACGCTGATGTCAGGGAAACAGCCCTTGTGATCCACCAACGCCTACAACACCATCATGAAGTACCCCTTGCGGTTTACGTACTCTGTGGCAAGGTGGCCTGGTTCCAAAGGGACGAGCAGTCCATCATCCCACCGCAGTTAAGGAACTCCACTGCAGCAAAACCATCCACTATGTCCTGCACATTTCCCACTGTCAGTCTTTCATAGCAGAAGGGTGTGGATTTTAAGGCCAGAAGGAATTGGTGGGATCATCTAGTCTGACCTCCTACATTACCCAGGCCATAGAACATTGCCCAAATAACTCCTGATTGAACCAGAGCAGATCTTTTAGAAAAACACCCAATCTTGATTTTAAAATTGCTAGTGAGGGAATATCCACCCTGAGCAATCCTTGGTAAATTGTTCTACTGGCTAACAACCCTGGCTGTTAACAAATGTCTTGCTTTGACTTTGGCTCTTATCAGCCATTGGCCGATAAGAATCACGTATCTGGAGCCCAGGCAGACACTTGTAAACTACAACAATTCACCCTTTAACCTGTTCTTTGTTAGGGGAATAGACTGACCTTTTTAAAATTCTGTTATATATTTCTATTCCTTTTTGTAACATATCTTTGCTTTAACATTTTTCAAGCTACAAATATAAGGTAACTGATAGCCTTTAGAAGCTGTGAGCAACATTGTCATCCTGAGGCAAATTGAAGCAACTTAAAGTGGCCTGATTTTTCAAAGTAGCTGAGCACTAGCAGTTCAGCAAAAGTGGAAACTCAAGAACTTTAAAAAATAAACCTGTTTGTTGTACCAAAGTGCTTATCCTTTAGGTACCTACTGTGACCTGAACTTCTGAAATAGCCATGAGAGCAGGTATTTTGATATCTCACAAATAAAAGAGAATGGCAAATGTGTGGTGTTCTATATACTTAGAGAGAGCCAGAGCTGTGCAACTGAACTTAATATAACTGATAAGGTGCTAAATATCATGGGTATTGCAGCTTAACTTCTCCGAGGTAGCTTGACACACCTGAAGAGTTATTCCACAGAGATTCCAGAAGCAACAGTGGCAATGGCACATTTTTTTATTTTCAAACATAATTCCTTTTCACTTACAAGAGATACTCCTAACGTGTGAAGTGTCCTTTCTGGGCTAGATAAGGTTACTTGAAATTCCACTGGTGCTTTTAGATACTCTTCCGTCAGCAACAAGGCAAACCTCAGGCTGCTCTTTTGACTCTTACCCAACTTCTTTACCTCACACCTAGACAGAACCATACTCACTGATAAAAGAGGTATGACGCCTCTGTCCCTGTGGGTGGACATCTATGCTAGGCAGAGCCTCATGAGCAGGCAGCCCACTCTTGCAGAAGTGGAGTGACCACATTGCTTTATGGGAAATACGAGACACTAACCTCCAGAGATGCCCTCCCATGCTTAGGTTTGTTGGCGATGGAGGCTGGGGGCTCCACAGCCTTCCAGTGAGGGGGAGCAGAGGATGGGGGCTCAGCAACCTCTTGGCAGGTGGTGCATGTGCTGAGAATAGGGGCTTCATGGCTCTCCATGTAGGGTGGGACACGGCAGGGAACAGGGAAGTCAGCCCGCAGAGGAGCTTCTCTGCAGCAGGAACTACCTCACAAAGGAGCAAGGTGCTGGGGACAAGGCAGCCATCCCACTGAGGGGCTCCCTGGCAGCAGGAAATGCCTCCCCTAGGCGTGGGGCACCAGGGACTGAGGCAGATACCCCATGGCAGAGTTTGCTGGCAGCAGGGGCTGACACCATGGGGTGCCAGGGAATGGGGCGGCTTCGTACGGAGAAGTTCCCCTGCAGCAGTAGCTGCTGCCCCAACGCACAGAGCACCAGGAAACATGGCAGCCTCCTCACAGAGGAGTTCCCTGGGCAGGGTGTGGAGAGGGGGTGCTGCTCCCAGGCACAGGGGGCCAGGGAACTGGGCAGCTGCCCTGCAGCAGGGCTCCCTGGCAGCAGAGGCTGCCACCCTGAGACACTGGGTGTCAAGGAACAGAGGCCCACAACATATGGGACAATTAACCCATTTTCTTAAAGTCAGGATGCCTGTGGGACATCTTAAATAAGAGACGGTCCTGGGGAAAAATGGGATGGATGGTCATCCTATGTAGAAGGTACCAGATCTGGATCTAAAGTAACTAAATGGTATTACTAATTCAATCAGCTGTTCTTTTCGGAAGGGTACACATAGGTCTTTTGAACTCAGGTTGTCTTTCAAAATAGAAAAAGGCCAAAAGAGCCTCTTTTAGAGCCTATTGAAGTTAATGGAAAGACTTGCATTAACTTCAGTGAGCTCTAGATCAGCCTCAAATATTTTTAAACTAAGATGCTATACTTCCCCCTCCAAAGGGTCTCTCCATCAACATGACACTCGTTCATTGAATAGATTCCTCTTTATTTGAAATGGAATGCATTTTGAAAAATATGAAAAATAAATCACATCTCTCAGACATCATTTATGAGTCCTATTTACACACAGATTTGACAACACTGATATTTCAGCTCATGATGGCATATGCCAGAAGACATTTCGTACATTACTGCAACTAGAAGCCAGCTGTTACAGATCATGAACTTTAAGGAAGAGGAGCTACTTTGGGATGTAACAAAGATATTATTTGGTCAAACTTTCACTTCTGAACACAAAGTTATTGAACTATAGAATAGTCACCGCAGCTTGATTTTTCCTACTGAACACTTCCCTCCTCACATGCAGGCACATTCAGTTTGCACCAATGTCTTCTACTAAGACCTAAAACGTTGACCTTAACTAGCTTTCCACACTGCTGCTCACTACACTGGGCTCCTGGTTTTGTTTACTGGCACAGTACTTCACAAGCCCACCCAATGTTTGATCTATATTGCTACTTTTGAAGAGAATAGTACACAAGAAAGCTGCCAGATCACGTGCCCCAGAAGTTGAAGTCTTATTGATACTGGGATAGCATGAGCAGCTTGTGCAAGGCTACCCTCGCACTAGTGAGCTGAGGGAGAGAATGTCCTGATCTCAGCCATCTACTGGACCTTTTACATATACCACATGCACTGATGTCAACTCACTAGTGACTTTTGTGACATGGTCTCCTGTCACACCAGCGTCTGGGCTGACAGCAATGTTTTAAAAAACAGAAATAAGTCATGCATCTGGCAATATCAACAAGCAACAACTGGTTCACGATGAAGATTATTAACATTTAAAACAAATGTTCAAATGACGCCAAGAGTGTCTCTGTCAGGTCACCATAAACCAAGACACATAACAGGGAGGAGGACACTTTGAGCTCAACTAGTGGGAAAATGTATGGAAGTGTGAGCTAAGGATACCATCAGGCTTGATTTGGAAAAATCTTACCCTTCAGTTTGAGAAAGAACCTTAATGCTATTTAAATGGTTAAAGACCCTTATTTTTAAAAGCACAAGCACTCTGAGGGACCTTGATAAAGTTAATGATCCAGGGGCTGCTCCAAAGGCTGCTGAACTCAGTAGATGTTCTAGCAATAAGAAGCAGTCTTGATTTCAGTGGTCTTTGGAACAGGCTTGTATACGTTAGAAATGGCTTCATCTCCTCCGGAAATATGAAGCTTGAATAAGAGACATTTTGAATAAATTTCTTTTTTTTGAAACTGGTTAAACGTGTTCAGAAAGGTCATTTTTCTGTACTCTAGGTATATATCGGAAAGAGAATTAGCTACCTGGCAAACTAATTCGCAGCTCTGAAACAGAGATCATGTTTTCCCACAGATCAGTACTTAGGCAATTTTTTTAAAAGGTAGATGCTTTACGCAGCCAAGGGCAATGGTTTTGAAGGAGCCACTACAACTTTCAATCTATTTTGTGAATCTCCAGCACAATCATCCAAGTCAGGCTGCAGCAGAACGAGACATGAAAACTAGCTGCTGTAGTAGTTGAACGTCCTCTGTTTCAATTAGCCTCAAAAGGAATGACTTTCTTAGGTCAACTGTAACCTATCATTACAAGCCAGTCAATATGTACCCCTATAAAGTGCCTGAATTCCAGTAATCCTATGGGATTGTTCACTTGATGGTTTGCAGGACTGGGCTTGAGTTCTGTTAACACTTATGCACATGCTTAACTTCATTCACATGCATAGTCCCAATGTTGTTAATGGGGCTACTTACACATTTGCAAGACAAGGGCTTAAAAAAGAAGTTCCTTCACCCTGCAAGAGGCTCAGTACTATCAACTCTCTGTGAGATTAAGGGGAGCAGAATGAACTCCTCACCATCCAACACTGGGCTTTAGTCTGAAATCGGGGGGGGGGGAAGGGGATTAAAAGGTACCCATCAAATGCAATAGCCGCTGCAGAGCTCACATTCACATCATTTTCATGTTTTGTTTTATCCAGGTACTAAAATATGAGTGATACCTTAAAAAAAAAAAAAGTGAAGCTACAAATAAAAAAAAAAAAAAAAAGTCCTAAACAAATTACTTGAAAGACTTGGTTTCCATTTCTTTAGCTGACACAGGGGCTGAGCACTTTCCCTACTGAGCTGGTGAAAAGCAACAGTTCCATAGCTGAAGCTCTGTACCTTGACTTGGAGCTAAGAGGCCATATGCTGCCATCTCACCTTTTATTTCAAACCACAGAGCTTTAGCTGTGCAAAATGGGAAGTGGTTCACTACACTTTAGTTCCTTTTCTGGAACAGGGCCTATTAGCCCCACATTGCCCCCATTGAGATCGACAACAAAAGCCCGTAGATTTCAGTAGGAGCAGGAAGACATGTATGCCCAGTACTTCGTTTTCTAACTTTACAGGCTCCATTAACATAATGCAGACAAGATCCCAACAAGTCTCTTAACATCTGTTTATATTACACACCCAAATAAGTTTATCCCAGCAATATGGCATTTGTCAGTTTTGGAAAATTACAATTGAAATGATTCATTTAAACACATTAAGACATTTCTGACATGGACTTTAAAAACTATAGGATTTTTCAATGCAAGACATTTAAAGTCTCTCACAAAAGGGCAAAGAACATGCCTCTTTCATAAACCTTCAGTAGCAGGAGAGCCTTGAACTCAAAACACACAAGTCTGAATATACAGCCCTCAACTCTTCCAACCATTTCCATATCTTAAAATAAATGAGCACATAAATGCAACAATTTTAATCTGATGTATCAGATCACAAATCAAATTGGCCAGAGTTCTCACTTTAACCACTGTGATAAATGAAACAAAGGTATTCTAGCTAACAAATGGGATGATTTTTCTGCATAACTGATTCGCATATAAAATGTAACACTTTCCCCCTATGTTTTAATACAATGAAATATGCTTCTCTGTGACGTCAGGTTCCAACACTTGGAGAGAAGCAATTGTTTGTGCATTAAGATCTCTATCCTAATTCTAAACCATGCATTATATGTTCCATGATAACACAACAGTTCCTAAAATACTATTTTGGGTAAGAAAATGAGACCATCTAAAATTCATGGTCATATGAATCATTGGCTTCTCCCTTGACATCTCTCACTGTCTCCAAATGCTCTAATCTAGGAGAGAGCTAAAGTGTGCTTTGGATTTTGAGTTGAGATTGATTTCTGGCTAATGACCTACATTCAAAAATGTCTTGCAAACAAACCAGCCTTTAAAAAGTCCCTAATAAATAACCATAAAATAAAATACTTTAAAATAAAATTTACAGTACTTCATGTGCCCTAGAAGTCCCATCAGGCCAGATGATCCTTTTGAATGTTCATAAATACCAACCAGAGCCCAAATGACTTGAAATGTCCCCCTCAAGGAAGGGATTGTGCAGAAAAGTAGCTGGGTTTCCCCCTTAGTGAATGAACACACTCCAGCCTTCCCGCTAGTTGCTCTCTTTTGTTTGCCAAGTTTTCTGATCCCCTGGAACACGTTCAGGAAAGAAGCGTGCTCAGCCTCGCTCTTCAACTCAACCTGGGAGCAGAAACGCACGCGGCAGGAGGGGGCTGGGAGCGAGCTGAGACGGGGGGTGCCTTCACGGAGAGTCCAGCGGCAAGTGTGGAGAAGCAGCTCCGGAAAGGACAAGCGGTTGGCGCACCGAGAGCGCGAGATGCTCGCCCCAGGGAACCAGGAGCAGCGGGGGGGCGGAAGATCACAGGCGCTGGTGGGGCCAGTCCCGGGCCGGAGCCGCGCGCTCTGCAGCCCCCGGGCACAGAAGGCAGCAGCACTCCCCGGCCGTGGCCGATTGTCCTGGGCGACGCTGCCGAGGAAGCCGGAAAGGGCGGGGAGCGCAGGCAGCTCTTTCTCGCCGTCGCCGCCGGCCAGAGGGGATCCCTAGCGGGCGAGCAGGCGAAGGGCCGGTTTTGCCCCGGCTGTCGGAGCGCGGGGGCGGATCGGGGCGTGGCAGCTTCCCGGGCCCGGCGCGCCCTGCCCGGCGGCGGTCCCTGGGCTGGGCCGCCCTAGGCGGAGTTGGAGGCGCTGCGGAGGCGGGGGCCCGGGTGCGGCTGGCCCAGGTGCTGCTGCTTCTGGCGGGTGGAGCGCACGGCCAGCATGGCCTGGCGGTTCTTGTACTGCACCAGCTGCAGCGTGATCTCGGCGTTCCAGCCCTGCTCCTGCGGGCCGCGGAAGTCGATCTCCTTCCCCTCGGCCATGACCACGGTGAAATACACGTACTTGCCCTTCCGCTCCACGCAGTCCACCGTCTTCATGTTGGAGAAGTGCAGCTCCTTGATCTTGGCGGCGGGCGGCTCGGCGGCCGGCGGGCCCGGCTGCTTGGGGGGCCCGAGGAGCAGCCCCTCCTCGGTCAGGATGCAGCGCTTCTTCTTCCACAGCTGCAGCAGCCCGTCGCTCCGCTTCTCCAGCACGCCCTCCTTCAGCGCCTTGCAGCCGCTCTCCAGCATCCTCCTGCCAGGGGGCGCCTTGCGCCGCCCGGCCGCTGAGCCTCCTCCCGCCGGGGCAGGCAGCAGCCGGGCCCGCTCCCCCCCGCCCCCGAGCCCCGCTCCCGAGCCCCGCTCCCGAGCGGATGGCGGCGAGCGGCCAGGCGCCGGCGGAGCCGGGGCGAGCCTGACCCTAGCGAGGCGGCGAGCGCCCGTGCCAAGCCGGCGATCGGTGCGGTGCGCCCAGCCCGGAGTGACACGAGGCGCAGGGGAAGCCCAGCTCCGGCGAGCGCCGCGTCCCTGGCTCACGCCCTCGGATTCCCTTCCAAATATGGGGCCGCCTCCTGTAGGCGCCGCCCTGCGGGGTCACCCGGCGGGGGCCGGCCTTGGGCTGCCTAGCGGCGCTCAAGTGCCCCGGGGATTCGCCTCGCACGCCGCCCCCTGCCGCCCCGGGTGATGGTTAGAGCTGAGCAGCGCGTTTTGTCTTCCGCTCCCGCTTTGCTGCCTTGAAGAGCGCCACGTACTCGTGCTGCAGCCTCGTCGGCGCGCCTCGCTCCAGCCGAGATCCGGGGACAGAAAGCGCCGTGTCCTAAATCGTTAACTGCCAAGAGGCAAGTCCCAAGCCCGTTAACAGCCAGCGGTGCGAGGGGCGCAGCTTGTGGCGGTTTCCCCCCATCACACCCAGGACTTACAGTTTAGTTCAGTGGTTCCCCGCAGCCCCGGGTACAAACTGAGGATCCACTTTTGCAAATCCCCGCTGCTGGCTGAGGCTAACGGTCACACTCCAGTGAAGCATCTGCAGGGCGGGTGACAAGGGGGCGGGGGGGGCTCCCCCGATTGGCTGCTGGGGCTCAGGCTCCTCCAGCTCATTAAAAATGTTGAAATGTTACTGTTCTTATGCATGTGTAGTCACCTTTAGATATCAAAATCTCCATCCCTTTAGATTGCATTAGACCAGCAGTTCTCAACCTTTTCCAGACAGGGACTCATTTTGACAATTCAGGATTTATCCTGGAGAGACCGTCCGCGAGGCCTCTCGGAGCTGCCGGCCTTCTACCAGGACCTCCTCCGCACTTGGCGGCTGCTCGCAGCCTCCAGGTCCTTGGGGGCCACCGTGGGGGAAGACCTCCTCGCGGAGCCCCTGCTACACAACCCCCACCTTCGTGTGCAGGCGGCGGAGTCCCCCGTGGTGCGCCGGAGGTTGGTCCTAGGTGGAATCACCAGGGTCGGAGACCTCCTGGACTACGACCGGGGAGACTGGATGGACGCCCCGGCGCTCGCCCAGCGCATGGGGCTCTCCAGCCTACGCTCCCCCCGTCGCGTACTCGAGGAGGTGAAGGCCGCCCTGCCGCCCACTGCTCACGTCTACCTCGGCCGGGTCCTGCGAGAGGGTGCACCCCGCCCCCCTCTCACTCCTAGCCCTCCGGACCTCTCCGTGGGCCCCCGGCTTCGCGATCCTGCCCGCCCCCCTCCCCCCCACCACCTCAGCCGGCTGCATACCTTGCAGCCGGTCCCCTTCCGAACCGCGCCTAGACATCTTCTGTACGCGCTCGTGCTTCACACGCTCCACTTCCCCACCCTCGTGTCCCGCCCCGACCACAAGTGGCGGGACCTCTTGCCGCCAGCGGAGGGTGGGGAGCCCCGGTGGGCCAGCCTCTATTCCACTCTGGTCCCGCGGCCCGCCGGGGACATCAGCTGGAGAATCCTCCACGGAGCGGTGAGCACGGGCGTGTACCTGGCGCGGTTCACCCCCATCCCAGACACCTGCACCTTCTGCGGCATGAGGGAGAACCTGGCGCACATCTACGTTGAGTGCGCCAGGCTGCAGCCCCTCTTCCGGCTCCTCCAGAACCTCCTCTTGAGGTTCTGGCTGCACTTTTCCCCGCACCTCCTTATCCTGTCACACCCTATCCGCGGCCCCACAAAGTCGCGGGACCTCCTCGTCTGCCTCCTCCTGGCCATGGCCAAAATGACCATCTATAAAACCAGGGAGAGGAGGCTGGCAGAGGGGGCGACCTGCGACTGTGGGGCCTACTTCCGTTTCTCCCTTCGCTCACGAATCCGGGCAGAGTTCCTCTGGGCGGCGTCCACCGACTCCCTGGACACCTTCGAGGAGCGGTGGGCGCTGGCCGGGGCGCTCTGCTCGGTATCCCCTTCCGGCTCCCTCGTTCTAAACCTTTGACCCTCACTCCCGTCCCTGTTTTTTTCCTTTGTTGTCCCCCGTATTCACTTGGTGACTGGGTGTTTTTAGTGGGCCCCACCTCAGTGTGAGAGGGGCCTTTTAGCCGTGGGCAGGCTATGCCTGCCCACCCCCCGAGTAACACCAATAGGACCCTACAAGACCAAAACCTCCAGCCTAGACACAGTAGAAGTGGAAAAGGAGAGAGAGAGAGAATAAGACTAGATATGGTTAAGGCCCAGTCTGCACATAAAGATTAGATTAAACCTAGTTGTGAGGCTTAGTGCTGTGAAAAATGTCACACCCTCAGCACCATGGGTAGGTCAGCCTAACCCTGGGGGTAGGCACACAGGGCTAGGTCAATGGAAGAATTCTGTTGACCCAGCTACCTCCTCTCAAAACAGGTAGTGGATTTACTGCAGCAAGAAAAAAAAATCCTCCCCCTCAACAGGGGTAGCATCTACACCACAGCAGTCGTGCTGCTGTAGCAGATGTACTCAGGCCTGCTGACAGAACAATTGCTCCTGCCTCCCATCCTAGGGCCCAGCTCTTCAAAAGGGGCAAAAGGCTCCCAGTCACGTCCACCACTGTAACTGCACTGGCCAGAGCGCCGGCTTCTTCAAAATTGACACTGGAGCCCTGCACAGTTCAAGAGGTGCTAAGGGCTGGTCGAGCCAGGCACAGTACAGTCCAGGCAGCAAGGGCTGCCCCTGACCCCACCCACAGCCCTGTACCTTGAGTGAAGAGCCACCCCCACACCCATCATGCTCAGGGGCCCAGCAATTTTGTCAGCCCTCCCTGAGGGTAATGTATGCAGCTGCTCTGAATTACTTCAACCTATCCAGTACAATACAATTTTGAACAGCTGAAGATCCAAGTATTTACTTCCAGATGGAACAATATCCAAGTTCCTTGACTGATAAATTAGAATTAGACATGGATTTATGAAACAAAACTCCTTATCACTCTGAATTGTTTGAGAATGACCAAATGCACTATTTTGAACTACACTGGATGCTGCAACAGTTCTGACCTAAATAGTGTCATTCCTGCATGAAGTACCCACTCAAACTGGTGTAATTATTGTGACAGTAACTCGCAGTCCCAGGGGCCCCAGAACCAGCTTACACACTGTTTCCAGTATACTTATCCCTGGCTATGTGTCAGCTTCCTCACACAACCAGCCTTTTGAAACTCAAGCACCTGCATCTTGGCAATTGCTTCACCTTGTACCCCAGTCCTCTTGCTACTGGCTATGCACAGAAGTTCCAGACCCTTCATACCCAAAGGTGCTGCACACCCTGATTTGTAAGTTTTACTTTACACCATCCATCTTGGAAACCACAGAGAACTTTTGAGCCTTTGTAATAAAACAAAAGTTGGTTTATTTAACTGGCAAAAACAAAGTGGCAAAAACAAGCAGCTACACCACAACACAAACCATAAACTGCCAACCTCGTAGACTTGATTACATATGAAGTAAGTTTCCCTGCACAGCTCAGTTTCACAAGATCCAGAATCAAAACATTCATGAAAGCTCCCTTTCTCTGCAGCGAATAGATCAAAAATGCTACTCCCCCTTGGGTGTTATACAAAAATCATCCCTTTGTTTCTATTCAGACAGGGTGAACCTCTACTGGTTGTAATGTTCCTTTTCTACCTTCAAGTGCTTTCAATTGTAGTGACCTCTAATTATTTCCTGGTAGTAGGTTTGTGGGAGAGAAATGTCAACCCAAAACAGGGCAGGTCAACAGCTTCAGCTCAAATGGGCCAGGACTGAGACAGTACCATTAGTGACTAATTTTAATGTCAGTCCATAAAGCACACTTTCAATACAAATACATTATTTCTTAAATATTGCCCATACATGCATCTTGCAAGAATTCTGAGTCTTGCCAAGTTACACACTTTCTATGGATAGATGTTACTCTTTATGAATAAATATCCTGTAAAATGTTTGATGTAGTTAGCTTGTAGAGTCTGAAGTGGGAGCTCTTTGCAAGGAATATGGGCAAAAGATTGTCTGCATCACAACATATCCAAAACTCTATCCCTCTACTGAAGTTCAACTAAAACCTATGGAAGGTTTGCGTACACTCCTTGGTTGCAAGCTCTTTGAATATATCTGATGTTCAGATGCCTCCTAGTGCCAAACATTAATACTGCAAGAATTTTGAACGTGATCTTTGAAAATATGAATGGTAAGCCTTCATATTCTTCTGGTATTTTCCTCTATTGTTTGCATGCCCAGAGAGGTTGCTGAAAGAAGTGTGTTGTACAGCCACTGCTCCTGTTTCATAATATTACAAGACTCCCAGATTTGAAAGTCAAGAGACTGATGTGCCTGAAAACCTGTAGAATGTATTTATTGTGTAAAGCTTGAGGGAAATCTGGCAAAGTTTTTGGGAACTACAGAGAACAGGCTCAAAAAGAGCCCACACGGGAGGGGAGTGGGGAAGGTGCCATTTGCAGTGTTCCCCTACTGGTTGTGTATTTCCTCACAAGATTTGTTCTGTTGCCCATTGTGGCTTTTCACTAGTTTCTTTGAAAGAAAGGGGATGGTGGCAGAATTTATTCAATCAACTGCAATATCTAGTATAGGCTCTTACTGAGGGGCTCAGTTTCTTCTCACATTCATAAATATTGAGGGAGTATTTTAGGGCTTGCATGGCACCAGATTCTGCATAATTTGAGATTATGCAAAAGGAAAAAGTAATTTTCCAGCCCTTTCAGCTATAGCAATAACCCTCCAACTGTACAGTGAGTACAAATAGGTCATGTTTGCCTGAGTTTACAGGCAGCTTGAACCACCACGTCAGATGTGAGAACTAACGTTCACCATGAAGCAAAAATCAGCAATAACGTTTCAACATCAACATTACCTTGTTCACTCCTGATCAACTGAGCAGACGTAATGGGAAAGAGGAGACTGAGAATGAAGTCTGCAAGAGACAGGTACAGAGAGGTATTTGAAGGGGAAAAAGCAGAGGGAGAAACAGAGAAGAGCAAGATAAACAGTCAAAAAAATGAGGGAAAGAAAAGAAAGTACAGAAGTAGCAGGAACATCACAGTGCAGATATTCCTCAAAGAATATGACAATAAGGTACTAAGTAAACAATTAAAAGTAGTTACTTAAGGAACTCTGGTCTCCTCTTGATCTCTGTACAAACCTCCCACTGGTATCAGTAAAAGGGACTTCTTGTAGTTATAGCCCAAGCTTCAAACCATAATCAAATCTGGTTCTCTCTACTGATCTGAGTTTGAACCTCCTGATCTGTTAGACACACATCTTAAAACAAATGAAATATAAAAGGCTTCCGATAGATTTTAACAGTTCCCCCAACCACAGTTCATCCAGTCCACATAGTCCCTAAAGGAGTTAAACTAGAAGCCAAGGGTGCCCATAGCCTAGGTAAAGCTCTGGACAAGTGCAAGCAACTGTGAGAGTCTAGGACCCCTTAAACACTGGCTTGGGGATTTAGGGAGGATAGATGGCAGAATCCAATGTCCCAAGGAAAGGCAAACAAGATGCCCGAGCCTGAGAGTATGCCTTCAATTCCCAGCACTAGAAATAGCTATTTGACTCTGCCAAGACACAGTTGGTTTAGAAGTAAATAGGATCCAGAGATTAGGTCTACTCATGACAGGTGACCAACCAGGAGGTCCTGGGGCAGTTTGTAATAACCCCCGCTTCATAAATAAATGAGTTAATCTTTAAGGTGCTACCAGACCGCTTGTTATTTGTGAAGTTACAGACTAACATATTACCCCTGAGGCCCTTCCTCAAAATGGTTTAAGGTGAAAAGATTGGTGTGGGATGTACAGCTGTCAATGCTAGCATGAAGGATAAACTGGCCAATGCCAAAGCAGAAGTGGGTAGGTGGGGAAGAGAGTTCCAAAACTGAAATCTTCTCACAAAGAATAACCTGCTGGCAGCACCGTCTTATGTTCAGGGCCTCCATTTTAAGTGCCTCTGGTGCTGACCCCAACAGTGGGAGCATGGCACAAGGAAAGAGGCAGTCTCTCAGCTGTCCAACTATTTGAGGTTTGTCCCCAAAATGTTATCAATTTTACTTTACTTCGCTCTTTCCAGGTTAAAGCCAACACCTTGAATTCCACATAAAAGATCATTAGAAGCCAATGCATCTCCAGTGAGTGGAATAGTTACAACAGGTTGTACCTCCTTTGTTCGGCACCCTCAGGACCTCAGTGGTCCTGAATGTGGGATTTTGCCAGACCAGAGAAGGTTAATGCCCCACTCTCTGGCCAACCACAATCACTCCCTCCAAACACAGCTGCCTGGCTCTCTGGGTGCAGCTCGCTACTGCAGCTTGGCCATCCAGCTCCAGCCCCATGGGGCTGCTGGGGAAGCCAGCACTCAAGCCCCGGTCTCCCACAGTGGGCTGCTAGAGCAAGCTGGCACTCTGGCCCTGGTGTCCTGCCTGAGGCAAGCCAGTGCTCTGGCCTCCTGCCCAAGGCTGCCAGTCTCCCGGGGTGCGGGGGGTGGGGTGGGGAAAGCTGTCAGTGGACTTGACCTCAAACTGGGCCTTGCTGCCCTCTGCAGGGATGCTACCTACTTGCCCCCATGCCCCAATACTCTGGTCCAGGAATATCCTTCATCCTGCCAGACAAGAGAGTGCCAGTTTTTGGACGTGCAACCTGTACAAGGAAACCATGTGACAGGTCATATGGAGACTGGACCAGATGAAAAAAATAGCATAGCATTCTTTCATAGGCCAAGCTTTGCTCAGCATTGGAGGTAGTGGGCATTTCTGGGAGCTGGTTATGGTTCCAGGTCACTGACTTTTATTGCCAACCCTGGCCTTGATATTACATAAAGCTGCTACAAGAGTTGGAAGTTCTACCACTGGATTTGAGGCTTCAACAGACCCTTCCTCTTTGGAATAGTAATGAGTTGCTCAAGTAACTCATACATCTGATGAAGCGGGTCTTTGCCCACAAAAGCTTATGTTCCAAAATATGTTAGTCTATAAGGTGCTGCAGGACTTCTTGTTTTTGAACTGAGTGCAACAGAATGATAATGTTTTTTCAGAATGAATTTTCTGAATAGAATAGACACTGGGATGACTAAGAGATGGGAGAAAAGGGACACTTCAAGTTGCCCATGCAGGACAACAACAGGAGACCGTTGCTCTTAGAATCTTGATGTCGCACTGCTTGGAACAAAAGATGTTGAAATTCTTTCATTTGAGAGGCAAACTGGGTTTGAGATGGTGTTCTCCACTGTGTACGAGGTTGTTCTGCAATGAAGTGTACAATTTACATTAATGCTTGGTGGTCAAATGCCAGCCGAAGCAGTCTGCTTATAAGTTCTGAGCCCCCAGCATGTACACAGCAGAAATGGGGACATGGTTCCACACATACTAATTCCATAAAATGACTTCCTCTATTTAAAAAAAAGTGGGATGGATTTTGCCCCTCTTTGTTTATACAGAAGACGGTCACCAAGTTGTATGACATTTGCCAGACACGTCAGGATCATATGGGTTAGAGGAATACAGTATAGGCATGTCTGACTGCTTTTAGTTTCATGAATATTGATATACATCCAGGTCTACTAAGGCATCTACACAGCCTCTGAATCTTAAAGAGGGTCACACAACATAGGGTGTAACACCCCACATAGAGACAAGCCCACACAACTCCATAGCACCAGAGCTGCCACTGTGCACTAAGCGCCTGTAAGAACAAACTGACCAGGGGCAGAATCCAACCCAAAATTCACCCCAGGTCCTCCACCTAGTGACAATTTAGTGGGTGATGACAAGCCATAATCATTTACTAACGGGTTCTGCACTCAAGGTGGCTGAAAGCCCTTGTCCTAAGTAGGGGTATGTCTATCCTGCACACACTACAGCTACAGCACTGTATACACAAACTTGTTACAGTGGCAGAAGCAGTTTCTATTTATGGTAAATCCTATTAAGCCCAAATATTAATCACTATGACGTGGCTGAAGTGGGGGAGGGAGAGTGGAAAGAATATTACAGATACTACAATGCACATGGAAGGTCTAATGAACTCTACCACACTGTATAGTAGATGGCACTAATATTTGCATGCCTTGGCTGGATTTCCAATTTAATTCCTAAGTTTCAATGAAAACTGTCTTGAAGGACCCCAAAGTCTTCATTTACTTCAGAGAGGACAAAAATCAGAGCCAGTTTCCTTGACCAAAGTAATTTGGACTTTGACCAAAAAAAGAGTACGCATTCTAGGTTTTTTCAAGCCCTGCAGTCAGCTGTATATCAGGAGCAGGACAGCAATACCTATATCTTTACTCCCCCCATATAGGCAATATGAAATTAGAATTGGTAAAGTAATTTTGACAGCCTCAAATGAAAGTGACCATGTTATTTCAGAAATAGGGAGTGGAAGGAAAACCAATGTTTCACAGAAAGCCACAACTAGCCTGGAGTTTTACTTAAAGAAAAGGGACAACATCATGCTAAGGCTCTTTGTATCTATCTGGAAGAGATGGTAATGCAAAGTCTATAACCAGGGCAGTTTAAGAAGTGGGGGAGCTGGGGGGAAGGGGAAAGAAACACGGTCAAGCAATTTGGATGGTGCTGCTCTCGTCCAAGGGTAACTCCCTGTAAAAGTATTCCTTCTACCACACAGGTCTAAATCCTTGGCACTGCACTTCCTGCTAGCCATCTCCATATTTACCAGTGGTGTGTCCCTTCCTTTTATATCACCTATACACAGATATTGTTCCCAAACTGAACTAGTAGTTTGCACTCAGAAGTCCTCAGATTCCCAGAGTCATAATTCAAAAACTGGAAAGTTCCCCAAATTGGAGAACTATCTATACTGACAAAAAGAGGTTAGGTTTTTTTCCTCTAGCCATGTAATATTTAGACTTATCTATGCATTATTAGGTCCATAAAACATTTTAAAATATAAGCCAGAGTTCATGTGGTGAAAGCGGAAACCTCTTTAAATCACTAAAGCATTATGAAAAGTTTTGTACATCTTTATTCCATGGTTCCAGGTTTGCCTATAGATACAGAACTGCACCTGAAATTGAATTTCTTCCCCAAATGACATTGGTTGACTAGAGTGAATTTGAGCTACATATTTCATTGACAAGTGGCAACATGACCTTATTATCCCCATTATACTGGCAATAAGCCTGGATACAACTGTCTCGAAGGACAACAGTGCACGAGTTGATTATGTCAGCCACTGAGAGTGTTAAACAATTTGCTTATAAGTTCTCAGAAATGATTGTCTAATAAAAACTGCAGCATACAAACTGTTAACATCTTACATATACAGATGTACACAGCATAATAAAACAAGACTAACTTCTGAAAATACCAGGTTTTATTCACACCCCAGTGGTAAACAATAACCTTAATATGATTACTAGGCTTCTTTTAAAGATCACTGTCACATAAAATACAAAACCCATAGCATAAACAAGCAGACAGTTATGAACATTTAAGGTGGTCTTGTTGGAAGTTAAACAAATTATTCTAGTCTTCTGAAGTAATCAAATCCAAAAATGCATTGTCTCCTAGTTAGTACAAGTCACTGCCATTTCTCTAACAAGGTAATGAAGGCACAGCTAGTGCAAGCAGATGAACCCATTCAAACTACTGGGCTGAAAATACTTTGGTTGGTTCTTCAGGAGAGGATTTTCTCTAAACAAATATTGGTCTTGGCTAACAAGTTCTGATAATCTTCACAGCTGCAGTCTAATAGCTACATGACAAAAGACTTCACAAGAACCAAACTACGTAGCAATGAATTAACATATTCATGCTTTTGGGAATTTACTGCATTCTACATATTGGCAGAAAATTATACTATTAAAATGCTAGGTAGAAGGAACCTACATTTTAAATTGATCCTTGTGTTTGATTTTATTTTAACAAATTATTTATTTAATTCTACCAAGAAGATACAAAACATAAGGCTGTAAGTAACTAATAGTTGTGTTTAGGCTATTACAGTGCAGGTAATCCTCAAGGCCACATACACACTGCTTCACTGCTGCTTGCATTCTGCTGGGTTTTGATCCTTCTGTTGAAGAGTGGGAAAGAGTCAGTGTACAGATATCAACTTATTTTTCTAAGCCACTTATCAAAGCTGTCAAGGAAATCAAGTTTCAATTAAAAGCTTTTCAGAATTAACAGTTCAGCTGTTCAGAATCTTGCATCTTCTCTCCCTTATCCCCACTGTACATAATATTATACCACCGGGTATTCAAACCTCTTGATGAGCTCAGTACGTTAAAGCCATCTTTGAATAACTAAATACAAGAGGATGCCTGTTTTTATCTTTGGATGGGAGCTGCAGTAGCCATTGGCAGCAACACAGCACTCCTCATAACAGATATATCACCCTGCTGTAGGATGCTCCTATACTTCAGGATTCTGAGCCAAGGAGGTCTTTCCTTAACCCCAGGAGCATCAGCAGTCCAAACACAGGCTCACTGCACAGGTCATCATGTATAATGATGGCATGAAGGATAAAATGTTCCCCTCAAGGCTCCCAAGGCATACAACCTAACAAAACAACACTCGTACACCATGGTGCTTGTGGTTTCTAAGACCATATTTCGCAGCACTTGTCACAAGTGACGTACATACAAATCAATCCCTGTTTGCACTGCTCAGGAAAAGAGCCATTGAGTGTGTTACCTGGGTTAAAAGGAAAGCCAAATCTTATAAGATATGGACAAATTCAAATGACTACCAGTAGTGGAAAGTTTAACTGCTCGAACGTCATACACAGCAGACGTCACCTTTTGAAAACCTGGCTCCTGACCTGCATCATTAACAAAAGCATAAAATCCTGAAAATGGATGATGGTCACTGAGATGACATGCTGAATACCCTTCACACGTAAAGTGATTTAATGACCGACCTACAGGGTGATGGATCTGGAAATGACAACCTAAATGAGTCAGCAGAACCCGACCCCTAGACATCAAATGCAAGCTTACAGCTAATTTGCTACGAACAATATGGTAGGGTGAGTAGTAAGATATACATTGGATTATATGGCACAGTCTGTCTAACACTAACTATTTTCTTCATAATCTCAATTAAGGACAAGTCTCAATCAATTGTGGTAATGGAAGAACTGGCAAAGGGGTTTCATATCTTGCTAAATCCTGGACATACTAAGCATGGTATCTAAGCCAGTGGTTTGCAGTCTTTTTTCATTTGCAGACACCTTTGGAAATTAACGCAGTGGTCCACAGCCATTGACATTTTTGATCAAAAACTGAAGAAACAGAATTAAATTATAAATGTTGCACATGTTCAACATGGCAATAGATGCAGCATGAGAATGGGCTCTAAACCACGGGCTTCTATGGTAGAGACAACAATTCTGGATTTTTGACTTGTAGATAGGAGCATTCACATACTTTTGATTGGACAGAAAACAATGCCTTTTCTGGAATCTGAAGCTATCACCACAGACAATCTTTTTCAGACCCCTGAGTCTGTCGACCCCATGGGTCCATGGAGCACAGATGGAAAGCCACTGAGCTACAGGTATTTCAAGTATCTGCATTATCTGCCTAACAATGTGTAGAATGGGGATAAAGTATGATCAAGTTGCTTTTAATGTTATGAGCATCCCCCTTTTCTGCAATGTTTTTTTCTGAAACCACCCCGAGCAGGCATCTTATAATGGATATAACCAACTATCCATTGTCATCCGAGTAACAGTGGTGCTTCCAACATCATGCATATTTGAGTATGGTTTGGTCCCCACCTCAAAAGTTACTAATAGTCTTCATTAAGACCGGATTTAGATCCTTGATCAGCGCACAGCAGTCCCAGAAGTAGCTGGATAAATGCTATCTATTTTGACGATTAGGTTTCAAAAAATCCCACTAGCTCATCTAGAATAAGGGGTTGATGTAGAGGAAGAGTAAGAATTTTCAGATGCCCTATACTACCCAAATTAAGCTGAGAATCTGCATCAAATTTGGAAGTATGCAAAACACAATCAGCAATCCTTTCTGAACATTCATATTGCCATCTTTTAATGTCATCATGAAGTCTCTGTTCTCTAACCACTAAACATCTATGATGTTTCCCTTTTTTGGAAGCGTGCAGGGAAAGACTGCAATGAGATGGGCTCTCAGCCAAGCGATATATTCCTTGTCACAAAAGGAGGGAATATAACCCATTGCTTATCATCAGAAGAGCTACGTTTAGTTTTCTTTAGAGCTCTCTTGTAGGTTCTACTTGGTACAAAAATGATCATCTTCAAGGAAGACAGGCCAAATCCTCTCCTTAGTCTTAAAATACAGCTCTAGTCACCCTTAAGAAATTTCACCCAACCCAAAAGGATATGTTCTCCTTGATGGTGCAACCAAATGCAGGATAAACTTTGTTACAACCACTAGCCAAATTAATGATAAATTTATCCAACTACAGAAGATTTTAACAGCATTTACTTAAGATGAAGTAAAATTTTATTTTCTTTATGAATAGGAAAACTTGCTGAAAAAAAGCTTGCTTCTGTGTATTTATTAAACACAAAAAACTTGTTTGTAATACTTCAGTTTTTTTAAGAAAACCCTAACCACATATTTTAAAATGTTACTGAAATAAAATTTGAGTGACAATGTTGCTTGGCAAAACTTAAAGTAAAAAGTGAGGTATTAAAACCATCTCAGAGAACAATTTAGTTAACTATGTTACAGGAATTACGAGTTGGATATTGCAGATTTAAAGGTCACTTTAAATTAACTGAATAAGCTATTTTAATGAAATACCCTAATACTACTAACTGGCACTACCCACCTTTGGGTCATAATCTGGATCATTTTCTTCGTCCGCTTCTTCTTCTCCTTCCTGAAAGGCAGAAAGCATCAAATAAAGTGTTTGTTTAAAATTAAATGCACTGAGTGCAGTTAACAGGTTCCTCTGATATGTGTAAGTTTTAATCAGCGTAAAAATAACCTGGTTATCTACGCTTCGTAACTGTTCAAGATGCATTATACATAACCATTACAAGTAGGCATGTGTGTAAAAATCAGAAGGTTTCTCCCTACTGGTACCTGTCAAATTACGTGCGCAGCTCCTGAAGTGGTGCCTTCATGGCAATGTATAAAGGTCCCTACCAACCTACTGACTCTTCAGTTCCTTCTTGCCGGATACGTGAACAGGGGCAAGGCAGGTGGGCCTTGGAATTGCCAAGAGCAACAAATGTTGAAGAACAAGACAGACGCTGCTCCAATGACCATGATTTACAGTAAGGCAAAAAACAAGAGGTGGTAGGTCAGCAAGGAACTACATACATCACCATGAAGGCGCCGCTCCAGGGGGTTTCCACAGCCAATCCGACAGGTACTGTTAAGGGGAAAAACAAAAAAAAAAAAAAAAAATCTTCCAAAGATCATGCATGTGGTGCACACACATCTGCTTGGAATTGACAAAATGAAGAATGAAAAGAACATTGAATTGGGTATCTGTGTTTATCCTGAATTAGCTTTTAGAATAAATTTCTATACTACTTTTAGGATGAAAGCTCTGCCCTTAAATACACTTGTGCCACTAGTACAAAATCTGCATGCATCTGATGGCAAATTAATATCTTTCAGCTTTGCTTTTGTCATTTCAAACTTACGTTTATAAAACAGCTAAACCAATAAAGTCTTACACATTGGAGAAATACACAGAACATTTGCATTTACTGTTAAGAAACTTCAGTAACTTGCAAACTGCATCAGCTGTCAGAGATGAAAAAAGCTTCCCCCAAAATGAAGTATTCATACATACTCATCTAACCCATTTTTATAACTCACCTCATCATCTGCCTCCTCACCTTCTTCATCATACTAAGAGAGGAAAAAAAAGGTTTATTGTACAATGTTGTAAATAGTCTTCCTTGATGTTTTTGTAAGGTATGCGGAAACCAAAGAATTTCCATGTTAAAATGCATTACTTTCTACATCCCCCGGCCCAAAGGGGCATTTAACTTTAATTCAGCTCTAATCAAAAAGTTTTTCTAGATCCAGGTTAAAAGTGGTCACATATAATGAACACTGAAACCATTTATTGTGCAAATAAGAATGCAAAATAAGCTTCAACAAAGAAAAGAGAAGTTACTCACCGTAGTAACGGTGGTTCTTCGAGATGTGTCCCCGTGGGTGCTCCACAATAGGTGTCGGGCTCGCCCGGCGCCGCAGATCGGATCTTCCAAGCAGTTTCTGCCGGACCGCGCATGCGCCGGCGCGCGCCGCTCCCTTGCGCGCTCCTGGCTATGTGCGTGATCCGGTCCCCGCCAGTTCCTCGACCAACCGCCTCGGGTGCCCCTGCAAAACACTAGACAGAGATCCGAAGCGGGGAGGATGGGCGGGTAGTGGAGCACCCACGGGGACACATCTTGAAGAGCCACCGTTACTATGGTGAGTAACTTCTCTTTCTTCTTCGAGTGTCCCCATGGGTGCTCCACAATAGGTGACTACCCAGCAGTAACCCAAGATAGGAGGTGGGTAATCGGATTATGTGCAGCTTGTCCCCGAGAGGACCGCTGCAGAGAGACGGGTATCCTCTTGGAATACCCTGTGAAGGGCGTAATGTTTGGCGAAGGTGTCGTAGGATGACCAGGTCGCCGCTCTGCAAATGTCTTTTAACGCAACGCCCCTGAAAAAGGCTGTTGATGCCGCCACCGCCCTGGTGGAATGAGCCCTGGGAGTGGCCGATAAAGGAGTCTTTTTGAGCTCGTAGCACATTTTTATGCAGGATACAATGTGCTGTGAGATCCTCTGCGAGGAGAGACCTTCTCCTTTCGATTTGGGAGCAAGGGAGACTAGGAGTCTATCCGTTTTCCGGAAGGACTTGGTCCTGTCTACGTAGAAGGCTAGCGCCCTCCTCACGTCCAGGAGGTGTAGGCGCGCCTCTTCGTTGGAGTTATGAGGCTTTGGATAAAACGAGGGTAGAACAATAGGTTCGTTAATGTGAAACTCGGAAGAAACTTTGGGAACAAAGGCTGGATGCAGCCGTATGGTTACCGCCTCCTTGGAAAAAACAGTGCAGGGTGGCGTTGCCATGACTGCCGCGAGCTCGCTCACCCTACGAGCTGACGTAATTGCAAGAAGAAAGGTCGTCTTTATTGTAAGGAGGCAGAGGGGAACCGTGGCCAAGGGCTCGAACAGTGGTCCCATTAGCGTGGTAAGCACCAGGTCCAAGTTCCACGAAGGTGGAATCGGTTTCTGAGGGGGGTATAGGTTTACCAACCCTTTGAGGAACCCAGTAACCGTAGGGTGGGCGAACACCGTGTGCCCTTCCTCCTCATGTCTGAACGCCGAGATGGCGGCAAGGTGGACCTTCAACGAGGATAGTGAGTCCTCCTCTCGAGGTCCAGTAAATACTCTAGTATTGTAGGAATAGGCACCAAAAGGGGGGCCAGCTGTTTGGTAGAACACCAAGCCGTGAAGCGAGTCCATTTTTGCTTGTAGGTCTTCCTGGTGGAAGTCCTCCTGCTACTTTCTAGGACTTGCTGTACTTCCACTGTGCATGTGCTCTCTAGGGAGCTGAGCCATGGATTAACCACGCTTGCAGTCGCAGGCTTTGGGGGTGCGGGTGCACTATGGACCCCTGGGCTTGCATGAGCAGATCCGGCGCCACCGGAAGAGGCATCGGTGGACGGTCCGACATGCGCAGGAGTAGGGGGAACCGTTGTTGTCGATCCCACGTTGGGACTATCAGGATCATCCGGGCCCTTTCCCTCCTGGCTTTCTGCAAGACTTTGTGGATCAGCACTGTGGGAGGAAACGCATAAAGCAGGGGGCCCCTCCACGGGATTGCGAACGCGTCCCCCAGGGACCCCCATCCCAGTCCTGCCCTGGAGCAGAATCGTGGGCACTTCTTGTTGTGCTGAGTGGCAAACAGGTCTATTTGGGGAAAACCCCATGCGTGCAAAATCGGCCGTAGCAGATCGGGACGGATCTGCCACTCGTGTGTGAGTGCAAAACGCCTGCTCAGCTGGTCTGCCTTCACATTGTGCACACCCGGCAAGTACGAGGCTTTCAAGATTATATTGTTGGCGATGCACCAGTTCCATAAGCGGATTGCTTCCGCGCATAAGGCACGGGATCGAGCTCCTCCTTGCCTGTTTATATAAAAAATGGTGGAGGTATTGTCTGTACTGATCCCGACGACTTTGCCTTGTATGTGGTCTCGAAAGTGTCTGCAGGCGTTGAACACTGCTCTGAGCTCCAGTATATTTATGTGTAGTGACTGTTCCGTGGGTGACCGCAGTCCTTGAGTCACTTCTTCGCCCATGTGCGTTCCCCACCCTATGAGGGAGGCATCTGTAGTGAAAAAAACCGATATTTGCGGCTGATGGAAGGGTACCCCTGTTAGCAGGTTCCTGGGGTTTACCACCATTGTAGGGATTTGCGCACCCCGGCTGTGGGCGACACCACCCTGTGAACGGTGTGTACTGCCGGTTTGTATACACTCGCCAGCCAGTGCTGCATGCTGCGCATGTGTAACCTGGCGTTCTGTACTACGAACGTCGCCGCTGCCATGTGGCCTAGCAGCTGTAAGCACATCAAGACCGGCACCGTAGGGCTGAAGGTGATGACCTGCACGAGGGAACCGATGGCCCGAAAGCGAGCCTCTGGTAGATATACTCTCGCTGTAACCGAGTTTATGTGAGCCCCTATGAACTCTATGTCCTGCGTGGGGTCTATTTTTGATTTTTCCAGATTGATAACCAGGCCGAGTGAAGAGAACGTGTTTGCTGTGACGCGTATCATGCGCAGAACCTCCCCCTTCGAGGCCCCTTTGAGCAGGCAGTCGTTCAGATACGGGAAAATAAATACCCCCTGTCTGTGCAGGTAGGCTGACACCACTGCCAAGGTCTTGGTGAAGACTCTGGGGGCCGAGGAGAGGCCAAACGGTAGGACCTTGTATTGGAAGTGTTCGTTGCCTACCATGAACCGGAGGAATCGCCGGTGAGCCGGATGGATAGTTATGTGGAAGTACGCGTCTTGTAAATCGAGGGCTGCGAACCAGTCTCCATCGTCCAGTGCTATAAGGATGGAGGCGATTGTGGTCATCCGAAAACGTTGCTTGCGCAGGTACCTGTTGAGGCCGCGAAGGTCTAAGATGGGCCTCCAGCCTCCTGTCTTTTTCTCCGTGAGGAAGTACCTGGAGTAGAACCCTTTCCCTTGCAGTTGCTCCGGCACTCTTTCCACTGCCCCTATGAGCATGAGATGGTCCACCTCCTGCCTGACCCTCGCTACATGGGAGGCCTCCTGGAGGTGGGGCTTGGGTGGAGGTCGTGACGGTGGGAGCGACTGGAAGGGGATGGTGTGCCCCGTGGCTATGATCTCCAGCACCCATTTGTCTGTGGTGATCCTTTGCCACTGGTCGTAGAATGGTCAGAGGCGATGGTGGAATAGTCGCTTCGGATGACCTTGTGCGATGGTAGTGATGGCGCAGCCCTGGATCTGTATGTCAAACTTGTGGCCTTTGGCCCCGCCCCGAGGACGCACGGCTCTGTTGTGAACGTCGCCTGGGAGTTCTGTACTGCTGGTGCTGTTGAAGTCGCCCTTGCTCGTAACCCCTGTGGTACTGGGGGCGCTGTTGCTGGTACTGGTACCGTCTTTGTTGAGGGTAGTACCTTCTCTTTCTGTATGGAGGGGTGTAAATCCCCAGGGTCCTGAGTGTGGCTCTTGAATCTTTACTGGAATGAAGGACCGAGTCAGTTGATTCAGCAAACAGCTTCTGCGAGTCGAAGGGAAGGTCAACTATCTTCGCCTGCAGATCCCTCGGTATACCCGAAGTCTGGAGCCAGGACTCCCTTCGCATCACCACTGCCGTTGCTGTGGAACGTGCTGCTGTGTCCGCAACGTCCAGGGCGATCTGAACTCCCGTCCTCGAGGCCGCGTAGCCTTCTTGCACTATGGCCTTAAGCACCGGCTTTTTGTCCTCTGGAAGCGAGTCCATGAGGGAGGTTAACCTGGAATAGTTGTCGAAACTGTGGTTCGCTAAGTGCGCTGTGTAATTTGCCATTCGCAACGTTAAAGTGGAGGAGGAGTAGACCTTTCTGTCGAACAGCTCTAGCTTCTTGGCATCTTTGTCTGTTCCCCCTGTCCTGAATTGAGATGTCTTTGATCTTTGTTGCGACGACTCCACCACCAAGGAATTTGGCTGTGGGTGGCTGAACAGGAACTCCATGCCCTTCGCCAGCACGAAGTATTTCTTATCTGCTCTCTTTTGGACAGGCGGAATAATCGCAGGGGTCTGCCATATCGTAGTGGCGGACTCTAAGATCGCTTCATCAAGCGGTATTGCTACTCTGGAGGAGGCCGGAGGTCTCAAATTTTTGAGGAGCTTATGGTGTTTCTCTTGCACCTCTGCTGTCTGCATGCCTTGCGTGAAGGCCACCCTCTTAAACAGCTCTTGAAACTGTTTGAGATCGTCCGGAGGATGGACGTCCCCCGGGGCCGTAGCCTCGTCCGGGGAGGAGAGCGAGGAACCGCTGGGGTACGTCTCTCTGGACCCTTCCGGTTCCTGCTGGTGATGGTACATCCTCTCACTAGAGGTTTGCGAGGGAAAATCTCGGGGTTCCATAACCAGTCCCCCCTGAGATGCTTGAGTCTCTGTCCCCGGTCGCAATTGCCCTCGGGGGTACGAGATCGTCTGTGGGGATCTTTCCCTAGTAGATTGCCGATGGTGTCTATGCCCCGTGTGGTAGGGGCGACCATGGCAGTATAGGCACTGTTCTTGGGAAGGTGACCTAGACCACTCCCTTGGTGCATACCCTCTGCGTCTGGGGGAGGGAGATCGTCGAGACACTGGAGAGAGCGATTTTGCATAATAGTCCAGCGGTTCAAACCCCAGGAAGGGTGAAGGTGGTCCCAGCCAGGGTGAGGCTGGTTGCAAAAATGGAGAAGGGGGCTCCGGGTAGGCTAGGGGGGACCCCTGCCTTCTGGTTGGAGTCTGCAACATAAGCGGAGGGCTGTGAGAAAGCAACTCCACAGCCCTGTCCGGAGAGGGGCTGCAATGCCTCCTCTTGTGTGCAGCCTTCCCCCTCCCTGGAGGAGGTAACTCCACCCCCTGACGCACAGGGGATCCCGGCCCCGTCCGCACTGTGCTCGGCACGCTCGAAGGCGGTGCCGCACGTGCGGTGTCCTTCCGTGCCTGCAGGCTGCGTGCCTGCGCGCTCTGCACCGCCGGTTCCCCGGGGGTTGGTGCCGCTGCCTGCGGTGCCGCCGGTACCGGCACTTGTTTAGCCGCCGCCCTGCCTGTGGTGCGGGGCGGCTGGCTGATTATCGGAGGCTGAGCTGCTTCCACGTGGCTCTCCGTGCCGCCGCCGATCAGCTGTTGCTGCGGCTGGGGGCTGCTCGCTCCTCCCGTCCCGCTCGCTGTTGCTGCCGGCAGGGATCGGGCTGGGGAGGCTTTCCTCCGTTTTTGCACTGATGGGGTGAGGGAGGCAGCTTTCCTTTTATGGGCCCCGGAGGGTCCCTCCTGCTGCGGCCGCTCCGGCACGTCTGGCTGGAGGGCCTTATCAAAAAGCAGCATTTTAAGCCGCATCTCCCTGTCTCTCCTTGCTCTGGCTGTTAATTTAGCACAGGAGCATTTCTGTGCAACATGGGACTCCCCTATGCATAGACTGTGCCCATCAGACGCTGGCATCGCCTCTCGGCAGGACTCACATTTTTTAAATCCTGAAGAGGACATAGTTGGTGAGTCTTTCAGTTGTTAGATGGGTACTTAGCACCTTCTCTGTGCTGTTTTCCCCTTCTGATGGCCTGCCGCAGCAGGAGGACTGATGGCCCTATGCTCCTGGCCTCCGGCGCTTGTCACTGGGACTGGATTGAAGCTGTCCCGCTTGTAGTTTGTTTGTTGCTTTTGTTTTTGTTTTTGTTTTTTTTTTTGCAAAAAAGACAACCGGCTAACTTGCAGTAGCCTAAGTACTTGAAAAACTTTAAAGAAAAACAGTTAAAGTCATTGAATACACTACTTGGCCTTAGCCTAGTTTGGATTCCGTCTGCAGCCGACGGCGGTTAAGAGGAACTGGCGGGGACCGGATCGCGCACATGGCCAGGAGCGTGCAAGGGAGTGGCGCACGCCGGCGCATGCGCGGTCCAGCAGAAACTGCTTGGAAGATCCGATCTGCGGCGCCGGGCAAGCCTGACACCTATTGTGGAGCACCCACGGGGACACTCGAAGAAGAAGCAGTCTTCTACTTTAAGAATAAAGCCTATAGTTAAGTGTTAACATATTTATTTCACAGGCATAAGTATATATTTTATTAAAGACAGTGTTGGAAGCCACACCTATCACTGATCTCTGGCTCTTCCCCTAGTAAGACACCACTTTCAGTTGTTTTTAGCTGGAAAAAGTTGCATAACTAACAGTTCTGGCTGAAGTTTTCCATGCCAAGTGTCAGCCTCAGGTTTAATTTTTTAAAGAATATAGCTAGGAAGAGATAATGTATTAATATTGACAAAACTGTTGTGACTTTGTCTCTGAATAACACTCAAAACTTTGGAGTGGGAATTAGAAATCTGGCAGGGATGAGCCTTTTGGTGTCCCCATGAAATGCACCCAAATTTGGTGGAGTTAGGAGTCTGTGGAAGACTGAAGCTTGCACACACTCAGTCAAGACTTGCCACGATTTAACAGGTAGAATTGCCGAAGATTGTCTTCGCTGAGCACGGCTTGAGCTTCCCATTAGCTCCTAGTGCTGACCAGACTGCACGTGCCAGCCAATGTTCCTCCTAATTCTTTCCAACCATGGGCAGACTAAATTTTGTTACGTGCACCAAAGCACGAGGAGATAGAAGAACTTATGCCTAGTACAACAGTTTCCTTCAGAGCTAGCAAGAAACCAAAGATCAAGTTTCAGTTCTGCCAGTGCCAGCAAGTATCTATGAACCCAATGGCAAAGTGTGCTTCATCCTCATCTAAACGATTGCCCACAATAAACACAGGATGACAACCTATTGCTCCTAATCAGGTAACTTCCTTAGCATAAAAGTGGCAGTGGACCGAAAGGTTCCAATGCTACTCACGATCCATTTCTCAATATGATGGCCACAAGACTGAATCCCTCCCTCATTTGCTCTTTCAAAGGAAGATGGAACTAAAAACTTGTAAAGAGAACATTCAGATTGCAAAATAAATAAAAATAGTCAAAGAACTCAGGTTAGGAAAATACAGAATTAGGGCTTCTTGTGCAACCTTAATCTGACACCCTTAGATATATATTCTACTATGAAACAATCATATATTTTTAAAATAAGGTTGTTTCATTCTTTGAATACAAAGAATGATGCCCTCTAACAGGCAACACTTCAAAATTTGGTTCTTATGACTGTTCAGTATGAGCCCCTCATTTACATTATTTCACCTGATTTAAAGACAAAATTAATAATTTCCTCAGTCTTTTCTATGATGCTTATTACAATAAAAGTACAGAAGTGATTCACAAATATTATTTTCACACCTCTGAGATTGAGTATTTACCCCTCATTTTAGATTGAAAACCAAGACAGAGATCATGGCTACAAATTCATACTAATTTTGGGTACCCAATTTGAGTAATCCTGGACCTGATTTTTTATCTTATTTTTACCCAAGCAACTTAAATTCTGGCATGATTTAAAAGAAAATTATGATTCAAAAGTTAAGTATTTTTTTACATTATATACACATGGATTTTTTTTTTTTTAAAACAGTGAGTTCTGTCTAGATTAGAAGACATACAAACAAAATGGGCCCTATTCTGTAGTCAGCATTTTCTGACCCTACATCCAGCATAGATGAGCTCATGCCACTGTGTGGAGTCATGC
The DNA here is from genome assembly GCF_033958435.1 of Carettochelys insculpta. NCBI lineage: Eukaryota > Metazoa > Chordata > Testudines > Carettochelyidae > Carettochelys > Carettochelys insculpta. Next base: position 307,356,521 of record NC_134137.1, on the reverse strand, counting down.
GCCAATGGAAGAGCCAGGCTACACCTGCACTTGCTCCCTTCTTTGAAGGGTACATGGTAATCAGGTTGATGAGAGATTACTAATTAAAGTGCTGAGAAGCGTACGAAGCATGTCATTAGGCTAATTCGCACCCCCCCCCCCCAAAACTCTGAAGTGACAAACTTCAAAGTACCAGCGTGCCGTGTAGCCACGGGAACATGGAAGTGCCTTTACTCCCCACTTTGACACTTCATGGCCGTGTCTACACTAGCCCCAAACTTTGAAATGGCCACGCAAATGGCCATTTCAAAGTTTACTAATGAAGCGCTGAAATACATATTCAGCGCCTCATTAGCATGCGGGCGGCCGCGGCACTTTGAAATTGACACGGCTCGCCGCCACGCGGCTCGTCTCGACAGGGCTCCTTTTCGAAAGGCCCCGCCTACTTCAAAGTCCCCTTATTCCCATCTGCTCACAGGAATAAGGGGACTTCAAAGTAGGCGGGGTCCTTTCGAAAAGGAGCCCCATCGGGACAAGCCGCATCAATTTCGAAGTGTCGCGACCGCCCGCCTGCTAATGAGGCACTGAATATGTATTTCAGCACTTCATTAGTAAACTTCTAAATGGCCATTTTGAAGTTTGGGGCTAGTGTAGACACGGCCCATAAGGTTAATTCTCCCCCACACCAACTTCAGAGTGTCAAAGTGGTGAGTAAAGGCACTTCCAAGTGCCCGTGGCTACATGGCACGCCCATACTGTGAAGTTTGACACCTCATCAGACTGATTCTCCCCCACAGCAACTTTGAAGTGCTTCATATGCATTGCAGCATTTTGTTAGTAATCTCCCCTCAGCCTGATTACTATGCCCCCTTTTGAAGAAGGTGGAAGTGTAGACATAGCCTCAGTGTTTTACACTAGCATACCTTTAAGACCTGGCCTTAATTTTTTTCAGCGCTGTGGAAAGTTACCTGTTCTGTATGAACAGTTCAGTCTAGCCTACCTCTAACACAGAAATTCTGTCAACCGAACTGCATCTGTTAATCTAACTGGGAAACAGTGGCTAAGTTATTTACTACAGCGAATGAGAAATCCTTTCTAGACACTTGCTGTAGCAAGTGTCTACATGGTAAGTGCTACAGAAGGAAAGTCATAGTTGTGCTGCTGTAATACTTTAAGGCAGTGTTCCCCAATTTTATTTGGCCACAGAACCCTTTTAAACATGAAAGTATTTTGTGGAAACCCATTTCCAGGCTCCCTGACCCCCTACCCCCACCGGCCACCATCTCCAAGGCTTACCCCCCATCCCCAGAGGCTTAAACCACCTCAGCCCCAAGCCGCCCCCACCCCCTACATCCCCAGGATTAACACCCCTGCCCCCAACACACACACACACACACACACACACACACACACACACAGGGTTAACCCACCCCAGCCTCAAACTGGTCCTTGAGACTAACCCATTTGTGGCATGGCTGGAAGCCTACGCTGGGCAGCCACATGCACCCAGTGAAAGGAAGGCTGGCATGGATAAGCAGAGCCACACCCACCAGAGGGGTGAGGTGGCTTGGGTAGCAGGTTGAATGAGGGGCTGTGTGCTGCTGCTGAAATAATGGAACTAAATTCAATTGGTTGAATGGCTAGATCCCTCCTGCTGGCCATTAAACCAATTAAATTTAGTTCTACTGTTTCAGCTGCAGCAGGTCACCTCAAGAGAAGTCAGTGGCAGCAGTGTCCAGAGCTGCAAGTCACTCTCTGAAAAGCCACAATGGAATTTTCGTCGCAGAACGGTTCCACAGAAAACAATCTGGGAAAAAAATGCTTTAAGGTATGTCTGTCTACAGTGAAAGTGGCCACCACAACCCTCAGGGTTTTGTCACATGTAAGGGCCTACCCTGAACACAACTGGAAGTGCTCAGACAGATTTGTGCAGAAAAATCCACACAAAACACCACTAAAGCAACAGAAATCTTATGCATTAGGAATCTTATTAATACGGGTTGTACCTCCCTCGCCCTACCGTATCGGGAATGAGGGGATTTGCTGGATGACGGAAGATCAGCCCCTGCCCCCCGCCCCCCCAAGCTGCCTGGAGGGTGGCCCACTCCTGCAGAGCTCCCTGCTGCTGCACAGCTGCTGGGGTTCCATGCCCAAGCCAGCTTCTCACTGAGGTGTGGGGCACTGCCTTGGCCCCATCTGGAGTCCCTGCTGCTGTGGGGCTGCCAATTAGGCGCCCTGGCCCAGCCACCTTCCTGCCATGGGGCTGTTGGGCTCCTCAAGCCCAACCTGAGGCCCTGAAGTTGCCAGGCTGCTGGTGGGGCTCCTTGGCCTACCAGGCTTCCTGCCCTGAGGGCTGCCAGGCTCCCCCTGACTGGCCAGGGTCCCTGCAGTAGCAAAGCTGCCAACAGAGCTTCCTGCCCCAGCCAGTTCCGCACCCCAAGGCTTGCTGGGCTCCCCTGACCCTGCCAGGATTCCCATTGCTCCGGGGCTGCTGGCAGGGCTGGCTCCACATCACAAGACTCCCCAGCCCGTCTCCCTGGCCCAGGGCTGCCTCTGAAGCTCTCTAGAGCGGGCCACCTTCCCGGTGCCACTCCAGCCCTGTGCAGCTGAAGAAGCTGTCTTGTCCAGCAACATCCACTGTCCAGCCAAACAAGGGAGTCCTGGATGAAAGTTTCAACCTGTACTATTATTTGAGCATTTTTAGACAGTTTAAAAAAAACTTACATCATCATCATCATCTTCAATAGCTTCCCCTGTAAAGTACAATACTGATCGTGGAACTATACGCTCACGTAGAAAGTGGCCGATTTCAAAATCTGCAGCAAGGATTGCTTCAGCATCATCGTCCTGCACGTAAATGTTAGAAGAAACAGTGAAGTGATAAATTCGTAACTTATTTGTTTTAGGAGTCTGATGTGATCAGCTATTCAAGAGAGTTCTGCACAAGGGGACATGTTCAGGAATTTCTACATTTACTGGATCGTAACTAAAGGGACAACTTGCAAACTATGGTAAAACAGACAATGTATGCATTTGCCCACATTGAAAAAAGCAAAATGGCAAAAAGTAACATTTTGTACAAATTACACACACAAAAATGACAATACATTGGAGTTCCTGAGCTTTCAGATCAAAATTTTCCTCACAGAATTATTAAAAATGAAGTTTCCCCATTTCTTCAGTTTCACTTCTCCAGATCATTGTAGGGCTTTTCATAGCCTTCCTAAGTTTGCTAAGCACTAAAACCTCTTAATTAGCTGATAAACGTTAATATCCAAATCCTTTAAAAGGCTCAGCTTACTGCTAAAATTGTGTGTCTACCAAGCAGTTCAACCAAAAGTGACAGTAATCTATTCACCCATAATTTAATTAGCTTGATATTTAAGTATCAGGGAGGTAGCCAAGTTAGTCTGTATCTTCAAAAAACAACAAGAAGTCCTGCGACACTTTATAGACTAACAGATATTTTGGAGCATAAGCTTTCATGGTCAAAGACCCACTTCATCAGACAGATGCATCTGACAAAGCGGGTCTTTGTCCACAAAAGCTTTATGCTCCAAAATATCTGATATTTAAGTTAGATTTACACTGACAACCCAAAGAGAGGAGAGCAACACTTGAAATTTTTCCACTCTTATCTATAGAATCAGGTAAATGGAAATCCAGTTGTCTACCTTGGGGAGGGAGGGGGGAGAAAATTTCAAACCAAAAATGGCCAGATTTGTCACTTTTTTTCCACTAAATAGATGCCAAAATACCTAGGGACTGAGTTTGCACTAGTTGTGGCATTTCTGGCAGCATATTCAGAATCTCCACTGATAAAAAGGCACGTCCATTATGTAACAATCATCATCTACATTCAGACTATGTCTATACTACAGCAATCTATCGACAGAAGTTAGGGTTGGAAGATATCTCCTGAGAAAACTTCTGTTGACAGATCACGACCACACATGAAAGCAAATCGCTCTCTGATCCACGCTATCGACAGAGTGGCCGGACTGCCTGGCCACTCATGACAGAATGGCCAACCGGAAGCACAGCAAACAGGGAAGCTTTGTCTGTTGACAGAGGTCCCCTGGAGTGTTCACGCAGCCTTTCTGTCGACAGATTTCAAGAAAGGCGTTCTACCTCATGTGGGAGAGGTAGAAGGCTGTCAACTAAAGTGCCCATTTCTGCTGACTGTATGTCAACAGAATGAGTTTTTAGCGTGGATGGTCCACTATTTGTCAACTGACATGGGGTTTGTCAACAAAACTCTAGTGTAGACATAGCTTCAATGTTTATGACAAAAGACATTTTATCTTATAGATATGGATTTTTCTGTAATGCTTCCCACTATCGTCAGTCAAGATGAACACTAGAGCTGACAAAGTATCTGTGGGCACCTGAACAATTACCACTCAAACAGTGGTGAAAAGTGGATAGAAACAGCATTTATGGGGTAAACAGCCAAGCAGGTTAAAGTAAAAATTCTGAAGAAAGATTTAATTATGTTAGACACTTACCTTATGCTGGTATTGGCTCCTTACTTTCAAGAGCCACAAGTTTATTCAAATTTTAACATTTATATGAAAATGCTAGTTTGCCCTTCAAAGCATCAATCCCAAAACATACTAATTACAACTTACTGTTAAGTATACTCTTATCCTATCTGAATATTTCTTCGTCTAAAGCAAGCCAAAATACATACTAAAAGATGTTCCCTTATTTCATGAATAGCTAGAATAAATTAAAGTAGGCTACATTCTTTCCAAATTTGGTATATTGAATTTCTTCAACTTACCAGGTCTCCACTTTCAGGAACTGTAAGAAAGAGGGGAAAAATATAAGTAATTTAAAAGATACTTCAAATAATTCATTGCAAATGAATCCACACACTACTTACCTTCAGGGGGACTAAAGAAATTGAAGAAAGAGTCATTCGAAACAGTTTTTGTTACTGTTCTAACAGTCCCACGTCCCTTGTGTTTTTGCTTCTTTTTTATGGTTTTCAAAGTAACATTTTTTCCTTTTTTCCAGTCTATTTGGCACCTGCAAAAATTTAAGAAAAAAGCTGTCAAATTGGGATTTGCTTACAACTTGATTGTTCTTACACACCGCTAGTCTACCATTAGATACCACTAACGTGAGGATATAGTTAAACATTTAAGTATAGCCAGTTGAATATTTAAAGGTAATCTTGCAAATTTCATATCTGAAGGGAAAAAAAAAATGGACTAGCAATAGCACACACGAGTACACTCATTCTACTCCCCAAAGTTGCTGCCAATCCACAACTTAACCCCTCCCCCCCACACCCACACACCACTTTACCGTAACCAGTTTCCCTTCTTTATTTCTAATATAAATAAGTTTAATAAGCAAAGTTTCCCACCACATTTATTTCCTGCATGAATAATTCTTTGGGACCCTCATATGCTGCATTTCACTCTTAAACCTCTGCAGGGGGAAGGATAAGAGCATAGCTCAGAGACAAAAGAAAAATGAGAAGGAAATCTAGTTCTAAATAGAGGTGTGCAGAGTCTCAGATACTAAGAAGTGTTCGAGATGTGTTGCTCATGTTCATTCCAACGTAGGCGTGTGTGTGTGTGTGTGTGCGCACGCGCATGCCTAGTAGCCAGAAAATTCTCCCCCTAGCCAGTAGCTGTTGGGTCAGTGTGGAGCCCCATGCAGTGGCACAGATATAGTGCCCAATATAACAACTGCCTGCCCTGCCCCCTCCCCCGCTCAGTTCCTTCTTGCGGACTGCTCAGATAGTGGACAAAGGCAAGAGGGTTTTGGAATGGACATGAGCAACTCATCTCAAAGAACACCAGTTACAGAAGTAAGTGTCTTTTCTTCTTCGAGTGATTGCTCATGTGCGTTCCAACGTAGGCAAATACAATCTCATGTTAGGAGGAGGGGTCAGAGTCCCAGAATGACCACAGAACAGCCCTTCCCACTCTGCAGCTTCCTCTCTAGCATGATGCATGATAAGGTAATGAGCTGAAAAGGTACGAATTGAAGACCAGGTAGCAGCCCTACACATTTCCCTGAACAGGGACATGGGCTAGGAATACCGTGGAAGAGGCCTGTGCCCTTGCAGAGTGAGCCCTGATGTAAGGAGGAGGAACCCCTCTTATCCTGTAGCATTCCTTAATACAAGCCACTATCCAGGAGGAAATTCTCTGGGATGAAACCAGGAGGCCTTTCATCCTGTCTGCTACAGTCAAGAACAGCTGCTGCAACTTCCTGAATGGCTTGCTCCTGTCTATGTAAAAAGTCAAAGACCTACAGACATCTGGGGGTATATAAACTCTGCTCCCTTGGGGCAGCACAAGACTTGAGTAAAACACAGGCAAGGCTTGTCTACACTACCACCTTCCTTCGAAGGAAGGATGGTAATTAGGGTGTTGGGAGTTTATTAATGAAGTGCTGCCGTGAACAGGCAGCACTTCATTAAGCAAGTCCCCGCGCCCGCAGCAACTTCTAAGTTTTAAATTTTGAAGTACCAGCACACGTCTAGCCACAGCTCACCCGCTGGTACTTCGAAGTGCTGGAGCAACTCCTCAAAATCTTCAAAGTTGCCACGTGGAGGGTGGGAGAGGGAAGGAATTTGCTTAATGAAGTGCTGCCTATGCACGGCAGCACTTCATTAGTAAACTCCCAACACCCTAATTACCATCCTTCCTTTGAAGGAAGATGGTAGTGTAGACAAGCCTGTAATGAAATATCCTGATTGAAGGTGTTCTCTCTGTGTCAACAAGAAAGCTGGGTGATGCCTCAGTCTACCCTTGTCTTTGTGGAACACCACATAGGGTGGGTCCACTGAGATGGCCCTCAACTCAGATATCCTTCTGACCAACGTGATAACCACCAGAAGGACTGTTTCATAACTTAGAAACAGCAGGGAAATGGAGAAGGCTGGGACACCTTATCCTTCTGGGACCTTGGGTTGGTTTTGGCAAAGATGATAAAGCCCCCTTTCAAACTCCTTACTTCCAAGCCTTTCGTAAGTCTCAACCACAGGGTTCAAGAACACTGATGAAAGGCCTGGACCAGGAAGGAAGGCGTAAATAGCCTCCAGGTGTACTTTGATGGAAGAAAAGGACAGCCCCAATTAATCCAGAATACAGGGGATTATGGACTGCAAGACAGACAACCCCTTCTGAGATGACCAAACCGCAAACCTTTTCCACATTGCCAAGTAAGTGGCTCTCACAGAGGACTTTCTACTATTCAAAAGCATCTCCCTCACTGGATCTGAGAAGGAAAGCTCCACGGCACTCAGCCACAAAGCTTCCATGCTGTGAAGTGAACGGATATGAAGTTAGGGTGCAGGAGCTGCCACTCCTCCTGAGTCAATAGGCCTGGGCGTAGTAGGTGTGTTATTGGCTTGCACACCAACAGGTCCAACAGAACAGAGTACCAATGTGGCCTAGCCCACACTGGGGGCTACCAAGATTACGGATGCCTGGTCTGCTCGAATTTTGAGGAGGATCTTGTGGATGAAGGGAACCAGAGTGAACACATACAGCAGCACGTCCATCCAGGATACATCAGACACATCCACCCAGGACTTCGGTTTCTGTGAGAACAAAAACACTGGACACTTTGCAGTGAGGTGCACAGCAAACAGATCCACATGGGGATAGCAAACTTGGAAAACTGATTTTAGCACGTCCAGATGACTAAACCACTCATGGTTCACGAAGGACCTGCTGAGGTGGTCCACTGTGGCACTGGGGACCCCAGGTAAGCAATGAGCCTGCAGGAAATTTTTGTAATGAATGCAGAACTCCCATACTCTGAAGGCCTCTTGACACAGAGGACAGGAGTGCAAACCTCCATCTGTTTATACATTGCTGTCATGTCCTTTCTGATCACTGACATGCAATGCCCTTATAAGTTGTTCCTAAACACCTCACACACCAACCTGATTGCCCTAAGCTCTCTCACACTGATGTGAAGCTCAAGGTCTAACACCGCATAGAGCTGCGGCACTCCCTCAGATGCACCCCCCAGCCTAAATCTGACATGTCCATTACCAGGGACAGTGAAGGCCAGGGAGTCCTAAACCGCAGCCTTGCGCACATGGTCTGAGTGTCCAGCCACTAATGCAGGGTCCACAACACCTGCTTCAGCAACGTTACTAATTTGTCTATATTGTCCCTCACAGGGCAGTATACTGACATGAGCCACAACTGGAGGGGATGTAGCTGAAGTCTGGCATGAAACTCCTGGGACACATGGCAGCTTGTACACTCATGGTGCAACATGCAACACCTAGAATAGAAATGAATTATGGAAATATACCAATCTCGTAGAGCTGGAAGGGACCTTCAGAGGTCAACAAATCCAGTCCCCTGCCCTCACAGCAGGGCCTATCACCACCTCTGATTTTTTTTTTTTTTTTTTTTTTTTTTTTTTTTAAAAACTGTATTTGCCCCAGATCCCTAAATGGCCCTCAAGGACTGAACTCACAACCATGGGTTTAGAACACCAATGCGCAAATCACTGAGCTATCCACCCCACCCTGCCCAAAAGAGGGGGGCTGAACTTTGGTCTCTCTAACCCCAGGAGAGTGATTCTGCCAGGGGGATAGGGGGTATTCTGGACATCCTGGCAGGTAACTTGGTCACATTGTTTATGATGCTGGCTGTACCCCAGAGCCGACAACGGTACCGGCCCCAAGACCAAAGGTGCTGACAAGAAACCTTCCCTGGAGAGTAGCTGCTCCAACAATGCATCCTGCAGCAGGGCTCCTAGCGAAGCCACCAGTGCCGAACACAGTACTGAGGGAGTGCCTGATGCTGGCAGCAGTGACAGGGCTCGGGACTGCAGCTGGATTAAGTGCCCCTGGCTCTCCTGAAATGCCCACAGGGTTCAAAAGGGTCACTGTGGTGCTGGCTTGCCAGTTCAGTGGCTGCTGCCACTGCACTGAGCATCAACTCCAACAGGAGAAAGAACGGGCACTCCTCCGCCTGCCCAAACCAGAGAAGTAGGACACTGACTCGGATGTCTCTGACACTGAAGACCAAGGCAGCGCCTGTGCTGAGGGCACTTGCATCGAGTCTGCACTGTAGTCACAGGCAGTGCCAGGAGCACAGATGTCCATTGCATCGTGGCGGGTTTGTCCAGGGAGGGAGGACGATGTAACAACTGCCTGAGGGACGCTGTTGTCCTTGGAAGTGAGAAGGGTGCTGCAGTTTGGAGGAGATTCTGTGCCGCTCTGAATGCCTCCAGCATCGATGGCAGCTACAGGGAACAGTGAACGGTCCTTCTTACTGGTGTCGATGCTCGGCCTTCTGAGGTATGCCCATGGCGCAGCTCACCAAATGGCGCCTGGGAAATCCTCTCTCTGCTTTGATGCTGCAGGAGGAACTGGGGACTGAGACTTGTGGTACCTATATTGGGCATTATACTGGAACTCCAGGAGGAGTTGCACTGTTCCAATAGCTACTGGCTAGGGGAAAAATTGTCCAGCAACTGGGCATGCGTATGAACACATGCACACACACACCTACACTGGAATGCTCATGAGCAATCACTCAAAGACTTGTCACTTGCTAAAGTAATGATTGTCTGCAAAGCTGCACAGTGACTCACATGGGCTCTTGGCACAACCTACCAAAGACAGGCAAAGGATGAATCCCACTCGGTTACTAAGTAAACGAACTTAAGAACAAAAATAGTTGGGAAGGCAGGGAGTTCAGACAACCAGCAAAAATCAAGTTAGTAAAAGTTCACTCCTGAAGCACTGATTGCATGGATCTCTGTATCTGACAAACATTGCAAATGAGCTACACCCAGAAGTTTAAGGAGTCTAAATTTAGCAGTTATTGCAGGACCATCTTGCTGAACCGTGTGTTTCATTTAGAAGAGCAAGTGACAGAATGATGCAACATAAAAAGTTTGGAAAGAATAATGATCAATCCACCCGAGAATGAAACATATTCAGAAGGTTAGCAAGTTATACCCCTGAACAGTGTTTAGGTACCAGCTTTTTACTTTTCCTTCTTTACACAATTGCAGACATATTTGAGGCTGCAGTTATAATAAAGAGCTGGATGGGGCTTCATGTACTCCTCATTCATTAATGGACCATCCCACTGCTTCTCCCTCCAGAGTCAACAAGATTCTGACCACTGCTGCCTAACATTGTCTGAAATTTTAGAGGCAACTGTGACTGGATGCAGTGCACAAAGTTCTTGCATTTCATACATAGCCAAACACAGAAATCTCAGGGAGTGAAATATAAAGTCAATCCAAGCACAGAAAGAGCCATGAAAAGGTGGTTAACTTCAAAAATAATTCCATGTTAACACTTACCCTGTACAACCCATAATTTCTGGTCCATCAAAGGAGAAGGGATCTGAATCATCTGGCTCTGATCTCATTCTGTACGTCTTTGTCAACACTTCATTTGTAAAATAGTCGTTTGCTTCAAAGTGAAATTCTAATGTGAAACTCTGGAAAAAGTGCAGAAAGACAACGTCATTAGCAACAGAGCAGTATTTATTCATCTTTAATGTCAATCACGTTTAACATCTAATATCCAAGAATCAGATATCCCAAATGAGGATGCAACTCTTGACTTAGTGTCAATTCTGTTTAATATATTTGATCACAAATCTAAAACTCTCTCTCAATTTCACAATGGCACTTAGGTTTTTTATCTTCTGCCTCATACCTTCCGAAATCTGCAGTGAAATCACCTGACAAACGGTCATCTGTGGATTATAATGTAGAGTTAATCCTATGGGCTTCTACAGAAGTTAGTCATTTTAGCTTCTTTGCAAACCACAATTATATGTCCCAACTGCTAGCTTAAGTGGCTATGTTTTAAAAATTGTGTCCAAATCTGAAACTTCTATCTGCAAATACTGACTAAAGCTAAGTTCTGTGTCTAACTGATTAAACTGCAGTGATACAAGAGCCATGTGACCATATAATATATGTTTGTATTAACAGTATGTTAGTTCCATTTATCGCTCAGCACAAACTAAAAATTCTTCAGAATCCAAAAGGCAGAAGATATTTGAGTAGCAATCATCATCACCGTGTACCCCATGTCAATTCTAATGTTATCATGCAGACATACAGTTTGTCTAAAATGTTATGCTTACCATGGGCTGACCAGCTTCTGAGAACTTCACTTTAATGTCCTTTAAGTGTTTCAGAATAGGTTCATCATGTTCCTTAAGCAAAAAACCCCACATTTAAAAATCACTGCACAGTGTGTTTTCATACAAGTAGCATTTGGGTTAAGATACAAAATAAAAAAACATTGGGAGTGAAATTCACACAGATACATTTAAATATTTGTTTTACATTAACTAAGAACCTACGATGAGCATTTGGAAGAGAGTTTTATATAAATATTTGACTAGAGGTCAAAAAGTAAAGTAATAAGCAGGCACAGAAAAGAATTTCCATTATAGTAAGCCTCCTCAATCTTATTCAAATCAATTTATCAGCATTTGGTATGCGTCTCTTCCAGCTCTATGACTAAGGCCTGTGTAAGGAATGTAAATGGCACAAAGAATATGATGCATAAAACTGAATAGCCATGGGAGTATGGTACATCATTTCATTGACAAAGCACTTTGGCTATGTCTATACTACACGGATTTGTCAGCCGAAGTTTGCGTCAGAAGATATTTTCTGTCGACGGATCACGGCCAGATAGCAAGGTGGATTGAAAAGGTGCTCTGTTGACAGAGCAGATTGTCTAGACTGCCTGGCCACTCTATTGGCAAAAAGGCCACCCAGAACCAAAGAAGACAGGGCTGGTGCAGTGACCCCGGAGGCCTTTTCTGTCGACAGGAGCAGCCCCCTGCCCCGGAACATCCAGACTGGCATTTTGTTGCCGGACCTCTGTCAACAGTGGTGCTCTTCCTTGTGACGAGCGTGAGTTGCTGTTGACAAAAGTGCTCTGTTACGTTGACTTACTGTCAACAGAATGCACTTGGCAATCTGGACACCCTGTGGGTTTTGCCAACAAAACTCTGTTTTGTTGGCAAAACCCTTTAATTTATGCATAGCCTTTGAAATACGATACAGTACAAATATCAAACGGCCCAATGAAATCACCAATTCTATAACTTCTAAGAGCACACCAGTAAAAGGTTTAAAGACTTTGATTACATTTGTTTTTAGGTCACTACCTACCTGAACCATATCACTAAGCAAGTCAACGTTCTTAAATACTGTCAGCCAAAACTCAGGAATTCCTTTAGGATCTTCTTTTTCTTCATCCTTTTTCTCTTCTTCAAGCTTGGCCTTCTCTTTCATTTCCTCCTTGATAAAATAAAAATGTTAATCTTTCTAAAATTAGTAAGAGTTTATCACAAATACCTGACACTCTGTTAAAGCATATGGATTTTATGCTAAGATCAGTGTGCCCACAACTAAAATCCAAGCTCTATAGCTATTTTATAGAGCCACAAAAAAGTTACTATGAGAATTTCACAATGGGCATTTTAAATTTTGTTAAAATAACGTGTTAATGCTTGAAATGTCCCATCAGTTACTTTCTTCAAATACAGTGGAGATACTCACTGAAATTTCTTCTTCAGTATCTGCCTTCCATTCACATTCTTCCTCTGTAGGTTCATAAATTGCATTGATGATTTCACTTCGCTAGAAAATAAAGCCACAAAGTCTCTCACCTTTACTTAAATATAAAATCTGTATAACTTTATAATATTAAATCTGAAGTACACAATACCCATAATAAACCACTCTTCCCAGTAAGTTGTATGTTTTCAGAGTTACAGTTACCACAATCAAAGCTTTGCCTTTGCAGAAAAACCTGTATTTGCCTCTTGGCCTCCTCTGCCACTAAACGGTAAACTTACCTTGTACTCCTACCAGCTCCAAAAAAGAAGAGGCCCCAGTCAGACTTCACACTGCAATGGACTGGACAGGACTCATACGGATATTGTTTTGGTAGCCATAGGTTACGAGATGCTTAAATCACACTGTTTAAAGCAGAGGTGGGCAATAATTTGATTTGCAGGGAGGTGGGGGGGTGGGGTAGGGAAACATTCAAAAAATTTGGAAAGTTGTCAGGGGCTGCACTCTTCCATGCTATTAATGGAGGAGGTGCAGGGTCTGGGATGGACGTTGAGTGTAGAAGGGAGTTTGGGGTAAGGTATAATGGTGCAGGAGGGGGTTGTGACCTGTGGCAGGGGACTGGGGTGCAGGAGGTGATGCATGGTCCAAAAAGAAGTATATGTGCAATAGGACTGTGATCTGGGGCAGGAGTACAGGAGGGGGTGCAGGGATGAGTTGTGACTGTTGGTAGGGACTTGGGGGGCAAGGTTTGCAAGGGGGTTGGGACCTAAAGATGAGGAGTATGAAGGGGTGAAGGGTCTGTTAAGGGGTATGAGTGCAGTGGTGTGCAGAGGGTTTTGGATTACAATGGGTAGAGTTGCAAAGAGTTGGAGGAGGGAGGGGCTGGGGTGCCAGAGGCAGTCTGTGGTCAGGAGGGTCCCAGTGAGCAGACCAGGAAACTCTTTGGCCAGGGCCCCAGCCTTCCATAACCCTGCACATGCTCAGAGCAGCTGCAAGAGCCAGGAGGTGCTGTTTTAAAATGAATGCTGTGGGTCAAGGGAAGAGGTACTTCATATTCTGCCTATGCTGCTGTGTAGCTCGTATTGTCCAGAAACCGGCCAAAGGAGGGGGAGCAGCATGAGGCAACTCTCCAGCCCTCCCAGCACTGACAGAGTCCCACAGCCAGCTTTTCTGAGAACCAAATGAGGGTGAAGCAGGCCAGGAGTTGAACGAGGCTCACATGGGCTGGATCCAGCAGCTTGGCTGGCCAGATCCTGTCTTACGTTAAAGGCTAGTGTCATTGATAACCCTACTGGAATTAATTCATGCGTGGGCAGATAGTTTCACAAACTGGCCTCGTAAGGGACTGTAACACTATACAGCTATACTTATACATCACAGAGCTTTATTCCCATTTAAAACTCAAAAAGGAAGGATTACAATTGCCTAGTTTTCAAACAAAAGTCAAAATTAGCACAGTCATTACCTTATCAAACAAAGGTTGATAGAGAGCAGCATACTTTCTTTCCAACTCGTGAACTTCCTCGTAGAACTTTGCTTCTATCTGTGCACACTTAACTTGAAGGTTCTTGAGAGCATTCACGCGTCTCTTAACTACCTTAGGCAAGCTGTAAGGTTCAGTTACACAGCATTACTATTATTAACAGAAGTGTTCCATGAACACACATTGAATTCCCTTCTCAATGTCTCCCCAAGCCCTATAGCCACCTTCTACACTACAGCTAGGTTTTGTTTTATGCGGTTTTACTTTTCACATGTACACTTTTCACAGAAGAACAAATGAGAACAAGCCTCGCTATACCATGCTGATCCAAGGTTAGTGCAAACTCAACCTAACCTGAAGTTTCATTAAAGCTAGGGTCAAAGCATGTCACAGAATGCAGACAAACAGTAAGTTTTATCATAAAAGATTTGCCTAAAGAGCCTAAGCAATAATGATAGGCTGCTCTCTAAGTAGGAAGAGTATTAACTGAATTGTAAGTCATTTATTAAATGATTAACAGGAAACTGCTCTCCTCCCTCCTCTTTATAAAAAAAATGGCCAATGCATCAAGAAGACAAGCTACCCCCGCCCCCCCAACGCACTATTTTCTTCAAGGAAATCAAGTCACTTTGAGATTTACATCTGTATATTAGCCAGTTGAGAACCAGGATGTTGCTGTAGTCGCAACACATTATGTAATATTTGCACAAATTAAGAAGTTTTCCTAGACCGGGGGTGGTATGGTAATCCACTGGTGGGCCATGAAACATTTTGTTTACATGAACCAGTGTTCCCTTTAAGTTTTTAGGCCCACATGTAGAATGAATTTTGATATGTGCACTAATATGGAGGTGATCTCTCTCTCTCTCTCTCACACACACACACACCCACCCACCCTCACCCACCCACCCACCCCCCTTCCATATTGGTGCTGGTAACAAAGTTTACTCTGCATGTGGACGATCTGTGGTGGGGGTAGAGCTGAGGGGCTCTGAGTCTCAGGATTCTGGTTTGAAGTGTCTGGTGTTTAGGAACAGTCTCAGGGCAGAGTTATTATGAAGAAGAGGGCTCAGAGGTGGGGTGTGCGGTTTAGGAGGGAGCCAGGGGCTGGGGATGCAGGGGAAGGGAGGGAGAACAGACAGCTCTGTGTTACCCGTGCTCATCCATGGGCACTGTCTCCCATACCTCCCACGGGCTGCAATTCCTGGCCAACAGGAGCAGCAGAGCCAAAGCTTCTCTGCGCTCAGAGGGAGGTGGTTCCAGTTGCCAGGAGCTGGGGAGGTGAGGGGAGAAGGGGTGAAGGGCAGAAGACAAGAGGAACAGCAGCATGCAGAGCTATTTCTCCTCCCTCCCCACAAAGAGCTGGCCCAAAACACAGGGGCTTTACAGACTGAAGCCCAGGATCCCAGCCTAAAGGGGCCTTCTCAGGTTGGGGCTGAAGCCCATGAAGACAATTTTTTAAATCTGGCTGTGCTGTTGGGGCCAGAGCAGCGGACCTTTCCCCCACCATGGCAGCTCCACCATGCTGCCAGCAGTGAAGAGGCACGTTCTTCTGGTTCTAGCAAGGAGCTGCCACAGTCCTGAGCCCCTGTATGAGGCTTACTAGGTAGCTGCAGAACCACACAGCTTACAGGGTACCTTGACATTGACTGTCCACGGGCATGCCCCACCTGACCCCCAGCTCTCAGAGGTTGCTGAAGGTTGCCAATCCCTGTCTAGGTAGATCAGTATTTTAAGTGAATTTGCTGGGAAAGTGCTGACAGTACTGATTAATGTAATTTATAATCTGGGTCACAACTCCTTGAAATATTAACATAACATGCAGTCATCTAGATGCTCTCCATACATCTGGGCTCCAATGATGATATATATTTAAAAGATTATGTTCCAATGGCTCAGCTACAACTGATATGGCTACAGTGGAATTTGTGTGGGAATCGCGCTGCAACACTCCTCCTGTCCTGGACTGGCTGTGCACTGGGCCAGTCACCAGGTTATAGCAAGCTCTCTAAATTTCAGAAGCTAATCTCAGGGCCTGTGAGCAGGATGTACAGTAGTCCCCAGCTTTGCCCTCTAAGCTGACATTCAAGTGCAGGGTGTCAAGAGCCTATATACCGTAGGATACCATTATTGGTGCCAGCCAGGGAGCTTCCTAAACATGAAGCCAATGTAAGTGGCTTTACATCCAATTGCAGTAGAGCACGAACTGGCCATACTACAACCAAAGATCTGTACTCAAGTATTTTATGCAAAAACTTCATGGGGAAAAAATGCACATTACTTGAACTGGAGAATAAACTGGGTATTCTTACAAGCCGAGTACCTTCCTTGGGAATTATACATAGTGACATTGACGTGTCTAGGAGTAGAAACTGAATTTTTGCCCTTTATTCAATGTATGGCTATCGAAACTCAGTTAAGTCTGAGCTAATTAATTTGTGGGAAAGAATTACTTAACACAGGACAAACAGAAGGAAAATACTTAAAACCCTTTCTTTGCTCTCCTATCACTATTTTGTCACTGATTTCATGCTTGGATACATAAATATTTTACCCATTTTCACAAAGAAAATTTGGAAGACTTCCCATAGGCCACCAATAATTCAGCATCTGGCTATTGCTGAAGAACCAATCTGCAATATTTACTACAGAACATTCATTACAGTTCAGAAAAAAAAAGTTCTTATCCATCCATTATTGAAATTTACATTATTACTTTCACACACTAAAATGAGATGTTCCAAAATTTAAAGGTCACATTTTCATTAATGTTCTGTGGCAATTTTAACTTGAAAAAATAGTAGTGGGGAGAAAAAAAAAAAAAAGTCAGTTCGTTGTCTAAAAATGTTAATAGAAAAACATTAGAAAGAGTTTTGTTGAAACAGTATATGATAAGCATTAAGTTGAGGTCACTAGAGTAATATTTTACAAGCCTAGTGACACCAGACAGGTCCCAGTAACTGTACATGAAAGAAACAGACATACATACACCTGTTTCTCTGCATTAGAGGCCACCAGGTTAATATTGGACACCTATTGTAAATTCAAGCCAGAGAGTGATTTAATGCAATTTAACCCCTTTCACAGAAGCATTATATTGGATTAAAAGGTAAACTGCAGACCTGTTAGTGTCAAATCATTTCAAACTTCAACTGAGATTTATATATCCATTATCTGTGCATGCCCTGTCTTTTCATTCAGCAAGTGTCACCTATAAGCAGTTTAAAAAGGCATCATTATGCAATAGCTCCAAAAAGAGAGGCAACAGTCTAAAAGATTCAAAGTGAAAGAAGAACAGACACAAGATAACATCCAGTTGGCATTTGTTCCTTTGAATGCAAGCCAATTTCATGAATGTATAGTTAAATGAGAAGCAGAGTTAGTCTCTTCAGGAAGTTTGTCTATCCTACAGAAAAATTTCAGATCTGCTTATGGAGCCAAGCTTCACTGGAATAAACATGAACAGAGGGGCTTATAACAGAATTAGTCATACCTAAACTTGGCCAGTAGAATTTCAATGGACACTTGCTTGGTTTCGTGACAGCTTGTCTGTCTCCTCAGCAGCCTGGACTTCTGAGGGCTCCCAGAAGCATAGAACTACCTATTACCACAAACGTTGTGAAAAGGTTGAAACAAAATATTTCCACAACCAAGTTTGGAAGTTCTTGTTTGCAGAAAATTTCAAAATTGTTTTTTCCATGGTTTATAAATAGAGGGGATTTTGGAAGCTCGTCTCATCTCAAACTGAGTGACTGGGCAACAAAATGGCAAATGAAATTTAATGTGGATAAATGTAAGGTAACTCACATTGGAAAAAATAACCCCAACTATACTTACAATATGATGGGGGCTAATTAGGTATAACTAATCAGGAAAGAGATCTTGGAGTTATCGTGGATAGTTCCTTGAAAACATCCACTCCGTGTGCAGAGGCTGTCAAGAGGTAAATAGGATGTTATGTATTTTTAAAAAAAGATAGAAAATAAGACCAGGAGTATCTTACTGCCGCTATATAAATATATGGTATGCCCACATCTTGAATACTATATACAGATGTGGTCTCCTCACCTGAGGAAAGATGTCCTGGCACTGGAAAAGGTTCAGAAAAGGGCAACTAAAATGATTAGGGGCTTGGAACAGGCCCTGTATGAGGAGAGGCTAAAAAGATTGGAACTCTTCAGTTTAGAAAAGAGGAGAGTGAGGGAGGACATGACAGAGATATATAAAATTATGACAGGTGTGGGGAGGGTGAATAAGGAGAAGTTATTTACTTGTACCCATAATACAAGAACTAGAGGATACCAAATGAAATTAATGGGTAGCAGGTTTAAAACTAAGAGTTCTTCTTCACTCAGCACATATAGTTAACCTGTGGAACTCCTTGCTAGAGGAGACTATGAAGGCTAGGACCATAAAAGAATTTAAGAAAGAGCTAGATAAATTTATGGAGGTTAGGTCCATAAAAGTCTATTAGCCAAGGGTAGGAATGGTGCCCAAGGCCTCCGATTGTCAGAGGCTGGAGATGGATGGCAGGAGACAAAATTGCTTGATCATTGTCTTCGGTCCACCCCTCTGGGGCACTGGACACTGTCGGCAGAGAGGCTACTGGGCTGGATGGACCTTTGGTTTGATCCAGTATGGCTGTTCTTATGCTCTCCGCAGATGAAGTATTTCCATTTCCAGCAAGCTGTTACAAAACTTAGAGGTACACCTACTGACATGACTGCAGCGTGCCCCAAAATGCCCATAGCTCATGTATCTGCATTCTGCCCTATTGTTGCAATGAACGGGCTTTCCATGCCCTTGCCATGTGCTCAAAACTATTTCTTGGAAAGAATACCATGTTTCAACCCCACTTGTACCTCTCCATAACCCACTAACACCTGTACATACCACCCTGACCTGTACTTCCTCCAACTTACATCCACTGACTGCTCTCATTGTATTTGATGACAACACCCTTACCAAGATGATCCTAGGGCCAAGCTACTGACACAACCTACCAAATTCTGTACTGAAGTGACGCAGACTAGAAGAATCAAAGTACCTGTGTATCTTTCCTTTGATAAGATACATGGTGGGGAGGGTCAGAATGTACAGAGACCCAGATCTCAAGCTTCTCACAATAACTCTTCTAAACTGCTCAAGCTTATTCCTCCACCACTCAACAGCTCCACTTAACAGTGAATGCAGTTAAAGTCCATGCAGATAATTCCCAGCTCCAGGTGATAGAGTTAAAGGTAAATGCTCACACAACCTAACTATTTCCTGGATTTCTGAGTCTGCATTTTTGCTGAACTCTACATTCTGGAAACGCATGGAGCTGTAAACTGGGCAACCTTAACTCTTGATTAAATGAGGTTGTGTCATTTAATCATTCTACAAGTTCCTAAACATCCTGTAATAAGGGTAACACGAAACAAAAAAAACAAAAACCACTGATCAGTACAGAAACTGATCTACACTTTCTGAAAAGTAGCTCCAATTTTCTCATCAATAAATACCACAAGACTGCGAAAGCAACCTCAAAATAGAGAGAGGCCAAATGTACTGACTTTTAATGGTAAGCGGTTTCAATATGACAGCCTTATTTTAAGCTCTTTACTGAGACTCGTCAAACAAAACACACAAGAGAACTCAGTTCCTGTTCTCTCCTCTGATACGTTAGGCCAGAGAATATAGTCTGGGGTGTATTAATATTAATTGTCTGGAAGTGAAGACATTGAGTGGTGTGAACATTTCCACAGAGAGCAAGATTATATAAAAAAGATACTGTAACTACTGAATGAGAACAAGTTGTACCTTTCTATATATCCTGTAGATGTTCCTACCAGACCATCAAGTCTTTCCTGTAGGGCTGCAAGAATCTGAGGATTTTGCATCATCTGCACAGTCAGCTGCCGAGCTAAGTAAAACCAAGAAGAGGAGAAGTTTTGGAAATTCATAATGCTAATCTTGTAGCCAACCTGGAAAGAAACTTGTTTTAGTAGTAGGGAAGATGCCAGGGTGACAATCCTTAATATTAAACATGTTCAAAGGAAGCTCAGCACAAATAGGAGTATTTAACATTCCATTTTCCTCCACTGACGTGCCTTAAATATCCTGTACAAAGGTTAATGAAGATCCCTCTTATTCTGAGTATTTCAAAAAAATCTGAAAGCTGACCATTCCAGAAAAACAGAGAAAGCTTTGAGATTTTTAGTTTATGAAATGTTAACTGAATTATTAACAGTTCTTGCCAGAAAACACAGGTTTATAAGATGTCACCAAAACGTTGTCTAAAAACTTGTCTCCTATTTCAAACTAAATGAAGCAAATAAATCCAGGATAGTAAGATTTGTATTTTTTGCTTTGGAAAGAGGCAGGGACTGTGCAATAAGTCAATACAGTCTACCAAAAATGACATACAATTTTTGTACAACTATCAAAACCAGAATTGGATTCAGTAACTAGTTTGCAAGCGTTTACTTCCTGAAAGATTCAATTGAAAAATGCTAGTAGAAAATTATAAGTAACTCAGTAATCAGAAAAATGTAACGTGAAATAGGAACAAACTGCCATGTCAAATCAGACCACCCATGCACCTAATCCCACTTTTAAAAGTGCTGTGTATTCACATTATCTATATATGGCTGGTACCAGATTCTTCAGAAAGGTATGTACAAGAACTCCACCTTCCCTCCTCTCTTTAAAGTAACTTAGTCAGTGGAGAAGCTTCTTCCTAACCATTATCAGACCTTGAATCATGGATGTTTATATCCTATAAATACATTAAATAAAAGTGTATATTAATATGGATAATGAAAGCATCGTTTAATTCTTGACAAGCTCTTGGCTTTGACATCTTGTGGTAAGGAATTCCATAGGATAATTATTCCAAAATGTGTAAAAATTCCCTTTCAACCTGCTTTTTTTTTTTTTTTTTTTAAAGTAACCTTTCACTAAACATCTTTCATCTTATACTGTCAGAGGCTGTGCGCACGTGTATACACACACTTTCGTACAGTAAACCCCCAAAATATACTGCTTCAAGTTAACCACAACTCATTTTGACGTAAGTTAAGTACAACTTGAAGCTGCTCTGTGGCTGTCAGCCTGCGTAGCTGCCCGCAGCAGCAGCCAGCTAAGAAGGCTAAGAGCCCCTTCTCCCTGCCTTCCCTCCAGCTGTGCCTCTGCCAGGCTGAAAGCTGTGTGGCTTGGGGAAGGCAGGGAGAAGCAGCCAGGAAACTGACCAGCCCTGGGAAACCAGTCAGTTTCCTGGGTCCCAGGAGCAGCGGGGAGCTGGGAACCAAGCGGAAGCCTGGTTCCTGGCTCCCCATGCCGACTTGAATGAAAATTTAAGTTACATGGGGGTTGCAGGAACACAACCCCCACATAACTCAGGGTTTTACTGTATGCCAAATTAAACGGTCATCTTTTTAAGCTCTCACAGAATTGAGCAGAGTGGCAATACCTACACTCACGAGAAGCTTTGAAACAAATACTAATACAAATCAAATACTAATGAGGTAGTGAAATGAATATTCAGCACCTCATTAGCATGCCGCTGGCCGCAGCACTTCAAAAGTTCTGTGTTTCACTTGCACACAGCGGTCCTTTTCAGCTGATAGGAATAAGGTGATTTCAATGTTTGCAGGGTTCTTTCAAAAAGGACCCCCTGTAGATGAGCCACGTTCGAGTGAAACTCAGCACTTTCAAAGTGCTGTGGCTAGCAACATGCAAATGAGGTGCTGAATATTCATTTCTGCACCTCATTAGTATTCTTCAATTTGGTCATTAGCATGGCCATTTCGAAGTTTTTCATAAGCGTAGATGTAGCCAATACTTCAGATTGGCAATTTTTTGCAAAGATGGTAGACTTATTTTCTTCTGAATATTATACAGTCTAAATTGTTTGCTGCTTTGACTGCAATTACGCACTTAGCAGTCCAGTCTTTTCTGCATGATCGCAATTTAGATGGCTGTAATATTCAAGAAATAGTTGCAGTTTTACTTCTCCAAAGTGGATGACCCTGAATTTGTGAACAATGACTTCTCTGCCATTGAACTGTTTATTTCAGACA
The DNA here is from genome assembly GCF_033958435.1 of Carettochelys insculpta. NCBI lineage: Eukaryota > Metazoa > Chordata > Testudines > Carettochelyidae > Carettochelys > Carettochelys insculpta. The sequence goes on along the minus strand of NC_134137.1, from coordinate 307,334,432 downwards.
GCTTTCCGGTTTAGGTCTAGAGAGGACAGAAGAGCACACAACTTCAAATTCTGCAGTTTTATCACATTTAAAATATTTAACACTAGTACAGTATTTTAGGGCATTCAAAAGGTCTATCTTTCACCATGTTGCTAAATGACCATTTAGTCCTACTCTTAAGTTTTTAAATCTGATAGAACTGTCAACTCTCATCTACGACTACTTGGTTTCCTTAATGTAGAATTCAGGAAAGAACTTTTGAACAGGCTCTTGAAATTCCAAACAAATTATGACAAGCAAGTCTATTACATGCCCTATATTGCTTACATGCTGAAGGGCTAGATTGTATTAGAAAAGCACAGTTTTATTCCACTGAAGTTCAACTGCTTAGTCCCTATGCGGATATATTCATCCGGGTATTATAGAGCTATTTTTTTAACTATTTCAGCCCAAGTTTGCCTCACACTGAAGTGCCCTTAGGTGTCTTTTTGCTGGTAGGTACAATACATGCTACAGTATTTAGCTGATTTTAAACTTGGTTGCATTTTTTAAGCATTTAACCTACTTCAAGTTCTTTGAGAACTCTTGGGTGCTATACCTTCTGATTAAGGGAATTTACTGCTATTTATCAGTCTGTTTCACAGTCCAACCTCAGCACTTCATCCTTTTCAGACCACAAAAGTTAACTCTCCTTTTCGAGATTTCATAAAATTCATTCACCTCACCTACACTGCCCTCATCCTCCTCAGCTAGTTACTTTAAACAGACATTTTCACCAGCTCTAACAACTGAACTACAAGCTTCCCACTGCTGATGCGATAAAAGCATTTCTGGCCATTTGTTTTCACTTTTACTTCTCTGAATTCTATCTTCATCATCCAAAACTAACAACACAATGAACACACCAACATTTTCCACATGGATTGCATACCATGAACAATGTTCTATTAACTAGATATAAGCATGTACATTGGTTTCTCTTTTTTCCTCCAGACCAGTTTTAGGCATTAGCGGATTTCTATTGATCATGATTGAATCATTTTGAAGTTGAATGAATGGTTGTCTGTGAAATTAAATTAAGTGAGCAGTCAAGTTCATTTGAGAGTACTGAGAGAGACACATTGATTGTCAATTGATGTGGTCCAAAATTAACATAGGTAACATCTTCTGAATTGTGTCTGCTCTCATTCATATGAACAGCAATAACCATGAAGTGATAAACCCCTTTAAATGAGCACTACCTTTCTGGATTCAGAATTTAAAAGCATTAAGACTTATGCTTACGATTTGCAATCACTTTAAACTGAGAAAAGTGAAATCCATTTAACATAATGGCTTTGGATTCAAGCACATTACAGTGTTACCTTTACTGTTGGCATCCTCTCCAGCTTCTTCTTCTTCCACTTCTTCAACATCTTCCATATCCTGTTGGTCAAGTTCAGCCTGTTCTTTGCTAGTAGAAACATTCAATGTAAGGAGTTAAGATTTTTTTTTCTGTCAAGCTAAAAGAACCAGTTTCCAAATTCAACCTGTCCTGAAAAAGGTGCTGCCAGAGATGTTGTACTAGTCCTACTACAGGGGTCGGCAACCAAAATAGCAAGAACAACCATTTTTTCACAATTCGGTAAAAAACCTCAATAGTTCAAGGGCTGCAATGCATGTGAAAATGCTGTGTAGAAGCGGGAAGGGGCCTCCGGAAGGAGGACTTCCTTCTGGAAGCCTTCCCCCTGTCCCCCACGGCCACACCTCTACATGCACATGGCATTATGCTAATGAGGCACAGTGAATTTGCATCCACGCCTCATTAGCATATTTTGCTCCGTGTATTAGCATGCCACTTCCAAAGGAAGTGGCCTGTGTAGAAACAGCCTAAGGAAGGAAAGAAAAAAAAAAAAAAAAACCTATTCATAGATCACAGCAGCTGAAAGTACAGGATTAATCTATATATCATGTGAAAATTTTAGTCAAGTAAACATCCAAGAGTAAACTTACTTGTCAATGTCTGCCATATTCTCAGACCTCAGAGACCCTTAAAAAACAAAAAACAACCCAGCATTAGATTTTATATACTGAGCCAATGACCACCGAACATCACATGTATTAGAATGAAGTTTAGGAACTGCTTAAGATGTATGCTATCGTAGTTTCCAAAGCTCAGCAATAGTTTACAATATAGTTACTATGCTGCAGTAAGAGAAGTATCCCTTCATTAGGCATGCACACAGCACTAAATTACAGAAGAAATGTGTGGCTAACAGAGACTTCAGGAAGTTACCAACTCCAGCTCCCTGTGACAAGACCAACTAAGCCTGGATCACCCAATTTGTTCTTAAAAACCCCCCAGTGATGGAGATTTCATTGCTTTGCTTGGAAGCCTTTGCCATTCTTTGATTACTCTTTAAACTGTTTTTCCAAACATTAACCTAAATCTCCCTTGCAGCAGATTAAACCTGTTGCTTCTGGACAAACAATTAGTGGACAGAGAGAACTGATCACCATCCTTTTTATAATAGCTCTTCACATATTTGAAGATACTGACCAAATTCTGCCTGCTGGACATGATTAACTGAGAAAACAATAGCATTTTTCAGATTGTCTAACCCTTCCTTCATGTTTGCTGCTCTTATTTGGACTATCAACAGTTTGTCCATATCTTTCCTAGAATATGGCACTCATAATTGGACACAGTGCACTAGGTAAGGCCCCACCAACTAATCTCCCAGGTCTTACATAGGACACTTTCATTAATACATGTTAAAATGACTCTTTTGCAGCTGCATCACATTGTTAATAAATTCAATTTATGATCCAATCTGATCCTCAGATCCTTTTTCAGCAGTGCTACCAGCTAGCTAATTATAAATTTTACTGTTGTGCATTTCATTTTTCCTTTTCACGAGAGTACTTTGCACTTGTTTTCACTGAATTTCATACCAATTCAGTAATTTGTCCAGCTTATTTTGCATTCTAATCCTCTCCTCCAAAGTGCTTGCAACACCTCTCGGCTTGATGTCCTCTTCACAGTTTAAAAGCACACTCTACTTAATAAGCACATTACAGACTTGAAATTCGATCAAACCCAGGACTGACCCCAGCAGGCCCCTATGAGATAGAGTGACAGTAAACCACTGATAACCTCTCAGAGTAACCAGTTGTGCAGCCACTTTCTAGTAATTCAATCCAGCCTACATTTTCCTAGCTTGCTTCTGAAAGAGTCATGCAGGATTATCAAATGCATACACATAATACGCATGTGAAACCTGGACAACATACAAGCATCTGAAGGCACTCGGAACAATATCATCAATACTGCCTCGGAAGAATCCTATCTCTTGGAAGGATGGAAACACAAATATTTACATCCTGGAAGAATCTAACATGGCCAACATTGAAGCCACTATCATTCACCAACTACTTTGTTGAACTAGTCACATGGTTTGGATGCCTGATCAACATCTCCCAAAACATACTGTTTTCTGAGTTGAAGGAAGGGCAGAGGAAGCGATAAGGACATACTGAAGGCACACATGAAAAAAGTGTAGCATTGGTGTTGACATTTGGTAGAACCTTTCCCAGGACTGTCCCCAGTGGAGAGCAGTAATCCATGAGGGGTGGCATAGCGTGAGAACTCCCAAGGGAGTGCAGACAAGGAGCCACCGACAGCTATGAACACTTGCAGAACCACCCCCTCTCTGTGTTGGCTATCCCCAAGAGACATCGCCAGAGTACATTAAGGTCCTGGAACAATAAATTCCCTGCCCCTGGGATTACGTACCATTTTGGGAGTCTTGTGACTTATCTGCGATCACTTTGGGACAGCCAACTACTGATAGATATGTGAATAGTGTGTGTTCTTGAGAATAGTTGTGTCTGAGCTCTATCAAGAGCTGACAGATGATGCCTCTGTAAAATGTGACCTTCTAGCTTCAGATATAACCTTGGATCCCACCCTGCCTTGCAACTGCCAGCTGAATGGCTGTGCAGAGTATGAAAGTGAGCTCAAAAGAAAAAAAATAAATAAATAAAATAAAAGAGACCTTCTGAATGACGTCATGCTGCAGGTCCAGCGCTGAAAAGAAATACTTGAAGGAGAGATGGGACATCGAGGAGGAGGGAATGGAAGAACACAGAAGCCCAGAACAAAGCCATGGAGCATCACGAGGACACTCTCCAGACACTCCTCGTGCAGCAGATGAAAGAGCAGCATGCCCACCCTCCCCTGCCGCCAGTGTTCCAAATTTCTTCCCCATGCTTCCCTGTGACATCATCAACACAGTCAGGGCACCATGCTTTTCCCAGTTGGCACCTGCTGCACTCCACACCAGCTCCATCACTATCCAGCCCCTCCAGACTCCCATCAATGTCCACCACACTCAAACCCCACTCCCATCTAGTTTAGCCCAAACAAGGCTGCATATGATACCTGGAAATATGCACTTGCAAACATACAGAGCTTCATCTTATCCATTCCCACACACTGCAAAGTACAGATGTGTCTACGATGATTGTTTTGTAGTAAATGATTTATTTTAGTTTGAAAGCAATCTTTGTTCCTGTAGTTCGGTGGATTTACTGCCTTTGTGTCCTCATGGGTCTTTGGCGCCATTGATGATAACCAGAAAGCTACTTGCGTGCGTGTTCAATGACATGGGATCAATAATCTCAGCAGACCCCACAAGGTTCCCTGAAAACCACAGACCAGATAAGGACTGAAGATGCCCAGCCAGGGTTTATTGTCAAGCAAGGTATAAAAAGAAAGGTTACTCACCATAGTAACGGTGGTTCTTTGAGATGTGTCCCCGTGGGTGCTCCACATTAGGTGTCGGGCTCGCCCGGCGCTGCAGATCGGATCTTCCAAGCAGTTTCTGCCGGACCGCGCATGCGCCGGTGCGTGCCGCTCCCTTGCGCGCTCCTGGCCACGTGCACGATCTGGTCCCCGCCAGTTCCTTGACCAACCGCCTCGGATGCTCCTGAAAAACACTAAACAGAGATCCGAAGCAGGGAGGATGGGCGGGTAGTGGAGCACCCACAGAGACGCATCTCGAAGAACCACCGTTACTACGGTGAGTAATCTTTCTTCTTCGAGTGTCCCCGTGGGTGCTCCACATTAGGAGACTACCCAGCAGTAACCCAAGATAGGAGATGGGTAATCGGATCATGTACAGCTTGTCCCCGAGAGGACCGCTGTCGAGAGCTGGGTATCCTCTGGGAATACCCTGCGAAGGGCATAATGCTTGGCAAAGGTGTCATAGGATGACCAGGTCGCCGCTCTGCAAATGTCCTTTAGTGCAACGCCCTTGAAAAAGGCTGTTGATGCCGCCACCGCCCTAGTGGAATGAGCCCTGGGCGTGGCCAGTAAAGGAGTCTTTGAGTTTGTAGCACATTTTTATGCAGGATACGATGTGCTTCGAGATTCTCTGCGAAGAGAGACCTCCTCCTTTCGATTTGGGAGCGAGAGAGACTAGGAATCTATCCGTTTTCCGGAAGGACTTGGTCCTGTCTATATAGAAGGCTAGCGCCCTCCTCACGTCCAGAAGGTGTAGGTGCGCCTCTTTGTTAGAGTTATGAGGCTTTGGATAAAACGAGGGTAAAACAATAGGTTCGTTAACGTGAAACTCAGAAGAAAATTTAGAAACAAAGGCTGGATGCAGCCGTATGGTTACCACCTCCTTGGAAAAAACAGTGCAGGGTGGCGTTGCCATGACTGCCGCAAGCTCACCTCACCCTGCGAGCTGACGTGATTGCGAGAAGAAAGGTCGTCTTTATCGTAAGAAGGCGGAGGGAAACCATGGCCAAAGGCTCGAACGGCGGTCCCGTTAGCGCATTAAGCACCAGGTCCAAGTTCCACGAAGGTGGAAGCGGTTTCCGAGGGGGGTATAGGTTTACCAACCCTTTGAGGAACCTGGTAATCATGGGATGGGCAAACACCATGTGCCCTTCCTCTTCGTGTCTGAACGCCGAAATGGCGGCAAGGTGGACTTTTAACGAGGATAGTGAGAGTCCTCCTCTCTTGAGGTCCAGTAGATACTCTAATATTACAGGTATAGGCACCGAAAGGGGGGCTAGCTGTTTGGTAGAACACCATGCCGTGAAGCGAGTCCATTTCTGCTTGTAGGTCTTCCTGGTCCAAGTCCTCCTGCTACTTTCTAGGACTCGTTGCACTTCCTCCGTACACGTGCTCTCTAGGGAGCTGAGCCATGGATTAACCACGCTTGTAGTCGCAGGCCTTGGGGGTGCGGATGCACTATGGAACCCTGGGCTTGCGTGAGCAGATCCGGCGCCACCGGAAGGGGCATCGGTGGACGGTCCGACATGCGCAGGAGTAGGGGGAACCGTTGCTGTCGATCCCACGTTGGGACTATCAGGATCATTCGGGCTCCTTCCCTCCTGGCTTTCTGCCAGACTTCGTGGATCAGAACTGTGGGAGGAAAGGGTAAAGCAGGGGACCCCTCCAGGAGATCGCAAAGGCTTCCCCCAGGGACCCCCGTCCCAGTCCTGCCCTGGAGCAGAATCGTGGGCACTTCTTGTTGTGTTGAGTGGCAAACAGGTCTATCTGGGAAAAAACCCCATGCATGAAATATCGGTCATAGCAGATCGGGACAGATCTCCCACTCGTGCGTGAGTGCGAAATGCCTGCTCAGCTGGTCTGCCTTCACATTGTGAGCGCCTGGTAAGTACGAGGCTTTCAAGATTATATTGTTGGCGATGCACCAGTTCCATAACCGGACTGCTTCCCCATATGAGGCACGGGACCGAGCTCCTCCTTGCCGATTTATATAAAACATGGTGGAGGTATTGTCTGTACTGATCCAGACTACTTTGCCTTGTATACGGTCTCCAAAGCGTCTGCAGGCGCTGAACACTGCTCTGAGCTCCAGTATATTTATGTGCAGTGACTGCTCCATGGAGGACCACAGCCCTTGCGTCACCTCTTCACCCATGTGTGCTCCCCACCCTATGAGGGAGGCATCTGTAGTAAGAAAAACCGATATTTGTGGTTGGTGGAAGGGTACCCCTGTTAGCAAGTTCTTGGGGTTTACCCACCATCGCAGGGATTTGCGCACCTCTGTTGTGGGCGACACCACCCTGTGAACCGTGTGTGCTGCCGGTTTGTACACGCTCGCCAGCCAGTGCTGCATGCTGCGCATGTGTAACCTGGCGTTCTGTACTACGAACGTCGCTGCTGCCATGTGGCCCAGCAGCTGTAAGCACGTCAGAACCGGCACCGTAGGGCGGAAGGTGATGACTTGCACGAGGGAGCCGATGGCCCGAAAGCGTGTCTCTGGTAGATACACTCTCGCTGTAATAGAATTTATGCGTGCCCCTATGAACTCTATGTCCTGTGTGGGGTCTATCTTTGATTTTGCCAGATTGATAGCCAGGCCGAGCGAAGAGAACGTGCCTGCTGTGATGCGTATCATGCGTAGTACCTCCTCCTTCGAGGCTCCTTTGAGTAGGCAGTCGTCCAGATACGGGAATATAAATACCCCGTCTGTGCAGGTAGGCTGACACCACTGCCAAGGTCTTGGTGAAGACTCTGGGGGCCGAGGAGAGGCCAAATGGTAGGACCTTGTATTGAAAATGTTCTTTGCCTACCATGAACTGGAGGAATCGTCGGTGAGCCGGATGGATAGTTATGTGAAAATACGCGTCTTGCAAGTCGAGGGCTGCGAACCAATCTCCATCGTCCAGTGCCGTAAGGATGGAGGCGATTGTGATCATCCGAAAGTGTTGCTTGCGCAGGTACCGGTTGAGGCCTCGAAGATCTAAGATGGGCCTCCAGCCTCCTGTCTTTTTCTCCGTGAGGAAGTACCTGGAGTAGAACCCTTTCCCTTGCAGTTGCTCCGGCACTCTTTCCACTGCCCCTACGAGCATGAGATGGTCTACTTCCTGCTTGAGCCTCACTACGTGGGAGGCCTCCTGGAGGTGGGGCCTGGGTGGAGGTCATGGTGGTGGGAGCGGCTGGAAGGGGATCGCGTATCCCGTGGCTATGATCTCCAGCACCCATTTGTCTGTGGTGATCCTTTGCCACTGGTCGTAGAATGGACGGAGGCGATAGTGGAATAACCGCTTTGGATGATCTTGTGCGATGGTAGGGATGGCGCAGCCCTGGATCTGTGTGTCAAACTTGTGGCCTTTGGCCCTGCCCCGAGGACGCACGGCTCTGTTGGGAACGTCGCCTTGGAGTTCTGTACTGCTGGTGCTGTTGATGTCGCCCTTGCTCGTAACCCCTGTGGTACTGGGGACGCTGTTGCTGGTACTGGTACCGTCTTTGTTGAGGGTAGTACTTTTTCTTTCTGTATGGAGGGGTATAAATCCCCAGGGTTCTAAATGTGGCTCTTGAATCTTTACTGGAATGAAGGACCGAGTCAGTTGATTCAGCAAACAGCTTCTGCGAGTCGAAGGGAAGATCGACTATCTTTGCCTGCAGATCCCTCGGTATACCCAAAGTCTGGAGCCAGGACTCCCTTCGCATCACCACTGCCGTAGCTGTGGAGCGTGCTGCTGTGTCCGTAACATCCAGGGCGATCTGAACTCCCGTCCTCGAGGCCGCGTAGCCTTCTTGCACTATGGCCTTGAGCACCGGTTTCTTGTCCTCTGGAAGCGAGTCCATGAGGGAGGTTAACCTAGTGTAGTTGTTGAAATTGTGGTTCGCTAGATGCGCTGCGTAATTTGCCATTCGCAACAGTAGAGTGGAGGAGGAGTAGACCTTTCTGCCGAACAGCTCTAGCTTCTTGGCATCTTTGTCTGTTCCCCCTGTCTTGAATTGAGATGTCTTTGATCTTTGTTGCGACGACTCTACCACCAAGGAATTTGGTTATGGGTGGCTGAACAGGGACTCCATGCCCTTCACCGGCACAAAGTATTTCTTGTCCACTCTCTTGTGGACAGGCGGAATAGTCGCAGGGGTCTGCCATATCATAGTGGCGGACTCCAAGATTGCTTCGTCAAGCGGTATTGCTATTTTGGAGGAGGCTGGAGGTCTCAGATTTTTGAGGAGCTTATGGTGTTTCTCTTGCACCTCTGCTGTCTGGATGCCTTGCATGAAGGCCACCCTTTTAAACAGCTCTTGAAACTGTTTGAGATCGTCTGGAGGATGGACCCCCCCCGGGGCCGTAGCCTCGTCTGGGGAGGAGAGCGAGGAACCACTAGGATACGCCTCTCTGGACCCTTCTGGTTCCTGTTGGCGATGGTACATCCGCTCGCTGGAAGCTTGCAAGGGAAAATCTCGGGGTTCCATAACCAGTTCCCCCTGAGATACTTGAGTCTCTGTCCCCATTCGCGATTGCCCTCGGGGATACGGGACCGTCTGTGGGGATCTTTCCCTGGTAGACTGCCGGTGGTGTCTATGCCCCGCGTGATAGGGACGACCATGGCAGCATGGGCACTGTTCTTGGGAAGGTGACCTGGACCACTCCCTTGGTGCGTACCCCCTGCGTCTGGGGGAGCGAGATCGTCAAGAGACCTGGGACACTGGAGAGAGCGATTTGTGATAGTACTCCAGCAGCTCAAACCCCAAGAAGGGTGAAGGTGGTCCCAGCCAGGGCGAGGCTGGTTGTAAAAATGGGGACGGGGGCTCCGGGTAGGCTAGGGGGGACCCCTGCCTTCTAGTTGGAGTCTGCAGCATGAGCGGAGGGCTGAGAGAAAGCAACTCTGCAGCCCTGTCTGGAGAGGGGCTGCGGTGCCTTGTTTTCTGTGCAGCCTTCCCCCTCCCTTGAGGGGTGGCTCCGCCCCCTGACGTGCAGGGGATCTTGGCCCCATCCGCACTGCGCTCGGCACGCTCATGGGCGGCGTCCTCCGGTGCCTGCAGGCTGCGTGCCTGCATGCTCTGCACCGCCGGTTCCCCGGGGGTCGGTGCCGCTGCCTGCGGTGCCGTCGGTACTGGCGCTTGTTTAGCCGCCGCCCTGCCTGCGGTGCGGGGTGGCTGTTTGATCATTGGAGGCTGAGCCGCCTCAACGTGGCTCTCTGTGCCACCGCCGATCAGCTGTTGCTGTGGCTGGGGGCTGTGCGCTCCTCCCGTCCCGTTCGCTGTTGCTGCCGGCAGGGATCGGGTTGGGGAGACTTTCCTCCGTTTTTGTGCTGATGGGGTGAGGGAGGCAGCTTTCCTTTTATGGGCCCCGGAGGGTCCCTCCTGCTGCGGCCGCTCCGGCACGTCTGGCTGGAGGGCCGTCGAATAGCGGCATTTTAAGCCCCATCTCCCTGTCCTTCCTTGCTCTGGCTGTTAATTTTGCACAGAAGGAGCATTTCTGCGTGACATGGGATTCCCCAAGGCACCTTATGCAGTGACTGTGCCCATCAGACGCTGGCATTGCCTCTCGGCAAGACTCACATTTCTTGAATCCTGAAGAGGACTGTTGGTGAGTCTTTTAGTTGTTAATGGGGTACTTAGCACCTTCTCTGTGCTGTTTTCCCCCTCTCGGATAGCTGTGGCAGGAGGGCTAATGGCCCTAGGCTCCTGGCCTCCGGTGCTCCGCTTGTTACTAGGACTGGACTGAATTCCATCCAGCTTGTTGTTTCTTGTTTTTTTTTTTTTTTTTTGGAAAACAACAACTGGCTACCTTAACAATAGACTAAGAACTTGAAAACTTTTAAGACAACAGTTAAAACCATGGAATACGCTAACTTGGCCGTAGCCTAGTCGGATTCCGTCTGCAGCCGACGGCAGTTAAGAGGAACTGGCGGGGACTGGATCGCGCACGTGGCCAGGAACGCGCAAGGGAGCAGCGCGCACCGGCGCATGTGCGGTCCAGCAGAAACTGCTTGGAAGATCCGATCTGCGGCGCCGGGCGAGCCCGACACCTAATGTGGAGCACCCACGGGGACACTCGAAGAAGAACAACTGTTAGGTACAGTATACTGTACCGATACCCTGTACTTATGCACCTGCTGCCATGGACTGACACAAACAGTCCCCAAGACATCACGTTATTTACGGGTACAAACAAAGCACACCTCACTGTTGACGTATCAGGTTACCACTCAATGATGCTGTCAGGTTGCCACCTTCTGATGCTGCTTAGATACAACCCACCTCCTTTACCTCATGGTTTAGCTAGATCAGCTCCATCTATCATGCTGTCATTTTAGACCCCTTCCTGAACTTGGGTCTGCATCTGTAAGGAGTAGGTATCAAGGTCTTTTTTAATGAGCTGGTGAGACTTTGTGATCTCAACTTATACCGACTATTGTTCTGCAGCTGGACCAATTAACTAGTAGCATTTTGTACTCTCAGCCCTATCTGTGCCAAGTTCTGTTAGCAGAGGCCTGCCTCTTACTCACAGCCAAGCTTTACTTTCAGCCATGTTTTGTCCATTGTTGCTAGACCTCAGGCCTCAAACCAGGCCTGTGCTGTATGGCCTTAGGCCTTCCATCTTACTGCTGTTCCACTAAATGAAAAGTAAATGAACCCCAGCAATGCAACAGGTAATTTTGTAGTTCAGGAGTCAAACCACCAGCACTGGTGCCCAGAGCGGCATGCAAGCCAATTTTCAAGGGCACATGAGGTGGGAACTTAGTGCCACCCCTCTTCCCCTTTGCAGCCAGGAGCTTGCTCAAAGCCACCTGCAGATTAACAAAGACTAGCTAATGCTAACAACTACCACCTGAACAATAAAGCTCTGCATCTTTATTCATGAATAAAGCTGTTGTAATTGGGACTGTTAGCGACTTTATGTACGGTTTAACTGCCATTGAGACTTTTTAAGAGGTCTAAAGCTTAAATTAGTTAGTTCACTATACAGAGCAGTCAGAATCACCTACCAGCATAACAACCCCAGCACTTCCATGCATGGCAATAAACATACTGGCTTTCAGCATTATTTGCTGCCTCAAGGCACTCCTGATCCTTATAGCCTCGTGATGTGTCCTAGTCTCTAGCTGTTCAAATTCAGCCTCCACATGCTGAGCCTTTCACCCTTTTCTTCACAAATATAATGGAGTATACAGCATGCGGCTATAAGTTTAGGGCTGCTGTCCCCTGTTCAGGCCCAGCTTCCCATACAGACATCACCTGCGGGACTTTAAACAGCCAAAAAGAAAAAAGTCACACTCCACTGTCATTCTGCACTTGCTCAGCCTGTTGAACTGCTCCTTGCTACTTCCAAGGCTCCCTTTGTATAGCCTCATGAGCTATGGCATTAAAGGGTAGGCAGAATCTTCCAGAATCAAATGGGCATTTTGCATTCACATATTTTTCTGCCAGTGAATTCAAATTATTTTAAACTGAGCAGCAACACTTTTAGCTAATCCTAAATAAACCCCTATGAAAACAGTTGACAGTTTTGTTTTTTTTTTAAAAAAAGTAAAATTTAACAAGATCAATTACAAATACATTTGAGTTAAATGGATTTAACTTCTGTGTTTTGAGAAGCCCTTACAGAAAAGAAACAGGACACGTAATTGAAACACTGCTTATTTAGGATATAAACTTCACTATGTCCCTTGCTTCATATACTTTCTTTCCCTTCCTAACATTACTCCTATTTCTTAGGCACCTTCTCTTGTTCTGCCAATCTTTTTATCCTGTGCACTCTACCCTCCCTTCTCCTCCAATACCATTCATTCACTATGTCCCTCAGCAGTGTATTCTTTACCTTACTGCCCATCAATGTCTCCCTCTCCACCCTTATGGGGCTGGAGCCACATCGGGCCCCGGGGCTGGAGCGAGAGGAGCCGCGGCCATCACCACAAGAGCAGCTCTAAGGAGGCACGTTTTGCCACACTGTGGGGTCCAGTTTGCCACCTTATGGTGAATGACAAGCGTATCAGACACCGCGGACCTACATAGAATCCCCCCTCTCACCAGTTCACATGAGCTAGGAACAAGTATGACAACACAAACTCAGGAAGCAACCATAGGACACCTTCTAAATAGGTGTGTGTCAAAAAACACCATGCTTTCTAAAGTTTAAACAGTCCCTTTCCTTGGCTAATTTGCTTTTTGCTTCAGTCCCCTCAGACTTTATCCACTTGCCTTCCTTAAGTCTTCCTACCTCCATTCCAGTCTCTCTCACCCCTTCTTGATTTATAAACCACACTAAGTCTCTCACATCAGTTTTTATAGGCCTACTTTATTCCACACACTAGGGTTCCCTGCATCCCCCATCTAAGCCCCATGTGTGCCACTCCCCCAAAGCCCATCTTTTTCAGGGACTCCTCACAACTTCCCCAGTCACCAGTAGTCGTGTAACCCCCTTTACCACTGCCCCAGGGCCCCCCAAGCTTTCTGAAAATTAGCATATGCCTATAAATGGAGTAACTCAAATATGCTTTAGGCAAAATAGGTCATGTCACATATCAATTTTACAGTTACAATCTGCTGAATGTGCTTATCCTATTTTTGTCCATGTATCAGTCTTGTATGTGAAGTTAGAAATATGAAATGTGGCTCTGTTTATAATTCTAAATGTACTAACGAGAGCCACTGCTGATGCCTCAGAACCTGGATGGTTTGGTGACCAACTCAATACTTATGAATAGTTTTGTTTGTCCTCTAAGTCCAAACAGTGACTGGTCCCAAACAAACAAACCCATGCGATCATACGTCCTCGTACTGGAATCCATGTCATATCTGGTCTGTTCCATGGGAACAGGGGATGACTAAAGAGGGTTCCCGCTTGGGGGAGCAGGAGGAGGAGGAGGAGAATTAGCTTTAGTCTTCAGCTGGCCTTTGAAACTGCCTGGCACACCCAAAGAGGAGACAAAGATATTCAAGCAAAGGGTTTGGCAATTTGAGGCAGGCTGAGGGGGAAGGCAGCACCTACTGATGACATAAGCCAGCAGTGCTGTTATACCAGTTACCAAAGTGCCAGAAAACAAAACTGTGTGTTTAGGAAGAAGTCTTTCCTTCAACTTCTGTGTCTACCCATCTTTAGTTTGATATCAAAAGAAGAATTAGGAATTTTACAACTGGGGGTGGGGGGGGGGGGGGGAAGAGTGAAGTGCTCCAACCATTTAAATAATCTATGTTAGCGTTCTGCATACTGCTCTGGAATGATTAATGGGATTACATTGATTTGCCACTGGACAATTTTGTTTGCTATCATCCTGCACCACATTCATTCTATTTCAAGTGCAACATGGGATTGCAGGATTTTTTTCCCTCCCTCATATCCAAGCAGCCACCCTCCCCAACCTCCTCCCACCTACTATGCCAGGGCAAGTCTCACTGGGATTTTTGCCTCATTTTGGCTTATTTTAAAAGGCAAATTCTGAAGCTCAGGGAACAATTTACCCGTAGCTCCTGTTTCAAGTACCATGTCAGGTAGCTTTCAGTCACCTGCTTAAGGACTTTTGTTTTATGCTGCTTGCCAAGATTAATACAAGAGGATAGCCACCTTGCACAGTAATAACTGTTCCTAAGAGATGCATTCCCCACCCCAATGGGTGCTCAGCATTGGGTGTGTGTCTGTGCCCTGCACTACAGACAGATTTTCAGTAGCGGTATGTATGTGCTGCTCCTCTCCTGCCACAAGGTTAGCCATCCTGCATGGGCATTCCATCCTCAGTTCCTTCTCCACAAAGTCAACTACTGGTATTCCAAAGCAGAGGGAAGAAAGGTAGGTCATGGAAAACTCACACAGAGACATCTTGTGGAACCATAGTTGTTGCACAAGGTGAGTAACTCCAAGGAGTATCTGTATAGCATTTCACTGTAGGTTTATCCTGAGCAGTACTGCACCACAAAGTGGCTGGAACTTCAGAACAATGTCTGATATCAACACTGTGGCACCAAAATTGGTGTCTGCAGCCAGATCCCCCAGAAAAGCAGGGTTCTGAGAAGGAAAGTGCAAAATGTGCAGACTGCTACTCTGAATACTTCTGATATAAGGATTCTCTTGGGAGAATGCAACAAATGAGGAAACTGACTGTGTGCAATGTGTATGTGCTAAAGATAGGATTGATCCCTTACACAATTGGTAATAGTTTAATCTACCTAGAGAGCCTCTGAACTGACACTGCTGCACCTTTTGACCAAGGATGGAGAACAAAAATCAGGAGCCACACAAGTGAGAAGCAAAAAAAACCCACAGCAATCCTCATTGATGGAGTGTGGCTGTTTTGAGTAGTGACAGATGGCAGAACAAGGAGCAACAATCTCAAGTTGCACTGGAGAAGGTCTAGGCAAGATATTAGCAACAACTATTTCACTAGGAGAGTGGTGAAGCTCTGGAATGGGTTACCTAGGCAGGAGGCAGACTCTCCTTCCCTAAAGGTTTTTAAACCCTGGCTTGACGAAGTCCTGGGCGGGATGATTTAGATGGGATCGGTCTTTCTTTCAACAGGGTTTGGACTCCATGACCTCCTGAGGTCTCTTCCAACCCCTGAGTCTATGACTAAAATAACAAAACAAAACAAAACGAACATACTCCTCTCATTCCCCCACACACTAGGTCCAGCACTAGATGTTATGGAACCCCTGGGCTGTGGTCACAAATGAGGGGTTCACAATAGGAAGTGGTTGCCAGGAAGCAGGCTTGGGGTGTGGAGTCTGGGCAGCAGGAAGGGTGCAAGAGTGGGCTGGGATGCAGGAGCAGGGTGGGTTCTGAGCAGGAAAGTGGTGCAGAAGTGGAGTGGGCAATGGAGGGGCTCTACCTTACACAGCTATTCTGTCACTCCCAAGTACCAATCCCTGCTACTGGTTGGCCAGAAATCTGGTCAGTCAGGGCAGCAGGGTGAAGTGTCTCCAAGCAGTGCTGTACTGACATGTCCCCAGATGTGGGGAGGGGGACTAGCGGTGGCAGCATGTGGACATGTTCCCTGCCCAGCAGGCCCAGTGGGACAGATCCAGACCCAGCTTGTCAGAATCCAGCCTTCGAGGGTCAGGGCTCCACGTTCCCCCTCCCACAACACTCTGGAGAACGGGGAGGGGAGCTCCAAGGGCTGCACCCACTCAAGCCACACATCAGGGGTACTCAACCCCTGCTTTTGACATATCTGCAATGAAGGGAGTGTTGGAGATTTTCCAGAAGCCCTTGTCCTGTCAAAAGGCTCTTTCCACATCAAGTGTGCGGAGGATAGATCCCATGCTATTCTCATGAAATCTGGTTGGAAAGCCCAATAAGGTGATTTATGTGAAATGCAGAAATCATTTTAGAGTGACCTTTGGCTGTGGTATGAATGCCCTCTTTGTGGAAAAGTGAGTTAATGAGACTATGTAGACAGGGGTTCATACTGGAGCAGTACTACAGACATGTTCTGGCAAATAGCAAACAAGTCAGTTTCCATAGCCCCTCACTGTAAGAATAGGCCAATTCTCCTTTCTAGTGGTGGTCATGCAGAAATCTACAGCTGAGACCATAGGCCATCACAAAGACATAAAAATGGGTATCACTAGGTCAGACCAAAAGGTTTATCTAGCCCAGCATCCCATCTGCTGACAGTGGCCAGTGCCAGGTGTCCGGGGGCGGGGGGTGGACCAAAGACAACAATCATGTGACTTGTCTCCTGCCATCCATCTCCAGCCTCTGACAAACAGAGACAGGGACACCATTCCTACCCCCTGGCTAATAGCCTTTTATGGACCTAACCTCCATGAATTTATCTAGCTCTTCTTTGAACTCTTATAGTCCTAGCCTTCACAGCCTCCTCTGGCAAAGAGTTCCACAGGTTGACTGTGTGTGATTGTAAAAAGAGCTTTCTTTTACTCATTTTAAACTTGCTACCCATTAATTTCATTTGGTGTCCTCTAGTTCTTATATTATGGGAACAAGTAAATAACTTTTCTTTATTCACCCTCTCTACATCGCTCATGCTTTTATATACCTCTATCATACCCCTCCCCAGTCCCCTCTTTTCTAAACTGAAAAGTCCCAATCTCTAACCTCTCATCATATGGAACCCATTCTAAGCCCCTAACCATTTTAGTTGCTCTTTTCTGAACCTTTTCTAATGCCAAAATATCTTTTTGGAGGTGAGGAGACCACATCTGTACACACTATTCAAGATGTGGCCGTACCATAGTTGTATATTCCCAGATGAACCACTGACACTAAGATGTTGTGGGAGATGTATCAGTTCCACAGCTTTATTACTTCTAGGACGGGGGAATAAGACCTAGCAACTTGCAGTAGTTTACCTAGTACACGCAGGCATTGTTGGCCATCATGGCCTGTGTGTGGGTGGGTAGGCGTGTCCTCCATCAGAGGAAGGAATTGACCACATATGTTTCTGACCAATCGGAGCTCAAGCAGGTTGATATGGTGGCATGTCCCCACTACAGACTATTTGCCCTGTACTACTGAGAAATGCACTCAATCATATGAGGGACGCATCACGAGTCAGAAATATTGGGAGAGTGAGCACAAAAAAAGAAAAATCAAAAACCAAAAGACACAAATGTTTATTAGGTGCTTTTGTTATGAAGAAAGGAGTGCTGTATTACAAGGGTCATTTGATCCTGTTGGACATTGATGTAAAATTTGTTTATGGTGTCTCTGTTCAGCTTGTAAACTGAACCCAACCATGCTTAGGAGGCATCTTATGCCTAGTCTGGCTTGAGCAATAACCCATGTGCCCCAGAAATTAGAGGCGAAGTGTGGCCAAAATGTGGGGGGTAGACTGCATGTCTATCAACAAGGAGAGACTGAGAAATCTGATGGGGGAGGAGTGAGCTTGCTTGAAAACTCTCAAAACTAGGTGTCCGGGCAACAAAAATCACAGATGAAATTCAATGTACAATGGAATTATGTTTTACAAATCTACTATATACCTGAGAGTTTGTCCACTTGATCAAGAACTCCAAGAGTCAGAGGGGATCCAGCTTCCTCTTTTAACTTAAAGCAATGTAAGGGTTTGGTTGTGCCAGGAAAATAGGATATGCCTGGAAGGGAGTGCTTCTCAAAACAAGACAATCACCAAATCAAGTACAGTCCTCAAAACTGACACAACTGAGCGAAAGCTGAAAGACTAAACCAAGAATGAACCTAGAACAGGATTGCTTCTCAATGAACCTAACAAACAAACAAACAAACAAAAACCACCACCACAAGAAATCTGGAGTAGTTCTCTGTTTTGCTACAGTTAAATCACAGCTTAAAATTTGAGAACTAGAAGAAAATGTTATTCAAAACAAAAAATTGACTATAGTCCCCCTTTTAAAAAAACATAGCAAATAAGAGTTTATAGTGAAGAAAAAAAACCACTCGATACAATTCCCACTTTAAAAATGAAATAGAAAAATACTCCTTTAAGGAATCCAAAATAAATTAACTTCATAAAAATGCTGCATTATTGAAAATACGATCATGTACATTTTCTGTTTTATTTTCCCAGAAAGTTAAAAAAAATCCAAACAATCAATCAGCTTAAGTGAGTTCAGGAGCGGGCAAAACCCAGTAAATCTGTCACTGCCCCTCTTCACCTCCCCTTCTCCTTTGCAGCTGGGCTGAGTGGCTCCAGCAGGGCTGCCCCTCCCCACAGTTCTCCTGCAGGTTTAGCATATCCCCCATTTGCAGCATGGGTGGCTCCTTGCCCTGCCACCAACAAAATAATGGAGCAAAATTGAATTGGTTTAACAGTCGGATCCCTCCTGCCACCCTGCTGGCCATTAAACCGATTCAATTTCGTTCCATTATTTCAGCGGCGGCAGGGCAGGGTGCCGCAACAGGAGTCAGTGGCAGCAGCATCCGGAGCCACAGGCTGCCAACCCATCTCCAACTATGGAAACTAACCTGCTACAAGACTACCATTCACTCAAGTTATAACGACATTCATAAAAACATACATGCACACACCTCTGTGTGGAAATGAAAAATGGTATTCAAAAAAGGATTACATTGGTAGAAATAGAGGGGAACAAGTGCCTAGAAAGACATTCGCCATAGGAACAATTTACTTATGGGCAGCAAGAGTGCCACGGAAGAGAAGAAACAAGAACTGACAGATGAAGTAAAAGTAGGACAGAATTGAATTAGATAAGCCAACTCTCACATCAGGGGTGTCATTAGTACAGTACTCAAAGGTTCACAAGAATGCTGCTGCTTTGTTGTCTCTTCTAGTTTTGGAGACAGGCGGTCACATGGGGATTGCATTGCTGTGATGTGCTGCTTGAATTTGCTACCCCTAGCTTTACTCCAGGTGCAAGGCAAGAAAGCTTAGTCATCCCTTCAGCCACTCGTGCAACTGCTGTTACTTCAGATCAACTGTTTTTACACTGAACTGTATTTTGCCTGAACACACATTAATTCATAAACTCAGTCTGATTGGGGGCTGATCCTGCTTGAAGCAGGGGGCTGGACTAGATGACCTCCTGAGTTCCCTTCCAGCCCTATGATTCTAGGATTAAAATAAAAATCAAGGGATTCTTTAAAAAAAACCAAACAAACAAGATTTTTGGAAAACAATACGACCCCACAGTAAAATTAACAGAACAATTGAGACAGTTTTCCATTACACTTAAATCACTGCTAAGTTTTAAAAATGGTATGAAAGCCATTAACATTTATTTGAATAACCTAGGTTAAAACGCCCAAGCGCAAACTGAATTGTCAATTCTAGAAATAAAGTCTCACATCAAAGAAAAATATGGTTACATAAGTGAAATATGGACATGCAAATTGCAGCTCTACAGTTAAGACTGAATTCTATTTTACACTTCAAGCATGGATTCAGCCTGTGTTGTAAAACAGATTATCTTCCAGGAATTAATAATATTCATGCTTTAAATACGGAAGCAATTTTCCAAGAATAAACCCATGCATTATTTGAGTTAAAAAAAAAAACAAACAAAAACACTAAAACTTGCAGCTCACTAAGACAGACCTGCATCAGTCTTTTCTCTGAAATGTCTTAAAGAAATATCAGCTTTATATATTCCATATGGTTTAAACAAACAAAAAGCCCACAAAAAAGATAAATCTTATGCATAGTCTATGCCTTATAAGTTCTGTTTGTAATCAGACTAGTGTAGGCTAAAACTCTCATCTGGCACTCTCATCCAGCTACATCCCTTGTCTGGCAGGGCCACCAATGTTGCTGAACCAGAGAGCACCTGGACAAGAGCTCTAACTGCTGGGCGGCAGAGGAGCCCTGCTGGTGGCAGAGAGCCCCATTGTGGGGAGCCCAGCCCACATAGGGAAGGAAGCCCAATGGCAGGGCACAGACAGGAACCCTGGCTTAGGTATGGAGCCCTGTAAACAGCCCCACAGCTGCGTGGAGCTGGCTGACAGAGCCCCACTGCCACAGTGACCCCAGTCATGGGAGCCTGGAAGCCCAGTAGCAGGGAGCTGGCTGGGACGCAATCAGCCAGCAGCCCTACAGCAGCGGGGAACTCAGCTGGGGCAGAGAAGCCCTGAAGGAGGTGAGCATCCTTCCCTCCCCAGCAGCCTGGGGGCAGGTAGCCTACAGTAGCCAGGAGGCCTGATCTCCCCATGCCAGGCAAATCCCCTTGTTCAGGACCACTCAGGTCCCAGATGAGGGAGCTATCACCAGTAGGATTTTTTTGACTTGCCAAAAAAAAAAATTAGGTCAACAACTCAGTTAATTAAAATGGGTCTACTAGGGTCCTCCCTCTGAGCACCCCTCCCCCTTTGGGGCATCCCCTGGAGTTTCCCAGCAGCGCCTTCCTGAACATGTCCCCCGCATCCCTTCCTGTGGTCCTCCCACAGTTTGGTGGGACTTACTTATTGCAGGGCCAAAAAGAAGGGCATGACCTAAAAAGTTTGCTCACCCCTAGGTTAGACTAGGCCTATCAAGGGAGTGTAACGGCAAATCAGAGAGTTGTTTCCTTGACACAACCAAGCACTTGCTAGAACTGCCATCAAGGTTTCAGATATTCAGCAGCAGTGGTCTGATAAGGTACATTAAAAATAGTATCAGGAACTGAAGCCTTCCTTCATTTTGTCATTTGCCTCTTAAATGATCACCACAGGATAATCAAAAGGTTCTGGTGTATCCAGTTTCCACTGAAATCCATGGGAGTTACAGATGGTCATACCTCTGAAAATGAAACCTCGTTTCCAACAAATGCAGTCTAGTGATTCAAGGTGGAAACCTCCATCAGTGTCTATTCCTCATTTTAACTTTTCATGAGTGCCCAAGCAGCTTGTGCCCAGTATCAATGTTATGGGCCTGGAGACTAAGGAAATGTCTACACAGCAGCCTTCGTCCAAAATAAAATATTCTAAAATAGCTATTCTGAAATGGTGCTGCCACACACAAAACTGCATTTTGAAATAGCACTGCAGGTGGGGGAAGGCGTAGGAGAGCTGGGGGGACCTACGCAGCCACAATGAGGAGATGATGGCCCAGGGAAGGTGCAGCAGGGGGCAGCAGCACTTGTAGCTCCTGTGTAAATTAAATTAATCCCAGGTTTGGGGCTGTGAGAGGTTTAAGATGGGAGGGGGAGTTTGAGACTGAGAGGGGGTAAGCCTAAGGATGGTGGGGATGGGAGGCACATGGGTTTAAGGCTCTTTTGTGTTCATCCCCTCGAACATGTAAAAAAAAAAAAACAACCTACCATGTGGGCCCCCAATGAAAATAGGTTGGGCACCCCATGCTATTCCCTATCTTAGCAGTACCTACCTTGAAACAAAAAGCAGTCAAGTAGCACTTTAAAGACTAACAAAATAGTTTATTAGGTGAGCTTTCCTGGGACAGACCCACTTCTTCAGACCATAGCCAGACCAGAACAGACTCAACCTTGAAACAGCTATTTCAAAATAGGCACTATTCCTTGTGAAAAGATGTTTACCAATTTCAAAATAAAATGGCCACTATTTTGAAATAGAGGTTACAGTGTGTGGACTCTAGCGGAGTTATTTCAAAATAGCTTTGCTATTTAGACCTACCCAAGATAGCAGTAACTTTCACGAGACTTCAGCTTTCAAATCCTCTATAAGCGAATACCAGTTAAGAACTCATGGACTGTGTCTACACTTGCTCCCAACTTCAAAGGAGGAATGGTAACCAGGGCCACAGGAGATTACTAATTAAGTACTGCGGTGAATATACAGCACTTCATTAGGCTAATTCTCCCCTGCGCCAACTTCAAAGCATCAAACTTCGAAGCACTGGCACACATGTAGCTCTATTTGTGGTCTACACAGCCCAAATTTCAAAATAGGCACTATTCCTCATGGAATGAGGTTAACCCATTTCAAAATAAGCAATCTGCTATTTTGAAATAGTGGTTGTATCATGGAGGCACTCAGTTATTTCAAACAACCAGCTGTTATTTCGAAATACCTTTCCTGGGTAGCATACCTTGGGTGAGCTGCTCCATGAAAATGGATATTCTTCCACTGTCTTACATTTAGCATATTTGTAAACATCTGTTCCAGAATAAAGCTTTTAAAAAGATTCTTAGTCTCTTTAAAATTAAGTACTTTGAAGAGGTCTTTTGAAATGTGATATCTGACAAGGCACAAAATTCAGCAGCTCCAAGCCTGAAGCCATTGTAACTTTGAGTAGCTAACTTCTCTACTGCTGGCGACAGTCCATGCCTATTCCAATAGAAACTAGTCTCTCATCAATAAACTGTAAACCAGCTTTTAAAAAAGTAACCTCTTCTGTTTTCAACCACCAATTCGCTACTCATAGAATCAGAGAAGGCATCCGGCAGCAGTCTTGAAGTTTGTTACTGCAGCCTGGAAAAGTCACTATAGCAATAAGCCACAACAAAAATGTGTCTATGCAAGTGTCAAGTGATGAGGTCCATGGCTGGAGTCAGCAACCAAAATTGCAAGAGCAGCCATTTTTTCCCCATTGGCTAAAAGACTGAAATTCAAGAGCTGCAATGCATGCGAATACCAGACAGTCCTTAACAACATCAAACCATATTTTTTGTAACCCCTATTTTAAGAATACCACACACACACAATGGTTTGTAACGTGATATGTGTTTACTGAAGGACATTCATGAACTTATCATACACAGTAGACCCCCAACTTATGTGGAGGTTGCATTCCTGTGTAATCCCACATAAGTCAAATTTTGCTTTACGGGGGGGGGGGGGGGGAGGCGGGGGGGGGGGGCTGCAGGAAACTGACCAGCACAGCAGTGCCGGTCAGTTTCCCGTCTCCTGCAAGTGGGGTGGAGCTGGGAGCCAGGCTCCTGCACTGGCCAGTTTCCCAGCTTCCCCGAGTGGTGGGCAGCCCTGAGCCAGGCACCAGCTCCCCAGCACTCAGAGTTACATTAACCAGAGATTTGCAGAACTTGAGTGCACGTATACCTTGGGGTTCTACTGTATTCAGTTTCCTCACACTTTACATTTGCATTTGTACTGCTGTCTTCCTGACTTTCAGTCCTGAACCTTCTCCCTCTGGAGGACGCTCGGGGAGTTATCCAACTTTCGAGATCACACACACAGTTTGCTATTTAGATATGAGTTGTTCATATTTGGGCATTTAGATGTTCACTGTTTATCAAAAATATAGCACTGGAAGCCAGAAATCCTTGAAGAGCCACATGTGGCTCCAGAGCTGCAGGTTGCAGGCCCTTGCCCATATCACTCTAGTGATGTACTGTTTACTATGCAAATGATAGCCACCATGTTCCAGTTTTTATTAGCACAGGGCTTAACTGCTTCAAGTTTTAAAAGATAGTCTGAGATGATTCCGGGATATATACTTCCGCTATGAAAAAAAAAATCAGTTCTAGAACAAAGTATGGACTACAATTGAAGGTTTTGGAAAGATGGGAAAGTTTCAACACTTTTCCAGATTTTCCTTTTCCTACTCCCACATTGCTTCTTTTAAGTACTAGTTTGTGGCTATTTGAGGAAAAAAATATCTGAAGAGCCAACCAAAATGCAATTCTGAATCACCTGTAACCTCATTTATAAACATATGTCCCAAAACTCATTAACTACCTAGTGTTTTGAGGTTTTATATACTTAACCTTAGTATTTCTCCCTTTTCCATAAATATCCTGATTTGAACAGATCCAAGAGTAGACTGAGACCATAAAGTCACTCAGAAGTTTGGAAATGTCAGAATTAGAGCAGCTCAGGCTGCCTAGGGCATGTTTATTTGCTGGTCTTTAACTACATAATCCTGTACTGCTTTTCTATAGAACGTTTAAACCTCATTCACTGCACATGTTGAAAAAAGTGTTCACTGAATGAATATTTCTTTTTAACCTCAAAAGTTAGTGTGTCCTTTATACACCATCCAAACCTTGCAATTATTGATCACCTCATGAGCTTCATAGTACTCATCCTAGTATCTTGGTTCTTCACAAACATTTATGCTTTTACCTCCACAGTATCCCTCAATGTAAAGTGGCATTATCCAGATTCTACATGGGGGGGGAAGTGACAGAGATAAAATCCAAGACTCAAATCTCAACTCATTTAGGGAGCCCAGTTTGACAGGCCCAGTCTGATTTTTTAGAACACCTAAAACTGTAGAGCACTCCAGATATTCACAGCAAAGCTCTCTCTGATCTTTGCTGAAGCAGCAAGTGATCCACGCTTCTGCAAACTACCCCCCAAGGGGCTCTAAGTGGGAAAGGGGAGGAGGGGGGAGAGACAGAAAGGAGACTGTAGAGTTTTGTTCTGTGTGACTTGCCCATTACAATACAGGAATTCTGTGCTAGAGGCAAAGACAGAATCCACTTCTTCAGGAGCAGCATTTAACTGTCTTATAAGCCACAAAACAACCTTCTCTTCCTACAGTTTGCTACCTCATTCATGACACAATTTTCAACTTCTGCAACTAAAGTACAAGTATCAGAGGGGTAGCAGAGTTTGTCTGTATCTTTAAAAACAACGATAAGTCCTGTGGCACCTTACAGACTAACATATTTTGAAGGATAAGTTTTCATGGGCAAAGACCTACTTTGTCAGATGCATGAATGATCCACTATTAATTTTGATTCATCCTAAGAACACAATTCAGTCTACATACCAAAGGCAGCAAGTGACAAAGGAAAAAGTGAAGTAACTAGGACGGAGCATTTTCTCACCGGAACTGGAAACACTTACAAAAGGCTTTGAAACACTGCAGTTTTACCACACAATAGGTGAACAAGGTGGGTGACAAAACATTATCAAACTGATAGGCCACTCAGCCCAGCCTATGCAATGAAATTTTACAAAAAGTTTGTATTTTCTACCACTAATTGGAGCCCCAAGTAGAGGCAACAAAGCGGAAGAAAATATGGTGGTACAACTGTCAGAGATCACAAGAGCCCCCATGTCTAAATTAAGGCCCCCACCTATTTCACGGAAGAATAGTTTTGTTACAATTTTCAGCGCAGATACAGTCAATACAACAAAACATTAGATTAACTTAAAAAATCACATAAGTTACTTGTATGTGACTCAGCTTCCTCTTGCTCCAGCTGTGCACCAACACCTATTTCCTACTTTTTAAGGTGACACATGCTAGATGACCAGGCAACACAGTGGCAGATGAAATTCAATGCAAGAAATGTAAAATGAAGGGAATTCTCTGAAGTATTCAGAGACTACACAACCCCACTTTAAGGCTGCCTGCCTCCCTCCCTCAGGCTCCTCTCACACACTGGGACACTGGAGCCACACACTTCCTACACCTCCCGCTCCCTCCCAGAACTTTTGGAGGGCTGTGAATTGCTTGATTTGTGCTCCATCCCCACTTCTTCCCCTCCCTCCCAGAGCTGGAACACTACAAATCATCTACTGCATTCCAGCGGGGAGTGGGGGAGGAGGAGGAGGAGGAGAGAAGCAGGGACAAGTATGAATCAGCAGATTTGTGGCACTCCAAAATGTGAGTGGGGGGGCTTGTAGGAAGTGCAGGACTCCATGCATCAGGTCATGAGAGGCATGTGGGGGAGACAGGCAGCTGAGAAGCTACAGGTGAAGCACCACTAGGCTGAAGCCCACTGGTGAAGGAGGGCTATGCACGTGGCCCACTCATCATCCATGGTTGCCCATTCCTGCTTGAAGAGTTCTAAACAGTGCTGGCTAAGAGCAAAAAAAAAAAAAAAAAACCTTCAAAAAATTCACATGTGAAAGACCTTGTTTGTCCTGAAACTGAACAAACTACTTAAAACACAAAAACAGTTTCACAGGAAGAATTTAAGAAAACATAAGCTGTTGAATGCATAGAGCAGAATTTTTCAGTTTCCTGGTACCCACTGGAAGTCTTGGATCAATTCTAACATATGCTGCTGCTGCTAAGATTCTAGTTTATCAAACTCAGGAGTATTCCTGCAAATGTAAGCTTAACAATTACTTGTCCCCTTTGCACTTAATCTGATTGCATCTAGTAGAACGGTTAAAATGCATACAAGAAGTGTTCTGCAGGTTTCACCCATTGTGTTTTTAAATCCAAGTCAGTCAGGCAGGCACTAAATGAAGATGTCTTCAAACACATTTTGTAAAATCTTCCATACATATAAGTAGCAAGAGTATGTACCAAGCATTTGTACATAAAAACTAAAACCTAGATGGGATTTAGATGGACATGAGTGTTGGTTCATTAACCTTATGCTTCTGCAAGCCAGGATCAGCTAAGTGGCATTTATTTATTTTAATTAATTAACTTTAGTTATATGCCACTTTAGAGTGTAGAAAACCCCAAAGCAACTTACAAAAAAAAAAAAAAGATCTACAACATGTACCAAGTTTAGGATACAACAGGTGGCAGCTCTAAGATACTACAGATAAAGATACTACTACAAATCTACTGTTTAAAGACAAATAAGAATTAGATCAAATTCAATTACCCAAACTAGAAAGTGAGCTGGCTACCAGTTCAATATTCTTGAAAGCCACAGGCTTTAAACGACACTATCAGAAAACAGCTTTCAAACTTCATCTGGTGGCACCCTTAAATCCTAGTGATAACCGGAAGTTTTGGTTCAGTATCAATTTAGAAACGAGTCTGCTACCCAACTTTGTAGATCAGCCAGATTTCATACATGTCCACAGAATAATGGATGAACATATTCAAAATGCAAGAAGTGTCTCTGCTTTCTGGAGAACCTTGCTGTTCCTTAAGTTCCCTACATAATTATTGATCAGTTTAGTTTAAGATGGAACAGGTACAAAGCCCAAAGTCTTATGACTGCAGGTCACAAAACCAATTGGTGCTCAAATACTATCACAGACAAACACCTAAAGGTTTTGTAACAGCATCCACTGTAGCATAACTGACATTTCCCGAGTGATGCATTAGAGATGGAAGCTGTATCTTGCATCCACTGGGATAACACAAACTAATGAGACACTCAAACCCTCCATATTTTTTTTTTATTCCTCTGACAGCTATTTAATTTGCTTTGTTTCTGATAAGGAACATTTATTCAGTGGTTAGTCTGTACTTTGGAAGTACAGATAATGGACAACTTCCTACCCATGTCACTGATGGGCAGAAATTTAATTTAGCATAACTTGGTTATGTTCTCAGGAATGCAGTCTCTGCCTAGAAGTCTGACACCAAGAAAGAAGAGCTGCAGGGGAGCTTTGCAACATATATGCACAATGAATAGCTCCGCTCAATGTCATCTTTTCACATAGGTAAACATTTTCACAAGTTTGTCTAAATGATGGATTAAAACATTTTTTCTAAATATGTTACAGACCAAAACCAGGTCACTTTCTTATTTCAACTGAAGTTCAGTATAATACTGGTAAACTTTTAAAGTTCCTACCAGACCCAAAATACATGTACGATCCCAACCTGCTATAGAGACTCTAAAGCCCATGGTGTCCAACATGCTAGCCAGTAGTCACATGTGGCCAGTTGGCTTGAACAATAAATATATTTTCAAAATAATGTGGCTAGCTCACTATGTAGATTACTACTTCAGAAATGATTGGACACCACAGCTCTAAGCCACTCTCAGACTCTCTTTCTCTGCTTCTCCTGATGCAAGATGGAACAGAATTCTCTAGTACTCTTCTACCACTAAGCCAGTCTTTCAATTGTTTGATTGCTCTTCCTCTGTGAGGATCTTAGCATCTACCTCTGTTGTTGCTGGTCTTAACTATTCCCAAGAACATGTTACACACATGGGCCACATCCTCCTGACTGAGCCAATCTCATCAACTCTGGCCTTCCACTTGACTGGGACCTTTTCTTAAGTTTTATAATTAGACCTGCCTCTGGAATCTCCACTACATTTCATCTGACAAAGTGGGTCTTTGCCCATGAAAGCTTATGCTCCAAAACACGTTAGTCTATAAGATGCCACAGATCTTTTTGTTTTTGTGGATACAGACTAACATGACTACCCCCCGATGCCATATATGAGTCTTCTACCACCCAAGCTCCATAAAAGAGCAAGGAAGCTAACAAATCTTAAGAATCTCACTTTGCTACTGCTATGAAGGCACTGAATGTTTGACTATACATACTAAGGAAAATATTAGCATACTGATTACCCCTTTATTTACTTTAGGCACTTTTGGGAGGGCAGGGGTATTAAGTTATATCCAAATTCCTGCTGTAAGTACCTTCCCTGGCCTCACTGGCATCTTGGTGGTGAGTGGATTTTGAGGTCCACATTCTGAAATTAGTAGTAACATTATGCAACTACAGTAACGACCACATCCCTCAACTTACATGCAAGTTGTGTGCAACAACACGTAAGTCAGGACAGGTGTCGCATCCTGGCTGCGCCTGGCTCCCTGCTCCTATCAACAGCAGCGAGCCCAGAGCCAAGTGCAGCAGCACTGGTCAGTTTCCTAACTCCTGCCAGTGGCAAAGAGCAGGAAACTGACTTGCACTGCTGCACCAGGCTCCTGACTGCCTGCCACTAGCTGGACCCAGGAAACTGACCAGCGCAGCAGGGCCGGTCAGTGCAAGTGGAGGGGAGGTGGGAGCCAGGCTGTCCCCTGGATCTGGTTGCCCCTCACTTGCTGAGCCAGGAAACTGACCAGTGAGTGGCAGGTAACAGAGATGGAGCCACCCTAGTCTATATACTATCAAAACAAAAAAAGCAGTCAAGTAGCACTTTAAAGGCTAACAAAATAATGTATTAGGTAAGCTTTCATGGGGCAGACCCACTTCTTCAGACCACAGCCATACCAGAACAGACCTGTTCTGTTCCTCTATTCTGGTTTGGCTATGGTCTGAAGAAGTGGGTCTGTCCCACAAAAGCTCACCTAATAAGTTATGTTGTTAGCTTTTAAAGTGCTACTTGACTGCTTTTTTGTTTTGATAGTGAGTGGCAGGGGGGCAGACTAGCAAGGTCTCAGGCTGCACCCTGGCTTCCCCCAGCTGGTGCTGGAGGCCAGCAGGCAGGGGGGCTGCACCAGCTGGCTGACTCCTGTTGCATGTTACTTGGATTAATGTGAGTTGTCATCAGCAAGTCAAAATGGCATAAAACTGGGTTTTACTGTCAGAACAGTATAAAAACAACCCCTCCACACTGCTGGAAATGTATTCAGGTTGTGGAAGTTACTAATACATCAAGCTTCCATCTGACAAGTGATGCTACTACTCCTCACTTACAGCCACAAATGGTACTCTAAACGCGACCTTTACTTGGACTTGAGAGTAAGCACCTAAAGGAAAACCCGGAGGGGACTGGCACCTACCACTCAACTCACTAGATACCATACATCAGAAAGGAGAAGCTATGAAGCAAGCATTGACTGGAGCTCTTTGAAAAGGCGGGGAGCACAAACGACCCACCGCCAGGTTCTGCATCGCTGGGCCCCGCTGGCAGGAACAAGTTGCGCAGCACAGAAGCATCCACGCTTCCCGAGTAGAGAACGAGGAGCAGCGCTAGCACAAGGCACCCTTCACTACCCTCGCCGGGCGCATCGCCTGCCCCACACTCCCCTCTATACACACCCCACCCGCCACAGCCACCCCCACCTCCCTCAATCCGCCCAGAGACAGCCTCCCCCGCACCAGGCTCCCAGCCCTCTCCACCCGCATCGGCCGGGGCAGCGCCATCCCCACGTGTTGCAGGCCTGCCGACCTCCTCCAGCCCGGCCCGGGGCAGCGCGGCCTAGCGCGACCCCGGCGGCCATGGCGGCCCCAGGGGAGGGCACAGATCCGGCGCGGTTCCCCGGGGCGGAGCAGAAAGGCCCCGCGGGAGGGGAGGAGCCCCGCGCCGCGCAGACACCGGGACAACTGACTCGGCGCGGCCCGACCCGGCCCGGCCCTACCCAATCCCCGCCGCATCCGGGCCCGGCCCGCCCCTGCCCGCCCAACCCGGACCAGGGGCCCTGGCCCGGCCTCTCTTCCCACACCCCCCCGCCACCAGGAGTTGAGCGGATCCCGCCCGCACCGCTCCTACCGCCAACGGCCCCGCAAGCCTCCTCCCCCTTCCCGGTACCTGCGCCGGGCCGGAGCTCGCAGTGACTCAGGAACGAGGAGGAGCCGCCGCGCGACTGGCGGTAAAAAGACCCAAGCTCCCGCCGCTCGCGCTCATATAGAAATAACGTCACCACGTTCCCCCCCTCCCCCCGCGCGCCCTGGCCTGTCCCTAGGCAACGCGCGCGCGCCGGGGGGCGGGCCTGGGCGGGAGCTGTCCGGCATCGCCCCCTCCCCTCCGCCCCTTCCCGTCCCGCGAGGGGCAGGACCATGGGCCGCGCGTGGAGGTCGGGCTCATGCGGGGGCAGGCACGCCCCGGGCAAAGACCGCAGCATGGCCAACAGGTCGCCCCGGGTGAGGGCGTAGCACGCGCAGCGTGATCGCAACCCCAGTCCCCAACTGAAAGCGCGCACACATAGCCCCCGGCCCCACATGTGATCATCTCTCTCTCTCTCTCTCTCTCTCTCTCTCTCTCTCACACACACACACACACACACACACGCACACACACACACACACACACACACACACGCACACACACACACACACACAGAGCCCCCGGCCCCCATGTGATTATCACACACAACGTAACTACAGCCCTCGCCCCCACCTGAGATCTCACACACACATTATTCC
Source organism: Carettochelys insculpta (assembly GCF_033958435.1). Classification (NCBI taxonomy): domain Eukaryota; kingdom Metazoa; phylum Chordata; order Testudines; family Carettochelyidae; genus Carettochelys; species Carettochelys insculpta. Next base: position 307,303,619 of record NC_134137.1, on the reverse strand, counting down.
TGGCCCCAGGTTTGATCAACACATGTCCCCCTGCCCTTCCTGAGATGTCACACAAACAGCTCCAGGCAGACTCACCTGTGATCACCACATACACCCTGACCACACCACCCATGGCCCCTCTGAGATCAAAGACACACAGAGGCTGGCCGCTATTGAGATCTCTGATAGAGCTCCCTGCCCCACCTGATACCTCACACACACAGTCCCTGGCCCCACATGTGATCACACACCATAAACAACACACAGCTTCACCCACCCACCTGCACACCAGGTCCCATTTGAGATCTCACCCACACTGCCCCGGGCAGCCTCAGGTGTGACCATGTCATACACTGACAGACACATTCAGCATGAGTGCAGTGTTAGCCGATGGCCAAGGATGTTTGGTGAGGTGCCAGCTATGCCCGTTTTATACCATCCGTGATTTTAACCGCTAGGACGCACTGTCCCTTCGCGGCGGGCAGCCCGGGCTAGGCTGACAGATGCCCCAAGGTCCTAACCACCCGTGACTTTAACTGCTAGAGCTCAGAGCTCCTTCGCAGTGGGCAGTCAGGATTGACTGACAGGCGCCCCAAGAGTTTGCCCCGTGGAGGCGGCACAACTCAACGCTAGGCTCTTAGTACTCTCACCTAATGGCCAGGCTTTATAGCCAAAATGGCTGAGGTTCTTTAATTGTGTTGGCTGCTTTACAGTAAACCAGAGAAACAAGTCAGGCTTATGCACAAATGGTTACCAAAATTTATTAAACTAGATTCTAATCATGTGGTTACAAAATTGCTAGTGCCTACTTATTTAAATGTATAGATGTTACACACACAAACAAGTTACAAAGCTGAAGCCACAATCCCAAAGAAAGAAAACAAAGTATAGAGCTCTATTTCAAAATATGTGTACACTAAAGATAGGAGATCAGGTGTGGGTGCTTCTTACCCTCCTTGCATCTCTCGATTCCAGCGGTGCCAAGCCAGGATCGGTCACTCAATTCCGCGGAAAGACGAATAAGGGACAAGGCTCAGGGACCCTCTTAGCTGCAGAAGCCTTGGGAGGCTGTCACTTATCTGACCAGCAGATAGATAGTGAAAAGCACTCAAAAATCATGGTGCTGTAGGTCCCATACTTATACCTCTGTACTCCTTTATTCTCTTTCTCCTTTCTTATGCCAAATTGGGGCTGGTCTGTCTGGGCGACGCCAGCTCTCGCAAGAGTAGTTTACACTTGCAAGGGAGAGAAACAATAAGTTTCGACTACTGGACATTCCTTTATTAGGGTAAATATTTTCCCACCTAGGATGTGGGTGTGTGTGCATCACGTTATTTAGTAGGGGCTAAGAGCCATGTCTGTCACAGCTTCTCTGTCTGCTGTGAGCCTAATCGTTGTATATGTTCCCAGAGGCACATTGCAGCAGCACACCCGTGCTTCTCACAGCTTCAAAGGCTGTGCTGGAATTTATGTTAAGTGCCCTGTTGTTTTGGCTCCCTTGTGTTCCCAGCAATGCTGGTCTGAGAGGGGGCTGGCTGTCTGGCTACAGTGCAGTCCCATGCTTGAAGTGTGATCTCTCTCGCACATACTGTGAATAGTCACAGTCACCACACCAAATCCCAAGTGTCATCATACATGTATGCATACTTTCTACAGCCGGAAGCTGAGCAGAATACCCACACATCCCCCCCAGGCTGAAGCCTGGTACTTTCAGTCTCTTGGCCAAAACACAATATACACAGGTCTCATGGGCTGCAGGATAACAAAAACAAACACATTCAATTCTCCCCCTCCCCTCCCCAGGCCAAAACATAATACTTGCACCCTAAGCTCTCAGAGCAAAGATGCATCTCTTCTTCTAAGCTGGCCACATCACAATCTCACCAGACCATTAGGCCTGACAGACCCATACCAGATTAGACTATATGTCGTTATGGTTGTTTAAATGAGTTTCAGCGCCATGGTGTTCGATGGAAACCTTTACATAACTTGTATAACTGGCAGTCCATAAGATCACCCTGTGCCAAAACAGACCAAATGCACCTTCATTAAAGTAAGTAACCAATATTCATGTGGCCTATTCCCACCAAAAAGCAATGCAATATCACTATTTACTTAATATTTATGTGATGCACTTCATGCAAATAAAAAATTGTCTGACATTTGCAGTCCAAGGCAAGTTATTTAACAGTGGAAATCACAATGATAGGGGAAAGAAGGTGAGGGATTGGTGTAACAACTAAGAGGTAAACTGTATTGCTTATGAATTTTGAAAAAAAATTATGAAACATGAGAATCAGGTCTACACATTAAAATTTAGATCAACCTAGATACATATAAAAAGTTCACACTCGATTGACATAGTTAAGCCAATCTAATACCCCATATAGTTGCCATTAAAACAACAGGAGAATTGTTCTGTTGATCTAGCTACCGCTCTTGAACAGGTCGATTAACTACAGCAAAGGAAATTCCCCTTTCTACTCTATGGCTGCATTTACGCTACAGCAACCTTTCGAAAGATCATCTTCTAGAAGAGATCTTCAGGGAGATCTTCTTTCAAAAGAGTGCATCCACACACAAACAAGCAGATCAAAAGATAATCCACTCTTTTGATAGAGAGTATCCACACAGCCCCCGCTCTTTCAAAAGAATGGGCCAGGGATTCAAATATCTGGCGCCATGAGGACTGTTTTTTTTGAAAAAAGGGGTCCTCAGAGCATCTACACATGCTCTTTTTCTTCCTGATCTGGGAGTGGAAGAGGGCTTCCGGAAGGAGAGTGGTGTTCTTTCAATTTCAGATCAAAAGAGCGCATTTTGTGTGTAGATGCTCTGCGTGTTCTTTCGAAAAAGGGCCTGATTTTCTGAAAGAATTTGCTAGTGTAGATGTAGCCTATGTCACTACAGCTCTAGTGACTTTCTAACCTTCAAACAGCCAATTCATTTCGTCTTCATGAAAAATTCCATCTTACAGCTGGCTCCAAACTTCTGCGAAGCCTGCAGTAGCAGATGATCTACAAGTCACAGGATCTCCTCAGGGGCAGGGGACAAATCCTTGTTCACATTAAGTAGGTAGCACTAGTAACCCTGCTACCTACCAAATATTCGGGATAGAATCCTCAAGTGCAAATGAAATAATCTTTAATTAATGACTGATCTTTAATTCTTGCAGACTCCAGGACAATCCTGGAGGGTTAGCAACCCTAAGTGCATTGGAGCATCCATGGGCATGCCTGCAAAATAAAGATGGTTCCTGTACAGCACCTTTCTGCTCTCACTCCAAATCTTTGGCCAACCAGGGGCAGTTCTCATCCTTGGAATGATTTAGAGCAACCTCACAGAGACTGGGATGAGATGCTAGCCAGCCAAGAATTCCTCGATGGCAGTGGAATCTTCGGCTGTCTGTATAAAGCAAGTTTTGTGCAGCCAGGGAAGTGCAGAGGTGCCTTAAGTGGGTATGAATCAGTGTCTCCAGTGAATACACAGTTTAAGTCCTAAGATTGGATTACATGAGGAGCTGAGTACCTCTTACAAAGTGCTAGCATCCTCAAATACCATTGAAGTCTTTAGTGTTTGTGTATACACAAAAGCTACAGTGACATAACTATGGGAGTGTCTTCATTGGAGCTGGAAGGTATATGTAGTACCAGCTATGAGAACTGTGTAGCTAGAGTCTACGTATCTTAAGTTGAATTTCCAGCACCACCCCGCTGCAGGAGATCAACAGGAGGAACTCTCGCATCAACTTCCCTTACTCCTCGTGACTACAAGGAGTCTTCACAGATGTTTGAAGCTAGCTGTCGGGTGGAAAGTTTCATGAAGAGGAAATGAGTTGGTTGTCTGAAGGTTAGAAAATTACTACAGCTGTACTGAAACAGAGTAAGAAGTGGGTTTTCCATTTCTGTAGTTAATACACCTAGCTAGATCAACAGTGATAGCTCGATCAACTGTGACTACAAGGAGCACTGGAGTCAACAAGAGCAACCTAAACGTTGGTTTTAGCATGCCCCATTAGAAGTACTAAATCAAACCTCGAAGTTCAGCCTCTGGAGCATTGATCTTCAAGTAAGCACAGATGTACTCTAGGTCTCAGACAGGACCCTCCTGCTGCTGACACTGCCACTGGCATGCTTCTGTTTTTGCCAATAGTATGCTTCTGTTTTTAGTATGCTAGCTCAGTCAGAATTGTCCCCCCAAGTATTAAGCTGGAAATGTTCTTTGAGACTCCTCTGATAAAAACAGTTGCTTTTTGTTTTTGTTTTTTTAAATGAACCACTTTCTTGTGGCAAAAGCATACATTAGTCACTATCATAAGTTACAAGGACAGACAAGTGAATGACGAAAGTTAAACTAGTTTCTGTTTCTCCCACTTTTTATTTACTTTTAGATTAACTGTCTTTTTAACAGCGATGGCAGAACACCACTCAGAAAGCAAACCGTATAATCAGTTCTGCAAATAGCACAACAGAAGTGTTGTTGAACTGTCACATGGCAGAGCCACCAAAGAAATTAAAATTTCTGTGTAGATTTGAATAAAGTTCCCTCCGAACTTTCTGTTTTGCAGTTGGTTCTGCTGCTGTGAAATGAGAACAAATTTTCCCACAAGATGCATATTTCAGGCAGTGGAAAAAGCAATTTAAAGAAATCTAATGTATGGAACTTTTGAAATACTGTAATAAAAAGCAAAATGTTGAGATGTGATTACACACCTGTTGACATAATAGATTTTCAGTATCTTTCATTTTTTAATATTTTTCTACTTCTCCAGGGATAAATTGTGACTCTTGCCTTACATTCCAAGGATTGCTCATGGAGACAGAAATCAGGAGTCAAAGTAATTAAATAGAAGTTGGCATTAGACATAGACCCTAATCAGCTTCAGGGTGTGAAGAGTACAAGCTATAACATGAAGTTCTCAAATTAAAAAAAAAAAAAAAGAAAACAGAAATAAGTTGAACTATAAGAAGAAATATTAAGATTGGGTGCCCAGTTATAGTGATCATTTCAGAAGTGAAATATATCAGAGATTGCATAAAATGCACTATTATGCAATCTGAGAGTTACCTCAGGTAGCCCACACTGAAAATGTCAAGGGACAGGCTGAGAAAAGAGGAGCACTCTCCCCACACTGGCAGCTAATACTATAATTAGATTCACTCACCAGTCACAAACTGCGCTCTTGATCCCATAGGCTGGTTATCAAAAAGGTTAAAAAAAATCACACAGCCCTTTTAATGAATTCAGTTTTCTGACTCCCAATTAGCAAATAGTTGCAGTAAGCTTAGTAGTTACTTAAAAAATGCTGTTCACCATACAGTAAACCCTTGAGTTACACGGGGGTTGCATTCCTGTAACCCCTACCACGTAACTCGAATTTTCAGACCAATTGAGAGATGGAACCAGGCAACACCCTGTTTCCCAGCCAGGGGGCAGCTTGGTGCCCATCTCCCTGCTGTTTGTGGGACCTGGGAAAGTGGTCCCTTTCCTGGCTCCCACAAGTGGCAGACAGATGGGAGCCAGCTGTAGCCTGGCTCCCAGCTCTCCTCCCCTTGCAGAGCCAGGAAACTGACCAGGGCAGCAACTTTGGTCAGTTTCCTACCTCCAGCCAGTGGAGGGAACTGGGAACCAGGATTCCCAACTCCCCTCCACTCCTTGGAGCCAGGAAACTAACCAGGTCTGCTGCCTGGTTTCCAGCTCCCCAGCACTCTGGGGACTGGGAAACCACACCTGTCAGGGGCGCCAGCCATGTTAACCTGAGATGCGCAACTTGGCTGCGCATATCAAGAGGGTTTATTGTACAAAGCAGTCATGGGCAACCCGCAGCCCACTGGGGCTCTAAATGCACCCTGTGGACCCACGGGTCTCCTTTCTTCCCCACCAGTGTCTCTTAAACACTGGGGCATGGAGCCCCACACTTCCTACTCCTCTCTGTCCTGCTCACCACTTTTAGAGCACAGCAAATCACCCGATTCGTGCTCCATCATCAGTTTTCCCCTTCCTTCCTGGAACTGCTCACAGCTGCCAAAGCTCTGGGAAGGAGGGGAAGGAACGGGGACGGAGTGTGAATCAGGAGATTCACTGTGCTCTTAAAGTGCTGGCAGGGAGGCGGAGGATTGGGAAGTACAGGGCTCCAGTACCCCAGACACACATGGGGGTGGGGGAAGAAGACAGGGGATCCATGGGCCACAGACAGAACTCAGGTAGGCTCCAGGCTGTTGCAGCCCACTGACATGAAGGAGGGCTACGCCTGCAGCCAGCTCACTGTTTGTGGTTGCCCATCACTGATACGATGTGTTCTGCTCCCCAAAGAGTCAGCCACGTTATCAAATCAATTCTAGTTTGCGTCTTACCCAAAATATCATGTTGACAGCCAATTCTTTAGTATCTAAAACAAAAGGTTTAGTATAAAATAAAAGAACAATTAGAAAATCTTTAAATGGCCAAAGCAGATACATACATATGACTTCAAATTATGTATTTCAGATTCTTAGCTGCATTGGTGAGTTTTGTGATTTGGAAAGTCTCTCTGGAACACATCTAAACTATGTTCCCCAAGGGATGGAAAACCAAGCCCCGAGGTAAGGGGGAAGTGAACATGGGGAGGAACACCTCCTGATTCATACTGAGAAAGCAGAACAATCAGCTAGTTATCTTAAGTCTCTGCACACAAATGCAAGAAGTCTGGGAAACAAGTAGTAAGAATTGGAAGTTCTGGCACAGTCAAGGAATTATGAGGAGATTGGACTAACACAGACTTGGTGGAGTAACTTGCAAGAGACTGGAGCACTGTCATGGTTGGGTATAAACTGTTCAGGAAGGATGAGTGAGGAGAAAAAATGGAGGAGTTGCACTATATGTAAGAGATCACTATGATTGTTCGGCTCTCCAGTACAAAACTGGGGAAAAGGCTGTGTAGAGTCTTTGGGTTAAGACTAGAGGTGAGAGCAACAGGAGTGATGTCATAATGGGTATCTGCTATAGACCACCAGAGCACGGGGCTGAGGTGCAGATGGCATTCTTTGGACAACTAAAAAGTTTCCAGATCCCAGACCTGGAAACCTGTGCACAGATAATCCAGGAAGTTTTTGGAAAGTGTTGAGGACAACATCCAAGTACAAGTACTTGGAACCAAGTACAAGGAACCAACCAAGGTCATGCTCTTCTTGACCTGCTGCTTACAAACAAGGAAGAATTGGTAGGGAAAGTAAAAAGATGTGGCAGGTACGTGGGGCCCGGGTTCCCCCCAGACCACCATTGCCCCCTTGCCCCCATTGTCCCTTCACCCCCATCTCAAGAAAGGCAATGGCATCCTGGCCATGGGGCTAGTGTACTGAACAGAGGCCGGAACCCAGGAACGAGGCTAGCCTTACCACCCATGGTGCCAGGGGTGGGATCTAGTGTGCTGCCGTGAGACCCTGCAGCAGACCCACCTAAAGCAGCTTAAAAGAAAAGAGAGATGGAAGACATAGAGAAGGTGTTTGTACAAGCCACCGCAATACAGCAGGAGGCCACCCGGGCATATGCAGCTACCCAGCAGAAAGCCATGACTGCCCTGGTACATGGCCTAGATGGGACTTGACCCCTGCAGGCTAGCAACTACCTCCAGAAAATGAGGGACGAAGATGACGTAGAAGCATACCTCTTGGCCTTTGAGAGGATGGCTATTTGGGAAGGCTGGCCCTGAGACCAGTGGGCCAGCATCCTGGCCCCATTCCTCTGTGGAGAGGCCCACAAGGCCTACTTTGACCTACCCGAGGAGGTGGCTGCAGATTACACCCAGCTGAAGGCAGAGATTCTGGCCCAGACTGGAGTGACAACGGCCGTCAGAACCCAGAGGTTCCATGAATGGAGGTACTGGGAGGGGAAAACACCAAGGGCCCAGTTGTTTGACTTAATCCACCTAGCCTGAAGATGGCTACAGCCCAAGACCCATGGCCCGGAGAAGATCCTGGAAACAATTGTGTTGGACCGGTACATGAGGTGGCTACCGCCAGACCTTCGGGGATGGGTCAGCCAGAATGACCTGTCCTCATACGATGAAATAGTGGTTCTCATGGAGAGACAGTTAGCAACACGAGGTCTCTCACAGCCCCTTGCGGAGAAAGCCCAATGGGGCAAGCAGCCCACTCCTGCTCCCTGGACCCGGCCATTAGAGCCCCTAGGCAGGGTTGTGGGGAGGAGAAAGGAGAGGGAAGGGCAACTGGATGTCCGCAGGGGACTTGGGAGGCCAGAGAAATAGGATCCGGGGGTGAGACGCAGCAGCCCCAGGGGTAGGCAGATGCTCTGTGCGGGGTATAAGCATTATGTGTGTGGGGAATTTGGAAACATAGCAGCCCACTGCCCAAGCATGGACAAACCTTGGGGATCAGGGAGGTTCTTGCAACCTGATAGATGTGGTGGTATGGCGACGGCTCCCCACCGGTACAGCCAGCCTATTAAAATGAATGGTGTGGAGACAACAGCCCTGGTGGACTCAGGGAGTGCCCTCACATTAGTCTCAGGGCAGCTGGTGGGGCAAGACCAGCTTACCCAAGCCAAGTGCACCAGAATATCTTGTGTGCATGGGGATGTGTACTATTACCCTGTCATACCCGTGCAAATAGAGCTCCAAGAGAGCATTGCAAGAGTGGTACCAAGACTCCCCTACCCGGTAGTGATTGGGTGCGACTTCCCTGGCTTCGGCAATCTGCTGCCCGTGGAGGAAGGGGGAGTAGAGGGGCCACCCCCAACCTTCCATGATTTCTCCCAAGACCTCTTTGCTGCACCTGGGAAGCCCCAGAAGTCAAGGTGTGAGAGGAGGACAGCCAAACGACTGGGCACCCAAATCCTCTCCCAGAACACGGGACCAGCCCTGGTGGGGAAGGAGGCTGAACCCACAGGGAGGAGGGTGACCTGGGGCTTAGAAAAGCCCAAGGTTGGGCCCAGCACTATGGAGCCCCCTGGGTCAGAAGAGGAAGGAGCTCCCACTGAGCTTGAGAGTATAGGGTCTTCCCTCATAAACTTTGCACAGGAACAGGCCAAAGACCTGGTATACCAAAATATATGCCAGGAGTTAGTGGCGGTGAATGGGGTACCCACAGAGGGAAGAACCAAAGGCCAGAGACCATACTATATATTCAGGGGGACCTACTACACCGTGTAGGGAAAGTACAGGACCAGCCAGGAGAGCAACTCCTGATGCCCCAAAGATATTGGAGGGCAGTGATGGACTTAGCCCATAGCCACTTGTTTGGGGGTCACCTTGGGGTTGAGAAGAACTTAAACTGGATTTTGAGGAGGTTCTTTTGGCCTGGGGCATATGTAGAAGTCCAGTGTTTCTGTGCCTCCTGCCCTGAGTGCCAGCTGCATAGGCCACAGCCGCAACTGAAAGCCCTGTTAGTGCCCCTACCCATTATCGAGGTCCCCTTTGAGCGGATTGCAGTGGATCTAGTTGGCCCACTGGAGAGGTCAGCCCAAGGACACCAGTATATATTTGTAGTCCTGGACTATGCCACCCGATACCCAGAGGTGGTACCCCTGCGTAATGCCCACTCAAAGACTATCGCAAGGGAGCTAGTACAGATCTTTGCCAGAGTAGGAATCCCCTGGGAGATATTAACAGACCAGGGTATGCCCTTTGTCTCCAAGCTGATGAAAGATTTATGCACATTGCTCCACATCCGGGCCCTGAGGACGTCAGTATACCATCCACAGACAGATGGCCTCATCGAATGGTTCAGTCACACCCTCAAAAGCATGATGTGCAAGGTAGTGAGCCGGGATGGGAGAGACTGGGATGCCCTACTCCCATATCTTATGTTTGCCATCCAGGAGGTTCCTCAGGCCTCCACAGGGTTTTCTCCATTCAAGCTATTGTGTGCCGGAACCCCCAAGATATCCTAGACCTTGCCTAAGAGACTCAGGAGGAGCAGCCAAACCTTGGGTGCAATAGCATTGAGCATGTCATCCAGATGAAGCACCAGATTGCCAAGGTTACATCCATCATCCGGGAGCACCTGGAACAGGCCCAAGAAGCCCAGCAGGCATACTATAACCAACAAGCAGCAGTCTGGAAGTTCAAGATGGGGGGCAGGGTGATGGTATCGGTCCCGATGGCTGAGAGCAAGCTCCTCGCCCAGTGGCAGGGCCCTGATGAGGTAGTTGAGTCTATAGGGGAAGTAAACTACAAGGTACGACAACGAGATCATTGGAAGACTGAGCAGGTCTACCATATTAACTTACTAAAACCTTGGCAGGACCAGGAAGAGCAGCTGGCTGCCCTGAGCATGTTGGTGCTGGAGGAAGGCCAGGAGAGACAGGTGAGAATCTCCCCAGAGCTAAACGCTGACCAACAGAGGGAAGTCCTCGACATGTTGAAACAACATGCACATGTGTTTTCAGCAAACCCTGGACGAACCACAGAGGTGGAACACCACATTGTCACTGACGCAGGGGTAAGGGTGCACGTGAGGCCTTACAGACTCCCAGAAGCGAAACGGGAGGAGGTCTAAAGGGAGGTTCAGAGGATGCTGGAACTGGGTGTTACTGGGGAGTCTCATAGCCAGTGGTCCAGCCCAATCATCTAGGCGTCTAAACCAGATGGCAGCCTCTGGTTTTGTAACAATTTCTGAAAGCTAAACAAAGTGTCCAAATTTGATGCATACCCCATGCCACATATTGATAAATTGATAGATCGATTAGGAAAGGCCTGCTTCCTGTCTGCCCTCGACCTGACCAAGGGATACTGGCAGATTCCCTTGGCCAGAGAAGCCTGGGAAAAGACCACCTTTTCCACCCCAGAAGGCTTTTACTAGTACACTGTCCCGCATTTGGGTTACATGGAGCCCTGCACAACATTCCAATGGCTTAATGGATAAGTTATTATGGCCACAACATGCTTATGCTGCAGCTTATCTCAATGACATTGTTATCCATAGCCCAGACTGGGACACCCACCTGAAGAAGGTAGAGGCAGTGTTAAACACCCTGAGGGAAGCTGGCCTCACAGCGAACCCGTCAAAATGTGCTATAGGGCTAACGGAAGCAAGATATTTGGCGTACATTGTGGGCCAGGGCGTAGCGAAACCCCAACTAAACAAGGTAGCAGCAATACAAAAGTGGCCTTGGCCGCGTGGAAGAAACAAGTCCAGGCATTCCTGGGACTCGTGGGGTACTATCAGAGGTTCATCCCCCTACTAGAACATGCCCCCTGACAGACCTCACGAGAGCCCATGGCACTGACGTAGTGAACTGGCCCCCAGTGGCAGAGGAGGCATTTCTGGATTTAAAGACAGTCCTATGTAGTAACCCAGTTCTCATTGCTTCAGATTTTGAGAAGGAATTCTTACTACAAACTGATGTCTCCAGCGTGGGTTTGGGGGGCTGTGCTGTCCCAAATGGTCAGGAAAGAAGAACGCTCTGCCCTATACCTGAGCCACAGGCTCCTTCCAAGACAGCGGAATTACGCCATCATCGAAAAAGAGTGTCTTGTGAAAGGGTGAAATGGGCAGTTGAAAGCTTAAGATACTACCTCCTCGGACAGAAGTTTACCCCCGTCCCACACCATGCACTCCTACAGTGGATGCACAGAAACAAGGATAGGAATGCAAGAATAACCCAGTGGTTCCTGTCCTTGCAGCCGTTCCACTTTAGAGTACAGCACAAGGCCAGGCCCAGCATGGGAATGCCAATGGCCTGTCCTGGGTACACTGTATGCCATTTCAAGTAGCCCAACTCCATCGTGTTGAGCTGGGGAGGGGGATATGTGACAGGGTAAGGCCAGTGGCTGGTGAGTACAAGAGGGAAAAGCAGGTCTGGCAAATAAGCAGAGTGGGAGCAGCTGGGGAGGAAGCTGCCGTGGGTCAGTTGGGACCAGCTGGTCCCACTTAAAACTGCCTTTAAAAACCCCTTTGCCCAGTGGGAGTTGTTGCTCCTGTTGAGGGAAGCAGGTAAAGAATAGGAGTGAGTCTATGCCATTATAGTTATAGTGGACTACAAGCTAAATATGAGTCAACAGTGTGATGCTGTTGCAAAAAAAGCAAACATGATTCTGGGATGCATTAACAGGTGTGTTGTGAACAGGACATGAGAAGTCATTCTTCCGCTCTAGTCTGCACTGGTTAGGCCTCAGCTGGAGTATTGTGTCCAGTTCTGGGCACCACAGTTCAAGAAAGATGTGGAGAAATTAGAGAGGGTCCAGAAAAGAGTGACAAGAATTATTAAAGGTCTAGAAAATGTGACCTATGAAGAAAGGCTGAAAGAACTGGGCTTGTTTAGTTTGGAAAAGAGAAGATTAAGGGGAGACATGATAGCGGTTTTCAGGTATCTAAAAGGGTGTCATAAGGAGGAGGGAGAAAACTTGCTCTTCTTGGCCTATAAGGATAGAACAAGAGGCAATGGACTTAAACTGCAGCAAGGGAGGTTTAGGCTGGACATTAGGAAAAAGTTCCTAACTGTCAGGGTGGTCAAAGAGTAGAATAAATTGCCAAGGGAGGTTGTGGAATCTCCATCGCTGGAGATATTTAAAAACAGGTTAGATAGATGTCTATCAGGGATGGTTTAGCGAGTACTTGGTCCTGCCATTGGGGCAGGGGGCTGGACTCGATGGCCTCTCGAGGTCCCTTCCAGTCCTAGTATTCTATGATTATGGATCAGATGCTAGAAAACCAACAGACACAGTGGGAAATTCAAGAATATTCACAGAACTATTTAATGAGAGTAGCTGAACAACAGCCATGCTTGTTTCAAATTGTGCTAAAAGAAAATACAAGAAATCATAAGGTCTAGGAACGAACAGCGGGAGGCTTCCAGGTCTAGGACAGAGGCCCAGCTGAGGTATTGTTATGTCTATGGGCAGCAGGGGTGCCTACTTTGTCCTATTTCTATTGCGATAAGGAGCCTCAACAGGAAGTAAGGAGTGATGTAAAGCCCAGGAGAATCCCACCCAAAAGGAGATTAGGTAAGAAGGCATTCTATTTTGGAGCATGGGAAAAGAGGACATACAAAGAGATTACAAGTAGTAAATGGACCCCATGACAGCACCTAAGTACCCATAAAAATCTGGATCCATGTCTGTTATTCACACACTTGTGTCACTGAACTTACTTCTTTATGGGAAAAAAACCTGTTTTTTCAGCATGTTGAAACTGATCAGTGTCGCAAAACAAAGTTCATATATGAGACTGATGATGAAAACATTGAGGCTGTTCTCTGATGTTATAAAAGCATAAACTTGATTGAGCTAGTGCACTATGTGAGCAAATTAATTAAACTCTTAAGAGGCAGCAGCAAAGAAACTGTGGCTGACACTGGTGAGATGGCAAAAAGGTCTGCTGTATCTCTTGAGCAACTTAAAAATGTGATGCATGAGGAAGCTTTAGGTGTCCTGGGAAACAAAGTAGTGGCAGAGACAGTAGTCACCCAGCTAATTTCAAGATGACTGGGGTTTTCATTTGTAATATGGGTTTACCATAGCTAATCCAGAACTCACTCATCCAGCAACATCCATAATCCAGCATGATTTTAGTTAGCTCGATGACCGCTTATCATGGGTGCAGCAAAGTTTCCTGTGGTCCAATAAAGTTTGTTTACAGCCATCAGTTCTGGCTCTCAGTGTTCTGTGCTGTTATTCAGCGGCAATTTACCCCTAAATGTCTTCTCAGAGCCCAGTAAGCAGAGGAAGTGTTGGTAATGTGCTAGACCAGCGGTATCCAACAGAAATTCAAAGATTGCCCCATTTGTGGTTGTCATCTCTCCATATTTGCCATGTTCCCTCCCCCACACTTTAAATAAATGTCCTTCCCCTCCCCCAGAACCAGGCACCCCCAGTCCCTATTCTAATTCAATGCTGATGACTCACAAGAGCCACTGGGGCTGCCTCCACATGATTCTCCTACCAAGCAGGGGGGTGCGGACATGGAGTGAGTGGACAACACTCCCTAGATGTGTCTACACTACAAAAATTAACTTTGAAGTTGAGCATCTACACACACCCTACTTCAAAGTTAAACTTTGAAAGTAGGCCACTACTCCATTCCTCGGAATGGAGTAAGGACTTTGAAGTTGGGCTCCCTTACTTTAAAGTTAACTTTGAAGTAAGGGAAAAAATGTGTAGACTCTCTGCTGGCTACTTTGATGTAGTTCCTAACTTTGATGTTAACTTGGAAGTTAGTTCCTAGTGTAGACGCACCCCCTGTGTGTATCTATCAGGAGGAGCCACATTAAAAGGCTCCAAGAGATGCTTGTGAGTCAAGAGCCATATTCTCCATAACATGGTGTCCTATTTACCACATTTGGTGAGTGGCAAACATATTCTGCTATACAATATTGACCTCCCATGGCAAATTCTCTTGTTTAATACTGGTCAGGTCCCAAGGGTGCTGGACTAGAGATTTTCAACTTGTATTGGTTGCAGGGAACCATAATTTCCATTTAACTTTACATTCCACCTACTGTGAAGTCATATTAACTGACAATGTAGAAGACAACCACCATGGTAGATCAAGCGCTTCCCCTGAAGCATGCGGCAGATGACACCAAATCTGTGGAGGGAAATTCACTGGCACCCCAGAAGAAGGAAACACTCTCAGTTGCTTTGTATGGCCACTGTGACCTCTCTCCTGGTTCCCTGGAGAGTTAAGTTAATCAAAAAGCTCTTTTTATTACCCCGATGTAAAAAAATATATATCTCCTTTCAAAAAGTCCTGAAATTGAAATGGTCTCTAAAGGTGTTTCATTACACCTATAGTAAGTCTACATCACTAATATTGACCTGATGGTCTTTGGCCAAAACTTTTCAGCTTAAGGTAGGATATAATATCAATTATGGGTTACACTAATGAGATGACGAACTTAGCTGATACAGTTATTGATCTTGTACAAGAGTAAATCTTTTATGCAGATACCTGCAGAATTTCACAGTATCACTTAGTTGGGTATGTGTTAACAAGGCTGGATTCCTGCCGTGTTCTGGATGCCAACAAAACATATTTGTCAAAAAAAAATTACTTCCATTGATATTTTGCCTATTCGGATAAATCTGGTTTTTAAGGGAAAGGGGTGGGAGGGAGGAATAAGGCTGATCATTTCAGATAATCAGTAGTATGTTGTAAATACTGGAAGATTATATTTGTCTTTGAGGTTATATTTAATCTATATTGACCTAATTGTTTCTCTCCTGTACTCCAGTACTTTGGGGTAAAATTCCAAAAGATTAAGTCCTGAACTCCCTTCTTTGCACTTGAACAGTTTGTGTCAGCAAAGTCACAGTAGTTGTGCATATACTAATACCTGAGCCCCCAAATCAATTAAATGTGCAAAGACCCTGGCAAAATGAAAGGCCACCCTTTTGAAAATGTGGTCCTTTCTGTTGAAAGCACTGTTGTGTCATTAGAAAATGTAATCTTCTGGATACTGTTATTTATATTAATATATAGGGTATGAGGGCTTGATAGTATTTAGATAGCTAAACAATATTAAATAAATATATGGTATTTTATCTAAATAAGGTATCATACACACAGCATTGTTCATGTACAGCAGCCATGACAGCTCCTGAAGTCAATCCCAATCACAGATAAATTAATAGCAATTATAGAATGAAAATTAACGACTGAGTCAAAGTCTCTCTCCTTCTATTACTGAATTGGTCCCTATCAGACTCTTCCCAGTGCAGTTTTAGTACAGTACAAAAAATCCAAAGAACTAAAAAGAAAACAAGAAACTGTAATTATGAAGTATGCCACTGATAAATCATGGTATTTATCAAGCAGGAAAGACTGTCTTGTGTCTGCGCATAGAAGCTGCTTTTGTTGTTGTTTGTATGTACGTTTGCTTCTTATTTTCTGGTGTTATATTTAAAAATAATATGCTTTGACAGTGAAATAAATCTATTCCAGAATGAGGATTTTTGGGATAAGGTTCTTGTGGATACATCTATATTTCTGATTTAATACTCTATTTTTCATAGTCCTCCTACTGCTCTCCCACACTGCCTCGTTTCACATTTGCTATATGTGCTCCTTGCCCTGGGGACATCTTAATCAAACACCACTTCCTCTTTTAAATAACGGCACATAGCTAGGTGTACCCTTTGTGCAGCGTGGAGTGAAGCACATACCAGTTAAAGGAGCTACTCTGTGTTCCACGTTGACCTGTCAAGAGGCCCTAGCCTTCCTTGCCTTCCAAGAAGAGAAAGATGCCATGTGGGCAGTTGCCCACTATGCCAAGATGTACAACCAGCTAGCAGGGCTTTTTCTGGAACAAGGACCAGCACTGTTTCAGAGCAAAGCAAACTGAGCTGCAATAGCAAAGGGTCAAGACAGACTATCCAGTAATTCTCCCATACCATACTATGAAGAGCTGGAGAAGATTTTTCACACAGGACACCAGCACCAAACCCTGGCCCAAATGACCACAGTTGCTGACCAGAAGCAGAGCCTTCCAGATAGCTGACTTTTCCCTGGCATGCCAAACCCTGAGCCGGGGACTCAGACACCAGAGTGCTAGCTGGAACTGCTTTTTCTTAGCAACTAGCCTAAATCACCATTACTGCAGATTAAGCCAACGACTACTTGCCCTACCTTCAGTGGCTATGGAGAACAATTAAATACCATCCTCTTTGTAGCAGCTCTTAACCATGGGCAGCGGATATAATAAGCATTGCCCTCCATGGTACTGCTGCCAACCCACTGCTGGGTTGTGGTGCCTGGAGAAGCCCACTGCCTCCCCCACTCCATCTGCTACCCTCAAAGGTCCCATTGCTCACTACTCCCCTCCTCCTGGGGATTGTTGGAAAAAGTTGGTGGACTAAGGATGCTCAGCTGGGTGCTGCTAGGACTGGCGGCTCAACAGGGGGTGGAGGGGCTTTCAAGGCGGGAGAAGAAGGTGCTGAGGGAGGCTGCCAGTTCAGCCCAGCACTGGGAGTGGCTCAATTCTGGCAGCACTGGGCCCAGCCCAGTCCTCAGGGAGGCTGCCAGGCAGCCAGCTGCTGGGGCCAACCCTGTGCTAAGGAGCTAGGGAAGAAGAAGAGGCTTGTTCAGGTACTGGGGTGGGGGTTGCAGGCTGGGGGGCCTGTGGCAGTGGTTTGACCTGTTATGGCTGTGGCAGGCAGATACCCCTTGCAAGCCTCATGGCTTTTCCTTTTACTGCGGGGAAAGCAGGCCTGCTGGCAGGGAGGCCAGGACTCTAACAGAGTTTAAAAAAGAGCTCGATAAATATTTGGAGGTTAGGTCCATAGATGGCTGTTAGCAAGGGCTAAGGTGTGGTGCCCCCAGCCTTTTGTCGAAGGTGGGAGATGGACGGCAGGAGACAAATCGCTTGATCGTTGTCTTCGGTTCACCTCCTCTGGGGCACCTGGCACTGGCTACGTCGGCAGACAGGATACTGGGCTAGAGGGACCTTTGGTCTGACCCAGTATGGCCGTTCTTATGTTCTTATGAGATCAAGGACAGCAGCTGCCCCACTCTCTGGCAGTTCAAAGGGGCCCAGAGCTACTTTAGTAGTGGCAGCCACCAGAGCTCCAGGCCCCTTGAATAGCTGTGGCAGTGCTGCTGTGCCCCTCTGTGTGTTTGGGAGGGAGGTCTAGTGCCATGGTCCAGGCAGCACTAAGGGGCTGCAGAGCCGGGCCCCCTTCCTACCTTGCCCCAAGGCCCGCAATGGCTGCTGGACCCATTGTGGAGCGGTCTTTGGGGCTCCAACATGCAGAGGGTGGAGCCTTGGGTGAAAGGGGCTGGGCCAGTAGGCTTGCCTCCCCAAGGAGGGGTTCACCCACTACCCATCCCTTGATAATATCAGAAGACATCAGCTACCCCAAACCCCCAACTTATTTTCTAAAAACTAAACGTTCAATTTTGTAAAACTTTTCTCATGGGTGGGGCTTCTAAAATTTTTGGAACTTTTCCTGCTCTCCTGTGAACACTTCCCCATTTGTAGGCAGCTTTTTCCAGGTCTGGAATCCATAACTGGACATGGTACTACATCTGAGACCTCACCAGGGCCAAATAGAGTAGCACAATTACCTCCCACGACTCACCTATTACACACCTGGTAAAATGTCCCAGAATATTAGTCTTTTTCAAAACTGCCTCATGTTGTTGGCTCAGATTTAGTTTCTGATCCATTATAACACCCAGATCTTTTTTCAGTTGTACTATCACCTAAAACAGTCATTCCCCATTCTGTAGTTACACATTTGATTTTTTTTTCCTTTCTAAGTACAGCTCAGGGGTAGGGAACCTTTTCTGGGAACAGGCTGAAGGTGAGGATTGGGGTAGCAAGGAGGGTACAGGAACAGGCTCAGAGTAGGGGATCTGGGGATGATGGAGGGTGCAGGATCAAGAAGGGGACAGGGGGTCTGGTCAGGAGGTGGTCCAGGAGTAGGGGGAGGGTCTGGGTAATGAGGGACATGCTGACCTTTCTGTGGCAGCTTCCGGAACATCAGTGCAGAGAAGCATTCCCTGGACAGGCTTTTCCAAACTTAGCGACAATAAATTAACTTCTGAGCAGTCACGCATTGATTCTGGTACTCCACCAAGATGAAAAAGGTAGTCAGAGTCCATGGGAGAGCATCAGCCGCTGACCTTACTGCGTGGAAGACACTGTTACATCTCCTTCAGCTAAGCTATCTGTGTATCTCAGATTGATGAGGGAAGGGGCATAGTGTAAATTAGGCCTAAGTACCCTCTAATGAGTTGCTCCTTTCTGCATGTTGAACACATTTTGCATGTGATGCATATAGTTGAATAGAACATTTCAGCATTCAGCCTTAAGATTTTAATAAGTGCTATTGGAGGAAATCTACATCATTCTAAGTAGAGATAATCATTTTCAGGGTATACTAAAAGGTTGCCCACACAACCTTAATTCAGCCCAACATTTTTCCCATCGAATACAGTGGCTTTGGCAGAGGCAGGAATAAAACATAGTTCTGCCAGGTCACAGTCCTATGCCTTAAACACTAAACAAAATTATTTCCCTTCTTGCAAACATCTGCCTAGTTCAGAGGTCCTGTCCTAATATGTTTGTATCATGCAAGCAAGGGATTAAAACTTCAACAGAGCTTTATTTACAAAAGTGAAACCTCTTCACAAAGCTGCTGCACCATTCTGTAGCTCACACTAAGTCCCCAGCTAATCTTCTCCCTTGTCCTTCATGTTTCCTGTACTTCCAGACTCCCAGCAGCCAGTGCTCTCAGCCCTAGTAATTACAAACAGTATTACATCTAAAACATCACAATATGGCAGACATTCTGTGCAATAAAGGACTTATGAACGCATAAAGATTGCATCAGAATACTTAGCTATCCAGCCAGCAAGATTGCCAGAAGTTAGAGCAGCTCTAAGTCACCATAGCTGTGTCTACACGTGCACGCTACTTCGAAGTAGCGGCACTAACTTCGAAATAGCGCCCGTCGCGGCTACATGCGTCGAGCGCTATTTCGAAGTTAACTTCGACGTTAGGCGGTGAGATGTCGAAGTCGCTAACCTCATGAGGGGATCGAATAGCGCCCTACTTCGACGTTCAACGTCGAAGTAGGGACCGTGTAGACGATCCGCGTCCCGCAACGTCGAAATTGCCGGGTCCTCCATGGCGGCCATCAGCTGGGGGGCTGAGAGATGCTCTCTCTCCAGCCCCTGCGGGGCTGTATGGTCACCGTGGGCAGCAGCCCTTAGCCCAGGGCTTCTGGCTGCTGCTGCCGCAGCTGGGGATCCATGCTGCAGGCACAGGGTCTGCAACCAGTTGTCAGCTCTGTGTATCTTGTGTTGTTTAGTGCAACTGTGTCTGGGAGGGGCCCGTTAAGGGAGCGGCTTGCTGTTGAGTCCGCCCTGTGACCCTGTCTGCAGCTGTGCCTGGCACCCTTATTTCGATGTGTGCTACTTTGGCGTGTAGACGTACCCTCGCAGCGCCTATTTCGATGTGGTGCCGCGCAACGTCGAAGTTGAACATCGACGTTGCCAGCCCTGGAGGACGTGTAGACGTTATTCATCGAAATAGCCTATTTCGATGTTGCTACATCGAAATAAGCTATTTCGATGTTGGCTTCACGTGTAGACGTAGCCCATGTGTAGTAG
The DNA here is from genome assembly GCF_033958435.1 of Carettochelys insculpta. NCBI lineage: Eukaryota > Metazoa > Chordata > Testudines > Carettochelyidae > Carettochelys > Carettochelys insculpta. The sequence continues at coordinate 307,283,592 of NC_134137.1, read as the reverse complement.
GAGGCTTTTGTTTGAAGCTACCTCTATACTAGACTAAGAAAGTCAACTACAGATATACAATTGTAGCAACAGCTGATTGGACTGTCCATACAGGGAAAGGTTGAAGAGAGAGTTTCTCCTATCAACCTCCCTTACACCTTGCATCTCAAAACCCAAATGGGTCAATCTTCTGGGGTAGGATAGACCTGCTCTCAGCGTGTGCCACATCTGTGTTTCTCCCCACCTCCCCTGCACAAGAGGTGATCACCAAGCATGGCAAGGCACAGAGGGACACAAGAGATCCTGCTTCTGATAGAGGAGAAGTGAAGAAAACAAAAGTCTGAATATGAATGTGCAATATATGAGAGATACATAAAGAGTGAAGGGGACATAGGCAAGTGAGAGCTATGCAAAGAAGAGGAATGGGAGAGGAGATTAAAAGATGGGAAGAAAGGGGAAAAGAAGAAGCAGACTGGAAAAGTGGAGAAGGCATAAGACAGAAAACCCAGGAGGAGAGCAGGAAATTTGAGGAGATGGGAAGGTGGAACGCTGAACAGGGGCAATTTCTTAAAAAAAAAAAAGTGGGGTGGGGGGGATCTGAGCCTTCAAATGTAGAATAGAACATACATACAGAACTGAAGCCAGGAGAACATAGAAGGAACCACAGAGGGGTGACAACAATAATCTTTCTACCCTGCCTTTTGGCTAAAACCTGCAACAGTTCTTATTCCAAAGAGTCCAAGCTAAGAGTTGTAAGGAAGACTTGGAGGAAAGAATGGGTGTTGCTTGGCTGCAAAAGCAGAGCTAGTTGAAAAGTGTGATGGTTTGTTCCACAAAAAAATTGTTTGTCTTTTCATAAAAATATTCAAAATTTGAAAATTTTCACCCAGTTGTAGGAGGACTAGACACCCTTCTCCTTCTCTGTCCCCTAGTTAGCCAAACAGTTTCATACACACCTTCCTAAGCCTTTCCTGTGTCCTGATTTATTGCAGTGAAAGTCCAGACTCCTTGATTTACAATCTACCTGAGCAATGCAATAAGTGGTACTTACCATAGCATACACCTTAGCAGACCAAAACTGGGCTTTTTATAAACATGCAGCCTGCTACTGAGTAGATACACTGAAGTCTCACCACATTACCCATGCTGATAAGTAGATCTGAATGTGGTCTAATACTGCCATTTGTCTAGAAACAAGCTATACATTAGGTATCATGAACCAGTAGACTAAGTTCCAACAGGATCTTCAGGGAGTGATTACTCAAGGCCTATTTCCCCCAGGACAACAGCGATTCTCAAAAGCAGTTTCTACCAAATTCTCTCCTTTCCACAGGGAACAGCAAAGATCCAGATATACAAAGTTCACATCCTGAAAATGTCTCTCTTCTTGGCAGAGCAGCAGAGATACGGGTGGGAAAGGATGTTCATTGATGGAAAAGCTCTCCTCCAAGGCAGCAGGGAAGTTTGATGGTAAATCTGAGGGTAAATCCTCAGGCACTTCACGGAGGCAATGAAAGAACGTAGCTCATGGTAAAATATGACTTTGGGGGATCAGGAGGAGACATCCTGCTGTCATTTTGATTTAATTACAGGAGCAACTCCATTCAGAAGGATATGTCTGTGATGGCTTAGTCACAGAGTTTGAGACTGTCACCCGATGCGATGATCATACCACCTGCAAGGCCTGTGGGATGCCCCACCATCCTTTCCTGCTGGACCAGATGCAAAGGCACAGAGCTGGGGTAACAGTCCCACAGTTGAGTAACTCAGACACTGATAACAGCTCAGCTACTGGGACTTGTCAGCACCTTGAAGCACAGTCCCAAATGGGACCAAAACTGCAGATAAATCTGCCTTTCTCTGTATAAGAGTTTTACACAGAGGAAGCTTGCCCTGTTTTATCAATGAGAGAGAGAGATGCACAGATGTTGCTCACCTTCACCCCACTGGTGGGCTATATTTGCATGTTTTATCTGTATGAACAGTGACTAAAAATGAAGTCCTAGGTGATTCAAGATGGAATCTGTCAAGCTGGTGGGCTTTTACCTCAGACTAACAGTTGGGTAACTAGACTGAGCTGGTTTTTCTTACCTTGGGCCCCTCAAAATTCCATTTACTTTAGAATCTTCCCACCAAAAAGACCATGTGTGCTCAAGCTTTTCCCACCTTAGAAGCTTTATAAGGACTGCTGACATTAGCTGGTTGTTGTCTGCCTTAATGGCAGCATGTGTGGATTACATTCATCAACTAACATCAAAAGAAAAACTCAGCAGCATCTGGCAGGAAGAAGAGGGACACTATCCCTCCGTTATCCAGCCAACTTATCACCTAGCTGTGGTTCCTCTTCTACTGTTAGTTTCCACCGAACCAAGGGACTGTTTTGTTCTGTTCACTTCCACCATTCGTTATGTGGATTTATGAGTCACAGTGGGTTTTCCCCTGTTCCTCCTGCCTTGTAAATTACTCTTCAATAATACCAACTTGTTTCATTTTGATACCATTTCATTTTCTTCACTGTCACATTGGGGGCTGAAAGGAATTTTTGACCACTGGTATTCTGACAGGGGCACTGATACCAAGCAACCATGTTAACAGGGTTTGTTTGTTTGAACCCTTTGGGCAACATGACTCAGTAATGATTATTTACTCCGGGTTTGATAATAAACAGAAGTATTTTTATTGAGTATGAAAAGTAGGATTCAAGTGATTACAAATGAAAACAGATAGCTCAAAGTAGCTGCGTCTACACGTGCCAGCTACTTTGAAGTAGCCGCTCCAACTTCGAAATAGCGCCCACAACTACACGTGGTGGGTGCTATTTTGAAGTTGACATCGACATAAGGTGGCGAGATGTCGAAGTCGCTATCCCTATCAGGAGATGGAAATAGCGCCCTCCTTCGACGTTGAACGTCGAAGTAGGGCACGTGTAGCCGATGCGCGTCCCGCAACATCGAAATAGCGGGGTCCGCCATGGTGGCCATCAGCTGAGGGGTTGAGAGACGCTCTCTCCAGCCCCTGAGCTCGATGGTCGCCGCATGCAGCGGCCCCTTAAAGGTCCCCGCCCCCTGCCTTCCTGTGCAGGAAGCTGAGAGAGCGTGCAGGCGGCAGCACAGCCACGTGGCTGGCCTGCACGTCTCACAGCAGCCCAGAGACACCCCCCCCACTGCAATGGCCGCCCGCCAGCCCCCCAAGCGACCCCAGGGCAGCCCCCCAAGGGGGAGCCAGGGCTCCCAGGCCGGCAGCCAGGCTAGGAAGCGGCAGCGGGGCCCCTCCTGGACGGAGGCTGAGCTTCGGGACCTGCTGGGGCTCTGGAGCGAGGAGGAGGTGCTCCAGATAATGGAGGAGCAAGAGGTGGAATGCGGATGCATTCGCTCAACTGGCCGAGGGCCTGGCCACCCGGGGTCACCCTGCCCGCACTCCTGACCACGTCAGGAGTAAGGCTAAGGAGCCGCGGCAGGGTTACACCCGGGCCCAGGATGAGGCCAGCCAATCTGGGGCCGCCCCCGTCACTTGCCCCTTTTACAGGGAGCTCAGGGAAATCCCGGGCCCTCGGCACACCTCCTCCCCTCCGGCCACTCTTGACACCTTGGCCGAGGAGCCCCAGCAGGCCCTGGAGGCGGAGTCCGCCCCGGAGGCAAGCCCCGCACCCCAGGGCCCCCCCCAGGAGCCCACCCCTGGGACACCGGAGGAGGAAGAGGAGGAGGGGGTTCCTCCTCCAGCGATGGGGGGCTCCCCATCGCGCTGCCATCCCGGAGCTCCAGCAGGGCGTCCGCCCAGAGGGTGTCCCCCGACCATGGGCACGGACCATCAGGTATGTACCCCCCCAGTGCACACCCCTGGGGTTGAGGGGCGGGGGCAACAGACATGACCAGGGCCCTCCACATGCCCAGATGACCATGGCCCCAAGGACAGCAGTGGCATGTCCCTCAGAAGAGTGCATCAGCCCCTGCCCCCCCCCAGCATGACAGTGCCATGCCCCATCCCTGGGGATGGGGGGAGTGGAACCTAGGGTCCCCCGGGGGGAGGGGGTGGGACACCCATCAGGAGCAGCAGCATCTCCCGGGGACGGGGATGGGGAACCAGCAGCAGAGGGGTAGGGGGACAAGGGCCACAGCTCGGGGCCCACACTAAAGGCTGTCTCCACTCTTCTTCCCCCCCTGTGTTCCGCAGCTGCACCATCGGAGGGACCGGAGAGTGCCGGCGAGGTCTCAGTGGTCCCGGAGAGCCCACCGTGGCCATCACTGCAGGCCAGTCCCTTGGCGGAGCACCGACAAGCCCCAGGGCGGGGACGACAGCGGACCCAGCACCACCCACGGACGGCGACGGACCCCCCAGCTGCTAGCAACCCTCCGGCGGCAGCTGGAGGTCTCAGAGCAGCGCCTGCGGGTGGAGGAGCGGCAGCTCCATCTTCAGGAGTGGGCACTGGCCTGGCGCCAGGAGGCATGGGGGGCCTTTATGCGCACTTTTGAGCACATAGCCGACTACCTGGCACCCCATGCCGTGCCGGCTGCCACTCTGCCCGCCCTGCCTGCTCCACCTGCCGCTCCACCCGCTGCTCCACCCACTGCTCCGCCCGCCGTCGCACTTCCATCTGCCACCGAGGGGCCCTCCACCGAGGGGGCCTGGGGCCAGCTGACACCCACCGGCCATATCTACCGGTCCGCCCAGTCCCCAGCCAGCCCCGGCCAGGGCTGAGGCCGAGGCGCGGGTCGCGGCCACCCACCCCCAGTGCTATTAGGGGGTGCGGGGCCCAGGACGTGGCCCTCCCCTCCCCCTTTGTACATATCCCCTTTTACTTGTGTTTTGTATATAGTTTGTATTAGACCCCTGTTATTTTAGGATACCTGCCCCCCCATGTAAATAGTTCTCCCCTTCCTTGTCTTCCCCTTTTTTTTGCTTATCATCCATATAATATATATAATATTTATTTATATTGGTTGTAAATAATATAATAATAAGAGTTCTACATTTTCTGGTTTCACGAACAACATGGCTATTTTTATTTACAAGAAAAGTGGCGGGGTGTGCTCTTGGGTGCTCTGTGGTGTGGGCGTAGTGGCAGGGAGTGTTGTGGAGGATGGGGGGGTGTACAGTGGGGGGCCTGCCAGCGTTCACCCCGTGGCCTCGTCGAAATGGGCCCGCAGAGCCTCCCGGACCTGGATCCCTTCGGGGTCCACCTGGCGACTTGGGGCAGTGTGTCGCTGCACATCAGCCTTGCCAGCCTCCACAGCCCAGCCCTGAAAGAATGACTCCCCCTTGCTCTCAACCAGGTTGTGGAGGGCGCTGCATGTGCCCACAATCTGGGGGATGTTGGTGGGGCCCGCATCAAGGTGGGTGAGGAGACACCTCCAGCGCCCTTTGAGGCGGCCAAATGTGCGCTCAACCACCTGGCGCGCGTGGTTCAGGCGCATGTTGAAGCGCTCCTGGCTGGCTGACAGATGGCCTGTGTAAGGGTGCATGAGCCAGGGCCGGAGGGGATATGCTGCATCTGCGATGACGCAGAGGGGCATGGTGGTGTCCCCCACAGGGATCTCCCACTGGGGGGATGTAGGTCCCCGCCTCCAGCCGGTGGCACAGGTCCGAATTCCGGAATACCCGGGCGTCGTGGGTGCTGCCAGGCCAGCCAACATATATGTCCAGGAAGCGGCCCCGGCTGTCCACCAAGGCCTGGAGGACCACAGAATGGTAGCCCTTCCTGTTCGGGAAGCGTCCTCCACTGTGCTCTGGGGCACGGATGGGGATATGGGTCCCATCCAGAGCTCCAAAGCAATTGGGGAAGCCCAGGGTGGCAAAGCCCGCGATGGCAGCATCCGGGTCCCCAAGCCTCACGAGCCTGTGGAGGAGCAGGGCATTGATGGCGTGGACAACCTGCAGAGGAAGGACATGGGAGAGCACCAATGAGGGGTGTGCAGGGTGTGTCTGGCCCTCCCCTGCCAGGGCTCCCCTCCCTTCCCAGGGCTGCCTCCCCCTCCCCGTGGGTCCTCTTACCTCCATGAAGACAGCCCCGACAGTGGCCTTGCCGATGCCAAACTGCTGCCCCACAGATCGGTAGCTGTCTGGAGCGGCCAGCTTCCAGCCAGCGATGCCAACCCGTTTCTCCACGCTGAGGGCACGCCGCATGGCGGTGTCCTGGTGCCTCAGTGTGGGGGTGAGCCATTGGCAGAGCTCCAGGAATGTCTGCCGGCTCATACGAAAGTTCTGGAGCCAGCGGTCGTCATCCCACTCACCGAGCACCAGCCACTCCCACCAGTTGGTTCTTGTGGGGTAGCTCCACAGCCGGGGGCGTGTGCGGCGGGGGGAGGGGCGGGGGGCTGCAGGGTCTGGGGTTGCTTCCTCCTTCCCTGGGGGCAGCTCCTCTTCTGTGGCTAGAATGTGATCAGCTGCCTCCTGCATGGCATTGAGCAGGACAAGCACTGGTCCTACAGGGGCGGCTGGGTGGACCTCTCGCTGCTGCTGCTGCTGCTGCTGCTGCTGGGGGTCCATAACTACGTCGCCGAGGTGTGCGTGCCTATGGCTCTGCAGACCGCGTGCTGTGCAGGCTGAGTGTGTCTGGGAGGGGCCCTTTAAGGGAGCGGCTAGCTGTTGCCCCGGAAGTGCTAGTCCGCCCTGTGACCCTGTCTGCAGCTGTTCCTGGCACCCTTATTTTGATGTGTGCTACTTTGGTGTGTAGACGCTTCCCTGCAGCGCCTACTTCGATGTGGTGCTGCCCAACGTCGACGTTGAACATCGACGGCACCAGCCCTGGAGGATGTGTAGACGTTATTCATCGAAATAGCCTATTTTGATGTCGCTAAATTGAAATAAGCTATTTCGATGTAGCATACACGTGTAGACGTAGCCAGTAAGTTATAAGTAAAAATAAACAAAACATGCCAGCTAAGCCTAATACACCAGAAGAAATTGCTACAAAACATAATTCCTCAACCTAGTCCTTATTTCAGGCAAAATTCTTCAAATCAGAGCTGATCTTTTCTCTGACCCTGGTCTAACAGCTTCCCACCTGCCTTGCTAATGTTCTTTGCATTCATATCTCTTTATAGGTATTCTCTGAGGGTGGGCAGGCAGGTTCAAAAACCAGCTTAAGACTACCATTGATTGCTTTCCATCCTTTATATAGAGTTTCTTCAGGGATGGAAAAAATTGCTCCATTCTCCCTGCTCTCTAGATGAGTACAAAAGCAAAGAATGATTCCCTCACCTGATGGCATGATCACCTCTCTTTGTAATACTAACCACAGTGTAGACTTACAGGAGAAAGAAAACTATTTTCAGAACATTTTCTTGAGCATTGGGCCATTATGTTCCTCTAGTACCATTAATGGCTTTCACTGGAAGACCTAAAATTAATAAACAGGTGTGCATTTTAGAGTTCTAACCTCACATACCAGAAAGATACATTCACACAAATAGAATTTGAGCTGCTTGCTTCCAAATGAGATAGAGAGATATCGATGCAATATACTTGGACTGGCGTATATGCATTGGATGGCATTAGGAGAAATGTGCAGTTGTGAAATCATTTGGTGGGGGGATGAAACGAAGCATGAGGCAGGAGCCAGATTTCTTCTTAGCGAAAGAGCTAGAGAAGCATTGTTAGGATACAAACCAGTGAGTGCAAGAATGATGGTAGTGAGATTCGAAGCAAAACCGTTCAACATCTTGGTCATTCAGGTATATGCACCCGTCAGACAGTACGGAGGAAGAGTTTGAGCTATTCTATAAAGACTTGACAAAGACGCTGAAGGAAATACCAAAGAGAAATATGTGTTGATCATCAGAGAGGAGATTGGAATGCAAAGGGCGGAACAGATAAAGATTGGGAGAGAGTCATGGGAAGGTTTGGATATAGAGGAAGAAATGAATGAGGCAAGAAACTATTAGAGTTTGCTATGGAGCACAAGATGGTGATCTGCAATATGAGATTCCAACAAAAGGATTGTAGGAAGTGGGCATGGCGATCAAATGACAGGAAGTCCAAGAACATGATAGATATGATCTTGATAAGAAGATGATTAACGTCAGTACAGCAGAGCCAAACTTTCCAAGGAGCGGACATAGATGTGGACCACAGTCTAGCGATCACAAACCTCAAGATGAAACTAAAGAGAAAGTATAAGACAGTTTAAGAAGAGAAGAGACATGGCAAGGTGCGGGTGGGGCAAGGAGAAGAAATAGGGCATGCATACAGAGCAGCACTCGAAGACAAGATTAGGAGTGTGGGCACAGAGAAAGACCTAGATAAGAAAGTTGAAGTGATAGCTACAGCAATAGAAGAGGCAATTAAGCAGACTGTTCTGGAAGAAGAGAAGATCAATAAGGAGTGGATTACACAGTAGACATTGAAGTTGGTACAAGAGAAGAGAGCACTGAAGATCAAAAGGAATGTTTCCAAGAGGGTGGAACAGCAATATAGAGTGAAATGCAATGAGGTGAGGAAAAGGGCCAGAAAGGATAAGGTGAAATGATTAGAGGAGCAGTGTGACGACAGAGAGAGGTATTACAGCTAGTGTAAGACCAGGGAGGTGCATAAGATGATTAGGAATATTAATAGGAAGTGGCAACCAAAGCAGATGGCAGTCAAAGACAAGAACGATGAGGTGCTCATGATCAAAGAGAAAATTGTGCCGTGATGGACAAGATATTGCACTGATCTATACAAAGCACATTTGGATCCAAGTATCTCAGAGAGACTAATTGAAGAACTAAAAAGATATCTCCAACGAGCATTGAGAGTGAGACTGATATTTCAAAGGATGAGGTAGAAAAAGCAATGAAATTACTAAAGAACAACAAGAGCTCTGGAAATGACAACATCACGGGAGACATGATCAAATGCAGCAGAGAAAGTATGATTCAGGAAATACACTGACTATGTAATATAGCATGGAAAGAAGGGAAGGCACCTAAGGAATGGATAAGATCCATGCTAGTGACAATACACAAGAAAGGAAGTGCATTGGAGTGCAAGAACTACAGAACATTCGCCTACAGAACTAACAAGTCATCTAGAGAAAGTGGTGATGATTATACTGATGGAGAGACTGAGATCGCAGATAGAAGAACATCTAGCAGATCAGCAAGTGGGATTCAGGAAAGGCAGAAGTACCAAATAGTAGAAACAGATATTGGCACTAAGATTGATAGCAGAGAAAGCTTGATGAAGGAAAAAGAACATCTACAAATGCTTCGTTGATTTTCAGAAGGCATTTGATGGTATAGGTCAGAAAGTGACTTGGGTGGTGTTGGAGTCACACAGAATGGATAGCAGACTGATACAGTTGTTGAAAGATATCAACAACTATGTGGAGGCAGCAGTGAGAATGTGCAGAGAGATGGGAAGCTGGTTTAGAATGAGTAGAGGTACGAGACAAGAGATTCAATATCACCAAGTATCTTCATCACACATCTAGAGACAGCAATGGACAAGATCAAGGAAGAGGTAGAAGGGATATCTGTGCATGGGATGAGAAACAACAACTTGAGATTTGCAGATGATATATTTATCATTGAAGAAGATGAAGAGACGCTAGTGAGAATGGTGCAGGTGCTAAATGAGGAAGAGTAGCGGTTCAGACTGCTTATGAACATTGATAGGACAAAAACAGTAGTATTTGGAAATAAAGAAATAGAAAGGAAGATCAGAGTAGGCAGGATCGAAGTAGAGAAGTTTATGTATCTGGAGAGCAACATAACATATGATCTATTCTAGACTCTAAGAAGGAAATAGTAACTAGAATAGCTAAAGCAAGAGTAAGTTTGAAGGCAATGGATAAGATCTGGAAAAGCAAAGTGATTAGCTTAGGAATGAAGCTAAGTGTCTTCAAAATGTGTGTATTCAGCAGCACGTTGTACAGATGTGAGACATTGGTGATACTGAAAGATTTGAAGAGAAAGATATTGGCATTCAAGAGGAGTTGTTATGGAACGATCCTGAGAATATGGATGCAGAAGGTCACCAACAAGGAATTATACAGGAAGATACAGCCAAAAAAGAACCTACTGCAGGTTATGCAACGGAAGCTACAGCTATTTGGGTATATTTGCAGAATGAATTATGAGCGAAAAGTCAAGACCCTCACAGCCTGGAGCTGGAGAGGCTGCAAACTATTGCTGGGCTCACGGGCTTCATACTGCATCACATGGCACATTTCCTGTAAGCTGCCCGCATCTTGCTCCAACCTTTAAACTGCCAAGGGCCCAGTGAAGTCCGTCACCATCCCTGCACAAGGCTCACCATCTTGGGAGACATCCTCCACATGGACAATACCTCTGGTAGGATAGCTACAATCCTTCCCACAGAGTCTATCCCAGCTCTCACGTATAATCAGCCATACCCTGGACTAGATCCTCAAGTTGTGTATATAAAAGGTCAAGAACCATCTTTTATTCCAGTCAAATCATTTCCTCATTCATAGGAAAGTCAGAATCATTTTGATTGTAAAATCAGGAGGAAACCACCACTGTGAACTTGACTTTGACCCTTTATCATGGTGTTGATAGCTTTATAAATAATGAAGCCAGAACAGACCACTATGATCATCTGATCTGACCTCCCATGTACCACAGGCTGTAGAACTTCACTCAATAATTCCTGCAGTTCATGGACGTCCTCTTCCTCTTCCATCAGTGAGTACCATTTATCCCAACAGCTAACACTTGTTGGCAGTCTTTGGAGAGGCCAAGAGATTAATGGCTCAAAACTGAGTTCTCTCTCACCCTTCACTATTCAGATAGGGTTGAGTCCTACTGGTCTGACATCAGGGAAGCAAACTGGTGAACAGAGAAACTTTGAAGCTTTATGTCCAAGGGCATCAATTTGCTTGAAGTTTAAAGCTGGTAACTTTGCTTCCTATCAACCAGCACCAACTAAATGCTGTTTGGTAGGAACTTCCATTTGAGTAACTTTAAATGTGAGAGACAATGACAGCAACTACAACTACAACACTTCAAATGGAGTAATTTATCAGTTTTGTTATCAGGCAAAAAATTGAGCTGGGAAAAAATTCTAGGAGAAAAAAAATATTTTAATCCAAAGAAAATCTTCCATATAAATGCAGTGATTTTTTTCCCCTTGAGATATGTGATTCATCAGAAGGTTATACAAACCGTAAATTACACAGATTCAGCCAATGTAAATACTTTTTCTATTGTCCGAGAGAGTGTATAACTACATAAATTTACACAGGAACAATGGCAGCACTACTGCAAGTGCCGCAGGGCTAGAGGGCTGGGACTACAGGACTTAAAAGTGTGCTTTGACATAGGTGCTTTGCAGTCAATGAAATGAAGACAACAGAATTCAGCATTTTTGAGGTATAGTTTGTTTCCTTAGAATGTATTTCAACACATGGCATCACAGCTTTTGCATTAGAGCAAGAAAGAGGCATTTGTTTGATGGGTAAAAGATAAGAAATTTTAGATAGCAGTTCTTATTTGTGATGTTTCCCCATTGAACTCAATGGATATACAGCTTTGGTAAGGACTATAGAAGCAGGTTCTTATTTTTCATGGAAGAAGTCCTTGGCTGAGATGAAGTGTTCCTATCCTTCCTTATACATTGTATAAATGTGTGCAATATTTATACATATTAATTAAAAATTAATTAATATGCATAAATATTGCATATAGTCTATTTTATAAAGCACATTTTACATGATTAATTTTTCCTTATCCTCCATATCTGTATAGTTTTATACAATATGAAAATCTTAGTGCAAAATTTGAGCTGAAAATAAAACCTACGCAAGCATCTGGACCTGCAGAAAATCTTTCTATCTGAGCTCCATGGAAAATTCAGCAGTACCTGCCTTGCTTAGTGGCATTTAACTGAACCTAGCATACATTTGTGTGAAAAGTGCATGTGGCCATAGAGAGAGACACATCCCCCACTCGGCCTTTATCAACAGATAACAGCTGCATGAAATTTTCCATTCAGAACAGATGAAGGTTTTCTGTATACACAAATATATATTGGGTTACACAAAGAGACTTCCAAAGATGGGAGCAACAGAAATTTGAAATAACAAAATTCTACGCCGCAAGCTTCACTCATATGAGTAATCTTTGTTTATGCAGTTAGTCTAATTGAAATCTGCTCATGCACAGATCTTCAGTCCAAGGAGTTATTGCAGGACTGGGCTGTGGTCCCATAAGGTACTTACTGTCATATTGACAAGTAACTGCAGAAAAGGGAAACAGGCAAACAATACTCAATTATAAGAATGTGTATTTACCGTAGTACACAGAAAATATATGATCATAGATGAGTAGGACCAGAAAGGATCTCATTGTTCATTTAGTCCAGTCCCCTGAACTCAAGGCAGGACTACATAAAAACTAGACAATTCTTGACAGCTGTGTTTGTCTAACTTGTTCTTAAAACCTTTAATGACAAAGCTTCTACTACCCTGCCAGGCAATTTGTTGCAGCGCTTATCTACCCTGGCAGGAAGTTTTTCCAAATCTCCAACATAAACCTTCCTTGTTGCAATTTATAACCCGATTGGAGAGTGTGTGTTTCCTTAAACACCCGCCCACCACACAATCTGATCACTGTTTTCCGATTAAATACATTTAACTTCAGAGGGTTGGCATCCTGATGCCATTGAAATCAAAGGCAAACTCCCATTGACTTCAGTGGGGCCAGGATTTCACCCATGGCGTACTACTGAAAAATTGCAAATCCTTTTTCTTCTGACTTGTTAGTTCTGTGCGCTCAGCAAGGTTACCTGTGAATTATGAGTCTGTCTCCAAAAAGGTAGCTAAACTGAGTAGCACTAAGCAGCACATTCTCCTATTTGTTGTTCATGCTAGATATACCACAGAACCAACGTTGATTTGGAGATGGACCACATATATCAGGTTTGCATTTGGATTTGAGGTTTTGAACTCTGTTTTAGTCATAGAAAACACTGTGATGTTATGCTCCCATATTTTTATGGGAATAGATTTTTGAATATGAATATGCATAATTCAATATGCTTTATGCAAAACAGGGCAAGTAACCTATTATTCAAGAAACTGTAATCCCTTGAATGTGTAAATTCTATTTCATCATCAACAACCACCATGAGCTCAGTGCCCATTGGTGTCCAATGCCTCCATTGCTATTTCCTTCCATCCTTCCCTGTCCAGTGCAGAGTAGCTTAGTTTCTGTAGACTAGCTCTGCACCAATCTACTACATCATCCACCCATTTTCCTAGAGAAAGGCCTGGCCTGCTAAATTTGGCATACTCAGAACCAGAGTTTAGCCTGTATATAAATGGGGTAGCTTTATGCCCACTGTTCCTCTGCACAAAATGGGAGGATTCCTTTTTAAAAATCTAATTTGTCTTGGAATTAACATAGCTGAAGTTCTGCCTACTCACTGTGGCAGGTAAAGGTTGTCACTCCTGAGCAAAAGGAAGCCAAGATTGGGAAATAAGAAGCTAGGACAGGAGGAGAGTAGAATATTAACAGCCAAACTCAAGGAAGAATTTGAAGAAAATGATGCCTAGCTCTTCTATAACACTTTTCACCAAAAGATCAGGAGGTACTTTTCAATGTACTGGGAAACTGAGGCACAAAGGGGAAGTGACTGGCCCAGTGTCACATGGCATGTCAATGGTAGAGCTGGGAAAAGAATGAAGGTCTCCAGAGTAGCAATCCAGTAGGCCACACTATCCCAGAAGATGATACTCATGTGATGTGTCCTAATGTTTTTGAGTTACCAGCAAAGCCAAATCCCAATAAGGAAGTGAGCTTATCTGCTAGTAAAGGTCCTGGTGACCTAATGAGGGTGGGATAGGGGCTTTACTTGTCCATATCTATTGTTTCTTTTTCATGAGCTTATTCTGAGAAACCTGTGCTTTTGCATACCAAATTGTTAATGCACAACAGTAACAGAGAGAAAGCCGTGCTAGTGTATATACTATCAAAACAAAAAGGCAGTCAAGTAACACTTTAAAGGCTAACAAAAGAATTTATTTGGTGAGCTTTTATGGGACAGACCCACTTCTTCAGACCACAGCCATACCAGAACAGACTCAATATTTAAGGCACGGAGAACCAAAAACAGTAATCGAGGTGGACAAATCAGAAAAAAAATTATCAAGGTGAGCAAGTCAGACAGTGGAGGGGCAGGAGGTGGGAGGGGAGTCAAGAATTAGATTAAGCGAAGCATGCAAACGAGCCCCTGCAGAGACGCAGAAAATTCCCATCCCAGTTCAAACCACATGTTAATGTGTTGAATTTGAATATAAAAGAGAGTTCACAGGCCTCTCTTTCAAGAGTGTTGTGCACCATGGAGTGGGCCATTTTGTTAATGATGTTAGAGTTTGCGTGTTACTGAAGAGGAATTTTCACAAGACTCTTGAAAGAGAGGCTGCTGAACTCTCTTTTATATTCAAATTTGACACATTAATATGTAGTTTGAACTGTGATGGGAATTTTCTGAGTCACTATAGGGGCTCGTTTGCATACTTGGCTTAATCTAATTCTTGACTCCCCTCTGCCCCCTGCCCCTCTACTCTCTGATTTGCTCATCTTGATAATTTTGTTTCTGATTTGTCCACCTCAATTACTGTTTTTGGTTCTCTGTGCCTTAAATATCGAGTCTGTTCTGGTATGGCTATGGTCTGAAGAAGTGGGTCTATCTCACAAAAGCTCACGACCTAATAAATTATTTTGTTAGCCTTTAAAGTGCTACTTGACTGCTTTTTGTTTTGTTAATGCACAAGTGGAGGATAACAGTGATCTCGTATAGAGATTGCTCTCACCAGCAAAAGAGGATCTACTGATAGTTACATCACAATAAACACCAGGGAGAAAGGAAATGGAGAGATGAAGGGAGCACCAAAGAAGGTGGCAATCCAACTGGCTTGGAGCTGGGGGACTGGCCTTATGAGAATGTGAAGGATGGTACCGGAAGGATGGGGGTTCCTGAAGAAGAGCATAAAGGGAATAATAGCTTGGTGGGTAAAGTGCAACTGGTAAAGGAGATAGGAAAGAATGTGGCTAGAAAGTAGTATGTGAGAGAAGGGGACACACTTTCCTCACCAACAAAGCTAATTCTTTGCCCTTTTCTAGCACCAAAACCAGCCTGCGTATGTACAGTCCCTCCATTGCTGGTGACAGGTATACGGACATAAGGGTAGAGCTTATTTTGCAATATTCTCAGGAGTAAGGTCAAATCTAGGATGTAGTGCTGTACAACCAATGCAAAGTCACACTGGTTCCTGAGTAAGCAGTGTCATTGCTTGTTAAACAGAGAAATAATAGCCATTTCTCAGTCACCAATACCAAGGCTGGATGTGCAGAAAACTCCCCATACTGTAGAAAAAGCATTAATAAAATCATATTCCTGAGCAGATGGCAATCAAGGAAGAGGAAGGGCAATGGCATGGTTTTGGATTCCAGGGTCTTTCCAGGTCAAGGAAGCCATTTACTGAATTGATTGTTTTCACTTGGTTATTCTACTTCGAGCGGAGGCAAAAACCAAAGAAAAGAATGAAAAGCTGAATGAGAATGTAGCTATTTCTGATTCACTAATGAAGATGAATTTTGAAGAGCTGTTTCACCTTGGTGGCAAGAACTAAACTAGGGACAGGATGACAGATGGATGCTGAGCTTAGTACAAGGCTGTAAATCATTTAAATAGCTCTGCTAACGTCAGACCTCAGTGATGGCACTAGTGTAGAAACACTTTCATTCAAACTCTATGTATTGATTAGTTTGCATTAAAACATAATTGGATAGACAGCCCTCTGTCTGCAGATGCTTAGCGTGCAATCAGTCCCGCAAGACTGTTATTCTTTTGGGCAAGTGGCATACTGCAATTATTATTCAAATGATACGCATGTTTCTTTTTCCCTAGGAATCAACTAAACTGTAATTATTACTGAAATGCTCTCTCAGAGTGCCCAGGACAGTGAATTACTGTGTCCCCCACTCCCCAGCCACCTTCTAGCCGCCAGCAAGGGGGACACAGCTCCTCCACAATACCAACTTGACAGCCACCCCAAACATCGCCAGCTCTTACTTTGCCAGTGAGCAATTGCTCCTCAGCTTCCAAGCCCAGAGCTGGATTAGGAGTGTGTGAGGCCCTGGGTCAGAGCGAGTGGGGTTCCCTCCCCACTGCTCCCTCCCTCAGTCTTCTTGTTCTCCAGTGCTCCTGCTGGGGAAATGGGGTTGGGATATGGGAGTTTGTCCCGCTCCTGCTGGGAAGTGAGGGTGGGGCACAGGGGCTTCCCATGCTCCCCAGCAAGGCCCTGCACTGCAGCTCTGCTCCCTCACAGAAGCACCAGGTGGGTGGAGCAGGGCAAGCTCCTTTGCCCCAACTCCACTCCATGCAGGAGCAACAAAAGTGTGGAGTGGGTCAGGGCATGGGATTGTCAATTTTGCAGGGACTCTCCAGTTGGCCAGGGACCCCTGGGTATGGGCCCCATTGGCCCAGTACCTAATCTACCACTTCCCAAGCCCCTCTGAGAGCATCCTCCTGTGGTGTCCAGCTGTTGCTGCTGGATACTGGCAAAAACTTTCAGATCACGGTCCCCAAGGTTGCAATGTAAACAACTGGTACAGCTCAAGACAAGGTCATTTATAACAATCACAGCACTGAGATATTGTGAAAATAAAAACAGTCAAAAGTTTCCAATCAAAGATACAGCTTTGAGAGACAGTAATGAGGTAATTCTTGGAGCCCAAGCTTAACTCTAACTGACTAAACTTTTTGTCTTAAGCAGTTTCTCACCTAAGGCTACCTCCTGGCTGCACTACCCAACATGGCTAGCTAGGATCCACCTTTCAAGACTGCAGAAACCGCTGTCCTTTCTGCTTTCTCAGCCAAGGCTAAAAAAGTTGTTCTTTTTGCATCCTACTGATAGCCCCAATGATTGTTGTCTTTTGCCTCCCAAAGACAGGATGACACCTTATTCTCAAGTCTCTGATATCTTCCCTTCCCCACATATTCCATATGCAAATTTCATTTATAATGTTTAATTTACGTTTGACAGACAGATGCACATCTTTTCTCATCTTCTTTTCTTGGAAGAAAGCTGTTTGTCAGCTCTGTTGTAATGAGGACCTTTTTAGGATGGTATTTTGAGGATACGTACACAACTCTTTAAATATCACCATGCAGCCATCTCACAATGATTAGGAGGATAACAAAAGCTTTTATTAGACACCTCATATACCCCTTTTTGGATAAGTACCATGAAAGCAGCATGTTAGGTGTGATGAGTTTGTCAGGCCTGATAAAAGTTGCTGTTACAGAACAGTGAATCCTTTACCAGTTGGCTTGGTAGGCTTCTGAAAGTCACAACTGCCATGGACAGAATTGCCTTATGGTTTATTTACACCACAAACAAACCAGGCAGCAACAAGTCTTAGAACCCAGGTCAGCTGCCTCAGGCTTCTGCCATGGGACTAAAAGTAACAAGAGTATGTACTCTGGCTGGAACTTGGGCTCCAAGACCCTTCCCAGGCACATGGTCCAGGCTCCTGTCTGAGCCCACACATCTCCACTGCTATATTTACTGCTGCATCCTAAGGTCTGTGAGCCTGAATCAGTTGATCTAGGCTGTGAGATTTGCTGCCATGTGTGATGTAGTTTTGAGTGGGGAGGTAGCACTCTACATTCCCAATAGGGAATCTAGAACTCCTAGACCTGCATTCCAAATTCTAGAGCCAGCTTCTTTGGTCTTCCCCCGACAGAATTATTCTTCAGCCCAGCCTTACCCGCAAGGCTCAAGGATGTTTTCAGCACTGGGCCGTCTCCTGAAAAGATATTGACATGGTTTCCTATCACACCCTGAGCAGTTTGGGAGGCCAGAAGTAGATCTATTCCCCTGTCCCTGCCACTGTGGGATCTGAAGATGGAACTGGCAACAGCAATTTCTTTCTCTCATATAAGACATATTACAGAAAAACTAGTTGCCAGATCTTCTTTGGTACTTAACTGGCTGCCGTCAGTGTACTATCTGAGCTCCTTTTGATCTTCATATGTACTGACCCTCACAAACACCCTTGTGATGTAGGACACTATTGTTATCCCCATTACACAGATGGGAAACTGAGACATAGAGGGACTAAGCAACTTGGCCAAGGTCACACAAGATGTCTGTGGCAGGACAGGGAATAATCTCAGGCTATCATTCCAACTGCTCAGCCATCCTTCCTCTTTGAAAGGGTTAGAGCCTCACCTCTCAAATATGAGGTTAAGATCATTCATCTCCCATCCCGCAAGACGTGAGGATGCCAAATGAAGGTGCGGAGGGGAGGAAAAGGTCTGTCCTCCTCCTTTTAAAATCTAGATTTAAAATGGACCTGCTGTCCACCCCTCAAAAGCGAGATATGGAATGTCCAGCACAAAAGCCTATCACAGGGGTTGGCAACCAAAATAGCCAGAAAAGCCATCTTTTTCTAGTTCAGTAAAAAACTCAGTAATTCAAGAGCCACAATGCATATGAATACAAGACAGTCCTTAATAAACAACATCAAACCATACTTTTTGTAACCCCTGTTTTAAGAACAGCGAACATACAATCATTTGTAATGCAATCCATGGCTACTGCAGGATGTTCACAAACTTTTTACATATTCTATTTCCTCATACTGTGTGTGTTTGTACCACTGTCTTCCTGACTCCTACCCACTTCAATTATGCCAATTTTACTTCCCATTTAATTTAAGTTTTCCTTCTTAAAATATGTGTTGCACTTCACAGCAGGAATGCCACAAGCTTCCTTTTCCTTTTCAAAATCAAAACGTTATTAGCAATACGATCAAGACACAGATACAATATCATATCCCACAATGCACTGTACATATTAAAGGGGGAGTTACCCAACATTTCGAGATCCCATATTGTTTGCTATTTAGATATGAGCTGTTCATTATTGGGCTTTCAGACTGTCACCGTTTATCAAAAATAATCAGGACAGTTTTTTGTTTTTGTTTTTTTTATTTTGCAATTATAGCATTGGGAGTTACAAAGAAGTCCTTAAAAAGCCGCATTCAGCACTCTATTGTTGAGTGGTTTGGTTTGGTTTTTTTTGTTTTTCTTTTTGTTTTTTTGGGGAGGGGGATGAGGACAAGGGAGAGAGGATGAGACGACCTAGAAACTCACAGAAATGGCCGTTGTATTTCTGGATATACATCCACACTTCTTGTTTGAGTAAAACCCCAAGTTTTTGAAGGCCCTGAATGAGTATGGGTAGTCATAATACCCTGAAAGTGAGCAGTGGGCCCCAGATCTCTAGATTTTCCAAAATGGGTCTTTGGGGAAAAAAAAAAGATCCCAAATGTTGGCAAATCTGGAGATGTTCAGAGACAGAGGAAGATGTCTTGCTAGCATGGTGGTGCTTCTGTTTAGAAAAGATAGGCGGAAGATACGGATGGGGGTACTATTCTAGGAAACTGATTTGCTATGTCTTCAAGATCCTACACATTCCTGATGGAAAGGGCCTATTACATCATCTTAACTATCTCCCTGCCAGCACAAGGTTATTGTAGCTATTTGAATGTGTGCCAGTTTCCCCCCACGTACCTTCAATTCAGCAGCATAAAATGTTGGCTTCACATTGTTCATTAACATGAGCTTCTGGAACACACAGCTGTGATCTGGTAATTAGGAAGGCCCAGGGCAAAAGGGAGCAACCAACTTGTATGAATCTGCAGGTAAAATTTTCACTCTAGTTAGTCAGGTATCTATATCAATGGAATGGGAATTAAAAAAAAATGAAGATTCCAATTACTGATACCAAACTTCATAATTTATACCTCATCACACCTCATCCTCCCAACAAAACAGGTAGGCATCCATCTTACTGGAACGGCACACACAGAGCTTAATTCTGCATTTTTGTAGACAAGCACAGAGTATTCCCAGCTTTTAAATCTGCCTCTGTAATTTAAATGTATGATCACTAGCCAGTTCTGCAGTGCCTATCTGACAGCTTGGTATGGCTCTTAAACTGCATTTAAGAATTATGCACATCTAGGTCAAACTGCAGGATTGCAGAGCATTTTTAGCAATGGTATTACTGACATATGCCTGGCTGTGATCTCACTTATACAAAACTGAATCAGGTATCAGAGGGGTAGCCGAGTTAGTCTGAGTCTTCAAAAACAACAAGAAGTCTTGTGGCACTTTATAGACTAACAGGTATTTTGGACCACAAGCTTTCGTGGGCAAAGACCTGCTTTGTCAGATGCATGCATAAATCAGGTATGACTCCTTTTTATGTTAGGAGAGTTAATCCAATGCAAAACTCTTGTAAGTTAAAATAGAACTGGGCTCTGTAGGATACATTTCTCTTGGCCTTCTTTCCTGAGCAACATTTTCATTATGAAAATAATTCCTTTCACTACCAGATGATTTCTGCCTCAGTACATGACCCTAATGCCAATGGCTGACTGCTCCCAAAAGAGGGAACAAGATACAGTTCCCTGTCACTTACATAAAATTGTAGTCTATGAATATTCATTTACCATAAAAAAGAAGCTGGTTTGTAAAGATTTCTTTTTTTTTTTAAATCTGAATTTGATTCTGCTGTTAGCTAAACATGTAGTTATCAGTGACCAGAACATCAGAAAATAGCTAGTTCAGGACATCTGGAAAAATACGACCATATCTTTCATGGCTAGACCCAAAGGACTTTGGCCATACGTTAGTTACTGTATTGTCAGCACTTCTCACCAATTGTGCCAATTCAGCAGCGCCTGCTTTAGCAAGCTATGACTGGAACACAACAACAGTGAAAGTGCTAGCTGTGTGTAGCAGCTGCCCTGAGCAGGAGACAGATAGCACACAACTGATTCTGGCAATAAGGACAAAACAGCAGTTGCAACAAAAATGCAGAGATCTATGCACTTTGCATGCTCACCAGTAATTTCCAATGGCCTAGAAAGAACAGATCATCAATAGTTGAGAGTTAAAAAATGAAAAATATTTGTGTGAAATGTAGCTTTCCCCTACCACCTAGATGTATCCCGCCTAGAAAACAAACAAAAAGCAGGTGGAAACCCTGTGTCTTCCCTACAGGTGTCCACATCTGGAATGTGTAAAGCATTAATCCCAATTCATATGACTATTAGTAGATATATGCATGTTCAGTATTGTTGTGGAGACTGAAAATCTAATCCTGACCCCATAATAAAATATTATGATAATGGTGGGATGATATTAATGTCTTGTGTTTGGAATGCATTCATAGTTAATGCAATACAAAAAGATTTCTATATGAAAAAACCTTAATGATCATCATAAAAGACAATATTATGCTAGTATGATCCTGACATCTAATCCAGCATCCCTTCACAGACTTTTTTTAAAAGAATGAACTCACCATCGTTATAGCAGCTCTAATTTGCTAATACAGGCTGAACCTCTGTGATCAGGCAACATCCAGTGCTGTAAGGGTGCTCAGGACTGGGACAGCATGCAGAGACACACACATACACAGCTCTGGGCCTGAAGGGACAGACGAACAGTCATACAGAGTAAGCAGCTGGAAACCACTCGAGCCCTGTCGCACAATCAGTGGCAGCAGTTGGGGGGTAGAGGGAGCAGGCTGTTATAAACCACCCAGGGCAGCAGGCAGGCCAGGGAATGCACCAGTGGGAAAAAGGGGTGGCAGTTGGGGCCAGAAGAGAGATCTGGCCCCAAACTGTGCTGGAGCCAAGCCTCAGGCCAGGAATATTACTGGGGCCTGGACGCAAAAGCCCTATAACTTCTTGCCCATACATACAAGTAATCCGGGACCTTTAGAAAAGTCCCACTGAAGTCAGTGGCACTACCACTGTAAGGGTTTGTACAATCCACCCTATAAATTTGAAGACACCTGTTTGGCTTCCTGCATTTCACATGTAGGAAGGATTGCAGAACTGAGGAATTAAAGTAAATGTCATGCATAATTTCGTGTTCACTGCAGAGATAGCTTTAAGGTTATCTTCATAAATGGCAGCATACTGTAAGTAATTAATGTCAATTGGTGCACAAGCAACATAAGCATCATGTTATTTCCCATGCATCTGCTAATTGCCTAGAGACCCCCTCCCACCCTGACATACCAGCCACTGGTTTAGAATTTATTGCCAAAATGCACCACTATACTTTCAATAATTTTCCTCTTACAGGAGTCTCACACACCTGCTTATAAAAATGCTTCCTGCCTGCCTTCGATTTGGTGTACCATGTACTTTTTTTTCAAGTTCTGAAACCCCAGTGACACATTCAGCGAAACTCAGGGCTAGATTCACTTTTACGAGAAGCTGCAGCTCTTTCTTTTTGAATCAGGTATTGAGTCATGTGGGATGGAAAATAAATGATATATTAGGCGTCTATTAATTAACTCTTCCCAATCTAGACTTTTTTTACGTGACTTGTGAACATAATAGAGTTGCATAAAGGTTCTATTATTTTGCAAAAGAATCTCAACAGCATTGTACTCAAAACTTAAGTTCTGTACTTCTATGGCTACATAGCACAGACCTCTCCTCTCCTTAGGTCTGTGTCAGGTATGTTTACATCATATCATAGAGGTCTAACCATCAGCTGGCTGCAGATGGTTTGTGTTCTCCTCTCCAGCTAATCGACATTTAACAAGCAACACTCAGCCCTCACCTACACTACTTTTAATTTCAGCCTCCATCATGCCAAATGGAACACTGCACATTAGGCTTCTTGCATCCATCATTAACATAGGAAAATTACTTTTCCCTAAAACTGTAGTTTTAAGGAGTTCTTCAGCATCTTTCTTAGGTGTACATTCTACTAATAAATCTCCACCTTGTGTTCTTGTTGCTGTTAACATATCACCAACACTCACATACCCACTCCACTCTTCAGGGGATTAACATCTACTATAATTGCATCTTCAGCTAGTCATCTGATTATTATAAGGCCTTGATACTTGTCTCATTCTTTCCCCCCTCATCTCTGTTCTCTCTTTGCCCAGATAATGCTTGTTTTTCTTCTGCCTAATCTGAAGCCATTGCTCATCTCTTGGTTCTTCTTCCACATATTCCAACAGAACTTTCAGGCTTTTCCTTTCAGCCTGAATCTCCATCACTGCTCAGCCAGCCTGTGGCCTATGCTGCCCCTGAGACACCAGCTCTCATCCTTTTCCATCCTATACAGCCAGTTTACAGACTCATCAATAGACCCAACCCAGCCTGCCATGTCTTTGATTCTCCCTGGTCCATTATAACTCCCAGATACTGTCTCAGCCTCTTAACTGGCTAAATAGGAGCATCTGTTCCGGCACAGGCAAGCTAGACCTAGTTCATTTACTAGGGCCCACCCTCTGGCACTCCCATCCCATCCCTTCCAAAACTCTCGAGGTTTTTTTAAGTCTTAATCATAGAACATAGCATCATAGAACACTAGGACTGGAAGGGATCTCGAGAGGCCATCGAGTCCAGCCCCCTGCTCCAATGGCAGGACCAAGTACTGTCTAAAAACAAGTCTTATAGATATATGACCAAGACTTAGTTTGGTCGAAGGGTCCCAGCCAACCAGTAATCCCTCCCCACTGTAATAAATAGTCACTCATTACAATACATATAAAATTCATAAGAATTGCTGTCTGCTAGTGTAGGAATTTGGATAGTTTGATACTGTAGGCCAACCGCATGTTCATGAAACAAACAGCCAGGTCACAGTGGCTACATCTACACTAGTGAGTTTTTTCGGAAAAGCCGGGGCTCTTTCAAAAAATTCCTGGGAGCAGCTACGCATAAAATGTGTTCTTTCGATATTAAATTGGAGGAAAGTGGTACTTTTTCCAGCAGCCCTCTGCCTCTCCCAGATGAGGAAGAGCAGCTTTTTTCCAAAAGATTCTTTTTAAAAAAAAGTGTGTAGATGCCCCAGGGGCCCTTTTTTCGAAAGAGCAGTTCTCCATGGTGCCAGTTTTTTCAATCCACAGTGTTTCCTTGCCCGTTCTTTCGAAACAATGGCTGGAGTGTGGTCGCTCTCTGTTGAAAGAGTGGACTGGTTTTACAATCTGCTTTTTTGTGTGTGTGTGGTCGCAATTTTCCAAAAGAAGTTTTTTGGAAGAGATCTTCTGAAAGAACTTCTTTCACAGGACTTCAGTAGTGTAGCCCTACCAGTGAGAACAGAGCTACAGGGAGGAATAAGTCTCAGTCTTTAACAGTCTCATTTCATGGACAAGGCAGGGAGGAGCTGAGGTAAGGGATTTAGCCCACACACTTTCACAGCCTAGGGAAAGGTAGAATTCTTCAAGACAGAGTTAATATAAAGCTAGAACACCAGGAAAAGCAGTTCATTGGTCATCCTTTATGACCCCTACTAAAATGGCCTCTAGAGCACCCTTATCTGCTTCAAAAGAAACAGCAGACACTGAATACCATGCATAATTCTGGTAATTCCCATAAAGCAACAAACTATCCCAGAAGAGACAGACAATATAAAGACAATGTTCATGTAACTCAGTGAAAACTGCACAGTACTCCAATGGCATCTCTTTCGGCTCTCAAAAGCAAAAAGTCAAATTATAATTGTATAACACAGATAATGTTTTCACTTTAACAAATGTGGGCTTTTCTATTTGTATTTTATTGTATCGCCACACTCCAGCTGTCAGAAGCATGTACAAGCCACTGTGGGATTTTTGCAAAGCTCAGTAGTGGCTGCAGGCAAAACCAACAAAGTGTAATTTAATCAGATGATTATAACCATTAATTATACTTTTAAAAATCAGTTATATTTAAAAGAGAATGAGACTGTTCACTTTTTTAAGTAGTAAGGATTCAGAAACACTGTATTTACATGAACACTGCCTTGAATTACAGAGGTGAAATTAAAGTTTCATTTTAACTAAAAAAAAAATCACTTGTAGACAAAGGCCTCTTTTTAATGAGGAAAGAAGCCAGTATCTGTGTAGCAAACTTAAGATTTTTCTCTGTGCAGTGTGAAGAATGCAAGCTTTGTCAAACAAATAGTATATGTTTCTCCTCACTTTTACAGAACTGTAGAGGCTCTGGCTTGAGAGCCAACACTTCACATTTCTAATGCATCTTCCAAACACTTTACAAACTTTCAGGAGATATGGAAGTATTATTAGCACCATTTTAGCAGCAACAGAGTGTAAGAACATGGAGGAGTAGAACTTGTTCTGTTCTGGGGTGCTGACACTTCTGCATCACCACTTGAGGCTTAGATTGGGCTCCCACAGAAGGACCTGTGCAACTGGGCTTGACAGGAAGTACCAGCCAGCAGGACCTGAGTGGTAGCCCCTCACTGTCCTTTGATTGCCCAGTGCCAGTACTTAAACCAGGCAGCCATGCTGGGAAGTTTTCTGAGCACCCAATCCAGTCTGCCTGCTGGTCTCTACTCCAGATCTTGCTCACAATAGACCCTTGAGTCCAGTTGCCAGCCCTGGTTTGTTTTTTACTTTATCCTTTAACTGTTGCCTGTAACCAGGTGCCTGCCCGCAATGTCCTTATACGTGACCTTGCCTGTCTCCTGACACCTTACCTTCAGCTGCTCTACAGCCTCTCTCAGACTCTGACCTCCAGGTACATGACTCAGCCTGACTCCTGCTCTGACCATTGGGTCTGCATGCCCTCATCCTGGCAACCACAGTTTGCTCAGGACACCATTCCCCCATCCGTCCATCCAACTCTTCCACACAGATAGTGGAAGGAGAGGGCCACTATCCAACCAGCTCCCTGAGGGCATAAAGCATCTAAAACCAAGTCACCCATCTGCAGCCAGAAGAACTCACACTACATCCCCATGCCACACAGTGAGTAGTTAAAGCACAGACCCTGCTCAAGCAGCTAGCCTGGTCACGGGCTCAAGTGCAGCAGCTCACTTCTCCAACATGGAGAAGCAGCAATGCTACATACCCAAACAGACCACATATTGCCTGAGCCAGCCAGCCAGCCCCTGCAGTGCCACTGGCCAAACAGGATCATCAGACATTCCAGGAATCAGAAATTCCACTGGCTGCTTCCTCTGCTCCTCCCCTATCCAGACCAGCCCAATGTGGGATTAGCAGTCAGCCTGCTCTTCAAGAAAGTCTTCAGCTGGGCTGCACCCCACCCACCCTGTTTGGAGCAGCACAGCTCAGTGCTCTCTGACCGGGACGCTTACTGCAAGCCTTTGTGTGACCAGATTCTAGAACCTGCATCACAGCTGCTCTGCAGAGGCTTCCCTCCAGCAGCTTTGCTGGGGCAAGGGCGAGCCAATGTTTACATCGCCTAATTCTGAAAGCTTATAGCTAATACAGTATGGAATGAGACAGCCCAGCTTCTCATCCTGAGAAGGTAAAAGATGAGTCAGCTCACATTTAAAACGCCACCCATGCAGGTGCCTTTTTTGACCTTGCCCTGCACATTGATTCTGGGCAGGGTGAATATGACCCATGTGCCTAATAGGGAGATATCGCTATAAAACAGGGTAGAAACCAGGTTGAGTGTCCTTGGCAAGTTGGGGGCAGCTTTGGGCTCCCAAAATGAATGTGATCTCAGACAGAAAGAGCAGGACTAAGGCAGACCAGTGTAGTCAGTCCTTTATGGTTGGTGGCCAGGAGTCCTGGGGCTGCAGAGTGGAAGCTGGGGGACCTGGGGCTGCAGAAATGATCTGAAGGATCTGGACTTCTGACTACTGCCACATTTGCGTTGTGCAAATTGCCTAAATTATTTTGAGGCACCATAGCCATAGAGTGTAGGGGTTCTTTTAGGGATTGACTTGCTTTGGCCCTGTTTGGAACAGGACTGGCTTGTTTTTTGGCTTATTGTGAAAACCAGGATGCTTATTTACAACATGTGAAAGATGGCAAGCTGGGCATACGTCTCATGTGAGCTGGGAGAAGATGAGCCTAGGGGGATAAAATCAGGCTGTTACCCCTAGTTCTGAAGCAGTTTGCAGCAGATTAGTGATACTGTTAACCCTCTAACAGGCAAGCATGGATAATATTAATTGTAGCAAGGGAAAACTGGAAGTGGAAATAATTTATTTTAATTTAATAGTATGCTTTCAATGTTGTTTTAATTTTTGTTTCAAACTGTTTTAGTTAATTTGTCTCAACTAGTAGGATCCATTGATTTTTCTTTAAATGGATTAATGGGGGAAAAGTCATTTATATTTTGTATTTTCTTAGAAGAAGTTTTTTTTGTTTTTGTTTTAAATCTTACACTTAAACAAATGACTGGTTAATCAGGTAGCTGACTGGCTAACCATGATTTCAGCTGAGGAAAAGTCTGCAGGGATTCCAACTGAAGAGTCCTATAAGCAAGTGGATGGAAGATGTTTCAGACAGAGCAGACCGTATAGATTTGTTGATCAAAGACTGACTGAGATTTAGATGAACTCAGCTGAAGCTCTTGGGAACATTTAGCTTCCTCTCAGTGGACTTCTGTGGGGATTGAATTGTTCAGATTTTCATTTGTTTTCTTTATTTATGTTTATGTATAACTGTGATGTAATGTTGGTGGATTTTAAAATACACAAGTTATGCTATACAGTTAGATTGTTTCTTTGTCATAATATTTCATAAAGTTCTTTAATTAAATTCATTTCTTTCAAGACTTGAATGTATGAGTTTGCCCCTGTGCACTCCTTGCTCAAAACCCATAGAGACTGAACTCTGACGCTTCAGCTACTGTTCCGTCGAAGCTGTGAGTTTGTGTTTTAGGCACTGGAGAAGGGCAATGAGGTGAACTCTAGCCACCATAAGGTTACATGAGCAGAAGGAAGAACATGGAGTTGGGCAACACACCCACATGACGCTTCCACATCACAGCCTGTAAAGTAAGTCCTGAGCCCAGGGTCTTTTTTCATGACTTGTTCAGAATGTTCTGGTTTTCATAAATGTAGGTAAATACCTAGCTAAGTCAAAGCAGGACTAGTTTTTGTGGCATTGGAGTGGGAACCAAGAGATCTGCATTCATGTCCCAGTCCTGCTCCACACTCCCTCAGAGTAAATTATTCACCTACCCATTATTGCCTCATTTTCCTCCTCTCTGAAATGGGGCTAAAAAGACTTCCTGACCTCACCAAGATGCTGTCAGATGCCATTAATTCATGCTGGTATGGTCTCAGGACTTCTCTACACAGGGAACTTAATTCAGATAGAGGTAGGGCATGCATTTAAAGCAAAATGCTTATTGCTGGTTAATTCCTGTGTGGCTACTCTTATTCCAAAATAGAAGCCTCCCCACAGCAAGTTAATTAGGAATAACTATTACTGTACCAACTCCCCTGTGCAGAGAAGCCCTTAGCTACCACAGTAATGTGTGCCAAAGAAAAGAAACAAGAATCCATTATAAAGCTTGGATGTCAAAGAACTGGTATTTCCCTGCAATGTGTTCTACTGTGAAAACGCCCAACTAGTTACAAGCTCTTCAGGGAGAATGTAGGTGGGTTTCCTTTTAGCATCTATTCATTGCTACATCCTTTTTATTGTTCCAGTCCTACCGTTTCTCTTGCTTTGTAGAAGGCAATTGTGGAGATGCACCTGCTGTGTGTGCCTACTTTCAGTTTCACTTCTCTTTAATGTAAGATGTGGCTGCAATTATCTCCTGTGGCCCTGTGTGAACATTTCTGCCGCTAGTGCAGGGTTTCCCAACCTTTGGGTCGGGACCCAAACATGGGTCATGATTACATGTCAAAAGGGTAGCCGGCTGGGCTGGGCTGGGCAGCTCCACAGGTGGCTATTAAGAAGCCATTCACACTCCTGAAGTGGCTCTCAACTTCTTAATTGGATTAACAGCTGTCAGGCAGTAACGGAGAGGTGGCCATGTTGGTCTGTACTCCAACAAAACAAAGCAGCAGAAATGTAACACTTTGAAGACTAACAAAATGATTTATTCGGTGATGAGCTTTCCTGGGACCAGTTAAGTCAACCAATTACACTGAGAACCATTTCAGCTGCAGGGCAGAGAGATGCATACCCGAGGAGCAGCACCCAGTTCAGATAAGATGGGGGCCTGAGTCCAAGGTTGGGAGGGAGGGCAGAGCTAATCAGCTCCCTGGTTTCCAGCTTCTGCAGCAGATGGGGTCCCCGAAGACCTCAGAAGGGTTCCCGCAGATGGCACTGCCAACCAAGGCTCTGCACCCCCTCTGGCTTCCAGCTGCAGGGGTCCCTGTGCTTCCCCTAGCTCCCTCCTCCCTGTGAGTGACTGTAGAAGTGGGTCTATCCCACGAAAGCTCACCACCTAATAAACCAATTACCTGGGTCATTATATGGACTCTTTTACATACTTTGTTTTATCTGACTCTTGACTTCCCCACCTCCTACTGCCCCTCTGCTCTTCTGATTTACCCACCTTGATTACATTTTTCTGATTTGTCAACCTTGATTACTATTTTTGGTTCTCTGTGCCTTAAATATTGAGTCTGTCCTGGTCTGGCTATGGTCTGAAGAAGTGGGTCTGTCCCACGAAAGCTCACCTAATAAATTATTTTGTTGGTCTTTAAAGTGCTACTGGACTGCTTTTTTGTTTGGATAGTACATAAACTAACGCAGCTATCTCTCTGTTACTAGCCCCTGAGTGTGACTCTCCTAGCTCCCTGAAGCCCCTGAGTGAGACACCCTTAGTCCCCATCAGCCCCAGTGACTCCTAGCCCGAGTATGACTCCTCTAGATCCCTGCAGCCCTTGAGTGTGACTTCCCTAGCACCCTGCAGCCCAAGTGACTCCTAGCTCCTCAATGTGACTTCCATTGCCCCCTGCAGCCCCTGAGTGTGATTCCCCCAGCCCCAGTTGTGGGGTTTAAGCCAGAGGGAGCAGTTTGGGGGTGAATGTCTTTCCACCACAACTCTGATTAACTGTCGTAAATACAGTGTTATTATTAATATATTTCCCCTTTTCTACGACATAACTATTATGAATATATAAACATGAGGGGGCACAATTTTATATTCTTGCCTCAGGTGCAAAATTAGCTAGTTATGAGACTGCTCTCTTTCCCAGCCCCCATTTTTGAATTGCCTTAAATCACCGAGACTTCCTGAATTGTCAAAATGGGTCCCCGTCTGAAATAGGCTGGGAACCGCTGCGCTAGTGCCATTGCAACTATTATCTCCCATGACCTGCCGCTGAAGTGTCTCAGATACCTTGTGACCTGCTGACTGAGGGCAAAATGTGAACTCTTGCATCTCTCAGTTGGCAGGAACCTCGTGGTAAAGCCTGACAATAGGACCAGCAATGTGTCCAACCAGCTGTACGGACACCAGGCTGCACTGTATGACACGAGAGCAACAGCGAACTGCTTCTCAAACATTACACTGGAAAGAAAGCAGACTGATGAGTGAACTGTTTTGTTCTCATTTCAACAAGGATAGTCTGTCTATTAAGTTCCTGCACAGTATAGCAGTGCTTCAGGGACACCGCACAAAGAATTGCAAGCCATCTTCAGAATCAGACCAGGCTGTATGGTCCAAACACACTCCCCCTGCCCCACTTATTCAGGAGGACAGACTGTTCAAATATTTGTGCCCGTGGCACTGACAACAAAACTCCTGCTCAGTGTTCCCTCTAAGCTGAGGGCTTGGGTTGCCTCCCAGGGGAGATCCAAGTGCAGCCCAGCTGATCAGCAGAGAGCCCACAGCCCCACAGCTGTCAGCAGGTGTTTCCAATTGTGCTGCGCAGGTACACATGCCTCAGTGCACATAACAAAATTTATGCCACACAGGGATGGAAAATATTAGAGGGAATGTTGCTTCTGCTCCCTTGTAAGATTTTCTCTACCAAAGGGGGTCATTGCCCTGGCAGGGGGTATAGGGAGCAGAGGGTCACTTTAGAGGCACAGGGCCTGCACAGATCTCAGAAGAACCACTGATTTAGGACCTTGAGCCTTCTGCTACTTCCGTGACATGGAAAGGAAGAGATGGACCTCAACCCCAACAACAAAATGTCAAGAATTTCAAAATTTTCAAGTGCAAATTCCAGTTGCTGCCAGCTCTGGTGCATCAGGAGGGCAGCTGCCCACTGAGCGAACCTCTGACCTTCACTTTGAATATCTTGGCTTTAGTTGGTTTCTGTCTGATCCTTTTATTATATTCAACCTCCCCACTTTTTATTATTTTAAATGTGACAGGCAGATACTAGCTGCTATGAAACTGATTAGAACTGAACGATAAGTCAGACTTAACAGCACCTCTGGCTGCAGTCGCTCGAGCACTCCAATGCGAGAAGTACCTTTGGCACGAGTGCAGGGTTTGTGGCACCAGATAATTTTCCTCTCACCGCCGTTGTCCATTTGGCTCCATTGAGGGTCATGCATTTCCATTATTAAGTGGTCCATATACTGCCTAGGAAGCTGTTGTGTGATGCGCTGCAAAGTTGCTTGCCCAGTCAGTCACTGGAATTACAAAAAACCCTGCAAAATCAATACACATCAGCGTTATTTTTATTTTCTTGAAATGCATCTAATAAGAAAGGCTATGCCACCTGCACAGCTTCCCCTCCAAGTGTTTAATGTAAGCTACTTTGACAGGACTTTGCAAGGGGCAGAACTCAGCCTGCAGCACTTTTTAGTAGCTGTATCTTCCTTGTTCGTATTTTGAACTCTTTTTATCCTATCTGTAAAATCAACGGCCAAAATCTCTGTTGGTGCAAACTGGTACAGTTCCATTGGTTTCATTGGAACTACTTTAATTTACATCTGCAGAGGGTTTGGCCCACAGAGCTTAATATAGTACATTCGGAAACTGGTTTGAATCCTTCCTCATTTAAATCTTGTTTCTATTAGTAACAGAGAGGAAGCTGTGCTAGTCTATATACTATCAAAACAAAAAAGCAGTCCAGTAGCACTTTAAAGACTAACAAAATAATTTATTAGGTGTGCTTTCGTGGGACAGACCCACTTCTTCAGACCACAGCCATACCAGACCAGGAAGACACTTACATGTGGCGATTTTACATCTCCTTCAGACTTCATCATGATCTTTCATTTTAATGAGTTATGCTTAGAAAGCCTTTATAAAAGCCAGATGAGACAGCAAGAGCATTTCTACACACTCCTTGCTGCTCTACCAATGAGCTGCCTGGCAGGAGTTGTTTTCCCCTATGTTAGAGCCCAGGGTAGTATGCAGGGGATTGTCAATGAGAATGAGCACAAGTTTTGTCTCTAGCATTCTGATTCATGCATCCAGTCAACTGCACAGGCTAAAACAAGGAATAGAGTGCCAGGTTTCCCACACAGTGTCACCCAGCTGCCAGTGAGGCAGGTTCTCTCACTACTTATTTGGGTTTTCAGTTCAGGGAGGCTTACCAGAAAGCACTTCCTCCTTTTGGCTGCTGGTCAAACAGTTTTCCAGTTCCATAGAAGAAATGGGTGGTTTAAAAGTCAGGATGCGTCTCACACAGAGTGTTCTGTGTTTTCAATTTTTATCAGTTCTCACTGATAAATTGCTGGATTTTATTTATTAAAGTAGTTTGATTTTTGCTGAGCTACACCAGTGTATCAATTCATTTAATTTTTTTCCAGTACTTATCTTTGGTAACCGCTAATGCTTTGTGCAATTGTTGTGCCCTTCAGCTCTGCATTTCAAGCAGTTCTAAAGTATAAAAGGCAGTGTGCACACACTGCAGAGGTTGGAAAAATTAAACATTATCATCACACTCTGACTGACATCCAAGGAAAGACTGCCCACCTATTTCTTTGCATCCATTTAGTGTGGCACTGAATTTAAGCAACGAATCCTCCACAGATAAAAACAATATAAAAATATAAACAAGGGGCAAAACTACATATCTGTGCCTCAGTATCAACAAGAAATATCAGTGCTTAGAAATTTGCAAGAAGGTAAAGATGGGTGTGAAGAGGATGCATTGTGTTGCAAGAACTGAAGCACTAAGGTTAGTATTCAGCTTGACAGAATATAGGAACATGTCACAGGAAGCCACACAAGAAGTTTGAAAAAGAAAGTGAACTTCAGGACAAACTTTCAATACCAGGAGCTTTCACCAGGACTTTAATGAGAATGTACACAACACAACTATGTGAATGAATTTGTGCATGCTCTTTGTTTTGCTGGACAGCCACTATTAATTGCCAATGGACCTACTCATGACTTTATGCAAGTCCAGCAGCAAAATCTCCTCTTAATGCAGATAACCTCTCTCATAAGAATCTGAACAAAAAGGACAGTGATTTAGTATATAAACAGAAGGAATAAATTGATAGAAATATGCTGTCTGGTCCGATTTTTGACAGGACTCCTGATGCTTTGGACTGTCTGATTCTTGGCCTCTTGTTTTCATTTATTTATTTCAAAGTGAATAAATTCTCATTGTTTTATGTTGCTTGTGAGACTCATCCCTTCTGCTGATACTTGTGTCTACTCAACAGTAACCAGCACATTTGAGATGTACCAACTAATTTGGGAAAATGTGGCTATATCTAACAGATTCTGCTTTCTACATGGGAAAATTTGCACAAGAGATTAAACACAATCGGAAACTGGAGCTGCTACATATTACCTGCCCTGCTCTTCTGACTAATGTTGTGCTGTCTGCAGCTACTGCTACAGAAGAAATGAAAGATGTGAAATCTTGCATCAGTGGCTTCAGGACCATTTTGAAGTGTTCAAACAAGTTGAAGGCTTTGTTTTACACAGTGCAAGGTAGGGTCAGATCTGACTGCCAATTACCAACCATTGTTGGGCCACATCAGTGAGTGAGCTTGTACTTCACTGCATGTCATATAAATAATGTGTGGACAATGCTGATATAATCTGCTAGATCGGTGGTCAGTAATCCCCAGCACAGGTGCCAAGAACGGCACATGAGCTGATTTTCATCTGCACACAAGGTGGGAGGTCAGCCCTACCCCATCCCACCTCCCCAATGCAGCCAGGAGCTTGCTCAAAGCCATGCCGCCTGTGGATTAACTAAAGACTAGCTAATGCTACCAACCACCACCTAAAGGGTAAAGCTCTGCATCTTCATTTATTTATTAATGAAGCTGTTGTAAGTAGGACTATTAGTAACCTTAAAAAGTATTACTGGCGCTCGGACCACGCATAGAGGTCAAAAGATCGAATTGTGGCACACCACCTCAGAAAGGTTGCAGACCCCTGTGCTAGATCATCCTGAGTTTATTGGTTCTTAAACAGAAACTCTGGCAAATAACCAAAACAACTGCCTGATTCTGCCCATGGTAATGTTTATTGTTGGAAACTTGGAATCACCATGAAACACAGAAAACACTGGAGTTTTCTCTCACAGCTGCCAACTCATTTGTCAATACAGATGCTTACCATATCCTGGAAACCAAAAATGTCAGCTGAACTGAGCACAAAAGCTATAGTAGAAATATACAGTGAAAAAATGCAGATGTTTCTTCTGACCTTGGACCATGAGGCAAACATAAAAGCATTCAAAATCTTCAGCACATTGCTGAATGAGAAATGGGAGATGACTGTGGCCCATAATCTGAACCTCACAGTGTTTGGTGTGAAAGATTCTTTTTGAAATATCAACCATTGTAGACACACCCTGAATAATATTCCTCCCAGACCTGTTTACAGGGCCCTAGAATGTCCAGCTCTCTTCTGTTTTGCAGAGTGATGGCAGAGCAGTACCTCCTGCTTAAGGTCTTCCCTCCCTCAGCCAGCAGTCTCGTCCCAGTCCTCCAGAGCTTTTGATATTGCTTCTTCAGTAGCTTTCTGGATGTCTGCTCTTGAGGCAGAGCAGTTCACAGCCTCTCTGGCAGCTATATCATCTTCAGCCTCCTATGCCACAACAGGCTCAGCTGTGGAGTTGCTAGTCTGTCCCCTAGCCCCTTACCAGTTGCAGAGTAGGGTTTATACACTGCCATCAGGCCTTCTAAGCACCTTTTGATTCAAGGGCAGACCTGCACACGCCTATTCTACTTAAAGCTGGCTCCGAAGGCCGCTGAGATCTATGGAAAACTTCAGTTGACTCCAGTGGGCCTTGGATCAGACCCTCGTCCATATAAATCTCAAACAGGTTGGTTACTGTTGTGTAGACACAACAGGCATCAGCAGAAGGGATGTGTTCTCAAAACCAAATTCAGCCGAGGCCTCCCTGCTGACATAGGCGGCTCCCTCATATGATACTATGAATTAATTTATGTAGAAAAAGAGTTTTACAATATTTTACAATATTACAATACAATATTCTGATGCCAATTTGCATTTTAGAGCAAGAAAACAATACCCCCAGAGACTGTACACTTCTATGTCCTTGTTTTTCTCTCACATTAGTGGAAGACATGCAAGCACAAAGAGAGGCAAAAAGTCCTCCCACTCAGGCCTTGAATTTCAAAGCTAAGCAAGCTAGAAAAAATGCCAAAGACAATTAATCAATTTCCTGTAGCTAAGACCAAGACACTAGGCTTGTTGTGGATTTCAACCAAGAAATAAATTTCTAACTGGACACAATCACATTTTTCTAAGTTCCTTTACAATGTTGTAAAATCCTGATATGCTTGTATTTCCATAACCTGATGGCCAGCAGGAATCAGATAGAAAATTCCCTTCAGAGAATGTAATTATGCAAAATCGTCCCAGTCCTTATAGATTTCCCCCCGCCCACTTTCCATTGGTTCACATACAGGCAACCCTTGGAGAAATATACTGCATAGGTTAACCTCTGGCTCATTCTAATATGGCAATTCCTACATTCCTGTGTCATTTGGGGTCTGATCCTATGCAGTGCTGGGAACTCTTGAGTCCTAATAGGGTCAGGAGGTCCCCAGTGCAGGACCTTAAGGTCTAACCTGGGAAATATTGCTCGATGGGGATGAGAATGTGATGGATATTTTCACATATTAAAATGCAAAGAGGAGAGAGAAATGTTCTGTTGTAAAAATACCTCTGTGCATTTTGCTCCCACAAGTTTTTGTCTTTTTCTTAACAAGAAACATCTCTGTGTTGCTGTCACAGGGTAAGCAAGGCCTGTAAGGGGTAAAGTCTCAGACTCTGGACTGCAAGGCTATGTTTACATGACAGGCTTATTTCAAAATAAGCCTTTGCCCCATCTCAATGAAACTTCTTTCAAAATAAGCACTCTTCCTGAAAGAGTGAGGCTTACCAGAATCAATATAACATGCCCGCTATTTCAATTTTATTTCAAATAGCGTGTGTGTCGTTTAGACGCTGTTCAAGTTATTTAGAAATAATGTGTGCTTTTTTAAATAACTTGCCCACGTAGACATAACCCAGCTGACTCAGGTGCCCAAGAGTCATGGGACAGCAGCAGTGAAAGAGAGCTCTGAGTGAAATCCTGACCTCACTGAAGTCAGGAGGATTTTTGCCATTGATTTCAGTAGGGCCAGGATGAGGACGAAGGCATGTAGCATAACCCTCCAGGGCTGAGGGAATGGTTTGGGGACAGGAAGAGGGAAGTGCTGGGCTTGAGGAAGAGCCTCATGGTGATAGGACTGGGGAGAGCAATCTCCACGCTAGCTCTGGCATTGGCCTGCTGAACCCAGGGTTCTGAGCTCAATGCTTGAGGGGGACAATTATGGGATCTGCCCCCCCCACCAAAAAAGGGCTGGTGCTTGGTCCTGCCAAGAGGGCAGGGCACTGGACTTGATGACCTCCTGAGGTCCCTTCCAGGTCAATGAAACGTATGTAACTGAGACCAGAGGAGGAATTGCTTGCCCTGGGCTGGATCAAAGGGAATGTGTGTGTTTGCCTTCAATAAATTGGACCCTGGGAAGGGCAGGTGATTTGAAAGGCCTGTCCAAAGATCTTGTCTGAAGCAGGAAATTAAGATTTGAATGATGGGATGCCAGGAGTGGATAAAGTGATCCCCTGACAGTTATATATCCTCAGCTTATACTGACAGCACTGGACAGGCATCTCAGGGACATTTTAGCAGCATGCACCGTTCTGAAAACTTGCAAGTCCTGACTACAGACAGGTGTTTTAATGCTACTACCTGCCGTCAGAGACATATTTATGGCATTGACTTCCCTTGCGCCACACTCCAGAATATCTTGACACACTGTAAATCTGTGTCCCATCATTTGTTTCACGCCTGCAGCTGAATACGATATACAAATACACATGCCTTTCCCCGTCTCATAAAGGTATTGATTCTGTCTTAGGAAGATGTCATTAAAAAGTAATCCCAAAATAATGGTTCATTCCACCTTGTCACATTGTGAAAAGCTAAATCAGATGATAACAGCAACAGACAGATATTTGAAAACATTTGGCTAGAAACCTTGCTCTTTGTTCTCTGAGAACAGGACAGCACAGTAGGATTAAATGTGATTAAATTCAATAGGAGCTATTCTTATCTCATGACAGAGGGTTTAACAAATACTCCTTCCATTAACATTAATGCAAACTATGCATATCAGTTCCCTGGGCCTCCATAGAAGACATTATCCCTGCTCTGGAACATGTGGTGTTATACGCCTGAGTAACCCTTCTGCTAGGTGGAGCCAACAGCAGCCAGTGCTGGGCGCAATATGGAGGGCTTCACCTCCATCCATCCAACACAGAACCAGCTCAAGCCCCTACCCAGTTACCTGGGAAAATCACATGCTAGCTCTGGGCACCTCGGAGGGGCAATGCTTGCCCACTTGCAAACACAGAGTCAGTGTAGAAAGTAAACTTTTCATAAAAGGGAGGGAAGTAACTTGGCATAATTTGGGAAAAACACCACAAACAGGGTTCATAAACACAAACCATGAGTCAAATTCCCACCCCCAGTAGTGTCCTTTTCCTCTCAGGTTCTTAAGTTTAGCAACCTAAATGTCCCCAAACCGTCTCCGCACCCCACTCACAGTTGCCACCCTTTGTCAGTGCAGACTAGAGTTTGGAGGTGCTTCGGCAGAGCTCACCTCCCATCTTGGGCGTGGAGGGAGGCGGTGAGTTAAAGAGGCAAGTGGCATCTTTCTTATTCCACTGGTTCCTGGACATCCACCTGCTCACTGCTCTCTGCCACCACCTAGCTAGCTACTCATCATATCTGCCTGTTGTCTCCCTACTGGCTGTCAGCCACCATTCCCTTCATGGCAGTGATATCTGTCTACTAGTCTCAAGTGATTTCAGCTCCTAGGGATTTCAACTCTTAACAAGCAAAGTAAAAGTAACAAAGTTCCAGCGCAATTAACACAAGCAAGAAGCCCCTAATCACATTTAGTTAATTCTGCCTACTGAAAGAGGGGTACAAAGACAGGACAAACCAGTCCAAGCAACAAAGGACATGTCATGTCATACCAGAAAAACTTTTCTTTCTCTCTCACAGAGCGCTGAATGTTGAGCCCCTGCTTAGCACAGCTGTTTCCACTAACTGTGAGCCCTTCCCTTTGGAAAAGATTTAGCACAGTCCAGATTTTCTTTATTCCCACAAAGCTACAAACATTGGTAACCCTATTTTAACTATCCCTGCATTTAACACAAACGTAGCTGTTGGGTCACAAATCAAGCTGATTACAATGAGCAAAATGCCACTCCATCTGCTGAATATCTAACAAATCTAAGCACAACGGAGTAAACAATATTTACACAGAGATGTTCAGTGTCCCTTTTCCCCTTCTAGCTAGCTGTAAGGGAAGCTTTCCTTCAGATCATGCTTACATCTGCAATAAATATTGCAGGAAAAACACTTGGTGATTTTTAAGATTTGTACTTTTAAAATATTA
Organism: Carettochelys insculpta; assembly: GCF_033958435.1. Taxonomy (NCBI): domain Eukaryota; kingdom Metazoa; phylum Chordata; order Testudines; family Carettochelyidae; genus Carettochelys; species Carettochelys insculpta. The sequence continues at coordinate 307,245,032 of NC_134137.1, read as the reverse complement.
CAGAATTTTATCAAGAAACATATTGGAAAGGTGGGAACTTTACAGATGAGGTTCTAATTCTGATCCTGGATCCTTCCCTCATCCATCTAACAGAGATCTTAGTAGTTAAATTGTAAATCTTGCTGATGTATTGCAGACATTGTAGATGTTTTTCACATCAGCAGCTACATATAAAAAAGCAACACATTTCTCACAGGTACCTCACTGATTTTCAGGGACTATGGGACTGGCTGCAGCCAGTTTGTGCCAACCTGGACTCAGAGAACTAGAGGTGACTATCACATTAGCTCCTAGAAGAGGATCTCAGAGCCATCTATGGTATTTGTGGCCGACTTCTACACTTAAACATGTGTTACCTTCTGTGCGTTCACAGTCTCTTCAGATTTGCAATAAGTCCTTTGTAGGGACAACTTACAAGTTTTCTATATAGTAGGATTTTTTCAGATAAGGGTAGAGGATAAGAGCTCTGTGTCTGGACGTGCCTCAGGAAGATGAACTGGAGATGATACACCAAGAAACCAACACAGCAGCGTGACAGGGGAAAGATCAAGTTAATGCCTCTCTGTAAGGCAGCCACTGCCTAGAGATGACAGAGAGGCTGACAGAGCATCCACATAGCACAGCCTTCACTTCTCATTCCCTATGCTCTTTTAAATGGAAATGAGCATCTCTTCAATAAGCCAAAGCTAACAGAAACAACTCAGCTAAAAAATAATACAGATGCCCAGGTGTATCTTGGGATGAACAAGTGACGTGAGTAAAAGGAGAGTTAAGTGGCTTGATCTCTGTCTCACACACACAGACACAACCAGACTTACACAGGACACATTTCTCCAACACAGCTCTATGACTTACAATTCTTCTGCAATGACGAAACTGCAACTTCCTCTTCCAAATTTAGTATTTCCCTATCACTGGTCACCTCTGTTCTCACTGCTTCTTTATCTAAATCCATACAGCAGCATGGCCCATGTTTACTGTTACAATTTACACATTTTTCTCTGTTAGTACCTCCCTTTGGGCCTATTTCCAGGTGTCTTTTCTCATCTGCACAGCAACACAACTGTGGCAGGTTATTCACTGGGTCCAGTCTTATGACCCTGGATCATAAATAACAAGTAGTCATGTAGCATTTGTAGCACATTATCAAGCCAGAACCAAAAAACCTCTTGGAATGGAGACTCCACCTCCCCTCTAGGTAACCCATTCCAGTGCTTCGCCACCCTCCTGGTGAAATAGTTTTCCCTAATATCCAACCTAGACCCCTCCCACTGCAACTTGACATAATTGCTTCTCATTCTGTCCTCTGTCATCACTGAAAACAGCCTCTCTCTATCCTCTTTGTAATCCCCCTTTGGAGAAGGTCATCTGAAGAAGTGGGGCTTATCCACAAAAGCTAATAAACCTAATGAATTTGTTAGTTTCTAAAGTGCTACAGGACTCCTTGTCATTTGCAAAGCTACAGACTAACATGTCTACCCCTCTGAGCCCTTAATCATGTGAGAATCTATTGATTTAATGTAAAGAAGGACTGCAGGATCAGACCCTTGGAAAAGAGTCTGCTTACATTAATATTTCTATTCATTTGCTAACATGGTTATATAACAGAGAGTGGAACAGCGCACATGTTCTTATTAGGGAAAGAAAGGGATTAGGAAGGAGGGGACTTATTGCAAAATTCCATATTAAGCCCTAGCTGATATAGCAATTGATGGTGCATAAAGTAATTCAAGTAACTGACCAAGAAATAACAGTGTTTTTAAAGTGGAGGAAGATGTCTCTTTTGCAAAACATCAGCTACTATATTTGGCATGTTGCCCGGCGTGAGATCTCATGATTGTAGCTGAGAGACAGAAAGTAAACATTTTGTCTAGCAGTGATTTGGAAATGGAAGGAAAAACCAGCACCTCTGTTATACCCTTTATTTCTATAATAGTCTCTAGCTTTGAACTCTGCCAATGGAGGTATGACCGTTTACTCCCGCTGGAGATTTACCTCCATATCAGATAAATAAAAATGGAGCTGGCAACACTCCTATCTTTTGTGTGGCCTGTCTGTTTAGCTCATACGCTTTTGGGGGCAGGGATTCTCTCCGCGTGTCTGTAGAGCACCTAGTGCAATGGTGTCCCATTCTTAGCGACCACATTTTCCAAGCCCAAATATGGGACACCCTGCAGAGGCAGCTCCCCAGCTGCAGCCCCGTGAGGGACCTCCTTGGCTGCCTGAGGCCCTGGGAACAGGGTGGCAGCCACACCGATGCTCCTCCTGGCTCCCCTGAGGCTCAGGGAGCCGAGAACTGGGCAGCAGTCACACTGGTGCAGCTTCCAGCTCTCCTGAGGCATGGGGAGCTGGAACCAGAAGGCAACCACACTCCTGCACCCCAACATACCCCTATGGCAGGACCCCCTGCTGGCTCCCTCTCCAGCCAGCAGTTGCACTTGCGCTGTTGGAGGTGGAAAGAATCAACTCAGCAGGGTGTCCGAATACAGGGCAATTAGCCCCTTTGTTAAAATCATAGAATCACAGAACACTAGAACTGGAAGGGACCTCAAGAGGCCATCGAGTCCAGTTCCCTGCCCTCTTGGCAGGGCCAAACACCATCTAAACAGATGTTTATCTAACCTGCTCTTAAATATCTCCAGTGACAGAGATTCCACAACCTCCCTAGGTAACTTTTTCCAGTGTTTAACCACCCTGACAGGAAGTTTTTCCTAATGTCCAACCTAAACCTCTCTTGCTGCAGTTTGAGCCCATTGCACCTTGTCCTATCCTCAGAGGCCCAGGAGAAGAATATCTCTCCCTCCTCCTTGTGATCCTCTTTCAGGTACTTGAAAACTGCTGTCATGCCCCCTCTCAGTCTTCTCTTTTCTAAACAAGCCCAGTTCTTTCAGTCTTCCCTCCCAGCTTGTGGTCTCTCAACCTTTCATTGTTCTTGTCACTCTTCTCTGTTCCTTCTCCAATTTCTCCACCTCCTTCTTGAAATGTGGTGCCCAGAACTGGACCCGAGACTCCAGCTGAGGCCTAATGAGCTCTGAATAGAGCGGAAGAATGACTTCTCAGCTGTGTCTACACGTGCACGCTACTTCGAAGTAGCGGCACTAACTTCGAAATAGCGCCCGTCGCGGCTACACGCGTCGGGCGCTATTTCGAAGTTAACTTCGACGTTAGGCAGCGAGACGTCGAAGTCGCTAACCTCATGAGGGGATCGGAATAGCGCCCTACTTCGACTTTCAACGTCGAAGTAGGGACCGTGTAGACGATCTGTGTCCCGCAACGTCGAAATTGCTGGGTCCTCCATGGTGGCCATCAGCTGGGGGGTTGAGAGATGCTCTCTCTCCAGCCCCTGCGGGGCTCTATGGTCACCGTGGGCAGCAGCCCTTAGCCCAGGGCTTCTGGCTGCTGCTGCGGCAGCTGGGGATCCATGCTGCAGGCACAGGGTCTGCAACCAGTTGTTGGCTCTGTGTATCTTGTGTTATTTAGTGCAATTGTGTGTGGGAGGGGCCCTTTAAGGGAGCGGCTTGCTGTTGAGTCCGCCCTGTGACCCTGTCTGCAGCTGTGCCTGGCACCCTTATTTCGATGTGTGCTACTTTGGCGTGTAGACGTACCCTCGCAGCGCCTATTTCGATGTGGTGCTGCGCAATGTCGAAGTTGAACGTCGACATTGCCAGCCCTGGAGGACGTGTAGACGTTCGATGTTGCTACATCGAAATAAGCTATTTCGATGTTGGCTTCACGTGTAGACGTAGCCCTCATGTCTTGCTCGCAACATTCGTAAAAACGCATCCCAGAATCATGTTTGTCTTTTTTTGCAGCAGCATAATAAATCAGGACACCTTCCTGGCACTCAAAATAAGGGGCTGTCCTGGCCAAAGTGGGATGCATGGTCACCCTGCCTATCCTCATCTGGGGCCCCTAGGTCCTAGTGTAGTATAAATAATAACCATAGTGGGAAATATTAAGCCTATCAAAGACAACAGGCACCAGAAATCCACAAGTCTTTTGATAGATAGATAGATCTGGTGAGAGAACTCTGGGGGAAAGGGGAGCACCAGCCATGTGCCCCCAACAGCCTGCCTCTTTCCCAAGCCTCTCTCCTCCCCACCCATGCTCCTCCCCTGCTTTGCCCTTGGCTCCAACCCTTCCTGACCCACCTCCCCTTCCATCCCTACTACTCCCCGCCCCTTCTTCTGGAAAAAGTGTGCCACTTACGGTGAGTATCGGGTTAGTGTGCTGTCCTCTAGCATAAACATGGATAATGATGTATCTGCTCGATTAGCCAAAGCCAGTGCTGCCTTTGGAAAATTGACCAAACACCTATGGAATGACTGTGGCATTAAACTCCATACCAACATAGCAGTTTATCAAGCAGTTGTCCTGAATATCCTGCTATATGGCTCGGAGTCATGGACAACATATCGCTGCCATGTTTTGAAACTCGATCAGTTCCATATGTGCTGTCTGAGGATGATCACCCACAAGAATTGGTTGGACAAAACTCCTAACATGGAGGTTCTTTAGCTGTGTGGTGTCATAGGTATGGAAGCAATACTTATGAACAGACAGTTTTGCTGGACTGGTCATGTTGTGAGGATGGATGATACACGGATACCGAAGATAACAACAAGAAGTCCTGTGGCATCTTATAGACTAACAGATGTTTTGGAGCATAAGCTTTCATGGTCAAAGACCCGCTTCATCAGATGCATGAGTCACGAAATGCATGACTCATGCGTCTGATGAAGCGGGTCTTTGCCCACAAAAGCTTATGCTCCCAAATATCTGTTAGTCTATAAGGTGCCACAGGACTTCTTGTTCTTCTTGAAGATACAGACTAACACGGCTACCGCTCTGATACTGAATACCAAAGATGGTCTTCTAGGGCCAGCTTGCTCACGGAAACCGCTCAATTGGTGAGCAGGATAAGTGCTATAAAAACACCTTAAAGGCCATTCTGAAGTCATGCGGCTTATCTCACAATGATCTGGAAATTTTAGTTCAGGAAGGATTGTCCTGGGGGCAAACTACTGTACAGGCTCATAATTGCTTTGAGTGTCGGTGTGTCCAGGAACTACAGGAAAAGTGTAGAATACGAAAAGAACATACAACCCTTGGAGACTTTTTATGTGACATCTGTAATCAGCTCTGTCGATCAAGGATTGGTTTAGTCGTTCACCAATGGCATCATAGTAGATGAGATCCGTCAATTGACAGCTCAATTCAAGAAGTCCCAGCCCTCTCCCAGAGATTGCACAGCTCTCAGGCTGCACTGCCCTGGGGATGGGAAGGGACTGCCCCCACATTCACCAGAAGCAATGTGGCACTCAGGATGAGTGTGTAGGCTGGGGGCACTGAGTGCTGACCCAATATGGCAGTTTTCCCATAGATCTTGCATTACACAGCAAGAAGAGTCAGTGTGGAGTTATGCTACTGCAGGGGCTCATGGTCAACAGGAGAAGTTGGTAGCAAGAACCGAATGCGTGAAGAGCTGGTTAGGTGTTATAAACACTACTGCAGCTGCCTTGGAAATCTTCCATTTTTAGTGCTTTTCTTTTCTGCTTCAGTAAACTGACAGGCTGATGATGCACCCTCTGCCTTCTAAAGAGCCAGCCCTGGCTATGCTGACCACAGCTATTTCACACTATGGCAGAGCCATTAGATACAGATCAGAGAATCATAGAGCTGGAAAGGATCTCAGGAGGTCACTGAGTCCAGCCCCCTGCTTCAGGCAGAGTCAATCCCAACTAAGTCATCCCAGCCAGGACCTTGTCAAGCCAGGACTTAAAAACCTCTGGGAATGGAGATTCCACCTCCTCTCTAGGCAACACATTCCAGTGCTTCACCACCCTCCTGGTGAAGTAGTTTTCCCTAATATCCAACCTACACCTCTCCTACTGCAATTTCAGACCATTGCTCCTTGTTCTTCCACCTGTCACCACTGAGAACAGTTTCTCTCCACCCTTTTCGGAGCTAGCATGTCCCAGCAGCACAGGATCGCAAAGAGGAGACTGGATCTGCTTCACTGATAATTCACACATCTGCCTCCACTGCCTTTAAGAAGACAACTCCAAACTCACACCACTTGGGTTAATTTAATGCTCAGGCTGGAGGTTAGATTGCACATGCAGAGAGTAGGGCCAATGGGCTTGATCCTGCTTTCCAGACAAATCGGTGGAAAAACTCACATTGATTCTAATGATGCAGGATCAAGTTAGATATGAGCTTGAGCATCCCTGCTCATCCCACCAACATGCCAGAACTCGGACCACAAAGGATCATCAGTAGGAGTGAGAGAATGGCTGAGTTTTCATGTCAATTCAGCCCTTAGCTGTGCTTGAGCCTGGGAGATGCAGATTTCCAGTTGTGCTAATGGTGTAAGTTTTAGAGGATGACATATTTCAAGGTCAGGCTCACTATTAGACAGGCACAGAAGTAAGCAAAGAAATCCAATTGACATCCAGTGGTAAGATTCCCATTCCCATTGTAGTGAGAGCTGGATTGAAGCCTATGCTGACGGTTTAGCAGAAAAGGCAAAACCCATCAGAAACAACAAGAACAATAAATTCCTCTGGTACCTTTTGTTTCTTCCAGTGAGTGCCCTTGTGACAGTGATAAGACAGCCATGGCAGACATGTGAAACCAACACATTGCAAAAAATCAGGGTCAAGTCCAATCTGGCTCCTCCACAGTCATCTGCTTCTGAGGAATAAAACGTGGTGGAATCCAACAGATTTTAAATTAACTAATTAAACTCAGTCCTCTCCAGAACCCAGATGAAAACCTCCCTAAGACAGAGACCGTGGCTAGCCAGAGATTGTCCTGGTAAAGTGCTATGAACACTTTGCTGTGTGCTTTGAACGATGAGCTTATTTTCAGCTCCAGGCACAGATGTACATTGGAACATGCTGCTCAAGCCTAATAACTGCAAACTGATATTAGAAGCAGAAAAATCATCCGTATGTAAATTTTACAATAATTTTGCTTATTCCATCAGTTAGCAATGGTATCAAATAAATCGGTCATGCAAATTCTGTTCTCAATTTAAAGAGCCCCCAGCCACATTCAGACAGCCTTCAAAGACCAAGAACCAGGTTGCAATCCCCTCCCACCTATACATACACACTTGGGCAGTGCAGAGGCCAGTAAGGAACCACACCTGCCCAAGGAGAGTTGCCACAGTGAAGCAAAATAGGACTCACGTATGCATGTCTCTACCATTATAGAATCATAGAATCATGGAAGATCAGGGTTGGAAAAGATCTTAGCGTGCCATCTAGTCCAACCCCCTGCTCGAAGCAGGACCAAGTCTAACTAAATCATTCCAGCCAGGGCTTTTTCAAGCCTAGCCTTTAAAACCTCTAAGGATGGAGATTCCACCACCTCCCTGGCCAACACATTCCAGTGCTTCTCTACCTTCCTAGTGACACAGTTTTTCCTAACACAGGGTGCAAGAAGGAGCATGTTAGGGACAGGAGAGGGAAGAGCTGTAGCATATAGTACTTTGGAAGTTAGGGGCCATTCTGCAGCCAATAGGCAGCACAGGTAAGGCTGCCAGAGGTAAGGCAGCCCCTTGGGACTTTGTGGATTAGTCTATTCCGTGGGGCAATGTGCTGTATGGCAGGGGGAGGGATTTCTAAAGCACACTAATGACTTACACATTAATTGATCCATGTAGACCCTGCAGGTGTGCTTTATCATAGTGCCCTTTGAAGCAGTACATTTAAAGCACACTAGGTATCTTTAGTGGGCACCAAAATGGTCTACATGGACTGATCAATGCTCAGCAGAATGAAGACCACATTATCACACCATGCAAACACACCCTAATTTTGGTGCCTGCCTCAGCCCCATCTCTGAGAATACAAAGATGGAGTAAAGCAATTCCCCTCCCCCAGCGCCCCCGCAGCCCAGGTCTATGCCCCGAGCTGCGACATTCAGGAAATTCAGCTCAGAAGTGGAGCCTGTGTTTTCCCAAAATCATAATTTGATGTCTTGGGGCACAATTCTGCTCCTGTTCAGATCAGATATTTTGCCATATCTGACCTCTTGCAAGTCAGGCTCTGTAATTTCTTGATGAAACATGGAAAGCAGGCCAGCAGCTATCCTAATCAAAGGGAGGACTTTAAAATCACCCTTACTACTTTTAAACCAAATTTCCTCTTTAAACTGTGCTGACAACACATGGGGTGAGGAATGGAGTCGAGAGCCATGGCTACCCCGCATCCCATGCCCTTGTTTTCAAAATTTCATATTGGATGCACTGTATTCCCCCTCTCTGCCCAAAACTACAGTGAGGAATTTAGGTTTGTAAGACTGGAAGGGACCTCAAGAGGTCATCTAGTCCAGTTCCCTGCCCTCATGGCAGGGCTAAGTATTATCTACCCCATCGCTGGCAGGTGTTTGTTTCCTGATTCCCTTACATAATATAACATGACAGAAACATCATTAACTCAGATCCAGAGACAATCACCCCTTGACAGCAAATGTCACACAATCTTAGCCTTGTACTCTTCCTGGTATGTTTTTAAGCAAAACATTTGCAGTTCTCTTTAGATTCACTCTGGGTCTTCCAGTTCTGAGCTTTGCTATCAATTTAGTCTTTTATCACTCCCTCCACCACACACACACACACGCACTTTTCTTTTTTTACTTGGTTTTACTCCCATGGTGGCAATCTAGTGAGCAACTCAGGCTTGACCTCATTTGTATAATGCTGTTAAACAGGCATTTAAATCAGAAGGTATTCCCTGCTACCTTCTCTATTACTCCCATTGCCAGAGATTGTTAGACGGGACACAGAACACGAGACGTCTAGGGACAGCTCTGCCCAATGAATGACAGACAATGGCAATGAAACATCTGTGACATGGCCGTTACACAGGACATGGTGTTGCTGTGGTGATGGGATGAGGTGACCTTGGACTGGCTCATCCCACACTGTCTCTCAGTGTGTGGCTCCAGCTGCAAAATGTTTTCCCTTACTCATGACGCAGTGATGTGAATCCTCAATGGTTTCCACGCTTGGCAGTGAATGACCATGGAGGCAGCCTGCAAGCACCCATGATGGGAAGTTTCAGTGGGGTAGCTGAGTTAGTCTGCATCTTCAAAAGCAACAAGGAGTCCTGTGACACCTGATAAACAGATATTTTGGAGCATAATAAGATTTCATGGGAAAAGACCAGCTTCATCAGATGCATGAGTGGTGGGGGTTTCAGAGGAGGATTTAAGGAAGGGGTCTCAGTGAAGGGGAGGGACAGAGTTGACAAGGTCTGTTCAGTCATGGAGGATGCGAGGATGAGAGGGTAGCAGCTAGCTTTCAGCCCCACAGGCAACAGGGACAAAGTATAAGAGGCTGATATGCTGAACCCAACTCTACTTGCACAGCAGAGTAATTCCATTGACTTCAGTGGAGTCACTATTAATAAATACTGGCGTGTGTGAATAAAGAATCTGGCCAGCTGGAGCCAATATCTGAAATTTATTATATACAAATGTATCCAAAATGATTCCCGGCATTTAGAGAAAGCACTTTGGCTTGAAGGCAATTCGGGATTTGTGTCTTGACACATCCACTAGAAATAAATGAAATTACAATATTTTATTGCCCTCCATTTTTGGCTTGAAGTTCTAATTTCTGTTTCACAAGATGTTATGCTTTTCTGGCTCTGATAGTATGTATGCTGAAAGATATTTCTCTTCCCTCTCGTCTGTATTATTTAGGGCCTAGTCTTGAATTTATTGGGAACTGTGAGTGCCCAGCACCTCTCAGAGTCACACTTTTCATTAGCAGAACTGCCACACAGAAAAGACACAGGTTGAACCACTCTAATGCGGAACTCCCTTGTCTGGCAAACTTCATAATACGGCATGATTTTAGTTAGCCGGATGACCATTTATCATAGGTGTGGCTGAGTTTCCTGTAGTCCCATAAAGTTTGTTTGCAGCTACCAATCCTGGCTTTTAATGTTCTGTTGTATTATTTAGTTGTAATTTGCCTCCAAATGTCTGCTAGGAGCCCAATAAGCAGTGAAAATGTTGGAAACGTTGCTAGAAAATATTGACCTACCATTGTCTGGCAAATTCTCTCATCTGTCACAGGTCCGTACCCTTGGGAACTGACATGAGAGGTTCAACCTGCTTTTCATTTTTATATCCTGGTAATTGTTGCAGCACACCTGTGCAGCAGAAGGACCCTATGGTAAAGGCACTGGACTGAGTCTCAAAGTAACTGGGTTGAACTGTCAGCCCTGCCGTGCACTTCATGTGTAAATTTGGGTACGGCATTTACCTGCTCTGTGCCTTGGTTTCCCATCTGGAAAACTGGAAAAAATAATTTTCTCTCTTCCATGTGCCTGTCTGCCTGGAATCTCTTCAAGTCAAGGACTATCTCCTACAAAACATTTGTACAGCAGATCTCATCTTGGTTCAGGCTTCCAGCTCACACTGTAAAGACAAAATAATAAAAATAATAATAATGATTGTTTGTGACTTCCAGACTTGAGAAGTGTAACATACTGAACCAAATAGTTCCAAATGCAGCAGCCCTTCAGCTGAACAATACAGGGCAGCAAAAAAAACCTTACACCTCATATTCTGCTCGCTGTACGGCTTCCTGTTCAATACCAAGCTGAATTCAAAAGGAGCCAATCTCATTTTTGATTCTTTCCATCAGGCTGAGCCAAGTTTTCTCACTCTGTATGATCATAGACTTCCATGATACCTACTTTCTACAGGGACAATGGAACTGTTAACCTCAAGAGACTCATAGGTCCAAGACACAAAGAACCAAAACTAAATGGGAAGAAGGGGCTTTCGAAATCTGGGGTCCTTTTGAAAGGCCCCTGTCTACACTGGCGGTGCACATTTCGAAAGCAGCACTTTTGAAACACACACAGCTGCCATTATGCTAATGAGATGCTGCATATGCACGGCAGCGCCTCATTAGCATCTGCTGAAGTGGCTGATTAGCATTCCCCTTTCAAAAGGGGGATGCTAGTGTAGCCATGGCCCTATACTAGAATCATCTGTCCACAGAAGTTACTGTTGACAAAGAAATCTCAACAGAACCTCTGGCAACAGATTGCTGCTTACGCACAACTTGCTCTGTCGACAGAAAACTGCCAGACTGCACTGCCCTCTGGTGCCAGAAAGTGGAATGGAAGCTCTGCAAAGAGGGCTGCCCAGCAACACGAAGACCTCTCTGTCGACAGCGCATTACTCCTCACATTTTTGAGGGATAACACTGTTGAGGCAAATGCAGAGTTCTGTCGAGACTCTGCCTGGGTCTACACTACAGAGTTTTGTCAACACAAGTGGTGTGTAGCCACTTCTGTCGACAGAGAGAGCTTCTGGTTGCCGGGCAGTTCTCTTTGCAGAGCTGCCATTTCCTCTTCTGGCACCAGAGGGCAGTGCAGTCTGGCAGTTCTCTGAATCAACACACATCTTGCTCTGTAGACAATCTATAGACATCGGTTCTGTCGAGATTCCTCTGTCGACAGGAAGGCAAGGAAAAGGCAGGAGCCTGGGCCCTAGGCAGATCTTTGGGCTCTGTGGAGTTCTGGAGCAAGATCAGTGGTTTTTTTGTGCTGGTACTTGCCAGTACTGAGTACTGGCACCTCAGCAGCCCCAGCCATGAGTTTGGGGGGAAAGTGGGGGTGGGGAGCTGGCCGAGTACTGGCTCTCTTTTTGTGTTAAAAAAAAAAAAGCACTGAACAAGACCATTGGTTTCTTCTGCAGGGAGGTAACCTTGCCCTCCAGAAAATGTCAAAGGACCCAGGCTCCTACACAACTCTTTTCATTCTGGCATTCCGGGACATAAGGAGAGAGCAGCCCTCCACTGCCCAGGGCAACCAGGTGCATCTGATGAAGCGGGTCTTTGCCCATGGAAGCTTATGCCCCAAAATACGTGTTAGTCTATAAGGTGCCACAGGACTTCTTGTTCTTGAAGATGCAGACGAATACGGACACCTCTCTGACACAGACCAGTACTGTGAACCTCTGCTCTCAGAATCTCTCACGTTTCTCCCCTGCAGGACTTACATTATCCAACCCCCCGATTTCACAGTGGCTTTGGCAATCCCCTCAGCTCTTCACACACTCAGCCTTTGCCCCATAGGTCCATCTCCCAGTGCTAATACAAGTACCCATGTTACTGCTGAGTCACCCAGAGAGCACACGCACACCAGCTCTTTCCTAGGCCCTAGGGTAGCTTGGGACAGAGACACAATAGCGACAACATACAGACTTATTTGGAGCTCAGTGAGATGCATTTTATTCTGACTGGCAACCTTTTCATTTCCCTCCAGCATTTATTTTCCTGGGTTTTTCACCTCCTTTGTCCTCTGCCACCAGTGCTGGGTGCTGATAAATAATCTTGCTTCTGACTCTAGGCAGTTTCTTTTCATAAAATTCCTTTGGCTATGGAAGATCTGCCTTGCACAGCATTGAGTACAGCGTGGCACTGCTAGGCCCTTTTCCACACAGGGATTTGGTGGTTTCCATTCCAACCTCTCTGTCGCAGTGTTGCTAAAGTCAACGTGACTATGAGCAGAGTCATTTAAAAGGCACCTCATACCAAACAGGAAGCATTTGTCTTGCAAGTCCCATAAACCTAAAATTCCCACTGATTTCACATGAGCTGATGGGATGCAGGATCAGCTCTGTACCACCTGAGTAAGGAAAGAGCTCATCTGAGTGGAGAAGAATTAAAAGTAAAGCATCTGTGCAAACATTCCATTATTCCAGCCATGAGACTGGCAAATAAGAGAGAGAAACCAGACTGGACAGAATATGAAACTTGAACAAATACGTTGGCCTAAGGTTGAAGGACAAAACTGCTCTGTTAGGGTCACAGCCCCATTGAGCACGTAATAGCCTTGATGCCTATTCAGCAATTTCTCAGCATTCATGCTGGAGCTCAGGCACGGATGGGCTTGTATAGCTCAGCTTTTCCAAGTGCATTCTTTTGCATGGATGTGAAGTTACTGACAGGACTTCCTGTAATCAAGCTGAATCATTATGCATATTCTCCAGGCACCCAATTAACATCACACTGGAGGAGCTGCAGAAAACTATGGGATTAAGGTGCATTAATCCCTCAGTGTAAAGATAGGGGATTAAAATAAATAAGTAATCCCCCACCACTCTTTCTTTTCCAGCCCAGCCGCCACTGAGTACAGTGTAATGAAATCTGGGTGAGGCTGGTTTGAACCAATGAGGAGGCTGTTGCAGTCGTATAGGAGAGTGAGGTAATTTTTTTTTTATTGGACCAATTTATATTACCCCACCTGCCTTATGTCTCTAATATCTTGGAACCAACTCATCTACAAACACTGAATCCTTCAGATGTGTTGTCACATTGTTTAATGCACAGCAGAAGGCACTCAGATGCTATAGAGATGAGCACAGCATAAACTTCTGAATAAGAACAGATTAAATTAGAAGGGATCACAGTGGCACACTCATTCTGGCAGCTGGAGGCTCCAGAGGCTGGCTCTTTGTAATTCATCAATCACCAGGCTATGCACAACAGCCTGTGAGGGATGTGCCTGATGTGCTCAAATGATGCTTGCATTCAGAACCCCCTGACAGTCTCACCAAAGGTTTTGTGTGAGACAGTTTTCTGCAGCAGCAAGCACAGGTTTTATTTCCTTAGACCCAGTGTTTCTCCTGCTGTGCCCACGAAGTTATGGAGCCCATTTTAGTCTTGCCTCAGTGGCCATTCTTCATGGCAATTCTTGGTATTTAGAAAGATGAAATGAACAAGCATCCGTGACTCAAGTGCCTGCCTCTTGGCTGAGCCCTCGCACCACACATCTCTGCTGCTCCACCCTCTGTCTCAAGGTGATGCCAAAGCTGCCAATGCACTGCAGACATGACAGCACAGTGTCTCTTCCAGTCTCAGCTAAACCACAGCCAACACAGTCATAGTCTTGTAGCTATGCCAACACAGCCACGCAGTGTGGACACAGCCTTTCACTGATAGGAGGGGACTTTCCCATCAACACAGGAACATCACCTTCTGCAGCAACAATAGGTAGGGCCAGTGAAGCATTTTCCATGAACCTAGTGACAGGTTTGTTAGGGGCTAGAACCAAGAGAGCTTTGCTTCTCAGGGGAAGTGGCTTTTTCAAGACTCTGAGTCACAGAGCTGTCTCAATCTAAATTTTAAGCACAGACCAGGCCTAAGCTTTCTTATTTTTGTGTTAAAGTAGAACAGACACCTACCACCTAGAATCTGTCTCTTTTTGCTGCCAAGGCGGCGGCGGGGACAGGAAGCGGGACCTGCATCATGCTAGCTCTAGAGTTAAATCCAACTTCACTGATTTGTCATCTTGAGAGCCACATGATGAGAGCTACTTTTTGCACCAGTAGAAACTGCTTAGCCTATTTCCCTCTCCCTAAAGCAAAGAGTTTCTTGGATTAACAAAGGCAGCATCTCTGGAGCTGACATATGTCAGAAAATCCCTCTTGTAAGGGCTAAAAACATAGAGCTCAAAAAAGTCTCTCTGACTAACACTACAAACAATAAAAGCCCTTTGAAGTTTATTCAGAAGTCATCCACCCTAATACTGAGCAACAGACCCTATATTCAATAGCTGCACTAGGGTATGTTTAAAATGTTCTGCCCTCTAAATACATTTTATTTTCTGCGCCAAATTCTCACTTACTCCAGTTTCAAACCAGAATCTGTCATATGAAAGTTACCAGTAAGAGACACATTCCCCTCTAAAACTGATAGTGTAAATTCGCCAAACCAGTGACTGTGGCAGGATATATAAAACAGTGAGCCAGATTCTGGTCTATATTCGGGCTTCTTTTGTATCACTCCACCAGTGCAAAATTCTTTTCTACCACAAGATTACAAAGGGAAACATCTCAACTGGAATTCATTTACAAATGTAACACCTTTAATCTTGACCTGAACAGAGATCTTAACTGACATACGCATTACAAGGGCAATTTCCCTACTTTTGGTGTTCACAGGAATGAGAAATATCCAGCTTAATTTGCTTCATTAACTGATCCTACTACAGGTTGCACCTCTCAAAACCAGAATTCTCTCGTCCAGCAACATTCATCATCCAGCAGAACCATGGAAGCTACTGGATCAGAGATTGTGGCTGAGAGCCCTGCCTGGCTGGATCCCAGTGACAGAGGGCTGCCGGCCACATGCAGGGTGTGTCCCTGGTACTGGCTCCCCTGCCTCTGAGGAGCCAACGGGGTCAGGGACTGGCCGCAGGTAAAGGGGCTGGTAGGACTGTAGGTGGGGTGGGGAACCAAGGGTGGGGACCTCCTTTTGTCTGGCAAATTCCCTCGTTCGGAACAGATCGGGTCCTGAGCGTGCTGGACGAGAAAGGTGCAACCTGCAGTGACAAGTAACTCCCTCCCCACACAACTATATAAACCCAGGATTCTGTATTTCCTCTCAAGATCCCATCTAAAGAAGTGGGTTTTACCCACAAAAGCTCATTCTCTAATAAGATTGTGAGTTTCTAAGGTGCCACAGGACTGCTTGTTTTTATGAAGTTATAGACTAACATGACCAAACCTCTAGATTATCTACCATGGGGTAGGAATAAAAGGTTCTGATTCAAATGTGAGAAAGTAAATGCAACCCAGGTGCTGTTGAACCTACTTACCCCAGTGTAAATTTTTACATTATGGTAACTTACACATTAAGGAGTGAAGTAGTAATTAAAATACGTTTGGCTTGTAGTTTACACCCTTTTCCATCTACCTGTGAGTTATTTTTCACAGTGCAGTCCTTTCTTCTGATCCCCTCCCTGCCTCTCCCCTGGCCCCGCATGTGAGTTACACATCAGCTTAAATTTCCACATATTTAGGCTCCGTGGCAAGTTTGTGAAGGATGAATAATGAAATAAAGTACTAAGTTTTCATCTTTCACTGAGCACTACAGGGAAGGATCCTGTGCCACTCTCAGTTCCGTAGGTCTCTTTGAGGGCATAGGAGGCTGCTTGGATGGAGCTTGCTGAAGGATCAGGGTGTTAATTTGTAAGGTCCCTGGATTAAAAGCACCATACAAGGGCAGGCAAAAACAAGCAAACACATAATGGAGACAAAAAGCAAGTTGTTTCCCAGATTCTGCTAGGGAAGGGCTCAGGAAGAGCTAGGGAAGCCACTACACAAGGGCTTGGAAGTAATTTCATACTGTAAAATCTTCTGGTCCTGATTAGCAAAAAGGAAATTGGAGTTGCACAAAACATGGAAGCTAACACTAAAACCTATATTCTGAATCATCTGTATGTTTACAGCTTCTTTAGGTCCCTAAAGCTGGTCACTGACACTTTCATCGTCTGCAAAGACACGAGTTAAAACGGGGATGTTCTAAGACGTAGCTCAAATATTTATTGAACGTTTAAAACCAACAGCAAAGAACTTATACTACAGAAGGATTTGATGCAATGGACTGTGATGTGAAGCACTCCTTTGCAATTCTCCTTTGGATCACAGCTTCTCAAATTGTTGAGTTGCTCTCCCTGGAAATGTTCTGCTTTGGGTGGTTCAAGCAAGCTCAGAAAAGGTAAAGAAAGATTTTTTTTTCTTCTCTCAAACCCTTCTATTTAAGACTCATGTGCAAAGCTGTTATTTTCTACCTTGATCAGTCTACTATGTGGAAATGACCAACCCGAGAGACAAATGTGACTTATTTTGGGAAACAGGTGGCGAAAGGTGGGGAAAGGACCCCAATATGAGAAGAGTAAGTCAGCAATGGTCTACGTATGTCATGGTGTTTGAGAAGCCGTGGCCTAAAAACTAACTTCTTGCAGGCCATGAGAGTCCACCACACTACAGGCTCAGTAGCACCTTCAGGAATGAAGGAGCAGCACATTTTGTAGTTTGTATTTCAAATAGACTGAAGCAAGAAGGGCAGTTGGCAAAGTGGGGCTCAGGTGGTTCGGGTAGGTGGCTGGCCCTGGCAGTGTGGGGCCTGGGTGGGTGGCTCGGGCAGCTGGGGCAGGCGGCTGGTGGGCAGGCAGGCAGGCAGGTGGCTGGCATGGGGCTCAGGCAGCTGGACAGCTGGGGTTATACCAGATACCCACAAGGAGCCAAGAAAAACTATTTGTGCTTATTTTAAACAACACTTTTATATCAAGTTTGTGTTTATTTTAAATTACGAATTGATTTTTTTGTTAAAAGGGGGGTTGGATGATGGTAAAGGAGAGGTGGGGGGCGTGAGGGTTTTTCAAATATCAAAAAGGGGGCGTGATGCTGAAAAGTTTGGGAACCACTCCCCTACTGGTACCCATTTGCAAGTTCAGCTCTCTCCAGCACATATTCACCATATGAAATAGCTGGTGGAAGAATACTGGGCACACTAGTGCACTTTATTGTACACACTTAGGGGTAGCCTGTAATTTGAAGTATAAACCCATGCAGCAGAGCAAGGGAGAATAAGAAAAATCCCTTACACTGCTGAATAGCCTACTGGACCTTGAGCGGCGGTTGTGCACTCACTCACTCACTCTACACCCCTCTGCATGAGTGGAAAGTCATCTCCACCCATCAGTATGAGCCCCTGGAGAAGAGCTGACAACCAAGGGTCAGTTTTCTTCTAGTAAAGGCCAGTAGCAAATTATTATTGCTCTGAAGCCAAAGGGAAATGGGAATCAGAGTGATCTCTCTGAGGCACGATGCTTCCTCAGCCTACTCCTGCCAGGGATGCTGCTATTTTTGCACAAGCCTTTACGCAAAGCTCTGCCTCAAGGCACAATATAGTCCTTACTCGTTAATGGCAAGATGATGATATCTGATCAACAAGGAAGAAAAAAAAACTCACTGCCTGGAGAATTTTGTTGTACTCTAGTGCAGCAAATCTGCTTGCAGAAAAGATTCTTGGTTAACCCTCTACTGTAACTGTGTCTGCTCAAACTTTTAGTCCTCTGCATGCACCCTTCAAAAGGTTCCCTCCTTCACAATTCCTTCTGTTTAGTTCTCTGGAAGTGCACCCATTGGCTAAAATAAGATCACTAACCATTCTCAACCAGATTTGCAAAGTTCGCCCCACTCTATTGCAAGGAATGTGGAAGCACAAATTTGAGGACTCTGTTCTTTACAGGTCACTTACATGGAAGGGGAAGAGTTTCAGGGTGTGCCCATGTAAATAATAGTTTACATGGGTAGCAGATAAAGCAGTGGTGTTTTGCCTGTTGTAAACAACTTCTTGTTGTAAAGTCACAACTTACGTTATCACCCGGTGCAAGAATTGTGGAATATCACCAATGCTTGAAATTATTGTGGGCATACAGGGCAGTCGTCATCACTGTGTAAGATGTGGATCACACAGGGTTCCCCTCAGCAGAGCACTGTGGGGCAGACGTGAGGAGGCAGTATTGGTTGAATCAATGGGGGAACCCCTTACTGTTCAAAGCCTGAATTAAAGCCCAGGCCAATGGTGGTGTCTGTAGCTATTCTGTGAGACTCCACTCTGGGGAATACTGAGATTCATGTGGCTAAGCCCAGAGCTGAAGTCATAGAAATCAAGGGGTGTTGCTTAGAGCCAAACCAACAAAACAGCAGAGAAGCAGCCAGTGCAGTGGCTGGCCGAGTGCAGCCGGCAAAGGGCAGCCAGGGGAGTGCAGGGGGCAAGCAGCCAGCAAGGGGCAGGCAGCAGAATGCAAGGGGTAAGCAGTCAGCAAGGGGCAGCCAGCAGAGTGCAGTGGCCGGCAAGCGATCCTACTGTGGTGTGTCAAGAGTCACCAGGCTGATGTACCTGTGACCTCTAGGTTGGTACGGACCAGACTGCACTGTGAGTGGAGAGTTGAGCCAGAGGTACATTGTAGAAGAGGGGTTGTGCAGATAAAGAACTCAAAGCAAAGGACTTTGATCAGCAGACTCTGGGGGCAGTGCCTTGCTTAATGGGGTTTTCCTTTCCTTTGTTTACCAATTCTGCATGCGTTGCTGTGTAAATTTATGTTGAGCTACTGTTATTAAACAAGCTGTTCTATCTCAGACTCTGTGCTTGTGAGAGGGGAAGAACTCTTTACGGAAACCCAGCGGGTAGGGTTAGATTGTCCCAGTTTACTGGGGATGGGACTCCAGCCTGTTTAGTTGCATTATTGATGGAATCCCCTAGGAACTGAACCTGGTCCGTTTGGTGGTCACCTGCTATTAGTAAATGGGTTACACTATTATTTGTGCAGCATAAACAGCAACAAATGCTGCCAGCTGTGGGTGCTGTTCATCAGCTGGGTGGCACCTCAATCGGTCCTGGGCAGCTGCCCAAGCACTCAGCTTACAGGAAACATTACTCTTGTTCCTCACAATATGATGCTGAATACGAACAGACTCACACATTGCTGAGTACTGGTGAACTATGCAGTTTTAGCAGACAAGTGCATTGGTGTGAGTTTGACTAAGACACTCAAAATGTAGTATCACCCATTAAAACTCCACTTTTATCAGTGTGAAGGGAAACACCAGACACTAAATGTCTCCTGGAGCTTGCCAAAAACAATAAACAGAGGAAAAAGAATCAGTACAGAGAAGCAGTTGGCTTTTAGCTCATGTGGTAGAACACATGCCTTTAGCCCTTAAGATCACAAGTTCATTCCCTCCTACAGACACCTGGGTCTGTCAGCTTTATACTTACATATCCCAATTTCTTTTTCATCTGTAATCCTTTGGTATTTGCAGTAGTTATAATTCTGGCTTTTTATGTTCAGCTTTCAATATATTTCCAAGCAAACAGTTAAGTTTTCCATCTCTGTTCACTAAATCACGATGAATATTTGTTTTTAGCTTAGATTGTGCATTTAGTCTCCTGTTTTAAATGCATGACAGTCAGTGGGGAGTTTTGTTTGATGTTCTCTGTGCTACAGTGAGTTTTGGGCTGTAAAGCTCACAAATGGACCATCTTATTCATGAATTACTAATACCCTTCACTCAGATGTTCCATGGAATAGATGCTGTATTTATTCATCACACTTTGAAAACGAGATTTGAAGAATTCTCAGGCTTTTCGCATTAGACACCATTAATATAGCTTGCCATTAACAAACATCTATGCCACCCTCAAGGAGCAGGTGTAACTCATTAGCGGCAATAAGGATTACCCACCCTTGTCAAGAGGCTAATTAAGATTAGGTATAAAGATTGAGAGGAAAATATACTTTACAGGCAACTTTTTTATCTCTTGTTTATACTTGTGCAAATCTTAAATGACTCCATTTCCAGCTTCTGGATTCAGAGTTGCGAAAATGAGATCAGAATCCAGCTCCAAAGGTTTTGCCATCAGCTGGAAGCAGTGCTCTAAAACTCTGTTAGTAATTAAAATTCAGGCTGCATATTTTACCCTTACTGCTATGAACCAATCTCCCTCAATATCATGCTGCTACTATTTCCAAAGATGCTGTAAGACCTAGAAACCTCTCGATGCCAGTTGACTACAGAGTTACAAGAATATCCTGATCCTGGTACATTCTGGTTTAAAGAATGTCATATGAGAACATAAATGAAAGAGAAGGCCACTTTGATCATTAATATTACTGTGAAATATCTGTGCAGGTACTATGTGAGGAGTTATGCATGTATGCTGACAGTGTGTTTTAAAGTCTATCTATAGGCAGAGTTGACAAACAAAATGTTTGGCATTTGTGACTATCAATGGTAAATTAGTATTAAACATTGAAAACTAACATGATGACTGCACATGTACATGTAGAATCAATGGGGGATGTGAAAACAGGGAAGAAGCAGAACACAGAACAAATAAACGACAAAATGGTTTACTGTCTGACTATAGACAATGGACTTTGGTAGAAGACAGAAAGACATCCCTTTATCTTATACTCAGGAAGTAAATGGACAGTGTATTTACATTCATGAAAACAGAATCCCCACCTGCTTTAGGGGGTGTATTGTGTAGGTAGTCTGTCGTGTCCGACAATGATGTCTTGAGCTTGCACAGGCTCATCGGTTGTGGACTCGCATGTGGCTGAGGAGTCCAAGCTTTGAACGGCAGGGGCGTTCACAGTGGGGACAAGGGAATTGTCCTGGCTCTGTTGGTGTGGCTGCTGCTGTTGCTTTCTTCCTCTCACGAGCATCAATGAGGCGTATGCATCGCTGCTCTTCCAAGTTGTCATATGCATGTTGTACATCAGGCTGTTCAGTCTTTTGCCTGCTGGAAGATGTTGCAAAAGCCTTTGGGTGAGATAAGACTTCCGTGCACAGGAGATTAGCTAGTTAACATTAATTACTAGAAACGTGATTGGTTTATATGTAAACTTTTCAGTTCCACTGCTCCATTGCTCACTGTCTCTTAAGGCTTTGATAATACAGTAAACATAGTGTTTTTACTATAAATATATCTTGGTTCTGTGTTATCAAACAAGGTGCTAATCCTGAGCTGAATCATACAACCTGGGGTGTACACTGTTCCGTTGGGGACAGCAGACCTGATATTTTTCTAAGTGTTCAGTGGAGAAGGGTATTACAGAAGGACATTTCAAAGGGGCCTGAAGACTGGAGTACCCTTATTATTAACCTACAAGGTAAAGCAAAGGCTGGCATAGCTCAGAGGAGGAGGTTTGGGTGGCTAACAGTCTGGTGATGTCAGGAAGCTGATAATCAGTTTAGCACAAGCAAGTCTCCATCTTGCTGTAGGCCTGGAGATAACAAGATGACTCACACTGTTTGGTATCTCAAAAATCATCACACCCATCTGATAAAGACTACTTCTTAGGTAACGCAAACACCACAGCTAAAGGGATAACATCAATCTGAGTAACAGTCAATGCTGAAAAAATTATTTGACACATCAGGTTCTACAACTGCCTCAACCAATCATTTACATTTATTAAGCTCTCTGAGGATGTGACTTTGTTTTTCTCATATGGTTGAAAAGGAACTAGTAGATGATGGGCAATACCAGGAACAAATAAGCAGTGCTCTGTGATAGACCCACATAAACCAAAGGGGAAATGTCCTAACTATACAGGGGAAACAATGCAACAGTCTGTTCAGAAAGTGCTGTCAAATAGACAAAATTTATGGAAAAAAGATGTTTTCCTTTAATTATAGTAATTTCAGAGGCTACTTGCAACAATAACAAGTAAAAACAGGAATGTGATATTTAACCTGAGGGGGTTTAATGCAATCTGTTACAGGATTGGCAGAAAATATATATCCTTATTGGCTATGTCTACGCTAGCCAAAAACTTTGAAATGGCCATGCAAATGGCCATTTCGAAGTTTACTAATGAAGCGCTGAAATACATGTTCAGCACCTCATCATCATGCGGGCTGCCACGGCACTTCGAAATTGATGTGGCTCGTCCAAACGGGGCTCCTTTTCGAAAGGACCCCGGCTACTTCTAAGTCCCCTTATTCCCATGAGCAGATGGGAATAAGGAGACTTCGACGTAGGCAGGGTCCTTTCGAAAAGGAGCCCCGTCTGGACGAGCTGTGCGGCGGCGAGCCGTGTCAATTTCGAAGTGCCGCTGCCGCCCACATGCTAATGAGGTGCTGAATATGTATTTCAGCTCTTCATTAGTAAATTTCGAAATGGCCATTTGCATGGCCATTTCAAAGTTTTTGGGTAGTGTAAACATGGCCATTGGCTTTTACCTGTTACGAAGCATCAGTCTTGATATTTCTAATATGCAGGAAAGAGAAGTTACTCACCGTAGTAATGATGGTTCTTCGAGATGTGTCCCCGTGGGTGCTCCACGATAGGTGTCGGGCTCGCCCCGGCGCTGCAGATCGGAAACTTTCCAGCAGTTTCTGCCGGACCGCGCATGCGCCAGTGCGTGCTGCTCCCTTGTGCGCCCCCGGCCACGTGCGCGATCCGGTCCCCGCCAGTTCCTTGACCAACCGCCTCGGATGCTCCTGAAAAACACAAAACAGAGATCCGAAGCGGGGAGGATGGGCGGGTGGTGGAGCACCCACGGGGACACATCTCGAAGAACCATCGTTACTACAGTGAGTAACTTCTCTTTCTTCCTCGAGTGTCCCCGTGGGTGCTCCATGATAGGTGACTACCCAGCAGTAACCCAAGTAAGGAGGTGGGTAATCGGTTTATGTGCAGCTTGCCCCCGAAAGGACCGCTGTCGAGAGGCGGGTATCCTCTTGGAATACCGGGTGTAGGGCATAATGCTTGGCGAAGGTGTCATAGGACGACCAGGTCGCCGCTCTACAGATGTCTTTTAACGTGATGCCCTTGAAAAAGGCTGTTGATGCCACCACCGTCCTGGTGGAGTGAGCCCTAGGCGGGGCCAGCAAAGGAGTCTTTCGAAGTTCGTAGCACATTTTTATACAGGACACAATGTGCTTCGAGATTCTCTGTGAGGAGAGACCCTCTCCTTTTGACCTGGGAGCGAGAGAGACTAGGAGTCTGTCCGTTTTCCAGAAGGACTTAGTTCTGTCTATGTAGAAGGCCAACACCCTCCTCACGTCCAGGAGATGTAGGCGTGCCTCCTTGCTGGAGCTGTGAGGCTTCGGGTAAAACAAGGGTAAAACTATAGGTTCGTTAAGGTGGAACTCTGAAGAAACTTTCGGAACAAAGGTTGGGTGCAGCCATAAGGTTACCGCCTCCTTTGAGAAGACTGTGCAGGGCGGCATTGCCATGACTGCTGCGAGCTCGCTCACCCTGTGAGCTGACGTGATTGCAAGGAGGAAGTTTGTTTTTATCGTAAGGAGACGTAGGGGAACTGTGGCTAAGGGTTCAAAGGGTGGGCCCGTTAGCACGCTGAGCACGAGGTCCAAGTTTCACAATGGTGGAAGCGGTTTCCGAGGGGGGTACAGGTTTACCAGCCCCTTCAGGAACCTGGTAACAATAGGATGGGCAAACACCGTGGGCCCTTCCTCGTCATGCCGAAAAGCCGATATAGCGGCGAGGTGGACTTTCAGCGAGGATAGGGAGAGCCTGCCTCTTTTGAGGTCCAGTAAGTATTCTAGTATTACGGGTACAGGCACATCAAGGGGAGCTAACTGCTTGGCAGAACACCATGCAGTGAATCAAGTCCATTTCTGCTTATAAGTCTTCCTGGTGGAGGTCCTTCACCTACTCTCCAGGACTTGTTGTACTCCCTCCGTACATGTACTCTCTAGTGAGCTGAGCCATGGATTAACCATGCTTGTAGGCGCAGGCCTTGAGGGTGTGGATGCACTATGGACCCCTGGGCCTGCATGAGCAGGTCTGGCGCCGCTGGAAGGGGAAGCATTGGGCGGTCCGACATGCGCAGAAGCAAGGGGAACCATTGCTGTCGATCCCACGTTGGGACTACTAGGATCATGCGGGCTGTCTCCCTCCTGGCTTTCTGCAAGACCTTGTGGATGAGCACTGTGGGGTAAAACGCATAAAGCAGGGGGCCCTTCCACGAAATCGCGAATGCGTCCCCCAAGGACCCCCGCCCCAGTCCTGCCCTGGAGCAGTACTGGGGGCACTTCTTGTTGTGCTGGGTGGCAAACAGGTCTATCTGGGGAAACCCCCATGTATGAAAGATCGGTCGTAGCAGATTGGAGCGGATCTGCCATTTGTGCATGAGTGCAAAGCGCCTGCTCAGCTGGTCTGCCTTCACGTTGTGTGCTCCTGGTAAGTACGAGGCCTTCAACGTTATATTGTTGGCAATGCACCAGTTCCACAACCGGACTGCTTCCGCACATAGGGCACGGGATCGAGCTCCTCCTTGTCGATTTATATAAAACATGGTGGAGGTATTGTCTGTATTGATCCCGACTACTTTGCCTTGTATGCGGTCTCGAAAGTGTTTGCAGGCGTTGAACCCTGCTCTGAGCTCCAGTATATTTATATGCAGTGACTGTTCCGTAGGGGACCACAGTCCTTGCGTTACCTTGTCGCCGATGTGTGCTCCCCACCCTATGTGGGAAGCGTCGGTAGTAAGAAAAATAGAGATTTGTGGTTGGTGAAAGGGTACCCCTGTTAGCATGTTCTTGGGGTTTACCCACCATTGCAGGGATCTGCGCACCTCTATCGTGGGCGACACCACCCTGTGGACAGTGTGGGACGCCGGCTTGTAGACGCTCGCCAGCCAATGTTGCAGGCTGCGCCTATGCAATCTGGCGTTCTGTACCACAAACGTTGCCGCTGCCATGTAGCCTAGCAGCTGCAAGCACGTTAAGACCGGCACCGTGGGGCTGTATGTAATGACTTGCACCAGGGAACCAATGGCGCGAAAGCAGGCGTCGGGTAGATAGACCCTTGCTGTAATAGAGTTTATATATGCCCCTATGAACTCTATGTCTTGTGTGGGGTCGGTCTTTGACTTCGCGAGGTTGATGACCAGGCCCAGCAAAGAAAACGTGTTTGCTGTTACGCGTATCATGCATAGTACCTCTGCCCTCGAGGCCCCTTTCAGTAGGCAGTCGTCCAGATATGGGAATATAAATACCCCCTGTCTGTGCAGGTAGGCTGACACCACTGCCAGGGTTTTGGTAAAGACTCTGGGGGCCGAGGAGAGGCCGAACAGCAGGACCTTGTATTGGAAATGTTCTTTGCCGACCATAAAACGGAGAAAATGTCTGTGTGCCGGGTGGATCGTTATATGAAAATACGCATCTTGTAAGTTGAGGGCTGCAAACCAATCTCCATCGTCCAGTGCCGTGAGTACAGAGGCGACTGTGATCATCCGAAAACGCTGTTTGCGCAAGTACCTGTTGAGGCCTCGAAGATCTAAGATGGGCCTCCAGCCTCCTGTTTTCTTCTCTGTGAGGAAGTATCGTGAATAAAACCCTTTCCCCTGGAGTCGCTCCGGTACTCTTTCCACCGCCCCTATGAACATAAGATGGTCCACCTCCTGCTTGAGTTTCTCCTCGTGGGAAGCATCCCTGAGATGAGGCCTGGGCGGAGGTTTTGGTGGTGAGAGCAACTGGAAGGGGATCGCGCAACCCGTGCCTATGATCTCTAGTACCCATTTGTCTGTGGTGATCTTTTGCCATTGTGAATGGAACAGTCAGAGGCGATGATGGAACATTAGTTGGCGATGGCATTGCGCGATGGTAGTAATGGTGCAGCCCTCGACCTGTCCGTCAAACTTGTTGCCTTTGGGCCTGCCCCGAGGATGCACGGCTCTGTTGGGAACGTCGCCTAGGAGTTCTATACTGTTGCTGCTGTTGATGTCGCCCTGGGTCATAGCCCCGTTGGTACTGAGCACGCTGAGGTTGGTACGGGGATCGCCTTTGTTGAGGGTAATACTTTTTCTTTCTGTATGGAGGGGTATAAATACCCAGGGTTCTGAGTGTAGCTCTTGAGTCCTTACTGGAGTGAAGGACCAAATCAGTTGACTCTGCAAACAACTGCTGCGTGTCGAAGGGGAGATCAAACAATTTTTGCCTGCAGATCCCTCGGGATACCCGATGTCTGCAGCCAGGATTCCCTGCGCATGACCACTGCCGTAGCTGTTGAGCACGCCACCGTGTCCGCTACGTCCAGGGCGATCTGGACTCCCGTCCTCGAAGCTGCATAGCCCTCTTGCACAATGGCCTTCAGCACCGGCTTCTTATCTTCCGGAAGCGAATCCATGAGAGAAGTAAGCCTGGAGTAATTGTCGAAATTATGG
Organism: Carettochelys insculpta; assembly: GCF_033958435.1. Classification (NCBI taxonomy): domain Eukaryota; kingdom Metazoa; phylum Chordata; order Testudines; family Carettochelyidae; genus Carettochelys; species Carettochelys insculpta. The sequence goes on along the minus strand of NC_134137.1, from coordinate 307,218,498 downwards.
TTCGCTAGATGTGCTGCATAATTTGCCATTCTCAACAGCAGGGTGGAGGAGGAGTATACCTTTCTGCCGAACAGCTCTAGCTTCTTGGCATCTCTGTCCGTACCCCCGGCTTTGTACTGGGAAGTCTTTGATCTCTGCTGAGACGATTCTACCACCAGTGAATTTGGTTATGGGTGACTAAACAGGAACTCCATGCCCTTTGCCGGGACGAAGTATTTCTTATCTGCTCTCTTGTTTATAGGTGGAGCGGAAGCCGGGGTCTGCCATATGGTGGTGGCCGACTCCATGATTGCTTCGTCGAGCGGGATAGCGATTTTGGATGAGGCCAGAGGTCTCAGGTTTTTGAGGAGCTTGTGGTGCTTCTCCTGCACCTCTGCTGTTTGGATGCCTTGCGTGAAGGCCACCCTTTTAAACAGCTCCTGAAACTGTTTGAGGTCATCCAGGGGAGCAACATCCCCGGGAGCAGTAGCCTCGTCAGGGGAGGACAAGGAGGAACCACTAGGGTAAGCCTCCTTCGAACTCTCAGGGTCCTGCTGTCGGTGGTACACCCTCTCGCTAGAAGCTTGCGGGGGAAAATCTCAGGGTTCCAAAATCAACTCCCCCGAGACAACTGTGTTTCCATCCCCGTCTGAGAGTGCCCACGGGGATATTGGACGGTCGGGGGGACCTGCCCCTGGGTGTATGCCTGTGGTGTCTATGCCCAGCATGGTAAGGGCGACCATGGCAGCACGGGCATGGTTCCTGGGATGGAGACCTGGACCACTCTCGAGGTGCATACCCCCTATGTCTGGGAGAGCGAGATCTTCTCGATGACTGAGACAATGGTGAAACTGGTTTGTGATAGTACTCCAGGGGGTCAAATCCCAGAAAAGGCGAAGGTGACCCGAGCCATGGTGATGCTGGTTGGAGGAACGGAGAAGGAGGCTCTGGGTAGGCTGGGGGAGACCCATGTCTTCTGGTTGGTGTGCGCAGCATAAGGGTAGGGCTTGTTGAAAGCAGCCCTGCAGCCCTGTCCGGGGAAGGGCTGTGGTGCCGGGTTTTTGCTGCTGCCTTTCCCCTCCCCTGCGGGGCTGGCACCGCCCCCTCCCGTGCCGGGGATCTCGGCCCCGCTGTTGGCGCCACGCTCAGCACGCTTAGCTGCGGTGCCGCGCGGATAGCCTCCTCCGGTGCCTGCAGGCTGCGTGCCTGTTGGCCCTGCACTGTTGGCACTGCGGGAATCTGTGCCGCTTGCGGCGGTGCCGTCGGTTCCAGCGCTTGCCTGGCCGCCGCTCTGAAGGCTGTGCGTGCCGGCTGTTTAGTAATCGGAGGCTCAGCCTCTGCCACGTGCGCTGCCACGCTGCCGCTTGTTTGTGACTGTGGCTGGAGGCTGTGTGCTATGCCCATCCTGCTCGCTGTGGCCGCCGGCAGGGATCGGGCTGGAGAGAGCTTCCTCCATTTCTGCACTGAGGGGGTGAGGGACGCCGCCTTCCTTTTATGGAGCCCTGTGGGTCCCTCCGATTGAGGCCTCTCTGGCACGTCTGGCTGGAGGGCCTTATCAAACAACAGCATTTTCAGGCGCATTTCTCTGTCCTTTCTGGCTCTGGCTGTGAGCTTTGCACAGAAGGAACACTTCTGGGTAACGTGTGATTCCCCCAGGCACCTAATGCATTGACTATGCCCATCGGAGGCCGGCATAGCTTCACAGTAGGACTCACACTTTTTGAATCCTGAAGAGGACATCGCGGTGAGTCTTTTGAGCTGTTAATAGGGTACTTAGCACTGTCTCTGTGCCTGTTCCCCTCTCACAGACCCCAGCCTGCTGCGGCAGGAGGCCTACTGGCCTTCACGTCCCCGCGTTGTCTCCGCTCCTCACTCTCTTTTACTAAATCTTTCTACATATATTATTTTTATTTATTTTTTTTTTTTGCAAGAAAAGAAACAACAATCTAACTAAAAACTCTAAATACGCTGACTCTGGCCGCAGCCTGAGCGGATTCCGTCTGCAGCCAATGGCGGTTAAGAAGGAACTGGCGGGGACTGGATCGCGCACGTGGCTGGGGGTGCGCAAGGGAGCGGCGCGTGCCGGCGCATGCGCGGTCTGGCAGAAACTGCTGGTAAGTTTCCGATCTGCGGCGCCGGGGCGAGCCTGACACCTATCGTGGAGCACCCACGGGGACACTCAAGGAAGAACTGTTTCTTTTCCTCTCTCAACCCCTTCTTCCAGTACTGTCTATGATATCTGGCTATGGCTGTAGTTCATATGATGTTTCCTGTGCCATTTAGCTTTATGGAATACTTTTTATTATCCCGATCTTTACTAACCAGAATTCTTGGTTAAGTGGAAAATTTCATGAATGGCGGTATACATTTTTTTCTTTACTAGCCAGACAAAATATGAAAATTATCTGGAATGCATGTCCAGTGGTAGTATTTAGCATATAAACATTAGCTTATGGAGCGAGAACTAGCTGCAAGTGAGAATGCCATGTATAGTTCATATAAAGGTCAGAGGAGGGAGATATAAAGAATCTTTGTACATCTGCGATTGGTCATTGATGCTGCATGTGTGAAAGCCGAATGAAGTTACATGTACATGTTCAAATTGCCAAATACATGTAATGTGTGAAAAATTCTGATCAATAGGTATACCTCTCTGCTAACTAGAATATTTGATTGACTGGAATCCCCCATTCCCCGACCTTTCCAGATTAGAAAGAGCATACTGTAAATGGACACGTATGGTAGGCTGAAAAGCAGGCTGTCTGGTGTGGATGTACAGGATTATGGGATTTGCTTCAACACAGAGCTGATTAGGGATAATGTACTTCATTAAACCTCACCACTCCAAGCTACTACAGGTTCACAAGGTACACGTTAGCAAGCAAAAAGCACAACAGGACAATGTACTCAACTGGATAAGAGGTGCTTTGGAATGCTTACATCCCTGTCTGCAATGGGGATTTCTAGTTCTGAAGTGCTTCACGTCAGGGCTGCAGCAGATATGGCTCCACTGGGTGAAATCAACCTGGGGTACCTCTGAGGCTGGAAATCCCCAGTGGAACTCAAGCGAGGGGTGGGGTTTCCCAACTTTTTATCCCTTAGCTGTTTACTGGGTGCGTGCGTACTGGCTCAATGCCACTTGTAATGTGCTCATGAGGCTGAAACCAATATTACCCTTTTTACTGGTTTCCTAGGTTTCCAGATGAAATGCAGGTGTCAGGGCAGATATAGCTACCTGGTGTTTATGTTTGCAGGGTTTAATGCTGTAACAGGCTGTAATGTAGGGATAGGATCTTGGTTGTACTACAGCAACGCAAGTTTCCACTCTTGCTCTCTGAAGCCTGCAGGTCTGCTGGCATGTTACACAACACCTAGATACTAATAAAATACTGACCCCAGCATCTAGCCTGTATCTGATCCCCCGTGTTTCAACCGATTCATAATCTTTATGATAAAAGTAGCAAGATTATGTAAATATATGATCTGACTGGCCAATGATACATTCAAGTTGTTTGTATCTGTACCTGTCAAAGTGCCTTCCAGTTCTATTAATCTCTATGAGCACTTGGACAAGGACTCATTAGAAACAAGCCTATAAAACACCGATGGAAAGCAGAAGAAAACCGCTATGCAAAATACATCCCTCCCCCTTGTTTTAGAATTTAATTTCATCTGAGTATGACAATACTATCAAAAACTTACAGGTCTACAGGAGCCCAAAGCAAGTAGCAGCCTGCCTGAAACTAGTATGTTACTGTGAATTGCTAGGGACCAGAAATAAAGAAAAGTTTTTAAAAAGAACAGAAAACTGAGATGCTTAAAAACAAATCTACTTTTCAGTTGTCAATTATATGAAAAATCAGAAAAGAACTGTCTACTTCCTTCAAGGTAGTATTTTTATGACAATTATATTTCTGATCTCACACGCAGTAGATTGAAATATTTATGAAAATATTCTGTAACGCCCTCTGACAAAACAAGGTCTATCATTTAGGGGGATGCAAATCAGAGGGTTTTTAAAATGTCCTAAAACACCTTTGTGTTTTAGATTCCAAATCCAAATCATTAGCAAAATATTCTTGGAGACTTGAAACTCACCCTCCCTACCCCCCATAAACAAATGTATTTATAGGCTTATCAGTGAGGACTTCACTTCAGGTACTGAGGGCTCCATGTTCCTTCTTCAGCATTTGATGACTCTTTAATAATATAAACAATACAAGAAGCTGCATTCTTTACATCTTTTCAGATGTTTATGATGCAGCTTCTGATTTGGGAAGGCAAAAGCCTCCAGGGAAAGACATAAAAAGGGGTTCCTTTTATCTGTGACAGTGAAGGATAGAGATAACTGAGGCTTCTTCAGTCCTATGGGGTGAGAAGACCTGCTGCTCTAGAGCACCTGAGAACACTTGAAACAGACAGGGCACCTGTGGTCCTTAAGCATCTACCTTCCCTGCAGCATCTTATAAGGCCCAGTGTTCCAGCTAGCACATCAAGAAGAGGTTTCTGACCCAGTATACTCAATGGCTACATCTACACGAGAAGCTTCTGTTGACAGAAGTCACTGTTGGAATGGAAATCCAGGCAAAATATCTGTTAACAGAGTGCATCTACACATAAAAGCAGATCAATATTTCGATCTACTCTGTTGACAGAGAGCGTCCACATGTTCTGGCTGCTCTGTCAACAGAACCAGACCCATAACCCTGGAAGCATGGCTCCCATGCAGGGCAAGTCCTTCTGGGACTGCCAGCCCCGTGTGCCCTTAAAGGGTGCCCCCTGACCCACAGTCCTTGCCCATGCCAAGGCTTGCATACCTTCTGAAGGGATGGCAAAGCCGTTGCAGAGGTCTCTAGCTGTTTGTGTGAGAAGCAGCTCTTACCAGATGGCTAGCATGCCAGAGCAGCCCCTGGGCTTGCCCTAGACTGAGGATAAGCTGCTGCTGGCTCTGCCGCTCATCCTGATGCGTGTCTTCCACCACATGTAGGCGGGTGACCCCGACAGGCGGCCCACAGAGCACGGCCATGGTGCCCTGGTGCCCCACCTGCCCATGTCCTCTCAAGATGCCCAGGACAACCTTCCATGAGCTGTGCACTTGGCTCACCCCTGCCCTCAGATGACAGGACTCCATCATGTGGCCCGTCATTCCCCTCACAAAGCGGGTTGCCATTTCTTTGTGGAAGCTGGCCAGCCCTGACAGTTACCACTCCGTGGGCCACTAATTTGGCATTGGGCTGTACTTATGCTGGCAAGGCACCCTTGGGCCACAGGCCCTGCACAGGGGGGTAGGGAGGAGAGAGCAGAGGGGAAGTGGGTGCTATGGAGCTTGCTGACACCCAGGGGTGCTATCCCCACCCGTCCATCATGGGTGTGTCCAGTCTCCTTGCTCCACAGGTGATGCAGGCCATCAACACGATCCTGATGGAGGAGCCTCATCTGCATCAGTGGGTGCCCTCGGCTTCCCAAATTGCTTCACAGCACTAGATGGGACCCACACCTCTATCTGGGCCACACTCCCCAGGAGCAGCTACCACTCTGTGGTCATGCAGGCCCTGGTGGATCACCGATGACAATTCCTGGGCATGTGTGTCAGGTGTCAGGCCGGACCCATGATGCCAGGGTGTTCCGGAACTCCAGCCTGTTGTGGAGGATGGAAGCAGGCACCTGTGTCCCCACAGGAAGCTGGCCATTGGGACACACACACGCCTTGTGCGTGTTAAGGGATGGGGCCTACCTGCTCCTGCCATGACTCATGAGGCCTTAAAATGGGTACCTGGACCCCACAGAGGACCTATTCAATGCCTGCCTCACGTGGATAAGGAATCCAGTAGAGTGTGCCTTTGGGCACTTAACGGGCAAGTTCCACTGCCTCCTAACCCAGATGGACATGGGGGACCAGAATGCCCTCCCCCTCCACGTCATCAGCTGTTGTGCTCTCCACATTATGGTGGAGCGGAAGAGGGGGGACTTCCTGCAGGAGTGGGTGCCAGATGCTGAGGGCCCCTATGAACAGCCAGGTGTGAGCCCCATCCAACAAGCGCACAGGACAGGGTGTGCATCCTGGAACCCTGTGGAAGAATGTTGCCTGAGGACCCCAGTGCCCCTCCCTAGGTCACCCCCCCCACCCCTCCCCTGGACCACTCCCTTGACCCCCAACCAACAACGAGGGTTGCAGGGGTGGTGTATAAATGTAAAGGTTTACTAAACAGACTTAGAACTTCCAAAGAAATAAACCTATCTGTCAGAACTATTTACAAGGCAATGTGCCTGCTATATACAGCCAGGGGGAGGTTGGGACATGGGGGCATCTCAGCTGGGATGGGGGGCCTTATTTTATGACAGGGTGAGGGGGGCTGAGAACTTCACCAGCCCCAAGTTCCCCTCCCACACGGGGGTCATTGACTCCTTGGGGCTGGGTTCAGGCCAGGAACATGGAGAGGTAGGGAGGGGGCTGCTGTGGGGTTGGGCTCTGCAGGGAGGTTAAGGGGACTGGGGCGGGCTCTGGGAGTCATGGACCCCAGCCCTGCCCATAGTCCACTGCAGGGCCTGTGGGAGGACATGGGGCATGGAGTTGGGGACACCAGGAGCGGGAGGGGGAGCAGTGGTGGCAGTGGCAGGAAGTGGAGCAGCAGGGGCCATGGGCACAGCAGTCAGGGCCAACCTAGGCTAGCCACTGATTGGTGGCCTGCACCTGCTCCCACTGCCAGTCCCTGTCCCACCGCAGCCACTGCTCGGTGAGCTCATTCTGCTGCCAGAGGGCAGCCATGCAAGCCCAAGGGTGTCGTCTTCCAGGCAGTGACATCCCCTCTGGGTGTGGGCAGACCCTGCTGCTGGTGGGCTGTAATTAAATTGAGAATAAAAATAATAAGAGATATGAATAACAGATGTCCACTTTATAACACCATCAAGATAAAGGACACAGTAAATACAAAAGACTTAAGAATTGGGCTAGCAACCAGATGCTTGAAGATGAAGATGATGGAACAGTAGAATGCAAATGGAAAGTACTACAGGAAACTTTCACTAAATTGTGAAGAAGTGCTGGGATTCAGGACAAAACCATCACAGGGAATGGTTACCTGCACATGTATGGCAGAAAACAGAAGATGCAAAATTAAACAAACTGACTCAAGCAAGAACAACAGAGACACAGCAGAAGCAATATTTCAGAAATAACAAAGAGGCCAAAACAAATACTAGGAAAGACAAGCAAGACTTTATAAACAAACTGGCAATAGATGTACAGGAGGCTACAATCAAATTTTCCAAGCAAACCAGGGATACTGTTCAGTAGCAAAAGCACTTGGTCAGGTTTATTGGCTCAGAGCAGTGACCCCTCTTTAATACACTTATATAGACAAGTTACATACTGCACTCTTCAAAACATTTCTATTAATCACCCTGCCAACATGACCTTATCTTTAAGAGAGATCAGTGTGTCCTTGTATCATCTTTGGGGGCTGTATTTACACTATAACCTTGTGTTGGGTTGTCCTGGTCCTACCTTTCTGGAATGTGTTTATGTGAATACTTAGTATCTAAGAACAATTGTGATTTTGCAGCCCCAGACTTGTTCTTGACAAGATCATGTGTCACATGTTGAACCTGCAAATAGGCATCCATTTGTAACACAGGGAAGAACCTGACCAGGCTTGATTGTTGCTAATTCTTCTTTATGTTATATTGACTCTGGACCTTAGGCTTTATACTAGGCCTTTTATATCAGGCCCTCTATCTCAGGCACTCTTTCTACTACAGTAACAAAGAGGAAGCCGTGCTAGTCTACACACTATCAAAACAAAAAGCAGTCAAGTAGCACTTTAAAGACTAGCAAAATGGTTTATTAGGTGAGCTTTCGTGGGACAGACCCACTTCTTCAGACCATAGCCAGACCAGAACAGACTCAATATTTAAGACACAGTTCTCTGTTCTGGTCTGGCTATGGTCTGAAGAAGTGGGTCTGTCCCACGAAAGCTCACCTAATAAACCATTTTGCTACTCTTTAAAGTGCTACTTGACTGCTTTTTCTTTCTACTACAGTATGCCTTAAGGATGTTACTGTTGCAGCTGCTGAACAATAAAAAAAGTGGATTCATGTCCTCTTTACAGTGTCTATTGTTCTTGTGAGAAAAAAATCCCTTCATGGCCTGACTTCCCTGTCCAACTCTTTAGTCCCACCCTGCTGGTTTCTCTCTGCAGGCCTCTGAGAAAGAGTCCACAAATTGTTGGTAGTCCATGAACCACAGAAATAGATCCATTATCAGTTAGCCATGGCAGCTTCTCCTAACACTTGCAACGAAGTCTTTTGCCCCCACAGTCCAATCACATTTCATCTTTGAGTGTTCTGAACACAAAGATGCAGAAGGGAAATTCAAGTGTAATTCTGCACTCGAATACAATTGCAAACACATAGAATAACAGATGGAAATGTTCTTAGTGGATGCTTGCTTATGCCAGATATTTTAGTTACAGTTTGTTCTGAACTGATTAGAGTTCAAAAGCTGGCTAATGGCACCCGGGTGATGAACTGAGAATATGACTGCCTCCAAAGAAAAGGAAGAATTTCTTTTGCTGCTGTATTTTCTATGGTTAGTTATCCTGCAAGGTATCGTGGAAGAACTGGAGGGAGAATCTCTTTTTAGTTTCACAATGAACTGAAATTCCAAGGAATAACACCACAAATTTAACAATGGAAGGGGTATCAAAACTTGATGGTCTTCTATTCACATAGAAGCCACCTTTGACAAAGACCTGGGTACCTCCCCCCAAAAAAAAGCACATTCAAATAGGCTGATAACCAGACAGTGAACCAGATGGTGGGAGACTGATCAGAGGGTCACCAGAAAAAGGGGACTACATATTTTAAAAATGAAGGTCAGAAGCATGTGATGCAACATACAGTTAAGAACACATATGTTATCCATGTGCAGTGATTTTGTAGCTGTCTCCTTCCCAAGATATTTGCGAGACAATGGGCTTGTGTACACTACCCTCCCTACTTCAAAGGAAGCATGGTAAGTAGGGTGTTCGGAGTTTATTAATGAAGTGCTGCGGTGCATATGCAGCACTTCATTAAGCAAATTCCCCACCCCCATGGCAACTCTGAAGTGTTAAACGTGAAGTGCTGGCTCCTGTGCAGCCGCGGCCCACCTGCCAGTACTTCAAAGTGCCTGGGAAACTTCTAAGTCCCTTTACTCCTCAAAATTTTGAGGAGTAAAGGGACTTTGCAATTGCCCAGGGACTTCAAAGTGCTGGCTTGCACATATCCGCAGCTCACCCGCGGGTACTTCGAAGTTGCCACAGGGGGATATTTGGTAAATGAAGTGCTGCCTATGCAGCGGAGCACTTCATTAACAAACTCCCAACACCCTACTCACCATGCTCCCTTTGAAGTAGGGAGGTAGTGTAGACAAGCCAAATGTGGGTCATATATCTTCTATTGGAACAACTTCTGTTGATAATAGAGGTGTGCTTTAACCACTACAACTCCCAAACAGTTTCCCTCTTCCCACACTCTGCCCCAGAAAAATCTTAATATTTTTTGCTGTGAAGGTCTATTAAGTACATGCAAAATGAAAATTTTCAGCATCTTATAGCATAAGGCCCATTTGGCTAGATTTCATGTGGCAATGATAAAGGCACATGCCACCTCCTGCCAAATTTCAAGTCCCAGATCCAAAGCACAGAGGCACTATATCTTCTCAAAGGTCATCAGAATTTTAGCCTGGATAACACAACATATTTTTCTCTAGCCTCATGCTTATAAACAGCTAAAACTTTTTGACTGAAATTAAATAAATAAGCAAGCGTGACAGATACCTGGAAAATTTCAACTCAAACAGAAATTTTGGCAAAATTATAAACAACTGAAATCACAGTTCTATAATGGAAATTGTCGGCAACCTTCGTCATAATCAGTTCCACCACTCCACCATACGCTATTGAAATTTACTGCTGGGAATTTCGTCATTTTTTTCAATCGTAAAGACAAGTGTTTCACAAGATTACATTAAGTGAATATTCTAAAATGTGGACTGCAAACTTATATTTTACACTATGAAAAAGAAGTTACTGAAACAGGCCTACTTCAACCAGTCAACACTTGAAAAGCCAAGATTAAGGCTGAAATTTCTTCAGGTTTAGACAGTTCACTATTTATGCAGCTACTCTCCATTTAGAACTATCATTGATATCAGTGAGACCTAGCTGCAAGATTAGGTCCTCTAGAATTAGACTCTGCTGTCATGGTTAGTTAGAATTAAAAAAAAAACATGCCCCAAAACCCAACCATCCATTAATAAAATGCACTTTTAGTAGACTGGAAATTGATTGTATAACAAACTTTAATTGAAATATAGTAATATTCCCAGTACTGCATGTATGTTCAAGGGACTGAGTTGATATTTATACTGTTATTAAATGGATCCTATTGACATTTTCCTCATTAACATAAGCTACTACCCTCAACAATTAGACATTGCCCCTAAAGCCTAACATAATCCTCATCTAATATTAAAATCTATCTGAACATAACTCTCAAAATATGGGTCTCTCCCTTCAGTGCAGTAATATCTGTCATGTGTTTACTCCATACAGTTACCTCATTTAAAGTAACGTTTAATCTGATGCTCTGTCTGAAAAATGAAGACTCAACTAAAATGCAGGTCAGTTTCTAAACAGTATTATTATTATGCAAAATGAGTGTGTCTCTTGCTAGATTTGTTAATAGCAGCTCTCAACATAAGAGATCAGGCTACAACATTTTTTAAAAACCTCACAATAAAAATATAATGGCATACAGTGGACTTTACTCTAGGCAACATAAGATCATGTCACGTTAAAAGCAATGTTACCGATGCGTCCTTAATCCCGCTCTGAAAAGGAGCTTCATCGCAGCAGCTATTTTATCTGCTGATGATTTCATGTGGGATAAATTGGCTGCTGAACCAGCATTTTTCTGTAACAGAACTATTTTGTATTTTTGCCATAGTGTTTCATGCCAAATAAAGTACTATGTAACATTGCCCCCTCCAGATTGATTGCAGATGTTAGCACTATTTCCATCATCTAGTGTCTCTCTCTCTCACTCTTTTTTTTTTTTTTTAAGTATAGAACAGGCACATACTCCTATATCAAAGCTTTACTGTTGCTGTTAAATATGTTTTGTTTTAAAATGCCCTAGTTAGTCCTGAAATAATCTCTGGGTTTCAAGAAGAGCAAAAAGTGGTTACCTACGTTTTGTAACAGTTGTTCTTTGAGATGTGTTGCTCATGTCCATTCCATTTGAGGTGTGTGGGCATCCTCATGCCTTGCCAGAGATTTCTGCCTTATCAGTACCCACTGGGCCAACTGTGGTGCTCTGCAGAATGTTGCCTTTATGCCACGGTACATTACAATCCACTAGCCTGTTATCTCAGGGACACAGGCAACTATAAAATGAAGCAAATCTGGAATCTGGTTGTCTCTCTTTCAGAAGTGCAAGCCTCCTGGCCAATACTGTATCTATCACCGGCAAAGATCTTGCCCAATTAATGTAAATTAAATGAGAACAGACACTAAAATAAGTTTATATATGTATTGAGGGATAATTACAAATAGGTAGGAAGAAGAGGAAATGATTCAAATAATAACAAACAGATGGCATCCATAAAGCAGAACCTTGCACACAGTACCAGAACTATTAATTGGGCATGAAGCCTAGAACCCAAAATACCCAAGTGGAAAAAGGAAGAAAAGAATGGTAGTTCAGACCCCAGACAATAAGGCAGTTTACATTACAGTGTCAATGGAAGTGAAGTGAAGCGTGAAGCCTGGGACGTCAACTGTTCAGCTTATTGGAAGCTCTTCAGGAAGAACACTGAGGACAGCATTAAAGTTCATGATTGACAGTTCTGAAGTGTACAATTTCTAAGGTAAAAGAATATTCATCAGCTTGTGGCAAGAAAATGCAGTTGAAGCTGGACTGACCCTGCTTTACCTATGCTGATGTTAACAGGCACCTTACAAAATGGTTTCTGTAGGACTCCGTTATATATCATAACATTACCATTTACAAAATCACTCACAACAAGCCCATGCTATCTCAGTTACTTCTTGTAGACAACTCTGACAAAGGGGCAGGAGGGCAGGTAATAGAATAGATACAAGCAACACATCTTGAAGAAGAGGAGTTACCAAAGCTAGGCAACCATTTGTGCTGTAGTGGAATGAACCAACATGATTGCCAGCAGGGCCACTTTTGCCAGCCTGTGACAGTAGAAAATGCACACCATGATTCAAGAGTAGATCCTCTGGGCTGACACTGGAAAGCCCTTCATCCTGTCCATGACAGTGATGAACAATAGTGGTGACTTACAGAATGGCCATGTTCTATCATTGTAGAAAGCCAGCACCCATCTGACATCCAGAGTATGCAACTTGTGCTCCTCATCTGATGCATGAGAGTTTGGATAAATGACCAGTAACTAAATGTCCTGGCTAATGGGAAACTACCTTGGGCAGAAAAGCAGAGTGCTGATGCAATTGACTTTGTCCTTGTAGAAGACCGTATAAGGTGACTCTGATGTAAACATATAACTTCTAGAAGAAAAAGAAGGCCGGTACACGAGTGCCCCATCAATATAGAGATAAGTAATTGCTTTCAGGCTCTCTCCACTGGTTCTGCGGTGGTGAATGCTTTGGAAGGAGCCTCACAGGGAAAAAAATCGCAAGGGAACTGCTTCTACTGCAGGACATGGGATGTGTAGTCCTAGAGGTGGGGGTTCAAAGACCACTACCCCCATAAGAAAAAGACAGGTGATGGTGGTAGGGGACTCCCTCCTAAGAGGGACTGAACCATCCATCTGCCAATCGGACCTGCAATCTCGTGAGGTGTGCTGTTTACTGGGAGCTCGAATTCAGGATGTGACTGAGATCCTTACAAAACTGCTCAAGCCTTCAGAATACTACCCCTTCCTACTTCTGCATGTGGGAACTAACAATACGGCGAAGAATGACCTTGAGCGGATTACTGCGGATTATGGGGTGCTGGGAAGAAGGATCAAGGAATTTGGAGTGCAAGTGGTGTTCTCGTCCATCCATCCTGTCAAAGGGAAAGGGCGAGGTAGAGCCTGTCGAATTGAGAAAGTAAATGCATGGTTACACAGGTGGTGTCAGAGAGAGGGCTTTGGATTCTTCGATCATGGGATGCTGTTCTGGTCACAAGTATTATTGGGAAGAGATGGCGTCCACCTAACCAAGACAGGAAGGAGCATTTTCGCAAGTAGGCTTGCAAACTTAGTGAGGAGAGCTTTAAACTAGGTTCGCTGGGGGGAATGTGACCGAAACCCTGTGGGCAGAAAGGAACTTGGAGGCTGGGAAGAAATGAAAAGAGGAATGTACAACAAAAGTGGACCCCTGGTTCAAGTAGTGAGGGCAGGGAGATCGACTGGTTATCTAAGGTGTTTGTACATCAATGCCAGAAGCCTGGGTAACAAGCAGGAGGAATTAGAAGCCCTGGCCTAGTCCAAGAACTATGACTTGATTGGGATAACAGAGACTTGGTGGGATGACTTGCATAACTGGAGCGCTTTCATGAAAGGGTATAAACTGTTCAGGAAGAACAGGCAAGGGAGAAAAGGAGGAGGAGTTGCACTGTATGTAAGAGAGCATTATGATTGCTTGAAACTCCAGTACATAGAGGGAGAAAAGCCTGTTGAGAATCTATGGGTCAAGCTTAGTGGTGTCGGCAGCACTGGCGATGTAAATGAGGCTTTTTTTGGACAACTGAGAGAAGTTGCCAGATCATGGGCTCTCGTTATCATGGGGGCTTCAATTACCCTGACATCTGTTGGGAGACCAATACGGTGGTACACAAGCAGTCCTAGGCTCTTGAAGCCGAAGCAAATATCCTTTAAAGGTTATTCATACCTGTTGGTTAGTTGTTAGTTTAATGTATTTACATATTTAGGTAATTATATCAGTCAGTTTTAATGTATTTAAATATTTAGGTAATAGTATAAGTTAGTTAAACCTACTACAAAATAGAAATAGCATAGCATTCAAGTAATTTAATGCTTGTGTAAATTAGTATTTAAATCTCCTGTCAGGGTAACAACTGAGTGGCGGGAAAAATCCTGCCCTATTTTACCCAGGGGTGGGCTTGTATTCCCCCATCTGGACTTACAGGCTCTGACCTAGTAAGCCAGACACCACAACTCCTCTCCAGCACATTACGCTGGATACTTAGGCTCTGGCCAGCAAGCCAGCAAGCCAGAAGCCATCTAACCCTCTGGCAAACTAAGCCAGATATACAGGCTCTGACCTAGCAAGTCAGAAGTCACTAAGCACACCCGGTGCATTAAGCCAGATATACAGGTTCTGGTTCAGCCAGAAGCCCTGACACTCTCTAACAGTGGCTTGGCAAACCATTGTCTGGATAACAGGTCCTGGCCACATAAGCCAGGTATCTAAGTCTTGCAAGTAAATCTATCTTGGTAGACAAATCTTTTCCACAGGGCTCCAGTTATTCCTGACAGAGGAGCTTCGTGACCTTTAATACTCACTACTATGTGGCAAATTGTAAGTTATAAACCATAAGCATTGCATCTTGTATATGTTATTGTTTTTGTTGCCTGTTTGTATTTTGCTGCTGTTATTAAACTAATAAACCGTTTAAGTCGTCTCAGTTAGCTTTGCCCTTGCTCTCATCATTGCTCCCTGGGTGTAGGTAATAAATGACTACTCGAATTGTCTGGACTTCCCCACACATTACATCTGGGTTATTTTCCAGCCGGGTCAAGAGTAGCCAAACCCGTCCCCGGTAAAAATAACACTCGAGGCATTCCCTTGGCCACCACATTTATCATACATCGTTCCCTGCCTCGACAATGTCTAGGGAGGGATATAAAGGTATAGCTCAAGAATGTACGGCAGTTATCAGGAAGGCAAAAGCGCAACTGGAATTGCGACTTGTGAGAAATGTGAAGGATAAGAAGTTTCTACAGGCATGTCAGCAAGAAGAAGGTGGTCAGAGAGGGTGTGGGGCACCTGCTGGATGAGGGAGGTAACCCAGTGACAGATGATGTAGGGAAAGCTGAAGTACTCAATGCTTTCTTTGCCTCTGTCTTCACGGACCAGGACAGCTCCCGGACTAATGCAATAAGTGATGCATTGTGGGATGAAGGTGGTGGGGAAAGAACAGGTTAGGAGCTACCTAAAAAAGCTAAACGTACATAAATCCATGGGCCCGGACCTAATTCATCTGAGGGTTCTGAGGGAGTTGGCGTATGTCGTTGATGAACCCTTTGGCCGTTATCTCTGAAAGATCGTGGAGATCGGGAGAGATCCCGGATGATTGGAAAAAGGCAAATGTAGTGCCCATCTTTAAAGAAAGGGAAGAAGGATGATCCAGGGAACTATAGGCTAGTCAGTCTTACATCAGTCCCTGGAAAATCATGGAGGGGCTCCTCAAGGAAGTCATTTTGAGGCACTTGGAGGAGGGGAAAGCGATCAGGATTAGTCAGCATGGATTCATGAAGGGCAAGTCATGCCTGACCAATCTGATTAATTTCTACGATGAGATAACTGGGTCTGTGGATAGGGGAAAATCAATGGATGTGGTTTATCTTGACTTTAGCAAAGCTTCTGATACAGTCTCCCACAATATTCTCATCAGCAAGTTAAAGGAATGTGGATTGGATAAATGGACGGTAAGATGGATAGAAAGCTGGCTAGAAGGTCGGCCCCAGCGGGTAGTGATCAACAGCTCAATGTCAGGGTGGCAGTCGGTTTCTAGTGGAGTGCCCCAAGGTTCGGTTCTGGGTCCTGTTCTGTTCAACATATTTATCAATGACCTGGATGAGGGGTTGGATTGCACTCTCTGCAAGTCTGCGGATGACACTAAGCTAGGGGGAGAGGTAGATAGGCTGGAGGGTAGGGACAGGGTCCAGACCGACTTAGACAAATTGGAAGATGGGGCTGCAAGGAATCTGATGAGGTTCAATAAGGACAAGTGCAGAGTCCTGCACTTGGGCCGGAAGAATCCCAAGCATTGTTACAGGCTGGGGTCCTACTGGCTTGGTAGTAGTTCTGCAGAAAAGGACCTGGGAGTTGTAGTGGACGAGAAGCTGGACATGAGTCAACAGTGTGCTGTTGTAGCCAAGAAGGCTAATGGCATATTAGGTTGCATCAAGAGGAGCGTTGCCAGTAGATCCAAAGAAGTGATTGTTCCTCTTTATTTGGCTTTGGTGAGGCTGCATCTGGAGTACTGTGTCCAGTTCTGGGCCCCCAATTATAGGATGGATGTGGATCACTGGACCTTCTCCAGTGTGAGGGCGACTAAAATAATTAGGGGGCTGGAGCATATGACCTATGAAGAAAGGTTGAGGGAATTGGGACTGTTTCTTCTGTAGAAGAGAAGAGTGAGGGGGACTTGATAACAGCCTTCAACTTACTGAAGGGAGGTTGCAAAGAGGCTGGAGAGAGGCTGTTCACAGTGGTCACGGATGGCAGAACACGGAACAATGGTCTGAAGTTGTGGTTGGGAAGGTCCAGGTTGAACATTAGGAAAAACTTTTCCACTCGGAGGGTGGTGAAGCACTGGAATGATCCACCCAGGGAAGTAGTGGAGTCTCCATCCCTGGAGATGCTTAAGTCTCACTTCGACAAAGCCCTGGCTGATCTGATCTGATGGGTTTGGTCCTGCTTAGAGCAGGGGGCTGGATTTGATGGCTTTTTTAGGTCGCTTCCAGCTCTATTGTTCCATGATTCTATATTGGACATTCACTGGGCTGAATCCTATATTGACCAAGGAGACGACCTCCCAGGAGAGGAGCAGAAGGGAGCAAGAAGCCAAAGGTTCAGAGGGGGTCCCATGATAGCACAAGATTTGGGTACTATGGGAAGACCCTTTTCTAGATGGGCAGGTACAGGTTCTCTAAGTTTTTCAGGAACTGTGTCACCCTGGGATCGGTTAAGATCGACCTGGCCTGAAGTGGACAGTAGAATGCTGAAATGGCCACAAATTATACCTTGACTGAAGACAACCACAATCCCTGGAGCTTAAATTGCAGAAAATAACCCAGGATACCTTGCAATGAGGCCACCTCAGCACAAATGTGCTTGTTCAAGGCCCCCTGTATGAAGCACTTCCAATTTGTCACTAAAGTATCCCTGGTGGATGGCCGCCTGCTGCCCGGAAGGACCTGCTGGACTGCTACAAAGAATTCCTACTTATACTTAGTTAGTACCTGATGGACCATTATGCAGCATTCAACTTATCCATACTTAGATGGAACAGCTATGACATCAGGTGCAGCAACATCAGACTTGCATGCAGCAGACTGCCATGGTTCTGGGACAGCAGATCCAGCCAGAGGCCACTACAGTGGATTGGCTGCTGAAAGACTCAGCAGTATCCTGAACCAGTGCTGGTGAAGCCAAACCAGGGATATGAGAATGACCAATGATTTATTATGTTTGACTTTTAGCTGGACCTTGTGGATCAGCAGCACCTCCTGAAAAGCATACATCAACACTCCCACCCATGGAAACAGGAATGTGTCTGATAGGGATCACTTATTCCTGCTGTATAGAGAACAGAACTTGTAGCACTTCCTCTTATGCCTGTATGCAAACAGGGCCACCTAGGAAATCCTCTGCTGTCAAAAGATCAGACAGACTAAGTCCAGATGGAGAGACCACTTGTGGTGAGAGAAGGTCCTGCTGAGGTAATCTGCCATGCTATCTTGGCTTCAGTAGGTGGGTGGCCACCAGATGAGTAGCATGTTGCATACACAATTCCAGAGGTATGACACAGAGCCGAGGACCTGGCACTATTTTGCCTCTTGCTGTAAGGTATTGTGGCTGTACTATCAGTGAGGACCTGCACTCCTGCTTTTTTGGTGGACAAACACACCTGACAGGCCAGGCCTTAAGCTCTGATATTAATATGAAGGGTTAAGTTTTAGCCAACTACCTTTGATGCTGAGCTTGCCCAGATGTGGCTCCCTAGCCCACGTCTGGTGCATACAAAACTAGAGTGGGAAAAGGTAATGGGGACATAAAGGCCTTGTCTACACTAGCCAAAAACTTCGAAATTGCCATGCAAATGGCCATTCCGAAGTTTACTAATGAAGCGCTGAAACATATTCAGCACCTCATTAGCATATGGACAGCTGCGGCACTTCAAAATTGATGCAGCTCGCCACCGCACGGCTTGTCCAGACGGGGCTCCTTTTCGAAAGGACCCTGCCTACGCTGAAGTCCCCTTATTCCCATCTGCTCATAGGAATAAGGGGACTTCAAAGTAGCCGGGGTCCTTTTGAAAAGGAGCCCCGTCTGGACAAGCCGTGTCAATTTCGAAGTGCCGTGGCTGCCCGCATGCTAATGAGGCACTGAATATGTATATCACCACTTCATTAGTAAACTTTGAAATGGCCATTTGCATGGCCATTTCGAAGTTTTTGGCTAGTGTAGATGTAGCCAAAGGGAACTCCACACAGCACTAACTGGGGTCTAGCCACCAGTTCAAAAATGAGGATGAGGTCTGGAACTGTGACTGTTCAGTCCAAGGGGGGCCTGCTGAGAATGTAGGCCATTGCTAGCTATGTGGGCAGAGAACTTAGATGTTCTGGGTGTGCCTGAGTACACATTTATGCTGCCACTCAGGCCATCAGCCACACACTAGCATGGGCCATAGTGGATAGATGCCTTTTATGTGGATGATGAGATCCATCTTGCTCCCACACAGGTCATCAGTCACAGGCTAGCGTAGGCCACAGTGGCTAAATGCCTCTTATGTGGATGATGAAATCCATCTTATCTTGAAAGCATGCGTCCACAAAGCTGGACTCACATGGAATCAAGAACAGCCATGGCCAACTGCATACTATTGTATCTGTATGGCTATGTCTACACTAGCCCCAAACTTCGAAATGGCCATTTACATGGCCATTTAGAAGTTTACTAATGAAGCGCTGAAATACATATTCAGCGCCTCATTAGCATGCAGGCGGCTGCAGCACTTTGACGCGGCTTGCCGCTGTGTGGCTTGTCCCAACAGGGCTCCTTTTCGAAAGGACCCCGGCTACTTTGAAGTCCCCTTATTCCCATCTGCTCATAGGAATAAGGGGACTTCGAAGTAGTCAGGGTCCTTTCAAAAAGCAGCCCCCTCGAGACGAGCTACGTCAATTTCGAAGTGCTGCGGCTGCCTACATGCTAATGAGGCACTGAATATGTACTTCAGCGCTTCATTAGTAAACTTCAAAATGGCCATTTCGAAGTTTGGGGCTAGTGTAGACACGGCCTATGTGTTTTAACAGAAGGTGCTTTGATGAATTCAACAGCAATAAAACCAAGTAATGACCTGCTTTTATTTCCCTCATTGTTACAGAAAAAAGTATTTGGCCTTGCACTGAGCGCTAGGCATCCAAACTTGACCAGAACACATAGGAAAAACAAAAAAACTTGCCTTCACAAGTCTTCTTCTGAATCATTATCCTCAGTCTCCTGAGGTAGTCTCCTAATACCAATTATTAAATCAATAGTCAGAAGTTTTGTAACACAATGAAGAACAGAAGCTACTATTTGATATTTACAATACACTGATTCTAAACCTTGTTGTTTCATAAGCAATTGCTGATTAGTATGAAGTGCACTAGTGGCTTTGAAATAGACCTGAGTAAGACTGTTCTTTTTTGTTGTTCTGTAAAGTATTTTTGGAATGCATAGCAATGCATCAGCAATTACTGTAGAAATAACACTTATTCTTGGTTGCTGGCACTGTTTTGCATAGGAATGGAAATAATAATGTAACAGGATCTCAAAGTTACCTCCTACTGGCAAAACTGAGCCTGCCTGCACGATAAAGTCTGTGTAACTTTGGACTGCGTGCTTATAACTCTTCACACACTTAAATGGAATTGTATAACTGCCTGCTTTCAAACAGGCTTTTGCAACATTTACCTCTTTGGATACAACAGATGCACTGGTGTTTTCTACTGCTGTCATAGCATCATTACAAAACTCGTGATTGTTCACAACTGGCTCACTCTTATTCCTTATCCACATTTCACTTTGATGATTACATTTCAGTGGTGGCTTCTGTAATTCTGGAAACGTAAAATCATGTTCCAATTTTACAATGGGAATGGCTACATTTGAGGATTTTTGCATGATAGTTTGACTATATGATGGATTTTCATCTACTCCTGAATAAGAACCTGTGAACTGTTTTTCTGCTTCAGCTGTACATGTTTTCAGTTGTTGTATGTTGACATGTTCCCCATTACAAGAAATAGTCTCCATTACGAATTTTTGTTGAGTAGATGAATCTTGCCAACTACAGTGTACAGCTTTTGAAGTATTATTTGGGTTTTCAGGTTGGACTTCACATCTGTCACTCAAACCAACTGCTTTAAATAGTTGCTCTAACATTTTAAATGCTCCTTGAAAAGCAGAGGCATGTTGCTCAGTGACTCCATGCACTGGTCCACAAAAGATCACACAGTGAGGCTGAAAGCCACATGTCTTTGTCAAGCCAAGATGAACATATCTCTTGGAGCCAAGCACAAGAGGCCGACAAAATTTTGCTACCATGGTTTCAGAGATCTCACTGTGCATATTGTCCTGGGTGGCTATAAATGGTGAGGTACCTGTGGTCTTACAGAGAAGAGAGATTTCTTCTGCTGATAAACACTCTACAATAGAGATACCACTCATTTTTGCATAGTAAATAACTATTTCCTGTTGTTTCACACTTGACAATAATACTTTTATATTGTTATTCTGCAAGTGTTTCATTATAGCTTCTGCTCTTTTCTCAAGCCAGACCTGAGAAGCCTGATACTGAATTTCTGCATTTACAACAAACTCTAGACCAGAGGCAGAAAGAGCAGAGCCAATGGATTCTGTTATAATTAATATTCTTATGTCACCATCTGCTGGACAGTACACACCAAAATCTCTGTGAAGAACAAGTCCCTCTAAGATCCTGGTATTTGAAACAGGAAGTCCTGTTACAGCAGAATGCAATTCTACAAAATATTCATTGACCAATTTCAGCATTTCATTTCTACCATTTGTGAAAGGTTTACATTTGTAATAGAAATCACAGCTCAATTGGGAAAGAAGCTTCTGATGACTATTTCCTATTCTTCCACAAAAATAAGCTTCTAATATTGACTCCATTGTACACCTACTTATCTCTCCTTCCCAGCTAGAAAAAGCTGAGAGAAAATGTTTGCTTAGGTCTTCTGCCATGATCTGGTCCAATACATGAGTATGAAATGTCATAAGAGATTGAGATATTTGCTTCAGACTGTGATGTTTTTGATATCCCTCTCGCCTTTGAATAGCCTCACAAAATGAAGAGCCTTCTCTTTTACCAAGAGCTGCTTGAAGTCCTCTGAGTAATTCAGACAACAAGATGATGAATGTTTTAGCACCATCTCCAGTCATGCTGTGGTGCGTGGAGACACAAGCTACCATCATTCTGGTAGGAAAAGAAAAACAAAGTAATTAAGGCTTTTACAAGCACATTTTAATCAGCTGTTTCAATGAATTACCAAAAAAAAGTGTTCCAATTATTCATTTTAACAAATAACACTAGTCACTCACAACTGACCTCGTTTAACATTTCAACAAATGGGAAGACATTTGCTCAGGTCTGAAAGATATGCTCGTCACAGAAGAAGAGTCAGGCACCAGCGGGACAAGCAGCCGGGCCGGGGTTACCTGGCTGTGGGCGAATCCAGGTTCAGCGCCTCCAGCACGCGCCTCCCGTCCCGCGTGAGCAGCATCTCTCCCGTAGGCCGGGTCAGTAGCACGTACCCCCCGCGCGGCCCGAGCGCGCCCCGCACCAGGCTCGCTAGCACCTCAGCCTCCTGCACCAGTCGCCCCAAGTCTAGGCACACCGCGGACGCCATGGAAACCGCTTCCCCTTGAAGCGGTGGAGGCTAGAATGTCGCGACGTCAGCACGTTTGAACGAGATAACGTATCAGTCACAGGCTGGGTGAAAGCTCCACCCCTTGCTGCGGAAGGGGTGGGGCCGCGCATGTGCCAGGGTCTCCTTCTCCAGGACACGCCCCTGTCCCGAAAGGGAAGCAGCCTCGCTCCGAGCCTCTCGAGACTGGTGCATGCGCAGTGGCGACAGGGGCCCGCGCTAAGAGTGACGTCACTCAGGGGCAGGCGGTTCCTGCGAATGGGGCTGCAGAGGAGGGAGGCGCTCGGAACGTGAGGCGAGGCGCAGCATGGGCCTGCGACGCCCGTGTTGGAGCGCCGGGAATGGGCGGTAGCGGCCAGGGGCTCAGCACTGTGCGGTCCCTGGCCCCGCCCCGGGCATCCCTCCGCCCCGCCCCCTCCCCCCCGGACACACACAATACAGCCGCGCGGGAACCGGCTCAGCTTCGCCCTGGGGGGGAACCGCCGGTCACTTCTAGTGAGCTCAGGCCTAGCGCATTCTTTGTGACCCAGGGGCCTCTCCACTCCGTGCGAGGCCCGGGGGGGCCCTTCCCCCCACCCCACCCAAAGACCCTCGCTTTGGTGTTTTCCCTTCCCCCAGCCTCAGAGGGAGCCAGCTGAGGAGCGAGCCCTGGGGTGGGGACAGAGAGGATGGGGGTTCAGAGCTGGGGGTTTGGCTGTAGGCTCTGGTGTAGGGAAGAGAGAAGGTTTAAGGTGCAGGAGCAGACTTAGGCGGGGTGGCAGGAAGGCTTGCAGGGTGCAGGCTTCAGGAAGGCCTAGGAATGCAAGACGGGAGGCAGGCCTGGAGTAGGGGGAGTGTAGTATGAGCTCAAGGAGGGGATTAAATTCTGGGTTAGGGCGCACGCACTGTTACAGTAGAGGAGGGCATGGCTTCTGGCCCAGGGGTTGGGGTGTAGCTTAGCAGTACTTACCTCAGATGGCTCCCTGGCCTGGTTGCAGCAGGGCTAAAGCTCTAGCTCTGTATAGCTCCAAGCAGCAGCTAGCATGTTTGGCTCCTAAAGCACAATAGCAGCCCAGCAGTTCCACTCCTGCAAGCGTCATGTGCTTTTTGAGTAGCAGCATGGCCTTGGGCCCTAGGTGCAGGGGTGGCCAGATAGGTTCTGAGCCCATGTGAATGGTACAGCTGGCATTAATGGTGCGGAAGCATACAGAGCCTCTCTGAACTTGGGTCTCAGATGTCACAGGGAGTCGCCCTTTGCAGCACCCAGATACAGCTGGGGATTGCACCTTAGCCATGCTGTACTGCTGACCAGATTTTAAAGGTCCAGTTAGTAGTTCTGACTGTAGCCACCCCTGTTCCTCTCTGACCAGGCATTCTAGTTGAAAACCAGACACCTGGTAACTCTAAACCTTTCACTATTATGTTACTGCCAGAATTCATTAGTGGAATCCATAGACATCTCAAACTACTCAAATAGACAAAAGTACCCTGTACACACAGGAGCATTTCAATCTAGGGCTGCAGATCAGAGCTAGGGCTGTAGTCCACACCCAAAGGACCACATCTTTTGCTGCAATTTCACTTAAAAGAGACACATTCCTTCAATCAAAAAGCACAGTGATAAAAGACTTGTCAAACATCCTCCTGCATATTTATGTATTGTTAAGACTGTCAGTTAATCCTTGTGATTAAATCTAGTAACCTACATTTAAAAAAATAGCAATATTAATCACACCCAAAAATAAAGTTAATTTGGATGTTTACTTTTTAAAAATACTGATTTTAATTGTAATACAGAATACACTCTGCTTCATTTTATGTTTATTTCCATTGCAAATATTTGTAAATGAAAGAAACAATACAGGTTGAACCTCTCTAATCCAGCACACTTAGGACCTGATCAGTGCCAAATGAGTGGAAGTCAATATTGTCTAGCAGCATTAACACCCCAACTTTATGGGACCACAGGAAACTTGGCCACACCCATGTAAGTGGTCACCTAGCTAGCTAAAGTCATGCTGGACAATGAATGTTGGATGCGTGCGCCAGAATAGAGACACTCAACCTATATTTTTCAGTTCCCTTCATACAAGTACATTCAGACAATTGCTAAAACAAGTTTATTTACATTACAGGAGATAATGCTGCTTGCTTAGTGCCACCAGAATATTACATCAGCCATATGCATGGCATTGATGTAGCTGGCACTGCAAGGTATTTCTGCTCCAGATATGCTAAATATTTGTATGTCCCTTCATACTTCCACTTGTAGGCTCTGAAGTTTTACATTTTTTTTTTTTTGAGCACAGATATAAAATAGTTTTTTTTAAGTTGCACTTTAAGGGAAAAAATTGCACTTTAGCAGTGGATCTCAGCTGCTCCATGTTACTATACCCCTTTCAGGAGTCTGATTTGTTTTGAGTACTCCCAAGTTTACCTCACTGAAAATCTACTTGCTTATAAAAATCAGGCACAAAAATACAAGAGAGTAACAGAACACTTACTGAAAAAATTGCTCTCTCTCATTTTACAATATAATTGTAAAATAATGAATATAAATATTGTACTTATTTTCAATGATAGGATATAGAAAAGAATACAATTATCTGCATTAAATTGTAGTTAATACTGACTGCCAGGTGGGACACATGGAGGGTGAGGATAAGACCTCTGGCTGACAGATGCAGATTCTGGGGTGGGACTAGGCATGCAGGGTTTGGATTGCAAGAAGGTGCTTTGGGCTGGAATGAAGGAGTTTAGGGCCAGGAAGGGGATCAGGGATGGGGCAGTGGGTACAGACCCTGGAGTGGGTCTGGGGATGAGAAGTTTGGGGTATAGGAAAGTGCTTCAGGCTGGGATCAAATGGTTTGGAACTGCGGTGTCCAATATGCTTCCCATTTGTCTCATATGGCAAAGAGGAAACCATGCTTGTTGCTAAATGGACTGTCCTCTGCCTACTCTGTGCATGCACTCCATTACTTGGTAGCACAAGCACCTGTGGCTCTGGTGAGTAGTCTTGGTGGATGGGGGGCACCTGATTGGGAGGGTGGGGGCTGTGGCAATTGTAAACTTTCTTTTGGACACCACTGGTTTGGACGATGGGTGGGGGAAATCAGGATTTAGGCAGCACTTCAGTGAAGTGGCTCGTGGACGCAGTGTCCCCATCCCCCTGCCAGCTCCTACATGGGCAGGGCCCTAGCGCTCTGCAGGACTGGAGCTTGGGGCAGGGGCAGTGGCAGCATGCAGAGCTCCCTAGCTGCCTCTGTTTCTGGGAGCCATGCAGAGTGGAACAAGACAAGATCCTGCCCCTGCTCCCCAGCAGGAGCTTAAGGGCTTGATTAAAACATTTGACAGGTCAGATGCGTGGGCTGTAGTTTGCCCACCCCTGCCTCAGGTGAACCATATACTAAATCTGTAATCAGAAACCAGAAAACAACTAAAACAAGGAACAATGGAAACCCAGGGATAAATGATTCTGTAATCAATGTGAAGTGTTGCTCTCTGAACCATTCCCACAATCCCTTGAAAATGCAGAGGTGTCAGATGCACAAACATGATTCCATATGCTGTGCTTATGTTGATCACATCTCTTTATTCATTAGTCATACAAAACTATTGACCAGTGGTAGTGCTTTAATTTACAGATGACCATTTAACAAAATGTTTAACTCAGATGTACATACAGGCATGCGATACAGTAATAACTTCAGGATCCTTCTAAAGAATTCATAGCAGTTCTTATGACATTACATACACGTAGCATTTTTAAATAACCTGAGCAATACTATACTACAGCAATTTTAACATGATATATGGAGAAACAAAAAACATACAGGAATAAAGGATTTTTCCTTCTATAAATATTTTACTACATACATTCACATTCATTTTTGTCATGGGATCTGGCTCTTTATGTATTCTGTGAATTGAATTAATGAAATACTGGTCCTATACAGCTTTTGTATAACAGTCCATTTTCAATTTTCTAAAAAAATGTAACAGTACAAAAATTCAAACAATGCATAACATAATAGAAAAAGTGAACAACATTGTGCTAATTGAGTTACCTGAAGTTCTGAAACTAGAAAATGAAGAATTAGATAACAGTGGAAAGCTATGTATTTTAAAGAGTAATTTTCCCATACAGTTGGCTACACCCTTGGTTTGTGATATGTACAAAATAACTAGTAAATTAAAAACATAAGTGTTTAAGGGGAATATTTTAATAGACACAAAACAGGATTTGGGTGCCTTGTTGCCCTTCAACATTTCTCCTTCCCCCAGTTTCTTCTTTGGATCAGTCAAGTACAAATTGAAGCCAAAAATAATCTATCTGTGATGTGAAGTTATTATGGCTATTTCTGTAACATCACAAACAAAATACTGCAGCTTCATTGTACAGAAAAAAATCAGACTCATTGGTTACTAGCTAGAAATTTTAGAAGACAGAAAGAAGTGGAAGGTGGATTTTTTTATAGCGATATCTGATTTTAAAAATCTAAATGGGAAAGAGTCTTCAAAAACATAGCCCCCACAAAAGGTAAGCTGTATGTATGGCACATATTTGACAAGTCTCCTTTATATACCTCAAAACAGTGTGAAATCCATTAAGAAGGCACTGTTTACAATACTCAAATATCTATTTTCAGTGATTTCCAAAGAGTTCAGGATATATTTGAAAAACGATCAAACTTTTGTAAGAGTACAGCATTCTTGTTACACTTTGTTTAAAAAAAACAAAAAAACCAACAACCTTATTGGTGAAATCATGGCCTTTAAGGAAAACTGCCACCAAGTTGTGCTAGACAAATATATTGAATCCAAATTTTGTCTCTCTGATATTAAACCAAGAAGGATTTCCTAAAGGCACAGGAGACAACTATAAAATACAGAAAACATCTTACAAGACAATTAGAATGAAGTTTCAGGATTTAATTTAAAAAAAAAAAAACAACCCATGCTGTACCCTTATAAATAATGCAAACTTTTTGAAAAGTAGCCAACATATGAAATACAATAAATATTATCTATTGCTGGAATTATGCTTGTCTCATGACATGTTTACTTTTTACGTCAAGTAAACCTAACTTCAGTGGTTAAGCGACAAATTAAAGGCTTAGAGTGCATGTTAAAAATAATAATAAAAAAACAAAAACAAAAAACCACACATAGCAACACCAGTCAGTTCCGATTATTTCTTACTTCCTGTACGAGAACAAAAATAAAGTATCTAATCAAGTGAGAAAACAAGTGCTCTGTTTTAAATATTAAAACTAGCAGGAGGCCACTGCTTTCAGATATCTGCAAACTGTACAGTCACAGTTTTGGTGATTATGTGCAGAAAACTGAATCTTTAGTACAGAATATTTCAAGATCAACTACACATTGTGGCTAACTATGAAGTTAGTTATATATTAAGAAAAGGCCTTAAAAAAACCTGTAATCAAACTTATCCTAAAAAAAATTGGGCAAGAAATTCCTTTTTCTGCTCAGATAAGGGAAATTACATATAAAGAAGAGCAAAATTAGGAATTACCAGGCTTTCAGTGCATGTGCTTTTTAGGATATAAGTAATAAATATAGCTAAGAGCAGACCTCTTGCTATATTCTTTCATTAAAAAGTTTCATGAACTACTCTTTGCCTCTTGGAACAGGAATTAAACCAACAACTCTTATATCTTAAATAGTCAGCCTCAAATATTGAGAGAAGAGGAAAAGTGATCTTGCATATAAGAAATGGCATTTTGTCTAGTTCCTTATGTAAGTGTATGCATATAAGCAAACCAGAAGAGTTGAAGGAACAGGACCTGACATATGGCATATATGGTATACACATCTGCTATGATCAAAAACACCAACAACTAGTGATTACAATTATGTTGACCTATACAATTGTAACATGAGTTATAAATACACAGTTCTATACATACTTGAAAATGAAAACTATATTAAAGTCAGTTTTAAAAATATATCTATGACGGGTTCTCCTTAACTGCTCTTGAATAATACAGAAGCCATAAATATTGAGGACAATGGACATTTTAAACATTTATTTTAAATTTATGTTAGTATCAAATATGAGGTTCAAAACATACGAACTGTAGGGGTATTACAAAGGTCTGATATTACTATCCAAATTCTTGGCGTCACACTAGTTAGCTCTCACATTTACCTATGTATTATCATGAGTCCCTCTCGCAGAGTACAAATTGTTTGAATATACCAACTACACTACAGTTCTTTGAACAGACCTGTGGAAGAGTTCACTATGTGAGTGGTGTAATCACAACATCAAATCAGTATTACAGTATTCTATTTTCATCTACCCCTTGTTTCATATCTGCTATCTCTTCATATATTGCTGCCACCTCTAGTTTGTATTAGGGACTTAACTTGTTGAATTATCTCCTCTTTATAGTAAAGGTTTTTCTATATTAAACTATTGTATATTATAATCATGTTAAAGACCTGTGCTGTAGGGAATGTTTCAAGACAAACTATTATAACAAAGGGGGTGGGAAATTACAAAATTTAAGCAGGATACTTGGAGAGTAACATCTCTCTCATGTGGGAGCAAAGAGTTTGGGGAAAAGACAGGGTGGGTAATTGTTAAGTTAGGGACATTAGAACAGAAAAGCTGGTTGCACATAGCATAAATCTGACTAAATTCTACTCGCATGTGAACACAATGAGACTGGTGGAGCGTAGGACTAATCAACACAAAAGGTGGTTTTAAAACTCCTTTGCATTTTTCCAGTTGTAAGCTATGTCAGAGATGTCGACTGTGTAACTTAGAGCCCTCTGGCCTGTTTAAATTAGGGCATTCCTGAAAAGCTGCTGCATCAGCCACAGCAGTGCTCTGCAGCATTGTGGCTGCCTACATGCAAGGATCTGAAAGGTGTTTCTTGGAAAACAGCCTTATGATGGTCTTCCACAGTCAACACCAAGGAAGGTATCCCCCAGCTAGAACCTGGGATTCTGGATCTCCTTTCAACTGATATTGATGGGTCAAAATGGGGACCAATATATCCTTTTAAATGCTGGTATTAACTTTTTTGTTAAAATTAGTCATTTGCAAATATGTATTAAGACAAAAACTGTGTTAGAATAAAAGTCACATTTAAAATCTAAGTCCCAACTTCTATATTTTTAGTTTGTACAATTGTGGAATACGGGATGAGTTTCACAATGTGTATATATAGCAATAGGTAGGAATTTAATGAAGTTCAGAACTTCATCTTGCTCTTAGATGAGCTAAGGTTTGTTGCTGTGTATTTTATTAAAATTAACAGTGGAATTCTAATAGCAGGACTCAACTTTTAGTTCCAAATTGCCTTTCATTTGGAACTTAAAAATCAAGCCCTTCTCACTAAGCACGACTTTGCATGATATTTTTCTCAGGTACAGAAATACCAATAAAACATCTGATAGTCTATCTTCAACTTATTCAAAGTATCCACACAATTTAGTTAAAGTTTAGTAAATTTAGAAAAAATTAATAGCAATGTTATAAATTTGTGACACATGGGTTCATAATGGAATTACTGGTGGACCATTAACATGGTAGCTTTTATGAGTATTTTACAGTTGTACAATTCATTCTGTGTATAATGTATGACAATGTTGTTATAAAGGGATTACCCATCAAAATCTAGCGATTTGTATATCACCACTTTAACCTAGAGTCAAAATATTGCCATATATTTAGGGAAAAAAGGGCAGGTAAAGCCTCAAACTCTGTATTAAACTAACATATTACTTAATGTATTTGTTTTGTTAGATCTGAAACATTTTTCTTCATACTTTCAATAAAATAATAAATCTGGTTATTTCAGAAGTCAAGAAGAAGTTTTGTTACAAAATGGTAAATTTAAGCAACGAAGTGAAATTGAGACAAGAACAGATCTTTTAACAGAAACTACATGTCCTCACTAAGGCCATTTCTACACATATAAACAGCCCAAAATAGGCTAATGAGGCGTAGATGTAAATTCCCAGTGCCTCATTAGCATAAGGTCACATATTTGGAGTCTGGAAGAGCTTCTTCTGGACTCCAAATCATGTGACCTCATGCTAACGAGGTGCCGGGAATTTACATCCATGCCTCATTCGCATATTTCAGGCCATTTATGTGTAAAAATGGCCTCAAGAGGGGAACAGATTTCTGAATTTTGAGTTTGACAGTACAGCCAATAAAAATTATAGATACAAGGCTATTGTGTTTGTGAGAGGCATACACAGAGAGCAAACGAGTACTGGCACTTACGCATTTCCCACTTCAACTGGCTAGGCAGGAATATGACAGATCTTGATCCATGTACACTATGATTTGAGGCAAAGTACTACAGGGCTCTTTTAGATAATATTGCATCATTTAAAGTTCAAACCAACTTAAAATGTGATCCCAGTAAGCATTCCAGTTCAAAGAGTCTTTTGTTCAGACTTTCTATTTGAATAAGAAATTGATAATAAGCTGCAGCAGAACCATGAGAAAAATAAAGACATAGTGCTTAAACTGCAAGAAATTGTTTTCCAGCGGTGGTGGATTTGAAGTAACACGGTTCCGTAGAGCCATAATATCCCTATAAAATATTTAAAAAAGAAAAACAAAAAAAACACACCTTGTTAGTGGAGATACAGATGATTTAAACAGTTTCTTAAATTTTAGCTGTCTTTAGAAGGAAGACTATGAAATATCAAGAGGCTATTTTCTGTCGGCTTCTGCAGAAAAAGTGAACTGATGTGTATACAAAAGCCCAGCCCAATTAAAATATCAAAACCTCAGCAACAAAAAAATCTCAAATGAGAAGTAAAATGGCAGAAAATTAACATTTCTGATCTCAAACACCT
Organism: Carettochelys insculpta; assembly: GCF_033958435.1. Classification (NCBI taxonomy): domain Eukaryota; kingdom Metazoa; phylum Chordata; order Testudines; family Carettochelyidae; genus Carettochelys; species Carettochelys insculpta. The sequence continues at coordinate 307,187,767 of NC_134137.1, read as the reverse complement.
AATTCGTTGAAGGTCCCGAAGTCTGCAAACAGGAATATTGCAAAGCAGAAACTCTCTATTTTCTTCTTTCATGTTCAATAGAGACTATGCAATACATTCTCTTTGATTATACAATGCAAATCCTGTTTTGTAGTTGGCTATTGAGGTTAAATGGAGAAAAGAATGTCAATATCAAAGCAATGCATACACAAACCATCAGAAGAACAAAGCTGTTTTAATCAAAAAGGTCCACAAAGTAGTTTGTAACTTTATGTTGATGTATAAACATGGTGTTTCTAACACCTGCATATCAACTGAAAATCAGTAAGTAATTCCAGTTACCATTATGCAGCTATGTAGTATGAAAGCAGTTAAAAAAAAATCAGGCTAATTTTAAAAATACCAGTTTTCTTCATTTATCACACATCCTACAATTCCTATCCTAGTATCTACCTTTTAAAATAAGCTTGCAGCCCTGCATTTAAGGCAGCACTGAATCTGTGGCATTGTCTTTTGCAGCCAAGAAACGTGTTCTATAAGGGTGCACTTATAATTTACAAATAGAGGTGAAATTTAATGTTTAGAATTTAAAAAGTCTTATAACTAGGATGGATAGAATAATGAGGTAAGGTCATTCCCTTGATTTAGCAGAATGATTATGCCAGGTGATGAAACCTCCAAGCATACAGCCAGGCAAAATTGGCAGAGCAGCTTTAACGAAATTACTATTGAAGTCTTCTTTTTATTACTGTTATTATTTAAACTGTTCTCCTCCTTCAAGCTTTTTCAGTCCCACTTACATTAATAGCTATCACCATATTGTTTCCTCGTGAATAAACTTCCTTGGTGAGGCTTCTGCCTTCCCCTTCCTGCAACAGTTTTATACTGAAGTCCAACGTATAAATACAACACAATATTTGTTTGGATATTTAGAACCGAACCCTGCAATTAAATGCATGCAGTTGGGCTCCTGAACGGTCTTAACTATTTCACTCCTAATATTTGAAAACATCATCCTTTGGTTTCATAGTAAATATGCTAACAATAAGAATTAGGCAAAAACTTCTCTGCACAATCATGAAAACAAACACTATGTGAGTTCACGTGTGGAACTGATACAGACTTTAAACCTACTTGTAATGACGACAACCATATTGTGGAACTGATCTGCATTAATCACTGTATCTACCCAGTTTCTGAACCTGGATGAAGCCATCAGGCTTGTTAATGCAGTCACATTTTCTTTGAACTACTCCAGGGTACATTCCACAAAGCAGAATTGATAACCAGAATAATAAAACACATTTTTACACAAAACAGAAGTGTCTGATGTTTTTATCTTCAAAACAGTGAAGTGAAAATTAAACACATTTGACTTCTCGTTCATTTTAAACAGAGCAAGTGTGGTACAATAATATATGTTTTAAAACATCATCTAAACACTACCTCTTAATGTCTTCTTGCGTTTCCTTTATAGATTCAATGGCACTTTGTAGTTCACCAAGGTCTATCCCTTTCTTTCTGATTCTTGTATTATGCTTTAGTAGTTGTGCTAAGATATATCAAAACAGGTGAAAGAGGTTTGAAGGATTAATTAGTCCAAATCTAAACTCCTTTAATCCTGTAATAAAACTGTTTATAAAACACAGGTGAAATTCTCCAATTTCAAGTACTAGTAAAAGGTTTGTTCCAAACGTTTGTATCACAGGAAGCCCACCACTGAAGTGTTCCATTTAAGAATAGATGTTTTAGATTACAGAGACAACAATTCTTTACATACACATCATTCTGACACAAGCCCACTGAGCTAGCTGTCTGAAGAGCTGTTTTCTTTAAAAATAGAGACTAACCCTTTTGTTTACAGATGAACACACACAGTAATTGTGCCATAAGTACTAACTATACAAAGTAGTAAAGCCTACTTCAATTACAGCCCTATGTCTTTGAAAGTAGGAAAAGTTACAGATCTCATTACTAATACCAAGGGCCATCTGTTTTTCTTGTGCTATGCATTTTTTGTCTTCTTGTGACAACACACAGTAATGCGCTATTCCTGCAACTGACCATATCCCAATAGTTATTTCATACAACAACTATGTTGGGAAAATGAAAAAAAAAAAAAAGTAAATGGCTAACTATACTGTAGCAGTGCTCTGTCTAACTAAAGAAAAAACAGATTTGCTGAATGGATGTTGCTTATCCTACCTTCACTTCCAGAGGAGTCCTGGTTATCAGGTTCTGGGGAAGAGAACCCACATTCTCCTTTCTTTGGCTGACTGGTTGGCTTTCGTTTTATTTTTGGAACACTAACCTGCAATTCACATACTTAGTAGTTATCTACACAGAATCAAATGGTCTAGTGAAAAAAATCATGTTATTATGTTAATGGCTGCATGTCAAATACAACAAAGAAAGCTTGAGTTAATGTATGAATAAGATATCCTAGACCGGGGGCAGCAATCTTCCTGAGGTAGAGTGCTGAAATTTGACCTTTTGACCTCTATGCATGGCCTGAGTGCAAGTGATACTTTTCAAAGTCGCTAGTAATCTTACAACAGCTTCATTAATACATAAATTAAGATGCAGAGCCACACCATTTAGTTGGTTGTTGGTAGCATTAGTTGGTCTTTCGTTAATCCACAGGCAGCATGGCTTTGATCAAGCTCCCAGCTGCACGGGGGGTGGAGAGAGATGTATGTCGGGTTGGGGCTGAGCTCCCACCTTGCATGCCAATGAAAAATCAGATCGCATCCCACTCCTGGCATGCGTGCTGGCGGTTGCTCACCACTGTCCTAAGCTTTGGAGGGTTTACATTAAATTAAGCAAACTATGTATGGATGTTCTTGTAAGTGGAATTAAGGTAATGTAATTTTCAATACCTATCCAGTTATGTCAATTTTCCTACTTTGCGAACAGCAAGAGGCTCAGGAATGACAGGACTATAGGACAGAGGTGCAGAACCAAGCAAGTGCTCTGATGAATTCCAGATTTACAACTTAACATTTGTAAGCGTCTGACCTTGCTGTTTACTGAGAACACTTATAAAGCAAGAACATACCATTGGCGTCCGATGCCTGACTTTTGTTTGGATGGCACCATCTTTTTCAAACTGTATCATATCATTCAATGGATCCCATGGTCTGGTTCTACACAGAAACAAAATTAACACAGTGCATTAAGTACTGCCTAACAATTCAGAGGCATGTGCCAGTTAAGTTGAGGAAAGACTTCAAGTAAATACTATAAAGTGAAAGCTGCCAGTATGACATCCAAAAATTCAGCACTCCTCACAAATTAATCATGGGACAGGCGTAAGTGATGTCAGATTCTCACACTGCACTGCTGATGTGCCCCACCTTTATCAGTAGCAAGTTATATGGTGCAGTTTATGTCTAAACAATTTTTCTGCCCTCATAGTTACGTTTGCACATTCACATGGACCAAGCTACACAACTGTGCGTCAGTCCATTCTGGGAAAGTCCAGACAGCTATTCCCATATTGCCTACAAAGGCAAGTGTCCAGAAAACAAGCACACAGAATACAAACAGCAGCAGGAAGCAATGCTTTCCAGCATGTCATACTCCATAAAGAAGGAGGAAGATGACACCAGCCAAACTAGTCACACAGGCATAGTTGGGACCTCTTGTCCATTTGTCAAAAAAACATGTAGAAATACTCGTAAGAAGAAAAAAAGTCTGCTCTTCTATTTTCAGCAAATTATTATTTGCAACAACTATTTAACTGATAATCAGACCTATCTTCTGTATATGTTAACCCCATGCAAGTTTAAACATTCAGTTTAATATTACACTGTGTATATGGCTTCAAGTGAATAGAAAAGAAAGGTTACACACTGAAGTAACGGTGGGCCTTCGAGATGTGTCCCCGTGGGTGCTCCACATTAGGTGTTGGGCTCGCCCGGCGCCACAGATCGGATCTTCCAAGCAGTTTCTGCCAGACCGCGCATGCGCCGGTGCATGCCGCTCCCTTGCGCGCTCCTGGCCACGTGCGCGATCCGGTCCCCGCCAGTTCCTTGAACAACCGCCTCGGATGCTCCTGAAAAACACTAAACAGAGATCCGAAGCGGGGAGGATGGGCGGGTAGTGGAGCACCCACGGGGACACATCTCGAAGAACCACCGTTACTACGATGAGTAACCTTTCTTTCTTCGAGCGTCCCCGTGGGTGCTCCACATTAGGTGACTACCCAGCAGTAACCCAAGATAGGAGATGGGTAAACGGATCATGTACAGCTTGTCTCCGAGAGGACCGCTGTCGAGAGCTGGGTATCCTCTTGGAATACCCTGTGAAGGGCGTAGTGCTTGGCGAAGGTGTCATAGGATGACCAGGTCGCCGCTCTGCAAATGTCTTTTAGCACAACGCCCTTGAAAAAGGCTGTTGATGCCGCCACTGCCCTAGTGGAATGAGCCCTGGGCGTGGCCAGTAAAGGAGTCTTTTTGAGTTCGTAGCACATTTTTATGCAGGATACGATGTGCTTCGAGATTCTCTGCGAAGAGAGACCTTCTCCTTTCGATTTGGGAGCGAGACAGACGAGGAGTTTATCCATTTTCCGGAAGGGCTTGGTCCTGTCTATATAGAAGGCTAGCGCCCTCCTCACGTCCAGGAGGTGTAGGCGCGCCTCTTTGTTAGAGTTATGAGGCTTTGGATAAAAACGAGGGTAAAACAATAGGTTCGTCAATATGAAACTCAGAAGAAACTTTAGGAACAAAGGCTGGATGCAGCCATATGGTTACCGCCTCCTTGGAAAATACTGTGCAGGGTGGCGTTGCCATAACTGCCGCAAGATCGCTCACCCTGTGAGCTGACGTGATTGTGAGAAGGAAGGTCGTCTTTATCGTAAGCAGGCAGAGGAAAACCGTGGCTAAAGGATCGAACGGCGGTCCTGTTAGCGCATTAAGCACCAGGTCCAAGTTCCACGAAGGTGGAAGCGGTTTCCGAGGGGGGTATAGGTTTACCAACCCTTTGAGGAACCTGGTAACCATGGGATGGGCGAACACCGTGTGCCCTTCCTCTTCGTGTCTGAACGCCAAAATGGCGGCAAGGTGGACCTTTAACGAGGATAGTGAGAGTCCTCCTCTCTTGAGGTCCAGTAGATACTCTAATATTACAGGTATAGGCACCGAAAGGGGGGCTAGCTGTTTGGTAGAACACCATGCCGTGAAGCGAGTCCATTTCTGCTTGTAGGTCTTCCTGGTGGAAGTCCTCCTGCTACTTTCTAGGACTTGTTGCACTTCCTCCGTACATGTGCTCTCAAGGGAGCTGAGCCATGGATTAACCACGCTTGTAGTCGCAGGCCTTGGGGGTGCGGATGCACTATGGACCCCTGGGCTTGCATGAGCAGATCCGGCGCCACCAGAAGGGGCATCGGTGGACGATCCGACATGCACAGGAGTAGGGGGAACCGTTGCTGTCGATCCAACATTGGGACTATCAGGATCATTCGGGCTCCTTCCCTCCTGGCTTTCTGCAAGACTTTGTGGATCAGCACTCTGGGAGGAAAAACGTAAAGCAGGGGGCCCCTCCAGGAGATGGTGAATGCGTCCCCAGGGACCACCGTCCCAGTCCTGCCCTGGAGCAGAATTGTGGGCACTTCTTGTTGTGTTGAGTGGCAAACAGGTCTATCTGGGGAAAGCCCCATGCGTGGAAAATCGGTCGTAGCAGATCGGGACGGATCTGCCACTCGTGCGCGAGTGCGAAATGCCTGCTCAGCTGGTCTGCCTTCACACTGTGAGCGCCTGGTAAGTACGAGGCTTTCAAGGTTATATTGTTGGCGATGCACCAGTTCCACAACCGGACTGCTTCTGCACATAAAGCATGGGACCAAGCTCCTCCTTGCCAATTTATATAAAACATGGTGGAGGTATTGTCTGTACTGATCCCGACTACTTTGCCTTGTATATGGTCTCCAAAGCGTCTGCAGGCGTTGAACACCGCTCTGAGCTCCAGTATATTTATGTACAGTGACTGTTCCGTGGAGGACCACAGCCCTCGCGTGACCTCTTCGCCCATGTGTGCTCCCCATCCTATGTGGGAGGCATCTGTAGTAAGAAAAACCGATACTTGTGGTTGGTGGAAGGGTACCCCTGTTAGCATGTTCTTGGGGTTTACCCACCATTGCAGGGATGTGCGGACCTCTGTTGTGGGCGACACCACCCTGTGAACGGTGTGTGCTGCCGGTTTGTAAACGCTCGCCAGCCAGTGCTGCATGCTGCGCATGTGTAACCTGGCGTTCTGTACCACGAACGTCGCTGCTGCTGCCATATGGCCCAGCAGCTGTAAGTACGTCAGAACCGGCACCGTAGGGCTGAAGGTGATGACTTGCACGAGGGAGCCGATGGCCCGAAAGCGTGTCTCTGGTAGATACACTCTCACTGTAATAGAATTTATGCGTGCCCCTATGAACTCTATGTCCTGTGTGGGGTCTATCTTTGATTTTGCCAGATTGATAGCCAGGCCGAGCGAAGAGAACGTGCCTGCTGTGACGCGTATCATGCGTAGTACCTCTTCCTTTGAGGCCCCTTTGAGTAGGCAGTGGTCCAGATACGGGAATATAAATACCCCGTCTGTGCAGGTAGGCTGACACCACTGCCAAGGTCTTGGTGAAGACTCTGGGGGCCGAGGAGAGGCCAAATGGTAGGACCTTGTATTGAAAATGTTCTTTGCCTACCATGAACCGGAGGAATCGTTGGTGAGCCAGATGGATAGTTATGTGAAAATACGCGTCTTGTAAGTCGAGGGCTGCGAACCAATCTCCGTCGTCCAGTGCCGTAAGGATGGAGGCGATTGTGATCATCCGAAAGCATTGCTTGCGCAGGTACCGGTTGAGGCCTCGAAGATCTAAGATGGGCCTCCAGCCTCCTGTCTTTTTCTCCGTGAAGAAGTACCTCGAGTAGAACCCTTTCCCTTGCAGTTGCTCCGGCACTCTTTCCACTGCCCCTATGAGCATGAGATGGTCTACCTCCTGCTTGAGCCTCGCTATGTGGGAGGCCTCCTGGTGGTGGGGCCTGGGTGGAGGTCGTGGCGGTGGGAGCGACTGGAAGGGGATGGCATACCCCGTGGCTATGATCTCCAGCACCCATTTGTCTGTGGTGATCCTTTGCCACTGGTTGTAGAATGGTCGGAGGCTATGGTGGAATAACAGCTTCGGATGACCCTGTGCGATGGTAGTCATGGCGCAGCCCTGGATCTGTGTGTCAAACTTGTGGCCTTTAGCCCTGCCCTGAGGACACACGGCTCTGTTGGGAACGTCGCCTTGGAGTTCTGTACTGCTGGTGCTGTTGATGTCGCCCTTGCTCGTAACCCTGTTGTACTGGGGACGCTGTGGCTGATACTGGTACCGTCTTCGTTGAGGGTAGTACTTTTTCTTTCTGTATGGAGGGGTGTAAATCCCCAGGGTCCTAAGTGTGGCTCTTGAATCTTTACTGGAATGAAGGACCAGGTCAGTTGATTCAGCAAACAGCTTCTGCGTATCAAAGGGAAGATCGACGATCTTTGCCTGCAGATCCCTCGGTATACCCGAAGTCTGGAGCCAGGACTCCCTTCGCATCACCACTGCCGTAGCTGTGGAGCGTGCTGCTGTGTCCGCAACATCCAGGGCGATCTGAACTCCTGTCCTCGAGGTCACGTAGCCTTCTTGCACGATGGCCTTGATCACCGGTTTCTTGTCCTCTGGAAGCGCTGCATAATTTGCCATTCGCAACAGTAGTGTGGAGGAGGAGTAGACCTTTCTGCCGAACAGCTTTAGCTTCTTGGCATCTTTGTCTGTTCCCTATGTCTTGAATTGAGATGTCTTTGATCTTTGTTGCGACAACTCTACCACCAAGGAATTTGGTTGTGGGTGGCTGAACAGGAACTCCATGCCCTTTGCCGGCACGAAGTATTTCTTGTCCACTCTCTTGTGGACAGGCGGAATAGTCGCAGGGGTCTACCAAATCGTAGTGGCGGACTCCAAGATTGCTTCGTCAAGCGGTATTGCTATTTTGGAGGAGGCCGGAGGTCTCAGATTTTTTAGGAGCTTATGGTGTTTCTCTTGCACCTCTGCTGTCTGGATGCCTTGCGTGAAGGCCACCCTTTTAAACAGCTCTTCAAACTGTTTGAGATCGTCCGGAGGATGGACGTCCCCTGGGGCCGTAGCCTCGTCCGGGGAGGAGAGCGAGGAACCACTAGGATACGCCTCTCTGGACCCTTCCGGTTCCTGTTGGCGATGGTACATCCGCTCGCTGGAAGCTTGCGAGGGAAAATCTCGGGGTACCGTAACCAGTTCCCCCTGAGATACTTGAGTCTCTGTCCCCATTCGCGATTGCCCTCGGGGATACGGGACCGTCTGTGGGGATCTTTCCCTGGTAGAATGCTGGTGGTGTCTATACCCCACGTGATAGGGACGACCATGGCAGCATGGGCACTGTTCTTGGGAAGGTGACCTGGACCACTCCCTTGGTGTGTACCCCCTGCATCTGGGGGAGCGAGATCGTCGAGAGACATGGGACACTGGAGAGAGCGATTTGTGATAGTACTCCAGCGGCTCAAACCCCAAGAAGGGTGAGGGTGGTCCCAGCCAGGGCGAGGCTGGTTGTAAAAATGGGGACGGGGGCTCCGGGTAGGCTAGGGGGGACCCCTGCCTTCTAGTTGGAGTCCGCAGCATGAGCGGAGGGCTGAGAGAAAGCAACTCTGCAGCCCTGTCTGGAGAGGGGCTGCGGTGCCTCGTTTTCTGTGCAGCCTTCCCCCTCCCTTGAGGGGGTGGCTCCGCCCCCTGACATGCAGGGGATCTCGGCCCCGTCCGCGCCGCACTCGGCACGCCCTTGGGCGGTGCCGCGCAGGCGGTGTCCTCCGGGGCCTGCAGGCTGCGTGCCTGCGCGCTCTGCACCGCCGGTTCCCCGGGGGTCGGTGCCGCTGCCTGCGCTGCCGCCCGTACCGGCGCTTGTTTAGCTGCCGCCCTGCCTGCAGTGCAGGGCGGCTGTTTGATCATCGGAGGCTGAGCCGCCTCCATGTGGCTCTCCGTGCCGCTGCCAATTAGCTGTTGCTGCGGCTGGGGGCTGTGCGCTCCTCCCGTCCCGCTCGCTGCTGCTGCCTGCAGGGATCGGGTTGGGGAGACCTTCCTCCATTTTTGCGCTGATGGGGTGAGGGAGGCAGCTTTCCTTTTATGGGCCCCGGAGGGTCCCTCCTGCTGCGGCCGCTCCGGCACATCTGGCTGGAGGGCCTTGTCAAATAGCAGCATTTTAAGCCGCATCTCCCTGTCCTTCCTTGCTCTGGCTGTTAATTTTGCACAGGAGCATTTCTGCGTGACATGGGACTCCCCAAGGCACCTTATACAGTGACTGTGCCCATCAGACACTGGCATTGCCTCTCAGCAAGACTCACATTTCTTGAATCCTGAAGAGGACATTGTTGGTGAGTCTTTTAGTTGTTAATGGGGTACTTAGCACCTTCTCTGTGCTGTTTTCCCCCTCTCTGATAGCCTGCCACGGCAGGAGGGCTAATGGCCCTAGGCTCCTGGCCTCCAGTGCTCCGCTTGTTACTCGGACTGGACAGAATTCCATCCCGCTTGTTGTTTGTTTGGTTTTTTTTTGAAAATAACAACTGGCTAACTTAAGAATAGACTAAGAACTTGAAATCTTTAAAGAAAAACAGCTAAAAACCATTGAATACGCTAACTTGGCCGTAGCCTAGTCGGATTCCATCTGCAGCCGACGGCAGTTAAGAGCAACTGGCGGGGACCGGATCGCGCACGTGGCCAGGAGCGCGCAAGGGAGCAGTGCGCACCGGTGCATGCGCGGTCCGGCAGAAACTGCTCGGAAGATCCGATCTGCGGCGCTGGGCGAGCCCGACACCTAATGTGGAGCACCCACGGGGACACTCGAAGAAGAAGTTAATACTTCTGAGTACAACTTGGAATAGGCATGCACTCATCCACATCTTCATGTTCTTTCAATACTAAAATTATAAAGTAAGTTTACATAACTCCTTGAAATACGAAGAGTAGTAAACTGTAAAAACATTCCCCCACTCACTCTGCATATTTATAGTGCCAGTCTCCTGTGACTGAGTCCTGCTCAAAGAGTTTGCAGGTCCACTCTTCACCCTTCAGTTTCCTCTCTTTGGCAGCCTTCCTCTGTGCATCCTCCAGAACACATTTCTCCTGAGTAGCTTCTGTCTGATCTTTGTTGTTTATAGCTCGAGTCACCTGTTGCCAAAGTCTAGCAAATTAACGTAATAAGGGTGAACAATCACAATCAAAATGATAGAAATCACTGCAAATATTGGCTTGACAGAGGTAAAACGAGACTCATGATCAATTTAGAAAGTTACCATTTCCTGCAGTAGCATGTTTGTCAATAAGTTTGCATTTAAAGGAGTTGTTTCTCTGCCTTTTATAAACTGGGAACCCTCAAGCACAAAAGATAAGTTACTTGCTCAGGTTCACAAAAATAAGTTCTCGGGAAAATCAGAATTAAAATTTAGATCATCCTCAAATCCTGTGGCTTAACCAAGATGATGTGCTCTTCCATATTTTATTTGTCCATCAGCATATTTATTCTCCTTTATGTAATTAAAAGAGCAGCCACTAAATAGTTTATGAACTTACTTCTCTGACTCAAAATCGTCTTGCTCATCAAATTTCACAGTGTATCTTGTTAATCTGCGTTGCCTGATCTCCGACGTTGGATTCCAGAAGGTCTCTGAAATATTTGTCTTTTTGTCACTAATAATAATTTCACTGTCCTGTAATGTTTAAAATTTTTTAATTAATTTAGTAGCCTTAAACAAAGCCAGCAAGAACAAATTTGAGGAGCAGAATCCCTCAACACAGCACTTTTTGCAACTGAAAAATGTATTATTTTCTTTTGACACCTGTCTGGGAATGTTCAAAAGTTGTATTTCTGAAACAGATTTCCTTGCCTCTGCTACAATCACTAACTGAAATTACTAAAAGTATGAGACAGTTTCAGTCAGGTTTTGATGCACTATATAGCACAATTCTGTCATATGTTTCACTGGTAAGTGTCTTGTTAAATTTTTGACTGGAAAGTAAGCTTATGGAAACATTAAAATGTTCTCAAGTTGCCTAAAAGCACATTTATACAAAACTGGACTTAGGGAGAAACTGTCCTGACTAGACTATTTAAACATGTGAAGAAAGTGATTTAATATATTTTGTAGAGTAACTTTCACATTTCTAGTTATAAATATTCCCAGTTATAAATATTAGGAGTTAAAAGTATTTGATTTTCACTTAAGACACCACTGGTAGAGATCACATTCTGAATCTCACCAGCAGAAGCACAAAGAGTTCTTGAAATAATAGGTAGCAGTTGTAATTTGGTGGAAGAGAGTTAATGGTCCACGTGATGCCAATAAGCAGGACTGTCTTGATTAGTGGACAGTTTGATGAATCTGCTTGAATACAGAGGAAAATGTTTATAGTTCTAGCAGTTTTTGCTTTCAAATCTAGTTACTGGAAAAATGTTCAGATTCAGACCAGATTGTCTACCTTTTTCAGAACAGATCTGTGTAAGCACAATGCAAAACCTCAACATAGATGACTTACATTACTTTCTGAGATTCTGATGGAACTTTGATTATGGCTGCATCTGTACTACGAGATAAAATCGAATTTAAATCAGTTAGCTCGATTTTACCACGTCTGTCTTCGCTATAAAGACCATTAGCTCGATTTTGGGTGCACTAATCTCAAGATTACAAAAATTGCAGTTACCTGACGGGTGTAGCATCAAACTCGAATTCAGAAGTTTGATTAAAGCAAGTGTGGAAGCACCATGTATTAAAAGCAAATTTATTAGCCTCCAGAGGTGTCCCATATGTAACACACAATGCATCTCTCAGTGTTCTGCTCTGGCTGCTACTACCCAGTAACAGAAAGTGCAAGAACTTCCAAGCAGGAGCAGGGAGCCTTTAGCTGCAGGCTTGTGTTAATGCAACAGCCTGAGAAATGGCTTCTTTCTTTGTATACTATTAGCACTGTGAGTGCATCTACTTATTCAAATAGCCCCTGCAGGGAGTTTGCAGATCTGTACACTTGCTATTTTTTTCTGCGCTGCCTGGTGCCAGCCTGACACGCCATACCACGTCAACAAGGCTGTGCTGGAGGTCATGCTTGCATAACACGCTGAGAAACTACTCAGCGGTTGACGTTTGAGAACTCCCTTCCCTTCCCCACAGGCATCAAAGTCTGGGTCTTTCCCATGCTCAGCCATATCACATGGGTAGCTCCCAACCCAACCCAACAAAAGGATGTGCATGCCATTTGGTGCTGACCATGCTGCCAGTTGCATGTTTAGGGCTCCAAGGATGGGAAAGATATTCTGGGCTCTGCTGCTGCTGTGGGAAAGTCTCCTCCAGTGGTTAAGACACTATGGGCTTTGCTGTCACAATGGGGAAGGACCACCTCAACTCGCTGCCCCAACTACTGACTGCCCCCCCCACCCCCTTGCCTATACCAGGCCTCGCTGCTGCTGGGGACAAGTTTCCCCTAGCCTCTAAGGGTCTTACTGCTGCCACCATGGAACAGGTCTCCTCCGTGCAGCTAAGGGGTTTGCTGCTGCCGGGAAAGAACCATTTCAACTGGCCCCCCACTACACCCCCACTCCCGCCCATACTGGGGCTTGCTGACGCTGATGGGTGGGGACCAAAAATTCTTTTTTCCTGCACTTTTCTATCCTCTTTCTTCTAACTTTAAAAGACAGTCCGGGCCCCTGCATTATTTTCAGGGATAACATTTCAGCAATGATGGGAGGTGGGATACTCAGTGGATGGCCAGATGAGAGCAAAGTGATTGCACAGAAGCCTTATAGTGCACTGGAAAGCCAAAGACTCTCTCCAACACCAATGTAGTGTAAGGGGAAACCAAGTATTCTTTTTTCCTACATACTTCTCAATTTAAAAACCAGTCCGGGCCTCTGCATTATCTTCAGGGATCACTTGCACACAATGATGGTAAGTTGGACAAGTGGATAGCCACTTGAGAATACAGTCACTGCACCCCTGTTGGCAATGTAACGTCTGGGGAAACCAAACATTCATTCTTCTAATTTTGGAGGGTCTGTGCATTATTTCCAGGGATTGACATATTTTCAGGGATCGGGAGGAGAATAAGGAAAATGCAATGGGGGAAGATGACATCAAGACCAACAAGCATACCCAGAATAAAACAAGGATGAGGGACTGTGGGATAGGTTCCCACAATGCACTATTGCAACAGTTGATGTTAGCCAGTGTGCGTGAGGTGGCAATGACTTGATTTTGTGGGGAGCATGATGGAAGTGAGGCTGGTCAAAATCAAACTTACAAATTCTAGTATTAGATAAATATAAATACATTTGATTTTCATCTCGTTATGTAGACGTAGCCTATGACAAACAGGTAAACTGAACTATAAAGAGATATTCATAAAATAATACAGATGTTTCCCATACTCTCTATAGTTTTGACCAACATATCTATTTATTCAAAGCCTTGCTCTCAAAAAATTGGATAGAGTTGGGCTCTGATTAGCATTATTTGTTTCTGATGAGTTTGGGAGTGTTTATATACCTTTGTGGAAGGTTGGATTATTTTATGAGTGTTAAATTTTGTCTTTTAAAAAAGCTAGAACATGCATTGTAAATAAGAATCAACAGCCTGAGCACAAGCTACTTTTGTAGAGTTTTATTAATAATGAAAACATTTTATAGGTAATGTTGAAAAGCGTCTTGTAGTACACAGAAATGTGAAGTATGCAATCTCCACCTCCTTTCCACCTGTCCAGGCCAAGCAATCTTTTGTAACGAATTGTTAGAAAAATGTGTGGTATTTAAAAAAGCTCTTAAAATACTAGATTTTTTAAAAAAAACATTGAAGTCATACTCTAAGCATTAAATGAAGATCGGGCTATACCCTGCAAGATCTACCCAGGAGACATAAAAACGTTTCATCTTAAGTCTTAGCACTACAACAGATTTTTGTATTAGAACTTTTTTTTTTTTGAACAATATTTATAAATTGGTTTACTTTTTGTATTTTGACTAATCAGACTAAAATCTTGACATTATTTGTATAATGTTGGCATAATGTTATTGTGTTCCTAAAATAGTACAGGAATATTTTAAATCCCCACCTACCTCTCAGAAAACTGTTCTAATTTAGGTTTAAAATAACGACAACATTTTTCATACTCATATTTGGTCACCTATAATCTTGTAATACACATACATGAAATTTAAAAAAAACAAAACAAAAAACCCCATACATTAAGCCTAAAATGTAGGTTTAAGCTATCTGAAAGGACTGAGTGACAGATCCTGTACTAGTTTAAGATTAATTACATATTACACAGTGTAAGTCTTAAAACAGTTTTGGCTGCATATCTAAATGAAAAGTTGTATTAAGCTGAAAAAATTAGATACATTGTTGATTTACACAACTTGAATTGGAATTTTAAATGATGAAGTGCAAATATTATTTCTTATATGAAAGATACTGGTATGTGTGGCTAGAAGACCATTTTTTCTGCAACAAGTTTAGAAGCTCCTGAGATTTTCTTCCTAGTGCTTGAAGAAGTAGTCCTGCTAGGAAGTTACAACCATTAGTGAAACACTGCATTAATGTACAACTGACACAGAGAACTTTAGGCTAAGTAGGTTTTCAATTACAGGCTACATCTACGCTACAGTGATCTCTTTTGAAAGAGCGCATCCAAACACAAAAAAAGGAATCCACACAGCCCTGCTCCTTCAAAAGAATGGGCCAGGGATCGAACAATCTGGCACAATGAGGATTGCTCTTTTGAAAGAGATGCCCCTGAGCCATCTACATGTTTTTTCCAAAAGAATATTTTGGAAAAGGGCATTCTTCTTCATCTGGGAGAGGAAGAGGGCTTCCAGAAAAAGCGCTGTGTTTTTTTCAAATTGAAAGAAGACATTGTGTGTGTTGATGCTTCATGGGTTCTTTCAGAGAAGGCCTTTTTTTTTTTCCCCTAAAGAACTTGCTAGTGTAGACACAAACATAGATAGCAGCTTGGCAAATAACTTAAAAATAATTATTCCAATCCCTCTTAAAATAAAATACTGGAATCACTGTACAAAACCAGGCTACTAGTTTATTTTATATTCTACAACCAAGCACGCATATAGTATTTAGGGCTGTCAATTGCAGTTAACGCAAGCTACAAAGCAAAACAAATTAGCTAGATTAAAAATAGTTGAGATTATATATGTGTGTGGCCCCTTTTGTCTCAAGAGACAGTGGTTAGCAGCAGTGGTGAGGATCTACGGGCAGTGTTTGAGTCTGCACCTTCTCTCATGGCTTATCCATTCAATACTGCATTTGCATGGTCGATTGTAATTACCGCATATCAGTCTATTTCCAAATTCTTGAGTCAGAGTTTTTCCTTCTAAGACAAAGTTCTTTTGTGTGGCTTGCATATGTACTATTGAAGGATGATGTGTCCTGTTGTTGCAATTGTTGCCAGGTATTTTGATCTGCTGTAGATTCCTGAGATTTTGGATCAATGCTGAATTTTTTCATGCCATTTTTGCATGTATCCTTGAATCTTAAGTTTGGTCTTCCTCTTGTTCTCAACCCACATGATGGTTCACCAAAGGGGATTTCTTTGGGAAAACATTCATTACCCATTCTTCTCACATGACCAAGCCATCATAGTCTTCTGCTGTTGAAGATTGCTACGAGGCTGGGTATGCCAGATCTTGACAGGACATCTGCAACTGAAACTTTATCTTGCCAGTTGATGGTCATAATTCTGCAGAGGCAGAGAAGATGGAAGCTGTTCAATTTTTTCTCCTATTTAGAGTAGGTGGTCCATGCCTCAGAACAATATAGAAGGATACTCAATACACATGCCTGGTAGATTAGTATCTTTTTTTTCCAGTGTCAGGTTCACATTGTTTCATGCTCATTTCGTAAGTCTGCCAAAAATCATAGCTGCCTTCCCGATTCTGATGTTCGGTTCTTCGTCCATAAATATATTTGTGGTGACAATAAATCCAAGCTAACGGAACTGTTGTACCACATCTAATGGGTGTTATCTAGAATGACACTGGGTCGCTGAGGTATATCTTGAGTTTTCTTCATACTTATGTCAAGGGAAAACAAGTTGCAGGCTCTGGGTAGAAAAATCCATCAGTGAGTGTAGCATGTCTTCATTATGAGGAATGAGAGCTGCATCATCTGCAAAGAGGAGTTCCCTAATGAGGACTTTTGACCTTAGACCTTTCTTGCCAGGTTGTTGAGAGAGCCATCTAATCTTGTGTGGAGAAATACATCGCTGCATGAGTTTTGAAATGCGCAATTTAGTGGAACTGAGAAAAATATGCTGAAGAGGGTAGTGGCAAGAACATACCCTAGTTTGACTCCACTGTTCATTGCAAACGGTTCCAATATAGATCCATCATATTACACTGTTGCTTTCATGTTTTCATGAAAGGATGTTATGAGCCTGAGTAGAGTCGGTGGGCAGCCAATCTTGGTTAATACTCTGTGTAGTCCTCATCAACTAACTGTGTCAAACACCTTTGTGAAGTCCACAAATGCAATGAATAATGGCTTTCCCTATTCTCTGTATTTTTCCTGTCGCTGAAGTGAGAAAATCATGTCCACTGTTGGCCTGCCAGCCCTGAAGCCACATTGTATTTCTGGATAGACTTGATCTGGAAGTTTTTGCAGGTGTTTGAGAACAACATGGGCAAATGCTTTGCCTGTGATGCTCAGTAACAAGATGCCTCTGTAGTTGTTGCAGTCACCTTTGTCATCTTTGTTTTTATAGAGAATGATTATGTTTTCATCCTTCATATCAGGTGGGGCATCTGCTCTCCAATATTTTAAGAGTAAATCAGAGGACAGGGAGGAGCACAGCCTCGTTTGCCTTTGGGACTTCAGCTGGAATTCTGTCGTTTCCCTGTACTTTTCCACTGGAGGGAGCATCAAGAGCTTGAGAAAGTTCCTCCTCCATAGGCTCTGCATCTAGCACAGACATTTCTGGAAGAGTTGGGATGAGGCTGTCAAGTTCAGGCTGTATTGTACGCTCATGGGAATAAAGATTTGAGCAGTGTTCCACCCATCTGAACATCTGCAGCTTTATGCCTGTCATCACCTGTGCATTTAAATGCTTCAGTGGGGCAACTTTGGTAATGTTTGGTTCGAGTGCTTTCTTCAGTCCATCACACATGGCTTTTAGGTTGCCCAAATCAGATGCCTTTTGAATATTAGAAAATAAATGGGCCCAATACTTGTTTGCACACCACCTGGATTCTCTCTGAAGAGCAGATCTTGCATGTTGAAGTTGTTCTCTCGTACTTTGAGATGGGTTCTTTATATTATTCAGAGGTGCCTTGTGTTTTTCTTCAAGAAGCAGCCTAAGAATGTCAGCATTTTCATTGATTCCATCTTTGTTAGAGAATTTACATGTTCCAAAGGCAGGTTTGGCACATTCATATATTGCATCACTCAGCATAGACCATGTCTCTTCAACGGTTTGTTGGTCAGGTTTGTGTTCCATTTTGCAGGTGATTGGTCACAGTTTTAATGGCAATATTAAAACAATAAAATGATACCAATCTACATTTTAAATATTTCTGGGTATTTTTCCACAATTTTAAAATATATTGATTTAAACAGCAATACAGACTGCGGTGTACAAAACTTTATATTCAATTTTATTCTAAATACTTGCACTGTAAAACAAAAAATAGTGTTTTTCCAATTCACCTCCTCCAAATACTGTAGTGCAATCACTATTGTGAAAAGGCAACTTATACCTTTACAATTATCATCTTTATGGCTGTCTATCACAATTAACACTTTTTTTAAAAAAATGAGCTGTAATTACAAACATCTTTTTGAACCTCTTCACATATTGTACTTTTATCACATGGTGTACACTAACACAGTTCTACTATGTTCTCATGATATGGAGTGATTAAACAGTAAAAATTAATGGCCCAACACATCAGAACAGCCATCCTATTGCAGACCAAAGATCCATCTAGCACAGTATTCTATCTGTTGACAGTGGCCAATGCCAGGTGCCCCAGAGAGAATGAACAGAAAAGGCAATCATCAAGTGATCTATCCTCTGGTTGCTCATTTCCAGCTTCTGGCAAACAGGCTAGGGATACCATCCCTACCCATCCTGGCTAATAACCATTGATGGACACATCCTCCATGACCTTACTGTTTTTGTTTTAAATCCTCTTACAGTTTTGGCTTTTTCCAATATCTTCAGGCAAGGAGTTCCACAGGCTGACTGTGCATCGTATGAAAAAATACTTCCTTTTGTATGTTTTAAATTGGTTGCCTATTAATTTCATTTCATCACCCCTATTCCTACATTTAAAATCAGAATGTTCGAGAGTTATCCCTAAGAGATGAGTATATAGACTATGATATTTATTGTCATGAGCTCTAAGCATCATAGTTCAAGCCAAAATTAAGTAGGCCTATATCTAGATGAATTTGCAATAAATAGGAAGACTGTGCTATTTACTTGTCATTACTAACTAAACAGGCGTAGTTTACTTAATAGTCACATTCACTACTCACCCAGTGGCCCTCCAAAGTAGCCAGCACTTCTTTGCCCAGTTTAATTTTCCCTGATATTTGATTAACACTGTCATTGTTGCCCAAAAATGGCTATAAAACAAAAAGAACAAACACTGATTTTTAGTGAGAGATAATGTTAGCGTAAAGTCAAACATCAGAATTAAAGGTATACACTTCCCAAGAAAAGAGGTAAATCAATACCCATTCTGAAAATCTACACAATAAGAGGTACATCCATTTTTCTATTTTAATTCCCCTGGTGTCCACATGCAGAGCCTGCCTACCTTTAGTTTGAACTCAATTGTTGCACTGTATCCAGTTTTCTCACATGCAATGTTGACAATTCCCCCAAGCTCTAAAGTCATTGTGCCATAAAGAATTCCTGCAGGAAAACATAACATTTTTTACATAATATGCAAACAAAGTTCCCCTCCACTGCTCATTTGCTCTCTGTTGGTGACTTTGCAAGACACTCAAACTTTAAATTCTTGTCAAAATCCTTTGAGTCAAAGTTGGTCAGTGAAGGGAACAACTTTATATACTCTTCAGAAGATCTCTCCTAATCTTGAGTATGCACAGCCCTTTTTGCTATGGATGCTGGTGCATTATCTATTTTATAAAGGGTTTGACACAAAAACCACACAATATTTTTTTAAATTTTCCTGAAAGAAGCGAAGAAAGCATAGCTAAGGTTTCCAAAATTCAGCTAACTGGAGATAATTCTGTTTACACTCTTGTATTACAATACAATATCTTACACAAAATGACAGCACTTATGGCAGACACTGCCAGAGAATATGTGGTTCAATGTATTGGAAGAAACAGCAAATTATGTTAAAATGAGACCCATTTGAATGCAAGTAGTTTGTACTGTTCCTCATCACCACGCTCCATGCTTTCCCAAATAACCTCATAAAAGGCACTTGCTCACTTCTCCCACATTGCAAAATGACTACAGGCAAATGGACACTAGGCCCACTGTATTCAACTCATACATACACCCTTGGATATTAGACTATATGTTCACTAATGGAACACAGACATTTTAAAATCATTGATTGAATGTTAGCCAAGACAAATGGCTCATCCTAAACTATTTAGGGGAGTCTCAAAGGGATCTTTTACTTCTAGCTAGGCAGCTAACCACCAGTTCAATATCTAAGCTGAAAACAAACACCACTGCAGTGTGTATCTTGTGATCATAAACTCAAGGGCTGGTTTAACAATGAAAGCATGATGTGAAATCTGCTTGAATTAAGAAGGCATGTAAAAACATATAGGTAAATAGGTAACATTCAGCTACAGCAAGTAGTATAATATTTTATGTTCCCTTGTGAGACAAGGTCAAGAAAGAAAAACTAGAAGAAATAAAATAAAAATATAAAAGAGCAAAATAGTAATTAGGAAACCCTTTTGAGAATTGGCTTAAAATATTAAGTTTTCCAGAGGGAAGCAGTGGTGTAGCTTCATTGGTCTGTTCCTTTTCTTAAAAAAAAAAAAAAAAAAAAGGTCTAAGACCTTGACTTCATAAACCCCACTTATGCAATTCCAGGTGAGTTTATACATTTTTGTCATTGAAGTGACACTTTTTCTTAGAAGTTTAGCATAACAAAAATATAACACTAACTAGAAATCCCATCAAACACTGTACTTGCTCTGTAACAAATATGGAAGCACAGAATTAGAAAACCATCAATGTTATGCATGAGACAAGGGGGATGAGGTAATATCTTTTATTGGACCAATTTTTGAGCTACAGAAAGCTCTTTAAGTCTGGAAGGACCTGTATACAATGTTATGTATGTTCAGACAACTTCACTTCTAACTCAAGAGTGTCTACAAGTAACATCTAGTTTTGTAACATTTCCACATTCTGAATGAGAAAAAGGAAAAAAAACAAACAAACAACCTTTACAATGTGCATATGGCATGGTCATTACATAATCCTCTCCCCTGTTCAGGAACATTAACCGACCTTCTCCATCCAATATAGCAGATAATGAATTCCCTGAAAGACAAGAATATTTACATTACATATTTTTCAAAGATAATGGACAATAAGCAGCTTCTCCAAGTAAGTGAGTAACACATTAGGGAGACTGAGTCATCCTCTGTAGCATTTTGTCCCTACATTGATGCTCATATAATGAAGAAAATCTCCGTCACAAAATGTAGTATCTATACCAAAGCCATTAATAGTACACTTCTATTTGGAAGAAGGAGATTCCAATGCCAAGTAAGTAAAACTTGATTCTTAAATGTTTCTTAAAATTTTTAAAATCCTTAGAATTTAAAATAAAATAATAAAAATAAAAAAAAACACACTAAATTATATTTCCAGCACTTTAAAGATTCATCATGCAGTAGAACAGCAGACTCCCATTTAACTGAGCCTCTGTTATCTGGCTTTCCATATTTTCCAAAGCACCAACCACCTGAGTCTGGCTGCAGGACCCCAGTCGTCCATTCTCTGGTTTATATGGATTTTTGGTTATCTGATCTGGCCCTGGACTCAATTAGAAATTGGGGTTTGACTTTACGTAATCAAGCAGAAATAACTTACCATAGAATTTGGACTTGGCCAGGATACTACCACTAAGGCAAAACCCATCCTTTCGGTTGCTAACATAGAAGGCAGATACTGGGGGGTGATGACACACCTGTTGGAAGGCAACACAAGCAGTGGAAGTGTTGCAACAATTCTTGTTCTAATAAGTGAGCTACAGAAAGCACATACCATAAGTGATTTAAAATCCGAAGAAAACCATCTGTAGGAAAGGCAGCTGTAATTTTCATAGATGGAAGTCAGAAGATATTTAATGATATGCTCTGAGCAAATAAATTAAATCCACATCTTTACTGAATTCAAGGTTTAACTAGAAAATTTCAAATGCTAGACTATTAAAAAATAAGCATCTCGAGTCTTATCTTTAGGAAATCTCTTGTGTAACTACTTATGTCTAGTGAAAGTCCAGAGTACCTTCAAAGTCATCCGGTTTGTCATTAGAACTTCTTGAACGCTTTTCACACACTTAGCATGGAACACAGTTTGTCCCTTACCACCAGCATTACCCTTTAATAATTAATCTCAGAACCTGGAATACACAAATTGTCTCACTAGCTACAGGCACGTGTCCTAGTTTCCAGTTTTTCCATATCAGTGTGGACGAGAAGTACCATATACCTGGCTTCTCTAGCATACTGACTGAACTTGTTTTATCATCATCTTTGCCAAGTCGAGAGCTAGTTGTCTCTTTCTGAAAAATAAAGTGACACTAATGGAGATTACTGAATAGTACTGTCTCACTATAGCCCTACTGTTAGAGAAGGATGCATAGCCACATGGCCAAGAAACTATTTTTGAGTAGCAGTTAGGAATAGCCACACAATTTTCCTCAATCCAAACATTCCATAAGCAAAAGATACAAATACACACTTCTACCCATCCTTTAGTTCCCCTCGGTGCCTTTAGAAACTTATTTGTGGTTGGGCTTTGAGGCAGAGGATCAATATGCCAGTAGTACATTCACAGACAAATTTACTGCTGGTGAATAATCCTTTTTCTCCTCCATGCTACCAAGAGCCCATTATAGAAGACTAACAGACTTCCCTAAGACTGAAGAATTGCTATTAATTGAGGAAATGAAACTGTCCTTCCATATCCAAAATTAGCATCTGTTCATGATGTAGTGTTCAGACATTGTTATTCATGTAGCAGCCATTCCCCTAAGCAAACAGACATTCAAATAAAAACATGAAATCATTTCTTAAATACCGGTTCAGAATCCTCAAGATACCGAACCAATAGTAAGGAGCCCTGAGACTACTCATATATTAAGCAAAAACATCAAGTACCTTGCCAAACTGGAGTCACTAGAATTGCACAAACAATGATAGGTCCTGTGGCACCTTACAGTCTGCATAAGCTTTCGTAGGCAAAGACCCTCTTCTTTAGCTCATGCTCCAATACATCTATTAGTCTATAAGGTGCCACAGGACTTCTCACTGTTTTTGAATACACAGACTAACACGGCTACCTCTCTAATACTTATAAACACACACAATTGTGTTTTACCCATTCAACAAATCAAAGCAAAAATCTAACTGCTGGCATATATTAGAAAGTCAGGTTAATCACAAAACCATTTTGCTAATACCTGTTCAGCAATGTAGAAAGTCTTGCTGTTTGTCCTGGGATGAATCCACATACAGCGGAACGTCTCACCAAGTATAGGATTGTATGGTTTCTTTAGTCCCTGAACAGAAACATTGGAGATTTCAATCACACAATACAATCAAGAAAAGGTAAAATACTTTAGAGAAAATTAAATTAATACTACCAAATGTAAAGGGGGAAAAACAGAGGACTCTACATTGTATGAGAGTCAATCCATGCGACCCATTGGGGTTCTGTGTGTGGTCCATGAGACACTTTGGTTACTGTTGCCCATTCACAGGGTTGCCCAATTCTGCTGATTTTTATCTGCCTCATAAAGTGACATGCACTTACAGAAAAGGTGCATGAAGTGAGGTTAAGTACTAACTGCGCACAATATTGTAAGAGCTGTATGCTCCTTCTGCATCCAGTCTTCAGTGCAATCCAATCCAATTTGCACGACTATGGTTCACTCAGGGCACCCCACAAATTCTAGGTATGCAAGTGCAGTTAGTAAAACTCTTATTCCGGGAGACCATCTTAATTACTACAATCTTGTGGTCCACCGAGAAGAAGGGCCACTCACGTGGCTCACTCACTAGCTTAGGCTGTCCCACACTGAGTTAACTCATTAGTACTTCAAAGACCCTCTCTCATTCTCTGTAAGTTTTATGATGGAGGATAGAGCAGCTGAGCTATTGTGGGAGAACTAGTATAAAAACACTCATCTTCAAGAGTCTGAAGTTAAGCAAAGGCAAGCTGTGTGTCATTCAATACCCCTCCTGATGGCATGATAGAATCAAGAAGGGGCCAGGTAGAAAATATTAAAAATGGTGGTATCTAGTCCTGGTTGTAATTTCCTACTGAGATTGTTGTTCTTCACTGATGTATGCCTATTCTCACAGATAGGCCGATGCTGCAGCTGTTGATCTTCCGGGGGTCAGTTTAGCACATCTAGACGGGACATCCTAAATTGAACATTCCATGCAGTTGCAAGAAGAAAGGGAAGTCAACGGGAGAGTTTTCCCCCTTCACCTCCCACTGCGGGGACCATAGGGAAAGTCTACCTAAAGTACATCGACTCCTGCTATGCTATTTTCATAGCAGGAGTTGCATATATTAGGTCAACTTTCTCACCGAGTGTAGACATACCCTGAGAGCACGACTATCAAGAATATTGGAACTGCTCAACTAAGCTGAAAATGCATACAGCAACATTAATTGCCAAAACATGCATATTAAGTGCAGTCCATTTCAACCGTGACTGGAGTCCAAATATAAGAGGCAGATTCATATACGTATCAATTACCTTTTAAAATAACTAAACATATTAAGGTTACTACAAGTAACAGAAGATGACCACATTCATCCTTTAATAGCAGAGGAAGATGCAAAAAGGTACCTTTGGCTTTTTGTAGAATCCTGATAAATACCATTTTACTACTTTCTTCATACGATTGTAAGCATTCTCTTCAAGAGCAGCCCTATGGAACATGACATTTACTGGATTAAAGATACAATTGAAATAAACATGCCATAGATCTCCTACCATTGTTATCTATTATCAGAATATTATCATTTACACCAATATGCATTATATTATCTACAAACCAGAAAAATCAATCTTGACAGGTTTTTGATTGTAAATGTAAAGTCATAAACTTAAAAAATAGGTGCATGTATCAAAGAATTTTATCAGCTCCACTGGAAACTGAATGGACATAGCCAACAAGTACTCAGAAATAAGGGTCAAGAATATCATTTGGCATTTTGTTGACCAAGAAACTGCCAAATAAAGAAAAACAGTCATGCCTCTTTAAAACTTGACAGTATTACCAAAAGACTGCCTCCCCAATCTCTTACTTTTCCCACTGTAGATGGGGAGATACTGCTAGTGAGACCCAAAGAGGAAGTTAATAATGAGTCCCAAAAGCTTCCGGCATACAAAAATTGCTCATTTTATTATTTAAACACAGAGAGAGAGAGAGACTGGATTCTTGAAATTCAACTAAATATTTTGTTTTCCTTTATGTACTTTTGTTTTGATCCATGCGTTGCAACCCACCCTAGAATCCTAAGGTGGGAAGTAGAACCTTTTTGTATTTATTATGAACTATTTATCAAAACAATAAAAGTAAAAAAGAAAATCTAGTCTGGAGAACTGACTAGATAAACTGCTAGGTTTATCTTGAGACTTGTGTTTCCCTCACTTAAAAACCAAAATTTGTGGGAGAAAACTATTTCTAGAGCCCTGCGTATCTGTGGATGGTGGAACATATGCTGGTTGCACTGTTAGCAGGAAAAGGACACAAGAAGCTCCATCCTAAAGCTCCCTGCAGGAGGCACCAAGTGGATATGGGATTGCAGATTGGAAGAGGAGTTCAGCCTGGCAGAAGGTGGATCCACATTTTTGTATCCATGCAGGATTCTATTTACTTTTCAAAGCGTTTTATGTCCAATTCTGGCCAGCATGACCATTGCAAACAAACATAGTACTTCAACTCTTGCAAAAGTTCTTAGCTCTACAGTTCTCCAATCTGTGAAGACTATGCTTTAGAAAATCTCAGGGACACTAAGTTGAAGTGAAATATTCCATTTTAAATCCTTATTCTTTTGGTTCTCAAATAAATCCAGCTAATTCATCTGGGCCCTCATACAGCTAACACTTTAATTGGACTACTTAAAATTGTACTGCTTTGTAGACAGAAAATTCAGTCCCTTTGCCTTCACCAACTGTCTCCTAACTTCCTAAAGCATAGGAAAACAGAAGTTTCCAAAGAGGTTCCTATCCTCCTTTCCTACAAGCACTGACAATTCCTCGGTCACAGTTATCATCAATTTCTTACCAAAAAGCTTTGCCTTTGAGATTGGCCTATTATTTCCTAAAGCTCATCCTAATAAATCCCACAACATGGTGCTTAATACATTGTTAGATGAGCATTTAGCACTCCCTACTTCAGTTTAACCAGGATGGACAGAAAACCTTACAAAGTTATTATTTAATAAAATCTATTTTTGAAGTGAAAATAATTAACTCACTCAGACAAGAAGTCTGCATGATAGTAGTAATCAGAGAGTTTGTCCAGGAAAGAACGAGGTTCCAAAATAAACGTAGGCAGTACAACCTTGGAGAGGTCCATCCCTGGACGGACTTGTTTCAGTAGCATCCAGATCAGGCTTTTGTTCTCCTCTGACACGGTTTCCGTTTGACAGGCCTCTCCTGCCTGTCACCAGGAAAAATGTTGATGAGAAACAAACACAGTAAACAGTTCCACATGTCCTTTCAAAAACCTACAAACATTCTGGACAAAAGATAAATTAGGTTTAAGATAAAACGATACCTAACCAACTAACTATCTGTAGGAGTATGGGAACTAGCCCACTGGAGACATTCTTAAAAGTTTAATATACGCTATCTGATTAGCACAGCATATCAGAATCGAGCCCTAGATTTTTTCTTTTTAGGAATTTGATATGCACCAGTCAGTATATTGCATTTTATATCAAGTGAGCCCTTTAGAGAGGATCATAGTCAGAAGCCTGTTCCCTTCCTAGCCATCAAATATATGTTTGCCTTTTCTATCACATGCAGTGTATGTGCCAGCCAGCAACCACTGGTTACGTTAATCAATTTCTTGCTCTGAATGCTGCAGAAATATCTGCCCATTTCAGCTCCTCCTCCACCCTTCGATATGTCCAGTGCGGTAACCCTTGAGATACATGCAATCAAGTTTCAGGTTAACGCGACTGCCACTCCTGACTCTTGCCGCCCTTGACAGGAGCCGTTTCCTGTCAAGTGGGAGGGGGAAGAGGGTGCCAAGAAGCAGCTGGGAGTCAGGCTGCTACCCCTGACAGGAGCTGTTGCCTGGTCTCTGGAGTGGTGGGGAGCTGGGAACCAGGCAGCAGACTGGCTCCTGGCTCCCCTCCTCTTGCAGAGCCAGGAAACCGAACAGGGCGGGAGCCCTGGTTAGTTTCCTGGCTCCAAGGAGCAGAGGGGAGCCAGACTGCCCCTGGTTCCCAGCTCCCCTCCACTGGCTGGAACCAGGAAACTGAACAAGGCTGCTGCCCTTGTCAGTCTATCCTCTCTGCAAGCAAAGGGGAGCCAGGAGCCAGACCGCTGTCTGATTCCCAGCTCCCCGCCACTTGCAAGACCCAGGAAACTGACCAGTTGGTCAGTTTCCTGGGTCCTGCAAGCGGCAGGGAGATGGGAACCAGGCTGCTCCCAATCCCAGCTCTCTGCCACTCCGTGAGCCTGGAAACAGACTAGTCCTGCTGGGCTGGTCAGTTTCCCAGTTCCTGCAAGCCCAGGGAAGCCTGGTTCCTGTCTCCCCTCGATTTGCACAAAAACTCAAGTGAGGGTTGCAGAAAAGCAACCCCCACGTAACTCGAGGGTTTACTGTACTCTTCCAGCAGAATGATGCCAGATCTACATATCTCCAGATGACACTCTGCTAGACTAAGAGAAAAAAAGAAGATATTTCTCCTTTCCAGGGTGCTTAGGGTATGAAAGCATGACTGTAAAAGAAGCCACCTTAGTTCCACTTTAACAAACAAACAAATCAAAAAACAACCCTCAGTTGCAGGTTTTGGTAAAAAAAAGTTGGAACATTACTGGAGCATAAATCTGGATCAGCAGCATTAGGTGGGCTAGAAATAAATAAACAAACAAACAAACAAACAAACAATCTGACATTGTTTATTCCCTACTACTGCTAAAAGTCTCCCACTGAACAGCCACAAGAGGAAGGCTCCAAAAAGTGTCAGTGTCAGTGTGTTACAATTTCAAATAGCACTGGTGATTTTTTTTTTAAATGGTGACTACTACTATTTAAATCACAAATGCTCAGAAAAGGCAAGTGGCACTTCGCTAAGAAAAATTATGTCAAAAACACTGCAAAGACCAATTTAACAAACTTGTTAAAATGAGAGAAGGCAACAAAAGCAACCTGTGAGCCTGCAAATCTTACAGCTGAAGGCCACTCTGATTGTGGGGAAAACTAGAAGATAAAAGAAACTTCTTAACTTCATGTAATAATAAAGTTTCTTGCCCTTTTGTTTGAGGAGAGAGCCTTGAAAACAAGCTAATGTAAACCAATCATGAACAGTGAAAGCAGCTGGACTCAACATTTGCTGCAGGAAGCACTTTCAGTGCAACACAAACCCCTTAAAGTTTAGGGAATACCCCCAAAGAAACATCTCAGTAGCTTTTGCCCAAAGTCCCTTGCTCAGCCACATGATTAGTGGTGATCAGGAATCTGTTACATTTGGGGAACCGTGGGGAAGCAATTACACTTTCACACGTCTCCATGAAGTACTGAATCCAAGGTGACTTTCCAATGGCATTCCATTTGACCTCTAAAACGCTTAAGTCAATTTGCTGTCTGGAAATAAGGTAACAACAAGTACATGATTTACCTCTCCTAGTTCTTCGTGAATCTGTTCCACATAGGTAGTTTCCCTGATAATATCAACAGGTTCTGGATCAATGTAAGAATCATCCTGTCGCTCTGATGTGTCAGTGTCACTTTCTTCACTTTTCCCCAAGCCATCATTATCAGACTCATCATGGTCATGATCATTTTCCTTATCAGATTTGTCAGAATACACATCTTGATCTTTAAAGGGCTGCCTTTCAATCTCACTATCGTTTAATCTACAACACATAAACGTAAAAATGACTCCAAGATGTTTTGATTGTCTGCTTCAAACTGTGCACCACTACAAATAACTGAGCTATTGCAGGATATTAGTGTCAATAAAGGTACTGGAAGGCCTGGTCAAATTGATAGCACTGCAATAAGAATGGATCAACAGGCAGACTCCTTCTGGAAACTTCATCATCTTTGTAGCTTGCTTTTGTTTTGCACTATGAAGTTCATTACCAACCCCTTTAAATTCTGTCCTCATACAGGTTTTACCTCACAACCCTCACTATTGTGTGTGTAAACAAAAATAAATGTATAGGACTGATTGTCTTGTGGTGACTTAGCTACTTTTGGTGGGTTTTAAAAACTTTATACTTTTACGATACATGTTCACACATAATGGACTGGGCCACGAACCAGAGTTTGAGGCAATGGACCTCATCCTTCTCCCAGTTCCACCCTGGCTCTGGGTGGACCACATGAGACTAACAGTACTGTATTTCTCGGGATGCGGGTCTTCACCTATTCCCCTGCCTATAAGGTTCACTATTCTGCACTGGGACGGAGAGCAACACCACAATCCTCCCACAAAAGGAGGGTAAGAGGGCAAGCCTCAGGCACACGGTCCATGGAGTAGATAGTAGAATTCCAACATCTTACTACAGAAGGCACGTACAGTGGCGTCCTTCTCACATTAGAGCTCTGATTCATGTGGAGGGAAAGGGAAAATTATGGGGATAAAAGAAATATAGGAAAAACCTCTGAATCCATTATTTCCATAGGCACCATTACAATGTGCCACTTGTGGAGCTGGGAAAATTGGACTGTAGCGAGAAGCTTGAAATTCAGGGTCACTTGCAGATCTTAAGCTCTAGCCAATTCCTTGGTTCCCACTGCCTGCAGAGCCCCCAGCCCTCTTGGTACATGTTAAATACTTCAATGTTTTAAAACTTCAAAGAGATGCTCACAAAAATATCTTCACTAAACTAGAGCAGGGTGGAAAGCACATTAATAACTTAAAGTTAAACAACATCACCAGATTTATTATCGTTAAGCAAAATACCCAAGCAACAGAAAACCAAGAAAGAACAGGGTTAAGATTAAAGTTAAAAAATGCACACACCAGAAAATATGGAAATGCTGAAGGGCAAAAAACCTGATACAACATATGACTGTAAATAAATCCTATCAAAAAATAAAAGCATTAGGTGAACATTCTCTAAACAAAAACGTCAAATACACAAGGCTCATTCACTTGGCAGAGGAACTCTTCCTGTTGTAAATATGAATGTAACCATCATGTAGGGGAAGATGTCACGCAGATGAGATTTTATGTCCTGCATTTGCAAATAGGAGCTCTGCGCAAAATGGGAGCTGGTATGTACCATGTGGACTTGGGGGGAAAAAAAAGGGGATATACTTTCCAATATTCTTTAATATCCAAATCAAAACATATATCCTTCTGTTGTCACTGCTTTCTCTCACTGTGCCAGTATCCACTCTGCTAGAGACAGGATTACACCCACAACTGAAGATTATTTCAGAGTGAGATTTTAGAAATGTGCTTCAATGAGTCAATGTGTTTTATTTTGGATTAGTATTAAAATGGTAATGCTCTAAATTGGAAACAACTACTTAAAGATGAAATTGTCAAAAGACAATGCTATCCCCTCTATGAGGTCTATTACAGCACCTATAAAAGGGTGCATTTGTGAATGTCAGGAAATATTGCGAGATGGGGAGAAAGAGCCCAAGATCAGAAGAGAGATTGGTCAAGAAAACTATGTGGTTTAACAGATATTCATTCACAGAAGCCTTCAGTAACCAGCCATCTGACTAGGTGTTAACAAAAATACTCCACTTACTCAGATGTGGCCCTACCAAAGAAAGACATTTTGTAAGAACTCGACACCCATGGAAAACTCCAATGGGAGTACCTTGTACTCAAGGTGGCATCTGGCCACCATGAACTGAAGGAGCTTATAATTAGTTTGATGAATGATATAAATGTATGCCCTTTTAGGTCAAGAGTTGTGAACTATTCTTTGACCAACAGTGAAGGGATTATGATGGCCTGAGTCAACATATAGAACTGATATAGAACTGGGGAGCGAAGGGGACAGGGAGCTGCAGACAGGGGAGTTTAAGAAGGAGTTTGGGAGGGAGTGTGACAGAGAGGACTATAATGGTTAGGAAGACCCGCAACACCTGTGCCAGCACTACTGCTGTCTCCTCCACTTGTGCCTGTAGCCAGACAGACTGCCTGACCATGGATGTTTCTACCCAGATCCTGGTGTGGTTCTGCAAGGACTGTGGCTTGCCATTCCCACTTACTGATACCCAGGCTGAGAGGAATATTCAGTGTGAAAGGTGCCTGCTGGTGGAATCTCTCAGGCTGCAGCTGGGGGAGCTACAGGAGGAGGTGGTCAGGTTGAGGAGTATCTGAGTCCATGAGCAGTTCCTGGAGAGTATTCAGGTGGAGACTGCGGAGGTAACCGTCCCAGTGCACAGGACGGCTCATAAGCCACTGGAGAAGGTGGACCAGGGTGGACACTGGCAGCTGGTTACTTCTCGCGGCAGGCAGTGTCCCACCCCTGCTCAGAACCCTCCCAGCGTGGTACTGGAAAACCGTTATGCTGTACTCGACACAGGAGACTAAGAATTACTCCATATAGAAGAGGAGAAGCCTCGTACCCCCAAGGCTGGGAAGTCTACTGCCACCCCTGCAAGAAGGAAACGTAGAGTAGTGGTGGTTGGAGACTCTTCTGAGGGGGACGGAGGCGTCCATCTGTCGCCCTGACATTTCCTCTCGGGAGGTCTGCTGCCTGCCGGGGGCCCGTATCCGAGACATTACGCAGGCATTGTCGAGGATTATCTGGCCCTCTGACTACTATCCCATGCTTCTCATCCATGTGGGCACTAATCATACTGCGAGGTGTCACTCTTGACCTGCTCAGTGTCTCTTCAGGGCTCTGGGGGCATGGGTCAGGGAGTTTGGGGCACAGGTGGTATTCTCTTCAATCCTGCCTATCAGAGGTAGGGGGCCAAGCAGAGACAGGTGTATCCTAGAGGTGAATGCTTGGTTGCGTAGATGGTGTCGGCAGGAAGGCTTTGGTTTCTTTGACCACAGGATCCTTTTCCGGGAAGGACTGCTAGGAAGAGATGGCGTTCACCTTTCGAGGAGGGGGAAGACCGTATTTGGACACAGGCTGGCTAACCTCGTGAGGAGGGCTTTAAACTAGGTTCGACGGGGGCAGGGGAGCAAAGCCTGCAGGTAAGTGGACAGCATGGATACGTGGGAGATGAACTTGAAATGGGAGGGAGTATGGGCTACGCTGGGAGAGTAAAAAAAGAGGGCCAGGGCAAAACTGGGAGGCAAGACCAAATCAATGTCTGAGATGCCTATATACAAATGCAAGAAGTATGGGAAATAAAACAAGAAGAATTAGAAGTACTAATAAATGAATACAGCTATGATATTGTTGGCATCACAGAAACTTGGTGGGATAGTACTCATGATTGGAATGTTGGTATTGAAGGGTACAGCTTGCTTAGGAAGGACAGACAGGGAAAGAAGGGAGGAAGTGTTGCCTTGTATATTAAAAATGTACACACTTGGACAGAGGTGGAGATGGACGTAGGAGATGGACCGGTTGAAAGTCTCTGGGTTAGACTCAGGGGAGTAAAAAACAAGGATGAGGTCCTACTAGGAGTCTACTACAGGCCCCCTAGCCAGGTGGAAGAGGCTCTCTTTAAACAGCTAACAAAATCATCCAGGGCCCAGAATTTGGTGGTGATGGGGGACTTCAACTATCCTGGTATATGTTGGGAAACTAATACAGCAGGGGACAGACTGTCCAATAAATTCTTGGATTGCACTGCAGACCACTTTTTATTCCAAAAGGTTGAAAAAAGCTACCGGGGGGAAGCTGTTCTAGATTTAATTTTAACAAATAGGGAGGAAATTATTGAGAATTTGGAAGTGGAAGGATGCTTGGGTGAAAGTGATCATGAAATCATAGAGTTCACAATTCTAAGGAAGGGTAGAAGGGAAAACAGCACAATAGAGACAATGGATTTCAGGAAGGCAGATTTTGGTAAACTCAGACAGCTGGTAGGTAAGGTCCCATGGGAAGCTAAACTGAGGGGGAAAACGGCTGAGGAGAGTTGGCAGTTTTCCAAAGGGACATTATTAAGGGCCCAAAAGCAAGCTATCCCGCTGCGTAGGAAAGATAGAAAACATGGCAAAGTACTGCCTTGGCTTAACCAGGAGATCTTGCATGATCTCAAACTAAAAAAGGAATCGTATAAGAAATGGAAACTAGGACAAATTACAAAGGACAAATATAGGCAAACAACACGAGCATGCAGGAGCAAGATTAGAAAGGCTAAGGCACAAAATGAGCTCAAACTAGCTACAAGCATAAAAGGAAACAAGAAGGCTTTTTACAAATACATTGGTAACAAGAGGAAGACCAAGGAGAGGGTAGGGCCATTGATCAGTGAGGAGGGAAAAACAGTAACAGGGAATTTGGAAATGGCAGAGATGTTTAATGATTTCTTCGTTTCGGTCTTCACTGAGAAATCTGAAGGAATGCCTGACAGAGAATGCTAGTGAAAAAGGGGTAGGTTTAGAAGTTGAAATAAGAAAAGAACAAATTAAAATTTACTTAGAAAAATGAGATGTCTGCAAATCACCAGGGCCTGATGAAATGCATCCTAGAATCCTCAAGGAGCTGATAGAAGAGGTATCTGAGCCTTCAGCAATCATTTTTGGAACATCGTGGGAGACGGGAGAGATTCCAGAAGACTGGAAAAGGGCAAATATAGTACCCATTTATAAAAAGGGGAACAAGAATAACCCGGGAAACTACAGGCCAGTCAGCTTAACTTCTGTGCCAGGAAAGATAATGGAGCAGATAATTAAAGAAATCATCTGCAAGCATTTGGAAGGTGGTAAGGTGCTAGGGAACAGCCAGCATGGTTTTGTTAAAAACAGATCATGTCAAACCAATCTAATAGCTTTCTTTGATAGAATAACAAGCCTTGTGGATAAGGGAGAAGTGGTGGATGTGGTATACCTAGACTTCAGTAAAGCATTTGACACGGTCTCACATAATATACTTATCAACAAACTATGCAAATACAACTTAGATGGGGCTACTATAAGGTGGGTGAACAACTGGCTGGATAGCTGTACCCAGAGAGTAGTTATTAATGGCTTTCAATCCTGCTGGAAAAGTATAACTAGTGGGGTTCCGCAGGGGTCTGTGTTAGGACCAGTTCTGTTCAATATCTTCATTAACGATTTAGATGTCGACATAGAAAGTACACTTATGAAGTTTGCATATGATACCAAGCTGGGAGGGGTTGCAACTTCTTTGGAGGATAGGGTCATAATTCAAAAGGATCTGGATAAACTGGAGAAATGGGCTGAGGTAAACAGGATGAAGTTTAATAAGGACAAATGCAAAGTGCTCCACTTAGGAAGGAACAATCAGTCTCACACATACAGAATGGGAAAGGACTGCCTAGGAATGAGTACAGCAGAAAGGGATCAAGGGGTTAGAGTGGACCACAAGCTAAATATGAGTCAACAGTGTGATGCTGTTGCAAAAAAAGCAAACATGATTCTAGGATGCATTAACAGGTGTGTTGTGAACAAGACACGAGAAGTCATTCTCCCACTCTACTCTGCGCTGGTTAGGCCTCAGCTGGAGTATTGTGTCCCGTTCTGGGCACCACAGTTCAGGAAGAATGTGGAGAAATTGGAGAGGGTCCAGAGGAGAGCAACAAGAATGATCAAAGGTCTACAGAATATGACCTATGAAGCAAGGCTGAAAGAATTGGGCTTGTTTAGTTTGGAAAAGAGAAGATTGAGGGGGGACATGATAGTCTTCAGGTATCTAAAAGGGTGTCATAAGGAGGAGGGAGGGAACTTGTTCTTCCTATCCTCAGAGGCAAGAACAAGAGGCAATGGACTTAAATTGCAGCAGGGGAGGTTCAGGTTGGATATTAGGAAAAAGTTCCTAACTGTCAGGGTGGTCAAACACTGGAACGAATTGCCAAGGAAGGTGGTAGAATCTCCATCACTGGAGATATTTAAGAAGAGGTTAGATAGATGGCTTTCAGGGATGGTCCAGAAAGTGCTTGGTCCCGCCATGAGGGCAGGGGGCTGGACTCGATGGCCTCTCGAGGTCCCTTCCAGTCCTACTCTTCTATGATTCTATGATACTTCCAAATGTTCACACTCCATTTCTAAAGTTAGAATTGCCTCCTGGGAGTGTCCCTGAGAGGGAAGGTTAGGTGGGAAAAGACAGTTACCAGTAGGGTCTAAACATTCCCAAGGGTTCCGTGATGAGAACCCTTGCAAATGCTGAATTTCATGAACACTGTATGGCAGCTGCTCCCGCCTGCAGCCTGGCTGCTAGGGCTCCTGCCCAGGGCCCCAGGGGAAGCGGCCGCTCATGAATAATTGAATTCACGAACCTTAGGTTCACGAATTAGAGACCCTACCATACTTACTTCCATAAATTCGTGTTCTTTGAGATGTGTTGTTCATGTCCATTTCAATGTAGGTGCTCATGCATCCACATACCCAGTTCCTGGAAATTTTTTCCCTAGCTTGTAGCCATCAGGTCAGAGTGGCACCCCCTGGAGTGAATGCCCTTATGGACTCCTATATAGGCACCGCCCACTCCTGCATCCTTCCCTGTCCCCGCATCCCCTCACCCCACTGAGTTCCTTCTTGCCAGCTACTCTGACAGTGGGAAAAGAGGAAGGGTTTTGGAATGGACATGAACACCACATCTCAAAAGAACACCAATTATGGAAGTAATTAACTGCCTTTTTTCTTCAAGTGACTTTTCACGTGCAATCCAATGTAGCTGAATGCAAGCTGACTGCCACACAGCCCTACCAACTGCAGCGTCCTCTCTAGTATGCTGCATAATTGTGTAATGGACTGAGATCAGGTGGCAACCCTACAGATCTCCTGAAAAGGGACATCAGCTAGGAATGCTGTTAAGGAGGCCCGTGCCCTCAGAGTGAGTCCTGATCCGAGGAGGCAGAATCCCTGCTAGCTTGTAGCATTCCTTCATGCAAGCTACTATCCAGGATAAAATTCTCTGGGAAGAAACTGGGAGGCCCTTCATCCTGCTCACTATAGCCACAAAGAGCTACCACGACTTCCTAAATGTTTTAGTCCTATCCCTGTAACAGGCTAAAGCCCCATGAATGTTAGGAGCGTGCAAGCTCTGCTCCCTTGGGGTAGCATGAGGTTAAGGACAGAAAACCAGTAACAAGACATCCTGACTGACATGGAAAGATGAGTCAACCTTCAGCAGGAAGGCTGGATGGAGTCTCAATCTAACTTTGTCCTTGGGGAACACTATTGGGCAGATCCACTGTGAGGGCCAGTAGCTCTTCTGGCTGATGTGAGGGCTACCAAAAAGGCTGTTTTGTAACTTAAAAAACAGCAGGGAACCTGAAGCAAGAGGTTTGAAGGGGGAAGACCACAAGCTTGGAAGGGACCAAATTGAGGTCCCATGAGGTTAAGGGTTCCCATACAAGCAGCCTAACCCTCTCTAAACGTTCCACAAAATCTCTTGACCACAAGGTCCAAGAAGACTGACGAGAGAGCTGGCCCAGGGTGGAAAGCAGAGACAGCCACTAGATGTGCCTTGATGGAAAGCAGAGACAATGCCAACTGACTCAAGTGCCACAGATAGTCCAGAATAAAGGGTATCGTGGCCTTCAAGGGAGACATCCTCCCTGCGGGACACCCAATTTGCAAACCTCTTCCACTTTGCCAAGTAAGCAGCCCTCAGAGAGGGTTTCCTACTGTTTAAAAGGACCTCCGTTACTGGTTCTAAGAAGGAAAGTTCAATGGCAGTCAGCCATGAAGCTTCCATACTGTGAGGTGAGAGGACCAAAGGCTAGGGTGCTGAAACTCCCAGTGCTCCTGTGTCAATAGGTCCAGGCATAATGGAAGGATTACTGGATTCCACTCCAACAGAACCGTGTACTAGTGTTGCCTGACCCATATGGTGCCACAAGAATCACTGAGCCCTGGTCTGCTCAAATTTTGAGGAGGAACTTGTGGACAAGAGGAATCGGAGGGAATGCACACAGGAGGGAGCCTCTCTGGGACACTGAATGCATCTGCCAAGAACCCAGGACTCCAGTTCAGACATGAACAAAACCTTTGGCACTTTGAGTTGAGGTGCATGGCAACAAAGTCCACCCGGGGATGACCCCAGACTTGGAAAATTGATATTAGCACATCTGGGTGAATGGCTCACTCATGGGCCATGAAGAAGCTTCTGCTGAGACGGTCTGCTATGGTAATGTGAGCTCCAGGTAAGTAATGAGCCTGCAGAAGAATGCTGGATGAACACACAACTCCCATAGCTTGAGGGCCTCGTGACACAGGGGAAAGGAGTATGCACTCCCATCTGCTGATATAATACATTGCTGTCTTGTTGTTACTAAAGACAAGAATATCTGGGGAGACATGAAGGGCACCTCTGCACACATTGTCCAAGTATCCAGCCACCAACGTAGGATTATCAACACATGGTGAGGCAATGTCACCAACTTGCCTACTTTGTTCCCTCACAGGGCGATATACTGAAGTGAGCCACACTTGAAGGGGACAAAACCGAAGTCTGGTGTGCACACCACAAAAGGTGCAAGCTATCAAGTGTCCCAAGACTCATGCAACACCTGGCCGTCATGATGGGGAACCCCATTAAGGTCTTTATGATGTCAGGCCACCCCCCGATATGAGCTTGTTCTTTTCCACCAAGACCGTGAACTTGGGCTTGGCTTCAGGCAGGATCAACTCCATAAACCTGGCCAGGAAGGAGGTAGTATTGTAGGAATATCTGCTGACAAGGTGCTGTTGGTTCGAAATTCCTAACTGTAGGCCACCCATTGAATAAACCTTTCTGCCTTAAAAGGTCTGAGCATTTCGCTTCTCTGTTCTCTGCGGCAGGGCCTAAAATTCTTGCCTCTCCCTATGGCTAGCAGCATTCACCAACATGGAGTCAGGTGGGGTATGGGTGAACAAATGTTCATGTCCCATTGAGAGGACAAAATACTTCCTTCCATTTCTCTTCACTGTAGGAGGGATTAAAGCCAGCGTCTGCCACACCAATTTGTCCAGCTTAGTGATAGGTTATTGAAGAGCCCAACTGTGCTCCTAAACAAAGGAGGCCGAGAAGCCCACAACAGCTGTGCCTGGAGACTATGAAGAGGATGTATCCTCTTGTACAGGCTAATCAATTTCCATGGTACCAGGAAGGTCATTCACCCCCACCCTCTGTGTCAGGGGAGAGCACCCCCGACCCTTGGGGTGATCCCTGCACCTCCATTTCTGTTGGAGGCAGTACTGAACCTCAAAAGAGTGCGGGGAGGTGCAACTGACAAGCACGCTGGAAAGAACCCACTGGGAATGACTGGTACCAGCAGGGCCAGTGTCATAGTGGACAGCACCAAAGGGAATGGCATTGACACCACCAGTACCGATGATGTAGGTGCCAAATGAGTCAGTACCAAAGTGACAGATGGAGCCACAGAAGTCACAGCTGTTGGGAGCAGCTGGTCCAATGACATGTCAGGTAGAAGAGCTCCCAGAGAACCTGACAGCACCAACCGTGGCACCTGACGAATCCCTGAAGCCAAGACAGCAACAAAACCCCAGAAAAAGGGCAAACAAATTGCCCCTGGCTCTCGTGGTATGCCCATGGAGTCCAGAACAGCCACTTTGGAGCCAGTTGCCAACTGGATGGCCACTATCCTGACACAGAGTGATGGCTCCTCTAAGACAAAGAACAAGCATTCCTACGTCTACTCAAACTCTAACGGTAGGAGTCAGACGCCGAGCTCAACGCATCAGATACCAAAGACTATGGTGGTGCTGTTCCTGATGGCACCTGCGTGAAGACCGGACAGGACAGTGATAGGATAGGTGCCGTGGCTGCAGGTGACATAGCATGTACCATCACTGTAGGCTTGTCCCTTGGGGATGGATTTCTCCTTGGAGGGGAAAATGGGGCCGTCACTCGCAGAAGGTTCTGTTCTGCACAAAATGGCTCTGACGTCAAGGGTAACTGCACTCGAGAGTGCAGACTAGACCTCTGATCGGCATTGAAGCCCAACCACCTGGGGCCTGTGCCTGGTGCACCCCTGCAGGCTATGCCTGAGTCATCTCCCTGTGTTTAATGGCAGCCAGAGACCTACTTTTGTCATGCCTTTTCTTTTTGTGGTGCACTGGGGATGGGGACTTGTGCCTCCAAAGAGGCTGGGTTACTGACCTCTGACCATGGCGCTGGGCATCTGTCAACACCATGGCCAAGCTCATTGCCTGTGCACTATGCACTGATAAAGACTTACTTGGCACTGCATATGGGGACTTCTCAGGTTGAAAGGCTGCCTCCAGTAACAAAACCTTGAGGTGTTGAGCTCTGTCTTTAAGAGTTCTCTTGAAAGTCTTACAAACTGAACAACGATCCCTTGATGGCTCTCACCAAGCCAAGTGAGAATCACTCTTTGGCATATGCTCCCTGCAGTCACTCTAGAGCACGAAGCCTGGTAACCTGATAGCTACCTGCTCGGGAAAAATTTTTCCCACAAACCAGGCATGCATATGTGTGTGCACCTATACTGGAATGCACATGAACAATCACTCAAACAAGAAAAAATCTTTTGAAGTGAATGACATATCCACTTCAGACAGAATCACTTGAACCCACTGGTCAGAGGTAATTCAACTCCATGCATTCATAAAATGTGTTCATCTGTCCCCAGACATGAGTGTGGCTCAGTCCTGGATGACTGGTTCTTGGCAATCTACCATCTCATCAAAACTAGGGCTTGAGGTCAAATCTGCTGAAAAAGAGCATGACAAAGGCTGTGGGTAGGATTGCTTCTCATACTATACAGATGGAGTAGAAGGCCTGCTTCTGAAAGATGGAATTAGCTCCAGAGTCCAAGCTGTCAGTCTCACGCCCTTAATTTTTTCCAATATTTTGTCCCTTTTAAAAAAATTAAAATAGACCTCCCCTTCAAAGGGAGGCCATCTAGCTTAAACCTAGGGTATATAGTTAGATGAGGAATGGTGCCACGGATTGGACCCCTAATGGTCACAACAGATGCCAAAGCTCTTGCTCTAGAGTCTTAAGTGTTAAAGGAGACTAAGAGATGAGGCCCACTGCTTTATTCCTACCAGCCCACAGCATGTCTCCACACCCCAGAGTGGAAGCCCCGAGCCCTGACATCCACCCCGCCCTGGGGCTTGAGCTACAAGCACTGGCTTGCCAGCATGTTCCTGCAGCCCTTAAGTGGAAGGGCAATCAGGGAAGCTCCACATACTGCTTCCACCCCACAGCTCCCACTGACCAGGAACCACTGCCCATGGGAGCTGCAGGGGCAGTCACTATAGGCACACGCAGGACACAGTGGGCAGAGCCACCTGACCACTCTACCAAGGGGCCATCCATGGTGTTGGCTTCCAGCAGTGGTGTGGAGTTTGGGCTAGCAGTGAGCCTGCCTTAGCCCTGCTGCACTGCCAAGGGAGCCAAACTGCAGTACGTGCTGCTTTGCTGGAGCCCTCATCCCAACAATGTGGATCTTGAAGCTTGGTAAATATGCCTACACTTAAAAGCTCTTCAGTGTCACTCGATGTCGCTTCACACCTCTGATCCAAAAGGCAAATCTGGGTTGCTAGAGACTGAACTCTCAAAAACTGAAGACATAGCCAGAACCAAAATGGGAAATGAAATGAAAACCAAACTACAGCTATGACATTTGAGATGATCTCTAATCCAACATTAATATGCAAGCCCAGCCCCCTTGCTCCTGATGCAGAAGTCTGAACTAGATGGATCTGAGAGCTCTGAGGCACCAGACCCAAAACTGCTCACAGTGGCTACTTTGTCCTCATGCCTCTCTCTCTTTACTGCCATGACAGTCAACATCAAAGGCACTACCTACCTTAACAAACAGTACCAAATAATCAGAAGGCCAACATCTCTCTCAAGCATTTGAGACATTGCATGGTCAAATCAGAAGACCAATGTTTCTCTCAAGTAGTGGAGACACTGGGTGCACTGAAGACAGGTAGGCATCCTTCAGTCTGCATAGACTATGGATCGTGCCCTTTATAGTTTCAAGTGAGGACTTCATTTACAGCGTCTATTGTGACTATGAAGACCCTCACGAGAGTGACAGTCATTGCTGTATCTCTTGCAGATGTGGTGGGTGTCTGGCAAGTCCTCAGTGTGCTTTCTGTGCGCTCGCTTCTCCTCTGCTAGCTGTCTGATCCTCATCTCGCCCTTCTGAACGCCCTTGTGTAACCCCTGCCTCCATCTGCTGCGGTCGTCTGCTAGTTCTTCCCAGTTGTCCAGCTCGATATCTACCTCTCTGAGGTCTCTCTTGCAGACATCTCTGTAGCACAACTGAGGGCATCCGGGAGGTCTTTTGCCAGAGGCTAGCTCACCATACAGGATGTCTTTTGGAATCCTTCCATCATTCATCCTGTGGACATGGCCAAGCCAGCGGAGCCGACGCTGCCTGAAGAGGGTGTGCATGGTTGGGATTCCAGCTTGCTCGAGGACGGCGGTGTTGGTCACTCTGTCCTTCCATGATATTCCAAGGATGCGCCTGAGGCAGCGTAAGTGGAAGACGTTCAGCCTCTTTTCCTGGCGGGCATACAGGGTCCAAGTCTCGCTGCCATAAAAGAGGGTGCTGAGGATGCAGGCTCTGTAGACTTGCATTTTGGTGTGAGTGTACAGCTTGTTGTTATTCCACACTCTCTTGCTGAGTCTGGACAGAGTTGTGGCCACTTTTCCGATCCTCCTATTTAGCTCAGTGTCCAACGACGGTGTCAGTGATGGTGGACCCGAGGTACATGAACTCGTGGACGACCTCTAATGTATAGTTGTCAATGCTGATTGATAGGGATTCAGCAACATCCTGACTAAGTACGTTTGGGCTTACCATCAGCCTAAAGAAGACAGTCCTTGCACACTTTGGAGAACTGCTCCAGCAGTTTTTGAAGCTGGTCTTCTGTGTGAGACACTACAGCAGCATCGTCTGCGAACAGCATGTCTCTGATGAGGACTTCCTGCACCTTAGACTTAGCTTTCAGCCTTGCAAGGTTAAACAGTTTCCCATCAGATCTTGTGTGCAGCAAGATGCCCTCTGTTGAAGATCCAAAGGCATGCTTCAGGAGGAGTGCGAAGAAGATCCCAAATGATGTCGGAGCAAGCACGCATCCTTGTTTGACACGGTGCTCCTGATTCTGAAAGCAACCGATAATGCGCCGTCATATTGGATGTTTCCTCTCATGTCTTCGTGG
Organism: Carettochelys insculpta; assembly: GCF_033958435.1. NCBI lineage: Eukaryota > Metazoa > Chordata > Testudines > Carettochelyidae > Carettochelys > Carettochelys insculpta. The sequence continues at coordinate 307,146,054 of NC_134137.1, read as the reverse complement.
AACGACTGGATCATCTTGAGTAACCGTGGAGGACAGCCTATCTTGTGGAGCAGTTTGAACAGACTATCCCTGCTGACCAAGTCAAAGGCCTTGGTCAGGTCAATGAAGTCTATGTAGAGTGGCTTCCTCTGCTCCCTGCACTTCTCCTGCAGCTGCCTTAGAGAGAAGACCATATCAACGGTAGACCTCTCTGCGCAGAATCCGCACTGCGATTCAGGGTACACCCTCTCAGCAATCTTCTGGAGTCTGCCAAGCACTGAAGACAGCTGGGCAGAAAAGACACCTCTTAAAATCCAGCTTCTACTGCCAGGCACCACAAGGTGGCAGAGTACCCATTAGTAAGATGCAGAGCCATTAGAAGATGACCAAATAAAGGAATCACTTCTGCAGATTTTGAAAGTTAAGTTTAAAAAAAAAAAAATACAGAATCACATCTTTAACAGGCATTAGGAGGCAAAAGGAATTCCAATCGGAGGAAAGTTCCCACTTTGATATTAATATTTCAAATTCAAAGATCTGCCTAAATAAGAGTTTTATATCAGCTTCAGTAACTTGCTGATAAGAATAAAATTGAAGTCTTGATCTACTTACGGAAAGGTCTCAGCACTGTGTAAGTTGTTAGCACGCAATAAGCCATAGAGAGAAACATGTGTAGACTCTGTTGAAGAGTTCAAGTCATGCTCTTTACCTTCTCTAATCATGGTTCGTTTAAGCAGACCAGAACATTTCAAAGCCAGTTCCAAAGCATCCATCCAACACCTGCCTGAAGACAGACGCCTGTTAGTCATGTAATATGATACTGTTCATCTCTCAGTGGTGAGTTTAGGGCCCACATTTACTTCATATTTGCAATACATACTAGAACAGTAAATGCACACTTACTCCACACATTAAAATGTGACTTGCATTTTAACACCATTCCAGTACTAAAATATAAAAATAACTTAGTCCTATCTAGATAGGAAAGAGACTTCAGGTTAGGACTGGTATGGTCACAGAACAGAATGTTATAACTAAGGCTACAATTACGTCACAGAGGTCATGGAATCCTTGACTTCTAGAGACCTCCATGACATCTTCCACTTTAACCATGGTGTGGGAGTGGTCAGCCAGTGGGTCCCCCAAAGCTCTCCGCTAGTGCAACAGGCGTGGAGTGCTGCAGCTCCCAGTCCCAGAACTCAGAGCTGTGGTGGGCACCTCCCACAGTTCCCAGTCTCTGCAGGCTGTGTGCAAGGGTGTGGGGAGAGAGAATGGTGGCTCCCAACTGTCAGACCTGGAGCTCTGAGCTGTGGCAGGGTCCTCTGTGGCTTTGTGCCATGACAGACATACCCTGTTACTTTTACCTGCTAACCTCGAAGCTCAAGGGGGCCCCTGCTGCAGCTGGAAGCTCCAGGGCTAGTGGTTAGGAGCCATGCAGGGTTGGCCTCCAGAGCTCCCTATCCCAGCCTTCGCAAGATGGTTAGGGGCACCCCAGAACTCCCAGCCACCATGAGCAGAAACAGTGGTGGATAATTGACCTGCCACTCCCCCTTTTGTCTGTTATTTTTAGTAGAAGTCACAGACTGACTTTTTATTGCCCGTTACTTGTCCAACTTTTACTAAAAATAACCATAACAAAAATCTTAGCCTGTGTTATAGCGGAAGGAGTCACACAAGGTATGCCTTTTCCCCTAGTACAGGCTGAGCTCCACCTCCCTTTTTGCCTGCTAATCATCTCCCACCATGCTCAGGAAAAAAAAAAAAAAAACACACCTTCTTGCTCCTCTGACCAGACATGCACTTTTAAACATTTAGAAAACGTTGTTATCTTGAAAGCATTTCTATTGCTCTCTAGTATTTCTCTGTTCTGTCAAACCAAAACACTCAACTTTAAAGCATGGAGCATCAACTGTACTGAATTCTCTCTTCTCACACACAATATTTTTTGTTCCCAATTGGGAGTGTGTAAAACTTCAGTACTTTCTTAAAATCATCTGCTTACAAAGAAACATGTAAGTGAATGTTCAGTTGAGACATTCCATTCTTTACACTTGCTTATATTTTAACTTTACAACTATACTGCAGAAATATTTGCACTGACTGGTTCACAACACCACCAATTCTTTTTCCCTCTGACTAATGAATTCAGAACCCTTCTGATGTCCGACGAGTTCAAATTATTCCTGCCAATGTACCATTTCCTGCATTCCTGTAGTGACTCATATTGGCTACTGTGCTTCATCACCTAGCTTTATTAGAGTCCTTTGATGTTCCCAACAGCTTTCTCTAGTTTTGCTTATCCCAAATAATTCTGTTGTGCAAAATTTCCCACTTTAATTTAGTAATGCTCTGAATAATGGACCAAAAAGCAACCAGACCTAGAACGGACCCTTGGGACACCCACCATTAAATTTTTGCCTTCTTGAGAACTGATTGATATTCCTCCTCTGTTTTCTGTCCCTATTTTTGATACATTTGCAGATTTCTAATAGACTAGACTGAAGATTATATCTGAAAGATTAAAGAAAAAATTGACTGTTTCATTGGGGTACTGTATGTATTGCCATCTTCACTATTTGCCATGCTTGTTCAATTTTCTGTGCATTTTTCAACAGCAAAAGAACAAAGCTTTTTGAAAAATAAGAAATTGATCATAAAGCCAAATATACAGAAAGCGAACATATGACAACTAACTCATGAAACTACTTTTTACTCATTTCTTTAAATTTACTAGATTTTAAGTTGGCTATATCCCTTTTTAAGAATAAGGCCTATATAAAATGTATATTGCAGTGTTAAGTTAATTAACTAGTATGGTTGCATAGCAGCTACTTTCCAAAGTTACCCAATAATCTTGAAATTTTTTCCCATTTAGAATCTTTCAAGATATTTGGCATTTAACGTGGATTAACATTTCTTCTATTAGGAAGAGCTTGTTAGTCTCTTATGTGGTCTCAAATGTTTTGTTTAAGTAAGTCAAAACTTATTACTAAAACTTTGTGAAGTTCTTCATGTCATGACAAAAATGCTTAAGGTATAGCAATCTAATATACTGCATTCATAAAAAGAGCACATTAAGCTGAACTATGGAGCTAGAAATATAATGCTATAACAGCAAAATGGAACAATACGAATCTTTAATATAAAAAAATTTACTTACCATCTGATTCTGAAGCTGCTCTAATGATCAAATAACTGCTGGGTAATGGCTGAGTTATAGAACCAACTGCTTCGCCTTTGGGGCCCTATAAATATATAAAACAGATCCTTGGATGTTATTTTGAATCTAGCTGCTTTGTGGCTTGTTTGATGTAGTAACAAGCTGATTACAATTCAGGAAAATCTACTGTCATGCACAGCAACACCTAATGAAGATATGGTTCTGCAGAAGAGTTGCTCTCTTTCCCACTTCAGACACTTAACTTAAAATGGGGTTAAGATGGGAACCACACTTGAAAGACAAAGGTCTTGAACTTCTAAAATTAGTCTTCCGTGGACTTTGTCTGTGGCAAATAACTTATGATCTGGTCTTTCAGCACACCCCATCCTGTCCTAACTTGTTCTCTTCCCTCTTCCCCAAAGTCAAATTATGATGGAAGTAGCTTCCTCTCCTCCCAGAGATACCAATCTTGGTACAAATTCCTAAGTCTATCTGTCGTAGATATTTCTGTGACCCTCATTACTGTAGATTCCAAGTGCCATCTCCAGGACAAATCAATGGGAAAGTGTGCCACTCTGTCTCCAGACAGGAAACTATTGCAGAGAATGCAAAGCTTGAAATACAATCTTATATTAAAATATTTTTGTAGAGTTTAAACAGCTAATTTTCTGTTTGTCATGTATTTTAGAGGCTAAAGCACTGAAAATGCCACTCAACAGACCACTATTAAAACAGTTAAGTTAGAGAAATTTTAAGGCAACTGATAAAGGGGTTTGTAATAATTTTGTCACCATGGTTGGAAGATGTGTTAAATATGCTGTCAATTCAGCTTAATTTATAAGAAAACCTGTCTGGCTCTTGGATTGTGGATCTCTCCCAGTCTAGTGAGAAACTTCTAGGTTAGAAGATGGAACTTAAAAGAAAGAAGTTTTGCACGAAAAGCAAGTAAAGACGAAGTTACGGACCTATACCAAAGGTTCTTCAGAGATGTGTGGTCTCTACCTATATACTACTTTGGATTACACACATGCACCAGGCATTCAGAGTCAAAGAACTGCAACATAGTTCAGTTGGTCCATGACTGCATCCTGGATTACTTCATGCCTTCATCAGAGTCTCTCCAGTTCTCTTTCTGCCACAAAGCAGGGAAGAGCCAAAGCAGAGGGGAAGAAGGGAGGGTAATGAAATACACATAGAGGCTATACATTGCAAAGAACCTCCATTATAGGTCAGTAACTCTCCTTCTTTGCATAAGGATTCTTATTACATAACAACATGGAGGAAGGTGTGTGGATGTAGCTGGTACAGCTGAGCCAAGAACTGCAGTCCCAAAAGGAGTCCCTCAGGTGGAGTCCTGCAAATGAGGGAACAGAGCCTCATGTGACCACTTTACAGATATCAAAGAAGAGCACCTTATGAAATGGAACCCTAGTCATTGCTTGTGCTCTTGCGGAATGCTCTCACTTCCTAGGGGATGGACGGAACCGAGACAGTTAGATAGCTGACAGAGCAGAATGCAGCCAGAGACTGACTTGGAGATTCTCGGACGGAAGAGGGCACATCCCTTATTCTTTCTCCTGCGGTGACAGATTTCCTGATTGTTTTTTTTCCTTTGCAAGTACAAGACTAAGGCTTGTTGAACATCAAGGAAGAACAGTCTTAACATCCTTGAAAGTGTGTGGTTTTGTAAAGAACACAGGTAAGTGAATTGATTATTAGGATTAAATTCTGAAACTACACTGCGGATGAATTGTGGATGTACGTAGATGCAAAGCAACCTCATCCTTATGGAATGCAATGGAAAGAGAATCTGCTATCACTTCAAGCTCAGCAACCCTTCTAGATGAGGTGATGGAAATGAAAAGCAACTTTCATGGAAAGGAGTGACAGAGAGCAAAAACCTAGAAGATTTCATGGGGGTCTTGTGAGTGTTGACAGAACAATGTTTAGGTCTCTGAAGAGGCAGGAAGGTTTCTTGTTTGTTTGAAAAGCTAACAGATCCTTGGTTGGGGTTCTTCACAAAACAAAAGCATTGTCAGTACCAGATCATGGAGCTCCCAGTTGCGGTCAACTGCAAAACGTCTGCTGAAGGTAGGCTGCCGAAGGAGTTGATTGCTGACACACCTGTTCTACAGGCTCACCGCTTTTGCTCACAGGGAGATAGCTCTCTCTTACTTGTTGATGTAGAAGATAGTCTGCTCTCACCTGCTTTTATCCTCATGAAAGTTTGCCTACTGCAAGATCTATAGCTTGATTAACAGATTGCTGTTACTGACTTAGCGACCATACAAGGAAGACACCTTCAAACTTTAACATGGACTTTACTTAAAACTAATAACTAACCAGAATGAACAAATACAATTCCATCCCTTAACACATTTAATATGGACAATATTTATCTTGTTCAGGTTAAAAATTTGACCTACTTTAATAAAGTTAAAATCTGGTAGGGAAAGGCCTCTCATGTCTAAACAGATATTTTAAAAACAAATGAATCCACTGTTCATTGGTAAGCAATGAGGAAATACTGTCTTGATTTATGCAGATCTCAGCCTAAAACTGATTATCATTTTCTACAGAGCTAGATCATCACATTCAAGCCAGCTGTTAACAACCTTCATTATGTAAGTGAACATAAAGCAGTGAACTTATAAAAGTTACATTAAACCACAAAAAGCAACATAGCTCTAGAAGGGAATGGGGAAATCAGTGTGCAACAAATAAACCGTGGGAAATTGGGAGGGGAGGAAAGCCTCTTTTGAAACGGTTTTTGACTACAGTAAAGCTACAACCAGTTTTTTTAAAAATCCTAATAGTGAGTGTTTAAAATTCAGTGAAAAAACTCCCAACAGATAACAGTTGCTCAAAAAATGCCAGCTAATTATTACTTTAGGTGCCTGAACTTAATGAAAAAGAAAGGTAACCATTCTCCATCGCTAACAAGGCATGACATGGAACAGCTGCAGTTACTTAGCAGCTCTGTGTCAGATGTAGAGTGCAGAATATAATGAATTCCTTATCCCTTACTAGGGGGGTACAGTAATACAGTAGAACCCCATTTATCTGGTCTAATTGGGACCAGGGCTAGATCGGATCATCAAAATTCTGGATCAGCTGGAGAATGGGCAAAATGGGATGCTGTAGTGCCCTCTAGCAGCCACAAAGTGAGATCACTCACTTCAGCCCTAGGGCCCTGGCTGTTTGGAAAATACAGTGAATTAAGAGCAAGTGAGATAAAAGGGATTCTACTTTTCAAATAATCACTGCCATCATGTTTCAAAATCTAATATAAGCTTCAAATGCCTACAGGGTCTCTATCATCATTAGTGCACACAAAAGCAAATAAAACAATTCTTTGTGTATGAAGTTATCAATTTACTTGAGCATCAAATCTAAAGAAGTGAAATAGCTATTTACAGATATTGAATAAAAGACTTTTCAGCAAAACATTACATAAAACATGCTATATGCTCTTCAGCAAAGAATACAGTATTCTGTTTATTGGTAAGGACTCCCACAACATCCATCTATTAATATAGCCAAACACATGATCTACACCGGGGTGGCCAACCTGTGGCATGCCAGGAGTGGGAGAAGCATGTGGTCGCAGTGGCTCCAGTGAGTCATTGGCATTGAGTTAGAGCGGGGTGCGGGGAAAGGCTGGGGGTGCTTTGCTCTGAAGAGGGACAGGAGAGGAACTGGTCTAAAAAGAGAAGTTACTCACCGTAGTAACGGTGGTTCTTCGAGATGTGTCCTCGTGGGTGACCCACGTTAGGTGTAGGGCTCGCCCCGGCGCCGCAGGTTGGATTTTCCAAGCAGTTTCTGCCGGACCACGCACGCACCGGTGCGCGCCGCTCCCTTGCGCGCTCCTGGCCACGTGCGCAATCTGGTCCCCGCCAGTTCCTTGAACAACCGCCTCGGATGCTCCTGCAAAACACTAAACAGAGATCCGAAGCGGGGAGGATGGGCGGGTGGTGGAGCACCCACAGGGACACATCTCGAAGAACCACCGTTACTACGGTGAGCAACTTCTCTTTCTTCTTCAAGTGTCCCCATGGGTGCTCCACGTTAGGTGACTACCCAGCAGTAACCCAAAATAGGAGGTGGGTAATCGGATCATGTGCAGGTTGTCCCCGAGAGGACCGCTGTCGAGAGCTGGGTATCCTCTGGGAATACCCTGTGAAGGGCGTAGTGCTTGGCGAAGATGTCATAGGATGACCAGGTCGCCGCTCTGCAAATGTCTTTTAGCGCAACGCCCTTGAAAAAGGCTGTTGATGCTGCCACCGCCCTAGTGGAGTGAGCCCTGGGCATGGCCAGTAAAGGAGTCTTTTTGAGTTCGTAGCACATTTTTATGCAGGATACGACGTGCTTCGAGATTCTCTGCGAAGAGAGACCTTCTCCTTTCGATTTGGGAGCGAGACAGACTAGGAGTCTATCCGTTTTACGGAAGGACTTGGTCTTGTCTATATAGAAGGCTAGCGCCCTCCTCACATCCAGGAGGTGTAGGCGCGCCTCTTTGTTAGAGTTATGAGGCTTTGAATAAAACGAGGGTAAAACAATAGGTTCATTAATATGAAACTCAGAAGAAACTTTAGGAACAAAGGCTGGATGCAGCCATATGGTTACCGCCTCCTTGGAAAAAACAGTGCAGGGTTGCGTTGCCATAACTGCCGCAAGCTCGCTCACCCTGCGAGCTGACGTGATTGCGAGAAGGAAGGTCGTCTTTATCGTAAGGAGGCGGAGGGAAACCGTGGCTAAAGGCTCGAACGGTGGTCCCGTTAGCGCACTAAGCACCAGGTCCAAGTTCCACGAACGTGAAAGCGGTTTCCGAGGAGGGTATAGGTTTACCAACCCTTTGAGGAACCTGGTAACCATGGGATGAGCGAACACCGTGTGCCCTTCCTCTTCGTGCCTGAACGCCGAAAGGGAGGCAAGGTGGACCTTTAACGAGGATAGTGAGAGTCCTCCTCTCTTGAGGTCCAGTAAATACTCTAATATTACAGGTACAGGCACCGAAAGGGGGGCTAACTGTTTGGTAGAACACCATGCCATGAAGTGAGTCCACTTCTGCTTGTAGGTCTTCCTGGTGCAAGTCCTCCTGCTACTTTCTAGGACTTGTTGCACTTCCTCCGTACATGTGCTCTCTAGGGAGCTGAGCCATGGATTAACCACGCTTGTAGTTGCAGGCCTTGGGGGTGCGGATGCACTATGGACCCCTGGGCTTGCATGAGCAGATCCGGCGCCACCGGGAGGGGCATCGGTGGACGGTCCGACATGCGCAGAAGTAGGGGGAACCATTGCTGTCGATCCAACGTTGGGACTATCAGGATCATTAGGGCTCCTTCTCTCCTGGCTTTCTGCAAGACTTTGTGGATCAGCACTGTGGGAGGAAAAGCGTAAAGCAGGGGGCCCCTCCAGGAGATCGCGAATGCGTCCCCCAGGGACCCCCCTCCCAGTCCTGCCCTGGAGCAGTATCGTGGGCACTTCTTGTTGTGTTGAGTGGCAAACAGGTCTATCTGGGGAAAACCCCATGCGTGAAAAAAATCGGTCATAGCAGATCGGGACGGATCTGCCACTCGTGTGCGAGTGCGAAATGCCTGCTCAGCTGGTCTGCCTTCACATTGTGAGCACCTGGTAAGTACGAGGCTTTCAAGGTTATATTGTTGGCAATGCACCAGTTCCACAACAGGACTGCTTCCACACAGAAAGCACGGGACCGAGCTCCTCCTTGCCGATTTATATAAAACATGGTGGAGGTATTGTCTGTACTGATCCCGACTACTTTGCCTTGTATATGGTCTCGAAAGTGTCTGCAGGCGTTGAACACCGCTCTGAGCTCCAGTATATTTATGTGCAGTGACTGTTCCGTGGAGGACCACAGCCCTTGCGTCACCTCTTCACCCATGTGTGCTCCCCACCCTATGAGGGAGGCATCTGTAGTAAGAAAAACCGATACTTGTGGTTGGTGGAAGGGTACCCGTTAGCATGTTCTTGGGGTTTACCCACCATTGCAGGGATTTGCGCACCTCTGTTGTGGGCGACACCACCCTGTGAATGGTGCGTGCTGCCGGTTTGTATACGCTCGCCAGCCAGTGCTGCATGCTGCACATGTGTAACCTGGCGTTCTGTACTACGAACGTCGCTGCTGCCATATGGCCCAGCAGCTGTAAGCACATCAGAACCGGCACCGTAGGGCTGAAGGTGATGACTTGCACGAGGGAGCCGATGGCCCGAAAGCGAGTCTCTGGTAGATACACTCTCACTGTAATAGAATTTATGCGTGCCCCTATGAACTCTATGTCCTGTGTGGGGTCTATCTTTGATTTTGCCAGATTGATAGCCAGGCCGAGCGAAGAGAACATGCCTGCTGTGACGCATATCATGCGTAGTACCTCCTCCTTCGAGGCCCCTTTGAGTAGGCAGTCGTCCAGATACGGGAATATAAATATCCCCTGTCTGTGCAGGTAGGCTGACACCACTGCCACGGTCTTGGTAAAGACTCTGGGGGCCGAGGAGAGGCCGAACGGTAGGACCTTGTATTGAAAATGTTCCTTGCCTACCATGAACCGGAGGAATCGTCGGTGAGCTGGATGGATAGTTATGTCAAAATATGCATCTCCATCGTCCAGTGCCGTAAGGATGGAGGCGATTGTGATCATCCGAAAGCGTTGCTTGCGCAGGTACCGGTTGAGGCCTCGAAGATCTAAGATGGGCCTCCAGCCTCCTGTCTATTTCTCCGTGAGGAAGTATCTGGAGTAAAACGCTTTCCCTTGCAGTTGCTCCGGCACTCTTTCCACTGCCCCTATGAGCATAAGATGGTCTACCTCCCGCTTGAGTCTCGCTTCGTGGGAGGCATCTTGCAGGTGGGGCCTGGGTGGAGGTCGTGGCGGTGGGAGCGACTGGAAGGGGATCGCGTACCCCGTGGCTGTCATCTCCAGCACCCATTTGTCTGTGGTGATCCTTTGCCACTGGTCATAGAATGGTCGGAGGCGATGGTGGAATAACAGCTTCGGATGACATTGTGCGATGGTAGTGATGGCGCAGCCCTGGATCTGTGTGTCAAACTTGTGGCCTTTGGCCCTGCCCCGAGGACGCACGGCTCTGTTGGGAACGTCGCCTGGGAGTTCTATATTGTTGATGCTGTTGATGTCGCCCTTGCTCGTAACCCCTGTGGTACTGGGGACGCTGTGGCTGATACTGGTACCGTCTTTGCTGAGGGTAGTACTTTTTCTTTCTATATGGAGGGGTGTAGATCCCTAAGGTCCTAAGAGTGGCTCTTGAATCTTTACTGGGATGAAGGACCGAGTCAGTTGATTCAGCAAACAGCTTCTGAGTGTCGAAGGGGAGATCGACGATCTTCGCCTGCAGATCCCTCGGGATACCCGATGTTTGGAGCCAGGACTCCCTTCGCATTACCACTGCCGTAGCTGTGGAGTGTGCTGCTGTGTCCACAACATCCAGGGCGATCTGAACTCCCGTCCTCGAGGCCGCGTAGCCTTCTTGCACAAAAGCCTTTAGCACCAGCTTCTTGTACTCTGGAAGTGAGTCCGTGAGGGAGGTTAACTTAGAGTAGTTGTCGAAATTGTGGTTCACTAGATGCGCTGTGTAATTCGCCATTCTCAACAGTAGGGTGGAGGAGAAGTAGACCTTTCTGCCGAACAGCTCTAGTTTTTGGCATCTTTGTCCGTTCCCTGTTTTGAACTGAGACGTTTTTGATCTCTGTTGAGACGATTCTACCACCAGAGAATTTGGTTGCGGGTGGCTGAATAGGAACTCCATGCCCTCCGCCAGCACGAAGTATTTCTTGTCCACTCTCTTGTGGACAGGCGGAATAGTCGCAGGGGTCTGCCATAGCATGGTGGTGGACTCCAAGATTGCTTCGTCAAGAGGTATTGCTATTTTAGAGGAGGCCGGAGGTCTCAGATTTTTAAGGAGCTTATGGTGCTTCTCTTGCACCTCTGCTGTCTGGATGCCTTGCATGAAGGCCACGCTTTTAAACAGCTCTTCAAACTGTTTGAGATCGTCCGGAGGATGGATGTCCCCTGGGGCTGTAGCCTCATCCGGGGAGGACAGCGAGGAACTGCTCGGGTACGCCTCTCTGGACCCCTCCGGGTCCTGTTGACTGTGGTACATCCGCTCGCTAGAAGCTTGCGAGGGAAAATCCCGGGGTTCCAGAACCAACTCCCCCTGAGATAGCTGAGTCTCTGTCCCCATTCGCGATTGCCCTCGGGGATACGGAACCGTCTGTGGGGATCTGTCCCTGGTAGTATGCCTATGGTGTCTATGCCCCGCATGATAGGAACGACCATGGCAACACGGGCACTGCTCCTGGGATGGTGACCTGGACCACTCCCTTGGTGCATACCCCCTACGTCTGGGGGAGCGAGATCTTCTGGAGACATGGGATGCTGGAGAGACCGATTTGTGGTCCTACTCAAGTGGCTCGAAGCCCAAGAAGGGCGAAGGTGGTCCAAGCCATGGGGAGACTGGCTGTAGAAATGGAGATGGGGGCTCCGGATAGGCTAGGGGTGACCCCTGCCTTCTCGTTGGAGTCTGCAGCACAAGCGGAGGGCTCAGAGAAAGCAGCTCTGCAGCCCTATATGGAGAGGGACTGCGGTGCCATGTTTTCTGTGCTGCCTTTCCCCTCTCCTGTGGGGGTGGCTCCACCCCCTGACGCGTCGGGGATCTCGGCCCCGTAGTCTGCACCGCGCTCAGCACGCTCCTCAGCGGTGCCGCGCGGGCGGTCTCCCCCGGTGCCTGCAGGCTGCGTGCCTGCGCGCTCTGCGCCACCGGTTCCCTGGGGGTCGGTGCCGCTGTTTGCGGAGCCGCCGATTCCGGCGCTTGCTTGGCCGCCGCCCTGCCCGCCATGCGGGGCGGCTGTTTGATCATCGGAGGCTGAACCTCCGCCACGTGCGTCTCCGCGCCACCGCCAATCAGCTGTAGCTGCGGCTGGGGGCTGTGCGCTCCACCCGTCCCGCTCGCTGTTGCTGCCGGCAGGGATCGGGTTGAGAAGATTTTCCTCCGTTTTTGCGCTGATGGGGTTAGGGATGCAGCTTTCCTTTTATGGGCCCCGGAGGGTCCCTCCTGCTGCGGCCGCTCCGGCACGTCTGGCTGGAGGGCCTTGTCAAACAGCAGCATTTTCAGCCGCATTTCCCTGTCCTTCCTTGCTCTGGCTGTTAACTTGGCGCAGAAGGAACATTTCTGAGTGACATGGGATTCCCCCAAGCACCTTATACACTGACTGTGCCCATCAGACGCTGGCATCGCCTCACAGCACGACTCACACTTCTTGAATCCTGAAGAGGACATTGTGGTGAGTCTTTGAGTTGTTAATAGGGTACTTAGCACCTTCTCTGTGCTTGTTCCCCTCTCGGATAAAGCCTGCCGCGGCAGGAGGGCTAATGGCCCTAGGCTCCTGGCCTCCGGTGCTCCGCTTGTTACTAGGATTGGAAGCTTTGAATTCCTTCCCTTTCCTTTGTTTTTTTGTTGTTGTTGTTGAAAACAACAACTGACTAACTTAATCTAAGACTGAAGAAACTTTAAAACAATTAAAAACGTTAAATACGCTAACTCTGGCCGTAGCCTGAGCAGATTCCGTCTGCAGCTGATGGCGGTTAAAGAGGAACTGGCGGGGACCAGATCCCACACGTGGCCAGGAGCGTGCAAGGGAGCGGCGCGCACCGGCACATGCGCGGTCCGGCAGAAACTGCTTGGAAGATCCGACCTGCGGCGCCAGGGCGAGCCCGACACCTAACGTGGACCACCCACGGGGACACTCAAAGAAGAATGGGAGGTTGTCTGGTTCTGGGGGAGGGGTGGGTGCACTGGGTTAGAGCAGGGGGTTGGGAGGGTGCCTGAGGTGGCGGGGGGGATGGGAGCAGGACTGATCCACATATTATTTATCTACGTATCTATATATCTAGATGAGTGTTTCCCAAATGGTGTTCTGCAGGACCCTGGGGGATGGATATATATAGAGAGATGTTATTTATTTTTTTTATATATATTATATATATATATATATATTACACACACACACACGGCTCTTTGCACTCTATCCACAGATATTTTGGCTCTTAGTCTCTACCCTTTACATGAGGGTTCCATTCCCACACAGCCTCGTGTAACCCATTTTTTTTTAAGTTGGGGGCAGCTTTTTCCCCCGGGGCAGACTGCACAACCTGCAACCAGGGAGCAACAGCAGCACCTGGAGCTCCAATCACGGTATGGATCACAGAGGTCACAGTTACTTTTTGGATGAAAAGTACACAAAGTACAAAAGTAGGTACTACAGAATTAAGTTTAAAACAGCTAGAAAGATACACTTACTACATACAAAAACAAAAAACTTCTGTTATGTGAAGCTGCTTCTACTCAATACTGGGGAAAGATACATTACTCAATGTCTTCAAGAATGGATGTTCATTTACCTTAACAGCCCAGATGGACTGCTCCAAGGGATGGAAAAGTTTGAAACAAAAGCCATCTTTTTTGGAAGGCCGCTCAATGAGTTCACAAGCATTCAGGAGCACTGTTCCAACCCACTGGCCATTTTGGGGGGTTTTATAAATGAGCAGTACTCCGGGTTTCAGCACACACCACAATTTGGTCCAGCTTTTCAATGTACCACGAATCTACAGGGTATTAAAAATTGGTTTTAGTTCATATCATAATCAAAAGTAACTATCAAAACCATCCCTCCTGCTGAAAGAAAAACTGAATCCACAGTGATCAACAGTATTATCCAAAGCAGAGTAAATCTCTTAGTTCTGTAAGAGTGTTCTGTACTTCCTGTGGCCCCAGTCAGGGTTAGATGCAGATTTCTCTTTCTAGGTCTGGTAAATACCAGCCTTGTTATGCAAGTGACTTACGCATTGGTTCAAAGTCTAGAAGTACAGTAGTGCCTCGAATTACGCAAGGGGTCCGTTCCCATGCCACCTCGCATAACCCGGATTTTGCCTAAGTTGAGGGTGGGTTTTTCCCCAGCAAAACGCATGTTCTGCAGCCAGGGAAGCAGCACGAGCACCTGGAGCTCCTTTTGAAAGCTAAGTCCTGGGTGGGGCGGGGGGGTGGAGAATGGGGAGGGGCCGTGGGAGGGGGGCAGGAGGGCTAAGCTTGGGGTGGGTTAGAGCTGCAGGGGACAGAGGGTGATGTTAAGCTGCAGCCGCGCCAGAGGGTGGCTGCATGCGGGGGAGTTGAGCCAGAGCTATGAGTGGGTGTGGTGAGCTGGGCCATGGGGTAGGTTGAACTGGGGCAGGAGGATGGAACTGGAGTGAGCCGGGGGCGGGGGGGTGTTGAACTCAGGCAGGGGTTTGAACCAGAGCAGCACATTTCGGGGGAGTGGGATGTTTTGAACTGGGGCTGCATATGAGGTAGGGCAGGGGTTGAGCTGGAGCCATACTGGGGCAGTGAGCAGGTGAGTGATCTGAACCAGGGCGGTGGGGGAGGGGGAGGAGCAGGATTTTGAGTCACACTTAACTCGCATTAACATTATGAGTGAAATGCAACTAAAAATTGTGCATTCTGAGGATTTACTGTACTTCTGGTCCCTGATTCCTTCTGGATGCTCCCAGAGGCTACAACCACACAGCCAAGTTATTTTGAGATAACAGCTGTTATTTAGAAATAACTTTGCTGCTGTCTCCACTACACACATGCGCTTTCAAAATAAATTTGAAATAGTGGGTGCGTTATTTTCCAACTGGTAAATCTCACTGCAGGAAGAATAGCATCTATTTAGAAAAAAAACTATTTCAAAATAGGTGATGTTAAGACATGGGATAGCACTCATTTTGAAATAGCTATTTTGAAGTAAGCAGTATTCACGGTCTTAACAGCACCTATTTTAAAATATCAGAGGGGTAGCTGAGTTAGTCTGTATCTTCAAACATGACAAGAATCCTGCGGTACCTTGTAGACTAACAGATATTTTGGAGCATAAGCTTTTGTTGGCAAAGACCTACTTTGTCAGCTGCATGAGGGAGTTCCAGAGGAGAGTCTAAATTTATCGGTTCCTGAAAAGGAGGGAGTCCTGGTCAAGAGGAGGGCCAGCGTTGACAAGATACATTCAGTCACAGAGAATATGGCACATTATCAGCAACTAATGCGGAGGGTGAACATCAAGAGAAGAGAAACTGCTTTTGTAATTGGCCAGCCACTCCCAGTTTCTTTTCAATCCCCATCCTCTGGGAACCCCCCGCCGCCCAGTGCAGCTGATGAAGTAGGTCTTTGCCCACGAAAGCTTATGCTCCAAAATATCTGTTAGCCTATATGCTAACACAGGAGTCTTGTAATTTAAAAAACAAGTATTTCAGAACAGGCATTATTTCGAAAAAAGTGCTGTGTGTGCAGATTATTTTTTGAAATAGCTAAGTGATATTTTGAAATACATTTGTGTGTAGCAGCGCTATTTCCAAAATAGCTTATTTTGACATAAGCCTGGTCGGCAGATGCAGCCAGATTGTCTAGAACCAGAGTATATTTAACCATTAGCATCATTATTCGCGATATATGGGTTTGCTATAATAGACTCTGAATGCAACTATTGAAATACAACTATCAGAAGTTACAGCTGGTGAAGAATGCAATTGCTCCCTTAGGGTATAACTACCCAGCAAAGAAAAAGTCAAAACTGGCCCACAACAGTTGACTGAGGCTTGAAAGGGTTGCCCTGAAGGGCTGTTTCATTTCTGTGTAAACTTCTGGGCTCAGGCTAGAGCCTTGGCTCTGAGACTCTCCCATCCTGCCAGGTCTTAGAGCCTAGGCTCCAACCTGAGGCTGAAGTCTACACAGCAATGAAGCATCCCCTCAGCCCCTGCCCAAGCTGTTCTGGCACTGGCCAACCTGATGTGGAGAAATACCCCGAGAGACATTGGGTTTCAACAGCTCAGAGATCTTCACAATTGATTTTCAACAGAAATCAAAGGGCCAATCTATAAATATACAACAATTCCAGCTGTGGCTTGGGTTACTGGCTATGAGACACCTGTGCACCAGCATGAGATCATACGGTTCCTTGGATTTAAATGTTTGGGGTCTGGATGCTTTTGATTAAGTTCTCATCAGTCTACAACTTACTCCTTCCTATCAACCTGGCCAAACATCAATTTGTTGACTTCTATGGTACTGATTTAACTCTTCTATTTAATAAGGCTTTTCCAAGAGCATGGCAAATATTACCTCTGATGGGTATGCCGTTTAGTGTAATCACTGTGCAAGTACCCACACTGTTTTTGCAATGTCTTATTGCTGATTGTACTGCCTGCTACTTGGATGAATTTCTCACCCCTCCTATGGGAATAAAATTCTAGGATTACAGCTTATTTCATCTGGGAGGAAAGAAAAAAAAAAGAGGAAGAAATCTTTGTTAAAATACCCAAGAAGATTACTGGCCTTCATTTGGGGATTTCTACTATGAAATGCTCTAGTACTTTTCAAATATGAAGTCCACAAGTACAAATAAAGCATAATCCCAACTGGTTTTTTAAATTGGCTGCTGTACACATTAGAGCAATGTAACTATGGTGACTGCAGTAAGTAACAGCCAGCTCCCTCTGTTATCCCCAAGGATTCAAGCATGGAGCCTCTGGGTTGCAATTAATAGATGCTCTGCTGGTCAAAAAACATTAATCAGTAACCCACTAGGATTCTGAGCCTTTTCTATTGTGGCAGGTAAACAGAAGGCAGCTGCTAAAATTTCATCTCAGGTTTCGCAGTCAAGCTCTAACCTTCAGCCAGTCAGCCATAACAATAACGGATGGGTCTGTGATTGTGCTAAGCAATTCTTTCGTAGCTCTCTTCTTCTCTTCTCTGTAATTTTTCTTTTGAACCTGTAATTAACAAACACAGAAGATGGTAAAACTATTTAAAATTGCAAGGAAAAAGCAAGTCAAAGCAATAAAAAAGTCATTGCAACCACCAAAAACTCAGGAAAACTAAGGTGTAAAGCTCAACCTGTAACAAAAACAAACAAGCACCTTTAAAATGTGGAAGAATGTCTTGAACACACTCCACTTTTATTACTCAGTTTGGAGACAAGACACTTTAAATGTCAAATGAAAAAAAAATTCAACCACCACCTTAAAATTGTATATTTTAAATAACAAGTTAATCATCTTTCCCTATTTTACTGTTTATTTCACCGCTCCATGTTGGAAAGACAAGACAGTTACAATTTGATTTACAAATCAATTAGTAGTCAATTTTGAGTTCTTATACACTGACATAATTGTGCAGATTTTGGATTTGGGAGAAGTATGCATGTTAAAATTTCCATTGGATTAAAAAAATCACAAAAGAGGGATATGACAGTATTTACATTTTTTCCCCAGCAGAAATAAGTGATTTTTTCCCCCCCGCTCCTAGTAGCAAGGTCTGTGATTAGAACACCTCAAGAACTGGATGAAAATTTTTTTCCAATGAATTGCTTTTTCACCACTACTTTTTTCAGGAATCAAAATATTTGAAATTTGGCAAACAGTCTCAACTGAAAAAATGTTGAAGAGTTGAAACATTTCTATTTTGACAAGTCTGAACCTGACTATCTTGTTTCAACTTTTCAATTAAAAATCAACAATTTAAAGTTCAATTTAAAAAACTGACCAAATTATTAAAAAAAAAAAAACGTGGAATGCTCACACAACCAAATTCAAGCAAGAACTCAAAACAAGAAGATTTGAAAAGTTATTTCCAAGTTGACTCAATGTTTTTGTTAATTCAAAACAAATCTGTTTTTAATCTGATGTAAAAGGTAGAGAAGAAATTGTTTTGCATTCAAATCAAACAAGATAATTTGTTTCTGGCCCCATGCTGAAAAATTCTGCACGTAGGAGCTCTCATACCAGTAATTCACTTTGCAGAGTCTGATATTGTTACTATATCGATGAAACACTATCAAAGTACCACAAAATATAAGTGTTGGTGATTCAACAATCAACATTTCCCTTTTTCCATGTGATTCCTAAAGACTGCACCAAAGAAACACTACACTACCTTACTGTCATTGTACAGCAATGGTCCTACATATTTCTTACAGTAGTGCCCTGGGATCCTGCAGGTCCCACAAGAACCATTGCCGTAACAGAGGCAGCAGGTCAACTGCATTATGTTGCAAGCAGGAATGGGCAGGCATTTTAAAAAAGACTGCAGTAATTTGCAGGAAAATCCTAAATTTCTCATCAGTTCAGTAATGTAAAGCAAGTTTTCTTTTGTTTGAAGGTTTGTATAGTTAAAAAGGTTTGTAAATTAAGGTTTTGATTCTCAAATTTAAGAAAGGGATAGAAACAAATTCGATGTCTATTATGGCAGGAGTTGAAATTTTTTCACATGGTTTAAACAAGATTTGTTTTATTCTTTTAATGGAATAATTGGCTGAATTTCATTCATAGGTGCATACACAGTGCATATTAACCACCTTTCTAAGTAAGTAGTAGTGCGGGGAGGATGTATCTCTTTGGTTGGATGTCCTGTTCCGCTGGTGGAAGCGGAATAAAAAAAAAAAAAAAAAAAAAAAGAAAGAATCATGCAGTGCCAGGAGTGGGTATGCTGGGGTGGTATGGGAACTGGATTGAAAAAAGCTGTCCCACTCAGGGCTCTATCTCAGACAAGAGCAAACAAAATACAGCCTCCAGCCCACCAGCAGGATGCTCAGGCAGGCTCCGAGCCTGTCCTGCCCAGTGGTCAGGGTGACTTGGCTGCAGGGGCTATGTGCTTCTCCAAGTGATGCTGGAACATCCCAGTGATGGATGAGAGCCACATAGGTAAGCACCTCCAGCCAGAGCCTGCCTCTGGCACCCCAGCCCCTCCCCTGAAGTCGTATGCCCCTTCCCACACTCCTATCCCCATGTAACCAAAACCATCTGCACCCCCATTCCCTCCCATGATCCAGTAACCCAATCCCGTCCCAGGTCACAACTCCCTTCCAGACCCTGTATACCCTCCTACACCCCCTCCTTCAGGTCAGAATGCTCTCCTGCACCTGTACGCCCTTCCTGGATCCTGAACCCCAATCCCCTGCTCCAGGTGACAACCTCCTCCTTCACCCCAACTCCCATCCAGACCTCTCACTCCCTCCTGCATGCCAATGCCCTACCCTGAGTTCCTTTCTTTACCCAACCTAGAAGAGTGTGGTGCGTGGCCACTTAGAAGATTCTTGGAGTACCCTCCCCATCAAAAAAGTCATTGCCAACCCCCTGTCTTTGAAGTCTTATCCCTATTTATCTTCTGAGGTCTGAATGAAAGGTGGCCTAGCAGGATGGTCATACTACAGGCTGTTAAACTATTTTGGAAAGTGACTCACCTTAAGAGACTCCTTTTTCGTAAGCTTGCTTGATGTAGATGAGATGTCCTTATCAGAGCCATTGTAAAGCTTGGATTCAGACTGAAATTTACAAAATAATTACCACTGATAGATACCTGGACACATTAGGATAATGTTTCACTCAAACAAACCAACCATTTCCTATCAGTGAAGTGCAGCAAGGCAGGTGTGGGGGCAAGGTGGGAGGTGGGGCTTGGCTCCCCAACCCTTCTGGGCAGAAGGGGCATGACGTACAGTAGTGATCCCTGGAGGCCACCCCTCTCCTTCAGAGCCACGCAGAGTGGGAACACAGTGCTGCACATGGCATTTCAAAAGGGCCCAGAGCTCTGGCTGCTTCTGCTACTTTGGCAGTGGCAGCAGCTCTTGGCCCCTTTGAAATGCTGGGCCCTGGGGCAACTGCCCTCTTTGCCCCACCCCCACCAGCAGGCCTGGTGATGTGCACAGATATTTCTATATGTTTCTATTGTCTTCACCTTTTCATTTTATTTCCTTCAATAAAAATAAAACCAATTTTTCTTAATCTGGTTCAGTCTATTTACAGAATTATGCTTTGCTACACTAAGGCCTGAAGGAGCCTCAGAAATCAATGGTGCAGAGGAAGCTCAGCTACACATACTAAATTTGCTGAATGTGAAATCTGTTGCTAAGGAACTCGTTTAATCTTCCAAATGGGATTAGTTTTAAGTTGTTTTTCCAGAGCTCAATGTAGAAGCAATGTAAGGGGGAAGATGGGATGCAGGAAATAATTCATGCTTCCCAACCTTTTGTGTTTAGCTTGTACTGAGCATTCTCAGTAACACCACTGAAGCCGGCTGCCCTTACTCTGAACCCCTCCCCCACCAATCAGCAGACTTGAGTTGTCTGCCTGACCCCTACCCCCACCCAAATGTTGTTTGGCTGAAAGATGGGCTGTAGGAAATTTAAAATTGGCAGGTGCTCACTTCTGCAGTATTTAACACCTACAGGCTTACAACTCCTCCTGTGCCAGCTGCTCTTGAGGTTATTTTGCCTGACCCATTAAGGGAACCATGCAACCTCTTCAGACTCAGCTAGAGTTAAATTTGTTGCATGATCAAGCAGAGTTCCGTTACTACTCTCCCTTCCGCTGCAAATTACAGAAGACTAAGACGTCTCAGTAGAGCACTCAAGCTCCACCAGACTGGAGAGTTAGATTCAAGGTTGCTTATAAAACCTGAGCCTTCATTCACTGCAGGTCAATGTGCTGCCTCAACACCATAATTTTATTTTTTGTCAGATCTTAAAAAATTAGAATATTCTATCTTTCTGTTGCCCACTTTCTGAAAGAGCTGGAAGAGGGAAATGATTAACCCATCCCAAGTGTGGCAACAGACCATCCACAGGGAAAGTCTGATGTGATGCGACAGCTTCCCATTTGTCAGTACTACCGCAACCCAGTAAATCATCATTCAGAACTATTCAGCAATTATCTGCTACCAAAAGAAAAACAAATTTGAAATGAAATGTATTTCTCTACACACCAAAATAACCCTGGATTGACATGACTTGCTTTTGTAACACAACACCCAGAAACCAATACAGTCTTCTTGTGGCATGTATGATAAAGCAACCTCTCAACCTAATCAGCCTTCTGAATAGACAGCTGTTCATTTCCAAGTCTCTGTTTCCAATACAAAGTTTATTCAATAAAGCTTCTTTCTGAAACACTTAGGAATGACTGAATTTAAAATGTGTCTATCTATATGGAGATTCCCTACACTCAACTTACATATGGGATGAGGGGGAGTGAGGTCTATTCATTTCCTATTATAAGCCTGTTCAAAACAAAATACAAATACAAACAAACAAATCTGGACATGTGAATCCTTTGTCTATTAAGTCATAAGGATTCAAACAAACACTTAAGCCACACTGGCAGAAAGAAAAAATAATTACAGGTTGAACCTCTCTGGTCTGGCAACATCCGTGGTCCAGTAGGGGGTGGGGAGCCCCAGCAGTCAGGGGTGCAGAGCCATTGCCAACCCCAGGGCAGGGAGAAGTAGCTGGGGGTCATGGAGCTGCCGCCATTACGGGGGTAGGCAGTTGCTGGAGGCAAAGAGCTTTACTGGCTAGAGCAGGGTGGCCCACAGTGGCCTAACCTCCCCTGCTCTGGCAAACTCCCTCCGTCAGGATGGCACAGCTCCCAAGGGTGCTGGATCAGGGAGGTCCAACCTGTACTTTGCTTCAACCATTTTTGGAGAGAGCGAGAAGAATGCAAAAGAAAAGTACCGGGACAAAACCTGAAATACCACTTAGAAGTTTTCAGATTGTATTAATTCCTTTAGACAGGCAATCTGAAGTATAAATAATGTGTGTGTTGTATCCCACACTCATGCACATTAATCCTACAACTATGAAAACGGTTTCCATGGGAGGGTTGAAGTTCATTGGAAAGGCACTGTGATGAAGCTGCCAATGGGGAACTTGTTTAGTAGATAAATGGAAGACTTTGGACTCCAGAGATGTCAACCCCACCCCTTTTCTGAGCACTAACTTCACATATTAAAAAGTAACAGAGAAAGCTGTGCTTTTCTATATACTATCAAAACAAAAAAGCGGTCCAGTAGCATTTTAAAGACTAACAGAATAATTTATTAGGTGATGAGCTTTCATGGGACGGACCCACTTTTTCAGATCATAGCCATACCAGAACAGACTCAACATTTAAGTCACAGAGAACCAAAAATAGTAATCAAGGTTGACAAATCAGAAAATCATCATCAAGGTGAGCAAATCAGAGAGTAGAGGGGCAGAAAGTGGGCCGGGGGGGGGAGTCAAGAATTAGATTAAGAGCAAAAGAGCCCCTATAATGACCTAAATTCCCATCCCAGTTCAAAGCCCCCAACTCAAACCACTGCAAAGCATTAAAGACCTACAACCTATCCTTAATCAGGATGCCACACTCCAGAAGGCCCGAGGTGACAGGCCTGTTCTCTCATACAGACAACCTCCCACCCTTATGGAGATTCTCATCCACAACCACAATTTATACCACAGGAACACCAGTCCTGGAACTTTTCCTTGCAACAAAGCCCATTGCCAGCTTTGTCCACATATCTATTCTGGAGATACCATCACTGGACCTAACCAGGTTATTCACAGAATCACAGGCGCATTCTCATGTTTCTCAACTAACATCATATATGCCACCACGTGTCAACAATGCCTAGATGCTTTGTATATTGAACAGACTTCAAACTCTTAGACAAAGAATTAATGGGCACAAAATAGACATAAAAACCAGTCCTAATCCACAAACTGGTCAGCCAGCATTTTAATGGAGTGGGCCATTCTGTTAATGACCTGAACCTGAAGTTTTGTGTCTTACTGAAGAGGAATTTTCACAACACTTTGGAAAGAGAGGCTGCTGAACTATCTTTTATATTCAAAGGCAACACATTAAACACGTGGTTTGAACCGGGGTGGGAATTTTTTAGTTCATTACAGGGGCTCTTTTGCATACTTGGCTTAATTTAATTCCTGACCTCTCCCCTCCACTTCTACACCTCTGCTCTCTGATTTGCTCACCTTGATAATATTTTTCTGATTTGTCAACCTTGATTACTATTTTTGGTTCTCTGTGCCTTAAATATTGAGTCTGTTCTGGTATGGCTATGATCTGAAGAAGTGGGTCTGTCCCACGAAAGCTCATCACCTAACATATTAAAAAAGTGACAAGAGAAAAAACATTTTAAAAAGGAAACACTATAAAAAGCACCAACTGCAGTTCCTAGTGAGGTACGTGCTGTACCTTCCTTGTACTGTATGCTGAGTGACTGTCATCACTGTTGGTCCATTCCATGCTTAGATAAAAGGGCTGTCACTTAGCCTTTAGAGCTGAACAGCCAATTTTCTCTCTGAAAGCTTATCCTGAGGTCTAGGGAGTGATGACTCCTATCAAAACTCAGCAACAGCAAAACTGAGGGTGGAAAATGCTGTTTATGATGGAAAGAACACATTGTTTCCTTATTGCAGCTTACACAATCTATGTAAGAAAGTAACTAGAAAGGATAAAGACTGAAGTTATCTGACAGAGAAAGACACGAAAATCTGAAAAGCAAAGATAAAATAAATTGGGTTAATGTTCAATGATCAGAAATATAATTAAATCATAAATTAAAGAATTTCAGTTAAAAAAAAAGCTTCAGGACCATCAACTGTATTTTCTCCCTTTCCCTGATCAGTGCAACCAGAGTATGGACTAGAATTGAATGATATATTGTTTTGCCTCTGACAAAATCCAGAGTCAGAGCTAAGAGACCATATAAACACACTCCAGCCTTCTCAACTGTGACATCACAGAATTCCAAGACTTTTCCATCACCTGCAGAGCACTTGGCTTAGGAGACAGGAACTCTGGGCTGTAGGATAACTGTGCTAGTTTTTTTTCTTTAAATTCAACACAGATTGAAGGTCTCTAATCCAGCATGCGTGGGACCTGACTGGTGCCAAACCAGAGAATTTGCCAGACAACAGGAAATCAATAATGTGGAAATGTTGATAATGCTGCACACTACTTACTGGGCTCTTAGAAGACATTTAGGGATAAATTACAGCACCGAAAATAGAGCCAGGAGTGGTGGCTATAAACAAACTTTATGGGACTCCAGAAAACTTGGCCACTCCCATGACAAGTGGTCATCCAGCTAACTAAAATCATGCCGGATTACGGATGTTGCCAGATGAGTGTGTACCAGAGTAGAGAGGTTCAAACTGTATCTGCAAAATTATTGTGGAATTTCCAAAACAGCTCCATATGTCAAGTTGCATTACATTTTTCAGTTTAAACAGGGATTAAAACTTTTAGTTTTGCATATCCAATACAGGGCATCTCCTTTAGAGAGAATAATCTATAAGTAAATAAATATTCAGAACACCTGCACTCCCACAAATTGCCCTTTCCTTACAATGTAAATAGATTACAACGTCACAGGGTCTGGGTAATGCAAATAATATAGTGGGCAATAGTAGCATTATAGTTGAAGCTGCATCACAAATTCTGTTTGAAAGGTCAATTTCCATAAATCCTCCATAAAACTGCATTAGTAGATTCCTTTGAAGTATTGTGCACTACAGGAGTGGGTGAGGTCTTTGAACCAGGGTTTCCAGAGATAATTCTTGGGAAAAAAAATTTAAGAAAGCTTCTACGTCTTCTTCCCCATCATCCTCTTCAGAGCTATAGCTCAAACTAGGAATATAATGCAGGTCAAGAGTCTTACTGCGTGAGAAGTGCTGCCCAAGGTGCGTGGAGCCACTAAATTTTGGACAATCCAAATGGAGCAGTGTTTAAGAAAACATGCAGTTTTTGCAGCATGCATGCACTAATACAGGAATAAAAACAAAAAAACATTACGTGATGGTTTTCAGACTGCACTTTACTTTGACTTTTTCTGACAACAAAAATTACCACTTGAGTCTGGGAGAGGGCACCGAAGCCCAGGTCCAAAGCCTGCCTTCGGCCGTGGGTCCCAGCAAGTTTAACACCCTTCCAGACACCCCCATTAAAATGCCATCATGATTCTCTTTGGGGTTCCGACCTATAGTTTGCGAACAGCTGAGCTCGAGGGTTTCTATTCCCACCAGTTTATATGCTTTAAAATTCAATTCTTAGGAGTGCTTTAAAAACTGAACAGTTACTTGGACTGATTTGAAATTTGGTCTGCCTCATGAGGACATGGGGTAGTGCTAATGACTGAAGTATGAGGTCCTGTGACCAAGAGTTCCCAAGCTAAAGACCCCCACCAAAAATCCTGTTTCCTTCTGCTGTCTTGTACTAGTAAACCTAGGCTATGTGATATATGTCACTCTCTAAACTGTAAATACCATTAGCTCAATTTAAGTGAGTGCTAAGCTCGATATCCTAATATCATCGAAAGCAGGTGGGTTTCAAGTTCGAATTTAAAAGTTTGAAGGAAGCTAGTATGGAAGCACCATGTCTTTGAATCAAATAATTTAGCCTCCAAGTGTCTCATATGTATCTGACAATGCCCCACAGTACTCTGCTCTGGCTGCTTCCATCTCTGCTCCTCTTCAGGTGTGCACGAATTAGTTAACAGAAAGCCTGCCGAATTCAAATTCGCAACAGGAAGCCTTTGGCTGTGGGGTTATGCTTGTATGAGAGGCCGAGAAAAGAGCAGATGATGCGTTTGTGCTGCTGCGCAAGTAGGGGATAAAATAGTGGCAAGGAAGAAGAGAAAGGTTGGTGTTCAGATGAGAGATATGGTACCCTCCAGCTCTGCCAACATACCAACTCCAACCACTTCACCCCACAGTTTTGCCAGTTCACTCCAACTCCCATGTACCCAAAACCACTTGAAATTCCATCTCCAACAATGGACCCAAGGCCTCCTCTCTTTCCCACTCAGCCAATGAAGCTCAACCCAGGTACATATCCCACTTACATTCACCAGTTCGCTAGGTACATGTCTACACAGAAGCCTTGAGTCAACCTACATAGGTCCATTTACAGCCACTGCAGTAACTACTTAGGCAGCTGATGTCCACACCACCTTCCCTCAACAGCGTGAACCTGCCTCAGCATGCGCGCATCCATCCACTGAAGAGAGAGAGAGTGGGGGGGGGGTTTAAGAGCCAGAGTTCTCAGCTCCAAGCAGCTACCCTGTCCCTCCATCCCCAGCTCTCACAATCCCTGAGTGGGGAGCCTGCAGGCAGCAGTCCATCTGGGAATCTAATGAAACTGACAAAACCACCATCAGCCAATACAAGTAGTGCAGCATTGCTCCAACTACATAATACAGTTAATATATTTAAAATATTTTTACCCCACCTCTCTATCTAAAACATCTGAAGTGGTTTACATTTTTTTAAACTTATATAAAAGACAAAATGCAAAACTTCAAAGGACATAAAATCTACTATGACTTCTCAAAAGGAGGTTGACATAAATGTTGCACCTCTCAGGGAAGTGGAGTTCTCCCGATTTACTAGGCTACTTACACCAGTGGAACAAGACTATAGTGTGCACGGTGACAGTTAGGTCAAGGGAAGCTGCCTTGCGTTGATATAACCTTGCAGTGTAGACTAGAGCTTAGACTGTGGGCTCTTTGAGATAGGGACTGTTATTATAGTACAAGTTGAACCTCCCTAATCCAGCCTTCCCCAATTCAGCAACAACCCTGGTCCAGCATTGTTGGGGAGCCCATAACTGCTCCAGGGCTGGAGCACTCATAGGGTAGAACTGGTGGGCTGGAGCCATGTGGGTGTGGGGGAGGAAAGGGAAGAGAGTGGCCAGGAGTGGAGGGGCAATCACCTATCTCCCATTGTCCAACAAATTCCCCTGCTTAAGACTGGCCAGATCCTGAAGGTGTCAGACCAGGGAGGTTCAGCCTATAGTGTGGCACTGTTTGGGTGCCTTAACTATTTCTATTCAATTGCAAATATCTACACTGATACAATTTTAGTTAAAAACACAAGAACGGTCGTACTGGGTCAGACCAATTGTCCATCTAGTCCAGTCTACTGTTTTCTGACAGGAGCTACAGCCAGATACTTCCAGAAGGAATGAAGAGAACAGAGCAATTATCAAATGACCCATCTTGTTGTCCAGTACCCACTTCCAGCAATCCGAGGTAGGCGGACACCCAGGCACAGGACTGCACCCCTGTTTTCTAACTGAGATATTTAAGAAAGACATTAGAACTACAATTCTGAATTTCTTGAATTTGCACTGTAGGTTTATGCTTAAAAAGTCACCCTAATAAAGTGGAAGCTATACTCTTACTAGTATTTAATCCTCCTCTCCTGAGAAGTCTGCACAGCATTCTACCAGATTAACCCTCATTAATTAAATACATTTGTCATTAAAACCCAGTACACAAAACAAATGGATGATGCCATGCACATATCAAAATCAGCTTTTGGAAAGGTGCTTTTGCTTACCTTGCTTTTTGACATTGAATGTGCAGAATCGTCTTTACTTTGTGATGCATCATCCTTCCCCCTATCAAAACCTTAAAAGAGAAGATGACATTGTTGCAGTATAATAATCTATTTTGATATTCTGCATTATTTAAATCTTGCTGTTAAAAATGAAAACCAAAATTAGAAAATTTCACTTGTCTAGGTCACCATCCAGAATAATGCAAATTAATTTAAAAACTGAAAACATTGCCACTTATAATATGCAGTTAAATAACAATATTTAATAAAAATATATCCTGAGGTTTCAACACATCACTTGCTGTACAGCTGCTTCTGAATTTTTAACCATTAGTTACTCATTGAAAACATTATTTTGTATATTTATTCATATTTTAAATTTCACATTATATACAATTTTCGCAATTGCCATTTCAGACTTCAGTGTGTGAGCAGTTCGGAATCTCAAAGCCCATAAATATTGCAGAAAATGTGAATTCTACATTCCTCAACATTCCAAGTTTTATATTGTACACACGATATATACAATGCTCGAACAAGCATAATTTATTAAATCAGAACTAACTCTTCTTAACTGAATACATACTTAGTGTTTTCTGCTTTTTAAAAACAAAACATGCAATTACATGGAAAAAAACGTTATTTTTGAACCAAAGAAAAACAACTTTATTCAAAGCTGGCCAAAAACTTTTTTTTTTTAATTTTGTTTTGTCTTTTTAAAATTATTAACTTTTAGGCAGGTGCAATCACGGACTGCTTCTTTGAAGAAGGGAAATCTTCCAAAATAAAAAGGTTACAATAAAAATGATCTGCACCTTAACAGTATTCACTACCAGTTGCCCATCTGTCATGCATAATAAAACTGTACTACTGATCATACCAAACAACTGTAAGAAAATGCACATCCTAAAAGCAGTTTTGCCATAAAGTAAAATTGAACAATTTTTCTTTTTAATTTGAACAGAAATCAATATTTTCCAAAGCCCATCTTTGGACCAACATCCACACCCTTTGAGGATTTATGCTAATGAAGATTCTCAACAGGAAGACTGTCACTGCCCATATTTTAGCTGGAACTTATTAGCTATTTAGTGTCTCTGATATAAATTCAGAGGGGGAAAAAACCACAGTCCCTTGTCTTGTTAATTTACATACTTCAAACTACAGTACATAAGCAGTTAATTGACATGTTTAATGTATATGAAGTTGCGCTCATGTGCACGCGTGCGCGCACACACAGACTACATGCCATTTTGTAGTTCTGCAGATTAAATATTGCTTCCTTTGTTAATAAGTACATACATTCCAAGTCCCACATGGTATATGTATTACACGCTATATTAACTTCAAAATACTTGAAACAAAAATTAACACCGATTTCTATCGATAATATTTTATATTTTCACAATAACACTGGGCTTATCTGCATCAAAGCAGTCATCCTACAAATTGATGGCACACTTCACTTTTACAGCATCAAATGTTCTAAGTGGCCAAAGTCAATATCTTGCACTGATGAGATGCTGGAAAAGATTGTACTAGTGCTCCATTCTAGTGGCATAGTTTCTTCCAGGACAAGAATAAAAAAATTATGAATGTGCATATTTCAGTATATCAAAGTGCACCTGTTATTACTATCTAGGTACACAATAGAAAATTTAAAGTTCACCTCAAAAAGAAGAACATGTTGCAGAATGGACCCAGCCAGTTGAAAAGGCTTGCCCTATTTTGTCAGTAATTAAACCACTGAGTCTTGGGCTACAAGAGAACTACTTCACCAGATGGAGAAGTTTCATGGGTTACTCCCATGACTACATTTCTCCCATAGGTAGAAGTACTACCTTAAGGAATACTGGTACGTAAGAAAGTTGTGTGGGAAAATATAGCTTGGCTCCCTTGAGAAGGCAGGTTGGTCACTCCTCCTCCCTCCACCCCCAATTCATACCCTAAAAGCAGTTTGCATCTCTCTCTCTCTCATTAGAAAGCTGAATTACTTTTTCTCTTTGATTTGAACTGAAATGATAATTTTCCAAAGTCTGCTTTTGGCCAGCACCTAAGCCCTTCCAAGGCTAATGATGTCTGAATGATCAGATAGGATACCATTTACTGACCAGATCCAGAACAAAATACACATTTCTAGAAATATCCTCATATTGCTGGACAAAAAAGGGACAAAAAGTAACTTCAAATGAGAACTAACTTGATGAGAAACCTAAATCATTTCATATAAAGATAAGAATTTCCAGGTAAAGCAAGAATAGCGATAGTTCTTTGTGCTAGTTTGGCAATCAAAAGCACACACGTAGTTTTACAAAACAACTTTATGGGGCTGATGTGTCAGTGCACTAAAAACATCAGTGTATTCCTTTTGGGTACTAATATAAAAACACATCACTTTCTATACAGTCTTGTGCAGAAACAACTGTATTCTTTGCTCACTGGTTTGAGTATTGGCCTGCTAAACCCAGGGTTGTGAATTCAATCCTTGAGGGGGCTATTTAGGGATCTGGAGCAAAATTCCGTTTTTTTGTGTTTTTTTTTTTAAAAAAAAAAAAAAAAAAGTTATTGCTTGGTCCTGCCAAGAGGGCAAGGGACTGGCCTCTATGACCTTCCAAGGTCCCTTCCAGCTGTATGAGATTCTTATCTCAATTTATTATTATTGCCTGAGTAGCTCTACTGTAGTCAGAGAAGACTTAAATTCTTCGTTTACAAGTTGTCCTGCCCACCAAGTCAAGGAATGCAGTACCCAAGTAACAGCAATCAGTAAAATGAAGATTGATCACAGTGTGCAAGTCCATACCCGGAGTAAGTTGTAGTAGTTGGGTGCTCTTTGAAGATATGAGGGCATAGCAAGGTATAATGACTGGAAGTTTAAGAGAGAAACTGAAACTGGAAATAAGGTACACATCTTTGTTCTAGTGGTTAATCCCTCACTATTCAATCTACCTATTAACATGGCAGATTTTTGATCCTGTAAATATGTAAAATATTGGATGTCCTTCTGAGAAAGTATTGTATCACACGCAGAAGTTATTTGGTTCAACACAGAAATGACTGGATGAAATTTACGGTCCACTGTGCAAAAGCACAGACTAGATTATAAAAGGTAAGGGGTGCTGGAATGCGAGGGGCTGGGAATTGGGCTAGAAGGCCATGGCACCATTGCTTCCATAAGTAGAAAGGCTATACTCTCCGCCTTTCAACAGCTATAATAGAAAACAAAAGGTTGAGAGGATCAAAAGGAAGAAGTCTGTGCGCTTGTGTGTGTGGGAGGGGGAGGATTAGGGAGAAGGGACAACAGTTCTGGCACCAGTCAACTGCTCCCTTCAATTTTAGGGTTCTTTCACTGCTCTTGATAATGGGCCCTTTTTGCCTTAAAAATCTATACATTAAGTATGTGATATGGACTGTGAAGGCGCCATTGAGGATTGAAAGAACTCAGCTTCCTGGAAATATAAAGAAACCAAAATAAATTTTTAAGAAATTCAATTAACTGTTTAGACAAGCACGTATTTTTATGCGGTAAACACAGCATAAGAGAATAAGCAGTGTTGTAGCCACGGTGGTCTCTAGATATCAGAAACATGAGGTGGGTGAGGCAGTACCTTTTATCACACCAAATTCTGTTGGTGAGAAAGACAAACTTTCAAGCGTACAAAGAGCTCTTCTTCAGGTCTGGGCTCAAAATATTGTCTCACCTCACCAGACACAATTGGTCCAGTAAAAGGTTATTTCACCCACCTTTGCATAAGCTGTGACATTTCTGGATAACAAAAAGAAAAGCTAAAGGAGAAAAAGACTTAATGGTCAGAAAACAACTGCCCTAATAACTAAAGGGCAAAGCAAGTTGAATTGACAAGATTGCTAAACATCAGAATTGTGACTAAAGGATACAACCTATAAATTCACTGCTTCCTGCTAAAGGATAACAGCCTGGAGAACTTAATTTCACACATGTGCATGCACACACCCCTCACCTTTTATAAATTGTTCCACAAATTTATATCACCAGCAATGGGCATAAATTTAAGCTTCATAGGTCAATTGGGTCATGAGGAATTAGAGGAAGCAGGACGCTACCTGCTTTTATTTCTCAACTCTCATGCTCCAGCTTCTCTCTGCAGTGTTCAGTTGTATCAAACTAATTTTTATTACTTATTTCAAACCCTTACTATCCCACTGATCAATTACAGTTCAAAAAGTAACCAAACCAGAACTCTTACATCCAGACTATTTAAGATAGTGTCCCGGATTTTGAACCTCTGCACCAAAGAGCTTTGTTCTACTAACAAACCCCGCCCCCACCCCCCGCACTGTTCTGCATCCCAGACTCCCTCCCCCAGACCCCGTGACAAAAACATACCTGTTTAAAGCTTCTAGTCTGCAGATTTCTCTATTTGGTGTTATGACAATGGTCTATAAAACTCAGTGGTCTACCTCTAATCTAAGTCACAGCCTTATACAATAAAATGCTACTTATGCCATTTGTTCTCTTATGATGGAAGCATCTGTTTATTTTAAGCTTACTTAACAGAAGCACTATTAGTTTAATGCCATCCAGGATATTCACACTCAACCTTAAAACTATTTGTTAGCCAAAACTCTGTAGTTAGTAGGTATTTCACTTATATGCTCTATTTTCTTTAGCAGCTAACTTTTACCTTCCAAAACAGTGTGTGTTGCAGGGTACATTTGTTTTTGGTTAATGCAGACAAAAATAAACCTGATTTTTCCATCAGCCATAACTGCAAATTTCTCTCTGCAGGCATTTAGAGTCTTGATGAGATAACATGGCATAACACAGGAAAATCCATCTGTTTGAACATTATGTTTTGTATTATTGTTATATTTGTATTTCTGTTAGCTCTTACAGCACTGGAAGTCTGCATTTCCTGGTATTAAATGCTAACAACAAAATGCATTTAAGGTCACTGTCTGGAAACTGGAGCTGACAATGCAAGATGGACTGGAAGTAATGTTTAAAATGAGCACAAATTTCAGCTCTTCAGTTTGAATCACCAAAAGCTTTCAGTTAATCTTTTTCTTCTTTCATTTTACATCTAACTGTTTTGAGTACACTTAAATATTCTGAACATTGAGCCCTGTTTAACTGGAAATTCTGAAATACAGCTTTCAAATGAACAAGATTTGTGATGACAGATGTGTCAGCCTTAGAAAGTATCTTTGTGTCCATTTCAACACGAAAAATTATAGTGCTGAGATTGTCTATCACTATGTATGAATCAATTCAGATTTATACATCACATTTTTCTTTCTGCTCATGATCAATCCTTGGGTCTGACTCAGATGTACCCAGCACCAAGTGGATGGCAAAGGCGACAAACACATGCCTGATCCCAGAGCTGCAGGTGCACCCGAGGATAAGTTAAAGCTTGCAATGTCTCGAAAGGGCTATTATAGCACCCAGGATGTGTGACCAGGGCATTTTAACAATCCCTCATATGCCAGGGCCTACATCTATACCAAGTATTAAAAAGGCAAGGTTGATGAGAGGCTTGGGGCTGGCCGTACATCACTAGTGGAATCCCTTTAGGGAATCCATTCAGGTCATATTTACATTTGCTTTTCTCCACTAGGCAAAAACAAAACAGATTTATTGTGGGCTGGGTTTTGGACCTCAGGTTATAAACACGCCAAGGGACTGATCCAAATCAGTCAGTGAAGTCAGTGGGTTTGCACCCAATTTTGGTGCCTCCTACAAATATTAAGGCAATTATTTTTATAATTTGATAGTCTCATATCTAAATGAGAGTGAAACAACTGGAAGACAAAAACAGCAGTAAGAGTTGAATACTTACATATTAAGCAAAAGCTCTGATGTTTAAACAAACCCATGTATTTAAAGCACAATGAGCAGATCTTACTTTGTACATTTAAGACAATATTTTTCTGAATTAAAAAATCCTCCAGAATGTGTATTTCTTCTGTTGTCTACAGAGAGCTGGTTTTTAAAAAAGCACAAGGGATTAGTCTATTATTTTGTTTAAGCAAGGTAATATTTGGCACTTAATTTATGATATGGTGCCATTTTCCAGCTCAATCTGAGTTCAATCGTCTTAAACTTCAGAAATGAAGCTATTTATCACTATGCTAATTTCATTTATGCTCATGCTGCACCTGCAAGCTTCCCCTTCCCCGTTCAAGGTTGATTTAGGGTATACCAGGCATAATCTCATTTGCTGATTTTGCATTTCACAAAAGAACCTTTCACATTTAGGACATTTAAGTGAAAAAAAAATATAACAGAAGAAATTCATCCATACTTAATACTGACAGCAAACCCACTATAATTCAAATCCTAAAGTCCATATGCAGATCAATGCAAAGAGCAAAGCATGAATGAAGAGATCAGGGAGTCCACCTAAAGTAATGTGAGCGATAAGACTGTCAACTCTGATATCAGAGTAGAAGCAGGTCAATTTAAGGAGTGGATGAAATAAATAGCTTTGAAAAATAATGCTCTGAACTGGAGAATTAAGCACTCTCAGAAGAACTATATGGACTCTGCTTAAGGAAAGGTAGCAACACTGGATAATGCTGTCATCACCATATGTCTTCATGGGGCATGAAAGGGAAACAGACTATTTAGCTCTGGATCAATGCAGAATGTGCATATGGGCAAACACCTACAGTGTGAATACATAACTTGCAGATGTGTTCAACCCACAACCAGTTTTAATATCTTTGCTGGAAATTAAGGCTAAAGTAGTAAAATAAAAATTGGTAAATGTATACATGAAATAAACAACCACTTTAGCTTCTACTTCTCTCCAAATTAACTGAACAAGGTCAGTTTATCGTAACTTTTTCTCCAAGGCATTTCCTAAGGACTTTAGCTACATATGTTTGTTTTACATAAGGTGCTTTTCACATATGCATGAACAGTAGTTACATAACTAACAGCCTATGCCTATTCACTGAGGGTACATCTACACTTCTCAGAATATTGATGTGCTGACGGTCGTTCTTGCAAGGTTTGATTTAGCACGGCTAACGGACATGCACTAAATTGAACTGTCATAGTACCACCATTGACACTCAGTCCTCCTGGCTCTTGTGAGGAATAAGGGAAGTTGATGGGAGAGTTTCTCCTGCCCAACTCTCGTTGTGTGAATGGTGGCAAAAAATTTTTTTAAATACATCAACTCTAGCTACGCAATTCTCATAGCTGGATTTGTGTAAGTAAAAAAATCTATTTTATCTGCTAGTGTAGACCTGGCCTCAGATAGATGCATTCCCTGAACATGTATTTACACAAGATATACCAAGAAGCTACAAATCTGCTGTGTGTGCAAGTCTCAGACTTCTAGTTCACCACAGTAGGACCATTTGTCCTACTGTAAAAAAAAAAAAAAAAAAAAGTTATTGTTCAAGTAATACCCAGGAGATAAGACTTAATGTCCTACTCTAGACAAAAGACTAAAAATGTTGCCCATAGTTTTTGTCTCGCTGATATCTTTTACTTATAAAATTATTTCTCTAATTCCCAGCACTGCAGATTCAACCTCGGCCCAGATCTTGGAAAACAATATTGTGCTTTTTTTTTTTGCTTGACTACTGGCACTTGTAGTAAAAGATTTCTGCAAGCAAAATCAGACCATCAGTGACAACTTGCATAATTTGAATATTAAGAATTTACTCCTTGGTGACTCTTAGCAGTCCAACTGTCCTCTATGAATTTACTCAGATGTAACTGACTGCACCATAGCTGGCTGTTCTGCTAATATGGGCATACAATAAAGGAATGAAACATATTTCTCATCCAGCTTTCTTGGCTCTACAGTGATAACCTGAAAAGCTAATGTCTTTCTCATGCATTCACAAATGTGCACCCACCCACCCACCCACGAATGGCCATTTTTACATTATAACTGAAAAGCAGAATAGTACTTCAGACTGACAATGCTTGGAAATAGATTTTAAAATTTAAATTTCCTTAACTACAATATAGGAATATATGCCCACTCACACTTATTTGAATCACACTTCTGTAAATGTACAATGAAAAGTTTTAAAAAAAAAAATCTACCAAATATCTCATTAAAGTATTATTAATAATGTTCCCTGCATATATTGACCTGTAAGGACAGGTTGAAATGTATGATCAAGATGAGATTCAAGATATTCTGCAAAAAAAACACTGGAGACCTCTACATACCCAAAAAAAGGGGGGGATGCAATTCAGAGCAAAAGTAACTTTAGCTCCCTGACTTCAGAAATAACAAGCAGTCCTCTGACACCTTAAAGACTAACACATTTATTAGGTCATGAGTTTTTGGGGGTACAACCCACTTCCTCAGATGAATCTGAGCAAGACCACTGACATTTTGTGTGTGGACTTTGCAGTAGTTACTGTGGAACTGCTAAAAACTACCCAATTAAAAACATCCACGTCTCACTTTAAGAGGCCTTAGTGGACATTCTCTCCCCATTGTGCAAATTTTCAGTTGCATAAAACTGCTTCTTGTATGCAAATCAAGACACAGCAATACCTTCTCTAGTCAAGCATGTACATAATTCCTTCTAAATGGTTATTCTGCCTGAAACAAGCTAGCTTATTCACCCATGTATCAAAGCTACAAAATTTCTGCTCTTCCGACAATCAGATTTCATTCAGAAGTATGTCTTGAATATTCACTCTAGTTTTTCGTAATACCAGCTTCTTAATAAATGATCTTCACCTAAACGTAATGATTTGAGGTTTTAAGTCTTGCTTTTTTGTTTCAAGTAAGCTTTACTGATCAAGAGTGAGACAAAAAACAAACCTGGTAAAGCAGGAGAAAGTTCATAGCATCCTCCAAACGAAGCATTACGGACAAGTTTTCGGACATCAGATCGTGCAGGAAGCACACTAGGCGAAACCCCAGCACATGAAGAAAACCTACGTCGCAGAGGACCCTCTTCCTTCATGAGTTGGATGGTCTGTGTAAGGTTTATGTTCACTCAGACGGCTGGTTAGCATTAACTGGTTGGAACAAGAATGTTGCAGTAATAGACTTGTACCTCACGTTCTGATGAGTAAGATCACAAGGGAACAGACAAAAAGGACAGAGTGGTACACACTGGTGTGAGGAGACAGAGGATTTCAAAAACGTCAGCCACAGAGACATTGTAGGCTCAAATTGTGTTGCTGCAGATTCCCAAGAAACCGAAAGTGGAACGGATTGTCCATCCCTCTCACTTTCCTATTTCAGCAATATTTCAGTCTAATTCAGTCAGTACACCTCAAGGCAACCTGTTCAGCACCATTCACTGGGCACTAGATAATTCATTTCTTAGAGTTTCAGAACAGATCTGTCAAATAGACTCTGCTTCCTGTGTTTCCTGAGCCCCAAAATTACACTGTATAAAGACTAACTTGTGATCTAATGTAGTAATGTGGATTTCCTCTTTGGCACTTCATTTGAAAAATATACCCTCATGAATAAAGGAGAAGGCAGTCAATGTTAGTAGTGGTTAAATTCTACTTTTAGCTTACGCTTTTGCTAGCCACTGTTTTCACTGATGATTACTGTATATTCTAAAAAAATATAAAAGCTACAATTCAAAGCGAGAGATGTACTTTGATAGTCTTTGCAAATAACAATCCCATATAAACCTATTAAGATTACATGTTAATGGAGAACAACTCATTTGCTAAGAGTTAAAAACTTAAGCCAATATTAGTCTTCAAAATTGGTATAAATGTCAAACATCGTAAAAAAGACTAGGGATTTTAAGTCCCTCAATTTGTGAATGCCCAACTGGGCACATTTTAGAGATGCCTGGTTTTCAGAGAGCAAATGCTTAGTCTTTGGGGGGCAGGGGTGAAAGCTGGGCATTCAAAAATGGAGGCACTCAAAATTAATTCAACAGTTGAATTTTTAGGCTTTTAACTTTTAATAATGAATGCCACAATACTAGCTGTCAGTGTCTAATTGTTAACATGGACCTGAATTCTCAATACTTATTTCAACTTTTAAACAGTCACTTTATTTTTAAAAGATATTTTATTCTAACATTTCATCTGTTAACTTCATTTGTACACTTCTGAGGCCCAACACAACACAGCCTCCACAAAAAAATAAAAAGAACCAGAATATTTGCTTAATCCAGAAACACTTATACCCAATAAATTTAATTTAGACTAATATTTCAGTGACTCACTTTTTAAACCCAATGTAAGCAGCCAAGCAATCCACTACTGATTTTTAAAAAATCATAGTTAACTCTGAGATGACCTTATAGCAATCTGATGACCCCAACCTAACCTGCCATTAGTCACACATGTAAAAATACAAATCAGTCTTTCCTCTCCCTACCAATCCATTTTAAGTGGTCAATTCTCCTGTTTCCCATACCTAACAATTAACACCATTCAAATTATCAGTAAGCAGTGCTAAACAGTTCGGTTTTCTTAAACACACCAACTCCCACAAGTTAATTTTCTTCACTGCTGGGTACTTTTCTGCTGGCTTCATTTTCTTACTATATAGCATCCAAGACCAATTTATTATGAAATCTGGTTTCTTTAGTATTTTCCAAATTAAAGTGAAAGATAAAACAGTTCTGCTGGGTTTCTTCCACCCACAAAGGCTATTTCTCTTTCATTGGAGAAAGCCATTCTCAAAATCAAGGGAACGATACTACAGTCTGTAATTCATGTTCAACCATTCCAAATATGTGGGGTGTTAAGCATCCTCAAGTCACACTGACTCATTAGATCACACCTAAATACAGCAGCCTGCAGTATTCTATTATCCTACAATAAAACAGTGCAAATTATGTACATGGCACATAAAAACAGCTTTCAATTTAGAAAAAAATTGTAGCTTTACTCCTCTCTGTGATGCTCTGAACTATGAAATAGTGCTCAACCCTCTTTTGACAGACTAATAATTTCTAACAATGGCAAGCAAGGCCTTAAAAAAGCATTGTGACTAATAGTCCCAACTCGTGCCATCCATAAAAAAACATAGCTCCATGTACCCAAGGGTAACATGAACAATAAATATGCCAGAACCTCACAAAAGGCTAAATATTCCAGTTTAGCAACATAGAGAGATCAACTTTTATGCTTATTGTCTCGATTAGCTCCCACACTTAAGAGATGCCAAGACAAAAATTTGTATTTCCACTTAAATGGTAAAGCTGTGACTTAATTCTTGCTACAATCTCCTGGCTTTACTTTTGTACTTCTGATGATCCATTTCATTATCTCATTAAAGATAATCCCTTTGGAAAAAAGATGCAATACTCATTTAATTTTCCTTAAAATTCCAAGGGAAACAGCCTGAGAATTATTTAAATCCTTCTGTGCAACAGGTGGACAATTTCACTTTGGAGTTAATGTGACAGGGAAAAATGTAATATTTTGTAGCACAGTGCATTCATATTATTAACCAGTATGCCCCTTAGCTTCAGCCTTTCAGTGTGTTGGATGGGAAAAGAAAAGTAGATTTTAAAAATCCTCATGGTATAGCTACAGCACTGTTATACCGTGGTAGACATGGGTACTAACACCTGTAGTCTAGTCAGCATTGTGACAGTAGGCAGCACAAGATGTGTTCTGCAATCTATGAGCTACAGAAACTGACTGCTGTGGTCTCAATATGTTCAGCCTGCCAGCTTTAAAGAAACCCTTCTGAATTTACTGCAACCAGCACCAGCCTCTTCTGCTAAGTGGGCACTTCACCACTTTGGGCAATGTCATAACCAAGCAGATTTTTACCACCTTCTGCATGACAACATTGACTTTCTTTTATGCCTCCGAACTTGAGATTTTTTAACTACAATCAGAATAAATTCAGAATGCCAATCACAGCAAGTGCTATCACCACTTAGAAAATGCAGAGATTTACCAGTCGTTTAAAACTGACAGAATGTTTTTAAAAGATTCCTAAGAGTCAAGACCTATTGCCTGCAAAATCACTGCAGCTATTAAACTGATGGTAATGTTCATGCATCCCATGTAAAGTCAAAGAGAAAAAGACTACAAAATTTCAACAAAACTACCATCAAGTTTATTTGCTAATAACTCAGCATTAATTGTGTGATAACTATTCTATAGTCTGAGTGCATCCAATCCAACGTACATCTGTATACGTAAGGTATTTAAGATTCTTTTTACCAGTAAGTTTAGCTGCTTCAAGTAAACAAGCACCTGATTAATATATCATTTATTTAGAAAAATTATGAAGTATGGTACTATACAAAACAGAGAACGAAGGAAAAAAACTGATGGTCTGAAATCGATAGAGTAAGGATTACTTTGAAAAGGGATATCTTCCAATGAAGAAGATTATAATCTACTATAGAACACAAAGTATGTCCTATATTTGTTTGCAATTAAATTAGGGCTTTTTTTTTTTTTTTTAAAAAAGTAATAAATTTAAAGCCAGATTAAAAAAAAGTCATACCCTGCTGTTAAGACATTCTTTTTTTTAGATTGCTTCAAATGGAATTAAATCTGAGTTCACAGAATAGAGACAATAAAAAGGTCCATGTGCCTTAACAGCACAGCAACATATTTTGAAAAGATTCCCTTTTTAATAAAAAAGGGAATTCATATAAAGGGAAAAATTACACCAGAAATATGGAGTTGATTATAAAAAAATCCCTGGATGATTTAAGTGTTAACAATAAACAAGCAAATTAAGTGACAAATCAATAGCACATACTGGACAACCGTTACTGAGCAAATAAAAACTTTTAAACAATTTACATACTATATAGAGAAGATTCTTGGCTGAGACAGCACACAGGCTCAGTCTACAGTACAATTTAAAAAAAATGTTACCACCGGTGCAATACCAGCCATAGATTCTCTTATCCAATATCCATACTTAGGAAAGCAAATAATTCCCTTGAATTCCTGAAACAGAGAAATCCTTAAACGAACAAACATATGGGAGGGTTTAGAAGAGGGGAAACAATCCTGGTCCTATTAAGTCTCTGGCAGAATATGGTCTGACATTCTACAATGCAATATTATCCAACTGGCCTCCTCAAAAATAGATCTGTAAACAATTTCACATTAGATAACATGAATCTGCAGCATGTGTACAACTCCTCACAGAATGTAACTGAACGGGGGGGGGGGGGGGGGGCGGAAATCAACCATTAACAGCAGTCAGATGCATCAAAATTGTTTCTATACAGCATGCATATTTACATATAATTTAAAAGCCACAATAATTGAGAAACCTTTTCTCCCCTGTCGATCAACAGGCTCTTTCAAATACATACTTGCCTTCAGACACCAGTGTGAATCACAAAGCAGATATCCTAGCCACAAAGCTATTCCTTTTGTAAGCACTGATAGT
The DNA here is from genome assembly GCF_033958435.1 of Carettochelys insculpta. NCBI lineage: Eukaryota > Metazoa > Chordata > Testudines > Carettochelyidae > Carettochelys > Carettochelys insculpta. Next base: position 307,105,355 of record NC_134137.1, on the reverse strand, counting down.
AGTCTGCTCTCAAAGCCAATTTACAAATATTCTTCCCTACCATTTAGTAATTCCAAACCAGGCACAATTTATGCTGAAGCACAATTCCTTCGATACTTATTATAATGCAAGTGCTTGCATCAAGAATCCCTGCAGCCTATACGTGGTTGTAGCCTGGTATTTTACTAGCTGCACTGTCCATCAGCTCCTCCCAGCAGAAATACGTAAACACGTTCACTACTCAGGTTTCAATAATTTTGGTCTCTGCAACACTTGTGAAATTCCAAGCAACAGTTCAGGTTCAAGTAGGTCAGCTTTGCTGAGATTTACTTGCAAAGAAAGCTTAGTTGAAAAAGTTCTTTCACATTAATCTGATACCTCTTAGAGCAGAATCCCATTAATATTATATCTTTCCAAAGCTGCTACCAATACTGAAATAGGTAAATACAATTATAACAAGCAGCAGCTCTCTATTCTATACATACTGGTTCTGAAATACAATCCTTTTATAACTTACATAAAGGGTATTCCGATTAATTTACAATTAAACAGTGTTTGCTATTTGAATAGCAGTCATGCTCTTAATATTTTTTAGAAAGACTCTCACACAGCAAAGTTTGCCTAATTAAATGTTAGCTTTAGATGATAAAAAGGCAGTCGTCATGTAGCACTTTAAAGACTAACAAAATAATTATTAGGTGATGAGCTTTCATGGGACAGACCCACTTCAAGTCTGGAAACTGTGATTAAAGTAAACTGGCACAACAAGAATTTAACAGAAAAAGGGGAAAACACAAGAATTGCTATCTCTATTGAGACCCAGGTGCAAAGTGTCAAATTTGAGAAACTCCAGTTCAGATGTCTCCCTTTGTGATTTGGTACTAATGCTTCTGTTTTAGGGGGCAGATTTTCAGGTCTTTAATGCTATGGCCTGCTCCACTGAAATGCTCACTGACATGTTTGTGCATATTCAGATTCCTACTGTCTGATTTGTGTCCATTCATTCTTTGGTGAAATGATTGTCCAGCCTGTCCAATATACATAGCAGAGGGTCACTGCTAGCACATGATGGCATATGTAACATTAGTGGAAGTACAGAGTATAAGCCCTGATCGCGTGACTGACATGGTTGGGTCCAGTGATCATGTCTCCAGAGTAAATATGTGGACAGAGTTAGCAAGGGGGTTTGTTGCAGGGACAATATTAGCATTTCTGTGATAGGGTGTGTGGTTGCTAGCGATAATTTTCCTGAGGTTAGATGGTTTCTGTAGGAAAACACAGGCCTCTCACCCAGGGCCACTGGGGGTATATCATGTTCCAGTATAGGTTGTAGACTGCTGTGTGCTCGAGGAGTTGGAGCAGGGGTCTATAGGTGATGACAAGTGGTGTTCTGTTATTAACCTTCTTGGGCCTATCCAGAAGTGTCTGGTTTCTGGGTCTCTAAAAATATCAATCACCTTACACACTACAAGGACATTTTCCCTATCTTGAATATTCATAGTGACCTCAGGCAGGTCACTTAATAGACACAAAGCAATTTTCTTCCCCCTTTTCCCCACCCTTTGCTCCTCCACCTCCTTCTGTCCTATGTAGCTGATTTGTCAGTTTTCATTTAATGTTTTTTTTGCTATATTTCTGTTAAAAAGGGTGCATAAAGAAATTCCGGGGTGGTGGGAATGCAAGGCAACCAGCCCCCACCCATCATTCCCTCCACCCAAAAGAAAAAGCCAGCCTTTGCTTCCAGCTCTCAGCCACTTCCATTTTATATGTGCAACCTGGCGCAGCTGCTATAAAAAGCAAGCAGCCAGCAAAGACTCACGTGGAGCTAGCTGCCTCCTGCAAAAGGTGAGAGAGGGCGGGTTGGAGAGCAATAGGGAAGGACGAGAAGGATGGGGTTAGACGGGAGGCTGGGGGTGCTTGGCTCGGGACAGGGGAAGGGCTCAGGCAGCACTGGCAGGGCTCAGGTGGCTCAGGCTGGCAGTCAGGTGGCTAGTCCCATCAGCACAAGGCTTGGGCAGCTGGTGAGCAGGTGGCTGGCCCCAGCAGCTGGCAGGCAGGTGGCCAGCCCCAGCAGTGCAGCACTCGGACAGGCAGCTCTAGCAGCACAAGGCTCAGGTGGGTGAGCAGCTCTGGGGGCTGGCACGGGGCTCAGAGAGCTGGCCACCTAGGGCTTCATCAGGCACCCACAAGGGGCCAATAAAAACTATTTGGTCTTAAACAACATTTTATACCAAGTTATGTCTATTTTAAATTACTAACAATTTTTTGTTAAAAGCGGGGTTTGATGATGGTAAAGAAGAGGTTGGGGGGGGTTCCCCTCAAAAATCAAAACAGGTGTGTTATGCCAAAAAGTTTGGGAACCACTTTTCAATTCTCATTGTGCCAGTTTAGTTTCATCAGAATTTCCAGACCTGAAGAAGTGGGTCTGTTCTACAAAAACTCATCACCTAATGAATTATTTTGTTAGTCTTTAAAGGGCTACAGCACTGTTTTTTTTGTTTTATAAAGATACAGACTAACAGGACTTCCGCTCTGTGACTATGGGCTTGTCTACACTAGCCCCCTTCAAAGGGGAGATGGTAATCAGCACAATTAGGAGGCAGCTAATGAGGTGCTGCAATGCATATGCAGCACCTCATTAGGATACTGGCCGCCATGGGAACTTCGAAGTTAGCAACTTCAAAGCACTGACAGGCAGTATGCACTGAACTTTGAAGTTCCCTTTTTGAAGTTTGGCGCGTAGTTCAAAGCGCTCATGGCTATACTGTGAAAAAGTGGGCTAGTATAGACAAGCCCTGTAATTTAGATTTTTTTTTCCCCAATCTAAATTAAAATGTATCATTTGGAGCTCTGCTTTAAAGCTCTTTATTTATGCTAGTGGAATCTTATTCACAATTTACCCATTAAATCAGTAAGATACCTATGCATAAGGGTCCTAAGAGTAAAACTCAAGTTCCATAAGACTGACTAATTACATTTCCAATATCTTGTGAAAGATGAGGTATACATATTAATAACTGAAGGAATCAGACTGTCAAATGACATTTAAATTCTATTGTTAAAGGTAACAGATTTGTTCAGGGCTTCTTTGTGGTGGCTGATGTGGCAACATGTTCAGTTGCAACAGTAAGATTTGGGTTCAAGAAATACATCAGAGCTACCTTCCTCTTACTCCTAACTCAAAAGAGCTCAGACGTTTTGTGAGTATCAATTAGTATGGGCCAGCAACACTATTTGCTCAATACTCCTTCTGATGTGATGATTCGGATAGAGGAAATGGATACGGGGCATGTAGTTTATTGTCTCAACCTAATTTAAGGAGTATAATGAATCTCACATACGAGACAAAACTGAAGATGTAACGTCAGAATGAGGCAGACTACATGAAAAATAGCTTCTCTGGGGGAGGCAGAAGGAGTACAAAGACACTGTAAAAATTCCCAAAGAAGCCAGAACTTAGGTATCTCTCAGGTGGTATAGCTTGTGAACAATTTTTTTTTCTTTCCTCAGTTCAATTTTTGAAAAAATAAAGTCACTATCTCCAAGATTAGAGATCAAACATGCTGGTCTCCTGATGGTGTTTTCAGGTCTGAACTGTGGGTAGTACTGTATTGATTCTAGGGATTACTAGAGATTAGTCTCTCAGCAAATTCATTCTTGTAGCTCTTCAGGGAGCACAGTAAAATTACGTTCTTTGTTTTGTTATGAAAAATAGTGTGCTTAAGAGATTAGCCAAATCTTCCTTTGAGATAGCTTATATATTATACTGTTTACTCCATTTGACAATTAACTGGTTCTCTGATTTCATTTTATATTCTTAAACAGCATAATCATAAAATAATGGCTAACCTTGACTCATCAACAAGGGATCATCACAGAAGTCACTCACATAACTAAAGGTCTTGGAGATGAAAGAATACGATAGTCTGTTTAATGTCTCAGAGGGGTTGCTGTGTTAGTCTGTATCTTCACAAAACAAAGCAAGCAGTCCTGCAGCACCTTAAAGGCTAACAGTATTATGTATTAGGTAATAAACTGTCATGGGTAAGACCCACTTCATCAGATTATGTCAAATGGTGTTTTCTTTGTAAACTATTTGCAAACTCCCCTGTTTTTTTCCACTCAAGAATCCACCAAGGGTTTCAGCAAACAAAAACAAGTGCACTAATTCTACAAATCACACATAGTTGACAAAGACTTTCAGAAAGCAACCCTAAAAAGCACAGATGGAGGAGTTATTCTCGAGATACAAAGGGTTACAACATGGAGTACAACGGAATGAATGAAGAAAATGTAGGCTGACTATCAGCGAGAGCTTACTAACAAGTTACCTTAGTGTAGCTGCAGAGAATTTAACAAGTGGTAGGAATCCCATCATCTTACATTTAACACCAGACTGGAGAAAGCACTAGTACATTTACTCTAACTTTGTAGTGACAGGAGGATGGCCTGAACTAAAATGATGATCCTCAGCAGCTTTCACAAATTCAAGGACTTGTCTACAACTTGGGCTGATGGACACTATAGGGTTGTAAATCCTGAAGTTCACTATCATGATTGACATTCATTAGTCCTTGTAGCTCCTTCTAATTTGCACTGAAATGTTCACTAGTGAATATTATAGAGCACTACTAGGATCTATACAGACCACTGTGCAACACAAATGTGCAATACCTGACTGTAAAGACAAGGAAATTTCAATTACAGAGTTCTTTGCAGCACTAAAAAGAATGAAAATTTTAATGCATTACTACTACGGTAGGCTACTGCCTGTCCTCCCCATGACCGATACCAATAACTTTTTAACACCCAATTCCGTAGTCTTCATCATGAAAAGTTTCCACTTATCTGAGATCAACAGGAGTTTGTGTAAAAGTATTGAAGATTCATAGAACTGAACCTCACTGAAAAATGGCTACTAGTAATACCAGCACAAGTGCAGTAACTTGAACTTATAATTGGGAGGCATATTAAGAATAAACAGATTTGAAAGCAAACACAACGTATTTGTGAGCATATCCCCACGTGCTCTAGCCTGCAGCATCTGACCTAAAGAAATGAAAAGAATCAGTGGAAGAGAGACATATTTCTTTCTGAATACTCAGTCTGTGTACAGGCAGGACAGCTAGAAACACCTATAAAGAAGATACAGCAGTCTCCTTATGGGCTCAGAAATGGTCTCTGAAACTGTAGGTTAAATTATAAAGGATGAATATATACAAACAATAAATACATAGGGGCCAAACTAAAAAGGTGAAGCCCCATGAGGGATAGCTCAGTGGTTTGAGCACTGGTGTGCTAAACCCAGAGTTGTGAGTTGAATCCTTGAGGGGGCCATTTAGGGATCTGGGGCAAATAGGTTTAAAACAAATTGTCAGGGATGGTGATAGGTTGTGTTATGAGTGGAGGGGACTGGATTCAATGACCTCTGAAGGTCCTTTCCAGCCCTGTGAGCTAGGTACATCTCCATATATTCATTTAGAAATAATTTAAAAAGTTGCGTTCTATGTGCCCTTATTTTAAAAAAGGATGCAACATTCAGAGCACTTCGGGTGATTTCCAGTCATACTTGCACTCCTCAATCAGTTAGGAACTTTAGAGAAGTAAGGGTGAGATTTTCATGAATGGTAAAAATGCATCTAACAGCAAAAGTAAATTAATTTCTAGATTACATTTCAGAGTTAATTCCATTTGCTTTCTGCATTATGGAGATTTTTTCCCTCTTGGAAAACATTAAATGCTCTATAGGTTGAATCTCTCTAGTCCAGCATACTTGCATCTGGCAACATCTGTGGTCTGGCATGACTTTAGTCAGCCAGATGACTACTTATCATGGGTGTAAGCAAGTTTCTCGTGGTCTCAAAGTTGGTTTACAGCCACTAGTCCTGGTTCTCAATGTTCTGGGCTGTTATTCAGCTGTAATTTACCCCTAAATGTCTTCTAAGAGCCCCGTCAGCAGTGGAAGTGTTGGCAATGCTACTAGACAATACTAATTTCCTGTGATTTGGCAGCAGTCAGGTCCCAAGGGTGCCAGACTACAGCAGTTTGACCTGTAGCTGTTTTCATGATATGGATACTTCTAGCTGAGCAGAAGTCACTTATTGGACATACTTCTAATATTGCCCAGTGCAGGTGCACAAGTAGAATTTTTAAATATTGCTATAAAACTGTTTGAAGGTGTTCAGACAATGTTGTCACTGAGACAATTATTGCAACATTCACATCTTGAAGAGCACCATCACAACTGGTGCACTTCTTGGTAGCCTTGCCAAGCACTGACAGCTTAGAGACTGCATTACCATTCAAGCGCCCACCTATGTTAGGACCGAAGAGTATTTATGAGGCTTTCCTATACTCTGCCCAGTGTACCAAGGTCAGGCCAGCAAACCATGGCAGAAAGGGGGAAAGGCAGTTCAGGACACAGCTGAGCTAAGGGAAAGAAGGCAAACAGCTGATTAATCACCCAGGTGAAAGCAGCAGGGAGGGAATGTAATTAATTAGTGAGGGCCAGCTGGTGAAAGCCAACATGCCAAAGAGGGCTTTTAAAAAGCTGTCCCAGTCAGGGAAGGAAATGGGAGTGAAAGAAAAGAGGTGGAAGAGACAGGGATGCAGTTGAGAGAGAGGGAGAAACATCACAGGCAAACATCACAGGCAAGAGACCAGCAGAGTTTGAAGAAGAGGGGAGTAGGGAGGGAGTAGTTCCAAGGAGTGCCTGGACTCCTCCCCCTTCCTCCCCTCCCCTGGCAAGACTGCAAGCCCTGACAGTGGCTAGGGAATGGAAAAACTCAACCAGCCCAGAAAGACAGAGGTGAGTACAGCCTAAACCCCCAGCCACAGGGAGAGGCACAAGGCCCTGGCAAGACACTGGGAGGAGAGGTCAGAAGGGAGGAGATACCATATCACAGTTGTCTCTAAGCAAGTATCAGAGGACTTCAGTCACCAGGGATGCCACTACACTTATTTGTTCAAGCACTGAATTCACATCTGTACAGAAACGTACACTGGTCAATTCATCTGTATTAATTAACACATTAAAGTTAAAGTACCAACAAGAACCTCTTATATAAGCACCAAATGAGACAATTAGGAGGAGGGCAGAGTACCAATGAAATTACTATCATAGTATGCTCTATCCTGTTGCTTTTATAAATCTTTTCCAAGCAGTGTTACTTCTTTTTTCAAACTTCACAGATCTCTTTCAGTTATGTTGGTAAGCAAAAGCAGGGACATTAAAGAACACAATGACTGATTACATATATATCACCAAGCATGATGGTTCTGTTAGGGGCTTTAAAAAAAAGTATGGGGAAGCTAAATATACAGGTACTGCATTGATCACCTATAAGGTTTATTAATATTTAAGTTAGAGAACTTTTACCAAAAGACTGTTCCCAGGTAAGTACAGACCGCAGCATGCATCAGGAGACTGTATCTGTTGCAATGACATATTAGCCACTTTTTTACCATAATTAGCAGTCTGAGCGGAAGACCATGGCAAAATAAATGCAGAAAAACTCTGAACAGAACAAAGTAGTAAGTCAGTGTATTTTTGGCTGACTTCACTAACATCTCATCTTGATTCTCCAGAAATATATTTAAAACATTTTGCCATTCAGTCAAAACAGAAACCAAAACACAACAAAAACTCCAAGTTAACTGGTGCAAATAGATACAACTAAGAGAATATTTTTATTTAATTAAAGAAATGTGTATCCAAGGCCATAACCACCTGAACACACCATTAACTACATAATTACAGTTCAACCCCCTTAAATAGTCAGTCTGCTAGGAACTCAGTCAGCCATCTACAAAAGCTTCTTCCTGCTCCACCTAAGCAGCATACCTCGCTATATTCTCCAAGAAACCGAACACAGCTGCCTTTGCAACATGGCCAGCATATCAAACAAAAATTCTGACTGTTACACTCTTTAATATCTGGCAGCCCCAGGACTAGGAGGTTGACGGATATTCAAATATTATGAATAAGAGAGAGGTATACCTAGCAATGCATAACACTAAAGAAAAACAAGATTAGCTATTAAGAAACAAACAAAAATGTATGCAGAGTGCTTTATTTACCAATAGTAGAATTGTACACTGTAAACTTATTCTGTATTTACCTGAATTTACTTTCACTATACTGTACTAATGAAAAATATAATTAAAATTTACTTAGTTAAAATTCCAGTTATTTGAGAGTTTTAGATAATAGAATGCCAGATTTGAAAGTGTTTACTGTAGTATGTTCAGGAAGGTTTAGTAAATTAATCATATCAGATTCAGATCTACAACAGAAAGACCCTGGGAGTTCAAGAAGGAGAAAAAAAAAAACTCTCTCTCTCTCTCTCTCTCTCTCTCTCTCTCTCTCTAACATAAAAAGGGACTTAAACTTCTTACCTGCAGTTTCTTTCAAACTTCTCTAATATACTTTCGCTATCTAAAAGGGCTGCAAGAGTCATCAAACCAAACTCTCTACCAAAATGCAGGATTCACTGTGTCTTAATCAGGGGTGGACAAACTTTTTGGCCTGAGGGCTAACAAGGGCATGGAAATTATATCGAGGGCCAGGTAGGGGAGGTAGTCCCCTCCCAAATAGCAAGGGATGGCCCAGCCACTGCCCCTTATCCAGCTGCTAGAGATTATCCCATCTTCCTGCAAGTATCTGCCAATTAAATATTATATGCCTTGCTCTAGTAGCTTCTCAAGTATTGATGGCAGATTGACTCAGATGAACAGCATCAGCCCTCACTGATTTGAATTTATTATTTATTCAAATCAATCAGAAGATCTCACATCTTCTTTACCTATCCAGATATGTACCCTTTTCTCTTTGTTGTCAATGGTAACTTTACTAGTTCTGTTGTTAGAAGTTATTTTGTGAGAAGACTAGAAATGAGCAGTTCTAACTTCCTATCATCTTCCATTACCTGTTGAAACAGATAGAGTGCCCACTGACAAATCTTGTAAGAGATCAGAGGTGAGCTAACTTTTTACATCAGGCTCCACTTTTCATCCCTGAAATTAGCAGGGCCCTGTAGCCAGACATGAACTCCCCATTTGTCCTTTTCCTTCTTCTCCCCCCCCACTGGGAGAGACAGAGGGAGACAGGCAGCCTTTGATGCCCTGGGAATACAGGTGTGCTGTCTCACCCAGACTCTCTACCATACATAGAAACCAGACAGTGAATGGTCTAGTTAATGGCCGCCCTTCTGGCTGATATCGGTAATTGACACACCTGATCACTGCCCCAGGAAGAACGGGGAACCTCCGCCCATTACCTCCAAATGGGTTCAAACACATTCCTCCCTGATTGGCCACTTGAGACCAGGAAGAAGCCTACGTGACCAAAGGGGTATAAAGAGGGGTTTGGCAGCCCACGCCCTTTGAGCTCCAATCACCTACACCTGCTGGCCAGGTCCGGTATTGACTCCTGAGACTGGGGACACCTGGTTCATATCCACTTCTTCCCAAAGGATTGAGAGAAAGATTCTGGGTCACATCGGATCTATGAGGCAGGGGTAAGAATTACACCTGTATTACATTTCTTTCCTATAGGAATTGAGGGAAAGACTCTGGTTCCACCAGGTCTAAGAGGCAGGGGTGAACATCACACCTGCAACGTGCCTTTCTTGTGTACACATTACTTGTATTAATTTAAGCTAGCTACTTTGTCTAAAACTTTTTAGTTAAATTGTTTCTATCTTTGTATAAATAAAAGGTAATTGTTAAAGCCCCTAATAAGTGTAATTTTCCTCTTGCTGCTGTACCTGAACTAAGCGCAAACCAAAGAACCCAGCCTGCCCTGGCTGCTTAGCGTAGCTGCAGGTGCGGCATCACCCCCTTTGCCCCACCAGACCTTTAGCTGGCACCTGGGCATCGGCTCACAGGCCCCCAGCCCTCAACCTGTCTAAAGTAAACCAAACACATGGAAATTTTGATTATGTTCATATTAAAAAACCCTTTTGGCATGTGTAAGAAAATAAGTATATATAACAAAAACTTTATTAATCAGTATATAAATGCAAATACACATACATAAAAACAGTAACATATTTCAACATTTTTCATGAGCTTCAGACCCAGCAGTTGGTTGTGCTGCACCCCCCTTTTGGAATTTCACACATATGCTCTAGGGCATAAAATGTCATGAAGATGGGCATCAAACTTCATGTGGCTGTTTTACTTATGTCTTTGAGAGGTATGCCCTGGAAGGAGGCTGTAGTGGTAGCTTGTGCCTAGCAGATCGAGGCTGTATCCCTGCAGAGGAAGGCAGGCCAAACAGCTAGAAGAAGAGTTTCACGCAGTCAGAAATCCAACTGGATAGTCTCTCAGCTATTGCAATGAATAGTCAAGGGGACTTTCTGATAGGCTTTGTTTTCTGCAGGTAGAAGGCCAATGCATGCCTGAAACTCAGGGAACAGAGGCAACATTCCTGTGTTGAGGCGTGCGACATTAGAAAGAAAAGACGTAAGTGGTATATCCCCTGCATAGAAATGCAGGGTCTAGACGTAGGGATATTTTCTTAGAGGCTAAGGAAAATAATTCTTCTCCCTCCTCTTTGAGGCACCCTTTTAGGTACTTGAAAGCTACTATCATGCTCCCTCTCAGCCTTCTCTTTTCCAAACTAAACAAACAATTATTTTAATCTTCAGCTTAACAAGGTCCTGGCTCGGATGACTTGGTGGGGGTTGATCCTGCTTAAAGCAGGGGGCTGGACTAGATGACCTCCTGAGGTCCCTTCCAGCCCTATGATTCTCTCATGTCTGGTCCATTAATCATTTTAGTTGCTTCTCTCTGGGTTGTCTGCAACATCTCCACGTCTTTCCAAAAATGTTGCGCCCAGAACTGGACAGAGTACACCAGTGGGGGCCTAATCAGAATGATGCTGTTCACTTCCTGAAACCTGTCTGGGGGAAGGTATGTGTACCACACTGTACATCAAAACAGCACAAAACAGCTACCACACTGTAGCCCTCATCTACTGAGATTCAGGGACTTGCCATGGGGTTGGAATGTGAACACTAGGCTGCCCTGCTGCAGCAGGAAGCCCTGAGCCTCATTGTGAGACAGATCAAAGTACGTGGTCCGCAAGCCACAGGTTCCCCATCCCTGATTTAAATACTGGCTAGTACAGTAAGGGCTGAGTTTTAGATTGTACACTTACCTTGTATTTTCTTTGAAAACTCTCTCTGAACTCTAATATCTACCACTTATAGGCTACGTCTACACGTGCACCCAACTTCGAAATAGCTTATTTCGATGTTGCGACATCGAAATAGGCTATTTCGATGAATAACATCTACACGTCCTCCAGGGCTGGCAACGTCGATGTTCAACTTCGACGTTGCTCAGCCCAACATCGAAATAGGCACAGCGAGGGAACGTCTACACGGCAAAGTAGCACACATCGAAATAAGGGAGCCAGGCACAGCTGCAGACAGGGTCACGGGGCGGACTCAACAGCAAGTCGCTCCCTTAAAGGGCCCCTCCCAGACACACTTTCATTAAACAGTGCAAGATACACAGAGCCAACAACTAGTTGCAGACCCTGTATACGCAGCACGGACCCCCAGCTGCAGCAGCAGCAGCCAGAAGCCCTGGGCTAAGGGCTGCTGCCCACGGTGACCACAGAGCCCCGCAAGGGCTGGAGAGAGAGTATCTCTCAACCCCCCAGCTGATGGCCGCCATGGAGGACCCCGCTATTTCGATGTTGCGGGACGCGGATCGTCTACACGTCCCTACTTCGATGTTGAACGTCGAAGTAGGGCGTTATTCCCATCCGCTCATGGGGTTAGCGACTTCGACGTCTCGCCGCCTAACGTCGATTTCAACTTCGAAATAGCGCCCAACACGTGTAGACGTGACGGGTGCTATTTCGAAGTTACTGCCGCTACTTCGAAGTAGCGTGCACGTGTAGACGCAGCCATAATCACATAAAAGCTCTTTCCATAGTTAATACCTCTGTTTTACATTTTACCCAAAACATGGTTTATTTGAAGTGCTTGGGATGTTTTATGTTTCTGTTTGATGGAAAAGAAGATTAAATCCAATCATTTGAGCTGGCATAGGTTGTCCCAGAAAGGAATTAAGTAACAAGTTGAAATATTTCATCTCTCTCTCTCACACACACACACACACACACACACACACACTTTTCAGTAACAGTCCCACATTGTACCATGCCACTTAGTCCAGTCAAGGACTAACAAACCTCTTGGCATCATCATATCTCCCTGAAGTACTTTTAAAAAAATGTGTAAATATTCTTTCACAAAATTCTTATATGTAACTGTAGCCTATAAGTATATATATTTGGATTTATAGCTTGTAAGCCTATAATCAAGCTTATCTATTCTCTAAGGCTAAAGCTACACTAAGATTTCTATTTCAAGATACGTTTGTATCCCAAAATAGAAACACTGTAGCCAAACACTGAGTTCAAAATAGCAGGGCTATTTTGAGCATAGCATTTCATTCGTTCCAGCTACTCCTATTGTGAGAGGGATGGGGAAAGTTCAAACTAAGTTACCTCAAAATAACTTATGCAATTTGCACAACACAAATGGCACAAATTACTTCAAGATAAAGCTACAGTGTAGCCCTAGCTCAAACACCTATTCTCTAAAAAATCATTTGCTCTTTCTTTCTATTCTAGCAGTAATGCAAGGACCTACAGATTACTGGCCTGTAAGAAGTTAGATTTAGCATTTTTTTATATTTGGATATATGTGAGTATATAGGAATTTCCAGCCCTCCTAATTAGGTTAGTCTAACCATGAAGAGGTCGGTGTGACACAGAATGGTGACTTTTTTTTTTGTGATGTCTAAAGATGCCAAAAATACAATGGAAAGATGCCAAAAATACAATGGCTCTGTCAGACAGGACATCCTGCTTTACCATACAGTAGAAGTGGGCACATCATACGGTACTTCTCAAAGATGCAAACCACAGATGTTTATTTTAGGAATCTGTCCATGAGGACAGGAAGTGACATTTCATGCATGTTCAAAGGGCTGTCAGTATAAGCCTCCAGTCAAATGTGCATACCCTCAAATCTTAGGGTATGGAAGTCTAGTTTTGATTTTGGGAGGCCTGGCTGAAATGACAAAGTCTCTACCACCTGACAGCAGATAGTATTAGGGTATCGTTCTTCTTGCTCAGAGAGGATTTTCTTGCTCCAATTTTTTTTTTAGTCTCTTCTGTTCTCTCATAATAGCACCACTTTAAATCTTTCAGTTTCCTCTGCTTTAATACTCTCTCACCTTTCACCAATCAGCCAAGTGAGGCTTGTCCTTCAGGTATGCAAGTCTTCAGGACAGAGCATGAGTATGGTGTTATGCTAGGCCAGTATTTTCCAATTTTATCTGGCCATGGAAACCTTTTAAACTCAGAAGAATTTTGTGGAACCCCATACTCCCCCTCAGTACCCAAACCTGCCCCCACATCTCTGGGCTTTACCTACTCAGTCCTCAGCCCCCAAAACCCAACCCCCTCCCCAGGATTAACCCCCCTCAGCCTCAAACCCGCCCCCACCCTCCTCAGGATTAACCTCTCTGTCCCAAACCTGCCCCCAGGACTAACTCATCTGTGGCACTGGCTGGGGAGCCTACATTTGGCAGCAACATTCACCCAGTGGGAATGAAGGCTAGCATGGAGATGTTCCACTGGTGTTGGTGAGCCATACCATGCCCACCGGAGGGGTGTGGCCACTCAGGAAGTTGGGTGAGTGAAGGTCTCTCTGCAGCTCCCTGCCCTGTCATCGCTGAAATAATGGAACTAAATTCAGTTGGTTTAACGTCCGGATCCCTGATGCCAGCCATTACACCAATTAAACTTAGTTCTACTGTTTCAGTGGCAGCAGGGCAGGGAGCCACAGAGGACTTTTCTTGCAGAATCCTTACTTTCACTTTGCAGAACCCTAGGGTTCTGTGGAACACCATATAGGAAACACTGTGCTAGGTATACTCCAGCTGCACTTTTGTTACCAATTGCAGGGATTGAATCTGTTTGTGTTTCTCGTCCTATGCATTTTGTTGTGTGATTTTTAATACCCATTGCAATAAAAATTGTTCTGCTTTTGTACTGCTTACAGTGTACATGGGATTGCTGCAAGTCTCAAGACCTACCTGCGGACACAGAGTTCTTTTACCGCTTAATATCTGTAGTCCACAGTGGAAAGCAAACTTCGAAATTCTCAGGTCAGATTGGCAAGTCAACACTCAAAAAACATTCCTAATCAAATTCCCAACTCCAGTCAGTGACAAACAGTTACAAGATTACATGCAGAACACAAGAAGCCCTGTGGCACCTTATAGACTAACAGACATTTTGGAGCATAAACTTTCATGGGCAAAGACCTGCTTCATCACTTTTATTCGTTGTCAAAATCTGGACTATTTCTGCACAAGACATATTATATACACTTCATGTAAAAATTCCCTGAGCTGTGCTTTTTATCTTCTTCTGTTGCACAATTAACAAATTTTGTTTTACTGATATGAAGAAGAGCATGCAATATGATTTGGCAGGCAGAATAAATTTAAGTTAATGATATTGGAAACATTTAAACCACAGGATAGATGCTCTCCCCCCCCCCACTCCCGAAATCTCGGGTTTATAAAGCAGTATTTTGCCAAGAATTGAACTAATGTTTGATGCTTGGATTGTAATACAGGTTGAACCTCTCTAATCCAGAATCTCTTCATCCAGCAATCTCTGTAATCCAGCATGACTCTAGTTGGATGACCACTCATCATGGGTGTGGCCAAGTTTCCCGTGGTCCCATAAAGTTTGTTCACAGCCACCAATCCTGGCTCTCAGGGATCTGTGAGCTTATTTAGCTCTAATTAACCCCTAAGTGTCTTTTAAGAGCCCAGTAAGCAGTGGGAGTGTTATCAATATGCTAGAAAATATTGACCTCCTGTCATCTGGCACCCGTCAGGTCCCAAGGGTGCTGAATTAGAGAGATTCAACCTGTAGGTAACAACTGCTAAGTCTGGACTATTTTAAACCCTTCAGTAATAGAAGCGGAGAGCTCTTACCATGGCTATGAACAGTGCCTGGACTCAGTGCTGGCTGGAGCAGATCTTTGGTTGGAGTGAGGTGTACTTCTTTCCCCTGACGCTGGCTCATCTTTCCTGGAGTCAGAAGGTGTGATTCATCACTGTTTATTAGCACAGCTGAAACATAAAAAGCATGACCATTCATACAGAAATATGCAAAACAAATAAATAAATGATAACAAATCAACTGTAATCATTAACAATATGCCCTTGAGATTCAATCCTTAGGACCTCTATTTTCTAAGCCACAGTTGCTCTCTATTCTTGAGCAGGCTAAGGAACTTCTGAATCAGCAATTTGTTTGGGGGCAGTCAAGGTAAATAGATAGTGCCAGACTGATCTGGGAGAGTGAGGCATGTTGCCAAAAGGAAGAGTATGAGGAGTCAGGAAAGCTGTGTGGTCTAGATTCATCTGTATTAACCCACTGCAAAGCACACTCCTGTGGGTACAAATGGGGGCAGGGAAAGGGATCTGGATCAAGCCTCTAGCTGGTAGGAATACTTAGTACAGCTGATTATACATGTTGTTCATGCACACAGGCCACAGCTGCAGCTCAAGAGACTCCCTTGCAAGACCCCATGTGTATTTGTTCCTAAAAGCTATCAATGGATGCACATTACTATAACAGGTATATAACCTTAAGGTGAGGGAACAGCAGGACAGCAATGGAGGAAAATTAAGAAGCAGAATCTTTTCAAGATTTTCAGTGTCACTACATGCTGATGAAGTGGGTCTTTGTCCATGAAAGCTTATGCTCCAAAAATGTGTTAGTCTGTAAGGTGCCACAGGACTTCCTGTTGTCTTTAAAAAGCAGAAGTCAATAAAGAGAAATTTCCTCCATGACATTTGCAAACAAAACTATGATGGGGTGGAGTAGGAGGGCAAACTTTTTTAAAAAAGCTTTAGAGAGTAAGTGCCATAGTAGCGAAGGGCCAGTAAATCATGGATCAGTTCACTTGTATTCACCTATAAGCTGTTCAAGGCAAGGACTGTGCCCTTCTTCTGCAACAGTACAGTGGCTAGCACACTGTAGTCCTGGCTAATGAAACAAGAAGGGAGGGGGGCACAAAACACCAAAATGAAGGCAACAAAATTAAAGGGTGCCTAATTCAGCATATCACCATTGGCAAGGTGCAAAATTAGATGTGAGCCACTTGGCTATGAACCTCATCAGGCCTTAAGATTTCCACATCTTGTCAGACTGGGCCTCTGAGTTGTACATTTAAACCACATCAGGACAGGAGTCCAATTTTTCCAACGTGACACTTTAAAGAACAAACAGATGCCTGATGTCTTGTTTCATTACATAACTATTACCTATTTTTTTCCACAAAAGTGTTGATGACCAGCGAAGACGGTATGAAGAGAAAAAGGACAGTAGTAGTTCCCCACTTTCTAGCTCTGTTGTGGGTAAACTACAGAACAGCTATGGGGCCTGCAGATCAGGAAAGTTGGGTGAAAGTAGCACTTCCTTTCCTTCCTACTCACTAGGAAGGGAGAAAGAATAGGGTTAAAATCAAATGCTCTTTCTAGAGATTCAACATACGAGTGTTGGCAGGCCAGTATTCCAGAGCCAACAGGTAAGTCAGTATAGAAGCAAAATGCGAAAGTGCAAAGCATCTATACAGGAAATCATTTTAGAGCTTCAGTGGATTGTGAGAAATAAGTCCTAAGAAAAAAATGACACTATTCTTAAAACAAATTACTGTATTATTTTAAAGACAGCAACTTTGAAGTACATAACAAATACACAATTAACAACTAGAATTTTGAAAGGTAACTCCACACTCTTACTCCTTGATTCAGCCAAAAAAGCCTTTTATGGTTTTTCACATCTCTACCTTTACACTGTTGCAATCGAGCTGCAATTTCATTTCTGCTGTTACATGTAGTAGGAACCTAACCATTTGAAGAGTTATCAAGTATAGAACTATAATGCCCTCTACTGGTTCCTATTTGGCATTGGAGGTGAAGTCACCAGGTTCTCCAGTTTTCGCATTGTAATGTCCAAAGTGCTTCCAGTTGTGTTCAGTATATGCATATTAATCAAAATGACATGACTTCAAAAGGAGGATAGACTCAGGCTTTTAGTATTAATTGAAAAGTTATATAAACACAGAGTAAGACTGGTCAAAGTATTGCCAAAGCTACTTAGGGCTGCTTAATACCAGTGATATATTTTGTCTGGGGGTATGTACACTGGAGCCGTATGCAGCTCTCTGAGCAATAAAATGCTTGGAGCCATGAGTGCTGGGCTCCACTCTGCGCACACGTCCCTCCCTAGCACTTGGAGGGAGAAGCACATGACAGCAACACTGGTAGCAGTGGCAATAGCAGCTCCAGTAAGCCACCAGCGTTAGATTACAGCAAGGGGGGTGCCTGGCTCTGGAAGACCAGGGATTGGGTTAAAGTGGGGGCTGGGGAGGGCTGGGGCTGCCTGGATTTGGAGAAGAGGAGGGGGACTGGGTTAAAGCAGGGACCCGGCAGTGCCTGGCCTCTGGTATATTATGCTTATTATCTGAAGTAAGGGATAAAATTCCAATTTGTACAATTTTAGTTTAGTATTTGTAATGATGACAACTGAAAGGGCTTAAAATGAACCAACTTCTTGAGCAAACAAAGAATAAAACTGCAGTTCTGGAAGAAAGTAATACATAGGAAACCATATCAGATGCATTGATTTAACTGCAGCCCTCAGCAATTTGAAACCTACTTTTGGACATCTGATTTCATCCAAACAAGCTCAAATTTCACATAAATTTATAGTTTTTCTTGTAATTTCATTGATCACTGTTCATTGATGTTTGCATAAATAAATATATATATGAATAAAAGTGGGCTTATTTTATGTTCATCTAATATTTATTCATCCTCTTCGCACAACCCTAAAATGGCAAGTTTATTGCCTATAGGCCAATTTCTTCCAACCAACCAGTTACAATTAAGTTGTTCAAACAAATGCATTGCAGTAGTAGGAAAAAAAAAATTCATGTCCGAAAATAGTGGGTACTGGGAGTACTTTTATATTCAATTTTTTAAAGGGGTACTTGATAAAAATAAAAATAATCAGGAACACTGGTATAGTCTGTTTTCTAACTAGTTTATAAGTGCCGTAAGGCCAAGACTTTTAACTGTATATGCACTTAAGAACATTCAACTCTTCAAATGAGGAAGTGCTTCAAAAAAGTTAATCTGTAAAGCTGAAAATGATCAGCAGAATTCATCGTTGTTTAACCCCAATGGTATTTGCCAGCATAGTGTTACAGAACAGTAAGAAGGTGAATGGAAGAGTTCTCAGAACTGTGGGAGCACGAGCACCTGGTGGCCGGGCCTCACTCGCAAGGCAGAACGACCATATACTCCATCTTGGAACGCTATCATACAATGGCGGGAAGGTCTGAAGTCAGGCCAGGAGAAAGAAATCAGAAAGTTGACAAGTAGTTGGAGAGTCCCCAAAGAGAACATCCTGACAAGCAGATAGTAAGCCCCCAAAGAGAACAGCTGGGGCTAGTAGCTGGAAGCCCCCCCAAAGAGAACATCTTGGTTGTACAACATCAGAGGGTCCCAGGGGAGGGTCAGAAAAAGACCAAGGACAGAGAAAATCTTGTAACATGTTCCGACAGGCCGGGAGGATAGAAAGCCCAAATTAGGTAACAAACGCTTTAATTGGCCAGGTATCGAACCCCCAAGTAAGAAAGTATAAAAGGTGATTTAGCAGGAATAAGGGTGTGGGCTCCTGGACACAAGGCAGAGGCTAGCAACTTCCAGTCCAGACAGCAGACCCCGGCCTGATCACCCGGACGTCACCACCACAAAAGGTCCCAACCAAGCTGTATCTCTGACTTGAAGGGCCGCTGTACCAACATAGTTGTTGGTGAGATGTGGGAGCATTGGATGTTATTGGTAAGTCACATGTAATTATATACAGCTATGTGTAACCTAGTGTTTAGCCTATGCCAAATAAATAACTATATATAAACAAGTAATTGTAGTTACGAATAAATGAATCAATCACTGTCAGTAAATACCACTAGCTGGGGCTGTACAGAGAATTATTGGGACTTAGAACAGCCACAGGGCATTGTGGTGTTCACAATCGGAGCGTTATTGTTCCTGGTACTCATAATACTGTGGAAACCTAGGTTTTAAAGTAGATACGCTGAATCACATATTGCTGCTACACTATATAAGGCTGCTATAAAGGTGGGGTGGTCGGTCCTGGGCCACCCGACTCCCCCCGCTGTATCACACCCCACGTGCACCCACGGGACCCGGAGTAGGTCGGCACATCGTCAAGAACATGTGCACTTCTGCCTGTGTTGCGTAAGTCAGGAATGATCTGTTATGAATCAATGAGAGGACCTTCCCTCTTATGCCATGATAACTTAGGTTAACTTAGCTTTGGTGAGGGACCTTGTCAAAGGCTTTCTGGAAATCTAGGTACACAATATCCCGTGGATCCCTTTTGTCCACACATGCTTACTGATCCCCTCAAAGAACTCTAGCTGATTAGTAAGGTATGATTTCCCTTTGAAGAAGCCATGTTGACTTTTTCCCAACAGATTATGCTTATCCATTTGTCTGACAATTCTATTCTTTACTACAGCTTCAACTAAATTTGCCCAGTACTGATGTTAGACTGTAGTTGCCAGGATCACCTTCAGAGCCATTTTGAAATATTGGCATCAGATTAGCTATCTTCAACTCATTAGGTACAGAAGATGTTTGAAAGATAGGCTACAAGCCACATTCAATAATTTCACAAAGTTCTTTTATGAGTTCTTTCAGAACTCTTGGTTGAATGCCATCTGGTCCTGATGACTTTTTACTGTTAAGTTTATCAGTTTGTTCCAAAACCTCCTCTAATGCCACCTCAATCTGGGACAGCTCCTCAGATTCGTCACCAAAAAAAACAGAACACACACACCTCAGATTTTGGAATCACCCGAATTCTCAACCACGAAAGGTTTTCAAGTTTTCTTTGCAGCTATCAGGGCTAAAAATTTACTTCACGTGAGACTCTTGCCTTTCATTAAAAAAAGTAAAGAGGACCCCAAGAAGTAGGTATTTAAGAGAAATACCAGATACTATGTTACTCACTAGAATTCATATCACAGGCATTTACAATGCTTCAGTATATAAAAGGTTTCACTTCAGTCAACACTATCATCTCAGAATCCCAAAACTCCATATTTAAGTAATATTCCAGTTCCAGCCTTTATTAAGTGGCATCTGTAATTTAAAATTCAAAAAAAATCTCATGCAATCAAAGCTTTTAAGAGATCTTACACCACAGTCTATAGTGTACGAGATGAGAAATGGAAGCTAGAGATGTAAAAAAAACCAACAAAAAACACTTAAGTGTTTGAATTTTCTTTAAATAAAGATTTACCCCCCACCAATTTTACTGATCTTCCAACAAGTAAAAAACACTGATTATAATGATTATACTTCGGTTACGAAACTTGGATTTAACAGGTTTTTTTTTTTTTAAACTTACTGAAGTGCCTAGTACTTTAATCAGCAGCAATTTAAATATATGCCTCCTTGGCATGTGTCCTTTTGACATTAAGCCTACAGTACTAAGTGCCATCAAAAAGCAGAAGAGAAACAGAACCCCCACCTACAATGTAAAATCATCTCTTTTCAACTTCTGGCTAATTACACATTCAATGAAACTTCAAAGGAGATCTGAAATCTAAAACACTGACCTTGTGCTCAAAATAGGTAAGTTTGGTTTTCCTCTCTTCAAAACTCTTTCAGAATTAAAACTTTGGAGGAGACATGTTGAACAACCTCAACATCTCTAGTCTGTCACATGGAAGTTTAGCTGGGAAGTTTCATGACCAGTTTCAGCCCTCTTATTTATTGTGGAAGAGTCTGGACAGTTTGTAAACCAACACTGGGATGTTCTTCTAAAATACATGCTATATGTCTAGGATGTGTAATGGGGAAGTTCTATGGCCTGAGTCACATAGGACATCAGAGCAGATGATCACAATGGCCCTTTCTGCCCTGGAATCTGTGAATCATACAAGAACTGCCCCAGAAAGACTGGCCCTTTAATAAGTAATGGGTCTGCCCCATCTGTGTCTCACACACAGGGATAGGCAAAGGCAAGTTAAGTCACATGATAAGCAGGTCACATGACTAAAGAAGCCATTGTAAAATTGGGGTGCCGGGGGGAAAGAAGGCAGAAGCCAGGGACGGAGGAAGACTCAAGAAACAGAATCATGAATCCTGGTAAAATGCCCTGGGAGTTGTTCTTGGTAGACAGCAAGGCAGGACTCAAAAAAAAAAAAAATCCAGGGGAAGATGAGTGGAGAAGGGAGAAACCGGCCTGGACAAAGATTTTTTGGAGTGCATTATTTTGGTTTAGATACCCTGGAAAGAGTAGATTATTTTCTTTCATGATTTAGCCATAGGACCAAGTATTCACAGCAACTTAACCAGGTTACAAAACCGGGAGATCCAGACTTAATTCAGGATCAGAATGGGTAGGCTGAATTGCTACAAGAATTAAGATAAAAATTCTGTAAAGGACAGAAAGGCAGCACAACAGAAAACAAAGTCTAATACTTGAAATTAAATTCAAACTGACCTACCCATCTGCATGTTACTGAAAACAGTATTTATAAATTGTTATGAACAATATATAACTACAATTTATTTCACTTTAACAGTTTGTAGGAAAAAAAAAAAATATACAAAACCCCAAGTGATTTGAAGAGTTTCTGACAGCAGTAGTCCCATAGGTCACCGTCTTTTTATGACTTGTTATTTAGTAATAATGCATCGCAACAAGTCTCCCTTATGATACCTCTTTTTGGTCACACTTCACTATGGAAGGTTTTTTAATCAAAATTAACTGCACAATAAGGTGTTGATAGCAAAACATTGCTCTATCACTACACTAGCTCAAAATAAAACAAACTGTTTTTACCAGTTACATCACTATGATCTATGCCCTTTTCAATGTTTATATTACAGTAGCATTTGGAGGCCCCAGCTCAGCAAGTGTTAGGCACGATATAAACAGAATGAGAAGACAGTCCTTTCTTTTAAAGTGCTAAATATTCCCATTTAAACTGCAGAACTCCAGGTGGAATGGTAAAAGGATTAATATTTTTCTAGCCCTGGCTGAAGAACAATACAATACCCCTTGCCAAGAATTGCGGTTGCTTTTTAAAAAATTTACCGAACACCTACGGACAACATCAACATGAAGAATCAAGTATCTCTCTCGATAGCTGTCCTTATCTCAGTTTGGTCATAACACACACAAAACCCTAGTATTGTGTGTGCTTGCCCACACGCTCAGACAAGAAGATGGTGATCTTAACCTACTTGCCGTAGTAGAGGTCAGTCACTTACTTGATGGTCCATGAGAGTCTCTGATCTCACCATGATGCTGCACGTGCAATGCAATTGGAGAACGAAGAACAGCAAACGAAAGAGTCCAGGCCAGGAAGAAGCAAAATGTGCAGAGATGTCAGCAACAGCAGCAAAAGGAAAGAGGAGGCACAATGAAAATAGAGTTAGCTCATCACTAAAATACAAAACACACATCAACATTAAGACAAGACTTAACAGTCTGGAAACAAAACATTGAAGCAACAAAAACTGGAAAGCCATTATTAGCTTGGATGCAGTTAGTGAGCAGCAAATACCTCTTTTAGGCAGACAAAAGCAGATCTGAAAGGTGTTCAGCAAGTTAGAGTTCACAACTCATTACAATAAAACATGTCTCAAATCTGTAGTTAAGTCAGTCTCAGACAACCACATCCTTGAATGAGTTGGGATTCCAGAACAATCCATGTAAAAGTACAAATTCTCTCCCTCAAACTGTACATGTAAGCACAAAAATTCCTGAAAGAGAATTACATGCGCAAATGCCCACTAGGTACGATGCAGCCAAGCATAACCATTTATGCAACATGGTTATTTTAGAAGGCTCAGTGTTCTAGCTCACTAAGTACAGCTAACCCATCAACCAGCACACTTTTCCTGGGTAGGAAACAAGAAAACAATGGAAACTGGGTTTTAAAAAAAAAAGTAAAGAGGCGGCATTGTTTTTGTGCATCTCCAAATAAATGTAAGCTGTGTTGCACATTTTCCCCACTTCTGTCTTCACTGAACTATATATAGTTGAGCTTCAGGAGGATAGGACAGATATAAAGCAACAGCTGACACCACCTCACTTTTTTGGAATTGTGGAGGGGAGCATATTTAACTAATATCAATCAATCATTTATATTCCATTAGTATTCAAATCTTGAGTTAGTGTCAGGACTCCTGGGACTAGGTGCTGTAAAGAGGAAAGATATGATCCATATACCTGTCCCCAATGTGCTTTCCATTTTAAAAGAGACAAAGGGTGGGAGATCAAAGGAGAAAACAATCCTAGTGACCACATGCCCATGTTTTTCCCCTTAAAAATGGGGGGTGGGGGAGGGGAAATCCCCAACTGCTCCTCTGCTAAGTTCTCCCCCTTTCCCCAGATTTTAGCTCTCTACTAGTCTAGTTCTGTGTGTGGCTAAAACAGAACTGTTGCACAGCTAATTTACTTTTTATTTTAAAGACACAATGTTTTGCAAAGCTCAACCAAAATCCTACCAAATGGTGCCTGAGAAGGCAAACTAACTGTATTTTAAAATGGTGTCATCAGATTTGTCTCCATATTACACCCAGAAGCCATGAGGGTATGTCAGGAGTCTCTTGCTTCCTAAAGAACATGGCCATGGCCCCTAGTTAGCAATAGTTTCTTCAGTTTTTTTTGTTTGTTTTGTTTTTTTAAACAAAAACCAGGTGCATTTGGAAGCACTTTCCATATGATCCATTTCAGTTTCTCCTCTTTAGACAGCTAACTAGTATCATGCATGCCTGGATCTTTTTTACAGCGTATCGAGCCAAAGAAAGAATATGTTTTTAAATATGGGAACATGACTCCAAAACCTCCAAAGGTTAAAAGGAAACTTAGGGACTGAAGTAGTATCTGAAACTGGATTAATTTCAAGTTGATTTCTCTTTAAGTGCATAATACAATACAATAGCATACCAAGACTGGAAACCAAGTATATGTTACTATAAATGTGATTACGTTAGTTTACTGCTTTTAGACTTGAGGAAGTTCCAAGAGCAACAAAATAGCAGTGTCAAAGACATGCAGGGCAACAGCCTACCAATTATTTCAGTGAGATAATGAGTCAGAACACCAAGCCCTTCCTCATCAGCACCACTCTGCTACATCCACTAGTTCACAATAGTAAGAGGAGGAATGGAGGGCAGGGGTGAGGGGAATCAAAGTATTAATGAGTAAGCATAGAGGGATCAAGGGTTCTGCAATTTAAGCTTCCTAATCTCTAGATAGCCTCTACTTTCATAGTGGTGAAATACACAATGACAAAGCACGGCAGCAGGCTCTCCCCGCTACTACCTCAACAAATTAGTGAGCAGTCCACACCTAATCTTCACCCTAGCACAGTCTTGACCTCGTAAGCACACGAGAATTAGAAAGTACAGGCCAGGAGAGCGTGTCACCTGAGATAACTTAAGTCTTTTTATATAACTATTTTAGCACTGCATGGTTAATCCTGTAGACTCATACAAAGAGCTCCTACGCTACAGGAAGAAACACAAGTCTAACTCTGTTCCTGGCATTTACCAATAAATAGTGCTTATGCTGACAAATTAGAGTCCATGCTGATCAAACATCAACTTGAACTACAGCTATTATACAGTGCATCTGTACCCAACACAAACATATATATTTGTAGTCTACAGTCTTATCTGAAAAATGACCTCTTTTCAGGACATTTTTAGATACAGAAGACCTCTGCTTATGTCACAAAATCCTACCAGTATCACCCAGAGTCCAAACTGAAATGTTACATACTGGGTGTGTCTACACTTTGGAAAAAGTGGAAATGGCCATGTTAATGGACAAATCGAAGAATACTAATAAATATTCAGAACCTCGTTGGCATGCTGCCAGCCGCAGAACTTCAAAAGTGCCACGTTTCACTCGTGCATGGCTTGTCTACAGGGGGTCCTTTTTGCAAGGACCCTGCAAACATCAAAATCTGTTATTGAGTGTCCAGTAGCAGCAGCAGTCCTAAAACAAAATTTCAAAAATCAAAACAAAACAGAGAGAGAAATCTGAGCTGTAATTTATTTGCAAATTTGACTCCATCAACCAAGGATTAAACAGAGACTGGGAGGGGCTGGCCCCTTGCAAAAGCAGCTTCTCTACCTTGGGTGTTAACATCTCCACATTAGACTCTGACAATGGTCCACTTCTCCTCTCTCCCCCCGCCCCCCCCCCCCCCGATCTGACTTGGTTTTTTCCTCTTTTGATACATACTACTGATAATGGGCCATTTCCACCTTGACTGAATAGACTGGGTCAGCTCTGACCCTCCCTTTTACTGGGACCCCATTCTTTAAATACCCCTTGAACACCCTTCCCCACCCCTTGACCACACACACACCCTGATGGAGTGGGTATTTGCTCACAAAAGCTTACACTCCAAAATATCTGTTAGTCTATAAGGTGCCACAGGACTTCTTGTTGTTCTCAAAAGATACAGACTAACACTGATACCTGCTGGAGGTACAAGCTCCAAAATATCCTGTTGCCAGTTAGGTGATAGAGTATTAACATGCACACCCCCTGCCCTGTATGCTCGCTGAGGCAGAAATTCAAACTAGGAAAGCAGATGAAGGAACCATTAGCAATTGGCAGTTCTGTCAGAACAAGGAGGAAGGGATGAGTCCTGTGTTTCCACAGGTCAAAATGACAAAGTTTCACATACTGAAACAATTACAGTCTCACTGTTAGCCAGCAAAACTGTCCAACATGCAAATACTTAATTAACATTGCACAAAATCATGTGAAACATTACATTCTCTTTTCCAGAATTGAGAGGAAGTATTAAACACATTTTCAGTAAATATTTAATTTGCTAAGATATAAATGTGAACAGTCTTTAGGAAAACAAGTTTACAACAAGCAAATGTATAAAAAAGTTCCTTTTTTAAGTTCGTCATTAAATTACTGCTTGTTCACCCAAACTGCCGATGATTACACACACACATACTTATGTAAACTTAGTATCTGCAGTTCACTAAGAAAAAACAACTATGTAGTCTAAATATAAAATATATAAAGACCAAAAGAAAATTTTCAAAATCACTTGAGTTTTTAAGTCCAACTGGATTCCAATAAGACTTCCAATAGGGTTTTGATGTTTTTCAAGATTTTACCCCACACCAAATTGTTACAGGATTTATTTTTAAAAGAAGATCATTCCACTATCTGCAGCCCATAATTAAGGCTATTTTCATAAACTAGAGTTTCTTGGACTAGACATTCTCAATCTATGGACAGATAGTTCATTCATTTTAATTGAACTAGGTATTAGCTGTGTCTATGTATCAGGGAAAAGTCCACCAATATCAATTTTTTCCCTATACTACTACATTTCTCCTAAATGCTACAATTAGCAGATAAATTTAACATCCTTCTGTGTACATATATCAGGGCCATACCACCAAACCTGAATCTGAACCTAAGTGATCACGCCAAATTGTATTTATCAGTTTTTCAGACTGACAAACAGCATATGTAGAAGAGAATATATAAAACATTTCTATTATTCAGTCTTTAGTGGTCACAAAAATGCTGGCCTGATACGAATTTAAGAGTGACAGTAGAATTTATCTCTGCAGATTCTCTAGTTATTCTGTCCCATCCCTGGCTCCAAGGTCCCTATCGAAGGCAAGAAGCACATACTCTTACAAAAGATCATTTTTTCCAGTGAGTCTTGAAATAATCCCTTTTATTTGTATCAGCAAATCAGGCCCTGACTTTCTAGGAGTAACACACCAAGTACATACCAAAAACTATTCTTTAAAATGGGCCTAAGATTCTTGAAAAAGACATTAGGGGAGGGGGTGCTGTTAACTATAAATTTCCTGGTCATATTAGAATTTTGGCATTTAAACTCTCACATTTAGAAAAAGCACAATGACTATAGGAGGCTTTGTGTGGCCACAGTCCCAACTCTGCCTGACTGGTGAATTTCCTTAGTTTAGGTAATAACATAGGATTAAGGAGCAAAATAGCGTTAGGCTCTAACTTTTGAGAGTTGGACAATGTCTATATTATGTAATGACCTCTGTTAGAAATCCCCTTGTTCAAAAGAGTTAAATTTTGGTGGCTTTTGTAAAGCAGCACAAGATTTGTTTTTACTGATTTTCAGACCTAGCTAACGGAACAGATTTTAGTAAGGCATTAAAATTTGGCTTTGAAACAGTAGCAAAACTGCAACCTTCGTGGAAAAAGCGACTGCTTTTTTGTGACAGACCGATAACTGTTCAAAGAGCTGATTATACAATTTGAACACAAATAATGAAGAACAAATAGTTCAATATTCTACCCTTTAAAATGCAGTGTAACAATGAGTTTTACCTATTGCACAAATTTTTATTGCACAAACTGAATGTTAAAGAACACTTACATATGTAACATTTTCAAATACAGCAAATAACTTTATTTCAGAGAAAATTTTGTTCTTTTCGTAAAATGGCTTTATGTATATAAATCAAAGTGTTCCTGCACTAAAGAATGATTCCAGTCATCAAAAAGATTATATATTGCTATAATTCAGGCTGTGCATTCTCATTATATTGTATCCAGACTTTATCTGTATAGCCCATCAATAGTTGAAGAAGGAATAGTTGTGAGGTTTTATGAAGTTCTTTTAAGTTTGAAAATATAATTAAAGTTTGCAGAACTAATTCATTTAAACCACTATAACAATTTCAAGAGGAAAGCACAGTGGGGAGGAGAAAGAAACAAACAGTAGAGATACTTCACCAAAATTCACTGCTTCCGTATGAGTTACATATGAAATTTCAATCCAAGAAGTTGTTTGACGACAAAGAAAAAATTAAGCTACAATACTAGTTCACAGTACTATAGAGGCAATATTAAGATAGCTTTCTGCTTTGTAGCCACAAATAGTTAAGATGAACAGTTTCCCAGTCAGGTCTAAAACAATGTTACTTTTGAAACCTTTTACTTAGTGTGCAAGTTACGCATTTATGCACAAGATGATGAACAACAGGTTCTACCAGTATTTAAAAGAAAGCGCCATGAACAGCAAGAATACGCCTTACCTCCCCTTTACCCTCGGAAAAGTTGTTAAATAAGCTATTTACAGTTAAAAGGTGCTGCACATTAGTGTCTCAAATCTCTTGCATTTGATCTTTACACACAATTTAAGTAATCCATCACATCCCAGTGTGCACACAAGATTGGATTTGTGCAGACACCTCATCACCCTTTTCACTTCTCCCAAAATAGCACACTAAAAATAATCTGTGTTGCACTATTTTCAACTGTTTCACCTTTCCCTGGAATCCTATTACTGGCTTCTTGCCACATCAAGCCTGCTCAGGAAAGACTGGCAGGGAAAAAAGGGAGGTGTTCCCGGTATATTAAAAATGTATACGCATGGTTGAGATGGAAATAGGAAACAGACTTGTTGACACAGTTCGTGAATAAGGATCAAAGGGATAAAAAACCAAGGGTGATGTCATGGTAAGGAGTCTAATACAGAACACCTAATAAAGAAGAAAATCTGAATGAAGTGTTTACTCAAAATCTAACAATCACCCAAAGCACAGATATAGGTGGTAAATGAGGATTTCGATTAACCAGACATCTGTGGTGGGGAAATAACATAGCCCAGCACAGATTATCCAACAAATTCTTGGATTATTTTAAATTTCAGAAGGTAAAGAAAGCTCCTGAGGGCTGTGGGGTAGGCTGCTCTTGATTGGATTTTAACCAGTATCGAGGAACTAGTTGAAAATTTGAAAGTGGACAGCAGTTTAGGTGACGGAGATCATGCACATGTAAGGAATGTGCCAGCCGGAACGTGTCTCCCAGAGATCATTGGCATGAGAATGCAAATGTGTGCATATGCGATACCTTGCAAACAAAGACTGATGGGTAGCAAGGAAGCAAAAAAAATTTTGTCTATTGTAAACACATTGTTATAAAAAAACAAAATCACAATTTATGGTAACACTCAGTATAAGAATTGTGAAATCTCACCAATGCTCCAAACCATTGTGGGAGACAGGGCAGTTGATATAACTGCATAAGACATGGATTACACAGGGCTCCCTGGTTTAAAGCATTGTAAAGCAGACAGGGAGGCATATGGGTTGAACCAGCTAGCTGAGTGCCTTGGCCATATAGCTGTAAGCCTAGTTTGACTAGCCCTCCTCACCTGTTAAAAGATAGGAGCTGACTACTAGTGTTTGTATGAGACTCCACTTTGGTGGATAGATATTCAAGAGCTGAAACCACAGAATGGTGGCTGAGGCTACCAAGAGCTGAAATCACAGGGTTTTGCCTCAGGCCAGACTCACAAACAGTGGGCAGAACAATTGGTGGGTGGCAGGTAGGAGGAACAGCAGCCGGTGCAACTGGCAGGCAGTCAGTAGGGGAGCAGCAGACAGATGGACAGCGCAACCAGCGGATAGCTGGTAGGAGCAAGCAGAATGCTGGACAGGTGCAGAGGTGGCATTGTCTCAGACTCCACGAGGGAATGCATCAGCGTGAGGTGTCAGTGCCTGCACAGACTGGGCCAAGTGGGGCATTTGAATTGGGGGATGTGGAGAAAGTTGGGTGTGCGGATTGGCTGTTTACAGTATTGGACTGGTGAGCCTGAGAGGCCAAGGACATTGCTCAGTGCATTTGAGCTGGGACAGTTACTTGAGAACTGGTTATGAACTCTGGGTGTGATAATTTTCCCAAGCTTATGCTAATTGACTTTTCTACCTCTTTTAATAAAAGTCCTTTTCTACACTCAGACTCCATGCTTGCGAGTGGGGAAGCATTGCCTCTCCAAGGCACCCAGGGATGTGTGATGTTCCCAGGCTACTGGGTGGGGTCTTGAGCCCATTCTGTGTGAGATGGATGAAAAGGAAC
Organism: Carettochelys insculpta; assembly: GCF_033958435.1. Taxonomy (NCBI): domain Eukaryota; kingdom Metazoa; phylum Chordata; order Testudines; family Carettochelyidae; genus Carettochelys; species Carettochelys insculpta. Next base: position 307,075,306 of record NC_134137.1, on the reverse strand, counting down.
CCCTAGATGTTGAACTCGGCCCTGGTTGCTGCCACTTCCTTCTGGCAGAAGGGTTAAACATAGATTTCATGATTCTAAGAAATGGTAAGAGGTGAACAGCAAAATGAAGACAATGGATTTCAAGAAGGAAGACTTTTGCAAACTCAGGGAGTTGGCAATATCCCACGAGAAGCAAGTCTAAAGGGAAAACAACTGAAGACAGTTATCAGTTTTTACACACACACACACACACACACACACACACCCCCTATCCAACTATACTGGCTTAACCAAGAGATCTTAGATTACCTAAAAATAAAAAAAAACAGTCCTACAAAAAGTGGAAACCACCTAAACATCAAAGAGGATGAATATAAATAACCACCACAAGTATGTAGGAGCAAAATTAAAAAGGTCAAGGCAAAACCTGTGATCAAACTAGCTAGGGACGTACAAAAAAACCCCCATACGTTAGAAGCAAGAGGAAGATCAAAAATAGGGTAGGGCCTTCACTCATTGAAGAGGAAGAAACAATATCAGAAAATGTAAAAGTGGCAGATGTGAGTAAAGATTTCTTTATTTTGATTTCCACCAAGAAGGCTGCTGGTGATTAAACAGCTAACATAGCAAAGAGCCAGTGAAATCGAGAAGAGGTTCAAAAGCTAAAAGATGGAAAGAACAAGTTCAAATTACATGTTAGATGGCTTCAAGACCCCATGACCTGATGAAATGCATCCTCATATGCTCAAGAAGCTGATTGCAGAGATATCTGAACCAACATCTTTGAAAAGTCATGGTATATAACAAAGTATGTAGTTAAGGAATCCATTTGAAAATATCTAGAAGACAATAAGGTGATAAGTAACAGTCAGCATGGATTTGTCATCAACAAACCACGTCAAATGGGCCTGATAGCCTTTTTTGACAGGGTAACAAGCCTTGTGGATAACCGGGAAGCAGCAGATGTGGTACATCTAGACTTTAGTAAGGTTTCTGATACATGATCTTGTCATTAGCAAAGCACGAAAATATTCTTTGCGGTCACTCAATGACATGTAGAATGTCTTCATGACACCCTCCTATTTGTGAGTCCACTTATGGTTGACCAGCCCAATCCTGGAGCCGCAAGTCTTACCACAGAAAGGGCAGGTGCTGGTAGCTGTCTCATGTATAAAGATTGGTTTTTGTTTACAACATTATTCTTGCAGCTGCCAGACGGTGAAGATCATATCCACTTTTCTTTGGAGTGATGGGATGCCACATTGGGATTCTGGAAGAATTTCTTCTGAGAGTGACAGGAGTCAATTTGCAAGGATTCAAGCTAAAATAATATGCCCTGCTCTTGCCAGCAGAAAGATGCCACAATAGTTTCTGCGGACCAATTTGTCACCTTTGTTGCAGAAACTGATGATCAGTGTGTCTCTGAACTCTCATGGCATTTGCTCCCTACCCCAGATCTTGAGAATCAGGAAGTGGAATTATTTGTGGAGCTCTGGCTCACCTTCTTTGAAGACTTTGGCAGAGATCCCATCTAGTCCAGTTGCCTAGTTGTTCTTCATTGCTTTGATGGCAGCTTGGACCTCATTCAGGTCAGGATGTGTTGCAAGATCATCCCTAAGTGGTTGCGGAGGGATTTGGTCAAGAGATTCTAGGACCACAGTGGAGGGGCAATTCAAGAGGTCATAAAGATGCACTCTGCAGAGAGAAACAATGGCTTCACTGTCTTTTCAAGAGGTGGGCACCATCCTTTGATCTCAGGGGACTGATTCCATGGTTTCTTAGTCTATAAACAGTTTCGGTGGCTTTGGAGAAACCTCTTGTATCGTTCATGTCTGCAAGATACTGGAGTTCTCAAGCCTTCTCAGTCCATGATAGGTTTTTTGGAGTCCTTTTCTGATGTTGGAATTCTGCCTTGACATCCCTTCTCTCTTGATTTTGTGCAGTTGATGTCGCTTTTCCAGGCCCTTAAAGCTTTCCTTTTTGCCTCAATCACGCATTCAATTTCCACATCATTCTCATCATACCAGTTCTGATGCTTCCTGGAGTGGTAAGCAATGGTTTCTCCACAAGCTTCAATGATGACATTTTTCAGCTGACATCAGTGTTTTTCCACAACTTCAGAGCACAGCGCTCCAAAGGAAGCTGGTGATGGTATCTAGAAATCACTTCGTCTGATGGGGGTCCTTCAAGCCCTGTATGTTGATCTTTGGTCAGATCAGTTTCCTCTGAGTTCTCCAGGTGGTGACAATCCTAATCACCATCATGGATCGAATAAGGTGGTGACCAGTCCAACAGTCATCAGCACTAGTCACTGAATGTGTGAGGAGGACACCACACCAATCCCAAGTGTGGATGATGATACAGCAGGAAGATACATAATTGATTGTCTAACTATTCCCAGAAAATAAATTATCAATGGTTCATAGTCATGCTGAAAAGGCATAACAAGGGGGATTCCCCAGGGATCAGTTCAATATTTTTAATTAATGATTTAGATAATGGCATAGAGAGAACATTTATAAAGCCTGAGAATGATACTAAGCTGGGGGAAGTTGCAACTGCTTTGGAGAATAGAACTAGAATTCAAAATGACCTAGACAAACTGGAGAAATGCTCTGCGATAAATGGATGAAATTCAATAGCGAAAAATGCAAAATTACTCGGGAAGGAACAATCAATTCCATACATACAAAACAGAACATGTTTGCCTAGAAAGGAGTACTTCAGAAAGGGATTTGGGGGCAATAATGGACCACAAGCTTAATACAAGTCAACAGTGTAACACTGTTGCAAAAAAAGAAAAAAAAGTATTCTGCAATCTTTCAGGAGTACTGTAAGCAGGACAAGATAAATAATTTTTCTATTTTACTTCATGAGGATTAGAACTTCATTAGGATACTGTGTCCAGTTCTGGGTACAATTCAGAAAAGATATGGACAAATTGAGGAAGATCCAGAGAAAAGCAACAAAAAATTATAAATGATCTAGAACAGCAGGATCAGCAACCTTTCCAAGGTGAAGAGCTGAAATTTGACTTTGACTTCCCAGCTAGTGTGGGGTTCATCAATTTCCCTTGACAGAGGCTTTACAAAGGTTATGGAAGGGAAATTGAGACCCTGCACTAGCTGGTACTCAGGCAGCCTTGCTGCTTGAACCTGCAGCTGACACTAGGTAGTCAATTCCTTTCCCCAACAAAGATGGGAGAGGGGGAAATCATAAAACCTCTCTACTAAGACTGTAAGCATAGTAGGCAGTCAACATGGCATTTATGAGTAATCAGTTCAGCCAGAAAAAGTAGATGTTCCGTGGAATTGTTTGTCTTATTGGAGTGTGCAGCGTTACTGAAGAAGGTTGGGAACCACTAGTCTAGACATGCTTGGACCTACCATGAGTGCAGGGAACTGGAGGAGATGATCTTTGGAGGTCCCTTCCAGTCAGGTGTTTCTATAAATCAACCCTCAAATTCTGTTCAGCTTGAAGGCTTTAAAGCTCTGCCACCACCTGCCTGTCAAGCTATCGCCTCTTTTTTTTTTTTGATCTGTGAGACCGCTACACAGAACACCTTGCATTTTGTCTTTCATACTCGTGATAACTTGTTTTTTCTTTACCAGCCCATGTCCAAGTATACTCTCCCTGTATCCCAAAAAGTCCTTGTAAATTCCTCCTATCACACTTTTTAGTCTTTCAGAACTTTCTCTGACACAGAATTATCTGCTCCCATTGCTTTTCCTGAAACAGATCTTCTCTCGTATATATTTAGAATAAAGACAAGAAGCATAACATCTGCTTCCACAGAAATTACCATTCCTTCTTTCTTACCATTTCCACATCATCAGTAAAGTACCCTCACCCCCATCACTTGAGCTATATTTTAGGGCCAAAATCATGTTTGAACAACGCAGTAATAAAGTTGCGCAGAGAAGCAGCCACCTGTCAGAAGGGAAATGTATACCTCAAAGATGAACAAAAGATCATTATGATCAAAGATTAAGCTGTCTTAAGCAAAAGAGTTTTACAGATACACTCATCCCTCCCTGTAAGAGCATAATTGGTTCGCAACTTTCTGCTCATAGATGAAAACTCATAAGAGGGACACTTTGGTGTATTGTAATGGGAATTTAAAGTCTGTGACTGGCTCCAAGTGCTCTTAATTCGGTGAAGGAGTGGCAGCATGTGAAGCTGATTTTGAAAGGTAAGTGAACCTTTTGGCGGGGGGAGGGGGGGTTGGAGAGGGTTAAAGGCTGGGGGCAGTTTGGGGCTATGAGCAGGAGGAAGGGTTAAAACCTGGTGGTGGGATGGGTCTGGAGGCAGATAGGAGGCCTTAAGGCTGCAGCAGGTTGGGTCCATGGGATGGGTTGAGGGGTTAAGGCTGCAGCAGGCTGGGTCTGTGGGCTGGAGCCACAGGGAGGGGGTAAGGCTCATATTAGCATGAGGAGTTCACTCATGTAGTGAGCAAAGGTAAGTATGTGTGTCCCTTGTTTTAGTGAGTATTTGTAAGTAAAGTACTCGTTTAACCAGGGACGAGTGTAGTTACAAGGACTCCAGAACACATACAGGAAATGGGTTACTTAAAACTGACACTGTACCTGAACAAAGGTGACCTTGTTCTTACTCAAGCCTAAATTAATTCTTTACCCTTCAGAAGGGGAATGGTAATGAGTGAGGTTGGAAGATGTTAACGATATTCTGTTTTTCCCCACCACAACCTGCCTCTTCAGTTTGTATGTTTTGAATGATCTTATTAACTGTATGTGAAACACTTGGCACAATAGGACCCCAAACTCTGTGAGGGAAACCGAGTGCTACTATGAATAGCACTGTTAAAAAATATCAGATTTCAGCTGATTGAATTTTAATGACCATAGGAAAGTTTAGGCCTAGCAGAATTCCAACTTCTCAAGGCACACCATCACTTAATCTTCATCCCAACACTTAAAATATAGATGAAGAATGCTCAAATTAGAATCCATTTAAATCAGCCATGCAGAGGAAGAATGAAGTGTGAAATAAAAAGATGCCATTGAGGACACAAAACTAGGAGGTTCAAAACAAACTAGCTGTGCCTACACTAGCTCCTTCCTTTCAGAAGGGGCATGGTAATGACTGAGGTCGGAAGATGTGAATGAGGTGCTGCCATGAATATGTAGCACCTCATTGCATAATGGTGGCCACAGCGATTCAAAAGTGCCACTTTCAAATTGCATGCTGCATGTTTAGACAGAGCCTTTCGAAACGACCCCCCAGTCTTCGAAAGCCCCTTATTCCTATTTGGTGTTAAGAATAATGGGCTTTCAAAGACTGGGGGGTCCTTCCAAAAAGCCCCATCTACACAGGTGGCATGTGATTTGAAAGCAGCACTTCTGAATCACTGTGGCCGCCCTTACGTTAAATGAGGCACTGCATATTCATGTCAGCACTCCTTTAGCATCTTCCGACCTCACTCTTTACCGAAAGGAAGGGGCTAGTGTAGACCCGGCTACTGTGCGGGTTCCACAACATCAGAGTTCGTATATCTCATGTCTTTTGAGACTTACTTAAAAAACAAACACACCCTTTTTACTAGTGTTCCCTACTTTTAAAATTCATTTCTAAAAATCAAGCTCAGCCAATTCACACACACTGGGTTATCACATCTCATGAGCCATGCGCCATGCAAAAAGCACAGGCTTTTGGGTGACAGTTCCAAAAACAACCAACTCTACTTCAAAGTAACCAAGCTACTTCACGGGAACATGAGTGTTCAGAAATTTCTCTGCAGTTCCATGAATGAAACTTGGGATAAACTAAAGGAACAGAGCTTCCAAGGGCTTCAAAACTGAAACAAGATTTGTGTGTATGGAACTGATGTTATTATGCCTGCTTGATCACCTGTTTCTATATGACCACTCAAATATGCACACTATAACCAAACTTTTTTGAAGCAAGAAGTACAGTTGAGTTTGAGAACAGCATCATCAGAACAGGAGAGTGAGTATAAGCATTGTTTTTAACTAAATTACTCACTCTTAGCTTCCCCATTTTCCAAATACATGCACAGAATGAACACTGCCTTTAATCAGACAAGAAAGCCACACTCCAAAAGCCAAGATAGAATACAGCCTATTGTTTGCTCTCTACCAACCCAGCAATTGAGCCTAGGTGGATGACATGAGATGTCTTCTCCTACAGACCAACAGCAGAGCTGCAACATGCGTGTAATCCTGCCACCAGACCTACTCCAAGATCTCCTCCCTCATCAGCAAAGGGCATGAACTGTAGAGCTGGAGACTTCAAACTCTCAGAGTAGACACTAAATAGCAAAAGAAATTGAATCATGAGTTACTTTCCCACTCATATTTGCGACTGCACTGATCTCTTTCCCCTGTGGTAAATGCAGCTATTGCTTAGGCCAGGAATACTTTGTCATCTTTACTCCAAAAACAATTAATTTGTTGGGAAAAAAAAAAAAAACCCTCCATACTTATGTTCTTCATATATTATTTTACTCCCTCCATCACCACACCTATTTCTCTCTCAGGTTAAATAAGAACAGAGCACAACGTAAACCAACCAGATCTCTGCAGTCAGCCAGTAAGTGGCCCACAAACCACAATTTAGGAACTTCTGCTCTAGAATATAATCCGTTGGGTATGTCTACACTAGCCCCGAGTTTAAAATTTAATTTCAAAAGGAGTCCCAATTTCAAAAGAGGCCGTGGAGCAGCCACACGCATAAATGGCCACTTTAGAAACTGTTTTTGTTGAAAAGGGGCATGCATTTTGAAAATCGCTCTTCCCATCCGGTTTCAGGAAGAGCAGCTCCTTTCAAAAACAGTTCCAAAACTGGGCACGTGTAGATGTTCAAGGGCTGTTATTTCAAAATAGCGGGTCCTCCATGGCAGCAGCCACAGGAAGCGCAGAGACACTCTAGGAAGCCCCAGCGGGGCTCTGTGGTCTTCAGGGCTAGCCTCTTAAAGCTGCACAGCCCCGGAAACCCTGTGCAGGAAGCTGAGAGCATGCCCAGAGCCTCAGGAGCACAAGCTCTGCCAGGCACATGCTCCACCAGCTCACAGCCACCACTGCCACTCAGCCCACTGGCTGGCTGGCAAGCCCCCCACCCCCAGGAGTCCCCCTCCTCCTAGCCTGAGGTGTCGCCAGAGGGAAGCCAGGGCCAGAAAAGGAGAGGCCCCTCCTGAACAGAAGCCACGATTAAAGATCTTCTGTGCCTCTGGGCAGAGGAGGACATGCTGTTGCACAGCACTGGGCGGCCCTGAAATGCAGCAGCCTTTGAACAGTTGTCACAGGGGCTGTGGAAGCAGGACCACTCCTAGCACACAGCTGATCAAGTACACTCAAACTAAAGGACCTGAGGCAGCCCTATAGCCAGGCCAGGAACGCCCTGAGGTGCCTGCACTACTGAACGCTGGACCAGCTCCACAGCTCAAAGGACACCCCTAAGCCAGTAGCCATGGTCGACACGGCCAGCCCCTACTCGGACCCTGACACAGACCCACACAACCAGCCAGGCCCATCAGGCTGGACCAGAGGGGTGGAGCCAGGGAGCAGCTCAGAGGACGAAAGCTCCCTTGTCATCACAGTCAGCTCTAGCACCTCCAGCCAGGCTCCCTTGAGACCAGTGTCCTGTTCTCTGGTGCCCCAGGCAGGTAACGGGTGAATCAGGCAGCTGGGGGGGTGGGGGAAGGGACGGGGCGGACCATCCTGTGTCACAGACGCAGGCATAGCAGCATCCAGCACCTGCGGACGGCACCCCTAACCCTCCCAAGCGGCAAGGGATGCGGGGGCCAGACCACAGCCAGTGGGCAGCCCACGGATGTGACCCCAGCAGCCACAAGGGAATCAGGCAACCGGACACTGTGTCGGGGGATGGCCAGGGGGATGGTGAGGGGACCAGGTGGGGCCCCTGGGACTAGGCAGCAGCACTGGTGGGTAGACCCCTCCCCCTAGTGTCTCCACAACCTCATCCTCCGAGGGCCGGACCAGTCCCATCCTGGCCATCAGCACACCAGCCCTGCCATCCAACGGGGCCAGGGAACTCCCATCCCTGCCACCCAGGCCACTGCCTGCCCAATCCTGGAGGGCCTGCCATCACCAGCACTTCCACCTGGAGAAGGCCACAGAAGCCCACACTGCTGCCATCCAGGAGCAGACAGCTGTCCTCTGGGAGTGGCTTCAGATGAAGCAGGAAGACAGGGCCTGGGAGCGGTAGGTCTGGGGTGAAGTGGTCACTGTCCTCCAGCATCTTGCCCCGCCATAGGTAGCCACGTTAGTTTGTAGCTTCCACCAAAAAAGCAGTCCTGCAGCACTTTAAAGACTAACATTTATTTATAAGTTAGTGAGCTTCTGTGACTAAAACCCACTTCTTCAGACTTTAGCAGACAATTAAAAGCCAGGGTTTATGTAGCAAGGGGTGTGGGGGCAGGGGGGAAAAATGACACACATGCTCATGTGTCACTAATAGGAACAGTGGAAACAGTAAATTAAGCGGGAAGGATGCCATTCCTGACAATATTGATGGTGCAGAAACTGCCCTTGCAGTGTGTAAGATAATTGAGATATCTGTTGAACCAGAGGTTAAATGGGTCAAACATGCAAATGAATTCCAATTCAGATGTTTCCCTCCATAATCTTGTGGTAGAAGAATGGCTACTTTCACATCCTTCACTGAATGTCCAGGGAGGTTCATGTGTTCCCCTATAGGTTTATGTGCACTCCAATTCCTGATGCTGGATTTACATCCATTGGCACAGAGACTGTCTAGTTTGTCCACTGTACATGGCAGTAGGGCATTGCTTCTTTTGATTGCCTATTTTCATGGCCAAGTACTGCTGTTAGACTTTATATTTGCTTTTATTGGCAACCAAAAGATATTAAGTAAAAATAAATGAATAAATAAAAAAATCCTGAATTACTTTAAGCATTCCTTTGGTCTCACTGGAGAAAGAAAAAATTCTAAATGAGTTTTACTTTGTTTTCGAAGGTGGAGATGGGCTCAGAAAATGACTTAGTCACATTTCACTAGACCACACTATTTACTAGGCCGCTCATGGAAATTCATTTAATACTGGACTTTTTAACCAAGTAAATTAGACTCCTCTAAAGAACTGTCCATGTGGAGGAGGATCAAAAGCTATTCTTCCTTTAGTTACCATAAGCATGCAAAACACATTAGTGCATCTTCTGTTAACAAAATCTCACGTATGAGCTTGGACAATTTTTGCAGTAATCTTAGAGAATAATTTAAACAAATAAAGCTTAAAATATTATCATAGCAGCACAACATTATGAGTTCATCTTTTTTCAATTATTTATTTCAATTTTCAGCTGAGATGGTATAATTATTTAATTATGTTTATATTAAAAATAAGTTTTATAAGACTTAAAATTGTCAAGATCATATATCAAAATACAGAAAGTAAATATTCATAAATGAAATTCTAATAAGGTCTCAGGCAAAGTAAAAAAATGCTTATTAGCTGTAAATTTATAATCACCAGTTATGGAAATAACTTTGTTAGTGTTCATGTGGTGAAATCTCTATTTAACATTTTCCAATAAAAATCTAGTTCTTACATGCCTGCTCATAACCAGGCTTCAGCAGTTTGTCATCTTCACTATTTTATTTAGTATGTTAAACATAGTTAACACATAGTACTCGTTGCCCTTGAAAAGTCCTGGACATCCCTATCTATGGAGGATTGTAAATCCTTTGATACAGTCCCTGCTCCAATCTCCTTAGTGCATCTAGGATTGTGGGACCCTAATACTCATGGAAGTCTATGTGTACTATCATTTCCTCTGACTCTTATCTCACAAAGCAGCACCTCCAGTTCCCAAACACTGACTGAGAAAAGAAAGCTAGCCTGCCCTGCTCCTATGCCGATTTGCCAAACTGACAGAAATGCCCTCTATTACCTTACCTCTCAAAATAATGAGTATTTAGTCTATGAATCAAACATTTCCTCTGTGGTTTGAAAGGTACTACAAAACAGAGTCAACCAGGCAGGCCTTATTTAGTAAATGGTGGTACATTTTACCTGGATGATGAAATAAAACTTCTACTTTTTACATGTCTTGACCAAATGTACTGCTAGTTCAAGATACAAATAAGATCAATTATCCTAAAACTCCCCAACGTTAATGTTCAATCACTGATGTTACTCACCGAAATTCTGTCAGGTTCCCCTTCAAGCAAGAGAGTCTCCATGTTGAAAGATGCCTCTTCTCTATTTCTTTCAACTAGAGTTCCTCCATCCTGCAAACCTGCATACCCCGGAAAAGAACAAATCTATCATTGGTGGCTAAAATTAATATTGCTAATCAACAGCCCTAGCGTTCTTCACCAATAACGCACAAGAACACGGCTCAACAAAAATTATGAATTAATTCCTACCATATATATATATACACACACACACACACACACACACACACACACACACACCCCCTTGAGGATTCCATATACAATCTGCACCAAAGGTTTACATTAAAACAAAATAAGGTTGCAACATGAAGTACCTAAAATTCAAAGAACGATCACATTACGGTTGGCCTATTTTGCACATGCATTCCAATAACCTTTACATATTACATGCCATTCTCTTTACAAGATCCCAGCTCATTCAAGGAACAGAGCTAAAAAAAGGGCAGTGAATTAACAACAGTCAGTAAAAAACAGTTTCTTCTGTATCTTTTTACATCGTCTTAGTTCAATATGCAGGCTGCAATTACTGTACAACATCCAAATCCTTCAGTGAAAAAGGAATGATTTTCTTTTACAAGTTTTTCTTTTGCACTTTAGTCAGAAATTTTGATCTTACACCAAAATTTAAGCCCGTGCAGAACTGAGGCACAGAGACTAAAAAGACTTTGCCATTTATTGTGCCACTTTTTTTTTTTTTTTTTTTTTTTTTAAGCTTTTACTCAAAAAGACACACAGGATCATTCATCAGGACCTCTACCTTACCTGCCTGTAATGGCTAATATCACCTCTACAGCCCTTTTTAAAAATTGGTGTCACATTAACTATCCTCCAAGTAATCTCATACAGAAGGTGATTTAAATGATAGGTTACAGCAGCATTTCTCTAATTTGGAAACAGAACACCTTTTGAGCTTGGCATACATTGATGGAACACATACATGCTGGTTGAGAGTGGACAGCTTCATATCAAAAAGCTGCCACATGCATAATGCTCAAAAGTTGATTTGATTTAACAGTTAGCTTTTAAAATGTCTTATTTTACAAAGAACAAAAAACCAAGAGAAAATCATCTCAATGAACACCCTAGGCCACGTCTACACGTACACGCTACTTCGAAGTAGCGGCGCCAACTTCGAAATAGTGCCCGTTACGGCTACGGGTGTTGGGCGCTATTTCAAAGTTGAAATCAACGTTAGGCAGCGAGACGTTGAAGTCGCTAACCTCATGAGGGGATGGAAATAGCGCCCTACTTCGAAGTTGAACGTCGAAGTAGGGCATGTGTAGACGATCCGCGTCCCGTAACATCAAAATAGTGGTGTCTGCCATGGCGGCCATCAGCTGAGGGGTTGAGAGACGCTCTCTCTCCAGCCCCTGCGGTGTCTATGGTCACCGTGTGCAGCAGCCCTTAGCCCAGGGCTTCTGGCTGCTGCTGCTGCAGCTGCAGCTGGGGATCCATGCTGCATGCACAGGGTCTGCAACCAGTTGTCAGCTCTGTGGATCTTGTGTTGTTTAGTGCAACTGTGTCTGGGAGAGGCCCTTTAAGGGAGCAGCTTGCTGTTGAGTCCGCCCTGTGACCCTGTCTGCAGCTGTTCCTGGCACCCTTATTTCGATGTGTGCTACTTTGGCGTGTAGACGTTCCCTTGCAGCGCCTATTTCAATGTGGTGCTGCCCAATGTCGACGTTGAACGTCGACGTTGCCAGCCCTGGAGGACGTGTAGACGTTATTCATCGAAATAGACTATTTCGATGTAGCGTGCACGTGTAGGACGTAGCCCTAATGTTCTTCTGATAGGAGGAAGGTTAGCAGCACTATAATTAAGCACAAACCCCAAACATCAATCTGAAAGCGAAGAGGAGGATGGGTAGTTTTGTACAAAAATAGAAAGGAAGCATTCAAAAAAAAGGAACGTCCTTCCTGAAAGCTTGAAAACATTTTTTATGAAAGAGAAATGCAAAACAAATTAGGAATGGAAAAATACTTTTAAATTTTGTGGTTTTATGAATTTTATTTTTTTTAAACACACAGAAAACTATTGGAAAATAAAAACATTTGACAAGTTTTTTTTTTTTTAAACGGGAAGAGTGTTTTTGCATCTTCTGATCACAAAGCTGCTTAATATTAGGAACGATGTTTGATTCTCATGTCACGTGCAGCATGCCATGATTTCTCTAAACACGACTCATGCTGAAACAAACAATCTGAATCAATTGATTGTTTCAGCACAAGTATAGTATTATGAATGTTATAAATATTAATATACATCCAATCTAAATACTATTCAAATACCTTTCTATTTTGATACACAATTTCATATTTAATATTTTAGAAGGAAGAAAATATATCACTAGCATTAAAAATATTTTCATGAAACACCTAATCGCACCACATGGAACACCAGCATTCCATGGAATACAGCATGGAAACTCTTACAGAATGAAGTTTCAGTTTGTTCCAAAAGCCTCTTTTAATGACACCTTAGATAGGTCACCTGAAAAGACTAGCTCACGATTGGGAGTCTCCCTCACAACCTCAGCCATGAAGACCAATGCAATTAGAGTTTATTTTCTAGTCACTTAGTATGTCAGTTTCAGTGCTGACAATATTTGCATTCGGGAGTTGAATTTAAGTTTCGCATTCTTATTGGCATTCTATTTAAGCTTTTAATGTTCACATTTCCGTGAATCTTAAGGACGTGAAACAGGCTTCATTAAAATAAAAGTAGCCTCATATAATTATCCCATTACAGAAGCTGGTGCTAAGAAATGAACAACTTTTTCAAAAATTATGATTAAAAATAGTGAGACTTTTCAATAATCCAGTACCCACGCAATCTCAGCAAAAACATTATTAAAGTTTGCTGGTTTCATCAACAAGATTTGCCTTCTACAAGATAGATTGATACAGCTGATGAAATATCAGTTTACAGCATTAATTTCTCCTCTTAATGCTTCTCTGAGGGCCACGTCAATTATGAGTTACTGGACAAAAATAGGTTGTAAGGCTGCACTAAAAAGTATTAAATTCTGGATCCTCCCCTCAGAGGATCTCAAAAGTACTGGATAAACAGGGAACTGGCTACAGACCTCTTACCCTCATCTTCAAGATTGAAATGAAGCAGTCGTAAAAAGTTTCTGCACAATCTAAGGGGAAATCAAATTCAGGCAGCTTCTTGATAAAATATCCATCTAAAAATGCATCAATGGGTTTTCTAAACTATAATATGAATAAGAGAGATGCCTGGTAGCCACAAACTACCTGAGGTAAACATAATTAAGTTAATGGAATACTTCAGTAGTGAACAAGAATATTTTGAGTCAGAAAAATCTGGAAAATTGTATCTAAAAAGCCAGGTGCAACATAATATTAAAAATCCAAACCGTGAACATGTGGAAACCCCAGATAACATAAGCAAATGCAGAAAAAAAATGCTTACTTTCATACAAAAACTATCTGCTACTAGTTACAATTAGTTTATTTAACCTTAACTGTGATTTATCTATCTAAAAAGTGACAATGAATTAGAAGCTACTTTGGCAACTTCTACAAGCAGCATGCATGGGACAAAACTGAAAATATTAGAAGTAAAGAGAAGTAAGGGAAATAGAAAAATGGGAAAGTAAACCAAACAGGAATAGAGTTAGAGTTAATTTATACTACGAAAGCTATGGATAATACAAAGCATATTATAGCCAAAGTTGTTAGCACCACCTGTTAAGGTTTCCCAGCACCTCCCACTGTAAGAGCCTATTTTCAGCTGCTTGTAAGTTTGACAAACACTTACCATTCCAGCTGAAATTTTTCCTTGCCAGCTCATCTGACTTAAAGTAGAAGTGGTTTGGCAAAACCCAGCCAAAATGGTTGACCCATTGCCAACGGGGAAAAAAAAAAAAAAAAAAAGACACATGAAAGTTCCAGCGACTTGTTCACTAAAAAAAGATGTCTTCTGAAGCAAAGACTTGAAATTTTGCCTTTTTTGTCAAGAATGGGCCATTTAGCATCTCTGTGAAAGTCTAAGTTTCTATAGGCTCAGCAAAGATTTGTTACAGCGTAATAGCTAAAATTGCTGAACATGTAGCCTAAGCAAGCATGCCTGAGCCCTTCAGCGCCTATGTGAAATTACACTGACTCATGTGCTTCAGCCAAGAGCTACAGATCTAAAGCCTGACTTCCTCGCTAACAACTGCTCCCAGCTTTTCCAGGTTCGGTAACACCCAGACATGGCAGCTGATTGGATTCTCAGTGCAGATCTCCCTGCTGGAAACAAGAAGCCCTGGGCAGCTGGGAGTAGGAAGGGGAGAAGCCCTGGGGAACAACTGGTTCTCATCCACACCATTGGCTCTCTTCAGGCAGCAGAGCCACTTCTGGTGAGGAAACACATGACCAACAGAATGAGGGCAATGTGGACATCACTGCAGTGGTGGTAAGTTGATCTCACACAGGTCAATTTAAGACCATAGTGTGGACATGCCTTTAGCTATACCGAGTTCAAATGCCCTTTTTAGTCTCAAGACTTTCCTAAACCTGCCTCTTTCTTCCTTGCCCCAGATCACACATCCCCCTCCTCCCCGCATGCACCCCCCCCTCACACCCCACAAGAGCGATCCCAAAACAGAATTCTGATGCGTAAAGGATGAAGTACTAGAGATCCCATGACATCCACTAGGGATATGACAATAGCTATTGGTATTATACAGGAGGAGCTCAAACTCTGCAGAAGTTGGCTGTACTATAAAAGCTTTGATAAGCATTAAAATTAGGAGATCATGAAAAATGTGTAAGTGTAATGGTTGACAAGATTAACACATGTGTAGTTTAGTTACTTCACATCTACCATCTTGAAATTTTTATCAATACCCAGAAGCAGTGCCAGGGAATGGTATTATATTTACCCGCTACTTGAAATTTACAAGTTAGTGAGTGATGTTGGCATTGCCCCAACAGTAAATCAATTTTATTTCTTTAATAAATTGTGGTGCATAATCTGATTTAAAAGACAATGAAACTTTTAGCAATAAAATATAGTAAGTTCACAGTTCAAGGAAACACGGTTTATGCATTATACCTTGGTTTCAATGAAATTCTTGGAAAGCTTGAGATATCCTATCACTTAAAACATTAATTTAATTCTGGCATCAGAAGATCCCTTTCAAATGGATCAAAAGCTTGCTGACATTTTTACTCAAACTCAAGAGAAAAAGTTGCCCCATATTACGGCAAGTGGACCTTCCAGGACATTCTTAATCATCACTGTTTAAGAACTGGGGGCATCCCCTTGCATTTTCCAAACTGAATGAACCCAGTATTTTTTGGAACAATATGCAGATAAAACTGACTCTTTTTACATTGAAAATGCAAGTTTAGTAAAATCTTATCTGTGGTTATTGTCCAGACAGTTACCTACAGGACTATGTTCTTTTAATGATAATCACGGATTACAGTAACCTTGCTTGGTAGTTCTGAACCAGTGTAAGTTTACAGTGTCACTCTGTCCCATGTTATGGAAAAAATTAAACACTGCAAAGGAAGAATGATAGTACCTTGTCTACATCAAATGTTTATCAGGCACTGCATGGAACCTACAGTAGCTATTAATATTTTGTAATACTACAACTGCGTATAAAAGTTAAACTTCATAGAGGCTGTTTGGAAAAGTGATGACCTTGATGCTCTTTCCTTTAATAGCTAGCAATCAAAAAAGTCCCACCTCGCCAACCTTCCAACTCCAGCTCTACCCTGGAGGACTGGAACTGCATCCTCATTTAGAGAGTCATGTTTTTCCCCATCCACTGTTGGTTATTTTTAAATAACCTTCTGAAACTTGGAAAATTAATGATCTGACAGAACATTTAAATCACAATTTACTGCTGCCTATCTTATGTCTGACAAAATTTTCAGTCAGAAGAGGAGACTTCATTTGACTCCAGCAGCACTTGTAAATTTCTATCCCAACTCTTGTAGTATTATTACAATAAAGTAAAAGCATAAAGTTTATTTTATTAACCTAATCAGTTCATTTTCACCTAGAAAATGATTAGCATGAGAAGTTAACATCTTCCTCTCAACAACTCAAGCCCCAGGAAAACGACCTGCATTTTGATGGATAAAGACCAATTGATATTTCCTCCAGTTTCTTAGCTAAGTCTGTTAGTAGTCTAAGTTCTATAGCACTGCTGAGAAACTAAAGCAAGCAAGGCAACAAGCCAAAAATAGAAGTAGAAAATCCCTGATAATGGAGTAGTTTCAGCCAAATTCCTCAAAACAAAAGGAAGTTAACAATGGTGTTTCCACAGACTGGATGTACAGGTGAAAGAACAGTTCTTTCCATTTCTAATGCCAGAATGGAATTAAAAGTTCTAAGAAGAGATACTAAAGGCAGATGTGAATTTTCTTTGGATGTAATATTTTCCCAAACAAAACCAATCCTATTGTTTTAAATTTACACTCTCCACCCCTGCCTCTTGTCCTTTGACAAACACTGCTGTGGAATGTAAAGTGAAAGCACAAAAGGAAAAAGAGGCAGAAATTACTACAAGACTGTGAATAGAAGTCTGCAATAGCTCTCAGATGAAATTCAATTCACTAAAATGAAAAAGCTTCTAGAAAACAATAGCATTTAATGAACCAGTACACAATGCTCCCCATTACAAAACTGTCAAAATACCTGCCAGAACAACAGATGCGAAACCTGAAGACATACTGCCACAAAGATCAACAGCCCTCAAATTATACCCTTCAAGATCCAGCAGCCATATATATCCATGCCAATTCAACGTGTCACACATCAGCCAGAGCATTAAACAGCCAACAAGTATGTACATGAGATCACAGAAGAAGTTGTTACACTCACAAAATGAACACACAGAAGGAAATTATAGAAAGACAAACATCTTACGATAGAGTGAGAAATAGTAGGCTTTGGAACTGTCTGCGCATACCGTGGACATTGCCTTTTGGCACTTTTAGACTCAACAGTAGATACCACTGTAGATGAAAAACAGATCAAACATCATAAAGTGTGATAGCGGCGGGGTGGGGGGAGGAAAGGTAAGGAAATCTGACTTAAAGGGACTTAAGTTTTACAAAGGTAAAACAAAACTTGCAGATCTTCAACATCATGAATTATTAAAAGATTTAGAAAGTCTAATTTCCACCATTTATGCCAAATTTACACGTTAGACTTTGCTTACCTAGTTAAAAATGAACTAGTGCATTTTGCTTCCGGGTTCTTTTATGCTATCACAATGCTTCACTGTTTGTACCGTAATTCATATTTTTTAGATAATTAGATATAGGGTTTTTTTCTTAAACAGACTTTTAAAAAAAGTATCATGAACAAACATTTCTTCTAAGCTTTATACAGATTTAACAAGACACACATTTTGGCCTGAACTATCCATGCCTATATTTTTAAAGGCTGATGCATCATGCTTCATAGAGCCAGTATTCTTAGCCTACAGCCACACTACTTTGGAAGGTCGACCTGCTCAGGGTCGATCTTCCATGGTTTTGTTTCATGCATGCATGAAAGCTGAAAGAGCACTTTCAAGGGCCAAAGTCAACCCTGGAACTCCTGGCAATCAGTGAGGATTAGGAAAGGTTGACGGGAGGAACACTCCCATCGACCTTCTGTGAAGACATGCATAGCGGTCAACTACTGCTAATCAATTTTAGCTATGCGATTGTGTAGCTAACATTGCATATCAGTGGTTGACTGCTACGTCTAGTATGGACACAGCCTAAGAATCTTAGATGTATATGCCAAACCAAAGTGTATCCCATGAATTTCAGCTTTTAAAATCAAAAAGCAGAAATCAACGATGTTCCATTTCTATTTGGCCAACTGAAGTAGTCAAATACATATTTGTTGTGCAGGCCACTCATTGTCCTCCTACAGCACACACATTGGGCAGCCCTGTTGTACCTTTCCACGCAGCAAGAGACACCAACCCCTTTTGGCGCATGAAGATATTTACAGTCCAAAGGCAAGAAACTATGGCTTTGGTTGCACCTCTTCCAATAGCTAGTATTAAGGGCTGTGAACTACCTGGATACAAAAAAACATTTTAAAAAAGAGAACATTGAAAAAAATTACATAATACACAGGTTATAGAAAAGGAGATTATGTACATCTGGCAGCGATGCTTGAATTATTTACAGATAGAAGCTTTGTTTATAAGTAATTGTGTGCTGTAAGTATCAATCAGCAATATAGTTTAGATATTTGAATTGACTATTTGGGTGCATAATTCACGGAAAGTTTTTACAGAGAGGTCATAGCAGAAAGCAAATATAATCAATGAGAAGAGACTGTCCCTCAGTAAGACAATTTAAGATATTTTCCAACAGATAACCTATAATCCATGAAGGAAGCATCTTTATTATCTTATTGACTGCATTTCTCATTGACGCTCCTCTGCATCCCTCCAGATACTGCCAAATGTATATAGAACATATCTTTGGATACGTACGTTGACCACATTATATCCAACGTTGCCACATGGGCTGAGCATAGCGCTGTCCAACTCAACATGTGCTCGGCACTTACTACTCATGCACCCACTGCTCCTATGATCAAATCATGAATTTGAACCTCATAGCCCCTCGCTCTAAAGATATTGGCCAGATGAGCATACCTCTCCAGCTTTCAAAATCAAGAAGAGGATCCCAGCCTTCTGCTGTGCTCAAAGGGCACTGTGAAGTCCACACCCTCATTAGTGGTGCTGGTCTCTGCACACAAACAGTGGTCTGTTGCAAGGATGGCAGAGTTCGTGGCAAACTTCCTATAGCCAGGACCCCTTAGCAGCAGGGAGGCATAGTAGTTAAGTCCCTGTGTTACAGTGGGGCGGGGGAGGCAGGCAGGCTTCGGACTTCAGTCCACTTAGAGCCTGTAACTTCAGTTTGGGGTGTAGCCCCATGATTCTAGTTTCCCCCTCCACAGTAAGGTTTTCTTTGGGGTTCTCCCCATGTGCCTAGGGGAAGGTTGGAATCTGCGTCCTCCTGTGGCTGACCCAGCGGAAAGCTGTGGCTCACATCCCAAGTACGGCAGAACCAGCTCCTACTTTGCTGGTCAGCCCTGAACTGAGTTAGCTTCCCTCCCTTTATCCTCCCTCCAGGCCTGGCATTGGCTGCTGGTGAAACAGGGTGGGGAATAATGAGAAAACAGGCCTTGTTTAGCCCTGCAATGTCGGGCCCTCCCTTCACTCCCTCACACTTCCCCGCAGGTGGGGGCGGGGGATGACTCTGACAAGGTGATCCTGGAGGGCAGAAGACAATTTTCTTTTTCCAGATGTAGCATTGTGGATGTACTTCCAGAGGAAAGCCAAGTATACCCCATCTCTGCCAAAATCACCCTCCAAAGAGCCAATCATATAAGCAGCACCATCTTGGTTGGAGGGGGTCCTGGTGATTCACTTCCTGACAAGTCTTCATGGCATTCTCCATTGTGCTCCTTATTGCGGTGCCTGGGCACGTCAGGAGGCAGACGCATTCACAATTACAACACCATAACCCAGGTCACACTGCCCTACCTATGCAAAATGCACACCAGATCATTGCCGGCCCTTTGGGGAACAGACATTTATTTCTTCACAAGCTGCCTAATGGTGCTGACTGTCTTATTGAGTGGTACTTTCATCAATGGAGTCAATGCTAGCCACATCTCACAGGAGCTCTGCAATGGTGTCTTCAGTTGTCTGCTGGATACAGAACCCGGAGGAATGCCAAGATGCCGGTACACCTGCCCATCAAAAGTCCCTGTTAGCTGAGTGCTTGGGTGGCCACCCAGGAGAGATTCAGGTGCTGCCCAACTGATTAGCAGAGTGCCCACAGCCAGCAGCATATGTTTCTGCACGTGCCTTGGTGAATGTAACAATTTATTCCACACATGGATGGGAAAAAATAGGGGGAACATTGTTACCTATCCTCAAGGAAAACCCTACATGCAAGTAAGATCTGGAACTGCATTACCTAAGCTAAATCCCTGGTGCCACTGTCAACATGCAGAGATGCACACTCTTCATTATCATCTTCATCATCCATGGGTTCAGTGCCCATTGGCATCCAATGCCTCCCTTGCTATTTTCTTCAATCTTTTCCTCTCCAGCGCGGAGTGGCTTAGTTTCTGTTGACTAGCTCAACACCAATCCACTATAAAAATCTACCCACTCTCTGTAGGGTATGCCTCTCCTATTCAAGCCATCCATTATGCCGAACACCACGGTCTTGACCTCTACTTGTTCTAAACCAAACTTCCAAACTCTCTGAACATTCTCGACATTGCCTCCACGTTGTTGATGGACCGATGACAATCATATCAGTCTGCTATCCACTCCGTACAATTCCAACACCGCTCAAATCACTGTCTGATCTACACTGTCAAACGCCTCCTGAAAAATTGACAAAGCAATTGTAGATGTTCTTGTTTTTTCAATCTTAGTACCATACAGCAGATCTTGGCACTCTTTCCCCATACTTAGTGGTTCCACTTGTCTCATTTTCTTTTTATTTATATGGCTATGAATCTTTTACTATTAATTTTAATTTACTTTATGGAGGTCAAATTTTCCTTGGATTTTGGTAATTCTCCCTTTATCCCTACACTTTTGACCACAAAAGGTAGCTTTCCTTACTGATCTATCCCATCTCCCATTCCTTGTAGGGTTCCTGCTTTTTCTTAATCACTAGTTTTAGATTTGTTTTCATTCTGCTTGGTCTGCAATCCTTCCTTACAAATTGTTCCTCTTTTCTTGGGATGCAGACTTCAGATAGTTTCTGCAACTTGGAGAAAATAATTACAAAACTTCCTTCATGTTCAGGTCCTTTCTCTGGGATCTCATGTTGCAGATCACTCTCTCATGCTCTGTAGAAAACTCTAGTAGTTCTCACCTTGTTTGTTTCTTTCCCCATATCCTAACATTCCCATGACTCTCTCCCAACTTTCATTATCTGTTCTGACTTTCGCGTTCCAATCTCCTCCAACGATCGACGCATCTCTCTTCAATACCTTCTCCAGTGTCTTTGTCAAGTCTTTACAGAATAACAATCTCTTCTGCCTTGCTGTCCGACATGGGTGCATACACCAAAACGACAGATGTTTAACAGTTTTACTTCAAATCTCACTACCATCATTCTCACACTCACCTGTTTGTTTCCTAACAATTCTCCTCTAGATCCTTTGCTAAGGAGGAATCAGACTCCTGCCTCATACTTCATTTCATTCCCTGACCAAATGGATTCATAACTATACATCTCTCCTGATGCCGTCCACTGCATCTCCACCAGTCCAAGTATATCACGTCACTCTCTCCATCTCCTTTTGAAACAGCTCTAACTTTCCAGCCACCCACAGTCAGTCATACTGCCGTCAGATTTCATTCATATTGTTGTTTTACGATCAGCACATTGTCACTCATCTGACCAACCCTCCACCTTTATCCAGGCTTGGAACTGGCATAGAACCCCTAGAGGCTTCATGGCAGAGTTTGATGCGCATTCCCCAACACTGAAATGAAGGCTAGTGACATCTAGCATTTGTTGGAAGCTCTCTAAATCCATGATGAGGACCAGATAGCCCCATAATCCAGAATGTTCACTTTGTTGCTCTACTGGTCCAAACCACCAAGGCCACTGTCTGGATGGGACTCAGATAAGCAAGTCCATGACTAACCTGAAGATAATGGGGCTCAGCAGACAGCCTTGTTTTATGCCCCTAGAGAGAGGAATATTGAGGGTCTCTCCATCCATGGAGTGGATGGTGCTGAGAAAGACTTTGTGAAGTTCATGGACCAGGTACAGAACATTTTCAGACACCCTAAATTCTTGCAGAGAGTGGCATGGATCCAAAAACATTAGCCAGGTTGAGCCATGTTATGGCACACTGCCTCCATAAGCCAAGAGCTATTTGCACTAAATAGGGATAGAGAGAAATTTTCACCTCACCTCTCAAATGGTCACTACTAAAGGCAAGATAGTGCATTTATGTGATATTAGTTCTCACAAGAGAACTTTATTAACAAGCTTCTTATAAATACAAATGAACGGGTGGCCACACCAATGTTCATATATTTAAATTTAGAGAATCCAAACTATTTCCACCCCATTCACTCCCACCCCTAATCACTTGGGTTGAGTTTTTAGGTGTGTCAAATTTGTGCCAATTAATTGAGTGGATTTACAAATCTTACAGCTTTACTCAACATCCATTTTGATGCATGAACAAATTTTACAAACACGAAACAGTAAAATAATTAGGAAAGTTAAAATAATCTAACAGCAACAGCAACATAAGGACCTTTTCACACATTTCTCTATTAGTCATGCAATAATTAGTTGCTTGTGTGTTAAAAATTGAAAACCAAACATAATGTCAACACTGTCAAAGAGTAAGAACACATTTGTTTTCTAATGTTGATACATATAATAAAACTTCATGACCCTGGATTTGGCTCTGAACAGTAAACTTAATGCAACTTAAAAAACAATTAAAAACGGTCCTAAAAAGTGGACCTAAAGTAAGAGGCCTGCTCAATTTAGCCCAGGATCAACTCATGTACAGAAATTCGAGTCTTATCACCCATGCGCATCACTAGGGATCTGTCAGGTGCTTATAATAAATATTCTTGCCACTTGAGAAGGCACACACCACAAGGAACTGCAGCACACTTGAGAGAGTAATAGAGCGAGCTTGCAGTATTTATGAAGTATTACATGCTACAACTAATAATTACTTAACTAGTTAGGCAGCATAATACAAATTATTTTTCATAACACATTTGTAATATAGCCACTTGTACTTTCTCCAGCTATATACACCCATTTTATTTTAAAGGTCTCTAGGGAAGACTCTATAGAATCATAGAACACTAGGACTGGAAGGGACCTCGAGAGGCCATCAAGTCCAGCCCCCTGCCCCATTGGCTGGACCAAGTACTATCTCAACCATCCCTGATAGACACCTATCTAACCTGTTCTTAAATATCTCCAACGATGGAGATTCCACAACCTCCCTTGGCAATTTATTCCACTGTTTGACCGCCCTTACAGTTAGGAACTTTTTCTTAATGTCCAACCTAAACCTCCCTTGCTGCAGTTTAAGCCCGTTGCCTCTTGTTCTGTCCTCAGAGGCCATAAAGAACAAGTTTTCTCCTTCCTCCTTATGACTCCCTTTTAGATACCTGAAGACCGCTATCATGTCTCCCCTCAATCTTCTCTTTTCCAAAATAAACAAGCCCAATTCTTTCAACCTTTTTTCATAGTTCACATTCTATAGAGTAGGAGGTTTCTTCTTCACAGATACCTACTGCTTGCAAGAACAGAAGTGTTGAAAAGTCTCATGCTGCTGCAAGAAGCTGTTTTTCTGTACTATGTATGTTAACAACACGATGACTAAACACGGGGATGAAAGCCGAAATCCATGTCTTTCTAGTTGGGCCCCTTCTTTCCACCCTCTTGTGTAGAAGAGAGACTTCCTTGGATCACAGTGGAGAAATTCTATTATAGCTACAGAAATTGCAAGATCACATGTGCACTGGAAATGAAGTGTCCAAAGTCAAGTGCCCTTTGATTCTTAATTACAGCTCTACAGCTACTTCATTAGCGGCACAGTTCACTTGGAGAAGATTGTGTAGGCCCAAGGGTGAGCTGTGAGACTCCTGGAGTCCCAACTAATAGAATGAAAACTGTCACTTACTATTAAAATGCTATGTACTGGATAGTCATCATTTGCTCTGTATTTTATTTTTGCTTTCCAAGAACAGAATTTTTTTTTTAAATTTTGTCACTTATGCTTCTGACTCTGAGCTAGTTACACTGCCTCTCTCACAAAACATACCAAAATATGAACTATTGCCAAGTTCTTCGCATATGCGGAAGAATTCTGTCTAGCAGTCACAAACCAATCTTTCAACGGTTTATTTTTTCTGCAGCTAGGACGTTCAGTATACTGTTCAACTACTATCCTACTGAGTAATGGAAAACCAACTTAATAGTCTACTCAGCATACACAGCTGAAGACTAAGTATACTCTTTTGTCCCTCCCCATCCCCTGCCCCCCAAAAAAGAGTCTATTCTTCAGCACCTCACTTTAATTCTCCTTTTCAAGATAGATACGCTCATTAATTATCACATCTTAGGAAGAGATGGTTAAACACAAGAAGTAATTGGAATTCTTAGGCTCATTAGAGTGAGCCAAGAGAGCAGGAGACTGCAGTGAAGTTTCTCCATCCTCATCCAAATGTCACTTAACTGCAATTTCAACATAGGACAGTGTCACAAAGAGGCTTCTGAAAATTTTTTGTGGTTTATTAGTAAATCAGCCCTTTTACATAAAAACTAATCATGGTTATTTCACATGAGATAGCACAAGTCTGAAGATCATTTTCAGCATTTGTACTGAAAAGAGTGATAACATTTCCTTCCCTCAAGGCCAAACATTCAGAAACAAGATAGCATAATCTTTACTTTTTCCCCCTTATGCAATAACCACGAACCATATTTTTATTTATTTCAGATGGCAAACTAAAACAATCTAATTTGTACATTAAAATTAGAATGTTACTTTCCATGATCCTATGCTATAATGGCATTACTTTGTGACTCAGCTTTGACAATTTGACTGACATGCAATCACAATCCTTTAATATTTATAAGTCAATTAGTTGTTTAGATACATGAGCAATTATTTCTGTTTCATAATAAGCTAGCAAGAAGCAAAACCTATTTTCCCTGGCAGTGTCTGGTAGCTAAAATACACGTGTTCACTTACTGTCAAAGGCTTGATGGTTAATTATTGAAAACCCTCACCTTGTAATGTGTGAAAGAGGTCTTTCACTGAAGTTTCTTCATACTTCAACTCCTACTAAGCAACTATCACACAGAACATGCCAAATACTGTCCCCAGTTCTTCACTTTAAGTCATGTTCTTATTCTTAACATAAGAGTTAGATATTACAAGCTACGTTAATAGAAGTTTCAGCAAGTCTCCAGCTAAAACATTCATAGAAGCAAATGGAACACTATGCCTTAAATTGAGATGAAGTCTTACTAATTTTATTTATTTTAAAAAAATAATAGCTGCCAAGTTAACCTAGAATCACATTAAACAGATGCAGAGCCACACCTGATCAACCGTAAGAACTAAGCTAGTAGGTTTAAATTAACACAAATCACTTCAGTTGAGGAGAAGGACAGGATATCTAAAAAGAAATTAAAATATACAAGTGTTCTGATGTTTACTGTATGAGCTTATTACAAAGATGGCAAGTCTCTCTCTCTGGTTTTGTCTCCCTTCGCGTGAACAGGTTCATTTAAGTCTTTGGCTGACTAAAATCAAGACAACCTTCTATAACGGTATCATGCACCTGTTAAAACCTTAACAGTATCTTATCACCAGTTTGGTGTAATGGATTCCACCTTTACACTCATGCTTTCAAGCCCACTGGGTCTTGATGTAGTCACACTCATGAATCATGACAGCACGTTCTCCAAAATAGCACCCTCTGTGCAGCATTTCTAGGGCATCCCCTCTCAGGTCCCACAGCACTCTGTTTTCCTCATCCCCAGAGTAGTGCTAAGTCTCCAAGCTTCTGCAATTGCTTAGAGACTTTGTCTACACTGCTGAGTTTAAAGCACTGCCACAGCAGTCCTTTAGCACAGCACTATCATCACAGCACCAGTGCTCGGAGAGAGCTCACTCAGCGCTGTAGGTAAACCGTGTCCACTAGGGGAGTAGCTAACTGCACGGGGAGCCCATTTACACTGGTATTTTACAGCACTGTAACTTGCTGCACTGGCAGGGAAGAAGTTCACACCCACGAACAAGAAAAACTTATAGCATAGCTGTAGACAAACCCTCCTACACACTCTTCCAGGGTCTCTTCTGGCTGTGATTGCTCTTGTGTTTGTCACATGACCACATAAGGGCTTTTAAAGCAAGAAACAAAGGCTTTGCACTCACACACACAGAAACATGTACAAATGTCACTCGGACATCGAGACAGTTACAGATCTGGACAGGAAAATCCCAATCAACACTTGAATACATGCAGCTCCCTCCCTTTCATTAGAAACCTAAGGTTTTCATCTATGTCTTTATTCCAATTTGAACTACAGCATGTCTAAGAAATCTATCCAATCTTAATTAAAAATATCCCCTCACTACTATAGATGGGGACAGGATGAACTAAGCCCACAGAAGATTCAAATAAGATTATTATGACTAAATGGATTCAAGGAGAAAGGAATAGTATCCTTTGGTTGGGGTGACAGAAGTTTTGAAGTGGAGGGAATCAACCTGCAATGGATTAAATCAACATGACTATGCGATTACACAAGAGATGTTCAGCAACAAACAAAGGCAAAAAAAGAAATCAGATACTGGATAAAAGCCAGGCCTAAAGGATAATAGCACAGATTACACAGCGGGAGACAATCAAAGGTGGAAGACAAGTAAGCAGTGGACAATGGAGTCTACTCAAGTGAATAGTAAGTCTATAAAGAAGGGGCTGAAAGTCAGAAATCATCATGCACACTAACAGACAGGACATTATGGAAGGGTTAGATCAGTGATGCTGAAATGAGGTAAGGTTATATAGAAAGACCCCAAGAGAGCAATTCTGCTTAAAAATAAAATCAAGCCAGCAGCTAATAAATGGGAAGAGTACCAGCACAGAAAATAAGACCACAAAGGATGATGCTGAGATAAGGATCTTCTCTCAAAAAAAGTTTTAAGGGCACACACTTGCAAAAAATTTTAAACATGCACTATGCACCTTAAACTGTGAAAGAAATATGCTGGTGGAGCTTTTGAGGGACTCGTTATAATTCCACTAAAACTGAGGTACTTTCTGGAATAAATTTTATCCTCTCACAATACTGCTAGTTATCTCCAGTACGAGAGCCTTAGTGAAGTTCTAAAAAGTATTACTGAAGTACATTAATGCCCAAAGCAACAGATATTTCAAGAGAGGAAAACTCCTTAATTACTGTTGATAGAGACTCATTTTAAGACATTTGAGGCTTATTATGAGTCAGGCATAGCTAAAAAAGAGATAGTGAACACATGTAGAACAAAAATTCTGTATGATATTTGAAAACAGCAATTAATTGTCACTGGACAGCCACGTCACAAGCATCAGATGCTCTTTTTCCCTAAATGATAATAAGAACTCCACTATTAAAAACCCCACATGCTTCTGCTCCTGATCAATAAAAAAGTTACTAATGAGATTTTTCTGCATTTAAGATATAGTAGGTCTATATTTAGCAGCTTGGGATTTTCTGACAAACCTACTGAATAGTAGCATCAGCAACCTCTGAAATATAAAAGGCTCCTACCTATTTACAGGAAGGTGGACAGAGGGAGCCTCTGGAGCCAGGAAAAGACTTTCGGCACTAATACAGTATTCATTCTGAATGGCAACATAAATAGTGCTTTTTGCAAAAAGAGATGAAATAGGCTGAAGAGCAAATAGATATTTCACTACATCTTTATTTGTGCTGATATTTTTGAACCAAAAATCTCCCAAAGCATCACTCTCTTTTGGAATGTTATAAATTTGACAAAAGGATAGTTAAGATAGGTTTTAATCTCAGTTTTACTAACCCTCTTTTCTCAATGAGAGGATGGACACCTATTGAGTTTTCATCATGGAAAGCCAGGGTTTATTTTATAAACTGTTTTTCATTCCTCTCAAATTCCTGACATCTGAATTGTTTTATCTGCAAGTACAGAACACAACCTGAAGAAGATTAATTCAGATCAAGTTACTGTAATACGAATAACTAACAACTATTTTGTAAGAGCAAAACTACTTTTTAGGAAAGTAATATGCACAAGAATTTGGCCAAAGAGGAATCCATATCTTTGTCATCAATGATTCTTTATAAAGCTGAACACACTATATTCACCTTATCTTTCAGGAAGTGAATAGCTTATTTTTAGAACAACAAGTATTCTGCTTGACATGCTATTCTTCCACCAAAGTCTGGAAATGAATGGCAATATACTAAAGCAGATATACAGCATTAAGTTTGCCGTACAAGAGGCAACTTAGAAGTTCTCAATTCCAGAATTTTATTTAAATCTTGTATGACCAGATGAAAAGAAAAAAGTCCATACTCTAAATACCTACAGCAGCTAATATTCAATTAAGTGCTTAGAAGATAGTAACAGAGAAGAAGCCGTGCTAGTCTATACACTAGCAAAACAAAAAGCAGTCAAGTAGCACTTTAAAGACTAGCAAAATAGTATATTAATAAACAAACAAACTATTTTGCTAGTCTTTCAAGCGCTACTTGACTGCTTTTTGTTTTGCTTGTAAGATATTTTTGTTTCACAGCACTTAAACTGAAGTAGTCTTTTTAAACACACAGAATCACAAGACCAACAGTGCAAACTCACACTGAAGTAAAACTCAATGGATCATCTCCCAAGAGTAAATTTAGTTTAGTTTCCATGTCCATCCAGTTTCTTCTCTCTGTGTGCCTGGCAATCAACATCTTTCCATTAAGGATTTGAGCTGAGCAAGCTAACCACCCAAACAATACTCTGCCACCAACATCTTCCACTAGAGCAGCATTTCCCCAACTGGTGTTCCGTGCGATGTGAATAGGTGTTCCATGAAAATATGTTGATGCTTGAAATATTTTTCCTTCTAAAATAGTAAATATGAAATGATGTGTATCAAAAATACTAAGGTATTTGAACAACATCTAGATTATAGGTATACTAACATAATTCATTCATAATAATATAATTATGCAACTTGGGCCAAAACAATCAGAGTCAGTTCGGATTGTTTCAGCATAAACTGTGTTCAGTGAAATCATTTGATGCTGTACCTGATGACGATTCAACTCTCCAGTACTGTTCTTAATATTAAGTGGATGTATGATCAAGAGGCAAAAACATTCTTCCTATTTAAAAAAAACACAAACCTGTCAAATATTACTTGTTATTTTCCAGTAGTTTTCTGTAAAAAACAAAATTTATAAAAATACAAAAACTTAAAATATTTTTTCATATGTATCTTGTTTTAAGCTTTAAGGAAGGACAGTCCTTTTTTTGAACAATATTGTCCTATTTTTGTACAAAAGAATGACACTAGCCATCCTTTTTCAACTGTTACATTGATGTTTTGTTTTGGGTTTATACTTAATTTTCAATTTTTATACTTATTTATAGGTATGTTAACCATTCTCCTATAAGAACAATAGTTGTTAATTGAGATGGTTCTCTTGTTATTTTTTGTTCTTTGTAAAATAAGAAACATCTAAAACACTAAGCCTGAAATCAACGTTTGAGCATTGAGTGCAGCAATTTTTCAGTATAAAGCCCTCCAATCCTGCCACCTCCACCCTGGGCCAGAATCTGTGTGTTCCATCAACATATTCCACGTCCAAAAGTGTTCCATGGCCAAATTAGTTTGTGAAACGCTGCATTAGAAGAACCAGCCATTTCACTGACACCCTTCTGCCCTCAATCATGCATGACAGATAATCAGAAAACTGAAATAGATGAATCAAATTTAATCAGAGTGAATCAACAAAAGAGCAATCAGTGGAATATCTCATGAAATACAT
Source organism: Carettochelys insculpta (assembly GCF_033958435.1). Lineage (NCBI taxonomy): Eukaryota > Metazoa > Chordata > Testudines > Carettochelyidae > Carettochelys > Carettochelys insculpta. The sequence continues at coordinate 307,045,549 of NC_134137.1, read as the reverse complement.
CTTCTCTTAGCAATAAACTACATAGCACCAAGCAACTACTCAAACTATGGATGACTATTCAACAAGGAAAGAAACAATTCCATAACCTGCCTAACCCACAGAGCCATGCAAACTTCACAGAGGTATATGAGGGGAAACCTTGATCAAGGGAGTCAAGGAACAATTTCTGATTGTTTTATTTAAAAAAATATTTAGCATTCCTTTTACTAGATCTTCAATAATAACCTTGATGCACAGTATTGATATAGCTGGGCTTGCAGCAGGGGTTGCCAAAATACAGCCTGTGGACCGGATATGGCCCGCCAAGCAAGTGGAGCCAGCTATTGGCCCAGCAGGAGCATCAGCCAAGCTCCATGTCTGCCCCGCCCCCATCACTGCTGAGAAAAAATGAGCTCCAGGGCCATGTGCATCTCTGAACGCTGGGAGCCCAGAGAGGGAGCAAGCGAGGCAGCTTTGCATACTGTCCCTGCCCCCCCAAACACAGTCTCACAGATCCCACTGGCTAGTTGCCAACCAACATGAGCTGTTTGTTTGAAGAACAAGTACCCTCCAAAATACCCCTTTGCTTCTCCCTTTGGGCTCTCAGCCTTCAGAGAAGCACACATACCTCCTGCAGTTGGCTGCTCTGAGCTGCCTGTGGGGACATGGAAGGCAGGAAGCCTGACTGAGGAACTGGCCAGAAGCCTCTGAGATAAGTGGGTCCCAGAGAGATACTGCCTCTGGCACCCCAGCCCATCCCTCGCCCCCCATGCTTTACCCCACTACCCTAGGTTACACAAACCCTCTGCAGCTCCATCTCCTTGCCCAGATCCTGTACCCCAATCCACTGCCTCAGGTCACATCCCAAACTCCAGCACCCTAGTCCCCTGCCTGAGGTCACAACCCCTCCTAGATTCCACCCCACTTCCCACACCCCAATCCCTCTTCTGCACCCAACTTCCATTCCAGATCCCACAGCTCTTCTATTAGACTGGCCCCCCATCAAAAATTATTGCCCAACCCTGGCTTACATTATTTGTTGATGCTATTACACAAAACACTGACTGGGTGAGGTGGCATATCAGTCAGCCAGTTTTTCCTTCAATTAGTACCATTTGAATTGGAGGAAAAAAATATAAGCTAGTGTCAATCATGCAAGATACTTTTAAGGGGACACTAAACCAAGCATAAAAATATGAGTAAAAACAGCCTTTACTACTTACTGACCTTTACATATAATGCTTTGTGAACTACACAGTTATGATGTAACAGAGCCATGAAAAGGACATGGATTTAAAAAAAAAAAAAAAACCCCCACACACACACACCTTTAATTAATAGAAAGCCAATTACACCAACTGTAGTTATGCATTTATTTTTAGCTCTCCGTTGGTAGTTATATTTTTATTAACTAAAACATCTGCATTTATTTTTTCCTCTTACATAAGCTATTTGTTTTTCTCCTAGCAAAGCTGGGAACTGTATTCCCAGAAATAATTAACCAAAAGTTTACACTTAAAATAATGAATAGATTGTTCAAATAAGGCAAATAACATTCTATTTGCTTTTGTTTCCTGTTCATATATCTATTTGATAAACAGAGCTTATTTCTATACATTTAAGAACAAGATAACAAAAAACCTTGTCGCAGGCTGGCATGTTTGCCAGAGACTTTCCACCCTGTGTAGCAAGTATTCAACTTACTAGGAAAGCACTAATGGTGTTTTTGCTTCCCCCGCCCCCCCAGAACAACTCAGAAGCAGATTTTTTTTTTTTTACCCCACTAGGCTGTAAGAGGATCTGGGATGAGCAGACCTAACAGAGAAACCCTAGGAGCAGCCTAAGCTGGAGAGGAGGTTTCATCTGATTGTGTGTGTTCTAGGTTTACATTTTACACAGTATCTGGAGTACACTTTCACATGTTAGGAAAGGTGCTTACTCATCAACAATCTACCAGGAACAGAAAAATCAGCCACTCCACCCATCAATGCAGCATTAATGAGGATCTATATATTATAAATTGTTACTTAATATCAGCCTCCATCCCTCACTAAATATCATTTCAGATACCCGTTGTTACCGATAGGTATGAAAAGCAGTGTAGTGTTGTCAACCCCAAGCACTTCCCCCACAAAAAGTCACAGGTCAGTCCCTGAAGAGTGGTAAATCCTTTTAAAAGACAAGTTTTAGGTCTTTGTTTACGCCATCTTTCATCTGAGCCTTTAGAATCTATGTTTTACAGGTTTCTCTCTGCAACCATGAGGACCAACTTTTTTATTTGAAAGAGGAGACTGATTTATTCACAACCTCAGAAACCGAGGCTATCACAGAGACGCCAAATATTGTATCAAAAATCTGAAGAGGTAAACCACCAGAGATGCTATAGCAAAATCTTAATGTAAGTGAGCTATCCTAGTTTCCTGTTACTATCAAAATAAAAAAGCAGTCCAGTAGACCTAAAACCTGTCCTTAATCAGGGTGCCACACACTCCAGAAGGCCCTAGGCGACAGGCCTGTTCTCTCCCACAGACAACTTCCCAACCTCATGGTCTGAAGAAGTGGGTCTGTCCCACAAAAGCTCACCTAATAAACTATTTTGCTAGTCTTTAAAGTGCTACTTGACTGCTTTTTGTTTCAACCTCATAAGGATTCTCACCAAACAACCACACACTATATTGCAGGAACACCAGTCCTGGAACTTTTCCTTGCAACAAAGCCCGTTGCCAACTTCATCCACATATCTATTCTGAATATACCATCATTGGACCCAACCAGGTTATTCACTGAATCAGACACAATTCTTATGTTCTTCAACTAACATATATGCCATCATGTGCAAACAATGCCCACATGCTTTATATATTGGACAGACTTCAAACTTTTAGACAAAGAATTAAGGGGCATAAAACAGACATAAAAACACTCCTGATTCACAAACCAGTCAGTCAACACTTTGGAGTGTTAACGACCTGAAAGTTTGCATCTTACGTGAAGAGGAATTTTCAGCAGCCTCTCTCTTATATTCAAATTGGACATATTAACATGTTGTTTGAACCCGGATGGGAATTTTCTAGGTCATTACAGGGGCTCTTTGGCCTACTTGGCTTAATCTAATTCTTGAGCTGCCACCCCCCAACCCTTCTGCCCCTCCACTCTGATTTGCTCAACTTGATAATTTTTTCTGATTTGCCAACGTTGATTACTATTTTTGGTTCTCTGTGCCTTAAATATTGAATCTGTTCTGTTATGGCTTTGATCTGAAGAAATGGGTCTGTCCCACGAAAGCTCGTCACCTAATAAATTATTTAGTTAGTCTTTAAAGTGCTACTGGACTGCTTTTTTGTTTTGATAGTATATAGATTAGCACGACTTTCTCTTAGTTTCCTGTTGTGTGTGTGCCATACACAATTGGAGACATTTACGTAAGGCTTGTCTGTACATTAGATTCTAATGTAGAGTGCAAAGTAACTTCTTTTAAAAGGTTTTTAGACAATTTCCACTGTAAACACTGATATGCAGTTGTTCTGCCCAATCTTGTGAAAATTTCTAACCAGTTACTGAAAATAAAATATACATTTAAATCCCTTTGCATGTCAATGAGGTACATTAAATCAGAACACACAGTTCAAATTAGGCAGTGCTAACTGGCAGTTTACATAACTAGTTCCACTCACAATATTTTCCTGCCTCCTCCTCCAAAAATAAATAAATCTGTGAAGTCCACAACTCCATTTAACTCCTCTGCAGTGCCTTTGAATACTTTCAATGAGGCAGACATCACATGGTAATGAAGAGATAGGAGACTAAACCACACTTCCAAAAGGAACCAGTAAACCAAAGGAGTACTTCTATGCAAACACACCAACCTTTAGAACGGAGGCATATTAGACCCAGACAATACTCCTGTTGGAGGAAACATGATAGAAAAAGAGTCTGAGTCACCTCCCCTCTTCTATAGGCAGATACAGCAATGAGGAGCCAAATGCCTCTGCCGAAGAGTGGAGCCAGGAAACTGCACATAATGATTTAACTTGTCAAAGCTCTGGAAGAAGGGAATGATTGGAGAAATGAATACATAACTCAGCTAAAGACTCCCTTTAGGGACAAAGGCAAACAAGAAGGAAATCAGGGGAGATGAGAACTTTATTATTCAATGCACAAGGGCAAGTAGCACCCCTTACAAATCTCAGAAATGGAGGATGCAGAAGTAAGGAAAACGAAAGGACAAACACTGACAAGTATGCATAATATAAAAGTTCAAACCTGCATTTCTCAGCTGAGAAGCTACATTACTTGTTTCAATTAACTGCTTTTCTCTGTCCTCTGATGACAAATGATTTCTGTCCCCTCCCATCCTCAGTCCCCCAGGTAGATTAAAAACACTCACTATTCAGCAACACCACTAACGTACATTGTATCTTACTGCTGACATTCAGAATACATTTTAGAACCTTTTCAAAAAGGGGAGAATTTCCATAATACTGCTTAAGAAAAAGGGAAAATACATCCTTGGACAAAATAGTAAAGAATCCTCATTTCCCCACTGTTGGAACAGCAACGGAAGATGGCTACATGTCTCCTTAGCATTTGTTTTCAGAACTTCTGCCATGGACTTGGCATGAGAGTGCTCAAGAGTTCTGTACACTACTCCTGAACTCTGAAGTCCATTATGCACCTTAGAACAGTGTCTTAGTTACTCAGTTAAAAGCCTGGGAATGGCCCATGCTAGCTGAAATCAGCCTACAGGGCAGTTTAATCATGGTACAGATGTTCATAAAGTTGATAATGTTACAATGTCCTGAAGCAACAATCTTTCCTGGGAAAAGTATGAAAGAAGGAACAATTTGCATCAAATTCATTGAAATAAAACATGATCGGACAACTTGGAAATCACGTCTGATGTAATCTTATGAGAAGAACAAGCAGTCCTGTAGCACCTCAGAGGCTCACAAATTAATTATTCTTTATGGTGCTACAGGACTGCTGTTTCTTGGTGACTCTACAGACTAATAGAATTACCCCTCTGAAACCATTATGCAAAAAGTTGACTTCCTTTAATATTAGAAAACAAAAAACATTTCCTGTCATTCTAGTCATAGGAAAATACTTCTAATTTCAATTGCTGTAACTTTGCACGAAACAAGATGGGAAACCTTAAAAGACGAAAGATCAGCCACAAACAGAAGCAATCCCATGTTTATCTTGAGGAGTTCTGAAAGGTCTGGAAACCCCAGACTTCCATTCAGTGCTTTTTTTTGTGCCAGTACATGCTGATACTGAGTACCAGCACCTCACCAGCCCCAGCCAGCAAATTGGCTGGGGATAGCAGATGGGGAGCTGGCTGAGTATTGGCTTTTTTTTTTTTTTTTTTTTTTAAAAATAAAGGCTCTGCTTCTATTATTGAATAGAACAGCTCCTTTTTAGTTTTTATGATTTGCCCAACAAACTCCCATTCATAGAAGTTGTGAATATAACAGAGTACCAAGCCTTCTCAAATGTCAAAGTAACCAGAGGAATGTTAAAATTATATTTGAGCTTTGAAATCAATTCAAAGGATGTAACTATACATCTTCCATTAAAATTAACCGAAAAATGTGTAGATAGGCTTGCATGCTCACTATAATTCCTCTTTACTCAAGTATGTTACACTATCAAAGCAACCAAAAAACATTAGAGAAACACTATAAAAATTGGTTGTTTTTGCAAGTTTAATACATTTTGTGTGCTCTGCCATGTTAAAATATACCTTGCTCTAAGTTATAGCATTACAAGTCATGAGAAGCGAGTTATAAAAAAATTCCACAGGTAGCTGTTGCTAAATTGGAGAAGGCTTAGAATGCAATAGAAAGCTGAAGCTCTTCAGTCTGTTAACATAGCTGAATGGCAGACCTGAACAATATAATAGCATCAGAGAAGGCTTTTAAGGCACCTAGAAGTAACCTTGTGCACTTAAGCGTATTTGTATTTCCCCCACACACACCAGATTAATTTTTGAAGACGTGATTAAATAGATTGCATTTTGCTCATTAATTCCCTCTCTTAGGCTCCTTTGAGCTCATCAGGCCTGTGTTACATTCAGTCTGCAAATTCCTGCTTGGTTTCTGCTGTCAGTTTCAAGACATTAGTCCTAACTTCAGGACAAAGACTGGAAAAAGTTCAAAAGACCAAATAGAGAAGACAGGTCAGAAAGCCCAGAACAAAGTTTAAAGTAAGGACAAAGCTGTCAACTCCAGTATCCCTAGGACACTGTTTCCTAATTTTATTTGGCCATGGAACCCTTTGGCTACGTCTACACTAGCCCCAAACTTCGAAATGGCCACGCAAATGGCCATTTCGAAGTTCACTAATGAAGCGCAGAAATGCATATTCAGCGCTTCATTAGCATGCGGGCAGCCGCGGCGCTTCGAAATTGACGGGGCTCCTTTTCGGAAGGACCCCGCCTACTTCCAAGTGCCCTTATTCCCAAGAGCTCATGGGAATAAGGGGACTTGGAAGTAGGCGGGGTGCTTCCGAAAAGGAGCCCCGTCAATTTCAAAGCGCCGCGGCCGCCCGCATGCTAATGAAGCGCTGAATATGCATTTCAGCGCTTCATTAGTGAACTTCGAAATGGCCATTTGCGTGGGGGCTAGTGTAGACACGGCCTTTGAAATTCCAAAGTACTTTGCAGAAACCACATTCCCAGGATCTACCTTCCTCAGCCCCCAAACCCACCCACCCCCCATCCCCAGATATTACCCACCTGAGTCCCCAAATCTGACCCCCTTCACCAAGCTTTACCCACCATCCCGCAACCACCCCGCCCCCCACATCCCCAGGCTTAAGCCCTCTCTGCCCCAACACCACCTACCCAATCCCCAGGATTAACTCACCTCAGCCCCAAACCAGCCCCTAGGACTAAACACACCCATGGTGCAGGCTGGGGAGCATACAATGGGTGGCCATGTGCGCCCACTGAAAGGATAACTATCATGGAGGTGTTCCCCTGATGGGGGTGAACTGAGCCACACCCACCAGAGAGGAGTGGGCTCTCGGGTAGCCTGGCAATTGAGGGGCTCTCTGCAGCTCCATGCCCCATTGCCATAGAAATAATGGAACTAAATTCAGTTGGTTTAGCAGCCAGACCCCTCCCACCAATCCGCGGGCTGTTAAACTACTTTAGTTTACTATTTCAGTGGCAGCAGGGTGCCACAGGCGTCAGCTACTGTAATGGAATTTTCTCTGGGAATCCTTATTTTCACAGTGTGAAACCCCAGGGCTCCACAGAACACCATTTGGGAAACATTGCTCCAGAGAGTACTCAGCAGAAATTTCCTTTTCACATAAAGGAAAGGCTTTTAACAAGATCAACAATCTCCTCCCCTCAAAATCCTCAGCCAAAGCCAAAGTACACATTGTTCCTCAAGCAAAATTCTTATGCCTGAAAAATAAGATACAGAAGTGCCATAAAAGCTGCTAAGAACTTCAGCTATCATTATTACAGGCTGAACTCCTCTGAGGCAGAACTCGCTCCTCCAGCAACATCCGCAATCCAGCATGATTTTAGTTAGCTAGACAACCAGTTATCATGGGCATGGCCAAGTTTCCTGTGGTCCCTTAAGGTTTGTTTACACCCACCAGTCCTGCCCCTCTATGTTCTGTTCTGTAATTTAATTGTAACTCACACCTAAATATCTTAAGAGCCCAGTAACCGGTGGAGGTGTCAGTAATGCTGCGAGACAATACTGACCTCTCGCAGTCCAGTCAGATCCCAAGGGTGCTGGACAAGAGAGGTTCAATCTCTATGTTTATGTGGAAGGTGCTTGGATGCTACAGTGGTGGGCAACAGCCCAACTCTAAAATGGACAGATGGCTAAATCCTGGTCCCACTGAAATAACTGCAATTCTCAGCAACTCCAGGGAAGAAAGATGAGGTGCTGATGTACTTCCAACAACACTTCAGATGTTTTGTTTTATGCTAACTTGTAAGTGTTGAATTTCACATTTGTACAATGATCCAGTTGTATGTGGTAACACCTCTACAATCATGCAGTTAAAAATGTACCTTCCTGACATTTCTGAAAGCAGCTACTGTGTTTTAACACTCATCTACTTGACATTTAGAGATCACTGGCTGGTTGAATATGATCAGCTGATTTCTTGAGTAAAGTAACAGATTTACTGTTGCAACTTGTTCAGTTGGTATAACTTTAGGTTTTTTAAAACAAAATAATTATAATGGTATGAAACTTTCATGGGTGCAAATATATTTATATAGAAGTACCTACACCAGCGTAGCTGGCTCTGCACAATTGTGTCCTCACTAGGGCAGGGGGGAAGTTTGTACCATATTAATTACTGGTACAAACCCAAGTGAGGATGTGTGTGTGTCTCACCATTAGGTTGTTTACACTCCTTCAAAGTATTTGTGTAAATTAAACTGCAGTCCTCAGAGAAGAGGCCTTGTTTTCCGTGGCCTCTGTGACACAAGAACATTTTGACGTGGCATTTGTAGACCAAGTCTTTAATGCTGTTTTACATTAACCCACTTTATATCTACTTGTTAAGAAATGTGCAACTTCATTGTTGCTAGCAGCAATTCAATAGTATTGTGCAGCTTCTTCACAGGTTTAAATTTTACCAGTGTTGGAATTCAGGGATCCAAAGAAGAAAGACATGGGCATGCATGATTGCAAAGGTATCTGTGTGCTGAGGTTTTTGTTTTGTTTTAAATAAGCATGCCTGAAGATATCTTAATGGAATTCTCTAATGCGTATAAAGTTAAAATATGGATTGAATTATTTTTCTTTGTGCAGCTAAAGCCAATAAGACAGGCCTCCTTCACTAGCCCTTTTCTAGTGTTTAATTTACCATGGGAAGCCTAGTTCTATCTGCAGCCAATGATTCAGAGCTTGGGTAATGAAAAAGCAAACACACATAGGTAATTATTTTTTCACTTACCTAGCAAAAACGGTACTATGTGGCACATCATTTTCCAATACTGGCTTATTTTTGTGTAGCTTGTCACTTCTGAAGCAACTTCCCCAGCCATCCCTTCCACGGAAGGTGAAGCAGACAGGGCTACTCTGGCCCAGAGGGAGCACTCCCATCTGCAGCAGCCCTGCTGAGCTGGAGAAACCCCTGCATGTGGCAAACAGTGAAACCAACAAGCATACTGGCAGAGATGTGGGGAAGTAAGCAGTGGCAGATAATATGCTTGGCTCAGTTAAGTTTGGGTTGGCCTTTATTTTCAAAATTCATCTGATAGATTATAAAGCACACATGAAATGCAGCTCCAATAGTGGCAACAGCATGACTAATCTGGACAGGGCAAAAGCATTATCACTACTATGTTTTCCTCATTTTAAAAAAAAAAAAAGCATCACACACCTGTGCCCTATCTGCATTAGCTAGAGCTACACCAGTGGAAGGGTAGCTCAGAAGAACTAGGTAGGGTCAGATACGTATCGTCCTTTGACTTCCAACTTAAAATGTCCTATTCAGGTGTGACCGTTAAAGCCAGGAAGAGATAAACAGTTCCAACTTACAGCACAGTGATGAAGCATCATACTGCACTCTTGTTAACTGCTAAGTTACTGTTTCAATTAATACACAGATGTGGAAACCATCATTTGATTTGAAGGAGTACCACAAATAATCCTGGTTTTATGGTTGCTTTCAACCGTACAGATTAGAAAGAGGAGCACTTGCATCACTAATTGTAAGGAAACTGTCCTCATTACAAAAAAGCAGCTTCTTCAGGCACAAAGCTATCACAAAAACTAGAGAACTTCTAAATGTATTAAGCATTTATTTTCAGGGTACACTACTCTATAGGAACATCCCTCTAATGAAAGAGAAAATACTGAGCTCATTCTTCCAGCTCATTCAGAGCCTTAATATGCAAGCAGTATCATAATGATTTTGTTCACATTAAAAAGCAAATTACTTGTTCTTATGAAGTGCTGAGGTTCATCTTTCAGTAAAATTCCATCTATTAAGGCCAGACTGCCTCATACCACTGACTGATTTCAAAACAGCTCATATCAAACCCAAAATTAAGACAAGGTGGTAATTATCTTCCCCCAATTTTCCCCTCTGCACGATTTCTTAGAGTCATGGGTCCCTTATCTGGAAGCTGGACATTCAGGGTAAGGAGAAATGGCCATGGGAGAGAAACTGTGAGAGCCTTAGGGCAGTTCTACACTAGAGAGGAAGGTGGAATTTTTGGCTGCCGCTTGACAACGAGTAGGAAGTCTTTATTTCACCCCCCTATTTGTAAGTCTGTTGATGGCTGATCAGCCCAGTCCTGGAGTCGCAGATCTTACCACAAAAAGGGCAAGTGTTAGTAGCTGTTGGAGGCACATGGAGCAGTTTTTTACGCTCTTTTCTTCTCTTCCAGCTCTCCTCATCTACAGTGCAGCAAGACCTCTCAAATATTGCACCACTTCTCACAGATTACCGTTCTCCACTAGGGACTGTCTTGGGCAAAGTTCTCCGAAGCATTGAAACCAATGCTGCACTTTTCCCACGTATGACTCTAGCATGTCCTTATATCTTTTTGATGTTCAGTGTGAGGCCAAGATTCTTGTATGCTTCCATGCCGGCACTAAAGATTGCCGGAAGGGCTGTGGGGGGAAAAAAAAGAGCAACAACCATACTGTCAGCATACTGGAGCTCCATGATCAAGGCTGCTTTTAGCCTTCAGTCTCCTGACAATCTTCACCCCTTCCGGAAGCTTGCCAGCAATGAGGTGAAGGGTCATAGTGATGAAGATGCAGAACAGTGATGGGGCTATGACGCAGTCTTGTTTGACTCCCATTTTGACCAAAGGGGTCACTTTTGAATCCACTCTTGTCAATACCATGGCAGTGATGTTGTCATGAAGCAGTCTTAAAATGCTAATGAATTTTTTGGGGCAGCTGATCTTTGAGAGGATGGTCCACAGTAGCAGGAGTTGAAGTACCTTAATTTGAGCTTCTGCTCCCATTGACTTCCCTTACTCCCCACAAGGGGCAGGGGCACCCTGTGAGTGCAGTTTAGCATACCTGGTAGAGACACGCTAAATCAAACTCCAGAAGATTGACTGGAGCAATGCTGTTCCTCCCTAAAGAGAAGACATTCTCTTAGTCACAGGAGCACTGTGATAGCTAGGGGGGAGTTAGATCATACGACTCTTGATTCACTCAACTTTTCACTGAAAGCATGCTTTGGATAAGAGAGCACAGCTTCTTGAAAGCCATCTTCCACTACAGTAGCAGTTTAGGCTTGCTATACGGATTATTCATCTGCACTTAAATATACTCTTGAATCTCACACACTAAAAAAGATAAAGCATATCTTAAAGTCATATACACGAAAGATAAGTGTAACAAGACTCTGGGTCATGCACATATAGGTCCTTGGGACCTGAGACAGGCTTTCTGGGAAATTAAGTTGCCATGTAGGAAATGAATCTATAAGTCAGGAGACCAAAGAATCAGCCAACTGCCTTTGAGAAATATGAAAGGTCTAGTCTCAGTTCAGTTGGAGTGTAGATGATTTACTCCTAGGGGAACACTGCAACAAAACTTAAACTTTCAGCACTTTTTTAAACCAAATTAACAATATAATCATACCAGTTTCAATTATTTTGGTAATTTATTTCAAAACACCTGTCAGCAAGAAGACCTGTGAAAACAGGGACAGCAAAAAGTTATTGTGGATTTTTTTGTTTTTAAACCAGAAAGAATCCGTAGTAGGCATATTAACACAGAAATTTGAGTAACAATTCATTTAAACTACAAATATCTTCCACACACATCGGAAGCACTGCAAAGATTTGTGGGGAATCATGGAGGGAAAGGGAAGAGGTGAGTAAGAGGCAAGTAATTGCTAGAAAGGAGGCTGGGGTATGAAATTGGAGAGTTGCTGGTCATCCGTGAGAGAAGTATGGAACAGGGTTGCTCTTTTATGGGGGTGGGGGGAAAGAAAGGCAGAATTATTTGCACTGGCTGGCTACCAGACCCTACACCCACACTCCCATTCAGCCCCTGCTTGTCCCCTTCACTAGCTACCAATAAGCCTCATGTGCCCCACTCAGTCTCTTTGCCCATATCCTATTATTCCTGCCCTGGACCCATAGGAAAGGCGCTTGGAGGAATACACCCTCTTCTCTTCCCTATCCGCAGCTATGGCTCCTCCATCTTGGGAACGGCTGCTCACTGTCCTGGTGCCAAAGTGGTCCTGGATGGGCAAAAGGTATTAACTGCAGCGCTTCTTGGCTGAATATTTTTTCTACACAGAAAATATTCTGAGTGGCACATGAATTCTGCACAGGCACAGTTATGTAGAATTCTCCCAGAGAAGTAAACCCTTCATAGGAACTTCTAAGAGGATCAAAATGGTATCAAGAGAACATAGGCAGGGAAAAAAGTGCTTCCACTCTCCCCACGAGCTAAATCCTGTAAAAACCTCACTTGGTGGTTCTGAGTGTTGTGTGTTACTTTGATCCCATGTAGGAATCTTCAAGCCAGTATAGTCAGTCACAAGACAAGAGGTTCACACAGAACTGTTGTCTGGACTTTATTATATCCACCATACTGATGCATCTGATTGTAAACTGTTTTAAATATTGGTAATTTAACACACTAAGGCTGTTTTCTTCAAACAAGTAGGAAGTTCTAATGTTTCCGATGTATTATGCAACCCCTAAAACACATCCTGTAATATAGAGGAAAAGTATTCCCATAACATAAAATGGCTGTGTTGACTGTTAAATCTTTCCAATAAACATTGCCTTTTCTCCAAGGCCAAGTAAATAATTTCAACCCAGAAGCAACTTCCTGCAGTAAATTAAACATCACTAAGCAAAGTAACAAAGCAAACCACATCTGATGGTTCTGTGTTTCCTGCTGCTATGCAGCTGCATAAACAAAGGGATTTTTTTTTATTTTTTATTTTATTTTTTAAAAAAGACACCCCTTCTCTCCCCCTCCCTGGACAAAACTTTCAAAATTTAAGCTGACCAAGGCAGTGGCATCTGTATATGTCTGCTGGTTGAGTGAACAGGTCTGTAAAAGTAAAACAAAAATTGCTGTCATTCCTTTCAGTAGAGCAATATTATTAACTAGCATTTGTATTCAAGCACCACCCAGAGGCACTACCCAGTGTCTTTTTGCTAACGATTGTACAAACACAAACAGTAACTGAATGCAAGATCAGTTATATTAGTTACATGCTGTACAGTTTATGTATGAAAAATTGAGAACTTAAGAACAGCCATACTGGATGACCATAGGTTCATCAAGCCCAGTATCCTGTCTTCCGATAGCGGCCAATGCCAGGTGCTCCAGAGAGACTGAACATAACAGATAATCATCAAGTGGTCAATTCCCTGTCGCCCATTTCCAGCCTTTGGCAAACAGAGGTTAGGAACACCCTCCAGGCCCATCCTGGCTAATAGCCATTGATGGACCTATCCTTCATGAATGTATCTAGTTCTTTTCTAAACTCTACTATAGTCTTGGCCTTCACAACATCCTCCAGCAAGGAGTTCCATCATGTGAAAAAAAAATATTCCCTATTGTTTGTTTTAAACCTGCTGCCTATTAATTTCATTTGGTGACCCCTAGTTCTTGTGTTGTCAGAAGGAGTAAACAACATTTCTTTATTTACTTTCTCCACACCAGTCATGATTTTATATAGCTCTATCATATCCCCCCTTAATCACCTTTTTTCCAAGCTAAAGAGTCACAGTCTTACTAATCTCTCCTCATATGGCAGAGGGTCCATATCCTTAATCATTTTTGTTGCCCTTTTCTGAACCTTTTCCAATTCCAATGAATCTTTTATAGATGGGGCGACCACAACTGCATACAGTATGCCAGATGTTGACATACCATGGATTTATATAGCAGTAATATGACATTCCTTTCTGAATGATTCCTAATATTTTGTTAGCTTTTCTGACTGCCACTGCATACTGAGTGGATGTCTTCAGAGAACTATCCACACTGACTCCAAGACAGTAGTTCTTCACAGTTCTCAATCCTGCTGGAAAAGTATAACAAGTGGGGTTCCGCAGGGGTCTGCTTTAGGACCGGTTCCGGAGTAGCTTTGCGTCATCTGCAAATTTTGCCACCTTACTGTTTCTCTCCTTTTCCAGATTATTTATAAATATGTTGAATAGGACTGATCCCAGTACAGACCCCTGGGAGACACCACTATTTACCTCTCTCCATTATGAAAACTGTCCGTTTATTTCTACCCTTCATTTCCAACCTTTTAACCAGTTACCAATCCAAGAGAGGACCTTCCCTCTTATCCCATGACAGTTAACTTTGCTTAAGAGCCTTTGGTGAGGGACCTTGTCAAAGGGTTTCTGAAAATCTAAGTACACTATATCCATAGGATCCCCCTTGTCCACATGCTTGTTGACCCTTTCAAAATATTCTAATAGATTGGTGAGGCACAATTTCCCTTTACAAAAGCAGTGTTGACTCTTCCCCAACCAATTATGTTCATCTATGTGTCTGACAATTCTGTTCTTTACTAAAGTTTCAACCAGTTTGCCCGGTACTGAAGTCAGACTGATTGGCCTGTAGTTGCCAGGATCATTTCTGGAGCACTTTTTAAAGACTGGCATCACATTAGATGTCCTCCAGTCATCTGGAAAAGCAGCTGATTTAAATGACAGGTTACAAACTACAGTTAGTAGTTCTGCAATTTCACATCTGAGTTCCTTCAGAACGCTTCGGTGAATACTACCTGGTCCTGGTGATGTATTATTTTATTACTATTTAGTAAAATTCAGCAAAAACAAAAAACTTAATTTTCTTCCTTTTATTGCATGAAGGAGCAAGTGTTGTTAATTGAAATAGGAAGTTGTTTGCAAAATAAAACTTCTATTCCCACTTAGTTAAGGGTAGAAGGAAATGAAGATTTCTTTACGTCCAAGATCCAGAAGCCAAAGCTGTCTTCTCACTGCCAAAAGCCAGGACTGAGTCCTCATTTTCCCCCAAGCACACTACGCTCAAGAACAGCTGTCAACTATGGCTAGCTGCTCCCACTTTCCCTTTCCAAGAGCTGCTATAATGCATGCATTGCAAATGAAAATTTACAACACAATATAAAGGGCAGATGGAATAAAATAAACAAAAACAAAAACCTTAGGATGGGATACAGTACTAAATGGGAGGGCACACATCATGATACAATCCACATAAGATACAGGAACCTTGACAGAACCATTTCTTGATGATAAAAAAATTCTGTGACGTATAGAAGTATGGTTTACAGAGGTACTCTGAGTTCAGATCACCCATGAAAGAATCTGGTTCTCAATAGATCTAATCAGAACTAAGAGAATGCATAAATGTACATGTATGCTGCAGAGTTTAAGATCACTGGTCTACAAACATGAAGGCGCAAGGCTCTCTGTTATGGGTACAGAGCTACAGGGCTAAGGGCACAGATACACTGTAGGTGCTATTCTAGCAGTTACACCATTGTTTTACTGGTAACAGAGATGGATTACTTACATCAACATAAAAACCAACTTCCCACAAAATAGTAGCTAGGTCAACAACAGATCTTTTTGCATCAACCCAGCCATGTCTATACTGAGGCTAGCTCAGCTTAACTGTACTATTGAGGGGTTTGAATTTTTCCACAATGTCTGATGTTCTAAACAATTTTAAATTTAAAATGTGGACCAGGGCTAAATTAACCTCTACCAAGACAGGAGAAAAACAGAACATGCTGTTATGATCTGACTGAGTATTTTCTTTACATACTGGTCTGAAGAAGTGGGTCTGTCCCTCAAAAGGTCACCATCTAATAAATTATTTTGTTAGTCTTTGAAGTGTTACTTAACTGCCTTTTTGTTTTGGTAAATGAAGTTTTTTCTACTCAATTTTCACTTTGCTTTGCTCTTCTAACTACAGAACGTCCTGGCTGCAAGTGTGGAAGGGAGAGCAAAGAACAAAAGGAGGAAGCCAGTCTCAGCTGAAAGACTGTAAAATGGCCTCTGCTACTGCCCATCCCTTTTTCCTCTCTACAGCCACACCAACAGGAAGGAAGCTCTGGGATTTTGGGGTCAGAGTGAGACCAGTGAATAACTCTTGTGTCTACATCTAGTGATTAGTATTTTTGTCCCAATTAAAAAAAAAAGTCTACTCTCCAGCAGCAAGAATTCCATGCTCCCCTTCTCCAAATTGATTGGAGGCTAAAAGAGTAAGAGATCAAGGCCACTGATCTAGGGAAAACCAATATTTCATTTTAAACACCAGCACAGGCACCTGCCTTGGAGGAGCTGAGTCTAACTGTCTTTCAGAATCTGGGCCTTGATTCTGATTCTTTACAGTTGCAAAGAAAATCTTTTAGAATCAAAATGATGCAGTGCTGTCTGCCTAAAAGACTGGTAACAAGACAGCACAAGTGCTTCAGCAGTTAGACATCTTTCTCAACAGCAAAACAACCATAGTCATTTTCACTGCTCACAACTGCCAGTTTCACTCTAACACTAGTTTAACACTGCACAGTAGATGCAGACACCGGAGTTAGTCGGTCTCCCTCTGACCTCAAAACCCCAGAGCTTTCTTGGTGGTGGTGTGGTTATAGAAAGGAAGAAGGGATGGGCAGTAGCAGAAGCCATTTTACAGCCTCTCAGCTGAGACTGGCTTCCTCTGTTCTTCCCTCTCCTTTCCACACTCACAGCCAGGAGGCTCTGTAGTTACAAGGGCAAAGCGAAACCACATCCTATTTAACAACTGGAGTGAAGCAAGCAGCAGTTCAACTTAACATTAATGAGCCAAAGACGGCTACAAGAGAAGACTTAACCAAGCATAGTGCAAAGACAGTTCTCAAACAGAAATCCTAAAGTGCCCCGCGCCCCCCCCCCCGCCCGCCCCCCCCCACACACACAATGGGGCTTTGAGTTGCCCACCGAGATTAATTTTTCCCATTGGCCCCTGGTAACTCCAAATTATACAATACTATTTATGCTGCAAGATATAGGTTAAAGATCATATGTTAAAAATAATCAGACTAGAAGTATGCTATAACCAATTTTATTGATTTCAAATTAGTAAATCCATACACAGAATGGAGAAAGTAAATTTGGTACTTTTCAAGGAAGAACCTTATTGAGCTTGACATTTAGCAGAGCATACACTCTGCACATCCCCCACATCTCATCTAAGTGCCTGCCTTCAACTGCATAATTTTAAAGCCTCTAGTTTTTCATTTCCTGTAAACACAGGAACCATGCAAATGTACCTTTCATTGAGTTCCAGCTATAACTCTCTCCCCGAGCACTCCTGACAGATTATTTGCAGAATCATCATGAACTATTTGCTTATCAGAAAACATTTAGTAGAAAGCCAAAAATTTGATAGTAAGTTCGTTGGGTGAGGGAGCTCCTCCTTTTATGTTTGTACAGCATCTAGTTCTTTGTCAACACTTCCAGAGAACTACTGCAACATTTAACCAATATAAATACTGAATTTTATACTAAAACGATGATTCATTCTCACTACATTACGACAACAGTTATCTTTCCCTTGTCTCCTTTCATGATACCTAGCCCATTTTATTTTTAATTCATCTCTCCCTCTGAAACAGAGATAGCCATTACATTAAAATAATGACAAATCCTATTATGTGAAGGCTGCTATGGTTCATACAGCAAGTTTATTGCCATGGCAAAGCAGTATACTAGCATATATTTTACCAACAAGGATATCTATGCTTTGTTTATCAAGACTTTTCCTTGTTCAGAACCAGAGAGCACAAAGCCTGAATTAGAGAGCCCCTGTGATGTTACATATTCCATCATGAGCCAGCTATGCCACTCACTCTATATTGGACAGCCAGCTATGCCACTCACTCTATATTGGACAGACTGGACAATCACTTTCCCTTCAGAATGAATGGACACAAAGCAGACTTTAGGCATCTGAATACACATATCTGTCAGTGAGCATTTCAACAGAGTGGGCCGTACTGCTAAAGATCTGAGAATATGCATTTTACACCAAAGAGATTTTAACACCAATTTATAAAGGGAACTATCTGAACTGGAATTTATGCTCAAATTCAACATGTTGACACTTGTTCTTTATATAGTTAGCTATTACCCTACATGTTACAAAGACAGCTTCCCCATCTTTCATATTCATAGTGATCTCAGGCAGGTCAACAGGCTCTTACAGCTCATAATTTTCTCTTCCCTCCTCCTCAACCTCCCCTCTTCCACCTTCTGTCCTATGTATCTGGTTTGTCAGTTTTTATTTCTACTTTGGTTTGTATCTCTGTGTTATATAATTGTCATGCCAATTCACTTTCAGCAACATTTCCAATACAGCACTATCTCCAGATCTGAAGAAGTGAGTCTGCCCCACAAAAGCTCATCACCTAGTAAATTATTTTGTTAGTTTCTAAAGTGCTACGCGATTGCTTTTTTGTGTTGTTATGATACAGACTAACAAGGGTACCTCTCTGTTGCCTAAAGCAGGAGTGTGCAAACTGAAGTGTAGGCCCCCACCGAGGGAGGATGAAATTTCTTAAAGGGGGAGCAGCACAATTGACTGCTGGATGTCAGGCTCATCCATCTAATTAAAAATGTTGAAATGTGTCACTGGTTTTGTGTATACATACTCACATTTATATACTGACAAAGAGTTTGTTTACATTCCACATACTTATTTTCTTATACATATTGAAAAGTTGTTGCTGGTTTTTTTTTCCCCATATAAAAATTTTTTTGTTGGCTTGAATTACACTAGACAGGTTGGCGGGCCCCTGCTAATTGCAGAGATGAAAAGAGGGGGCCTTGATGTAAAATGTTTGCTCACTCTGGCCTAAAGTGACAGTTATATATGCTGCATGAGATAAAAAGATCACACTTGGAGAAACAGGAAAACAGAGTGGAGGGTAAAAAGTCAGAGATCAAATAAGAGATCAAGTTCATTATCTTTTTTTCAAGCCTCTTCCAGTGTACTCAGAGTACTGAACACTTAAGTAATCATCTCAACCAAGAATCTACAAATCACAAGCCTTTGCAAAGAACAAAGACAGTTTAGGAGTTTCCTGTAATATACTCTACAAAGTTTACAGAAGATATTTTTGTATACGTATATCTGGTGCATGCACTACCATGAAAAATACAATCAATCAGACTGCCATATTTGTGAATCTTAGTTTAAAAACTGAGAGCAGGAAGAATCCATACGCTTCAACCATTAATTGCAGGTGGTTTGGATACATGGGAAAAAAAAAAAAATATTCCTTGCAGACAGAGTCTGAATACAAAGAAATGTAATCCTGCCTAACACATAACTTACTCTTAATCACATTTTATTAATGTGGGGTTCACAGCATTAATATCATTACTTCCCTGGAGACTACAGTCCTGAAGAAGTAGCATATAAAATAGCTGCAGCATGGGTAGGTGCACATGAGTCAAACTGGCTGCAATTTATGACAGAATTTCAGCCTGATCCATCTCTTCCACTGAAGCTAACAGGAACTGGATCATGCCCTTGAAGTACATAAAATTAACCAGCACAATAAACAGAGTATTACATGCAAAAGATGATTTTAAAAATCCTATTATTCTGCTTCTATCCTCCTGACTCTAGGGAATTCAGTTTCAACAACTTCAGAGCAGTATTTCTTAAACTATGTTCCGTGGTACCCTGGTGTTCCATGAACAACTTGCAGGAGTCCCATGAGCATCTGACACTTGTTTAATATCATACGCTGATGGTATATATTTTTTGTTAGTAAAACTAAATAAAATGTTACTTTCATTGCTATGATGCCTAGTTAAATTGTTTTGTTCTTAACTGTATGTTGCTTTGTTTGATTTTTTTTTTTGATCTGACAATTGTTTGACGAAAATTTTCATTAGGTGTTCCTTGGCCTCAAAAAAGTTTAAGAAACACTGCTCTAGAATCTCTCAGAGCCTTCCAGAGCAGACAAGATCTGAGTTTCTAATACATTAAAAAACAAGCAAGATTGAAAGATACATACACTGGGCTTTCATTATCAAAACAAAAAGCAGTCAAGGAGCACTTTAAAGACTAGCAAAATAGTTTATTAGGTGAGCTTTCGTGGGACAGACCCACTTCTTCAGACCATAGCCAGACCAGGACAGACTCAATATTTCATTATTGGGCTTTCATTATGTAAGAAGAGAAAACAAGAGCACAAGTCTAATTTTCCCCTCCTGTGCAATTAACCTTCACAAAAATGAGAGAAGGCTTATAGCTTTTATACATTGTGTTTGCCTTCACCCTTTGTAAAAAAGTTCTTAAAGTTTCAAAGTTGCTAAAAACAAAACAAAACAACGTAAAGGATCCTTGACAATAATCAGGGCTGGGAGAATGCTTCCTTGGACAGTCTTTGAAAGTGCTTTTAAGCACAGAAGAAACTCTGATGATCTTTGGTTTCAAATTTAAGACAGCCTCCCCCATCCCACCCAAAACTCATGTTTCAAAAACAAGAAAAAAAAAAACACTCCATTCATTGCTGTCATTTTGATCCAGCAGTTCTCTTTATTCACAATTATTACTTGGTTCTCCCTGGCAACCCTCCAAAAAAAAAAAAAAAAGGAGTTTTCTGTCAAATCAAATATTTAAAGTAGTACTCGGTTCAGTTGTTCAGGAGCCAGATCAGTGATCAGCATTACTATATATGTTTATTTTCTTAGTTATTGTGACCAAGCATTATTTAATCCACAACTGGTTAACAACATAGTAAAAGCATCCTGAATGCTTAAATCATAATATTTCAATATCATATACTGCAAAAAAAAAAAAAAAAAAAAAAAAAAAAAAAAAACACTTGAGGCACTCAGGAGCTGATCACCAACTTAAAAGCCTAAAAGCTCACAAATGACCATAACTTTAGCCAGTAAAAAGCATCCCACATCCCTTTGCAAGATTCCCAGTCCCATCTCGCTAGCTAAAGTATTTTAACAGGCACTGAACTAAAAGTGGATGAGAATCCTGCCTCTCAAGTGTTGCTGTACTGTTTTAAAGACTTAGGCTAGGTTGATACTAGACTTTAAAGTCAACTGTAGATACCTAATTCCAGCCATGGCAACTGCTTGGCTGGAATTGATGTATCAAATTTACCCCACCTTCCTCACTGAGGGAAGATTTCTCCTGCCAACCTCCCATCAACCTCCCTTAGTCCTTGTGAGACTGAGGAGTACAGGGGTCAACTATCAACCCCAATAGTTTGATTTTTCGCATCCCCACTAGGCACGTGTAATTAAACTCCCGAAAAATCAACCCTGATTGACCCAATCTTCCAGGCAGTGAAGACATACCCTAAAAATACTGTTCATTCTATATCAGACGGACATGCAGCACACCAGTGTACAGCAGAAACCAAATGAGGTTTTAGGAAAATGATTGCGTGACTGAGAGAACATTTCTGGGTGATTGCATTGAATTCAGAGAAACTCCTACAGTACTTTCTAAAGCTATGACAGATCAGCAAGATTAAAGCATGTTTGTTTTCAGTTTAAGACCTGTGCTTTAAAGAAAGAGGGTTATCAGTTTCCTACTCCCAACTCACAAGATCAGATTTGAGAAGGAACAGAACTAAGTACACCCCCCACTACAGAATTTGTTGCAAGCAGACAACGACTCAAGAGCTGATGATTTCAACATATGTTCTAGTCTTAATTTCAAAGATCTGACAGATTTTAAGGACAATAAACATAAGGTTATCATCAAAGTTTTAGCTGAAACAACCATATAAGTCAGGTTTTGAGACATCAAGTGTTGATTATCTAAATTATCTCCAGGGATTAAACTAAAACAAATAAGCGGTGTCTACACTACAGGAGTTGTTGACAGAACTCATGGAGCATCCACACTACAAATGTGTTGTTGAGAAACTGTCAACAGAACACAGCAGTTCTCTCGGGAGAGGTAAGTCACTCCCACACAAGGCACAACACCTGTCAACAGATTCTGTCAAAAAAAAAAAAAGTTAGCATAGACACTCCAGGGGGCCCTCTGTCAACAGAGAGAGCTTCCAGTTTACACGGCAGCCTTGTTTGCAGAGATTCTGGTTGACTGTTCTGTCAACGGAGGGCTGAGCAGTCTGGGTGCTCGACAGGGGGAGCCTCTATAAGGTGTGGATGCATTCCATCACCAGTGATTCCCAACAGTAACTTCTGTGGACAAAACTCTGTAGCACACACCAAGCACTAAAGTTTTAGCCAAGAGAGTTTTCTCACAAAAATTCACGTTTTGAGGCATCACTATCCTTTTTTTAAATACCTCTGTGTTTTACTTTAAATACCACATATTGATTCACATATAAGCTGAGGGATGTATAATGAGAAGTGATAAATTCAACTTACTTAACTTAAAAGAAATCTAGCTTTAGAAAATACTGCTGCAGAATATTGATTTTTTGCAACTCTTCTGCACACTGATTATACTGATTGTTTTAAAACAAATGCTATTGACATACTGCATACTGAACTGAAAATTAAAAGATTAACAGTATTTCATTAAACCACCAAGTATTAAAAGGTCTTTAAAACACATTTCTAATAAAGGAAAGTCACTGGTGACATACATAGTTAATAACACTAGGAAAATTTAAATTTTGTTCCGTTGGGGGAATTAAACAGTTAACTGGGAAACTCCTTTCTCCACACTAGGAAAGGAAGTTAACAGACAACTGAAAAAAAAAAAAAAAAAAAAAACCTAGATTTTAACAGTATTCTGTATTTTTGACAAGGCCTTATTACCATACTGCTGTATTTTGACTCCTAGTTTCACCTTAACTGCCTTGCTCGTTAAGCCTCTGATGAGGAGACAGCTTGCATGACAATTCGCCACTCTTCATTGCCTCTAAACTCGCAAAGCAAAATACTTTCTTAGCTTTTTTGATCCATCAGCAGATTCAGTTTCGCGTGAATATACGAGGCACCATATGAACCCTAAGGGGCAACCACCCCTCCTTACCACGTGCAGTTATACAACCCTCAACTATTTTCCCCTTGCGTCTCTAACCTCCTTGTACATGCATTTGAACAATAGAACAATTCCAGCTGCGAAGGACTTAGCCACTCCTACCCCTGCCAACCGAGTAGGTCCACAGATCCAGCTACATCACCTCTCCCAATCTCAACAGTTTTACCCACCCAGCTCCACCCCTCTCATCTGGCTGCTCCTGCGAACTGCACAGTTAAACCCCAGCTGAAGTTGAGCTCGGCCAGACCTCGCGAACAAGCCCCACACAAACACGAGAGGCGTGGCCCGTCCGCAGAGACGCGCTGCGGAGCCACCAACCCTTCTGGCCGCGCAGCGCCGGGAGCGGCCGGCCCGGGCTGAGCTATGAGGGTGGGCAGATAACGGGCCGCGCGCTGCCCCCTCCCTGGACGCGGCCGGACGTGGTGCGGGATGGGAGCTGCGCGGAGGAAGAGCCCCAGCAGCGGCGAACAACGGCGGAGGAGAACCCCAGCAAAGCCACCGCCTCAGCCGGGCACGCCGTTGCTGGCCGAGGGGGCGGAACACCCCAGCGCTGTCCCCGGCGGGCGGGCAACGAGCTCCAACCCCGGCTCTCACCTTCCCCGACGGCCCAGGCCGGCGCGTGAGACACAGGCGCGCGGGCTCGGACGGCTGCGGAGGGAGTGTGCCCAGCCGCCTCCCGCGCTGCTGTGGGACTCGAGCTCCGAACCCAGCTTCAGTACCGCGGCGCAGCTTGATTCTCTCACCAACCGCGCCGGCTTGTCCCTCGGCTGACTGGGCAGGGCCTAGTCAAGCCACGCCCCCTCCTGCTCATGTGACAGGGACTGCCCGCGTTTATTGGCACAGGGCGAGGGCGCGTAAGACAGCTCCGCGGTCCGATGCTGGCTCGAGAGCCCCGCCCCCTTCGAACCCGTTAGTCCAGCGCCTCCGTCGCGCGACTGAAGCGGGCCCGGCCACGAGCCGCCCGTTCACGCAGCAGAACCTGCAGCTTCCGCGTGGCAACTCAACCGCCCTGCTACAGCCCGGTATCCTCAGCCCTCCGCACTGCGCCCAGCTGTAACCCGCACCGCCGGCTCCCGCAGCCACTTCCCCACCTACAGCCCAGCACTGCCACAGACCCACTGATTCCCAGAGCACAACACCCCCTTACTGCCTGGCACGTGCCCCTTGGCCTTCTGCAGCCCTCCCCCCCACTACATTCTGGCACACTCTTCTTTTACCCAGAGCACCACACCCCAGCTACAGCTTGACAAATACCCCTCAGGTTCTTTCAGTCCCACCACTCCCAACTATACAGTTCAGCGAACATCCCTAGCCTCAGCCGGGCACACTCCCCTTTGCTACGCAGAGCATAACAGTCTGGCACACACCTCACCCCTTGGACTTCCACAGCTCTCTGCATCCCCACCCAGCTACTTCCTGTCACACATCCGTCAGGGTACTGGAGCCCCAACACCTTCAAATACAGCCAGAGACACATCCCTTGGGCTCCCACAGCACAACCACCCCCAGCGTCAGGCTGGCACACACACCCATCTGCATACATATACCCAGCAAAAGCCTAGCATACACCCCTTGAACTCTCACTGCCCCACCCATGCAGCTACAGCCACACACCCTAGCTACACAGCCCGACATAAACCCTTTGCACTTCTGAAGCTCCTCCACTGCCAGGTACACTGTTATGTACATTCAAACTGTTTCGTGCAACTCAGCTACTCTTATTACAGCCTGACACACAGCCCTGTTCTGGGTTCTTCACTCCTGCCACCTCTAGCCACAGTATGATACACATATCTCACATTAGCTACTGAAGTTAACCACCCCAAACTGCCACGTGACCCACCACCTGTCTGTATTGTTCCTATATCTGAACCCAAACTGACCCTTTCTTAGACTCATAGCAGTCTTGCTCCCCATATCACAAACACCTCTGCTCGGAACCAGACCCACAGATAAATGCACCACTCAGGGTGCATCTACACTAGTAACTAACTTTGAAGTTAACTTTGAAGTTGGGCACTACATCAAAATAGCCAGCAGAGGGTCTACACACATCTTCCTTTACTTTGAAATTAACTTTGAAGTAGGGAGCCCAACTTCTAAGTCCTTACTCCGTTCCCAGGAATGAAGTAGTGCCCTACTTCGAAGTTTAACTTCAAAGTAGGTTGTGTGTAGACACACCCTAGTAAACAACTTTGAAGTTATTTTTGTAATGTAGACACAGCCTCAGACATCTCACCTAACTTTCTGCATCCTAACCCCCTGCATTGCATGATTTCCTACTAAGCCTTTCCTAAACATTTTTCTGCATCTGCAACTCTCACCCTGCCTGCGTTACTTTGAAAGAGGGAAACAGACTTTTGGTAGTGCTGGAGAGTGCCTCCATCTGGTGTAGACCTCACATGGGGTCTAGGCTAATGTGCACACCTGTGTGATGTGTATGGCACATGTGACAGTTGGCAGCCCTGTCATTCCAGTAAAATCTAAATAAGAAAGCCAGATCATGTCCCTCACAAAATACCCGTGAACCTAAAATGCAGCGGTCTGTGAACCAGGAAAAGGAAGACACAGAATGAGCTGAAGTCATTTGCTAGCAACTGTTAATGTTTCAGTGCAACTCAAAGCCCTTAATATTGGCCATGGCCCCATATTCCACCTTTGGGACAGGTAACTATGATGCCATCCATTTCACAAATAAGGTGAGCTCTGGGACTAGAAGTAGGTTTTTCTTACAGCAGCTCCTTGAACAAGGACCCCATTGTATCAGCTCCAAACAGAGACAGGACTAGAAGCTAGGAATCCTGATTCCTAACTGCTGTCAATGAAATAGTCATGTAAATGACTCACAGAACATGTTAGTTCATGGGGTAAAGATCTGTGGTTTAGCTCAAAATACTACAGTGATGAACACCCTACAGAAGCTTGTAATCACACAATATTTTTTTCAAATAATACTTTAGATAACTAATGAAACTAATAATGCTAAAAATAAAACCTACTTTAAACAAAACCTGTAATTCTGCAGATGAGGACATCTCTTTGGCTGGGTCTACATAGAGCAGTTCTCCCAGCAGCTCCATGCTAATGAGCAGTCTCAAAGTTGCAAATGAGTGCTCATTAGCATGGTTTCATGGCTCATTAGCATAGCCGTGTGACAGCTCCCTCTCAGCAGAGGAGGGTGCTGGCAGGAAAGGGGCCGTGTGGACGTGGCGCTGTGGGCAAAAAGCCCCTCTGTTGCCAGCCCCTTATGCCATTAGGGGGCTTTTTGCTGGCAGGGTCATGTCCACACGGACCCTTTACTGCCAGCACCCCGCCCTGCCAAGAGCAAGCTTTCATGTGGCTATGTTAATGAGCTGTGGGACATTTGAGAGCATTTGAGGATGCTCATTAGCGTGGAGCTGCCAGGAGAGCTGCCCCATGTGGACCCAGCCTTTTTGATGAGTTAAAGCACATGGTAGATGCCAAACTCATCGTTGGTGTCAGTGGGTGCAGTTCCATAGGCTTCAAACAGAATATGCCCACTTAGACCACCTATGAATTTGTAACTAGATACATAATGCCATAGTAAGCAGCAGTGTTCCGTGTAAGCCGAGCACTTGGGCAGCCACCCAGGAGAGATTCAGGCACCAACCAGCTGATTAGGAAAGTGCGTATAACTGGCAACATGCATTTCTATAGTGATTCACATCTGCACATGCTTTGGTACACATGACAAAATTCATTCTATCCGTTGATGGAAAAAATTAAACGGAACAATGAGCAGTTATCTCTATTGCATCAATAATTATTTTATCATATTATTTATTACATTTACATCTATCATTGGGTAGAAAAAGGAAAGACTCTGTCCTGCCAGGTGCTGTGCAGATCTGACTCTAATGGGAACTAATTGCATTCAACACCTGCAAGAGGTGCTCAGCAACATCAGGATTGAGCATTCTGTAATCATAAAAGAACTTTCTCAAAGTATCAATATTTCCTACTCTGAAAAGAAGCTTCCCAGCCTTAGGTGAATATCTTTCTCATAGTTTTCTCTGCTTTGCCTCAATTATGTAACAGTGGCATTAAGAACCCATTATGATGCATTAATGTTCCATTGATATCTCTAATTCTACTCCTTGAATGAATGAATTAAAAGATCGAATTCTTCTTACCCCAATACTAGTTTCTTTTTAATACATTTCTGAAAAAAGCCCTAAAATATATTCCTAAATATAGAATTCTTTTTCTTCTTCTCAACAATTAGAACTAAAAGAATGTATTTTAGATCTCTTTTAATAAAGCTGCTCAGTTAAGCAGTGATTCTCACCATGAGAAGTCCCCATGAGAGATAATTCACTCTGATAAGAGTTATAGACCAAGGCTTTCTAGAGGACTGAGGGGAGCTCTGAGTTCTGTTGGTGACTCATTGCCTTGCTTTCTGACAATGGACCAGTCACACACAGCCACATTTTCTAAGATACCACCTTGTTTCGTTCTGAAATGAATCCAGTTCAGAAAACTAGGGAACTTTTTAAATCACTGGGGATGTGTTGAGCACCCAAGGATTCTGAAAAACATGGTCACATGTCTAGATGTACAAGGCACTTAGGTGCCAAAGATATTGCTCACCATCTAGGCACAAACTTGTCTAATGGACAGGCATTAATCCATGCCATGTTTATTCCCTTTTCCTAAATATCTCATATAAATCCCAGCTACCCTTATAGTACACTACAGCAGAGCTTATGACAGACCCAAACCAGCTGGCTGCCCCACACTAACTGAAGGCAGATATGCTGACTCTATTTGGGAAAACAGTTTCTTCTTCCTTGCGTAACCAGTGCACAATCACGCAGGCACTTGGGGCCAATTAAGAAGTTTCCAGAAGCTGCAGGCTAATCAGTGTATCCATAGCCCATCAGGCCTGTTGGTGGTTTGTTTAAAAGGCCTCTGCAGAGTAGATAAGTGTTTGAGTTCTGCTGGGAAAAAGGTGTAGTAGGTGAGAATGGAGGATTTTGAGCAAGCTAGAGTACTGAACAGAATAGACTTCTGAAGTACTAGAGGAAAGGTACTGAGTGGGAGTGTTTGGGGAAGTGACCTAGAGAAGAAGCTACCAGACTTAGAGTGGAGGAAATCCTATCTATCAATACTGCTTTAGGTCCTGGGCTGGAATCCTGGAGTAGAGGATGGGCCTAGGGGTCCCCTGGCCAGCCCTTTCTATGCCACTACAGGGAATCCCTCTGAGAGATGAAACCAGGACTGTGGAGGGATTTCTGTCCCATACTGTGGGCTAGACTATGATAAGGATGACTCAGCAGGCTGTGATCCTTGCTTCTAATACTAGGAAAGAGACTGTGGAGTATCACCTTGAGTCTCTGAAGCAAACATTAATCCATCAGAAGTTCAGACTCTTGGGGCATGGCCAGAGCTTTGTCACAGGTGTATTTGGGCCCTTGTGGTAGATGTGGACAGCAAATAGAGTCCAATAGCTTCAACCATGGCCCGAAATCCAGCTAAGTGAGGTGGGATAGATTTTATTTCATGAGGTATGATGAGCTGATCACATATTAAACCTGGTTTTCATGCCTTTTGCCATAATGTTGTAAAACAGCCTCTGTTGCATGTGCCAGTCATGATAAAGGGGCTCCCATAGAGCAATGGGAAGAGGCCAGAATGACCTCATATTATATTTTAAGCATATACGCACTGCCTTCTGCCTGACATTCTTGTCTACAATCTGAGAATGCTGAACATTGCAATGTATGATAGATGGGGCATTCTCCTCTTAGCAGTCTGAGAAATTGAAAGATGGGTAAAATACTAAGAGATGTCCATGGCAGTATTTCCTTGCTCCAGGTACACTGCAGCATAGATACATACCACCAGGCCCTACAATTCTAACTCATTCATCCATGACCGTGGTGAATATTGTACAGTATGTGCAAGGGATCTAGTGAGCTGTATACCTGAGTCATGTGTAGGCCAAGGTCCTCTGGGCTTCAGTAACAGCCCTGGAAACTACAAACTGAGCTTTCATGAAAATATTCTAAATCGTTCCCCTTTTCCACAGCCTGTGAGTGGATGTACAAGTCTTCAGTTCCTTTGTGTCTAAAGTGTTGTTATAGCCATGTTGGTCATAAGATATTAGAGAGCCAAGATGGGTAATATCTTTTATTGCACCAATTTCTGTTGGTGAAAGAGACAAACTATTGATCTTACACAAAGCCTTCAGATTCCTTGGTTGGTAGGGAAAATTAAGTTCATTTCTTGGGGAAAGGTTAGAGCTTTGTGCCTTAACTATAAGGATATTCAGGAGAAGAGGGAAGCTCTGCTTTGCACGAGGGAAAGGGCCTCTGCCATACACTCTAGATATCCCTCACTATAGCATAACACTTCCTTTGAAAATAGCAGTAATTTGGATAAGTGAGAGATGGAAAAGACCTGTGAGGTTACCATAGCCATATTTTTTAATGCAGATTAAGGGTGCCAGTAAAAATACAGATAGTTTTAATTTTTCAGTGCTGTGAGGTCCCCAGCTCCTTCTCCAGCAGAGAGAGCAGCAAGAAGTGAGGCAGAAAGTTGCTGGCTGCTCCTGCCAACTGGAGGCACCAGTTATAGAGAATTCTTGTGGTCCAGACGCATGAATTAGCACCCGTCTAGGCCTGGGGTCAGCAACCTTTCTGAGGCTGAGTACTGAAATTTGACCTTTGGATCTCTATATATGGTCCGAGTGCCAGTGCTACTTTTTAAAGTCACTAATAGTTCTACTTACAACAGCTTAATTAATAAATAAGATAAAAACTTTACTATTTAGGTGGTGGTTGGTAGCAGAGCTGGTGTTTTGTTAATCCACAGGCAGCATGGCTTTGAGCAAGCTCCCTACTGCATGGAGGATGGGGGGTGAGGGTAAGCTCCTGCCTCATGTGCTGATGTGATGAAAACTGACTCACATGCCACACTCAGCATGTGTTCTGGGGGTTACTGACCATGATCTAGGCTGTGGCAATTCATGACAGAGCTGCAAGTTGGATATGCATCTCTCTCGCCACTCCCACACCAGTGTGTGGACTCCCAACTATATATTCAGCAGAAATGTTGATGTTTGCATTTCCCTGACAACATGTTTCCAGGGTTATTAGAGGAGAACTCACCATAAATCAACTAGGTGTTAGCTCAAGGTAGCACACGGTGGTGATTTCACTGGATAAGTAAACCAGAAAGAGATTAGAGGAAGTATCAGTTTCTGAAGAGGCGTTGGATGCTTTACAGCCCCGCCAGACAATTTGTGCGATTAGTTTTTGTCTCTCTGACTAATACCAAGTTATTTTTGTCCCATTTTTACAGTCATTTTCACAAGCACGCTATCAACCCTACTCAGACCTAGCATTTGAATGAAGATGTGACAAAATCTAAAACCAGTTATGAAAAATGAATACTTCAAAGCATTTTTTATTTTGATTGAGGCTATTCAGCACTTGATTCCTTACAAAATAGTTTCTGCCTCTTATGTTCATCAAAGCTTCTGGTTCACGTTCTCAGTCTGAAAAAGGACCTTTTTAAAAAAGTGAAAGCCGATTCTCTGTAACTGTAGAAGCTGATGAAGATGAGTTCCTTTTGGCCTCTTTTAGTCATGTATATTCAGTAAAAGTCATGGACAAGTCATGGCCAGTAAATAAAAAATCATGGTCTCTGACTTGTACTATATACCCGAACTAAAACTTGTGCTTGGGTGCCCTTGTGGAGTGGTCTAAAGGTGCCAGGGATGTTGGGGTGTAGCTCAGGACTCCCCTGGTGCAGCCTGGGTTGACTGCTGTGCTGGGAGAGGGCTGGACAGCCTCACACAGTGCGGGACTCGAGCTGGTGCTGGGTGGGGAGAGCTGGCACATCTCTATAGCTCTGAGCAGGGGGTTCCTCCATATGCCGCCTCCACTATGATTTCTGGCTCCTCAAGGAACCACAGTTAATGGGAGCTTGCTGGGGGGCAGAGGTCATAGAAGGAGAAGCAAGCAGAGAAGCCCCCATGGCCTTCCATCCCCATAGGAGCTGCAGGGACATGCCGTCTGCTTCTGGGAAGCCACCCCAAGGTAAGTGTGGACTTGCCCTCCCACTGCCTGCCTCAGCCCTGACCCCCACCCACACCCAAACTACCCCAGCTGCTGCTGGTGTGGCTGGCCCAAGGGCTGCATGATCTGCTTTTGGAGGTGGTCAGTCACCTGGACACTCCACTCTCAGCATTGCCCACAAAACAACTAGTTTCACAATCAGTGCGACACTTTGCTGTACCAGTAACTGGTCTTGTGAGTGGTGCCCCACTAAGCTGAGTTCTGTTCTGGAGAGATTTGCTCAGTTCTAACATTACTAATCAGTTTACAGTAAACTTTTCCATGTCTGGCAGCCCTGGGACCAGGAAGTTGCTGGATATTCAAATATTCTGGATAACAGAGAAGTAAACTTAGCAATGCATAACTCTAAAGGAAAACAAGATTAGATGTTAAGAAACAAACATGCAGAGTACTGTATTTACCAACAGTGGTAGTACTGTACACTGTAAACTTATACTGTATTTGCCGTATTTATTTATATTTACTTTCATTATACTATAGTTATGGAAAACGTAACTAAAATTTACTTATGGTTGAAATGCCGGTTATTTGAGAGTTCCAGATGATAGAAGAACATAAAAGATTTTATTGTATAATGTGATGCCACGTAGATTACTCATTATTAAGAGATAATCTAATGAGAAACTGTGGGCCCAAATTCTGATCTTAAGATACTGTGGTTGTATGGGAGTAATTGAAAGTAGAATTTGGTCCACAGCCCTGCATTGCAGAAACTAGGTCTCAGTCTTCTCGAATTTACATCCATATGAATCACAAGCAATTCTACTGTCTTCCATTTCTCCTGATTTATACTGTTACTTTTATGGATTTTTTTAAAGAATGTTTCTTTTGTGTGCATTGTGAGATGCTACGTTTATACCAGCTCTTCTGTAGGCATAACTTATTTTGCTCAGGGGCATGAAAGAAATGGCATTCCCATGGTGACGTAAGTCACACTGACAGAACCTCTCCCACCATCATGTCTACTGCCACTCATCTGAGGGTGATTTAATTATGCTGATACAACCACTCTTTCTTGTGGCCTTATAGCAAACTTACGGGAAATCTTACAATGGTGCAGCTGCATCAGTACAGCAGTGCTGCTGTAAGGTCTGTAGTGTAGACATAGCCTAGGTGCAACAAACTGAATAAAGAAAATTCCTCCATCCAAGGTCATTTTTTTATTTTACAGATCAATTGCTGAGATCCTCTATTGCAGGCATCAGCATCTGGGAATGCTGTAAGACAACATTCCCCTTCAGCTGGCTCCAGTTTTCCTTCTGCCTAATGCAGCACCTTTATGTCTTAGCATCATTTTGGGTTATCTAGGATGTGATGGGATTTGGAATACAAACAGACAGCAAGCCAGAGTAGTTCATCATTAAGTACATTCTACATTAAAATATTCTTATGGCTGAACTGGTTCCTCTCTCTAATCTGAGGTTTATTCCTGTCTGACAAGTACTTTCAATAGCCACTCTGTCAACTGCTGCATTGTCCAGGGAGACAATTTTCATCTCCACGTGTTTCTCTGTCCCATTTTTTTGTCAAGTGCAATTAGCTTTTGTAGCAAAAGACCCCAATTTTGGCCACAGAGCCTCAAATTTCTCATGTATAGTAGACTTCACTTTGTCAGATAACATTTAACTGTTCCAGTAGTTAATTAATTGGATAATCCTGCAGAGAGGAAGTGCTCAGCAGCAGAGATGCTAAATGCACCTGCACCTCCTGCTGCTTGGCTGTTAGATTACATGCCTTTATAGCCCACTTTCTCATAAGTCTTTGTATTATTAGTATTTGTTGTTGTGGGCAAATGGAGTCTGAGAATATGTTCAGCTACACAGACTAGAAGTAAAATTTATAAGGGATGTCTCAGACCATAAATTAACTTGTTGAATAGTAACAGAGAGATAGCTGTGTTAGTCTATGTACTATCAAAACAAAAAAGCAGTCCAGTAGTACTTTAAAGACTAACAAAATAATTGATTAGGTGGTGAGCTTTCATGGGATGGGCCCACTTCTTCAGACCAGAACCATACCAGAACAGACTCAATATTTAAGGCACAGAGAATAGTTAAGACACAAAAATAGTTATCAAGGTAGACAACTCAGAAAAAATTGTAATCAAGGTGGGCAACTCAGAAAGAAGAGGGGCAGTGGGAGCAGGGGAAGTTAATAGTTAGATAAAACAAACTATGTAAACGAGTCCATATAATGACCCAGGTAATTGGCATAGAGAGTATACTTACTAAGTTTGCAGATGATACGAAGCTGGGAGGGGTTGCAACTGCTTTCAGGGACAGGGTTATAATTCAAAATGATCACTGAAGAAATGGTCTGAGATAAGCAGAATGAAGTTTAATAAGGACAAATGCAAAGTACTACACTGAAGAAGGAACAATCAGCTTCAGACGTGTAGAACAGGAAACGACTGTCTACGAAGGAGTACTGCAGAGAGGGATTTAGGGTTCATAGTGGACCACAAGCTAAATCTGAGTCAACAGTGTGCTGCTGTTGCAAAAAGAGGAAACAAGATTCTGGGATGCATTAACAGGAGTGTAGTGAGCCAGACACGAGAAGTCATTCTTCTGCTCTACTCTGCACTGGTTAGGCTTCAGTTGGAGTACTGTGCCCAGTTCCAGGCACAGCATTTTAAGAAAGATGTAAAGAAATTGGAGAAGGTCCAGAGAAGATAAGCAAGAACAATGAAAGGTCTAGAGAGCATGAGCTATGAGGGAAGACTGAAAGAACTGGACTTATTTAGTTTAGAAAAGAGAAGACTGAGAAGGGACATGATAGCAATTTTCAAGTACCTTAAAGAGGGTTACAAGGAGGAGGGAGAAAAATTGTTCTCCTTGGCCTCTGAGGATAGGGCAAAGAGCAACGGGCTAAAACTTCAGCAAGGGAGGTTTAGATTGGACATTAGGAAAAACTTCCTATCAGAGTGGTTATACATTGGAATAAATTACCTAGGGAGGTTGTGGAATCTCCATCACTGGTCCTGCTGAGAGGTAAGGGAGCCGAACTTGATGATCTCTTGAGGTCCCTTCCAGTTCTAGTGTTCTGTGATTCTATAATCTTTTATAAATGTTTATAAATGTTGTGAACAGCTGCAGGCTGCCAGGGTCTATGGGTGGTGCAGAACCATGCAGATAGTGGCTGCTAGGATCCAGGAGCAGCCAGAAGGTGGGACCCAGCTGCCAGGATGTGCAGTCAGTGAGGAGCCAGTTGTGGGGAGCTGAGGGAAGATGACTTTTCCTCATTCAAAAAATTCTCTTATCAGGCTCAGGTCAGGTCGTGAGGGTGCTGAATAAAAGAGGTTCAACCTGTAGCAAGACCTAAGAAAAAACAATTAATCCCTATAGTCCAGTTGTTTCAGAATGCTTCATTGTGGGGTTTCTTGCCTGTACCAAATGCATCTCCGAATGAGGTGGAGTTGTCAAAGATAGAACACTGGACCCAGTGGTCCACTGATTTAGTCAGGCTGCTTCACCAGGCTGCAGACAATGAAGAGACAAATTAGCTAGGAAGAAGGATTTACTCAGAGAAATGTGAATTGTTTAAGAACATTTTACTAAATCTCCAAACAGCCACAACCCCACAATTAACTCAAAGGCCTTTTTTTTTAAAAAAAAAAAATCTGTTTTAGAGCGGAAGTGAAGGCAGCTATAAAAGTAATTATGTATTTAAAAAAAGAAATGGAAGAAAGAGGACACTGATGGTGCTTGCTATGAATCAAAAGTTAGGAATAATGGAAAATTGACAAAGGGTCAAAAGGAGAAATTTGTGCCCAGCAGATAGGGAAAATATGAAAAAGTTTCTTTTTAATATATTAGGCACAAAAGAAATCCTGACAAGGATAGTAGTCGATTATTAGATGGAAATGGTAGAATAATCAATACAAATGTAGAAAAGGCAGAAGTGTTCAATAAATATTTCTATTTTATCTGGAAAAAAGAGATGCTGTAGCCTTATGCTTATGCCAGCACTTTTTCCATTCCACCAGTATCTCAGAAAGATGTTAAACAGCAGCTACTTAATTTAGCTATTTTAAAATCAATGTATCTGGATAAATTTCATCTAAGAGTTTTTACATAGCTGATTGTGAATCTCACTGAACCATTAGTGTTGATTTGCAATAAATCTTGGAATCCTGGGGAAGTTCCAGAAGACAGGGAAACAAGCTATTGTGCAATTATTTACAAAGGGCAAATGGGGCAAGCCAGATCATTATAGGCCTGTCAGTATGACATTAATTCTGGGACCCTATAAATTGAGAGTTAAAGGAGCATGATATAATAAATGCCAATCAACAAAATAAACTTTGAAATACTAATCATATATATAATCATATATATATTATATTATATTAACTATATATATATATATTTTATGAGATCACAATTGTACTTGATAAAGGTAATGGTGAGGTAATATAGTTACATTTCTGTAAGGTATTTGACTTGTTACCTCATGACATTTTGATTAAACCCTAGAAGATTATAAAAGTAATGTGACACAGATTAAGGGGATTAAAACACGGCTAGCTGACAGGCATCAGAATGAAACTGTAAATGGGGAACCATCTTTAAACAGTGGGTTTCTATAGCCGCGGTACCCAACTTTCAGACTACTGTGCTCCTTTCAGGAGGTTGATTTGTCTTAAAAACTGCAAGTTTCATTTCATTCCAAAACTGCTTGCTTGCACACAGACCTAAAATGCAAATGTATTATAGCACATCACTGCTTATTTTCTCCTTTTTCACATTATAAAATCAATTGTAATACAAATATTGTACTTACACTTCAGTTTATAGTGTATTAAGCAATATCAATAAGTCTTTGTATGAAAAATTTAGTTTGTACTGACTTTGCTAGTGTTTTTTATGTAGCTTGTTGTAAAATGTGGCAAATATGTAGGCGAGTTGATGCAACTCCTGGAGGACCTTTGTGTACCTCCAGCAGTATGCATACCCTTAGCTGAGAATCACTGTTCTAGAGGGATTCTGCAGGAACCAGTTCTTGGACCACCACAGTCATTAATGATTTAGGCTATACCTACACTGCCATGACTTATGTTGGCAAAATTTAATGTCTCTGAGGAGATTTGAATTTTCCATCCCTGTGAGCAACATAAATTATGGCAACAAGTCGTAGTGTGCACAGTGCTATGTTGGTGGAAGACTGTCTCGCACTGACATTACTACTGCTTGTTGGAAATGGAATATTCACAGCTGCTTCTGTACAGCCTCCCCAGCCTTCTAGTTGAGCCATAATCCTTTAGAAGACAAGGCATGTGAGGTAAGACCTTTTATTGGAATGACTTACATTGGTAAGAGACCAGCTTTGGAGCCTATTCCTTGTATACACTTCAGTGTTTTCTTGCTAAAAGGCCGCTCTTGGTGATTATAGGATAACATTCTGAAGTAGGCCATGATATTTGCTAAGAATCACTGTTCCAAAATGGAGTCTGGTAAGCCCCCCACCCCAGCCATCTGTGAAGGGTGTCCCATTTGATGTAAATAAGTCCCTAGGGAGCCACATTCCAGGAAGGGACCCTGCGGGGAGGGGAACTGGACTATAGTTAAGGGTGACTGACATGATTCTTTCACTAACTTCTGCTTTGATTCTGCATTGCCCACTTGCTTTGATTCTGTGGAGATAACACAAATGATCATGTCCCTGCGAAGATGACATCAGGTTGCCAGAAGACACATCACTGCTTTACAGATCACTGTATTACAGACGAGATATCACCACTTTATACACTGGTGTTGAGGACTGCACTCTTCAAAGGACTTGTTGTTTATAGATAAAATATTCTGTAAACTGCCCATGGGAACTCTTTGTAACTCCCAGATTGTTGTTAATTCATATGGATTGATCATTGATTGCTCATTTCCTTATTGTCTGCTTCTATTCTTTCCTCTGACTATCAGCTCTCTATATAACCCATTATAACTTGGTGCCTGTCAGTGCATTCTGAAACTCAACCAAGTTCAGAATCACTCCACCAGCTGGTTGTAATAAACCTTTGTTGTTTCAGTATACAGTATCCAGACTTTATTCTAACAGTGACAAAGCAGGGGAGGTATACACACGTGCAGTGCCACCTTCAGCAACAAAACTCCTCTGTTTTGGCAACAAAATAAAACCAGCTTGACATTTTTGTGACAATATTTTTAGACATTTTGTGACTTTTTTTTAGACAATTTGCTTGATTTTTATCACTGATTATTCTGGTCAGCGGTTCTAACTCCACTGCTCCACAGCTGGCTAAGCAACTGTCCACCCTCCCTCTCTCCTTTAAAGCCCTGAAAATTTCTGCAAGTCCACTTCTTGTTTGCTCAGTGTGTAGAGCCCACATTGCATGTTCCCGGCTGACCATGGTGGCTCCATGTGATAAACGTTTTCCAACTTGGACTAATGAGGGAGTTGCTGGATCTGGCCAGTATTTGGGTTGAGGAGGCTATGCAGCGATAAGAATTTCAACAACTACCAGCACATTTCTTGAAGCTTTTGTGAAAAGGACTATGATCAGCATCATGCTGCAGTGCAGAGCTAAGACACATATACCGGAAAGCAGCAGGGGAGGCTGTGCTGTGACTTTCTGTTTTCATAAGAAAACTCCATCCTTGGCAGCATCCTTGGCAGCAACTACACCCTCAGGGCCCACAGTCTTGTGGATACCTCAGTGGGGTTGGAACATTTGGAAAGTGGAGAAAGAAGTCACTGAAGATGTGCAGACAAATAACCATGGGTTGCCTGGTAGTGCATCCACTCAGGACCTGTTCTCTACTCAAGAGATATTTAACTAGTCTCAGCAGTTGCACTCCAATGAGCAAGAAGCAGTAAGTGGTGTTAATGTGAAATCCTTTATTTGTCAAGTGTTCAAACTGCTAAGTTATTTGGGTATGGGTTCACCATCTTTTGTTTTAACAGGATAACTTCAATTCTGAACACACTTCCTCCTTGTCCAGAGAAAAGGTGGGAAGACAGAGAATGGGAAAACATTGCTAGGAAACCAGCGTTCATAAACAGAGAGCACTTGGTGCTTTTTCCTCTCTCTTTCATCTGTCCACTCAGAGGGTGCAGTGAGTGCTGCTCCCCTGAGTGACACGATTTGTCAGCAGACAAGTCACTGGCTTGAAGTGACAGTTTACTGCTTTAGGGAAGAAAACCTGCAGACATGGATCACCTTAACTAGATAGGGCTGACACACACCTATGATGAGGCAAAGGGGTTAGGATGGGTACCTAGTTAGGATCCAGACTGAACTCCTGTTGCTGTTCAGTTGTTCCTGATCATCATCTGGACAGAAACCCTGAAGCTGGCTTTCCCTGCAGCAAGATAAGGTAGAAGACTAACAGCATCTGTTCCACCTCCTCAGTTGTGGACATTGGCTGTTTGTGTGAGTTCATCAGTTTCCAGGCCTTGTTATTCCATCTCCTCCCTGTCCTTTTTACCTTCCCTACCCCGCAGTCAATAAAGTACGGTTTTATTATAACAGTATGTGAACTCCTCCCTTGAATACTCGAATAGATGGCGAGAGCCTAATAAGAGGTTGGGTGGATCTCTTGGAGTCATTTCTCTGACAGTGGTTTTGCTTTGTGAAGCGTTGAGTTGAGGGCATGGAAATATGTAGAGCTAGCTGGTTTTTTGCATGCTGGTCATTTCCCTGTGCAGGGAAGCAGTATGATGGAATGGTGTTGGTGCACACTAAGATTTCATGGGACCCCTCCAGAGAGATCTCTAGGAAACTTTCCTGGAGATACACGACAGTCCTCTTGGAAGGTTCCTTGGCAGAATGTTTTGTTCCTTCCCCCATTGAAGGAAACTTTCCTGTGCCATTCAGCAATCATTTGTGTAGCAACAAGAGCAGGGGACACGCGACCAGCTTAGGGACCAGGACAGAGCCATGTAAGAGCACATGCACCTGCTTCCCTACTTACCCTCAAGAGTGATAGATTTGGTACAAAGACCCCTGCCAAGGGAAAGTGGTGGGAAAAAATTAGAATATTGTCCTTGGTTGACTTGCAATATGACCTTCTCATATTGCTTTACTCCTCGTGTATCGTGCCTCTCATATTGTGGTAAACTCACCATGCTTGGGGTGTTTACTGGTATATGTGCTTTCGAGGGTCAGTGAGAAAGTGACTAGAGCAGTGTTTCCCAATTTTAATTGGCCATGGAACCCTTTTAAATGTGAGAGAATTTTGTGGAACCCCTAATCAATCTTATATATGGATTAACCCCTTTCAGCCTCAACCCTCCCCCCAGGATTAACCCTTCTTATCCCCAAACTGGCCCCCTGGACTAACTCATCTACCCAGAGAGGTCCCCAGCCTAACACTGCCTGAGTGAACTCTGCTTGAGTTAGCTCCTTCTCTTACCAGACGAACCTATTCTAGCCACCACTGCTCCTCCAACTCTAGTCCCAAAGGCCTGATTTCATTTGCTGCCCTACGGCGATGTGAGAGGCCAGTCACAGCCAATGACAGATGAGGAAGATGCAAGAACCATAGGACCTGTCTGGCTCCCTTTCTACATAGCTGTTGGCTCCCCTTGCCCTGCCCCCATCGTGCATACACTAGCTACTTTGTGAGGGAGGGGCTCTCTGTGGCTCCTTGTCCTGCTGCTGCAAAAATAATGGAACTAAATTCAGTTGGTTTAACAGCCAGATCCCTCCCACCACCCTGATGGCTGTTAAACCAATTAAATTTAGTTCTTCTGTTTCAGCAGTGGCAGGGCAGGGGGTCCCAGAGGAGTCAGTGGTGGGAGCGCTTGGAGACACACGTGCCTCCTTAGAGCCATATGTGGCTCTGGAGCAGCAGGTTGCTCACCCCTGATTGTTTTTTGGTGGAACCCTTATTTTCACTTCGCAGAACCCTGGGGTTCTGTGGAATGCCATTTGGGAAACACCATACTAGAGGTCTGTTTTACTGTACTTTTTCAATAGTGTGCAGCTACTTACCAGTCATGCTTCTGTGTGTTCTTTGTTTCTCTGCAGATGTAGCCTTCAGAGGTACCCTCTTCACACAAGCAGAGAATCTCTGTCAGATAAATGCCCAAAACGGAGCAAAGAAAGATGCTCCCAGGACGTGACGCAATGCTTAGATGCAGAAAAAAAGGAATGCAAGCAGTGCAGGAAAATCGGTAGGCAGGACACAAAAGAAAATGAGGCCTATACTAGTGATGCAATGGAGATGATTAAAGTTATGGAGAATCAAGCTATGATGCTACAGTCCTTCATAACCCTCCAGACTCAGCAGAAGCATGCACAGCCTTCCCTTCAGCACATTCAGAACTCCTCACCCTGGCCTCCCCAAACTCCAGCCATGAATTCCTTTCTGCTGTTGCGGATTTCTCACTTTCCTATACTCCACCTGTCACAGGCACCTTTTCAAAGGGTAGCTGAATGCACAACTCTGAAAGACAGTTCTCCCCGGTGCCTCTTCTCCCTCCCACCTCCACCATTTGTGTGTGTTGTGGGCTGTGTGGTTTCTTTGTGTGCAATAGAAACAAAGTTTAATAAATAGGATTTCTGTATTGGTTTCCTGCACACTGACAGCAGATGGCAGGAACACCTAAACAAAACAGTTAAATCATTTGTTTACATTGCATCTTGGAACACAAATCTGAAGTGCTTCCCTGCAAAACTCAGGTTCATTAAGCATTGTAATCCAGAGTATAACAACATACATTACTGTCTCTCTGCTTCAAAGTTTGAAAGCCTCCCTGATTCAAATTGCACCCTGTTGTACCCCTCTAATAGCTCTTGCATCTGGCTGCTGAAATGCAGCAGCCAGGTTTCTGCCTCAGCAATCCACCTCCATCAAACTTTTCTTTTTCCTTCACAAATATTATACTACATGCAGCTATGCTCAGTGAGATGAAGTCTGCCATAAAGGCAGTGCCAGCATGCCTTTCATCTGCTAAATGTCTATTTCAGTCATGTACCTACTCAGCCTCTTTTGGAGCCACTTTTTACTGTTATCTAGGTTTTCTGTGTAAGACTCCATGAGCGAGGGCGTTAAAGGATACATTAGGTTTTTTGGAATCCATATGGGTATTTTGACATCCCTTATTATAACCTT
The DNA here is from genome assembly GCF_033958435.1 of Carettochelys insculpta. Classification (NCBI taxonomy): domain Eukaryota; kingdom Metazoa; phylum Chordata; order Testudines; family Carettochelyidae; genus Carettochelys; species Carettochelys insculpta. The sequence goes on along the minus strand of NC_134137.1, from coordinate 307,004,425 downwards.
ATGGTCTGGAAAGAGAGCCCCAGATTGCAGCTTTCTGTATAGGCCAGTGTTCCTAAAGGTATGTGTCATGCACCTGTTTAGACCACCGTGCACTGATATCAGGGAACTACTGGTGGTGATCTGCAAGCATCTGCAACACCATGGAAGAATACCCCTTCCTACTGCTGTATTCCATAACAGGGTGATCTGATGTCAAAATTGGAATATGCATGTCATCTACCACCTCTCCAGTTAAAGAAACCCATTTCTACAAAGCCAACCACTATTTCATGCACAGTCCTTTGTAACAAGATGTGAGTAGTATCAGAGGGGTAGCCGTGTTAGTCTGGATCTGTAACAGCAACGAAGGGTCCTGTGGCACCTTATAGACCAACAGAAAAGTTTTGAGCATGAGCTTTTGTGAGCAAAGACTCACTTCATCAGGTGCTGGTCTTGGAAATCTGCAGGGCCAGGTATAAATAAGCCAGAGCAAGAGTGGGGATAACAAGGTTAGCTCAGTCAGCAAGGGTGAGGCTTACTACCAGCAGTTGATCTGGAGGTGTGAACACCAAGGGAGGGGAAGCTGCTTCTGTTTTAGCCAGCCATTCGCAGTCTTTGTTTAAGCCTGAGCTGTGGGCGTCGAATTTGCAGATGAATTGTAGCTCAGAAATTTCTCTTTGGAGTCTGGTCCGGAAATTTCTTTGCTATAGGATAGCTACTTTTAAGTCTGCTACTGGGTGGCCTGGGAGATTGAAGTGCTCTCCTACGGGTTTTTGTATATTGCCATTTCTGACATCTGATTTGTGTGCATTTATTCTTTTATGTAGAGACTGTCCAGTTTGTCTGATGTATATAGCAGAGGGGCATTGCTGGCACATGATGGCATAAATTACATTGGTAGATGTGCAGCTGAATGAACCCACGATAGTGTGGCTGATGTGGTTAGGTCCTGTAATGGTGTTGCTGGTGTAGCTATGTGGGCAGAGCTGGCAGTGAGGTTTGTTGCATGGATGGGTCCCTGAGTTAGAGTGACTGGGGTGCGGTGTATAGTTGCTGGTTAGGATTTGCTTCAGGTTGGCAGGTTGTCTGTGGGCAAGGACTGGTCTGCCTCCCAAGGCCTGTGAAAGTGGGGGATCATTGTCCAGGATGGGTTGTAAATCCCTGATGATGCGCTGTAGAGGTTTTAGCTGAGGACTGTAGGTGATAGCTAGTGGTGTTCTGTTGGTTTCTCTCTTGGGCTTGTCGTGTAGTAAGAGGCTTCGTGGCACACATCTGGCTCTGTTGATCTGTTTCTTCACTTCCTCAGGTGGGTACTGCAGTTTCAAGAATGCATGGTAGAGATCCTGTAGGTGTTTGTCTCTGTCAGAGGGGTTGGAGCAAATGCAGTTATAAGGATGTGAGTAATGGCCCTGCATGCATTTACATTCATGCAACCTAATGCTTATCTTCCAAACTCCCGTAGCAGCCTGGAATCACTAACTTTTACGCAATTGCTATGTGCATCTCCATTGACAGAGCAGCTCTTGTGAGTTTTCTCATATCTCAGGGCTGGGGCAAGCTCAGGACACAGTTCCCAAAGGGTCACTTTTGTCATTCAGTTGTCTCAGGTGTGAGTGTGTCTAGCATACTGCATCCAGTTTTGAGGTCTTCAAGAAAAATGCTGACATTTTTAAGATAGTCCAGAGAAAAAACAACAAAAATAATTAAAAAGTTTGCCATACTGTGTCAAACTCAAAGTGTTCAGTTTCTTTAGTTTAACAAAGAGAAGGTTAAGTGGCAGCTTGATCACAATCCTTCTGTACTTATGTGAAGGACAGATACTTAATAATGGACTTCTCAGTCTAGTAGAGAAAAGTATAACATAATACACTAGCTATAAGTTGAAGATAGAGATATTTAGACTGCATTAAGAGTCTGTCCACAGGGCTACAGGAGAATAGTACAGGGAAATATATTGGCCCCAATTAAATATGTCCCTGTATGCAGGGTAAAATTACAGAGGTAATCTAGAACTGGCAGGAACTTGCCAGAATCAATCAAGGGCAATCAAGCCAATTAAAGCAACTGGGATGAATTAGGTTTCCAGTGGCAAGAGTGAGACTAATCAGAACACATGGGGCCAATTGAGAACCAGTTGAGACTAGTTAAAAGGGCTCTTCTTTTTGATAGCTCAGTGCATACAAGGAGCTGAGGAAAGAAGGTGTGGTGAAAGATCCAGGTTGAACTAGCTTAAAGGGGGAGAGCTGTGGGGAAGTGGTCTTGAGGCATGTAGCTGTCATATAGTCATTACTTGAGGCCTTTGTAGGCAAGTGTTTTCATTGTCTCTCCAGGCTGAAACCTGGAAAAGGGGGTGGACTGAAGCTCACAGCCTCTCCCTACTATAGCCTAGGAGCAGGATTAGCTTTGCTAGAGGGGTTGTCCTGCCTTAGACTGTGTAGGGGGCAACAAAAACTATGGAATTTGGTTTATTCACTTTTCTGTAGGATGACCAATTTGAGAGTAGCTCAACAAACAGCAAGCTGGTGCCTTAGAGTACTGAAACTGAGGGCTGCCATGATATTCTGAAGCAAGCAGTCTGCCAAAAAGCATGGGACTTACCAGCACTGAAAAGTTTTGTCACAACTGGAAATAACCTTTCCATACATCTTCAGCAGCCTGAGCAATTTATCAAGAGGTGGGGTAGGTTGTCCATCACTGAACATTTTTAAATCAAGTTTAGATGTGTTCTAAAAGAGGGGCTTTAGGAGTTATTTTGGGAAAGTTCTATGGCCTGTACCTCACAGGAGGGCAATCTCAATGATCACAGTGGTCCCTTCTGGCCTTCAAATCTCTGTCTAAATTGCTAACTGTCATCTGTAAGACTTCCGCAAAGCATAGATAAGACAGCATTGTCATTCTGAAACCTCACCAGGTTGCTGTTTTTGGATACCACACACTAGACTCATGCTGTTAAGCTCTCCTGGCTCTCAGTAGGTTCCAGTCACCATTTCTTTCTTTAGGCTCACTTATTCTGCACACTTGTCTGAAACTGAGGTCCTACAACCTAGCTGCCCTAGGTCTTCCATGAATAGTACTGACCCCCAGCCAATGCCTCAGCTACTTAGGCAACACCCCAACAGCCAGGGGAGCATTTTGATTTACTGTTGACCTCTCTATGGACATGACAGCTGAAGCACAAAATACACAAACTTTGCGAAAGGTTCCCAAGCCAATCATTCTTTACATACCAGTAATGTATGGATCTAAATAAAACTTCTCTATGCTGTCCCTGCCTCATTTTCCTTGGAGCAGAGCATGCTGCCACTCTTGCCATGTTGTCTGGGGGATTGTCCCCACAGGCAATCCCCTCCTGCTGCCCACACCCTGCCCCAGGTAATCCTGCTGCACAGGGCAAGGGGCTGCTGCCCTAACTCATCCTATGGATGGGATGGCTCTGCCCCTTCCCCACCCCCTGCCTCAGCCACGAGCTCACACCCAAACTTCCTCCCAGTGCCCAAATTGCCAACCCTATACCCCTACCCAGAGCCTGCATCCTCTCCTGCACCCAAGCTCCCTTTCAGAGCCTGTATCTCTTCCTGCAGTACAACCCCCACCAAGCCTGGTGAGAGCTGGGGGAACAACAAGGGACAGAGGAAGGGTGAATGATGTGAGTAGTGGACAGGACCTCAAAAGGGGTAGGAAAGGGTCATGGCATTTGAGAGGGGCATGCCAAGGGGTTGTTCAAGGGTCTTTGGGCTTGCATGATTAGACAGTAGGCATATGGAAGCCTTGGCCATTCTGGAGAGCTGGCAGCGCAGCCTAATCAGATTCAGCAGTGCCCAAATGTCAGGTGGGCTGCATTTGTGCAAGTGTGGCTGGTGGGGGGGCTACTGGCTGTTCTCCCTGGGGTCCAGAATAGCTGTCAGCAGGTTTGACTGGTAGGCAAGTCTGTGTATGTCCCAGGCCTTACAATTCCACTCCTTTGCATGATAGCCTCCTATGAAGATGCTGGAGAAAACTGGTGTTATTTAGCAGTATGTTGCTTTCAGCAACAAGGCTAAAATGCAGTGCATGTGAAGGCTATTTGGTTTCACTTTTGTGCACAAAATAGTCCTAGCCCCCACAGGTGGCTTTCACTTTGCCTGCAGCAGAGTGTTCCCATGGACAAAACAGCCTTTGCACTTGCCCTGGCAAAACTTTAGTTGTTGGGAGAGGGTGGGGATTTTTAAGTACCCGTGAATGACAAAAGCTATGTCAACCGGTTGCAAATATCGACAGCCTAGGCCCTTGGGGAAGGCATTCACTCCTTTGTTCTTCTCAGATAAGAGCTGTTCAGAAGCTGATAGTCTTTAATGATTAGCTTATTCATAGATAGGTTTGCTGGCACCACTCCTCTGTTTATTTAACACAAGAAGCACAGAAGACAGTAATAGGATGTAAGGATAGAGGCAGTTCATAGAACCAAATGGGAATGTATAAGTTGGATACAAGTGTCAGAGATCGGAGGGGTAGCCGTGTTAGTCTGGATCTGTAACAGCAAGGAAGGGTCCTCTGGCACCTTATAGACTAACAGAAAAGTTTTGAGCATGAGCTTTTGTGAGCACAGACTCACTTCATCAGATGCTGGTCTTGGAAATCTGCAGGGCCAGGTATAAATAAGCCAGAGCAAGGGTGGGGATAGTGTCAGAGAGGTAGCTGAGTTAGTCTGTACACAAATATATTCCCCACTGCAAACATCACAGAGGTCGGAAAGAACATTACCAAGCTATTGGTCAAATTTTCTTACCAGATGGTGCAGCTGATAAGAGGCAGTTATATCTGTTGCCATTTTGAGAGAGCTCTTTGAACCTCCTTGGAAAGTAGAGTGAAGTACACTTATCCTGGGGCAAATAATTACTGAAAACAGAACATAAAACACATTTCTCTGTTCAGTGTCATCTAATTAACTCTGGGGTGATTTTGTAATAGTCAGATGTCATATTTAATTTGATTCCACAGTGTTTTTTCCATCAATTTAGGTGGCAATGAAAGCTTTCTACAGTTCTGGTGAAACCTTTATTCTGTTTTGCAGGGCCGAATTAGGATTCCACCCACCCTTGCAAGGGCATGTTATCATTACATGGCCTCCAGCCTGTCACAGTTGTAGGGAAAAATCCCATCACATATGTGTATTGTCAATACCTAGTTCTGTATATTTAAGTTTCCTCCGTTCTCACTGGTACTTTTAGTATCTGTTTGGGTCACTTTTAAAGAGATGTGTGTTTGGCAGGCCAGGTTTATTGCTTGCTTAAGAATCATTTTGTTTGGCCGAGGAGCTTTCAAATGCATCCATTTTAATTCAGTAGAATTGGTTTAAGACTTCAGGGGAATATAGAACAGACTTAATTGTCTGGACTCTTGGAGGCTTTTCTTAGTTGAATTCAACAATAACATCCTTTTATAATTCTCCTTAGTGCCTTCTAGTATAAATGACATGTTAAATATATGCCTTGTAAATATTTGGAGAGTTACATGCCCCTAGTGCAAGTAAAATAAAGTTATTAAATCTTGGTAACCATTCAGAATGTTTAGAAATTTTCCCCAAAAATAAAAAAGAACAAATCAACAAGTCCTCCCCTCCTCCAAATCCTAAAGGGCAACCAGCCACACAGGAACTCAATTATCTAACACTTAACTGGGAAACAACAGGAGTCCTGTGGTATCTTATAGACTGGCAGATATCTTGGAACATAAGCTTTCATGGGCAAAGACCCTCTTCATCAGATGTATGAGGACTGGGAAAGCAAGTCTAGAACTCAAATGCTTTGTCACAGTAGTGTCAGAAAAAATTGAAACTGTTCTTCTGCCAGTGTTCCACATTTACCAGTAAGTCTGTCCCACACTGGGTTGCCACCCTTCTAATCACTCTCTCCTGGGTCCTCAAGGCCCTGTCCCTGGTCCACCTCTTCCCACCGAGGTGACAAGGGAGGGACTGGCTGGGTTGTGGAAGTGGTCGTGGTCGCTGCCCGGTAGGGGAGAGCGGCAAAAGGCAGAGTCCAGGAGGTCTCGCACCTTTCCCTGGCCAGCTCCGGCTCGAGCGAGGAGGATGGTGGGGCGGCTCCTGGCTTGCGTGGTAGACTGCAGCACCGGGTATACAGAACTGGGATATGCTGGAAATACAGAACCACAGTTCATCATTCCTCCATGTATTGCAATCAAGGAGTCTGCAAAAGGTGTTGACCAAGCACAAAGGAAAGTTATGAAAGGTGTGGATGATTTAGACTCATTTACTGGGGATGAAGCAATAGAAAAATCAACATATGCAATAAAGTGGCCTATCTGCCATGGTATAGTTGAAGACTGGGACTTGATGGAGAGGTTTATGGAGCAAGTTATCTTTAAATATCTTAAGAGCAGGACCAGAAGAGCATTACTTTCTTTTGACTGAACCTCCACTAAATACTCCAGAAAATAGAGAATATACTGCTGAGATAATGTTTGAGTCCTTCAATGTTCCAGGGCTGTACATTTGTGTTCAGGCTGTTCTTGCCTTAGCTGCATCTTGGACATCAAGACAGTTAGGTGAATGAACATTGACTGGCACAATTATAGACAGTGGAAATGGTGTTACTCATGTCATTCCTGTTGCTGAAGGCTATGTGATTGGAAGCTGTATCAAACATATTCCAATTGTAGGACAAGATATAACATACTTCATTCAGCAACTGCTGAGAGAGTAAGAAGTAGGAATTCCTCCTGAGCAATCCTTGGAAACAGCTAAAGCCGTGAAGGAGCACTTCAGTTATGTCTGTCCTAATTTAGTATGACACAGATGGTACAAAATGGATTAAACAGTACACTAGAATCAATGCAATCTCAAAGAAAGAATTCATCACTGATGTTGGCTATGAGAGATTCTTGAGTCAGAGATAGTCTTTTACCCTGAGTTTGCTAATCTGGACTTCACGCAGACCATATCAGAAGTGGTAGATGAAGTTATTCAGAATTGTCCTATTAATGTCCTCTGTATAAGAACACTGTCCTTTCTGGAAGGTCGACCATGTTTAGGGATTTTGGTCGCCATTTACACCAAGACCATACCCATTACTTTATGCTCTTCCTCCATCCCACATTGCTTTCTCTATTGTTTCCAGGAACCTGCTTGCAGGTAGGAGGTGGCCCTGTTGATAAGAGCTTGGTTCAAATTAATGACCCAGCTCTATAACTGCATAATGCTAAACCTACACATTATGCACATCTGATGTAGTAAGTCACTCAGAGGATGTTACTTATCAGCAGAGTAACCGCAGAAGTGAACAGACACTTGACAAATATGACTGCTCTGAATTTGAGCTCTGTAAAGTGACATGGAAGCCCTCAATATATCTTTCTCACCTGATTCTGCTCTGTCACACAGTGGTAAATCTGGGGTAATTCCACTGACTTCAGGTGAGTTATACCCAGGAAAGTAAGATCACCTTCAAGTTCACTGTGTTCTGCAGGTTAAGAAATTTGAGCAATAGCCGGGCGGAGGGTGGGATTCTGCCACCTTGATTTCAGTGGATTACTTGCCAAATAAAGTAATGCCTTCCATGAGTAATTATGGCAGAATCTGGGACAAACTACTGCTTCTGATATATCTCAATACTGTGAATACCAGTGGGCTTGAATCTGAGCTCACTTACACTGGTGACTGTATAACTGAGTTAAAATGGGGGGAGTTTCTCTGGATTTGATTTGGAAGGGATTAGTGCAAAGCAAAAGACAAAAAGTATTGTGTAAGTATAGCATTCTACAAAGGGTATCTCAAAACACTTCACAGAGATAAATGGTACAGCTACAAAGCTGAAATAAAACAGCAGAAGGAAGTATAGGCACAGAAGAAAAACTGCCTTGAGGTGAAAACTGTAGACAACTGATAACTGAGAAGTGGTGAGGAAGAAGCAAGATGCTCCTGATGACAGGAGCAAAAAAAAGCTTTCGCTCTCAGTTGCAAGATTGTACGGAGGAAAGAAGGGCGAGTGCTAAACAAGGGAGGGTCAGGGGAAGGGATTAAAGGTAGGCAAGGTCTGTAAAGATGGCTGTAACAAATCTCAGAAAGTTTCTGGTTTTTTTTTAAAGGGGCAATTTTGAACTGGTTCCTAAAATGCAAGTGGAGCCAATGGAGTTGTTTGAGGATATGCCTCTTCTGATGTCTGAAAAAATGTGCAGCTTCACTCCTCATGTGGTAGATTCTGCTGGCACTCCTCCCACAGATCTTTGCACTCTTTTGGGTGCTGCCTCTCATACATGGAACACTGTCCCCAGCCTAATCCATAAATCTCTTACTTTTGCTTCCTTCAAATCCTTCCTTGAACCCAGTTTACCAGGAGATGCACTGTGTCGGTAAATTGCCAGATGAAAATGGTTCTGTAGATTGCCAGCAGGGATTCTGAGATCACCAGCTACTTTGTTTGTACCTATTTAAAAAGCAAACACTTTAACATGCTAATTCTGTCTGGACATCTGAACAGAGGCATCAACTACCTCACACATTACAAAGACAGCTTCCCTTTCTTTGATGCTGGTAATTATCTAAGACAGGACGATTAACATCCCCCCACCCCTCACTCCCTTTCTTCTATCCTATTTGATTTGGCAGTTTTTATTGCAATTTTTTTCTTTTTGGTCCTCTGCACTTATAAATGTCAGTCTGTATTGAAAATGAAACTGATCTGAAGAAGTGGGTCTGTCCCATGAAAGCTCATCACCAAATAAATAATTTTGTTAGTCTTTAAAGTGCTAAATTTCTGCTGCTTTGTTCTGTCTGGACATCTGTCCCTTCTCATTCCCATCCCAGCAACTTCTTTTCTTTATTAAGTTAGACTGGGGGCTCTTTGGGGCATAGACTTTCTCTTACTACGTGTTTTTACAACACAAAAGCACAGACCTTTCTGTTCTGTGTTCATACAGCGCCTAGCATGGTGAGGTGCCTGGTCTGTGATTATTTGTATTTCTGTAGCACTAAGAGCCCTAAACCATGTTCATAGGGCTCTGAGCCTGATCTGGGCCTCTGAGTGACACTGTTAAAATGGTTTTAAAATACAGGCAATATTTGGACATTGGTGAGCCATAGAGAAAGGAGTTGTTAGATTGTGCTATGTGCAATGTATTTTAATTAAAGGCTTAATTATACTGTCATGTATGCACATAAGTTAGGATGGGTGTTAACTGTGCTCCTCATGGCTAGAAGTGCCTGCAAACAGTACAAAGTGATAATGTGGTGCTGGCAGTTATCTCCTCTGAAGACAGAGTTGGGCAGTAGGACAGCTGAGGCATGTGGGGAGAAGCTTTCAATGTGGGTAACTGCTGTTCTGGACAGCTCACTGTTTATTATGTCCTTTTCGCTTGTTTAAGAAATGTTAATGAACCAATTGATCATCCTATGGCAAAACTCTCATTGATTTTGATAGGTGCTGGGCTGGATCCTGTCACTAAGAAATTCCATCTCAGTGTCTTATGATTCTTCAGTACATGACAAAGGGAGAGGACAGGAAGGTATTAAAGAGGATTTCAGCAGAAGTGGGTGTGGAAGAGCAATACGTGTAAGAAATAGTGCAGACATGATAATAGGCTAATTTACAGTGTGTGGAAAAGGAAAGATCAGGCACAGGGTCAAATGACTGTGTGATGGTTTCACACATGGTATACAAGTATCAGAGAGGTAACCATGTTAGTCTGTATCTTCAAAATTAACAGTAAGTCCTGTGGCATCTTATAGGCTAACAGGTATTTTGGAGCATAAGCTTTCGTGTGCAAAGACCTGCTTCGTCAGATGCACGGTCACTTGACTGTGTTACACAGTGCTGACAAAACCGGTCTTTGCCTTTGGAGCTTATGCTCCAAAATATCTATTAGTCTATAAGGGGCCAAAGGACTTCTTCTTGTTTAGTGCTTTGTTTGTAAAGCAAAGAGGAGCCAGTACTCAGGAAGCTCCCCACTCACCCCTGAGCCCTAGCTAATCTTGCAGCTGGGACTGATGAGGTGCCGGTACTCAGTACCAGCAAGTGTTGGCACAAAAAGAGCCCTGGTGTTACAGCCCTGCAAGAAGAATTATTCTGAAAGCCTGCAAAATAAAATACAGTTTCCCTGCAGGTTCAGGCAGCACATATCACATATCACAGAGAATTGTTATATTACTGCTTCTTCAACTAGGTTTTTAAATTTCATTGTTTCCATATGAAAACAACCCAACGGTGTTTCCCTTTTCCCAAGATGTGTAGATCTATAGCTTACGGGAAATGAAACAATTTTTCTTCTTGCTTGACACAGGCTACTACTGTTGCTTTCTCATCTGTGGCAACCAGGGGACTAGCGACAACAATAGCTGCAATAACCGTAATGTAGCTAGGGGGTGTGGCCACCGTCCAATACAATCTGACCACCTCAAAACAAAAATGCAAAGACAAACCGAAAAGTGGAAATTCACCAGAATTTTATTTTGCACCAAGGATGAATGCAAGAAAGGACTCTGAGCAAGAACCCCTTATCAGCCTGGTTTCTGTTTGAATCCTTAAGGCCGTGTCTACACTAGGAATTAACTTTGAAGTTAACATGGAAGTTAGGCACTACTTTGAAGTAGCCAGCGGAGAGTCTACACACATTTTCCCTTACTTTGAAGTTAACTTTGAAATAAGGAGCCCAACTTCAAAGTCCTTCTCCATTCCCGGGAATGGAGTAGTGCCCTACTTTGAAGTTTAACTTCCAAGTAGGGTGTGTGTAGACGCTCTACTTTGAAGTTGCTTACTTTGAAGTTGTACTTTGAAGTAAGCAACTTCAAAGTTATTTTTGTAGCATAGACACAGCCATAGATTCGTATCATATCAAAGGCAGATTAACTTTTAAGAAATTGCTAAAAGGAAGTATAGTTCTAGCTTGGAAACCAAGATCTTTGAGGTGCTCACTTCAACTTGTAAAAAACACATCCTTTGATATTATCAGCATAGTTGATAACTGTTCTGACATTGGCTTCATTGACTCAGATTTCAGGGTTAAGGTCAAAGACACAATAGAAAGACTTCAGATTTATACCTCTGGAATTTCTGAGTCTGGAGAAAGAAATCAACAGCAACTTTGCTGCCAGCCTACATCTCAAATTGTAGGATGCTGTAACTGTCCCTCCCCATTAGTCTCAGGGGGAGGCCTGTCCCCTCACTACCTCACCTCTATCAAGGCAAAGTGTGCTGGTGAATTAGCAGTCTGCAGCCCAGTGTTTCATATGAATAATATATATTCATAAACCTGAATTACCCACCAGGAGAAATAAAAAAAGAAATTGACAGGGCCAGACGAATCACCAGAGACCAGCTACTCCAAGATAGGCCCAAAAAAACCAAGAACAGAACACCACTGGTCATTACCTACAGCCCCCAACTCAAACCACTGCAATGCACCTACAACCTATCCTTAATCAGGATGCCACGTTCCAGAAGGCCCTAGGTGACAGGCCTGTTATCTCCTACAGACAACCTCCCAATCTCATGAGGATTCTCACCCACAACCACAGTCTATACCGCAGGAACACCAGTCCTGGAACTTTTCCTGCAACAAAGCCCGCTGCCAGCTTTGTCCACATATCTGTTCTGGAGATACCATCACTGGACCTAACCAGGTTATTCACAGAATCATGGGCATGTTGTCATGTTCCTCAACTAACGTCATATATGCCACCATGTGCCAACAATGCCTAGATGCTTTGTATATTGGATAGACTTCAAACTCTCTTAGACAAAGAGTTAATGGGCACAAAACAGAGATAAAAACACTCCTGATCCACAAACCTGTCAGCCAGCATTTTAATGGAGTGAGCCATTCTGTTAATGACTTAAAAGTTTGCATCTTACTGAAGAGGAATTTTCACAACGCTCTTGAAAGAGAGGCTGCTGAACAATCTTTTATATTCAAATTCAACACATTAACACATGGTTTGAACCGGGATGGGAATTTTCTGGGTCATTATAGGGGCTCGTTTGCATAATTGGCTTAATCTAATTCTTGACTCTCCCCCCTCCCCCGCCCCTCTGCTCTCTGATTTGCTCACCTTGGTAATTTTTTTCTGATTTGTCCACCTTGATTACTATTTTTGGTTCTCTGTGCCTTAAATATTGAGTCTGTTCTGGTCTGGTCCTGGTCTGAAGAAGTGGGCCCATCTCATGAAAGCTCACCACCTAATAAATTATTTTGCTAGTCTTTAAAGTGCTACTTGACTGCTTTTTTGTTTTGATAGTATATAGACTAGCACGGCTTTCTCTCTTTTACTATTCAACATGGAAGACTGTTCAGTACTCCATGCCTCACATCCATACAAGAGCGCACTCTTCACACCTGTGTTGAAGATCCACAGTTTTGTCTTGGCAGATATTACACATGAACTCCATATGGGACAAAGACAGTGTTAAATTGGAAGTAAAAGAGGTGCTGGAGCTAAATCAATTGGTGTTGGGACTCAGGCAATTATTGTATTTTCATATCTAATGCAGCAAGACTGATGTGTTGGTGCTATGAATTGCCAAGATTTCAGGTGCCGGGTCTGAGTGCTGGCAAGCCCTGCCATAAATTAAGCACTCGCATCAGACCCATTTGTTGCCACCACAGCTCCCTGGGCCAAAGCCTGGTGCAGTGGGAGGACTTGGGCTGCCCTACCAAAACTCTCTTGGCAGGTTCAAGTACCTAAGCCTCAGGCCACCAGGCAGTACTCCCCACAAGCAAAGACCATTACACCTGGAAATACACGTGTCTGGAGGGAGAGAGATACGGGTCTCTGCCCAAGAAAGCCAATGATCTGGAAGCCAGAAGCCTAGGAGCAGGTGCCCCTGCTGAAGCACAGAGGGGAATACAGGAGTTGCTGGAATGCTGACAAGTGTATCCAGTTAAATGTGCAGCTGGAGATTTTCTCCATGAGCCACCTCTCTGATGTAAAAGGCTCTCTTCAAAGAGATGAAAGAGAGCTTCTTTCTAATAGCTGTTGCTACAACTTCAGCATAGCACGTTGTCTGTGTATCACAGAACACTCTTGGTGCTGTCTCACACAGAAGGTGTCAAGGCCAAGAATAATGAATGGGTTGTAAAAGATGGGCATAGAACTTGCAGATGGCTTATTTGAATTCTTAGCCTTACTTTTTTGGACTACTCCTAAATCGCCAGCTCCCTCTGTCTGTGCATTTTTTCATCAGCGTCTTGTGCAACCAGCTCATTAGGGAAAGAGCCGGGAAGCCCATCCCAAATCTCATTTGAGGGAAGGCAGTGAAAAAACAACAGAATGGCCATCCTGGGTCAGAGCAGTGGTTTGTTTAGCTCTGACGCCTGTCTCTGGCAGAGGCCAGTGCCAGATGATTCTGCTGGAATGACCAGAATAGGATTTTTACTGACTGTCGCATCAGCTGTCGTCCAGGCCCAGCTTCTGGCAGTCAGAAGCTTAGGGACACCCAAAGCAAGGAGTTGCATTCCTGACCATCTTGACTAAGAGCCATTTATTTATCCACGAACTAACCTAATTCTTTTCAGAACCCAGTTATGCTTTTGGCCTTTGCAACTTTCTCTGAAGCAGTTCTATAGGCTGGATATGTATTGTGTGAAGCTCCTTTACTTTTAAACTAACTGAGCGGGACAAGTGGGGGGCAAGGAGATGGGGGGAACAGGGCCCGCTGGAGAGCCGCGGGTGGAGGGGAGAAGGGCAGGGCCTGCTGTTGTGGGTTGGTGGTGGTTGTTCACATTTACAAAAAAAGCACCTACACATGAAAATTCTGCATACGGACCTCTAGAGCCCTTTTTAAATACAGATTGAACCTCCATAGTCTGGCACCCTCTGGTCCAGCAGCATTTGTAATCTGGCGTGATTTTAGTTAGCTGAACAACTGCTTATCATGGGTGTGGCCAAGTTTCCCATCATCCCATGAAGTTTGTTTACAGCCACCAGTCCTGGCTCTGTGCTGGTATTTAGCTGTAATTTACCCCTAAATGTCTTCTAAGTGTCCAGTGAGCAGGAGAAGGGTTGGTAATGTGCTAGACAATACTGACCTTCCGTGGTCCACCAAATTCTGGTCAGATCCTGAGGGTGCCGGACTAGAGAAATTCTACCTGTATTGGTGTCACATTAGCTATTCTCCAGTCATTAGGTACAGAAGCTGGTTTAAAGGATAGGTTAAAACCAGTTAATAATTTCACAACTTCAAATCTGAGTTAACTCTTGGGTGAAGGCCATCTGGTCCCAGTGACTTAATACTGTTAAGTTTATTAATTTGTTCTAAAATCTCCTCTCATGACACCTCAGACTGGGACAATTCCTCAGATTTGTCAGCTATAAAGAATCTCCCTAATATCCTCAGCTGTGAAGACTGAAGCAAAAAATTATTTTCTCTGCAATGGCCTTATCATCTCTGAGTGCTCATGTAGCATGCTGATCATCCAGTGGCCTCAGTATTTGTTCAGGAGGCTTCCAGCTTTTGATGTACTTTAAAAACATTTTGCTGTTACTATTTGAGTTTCTGGTGAGCTATTCTTCAACCTTCTTTTTGGATTTTCTTGTCGTATTTTTACACTTGACTTGGGTAGGAATGGTGGCCCTAGCCTCTGTTTGTCAGAGGCTGGAAATGGATGACAGGAGAGGGATCAGCTGGCGACCTGTTCTGTTCACTCTCCTTGGAGAATCTGGCATTGGCCACAGCTGGAAACTAGTACTGGGCTAGACGGACCTTTGGTGTGTCCCAGTCTGGATGTTCTTCTTTCTTAACAATGGAGCCTTAAAAAAACTATATACAAGAAACCCATGGATCACCACAACTACTTTCCTAGATATAAACTCCCAAACTCACAGAATACCCACACAAAATCCCCTGGGGAGAAAGTCTGGGATGTACACCTTAAACCACTCAAATCTGACCTCACTAAACAAGGACGTTTTATCAGAGCCATGCAAATACCCCAAGACAGCCTCCTTCAATGCAGAAATAAACTTCCCTTCTCACTTCTAGTTGTCACCTACCACCCCGTACAGAACCCGTACTGGGGTACAATCAAGCAAATAAAAACCGTACACAAGGAGGCCCCATCCTGAAATAACAACAAGAAGTCCTATGGCACCCTACAGACTAACAGATATTTTGGAGCAAACACTTTTGTGGGCAAAGACTCGCTTCGTCAGATGCATCCTGAAATAAATCTCTTGAACCCCCACCTTCTGGCCTTTAACCCATCCCCCAAGCTTTCCAAGCTCATCATCACAAGCAAGTTCTCCATAGGCCAGGATATACCAACACAAAGTGACACCCAGTCCCACCAATGGGGCAGCAGAGGGCAAAGGGAGCAGTTGCCTCCGGGCCCAGCATTTCTAAGGGGCCCACATCTCTGGGCCCCTTTGAATTGTGCACAGCCCCACTGCCCCATGCAGCTGTGAGGGAGTAGGGGGCCAGTGTTGTGGTACCAGCAGCACTGAGGGCTGACTGCCCTTGGCCGCACCTCTTCCAGGACACAGAGCCACTCCCTGCTCCCACCTGGCCTTGGGGCCCATTGTGGCTGTCAGCCTCTCTGGTGATACCAGACCCTTCCAAAACAACAGGTGCTAAACTTGCAGACATAACTCTGCTGCTACAGTGAACAACACCCCCCTTTTGATACGTATTATTGATAATGAGCCATTTCCACCTTGCTGAATAGACCTTGTCAGCTCTGGCCCTCCCTTTTACTGGGACCCCGCTCTTTAAATACCCCTCTGAAACCACCACCCCCACTCATGCATCTGATGAAGTGGGTCTTTGCCCACGAAAGCTTATGCTCCAAAATATCTGTTAGTCTATAAGGTGCCACAGGACTTCTTGTTGTTCTCAAAGCTACAGACTAGCACGGCTACCTCTCTGATACATACCCACCACTACACACCTTTTGAGGTCAATGGGTTTTAAATATGCCTATTCAACATGGTGTACCTCATCCTTTGCACTAAATGCCCCAATAGCAAGTATGCTGGTGAATCCTTACAATGACTACTCTTATCAATGAACTTATCCAGATGCCATGAATGAGTGCAGAGAAGTGCATATTCAAATTCCACACATTAACTGGTGGTATAAACAGAGACATCAATTACCTCAGGTATTAAAAGGATAAGAACATAAGAACATAAGAATGGCCATACTGGGTCAGACCAAAGGTCTATCCAGGCCAGTATCCCGTCTGCCGACAGTGGCCAATGCCAGGTGCCCCAGAGAAGGAGAACAGAGGACAATGATCAAGTGATTTATCTCCTGCCATCCATCTCCTGCCCTTGTTCTGAAGGCTAGGGCACCATACTTTACCCCTGGCTAATAGCCATTTATGGACCTAACCTGCAAAAATTTGTCGAGCTCTTTTTTAAACCCTAATAGAGTCCTGGCCATCACAGCCTCCTCCAGCAAGGAATTCCACAGGTTGACTGTGCGCTGTGTGAAGAAAAATTTCCTTTTATTAGTTTTGAACCTACTACCCATCAATTTCATTTGGTGTCCCCTAGTTCTGTATTATGGGAAAAGGTAAATAATTTTTCTATATTCACTTTCTCCACACCAGTCATGATTTTATATACCTGTATCATATCGCCCCTCAATCGCCTCTTTTCCAGACTGAAAAGTCCCAGTCTCTCTAGCCTCTCCCCATATGGATTGCTTCCCATCCTTTGATGCTGGTAATTATCTCAGGCAGGACACTCAACATCCCCTCCCCTCCCTTCCCTACTTCTCAAACTCCTCCTTCAGTCCTATGTATTTGATTTGTCAGTTTTTATTGCTTTTTTTTTTTTTTTGGTCCTTTGTACTTATAAATCAGCAGAAATGTAGCACTTTAAAGACTAACAAAATGATTTATTCTGTGATGAGCTTTCATGGGACATTTCTGCTGCTTTGTTTTGTTGGAGTACAGACTAACTTGGCTACCTCTCTGTTACCATATTTATACATGTCATTCTGTATTGGCAATGAGATTAGTCTGAAGAAGTGGGTCTGTCCCAAGTACATCCCAAGCAAGTATGTAGCAAGGTGAAGGAGCTGAGACAGGGTGATGCCCAGGAGCAGATCCGGCCTGCCCCTAATACTGGGAGCTCCACTGCCTTCTGGGGCCCAGCGGCAGCTCCCCCAACCATTTGTCCTGGATGCTGTGGCAGATGAGCTGCACCCCTGGATGAGGAGGAGCCCAGACCCACAGAATGCCCCATTCACCCAGAGCCAGAAACCGCCATGGAGGTCTCGAGTGCCAAGGGGGATCTTGTGATTGAGCACCCATCCCTGTCATCAAGCCAGGCAATGGGCAGCCAGGCATTGCCAGACCTTGGTGAGGGACCCTACGGTAAGCACCCAGCTGGGCGCACATCCCCGCCTGTGGGGTGGGCGCACTACAGCTGCCAGTGGGCCACCACATGCCCAGCAGACCCAGGCAGGTACAGCTGAGGTGGCTGTGGCTCCCAGCACACTAAAACCTGGTGACATCCAGCACCCACCTCCTTGGACAGTGCCGTGAGCCACATGCACAGGGACCGGGGGCATAGGGATGGACTGTGGCTGGGGACCACCCCACGTGGGTGCGGACCCCTGCAGCAAGCATGATACCCCTGCCCCTGGACAGGGGCTGGTGCCCGTGGGGCTGTGAGGGGGATATGGCCCTTGTGCCATAACAGAGGACAGACTGTGTCTTCCTCTCCATCCCTGCAGCTGCACCGGAAGAGGGCCAGGATCGCCCCAACACATCCCTTGCCCTAGACATCTCAGTGAAGGAGGGGGACCACTCACCACCCCCACCTGCACCACAAGGGGCCTAGAGCAGGAGGGCACGACAGCAGGCCAGCAAGGACACTGCCACTCATTACCAGACAGAGCTGGCCGAGTGGCATCTCTGCATGGACGAGACAGAGAATGCATGGTGGAGGGCCACATGGGATGACCTGCTGGACCACCTGTGGGAGATGACCGCGGTCCTGCAGGAGCACTTGGGGCTCCTAGCCTGCCTGTTCCCCCATTGAGCCTCCCCACCCCACCCCCACCCTTTCTGACAAGTCTGCCTCTGCCAAGTCCACCCCCACTGGACCCCCTGCCCATGCCCCTTCCTCCCCATGCTGCCCCACCCTTCCCAGCCCCACCAGGGACCCTGGGCTCTTAATTCTTTAAAAACACTGAGGGTACTTGAGCGTATCATGCTTCTATCAAGCGTGCATACCACACAGCGAAGGAACCACTTAATATTTTGATATTTTTCTTAGCTTTTTCATGTCTTTAAATGGCTTGAAATCAAAATAATTATCCTTCTAACCTATGGCACCCAACTGTGTTTGTTTCTGGGTGTTCATTAGGCAAGTATAATCTGCAGCAGCAGGAACAAGCTTGTGAGGGGAAAAACCAGTTGTCCTCTCCCAAGTGCCTTGAGTAGAAGGCTAAAGACGGTGAAATGTACTCAGACATTGTATCTGCACAAAATAAAGATCAAAGGAGGTGTACCATAGCTACTACAAGTTGAACGTCTCTCATATAGCACCTTTGGGACCTGACCAGTGCCAGACGAGAGAATTTGCCAGACGATGGGAGGGCAATATTTTCCAGCAACCAACACTTCCATTGCTTATTGGGTTCTTAGAAGACATTAAGGGGGTAAATTACAGCTAAATAACAGCACAGATCACTGACAACCAGGGCTAGTGGCTGGAAACAAACTTTATGGGATCATGGCAAACTTGGTCACACCTATGATAAGAGGTCATCAAGCTAACTAGAATCACGCTGGATTATGGATGTTGCTGGATGAGAGAGTTCTGGATTAGAGAGGTACAACCTGTACTAAGGGTTACAGCTCTGTGATGACATTTCCCAGGGCCTCTCATTCACTATCAGCATGCAGTTAATCTGCTGTAGAGAGCAAATTCCTCAGGAACTTCATAATCTGCTAGGATTGGATTTGTGAAATTTCACTGGCTATTTAGGAGAAAACAAAATGCGGGTTGGGTTGGCTATGTTTGTGGGCAGCCCATTTGCATTACAGTAGGGTCTCGACATTTGTGAGGGTCACATTCAGGAATTCGATTATCCGCGAGTGGTCTTGCTTCCCCAGGGCTCCAGGCCTTCGAGTGCCAGCGGCTGCTGTGGCTTCCCCAGGGCTCCAGGCAGGGAAAGCTGGCAGCTGGTGTGGGTTCCCCAGGGCTCTGGGGCCAGAGAGGCAGTGGCTGCCACCTCCCTGGGGCTATGAGCCCCCACCTGCTCTCCATTCGCAAAAATCAACATTTGCGAATGTTCTAAACACAAAACCCTTGTGAATGTTGGGACCCTGCTGTATTTTGTATTGTTAACTCAGGGGGCTAAGTTCCCAGACCACAGGGAAAGCACATGTTGCTGGGTTTTGTACTTTTGAAGAAATGTATAATCAATAGGACTGGTGCTC
Organism: Carettochelys insculpta; assembly: GCF_033958435.1. NCBI lineage: Eukaryota > Metazoa > Chordata > Testudines > Carettochelyidae > Carettochelys > Carettochelys insculpta. The sequence continues at coordinate 306,985,063 of NC_134137.1, read as the reverse complement.
CTTTCACTGCCTTTGCTCTATTTGTATACTGTCCCTACTTGTTTTATTGCTTGGTAGTATAGCCAGCTGTTCATCCAGAGATAAAATAACTGATTTTGACAGCTCTAAATGTGTACTAAGCACAGAGCCAAAGGTTTCCACTTTAGGGTTAGATTTTCTTGATTTACATGCAACGCCAGGTTCCACCTCCCAAAACCAGCATTCTCTTGTCTGGCAACATCCGTAGTCCAGCAGGACAGCAAGTGTTACAGGACCAGGGAACCTTGGGCCATGAGAATGTTAGGAAGGGAGCCTGTAGGGGCTTCTTTGCTGGGGCCAACCCCATGGGGCCGGGGCATGCCGGCAGCCCAGCTGGAGCTGAAGCCAGTACCCAGGGGCCAGAGTCAGGACCGGCAGCCTGTCTGGAGCTGAAGCCAGCCTCTGCAGGGCTGTCATCCCAGCCACATCTGGGACCGAGGCCAGTGCAGGCTGGGCTGGTGTAAGGGAGCATCGGGGGCTCAAGATGTGGGGGGTTGAGGCGGGGGGCCAGTGGAGCTTTCATCAGGGAGAGGCAGCAGGCTGGAGAGCCAGGGAGATCTTCCTTCGTCTGGCAAATCCCTCGTTCCAGACTGGTCAGGTCCCAAGGGAGGTGCAACATGTAGAGTGACTAACAGTATTTGTTATTAGCACTGCTTTTTTGGTGACCGTGTGGCATGGTACGCTGCATGGCACCTCCCAGTGGGGTCCCCAGCTGAGCAGCAGGGGGACCCTGCCAGCCCCACAGCCAGGGCATGGAGTTCTGCTGGCAGCTCCAGCCCTGGGGACCTGGCTGGGGCCAGGAGAACCCCAGCAGTCCCAGGTCTGGGAGCCAGCTGGGGTGCAGAGCCCTGTTGGCAGCCCCAGCCCCAGGAACCCTGGGGCTACGGTGTGGAGAGGAACCAGCTGCGTACTGGCTCCTCTTTTACAAAAAAAAAGCACTGGTTAATAAAGAGACAACATTGCCACAGCTCCAACACCGCACAAAGCCAGGGGTAAAGTATGGTGCCCTCGCCTTCAGTACAAGGGCAGGAGATGGATGGCAGGAGAAGGAGAACAGAAGACAATGATCAAGTGATTTATCTCCTGCCATCCATTTCTATTGTTGTGATTTAAAGAGTTATTTAAGGACGGCACTTTAAGAAACTATTGAAATAAAAATTAAGCTATTCAGAATTAATGTGCCTACATTTAGGCACCTAAATCCATATTTAGGCCAATACAGGTACCTGAATGTTTGGCTTATAATTGTGTGGCATGGAGCTGGCAGTGGGGGCAGGGCAGTGGGTTCTCCGTATGTCTAGCTGTACTGTTGCTTTTTACAGCATAGCATGATGTTGCATCATACCAGGTTTATTTTTGGAGTAAATATCAGCAGTGTTTCCACAGATATAAATGCAAAATAAGCTGTTATTGTGTGTTGACAGTATAAAGGGGCTTTGCAAGACTTTAGCAACCCATTTGACTACATTCAATTTATCTCTGTCCTTGGGCTTAATACAGAATGGAGGCTGACACATTAAAATGAGCACAAGTGAAACAGATAGCTACAGGCTTCTTTCAAACCTACATTATTTGGGGAGGAAAGACAAGAAACTGGACGTGTGGGTACAGCCCTACCTTTTGTATGAAGCACCTGCTTACTGAGGCAAATGTGGTGGCTTCTGTTGTCTTTAATAAAGCTGCAGAATAACACCTGCTTTCTAGGCTAAACAAGGATACATCATTTAATGTTTTTAACTGTATTCATGCTATGATGTATGTTTTCTCCAGATAGCCTCAAGAAGTTTAAACAGATGCCAGATACTGTATTACGGAAAAAAACTATCAATGCTGGGTTTTGTGCTTTGTTTAGGACATGCGCTAGCTTGAAGTCCTACAGGAAGCTCATAGTGGCACGCATCTCCAAAAGCTGAGCTCCAGCTGTGAGAGCGCACTTTCTGAACTGGCAGGAGAAAAAGAGTCAGAACAGACCCATCTTTTACATGAGTCACTATACTGAATAAGATCGAAGTATAAAATAAAGCCAGCCCTAAATTGTTTTTGCTGTACGCTTCCCAAAGAAAAGTTAGGTATAGTTTTACAGCAGGTGAAGATGTACAGACATTAGTTCTGTATTCCTTTGTTACCTTTCATTCTTAGATAATCTAATGCATGGAAAACCACATTTGCTGAAACAAGTCCATCTGTTCAGTTAAGCTGCTCAACACATCTAGCTCAGTCATGTCCATTGGTGTAGTTAGGCATCCAGGAACATATTATTCTTGCTGTCTAAGAATGGTCTGAAGAGATGTTGCAGGTAAAGCAACAAATAAAGAGCCATAGTGGGTTTGAAAACTACTTCAGGATAAATGACTTTGGATTCTGTTCTAATCAGCCCGACGAGCTGGCTGTGCAGCAACACTGAATTACATTGATTCACCTTGTGCCTACATCAGGGTGAAGAAAATACTGTGACATACACCCTTTTATCTATAAAACATGTTGGCTGTGTCTATACTTGCATTCCTCTTTTGAAAGAGGCATGCACATGCAGGAAATTGAAAATGCAAATAAGGTGCTGATTACATATCTGGTGTCTCGTTTGCATATTCTCCTTTCCAAAAAAAAAAGGCAGAGTGGATGTGGCTCTTTCAAAAGTAAACCCCATCTTCAAAAGAGCCCTTCTTCCTGAAACAAAATAGGAAGAAGGGTTCTTTCAAAGAAAGATGGGATTTGCTTTTGAAAAAGCCGCATTTACACTGCTTTTTTTCTTTTGAAAGGAGACTATGCAAATGAGGTGCCAGATATGTAAATCTGAATCTCATTTGCATTTTTGGTTTCCCTCATTTGCATTCCTCTTTCCAAAGTGTAAACACAGCTCTAGTGAACATGAATGTAAGGTGGTTATGTCCAACCACAGAGCTCAATATCCTAATCAGCCTTGGAAGTTTTAGAGACTAGAGCAGAACATTTGAGACAAAATATTACTCGATACGTCACATAAAATGAATTAACCCTCCAACCCCCAGCTATACCCAAAAAAAAAAGAAAACTATTCAAAGCAGCGTTGTAACTAATAGCAGATAATTTAATTTAAGTAAATCAAAATAAAAACTGTGCCCACAACATGATCTTAGGACAGTGGTTGTTAACCTTTACTGCAGCCTGCAGCCCTTTGGTTCTCAAAATATGTTCTCACACCCCTCATCAAAAATCAAATATGTTCTCGTACCCCTTATCGGCCGTGTCTACACTAGCCCCAAACTTCGAAATGGCCATGTAAATGGCCATTTCGAAGTTTACTAATGAAGCACTGAAATACATATTCAGCGCTTCATTAGCATGCAGGCTGCCGTGGCACTTTGAAATTGACGCGCCTTGCCGCCGCGCTGCTTGTCCCGACGGGGCTTCTTTTCAAAAGGACCCCACCTACTTCGAAGTCCCTTTATTCCCATCTGCTCACAGGAATAAGGGGACTTCGAAGTAGGTGGGGTCCTTTTGAAAAGGAGCCCCGTCAGGACGAGCCATGCGGCAGCAATCCGCGTCAATTTCGAAGTGCCGCAGCTGCCCACATGCTAATGAGGCGCTGAATATGTATTTCAGTGCTTCATTAGTAAACTTCATCAGTAAACATTAGTAAATTTACATGGCCATTTCGAAGTTTGGGGCTAGTGTAGACATAGCCATCAAAAATCAAAAATGGAGATGTGGGGCCTATACACTTTTAAATGCATATTAAATATATGTAAAATAGTTTTATGTTATTACTCATCACAAGTAATAATACAGTAGGCAAACAAAAATATGCAAGTACCACCCAGAGATGTTGCAGAGTTCTGCTGTGGAAGTAAACTGTAACCGATGGGCTACCAGTTAGCGGCTAACTGAATTCATACAAGTATCAGAGAGGTAGCCGAGTTAGTCTGTATCTTCAGAAACAACAAGAAGTCCTGTGGCACCTTATAGACTATATATCTGTTTGTCTATAAGATGCCACAGGACTTCCTGTTATTTTTGAATTCATACATGGGTTTGATGAAACAAAGGAGTTGTACTTACTTACCAGTACTTAATTTGTGTTTTCAATGATTTACCTTCTTAAAGAATCTGGCATGTCTTGCACCCCCAGAAAGGATATCCTGCACCCCCGAGGTGTGTGTGCACCCCAAATTAAGAACCACTCTTAGGGGGAAAATTCGGGTTTAGCCAGAGACAGCAAATAAAAGGAAGTCAGACTAGATCTTCTGTCCAGCAGAGGGCAGGGTGTTCTCATGAACACAGCCAGCTAACAGAAGCAGAGGGCCCTAATAAGTTTATTTTTTTCCCGTCAGTGAGAGTCTATTTGCTTCGGTAGAGATTGAATTGGATTCTTTAGCCTAGGGATACCACAGAGGATGAATAACTGCTTGTTAAATCCCCTGCCGCTGAAACTGCACTTCAGACTTCAGAAAGCAAGGAGGGCAGTACAGAGCAGCTGGTTCACATGTCCTCAAATCCTTACTTTAAGTTGAAAGCCACATTTCTACTTTTTTTTAAATTACAGTGAAGATTATGTGACCCTTGTTATCTTGTGGCTAAGATGCTAGACCATGGGTTTAACTCCTGGCTCTGTTGCAGACATTATTTTGTGTGTCCTTGGGCAAGTTAATCACTCTGTGCGTGTTAGTTCTCCATCCATAAATTGGGAATAATACTTCCCCAGCTTGCAAAGGCATGGTGTGGGTATTTTAATATTTCTGAGGTGCCCAGCGACTGTGGTGATGGGACCATTAATTACCTTGTCAGAATGATAGTCTATAAATTAGAATTCTATTAGTGCAACTCCTTTTTATTTGCTTTATTGCTTCTTAAATCCCTCCTTAAATCTCTTCTTTTTCATAGCTTCTTAATGCTGGTTTAGTATCTGACAATGCCTGCAACCCGTACACAGTAAAGTGGTGTATCAGTTATATCTGAACTAGACTGAAACCTCTTCACAGCAGTATAACATCATTGCCATAAACCTGGTAGAAGAGAAAGGAGAATCAGATGAGGAGTAAAACACTGTGTACGCTTAAGGTGGTCTGAACACAATAAAGGCCTTAATATATTATCTGCTTTCCTATATTATTCATGAATTATTGGCTGAGTTGGGCTCTTTTAACATAGTTAGATTTTTCTCTTGTGTGATATAACTGTAACTGTAGAAAGCATCACACTCCACCAAACCATACACACTGCATAAATTGGGAATGTTGATAGATTCTTGTCTCCTCTCATTTAACTGCAGACTACTGAGCTTGGAACGTATAAGACTGGTCTGGCTTCTTTGCGCTACTATGACATATGGCAGCCATTTATGGGTTTTGGAAAAGATCAGCTTAAATGGAGGTTTTATGTTACATCAGCTCATATTATTGTCTCATTAGTTGATACCTTTGTAAACTTTATGACAGGGTCAGACCGAGGGCTAGCTTACAAGGGGAGAGAGGCAGCTCTAAATAGCAGAAACAGCCCTGACTACTCAGGTGTTACCACAGGAGGAGTGGGAGCAACGGGGAAGAGGCTGTTGTAAATCAGATAGGGCCAGCTGGTCCCACTTGAAGCTGCTGCCGGCCTTTTAAAAGCCTTCCCTAAGGAGGGCGGGGAGAAAGAGAGAGTAGGGAAGGAGGATACTAATAGCATCAGAGACAAAAGGGGAGATGAAGAGTTCCTACAGGGAGTGTTTGGGCTCCCAAGTTCTGGTAACCTCAAGGCTCAGCTGGAGGCTGGGAAGGACTAGTTACCTAGCTTGGTTGGACCAGGGAGCTTCTATCTGCTGTTCTTCGAGCCAAGGGACTGAAATCTGAACATCGGCAAGCACAAGTGAGCCCCATGCTGTGGACTAAACAGAGGTGTGGGGCCGACCCTGCCATAACTCATATACTTTGCCTGAGATTAACAGACACAATTCACTGAAATGAAAGATTAAGGGGGGTGGGGTGGAGAGCCCTCTCAGGTCATTCCACCCATTTCCCTGCCATTTCACATGCTTATGCTATGTATTGTTTGTTCTTGCCTTGTGACCTTATATGCATGCAACTTTGAGGACTTCTAGTATACAAACTACCAGTGCTCCTGCTGTGTACTCTACTGCCATATTTAAGTGTTTGCTGGATTTTATTCATTGGTTAACTGCCATAGTGCTCAGTTAGGCATCTTACTAATAATGGAGCACTTATTGCCTTGTTTATGGAGAAAGCTACCTGACACATCCTGTTTTCAGTTGCTTATGTTGCCAAATTTTAACCAGTCAAGCTGAAATCTTCCATGACAGGTATCTGCCTCAGATTGTAATTTTTGGAAAGTTTCAACGAAATTATTTAGCTGTTTGTGAGAATCAAGTTAAAGGGAAATACGCTGGTTTACCCATGGCTAAAAAAGTTGATGCTAGTTTCTTGAGACGTTCTAGATCTCACTTGCAGCTTTGGAGCTAGAAGATGAAAGCTGACAGGTGTGTTACTCTGACATCAGGGATTTGTCTTGTGCTGGTCCTGTGAAAAGAGCCCAACTTTGGCCAGGTTAGATAACCCTGAAATATATCAGTTCACTAATGCTCAGTGCAGCCTTATTAGTATTCAGCAGCTTAATACAGCATGTAGTCTGTCTCCTCTAAGTATGCTCCTGTGGATGCATACAAGGGGTGAGGAGGACTTTCTAGACTCAGAAGCTGAGGGAAGAGGGAGTAAATTGGGACGGAGAGCAAACAGAGGATGGCAGCTAGGACTGTATGGATAAAGAGGCTAAGACTAGGAAGACATTTCATGTCTCTGAAACAATTCTGGGAAACCCGCAGATCATACAAAAAGCAAAAAAACACAGGACTGTTCTGGTAAAATTAGAATATAGGTCACAAATTAAAAAAAGCTTTCAGTTAGGAAAAAAGAGCACCATTAATCGAAGTGTGTTAAATGAATCTACTTTGCTCTGGGGTAAAAAATAAATAAATGAAAAAGAGGTGGCTGGGGAAAAAGGCACAAAGATATAGAGGGGAAATATCAAGAATATGAAAAGAAGAGGTTGAAATAATAAGAAAGAAGACTGGCAAAGAAAATAGTGTAAAAAAGATTGTAATAGCTCCTCTGAGACTTTAGACAACCAGAACTGAAGTGAAAAATTACAATATGCCACACATTTACAAGACAAACAAATAACATCTTTTATACAGATGCTTCTTTCTGGAAGAGTTTGCCCTCAAGCTCCCAGATTAACTACAGCTGGGGGACAATTATGCCTATTACTTCAGCCCAACTAACATTGCAGGAAAAGTAACAGTGATGTTCAATCATTAGCAAAATCATTTAAATTATCCATTCTAATTCTGGACACAGAACAGAAAGAAAGACAGTTGAAGAAACAGCATGCGGGTAATGCAAGCTTCATTACACTTGCTTTATGGCAGTGGGATATTCCAGAAAGATTAATAAAAATAACAAGACACAGGAGGGAGAGAGTCAGGAGAAAAGAGGATACAGACTTTCTAGCCCCGAACTATGTGACTAACTTTGATGCCTAAATAAAAAGCAAATTTGTCCTAAGAGGAGATAGAGTAGCACTGAATTTGTGGTCAGCATTCTAGAACCAATGAGTTCTATAGCCGACAGTAAGCTTCTAGGATAGTTTTGTCTATGTTTTAAAGAAGGCAGTGGAAGAGTCAGGACTCCTAGGCTACATCTACAGTATGAGATAAATTCAAATTTATTAAAATCAATTTTGTAAGTGTTTTATAAATTCAAATTTAAGTGTCCTCATATCCCCACAAAGTCGACTTATTTCTGCCACATTCAATCACTGAACATCGACTGCTGCAGCAGTGCATTGTGGGAACCTATCCGACAGTTCCTTCAGCCCATAGCATTCTGAGTATTTTTGCTGGTGCAGCATGCGGAAAAAAGTGCCCCGCAAGTGGTTGTGGGTTTGTGATGTTATCTTCCCACATTGCATTACCCTCATTCCCCTCTGTGGAAAAGAAATGGCTATTTTTCCAGCAGGAAGGAAGGAAAAGTAGGGCATCAACAACACTAACTGAAATGTCTTGCTTCTATAGCTGAATTGCTTCTTACAACTGTAGCTGCCTTATCAAAGATTTTATGGAAACCAGCAGGTGTTTGAAACTTCTCAACTGGCCCTCCAGCCACTGTCTCCCCTCCCTTGATTACATATGATCCCTGAAAATAATACAGGAACAATACAAGGCTTGAAGAAAGAGCAGAATAGTAAAGGTTTGGAAGAAAGGGATTTTGTGAAGCAGGGTTTTTGGCTTCCCAGTTCATTTCAGAGCTTCTGTGCCCTGGGATCACCCAGCAGTCTGTGTCTTCTCACTTGGACCTCCACCCACTCTTCCCTGTGTTAAGAGGGACAAAGCTTGAAGAAAGAGGATAGAAAAGGTTAGAAAAAAGATTTTTGCCGTCTTACCACACCACACAGAGTTTTCCAACATGGGGGATGGGGCTCGCCAAATTTCAACAAGCAGTAGTGCTTAGGTGGCGGGGGTGGGCAGCACTGATTGACTGTCAGGGTGCCAGACTCCCTCATCCCATGGTGGGGGGTTGGGTAGATTGGAGGATGATGGGCCAGTTGACATGGTCCCTGAAAATATTTTTGGGGGGAATGTGGGGACCATGGCTGCAGAGTCAATGAAATGGTCCAGCGGGTGGTAGCAAGCCCCAACTCCTCCCCAACAGCCTAGCTGCCACATGGTGTGGCGGGGCAGTGATTGGTGCCAGCAGAGAAAAAAAACGTGCTCTGATTGCAGAGGTAGAGACAGAACCATGAACTCTGTGTTGGGACTATTTTTAATGGGTAGATGCACTCACAGTGCTGATAGCAAAGAAAGAAAGTTTCCCAGCCTCTCACACAAGCATGACCCCACAGCTATGGGCTTCCAGGTGCCAAATTCAAATTCACAGGTGTCTGGTTACCTAATTCCTGCATACTTGGAAAGCAGCAGAAATGGAAGTGGCCATAATGGAGCACTGTGCAGTATTGAGGGATATATACGGGACACCTCTGGAGGCTAATGAATTTGATTTTAAAACATGGTGCTTCCACACTGATCTTCATTCAGACTCTTAAATTCAAACTTGATGCTACACCCAGCCGGTCTTGACAATGTTATAATATCGATATTAGTGCTCCTTAAATCAAGCTAACGGTGTTTACAGTGAAGACAGCAACATTGTAATATCAAGATAACTGCCTTACATTCAAATTTATCTTGTAGTATAGACAGAGCCCTAGATCTATTACTAATTACAACTAGATTGTACGTAGTCTTGTGTGGAAAGGAAGGCTCAAGAAACCTTTCTGATACTTGCACTTCTGCTCAGGAATGTAATTTGTTCCTAGGCCTTGTCCTACTGACACAGAAGGAACAAGGGATTCTCGAGCTGTGACAAGGGATAGCATCCCAGAAAAAATTATGGTAGGATGGAGCAATGGTGGAATTATGGGTCTCTTCCCTGCTCCACTGTCCATCAGTTTTATTACCATAGATGAGCACAAGAGGATCAATAAATAACTACCAGTAACACAGACTATCAATGAATGTCTTGGTATAGTGTAAAAATGAGTCTCAGTTCTGGCATTTAACCTTTTCTGAAAATCAGATCCTGTGTTTCTCTACAGTTTCAAGAAAGGGGGCATTCAAGATTAGAAGACCCTTGAAATTTTGGTCAGAGTCCAATCTTTATTGCATTATTAAATAATCTGAAGAAGCTCAAGGAATGCATTCTCTTTTGTTTTCATGATACAATTTAGGGTTAGCACTCATTTTAAGCCAAAAATATTTAAAGAATTTTTCCAGAATTGGCATGACATCCTAGTTGTGTGTATTTCAAACAACAGTTCAATGAGGCAGAACAAGAAAACTGAGGAAATAAGTTTTTGATATATGTAATGAGGAAGGACACTGAATATATTACACGGTGAAGGCCAGTAAAATTATGTGATGATGTAATAACAAAGTTTGACACAGAATCATATGGAAGGGCCACAATTGTGTCAGTATTGCTCAGAACTGATAGATGTTTGTCAGAATTTTGCATGAAATCACTGAGTGGATAGTGAAGTACCGCTACTCCATGGGACTATGGATGACAAAACCAAGTCCTTGGTACTATGCATAGTAGAGCATATGTTACACCAGTGGTATCCAAAAGAAATTTAACAATTGCCACAGCCCCCTTCCCCAAGCCAGTTGTCCCCCACACCCTCCTTGCAACCTGCAGATGACTTGCTGGAGCCATACTGCGTAAGCCTTCAGTGAGCCACCACTAGACATGTCATGCCATGCTGTCCCATGGCCTCAAGTGAGCCACAGGAAGAGCTGCCTCTGCTGCCACACGCTTGTCCCACCAAGTGGTGGGGCGTGTGCGTGGAGAGGGTGGAGGGCGCTCCATGTGTGCAGCTCTAATGAGCTGCTTTGCCACACTGGGGTGTCCAGGTCACCACATGTGACAAATGGACAGCGTATTGGACACTGCAGTGTTAAGCGTACTTTGGAAAGTCTGTATAGAGGCCATGACGCTCCATGTGTTTCCTTGGGGACATTTCCTCAAATAATAAACTAGCAGCACGTTACTGTGCCCAGGTGTCAGTTCAAGTCTGCAGGTTGGTGCATTGGCAGAGTGAAGCTTAGGCTCTCTACGTTCCTTGCTGTTCCCCATCTATCTTCCTCTGCAGGAGAGTAGGAATTTCTTACTTCCCCTTGCATCTGTGTATGGCTGAGTTGACTAGAGCACAATGTAGGCATCAGCGTGAGGCCTCATCATTTCAGGGAAGGGAGAAGGCCAGTCAATGACCATTGTGAAAAAAACTGCTCATATTTTGCATTTTAACAACATGCCATCTATTATATTTGTAGTCTCTTGCAGTGGACTTCCCTACCAAGAACATTACATTTTGGGGCTAATCATTCTAGGGTTACTTCATCTTCACGTAATTGCTTCCAAAGTAAGGGTAACTTTGATGCATTTGTAGTACTTTTTGCCTTCTGCTCCTAACTTAGTCCAAATGACCTGTACCTGAGGTCGCTAGTGCAATATTATACTATATGTTCAAATTATCCTGGGTTACCTTTTCACCAGCAGTATTTCTCCATTTTAGTTTCTCTGGTGCATAGACACATAACAAAACCTGTGAAAAGTGTTATACTGAGCTTCTGTTATGTTGCTGGCCATTGCTGTAATTCAGGTGTAATTTAAAGTATTAGCCTAGTCTTCCAGATCATTTTGAATGTTGAATATCTCCCCCAATTCATAAAAAAGTGTCTAGAATTGGTTGGGTTTTTTTTTTTTTTCCATTGTGAAAATCATTCTGACTGGTATGCAAAAGGCAAGTTATGCACAGAGCTGTGTGGAAGTGGCTTATTGATATTCATGTCTCTTGCACCGTCAGTGAAGTTCAGAGAAGAGGCATTCTCATTAAAATCTGTCTCTTTCTCAGTTAAAGAAAATGTGGGGGAGGGGAGGAGAGCCATGGCTTAAATGCCTAGTGTTTAATGGATACATTTCTACATTACAGACTCACCATCCCAGTTTTAATGAGTTGATATCTCTTGTACCTCTTGGAAGGTGGAATTTACGCTCATCTTTATGCAATATTTTCCACTATCATTAACTGAAATGCACTGCATAAATCTCCCATGCAACACGGGGAGAGATTGTTCCTTAGACTGACTTTTATTACAGCCATAACTTTACACACATCAGCTTCCACAGTGACATCAAAGGGTTTTAGTTTAAACCACATTTTATGAGAGTCAGACATTAAACATCTGGGGCCTCTGCTGACAGACAGTAGGTTCCCCATAAAGGGTCATAGATGTCCGAGGTTTACCTTTGCCAGTCTTCGATACTACAATATTTAATGCAAGTGTACAATTTTGATATTCCCAAGGATCATACTGTGAATTTTTAACAATAGAATCCAATTTTTTTAAAAATGAAATCACTAGAATGTTTAAAGAGGAACTGCCCTGTCAGAAGGTCGCGGACCCTGGTAGGGGGCCAGTTTACCTCAGGCAGGCTCCATGCAGGGGAGATAAGGCAGCTCTGGTTCACATGGGAGTAGTTAATTCACTGAGTAACTGGGAGGCAATACAGAGAAGGGTCTGGGAATGATACAAGCTTAAGGACTTCAGGTGGAGAGAGAGCTCCTGAGAAGAAAGGCAGCGGTGTGAGAGAATATGGAGAGAGGATTTTCTCAGCAGCTGCCTGAGAAACCAACACTCCAAAGAGGAAAAAGCTGTACAAGAGGCGTGGGAAGGCTACAAAGGAGGAGAGGTAGGAAGCAGCTCAAGGAGTGGCTGGGGACTGAGAAGAATTGGTTCTGGCTGTTCCAAAGAAAGGCCCTGAAGTGGAACCCACTAGAGTGGATAGGCCTGGGAGGATTCCCCTACCTACTCCAGCCAAGGACTTTGAAGAAGCTTCTAAACCCAGGGCACCTAGAGATGGCTAGCTTCCACTAGAGCCAACAAACTTTCATTTCTTATCCTGAGGACCCAGCCTGGGGGTTGGATGAAGAACTTGACAAGTACAGAACTGCGTGTGGCTGCATACACAGGATGGAGAGTCAGCTGGTAAAGCTCCCTATCCTCTTGCAAGATGAAGACCCCTGCAAATGTTTGTGATCCAGTGGAATAGGATCACTCTCCTATTTCTTTTATTTTTAATTTTATTGTTAGTTTTTCAATGAAGGGATAGTGACAGTGAGAGGCACAAAAATGAGAGCTACCACTTACGAATGAGAGTACCACTTAGGAATATCCAGAGTAGTTTGATTGGGAGCATCCGCTAATGAGGCTGACATATGCTGTCCAATTTCAGATTTTTTTTATTGAAAACCCTAGTAATAAGCACTGACAAGTGATTTTTAAAAATATCACAGGGAACACACCCTTTCTAGGTGATAGCTGACTGCGAGGTTGAGTGCTCTGTAATTATAGTGCAGTCAACAAGTTGCAGCTTGAGCTAATAATACCCTACTGAGAAAAAGCTGCAATTACACAGATATAATATAAGACTGGCAGGATTTTTTGTGGTGGTCAAACAGTATCTGATAAAGTTAAAGGTCCAACCTTGTGGTTACCGGAAGCCAAGACTCAGGTGATTCAATGCAAAATTGAGCTGGTAAAACAAACCAGTCCTGTACTCACTGATGAGCAAAACAATGTTTTCCACAGCAGTGGGGGGCTCCTCCTTTAGGTTTAATGAAAAGAAAAGTCCAGATGTCAAACGCATATTAAAATTTCTAGCTTAACAATGTTTCAGCAAAGCTTTAACAAGGTTATTCAGTAATGAATAAGTGAATAATAATCCTTGGACCAGTTGCATGCCTGTATTACACTCATTCAAATAAAAAGCAGTCCAGTAGCACTTTAGAGACTAATAAAATAATTTATTAGGTCGTGAGCTTTTGTGAGATAGACCCACTTCTTCAGACCAGAGCCATACCAGAACAGACTCAATATTTAAGGCATGGAGAACCAAAAATTGTAGTCAAGGTTGACAAATCAGAAAAATTGTAATCCAGGTGGACAAATCAGAAGAGCAGAGGGGTGGTAGGAGCGGGGAAAGTCAAGAGTCAGATAAAACAAAGAATGTAAAAGAGTCCATATAATGGCCCAGGTAGTTGGCGTCCCAGTTCAAACCATGGGACTCTTTCAATTTCTGTCCAATTTCAGATGTTTTTTAATGAAAACCCTGGTAATAAGCACTACCAAGTGATTTTTAAAAATATCACAGAGAACACACCCTTTCTAGGTGATAGCTGACTGGGAGGTTGAATGCTCTGTAATTATAGTGCTACTGGACTGCTTTTTTGTTTTGATAGTCTATAGACTAACATGGCTATCTCTCTGTCATTACTCATTCAAATAGTTATACCAGTCTGGAACTATATGGAGAAACTGACTCCTTAGATCAAGGTTGGGGAACCCTTTTTTAGGTTGAGGCTACTGAACCACAGAAAAATCAGTCTGCAGCCACACTAGTGAGAGGCACAACCCCCTCCCCTCACCCTCCAAAAAATATCCCTCATTGTCATGGTCCCTGACTGAAAAACAAACAAAAAGACGTTCCATTCACGCACCAGCCCCAGAGCTTCAGAGGGCCAGGGCTAGTACGTTAGGTTCTTCCCTAGGCTCTGGGTGGAGCCAAAAATGAAGAGCAGTGGGAAGGATGTAAACCATCCTACAAACACTCGGCCGTGGTAGTCATCTTTGTTTCACACAGTGGACAAGATAAAATGTTACTGAACCAGCAGCTGTAGGTGACAGCAATGAGACTGAACCATGCAGCCCTTCTTCAGGTCAGAGTTTGTATCACAGTTTGCTCTAGCTTGTGACAATTTGTTCTCAGAAGACTGCCTTTACCAGGGAGGGCCAAATACTGATCTGTCACCTTGGTACAAACCCAATGACCGCACGTGTTTATGGGAAAGTTAAATGTAACCCAGCCAAGTTAAGAAACTTGATTTTTTTTTTCAAAGTTCCTTACACGTCCATATGTTGGGTCTCATACCCTTATTTCACGGGGGGGGAAAAACACTTAGATTAACAGAACAAAACAGCCAAAATGCAGCACTTTAGAGACTAACCATACAGACACTGGAAATGAAATTGATCTGAAGAAGTCGATCTGTCCCACGAAAGCTCATCACCGAATAAATCATTTTGTTAGTCATAGAAGTGCCACATTTCTGCTGCTGTCTTTTGTTGGAGTACAGAAAAGCACAGCTACTTCTCTGTTACGATTTGACTAACAGGTTATTCTTAAAATCCCTCAGCATGATTCAGTCAACATATTCTTCAAAGGTGCAGAAGTGACATCCTGGAGTTTAGTTGCACTTTCTTCTTCCATAGTCACTGGAGGATTTGTTTTAATGTCCACTAGTGCTGAGAGCGAACCACTATTTAGGGTCCTTTTTCGTCCTTGGCAATGCTAGTTTCCATTTTTAGTGCTACCTTTCTGCTGTGCTTTTTATAACTACTTTTAATATCAGGCTCTTAGGAATTCAGAGTCAGATGCTGGCATCCTTGCTCACACTAAATGATACTGTAATTGTTGTGCCTCAAGGGGCTCTGGAGTAATGTGTCCCTACAACTCTATCTTGGGTCAGTCCTTAGTACAGTACTGGGTGCATCATGTCTCAGACAAGCACACTGTAGGCTGTTCAGCTACTAAAGCTCTAGCATGTCATGGTGACAAATAGCACCCATGCTTTTTGCAACCCCACACTTCTGCCACTACCCCGTACCAGCCTGAAGAGTCCTACCCAGCCTCTATCTAACTGGTACTGAGCCTTTCCTGCAGGTGAGCTGCATCTTCTCTGAGTAAGAGTATCAGCTGATTCATCCAGTGCTGGAATAAGTTACAGAAAGGAATTACTCTGGGTGAATTGGCTGCTGCTCCTGGAGTAAGGCGCTTTTCACCAGGAGTAACAACAAATGCACAGAGGCCTTGGTGTCAGAGTTAGGGGGGATGCCTGAAAGATCCTTATCTCCTGCTAGCTTAGAGCTTTTATAGTTCTCCTCTGGAGCCCCTGGCAGCCTGGGGGTACAGTATAGGCATGCCAGGCAGCCATAGCTACCCCCAGCAGGAAAGGTGACAGTGTCTTGCCCACATAGATTTTGGTATATTTGAACATTCCACTACTGCCTTTCTGCTCCGTGTGACAATATTTCTCAGTTTTGGCATATTTTTTATATTTAGAAAACTTTATCCTGCAAGCCTGTGTCTGCAGTGGTCAAGGTTGCGGTGCCTCCTGCTGGTCACTCTGGGAACTGGTTCTTCTGTCGCTTCAGAGTGCCTTCTTCTGGCCACTGTGTCTTAGCCTCCCATTATATGTTGGGAAACGAATACAATGGAGCACAGACTATCCAGTAAGTTCTTGGATTGCAGTGGAGACAATTTTTTATTCCAAAAGGTTGAAAAAGCCACCGGGGGAAGCTGTTCTAGGTTTGATTTTAACAAATAGGGAAGAATTGGTAGAGAACTTGAAAGTGAAAGGCAGCTTGGGTGAAAGTGATCATTAAATCATAGAGTTCACAATTCCAAGGAAGGGAAAAAAGGAAAATAGCAAAATAGAGATAATGGATTTCAGGGGGGCAGACTTTGGTAAACTCAGACAGCTGGTAGGTAAGGTCCCATGGGAAGCAAAACTGAGGGGAAAAACAGCTGAGGAGAGTTGGCAGTTTTTCAAAGCGACATTATTAAGGGCCCAAAAGAAAGCTATCCCACTGTGTAGGAAAGATAGAAAGTATGGCAAAAGACTGCCTTGGCTTAACCAGGAGATCTGGCATGATCTCAAAATACAAAAAGGAATCGTATAAAAAATGGAAACAAGGACAGATTACAAAGGATGAATATAGGCAAACAACACAAGAATGCAGGAGCAAGATTAGAAAGGCTAAGGCACAAAATGAGCTCAAACTTGCTACAGGCATAAAGCGAAACAAGAAGGCTTTTTATAAATATATTAGAAACAAGAGGAAGAGCAGGGACAGGGTAGGGCCATTGCTCAGTAACAGGGAACTTGGAAATGGCAGAGATGCTTAATGACTTCTTTGTTTTGTTCTTCACTGAGAAGTCTGAGGAAGGAATGCCCAACATAGTAAATGCTAGTGGGAAAGGGGTAGGGTTAGAAGTTGAAATAAAAAAAGAACAAGTTAAAAATCACTTGGAAAAATTAGATGTCTGCAAGTCACCAGGGCCTGATGAAATTCATCCTAGAATACTCAAGGAGCTGATAGAGGAGATATCTGAGCCTTTATCTATCATCTTTGGAAAATCATGGGAAATGGAAGAGATTCCAGAAGACTTGAAAAGGGCAAATATAGTGCCCATCTATAAAAAGGGGAATAAGAATAACCCAGGAAACTACAGGCCAGCCAGCTTAACTTCTGTGCCAGGAAAGATAATGGAGCAGGTAATTAAAGAAATCATCTGCAAGCACTTGGAAGGGGGTAAGGTGATAGGGAACAGCCAGCATGGATTTGTAAAGAACAAATCATGTCAAACTAATCCGACAGCTTTCTTTGATAGGACAATGAGCCTTGTGGATAGGGGAGAAGCGGTAGATGTGGTATACCTAGACTTTAGTAAAGCATTTGATATGGTCTCACATGACATTCTTATAAAAAAACTAGGCAAATACAATTTAGATGAGGCTACAATAAGGTGGGTGCATAACTGGCTGGATAACCGTACCCAGAGAGTAGTTCTTAATGGTTCTCAATCCTGCTGGAAAAGTATAACAAGTGGGATTCCGCAGGGGTCTGTAAGGACCAGTTCTGTTCAATATCTTCATCAATGATTTACATATTGGCATAGAAAGTACACTTATTAAGTTTGCAGATGATACCAAGCTGGGAGGGGTTGCAACTGCTTTGGAGGATAGGGTCATAATTCAAAATGATCTGGATG
Source organism: Carettochelys insculpta (assembly GCF_033958435.1). Classification (NCBI taxonomy): domain Eukaryota; kingdom Metazoa; phylum Chordata; order Testudines; family Carettochelyidae; genus Carettochelys; species Carettochelys insculpta. The sequence goes on along the minus strand of NC_134137.1, from coordinate 306,967,622 downwards.
AATTGGAGAAATGGTCTGAGGTAAACAGGATGAAGTTTAATAAGGACAAATGAAAAGTGCTCCATTTGGGAAGGAACAATCAGTTTCACAGATACAGAATGGGGAGAGACTGTCTAGGAATGAGTACAGCAGAAAGGGATCTAGGGATTATTGTGGACCACAAGCTAAATATGAGTCAACAGTGTGATGCTGTTGCAAAAAAAGCAAACATGATTCTGGGATGTATTAACAGGTGTGTTGTGAACAAGACACAAGAAGTCATTCTTCCACTCTACTCTGTGCTGGTTAGGCCTCAGGTGGAGTATTGTGTCCAGTTCTGGGCACCGCAGTTCAAGAAAGATGTGGAGAAATTAGAGAGGGTCCAGAAAAGAGCAACAAGAATGATTAAAGGGCTAGAGAATGTAAACTATGAAGAAAGGCTGAAAGAATTGGGCTTGTTTAGTTTGGAAAAGAGAAGATTGAGGGGGGACATGATAGCAGTTCTCAGGTATCTAAAAGGGTGTCATAAGGCAGAGGGAGGGAACTTGTTCTTCCTTGCCTCTGAGGATAGAACAAGAGGCAACGGACTTAAACTGTAGCAAGGGAGGTTTAGGTTGGACATTAGGAAAAAGTTCCTAACTGTCAGGGTGGTCAAACAGTGGAACAAATTGCCAAGGGAAGTTGTGGAATCACCATCGCTAGAGATATATAAGAACAGGTTAGATAGGTGTCTATCAGGGATGGTTTAGATAGTACTTGGTCCTGCCATTGGGGCAGGGGGCTGGACTCGATGGCCTCTCGAGGTCCCTTCCAGTCCCAGTATTCTATGATCACCTGTCTCACCATGTGTCAGGACCCACAGCCATCCCAGGCCATGGTGTTTTTTTTTCTCGGTGCTGTGCCACAGCAGCACCCACCTTCTGGGGCCCTTCCTTCTCAGGGAACCCTGTAACCTCTAAACTCACCACTCACTCAGTAACCCACTTTTGTTCTTCATCTAGCCCAGAGGTTCCCAAACTTTTCAGCATCACACCCCCCTTTTGATTTTTGAGAAACCCTCACACCCCCCCAACCTCTTCTTTACCATCATCCAACCCACCTTTAGCAAAAAAATTCAATTCATAATTTAGAATAAAGACAAAAACTTGATATAAAAATGTTATTTAAAATTAAAAATAACCATATCTAGTTTTCCTTGGCCCAAACAGTTGATAAAATTGTAATTTAACATCAGAAACAAATGAATGTAATGTGAAAGATGACGTTAGGTTTTCTTCCTAAGTTGGGAAGACCTAGGAGACTGGCTATGGTTTGTCCAGGCTAATGGCACAGGCCCCACCTTGTGGGTGCCTGGTGCAGCCCAAGCTGGCCAGCTGCCTGAGCCCCATGCGGCCAGGGCCGCCCACCTGAGCCACCCATCCGAGCCACAAGCAGCCTCCCTACTCCCTGTGCTGCCTGGACCAGCTGCCCACCCACCAGCCACTTGAGCTGCTCACCCAAGCCCCGGTGCTGCCAGGGTGAGCCACGCAAACTGCCTGCCTGAGCCACAGGCCAGGTCCCCCAGCCATCTGTGAGCCACCCGCTTGAGACCCTCCCTTCCCCCAAAGCCGGGCACCCCCAGCCCCTCATCTAACCCCATCTTCCTCCTTCCCCTCAACCCACACTCAACTTTGCAGGAAGCAGCTAGCTCCACATGGGCCTTCGCCAGCTGCCTGCTTTTTATAGCAGCTGCCCTGGGTCACCCACGTGAAATGGCAGGGGCTGAGAGCTAGAAGAAAGGGCCAGCTCTTTCTTGGGGCAGGGGGAATAACAAGGTGGAGGTGCTAGCTTATCTTGTGCCCCACTGAAATTTCTTCACACACCCCCGGTTGGGAAACCATGATCTAGCCCCATCCCTCAGGGAAAAGCTGAAGTCTGACCTGGCCACTTCATCACTGGCAACAGGGAAATGTTGGACCTGCTGCCTATGCTTATCCAGCTGCTCTACTGCACTCCTACCACCTTTTTATACAGCCCAGCTGGGTTCCGATTGGTTGCCTCAAGCCTCCCCCTCATTAGTTGCTGCCACAACCCTCTGCAAGGACTATTTAACCCCTTATTCCTCAAGATGACGCAACTGCCCTATTACACTATCCCACTCATTCCCTGTTTAATGATTCTTGCCCAGGGACAAGAGTAAAATCAGCTGGGGGGTAGATGAGCTCTTGGCCTATGTGCTAATGCCAGGGTGTAATGGATAGTAAGACTGCCCCAGACCCATAAGCCCCTGCATGGGCTACCATGAGTTATGTTGCAGCCGTAGGAGTTCGTAGGCACTGTGCATCTCATACAGCCCCTCTCTTCACAGATTGGGTGAATAGGGAGGGCTGTGGCTACTCCTACCCCAGCTGGTAGAGTGGAGCAATAACAGACATTTGCTGTGGAACAGGCACAGAAAACTACTGTTCCCTTTGAGGAGGTGTGGAACAGGGGTGTGGTACCAGCTAGCTCTGTGATGCAGCTTGATTTGCCTTAGGGTAAACGATCATACGTTCTCCCATTCTGGATCCACAGGTACCAAAACAAAAACAGCTGCTGAATGTTTGGTGGGCCTAATGTGCTCCTGCCTGTCCTGCTTGCAGCACTGACACACCTTCTGCGTGTGGTGTGCTGGCCCATCTAGTAGCATTGAGACCCCTTCCAAGCTAAGGTTACTCTTTTGTTTTTATTTCGGGAGGCATTTGTATCCCAAAATAGAAACTGTGTGGCCAAACACCACAATCAAAACAGCAGAGGTATTTTGAGCTCTATGTTTCATTCCCAGTAACAGTCACATGAGAGTTAGCAGAGATCTTGAATGAAGCACTTTGAACTCTGGTGCAGTGTAGCCTGCACCAGGATCGAAATAAGATGCCTCTGAATAAGTTCTGCAATTTGTGCAATGCAACTTGTGTAATTCATTTCAAGCTAGGGCTCCCCAGCTCCAGAGAACGAATGAGTCTGCTTCACAGGTTTAGCTCATAGGCAGCTGGTTTTTAGCTCATGTGACAGAGGCTCCAGTTTTAAGCTCCAGAGGTCCCAGGTTTGTTTCTATCTGATGTTACACTTGCATTGTTGTGCCACTGTGGCACAAGCTGGCATATGTTCTAACAAAAAAGCATGAGGATGAAATTTGCAGGAATCCAGATCTCTGTAATGCTGTGCCTCAGACTAATTACCATATGTTCCCACTTTAATGAAGTGTCTGAGGTGGTGGCAAAGATCCGCTTTTTTTTTTTTTTTCAAACAGACACATTAGAAGGCATCCTCGCACCTTTGATATCACTGAGATACACGGGAATCCAGTTTGTAAGAATGCATCCCAGAATGAGAAACAAAATATGACAGGTTCAGAAAACTATGAAAGGCCTCCAAAGAAATGCACTGCAGCCTGGATTAAAAATGGGTGGAGCACTGGTGGCGTTCTGTCCTCTTCAGATACACATGGCATTATATCCATCAACCTGTTATAAAATGTGGGGAGAACTGTACTGTTGGTGCTGTTCCATTTGCCTCACAAGGCATAGGAATATATGGCCTAAAGGGTCTAGTAAGTATTATTATGCAGCGTGTGCACAGACCCATTTCAAACGCAGTGAACATGGGACATGGTTTTAATACAGCTGGAGGGCTTATTCTTTTATCTTGTCATTTTTTATGGAAGTGGCTGATTGCTAAATGATTGCCCATCCCTGAGTCTGAAGTTTAAAATGCTAGCTTGTCATGCTATTCCAAACAGGAAACAAATTTAAATTGTTGGCATATGTTTAATAAGAGATGTGAGTATTCCATTATTCTGCAATACAATTGAGTTCTGTACAAACCCACCCACTAGAATTGCTGTCAGATGTGCTTTCATGATTAGGGCTTCATCTTTGGTTTACTCACTTGGAATGGCTTGACTCAGCTCAGAGTCATTAATCGTATAAGCCGGGGTGGGGAATCATTTTTGCAGAGGGACCACTCCACAAATTTTGGTACTGGTCACAGGCCAGATCTGGAGGCCTCAGGCAGAAGGGTTGGGCCTGGAAGCTACAGAAAGAGAGAGAATGTGTGAGCATGAAAGGGAAACACTGTGTGTGAGAGACCAACTGTGTGGCACACGTTGAGTGTGTGCTGCAGTGTATATTCTGGAGAGCAGCGTGAGCTGTGGATGCCATGTTGCACCGTCCCTGCCGCTGCCAGTCAATGTGGGTGTATGGCCCTCTGCTGTGCCCGGAGCTGGCCCTTTGGCACTGCTAGTCCCCCTGCTCCGCAGCTACAGGCCATCCCCTCCTGCCCAGGGCTCTGGGGGACATGTGACAATGCCACCCCCTGATTAAAACTTCTTTCCAGTTTTCAGTGACGAGAGTTGTATCCCTTCTTCTCAGTTGTGTAACTTAGGAGATCATAAATAGCTAGAGCAGAGGCCTGGGAGACTGGAAATGGATTCAGGGGCTACCCCTAGCAGGCTAATGTCTCTGGTTTGTCATCACTGCACTGGCTAAAACCCCCAACACTAGCAAGCTATTTAAAAAGTGCTTTTTTAATGCATGAAGAGTTAATAGTGTGACAACTATGTATGCAACTGTATCCCTTTGCTGGTGCGGCTCCATTTATGTAAAGGAGCCTCGCTCCTTTCTTTGGTGGTGTCCTCTAGGTTAGTGACTGGGTGGGGCAGCGCAGGAGATACTCCTGTGAAGTTATGCTATCCTCTTCTTCCCTCCCCTCCCGTAGGAAGACTTTTACATCAGCCAACCAGACTCACATTCTGGCTGCCGGGATGTGCCCTTGGAAGGGCCCTTCAGATCATAATAGAACTGTTGGAGTCAGATATGTGTCATGTTTAAAAGTAGGTTAGAGTGAATAGATTTTGGACACATTTTCTTCTGTAACTAGATTTACCTCTTTGCCTTAGCTCATGTGTGGCTTGTTGGCAATGATTCATTACATATTTTCAGAATGAGATGCTTGAATCCTTCATCTCTTCTGTGTATGTAATTAGTACAACTTGTTAATGGCAAAATTTTTCCCACTGAATGCTGAATACTGCTTGTTCAAATCACAAATATTTGCTCTATATGGTTAAGGAATCTCAATTGTATACAGAACTGTAGGAAGTACGTTCATTTTAATTGCATTTATTTTATTCAGAAATGGATATAATACACCCCACACAGGATGGTGTTCCATGTAGACTGGGGAGGAAGGAATATTTTGTGTTAGGCTGTGTGTTATGTGCTACCACAACAATAATATTTCCATTCTCACAGTTTTCTGAGCCCTTCCTCTGTAAGGAGAATGGGCGACAGATTCACAAAGTTGCTCTCATCAATCCTCAACCTGCCTTTACCTCACAAACCCTATTGTGTAAGAAGGACATATAGAGAGATCCTTAAGGACTCCTTGGCTGTGTCTACACTTGCCCCCTTTGAAGATGGGGGCATGGTAATCAGCCTGATCAGAGAATACTAATGAAGTGCTGTGATGAATATGCAGCACTTCATTAGGCTAGTTCTCCCCACAGCACCTTTGAAACGTCAAACTCAGAAGTGCAAGTATGCCATGTAGCCTGAAGGGGGCAAGTGTAGACACAGCCCTTATGAGGAGGGTTCCCCATATCTTCAACCTCCTATCTCTCACTGTTCTACAACTGCAGAGGAAGAAGCAAGATTATCTCCTTAGTACTTTATTTAAATAAACATCCGTGCAAAATGCAAATATCAATGCCTTGTGTGCTCAATTTCAATGGGAAGGAGGAAAAATGGACTGGAAAAGTATGTTAATTTAGGCACAAAGTTTCTGATGTTGTCTACTTCATTTGGTAGTCTGATTTCAGAAGAAAAAGAGTATCAGTAAAAAAAACGAAGGATGTGTTAAACCATTGGCATAAAGTGAAATGGGGGATCAGTGCCCTGAAAACTCTGTCAGAATCAAGATAAATAGTATTTGAAACTGGAGTGTGATTTTAAAAGGCATAGAGAGGCAATTTTTCTCCTCTCTATTTTGGGAGAGGGTGGGATAAATGTTAAAATTCTGTGCACCGTATTTTAAAATTCTAAAAATTCTGTATATGTTATCTGTTAAAAGAATACCATATAATCATACCAGTTTAACTTTTGGTACTTTATGTCAAAATGTTTGTCAGTGAGTATATCTTTCATAATAGAGACAACAAAAGAGTCAGGAAATATTTACCAGCAATATGCCTAGTGAGGAATGTATTTAATACAGAACTTTGAATAATTCATTTAAACTACAATACAGAAATATATTTCCTGCAACTCAGAAGCAATGCAAAGGCCTGGGGAAGTCTGGGGTAACGGAGGAGCTGAGAGAAAGAGGAAGAAAATGCTAGGAAGGTGCCTGGAAATAAACCTGGAGAGTTCTTGAGTGTGCATGAGAGAAGCATGGAACAGATTTTTTTTTTTTGTGGGGAGGAAGAATTGTTAAGGAGCCTCCCCAGTGTAGCCCTAGCACAGGGATGTACAGCAGGTAGCCCATGAGCCAGAATCCAGCCTGCAGAGCCTTCTTATCCAGCTAGGAGGCTCAGCTGCCATGGCAGCAGCACCTTCTGTGAGGTCAACTGGGGTGCAGGGCTGGCTGCCACAGAGCCCCAGTGGCTGGGGTGCAGAGCTGCTGCCAGTCCCAGGGGTGGAGCCCTGGCGGCTGGAGCACTGAGCCACCACCAGCCTTGGGGGCAAAACCCTGGCTGAGGCCCAGGGCTGACGTCAGAGTGGTTGGGGGTTGCAAGTGGGGGGATGAGCCTGGGAGCTGGACAGGGGTCAGTTTGGGGCTGTGTGGGATTTATAGCTGGGAGCTGGGGGTGGTTTGGAGGTGCAGGGGGTATAAGCCGGGGGGATGGGGTTGTTTGGGGCTATTTTGCATTCAGCCTCTCCTGAACACACAAAAATCTGCTGCATGGCACTCGATGAAAAGAAGATTGGACACCTGTGCTGTAGCATCTCTCAATCTGGAACATCTATCACTCTCCCCATATGTCCCTGCACCCCATCTCAGTGACTTCTCCTCCCTGTTCTCATGTGTACTTCATCCAATTCTTCTTCAGACCCCAAACCAGTCTACCTTCCCCACCCTTTGTGAGACCAAGCCTGCGACCCTCAGCAGCCCCGTGTCCTGTGCCTCCTGACCCGCGCCCCTGGGCAGGGAGCTGTAAGGAACACACCCTCTTCTCTTCTTTACAAGCAGCTGAGGCCCTCCTGTCCAGAACTGGTTCCTCCCTATCACAACAGCTCCTGTTGAGCAAAAGGCATAACTGCATCACGACTCTGGTAGAACTCTGTGAGAAAATAAATCCTGCATGGGCCATGAATCCTGCATATGACTAGTGTTCCGGGAGTAAAAGGGGTTCGCCGGATGAGTGGTGGATGGAGACAAGACAAGCAGTGAGCATAAAAAAAAGCTTTATTAACAATGGCTTAATCAATGTTATGGGGGGCGGGAATTAAGCGGAAATACCTAGCGCACTCTAGCCGTCTACCCCAAGGTGCTGTCAGGTGACGGATAGGAGAAAGCCTGCACTTACGGGGCAGTTACCAACCCACAGATGGCGAGCAGAGCCCACACCAACATCTAGCTGAAAGGGTCCGGATTTTCGGCGGGAGAGACAAGCTACTCGGTCTGGCCAACAGGCTTGTCAAGGTACACGCATCTCTGATTTGGGAGGGGGGAGCTGATCTTTTATCAGGGTTTGGAAACAGAAACAACCCCTGGGTCAATGTCAGTGTGTTGTGCCCTTTTGCCCTTTTTAGGAGCTAGGAGTTTTTCCTTTTTAGGAGCTTTCAGTGGTTGGTGAGGCGGTGGCCTCGCTTCCGCATATGTGATTAAGCCCTTAGCTGGCCCTGATTCCTCATATGTGTCTGAGCCCTTAGCTCCTCGGGGGGGTTGTCAATGCATGCTGGCATGCAGGGTTCTGACTGGGTAGTGAAGCCTTGATCATGCACTGGGTGCGTGCAGGCTGCAGCTTGCACCACTGTCGTGGTCATGCCACAAATGGCTGTGCCCACAACTAGTGGTACAGAATTCCTCTGGGAGTTAAAATTCAGGCGTATGAAAGTGCAGACTAGAAGGCAATTGCAGTGGATGAAGAAAAAATTCCAACAAGCTGTCACTTTTCCAAACTGACCTTTGGCGTGGAAAAGAGGCAAACATCGAATCCATTGGAGACATGCACTCAAGTAAAAGCAGGGATTTAGAAATGTTTCATTCTTACTTCGCAGCCAAACTTATTTTATTTTACTAAACAAGTACATTTTCCACGTATGCAACCATGTTTTCTGCATAAGTAACTAATCAAGATAATTGTAAAGCTGCATCAAATATACTTTAACCCTGTGTTTAAAAGTCAATTGGCGAATGTCTGTGGAACTCATTTTATAGCAAATAGAGCACTATGGAACAGAGAGGGAGCCGTGCTAGTCTATATACTATCAAAACAAAAAAGCAGTCAAGTAGCACTTTAAAGACTAACAAAATACTCTATTAGTTGAGCTTTCGTGGGACAGACCCACTTCTTCAGACCATAGCCAGACCAGAACAGACTCAATATTTAAGGCACAGAGAACCAAAAAAGTAATCAAGGTTTACAAATCAGAAAAAAATGATCAAGGTGAACAAATCAGAGAGTAAAGGGGCGGCGGGGGGAGGAGGAGAAGCCAAGAACCAGATTAAGCCAAGTATGCAAAAAGGACTCTTTTGCATACTTGGCCCAATCCAACCCTTGACTCCCCTTCCCCCCCGCACCACCTTCTGCCCCTCTACTCTCTGATCCACCCACCCCGATCATCCCTCTCTGATTTGTAAACCCTGACCACTTTGTTGGTTCTCTGTGCCCCAAACACTGTGTAACAATCTATTTAAAACATGGTTTCCCAAACTGGGTGTGTATGCGTGTGTGTGTGTGCGAAGAAATTCCAGGGGGGACGGAAGGCAACTCAGTCCCTCCATCATTCTCCCTACTTGAAGAAAAAGCCGGACTTTGCTTCTGGCTCTCAGGCCCTGCCATTTTATGTGGGCAACCCGGCGCAGCCAATATAAAAAGCAGGCAGCCAGTGAAGATCTGCACAGAGCTAGCTGCCTCCTGCAAAGGTGAGTGAGTGTGGGCTGGGGAAGGGAGGGAGAGGAGGAGGGAGATGTGGTTAGATGGGCGGCTGGGGGTGCCTGGCTTGGGGGAGGAGGATGGGGTGAGAGTTGGGGCTGGCGGTGCCTGGCTTTGGGGGAGGGGTGGGGAGGGGCTTGAGAGGGGTGGCTTATGAGGCTTGGGTGGCCAGCTTGTGGGGCTCGGATGGCTGGCCCCAGCAGTGTGGGACTTGGGCAGGCAGCTTGACTGGGTAGCTGGCCCTGGTAGCACGGGTCTCAGGTGGCTGGCCCTTGGCTGGGGAGGGTGGCTGGGGCAGCTGGTGGGTGGGTGGCTGCTACCAGCAGCATGGGACTCAGTTGGTTCAGGTGGGCGGCTCTGGCAGTGCAGGTCTTGAGCAGGCAGGTGGCTGGCACAGGGTTCGGGCAGCTGGGGCAGCATCAGGCACCCGGAAGGGGCCAAGAAAAACTGTGTACTTATTTTTAATTTTAAAAAACATTTTTATATCAAGCTTTTATGTTTGTTTTAAATTACAAATTGATTCTTTTGTTAAAGGGGGGTTGGATGATGGTAAAGAAGAGGTGGGGGTGGGGGGTGAGGGTTTCTCAAAAATCAAAAGCGGGGCGTGATGCCGAAAAGTTTGGGAACCACTGATTTAGAATAAACTTATCATTCATTTACTGGTCTCCATATGTATGTAGAAAGAACTTTAACTGAACCAAAATGATTAGAGAGGTTAATCCCCTGAAACATGGCTGTTGGCAGGTTTGCATGGTTCACTTGGGAGATCTTTTAATAAAGAGATGTGTGCATCACTGTACTTCTATGGACAGCCATAAATGTCAAGTAAAATACAAGCCAATCAGTAACTATTGCTTTTAGTTCTCGAGATCATATCGCATTGGAGAGTTTCACTTTCATACTACAATACGTTCAAGCAGGTGTGACTCTTTCTTTCCTGACTCACTTTATATTCAGCAAACTTTGTAGTATTTTCAAAAGACTTTATTCTTATTCTCTGCTATTTATTTCATCATTCAAGGGAAGGCAGAAAAATTACTTTTAAGTGCAACTAGAAAAAGACACAAAAAATAAAGAAATTTCTTACCTCCCTGAGGAGCAGAAAACCTGCCAAATCATAAGGGAGACCGTACGATGATCAAGGTGCTAAAGGAGCACTGCAGGAACGCAAGGTTGTTGGCTGTAACCTGTGCACTTGTGCAGCCACTAGGGAGAGATTCAAATGCCACCCAGCTGATTAGCAGAGCTAGCTTGTTTCTACTGATGGTGCACACATGCATGTGCCTTGGAGCACATAAAAAATGGAGCAGTGAGGGAGCTGTTTATGGCTCGGACACCCTACATGGGGTGGAAGAAAGACACATCCTGACTGGGTGGTCCCCTTCTCCCCTCCCTGGCAGGGCCCCTTTCCCCCTTGCCCAGTAGCCTCCTCCCCAGGATGAGTCTGTGGTCTGAGCCAGGCTCACCTCAAGCAGGACTGCCCCAACCGTGGCCTTGCCCACCCCAAAGTGATGGCTGACGGACTGGTGGGTGTCTGGGGTGACCAGCTTCCATGGCGCTATTGCCACCCTCTTCTGCCCAGGGAGCACAGGCTGCATTCGTATATTGTGGTGCTGGAGGACTGGGGTGAGCCTGGGGCAGAGCTCCTCGAACGTCCGCCTGGTCATGCAGAAATTTCTCCGCCATCGCTCGTCATCCCAGTCCCCCAGCACTAGCTGGTCCCACCATACTGGGCTGGTAGAGAAGGCCCATTGGCACCATACCGCTGGGGATGATGCAGCAGGGCCCAGCCCAGAGCCTGAAGGATAGGGCCCATGTGACCAGCCCTGCTGTGCTGCTGCAAGACAGCCCTAAGCACCATGGCCAGCTGGCTGGCCACAGCACAGAGAAGATCTCCCTGGGGGAGCAGCTGATGAGGCATCTTCTCCCTGGCTAGTTCTTCTCCCTAGCACACGGTCTGCTCTGCTGTGTGCAGCCTGGCAGCCCTGAGCACGTGCAGGGTTGGGGGTTATTTGGAGGGGCCCTTTAAGGGAGTGGCTGGCTGCAAGATGGGAAGGGCTTGTTGGCTATGCAGCCCCTGTCCACATCATTTCCTGGCCTCTTATTTTGAAATAGGGCTACTGGTGTGTGGACGCTTCCTTTTGAAGTACTGGGATGCTACTTCGAAATAAGAGCTGGGGGCTTGGTGTGCGTAGACGTACAACTTCAAAGAGTGATATTTCGAAGTTGGACTTTGAAATAGGCAACTTGGAAGTTACGGTGTAGTATTGACAAGAGAATTTGTTAAAAAACATAATTTCTCACCCTAGTCCTTATTTCAGGTAAAATTCTTCAGGCCAGAGCTGATCTTTTTCCTAACCTCGGTCTAGCAGACCCCTTGTTAGAGTTTTCCTTTCAGGTTCTTCCATGTGTCCGCTTGAGGTGGAGAGCAGTCTGTGAAACCAGCTGAAGACAATCATTGTTTGTTTCCCATTCCTTAAATGAAATTACCCTAGGGTATGAAACCTTTGTTACACATAGACAATCACACGCACATACAAACAACATTCAAGATGGATTTTCAGCTCCATGTGCTATGGTCACCTGTCTTTGCAGGACCAACCTAAATCCAGATTTACAGGAAAAACAAGACTATTCACAGATCATTGCCTGGAGCACCAGGCTAATAAGTTCCTTAATTACCACTACATGACCTAGATTTATAAACAGGTTTATGCTTCATATTTCTATATTCAACTACAAGAAATACACATGTACACAAATAGAATATATACATTTGGGGGATTAGAAGCTCTTGAATGATAGGCTACTTGCCCTGTTTTGCATGAAACATATTTGAGTTATGAATATTCATATTCAAAAACATTCCCATAAAATAGGGGTACCGTGTCACAACCATGATCCTTTGTAAGTTATTTCAGTAGTTAGTTACCCTCAGGGTGCATCTACACGAGCAGATACATTCGAAATTGAGAGTGGAAGACAGAGTTCTTTTGAAAGAAGCCGCGGAGCATCTACACTGACACAGTGCTCGTTTTGAAGTTGGTCCTCTGCTCCCGGGATGGGAAAAGCACCCTTTTTCGAAAGATAATTTCAAAAGAGAGCAAGTGCAGATGCTCCGCGACCCGCTCTTTCAAAAGAGCAGGTCCTCCATGGCTGCGATCAGCTGGCAGGCAGCAGCGCTGCTCACAGCACAAGTGGAGCTCTATGCTCCAGCGTCTGGCCACGTTTCAGGACACAGGCTCCCAGAAGCCCTCAGGCAGGAAGATGAGAGCATGCAGGCAGCAGGGAGACCATGCTGCTGCACAGCATCCAGAAAGGGTGATGCTCCAGCCCGCCTACCGGTCTCTCTGGCACCTTGGCCAGCATCCCGGATCCCCACCCAGTGCAGGGGCCTCCCCCTCAAGGACACTGGGGACCCCTCCCAGGAGGGGCATAGGGGACATGCTTGTAAGCGTGGGGTGGGGTGCAGCTTGCCCGCCTGTGCCCGTCCCCATCCCCGCCTCTGTCCCCAGGGTGCCCACCCATGCCTGTCCCCATTCTCACCCCTGTCCTCGGGGTGCCTGCCCTTCTCCCAGCGGTGCCTGTCGCCAGGCTGCCCCCCGCTCCCCACATGCAGTCTAGATGTGAGCTGGGCACGGTTTACCTCGATGAGGACAGCCCCAATGGTGGCTTTGGCCACCTCGAACTGGTGGCCGACAGATTGGTAACTGTCCGGGGTCGCCAGTTTCCATAGGGTGATGGCCACCCTTTTGTACAGGGGGAGCGCTGGCCTCAGGTGTGTGTCCCAGTGCTGGAGGACGGGGGCGAGCCAGTGGCACAGCTCCAGGAATGTCCCCTTGGTCATCCTGAAGTTCTGTAGCCACCAGTCGTTGCCCCAGTCCTCCAGCACCAGCTGATCCCACCAGTCACTGCTTGTTGGGAAGCTCCACAGGCGGCGGATGACCTGGGGGACTGGCTGGGGACATTGCACCCTGAGGATGGTGTCCAGGAGGGTGGCTATTATGCTGGCCACCGACAGCTGCTGCAGCACAGCAGCCAGGACCGCAGCCAGGGTGCTGGCCATGGCTGCGGTGGAGGGAGGGGTGCTGCTCAGGGTCCACGTGGACCCAGGAGGCCACCTCCGATGTCTGTCTCTCTCTCTCTTGCTCTCACTCTGCCTGGGGACAGGGTTGCTGGCCCATGGCATGTGCAGGCTGAGGTATGGGGGGGGGTTGGGGCCCTTTAAGGGGATGGCGGGCAGTGGCCCCAGAAGGGCTCGTCTGCCATGCGACCCTGCCTGTGGTGCTTCCTGCCCCTGCTCTTTCAAAAGAGTGCCCTGGCATGTGTGGACGCTCTCTTTCGAAATTGTGCTGAAGGCCTTTCGAAAGAACGGACCGAACCTTCGGTCCCCGCTGGTGTGTGTGGATGCTCTGTTTCAAAAGACCATCTTTCTATGTTCTCTTTCAAAAGACATTCTTTCGAAACAGAACTGTAGTGTAGATGCAGCCTCACAGTAAAAAGTTATGCCTTATTTCCAGTCTGAATCTGTGTGGCTTCACCTTTCAGCCAGTAGATCATTATACGCCATTCTCTCCTCTATTCAAGAGCCCACGTTTAAATATTCATTCCCCCTGCAAATAGCTTCTAGACTATCCAAGTCACACTCTAACCTTCATGTTGTTTAGCTAAATACAGACTCAAATTGCTTAATCACTGTAAAACATGTTTCTTGTGGCTGTTCTCTAAATTCTCTTCAATTTATCAATATCCTTCTTGAATTGTGGTCTCCAGAACTGGACACAATATTCCAGCAATGATCACAATAGTGCCAAATGTGGAAGTAACATTACCTCTCTCTACTCCTGCTAAAGATTCTCTCGTTTAAGCATCCTAGAGTTGCATGAATTCTTTTGGCCACAGCATCACTCTGGCTATGTCTAGACTGCAGGGTTTCATTGAAAGGAGCTTTTATCAGAAGATATCTTCTGACAAAACTTTTGTCAACAGGGAGTGTCCAGACACCAAAGTGCACCCAAAGAGCGATCTGCTCTCCCAACGGAGAGCAGCCAGATACATGGGATGCTCTCTCAGCAAAATGGCAATCCAGAACCCTGTCAGCCAAGGTTGCAGGTCACCAGTTCCTTCCGAGTGCTGGCGCTGGAGCATACTTAAAGTATGAGATAGCCATTCTCTGCCCCTGCTGTGGGCTTACCTACCTCTGCGAGGGACAGCAAAGCTCTTGCAGTGCCCACTGTGCTTGCCCTGCATTTGCAGGTGACACAGGTGGCCCCAGGGTGCCATGCAGCTGGAGCTGCCCCTGGGTTTGCGATGGCCCACGTGGACATGCTGTGGCTTGTGCTATACTTTCTGGCAGCCGTGTTCCTGTTCCTCAGCAAGGTTGACCCCAAGATCATTTTCAGGACTGTCATCCTGGCTGCAGGAGCTACACACTTGCAACCATGCCACATGGTGGATTCTGGAGGCAACACAGCAGTTTGGACTAGTGGGACCAGCTGGTCATGGAGAGGTACGATGACCATCAGTGTCTGTAGAACTTTCACATTCAGAAGACCATCTTCTTGGAGCTCTGTGCCTGGCTCACCCCTGCCCTCCAGAGACATAACACTCAGCTGCGGCCTGCCATCCCCATGGAGGAGCAGGTCACAATCGCCCTCTGGAAGCTCGCTACCCCCCAACAGCTACTGCTCAGTGGGAAACCAGTTTGGTGTGGGGAAGTCCACTGTCAGGGCCTTCTTCATGGAGGTAATGCATTCTTGGGCTGCAGTCCCTGCACAGGGAGGATGGGGAATCCCACTAAAGTGGGAACTTTGGGAAGCAGGGTTGGGTGTTGTAAAGGGTGGAATTGAGGGGGAGCCCTGACCCTGGGGGATCATGCTGTCCTGCCCTCACACAGCCATGCATGTTGGGAGCGGGGCAGGGAGCTCCTGGAGATGTTGGGAGAGGGGGCAGGCAGGCATCTCCTAAAGGCCCAGGTACTCCCTCCCTCATTCCCTGTTGTGTGAGTTCATTCCCCTCCTTCTGCAGGTCATGAGGGCCATCAACTTGATCGTGTTGCAGAGAGTCATCTGTTTGAGAGATCTTGACCAGGTTGTGGCCAGATTAACTGCCTTGGGGTTCCTGAACTGAACTAGAGCTATCAATGGGACCCACATCTTGATCTGTACACTGGAGCATCGCGCCGTCAAGTTTATCAACAGGAAGGGCAACTTCTCCATGGTGCTGCAGGCCTTGGTTGACCACCACGGACAGTTCACAGATATTTATGTCGGGTGGTTGGTCAGGGTACATGATGCCCACATGTTCCACAGTTCCAGCCTGTGCTGGAAGCTGGAGGCAGACATATTCATTCCTTGCCAGGAGCTGGTGGTTGGAGGCATGCAGGTGCCAGTCTGCATCATGGGGGACATGGCTTACTCCTTCATGCCACAGCTGATGAAGCCATATACTGGACATCTGTACCCCAGCAGGGAACAATTCAGTGAGTGCCTAAACTATGCCAAGATGCAGGCTGAGTGCACCTTTAGCCACCTCAAGGCACAGTTCAGGTGCCTGCTGACCCACGTCAATGGGGGGGAGCACAACATCCCCAAGATTGTGGCATCTTCTTGTATTCTGCACTACATTGTGGAGGGGAAGGGAGAGGCCTTTCTCTCAGGCTTGAGGATGGCTACCAGCTGCGAGGGGTGAGCCTGTGAGCAGCTGAGCACAGCCGCCACCTGCCAGACCCATTGTAATGGGGTGTGGATCTGGGAGGCCTTGAGGGAGAGCTCTGAAAGACACCAGTAACCATCCACAGGGTCCTCCCATTGGGACTCTCAGGCCCACAGCCCTAGCCCGTCTTCACCACAACCCCTCCCTTCACCCCTTAACCCCTCCCCACCCCCTGAATAATAAAGCCACTCAAATGAAGTGTGTCAAATGAAAAACTGGTTTATTGAACCATTTACAACATGTGGGAGGGAGGGTGGCTGGGAATGTAGAGTAGTGGGGGGCCTCAAAACTTGGTGAGGGGGCTTGGGACATGGAGTGGGGCCCTCAGAACATTGGGGGAGTGGGACCCCAAGTGGCAACAACCTCCATATCCTCTCCCATCACACATTCAGGACCCCTATTAGGGCTGGCTGGTGCTGGGCACTCACCTGAGGAAACCTCTGCAACATCCAAAGAGGTCCAGGAGGCATCCTTGCTGGCTGGGACTGCCTCAAGGATGATAGTGAAGCTACTAGTCTCATCCATGTCCAACTGCTGCCCCTTGTCTGGCTCACCCTCCTCTCCTGGCTGGTCCTCATACTGGGTGACAACAGGTGCATTGAACTCTGAGTCCAGACTGAGGCTGGGTGGAGGTGGGTGACATGATCCCCCCACCAGGATGAGGTGGAGCTTGTGGTAATCAAGGCAACTGGGGGTTCTGCCCCGAGTAGCCTGCAGTGTCCTGGGCCCAGACATAGTCCTGCCACAGTTCTTTCACTTTGGGCCTCACTTCCTCGAGAGTGCAGTGACGGTGACCACATTTGGCCAGGGCCTTGGCCATTCAGCTGCAGATGTCTGCATTTTGGAACATGGCATGGGGGTCCTGGGAGGTCTCCTCTTCAGCCCAGAGATACAGGAGTGCCTGGATGTCTGGGCAGACAAGGAGGGGTCCTGTTTCTTTGAGCCCCAGGGAGGGTTCTGGGATCCTGGGGATGCTCCCTCAAAGACCCAGAGAGGTTTTGGGGGCCTGCGGCTCAGCCATGGTGCTGTTGGGTGTCCCTGTGAGCATGCTGGGGAGAGCCATGTGGCACACTGCTGCTCCCAAGCTCAGCTTCCTTCCATGGGGTTCTCCAGCCTCTCTGTGGCTTTAAGAGGGCCCAGAGGCAGGAACCATAGAATGTTGATTGCTGTGGATAGGGTGGCCACTGAAACACCTGTGTGGTGTCCTGGAGCCCTTTTCTGTTGACAGAAGGCCCCCCATTACACGTACACCCACCTTTTTTGACAGATCTCGTTCAACAGAGGCATTCTTCCTCACGGCAAGTGGGGTACCGCTATTGACAAAACCGCTCCATTCTGTTGATTTAATTGTTGACAGAACACACTTTGCAATGTGGCCATGCCCTGGGTTTTGTTGACAAAACAGCCTTTTGGTGACAAAACCCTGCAGTGCAGACATAGCGTCTGAGAGCACCAGACCCCAATTTGTTAAAAAAAAAAAAAAAAAAAAAAAAAAAGGCCAAATTCAGACCTGGTGTAACTGAGCTATCTACAGAAGAAGCCTTTTCACACCAGGTCTGAATTCGGTCTTAAATATCTGCTTTTATTACAATTAGCTTCCAACTGGGATTGCATGTACTAATTGCTCTGAAGCTATGTTAATGCTGTTCAGTAAATCTACTGTTCAAGGCATACTGAAGCCAATAACCTTAATAGAGATCAAGTGCATGTCATTTAAGAATGCCAGCTGCTTCAAACTGGGGTATTAAATTATTCTAAATTGAACAGATAGACAGAGTAGTGTGGAGCTACCATAGATCTGTATTACTGATATTCTTAAATGTTCCAAGTACAGAAAGAAATGAGGCACTCCAAGTTCTTATAACAAATCTACCCTTTTTTAGAAGGTTGTCACTGTCTGCACTCCAGTTATTGGAGTGGTTCTTACCCTTGGAATTGTAACCCCAAGGTAAATCACATACACTCTTGGTTTTAAATTTTTCACTGCAGGTGAAATCCTAGCTCCATTGAAATCAGTGAAAGCTTTGCCATTAACCTCAATAGGGCCAGGTTTTCACTGTGCAAATATAGATCCTTTCTGAATAAGTGAACTTGTTTGGAAACTGATCCTTACCTTCTTCAGCTGCATTCATTACTGGCAAATAGTCATCAAATAGTTTAGATGAATAATCTTAAGCTGTGAATTATTTCTACTAACCTCTGAGAGTTGTATTGTGTGGTTGGTTACCTAGATTACATCATGTTGCTTCAGCTCCCTGAATGGATGACTGAAATATGTTGAGCAAAAGAACAAATAATAGCAAATAATAATCATTATGGGCAGCCTTAACTATTCTATACAGAAAACAAACATACAAACAAACCTTTCTATAGGCTCTTTCGGACCATTCTATGGAATTTAAGAGAAGGGAATAGGATCCCCTCTATAGAATGCCTTAAAAATGAAAACTGTAGAAGTGTTTTCATTCTTAAGTAAACTCAAAAGATTAGCCATTGCACTCTATTAATTTCACCTATGTTGCATTCTATAGGGCTTTCCTGTAAAGAGAATAATCAATAATTAGCTATCTGACAAGTTTCAGACAAATAATTATTTGCTGTAAAACTTAGGAATCTTTATGGATTTTACAAAACAGGCCATACACCACTGCTGATGGTTTGAAAATTAACAAATAATTTAACTCTGTAACTCATAGGCAACCAAACTCAACATTTTGCTTCATTTATCACTTTCTTGAAACCATCCACCCAAGTCCTGTTAGTTTGATTGAGACTAAGCCTCCCTGTTTCAGATATTGTCCCTTCTGTGAGGTGGCCACCTTGCTTAACAGCCATCCCAGGTGACCCTTGTGTTTTGTGGAGAGACACACCCCTAGTGGATGTTCTATCTGCAAGTCTGTCTCTAAAAAGATGCAAAAGTTGAAGGATATTTTCATTACATTGTCTTGATAGATAAGTCTATGATGTTTGCATAAGACCTCAGTAGTCTAGCCTCCTTGTCCCCATCAAAATACCCCCAAGAATTTTCTCCCAGGCAACTCAACTAAATTTCTAAAGGGCTTTGGATGTTGCACTGCCAGTTGGAAAAGTCTTCCTCATGTGGGAACCTTATGCAGCGCTGGCAGGCTTATGGCCTCACTTGAGACTGTGTTAGCTTAGTTTTGCTCTGTTTTATCCAACACAACAGCATTTTCAGTAGCGCTTAGCCAGGCAAATTGGAGGAACTCAGGCTTCTCTGGTCACGCTTCCCAAAGGATAAATTAACCTTTATGTCCCATTCCAAACTTTTGTCCAAAGAGTCAATGATTTTCATTTGAAATAGACAAATCATTTACCTGTTTGTTTTTTATTTTATCCCCCCTCCCAGTCTGCATATGAATCAAGGGGAAGCTAGTTGGCTTATGTTAGCTGTCCTTAGAGCACAATCTGTCTATGCAAGACTAAGCTGTTGAGTGTCTCTCTGGCACACTTTACAGAATTTATTGAGGGGAAGGCTATTCAACAAAAAGGCTTTTGAAACAGGATTCTTGGCCTTTCAATGAAGCTAAAGCTCAAACACTATGTAATCAGCAAAAGAAAAGAGGGATTTTAACTCATACTCAACATAAAATTAATGAGAACTGTTCTCTCTCCTCGCAACATATTTTTCTATGTTGGAAGTTAGAGAGCAAATCAGAAAAATGGCAGTGGCATTCTGAAAGGCGAGTAACTGATGAAAATTAAAGTTTGCACCTTAAGACATATACCAACACAAAATCCTTGTTTTCCTCTGTACTCTTCCTCTTTTAATTATTTCCTCCCCATGTCTGTCTTGAATATGAATGGCCAAGGCCCTGGCCAAATGTGGTCACCCTCACCGCACCCTCAAGCTTTAGTAGTTTCTTGCCTCATTCATTTCTTTCTTCATATCTATCTCTTCCCATGACTTTTTCCCAACCTTTATCTGTTCCAGACTCCTCCAATGATCAACACATCTCTGTTCGGTATCTGCTCCAGCATCTTTGTCAAGTCTTTTTAGAATAGCTCAATGTCTTCCTCCATACCATCTGACGTGGATATATACATCTGAATGACCAAGAAGTTGAATGGTTTTGCTTCAAATCTTACTACCATCATTCTTGCACTCACTGGTCTGCATCCTAACAATGCTCCTCTAGCTCTTCTGCTCAGAATGAATCCAACTCCTGCGTCATCATCACACATCTAGAGAGAGCAATAGACAAGATCAAAGGAGAGGTAGAAGGGATACTTGTGAACGGGATAAGAATTAACAACTTGAGGTTCTCAGATGATATAGTTATTATTGAGGAAGATGAGGAGAAGCTAAAACAGTGCAGATGCTAAATGACAAAGGGAAGTGGTACAGACTGATTATGAACATTGAAACAAAACCAATGGTATTTGGAGGTAAGGAAACGGGAAGGAAGATCAGCGTAGATGGGATTGAACTAAAGAACACAGAGAAGGTCATGTATCTGGGGAGCAATATAATGTATGATCTAGACTGTAAGAAGGAAATAGCAACTAGAATAGCGGAAGCAAGAGTGAGTTTGAAGGCAATGGACAAGATCTGGAAAACCAAAGCAATTAGCTTAGGAATGAAGCTGAGCGACTTGAAAATGTGTGCATTCAGCAGCACGTTGTACGGATGTGAGACATGGGTGGTAATGAAAGATTCGAAGAGAAGACTATTGGCATTCAAGAGGAGTTGTTATAGAAAGATCCTGAGAATAAGATGGCTGCAGAAGGTCACCAATGAAGAATTATAGAGGAAGATACAGCTGAAAGAGAACCTACTGCAGAAGCTTATATAATGGGAGTTACAGCTATTTGGGCATATTTGCAGAATGAACAACTGTAGGGTGAAAATTTCTGAGGCAGGCCAGGGTTTGTGCTAAAGACCCCCTATTCAAATCCTAAAGTCTGGATTAGGCCTATAATCCTATAATACAGTTAGCATGAGTGGAAAGCTACACCGCTGGGTCCCGCCTCCCCACCTCACTCACAAAACCCAGGGAAGGTCATCCCAGCTAGGACAGGCCTTGGAGTTTGAAGGGAGAGACAGTTGCCCCAGAACCCACATTCTGAGGAGAGGCCCTGCATATGAGAACCAAGACATGGCAGCTTCTCCTGCCCTATCCTAGGCTGGTGCTCAAAACAAATAAATTATTGCTCTATGCTGCTGCTGTCTTTTGCTTTAATCTTCTAGATAAGTACCCCTGGATGTGCCCATGTGAAGGTGCCATCATCACTCTTATAGACACATCATCCATCCAATTAGACACATAAATTATATTGCATGTTTGTTTTGTTTTAATAAGTTGTGAAGGAAAACCACCTGTATTAGAGATAAAATGTTCTATAAGCAATGGGTGGGGATACTATGTAATCTTTTTTATCTTATTGCCTTATTGTGCTCATTTCATCATGCTGCTGGGACCTATCCAGGCTTGGGTGACACCCAGGCTGTAGTTTCCCCCTGCCCATCAATAATCTATATAATCAATTGTAATTTATTGTCTGATGGTGATCACTGAGCCTAATACACAAAGTGACACCCCACCAGCACTGTGTGTAATAAAGCCTCCTGCTTACTTTATATTATTTGTCCAGACTTTGTTCCAACAATGACGAATGAAAAATCAAGACCCTGGTATTCGGCATAATGTGTGGTTCGAATAGGAGAGGCAGACCCCACAGAGAACGGATAGATGATATAGTAGATCGGTGCGGAGCTAGTCTACAGAAACTAAGCTACTCTGCACTGAACAGAGAAAAATTGAAAGGAATAGTGAGAGAGGGATCAGACACCAACGGGCACTTTGCCCATGGTTGTTGATGATGATGAATCAGTGCACAAAACAGGGGTCTGTTCCACTGACTTTAAGGGCTCCTAAGGTTGATTTTTGTACTCCTGCTTTTCTTGAGAAGTAACTCCAAAATCAACCTTGCATGGTTGACTTTTGGGTAGTGCAGACAGAGCACTGCAGGCCAACATTCTTGGCCTCCTGGAGGTGTCCCACAGTGGCCCATTCTGACCACCACTTTCAGCTCCACTGATCTACAGGTGTGCAGGAAACACCCCAGAAAAGGTTGAGTTTCATTTTCTGTTTGGCCAGTGTGGCAAGTGGAGCAGGCCACACAACTCCGCAGCACACCTCACAGTGCATCTGGCCATGCATTCTCAGGGTTTCAGACAATCTCCATCATGGAATGTGCAGGAGATCCATGACTTTATTGCTGGGAGGGACGGAGGAGAGGGAAGCTGTGCTGGCAGAGCTATGAAGCAGCAAAAGAAATGCAAATAGCTATGCCAAGATATCACAGGGCATGGTGGGAAAAGGATACATCAGAGATGCCCATCACTGCCATATGAAAATAAAAGAGCTCAGACTGGCATACCAGAAGATAAAGGAAACAAATTGGCATTCTGGGTCATTGCTGCAGATATGCTGCTTCTATGAGCAGTTGCATGGGATTCTGGGGAGGGACCCAACTATTGTCCCCAAACAGTCTGTTGATACGTCCCAAGAGATTTCTTAGGCAGCTTCTGGGAACTGCAGGGAAGACAAGATGGGTGAGGGAAAGGAGGACAATGATCAGCCTACAAATGGAACAGCTGATCTCACTGACAGCCAGGAACATTTTTTGACTTTGGATCTCATCCCCTCCTCCCTGGACATTTCTCAGCCCAACCCTGACGGTATGGAGATCACCTTTGGTAAGTGCTCATTTTAAATCATGCAACAAGTGGGTTAAGGCAACTGGGTGTGATATGTGGCGGGTGGTGTACCTACACAGCCTGGGCCCCCAGAAAAACATGTTAATGTGTCTGGGGACAGAATGCTGATCCTCCTTGCTCATCTCCATAAAGCTCTCAGATAGGTACTCTGTAATTCTTCTGATGAGGTATTTGGGGAGGCTTGACCTTATTCTGACCTCCTTAATAGGACACGTTTCCATTCCAAGCCACCTGTAATTAATCTGGTGTCATGGCACCACAGAGCAGTGCAGCGTAATGACTGGCCTCGCACCCACATTCTGCCAACATTCCTTCCTTACCAAAGTTTGTTATTCTAAGCAAGCTAATACCTTGCATTACAAACTAGAGGAAGCAGAGGATGGAGAATTAAGCTTTTATGATAACACAAGTTGCTCCGCCATGCCTGGACCATCCCAGTGCCTTCCCTTCCCCCAGCTCCTGGGGAAAGGGAAACTGTCAACGTCCCTGTAGAGCAGTGAGGAGAAGGAGGTGGTGACCATGAGAGGCAAACAGACCCAATGGCACAAGCCGCACTGCCATTCTTGTCCTCCTGCCCTCCCTCCCTTTCCCTAGTTCACTGCCACAGGATAGCCACTGCCACAGCCTCTAGGCCCCTACCCCCAACCGCTTGCAGCATGTACAGCTGCAGGAATTGCTTTTGGAATGACAGGATTGAAAGCATGCCCCAACTTGTGCCTTATCATGGCTGGAAGTCAAACGGGTCCCTTAAGATCTCCGTCTAGTACCTGCTGCACAGAGGATGCCTAAAACCCAAAAATGTGTCCTTGCACAGAACACATATCCCTATTGTGTGCCACAGAGGTTCTTTCAGGAAATTCCTTTCTGTGTTGTAAAACTTAGCTCATCTACAGTAAATGTATCTTCCTAATTTCTGCCCTTCACTTACATTTTGTTGCAGTATGCTCAAGGTTGAGTTCTGATCACTGCTGCACTCTGCGCCCCTCCATCTGTAAGACTGGCACAGATCCAAAGGAGAAAATGAATGTGGGAAGATATTTGCCTAGAGCACATTCAAGCTGCCCATTGTAAATCACATGCAATCCTCACCATGTTCCCTCCCCTTCATTCCCCTCCCCCAATCAGCACGTCACAATGCAGGGAGAGAGAGTCAAGGGCAGCCTTGCATTCCACTCTCAGGGACACTTCTGAGAGCAAAATGCAGATATTCTTGTGATGGCAAGATACCTCTTGCCCGTTCTTACTCACCCGCAAGGACCCTATACTGTCTCCTGAACAAAAACGATTAAGCTCACAAAAACAGTGTATTTATTGCTTGAGTTGCACAGGGGAGAGGTGGTTACATGATTTACAGGCCAGCACACATCAGACAGGTGGCACCTCCCTCCTTAATAGCAACAGACATGACTGTCATATTGCTCTCTGGTCATTCATAAAGCTGTTTTTCTAAGCCTCCCAGATTAGCAGTGTCCCTTACTGTACTCTCCTTATTCCCGTGGAGTGCTTCTGCTCATAATGGCTACTTCTACACGTGCAGCCAACATCGAAATAGGCTATTTCGATGAATAACGTCTACACGTCCTCCAGGGCCGGCAACGTCGATGTTCAACTTTGACGTTGCTCAGCCCAACATCGAAATAGGCGCAGCGAGGGAACGTCTACACGTCAAAGTAGCACACATCGAAATAGGGATGCCAGGCACAGCTGCAGACAGGGTCACAGGGCGGACTCAACAGCAAGCCGCTCCCTTAAAGGGCCCCTCCCAGACACAGTTGCACTAAACAACACAAGATACACAGAGCTGACAACTGGTTGCAGACCCTGTGCCTGCAGCATAGATCCCCAGCTGCCGCAGAAGCAGCCAGAAGCCCTGGGCTAAGGGCTGCTGCCCACGGTGACCATAGAGCCCCGCAGGGGCTGGAGAGAGAGCATCTCTCAACCCCCCAGCTGATGGCCGCCATGGAGGACCCAGCAATTTCGACGTTGCGGGACGCGGATCGTCTACACGGTCCCTACTTTGATGTTGAACGTTGAAGTAGGGCGCTATTCCTATCTCCTCATGAGGTTAGCGACTTCAACGTCTCGCCGCCTAACGTCGAAGTTGGTGCCGCTACTTCGAAGTAGCGTGCACGTGTAGATGCAGCTAATGACTGGCTAGGTGATCTGCCTCAGAGCTCCAGCCTGGCATGAAATTTTCCCCCATGCTCTCACACAAATTGTGAAACACACAGCAGGCTGCCACTATGGTGAAAATGTTGCCTTCACTAAATCTAACAGAGTCAGGTGGCTTTTGAACTTGGCTTTTAAATTGCCAAAAGTGCATTCTACTACTGTTCAGCACTTGTTCAGCCTGAAGTTGAACTGCTCCTTACTATGGTCCAGGCTACCTCTGAATGACTTCATGAGCCAAGGGAGCAAGGGGTAAGCTGGTCTTCCAGGATCACTATTGACATCTCTGCTTCTCTAATGATGATTTTCTGGTCTTAAAAGATTGTTCTATTCAATCTGTTCAGTAAAGATGTGGAGAAATTAGAGAAGGTCCAGAAAAGAGCAACAAGAATGATTAAAGGGCTAGAGAATGTGACCTATGAAGAAAGGCTGAAAGAATTGGGCTTGTTTAGTTTGGAAAAGAGAAGATTAAGGGGGGACATGATAGCGATTTTCAGGTATCTAAAAGGGTGTCATAAGGAGGAGGGAGAAAACTTGTTCTTTTTGGCCTATGAGGATAGAACAAGAGGCAATGGACTTAAACTGCAGCAAGGGAGGTTTAGGTTGGACATTAGGAAAAAGTTCCTAACTGTCAGGGTGGTCAAACAGTGGAATAAATTGCCAAGGGAGGTTGTGGAATGTCCGTCGCTGGAGATATATAAGAACAGGTTAGGCAGATGTCTATCAGGGATGGTTTAGACAGTACTTGGTCCTGTCATTGGGGCAGGGAGCTGGACTCGATGGCTTCTCGAGGTCCCTTCCAGTCCTAGTGTTCTATGATTCTATGATTCTATTCTGCAGTTCTCTGAAGAGACCAGAGTTCCTAAAGATGCACACATCATGCACTTTTCCCAACCATCCCATTCTGATGTCAGTGAAATGACTCTTGTGATCCACCAACGCCTGCAACACCATGGAGATGCAGTTTATGTACTCTGTGGCAAGGTGGTCCAGTGCCAAGATAGGGATGTGCATTCCATCTACCACCCCACTGCAGTTACAGAACCCCAATGGGGCAAAGCCATCCACTATGTCCTGCACATTTTTTCAGTTACTGTCCATCACAGCAGAAGCGTATTTATTGTCTTGGCTACTTGGCTCACAGCAGTTCCCACTGTAAATTTGCCCAGTGGGAACTGATTGTCCACTGACTGAGCGCTGTCTTGCATTGCAAGCTTCCATAGAGCTATTGCCACTAGCTTCTGATCTGTCAGAGCAGGTATCATTTTGATATTGCAGCGCTTTGGGGGGCAGAAGGAGAGGGGTTATCAATTCACCAAGTCCCTTGAAAGTGGCCTTACACATGCAGAGGTTTTGTAGCCACTGCTGACGGCCCCATACTTGCAGAACAGTTCAGTCCCACCAATTTGATCTTGTTTCACAGCACCAGTGCTTCATGGTGTACAAAGCACCGAGTGCAGCCAGCATCTCCCTATTCCTCCTCTCCAGTGTTTCACATTCCTGCATGTCCATGTCCTCATCGGAGTCTTCGTCACTCTGATGGCTGCTTAGGGTCTACACATACTGCAGCACAGTAGGTTCTAGGAGCTCAGTACAACTAGTAGGCTTAATTATTCTGCACTGTGCTCTTGTGGACAAATATAAGGCAAGTAACACAAGCATCTTGAACGTTCTCAAGGTCCTTACTTTCCTCCCCCTATTTCCTTCCCACCCAACCCTCAACCTGTTTAGAATCAGTTTTATACTATTGTTTTAAGATTTTAATTATTTATTAAAGTTTAATCTATTACGCACAGAAATCAAATAATCATATTTCACTAGACTGAGGCGTGGTCTACACTAGGGAACAAAGACGATCCCAGAAACTCAATTCTAGCTACACCCTTAGCACAGCTAGAATCAACATATCAGAATCAACTTTGTCCCATAGTGAAGACTGGGGCTCTTTGGGCTTGCACCAACATCCTTTACTCTCTGCAATAGTGTGGAGTACCTGGGTGGACAGAGGGATTGATTTTGCCACATCTGTGAACTCCAGAGGATCGATGGCGGCCCATGGAATGCCGCGTAAGTACAGACACACCCTAAAAGGCGAAAGGTTCAGATCTCAGTACACCGACGTGAATCCGAAATACCTTTACGCATGTCAGTGACATCGCACTGGATTTATATTGGTGTGACTGAGAGAATTTGCCTCTGTTTGGTTATTTTAAGAAAAGATATCATCATTGCAGGTACTGGACCTTATTTATCAGTTGTACA
This sequence comes from Carettochelys insculpta, assembly GCF_033958435.1. Lineage (NCBI taxonomy): Eukaryota > Metazoa > Chordata > Testudines > Carettochelyidae > Carettochelys > Carettochelys insculpta. The sequence continues at coordinate 306,940,641 of NC_134137.1, read as the reverse complement.
CCAGTGTTCCTTTGCCTTAAATGGAGTCATTCCATTTTATGCCAGTCTAACAAAAGTGGCCGAGGCCCACTGATATTTTTTCCAAGTAGCTTCTAAATTGTTCAGAATTTTGTGTGTGTGTGTTTTTCACATCAGACTATAGTAGTTAGATTTTCTCTAATATTTGTGTGCTCTTAGATGTGGCAACTCCAGGATCTATCTCAAAAACAGAGAAAAAAAAGTAGGCATGAAAAGTGTTTTCCTTAGAGAAAGCATTTAATCATTGCCTCTTATTCTCTCATGACTGACAGATGATCTTGCCTCATTGTATTAGGTTTTAGTTCACAGTGGCTGAATGTATCATGAACCAGCTCTTTTAATTATGTCTGTAAAATACAAGGTATTAGAATTATAATTTCATGCCTCATAACCCTACAGAATCCTCAGTGTTTTATCATTGCTAAATAGTTATCCGTATGTTATATTTGCTCCCGTATGTATCAAAACTTCTTCCAGGGACTAAATTTTATTGCAAATTTTATATAGGATAACAGTGGCACATTTGTCTCTTCATTATTCCCAATGAAAGTCGATACTATAAATCCCCCTGCTCCCCCCGAAAAAGAAATGCAGCAATAAACCAAGTAAAAAAGAGAACAATATATAATGTCCATCCTCCTAGGCATCCTTCAGGCTGCGTAGACTATGGATCACACCCTTCATAACTACATTTAAGATCATCATTTGCAGCGGTGACTGTGGAGACCCACATGCGAGTGACAGTCCTTGCTACATCTGCTGCATATGTAGTGCGTGTCTGGCAGGTCCTTGCTGTCCTTTCTACGGGTTCGCTTCTCCTCTGCCAGCTGTCTGATCTTCATCTCGCCCTTCTGAAGACCCTTGTGTAGTTCCTGCTTCTAGCTGCTGCAGTCGTCTGCCAGCTCTTCCCAACTATCTGGGTCGATGTCTACCTCCTCGACGTCTCTCTTACAGATGTCTTTGTAGCGCAACTGGGGGCATCCAGGAGGTCTTTTGACAGAGGCTAGCTTGCTGTACAGGATGTCTTTTGGGATCCTTCTATCATTTATCCTGCAGACGTGGCCAAGCCAGCGGAGCCACCGCTGCCTGAGGAAGGTATGCATGGTTGGAATTCCAGCTTGCTCGAGGATGATGTTGTTGGGCACTCTGTCCTTCCATGATATCCCAAGAATGCACCTGAGGCAGAGTAAGTGGAAGACATTCAGCCTCTTTTCCTGGCAGGTGTACAAGGTCCAAGACTCGCTGCCATAGAGGACGGTGCTGAGGATGTAGGCTCTATAGACTTGCATTTTGGTGTGAGTGTACAGCTTGTTGTTGTTCCACACTCTCTTGCTAAGACTGACAGAGTTATGGCTGCTTTTCCAATCCTCCTGTTCAGCTTAGTCTCCAGCGACAGGGTGTCAGTGATGGTGGACCCGAGGTAAGTAAACTCATGGACGACCTCTAGCATGTAATTGTCAATGCTGATTGATGGAGGTTCAGCAATGTCCTGACCAAGTACGTTTGTCTTCTCTAGGCTGGTGGTAAGCCTGAAGTCCTTGCATGCTTTGGAGAACTGATCCAACAGCTTTTGAAGCTGGCCTTCTGTGTGTGTCACTACAGCAGCGTCATCTGCGAACAGCATGTCTCTGACGTGCACTTCCCGGCCCTTAGACTTAGCCTTCAGCCTTGCGAGATTAAACAGTTTCCCATCAGATCTTGCGTGCAAAAAGATGCCCTCTGTTGGGGACCCAAAGGCTGCTTCAGGAGGAGTGCAAAGAAGATCCCAAACAATGTTGGAGCAAGGACACATCCTTGTTTGACACCACTCCTGATGCCGAAGGCATCCGATGATGCGCCGTCATATCAGATGGTTCCTCTCGTGTCTTCATGGAAAGCCTGGATTACCTTGAGTAGCCGTGGTGGACAACCTATCTTGTGGAGCAATTTAAACAGTCCATCCCTACTGACCGAGTCGAAAGCCTTGGTCAGGTCGATGAAGGTGACATAGAGTGGCTTTCTCTGCTCCCTGCATTTCTCCTGCAGCTGCATCAGGGAGAAGATCATGTCAATGGTAGATCTCTCGGTGCGGAATCCACACTGGGATTCAGGATACACCCTCTCAGTGAGCTTCTGGAGTCTACCGAGGATGACACGAGAGAACAATTTACCGGTGATACTTAAGAGGGAGATTCCACGGTAATTGTTGCAGTCACTTCTGTCTCCTTTGTTCTTATACAAGGTTACAATGTTGGCATCCCACGTATCCTGTGGAACCTCACCCTCTCTCCAGCACAGGCACAGCAGCTCATGTAGGGGTTCCAGGAGTGTGTCCAAGGCACACTTGATTACCTCTGATGGTACACCATCCTGGCCTGGGGCCTTTCGTACTGCAGTGCTGTCAGTAGCTTTCTTCAGTTCAACCACAGTTGGTTCCTGGTCCAGCTCGTCCATGACTGACAGGAGCTCGACAGCATTGAGGGCTGTATCAACCACAATGTTCTCGCATGAGTACAGCTCAGAGCAGTGCTTGACCCATCGCTCCATCTGTTTCGCTTTGTCAGTGATGACTTCACCAGATTTGGATTTCAGAGGTGTCGTCTTGTTCTGGATGGGTTCCATTGCCTTCTTTATGCCCTCGTACATTCCCCTGAGATTACCAGAGTCAGCACAGGTCTGGATACTGCTGCATAGCTTAAGCCAGTAGTTGTTGGCACAGCGTCTGGCTGTCTGCTGTGCTATTTTTCTGGCTACTCTGAATGCTTGCTGGGTACTCTGACTCGATGAGCGTTTATACTCCAGAATTGCCGCACGCATCTTTTCAATGACTGAAATCATCTCATCGGAGTTAGCTTCGAACCAGTCATTTGTGTTTCCAGATCTTCTTCCAAACACCAACAAGGCTGTATTGTAGATTGTGTCCCTCACATGCTGCCATCTGGATGTCACATCAGCACCCCCAGGGCTGCTGCGCAGATTCTCCTCAAGGGTCACTCTGAACATTTCGGCTTTTTCTGAGTTTGCCGTCTTTCTGGCATCAACGCGGGGCCTTCCAGTTGGTTTAGAATGGTGCAGCTTCTTGGGCCTCAGCTTCAGCTTGGAGCAGACAAGCGAATGATCTGTATCACAGTCGGCACTATGATAGCTGCGTGTCAGGAGGACGTTTCTGAGGTTGTCGCGTCTGGTGATGACCAAGTCTAATTGGTGCAAGTGTTTCGAGCGTGGGTGTCTCCATGACACTCTGTGCTGTGGCTTGGTTCAGAAAAAGGTGTTTGTGATGCACAGATTGTGGTACGTGCAAAGTTTGAGGAGATGCTGTCCATTGTCATTCATTTTTCCCACACCGAAGTGACCTAGGCAAGAGGGCCATGAGTCACGATCTGCTCCAACTCTTGCATTGAAGTCACCCAAAAATACAATTGTTCATGAACAGGTATTTGCACTATGGCAGCACTGAGTTCGTCATAGAACTTGTCCTTTGCTTCTGGTGTCGTGTTCAGGGTTGGAACATAAGCACTGATCAGGTGGACGGGACTGGCGCAGGTTTGAAGTTTGACCTGAAGGAGACTTTCTGATCCACCCGTGACTAGTTCCACCATTTGCAGAAGGGTGTTTCTGATGGCAAAGCCAACACCATGCTTCCTGGGTTCCTCTTGGGCTTTGCCCTGCCAGAAAAAGGTGCAGTCCTTTTCCTTTAGGGATCCTGAAGCTGCCAGTCGCGTCTCCTGCAAAGTGGCAATGTCAACGTGGAGCCTCTTCAGTTCCTCGTTGATGAGAAAAGTCTTTCGGGTGTCGCTGATGTCCTGAAGATCTTCAGTCAAACCGGTCAACATGGTCTGTACATTCCAACAAGCAAGCTTGAAACTTTGATGATTTCCTTTTCTTAATAGTTTTCTTATTAGTTTGTCTGGTGCTCATTTCTGTCACTTGTCAGGTTTGGGAACCTTAAGCCTCATGCACCCAGGGTGGCAAGTGAACCATGGCAAAACAGTACCCTACTGGCTGGGGGCTGCCCAGCTTAAGGCGGGTGGTGACTGTCCAATGAGATGCGATGATCTCTCCCACTGTCAGAAGCAACCCCTGGTGCTTGTTCTCTACATCAATCGAGCAAGAGCTTATAAGCAGTATCTGTTGCCTCCCATGTTGGTTCAACACTGTTAAGTGATGCTGGAGTACCTCTCCAGACGTAAGCCTGGGCAATTTTTATGGAGACCCTGGGCTGCCCCAATACCAGGCCCCCATGGGTTTACTGATATAGTCCAAAGGAAAGGATAACCTCTACGTCTGGTACCAGCTCAGTTGCAGGAGTTGCTGGGGCAGTGCCAGAAGTTGACACAGAACTGCCTTAGGACTCCCTTCCAGATTTTCTGTCAGGGTTTACTCCCTTAGCCTTGCTCCTTCCCAGGATAACCCACAAGGCTGTGGGCCGTCTTCCTCTGCCTTCACAGGAGTTGTCGATTTGCAGCACGACACCTTCTGGTCCATTGTTGAGACTGTGCTTTAGAAGAGAGAAGGAACAAGTCCCTCCATAAGGTCAGTATATGAGACAGACCAGACCCCCCCTCACTGTGTTTCGCCTGCGAGCTGATGCAGTTGCCCAGGGGATGGCATCGTTGTAATGCACAACAGCCACTAGGAACCAACAGTGAGAGCTGAGTGGTGGGTGAGGACCAGTGCTTCCGTCCACCTGAAAAGGCGCAGCTGCCAGAGAGTCAAAGGTACTACCTCTACCCCAGACACCCCATATCCTCCCATAATGTCCATATCCTCCCATAAAAATTCATCTCCTGCCTCAGATGACCACCCTTCTCTGATCCATGACAAGAGAATACCTATCTTTTTCTTTTCTCTTTTCCTCTCTGATTTTGTAGCAAGAACGCCACAGTCATTAGAATAAAAGCTTTCCATTTCTCTCTTTTCAGCCTCTCTACATTTCCAATGGATGCTACAGAAGCCAAAAGATTTTCACTGCTTTTTAATTTGGGCTTCTATTTTTCTGTTTTAATAAACACATCCCCTTGCTCTGTCTACTACAAAGCTTCATCCATAGTGCACTTTTGCTAGGGCTATAACAAAAAGTTCACTCAAAAGCACATGTGGACAGTGTTTGTTGACAACCTTCATAGCCTTTCTAAGCTGCTCCCAACTTTCCATGGTCAAAAATAAAAAGTTCTGTTGTTACAAAATATATTTTTAAACCCATTCATTTTGCATTTTCAATATTGTACTCAGAAAGGTATTTCAATTTGGTTCAGCTCAAGTTGTGGGCAATACCCACAAAGTGATTTACTTGTCCCTAATTGCTTTTGACCTTGTTCACTTTGATCCTCAAAGGAAAGATGGTGAAATTGATTAAGACTAGGAAAATGAGTGTGATAATTTAAGAACCTCTTGAGCTATGACTCCAGAATAAAGTCTGGCCTAAATTCAATCTGAAAGGTTTTAGAGTTAAAATTTCAAAATCTTCTAAATCACTTAGGAGCTTGTCACTTTTTAAAATGAGACAAATCACTTAACTGGTTTTGAAAATCTTATTCTGTGTTTATTAGAGTTTTGTACCAACATTGCTATTAATTCTTGAAGGTCTGGTTCTAATGTGCATCTGTGATATTCCCTAAAAGGCACAGACAGGCAACTTTGCTTTAAGGGAAAATGGCATCTCTGTAATGATTTATAGTTCTTTTATTCAGGAGATATAGATTATTCTAAAATAAATTAGACTGCCGCTTATTTTTCTGTCAGCTTTATTTTGGGTAACAAACATAACTGAACATTTCTATGCACTTTGAAGATGAAGGGCAGAGGATCAAGTGCAAAGAGATCTTTAGAGTGGATCCTGCTATATCCAGTGAAGCTCATGAACACGCCTGTCTGTTCATTTGCCAAGTGTCTGGAGGGTGGCAATGAGAGGAGGTACAAGACTCAGGGACTGAAGATTCTACACATGGGTCAACTGAGATTGTAGAGGAAAATGAAGCTATTTTTAAGATCAAAGGAACTTGAATAACATGGGGCAGACACTGACCTTTCCTGAGCCTGAAATTGGCATTTTTAGTACTCAGTAGGTCATGCAGAGGTGTTTATATCTTTCTAAGAAGAGGCAGCAGAGTCAGTACACGTGTGCTTAGTCACCTGGCCTCAATTAAGTTTAAAGAGGGTATTCCTGGGGGGATTTATTCTGAAAAAGGGTGTTTTAGGAGAAAAGTCAAGGATAATATTGCTGTGAGACTGCAGCATAGAAACAGGATCACCAGCATTGCCTTAGAGGGGAGATGATGAAAATCTGGGAGGTAAATGGATAAAATCCTTTGGAGTTTGTAGTTCAGGGTTAGCTGGGGAGCTGGTTTTATAAGTTCAGACAGTAAAACATAAGAGGCTCTGGGCATGACAAGTGGAAGCTATGGAGAAGCCTGACCTTGTTACAACCTGAAGCTTTTTAAATATGTGGATCTACAGCTTCATACGTGGCTCTGGTTTTGCTGTCAACATTTTTCTCATTAAAATTCAGTTTTCCAGTACAGCTTTACTTGCAGATATTTCTGAAAGCATTTGTATAAACTCCATTGAATGCTAAGCCTAAGATAAATAGGGAACAAACTAAATAGCAGTGAGCTAAAGTAGAATAAAATGCTATGCAATTATTTTTCTATTACTATAATATAACCATTTGTAACAGCTAAAAGAGCAATTATACTTTCCCTTGCTCAATGCTTGTTCTCTAGTCATTCAGTGTGCCAAAGCTTCCAGTTATGCTATATGAAAGCCTCAACGGAGAGACATGGGGGGGAGGAACAGGTGAACAACAGAAGATTTAAAAGGTAGCTACAATACACAGTGATTGAGAGACTGATCCTGTAAAATGGAGTGCTGTGAACTCCTCTATTTACACTGCATGTCTCCTTCAATTGGATCTAGCATATGTACACGAACAGTGCCTTCAGCATGGGTATAAATAGCACTATGGATCATGAGGCATGGTATAGGTGAGTGTATATACTACATGGCTGTTCACTTGCCTGTGTGGTTTCTCCTACCTACACTGCTATATTTAGCAGAACAGTATTGCCTCCCTGCTTCTGGAGTCCTTCTCTGCCACAGGGTGAGATGCTCTGGCAGCAGGTCATCAAATGCCTTTCCCTACTGCCATCCCTGACTAGCTGTTCCTTCCTCTCAAGTTTTACACAGTGTTGCTGCTGCTGGACCCATCTGTTGTCCCAGGCTTGGCCCTGCTCCTAGCTCTAAGGGCTAGCAGGGGGTGTGGATGCCACGCCTCCCCTTTCACAGACACATTTAGCTACATGTGCTTCTGCCAGCAGTATAGCTTATGTGATCTGACAACAGTTGGCACACTTCAGGGGGTGTTGCCTTATAGTGGAACCTATAACATTAAACTTGACAGTAATGCAGATTCACTATTGAATAAAAATGTTCTTTCACATTGTTTTGTTATATTAGAACTCAGAAATAATACAAGACAGACCTCTTATTCTAAGCGTGCTGATGTAATATGGAGGCACGCTTTCTAGACAATTAAATGTCAAATTGTTGCTGGGATCCCATCTTTTTTTCTCCTAGCTTTTAACTTGTCTGATGACAAGTCTTGTTATAATTTGAAGCTTCCAAGAACCAATCCAGGAACATGAGACTTATGGATTTCCATCGTGCAGTAGCACGGATCCTCCCATTAAAAATGAAAATGTGGATCAGTAATGTCAGCTCTAAAGTTATAGTCTAGTTGTCTTGGGTAATTCCACAAATTGAGCATGATACAAATGGTTGATTTCCTGCTATTGCTGGGAGGGAGTTGATTATCCTATCTGCTTCCTATACTTAACATTTTGGTGAATTTTGTCATCAGAGATCCAGAATACATCATATGCACACACTGTTTTATAGATGCAACAGAGAAGCTGCATACACAAACACGCCATTTTGTATTATGTGTTAATGGTAACTGCTTGTGCTAAAGTGATTGAACTGGATCATATACTCTCACTAAAGGTTCCTGAACATGTCTCCCATAATCTTTATTTCAAAAGCAGTTTGCTTTCCCCCCCTTAATTTAATGCACTCTTGAATGGGCAAAAAAGATCTCTGTGTGTCCACCAACCTTCCCTTTTGAAGCATAACCTCAGAGCCTACCCATTTGCATTACCTGCATGGTAACATTTCAAGGAACGAGTCCTCAAATAAACTGGACATCGATGGGACACTGTCTCTCATTCTTGAAAGGGCATTGTGAGTAGTGTGGTTTTATTTTCTTCTTGTGCAATAATTTACATAATTCAGAATAGCTAGTAGTCTTTCTGTAACAAGTGCTCAACATAGCCTATCGCTTTCCCCAAAATGGCACAACTTGACACAGGACATGTGTATGGATGTACAAAATTTGAATAGTGATTTTTACCTCATGTAAACTAAAAGTTTTCTAGTACTTTCATCCATTTCAATTCCCCCATTTCCACGTGCCATGCATTCTATCCATGTTAATATATTTTTCTCACATTTCCTTTGTTTATTTCTTTTATCTCTTCTCTTACACAGAGACTATGTGTGCTCTAGCACCCACCTTTGAAAGGGGAATGCTAATGAGACACTTTGGGATATGCTAATGAGGCACTGCAATCAATATGCAGTGCCTCATTAGCATAATGGCAGCTGAGGCACTTCGAAAGTGCCGCTTTCGATCATGTGCGGCTTGTCTACATGGGGTCCTTTTTGAAAGGCCCCTGCACACTTCAAAATCCCCTTATTCCTATAACCAAATAGGAATAAGGGTATTTTGAAGTGTGCGGTGTCCTTTCGAAAAGGACCCCGTGTAGACAAGCCACGTGTGATCGAAAGCTCAAAGTGCCGTAGCCGCCATTATGCTAATGAGGCACTGCATAGTCATTGCAGTGCCTCATTAGCATAACCCAAAGTGTCTCATTAGCATCCCCCTTTCAAAAGGGGGGACTGGTGTAGACATAGCTAGAGAGAGACAAATTGCCATTTCCCATCAGTCCAGTGGTCTCCTGTTGCTGTTAATGGCAATGGCTAGTAGCAGATGCTTTGGAGGGAGGCACAGGAACCCCCCCTCTAGGCTACCTTACTTGACAACGGTCCCCTGTAGGTAGGTATTTACAACAAAGGAAAACCTATGGCTGGCTTGTGCCAGTCAGCTCATTTTTGTATAGACTGCTCCACTCAGACTCCCATTCCCTAGCCTCAGGCTTGCACTCTCTGGAACTTTGCTGTAAATACCTTCCTACAGGGGACCGTTGTCAAGTAAGGTATCCTATGGACTAAATGCTGAGGTTCTTGCTCCATTGTCATTTGGTCTTTATTCAGCCATACTCTCCTGGTTATTTATTCCTTTTGTTCTCCCCGTAACCAAGAATCTACAGTAATAGTAGTAATAAACCTCTTCCAGTTCTACATCTTGGAGCATAGGCCATTGACAAACATTCGCCAGCATCCCCTGTCCTGGGCAAACTTTTCCACTTCTGAGCAGGTCTATCCTGTCTTTTTGGTGTCTGCTTTCAGGTCGCTACACCAGGTGTTTCTTGGGTGCCCTCTTTTTCTTTTTGGGTTCCAACTTTAGGCTTGTCTTGTGGTTTTGATGGTTGGTTTTCTGAGGGTATGTTCAATCCATCTCCATCTTCTCTTCCTGATTTCTTCCTCTGCAGGAAGTTGATGAGTCAGCTGCCACAGGCCTTGTTTGTTGATGGTGTATGGCCAGAGGAGCCAAGTTATTAAGGAGGCAATTATTGATAAAAGTCTGGATTTTTTTGACAGTCATCTTTGTCATTTTCCAAGTTTCTGCTCCATACAGTAGGACCAATTTGACATTGGATTGGAAAACCCCAATCTGAGTCTGAGTTGTGATCTGCTTCAAATTCCAGATGTTTTTTCACGAGAAGAAAAGCTGTTCTTATTTTCCCAATCCTCACTCTCACATCAGTATCAGAGCCCACCTCTTTATTGATGCTGCTGCCCAGGTACTGTGTTTTGCTTTAATTCATGGAATTTTTTAAGCCATGCACAATGCTTGCAAAGATGGTCTTGTTTTAATAATAAAAGTGCTTTTTATTTTTTTATTTAACAAGTACTGATTGATCCTTTATGTCCTACAGGGACTTAAAACTACATGCCTGGCCACAGCCACAGTACCAGAAATCTCACAGCTCCCTGCATGTTTTGTTTGTTTGTTGGGTACTCTTTTTATTTAATTCCAGCTACTTGGGAAAAGGAGGTTGGGGGTTTTGCCCTCAGGGAAGAGATTGAGTGATTTCTTTCACTTGGTGGTGGCAGCTACTGACTGATTTCAGGGAAAATTGAAATCAGGAAAAGTCTTCTGTCTCTGGGAACTGCAGAGACACAGTCTGCCAGCGATTCATTGGATTAGCCGGCTCTCTTTACCTGCACTCAAAATGCCAGCGTGGGGAATCAGCTCCACACTCGGTCTGGGAAGGAATCATGCCCCATCCCCATCAGACTGGCAGTGACTTTGTAGAGTTTTTGCCTTCCTCTGTCTCCTGTGGGTTCCGCTCATTTGCTGAAGTGTCTGGGTATACCTCATGAATCCTTTCTCTGACATTATGGGGGCCTCAATGCCCTTCGAACCTTTCCACTCTCTCTGCGGTACATAACACTTTAGTCTTTTGAGGGCTGTAATAGTCTGGCTTAATTTTGGTTCTTGGGTTGACATGTTGGGTGGTGCTCGTCGCCTATGATATGGAGGAGGTCAGACTACATGATTTGGTGGTCCCTTCTGGTGTTAAGAGAGCGTGAATGATTCTGTAGCCCTCTGTTTAGGGCAGGTAGCTCAGAGGTGGGAAACCTATGTTCAAATTCTTTCTCTTCAGGAGGCAAAGAGGGAGATTGAACTGCTGTCTCCCACACCTGGTCAAAGAGTTTGGAAGGGGCCTCCTGCTTCCCCTCCTGGTGATGTGTGGAGTTAGATGTGCACTGCCTCTGGTCTTGAAAGAAATTTCCTAGATCCCTAACTTCAGGAGAAGGAGTTCAAGTGTCACTGCAATGCTGACGCCCTTTTGACAATTTGAGCTTTGGTGGTGGTCTTAGACATAAATGTTAAGCAGCTAAAATAGTGCCCAAGGTATGAGGAAACCAGATTTTTCCTGATGTAATAAAAACTCTATTTGTAACATAGAGAGTGGGATGAGAGGGTCCTTTGACTTTAAAGAGTTGAACAAAGTCATTGACAGACATTTATGATACCAGCAGCAGGGTATGTTTGAAACAAGCTGACTGGCGAACACATTTTCTTCATCTCTGATGAAAAAGATAGGCACTAGCAAGTAAAGTTAGATAAAACATTGTTTATTCTTCGTACATTTAAAACACCAGGGATCTGTACAGAATTTGTCGGATTCTATTTGGAATTAAGTCAACAAACACAATCTTTTAGGAAAAAAACACATTATACTTTGGGGATGCACACATTTACTGTAGCATGATGATTCTGGCAGTTAATGAAAACTGAATGAGGAAAAACAATGGTATGCCAGAGAATAGTGTTATGTTTAGTGTACACCTACACTTCATACATATCAATTGCCCAGAGTAAAACTGTTAAATCATAATTACATTCAAAATCCTGTTCAAAGAGAACATCGTTTGCATCAAGAAATGCTCAAAAGTCAGGGGTTTAGTTCTTCACCCCTGTGCACTCACACTAATTATCATTAATAATAAATAAATTAGTAAGCGACCAGGGAGTGTAGCAAACAGGATCAGTGAACAGGAAGTTTCATGGGGGAGTTCTCCAGGTAAGGGAGTAGCAATTAGGGGACCTTTAAGGTAAGAAGCTGTCTGTGGTGTGTGTGTGAGCTGGTGTTTGGGGGTTATTTGCTGAATGTCCTAACAATACTCTGTGCTGAGCTTGTGGTTGTCTGTTTGAAGATCCATGGGCTGAGCTGTTTGTTTGAAGGACCCTGTGTTGAGGCCAGCAGTTGGAAGCTGTAAGCTCCTTAATGAGGATTTGAAATCTATAACCTTCTGTTCTTTGGTCAAGCCTTAACCAGGAGGCAGAGATGTCAGGAAGACCAAAGCTATATAAAGCCTGCTAGTAAGTGACCGTGGAGCTTAGCAAAAAGGGAGTTCTGTATTGGGGTTTAGAGGAGTTTGAAGGGGGCTGGTTACACTTGACATTCTTTAAAACCTCTTTTAAACTAAACTAAAACCAAAACTACCTGATTTAAAGAAAAACCCTATCAAGAATCTAATTATCTATAGGAGGAAATGCAGGCAGAACCCCAGCAGCAGAGTGGGGGGTTATCCTTTTTATTGAACCCAATGTAGCATATCTGATTACCTGCTCTGAGGATGGGTGGCTTATGTGTGCATTCAATAGAAGGAGCTCGTGGCCCTCAGAGACTGCATATGGACTTTGGAGGCCAGGCTGGCTGAACTGGAGGAGCTAAGGGACTCAGAGAGGTATATAGACAAGGCTTTTTACGGCACTATAGAAGTGTTCCACCTCCTTTAAGACAGCCCCTTTGTTGTTGAGAAGTGTGAAAGATTCAGGGAAGGAGAACATTTAACTGCAGCAGAGGGAAACCATCCCATAGTTGGGACCCTCCTTCCAGATGATGATGTGGTATCCTCTAGCAGTGAAGATTCCCCTCTGGCGGAGGGAACCCCAGTCATTAGAAAAAGGCAGCTATTAGTAATGGGGGATTCAGTCGTTAGAAATATAGACTGTTGTGTTTATGATAACTGAGAGAATCGTATCGTGACTTGCCTGTCTGGTAAGAAGGTTGTGGCTCTCTTGAGGCATCTAGATAGACTTACATGTAGTGCTGAGGACAAGACAGTAGTCATGGTACACGTAGATACCATAGACATAGGGAAAGGTTGGAGAGAGGTGATGGATGCCAATTTAGGTTGTTAGGAAAGAGATTGAAATCCAGGACCTCTATGGTAGTGTTCTCTGAAATGCTTCCAGTTCCACATGCAGGCCCAGGTAGGCAGTCTCAATGCGTGGATGAGGTAATAGTTTAGGGAAGGGGGAGGGGTGTTAAATTCATTAGGACACGGGGAAACTTTTGGGAAAGGGGGAGCCTATACAGGAAGGATAGGCTCCATCTAAACCAAAATGGAACCAGACTGCTGGCACTTAACATTAGAAAGGTTGTAGAGCAGTTTTTTTAAATTAAAGGCTGGAAGAAAGCTTATGGGTGTAGAGGAGCTCATGGATTGGACAGAGGCATTTCTTAGGGGTGGGTTCAGTTTGAACTGAACATCACTGATCTGAGCTTGTCAACTCTGGCCCTCTTCCTGACTGGGACCCCCTCCTTTTCATAGGCCCATATATTTAAACCCTCCTCTGGAACCCCCAACTCATGCATCTGATGAAGCAGGTCTTTGACTACGAAAGAGTATGCTCCAAAATATCTGTTAGTCTATAAGGTGCCACATGACTTGTTGTTTTTGAAGACACAGACTAACTCAGCTACCCCTCTGATTGTTTAAAAAAGTGTAAGTTAAATCCTAGTGAGGAAAATAGAAAGGAGCATAAACTCTGTCAAATTAAATGTAAAAACATAGTAAGTATGGCCAAAAAGAAGTTTGAAGAACAGCTAACCAAAAACTCAAAAAGTAAATCAAAAGCAGGAATCATGCTAAACAGCCAGCAGGGCTGCTGAATTATGGAGATACTAAGGGAGCACTCAAAGATGATAAGGCCATTGCAGAGAATCAAAATGAATTCTTTGCTTCAGTTGTCATGGCTGAGGATGATAAGGAGAAAACCTGAGCTATTCTTTTTAGGTGACAAATCTAAGGAATTGTCCCAGACTGAGGTGTCATTAGAGGTGGTTTTGGAACACATTGATGAACTTAACAGTAACTAGTCATTAGGACCACATGGCATTCACCCAAGAATTCTGAAAGAACTCAAATGTGAAATTGTGGAACTATTAGCTGTGGTTTCTAACTTATCTTTTAAATCAGCTTCTATACCTGACTGGAAAATAGCTAATATGACACCAATATTTAAAAAGGGCTCTAGAGGTGATCCTGGCAATCACAGACCAGTAATCTTATTAGTACTGGTTAGCTGAATTAGTTGGATTAGTTGAAACTATAAAGAAGTAAATAATATAATCGTCAGACAAAAAGATGAACATAATTTGTTGGGAAAAAGTCAACATGGTTTCTTTAAAGGGAAATCATGCCTTACTAATCTACTAGACTTCTTTGAGGGGGTCAGTAAGCATGTGGGTAAGGTGGATGCAGTGGATATTGTGTACTTAGATTCCAGAAAACCTTTGACAAAGTCCATCACCAAAGGCTCTTAAATAAAGAAAGTTGTCAGGGCATAAGAGGGAGGGTCCTCTCATGGACTGATAACCAGTTAAAAGGCAGGAAACAAAAGGTAGGAATAAATGGTAAGCTTTCAGGATGGAGCGTGGTAACTGTGGTATTCCCCCCGCCCCAGAGGTCCGTACTGGGAACAATCCTATTCAACCTATTTATAAATGATCTGGAGAAAGGGTTAAACAGTGAGATGGCAAAATCTGCAGATACTAAACTTCTAAAGATAATTAACAACAAAGCAGACTGTGAAGAACTTCGAAAAGATCTCACAAAGCTAAGTGTTTGGGCAACAGAATGGCAAATGAAATTTAATATTTATAAATGTAAAGTATCAGAGGGGTAGCTGCATTAGTCTGTGTCTGCAAAAACAGCAAGAAGTTCTGTGGCACCTTATAGATTAATAGATTTATTGGAGCATAAGCTTTCATGGGCAAAGACCCACTTTGTCACATCTATGTAGAAATGGGTCTTTGCCCACGAAATAATCCTAAGCATACATACAAAATCATGAGGACTAATTTAGCTGTAACAACTCAAGAGAGTGATCTTGGAGTCACTGTGGAAAGTTCTCTGAAAACAACTACTCAATGTGCAGCAGCAGTCAAAAAAGCACACAGAATGTTCAGAATCTTTGTTGAGATGAGGCAACCACATTGGTACTCAGTATTCAAGATGTGGGCATACCATGGATTTAAGAAGATATATCGGCGTTGAAAAAGGTTCAGAAAAGGTCAACAAGAATGGTTAAGGTTTTGGAATGGGTGCCAGACGAAGAGAGCTCGAAAAGACTGGGCCTTTTCATCTTAGAAGAGAAAACTAAAGGTGGATATGATAGAGGTCTATAAGATCATGACAAGTATGAAAAATTGAATAGGGAAAAAGTTATTTATTTGTTCCCATAACATAAGAACTATGGGTCACCCAATGAAATTAACGGGTAGCAGGTTTAAAACTAACAGAAGGAAGTTTTTCTTCATGCAGCACTTAGCAGAACTGTGGAACTCTTTGCCAGAGTATGTTGTGAAGACCAGGACTTTAACAAGGTTCAAGAAAGACCTAGATAAATTCATGGAGGTTCGGTCCATCAACGGCTGTTAGTCAGGATGGGTAGGAATGGTGTCTTTAGCCTCTGTTTGTCAGAGGCTGGAAATGGGTGACAGGGGAGAGATCACTTGATGATTATCTGTTCTGTTCACTCCCTCTGGGGCATCTGGCATTGGCTGCAGTCAGGTGACAGAATAGTGGGCTAAATCAACCTTTGGTCTGACCAGTATGGCCATTTTTATGTTCTTATTTCTCAAATACATGTAGCATCTTGCATTTTTTATCCTTCTCTCTTTATGCTAATTTAATTGTTATCTTGAATATCTTTTAACAAACAGAAAATGTCTGTGTTTACTTTGGATTTAATCTGCCGAGATCAGCACATGGAAGAGGGTCCTCTGTGTGCAGAAGGGAAAGTCAGACAGCTCTGTGGCAGGGTCTGCCTTTCCTAACAACATGGAGACGTTTATGGGAGGGGAGGAAAGGTGAGCAAGCTGGCAGGAGGGAGGCGTTGAGATGCAAATGATGGCTTAATTAGGTTGAAAAGATATGGCCTGAAAATGTAATTTTTTTTGTCCCTTCCCACACACAAACTCATACGGGAGTGGGGGGAGGCAGCAATTTTCCTTTAAGGCTGAAACAGCTGTGGCAATATGACTCCAATAGAGAAACATTACCAAGGAGTTGGGTGGGGCAATATTAGATACCCACAACCAGCAGAGTCATAACAACTTCACAGGGATTGACCTACTTCCTGTGGATTCATATAATTTACGGCATTTGGGGACTGATACTATGGTCTGTACAGTCAGGCGAACCAAGCTCCCAGTGTAAGAGCTCAGGAGGAAAATTTCCAGCATTTATTGTAAAAAATTTCTCTTCTAGTGACTTCTCACTCTGTTTGGCATGCATTGCAGAACACTTCGGCAGTATCTCACAGTTCTGTGCATCTGAAGTTAGATGATACACAGTATTACTATTTCTCTAATATGTGATCATGCAGTCAAAGATACTGAGGGTGATTTTTCTTCTGTGTGCCCCATTGATTACAGTGGAGCTACTTCTTATTTACATTGTCATCACACTGATGTAAATCTGCTATAAGGGTACAATCAGTTACTGTGATGTCATGCACAGGCATGAACACACTCTTCATGACTTGAGTGCTTGGCCATGCACTAGCAACATTTTCTTACCCATACTTTTAAATGCAATTGTCCAGGATATTTTGTTTTTAAAAGGCAGGAAAAAGAAACTACAATATGGGAATACTTAACGACAAAGAACCAACAAAACCTTATCCTCCTTGCATTCTAATTTGTCCACTGAATAAGGCAAAGGCTCTACTGTGGAGAACAAGAAGTCCTGTGGCACCTTATAGGTTACCAGATATTTTGGAGCATAAGCTTTTGTGGGCAGAGACCTGCTTCATCAGATGCATCTTTGCCCATGAAAGCTTATGCTCCAAAATATCTGTTAGTCTATAAGGTGCCACAGAACTTCTTGTTGTTCTCAAAGATACAGACTAACATGGCTACCTCTCTGATACTGTGGAGAAGTGTCTTTGGATGGGCCACTGAAAGCTGGTTTTGGTTTGACATTGTTATGAGTCTTTGGAGATCGTTCACTGAAAGCCTTATACGATAAACAGTGAGGCATGGATTTCACTAAGTTAAGTTATATATAGTAAAGCCCATTTTACTTGAGAACACTGTAAGCCTTTTCTGAAAAAGGTTAAACTGCACCATGCATTTTCATAGGCTCAGACATCAGTCAAAAATGTTTTTCTTCAAATGCCTAAAACTCCTGAGTAAGACATGTACATACCAAACATCAGTTTTCTACCTACATCCAGCTCTTTTCAGTGCTAGAGGAAAGAGAGAAAACATTTATCATGATGTGTGTAGCCAAAGACAGCTGAGTTGTTTTGTGTCAACTTTTTCCAAAATCATTCACATTCAGGCAGGGTCTGGTGGCTGAGAGTTTCTAGAAGTCCTAGGTGATTCAACCTGGGTCTATACTAGGGAATGAAGTCAATTTCAGATACGCAATTCTAGCTGCAGATTTTGCATAGCTAGAATTGATGTATTGGAATCAACTTATTTCCCTAGTGAAGACCTAGACTCCATACTCTGTCATTGACCTCCCCTACTGGGTTGACTGCTAACCCCATAGAGATTGATTTTTGCCATGTCTTCACCTGACCAGGTTGATCTTTCACTTAGTATAGACAAGCCTTTAGAGAAAGGGGCTGGAATAGAACTGTTTAGGAAATTTTGCCTATAATAATGAAGAAAAGAAATAGTACAAAGTTGCTGAAATGCAATACATGAAACACAGGGTGAAGGCTCAGCAGTTGAGCCTCACTCATGCAGATGTTAGAGAAAACATAAAGATGTTAATCCCCCCAGAGAAAGAAGCTCTACAGAGCTTGTGAGGCATGGTCTATTAGGCCAATGTATGCTTAAAGAAACTCTCAACAATATGCCAGTGTGGCAGAGAAACTCAAAATGTATTGGATGGATGCTTCAAAGGATGAATCTGAAGTATGCACAATGAGAAGGAAATAGTTTTCTGGTGCTGTATGTGCCCACAGTAGTTCAATCAATTGTGCAGAGAAGAATTATATGTGAATAGAGGATTTGACACTGCTGCCACCAGAGTCCAAGTTCCAAGAACTGAAATACAATGAAGAAAAAAGTGTGTGAACATGTATACTAATAAAGTTTGAACAATAAATCTTTGAGAACTATACCAAAATATTTAAGAATACAGATAAAAGAACAAGGCCCACCATGTTATTCAAATCCAGGGGGTTGAGTATTTAACTCATACAATATTTAACTTCCCCCACTTTCCCTAGCTCACTTCTTTTTGCTTTAGAGCCCTTTCATATCATGCAATAAGAACATAAGAACATAAGAACGGCCATACTGGGTCAGACCAAAGGTCCATCAAGCCCAGCATCCCATCTGCCGACGGTGGCCAATGCCAGGTGCCCCAGAGAAGGAGAACAGAAGACAATGATCAAGTGATTTATCTCCTGCCATCCATCTCCTGCCCTTGTTATGAAGGCTAGGGCACCATACTTTATCCCTGGCTAATAGCCATTTATGGACCTAACCTGCAAAAATTTATCAAGCTCTTTTTTAAACCCTAATAGAGTCCTGGCCTTCACAGCCTCCTGGGGCAAGGAGTTCCACAGGTTGACTGTGCGCTGTGTGAAGAAAAATTTCCTTTTATTAGTTTTGAACCTACTACCCATCAATTTCATTTGGTGTCCCCTAGTTCTTGTATTATGGGAAAAGGTAAATAATTTTTCTATATTCACTTTCTCCACACCATTCATGATTTTATATACCTCTATCATATCGCCCCTCAATCGCCTTTTTTCCAAACTGAAAAGTCCCAGTCTCTCTAGCCTCTCCCCATATGGGACCCTTTCCAAGCCCCTAATCATCTTAGTCGCCCTTTTCTGAACCTTTTCTAATGCCAATATATCTTTTTTGAGGTGAGGAGACCACATCTGCACGCAGTACTCGAGATGTGGGCGTACCATAGTTTTATATAGGGGAAGTATGATCTCTTTTGTCTTATTATCGATCCCTTTTTTAATAATTCCTAACATCCTATTTGCCTTACTAACTGCCGCTGCACACTGCGTGGATGTCTTCAGAGAACTATCCACTATAACTCCAAGATCCGTTTCCTGATCTGTCGTAGCTAAATTTGACCCCATCATGTAGTACGTGTAATTTGGGTTATTTTTTCCAACATGCATTACCTTACACTTACCCACATTAAATTTCATTTGCCATTTTGCTGCCCAATCACTCAGTTTGCTGAGATCTTTTTGTAGTTCTTCACAATCCCTTTTGCTTTTGACTGTCCTGAACAACTTGGTGTCATCTGCAAACTTTGCCACCTCACTGCTTACCTCATTTTCTAGATCATTGATGAACAAGTTGAACAGGATCGGTCCCAGGACTGACCCCTGGGGAACACCACTAGTTACCCCCCTCCATTGTGAAAATTTACCATTTATTCCAACCCTTTGTTTTCTGTCTTTTAACCAATTCCCAATCCATGAAAGGACCTTTCCTCCTATCCCATGACCACCTAATTTACATAAAAGCCTTTGGTGTGGGACCGTGTCAAAGGTTTTCTGGAAATCTAGGTATATTATGTCCACTGGGTGCCCCTTGTCCGCATGTTTATTAACCCCTTCAAAGAATTCTAATAGATTAGACAGACACGACTTCCCTCTGCAGAAACCATGCTGACTTTTGCCCAACAATTCGTGCTCTTCTATGTGCCTTGCAATTTTACTCTTTACTAGTGTTTCTACTAATTTGCCTGGTACTGATGTTAAACTTATCGGTCTATAATTGCCAGGATCTCCTCTAGAGCCTTTTTTAAATATTGGTGTTATATTGGCCGTCTTCCAGTCATTTGGTACCAAAGTGGATTTAAAGGATAGGTTACAAACCACTGTTAATAACTCCGCAATTTCACATTTGAGTTCTTTCAGAACCCTTGGGTGAATGCCGTCTGGTCCTGGAGACTTGTTACTATTCAGCTTATCAATTAATTCCAAAACCTCCTCTAATGTCACTTCAATCTGAGTGAGTTCCTCAGATTTGTTGCCTAAAAAGGCTGGCTCAGATTTAGGAACCTCTGTAACATCTTCAGCCGTGAAGACTGAAGCAAAGAAATCATTTAATCGCTCCGCAATGGCACTGTCTTCCTTGATCGCTCCTTTTATATCTTTATCATCCAAGGGCCCCACTGCTTTTTTAGCAGGCTTCCTGCTTCTAATGTATTTAAAAAACATTTTACTATTGTTTTTTGAATTTTTGGCTAGCTGTTCCTCAAACTCTTTTTTGGCTTTTCTTACTACATTATGACAGTTAATTTGGGAGTGTTTATGTTCCTTTCTATTTTCCTCACTAGGATTTGACTTCCACTTTTTAAAAGCTGCCCTTTTCTCTCTCACTGCCTTTTTAACATGGCTGTTTAGCCATGGTGGTTCTTTGTTAGGTCTCTTACTGTGTTTTTTTATTTGGGGTATACATTTAAGTTGGGCCTCTAGTATGGTGTCTTTAAACAGTTTCCATGCAGCTTCCAGGGATTTTAGTTTAATTACTCTACCTTTTAGTTTCTGTTTAACTAGCTTCCTCATTTTAGTGTAATTCCCCTTTTTGAAATTAAATGCCAGAGTGTTTGACCGCTGCGGTGTTCTTCCCAACACAGGAATATTAAAAGTTATTATATTGTGGTCACTATTTCCAAGCGGTCCAGTAACAGTTACCTCTTGGACCAGATCCTGCGTTCCAGTCAAGACTAGATCGAGAATCGACTCTCCCCTTGTGGGTTCCCGTACTAGCTGCTCCAAGAAGCAGTCATTTAAGGCATCAAGAAATTTAATCTCTGAATCCCGTCCTGAGGTGACATGCACCCAATCAATATGGGGATAATTGAAATCTCCTATTATTACTGTGTTTTTTATTTTGATAGCCTCTCTAATCTCCCTCATCATTTCAGCATCACTATCACTGTCCTGGTTAGGTGGTCGGTAATATATTCCTAATGCCATATTCATATTAGAGGAATGAATTGTTGTCCATAATGATTCTATGGAACATTTTGATTCCTTTAGGATTTTTACTTCATTTGATTCTATATTATCCTTCACATATAGTACCACTCCGCCACCCGCACGACCTGTTCTGTCTTTCCGATATAATTTATATCCCGGTATGATAGTGTCCCACTGATTGTCCTCATTCCACCATGTTTCTGAGATGCCTATTATGTCAACTTCCTCCTTTGATATGAGGTACTCCAGTTCACCCATCTTATTAGACAGACTCCTAGCATTAGTGTAAAATGGGACCATTAGTCTACACTGGATATTGAAATCGCTGACAGTTAAGATGGGATTGTCTGCTTCACATTTGCTGAAGGATACAAAACAGCCAGAACATAAAGTGTACTGGCCTATGATAATTTGAGTGGTATTATTGGGAGTTATACATGCAAAATAAGAGAAGAAATACCATGCCCTTTTATTTTCTCTTTTATATATTTTATTTTATCACTTTTTTTTTGGTTCCATTAGCATCCATTGCTGTCTTATGTTTTTGACTGTTGAGGCAGCAGACCCCAGGCACTTAGCTTTAATTGTAGAGTTCAGGTGCAGGGTAGACAGAGTTTAATTGTACTTTTAATTGCTATATTGTAATAAAAATATTGCAGTGACACTATAAATGTTAAAAGTAATCTGAGCAAATTATGGACATTTTCTTTTATTTCAATGTCAAATTT
Source organism: Carettochelys insculpta (assembly GCF_033958435.1). Taxonomy (NCBI): domain Eukaryota; kingdom Metazoa; phylum Chordata; order Testudines; family Carettochelyidae; genus Carettochelys; species Carettochelys insculpta. Next base: position 306,918,951 of record NC_134137.1, on the reverse strand, counting down.
CACAATTCAAAAAATGAATTACAATTATCAAGCAGAAATTATATTGCACTCTTTGCATCTGTGTGTGTGTGTAAGCTAAGTAAATTAGATCTCATTACCTGTGCAGAAGTTACTTGTATCTTAATTGTGTATTCAGTGAAGATGAAATTCCTACTGTGCAAATGATCAGCCCAAATACCTCTAACATTCTAAGTCACAGTCTGTTTTGAAGTTTTAAGTGGGAATTAAATAGTGTAAACTTTGTGTGTCCTTTTGCATAGGAATGAGTTTAATCCAAAAGGAGAAACAAATGAAAGGCAATACTGTGCATTCTTGATGTTCATGCATAGTATCTCCAGTTTTACCAGCCTTAGAGTCTAACTGCATTTTGCAATGGATGTCAGGATTTGCCAATATTATAGACTTGTCCTACTTCATCCTTACTGCTTGCAAACCAAATAGCATGAGATAAAATCTCTTTGGTAAATATGGAAAACACTTCACACATCAGATACTGATATTTGTGGTAGTCAAACATAAGAGAATTTTCTGGGATCAATTAATTAATGATTCCTTCTACTTACAAAGTACTTTTCATCTAAGAACTTTAAATCAATTGGAACATTAATAAATTATCAAAGCACCCTTATGAACTAGATGGTATTGTATTTGTTCACAGATGAATAAATTGTCCAAAGTTGAACAGCAAGTCAGTGGCAAAGCAGAAGAACAACACTGTCTAACCATTGGGGTAAAGTCCAGCCAAATAGCAATGTTAGCTTGATCAGGACATGCAGGTAAAGGAACAACAGACGTAGGGAAGGACTTAAGTGACAGGCTGCAAATTCAGTAATTTAACATTGGGGAGGGGTGCTATGTGCTCATTTCATACTCTCTCCTAGTAGGCCTCTAACTGGCTCCTTTACGTAACAGAGACAGCCGTGTTAGTCTGTATTCTATCAAAACAAACCAGCAGTCATGTAGCACTTTAAAGACTAACAAAATAACTTATCAGCTTTTGTGGGGGAGATCCACTTCTTCAGATAGTTTCTCACCTGTGCAGTACACATGCACACACATCTCCTAGAGGTCCCTTCCAGTTCAGGAGGTCATCTAGTCCAGTCCCCTGCCCTCTTGGCAGGGCCAAGCACCATCCCTGGCATCTATTTGTCCCAATCCCTAAATGGCCTCCTCAAGGATTGAATTCACATTCCTGGGTTTAGCAAGCCAACGCTCAAACCACTGAGCTATCCCTCCTCCCCTTAAGAATATAGGTGCTTTGAGATGTGGGCTCCAGGGGATGCTCTACTTTAGGTGTGTGCTTGCCCCTGCACTCGTAATCAGATATGCAGCAGCAGTGCCTGATTAGATTACATGTGCACAGTCCCCATCTCATGCTGCCTCAACTGGTACTGGGTGACCAACCTCCTCTTTGTTTCTTTTCTACTACAGAGACTGATAAGCTCCGAAGTAGAGGGAGGAGGCAGGGTAGTGGAGTATCCACAGGGGCACACATCTCAAAGAACCTATATTACTGCACAAGGTGAGTATGTATCTCTTCTTTTTGCTGTCCCTGTGGCTGTTCCACTTTTAGGTGACTTCAGAACAGTGCCCTCCATTGGAAGGAGTGGGGAGGTTTCCAAGCTGAAGTTGTGGCAGAAGACAGTACGGCGAGTCTGAAAGAGGCATCTCATATTGCATGTTAATATAATGCATAATGGTGTGTAAATGTATGGGCTGAACCCAGGCTGCAGCCTTACAGGTGCCTGTGATGGGTATGTTGTTGAGGAAAGCTATGGATGTTGATAGGGGTCTGGAAGAATATGTGTGAATCCCCATGGGGGGATTGTTGGCCACACCATTGGTAACATGATTTTATGCAACCAGTGATCCAATGGGAAAACAGATGCTTGGATATAGCACCCCTTTCGGAGCATTCAGTGATGGAGACCAACAGTTTCAGTGATTTACAAAAATGACGAGACGTCATGTGGCAGCTTGTAGACTAACGGATATTTTGGAGCATAAGCTTTTGTGGGCAAAGACCTGCTTTGTCAGATGCACTGTAGTAGAGATTCCTGTGGCAGGTCTAATTATACTGGCACATGAAAAGGAGGGAGTCCCAGTCAAGAAAAATGCGAGTTGATGAGGTCAGTTCAGTCAGGGAGGATGTGGCCCACTTCCAGCTGCTAATGTGGACGTATGAACACCAAGGGAGGAGAAACTGCTTTTGTAGTTGGCTGGACACTCCCAGTCTATGTTCAATCCTTGATTGATGGTGTCAAATTTGCAAATGAATTTCAGCTTTGCAATTTCTCTTTGGAATCTGTCTTTGAAGTTTTTTTGTTGCAGGATGACTACTTTTAAATCTGTTACTGAGTGTCCATCGAGACTGAAGTGTTCTGCTACAGATTTTTTGTTACCTTTCCTGATATCTGATTTGTGTCCATTTAGTCTTTTAGGTAGAGACTGTCCAGATAGGCCAATGTATATTGTGGAGGGGCATTGCTGGCACATGATGGCATATATTACGTTAGTATGGCTACGTCTACACGTGCCCCAACCTTCGAAATGGCCACGCAAATGGCCATTTCGAAGTTTACTAATGAAGTGCTGAAATGCATATTCAGCGCTTCATTAGCATGCGGGCTGCCGCGGCGCTTCAAAATTGACACGCCTTGCTGCCGCGTGGCTCATCCAGACGGGGCTTCTTTTCGAAAGGATGCCACCTACTTCGAAGTCCCCTTATTCCCATATGAGCTCATGGGAATAAGGGGACTTCGAAGTAGGTGGCGTCCTTTCGAAAAGAAGCCCCGTCTGGATGAGCCACGCGGCAGCAAGGCGTGTCAATTTTGAAGCGCCGCGGCAGCCCGCATGCTAATGAAGCGCTGAATATGCATTTCAGCACTTCATTAGTAAACTTCGAAATGGCCATTTGCGTGGCCATTTCAAAGTTTGGGGCATGTGTAGACACGGCCTATATGTGCAGGTGAATGAACCCCTGATGGTGTGGCTGATGTTGTTAGGCCCTGTGATGGTTACATTGGTGTAGATATGTGGGCAGAGTTGGCACTGAGGTTTGTTGCAGGAATTAATTCCTGAGTTAGACTTACTGTTGTGTGGTCTATAGTTGCTGGTGAGAATTTGTTTCAGGTTGGCAAGCTATGTAGGCGAGGACAGGCCTGCCTCCCAAGGTCTGTGAGAGTGAGGGATCATTGTCCAGAATGGGTTGTAGATCATCGACGATGCGCTGGAGGGTTTTAGCTGGGGTCTATAGATGGTCAGTGGTGTTCTGTTATTTTCCTTTTTGAGCCTGTCTTGTAGCAAGTGGCTTCTGGGTACACATCTGGCTCTGTCAGTCTATTTCTTCACTTCCTAAGGTGGGTATTGTAGTTTAAGGAAAGCTTGGTAAAGGTCTTGTAGGTGTTTGTCTCTGTGTAAGGGATTGCAGCAAATGTGGTTGTACCTCAGAGCTTGGCTGTAGACAATGGATCATGTGGTGTGCCCTGGCTGGATGCTGGAGGCATTTAGATAAGCATAGTGGTCTGTGGGTTACTGGTGTAGGGTGGTGTTTATGTGGCCATCACTTATTTGCTCTGTAGTGTACAGGAAGTGGATCTCTTGTGTGGACTGGTCCAGGCTGAGGTTGATGGTGGGGTGGAAACTGTTGAAATCACAGTTGAACCCTTCAAGATCCTTTTTCCCATGGGTCCAGATGATGAAGATAGCATCAGTGTAGCACAAATAGAGGAGGGGAGCTAGTGGACAAGAGCCGAGTAAACATTGCTCTAGGTCAGCCATAAAAATATTGGCATATTGTGGGGCCATGTGGATGCCCATAGCGGTGCCACTGATTTGAAGGCATAAATTGTCCTAAAATGTGAAATAGTTGTGGGTGAGGACAAAGTCACAAAACTGTGCCACCAGTTGTATCTGGGCATCATCAGAGATACTGTTTCTAACAGTTTGGAGTCCATCTTCATGTGGGATACTGGCGTAAAGGGCCTCTCTATCCAGGGTGGCCAGGATGGTGTTTTCTTGAAGGTCACCACTGTACTGTAGTTTCCTCAGGAAGTTGGTGGTGTCTTGAAGAAAGCTGGGAGTGCTGGTAGCGTAGGGTCGAGTAGAGAGTCCACATATCCAGATAATCCTGTAGTGAGAGTACCAATGCCTGAGATGATGCGGTGTCCAGGATTTCCAGGTTTAGATAGATTTGGTAGTAGAGAAAATAAACCTGGTTTATAAATAATAATAATAGAATAAACCTGATTTACAAAATCATCTTCTTCTGCCTATGTGTAATAGACTTGCCATCCACGGGTCTGTCTTCCGCCCCCGCCTTCCCTTCCCCGCTCCTGCCCTATTATTCCCTTCACACCTCCATCTCCTTCTCCCAATTAGAAGAGATGAATGCTGGCCTGGCTCCTTCCACCTCCTGCAGCTCTCAGCGCTGCAGCTCCTCCAGCCCTCGGCTCCGAGTTGCCTGCCCGAAGGTAAAGTGTGGCCACTCCCACCCTGAGAGTGGGCAGCAGCCTCCAACACCATGGCTGCTGCTCAGCACCATTGGAGGCGGCAGCAGCTGGGTGCCAATATACTCCATGCACATGGGGCTGAGGGAGGAGATTTCTTGGGCCCCCACCATAGCTCCCCCCCAGCCCCAGCCACTGTGGTGGCCCCTCCAGCCTCGGCGGCCCCAGTCACTCCAGCAGCTCTTCCAGCCCTAGCAGCGGTTCTAGTGAGTCTCTGGTATTTATTGGGGGAGCGGGGGCAGACAGTGTCAATTATTTCCAAAGTCTGTTATATTGGGTCCGTTAAATCGAGGGTTTACTGTACTTGTACACTTGACTTGCCAGAGTTTACGCTCTTTTCTATTTTCCTCATGGATTTTTTTAAGTGTCTGTCTAACTGCCTCTTTTACTCTGTTATTTATCCAATATGGCTTTTTTCTTTTTTCTTGGGGTTCCAGGATTAGCTACTTGTTAACTTCCTTCTTTACTTTATCCAGTTAGCCATCTGATGGATAATTAGTTCCTTACATCCCCAGCCTCTCCTTCAGATTAGTTAAATGTTCGATCAGCTGTTACTGAGGAAACAAACTAAAACTGATGTGAATAGAGGTCTTAAACACCTGGCAGGCCTCACCCTTCTGTAACACTAATGTGGACAAATGGCTATCTGTTCAGAAGGAAATTTGTTGTTGGTGAGGATGAAGGCTGAAGAGTTGAAGTTTGCCAATGTGTTTGGAATGGACTGAGTGTGTATATGTTATTTCTTAGGTATTGGAGGCAGGCAGTGCTGTCATGCAGAACATATGGCAATTTGCACATTTAAAAAAAAAATAATCAAATCCATTTATACATTACACAAGTTCTTATCTTCACAGGTCCAAAAGGAGCTATGCTGCAGCACTTGCAATTTGGGCTTATAAATGGTGCAGGAATACACACCTTGTCATCTCATGAATTGGGGGTAATCCACCCCACACACTTAGGAGAAGTGGAACCTGTTCCAGCAAGGCACAGAGGGAGGGGATTTTAGTCTCATTATTTTCTTACAATGAAAAAGTCAGGTGGGTGAAGACCTGTTTTTGATCTATGGTGACTCAACATTTCAGAATGGCTATACGAGGCACAATAATTCCAGCACTAGGGAGGGGATTGCTTCTTGGCCCTCGACCTCAAGGATACATGATTTCTTATAACAATTCAACCCTTCCATTGGATATGTCTCCTATTTACATTAGGATACGACAGGAAGGACTATTTCCATTCCAATACAGGGTCCTCCCTTTTGGCCTATCCATTGCTCCTTGAGTTTTTTTCAAAGGTACTAGCAGTGGCTGCAGCCTGCCTCCACAGACAGGGAATCATGATATTCCCATACTTGGACAATGGAATCAACACGACAAGCAGTACAAGCCAAACAGACTGTGGCAATTTTTATGAGGTTAGGCCGCCAAATAAAAGTCTCTCAAAACAGTGCAAGAGCTGGAGTTCATTGGAGTCCATCTCAAGTCTCCTGAGACCATAGTCCTGGCGAAGGCAAACTACAGTCTGCACACTGCATCCAGCCACTCACGGCTTTTAATCTTGCCCATGAGATGACCAGTCCAGTTGTGCAGCAGGCCTCCTGCTTGCCATGGCCCCATGCTACTGACAGAAGCAGCAAACACATCCCTGTGGCTTCTGAGGTTGAGGATCTTCATATGCTGCCCCTGCCTGCAGGTACTACCCTTCCCCCCCGCCCACCTCCGCACCATGCAGCTCCAATGGAAGATGCAGGGGCAGCGCCTGTGGACAGCAGCAGTACACAGTGCTACCTGCCCCACTGCCATCCCAGTCCCAGGAGCTGCAGGACATGCCAGACTCTTTCAGGAGCCATGTGGAGCCAGAACAGGCAGGGAACCCATCTTAACCCTGCTTCACTGCTACCTGCTACCCACACCTTACTCCCAGATCCCACCCCCTCTTTATCAATGGCCATCCATTCAATTTTCAGATGTGGCCCTTTGGCCTAAAAGTTTGCCCACCTCTGCCACAGCTTCTCCAGCAGGTCTTTGCTTGCTCACTGTAACCAACCTGATATCCACAACACAAAATAGAACAGAGGTATCTGCCAGGGCTTGCCTGCAACTGCTCAACCACATGGCTGTCACAACCCTCGTCATCAGATACATGAGATCATACATGCACGGCTCCATATAAATTATGTCTCACACGGAGAGAGCATAAATAAATGCTCATGATACCAGACAAAATAAAATACTCCCCACTGTCTGCGGGACAGAATATCTGTATGAGGTTCCCTTTGTTCAGAAGACACCAACACTGACCATCATCACAGATGCTTCACTGTTGGGCTGGGGTAGAGGGCACACCTGCCTCTGCCTTCCCTCTAGAGCCCTGACCCCCTGCAGACTCCCTTCTGCATATAAATCTGCAGGCAGTTCACCACACTTGATCCCCCACTTCTTGCTGATCACCGAATGCAGGACCATGCAGATCCTTACAGACAATGCGGCTCGTGTTTTACATAAACAAAGGGCATCACATTCTCTATGCATGGAAACCATGAGTCTTTGGCAATAGCGTATCAGGCACAATATCAACATCACAGCATTATACCTGCCTAGATACCACACCACCACTGTGGAGGGCCCAAGCAGACACTTTTCTCAGGACTACAAGGGGGAACTCAACAACCGTGTGCTCCTACACATATTCCAGCGGTGGAGATTTCCAATGACAGACCTCTTTGCAACCACTCAAAATACTAAATGCTCCTGTTTCGCCCCAGTGTGGGTCTCAGTGTACGTTCTCCAGGTGGTGCTTTTCTCATGGGCTGTTTTTACACATGCCACTTTCCTGCGAAAGTGGCATGTTAATAAACAGCCCAAAATATGCTAATGAGGCATGGATGCAAATTTCCAGTTGGTCATGTGATTTGGAGTCCGGAAGACGTTCTTCCAGACTCCAAAACAACATGTAGAAGCGCGGCCCCAGGGGAAGGGGGTCTTCCGGAGGCCCCTTCTTCTGGACTCCAAATCAAGTGACCTTATGCTAATGAGGTACTGGGAATTTGCATCTGTGCCCCATTAGCAAATTTCAGACTGTTTACTAGCATGCCACTTTCCTCTGAAAGTGGCATGTGTAGAAGCAGCCACTGAAAGGAATGCTCCCCACTTGTATGCCTTCCTTCCCTCCCTCATGGCTCAAGCAATCCACAGATGGCAGCCACAGTAATCCTAATAGATCCCACAAGGCCTTCACATACATGTTTTCGTTACCCTCTCAGGATGACAGTTTGTCCATCACATGCTTCTGCCTCATCTGCTGCCCTAGGTCACAGATTGCATGCTGCAGCTGGATCCACAAAGACTCCATCTTAGAGTAAAGCTTCTTCATGGCTCAAGGGATCTGAAATGACCTGTTCAGAAGCGTTACAAAACACACTGGTAAATAGTCAGACCAAATACATGCTGCACTCACCTACATAAATAGTGGCAATTTGATGTCTTGTATCAACAAAAACAAATGCCTTCCATCTCAGCTTCCTTACCCTTCATATTAAACTACACCTTAGATCTTAAGAGGGCAGACTGCTCTCTTTTAATAAAAAAGGCTTCAGAGGTAATCCTGGCAGTCACAAGCCAGTAAATCTAATTCCATTACCACATAAATGGGTTGAAGTTATAATAAAGAACAGAATTATCAGACATGCAGATGAGAATTATATGTTGGGAAAAGAATCAGCTTGGTTTTGTAAAGGGAAATCATACCTCAATGTATTAGGATTCTTTGAGGGTGTCAAACACATGGGTAAACGTGATCCAGTAGACAAGATCCCTCACCAAAGGCTCTTAAGTGAAGTAAGCTGCTGTGGGCTACGAGAGAAGGTCCTCTCATGGCTCAGTAGCTAGTTGAAAAGAGGACAAACGGTAGGAATAAATGGTCAATTTTCAATGTTGAGGTGTAAATAGTAGGAATTCCACCAATCTGTACTGGGACCAGTACTCTTCAATGATAGTCATAAATGATTTGAAAAAGAGGATCAACTCTGAGTTAGCAATGTTCACGGAGGGATGAGAAAAAAAATTACTAAAGACAGTTAAGTCCAAAGCGTTAATGTAATGTTAAAGAGATCTCTCAAAACTGGGTAACTGGGCACCAAACTGATAGATGAAATGTAATGTTCAATGCAAAATATATATTGGAAAATATAATCACAGTTATTGTGGGGGAGGAGCAATCACCAAAAGTGGTGCAGCACTGATGTGGGGGAGGGGTAGGCACAGGGGGTGCATGTCACCTCCTTGTGCACCCCACACATTGCCCCTGCATGCAAATATGCATTTCACAACCCACCCACTGTGTCCATTGCATTACTAGGGTTATGGTTGTTAAAGCAAAAACATTTTGACTTTTAAGGATCCTCTGTGCAGCAGGCGACACCAAAGAGATTTTCAGGGACCTGCTTGACATGGTTCACTCCAAGCCATGGTAAGGCACAGATTGGACCCCTGCTTCCAAGCCTGTGATTGCAAAAGCCGATTCTGCAGCTATGCATGCTGCAAGTGGGTGGGGCGGGGTGGGAGGGCTATCAGGGTTACCTCCCCATTATCACACTGATTACAGAAAGTGAGGGCCTGCAAAAAACCAAAACAAAAAACTTAACACCTTGCCTGTAACAGGCTTTGCTTAAAAGGCTCCCCATGGCCACAGGTTCCCTGAGCTTGAGGGGTAATTGCTGTCACCACCTGAATGAGAAAAGAGCCCTTTAACCCAGGAGGACACACTTGGGATGTCTCCATGTGGGGTACGCCAAGGTTTTAACCCTCTTTCAGAAGAGATCTTAGAAACATTGTAATCTGGTAGCTGACCTTTCAGTCTAAGGCATAAATATACACAGACTCTCCTCTAGGACACAGGGATCAAATTATTTGCTTTAAAAAAGTAATTTATTCATAAAACGAGAGAAAATAATCATACCAGTTGCAGCACAGAGAATAACTTCTCCAGGATTCATCTTAAAGTACAGATTACAGGGGAAGGAATCAAATCATTAACCAAAGCCACTGGAAAAAAAAAAAAGAAGATAGTCCACACAAAATTCAAAATAACCATAACCTGATTGCATCTAATTACACATTTCCTTCTACTTACACATCTATGGCTGGTTATGCCAGGATATTTACTGGATTCATTCCAACTATTTAGGAGCAATCCTCTCTCTGTCCTCTGTGCATCAACCACACGGACAAAAGACACCTCAGACTGAAATTATTCTCAGTTCAAAAAAGTTTCTCTTCCTTCCATCGGCTTACCTAACCACCCCTTGCTGAGAATTGTTATGTACAGTTTAACCTTTTCCCTTCATTCTTTCATGACAGGGGCCTACGGGCTGTATGTCAGTCACCATGTGTTTCTCCTTCCCTTCTGTTGGGACGTTGAAACTCTCCCTGTCCCCACAGGCACAGGGAAAGAAATGGAGGTATGCGTGTGAGGTCAGGGCTGGAACAAGCATGGCAATGCGATTGTGTTATTGGGGCTTTGATGCTCTCACAGGCATGGCATGCTTTTCTACTCTCCAATCAGATGAGACAGTGAATATTTTCCTTCTCCTAGCAGCCTGGGAAGGACGGTTGGTCCAGGCATGGTGGAGCAGATTGCACTTTCCTCCCTGCAGCTTTCCCAGGCACCACATGGCCCTCAGCTGTGCTGGGAAAGTGAAAATTTCCCTTCCTATTTAACACCTGGGGAAGGGAGAAGGTGCTCCGGGCATGGGAAAGCAGCTTGTGCTATAGCATAGTAGCTTAATGCTCCTTTTCCTTCTGCTTCTAGGTTGCAAAAAGAGATATTAGCCTGCCTAAAAAAAAAGAAAAATTGATAAGGAATGAATGCTAACTAAGTTGGCTGCACTGCTCTCTGGTGCCATGATGCCAGATTACTCACTGGTGGCTTGGCATGGAAAGGTGTCCTCTCAAGGAGGTTGGAGTAAGGCAGGCCTCTCCAAAAGCCTCATCAGAAGAATTAAAGAGTACCTGTCCGACAGCTTTGTGGAGATGTGCAAGGAGGATTGGCACTCCATCCCCAGACATTAACAAGCTATTCGGGGGGCCCTGGGCTGAATAGGTACAGCACCTGCCACAGATCATACCCAACTGCCTTAGTCCACTTGTAAAAACATTAATAATGAAAACTCACCGGAAGTGCAATCGCTGTCATCAGGGTTTGGCTGCAAAATGTCCTGGGAGGAGGTGATGAGATCCAACATTACAGAAAGTTCCTGGCTGTTGGCAAGATCCGCAGCTGTATTCCTTTGCTGACCACTGTCATCCTCTGCCTCTTCCTCATCCATGTTCCCCTTGCTGTTGCCAAAGGTTTCCCAAGGAATCTCTTCAAAAGTATCCACAGACTGGGGACAGTGCTTGGGTCACTCCCTAGAATCCCATGCAGATGCTCATAGAAGTGCCATGTTTGTGGCGATGACCAAGAATGTCCGTTTGCATCCTTTATTTTATAGTATGGCTTTATTTTCATGCAGCACTGCTGGGCATTCCTGGTGTACCCTGTTACCTCCACACCCTGTAAGACCTTTGCATAAATATCTCAGTTTTTTTCCTACTTCATAGTTTTCCCAGTGCAGATTCATCCCCTCATACAGCAATGAAGTCCTGGGTTTCCTGCATGCTCCATGCTGGAGCTCATCTGCAACCCTGGGAATTCATGGCCAGATGTGCTGCTGAGGCACGCCGCCTGCTTTGCTCACCACACTAGACAAACAGGAAATCACTTCCAAATCTTCCCAGCCTGTTTCCTGCACACCTGGAGAGCAGAAATTAAAGTGATGTCAGAGTGGTCACACTGAGGCACTGTAGTAAACATCCAAGAGGCGAAGAATATCAAATTTTACAGCAGTCCATCTGCACTACCCTACGGTCAACCATGCAAGGTTGAATTTAGTGTTACTCGTGAAAAGCAAGAGTACAAAAGTTGACCTTAAGAGCCCTTAAAGTTGACGGAATGAACCTTGTAGTATGAACTGATTCCTTACAAATTCAACCTAAGGCAACTAAATTCAATCTAATCTCCTTGTGAAGAGCAAGCCTAAGTCTTATATCACCTTTCTTCTCTATATTTGTTAATATAAGTATTTACATAGCAAAATATGTTTATAGTCTAGAGAAGTACAGTTTCTAAGTGAGGGTTCTTTCTTTCAGTGACTAACAGCTTCAGGGACCTTTTGCTTTCCAATTTATCTGGAGCACTAAAAATCTCCAATTACGTTGTAAAATAAGAATTTAGAAACAAAAATAGGGCAAAATTTTTCAAAAGTATCCACTTACTTTAGATATCCCCTATAAGAAATTGAGAATCTTTGAAAACTAATAAAAACTAGCTCTTTATCAATAGATCTCACAACACTATACAAAGGAGGTTGATAACTTTGTCCCCATTTTCTACATGGGGAAACCAAGGCACAGAGAGGGGAAGTGATTTGCCTCATATGGCACAGCAGGTCTGTGCAAGAGCTGGGATTAGAACAGCACTCTCAGTCCAGGGCTCTGACTAGACCTCTGCCGTGGCATCATGCACACTCTATCCTGTGAGGGCTAGGGCACCGGCACTTACGCGACTGTCCCTTTGAAGGTGGGTTGAATTGCTTTGTGGCCTAACTGTGCTTCAGTAGTGCAGGCATGGAGGCTGGAGAAGCGTGGCCTAACAGTGGGAGTTCAATAGGGTGTGGGGGCTATAACCCCAGTGGGAGGGCCCAGGCCCTTCCTACTCCACCAGGCCCCAACCCAGGGCCCTGGTGAAATGCAGCACCACTTGGGACACCAGGGACTGCTACCACAACACACTGAGTTTGCCACTCACCCAGCAAGGAATTCCACTGCAACACACTAAGCTTACCCAGTCGGGGGAAAACCCAGAGGTACAAAAGTTACCCAAAAGGTTACTTGAATAAAATTGCAGCTGCTTTCGTTTCTTGATACTTGAGTACAACCTAGATGTGATGGGTGTGTGCACTTCTATTCAAATAGTTTTCCAGAGGGCTACCAATAACTTTTACTTAAGTACATTCCCCCCGCCAGAGCAGCAGTGCTTTAACTCAAGTAACTTTTTGGATACTTTTTCCACCTCTGCAGAAAACACTCACCCCGCCCCCCACCAGTTAAAATGTGACACTCTGATCATTATGTTCATGATGCCCCATCCCTCCCATCTTGTTTTAGTAGCACAGTGGACACAGACTGGGGTCACGTGTGTGTGTGTGTGTGTGATGGTGGGTACAGTGGGGGAAATGAGCCTGGGCCCCTGGTGCATTGTTCGCCCTTCCATCAGTCCTAACAGGATATGAAGAGGCGCTGAAGCCACATTACTAAGGCTTTGTCAACAATATACAGTTTTATTGGAAAAAACTGCAGGGGGTGCACACTGAGATTTTCCTCCCATTGATGTACCTTCTCTGCTATGTTGCTGTAATAAAACCACCTGAATGAGAAACATAAGGCCTATGTCGGCTTAGTGTAAGCAATGCTGTGATTGTGTGGACACAGGGTTTCTTATGGTGACTGTTTATGGTCATTCTTGTCAACTTCATAGTGGGATTTCTTGGCTGCCCACAGTGACCCCAGGAGGGGAACATGGCCATCGCTCCCTGCAGTAACTTAGGGGTAAGTAAGTCCGTTCTATAATAGTTTCATTGGCAAAAACTGCCTTTTGATGAGTCAGAGCATACGAATGGCAATGAAACATTTATTGGGGAAAAAAACCCCCACAGGTTTTGGCAACAAAAAATTCCAGCTCAAGATACTTTTTTCCTTTCCCCTCCCTTTATTGTCAAAGAGCCAGTGTAAACTCAGGGCTTGTTTACACTTGCAGCTTGGTTTTTTTCTTCCTGAAAAAAAAAAAACTTTTTTTCAGACAAAAAACAAAACATTCAGCATTCACACAGCCATGCACGTAAAGTTGAGATAAGAGGGTTTTTTCTCTCGAAATAGTAACTCCAGCTCTGCCAGTGACTTTCGTTGACAATCCCCTATTTAAGGTAAAAAATGAACGTGGGTGAACAAAGCACAGCTATTGTTGGCTTATGGGAACACTCCTTTTGCAACACTGTGGCTGTACAACTGTGGCTGTAAATGAGAATGCTAGGTTTTGCAATGCTGTGGCTGCATGAATGTGATTTTTTAACTTAACTTATTTCAACCTTGGGATGTTGAAAAAAGTATAGTTGAAAAAATGTGCAGCATAGACATAGCCTCTGCTGTTTGTTTTCTTGACAGTACTGACTTCTGCTAGCATCCCACAGTACCTGCCCTGATTGCTCTGCTCACTGTTTTGATCTCTGCTGCCCTGCAGGCATGGAACCCTCCCCTTTAAAAGTTACAGGAAGTATTTGATAGCTGAGATACTTTGGGGACCAAAGAGCATATTTAACTTAGTAGAATGCGCCTCTTCTGTTCTGCACTAGGAACACTGCTGAGGGGAGCGAAGGTCAGTGGGGGACAGCTGGACTACTTTGACATTCCTCAGCCAGGAGAGCTCACACATCTACTCATGATGCTGCTCCTAGCAGCTAAGGAGCCTATGGGAAAACTCAGAGGGAAACCTGAGAGGTGCGGGGATCACCTTTGCCTTTCCACAGCACTGGGGGATATATACCCTGTAAGAGTCCCGAGACGCCCAGCCCTTGGCGTAGGGTGGGCGGCACCCCAAAAGGGTTAGAACACCAGCCCCACACTCAGTTCGGGGCGGTCAGCAGTTCACCGTTACAATACGATACCAGCCCAGCCCTCACTTTGGGGCGGGGCAACAGCACAAGGGGTTAAGCACAGGCCAAGCACAGGCTGGCCCTGTCAAGGAGGGGGTAGGGGGTCACAGGCCCTCCCACTCCACTGCGACCCAGCCCGGGGGGGGTCGATCACACACAACCACGGCAGTGGGGATCCAGGCCGCAACACACTGCCATGGGTTCGGGAGCATCATTCCCCGGGCCACTTCCTACCTCTACCTCCACTGGCAGAAGGTCCCAGTCCACCTGGTCAGGGGGTCCCTCTGGGTCGGTCTCCTCCAGATCGTCCACCTTCAGGGGCTCCGGCCAGTTGCTCATCTCAAAGTCATTGGGATAGTCAGGCGGCGGTAGCACGGGGGACCCGAGGCGAACCCGGGCCTGAGGGCTGTAGGGATCCGCCAGGACTCTGGGGCAGACCACTCCTGGGGCTTCTTCCAAGGCTGGGGGGTCTCCGCCGGCATGAGGGTCCTGGCAGGTCTGGGAAGTCCGGGTAGTCCCCCTAGGGCATCTGAATCCAGGGCTGTTCGGAGCCACTAGGGGCTTGCTCCTCCGGCAGGGCCAGGCAGCAACAGGCCCTCCGCCCTTGGCGCTGGGGAGCTCATACAGGCGCCTCCGCCCTGCCCAGAGGCCCAGGCTTTAATGGGTCCCGAGCCCTGCCCTTGGTGCTGGGGAGCTCATACAGGCACCTCCACCCTCCCTGGAGGCCCAGGCTTTAATGGGTCCCGAGCACTGCCCTTGGCACTTCTAGCCCTGGGCCCCGCCCTCTGAGGGGCGGGCCTCTGGTGTTCTGGCTCCGGGCCCGCCCACCAGGGCCTCTGCACAGCATCCTCTGCCTCTAAGTCCGCGGGAGGCCATACTGACTCACTACATACCCACAGTGCTTAGCTCAGGCTGTCAATGATGGTGCCTCAGTGTGGACATGATCTGCCCACAGGGGGAGCAAGCGTGAGCAGCCTTTGTCATTTTGGGTTGCCGGTTTGCTGTTAAAATAAGTTTGGACTAGCAAGTCCTTTTGAAAGATCCCACGGTGCGTCCATGCATAAAAAGCGTTCTTTCGAGAGTAAATGGAAAGAACGCGGCACTCCTTTGGAAAGCGGTCTCCCACTCCCACTTCAGGAAGCGCACCCCTGTTCAAAAGCTGCTTCTTCTGAAAGAAGACGCATGTAGCTGCTCGGCAGGCCCTTCTTTCAAAAGAGCCGTCCTCTTGGGGCCGGAGTGTCCGATCCCTGGCCCGTTGTTTTGAAGGAGCGGGGGCTGTGTGGACGCACTCTTTCAGAAGAGCTCTGTAGCATAGACGTAGCCTATCTGTGGTCGCTGTGCGTCAACCTAACCTGGGTCAGCTTCAACTGCATGGGAGAACTCGGATGGAAGCCTGAGAGGTGCAGGGATCAACTTTGCCTTGCCACAGCACTGGGGGATATACTCCCACAGTGCTTTGCTCAATCTGTCAGTGATGGTGCCTCAGTGTGGACACGATCTGTCCGCAGAGGGAGCAAGCGTGAGCAGCCTTTGTTGATGTTGGGTTACCGGTTTGCTGTTAACATAAGTTTGGGCACAAAACTTGGGTGTGTCAACGTACCCTAAGGCTGCGTCTACACTAGCAAGTCCTTTTGAAGGATCCCACAGCGCTTCCACACACAAAAAGCATGCTTTCGAGAGTAAACAGACAGAACGCGGCACTCCTTTGGACAGCGCTCTCCCACTCCCACTTCAGGAAGTGCGCCCTCGTTCTAAAGCTGCTTCTTCCGACAGAAAAGCCGCGTAGCCGCTCGGCAGGAGTGGGGGCTGTGCGGACGCGCTCTTTTGGAGCTCTGTAGCACAGACGTAGCCTATCTGTGGTCGCTGTGCGTCAACCTAACCTGGGCCGGCCTCAACTGCTAGTGTAGACATGGTCTTAATTCTCTGTCACAAGCAACTCCGGGCCACACCGTTCTCGCTGCCCCGGGCCCTGCTCTTGCTCCTCCCGCGGGGCTTAGCCCTGGGCTCTCCCACTGCCCCGGTGCCGCTAGTCGGGGGCGGAACCAGCCGGAGCTGGAGGAGCCGGGGAGGAGGGGGACAGAGACCGGACTCGGGCGGGTCATTGTTGGGCGCGCTCCTCCTCCCCCCGCCCGTGTCAGAGCCTGAGGGCGGGGCGTGCGGGGCGCCAACTTTGTCCGGGCCCTGGGGAGTCTCTCCCCTCCCCCCACCCCACACGGCTGCTCCGCCCCCGCGGCCCGCGCCGGGGTGGGGGGGTTGCTACCCAGCGTGCAGCAGGCGGCGGGCTCGCACCAAGATGGCGGCGCCTCTGGATGCAAAAGAAGCGGGCTGCGTCCCGATCCTGCACCCCGAGGTGAGGCTGCCGCGCCCCGGGCGAGGGAGTGGCAGGCTGGTGCTCGGGCGGCTGCTTTGTGGAGGGCTTGGCCGCCGCGGCGGGGGTGGAGGGTGCTGGCTGGGGCTGGCTTGGCCCGGGGGCCGGGCCGGGCCGGGCCGGGGGCGGGGGCGGGGGCGGCTGCGCTGAGGAAACAGGCCGCCGCTTCCCTGGCCCCGGGGCGAAGCGCGCTGTCCGGACTGGGGACGCCGAACAGGAAGCTCCGCATCACCGGGGTGCGCCGGGGGAAGCCACCGAGTGCACCTGGGGCGGCGAGCGGCTGCCTGTCCCCCCGCCCGGGGTGAGGGGAGAGGCTGATACTGTGTCACCCCTGCCCGGCGCTCGGGGTGATGCAGGTCGGGCCCAGCCCCGGGGGAGACTCTGTAGAGCACCACTCACTGCCTGGCGGAGCTGCACCGTCCGTGACACGGCAGGGCTTGCTCAGGCAGACAGCAGAGGAGGGTGACAGCTAAGCTACTGGTGGCAAACGCTTCAGACTTGGAATAAATGACTCCTGTCACAGCCTGCTCCTCTTGAGCTGCAGGTTGCTGTGAGAATGGGGCCTGGTCTGTCTCAGTCCAGAGTTTGCTGGTGTTGCCTGGGCTTGTTTTTACTCCCTCTCACCCCTGTGAGTGCAGTGGAAAAGTGCTGGATTAGTATCTGTTGATAACATGTAGTGGTCATTTTAATGTTTCATACTGAAACAGATCCTTTGTGTGCCAACCATATGCAAATATCTCTGTCCCCCCTGAGTGTTTTGAAGGATGCTGTGAATTGTAGAAACAAGTTTTGTCGGAGATGGATAGACATTTTAGTTTATAACTTCAAAAGCAACAAACGGTACTATGGCACCATAGAGACTAACATGTTTATTTGATCGTGAGCTTTCATGGGTGTAAAACACTTCAACAAAAGCTGGGTATTACCCATGAATGCTCATGACCATTTATTATGGTGAGCCTATGAAAAGATAAACAGGTTTCCCAGGTACAAGGTTTTGTCAGATGGTATTATTTTTCTGTAATCAATAATTTAAAGGTGCTTTTAAGTTTCTTAACAGCAATGAAGGGTCCTGTGGCACCTTATAGACTAACAGAAAAGTTTTGAGCATGGGCTTTCCTGAGCCACAGACTCACTTCATCAGATGCTGGATCAGACCAGTATCTGATGAAGTGAGTCTGTGCTCATGAAAGCTCATGCTCAAAACTTTTCTGTTAGTCTGTAAGGTGCCACAGGACCCTTCGTTGTTGTTACAGATCCAGACTAACACGGCTACCCCTCCGATATTTAAATTTCTGGATGCCTGAAGAGACATTATGGTGCTAAATGTGAGCATGCCTTTCTTTTCATACAGGCTTTTGACACTTAGGCCTCGTCTACACTTACTTTTACCATCGGTCTATTTCAGCTACGCAAATTGCGTTGCTGAAGTCAACATACCGACTGTCTTGTTTTGTCTTCCACATGGTAAGGTTGATAGGGTCTGCTCTCCTGTCAATACCATCTACTCTTCTGGTTTTGCTGGAGTACTGGTTTCGGTGGGAATGTGTTTGGAGACTGATTTATTGCATCATCAGTGACACAATAAATCAACACCTGATGGATCGATTGCTGCTGGGTCAATCTAAATTTTAAAATGAGATGGAGGTGCTCTACAAACAGGTCCTTTGTTGGCAGCTTAGTAAACAAGTAAACACTGCATGTTTCTTTTTGGTGTCCATGCTAGGTGATCACCTTCTTTCTAACTTTGAATAAATGCTTTTGATAGCTGAAGTTCTTCAACATTATCTCTCTTTATGAATGGAGTTTTCAAAATTGGTTTAAGGTATTTTCCTAATTTTCTGTAGCTGATTTTTTTTTTTTTAATTTTTAGAGTGAGCTGTAAGGGTAAATACAGGTCAGATGTTCTAAAATTGCAGAAAAGATTAAGTCAAAACAGAAAGTTTGAGATCTGCTTGTGCTGATTGCTTTGTAAGATCAGAACCTTAATTTACAGGTTGAAAAGCTATGAAGAAACAAAATACAACATATATATAAACTGTTGGGAAGATCTGTGTGAGGTGAAAATACATGGCTAAAATTTTTTTTGCTAATTTAGAATTATGTTTGCAGAGTTCACAGTAAGCAAAGCTATTCTCAACATTGTTTATATATTTATTTTATATGCCAAGATGGTGATGATGAATTAGATACTTTTCCTTTGGTATTTGAAACTTAATAGTTTACAAAGTAATGATAGAAAAATTGATGTAAACAGTAGCTGCTCTTCCTCATTGTCTGTACTCCAGACAAAGTTAAAAATGTTAATGAAGGAGACTTCTGTTTAAATCCAAAGAATCCACAAGGAGCAGCTAGCCACTTTGAGTGGCTGCTCCGTGTGTTGGATTAAAAGGCTTGGTGGGTCGAATCTTGCTTGCCCCAGTCTAGACAGTGCTTTGTCTTACCATGGGTGCAGTGGACTGGACTTGATGACCTCTCAAGGTCCCTTCCAGTTCTAGTAGCAGGTTGAACCTCTCTAATATGGCACCCTTGGGACCTGACTGCTGCTGAATGAGAACATTTGCCAAACCACAGGAGGTCAATATTTTCTAGCGGCATTACTTAGTCTTTCAATGCTTACTGGGCTTTTAAAAGACATTTAGGGGTAAATTAGAGCTAAATAACACAGAACACTGAGAGCTGGAACTGATGACTGTAAACAAACTTTATGGGACCATGGGAAACTTGCCCACACTCATGATATGGGGCCATTCAGCTAAATAAAATCATGGTGGACCATGCCGGACCAGAGAGTGACAGATTAGAGTTCAACCTGTATTCTAAAGATTAGAGTTCAACCTGTATTCTATGATTCTTCAGATATAAAAGCACTGTGTATATGCAGAGTTGATTTTTTTTTTTTTTTTTTTTTTTTGAACTCAGGAGCAAAGAGGTCAATAGGTTGGTTCCCCAACTTTGATCTAATTCATTTAGATCATATTCTGTCTGCCAGAAGACTTATGTGGTAGTCTTGGGTTTAACCTTTCTACCACTGCTCAAAGTCAAGGTAGGCTGTTCTGTGAACACACAGAAAAGCTATATAGTGAAAGTATGCATCTTGTCAGGCTTGCATTGAACAAAGCTGTCTTTGAGGAGCAATTAGCAGCTTGGCAAGTACTCTGTTTTTTTTTTAATCATCATTCTATTTGTTCATGAAAAATCAAGTATCTTCGTGTACTTACAAAACGGAAACAAGTGTAAGTTCCCAAACCCAGAAGTTTTGATTTTGAAAGCCAATTAAGTTTGATATCAGAACAAAAAGCAGTCAAGTAGCACTTTAAAGATTAGCAAAATAGTTTATTAGGTGAGCTTTCGTGGGACAGACCCACTTCTTCAGACCATAGCCAGACCAGAACAGACTCAATATTTAAGACACAGAGAACCAAAAACAGTAAGCAAGAAGGACAAATCAGAAAAAGATAATCAAGGTGAGCAAATCAGAGTGTGCAGGGGTGGGGGGGAAGGTCAAGAATTAGATTGATCCCACTTTGGAATTCCAAAGGAAATTACAACCACTGAAGGAACTCCCTGCTGCTACTTGGGACCTCATTCACTCAGACGCACCATCTGAGCCGCAGCCTGGATTATTCTATTTACTTCCCAAAATCCACAAACCTGGAAACCCTGGATGCCCTGTCATTTCAGGTATTGGCACCCTTACCACCGGACTATCCAGTTACGTGGACTCCCTCCTCAAACCCTGTGCCACCAACGCTCCCAGCTATGTCCAAGATACCACCGACTTCCTGAGGAAATTACAAAACATCGGAAAAGTTCCTGATAATGCTATCCTTGCCACAATGGATGTAGAGGCTTTGTACACTAATATTGCACATAAAGACGGATTACAAGCAATCAGGAATACCATCCCTGATGCCACCACAGCCAATCTGGTGTCTGACCTCTGTAACTTTGTTCTCATACACAATCATTTCCGTTTTGGGGACAATTTATACCTCCAGATTAGTGGAACTGTTATGGGCACCTGCATGGCCCCACAATATGCTAATATATTTATGGCTGACCTGGAACAACGATTCCTCAGCTCTCATCCCCTATTACCACTCCTCTACTTAAGATACATTGGTGACATCTTTATGATTTGGACCTATGATACAGAGGCTCGAGAAGAATTCCACAGAGACTTTAACAATCTACGCCCCACCATCAACTTATGCCTCGATTACAACATGCAAGAGATACTACAGCACTAATCAAGGATGGCCTAAGCAGTACCACACTGTACCGAAAACCTACTGATTGCTATACTTATCTACACCCTTCTAGTTTCCATCCTGCACACGTGACTAGATCCATTGTTTACAGTCAAGCTCTTAGGTACAATTGCATTTGCTCTGATCCAACTGACAGAGACCAAAAACCACAAGAACTTTACCAAATATTCATAAACCTCAATTATCCACCAGGAGAAGTAAAAAAAAAATGACAGGGCCAGACGAATACCCAGAGACCAGCTACTCCAAGATCGGCCCAAAAAAGCCAAGAACAGAACACCACTGGTCATCACCTACAACCCCCAACTCAGACCACTGCAATGAGTTATTAAAGACCTACAACCTATCCTTAATCAGAATGCTACACTCCAGAAGGCCCTGGGTGACATGCCTGTTCTCTCCTACAGACAACCTCCCAACCTCATGAGGATCCTCACTGACAGCCACAGTCTAGACCCCAGGAACACCAGTCCTGGAACCTTTCCCTGCAACAAAGCCCGCTGCCAGCTTTGTCCACATATCTTCTCTGAAAATACCATCACTGGACCTAACCAGGCTACTCACAGAATCACGGGCACTTTCTCATGCTCCTCTACTAACATCATATGTGCCATCATGTGCCAACAATGCCCAGATGCTTTGTATATTGGACAGACTTCTAACTCCCTTAGACAAAGGGTCAACGGGCACAAAACAGACATCAAAACACTCCAGATCCACAAACCAGTTAGTCAACATTTTGATGGAATGGGGCATTCTGTCAATGACCTAAAGGTATGTGTGTTACTGAAGAGGAATTATCTCACCGTTCTGGAAGGAGAAGCATCCGAGCTGGCTTTTATATTCAAATTCGGCACATTAACACATGGTTTAAATCGTGATGGGAACTTTGAGTCACTATAGGGGCTCGTCTGCATACTTGGCTTAATCTAATTCTTGATCTTCCCCCCCCACCTCTCCACTCTCTGATTTGCTCACCTTGATTATCTTTTCCTGATGTGTCCTCCTTGCTTACTGTTTTTGGTTCTCTGTGTCTTAAATATTGAGTCTGTTCTGGTCTGGCTATGGTCTGAAGAAGTGGGTCTGTCCCACGAAAGCTCACCTAATAAACTATTTTGCTAGTCTTTAAAGTGCTACTTGACTGCTTTTTGTTTTGATAGTGTATAGACTAGCATGGCTTCCTCTCTGTTACTATTCAACATGTAAGTTTGATATGGATACCTATCACAACATTTATAAAACTCATCACTTAAAAGCAGGGAGATGAATAATTGAAGAGTATAATTAGTCTTAGAACTTTTTTATATGCTAAAGTGATTAGAAATTTTGGATGCCTCTTTTTGGGGGCCCTGATCAGCTGTCTTCTTTGGCATCCAACTCTCAGAAAATCAATCAGGCTCAAAAATTGCTCGTTGCTTTTGAAAAATGTAGGCTTCTGATTTTCGTTAAGAGAAATTTAGCACTTGAAAGAGTAACAAAATGATATTGGGTGTGTCTACACTAGGAACTAACTTCGAAGTAGCTAGTGGAGAATCTACACATTTTTCCTTACTTCAAAGTAGGGAGCCCAGCTTCAAAGTTTGTACTCCTTTCCTGGGACTGGAGTAGTGCCGTGCTTCAAAGTTAAACATCAAAGTAGGGTGTATAGATAGTCAACTTTGAAGATGCTTACTTTGAAGTTATTTCTGTAGTGTAGACACAGCCATTAAATGTTTGGGGTTTTGTGCAATCATAGGTAACTACATTGTTACCTTAAAGGCTGCTAAGTGGTATGTGCATGGTTATGTTTTTCAGAGGGCAGAGGGAATGTTGAATATATAAATACCCTACTGATACCTGGAGAATTGTTGAAGGGTGAAGTCTTTAAAGGGAGAACTTCAGCAAAACTTGTTTCAGTACTCTGATCAGATTAATGGAAAAAGCTGCATTGGTGTTGGCACCTGTGAACAAGGAGAGAAATAGTTAAATTTTGCTACTGTAAAGGAAAATGCTGGGTTAGACTGGATTAATCAGTCCATTTATAATAGTTTTTGGTGGTAAGTGGATGATGCCCGCCACTTGTATCATTGAGTCACAATCCCAGGAGGAAAAGAGGAGAAATCACTTGTAGTGAGTGAATTTTTAAGACAATTCTTAAAATCTATCCAGCCTGGCACAGCTTCATCATATTTTGTTGTTCACTAAAATTAGTGTAGCAGTCATGCTATCAATATGTTTTTGAAGAAGCTTCTAATCTAGTTGACAAAGTTCGATTTTTAGCATTGTGTATTTGTGTCAAGTCTCCTATGTTGTAGAAGGGAATACTTTTTTGATAAATTAAAGTTTGGAGACTGTTTAATATGAAATAATTGCATTACTTACAGCAATGGAACGGGATTGGTTCAGTTACTAAATAATACTATATAAGCAGATTCCTGTGCAAATTAGGGTTTGTTACTAAATTATTTCAATAAAGCTATAAATAGCGTATAAAATATTTTAATTCAGATTCACTAGGAGTTAATATTTTTGCTTAAACATTTGAAGATGGATATCTAGAGAGCTTCCATTGGAAAATATTTATAAATCTTTTATATAGCTTATAAAAATCAATACTAATTTATTATATAATAGTGTTTTAACTTTTTTATTCTTTAGCTTACTTCCTAATTTAAATAGCTTAAGCTTTATACCAATTTTTTGTATTGTAAAATTTCAGTGTATACATGTTTTGTTTGAGATAGTCTGCCTCCCTTTGAGATGGAATAATTATTCTATTTGGAGAGCATACTCCCATCATCAAGCACATCACCACCAGAAGCACATTACAGTGATGTAGTGCCATGGTGTAGACTAGCCTTCAGATTTGGTCCACACTACAAAATTATGTCTATATAACTATGTCACTGAGGGGGTGGAAAGTCCATACTCCTGAGCAATGCAATTATATCAGTCTAACTTACATTGTAAACAGCTCTCTTGTCAGCAGACGTAGTGTGTTCGGTAGATGCTACAGCAGCGTAGCTGCACCAGTGTAAGTGGAGATGATAAACACTCCCTTTTGAGCAAGCACGCTTTACTCCTAACCATCTATGCATGAAATCCCATGATTTTTCTGACATCCAAATACAGTTGTTGGATTAATATCTTTAGTTAACTATCTTTGTCTGTTTGTAATGAAAAGGTTTGCATCTGTATTGGGAAATGTGAAGGATTAATCATTTAGTTTAGTGGTTGATGTTGCTAATGGGAATTCTTTCTAGTTTAACTTCTGGCTGTCACTGAGGCTATGTCCACTAAAGGGTTTTGTTGACACAGCAGATGTTTTGTCGACAACACACAGAGCATCCACACTAAAAACATGTTCTGTCGATATGTCAGCTTGGCACGTTTCGTCGACGGCCTTCTGCCCCTTCCCCATGAGGCAAAATGGCTTTATCAACAGATTCTGTTGACAAAAGCTGTGTGGATGTTCCAGGGGGGCCCCCTCTGTTGACAGACAAGGCTTCCAGATAACCTGTCTGCTGTGTTTCCAATTCACTGTTCTGTCGAGAGAGTGGATCAACAGAGAGATCCACTTTCGTGTGTGGCCTCAGTCTGTTGACAGAAGTCTTGTCAGAAGATATCTTCCAACAGCAACTTCTGTGGACAGATAGCTGTAGTATAGGCACAGCCTGAGAGGTTATTTTTTTAATGCTTGAAATTAGAATAACAAAATGATTTTTCAGATATTTTCTGTGTTCTTTTGGCTTGGCTTTAAGGAAATGATGTCCACTTGAACTTCCAAAAAAGATAAAACTTGTTTTGGGTAAAAATTTCCCCTGCAATCATACTTTCCAGTTTTTAAGCGTTCGTTCTTACTGCTGCATGAAAGACCCTCACAATTAAGGGAAAGTAATGTACAAAGGAAATGGGTTATACGCCTACTACTTTCAAATGCAAAAAACAAACTGAGTAATGGTAATTAGAGGATTTTTTGGTCATTTGTGCTTGTCAAATTTCTTAATAGTAGTAATATTGTGAAAGGTAAGAAAACAATTCCCAGTGTCTATGTGTATGTGTATGGATACATAAGTTCATGGTGTCACTTTAAACCAGGGTTTTATCTGGCTGAATTTAGCAGATGTTACCACATGATTAGCTAATTGCTAAATGTTTTGCATAGTGTCTTTGCTAAGAAAAAGGTCACGTTTAGGTCAGGCTTAGCTAGCATGTGTTAGATAAATCTGACCTAAACTGGACCACTTTTTGGAGACAAGATAGACAGACCTTCAGTAGCTATTCAGTATCTGTTATCTCGTCTCATACTGCCTTATTTTTCAAGGAAGCATTTAAGCTAGGGGTCGGCAATCCCTGGCATGGGCCGTGAGTGGCACGCAAATCACTTTTGAGCTCCCTGGCCCCTCATTGGTGGCCCTGACTGGCTGCCACCCCCAGCTTGCTGGCCCCACCTGAAGTCCCTGCAGCTGTGGGGCTGCCAGTGGGGCTCTGTGTCCCAGCCAGTTCTTTACTGTAGGGCTCTCCTGGCCCCAGCTGGGTTCACTGCAACTATGGAGCTATCAGTGGAGGGCTGTAGGGCTCCATGTCCCAGCTAGCTTCCTGCTGTGGGGCTTCCCTGGCCCCAGCTGGGTTCTGTGGGACTGCCAGCAGGTCTTCCTTGCATGGGGCATTGGAGCCCCCTGTTTCAGTCATGGCTCTTGCAGCTGCAGGGCTCCTGCTTTTTTTAAAGACAGAAACGGTAAAGCTCTGCATTTTAATTTATTTATTAATGAAGCTGTTACAAGTAAGACTATTAGTGATGTGAAAAAGTATCACCAGCACTGGGACTGTACATAGAGTCAAAAGGTCACATTTTGGAATGCTACTTTGGAAATGTTGTTGACCCATAATATAAGCTGTTCCAGTGACAACAATAACCCCAGTGAAAGTGGGCAAGCTTCTCTACCTTCTGACGTAAGCAGGTGTTTCTAGAGGCATTTTGTGATTGTTTTGCAGACCACAATCTGAACTATAGTTTTAACAATTAGGACATTAGAAAGAGGAGCCTTGTTTCTATGAAGGAAATAAAAAGGTCAACTGACATATGAAATGACTAGAAAGAGATTGGGGATCTTAGGATATGACCCATGGTCAGCTGAGTCTGGCATGGAATTAGAACAATTAATGAGTTAGGCACCTAAACACAATATTTAGATGCCTTAATCTGTGTTTAGGCAGTTAAGTCACAGTTTGACTCCACTGTGATTTGCACAATTCCCCCTGGACCCTGTAGACACCTAAACTTATTTGGCATTTCATTTTTCAGAATGAAAGTTCCCAAAGCACCCAAGTTTCTGACTCTGAGCATGTGCACCTCTGTCTGTCTCATTCTGAGTCTGAACAGCTATCTCCAGAGCTATTTAATCAAGAAGGATCAGTGTTTGCCTGCCTTGTGGATTGAGTCCCATTCAAAATGTAGCTGGTGGAGGTGCTTAAACTTTAACTCAGTGATGAAAGCATTTTCATAGCATGTGGAAGACCCAGGTTCAGTTCCTCCCCTCTGCTGGAACAAAGTCCCCATAGTCTCTCAGGAGGGTGTTCTAACCACTGAGGTATGGAATGTTCTGCAGTGATGCTCCCTAAGGTTATGTCTACATTGCAATAAAATGCCTATGTCTGGCTCAAAGAACTCAGGCTGCAAGTTGTAAAACTGCAGTGTAGGCATTCAGTGGAAAATAATGACAGGGAAATAATGAAACTGACTATTGCCAGAGTGCCCTCAGATGCACAAAGTCAGCACATTGTGTGCAGTGGAGGTGTGGTATATTTTGTTTGTTGTTGTCTTTGTTACTTTAGGAATGGTAGGTAACACATTCTCAGAATAAGGTTTATAAACTGATAGTATCCTCTAAGTTACCTGGATGGAAAGAAGTCTGTATTTTCATATGCTTTAGTCTTTTATTCCACCAGAAAATAAAAAGAGCTGACTGACTTACTGGTCCAAACTCATGTTAACTCCATTTAACCAGTGACACCTGGGATACATTTGGTTTATTATTCCCTAATTGGATCGACAGACCACTTGACTGGGTTAGTCTCCTATTTAAGTTCTCTGAGGCTCCAGGCCATTTGAGGTCTTTCAATAATCCATCATGGTAGTGCACAGAGATTGTGTTTTGACATCCAGTGCTTTTAAAATTCAAGTAATTTAGAATTACATTTTAAAAGATACTGAATTCATCTCTCGAAGTATGAGAAAAAGTTAGAGCAATGAAAAAGGGGGGGGCAGGTCTCATTGTCAAGGGAACAAATTTTTGAGTTTCTGTGACAGTGTTATCAAAGCGCCTAAAGAAACTAAAACAAACTTAAGCAAGAGTGCATTTTCGTGTGTTTAAAACAAGCTGTTATAATGCCTTTTATTTTAGCAAGCGTTTTAAAGAGAGAATAAGTAATTGTGTGGTACCTTCTGATTTAATCTTATCAGTCTCTGCAGATTTTTCTTTGTTCTTAATTTGAGAGGCAGGTCAGTAAGAAGTTCCTTCTGTACATATGTTTGTATGCTTTGTGCTAGAGAGGTCATTTGTTTTTGAAGTATCATTACTATTCAGCGAAGATTTATTTGTATTTGGATGTATAATACAGTTAGATCCTGTGCATAATTTTGTTAGTTCAGTTAACTTTTTTCACACAAAGTAGCTTAAAAATTACCTGAAAATGAAATAAAACTTCAAACTAAAAGGGTCATCAAGTGCTTCTTTACTCTTGTGTTTATCCCCATATTGTGTTCCAACTATTTTAACATCAGAAGCAGGACCTAGCGGATGGCCTTTTTTGAAAATGGTTATAAGGGTAGGGGGATCTTAATGTTAGTGGCACCAGGTGCTAAGTGAAATATCTGTAACTAGAAGACAAGGCTAGGCCTGCATGCTTGAATGAATGTGCTTTCTTATTACAAGTATTTGGCTTCAATTTTTTTTTTTTTGTGTGTGAAAATCTTTGCCAGTAAATCCTTTCAACATGCCTTTTGGCAGAAGTATTTAACATTGCAGACCTCAAATTCTAGTTGCCAATTCTATATATGTAAATTGGTAAAAAGATTTTCAAGTTGTGATGATCAATAACATGTACTTTCTTCCATTTTCAAGGTTGTGGAAGAAGTAGTCATGTTTAGTGATAGAAAGATTATTACTGTAAAAATATCCTAAACTAGGGCTTGAATAGTTGACTGGACACCTAATAAGGATTAAACTCACAAGCAGGAGGTGAATATAAACAGTGATGTATTTGTTGTGAAACATTTAGGGATCCCTTGGAAATACAGGGCCTATATACGTAATAATTTTTCTTCTTTGAATGAATTGTTCATGTCAATTCCAGCTAGGTATGACTGCACCAAAGGTACAGCAGCTGCTAGTAGAATCCATAGGGACAGCCTTGGCACCTCCTGGAGTTGTTCCTTCATAGTGCTCAGCATAGGGCCCTGCTGACCTGACATCTCCTTTGTTCCTTCTTAGTGCCAGTGATTGCTAGCTGAAACGTCCTGTGGCCTTGGCAAGTGGTCTTTCTTGTCAGTGTCTGTTTTTCTATAAACATAATTGTAGTTTAATAGTGGTTTTCATAAGTTTTCTTTGGGAGTGCCACTCTCTCCTGTCCCTCTGCCCCAATACTCCCTTGGCTCTGGGACATGCTTTGATCCTTGGGGTTTAAATCGTGGGAGGACTTGGCAAGTCTATGCTCAGGAGCAACTTATGCGCATTTTGTCTGAAGCGTTTGGGGGAGAGTCATCAGAAGGATTGCTGTGCATTCTGCCAGGGGTTTCATCCCAGAATCCTTAAGTACAAGTATCAACATCTTAAGATCCTCCTGATGGAGGCTGTGCTTTGCCTGCATCCTGACACTGGGTCAGGGGCTCCCCACCCTAAACGCCTTTTCTTTGGTGCAGAGTGGGATGATTATGCTGTCTTAATTTAAAATTAATTTTAATATCCATCTATGACTGCTGAATGCTTGTTGCTAGCTCTGTAATAAGCTTTTGTAAGTTGGATTCCTTGAGTCCAAGAGAGTTATGCTTGTCATGTTTGTGATTCCTGTCCATGTGCAGGTTGCAGTTGTGATAATCCAGTGTATTCAATTAAGAGACATTTCTGCAGCTGTCCATGTTTTCTTTGAAATAACTGCAGTGCATACTAACAGGACATAATTGCTGTTGAAATATTTACAGAAAAAGGAAATAATGTCTGAGTCAACTTAGCTGAGTTATCCTGCATCATGTTACATGATAGGAAAAAAGCATTTGTGGTTCTTGTTTCCTGGTGGGCAACAGACGTTTCAGAAAGTGCCTACTTTGTTCAAAAGTACTTGTGTTTATATTGCAGTATAAACACTACACACAGCTTTAAAATAAAAGTTACAAAAAGGCAGTTTTTTAGAAAGGTGTGTTAGGAATCTGCAGCAAAACACAACGTTCAAGTACTACACGTTGGGTGCATCTGAGAAAATTTCTCTCCAGTTTTAGAATGCTGATAGTAATGGAGCCAAACTGATAAATGAGCCCAAATGTGTTTGTCAGTTCAGAGATGTATTGTGGCATTGGTGTGTAAATGGTTTTCACAAACTTCTTTGGAGATGAGTCTGCAAGCAGTGTGGACTTTGGATGTGTTCCTTCTTAGCAAAAATAAGCAGTCCTGTAGCACCTTAAAGACCAACAAATTTATCCTTTTAGTCAGGAGACATTCAGCTTTTTTAAAAAAAAAAAAAAAAAAAGGCTTTCATGTTCTCTCCCTTCTTTTTCTCTTCTGAGCACGAGTGCTCCAGTTTCTGGTTGAGATAGAGACAAGTGTCTCTGGATGTGTTGAGCATTACATGTAATTTTCATGCAGCTTGCCCTACATCTAGTAATATGGAAATGTCCACTGAAAGGAGAAGCTGCCAAGTGTGTTAATCAGTTGCGCGTGTTGGAGTCTTGCTGTGGAGTGCCTCAGATCATTACATCCCCCTGCTTTTTGCAGCCCATCTGCAGTTGATTAATACTTCAGCATATGGTGGATAGAGAGGAGAATTTGCGGGAAGAGTTTGAAGAAGCAAGTGCTTTGATGATTTATGGGTCTTTACATTCTTTCAAAAACAATTTTCTCTCTCTCTCTCTCTCTCTCTGTCTCGTGCACGCACTCATGCACGCACACACGCGCACACGCACACAAAGTGCTCCTTGAACTGTTCTTGGAGTATCATCTATCTGTGGGCAGAGAGACACCTGGATAGTGGATTCTCGACTGTTTCTTGAAAAGATTGGAAAAAAATCAACACACAATCTTTTAAAAATCGTCAAGTCTTATTCTACCAAGGCCATAAGCTTCAAAGTTGCTCAGTTGTGTAGTGAGAGGCAAATATCCTTTCCCATAAGAGCAGAGCCCCTTTTTGGAGGATATTCAGTAAGGCCTCAGCATGAGCATCATTGGACAGAGGCTCAAAGACTCCTTAGGCAGATATCTGAGCTCTCTTAGCAGCTCATACATTCTTGGTTATGGTCATCAGGGTGGTCTCCAACCTGAAATCAGTGTAATACCCAATTCCTGTTAACTGCAAATCTTCAGCCATCCATAAAGAACATCCATGGTATGTAAAACTGTGATAGTGACTAGCTATGAAGAGGTTTGTTTTGGATCAATAGCCATGAAAACTTAGTCTGTTTTGCCAAACAGCTGGGAAAGAACACACATTTCACTACCACGTCTGTCTTAAAAAATAACTGATATGAAAAAAACCCTCAAATTTTCCACTGTCTAATTACTGCCTAACTAATCCATGATTATTCATCCTGTGAGTCTGAGGATGTTTTTCAATGGTATAACTTAGCTGTGTTTTGGGGTTTTTTTGTTTTTGCTTTTAAGTCACGGGAAGTTTTAACCATGGTTTAAAACTGCAAGCAGGAAACTTTTTTGTTCTGGTCTAGTAAATGGACTTCTAGACTAGGACTCAGGAGACCCAGATGCTGTTCTTGATTCTATTGCTAGCCTGTTTAATGGCTGTGGGCAAGTCACTTTGTCCTCTGTGCCTCAGTTTTCCCTTTTATAAAATGGGGTGGTTCTTCGAGTGATTGCTCATATGCACTCCAAGTTGGGTGTGTGTTGGCATGTGCCCAGTTGCTGGAAACATTTTGCCCTAGCCATAGGGTTGGTGTGGCGCCTGTATGGCAACCAAAGTATACACCGCCCAACCCACCCCTTGCTCAGTTCCTTCTTGCCATGCTGTTGGTTGCTAGAGCGCTCTCTTTCTCATAGTTTGGCTAGTAGACACCACCTGTAAATTAGTAATTGTTAGTGGCAATAGCTTAGATAATAATGTATGGAGATATACATCTCATAGAGCTGGAAGGGACCTAAGGAGGTCATCTAGTCCAGACCGTGCCCTCTTGGCAGGACCAAACAGCATACCCCTTCCCCTTTTTTTTAATTTATTTTGCCTCAGATCCTAAATGGCCACCTCAAGGACTGAGCTCACAACTCTGGGTTTAGCAGGCCAATGCTCTAACCTCTGAGCTGTCCCTCCCCTCAGATCCCTAAATAGCCCTCTCAAGTATTGAGCTCCCAATCCTGGATTTATCAGGTTAATGTGCAAGCCACTGAGCTATCCCTCCCCCTGTAATGGTCAGAGAGCTGAGAAGGCACTTTAATCCCTCTCAGTGCTTTGGCACCAGGGGATGCCTGGCTCTCAGGTTTCAGAACCTGCTCAAAATGTGGCAAACAGATGCCAAAGAGTACCCACACAAGACCTGAAGGTGTGCCTCATCGAGGCAACTCAAACAAGAACGTTCTATTTGTAAGACGTTCAAGCCTGGGACTCTAAAGGACAGAGCACAATATTTAAAAGTCCTACTGATGGAAGCAGCCTTGTGCCTGGATATCTCCCCTGCAGGAGCGCAGGGCAGTGCAGAGTGCTCCAGCACAGTCAGTGCTGTCAGAAAGCTCCTGACTTTGGGACCAGGTGTTGGCGCCTAGTGCTACAAGACGATATAGAAGTCAGTCCCCAGTGCCTCGCAAGAAAAAGAGGCATGAACGGGGCAGTCCGCAGAGAGGGTAAAGAGTCAAGAATCCTCTAAGGCGTTTGTCAGAGCGCACCACGAGTCTTACCAGGAAGTGTGGGCATTGACGCTGTCGCAAGGCAGGAGCCCACACTCTTCGAGGCTGCCCTCAAAGCTAGAGGCATTCATTGTGGTGCAGGGCCTCTTACAGATCATGGTGCTGGGACCAACACCATGCCGTGAGTCCTTATCCACTACTGAAGGCCCCCCCCCCCCCCCATACAGGTGCGAATGCAGACCACTGGGCAGGAGTCATTCTTTATGGCACTGTTGCCATTCCTGGCACTGGACCAGCCTCCACAAGGCAGATCAGCTGCGATGACCCTGTTCAGCGTGCATTACCAAACGGTGCAAGGACAACATGAGCTGGTGCACACCTTGGGCCCCACGGCACTGCCCTGGTCATCAGCATCACAGTCTGACTGTTATTACTGCAGCTTCACCAGGAGCAGGAGCTCGAGATTGTCACACCACAGTGGATATTGGCACTGGAGCAGTCACCCTGCAGGTGAAGTTGGCAGGCACACTCTCAAGGCACTCCCCAGTGGCCCTTTTGGACTCTGGGCAGACCAGGAAGTGCAAGGGCAGGCCATGGGACTCTGTGCTAGGGTGCTTGGCACTTTCTAGAGGCCAAGTGTGGCACCGTCAGCATTGTTGAGGTGCCTCTGCTGGAAGGTTTGACCATGCCGGAGGCCCCTTCAGTGGGCTTGGCACTGACATCTGCACTGTCACAGACAGGACCAAACCAACTCTGAGCACCACCCGTAAAGGCATCAGGACCTACGGCACTGGGGTAACGTCACTGCTATCCCAGGTGCTGAGTTACTCTGATGCGCTCCTAATGCGGCCTGCATTATATTCAGGTGCTTTACGCCAGGCGCTGAGCACGGCACCGCAGACCACGGGGCCGGGGTCTCAAACAAAGGATTTAGGACCCCTCCTGCTGGCGGGCATGGAAGGTGTGGATTTATCATTCTCCCCAATGAGGCTTTGGCTGAGTCCTTGGCATCCTCAGTTTTGGAGGACAGAAGGGCATATCAGCATGTGCTATGCTGTGTTGCTCAGGGCCTGGGTATACAAGCAGAGGAAGTCAAGTATGAAATGTACCCAGTAATAGACATGCTCTCGGCTTTG
The DNA here is from genome assembly GCF_033958435.1 of Carettochelys insculpta. Taxonomy (NCBI): domain Eukaryota; kingdom Metazoa; phylum Chordata; order Testudines; family Carettochelyidae; genus Carettochelys; species Carettochelys insculpta. The sequence continues at coordinate 306,885,881 of NC_134137.1, read as the reverse complement.
GGGCCCACAAGGGCCACCCCTGCAGCCTGGTGTCGACATTTCACTCCTAGACCACAGTTCAGACAGTTCCATCAGCAACAAAGGGATACCAACAGGTGACGGGGCTGTACTAAAAGGAGGCATCAGGGCCAGAGTCACCAAAAACCCCTTCGGGGTCCAAACAACAATTTTGTTGGGGTGGTCAGGAGTAACACACCAGTCACTACCCGAGTTCCAGCTCAGCTTTTATTTTTATCCTGCCTATCCCCCTTCTTCCATGACTGGCACAACATAACCTCCGACTAGTGGGTCCTATGCATGGTAGAGGGGGATACGCTATCCAATTTTCCTTGTATCCTCCTTCCCACCCTCCTTCCCTGTCCGTCTTCAGGGACCTCTCTCGTGAGACTCTGCTTAGGTGGCAGATACAGTCCCTCGTCCAGCGGCAGGCTATTGAGGAAGTTCCCCATCAGTTTCAGAGACAGGGGTTTTATTCCCATTATTTCCTAATCCTGGAGGCAAAAGTGGGGTAAGGCCCATTGTGGACCTGCAAAACCTAAACAAATTTCTGAAAAAGATTAGGTTTCGTATGATATCGCTGGGCCCTAATCATTACACACACACCTCCTAGAGCTGGAAGGGACCTTGGGAGGTTGAGTCCTATTCCCTGCCCTGTTGGCAGGGCCAAGCACCATTCCTTCCACTTTTTTTTTTTTAAAAAAAAAACAAAACAAAAAAACAAAAAAAACTTACTGTCCCAGATCCCTAAATGGCCTCCTCAGGGTCTGAACTCACAACCCTGGGTTTAGCAGGCTGGTGCTCAAACCAATGAGCTATAATCATTCTGATGTTGGGTGGTGACACTGGTTTGGCACTCTCGACTTACAGGACACGTATTTCCACGTAGTAATTTATCCGTCCATTCGTCTGTTTTGTGGTGAGAAAGAACCACTATCAATTAACGGTCCTTCTATTTGGACTGTCTTCTTCCCTGAGGGTCTTCTGATGCAAATGCACAGCAGTAGTAGCAGCCTTCCTACGCAGGCATGGGGTACACCTTTTTCTGTAACCCTGGCTGATCAGGGGTCGCTCATAGTGCCAGGTAGCAGAGCACATGCAGCTGGTACGACAAACATTTGACTTTCTCATGGTAAATGAGGTAAAGTCAGCATTGACCCACACTCAAGTGATGGAGTTCGTAGGGGCCTCACTGGGTGTGGGGCAGGCCGGACCCTTCCTGCCACAAAGCAGATTTCAGGCCATGGCATCTCTTAGACATGACTTCCTCAAGTTCCCCACCACGATGGCCAGAGGCTGCCTCAGTTTGCTGGGTCGCATGGTAGCGTGCACGTTTGTAGTCCAGCACGTCAGGCTTGTCTCAGTGTACTGAATTGTCAGAGACAGCATAGACATGTTGGTGACAGTCCCACCACGGGTGCTGTTAACCCTACTCTGGTGGCTGGATGCTCAGTCGGTCTGCATGGGAGTGCCCTTCAGCACCTCCCTACTCTAGTAATGAACACCGCAGACTTGGGCTGGGAGGGGAGTGGGGCACATCTGGGATAGTGCCAGACCCAGGCCCTGTGGAGCAAGGAGGAGGCCCAGCTCTACGTAAGTGTTTGAGAACTCAGAGCCATCAGGCTTGCATGCGAGGTGTTCTGGGACAATCTAAACTCTAACGGGTCAGTGCATAGCTGTGAGCATGGACAACACCACAACCATGTAGTATGTAAACAAGCCAAGGGCGCATGCTCCTCTCCCCCATGTCACAAGGCTCTCAGGCTTTGGGAGTTTTGCATTCAACATCAGTTTCTCCTGAAAGCGTATTATCTACTGGGAGTGCACAACTCCCTGGTGGACTGTCTCAGCAGGTCTTCCACAGACCACAAGTGGTCATTACACTTGGATGTGCTGTGTTTAATTTTCCAGAAGTGGGAATGTCCCCAAGTAGACTTATTCGCCTCCCATCTTAACGCGAAATGCCGGACATTCTGCTTGTACCAAAATTGGAGCTTGGGCTCCTGGGCCAATGTGTTCAGCATTTGCTGGTCAGGCCTTCTGCTTTACGCCTTCCCTCTGGTGCCACTCATCCACCGGACACTAATCAAAATCTGGTCAGACTGAGCATCAGTCATCCTAGCGGCCCCAGCGTTGGCTTGGCAGCACTGCTACTCGACTCTCTTGGAGCTGTCCATCTGTGACCCAGTGGCACTCCTATTATGCCTGGACCTGTTGATACAGGAGGAGGGGAGACTGTGCCACCCCAGTCAAGTGCTACATCTCGCAGCGTGGGAGCTCCATGGTTGAAAGCGGTGGAGCTCTCGTGCTCAGAACCTGTGTAAGAGATGTTGTTAAACAGCAGGAAGCCCTCCACAAGGGCAACATATGTAGCCAAATGGAAAAGACTTTCTACCTGGGCAACTCAGAAGAGGTTATCTCTGGTGCAAACTCCAATACCGGTTATTCTGGATTACTTGTTGTTGTTCTTGACTCAGGAAGTGTTATTGCTATTCTCTATCAAGGCGCATTTAGCGGCTATCTCAGCCTTCTACCCTGGGCCGGGTCTATCATTGGTCTTTTCAGACCCTGTGGTAAAAAGGTTTATGAAGGACCTGGAAAAGGTCTGACTGCAGGTGTGACACCCCCTGCTGTTGTTGGACCTCAATCTGGTATTGCCAAGACTCATGGGGGCTCCTTCTGAACCCTTTGCTTCCTGCTCCCTCTTATTTCTTAGTTATAAAACAGCATTCTTGGTGGCCATTGCCTCATCCAGGAGGGTGTCGGAACTAAGGGCTCAGATGGTGGACCTGATCTGTACAGTGTTCTGCAAGGATAAGGTCAGGCTGAGACCCTATCTGGCCTTCCTGCCGAAGGTGGTCTCCCCCTTTTGATGTCATCCAGGATGTTGCCTTATTGCTCTTTTACCCAAAACCTCATGTCTCCCATAGGGAGCAGAGTTTACATACATTGGATGTTCAGAGGGCACTGGCCTTTTATATGGACAAGACCAGACCCTTCAGAAAGTCTCATCAGCTGTTTGTTGCAGTAGCAGATAGGATGAAGGGTTACTGGTCTCCTCACAGTGGATCTCCTCCTGAATAGTGGGCTGTATTTAGGAATGTTATAAGCTGGTGGGGGTCCCTCATCCCCCGATCAGAGCTCACTCTTCCAGAGCACAAGCTTCCTCGATGGCACACATGGCCAGGGTTCCTATCCAGGACATCTGTAGGGCAGCTGCCTTGTCCTCATTTCATACCTTTTACAGTGCATTGTGCTTTGACGCAGCACGCGCTGAAAGACTCTGCAGTGGGCAGTGCTGTCCCGCATTCCTTTTGGGTCTCCGACCCCACCTGTTAGGCATTGGCTTGTATTCACGCAACTTGAAACGCACGTGAGCAATCAATCGAAGAAAAGACAGTTGCCTGTTTTGTAACTGATGTTTTTTGAGATGCGTTGCTTATGTCCATTCCAAAACCCTCCAGCCTTCCCCACAGTTGTAGTAGCCAGCAAGAAGGAACGGAGCATGGGGCAGTGCATATATTGGTTGCCATACAGGTGCCACTCTGGTGGGCACCGCACCAACCCTATGTCTACTGGCTAGTGCAAAAAGCTTTCGGCAACTGGGCATACGCCAGCGCACACCCAACTTGGAATGGATATGAAGAACACATCTTGAAGAACACCAGTTACAGAACAGGTAATTCTCTCTTAATGCTTGCCTGTTGTATAGCAATTTGAGATCTATTGATGAGAATTGCCCCCTGACAGCTAAGTAGTATTATTTTTCCTAAAAATTGGTTGATTCACATTTAGAGATGTAAAATTCCATTTAATTAGTTAACTCATTGAAAGGGACAGGGGAGGAGGTGAATGGTGGCAGACTGGGGTTGCTTCATTTAGGATGAGGCTTACCGGTCAAATGGTTAACTGCTAACATCCTTGTTCTCCCTGTCCCACTACTATTTAAAACATATGTTTACCAAAAATACAGCATTTACATTAAATTGGGTGATGTTTTTTGGTAATGGAATGATTCTTTCTCTGTGTGTATGCGTGCTCACACAAATATTTAAGCTGTTACATACGTAAACACCATATTTAGATTTTTTTTATTTTTACATTTTCCTGAGTTACATTTGCTAACATGTAATAGATGATGAATTCCTCATGAATTGTATCAAGCTATGTTTTGGGATAGAAATTGGAATTCAATAAAGTGCATCAAAACAGCATTTAAAAAAGATTAGTAATTAAATAAAACTAAATTAGCTGGATGTATGAGAGGTGAGTTCATCAGAATATGTTTAGCTTTAACAAATCAGTTTTAAGTGCAAAAGTTAGTGAAGTAAGCTGTTTCTGGTCACCTTAACTTTCAAGATTTTGGCATTTCAGTAGGTTTCATCCTCTCACATCTAGGTTTTAATTCATAGATTGGAAGAGAAACTAAGCTTTCCTGCTTTTTCAACTTGCATCTTCAGCTTCATTAGACTGAACTCATTGAATAAACTGTAATTAAAAAAACATTTTTTTCTAGATCTGCAGAAGGGGCAACTGACTGCTAAGAGCTGAATTTTCATTTCAACAAACTCGTGTTAGGGCTTCCATAAGTCCAGTGGTTTGACTTTGTTTGAAATTTCACTGGCAAATACGTATCGCTTGTGTCACACTGTATGGAATTGAGACTCTTGAAGGTACTCTCATCCAGCAATGTTCCTCGTGTGGTGGGACCACATACATTGCTGGACCAGAGAGCGCCTGTTATGTGAGAGCTCCAGCTGCTGGGCTGCAGAGGTGCTCTGCCGGTGGCGGGGAGCTCCGCTGGCTGCATGCTCTGGGGAGTTCTAGGGGCAGGGAGCCAGGTTGGGGGCCACTACTATAGGGAGCCTGGCTGGGGCAGGGGCCCCTCACTCCAGGGAGCCCCACATCAGGAAGCTGGTTGAGGAACCTGGCTGGGGCATGGAGCCCTGCCACCAGCCCTGGAGCTGTGTGGAGTCCTGCCCACGCATGGAGGAACCTGGCAGGAATTGAGCCCTAACCTAGGGAGCCTGCTGAGGCCAGGAGCGTGGTGGCCCATCCCTGCAGGGCATTCAGGAGGCCTGACCTCCTCTCCTCTGGCAGATTCTTTCATATGGGACCACTCAGGTCCCAAGAGTGCTGGACGAGGGAGGTACAACCTGTATATCTGCTTCACAAAACTTTAACAATGCTTCTGGATGATACCCCCAGACCCTTACACATCAGTGCTGGCTAGCTTGCTTGACAGCCTGTCAAGGGTCTTCAACCGTACAAGGAAACCATTGAGAAGGTTAAGCGCTACACTTAGATTCAGCAAAGCATGAAGGGGCATGTCTGTGGATAGAAACCTTAAGGGAGCAGTGGGGAACCATTTTTGGGTGGGGGGGCCACAGATCCACAGAAAAATCAGTCGGGAGCCACAAGCAAGTGAGAAGCCAAAAACAACCCCACAGGTGTGCCACCTGCCCAATACAATGTGCACCTCACTACTTTCAAGCCCTCCCCCCAGCCTATGGGAACCAGGGCGAGTAGATTTTTTTTTTTTGGTGTGATACCTCTGTGTCTATGAGGTGGGCCAAAAAATAAGGGGTTCAGTGCATGAGTGGGGAGATGGAGTCTGGGCAGGAGGAGGGGACAGGATAGGACTGGGGGTGCAGGGGCTGGAAGGCAGGGGCACAGGATGGGCTTGGAGCATGGGTGTCTTCCTGGTGCAGCTCGGGGTCGGGGAAAGGCACGTTGCTGCACGTGGCTCTGTGCACTGCAGGGAAGGCAGCTGTCAGCGCTGCCACTTGCTTCTCCTATTGGCTGTTCTTTGGCTAATGGGAGAGATGGGGGTGGTGCCTGCACAGAGCTCTTTCCTGCAATGCAGGAGTTGCTGTCTCACTTCTAGGCAGAGCCCGTGGGCTGAATATGGCCACAGCTTGCTTGGATCGGAGCTGTGAGGCTCGGAGCTCCAACCATAGCAGGGCAAGCTGGACGGTGGTGGCTGTGTAGCCATGGTACCACACCCTCCCTCGTAGAGCACCAGCATTAGCTCATACCCCTGCATGTGGAGGGTGTGTGAGTCTTGCCTTGCAGGCTGGATCTAGGCAAGCCATGGGCTGGATTCAGTCAGCTGCATGTTGTCCATCCCTCCTTAAGGCTTCTGGACCACATGCGGGGCATGTCTATGGGCCAATAAAATCACAAGCTGCATGGCAAATTACTATAAAAAGCAACTGAATATTCTGCTGTGTGGCTTCGGACCTGCTTCTTACCTCTGGAGTAACCTTCTAAAGATGAAGTTCTTAACAAAGGACTGAATCACTCTGCCAAGCCGTGGATATGATCCAGAGGGACTTTCAAACTAGTAAACTCACCAGTACAGCTGAGAATGGTGGATGGATTTTAGAGTCCTTATATGTATGTCACCGCTTTACCATTTAATATCTCTCTTCTTGTTTTTCCTTTTCTTTATTATAAACCTTTAGTTTTAGAAAACAAAGAATTGGCTTGTAATATGGAATTTATACCTCTACTAACATGGTAGTGTGGCTGATTCTTTGGGGCCAGAAGAATATTTTGTATAGTGAGCAGAAATTTTTAAATAACTTCTCACTGTATTGGACCTACATGCTGATTGCGAGCGAGAGAACTGGAATGCAGTAAGAGCGCTGTATGCTTGCTTTATCAGTGAATAGTACAGATACAGTTACTGGCACTGTGATAACTTTGTGTGGCATATTGTCTTTCAAAATTAAAATAGAAGAGGGCCACCTTCAGGTATTTATTTGGCTTTACTTTGTTTTAGGCCTTGATTTTCATCTTAAAACTCTTTTTCTTTCTGTATTTAGCTCCCCTCTTAGCACTGTTCCTCCATATGAGAGTGCCTAATTTATCCTGAGACTGCAAAGGGATTGTGTTTTCAAAGATGCCTCCTCCTTTGCACATGTGACGTAGCTCCCTTCCCAGACTCCGAGCATCATTTGTAATCTGATTGGTCCCCATTTGTTTTGGCAGTGATGTTACACTATTATTAGGATGGCTGTTTAGCACTGGGATATAGATATTTTTAACCAGTTTTCCTGCTTAGCTTTCAGGTTAATGAAATGTTGAAAGGACTCAGTAATGTCTGAAGTAGTGTGACTGTGAAATGGGAAATCATGCTTCATGTGCTGATGATTTAGGTACCAGATGTGTGTAGTAATGAATGCTGCCAGTGTAAACATGATTGTCTACAGGTTTACATCCTTTTGTCTTCAGAATAGCATTGAGAGAACAAAGGAGTTGTATTCTTTTATGTTGTTGTTCTGGCCAAAATGGGGGGAAAAAAAAGACAATATAGTGACTAAACTTTTACTCTTTCCCTATCTCCCCCACCTGCTGCACCTCCCCATCCCCGCCCCAAACATTATGGGCTGCGTTTGTCTCATGGAACAAAAAAGTTCTAAAGGAAACACACAATTAGATCTCATATGGTTAGGTTTATTCTTAAATATAGGTTTTAAATAATGTCTTTTAGGGCCTCCTCCTGGCCACACTTGGGAATTAGCTCCTTCCAGCTGTTTCCTATGCCTCTGGATGTCACTCAACCCATCTTCTCTCATCCTGTAACCCCTCTCTCTTCAGAAATGGCAGCTTTCTCTCAGTGATTTGGCTCCCTGGCTGGGTCACTAGGCTCTCCCCCTTCCTAGATATCAGTCTTCCAAGGAGAACTGTCCCACACAGTCTGCTCTTTGCTGTCTGGTCTGCACCACTTCACCAATGGTTGGTAGGGGAACATGGGCCTGCTCTCTGCTCCAGCTCAGGGGTCCTCTCAGTAGCCAGGGTCTACCATACCCCATACCTTGCTGCCTTTCCCTTGTCCTGTCTTTCTTGCTCTCGACCTTACTTGGGTTTGCCAGCCCAAGCTCCCTCCCTTCAAGGGAGTAATTGCAAGTAATTGGTCTCTAGACCTAAATACATCTCTCTTCCCCAAGGGAATGACTGTAGACTACTTCACTGTAGCTCTTGGCTGCTTTCAGCTTCTGGATTTTATACAGACCCTCCTCCCACATTTCTGCCAAGCTGAGCTTCATTTAATCATTCTCTGCTCTCTGACTTCTCTTTAGATGTAGCGTGGACAGTTAATTGGCCTACCTGGCCCCTTCAAGCCCTGTGTGGGTTGCATGACCCATTACACTTCTCATGTGTTTGTCCTGTAAATCTGGGGGCACTTACTCATATTAACCTTTATTGTCCAGAGTAGGGCTGCTGGGCATATGTTTTTAACTGGACTACTCAGTCAAAAAGAGTCACTTGCTGCTCCAGACATCACCAGTAACCAGATTGCTAAAAGTCCTGATGGCGGTTCAGTGGGGATATGGCAGCCTCCCCACCTGCCTTGGCTCCACACAGCTCCTGGAAGTGGCCAGTATTTCTGGACCTTAGATTCAGCGGCCAGGGGGCTCTGTGTGCTTCCCCCACATTGAGCATTGGATTTGTAGCTCCCATTGGCTGAGAACTGGAGGGGTGGCATAGAGGAGGAGAGTGAGACAAGGGTGTTAGGTTTTGTATGATTAGAAGGTTGGCTACTCTAGCACAGAACTGGAGCAAGTGCATACTCATTTTTCTTTTCAACTTTGACAGCCTGCCAGATTGCTGCAGTGCCTGATGTTACCAATAAAATTTTCAGAAATTGACACGGCAGTTTTTAGAATAATCAAGGAAGTAAAGTTTGATATATTCATCCTCTGAATATTCATTAACCGGTGTAGAAAAAGTGGCATTTCTTGTAACACACATGCAAAATACGTTTGTTTGTTTTTTAGCGGTTTGTAACTAAACAGTTCACCCAGATATTTGTCTGTACTCTGAAACTCCCAGGGCAAAATTTTCAGTTTACCTCCAGTCGTTTGTGTTACAGGTGCTTAAAAAAAATCCTTTCCATAAATTTTGATATGGGGAAAAAAAGTTATGTTGAGAAGTTCTTGCTCAAACTTTCCAAATTATTGACTTGTAGAAAGAGATGAAAACTGAAGAATTCCTGCCTGCAGGTTGAATTGACTCAGTTTTGTGATGTTTGATTTCTGAGTCTTGCTGCATGGGAATCCAAGGTAGTTGAGTAGATCAGAGGTGGCTGTAGCCTCAGGTAGGACTCATTTCTGCCAAGACAGAGCAGCCAACTTTGCTGTAGGTGTTACAATCCTGTGTTCAGATTGGCAGTTTGTTTATTTATTTATTTACTTATTAGTTTTTTTTCTCTTCGGTTCTTCTGGTATCCATCTGTGGAAAGATAGGCTCTTGTTCAAGATGAGGTTATTGGTCTTGATGCAGGAAATCCTCAGTGAAATTCTTTTGTGACTATGTTAAGGAGACCAAGTGTTAATAGGAAAAACTGTTAAGTAAGATGGCATTCATTCATTCCAGCAGTCTGAAAGGTCACAGGTGAAAGGAGAACTTTATCATGAATAAACTGAGATGTTTTGTTTGTTTCTAATGGTTTGAAGAAACTGTATGAGTAATTTTAGCCCAGTGCCAGAGACTGCCATGGCATGTGCAGCATTGTCCCACTTATGATGGCTGTGGCCACACTAGCATTGAATTTTGAAAGGGGAAATTCCGAATAACCATTCAAAATTTCTCCTTTTGAAAGAGAGCATCTGCACACACAAAGCTGGTCGACATGGCCATCTGCTCTTTTGAGAGAGATTCTCATCTTTTCGAAAGGGAGTTACTACACAGCACACAAATAAAGGGGCAGGAAATTATGCAGAAAGAGTCGAATGGCCGACAAACCCTGCTGGGAGCAGAGGTCAGCCTCTCCCTTAAGGGGTCCCTCCCAAACATCCTACCCATGCACATGCTGAGGGCTCAGGCTGCATACAGCTTGTGTCCTCCAGTCAAGCACCAGCAGAGCCTTGCTCAGCCTTGATACTACTCCTCACTGCAGATCTGCCCCAGCTCGTTGATGAGGATTTCTTGCAGCTTGTGGGCAGCCTGATGGGTGTACTTGCGGCTGTCCAGCTATGGCTCCGGATGCCCAGCCACGTGTCTGGTTTCCTGCAGGTCTCCCCCTCAAAGGTACAGGCTGAGCACCTCCTTCCCCGGATCTGCTGTCGCCTCTGTTGGTACTAGACCAGCAGGGAATGGTGGGACTGCCTTGTCATGCAGGAGTGGGATGGTGAGCGGTGGCTGTGCAATTTTCACATGACCAAGGCCACCTTTCTGGAGCTGTGCCGGTGGCTTGCACGTGGCCTCCAGCACCAGGACACACGGATGAGGCCCTGACTTCCCCTTGAGAAAAGGGTGGCTGTTGCCTTGTGGAAGCTGGCCACTCCAGACAGCAACTGCTTGGTCAGTCACCAGTTTGGAGGGGGGAGGGCCACTATCGGGGTCATCATCCTTGAAGTAAATCAGCCTGGGTCACCCACCCACTCTGGGGCTGGAGGACAGATCCCCCAGGAGGGGGATCAGGGAGGGGCTCCAGGTGTCCCTGTTCACCCTGCCACATTCTCATGGGCGCTTTTGCCCTCCATCCCATGAAGGTTACTGCTGCCTTCAACAGCATCCTCCTGCACCGTCTCATCCACATGGCGGCGTCTGGATGGCGCCATGGCTGGCTTTGCAGAGCTGGGGCTCCTCAGCTGTTTTGGTGCCTCAGATGGCACCCATATTGCTATTCAGGCAGAAGGTACATCATCTGGAAACGGTACCATTCTGTCGTGCTCCAAGCCCTTGCGGATGCCAGTGGGAGATTTACTGATATTTGTGTGGTCTGGTTGGGCAGGGTCCGTGATGCCTGCATATTCATTCTGCACCCACGCCAGGAGTTTCTGGAGGGTGGGACCTACCTCCCCCCATGGGAGCTCCCGAAGGGAGACATGACTGTGCCCCCCGCATAGTTGCTGATGCCACCTACCCCCTTCAGACCTGGCTTATATGGCCTACATGGGGGACACAAACGCGAGCCAGGACTGCTTCAAAGCCCTGCTTAACCAGGGACGCAACAATGTTGAGTGGAAGTCTGGGTGCCTGAGTGCGTACTTCCGGTGTTTGACACTCCTGGAGGTCGGCCTCCCCAGCGTGCCTGCGGTTGTGGCATGTGTTGTGCTCTCCACAGTCTAGAGGAAAGTGAGCATGAGCTGTTTGTGGCTCTGTGGGTGGCCAACGCCGTACTGTACTTTGAACAGCTGGGTGTGGCCCTGTGCCACCAGGCCCACCAGGATGACGTGTGTGAGGGAGGCCCTCTGGGAAGCCTTCTCCCAGTGGCCCCTGTGACCTGCAGCCCACAACCTCCCTCCTGCACACCCACCCCTCGCCACTGCCTCACCATCACCCCTGCCTGCGCACATGCATCACCGCTCCCACCCAATACGCACCAGACAGCACGTAGTTTACTTGTAGAAAAAAAAGCTGTTCATTTACTTACACATAACTGACTCTAACGGAATCCTTTCGCCAGCTGTGTATAAGCAGGGGTGAGGGGGAGCCTTAATTATCTTCTGGGGTTGGAGGGCAGGAGCCGCAGCATCTGTGGGAGCCACAGCTGTCCCAGGTCTGGGCCCCCTGTGGGGCCGGGATGGGGCCAGGACCACAGGGAGGTAAGGGAGTGGCAGATGTGTGCATGACCTCAGCCTCGGTGGGGGTGGGAGGAGCCATGCCTGGGATGGGTGCACCTGCCTGCAGCCATCCCACCATTCCTCCTTTTCATCTAGGGAGAGGCGTGATGAGAGCAGGGCAGCAAGGGCAGGGAAGCTGCAAGGGGGTTGGGGGTGGTGGCTGCAGGGGCTGTGGGAGTGGCTGTCAGTGGAGCAGGTGGCTGGGCCAGCCAGGTGGTGACAGCCCAGGTGAGGCATCAAGGGAGCTGGCCACTTGCTCCTTTGAGAGCCACTGCCATAGGAGAAGGTTCTGCTTCCGCCAAGGAACAGCGTTTGTCGCTGTGAGGCCCTCAGGGTGGGTGCAAGGGCGTGCCCGCCTGGCATGGCGTACGGTCCTTGAAGGTGTTACCCTGTACCCCTTGCCAGCTGCAGCAGGGCTCCCTAGGGCATTGCGGGGGCTGGGCTGGTTCACAAATGTCCAGGCTGTAAAGACATAAGGGAAGAAGGGTGCGCTCCATCAGCTGAGCGACCAGGCCATGTGGGTCAGTGGCCTCAACCCTGTCAGCCATCCCTTCCTGCCCATGGGAGTGGAGGCCCTGGGGTGTCCCAGGTGAGCGGGGGTCCATGCATGGGTGAGCTGTATGCTGGCTTTGGTCAGCCCCCCATGCCACATGTCCTGTGCAGCTGTCTATGGGCTCATGTGTAGAGATCCCTGCGCACAGGCCTTTTCTGGGGACAGGAACCACGGCCAGCCCTGGTGACCCTGGGCTGGAGCCACTTAGCTGTGTGGGTGGCCCCATGCTGGCTGCTGTGTAAGGCAGCTCCCCTGTGCCCTGGGGTGCCTGAAACACCCAGGTCCTACCTGAGGGTGCTTTGGGAAGCTCAGGGGAGGCCTGGTCAGAGGTTGCCTGGCTCGTGGACTCGAGGGCACAGCGATCACAAGGACCCCCTTGCTCTAGCACTGCCCATTGCTGTCCCCCTTCTGCTCAAGCTATGCGTGCTTGGTGAGTGGTGCTGTCGAGGGCCCCAGCTCTGGTTTCTTGGCCTCCTCTTCTGGCTCTGCCGTGTCCGGGGCCTCTTCTGGGGGACCTGCCTCCCTCACCCCAAGGAGCTTGTTGAATATGTGACAATAGGGGCAGCTGGCAGGCGCTGCCATTGACCACCTGGCTGCATCCTTTACCTTGAAATAGTCCTGATGCAGCTCTTTGACCTTTGAGTGTACCTGCCTGGGGGTCCGGGAGGGATGCCCCTGTAGGATTAGGGTCTGGGCGAGGCAGGCGAAGAAGGCATCTGTGTTCCGCTTGTGCCTCTCGGTTTGCAGCAGGACCTTCTTGTCCTCCCACATGACCAGGAGTTCAGTCCTCAGGCTCCATCCAGATTGGGCCCCTCTTCTTTGCTGTCTGGGTGGAGTCCTGGCAGCCCTGTCTCAGGGTGCCCTAGATCTGTGAGAGTCACAGGGGTCCTGGCTGCTGGCCCTGGCTTTGGAAGGGGCGTGTATGGTGTTCTGAGGAGTGCTGTAGGCATGTGTGCTTGTGGCTGCCAGCCCACTCTTAGCTTCCTGCATGGGGTTTCTGGGTCTCTGCAGCTTTAAAAGTGGCTGGAGCTGACAGCAATAGAGCCCTGCTGGTGCTGGTTTGGGTGTCTGTGCTCCAGGTGGCTGGTGCCATGGAAGACCTGTTATTTTGAAAGAGTGGCCAACAGAGCGACTACACACGTTTCCTTTTGAAATTAATTTAGGAATGAGGTGCCGTTCCCAATACGGGAATGGAACAATACTTTCAAAACATCCACTTTGTTATTTCAAAATTAATTCTGAAAGGGGCAATTTGTATGTAGTTGTTCTGCTGCAAATTTCGAAATGTCCTTTCCTTTCAAAATTAATTTCAAAATTAAATCTTAGTGTGGCCACAGCCTATAGGAGATTGGTAATCCATTTTTTTATCTGTTTTGTTAGATACTGGTCTAACAATGAGGAAAAATATTAGCATTCAGAATTCAAAAGTTAAGTCGTTTCTGAAGATAGTAGTTTCTTTTTATGGTTAAGTACTACCATTAAACTTCCAAACCGTGTAGTTAGCTGGGAAGAATAGAATGCTGGGACCTCCTGATGTGAGGTGAGTGAGCAAACACCCACCCATTTCAAACTCTGCCCCAGGAGGTAAGCAACTGCAAAATTATTAATACAGCATTCCTAAACTGCTGTAGAAAAGATACTTTTTCTCCAAACAAGAAATGGTTGAAGGCATTTGTGTAGTGTTTCTGCTGCATTAGGCCCATTATATGAGCAGATTTGCTGAAAAGAATCACATCTGCATTACCTAGGTGTTCAGCAGTTCTTTTAGAGCACCGTGAATTGTAGTAAACTATATTTTTAACTGAAGTAACTGACATTTAATCTTTCTTTTAAAAATGTATGTAATTATAACAGAGTGGGGAAAGCAGTCTTTTTGTTTGGTTTGGCCTACTCAATATGTTGTTTTTTCTTATTCGTGTTTAATGTGTTGATGATAATGAACGTGAGTTTGTGTTCTCCAGGATAACACTATAGTAATGGAGAAGAGAAAATTTCACGTGAAGGGAAGGAGATGGTATGATGAAATAACTAAATAGATTAATGGTTGAGACAGTCTATAGCTGAGATCCATTTTCATGTTGACAGTTTGTACACTTTTCCTTTGAGAAAAATATGGTATGGCCCCTGATTTAAGAAATATGTTCTAAATCAGGGACGAGCAAACGTTTAACATCCAGCCCCACATTTTGTCCCTGTAATTAGCATCCCCCCTGGTCCTCGCCCCAATGGCCCTTGAAGTGAGCAGCGATCTCTCGGAAGTGACGTGCTACGTTCTCTTGATGGTGGAGGCCCTGGGAGGAAAGGGGAGAGAGTGGCTAAATCAGCTTTCTGAATGCCAATTTTTCTTTGAGGAAGCTTGCCTTTTATTTTTAGTTCATTCAAGGAAGAGAGACCAGCAAAAAAAAACTGTAAATCTCCTCTTTTACTGATTGGACCTACAGGATCATATCTCGGACCTTGGCACTAAAGCGAAAGAGGTTGTTAGTAATGTAATTGTGCTTGTTTTGTAGGTTAAACTGCTTCTTGCTGCAACTTTTCACAAAGTATGTTCCTCTCTCTTTATACCAGACTCTCAGTAGTTTTGAAGCAAGCCCAACACAGAGTGCCTCAAGGAATTAAGTCATAATGGGAGTTATGAAGCCTTTTGTTAGGTGTGCGACAGGCTGGATGCAATGGGAAGCTCAGCCCAAGTTCTCCTGAACACTCAGCCCACTGGAGGGTCATTAATCAAGCTGCTGTCCTGCGGCAAGGCCACTCCCCCCTCCTGAGAGAGACAACTGGAGTGAGCTGCTGCTTCAGGCCTCCCTCTCCTCTCCCTCAGCCCTTCCAAAAAAAAAAATGCCCAGGAGACAGCTCTTGGCAGAGCTCAGCATAATAAGAGCAGAGTGGTTGTGTGGAAGGTAGCAGAGGCTGCAAGGGAGGGGGAGGGGTAGCCTGATCACACTGCCCACACCCTTACAAAATTTCATGCCCCCCCCACCCCAAGAGGGCATGTCCCCCACATTGTGCAACCTTGTTCTAAATCAAGGCTGCGTACTATGTAGAGAGTAGGCCATTGACTTCTAAGGGCTAGTTTGCTTCGTAACTCTCTTTGGCACATGCAATTTTTTGTAAGTTTTGTATGTTGTTTATGTTCCTGAGAATAGCTGTATGTACTCTCACACCCCATTTTCTCTCCCCCATCCTCCCTGAAGAAAGGGGAGGAAATTTCCTGGTGTGTTTTTTGTTTTCCATGGTGTTAGGTTTAGATCAAAAGAAGACCACTCTGTTTTGTTAGTGGGGTACTTTGTATGGCACAAAATCTTCGGACTTGATTTTTATTCCCCATTTGATAAATTCCTAATTAAGATCAGAGAACTGCTATCAAAACTAGCTCATAACGATCCCAAAAGCACTTTAGTTCTACACATATAATAAGCGTAATCTGTGGGGTGAAATACGACAGCTGTTGAACAGCGTACAGTTTCAGGTGTGCTGTCTTTTGGATGAGAATGTATTTATTAAAGAATACTGTGGCACTTCTCGTAATAGTTCAAGAGTTTTGACCATAGATCCTGGCCAGATTTAAGTGATTTTTATTCTGTGATTGGCTGGATGTACTATATTTGTGTTCATAGGGAAATATTCTGATAATTTACTGATCTTCTAAAAATTCTAGCAGTAAACCTGCATTTTATGTCCTAATTTTCACTATTTTATAGGAAATCAAACCCCAAAGCCATTACAACCATGGATATAGTGAGTCTCTTGGACGGAAAAGCCACATTGATGATTACAGCACATGGGATATTGTCAAAGCTACACAGTAAGTGCTGTTTTGTTTTTTTAATGCGGTTTTAATACTACTTTCCACTAGTAGAATGAATGTAAAGTGAAAATCTTCTAGTTGCGTAAACTTTGAATGAATAAATTGTTTTCAGCCCTCAGAAACCGCAATCATGGGCTCATGGATTTTAATATAGCATTTAAAAATCGAATTCAATGCTTTTGAGGGAAATTTATGCCCACTATATGAAAATATAGATAAGTATTTCTTCAGAGTGTTGAGATTTAGATTATTGCTAGAATGGATGATTAGTTTTTCTTTCTGTTTATGGTATTTCTTATGTTTTAAAATAGAAATAAATTGCTGTGTAGAGTGGATCACACACCATTATGAAACTCTCATTTGATTTTAGGTGGCTCATTGAAGCCTAGTTACAGTGAATAGGATGGATTCCCCAGCCCTCCTCTAAATCTAAAATTTCATAAAACTTTAACTGGTCTGCCAGGTAGTACAGTAGTACTTAATCATTGTGAACAGTACTTATGAATCACTCGGTTAAATGCCTTTTTATGCAGATACTAATTTATATCAACACACTGATCTGAGATGAAACAGTTTTTTGTTTTATATGAATGTACAACGCAGAAAGTAGAGGTAGAGGCTCATGGTTCCTCCTGCAGTTTGGGTGCTTGTATGACTTTCATGACCACAGAATCAGAGTGCATGGAGCATAATACAGTGTAGTTGTGTTGCAAATGGTGTAAGAGGAAGTAAGTCAATACACTGAGTTTTTGAAGCTGCAGTGCATTTGTTTGGCTTGTTGAACTGTTGCCATTATTTTTGTTTGTGTCTGTGTCCTGTCTACACTTTGATATAACTTACACCACTCGGACGGGTGAGGGGAGGCGGACAGTGTAAGTGGCAGTGTAGTCAGTGCCATGTCAGTGGGAGAGCTGCTTCTGGTGGCACAGCTACTGCCTCTCAGAGGGACAGGGATTATTAAATTGGTCAGAGAGAGTTTACCTGTCAGCTTAGAGCACCTCTGCCACATGCGGTATATATGCATTGGAAAAAATAACTGCAGCTATACTTACAGTGGGGGCTAATTTAGCTATAACTAATCAGGAAAGAGATCTCGGAGTTATCGTGGATAGTTCCTTGAAAATATCCATGCAGTGTGCAGAGGCAGTCAAAAAGGCAAATAGGATGTTAGGTATTATTAAAAAAGGGAAAAAAAATAAGACCAGGAGTATGTTACTGTCCTTATATAAATCTCTGGTACACCCACATCTTGAATACTGTGTACAGATGTGGTCTCCTCACCTGAGGAAAGATGTCCTGGCACTGGTAAGGTTTAGAAAAGGGCAACTAAAATGATTAGGGGCTTTGGACAGGTCCCATATGAGGAGAGGCTAAGAACATTGGGACTTTTCAGTTTAGAAACGAAGAGACTGACAGGGGACGTGTTAGAGATATATAAAATTATGACAGGTGTGGAGAGGGTGAATAAGGAGAAGTTATTTACTTGTGTCCATAATACAAGAACTAGAGGACACCAAATGAAATTTAATGGATAGCAGGTTTAAAACTAATAAAAGGAAGCTCTTCTTCACTCAGTGCATAGTTAACCTGTGGAACTCCTTGCCAGAGGAGACTGTGCAGGCTAGGACTATAGCAGAATTTAAGAAAGAGCTAGATAAATTCATGGAGGTTAGGTCCATAAAAGGCTATTAGCCAAGGGTAGCAATGGTGTCCCTGGCCTCTGATTGTCAGAGGCTGGAGATGGATGGCAGGAGACAAATCGCTTGATTGTCTTCAGTCCACCCCCTCTGGGACACCTGGAACTGGCCACTGTCGGCAGACAGGCTAGTGGGCTGGATGGACCTTTGGTCTGACCCAGTATGTCCATTGTTATGTTTTTATAGTGGCACGGCTGCATCACTGCAAGTGCTGTAGAGTGAATGTGCTCTGTGAATTTTTTTCAGGGGACTGTAGCCAGCCAATATTTAATTTTATGAGCGTTAACTTTTTTGAATCTGTACAGGGAGGCTGATTTTGCCTATTTTTCTTTATGTAAAGATGGACAGGTTTTTAAGTTCTGTGAGAAATAGTTTTTAATAAGTTTTGGCTACTGTTGATCACTGTGCAAGAATGAGACATGGTCGTATCAGTAAGGCAGGGAGACTTTCCCCAATGCCAGCTCACATGGGAAGGCAGGAAGAGGAAATCAGATCTCCACCCGACCAACACAGTCCCTCAGATGCACAGAGGGCAAGGAGAGGGGCTCAGACCCTTCATCTTGGTAGGACTTCCCTGGGTACACCTGGGACGGGGGGCGATAAGGTGTGTGTGGGGTAGAGGTAGTACCTTTGACTCTCTGGCAGCTGTGCCTTTTCAGGCGGATGGAAGCAGTGGTCCTCACCCACCACTCAACTCTCACTGTTCGCTCCTAGCAGCTGTTGCGCATTACAGTGACGCCATCCCCCAAGCAACTGCATCAGCTCGCAGGCAAAACACAGTGGGGGGTGGGGGTCTGGTCTGTCTCACATACCGACCTTATGGAGGGACTTGTTCCTTCTCCCTTCTAATGCACAGTCTCAACGGCAGGCGAGGAGGTGTGGTGCTGCAAATCGACAACTCCTGTGAAGGCAGAGGAAGACACCTCACAGCCTTGTGGGTTATCCTGGGAAGGAGCAAGGCTAAGGGAGTAAACCCTGACAGAAAATCTGGAGGGGAGTCCTAAGGCAGTTCTGTGTCAACTTCTGGCACTGTCCCGGCAACTCCTGCAGCTGAGCTGGTACCAAACATAGAGGTTATCCTTTCCTTTGGACTATATCAGTAAAGCCGACGGGGCGGAGCCTGGTGTCTGGGCAGCCCAGGGTCTCCATAAAAATTGCCCAGGCTCGCGCCTGGAGAGGTACTCTAGCATCGCTTAACAGCGTTGAACCAACACGGGAGGCAACAGATACCGCTTATAAGCTCTTGCTCGATTGGCATAGAGAACAAGCGCCAGGGGTTGTTTCTGACGGTGGGAGAGATCATCTCATCTCATTGGACAGTCACCACCTGCCTTAAGCTGGGCAGCCCGCAGCCGGTAGGGTACTGTCTTGCCACAGTTCAGTTGCCTCCCTGGGTGCATGAGGCTTAAGGTTCCCAAACCTGACAAGTAACAGAAATGAACACCAGGCAAACCAACAAGAAAACTATTAAGAAAAGGAAATCATCAAAGTTTCAAGCTTGCTTGTTGGAATGTATGGGCCACGTTGACCGGTTTGACTGAAGATCGTGAGGACGTCAGCGACACCCGAAAGACTGCTGTCATCAGTGAGGAACTGAAGAGGCTCCAAGTTGACATTGCCGCTTTGCAGGAGACATGACTGGCAGCTTTCGGGATCCCTAAAGGAAAAGGACTGCACCTTTTTCTGGCAGGGCAAAGCCTAAGAGGAACCCAGGAAGCATGGTGTTGGCTTTGCCATCAGAAACACCCTTCTGCAAATGGTGGAACTAGTCACGGGCGGATCAGAAATTCTTCTTCAGATCAAACTTCAAACCTGCGCCGGTCCTGTCCACCTGATTAGTGCTTGCGCTCCAATCCTGAACGTCACACCAGAACTAAAGGACAAGTTCTGTGATGAGCTCAGTGCTGCCATAGTGCAAATACCTGTTTGTGAACAATTGTATTTTTGGGTGACTTTAATGCAAGAGTTGGAGCAGATTGTGACTCATGGCCCTCTTGCCTAGGTCACTTCGGTGTGGGTTAAATGAATGACAATGGACAGCATCTCCTCAAACTTTGCACGTACCACAATCTCTGCATCACAAACACCTTTTTCCAAACAAGCCACAGCACAGAGTGTCATGGAGACACCCACGCTCGAAACACTTGCACCAATTAGACTTGGTCATCACCAGACGCGACAACCTCAAAAATGTCCTCCTGACACGCAGCTATCATAGTGCCGTATGCGATACAGATCATTCGTTTGTCTGCTCCAAGCTGAAGCTGAGGCCCAAGAAGCTGCACCATTCTAAACCAACTGGAAGGCCCTGCATTGACGGCAAACTCAGAAAAAGCCGAAATGTTCAGAGTGACCCTTGAGGAGAATCTGCGCAGCAGCCCTGGGGGTGCTGATGTGATATCCAGATGGCAGCATGTGAGGGACACAATCTACAATACAGCCTTGTTGGTGTTTGGAAGAAGATCTGGAAACACAAATGACTGGTTCGAAGCTAACTCCGATGAGATGATTTCAGTCATCGAAAAGAAGCACACTGTATATCTGGAGTATTAACGCTCACCGAGTCAGAGTACCCAGCAAGCACTCAGAGTAGCCAGAAAAATAGTACAACGGACGGCCAGGCACTGTGCCAACAACTACTGGCTTAAGCTATGCAGCAGTATCCAGACCTGTGCTGACTCTGGTAATCTCAGGGGAATGTACGAGAGCATAAAGAATGCAATGGGACCCATCCAGAACAAGATGGCACCTCTGAAATCCAAATCTGGTGAAGTCGTCGCTGACAGAGCCAAACAGATGGAGCGATGGGTCGAGCACTACTCCGAGCTGTACTCAAGTGAGAACATTGTGGTTGATGCAGCCCTCAACGCTGTCGAGCTCCTGTCATTCATGGACAAGCTGGACCAGGAACCAACTGTGGTCAAATTGAAGAAAGCTATTGACTGCACTGCAGTAGGAAAGGCCCCAGGCCAGGATGGTGTACCATCAGAGGTAATCAGGTGTGCCTTGGACACATTCCTGGAACCCCTACATGAGCTGCTGTGCCTGTGCTGGAGAGAGGGTGAGGTTCCATAGGCTATGCGGGATGCCAGCATTGTAACCTTGTATAAGAACAAAGGAGACAGAAGTGACTGGAACAATTACTGTGGAATCTCCCTCCTAAGTATCACTGGTAAATTGTTTGCTCGTGTCATTCTCGGCAGACTCCAGAAGCTCTCTGAGAGGGTGTATCCTGAATCCCAGTGCAGACTCCGCGCCAAGAGATCTACCATTGACATGATTTTCTCCCTGATGCAGCTGCAGGAGAAATGCAGGGAGCAGAGGAAGCCACTCTGTCGCCTTCATCGACCTGACCAAGGCTTTCGACTCAGTCAGTAGGGATGGACTGTTTAAATTGCTGCGCAAGACAGGCTGTCCACCACGGCTACTCAAGATGATCCAGTCTTTCCACAAAGACACGAGAGGAACCATCCGATATGATGGCACATCATTGGATACTTTCAGTATCAGGAGTGGCATCAAACAAGATGTGTCCTTGCTCCAACATTGTTTGGGATCTTCTTTGCGCTCCTACTGAAGCGTGGCCTTTGGATCCTCAACAGAGGGCATCTTTTTGCACACAAGATCTGACAGGAAACTGTTTAATCTCACAAGGCTGAAGGCTAAGTCTAAGGGCCGGGAAGTGCTCATTAGAGACATGCTGTTCGCAGATGACACTGCTGTAGTGACACACACAGAAGGCCAGCTTCAAAAACTGTTGGATCAGTTCTCCAAAGCATGCAAGGACTTTGTGCTTACCATCAGCCTAGAGAAGACAAACATACTTGGTCAGGATGTTTCTGAACCCCCATCAATCATCATTGACAACTACATGCTAGAGGTCATCCACGAGTTCACTTACCTTGGGTCCACCATCACTGATACCTTGTCGCTGGAGACTGAGCTAAACAGGAGATTTGAAAAGCAGCTATAACTCTATTTAGACTTAGCAAGAGAGTGTGGAACAACAACAAGCTGTATACTCACACCAAAATGCAAGTCTACAGAGCCTGCATCCTCAGCACCGTCCTCTGTGGCAGCGAGTCTTGGACCTTGTATGCCAGTAAGGAAAAGAGGCTGAATGTCTTCCACTTGAGCTGCCTCAGGTACATTCTTGGGATATCATGGAAGGACAGAGTGCCCAACAATGCTGTCCTTGAGCAAGCTGGAATTCCAGCCATGCATACCCTTCTCAGGCAGTGGCGGCTCCACTGGCTTGTCCACATCCACAGGATGAATGATAGAAGGATCCCAAAAGACATCCTGTATGGCGAGCTAGCCTCTGTCAAAAGACCTCCCGGACGCCCCCAGTTGCGCTACAAGGACATCTGTAAGTGGGACCTCAAGGAGGTAGCCATTGACCCAGATCGTTGGGAAGAGCTGGCAGACGACCCCAGCAGCTGGAAGCAGGAGCTACACAAGGTCCTTCAGAAGGGCGAGATGAAGATCAGACAGGTGGCAGAGGAGAAGCGAGACCGTAGAAAGGACAGCAAGGACCTGCCGGACACTCACTCACATATGCAGCAGATGTAGCATGGAGTGTCACACTTGTGTGGGCCTGCACAGTCACAGTCAATGCTGTAAATGACGATCTTAAATGACATTACGAAGGGCTCAATCCATAGTCTACACAGACTGAAGGATGCCTAGCAGTAGGGTGCACCTGGGACAGGAGGCACTCATATCCCACCCTGATGGACAGGGCATCCAATTACAGTGCATATACTGGCAGGAAAGGAGGGGGGCTTTGTTTCCTGGACCCCCCCTCCCCGGATCCCATTTCCTACATGGCATGCTGGGAGTGTGTGTCAGGCAACAGTTAGGCAAGGGCCTGAGATTCTTGTAGAAGTTGGAATAGAGATCAAGGGAATGACAGGAAACTCTGCTACTTATTCTCTATCCCTTTCCTGCTTCTTACCTCCATGTCATCCCTATTCTAGAAAATCAAGGAAATTTTCATTGTTGGGTCTGTGGACATCCCTGAAAGTGTTTTGATTTTCATAGCTTTTGTATTCCCCTAAAAGCTGCTCACTGATGTGGTCCCTTGCTCTCACAGTATGGGGCTTCCCCCTGCAGCAGCACAGTTCAGCACTCACATTCTAGCTGGGGCGCCAAGGTTCAGAGGTTTGTTATAGGATTGGAGTATGAGTACTACTTGCCCCACTGCACAGGAAACTCTGAGCTTCATCGCAAGCTGGATCAGTTTAAACTGGAAGTCGGATCCAGCCTGTGGGCCAAAAGTTCCCTTCTTCTCTTTTATACACGACTTGAAGATTTATATATGATTGGACAGCATTTGAAAACATGTTTAAAATATTAAATACTGACCTAGGTGGTGGTGTTTGATGGCCATGATTAAAAATGCCATCTCATTTTACTATAGAGACGCTGCTATAGTTTAAACTCTTTTTATAGGGAGCTAAAACTTTCACATCCTGGCACCTGCCTCACTCATAAATTTCACAGTCATTACTGGTTTCACTGGGCATTGTAGATGTATTAAAATGATTCATTCTTTGACCAGTTTAATCTTTTATTTGCTTTATTCCTGGATTAATTAGTGATTTGTGTAGTTGAGGAGGTCTGAAAAATCTGTACTTGTGGTTTCAGTGCCCAAAAAGAGAATCTGCCATTGCAGAACTGTAGGCAAATAGATGTAATCTGTGCAACCTCATTTATCAAATCAGCTGCTATCTAGTGTTAGGCTTGTTGGTGAAATCATCAACAGCTTGTATTTGCATTGTATTCATCGTGTTGTCTCTGGCTTTTCTACAAATAATCATAATATAATTTTCAGTGATTAACATTTGTAAGGTAAAATTAAAGTAGGAAACATCAGCATTGCAACACATATAAACAAACCATTGTGACGATGAGTCTTACAGCCTTACTCAGTTGACTTGGGCATGCAGGGCTTATGCTACAATTAAAAATGGCAGCATCAGGTGTTTGTACTTGTGCAGGATCCCAGGCTCTGGGACCTAGTGAGAGGGATTGGTCTCAAGTAGTAGCAGGAATGGCTTCACTGCTGCTGTTAGTTCTGTAGCACTTGACTGAGTCAGTTCAGCCCAACCCTCAGATTTCCTGGGATGGGGGATTTTCCGCCCCCCCGATGTAGAAGTACCCTTAGATTATTTCTTTATTCTGTTCTTCAGTGATCAGACAGTGTAAGCATCATTCATTCCTTCATTCATTCAGTAGGCAGTGAATTTCCAAAGTGAGACCACTCATTGTACAATGCCTTGACTCCTCCCATATATTAATTTATATCTTGAACAGACCAAATAATCCACCTTCGCAGTTCTCTTTATTATTATCTGTAAAGATATTGGAAAGCACAGTTACAGCTAAATTATACATTCTTCTTTCAGTGTTCTGTTTCCACTCATGATTTGTGCCATTGGTGTTGCTCTGATGATGGAACCTTTTCACATCATTGCTGATTGGAGCATTCTGACATCCTCTGTTCTCATTGCTCCTGAATGCTATGATGGTGTGACAGCCTGTGCCCCTTTCACAAGACTATGATAAATTTCATACAAAGTATACCTTGTTGAGGTATTGTGTGAAAACTCATGGTTTACTCATGATTTTATTGTCCTATAAAATATGTGGCAGTGTTTCATGTAAAGTTATAAGATTCCTCTGCATGGATCACAAGGCATGTTTCAAGCCTGGAAGGAGCAGCCACAAACGAATTTGCCAAAGACTACCCCAAGTCCCAGGTATCACCAAGCCGAACAGATGGTCATGTGTTCTTTGGCAGGAGGGAAGATGTTTGTAAAATTTATATCTTGACAAAGAAATGGCTAGGGGTTCCCATCACACAGACTTTCCATCCCTGAACTTCAGCTGGAGAAATGCTATAGTAAGGGAACTCTAAATCCAGTTTCCACCAGTGTCATTTTCTTATTTTATATTACTAATACACACCTCTTACTTTGGAACACCATGGCCACAGACCATAATAGTTATGCCTTAAATCTATACCCTATTTTACTTCAGAATAACTCAGTTTTTCCAAGGGAATACCATTCAGTACTTTTTTTCTAAAAAAACAGAAGTGCCAGTGACTTCAATAGCTTTTTGGTAGCTTGATTTAAATCAATGATTATTTTTGTGTCTGTGTGATTTAAATCGCTTTGCTTTTTAAATTACTCCACCCTGGATTAAAGTCACTTGTGCTTAATAATTAACATAGTGTAAGTAATTTCCACTGGGAGCTGGAGGGTGCGGAGAGCAAGGAACCTGTGCATATCTTTCTCTACATTGAAAAAGAGGGCATGTTTCTTGAGCTTACACTGTATAGACCCATATACAGCATAAAATGGATTTATCTAGGGTTTAGCTCCTACTGGGGCTGTGAACTTGAGTGCTGAGAAAATTCTCAGACTACACTGCTTTCAGCCAGTCTCTGCAGCTGGTAGGACATGGCCTCATCCCTGTGTCTCAGTTGAAGCAGGCTGGGAAGCTACACTCAACAAGACAGGGTTACAGGGTATCTGAGCAGTCAGGAGAAGCAAATTCTGTGTCTCAGTACATCAGGTGAACAGTCCCAGGAAGATCCCAACCCATCATTCCTGGTTTCAGGGGAAGCATTCTGTATGTAATAATGATCCAAAAGGTACTTAGTGAAATTGGTGGATTAAGTGTCTTTTAATCACAGAAACTTGACTTAAACCCTTGTACTCTAGTTGGAGCACAGATCACCTAAATTCTCTTCCACTTCACTCTGTCTCAGAACAAAACTTCTAGCTGACTCCAGGAGTACCTCAGTTGTTGTCCTTCTGTCTCAGTTGATCTTCTCTACGTTGTCTGTGGTCTTCCTTTTTTGTGGTTTCCTTTTGGGTTCCATTTGAGATGATAGGCTATGTTGGATCATAACAACAAGAAGTCCTGTGCTGGCACCTAGACTAAGCGAGATTTTGGAGCATAAGCTTTCATGGGCAAAGACCCGCTTCGTCAGATGCATGAGTCTGATGCATATGTTGGATAATGGTTTTCTGCAAGGGTGGCCTAGCCTTCCCCACTTTCTTCTCTTGATTTGAACATGAAGTTGTTCTTGTCCTGCTCTGTTCCATAGCTCCAGAATTAAATCCTAAACTGCAAAAGAAAGATCCTGAATGTTTGGTGCTGCAGGCAGTTAATACTCTCGTTTCATGAACCAGACTCAGTTCGAGCTCAGCAGTCTCCCGTAATGCTGATAGCCCAGATTCACTATACAGATCCTTAGCCAAGTCTTGTATCTTGAATTTAGAGGGTGCTAATAAAGACATGAGAGAAAGGAGCATTTTTAGATCCATGTGCAGAGACATGACGTATAGAGTAGCTGTTGTTTCTCACCATGCCACCTAAAGCTCCCGTGGGCTTTTCCAGTAAAATGCTATTACTTCTAATCTCTTCTCTACCATTGTAGTTGTATCAGAAATCACGTCTGCAGTGAGATTTGGAACCAAACAAACCTACTCAATTGATACATTGTCCCTGTTTTGTCTGTTATGGTTATTGTTGCTGAATAACTATATGGAAAAGATGCATGCTGTAGCAGATAAGGTGAGATTGAATAAAAATGGACTGTTGGCAGGATTGGCATCTTCCATGAGTTAGATGGTCCTGATTTGCCTCTCCCAGGCATTTACCAAGAATGACAGTATACCCATTACAGAATGTTTGTTTCTTTTTGAGAGCTTTGGATCCTGTGAAATCTTCCCAAATTATAGGAAATCTGCAGTCCATAGGGAAAGAGAGCAGTCTCTGACTGTGGCATGAGACATGCTCTCAGAAGAAGATGAGCCTGGTGTGCTTGAAGAACATAAACAGATTCTCAGCTGAAGGACCAGAATTCTTTGTGTGAATCACAGCTTTGTAAGAGGATGCATAATTTCATGAAATAGCTGCTAAGTATTAGAAATTTCAGAATGGCAACTGCTCTGAAAATTCCCTTGCTAATGGTAGATGAGATCTTTCTCATCCTGTCCTTCATGTCCGGGTTTATGCATTCAAAAGCAGAATTATACTTTTAAAGGGACTTCAATGAAAGCCCATATGCTGGCTTGCCATTTGTGGTATTCTGTGAAAATGAGGTGGTGCTATGGCCCCACCCCAGATTTCTATCTAAAGCATTTCACATGAATTTGTCATCTAATCTAGCAGTACTGCTCCCTTTCTTTTCACTCCTATAAGATTATATGGACATCTGCAGGTGAAAATAGGTAACATTTTAAGTGCAAAAAAAGTTTTAGTTTATTTGAATGAGACTAAACTGTTCAGAGTGTCTTCTAATCTTTTATGCTGATTATAAAAAAAGTCAAACCGTTTCTTTATTCAAACATAATCTAAATGTTTGTGTATGAAAGAGCTTATATATTGGCATCCATTCCTATGCCTGAGGGTTTAGGTCCCAATCCACTATGCTAAAGTGACCTCAGTAGTATGCTTTTGATGCATTACACTTGCCACTCTCCTGATTTCTGTAATACAATGCTTTATATGTTCATTTACACAGCCCTGCTCTTTAGACTTAGGACCAGTGGAGACAACAGCCTCGGGGGGCCCTGGGGCAAAAGGGGGACAGCTCCACGCTCACGGAAGCAGCAGGGGCAAGGGCAGTGCATGGTGCCGACCAGAGCATGTAGCCTGGTGCCCTGGCCCAGTGCTCTGGTGGCAGTTTAGAGGACCTAGGGCAATTGCCTCTTTTGCCCTCACCAATTGGCAGGCCTGCTTAGGAGTTGTCTGTATACGAACCTTAATGCACGAAAAATCAGGGTGTACATGTACAGCACCCTGTCTGTATGGCTCCTACCACCAAATGCTAAAGGGTCAGCAGTCTACTTTGAAACAACAAAACATCAAAGCACTTCTAATGAAGCTTCAGTGTGCAGTAGCAGGGTCTACCTGGCCAGTTAGTACATAGGAAGTTAGCGTGTTGTAGATTTACACCATGGCTTCCTGCATGCAGAATTACCGTCTAGACAAACCCTGAGCGTTCAAATTGGATGTTCTGTTTGGCTGAGCATGAATTCAGTCTCTTTAATTAAGACTCCATGTTCCACCTTACCCTAAGAAGAGTTCTGCTTGTCGAATGATGCCCTGAGGGGGTATGCGCAGAGGACACTTGGAGAAGGAATGACAGTTTCTGACACCCAGACTGTTCACTAACAGGGAGGGAAGGCGTAAGTGTGGTTGCAGGAGCACTTCAACAGGCATTTCCATCAAAAGATTCCAATGCGAGAACTAGACCATCATTACACCCCCTGAATGGGAGTATGCACAGTATATCTTGAACTCTGGTGACAGGTCAATAACTTTTATTTCTTACTGTTGTAATAATATACGCTGACCTTTTCAGAAAGGTTGGTTGTAGCAGTGGCTGGTAGCAGAATATTCACTAGGGAATAAAATATATGGATTTCTCAAGAAGCACCAAAAGGTGCAAAACCATAGTTTCTTCTTCCCATGCATGTGGCTCCCATGTATGATGCATCAGCTCCCCTTGCACAAAGCTTTGGGCATTTAAATAGCACGTTCCAGTAGGGGTAATATGTGCGGTCTGCATGTCCAGGCAGAAAGGGATCAGAGCAATCTGCTTATCTTTAGTTCCTTTTAATTTCCCTTCAGCAGCAAGCGGGAAGACTGTGTCCTTGTTTAGTCAGTTACTGTTAGAACCTATTCATTTTTTAATGTGGTTATTAGTTGCCTTGTCATCAGCTGCTTAGCTACTTTTGTTGGTTGTTGTTTTTACAGACTCTTCTTTTGTACTGGTGAGTGAGGCTAGTCACTTATCTTGTCAGTTTCAGGCTGTCTTGTTTACAGGCTTCAGATCCCTGGCTTGTCAGTTTTGGTTTTTATGCTGTAGACAGCTAACCAGGTTTCAGTTTGTGGCTGTTGTTCAGGAAAGTCATTCTGCTCATGGATGGACATGAACATGCTCCTCTCCCCTGCCCATTCCAGGGAACTCTCAGTCCCCTTCAAAGTGTGCCTTCTGAAGCACTTTTAAGAAGCACACAGAGATGTTCTTTTTATTGAAAACTTTGAGACCTCAGTCAGATGCTGATCTTCTGCAGCAGGGGTCAGCAACCCTATGGCATGGCTGCGGAAGGTGGGAGCTCAGCCCCACCTGTCCCCCTAGATGGAGCCAGGAGCTTTGTCAAAGCCATGCTGCCTGTGGATTAACAATGGATCAGCTAATGCTACCAACCATCACCTAATGGTGAAGTTCTGCATCTTAATTGATTAATGAAGTTGTTGTAAGTAGGATTATTAGTGACTTTGAAAGCATCATCAGCACTTGGCTCATACGTAGAGGTCAAAAGATCAAATTTTGGCTCTTGCCTTAGAAAGGTTGTTCACCCTGTACTACAGTAACAAAGGAAGTACTGACCCAATCTCAGTGGCTCTGTATCTCCCCACCCTTTGGTTCCCACCTTTCTTTCTTCAGAAATGCCTGGGTCACAAACATTGAACTGTTTGGTCTCCCAGGTCATTCAGTAAAGTTTTGTCCTTCAGTTCCATACCGTACTGCTAATACTCTGTCCTTCTCTTCTGGGTCGAATTTAATATACATCTCATGCACCAAGAGAGAGTCTCTGTTGGAGCTGGGTGCCATAGAACTGGTACCACTTGCCTTCAGAGGAAGAAAAATTTTACTCTGCTTACGTTCAGTACAGGGTACTTGTTAAATGCTGGTGGTAAGGACAGTAAATTTGCAACTTAAAGAGAAACAACATATAACAAGGAATTTTCCCCCACAAGAAATAATGTAAATTGAGGGGTACTGGGACTGTAAGAGTCTAAATTTTGCCTGTGTGACCCTTTAAATCCTAATGTACCACTCAGTTATCATGCCATATATTTAAGTATTTTAAACAACATTTAAAGTAATGATCCTAACCCAAAATACATTTTTATCCTATATGCGATATGAGACAAGGGAGTTGCAGAGGATACTGGGAATGTAGGCTAATTTTTTATTTTGTAAACTATGCACCAACTTAAATGTGAGGAATTTTACCTCATGTTCCTCCAAGTTTCAATGGTTTAGCTGCAAAACAACTTATTTCTGAGTGACTTATATCGAGGACTGACAGAACCAAAGAACAAGGGAGGTTGGCAAACTGCTAGATGTCAAGCACCTCAACAGTTGTGCGCAATCCGGATTTTCTCATGACTACTCTGGCATGCCTCATCCTTTCATTTGATCTTGTTGATTTGGTGTACAGTCTTCAGCTTCCAAGATACTTATTTTCATATGGCAATACACCTGTCACACTGCATTCTCCACTTTTCAGTACTGAATGACCATTATCAGTTTAGGGTGTCTTGTTTGATCACTCAGCTAAACCTTAAGTTTTCACAAAACACCTGTAGCTGGTAACTTCTCATTTACACTATCAGGAGATTGTGTGCCCATATCTTGACAGTTGGTTAATCTGAGGCAAATCAGTCCAATTCGTCTCCTACTGAGTCTGTGCCTGTTTTCAGACTTAAAACTGAAAATCAGTCTAGAAATCTCACTTTATTCTGTCCCAAACCAAAGAGTTATGAGTGCTCTCTTGCACTCCAGAACAGCAAGTGCGACTCTTGAAGAAGGCAATGGCACAGGAATGCATCAGGGCATGAGGACCCCATGGGTTCACCAAATGGTAATATAAGATCTCTAATGTAAGCCTGCGCCACACTGGTTATCATTATCCTGGTGAGACATTTAATCAGAAAAATATGAGGTATAATATGTATATTTACTAAAAATATGTTTATTAGGGCTGTAGTTAAAAGTAGTCCACTTAAAGTTAACATGTCATGAGACAAACTTCTCCAGATGGTGGGTGGAAGATACTTTCCATGGTGGACCATTGTGTATTGTGTGTCATATAATAGGAGTCTGTTAGTATACGATATTGTAGGGAGTCCGTCGTGTCCAACGATGATGTCTTGAGCTTGCACAGGCTCATTGGTTGTGCACTAAGATTAGGGTATTCCAATCCAATGTCAAATCCGTCCTACTGTATGGAGCAGAAACTTGGAAAACGACAAAGATGACTGTCAAAAAAAAAAATCCAGACTTTTATCAGTAATTGCCTCCTTAAATTCCTTGGATCCACTGGCCACACACCATCAACAAGCAAGGCCTGTGGCAGCTGACTCATCAACTTCCTGCAGAGGAAGAAATCAGGAAGAGAAGATGGAGATGGATTGAACATACCTTCAGAAAACTAACCATCAAAACCACAAGACAAGCCTAAAGTTGGAACCCAAAAGGAAAAAAGAGGGCACCCAAGAAACACCTGGTGTAGAGACCTGAAAATGGATGCTAAAAAGACAGGATAGACCTGCTCAGAAGTGGAAAAGTTTGCCCAGAACAGGGGATGCTGGCAAATGTTTGTCAATGGCCTATGCTCCAAGATGTAGAACTAGAAGAGGCTTATTACTACTATTACGATAGATTCTTGGCTACGGGGAGATATATATAGGTAGTCCGTCGTGTCCAACAATGCTGTCTTGAGGTTGCACAGGCTCATCAGTTGCGGAGTTGCGTGTGGCTGAGGAGTCCAAGCTTTGAATGGCAGGGGCGTTCACAGTGGGGGCAAGGGAATTGTCCTGGCTCTGTTGGTGCAGCTGCTGCTGTTGCTTTCTTCCTCTCACGAGCATCAATGAGGCATACATGTCACTGCTCTTCAAAGTTTGTTATAGGCATGTCGTACGAGAGCACGCCAGCCTGTTCAGTGTTTTGCATGCTGCTCTAGGTGATCTGGTTTTAAATCAGCATGAGCAATGTTGGCCTTCACACAGACTTTGTACCTCTTGTTAGGCCTACCTTGATTTCTTTTGCCCTGGAAGAGCTCACCATAGAGGAGTTGCTTAGGGATTCTTGACTCCTCCATTCATATGACGTGCCCTGTCCAGCGAAGCTGGGTTTTTGGAATCATGGCTTTGATGCTTGTGGTTCCTGCTCTGTCCAGAACTTCCAGGTTCGTAACTCTGTCCTGCCATCAAATGTGCAGTATTGACCTCAGGCTGCATGTGTGTAAGCGCTCCAGCAGTTTTATATGTCTTCTGTACATGGTCCAGGTTTCACAACCATACAGGGTACTGGTCAGGACTTCAGCCTTGTACACTTTCAGTTTAGTGGACGGTCGGGTATTGTGCTGATTCAACTCTCGCACTCTCAAGATGTTCTACTGCCCGGCTGGCCTGGCAGATTCTGGCATTGATTTCTTTGTCAAGGGAGCCATCATTGGTTATCACACTGCCATGGTACTTGAACTCCTCTACTGTTTTTAACTCTGTTCCTTCAATAAAGATTGAAGCAGGGAGAGCAGCAGATCCTGGAGCAGGTTGAAACAGTACCTTGGTCTTTCCTAGGCTGGTGGTCAAACCAAAGAGGCAAGCGGCATCAGCAGACTTTAGTATATTAAATCCAATGCTAAATGAAGAGCTGCCAAAAACTTCATAAAGGAATAGCAACAGAGAGGAAGCCGTGCTAGTCTACACACTATCAAAACAAAAAGCAGTCAAGTAGCACTTTAAAGACGAGCAAAATGGTTTATTAGGTGAGCTTTCGTGGGACAGACCCACTTCTTCAGACCATAGCCAGACCAGAACAGACTCAATATTTAAATATTGCTCGTCTTTAAAGTGCTACTTGACTGCTTTTTGTTTTCATAAAGGAATAAGTAAGAAGAGGAAAACAGTGCATGGGCAGCTTTATTTTAGGGTGAAAATCAAAAGTTTATGCTGGTATATTTGGGGAAGCAGTCTCCCTGATATCTTTCACCTAAGAAGTTAAACTGACAGGTTTGCTTCATGACAGAGAGATCTCATGCAGGCTTGAATGAAAGCACTGAAAAGAATTTTGTGAGAGAGACCTTTCTGTACGAAGGAGTTTAACTTTAAATTTAGTATCTGCTATTATTTTGTTCTATAGATAAATATTTGTTCTCTCATTGGTTTTTATTTGAATCTCTATTCTGTTTTAGATGAGTTTGTTTTAAAGGCTAATTCAATTGCTGTGTAAAATATGGATGTTTGGGGGAAGTGGGTGTTCCAAGTTAAAATGAGTAAGCTGTGTTTCTTTGGGAACAGGATCTGGAATTTCTGTGTGTGTCCAGTGATTTGGGGATGGATTCCACAAGGGAGTGCTTTGAAGAGACTCAGGGAATTTATTGACAGCTTGAAAGACAAAGACAGTGCTGCTGTAACCCAAAGGAAAATGCTTTAGTAGCCGACGAGCTTGTTGTATTCGTGAGCTAAGACCCAGCAAGCACAGGGAAAACTCCTTTGCACTTAAAGTACATAGTAACAAGATGACTCTCAGCAGTGGGTGCCATGAGAAGTGTCACATTGAGAGCTTGCCTATCAAGAAATCACAGAATCTTTCCCATATTATCTTTGTGCTTCAATAGCACCCTCAAATATAGATAAGAATTTGATGTGCATGTCTTCCACCCAGGTGACCTCTTTTATTGGATTGAGGCTGAGACCTATTCAGTCTTAGATCCAAGCATTTACAGAGCATGAATCAGCAGGTCCATTATTGCTCATTCAATACTTGGTTCTTTGCATGGATGGTTTTAGCCAGACAGTATTTGTGAGGAATACCCATGTCCTTCATATTTCTCACCCTTATATTAGATATTAGCAGCTGAGATGCACATCTTGGTCAATTGCAGACTCTCAACCTGTGGACTCAGTCAACTCAGAAATGTGTTGAAGCAAAGAGCTTTTTGCTTCCTTTCAGATGGTCTCTTTGTAGCAGAAGGAACCAAGTTGTGCAGGTTTTAACAGACAGCTCCACATAATTAGACAGGGAGGAACAAAATTCAGGCACCCTCTATGAAGAATCTGTTTTACTCTCTGCTCCTAACTAAATGGATTGTAAACTGCGTTGAGATTTTTTACATCATCAGTATATTATAGCTAACAAGTCAGGTGACTGCTTGTTCTACCACAGCCCAAGCTACCTTTGCAGAGTTTTAATCATTGCAGTTTCTAGAGCAGTAACATGGTTCTCAGTAGGCATGTGTGCTGACCCTTACTCTCTAGAATCGACCTCGAGTGAATGCTGAGCTTGGAAGAGCAGTTATGCAGTCCAAGCTCAGATGAGCTCTTCCACTTCCTGATTCACCAAACTGACTTGTAATTACCATAAGCGAAGCTGTGTCATTAGGAACTTGAAGAAGAAACAGTGACTTACTTTATAGTAAGGGTGTGTGTACACTACAAAATAAGGTTGAATTTATCAAAGCTGAATTGCAACACTGGATTTTATAAAGTCAAAGTTGAGCGTCTGCACCTGTTCACGAAGTCAATTTAGTGCTCCCCCACTAATTGTCAAAGTGTGACTGTTGCAGCAGTGCATTGTGGGAACCTATCCTACAGTTCCCTGAGCCCCATTGCATTCTGGGCTTCTTTGTTGGCTGCATTATGGGAAGAGAGGTGGTGAGAGTGTGATGTCATCATCCCACACTACATTGCTGTCAAAACAAATGGCCATTTTTCAGAAGTCTCTTTCCCCAATGAGATATTGTTTGAGTTGTCTGAATCACGGACCTTTTAACCAGATGTGCCATGATAGCACCCATTTCCATCTTTCCAGACTGCAGTGTCCTCCCTTCGAAGCCAAATGGCCAATTTTCAGAAGGAAATTAGGAAAAGTAGGGAATCCCATTGATGTCCAGTGGTTAGTCTCACTCACTCAGAAGGAAAGACTTGCTTTCTAGTGGTTAACCTCTCTTCCCGTTGAAAATCAGTGGTCCCCTGGCAAAAGAATACCTAGAGAGATGTGTACAGGAGCCAGAAGGATTGACAAAAGTGCTCAGGCTACAATAATTTTACGGGCCACTTGTGGCGAGTGGCAAATGTATTGGACTCCGTGGGTGTAGACAGTCAGAAGGTAGTTTTTCATTTCCTTTTCTGCATGCTTTCCTCACCAGTGGAGTAGTTGACACTGGTATTTCCATTTCCACATCATTATTAGTCTTTTGAATATAAACCTAATTTAGCTGAATAGGGAGGCTGTTTGCTCCTATTGGAGCTATTGAAAACATACGCAGACTGTACTGTATTGGTTTATACTGGTGGCTCATATTTTGAAAGTCTCATTGCTGGAATCAATAATGGAGTCATATAAACTTGTGGGTGAAATATTTTAAATGAATCACTTGGGTTTGCTAGGCACAGGTCACCCAACCTCTTTCTGCTTTAGAAAAAAAGGAAGGAGAAGAGGAACAAGTCTAGAGAATATAAGTGAGGGAGGGGAGACACAAGAAGAGACTTACTCTTTTTTCTTTCTACTAAGCATAGTACTGGCTAAACTGTGCTTCTGAAACAGCTGGAATATATAACAAATAATTATCCTGTCATATATGTGGGTTTTCAGAGTGGACATTCTGTATTCTATATAGTTTCTTATATTGTGCTAATCTCTGTGGCAGCTGAGTGTCTGATTATTTCCTACATGTTGATATATTTTGACTACAATAATAAATTTGGAATTTTGTGTTTTTCTTCAAGGTATGGAATATATGAACGGTGTAGAGAATTGGTGGAAGCAGGTTATGATGTACGGCAGCCAGACAAAGAAAATGTTACACTTCTTCATTGGGCTGCAATCAACAACAGGATAGATCTGGTGAAGTATGTGCTAATATACAGCTAAACATCAGTTTTGCAGGGAAGAAAGAGAGCTCGGTGGTTTGAACATTGGCCTACTAAACCCAGGGTTGTGAGTTCAATCCTTGAGGGGGTCATTTAGGGATCTAGGGCAAATAGATATTTAAAAAAAAAAAAAGGGAAGGGGTTGTTGGTCCTGCCAGGAGGGCAGGGGACCTAGGACTCAATGACATCCCAAGGTCCCTTCCAGTTCTATGAGATGTGTATCTCCACATATTTATTGTAATGTCTGTAAGCAATTTTTATGCTTGTTTATAATGCTGAAAAGACTTCACAGTTCCTTTTTAAGCTCATTCATTTTCAATTTTAAGACTAAAAAATAAAAGCCAGAAACTCATTTTATATATATCGCAGAATTTCTGGGATTCAGTAATAGACAAGAATTAGACCTGTTAAATTCCCAGCAGCAAGTCCAGGCCTGTTTCAGATCAGTTAAACCTTTCAGAACAGTGTTCAGCTGCATCATTTGCAATACAAGTAGGCTACTGCAAATTCTTGGGTCCAATGAATGGCACTTTTAATTTTCAATCGATGATATAGCAGAATGGATTGTACAACCAATGACCTTGAAATATTGCCTTTTGTAACTATCAATTTTTCTTCCCTGAGGAAAGCTAATCTTATGGAAGAAGACAGTGAATTTTCTAGACAACTAAGGCAATGTCCTTTTGGTTCTAGTATTCTCTTGTTACTGTTTTTTTTGGTCTTATACAATGCAAGAAATGATGACCAAATAAAAAATCCTTTAGGTTTTTAGAACAATAGAGACTATAGTATGGAAACTTATCACCCCTTTCTTTGGAAATAATATAAGCTAAATCTTGATATAAACCCTTGTAGTCTTTGACTGGCGGGATTTGTTATAAACCCAGAAGAGTGTGTGTGTTTGAGGGGAGGGCAGAGCACTAGACTATTTCACTAAGCCATAATACAGGTTTTAAAGTAGTATTGTAAGTTAATGTGCATGCCCAACCATACACAGAACCACATCAGGCACAAAGGGATTCTCTAGATAGGCTTTAGGCCTCATTTGTTATAGGTTCTTTGGTCACCAGACTTGGCTGTCCCCAAGTGAAAGTTGGCGTCAAGGGCATACTTTTCCTATTGCAGTTCTTACTGCCAGGACCCCTGAAGGAGAAATGTGGGCAGAAGTTTGTTAGTCATTGGTTTTGAAAGACAAAAACAAGTGGTATTGTAGTTCTCCTGGCAAAGGCAACTAATCTTCTTTTACACTGTCATGGAAAAGGGTATAAGGAAAATAACAGTGATTGTGGCCATATTTCTAATTCAAGTCTCTGAATATCTTCATTTAGATAAAAGGCAGGCAGTATTCTACCTTCCCAATCATTTTGAGTGAGAGTCTCTGGACAGAATTGATTTTTTTAAAAAGTAAGGTATCTGGATTCTTCAGGAAACCCGGAGTGTTTTATGTGAGAGTGTTTTCACTTTCCTACTTTTCTTCCTGTTTTTCATATTGTTTATCTTCCTCCTCCTTCTGACTTGTCCAACAATGGCAATAGCTGGAATGTTAAAGAAGACCTAAACAATTTAAAACACTAAAATAAAGTAGTACTGAGATACACACAACTCGAGTGTGTGTATCTATCTCAGTTTAACGTGATTCTGAGTGGGAGGAACCTAGCTCCGGGCTCTGGGCTGCCTGCCACTCAGAGGAGTGCGGAAACTGACCAGCGCTGCTGCACTGCTCAGTTTTCCCAGCTCCTGACAGGGGAGGCTGCTGCCCCTGACAGGAGCAGTTTCCCAGCTCCTGTCGGGGCAGCAGCCTGACACTTGACTGTCATCACTGTCAGGAGCAAGGAAACTGACCAGAGCAGTGGCGTTGGTCAGTTTTCCCTCTCCTGTGAGCCACCAGCATCCCAGAGCCAGGCCCTTGGCTGCCCACCTGCTGTGCTGGTCAGTTTCCTGGCTCCCTGAGTTATGCAAAGTTTGACTTACATAGGGTTGCACAAAACTTCAGTGTCCACCTGTATCGGGGGTCTACTGTATACGTATTTTTGTCTGGTACTTTAATATCTTTGTTAAAAAGGTATGGTGGCATCTGAAAGCAATTCGTAAAATGCAATCTTACTTGTACTCACTTATTTATTCAGTAAATGCAAGTAGTTTATCATGGTTAATGTCTTCAATGATGTGCTTATATTACAAATACTTCCCCCTGAATTGGCGTGATTCTTAATAGAGTCCAGAGACTGAACAAGCACTGAAGCAGAACTGTTCCCTCCTCCAGAAGTACTGATTGTTGCTTTGTCAGGGATTTAAGTATAGAGGTGAAGTAGGTGAGAACTGAAGTTAATGAAGCAGTTCTGCACAATACATGTCTGCTTTATGGCTTGTTTCTGGCTAAGATAATTATCCACTCATTGTCACGATCTCTTAGAAACTCCCACAGCTCCACTAAATTCACCTGCAATCTGCTAGCTTTATTAAATTTTCAGGCAAGTTGTAACTCTGGAGTTATGCCATTTCTAAGGCCTCATTTAGGCCTTCCTTATTACGAAAGAGGGAAACCAAGTTAGTGATGTATAATCCCTCTTTCAGCGATCCAGTACTCTGTTTCTTCTGTTGCAGATATTCTTGTAACTAGGTGTTTTGTGCCTTGTCATATGATTACTTCATACATGACTTGATAGCAAAATCACTGTTGAAAATTCAGATGATGAACCAGAATGGCAGATTTGAACATTTACCATGTTGATGATGGGTTGGAGGGATGTTTTGGAGTACAGGTTAAACCCCTATCCTCTGGTGCCCTGGATATGTGACCAGTGCCTGAGAGGAGGTCAATATTTTCTAGCACATTACCAGCACTTACATAGATGAGTGGGCTCTTAGAAGACATTTAAAGGTAAATTACAGTGAAAGAACAGCATAGATCACTGAGAGCCAGGACTGATGGCTGTAAGCAAATTTTATAGGACCATGGGAAACTTGGCCACACCCAAGTGTCTGGCTAACAAAAATCGTGCTGGATTGTGGAGTTTGCTGGATGAGAGAGTTCCAGATTAGAGAGGTTTAACCTGTACAGGTCTGAATTTCATAGCTTGTTTCTTGATGCAGACTGGGCTGAACTTAAAAATCTTGGATCTAAACACCTCCAGGTTTTAGGATGCCTGAAATCTTGATTTGACACCACATTTTGCATGTAGGGTTCAATTTTTAAGTGTTACAGATATATTTTTTCATTGTCCTGCATTGAAGAAATTATATTGTTAAGGTCTCTGGGAAGACTTGTGTTTAAAATTGTTTTTTTTCCCCCAGTATCTTTCTCATTTTACTAATTTAATCTCACAGGGAAAGCATTCTTCAGTAGGGAAAAAGAATAATCACAGAATTATCTCAAAAATATGAGTTGTTACAGATTAAATGTGGATAATTCAATTTGTTTTACAAGTTGTTGGTCAGATTGAAGATGTTTTTTTAGAAAAATTAGAAGTGTCTGAATAGAAATGAAAGCATCAGGTTTTTGTCCTCTAATAACTGTAATTGAGCGTGTTAAGTCTCTACACTTGGTTAAAAGCATAACAGAAATATTCATTCTTGGAACAATTATTTCAGTGAGGACATTCCAGTAATAACACATGCTGCAAATTTAAATGGTCTAAAACTGTTTTACCTTCACTCAAATCTGCAAGTATTCTAGTCTGTTTTCCATAATCAAACACAAAGGGTGAGTCTACACTAGCTTTCCATTTTGAAATCCATTTCGAAAGGTGGTCTAATTTTGAAAGAGGCTGTGGAGCGCCTACACACAGTGGCCTCTTTCGAAATTATTTTCAGCATAAAGGTGTGTGCATTTTGAAATCGCTCTTCCCATCTGATTTCAGGAAGAGCGGCCCCTTCCGAAATTGAATTCGAAAGAGGGCATGTGTAGGTCCGCCATGGCAGCGGCCACAGGGAGTGCGGAGATACTCTTGCCAGCCCCAGCGGGGCTCTGTGGTGTCTGGGTCCAGCCGCCCTTAAAGCTGCAAGGACCCAGAAACCCTGTGCAGGAAACTGAGTGTATGCTGGCAGCCTCAGGAACATGAGCTCTGTCAGGCACACCCTGCATCTGCTCCCACACACTGGCTGCACATCTCACCAGTCAGATGGTGAGCACCCAAGACCCCAGGAGTCCCTCTCTTCTCAGCCAGAGGGGTCATTGGAGGCCAGCCAGGGCCAGAAAAGGAGAGGCCCTTCATGGACAGAGGCTGAGGTAAAAAACTTCCTCAGCTTCTGGGGGGATGAAGGTGTGCTGTAGCACAGTACTGATGGGCTCAGGAATGCTGCAGCCTTCGATCACCTGTCCCTGGGGCTCCGGAATTGTGGCCGCCCTCTCCTCACAGCTGATCAGGTGCAATCAAAGGTCAAAGAACTGATGCAGGCCTGCAGTTGGGCCCAGGTATTCAGGCAGGTGCTTGCGGGCAGGGACCACCCCAAGGTGCCCATACTATAAGGAGCTACACCACGCTATGGTCTGCGGTGCAGATTACTATATAGGTTCCATTGAGGGCACCAGAGCAGTTGGGGAACCGAATGGCTGCAAATCCTGGCATGGCAGTGTCAAGATCCCGGACCCAGATGGCCCTCCTCAGGATGACACGGTTGATCTCCTTGACCACCTGTGTGAGGGAGGGCATCGACAATTGGGCCTACACGGCAGGGTGCCCCATGGCCCTCTATGCCCTTCCCCTTGAGGGTCATCCAGCCTCCTCCTCTGCAGGGTGCCCTGGCCCAGGAGCCCACTCCTTCTTCCCCATGGTGGGTGTGGGACCGCAGCCTGACTTACCTGCAGGAGGACGGCCCCGACAATGGCCTTGACCACCCCGAATTGGTGTCCAACTGAATGGTGGCTGTCCCTGGTGGCCGGCTTCCACAATGTAATCTCCACCCTTTTCTCGAGTGGGAGCATGGGCTGCATGCAGGTGTCCTCATGCTGCAGGACGTGTGAGAGCCGGTGACACAGCTCCATGAATGTCTGTCTCAACATCCTAAGGTTCTGGAGCCACCTTTGTCATCCCACCGGCCCATCACCAGCTTCTACCACCAGCCTCTGCTGCTGGGGTACCTCCGGAGGGGACGGGGAATGGTGCGCTGCAGGTGCCCTGTGGCCAGGGCCTGCAGGTCCCCCGTGGGAGGGGTTGTGGACTTCAGGGCTTCCATCAGGGCCAGGATCACCATGGCTAGCTGAGCCCTGGAGTTGGGGGAGTTGTTGTCCTAGGGAAGGTTCTGGGGCTCCATGTGCTGCAGCCTTTGCTCTGATCACATTGTCTGCAATGCAGTCCGCAGCTCAGCAGCCCTCTACTTGTGCAGGGTTGGTGTGTTTGGGAGGGGCCTTTTAAGGGGACGGCTGGCTGCAAGCCCTGGAAGGCTTGTCAGCCATGCGACCCCATGTGCGCCATTCTCTGGCTTGTTCTTTTGAAAGGGCATGTGTTGCTGTGTGGACACTCCCTTTCAAAAGAATGGAAGGCTCTTTCAAAAGAGCAGATCAGCATTACGCTCCGCTTTGTGCGTGTGGGTGCGTCCTTTCAAAATCCCTTCTTTCGATTCTGATTTTTGAAATTCAGGCTTTTGAAATTTGAGTATAATATAGACACAGCCGAAGTTTTCTTTAATCTGTCAAATATATTTAATTACAACTTCGTTAAAATGTTTTAAATAACTTTCTCTCTCTTAATAATATAAATCCTTTCACATGAACACACAGTGATAACTAAAATAGCAATCATGCTGTTAAGAAAAGTAATGTCAAAATAGTACTACAGCAGCAAAAAGCTGTATGCATCAGAAATGCAAGACTGGCAATTTTAAGGAGGAGATGAGTTACAGGAAGGCTGAGCATTGTTTTTACATATGCATCTTAGAGCCATTTTTAATTCAATATTTGTCACTTACCTTCTGTGTTTATTGTTGTAATTAAAGCAATCTAGGTTAAATACGTATTTTTTTTTCATTTTGTTTTTAGATTCTACATATCAAAAGGTGCTATTGTTGATCAGCTGGGAGGAGATTTAAATTCCACCCCACTTCACTGGGCAACGAGGTGGGGAAAAATTCTTGTTTTTTCTTCACTCCCACTTTAATTAGTAATTTATTTATTGTAATGAAATTCCTTTATATGTTTCTATTTTGGGAATGTGTAGTGCTTCCACGAAAGAATGATCTTGGGAAAGTGGGTTGCTGGTAGTAATGGAGTACAGGCTGAACCTTTATAGTCTGGATTTCTGTGGCCTGGCAACATCTGTGGTTCCTAGGCAAGAGCACTCATGGGGAATAGACGGGCCCTGAGCTCAGCAACTCCTCCCTCACCCTCCCAGAGCTTCTGGAGCATTGCAGATAGCTCATTTGCAGCATTTAGGTGCAGGGAGGGAGAGGGATAGAGTTGGGGGGGAACTTGGGGTGGGGGCAGAGGAGAAGAGGTGGAATGACTGTGGCACCCCCCACCTGAGGGCAAGGGGTGTGGTACTGCAGCCGATGGTAGGGGCAGGGAGCGTCACCTGGGTGCACAGGACTCAGTGCACTCCCAGGTTGATATACTTCTGGTTTGCTGCCAACCCACCTCTTCCCTGGAGTGTCCCTCCCTACCTCAGTCCTCACTTATTCAATGCTGCTGTGGGATTGGAGCCCCACAGCTAGCAGCAGCAGCAGAGGGGCTGACATTAACTTTCCCTGGTCAGACAGATGCCCTTTTTTCAGGAACAATCAGGTCCCATGGCTGCTGGACCAGGGAGGTACAACCTGTACATCATATGTTTTGGCTTACAGGGACAGGGCAATACAGTTCATCTATTGGCCAGCTTGCTAGTTTCAGATGTAGGGGATGCTGATTGTTATAAGCAAGGATATACATTGTACAAAAATTGCAGTCAGTGATTGCTTTGTGGCTCTCTTTATTACTACTTTGGGAATCTTGCTTTTGAAGATATGGTGGATCTCCTAATATAGAAATGGAAGGTATGAGTCAGATTATGGTTTGTGTCTGATGTTGCCCAGACTATTGCCATATAAATTTAAGACGTTATTAGGACAGCAGAATTATTATGTAGGATACTGTCAAAGATTAAAAGAGTTGGATGATCACCTGTGAATAGTACCACATAGGCAACTTTCTTCAAATATTTACTCCTTCGGATACGGTAGAATAGAAATTAATGGGAAAGGAAGTGAATATGGTTATGTTGGCAAACCATAATTGTGCACTGCAAAAAGAAGGGCCGGGATACTGTTGCTACTTCATGGTGAACTATCCACTCATTAGGCTAATTTTGTTAAATGTCAAAACTAATTTATTCCTTTGGGTTAAAAATATTTTACTGTGTGTATATTATAAGGTGAACACACAAGCGGATTATTACTGCTGTAAATTAAGTCAGGTTCAGAGAATATTTGACTATCATTTTGATAGTCAAAATAGTCATTTTGATAGTCAAGGCTATGGCCACACAGCAAAGTTATTTCAAGATAATAGCTGTTCTTTCAAAATAACTTTGTGAACATCTACACTATGCACATGCTATTATGAAATAAATTCAAACCGGTGAGCACATTATTTTGAATTTCATAAATGTCATTGCAGGAGGAATGACACCTTTTTTGAAATAGGCTCCGTTAAAACACAGAATACTATTTCAAAATGAACCGTAAAGGTGTCCAATGGTACTACTTCAAAATCGGCACAACATGTCTGGACATGCTATTTTGAAATAGTTGGGTACTATTTTGAAATGGATTCTTGTGTGTAGCTGTGTTATTTCAAAATAAGCTATTTCAGAGTAGCTCTTCTGGAATGGCTTATTTTGAAATAACACTGATGTGTAGATGTAGCCCAATTGACCTAAGCCACGTTTTGAGGAAT
Source organism: Carettochelys insculpta (assembly GCF_033958435.1). Lineage (NCBI taxonomy): Eukaryota > Metazoa > Chordata > Testudines > Carettochelyidae > Carettochelys > Carettochelys insculpta. The sequence continues at coordinate 306,842,689 of NC_134137.1, read as the reverse complement.
TGAGGAAGCCCATTTTGTCATGTCGCAGCTGTGCACAAACTGACAACTGTGCATATTTAGTACTTTATCACAAACATGGCGAGAACAATTATAATTGTTATCCTTAAAAAAGATTTTATACATGTTTTAAATATATTACAGGGCAAGTGTCAGCCCTGAATCAGTACTTTTTTCCCCATAGTAGAAGGATACATTGCATCCTCTCCCACGTTAAAAAAAACAAAACACTGTTTATAGACAATTTTATGAAATAAATTTAAATTTAATCAGTTTCATCCTGGATTGCTTGTATATTTACAGTCAAGTGCATAGTACTCACCATTTTCAAAGGAGAAGTTGCCGTAAGCTTTAGGTCAGTGATATAGTTTAATAAAAATGTTTGACTTCAGCATTTTGCTATCCAAATATATTACCAGATTTGTTTTACACTATATATAAACTGTGTGTGTGTACGCGTACATTTATATAGTTAACTATGTGTTTGTGTTCACTGTTATGTTTAGACAGGGTCACTTATCCATGGTCGTACAACTGATGAAGTACGGTGCAGATCCGTCACTAATTGATGGGGAAGGATGCAGCTGTATTCACTTAGCTGCACAGTTCGGGCATACATCTATTGTTGCTTACCTGATAGCAAAGGGACAGGTAAATTCAAGTAAAATAGCAAATTGTAAAGAATAGATTTCAAAGCAGAATATTTCACTTGTAAGAAAACAATTAAAAACTATGCCTATAGTTTAGGTAACATAATGATCTGTTTTGGAAACTGCCATATCTCTTTAATATTATCGTATGTACTTTTAGACTACTGCATTTAACTGAAGCATCTAACATCTGTAAATTGTTGGGGCAATACTTGACTTTTACTCCTGTGTGTGTAATAACTAGTATAATAGGTGTAAATACCTGTGTATTATGTACTCGATTCATTGAATGTGATTTAAGTATATTTTAATTGTTCACAAACACAAATCTCCCAATGAATGAAACCTTACAGTAACAGCAGACAAGAAGCATGATGACATCACAAGACTAAACATTTTTGTTTTTTAGCTCTCCGTACACGTATGGGTGTACAACCCAGACAAAGAATTACATAAGAACATAAGAACATAAGAATGGCCATACTGGGTCAGACCAAAGGTCCATCAAGCCCAGCATCCCATCTGCCGACGGTGGCCAATGCCAGGCGCCCCAGAGAAGGAGAACAGAAGACAAGTGATTTATCTCCTGCCATCCATCTCCTGCCCTTGTTATGAAGGCTAGGGCACCATACTTTATCCCTGGCTAATAGCCATTTATGGACCTGACCTGCAAAAATTTATCAAGCTCTTTTTTAAACCCTAATAGAGTCCTGGCCTTCACAGCCGCCTCGGGCAAGGAGTTCCACAGGTTGACTGTGCGCTGTGTGAAGAAAAATTTCCTTTTATTAGTTTTGAACCCACTACCCATCAATTTCATTTGGTGTCCCCTAGTTCTTGTATTATGGGAAAAGGTAAATAATTTTTCTATATTCACTTTCTCCACACCATTCATGATTTTATATACCTCTATCATATCGCCCCTCAATCGCCTCTTTTCCAAACTGAAAAGTCCCAGTCTCTCTAGCCTCTCCCCATATGGGACCCTTTCCAAGCCCCTAATCATCTTAGTCGCCCTTTTCTGAACCTTTTCTAATGCCAATATATCTTTTTTGAGGTGAGGAGACCACATCTGCACGCAGTACTCGAGATGTGGGCGTACCATAGTTTTATATAGGGGAAGTATGATATCTTTTGTCTTATTATCGATCCCTTTTTTAATAATTCCTAACATCCTATTTGCCTTACTAACTGCCGCTGCACACTGCGTGGATGTCTTCAGAGAACTATCCACTATAACTCCAAGATCCCTTTCCTGATCTGTCGTAGCTAAATTTGACCCCATCATGTAGTACGTGTAATTTGGGTTATTTTTTCCAACATGCATTACCTTACACTTACCCACATTAAATTTCATTTGCCATTTTGCTGCCCAATCACTCAGTTTGCTGAGATCTTTTTGTAGTTCTTCACAATCCCTTTTGGTTTTGACTGTCCTGAACAACTTGGTGTCATCTGCAAACTTTGCCACCTCACTGCTTACCTCATTTTCCAGATCATTGATGAACAAGTTGAACAGGGCATTATTATATTGTTGAACAAGTTGAACAGGGCATATATAATATTATTATATTATATTATTATATATATTATAAGTTATTATATTGTGGATTAAATTAGTGAAATAATCTCCATAAACCTGTTTTAGTATGTATCGATACATATATATTAAAGATCTGCTTCTCAGATTAACTCATCCAGTTTGCCAGTATTAAACAAAAGTGTTTTCAAAGTGAATTGTAGGCTAACTGGCACACATGACTAAACACTTGTTCGGGTATGGTGTCCATAACTCTTTTTTTAAATAAAAAAAACCTTATTTTTTACTAGGTGCTCCCAATTGTGTATTGTTATGTGAAATTGAAAGTTACTCTAAAGCACGGGTTATATTATACAATATGGGGATATTATGATGATTTCAATTTATAGTTTACATAAATGGTAACGTATGTTTAATTTTTATAAATGATTTTTAAAGTAAACGGTCTTTCAAGTTGTACAACAAAATCTAGTGAAACTAGCAGATCTCACTGTAGACTCGAGTATTTGTGCAAACAATCCTATAGCTGTATGTATTAGCATATCGTGTGATTAAAAACATTATATACTAAGTAAATGATATGCAGTAGACAGTGATTGTCGAGGCATAACTGAGTTTCCACTTCATTATTGTTGTTCTGACTGCTTTGGCCTTGTAAACTTACATAGTCTTCTCCTGTTCATCCCAAACTCTATTATCCAAATCTATGTGTTATTTGCATCCCTTCCTTGTCCACCACGTATCTCCTGCTAGGGTAGGATTCAGGCAACATGGAGGTTTGGATAATACAGCAGAGACTCCTGAACAGGGCCACAAGGATGTGGAGTCCCTGGCCATGAGGGAAGCCACCCTGCTGCTGAATGGTTTCTGCAGAAGAACAAGGAACCCCTTGCACTCCTGTTGATAGTGAGTCGGTAGGACTAAGACATAAGAGCGCAAAGGGCTCCTTTGGCTGTCACTCACCCTGCAGCAGCTCATCTCTGAAGGGCATAAGGTGTATGGAAGGCTGCCCTCCTTGTGGTCAAAACAGCATCCCAGCGGAGACTGGATGTAATCTGCCTGTTGGTAGTTCAGGGAATCCTCTGCAGCCCCAAGGTTAATGAATTGATTGAGTAGGGAGAAGTAGAGAACTCTGGTCAGGATTCTGTGGAGGAGCAGGAGGATGAAACTCCAGCTTGTTGCAAGGGAGGATATTCCACTTTTGGATGACTTCTACCTTCTCAGTTATTTGCACACCGGTTTATCTTGAAAAAAACTTGTTCCTCATGCAATTTGAATGATTGGGACTGTATTGTACTGTATTGGCTCCTTACTAAAGTAGCTGAAATGGAACAGTAGATGGTGCTGTAGCATCTTCAGTCTCATGTTGCTAAGTGCACTTACCTCATATTTACTTCCTCCTGAGAGTTTGGTTTATACTGACAATAGCAGAAAATGGTTTTATAGTGTTCTTTTGAGTTTTTAAAATACTTTTTCAGATCTATTATTTTCAGTATTCAGCTTTCATTAAACTATTTCTTGGAGTCCAATAGAAAAAATTGTTAGACTGTTCAGTAAGATACTATGTTGACCATATATACTAGCTCAATGTCTGTTAAAACAGCATAGATGATGTAGTCAGAAATTGTTAGAAATAAGAATAACATAATTCTGTGTAATCAGCATATTCCACAAATTATGCATTTTGTTAATGAATTGTGTGTAAAACTGTGATTTTGGGGGGGCAAGGCTTTTTTGTGTGTGATTAATATATACACTATTTTTAATTTCAAAGTCCCATTGCTTAAAGAAGCTGTTGGTTTAAAAAAAATTTGCCTTCAACATACAAATTTGTATACATAAGTTAAAAAAAGCTTTGCATTTTAGTTGCAGAAGCTCTTGAGAAATGTTTCTTGATTATTTATATATACATGGAATACATATACAAAATATTTTTTTCAAAAGAAACTGCTGGTACACAGGTGTGTTTTGTTTCTTTTGGAATTAAAAACATAATGGAAATATTTCTCCTAATCACAAGCTTTATAAAAGCTTATTACTACGCGACCTAAAAATTGTGTCACTTTTACCGTCACAATGCCCCTATAGTCATACACAGTGAATCCATAATATGGATTAATTACTCTGCCTATATTGAATGACAGCCAGGAAAATGCAGTTGAAAAATATTTCGAGCCTGCATATGTTCTCAATATACTAAATAGTTTAATCAGTAAATATTGCAGTATTATGCATTTAGGTATGCTTTTACATATTTGTGATGGTTATTGAAGTTAAAATACTATTTCACATTTTGTAAAAGAGTTAAAAAAATGGAAAATGTTACAAAATCCCACCTATATGTGTTGGAAAAGTAAATCTGATATAAAACATTTTGGGTGTGTCTACACGTGCACAATATTTTGAAAAGACTGGCCCTCTTTCGAAAGAGTGAAGGGAGCGTCTACATGTACCATGCACTCTTTCGATGTGAAGTCAAAGGAATGCAGCCCAGACATCGAAAGCTGGACCCCGATCCCACATGGGAAAAGCACCACCCATGGAAAAACCACATCGAAAGAAGGCACGTGTACGTGCGCCACAGCCCGCTCTTTTGAAAGAGGAGTCCTCCACGACGGCGCCCAGTCCGAGTGCGGAGATGCCCTGCCCCACCAAGTGGAGCTCTATGACCTGCACGTCTGGCCACTCTTAAAACTGCTTGGACCCAGAAACCTCATGGCAGAAAGCTGAGAGGAGGCAAGCTGCAAATGCACGAGCTTCAGGCAGCATGACCTCTCAGCCGCACCTGACAACACAGACAGGCACATGGCCAGTGCCTGGCAGTCCCCCGAGCCCCAGGGTCCCCCCTCAGAGCTCCCACAGGGCTCCCAGGGGTCTGTCCTGACAAAAAGAAAAGGGCCCCCTCCTGGACGGACCATGAACTGAGCGACCTCCTGGGCCTCTGGAGGGAAGAGGAGGTATTCCGGGAGATGGGGTAAAGCAGAGGAATGCCGCTGTCTTCGCCCACCTTGCCTGGGAACTGACCAGCCAAGGCCACCCGGAGGGGACCCTGGAGCAAGTCCGGAGCAAAGCTAGAGCTCTGGCAGGGCTATGCCCGGGTCCAGGACAAGGCCGCACACTCAGGGGCAGGCCCCTCTATCTGCCCGTGTTATAGGGAGCTCCATAGCATCCTGGGGCCCCGGGACAGCTCCCCTACAAAAGCGGTCCTGGACAGCTCGGCAGACCAGTCTGAGCCGGAGGAGCTGCAGGAGCCAGGACCAGCCAGCCTGAGCCAGGGGGCAGACACCACCCAGGACTGGTTCAGCGAGGAGGGCGACCTCGTCATCGACATCCCCTCGCGGTCATCCAGCTGGGCCCCGGGGAGCCGGTCGTCCCCGGAGATCCTCAAGGTCCCCCTAGTAAGTGCACAGCGGGGCCAGCACCCCTGTGGGCAGGGCAGGGGTGGCACCCCTGACAGCGGCCTGGGCACAAGCCTGGAGGCCCAGGGCCACACACCCTGGCCAGCCACAGCCTGGAACACACCCTCTGCACCTGCCAGCACCACCCAGCACCGTGGACAGTTCCAGGCACCCAGTTGGCCAGTGGGCGTCCCATTGGGCAGCCCACACCCGGGGATGGTTCCACCCAGGGGGGAAGCCCGTGTGCACTTGATGCCACAGGGGTGCCATGTCCACCATGGCCAGGCCCTGGGAGGGTCGGGGGAGGCGGGGCTCCAGGGCTACAGGGTCCCAGGGGGAATGGGGACGAGGTCCTGCTTGGAGATTGACATGCTATCCATCACCCCTTGCAGGTGCAGCAAGTGAGGGTCCATGCAGTCCATTGGCATCGGTGGTCTCCGAGAGCTCCCCGGAGGCATCGAAAAGGGTCGGGCATCCTCAGCAGCAGCGTTACGCAGGGTGCGCAGCCGGAGGTCACAGCGGCGCCTGGTGGATGACCCCGCCAACCTCCACCAGGTGGAGCTTATGGAGCACCGGCTCTGGCTGGAGGAGTCCGACCTGGCATGGCGGAGGGAGGCCTGGGACAGGCTCATGTCCCGCCTGGATGCCATCCATGGGACTTTGCAGGAGCACATGGGCAAAGTGGCCCGGCTCCTGGCCCTCCGCACCCGCCGCCAGCTGCCTAAGGCCCCCCCCCCCCCCCCCCCGAAAGGTCCCACCCAGGGTCTCCTGCCCACCCCACAGAGTCCTCCACCCCACTTAGCACAGATGCCCCCCCTGCCGTTCCACCACGCCCGTACCTTTTGGTGCTCCCTGCCCAGTCCCGGCCCTGCCGTGGCACCCGCTCCCGGGGGGGAAGGGGATCTCGGGGCTGGCATGGCTCTCAGCCCACAACCCCCTTGCCCGAGTGACCCTCCCAAGTCTGGCCCCCTCCCGAGTTCAGTCCCTCTCCCAGTTCTAGCCCCTGCCCCATACCCCCCCACACATAGTGTGCATAGTTGTTGAACTTTTACACCACAGTTTTTTACAGTTTATTATTGATTAAAGGTTTATATTGTGCACCACCACCCGTGTCCCGTGGTCCCATGGGAGGGAGGTGAGGCACGGTGGTGGTGGCGGTGCATGTGGTGGGGGGGTGGATGTATGGGGGGAGGGGGAGGTGTGGGCATTGAGGTTCTCAGTGCGGCCCCGGGGCGAGACATGCATGAAGGGCCTCCTGGATCTTGACACCATCGCAGTTCGCCTGGCGGCTGGCGACAGCAGCCGGCTGCTCGAACCCCATTTTGGCCTCAGCTGCCCACCCCTGGATGTAGGCATCCCCCTTGACCTCCACAATGTTGTGGAGGACGCAGCAGGCGCCCACCACTTGTGCGACATCGTGCATCCACACCTCGAGGCGGGCAAGAAGGCACCGCCACTGCCCCTTGAGGCACCCAAAGGCCCACTCGACCATGTGCTGGGCCTAGTTGTGGTGGGCGTTGAAGGCCTCCCTGCAGGGGTCGAGCTGGCCAGTATAGGGCCGCATCAGCCACGGCAGTAGGAGGTATGCCGCATCCGCAACTATGCATAGCGGCATGGTGGTGTCCCTAACTGGCATTTCCCGCTGGGGGATGAAGGTGCCGGCCTCCATACACCAGCGCAGGCCAGAATTGCGGAAGACCCTGGCATCGTGGGTTCGTCCTGACCAGCCCACATAGATGTCCACAAACCAGCCTTTGTGGTCCACCAGGCCTGGAGGACCACTGAGTGGTAGCCCTTCCGGTTGATATAGTGGCTGGCGCTGTGTGGTGGGGTGCAGATGGGGATGTGTGTCCTGTCTAGGGCACCTAAGCAGTTTGGGAACCCCAACGAGGAGAAACCCTCGACAATGGAGTCCAGATCCCCGACGCAGACGACTTGGTGCAGAAGCATGGCGTTCAGGGCACGGACAACCTGCAGGAAGGGAGGCCGTGCACTCTCGTGAGGGTGTGGCAGTGTGTTCCCAGCTGGCGACCCTCTCCTTCCCCCTACAGCCAGCGACCCCCGAGGGGTCCCTGTGTCCATGGGCCCCCTTCCCGTGGTGGGAGTGTGCCCCGGGCCTGGCTTACCTCCATGAGCACTGCTCCGACAGTGGCCTTGCCCACCCCAAACTGGTGACCCACTGAGCGGTAAGAGTCTAGGTTGGCCAGTTTCTACACCGCAGTGGCAACTCGCTTCTCAAGGGGGAGCGCAGGCCGCATGGTGGTGTCCTGATGCCTCAATGCAGGTGCCAGCCAGTGACACAGCTCCTGGAGGGTGTCCTGGCTCATGTGAAAGTTCCGGAGCCAGGTGACGACATCCCATTGCCCCAGAACCAGCAGCTCCCACCAGTCCGTGCTGCTTGGGTGGCTCCACAGGTGCAAGGGGGCGGGGTGCAGGCTGGGCATGCTCTGTGTCCTCAGGGGGGCTGTTCTGTCTCCCAAGGAGGAGGGCAGTGGCTGCGGCGACCATGCAGACAACGTGAGCAACAGTGCCCATGATGTCTGCATCCAGTGCGAGGAGCAGGGTGTTGTCGGCCATGGTGCTACTGCGGTGGGGTCCTGCGTTGCTCCTGGCAGCTCAGCAGGCCTCGGCTAGTGCAGAGCTGGGGAGGTGAAGGGGGGCCCTTTAAGGTGGCGACTGGCCCCGGGCCCCGGAAGGGCTTGGTGGCCATGCGACCCCATCCGCGGTATCTCCGTCTCCCTACTTTCGAAAGAGCCCTTGTACACGTGTGAGCACTCTCCTTCGAAATAATAGGACAGGGTCTTCGAAAGAGTGGGTCAGAACTGTGATCCGCCTTTGCCTTGTGGTCGTGTTCTTTCGAAAGACGGTATATTGATTTTTGAATTTTGTTTTTGCTCTTTTGACGGTGGGCTCCCATGTAGACACAGCCTTTATGAAAATATTCTGCCATTGAACTTGAAGGCATCCACCCTATAAATGAACATAAGTAACTTTTTGAATTTGATTAGCCCCTATGAGCGAGTTTAATGGGAATACTCATGCAGGAAGTTACTTATTTGTGTTAGAGTTAGCAGGATTAAACCTTAATGCCACTCAGCTCACTCTGTGTTAGCTTTTGGCTCCCACATGGCTCTTTATGGCACTCTTAGGGAATAAAACTTACAGTTGCTGTTTCCAAGAGAGGATCCTTGTGCTGTTACTTGTGAATGTGGACCTTTCTCTACCCAGGCTAGCGCTCAGTCTCTCTCCATAACACCTATCACTAACCATCTGAAAGCATGAGAATCTACAAACTAGTTTAGGTTGTCATAGATAAACAGCTTCTTTCTACAGGTCAATCAAATAGAGAACTTAAAATGGTTTAAACCAACCAGTACACCCTGCCTGCTCTCTACTTGTTTAGCTGGTTTATATGAAGTGGTACTAACCAATTAAAAAGATTCATCAACAACAACAGCGCCATTGGCATCTAATACCTCCCTCACTGTTTCCTTCCTTCTTACCCTCTCCAGTGCGGAGTGGCTTAGTTTCCGTAGTACGTTCTCTTTTGGCCTTATCTTCCTATGTAACTCCTCATTGGTGACCTTCTTCATCCATCCTGTTCTCAGGATCTTTCTATAACAGCTCCTCTCCAATGCCTCTGTCCTCTTTGAATCTTTCATTATCACCCATATCTCACATCTGTACAACATGCTGTTGAATATACATGTTTTCAAGAGGCTAAACTTCATTCCAAAGCTAATTGCTTTGCTTTTCCAGCTCTTATCCATCACCTTCAAACTTGCTCTTCCTTTTGCTCTTCTGGTCACTGTTTCCTTTGTACAATCTAGATCACACATCATGTTGTTTCCCAGATGCACGAACTTCTCTGTGTTCTCTAGTTCAATCCCATCTACACCGATCTTCCTCCCTGTTTCCTTATCTCCAAATGCAATTTTCTTTGTTTTATTGATGTTCATAATCAGTCCATACTGCTTCCCCTCCTCATTTAACACCTGCAGCATTTTTGCTAATTTCTCTTCAACTTTCTCAATAGTTATATTAACCATGAATGTCAAGTTGTTAATTCTCACCCCGTGCATCGCTACCCCTTTTATCTCTTCCTTAATCTTGTCCATCGCACTCTCAAGGTGCATGATGAAGATACTCAACAGTATCAGATCTCCTTGTTTTGTGCCTCTTCTTGTTTTAAACCAACTTTCCAACACTCCACACGTTCTCACCGCTTCCTCTGCATTATTGTTGATATCTTTCAACAGCCGTGTCAGTCTGCTATCCACTCCGTACAACTCCAACATCTGCCAAGTCACTTTCTGATCTATCCTGTGAAATGCCTTTGGAAAATTGATGACACACAATTGTAGATGTGTTTGTTCTTTCGAGTTTTCTCCTCTATCAATGTTAGTGCCAATATCTGCTGTATGGTACTTCGATCTTTCCTGAATTCTGCTTGCTCATACACTAGATGTTCTTCTATTTGTGATCCCAGTCTTTCTGTCAATATCATCATCAGCACCTTGCCTAGGTGACTCATTAGAGCAATTATTCTGTAGTTCTTGCACTCCAGTGTGCTTCCTTTCTTGCGTATTGTCACTAGCATGGATCCTGTCCATTCCTTAGGTGCCTTCCCTTCTTTCCACGCTATGTTACATAGTAGCCGCGTCTACATTAGCCGGCTATTTTGAAGTAGCTGTGCCAACTTCGAAATAGCGCCTGCCACGTCTACACATGTCGAGTGCTATTTCGAAGTTGAAATCGACATAAGGCGGTGAGACATCAAAGTCGCTATCCTCATGAGGAGATGGGAATAGTACCCTACTTCGACGTTGAATGTCGAAGTAGGGCAAGTGTAGATGATGCACGTTCCGCAACATCGAAATAGCGGGGTCCTCCATGGCAGCCATCAGCTGAGGGGTTGAGAGACGCTCTCTCCAGCCCCTGAGCTCTATGGTTGCCACGTGCAGCAGCCCCTTAATGCTCCCCGCCCCCTGTGTTCCTGTGCAGGAAGCTGAGAGCGCGTGCAGGCGGCAGCACTGACACGCGGCCCGCCTGCACGCCTCCCTGCAGTCCCAATCCACCACCCCCGCTGCGATGGCCACCCGCCAGCCCCCATGTCAGGAGTAAGGTGAAGGAGCTGCGGCAGGGTTACGCCCGGGCCCGGGACGCGGCCAGCCGATCTGGGGCCGCCCCCGCCACTTGCCGCTTTTAGAGGGAGCTCAGGTCCATCCTGGGCCCCCCGGTACACCTCCTCCCCCCCGGCCACTCTTGACACATCGGCCGACAAGCCCCAGCAGGCCCGGAGATGGAGTCCGCCCCGGAGGCAAGCCCTGCACCCCAGGGGCCCCCCCAGGAGCCCACCCCTGGGATGCCGGAGGAGGAGGAGGGGGAGTACTCCAGCGACAGGGGGCTCCACATCACCCTCCCGTCCCGCAGCTCCAGCAGAGCATCCGCCCAATGGGTGTCCCCCGAACGTGGGAGTGGACTGTCAGGTATGTACCCCCCCGGTGCACACCCCCGGCGTTAAGGGGCGGGGAGAAGAGACATGACCAGGGCCCTCCACAAGCCCAGATGACCATGGCCCCAAGGACAGCAGTGGCATGTCCCTCAGAAGAGTGCATCAGCCCTTGCCCCCCAGCAGGACAGCGCCATGCCCCATCCCTGGGGATGGGGGGAGCAGAACCTAGGGTCCCCCATGGGGCGGCGGGGACACCCATCAGCAGCAGCAGCATCTCCGGGGGATGGCAATGGGGAACCAGCAGCAGAGGGGTGGGGGGACAAGGGCCATGGGTCAGGGCCCACACTAACATCTGTCTCCACTCTTCTTACCCCCTGTGTTCCGCAGCTGCACCATCGGAGGGCCCGGAGAGCGCTGGCGAGGTGTCCGTGGTCCCGGAGAGCCCACCAGGGCCATCCCAGCAGGCCAGCCCCTTGGCGGAGCACAGACCAGCCCCAGGACAAGGCCGACAAAGGAGGAGCCACCTGCGGGCCACAGACCCCCAGCTGCTCGCGACCCTCCGGCGTCAGCTGGAGGTGTCGGAGCAGCGCCTGTGGGTGCAGGGGCGGCGGCTAGAGCTCCAGGAGCGAGCGCTGGCCTGGCACCAGGAGGCTTGGGGGGCCCCTCATGTGCACATTCCAACAGATTGCGCAGCACCTGGCCCCCCCGCCGCTCTGCCTGCCGCGCCGCCTGCCACTCCACCTGCCGTTCCTCCACCGTCTGCCACCCTGGGGTCTGCTGCCAAGGGGGACCATGAGCCTGCAGACACAGGCCGGCCCTATTTGCCGGTTCTCCCAGCCTCGACCAGGGCTCCGGCCGAGACATGGGTCACGCCCCCCAACACCAGGTGCTGGACAATAGGGTGCGGGGCCGAGGACGTTGCCCCCCTCCCCCTTTGTACATATTCCCCCCATGTTTGTAAATAGTTTTTGTTCTGCCCCCTCATGTACATAGTTCCCCCCTTCCTTCTGTTAATAATAATGTTGCACTGTTTTGTTTCAAAAAACATTTCCATTTATTTCAAAGAAAAGTGGGGGGGGGGTGCTCTCGGGTGCTCTGTGGTGTGGGTGTGGGGGTAGGGAGTGTTGTGGAGGGTGGGAGGGTGCAGTGGGTGGCTCACCAGCAGCTGGCCCTCCTAGCGTTCACCCCGCAGCCTAGTCAAAATGGGCCTGCAGGGCCTCCCAGACCCAGATCCCCTCAGGGTTGACCTGGCGACTGGGGGCAGCGGGTGGCTGGGCGTCAGCCCTGCCAGCCTCCAGAGCCCAGCCCTGGAAGAAGGCCTCTCCCTTGCTCTCCACCAGCTTGTGGAGTGTGCTGCACGCGTCCACAGCCTGGGGGATGTTAGTGAGGCCTGCATCCAGGTGGGTGAGGAGACACCTCCAGCGCCCTTTGAGGCGGCCGAAAGTGCGCTCGACCACCTGGCATGCATGATTCAAGCGTGTGTTGAACCGCTCCTGGCTGGCTGTGACGTGGCCCGTGTAGGGGTGCATTAGCCAGGGCCGGAGGAGGTACGCTGCGCCTGCGACGACGCAGAGGGCATGGTGGTGTCCCCCACAGGGATCTCCCGCTGGGGGGTGTAGGTCCCCACCTCCAGCCGGCAGCACAGGCCCGAATTTCTGAACACCCGGGCGTCGTGGGTGCTGCCAGGCCAGCTGACATAAATGTCCAAGAGGCGGCCCTGGCTGTCCACCAAGGCCTGGAGGACCACGGAATGGTATCTCTTCCTATTGAGGAAGCGTCCTCCGCTGTGCTCTGGGGCACGGATGGGGATATGGGTCCCATCCAGAGCCCCAAAGCTATTTGGGAAGCCCAGGCTGGCAAACGCCGTGATGGCAGCATCCGGGTCCCCAAGCCACATGAGCCTGTGGAGGAGCAGGGCATTGATTGCGCGGACGACCTGCAGGGGAAGGACATGAGAGAGCACCGGTGAGGGGTGTGCAGGGTGTGTCCGGCCCTCCCCACAGGGCTTCTCCCCCGTCCCCACAGGGCTTCTACCCTTCCCCACAGGGCTCCCTCCCTCCCCCTGGGTCCTCTTACCTCCATGAGGACAGTTCCGGCGGTGGCCTTGCCCACGCCGAACTGCTGCCCTACAGATCGGTAGCTGTCTGGAGTGGCCAGCTTCCAGACAGCGATGCCGACCCATTTCTCTACTGTCAGGGCACGTCGCATGGGGGTGTCCTGGTGCCGTAAGGCAGGGGTGAGCCACTGGCAGAGCTCCAGGAATGTCTGTCGGCTCATCCAGAAGTTCCGGAGCCAGCGGTCGTTGTCCCACTCACTGAGCCCCAGCTGCTCCCACCAGTCCATGCTCGTGGGGTATCTCCACAGCCAGTGGCGTGTGTGGTGGGGGGTGGAGGGGCGCGCGCTGGGAGGGCAGCAAGGTCTGGGGCTGCTTCCTCATCTCCTGGGGGCAGCTCCTCTTCCACAAATAAAAGATGGTCAGCTGCCTCCTGCATAGCACTGAGCAGGGCAGCCACTGGTCCTCCAGGGGCGGGTGTGGGGGCCTCTGGCTGCTGCTGCTGCTGCTGGGGGTCCATGCTGCTTACACGGGGCGTGCGGGCTTGTGGCTCTGCAGACCGCGTGCTGTGCAGGCTGTGTGTGTCTGGGAGGGGCCCTTTAAGGGAGCCGCTTGTTGTTGCCCTGGAAGTGCTAGTCTGCCCTGTGACCCTGTCTGCAGCTGTTCCTGGCACCCTTATTTCGATTTGGGCTGCTTTGGTGTGTAGACTCTCCCCTGCAGCGCCTACTTTGATGTAGTGCTGCCCAATGTCGACATTGAACGTCGATGGCACCAGCCCTGGAGGATGTGTAGACGCTATTCATCGAAATAAGCTATTTCAATGTAGCGTCCCAGTGTAGACGTAGCTAGTCAGTGTATTTCTTGAATCATGCTTTGTCTGCTGTATTTGACTGTCTTTTCCATGATCTTACCATTTCCAAGGCTCTTGTTGTTCTTCAGTCATTTCACTGTTCTTTCTACTTCCTCCTTCAAAAATATCAGTCTCTCTCTCTCAATGCTCGGCGATGATATCTCTTTCAGTTCTTCAGTCAGTCTCACTGAGATACTCGTGTCCAACTGTGCTTTATACAGATTGGTGCAACATCTCACCCATTGTCCTTGTCCATGAGCACCGCATCATTCTCATTTTTGATCGCCATTTGCTTTGGTTGCCACTTCCTGTTAATATTCCTCATTGTCTTATTCACCTCCTTGATCTCTTACTCACCATAATACCTCTCTATATCTTTACACTGCTCCTCTAAGCGTGTTGTCTTATCCTTTCTGGCTGCTTTTCTTACCTCATTGCATGTCACTCTATATTACTGTTTCTCCCTCTCTGAAACATCCCTTATGATCTCAACACTCTCTTCTTTTGGACCGACTTCAATGTCTCCTGTGTAATCCACTTCTTATTGATTTTTCTCTTCTTCCAGAACAGTCTTCTCAGTTACCTCTTCTATCTCAGGCTATCCCTTTGACTCTCTTATCTGGGTGTTCCTCTGTGCTCGCATTTCTAATCTTCTCTTCAAGCACTGCTGTGTATGCATTCCCTATTTCTTCCTCACTGTTTTGTATACTATTGCATACTATCCTTGGCACATCTCTTCATTTCTTAAACTGTGTCTTATACTTTCTCAAGTTTCATCTTGATGTTTGCGATCACTAGACTGTGGTCAGAGTCCGTATGCTCTCTGTGAAAAGCTCAGCACTGCTGTACTGAGGTTACCTATCTTCTTATCAAAATCATATCTATTCTGCTCTTGAACTTCCTGTCGTTCAGTTGTCAAGTCCACTTCCTACCGTGCTTTTGTTAGAATCTCGTGTAACAGATCACCATCTTGTGCTCCATAGCAAACTGTAGGAGTTTCTTTCCTCATTGGTTTCTTTCTACAAATACAAACCTTCCCATGACTCTCTCCCAGCCTTTGTTAACTGTTCCGATATTCGCTTTCCAATATCCTCCAATGATCTGTCTTTGGTATCTCCTCCAGTGTCTTTGCTAAGTCTTTATAGAATGGCTTAATCTCGTCTTCCATGCTGTCGACGTGGGTGTACACACCTGAACGACTGACATGTTGAATGGGTTCGCTTCTAATCTCACTACACTCATTCTCGCACTCACTGGTTTGTATCTTAACAATGCCCTTTCACTCTTTTGCTAAGAACGAATCCAACTCCTGCCTGACGCTTTGTTTCGTTACCTGACCAAGTGACTTCCCAATTTCACATCTCTCCTGATGCCATCCAACACATCTTTGCCAGTCAAAGTACATCTCATCAATATCTCTCCATCTCCTTTTGAAGCAGCCCTAACTTTCCAGTCACTGATAGCGTTGTGACCTTCCGTGTTCTCATTAAAAATAACACATACACTGTTAATTTTCTTTTGGCAGCCAAATGGTCTCTGGTTTGGTATTGCGGACCTTGTTTATCCAGGTGACGACCAAGCTGGCTTCTTAGTTTGTTGTACTGTCATCAGATTTCATTTGTATTGTTGCTTTACAATAAGTGCATTAATGTTCATCTGAGCAGCCCATCTCCTTATGCAGGCTTGGGGCTCGCATGGAACCCCTATGGTGGAGTTTTTCAAAGGTTGCTTATAAATTGTTGAAAAATCATCAAAAACTTGGAAAGTACCAAATCACCTTTATATACCCCTGGAGGCAGTGCTGTATGTCTTGCCCCCAGTCCTAATCTGTATAAGATGCAATTCAAGGAGTACTTGGCAGGCGAGTGGGTATGTGCATGGGGAAAAGGGACCTTACGTAATGTTTGTACTCCTAACTCTTGGTCTGATAGACCCATTGAGCAGACCCCAACTGCAGCTCACTGATTATTAAACCTTCTTATCCCTAACAACAGAGGCTATACTCATCTCTCTGGGAGGGTGAACCCTACTCTAGGAAGTTGGCTTTGTCTGCAGCCTTCAGAGCCAGGATCCTCTTGCCAAGAACAATTTCTAGTCATCTCAGGTTCCACTTTAATATTAATTTCAGCTTCTGGAGGGTGAGGAGGAATACTATGGAGATCACTGCTCTCCAGTAGTATATCAACTCTAGTCAGCTCACTCTGTCCAGACAAAGTGGTTAAGCCCCTTCCACAGCTTCTGTGGATGAGCTGAAAGGACTTGCTAAGAGGATTATTGGAGGTAATGCTTATCCAGGAGAAGCTGCACAGATTGTGGATATAGTGCAGCCTTTCTCTACAGGGCTACCAGTCATGTCCATCACACCCTTTTATAATGCCTTGTCGATATGCAAACTGAGATATACACTCTTTGCAGAATAATGCATAGCTGATAATTATTATAAGTATAAAAATGCAAAGCATTAACATTGCCAAGGTTTACTTAGGAGCCACTAGTCATGTTGGTGAAATTCAATACCTTCTGTCACCGTTACTTGATAGAGGAAATGTGGTTGTTTGAATATCACATTTCTAATGGTGCAATTGTAATACCTTTAAGGAAGATCACATTCAAGGGTTGAAGGAAAATTAGTTACAATATCAAATATCCTCAGTGGCTCAAAACCTGTTCAGTGATGTTACAAAACCAGAGATGTTACAGGGGTCAGGCTGGGGATCAAGTAAATAAATGGCTGCGAAACTTAAACTATTTAAAAGAAAAGTGACAGCCAGATATAAAAAGTCAGTGATTATTTTAAACAAATAGCTTATTTTAATTTACATGAAATAGAAACTATAATATACATTCAAGGGGTAATGTGTGTGGGCCTATGTACACCTATCTGATTTGTTTAAAGAAGTTTTTTTTGTTGGATATATCATCCTTTTGTTACCAATAAAGATATTAAAAACAAAAAAGAAAGGGGAAAATAAGGTATTTTAAGCATTCAGAAAAAGTCTAACATATAAAAATGAAAAAGAATGAAAACATGTTCTGACTATCCATTT
Organism: Carettochelys insculpta; assembly: GCF_033958435.1. NCBI lineage: Eukaryota > Metazoa > Chordata > Testudines > Carettochelyidae > Carettochelys > Carettochelys insculpta. Next base: position 306,825,702 of record NC_134137.1, on the reverse strand, counting down.
AGTGTTTGTCTGCAAAAAAAAATTCTTTACACTTAGGTTCTCAGAATGATAAGTATTGGCTAACATTGTCACTACTTTGTTGCCTCCTTAATGTCATCCAGCTAAAATGTTATGTAGAACTGTCATATTAAAATTATGTGCAAGGATTTTTCTCCCAGTTAAAACATAATCAAATGTGCCATACTGCAATATTGCTTTTTTATGTACTCGCTAATTTTGATTAAGTATAATATTACTTATGCCAATATTCCACAGCATTAGTTGATAAGTCTAGAGAGGAGAAGGTTAATTCACTACTGACTTTTATGGTTATAAGTCCTGGTGTTGTAAGTACAAAATCATGTACTTCTATGTTTTAATATATTTTAAGCTTCCTGCAGTTGTCATCAAATCTTAAATGTAAAGGCATTATCTTATTTATGCGATGCATAGAGGAGAAAAGCATCAGTTGGGTAGTGTCTGTACTGGACTGCAGTACTGACTGTAGGGGGTGTGGACTGCCATGTCAACCAAAGAATTATGCTTTAACACAACCACATGGACACTGCTGGTGTGAATTAAATAGTACCTGGTTTGTATTAATGTAAGTCCTTCCAGAACAGTGCAATGTAGTGCAAACTTGGGTATTTTAGTTTTCACTACCAGAATTTATATGGGGCAGTTCCAGCACAACACTGATGAACATTGCAGTTCATGCCACTGGAGTTCTAACTATGGGGTATGTGGACAATCCTGCAGTGTCTGCACAGAACATTAGATGCCAGACTTAAATGATGGGTGTATGATCCACCATGGCAAATGCTGTATTCCTATATTATACTGAAACTTTAACTTTTTTTACTTGTCTGACTAATGGTTTTCTTTTTATCAGGATGTAGATATGATGGATCAAAATGGAATGACACCTTTAATGTGGGCAGCGTACAGAACACATAGGTAATAAACTCATAATACAGACCTGTTCAAAGCACTTTGTCTTAGTCAAACAATATAAAATCAAAAGGACATACAAGTCACTATATCTTTTTAGCTAGCTAAATTATTCTCACAGTGCCATCAAATATACTGTAATTAGTCTGATTTATGACTATTAGTGAAAAAGATAGGACATTGTCTAACAATAGTACTGTGTTTTCCTCTCGCCCATCTCTCCTTCTCCTTCTGAAAGAGCTGTATGATGTAGGGTGAGAAAAGTTTGATACCTTCATGTTACAGATTAGATACACAGACATTTGCATGGTGTTACATGCTTGTCATGATACTGACAACTTTTCTGTGATGTGTGAGAAAATCAGAATTTATATGGAAATATGTGCTCTACTACTGTTTAGAGAAAAAAAAAGTTTGAATGATTGACTAATTTATAGCCCTGTGCAGATTTTCTTTGGATTCAAAAGTAGTTTTATTTCAGTGGGAACAGAAATGGCCATTAGTTCTTACTACTTTAAAAAAAAACCCAAGTATTATGGTTACTCTTATCTGAGTTGATACACAACGATGCTTAAGTAGACCAAATTCACAAAGAAAGCACATTATGATTTTTAATTCTTCATAGATCTAACCAAGCTTTTACTTTTCTAGTGTGGATCCAACTCGATTGCTGCTCACTTTTAATGTTTCCATTAACCTTGGGGACAAATACCACAAAAATACAGCACTACACTGGGCAGTGCTAGCAGGAAACACAACAGTCATTAGTCTTTTGCTAGAAGCTGGAGCTAACGTTGATGCCCAAAATATCAAGGTAAACTTTTAATGCTTGAATCTTTTATTATAAGTGATGTAATACAGACACAGTTGTAAAATCTAGGAGCCTTGATTTGAACTAGAGGTTAGATAATTGCTAGAATGTGGTGTGGGGTCATGATGAGCAAACTATACAATTAATATTGTTTAAATGTGAGATCCATTTTTCAGCAAGAGTGGCCCATAACCTATAATTCTGTACCTGCGAAAATACCTGTGAATATTTATATGCAAAAAACAAAAAAGCACTTGTGTGCACTCAGAAATGTGCATGTCAGTTTTTGTGGGAGCATGTGTTTGTAAGTATAAAATTGGAAGACTGTGATTGAAAATTTAACATTGTTAGAAGTTTTGGGGTGGTTTGAGGTATGGGATGTTTGCTGTTTTCTGGAAAGAGGACAGAGGCTCCAATTTGCCATCATTTTGCAAGGCAGTCAGAATGTTCCATAACTACAGGATATTAGCTGTAGCAAAATAATTATCTCAGTTCTCCCTTATGATGAAGTTTTATTTGATGGAAGGGACGCAGTGGAGCTATCAGGGAATCAGGTTCATTTCTGTGGCTCAACATTAGTTAGAGGAGCCTAGTAGCTGCTCCAGTTTATGCCACTGGCAAACATTCCTGTGTCTGCACTGCAGTAAAAGACCCATGTACTGCCATGTCTGGCTTGTGTTAGTGGAATTGGGCTCAGGCTGCAGGGCTATAAAATGGTGGTGTGGTTGTTTGGGTTCAGGCTGGAACATGGGTTCTGAGAATCCTCAATGCCGCCCTCCCTTGAGGAGGATCTCAGAGAACAGGCTCTGTCCAGACTGAGCCTAAACATCTACTTTGCTGTTTTTAGTTCTGAAGCTTGAGCTGTGCAAGCCTGTCAGCTAACCTGGGCTCGGAGACTCTGTGCCAACCAGTCTTTCATTGCAGCATATCCCAAGGGACCATGTACTAGTAGATATCTGCAGTAATGGAGCTTTATTCTGCAACACCTCTGCCATTTACCAACACATGCTGTATGCTAGCATAGTGGCAGTTGGCACAACTCTAGTACACAGACTCAACTGATAATACAAACTGTTTCTAGTGTTTGTGTATGCGAGTTGTGGGATTCTCCAGTGGCCATTTTTAGGCAGAATCCTAGGTGGGTGAACAGACTGGAGAACCCAGACCAATATTTGTGATTATAATATATTGCATGTGGTATAAGTCAGTTAACCTAGCATTTCACAATAAATTTGTCTTAGGCTACATTTATGCTACTGCGGAAGATTGATCTGCTCAGGGTTAATCTTCCAGGGTTCAATTTCACGCCTCTAATTTGAACATGTAAAATTGAGCTCTTAGGGGTTGCAGCTGACCCTATACTCCTCACGAAATGCAAGGAATATGGGAGATTGAAGAGAGAAATTCTCCCATTGACCTTCCCCTGTAAAGACGGATAAGTTAGCCAAGCACAGACACATTGACTTTTAGCTACGCAATTGGCGTAGCTAAAATTGTGTATCTGCAGTCAACTTTATGTCTAATGTAGACATAGCCTTAGGGGTTCACTTGAGGGGGGGCCAAGACATTTGCAAGTGCAACATAAGTTCACAACAGTTGAAGCTATTGCTGCATTCTAGGTGCTCTTGAATGAAAACTCATCCCAAACTCCATGTGACTTCCTCCATGCTTTGAACCCAAGCAGCTAGGCGCACACATTTGCTTGCATGTCTATAGTCTAGTTATACTAGTTCTAGTAATAACTAATTACCTGTATAGTTAACCGTGGATGTGTTATATTTTCAGCCTCAACTCTTGCAAACTCACATGTGGCTACTTTGCGTGGCATCTCTTCAACTATTAATTTTAAAGTGACCATATATGTAGTAATCACTTAACCTAAAAATATTGCTTATCATAAAAAGATATCCTGTAGTATGGAACACTACATTGTATCCTCTCTTCAGTTATTGGCAGGCAGCAGCAGTCAGTCAGAAAATAGGCTTTTAGCCTGTTGGATCATGGTATGTTCTCCACAGACATTCTTTCTGTGTCATAGGTGCTTACTCCCTATCTATGACTTTCAAAGCCAAGCATAAAAGGGAACTACAAATGGATAGAAGAAAATGTGTAACCACTGACTTAAAAAGTTGGATTAACGGTTGTATAAGAAAGTAGCAACATACCTTTTCTAATAAATAAGATCTAACTGGGTAGATTCTGAAAAGATACAGCAGGCTGTCTGAGTTTTGAAGCAAATCTCCTATTCTGTTTTACTAAATAAAATAATGGAGTGAGAAAGACCACACTTTGTCCATGTAAATATCTAATGTGCAGTAGCTTCTGTGTTTTTTTGACATAATGAATTTTAATGAAAATCGACAAGGAACTTATTTTCCGTCATGTTTAGTCCTTACTAGTAATGGAAGACCTAATTAGGCAATATGAGTATTGGAAATGATTAGCTACATTTTTTGACTCCTGCAAATTATGCACAATCTCAAAAGCTAAATATTCAACTTCAAAACTCACTCCAGGTATAAAACTGTGGGGTTTGTGGTGGTGGTGGTGGTGGTGGTGTTTTTTTAAAAAAAGAGGCAAGACCACGTCCTGATGTAAATGAGAAGTTTAGTAAAGTTACAAAAGTAAATGTAAGGATGGGCCTTTTAACAACTTCTTGCTAAAGCACTGTGTAAGGAAATTTACTAGGCAGGGCCAGCAGTTTATTCCCCTTCAGGATGAACAATTTAAGAAAAATGCTTTCAAGGGTAAGAAAAAATGAACTTCTGCTTAAGCTGAACCATCGGAAGGCTGGGAAAATAATTCATCTACAAATGCCTCAGCTTCTGTTCTAGGCGGGGGCATAAAATTTCATAATTGGGGGGCACAGTGCAATCAGCCTCCCCCACTGTGGCCTCTGCCGGCTCCCCTCCTCACCCCCCCTGCCATTGCCAGTGGAGCATGGTGCATAACTTATGGAAGACTGACGCTTGCTTCTGGGGCACTGGGCAGGTTGCAGAAGGGACCCTGCCAATTGCAGGGACAAAAAGTGGGGCCCAATATAAAAAAGTGTGCTGATCCCTGCTTCTCTGTATGCTTCTAAATTGACCCCCTTTGGATCACCAATTAATTTCTGGTATTCATTGCCGCTGGATAGGAATGATCTTAGAGCCTACTAGGACTCAGGAAATGGTTAAATATTTATTTGGATTGCAATACAAATTATTGTGTGTGTGCTGCTGTGAAAATAGGCGTTACTAGAAGTATGGTTTGATGTTATTTATTAAGGACTGTCTCATATTCACATGCACAGTGGCTCTTGAAGTATTGATTTTGTAATCAAATGTGAAAAAATGGCTGCTCTTGCTATTTTGGAAGCAGACTCCCCCCACCCTACTGTCACCTTTGGCAACATAACTGTGACCTACTCTGGGTTCTCCCAGAGATGAACCCCAAGGAGCTAGTCAGTGAATCTGTGAATAACTTGTGATGCATAAAAATATCAATAATGTCACATTGAGATTTTAGTAATTGTTCTACAGTGGCCTTTTGTCAGCTTTCAGATTGACTTTGCAAGGAAAAGCAGAGACCTTTTAACTAGAACTTGTCAGAAAATGTTGAAAAAATGAGGGTTGATTTCTTTCATTTATTTCTTCCATCAGTTTGTTGGTTAAAACATGAAATCTGAGATTCTTCTTTTCACGCTTGTCAGTTTGGATCCCTCTGTAGGTGCATATTTGCCTCATGTGCATGATCAGAGTCTTTTGAATATCAGTATCCATTAAGACTGCACTTGTGCTGTCATAATGTGCATTTGATCACTTTTGACAGTAAAATACAAACTAGTGAGTGCCAACTTACTGCTTTTCTTAGAAACATTTAAACCATTTCTTTTATTACAAATAATCCTCACACTCCTTTCAGTGGACATATCACAAAAAAAAAAAGTTACTACAGACCCTTCTGAACAGTTGGGCAAGTTACTTACACCATCCAGCGTGGTTCACAGCAGATGGTAAACTTTCTGGGTTAAAATGCTGCCTGTCCCATGACACATCCCTGTTATGGCTGTACACTGTTGATAGAGTACCTCTCCATGTGTCTGTGGACAAGTGCTTTTGGTTCAGGATCCAGAAATCCATGGATGCCTCACTCAAGCTACATGTGCTAGGGCATATTGGATCCAGAAGTGATGGTCACTATCAGACAAGTCAGAATTGACCATTTCTCACAGAAGCACAATTAGACCCCCCATGGTCAGGCACTGAAAAGAGGGTAAAAAGAAGCACAAGAGGAGCTTACATCAATTAAATCAATTTTAACAAAGCTGTCAGCCTTGGAAATCACCAAAAGCCTCATTATCGATAGCATTGGCATTGATAGCTCAAGTGCTTGCTTCCCAGGCATTTAAGCCCGCACGCATTCCTGTACATAAAGACAGCATTTACTCATGGAGGCCAATTTATAGCTCATATGTGAAAGGAAGTTCTGGAAGACGTACACAGTATCATTCTTCAAAGAATAGAGCATCTAATTCCACAGTGATTTCCTGTGGTGTTCAGTCTGAGAACACTGGCTGTCCTCTGTACCAGATCTGTGAAGGGGAACCTAACGTGAGTTCAAGATACCCCCTCGGTTATGTTCAGGTACAGCACCAACATTTAAAAAGGAGATAAATTCCTGATTTTGGGTGTAAAGTGGAGATCCTTTTCCTCTGCCTTAAGGGTATACCCTCCAAAGAGGATGCTAGGTAAAGCCCTTGGGTGGATAAAAAAAATTAGTAAATACACCTGCAAAAATGAGCTGTGGCAATAAAGTGGATACTTGCAGGTTTGCAGAGTTCTATGTACAAAATTTTATCTGCATCCATATCTGCAAAAATTAGCTGTGGATATCTATGGATATCCACAGATATAAAGCAGATAAATGTAGTTTGGTAGGGTTCTACAACTAGGGAATCCTTTTTTCAGAACTCTGCCTCACATAGGGGTTACATGGCGCTGCTCCAGCCAGTGCCCGTATGGCATGCCGTCCTGGCCATATTGGAATTATTAGGGACTGTTTTGTGTTTAGGAGCAGATTTTTTCCCACCCATGTTTCCAGAAAAAGGAGATCCCATTACCCAGCGGCCTCATTAACCAGGCCATGCACACAGAACTTGGGTGAGAAGTGGCAAAGGCATCACAATCTCACAAGAAGTCATCATCGTTACTGGACACAAGCCTGTCCCAGACTTCAAATAAATTTTCTTCAAAGCTTTTCAAGGCCTTCTGTTCTGCATTGTGGAGGCCTGAGATACTGAGTGTACATGGCTACACCAGTGAGAAGTTTCACAGATGCTTTGATTTAATGAAGGGATAGTGGAACTAGTCAAAATATTGCAGTGCTTTTGGTCTCTCACTTCAGAAAGAATGGAGAAGGAATATGAGCGCTTTGAACATTTTTATTCCAATCTAAACTGAAGGTCCCTGTTTGTTTCACAAACATTGGAAAAAATCAATGTCCACAAAAGGCACATCCAAAGACAAAGATCTGTAAAAGCTGGACCATTTATTTATTTGTTTATTGTCACATCATCTTGATCTACAGGTGGCAAATTACCAAGCCCTGTTTACTAAGTAGAATTTTTTCACTTGGGAGAAGCTCCTCCCCTTCCTGTCTAAAGTCTCAAAAGAGAATAGGGGTGAAAGCAATCATTAAGGAGGGTGAAATGTTTGTAAGGCCATTACTACAAATGTCCGTGGACACATCTGATACAGCTCCCTTGTCAGTAAGATTGAACATTTCAGCCAGATAGTGGAAACACACTCCGTTCCTTAAGAACTTGAGAATTATATGCCAGACCGTTGTAGAAAGTCGTGAAAGTGCCAGTACCATCAGAGAACTCTTAAGTTTTGTTGGCTAAACAATCCAGAAAGTGCCCATCTTCCACCTTTTCTACTAACCTGGCTCTTTCAGAGGCAGCAGGTTTGACAGGAGGGTTTACCATCTGCCGTGAACCACGCTGGATGGTGTAAGTGTTACAGTAAAACAGCTCTGCAGCCTGAGACCAGTAAGCCTGGGTCAGCTGGCACAGGGCAGCCACAGGTTTTTGATTGCATTAATAGTGGGCAACCTGCAGCCTAAGGACCATATGCAGCCCATCAAAGTAATCTGGACTGGGAGGCCCCAAGGCTTTTTGCTGACATTGACCATCCAAAGGTACCAGCCCTTGAATTTTCCAGTGCCTGTGGTTCTCTATTCTTGGACAATGGGAGCTGTGGGGAGCAGTTGCCAGTACCTCCCTGCAAATCCTTTGTCTACTGGTGCAGTCCCCATGGATCCCATTGGCTGGGAGCTGCAGGAGGCCATGCCTGCAGACAGTCAATGTCAGCTAAATGTTATGTGGCCTGCAATCAGAGCACCCTTTCACATGTTGTCCACCATTGCTCTACATCTTCTGGGAATGAGCAGCAAACTGCCATTTATGAATGGTGCCTGAGGTCATCCATCACAAAGCATATATCCTTTCATTTAGGGCTCTCATAAAGAGTCTTTTCCCCACATAGGATAATAGTAGATATCAGAATTTTGGTTCTGGGGGGTGGGGTGAGGAATGAAAAGGTGGGGCAAAAAGCTCACGCCTGATGCCATCTTTCTGCAGTGAAATCCAGGTCTCCTTTCCTCCTATTTTCCTGATCTCTATAGCGTCTTAAACAAAAACAGTCTTTCTTGTAGTTCTCTGCTAGCTGAGGTAGTTTTGCCTGAAACCCAGGTTCACCGTCCAATCCTGAAGACTGTGTCTAATACTTTAGATGCTCATCAGTTAAATACCATGGACAGTGACCTCTTTAAATGTGCCCAAGAAGTTCTGATATAGAGCTGAAAGAAGACTTCCGCCAGAAGGACTTAATCACCAGAATAGAAGAAGCTCTTAGTTTGGTTGGCAAGCCCTAGCTAGTCTGCAGACTTCAGATCTTTAATTCTTTGCTGCATGTATAGTCCCTCTAACCTATAGTCTGTTAAACCCCACCTTCCAGCAATCTCAATTTGCCATTCTTCTGTATTGTTGTATTCAGTTTTTCATAATTCCCCCTGCTCCTGTATGGAATCTTAGCATTATTCTCTTGAGAGCCATGGGGCTTTTTTTCAAGCCCCTTTGGCTACATCTGCCAAGCAGTGATCCGATGACAGACGTCAGTGTCAAAACATCTGTCAACAGAGTGCGGCCACACAAAAAAGCGGATCAAAAAAGCAATCCACTCTTTCGACAGTGCGTGGCTGGACTGCCTGGCCCTCTCTTGACAGAATGGCCAACCAGAAGCACAACAGGCAGGACTGCCTGGTGACCCAGAAGCCCTGTCTGTCCACAGAGGATCCCCTGGAGCATCCACATGGCTTTTTTGTTGACATTCTTTCAAGAAAGGCATTTTGACATGTGACGGGGAGGCAGAAGGCTGTCGATGGGAATTCCATGTTTTGTGTATGTACACCTACATGAAAATATACACAGACTACACAATTTCTAAGAACAGTCACTGTAAAACAAATGTTCTTTTTCTTTTGCATTCATAGGTAAATTTGAGAGTAACATACATGTCTTTGTGACAGGAACATTATAGAACAGAACTTTTATTTTGAAAAAATACAGGTTTAAATTGAGTGGCTACCGTCCATAATATAAGAATATTGTTCCACAGTCAGCCTTATATTGTTCCATGATTTCTGTTGATTTAGTGTTCCAAATTTAGATTTTCCTGACTTTTAAATTGTAGCTAGTTATTACTGTTAAATCAGGTTTTGATTTTTTTTCCCCATGTTTCAGACACTTAATTGTTGATGTGGAACAGATGATGATTTGGATGCATTCATAACTTTGCCTAGTGAAGTCCTTTTTGCAGAGAGCTTCTTGAAAATGACTGAAAATATTGCGTAGCTTAAGTATTTTTTTGAATCCTGTGGCTGGAAAGCCCGTTTTTTACTTTCAGGTTAGTTAGAGAATGAAATGCTACAGGTGAGCTCAAGCTTTTTAAAAAATGGCAGTCAGGTCCAGGTACTACAAATATTAGTAAGTGACATAGTGCTACCCTCTAGGAGTTTTTGTGGGAGTAGACCCAGGTCAGAACTAGGCATCCAAGAAGGAAACTGGAACAACTCTTCTTGGTGGAAAGATCCTATTATTTTACTTTGAGGTTTGGATTGGAATTGAGATAGGATGACTTTCATCACTGAGAGAAGGGACTAAAACTTAACAAATGAGATTACTGCCTATGATTCTCTCACATCCAGTATATTCACTGATACTTTATTGAATGGACTGAGATAGTTTCATAATCAAGGCACTATTTTATCAATTAGAATAAATCAGCGGAAATCTTATATGACTACTTTTAATGTCTTCTGTTCCCAAAGGAAAAAAAAATGAATGATTGTCATATAATCATGGATTTCTAAAATAAGAGTACTTAGTGAAAGAGGAATTAATTGAATCTATGACTAAATCTTGGAATGGATACTTCATGTGTTTTCTTGGTGTGAGTTCAGTCATGTCTTTTTAAAGGCTTCACTATGAATGTCCCCAGTTAATTTGCCTAGATAACTGTTTTCTTATGATCATTAGGATCACACATGATACACATCAAGCTAAATAATGATTACTTGCTGTCCCAGAGATAAATTTATTAGTAGACCAGGATTGAGATCCCTAATGTTGATTAGAAATATTAAAATGCATTTAATAAATCAGTCATGCCTCCATAATAATAAAGGAAATGGCCAGTTGATCAGAATTTTAATAAAGATTTCTTTTAAGCGTCTGTATTTTTTTTTTTTTATCTAGGCAGTCCCTATGTGTGATATGACCTTCCACTAAAAGAGATGCTCAGTTGGACCCTGAGACAATAGCAGGATTTACTTGGGCGAAAAGCTCCCAGAGGGAACTACTTGTCCACAGGTAGTTTTTACAGTTTGGAGATGTAAAATAATTTAAAAAATTAGGGTCTCAGGGTTTTTCAGAGATTAGTGATCCTAGAAACTAGTAAATATGTGACTAGACAAGGGTATTCACCGTGGCTGAGACCCAAAATTTTCTGTTGCCTCAGAGGGTTGAGCTAGCTTCACCTATATTTTAATGTTCTGGTTGAGTGACATAGAGCATAAGGATGATTTGTGGTGCAAGTTTTTTATGTTGGACTAGGCTGGCTCAACGCGTCATGCATAGGAAGTGGAAGGAAACACCCCCCCGAGAAGCCACATAAATCCAGGTTAGGGTTTTCATTATGTACTATTTAATACTATTTAACAGAGGCTCAGGATGAGACTTTCAAAGGTTCAAATTGGAAGTACACAATTTCCATTGACTTTCAGTCATGGTTAAATGACTAACTGGTCTTTGTGCCTTTGAAAGGCTCCCCCTCACTTGCTAGGACACTGTGCCCTTTCTGGGTAACTTCAGTTTCTGGTACCTGTCTCATTTTTTTTTAGGCATGGCCGAATGATGGAGGATTCAGCTATTTTTCAAGCCTCCATGAATGCTTTGTTTAGGAGGGGAGTTATCTCCAGTAGAAGAGAGGAGGAGTCAATGCGAAACTGGAGCTGGAGGTACCTGCAATTGGTTGTCTCTTGCCTCCACTATAACATCAGACCCTACTCAAAATTTTTCACATAGCCTTATTTCTTGGAGTAGAAAATAGATACAAATATCTCTGTAGATGGAAATCCTTTAGTTCTCTCTCTCTCTCTCTCTGACTCCCCTCTTGAGTGTGCAGTGAGAGAGGAACTAGGATAATGTCATTGCTGCCTCGGGACCATTGAAAATAAGTGAAGAACTGGTGCACACCAAGCATAAGGACCTCATAATGGTAGGAAAATGGATGCCTGCGGTCAATGTATTTCCTGTCCTTTTCCATTTTCTTTCTAGGACCACAAAGGATTAGGCTGACATAGTAACATGAATTGTGAGAAATTTTTCTCACATTTTGTAGTATTAGTGACTTCTGGTGATCTCTTCCTTGAGGCAAAGAGGTACCTGAGGAGTAATTCTATGCAGTGGAGAATTTCCATGATCCAGTAACCAACAAATTAATATTCTTGTTTGGTTTCTGCTGCCTGTCAATAGTTGGAGGAGATGGGAAGGGACAGTTAAGACAACTGAGTGTTCAGGACATGTAAACACAGATTTGTTATGCCAGAGGATCCTTAATGGCAACCGTTGTTGCTACACTTGAGGTAGAGAAATTATTTTGTGAGTGTGGACTTAGGATTTTGCTCATCATTCATGCAGTTTTACAGGAAGAGAAAAGAGAGACACTGGAGGGAATGAATGGTCTCTTTGGTATCAAAGCAAGCATCAGAGTGAAATTGTATCAGAATGTTGCTTAATGTATTTTCAGTATAATTTTATGTGAGTGATTTTTCATATTTTCAAAGTAACACTGGTCTGAATACTTGTTGTTTTAAAATTAAATTTTTCCCGTTTTTCAAATTCCTGGCAGGGAGAATCACCACTTGATTTAGCAAAACAGAGAAAAAATGTTTGGATGATCAATCACTTACAGGAGGCCAGACAGGCAAAGGGATATGACAGTCCATCATTTCTGAGAAAGCTAAAGGCTGATAAGGTGAGAAAAAAACTCACATTTTTCATGATATAAAAACATAATTTTGGCGTAATCCTCCCTTTTCAAAATAGGTGCTTCAGTAGTACAGTGGCCAGCATGTCATGAGAGCACATGTACGTAGATGTTAATAGCAACTCTTCCCTGAGTTTCAGTTCTGGGCTTTATGTATCTTATAGCTATCTTCTGTGTAGTTGTCATAGCACTCTTTCTTGAGGATATAAAGTATAGGAATGTAGTTTCTTTCAAGGGTCAATGACAGTGCTGCTGCATTTACTGAGCAGAAGGGAGAGTGCCTTAGGAGCAGGTTTGTAGAGAACAAAGATACTTTGATAAATATGATCCTCAATCACTGTCAGAAATTCAAAAATTTCAGGCTATTTGTTCTCCTGTATAGTGGCTGGTGGGTGCTGTTTGACAAAGTGAAGCATAACACTATAATGGTAGCATATGAACCCTCCCTAGTTTTCAAAGGCCTTTTATTTGATTTTCTGGTAGAAAATCAATTTCTTAATTGAAATATTTAACCTTGGCAGTGATATTTGTTTGATAGATAAGCAATTAATCTGCCACCATTTAAAAAAAAAAACCAAAAACCAAAAAAAAGTGCTTAATTTAACAAAAGCGTTCATTTTCTACAAAAATGAACTGCTTTTAAAAGTTTATAGTGCGTTAGCCTCACAGGCTAATGACATTTTAATCCTCTCTTACCCACTGAATGACAATTTAGAAGTTCTGTTCATTTTTGAATTCTGCATAGGAGAAATTAGAGCACTGCACATACTCTGAACTGAGCTACTACTGACTTAAAATCTTGTAACAGAAAAGTGGATTGAAAACATTATAGGACCTTTGAGGAAAAACAGGGAAATGGAAGTGTCTAGGAGAAATATTTGTCGGTGTCTCCCATGAATATACACAGGGAATTTCCATACAGAATTTATTTTTATAAGTGAGATGGCTGTGGTGCCAAATATTCTCTATTGCCCTCTGATTAATTAGGTTGAATTTGTTAAGGTGTAGTTTCTAGCACCCGATTTTCAAGTTGATAGTGCATGTCCACACTGGCAGATGAAGTTGAATATGTCCACATTTGTGTTACTAGCTTTTACTTTGTCAGCGATGCACTGTGGATACCTGTGCCACTGTTCCCACTGCCCATTGCAGTGTGGGTTTCTGTCCCAGAGTCTGACAGGACACAAGTATTCTGTGGGTGGTTGAGGGTGTGTGTCATCAGTATCCTGTAGTATACTTGTCTCCTCTTCCTCCTCCTCCTTTTGGAAAGCAATGGCAAAGAGTGTTTTTGTGCCCTTTTTTCATATCCATGCAGACAACATTGCAAGACTAGCATAGCCCATACAACTTAAAACTGTCATAGCAAGTATTATGAGCATCTCATGCATTGTGCTGCAGTATGTGCAGAATCTAAGCAGTTGTGAGAGCAGCCAAAAATCAGAGGAGGACATGGACATATATGAATGTGAGACACGAGAGAGGAAAAACAAGGTGATGCTGGTTGCACTTGCTGCTTTGTACACTGTGGAGGGCCAGATCTAGTGCCATGACACAAACTTAGGTGGGTTGGGACTGCGTGGTTCTGCAGGCATGAGATGATCAACAGTGACTACAAAACTTACGCATGCATAAGTCCACTTTCGTGGAACTTTGTGGATTGCTTTCCCCCCACCTTGAAGCATTGTGATACCAAAACGAGATCTACTCTGCTAGTTCAGAATCAGGTGTCAATAGCTCTGAGGAAGTTTGCAATGCCGGACAGCTACCAGCCTGTGGGCAGTCAGTTCAGCGTGAGCAAATCTACAGTTGAGGCTGCTGTGAGCCAGGTAGGCAAAGCAATCAATACCGTTCTGCTACAAAAGACAGTGACTCTGGGAAAAGTGCATGTTATAGAGATGGTTTTGCCGCAATGGAATTCCCTAACTGTGGCAAGGCGATAGATGCAATGCACATCCCTGTATTGGCATCGGACCATATTGTCACAGAGTACGTAAACTACAGAGGGTACTTCTCTATGGTTTTACAGGCATTGGTGGATCACAAGGGTCGTTTTACTGATGTCCATTGCCTTTATAAACATAGAAGCTGGTAATTAGCTGGCTCCACGCCCACCTCCCCTCAAGCCAATCCTGTAGCTAGGGCTGCCCAGGTGCTAGTATTCAGAAAAGCACTGCTAATATCCATGTGGGATGGTTGGGAAGGGTGCATGATGCGCACATCCTTAGGAACTCTGGTTTGTTCAGGAAGCTACAGGATGGGAGTTTCTTCCGAGACCAGAAAATTCACCATTGGTGATATGGAGATGCCAGTAGTGATTTTGGGTGACTGAGCTTACTTGTTGCTCTCATGAAGCGATACATGGGCAGTGCAAGCTGCAGTAAGGAACAGTTCAACTACAGGCTGAGCAAGTGCAGAATGGTGGTAGAATATGCCTGTGGCCATTTAAAAGCCCGATTTGGAGCTTCCACACTTGGTTACACCTCAGTGAAGGCAACATTCCTTTCATGGTGACAGCCTGCTGTGTGCTTCATAATTTATATGAAAGCAAGGGGGAAAATTGCATGTCAGGCTGGAGGGCAAAGGCAGATGACCTTTCCAGTAATTATGAGCAGCCAGACACCAGGTCAATAAGAAGAGCACAGAAGAACACTGCTAATCAGGGAGGCTTTGAAAAACATCTTTTTGAATGACCAGATGACATGACTGCCAGCTCTGTTGCTTTTAAGGAGGTCCCACCTGAGTGATATGTGCTTGTCTGAAAAGCCTGTAAATCACCCTCCCTCCTCTCTGCTCAACACAATCAATAAAGACACTGCTTTTGTGAGCTTAGTTGTTTTATTTCAGGGGACACTGAAGGAGCTCATGGCATGGGCGTGGTGGGCGGGATATCAAGGGAATTTTGCCATCACAGATGGGGGGAAGTGTCTCAGCCTTCTGCTCTCAGAAGCATCCCTGAGAGTGGAATACAAGGTTCCCCTGGACTTTCTCCTCTGCATTCTGGAGTCCTGGAGGTGGGAGGTTATGGAGGAGGGCATGTGGTTCATTATGAGGTGCAGTTGGGGCTCTGTGCTCCTCTGCCAGGCACTGCAGGAAATTAGTGTGCCGCCTCATCCACTGCAACATCGCCTTCTGGGTCTCCAGTTGACACTTTCTGTGCTCTCTCTTTTTTTGCCTCATGATCTGCTCTTCTTCTTTCTCTATAAGCCTGTCTCTCCCCAAGCGTAGTTCTCCTTCACACATTTAATTGTGCTCTCACCATGCCAGAAGCTTCCATGTGGTCTGTGAACATATCATCCCACATTCATTTTCTTCTATGGATCTGTCCCAGGCTAATAGCTGGGGGTGAGCGGGGGCGAGGTAAGCAGTGGTCAAAGAGCCTGCTGAGCACACTGCAATAAAACATAAATGAAGGCCAGACATTTAGGAGGTACTGTAGGTGAATTTAACAACACACAAAGGAATTTTATGGAGGAATCTTCGTGAAATACAATAGGGATGTGTTACGTGCAAGGACAGATTTTGGCTTTTAAGCATACTTTGTGCAGCAGGTACTATGCAGAGGTCTTAAGGGACCTGCTTGACACTGTTCATTTTCAGCCATGATAAGGCACAGGTTGGGACTATGCATTCAAGCCTGTGATTGCAGGAGCAGTTTGTTGAGCAAGCAGATTGGGGAGGGAGGAAGGGTTAGGAGCTGTGTTTAATGGTGGTCACCACATATGCCTTGCTTGCTCAGTCACCACGTGTTTGTCCTTCTCCCACCCCCTTGGCTGAGGCAGCAAAAAATTTCCTTCATCTAGCAGCCCAGTAAAGGAGGCGGGTAGTCTAAGCCTGGTGGAGCTGCTTTTACTATCATATAGCTTGATGCTCCATCCTCTGCTTTCCTGTAGGTTGCAAAAAGAGATACTAGTCTCCTTTGACTAATACACATTAATAAGGAGTAGACGCTGACTGAATGTGGATACAAGGCCGGTTGTTATGTTGCACTGGTCTCTGCTGCCACGATGCCAGATTCCTTACTGGTAGCTTGACATGGAAAGGTATCCTATCGAGGAGGTCAGAATAAGGCTGACTTCCCCAAAAATCTCATGGGAAGAATTAGAGTACCTGTCTCAGAGCTTTATGGAGATGTGCCAGGAGTTTCGGTGCTCAATCCCCAAACACATTAACAAGTCGTTCCGGGGGGCGGGGGGGGCCTGGCTGTGTAGATACAGTGGCCAACACAAATCACACAAATTGCCTTAGCCCATTTGTAGCATGATTGAAAAGTGAGAACTCACCAGAGGTGCCCTCCTCGCCATTAGGGACCGACTATGAAACATCCTGGGAAGAACGCATGAGATCCAATGTTGCAAAAAATTCCTGGCTGTTGGTCGGATGTGCTGCTCTTTTCATCTGCTGATCATTGTCCTGTGCTGCCTCTTCCTCGTCCACCATGTCCTCCTTGCTGTTGCCAGAGGTTTCATAAGGAATCTCTTTGGAATCTCTAAGGAATCTCCACAGTCAGTTTGGGGACAGTGGTTGGGTCAACTCCTAGAATCCCAGGTAGCTGCTCATAGAAGTGATGTGTTTGTAGGGATGACCCAGAATGTCCATTTTCTTCCTTTGTTTTATGGTATGCCTGCCTGAGCTCCTTTATTTTCACTGGCACTGTTGAGCATCCCTGGTATATCCCTTTTCTCCATCTCCTGTGAGAGCTTGGCATATATGGCATTTCTTTTGCTGCTTCATAGTTTTCCCAACACAGATTCACTGTGAGACACCTCCAAGAGGTCAAAAATGTCAAATTTCACAACATTCCATCTGCACTACCTTAAGGTTGACGATGCACAATTGAATTTGGCATTAATCTTCGTGAAAAGCTAAGTGAAAAAATCAACCTTAGGAGCTCTTAATGTTGATGGAATGGACCCTGTAGTTAGGACTGACTCCATAGAAATTCAACCTAGTCTCCTAGTGTAGTCCAGTGTTTCTCAACCCTTTTTTATGAAGTATCCTTTTAAAAATACGTAAGTACCTCCAGACTCCTCTCACATACCCCTAAGGGTGTGGGTACCACCAGTTGAGAAATGTGGTCCTATGGTAATCTGAGGTCTTGAAACAAGTGATGTTCAACCTTTCCAGATTACCGTACCCTTTTCAGGGGGTCTGATTTGTTTTGCATACCCCCAAGTTATGCCTCACTTAAACTACTTACAAAAACATGTACAAATATCACAGAAGATTACTACTTAAAACTTGCTGACTTTCTACTATCAAATACATAAATTGGAATAGAAATATTGTACTTGCATTTCAACACCTGGCATATGAACCCATAGAAACAAGTCATTATGTGAATGAACTTTTATATTTTACTTACTTTACTAGTGTTTTTTATACAGCCTATTGTAAAACTAGATGAATATCTAGAAGAGTTGATATAACTCCTGGAAGACCTTGGTGCACTGTCAATGGTACTTGTACTCCTAGTTGAGAAACTCTGTTGTAGACCATGCCTTAGTGTCGACACTTGGCTAATATGTCAGACCATCAAGAGTTACTATTTTAAATAGTGTTATGAGTCACTTTGATCCCTTTTTTTGTTTTTAACCTTACTTGTTATTTTTCTCATCATGTACGTTCACCTCTGTGCCCCTTTATGAAAAGGTGTCATGCATTCTGTGTTCAAGTTATATGGCCTCTTCTAGGAATGTGGCTTCTTGAAGTGCTGGTACTGCACACGTAACTATGTTTCAATACAATGTGTTATGATGCAGAATTGTTTCCACCCACCTTTACTAGGGTACCTTCATATAATTTCAGTGGGTGCTGGCTCCACACTATTGTGATAACTAAAATAAAGGTTTGCTTTAAACTGTAGCTGCTGTTAGAGACAGTAGTGAAAAAAATGATTATGTAAACATAGCATGTTCTCATCCCACAAATCTGCTTCCTATGTGTTAGATTAGCTCCCTAACAAAACAGGTTTTTATTCTTCTTTCCTGTTGGTACAGCAGAGTGACTGTGGGTTTGATAATGAGCTGGATTTTGTTTCAGTTCCAGCATGATCAGCAGAATTATTAACTAAATTCTAGCGAGAGAATATTTACTTCAAAATGTAAGAGCTATATATCTCAATAGTTTGTGCTACCTGCCAAATATTTTAGTTGGGTAAACGTTACAGGAGATGTGCTAGCCAGAAAACATAGCTTGACATTATATCCCAAAGGAGTTTGCAACTGTGGTAAGTACAAAATCTTTTCAGTTGTAAAATTAGTACTTTTGATATAAAAGTTATTGAGAAACTAAGAAGGAACTTTACTATTTTTAGCCATTTTTCACTACACTTCACTGTAGTTGCTTTTACCCCTTATTTAGTAATATGTCCTTTCCTACATTTTTCATATGCCGTACTGCATATGATATTAGAATCTTCAGTGATTTAAATCAGTTACTTAAAAGCCATCTCTTAATTTCCAATTTAAATGCATTATAGCTTTTATATTTGTTTTACTTAGTGTGGCAAATGTTACTTGCCAATTTGAACAACTCTCAAATACCTACTGAAGTCGCCCATGTTACTTGACTGACTCAAAAATTTTTGAATTTTTTTCTTTAGTTTCTCAAATTGAATGTAACATGAAAATTGCTTGACTAATGGCTGATGCTAGAAGAAAACAAAACTGCAGAAATGTAGCACTTTAAAGACCTAACAAAATTATTTATTTGTTGATGAGCTTTCATGGGACAGACCCACTTCATCAGATCAGTCTCATTTCCAATACAGACTGACGTAAGTTCAGAGGACTGAAAAAAAAATTGCAATAAAACCTGACAAATCGTACACATAGGAGGATGAGGTGTGTGGGGGTGGGGGTTGTTAATTGTCTTGCCTGAGATAATTACGAGCATCAAAGAAAGGGAAGCAGTCCTTGTAATGCATGAGGTAATTGATGTCTCTGTTCATACCATGTGTTAATGTGTCAAATTTGAATATGAATTCCAACTTCCAAATTTCTTGTTCTAATCTGTGTTTAAATTCTTTTTGCTCCAGAACACTAATTCTCAGGTCTTTAACAGAATGGCCCACAGAGAAATCCAGACATGTTTTAGTAGAAAATCTCTGGTTTCCATTAGGGAAAAAAAAACGTGATTTGCATAGTATGAGTATGCTAAAAAGAAGAAAAATACATTTTGAAAAACAAGCAGTCTTGCAGCACCTAAAAGACTAACACATTTATTAGTGGGTAAGACCTACTTCCTCTGATTTTCAGATTGGAGTAGATATAAGAATCCAGTGTTTTTGTAGTAGGGAAAGAAAGGGAAAAGGTTAGGAATCAAAGGGGAAAAAAAAGGGTAGGGGCACCTGTCATTAATAGGGCCAGTGGAGGAAATAAATTACGTAGGAAGAGTGCCATTCCTGTGAATATCAATAGTAAGGAAATTGCCCTTGTAATGCATGAGATTATTGAGATCTCTGTTAAGCCCTACATTAAATATGTCGTGCCTGCAAATGAATTGCAAGTCAGATGTCTTCCTTTGCAGTCATATGGTAAAATTCTTTTGTAGAAGAATGGCTGCTTTCAAATCCCTTAGTGAATGTATGGGGAGGTTAAAGTGTTCCCGTGTACATTTACATGTATTCTGTTATAATTGCTAATGTTGGATTTATGTCCATTCATCCTTTGACTCAGAGACTGTCCAGTTTGTCCAATGTATGTGCGTATATCACATTGGTGGATGCACAGGTGTATGAGCCCCTGATGGTGTGGCTGATGTGGTTGTCTGGTGATGGTGTTTCTAGTATAGATGTGTGGAAGGAGCTGGCAATGGAGTTTGTTGAAGGGATAGATTTCTCGGTTAATGTTTCTGTGGTGTGGTGTGTGGCTACTAGTGAGTATTTTCTTGAGGTTGGGTGTCTGTCTGTAGGAGGAAAAAGGCATGTAACCCAAGGCCTGTGAGAGTGAGGCATCATGTTCCAGTATGGCATGCTGGAGGGGATTAAGCTGAGGGCTATAAGTAACGACAAACTGAAGTGTTTTCCTTTTGGGGCCTATTATGAAATAGCTGGCTTCTGGGTACTCTCCTAGCCCTGTCAGTCTGTTTCTTTACTTCCCTCAGTGGGTAGTTAAGTTTTACAAATGCTTGGTAAAGATTTTGTATTTGTTTGTTTCTGTTGGTGTGATTGGAACAGATATGTTTGTATCTTTAGAGTTTACTGGAGACAATGGTTTATGTGATGTGGTTTGGATGTAAGCTGGGAGCATGTAAGTAAGAGTAGCAGTTGGTGGGTTTCCAGGATAGACTGGTATTAATTTGACCATTGTTGATTTGTACTGTAGTGTCCAGGAAGTGGATCTCTTGTGTGGCATTATCAATGATGAGATTGACAGTGGGGTGCAAATTGTTGAAATCCTTGTGGAATTCAAGGGTCTCCTTACCCTGGGTCCATATGATGAAGATGTCATCAATGTAATGTAAGTAGAGGGGTGTCTTCCTGCCACTTCCCCCCTGTTGTTATAAATCCTGGATTCCTATTATCTACTGCAGTCTGAAAATCTGAAGAAGTAAGGCTTACCCGTGAAAGTTCATTAACTTGTACATAATTTTTTTAGTCTTTAAGTGCTCAGGCCTGAATGTTTTTTGTGAAACTACAGACTAATGCAGCTGCCCCTTTAAGACATTTAGAGAATACTCCCCTCCCCTCCCTTACATCGCTCAGACTCTTAGACTTAAATGAGTTGTGATAATTATTATAGTTAGGTTGTGTAACCGTTTCCTACAAGAACTGTTTCTAAAAATATCTAAATTGCATATTGAAATATTTGTTTCTTTACAGGAATTTCGTCAGAAGGTGATGCTAGGAACTCCATTCCTAGTTATTTGGTTGGTTGGGTTTATAGCAGACCTAGATGTTGATTCTTGGCTCATTAAAGGACTAATGTATGGTGGTGTATGGGCTATGGTACAGTTTCTTTCAAAGTAAGTATTTTGTGAGAAAACTTTCAATCTAGTACACCTAGGCCAATGTTTAATATATGGCTTGTTCATTTAATTAATAAATGTTATACTTCATATTTGACAGATTTTTATGCATCTTATAGATATATAGCGTTCTTTTCAAAAATTTCTGTTTTATCAGTGTTATATTTCAGGAAAAAGGTCTGTGTGATTTGGCTCTCTGATGCTTTGTTGTCTCAGAAATATTGCCTTTGAAGGAAGGCACTGAGTTACAAGGAGCAGAGAAACCTCATTTCCAGTGGCTGGGAATGGGATGTCTGTTTAAGCCATTAGTATGCATTGTTACTAGGGGTTTCTTCATTTAAAAGAACAAAGAAAAAATTATATCCATCTTGCACATGTGTCATCTAGAACATGGGTGAGAAAACTTTTTTATTTTAGGCCCCACTTTCTGTCCCTGCATTTAGCAGGGATCCTCCTCCCCCACCATCTTGTCTAAGGTAATCCAAAGGGATTTTGGTTATGTTCATATGCAAAAAGAAAAGAAGTATGTAGAATATAAAAACTTTAGTAATCCATGCATAAATGTGAACACACATACGTTAAAAAGAGTAACGTATATCAACATTTTTAATGAGATGGATGGGCCCGAGAGCAGCCAGTCATGCTCCAGCCCACCCTTACAAAACTTCACACACACACCCCCCCCCGAGGGGGGCCACTTCCCACTTTGCGCGCACCCCTGATCTAGAACTATGTTCCTAAATGCCAAAGAACAAGGAGTAGTTTGGTGCATACTGTATGTGGCACTCTTTTATTGGATGGTGATAAAATAATCTTACTGCTACAATATTTGTTTCTTGTGGTGGTGATGTGTGTCTAGGTAAATTTTTACATAATATTCTCAATTCTTAACTTAATAAAACTTCCCAGATCAATCTGTAAATAAAGTTTAGTAATTGCATGTTAGCTGATTTTCCTAAGAAAACTGTTTTGAAGCCCTTTCAGTTTTCCCTATAGGTCATTTGTATAACACATTCTCTGCTAGATATATTTAGCATTCATGTAATACTTACAAAAAGTAGCTTTTACTTTTTATAATTGCCAGTTCAGTAAGCTTCGGTTTCTCTCTCTAAAGTTGCATGTGAGAGTTATAGGGTTCCTGATCTAGTGTCTTGTTTGTATTTTTTTCCCTGTCAGAACTCTGATTAGAGCATGTTAATGTCAAGAAGGAAACCTCACAGCAGTTTATAAATTTTGACTATAAAGCACTCCAGAAATAATTTTTTTGAAAAACAAACAAAAGCTTATTTTCCTTTCCCTTTTCATCAGAAGAGATTCTTCTAAAAATGAGTGGCCCCACCAGGGAATCCCAGTGGTAGAAATGCATGATGCATGGATGAGGGACACCATTTTATATAAGAGTGTAGAATGCAGGCTTGTGGCAAGTTTGTTTAATTTGTTCAGCATTGTGGAGGAACCTTTACGTGTGTCTTTTAATGGCCCACTTCCCTGTGACTGACCTATTCTGTGGAAGGTAGACTCAATTTTTTTCATAAGAATATAAAAACGGCCGTACTGGGTTAGACCAAAGGTCCATCTAACTCAGGATCCTGTCTTCAGTGGTGGCCAGTGTCAGGTATGTCAGAGGGAATGAATAGAACAGGTAATTATGAAGGAGTCCATCCACTATCACCCATTTCCATCTCCTGCAAATGGGCTAGGGGCATGCTACCTGCCCATCCCAGCTAAAAGACATTGATGGACCTATCCTCCATGAATGTATCTAGTTCTTTTTTGAATTCTGTTATAGTCTGGGCTTTCATGACATCCTCTGGCAAAGAGTTCCACGGGTTGACTACATGATGTATGAAGAAACACTTCTTTTGTTTGTTTTTAAACCTATTATTGCTACTATCTAACCCTTGCCCTCTGCATGGAGAACAGGTCATCTACAAGTCTCCTCCACTTCACTCTGTCTTGGGACAAAACTTCTAGCTGGCTCCTGGAGTACCCCAGCTGTTGTACTTCAGTGTCAGTAGACCTTCTCCACGTTGTCTGGGGTCTTCCTCTTTTGTGTTTTCCTTGAGGGTTCCATGTGAGAGCTTGACAGATTATGCCTGATGATGGTTTTCTGAGAGTGTGGCCTTGCCATCCCCACTTCCTTCTCTTGATTTCAGTGTCAGTTGGTTCTTGTCCTTCTCTGTTCCAAAGCTCCTCCTTTGTGACGAAGTCTTGCCATTTGATGTGAAGGATGTACATTGGGCATCTGTTTATGAATGTCTATAGCTTATGATTTGAAGACTTTTGAGTATCCATACAAGAGCACACTCTTAACATTTGTGTTGAAGATCCACAGTTTTGTCTTCGCAGATATTATTTGTGAACTCTATATGGGATAAGAGTCTTGAATGCATCTGCTTTCCCTGTCCTGGCATTGGTATCCTTATCTGTTCCTCCACCTATGCCCATAATACTCCCCAGGTGGGTGAACCTGCTCTACGTCTTCCAGTTCATCTCCTCCCAGTGTGATGGTGGTGGTGTTGGACTGATTGATCCTTACCAACGAAGCAGCTGAGGAATGTAACAGAGACTTGTATGAGAAGCTACAAAGTGAGGTGAACCAGAAAGCAAAAAAGGATATGATGATTGTGATGGGTGACTTCAATGCAAAAATTGGAAGCATAAATACAGGCAGAGAACAGACCATTGGAAAAGAAGGCTTAGGCAACATGAAGGAAAATGGATAGCTCTTCAGTGACCTTTGTTCCTTCAATGGATTGGTGATAGGTGGTAGTGTTTTTCCACCAAAAAGGATCCAGAAGGCCACTTGGGTTTCACCAGACTAGCAGTCAGGAAACCAGATTGATCACATCTGTATCAGCACGTCCTTCTGAAGATCAATGAAGGACATCCATTCTAGAAGAGGAGCCAGATGTAGGTTGAGACTACCACGTGGCCACAGTAAAATTCAAGTTGAAGCTCAAGAGATAAACCACAAAAGTGAGCAAGCTGGGATTGAGATTCAACATGGAGCAGCTGAAGGATTTAGAGACAAAAGCTGGTATCCAAGTTGAACTGTCCAACAGATAAGCACTTCTGGCAAACCTCATACTGAAAGTTGCTACTGTTTTTAAATCTACAGTGTATTCATTTCATTTGGTGGACTTCCCCAAGTTCTTCTGTTAAGGAAGTGTTTTCTACTCCTCATAACTACTTTTTACGTGCCAGTCATGGTTTTATAAACATCTATCATATTGGCCCTTAGTCATCTCTTTTCCAGGCTGAAAAGTCCCAGTTCATTAATCTCTCCTCACATGGAAGCTGTTCCATGCCTCTAATAATTTTTGTTGCCCCCTTTTGAATTCCAATATATCTTTTTTTTGAGATGGGAGGACTATATCTGCACACAGTTTTCAGTATCTTCGCATACCATGGATTTATATAGAGGCCGTATGATATTTTCTGATTATCTAGGTCTTTCTTAATGATTCACAGCATTCTGTTGCCTTTTTTGACTGCTATTGCATATTGAGTGAGTGTTTTCAGAGAACTGTACATGACCCCACGATCTATCTTTAGTTGTAGCAACTAGTTTAGCTCCTATTATTTGATATGTGTATTGGGGATTATATTTTCTGATTTTAAATGTTTTTAGAGGTATTTTTAACTCACACTCACAGCAGCTCTCGAGAATTAGCTGGCTTATAAACAGTGTCTGAATTTCCTTTTGGCTAAATTGAAGAGCTAGCTTGTGTCATAGAAATAAATGAAAAGGGAAACTGACTTACTTATTTTACTTCTGATAATGTCTTTGTTAAATATCTCTGTGTGAAGTTGTAATGAGAGAAAAGCAATGGACATTTTTGTTATAAAGACTGATGAAAACAAGATGTGTATATATATGTTCTTATTCATCTGGTTTTTAAAATTATATTTTGTATTTGGGTTTCTTGAAGATCTCTTATTGGAATCTCTTCTTCAAATATAATTCACAATATTGTTCATGCTCTTGGCTACAAATTCATTTCAGACTCTATTAAAATAACTAGTGATGTGAATATTGCTGAGTGAGCACTTCAGCAGTGATTTCTAGCTCCCCTCAGCATATGGCTTTAATGTAAATATTTGTTTAGACTTCTGCATCATCATCATTCTAAAATGGTATGTCGGGGCTCTGTAGTATTGTGTTACAATCAAAGTATGGAATCCTACTAAAGTATGACACTTGTGTGAACAATTTCAAAATTATCAAGTAATAGATTTTTATTGATTATATGGAAGACTGAATGCCTCTTCACTTTTTACCACAGAAACATCAATAAGAGAATAAAGAGCCTGGTCATTGATTACACATGTAATTTATAAGATCTGAGTGGCTGGCCGTGTCTACACTAGCCCCAGACTTCAAAATTGCCATGCAAATGGCCATTTCGAAGTTTACTAATGAAGCGCTGAAATACATATTCAGCGCTTCATTAGCATGCGGGCGGCTGTGGCACTTCGAAATTGACGCTCCTCGCCACCGTGCGGCTCGTCCCGATGGGGCTCCTGTTCTAAAGGACCCCACCTACTTCGAAGTCCCCATCTGCTCATGGGAATAAGGGGACTTCGAAGTAGGCGGGGTCCTTTCGAAAAGGAGCCCTGTCGGGACGAGCCGCACAGCGGCGAGGCGCGTCAATTTCGAAGTGCTGCGGCCGCCCGCATGCTAATGAAATGCTGAATATGTATTTCAGCACTTCATTAGTAAACTTCGAAATAGCCATTTGCATGGCAATGTCGAAGTTTGGGGCTGGTGTAGACACAGCCACTAGCTGACAAGTCTCAAAATAGATTTGTATTTTTGGAATCATCATTGAGTATGTATGTTTTCCAGTGTGGTCCCACAGGGATTAGTTTTAGCCTTATGTTCAATGTTGTTATCAGTGATCTGGAAGAAAATGTCATATCATCACTGTTAAAGCTTTCAGTTGACGCAAAAATTGGGGGAGTGATACAGAATGAGAACAGGTCACAAGTATAGTGAACTGACCTGCTTGGTAAGCTGTGCATAGTATGTATTTTAATATGTGTAAATGTAAATATGTATTTTTAGAACAAAGAATTCAGGCCATAATTACATGATAGGGGATTCTACGCTGGGAGGCAGGGAGTCTGAGAAAGATTGGGAGGTGGTGGTGGATAATTAGCTGAACATTCACATTATGATACTCTGGGCAAAGGGCTAATGCAGTGCTTGCATAGATAAATAGGAGCAGAGATTATTTTACCCTGGCATCTGCCATTGGTGGAACCCCTGATATTATAATATGTCCAATTCTTGTGCCATAATTCAAGGAAGAGGATGATAAATTGAAGAGGATTGAGAGAAGAGACTGATTAAAGGATTAGAAAACATGCTTTACAGTAATGGCGCGATAGTGTGTTAGTCTATATTCTATCAAAACAAAAAAGCAGTCCAGTGGAACTTTAAAGACTGACAAAATAATTTATTAGGTTCTGGTATGGCTGTGGTCTGAAAAAGTGGGTCTATCCCACGAAAGCTCACCACCTAATAAATTATTTTGTCAGTCTTTAAAGCGCTACTGGACTGCTTTTTTTTGTTATGCTTTACAGTGAGACACCAAGAGCTACGTTTAAATTAACAATGAGAAGGTTAAGGGGTGACTTGATCACAGTTGATCAATACCTACATGGGGGAAAGTATTTGATAATGAGCTACTGTATCTAACAAAGATGCAGCACAATCCAATAGCTAGTCCTTCAGACTAGAAATAAAGCATAACTTTTTAACAATGAGGATAATTAATGATTTACCATGAGTTGTGGTGGTTTTTCCATCCCTGGCAATTGTTGAATGTTTTTCTAAAAATGTTCCACAAAATTATTTTGAAGAAGCTCTATGGTCTCTTTTGATCTTGGAATCTATGATGGGAAATATCTATCTACATACAGGAGACTGGGGACCAGTCATTTATGAGTCAAGATGTATTCTGCAGATTGAGTCCAAACATTAAAATCTTTGAGAGTTTGAATTACTTTTATAAGAGTTAGTGTATTAACCTACAGATAGTATAAACCATTAATATTCTGTTCAGTTAAAGATTCATGTCAGTCCTGCTTCCCTCATTTGTTAGGTTACAGCACAGTTACTCTTTTGACTATCAGAGGAATGACTTTAATTGATTCTTATCCATTATTTTGCATTAGGGAAGCTTGAAAATGGGACTTCTACAGGCTCTGAAGACCCCCAGAATTAAAATCTTTAGCAAGTGTATGTTATATAGCTATGATATCCAATCAGTTCTAACATAATTCTCTATAGCAGTAGGCGCTAGCCAAATATTCTGAAAATATACTTATTGTTCAAGCCAACTAGCCACACTCTAATTTACCAAATAGCCACAAATGGCTAGCATATTGGACACCACGGTTATGTTATTTGATGTGCTGCATAAAAGGTTTTGTTTTTTTTTTTCCCCCCAGTGTATACTGATACTGAGGTTACATACAAGAGAACATACTGTGTGATGTCACTTCTGTTGTTTTACAGATCATTCTTTGATCACTCAATGCATAGTGCACTGCCTCTTGGAATATACCTGGCGACTAAATTCTGGATGTATGTGACGTGGTTTTTCTGGTTTTGGAATGATATCCTTTTTCTTGTTTTCACTAAAAACATTTTCATTTTAGTGATTTGTATACGTTTAACATCAGTGCTGAGTTGTAAGTATGACCTCAAAATAAAGAATGATTTGTACCTTTAACATAGCTACAACCATTTAGAATGGCTTTGTTACAACAGAACTTTACTGTACTGTAGTAATTGAAAATCTTATTTTTGTACTGCTTTAAAATTACATTGTGACTTTGTGCCAGTAACACTGTTTTCCTCACACCTTTTCCTTAAAATGCCTAACCAAATGTTTTGTGTTTTCTTCATTTCTTCACCGAAGAAATGCAAGTAATTATATAGACATATCAAGGCCATGCATTGTAATTACGTGCATTCATCATGGTTGATGGTCTTTGAACTTTAGTATATATACTTTTTCTAGGGTAAATGTGTAATTTTCTATTCCTAAATAGTTTGCAACTTCCACTTCACATGTTCTTCAAATGTGTGTTCAACAAAATATAACATCTTATAAAACTAAATAGAATACATTCTGTGAAAAAAATTAGAATTTCTAGGATTGGACAAAATTACCTCTTGTCTTGTAAATGTGAGCCTCTAGAGAGAATGTAGAACTAGATCTTTCTTGGCATAAGCATGCTATTTTCACAAAGAAAGTAGATAATGAGTAGGATTTCATAAATTATTCAATATATCACATTGTTTCTATTCAGCTTTTATCTGGTATCACATCTTTTAATATTTTATCACTTGAACAAATAAACATTTTAACAACACCTGTTATGACCATAGTTAGTTTTAAATATTTTTAGGGGAATGTAATGCTTACGAAAGGTATTGCATCAACAATCCAATATCACTACAGTTACTGATATACCTTTGATTGCTACTGCTTTGTCATACTCAGAGATCTGTTATTCCTAGATATGTTTAAACCCAACATTAAGGTTAAAAAGTAGTGTTGATTTTTTTTTTTCTTTTTGGGTCTTTCCTGGCTCTAAGAACGTAAACATAAAATAATGACTTCCGCTGGAGAATTTTCAAGTACTAGTGTGCATTGGTCTATGCATAAACTGCTGGATTGCTTCATAGTTTCATCTGAGGAGATAAGGGCAAGGTGGAATAATTGTATCTCCAATTCGTTCTGTGTTGGAACTGTTAGTCTTCTTACGTGTAACACACTTTAAAAATATTAATTTGCATTATAGTTTGTATTGATTTTTGTAGTGGTCATTAGCAGTTCAATAGTTTTAGGAGTAGGATTGGGGCGTGAGAGGGGAGATTTTCTTGCCAGTGAACACTCAGTGCTTTCAAGGGTAGCACAAGTAATCCAAAAGAAAGGGACTCTACTTCTTTGAGGGAAAGCCAAGGACGCAGGTGGGAACCAACAGACGCTGTACATGGGAAACTTCTAGCTTTGGGTTCACAGTGCACATCTGTAAACCTGCAGTAGAACACAGATAAGGAACATACATCTAGAAGAACCCCCAGTGACAGATAAGTAACCTCCTCATGCGAAGTGTAGAAATTGAAAATCAAGCATAAAAAGTAAAAAGAAGAGTGAATGCTAGATATTACAATAAGTTGTGGACATTATTTTAACCTCAGAATACATTCTAGTTGCATATACACAGCCCTTCCTCGTCAGAAGGGTCATGCAAATGAGTGGGATCAGAAATGCAAATGAAGTGTGGATTTAAATATTTCACACCTTATTTGCATATTCCCGCATAATCTGTCTTCCAGAAGAACCATTTCCAGAAGCCAAAGCAGCCATGTGGATGGGATTCCTTCGTAAGGATACCTCCCTTTTGAAAGCACCTTTCTTCCTGAAACAAAATAGGATGCTTTGGCTTCCGGAAATGGCTTCTCCGGAAGCCAGATCATGCAGGAAGATGCGAATGAGATGCAAGATTCTTAAATCCATGTCTCATTTGCATTTCTGATCTCATTCTTTTGCACGCCTTTCCTGAAAGAGAGGAAGGGGGGGGGGGGCATTGTAGATGCAGCTTCTGAGAATCAGTAGTGCATGATCTGTACAATATAAAACAGTATGAATCAAATAGAAAATATTTATGTAACCCAAGGGAAATTGTATTTCAGGTCAGTTTCATCAGATTTTTGTACTAAATAATTGTCTGCAATATTAAGTGCCTATGTTGTGAAAATGGAAGCAGACATATAGATCAAATCCTCTTTAAAGCTAATGAAAACATGACAGCTGGATAATGTGTTTTGCGATTTGATGACTATCATTTCCAGATACAATATGGAAAAAGGGGGGACTAAATAGTACAGTTTTAAACACAGTGCATATTTTATAAAATTGCAGAAGGATCTTTGACAAGGATCTCAAACTCAGTTTATCTTAGGGCCAGTGTCAATCCTCAAATCCTAGTGGGCAGTATCTGGGGGGAAGATGGGGATGTCTGTGCTTCCCCCTTCTGCTGCCTCTGCAGCCCTGGGGGAGGTATGTGCACATCAATCTCATCCATAGGTTTAAGCTGTGAAACAGTAAACTCATTTTGATGCTCGATTTCCTGATTTGATCACAAGCCTCTTGATAGTTGTGGTTTTGTTTTGTTTTTTTTCTGGAAAGTGCCAGCCTCATTATTAGAATTAAGCTAGGTCTGGAAACTTCACTGCCTGGCGCCTCATGCATTGCTATGAACTGTGATTGGTCTGACTTAGATTTGATATCACTTTCTTGCTATCAAATATCACTTCATGGCCTGGGAGACACTGCAGCCTGAAATAAAAACCAGCTAAGGCAGACATCCTCCACAGAGTGCCTGGCTCATGAACAACAGGTATTGGGTATTGCTTTGGGTAGAAGGGGAGAACAATGGTTTTTTCAAAAGGGAGAAAAGTCTCCCAGTGGCTGGGTAGAGCTGCCTAAGCTTAGTGATAATGAACCACAAACAAAGTAATTTTGTGTGTGTGTGTGTGAGAGAGAGAGAGAGAGAGAGAGAGAGAGAGAGAGAGCAGAACACTCAAGGAAGATTAAATAATACAAAGCACCACTTGAATCACCACCTATACATTTCGCTATTTTAATGGCTCTCCCTAGTTAATTACCAGTTACTGGGTAAGGCTTCCTCACACAGCCAAGGGATCACCCATTCACTCATGTTTCCCACTCTGGTATTCTTAAGCCAATAGTTGGAAAAAATGTGATGGACTCATTGAACCCTAATTCCAACTCTTACCTCTCCTATTAACAACCAGACTCTCACACAGGGATCCCCCTGCCCCTCCCAGGGTAAACAAAAGCTAAACTTCCGCAGATGCATAACAAAATGAAATTCAATTGACTAGAGTAAACAAAAGTGAAATTTATTGGCCCCTGGTTGGCAACAGAAGCATCAGTTGGGGTAGGTCACTGGCCAAATGCTTTGGGTCTTGGCAGAGGCAGCCAGCACACCTTCTTGGATCCACCAGCACCTTTTGCAACATGGAGATATAAGGGTGGTAGAGTCCTGGATGCTGCTGCAATCTGCATGCACCAGTGAGTCTCCATGTGCCATTTCCTACCCCAACCCGTCTATCATGCAGGCCTGGTGGAAAAACCTGTTTAAAATTTTCCCTGTTCAAGACTGGGGAGGTTCTTGGGCTGCAGATACAGGCCATGAGCTGAGCCTTTGAGACCCCTGCTCTTTGATATGTACCTGAAAAGCATGATGAACTGTTTTGCAATCAGCAGTGTTACTAAAAAAAACGCCTCGATGAAAAAATATTTGTTCCCCTTTTTCCTTGTAAAATCAGTCAGTTTAAAAAGAAATTTCCGGTCCCTTTCTCTGTCAGGTTAAAAGATGCAAAAGAGAATATCTTCTCATATCAGAGGAGAAACTTAACCACAAACTCTTTTTGACCTGGACTTAACTTTGCTTATATAATAGAAGCTGCTTTAAGTTATAAATCTTGTATAAGAGAGAGGTTAGAAACTATCTAAATGAGTTGCATGCTGTGCCTAAGTGGAGAAAAATGATACCATGAACACTTGAGTGCATGAAATGCAGATAGCCTGGAAAAACATTGTTATACAGGACCATTCTGGCATTTGCTAGGGATTATTTGCAAATGTCTTGCTCAGCTATATTTGAGAAGAGATTTCATGAAAAGCAACTCCTGTGACCACATGATTTTTTTGTCAACAGACTCTGAGGACAAGGGCGTTCTGCCTCGTGGGGGTGAGGCAGAAAGCTTTTGACATAAGTGCTGAGTTCTGTGGACAGCATGTAGAAGTAGAAGATTATGTTACCATAACTGGAGGCTGAATTTTATATACTGAATTGATGTCTATATAAATGAGTGCTTATTTTAAAACATCTGGAATATTAAGTATTATTTTACAACACTTGCAGCTGTGAACTTAAATTGGTAAAAACTAAACAGATCTTAAGATCATTAGAAGGCAGTATGAAAATTCAAAGTATTTAACTGAATATTTAATTGTGATAATCATCATATTAAATAATAGAAAATGATTCATTTAAATATTTTGATGTTTTTATAAGTACTATAGTACAGTCTTTTTATCATGAAAGTTGAAGCTATAAATGTAGAATTATGTATAAAAAACTGCACTCAAAAATAAAACAGTGCAAAACAAGCTTGGTTACAGTTTTCTGGAGATAGTGTGGCCCACTTACTTACAATGTCATCTGAAAGTGACAACAGGCATTCCCATGACAGTAGCTCAAATCGCAAGATATTTGTGCCAGAAGCACTAACTATTCATATGGTTTTTCTTGTTTCAACCACCATTCCAGAGTACATGTGTCTTTGTTGTTGGGTTCTGCTTGGTAATGTTCCAAAGCAGAAGGGATTGTTACATTTTCATCATGTGAGTCAGATAACACTAGCAGAAGTTGGATTTTCTTTTTTGATTATTCAGGTTCTGTAGCAGCAATGAAGGGTCCTGTGGCACCTTATAGACTAACGGAAAAGTTTAGAGCATGAGCTTTCGTGAGTTAACTCACTTCTTCAGTGAGTTAACTCACAAAAGCTCATGCTCTAAACTTTTCTGTTAGTCTATAAGGTGCCACAGGACCCTTCGTTGCTGCTACAGATCCAGACTAACACGGCTACCCCTCTGATACTTGACAACATGTCAGGTTCTATAGTTTCCACATCAGTGTATTGTTCTTTTAAGACTGTTGAAAGCATACCCCACACCTTGTTCTTTTCAGGTTTTGGATCTCACTTCAGAGCCTTAAATGTTAGGTTGACTCCTCTGTTTTTAGAAATCTCACACAAATAGTTCTCTCCCAAAGATTTCAGTTACGTATTTAATTAACACACTTTTTTTTAAACAAGCATCACAAGTGTAGAAGCAAGTCCTTTGCAATGGTGGCTGAAGCATGAAATAGCATACACATATTTAGCATACCTGATATGTAAATATCTTGCTGTGTGGGCTACCAAAGTCCCACTTGTTCTCCCTTTCAGGTGCCATTGTAAAAAGAAGAAACACAAAGCAATATCTCCTGAAAACTGTACTGGTTTTGTCTGATTGAATGGCTGAACAAGAAGCAGGACTGAATGAACTTTAGGCTCTAAAGTTTTATGTTGTTCTGGTTTTGAGTGCAGTTATGCAATAAAATTATCTACATTTGTAACTTACGCTTTCACAGTAGAGATTGCACTACAGTACTTGTATCAGGTAAATTGAAAAATACTCTTTTATAGTTTTACAGTGCAAATGTTTGTAAGAAAAATAAACACTATATACTTTGTATTGTGTTATAATAGAAATCAATGTATTTGAAAATACAGAAGTATATCCAAAATATTTAATAAATATTGGTATTCTGTTTAACAGTGTAATTAATCATGGTTATTTTTTAAAATATGATTAATTTTGAGTTAGTTATAAGAGTTGTGTGTGATAGAGTGCCCTGCTTAATATTGCGTTGAAAGTCCTGGTAAAGCGACTTGATGTTTAATGAATCCTTTTGGAAGTGTTCTTATTTTTGAATAAAATAAATTGCCAGATTAAATTCCTTCTTGCAGCAGTTTTCACAAAATGAATCGGGTATCAATTTACTGACGCTACAGAGAAGAGAAGTACTGTGCTCCACTCTAAGTAATCATATAAAGCTGTAAAAATATAAAAAGATTCTTAGTCTGACCACTCTGCTACAAAAATGAAGCAGACATGTAATTTCTTTTTTCCCCTTAAAGCTACAGGGCAATTTGCCAGAAGTACTAGAATGAATTTGGACTCTTATTACAAAGACTTCCAACTTAAAATTTTCAAGTAAGGTTGACAGCTTACAGGACTAAATTTTGCAGCTAGGTTATCACAAACCACTGTCATTTCTTATGTCAAAATACTAATAAGTTAGTTTTCACCATGACACTTTTGGAAACTCATTCAATTCAAAGGGTTATAGCCATTTACCTTTAAATGTCAAATTGACCGTTAATGACCTGCAATTTTTTCTTTAAAATTCAATGCAGTACTATCTTGGTTTTTTGTGTTTACTAGTTTGTTTACCAGTAAATTGTATTTCTGAACATGTAATTCCCAAGTAAAGATCTAAGGCCACATCTACACTACAGCAGGGATTTATGATCTGAGATCCATCCACCTGGCATATGATTTTGTAAGTGCAGTGAAGACCCCATCATACTGACAGCATATTGCTTTACAGTCAATCCCTGTACTCTTCCCTCACCCCCAACAGAAAGAGGCAGGTAAGTCAGCATGAGAGTTTCTCCCATTGACCCATCACAGTGTAGACTTTGCCATAATTGACTCCAGTTATATTATTTACGTAACTGGAGTTGAGTACCTTAGGTTGACTTTTTGCAATAATGTAGGCATAGGCATAAAAGTAAACAACTAAAGAAGAGAGAAAATAAAACTTGTAAGAACTGGGAAACAAATCTGAGGTCTTGTCTAAACTAGTGTGGGTCATCGACCTAAGTTATTCAACTTCAGCTATGTGAATAATGTAGCTGAACTCAACACACTGTAGTAAGCAGATGTAAATATCTTCACTGTGGTAAGTTGACAGCTGATGCCCTCCTGTTGACTATATTTACTCTTCTTGTTTTGGAGGAGTAATGGAGTCAACAGGAGAGCACTTGGTGGTTGATGTATCGCATGTATATTAGACTCAATAAATTGAACCCTGTTGGATTGATCACTGGCTGTCGGTACATCCCATAGTAAAGACATGCTTTGAGATGGTTTAGTTCATCATCAGCATGTAAGGATTCTACATTTGGACACTTAGGCTGCATCTAAACTACAAGATAATCGAATTTAAGGGCGTTAGCTTGATATTAAAACATTACTGTCTTCACTGCAAATACCATTAGCTCAAAATGTTGATATTACAGGATGGGTATAACGTCATTCTTCTTCGAGTTTCCCCATGGGTGTTCCACCTTAGGTGTCAGGCTTGCCCTGGCGATGCAGCTCGGAGATCTTGACAGCGGTTTTCAGCTGGACTGTGCGTGCACGGGCTCCGATGTGCCGTTCCGTACCCTTTCTATCACGTGCACAGTCGGGACTTGGGTAGTTCTTCTCAACTGCCAGCAGCTGCAGATAGAGCTTCTACCTTCTTCTCAGCCTTAGCAGTTATTCTTCATCTTTCTCCTTTCTTCAGGTTCATTACCTGAAATAGAGACTTCTGCAGTTAGTAGTTAAAGTTAGAGTTTGCCGTTTAAAGTTTTAAAGTTGAAGTTTTAAGTTTTCAAGTTGCTTGTTATCTAAGTCAAAGGCTGTTACCAGTTTAAGCTTCATTGACAGCTCCTGTAGAGCAAGCAGACTCCTTATCTCTATATAAGTGGTTTGAGTTTACATTTTAAAGATACTGTGATAGCCATGCCCAGCACAGCTGGTTTTAAGAAATATGACACTTGCTGCAAGGCAGTGCCCACCTCGGACGGCCATTCTAAATGCATCTAGCATTTGTGAGAAGGGCACATTCCACAGACGTGCCTGCATTGTTCAAAGCTTACCACATGGGCCCAGAGGGACAGGGAAATTCAGCTGTTCATGATCCTATTCAACAATGTCTTCTAGCATTCCTCCCTTGAAAGTGCTGTACCTTCCCAAGATAGCCAGCACAAGCGCAGACCACTTTCTTCTGAAGCTGCTGTGCACCCAAGTCCAAGAATCTCCCCAACTCGCTCATTGCCTAGTATACCCAAAGGAACGATGAATGAGCTTGAAAATGCTGCTGAAACTGTCTCTGGTACATCTAAAAAGGCCAAGACCAAGAAAATGGTTCCACCAACAGTACGGACGCATGAAATGAAACCAAGTGATAGATCCGTTCTGGACTGTCCAAAGGTGGCACCGACAGTTTTTCTGTACCACAACTTTGGCACCGACGGCCCCGAGTCCAGTGGCACTGGAGGCCGTGGCACTGGCGAAAGAACCAATCCATGCAGCACCAGTGCTGGCAGTGACTCCATCGGCACCAACTGTACAGCATCCAGCTGTGAATCATCAGCAATGAATGTGCTGGCACCGACTGTCCTGCAGTCTACTAAGTACTTGACTAAAGCTACAGATAAAGACTTTAAGCACACCAAGGCTAAGTCCAAATCGAAGCACAGGCACACTTCTGAGTCTTTACTACAACACTTGTTTTCACCATCTGTTTCTGTTACCTTGGCCACCCCTCCATATCTCCACCTCCTTCGTCCAGGCACTCTCTCTTATTCCTCACACAGGCATGGTTATAGATACCATTCTCCATACAGATGCTACTCACCTATGAGGCATTATCACCATTCTTGCTGTACTAGATCCCGGGACTATGAGGCATGTTATCGTTGAGAATGAGGTGCGGCAACGGGAGTCAACAGAAGGATATTTCATAGCATCTTCATCTCCAAAACATCTGCAGTAGCTCCACCACCATCAGAGCCTCAGCCTCCATCTCCTCCCCCTGAGTCTGGGGAAGAGAAGGTCAGTTTTTCTGACTCTGATGCCCCTTCTAGGCTGTCTTCACCAATTGATCTTTCATCTTCACGTGATGAGGCTGTTACTCCCAGCAATGCATCTCCCCCAGTGATCTCGGGGCATTTCAAGACTTGTTCCGCAAAGTGGCCAGTACACAAGGCGTTAAACTGGCGGAAATCCATGAGAGGAAGCTAGGGCTGTTAAAGGTCTTGAGGCCCCCGGTTTCCTCAAAGATTGCTATCACCTTGGGTGAGGCCATTATGGAAGCAGCTGGCAACATAGGGAAAATGTCAGCTTCTGCTCCTGCTACCAACAGAAGGGCAGATAAATACATTCTCCCTTCTATGGGTATGAAATACTTATTCATCCACCCCTAGCTAAACTCACTGGTGGTGGAGTCCTCTCAGCAGAGACCTAAAGCGCCGCAGTACAAGTCCACTGACAAGGACTCTAAGCGTCTTGACTTTTGGTCAAAAGACTTATTCCTCTTTCATGCTACTGCTATGAATGGCCAATTACATGGTGCGTTTGTCGAACCACAATTTTGACAATTACTGCAAGCTAACATTGTTAATGGAGTACTTACGTGACTCTAAGAAGCCATTGCTGAAGCCCATCATCCAGGAAGGCTATGCTGCTTCCAGAACCAGTGTCCAGATTACCCTTGAGGCAGCTGATACAGCGGCTCAATCTACAGCCATGGCTATAGTTATGACGAGGGCATCATGGCTTCAAATTTCGGGCATCCCCAAGGAGCTCCAGAGCAAAGTGGAGGACTTGCCGTTTGACAAGCAAAAACATTTTGCCAAATCTGCAGACTCCAGCAAGGACTTGCATACCGCCTTCAAAACTCTGGGTATGTACATACCGCCATTTAGATGCAGATGGTTCAGCCTGTATCAAACAAGAACCAAACCCTTTCAGAGGACCAAGGAGGCTGATGGTGTCTATAGCCTGTCACTGTGAAGGCGAAGTGATATCTTCACAGAGACTATCCAGCCTTATCATGACTTGCTGCTCTCTGTGGGGCATGTCCTTACTGTGCCAACCGAGAGCAGGCTCACCCACAGCGATGATGGAGTTCCTCAGAGGAGGCCCCGTTGTGACATCTGCAGGGCGGTGACCAGGGCATCCTACGACATGTTTGTCAGTCACTATGCCGTGTACCAACAGATGACTGAGGGTGCCTTCTTGTCTGCAGCGGTGCTGTTTGTCCTGGACAAGACTTGAATCTAGTACCCGCCTACTTTATTTTTTCTGCGGGTGGGGAGAGTACAATTACTCAGTCACCTAAGGTGGCGTACCCATGGGGACACTCAAATAAGAAAAAGAAGTTACTCACCTTTGTGCAGTAACATTCTTCAAGATGTATCCCTGTGGCTGCTCCACCACCCACCCTTCTTCCCACTTTGGATTCTTTGCTGTGTGTTTCTTTTTCAGATTCAAAGCGGTTTTGAGAAACTAGCTGAGTCCGGACTGTGCATATGATAGAAAAGGCATGAAATGGCACAGTGGAGCCCATGTATGCGCAGTCTGGTTGAAAACAGCTGTCAAGATCTCTGAGGTGCAGCACCAGGGCAAGCCTGATGCCTAAAGTGAAGCACCCATGGGGACACATCTCGAAGAATCATCATTAGTGCACGAAGGTGAGTAACTTTATTTTGAAGTTAAAATTTCAAATTAAGGTTAGTATGGAAGCACCATGTCCTTAATTCAAATTTATTATCCTCCAGAAGTGTCCCATATGTATCCCACAAAGCTACACAGTGATCCTCTATGTATAGCTGCTTCCTTCTCCGCTGCTCTCCATCCAGGTGCATGGGAAGAAAGTCGCAGGAAGCTTCCAAATTTTTGATTGAATTAGAATTTGAATTACAATTTGAATTGAAATTCAGCAGCATCTAGCCCTGCAAATATAAAGGGTACCCATAATGAAGAAATCCCTTTGCCCATCACACCGCATTAGTAGCCATCACCGTGCATCGGTAGCAATTGCATTGGTATCCATCTACTGCATTCATGAGCACTCAGGGTAGCGATCTACTGAGTACTACTTAGGCTTGCGAGAGAGCCCCAGCAAGCACCTAGCAGGAGATTCTGGATGTTTTTGCAATTTGGGGAGAGCGATCAGTGGCAAAGAGACTTCAGGTGGCCAAGAGAAACGGCAATCTATGATCAGATGTTGTGTGAGATGACTGCCTGAAGTTACTCTTGTGACTCTACACTATGCTGGGTGAAGGTGAAAGAACTCTGGTAGACCTGTCAAAAAGTCCGGGAAGCCAACCAGTGGTCAGGGTAGCTCCACAGACCTGCCACTATTAACAACTTCACATGCTTATGGGGAGCAGTCTTAATTACAACACTTCTGGAGGCCCTGGTATGGAGTTCGGGGTGAGCCAAGAGGAGCTGGGTGCCCCGGAAGAAGAGGCCAGGAGAGAGGTAGAAGGGGTCAATGAACAGAGGACCGAGGAAGTTGTTCCTGACAGCCTGGAGCCCTTCACCATAGACCTGAAACCAGTTCCCAAGCCCCGTGGACAAACAGTTCAGGTGAGTATTTATTCTGCATGCTAGAAGTGGATTTTGGGTGAGTGTAGGTATAGGGTTGTATATGGGTACAGGGTTGCTATGGCTCTGTGCCCCTCAGAACAGCGTGTTAATGTTTCTTGGGATGGAGTGCTTCTCCTTTTTGGAGATCTCCTCAAAGACCTCATCCAAGCACTCGTGAATTTTTTTCACAAGGTTCTTGGGCAGGCCTGACTTCTTGTGGCTTCCACGGTAGCACACCTTGCCGCGCTAGGCAAGCAGGTAGTGATCTGGTGTCTTTGCACCACACAGCATTTTAAGAAGTTTTCCAAGCTTTTGATCACACAGCATAAGCAGGTGTTTTTTCTTGTTAGTTTTAGGAGGGTCATGTCTTCTTTGGCAACCTACAGAAGCATGGGAATTTGCACTGGATTTTTTTTTAATGTGCTTCCTGCCCCTTTACATTTGTCTGCAGAAGCTGCAGCTGGTGGGTGCTCTGTCCCCCGACCCCCCACATGGTTTGCAGGCTCTCTGGGGCACCTTCTTCCCCCCTGACCAACCATGTCCCTTCCCACCCAGAATTTCTTTTAATTTTTCAGGAATCCAATGTGCCATGCAGCTGCTGGGCTCTCCGGAGTGCCTTCCCTCCCATATCCCTTTCTACTCATTGTTTTTTTTTACTTCTCAGGGCTCCCCCACAGCTACCAGGTTCTGATGGGTATCTCCCCATGTCCCTTTCCACCCAGCATTTCTTCTTATTTTTTGGAAATCCAACACGCCAGACAGCTGCCAGGCTCTGATGGGCATCTCCCCTCCCATGTCTCTTTCCACCCACCATTCCTTGTTTCAGGAATCCCCGGTGCCACGCAGCTGTGGGACGCTAATGGACATTTCCCCTCCCATGTGCCTTTCCACCCAGCATTTCTTTTGATTTTTTTCAAACTTTTTTAAAATTTGTTTTATTTTTCAGGGATCCCTCCCATGCCAGCCGTCCACGCAGCTGTAATCAACCCCTTCCCCACCATCTCCTCTGTAAGGCTTGCTCAGTGGGGAGGATTGCTCCAGGCTTCCCTTGCTTTGCAGCCCTGCCCTTTCCCCAAAAAGTGGACAGTCACTTATAGTTTACCTTGTCCACAAAGAAATGTGCTGGATAAGTGATGATAATTGATGTGTTATTAAACGCACACTTAGAATCCCATCCTTAATAAGCCTTTAGCAACGTTCAAAAAAGAAACTTTCCTGATAGTAGACACAGAGACTCATTACATGAATTGTAGCTTAATTTTGAACTTCACTTTCCAGGTGCCATGCCCAACATAGGAGAGAGGTCTAGAAAGAGATGCAAGCGGGATGCGGAATGAAGAAGAACACACTAAGCTGACAAAGAACACTGCTCAGTGGCATCACAGTACAGCTCAATGGCATCAGAGTCAAGTTGAGTTTCAGCAGAGAATGTTTGACTTCCAGCACCAGCAAGCAGCAAAGCAGAGTGAGGCCGCAGCAAAGTTTATAATGGCATGTACAGAGCAAACTGAGGTCCTGCACTTCTTGCTACAGCTGCAGAGGGGCTCCCAACGCAGCACTGCAGGAACCGATACCTGTTCCCTGGAGTCCCCTGAAGAGCGGTCACCCTCCTCCCATCATCATGGTCCCTGAATGTGGGGAGGGAGGATGAGGATAGTCTGCTGCTCTAGCCTCAAGGCCCTCTTAAAAAGGCTATTCAAGCACCCTTGAGATGGCTTCTTTTCCCTGACACTGAACCCTCCCCCCCCCGCCCCACAAATAAAATCATTCCTTTGAGTTTGGTGTGATTTTTGTGTCGTGTAGGAGTGGTAAGGAACACAAATCATTGTGGGGAGTTGGGGGAGGGCTGAAGGCAGACCTGCCTGCTCATACTTCCTGGTCCATATCAGATGTGTGACTGATGGAACCGGGGAGGTTGCGGGAGGACTGAAAACACAGCTGCCTGCTGATACTCACAGGTTCACAGTGGACATGCAGCTGACGGAACAGGGCAGGTTGGGGATGAGCTGAAGGCACAGCTGCCTGCCACAGGCATTCAACTTACTACAACTAACCCCGTCCCACCAAGTAAAAGCATTCTTTCATTAAGACATAGTATGACTTATTGGTATTACGACAGAGAAATACGTGGGTAGCATGTGTGTTACAGCTCATTCATGAAGCTGTGTTTTAAAGTGTCCCTTATTGCTGCTGCCTCCGCATAGTTACTGGTGGGTGGTTGTGTAGGTGACTGTGAGTAAACTGTGCCTGTGGCTGGGAAAGTCTCCTGCCTGGATTCACATATGGTATGCAAAATAGTGCACGCTATAATCACGGTGGGACATTAGTTTCAGAAAGGACCAAACGAGTCAATAAGCATCTGAACCTCACTTTTAAACAGCCAAAGGTGCATTCCACCACCATTCCGCACCTGCTGAGTCTGATTGTAGTTTTCCTTGTTGGGGTCCAGAGCTCCTGTGTAGAGCTTTTTAAGGCAAGGGAGCACAGGGTAAGCAGGGTCACCCAATATACCAATAGGCAACTCCACTTCATCAATCATGATTTTTCCAGTCTGGGGGAAAAGTCCCATCCAGGAGCTTTCTGTACAGCCCAGAATTTTGAAAGATGTGTCCATTGTGAACACTCCCTGACCATCCAACATTGATGTTGGTGAAGCGACCTTTGTTATCTACCAACCCTGCAACACCATTGAGAAGTACCCCTTCGGTTTATATACTCCCAAGGTCAGCTGGTCTCGGGTCATGGTGTGGATATGCGTGCCATCTATTGCCCCACCACAGTTAGGGAACCCCTGGGCACCAAAGCCATCCACTATTGGCTGTACATCTCCAGGGTCACATTCTTCCTTAGGAGGTACTGACAGATTGCATGAGCCACCTGCATCACCATGGACCCCCACTGTAGATCTGCGCACCTCAAATTGATTTGCCACTGACCAGTAACTGTCGGGCATTGCAAACTTCCACAGTGTGATTGCCACTTGCTTCTGAACTGTTAAAGCCAGCCTCATTCTTGTATTGCTGTGCTTCAGAGTGGGGGCCAGCATATCACAAAGTTCCATAAAAGTGGACTTGCACATGTGAAAGTTCTGCACCCATTGCGGGTCATCCCAGGACTCCAAAACGATGTGGTCCCATCAGTTTGTGCTGGTCTCATGAGTCCAATGCATGTTCCACTGTCACCATTGCATCCAGGGCAGCCAGCAGCTCTGAATTTGTGGGATAGTTGGGATATTTGCTCTTCCAAACTGTCGTCGCCAGCAGCAGCACCACCATTATGATACTGAACACTCACTGAGCTTTGTAAATCAAGACAGAATTGTGTGACAGCCAATCTGGCTGCTGAAATGATGTGGGCTATGCATTGAAATGTTTGGGGGCCCATGCTTGCACTGGATTGCTGCAGCAGGAAATGGCATGATCTCGTGTTGGTTTTTGCATGGTTACTGGGTGCTGTGAATTCTGGGACAGTGCTTTACCTCATGGGGTTCAAACATGAAACTCCCAAGAGCATCCAGGGCTAAGACACTGTGGGATAGGTACCCACAATGCACTGCTCATGCTGTCGAACTTGCACAGGGCAGTAGGGATGCAGAGACTTGACACAGAGTAACAGTGGCTCGAGTTTCAAGATTTGTGGACATTTAATTTGAATTCATAAGAATGAGGTTAAAATATCAAATTTATTAAAAATAGATTTTTATCTCATAGCGTAGATGCAGCCTTATTTGTCAACAGTTGAACTTGATATTATCTGGCTTCCAAACAACAGATGAGCCTAATTTTCTATCATAAATTTGCCTCACACAGTCTGTGTGCAGTCTGTTATAAAAATAGTTGAACTGGCTTAACCATTCTGAAAGAAGTAGGAACAGTATGTAGTTTCTGTCAAGAAGGGTTGCTTGAAAACTCCTTTTTATACTCTCTCTCCCACAAGGAAAACTGGGGAGTGTCTTGGTTGTTAATTTTAGTTTTTTGCTAAAAAATTGAGACCTAAATATTTCTGAAACCTTTTACTATATAGAAAGATTTCCCACTCTTTGGAGCTACCAAGGGACAATAGCTGCCAACATTTATACTTCAGCTTTGCAGCCTGCTGTAAATTGTGTAATCCTGTTTACTTTGATGTGAGCGAAGAAAATGTTTGGACTGAAAAGAAGTGAGGCCATTATTCAAGCTGGGCAATAAAAGGAGTTTTCAGTTCCCTGGGAGTTTTGAAAAAAGAAATTTAAAAAAGTTTGTTTGATCCAAAAATAGTTGTTAAAGTGTACCAATCCAAAAACATTTTTTAAAAAAAGTTAATCATAATGTTTTAATGATACCAAAATGAAAACATTCAATACAAAGCACTCTCTTAATGCCAAAAGGAGATGTGTGGTTTTAACAGGAAAAAATTCATGTAGACTTTCAGGCATTTTGATGAAAATGGGGGAACAAGCTTGGAGGCGTGGTAGAGGTGGTGGGACCTTTCCCATAAGAGCTTTTAAAAAGTACATGAAACAGCTTCAAGAGGAGAGAGTAAAAAAGCCTCATCTCAAACTATTCAACACAGAGTGGCTAGAAGACTCTCATATGATGTGTGAATCCCAAATTTAAATCCCTTCTCTGTATCAGTTAGAGGGTGGAGTTGAATCAGTCTGGCCACCCACCAGAAGAGTGAATTAATCACTGGGC
Source organism: Carettochelys insculpta (assembly GCF_033958435.1). Lineage (NCBI taxonomy): Eukaryota > Metazoa > Chordata > Testudines > Carettochelyidae > Carettochelys > Carettochelys insculpta. The sequence goes on along the minus strand of NC_134137.1, from coordinate 306,781,640 downwards.
TAAAGTTTATGGGAGAAAAGACAGTCTTTGTGAATCCTTTGCTGTTGTGCAAATATCTGTCTGAAATTTAGTATAAAAAGTTTAATTTTAAACTTAATGAATTTAAATTATTTTGTGTCAAAATTATTCTGTGAACTTGACATGAATTCACAAATACTTTGTAGATCAGAAACTGCATTTTCTGATGAACTGTTCATTTAAAAGCTTTCATAACTCTTAAGATGGCAGTGCTTTTCTTCAAGATAGAAGGTTTCAGAGCTTCATATGTTTTTCCACATATAGCACTTTTAGGGAAAACTTTAGTGTCAGATGCTATAAATCTTCCTTTAAGTAAGTTACTCTGCCATCCAAGGTGCTCCTATCCTTTTCCCCATTAGGATTCTGAATTGTCTCAGCGCAACCTTCCATGACACAGCTTCTTGTTTGTTCACCTAACTGCTTTAGCTCTCTTTTTTCATTTTTCTGAAATTATCTGCTGCAATTTGGATACTCCCCACCAGCCCCCCGCTTTACCATTCATCCGTAATCCTGCTTCCCCATTTAGCATCCCTTTCAGCATCCATGTGGCCTATTTTCTGTCTTTGTGACGGTGGTTTCCCAGCCAATACATAGGGCTTTACCACATATGTGGCCATGAAAAACATCATAGACCATGAAATCTGTACTTCTCCAGTGAAATCTGATTGTTTGTGTGCTTTCACCAAATATGATACATATTTCACAGGGGAGAACCAGTGTTTATCAAATTGGTGGCCCTTCCCTAAATGGGAGTTGTTGCAGAGGTTTGGAGGTCAAGTTTTATTTTCGGTGGAGTCCTGTGTTGTTGTACTTGCTTCTACGCACTCTTCAGATCTGGGTGGCTGGAGAGTGGTGGCTGCTGACTTGAGGGCCCAGCTTTGCAGGCAGTAGTGCAGAAGTAGTGGTGGCAATACCATCTATGCCATCCTTACTTCCGCATTGCTTCTGCTGGCAGTGACTCTGCCTTTAAGGTTAGGCTTGTAGCCAGAAGCCACTGCTCTCCAACTCTGGAGGCAGTGCTGCTGCCAACAGCAGTGCAGAAATAAGGGTAGCAGTATCGCAACGTGCCCCCCCCCCCCAGTTCGTTTTTGGGTAAGGATGCCTACAGTTACAGTACTGTGAAATTTCAGACTTAAATATCTTAAATAATGAAATTTACCATTTTAAAAATCCTATGACTGTTATATTGACCAAAACAGACTGTGAATTTGATAGAGCCCTACCAACACTGACTTATCTCCTGGATTCCTCTTAGTGAACGATGGGGAGGGGGCAAAATTCCCCATTTTTTGTCAGGACTCTTAGGCATGGTGTAGTCTACAGAATTAGGTGAATGTAAAGTAATTTAAGTTGACCTTACCGTAAGCGTCTATTCGAAAATGTTGCTTCCGCCAATCTAACTTGCCCACTTAAGCTGATTTAATAACTGCTTCCACAAGAAGTTTAGAGTCAATGGTGATGCAGTTAGGTCAATGGTGTGTGTGTGTGTGTGTGTGTTTGCGCGCGTGCACACACAGTTTCTACCTTTTAGAATCTGTTCCACAGTGGCAAACATTGCATCAGTGCATGTGGTCCTAATGCACACCACTGACATGAAGGGTGTAACGAGGAAATGCACATGTAATTTAAGTACTGTGCTGGCTGTATGTTGCTATAGCAACAAAGCTGGACATATTTTTATAATGTAGTCATATCTTTAGGCTCTCTTCATATAACATGTTGTAGTGAAGGGTACACAGGGTAAGGGTGACATATAGGGGGAAAAAAAATCACTCTGGGTTACTGCCTGATGGGGCCTGGATGCATGAGGAGTTTCTTGGTCACAGGAACGTATTGTTTACCCAGTAGATTTAATGCAGTGAATTAAAAGTAAGGCCGTGAACTGAGGGCCATAAATCCATTTTTACTGTTGAGAGAATTAGTGGTCTTCCTGCCTTTTTCTTTTTAGCAGTCTAGACATGACGTTTAGTAATTTGGAATGAATCATAATTTTCAATTCTACCTTATTGTTCATAGCAGATGTCTGTTTAAGGGATTTTAATTAACAGATATTTCACTTATTTTTCTATTGTGACACAAATATCAGTGGAAAACAGTAATATTTTAGAGAAAATATAAACACTTAAAGCTATATAAATAAAGTGAGCTTATTTTTGGCAGGAGCTAATTTCAGAAAAACGCATTTAGCAAAAAATCAAGTTATAAAAACATTAAACTCACCTGTTTATCAGTAGTGGATCAAATGCAGCAGAGCATATTTTAGGTTATGGTGTATGCAAGTTAAGTTAGTTAAAAGAACTTGTTATATCCAAGCTGAATTTGTATTTATAGTGAGCCAAAAAGGTAAGAGGCTACCATGTAGAACAAATGATTGAAAATTAAAATTAGCTTATCAAACATTTTCAGTTACAGTTTAGATCTACATCTTTCTTCCTTCAGAGAATGAAATTAGAGTAAGGAAGTTTCGCTGAGGTACAGTAAACTACAAGGCCTACAAAATTTTTTGAATATGCTTCATATCAGCAAACAAAGTACCTTAGACCTGATTCTCAGGGTGCATTGGTTTGTTGTGATTGCAGCTCAGAGAGGTGTACCTATACTATCTTTAATCTAACTAGTGTGCCTAAAATATCAGTAAAGGCACAGGACACGATCCCCTGGGCACAAGTAGGCAACATAACTAGGTGCCCGCGGTTCATCTTGTCCAGATATGCCACAACCTCTTATTTGCTGCTTTTAGCTGTGTTGACGATTTCAAACTGCAGGTTGGAGCTCTATAGTTTGGACTTCCCTTGTCTGGCAACATCTGTGGTCTGGCATCCCTGTGGGAGCTCAGGGCTGGAGCGCTCTCAGGAAAAAAGTTGGGGTCCCGCACTTAGCAGCTTTTCCTCTCCCCTCCCGCAATTTCCACAGTGCTTCAAAGAGTTTATTTGTGGTTTCAAACTCATGAGGGGAAAGTGCAGAGTGGGCTTGGGGGAAGAGACAGCGTGATTGCAGATCCCCATGGCTGAGGGACAAGAATGCAGCCCTCTGGCAGGTGGCTGGAGCTGGGCCAAGGAGCTCAGCCCAATGGCCATGGGGCTTAGTACACTCCAATGGACTTACGCACCTGGCCGTCAGCCTCAGGTCTTAGTGTGCTCCTGTGGAACTTCACTCCTGCCCCCAAGTTGTGGGACTCTGCAGCCATTTTGCCTCTTCGCCTGAGACCTTCCCACCCAGTCCCTGCTTGGTGATTGTTGGCCCCTCTGCTGCTGCCAGAGCAAAGCCTCACAGCTGAGGGTGGTAGAGGAGCTGGCATTGACCTTCCCTCCCCTGGTCTAGCACATTCCCTGGTTCAGGACTGCTCAGGTCCCAAGGGTGCCAGACCAGAGAGGTATACCTGCAGTCATGCCTTCTTTTGCAGTGTCAGATATGTGGACAGTTTATGGTGTCCAGTAGTGTAAAGGAGTGTTAATTATACTTACACTGTAGGGTCCTTTGTATGTTGCCAAGCTGCTATAAGGCAACATCTGATAAATGAGGATAAGACCACATTTCTTGTTTTCATTTTTAATATTTTGCCTGTGTGTTGATGTAGACTGTTTTAGATAATGCTACTTATCTTCTAAAAATAAGTGTCATACTCAGCATTAATAATCCACTTTTGCACTATAGCTGCATCTGCACTAGCCTGCTCTTTTGAAAGAGCAGGCCCCACTTCAAAGTAGTGCACGGCACATCTATACATGCTGTGCACTCTTTGGAAGAATAAATGGCAAAGTTTGCAGATGACACCAAGTTGTTCAGGACAGTCAAAACCAAAAGGGATTGTGAAGAACTACAAAAAGATCTCAGCAAACTGAGTGATTGGGCAGCAAAATGGCAAATGAAATTTAATGTGGGTAAGTGTAAGGTAATGCATGTTGGAAAAAATAACCCAAATTACACGTACTACATGATGGGGTCAAATTTAGCTACGACAGATCAGGAAAGGGATCTTGGAGTTATAGTGGATAGTTCTCTGAAGACATCCACGCAGTGTGCAGCGGCAGTTAGTAAGGCAAATAGGATGTTAGGAATTATTAAAAAAGGGATCGATAATAAGACAAAAGATATCATACTTCCCCTATATAAAACTATGGTACGCCCACATCTCGAGTACTGCGTGCAGATGTGGTCTCCTCACCTCAAAAAAGATATATTGGCATTAGAAAAGGTTCAGAAAAGGGCGACTAAGATGATTAGGGGCTTGGAAAGGGTCCCATATGGGGAGAGGCTAGAGAGACTGGGACTTTTCAGTTTGGAAAAGAGGCGATTGAGGGGCGATATGATAGAGGTATATAAAATCATGAATGGTGTGGAGAAAGTGAATATAGAAAAATTATTTACCTTTTCCCATAATACAAGAACTAGGGGACACCAAATGAAATTGATGGGTAGTGGGTTCAAAACTAATAAAAGGAAATTTTTCTTCACACAGCGCACAGTCAACCTGTGGAACTCCTTGCCCGAGGCGGCTGTGAAGGCCAGGACTCTATTAGGGTTTAAAAAAGAGCTTGATAAATTTTTGCAGGTCAGGTCCATAAATGGCTATTAGCCAGGGATAAAGTATGGTGCCCTAGCCTTCATAACAAGGGCAGGAGATGGATGGCAGGAGATAAATCACTTGTCTTCTGTTTTCCTTCTCTGGGGCGCCTGGCATTGGCCACCGTCGGCAGATGGGATGCTGGGCTTGATGGACCTTTGGTCTGACCCAGTATGGCCATTCTTATGTTCTTATGTTCTTATGTTCTTAAATTGATGTTAGGTGCCACAGGAATGGAAATTGCTCTTCCAGACAGAAAATAGGAAGAGATCACACTTTCGACATCTTTTTTCGAAAAAGGACGCGTGTAGACACTCTGCATTCTGCTTTTTCGAAAGAGCGGGGTCCGCCATGGCAGCAATCCGCTGTTAGGCAGAGATGTGCTTCCCAGCCCCTGCGGGGCTCTATGGTCTGTGTGTGCAGAGGCTCTTAAAGCTGCATGGACCAGGAAACCCCGTTTCAGGAAGCTGAGAGCACGCAGGCAGCAGACATTGCGCATCATGCTCCTGCACGCCTCAGCCAGACCCCCAGTGGCTACCAGCCACCAGCCAGCCACATGAGGAGCCCCCGTGCCCCTACTCTGAGCGCATCCAAAGCTCACAAGGATCCAGCTGGGGGGGTTGGGGAGGGTGCCCCCTCCTTCAGTGAGCATGAGCTGCAGGATCTGTTGGGGCTCTGGCACGAAGAGGAGGTGCTCTGGGTCATGGGGAGCCAGTGCTGGAACGCAGCCGCCTTTGTCCGGCTGGCCGAGGGCCTGACTGTCTGGGATTACCCTGCCCGCACTCCTGACCAGGTCAAAATTAAGATAAAGGAGTTGCAAGAGGGTAACACCTGGGCTCAGGACTCGGCTGGTGGGTTGGGGGCCACCCCCACTGCCTGCCCCTATTACAGGGAGCTCAGGATCATCATAGGCCAGCAGGACGCCTCCTCCCTGCCGGCCCTCATGGACACCTCTGCCAAGGAGCCCCAGCCGGGAGAGGAGCAGGTGCCAGGACCAGCAGCAAGCCCCACACCATCAATGCTGAAGAAGGAGCCAGCCTCAGTCAGGGACTGGTCCAGCAAGGAATGGGAGCCAGACAGCCATCCCCTGACCTTGGCGGTGGACCCTCAGGTATGCACCCAACTGGGCACACGCCTCAGATCATGGGGCGGGGGCACCATACATGAGCACCACCCCCCCACACCCCTGGCAGACTCTGGCCCACCAGGTCCCAGCTGGACCACTGCCCTGGGATGGCAGCATGGCTGCCAGTGCCTGTCAGCACCCGCTCCCACGGACAGCTCCGCGTCCAGCCCCTAGGGAGTGTGGTGAGGGGGCAGACCACACAAAGGTGCCAGCCACAGGGCCACCACACCCACAGATAGGGGACGAGACGTGAACCAGATGCTCACAGGAGGATCGGGAGCGTGGGCTGTGGGGAAGGGGTCAGTACTTATGGCCTGTTCCTCTCTCCCCCCGCCATTTCCACAGCTGCACCATCTGAGGGGCTGGAGAGCCTTGCCCCTTCCATGGTCCTGGACAGCCCCACGAAGGCAAGGGTCAGGGACTGGCCAGAGCCACCATCAGTGCCAGGACTGGCCCGGTTGCAGCGGAGCCAAAGGCAGCTGGTGTAGGGCCGCTTCCTTGCCCCCTCCATCCAGCGCTGGACCTCCTCCTCACCGCCTCCATCTGGCACCAGGTGGAGCTAGCCAAGCGCCGGCTCCATTTTGAGGAGGGGTAGGCCACCTGGGGGGAGTTCCTAGCCACATTCGGGGATGTCACAGCCACCTACAGGGAGCTCCTGGCCCAGCTGCCCCCTCACCCCGCCGTTTGCCTTGCTGTGGCTCCACCCACCAGCCCCCTAGGCGAGGACCCCACTGGCCCAAGGCCGATTCCTGGCCCTAACTCCCCATACTGCCTGCCTCCTCCCAGCCCCACCAGGGACCCCAGATGGGGCGGGGCATGAGACCTGCAGTTGGCACAGGTCATGCCCCTCCACTCCAGAGTGATGGCCCACCGAGGTCTCCCTCCTGTAAATAGTTAGTTGTTTCCTTATGTTAGCAATAAGTATTACACACACCATTTTTGCAGTTACCAATACAGTGGTTTATTTGTCAAAGCTTCCCGTGTGCTGCATGCTCGGTGGGAGGGAGTGTGCAGAAAGTGGCAGGGGGGAGTGTGGGAGGCCTGCTGGGGGTGGCCGGAGCAGTGCTCACTGTGGCCCCTGGTCAAAGTACTGGCTCAGGGCCTCCCAGATGTGGATCCCATCGTGGTGGGCATGGCGGCTGGCAGGGATAGCTCGTGTCGGCCTTGTGCGCCCAACCCCGCACAAAGGCCTTCCCCTTACTCTCCACAGTGTTATGGAGCCTACAGCAGGCACCCACAAACTAGGGGACATTGACAACGCCCATGTCCAGGTGGACAAGGAAGCAGTGCCACCGCCCCTTAAAGTGGCCAAAGGTGCACTTAACCACTTGGCAGGCATGGTTGAGCTGTGTGTTTAACCAGTCCTGGCTGGAGGTGGGGTGGTGCGGTGCATATAGGGCCGCATGAGCCTGGTCTGGAGCAGGTATGCGACATCCGCCACCAGGCAGGAGGGCATGATGTCGTCGCCCAGTGGGATCTCTTTCTGGGGGAAGTAGGTCCCTGTGTCCAGCCGGTGGCACAGATCCTAGTTCTGGAAGACCCATGCATCATGGGTGCAGCGGGGCCCACCCATGTATATGTCCTGGAACTGGCCCCAGCTGTCCACCATGGCCTGCAGGACCATGGAATGGCAGCCTTTCCTGTTTTATGAATTGTCCTCTGCTGTGCTCTGGGGCGCAGATAGGTATGTGGGTCCTGTCAAGGGCCCTGAAGCAATTCGGGAACCCCAGTGTGGCGAAACCCGCGATGGCTGCATTCAGGTCCCCGATGGGGATGACCCTGTGGAGGAGCATGACATTTAGAGCATGGACCACCTGCGGGGGGAGGGTGGGACATAGGCACCCGTAAGGGTGTGTGGGGTGTGCCTGGTCCCCCCTGACCTCACCCCCCTGGTGGGTGCATGTCAGGGGCTCCTTATCTCCATCACAACGGCTTCAACTGTGGCCTTGCCCCCACCAAATTGGTGTTCCACGGAGCAGTAGCTATATGGAGTGGCCAATTTCCAGACAACTCTCACGACCCTCTTCTCGACGGGGAAGGCATGCTGCATCTGGGTGTCCTGGTGTCTCAGGGCTGGGGACAGCCACTGGCATAGCTCTAGGAAGGTCTGCCGCCACATCAGGAAATTCCGGAGCCACCAGTCATCATCCCACTCCCCCATGACGGGTTGCTCCCACCACTCTGAGCTGGTGGGGAAGCTCTAGAGCCGCTGGAGCGTCTCGGATGGAGGGAGGAGTGGAGGACCCCATGGTCTGGAGCATCCCCTTCTGCCCTTTGAGGGCAATGGGGGGCGCTGCCAGGAGCTGCAGGGCAGCCACCAGTGCTGCAACCAGCAGGGTGCCCACTCTGCTGGTGGCATTCAGCAGGGTGTCGAGCTGCTGCTGCTGCTCCATACCTGTTCCTGCAGGCAGTGTGTCTGTGGGGCTTACTCTTTAGGTCTCGTGCTGCACAGGCTGTGTGTGTTGGGGAGGGGCCCTTTAACGGAGCAGCTTGTTGTGCCCCAGAAGGGCTTGGCTGCCCTGCGACCCTGTCTGTGAGGTTTCCTGGCCCTTTCTTTTGAAAGAGGTCACTGGTGAGTGTAAATACTCTCTTTCAACATCCTGGATGGCCCCTTTTGACGTGGCTCATGGCCCTTTCGATGGCACTTATCGAATGCACCAACCCCAGCCCGTGTGTAAATGCTCCCCTTCAAAAGGGCGTCTTTCGACCATTCTCTTTAGAAAGGCACTCTTTCGAAAGAGCACTCTAGTGTAGACTTAGCTGATGTAGTTCCAAAAATCTGAGTTTTCCATACCATTAAAATCAACTGTTTTCCATAAACTTTGCATAAAAATTTATAGATTATCAAAGTATGAAATACTCTAATACCAAAGTTAGTACATACAGTTATCTAAAACCCTGTACTTACTAATCCATACTCAGGATGCTGCAAAAATGTACGTAAATAACAAACTTTATTCCTGGGAGTAGTTCCAATAACTACTAAAGTCAGTTGGACAACTCACATGTATTGGTATATGATTATATATTTTAAAATTGTTTTCATTGGTCTGGAATATGAGTATTTGCTTATAAGAGACTAACGTTTCACACAGCATTCTTAAAGCAGTTTGTCTTTTTCAGTTGCTTTCTAGTGAGAGAACTTTTGAATTAGTATATGAACTCTAAAAAAAAAAAAAAAAAAAAAAAAAAGTTGTAGAAATGAGGAAAGGTCGAGGACTTCCTGCATATCATTCTCTGTTAGACAGTCCCTTATGGTTGAAAGCATTCCTTTTGGTGATTTAACTGCAATTTTAAGGCGATGAAGATATAAGCAATTAAATGAGGTTGTAAAAGTGGAACTTCTAGAAGTTTACTTTGAAATCAGGAAATATTTTAAGGGGACAATATTACATGGAATTTAAATTAAACAACGATGAACAAATAGGAATAACTAAACTATGATAATTTGTTTTAATACAATGTAAATTGTCAGAGTTAAGCAGCTAAACTGCCTAAAGAAAATGTCTACAGAATACAGTACAGTACAAGTCCGTATGATACAGTATTATGTGCTTATTTTAAGTGTTATGTTGAATTTGGCAACTTTTTAGAACAAAATTATTCTTGCTCATCTTAATTCAAGATGACAGATGTTAATAATTCAGCCCTGTTCAGTCTGTAATTTTTTTTCATGTTGAACTTCTTTAGGTTCCTTGACTTTAGACACATCTCAGTTTTCTCTTTATACATCTACCATTCCTTGCCAATAGTGTTGCACTTTTCTACAATTTTGGAAAATCCTGGAAATCAGACCCAGGAATCATTAAAGCCACAGAAGAACAAAAGAAAAAGGTAAAGGTACTATAGAATATTTAGGATAACGTGAGGAAAAATACCATGTCCTTTTTCATGGATGAATTGTCCCGTGTGTTTTCCAAATATTAAGTCACTTGCTGTTAAGTACAGAGAAGTTGCTGTTAAACAAAAGCATAGCAATATCAAAAAGTTATTTCTGTATTTGTCTTGCATATTTATCTTTATTTGCAAATGGAGTGCAGGTCTTACTCTCCAAATTTAACATGTATTATGTTTTAATTAAAAAAAAATTGCAGTTGAAATTTAGTCAATGTAAATTTATATTAAGTTCAAAAGGTGATGAAATGAGGTTGGAAGTGGTGATAAATTAGATAATCCTCCAGATACCTTTATGAAAGCATAAAACTCTGCTGTGTTCTTCATAGATTCTTATACCTCTCGTTGTAGTCTTATGTGAGTGCTTAATATATTTACTTACAAAACCAGCTTAGTATTAGCTGTGTGCAGTGTTGTTTTAACTGTGTTGGTCCCAGGATATTAGAGGGAGAAGTTGGGTGAGGTGGTGAAAGAGGCTAGCTTTTACCCTTACCTTGCTCTTCAGGTCTGAGAAATGCACTGTGTCACAACTAAACACAAGTGGAATGGGTTGTTTAGTATAAGTAGTTAACATATATGTCACAGGGCTGTTGTGAAATGTCCACTGAGCACCTCTCCAAAGGAAACTGAAAGTGTCCAGAGTTTCCAGAGGAGAGGGGAAAGTTTGGGAGCCATGTGCCCTGTGTGTGCTAATCACAACATGTGGTGTACCTCACAAAGCACTGACTGCACCAATATCAACTGTGGGTAAGGCAGTATGCTCTTGAATGAACTGGAAGAGAAAAATAGCAAAAGCAAGTAAACTTGCACAGCACTTTCAGAAGACTTGCTCGTTAATTCATAACATTGCTAGGCACTAAAAATCATGGACTGAATAAAAACACTGGATTACAACCATGTATAACCAACTATCACCCAACCCAGTATTTTCCACTGTCCCTTTCGCCCTCTGACCACTTCATCTTGATTAGTCCCCTGAAATATGTTTTAACTGCTTATGCTAAACAATCTGTTCCACCTTGTATTTAGTTGTGATGCATGTCTGCACTTCATTCAGACATCTGTGGCTGGTCTGTGCCAGCCGACTCTGACTCTTGCTCACAGTGCTCCATGCGCAGCCCGTATCTATAGTACCACTCAAGTCATCAAAATTGAGAGATACTGTAGCAGCTCAGCTACAATGGTATAGCTGTGCCACTGTACGAGCTCTCATATAAGCATAGTGTAAGCAGTTGTTTAATTGTGGTGTAGACATTTGGGTTCCAGCTGCAACTCAAGCATTTAGACCCTCACACCTCACAAAGCCCAGGCTCCAGCCCAACCCAAATGTGTACGTTGCAGTTACACGGCCCTTTAGCTTGAGCCTCATGAACCTGAGTCAGCTGATACAGGCCAGCTGTGGGGTTCTAATTGCATTGTAGACATATCCTCTGAATACATTTCCCAGACCTGAAGAAGAGGTCTGTGTAGGCTTGAAAGCTTGTTGTCTCTCACTAACACTAGCTGGTCAAATAAAAGATATTACTTCAACCCACATTGCCTCCTTAATGCTATCTGTCATTTTAAATATCGCTGCTTAAAGATTTTGCAAGTTCTGTTTTAAAAGTAAATAAAATTCACAACTTACTATAGTCTAAGTATACTATGCCAGTAAAGCTAGAGCTTCCACTGACAAAATACTGAGTTCTGTTTAGGAGTCAAAATTTTTCACTTTTGCTGTTGAGCAAGATACCTGTAAATATCTTTCATTAGCATTTGAAGGTAGTTGATCTTTGCACATATAATTTACAACCAAACACATTTATAATCTTTTACCATGGTTATTTTCTAATACTCAAATCCATTACTTTTAGCAATTTTAACTTGTCTTTAAGTTCAGTAAAGTTTCTGAGCAAAATGAGAGCAGCAGTAACCTCTTCCATTAGATTATGGGAAGGATTTGCAAAAGCCTCTAAGTGAGTTAGGAGTACAGGTCCCATGGAAAATCAGTGAGAAGTGTGCTTCTCACTCTTCAGGTGCTTTTGGAAATCCCAATCTCAGGCCTACTACAACAATTCACTGCAAATCAAAATGGTATGATATCAGGCTTCCTGTGATTATGCATTTCTCCAGGTTTAAAGTAGTAATCTCTGAGAAAATAATTGGTTGGATTATTTTTGTTTACAGAATAGATCAGGTATTTTTTTGTTTCGGTATCTCTGAATGTTCAGATTTAGGCATACAGAATTGCTTTTCTGTTTCTGCACATCCACCAAGTTGTATGTTGGATTAGTCCAGTCTAAATACTGTTCCTTTAGCAGGACTAAATAATGTAGAATTTTGAACACATCTTGGAGTATTGACCTTTGTGGCCTCAAGTTCAGCCAGCCACATGAACACAAGAGTCCCATTGAAGTCAGTGGGACTGCTCATTGACTTCAAATTAAGCACGTGCTTCAGTGCTTTGCCAAATCAGGGGCTAAATAAAATCCAGTTTACAGGCTTTCCATCAGGATTTTGTCGCTCTGCCAATGTTATAGATATTTTGATGCAGTCACTTTGCAACTAATTTAACTCCAGACTGAATCACCATAAAAATGACCAACTTAAATATTCTAGGCTTTGGAATAGTTTCCCCACATTGCTTATCTTGAACTGAACCAAGATCAGGACACCAAATATTTTGTGCTTCCCCTCCCTGTTGAACAAATAGGACAGGCAATCCAGCAGACCATGATAAGTATATCTGGAAGTGTCAGCAATATCAGAGTTTCCAGATACTTCTTCTTTTGACATGCTTACCCTTTTTAGTGGCATATTTCTGCTTCCTGGGCTAATTTGAAATAGTTCAGGTAACTCCCCACTTTCCAGACTGTATTCACATATTAGTTGTAGGAGTAACAGTTTATTAAGTTAGTATCCAAAGGTACCAATCAGGATCTAGACTGAATTGCACTGGTCACTGAACAAGTGTACAGGAAAAAGATCCTGAAAGTAAAAGACATGCAGTGTCTTATGGAAGCAAAGGGCCATGTTAAATAGTGTCTTTGACAATTACTCGTACTGAGTGCAAGGGAACTATTTGCAGAGAGGTCCCAGACATACAAAAGGGTATCAAAAGCTAGCCCAAAATGTTCATGGTGATGGTAGAAGTGTTCTGCTAGTTCTGTGTCTTTTGTTTTTCATCTGTTTTATTTATAATGCTTAATTTCAGTTTTTTGGAGGCATGTATTATAGAGGGAGGGGTTACTAGAGAGAGGAACGAGTAAGGGGAGAAGGAAATGGCTACTACTTCCCATTTGGAGGGGGAGGAGAGGCTGCTGATCCTACTGTCACATTTGGCTACTTTGATTTCTGTAGAGGGCACTGTAAGACCCTAGTTATCTCTGAACCCACGATTTTAGCTTTTACAGCTGCTTTGGGGAAGGAGCCATAGAGTTTATTATATTTCCATATTCACCAGTTCCTCCAGGTAGTGTCTTATAAGAATTGAAAAGGCATTTGGAGATCTTTGATTGAGATACCTTGTTGGTGGCTATCAGCTCAACCAGGAAGCAAGGGCAAGACTTTATTGAATACCATCTTTGTTTGGCTTGCTACACTGACAGAATAGTCATAAGCACATTCTTCTCCTTTTCTAACCAAGAAAGGTGGTGTGGAAGCTAAAACTGCATGAATCCAGATATACGAATGTGACAGGGCACACACAACCATAGCTAAAGTAAATTTTGTGTGCTGTGGTTGGAGGTACACATTAAACAACCATATTGGTCTTTAATTTTATTCCTTAACAACTCATGTTAATCAGAGTGAATTCTTCCTGGACCAAGAAAAGTAGCTGTTTCTTTCAGGAGTGTCCCTGTGGGTGCTCCACTTAAGGTGTTTGTGGCACCTCTGCACTTACAGTTGGAAGTTTTAACAGCAGTTTTTAGGTAGGGTTGCACGTCTGGTATGCATCTAATGCATCTGCGAGCCATTACTCACTGCATACTGTCAACTTCAGTTCCTTCTCTACCACCCTTAGCTGAGGTCAGAGCTCCAGCAGTTCCATTTTTCCTTACAATAGGTTACTATAACACAGTTAGTAGCCCCAGATTTTTCATTGAACTTTATACCTCTGCATTTTCTTTTAACCACCTCTCTATCCCCCACCAAAAAATAAAAAACAACCTCCCTTAGATTTTCTCCAAGTTATCCTTCTAGACAGTGCCCTTGGGCACACAGCTGTTTTTCTTGGGTACAAATGCAGACCTCACAAAAGCCTCCAAGGCTGGAGCCTGCATAACCTCCCTCTCCCATCCCCACCTGCTACGAGGACCAAGAAGATGAGAATGCAGATGAGCCTTGAGAACAAGATACAGGACTGTCACCTAAAATTTCCTACTCTTCACCTGAAGAAACATTAATGCCACGCCATCTAGCTACATCTGATGACTTCAGGTCCTTCCAGGAGCTGTTCAAAAGAGTGGCTGACTCACTTGAGATATCGTTGGCCAAGATGACAGAACCTCACCATAAGTTCACCAACATTCTTGAGGGCTCACCAATCAACAAGATAGCCTCATTGATAGGTAAAATTGTCTCAGACCCAGCAAAGATAGTTTGGAAGATGCCTGCCACCATATCCCTGACATCAAAGAAGGCAGACAGAAAATAATGCATCTCTGCCAAAGGGATGGAACTTCTGTTCTCCCACTCCACACCTGATTTATTGTTTGTGGATGCAGTACACCACATGTTTAAGCAGACCTAATTCAAGTCCACCACGTATGACAAAGAACAGAAGAGAGTTATTCAGTAGGGAGGCTTACTCCTCTGCCTCCTTAGAGTTCAGAATTTGACTATTCAGCCCTCCTCACCAAATACACTTGTAATGCTTCTGACATTTTAACACCTTTTATTGATAATTGCCCAGGGAAGCAAGAGGCCAGTTCAAATCTAATCTCATGGAGGATTCTCTCATCTCCTATATAGCTCTCTTGACTTGGTGGACGCTGCAGCCAGGTTTCTTGTCATAGTAGTCACAATGAGGAGGGCCTTCTGCTTAGATCTCAGTGTTCCCTAAAGAGATATAAAATAGAGTTGAGGACTTAGAGTTTCAAGGAAAAAGCTATTTGTGGAATCCACGACACATCTCGACACATGTTAAAAGACTCACATGCCTCCCTAAAAACTCTAGGCATGTATATACTGTGACCAAGGAAGAGCCAAAATATATCCTATGTCCAGAAATTTCCATCCTGTCTTTATCTGTAGGCCCAGAAATCCTACGACCAGCAAAGGAAACAAAGATAGACAAGAAGAGGCCAGCAACAGGATATATCCTCATCATCACAGCCTTCAGCATCAAGGCAGTTCTTTTGAAACCTTGGTTGAGGGTTCGACATCTCTCCCAACATCATCTACGTTACAATGCTTCCATCATCACGTGCTCCCCTACTATCCAACATGGTGCAACTTAACTTCCAACAGGTGGATACTGGAAATAATATCCAGAGGGTACTCTATCCCTTTCCTCATTATACCCTCTATACCCTTTTTCCCCCATTCCTCTTCAAGGACCCTTCATGCAAAAGCCTCTTAGAAGTAGAGGTCCAGCACTTTCTCTATCTAGCGGCAATAGAACAAGTATCATTACGACACAGGGGAAAGGAGTTTTATTCAAGATACTTCCTCACCCAAATGAAGAGTGAAGGATGGAGACCCATAGTAGATCTATGAGAGCTAAACAGACACCTGCGCCATGGACACTTCAAGATGGTCATACTGGTAACAGTAACCCCATTACTAAGCAAAAGATATTGAATGTCATCCCTTGGCCTACGTGACACCTACTTTCATGTCTCCATACATCTGGCACACAAGAGATTCCTATGGTTCAAGATCAAAGACCAACATTTTCAATACTGAGTTCTTTCATTTGGTCTAACTATGGCCCCAAAGATATTTACAATGGTTTTCGAAGCAGTAACCACCCATCTGTGACAAAGGGTGATAAAAATTTTTCCCTACCTCAATGACTGCCTGATAGTAGCATCCTCATATTAAAAGGCAAAGCAGGCAGTTGGAGACACCTTATGTACCCTAACATAGCTAGGATTCCAGGTCAGCTGTCTCAAGTCCCATCTCACACCCAGAAACTGAAATTCATAGGGGCACAGCTGGACACCATCAGGGGCATAGCAATATTTCCACCAGAGAGATACCGAAGCATTACTGTACTTGCAAATACTGTCCAGAAGAGCCCTTAGGTTACAGCACGACAATGCCTATGACTCTTAGGCCACATGGCAGCCACCACCTTTGTGATAAACCACAAAAGCCTCAATATGAGGATCCTCCAGGCATGGCTAAACACCATTTACAAACCCCAGACACTTTATCCATAAAAAACCTCTGTATATCTTGCATAGTCCCTTGAACTGGTAGACACACCCTGACATTGTCTTCTAGTGTATTCCATTCACAGCACAACCACCTGCATTGATGATTACAATAGATATCTTCCTACAGAGCTGGGGGGCCCATAAAGGTCAATACATGCTACAGAGATTTTGGTCCCTGACAGAAACAACTCTGCATATCAATATCCTGGAACTGAGCGTGGTCAGGAAAGATGTGAGCAAGTTCTTCGCCTCATCAGCTACCAATCTGTAAAGATATTCAGAGACAGCATGACCACTATGCACTACATAAACCTCCAGGGCAGACCATGCTCATACCAAGTCTATACAGAAGCAAACTGTCTTTGGAATTGGAGCAAAGCAAACATACATGTCTTGGCAACCTACCTACCAGTCAAGCACAACACAATTGCTGATGACCTCAGCTAGCATTTCCACCACAACCACAAATGGGAATTAGACCTGAAGGTCGTAAATCATATTTCAAATTTGGGGATTCCCAACTGTAGATCTTTTGCCTCAGTGAGATGCCAAAGCCCTGCCTTCGCAAAATCCTACTGCTCCAAAGTCACCATAAGTGGAGCACTCACAGCAACTCAGATTATGCAGTAAATGAGGTTCTTCAAGATGGGTGTCCCTGTGGGTGCTCCACAATCCTTCCTCCTCCTCCTCTGCTTCGGATCAATACCTGTCATGGGTAAAGAAGGAACCGAGGGATGGTTGGTGGCGTGTGGTGGATGATGGCTCTCAGATTCACGAGATGTGTATCATGCATACGTGCCGCACTGAAGAACTTCTGCTAAAAACTTCCAACTATGAGCGCAGGGGCGCCATAAACACCTTAAGTAGAGCACCCACAGGAATACCCATCTTGAAGAGCCTTATTTACTGCACAAGGTAAGTAACTCTGTCTTTGGCAAAAGATGTTTACAGGAAAATTCCTCTGAAATCTCTAAATATATATTTTCCAGACACTGCAGCCTTTATATAAAAGTCTCTTTTTTAGAGCAATGTTCATCAGCTGAAATACAAAGGTTGTTGGAAATGCAGACTGTTTCCACTGCCTAGAAGAATAATTCACTTCCATTCCAATAACAAAATAAATACAGGGAGGACACACAAATTGAAAGGATCTGATTTAATGTAAGGAAATTTGGAGGTTGTAACAGTAATCCACTATTGTATATCACTTGATCCATAAGCTTAGCATGGTGCATGGTGGGGTGGAGGTGTGGCTTTTATTACTGCTTTTTGTGCTTACAAGATGAACATTCCATGGAGTAGGTAATTGCAGCTTTAAGACTTTGGACTATATACAACTGAACTTACATTTCTGCTTTCTGACTGGTGTGTCCTGACTGGAACAGTGTCTGAGAGTTTATCAAAATACAAATGGTGGAGTTGAAATATGTGATTTTTAAAAATCAACTTAGTGAAATCTAGGTGATAAATTCCATGTGGATGTTCTAACTCAGTCTAAACCTGTTTTATGTCTGTTGAGCTTCAGTCAGCTAAAAGAAGATTTTGGGTAAATTAAATAGGCCACTTTTAATTGGAAATAGCCTCTAAATAGGGTTTTTTCACCAGTTAAACTAAATAGGTTTAAAACTTATTTACATGAAATATTCTTGGTGTGAGCAAAGAAAGTCAAAGAACATACAGGCCTAAATATGAGCTACAGAAATCATTTAACATTGGAAAATAGGTAGATGTGTGTTTAAAAGTTTAAATACTAATTATAATTTTTTTTGTTTCTTTCTTCCATAGACAATAGTTGAACTTGCAGAGACAGGAAGTCTGGACCTCAGTATATTCTGCAGTACCTGCTTGGTAGTATGCTTTTTATTTTTATTTATTTATTTTAGTTTCAGATTAATTGAAATGTAAATATCAGTGTTGGTGGGGTGAGGTGTTTTGTGTATTGTGGGCAAAACTGAATATTTATGCAGTAAATAATTAAGTCTTCTCCTTCCCTTTCCTTTTCTCCCAATGGACATAATTTAAAAACTTACATCAAAATAATTCTTTTCAGAATACCTCAAGTTTGTCTGTTAATAAGACTTATAGTATGTTGGGGACTGCGGGGAGTAATTTGACTTTATGCAGAGCATTTATTAATGGTAACACAACTCTGGAGTCTAAGGCTATGTTTAGATTAGAGCAATCGGTCGACAGAAGCTTTTGTCAGAAGATATCTTCCGACAAAACTTCTGTCAACAGGTCGTGGCCAAACTGCCAAGCAGATCTCTTTCGATCCACTCTGTCAACAGACAGCAGCCAGACTGTCCATCTGCACTTTTGACAAACCAGCCACTTGGGACCACAGCAGACAGGGTCACACAGCACCATTTCCTTCCAGAAGCCCTTCCAAGATGCGCCCTTAAAGGGACACCCTCAGACACCCGTCTCAAACTGCACTGGGGCTACCGATGGGATCCGCATTCTGATAAGTGCCCCAGAGCATAGCCAAGTATATAAACTGAAAAGAACGCTTCTTCTTGGTGCTCCAGGCCCTGGTCAACCTCCATGGACAACTGAGAGACCTTGATGTGGGCTGGGTACATCACCCCTGTGTGTTGCACAACTATAGCCTGTGCTGGAGGATGGAGTCGGGCACATTTGTCCCCTGCTGGGAGCTGGCACTAGGAGACATGCAGATGCCACTCTGTATCATAGGGGATGTCGCCTGCCTCCTCATGGTCTGGCTCATGAAGCCTTACACCAGCCAGCTGGACCCCAGCTGGGAACTGTTCAGGGCCCACCTCAACTGTGGCCAGATGCAGATGGAGTGCACCTTCAGCCACCTCAATGCATGTTTCAGGTGCCTGCTCACCTGCCTGTATGTGGGAGAGCACAACATCCCTCAAGCTGTAACCACGTTTTTGCCCTGCACAACTTAGTGGAGGGGAAGGAGAAGACCTTCCTCCTTGGGTAGGGGGCAGATGCCAGCTGTGACATGAGCAGCCAGGCACAGGTCCAGTCTGCAAGACCCATTGGGACGGGGTGCAGATCTGCAAGGCCCTGAGGGAGAGCTTCTCCCAGGGCCCCCAGTAACCTTCCCAGCGTTCCCCCAGCAGGGGCCAGCATCCCACACCCGTAACCCATCCCCACCACGACCCCTCCCCAACCCCAGCACAGTAACCACAGTTGCACATGTGATGAACAAAGAACCATTTTACTGAACCAAATAAAAACATGTTGAACATAACAGGTGTAATTACAAACTATTTACAATAAAGTGAAGTGCAGAACATTTGAACTATTTAAAGTTGCGGAGGGAAGGGGGCTTGGGACAAAGGTTGTGGGAGTGGTTTCAAAACATGGAGAGAGTGGGAGAGGCCTGAGGGGGAGTGGAACCCCAGGCGACATTGGCCTCGGGATCCTCTCTTGCTGCAGGTTCAGGGCCCCTGTTGGGGCTGGGACTAGGGTAGGTATGGAGTCAGTGGGGTCTGGGTGGGCAGGGGGATTGGGGGTCCTGGGGAGTAGATGGGGGTGGGCATGGCCCTTAGCCATTGCAGGAGCTCCAGGGCACCCTGTGGGAAGGGTGACAGGGGAAAGGGGGCAGCGGTAGTGGGGTGAGGGCAGCCACAGGCTGCTGGGCTCTCATGTCCTGTCAGACTGTAGTGTAATCATCAAAGCAGGACATTAGTTGGTCCCAGGCCTACAACCAACACTCCCTGTCATGCCTCAGCTGCAGCACCATGCGATTGGTCATCCTGCAGAGGGTGGCATTGTAGTCCCTCTGGAGGTCCTCCTGCACATGGAGTTGGCCTCTGCTGGTGCTAGCCTGCCTTGGTGCTGGCGTGGGGCTAGCCTGTACAGTGCAGATGCAGCTGTAAGGAAGACGAGGAGGGGAGACAGTGACTCATTCATGCAACATAGCCCCTAGGGCCCTGCCCGCCCCCCATGAGCAGTGACCACTGAGCCCTGGGCCAAAAGATAGGATTGTCCCAAGAGCAGAGTCATATGTGGCCTGTGCAACGGGCTCTGCTACAAGGGGGCTCTACAGTGACTGCATTGCTGCTCCCAGCTCAACCAGGTGCTGAGTGAGCTGGGAGCAGCTTGATCCTCCCTAACGCTGCCCTGCACACATGCCTGTGGCTTGCATTGCCGTCTGCAGGAATGGGTACTGCCTCTCACCTGCGGGCGTGCCAGTGTGTCAGGAGCTGTACTCCTGGAATGTAAAGGGTCAGGCCAGCACCCTTGTGACTAGCCTGCTTCCAGCCATTGCAGGTGCTGGCAAGGCCCCCCAAGGCATGGGGCTTGTCTGGCCTCCTGTGAGGCTGGCAGCAGGCTTGCGCCTGCGCCTAGGGTATGTCTGTCTGTGTTGCGCACACTACCTTGCACATGATTCCATGTGTTGGGACTGCAGCATGAGGGCCTGCCCAAGTCGGCCATGTGACTCTCACACACACGCCATCTGTGCCTGCTTCCTAGGCCCTGGGGTGTATGTCACATGGGGTACTTCTTGAAGAGACCCTCGCCCAGCATCGACTAAGCCCCGGATGTGGCCTGGCTGGCAGGGACTGACTCCAGGACAATTAACTGTCCTGTGACACCATGTCTAGCTCTGACGAGGGTTGGGGCTCAGAGGTCTCCTTCTCAGGGAGCTCCTACTGTGGTGTGGGGCAGGGGGGCTCCAGTGTCATGTCTGCACTGTAGCATGGTAGGTATGTGCCTCTCCCCACCCCCAGGATATCATGAAGCTCTTTGTAATAGGAGCAGGTGTCGCGGGTCCTGACCTGGAGCATTGGACAGTGTCCGGAGCCCAGACATGGCTCTGCCTGAGCTCCTTTACCTTAGCAAGAGCTGTTCCATGGATCGGGGGGTGGGGGGGGTGGCTCCATTCCTCCAGAGCAGCGGTCATCCGGGCATAGGCAGGGGTAGTGTGCTGCTTCACTTTGCGGTCCTGCAATTGTATTCTCACCTCACAGTTCCAAGAGGGCCTGGACCTTGGCCCCAGTCCCGGAAGCAGCCCCCTCTTTGAGTTCTGGGGTGGCTCCTGAGATGATTGATTGCTGTTGACAAGGTTTCCCCCAGGTCACCTGTGTGGTGCCTTGGTGACCTTTTCTGTTGACAGAAGGCGTTCTTCCTCATGGGGAATGGGATATGGTTGTTGACAAAAGTGGTGCATTCTGTTGACTTAACTGTCGACAGAACGCACTTGGAAATCTGGACACTCGCTGAGTTTTCTCGAAAAAGCCTTCTAGTGTAGATATAGCCTTAGTGACTTTACAAAATAGAAAAATATTTTCTGGGTATGCTACATATTATGAAGATTGTGGAGTGAAATTCTGCTGTACATATCCAGCCATTCTGAAGTAAATGGGATTACGCTGATTAGCGTAAATGAGAGCAGACTTTAATGCAATATTTGATCTCATTGACTTACATCTAACTTTATTTAGTTTATATATATTCGTTCATTTTTCCTTCTTCAAACTAGTCGTGTTTTTCTCTTCTAGCCTTTGCTTACATCGTTTATGGTTGTCCAAACAAAAAAAAAAGTTCATAACCATGAACACTTCTGCATGTGAAGGGGGAGATTGTAAAATCTGGAACTAAACTTTCAAGATACTCAAAGATGCCTTTGTTGTGATGAGAATATATTCAAATTAATTTCCTAAATTCACTGAGAAACTTTGAGAAACTTCAGAAAAGCTAATGAAATGAAATGCAATAAATATTGGAGTTTTTTTAGTTCCCTGATTACCTCGAGCTGAAACATTTAGCCACAGATTTTAGTTTAATATTTTTTCACTTCTGCGAGTTGATTAATAACATTCAGTTATTGGGTTATGGTTGAGAATTTTCACCTCATTTTTTCTAATGTTTAGCTAATGTGTTGATGAGATGCCTTTGATCATCAGTCCATGGTACTGAAAAATTTATTTTATGCTTCCAGGCATGCTTGCAGATAACTTTGTAAGCATTATTGTTTCATACCTGTATACTTCCAAAATCTTTTGTGTTTTGACAGATTGGAAGAGCATACTTTTTAGTCCAAAATATTAAAGGAATGCCTTGATTAGCAGTTTCCCTATGACATGCAACCATTCAATTTGAGGAACCATTTTTCTTTAGATAATATCTGACAAAAAAAGATTACAACTTTAAGCCTTTTTTTATAATGTAATGTTTTTCTCATAAGTTATTAGCTATTTCTATAGTTGAAATGATAGCTTATGTATCAGCAGGTTAAATCAAGGAATGGGATTTGCAGGGGAAATCATAATGGAGAACACTCTGTAGATTGAGTTTTGCTAATTTTCACACAGTGAGGCAGCTAATAGTGTGTGAACAGATTGCTGAATCCATGCGGAGCTCCCTGGAATTCAGTGAACCTCTGTGCAGGATCAGCAGTACATATGCACATGCTCTTGGTTACAGTATTAAGTATCTTTTTATTCATGTTTATTGGCATGAAACATTGGGCTAAATCCTGTATATTTGTGAATACCTTAGTTTAATTTTAAGCGTATCAAAACCAAACCAAACTAAGCGTAATTGCTTCCACTTTGGAACACTAGTGAACTGTTCCTGGCTCTTCTCATTTCAAGGACTTTCAGATTGTTAGGCTAACTAAAAAAAGACATAAGATTAAAGGAAATGTGTTCAGTTCTTTTTTAAATACAACATTTTATTAATTTTCTACAGTTTTTAAACGTGCTTGTTGGTCCTGGATTTTATTCTAATAATTCAATATTTTACATTGATGTGTCCATTTTTTCTGATACTGGGCTTTGCGATATGCTGTCTGGCATTGCCATAACTAAAATGATCTCCTTTAGAGAGTAAAAATAGGTTATTTCAAAAGTGAGCTGTACTTTAAGTGTCTGTAATATAAAAAGAAAAATGCTAATTTTCACACTTCTCCACAGAACATTTTGAAATGGAGAATCAGCTTTGAGAAAACAGGGTTAGCTATCCAGTTCCCCAAGAACACATAATATGCACTTTTCTTTTAAAACATGGTTAGCAAGTATAAGAGACTGTAAAGGCTACTATACACACTCATGCTTTTCTTGAGGTAGAATTCCAATAATAAAATACCAGCTTTTGAAAAAATTGGTAGTTCTTAGGTATGAACACACAAAAGAGGAGGCATTGGCTTTTTGCTGCTATTAAGAGAAATCAATTAACTAACAATCTTAACCCTATTTTAAGTTTTGTTACCTAAACTTCCGCGCATTTGGGAGTAGGAGCTGTTTGCCATATAACAAACAGTTGGCTGCCTACCTGTCAACAAAAGGGACAGTTCCTAATGTCCTTTATAACAGTCTGTTGTGTGGCATTAGCTGGAGGAAAGCAAATCAAGATCCCATAACATGCAAATTGTATTATTGGTGTTGAAAATTATTTCCTTAGAAAGTTTTCTTAGGTTTACTGTGACTTAATTTCTACACAAGCATTCCTTTATTAATTCAATGGCCACTTAGTGATAATTATATCTTGTGTACAAATGTAAGCATAAACACTTGTATTATATACTGAGCCACAATGGAGTTATAAACATTGGCCAAAATACTCTCAACATTCAGGCTTGGGAGAGACTTTCCTTTCATGGCATAAATCAAGAGGGGGTAAGAAAAAGCACTGACAAAATACCCATAGACAGCCTTGCTTTTTTAAATATAATGTATCAAAGAGGAGATATCGTTGTCTGTTGTCAGACCTTAGCTAATGCCGTATGAGGCACCTAAATTTGCACCTTGTCCTCTGCCCTGGTCAAGACGAGATTAGTGACTCTTTCTCCAGGGTTTGTGTCTTATCTTCTTTGGCTGTATTTCTCTTTGACTATCAGACCACAACCAATAATGTACTGTGCCTTGTGCCTAATTAACCATATTTTCTTTCTTTGTTACCTCAACCCAAATCTTAAATGAGATAACACTGGTATTTTTTGGATTCGCTACAAGAGTAACACAACTAACTTGTATTTCTCATGATCTATCCTTTTACATGCTTCAGTTTTACCACTCATGCTAAAAATTCAAACTGAGTTGAAAACCAAAGACTACGTAATCTTAGCATGGGCCTGCGTTATTACAATTGGCAGCCTTTTAAAAGTTGTCTTATTGTTGGATGTTGTTATCCATATTTTGGCAGATGATACAAAAACTGGAAGAAGATATAAATAATGAGGAGCAATCTGGATGAGTTGGTAATCTGAGTGTGAACAAATTATGTATTTTAATATGTATATGCACATGGTATATTAAAAATAGGAACAAAAAATGTAGGCCATACTTAAAGGATGGGGAACACTATCCTATGAAGCAGTGACGCTGAATAAGATATGGGAACTGTGGTGGATAATGAGCTAAATCTGAGCTTTCAGCGTGATGCTGTGGTTAAAAGAGATGGCAATCTGAAGAAGCAGAGAAGGTCTTTGGCACCTGTGTGACCTCTGCTGGAATGCTGTATTCAGTTTTGATGCGCACAAATTAAGAAGAATGTTAATGGAAGAGTCATGAGATTGGGGAAGTTGTGTGGTTTGTGTTACACAGGAAGCTGGACTCAAAGATCACAGTTTCTCCTCGCTTTTATAAAGGATGTGGCTTGTAAGAAGCTGCCAAGTTTTGGCAAATAAAATAATTTTCATGAAGGGCTTATTGAAATAACCTGATGTGATCAGTTGTCACGTCTTTACAGCAACTTCAAGATATCTAGCAAAACTTATATTTTGAACAAGCATTCAGTCTCCCAAGTATCCTGGTTGAAGGAAGTTTGCATTACAAAAAGGAAAAGTATGTGGAGAAGTTTTATATATCTTTCATCATGAGCAACTACAACCACAACCACCACAATCACCACCACCACCACCACCACAACAACCACAGCCACCACCACCACTAGGGGGTCAGCGCCCCTTGGTGTCTGATGCCGCTCTGACTATTTCCTTCTATCTTTCCCTGTCCAGTTCAGAGTGGCTTAGTTTCTGTAGACTAGCTCTGCACCAATCTACTATATCATCTACCCATTCTCTGTGTCTGCCTTTCCTATTCAAACTGTTCATTATGCCGAATACCAGGGTCTTGATTTTACATTTGTCATTCATTCTGCACATATGCCTAAATACCTTAACTTGCATTGTATAACCTTCTGCAGTAGGTTCTCTTTCAGCTGTATCTTCCTGTATAATTCCTCATTCGTGACCTTCCGCATCCATCCTTTCCGCAGGATCTATCTGTAATAACTCTTCTAAAATGCCAATGTTCTGTTCTTCAAATCTCTTGTTATCACCCATGTCTCACATCCATACAACATGCTGCTGAATATACACATTTTCAACACACTCAGCTTCATTCCTAAGCTAGTCACATTGGTTTTCTAGATTTTATCCATCACCTTCAAACTCTTGCTTTTGCTATTCTAGTCGCTATTTCCTTCTTACAGTCTAGATCATACGTTATGTTGCTTCCCAGATATGTGAACTTCTCCACATTCTCTAGTTCATTCCCTTCTACACTGATCTTCCTTTCTATTTCCTTATCTCCAAATACCATTGTTTTTGTTTTATTGATATTCATAATCGCCTGTAGCACTTCCCTTCCTTGTTTAGCACCTGCACCATTTTCTCTAGTTTCTCCTCATCTTCCTCAATAACTATCTCATCCATGAACTTCAAGTTGTTAGTTCTTATCCCATGCACAGATATCTCTTTTACTTCTTCCTTGATTTTTGTTCGTCACGCGCTCTAAATGCGTGATGAAGAGACTCGGCAATATTGGATCTCCTTGTTTCATACCTCTGCTCGTTCTAAACCAGCTTCACAACTCTCTGCTCGATTTCACCACTGCCTCCATATTGTCATTGATATCCTTCAACAACCATATCAGTCTGCTGTCCACTCGCTCCAACTCCATTACCGCCCCAGTTACTTTCTGATCTATACTGTCAAATGCTTTCTGAAAATTGACGAAGCAATGGTAGATGTTCTTTCGTTGAGCTTTCTCTGCTATCAGTCTTAGCGCCAGTGTCTGCTGTCTGATACTTCTGTCCTTCCTGAACCCAGCTTGCTCGTCCATTAGATGTTCTTCTATCAGTGATCTTAGTCTCTCTGTTAGTATTATCATCAGCATCTTGCCTAGATGACTCATGAGGGCAATCATTCTGTAGTTCGTGCACTCCAATGTCTTTGCATTCTGTAATTTTTGGTGGGGAGAGAAAGGAGGAGAAGAAAAGGGGAGAATTATGAATATTTGTAGTAAATGTTTGTTTGACTGAAAATTGCCTTTGTTGGCATAACAAAATGTTTAGGATCAGAGGGTGGCTGAGTTAATCTGTAGCTTCAAAAACAGCAAGTCCTGTGTCACTTTATAGACTAACAGATATTTTGGAGCATATGCTTTCATGGTCAAAGACCCGCTTTGTCAGAGTGAAACCCCCACTCATGCATCTGATGAAGTGAGTCTTTGCCCACCAAAGCTTATGCTCCAAAATATCTGTTAGTGTATAAGATGCCATAGGACTTCTTGTGTTTTTGAAAATGTTTAGGCTTGTTCTACTAATATTCTGAAAGCTGTATTTTTTCCCCCCAGATATACTGCTTTTAGACAGCATTCCTTGTAAGCTGTGTGACTATGTGGCCACTCAGATGAAATTTCAAATCCTATGCCGCTGATTAGCATACACGCTAGGTTTGACATTTCTTGTCGTGGTACACATTCATACATGCTTCAGTGCACACAAAATTTGTTGCGTGTGTGGCTGGAGAAGATTTGGGGGAACGTTGCTTTCAGAAGTTTTGGGAGACTGAAGTACTTTCTTTGATTTTTTTTTTTTTTTAAACCCCCTCCCCCCCCCCGAGGTAATGTAACATAATGTACATGCATACATACATGTGTCTACATACCTGTGTAATTAGTCTTAAGGGATTTTGCCTTTTGTTACTCTGGATGGGTAACATCACAAAATCTGAATTCGTTATTAGTTACTATGAGAGCTTCTTGAAATAAGGTATTCTGCTGTACAAAAGAAAACCCCTCTGGATATGTGTATTGCAAATTAGTTGTTTCAGGACCTTTGTAAAATAAAAATTATTTGGGGAAGGCTTTTAAGAGATAGGTAAGCTTCACAAAGCCTTTCTACACAGAATTTTATTTTAAAATGGGCTAGAACAAAGAGTCAAATGATACATTTAGCCTGAAAGAAAGTAGTTTATTTAAATCCTGAAGTGTTTAACATTTCCTAATAGTCTTTGTATTAGATTGTTTCAAAATATATTTATAATTTGTCATGGTGTTGAAAAATAATTTCATCCTGCACTTACCTGCTAAGACTTGAAGTAAGCATTTCTATTTCCCATGCAAGAATTAACAACATGACAAACACCTAATGGAAGTACTTTTACTATAATGTCAATCGTATTATTAATTTTATTTAAAACCCAGAACTTTAAATTCAGATTTAAAAGGATTAGCAAAAATGAACGTTTCAAAAATGTTTAGTTTTAAAGTTTTATTGTGTTGTAAAGTCAAGATTTGTTCATTTCTTATTCCTAATTTGTCATCGTAGCCATTTTATATTTAATTTACCAACTGTATTCAGTTTGAGAGTGGTATCGATATTTTTAAAGTGAACTTGACACAAAAGTCTCATTGAAAATTCCCTTTTAATTGATATTCTTGTCTTTGGTAAATAGGCTTAATTAACAATATTCTGTTTAGATTAGGGTTTATTTATGAATTATGCCCCAGGAATTATTTGAATTGTAATATAATACACTGTCAATATTTCAGACCTGAAATAAAACAAGTCTGGACACAAAATTCAGCTATTTAGAGGGTTTAAAGTGGATAGAAAGAGAAATAAATGTTTGATCCTTTTATGATTTAAAATAATTTTATTTAAGGGAAAATATTTTAAATAATTTTTGTACCATGCATGCCAGAACAGACATATAATAAAATTCAGTGCATTATTTAAAGGGATCTGAACTGGCCATTAGGCTTTTAAATTCCTATTGATTTTGATCTAAGGGATTATCAGCAGCAAAGTGTTTTGACATGCAATAAATTCTGGTTTTTTTCACTAGTCTGAGCCTATCATATGTTTCCGTTCACTTCACCATAAAACTTTTTGTAATTATGTATCCATAAATATCTGTCCAACAGATACGGAAGCCAGTGAGGTCCAAACATTGTGGCGTGTGCAATCGATGTATAGCAAAGTTTGACCACCACTGTCCATGGGTGGGTAACTGTGTAGGTAAGTGATTGCTCACGTATGAATTCTAAACAAGTAGAGGAGGGGTTAGCAACCTTCCTGAGGTGGAGTGCCAAAATTCTACCTTTTGATCTCTGTGTACAGTCTAAGAGCTAGTGATACTTTTTAAAGTCACTAATAGTCCTATTTACAATAGCTTCATTAATAAATAAATGAAGATGCAGAGCTTTACCATTTAGGTGGTGGTTGATAGCATTCGCTGGTCTTTTGTTTATCCACAGGCGGCATGACTCTGAGGAAGCTCCTGGCTGCATGAGGGTGGCGGGGGGGAGGGGTGAGCTCCCATCTTGTTAGCCTGTGAAAATTGGGTTGCATGCCACTCTTGGTACTCGTGCCGAGGGTTGTTGATCCCTGAAATAGAGAATGAGAAATAGAAGTGGGTCTGTCTCACGAAAGCTCACCTAATAAATTATTTTGTTAGTCTTTAAAGTGCTACTTGACTGCTTTTTTGTTTTGACAATTAGGTCAGTTTGTCCACCTCTTTCCCAGTTCAGGATTGTTCTCTATAGTGTATTCCTCTGCTTTGTAAATTCTTGGTTTGAATTACCTTAGAAATATGGTTCTTCATCGGGTGTCCCCGTGGGTGCTCCACAATAGGTGTCGGGCTCGCCCGGCACCACAGATCGGAATTCTTGCAGCAGTTTTTCCTGGATCGCGCATGCGCCGGTGCGCGCCGCTCCCTTCCGCGTCCCCGGCCACGTGTGCGATCCGGTCCCCGCCAGTTCCTTCTCAACTGCCATCGGCTGCAGACGGAATCCGCTCAGGCTACGGCCAGAGTCAGATTAGACAGTGTTTCTACGTGTAAATTGTTGTTTCTTTTTTTCAAAAAAAAAAAAGAGAGAGAGGACAAAGAGAATATTAAAAAAAGAAAAAAAAAGAAAAGGAGAGTGAACGTGAAGGCCAGTAGGCCACCCGCTGCCCTGCAGGCCGGGGTCCGCGATTCGGGTAAACAGGCACGGATAAGGTGCTAAGTACCCTATTAACAGTAAAAGACTCACCGAGATGGCTTCTTCAGGCTTTAAAAAGTTTGAGTCCTGCCGTGAAGCTATGCCAGCCTCCGATGGGCATAGTGAATGCATCCGATGCCTGGGGGAATCACACGTTACCCAGAAGTGTTCCCACTGTGCTAAGCTCACAGCCAGGGCAAAGAAAGACAGAGAAAAGTGTCTTAAAATGCTCTTGTTTGATAAGGCCCTCCAGCCAGACGTGCCAGAGAGGCAATCAGAAGGGCCCTCTGGGTTCCACAAAAGGAAGGCAGCTTCTCTGACCCCCTCGGTGCAAAAACGGAGGAAGCTCTCCCCAGCTCGATCCCTGCCGGCGGTCTCAGCGAGCAGGACGGGCGGAGCACACAGCCCCCAGCCGTATACTCAGGCAAGCGGCACCACGGCAGCGCACGTGGCAGAGGCTGAGCCTCTGATTACAAAAGAGCCAGCACGCGCAGCGCCTAGAGTGGCGACCAGGCCAGCGCAGGCACCGACCCCCGCGGCACCAACGGTGCAGGGCCAGCAGGCACGGAGCCTGCAGGCACCGGAGGACGTTATCCGCGCGGCCAGCCAATACCCCCGTGGACACTCCCGGGTGGGGATGGAAACTCAATCATCTCAAGGGGAGTTAATTTTAGAACCCCGAGACTTCCCTTCACAATCCTCCAGCGAGCAGGTATACCATTGGCCGCAGGAACCTGAGAGTTCGAGGGAGGTTTACCCTAGTGGTTCCTCCTCATCCTCCCCAAATGAGGCCATGGCCCCCGGGGATGTCGCTCCCCCGGATGACCTTAAACAGTTTCAGGAGCTGTTTAAAAGGGTGGCTTTCACGCAAGGCATTCAAACGGCAGAAGTGCAGGAGAAACATCACAAACCCCTGAAAAATTTGAGACACCCCCGGCTTCATCCAAAATTGCTATCCCGCTGGATGAAGCCATTATGGAGTGAGCCACTATCATTGGGTAGACTCCAGCCTCCGCTCCGCCTATGAACACGAGAGCGGATAAGAAGTACTTCATCCCGGCAAAGGGCATGGAGTTCCTCTTCAGTCACCCACAACCAAATTCTTTGGTGGTCAAGTCGTCCCAGCAGAGGTCAAAGACTTCTCAGTACAAATCGGGGGAATCAGACAAAGATGCCAAGAAGCTAGAGCTGTTTGGCAGGAAGGTATATTCCTCTTCTACCCTGCTACTGAGAGTGGCAAATTATGCGACACACCTGGCGAACCATAATTTTGATTATTACTCCAGGCTTACTTCTCTCATGGATTCACTTCCGGAAGATAAGAAGCCAGTGTTAAAGGCAATTGTGCAAGAGGGCTACGCAGCTTCGAGAATGGGAGTCCAGATCGCCCTGGATGTGGCAGATACGGCGGCACGCTCAACGGCTACAGCAGTGGTCATGCGTAGAGAATCTTGGCTCCAGACATCGGGTATCCCGAGGGACCTACAGGCGAAGATCATGGAACTTCCCTTTGACACGCAAAATTTGTTTGCAGGCTCAGCTGACTTGGTCCTCCACTCTAGTAAGGACTCAAGAGCTACACTTAGAACCCTGGGTATTTATACTCCTCGATATAGGAAGAAAAAATATTACCCTCAGCAAAGACGTTACCCGTACCAACCACAGCGTGCACAGTATCAACGGGGCTACAACCAAGGGCGACATCAACAACAGCAACAGTACAGAACTCCCAGACGACGTTCTCAAGAAAGCCGTACACCCTCGGGACAGGCCCAAAGGCAACAAGTTTGACGGGCATGTCGAGGGCTGCACTATCACTACCGTCGTGCAATGCCACTCTCATCTCATGTTCCATCATTGCCTCAGACCGTTTCACTCCCAATGGCAAAAGATCACCGCAGACAAATGGGTGCTGGAGATCATAGCCACGGGTTACGCGATCCCCTTCCAGTCACTCCCACCGACGAAGCCTCCTTCCAGGCCTCACCTCCGGGACGCTACCCACGAGGCGAGGCTCAAGCAGGAGGTGGACCACCTTATGTTCATAGGGGCGGTGGAAAAAGTGCCGGAACAATTCCAGGGGAAAGGTTTTTATTCACGCTACTTCCTCACAGAGAAGAAAACAGGAGGCTGGAGGCCCATCTTAGATCTTCGGGGCCTCAACCGCTACTTACACAAGCAACATTTTCGGATGATTACAGTCGCCTCCATACTCACGGCACTGGACAATGGAGATTGGTTTGCAGCCCTCGACTTACAAGATGCTTACTTTCATATAACGATCCACCCGGCACACAGGCACTTCCTCCGCTTCATGGTTGGCAAGGAACATTTCCAGTACAGGGTTCTTCCGTTCGGCCTCTCCTCGGCCCCCAGAGTCTTTACCAAAACCCTGGCAGTGGTGTCAGCCTTCCTGCACAGACAGGGGGTGTTTATATTCCCATACCTGGACGACTGCCTACTGAAAGGGGCCTGGAAGGCAGAGGCCCTATGCATGAGCCACTTCACAGCGGACACGTTTTCTTCGCTGGGCCTAGTCATCAACATCGCGAAGTCAAAGACCGACCCCACACAAGACATAGAGTTCATAGGGGCACGCATAAACTCTATCACAGCAAGGGTGTACCTACCCGATGCCCGCTTCCGCGCCATCAGTTCGCTGGTGCAAGTCATCACATACAGCCCCATGGTGCTGGTCTTAACGTGCTTACAGCTGCTGGGCCACATGGCAGCAGCGACGTTTGTGGTACAAAATGCCAGATTGCACATGAAAAGCCTGCAGCATTGGCTGGCGAGCGTCTACAAACTGGCATCCCACACTGTCCACAGGGTGGTGTTGCCCACGACAGAGGTGCGCAGATCCCTGGCGTGGTGGGTAAACCCCAAGAACCTGCTAGCAGAGGTGCCTTTTCACCAACCACAAATTTCTATTTTTCTTACTACCGACGCCTCCCACATAGGGTGGGGAGCGCACATCGGCGACAAGGTGACGCAAGGGCTATGGTCCCCTGCGGAACAGACACTGCACATAAACATACTGGAGCTCAGAGCAGTGTTCAGTGCCTGCAAACATTTTCGAGATTACCTGCACGGCAAAGTAGTCGGGATCAATACCGACAATACCTCCACTATGTTTTACATCAATCGACAAGGAGGAGCACGATCCCATGCTCTATGTGCGGAAGCAATCCGATTGTGGAACTGGTGCATCGCCAACAACATAACGTTGAAAGCCTCGTACTTGCCGGGCGCTCACAACGCGAAAGCAGATCAGCTGAGCAGGCGCTTCGCACTCACGCACGAATGGCAGATCCGCTCTGATCTGCTACGGCGCATTTTTCGTACATGGGGGTTTCCCCCGATCGATCTGTTTGCCACCCAGTACAACAACAAGTGTCCCCAATACTGCTCCAGGGCAGGAGTGGGACGGGGGTTCCTGGGGGACGCATTCATGATTTCATGGAGGGGCCCTCTACTTTACGCGTTTCCCCCCACAGTGCTTATCCAAAAGGTTCTGCAGAAAGCCAGAAGGGACAGAGTTCGCATGATACTCATAGTCCCAACTTGGGATAGGCAGCAATGGTTTCCCTTGCTTCTGCGCATGTCGGACCGCCCACCGCTTCCTCTACTGGTGGCGCCGGACTTACTCACAGAGGCTCAGGGGTCCATAGTGCACCTGCACCCTCAGGGTCTGCATCTGCAAACATGGTTAATCCATGGCTCAGCTCCTTAGAGAGCATGTGTACGGAGGGAGTACAAGAAGTCCTGGAATGTAGCCGAAGGACCTCCACCAGGAGGACTTACAGGCAGAAATGGACTTGATTTACAGCCTGGTGTTCCGCCAAGCAGTAAGCTTCCCTTGATGTGCCTATACCTGTAATACTAGAATACTTATTGGACCTCAAAATAGGCAGGCTTTCTCTATCCTCGCTAAAGGTCCACCTCGCTGCTAAATCAGCCTTTCGGCATACACAGGAAGGGCCCACTGTATTCGCCCATCCTATTGTCACAAGTTTCTTGAAGGGGCTGGTAAACCTGTACCCCCCTCGGAAACTGATTCCACCATTGTGGAGTCTGGACTTGGTGCTCAGCACGCTCACGGGTCCACCTTTCGAACCATTAGCCACAGTTCCCCTCCGTCTCCTTGCAATGAAAACAACCTTCCTCCTTGTGATTACGTCAGCCCACAGGGTGAGCGAGCTCGCAGCAGTGATGGCAACACTGCCCTGCGCATTATTCTCAAAGGAGGCGGTAACCTTAAGGTTGCACCCAGCCTTTGTTCCAAAAGTTTCTTCGGAGTTCCATCTTAACGAACCAATAGTTTTACCCTCGTTTTACCCGAAGCCTCACAGCTCCAGCAAGGAGGCACGTCTGCATCTCCTGGATGTGAGGAGGGCGTTGGCTTTCTACATAGACAGAACTAAGTCCTTCCGGAAAACGGACAGGCTTCTCGTCTCTCTTGCTCCGAGGTCAAAAGGAGAAGGTCTCTCTTCACAGAGAATCTCAAAGCACATTGTATCCTGTATAAAAATGTGCTACAAGCTTCGAAAGACTCCTTTGCTGGCTCCGCCTAGGGCTCACTCCACCAGGGCAGTGGCAGCGTCAACAGCCTTCTTCAAGGGCATCGCGTTAAAAGACATCTGTAGAGCGGTGACCTGGTCATCCTATGACACCTTCGCCAAGCATTATGCCCTACATCGGGTATTTGAAGAGGATACCCGTCTGTCGACAGCAGTTCTCTCGGGGGCAAGCTGCACATGAACGGATTACCCACCTCCTTACTTGGGTTACTGTTGGGTAGTCACCTATTGTGGAGCACCCACAGGGACCACTCGAAGAAGAAAGAGAAGTTACTTACCTGTAGTAACGCTGGTTCTTCGAGATGTGTCCCCGTGGGTGCTCCACCACCTGCCCATCCTCCTCGCTTCGGATCTCTGTCTGGTGTTTTTCAGGAGCATTCGAGGCGGTTGGTCAAGGAACTGGCGGGGACCAGATCGCGCACGTGGCCAGGGGTGCGTGGGGAGCGGCGCATGCCAGCGCATGTGTGATCCAGGAGAAACTGCTGGAAGAATTCCGATCTGTGCCGCTGGGCGAGCCCGACACCTATTGTGGAGCACCCAAGGGGACACATCTTGAAGAACCATCGTTACTACAGGTAAGTAACTTCTCTTTTTGTGCTAAATCACAGAAAAAGACCTGGGAATTACAGTAGATGAGAAACAGCAACGAAGGGTCCTGTGGCACCTTATAGACTAACAGAAAAGTTTTGAGCATGAGCTTTTGTGAGCACAGACTCACTTCATCAGATGAGAAGTTAGGTATGTGTCAACAGTGTGCTCTTGTATCTTAGAAGGCTAATGGCATATTAGGGTGCATTAGGAAGACCATTTCCACAAGATCTAAAGAAGCGATTATTTCTCTTTATTGGGCACTGGTGAGGCCACATTTAGAGTATTGCATCCAATTCTGGGCATGCCAGTATAGAAAGGATGTGGATGCACTGGAGAGGGTCCAGTAGAGGACAATGAAAATGATTGGGGGCTGGAGCACATGAGCTACGAAGGGGAGGCTGAAAGTTTGGACTTGTTTAGTCTTCAGAATAGAAGAGTGAGGGGTGATTTGACAGCAGCCTTTAACTGCCTGAAGGGAGGTTCGAAAGAAGATGGAGAAAGGCTGGTCTCTGTAGTCACAGATGGGTAAACAAGGAACAGTAGTCTCAAGCTGCATTTGGGTAGGTCTAGGTGGGATATTAGGAAAAAGCTATTTCACTAGGAGGGCGGTGAAGCATGGGAAAGGGTAACTTACAGAGGTGATAGAATCTGCATCCCTAGAGATTTTTAAGTCTTGGCTTGACAAAAACTTGGCTGGGATGACTTAGGGTAGGTCCTGCTTTGAGCAGGGAGCTGGACTTGTTGACCGCCTGGCATCTCTTCCAGGCCTATTTAAAAATTGATTCAATAATTTACACTCATTGGAAGCTTTAACTGCCCATCTTTTTTTGAATGTTTGAGGCTATTTTCTTGTAGCTCACATATAGGTGTCTTGGTTAACCAAATTTGCCATGTATTTTTTCTCTTTTAGGTGGACAAGTTGCATTCCATAGTTGAATGTTTCACAAAATTGTTGATTTTTCACTGTAAAAATGACCCTGTTTTAATTATAGTAAAAGGATACTGGATAATAATACCCAAGTTAATGAAAGTGTACCAGTTAGTAGAGCTGGGTCTGGCAGCCAGCCACACTCTATTCTCCACTCCTGGCCAGGCAGTGGGCAGGTGGCACTGCAGCTATGGGACAACAGCCCTGCTGCCACAGGACCACAAGACAACAGCCCCATGGTAGCCAGTCTTTGCTTGGCATGCCAGTTAACTAAATGTGATGGTTATCTGAATGCCCGATTACTGGGCTTTTACTGTAACTGTTAGTGTTAATCATTTTTGTATCAGAGAGGTAGCCGTGTTCGTCTGTAGCTTCGAGAACAAGAAGAAGTCTTGTGGCACCTTATAAACTAGCAGATATTTTGGAGCATAAGCTTTCGTGGGCAAAGACCTGCTTCACCAGATGTGTGAGTTGCGGGGGGAGTTTCAGAGGGGTATTTAAAGAGTGGGGTCCCAGTAAGAGGGAGTGCCAGAGCTGACAAGGTCTATTCCGCAAGGTGGAAATGGCCCAGTATCAACAGTATTTATCAAAAGAGATAAAAACAAGTCAGATCAGACAGGGGGATGTGAGCCTTTGTCAGAGTATAATGGGGAGTCTAATCTAATCTAATGGGAGACTGTTGATACTGGGCTATTTTCACCTTGCGGAATAGACCTTGTCAGCTCTGGCCCTCCCTCTTACTGGGACCCCACTCTTTAAACACCCCTCTGAAACCACGCCCCCCACTCAGGCATCTGATGAAGCGGGTCTTTGCCCACGAAAGCTTATGCTCCAAAATATCTGTTAGTCTATAAGGTGCCAGAAGACTTCTTCTTGTTTTCGAATCATTTTTGTGTACATCATATATTAGCCTCTTGAAACAGGAGTTTGTCTAGCAGATACTCAAGGTAAAGAAGCTGTGGTCTCGTTCTGTCCCCAGTTACATTTTTGTCATTCTGCTGAAGACTTACTATGTCACCATTCTGATATTAGACAAAAAGATGTGACCTTTTGCACATAAATAGTATTTCGCTTAACTGGTCATAGATTGCCCATTGTTTAGCCCATTTAATCACGCTTTCTCTTGGTGAGTGTAAGAGCTGTCAAAAAGAGGACTGAAGAGAAAAGAAAAAAACAAACCACACAATACAAATTAGCTGATACTTCTCCCAAAATCTAAAAGTTCACTTCATATGTGTAAAACATGCTTTTATCTTGATTCTTCTAAGTAAAGAAAATCAGTGTCCATGCCCCTGCCAATGTAAGGTTGTCCTCTGTAGAATATCCCTTGCTGTTGTATCCATTCTAGTGTCAAGTGACAGAATTTACAGAGTACCTCCCACTTCCCTTTCTATAGCCCTAGTGCTAAGATGAATGAATCCTATTCTCTCATTAGAGCCGTAGTCTGTCATTTGCATTGCACAAGATTTTTTCAAGGACAGTGGAGTTCAGAAATAACAAAGGGCCAACTTTGACTTGAAGTCATTGCAATCACAGGATTGTTAATGAGGGGAGAATTTCTTTCCTTTGCACCTAACAGGTTGATATCTAAGCTATTGTAAGGAAAGGTTAGTACTGTGATAAATCACAATAGTTCTAAAGGCTAACGCTGAAAGTTAGTGTATTATTTGAGGTACCTCTAACATCATTCTTCATATACTCTGTGCTTATAAAAGCTACATTAGAACATGTCTACAACTGAAGGAAGCTCTTTGATTTTGGAGGATGGAAATGTCTTGTGTGTTTGGCCTAAACTCGTAGGGGTTTTCTGCTTCTGTTTTATTTATCTGACCATTTCACTTATTAAATGCACTTGATTATTATTTTGCCTCTGAAGCAAGCTCATGGTTTAATAGGTAAAACATTTGAGTGCTTTGCTGCTTGGACACAGGGAGACACATCTTTTGTAGTCCATTATAATCTGTGTAGCGTCTGTGTGATTAGTGCACATCCCAGGGCAAGGTCAGCAACCCCAGCACACATGTCAAGAATGGTACATGAGCTGATTTTCATCAGCATGTGATGCGGAAGCTCAGCCCCACCCCTCCCACACCCAATGCAGTTGGGAGCTTGCTCAAATCCATGCTATTTTTGGATTAATAAAAGACCAACTA
Organism: Carettochelys insculpta; assembly: GCF_033958435.1. Classification (NCBI taxonomy): domain Eukaryota; kingdom Metazoa; phylum Chordata; order Testudines; family Carettochelyidae; genus Carettochelys; species Carettochelys insculpta. The sequence continues at coordinate 306,744,225 of NC_134137.1, read as the reverse complement.
ATGCTACAACCGCCATCTAAACGATAAAACTCTGCATCTTAATCTGTTTATTAATGAAGCTGTGGTAAGCAGGACGATTAGTGACTTTGAAAAGTATCCTTGGCATTCAGGCCATACATAGAGATCAAAAGGTCAAATTTTTGGCACGGCACCTCAGAAAGGTTACTGACTCCTGTCCTAAGACTACTAGAGTTCTATGAATGTGTCCTACACTGTGAGGTAAATTTGAGAAATTCCAAATAATATATATGTAAATAAATGTCATAATAATATTAGGGCACATGTTGGTGGGTATCTGAAAGCATCCCAAAAGCGGTTTCATTTTGTGCAAATACAATTGTAGTATTTGTCACTCAGTGTTAAATTTAATTATGAGTAGAAGTGTTTAAGCTTGATTCATTAATTTAACCAGTTTCTAACATCTTGTTTACTAAATCATAATGTTCATCTGTCATTGAATATTTTCTTTTCAGTTGGCGCTCAAGCAGTTTAAGGTCAACTTGTTCTATATCTTACATTGTTGAAAGAGGATATGAATTTTTGTCCTGATTTCTGTCTAGTCATTTTATAAAATACCTGCTCTTTGTTGCCAAGAAAGAAAAGTGGTTCTGTATTTTTGAGACATACCAAAGCCATTTTGTGAATTCTTTCTGACTCTCTGGCCGTGTCTACACTAGCCAGAAACTTTGAAATAGCCATGCAAATGGACATTTTGAAGTTTACTAATGAAGCGCTGAAATACATATTCAGCATCTCATTAGCATGAAGGCGGCCGCGGCACTTCAAAATTGACGCGGCTTGCCGCCACGTGGCTCGTCCAGACGGGGCTCCTTTTCGAAAGGACCCCGGCTACTTTGAAGTCCCCTTATTCCCATCTGCTCATCGGAATAAGGGGACTTCGAAGTAGCCGGGGTCCTTTTGAAAAGGAGCCCCGTCTGGACGAGTCACGCGGCGGCGAGCCATGTCAATTTCGAAGTGCAGTGGCCCCCTGCTTGCTAATGAGACGCTGAATATTTATTTCAGCGCTTCATTAGTAAACTTCAAAATGGCCATTTGCATGGCCATTTCGAAGTTTCTGGCTAGTGTAGACGTAGCCTCCAACAGTGGTTAACTAACCAGCTCCAAGAGCTGTGCTGATGTCAAATAAAGCAAATCGTAAATTAAACAAAAGCATGTGAATTTCAGCTGCAGTATCGTAGGAGCACAGAAAACCAAAACAATTTTGGCCCAAAATTGTAAAGAAGGAAAAACACCTATTATCAAGCCTCTAAGAAGTCATATAGACCTTACAGGCTAAATTAATGTTTACAGAGAGTAATGTTTCCACATAAAGTAAGTAGCAGTGTTTTATTAGAATAATTTGAATTGAATTCTCATATCAGTCAGTCATCTAGGGTATTACTGATCTTTTCTTGAGGTGGAACTAATGAACTGTTATTTGTGTTCATCTTTAGGGGCAGGGAATCATCGCTATTTCATGGGATATCTGTTCTTTTTGCTTTTTATGATCTGTTGGATGATCTATGGCTGTGTCTCTTGTGAGTAATTTTTTTCTTAATTGTTTTTATGTACAATATTTCCTTTAGTTCCTTGTATGAGTGTTTGCTAAGTGAGTATAACTATCAGACCATATCTACACTTACTAAAATCTTTGAAATGGCCATGCTAATGGCCAAATCAAAGAATACTAATGAGGCGCTGAAATGCATATTCAGCGCCTCATTATGCTGCAGTTTGCTCACCTGCGGCTTGTCTACACTTGGGTCCTTTTTCAAAAGGACCCCACCAATATTGAAATCCCCTTATTCCTGTCAGCAGGGGAGGCCAGGGACAGGGGAATTAACTTTCCCTGGTCTGACAAAATCCCTCATTTGGGACCACTGAGATCCTGAGAGTGCCAGACCAGGAAGGTAAAACCAGTACAATGATATATTGGGGGAAAAAAAGTCTGATCTGAGTATCAGAGTATTTTAAAATCTCTGTATATATTTCTTTTTCTAGACTGGGGAATCCATTGTGAGACTACTTACACAAAGGATGGATTGTGGACATACATTACACAAATTGCCACGTGCTCACCTTGGATGTTTTGGATGTTTCTAAATAGTGTGTTTCATTTCATGTGGGTAGCTGTGTTACTCATGTGTCAGATGTATCAGGTATGAAGAGGCACTTTGTTACTTAAAATAGTCAGCCCTGAATATTAAAAGTAATTGTGCATTCCTTTTACATGTTCTTGTTAAAGCAAATGTTCCTTCTTCAGTTTAGTTGTTATAAAACAAGTTGAAGAGATCACAGAAACAAAGTTTGCAGAAAGAATAGAAAGCTGAAAGTCCCTTGTAGGGGTTGCCTCATTTAGAACAGGAAGGAGATCTTGGGTCACCAGGCACAAGGGGGATAATATTACTAGGAGTTTGAAGAATATGAAGGTCTTTGTATACCTGCATAAAGAATTGTTTTAATAAGAGTGAAAGGGATCAGAAGTGTCTGTTCAGTAGCTTCCTTGACTGCCATACAAGTAAGATAGTTTAAGTGGGGCAAACACTGAATTTTATTAGAAGGCTGTCTTCTGTCACTTTTGGTTGACATTTTTTAGGTTTGAAACCTTGGATCATTTTTTCAGAAGTGTCTAAATTCCATTTTTAAGAGCAATTTAGACTCCTTTGAAGTACCATTAACTTTCAAGGAGACTTACACTTGATCAACAAAACTTTCGTTGTTCACAAGTGCTTAAAAAAACCCATGAAGAGTGTTTTACCAGAGCAAGTGCACATGTGAATGCTGAAAAAGTGAAACCTGCTTGTTGGGGTTGGAAGCATTTTGTTGGCAAAAGTGCCAACAAACGGCATTCACACAGTGACTTTTAGCGATGCAGCCATATTGTTAGAAGCTGCCTATTGAAGACATACCCTGAGCCTACTAAATCACTGTTCAAAATGGGACTTGGGCTCCTGTCACCTCAGTGCTTTTGAGAACTCTACCCCTTATTTCACATTATATGGTAAAGCCTGTAGCCAATTCTTAGTCCTTCAAAATGGCACTCAAAGTGATTTAAATGCTAGTCATTTTTTTTGCCTGTCACTTTCATGACACTCATAGCTTTTAATGAAGCAACCATCAGGAACTGAAGATTGCTTGGCTTGTCTGAATGGCATGGCACAGTACTCTAGAAGGGTGTGATTTATAAAGCACTGGTTTAATTGCCCCACACAGACTCTGTTGGCATACTCTAAAATATATCTATTTTGCATCTGCATGGTCCCGTTTCAAAAAGTCAGTTCAGTGGTTGATATGTTAATAGTGACTTTCATTGTTAATGATTTTATCAGAAGCTGCTACAGAATTTCCAGGCTCATACTGGAGCACATATATATGAAGTGCTCTGCCATGGACATTGCATTTAGCTTGCAGCAGAATATATGATACCTAACCCTAGATCAGTGTTTCTCAAATTCTTTTTAAAAGTACCACTTTAAAAAAAAAATTGTAAGTACCCCCAGTACTCGCAATTTTCAGACATGTATAGATGTAAATACAGTAAAACTGTGATTTTACAGACCCCGATTTAGCGAACTTTGGAAACAATGGACATCCCCTGTTGCCCCTGAAGTCCGCTAAATGGAGGTCAGTAAAATCTTAAGTCACTCCCACCCAAAAATTAAGGGACTTACCTGCTGCAGCCTGGAGCAGCCTCTGCCACCTCCTTTGCCAGAGCCACCACATATTCCTGTGGCAGCTCTTCTAGGCCACGTGGTGGCCCCTGCAGCTGCTCACAGTGAAGCAGCTCCAGCTGCAGGCAGCCAGGCAGCTCATTGCTGTGCAGGACCAGGTGGCCCTTGCCACAAAGTCAGGCACCCTACAGCCAGGAAGCTCCTGCCGTGTGGGGCCAAGCAGCTCCAGCTGTGCGGCCAGGTATCTGCAGCAAGGTGTCTCCAGCTGTGCAGGACCAGGAGGCTCTTGCCAGGAAGCCAAGCACCCCGCGGCCAGGTGTCCACCAGCAGGCACCTGCAGCTGCCTGCAGCCAGGCACCTCCAGCCAGTGGGCTGCAGCAGCTCCTCCACCAGAGACAGTGAGTGGCAGGGGGTTGGATTTTTTGGAGAGATTTTTTGAAAGTGAGGGGGTGGATTTGGGTGGTTTTCATAGAATCATAGAAAGCCTGTGGGGAGGGGGAATAAACCCTCACACAATGGACTATCGGGAAGAACAGACAGGCCTTCCCCCTTATTAGTCTGTTAAATGGAATGTTTACTGTATATAATAATATATTTTTGTGTGTGTGTGTGTGTGTACACACAGAAAGAGAGAGATAAGTATCTAATATGTGGCAGAATGCCCTGTATCTCCTCCAGATCGAGGCACCCCATTCCCCCACCCTACTGTATATCAGTGCCTGGGACTCACTGAAGCTACTGCCATGTGCATCTCCCTCCAAGCACTGGGGTGCGTGCACAGACCAGTGGCAAGCACGCTTGGCACACAGCTCTGAGGAGGAACTGCATTTTGTCACTCAAAGAACTGCATGTGGCTCAAGAACCGGGTACCGCCCCAGACTTCTCTTGCATACCCCTAAGCGTACGCGTAACCATGGGTTGAGAAATACTGCTCTAGATTGTAGATTTTCCTACACGGGGGAACTTACCCATTGCTGATAGTGATTGTCAGCAGTACGTCCTCACTGTTCCTCCTTCAAGTGGTGTTTACATACTGTTTAATTGCTCGTGTAAAGAGACAAAACATTTAATACCATTGTGGAAGGCATCAATGAAACATGATTAAAACAGTTCAGTGACTATGAGTGCACACAAGTTGTTAGTCTGGTCTCAGTTATGCATTGTCTGTCTAACTCGGCAAAATCTTTAACTACTAGTATGTTTGAGGTTTTTTTAAACAATTTCCAGCACTAGTTGAGGGGACCCATAATATTTGCAGTGGTCATTTCCTTGTACGTGTATCGTCTAATATAGTAAGTTGGAGATACGTATTGTTAGTTCAATGCAAAAAGAATTCAGGTCATCGTCTGGATACATAAAAAAAACCTACAAATGCCTATAAAAATAAACTGTGTTTTTTTTGCTATAGATCAGAGTAGTTGCAGATGAAGTCTGGTTTTGCAAACATAACTTTAGACTTTTTAGAGTAACGTATACATCTTTGTATAGTAGAAAACATCAACGTTGATACTATGCTAAGAATTATATTAATTTTTCAATGCCAATAGAGTTATTTAAATATATTTTGGTATAGTTTGTTGAAAGGATAGTGGCAGTTATAAATCCTTTCTTAAAGTTTTTTAAATCATAATGGGAGCCATATGCATGCAGGGGCAGGTTGAACAGGTGTTTAGACAAGGAGGGTGCAATGCAGCTTTTCCGCTGGCAAATAATGACTCCTGGAGGGATTCTGCTCCAAAAGTTACAAATTGTATGCAGAAAAAAAAAACAACCTGCATATTTTTCTCAGGATAAAACAGTATAGTATAGTCACACCAGTTTCAATTGTTTGAGTAATTTATTTAAACTGCAATACAGAATAAAGTCGCAATCACTATTCAGCATTTCATAAGCAAATGAAAGTTAAGTTAGAAACAGTTTGTAAGCAATACCCTACATTCCAGTTATAATTCTGGTTTTTCACTTATGTTACATTAGAGAACACCAAACCAAAAAAAAGTAGAATGTCATTTTATATTGCTCTCACTTTCACACATGAAAATCGTACAGTTTTCCTAATTATTTTCATGGACAAAGGTGCTTTGGGAAGTGCTTGGTTTTGATTGTCATTCCATGTTATTGACTGCTTGGCATAGGTGGGAAGTATAAGAAGCAGGGATAGCATTACTGTCTCTGGGTCTTATCTTCCAATCTCTTGCCACTTCCTATCCCTGTTCTGACTATTCTTACAGGCTCCCATATCCTGGTGAGTCTTATGTTACTAGATCCTCTCCAGAGGAAAAGTGAAAATCCTTCCAGATTCCCAGACCTATTAGCATAACATTGAACCTGAAAAGAGCCACTATGTGTTTATGAAGCCGTTTAATAAGTTGATGCTAACCTAGAGGTATATACTGTCAGTTTCTGAATTTACTGACAAAAATAGTTCTGTATTGCCATAATATGTTTACAGGATCTTGGTTTAATATTTGCTTTAAATATTTCATTCGTTTTGTTGCTGAAAATTATAAAGTCACATCTCTAAAAAAAATCCTTTCATAGATTTGTAGATGGTGAATCTGAGTATTGAGCTTTATCTTTAAATGCTTGCTTCTTCAGACATATAGTTTTTTAAATAAATTCTTCAAAAGACCACTCTTATCTAAAATACACATTTTTAATTTTAGTTACTATAAAAACTTGCTTCCAAAGCCTTCCTATCCCTTCTGTCCACCCCTGCTGTTCTCTCTACAGCACCCTGTTGAAAAGAGCGCTTAAAGGTACAACACCCCTTTCGCTCCAGATAGCTGGACAGATGAGTTTCCCTTTCTTTACTTCTGTCTGATTAACTAGTTTTAAGAGAACCTGCCACCAAAAGCAGTACCTTAGTAAGATATAAAATCCTTTGTTATGCCTAAAATCTTTGGAAACATATTTAACATGCACTTGTGGTGAAATTTCACAAAAATGTCTTAGGATTGTATGATCTCCAACAATGATTTCTCTAAAAGTGATGAACTTTGTTATGAACGCACTAAACTGCTCTGATTAATTTACAGTAACGTCTGTTTCAGTCCATTAAATGTGTGATAATCTGGAATGATTAGTTTGTGAAGGTTTAAGAGTACATTTAAAATATTAGAACAGCTCAAAAATAGTGATTTAAGAAAATGCAAAAAAAAGAAGAGTTGCATCAAGTGTTCCATAATATTTTACGTTGTATTCTGCAGCACAGCTGACTGGGCCCTTACCACAAAGTTTTTGCAATAAATCTCCAACAATCTTCAGGGTATTTAAAACAACCAAACCCTATAACTGACTTTTTTATTCCTAAAGGTATTGCTTTTAATTAGGTATCTTCTGCATGTCCAGTCTTCACAATCTAGCTTGCAGTGGAAAATATGCTCCTTTTTTTTTTTTTTTGAAAGAAAAATTGTAGAAGTGTGTGGGTTTTTTTTTCTCCCCTAAATCATTTGTTACATTGGAGTCTGGGGACTTGCTTGGAAGGGTATGTGCAGAGAGGGGAAGGGAAGAGAAACAGAAGACAGTGGGGAGGAAGGGAGACCTGGGCAGAGTGGGACGGGGGTGCTGGGCCAGAACTGGGGGGGGAGTGTAGGGACGGTTAATGAATTTGTAGGATTAAACAGAAATTATATTAAAATACATCACATTAGCTGTATTAAAAAACTACTTTTCTCTAGCCTGAGAATAATAATAAAAAAAAAGTCTTAGCACAAGTCTCTTCACAAGGACTTAATTACTGCTTCAGGCTTTCTAGTTATAAATAAGATCCATACTCCAAACTTTGAAGTAAACTATTAGGCATCTTAGATTTTTCCTTCTCTCCTGTAATGATGATTTAGAGCAACCACCAATATAGATTCCAAGTTTATACTTGTGAGCCAAAGTCACCACACTACCTTCCAGTGGGATTTCCTGCCCAAGATAAATGAGCCAGGGCAACCACATCTATTCAGTGCAGCTTCAAAACCAATATAAAGCATGTGAGTACTAAAGCAATATGAACATACAACTTTCCAGTGTGCCTTCCAATCCCCTACGATCCCCAGATCCATTATAATCCATACGTAAGTTACTTTATACTGGGATATGTTGGTAGACATTTCTTCAGATTATATGGAACATGGAGGACCACTTTTCTCATGTTGTGAAATGCTTTGCACCCTTAGATGTGATGAAAGCAAATTTATTACAATTGTATTATTCGACACTGTTTAAAAGTAAGAAAACTTAGTCTAGGAAATAAGAAAAATGAAGCATACAATAACTACATTAAATCTTTCTAACTAACTATTTATACTATTGTGTATAGAAAGATGTAAGGCAATTTAAAAGACCTTGCCAAAACCTGTTCTTAGCACTCCTAACCTGGCCTTTTTCTCAGAAGCTCTGTTCTCTGCTTTTAACTCCACAGTCCCTCTCTTGAGTCCTCTGTTTGATGGCTTGGAATTAAACTTAACTGACCATTTTAATGGGTTTGCTCTCTCCTATTCATTCTTTGCTACTCTAGCCCGTCTCTCAGATTGCTTCCTTATTCCCTTGAGAAAGTTAAAAGACCTAGCCAAGATTTTCAAAAATGGTTTCCTAAAGTGAAACCCCCTAAATAAGTGGATTTTTCAAAAGAGTAGGAGTACTCAGGAGTTCCCCTTCATTTTTGAAAATCAGACATCTTCTTACAGAACCTGGCAGCAGGTGCCTAACTTTGGGCTCTCTCTTTTGGAAATCATGTCTTCTTTCTTTAGATGCCTGTCTTCTAGAGACTCAGAACTTTAGTATATGCAGTGTAATTTCCTCAATTGTTGATCCTGTAAGATGGGTCTGAGTTACCATGCGATATTAAGAATTCTGAACTTTTAGCTTGTAATAGTGCCTGATTGTTAAGGGAGTTGTAATACTTTGTTTCCAGTGTTGCACAAGGAATAAACTATAGGAAGTCCAGGCCTTGTATCTTCAGGCTACCCTTTTTAAGTCAAACCAGGTTTGAACTAGGTGTTTAAAATGTATTTGTGCTTCTTGAGCCAGGAGAAACATGCAAGAAAGTTTTTCAGCCCAATTTAATATATGTTAGAATTTCTTGTTATTGAAAAAAGATTGTAAAGTGGAAAAAATTACAAAAATAACATCTCACAGTTACTAGGTATTAGTGCCAACAGGGGAAAAAATATTCCAGATTGTTTACAATGATTCCTAAATATCTGCTCTGATGAAAGTACATGCTTATCTTAGTTACTCTGTCCAATATAGATTGTTAGGATTTTTTTTTGTTTTGTTTTAGGTATAAGGTTTTATGAAAAATGGAAACTGATACTGAGTTTGGTCCAGCTGGTTCTATTGACTCAGACTCAAATAACACTGGTGATTGAGCTGCACAGGCAGAGCTATCTATCTTGCATTGTGCCTGATTCTAAACTAAATAGCTCCTTACTTTCACAAGCCCTTAAGGCTATGTCTACCCAGTAACATTATTTTGGAATAAGCTGTTCCAGAAGAAATTTTCCACAAGAGCTTATTTCAAAAGAGTGCCTGCACACATGGGCTGCATCTACACATGCCCCTTCCTCTGGAAGAACCATGGTAATGAGTAGCCTGCAAGATGCTAATGAGGCATGGATGTAAATTTCCCGTGCCTCATTAGCATATAGCCACATGATTCGGAGTCCGGAAGAAGCTCTTCCGGACTCCAAAATAGACATGTAGACATGTGGCCCAGGGGGATCTCCCAGAAGGAAACCCTCTTCGGGAGAGAGGGCTTCTGGAAGGAGAGTTTCCTTCCAGGAGATCCCCTTGAGCCATGCATCTACAAGTCTATTTTGGAGTCCAGAAAAGCTAGTGAGGCGTGGGAAATTTACATCCACACCTCATTAGCATCTTCCGGGCTGCTTCTGGAAGAAAGGGCATGTGTAGACACAGACAAAATGTGTATTGAAATAGTACTCAGCTATTTCAAAATAGAGCGTCCACACACAATAGAGCCTATTTCAGATGAGAGCTGCTGGAAGCACTATACCTCATTTCAGAATAGGCCACAGTCCCTGTCTATACAACACCTATTCTGAAATATCCATTTCAGAATAGGCACTGTCCTTATAGAATGAAGTTTAAAGCATTCAAAATAAGCCATCCACTATTTCAAAATTATTTTGAAATAGCGCTTTTGCTGTGTAGACGCTTGCAAACTTATTTCACAATAGCAGCCATTATTCTGAAATAACTTTGCTGTGTAGACACACCCTAATAGACCTGAAAATGAAGACTATACATTAGCAAATAAATGTGTGTTGGGTGTTTTCCAGCTTTTCTCTTCTGGTTCTAATTTTGGAGATTCTAAGTGTGTGTTTGCTTTATCTCCCATCTTTTCTAGATATCATGTTTAGGTATCACCACAAATGAAAGGATGAATGCAAGACGATACAAGCACTTTAAAGTCACAACAACATCTATTGAGAGCCCATTCAAGTAAGTTTATAAAAATGTGTAAAATGCTACTTCTCATTTTATAACCAACCCACAAATGAATTTCACATCAGAATGCAATGAAACAGAGCTGAATGCCGAAAACGATCTTCCAGATGCTGATAGGATCCCAGAATTTCAGTTTTTAAAAGCTGAATTTGAACATCTATTTTTTACTGTCAACTAGTGTATTTGTTGATGAAAAGTGACTCATAATTACTGTTAATATTCCTAAATTAATCCAGCCATTAATGTTTTAACTTTTTTTAAGGCTCTTAGGAGGACAATAGTATTTTTCTTGGTAAAGAAATGGGAAGCACCTCCCTTTTAGGGGATGCTGCTATTTCACTAAGCTTGTTTTTGTGCCAGTGAAAGGGTTTGCCTTCAACATTTCTTGTCAAGTCCTGCCATGCAGAGGAAGTTAACAAGGAAACTAGTAACATGGCTTCAGGTGGTCATGTCCTTTGCACCAGATTTTTTCCACTCTTTGAAGTTTTTCCACAGAGTAGATGCAATGTGTTCCCTTCCTTGCTGATTTCAAATCCCTCATCATGGAGCCATTCCCATGAGCTTAGTAGCTTTATAGAAGATGTCTTTTATAAAATCATACTTCCTACAAGGTAGGGCAAAGATGTTGACCGTAGCTTGTTTATTCAGTGATCTTTTAGGAATTCAAATGCTCTCATCATTGCTTCTGATGTTTCTTCAACTACAAAATTATACATCCACAAAAATAGCAGGTTATAACGTTAGAAAAGATAGATCCCAAGGCACATTTTGTCCAAACCATTTCTGAGTTATGCATATTTATGTTCATAACCCATTTTCCATAAAGCATGGCGGCACGGGAGGGGAGGGTTGTCTGTCACGTTGGACTAGCTTTCAAGACCACTCTGAAACTTCAGCTAGTGTAGAATGTGGCCAGCCAGTAAGGTGTGGGGGGGGCATGGAATATAGTACCCCCATGCCCTACAAATTAGTTCACTGGGTACAGTTTAAGGGATTAATTTTGAGTGATAAATCCTTAGGTAGTTTGTGTCATAGCTATCCTAGAAACCACTTCTTCTCAATAGTTGAGATTACTTTGGAAGGTCTTGTTCTGATGTTTCCCTAAATGTCAATGTTTGTGATCTTAGTAGACTTCCACTCTCAGCTCTGAACTTTGCTTTTCTGTTGATCCAGAGCATGACTTGCCCAATGCTTTGTAATGCCTGTTTATTGTCTTTAGTAGGATAGACATTGTTTTGTGGTTCAGGGATTTCTTTTGAGCTGATTCTCTTTTGTTATTGATGAATTCATGTCATTTTACAGTCTATTATTAGAAGTTGCAATATTCATGTTATAAAATGGAAAAAACAAAATAGCATCCTCTGAAATCACTTGGGCTCTATGGAGATCTATTGAAAGAAGGCCTTCTGGAAGATGTCTTCCAAAAGAAGCTCTTTCGAAAGAGTACGTCCACACACAAAAAAGTGAATCGAAAGAGTGATCTGCTGTTTCAAAAGAGCGCATCCACACAGCCTTCATTCTTTTGAAAGAACAGACCAGGGATCAAAAAATCAGGCCCTATGTGGACTACTCTTTCATGAGGAAAAAAAAAAGGTGCATCTACACGTTTTCTTTCTAAAGAAGCTTTCAATGGGGTGGCTTTTCCTGATCCTGGAAAGGAAGAGCAATTTTGAAAGAAGCACTACATTCTTTTGATTTAGGTTCGAAAGAACACTTCTTATTTTTATCATAGAGGTAGCCGTGCTAGTCTGTATCTTCTAGAACACCAAGAAGTCCTGTGGCACCTTATAGACTAACAGATATTTTGGAGGGTCTTTGCCCATGAAAGCTTATGCTCCAAAATATCTGTTAGTCTGCAAGGTGCCACAGGACTTCTTGTTGTTCTTTTTGTTTTTATACACTCTACAGGATCTTTGAAAAGAGCCCCCTTCTTTCAAAAGAACTTGCTAGCATACACGCAGGTTTTGTGTTCTGCATAAAATCAAAGATGCTGCTGCAATTGTTTCTAGTTAATGTTCTATTTGTGCTATTCTTTGTTCTATCAAATATACTCAAGTATCTATTTATGTCCCTCTGGTTTTGTCTTAATTTTAAGATGGGATGATGACCAATGGCTATTATAACCCTGGCATAATCTATTGGGAAATGGCTGATGTAAGGTAAAGAGTCAGTTGTGCTCTGAGATGATGTATTCACTTGGGGTCTTGTATATTTGGGGAACTTTTTGGAGAGCAAGCAGACATGGTAATCAAACTTATACCATGCAGCGTGAATTGTGATGTTACTAACGTATGTTGTTTTGGTTGCTTTTTTTTTAGCCATGGATGTATAAGGAATGTCATAGACTTCTTTGAATTCAGATGTTGTGGTCTTTTTCGCCCTGTTATTGTGGACTGGACGAGGCAGTATACAATAGAATATGACCAGACTTCAGGAGCAGGCTACCAGCTAGTGTAGCACCACCTTCATCCTGTGAGCATATCATATGAGTGGTGCCTGAAAATTTCTCTCTCTCGCAAATCCACACCTTTTGAACCGTAGCATGCTATGTGTAGGGCTAACGATGAATCTTACGGTACCTTCTCTTTATCAGAGTTTTATTAATGAGTACAAATGGACAGAATAAACTGCCAATCTTGAGAAGGAAGAGAAGGAAGATTGAAAAGGGATTTTAACCATTCTTAACTTAAGAATTATTCACAACAACATATTCACTGCATATGTTGTTGGATATTTTATTTAACACCTTTTACAATGGAGCATGAGATTAGTAAAGTATTGACATACCTAGGTCATGTTGTGCTGAACAGAAGTATTATTTCCCAATTTGAATAATTCCATAAGAGCAAGAATCTGGAGTCCTAAAACTAAATTTCATAACGCAGTCAGACTTTATTAAGGTTGCTGCATTTTGGTTCCTGTTGTGTGAATTTTTTATTGATTTTTCTATAGCATTATGTACATGGAAGAATGTGCATTTCAATACTGTGATTAAAATCATGTGGTTTTATTGGGGATCCACTGTAATGTGTTAAGCTGCTTGAAGCAGAGCACATGAGGATTATGTTCACAAGTGTGTTACGTATATTTTATGGCTTTCAGCTGTTAGTCATCTGTTTCCAGTGCAGTGAATACTTGTAATAACCTTGTTCTGAGGTTGTATAGTCTGAAAACAGAGTTGCACAAGTAAGTAAAGTTCTTCTGTTGAAGTTAAAGCCCTGCTTACGTGAATGATATACTTTTTAAAAATAGATCTCAATATATATGATATTTCGCAACAACAACAACAAAATTTATAGGTGTCTTTGAAAAAATAATATAAACAATTTAATACTAGGAGTGATCAGGTGCAATATATTGCACAATGACTGTAAAGATTTGAAGAGAAGTTGCATAGGGGGCCAAAGATGGGATTGCAAAACCTCAGTAGTAGAAAAGAAAGGTTTATAACTGTCTTAAATTCCATGCGATTGCAAAACCAATAGTGAAACTAAGCTAAAACACTCATTTGTTTTCACATAAAATGATTGAATCCAAGCTCAAGTAAAGTGTGATCTCTGTTAATAGCACACATGAATGGAAAATCTAATAGGACGTTCTGAAGATGGTATGTCAACAAGTGGAAATGACCCTTGAGTTTTTTTTTCTATTAAGTTCTCACACTGCAGATATGTTTGAAAGGTAAGGAATGGTCTGAAATCTCATTCCAAAAGGGGTTTTTTGTCATTGAATGTGATGCACTGATTTTCTGTTCTGGCGTTTTCCTTTACCCATGGTGACTTATTCACTGTTTCCTTTACTATTGTTTACAGAGAGACTGAGACTTGGATTAGTTCTCTTTTAAGTGCTGTAGCAACCTAGTGGTTTGAAAAATCTGTGAAGGGAGTTTTGTGGAGGGGACCTGGAAGCAGCTGATAGAGACCACTGTAAAGAATGTGTATCTGTATATAAATAATTTATCAAATAGTTTTCTCTTTGTGAGTGTGTGTTAGTATATTTAAGGTTGCTCATTTCATTTTATCAACCAAAAAGTGTAGGAAACTATCTAATGAGCTTTTAGTGACGTTTAATATTGCTGTTAATAGCCATTATACCCTGCAAATTCACTGCATGTTTGATGCTTGGCAAAATTAGCATTCTCTGTAATATGCAGATTACAGGTATTAAAGCAATCTAGTGGTATTCCCACCCCTTGCCTTAGTAAGAGGAGCAGTCAAACTGTAAATAGGTGATGTTCAGTATTTGCAAGTAGACATTTTTTCTTTAGCTGTTTCTTTGATCACAAGACAGTCACCTCATTTGCAAGTACCAGATGTCAAGATTTGCAGAAACATAAAGTTAGCATACTAGGATGTTTAATACCGGGGAAAAACAAACGCTATATTTGAAATAATAGTTTGGAGAAGGAGAGAAGTCAGTTAAAAGGGTGATGAATGAAGTCTGTTCCATTTTGTCAGAATTTAGAATTATCAAAATAATTCTGTGAACATAACAAAAGCAAATGACACCATTATTTGTATTTTTAATTTCTGAACTGAAAAAGCATGAATAAACTTTCAAAATTGCATTACCTTCTTTTACAGTTAAAGGTAATGTTCTGCACCTGTATGGAAAAACTTTTTCCTATTTCTGTTTCCCTGGCATAAAGAACTTCAATCAGTTGATAATTTTTAGTAAATACCTGTCATGACATCAGTAATATAATGTGTAAAGTACATTGTTTATTTTAGTTGTCCATTTAACCAATAAGGTCCTTATACCTGAATGTTTGGAAAACCAGAATGGACTTTGGTGGTAATATAAGGTTAATTTTGAAGTCCTTATTTGAGCACAGTTCTCTGGTATGAGCATCGCTTCATTATGGACTGCATAATTTGGCCAATAGAAAACATAATAGTTGGTTTAGAATCAACTTGCAAATGTTCTGGTTATGAGGCATAAAAGTAAATCTAATACAAAGAGTTAACTGTCTTGTGGAATATTGAGACCTATGACCTGAAACCTTCAGAGTGGGAAAAGCCATCTATGCAGCATTTTCTGTCAAGTAAACTATTAAACTTACAATTTGCGTATTACAGCAAAACTGCATCACTTTGACAACTTCATGAAGCTGATCCAGACTGAAATTGAATCAGTTTTACCTGATACATGTTGAATAAATGGGAATTTTGTCTCAGCCCTAAACATGTGCTGTTTCTTTGCAGGTTTCTATGTTCTTTGGTGTCTGCCAGATTTTGTTTTTGAAAATTAATATGCACAAAACAACACCATTACATTTTAAGCTATGGATACATTGTTTTTGTATTTCTTTATTTATAACTGTGCCAAGTATTTTATTACTGTCAGGATCTTGATGTATTACATGGTGAACAAAAATCTGTACAACATTTAATAAATTAGCTCTCCTTACATAAATTAAATCTGTGAAATTTTTGTAAGTTATTAATCAAATAAATATTGACTCTTAGTTGCAGTGTTTATGACTTTTTATGTCACACTAAGTTTATTCAACAAGATGTCTAACTCAACTAGCAATAAAATGGAAGAACAGTTGTCTCGTGAGGAGGTATAAATAAACCTTTTGTCCAGCACAACACATTTTGTCCAATGTAATTTCGAAGCAAGAAGCATATAATTGTTTTCTACGGTATTTTGAAACAGAAAATGTCTATCATAATGATACATTAAATTTACTTTTGCAGCTCCTTTCCAGAAATAGTCTCAAGTGTTTTACAGATAGCACAGAATTTGGATCATGCTAACATAAACATTGGCACACCTTGTTTTTCTTCACTGGGGTACGTTGGGTATAAATCTGCCCTGTGTTCTAAAATAAGAACTATCTGTGATGGGTTGTCCCCCTCATTTGCTGCTCATGCTATTGAGGCCTGCCTACTTGTTGTGTGGGTCTTCCACAGCTCAACCAGAGTTGGGGTAGCAAAGATGCTGAACCTGTTCAGCTCCAGAAGGGCCAAGCTACAATGGCTCAGTACCCAGGAAACCAAACCAGAATGGGACTAAGACCCCAAGCGTACTCCTCTTACTCAGTGTAAAAGTTTTACACAGAAAAAGCTTGTAAGGATGTCCTCCCTCTTTATCAAGGAAACAAACCTATGCACAGAGTTGCTCCCCCCCGCCTGTGGGTAATGTTTATTTACACTGCGCTTGGTAATAAAAAATAGTGTTTTTTATTAAGTTTGAAAAGTAGAATTTAAGTGGTTGCAAGTAAAAAGAG
This sequence comes from Carettochelys insculpta, assembly GCF_033958435.1. NCBI lineage: Eukaryota > Metazoa > Chordata > Testudines > Carettochelyidae > Carettochelys > Carettochelys insculpta. Next base: position 306,727,857 of record NC_134137.1, on the reverse strand, counting down.
TCAGATGACAGTAAACTACTAAATTAAAATGAACAAAAAACCACTGCGCTAGTTCTAATCTACGAAGAAGCTTGTTACATGCAGCCTGAAACAGGTGTTCTTCTCTGATGCAAGAGCTTCCAATCAGAGTTGATCTTTTACTCCGACTTGGGTCCACAGTTGCTTCAGAGTTTTTTGTATGCATTTAAGGTGGGCCAGACACATTCAAAGTCAGCTGGAGACAAAAGGCTAATGGCTTCCCATTCCTTAAATAGACTTTCCCTCAGAGCAGGAACCCTTTACTCGGTATTCCACTATCACCATGGAAAAATACTAGTTCAAGATGGATTCCAGTACCAACTGACATGGTTGCATGTCTTTCTAGGACCAACAACAGCCTGGTATACAGGACAAGCAAGAGAATAGGTTGAGATCGTTTCAGCCCCAAAACCTGTAATCTTTCACTTTACCAGATAAAACTGTGGAGACGGACAAGTGCCAGTTATCCTGAGGGAAACTTCAGAGGGAACCAGCTACTAGATGGTTTGATTAGTCTTTCACCCCTATACTCAGGTCGGACGACCGATTTGCATATCAGGACCGCTACGGACCTTCACCAGAGTTTTCTCTGGCTTCGCCCTGCCCAGTCAGGACAAGCAAGGTTATTCACAGGCCATTGACTTGCTCACTACACTATCCAGGTTCTGGGGAATCTGATGGCTCTGATAACTACATTTAGAATTATAAACTGATCCATACTTTATTTCTAACTTTTACACACAAGAATGATAGATGCACAGAAATAGGATATTCACATTTCAGCAGACTGTAAATGTGCTATGTTACATGACCTATTTTGCATAAAGCAAATTCATATTAATACACGTTTGTATATATAAGCCAATTTTCATAGTCATGGTGGGGAGCGTGACACCATTCACCAATGAATTGTACCATTCTCTGAAGTGGATTATGCTGGCAATACATCATTATTGTTTTTAGGAAGAACTGGATTCCTTTCTTTTAATAATTTTATTTTGAAGAGATGGAAAATCAATTAGAAATTTCCTCCTGTTTTTGCTTCAGCAGTAATAAAGGCTGGAAGCAACTTTAAAGGGCATATTTCATTCAGCCTTAAGGGCAAGTACCGTAAATTTTTATTCCTGAGGTTGTCCAATTCTGAGAAGAGACAGAAGTTAGAGGAGGGCTGAGTCTGATCCCATGTCAGTTGTACTCCACTGGGCTTGATTCACATGTATTTTGGGGCAACTTTGTGCCACTTTGCTAGTACAAATATGTCCTAAAGGTAGCTTTGTCAGGCACTGAAATTTAAGTGAAAAGTGGAGCAGTAAATGAAACACAGTCCTTGCTCCTGAATGCGAGGACCCAGAGTCAAAGAGAGTGTGTTGCCAGGACCTTGTGTCTGCAAGTACAGCTGTCCACAGCTTCCATTGGCCATGGTTTGCCATTTCTGGCCAATGAGAGCTGCAGGAAGTGGCTGGTAGCAAGTCCCTATGCCCAGCACCACTTCCTGCAGCTCTCATTGGCTGGGCATGGTGAACTGTGACCAATGGGAGCTGCAGGCAGCCATACTTCGGGACACAAGGGAATCACACTGTCTGGCAGCCTGCCAACTGCTTGCCCTGATGAGCCATATGCAGCTCATGGATTGTCCACTGGGTTGGATGCTGGTTGCTAGACCTGTCATTTGGGATAAACGCTGTCTTCAGCACACTCCCTATGGAATATCTACAATCGGAACCTCCCACAGGCTGCTTTCCTCTTAGCATACCTACTGCCAAATTAGCTCTAGTTACAGAGCTATGCATCTCCTGACCAGCTTATGCCACTGAATGCCACCCAGGATATTGTCTACCTTAGAGGTGGGAGCAAGTCTCCCAGCCCAGGTAGACAGACTCATGCTAGTGGGGCTCAAGCTATCATGCAACTCAGGTGCAATGTTAGGTCCCTCAGATGGCTAGTCAATCTCTGTGGGAGCTGCAATATCCACCCTGCTAGTTTTGGCAGGCTGGCTCAAGCCCTGAGAGCACAAGTACATCTACCTGGGCTAGGAGACTCACTTCAGCTACAGAGTGGACAGAACCCTTGAGACCTCCTAACCTCAGGCTGAATTTTTAGTTCATGGAGTTAAAATAATTTAACTCTCACCCTGTAATTGTCTCACTCAAACTCCTTAACAACTGTAAGAACCTTTTAGACCATAAACCAATGTCATGTTAATTTATACTCTTTTTGGACTAAATTCTGAAGTTACACCAGTATAAATAAATTCAGAGTAACTCCACGGAAGTAAATGGGTCTATGCAAGATGTAAGGTGGAGTGATTGATAGAGAAGAATTTCATAAAACCTTTTTGCCGCTGCTGAAACACTTGCAATAACGTGAAAGAGGGATGCAGTCACTTCAGTGGTAGGCTGTTATGCTGTGAAAGGCATAATTTCAATCATTACAGTTATAGTTTACTTCCTTGCTTTTCTGTGGTTTAAATAACGTAATGCCCTCAGGACTAGGAGCAAACAGGAGCCAGGACTAATCATTGTGACTCTCTGTAAGGCATGGCAAGAAAACCCCCAATTTTAATGATGTAAATCACTTCTGATTTCCCTTCCAAGACTTAAAAGCAGTTTACGGTGAAATGAATAATGCACAATATGCCAAATTGTGCAGCTATAGTTCAAGCAGCCTCTAATTTTGCTGATGCTATTCACTCTATGTCCTCATGTCTACTTACTGTAGCTACAACAAATAGCGAAAAGGAGTCAGTAAGAGATGCTTCAGCTCCACTCTGTTTAGTCTATATCATGCGTTTGAGGATGTTGTTTTGAATCTTCTGTAGCAGATGGTGCCGATTCAGCATTTTAGCATGCACTTTCAAAGGGAAGGGCTTCACTCCTTGTGTGGGTACAAAGAATTAATGTACTGTTAATAAAATGTAGTCTATGTACTCAGGCAATCTAGGTGCAGATTATTTGGAGACTATGCACGAATACAATCTGGGAACTGTACTAATGCTTCCCCAGTCAAGTTCTTATTTAAAATAAATATACTGTGAGAAGACACAGCTTCATTGGTACTCTGCTTAAGGGAGCTATTTATAGCTTGCATTCAGCCTGACAAATCTAGCTCACTTAAGTCTGTCAATGAGATGAGCATCTCAGATTGATAATGTATCTCATGAAACTAAGAATGATGCCTCAGTATTGACCAGCTAATGGACGATCACCCACCACCTGCCCCTTCAAGTAGCTCTTCATGTAGCAGGGGAAAAAGATGGTATTAATCTGCTTTGGTACGCCTAAGCTGCTGGGCTGGTACCTGGGGGAAAATGGCAGCCAGGGGTTGAGTTCAAGCAGTGGCTCTCAACCAGGGGTACGTGTACCCTGGGGGTACTCAGCTCTTCTAGAGGGTACATTAACTCAGTGTTTCACAACCTTTTAATGAATAAAAAAATTGACACGTTAATCAATTTTATTTTATATATCCATTTTACACTATCATAAGCATGATGGCAAGCTTATTGCTTATAGGCAATTTCTTCCAACCAACCAGTTACAATTAAGTTGCTTAAGCAAATGTGATGCAGTGGTAGAAAAAAAAAACTGTCTGAAAATTGTAGGTACTTGGGGGTACTTTTTTTTTTTTTCTATAAGGGGTACTTTACAAAAAAAAAAGTTGGATAAACACTGAATTAAAGCTGCCCTAAGGCCACCCCACTTATGTTAGGGCCCACCATTGGGCTTTGTCAGTTTCAGGATTGGTGAGAGAAGGTAGTAAAGGATCTGTTGCCCATAGCAGCACTCTGCATCTTAGGTACAGTCCAGGATGGGACCATGGTCTGGTCAGAATGCTTTTTTCTTCTTCACGTGCTTGCTCATGTCCGTCCAATGTAGATGTGTGTGCTTGCCACATGCACCAACCCCAGAAGATTTTTCCTCCACAGTGTAGGGGACCGGCGCTAACACCACCTGGCGGGGGGCGCATATATTCTGCACCATAAGGCTGCTGCCAGACCTCTGCCATCCTCAGTTCTTTCTTGTCACCAGTGACAGTGTTTGGATCTGCAGTGCTGCAGCGCTCACTGCCATGTAGTCTTATCTTATTGTTTGTTCCAAAACTAGTTCCCTTTAGTTCAGTGTCCACGCCCTCCCCACTGAATTTTTTCCACCCATAGATGGAATAAGTGTTATGTGCACCAAGGCATGTGTGGATATCCCCCCACCTGTAGAACCACATGCAGCCAGCTGTGGGTGGCTATAGGCACTCTGGTAATCAGGTGCGTGGCACCTGAATCTCTCCTGGGCCGTCCAAGTGCTCAGCTTACAGGGACCATTGCGCGAGTAGTTTAAATCCCTTAGGGACATTGCCTCAGAACGGGGCATGCCTGAGTCCCCAGGCTGTACACCTATCCCCCATTAGCAACTTTACAGTGCCTCATAGAAGTGCATATTTGTGATGTGTCACATTTTCAAGGCATCCTCATACCGTGGATCTGGGGGTGGGGGGGTGGGGGGCTGTTCTATGTTTTCCCACAATTCCTCTCATTGCCAAAGTCCTACTGAAGATCAGCAGAGACAAGGCATGGGGTCATTCTCGTTGCAGTGGTGTAGCCCCATCAGCGTTGGTTCAGCATTCTGCTGAGCCTTGCAGTGTTCTTGCCAATCTGCCCAGCCCTACTGTCCCAGCATCATGGTTGTCTGTCCCATCCCCTCCTTGCATCTGTCCATCTCAGAACATGGCTACTTTCTGACTGAATCTGGAGAAGCAATCCTGTTCTGAGGGGTTGCAGCAAAAGTCCTTTTGGAAAGCTGCAAGCCACCAGACAGACTGACTTACATGGCGAAGTAAACTAGATTTTCCATGTGGCTCACACAGAAGGGGCTTTCCTCTTGTGAGGCCCCCCCATAAAAGCTATCTTGGACTACCTCTTCCCTCTGAAGCATGAGGGCCTCACTCATACTTCAATTCAGATTCACTTGACAGTGATCTCAGCTTTCCACCTTCTCATCAAAAGCAAGTCTGTGTTTTCCCATGAGATGATGGTCATGTTCTTGAGAAATCTCAAGAGGCTTTTCCTGCACATTTGATCTCGTGGTCCTCAGTGGACCTTAATCTTATCCTCTCCAGGCTTCCAGGACCTCTCTTCAAGCCCTTGACCTCATGGTCTCTCCTGCACCTATCTTGGAAGGTAGCTTTCCTAGTGGCAATCACAGTGGCTAGGAGAGACTCTGAGTTGCATGCTCTGACTTCAGAGCCCCATATACTGTCTTTTTTTAAGGATAAGGTACATCTCCATTACTACCCACCCTTTCTGCTCAAGGTGGTCTCCACATTCCACATGGGTCAAGACATTTTCCTCCCAGTCTTCTCTAAACCACACAGGACCAACGAGGAAAAGCACCTCTGTGCCCTGTACATCAGGAGTGCTCTTGCATTTTACTTGGAATGGGTGAAGCCATTTCCTAAGTTGTCCCCGATCTACCTCACATATGCCAAAAGGGTGTTGATGTCCACACAGAGGATCCCAAATTGGATAATCTCTTGTGTCATATGGTGCAGCATATGCTGTTCCATGGTCGGTGAGTGGGCTAAAATAAGCCCTGCCTTTAAATACAGATTCGGGTGCCCTTAATGTATCTATCATCGTGCATTAACCACACAAATCAAAGGTGAACATACAATAAAGGATTTATTTGACTATGAACAAGACAATGCACTAACCATTAAAATTCTGGTGTCAGTATATAAACTATTATGTACAGGTAAGTATGTTTTTCCTTCCCCTCCTCCCCACACTCTTCTGCAGTCCTGAAGGTTGATGGAACCGTTCAGGTGAGTCTGGTCACCCCAGGGAGCAGAATGGGGGACAAGGATGTCGGTCAGGAACACACATCGCTCAGGCTGGATGGAAACTATGTCTGCTTCTTTCTTTAGTTCTTTTCTTGAAGCGACGTCCTGTGTGGAGAAATGCCTAGGAGAGAATGGTAAGTATGTGTGTGCGTGTGTGTGTGACTGACAGACTCTTCTCCAGTAGCTAACTAAAATCAAATGGGGATGCACTGGCCTACAAGACCTTAACACAGTAAAACTGATTGCCCTGACCACTAGGTTTTACTGGCTTACGAAGCCTCACAGTAAGTGATTGCCCTAGCAACCAGATAGATCTGGCCTACAAAGCCTCACAGGTATACGAGTGTGTTGTCCTAGCCACCAGGGGCCTACACTGCTGACAAGGGCATCAGCCAATGGGAGCCCTGAGGGGATTGCTCCACCTCTTTTTATAATCTCTTATCTCTGGGCAGGTTCTGGTAACGAGACCCAATCTTTCCCGCCTTTGTTTTTGCGCCTCTTTTTTCCTGAGAGGAAGATAACTCAGGACTTAGTGTCCATCTTACAAAATGGAATCTGACGAGTCCATTCTGAAAGTAGAAACCACTATGGAGTCTCACTTCTACCAGAATCTGTGCCAAAATAAAATGAAATCCAATTAAACCCCCACTCTGGATTTGCCCCCTACAATGCACACCACTTCAGGGAGAGCCAGAGCTGGTTCCTTCCTAGGGATACTGCTATGAGAAAATCTTCTAGTACCACTGCATGGGGCGAGCAGATACCTCTACTGTGGAAAGGACATGAGCTACAGATCTCAAAGAATTCCATTTCAGAGACAGGGAACTCTCTCTTCTCTCTCTTCCAGGCCCCTTTGCAGGCAGCCCTTGACATATATTTATGAAGTATCATTGGTTTGGAATCTGCCTTACTGCATAAATTCAGGATTGATGATACTGGTATTGCAGAAGCTGCATTTGGAGCTAGCATAGGAAGTGGAAGACTGAAGGGGAAATGTTTCTGAGCTGTTACATTTTTCCACAGGGTCCTCTGTATCAGTCTCTCTTTAAATATCCCTGTTTTTCAGATTAGCGGTTTTGATTTCAGTCAGGGAATGAGTTCTTTTCTGTGGACAATTTTTCCTGAATTGCTTTTAGCCTCAACTGAGCCAGCCTGAGAATGTAAAAGGCCAGTGTGATGAAATTGAAAGTGGATGTTGTCCTCTTTTGGGATGGAGGATTTATGCCCAAGCATGTGATTCAAGTCTTAGGTACTGTACAAGGAATAAATGCTGACTAAACTTTAAGTACTTTTTTTGTGATTTGAATATTGCATCCAGAAATCCATACTCTGGTACAGTGGCCTTCTCTGCTTCTCAGATGAAATGTGCTTTTGAGCAACTGTCAGAATATTTTGATTTGTTAAACTAGATGATACTTCAAATGACTGTGAACACCTCTGTGTTCAATTTGTCAGTATCATGGGAAGCATTAGATAGAGTAGGCCAGAGACCCAAAGAAACATGGGTGCCTACTGCCATTTGATTTCAATAGGATGGAGATGCAAAAATAGTAGAAACAGAAAGAGTAATGGAACTGACTGGTGTGGTGGAAAAGTTAGTAAGATTTCAGAAAGTAATACTTCAGTAGCAGTATATAACAATAGCAGTTTCTTACAATGCTAGCGCTGGGCCACACCCATTGAAATTATCAAGGCTTTTAAAAAGGGTAAGAAGCCACCTGTTACACAGAATGTATTATTAATTTATGGTACTGCTACAAGCTATTATTGAGGTTAAGAGCTCAGCAAGATGCAAAAAAGGTTAGACACTTCTGAACAGCATCAGCCCAGGTTATATTTGTAAAGGATAAAGCTTTAGAGGGAATGTAAATCCCCAGGCATAAACCACCACCTCAGTTGGCAAGTTTTCCCACTGTTGTCCATTTTCTTAGAGCACACTCCCAGCTGGGCTGTGGCAGGAGGTAGACATTTGCTTTGAGACACTACATAACTACATCCTACATTGTGAGCAGAGTTTCTCCTCACCCATCTCTCTCTGCCTGAGGGGAGCATAATATGCCTTATTCAGAGACCAGCAAACCAATGAGTCCTGTGGTGCCTCGCTTTACGAAAAAGATGAGGGGAGATTAAAACTGAAGTCTGCCTTGGAGATAAGAAAAATCTAGTTAAATGAATCCAGTTGTGTGTCCATCTGGCACTGATGACCTAACTGTGGGGGGTGTGAATAAGTTATTTCTGAAAACTAGGGAAAATAGAGGCCAGGATCATTGTGCATCTCAAGCCAAGTAACTTTAACAGCTGCTCAGCTCATTCTAGAAATTGTCAAGTGAAAGCCTGGTGCCAGGGTAAGAGGTGTGTGCTTAAGATAAATGATCAGATGAGGACTCAGTTTTACTTGTGGCAGGGGTGTGCTACCGATTTGTGGGACTGTTCCTTAACAGCCTGTCCTCATCTATGGATTAGTTATCTATTGTGTTCCAGCTAAGAGGGGCCTAGACAGGGGCAGTCTAACTTAGGCATTAGTTTGCTCCTTGAGGGTTTGATTGAGCCAGAGGCACACCCTGCATTTTACTTTATGGTCAGATGAGGGCACAGTGGTGCTGTCTCAGGAAATATCTCTCCACTCAGTGTAGGAGCCTAAATCTTGTTTTTGGCACATCCCAATCAAGACCTAGGCATTGTTTAGCCTTGGTATTAAACACTCAAATACATGTTTGTTATGTATTTCAGGGGCAGTTTTACAGAGTTGGTCATGATAAGTGGCTATGTATGTGGGTGGGGATTGTCCCTCAGTATCTGGGTTAGGTTCTCTTTAGGAAGACATGGTCTGCTAAGGAAGGTATACTTTCCTGTGTCCCCTGGTCATGGCTTGTGGGAAAGGAACCCTGACAACATGTTGGGCTGGGTCTTGCCTAGATGTTCGTTGATTTGGGGAGTGGGGGTAGGAAGGAATTTTCCCCCAGGGCACAGACCATGTGGGTTTTTCATCTTCATCGGCAGGGTGGGGCATGGTACACTTACTGGTCTGAAGTAGAGTAAATACTGAATTCTATTTAATGTGAAGTTTTAACATGAGGATGTCACTGACTCAGAGATTGGGGGGTCTCTTACAGGAAGGATGGGTAAGGCTCTGGGGCCTGTAATTTGCAGGTTGGGCTAGATGAGAAGGATGGTCCCTTCTGGCCTTTCTGTGAGTCTTTAGTTCATTGTCACAGGATGCTGATGCCTGGCTACCCTGGGGTTGCTGGAAGCTAGAAACAGATGTGTGCCCATGGACTTAGAGACTTGTCAGTTACATACAGCTCTTTCACACAGCAGAAATGGCAACTGCACCACTATACAGTAACTTGGAATTGCTAGCATTGCCTTTTGTCAATTCAAAATAAGCCAGCTTCATTTTGCCCATCTTCCTTTCTCTGCCTGGTTTAGCGAACACGCCAGCGCTTCATTTGCAAGTTAACACCCGGCAGGTTTTTTCTTTCTGGACTGAGAATACCTACAAACCAACAAGAAATGAGAAGAAAAGGGTTGGACCTCACTGTGGGGACTTAAGACACTACACTAAGAGACAATGGTATCATGGCTAAATTGTGGCAATGCTCATGAGTTATTGATGTGATTGAGGGGTTCTGTTTTTACAGTGGTAGTAGTAGCAGCAGAGAACAATCAGTTTTTGGATGCTTATACAAACAATTCAGGAGTAATGTGCCTGCCTGTCTTCCCTATGTGCAAGAAGTTCCACCATTAATGCTTGTTAGCTTCTTTACTGTTCTACATAAGTAAACATGCTGCAGTCTTTGGGGTTGTAACATAATTGATGAATCAGATGCAGCATTGCAAGGACTACATCCATTAAATTGCTTTTTAACCATTATTTAAAAACAAAAGTGGGGGGCGGGATGTTTGAAATCATTATTTTTCCATTTGGTCAGTTCAAGTCTAGGCAGTTTTCATTAACCCATTTTCTGTTTTTCATGCATTAGAACAAGACCGCAGTGGTCTCTGGGGATCGGGGTAGAAGACCACAAGCAGCATCTTTTTCTGCTCATAGCTGAGGAGTTAGCATTTGTTATATCTGTAAAATAGGAGGCAGATAGCCTTGCCTTCACTTCCACTGGGGGCCACACATCCTGGAGTGCTGAAATGGCTCAGCTGTCCCTTTTGCTGGCTTAAGTAAATATTTTCAAGTTGATAATAGCAAGCAGTTTGAAGTATTTATGCTGATACCTTGGGGGTAACCTTGGCCAAAAAAAGAGTAATTTACTTTTTCCTGTAACACAAGAACTAGGGGTCACCAAATGAAATTAATGGGTAACATTTAAAACAAAGTATTTTTTCACACAATGCACAGCCTGTGAAACTCCTTCTCAGGAGTTGTTCTAAGGTGAGATATTTAACAAGGCTTACATAAATAATGAAGTAAATTCATGGAGGATAGGTCCATCAATGCCCATTAGCCAGGAGGGGTAGGAATGATGGCCCTAGCCTTTGTCAGAAGCTGGGAATAGGTGACGGGATGACTCACTTGATAAATAACCTGTTCTCTTCATTCCCTCTACGCTGACCCAGTACCGCCGTTCCTATGGTCTAATCTCACTACTTTATGGTAGCTGTAAGGACAGTGGAGGAAGCGCTATCTGGGCCCCATCCCTTCCCACCCCCTTTAGCACTGAAGTATTTAGTCAACATTAAGAAAAAGCTATCCTTAAAACTTAAAAACTGACCTTGAGACTAAATTTGTGTGTGGCAACAGGATAGCTTGGATGATCAATTTACCTCTGTGTTCCTTCCTGCATCTCCTAGATCAAATGGCACCCTCACCTCCTTTGTTAAACTTTTCCAGAAAGTTTAAATCACACAGAACTGTGCAAATATCTAGAACAGTCTAGGCACTTAGTGAAAAATGAATCCTCAGCCGGAATACCTAAAACATCTTATTTCAAAAGTTCTATTTTCCCTGTTGTTATTAACACAGCACACTTTTCCTACTGGCTCCCAAACAGACACCTGCCCCTGTAGCCAGCCAGCCTTGTTGCCCCCACAGTTGCCAAGATATGGGTCTCCTTCCCTGACCCTGCACCCAAACCCCGACAGGGAAAGCTCACTGCCCAGCTAGCTTAGATCATCAGTTTGGAACTCAGGTTTATCAAAGTGATTGAAAAGAATGAGTTTCTCCTCTTGGGGCATTTCCTTTTTGTTTGGTGGGGGAGAGAGCTATTTACTCATTTTTGCCTCAGAGGTGCTCTGCTCCCTGCCCCACCCCCCACTTTCTGTGAAAGCCAGTTTGGAAAGGGAGCTGTTACCAGAGCCCTGTCAGGCTGTAGATGGTGGCACAGATGCTGGTGCATGGGTCTTCCCCTACCCTTTCCATAAGCCAGCATGGGGGGGGCGGGGGGGCAGCGATGCATGCTAGGCCTGGCCCAGCCCTTTTGCTACTGGCAGGGAAGGAGACAAGCGGCTCAATCCCAAATCTCCCTCCAGGAGCAGCCGCGTGCCAGCTCCCTCACCTCCCTACCAGGAGAGCACTGACTGGTAGAAAGTGGGTCCTAGCCTCCACCTGACCCCACTCCCTGCCTTTGTGCTGTCTGCCTCATTGCTACACAGCCCTCACCCCCTTCTCATTTGCTGTGGTGGTCTCACACACACACACTCTCTCTCTCTCTCCCCCCCCCACAGAAAGAGCTGAACCTAACAAATCAGCATTTTTGTACCTGGACAAGGCTCTACGTGTCAGCCCCCTCTCTCTGGCTACAGATGGGGCGGGGGGGAAGATGCATGAACCCATCTAAGAGTAGCAGTTCTCAAACCTAGTGGGCAGTGACTCTCTTCCCAGGGGGAGCACCAGGGCTGGTATTCTATACTCATAGGGATAAAGCTGAAGCCTAGACTCTACTCCCAAGCGCTTCAAGCCTGGGTGGCAGGGTTAGCTACAGCACCCTCCTCTCCCTCCACCTAGCATTGAAACCCTTGGGCTTTTGTGCCCATCTGGGGTTGTGGAGCTCAGGCTTCAGTCACCCTTGTGAGGTCATGGGGTGGTTTTCATAAGAATCTTCAAAAACAAGAAGTCCTGTGGCACCTTATAGGTTAATATTTTGGAGCATAAGCTTTCATGGGCAAAGAGCTGCTTTGTTGTAAGGTCACACTACAATCAAGTTTGAGACCTCCTTCACTACAATGCCTCCCCCCCAGCCCATCTCGATACACCAGCCTGCAGCTGGCACTCAAGCTTTGGAGACCTCTGCTTTCAGCTCAGGTAGTCACACTAGCTCCACTTTCATGGGTTCAGGAATGGATTTCTTTAGTACTTTGGCAAGAACCTGACTTCCCCAGTTTCCCCACCCCAGTGCTAGTGTTCCTGCAGTGTTTAAGCACAACACATTAAGTGAAATTCTCCCCACCGCCCCCCAACCAAAAAAAAACAAAACAAAAAAAAAAAAAAACCAAAAACAAAAACCCACACACACCACACCCAACTGGGAGTTTTGTAACTAGCTTCAAAAGGACAGGACAGGGTTTCACCTAGCCCTCCTAGAGCAGGCAGCAAAGAGAAGAGTAGTCTGAAGCATGACCAAAGTAAGGCAAATCCAATGCTGTAGGTACTCACCCCTCCCCTCCTGCTTTGCCTCCACAGGGAATACACACCCACCCCCTCTCCCAGCGAGTGAGCAGGGCCCACTGCCCCTTCTCACACCACTGTCAGATGCTGATGTGCTGCCAAACCCCTGCTCAGTAGGTCCCTGAATTAACCCTCCCGCTAGGCACACACAAGGCAATTGGCCTCTCCCTACCCTGTCTTAAGGACTGTTTTTTAAGCTACATCAGTCTGATCAATCACAGGACTTCAGCTGGGGTGCTAAGGCTCAGTACTGGTCTCAAGTTGCTTACGCTGGTGAGTCAGAGTTGTTACCAGATAATCTAAGATAGTGTGACTTTTTGTTTAGTCTATGCAAAGCTTTATTGAAGTGGATGGCAGTGCTAATATAATGTTAACATGTGGTGCACAAGAAAAAAATTGAACTATGTAATACTTTAGTATTTGGTTAAAAAAGCTTGAGCTAAGCAATATAATATACTAGTGAGTTTCACAGTAATTAGTAACACTGAAGCAGTGCTTTGTTGCAGAGGAAGAATCTCTGAATCATGATCTTAAGTTTTACACCTTCATTGAGCATGAACAAGGGCACCTGCTCCCTGGCCATATCCAAATCCTTTGGGGCCAAAGTTCTTTGCATAGCAGCCTGAAAAGGAATAGAAAAGGAGATTAAGCTGCCTTCAAGTTACTTTACTTTGACCTATTGTTCAGGGCTGCTCTGCAGTCTGCTTACTCCCAAGCATTACTGATGGAAGGATGCTAGGGAACAGAGCATTTAGAGCCACTGAGCTATTCCTTGGAGGGACAAGCATACATATGCATGTTTCTATACCTTACCTTTACAATAAATTTCACCTTCTTTCTCTGTCAGGGTTGTAGATTCTAGACTCTTCCCACATTTGGCACACCGGAAACAGTTTTTATGCCAAGGCTAAAGAGAAGCAAAAGAAAGTTATTGTATTTTCCAAGTACATTAGGCATCATGAGACTCTTGTATAACCTTCAATCAGTGATAGGTACAAAGACTACTGTGACCCAATACATACAAGCATCTGATTTTAGGTGTTCTCCATTTCTCATTTTAATAGTGGAGTGACATAGGTGGGATAGGAACCTACTTTTAGATGGTGGGTTGTTTCAAATGCAAGTTAGCAAAGAAATACTAAGATTTATCTAAAACAGTAAATGCCTTTAGATTTTGCCAGCATCTACAAAGACTGCAACCCCAGGCACATACAAATCCCTCCCTCACCTCTGTCTTGGTGTAAGGCACTGAACTGGTTTGATTGATGGCATTTTCCATGCCAGGAAACTGCAATTCTAAGTGAATTTTGCATCCCAGTAATTATCCTGACTTTTTGGCTAAATGTGCTCAACAGTTTTGTTTTCAGCCAGCCCTTGCTTAGATTCTGTGGCCCAGCCCTACACACCCGCTATTTAGTGACGAACAACATCAGTACCCTAATTTACCTTTCCAGCGCCTATTACTTTCTCAGCAGCATAAACAGAATCCCCACATCTAGAACACTTCTCTGCCCCTCCAAATTTCTGAGCAAATTTTGAAGTATTTGGACTGGTCGTAGGTCGGTGAGGAGATGGTGTGCTAGAAGGAACAGATTAGATATGTACAGTAGGTCAGTGTTATGCTCCTATTGGTCCCCAAACTTTGTCACACTTCTCTTGCTCCTGTCTGCACCCCACCCCCCACAAGCCGCACTTGGGAGAGGAAGGGTAAGGAAGCCTGTCTGTAATGAGCCTAGGTACTCTCCACTCCCCCTGCCATGCTCCCCACAAGCACAGTTTGGGGACCATCCCACTGTGAAGGAGGAAACGTGTGGGCGGGGGGGTGCGGTGGGGAAGAGAAATGTCTGAATACATGTTGCAAATAAAAATATTTGTAATACACCTTGGTTTTGCCAGAGACCATAAAGACCCAAAAGCCAGCCACAAGTCTTTAAATCTACTCACCTTTACCTTGATTTAAGAGGCTGACATGGGTTGATTTAAATGGTGTTTTCCCCATGCTGAGAAGCTGCTATTTTGAGAGAATTTTGCAACACAGTTTGGCACTGGCCTACCTGACCCTTACTTTTAGCTAATGACAGTACAATGTAAAGTTTTCTCCATAGTTTAGCCTTCTTGATAGTTATAAGTACTAAAAAAGTGGTATCTATTACTAGATACAGACTTGATGAGCTATTGCCAGAGACAGTATGCCAGTTTCTAAAAATCGAATTTGGTGACACTTACTGAAGAACCACATGAGAATGTACGCCTCATCTGTTAAGGTCTAGAAGTTTGACTTTTAGAAAAAACAGCTATTAACAGTTGAACTTTAATGGAACAGCATGTCCGACATAAGCCTTTCATGAAGCCATCAGAAGCGTGTACCAGTTATGCATTTGCTGTTTAAATACCAAACTCCTACTCTGAGCAGGTTTAGACATTTCTGTCACACTTTTGTTATTGGTTGGCCCACTAGTGCTATACTGAAGACTGAAACGCAGTAAGGCACGTCAGTTGAGACACAGAAAGATTAAGTTTTCCCTATGGGCACTAAAACTTCATACACCCTGAAATTCTCCTTTAATCCAGAACTAGAACACAACCTTGTCAAAGGTCTTTGTGAATGAGCCTATCAGCCAGTAAGTAGGAATTTAATACTAAAGAAGCCAGGTTTAGTGTTTATACTTGCTTAAATCCAATACCATTATTATAATTTTTAATAATCCAGATCTTAAAAGCTTGACCCTGAAGTCCTTGCCTACAGGTCACTTCCACTGAAATCAGTGGAAGCTCCATGCAGCAGGACTGCTGGAACAGGCAACATGGTTCAGCACACCTCTCTCCAGCCCACTGGCTCTACTTCAGTGTTCTGCTCTGGGGCATAGTGGTATTTTGTTGTGTGCTTAGAGCATTTGGCTTTAAGTCCCGCACGAAGAATCTTTAGCACAACATGACACTCACATGCCACTGTGCCTCTCAGCGAGGCAGTCAAGAGCTGAACTTACTTGTCACGCTTGATGCCCAGTCTCTCGCCTCTGTCCATGTTAAGTGTGCCTGCTCCTTGGCCATAGCCATAGCCTTTAGGACCATACTTTTTTCCATAGCAGGACTTGCAGTAAACCTCGTCATCATGAATTGCTACAGTTGTGCTGTCTAAATTTTTCCGACAAACCACTGGGCAGAAAAAAAAAAGTTTGAAAGCACATGCAGTAAACCAAAAATGTCAAATGCCACATGTCACTTGTTCCTTCTGTCCACACTTCTTCCTAATGAACTGTGGGGCTGCTGAAAATTAGAGGGAGGCAGCCTCTCTTTAGTTTCATAAAGAGGCTCTATTCCCTCCTACTCTCATGGCACTGACATTTAAACAATGGAAACTTGCCATAGTTTGATTAATGAAGTTACACAGAAAACCAGATATTGAAGTCAGCAATTTCCTCTCTTGCTTCAGGTTACATGGAAACAAGCATCTGTATCAGTGCAGAAGCATTTACTGTCTGAAAGTTCATGGCCCTCTGTTCACACAGAGGATCTGCTTCCCCACAGCTTCTTCTGGCTGCCCATTTATCCAAGGTGGATTAATGTTTTTGTAATGCTATTAGTAATATTGGGGTTCCATTTATAAAAATGCTACACCAGAACTGTAAAATTAGAACGCAATCTCGTTCCCATAGACTATGATGGAATTACTGGGTCTCTCTCTTTTGCAAGTGGCTGAGCCTCCTTTTCTGAATGATGCAGAACTTCTTACTTGCATTCATTCCTACTGTATAAACAGCAACATTTTAGCAGGCCACAACAACAACAACAACAAAGATGCATTATGCAGACTGATCTGAGGACAGAAGTTAAGAGACTTGCCCAAGGTCACATCAGTGAGGAATACAGCTATTTCTGCTTTGTTTTTCTAAACATTGCTCTTGTGAGTAAGTTCATTGGCCTTTCTTTGACATATAATTGGGCCATCAGCCCAACCCATATCCTGTATGGGCAACAAAATTCTCTCTCAGTTCTCCAATACTTAAAAACAAAAAGACAAAAAAAAAATCCCCCACTGTAAGAGCCTTCATTTATTGCAGGACTTGGGGGGGGGGGGGGGCAGGGAAATTACACCCAGGGGCCAGATCCAGGCCACCCCAGCTGATTAACCAACCAACCAACCATGTATACTTAGGCAGTAGCGGGTGTTCAGCTGCCCCTCACCCACCTTGTTCTATCTCAGTTGAGCGGCTCCTAAGAGTCTCCTGCTGGCTGTTCAGATGGGGATGGCGAGAGGGTAGTGCTGAAATCCAAGTGTCCCCTTGCCCCTGTACTACATCTCTGCAGGGCATGGGTTGGGAAGAGGGGGAGACAGCGGAACTGCTCCAGTTTGAAGCAAAGCAGGACAGATTTCCCTTACAAAGACAGGGGGCTACTCTAAGAAACTCACTCAGCAGCAGCCAGCACACACACCTAGTCTGTGCCAGTCACATATCCACAGCACACAATCTGTGTCCAAGTCTGCGTCTCTCACACACAGTTTCTCTTTCATACATAGTCTCTCACTGTAGCCCACCAGTCTTGTTTCTTCTGCTCAAGGCCCCGTGCCGACAGCCACAGCTGGCCCACCACCAGTACCAAAATTTGTGGAGGGCCCCTCTGAAAAGAGTTTGCCCACCCATGGTTTACAGCATTGATTCAATGAGTAGGACAGTCGATATGTGGCCTTTTAAAATCATTAGGAAAAGTTAATCAGTTTTAAATGCACAAAGCATTTATTTTAAGCTAAAGAAAACTAAACATTACCTTGACCTCACTCAGTGTGCAACATTCTAAGCCAGCCAACTGTATGTTCCAAGTTTCTAATAGAAGAAACTTCTATAAAAACCTGAACTGAAGCCAACTGAGCCACTGCCAAATAATTGGCTGAAATTGCTGTAAAGGACCAAGAAAAGGAACATAAACACATCTAAATCCCATCATCATCACCACCACCACCAGAGAAGGGATGTTGCAGACATTAGTGGCAAGCTAATTTTGAAAGTCTTCCCGTTTCTAACTGTACCTTCCCTATACCAAGTATGAACCCACACTCTGTCCCCACGGGGGGGAAAAAACCCCACACCCCCAAGGCCAGAACGCTGAGCAATGACACTGCATATTTGCAATAAGTACTTTGATTTTATCAGATTGTTTGAGAGTTTAATAGATGAGTATTCCCCCCACACTAATCAATAACTTGGCTAGATTGAAAAGAGAATGACTTGGATGTCAGTCATCTGGAATAATCCGCAGTCACTGATGGCAAACAAGGCTGGGGTTTTGGCTCTGCTACAGGCTAGAAATTTAGCCAGACCACTGGTGCTTTAATATCTTACACATTCTGTATGATCTTGGGTGAAATAAGCCTGCAAAGGAGGGCTCATTTAATTATTCCTTTGGCCCTCAGTCTACTTTCCAACAAATTCAGGGCAGAAGCTTGGCTTTACAGACCTGCCTATCAAAACAAACCCAGCCACCTTGCTGCACATTTACCTATTCGGACAGGAATTAAGTTTAGACTTCTGACCCCAAAGCTTGTTCCTTGCCTTTTTACAGACTTAAGGTTGTGAAGAAGTGATCGAGGCTCTGTTTAACAACGCTTTTAGCAGCTCTCCCATGCCCGAGACTGACAGGTTTCCTCAATGGTTCTGGAAGAGAGCTCCCTCTATAGCGCAGAGGTGTTCAGGAAGCAAAAAGGAAATGGTGACAGCTTAACCTAAGTCTGACAGCATTCATGGCATTCCTAGGGGATCCAAGTGCCAGTTCCAAACCTTTATTGTGCAGCCCTTCTGGATAAGTTTGTAAAAAAGCACCTCCCTCTTACAGTTTTCAGCATGATCACACTAGAACTGCTGAGTCTTATTGAAGGAAGTTTGTGCTACACAAAAAGCAGTATATGAGGAATTCTTACTACAGAGAAAGCAGCATCTGTGGAAGCTCCTCCCATCACACTGAACCTCTTCGGCATGGTAGACTGTTCGTCCACAGGCACCGCATTTGTTACCTCCTCCCCAATTCGGCATCTTGATTCTGTGGAAGAGAGAGGCCGTTCACAGAACTGTTCACAGGTATAGTTCTAAAAGTCAAACTCAGAGCTAGAACTGTAGTCAGCTATTTGAAACAATGCTGTTGGTCCGATCCTTGGCTTCCAAGTCTTTCCACAAGAGTGCATCTGTAGTAGTAAGACTGACTAAAACACAAATCTACATTCCAGGTAGAACTCATGGGGTCAAATAACCTTTATGTGCTTATTTGCAATGCTGCAGCAACCTATCTTGAAAGACTTAAGTTCCCGCTGTTGTGGGCCATATGGCTGGGTGCACTGAACAGGTGACATAGAAACTGAACATATTGTCTCCCACAAACCATGTTTTACATTCCTGGTTCAGGATTCCAAAAGTTATGTGAATCAGATATGCACAAAGCTATAGGGATAAGGGCTTTACTGTACCTTCAGTGAACACCCTCCCAGATGGATGTAATTTCAGTTTCTATGCTTCATTAATCTTATGCCTCTTCTGATGGAAGCCAACAATAGGCGTTTGTTCTTCTGCAGAGTCTGCGCCTTGGAAAATGTCATAAGCCACACATTGCCTCACTGGACAGCAATTCCCTATGCTAAGAGGTATGTTTTTTCTGAACTAGTGTCTGAAGTTGAGTGGTTAATGGGAATTATTTTTGAGGCATCCCCATGATATACAAAAAAAAAAGTCTCACCTTAACTGGTATGTGTGGTAAGCCCAATATTCAAATGGGAACCATATGAAAGAAAATAGCTGACAAGCATATGCATATGTTATCTCATCCTGTAATAAGCGGTAGTAAAATTTAGAAACATTGCACTTATTGATTTGATACTTAAATATTTGCTAGTAAGGAGAATCCACCTCCACCCCTTACAGATATAAGGGGAACGCTAGTGCTGTGAAAGTGGCCCTTCTGTGAATACCAAAGGCTAACTGCTGAAAACATTTCACTGAAACAGAAGAGCATTACAGCTAAGGAAGACAGTGGGAGACCCTTGAAACAATTGGATATTGTTTCTCACAGGAGACCGTTCATTAGATGTAGTTTTCCAGACAATCAATCAAGACGTTGTTAGTTTTCTCACTGTAACAGCACTCAAGAAAGCAGACTTGAGGTCAGGAATTTAATGAGAAAGGACAAAGTATAGCGGAAGGGGCATGATAGAACAGAGCTGAACTCTTGATTCCTTTCTTGTTCAAAGTTAGACTGTGAACTCTGAGCCAGGGACCGTGACTGTATACTGACTAACACAGTGAGGGTCCAGTTGTTAGGTTTTCCCCCTCCCCACCTTCAAATGCAGAGTCAGAATTCCACTGCTGATGTATTTTCAAGGCCAGGACTTCAGCTGTTCAAATATTGCAGCTCTAGTATGATACAGACAGAAGAGATTTAGAGTCACGAGGGCTGCCTAAGTGCCCTTGCAGCCTTTGAAAAGTTCTCTTACAGCAGGGTGGCCAACCAGTTAGTGACTAAGAGCCACAGATAGAGTACAAAGAGCCACATATTCATTCATATATTCTCTCTCTCTCTCCCCCCCTCCCTTCCATAATATAGATAAATATATATTATACAGAATATGTGGCTCAACATCCTCCCACAGAGCCAGGCACCCTCAAGCCCCCTGCTTCAACCCAATTCCCATCCTCCCCCCCAGAGCCACACACCTCCAGTTCTCCAGTATAACCCGACCCCCACTCCCTGCACTCTAACTCACTACTGGCAACTCTCCAGAGCTGCTGCTGCCGCCACCACTAGTTCTCCCAACAAGCACTAGAGAGGGTATATAAAGCTGACAGATAGCCCTCCCAGCATGCAGCTCCAAGGAGGAGCCACATTTAATGGCTCAAAGGGCTGTGGGATGGCCACGCATGTCTATTTCTGATTCCTGTAGGAACAGAAGGGGGAAAGAACATGGGTAGGGGGTTGTGAAGACTCCCTGGGCACAGCTCTGACTCTCTTGCTACCTTCAGTTACTGGAAGGCAGGCCAGTTCCTGAGCTGTGCTTTGGGCTCCACCTTAGTTAAAGGCTGATAGAAATAAAATCCGAAGCTCCAACACCCCTCTAATTGCTGGATGTGCACACACATACTCTTCCCTCCAGGGCCTTCTGTTCAGCAAGGCAGTAAAGAAAGAAAAGTGGAGAAATACTTTCCCACCTGCCTAGGCTGCTCCTGCTTGTTGTCCTCAAAGGGACATCACAGGTAGTCAGAATGACTTTCACCATAGGTGGCAGGCAAGGAAAACTTAGCCTCTTCTGGCGTTGCTGCACAGTCCCAGTTCCAGGGGTGTGGATTGGGAGAGCTTTTGCTTTATTACATCCCTTGCAGGTTCCAGCGTCGTGTGGGGGCCGAAGAGGTGATATGGACTATTCATCTTCTCTGATTCATCAGTAATTTGCTGCCACCCTGGAACCTGTATGAGTAGGTTGTCAACCCTATGAGGGTGTGTTTTTTTGTTTTTGCTAAAGCAGGGAGGGAGGGAGAAAGAGCAGAGGATAATGACTGAGCCAAAGCATGAAGGTGTTCATAACCTCGAGGTAAGTAAGCACCACTTGCTGGGGGTGCTCCCAAACTGCATTCTCCAGAGACCATGGGACAGACTAACTGATCTTACACTGACTTGGAGTCTTTGTTCTGATCTGATCTACAGACCAAATCAGAACTTTAACCCCAAGGAAAGCCCAAAAAGTGAGGTTTGAAGGACTGACACCTAGGAGAGCTGGCAACTGATACTAGTGTGACCTTTGGTAAGCTTTTCTAACATGCACAAAAGCTTCTACAACAGAGAAGGCATATAAGTGTAAATGGACTTGATTTGAACGGCCTGTGCAGTAACTTATCACCGCTGTACAACCCTCAAGAAATTCAAGTAGGTACACTGCCCTTTTAGGCAGATTGGGATCCCAAGCAAGCCCTAGTGTACACCAGGGTGTTGTGCAGCCTAAAGTAATCCAATCAGACAGGACTGACACACAGATCCCTGCCCCGGAGATGGAGGGCTCACAGAGAAGTAGCTGCAACGAAGGGTCCTGTGGCACCTTCTAGACCAACAGAAAAGTTTTGAGCATGAGCTTTTGTCAGCACAGACTCACTTCATCAGATGCTGGTCTTTGACATCTGCAGGGCCAGGTATAAATAAGCCAGAGCAAGGGTGGGGATAACAAGGTTACCTCAGTCAGCAAGGGTGAGACTTGCTACCAGCAGTTGATCTGGCGGCGTGAACACCAAGGGAGGGGAAGCTGCTTCTGTGTTTAGCCAGCCATTCACAGTCTTTGTTTAAATCTGAGCTGAGGGCATCAAATTTGCAGATGAATTGTAGCTCAGAAATTTCTCTTTGGAGTCTGGTCCTGAAATTCCTTTGCTGTAGGATAGCTACTTTTAAGTCTGCTACTGGGTGGCCTGGGAGATTGAAGTGCTCTCCTACAGGTTTTTGTATATTGCCATTTCCGATATCCGATTTGTGTGCGTTTATTCTTTTATGTAGAGGCTGTCCAGTTTGTCTGATGTCAGAGGGGCATTGCTGGCACATGATGCCATAAGTTATATTGGTAGATGTGCAGCTGAATGAACCCACGATAGTGTGGCTGATCTGGTTAGGTCCTGTAATGGTGTTGCTGGTGTAGATATGTGGGCAGAGCTGGCAACGAGAAGTAGCTGTGTCAAGTCTGTATTTTCAGACATGATCTTTCTTGGGGCAGACCCACTTCAGAGGGGGAAATGCAGGTGCCCTTATCCTGAAGATGTGACAGTGTGCCACACAAAGGAATGTCGCTAAGTAACTGCTAAGAGATATTTACTCAAAAAGGGGGAGGGGGAACAGCCACTAATGGAATGTGGGAAAGCAAGATTAACTGATTAACTCAAATTGGGATCTTAAGCAAATTCCTAAGCAGGGGTTTACTGGAACTCTCCTGTTTGACATAGAAGTGGCTAAGTAGCTGTTCCATTTACAGTGGCAACACTAATTACTGATTTTTTTCTTTGTGCAACCTTTCCAAGAGCTCAGCACCCTTGCTTCTCAATGAGTTGGCAATAAACTCTGAGCAGGCTAGTTAGATTTGTTTCATGAGACCACTGTCATTTCTGGCATTGCTGTAGAGTCTAAAAATTAAGATTCCATTTGTTTTATTCAAGTGTTTGGCTGTGCTACCAGCACAGCAGCTGGCATCAATCATGGCAAACAGGGTCCTCTGAAAGACAGATATAGGCTGCATTCCTCTTCCAAACCCCTGTGCATTAAACTACAGAATGGAGGAGAGATTCTGTCCCACTCCATATCCTTCTCACAGAACAATCCAAGTCAAAACTTTTGTTTATGAAGTAACCTGCTTTCTTGCATCCCACAAGGCTTTGACACTGACACAATGCACTGCCCTGCCTTTTGTGTTTGATTTTCATAATTAACCCCCTCCCCCATATACCCACTTAATTGCATCTCTGTTCTTATAAAAATACTGAGTTCAGAAGTACAGTCGCAGTGAAGGGTAGAGGACTGAAAACTATGTTCACAGCTCAGGTCACAAGTGTCAGAGAGGTAGCGTATAGACTATTTTGGAGCATAAGCAAACAGTAAAATTCTCTTATCTGGGAGACCATCTTAATTATGAGACTCTTGTGGTCTACCGAGAAGGAAAGCCACTCATATGGCTTACTCACCAGCCTAGGTTGCCCACGATTATCTCGAGGCTTTTCTTCTTCAGCTTTCAACAAGGTTAGTCCAGCAAGAAGAGGAGCATCCTTAAGGAAATCAAGGCCAAGTGTTCTCGCTTTTAACATACCCACAGGAGCCGCTACAGCAGCAATAGCAGTATCCCTTAAGTTATCAGCACATCATCCTCACACAGCTGAGATTAGAAGACACTTCAGCGAGAAGCTGTCTGGTAATCTGTTTCGGATACAGTACCACAGGAAGGTCAGATAAGAACACACTATATGTAGCCCTGCCTTAAAGGCTGAATTTCTTCAGACAGATAGCATGTCTACATTATCCCCAACAGGATCTGTGCTACACAATTAGAACCCCACAGGCAAATTTAGAAGGGTAGTGGGGATGCTTCAACTTGTCCATGTTCAATATGTTCACCACTCTGGGGTGAATAGGACACTGCTGTGTGGCAATTCTGGCTCTGGAGCTGCAGCTCCTCCTAGAGCTGTGCGTGGGGAGCGCTACCCACCTGCCCATGCCCCACCCCAGTGGGAAAAGCTCATGGCAGCTCCAGTGACCTCAGCCCCAATGGCATCAGAAATGTTTTGAAAAATAGTCTTAATAAAGTCTGTGATGTTTTATAGTACAGTAAAAAACCTTACCTTAAAGTGATTTGCTTGCCCTTCCTCAGTGATTAGTCTAGGATACTATATTTGATACTACGTTAAGTACAACCTTTGAGTTGTGCACACTTCTGTAGGCAGCTGAAGACTGGATTCCTGGTTTTTGCACTTAAACATACCTTTCATGGGACTCTACACACCGTACATCTTGCCTAAGAGGCAGTCCTGAAAAGGAGCCTGTTTTAACACTTCAAAAGCTTTAGCCACGATGGGGCTCCAAGTAGCTAGTGAAGGACATAGGTAAAGCAGCTCAATCAATTTTTGCTTTCTAGAATGGTAAATAGGCAATATGCTAAACAACATGTGGGAAAAGAATTAAGCCACACTCCCATGCAATGCAAAGGGACCAAGGCAGGGAGGATGCCTCAAGAACACCTAAAGGCAGCTACTGTGCCCTGCAATTTCATACCCAACCCTCTGCTACCAAAAGAAGAGATGAATACACCCCACCAGAGGTACACAGGTAGAGCTGTGCCTCCCTGGTACTTGATATATTAGCTACACTGGGGAGCGGGCCCCCTCAGGGGGACATGAAATTTCTTAAGGGAGGTGCAGCACAATCTGCTTTTGAGTCTCAGGCTTGCTCATCTCATTAAAAGTTTTTAAAATGTTTTTTATGTAAGTGTATTCATATTTATATAACTATTAATAAAGGTTTTATATTCTCTTATTGTTTTACATGCACTGACAGATCTTTTTCCATGTGAACAAAATTTTTCAGTCAGTTTGGATTACATTAGACAGGTTTGGGGGCCCCTGCTAACTAAAGGAATGAAAGAAAAGTGGGGCCCCAATGTAAGAAGTTTGCTAACCCCAATTTACACATTAAAAAAACAAAACCTGAGTTTGAGTCAGCCAGGAGCAGAAGCAGCTATGAAATTAAAGGAACAGAAGCTTAAAGATGAGGCTACTCCCCCCCATATATTTTACATAGTACAGCATCTATGGTCACATAACTCAACTATTTGTGACCAAGCTGTTTGCACAAATCTAAATGCAAAAAGTTAACTTTCTGGGTTTTGGAGTCCTGGCCCACAGGAAAATATATCATTCCTACTCCTAAGTTTCTCCTGCTCAGTTGTGCCCCTTAACTGAGCTTCTCACTTCAGTATTTGCCCTTCTTCTAAAACTAGCTGTGTGTAACAAGTATGCAGACATTAGTAGTACTACTACTATACTGGCCTGCAAGGGCATGCACTAGTACAATCTCCCCATGGCACGCACCAGCACAGTGAGCTACCTTCCACACTAAACATTCTCAGATAACTGCACTACTGATTGGAGAGGTCATGGGGCAGTGGGCTGTATGGAACATTATTTGGAGAAGCACAGCAAAATTAATAGGCTTTTGGGGCCAACTGAGATTCCCACAGGCCTTCAATAACACAAAGTAACTGTGCTCCACAATATTCTCTATCATTCCACTGCAGGGGAAGAGTGTCTTCTCCAGAAGCCCTGCGAGTTTGTTTACTGAGCACAAGGAGCTGGCTCAGTCAGTCATGAAACCTGACAAAATACAAAATAGCAAGAGACATGACAATTTGGCCAGGGGTGGGGGGGAACAGCACTTAGCTAGACTGAACAAAGCTGCCCCCCCCACCAAAAAAAACAAACCACACATACACCAAGACAACCCTCATGTTAGATTTGGCAAGAGTAGCACTAGTTAGAGAGATTCCCTCCAGTGCAGTTTTAAAACAGTCTATTGTGCTTTCCTAGAATGGCAGCTTAATACAGGGAAACATGAATTGTATACTATCTAGTGTTTAGAAGTGTTCAGCACAGTATTTACAATTTCTACTGACAGGCTGCCCTAGTATGAGATTCCTCCATCAGCACTAAACAGGCAATCAAGTTTTGAGTGCTCTGTATTTTAACTTCTGGAAGTAAACCCTGCTTCAGCAAAGTGATCCCTTGCTTATGAAGAGAGCTATTTGAAAACATCTTTTGAGCTACTAGTCTTCTATCAAGCCAATTTTATATTTGCATCTAACTAGCTTTTCTAGTGGCTTTAATAAGAGACCATGCACTACACAAAATTGGTTAGTGTGTAAACATTGTCACAAAAGCCCTGTTGAAAATGGAACAGTTTTATCAAGGAACATAAGCAGTTACTTAACACTTCAGTTATGTGAACACATTTACTCCAGCAGAACCTCAGAGTTACAATCCAACTAGTCAAACACACACATCATTTGGAACTCGAAGCATGCAATGAGGCAGCACTAGACACAGAGAGGAAAGATAGTGCATAGTTTGTAAAATTAACTAAAAATGAAGGGAGAGGTTTAAAATATTGACAAGATAAGGAAACTTTTTCCATGCTTGTTTAATTTAAATTAAGGAGGATTAAAAGTGCCTATGCTCTGCACAGTGAGCTTCCCTTTTCAAGCAACCATAACATTTTGTGGCCAGTCTTTGCCCACAAAAGCTTATGCTCCAAAATATCTGTTAGTCTAGAAAGGTGCCACAAGACTTCTTGTTTTTGAAGATCCAGACTAACACAGCTACCTCTCTGATACTGTTCAGTTACAAACATATCTGAGTTAACAAAAACTTCTATTCTGGAGGCGTTTGTAAGAGATTCTACCGTCTATGAATCTTTTCCAGAGGGATCATACATAAGCAACAAGATACAGGCCAACTTGGCTAAGTCTCCGAAACTTGTCAAAAATTTCTGCTAGTCCACTCACCCCCTCCTGCTCGGTCCACTCAAACTTTCACGTTTAAACCCCCACACTCACTGCTGAGTGATTTGGTGGCAACTCTTTACCGCCACCCCATACTGGAGAGTCACATAGCAGAAGATGGGGTTGAACATGTGCCCGGTGGGCCATTGATTTGCCACTTACACTACATGTACCAGAGGGGAAGCCGCATTAGTTGGTTATTTTGCAGGTACAAGTCCTGGGGCACCTTATAGGCTAACAGGTATTTTGGGGCATACGCTTTGGTGAGCAAAGACCCGCTTCGTCACCTGACGAAACGGGTCTTTGCTCACCAAAGCGTATGCCCCAAAATACCTGTTAGCCTATAAGGTGCCCCAGGACTTGTTGTTTCTACACTAGTGCCCCACCCCCCCCCCCGCCAAGCAGCAAGCGCCAGTTAGGTAACTCAGCTCCTTTAAGGGTCTGCAGCGTCGTTTTAGCAGACGAGGCCATTTTAAGTAGCAATCCAGTAGCTCCAAAGCCTCAGGCTCCAGGCGCGTCCAGCCGGCTACTCGTTACTCAAGCAGCTGCCTCGTTAGACCAGGAGTCGGGGGATTTGATGTTGGATTTGGCCACGGCGGAAAGTAGCGGCCCTCGTTGTCCTAACGACGCCCTGAGGTGAGGCGGACGTGCCGGGGGACTGGGGAAGCACTTAGCGCGTGTACTTGGAGCCCTCCCCCCGCACCGTGTGGTCAGGCGGGGCTGGTCCCCTCCAACACCCGCTGCCCTGTTCGGGCCCCGCCGCCCCGCTACAGGTGCGCGCGCCCACGGCCGGGGCGGGGGGGCGCCGCGCAGGAGCGGCGGTTGCTCCAGCGAGGCGCCTGAGGGGATTCGGTATAACGGTCGCCCTGGCAGTGGCGCCGCCGCTGAGTCAGAGGCGGGAACCCCCACGCTCCCCCCATCACCCTGCACCGGCGGTTACTGGGAGCTCAGGACAGCGCTGCGACCCCAGGACCGCGCCTGTGCCGCCGGCAGGAGGGAGCGCGAAGCCCGCCACACGCACCTCGCAGCCGGCAGAGGCGGGGGCCCCCCCTCAGCCGCCCCCCGCTCCCGCCGGCTCCCTGGACGGCGCCGCCCGCAGACTCACCGCGGGGCAGGCTCCGCTCACGGGATGCGGCTGAGCTCGCTCGCAGCAGCTGCCAGGATGGCCCCGGCGCCGGTTTAAAGGTCCCAGCGCGGGCGGGGCGCGGCGGGGCGGGGCGGAGCTAGAGCGGGGAGCCCGGCCCGGCGCAGCGCCCTGGACCAGAGGCTTTAACTTCACCCCCCAGCGGGAGGCGGGTTCCGGCCGAGCGGAGCCAGCGCTCCCCCCGCCGCCCCGGGGCGGGTTCCATTGTGGGGCCGCGGCGGAGGCCGTTCCCCATGGCCGTGCAGACCGCGGAGCTGCCCCACGGGCCCGAGACTCGGTGTGGCCGGGGGTTGCTATCCGGGAGACCCCAGTTTCCCATTGCACGTTTCGCTCCGCTTCTTTCCCCCGCCGCAGCCCCCTCGGGCCTGAGGGCTTGGGGGGTCCTTCGGCCCCACTTGGGAGCAGGCGGGTAAGCAGATGGCGGACATCCGAAAGGAGCTGCAAGTGTCCCGCACAGCCCCCCTGATTGAGTACCGTGTGCTCCTCAGGCGGGAACAATTCTGTGAGCAGCACTTTGCCCTCGCAGATCAGCACCCTGTAAGCTCTGGTTACTCGAGCAAGGCGCATGTTAATGAGACAGAGTTACGTTTCCACACCACCGATCACCCGAACGGATCCGAAGGTGTTTTATAAAATGCATATGGCCATGAATCGCTTCCCCCGCTTTTGGAAGTGCAGCCACTTTTGGAGCAGAGGGCAGTACCCAAGTCACAGGATAGAAGAAATGGAAGTGAAAAATCCTCTCTGCAATAATTATACTGAAAAGTTCACTTCCAAATTGCAACTTAACCAAGGCTAAACCCCCACCTCTTGCACAAATACTGAGGGAGGGATCTTGATTACTGCAGATGGACATAGTTTATTTGCACCTGATCTGAAGAATGGCACCTCGATTAGCACGGCACCCCAGATTGGCATGTTGAATTATTAGTAGTCAAACTTTGGTTATGGATATTGTTTTAAAAGCTTTTAATCCTGTCCCCACCACACTAAACTGGTAGAAAACAGCTCTCTGGCGGCCATGCTTGAACTGTGTTTTAATGTTTAAAATATGGGTTCTTCTTTAGTATCAACAGAATCTAATTCACTGATTGTTTTGTATTCCTGTCTCCTGTTCAGGAAGAAGCAGAAGTTTACCTCAAGACCAGGGAGAGGAGGCTGGCCGAGGGGGAGACCTGCAACTGTGGGGCCTATTTCCGTTCCACCCTCCGGTCACGAATCAAGGCAGAGTTCCTTTGGGTGGCGTCCACTGGCTCCTTCGATGCCTTCAAGGAGCAGTGGGTGCTCTCTGGGGTTCTCTACTTGGTGTCCCCCTCTGGTTCCCTTCTTTTAAACCTTTGACCTCCACTCCCGTCCCTGTTTTTCTCTTTAGTTGTCCCCTGAGTCTTGTTGAGGCCTTGGTGTTTTATGGGGCCTTTTAGGCAGCCTGACCACTCCCTGGTTACCAAATAGATCCTCCCCATTTATTAATGGAGCACTAAGTCAGCAGAATATTCAGACAAAGATGCTCTTTATCTTATTTCAGAGCAGGGAGTACTTTCTCAGCAAACTCTTATGAGTGGGTATTTTCTTACAAAACGCTAAATATAATTATTCTTAAGTGAATTTGCATTTTTGATATTATCATTCTCCCAGATAGCACCATGCTGTGCAAGCCCTGAAGCAAAACACCTGCTACACATTCAGAGACCACAAATTGTCCGTATTAAAAGATTA
This sequence comes from Carettochelys insculpta, assembly GCF_033958435.1. Lineage (NCBI taxonomy): Eukaryota > Metazoa > Chordata > Testudines > Carettochelyidae > Carettochelys > Carettochelys insculpta. Next base: position 306,698,487 of record NC_134137.1, on the reverse strand, counting down.
AAAAGTACATGCACAACAGGCATGTGAATAATGAGAAGAAATGTTAGCTGGCCTCTCCCATTAGAATGAGTTAATAGGAGCACTTAGTGTTCATAAGTTACTGCCTGTGTTTGTGATGGTGACTTGCGGGTCTTTTCCTTCCCAGTTATTATTTTTCGTTCTCACTTGCAAAAAATGAAGGGCCTGCCACATTCTGCTGTCTTAATCGTGCTCTCCTTAGTACTGTATTCCATGATCATACTCATTGCTTACTCCCTGGTGAAGCAAGGTCTTGCTTTAAATAAAGATGGCCGTCTTCCCCAAAGTGATTTTCCACAGTGATGCAACACAAAATATGCTAGTGTTTTTGTTACTGCAGGCTCTGGGAAAATAGAAAAAGCAGCTTTTAGCTGACTTTCATGTCCTTCCTTTGAGACTGAAAAAAGAAAAAGGATCTCCTCCAAAAGAACAGAAGAGGAGTGGGACAAAGCCAGAAGCTTGGCTACAGCAGATTCTGTTTATCATGTCTAATCCACATTTCCCTGAGTTTGACCAATCCCACTCCCAGCGGCCAGTGAGCTAGCTTGGAGCTAGGATATTTATTTCTTCTCCATGGGTCACCTCCAGATGCTAAGAAGTTTTTTCTTTTGATAAAGTTTTCTAAAGACTATTACACACATAAACAAAGGAAATCTAAACTAGAATCAAATGACATTACAAGTCCTGTTAAGAGTCTTTGAAATTACCTAATGCAAGGAAATGCAGAAACCAGCTGGCCTGGTTTTTAATAACTTGTCTTAGTGTGACCTGAAGCCAAGACCTGTAGTTAGACACAGCAGAGTGAGTTAAATTAAATTAAGTGAGTTAAAGTAAATGCATCTGACAAAGTGGATCTTTGCCCATGAAAGCTTATGCTCCAAAATATCTGTTAGTCTATAAAGGGCCACAGGACTTCTTGTTGTTTTTGAAGATACAGATTTATTTGGCTACCTCCCTGATACTTAAAGTAAATTAGTTTCCCCACTTTTGATCTTTTATCAGTCTGTAATATAGGGGTGTAACTGGGGGCGGGGGGTTAAAAGGAGAGAATAGTAAATTTGACACATCAGCGGCTGTGTTAATGCCCAGCAAAATCCTCAAAAGAAAAAAATTAACAGCATTGTATATCTGAGAATGTTGTACAGCTCTGTATCTACTATAGTTTGCAGAATCACTGTGGCTATGTCTAGACTAAGAGGGTTTTGTTGACAAAATGGCCATTTTGTTGACAAAACCTGCAGTGTCCAGATTCCCAAGGGTGTTCTGTTGACAGTAAGTCGACAGAACGCAGCACTTTTGTTGACAGCTATACCCTGCTTGCCACAAGGAAGAACGCCTTCTGTCAACAGAGATCTGTTGATAAAAAAAGCCAGTCTGGACATTCCGGGGGAGCCTTCTGTTAACAGACAGGGCTGCTGGGACACTGGGCAGCCCTGTCTGCTATGCTTCCAATTGGTTGTTCTGCTGATAGATTGCCTGGGCAGTTTTTCAATCTGCTTTGGCAGTCTGACCACAATCTGTCGACAGAAGTTTTGCCGAAAGATATCTTCCTACAAAAACTTCTGCTGACATATCCTCCAGTCTAGACACAGCCTGTCTGAAAACAATCAGGACCCATTTTTGCTTGCGTTTTGCTTTTCTTGACATAACATATTTGTGTTGATTCTGTCTTTTCCTGTTGATACACATATACTTTCCTGCCTAGGGAGCAAAACTAGAGATTTTTCTGTACTACCAAAGGGCATATAAAGGGAGGAAATTATATAATTCAGAACTTGTACAGTGTTCAGATAAAAATTGTCTCTGGCCCCCTAGCACCTCGTCTCATAACCTTCCTCTTCTTGTTTAACCTGCAATGCTGGATCAGGTCTCCCACTCACTCCCTCCATTGTTGAGAGACTCACCTCCTTCAACATTGCTCATCTGTTCCTCTTCTAGTCCTTCTGTTACTCCCAATCTATCAGTGACTGTGATTTCTTTTCTGTTCTAAAACTTGCCTCTCTTCCCTTTCTTCCATTGTCTCTGCCATTGGCTTAATACACCTCCCTTAACTCCTTCGAGTCTGCCCAGCCAAGCCTCAGGGGTCGCTCATTCCTTCCCATTACTGCTCGTTTGAATGCACATGATTGTTTTGCTGCTACTTATTTTCCTCTCTGTTTGTTTGCCATCTCTGTTTGGTACAACCTGTGCAAAGCATCAGCAGGCCCAGCCGAAGTGCTCACAGGGCCCAAGGCAGCACGCTGACAGTGGGACCTGGATGGTGGCAGAGCGAGGCCCTGGAGGTGCAGGGCCTAATGGGACCTGGATGGTGGGAGAGTGAGGCCCTGAGGGTGCAGGGCCTAAGGCAACCACCTTGCTCTTCTTGCCCTAAGACCAGGCCTGGCTGTATGTTCTTTGTTGGGGAAAAATTTTTTAATGAAGAAACTCTCTTTTTAATTGTGTGTGTGGATAGCGCATAACACAGCAGGGACAGGCTACAACCCTCTTTGGGGCCTCAGGTGCTACAGTACCGTAAATAATGATAAAATCATGATTGCCTCCTATGCCATTTTGTGAGCTTGTGAGGAGCAACTTCTCTTTCAGAGAGATTGTGTCAGAGGGCAGGAGCTGGGAAAATGAAACAGGTGGCCCCCCGGAGGCTGAGACAGGGAAGAGAAGGAGTTGGTGGGTTAGAAGCTTCAATCACAAGCTTGGACATCGTCATTATCGTCATCAACAACTGCAACAACCATGGGCTCAGCGCTCGTTGGTGTCTGATCCCTCCCTCCCTATTTCCTTTTATCTTTCCCTGTCCAGTGCAGAGTGGCTTGGTTTCTGTATCCTAGCTCTGCACCAATCAACTATCATTCTCTCTCAAAGTTACAGACTAACATGGCTACCTCTCTGATAATTCTCTGTGTGGTCTCCCTTTCCTATTTGAACTGTTCATTATGCCAAATACCAGGGTCTTAATTTTTCGTTCATCGTTCATTCTGCAGATATGCCCAATAGCTGTAACTTGCATTGTACAACCTTCTGCAGTAGGTTCTCTTTCAGCTGTATCTTCCAATATAGTTCCTCGTTGGTGAACTTGTGCATCCATCCTATTCTCAGGATCTTTCTATAACAACTGTTGAATGCTAATATTTTTCTCTTTGAATCTTTCATTGTCACCAATGTCTTACATCCATACAGCATGCTGCTGACTACACACATTTTCAACACACTCAACTTCATTCCTAAGCTAATCACTTCGCTTTTCCAGATCTTATCCATCGCCTTCAAACTCACTCTAGCTTTTGCTATTCTAGTCGCTATTTCCTTCTTACAGTCTAGAGATCATACATTATGTTGCTCCCCAGATATTATGGTCTTCTCTATGTTTTCTAGTCCAATCCCATCTACACTGAGCTTCTTTCATATTTCCTTAACTCCAAATACCATTGTTTTCTGTTTCATCAATGTTCATAATCAGTCTGTACCACTTCCCTTCCTCGTTTAGCCCCTGCACCTTTTTCACTAGCTTCTCCTCATCTTCCTCAAAGATAAGTGTATCATCCACAAACCTCAAGTTGTTGATTCTTATCCCTTGCACATATGTCCCTTCTGCCTCTTGTTTGATCTTGTCCATTGCACTGTCTAGATGTGTGATGAAGATGTTCAGCGATATTGGATCTCCTTGTCTCGTACCTCTACTCATTCTAAACCAACTTCCCATCTCTCCAGACGTTCTCACCGCTGCCTCCGCATTGTCATTGATATCTTTCAACAACAGTATTGGTCTGCTATCCAGTCTGTACAACGCCAGCCCCGCTAACCCCATCTCCTTCCTCCGTATCCTTCACAAACAGGACACACGCAGCCAGGCCAATGTTTGGAGAAAGATAAGTAGCAGGAGGAGCCATAGCCTCCTCGATGTTTCTTGCAGGACAACAGAAAAAAATCACCATTTTGCTTAGCATCAGGAACCCAACTGAGGCAGGAACATCCAACTTCATAGAGAAAATCTCAGCTACCATATGCCTCAAGCATCAAGAGAAGCCATATATCCCTAGCCAAACAATCACCACCCACTAATTAGAGAGGATTGCCCACATGTCCAGATCTGGACATAGGAGAAGAGAGAAGGAGATACCAGATTCTACCCTCCAAGAGGTGAGGTCAGGCTGCCAGGCTGGAATTTGAGAGTAGGTCAAGATTTGGACAAGCTGTATTACAGAGCAATGTGTCTTGAAGCAGAATATCACAATTGTGAGCATTGTTAGCTAAGAAAAAAGCTCTGGGGTGAGTTACAACCCAGCCTGTGTGTGACCAGACATGTGAAGATCTCATGCAGACTGGATTTAAAGGAGGGTGTCATTGTAAACACACCTTTCTTCAGTCAACTGCACAGAACTTCAGTGTGCACATCGGCATATATGTGCCCCAGCTCTCTAAAAGTAATGAAAGAAGATTTGACTGTCCATCATTTATAAATCAACATTTTGATTCTTATGGTATTTTGTGTGAAAGACAGGTTTGGAGGGTGGGTTGTTGTTGCTGAGGGTTTTTTCATTTGTTTAGAGGAGGGGTTGTTTGTTTATTTTTATGCAAGGGGACCTTTGTTGTTTGCCTGAAGCTAAGAGTATGTCTATTTAAGTGACAAAACTTCTGTCATTCACTGTAGCTTCACACCCCTCCACCCCCACCAACAACAAAGTTTTGTCACAGTAAATGAAAGAGAGAATACTGTTTTGTCTGCAGAAGAGCTCTCCTGCTGACAAAATAAACCCAAACTGTTCACACATGCTGAATTTTAGCAACAAAGGTCTGTCACACAGCCTTGTCTCTAATAGCTGTGTAGTGTAGACATACCTTGAGTCTAGAACAAACCGATCCTGCCAATGTTTGGCCCTAGCCCCCAAATCCTACTGCTTAAGTGGAAAACAAATCTGGCTCCTCATTTGTGCATGGGCCCACCCCTATTTTCCCATCTCTCTTTTGATATGCCTGAGTGTAAGAGTGCCACAGCCACAAAAATACAGCTCTGGTACTTGGATCCAGCTGTCATTCTGAGTTCAGCAATTTATTATTAGAAAAATATTTTAAGGTTGGATAAAAAGATTTGAGAACATTTACTGACTTTCTGCTCCCTTTATGGCAAGGGCATATACATAATTTTAGATTGTAGGTAGGGAAGTATTGTTCTGTTTCCTTCTGATTTACTTACCTGTGATGAAGGACTTTATAAAGTAACAGAGAGGAAGCCGTGCTAGTCTATACACTATAAAAACAAAAAGCAGTCAGGTAGCACTTTAAAGACTAGCAAAATAGTTTATTAGGTGAGCTTTTGTGGGACAGACCCACTTGTTCAGACCATAGCCAGACCAGAACAGACTCAATTTTTAAGGCACAGAGAACCACAAACAGTAAGCAAAGAGGACAAATCAGAAAAAGATAATCAAGGTGAGCAAATCAGAGTGGAGGGGTGAAAAGGAATTATCGCACCGTTCTGGAAAGGGAAACAGCCGAGCTGGCTTTTATATCCAAATTCGGCACATTAACACATGGTTTAAATCGTGATGGGAACTTTCTGAGTCACTATAGGGGCTCGTCTGCATACTTGGCTCAATCTAATTCTGGACCTTCCCCCCCACCCCTCCACTCTCTGATTTGCTCACCTTGATTATCTTTTTCTGATTTGTCCTCCTTGCCTACTGTTTTTGGTTCTCTGTGTCTTAAATATTGAGTCTGTTCTGGTCTGGCTATGGTCTGAAGAAGTGGGTCTGTCCCACGAAAGCTCACCTAATAAGCCATTTTGCTTGTCTTTAAAGTGCTACCTGACTGCTTTTTGTTTTGGGACTTTATAAAGTTTCTGAAACAGCGCTTTCCCTTCATGTAAAACTGTTGACACATAGCATGCTCACTGTCCACCAAGTCTTTGGGCATAGCCATGTTGTAATATTATATGTCAGTAGGTTTTGCCTCTTTTTTTAAAAGATGAATAAATCAGTTTGTCTGGTGTGGTTTGTTTGCAGAACATTTGTTGTATGTGGCAGTCTCCTGGGTTTTTACAAGCTGCTAAAGGTCTTTCCACCCACCTGGAATCATCTAGCTTTTATAAATCTTGTGCCAACATCTTTATATAGAATGTCAATAATGTTTTAATATAGAATGTCAATCTATTGTTCTATTACTGTTCTTATTTTTTGAGGGGGAGGGGGTATTCTGATTTTTCCTTCCTTGATTTAAATGAGCCTTTAATAGTTATACCCTGAGCTTGTTATTGCTCAGAGCATCTTGTATTATTAATATGATTTCTGGTGAATACTGCAATACTACAGTCAGTAAAACAACAATAAAAATTGTAGGTCATCCCCCTCCCACTTACTATAAATAAAAGATTATTTTAGAACCAAAGATAACACTTCTCATTGCTATTAACCTCAAAGGCAAAGTAATTCTCATGGTTATCCTCACTCTCTGGGGGCTTTGTCAAAGCCTGTTCATAGATAAGCGGGATTATCGAGTAAATTTTACACAACATTTATAAGAAAAAGAAGAGAAAGCATTTCATACTCAGTATCACTCTTGTTTGGCCTTTAACAGAAATCCTTCTAAAAATTTGCATACATTTTAAGAATGCTTTCCTCTTACATAGTGCTTTTCAGTCATAAGTCTCAACCAGCTTTTCATTTATTGAACAAAAATATGATAAATCAATAATTTGCGCAAAGAAGGAAGCTAGACAATTATAATCAAAGGCTATGGTTACACTACAGGAGATTACCCAACAAAACTTCTGTCCCACACACAAAAGCCTCTCGACAGAACAGGCACCTGGAAGCACAGCAGACAGGGCTGCCTATTGTTCTGGATGTCTTGTCTGTCAAGAGAAGGACCCCCAGAGTGTCCACACAGTGTTTTTGTCTGCAGAATCTGTCGACAAAACTCATTTTGTGTATGGACATTCCACCAGCTTTGTCAACAAAAACCAGGATTTTGTCAGCAAAACTCACAAGCGTAAACATAGCCAAAGAGTTTACTGTACAAAGACCTATGCTTGTGCCTTTTTAATTAAATTTTAAGTTCCTAACTATACCTTTTGTTAAAAGTTACATTTTTAAAAGTAAGTCTCCTAATTGGAGAAGTAATAAGCCCTGTTTGTTTACATGTTTTTCATTTGTGTGGAAATCATTATCACCTATTGACAGCAAACACTTTAACTATATCATTAAAAAGCTTTTTGCTTCTGTTTTGCTTCTTTTCACATAATATGTTCATGTTGATTCTGGCTGTTCCTGTTGATATACGTAAATTTCCCAGCCAAGGGAGCAAAAAAGGAAATATTCCATTCCTAAATGAATAAAATTCCATCAAATCCACAAACAATTGTATCTTTGTCTGTATATTACCTCCCATTGGCATCCATCAAAGATCATTGATGCTTTTCAATATCTACGTCACAAGTCAGATTTGTAACCTTATTTCAAGTGTAACCCTTCTGCTGGAAAGTTGGCAACAACAGGGCTGGGTTCAACATCTAGGGGTTCCTTTTCATCCACCTCACATGGAACTGGCTCAAGCCCCCACACAGTAGCATGGAAAATTCACACATACCTGGGTGCCTCAGAGAGGCAATGGATGCTTTTCCACTTGCAAGTAAGGGTCTGAGTGTAGAAAAGAACCTCATAGGGTGCGTCTACACTAGCCGGCTACTTCGAAGTAGCCAGCACAACGTCAAAATAGCACCTGTCACATCTACACGTGCCATGTGCTATTTCGACGTTGAAATCAACGTTAGGCGGCGAGATGTTGAAGTCGCTATTCCCATCCGAAGATGGGAATAGCACCCTACTTCGATGTTGAACGTCGAAGTAGGGCGTGTGTAGACGATCCGTGTCCCGCTACTTTGAAATAGCGGGGTCCTCCATGGCGGCCATCAGCTGAGGGGTTGAGACGCTCTGTTCAGCCCCTGCAGGGCTCTATGGTCCTCGCGCGCAGCAGCCTTTAAAGCACCACAGACTTGGATTTCCTGTGGCAGGAAGCTGAGAGCGTGCAGGCAGCAGCACGTGCATGTGCTAGCCATGCACTCCCTCTCTGGACCCCAACCCGAGCACCCAGCGCCATGGCATCCAGCCAGCCCCCAGAGCGCCCCCAGGGCTCCCCTCCTGAGGGGACCCAGTCACCCCCAGCAGCCAAGTGGGAGGCCAAAAAGAGGTGAGGCCCCTCCTGGTCGGAGGCCGAGCTCTGAGACCTGCTGGGGCTCTGGGGTGAAGAGGAGGTGCTCCACGTGATGGGGAGCAAGCGGTGGAATGCAGAAGCGTTCGCCCGACTGGCCAAGGGCCTGGCCGCCCGGAGTCACCCTGCCCTCACTCCGGATCACGTCTGGAGTAAGGTGAAGGAGTTGCGGCAGGGGTACGCCCGGGCCTGGGACTTGGCCAGCTGGTCTGGGGCTGCCCCTGCTGCTTGCCCCTATTACAGGGAGCTCAGGGCCATCCTGGGCCCCCGGGGCACCTCCTCCCCCCCGGCCACCCTTGACACCACGGCTGACGAGCCCCAGCTGGCCTCGGAGCTGGAGTCCAGCCCAGACGCCAGCCCCGCACCCCAGGGCCCACCCGAGGGCCCCACCTCAGGACAGCGGAGGAGGGGTCCAGCAGCGAGGAGGGGGTGGTCCTCATCGACCTCCCCTCCCGGAGCAGCAGGCGGGCTTCGCCCAACCATGGCAGTGGAGGGTCAGGTACGTACCCCACAGAGCACACACCAATGGGCCACAGGGCGGGGGCACCAGACACGACCAGGAGCCTCACACACCCCCAGTGGACCCCAACCCGCAAGCGCCCAGCCACAGTATGGTCCAAGGATGGTGGCACGGCCATCAGTGCCCATCAGCACTCATACCCATGGACAGCACTCAGCCTTAACCCCGGGGGCAGGAGGACAATGCCATGGTGACAGCCAACAGGGACATCAAACCCACCGAAGGGGACGGAGACCCAGCACCGAAGAGGGGGCAGGGGTAATGGGCCATGGACCAGGGCACTGTACTAACAGCCTTCCCCTCCCTCTGTCCCTCTCTTCATCTGCAGCATCCAACGCCCCAGGCAGCCAGGCACCGTCCATTGTCCCCACTAGCCCGCCAGAGGTCAGCCACCACCAGCGGCCGGAGACACCCACAAGGGCAACGGGACAGTCCTGCCACCGCCGGACTCTGGGGATGGCCCCACAGCTCCTGGCAGCTCTCCGGTGGCAGACGGAGGTGGTGGAGGAGAGCCTGCGGTTTGAGCGGGAGGAATCCACCCGGCGGTGGGCGGCATGGGAGGACTTTATGGGGGTCTTTCAGGACATAGCCAGGTCGATCCAGGAGGCCGTCACCCAGCTCCTGCCCCCCCGCTGCCCACCGGGCCGCCCTCCCCACTGGTCCACCCAAGGCCCCCCTGCCGCACCGCCTGCCGCCCCACCCACCTCGCCGCCTGCTGCCCCGCCTGCCTCGCCACCTGCAAGCTCCACAGAGCCCACTGGGGCTGAAGACTGGCCAGTGGAGGCATCCCAGCCATACTTGCCGGTCCTCCCAGCCCCCAGCCGGCCACGCCAGGGACCGCGGACATGGGGAGGGGGGGTTGCGAGCCATACCCGGCAGGGGTCGTGCCCCTCTACCCCCACCCTGGACTGCTGGGCCAGTGGCCGAGCCGTCCCCCATGTATATAGTTGTCCCCCTTTTTGTATATTCATTGCAGTTTCTGTTTTGAACAAAACAAGTTTTGAGGTTTCAATAAAAAAAAGGTTTTATTTTCCAAAAAGCTGGAGGCGTGCTTGTTGGGGGGGTGGCATGTGGGTGTTGGGGGCAGTGTGCAGGCAGTGCGGCCTGTGTGTGGGGGCGTCTTCTGGGGAGGGCCATGGAGGTGCTCAGGGGTCTCCCTGATTGAAGTGGGCCCACAGGGCCTCGTGGACCCATACCCCCTCATGGTGGGCCTGGCAGCTGGGTGCGGCGGCCGGCTGGAGGAAGCCCGTGCCGGTGTCGACTGCCCACCCCTGGACGAAAGCCTTCCCCTTGCTCTCAACGATGTTGTGGAGCATGCAGCACACACCCACAACCTGGGGGTTGTTTTGGAGGCTGAGGTCCAGTTGGGCAAGGAGGCAGCGCGAGCAGCCCTTCAGTCCTCTCCACCACCTGGCGGGCATGGTTCAGGTGGGCGTTGAACCTCTCCTGGCTGGTGTTGAGGTGGCTGGTGTATGGGCGCATGAGCCAGGGCTAGAGGCGGTAGGCCGCGTCCGCCATGAGGCACAGGGGCACGGTGGTGTCCCCCAGAGGGATCTCCCTCTCGGGGATGTAGGTCCCTGCCTCCAGCCAGCAGCACAGGCCCAAGTTCCTGAAAACACAGGCATCATGTGTGCAGCCGGGCCAGCCCATGTACATGTCCTGGAAGCAGCTCCAACTGTCCACCATGGCCTGCAGGACCATGGAGTGGTAGCCCCTGTGGTTCATGTATCTTCCTCCGCTGTGGCCTGGAGCATGGATGGGGATGTGGGTCCCATCCAGGGCCCTGAAGCAGTTTGGGAACCCCATGGAGGCGAATCCGGCAACAGCTGTGTCCAGGTCCCCGAGTCGGATGACCCTCTGGAGCAACATGGCATTAAGCGCACGGACCACCTGTGGAGAGGGAACACAGGTGCCCATGAGGCTGTGCAGGGTGTCCCAGGGCCCTTCCCCCAGACCCCCCTCCCGGGCACCTCCCCAGGTACCCCAACCACCCAACCCCTCCCTCCCCGGTGCCCCTCCGTCCCCAGCCCCACACCCAGCCCCTCCCTCTCTCCTCAGCCCATACCTGGCCCCTCCCTCCCTCGCCCCCAACCCTACATCTGGCCCTCCCGGCCCCCATGGGGTGCGTACCTGGGCCTCCTTACCTCCACGATGACGACCCCGACCGTGGCCTTTCCCACTCCAAACTGGTGTCCCACGGAGCGATAGCTGTCTGGAGTGGCCAGCTTCCAGATGGCTATTGCAACCCTCCTCTCGACGAGGAGGGCACGCCGCATCTGAGTGTCATGGTGCCTCAGTGCTGGGGTGAGCCACTGGCAGAGCTCGAGAAAGGTCTGCTGGCACATGTAGAAGTTCTGGAGCCACATATCATCATCCCACTCCCGCATGATGAGCTGCTCCCACTACTCAGAGCTGGTGGGGTAGCTCCAGAGGCAGGGGAGCAGCTGGTGAGGGAGGAAGAGGGGACCCCGGTGGTCAGGGGCGTCCCCATCTGCCTCCAGGGAGGGCTTCTCTGGCAGGAACCACTGGGCGGCCTCCCGGGCAGCAACTAGCAGGGCGCTTGCCCCCTGAATGACTACCTGGAGGGCCTCCTCTTCCTGCTGCTGCTGCTGCTGCTGCTGCTGCTGCTGCTGGGTGTCCATATCTGCTCTGACTTGGTCTGTGAGAGAGTGGCTACTGCTCTGCAGACCTCATGCTGTGCAGGCTGGGTGTGTCTGGGAGGGGCCCTTTAAAGGAATGGCTTGCTGTTGCCCCAGAAGGGCTAGTCAAGCCTGTGACCCTGTCTGCGGGCTTTCCTGTTCCCTTATTTTGAAAGAGGGTGCTTGTGTGTGTGGAGGCTCCACATTTCCTTCCAGGGTGGCTCCTTTTGACATTCCCCGTTGCTACTTCGACGTTGAACGTCGATAGCACCAGCCCTGGAGGACGTGTAGACGATACGCATCGAAGTAGCCTATTTCGATGTTCTTACTTCGAAATAGGCTACTTCGACGTAGTGTGCTAGTGTAGACATAGCCATAATGAAAGAGGCAGAAAAGTCATATGGCATAAGGTTGAGAAAATACCACAACCAGATTTCATTACCAACCATCAAGTAACTGTTCCACCTCCAATGGCTTGAGCAGTGTCCTTTCCTCTCGGGCTCACCAGTCAAATACTGTAAGGGTCCAATCCACACACCAAAACTTTCTCCACACTCCCCTTCAAATGCCCCACTTACAACTCTGTCCAGCCCGTGTAGGCACTGACACATCACCCTGATGCATTCCCTCATTGAGCCTGAGCCAATATCACCTTTGTGCTGGTCTGGCATTCCACTTGCCCTTCCAGCTGCCGCACTGGCCACCTGACAGCCACTCCTGCCTGCCACCTGCTTGCCTGCTGTCTTGTGGGTTTTGCTGTAGGTAAAAAACCCTGTGATTTCAGCTTACAGTAGCATTCAGCTCTGGGCTTAGATACAGCATTTACCAAGGTGGATTCTTACAAAATAACTACAGACCCAGCTTTATCTTTATATTTGGGGGCGGGGTAAGGGGGGGAAAAGAGAGAGAGAGAGAAGAACTAGTTAAACCAGTCTGATAGCCACATAGCTAAAAAGCTCCTAGGCAGCTGGTTCAGCCACCGTCCCTTCCTCTCAAACCTCACAATGCTTAGATGGAGGGAGCCCAGTGTGATCCATATCTTACACAGCAGTGATGACTGCCCTGTACCCCCACGACAACTTCAAGCATTGGTGAGACTCCACAATTCTAACACTGGGGGATAGCATAAATCGTAACTTTACAACAACATGCTGTTTACAATAGACGAAACTTCATTGCTTCATCTGCTACCCATCAGGCTTTGTTTACAAGGCATTACATATGCACACGTTTGCTTTTTCATGCAAATGATCTCTGAAGGACACATTCCCCAAATCCGTCAGCAGTATTGAACTCCTGCTGTCACATTCTTACACAAGTCTATGCAAAGTGACCTTACATGCATGGCATTCAATGCCTAATAGTTTCAGAGGAATTTGTTATTTCAACAGTGGCTCTCATTGAAAATTTTCTGGCTTTTAAGATAAGAAAAAAGTTATTTTTAAGAGAAAGGTTTGTTCAAAATGTTAACTAATGGTCATCTACATCTGTACATGGGGCCTGATCTAAAGCCCACAGAAATCAAGAGGAATCTTTCAAGTTTGGATCAGATATTCAGAATTCAGTTCAGTAAATGGTTCTTCTCAGTGGATCTCATGCACTGATGTAATCCTATTGATTTAAATAGGGTCCTGACATGTGTAGGGTTTCACACACATAGGCCAGTCTGCAGTCACAAGGACTCCATTTTTCTCAAACATGCCTGCAAACAGTTTGCACTGTTTTACAGACCTTTGATGTGGGCTTTCAAAACATTTTCATCTAAGTTTGATCAGGACTGTAAGGGAATTATGTTTTTCTAAAATTGCTCAGTTCCTTATTAAAGAAGCATGTGTGGAGTGAGATTCCTTCTTTAAGCAACCCTTTCTAATACATTGCTTGGACAAGCAGATGTCTTATATTTATTCTGTTTTTTTCTACCCAATGTTTAAATCCTGGTTGAGGTTTCTGTAGTCTTATCAAAAACCCACAAAGAAGATGAAAGAAACATACAATTTGTATCTAATCCCCAATACACTGAGTGAAGTAAAGTGCCAGGCAGACCACTGATGCTGACGCTATCAGGGTCATAGAGCTTTAGAAGCTGAACAAAATATTGAAGCTATTATATGCAAGTTCTGAGGTTTTCAGACAAGAGTGCTGAAAAAGCTTAGCATAACTTGAACTGTATTAAGGAGCCAGCTCAGCAGAATGCTAATACCTGCATTAGTAATGATGTCACTTTTCTGGCAGGAAACATTTTTTGGTTGAAAGCATTGGGTTTCTTAATAAAGGTTGACTTACTCACTGTGCTCACAGGGCCAGATTGTGCCATGGAAAAACCTGTGGTCGAGGGCTTAACTGGTCTCAGAGGTTTACAGGATCTGTCACTATCTGACAGAATTTCATTAGTGCAGAACTGAATTTGAGGTCCTAAACAGCTTGTTTCAATAAGGCTGTGACTCCCTTTGAAGAGAGCAGGAAAGTGCTTTTAATGTTCAATAGCAGACACCAGGGTTCCCTCTAATTTTTTCTACCCATGGGCAGAATAAATTTTATGTGCACCAACGCATGGGCAGATGTGCACTACCATAGAAACACAGGCTGCTGGTTGTCCATGTTGTGGGCGCTCTGCTATCCAGCTTGGCGGCATCTGACTCTCCCCTCGGCAGCCACCCAAGTGCTCAGCTTACAGGAAACACTGACAGACATGGAGGGTGCATCTACACTAGCCGGCTACTTTGAACTAGCTGGAACAATGTCGAAATAGTACACGTTGCGTCTGCATGTGCCATGAACTTAGGCGTCGAGACTTTGAAATCGCTATTCCTATCCGAAGATGGGAATAGCGCCCTACTTTGATGTTCAATGTCGAAGTAGGGCGTGTATAGACGATCTGCTTCCCTCTATGTCAAAATAGCAGGATCTTCCATGGCAGCCATCAGCTGAGATTTTGAGAGACACTCTGTCCAGCCCCTGCGGGGCTCTATGGTCCTTAGCCCAGGGCTTGCGGCTGCTGCTGCTGCTGCTGCTGCTGCTGCAGCTGGGGGTGCATGCTGCATGCATGGGGTCTGCAACCGGTTGTTGGCTCTGTGGATCTCATGCTGTGCAGCCAAGTGTGTCTGAGAGGGGCCCTTTAAGGGAGCGGCTTGGGGCTTTGCTGGCCCCTTATTTCGACGGGGAGTGCTTGTATGTGTGGACACTCCTCATTTCCTTCCGGGACGGCTCCTTTCGACAGTCTCCATTGCTACTTTGACGTTGAACGTTGATGGCACCAGCCCTGGAGGACGTGTAGACGATACGTGTCGAAGTAGTCTATTTCGATGTTCTTACGTCGAAATAGGCTACTTCAACGTAGTGTGCTAGTGTAGACATAGACAGAGTGGCTGTCCAGGGGAAATGGTCTGGCTTTACCAGAATGTGGCAGGACTACTGGGAACAGACCCAGCCTGATGGCACAGCAGTGTCTGATATGGGTCTGATTGGCATGAGATGGAAGATCATAAGATGAAGCAAAATATATCAATGAAATTTATTTCCAGCCACATAGTTATATGAAATTTGTTCCTTGTGTGAGCACCCCATGGCCGGTCCAAACTCTTCAGCACTATTGTGTCTAGTGTCATCTGCTGGTAAGAGCAGAAAACATAAAAGAAAATACCTGAGGGTAGGAGATTATTGTTGCATTCTCTCTTTGCCAGCCATAGTGGTTGTGTTCCCCTCTGCTGCAGGCCACCATCCCTCTCAGGCTTACTGCAGATCTCATTGTCTTGGCCGACTGTGAATGCAAGTGACCTAACCCACTGTACACTTTTGTAGGAAAAGAGAAGAGGTACCTCCATGATGCCAACTGGCAGAGGGCACAGGGAGTTCATAAGGGTTTTACAGGGATCCCCTGGGTCAGCTACCTAAATAATAGTTACCAAAGGGAGGCCTGTACTGAGACCCAGTGTCCCGCTGGCCATCATAATCCCTGTGAAACGTATGGATGGTTAATATTACGGAGTAATGTAGCTGTACTCAAGCCCACTGATGTGGGCGGGAAAGGAGGCAGTTGCCTTGGGGCCCAGTGTTTCAAAGTGGTCCAGAGCTCCAGCTACCACTGCTGCTACTTTGGCAGCGGTGTCAGGCAGTGCTCCATGCCCCTTTGAAGTGCTGAGGCAGCACTGCTCTGTCTGCAGGCAGCTGGGAGAGGGGGCGGGGACCAAAGACGCAGTCCCAGCGATGCTGAGGGCTGACTGCCCTAGGCCCCACCTCTTCCAGGGTGCTGAGCCAGGATCTCCCCTCTCACCTTGCCATGGGGCCCCTGGTGGCTGCCTGGCTATATTGAAAAGTCTGTAGTGAAGATCTTGGAGTTAAGGCTGGTCCCCAGGTGGTGACGTACTTTGGATATGTTCTTTTCGGGCAGAAGTAACAGACACGTGTCTCCCAGTCTGGCCACTTGTGTATTATGTACCTCACACTGTGTCTCTTTGCATACTGAGCCAGAGGCGGAATGAATGAAATTCTGAGTGATCTGTAAGTGAAGAAGTGTACGGGACTAAAGGAACAGCAAAGGCTCCCTATTCATGAATAAAGATAAAGGATTAGTCTGGTAGATCTGGGAATACAAGGAAAGACTTTGAATGCTTCAGCTGGAAAGCATTAAGGTTGCCAGCTTTCTAAATGCACAAAATCAAATACACTTGCTCCAGCGTCACCCTTGTCCCATCCCTTCCCTGAGATCACACCCTGCCCCCTTCTCCGATGCCCTGCCCACTGCTCAATCCATTTCCCAGCTCCATCACTCACTCTCCCCTGCCCCCCCACAACTCCCCTTCACCAGGCTGAGGCAGGGAGTGGGGGTGCAGGTGCAGTGCGGAAGCCAGGCTGCAGCAGGTGCAGGAGTGGGGGGCTCAGGGTGTGGGAGAGGGCTTCAGGCTGGGGAAAGAGGTTGAGGTATGGAGAAGGTGAGGACTCTGTGGGGCCAGGGTTGAAGGGTTTCCAGGGGGCTCAGGGCAGTGCTGACCAGAGCTGCCAGGGTCCCTTTTTGACTTGGAATTCCTGGCAGCCCTAGCAAGCATATTTACAGTGTGCTTATTTAACAAAAGGAGGCTCACAGCCAACCTGGCTGTAAAACCCTGGAAGGATCTTGGGTGAGCAATACTCTCCAAGCATGCAAGTATCTTGTAAATTAAGACTAGGCTCTAGGAGGCATGTTATAATTTTATTTTATATATACCGATTTGTTCCCGATATTTATACTTGCTGCTGCTTGAATCTCTACGTGTTTGTTCAAATTATACTTCATTTCACAACAAACTTCTCTAAGTGCTGTGAATTAAGCAGGGTGATGATCTGAGGTAGAACTGGTAAGCTGGAGTGCACTGTGCCTCTGGAAGCAGGAAATCAGAATGCTCAGAGGACCGGGGCTGGATGATCCTGGAAGTCTCTCAGAAGGCTTGAGGGTTGGGGAATGCCAGTTATTAAACTGTATTTTGACAGCAGGGCCTATGAAGCCTAGAGATGGCAGTGAACATTGTTGCAGGAGCCAGTGGAGTTCGGGAGTTGACCCACAGCAGGCACAGCAGGCTTCCTCATGCTAAAAGCAGATGGTAGCGAGGTGCCTCATAATCCTGGGTGCTCCTGGGAAGCGTCAGAAGTTCCATTCCAAATTCCATGAGATTCTTCTGTTGGAATTTCCTTTGCATTTTTCCATGAAAGAAGAGGGCCTCTGGACCTCACAGAAGAAACCAGGCGACTGTAATCTATAAACTCAGCCGCATGCTAAACTTCATTGGAAAATCATACCTCATTTCTGTGGGTCTTGGCCTCTCCACACTGTTACTTTAGCTTCCCTCCTTTGGCAGCATGGCTTACTTATGATGCCATTGTCTTTCCCCCCACAATTACCACACCCTTACCTCCTCTGTCCAAGGAGATACAATGGAAAGGGAGTGACAATAGTTCCCCGAATGGATTTCTGGCCAGGCCTCCAGGGGATTAAACTGATGTGAATGACTGCACTTTAACTCCTTTCTCACCTAGCCTGGCTCCTCATAATCATTGGGTTTGAATGACTTTGAGTCTCTGTAGAGGAGCTGGGTGGGATCGCATGCTGTCTTGTCTCTTCCACTTTTGAAAGGGAATATCAGAGCCATGGTTTGTAACTTACTATAGCATTTGTATGAAAAGCATGTGTCACAGCAGAAATCCTTCATTTCCACTTCACTGTAACAAATCACTGAAGGGTGGATATTCTCCATTCTGGGCAAAACCCGCTGCAGGAGAACACATGCTGGCAGACATAACGATGCTGATGGGCCAGAATTGTGGTGCCTTTAATCACCTGGCAAAGCCGAACAAGCAGCCTTGCAAAAGAGGGCTCCTTTGTACTTTGCATTAGAGCATGGGGAGCTTGTATTTAACAATTCGATTATTTTTTAAACATATATATATATAATAAATATATATTATTGAACAGCAACCAGGACCTGCTGCATACTAGAGAAAACTCTCATTTAATGGACCCTGATTTAATGGACTTTGGAAATAATGGATGCTGTCCCCCAGCTCCCCCTCCCAATAAATGCTGGTGACTCACCAGAGCTGCCAGAGCCACAGCAGCTGCTGGAGTACCCAGAGCGGGCAGAGCTGCCACGAGAGTGTCTGGGGCTGCCAGAGCTAGAGGAGCTGTGTGGGTTGTGGCAGGGCACGGTGGGGCACAGGAGCTCTCCTTACCCAGCACTGTGTGCGTGGAGCATGTTGACGCTCAGCCAGCGCTGCCTGCAAAGGCACTGAGCAGCAGCCGTGGCATTGGAGGCTGCTGCCTGCTGGCAGGCTGGGGGCAGCAGCCATGCTCTACCTTCCTGCAGGCGGCCTGGAGCCAGGGGCTGGAGGAGCCACAGTGCTGAGTGTGCCAAGAGCTGCAGGAGATGGAAGGAGCCAGGACGGCCTGCAGCTCCTCTCCGAGTAACTGGGAGAGGGAGATGGAGGTGTGAGGGGACGAATGGGGAGGGAGCGGGGAAGGGAAGGAGAGGGCAGAGGACAGGAGTGAGTGATGGGCTGGGACGGTTAATGCATCGTCATACAGTGTAATCATTCAGCTATAACGGACTTTTGGCATTAACAGACACCCCTTTCCCCATTAGTTGGTTAAATCGATGGTTTACTGTATTGTCTCTTCTGGTCCCTGTCATCTGGGATGACCAAAATGGACCATAATGGCCTTTGGTCTCTGCAGCCGCACCCCTACATCTATATATAACGAGGGCAGGGGGCAAGGTTTCCATATTGATTGAGGGCACTTTATTAAGAATTGCTCCAATTCTGTGAGGCTTAGGCTGTATGTGCACAGCAAGTGCGCCTTCTCTCTGGCATTGTAGTGGTACAGCAGGCTCAATAACCATGCTGCTGTTAGTCCCTGGGCATGACTGCATTCCTGTGGCTCTTCCAATAGGGTTGGCAGGGTACGCATTGACAAAGCATTGGCCTCTGCTATGCATATGGCAGAAACGCCGTTACTTTGTGAGAAGTTTATACAAGAACAGCTGTCCCCCTCCTCCGTCTGTGCTGTCTGACCTGTATAATGGGTATGCAGGATTAGTGGGTTAGGGCAACTGATCATGGTATCATCACACCATGTAGCTGTATTGTCCTTGGTATAACTTAAACTCAGCGACTCCCATCAGGGCAGTATAATGGAATGATGAGTACAATCCTCAAGCCTTAGATCCGTGTGTAAGGAGAGTATCTCCCCTGACATTTAACAGTGAGGTGTAGAAGAGGATTTCAGGAGCTGATCTTATTTGAAGGGACACACCCACCCTGCCTAGGTGTTCAGCATGATGGGATTGCTTGCCCAAATGATCACTTTTGATTCGTTCCAAAACTAGTCTCCTTGTTATCGGGTTCACAGCAATACAGTAACCCCCCGATATGTGCAGTTTCAACTTGCACTTAACTTGCGTTAACACAAGTTAAGCCCACGATGAGATCCCTTCCCCAGGCCCCCACTCCAGCCCCTGGCTCCCCCAGCTGGGGGAAGCCAGGTGGGCAGCCGCAGCGGCACAGCTTCTCCTGGGCTTCCCCCAGTTGGGAGAAGCTGTGCTACCGTGGCCAACTGCCCGCCCGGCTTTCCCCAGCTGGGGGAAACTGAGGAGAAGCTGCGCCTGGCTCCCTGCCATTGTGGGAGCCAGGAAACTGACCAGCGCAGGTCAGTTCCCCCCTCGCCCCCGACTTGTACAAAATTTGAATTACGTGAGGGAGCTCAACCCTCACATAACTTGTGGGTCTAGTGTAAAGGGTTGTCATCTTAGGTGTGTGAATCCAGGGCAGCAGAACTGTGCCTGGCATACCCCAATGGAGGGACTCACCCTCAACCCAATGGCACTTCCTGGGCAGGGGACATGGGTTCCAAAGACTAGTAAGCGGACTTGAGTAAAATAATAATAATAAAAAATAATAAAACAACAACAACAACAAATTAGACTCGGTTGAGTCTTGCTACAGGCTGCAGAGCTGAAATCACTGACGGGTAGAACGAAGTATCAGACCTATTTTGGGATGGTGTCTCTGATGGAAGAAGACTGCCCTGTGTGCAGCAGCAGTGGGGCTCCCCTATTAATAGATGTGTGAAGTGTGGGGAGGCCTGAGGAAATCTTGGTGGCTGACCAATAGGGTTGGTGGAGAGGCATGACCAGTGTCCAGCAAAGCGGCTGTTGGAGAGAGGTGGCCATTGTGTCAGGGCAGCTGGTAGCAAGGAGTGGCCAGTAGAGTGGCTGGCAGAGAAATGTGGCCAGCAGCCAGTGGGGCAGGGGACCAGAAGAGAGCCCCACAGAGAGGCATGGCAGTTACTCAGTGGGGTGGAACGCAAATGCCTGAGCAAGGGAGCCTGTAAGGCGCCCCCTCCCCTTCCCCCTTCAGTCAAGAGTGAGAAGTGATCTCTGCAGATGAGCTTCTGAGGCTGCAGTTACTAATGACAGCCACTAACAGTGGGAAGCAGAGCAGGGCCAGGTGTGTTACAGGGACTTTTTGGTGGCTGGACTTAAGAAAAAGGACACTTTTGCTCATGGTTTATGTTTACGAACCCTAGTTACGGTGTTTTCCCGATCATGCTGAGTTACCTCCCTACTTCTATTAAGAGTTTTTGGATACACTCCGACTCTGTGCTTGTGAGAGGGGAAGTATTGCCTGTTAGAGGCACCCAGAGGGGAGTGTGTCAGTGGGCAGGGGCTTGGGCTGGTTTGGTGTTGAATTATTGAAAAGGACCCCCTAGATACTAAACCCAGTCTTTGTTGCTGCCAACGCTGGCAGAAGGTTACAGGTGTTATAGTTATTATAAGTTGGTGCATGTATTTTAATTATTTGTCTTACTAATTAATTATCTATTTTAATGGTGTAAGTAATTAAATGTACCATGGAAAGACTGATTATGTGTGGGGGAGATAGGAGCAGGATTCAGCAGGAAAAATGTGGAGATTAAATGCTTGCAGATGTCACTATGTGGTAATCAGCTAATGTTGACATGTAGGCCAAGGTAATCCAGAGTGACCCCGTCTCCTCCCCCTTTTTTGTCAGAAGGAACTGTGCACTTAATCTGAGGCATCCAGCACAGGCTGCACCTCTGAATACCCAGGCATCAGAGTTCACTCTTCTCTTGTCTGATTTCTTTGGATGACAATTTATATCACTCCTTACCTTACCTATTTAGAAAAACTAGCTGTGCATCAACCACGGTAACTCATCACTGCACAATCTTGGCAATGACCGTCACATCCTGGCACAAGACCACAGCTGAAGTCCAAGTGCAAGGGCATTCAGGGTCACTCCTCTGTGCTGTTGACAAGTTGTTTTCAACCCTTTGCTTATTAATTGTCTTTAGCAAAGTGTTCCACGCTGAGTGGACCCAGTTATATAACATGCACTGTGCAACAATGCACAGACCTACTTTTGCAAGACAAAGCTGAGCATGTGCAGTACATTTGCCTCTAGCAATAAAACACTAGTGCCGAAAAGGGAAAAGCATTAAAAAGATTTTTACAGAATGTTCTCTTTTTTTCAAGTGATATAAAGGCTCTTTAGGTAAAAAGAAATTCCTCACATAAAAATCATACAAGATTCTCCTAATCTGTCTTACTGACAGCAACTCTGATTAGCGAGATTGAAGTAGGTTTTTGAAACAATTATTCTTCTACATTGTTGGTTTGCTTTTGACATTTCATCATGCCTGAAGAGCCTAGGCTGTTCTGCTTCTGATCGATTTTGCTCTCTGTTGAAGGCTTATCATTGTAGTTGTCATGCATCACTACAAGGCTGTAGTGTTTGTTTTTCCAGCACTGTAGGGGAATGTTTAATTTAACAAACTTAATTTTGTTTGTAGTTGCTTAAAGTGCATGAAAATAATATTAATTGCAATGCTTCTCACAATGGGGCATTAATCTTGATTGGGATCTCTAGGATCAAGTGTAAATAATAATAGCTTTAAAAGTTTATGGCCCCATAAAGTAGATGGCCTTTTACACATGAAGACTCGTTGTAGAAGCAGTCAAAAGTAATCACTTGGGCAAGCAGTCCCATCATGCTGAACACCGAGGCAAGGGGTGTGTGCCTTTTACACTTGTAGAAAGTCACTTTTCCCAAAAAAATTTATTGTTGATGTGAGAAGGATCTGTCAACAGAAGTGACTGTTGGAAGTGATTTCCCGGCAAACTTCTGTCGACAGATTGTGACTATTCATAAAAGCAGATCGAAAGAGCAGTCTGCTCTATTGACAGAGGCTACGTCTACACGTGCACGCTACATCGAAATAGCTTATTTCGATGTAGTGACATCGAAATAGGCTATTTCGATGAATAACGTCTACACGTCCTCCAGGGCTGGCAACGTCGATGTTCAACTTCGACATTGGGCAGCACCGCATTGAAACAGGCGCTGCGAGGGAACGTCTACACGCCAAAGTAGCACACATCGAAATAAGGGTGCCAGGAACAGCTGCAGACAGGGTCACAGGGCGGACTCAACAGCAAGCCGCTCCCTTAAAGGGCCCCTCCCAGACACAGTTGCACTAAGCAACACAAGATCCACAGAGCCGACAACTGGTTGCAGACCCTGTGCATGCAGCATGGATCCCCAGCTGCCGCAGCAGCAGCCAGAAGCCCTGGGCTAAGGGCTGCTGCACACGGTGACCATAGAGCCCTGCAGGGGCTGGAGAGAGAGCGTCTCTCAACCCCTCAGCTGATGGCCGCCATAGCGGACCCCGCTATTTCGATGTTGCGGGACGCAGATCGGCTACACGTGCCCTACTTCGATGTTCAACTTCGAAGTAGGGTGCTATTCCCATCCCCTCATGAGGTTAGGGACTTCGACGTCTCGCCGCCTAACGTCGATTTCAACTTTGAAATGGCACCCAACACGTGTAGCCGTGACGGGCGCTATTTCGAAGTTGGCGCTGCTACTTCGAAGTAACGTGCACGTGTAGACGCGGCCAGAGAGCACCCAGACTGCCTGGCCCTCTCTCAACAGAACAGTCAACCAGAAGCTCTGCAAACAGGGCTGCCTGGTGAACCAGAAGCCCTGTCTGTTGACGGAAGGGCTCTGTAACATCTACATAGCTCTTTGCTCAACAGAACATTATCAAGACAGGTATTATATCTGAACAGGGAGAGGTATAATGCAGCCGGCGGATGTGATATTTGTTGACAGACTATTGACAAAGCGCATTTACATGTAGACGCTCTGCAGGTTTTTCCAACAAAAACCCAGTTTTGTGGGAAAAAACCCTCTCATGTAGACATAGCCATAATGTAAATAAAGCCCTGAATGAGGAAAGGAGTTCAAGAACAGAGTGACTCTAGGGAGTATTGCCTGAAAAGATGGAATTAAAGGGGGGACTCAAAATTGAGGAGGGAGGGCACTTGGTGGCTGAGAACTGGGGAAACGTTATTCATGCAGTAAACAGTAGGAAGGCAAGAGTGGCAAAAAGAGTGAAAAAAAAGCAAAAATGTAAGAAGGCTGGATAGGAGCAAAAATGGCAGAAAGAAGTGAGATGAACAACAGGAAGCCCTGTGGCACCTCACAGACTAACAGATATTTTGGAGCATAAGCTTTTGTGGGCAAAGACCCACTTTGTCAGATGGTGAGCTGGGAGATGTAAGAGTAGAGACCTATGTAATGGAAAGATTATGTAGGATTTTGTCGATGAGGACAATAAGTCTGATACAGTAATAGGCAGAAAGACTGACCAGGGATGGTTACAATATTCAAGGAAAGAGATGTCCAGACCATTGGCAAGAGTTTTAGCAGAAGGGACTGTAAGATAATGGTATATTTTGGATAAAATGGAAAGAAATAATCCATACTTATAGTAATAGTAGCTTTGTAAAATGTTTTCTGTGGAAAATGAAACCTGATTTCACAGCCTCAGCTGTCTGGCCTCAATAAGTAAAAATATCTTCTGTAAGGCACAGGCATTTTCTATATTCCTCACGGGTACTGGATGCTGTTTGTGTTGCTAGAATAATTCCCCTGGTAAGCTGATACTTCTCTTAATGTGTCCGAGAAGCACATTACCTGTATTCTTAATAAACAGCCCTCTGATTTGTACTCTATTACCATCAACAACGGTTTTTCTTCACTCACCCCCCCTCAAAGTATATTTCCTGATTGCAGAAGCATATGTCTAAAAATAAAGTTTACAGAGACAGACTTAGGAGGTAGAAATGTAAGTAGGATTTGATATACCCGTAATGAAGTGTCATTCACCACAGTCACACACATAGGCCGTTTCTACACAGGCCACTTCCTTCAGAAATGGCATGCTAATACATGGAGTGAAAGATGCTAATGAGGTGCGGATGCAAATTCTTCGCACCTCATTAGCATAACGTCACGTGATTTGGAGTCTGGAAGACCGTTCTTCCGGACTCCAAAATGCCATGTAGAAGCATGGCCCCTGGGGAGGCTTCTGGAAGGAAGTCCTTTTTCCAGAGGCCCATTCTTCCTGAAAATTTGTGGGAAGAAGGGGCCTCCAGAAGAAGCATATCCTTCCGGAAGGCCCCCCCCGGGGGGCTGTGCTTCTACGTGGCATTTTGGAGTCCAGAAGAACGGTCTTCTGGACTCCAAATCACCTGACCTTATGCTAATGAGGCACGGGGAATTTGCATCTGTGCCTCATTAGCATCTTTTGTTCCTTGTATTAGCAGGTGGCCTGTGTAGAAATGGCCATAGGGTGTGTCTACACTTGCATTCCTCTTTCTAAAGAGGTATGTAAATGAGGGAAATCAAAAATGCAAATGAAGTGCATATTTGCATATTGGGTGCCTCATTTGCATATTCTTATTTTGAAAGAGCTTCTTTTGAAAGAAGAAAAACCAGTGTAGACACTGCTCTTTCGAAAGTAAACCCCATCTTTGAAAGAATTCTTCTTCCCTTTATTTAATGGGAAGAAGGATTCTTTTAAAGATGGGGTTTACTTTCAAAAGAGCAGCATCGACACTGGTTTTCTTCTTTCGAAAGAAGACTATGCAAATGAGGTGCCAAATATGCACCTTATTTGCATTTTCAATTTCCTTCATTTGCATACCTCTTTTGAAAGAGGAATGCAAGTGTAGACGCACCCACCGTGTTATTTTTAATGCCCATCAGACTTTAGTTGAAACAGATGTGGGCCATTTGAGTAAAAACTGTCTTTTTCCAACCCAGTGGAACTATGACTAGTGCCACTGAAAAATCTTTATTCTGAGATTTTATCCGTTGTTCCCCACTCCTTTTCTTTTTCTAAATTGCAGTTTCCTTTTAGTGAAAGTGTTAAATTATGGCCTGCAATATTTCCCCCTGCATCTTCTCTATCTTTCACTGGTTTATTCTTTCTTAAAGTAGAACAGTCTTTCTCATTTTTACTTACTGGTTCATTGTTACTCCAAGTATAAATTCATAGCTTGTCAATTTTCTTCCCCTGCTTTCCCTGCTTGTTTCTTTCTTGTTATTTCCTTGCTGAGTGCTTTGAACAGAGAGTTACACAAAACAAGATTTTCCAGCGAAATCTATTTTAAGCAGTCTGTGCTGTAGCAGACACAAGCTACAAGAGAGAGAATTTAGAGTCATACAAAAGGCTTAACAAGGGTTGATTTGGCCAGACCAACCTTATCTCTTTCTTTGAGATGATAACTGATTTTTTTTTAGACAAAGGAAATGCATTAGATCTAATCTAGCTGAATTTCAGTAAGGTATTTGATAGAGTTCCACATGGGAAATGGCTAGTTAAACTGGACAAGATGGAGATTAATATGAGAAATGGAGAAGGAAATGGTAAAAGGGGAAGCTACAACCCGTTATACAGAAAGTTAGGTGAACTGTCAGGCTGGAAGGAAGTTGCTAGTAGAGTTCTCCTGGGATCAGTCTTGGGACCAATGTTATTTAACAGTTTTATTAATGACCTTGGCACAAAAAAAATGGAAGTGTACTAATAAAATTTGCAGACATGACAAAATTGGGAGATATTGCCATTATAGAAAGAGAGAGGAAGATCATAGAAGAGCTGGAGGACTTTGCAAACTGGAGTAATAGAAATTTAATAGTGTAAAGTGCCAGGTCATACACTTGGAAATTAGTAATAAGAATGTTTTCTACAAGTTAGAGATGTATCAATTGGAAATAACAGAGGAGGAGAAAGACCTGGACGTATTGGTTGATCACAGGATGACTATCAGCTGCCAGTGTGATGTGGCCATGAAAAAGGCTGTTGTTATCCAAGGACCTGTCAGGCGAGGGATTGCAGGAGAGGTAGGGAAGTATTACTGACGTTATGCAACACACTGGAGACACCTCATCTGGAATAGTGTGTGTAATTCTGGTTTATCAAGCTTATGAAAGATTAATTCAAACTGGAACAAGTACAGAGATGGGCTATTAGGTGTATGCCTACACTTACCCGTGAGATCAGCCCATTCAGGGATGATCCAGATGTGTGAAATTGATGCCTTTGGTGTCTGCAGTTGGACCCCCATACTCCTCCTATTGGGAGGAGTAAGTGAGGTCGATGGGAGAAACGCTCCCGTCAACCTCCCTCAGAGACAGATCTTACAGTTGACTGCAGATACATCAATTCTAGCTATGCAGTTGCCATAGCTAGAAGTGCATGTCTGCAGTCAACTGTAAGCTCTAGTGTAGCCCAAGACTAGGATGGCATCCCCTTTGTAATTTATTCATTTTTATTTTGTTTGATGAACTGCCTCTAGAACCTGGCATAGCCTTAGTTTAAGTTTGTGTCCTCTTGCTCTTGTACTGAGCCCTATATAATGTAATCCTGTAGCACATCACCCTTTTATTTGCGTCTGCAATTTTGGGTAACCCCTTGCCCTGAACTTTTTGGATAATTCAGATCAAGTCTCTCTATTGTTATTGTTCGCCTCAGCAGCACCTTTTGCATTCAATTTTTACAGTTCAATTCTTTATTCATGTTTTAGATGTAGAACAAGAAAGAGCTATTGGAAGAATTAAATATAATAGAAAAGAGCAATGCAGGTATTGCTTTTATGTTAAAATTTAAATACTCATAAATAATTGAAAGTGTAGATTAGACACAGGCATGTTTGATTTACTAAATTTTGTTCTAGTCATAGAGGGTAAATCACAGTAAGGAGATCATATTTGATTAAAAGTGTCTATTATTATTGGCATTAAAAATATTCTTTCCAGAACTGTTAAACCATTTATGGCAGTAGACTGGTTTGTTGTTTTGGGAGTAGGTAAAATCTTTCATTTCGTTTTTTGGCACTCAGCATAGTTCTTAAAAAACATTATGATATGTTATGATTTAGATTTTCTGTTCCTATTAATTCGTAGCATGAGGTGTAGTCTTACTTGGATGTCTTCCCGGAAGGTTTAATTTTTTTGTGAGGAAAGGGATGACATTTACAGGTCATGCGCAGTGATGTAGCTGCTTCACTGCAATGTCAGCATTTATAATTGGTTCGGGCCTGCCGATAGGACAGAGGCATGGGGGGTGGGGGAGGCGACAGTTGCCCTGGGGTCTGGCAATACAAAAGAATTCCCAGCCACCATAACTGCAGCAGCTGTGGCAAAAAGACCCCTGGGCCTATTAAGCAGCTGCTGGCATACTGCTATGTTCAGTGCTGAGGGGTGGGAGGAGGGGCACACCACAGTCCCCAGCACTAAGACTGCCCTGGCTCCACCCCTTCTGCACAAGACCCTGCCTGTTCTGGGGCATGGAGCAAGTCCTCCTGCTCCCTGCACCCCACTGCCTTTTTCAGGAGCCTGGTAAAGCTGTTGGCCCTGCTGAATTTGTTCCAAGATCAGTAGTTGTCAATGTTGCTGCTGTTCACTAGATATCAAATATCAATTTTTATATAACACACAAATGGCTCAGTTATGCCTCTGTGGTCACTGGTGAAATATTTTTCTGTTGTCTATGTAGCATGTGAGTGTAAAAAACTTGACTCCTAAATCCACAGGCCCAGTCCACCAAGCCACTCCTTAGGGCTGGACTGTTGTGCCTCCATAAGTCCCAGGAAGTCTGCCAAAGGCTTTGCCTGCAACTTGCTGCATTGGTACCTCAGTTTTTATGCTGCCTTGATTCTGGAAATTCTCACTGATGTCCTTATGAGAGTAGGGATCAAGCAAGGCCCCAATTCAGCATATGCCTGAGTCCTATTAGCTTGAACAAGATTTAAGAAAGTGCTTAAAGTTAAGAATGTAGTTAACTGGTTTGCTGAATTGGGCCCTCAGTGTGAGGCCCCTGTTCTGTACTCTTTGTGCTTGCATTGCAATTACTCAAGTGCTCCTCCTCATTTGTCAGGTTGGCATTCGGAGGGAGGAACTCAGGATTTGATCCAAAACAGAGATGGAAGTTTATCTGCTATTCCATCTATACCTCAGAGATTCCACAATGCTTTTAGTTTCCTTGGGTTCATGTGTTCTTAACAGTTCAATAAAGGTGGTAGAGTTTGGATAGTTGTGCATTTGGGGTCTGTAGTTCTCGTAGACAGACTTTGCAGTTGGACATGGTTATGTGATAGGAGTGCTGCTAAACTTTCCTACGTTTTGCTACATTGCTAATTTTTAATATATGAGCAAGTGATTCAAATCCCTCCTACAGTCCAGTTTGGCCAAAGAGATTGTTTGTTGTTGTTGATCTGTAACGCTGAGTTTTTCTGCATAGGGGCCAACCCTTTCACACTTATGCAATATGTTTAAAGTCAGGCCTACAAGCAGTCTTGCTGACTCAGTGGGCCGAGTCATATGCATAAAACGTGTAAGTGCTTGCAGGTTCAGGCCCATAGATACTGGTTTATGAAAATATTTAAAGCAGGCTGGCACTGTTTGCCCGGCAACACTGCCTTCAGAAGGGAAATGCTCAGTGGGGTCTACTGAACTGTGTTTGCAGCGTTCACTAAGAGAAGTGGGAGTCTCTCTCTGTCTCAATGGTGGGTGGGGACGCTGGAGCATATATTTTGCAAATAAACCAAAACTTCATGAAGGGGGTAGGTTCTGATCTGATCTGCTGCAGCTTAGACAAGGTGTGTTTGGAGTGGGAGGGTAGGGAGGGGGAGAAGCCATCTTCTCACAGGTTAAAATGAAGGGCTAACCCCTGCAATCCGTAATTGTCTGGGGGCCTCTGCACCGCTTTCTGGACAGCCTGTTTCTCACCCAGCTCCCTAACACACATCTGCAGCTCGGCAGGGTTGGAGGTAGGGTGATGTGGACGCTGCTCATAGCATATATGTGTACAGTGCACCTGTCACTACTGTGCACAGATTCGTGGTGCATTAAGGACCCTCCTGGGATAGGAACCAAATCAATGCCAGGGCCAATGCTCTGCCCAGTATTGTCTGCGGAAGAGCTCTGCAGCTGCTGGGGCCCCTTTGTGAATGGCTAGCCTGATTAATTTATAATCCAAGTTAAGACACAGTCTAAAGAGAGAGGGTAACAGGCACCTGGGTCAGGGAATAGGGATGGCTGGAAAAGGGGCCCAGCAATAAGTTCATGTGATGTTTTGGTTAGTACGGCAGAGCTGAGCATTAGTAACATATAAGCCCTTACTATTACTGGGCCAAGTCCTGTGATCCTTACTCCATTTGTATTCAGTCAAGCCTCCTACTAATTTCAGAGAGTTACCTGATTATGGATTCAATATAAATGGAGCATTTGACATATTATGAAGGGAAGACTTACGTATCTTACAAAAGAGGTGTGTTTTAAGGACAATTTTGAAGGAAAAGAGGGTGGCACTATGGAGGACTTAGGCAGGGAGCGTGGGGTAGAGGTGTCAACCATTTGGGCTACACGAGCAAAAAGCCAGCTAATTCTAGTAGAGCGTACAAGACAAATGTTAAAATAATAGGCTCACATAATGTTTCTTCATGGCTCAGTTGTTTGGCCAGCTTGCTATTGGCTCTGTTGCTGTAGTTATTTCCATGATACTTGTCACTGCAGGCTCGTCAGTTTTACTTAATTCTCTGGCATGTTCAAAGAATGGATCCCAATTAAGTCCATTTCCTTGAACTTCATCATTGCGGTCACAGCTCAGTTTGTGCATTCCAACTACATGACAAGCTTGGCGTAGCCATTCTGGCAGAGAGGGAATTGCCTGTAACTTCCATTCTCATGCAATCAGGATTTTTCCTATCAGTATGAGATGGTCTGCTAGTTTCAGCTCCGATCCGAATTTGCTCAGACCTGGAAAGACTCCCAAGACGAAAGTGGTAAGGGGACCTTGAGCCTGTATTTCCTCCATGTTAGAGGCATAATCATGTATTTACACCCAGAAAGGGTGCTTTGAATCACTGGGAGCTGAGGGCACTTGGTGCCTCAGCCAAGGCATTTAGCAATGCAGAGGAGCAAATCCTAATTTGGGGTACAGGTGAAAAAAAAGTGTCAAAATACTGATCTCTCCAGACTGTGCACAGCACTTATCAAAGTTGGTGTTTGCACCTATAGATTTTTCAAAGTAGATTTATTCAGGTTGGTACTTGTATCAGGTTTCATCCCCAAGGCTTCTCCAAGTAACACTGCCAGACCTACCCACAGAAGGGTAAAACAATTGCTAGCTACATTTGGTCATATTCTGTGTTGCAGTTCTGCTAGTTAACCATCAGTTGCAGTTGGCAGGTTCTGAGCCCCGTGTGGTCAGGGACTTAATGGGTCACCCTGTTTTCTTCTCTCTTCCTCCTCTACCATGTAACTCAGTTCTCACACTCATACGAACAGGAAAATGGCTTTTACGTTCTTGCACTACTCTTCTGTAAATCCATACGTCATGAGGCTGGAAATCCACTTCAAGTGAGGCTGTTTCTTTGCTTGGTCTGGTGGTGGGGGTGAAGGGGTTGGTGTGTACCTAGCAGTACTAAGTTGACAATATAAGTATACTAGGAGACTTACCTGGCATTACTCTAGTTCTTCAGGGCAGGCAACTGATGGTGTGGGGGGCACAGGAGTCAGGGAAGGGCTTGGGACTGGGGTGCAGGGGGCTCAGAGCAGGAGGCTGGAAATGGAGGATTGAAGGAATCAGGGTTGGGGTGTGAGGAGGGCCTCAGGGCAGGGGGGTGGGTGTGTAGGAGTCAGAGGGGAGGTTGGGAGGAGGGGGATTTCAGGGGAGGGGTTGGTGGGCTCAGGGATGAGGGGGTGGGGCAATTGCAAACTTCTCCCTGGTCTGTGAGGGCCACACACCCCACCCTCTGACTTGTTCCTGAGGCCATCCTGGGGTTGGGGATAAACAACCTGGACACTGCTTTCTTCCTGGGACCAGACAAGGGCTGAGTGGGTGTCTGTACAGGCCAGGCAGAGACTCCCTGGGTCTGGTCAGAACAGTGGGGGCCACCAAGTATGATGACTGGCAACAGCCAGAGCCCTGGCCTTAGCCAGGCACTCAATTCTGGGTGTGGCTGCTCCCCTGTAATCAGTCAATAAAATGACTGTCCCGCTAGCAGACTCCTTGCTCTCCAGTTTATAAGAAAGAATCAAATTCCAGGCACTTCCCATTGTCCCATTGTCCGTGTCGGAGGAGCTCTTGAACAAACAGACTCAGACAGATGGACATTTCTTTTATATATATAACATATATATATATATATATATATATATATATATATATACACACACACACACACACACAGAGAAAGAGAGAGGCTGCTTCTGCACTCTCACTCTCTTGCCGGAGGTGGCATGGTAATGAGGCAATTTGAAGCAGGCTAATGAGGCACTAATGTGCATATTCAATGCTCTATTAGCATAATGGCTGCTGCACGAATTTCAAAGTGCAGACTTCGAATTGCAGATTGACAGTGAAAATGGGGGCAGGTTTGAAATAAGCACCTTACTTCGACATTCCCTTACCCCCACAGAACTAGATCAGAGTAAGGGAATGTGAGAGGGGGCACTTATTTGGAAGCTGCCCCCATCTTCACTGTCAATCTGCAACTCGAAGTCTGCATGTTGAAATTCACATGGGCACTATTATGCTAATGAGGCACTGAACATGCATGTTAGCGCCTCATTAGCCTGCTTCCAATTGCCTCATTACAGTGCCACCTCCCATGGGAGAATGAGAGTGTAGAAGCAGCCAGAAAGAGAGAGACAGATCAGGAGTTTCAAAAACACAGATTATGTACATGCTTAATAAATTCTAAAGGGAGGAACATACCATCAGTGAAGAACTGTGGATAACTATCTACTCCTCTGAAAACAAAAGTAATTCATTACAAATTACAAATTCGTAATCAAATTTGTACAAATCAGAAGTATTATTATTGAGTCTGTTCTGGTCTGCCTATGATCTGAAGAAGTGGGTCTGTCCCACAAAAGCTCATCACCTAATAAATTATTTTGTTAGTGTTTAAAGTGCTACTGGACTGCTTTTTTGTTTTCATAGTATGTAGACTAGCATGGCTATCACTCTGCATCTACTCCTATATGCAAGGTTTCCCAGTAGTTAATTTTTACTGGATTGAAATGTGAGTTGCTTTATATTTGGGATAGGGAGTTAGGTTTGTGAATATTTCCTTCCCTCTTTGTGCTGGCCAGACACATTGCTTCTCAGGAAGTTCATATTGAAGGACAGGGATGCTGCTTCCTTAAATTCCCTTTGTTCCATAATGAATGGAGCAGATTTTAGTTTCAGCCTCTTGCCTTCAAATAGTCCTGAGGGACAGGAAATGGCTGTTTTCAATACAGTAGCCTCCCTCTTGCCTTTAAACAGTTCACATTATAATTTGTTAAAATATGTCTATCCATTAGTGCAGGGCAATATAGCTAGATGGATATCTCAGAAATGCAAAATGTCTTTACTATCAACATTAGAGGACTCTTTTCAGCCATCAAAGCCATCATGAACTGCCTTCCCCTCTCCTCAACTCATGGGCATGCATTCAATTCCTCTCTTCAAGTTCTTAATCCAACTTCCATCTTACAAAACAAATTTCATGTCTTCTGTTCCAAAGAGAGAAATGGTGTTGCTATCGATACTACTGGTCTCAGGTGAGAAGCTCCTTAGAAATAATGTGCAGGGTTCTCTTTCCATTAGCAGAATATGTTCTTGGATTTTGAAGTTTGAACCAGCACCATATTTGCAGTGAGATTTCTGTGTTGAATAAATTAATATGGTGGGAAAAGAAGAAAAGAAACATTAACTCGGATGAAGTTAGGGGGTTCTAACCCAAAAAGCTAAATTGAACTTCTGTGTTATCTGGTATTTCTTTCTTTTTACTTCTAGCACTATTTTACTGCTGTTTTGAATATGGCTACACTGTTGTATTTATTGTGATGGGGAAAACTTCTATAACACTGTAATAGAACTATGCTCTGAGACAATTCCGTGTTGCTAGTGTCGACAGGACCTGATCTTATCAGGACACCAAGGTTGTGGAATAATTCAACAGCATGGTTGTTATAATTTAGCTGTGCTCACACAGGCAAGACCACACTGCATTATATTACTATATAGCCAGAGAGTGCTATGTTATAACATGCTGCTTCAGTATAGCAAACCATATAGGGCTTTTTCAGAAAAAAAAAAAAAAGGAAACTAGTGTCCAAAATGTCTTCTTTGTCTAAGGTTTAATTTCAGAAACTTTGACTAATTTTGTGTAGTACAGGATTTTTTTTTCACCAGAGCCCACATTCAACTTCAAAGCCAAACTGCTTTCACTGCAAGCACAATGTACATGTTGTAACAATACTTGCCTGCAGATGCTAACTATTTAGAACATTTTTTTCCGTGTGAATCATCCATTCACTCAGGAATAAAATTCTCCTGTTGAACAGAATCTAGCCACATGACAAAAAGCTTTACATGTTTGTTGTAGGTTTCTGTTTCATAAAATAGTGAAACATGTTTTACTATTAACATTTTATAGTTCCACATTACTAACTTACGATGACTTCATTTTTTTCCTGTTTACACAGCACATCGAAGATGAAAAAAGGCCATTCCTCCTTCATGCTAATGCACAAATACTGAAGTAGAATAAATATCAAAGGTCCTGATCCTACAAGGAGCACGTTGATCTTAGCATGAAGACTGGTTTCCAGGGAGCTGTGGGTTGACAAGAAGTCAATCTGCATGCATCTTGTTGCAGGATAAGGTTCTGAAAGAGAAACACATTCATTTATTTACCATTCCCATTCCCTTGCTTTTATACCTGAAAAATACGACACTGTGTATTACTGAAAGGTTGTGTTCTGCTTTAAAACTAGAACAGGGGAAGTCAAAGAGTGGCTCTTTTCCTGTTAAAGTGTAACTCACAAACTCCCTTTGCCTCCCCACACCACCACTCCATTCTCCACCTACCAGACTGGGGTGGGGAGAGAGATCGAGATCAGAACTTCTGTCATGCAGTGGCACGGTGAAGCAGGAGCTTCTGTGCAATGGGGAGGAGGCCCTCATATTTTAGGGCTTCACCCCTGTGGTGCCTGCCTGCTGGTTCTCGGGGCTTCATCAAGAGTGGGGCAGAAACTCTGGCTCCCAGCAGGTGTGCTCCAGTTCCTGAACTTCCAAAGATTGTTATATTTGGCTTAGAGGACCAGTGAGCTTGGCTACCCTGACCTAGAAGATATTGAGTAACACGAAAAGTACATTTTCCTAGTCATGCTAAGCTAACCCCATTGTCAGATTTTCACTGTTAATCAGAATGCTGCTTTTCATAGACATAATGTGAGTCTGTTTCACAGCCCAAAAAGAAAGGTAAACAAGATCACCAGTTCCCAGAGTGATTAGTTCTGGTAATTGTTATGCTGTTTTTGTTGTACAGTTTACATCTATAAATACACACTTGGGGAATAATTTATCTAGTGTGTCATAGCACAGTAATTTCCTATATAATTTCATCCATTTGCTACAGGAACTCATTTTGGGTAGCAGCAGTTGCCCATAAATCATTAGCAATCATTAACTTTGGGTAGCAGTGATTGCTAATCAAGATTTCCAGGCTATGTTCTCAAGTTCTTCATTCATCAAATTACTGACGTTCTTAAAGGCAGCAACATACATCATGTATTTCTGAAGAAATGTTACGAAAATCTTGGTGTCTTTTAAAATTTGTTATCTGCTTCCCTCTGACTGACCCACAGGAAAATCAAAACTCTTCTGCAGTTTGTGGCATAAATTGTTTCCAAGTGCTTAGCACTTTGCATTGATGATAATAACTTCACATGGTCTGTGATATTAATAACTAAATTGTTCTGAACAAAGCTAGGTAAACATTTAAAGACATTATATCAGGCACAGTATTTCCCCCAGGGAACAGTCATCACTGTGCCTGTTTGGGCCAATGAAGAATGTACCTGTTTATATAACTATTAACCCTATCTTTTCCTCAAGGCCCTATAGGGTTGTTACCTAACTTTATACTGAAGAGACCTTTTGGAGCCCCTCAGTTTCACTTTGAAAACAGATAAGGGCAATTGTGTCAAGTATCTTCCACCCATCTGGCCATACAATCCTAATTCCCTGTTTCACTACAGACCCTTTGCCCTATGCCAGTAGTGCAAAGGGGACAGAAAGCCAGGGAATCTGGCCAGCTGAGAAGTCCCTACCCCTCCATCCCCCCAGTACATGGACAGAGCTGAGAGGAATGAGGGTCAGGCAGATTTTCTCTGCGTTCTTTCATCTGTTACAATGGCTCCTTGGGGCCACAGTCAGCTGAGTATAAATTAAAATAGCCCTTTGAGCTGCTCTGGTTTACACAAGCCCTGGAACTCAGGAGATTCAAAGCTGATATAAAAGCAACCTCTGCCCTCTGTAGAATTCTGCACCAATCATCGCTTGTCTAGACAATCCCCTCCCACCCCACCCCGCAATCCAGTCTCCTGAGTCTATGGCTTTCCCAGGCACTGTAGAAACAACTTGGAGAGGCCAGAGCTGAAAAATCAAGATCAGGTCTCTTATGGAGTGTGAAGTGAAGGGGTAGAGAGAGAGAAGAAGAGAGGTGTATTCCAGCACTAAGCACACCAAACTGCTGGGCAGAAAGGCCCAGATTTAGGAAAAGATTTAGGCTCCTAACTTTTGTTAGTTCTTAAATACCTTGGTGGATTGGGGCCAAACTTCTGAATCTAATCTGTGTGCTGATGCCGAGGCCTGAGGTGAGCAACTTACATTCTATCTTTCACGCTTGCAGAAAGGGACATTAACACATCTCAAAAGGGCATTGGGAGGATTAATCAGTTAAAACACTCAGAAGAGAAAAATTAGTAAACTACAGACTACTTGAATACATTTTTTTACCCTGAGATTGATTCAGACCCCTCTAAATTCCACACGATGATATACTATCTTCAACAAACAAAGACAAAGGAACCATTCCGTGAGGTGAGGATTTCTGAATGACTGTTCTCCATCCTATCACTGTGGCGCTGGCTTGCCACTTCTGCATGCTGGCACTGAAGCCTGGCCCTCTGGAGCGATGCCCTCCTGTTGCTGTATGTCAGGACTGGAGCCTTCCCAGACCACTACTGCTTGTTAATAGTGGAGCCTTGCCTCAACCGTTCCTGCACGCTGACACTGGAGCCCTTCCATTCAACTGCAGCACACCAGCACTGGGGCCTGTGTGGCTGTCCCTGTGAGCTGATAGCAGAGAAGAAAGCTTATCACAACGTGACTCAAGAGCATGAAGATTAGTAGATTAACTTCTGGTACAAATTTAGTCATGGAGATAAACTGCTTACATAAGTACCGTACAGGGTGTTTTAGTGTTTGGAAAGTCCTTTTATGATGCAAATATTGCATATGTTGCAAGGTTTGTTACTATTGCTTGCTATACACATACCTAACTATTGGATTCACTATTACAAAAGATTTCCCGTGAAATTGTATGCCACAGTCACATGAATAATATTGGGTGCTGTTCAAAGTGGGTTTATGACAATGAATTCCAAACACTTATTTGCCACTAATTGTAAGATGGTTTTGATAAAAGCTTTGAGAATGGATTCCCAACAGCACATATTTTCCAGAGACTGACTAGTACTGCTCAGTAAAACTGAGAACAGTATGACCATTAACAGCTATGTTAAATGTCATCCAGAGCTACTCACATGATATATCACTTCATTGGCTCTTTTGTGTCTGCATTTTCATAATGTTGAAGGGAGAGGACTCATAGAGTGGGTCCCACTTGATGGAAACGACACAAAGAAGATTTTCATAATTTTGGGGCATGTCAAAATTCAGGTACCCTGATTGGTGTTTTTGTAAAGCTTTATAATATTCAGTTCAATTAAACCCCCAGGGATGTCTTTGGAGAAATAACAATTTCAGATTAAACTTAAAGAAGTGCAAAATCGCCTTCATGGTTGAGATTTAAATCGTAAACCAGATTGCAACTGCACAAAACCCTTTAAATTGAAAGATATCAATATATACATCAGAAAAATATGTATTATCTTGACTGATGAGATATTTCTAGAGGTGGCTTTTGAGCTTTATAATGAAATATACAGACAATGGATTTCTATATTTCTCAATGAAATCTGTTCAAAAAAAAAAAAAGAAGAAGAAGAAGGACTGAGCTCTAGTTGTGCAGATGTTATTCAGGCAAACCTCTCACTGAAGCCAATACGCATTTCTTGCTATATTGATAGTTTCAGAGGGGTAACTGTATTGGTCTGTAGCTTCACAAAAACAAGCAGTCCTATGGCACTTCACAGACTAACAAATTTATTTCTTAGGTAATGAGCTTGATGGTGGTGTGCAAGTGGAATTCTCCTTACTGTGGATCCATATGATGAAGATGTCATCGATGTAGTGCAAGTAGAGGAGAGGTACTAGAAGACAGGAGCTGAGGAATCATAGTTCTTGGTCAGCTATAAAAAATGCTGGCATATTGTGGGGCTATGCGTGTGCCCATAACAGTGCTGCTGACTTGGAGGTATAAATTGTCCCCAAATTGAAAATAGTTGCTGGTGAGGACAAGGTCATATAGCTCAGCAACCAGGTGTGCTGTGGCATCATCCAGTATGGTGTTCCTGATTGTCCATCCCCACAGGTTGCACCCTACCATCAATCTCAGCCTTGTTCTTTCCACACAAGAGATCCATTTTCTGGATACTACAGTACAAATCAACAATGGTCAAATTAATACCACTCTGTACCGGAAACCCACCCACTGCTGTTCTTACCTACACGCCTCCAACTTACATCCAAGACACATCACATGATCCATTGTCTACAGCCAAGCCAGAAGATACAACTGTATCTACTTCAATCCCACTGACAGAAAACTTAATTACCCCCTGGGGGAGATAAAGAAACAGATTGACAGGGCTAGACAAGTACCCAGAAGCCAGCTACTTCGTGATAGGCCCAAAAAAGAAAGTAACAGAACATCACTTGTCATCACCTATAGCCCTCAGTTTAAACCCCTTCAGGACACCATTGACAATCTACAGCCTATACTGGAACAGATCCCTCATTCTCACAGGCCTTGGGTGACAGACCTTTCTTACAGTCAGTCACCCAACCTCAAGAAAATACTCACCAGCAGCCACACACCATATCACAGAAATCCTAACCCAGGAGCCTATCCTGGCAGCAAACTCCACTGCCAACTCTGTCCACATATCCATACACAAAGTCTCCATAACTAGACCTAACCCAGCAGCTGCACAAGCAGGGGCTCATATCCCTGCACATTCACTAATGTGTTATATGCTATCATGTGCCAGCAATGCTCCTCTGCCATGTACATTGGACAAACTAGACAATCTTTGTGCCAAAGGATGAATGGACATAAATCTGACATCAGGAACTGGAATGCACATAAACCTATAGGGGAATGCTTTAACCTCCCTGGAAATTCAAGAAAGGATTTGAAAGTAGCCATTCTCCTATGAAAGGATTTCACCACTAGATTACAGAAGGACACGTGAATTGGAATTCATTTGCAAGTTTGACACATTTAACTTCATGCTGGGGAGACCGAGATCCCAATTATCTTACACATTACAAGGGCAATTTCCCCACCTCTGATACTCACAGGAATGGCACCCTTCCCACCTAACTTACTTCTTCCACTGGTCTATTAATGGCAAGTGGTCTGCCCCTTTTTTTCTTCTCTCCTTCCTCCCCTGCTATATAAACTCTGGATTCTTATTATCTACTCCAGTCTGAAAATCTGAAGAGGTGGGTCTCACCCACAAAAGCTCATTACCTAATAAATAAAGTTGTGAGTTGTTAAGGTGCTACAGGACTGCTTGTTTTTTGCTATATCAAGTTAAGTCTCTGTAAGATTATTAAGAATCTGATTCAAAGCCTGGTGAAGGCTTTCCATTTTCTTCAAGGGGTTTTGGATCACACTTTGTTTTTTTAGAGCTGTTTGAAATGTATGCTTTAAAAAATTGGTTTAGGGATATTCACAGTCAATAAAAGTGACAAATTTGGTTAGCTGTGGTCTAAACTTTTTGTTTTGGCCGGTGTTCTGACAGATGCCAACTACTTTTGAAAACATTTGGCAAGTTTCATGAATGCCAGCATGAATGATTATTTGTCTGAAAAAGTTTGGTGGATATACACTGGAACCTCAGAGTTATGAACACCTCAGGAACTGAAGTTGTTCATAATTCTGAAATGTTCATAACGATGGACAAAATTTTAATAGTTGTTCTTGCAAAAGTTTACAGTTGAATGCTGACTTAAAACAATTTTGAAATTTTATTATGCTGAAGAAAAAACACAGCTTTAAACCACAGTAAGTTAAACGAAACAAGATGAAAGTTTCCTTATCTTGTCAAATCTTTTTTTAAACTTTCCCTGTTTTCCTTTGTTCAACATTTAGCACAATGCTGGATTGTATTTGCTTTTTCTGGGTTGGGTTGGGGTGCCTGCTGTTGCCTGATTGTGTATTACCATTTGGTGTGCGGTTAAGCCGTCAGTTCATAGCTCTGATATTCATAACTCTGAGGTTCTATTGTAAGTTTTTTGCGATTCTGCTATTCGTGGGCTTGTCTACACTACTACCTTCCTTTGAAGGAAGGATGGTAATTAGGGTGTTGGGAGTTTACTAATGAAGTGCTGCCGTGCATAGGCAGCACTTCATTAAGCAAATTCCCCCCCACGGCAACTTTGAAGTTTTAAACTTCGAAATACCAGCACGCATCGAGCCATGGCGCACCCACCGGTACTTCAAAGTTGCCCTGGCACTTTTGTTTTAAAAAGTTCTAGTCGTCCAGTCACAGAGCAAAAACCAACACCTTCTGACTCAGGTGACTAACCCCAGAAAAGGAATAGCCAATTTTTGAAGCAAAGAATTTGCAAAGAATTCATTAGCTGAAAATGATTTGTCTAAACTGTTCTGCAGATACTTACAGATAATAAAAACATCCAGCAAGAATCAGGACTAGCTTGTGGATGATTTGCTTATTTTAAAAAAAGGGTCTGAATTTGTAATTAAATTATTCAAAACAAATAATTCAACCAGTTCATGTTTAATTTTTTGTGACAACTGGTGCATTTTTTTGCCTGTTGATGGGGAAAGTAACAAATGGATGAATGTATTATGATTTCCAAATTCCCTAGTTAGGTTAAAAAAAGATCAAGAACAAACTTCAAGTCACTCTTTGCTGTGCTGTCAAGTCCCTTAAGAAGATTAGCAGATGTTTCTCCAGTTGGCTTCTGAACCCGTTTGGAATGACAATTGTCAGCATCTGAAGGTCTGGAATCATCCAGGCATGCTAACCAACAGAAATAACTTCAAAATAAAACTACTGGTGTTTTGCAACTGCATGGTGTAGGAGACATCAAAACATGATTCATCCCTCATGTAACTCCGCAGAAATAGGTAGGCTTACAAGAGGATTGAAATTGGCCCTCTGAGACTCTAAATATCTTACAGATGACAGTTCTTTATTTCCAGTTCTCATTTCAAAGCCAAGGAACAGCTAGGATCAACCATATGAAAACACAACATTTTACAGTGATGATCCAGACATTAAACTTAGTAATCTTTGGTTCCTACATCGTCTTTGCTAACAATATTATGATGTTGCTGTAGTCCCTTCATAGTTAAGGTTGCAACTAATTTCTGTTAAAAGTCCACATTACACGCTTCATTTCCCCCATAACTTTATCTTGGTAAATTGGTTGGACCAGAAAATTGCCAGATTTATTCAGAAGGCAAAGGAGAGTTTCTGCAGTGTTTGAAGATTCACCAGAAAATTGAGTTATGGGTTGTCACACTGTCTTGAATTCTTCACGACTGTGATTGCCAACCTCAGACCAGTCTCACCATGTTAGTCTGTTTCTTCACAAAATAAAGCAAGCCATTCTGTAGCACCTTAAAGACTAATGATATTATTTATTAGGTAATGAGTGTTTTTGTGGGAAAGACCCACTTCTTCAGAATCTGGAGAAAAACAGAGACCACCGAGGAATCAGCTAAATATAAAAATTGAAACTATAAAAACTGATTCCTTATTTTTCTCTCATTTTTTTCTTGGTAAGAGCTGACACCTCGTCTGCCTACAGCACACAGATCATTTAAAAATGTTGCTTTGAGCTTTTGAATTTTCTCAAACAGTACTTTGTACTCTAGCTGAAAAACAGCTTGATACTGAACTGTCAAATATTTTGTATAATTCAGTCTCCCTGAAAATCCTTGCCCTGACTACATTTTAAAAAGTAGATTGGGATTAAATGGTTATTTCAGCGTGCTTTAGGCTCAGTGTTGATGTACAATGACTGGTTGCAGCAAAGAGAGAAAATAAAAACTCCGTCAAGGGGTTCTTCCTGTAGCTCATGTTATAGGGTATATTTACTCTGCAATACAAAACTCATGTCATGGTGTCTCACCACCTGGGTTAGCTGACATGGATTTGGGCTGGGGCTACAAGTTGCAGTATAAATATTTGGGGTCTGGTGGAGCCTGTGCTTTGATATCCTGTGATATCAGAGTGCTGGTGGGTCTGTGAGCCTCCCCAGATGCCCATCCCCTGTTAAATCAGTTAACCGGTTAAACCTAACACTTGTCTGGTTAACTAATTAAACAGGATTTGCATCCCTATTACAATAAAAACCAGGGTATCTGGAATTCGGATAACTGGCAACATTCAAATAACCAGCATCTGCTCCGCTGGTGGCCAGCTTCCTGGCTGAGGCCTGTGGCAGCAGGGCCAGCTGCCCGGTCAGTGCTGATGGCAGTGAGGCTGGCAGTCACATGCTGGCTGCCTAGTCTGTAGTGGTGACCAGGCCAAGACTGGCGGCGGCAGGCCTGATAGAGGGGAGACGGGGGTCCCACTCCAGTATCTAGCACATTTGATTGTCCAGCACCCCCATTTCCCCGAGGTGCTGGATAATAAAGCTTCTACTGTAGACACATTTGTTCTTTACCCACAGATCAGCTTAGGGTAGGGCCGCCAACAGGAATGGAAGGGAGTGAAGGGACTGTACTGGCCAGAGCCTCCGGCAGTGTATGCTGGCCAGAGCTTAAGTGCTGGCTGGGGGAGGCTAGCTCCTAGCCCTGTCCCTTTCCTCTAAGGCCCTGTCCCTTCTGGGGGCATAGAGTCACCCGCTCACACACACACTTTGCCCAGGGCCTGGTAAAGTCTGTTGGCAGTACTGGCTTAGGGTAAAGAACACATTTTTGTATTTTGGAACAGAGTAAACAAAACTGTACTGTATGCATATCCAAGGTTGTAGCTACAGTCCAACTTTTCTAAAAAGTGAGAGGGTAAGATTGTCCACACTGGGGTTTATACCAGTATTATTAAACTGGTTTACATTCACATCTGACGTTATATCAACAATATGTCATAGATAAGATTTGGGTTTGATCTTGATTGCCCTTGTAACTTTAAAATAAATCTACTTGATTTCAAATATTTATCATTAAAACTCATTGACAGCTGGAATATTT
Source organism: Carettochelys insculpta (assembly GCF_033958435.1). Lineage (NCBI taxonomy): Eukaryota > Metazoa > Chordata > Testudines > Carettochelyidae > Carettochelys > Carettochelys insculpta. The sequence goes on along the minus strand of NC_134137.1, from coordinate 306,655,795 downwards.
CTTTCCCTTTTTTTTTAAACTAAATGAAGTGTGGTTTGAGGTTAAACGATTTAAAAAGGACTCTCTTCTGAAATTATTGGAAAGGCTCTGTAATTACTTTTATCCTTCGATCTGCCTAGCAAGGATCACATTGCACCACAACATTAGAAACATGGATAGATTTGACACTGGCTTATACAAGATGGATTTTTCCAGGGAAGGACAAACAAATGCTTAGGAAATTGCTGTTTTTCTGTCATTTTAGTTAAGATCACAGGGAGGTAAAGAAACTATTGCAAATAATAATGTCTATGTTGTTGTACAAGCCATCAGCCCAGGCTATTTTTCAAAAATGAAAAGAGACCTTAGGGTGTGGGTGAAATGACTCTTGCAACTGGGAAATTCTAAAGCCAGAAAGACTTCATTTTAAAACAAGATAGAAATTTGTAAGTAAAAACAATTCAGCTTTGTTTCCCAGTTTATGAATAACATTCCTGGTATTTTTGTCCAGCTACTACAATAAACGCTTTCATACGCGGCAGCCCTGGGACCATGAGGTTGCCGGACATTCAAATATTCTGGATAATGGAGCAGTATGCCTAGCAATGTATAACACTAAAGAAAACAAGGTGAGATATTGAGAAACAAAAATGTATGCAGAGTGCTTTATTTACCAACAACAGCAACATTGTACACTCATCCCTCACTATAAGAGCACAACTGGTTCCCAACTTTCTGCTTGTAGGCGAAAACTCATAAGAGGGGCACTAAATTCCTATTAAAAGACTCAGATTGGTTTCAAGTGCTCCTAACTCAGCGAGGGAGTGGCAGCATGTGGCACTGCCTTTGAAAGGTAAGTGAACTTTGGGTTGGTGGGGAGAGGGTTGAAGAGGGTTAAAGGCTGGGGGCAGTTTGGGGCCATGAGCAGGAGGGAGGGTTAAAACCTGGTGGTGGGTTGGGTCCGTGGGGTGGATGGGGGGCATTAAGGCTGTGGGGAATTGTGTTTGAAGGGCGCATGGGGGGGTTCAGGTTGCTGCAAATTGGGTCCATGGGTTGGGTGGGGCAGTGAAGGCTGCAGCAGGTTGGGTCTGCAGGCTGGTGGGGGGCGGGGAGGGTGAGGCTGCGGTGGGTTGGGTCTGCAGGGCTGGCACAGGGGTTTAGGCTGCGATGGGTTGGATGTGCGGGGCCAGTGGTGGGGGGGTGGGGTCAGGCTGCAGTGGTTTGGGGTCTGTGGGGCCAGCATGGGGGTTCAGGCTGTGGTGGGTTGGGTGTGCAGGGCCAGTGGGGCAGTCAGGCTGCAGCAGGTTGGAGTCGCAGAGAGAGGGGTCAGGCTCATATTAGCAGGTGGGGGAGTTCACTCATCTAGTGTATTTATAGGTGTATTTGTGTCCCTTGTTTTAGAGAGTACTTGTAAGTAAAGTACTCATTTAACAAGGGATGAGTGTACACTGTAAACTTATATTGTATTTGCTGTATTTATTTATATTTACTTTCACTATACTGTATTTATGGAAAATGTAACTAAAATTTACTTATGGTTAAAATGCCGGTTATCTGAGAATTCCCGACGATGGAATGCTGGTTAAGAGATCGTTACTGTGAAATGAAAATTTCAGTTGCAGTGCTGCTGTGCACTTCAACAGTCTTGTAATTTGTAATGACTACACTGGAGTTATTACATTTATAAATCAGTTTTGCTGAAAGTGTAAAACTTGAGAAGAAGTTGAGTAACCTGATATTCCTTCTCCACTAAGATGATATTCTTCCATTAACTCAAAACCCACTTTCACTTCTTCATTGTTTTGGCTGCTCATGAATTAATTTACATACGTTTGGCCCTTCGAAAATACTCTTCATTTTCCAATTAGTTTCTACCAGTGCGTATATAATTAAAGACAAATCAGATTATGGCGATTAGCATAAATTATAAGCCATTTTACTAATATCTGAGGGCATATTTCTACAAGGAATAACATGAATTAGAAGGATAATTAGGCCAAAATTACCTTTGCTAATGAATCTAAGCAGTCATTAAATCCTCCAGCAAAAGGGACCTTTTTGTGCATTGAAAGCTGAAGGTGTAATGCTCCAAGTACCAACATGAGTAGTAAAATCCTTGCAGTTCCTAAGGACTCAGTTCCAAAACTGTATTGTTTATTAGAATCAATGTTTTAATCTTTAATACTCTAAATGTCTGAGAAACCACTAAAGATCATTCTTTTAAGAGCAGAGGACCAATCTTCAAGTAGACACATTTCATATTTGGGGTGTGTGTGTGTGGGTGGGGGGTAAAGACAAAGAAAGGGGTTCAGAAGATCTCATGTAAGCTTTTCTTCATGCAGCTATCATGTCAGGCTGGAATGTAGTACAGCTGCAATTGTTACCTTGCTGGGGGTCTCATATGGTAGAGTAGAATATCTGTAGCTCATCTATTGGCCTCCTCAAAATGAGTGGTTTCCTTTTGAAATCTGTGGGGTTCCAGGCATGTTCTTTTTTACAAAATTCCTGTATGACCTTGCACAAGTTTCCTGGCGGCCCAGAGCTGCAAAATTATGTAGATGTGTAAATGGGAGTTAAAGGGTCTTTGCTTGTCTCTCTGTGCCTCATTTCCCCATCTGTAAATTAGGATAATTGTCTTTTACTGTAGTGTTATGATAGTAAATACATTAAAATTGTGAGCTGGTCAGATACTTCAGTTATGGAGGCCACATAAGTATCAAAGATAGAATTAAGACCACAAGATTTGGAGCAATGTCATGTGCAGGTCTGTAAAAATTATTATTTTCTCAGACTTGTAACTGTAATAACTCAGTTGCCGGCACTAACTTAACAACATTTTTATCCCACTTTGCACAAGATCTTTAGTACCATACAGCTGTATTGTAAGCTCTTTCTGTTTGAAGACCCCCCCCCCCACCTTTTCAGGCCTTGTCTGCTGAAGCTTTTAACCTGTTAACTGACCTTTTCTTCACCCCTTCTTACCCTGGGATAAATGTCACTGGAATGTTTAAGTGAAAATGCCTAAGCTGTTTTTGAGGGTGAGGAAAGTAGTTGCCCGTCTATTTTAAAAGAAAAAGCAATAGTTTTGGGTTTTTTTGAACAGCTCTAGTGCTGCAATGAGTGCAAGGAGCAAGCTGAAATTTGGCAGGAAAATAGTCCTTAGGGACAAAGGCCTTTCAGTGTTCCAGTGAAGTTAGCCAAGTTTCAAAGGCTGGTGAATGATAGTTGTTAGTGTCAGTAGGTGCAATTGTTTATAGCTCCAGTGGCTGAAATGAACTTGGGTTGCACAGTACATAGTTGTGTAGCACCAACAGATCTGGGTTGACAGCACCAGCGATCCAACCAGTGATCATAGGGGCTAAAGCCCTGTGCTCTACTGCATGAGCACAAAGCCAGTTCACTCTCAGACAAGGCTGTAGAACAGAGTGCTCTTTCCCCAATGATTGTAGGTTCAATCCCTGGTGCTGGCAACTTGGGCCTAGGTCAGAAGAGGAGGCTGTTTATACCACTACAAGGGACAAGCACAATTCAGTCCTGGCCAGGCCCTGGCTCGTGAGGGTGGACCTACACCCACCCAAAACTAAAGGTCCCTCCTCTGCTGACAGGTGGAGCCACTAATCCAAGTTTCCATTAATTTCTTGGGGCAACAGCTGAAAGGGAGTGAGACCAGTGGTAAAGAACCAGAGATTGGAAGGCAGGGGAAGGGCACACAACAGTGAACAGAGAATCGCTGCCAGTCCCACTACTCTTCAAAAGCATCCAGGCAACAAGTGAATTCTGCTGAGAGGAACTCTGCCTAGGTGCATGAATGGGTTGGAGCCCTTGTCCCATCCAGCTTCCTCCTCCTGGACAGGAAAATGGCCATCTTGGCCAGTACCCAGAGAAGCTTGACAAGGATGACTCAGGACTTTGTGAGGCCACAGATGGAGTATGTGAAAATCAGTTGGTGTGGGGAGACGTGGAGGCAGGACATAGGAGGAGCTGGAAGAGGCCATAGCAAGGCATCTGTTGGGTTCCCATTTCCCAATGGGGGGCAGTCTCAGATGGAAGGTAGTTCATGTCTTCAGGACTCCCAGTGCCACTTTTCTATTGGGTCCCATTTCCCAGCTGGGTTTCCTTACCTGTGGCATGGCAGCAGTTTGTAGAGCTGGTAAATTCCTTCCTTGGCCAGCTGATGCTCTTGGGTGGATCATGGATGGAGAGTCGCAGCTAAGCCACCAAGTTCCCTTGTTTGGGTAACTGAGCTGAATTCTAATAGAAGGGAGGGAGCGGGGCTCCATCAGCGTCCTCCTGTCAGCTCCCAGTCTACCCTCCACCCCAAGTTCCTCTGGTGAAGATACTGGGTGAGAGGAGTTAGACTCTCAGCTCTTTCTGCCTCCAAGGACTCCTGGAGCACAGGTATGTGTACAGGGCCCTCTGTGAGGACTTGCACCCCCAGCTGCTCCAGGAGAAGAAGTGATCCAAGGCCAGGCATGAACCTGGCTGGAGGAAGGGTTGGAACACCGTCTTGTTAAAGTCCCAGGATCCCACTGAGTCAGGAGAAAATGAACTTGACTGAACTCTATCTCATTACCTGCTCTGACTCTACCTTCCCAAGGAGAACACTGCCAACCCACAGTCCCTGCAGCTGCAGGTCCTACATGCTGTTGGAGCTACACTGTCTATGCCTGGCATCAGGGAGCTGAGGTCCAAGGTCACTTACATCAAATTCAGGGGCAGAGATGGTAAATCAGAATGGGGCTTTGCTGCTCCTTACGGCCTTGGCTCTCTCCTGGGACACTTTTGACCTGATGCAGAAGTTGATGCACTGTGGAGGAAGGAGGCAGGGCAGGGTCAATAGACTAGTGTGCTTGCTGTGCTAACAAGCCCACCCCTAGCCCCAAGGCTGGGACATTGTGCTCAGGATGGAATATCTGCTTCATTGGTCATTGTGCTTGAGAAGGGAATTTTCCCAATTTGTCTGTCTCTCTAGACTGGGTATCTCAGTAGCTGGGCTGGTCCCAATCTTTCTGAACTCCTGATGCATGAACAGCTCATCGGGATGGAGACAAAACCCATACTTATTGCTGGCTCAAAATCCCGTGGTCAGCAGAAGGGAATCACCGTGAGGACAATTTACACACACACACACACACACACACACACACACACGGAGGAATCTCAGTGCCAGTGGGAGAAAAGAGCTGATTCCCTTCAGGCCCACCTGGTTCGCTAGGAGGGAGTCTGTGACTCTTCCATGAGAACTCTGTCCTGGATCTCATGGTGGGAGCAGGAGAGTTTGGACAGGCAATATGAGGCGCTCACATCCAGCCAGGGCTCTAACTTGAAGCTCCATCTCCTTCCCCTGAAGGAAGAAGGGCCCAACATAGCATAACTACCCACCGGCAGACTTAATCCTGGGACAGACAGCACTCCGCTAAGGCCCTGGAGAAAACTCATTCTTTCTCTGTGTAAGTGGTCTAGGTGCCACTACCTGGGACAGTGACCCCCACTCAGTAGGTGTGTGGGCTCCAATAGCACAGTCCTGACTACCTGACCCAGGACTGGGGTGAAGGCTTGGAGTGCAGACGGGAAAATGGATTTCCAGTCTCCATTTTCCAGTTCCCCCAGTGCTAAGATAAGATTGTCCCCTCCCGCTCCTGGCCATGCTCAGCTCCAGGGCGTATTGGAGCCTGTCTGTGCCTGAAGACGCTGCCAGTAGGTTCCCTAGCATGGCCTGCCTGAGGTCAGACAAATCCTTGCAAAGAGCCTGCAAAGGAAGGGACAGCCATGGGTCACAGGGGAGAAATTGAGAAAACTTCTCCTCCCTGTCAATAGCTCCCTGCTGGACCAATCAGCACTGAGATGCTGAGAAGTGGGAGGCTGGGAGGTCTCGGCCCGTGTCCCAAAGGATGGCCTAGATTACCACCAGTGGGGATCAGTCTCAAAGAACTTCCAGCCCCACCTCTTTTGGATGGCCCCCACAAAGCCATAATGGTTAGGGGGAGTTTCTGAGGTTGCCCTGGTCTTGCACCTCTGCCTGCCTGGATGATGTCAGGGCCTCTGTGATGTCACCAGCACACCACCATCTTCCTCAGTGGGTTGAGGTCTGTGATACCACTGCCACACTCACCCCCCACCCCGCCCGCAAATCTTCTACCCCTAGCCAGTCCCTTGAGAAACACCGGCTGATCACAATAAAGTTCTTTCAGATGAGTTTCAGACCAACAATTGTTCATAGTCATTATTGAGCAAACACTAGAGAGGAGCGGGAACATCAGAGAGGATCAAGAACTGCCCAGACACAATAATTGCAAAGAAGGAGTACTATCAGTCAGATGTGTGATTGCTGGTGACCTATTTGGTCTTAAAAGAGAACAAAAGGACCTGAGTCTTCCCAGTCAATAGCCACCTCCTTGGCCAATCAGCATTGAGACTCTGAGGGCTGGGAGGTGTGGGGGGGTCTCAGCAGAAGTCCAAAAGGATGACCCAGGTCACCATCAGAAGGGCTCAGTCTCTGAGCACTTTTCCAGCCCTGCCTCTTTGTGATGGACCCTCATGGTGATAGCACAAACCACCAACACCCACTACTCTCCTTGGTGAAAGCCTGGAGGAATGGAAAAAGAGGGGAAGAAGCAAAAGAAGAGAAAGAGGGAGTGAAGGAGGAAAAGCAGAAAACACAAACTCGCAATGCCCCCTGTGATTCTATGCAACAAAGTCCTTGGCAGGGAATTAAATCACCTTAACCTAGTGATTTCTATGCCTAGCATTCAGCTGGTACCAAGTGGATCAGATGGAACAGATTCCAAACCTCTTTGAGGCTCTTACCTTCTAATCAGGGACTACAAAATCAGTAAGACAAGAAGAAAACTCCAGCAAGCTTCCTCCTCTTGCTCATGTACATTAATCCTAATTCTCTCTCAGGCTGTGTCTACACTACAGCTCACTTTTGGTAGGCGGACTTTCAAAAGTCGCCTTTGAAAGATTGGCTTTCGGAAGTACACATGCACACACCCAAAGAGAACTGAGATTGTGATCTGCCCTTTTGAAATACTGGCCCCCCCTTTCAAAAGGCAGCATGCACATGTTCCAGAAGGCTCTTTTGAAAGAAAGGATCAGGAAATACAGTGCACAAGGCTGCATGGTGGACAAGCCCTTCTGGGGGCTGCAGCCTGGCACATCTTTAAAGGGCCCATCCCCAACACCCTTTTTCTAACCATGCAGAGGAGCCACTTCAGACCACATTATGGGCCCCCAGCACCTCCCCAACCACCTATCCACTGAGGCTGTGGTCAGCCTGCTGGCCATGCTGCAGCAGCTCCAGGGGCTACCCTGATGGCCAGCCCAGTACAGGCTGTGCCCCCTCCCCTGGGTCATCTGGCACCTGTGGGGCTCCCCCACAAGCAGCAAGTGGTGGGATCGGCTGGTGCTGGGGGACTGGGATGATGACCACTTGCTCCAGAAATTCCACATGGCCATGCAGACCTTTCTGGAGTGATGTCACTCGCTCGCCCCAGCCCTTCAGTACCATGACACCCAGAAGCGGCCCACACTCACCCTGCAGAAGGGGGTAGTCATTGCAATATGGAAGCCACCCTGGATAGCCACCGTTTGGTCGGCCACTAATTCGGGATGGGCAGGACCACTGTCACGGCCATCCTCCTGGACATGAGGCATGCTCAGGGCGCCCACCCACCATGGAGAGGGGTGGCTCCTGGGCAAGGGGGCCCTTGGGGTGAGGGGACAGGTGAGTGGGAGAGGGAACGGGGGGGGTGAGTGGGTGGCTGGGGACAGGTGGTAGGGAACAGATGGGAATGCTTGGAGCACCCTGCCATGCACTAATGGGCACGTCCCCCTCCCTACAACATGTAGGTCATCCAGGCAATCAATTATGTCCTACTTCACTTGATTGTCTGCACTGGAGATCTTAGTGTTGCCCTTGTGGGGTTTGAGGAGCTTGGCTTCCTCAACTGCTTCAGAGCTCTGGATGGGACCCGCATCACCATCTGGGCCCCAGAGCGCAGCGCAGGCACCTTCATAGATTGCAAGGGGTATCACTCTGGGGTGCTCTAGCCTCTTGTGGACTCCAAGGGGATGTTTATGGATATTTGTGTGGCGTGGTCCGGGCAAGCTTACGATGCCCACATCTTCCACAACTCATAGCTCAGCTGCAGGATGGAGGAGGAGACATACACCTCCCAGTGGGAGCTTGCAGCTGGGGACACCACCATGTTCTCCTGCATTGTGGCCAACTCTGTGTTTCCACTGCATCCATGGTTGATGCTGCTTTATGCAGGACAGACGAAGCCTGGGTTTGCAACACTGTTGAGTGGGCATTCGGGTGACTGCAGGGGTGCTTCTGTTGCCTACTCACAAGGCTGGAGGCCAGCCTCCCCACTGTGCCAGGTGTGGTGGTTGCATGCTGCACCTTCCACAATATTGTGGAGGAAAAGCATGAGTCCTTTGTGCAGAGTTGGGCTGTCAAAAGTCGGCCACAGTTATGAGCAGCTGGTGGCAAGTCACAGAGGCCCTCTGGGAAACCTTCACCTGGGGGCCCCTGTGACCTCCCTTGACATGTAGCTGCCACCACAACTCTCCTATACACACTCACCCCTCACTGTTTTCCCACCACAAACCCCCTCCCACACCCACATACCTCCCCCAACATACACCAGGAACATGGGAGTGGTGACAAATAAACTATTTGCTAGAATGATACCCAAAGATTCCAAACTATTTAAACTCAATAATAAACTATTTACAAGGTGGATGGGGGGAACTATATACAGTGGGGTCGAGGGGAGGATGCCTTACTCCTCCACCAGGGTGGAGTGCCAGGACCCATGCTGGGTGCAAGATCCCCTATTGCCCAGGTCCAGGGTCCCTGTTGGGGCTGGGATGGGGCCGGCAGTACAGGGAGGTAGGGGTGTGAGATGGGTCCAGCAGGCTTAGGCTCAGTCTTGCCAAGGGCCACAGGGAGGGAAAGGCAGTGGGAGAAATGGGGGCCACCTCGCCCTCGCCAGTGCTGGCCATCAGCCATTGGGCCAGTGCTGGAGGTGGGGCAGGAGCAGGACTGCAAGGCCTTGGACTGTGTGGGGACCTCTGAGGGAGCTGCATGGAGGGGAAGGCTGGGTGAGGCAGGCAGTCACATCCTGGTTGAGGGTGTCCAGGCTGCCTGCCACCTGATCCCAAGCCTCCTGCTCCATTGCCAGCCAGTCTTGCATGATAACTCTCATGTCCCACAGGGCAGTGGTGTGGGCGGCGGTGGCCTCCTCCTCCCCATGGTGGCACTGGCACGTGCCTGGGTGGTGGTCCTGTATGGGCACTGGTAAAGGTGCAGTCCCAGCTCACTCATCCTCTGGTGTGGGGCTTCCTGGCCCATGTATGGGGCTTGGCTGGCCCCTGGACAGTGGAGCTGTGGAGACAGAAGAGAACAGAGGGATGGGCCATTAGTACCACGACTTGGCCCCAGGGGCTGTACCCACCCTCCCTCATGTCCCCCCACCCCTGTCTGGTGGCCCGAGGGCCCTGTGGGATATGGGTGGCTGGGGGTCCCTGTGTGTATGGGAGAAGCACAGGCATTGGTCAGCCTGGTCCTTGGATGTGTGGCCAGGGGTGCTGTCCATGGGAGTGGGTGCTGAATGCTGTGTGCAGCTCCCACCGAGGGCTGGGGAGCATGGCCATCTGTTGTGTGTCCAGACTGGAGCTGGCAGCCAAGTGAGTGGCCCGCTGCTGGCTGTGGCAGAGACGGGCACCTCCTTGCCATGTACCAGGGCATCCAACGAGCATGAGACCTATTCAGGTGTCCCTCCAGGAACTCAGGGGAGGCCCAGGTGGAGGGGACCTGGCTGGAGACCTCTGAGGACAGAGCAGTGACAAGGGTCCCATCGCTGAAATGCACATCATTGCTCTGGGCTCCCGTCTCAGTGCCCTTCAGGTAAGGACTGCTGCCTGCTGTTGTTCCCAGCATCTTCTTGGGCCCATTGTCAGGCTCTGTGTTCAGCCTGGTGGTGTCCAGGATGTGGGTTTGTGGTGCCATCTCCTGGGGTCCAAGGAGTGGTTGAGCTCCTTGAAGTGGGGGCAGGTGGGGGCCATTGCTCCCAAGCTGCAGGTCGCATCACAAGCCAAGCAGTCGGCCTGCCACAGTTCTTTTACTTTACTCTGCACTTGTTCTGCTGTGTGGGCATGGCGGCCCTGGGAGCTCAGGCTGGTTAACAGCCAGCTGAAGGCTGCAGTGTTCCAGCACCAGCCAGTCGTGTGCAGCAGCAGCTCCTCATCTCTCCTGAGTGCCAGCAGGTCCTGTACTTCAGCCTTGCTCCAGGAAGGGGGCTTCTTTTTCAGCCCCTGTCTCGGGTTTGGGGAGTCTTTGGATGCCTGGGAGGGGGGTCCTGGGGGCACAGGGCTCCTGGCTGCTGGACACGCTGCTGCAGATTGCTCTGGGAGCTCTGGTGTCTGCTGGAGGGTGTGCTGGTGGGAGCTCATGCTATCCCTACTGCCAGCATGCTCTCAACTTCCTGCCATGGGTCTCTGTGTCTTTAAATGCAGCCAGACGTGCCAACCATAGAGCTCCACTTGTGCTGGAAAGGGTGTCTCTGCATGCAAACCATCTGATGCCCTGGAGGCCCCCCTCTTTTGAAACAGCAACATGTGGAACATCTACACATGTGTTCTTTTGAAAGAGCCTTTCAAAAGAAGGCGCTCTTCCTGAAATGGGACGGGAGGAGTAATTTCAAAAGAAATGCCGTGTTCTTTCAAAATTCCTTTAGAAAGAGCATGTTTTGTGTGTAGAGGCTCCATGGGATCTTTCAAAAGAGCCCATCTTTTCAACAACTATTTTGAAAGTACTGGCTAGTGTAGACATGGTCTCAGGGCCCAAGGAGAGAACTTGAGAAAGACCCTTGCTTCTGCAAAGCCACCAGAGTCTCTGAGGTTGCCCCTCTGTCCTGTCTGGCTGATGTCATGGTCTCTCTGTGAGGTCACCACCTCCCCACCACTGTCCCCAGATAGGCTAAGGTCTTGTGACAGGTTTGTTTGAAGTCACTGCCACAACCAGCCCTCCCTTGTAAGGCTGATGTCCTGATCCTAGCTGGCCTCTTTGGAGGTTTGAGTGGCTTCCCCTAGATCATCCCACTTAATGACAGCTGATTCTGGGGATTAAACTGGCTGCACAGTAAAGCCCAGAGGAAGCTTCCTGTGCCACACTCAGTTTATCATTAAAGGACTTAAAGGTCCAAAGACCCCTGCATATTCCAGACCTCTTTTATATCACAGTAACTAAGTTTTGATCCAAACACACCAGAAAGGCATCTAGTGTTCATTAGATGACATCAAGAAATGGAGAATCTGTCACTTGCTTTGGTAGTTTGGTCCAGGGGTATGCCATCATCAGTGTGAAACATTTATGCCTTCGTTCTGGTATGAATTTGGCCATTTTCACCTTCTGGCCACTGGGTTTGTTCTACTTTTCTTTGTGACATTAAACAGCCCTTTAATACCTGACATATTCTCTCAAGGAAGGAGACATCTGTCTTCAGTGAAGTCACCTCTCAGCCTTCTTTTGTAGAAGCTAAACAGATTGGGATCCTTTCAGTAGCTCACAAGAAGGCATTTTTCGTTAGTCCTCAAAACACTGGACTCCTTTCAACATCTTTTTAAAATGTGGCCCCTAAAACAGGCTGCAGTATCCAATCTCAGCGTTGCTGATGCTGTATCACTTCCCAGCCCAATTCACTCATCTGCTCATGTGTCCAATGATGGAGAGCATTGGATAAGGATGGTTTGGGTTATGTCAGTTAGCCTATGTCTAGATTGCTCAGTACTCTCGGCAAAAGATATGCAAATTGCACAATGCATTTGCATATTTCCTGCCAACAGTTCTGTTGGGAGAGGCTTTCCCAACATTTGGTCAGTCCACACAGGGCCAAATATTGGGAAAAACCCCTTTGCCAACAGATCCCTTCTTCCTCATGGATTAAAGAAGACTGGGATGTTGACCGAAGGCTCATGATGTGGCAGATTTCCGAGACCTAGCCTCAGTCACCCCCCGTCTCTGTGTGAGAGACGTGTACAGGAAAGTGAGCCTGTCACCTCATCCTGTGTATGCCTGAAAGATAAGAAGGTAAATAAAAGACACCAGCTAATCAGTATTTCTTTTTAACCGGAGCACAGTTGGCTTGATGTTAATTTGAACGTCTGAACTGCATAGTTCTGATTGATTGTCATTGCACTCACTTGAATATGAGTAATTTTATCAGGTGTCCAATATTCAGCACAGGGAAATGTGATCACCCGAGCTTTGCCAAAACACCCCACGAAAATCTGCTAAATGCAGTAAGAATAGTGACAGAGAGATGGTCTCCCTAGAGAGACACTTGGTAAAGATAATATACAGCCATCTAACCCTGACTAAGCTTTCACCTACAGTGCCAATTGCTTTTATTTGCGGGCCACCACAAAAGTGCATCTTTGCCAGGCTGTTCCTTGGGCCAGGGAAATGGGAAACTAAATGAGTGTCTGTGAGATGCTATTTTCCTGTTTGGTCAGAAATGAGATACGCTGCAACAATGAATCACCTTGTTTGAGGATACAATGGTGCCTTAAAGGGGTATTTAAAGTCACTGGACAAATGAAAATACCAGGGAGGCAATTAAACTCATAACAGCCTTACGAATAATAGACACAGTAGTTAGAAATGAAAAAGCTGGAAACCACCGGGTGCCAGGAATCCCAGATGGCAGAGTGTGAGAACTCAGTTTTAATAGTGGATAATCTAATACTAAACTCCTGAAGTTAGATATTAAAGAAAACCCCAGTTCTGTTGAAAGGTGTTACAGAATCTCTGGGTATGTGAAAGATAAGAAAGATAGCCAACAAAAGTAGCTCTGTTAAAGTCCCTCTATTTGACAAAACAGACTGGAAGAGAATCTGAAAGGCTGTTAAAGCGGAACGAGACATTGCTTAGGAGGATAGCAGCATTCTGATTTTCCAATATAGCCAAAACAAAAGTGAGCCGTTGGATGGGACGTGTGCCATGATTCCTGTGGATATATTTGTGAATTTGGAGGGTTGTAAATTCTGCCAAATCTCTGCTTGAGAAGATCTTCAAGGAAAGTTTATTTTGTATCTTGATATGTTCAGGCAAAGCAAAAGATTGAGCTGTGTAGATTGTCTGCTTATCAGCCACAGTTCAAAACTGCTGACAAAACTCATGTGTTCAGATATATGAGCTTACCTGCTGCACTCTGATTTGTGATGTCATCAATCCGTTGTTCACCTGGCTAAGTTTATGAGGCTTCCCTGAATAGACTCTTAACAAACTATACAGTGCTGGTTTTTTTCAGTTGCTTCTTTTCAGATGTATGATTTATAATTGCTGATTGCAAAGCCATGAAGTTCCATTTGCACAGTATGTTGGGCCTGATTCTCCCCTGCTTTGCTGCTTGTATGATCCTTTTCCACCTATGTGGAAAAAGAAAAGATGTGTACAAAGGGCTGCTATTTGGCTTTTTTAGCATCTAACATCCATTTTGTGCTCCTCCTTTGCACAGGGGTAAGTGACTATCGAAACTGCAAGGCAACAGAGAATTTTCGGGGGGCACTTGACCCCATGTACCCTTTCTATGCATCACATATGCTGGGAGTGCTGACACCAATTAATCTGTCAGTGTCTGGCATTGTAGGGCAGTTCTTGAAGGCAGCAACAGTTGATGTAGAAAACGCATGGTCCACACTGACACTACATTGACATTGACTCTATGGCTACGTCTACACGTGCAGCCAACATCGAAATAGCTTATTTTGATGTTGCGACATCGAAATAGTCTATTTCGATGAATAACGTCTACACGTCCTCCAGGGCCGGCAACGTCGATGTTCAACTTCGATGTTGCTCAGCCCAACATCGAAATAGGCGCAGCGAGGGAACGTCTACACGTCAAAGTAGCACACATCGAAATAGGGATGCCAGGCACAGCTGCAGACAGGGTCACAGGGCGGACTCAACAGCCAGCCGCTCCCTTAAAGGGCCCCTCCCAGACACAGTTGCACTAAACAACACAAGATACACAGAGCCGACAACTGGTTGCAGACCCTGTGCCTGCAGCATAGATCCCCAGCTGCCGCAGAAGCAGCCAGAAGCCCTGGGCTAAGGGCTGCTGCCCACGGTGACCATAGAGCCCCGCAGGGGCTGGAGAGAGAGCATCTCTCAACCCCCCAGCTGATGGCCGCCATGGAGGACCCAGCAATTTTGACATTGCGGGACGTGCATCGTCTACACGGTCCCTACTTCGACGTTGAACGTCGAAGTAGGGCGCTATTCCTATCTCCTCATGAGGTTAGCGACTTCGACGTCTCGCCGCCTAACGTCGAAGTTAACTTCGAAATAGCGCCCGACGCGTGTAGACGCGACGGGCCCTATTTCGAAGTTGGTGCCGCTACTTCGAAGTAGCGTGCACGTGTAGACGCAGCTTATGTGTCTTGTGGATGTGGAGTTATTAATCTAGTGCAGTGGGTGCGTTACAATGGCGAGAGCACAATTTTAGTATATAAGTTTACAGAGTTAGATTGACGTTGCCCCAACTCTGCAGTAGACTAGGCCTGGGTGAGAGCAAAAGGCTGGGCAGGCAGTAGTGAGCTATTTTTTCCCTCAAACCAGGAAGTCAGCAATGACTGGGTGACAGTGGTGCTGTGAAGACTTTCTTCATTGTGCATCAAACTCCATAAGGACCTAATCTATCATTTGTATTACCAGTCTCCAATAAGAATGTCCACACTGGGTCAGACCAAAGGTCCATCTAGTCCAGTCTTCTGACAGTGGGCAATGCCATGTACCCATGAGGGAATGAGTATGGCAGGAAATCACCAAACGATCCCCGCCCCTGTTGCCCTTTCCCAGATCCTGACAAGCAGAGGCCAGGGACACTATCTCTGCCCAGCCTGGTTAATAGCCTCTGATGGACCTGTCCTCCATAAATGTATCCAGCTCCCTTTTGAACCCAGTTATATTATTGGTCTTCAAAATGTTCTCTGGCTAGAAGCTCCACAGGTTGATTGTGCATTGTGTGAAACAATGCTTCCTGGTTTTGGTTTTAATCCTGCCATGTATTAATTTCATTTGGTGTTCCCGACTTTTTGTGTTCAGGGAAGAATTAAATACTCATCTTTATTCATTTTCTCCACGCCAGCCATGATTTTATAGCTCTCTATCATTTCCCACCTCAGTCATCTCTTTTTCAAGCTGAGAAGTCCATCTTATTAATTTCTCCTCATATGGCATCTATTCCTCATCCCTAGTCATTTTTGTTGCCCTTTTCTGAACTTTTTCCAAAACCAAGATTTTTTTTGAGATGAGGCAACCACATCAGCACACAGTATTCCAGGTCTGGGCATAGCATGGATTTATATAGAGGCAGTAAGATCCTCTCTGTCTTATTCTCTAGCCCTTTCTTAATGATTTCTAACATTCTGTTTGCTTTTTCGATTGTTGCTGCACATTGAGTGGATGTTTTCAGAGAACTACATATAGTAACTCCAATCTCTCTCTCTCTCAAGTTTTAACAGCTAATTTAGTCCTCATCACTTTATTCTAGCAGATTGGTGAGGCATGCTTCTATTTTACAAAAACAATGTTGATTCTTCCCCACTAAATTATGTTCATCTGTGTTTCTGACAATTCTGTTTTTTACTACAGTTTCAACTAATTTGTCCGATACTGACTTTAGACATAATGGTCTGTAATTGCCAGCATTATTTCTAGAGCCCTTATAAAAAATGGTTTCGATTTTCCAGTCTCTTTGTACAGAAAGTGATTTAAAGGACAGGTTACAAACCACAGTTAGTAGTTCTGCAATTTCATGTTTGAGTTATTTTAGAACTCTCGGGTGAATACCATTTGGTCCTGGTAACTTATTACTGTTTAATGTATCAATTTGTTCTAAAACCTCCTCTAATGACATTTCAATATTGAACATTTCCTCAGATTTGTCACTAAAAAGAATGACTCAGGTTTGGGATGCTCCCTCACGCCCTCAGCTGTGTTACTACACAGCTCTGTACCACCATGGAACATTTCTAAGCATAAACAGTGGAGCTGCCCAGGTCAGATTTAGGGGATGGACATTCCAATTCATCCTGTCCTGTCCTTGATGTTGTCACCTCCTTATTTCTGTCCATTTTCTCTCCTGCTTCTCCATTTTGCCTTCTTGTCTGTGCTTGTTTCCCATTCTGGCTGTTTCACAAGGTTTTGTTGAATCTTTCTTTCCTTTTTGTTCTCCCTCCCCTCATTCCTTCACTAACCAGAAAGCTACGTACTTGTGGGGGAAACTGGAGCTGGCAAACCCATCTGTACAAATGAACTCTGTCTGAAGTGAGCCATCTGAGAGGCCATAACAGGAGCAGGCCGAAAAGACTTTCAGTGAGCTACCTGCCACTTTGCCTATAGCTACTGGGTGGGGAGGGATAGATCTGGCCTCCTAGAGTTTCCTCCACCACCCAACCTGGTCCTCTCCTTTGTATCCCTTCCTTGCCCCAAACTTGTCCCTCTCCGTCCCAGGGGAGTCCACATACCAGGTTTGTGGAATGATCTCTTAGATCATTTGATTGCTTTGTGCCACAAATGTTGTCAAACCCTGTTCTAGAAATTGACCACAGCCTTTTCTTCTGCATTGTCACATGTACATCTCTGAGCAGCAGCAGGTAGCAGCTCATCTTTATTCAAAGAAAAGGAAATTTTTATTGGTATTTGCATGTAGATGGGAAATAGAAATAAACAGGTTGTTGTACCCCAGCTAGAGATGGTTAACTGTGATGGTCAACATCAGACCAGTCAATGAGGGAGATGTGCCAAAGCACAAATGGGAATTATGTATTTGCAGCCCGTGATTTCCAGTGGGAATCAGGCACTTAATTGCCTGTGTGGTTGAAAGACTTCCCATCATTTTAAAATTACAAAATGTAGGTTTTCTGTATCTAAGATGCAGCAGAAATCAGTCCAGCCTCTGACAGCTTGTCAGCATCCTTTAGAATAGCCCTTCTCCATTGCTATGAGATCAGAAACCCAGCGCAGGCCAAGAGTGTGGTTTCTCTGAACCAAAGGTGTTGCCTCCTACAAAAGGTGGGGGACTTTCCTGTTCTGGTGTCAACCTGCACATGGGCTTTTTTACACTCACCCACCCTCTCTTCGACATTCAGAGAATGCACAGAATGCCAGTTTCCTTCTTTTCCTGGTACAAAATCTCGTATTGACTTTCTGTTAACCTGTATCTCTGGTGATAGGAAATCCTTGTTCCTTTCAGTGTCTCTGTTATCGATTTTTTTAAACAGAAAGGCAAGTTTTAAAACTGTAAAAAATATCCTAGGCACTGGAGCTAATTAACTCTTTGCCTTGCTATAAACTTGGTTCAGAACTTTTTCTCGTAGTAAAACACTTTAATGGCCCCAGTCCCACTGGTTCTGACAGCCTCTGTGGGTTTGAGCAAGGTTAGAGGGAGGCCAGCTGCCCACCCCAGAAGGTGTGGAGCCAATGGCAGAGGGGGTGGGGTTTAGGGCAGTCAGTCTTGGGTCCCCCATGTTCTCCTTCAGAGCTGCGTGTGGAGCAGTGGCTCAGAGCTCCACAGTGTTTTAAAGGGGCCTGGAGCTCTGGCCAATACTACTGCCAAAAAGCTCTGGGCTCCTTTGAAATGCTGAGCCTGGGGGCAACTGCTCCATTTACCTCTCCACAGCCCTTCCCCCTGCCCATGTCAGTGGGCCTACACGGTCCTGCAGTGCTTATATATCTAAAATTCCCAGTGACTTCACTGTCTGGTAATACATTGAACAGCATGTACCTAATTTTAGATCAGGGGTCAGCAACCCCGAGCATGGGTGACAGGAGTGGCACATGAGCCTATGTTCATCAGCATCAGGCAGGACCTTAGCCCCGCCTCTCCTCCCCCATGCAGCCAGGGGCTTGCTCAAAGCCTGTGGATTTGCAGAAGACCAGCCAATGCTACCAACCACCACTTGAACGGTGAAGCTCTGCATCTTCATTTAGTTATGGATGAAGCTGTTGTAAGTACGGTTACAAGTGACTTTTAAAAGTATCACCAGCACTTGGACCATACATGGAGAGAGGTCAAATTTCAGCACTCCGCCTCAGAAAGCTTACAGACCCCTGCTTTAGGCAGCTCAATTAGATGAGCGCCAATCATGTTAATTATGAATTTGCACTTAGATACACACCTCATAGATCTGGAATGGACCTTGGAGGTCATTGTGTTCAGTCCCTTGCCCTCTGGTTGAGCTCACAATGCTGGGCTTAGCAGGCCAATGCTCTAACCACTGAGCTATCCCACCCCTTGCAGCTGCCTGGGAGCTGTACAGCTTTTGAGTTTAAGGAATAGAAATATAAATCTTGTTTAACTTTATCCAGCAATATAGGCCTTTCAGTTGCCACCAGAGCCCCACCTGGTACACTCCAAGCAGCACTGAGATTCTGCCCAGGGAGGTACAGTGGGTTCAGGGTACTGCTGAAGCTGCCTAGGGGAAGCTTGCCCCTACCCTGCCCCTTCTGGCTTAGGACCCATCCTCTTGCCTTTGGCCCTGCAAGGCTGTCATCCCCACTGCTTTTGGGGCATGTGTTACCAAGTGCTTTGGGTTAGCAGGCCTGAGGGAGCTGACACCAATGAACCAAGATCCAATAGCAGCACCTGGAGGAACTGACTGCATGGAACCAACATGGCAGCAAATGACCTGAGGGAGACTTGTTGGTGCAGACACCAGTAGCCCGTGGTCAAGAGAAGGGTGGGAACTGCCTTCTGGTTCCTGCTGCACCCCCATTGAGCTTATGAATATATGTAGGAGTGCAGTTGAGGTAGTTGCTGATTGTCTTGTGAAGAATTTTGGGATCTGCCAAGACAGGAAGTTAATAACTTGGACTGTGTGGTTGGCCAAGCCCTCCTACATACTGTATGGGTTTTAGATGTGTATCTTGTTTTTCCCAAAACAGAAACAATTTATGGTTTCACATTCCTCCAAGGGACTCTTGAGTGCTTGCAAGTGGAGAGCAAACATCTGTTCTGGTAACTAGAGGTTTCAAAGTTCCATAAACAAGGGAGATGCTAAAGTTTTAGGTGGGAGCCCAAGCCAAACATTTTGTTTAAGTGGAATCTCAAGAAGCATTGTAACTTTTCCTGCCAACTGTCAAGGACGCCCAGCACAAAGATAATTACATGACAATAGGTTATAGAACACCGTTTGACTGTTCACAGTACACCTTTGAGAAATGTTTAGGAGCCATTGGGAGTGGAATGCAGCCAGGAGAGTAGCCTCAATTCTTCCATGACTGTATTTTCCTACTGAGAGCCAACCCCTAAAACCTGATAGACTGAAGAGCAATCTCTACCTTTTAACACATCTGTTTTCTTTGACTAACTCTATAAAATGGCCAATGAGCAATGTATTCAGACACTTATTCATTACTACCTAAACTGTACCAGTAAACTTGCACTCCTAAATCTGGATCAATGTTGATTATGTTCCGTATGTATCTTGGAGTTTTCTAAGCAAGACATTTTAATTTTAGATAATCCAAGCATGAACCCAGATGTACAGAGCCTTTCCACCAAACAGGCATACTCCCTGAGAATTTTCATTTCAAACATTAGCTTTAATAACATTTTTAAATTTGTATTATTGTCATCCCTAGAATTCCTGGTCAATGAGTAAGCACCCACCGTACTAGGTCCTGAACAAACAAAAAAGCAGTCCAGTAGCACTTTAAAGACTAATAACATAATTTATTAGGTGGTGAGCTTTCGTGGGACAGACCCACTTCTTCAGACCAGAGCCATACCAGAACAGACTCAATATTTAAGGCACGGAGAACCAAAAATTGTTATCAAGCTAGACAAATGAGAAAAAGTGTAAGCAAGGTAGGCAAATAAGAAGAGCAGAGGGGTGGCAGGAGGTGGGGAAGTCAAGAGTCAGATAAAGCAAAGTACGTAAAAGAGTCCTTATAATGGGCCAGGTAATTGCCATCTTGGTTCAAACCACATGTTAATGTGTCGAATTTGAATATAAAAGAGAGTTCTGCACTTTCTGTCTGCAGGCGGTCATTAAACTTCCTTTTCAGTAAAACACAGACTTTCAGGTCATTAACAGAATGGCCCGCTCCATTAAAATGCTGGCTGACAGGCTTGTGAATTAAAAGTTTTCTGATGTCTGTTTTGTGTCCATTTATTCTTTGTTGAAGAGTGCTTACTGTTTGTTCTATGTACGTAGTATGTGGGCATTGTTGGAACATGATGGCATATATGATGTTAATTGAGGAGCATGAGAATGTGCCTGTGATTCTGTGAGTAACCTGGTTAGGTCCAGTGATGGTATCTCGAGAATAGATACGTGGACAAAGTTGGCAATGGGGCTTGTTGCAAGGAAAAGTTCCAGGATTGGTATTATTGTGGTATAGCCTGTGGTTGCTGGTGAGAATCCTCATGAGGTTGGAAGGTGACAGGTGACAGGCCTGTTCTATCCTACAGACACAGAACAATAAAATGGTCTCTGCTCTGTCACCTGGTCTTCCGAGGTCTGCATATCTGATGGAAAGCAGCTAGTTTGAGAAGAAACTGCAGGGTCTGGGCCTATGTTATTTCTCATCATGGAAGTATAACCTGCAATGGCCTTTTAATGCTTTGACCATTTACTGCTAACATTTTGAGTTTTGCTTATTTTGCCATTCACCACTGATTTTTACAAGAATGTATTTTGTTACACAGAATGGAACAGAATTTAGACAAAAAGATCAAAGGCTGCATCTACATTGCACTGATTTGTCAATAGATGTTACCGTCAGAAGAGATTTTCTGGCAAAATTTCTGTTGAGAGATCACACACACACACAAAGAGCAATCCACTCTATCGACAGCAGCCAGACTGCCCAGCCACTCTCTCGACAAAGTGGCCAACTGGAAGCAGAGAAGACAGGGCTGCCTGGTGAACCGGAAGCCCTGTCTATTGACAGCGGGCCCCCTGGAGCATATACATGGCTTTTTTTCTTGACAGACGCTGTCGACAAAGGTATTATTCCTCATTGTGCAGAGGCAGAACACTGTTGATGGAAGTGCCAAGTTTTGTTGACAGACTGTCAACAAAGCCGATTTTGTGTGTAGATGCTCCTCAAGTTTTGTCAACAAAACTGAGATTTTGTCAACAAAACTCTCTAGTGTAGCTGTAGCCAGATTCAGAGGCAATTAAGCATTATGAAGTAATTGCTAAGTTAAACGTAGTCCCCAAGCCTTGCTTACTTCTCCATCCTCCAAGAATGATGACTGCTCCTTAGCGGGAGCACCGTTTTCATTCCCAGCATGCAATGTCTGAGATAGAAAGCTCTTAACCATATTCAGGAGACATGACCTAGGGTAGCGCTGATATTTAAAATAACTGAGATGTTAAAACTTCATTCACACAGAATGACATTGCTGTGAAGTGCTATATTACCAATGCAATAATGCTTCTATCAAACTGAAAGTCAGTGGCATTTAATCTGGAATTAGGCATCTTGCTGGTATAGTATTGACATCTATAAATTCTTTTCTGCTGCCTGAAAATGACCATGAGTTTTACTGTGATGATTTTAAAATACACCAGAAATATTTTTATGAAGTTTTTCCACTTTGTGTCAGGCATACAGAAAAAAACATAGCTACCTTTTTCACTTACTTGGTCCAAATATTTTAACTATACAGCTGTGGGCCAAATGCAACTTTCCTTACTAGCATGTGTACTCCCTGACGTCTTTAAATAAGTTTATTTAGACCAATTAATTGATCAAGGATTTGGATCTTATCTATTATAGACCCGATGGAAAAACTTGTGTTGGAAGCCTACCTTACTATTCAGACAGAAATAAACTGAAGTTGCTTCAGAATAAAACTCACCAAGTTTGTCTCCTCTCCTGAAAGGCAAGGCCTTTTTTCTGGCATAATTTTCCTCTTTCTTTTCTTGCTGTGTGATCAGCGTTCAAGTGAACACATGGAAATACAATTCAGAAAAAATCCTATTAAGAATGATTGCAACTGCCTCAGTTGCTTGCAGAAGTTCCAGGTGAGCATGTGGATGTCTCCTTTGTTTCCTAAGAGAGGTCGTGTGCTATTTTGCACCTGTTCAAAGTGATTTTTTTCTGTTGTGACTGTTTCTAAGTTAACTATGTCAGAAGTAAATCTCATGTGAAGAACAAAAGTGAGATATGACACATACAAAACCACTGTACCAGTGTATGGAGGATAGAAAAATTATAAACAAGTAAAATGAGGGCAAGCAAAAATAAGAGGGACGTATTCCTCACGGCATGAATGGATTCGCATCATGCTAATACCTACACGTGGGGACAACATGCAGTACTTACATTTTTTAAGGGAGGAGGAAATTCTGAACCATAGAAATTCAAAACTGAAAGTGCTGTGAGGCCATGTTCAGAGATAAAAAGCAATTTATACATGTTTCCATTGCTTTAGACTCCCCGAGGCCTGCTCACATTGCTTATAAATGTGTGCTAGTCAGGGTCTCCAAGTGGTGTAACCTACATGCTAAGGAGTTGGAACATGATGTAAAGTGATGTAATTAAAGCAGGGAGTGGCCTCTATAATTTAGATGTTCTCATACCCTGCTGTGAGTACCTTTTCTTCTTGTCATCCCGTCTCTGAGTTTACGAGTTACATCAATTTAGATTCAAAGGGACAAATTCAGAGATGACATCTGTGTGGCTGTGGCTGTGGTCACATTGGTAAGTAAGTGTGAGTCTAAAGGAGTCTAGGTAGAGCCCTGGGTAGATACAAAATTGGTATCTGCATCTGCAGAAATGATCCACACATTTCCTCAGACACATCCACAGATGCAAATAGCCATGGATATACAGTGGATAGCCTCAGATATTCAGGGTCCTAATTACAAAATGGGTATCTATACCCACAAAAATGAGTCCTGGGTTTCTGTCCCCACCCACATAGCTGCAGATACCTGGAGATATAAAGCGAATTGCTGAGAATTTGCAAGCTTCTAAGTGTAATAAGCACATTTAAGAGGCTGGAATAAGGTAAATTACATTGATTTATGTTTCTCCCTAGTGGTTAAACACCCCAGTAAATGTGGCCTAGTGAGTTCATTTTCCTGCAAATGCAGGACTGTTCCCTGCAGTGAATTTGGAGGGCAGCCAGGCATTTTTAAACTTCCTAGCAGCTCCCTCTTGAGAATCACTTTAGAACAGTTAATGCTGGACTCTGAGATACTAGGTAATAATGTGCAAATGGGTTCTCAAGGTATTTTTCTATCCATTTTGTATGATAGTCAATGCAAATCAGCCCAGTTGTGCAAGAATCACTGGAACATGGTCTGAGTCCTCCCCCCCTTTCCTCATAACCAGACACAAGAAGAAAACAATGTATACCGTGTGGCAGATGTTGATAAAACATGACCCTGCCCATGCTGAATGAACATTTCTTCATTGGACAGAACATGTCTCAGCTCCAAAAGCTGTTTTGGAGGACATTTGTGAAAATGCAGGCCAGGAAGTAGGTTGCACAATACATTTCTTCAGGTAAAGATTTAAAATATACTGCTCGCAATTTGAAGGACACATAGTCTGATGAACACTCAAATGGGTGCCAGGAACTCCTGAGTTCTAATCTCAGTTAATGCGGAATCTGTCTGTGGCTTTGTGTAAGGCCAGGTCTACACTACCAGAAAAGGTAAACCCAAGATATGCAACTCCAGCAACGAGAACAGTGTAGCTAAAGTTGACGTACCTATGGTTGAATTTCTGTGGTGTCCCCTGGGGATGGTTGATGGGAGAAACTCTCCCATTAACTTCCCTTACTTCTCACGACACCGGGGAGTTCCAGGACTGATGGGACACCATGGAAGGTCAACTTAATAGGTCCTTACTTGAGCCATTAAATTGAACCTTGGGAGATCGATCTGTGGAGTTTTGATCTCTGGGTAAGTGTCAAGACAAGCCCTAAATTACTCAGCTCTTCTGCTTTAATTTCCCTATCTATTGAGTGGAACTACTGATATTTACCTCCTTGGGAGGTTGTGAGATTAATTAGTTAATGTTTGTAAAGTGCTTTGAAGATGTAAGTGCTCTTGTTACTTCAATGACATTTAATTTTATGGGATTAGGAGAGCATCCCATCATTTAGCACAAACTTCCCAGCTGGATCTATTGTAACTACCCTGCAGCATACAGAATTCAGAGCCATCTGTGGAACCTTTGGGTTTGATTGTTATCTATTATTTAATTACTCCAATAAATCTCCAGAATGGCCACTATTTTCAGTGTCAACTCTTACCTATTTTTAGTAATTAAAGTAATTAATTAAAACAATGAATAATGTCATTTTATTTTACAGTGCTATACACAGGAGCAAAAAAATTTTTCATGCTTCAGCATGATTTGTCACTCGAGGCAGCTACGAAATGATTTTTTCTATCACAAATGATTCACGTAATCTAGAACACCTAATTTCCAGGCAAACAGCAAAATCCTGTTATGAACCGGGAGCAACTATTAAAATGAAATAAGTTTGAAACAGCTACATTTATCTTGTGCTGAATCTCTGGAACCCATTGGCAGGTATTGTTATGAAAGTCTCTTAGAGCTTTCAGCCTAACATGGCTACATGATTTACACTGTAATCTAATACGCTATCAATAGCACTCCCCAGTGAAAAGGACGCAATGACATATTTAGCTGAGGACCAGGTAGGTGTCCAATGTGGATTTTCATAACCAATTCTGATCTCAGTTACTTCAGATTTACACCAATGAAACTTGGCTCAGGACAGGGTTGCCAACTTTCTGACTGCAGAAAACTGGACACCTTTGCTCTGCCCCCACCCGGATACCTCAGCCAGACTCCGTCCCTTCTCAGAGGCCTGCCACTGGCCACTCCATCCTCCCTCCTGCACCCCACACACCCTTGCTTACACACTCATTTCCTCCAGGCTGGAGTAGGAAGTGGGACAGGGTCAGGACTCTGGCAGGGGGTGCAGTCTCTGGGGTGAGGTGGGAGATGAAGGATTGGGAGTGCAGGAGGTGGCTCTGAGCTGAGGGTGTGGAACACGGCAGGGGGTCTGGTCTGGGGTAGGGGTTAGTGTTTGGGATTGGGGAGAGAGCTCCAGCTGTGGGTGTGGGCTCTGCAGGGGTGGGAGGAAACAGAAATGAGAGGTTCATGGTGTGGGAAGGACTCTGTGCTGGAGCAAGGAGTTGGGGTGTGGGCTCTGGTGTGGGAACACAGAAGAGTGGTTTGGGCTGCAGAAGAGCTGGGGCCATGGTGTTCAGAATGTAGAAAGGGGCTCAAGGCTGGGGCCAGGGATTGGAGTGAAGGGTGGCGTTTATGTGAGGTCGCTCCTGGAAGTGGTGGCGAGTCCCTATGGCCCCTAGGTGCAGGGACAGTCTGGGTGCTGCACTTGCACAGAGGCCTTGCTTCTGCAACTCCCATTGGCTGTGGTTCCTGGTGAATGGGAGCTGCAGAACCGCCAAGCAGGGTGGGACAGTGCGTGGAACCTCCCAGGCAGCCCTTTGCCTAGGGTCCACAAGGATACATCACTGCTTTCAGTTGCTGTGCAGACTTTTAATGGCCTGATCAGTAGTGCTGACCAGAGATGGCAGGGTCCCTTTGCGACCTGACGTTCTGATAAAAAAACAGCTGCATGGCTACCTGAGGTCAGAATTTGGCCGAGATTTGTTGGTTTTTAACACAAGTAAATATGAGTCACCAGGACAGTCACTTGGGTAGGTCACCACTGGAACTGGGAGTGAGCTGAGGTAGACAGACTCATCCAAGCATGGCTTGGGCAGCAGCTCAGGCTCTCAAGCCTACCTGACCACCTGGGTCTGAGCTCAGAAAGCTGGTACAAGCCTAGCTTCCCAGGCCAGGAGGCCTGCTTCCAGCTAAAGTGTAGACTTACCAAAGAGGTCATCTGCCAGCAGCAAATTGCCAGATTGCAGGATGATCCACCCAGCCTCCAACATGCAGTCTACATGGCGGCTGTGAGGGGGTGGCTTCCTGCTGGCTGCCTGTGCATTACCAAGGGAATCCCAACTGGCTGTTTAAGACAGCCAAATGATGGCAACTCAAAGGGTCCATAGCAGGGCTCAGGACTGAGCCCAAAGTCAGATCCTCATGTCAATGTTTGTTCAGCATGGAGACTGAGGGCTACTGTGGGGTTGGTGTGTAACAGTCTGTAAAATGTGTGGAAACAGTGGTTGGCTTAAGAAGAAGGATGTTTTCATCCCCTGTAATTCTGTTTCTATGTCACCTTTGGGCTTGTCCTCACAGAAACTCAGGCTTACTTTACAATTAAAAAAGGTTCGCTTGGCTGACCTAAGCCTATCAAAGGGATGCAAGTGGGACCCTAGTGATGTAGCTATGCTGAAAAAAACCCTCCATGTAGCTGCAGTTGTATCAATGAAGGAGGCTGAGGTGGTGTTCCTGCATTCGGAGAAAATTGTTGATGTAAATTGTGTCTATACTCCACAACATAGCTAAGGCTGCACAGTCACAGTAGCATAGGCATTCCTTTAGTGCATGGCAAACCATAATGTGGGCCTCTAGTGCATTGCCTGCCTCTTATTAAGTTGCCATGTGGATGCCACCCACTGTTTCCTAAGAGTTCAGTAGTGTACCTTGACCTACAGCCCAATGGGAGGATGTCAACGCCAGCATGGAAATTTTAGTGCAGGGTCCACACGATAAATTAGGGCATATCAGGAGGTGTAATACAGATGTATACCCCAGCTTGCTGCATGCTAACAACCCATAGAAGCCCATTGTAGTTGGCTTTTAGATACAAACAACTGCATTTTTAAAAGAGGCAAAATAGGCTCAGATATGAGGGGTTGGGACCAGAAATACTTTACTCATGGTCTATGTCTACATGGCATACTGCTGCCACCAGCAGGGTCATGCAAATAAGAGCACTTGACAATGCAAGTGAGGTGTTAATCTACAAACAGCGCACCTCATTTGCATACTCTTGCATGATCACTAACCCAAAAGAAACGTCTGTCACCACCAAACTAGCCATGTAGAGGGGGTTCTGGTGACCAAAACCCCCCTTGTCAACAGTCCCTTGTCCCCATCAAAAACATACTCAACCCAATGTGCTAGAAACATGAAGGCTACCTCTACACTAGCCCCCACATTTCGAAAGGGGGAGGCTAATGAGACACTTTGGGATATGCTAATGAGGCACTGCCATGAATATGCAGCACCTCATTAGTATAATGGCAGCCATGGCAATTCTAAAGTGCCACTTTTGAATCATGTGCCACCTGTGTAGATGGGGGCCTTTCGAAAGGACCCACGGGACTTCAAAAGCCCCTTATTCCTATATGGTTTTAGGAATAAGGGGCTTTCAAAGACTTGGGGGAAGTCCTTTCAAATGGCCCCCATCTACATGGGTGGCGTGCAATTCAAAAGCGACACTTTCGAATAGCCACAGCCACTGTTACGCTAATGAGGTGCTGCATATTCATTGTAGTGCATCATTAGCACATCCCAAAGTGTCTCATTAGTGTCCCCCTTTCGAAAGGCAGGGGCTAGTGTAGACATAGCCAAAGAGGTATCGCAATAGAGCCAATTGCCAGGGTGCAATGATAATTTTGGCTACAGTATACTTCTTGGTAAGCAGCATCTCTTCTATATTTGATTTTTTTTCTTATTGGGTGGTAATTCAGCAACTATTCAGATGTCCTCTCCAGAGTCTTGTCTACCGTTGAATCGTTGAGCAAGTGGGAATATGTTTTGTGATTTAACCCACAAGTTTTTGCAGGGGGAAGTAGCCTAGCTAAATTTCTTATAACAACACATTGCAACACTGTGTGACAAATAGGAAGCGGGGCCTGAGCCCTCCTATGGAGCAGTCAAGGGCTATAGCCTGAAGATATCAGAAAAGGGACAAAAAATAGGCTTAGAGGAGGTGGGAAAGAGGGATGGAGGCAGAGGCAAGCAAACTGTGAAGAGGCAGGAGGCAGATTTACACAGCCAGTGAGGCAGGGCACAAGCAGGAGAAAAGTGGACGGCTGCTTTGACCTCCAAGAGAGCTTAATTCGGTCTGTTGTGCTGCCTAGGCATAGCCTGCGCTTGGCTTGAAAACTCCTTTGTGAGGGCTGTTTTCATCACAGAGCCTGGGGATGCTGCACAAAGTTGGGGCAGAGCGGTTCAGCAGCAGAATCTGCCACAGGAAGTCCCCATAGATCTTGACGTGTGTGGGTGTGTGTGGTGGGGGAGGGTAAGAAAGTGGAGCTTCTTTGACCCACCACCACCTGCCCCTCCAAATGCAGGGAGCTCTAAATTTGTGGGTCTGGCCTCTAAAGATTTTGATATCTGGCTCTGCTGGTGGTTTGTACTGGCTGAAAGCAGCTTCTCTTTTCTTCTGTGTGAATATGCTGGGTCCATGCTCCATCCACACAGACCATGATCATGTCAAAGTTCACCCTTCCTGGGGTTTGAAACGAAACTTAAAAATCCTAACACAACATAAACCTCATCCTATGCTCCCCCTCTGAGCTTGCTTTTTTCAGTAGTTTCCTACCAGGGCCATCTCAGTTCTTAGCTCTCGACTCCCCACTCTAGCCTAAACAAATACTCATAGGATAGAAATATCTAAACTTATCTGTCAGTATTTCTCAGCAGTAATTATCCTGCACCTTAGCGCAGAATTGTATCACTTGAGTACAAGGTGAATTAACAGAGGAGCCCTGCTTTCCCATGCAGGGTCTCACTGTCTGTCGTCCTATTACATGTGGGTCCAATGTATTTTTGTTCCATATTTGCACAAGTTCTTTTCCTTCTGGGAGTGTATTTCTAAGGAATAATGTGAAGTCAATAAAAGCGTTTGCTGGTTAAGGAGTGAATTCCTGGGGAATGGACAGACCTCATTCTGAATCTTGCATACATTATTATTACTATTAAAAACTAACAGTAATAATAATGACTTCAGGGTTCAGCCGAGATTCATACATTCAGACACTTTAATTCCTAATGACGTCCAAGCCCTCAATGAAGGGTATTCTACTCCATTATCTGAATGATTGTCCACAAAGTTTAGTTACTGAATGATCATATTGGGCTTGTGAATGAGTTTCCTTTCCTGTATTTATTAGTTCACCATCTTCCTGGCCTCTTGCAATCTCATTTTCTCTTGCAGTCTGTTTTCACAGATATGGATAAATAGATCCTGTGGCTAATCATTATGGTCTGTGTTCATTAGTCCACAGCCAAGTGAAGCTGAGCAGACTGTTCTCTGATCTTGCCATTGCTGAATGGAAACTGGACCTTTTATTCTGCTAGCATTGCTGCAGCAAAGCTTAATTGCTGAATTGAAACAGTCTGAAAGTTCATAGGGTGAGAGCACTTGTCGGTGTGGTTGGACTGGTTAAGAATATATGCAAAGACAGAAGACTTGTTAAGCAGGAGTTAAGTTACTGATGTGGAATGGTAAGGCTTAGTAGAATGTTGTAATTATGTCCCATACAAGAATTATACAGGTCATTTAGATTTAAACAAAATCAAAGAATGTGAAGAGTCTTGCCAACTTTCACAATTTTATTTTATCTTATTTTACTTTTTGTGCTTGGCAAGATCTTGGCAAGGGCTGGAGCCCAGTTACATGATGACAGGAGAAACTCCAAGGAAAAAAGCATGGACCAGACTCACATGGGTTCCACTACTGACACGAGTTCTTGGGGTTCCTGATGGTGAGATTTAGAGCCAGAGCCCGGATGTAGGCAGGACATGATCTGGTTGGACAGAGCGTGCACTGAATCATTGCATCTCCCAGTCAGCTTCCACTGGTAGAGCTCCAGCTTAGTCTAGGCTAGGAACTAAATCTGTTAGGAACCTGGGGAGGAAGAGGATGCAGAGGAAGCTATGGTACCACCACCTGTCTTCCCTGCCTCCGGACTGACTCCAGTTGCTTGGCACTGAAGGAGGAAATGACTGGAGCTGAAGACATTAATTTATGAGAAAAAATCAAAAGAACTAAATATCTGTAGCTCAGGTAAGAGATGCCCAGGAGAGGACATGTTGTCTGACTGAAGATTCCTAGTGTAATATGAAGGAAGGAAGGAAGGATGGGAATTAATTAGTGGGCTACAAGACATAATGGTCAACATTAAGAACAATTGAGGATGAATATTAGGAAAAACTTGCAGAAAAGGCTGAGCCATCTGGGCCCAATGCAACTCCAAATGAAATTAATGGGACAGTCTCTCATAGACTTCAGTGGCCTCTCTGATACTGTGGAATCTTGCCCCGGTGGTACACATGAGCTGCTAATGTGGCTGACTTAAAACTTGATTGAACAATTGCTGGGCAGTAAACTGCAGGAAACAATCCTGCTCTGGCTGAGAGACACAACGGGTCGTTTCCTTCTGTCTTCTCCCTCTCCGTGGGTGGAGGCAAGGATAGAGAGAAGCACCAAAAATGAGAAGAAAGCAGTGAAAAGAGGAAAATGAGCACAGAGAGCCCAGTTGCTGCCAACAGTGAGGACAGAAGCCCAAACCACACATGCCAATCGCTTCCCATTTGGGAGGAGAGACCATGTTTCTGGCACAGTTTCTGCCACATGAATTTTTTTTAGCCTTCTGATAATCGAGTCTGCAGAATTCCAGCTACAGAGCCCCTCCCTCAGCCACTGTGTGACAATGATTCTTAACATGACTGGAACGTGGGTTGTAGCTGTGTTCCACGGGCACTCAAACACTGCCATCAGTCCGTTTGGCTTTCATTATGTTTGCAAGTTATGTGACGCATGCCTACAAACCTGAGAAAACACTTCATGGTGGTCAGCTCCCCTCCAGCTTTACCCGTGACAGCAAACATATGCCCTTCCCCGTGGTGTCCAGTCTGACAGCAGTGACTTCCTTAGCCAGCTTCCAGAATGTTTGCCTGCAGTGGTGGGTTCCCGCTCACTCATCTGTCTTCCTGCCCTTTTATCTGCATCTGTTTGACCCTCCTCCTGGGTGTTGGTGAGGTACAGAGCAAAAGACCAAAACAGAACTGGAAGAAGTGGGAAGTAGTAATTTTTTTCCTCTCTCACATGTTCCTCAATCCCCACAAGGGAAATTTGTGTTGTTCATGTGAGTCTTTTTCTTTGTTTTTCATACTTTTCCACTCTGTCAGCATGTATCTGATTTTCTCCCAGTAACAAGCTGCAGTTCTGCTCCCTCTAAAGGCTCCAGGCTTGTAGTGTTTGATGAGCAGCACCCATTTATTCCCCCGATATCCTCAGTAAAGATGAGAAGGCTCTACTTTATCATATGACCTACCTCTGTCTGTTCCTCTCACTCTCTCTCTCCACCCACTGTTCATCTCCTCAGATTATTTCATAGGGAGGCAGGTTCAGAGCCCTGTTCTGCAGAGAACATTTTTTAAAAATCAAACTTTTGCTCAAGTTTTTGAGAGACATGAAAGCCTTAACCCTCAATGCTTCCTACTTCCGTTGTTCTCCTCTCAATACAAAAGTGCAGCTGGTTTCACTCCACCATATCAAATGGGCTTAGCAGCTCCCATGCAATGAGGTAACTGGGAAATGGGACATTCACACCGGGGACTAGCTATACTGGGACTGGCCTCAGTCTGCTAGCCTTGTGCCGATTTTTCTCTGTTGCAACACCCAGAGGTGGTGATTTATCAGGAGAGAATCTGAGGAAAATCACAGTGTCAGTTACGTTAAACCAGCTATTTTCTCTGTGCAGCACCCCTTGTTTCCCAACCCCCACCATCCTGTCCATAACACAATGGTCAGCACAATCCACAGAGAAAAATGTCGTTAAAATACTGACAACACCAGATCTGCCCCAGGATGATACCCTGAAATCAGTGACAGAGAGATAGCTGTGTTAGTCTGTATGCTATCAAAACAAAAAAGCAGTCAAGTAGCACTTTAAAGGTTAACAAAATAAATATTTTGTTTTTTACCCTGAAATCAGTGGGACTTCTGTCATATACCTCAATGGGGCAGGACTTCACTCTAAGCTTTTAATTCAAAATGCTTATGGGAAAAGGCTGCTTCCTTCTGATGCATCTATCCTCAGAGAACCATCTATTCACCAAATGCGCCTGAAGGAATTTAAATGTTCTCTCCTCTAAATTTCCTCAATTAAATTACAGTAAAAAGATTCAGTCACCTTTTGCACAGAAGAAAAGCCATTTCCCCAAACTACTAAGGACCTGATCCAGAGTGGGAGCTCTTAAACTGACTTCACTGGGCTTTGGATTAGGCCCTAAGAAGGGAAATCTGATTCTTCCAGTATCGCATTAAAATCAAACAATTTCATTAAATAACCTTCAAACCAAACCTTGTCTCTCAGAATAGAAGGGCTTCTACCCACATTTCTCCCTATTGGAAAAACTCTGCCTTTGACAGGAGAAAGAATCATGAGTCCTTTACCTCCTGAGTCCAACACTACCAGCACCATATTTGGAGTAATATCACACTCAAAGTTTATTTGGCAAACTGAACACACAATACGAATAGAGACGTAGAACTGTGGTTCATGTTGCTCTTTGCTAGACACACAGAGTATGATTACGCTCTATCTCCCACCCAGGTGAAACAGGAGTAGCTCCAGCAAGGTCCAGTGGAATCACAATATAAAACCAATATGAGGTTAGAACCAGCCCCTCACAATCCTGTGCCAGGCCCCATCTGTATTCTAAGCCTAAAATCGAGTTTTATGGCACACACCTGCACCAGAAGTGTTTTATCAAGCCCAGCAAGTTAAAGTAATAGTGCCCCCCATAATTACACATGTCATTAGCCTCGGGGTGTGCCTGGCCCTCACCTTCCACCCATGTGATGGCTGCAGCACTTGGGCACACCAGTCCTTTTTCAAATACAGTACTTGCTATCACCCCCCAAGTGTGCTACGACTGAAGGGCAACCATTGACAGCACTTCAGCTGTTAGGACATGAAACTTCCAGTGCGGCCTCATAAACGCCCCATTGGTGGGGGCCTCGTAGATGCTTGCCAGTTGCCTCCAGACTCCTCTCAGATCCCTCAGATACACACTAGTCATTCCTCCCAGCTGCCACAGAACCTTCCACCTTCAGGCAACTTATGTGTGCTCAGCATCATCATCACATCTGCCTCTTCCTCCAGTTGTTAGCCCTCCCCTCAGAACCACCAAACCACACATCTAAGTCCAGGTAAAGAAACGGCATTAGGCTAGAGTGAAAGGTGAGAGTACAACTCGGTAATCTGAGGTATTTGTCACTATCCCCCAAACAGCCACTTTAAACCAAGGAAATTCAAAGTTAAGACTGAAATAGCCAAAGATGTTAAGGTGCTGAAAGGCACAGTTAAGGCAGCAAATCAGCCTTCATGCTGCCTTATAGTAAGGCCATATAATAACCATACAGCAGGGATGGGAGGCCACATGTGAGTGGCCCTCCTTCACATCAGTGGGCCACAGCATCTTGCAGCCCACCGAAGTTCCACTCGAGGCTCCTCAGCGCCCCATCTGCACTCCCATGCACCGAAGTCTCACACTTACCTGCTCATCCCTCTCCCTTCCAGCTGCTTTGTGGCATTCCAGTTCTGAGAGGGAGGAGAAGGAGCGAGGACGGAGCGTGAATCAGGTGATAGGCCTGCTCCAAAAGTGCCGGGAGGGAGGGCAGAGGTGCAGGATGTGTGGTGTTTTGGTGCCCCAATGTGAGAGAACCTCATCTGTGGCTTAGCAGCGCCGAGGGAAGCCAAGGCAGCACTTCTCGAACTGTGCTCTGCAGGGCCCTGGCTAGTGTGCTGCAGCAGCATAGCAACCACATGTGGCACGTGTCCATATTTTCTGTTATTGCAACCAGATACAACGCTACTTCTTCCTCGCTAGGGTACCCAATTAAAATACCTCATTTTGTTTTCACTGTATATGTTGCTGGGTTGTTTTTTTGTTTTTTTTTTGGGCTGACAATTTGTTTAAAGAAATTTTCATCCGTGCGCCGCATAAAAATATTATTGTTTGATGTTCCACGGTCTGATAAAGTTTCAGAAACACTGTTTTAGGGAATCTTCTCTTGCAGTCCCACCCTGGTGTGCCTGATGGCTGCATCTCAGATACTGCAGGACAGCAATCTTAGGTTTTAGCCCCTGAGATTTCTTACCGCAAATGACATGTTTGTTACTCTATGTGGTTAGTCATATTCCAAGATGACAGGGCTACTTGCATGCCCTTCGTGTTGTTTGGTCTTGCACTAGTGTAGTGACTCAGAGATTGCCAGGGACTGCTGGTAATTACCCATGTATTCACGCTGAAGAAATCGTTGAAGTGATCTTGAAGCATCAAGGTGCGCATGTTGTTAGCCTATGGCACATCATGATCTTAAAGCATGTTGCCTTTTCTTCCTGTCCCTGTAACACTCACTCTAACTTAAATGAGCAGGAAAGTTCTTCAGGATAGGGACTGTGTGTTTGGGGGTGTTTACAGAGGCAATGTGATACCCGATAGGATCTCTGGAATGCCCATACTATACAAAAAATAAATCAGAACAATTACAGGAATCGTTCTTAGTGCACCTCCGGCAGCGGTAAAAGTAACTTAAAATTTCTTACAGGCCCTGTCCTGTCACAACCCAGGTTCTTGCCAGCTCTGTAACGAGTTTCCTGATGGCTTGTGCCTCAGCTCATCCAGCTCTTGCCAGCATCTGCTTACTTTCACCCTGATTCTGGCACCTTTTTTCCTTTTTAAGGAGGAGCAGTTGTCTGGAAAAGGGCTGCTTGTTTATCCCTGCTGGTATCAGACAATGCTGATGTAAGTGATGTCCAGCACTAAATGAGCGAATTTGTGAGGTGCATCAGTGCTAGCTAACAGCAGAGGCTACAAACATGCCGAATGCTGAGAGCTCTGGGCTAAACAAAAAGGCAGTCATATAGCACTTTAAAGACTAACAAAATAATTTATTAGGTGATGAGCTCTCATGGGACAACCCCATTTCTTCAGATCTGGAAATTCTGATGAAAGTAAACTGGCATAATCGGAATTTCACAGAAATATAGAAAAAAAATTAAATGAAAACTGACATATCAGCTACCCAGGACAGAAGGAGTGGGGATGAAGGGTGGGGAAGAGGCAGAAGAAAAGTACTTACTGCAAGTGTCTGTTAAGTTAATGAATGCTTGAGATCACTACAAATATCAAAGACAGGGAAACTGTCCTTGCAATGTATAAGGTAACTGATATCTCTATTGAGACCTGGGCGTAAAGTGTCAAATTTAAGAATAAACTCCACTTCAGATGTCTCCCTTTGGTGTTAAAGTTTCTTTGTTTTAGGATTCAGATTCTCAGATCTTTAATGCTATGGTCTGCTTCACTGAAATGCTCACTGACATGTTTATGTGTATTCAGATTCCTAATGTCTGATTTCTATCCATTCACGCTTTGGTGAAGTGATTGCCCAGTTTGTCCAATATACTTAGCAGAAAGGCATTGCCGGCACATGATGGCATATATCACACTGGTGGAGGTACAGGGCTATGAGCCCCTTATCACTTAACTGATGTGGTTAGGTCCAGTGATGGTGTCTCCAGAGTAAATATGGGGACAGAGTTGGTGATGGGTTTTTTGCAGGGAAAAGTTCCAGGATTAGTATTTCAGTGGTATGGTGTGTGATTGCTAGTGGGAATTTTCCTGAGGTTAGGTGGCTGTCTGTAGGAAAGCACAGGCCTCTCACCCAGGGCTGCTGAGAGCGTAGCATCATGTTCCAGTATAGGTTGTAGATTGTCAATAATACACTGGAGGAGTTGAGTTGGGGGCTATAGGTGATGACAAATGGTGTTCAGTTATTAACCTTCTTGTTCCTACTTAGGAGTAGCTGGTTTCAGGGTATTCATCTGGCCCTGTCAATCTTTTTTTTTTTTTTTAAACTTCTCCTGGTGGGTAATTAAATTTTATGAATGCCTGATACAGATCTTGAAGTTTTTGGTCTCTGTCAGTAGGATTTGAGCAGATGTGGTTGTATCTAAGGGCTTGACTATAAACAATGGATCATGTGATGTGCCCTGGATGGAAGCTGGAGGTATGTAGGTAAGTGTAGCACAGTGGGTTTCCAGCAGAGAGTATTTGTCCATCAGTGATATGTGCTGTGGTGTCCGGGAAATGGATCTCTCGTGTGGAATGGTCAAAGCTGAGACTGATTTGCAGGTTGTTAAAATCTCTGTGGAATTCTTTAAGAGTCTCTTTACTGTGTGTCCAAATGATGAAGATATCATCGATGTAGCACAAGGAGCATGGAACCAGCATACACAGAGCACAGTGCACATGCTATTGCTACATCCTTATTTTTAAATTGTAACATCTGATTCTAGTATATATCAATATGCTTTTCTGTTAGCCATTTTTATGTGCCATGCCTCTTGCATATCGCATGAAAAAGACACTGCCAGAGAGAGTGCGTGCGACAGGGGAAAATGAGGCACGACGTGCAAAACACAAATATTCTAAATCTCTCACTGGAATGTCCTTCTGGGTTTTACCCTGCAACCCAGGCCGGTGTACACGGTGGCCAGTCTCAATGGGGTCAGGGTTGTGACGTGGATCTGTGCGATAGGTGTCTTACCCCGAAAGAAGGACCAAGGCTTCTTTAAGGGTGAACACAAAGACAGTTTATTAAGGGTAACACAAGACAAACAAAGGAGACACACAACTGAGTAACCTAGACAAACAGACTAAATATTTCCCCCACACAACTAGTTTTAGCACAAGGTTTAATTAATTTAAAACTAGAGCCTTTGAACTCAGAACGCTGCAACAAGCAGCAACCTTAGTTAAACCCTTTTACTTACTGCACATCCCAGGGATTTCATTGTGATCTTCCCTGTGTGCTGCACAGGGAAACTGTTTAATATACAGAGCTTTTCAATAATAAATAGCCCGCTGTGGGGTGTTATCCCACACAGACAGGTTGGGGAGAGCTTTCTAACTCTCAACCCTGTTTCCAGAGTTCCCTCCTACGGTTGCTCTGGTCACTCAACCTCCCTCTCGAGCAAGAGGGGAGCAGATCTTGTGGGGATGCCTCGTTTGGACAGCTCCCGGAGTATAGCAGAGAGCTCACCTCCTACGGCGGATCCAACTATATACCAGTCTGGAGTCCCTCTTTGGGTGACTCCTATTTTTGGGTTGCCTTGTTTGGACAATTCCCTATTAGGGCTACCTTTTATGGCACTCCCTTAAAATAACCCCAATCTGGGACCACCTGTTACGGTTGATCCTCTGAAATGGGTCTACCCTTTGTGGGCTAGTTTCAAAATAATATAAGCTCTGTTCCCCTTAAGGGTTAATCAGTTAAATACAATTTACTATTCTAATGTGTGGCATGCATCAGCTCCTTTGGCTGGTTTTAAAATACCGCCCCCTGTGCTTTTCATTTAAACTAGTGTGCTAAGGGTTACAAAATCTGAGCCGCATCAAAAGGATCTGGGGCAGTCCCAGTCCACTACTTCTAATATGTTACTGTCTCTTTAAATGCCAACAGTTCTATATTATACTAGCACATCCAACAACATGCAAATATACAACAACAAGCATAAAATAAACACATTAAATTACTCATTACAATTATACTTTAGTTTACCTCTTTCCTAGATCTGTCTCCAGGCGCTGGGCCTGCAATCACTTCATATAGATGCTAAGAAGTGATGACCAGCACAGGTGCATTCTTACAGCGCCGCGCAAGGCCTGACAGAAAGAGGAAAAAACAGAGAACAGGAGGAAAAAAGACCAACGTGGTTAACAAAAACACTTCCTGTGGAAAACGGCCTTTAATTCCCGTCACCGGCCACTGGCAATGGTTGATGAGGGGAAGGGCAGGACCGCTGCTGCGGTTTGTCCCTGTCACAGGGCGCGCACTTGTCAGGCGGCGTCACCTGCCGGGACAAACCCTCCGGAAAAAACACCAGAGCCTTCAAGGATGGTGGCAAACAGGAGCTCTTCTGCGTCCCTCGATGACTATGGGCGCTCAGTCCGAGTTCCTGTAGTCGATCCTCTTCGTGTCTTCGACGTCCCACAGCGGCTGGGGTACAATGATTGACACAACGCTTGTCACCTTCTTTCTTCTAGTGATTTCAGTCCACCTCTTTTTGTGATCTGCTGAGGTCTGCTGCTGCTCTGGCGCAACTGACTGAGCCTGGGGTCTGCTCCCAGACTTATAGAGCAGCTATGGACCTGGTTGAAAACCTGTGCCTGCCAGGTCCGCATCCTGGTTGCCCCGACAACCAAGTAACATTCTTTACTGCATATTTATGAAGCATCCAAAATGCACCTATCAACTACCAGAATTTTGAACTCTTGCTCATGAATATTAATGGACTTCATAGATATTCATACCAACTGACCTCTTCAACGGTCACCCTTATATAATTTGTATTGCCTAACATTATACAGTGTTTTAAAAGAGATTTCTGAAGTAAATTTTTTATGAATGAAATATAATTTTTATGGGGTTTGATAGGGAATAAATTCACCACTTTAAATAGTGTAGATTTTTCTTTTAAATGCTCAGTTCCTAAGGCTATTTGGTTAAGATGCGGGGAGAGCCACACAGACACCACAGCCCATGGCCAGGGACATATTAATCACCTCAGGATGAGGATTTTTCAACATTGCAGTAGATTTTTCAAAAGCCATTTGGTGGAGGGCAAAGGACCTGAGCTTTTTTCCAGCCTTGAAATGACCTCTTCATTTGCACATTCAATTTTGCTCATGCAAATAACTGAAGGCACAATCTGTGGGGTGCCATTATTGGCAGGTGCAGTCATTTAGGCCCTTCACTACCAGGTAAGAGCATACAAGGTAGACAGACAAGCAATTATATCAATTTCAGCCCACAAATAAGTGCAGGTGCAACAAGGAAGGACAAAAGGTTTGCTTATAGCATGGGCTCACTGTATTTAAACCTCTCTTCATTTTGTTACTCTAAGACCAAGACCTAAAAGCTGGTGAGAAAGTGTGATCGATTTTTATATATTTTGAAGCATGAATGCATCTGTTTCCAGGTGGAGCAGATTTTAAACATGACCAGTGACCTTATGTTGAGACTATTTATTTCAGTTCTTTGGAGACCGATCGTATAATGGAAAAGGTGTCAGGAGGTATAAAGAAAAATGCCTCTCAAAATTCCCAACAGTGGAAAATAATTTAAAAAAAACTATTTAATTTTAAATTATGCAGACAGCATGAGCAATGGCATATTTCTCACAGCTTCCAGGGAAGTATGGCTGGAAACCGGAGAAATAATCATATGTGTCTTCCTTAGCTGTACTTGCTATCTTAGAGCTTGGATCTCACTGGAAAAGTTTATATTCTGATACAACCACTGCTAACGTGGCAGGAGTTGGCAGATCTGCCAAGACTGTGGCAATTACATTCTTCAGCTGTCAGCTGGAAAAAGGCCCCTGGGTTTTTCTCATGCATGTATTCAGTTTCTCTGACAATGGGGAAAATCAGAATTGCTGGTGACTCTGACCTATGTGTGCCTTATGATGGCTATGAAGGGTTAGGCTGAGGTGGTGCTGCATG
This sequence comes from Carettochelys insculpta, assembly GCF_033958435.1. Taxonomy (NCBI): domain Eukaryota; kingdom Metazoa; phylum Chordata; order Testudines; family Carettochelyidae; genus Carettochelys; species Carettochelys insculpta. The sequence continues at coordinate 306,616,290 of NC_134137.1, read as the reverse complement.
TTGTGCGTGGGGATGGGTAGGAAGGGGTGAAAGGCAGCGTTCTCTCGAAGGTTTTCCGTCAATGGGCAGAATAAATGTTGTTATCTGCCCCCAGGCACGTGCGGATGTACACCGCAAACAGAAGCACAGGCTGCCCACTCTGGGTGGCTGTGGATGCTCTACTAATCAGCTGGGCAGCCCCTGAATCTCTTCTGGGCAGCTGCCCAAGTGCTCCGCTTACAGGGGAGCCCTGGTGGGAGGAAATAATATCACTGTGACTGCACTGGGGTGAGGCACAATCACTGTCTTTGACCTCCCAAGACCGAAGGCCGTGGTAGGCTAGCAGCTATTCATGTTTCTAAAGGCCAGGAGAGTTGAGAGCTGTGTACCTCACTCACCAGCCAGTGGAAATGGCTAAGCTCAGTGCCCAGTTCAGATCGTATTCTTGCCACACAGATAGTCATCACAGGCCTCTCATGGCATGTCTTGCAGGCCTTGAAACAGATGCTGAGCCTTGGGCGTAGCTGGGTTAGCACACGTCCACACCACCCTCTGTGCCTTAAGTGCACAAGGCACCTTAGCCTGCAACCTGTAAGACAATCATTTTGGTTATAGAAGAGATTTGGTAGCAGACATTTTTTTGGTTTGGGATCCAGCGCACCTCAGCACAGATTTTTGATGTGGACAGCTGGTCATAGTGAGATCTTGAACCAGGATAGTTTGTAGCATGTGCTGTTTTGCCACTGCTGTGTGCTTGTGGACAGTCAGACTATTAGTGAGGGAAACTGTGTGCCTGGTCTTGCTGCTAGTTTAACCTTTTGAGATAACAAGCAGCACTTCTGGGCAAAGCCTAAAGCTAGGCCTTCTATTAACACCTCTAGTGAATTATGCTTCACTACAGTTCTTTGAGCGTTATCAGTCCAGCTCCCCACTCTTGGGATTCAGTCTTTCCCTGCTGCAAGGCCCAGAACCGGCTGGAAAACTTGGACCATCAGTCTGACATAGACCTTTTTAATGGTGGTGTTCAAAACCTGTGATAATGGACACAGCACAGGAACCAGAATGCAATCAAACATACAGGCGTTCCTGGACAATGGTGAAAAGTAGTAAGAGTGTTGCTGGGAGTTGGTTAAAATGAGCCAGTACTGACTCTGCCGTAGTCAGAATACAAAATATCAGGTCCCTGCAGTTTTGTGAACTGGTTTATATAATAAAGGAGTTAATCTTTGTCTTCACTGATGAAATAAACTAATTAGCACTTTTTTAGAATAATGTTTAAACATCATCCATAGAGAGCCATTAATATGATTTCCCCGGCCAGCGTACACATGGGGTTAACACAGAAGTGATGTCGTCACAGCAGCTCATATTGCTAAATGGATGTGCTACTGTGTTTTGTATCTGCTGGAGCTATTTCAGCTCATATGTCTTCCTCCCTAGATATTCATTTCAATAATCAGGACCTGTGGTTAAGAATATTTGGATCACCTGGGTCAGAGCTATCTCCAGAATGAAAAGAAAAGACATCACTGAGGGTACGTCTATATTTATGGGAAGATCGGCCGTGCCAATGGTCAATCTTCCCAGATTCAATTTAGCGTGCCTAGCGGGAAGGTGGTAAATCAAACTGTCATGGTATCGCCATTGCCTCTGGCAGTCAGGAGGAGTGAGGGAAGTCGATGGGAGAGTTTCTCCCATTAAGCTCCTGCTGCGTGGATGGCCGCAAAAATTGATTTTAGATACATTGGCTCTAGCTACACTATTCTTGCAGCTGAATTTGTGTATCTAAAATCGATTTTTCCTCCTAGTGTAGACAAGGCCTGAGACAAATTTAGTAAGGAAAAATGTCACATGGTTGCAGCCAGTGGCAAACTAAATATCATGCAATAAAGGTCCAAGGCTGAGTTGCAGGCTTCTGATATATTTACATGGTTTAGTCCACAGAAGTTCTCTCCTTAACATAGCCACGTAGCCTCCTCCTAAAATCCACTTACAGGTTTCAGTCCTTATCACCCCCTTTCCCTCCATTTGAGTGTTTACCTTATCTCCTTTACTCTGTCAAACTAAGTTAATTGTTGGTAACTCCACAGACTTCATGGTAGTCCCATCAAGGATGAATTGAACCCATTTTTCGCATCATTCCCTTTAAAAACAAACGAGTATGCTTATTCAGACTTATGAAAAAAACTCTACAGGCACTCTGGATCATAGTCACATGTACACAGAGGCATCTTTGCACTGGCCTGTCAGTATAACAATGTCATAATTCACAGAAATTCATAGAAATTTAGGACTGCAAGGGATCTCAGTAGATCATCTAATCCAGTCACTTGCACTGAGTCAAGACTATTGTCTAGGTCCGCCCTGACAGGTGTTTGTCTTTCTCGCATGCTTGTAAAAACCTCTAGTGATAGAGATTCCATAGCCTCCTAAGGCAATATTCCAGTGCATCACTGCCTTACGGTTAGGAAGCTTTTTTTCCCCAATGTCTAATGCAGGCGTGTCCAACCCGCAGCCCGCGGGCCGTATGCGGCCCTGGAGAGCTAGTAATGCAGCCCCACAAGATCGTAAACTTTTAACATTATTATGTGATTTATGTACATTAACTATATTATATGTTTTATATGCGGCCCAAGACAATTCCTCGTCACTCAGTGTGGCCCAGGCAAGCGAAAAGGTTGGATACCCATGGTCTAAAGTAAATCTCCCTTGCTGCAATTAAATCCCATTACCTCTTTTTCTGTTCTCATCAACTAAGAAGAACAAGTAATCAGCCCTTTCTTTATGTACTTGAAAACTGATAATGTCCCCTTTCAGTTTTCCCTTCTCCCAACCAAACAAACAGGCTTTTTCAATCTTCCCTCAGAGGTTTGGTTTTCCAGACCATTAATCATTTTTCTTGCTCTTCTCTGGGCTTTCGCCAATTTGGCCACATCATTCCTGAATTGTGGTGCCCAGAATTGGACACACTGTTTCAGTTAAAGCCTTAGCAGCATAGGATCCAATGGAAGAATTACTTCTTGTGCCTAGTTTATAGCACTCCTGCCAATACGCCATAGAATAATGTTTGGGGTTTTTTATTTTTACAATAGTATTCCATTGCTGACTCACGTTTAATTTGCCATACCCTGCATGCCTTTTCAGCTGGGCTCCTTCCTAGGCAGTCATTTCCCACTTTGTATATGTGCACTTGATTATTCTTTCCCAAGCAAAGTATTTTGCAGTCATCTATATTGAATTTCATCCTGTTTATTTCAGACCATCTCTCCAGTTCATCAGCATCATTTTGAATTCTAAACCTGCCCTGCAAAGCACTTGCAACCCTTCTCAGCTTGGTATTATCCTCAAACTTTATAAATCAACTCTTTATGCCATTATCCAAAACATTTATGAAGTTATTGAATAGAAATAGACCCAGGACAGGTCCTTGTAGAACTGTACTCAATATCCCCCGCACCCCACAAGCTTGACTGTGAACCATTCGTAAGTATTGCGTGAGTATGATTTTTCCAATAAGTTGCCTACCCACTTTATAGCAGGTTCATGTAGCTTTCAGTTTCTAGTTTCTGTTTGACATGAAACGTTCTTGTCAAATGCATACTTATTGTTATTTATCACCTGAGGTGCTTCTAAGTGTTCACAGATTTATATTTGGATTATTTGCTCCATTATCTTCTCAGATACCAAAGTTAAATTAAGTTAATCATTTCCTGGGTTGTCCTCAATCTCCTTTTCATAGATGAGGACTATATTTTCTCTTTTCTAGTCCTCTGGGTTCTCTCCTGTCCTTCACAAGTTCTCCAAGGTAATCACTAATGTCTCAGATATCTCCTCAGTCAGCTCCTGAAGTAGTCTAGGATCTATAATCAGGCCCTGCTGACTTAAATACATCTAACTTGTCTAAGTAATTTCAGACTTGTATATGTTATATTCCAGTGATTGCATATGTCATTTACACCACTTTGAGGCCCCTTCACATTGTCAGGATGGTGTAAAGAGGTCTTGATATAAATAAGAATTTGTCTCTCAATTGTTATATAGCATAAATCTTATAACTTAATTTTTCCCCGAGTTTGGTAACACAGTCACTCCTGGCCTAAGACCATTTCATTCAACCTCACGCTAATCAAAGCTAGCAGCCTTGATGCTCTTTATATTTCATGCTCAGGGGACCAGCTCATTATAATCTGCGATGTCTTTGCGGTGGCAAAAATCGGTCCTGAAAATATCAGTCAGACATGGGACATCCCTATCCGAGCTGGGACTGTTATTGGGACTCCAGTAAGACTTGTGGTCACTTTTTGTCATACAGCCTCCCCTAAAGTCTGTAGGACTGTAGGGCTACGTCTACACGTGCCCCAAACTTCGAAATGGCCATGCAAATGGGCATTTCGAAGTTTACTAATGAAGCGCTGAAATGCATATTCAGCGCTTCATTAGCATGCGGGCGCCAGCGGCGCTTCAAAATTGACGAGCCTTGCCGCCGCGCGGCGCGTCCAGACGGGGTTCCTTTTCGAAAGGACGCCACCTTCTTCGAAGTCCCCTTATTCCCATGAGCTGATGGGAATAAGGGGACTTCGAAGTAGGCGGGGCCTTTTCAAAAAGGAGCCCCGTCTGGACGCGCCGCGCGGCGGCAAGGCGCATCAATTTCGAAGCGCTGCTGCCGCCCGCATGCTAATGAAGCACTGAATATGCATTTCAGCGCTTCATTAGTAAACTTCGAAATGGCCATTTGCATGGCCATTTCGAAGTTTGGGGCACGTGTAGACACGGCCAAGGAGTTACGTGGCTAAAGCCCCACGTACCCCTTTGAAAAGCTACCCTGAAATATCAAAATCAGACAGCTGAATTACTGACTTCTAAAAATAGAAGGTTATTAAGGAAATGCCAAATATCCACAAACACTATTTGAAGTTTAACTATTGCCACTAATTTCTGTGCTACTTTGGCACTCTGAATGGCCATTTTGCTGTTTCACACATTGCATAACCTTGAAATGTGCAGAGCCCAGAGACTTAGCACCGCCAATCCTTCTCACATAGAAATACTGGCTGTATATTGATTTATGAGTTGCTGCTGACAGAATTCATGACTTCATCCAAACCCGCAAAAGTAATATCTTGAAATGTCAGTGGAATCGATGGACTAATAAGTTGGAGAAATGATTATTAAAGTTCTTTATTTAGACAAGCAGAGGTACAAAGGCCTTCTGCAACAATCGATTCATTTAATTAAAATGAGGCAGAAAGGCTTCTGAGACCAGGCTGGCATAAATTATCTTGAGTCTATTAAAAAGTGCTAGTTGTGCCATATGAGAGTTCTTTGAAAAATGCACTGATTGGCGATGGGACAGACTAGATAATTAACAGAATGTTTCCATCTCCAGTTTCTCAGGTTCATTTTAAGGAATCACTCAGGCCATTTCCCCACACTCACGGATGCTTATTTAATGGCCATATGGTGTGAAAGACGTTTTGTAAATTTCTGAACGTAAGAGTGGCCATACTGGTGCAGACCAAAAAGCCCATCATCCCGTCTTCCAACAGTGGCTGATGCCAGCTGCTCTGGAGAGAATGGACAGACAAGGTAATCATCATGTGACCCATCCCTTGTTGCTTCTTCCCAGCTGCAGGCAAACAGAGGTTAGGGACACTATCCCAGGCCATCCTGCTCAATAGCTGTTGATGGACCTATCCTCAATAAATTTAGCTAGTTCTTTTTTGAACCCTGTTACAGTCTTGGCCTTCACAACATCCTCTGGCAAAGAGTTCCACAGGCTGATTGTGCGCTGTGTGAAAAAATACTTTGTATTGTTTCTTTTCTTTAGCATAGCTGTTTATCAAGGGCTAGTTTATGACTTGGACTACTGTATGTCCAAGGTAGTAGACACCACATACCTTCCAGAACAGGTGAGTGTGTACAGCAGGTGACAGGCAGAGTCTTTTCACTACCCTACAGCACACTAGCCACTGCAGAAGGTGAAAACCTGACAGAGGCCAGCAGTAAATTATCATCTTCTGGAGCAAGAGGGAGCAAAGAAGGAAGTGTGTCTTAGAGGTCTGCGCTATAGCAACTTCACTTGTTCCTATATTCTTTTCTTCTTTGCAAATTTGGAACGTGTTCGACACATCAGGCCACCTCCTCAGTTGATGTAAATGCTGTCTGTACTGGCTTTATGCTCTTTTACACCAGTTGAGGAAGTGAACCAATTGTATACTGACTGTGAACGACAAAGCTATTCAGGGATCAAAGAGAATCTCCTTACTGCAGTTCTGCTGCTAGGATTTACCTATCTCCTATCAACATCAACAAGTTTATGTGCTTCACAGGGGGGCTGAGAGATTTGCTGGGCCTGGGCAAGGTATGGCAGGGGGCAGCTGATTGTCTCTGGAAGGGGCAGGGCTTGAGTGGAAGAGGCATGGCCAGGGCAACCAGTCCTCAGCATCACCCAGAAAGCACCAGGCTGGCCCCCCACTCCTCACCCAGCCCTAAGAGCCACCCAGAGTGCATCACAGAGGGCTCTGGCACCAGTTAAAGGGTCCAGGGCTCTAGCTGCCACCATTCCTGAAGTAGTGCCACAGCAGCTGGGAACTCCAGGTTCTTTTAAATCACCATGCCCCGAGGCAGATGCCCCCTTTGTCTCCTCTCCCACCATCAGCAGCTCTGGTGCTTCATCACAGTGTAATCATCCAGAGGTCAGAGTGACTTGATCCAGGGAATTGTAGTGAGCACGTGTCATAGTCGAGTACCCAGTAAATGACTACGGGGCTTTATGATGTTGCACATTCCTTGCAGAACTGTTTCCAGTATCATCCCACAGTTGTTTCACCTTTTCCTGGGTTGGAATCAGGCGACTTAGCTTCTATTCTGACTCAGATGTAGGATGACGATTTGGCATGCTATGTTATTACTATCAGAGAGGTAGCCAAGTTAGTCTGTACCTTCAGAAACAAGGGCTATGTCTACACGTGCCCCAAACTTCGAAATGGCCATGCAAATGGCCATTTCGAAGTTTACTAATGAAGCGCTGAAATGCATATTCAGCGCTTCATTAGCATGCGGGCGGCAGCCTCGCTTCGAAATTGACACTCCTTGCCGCCGCGCGGCGCGTCCAGACGGGGCTCCTTTTCGAAAGGATGCCACCTACTTCGAAGTCCCCTTATTCCCATGAGCTCATTGGAATAAGGGGACTTCGAAGTAGGCGGCGTCCTTTCGAAAAGGAGCCCCGTCTGGACGCGCCGCACGGCGGCAAGGCGCGTCAATTTCGAAGCGCGGCTGCCGCCCGCATGCTAATGAAGCGCTGAATATGCATTTCAGCGCTTCATTAGTAAACTTCGAAATGGCCATTTGCATGGCCATTTCGAAGTTTGGGGCACGTATAGACACAGCCAAGAAGTCCTGTGGCACATTATAGACTAACAGATATTTTGGAGCACAAGCTTTCATGGGCAAAGACCAGCTTCAGATGACGAAAGTTTATTCTCCAAAATATGTGTTAGTCTGTAAGATGCCACAGGACTTCTTGTGTTATCACTGCTGGATCTCTCTTAACTACACCTACCCCCAGCTCATAGCACCAGAGTCACTGCACCACCTTGGTTTCAAAAGCATTTGTTTCTCAGACACTTCGACAAAATGCTTTAAACAGCACCTGTGTTGGTGAGTGAATTCAGGGCAAGTTATCAAGGGCAATGAGGGACATAGAACATTGAAACAGTGTCCAGGTATATGAGGTAATAATTAACACATGGCAGTGCTCTCAATCCATAATGCTCAAGCACTTTATAAGAATCTTCATGGACATATTTTGCAGATGTGGATACTAAGGCACAGAGTGGTGCCTTGCAACATTTTAAGTCACCCATGATTTTGGGAGCCTTCTTTTTTGGCTGCCCAATGTGAGCCACCCTAAACAGGCCTGACTTTCAGAGGTGGGTGCTCCAGGACACTCTGAAAATCTGGCCTCTAAATTTGTCTTATATTGGGCACCACAAAACTGAAGCACTCCAAATCACTAATCAGCTCAGAAAACTTGTCCTGAGTGTTTCTGTTGATGGCTGATCAGCCCAATTCTGGAGCCGCAGGTGTTATCACAGAAAGGGCAGGTGTTGGTAGCTGTTGGAGAGGTGCTGGGTAGTTTTTGCCACTCTTTCCTTCTTCTCCACCTCTTCTCACATGCACTACAGTGGAACCTCTCAAATTGTGCCACCCTCCCCCCACCGACTACAACTCTCCACTGGGGACAGTTCTGGGCAAGGATCTCCCAAGTGTTGACACCAATGCTGCACCTTTTCATGTGTGCCTTCAGCATGTCCTTATATCACCTCCTTTGCCCCCAGTGCTCCTCTGTCCTTCCTTCAACTCCAAAACCAGAATCCGTTTTGGGAGGCGCGGATCAGACATCTGAACCACGTGACCAGTCCAAAAAAGTTGTTGGTGAATGATAATGGCTTCAATGCTGGTCATGTTTGACTCTTCTGGAATTTGTGTGCCTATTCTCCCAAGAGATACGCAGCGTTGATGATATTATTCAAGTACTTTCAAATGATGCCTGTATGTTGTCCTGGTTTCACATGCATACAGTAACGTTGGAACAACCACTGCATCGTATACAAGGAGCTTTGTCTTGACACAGATGTCCCGGTTTTCAAAGACCCTTTCTCTCAGATGGGCAAAAGCAGAGCTTGCACAACTCAGACAATGCTAGATTTCTGCATCAATGTCGACTTTAGCTGAAAGATGATGCCCAAAGTATAGGAAATGCTCCATATTTTCCAGCAGATCTCCATTGACTTCAACAGAAGGTACATGAGATGGTCCTATTGGCAAGGGTTGGTGGAGCACCATGGTCTTTTTGACATTCAGTGTGAGCGTGAGATTCTCGTATACTTTGGTGAAGGTGCTTACTGTGATTTGAAGGGCTTCGGGAGAAAGCGCAGCAGCCATGTTGTCATTCATGTATGGGAGCTCCATGACTGAGGGCTCTAAGATAGGGACCAGGAACTGAACCACATACTTTTGCAAAGTGGTTAGCATTAGGCATAGTCTTAGTTCACACTGAGCTACCTAAACTGTACATTTATGTGGCTATGTACTTTGTATTGCCAAGATACAGGATATGTCCATATTTATGCTGAACAAATCTTACAAAAATGGCCATTTTCCTGTCCCCTTCCAGCTCCTCAGCTTGTTCCCTTGCCATTTTGACCCCCTTTCCATGTTTGTGTGTTTTACTGCTCTCCCCACAAGGGGGGAGGAGATTCAGTGGGATTCTCACATCTGCTCCTGTTTTGCTGCCCTTAAAAAGACAGAGGTAACCTGAGAGAAATTCCAAATCATTAAGGATAGTAAAGACAACAGAAAGGATATGATTGACCTGTCCACCAGACATTACCTCGGAGCTAAATTGGAAGCTCTGTCTGGGGATATGTGTACACTTAAAGGAAGATTGACTCACTGGTGGTCGATCTTCTGGGGTTAGATTTAGCATGCTAATGGGGATGCACTAACTCAAACAGTCATGGTGCCACCATCAACTCGAGTATTGCTGACAATCCCGAGGAGTAAGAAAAGTCAATGGGAGAGTCTTCTGTTGATCTCCTGCTGTGGGGACAGTAGCAAAAATCAATTTAGATAAATTGACTCCAGCTATGCAATTCTGATAGCTGGACTTGCATATCTAAAACTGATTTTACCTCCTAGTTTAGATCGGGCCTCAGTGCAAGAGCAAGAAAGGCTGCCCAGTATCCTAAGCCACGTTGGAGAACATCAGAGCCCCCCATAGCATCAGCCACCAGAGAGACATGTTTACATTCTTAAGAGAGTTTTACAAGATCTCTGAAGTTGCTGCTTCCCTATTGGGAGGGGGGAATGCACATCCCTATTTTTCTGCCATACACCATCCAGTAGTTCTCTAAGAATCAGAGCTGACAAGACGGAGGCTTTCATTTGTAATACATTGCATCTCTTCATTCACTGTTCTTGGATGCCAACAAATCTCTTATAATGAGAACACCGTAAAAGAGATAATTAGGGTCTGTTGCAGCCCAGATTGCCTTACCACCAAATGCTTTATGGTGTGGATGCAGAGTTTCCACTCATTACTAGATGCACAATTACCACAGCCCAGAAATGGCTTTCTTAATTATTCTATTGCATGAACTCCTGACTAAATCGACTATAAATAACACAGAGAACAGCCTGAACTCCTATTGCTCGAGGTAGACACGTAACATTATATGTTGGAGAATATCTGACGAATGTTTTGAAAGCAGGCTGAGACCAGCAAAACTGATCCCTATTCCATTAGTTTCCTTAAGAATGCAAAGGTGCTTTCATTTCTGTCCTCTGGGACCTTAAAATTTAGCAGGTGTTTTCGAAATAATCCATAGACATCAGCATATGCACAAGTGCAATTCATAACTGAAAGTTATCAATTAAAATAGGCACTTGGGGTATTGTAGGTATAGGTAATGTTTCTAAAGCCAGGACTAACTAGGCTTGAAAGTTGATTTCAGATATGCAGTTCTAGCTACAGCAATTGTGTAGCTAGAATCAACCTATCAAAAATCAATACGTGACTTCACTAAGGAAGCTCGAAGGGAAGAGAACAGGGGTCAACTCATGCATCTGATGAAGCGGGTCTTTGCCCACAAAAGCTTAGGCTCCAAAATATGTTAGTCTATAAGGTGCCACAGGACTTCTTGTTTTCAAAGATACAGACTAACACGGCTACCTCTCTGATTGGGGTTAACTGATGACCCCAAACAGATCAATTTTGCGTGTCTGTACCAGACACATGACATCAAATTCTGGAAGATTGACCACAATTGGTTGAATCTTCCCAGAAGTATAGACAAGCCCTACACATCTAACCTTTAATAGCCACATCTAAACTTTAATACATTTACTAAATCAATAGAAATGCTGATCCTGATACCAGTCTCAAAGCTCACCAATGTCAGCTCAGCCCTTGAGGTTAGTGTAATTTTCTGAGTGCCTCAGCTTGTGTCTGAAAGATAGATATCATGCCTATTTTTTGTGCCCACTAAATGCTTGGTGACAATATTCATAAGAATTGCTGTTCCTGGCCAAAACTTGCCTTGTACTCTCACTGTGAGAAGCCATTCCCCATGCACCAGTTGGCTGATGTCCTCCACCCCCAGAGGTGGTAACCTTTCAGTGATGCTGTATGTACCCACTGTATAAAATGATGAAATCATTGGAGTGGAAAGGTGCTACATAAATGTGAAATTATTATTTTGCTGGGTTCCTTTTAGACCTGCCTTTTTTTTTCAGTTTTCAAGTGTTACTTGAGGAAAGTAATCTCTTACTCTTCACCCAGTTATGATAAACTATTTCATCTAATATACCTTTGGCTAGGGAGAGGTATTAAACAGTCCATTCTGCCTGCAAGTCATGGTCTTGCTTTGGAATTTAGTGCCGAAGCCAGTAGCACTAATAATTACAACGTGTCTGTAGACAGTAGAAATCCCTGTAGATGTACGTGAACATGTAATCAATTTTCAAGGTACTATGTTAAAGAAGATTCAGTCCCATACACACTCTCTTCCTCATTATTGAGGCACAATTATTCCCTTTGACTCATTATCTGCCTGCTGGATTAAATAGCCATTTTAAGCTTCTCCTGCTATCTCAAAATCTAGTTCTGCACAATGCAAACCAATTTCCTTTTGATGCTGTGATTGAACTATGTGTGTCTGAGTGAATATGGCTACAGGAAAATCTTCACATACTAAATATGTCAATTTTGGTCTTTTAATTAGCCTCTTAAATTTGGATACTGCAACATGGAAATTATTACTCTGATCAATTTCTTCTTGGCAAAATCAAGTATGTAAAATAAAGTGAAAGCCCCTTAAAACAGCCCTTCAGTCCATGTAGTTTCCCCTTTGGCTAAACCTGGACTTCCCATTAAAATCACTGTGGCCGTGGTTACACTAGCCCCCACCTTTTGAAAGGGGAATGCTAATGAGCCACTTTGGCAGATGCTAATGAGGTGATGCCATGAATATGCAGTGCCTCATTAACATAATGACAGCTGTGCACATTTTGAAAGTGCTGCTTTCGAAATGCACATCACTCATGTAGATGGGGGCCTTTTCAAAGGACTCCCCCAGATTTCAAAAGCCCCTTCTTCCCAAACCCTTGTAAACAAAACTTGATGGGTAGTAGGTGAAGCAATCAGTTTTGTCTATTGTAAACGACATGTTGTTGTAAAATCACAATTTATGTTATAACCCAGTGTAAGAATTGTGGAGCCTCACCAATGCTTGAAGTTGTTGTGGGGGAACAGGACAGTCATCACTGCTGTGTAAGATATGGATTGCACAGCACTCCCTCCATCTAAGCTTCATGAGGTAGAAAGAGGGGTGTGTGTGTGTGAGAGAGAGAGAGTGAGAGAGAGAAGTTGAACCAGCTGGTGGGGAGGCTTTTGGCCATACAGCTGTAAGACTGGTTTGACTAATTCTTCCCACCCCTAGCCCCTGCACTGTTTAAAGAGAGATCTAAAGCTGGATCTACATTTATTTTGTGAGAACTTGCCTTGGTAGATACTGAGATGATGTGGCTAGACCCAGAGCTGAATGCCACTAGGAGCTGAAATCACTAGTAGCTGAAGCCACAGAGAGCTGGAATCACAAGGTTTTACCTACAGGAAAACCCACACGATGGCAGCCAATGGCTGGTGGAGTGCAGCAGACAGACAGCTGTCGGGAGCTAGTGGTTGGCAGCTGGTAAGAGAAGAAACAGGAGACTGGCAGGAGCGACTGGTGGGTGTTTGGTAGAAGAAGCAGGGTGGTTGGCAGGAGTGGCCAGCAGGTAGCCGGTGGGGCAACTGGCAGGAGCAAGTGGAATGCCAGACCAGCACAAAGGTGGTATTGCCTCAGGCTCAATATGGGAATGCATCAGGCTGATGTGTCAGGGCCTGCATGGACTGGAGAGAGTTGTAAGTGGGGTATTTGAAGGGGGGTACAGAGAAAGTTTGGGTGTGTGAATGGCACCCTTACAGTGTTGGACTGGTGAGCCTGAGAGGCAAAGGACACTGCTCAGGCCATTGGGGCTGGACAGTTACTTGAGGGTTGGTTTTGAGCTCTGGGTGTGGTATTTTCCCAAGCTTATGCCATGCGACTTTTCTGCCTCTTTCATTAAAAGTTTCTTTTCTACACTCAGACTCTGTGCTTGGGAGTGGGGAAGTATTCATTGCCTCTCTGAGGTGCCCAGGAATGTGTGAATTTCCCAGGCTACTGGGTGGGGGCTCGAGCTGGTTCTATGTGAGGTCGATGAAAAGGAACCCCTAGCTATTGAACCCAGTCCTGGCTGCTGCCAACTCCTTCCGGCAGAAGGATTACATAAATGAATAGCTGTAAAGAGTTAAACCCAGAGGGGAGGGGTCTATGTGGGGGGCAGCCAGGTAAGCCAAGAGGGGAAAAGAGGTTTTTTTTTTAAATGAAGCAGTTTCCTGCTGACAGAGAGTATCTTTGTTCTGGGCTGGAGCAGAAAGAAAGACCAAGATAATGGACCTTAAGCAGGATGAATAAATCCAGTAAATATCCGGCCATATCATAATCAGTGCATAGAAATGTAAGCAGAAAAGAAATGTTTATTTAGACGCAATCAGCTTTTTCTTATTTTGGGTTTGGTGTGGATCTGCTAAGCTGGTTGACGTACTCTGGAACTTCTAAGATGAACCCCAAGGATGTAATTCTCTGAGCCTCTATTGATAAATTTTAGTTGCTTTGATTACACCCAGCAACCAAATATGCTTATTTACGCTCTTGGTATTTTTCCATCTTTAGTTTTGTGAACAAATTACATTTCAAGGCAATAATTTGATCTCTGTGTCCTAGAGAGTCTCCGTGTGAATGCCTGCCTAAAGCAAAGGGTTAGCTATCAGATTACAGCTGTTTCCAAGCTATCTCCTAAGAAAAGGGTGAAGCTTGGGGTTACCTCTCGGGGAGATATCCAAATGCATCTGCCTAGGTTTTAAGGTAGGGGCTCCATCACTTGGTGGTGGCAGCGATTACCTCCCAGGGTCAGGGAATCTGTGATTTTGGGGAGCTTTTTTAAGCAGAGCCTAAAAAGGCAGGATATTTGTCAGGTTTTTGTGGGGAGTCTCAGAGTGGGGAACAGCCCTGACAGTGCACTGGAGTCCCATACTTCCCACTCCCGCCCCACCCTCCCAGCACTTTCAAAGCACCAGGACTCCACTGGTTGTCTCTCTGTCCCTACTGCTTTCCCTCCTTCCAGAGCTGGAACAGCTATGAACAGCTGCTCTGTAGGGCTGTGAAGGCTCTTCTAGCTGTGAGGATGCAGAAGCCTCTTGAATAGCCCCACTGCCATTGTTTTTGTTTGGCCTGAGAGAGGATCCTTTACATCTTCTGCAGAGCTCCATAGTCTCTATTTCATCTGTTTTGGCTGAGTACTCAGCACGTGCCTGAATGTAGCAAAAATAAATCCCATGATTGATCCTGAAATGGAGTCTCTGCTCTAATTTTGTACCGTGGGGAGGCTGCACTAGCTTTTGCCTCCTCAGTCTCTTCCAGGTAATCTTGTATCTGACGCATCTCATAGTATTTTGCAGGTGTCTGTTAGCATGAATGGCTTTCAGTTCATCTGATCTCAACCGCACACGTTTCAAGAGGAAACTTACATTAAAAATCAATGATACACTAATGGTCAACCAGGATGGTAAAATTATTCCAAGCTCCTCAGATGTGCACTGAAATAAGGCAGATTTTTATTATAGTGCAGTTTGGTTGGGACTGTCATGCTCTTGTAACTTTATCCGCTACTTACAGGGCCCAGTGTAATAGAAGGAAAGGTGCAGGTAAGACAGACAAGTTCAGCTTGCGTGCTATATATTAAAGAAATGAGAGTAATACTTGGCATTAACTGTACTCACGTTCCACAGATGAAGGTTTCTAAGCCCATCATTGTATTAAAGGCAGAGCACTTGTGAGATAGAAAGCTATTATTAGTTCCTTATTGTAACTATTTTTCAGATGGCTAAACATAGATTGAGCTTTTCACAGTATGTTGGGACCAGAGCTGGAATAAAACAAAATAGCCTGACACTCCTCACACTGTCACTGACATTGAAATTACGAGGGTTACAGCAACATAAAACTTGTGTAAGGAAGTGGAGAATTGGGACCTGAGCATGTTCACTAAGAGACCATGTCTATAGCCGAGGAGTCAGTGGCTGTGCTTTTTTCTAATTCTTCCTGTTGTTCTAGTGCCAGTGTGGCACCATCTGTGCTAGAGGCAACGGATACCCCGGCACAGTGTTTCTCAACCTTTTTTATAATGTACCCCTTTAAAAAAATTATAAGTACCCCCAGACTTCTCTCACCTACCTCTAAGGGTATGTGGACCACCGGTAGAGAAACATGTTAGGAATGTAATTGGCGGCCCTGAAACAAGTGCCATTCAACCTTGCCAGATTACTGTACCCTTTGCAGGAGTCAGATTTGTTTTGCATACCACCAAGTTACACCTCACTTAAAAACTACTTGCAAAAATATCCCACAAGAGTACTCCTGAAAACTTGCTGACTTTCTACCATCTTATTATCAAGTGAATGAATTGGAACAGAAATATTCTATTTACATTTCAGCGTAAGGCGTATGAAGCAGTAGCAGCAAGTCATTGTCTGAATGAACTTGTAGACTGTACTAGTATTTTTCTGTAGCCTGTTGTAAAACTAGGCAAGTATCTAGATAAGTTGATGTACCACCTGGAAGACCTCAGTATACCCCCAAAGGTACTTGTAGCCCGGTGGAGAAACACTGCCCTAGTGTAAGTCAGACACCTGTGCTTTTCCAGCCAGGGGCTGAGAGCTGCTCGGCTACTGAGAACACTTTCAGTGTGCCTGGGATCCAAGTGATGTCCTCCAGCTAAGGGAGGCCAGCCTTGATTCATCTCTCACACCAGTGTAAGCTGGAAGTGGTCCCAACAACATGAGCAAGTTGCACTGATGTAAATGAGAGGAAAATGAGTTCCTTTCACTAAGCCTGTAAATTCAAACCCTGCCCAGGACTTCAGTTTCTGGGTATATGCTATATTAGCCACTTTGCTGACCAGGGTGAAGACACTGTTACCTCAGCCCTGGAGGGAGAGTGACCTAGCTGCCTGCTAGAGCTGGGTGCCACAAACAGAGCAGTGCTGGGGAAAGTCAGGGGGAGCCAAGGAAGTGCTGGCCAAGCAAGCCCCAGGCTTCAAGGCCTGAGATAAGGCTGAGAGTACTAGAGTGGCAGAGATGCAGCCAGGGCAGCAGGTCAATGATGAGTGGCCATTTCAGACTGCAGTTTGCCCGTGCAGTAAGAGGATAGCTGATGACTGGCAGTGGGTTAATGAGGCAAGGTGAGTGTATTAAATATGTAGTAATCTGGAAGTATTACTTTATGAAGGCTTAAAAGTACATTTAAAACATAAAATAAGCTTATTAGGTGAGCTTTCGTGGGACAGACCCACTTCTTCAGACGATAGCCAGACCAGAACAGACTCAATATTTAAGACACAGAGAACCAAAAACAGTAAGCAAGGAGGACAAATCAGAAAAAAATAATCAAGGTGATTACTGGACAGACTTCTAACTCCCTTAGATAAAGGGTTAATGGGCACAAAACATACATCAAAACACTCCAGATCCACAAACCAGTTAGTCAACATTTTAATGGAATGGGGCATTCTATCAATGACCTAAAGGTATGTGTGTTACTGAAAAAGAACTTTCACACTGTTCTTCAAAGAGAAACAGCCGAGCTTGCTTTTATATTCAAATTCGACACATTAACACATGGTTTAAACTGGGACGGGAACTTTCTGAGTCACTATAGGGGCTCATCTGCATACTTGGCTTAATCTAATTCTTGACCCCCCCCACCCCTCCACTCTCTGATTTGCTCACCTTGATTATCTTTTTTCTGATTTGTCCTCCTTGCTTACTGTTTTTGGTTCTCTGTACCTTAAATATTGAGTCTGTTCTGGTCTGGATATGGTCTGAAGAAGTGGGTCTGTCCCACGAAAGCTCACCTAATAAACTATTTTGCTAGTCTTTAAAGTGCTACTTGACTGCTTTTTGTTTTGATAGTGTATAGACTAGCACGGTTTCCTCTCTGTTACTATTCAAAATAAGCTTAGAAGAACTGATAATGTGCAACAGAGAAACTCGGCATCATGTAGTCCATAATATACAATGTTGTGTTTAGCAGGACAACTAACTTACCCTTCTTACAAAGCTTTTGCAAATAAATCTCTGACAAACTTCAGGGTACATCAAATAACCTGTGACTGACTTCTTTTAATTCCCAAATGTAGTGCTTTTAGTGCTTCACAATCTGGCATGCAGAGGAAACATGCTCCGTTTTCCTTAGGGAGAAACTTTGGAAGAGTGTTTTCCCCTATCTCCCCAAATGCCACTTGCTACATTTACCTTCAGGGACTTGGCTGGGATGGGTGAGCAGAGAGAAGAGGGAGCTAGCGGGGAAGGGGCAGGGCCTGGGTTGTGCAGAAGTGGAGTAGAGGTGGGGCCTCAGGCTGGGGAACTTGCCTGCCCAGGCAGCAGCTTCACCCGCTGCCCATGATTTTAATATGCATGCAGATCAACCTCATATATATCCAACATGAAACTGAGCTGAGGATGGTATTCCCAAGAACAAGCCACAGTCATCAAGCTTCCATTTAATCAGCACTAAAACCAAGCTCAGCAGAACACACTCAATTGGAAAGAAAAGTCAAAATATGACCACGCATGACTGAGACAATAGTGGAGGTGACAGCTGTAGCCAAATACCCATTTACACAGCCTGTGCCAGGCTTTGAGAAACAGGGAGGAAGGTGACTTTATTGCTGGGCCACAGGAAGGTCAGGATTTACCCTGATATTTCTGCCTCCATTTCATCCTCACCCCTGGCATCAGCATTTTAAAAATTCCAGAGGTCCTCCCCTTCTGACTGGTACTTCACTGAAGGTGCAGTAGACCCTACTGGTTTTAAACAGTGAGACAGCAGGCTAAAGCTCCTGGCCCTTGGAATGGCTGATACATGGCTGAGGTGGTGGTGGAGGGCTGGGGAAGTGGCTCCTCTCATTCATTTTCTGGTCCCTGGGATGGGAATATAACCAGGACACCATGATGTCTGGCCAGTTCTCCATACTCAGACAGCCCCTTAGTGCCCATTACCAACCAACATAAGGTACTGTAAGTACGTTGCACCCCCAGGATCAAGCCAACAACCCCAGTATTGGGGCAGTGAGGGGAGGAAGCTCAAAGTGACTCAAAACCCACCTGTGCAAGGTGAAGTACAGACAAGGGATGCTTTGAAGGACCCAGCCGAGAGTTAACAAACCAGCAACTCAGTCTCACCCTGAAGAAAATGAGCATCAAAACTCTCATTGATACCCATTGGGCCCAGGATCACACCTGAGGGTTTTGGGGCCTGATCCAGTTCACATCAAATTCAATGGGACTCATCATTCCTCCAGCTTCAACAGGTTTTGCATCAGGCACATGGCCAATACATTAATAGGAAGGGGTCCTGCTCTGTGGTCCTCCAGGCCCTTGTGGACTCCCAGGGCTGCTTCCTGAACATTTGTGTGGGATGGTCCAGTTGGGCCCATGACACCAGGATCTTCAGTAACTCCTGGCTGGGCTACAGATTGTGGGAAGGGACCTATGTCCCTGTGTGGGACCTCCCTGTTGGGGACCCCACCATGCCCCCATGCGTTGTGGCTGATGATGTGTACCCCCTTCATCCGTGGCTCATGCGTCCCTACACGGGACAAACTGACCCCACCCAGGAGCGGTTTAATGAGTGCCTGAACCGGGCCTGAGGCCAGGTGGAGTGGGCCTTCGACCGGCTGAAAGGGAGCTTCTGCTGCCTCCTCAGAAGGCTGAAGGTCAGCCTGAGGAATGTGCCCACGGTGGTGGGTGTGTGCTGCACTCTCCACAATATTGTGACGAGCAAGCAGGAGCAATTTGCGTAGGGTTGGGCCACCGAGGCTGTGGCTGTGTACGAGCGGCCACCCTATACCCCGTGTCATCAGGTGAACCGGGATGGGATGCGGATGATGGAGGCCCTCAGAGCAGCCTTTGCCGAGGGGACCCAATGACCCTCCCCCAGGCACCCTCCACCACACGTGCCCCACCACTGCCCCCTATATGCATGCCACTCACCACTGCTCCCCACATGCATCTATCCTCCCTCCTTCACCTATCACATGGGACATGGAGGTGTTCATAAGTAAACTTGTTAACACACAACTGTCTGGGAACAATAACACAAACAGGGTGAAAACAGAAAGCAGTCAAGTAGCACTTTAAAGACGAGCAAAATAGTTTATTAGGTGAGCTTTCGTGGGACAGACCCACTTCTTCAGACCATAGCCAGACCAGAACAGACTCAATATTTAAGACACGGAGAACCAAAAACAGTAAGCAAGGAGGACAAATCAGCAAAAGATAATCAAGGTGAGCAAATCAGAGAGTGGAGGGGTGGTGGGGGGGAAGGTCAAGAATTAGTGAAGAAGTGGGTCTGTCCCATGAAAGCTCACCACCTAATAAACTATTTTGCTAGTCTTTAAAGTGTTACTTGACTGCTTTTTGTTTTGATAGTGTGTAGACTAGCACGGCTTCCTCTCTGTTACTGTTCAACAAACAGGGTGGGGTAGCACAGGGGTGAATAGAGGGGGAACTATGTACAGTGCATGGGAGGGGGTGGGGGGCACCGGAACTTGGGGGGGGTAGGGCCAATGAAACCTGGAGGGGGTGGACCTTAGTCTTCCGCAGGGGGTGGGGAGCCATGACCCATGACGGCTGCAGGAGGTCCTACCGCCCCAGAGCTGGGGGGGCCCTGGTGGGGCTGGGACTATGGGGAGGTAGGGGCATGGCGGGGGTGCAGTGAATGAAGCCTTGGCACCAGAGGTGTGCGGGGGGCAGCAAGGCATGGCCCGCTCTGGCCAGGATCAGCTGTGTCAGCTCCAGCAGGGTAGCTGGAGGGGCATTGAGTGGAAGCAGGGCAGTGAGGCTGGGGCGGCAAGGGTGTGGGCATGGGAGGTGGGTGGGGGATGGCATGGTGGGGAGGCAGTAGGCTGGGGGGGCACCGGGTGACAGACCAGATGAGGGCCCATATGGCCCAGGAGACCTCACCCCAGCCCTCACACCACAACCCCATGTCCGCCTCCCCCAGCCACTGCTGGAGCACAGCAGTCTGCTCCCGGATGGCCACCATCTGTGCAGCAGCCTCCTCCTCCTCCTCCCCATGGCAGTGGTGGTGTCGCCACCAGGCACGGATGCACACGGGTGGTGGATGTCCTGATGGCCCTTCCCCCTCAGCACTTGGAGGGGGCTCCCCTGGCTCTGGACAGGGTTCAGCTGGCCCTCAGGAAGAGGTGGTGTGGAGACAAAAGGGGAGTGGGGGAGGGAACCCATCAGCCCCGTGATCTGGCTCCAGGGGCCATGCCCTCCACCCCTGTGGTCAGCCCCCCGCCTTTGGACAGCCTGTGAGCCCTGGAGGATCCTGGGCACACGGGGGTCCCCACATGGGTGAGTTGTGCACTGGGTTGGGTCCGTCCCCCTCCCTGGGCTTGTGGGTCGTGGTGCTGTCCACGGCAGGGGTTGAGTGCCGAGCATGGGCCACGCTGTGGCTCACGGGTTGCAGCTGGCTGGACTCTGTCGGGATGGGGCTAGCAGCCATGTGGCCAACCCGCTGCTGGCAGTGCCGAGTTGGCCCCCCCGCCCCCTGCTCCCCCCTCCCCGCAGCTCGGGGTTTATGACTCACCAGTCAATTATCTGAGGGTCCCTCAAGGACTTCCGAGGTGGCCCAGGCGGAGGGGTCCCAGCTTGAGGAGCTGGAGTGGTTCTGGATTACCAGGGCTGCCTCCTCATCTGAGGATGATTCCAGTTCCTGGCCACAGGCTTTGGCTGTGGGTCCTGTCTACTCACCTGGCACGAGCTGGACCTCCACCTCGGGCACTGCCATGTCCACCTCAGCCTCCAGCTTGGCAGCGTCCCTTGGCCCCAGCAGCCAGCCCAGCACCTTGTAGTGGGGCAGCCAGTGGGTGCTGCCCCTGAGCTGCCAGCCCCAACCCAAATCTGGGTATATGCCTGGCACAGCTCTTTAACCTGGTCAGCTGAGTGGGAGCTGGGGTTGGCTCCAGCTCTTCAGCCCTGCCAACAGCTGGACGAAGCCTGGGCGTTCTGGCCTTCCTCCAGCTGTCCGGCACCTCCTCCACCCCGCCCCCCACAACAGCCCCAGCAGGTCTTTGATCTCCCCCTTGCTCCAGAAGGGGGCCCTCTTTTTAGGCCCTTAGCTGCCCTCCAGGGATCCCTCTGGTGGGTCAGATGCGGGCCCTTGGGGGCATGGGGGACTTGTGAGCTGGCCATGGAGCTGGTGGGGTGACTCATGTGCCTCTGTCGTCGCCGGGAGGGCATGCGGCTGCAAGCTCGTGCAGTTCCTGCAGCCGGCATGCTCTCAGCTTCCTGCACAGGGTTTGTAGGTTGCTGCATCTTTAAATGCAGCTGGATGTGCTGACCATAGAGCCCCGAAGGTGCTGGCAGAAGCATCTCCACACAGCTGGCTGGCGCCATGAAGGACACCTCTTTTGAAAGAGCGGCCGGCGGAGCATCTACACTTGCCCTCTTTCAAAAGAGGATTTTGTCAGGGTGGTCAAACAGTGGAATAAATTGCCAAGGGAGGTTGTGGAATCTCCATCGCTGGAGATATTTAAGAACAGGTGAGATAGACGTCTATCAGGGATGGTTTAGACAGTACTTGGTCCAGCCATTGGGGCAGGGGGCTGGACTCGATGGCCTCGCGAGGTCCCTTCCAGGCCTAGTGTTCTATGATTCTAAGAAAGAAGGGGCTCTTCTGGACATGGGAAGGGAAGAGCGATTTCAAAACGCGCACCGCGATCTTTGGAAATTATTTTCCAAAGAGCGCTTTTTGTCTGTAAACCCTCCACGGGCTCTTTTGAAAGGGGACCTCCTTTCAAAATCTATTTCTGAAGGACTTGCTAGTGTAGACGTGGCCCCATGATTCCGCCTCAGTTACTTATAGTGCAGGCTTTCCTACATGGCCCAGTGCCTTGGGTAATGGCCTCAGCTATCTTGCTCCATTAACATTGGTCTGCAATTTTGTGCCTTGTGCCCCCATTGATACCTGTCTGCACCCCCCTCCACGGCTCCAGGGCTCCAGCAGAGGGGGTGTCAGATGGGAGGGTGGGGCCAAGACTGGGGCTGCAGCAGGGGCAGGATTGGGATGGAGCATCGGGGGAGGGGGGGCGAGGCCTGAGGCTGTGGCCCCAGGTGCAGGCCTTGGGCCAGGAGTAGAGCTGGGTGGTGCTCCTCCTTACCCTCAATGGGGGCAGGCCCAGATCTCAGCCAGGCCTCTCCCCTCAAACACTCCTCTGCAGCTCGATGAGGGTGGGGTACACAACTCTCAGTCAGGAGACCGCTGCCACAAGGGAGTCAATTGCATCTCCCATTAGTCTGAATGAAAGGCTGTCTTTCACACAGCAGGCCAGACAGCTGCCACGGGCTCTGGGGCAATGGCGGGGGGCTCTGGGTCCTGGAAGGGGAGAGGCCAAAGGAAGAAGGGGCCAAGGGCAGTCAGCCCTCAGTGTTGCCCAGACAGTGGCACTGCCCTGCCCCTCCCCATACGCCCTTGCAGCTGCACACAGCCAGAGCAGTGCTGTTGTGGCACTTCAAAGGGGCCCGGAGCACCAGCCACAGCAGCCAAAATAGTGCTCCAGGCTCCTTTGAAATGCCAGGCCCCAGGGCAACTAGTCCCCTTTGCCCCCACCCCCATCAGTGGACCTGCTCACACACAAGCTTTAGCGGGAGCTGGGATGGCCTAGAGCTGAAAGCTGTAGACCGGGCAGCCATTCATAGCTTTCAGCATAACAGTAGTACATAACAGTCGGCTCAGCCCAGACAGCCGGCCCTCCAGCCTTTAGCCGCAAAGCTGCTGCTGTTTTGTTTTCCCTTCTCGTTAAATGCGCTCACTCAGGGGCTATTGACCCTTCCTGCACAAACTGTTTTTACTTGAGAAAGCAGAGTTAAAAGCACAGTGCAGAAGCTCAACGACTGCAATTTGTGGTACTGTGCTTTCATATGAAAAGAAAACCCAGCGCCTTGCAGTGGGCTGGATGAGAGGTTATGTTCCGCACACCTCAGTTATTCTTATTAAAATTTTTATCTTTTTCAGTTACAAAGAAATGAAAACTGGTAAGGACACAGGGAAAAAAAATCCACTGGAAGCACTAGCAGTGGTTTATGTATGCTATGAACAGTCAGTCTTAATTCACTGGTTTATTGTGCACTGCAAACATTTGTTCCCAACACAGGCTGTTAGGTCGTGTTCCCTTAAATGACTGAGTCCCAGTTTTGCCCTGACTGGACTCACTGGCAAAATTTTCTTTGGTGTTAATGATAACAAGATCAAGCTTCAGACAGAGCAATCAACATGGTCTATTGCAATTGAAAAAAAAAGAAAAACAACTAGTTATCGAGGGGAAAAAATGTGTTAACTGAATTAGCAAATGTAACAAGCTTTCCAAAAAGCTGCTCATTAAAACATATCTTGCTGAATGCTGATGACTGCTTGACTCATCAAGGAAGGATAGATGGCAACGCCTGACTGTGCCATCACACATTAAGCTTCTTTGTGGGTAACATGTCTGTGGTTGTTTTCGGTGAATCTCTGGGTGAACATTCATGTGTAATTGTTTGTATTGTTTGCCTACACATGCCTATTAAGCCTTGTTGTGATTCACTGATTTAACACAGAGAAACAATCCGCAACCTTCTCTGTTCATGTCGCCCTTTGTCAGAAAGAGGCAGATAGGACTACTGCCATGTTCTCCTGTTTTTAAAAAAGGCAGTGAGCGGCTAATAAGCATGCACAGCAATATGACTGCAGTTGCATGGCAACGAAAACAGACAGCAGAGCTTGAGTGCACTGCAAAGGAACATGAGAATGTGAGCACTAAATTCAGGTGCAGGGAGAGGATGCCCTGCTAGATTAATATGCCTGCTTCATTAGGATCTTTGAGAACCAGGTGCATGTGGGAATGGAGTTTCAATGTTAGTCCTAATTATTTAGGCTGGACTGTACGTTTTTAGTACATGAACAGTCCACCCCCCTTTGAAAATAATGGGCTATATGCAGGTGGTTGCTTTTTTTTTAAAAAAAGTGTGTAGTTTCACTATAGCTGTCACAGACACTAGTGCCATCTTGTGGCTGACCAGGGCAAGACTCGGATATGGCTGCTACAGGGAAAGGCTGGAACATAAAGAATTGTGAATGCACCATCCGAGATGTCACTGAAGGTTCATTCTCTATGTTCCAGATGAGCTGCGTATCGCTGTGCTGCATGCATTGACCGGGTGGGGAGGACAATCTGCTGCATGCATTAGAAAGCCGTAGCCCACTCACCCAGATGTATGAGCGTCACTACATGGCCTGGACTCAGTTGGAAGGAGCAGTCGATGGCCTTTGTGCCTTACCACTTCCTCCTTGAGGACTCGCTCCCCAGGGGCAAGTGGGACCTGCTACCTTGGAATACCCTTGCACACCGTCACTCAAGGGTGGGGGGACCTTCTGGGTAGGTCCTTTCTCCCAGGAGCCACTTGAAAACAGCAGGACTAATTTATATTGCAGAACTCTTATTTAGGGGCAGTGAGACACATGATGGAAAATCCCCACTTGAGACTCAGCACAGAGGACATTTTCACTCGTAAGGGGGCCCTGACATGCTGTTCTGGTTGTATAGTAACTGTACAGCTGGCAGTGAGAGAGGTGTGTGTGTGTGTGCGCACGCGCGGTGGGGCAGGGGAGGATTCCCTCAGCATGAGTACAGTATAGATTGCTGTCAGTCATCCTACACAGCCCCCTGCCCCATCCCTCAGCTATGCTAGGGGTCAGGGACAGTTGTGGAGAGATCAGGCGAATAATGCAGAGTTCTGAAGTGATTCTGGCGCTGCTCTAATGTACTAGGGCTTGTTTCTATCCTTGGAGCAGCCCAGAGTCCAGGTACGAAAGTGAAGGAAAACCTTTTAGAGGCCCAAAATCAGAGTCTGTAGAGCTGTAAGTTAGGGGGAAAAAAACCCCCAAAAGCTACCCTCCCCCTTGCCTTTTACTTGAGAATTGGGCTCATTTGGTACAGAAGAGAATAACCCAAGAGAGCTCCTGATGTCATAAGGTGCTTCTGTAAGAGCTAGGTAGTTCATCTATAGATTTCCAAACTCTTTATCAAGATCAGTTGGCTGGACTTATCATCCCCATTTTAGATACAGAGCAAGAGGCACAGAGAGGGGAAA
The DNA here is from genome assembly GCF_033958435.1 of Carettochelys insculpta. Classification (NCBI taxonomy): domain Eukaryota; kingdom Metazoa; phylum Chordata; order Testudines; family Carettochelyidae; genus Carettochelys; species Carettochelys insculpta. The sequence continues at coordinate 306,590,972 of NC_134137.1, read as the reverse complement.
GGATGTGCCTTGGGTCATCCAACAGGCCAATGACTCAGGTAGGAATACAGAGTCCCATAGAGTTTACGGCAGTGGCTACATGACAGGTTAAGTTGACATATGTTACTCAGAGGTGTGAATCAGCCATGGCAGAGCAACGTACTTGTGTGGACTAAGCTCCAGGCTATGTTGGCGTAAGAACTTCTCCTACCCAAATGGTTTACTGTCTCATGGGACACTGGACAGCTCTCACCCATCAGCTTGGAGCAGCTACGCTGGAGCTCTCATAGCAGAGCCCAACCCTTTTGAAAGCAGGGGATAGCACATCCTTGTTGGCACAGCAGCAGGAGAGGAGGTTGAATCCACACCTGGCCCTGTGAGAGATCAGGTTAGGGAACTTGTGTCTTTGCAAGTCAATTTTGGGGGGTGACATCAGGCAAGGCACTGTGGCTATGGCGACACTAGCAAGTTTTGCCAACAAAACCCGTTTTGTTGACAAAAAACGGTGGAATGTCCACACACAAAATGTGTTTTGTTGGCACTTCCGCCAACAACCTTCTGCCTCTCCCAGATGAGGAAGAGTGCCTTTTGTTGACAGGTCCTGTTGACAAAAAAGTTGTGTGGAAGCTCTAGGTGGCCATCTCTCAACAGACAGGGTGCCCAGGACAATGGGCAGCCCTGTCTGCTGTGCTTCTGGGTGCCCGTTTTGTCAAGAGAGCAGCCAGGCAGTCCAGCTGCCTTGTTGACAGAGCAGAGCACTCTCCTGATTGGCTTTTGTGTGTGGCTGCACTCTACTGTCAAAAATTGTGTTGGGAAATCTCTTCCGACAGTGACTTCTGTTGGCAGATTGCCATAGTGTAACCATAGCCTATGGCAGCAAAGTCACATAGGATGAGGAGAAATTTCTTAAGAGGCACAGCCCAGAATTTGCAGTGGAGGGAGGCTACGGTGGCCTCAGACCAACAGCTCCTTCACATGCCCTATGACGGAGTCTAGGAAGGACAGATTGTGTCTGTCTCTGTTTCTGCATGGGGACTTTTTGAGACCCTAAGCACCATTCTGGGGCTGTTACCAGTGTACTGGGGTCAAAGAAGGGGTGAGAATCTCACCCATGGTAAAGGAAGCCACTCTGAGGTGCTGCGTGTGGATATTAGTTACTGCATTTGGTGCTCAAATGCTGAAGCAAAGGGGATCTTGGATATATTTGAGAGTGATAAAGTGAAAAAGATCGCTTCTTCTACAATCTTTTTTTACGTTCTTTTTTATTTTGTAAAGTTTAAGATCTTCTAACAAGTATTAAAAAATGCAACATAACAACAGTGTGCTTATAGTACAGTTATATGAAGGCAGCTACTAAGAATGTTGCTAGATACAAGGAAAAGGAGGAAGTGATGTCTAAGAGTTACAAGCAGCAATAAAGTTAATAGCTATATAAAACTAGCAGTGCAATGATACAATCAGGAAGCAGCTTTACATTAAAAATACAGCTCTCTTAAATACAGAAATAGCACCTTTATAAAAGAAATTGAGAAATGTAAACCTGGTAGATAGATTCAAGTATATAAATTATACACACTCCCCCCGAACATGTGTATCAGAACATAAAGGTTTCACAAATTCTGCACATCGTGTATGTGCACTTTCCTCAGTGCAAATCAAATCCTGCTTTTCCTTAGCAGTTTTGCTGATTTGTTTGACTGAACGCAATGATAGAAGTGTAGATTGCCCTTGCCTCAACTACCAGAAATACCTCTAATCTAGTGCAGCAGGCTAACTGCTGCAAAGTCTTCTGCAGGTAACAGTGTGATGAGTTATTTTACACCCCACAGTCGTCCCATTCGTGCTTCTGTTTATCTCGGTGAGAGTTTTGCCCCTCACATAAAGGGGGACAACATCCAATCCCGTGGCAACCCTGGCACTTTCTCTCGGTGACAAAAGCAGAGCAGGCTTGATTCTGCTCTCACCATAATTGGTCTCGTGTCACTGACTTCAGTAGAGTTATGCCCGATTCACACTAGTGACAATGAGATCAGAATCAGTCCCAGTGTATCAATGAAAAGTCAACATGTGGAAGTAGTTGTTGGAAACTGAAGATTTTCTGTCCCTGTATTTTCAAGTATAGTTAGGTCAGTCATGAAACAGAACAGTCTTACGGACAAAATGAGATGGACTTTACAGATGATGATGTAACCGTGGAGTAAACGGGCTTAATATTGTAAATCAAATCCTTTCCCTGCCTCCCTGCTGTCATTTCACTATCACACTGCTCACAGATAAAGAAGAAAACAATTGTAGTTCAGAGGCATCACTAGTCACACAAATGGGAATGACACTGGTCTGTTTCAAGCCTGAACAGGTACTGCCTTGTGCTAGCTGAAGAAGAGTCACAGCATCAGTAGCTACAATTTATGCTTGGCAATATTAAATGTTAGCTAGAGACTTCACCTTGGAAAAGCAATTTGTAATTGGGTGTATAAGAAAAAATGATTCAAAATACAATCATATAAACTTGCAAAACTGTAGTGTAAAAATATAAAACTTTTAAATTCAAACAGTGGCAAGGGGTTCCCTTTCCCACACCTGAAATATTTTTATTTTACTGTCAAGTTGTTATTTTAAAAGAGGGATTAAAATACTCCCTCCTTCATAAGGCTGTTATTGGTCTACTTCTAACATAAGGCCACCATACTCCCACTTCCAGCTCCACTGAAACTCATTCTTAAATTCCATATTGTAAGGATACATTTCTTTATATCCCCATGCCCCCATCAAAATCCTTCTCTCCCAAGGCTAGCAAAGTAGCACATTAGACTGTCTGCTCTCAAGAGAGCAATATTAATAAGCACATAGTCTCACTACATGAAAGAAGAGCTGGTATTGCTACCCACAGAGATAATAAAAAACTCAAAGTAACATGATAATAATATTAAAAAAAGAAAAAAAATACAATTGCAGAGTAGGTTTGTGAAAACATCTCAAATCAGTAATAACCATTACATTATTTGCTAAGGTATTAATTGTGCTCAAGCACCATCTATCCACTGTTTGAGGACTCGGAATGCTAAGTGTGACATATTTCTTTCTTTATTCCTGATGATAAAGTAGGAATAAAGATAATTACCACCCCCTCTTCCCAAATTGATGACTTCGGTTCACCGATACCCTCTTCATACAAATTTAGCCACACAGGTGCCTAAATAAAAACCTTCAATTTCTGTGTATATTCAAATACACAATTTAAGGGCAACTGTCCTTGTTCCTTATCTCCAGCTATATTAAAACTTAGTTGAATAAATACAAATTTCTAATGACAGTTACCAAAATCCCCTACTGTCATTGGGGAATAGTCAGGCATATAAGTATTCCCTTTGGAAATCAGATCTAATCCTGTGACCAACTGCTCAGTGTTATTTGGTTTTAGACAGAGATTCTAAATAGTATATTTCAATTGGAGATTAAATTCTAGCACATACATTTTGAAGGTTCACTAAGCCCTACTAAATTTGTCAGACTATGTTATTTCAGAACCAGCTTCTGGACTATTTGTTAATTAACTTGTACGTTTTGCCCAGTAAAAGACACAAAACAAGGACTAATACAGTTCTTTAAAACAACAACTACCACCAAAAAGGTAAGATTCACAGTTATTTTGGTCTTAATATTTTTCATATGTATACATTCATCCATACTGTAAGGTTATTAGGCTTTTGTAAAACAAGTGCAGGGCAAACTGTACAACCACCAATCAGTATTCAAGTAGTCATACCCTGAGAAAATCTGTAACTGTGAGGCTGCAAACATTTTGCACTAAATCCTATTCCAACGAACAAAATAAATAACAAGAAGCTGCATTGCTGAGGCAGAACTGGACAGATTAAAAACCAGGCAGCAGTTGCTTTACAACTACAGGAGGTTCTCTTTTCTTTTTTTTTTATTAACCACAGATTTACTCAGGGTAAGCAGAGGACATGTAAAAAACACTCACCCTAGATAAGTGCTAGACAGCTTACTTTAAAAAATAAGAACAAGAAAAACCCCAAAGAAGATCCAGTAAGTCTGTTTGCATTTCCTCACAACAATATGGTATTTTTCAAATTAATACCAAAAATGCAGTTTGATGCTTATATTTCTGCACTGTGCACAAAGTTTGAATCCTAACTAGTATTAAATGAACAATTAATGAAGATATTTCAGTGATAGCGATGATTAATGAAGGAGAAAGTTAAAGAACTAGCGGGCAAATACACTGCAGGGAAATGTGCCAATAGGGATGACATTTTAACATGCTCCTCTTGTTCTGCAATACCTGTTTCTTTGTAATAATTTTGAAGTCATATTACCATATAACCACACCTTTTCAATAACCTGGTCTAGTCACTGCCACTACTTGAAATTTCTAGTCTTCTCTGAACAGAACTGGCATTTCTGATCTGGTTGCCTTCATTTTTTTTGGCTGCAACAGGATTTCCAAGGCTGCCGGGAGTTTTGAAAAATGTCTCATGATGTGCAGGACGAATGCTCTTCGGAGTAAGTGGGGTTGATGAAGCCTAGTTATAAGAATGAAACAAAGCAACTTATTATTCATAAGTGGAAAAACACAGACAAAAAACCCACACACATTTATTAGACATAGACATATGCATAAAGTTTTCGAACCAAGGGTCTAAAATTAGGCTCCTAAATCCATATTTACAAAAGTAGAAGATATTAGACAAATTCAGTTTTAAGTGTCTGCCCTACCTCACTGCCAAGTGCCCTATGTGGATTCTAGGTACCTACTGTTAAACATCTGGATTGAAAAGTTTAGCAAGAGCTTAATAATACAATGACTTTCCTTGAATATACCCCCTATCACTCTTTTCAGTGGCTCTATTGTGGTTGATTTTTGAATTTTCTATTACGGCATTTTCATAAATTTGCAAACATCTAAAATACAACGTATTGTTAATTTCTCAGTCATTACTAGTAGTGAAATAATTTTAAAAGAGTAAGGTTAAAACAAAAACAAGCAAGCGTAGTGGATAAGAGAAGCAGGCAGTGATGTACTACTGGTTGAACCTCTGTAGTCCGGCACATTTGGGACCCCATTTGTGCCAAAGGAAAGAATTTGCCACACTGACGCTCAATGTTGTCTAGCAGCATTACCAACACTTCCACTGCTTACTGGGCTTTTAGGAGACACTGAGGGTGGATTACAGCTAAATGAAGCACAGAACACCAAGATCCAGGACTGGTGCTATAAAAAACTTTATGGGACCACAGCAAACATGGTCACATCCATGATAAGTGGACATCCGGCTAAGTAAAATCATGCCTGACTGGAGATGTTGCCAGACAAGAGACTGCTGGACTACAGAGGTTTAACCTGTATAATAATGTCATGTGATGTCATTTGTGGTACTAAACACAGCTGATTTCCTCCATATTCTGACTTGGTATTAGTGATCTCTTTACCCAAGGAAAACCACATGCTGTATTATTTTTTAGCAATTAAGATCCTGTTCTTTATGGACTGTATATAATATTTTTGCTCAGCACTCCAATCGAATGTTACCACTAGGCGGCTATATTATTTAGTTGTTAAAGTTAAAAAAACAGCTGGGAGTGCAACCTGTAGGATTTATTTTTCATACTACTTTTCACAAAGGTTTCTTAGTCTGAGGTAAAAATTGAGAATCCTCCTCTGCTGTGCTGTACTGTGTAAAATAAATAAGACAATGCAGTGCAGCTTTTCAGTCATAGTGCTTATCCATAAGTTGTAGGAAAATTGCCAGTTGCAATTTTATTGCAGAAAACACATCTTTCAGCACATACTGCAATTCTGTATAGTTGCCACAAATCTGAATGACTGAGATTAATGTGACCTTGTGAGCTAGATGTCATGGTAGAGAGGTGACCAGGCCAAATTTGAACGTATGGTGTTGTAATCTGGTACACGGGGTTGAAACACCACTCAAATTTTATCCTTCTTCACTATCATACTTACATTTGAGAGCCAGTCAGGACACATCTCTCTTCTTTTCTGCTTTGTAATGTAGGTGGCATGCCTCTAACCACAACTTTAACAAACTGTGGCTGCAACTTTTGAATCAAACTCTTCCCATCCTCCCCAAAACATCCCAAAAACTTCCTTACAGCCCTACCAATCAGAGAATCGGAGCATGGGGAAAAAAGTACAGATTGATTTCTGAGAAAGAGTAAAAAATTTTTCTACTTCAGTATAGGGTGCTACCAAACTTGCAATACAAGTTTAATATTACACTTTAACCTGTCACGGTTTTTTGTTTTTCTAAGTATGTAACTGCAATGGTAGCCACTGTATCAGATTTTACCTCCTCTCCAGACAGATGCCCCCGCCCCCGCCCCCCCCGGCCAATTCACTTTCATTCTGTCTCAGCAACCTGGCACCAAGAAAAGGGTTGGCAAATTATGGCACAATGCTGGGCCAGAGGCATCCTCACCTTTTCATCTGGTCCTCAAGCTCCTGCCAGGGAGTGGAGTCAGGGGCTTTTCCACCCCTGCCCTGAGTCTGCAGTTCCAGTATTTTCTGGAAGCAGAGCCACACTACACAGGTGCAAGTTCCCCACATACTGTTTGTGGGATTGGAACCCAGTTCTCTCACTCAGTAGTATACCCTGTCCCCTTCTGCTCCCCTGTAGCTCCATCCTTGAGAGCCATAACCAGGTGTGGCCCTCCACCCAAAGGGTGTGCCCACCCCTATCCCAAGGATCACACTTTTATACAGCCTCCCCATAATTAATTCCTCACCTGCTGGAGTTTCAGAAGGGTGCCTGGATGCCCCATACAAACTGGAGACTCCAGTTTAACCATGCTGCAAGATCTTCCAAGCATAGGGCTCAGATGTAGAGCAGAAGACGGCTGCTGTGGATCCACGGATGGCATTTTGGAGGTCTCTGGAGTAACCATTGCTGTTGTGCCAATAAAAACGGGCGTTGTTGATGTGAGGCTGGGCAAACTGAAATTTGTGGGTGCAGTATTTGGAAGAGAGCCAGCAGCAGCAGAAAGTGGGTTGGTGAGGGTTGGAGAACAGATGAGAGGAAAGGGTGCCAAGGCTGTTGATGGCACTAGCACACAGGGAACACTAAGAGATGGTAACTGGCTTGCAGACAGACCAACAGCACCAGGGATTTGGTTTGCAGAAAGCAGGATGTTGAAACCACTTAATCCTAAACCAAAAAGACAGCAAATTAAGAAATTAATGCATTTTGCAAATTGAAACTTTAGCCATATACAGTTATTCAGTAAAAGGGAGAAGCAGAGATACAGTGAAGTTGTCTAGGAAACAGCAAGACATGAAGGTAACAAACTACATGTCAGAGATCTGTTCACTCTCTCTACATTTGTTATAACCTCCACCCTATATACCAGTGGTTTTCAAATGGTGTGCCTTGAACTGCCCAAGTGTGCTTTGCACTCTTGTCAATTTCCCTTTGCTGTGGCTCTTTGCAGAGCCAAGGGGGGTGGGGGAGGAAGGGGGAGGGGAAGAGGGAAACTGACAACCCCCCCTGCCAGCTGGAGCTCAAGCAGCAAGACTGCCTGAGTCCCAACTGGCATGGAGTTCCTGAGAGGAAAAGCTGACCCCATGGGATCCCATTTATGCCAAGAGGCAACTGAAATGCTGCTTCCTGGCCTGCATGAGTTGGCGGGGAGCCTGTCCCCACTCTCTGCTGTGCCAGGGAGGAAGAGGGTGGGCAGATGAGAGCTTGCTGGAACTAGGACGTGGTTTAAATGCCACCTCTTGGTTCCAGCAGACTGGTGGGGAGGGGAGCCTGCTTTCAGTGGTTACTCATTTACTCAACATCCCCAGCATGGCACTGAGCAAATTTTGAAAGTGTGTCTGTGTCACTGTAATAAGATGGTGTTTTCTGTGGGGAATTTGAAGCATTAATGCATTTGATCCTTGTTTAGCTTGTTGTACGCTCTACGTCACAATCCTCTTTAGTAAGATGGTAACCATAGTAAATGTAAGTACAGTAGACTCCTGAGTTACGCGAGGTTTGCACTCCTGGGCAACCTTGCATAACTTGACTTTCATGCAAGTTGTGTGTGCGTATGTGTGGCAAGGTGTAACTGGGAACCAGGAGGCAGCACTTATTGGGGGTTTACTGTAAATGTGATGTTTATGAACAATTGATTAAGCTGAAAAGAGTGGCTGTGCCATGCAACTGTTCATCTCATTGAAGTGTGCCATGTTACTGAAGAGGTTGGGAACCACTGCTATATACATAGCTTGGTATTCACTGCCCTGCTAACAGAAATAATTTATTGACCTCTTAAAAAAAAAAAGAGAAAAACCAACAACCATAAAAAACCCCTTCTATACAACTTTCAAGTACGGCTGCAAATTAATCACAAGTGATTCATTCAAACAAACAAATTGATTGAAAAATTGCCATTTTAATTGCATTGTTAAAATAATAAAATACCAATTAAATATTTTGGATGTTATTCTAAATTTTCAAATACATTTATTTCAATTACACCACAGAATACAAAGTGTATAGTGCTCACTTTAGTATTTTTCCATATATTTCATACAAGTGCAACAGTGCTACTTTTTGTAAGAGTGCAACTTACAAATGTACACTTTTGTTACATAACTGCACTCAAAAATAAAACAAATGTAAAACTTTAGAGCCCGCAAGTCCACCAAGTCCAAGTCTTATCTCTCGTTCAGCCAGTTGCTAAAACAAACAAGTACAAGCAGTTCCCAAAGACTTCAGTGGGATTTGCGGGTAAATGTGTTTTCTGAAATTCTGATTGCTTTTGTTTAGGTGCCCAAATCTGAATTTAAGAACCTCTCTTAGGATGCCTAAATGTTCAAATCTAGACCTCCTTGTTTAGTCCTAACATATTGCTGCATATCTATGAAGTCCTTACCTGCAGCTGGCTGCATGTAGAGATACTGTGGAAAGAAGGGCTGTTTGGTATTTTCTTGAGAGATGTGCTCTTTTGCCTGGGCAGGATCGTCAAGGTCTTTATTCCATGATTGCTTTACATGCTCCCGAGACTCTGAAGCTTTACATGTAACCTCTTCTACAGCCTCTCCAGCAGCAGCAGCAGCCGCCGCAGCAGCTCCTAAGTCAAGATGAAAAGCTCCAAGATGCACATTAGAGGCACCGCTGCTTCCCAAGGGATATGCTCCATCAGGTGGCTCAAAAGGCTTCTGAGCAAAAACAGAATTAGGAAGCAAAAATCCAAATTAAAATAGCACATGACCTCCCATCACTCACACGCCTTCCTTGACTGAAGGGTATTTAATCCATCCTCTCCCTACCCACTCTTCCTGCAGAGAGCCAGCACAGGGCCTAGGAAGTACTTACATCTTAGTTTGAGGGTTAGAGCAGCAGTCATGCAGTGCACAGGCCATGTACATAGGGATTAATTTCACCTTAAAATACTTAAGCATCTTAAATAGATGCTCTTGCAGGAATAGCCCTGGAGAAGGCTTTTTTCATTTTGAAAGTAAACCTTGACAAGGATTGAAGACCCCCTGTAGATGCCCCACACAATCCACATGCAAACACTGATGTGGGGCTAGGACATGCCCCTGACTTCAGCACCTGGTGCAGATGCTGTATGTGAACCTCCTCCCTTTGCAGGAAGTGGCTCATTGGCCATCAAAGTTCCATCCTCTCTCCACCCACTCATCCTGCTGAGAGCAGAAGTTTGACTGGGAAGATAAGGAGGGAGGTGAGACAGGAAAGAGGGGAACATGCACATCACCTCCCACGTGGCGCCGTAAAATGACCTATGCTCCCAGGATGAACTCTACTGAGGCAAGAGGAGCAGCCCCAGCGACAGGGATACATGGAGAAGAAACCTCATTGATTTCTTCCCCTCTTGCAGGTTTCTCTGTGGTAGGGCCATGGCTCTGTGGAACAGGTAACCTATGTCTCACTAGGAGGCCATCAGTCATTTTTCACCAGAGACACAGCACTATATCCCAGGAACACCAGTCCTGGAACCTTTCCCTGCAACAAAGCCCACTGCCAGCTTTGTCCACATATCTTCTCTGGAAATACCATCACTGGACCTAACCAGGTTACTCACAGAATCACGGGCTCTCTCTCTCATGCTCCTCTACTAACGTCATATACGCCATCATGTGCCAACAATGCCCAGATGCTTTGTATATTGGACAGACTTCTAACTCCCTTAGACAAAGGGTCAATGGGCACAAAACAGACATCAAAACACTCCAGATCCACAAACCAGTTAGTCAACATTTTAACGGAATGGGGCATTCTGTCAATGACCTCAAGGTATGTGTGTTACTGAAGAGACATTATTGCACCGTTTTAGAGAGAGAAGTGGATGAGCTGACTTTTATATTCAAATTTGGCACATTAACACATGGTTTAAATCGTGATGGGAACTTTCTAAGTCACTATAGGGGCTCGTCTGCATACTTGGCTCAATGTAATTCTTGATCTTCCCCCCCACTCTCTGATTTGCTCACCTTGATTATCTTTTTCTGATTTGTCCTCCTTGCTTACTGTTTTTGGTTCTCTGTGCCTTAAATATTGAGTCTGTTCTGGTCTGGCTATGGTCTGAAGAAGTGGGTCTGTCCCACGAAAGCTCACCTAATAAACCATTTTGCTAGTCTTTAGGGTGCTACTTGACTGCTTTTTGTTTTGATAGTGTATAGACTAGCACAGCTTCCTCTCTGTTACTATCTTTCAATTAAATGCTTCACCAAATGTATTTCTCTCCCTGATTATACTTGTGCAGGGAGGTGGCATTTCCCTCTCAAAATAGGTATCTGTAGTGAACATTCACCTGCAGAAGAGATTATTTCAAGTATCATAAGCAGGTTTCCTCTGATCTCAGCCTTCGTAACAAAGCTGGGTGTTAATTAAATGCACTTTCCTACCTTGGGTAGCACCAGTGAGAGGGGGACATCACTCTGTTCCGTGGTCTTCCTTTTAGCACCTGGCTCTGTGCAGGCTGAAGGCATGGGGGGAGACGCACACATCTGGGAATTACGCTTGTGACAGTTAACTGCAAATACAGACTCTTGTGGCTTCAGGGGTGAGGCTTGCCCTTCAGGGCTTCTGTTGTCCTTTTCTCCTGCAATAGGAAGGGTCTCTCTCTCGAGAGGTTCCCGAGGGCTGCCACACAGCATGAAGAGGGATGCAGAGGGGAAGCAAACAAAAGGCTGATTCGGGAGTAGAGCAGGTTTCCCATTTTCTATTTTGGAGGCTGCCAAAGTGGGAGTCTGCAAAACTTGGCCATTCATACCATTTGGCAGAGAGAGGTGTGACATGTCTGAGTGAGCAACAGGAAATCCTGGGTGATGTAAAGGGTTAAGGCAATAATCAGAGTCCCCTGGATCCGGAAGGACAGAGAAAGGAGAGATTATGGCTGGATTCCTCGATGAATGTGAGATTGTTTCAGTGGCACAAGTTTTACTCCTAAAAGATGTAAGGAAAAGTGTGTAGTTCAGAATGACATACCCATAAATCATCTTTAAAACAGTGAGGTTCTTTGGGGCTAAGTGTGGAAACTACCTGACAGAGTGAAGTAATTATCAAACACTTTACAATCACTTACTTGTCATGTCAACCACAGAGAAGCTGACTCAGATTCTTTTGCTGTGTTACCATTCAGTTCTTTAAGTGCTAACAGGGATATATGACATGTATCTACAAATTAAAGACTCCATTTCATGTATGTTATCAAAGGGTGTTTGGATTTGGCAGTGGAGTAAACCAGCTCCATAGCATGCTTGCTTTCTGTCTACAGAAGCATCTCTGTGGGCTCTAAGCTTTTCCCTTTTAGATGTGGAGGACGTGGTTGCTCTCATTAGCATAGTCTGGCTCCAAATTAGTGAGCTAAGGCAATATTAACTTGCAAGTAGGGTTGTTCAAAACCCTAAGAGATTGTTCTTTTTTTTTTGTTAGAAATATTTTGTTTCATTTTAACAGGAAGAATCCCACTATCACTTAGCTGTTAAAAACATTGCCTTTTTTCCACTGGAAAAGTGAAATGAAAAAGGGGGAAAACGAAGGATGATTTCTTCACTAGTGGAAAATGGAAATTGTTTTTTCCTTGAAAAATTTTAAGTCAACAATCTTAGTTTTGTTATTATCGAAACAGCATTTTTGATTGAAAAATTCTACATGCACAGATTGCACTTCCTCTTCTCCACAAAACTTTTCTATTCAGCAGTCAGTGCATGTGTGCATGCACTATTTTTAAGAATCCTACTGGCATAGGGCTGGGAACCAGTACAGAGGCATCAGGGCCCCAAGTCACAGTAGGAGCTGGGTGCCTAAATACCTTTGTGACTTTGGCCTGCGGGCTGATGACCCAGACCTCCTTGTAGCTCATCTTAGACTGGTGAAGGGAACTGAATCTCAGAACCCTCACAAAAAAAAAGAATAAATATTCATTCAGTTTTCTTGGTTCATTGAAATAGGCTTATGGTTAAGGCCATGATTTAATGACCTGTCCATGGCTATTACCATAAATACCCCTAACTAAATTTTGGATGGTGGAAAATGGTCAACAGAGAGAGGTGTCCTATGGGCCACTGGCATGGGCCCAGCCCTGCAGCTACCTGGGGCTGCCAAGTAGTGGCTACTCCCTCCCTGGGCCAGCTGCTCAAGGGGGTGAGGCTAGTCAGCTGCACCAGTTCACTGGGGCCATCCCAGGACTGCTGCTGGGGAGTTGCTGAGCAGAGACTCCAGCCACCCACAACACTGTGACTCCATTAGTCCCCACAGCCAGGCTGTCTGGGGGCACCCACGCAGTGGCTGATGCAGATGGCTGCAGAGACATCTAAGCAGCTGGGGCTGAGCTGCTTCAGCAGTGAACAGTGTGGTTGGCTGCGAGGCTGGCCCTGGAGACAGACACCCTGGGCTTATGCAGAAGTCATGGAGATCACTGAAATTCACAGCATCTGTGACTTCCTCAACCTCCACGACAGACATGGGCTCTCAGCTTCCAAAAAATATATTTCATTAAATTTTCAAAGGACTGCAGGGGATTTAGATGTATCTAGCCCATTAACTGTATAGAAAGATGTGCTTGAATCCCCTAGAATTCTTTGAAAAATCTCAATAGCTGTTTTATTTCTCTTTTAAAACATGATGCATATTAGTGTGACTCTTTTACACGCACATGGGAGAACAAAAGTCACCCAGTCAGCCAATTTCTGTCCTCCATGGGAAGTCACTAGAAACTGTGCCTCTACATCCCAAGGACAGAATTTGTCCTTAAATTAAAATGCACAGGGCAGGGAACTAAGCTGACTGCAAGTTTTAAGACCCAACTTACATTGTACCATTTTCCATCTTCTCTCTGCAGACAGCTGCTAGATTTATCGTTTTGGAGCAGTATCCATCTGAACCTACCATGCAAGCTAAAAGAACAACAGGAGATTGAATTACTTACACCGCTTTACTAAGCCCATTTTCATACTGATAATACAGAGAGTGGAATGCAGTTTTTCTACTTGGGAATGTTTTTATAACAGTCATCCTTCTGTTTGAGCAGCATCTCTGAGGTGCTAAGCACCCACAACTCCATGAAAGCATGAGAACCAGACAGCCTTGGGACAATTCAAAGGGAATGCTGGAAAGACCTGCAATTGCTTTGTAACTCTACAATCCTACAGTGTTAAAAGTGCTGTAAACTGGATTGTTACAGTGAACTTCATCTTACTAGGAACCATACAATAAAAATCTCTTCTCTTTCTATTTAAAGACTCTTACTCTGTCTGTGCCAGATTTCCACAGAAGAAATAATACTATGCGCTTCCAGTGTTTAGACAACAGAACAGTTACTGAAAAATAAGAACACTACTCCCAGGCTGAAAGTGACTGCTACTGGCAGACACAATGGGTTAGGAAAGAGCAACTGTTCTTGGTATTTACCTTGCGTCTCTCTATGTGGGCTGCTGGGTTCAGAGCTGACCTTCCTTCTGATCCCTTCACAAGGCTGAACAGTGTTAAATGAAGCGTGCCGGGCAAGCCTCTGTTTTCCATTAGCACAGGTTTGATGTTGGGCGCATGCTCCTCTTTTCAATTCTGGGGAAGCAGAAGATGTAGGAACATCAGTTCTTTGCTGATCTAAAGGAATGGGATTTTGTGAAGTTATCACCTGAAGGACACCTGTTGTCACTGTAGCTTCTGCCCCATCAGACTTTGCTATGAACACAGCAGAAGAAACCCTGCCTACTCTTTCAACCCCGTACTAGTTTAGCACCACAAAACTATGTTAAAGCTAGAGTGCCCTTACGTTGTTCAACTTTCCCCCAACTGCTCCAGGATTATATATAGCTCAGCATCCTGGGATGCACCACACTCTGCCAGGACCAGCTGTGAGCAGCAAAATGGGAAGAGGGGGCAAAAGTAGCATTAACATTAACCCTTACTTCCCCTTGGCCATAGGATTGGCCAGCCCTAAAATAAAGCCTCAGAATGGCTCTCTCCCAAGGACTCATCTGGGAGCCAAGAATCGCCAGGATGGTGGCACACCTTGGACATGCCCCTTTTTTTCCAAAACAACCATGTGGAGCAGATTCATGTGCTCTTATGAGCACAATGTGGCCAAACGGACGGGCTAGAATGTGTCCCTAAGGACCTGATTTTCCATTGTCTTGCACCTTAAACTAGGAAATTCACATACTACAATATTTATGGGTACAGCAAGAGAAAAAGCATTTAAAAATTTGGGAAAGAGCAGGGTGGATGTAAAAAATGATCTCTTAAAACAAAAACCATGTAGATAAATACAATTTTTGATTGAAATTTGATTTTATTGTTATTTAAATTATAAGCTTTTCCTGTTTAACAGTTTACAAAGAAAGCTGAAATGAATATAAAATAAGTTAAGTTAAGGTCTTAACTTATTAAAATTTCTTAAAACATTTGAGTGAAAATATGACATGCTGAAGCCATAAACCTCAGTCAAAAATAATGAAACACTGCTTTTTTATATAAAGAGAAAGAATCAAGGACAAATTCCTGTTAACTGTAGAGGTCTGGCTTTATAAAAATTTGGCAGGTCATGTACTGCGCATGAAGAGCTTATTTTGTTTGATAAAAATAAAATGTTATATGCTATATGCTGATGTGTGGTTAATTACATTCCAGTTACTATCATAATGCAGCTTGACACAAATGCTGAGTACAGAGTTAATTATTTAGCACTGGGGTTGGCAGCGAAAAATAGCAAGAATAGCCATTTTTTTCAAATTTGGTAAAAACTCAATAATTCAAGAGCCGCAATGCATATGAATACGAGAAAGTCCTTAATAAATAATGCCAAACCATGCTTTGGTTATTGATGATGATACTTTTTGTAACTCCTATTTTAAGAATAGCGCACATACAATAATTTGTAATGCGACATGTTTACTGCAGGTTGTTCACAAACTTTTTACATATTCTACTTCCTCACACTTTACATGGTGTGTTTGTACTGCTATCTTCCTGACTTTTGCTTCCGAAACCAATTCAGTTATGCCTATTTTACTTCAAGCTTAATTTCAGTTTTCTTTTTTAAAATGTGTGTTGCCCATCACAGCTGGAATGCCACAAGCTTCCTTTTCCTTTTCAAAATTAAGACTTTATTAACAACACAATCAAAACACAGGTAACAGCATCATATCCCACAATGCACTGCACATATTAAAGGGGTCGTTATTCAAGATTTCAAGATCCCATATCCTTTGCTAATTAGATACGAGCTGTTCATTTTGTTGGGTTTTACACGTTCACCATTTATCCAAAAATATCAGGAGGCTTTTTTTTTTTTTTTTTTTTTTTTACACTTTGCAATTCTAGTGTTGGGAGCCACAAAGAAGTCCTTAAGGAGCTGCATGTGGCTCTGGAGCTGCAGGCTGCAGAACTGATCGAGCAAAGAAGCAATATATCATTCGCCATTATACTAAAAATGTAAAATTCATAAAGACTCTGACAATATGAAGATGTATAATTGCATAAATAAAATGTATACTGTTTGTATACAATTACACAGATAGCAAAAAAGGCACAAAAATCTCATATAAAGGCTCTATTTAGTTGTAATTCAACATATTTCTATGGTCGAGAATGTACCTCTCTTTAGAAAACAGCTGAAATATTAAAACTGGTGATTTAAAATGAGGCTTTCTACTTAGTGATTTAAATCAAGTCACCCAAGAAGAGGGTACCTAAAAAACATATAGATAACCCCCCGCCCCCCAACCACCAAGCTACACAAATTACCACTATTTTCACTGAATTCCACAGGCCCAATCCATTTGAAGGCTGGTTTGCGACCCCTTTCTTCTGTGACATGTACTTTCTTTATGAGCCCTAGGCTGGTCAGAACGTTGGCAATATCATACAGTCTTCGTACCTTTGCTGAAAGGTAAACAAAAGTGTAAAGAAATATACTGTCAATATGCCTGTCTCCAAACTGTGGGGCATGCCCCCCCATGAGGTAGGAAGGGAGCATCACCCCAGACCCAATCTGTTCTCAGCCACAACTTTGGCCCCAGCCTCCACCCCACAGCTCCCATGTTCCCCCCCAGCCCTTGCCCCATCCACAGCTCCATTCCCAGTCTCTGGCTACCAGGGGCTGCAGCCAAGTTCCACTATAGGTAAGGAAGGGGCAAAATAGGAAATATTTGGGGACCACAGCTGTACATGCTAATGAATTTCTCCCATAATGACAAGGTAGATTTTGAGAATAGGTTAAAAAGAAGTATGTCAGTGTATGCACAAGTCACTTTGAAAAAGCATCCTCTCTTCCTTCTGTCCAATGGATGATTTCCCAGTAAGAGCAGAACAGCCTGAGAAGAATATTTCAGCCGTTCTTAAAAGCAGCAGCACAGGAGAAAACTCACATCGATCCATTGTTTACATAATTCCACAGCTCCAAAGAACTGAATGTTGATGTTGCTAGATGACAATACCTAAATTAAGCTGATGAACAATTCTTCTCTCCCCCCGCATAGCTGACTATTCAGGGCATGGGTCTCTATTACAAGTTATGTTTTACATGTTATATAGTTAAAAAACCCTGAGACTATGTCCACACTAAGCATAAAGAAGATTTTAAGGCACTTAGTTTGATTTTACAATGTGACTGTCTTCGCTGCAAAGACCACTAGGTCCATCTTAAGGGGTGCTAAGGTCGACTTGCTCGCCTCAACCCTCCAATGCAGTGTAACCCCAAATATGAATTTAAATGGTTGACTTAATGCTAGCATGGAAACACCATTACTTTAAATCGAGTTTATCGGCCTCAAGAGGTATCCCAGAATGGGTCCATTTTGGCTGCTTTCACCTCCAATGCTCTCCTGGTGTACAGGAAGTAGGAGACAGGAAGTCCAGAAATTTGAATTAATTTTCTTTCTGGCCAGCATGGCAATCACATCTAGCCATAAAAGACAGCCCCAGCATGGAGCCACCAGGAGATCCGGGATCTCATTTCAGCTGGCGGGCAAGGGCCCCCCCATAACCACACCACGTGGCGGTTTGGCTGTGGGGATCAGACAGCAGCACAGCAAACAGCAGCCCGTCCTGCCCTCTGCGGGGGAAGGCTTTGTCCCTAAACAGGGTTTAGCAGGAGAAGCTGAGAAACTTTTCTGTGCTTCACATTTGTACAGGGCAGCCCCCCATCCCCGCTCCCAAGATGCCACATGGCTGGAGGGCTAGCCCCCACCACGTCACGAGGCTAGTTGCCATCAAAGTGCTATGCTTCTGGCAGGCCAGTCCCTGCCCCACCACACCATGTGGCTGCTGGGGGACTGTACTTGCAGACAGTGGCATGTCCTGGCCTGCACAGGGTGAAGGCTTCCACCCTGCACAGGATTAGCAGAAGAAGCCGAGAAACTTTTTTTCTGCACTTTCCATTTGTACAGTGAAGCCCTCCCACCGCCCCAACACAGGCGCCGTGTGGCTGGCAGGCTAGTTAGTCCCTGTCTCATCACACCACGTAGCTAGCCCCTACCCCACCATGTGCTGGCTGTGCAGCGAGGACAATTCGTCCAGACAGCAACATGTTCTGTCCTGTGCAGGGTGTGAAGGCTTCTTCCCTGCAAGAAACTAGTTTTCTCCGCTTCACATTTTCTGGTTGGGGCTCACCAAGTGCCAGGGGGTTGGCCCCCCACATTAAATATTTGCAGGGGCTGGCCCCTCAAAGGGCAGCAGAGATTTTCAGGGCCGCCCCTCCCCCCACACCTAGGCATACAACTGATTAAACCATGTCAACAGTTACACAGCTGGTGCCTGCCAGCTGAGTTTTTCAGGGGCTGGTCCCTCAAACACAACTTGTGCCAGGAGTGAGCTGGCCCCAGCCATTGATATTTTCAGAAGCTGGGCCCTCAGAGGCAACACGCGCCAGTACTCTCCCTTCCCACAGCATGTGACTCAAGGGAGCCACGCTCCTAGCAGTGACCTGTTTGGTGTGTTTTCACCAGGAGAAAAATAGTTGAGTGACCTGTAGACATGGCACAAGCAGCTGGGTGCTCTCAGAACCCATTTGCTAAGGGTGCTTCAGCTTCTGAAGCCCACCACCTGCTTGGTTTTCTTTCCCCCAGGATTCCCTACTTTTCCTTCTTTCCTTGAGAATAATACAAGTCTTTCTCTAGTTGCATGGAGCCTGTTTTCCACTTGGGCATCCACATGGTACAGTCAGCTGGGTGTATTTTCACAGGGGGAAGAATAATTGAGCACCTGTTGACATGGTATAGTCAACTGGGTCCTCTCAGAACTCATTTGGGTACTTCACTTTCTGAAGCCCACCTGTTTCGGTGTATTTTTCCCCTGGGATTTCCTACTTTTCCATCTTTGCTGGAGAATAATATGATGTCTTTTCCTGTTGCATGGAGCCAGTTTGTTCCACTTGGGCATCATGGGCTTCAGCTTCTGAAGCTCACCTGTTTGGTATGTTTTCACCCTGGGAAAAGTAGTTGAGCGACCTCTTGACATGGTACAGTCAGGTTAAAAAGGGACAGAACTGGCTGGAGGTGTGGGGGTGGGGGTGCAATGCGGAAGAATCAAACAATTTCATCAGGGAAAGACTTCAGAAAGATGGACTGTTTGTTTTCATTCTGGAGGGGAATGAGGGCAATGCATTCCAGGGAGATGGCATCACACACCCACAATCACTTGTGGGGAATATTTTCCCCCTAAAGCTCCAGCAACAAAACCCAGAATGCCACCAGGCTGAGGAAACTGTGGAATACAGTCCCACAATGCACTGCAGCAACAGTCAAACTTTGTCAATTTAGTGGGGATGCACTAAGTCGATTTTCTGGGCAGGTGTGGAAACTCAACTTTGACTTTATAAAACCCAGTGTTACAAAGTAGACTTTAATAAATTTGACTTTATTTCATAGCATAGACGTAGCCTGAAGCAAAGATGATTCTATCCGTTCTGTCTGAGAATAGAAAAAACCTCAGCTGTCACCCTGAATGTGTCTCCATGTTGCCTACTGACTGGATGATTAATCCATTTCTGAACAGTGATACTTACTTTTAAATTTGCTGTGATCTGCTGCATCCTGGCTTTCTTCTATCAATATTTTTGCAGCTATGTCAAGAGTGACTATCTTGGTTTTGGAGACAAGGAACAGCATGACAAACTTTTGGCTCATAATCCGCAATGACTTGTCCTTTCTACTGTTCGCAGATGCTGCATTACAAACAAAATGCAAGTCTCATAGCGTATGCTATCTAAGACAAGAAAGCATTACGATGGTTTCTTATACACAAGAAGGGTAAAGTCTTTCCTGGTTAGAACAGAGAAATCTTTTTATAGACCTCAAATAATTATGTAAGGCAGACGGACAACAGCATTTCAGCAGTCTTCAAAGTGTAAAGAATTGGTTTTAAATGTAGCAGTGTCTGTGTTTGAGTCCTTGGTCCATTACATCAGTTTTGAGCCAGTATAACTTCAACACCATGGAGTTTATACCAACATTTGACCTGAGTAATAGTGTGGAGGAGCTAGTTCTCAGCTACAGAAAAGGACAAAGCACTTTTATTACCACCGGGGAGGGCGGCGGGGGGGGGGGGGGGGGGAAGAGACAGAAAAACAGACAGCCAACATACTGAAAAAAGTCCTTCACAAAAGGCTGTTATAGAAACTAGGGAGACAAGGTGGGCGAGATCAGATTTTTTTACTGGATCTACTTCTGTTGATGAAACAAACTTTTAAGCTTACACAGAGCTCTTCTTCAGGTCTGGGAAACTTACTCAGAGTGTCACAGATACACAGACATTGGAACAGAATGTTTAATATAACTAGGCCAGGCCACTGAGTGTGAGGGCAAAGAGTGGAACTGCTATCATTTGTGCTGTACCTGTATAGTGGATAAAGAGAGGAGCTCCCTCTCCAAAGTGGGCTGAATTCAACACCTTTCACAAACAGTATTGTGTGTTTTACATTACAAAATTAGTTAAACAAGAAAAAAGCCACACTGTACGTTGAAGACTATGACTGCATCTGTACATATCAGCCATTAGGCAGCTTACCAGAGGGGCAATCTGCTTCTGAAAATTCAAGTAACTGTCTGTCCTGGGAATCCGGAAAGGTCTCCTTCTTGCATTCTCCAAATTTATAATCATAGTCCTGCTCTTTATGCTGGAAGTAAGCCATCTGTTCTTCATACTTCTGGAGCTCTCCTATATCTTGAAGGTTTTTCAAAGTTTGACTCAGGCTGTGTCGTCCATGCCAACAATACTGATTCTTGGCCACACGGCTAACGAGGTGCAATGATTCCAGAACATTCACTATATCATAGATGCGCCTACGCTCAACTCCTGTTTTAAGGAAGAAAGACAGACTTAAAAGCATTCCCGCTTTTCCCGTTTTGTATAGGCATGCACTGAACATGTCTACTCACAGCAAGTTCCCTCTTTCATCACTTCCCTGGGTAAGTCACAGAGAGTTTGCACCTACAGAAATCAATGGGAATATAGTCACTGGGCCTGGTTCTTCACTGCCTTGCACTTGTGTAGTATTGTGTAAACTACAGGCAATGTCAAATACTTCACAAGATGTAAAGCAATAGAAAACGGGGACTATAGCCTTCAGTGGGACCAAGAGCAGGACTTTAAAATGGTGGCTGTAGGCATTGGCCAGAGATTAAACAGCCACTGAACCTCATTAACAGCTGGTCTAAATGACAAAGCTTTAAAGCTCATAGAAGTGCTACCAGCAGTGGAGCAGAACAAGCACTGATAATGGTTGGAAGTTTTGAAAAATTTCCCTAGTATAGACAGGGCCCTTGTATGTATGTTTACCCACCTGCAACATATAGATAATAACAGATGAAGTGCATGGAGATTCTCGAGTAACATGGGATACTACTATGCCAAGTGCTAGCCATGCGCAGACACATTTTACAAGAACAGTTCCTCTGAGCACCAGCACCATGCACCCTCCTCTATATGATTCACTGCATGGAATTCCAGGGCTAGCCGTTACACTGGTAGTATGTTGATGGGAAAGGAGATGATGGCTCACTGTCAGGATCATGTGTACAATTTTTCCTGGCCTCACGCTGTCCACAAACATGTACAAAGGAGCCCCAAACCAAGAAAGAGCAATATACATATGTTTAGTACATACTGTCACCCCACCCCAATCTTCAGTGTTCTCCCAAAAGATTCTACCTTAAAGCTGCTCAGAAGAAACAAGATTAAGTTGGCAGATCAGTGAGAATCTATGCATTCTGTGATTTTCTGAGATACATTTAAGTCTCCAGTTGCAGTATGAACCTGCATTTCTGAATATTCCTTTAACATTCTTATGGACTTCATTGGGAAGTTTGGATGAATAAGGAACACAGGACCAGATCCCTCACAATAAGACTAATTTATCAGGAGAGATGGAATGATATTAGACTCACAAGAATTTGCAGATAAGCAAGAATGGAGGAAACAGAGATACATCAAAGCTAAAGCCTGTCAGTTTGACCAATGCACTTCTATCACAGTGAGAAGCTATTCCTCAGTTAATTTAATGCTGGGAACATGGAGATAGTTTTGCATGTGTGTATTCTCTCACAGGATCAGCAAAGAAATGCAGTTTTAATATGTAGCCATAAACCACTGTTTCCTGTAAGCTGTGTGCTTGTGCAGACGCTCAGGAGAAATTCAAAAAAATCCCACTCACTCACTGATTAGGAGTGTGTTTACAGCTAGGTTTATGTTTCTGTTGGTAGTGCAATGAGGCATGTGCAAATGTGCAAATTAAAAAAAAAAATTCCACACACGGAGGGAAAAGATTAGAGGGAATACTGTTTGGGACCCTATTAATGAAGGCTGCCCAGCTACCATAGGTCCTGAGCAAAGACTGGGAAACACTGTAGACTGCTATGACCCACAAATGGATTTTTCATAGTCAGGAACTGTGTGAATACAGCTTTAACTAATGATGGCAAAATCTTAGTTATTATTTGCTACACAAAGATCAGCACTGGTATACAAAATGAAACCCAAAGGAGAAAACAAACTATAATTTTTAAATAAGACACAAATCCTACTAGGACCTTTAAGAAAACTCATTTGTTTTAAAGTCACCAATGAAATATTCCTCTAAAAAGGAAGAAAAAGTAATTTCATTTCTAGTTAGAAATGAAGGACTACATGTGTTCAGTTTCATGGAGGCCAGAGCAGTTGGATGTCATACTACCTTGGGATAACTCTAAAATAAGTTGAACCTTTCTCATTCGGCACTCTCTCATCTGGCAACACCCGTCATCTGGCATGATTTTAGTCAGCCAGACAACCACCTATCATGTGTGTGGCCAAGTTTCTCATGGTTCCATAAAGTTTGTTTCCACCCACCAGCCCTGGCTCTCAGTGTTCTGTGCTGTTTAGTTGTAATTTAGCCATAAATGTCTTCAAAGAGGCCAGGAAGCAGTAGAAGTGTTGGTAATGCTGCTAGACAATATTGACCTCCGGGGTGCACCAAATTCTCTCATTCGGCACCTGTCAAGTTCCAAACTAGAGGTTCAATCTGTACTTAAAACAACATTTTTTTTCAAAATACTTAATAGTTACCACCATAGAAATCAGTCTTTATCTATTTTAATCTTTTTTGCATTCTCTTCTGTTTCACTACATCTTTGAGGTGCCCAAAAAGGAACACAATACTTTAGGAGCCATCTCAACAGAGCCACATAGGAGGAAATCACATGCCTATGCTCTTTCCATCCTCCTTTCCAATATATAAACTTTGAATTGAATTGTCTGCAAGTTCTCATGTAATTTCCTATCTGTTTCCTGTGAAATAAATTTGTGACCTGACATTTTTCTCAGATGCAACACTTTGCATTTAGTCAGGCTGAATCTTATTTTGCTATTTCCTATCTCTATTATCTATAGTGTTACGGAGTCCCTTTTATTATTTTTTTTTGTCCTGGATGAGGTTCACAACAGTTCCCAGTTAAGTGTGACTTGCAAGTTTATTCAACTTGCCGTCCAATACTTGCAGATAACTAAAGGAGGATGCTAAAGACAACCAAACCAAACATTGATCCTTTAATCACTCTACTAGATGCTTCTACCCAATTCAAAACATTGCCATTAATCATTTTCCTTTCTGTAAT
The DNA here is from genome assembly GCF_033958435.1 of Carettochelys insculpta. NCBI lineage: Eukaryota > Metazoa > Chordata > Testudines > Carettochelyidae > Carettochelys > Carettochelys insculpta. The sequence continues at coordinate 306,567,409 of NC_134137.1, read as the reverse complement.
CCTTCTGCCAGTTTTCAGTGTGCAAGACATTGTTCATGTCAAAGACAATTTGCTTATTTAGATTCTGGAAGAAATCATATCAGATGATTTATTAAAATCAAGACATAAAACCTACTGATTTCCCTCATGCACCAGGCTGTAGTTCTCGCCACAAATTTGGCTCAGTTGTTTTGCTTGATTTGTTCTTTATAAACTCGGCTGGTTATTGCTCAGAGTTCAATTAGCATGAAATTAAAAATCTAGGCATACATATTTAGCAGCAGGATTAGTTCATCATGGGACTACTCAGAATGATTTGCAACCTGATTTTTTTTTTAAATGATAGTGTTATGTAATAACGTAGCAACAGCAGCAGCAATTTTCTTAAATATTGAGCACCTGCAGCTCTTGCTTAATTTACTTAGAAAGGAACAATCAGCACCTGCAAAAATGAGACAAATGTATTCTGTAAACAGGTCACTTCTTTTACATGGGATTGACATTAAGAGCATTTATAGAGTAGACATATCTTAAGACTGAAGTTGTCCCTTTCTTGCAACATTAATGTCAGATATACATACCAAGACTAGAAGCCACTTCATCCAAAGATATGGTAGATTTTTCTGCTGACAAAGGGTAACTTGGGTAACGAGCTAGAAACTTCTTGCATAACAGTCCTAAGCTCTTCTGTTTTCTGCTGGGTCTCTGCTTTTCAAATTCATCCACTGTACCATCATCTACCAAATCATACTGGTGAAAAATAAACATTAGATCTTTTCTGTAGAACTTCAACAGACACAATAATAGAAAACCTGGAAATATTTCAGATTTTAACATTTAAGCTCAGACTATTATTTAATCAGAAAATACATATGCCCACAGGCCTTTATACAGCTAGAATTTAAGTCCCTTGACCACACTTTGGTTCATGAATTTGTTTTATTTAAAATCCAGATCCAATGGCCATCATTAGGAAAGCAGCATGCAGAAGACTGAACAGGCTGGCACGCTCTCATACGACATGTGTATGACAACTTTGAAGAGCAGCGACGCATATGCCTCATTGATGCTCGTGAGAGGAAGAACGCAACAGCAGCAGCCACGCCAACAGAGCCAGGACAATTCCCTTGCCCCCACTGTGAACGCCCCTGCCGTTCAAAGCTTGGACTCCTCAGCCACATGCAAGTTCACAACCAACGAGCCTGTGCAAGCTCAAGACGTCATTGTCGGACACGATAGGCTACCTACTACAAGGGCATCCCACAGTGAACAGGTATGGGAGAACACAACAGGTATAACTGTTCCCTCCAGCAGCACATGGTAAAACCCAGTTTGGAAGTAACGTTCTCTCTTCTGGACTATAAACAGGAGGAATTCTGCAAACACCTTTACATGTCACTGACCACAGAGATCTACAAACCATCAGAGGGCTCCTGAAACACCTCTGTGCAGAAACTCACCATCCCTCTATTTGTGTATATGGCTTTAAGACCTACAAGACTATGCCTGCATCAGGGAAAGTAAGATGATTGAAGATATGCAATTCTAGCTATGGCAATTGCATCACTCTAATCGACGTATCTGCAATCAACTTACCTGGCCGCACTCACGAAGAAAGTTGAGGAAGAAGCTCTAGGAGTTTCTAGAAAGGAAAGCTGAAGTTTCTCCCATTGACTTCCCTTATTCCTCACGTCTCCGAAGAAGTACAGGGATTGATGACAACCCCTGATATGGATGTGCAAAACTGACCTACCAGACACACTAAATTGAACCCTGGAAGATTGACCCTGAGCAGGTTGATCTTCCGGTCAAGTGTAGACATAGCAGAGGCATTTGACCCTAGTCCTGGGGGGATAAAAGGTAGCTTTCTCAGAATCTTGGGATTTTGGCAGACTGTTAACTAAATTAAATCCCATGGAAAAGAATGAATAGGCTCCCGTAGTATTCTTGAAAGCTGGAGAATCCAGGTGTAGATAAGAAAGTATGTTTGTTACAATAGCCCCGAATCAACGAAACTGACTGTAACTTCTACTTTGACTAGTAATTCTGAAAGTATTGATTCTCTTGTTAGAGTGAAGTTGGGTAAGTCAATTGCCTGTGAACTTTTTTTACTCTTAAGACTTGCAGTATCTCAATTATATCTTGTTGGAGCAGAAATAATGTACCCTCTTGCTTGGGGTACATTATGCTTGGGAATAAATGCCCTTTGCACTTTTCGAACCATTTAGGAACAGTTTTTACCCCATGTTTTTGTAATCTATTTGCCACAAAAAAGGCTTAGTTCATGAAGATAAATTTAAACAAAAGCTGAAATTTGGTCCAGCACCTTGCGCCAAGTATCATACTGAAAAGGTTCAGAATATTTGGGGCAGTCATGCACACAATAGCTGAATTAAACTCCATTTTAAACAACCTTTGCTGTACTATCTAATCAATAACTGCTTTTTTAAAATACCTGATGATGAAGTTACTTGCATATTGCTTTTTCAGAAGTAGCTCTGAGAGTGGTTTATTACCCACATTTTACAGATGAGCAAACTGATGCACAGAGGTGAAGAGACTTGCCCAAGTCACCCAGCAGGTTAACAGTAGAACTTGGGAACAGTAGAACAGTCCAGTCCTGTGTGCACGAGGTCATGCTGCTTTACCAAACCTAGCAATTGTTTCAGTTATCTTTTTGGAGATGAAGCCAACTAAATTTAAATGCAGTGTATTTCTGTACACACTACTTGTTGAGAGCTAAGTTACGACTGAGCCAACCAGAAGACGACTGAAGATGACATAGTGTATTTAAACAAGTAATAAAAGAGCCATTAATAGCTGGCATAGAGCAGATAGAAGATAGCATGCGTTAGTTATGTTCAAGCTTACTAGGTTAAGTTTCTTACCTGTACAGGATCAGGAAAATCACCATTCTGCTCACTGTTCTCAATTGGTCTGAAGAGCTCTTTCTTCTTTTCCCTGTCCCTCATGTCAGGGCTAGCAGCACTAATAAGCATCTTCAGGTTAGCGGTGGGGGTCCATGGATCTGACAGGGATCTGTCAACAAGCTTAACAGGTGTAATTGGATTTCTTTCTGGGGTGCAGCCCTTTTGCTTTGATAAATCAATTGGTTCATTTTTCATGGGAGTCTGTGGGGTCATTCTGGATTGATCAAATATGTTTTCCTATTAAAAAGAGAGAATTGCTTAGGGCCGAAGAGAAGCAACACAGTCCACAAGTCAGTGCCATTGTTCATATGGAGGTGCCATCGTGATCTGACAATCCCTTGGTTATATTTAGCACTGCTCTTATTAACATCCCATGAAGCAAAATGTACACCATACATCACTGTCAGTGTACAGTGCAGATAAGATACCACTATGAATTGCTTCAGATGAAGCCATTCAAACAAGTTGTGTGTCAGATGTCTATGTTCTGCCTTTTCATATAAGCCATCTGTGCCACACTGTTAACCAACTGGTCCAAATTATTAATCCAGTTTATTCCTCAAGGCTGTGCATCTTCCTGCTGAATTTGGACTGAAGCTTTAATAGTTCACTAGTTACACTGAACTTAGAAAAAAACAAAAACAAACCGACAGCATTCTATTTCGGAACCTCCATAATGGAAAGCCCTTTATTGGGATTCCACTGCATGCTACTCAGACCAGAAGCAAATTGTCAGCTAAAGCCTCTGCTGCTCAAAACAATGAAAACACATAACTAAAGAAGTGCTAACTATAGTCAAGCAAGCTGCTGTAATGATTTGTTCTCAGAGATAGGTAAGAACCAGGATTCCTGCCTTGCTCTCAGTTACATGGTCTGATGCTCATTTTTCACCTATGTTCTTATACGGGACTGAGGCAGTGACTTCATTTTTGTGCTTTCATCCTACCACAAAAGTTACGTTACAGACCAATTTCCAACTAACTTAGATAGACTGACTAAAGTAGGCATCAGTGTCACTACTTAATCACCAGAATAGGCTGCTTTTGAACAACAGATACTTTCTCACTCCCTTAGCTTAACAGGAAAAAGAGAACGAGAAAAATATGTCAATCATATGTAGTTTATCTTTGCTACAACAGAGTATTCCCAGTGAGTCACAGAACAAGCATAGTAAAGTCAATGGATCTACCCCAGGGGTCTCAAACCCAATTTACCATACAGCCAGTACCAGTCTGCAAATCCAGGCCAGTGGGCATCTATCCTCTGGCAGGACTCCAGGGTGGGGTGGTGGGGTCACTCTGCATTGTCCCCCACATATTCCTGCTGCTACCCTTAGGCACTTTAAAAGCCACCAGGGGCCTCCTCTGTTACCACCAGCAGTCCACTGGGACTAGAGTGGCTTCCTGCAGCTAGCTCCACACCCCTGTGGCCCAGAGGAGGTGAGGTGTGTGCAGAGCCATCACAGCTATAAGTGTGCACTGTAAAACTACAGGTTGAACCTCTCTAGTCTGGCACCTTCTGGACTTCAGTGGTGTCAAAAGAGAGAATTTGCCAGATGACAGGAGGTCAGTATGGCCTAGCAGCACTACTCAACACTTCCACTGCTTCCTGGCATTTAGGGGTCAATTACATCTAATTAACAGCATAGAACACTGAGAACCCAGACTGGTGGCTGTGTGCAAACTTTATGGGACCACACCCATGATAAGTGGTCATCCAGCTAACTAAAACCACTCTGGATTAGGGATGTTGCTGGATGAGCGAGTGCCAGACTGGAGGTTCAATTTGTATTGACTCATTTTGCGAAACTGACTAGATATCAATGATGTCAACTTCCCTGATTTGATCACAAGCCCTCTGATGATTGTGGCTTTTCCTCCCCGCTGGAAAGCCCCAGCCACATTATTAGAATTAAGCCAGAAACTGGGAACTTCACTACCTGATGCCTCCCTCACTGCTATCAACTGTGATTGCCCTGATTCAGTAGATTAGGCTTGTTTGCGGGTGCATAGTATTGGAAGGGAATCTCAGTCTTTTTTTTTTTTTTTAAAATAACAAAGACGCTAGAAAATGGGCCCCAAGTTTAGCAAAAGACCTCAAACACCAGAGGCTCAAAAAAAAAAAAAAAGCCAGATGCCCAAGTATACTGTTATCCATGACTTCAAGAAGCCATTCTCTTTTTTTTTTGGGGGGGGGGGGGGGGGGGGGTTAGGGAGCTGATTCATGAGCTTTGAATGTTTGGGGTTGGCAATACAGTACACACAAGTTGATAGTGAAACTTCCCCCTGTGTCAAGGAGCCCACATAGGGACCAGGATCCTATATAAAACAGAGTCCTCACCTTGAGTCCTGAAATGGAGTCCTTACCTTGACATCCCCATGTCCTCAGCCTGGGCTGCCTCCCGCCAATAAACACTTGCATTCTTGCACTGGGATCTCCCACCCTCAGTAAGTGAAAGTGAAACCAGCTGGCTCTGCCCCACTGGCTGCAGAAGAGTGTGAGCTCAGGGATCTCCCTGCCCAATATGGTTCACATTATGGCAGAGCCAGCATGGCTTCCCAGACCGAGCAATGCTCTCTGCAGCTGGGACTATGTGGATGCTGGGGGACGGGGTGCTGCTGGGAGCAGTGTGTGAGGGTGAATCCCTGACTGCTGCTCATTTCTCCCCCACCATTCCCCAGGCCAGCAGCCACATAGGCCTGATTAAATAACGTTTTCAGACTATTTCATGGGAAGGGACAGGCTGGGAGTTTGAACCCCTTGATCTAATCTGTTCACTGAACCTGCTGGGTACCAATGGATTTTTCTGTCACTGGTCTGACCACTGATTTTTGACTGGTGGCACTTGGAGAAAGCAGTCAGTGGAAAAGTCCTATCAAAATTTTTTTAGCTCTGAGAAATCACAAGATATCAGGCATTAAATTATTCTGATTACCATTTAGTAACTCTTCTCTGATGTTTTACATCAGGCGTGTCCAACCTGCGGCACACGGGCTGCATGCGGCCCTGGACAGCTAGTAATGCGGCCCCACAAGATTGTAAACTTTTAACATTATTATGTTATTTATACACATTAACTATATTATATATTTTGTACGCGGCCCAAGACTATCTTCACTCGATGTGGCCCAGGCAAGCCAAAAGGTTGGACACCCATGCTTTATAACTCCCTAAAGACAAATGTTTTTGTACGAATTTTACCTAAAACTATTGCTCTGTTCAATTCTCAGTGAGTCAAGAATTATAGATAATTTAAGATGACACAATCATGGAATTTTGTTTAAACCATGGCACAAGTTTACTCCGTTTAATTGGAATACAGAAAATGGATTTAAAAGTTAAAAAATTAGTGAGATGCTACTCTTCCTTATAGAAAGCTGGTGATCCAAAGAGCAGGGAAAGACACTATGCTGTGAACATTCAGAAGGATTACATAAAATATTAAAATGCCCAAATAGATTATCCACAAGGATGCAAAGGAAGATAGTTTTTATTTTAGATAAGAGTTGTAACTTAATACAGTCTGACAAAAATGGTTTAAGATATGGACCATGATGCTTCCTCCTATACACATTCAGTACAGTAATCCCTCGCATACCCTGAATTTCATGTAAGTCGAGGAGGGCTTGGGGGATGGGTTAGGGCCCTAGGAGTGGGGAAGGTGTTGCCCAAGGCTACTGCTTTCCTGGGGCTTTGCGTGGTGAGTGCCCGTGGCTGCTGCTTCCCTGGGGCTTGGTGCAGCCAGCAGAAGAGCCAACCCCACACAGCTCCTTGTGCTGTATTTGGGACAGGGAGATAAGGTCACCTTACTGGAGCCCCACGCACGGGTGGGGTGATCTGGGGCTGCAGGGGGTGGGGTAGGGTGTTTGGAGCCCTGCACGTGCTGAGCCAGCTGCATGGGGGAGAGGGTAGATGGGGCCAGGACGGGTTGAAGGTGTCAGATGGGGTTGGGGCCCAGAGGTGCAGGGGGCTTGGGGCATTGGGGTTGGAGGGGAGCCCCAGTTGTGTAGCTGGAGCCCCCCCCCCCCCCGGAGACAGTGAGCTGGGGTGCACAGGGGTGGTGAGCTAGGGCCATGGGGGTGGGGGAGTTGGTGGGGGGTTTGAATGGTGTGAGGTTTAAACAGGGGTGAATTGGCATGGCTGTCAAGTGGTGCCACTCTGGGAAGCAGGGACAGGGAGGTTTAGCCTGCCTGGCTGCCCACAGGGACAGGCAGCTATGCGAGTTAAAAGCCTTCCCCCACCTTCCCAGAGAGGTGCCTAGTACCACTCTAGGAAGCAGGGGGAAGGGGCTCTTAGCCTGCCTGGCAGCCTACAGCTGCGGGAAGTTAGGCAGGCTGACAGCCCAGCAGCTTCACATTGTGTGAAACTTGCATTAATGTGAGTTTCGCCCAACATGAAGCCGCATAAAACGAGGGTTTATTGTACAGTTAATTCACTTGATACGTTCTTGCAATTTCAGATTTGGCAAGGAGTCAGCATAATCTAAAAAGGGAAAAAGCACACTTTTATGCAAAGCTGTTTCTCTATTATGCTTGGTGCTAACCGAGTTATAACAAAAGCAGATACCTACAACGATCAACCATGTTATTTGAAATAACATGCAATCCCATAACGCCTTCAAGACTAGCAAATTTGAAAGTAATTCCACCGAGTTCCCATTCATTCACTACATACACAAACATTACACTAAGCAGTGCTAAGTAATAGTGAAAGCTGCAGAACAGTATCTTCTAATTACCCTTAAAAATATTTATCCCACTGACTGCCTCTCCTGTCCCAGCTTATCTTAAAAGCCCTTCCTTCTTTCTACCAGTCCCATATCCTGCTTGGGCGGTCTTAAGATCCCAGATTTGCCCTGTTACCCATAGGCATGCAAAGTATGTCTAAAGAGTGGAAAAGAAGAGATTTGGAGATGCCTCTTGCTTCAAGGAGAGAATGTGCGTTGAAAGTGCAAGGGGAACGTGGGACAGGTTGACAGCAATTTTGGTTATATAAATAGGAATTTTAAAAAAATCTTCAAAGGAATAGAAGATGGAGAAGTTTCACAGTGCTGTGTATTTCATTAGTGTACTAGTTCATAAGAAGACTGTACAACAGGGGTCAGCAACCTTTCCAAGTGGGACTGCTGAAATTTGACCTTTTGATCTCTATGTAGGGTCCGAGTGCTGATGATACTTTTTAAAATCACTAATAGTCCTACTTACAACCACTATACCTTAATTTATTAATGAACAGCTTTACAGTTTAGGTGGTGGCTGGTAGCATTAGCTGGTCTTTTTGCTAGTCCACAAACAGCATGGCTTCGGCTGCATGGGGGAGGAGGAGTGGGGCTGAACTCCTGCCTTGCATGCTGATGAAAATTGGCTCATGTGCCACTCTTGACACAAATGCCAGGGGCTGATGACCCTTGCTGTAGCATATAGCTATTGCTCACTTTTAACATGGAGGTGGAAAATTTGGGTAGATGTCCACTAAACTTCACCCACTGGGGATCTACTGGCAATTTCTGAATTCACTGTGGTTACACTGAGGCATTATTCCTGTTTTTTTCAGTTATTTTGATGGCTATTGTACAATTTTACACTTGTTTTACTGGAGTTTCCTTTGTAAAATTAAGTCTCATTATGAGACCTCACTGTCAGTTTCTAAATCTCTGAAAGACAGGAAGTCTGCTAGCTCTGTGCATATAATATAGAATGTTCCATCAAGAGTTAAGAGTGCCAAAGTGAAGCAGTTAAGTTGTCAGCTAAGACACTGAATCAGTCTATTTAAAGGCTACCCACTGCAGTGATGCAGCTGTCCTATCAGTCTGGACAGAAACAGCAGTATTGGTAATCCTGAAAGCTTTTTGAAAAGATGCAGACCCAAAGATTTTAAGCTTTAATGCACATAACTAGTTCTGAGTGTACATACATGCATTCTAGGTCTATCACATCTAGTAAGTCAGTAGAAATCTTGCAGAAATGCCTCTGAAGATGTACTTTCTATTTAATCAGGTGTACATCATTTAAATATACCCTTTCGAGGGCATCTGCCTCATTACTCATCTTATACATATTTCAAAATTATTTTGGCTGGGTCTTATACTGCTTCATTTAAGCCTATGCTTTCTGCCTCCTTTCCTAAACATATGTGACTGTATCTCAGTGTACTACCCAATATGGCTTCACACATAGGATATTTTTTTAATCCTCTGCCCAGATGGCAAAGGTCTTGTTAACAGCCTCTTTAATTAATCCTCACTAAATTCCTGACTACCTCCTTGAGGGGGCGGGGGGGAAAAAGGGAGGAAGGCCTTTCATTAAATTTAAAAGCCCAGATGTCCTCTTTCCTACTCTGAAATTATTAACTTGAGAACCTAGCAGGAGCAACTGAGTTGGGAAAGAAGGCAGCTAAGATGGCAGGGAGAGGGAAGACCATTACAATGTTAAATTTTAGTCCTACTGTTTATGAGGGCAAACTTAATACCTTGGATCTTACCTCTAAAGCCAGAGAAAACTAGACACTGTAAAGAACAGAGAGAAAGCTGTGCTAGTCTATATACTATCAAAACAAAAAAGCAGTCCAGTAGCACTTTAAAGACTAACAAAATAATTTATTAGGTGGTGAGCTTTCGTGGGACAGACCCACTTCTTCAGATCATAGCCAGACCAGAAAAGACTCCAGTCTGTCCCAGGAAAGCTTATCACATAATAAATTATTTTGTTAGTCTTTAAAGTGCTACTGGACTGCTTTTTTGTTTTGTAAATAACAGTTTTATATTCATAAAGAGCCACAGACCAGTAAGTTATATCCAGCTGTAACAAGCACCAGTACACTTCTGCAATGGGCCAAAACCGTTTTCAGAACCTACTACAGTCCATACACTTGGACAAATGCAGTTCAAGGTAGAAAACAGTTTGCAACAAAATTCCAAGTCACCTATTGGCGCTGCAACACTGACCATAAATTTTATTGAAAACCACTGATTTACTTGCCTTTTGAGCATTTTCCCCATCTTCATCTGCCACCTCGATTCTTGTGTTTCTGGGGCTGATCAAGTCTTTTAGTGTTAGGCAACTTCCCTCCATCTGTAAGTTATACAGTTGCACCAATTGAGTTCCATATAATTTCATAAAAAAAAAAAACCCCTCCACCCAGACTTCCAGGGCAAATCTACAGTTCCCCTCCCATCTCCAAAAGGTGAACCTGCAGCTGCCTCCTGTGACCCTCCCAAGCCCACAGCCTCAGCGCCGGGGATTCAGCCTTTGGGGCAGACGTGCTGTGAAAATCAAGCCTGCTGCTGTGCCTGGGGAGGGAAGGCGGATGAGGGAGCGGGCGCAGCGCTGGGAGAGCCGGGGGCGACTGAGTCAGCCGCGCTCGGGGGCTCCTGCGGGGCAGTTAGTTTTGGCGCAAAGAGCCCAGAGAGTAAACGCGGCTTTGAATGAGCGGGGCAGCGGGGCGGCCGGCCAGCCGCCGGCGGGGAGAGCTCGGCGGGCCCCTCTGCAGCAGGTTGGCGGGGCACGAGGCGGGGTTGGTCTGGCTACCCCCGGCATTACCCCCCCTCCAGTCCACAGGCATAAGGGGGGGTTTTGTACCTGCTGACGCGGCTGGAGGATCGACCCAGCGCCGCCACCCTCCAGCCCCCTGCCCGGCGCGACAGGGGGAAAGCGGGGCAAGGCACGGAGGCGGCTGGGGATGGAGGGGTGGGGAGCGGCCCCCCGCCCCAGGGCGCGTCGGCGCTTACCTCTGGGGCGCAGGCCTCCCCGGCTCCCGCGCCGCCCTCCGCACACTCCGCAGCAGCCGTGAGGCGGGGGGGCGCATCGGGGCAGCGACAGCCGAGGAGAGACGCCCGGGGCCGCCCCGCGCCGCGCCGCCGCTGCCCGGCCGGAGGTGCCACTCGGCGCTAAAGCTTCTATTCTGGCGCCCTGCGACACATTTTTACAAGCCGGCCAATCAGGCGCGGCGGGCGGGGGTGCTCCCGCGGCGGGCCCCGCCAATCAGCGGCGCCGCCCGCACGCCGGAGATCTTGGCGCTAGAGTCGGCGCGTTCTGTCTCTGGCGGCGGCTTCGCGCTCCCTCCTTCCTCGCCTCGCCCCCGCCCACCTCGGTACCTGGGATGCTGCGGGGCGGCCGGGCGGGGAGCAGATGGGGCTGGGAGGGGGGAGGGGTGCAGCCGCTCTGCAGGATTGTGCAGCCGCTGCCCCGGCCGCGGGAATGCAAGTCGCTAGGGACGCGCCCCCTGCCCTGCCGCTGCCATCGTGCGGGGCTGGGAGGCAGGGCCCGGCTTCAGCCCCTTCCCCCCCAGCTCAGCAGCCGCCTAAGCGGCTTGGGAAGCAAAACCGTTCCAGTGTGACCGGGTGATCTTATCACAAGTCGGCTGCACAACGGCATGGCGGAGTGCCAGGAGAGCAAGGTTGCAGAGGAGACAAAGCACAGGGAGGTGGTTACTGTAGCCCTTGGGGGAATAGATTTAAAATTCGAAGGGATCTTCATAAGTTGGGGAGTTGTGTGGGTCCCACACAATAATTCAACAGAGGCAGAAGTCAGGTGCTGCACTTAGGGAAGAGAAACCGCCTGCAGGAATACAAAAGGGGGATAACTGGTTTGGCAGCTGGGAAAAGGTCTGGGTGCTGAAGTGGATCACAGCCTCAGTGGGAGTCAGCAGTCAATACCCTGGGAAAAAAACAAACAAAACACTCCTCCGCCCCCAAAAATGTAATTTTGGGTTGTGTTAAGAGGCATCACATGCAAGTCACATAAAGGGACACTACCACTTTATTTGGTGCTGGTTAGGCCTCATCTGGAGTCATTGGTCACCAATGTATGGAAAAGATGTAGAGAAACTAGAAAGGATCCAGAGGCAAGCAGCAAAGATGATCAAAGAGATGGAATACAAGGAACACAAGCAAACGGTGAAACAACTGGATGGGTTTAGTTTGGAAATGAGATTAGAGAGAGAGAGAAAAAAGGGAAAAGATGGTATAGGACAGTGGTGTTCGAATACCTGAAAAGGTGTAATGAAAAAGATGGAGAAAGGCTGTTTTGTGTTGCAAAGGAGGGAAGGACAAGAGACAAGGAGTCAAACAAGGCATTGCATATTTAGATTCAATGTGAGGAAAAACTGCCTAAGAACAGTAGGACAGTGGAACAGATTTCCCAGGGAAATCATAGAAGCGCCTTACCTGGAGGTTTTCAAAAGGATAGCTATCTGATTTGGATGCTTTAGTCTTATCAAATCCAGCCTCTTGGCAGAGGTTAGAAAAGATGACCGTTGTGATTCCTTCTCATCCTGTGATTCTAAGTGTTTTGGGGCAGGGGGGACCCCAAACTGCTTGATTTCAAACACCCCCAAACTTGGAGTATGTGAGGGACTGGATCCAGATTGTGTAGAAGCCTCCACTCTCTAAAAAAAGGCCAGGTAACTGCATACGATAACTGTGTGTTTAGCAAGAGGAGAGGGTTAGGTGGTTGACATAATCATAGGGTTAGCAGGGATTGCAAGGGTCATCCATTCTAACCTCTATGCAGTCCAATCAACAGATACATGCAAGTGAAGAGGGGAATTTACAACACAGTAGTTAGAACTTTAAACATGAGGTGATTCCTCACAATCTCACTCAGGCTGCTTGAAAGATTAAATACTAAAATATGCATATGCTTCTATGAAGGCAAAGAATTGGACACAAATCCTTCATGAAAACAAGGAGTCCTGCAGCACTTTAAAAACTAACAAATTTAGTTGGAAATAAGCTTTCATTGGCCAAAAAAACACTCTGACAGATGCATTCATGAATGCTTATCCCCAAATAAATCCGTTAGTCTTTAAGGTGCCACAGGGCTCCTTAATGCTTTTGTGGATACACACTAACACAGCTATCCCTCCAATCTTTTATAGAGTTCTGGGTCATTACCTTGAAGCAGGAGTGATGTGTGTGAGGCACCGTGTTCCAGGGTCACATGCACTACCAGTGCCCACCCACCCCTTGCTCTCACTGGGAGAGGCAGGCAGGGTGGAGCAGGGCAGGAAGGTGGCAGAGCTTGGTGGGAGGAGGTCGTCACTGCTCAGGAGTGATTCCTGCCACCTTCGTTCAAGACACAGATGCCATTGTTCAATTGGCCTCTCAAAAAAAGACCAGTGAAATGATTTGAACTGGAAAAAAGTTGCTCTGATAAGATACTGCATTTTGTTCCCAGAGATAAAATTCTAACAGTTCACGTGCTGCCATGAATTGGTCACAGCGTACAGTAAACCCTCAAAATATGCGCCTTCAAGTTGCCCATAACTTTAATGAGAGTTAAGCACAGGGCTGGTCAGTTTCATGGCTCCTGCAAGCCCAGGGGAGTTGGGAACCAGACAGCAGCCTGGTTTCCCTCCAACCAACTTGTGCAAAAATTTTAGTTACGTGGGGGTTGCAGGAACGCAGATGAGAGCTGTCTCTCTGATATCTGTAGAAGGCAATGGCAACATATGCCTGTAACTTTAAGCACAACTTGAAGCTGCTCTGTGGCTGTCAGCCTGCCTAGCTGCCTGCAGCTGTGGGCAGGCTAAAAACCTCCCTGTCATCCCCACAGTGGCACAACTGTCAGGCTGACAGCCGCATGGCTGGAGGAAGGCAGGAAGAAGCAGCCAGGAGCTGACCAGCCCTGGTGGGTTGGTCAGTTTCCTGGGTCCCGCAAGCTTCAGGGAGCTGGAAACCAAAAAGCAGCCTGGCTCCTGGGTCCCCTCTGCTTGCAGAGATGGGAAATTGACCAGGGCAGCATCCCTGGTCAGTTTCCTGGCTCCAAGGAGTGGAGGCTGCTGTCTAGTTCCCAGCTCCCCACTGCTTGCAGAATCCAGAAAATTGACCAGCTCATGGCTGGTCAGTTTCCCGGGTCTTGCCCCTGCACCCCAAGCAGTGGGGAGCTGGGAACCAGGCTGCCACTTGGTTCCCATCTCCCGGGTTCCCATGTCCAGCACATGGCTGGTCAGTTTCTGGGGTCCTGCAAGTGGTGGGAAGAGGGGAACCAGGCTGTCCCCTGGTTCCTGCTCTCCACCACTCTGGGAGCCAGGAAACTGACCAGCCCTGATGGGTTGGTCAGTTTCATGGCTCCTGCAAGCCCAGGGGAGCTGGGAACCAGAGGGCAGTCTGGTTTCCCTCCAACCAACTAGTGCGAAAATTTTAGTTACATGGGGGTTGCACGAACGCAACCCCCGTGTAGCTTGAGGGTTTACTGTATTATGCCTGTTGAAGGAAACTGGGATAACAGCAAATTTTAATCATTGGCTATAGTGAGCGCATATGAGAGCTGTCTCTCTGATATCAGTAGAAGGCAATGGCAACATATTGTCCAAAGGTCAGCCTGATGGTATCCGAAATGCATAAAGATACACCAGGGAGAACTGCAGCAACTAATAATAAGGATTGTTAATAGTCTTGTAAAATGGGGGTTCTCAGACTGTGAATTGTATCAGAGAAGTAGCTGAGTTAGTCTGTATCCGCAAAAACAATGAAAAGTCCTGTGGCACCTTATAGACTAACTTTGGATCAGGACCCAAAAGGAGTTGTGACTCCATTTTAATGTGGTCACCATGGGTGACTTTATATTTGCTAGAGCCCAGGGGTTTCAGCCTTGAGAGGTGAGGCTCAGGTCACAGTCCCACTGCCTGGGACTGAAGCCCTTGGGTTTTGGCTTTGGCCTCTCTGCCCAGGGCTGTGAGGCTTGGGCAGACTCAGGCTTTGGTCACCAATACTGATGTCATATAGTACTTTGTTGTAACAATGGATCATGGTACAATGAAGTTTGAAAACAGCTGTTCTAGGGTGTAGAGGCTTACTGCCAACTATAAGTCCAAAGGGAAAATGACAAAATAATTGATGTCTGTTGCATGGTTAACTTTAAAATATTCAGTATAAGCGTCTCCTAAACAGGAGATTGTTTAGAGCAGTCATGAAGAAGTCTTCTGCATGCTGCTGGGGGCTTTCCCTTCACTCCCTCCTGTGGTTCTCGATACACAGATAGAAAGAAGACGACAGGAAGTTTGAAGTGCAGGCAATGCAATGTGTACTGGAGTTTGTTTCAAGCAAGTATATCCATAGCTCTGACTCCACAAGCCTTTACCTGTGTCTGGGTGTTCCTATTCCCATCTCCTCCCCTTAGCAGTCTAAATAATACCAGCCGTACATACCCCAATCCTGCCACCCTTAATCCTGGGCAGAGCAGGGAATTTTCTCCCTGGCCAGCACCCAGGTTGCTCCTTGCTTGTCAGATGGTAAGTTCCCCAGGCTCGTTGTGGGGCAGTGGGTGCTCTGCTGGCCTGGCACCCATGGAGAGCGGTGAACAGAGGCGGATTCACCTCAACTGACTCCCATTCACTAGGGCCATTTGCTTTAGGAGAAGGCAGCAGACACCCCCACCCAGCTGCTCCCTGGCTTTGCGTGCTCAGACCACCCTATTTCCAGCTGCCTTTATGTTCAGGGTCAGGCTCCACAACAGGGAGGTGGCCTCTTCTCCTTGGTGACATGTGAATCCACCCGTAACCCCCAGTCTCAGAACAGAGACTCGATTCCACAGAACATTTCAGCCACATGCTCAACTTCCATCACCTGCTTATGTACCCTTGACCACAGGGATACTGATGGAAGTTCAGCATGTTTAAGTGATTTGCTGACTTGGGTCCTGATCATTAACCCATCATTTGTCATAGTGCCCTATCAAAGAATGTGAGAGAGCCAATTATCCTCTTCTACTGACAGGGAAACTGAGGCACAGGGAGACCAAGTCTGAGGTTATCAAAGATGCCTACAGGAGCTTGGTGTCCAGCTCCCATTACATTTCAAACGGCATTAGGTGCCTAAATATCTTTGAAGATGGGGACCCTAGCTCCCAAAGTCTTCTTTGAACCTCTGCCCTCAACCCCAACACTCCCCAGTGACTGGCCAGTGGATGAGGGAGTCAGTGTCAGGGGCAGGATGCAGTTGCAGGTCAGATTTTAGGAGCTGTTTCCTCTTGACCTTATTGCCTGTTCTGAACTTTCATGCACTTCTAGCGCCAAACGCCAAACAACTGTTCTGAGGCAGTTCCAAAAATGCCAGGCTTTGTAATGAGGAAGAGGTTTTGTGAAGGATGTAAAATGGTTGTTTAAGGCAGCAGGAAGCCAGGGAGCTATGCCTGCAGATTAACAATAGATCCGCTAATGCTACCAACCACTGCCTAAACAATAACACTCTGAATCTTTATTTATTTATTAATGACGATGTTATAAGTGGGACTATTAAGCTATGTCTATACAGCAGAGTTGTTCCAACCCGCATTTTGAGAATTCTTGTAATTCAATTGCAACATTGTTACTGATTTTGATTTCTATGCTCAGTGTGCATTTAAGATAATTAGCCTTTTGCTGTCTTAGCTACAAGCATACTTTATGCACCATTCCTGTGGTGTTTTTCCTGGTTTGTTTGGGTTCTTCATTCTCACATCTGATTAAAATCACTAATTCTGATAAATAACTTGCAAAAATATTACTCTTTTGTCATTATACGGTATTTATTGCTGAGATGTGAGCTTTGAATTTAACTGTATTTCACAAGTCCAGTGCTTCGGAAATAGGATGATGAGTGTTATGGAGTGGTACAGATGATAGCCTTAATTTACTCATTCTTACAAAAAATGGTACCCTGCTCTATTCTATTATCCTTTCACGGTGGCTTACTGAGAAAGTTCCCAAGTCACTACAGTTTTTTGAACTGAATTAAACACAAACACCTGTCTTTAAAAAAGACTCTGGAATTCTTTAATTGCTCTTCATGTGGCTTATGGGAAAATGAATGCTAATTTGTGATCCTCAACATGAGGTAATTTCTTATTAAAACATATAAATTATTAGTAATGTGGATTTCATACCAGAAGTAGCTGTTGCAATTATGTGCTTAGGAAAGAAAAGCTTTATTCTACCCAACAGGTAAACTAGTATAGCTCTGAGCCACTGTCTCTGCCAATGGTAGGCAATCTGCCACCTGGATGAGGCCCATCTCGATTCTATCTGTGAATTGCACAAGCCTCTCTGCCCCATCTCGTCGTGCCCTTTGCCCCACATTTCCCTACTCCCTTCCCGGGGTGAGAAATGAGGATTGGGTGCAAATCAGCTGATTCACAGTGCTCTGGAAGTGCTGGGAGGGAGTGGGAGGAGAAGGGCAGGGGAGCGCTCAGGGGAGGAGGCAGGGAAGAGGCCTGGCAGGGGGCAGAGGAAAGAGAGGGAGTGGGATGGGGCCTGGAGCAGAGGGAGAGGAGATCCTGGCAAAATGAGCAATGACACGCGTGTAAAGCAAGGGCATGTGTGAGGTACATGTTGATTGCACTCAACATTGTGAGAGCTGTGCACTCCCTCCACTCCTTCATGTTAATTTTGTTGGCAATTTAATTTGTCCCTAACAATGGACTGCTTTGCATTAAAAAGGCATGACAAAGAAGGAGAATCAAGTGCAATGTATTTAATCTTATCCTTGGGGTCCTGGTTAGTGTACATGTGTGATTTCAATATTACGTCCTGCTGAGATGAAGGAGGACCACTCACACTGCTCATTCACTAGCCTTCTAGTCCTGTGGCACCTTATAGACTAACAGATATTTTGAAGCATAAAGCTTTCGTGGGCAAAGACCCACTTCATCAGATGCATCTGACAAAGCGGGTCTTTGCCCATGAAAGCTTATGCTCCAAAATATGTTAGTCTATCAGGTGCCACAGGACTTCTTGTTGTTTTTAAAGATACAGACTAACATGGCTACCTCTCTGATACTAGCCTTCTAGTGCATCTGATGAAGTGTGTCTTTGCCCATGAAAGCTTCCACCCATAAATATCTTAGCCTTTAAGGTGCCACAGGACTCCTCACTATTTTTGTGCGTACAGACTAACACAGCTACCCCTCTGATCCTTGTCATTAGCCTTAGTTGTCCATCACTGGTCTATGCAGTAGCTCATCAAGCACACTCACCTGAAAGAAATGGGAAACAAGAATCTTGTACTACACATCGCGATAATCAGGTATGTTTTTGGCAGGCTACTGGAGAAAATGATGCTCAAGGTATGAGGACCCTTTTTGATAAGCTGCACTTCCATATAAGGCTGATAAAAATATATGTGCTATTTAATAATCTCATTATTTATCCTGCCACGGTAAACTATAAACAGTTCTTAGACTATAGGTTTTATTGGTCAGTCATATACAGCTTCACATTAACTACTAATTTAGCAAAAGTGTGTGTATTTGTAAGAGTAATTGCTTTTTTAAATTGAATGCAACTGCAGTGGCTGTAGTTTCAGCACTATGATTAGGGATGTTAATGGTTAACTGGATTAGTTTTACCATAAGCAGGTGGATGCTCCAATGCTGTGGGGCCTGTTGGAAGCAGGAGGTTCCTTAGCACAGCCAGAGCAGCTCTCGTCCATGGCAGTCCCAGCTCAGTAGTGCTGTAGGTGGGGGCACTCCAGCCTGGTTGGAGCAGCCCTGGTCCACAATGGCTCCAAGAGCACTTCAGGCAGAGGGCACTCCAGCCCAGCTGGGCTGGAGTGGTGCCCACACCTGCTCCCCCATTTAACTGGTTAACCAATTAAACTTAATGATTAACTGCTTAACTAATTGTTAGTCTTTACAGTGCTACACTTCTGCTGCCTTGTTTTGTTGGAGTACACACTAACACGGCTACTTCTAAAGGGTTTTACATCCCTACTTCTGTTGCTTATGGTCTTGATGATGCTTATGTGCCTGATGCACAAATGGCGTGGTAAAACTCTATGGCCCGTGTTATGCAGGAGGTCACATTAGAAGATCATAATGATCCTTTCTGATGTTAATATCTATGAATCTATAAACAGAAGCAGAGGCACCCATAGACTGGTATGAGACCTGTGAGCCAGAGCCAGATTACAGACACATAGTGTAGCCTATTTAAAATGCTACTCTGTTTTCTAACATCTTCAATGGAACCGGGGCTTTTAATAGACCCTTGGCTCATTGCTTCTCTTGGTGCATGCAATGGGGAGTATGGGAGAGAGTTGTGTGTATGTCAGCTGGAGAGGGAGGAAGAAAGGCGGCCTTTGGCTATGCAGTTATGTATTTCGGTTGGTTGGAATCATAGGGCTTATGGTGGAACAGTGCCCACTATTCCAGTCCCAGAAAAGTGGTCCATTTAGTTTGAATACAGTCCTTAACCTAAATAGGAAACATTGGTGACAAGAATATTGAGTAGTAACTCTCTCTTCCAGCGATACAAAAATTCAAAATTTCAAGACAAGCCAGTTGGAAGGCCTCAAGCAACTTTCAAACTGTAGTAAGTTTACTTCTAAGTCTGTATTGCCTAACATGCACCGTTGCAATAATTTTGAAATAAACTAATTACGTTACTGTCTGGACTTCTATATGGAATACTTCCACAAATGTGCACAGGCTGACTTTGTGCACAAACAACACCACATGACACTTAACTTCAGCCGTGCCAAACGCAATGCTATCAACAGCCTCAAAAATAACTCTGACGTGACAATCCAACAGGCTGACAAAGGGGATGCTGTCATCATCAAAAGTAAGTCAGGCTATGAATAGGAGGCGGCAAAGCAACTCTCCAATAACACATTCTATAGGCTTCTTTCCTCTGATCCCACTGAGGAATACAAAAAGAAACAACACCATCTGCTAAAGAAACTCCCTGCTTCAACTTGGGAAGCAAATTCACACTGACACATTTACTGAGCCCTGGCCAGGCGTATTCTATCTGCTACCCAAGATCCATAAATCTGGAAACACCAGATGTCCTATCATTTCAGGTATCGACACCCCTATACCAGGACTGTCCTGCTGTATGGATTCTCTCCTCAAACTCTATGCTACTAGCACTTCTAGCTGTCTCTGAGACACCACTGACTTCCTTAGGAAACTACAGAACATATGTAATCTTCCTGAAAACACCATCCTTGCTGCCATGGATGTAGAAGCTCTCTACACCAATATTCTACATGAGGATGGACTACAAGCCATCAGGAATTTCATCCCAGATGATGTCATAGCACATCTGGTGGCTGAGCAATGTGACTTTGTCCTCACTCAAAACTATTTCCACTTTGGGGACAATTGATATCTATCTCCTAGTCAGCGGCACTGTTATGGGCATCCATATGGCCCCACAGTATGCCAAGATTTTTATGGCAGACTTACGACAACATCTCCTCAGTTCCCATCCTGTTACTCCTCCTTTACTTATGCTGTATCAATATCTTCGTCATACGGACCCATGGTAAGGAAACGAAGAATTCCACAGGGATTTCTTCAGCAATTTGCGCCCCACTATCAATCTCAGCTTTGATCATTCTACACAAGAGATCCATTTTCTGGACACTAGAGTACAAATCAATGATGGTCAAATTAATACCACTGTAGAGCGGAAACCCACCGACCGGTATTCTTACATACCTCCAGCTTCCATCCAGGACACATCACGTGATCCATTTTTTTCAGCCAAGTCCTAAGATACAACCATATCCAGTCCTACTGAAAGAGACAAAAAACTACAAGATCTTTACCAAGGATTCATAAAACTTAATTACCCACTGGGAGAAGTAAAGAAACAGATTGACAGGACCAGACATAAACCCAGAAGCCAGCTATTTCATGATAGCCCTAGCAAGGTAAGCAACAGAATACAACTTGTCATCACCTATAGCCCTCAGCTTAAACCTCTCCAGCACATCATTGACAGTCTACAACCTTTACTGGAACATGATCTTTCACTCTCACAGGCCCTGGGTTATAGGCCTGTTCTGTCCTACAGACAGCCACCCAACCTCAAGAAAATGCTCACTAGCAGCCACACACCATAGCACAGAAATACTAACCCTGAAACCAATCCCTGCAACAAACCCTGTTGCCAGCTCTGTCCACATATCTATAGTAGACACCATCATTGGATGCAACTACATCAGCCACATCATCAGGGGTCATACGCCCACTTAATTCATATCTTCCACAGCTCCTGTTAATGACAGCTAACTCCCCACTGCCCTCTCTTTTTCCCCCTTTGTTCTTTCCCCTGACTATATACATATATAGCATATATATATATAAACTCTGCATTCTTATATTTGCTCCACATCTGATGAAGCAGGTCTTACCCACGAAAGCCCACTACCTACTACATGAAATTGTTACCCTGTAGGGTGCTACAGGACTCCTAGGTTTTTTGTTTTTGTTTTGTTTTTGTTTTTGCGAAACTATGGACTCACACAGCTATCCCTCTGAGAAGATATATTTTACTGAAAGTTATCACTTTACTGAAAGTAACTCAAACTCTCCAGGAAGTCATGATTTGTACCACTGGTTAACACGTAAATTAACAAGAGCTAGAACCCAGAGAAACAACATTTCCTTTTCCAGATACTCCAACTGATTCAATCTTGCTGTTCTCAAGAAGAAATTGACTATTGTTTCTGTGAACATGCATATAAAAAGGCTTCTCTTTATTACTTACCTCTTACTTAATATACACAATGCATGTCAAATATTCCAGTACACCACACAGGATAGGCTTGTAAAAGTCATCTGCTAAATTTAAACAACACTGACTCATTTCTGCAGTGTTGAGTTTAATCTAAATTAGCAACATTTTGTAAGATTATTTACATTTCTTGATGACTGAAGAGCACATACTACAGCATATGTAACTTTTCTATTTTTATTGTGAAACTTATATTATCCCTTCTATTATCCCTTGTTCTTTAGAGCCATGTCACATATGTCACTGGATAATAGAATGTAGATATGTTAATCTAATGCAATTTAATTTAAGTTTTCCTGTTGCAGATGCTGAAAATATATTTTCTTCTTTGCAGGATAAGGCTAAATTTGACAGTGTTATTATACAGCATATAGGTGCACAATACAAATGCTGTACTCTGGCAGAGGAGACAAATCATTCTGTTACAAATGAAATACTTAAACACACAATTTTATATTAATGCATTAATACTTTTGTAGTGCCTTCCACCTGAAGAGTACAAATAACTTTGTAAATGTTAATACATTTAAACCCCATAAGAGTTTTTGAGGGAGGTAAACATTATCCTTTAATCATTTCTGTCCCAAAAGGCATACAGTCTTTGCTGCTTTCAAGGTTATAAATTTGCATACATGGCTATGGAATTCCACTAAAATAATAATGCACAAATATTCCTATATAACATTCATACATAGTGTACTGACTCTAAATGCAATTAATATTTTATACTATAATGTTCAAAACTGCCTTTTTAGCTTAGCTGCTACTTTTTCATTGTGCATAAAAGGCTGATTTTCTCTATGGCCCAACCAGTTGGAAAGTTCAGCTTTTTAAATTGTAGATTTTTTTTTTTGAGCCAAGTATTTTCAACTTAAAAGTGGGACAAAATTTTGAGAACAAGGATATAAAATGTCAGCTGAAAGGGGGATATTTTCCCCCTGAAAGTTATATGCATAAAAAGTTTATAATGAAAGTCTCAATGTAAACTTAACAGCATGTGTGACCAAGATAAATCTGTAATGATCAGACAGTAAAATACTTACAGGGAAGCCTATCTAACTTTTCAATAACCACAAATACTATCTTATTTGAGGAATACAATCACAATAAATCCAGGCAAGAATAGGAACAGCTACGTGTACTCAAGAGTACTCCACAGTTTTATATCACCCTTATCTCTGTCCTATTTCCATTTAATTCTGGCAATGAAAATTTCACCTCTCCTTAGTTTTGCCATTCTGTTCCCTATTCTTGGAAAAATTTCTTAGATTTTTCAGGCCAGAAGTGACCATGGAATCATAGACCACATTTCAGGAAAGATGAGGATAAATTGGAAAAAGTCCAGAGAAGAGCAATAAAAATGATTAAAGTTCTAGGAAACAGGACCTCTGAGGGAAGACAGAAAGCTCTGGGTTGTTTAGTCTGGAAAAGAGAAGACTGAAAGGTGGCATGATAAGAGCTTTCAAGTACTGAAAGCATTGTTATGAGGAAGAAGGAGAAAAATTATTTTCTTCAACCTCTGATGATAGGGCAAGAAGCAAGGGCTCAAACTGCAACACGGGATGTTTAGACTGGACATCAGGAAAACCTTCCTGTCAGAGTGGTTAAGCATTGGAATAAATTATCTAGGGAGGTTGTGGAATCTCCATCATTGGAGATTTTTAAGTGCAGGTTAGACAAATACCTGTGACGGATGGCCTAGCTGGATCTGATGACCTCTCAAGGTTTCTTCCAGTTCTGTGGTTATATAGTCTGGCCCACAGGTGCTGAGATCCCCTCTAGATCAGGGTGTGTAACCCCCACTGCATCCTTTCCTCCAATCCCTCACCTGTGCCCTGCCGCTTCCCACACCCTGCTCTGTTCCCTACCCTCATTCTATACTTTCCTCCCAACCCCCATCTCCATCTCTGCTTGGTCCCTGTCGCCATTGCACCCCTTCCTCCAAACCTCTGTCCACAATTTTCCTCTTCCCCACCTCCTCCTCCCCCGAGTGCCTCCTGTCCCCACTCCTCCCCCTCCCTATGGGTGCATCCTGAATACTGCAAAACAGCTGTTTGCGGCAGGCATGAGGCATTGAGAAAAGGAGAAGGGCCACCAGCAGGTGAGCGGCAGTGAGGGGATGGGGGAGCTTGGCTGCCATCAGATGCTGAGCACCTGCTAATTTTTTCCCCATGGATGCTCCATCCCCAAAGCATCCACGGAATCGGTGCCTATAGTGTGGCCTCCTGTATAATGCAGGCATTAAATTTCATTCATACCCCTATATTGAGTCCAGGAATTTATGCTTTCATTGAACACAATTGTCACACAGGTATTCAGTCTTAATTTGAAAATGGCAATACACAGAGATTTCATCACTTTCCTTAATTGTAGGTACCAATGATTAATCACTCTCACTGTTAAAAATTTATGCCTTATTTCTAATCTGAATTTGTCTGGCTTCAGCTTCCAGCTATTGATTCTTGTTATGTCTTTGATCTAGTGCTGAAAGAGCCCATTGGTACCTGATATTTTCTCCCTGTGAATTTACTTATTACACTAATCAAGTCAGGCTCTCAAAGCTTATCCGAGCAATGTGGGGTAAATCTTCTAGTATCATTAATATTTACAGTGGGGAGAAGAACGCAAGGAAAATAAAGAAAAACAAAGACTAAATAAGCCCAAATCCTTCAGCCTCTCCCCATACATCACGTGCTCTAGCCTCCTAATCATTTTTGTTGCCCTCCACAGGACTCTCTCCAATGCATCCACATCCTTTCTGTAACGGGGAGCCTAGAAATGGATGCAATACTCCAGATGTGGCCTCAGTGGTGTAGAATAGAGGGGAATAATCACTTCCCTACATCTACTGGCAATGCTCCCCACAAGGGCGCACGGTTGGCTCATATCCAGCTCCTCATCCATTGTAATCCCCAGGTCCTTTTCTGTAAAACTGTTGCTTAGCCAGTTGGTTCCCAGCCTGTACCTGTGCTTGGGATTCCTCCATACTAAGTGCGGGACTCTGCACTTGTTCTTGTTGAACCTCTTCAGAGTTCTTGGCCCAATCCACCAATTTGCCTAGGTCTCCCTGGAGCCTATCCCTACCTTCCAGCATATTAACTTCTCCCCCTAGTTCAATGTCATCTGCAGATTTGCTGAAGGTGCAATCCATCTCTTCATTCAGGTCATTAATAAAGATGTTGAACAAAACTGACTCCAGAACCAACCTTCGGGGTACTCTGCTTGGAACTGGCTGCCAACTGGAAATAGAGCTGTTGATCACTACCTGTTAAGCCTGACAATCTAGCCAGCTTTCTATCCACCTTACATTTATGCAAGCCGTACTTCTTTAACTAGCTGGCAAGGATGATGTGGGATACAGTATCAAAAGCTTTGCTAAAGTCAAGGCATAGTATATCATGTGCCCTGTGCTTGCAATGCTCATGACTGTACTGCAGAGCTGCGCAGGAGGATCCATACTTTTCTCAAATACAGTGGACAGCAAGGCAGGGCGTGCGAATTTACAGGATTTTGAAAAGGAGTTCTGCAATATTGGGGGGGGCACAATTAAGTTATGGGATGGGGAAGACCACATTATGAGAAGTCAAACACATTCTCTCAGCTTAACCCCTTTGCGACTCATTTTAGTCCCATGCCACATTGCAAAAAATTTCCCAAAACATCCCATGGTGGATGGCTACACAGTAGGAGAGCTACCCACCCTGCATTGCACTGTGCATTGATACAAACACACCTGGTGAGCACATGCAGCGTTACCAGAAGGAGTGTAGCATGTACTACAAGTGATACAATAACTGAGGCAGCTATATGCTGATGTAACCTAGGGTGACATACTTTTGTGGTGCAGACATGGTCTGAGAACAAACTAGAACAGACAGACAGAAGCTAAAAATAAGAAAGCAAGGCAGCAGCTTGTATGTAGGAGTGGCCCTGAAAAAGCCTACAGAGCTTTCGGGTCTGATGTGGGCTATAGAGGCTTGGAGCTGAAAGCTAAGAAACTGTTCCTTTTGTTTTTTGTTCCACTTGTGTTCAGAGAAGGAGGACTTTTTCCATCCCCTATAAACAAACAGGACTGCATCATAGAAAGTATGACACGCTATCTATTCTACTTCCTACTAGAACATTCCCAGGGCCCTGAACTTTGATTGACTAACAGGTTAAAATGGGCCATGATATTTACATAAAATTTACAATAAAACTCCCTGACATAACCTTAATGTCCTAGGGCTATGTTTACACCATGCCCTTAACTTGAAATAAGATGCACAATTTGCACTATGCAAATTGCATATCCTATTTTGAGTTAATTTCAAAATAAGCTGTTTTGGCATTTGGCACTGTGTACACAGTGCCAAATGTCGAAATACTGTGCTATTTCAAGGCATCCCTTACTCCTCCTGCAACGAGGTGTAGACGGGTGCTGAAATAGCATGCCCGGTATTGTGAAAAATATTTCAGAATACTGGGCGCATTTCATAGATGCAGAGTAGCTATTTTGGGATACCTTAGATCAGGGGTGGGAGGAGAGCAGAAATGGAAATTGTGTATCTTGTTCTAAGACAAGGACTGTGTTTTACTCCATTGTGTATAAGGCACTTAAATTTACTTACAATTATTATAGAGGCCATGTAGCCATGTTCATCATAAGCATGGGGTGTACAGGTTTAACCGAATATTGCAACAATCCCAGACTCATTTGGTGTCATCCTGTCAATGTTGCTATGGTCACCTCTATCAGATTTTAAAGTTAAATGTAAAAAAAGAAGGCTTGTATGTACAGAATCATATCGGATCTTATCTGTTGTACCACTGACACTGCACACATTAACTGCCTAGCTATGCTGTACCGATGCAGCATTTTCCTACAGCCCTCTGGATTGAGTGAATGAGCTGCAGTGTGTGCTATCAGATGCTTCTGCTACTGTGGGGAATTTAGTCTTTGCATGAAATTAATCTCTTACAACAGCTTTGGCAGAGCAGGTGAAAAGTGAAAATAATTATCAAAGCTCCATAGCTTCCGATAATTGTATGAAACCTCTGAATATGCCTGTACTATAGGTTTCTAACATAGCTTGTAATTCACTGAAATGACAGTGTTTAAAATAGATAGTGACACCATTTTCTTCTTGAATAAATGCAAAGCTGCAAAGGCCAGCTGGTCAATCACACAGCTTTAAGAAGCCCCTCATATTCTCACTGCAAGCTTAATTTAACGTGCTCAAAGTCCTAATGTGTACAACCTGGGCTACCCAGAGTATGTGATGAGACCCAGGGTGTTGTCCTCCTTCCTAACCTGAACACAAATAAAACGACTTAATTTTGCAAGAAATGCATATATGATCATTTTAAAATGTTGCCTGGAACCTAACAATCTACAACAGAACTTGCTGAGTCTGTTCTGGTATGCCTATGGTCTGAAGAAGTGGGTCTGTCCCACGAAAGCTCACCTAATAAATTATTTTGTTAGTCTTTAAAGTGCTACTTTACAGCTTTTTTGTTTTATAAGAACACAAATGTGTCACAGCACAGCGTTACTGAAAACTTGTTTAGTTTCTCATTTTTACCATATAATTATAAAACATATTCATTGAATATAAATCTTGTACTTACTTCTCAGTGCATAGTATATAGAGCAGGCAGCCTGCTGATGCCGGGGGGAAGGGGCTGGCAAAGGAATCAATTGCTGTATGGCTTGGCGATTCTTAAGGGCCCTAGGCCCTGGCTGCCATCACTGCTAGTGCAGCAGTGGTAACAGCCACTGCCCTGGGCCCTTTAAATAATACTCCAAGGCTCTGAGCGTTGGGATGGGTGAATGCGCTGTTCTCCGAGTTGTGCTGAAGGCTGGAGTAGAGGCAAGGTGTGTGCTCACTGTCCTTGGCCTTGCCCTTCTGCTCAAGGCCCTGTCCTTTCCAGGAGCTGGAGCTATCTCTCCCCACCTTGCCCAGGGGCCCAGCATGGTTGTTAGCTCCCCTACCGAGCAGAATTAACAAGTCATTGTTGAACATTTTAAATAGTAACAGAGAGGGAGCTGTGCTAGTCTATATACTATCAAAACAAGGAGCAGTCAAGTAGTACTTTAAAGACTAACAAAATAATTTATTAGGTGGTGAGCTTTCGTGGGACAGGCCCACTTCTTCAGCCCATAGCCAGACCAGAACAGACTCAATATTTTAGGAACAGAGAACCAAAAACAGTAATCAAGGAGGACAAATCAGAAAAAAATGATCAAAGGTGAGGAAATCAGATAATAGAACCTTGATCATTTTTTTCTGATTTGTCCTCCTTGATTACTGTTTTTGGTTCTCTGTGCCTTAAATATTGAGTCTGTTTTGCTATGGCTATGGTCTGAAGAAGTGGGTCTGTCCCACGAAAGCTCACCTAATAAATTATGTTGTTAGTCTTTAAAGTGCTACTTGACTGCTTTTTTGTTTTGAACATTTTAGTTTGTATTGGCTCTGCTAGTGCTTTTTTATGTAGCCAGCTGTAAAACTAGGCAAATACCTAGATGAGCTGATGTGTTCCCTGGAAGACCTCTGCATATCTCTGGTTGCCCACCGCTGACGTTGGACAGGGGTTCCTCAGATGTGGTATGTGAGCTTGATGGAAGTGGTAAACTGAAAAAGGTGATCTGTCCCCTTTTATTGCTCTGGGGCCAATAAACATCTCCCCTCACCCCCCTTCCTTGACATGTTCCTTTTAAGGAAATAAGTATTCAAAGGAGCTGCAAACTAGTTGGGTAATTGGGCCAGGTAATACTCAGATAGCTTCCTTGTTCATGTGATAAAGCCCAGGTGTGAGGTGACTGTTGTAAGGCAAGAAGGCTGGTAGAGCAGAGAGGAGAACTACTGGGAAGTATTAAGTCAGGAGAGATGCTCTCTGGAATAGGCACCAGAAACTGAAGAAACGGGGAAGGGGCAGTGTGGGGGAGGGGATTGGGGGAAGGGGATGGACAAGCCTGCCTGAATCACAGTACGTCCCCCAGGAGGGCCGGGAGTTGCTAAATAAGGGGTTGGAGTGTGAAAGTCTAAGGATTAAAGATGGCATGAACTGGAAGGTGGATGGTCAGGCCTGCTGGTTGCAATAGGTGGGGTCATGCCTGGGAGCTGGAGCTGGAGCCAGGAACTGAGCACAGCCAGGAACAAGGCAGGCTGATGAGAGATCCTAGCTGTGGATGTGTGTAGAATTGCCAGACATCAAATATTATTGTGATGTTTAACACTAGATTTGCCTGACTTCCTCAGACAAGTAGGTGGAGCTGTCACTCAAGTGGCCCTGTGGTGGCTCAGCTGTGCTCATAGATTGCCTTTTGACTGGGTAGGGCCAGCAGTGAGCTCTCCTTCCTGACAAAGGGACACTCTGTGCAATGGGGCTGGTACCTGGATAGAGGCACTGTAGAAGCCTCTTCAAACCCTGGCATGGCCCCAGGGAAGAAGGCTGTAGAAGCTGAAAGAGTGGGGCTCAGTCTTGGGCTTCAACCCTGGGCCCCCGCAAGTCTAACACCAGTCCTGACAAACCCATTAAGATGGGGTCATGACCCTCTTGGGGGGTCCCCGATCCTCAGCTTGAGAACTGTGGACTTAGATGAAGAAAGCTGAGGTTTACAGGAGTTCAGATAGGGCAAATCACTCCTTTTCTTAGCCTTGAGTCTTGTCCTGTCCACACCCTGGGTGCTGACCTGCTCTCCCCTTCCCCCAGTAGCAATGAAGTCTTGTTATCCACATAAAGGAGTAGCCACAAGTCTATCTGCCTGCACCCAGTATGCCTCCTTTGTGGGATGTTAGCTGACCACAAGAGCTGAGTAAATAACAGATTCCTGCCCCCCGCCCCCCTTCGCCCCCCAGATTGTTGGTTCAGGCTCCAACGTCCAGTTTGTCTTGAACTGCGACAGATTTTTTTTTTTTTTATTAAGACTTTTTCCTGTGAAATCAGACAACCAGAAACAATCTTGTTTGGGTTGAACAAAAATTTTTGAATGGTGATGTGAATCTCTTCAAACGCATTTTTGGCAAATTTATTATTGGCTGAAAAAGTTCACCTCGCTCGATTGACCATTCCTTTAATGAGGGAGGAGCGATGCTTCTTTGTAGCTAAAGAGGTTTGTTGCATCTCAAACGTATAGGGAGCTGGATTAATGTTTATACAGTGCTTTGAAAACTGTAAAGCGCAAGGAGTGCAAATATACATACCTACTTAGAAAAAGTGCACAGAGCCCCATCAGTCATGAACACGTCAAAGTGAAGTGTTCAAGACTGTATGTGTAGTGGCAAATTTTGAGTAGAATTTGACTTGATTCGTGAGTGCGCTAATGTATGAAACAACTGGCTGTCAGTAGGTATTGATTTTGGAAAGCCACTAGTGCTAAAAGATTGGACAGGAAAATATTAAAATGTGTGCCAATCACTCACTACTTGTTGTTTCTTACAGACTTTTTCCTTTTTTAAACAAGTATGGTATTTGTCCATGATGGCATCTCAAAAAAAAAAAACACCACAAAACAAAACAAAACAAAAACCAAAATCATGATGCTGTAGTTCTGAAATGAAACACACGAGACAGCATAGTATGGAAGATACAGTACATTAACCTTGCATATTCTAAGTAACTGCAACAAGAGCACAATAGCATCTTCAGCTGATAGGAATAACTGTCAGTTTGGTGCTGAAGAGATCTTATTAAATCAAAAGGAAAGGATGTACATTCTCTGTCAGTAAAAGCAGCTAGAGTATCCAAGACCATTTTGTGACTTCAGAAACCTATCTCCTCAAAGAAAGAACATCAGTTAGAACACACCTTCCAAACTGAGGTGGAGAAGAAATTCCTTCTTGGTTTAATGGGGATGTCTACCCTGTATTGTAAACTGAGATCTGGGGAACCTAGGCTTGTGGACTTGTTGTCAAGCCTGCACTTGAGCATCCACACTCCATTGTAAACGTGGGTTTATGATTGCTAGATTTGGGTCTTTCAGCCCTGCATACTGCACTACTCAGACCTTATGATTCAGGTCTGCAGCCGGACCTGAGCCTAGGCTGCACAATGGCAGGACTTGCTCCCAAATTACCACATAACTTCAACTCTGACCCAACCCCCTGACAGGGTCCTCAGTGCTTGCTAACCTCTTCAGTGGCTAAATTGTTACTAATAGCTTTTCACCAGACTTTACAGCATATGCTGCAGCGTAGACAGTATCCAGGGATTCTTACAATTGCATTGTCTAACCCTACTCAGGATGGGGTTAGACAATGCGGTAGTAAGCACAGCTGAGCTTACTCTAAACTAAAATTTTCACCATGCCTGCTCCACTGGCAGTAGTACTAACAGTGAATTAAAGGCCTGAATTTTCCTAATGTATACAAGACCATCCCCTAACCTCTCTGTTATGGTGCAGTTATTATGTATGGCCCTGAATTTTCTCTTTCAGCAAGGGTCAGATTGGATCAGATCCTGGCCCCTCATTCAGCTTCTTGCACTGGACAGAGAGCACACAGCAGCACTCTAGTGTAACTGGAGGATTCAATTAAAAGGAAATACAGTAAACTCTTTCATATCTGGCAGCCCTGGGACTGGGAGGTTGCCGGCTATTCAAATATTCTGGGTAATAGAGAGGTATATCTAGCAATGCATAACACTAAAGAAAAACAAGATTAGGTGTTAAGAAACAAACAAAAATGTATGCAGAGTGCTTTATTTATTAACAACAATAGAACTGTCCATTGTAAACTAATACTGTATTTGCTGTGTTTATTTGTATTTACTTTCACTATACGGTACTTAAGGCAAATGTAAATAAAATTCTTTATGGTTAAAATGCCGGTTATTTGAGAGTTCCAGATGATGAAATGCCGGATATGAAAGAGTTCACTGTAGCTGAGTGTTGTGAAGCTGATATACTTGCCCTTTATCCATCACTATCCCTCCCCTGCATGTCAGGACGAAAAGATGAGGCCCAGTAAGCGTGGAAGGGGACAGGGCTAGCAAACTTCTCCTTTTGTGATCCTTCGCCTGACAGAATGGCGAGCATTGTGCAGAGGCTATTTTTTCCTAAAAGCCCCCAAATGAGTTCACCATATTTCAGCAATCATATGGAGAACTGACAGTGTTTTTTATTTTTACACTAGCATGTGTCTCTTGTAACAGCTGTGGGTTTGATTTAGAAATTACTGGGTGGAAATCTATGGACCATTTTATGTGGGAGGTGAGATTAGACGATCATAGTGGTTCCTTGTGACTGGCCTTTGAATTTATGAAAGATTCAATCAGTCTCATTCACACTTAACATTGTAGTTGGAAGGTTATTTTATGCAATTGATAACATCTTTAAAAATGGGAATTTTGTGTGTCTCATATGTACTCTTGCGTTCTCTTGTTAATTGTTAGCTGCCTCTCAAGTTTGTAATAAATTAATACAACACTTTAAGCAACTCCATATGAACATAAATGTAGACAAGGTAAATATTTTATACCACTTATTGGACCAACAAATAAATTATACGTGTAAGCTTTCAAGGCAAAACCAAAACAAAACAAAACAAAAAAAACGTCCGTAAAGTTCTGGAAGTTTTATTGCCTCTAAAAATTCTAATCAATCAGAGTGCTAATAGAGTGAGTTCTCCAAATTCCCAGGACAGCTATTTAAAAACAAACAAATATAGCCATTTTAGTAAGGTATGCCAAAACAGCACTTATTAATGGTTGCTGCAGTGAAAGTCATATCTTGTAAACACATTTAAAGTCTTTGCTGTAACCTTTTCTGTTTGTAATGACCCAGTGCACTTAGATTTTAATTATCCCAACAACAAAAGAACAAAAATAAACTGGAAGTCATAAGCATCTAGTCTGATAGTTTTCAAATGAGTACATAAGATGACTATTTACAGAGAAGTGGCTTTAATCTGACCTGCCTCATAAAATAGGCCATTATATTCATGC
Organism: Carettochelys insculpta; assembly: GCF_033958435.1. Lineage (NCBI taxonomy): Eukaryota > Metazoa > Chordata > Testudines > Carettochelyidae > Carettochelys > Carettochelys insculpta. Next base: position 306,535,070 of record NC_134137.1, on the reverse strand, counting down.
CATCTTTTGTCATGTTAATGTATTATCTTGTTAACTACAGTAGCTGGGAAGTAGAACCATTGCACGGTAAAGGTTTGAAAACAACGTATTCAATGTAGGAATTGTAGGGAAGCAATGTGATCAAGTGGACAGAGCACTAGACTTGGATTCTGTTTCCTGGCCACTGGTTCGCTATGGCTACGTCTAAACTGCGAGATAAATTCAAATTTATTTATATCAATTTTCTAATTCTGGAATTTATATTTGATTTTGACCTTTCTCATTTCCCAAGTGTACCCCACAAAGTTGAATAATTGTTCCCACACACATTGGCTAACATCAACTGTTGCAGTAGTGCATTGTGGGAACCTATCCCACAGTTCCCTCATCCCCATAGCAATCTGGGTATGCTCGCTGGTCGTCATCTTCCCCCATAACGTTTTCGTCATTCCCCTCCTGATCCCTGAAAATATGTTGATCCCTGGAAATAATGCAGAATACACTCAAAATTAGAAGAAAGAATTTTTGGTTTCCCCACACATTACATTGTCAACACGGGTGCAGTGACTGTATTCTCAGCTGGACATACGCTGATGATTGCATGCGCGTGATCCCTGAAAATAATGCAGGGGCCAGGAATGCTTTTTAATTTGAGAGGAATGTAGGAATAAAGAATTTTTGCTTTCCACGTTAATTATGTTGTTAATGGAAAGGACATTTGGCCTTCCAGTGCACTATAAGGCTTCCATGCAATGACTGTGTTCTTCACTGGCCATCCACTGAGTATCCCACCTTCCATCATTGCAGTAAGGTGATCCCTGAAAATAACGCAGGGGCCCAGAATGTTTCTTACATTGAGAAGAATGTAGGAAGAAAGAATTTTTGTTTCCCCATACACTGTATTGGTGTTGGGGAGAGTCTTGATGTGGGGTCCCAGGCTGTGCAGGAAAAAAAGGTTTTTTTGGTTTTCCCCCAGTGGCAGCAAGCCCAGGTATGGGGCAAGGTGGGGGGTGGGGTGTCACTGGATAACCAGTTGAAGTGGTCTTCCCCCAGCAACAGCAAGCCCCTTAGCTGCAGAGGGAAACTTTTCCCTGGCAGGAGAAGTAAGCCCATTAGCTGCTGAGGGAGACTTTTCCCCAGTGGCAGCAGCAAGCCCAGGTATGGGCCAAGGAGGAGGGGGATCAGTGGATGACCAGTTGATCTGTTCCTTCTTTGGAGGCAGCAGCAAGCCCTGTAGCCGCCAGGGGAGACTTTTCCACAGCTGCAGCAAAGCTCAGACTTTCTTTCCCATCTGACTGGAAGCATTGTCAGCACCAAATGGCAGGCACGTCCTTTTATTGGGTTGGTTGGGGGCTACCCACATGACGTGGCTGGGCGTGGGAAAGACACAGACTGTGTGATGCTGGTGGGGGAGGGAAGGAGGTTCACACACAAATGTAAATCACTGAGAAGTTTCTCAGCGTGTTATGCAAGCACGACTCCCAGCACAGCCTTGTTGACACGTGGTACAGTGGGGCAGGAGCTGGTGCCAGGAAGCGCAGAAAAAATAGCAAGTGTACAGACAGCCGCGAACTCCCTGCAGGGTCTATTTGAATGGGTAGATGCGCTCACAGTGCTAATAGCATAGAAAGAAAGAAGCCCTTTCTCAGGCTGTTGTACTAACATGAGCCCACAGCTAAAGGCTCGTTGCTCCCACTTGGAAATTCAGTCTCTTCCTGTTACTGGAGAGCAGCAGCCAGAGCAGAGCAGTGAGGGGCATTATGGGCTACATATGGGACACCTCTGGAGGCCAATAAATTAGTTTTTAAGATGTGGTGCTTCCACACTGGCCTTTAATCAAACTTCTGAATTTGAGCTTGACACTATATTGGTCAGGTAACGGTGATTTTGTAATCTCTAGATTAGTGCACCCAAATTCGAGCTAATGGTCTTTACAGTGAAGACAGTCCCATGGTAAAATCGAGCTAACTGGTTTAAATTCGATTTTATTTCATTGTTTAGATTCAGCCTATGTGGTGCTGGACAAGTCACTACCCCTCAATGTGAGTAACCCCATCTGTAAAAAAGGGATGACACTGAACTCCATTGTAAAGTGCTTTGAGATATGCTGATCAAAAGCAGTATGTAACAGCTAGGTATTACTATTTTTTTAAATACAATGCATTATGTATGTGCTTGTGGACACAGCCAGAAATGCATACTGGGACATGGGACTGCGATTTCCAAAGCATCCGTAGAGACTGAACCTCTCTAATCCAGAACTTTCTCATCCGGCAGCATCCGTAATCCAGCACAATTCTGGTTAGTTGGATGACCACTTATCATGGGTGTAACCAGGTTTCCCAAGGTCCCGTAAAGTTTGTTTCCATCCACAAGCCCTGGCTCTCAGTGCTCTGGGCTGTTATTTAGCTGCAATTTATCCCAAAATGTCTTCCAAGAGACAGGTAAGCAGTGGAAGTGTTGGTAATGTGCTAGACAATATTGATATCTCATCATCCATCAAATTCTCTTGTCTGGCACTGGTCAGGTCTTGAGGGAGCCGGATTAAAGAAGTTCAACCTGTACTTGCACTAGCTGTCATCAAGCTAGCATGCTAAAGTTAGTGGTGTGGCTACAGAAGCTTGGGCAGCAGCAAGTGGCTGCCTGAACTAGCTGGCCGCCCCTAGTACGTATCCAGGAGGTTTGGGTAGGTTTGCACTCCAGGCAGCTAGGCTGTGCCACCATTAACTGCTGCCCATAAGGACACAACCTTGAGGGTGCTAGCTTGAAGAGAGCAAGTGCATGTATGGCTATGTCTACTGAGGAAGAATTTTTGCACTGTCAGTTTCACCGGTGATGGAGAACCAACAGAGCCGTCTGATCCCTAGGATGGTTTGAGGTGGCCACCCACAGACCCTGTGCTTTGAGGAGTCCTTGTGGCAGCTGCCTTAACCATCCTCTGACGGGACCTGTAGGATTACCAGAGGAGCCTGGTGAGGGGCAGCAGTAGGGGTTGCCACGTCCCTCACTGCAGCAGAAGGCGACAGAGCACCTGGCAGCTTGCTCCCCCCACCCCGGCTTCACCCCACAGCCCCCTCTCAGCCTGCTGTGATCTGCTTCACTGTGGCAGCAGCCACCAGAGCACCCTGGCCTTAGCCTCAGGATGCTCCTCTTCCCGCTCCTGCAGCGAAGTAGTGTGGAGTGGGCTGGGAGTGGTCGGTAAGGCAGAGCCGAGCAAACTGCTGGAAGGCTCCAGCTCCTGCCACCACAGTGAGTGAGGACAACCCCGGCTGCTGCCGTGCCCTAGGTTGCATGGTAATTCCCTGGCTCACACTGCTCAGGGGAGGGGAGGTTCATGCAAGGGGTCAGAGCGGGAATGGAGCTTGGGGGAAGGGTCAGGGCAGCGAGGAGCAGAGGTGGGATGGGTCACCATGAGTCCCATGCCTGGGGCAGTGGAGGGGGGTGGCCCCAGGCCCCATGTTCCCCTAGAGACAGCCCTGTGAACCAGAACTAGAAAAAGGGCTGGTCTGTGTTCTCACTTACTCCCTTGGGGAACAGAGAGTGTTCACATTTGCGGCGCTTCCACCACCAATGAGAGAAGTGCCCTGATGGCAGCTATCCCAGAGTGCAGCTGCCTCCATGTTGACAAGAGGTCTTGTGGGAAAGGGGGTTGGTAATCACAGGGCATCCTGAGTTCCTGCCCAGCCCTGTCTCTCCCAAACATGGATCAGCTCCAGTCACTCAGCCTTGCTCCAAGCAGGGTTTGTGAAGCAGGCATTGTTCCCTGGCTAGGTGTTAAGTGAACACTGGCCAAGTAGGACCATTGATTGGTGGGTGGCCAAAGGGGCAGCTGCCCTGGGGCCCAGCAATGTAAAGGAGCCAGAGTCCCAGGCCATTTAAATTGTCGCCAGAGTGACAAGCTCCACATGTCCTGGAGAACTGGCTACCCTGGCCCTACCCCCACCTGAGGCGCTTCCTCTTCTGGAAGCTTGGAGCGGGCCGCATACACTTCTTGCCCAGGGACCCAGCAAGACTGTTGGCTGCCCGGTGGCCAAGAAAATAGCAAGGGGAGTTTCAAAGTTCCTGAGGCTTTACAGGGGAAGTAAACTCACTGTCAGAGTGGCAGAAGTGCTGGCTGCAGTGGTCACCTTGGCATTGTGGGACATCCTGCGGTGACTAAACGTTCTAAAAATACAACGTGTCTTCACTTACACATCGCATCACTTCACTAGAGGGTCACCGGTAAGAGCTGTCCACCTCTTGTGTTTTCTGTTTGCGGTGAAACTCATTTTGTGGTGCAACTTCTGAGCTTCACTGCGAAAAGTCATTGGCAAGTGCCGGTGGCCCCACCGCTCTTGCTCATAAAAGGACTTTTTGTGGTTTCAAATGGCAAGTATAGACATGCCCTATTATATCTACACAAGCTGGGACCGTCAGCCCTAGCTCTGGGAGCGCATACAGCCTCAGATACGCTAAAGCAGTGTTTACAGGAGCCTAGTGCAGGGGAGGGCCAATGCAGAATTGCAGTGGGGGCAGGTGGAACAGCCTGACCATGGACACATCATGCCTCCTGTAGTAAATATGCCTCAACTCCTTTTGGTAAACTGACACACAGCTCTGTGACACCGGCTTGGTTTTCCTCTTGGCTTCCTCTAGGGCTTGTGATGCAGCCAAGTGTGAAAGAGCAGCTGTAACTTCAGACAGCAGTCTGCAAGCCCCAACTTGTCTTCTTGGTCAGAGAGAGGTGCTGGTAGCTGTCCCTTCAGGAGCAGTATGTGGCAGTCTGTTAAACTGCAGGAAGGGGGTGGGGCAGGAGGCATCAATGATTAACACAGCAAAATTGAAAATATTATGAGGGGAGGGGTTGGCGAGGGCAGAAAAAAGAAACAGGAAGAAAACAATAAGGGATTCAACAGAGACAGGATGGAAATGGAGCAAGTTTGTGAATGCCTGAGTAAATCTGTGTGCTCTGTGTTGTACCAGACACAAATGCAGTCCTGCCATGTCTCCAAAGAGATTATACTTAGAGTGGCAAGCATAGCAGGGTATGATGCACAGGGACACAATGGGGAATACTACTTGATCCAGGCAAAATTTGTTTAAAAAGGCTGTGAATCATTTCTTTCTGGTACTTAAAATTCGCCCTCTGCTCACAGCAGTTGCCATAGGTGATCAAAGCATTGTTCTGTTGTAATCTTCTTTCCTGCCTTCTGTGACTGCCTAGATCTGATGTTTCATAGGAAGCCCCAGATTTCAGAACTAAATACTGTAGTGCACCCAGTCGTGGCCACAGTGATGTAAACGCGGAAGGAAAAGTGTTAATTTCAAAGTATCAACTTCCAGTTTTTGCTCTTGTTACCTGTAGGGATCAAAAATATACCAAGACACCTCAGAACACTTCAAAAAGACAAAGCAAAGCTTTCTTCAAACAAGTAGTGGCCAGTGTCCAAATTCATGACCTGGATCTGTTTTTACTAGCTTATCTCTTAGCAGGGTAATGTAGTTTAAAGTGTTTTCTTAAGAAACTATTGCCTACAATGAAGGTGAGTTGCACGGGCCTATTGGAAAAGAATAGGAGAACTAAAATTAAAAGCTCTTGGCTCACATTTTCAGAAGTGACTAGTGACTTTGACAAAACAAAACAGCAGTCCTCTAGCATATTAAAGACTGACAACATGATTTATTAGGTGATGAGCTTTCGTGGGACAGACCCACTTCTTCAGGTCTGAGCAAGTGGGTCCGTCCCATGAAAGCTCATCACCTAATAAATAATATTCTTAGTCTTTAAGGTGCTACAGGACTCGCTTGCTTTGTTTCGTGAAGATAAAGACTAACATGGCTACCTCTCTGAGACGAGTGACTTTGAGTGCCACGTGAAACACCATTTAAAACGACCTAGGAATTAAAAGCTGGGTGCTCAGCACTTCCTGACAATGAGGCCACTTTTCAGGTAGCTTAGATTGGAGTCCCAAAAATGAGGCACTTGGGCCCATATTTTTAAAGGTAATGAGGCATTACAGAATTCAGTGGTGCATCACCAAACTGATTTAGGAACCTAACTTGTTTTCAAAAGGGATTTGGGTTCCTATGTGCCTAAATGCTTTTAAATATCCAGGCCTACATCAATACTTACTATGAAAATCATGACCAAGATTTTTCACAACACAGTGGGCTTGATGATCACTTTATACCTCAATGGCAGAGATAAGGGGCTTTAGAGATGCTGTAAATTACATGTAAGGCCCTCTTACAGTGCCAGAGTAGGGTAAGGCAGCCTTACAGTGTAAATAAAAATCAGCCCAGTAACTTAAATCTGGTCCACCTCTCAGGCCTGCTAATATTTCTGCCTCCTCATTGCTTGGGCTCATAGTTCAGAGGATACTGCAAATAAGAAGGTAAGAAGCCCTTGGCATTTCTTTCTCTTTTTCACCTCAGGCTCTTCACAGGAACCACAGGATTTCGGGAGCAAGAGCAAAACTGATCTTGACCCTTGATCAGTGTTGCTTCTGAGTTTTTCCATCCTTGTGTGGAATAAATTTTGTTTTGTGCACCAAAGCATGTGTTGATGCGCACCACCAGTTGGAACACATGCTGCCAGCTGTGGGCACTCTTCTAATCAGCTGGGAAGCATTTGACTCTCTCCTGAGTAGCTGCCCAAGTGCTCAGCTTACAGGGAACACATGATTTTTAAAATGCATGGGATTAACCATACTCGGATACATGTAAAGTCAATGTTGTGGTGTTTCCTGGGCATCTCCTCATAAGGTTGGGGTAACAGATATCTGCCTTTTCCACGTCATGATCCCATGTTACAGAAGAAAAATGATTTGAGACCATCCAATCCCCAAAAAAGGAGTGCTTGATCTGTTGAAACATGTTGACTGTCTCCCTGATTGTGACCATGCCCAATTAGGTTGAGTGTTCATGGTTAAGAGGAACATTGTTCAGACTGAATTGTCTTGATAAATATTTCCATTTGTTCATCACATTGCTTTACGACTGGTACAGGTATGTGAACAATGGAATCCAGTACTTTCACCTGGTTTCTGCTTTGGATGATTTTGTTGGTTGCTTAAGAAAGAACCTCGTCCACCTCTTCTTCCTGATTAGGTGGTCTGTAATAGACCCCCACCATGACATCACCCTGCCCTTATCCCCCTTTTACCCTTACCCACAGACTCTCAACAAGTCTGTCTTCTACTTCCACCTCAACCTCAGTCCAATTATACACATTTTTAATAGATAAAGCAACACCTCCTCCCTCTTCCCCTGCCTATTCTTCCTAACCAAACTGTACTCTACTGTTGATAGCTGGTGTAGGTTCCCTAGCAAGAGCATATGTCATTTTGAAAAGGTACTGAGTAGGGGAACCAGGGAGAGGATGTGCCCAGACATGGGGAGATGAGTCATGAGGGTCCGGGAGGCCCAAAGAATTCTAGCTCACATCTGCCTGCAATGGCAGTAGCTGCTGAGAAACTGGAGCAGAATTTAAGTCAAAATATGAAGATTTACATTCTGAAGTGAGTTCATATTCAATATTTACTAATAAAAGCAACCTGATCGTGAAACAAGAGCATTTAATTGTGATATTAAACAATAATAGGAAACCACTTACTGAAATATTTTGGATGTTTTCTAGATTTACACATTTTCAAATATTTTTATTTCAATTGCAACACAGACCATTAAGCGTACAGTGTCCACTTTATATTTATTTTTATTACCAATATTTGCATTGTAAAAAACAATATATTTTTCCATGCTCCTAATACAAGTATTGTAGTGAAATCTGTTTATCATGAAAGTTGAATTTACAAATGTAGCATTATGTACAGAAACAACTGCATTAATAAACAAAACAATGTCAAACTTTAGATGATAGAAAATCTACTCAGTCCTACTTCTTGTACAGCCAATTGCTCAGGAATACATTCTTGTTTATATTGTCAAGTAATAATGTTGCCTGTTTTTTACTGACAATATCATCTGAAAGTGAGAACAGGTATTCATACGACACTGTTATGGCCAGCATCTCAAGATGTTTGCATGCCACATATGCTCGGGGAGAAATTAACTTAAATTTGTTACGGGTATTTTTGAATAACATCACCCCTCCTCCAAAGGGCCTTCAGGGCAGGCAGTTGAGGGGCTGTGGTGTGACAGTACCTGCAAGAAATCTAAGTGTAGGGTGGGGGGCTTAAGGCAGGGGGCTAGGGGTGTGAAAGGTTCAGGGCAGGTAGTCAGGGATGGGAGGTGCAGGAGTCAGGGTTGGAGGGTGAGGAGGGGCTCAGGACAGATGGTTAGGAGTGTGTGGCAGCAGGGTGCAGAAGCAATATTCCTTCTAACCTTTTCCATCCATGTGTATAATAGTTCCATGTGCACTGAGCCATGTGCAAATGGGCACCACCAGCAGAAATGAAAAACCAATTGTGGGTGCTCTGCTAATCAGCTGAGAGGTATTTGCATGTCTCATGAGTGGCTGCACACTGGATGGGAGTTAGGGTTGGGGGTGAGGAGGGGCCCAGGAAAAAGGGTTGGGGTGTGTGGAGGTGCAGGAGTCAGGGTTGGGAGTGAGGAAGGGCTCAAAGCAGAGGGTGGGATACGTGTGTGGGGTGTGGGAGTCAGGAGTGGAGGAGTACAGGAATCAAAGTTGGAGGATAAGGAGGGGCTCAGGGCAGAAGTTGGGGTGTGTGTGGAGGGATGCAGGAGTCAGAGCAGGAGGCTTTGTGTGTGTGTGTGTGTGTGTGTGTGTGTGGGAAGGGTGGGAGGATGACCCGCCACAAGATTTGTACCAGGAAGCTGGTTGCTCTTCCCCTTCCTCTTCCTGCCAGGAGGTGAGAGGAAAGCACAGTTTGTTTGCCCCCTACCCTCTTCAGTCAGATGGGGAGGAATGCAGCAAACTGTGCACTTTTCCCATGTTCCCTGTCAGTGACAAAAGAGAACATAAGCAGAGACCCTGCACAAATGGGTGGGAGCTTCAACACCCCCCTCAATACATGGTGCCCTGCAGGGTGGGAGGCTTGGGACTGGGGCAGTCCTAGACCAGAACCTCTTGCAACTGAATGCCTCAGCTGTCTGTCTCCTTTCCCCTCTGGATATGCTATTGATTCATATTTCCCTTCGTGCTTCAACCACCCTTTCAGAAGACATGCATCCATACTGATGACAGGTTCCATGAGATAATGATGCAAAGCAGTGTGGGCTGACGCATGTTCATTTTCATCATCTGAGTCAGATGTCACCAACAGAAAGCTGATTTTCCTTTTTGATGGCTCATGTTCTCTAGTTTCCAAATCAGAGTGTTGCCTTTTTAAGACTTCTGAAAGCATGTTCTACACTTCATCCCTCTCAGATTTTGGAAGGTGCCTTCAGATTCTCAAAAATTAGGTTGAGTGATGTAGCCAATGCTTTTTTTGTGCCAGTACTCAGTACTGGCACCTCAGCAATCCCAGACACATGACTGGTTGGAGGGGGTGGAGAGCTGGCTGAGTACCGGCTCCTCTTATTTTACAAAAACAGCACTGTAGGTAGCTATCTTTAGATATTTCACATTGGTACTTTCTTTATGTTTGTCAAATCTGCAGTAAAAGTCCTCTTTAAAATGAGCTATGTGCTGGGTCATCATCGGAGACTTTTATAACATGGAACATATGACAGAACGCGGATAAAACATACAAGTCTGCCCCCAAGGAGTTGTCATAAATTTAATTCATGCATTTTTTTTAATGAGCATTATCAGCATGGAAGCACGTCCTTTGGAATGGTGGCCAAAGCATGAAGAGGCATATGCCTGTTTAATATTTCTGGCTTGTAAATACCATTCAATGTCCTCTACAAAAATGCCATGCAAATGTCTGTTCTCACTTTCAGGCAATACTGTGAATAAGAAGCAGTCTGCATTATCTCCTGTAAATGTCAACAAACTCATTTTTCTTAGCAATTGGCTGAACAAGAAGTAGGACTGAGAGGACTTGTAGGTGCTAAAGTTTGACATTGTTTTGTTTTTGAATGCATTTATGTAACACAATCTACATTTGTAAGCTGCACTGTCATGATAAAGAGATCACACTACTGTACTTGTATGAGGTGAACTGAAAAATAGTATTTGTTTTATTATTTTACAGTTGAAATATTTCAAATAAAATAATCTCAGATGAACACTATTTTCTATGTTGTAATTGAAATCAATATACTTGAAAAGATAGAAACGTCCAAAATATTTAATAAATTTTAATTGGGATTCTGTTGTTTAACAGTGCAATTAAAACTGTGATTAATTTTTAAATTGCAATTACATTTTTTGAGTTGATCACATGACTTCACTGTGATTAATCAACAGGCTGGCACAAAATGTAAATATAGCACAGTCTCCAAGAATTCTCAGAATTTCAACATAGTACTTGATTTTCCAGAACATTATTTCCTTATTTAACATTTGTTACCACATTCTGCAATGCCAACTCCAGTTAAGGGGTTTGTACTGTCATTTATTTTCACTGTTTGTAAGAATTTTCACTATTGTTCAAAAACTTTAGTTTATTAAACAATTCCGCTCAAGATTTTAGAAGAAGCCAAGTTGAGTTTTGACTCAGATAAATTGAGTCCACAGTCTACTTTCCTTAAATATATATTCAAGGACATCCTGGCTACGTCTACATGTGCACGCTACATCGAAATAGCTTATTTCGATGTAGCGACATCGAAATAGTCTATTTCGATGAATAACGTCTACACATCCTCCAGGGCTGGCAACGTCGACGTTGAACGTCGACGTTGGGCAGCACCGCATCGAAATAGGCGCTGCGAGGGAACGTCTACATGCCAAAGTAGCACACATTGAAATAAGGGTGCCAGGAACAGCTGCAGACAGGGTCACAGGGCGGACTCAACAGCAAGCCGCTCCCTTAAAGGGCCCCTCCCAGACACACTTGCACTAAACAGCACAAGATACACAGAGCTGACAACTAGTTGCAGACCCTGTGCATGCAGCATGGATCCCCAGCTGCAGCAGCAGCAGCCAGAAGCCCTGGGCTAAGGGCTGCTGCACACGGTGACCATAGAGCCCCGCAGGGGCTGGAGAGAGAGTGTCTCTCAACCCCTCAGCTGATGGCCGCCATGGAGGACCCCGCTATTTCGATGTTGTGGGACGCGGATCGTCTACACGTTCCCTACTTCGACGTTGAACGTCGAAGTAGGGCGCTATTCCCATCCCCTCATGGGGTTAGCGACTTCGACGTCTCGCCGCCTAACGTCGAAGTTAACTTCGAAATAGCGCCCAACACGTGTAGCCGTGACAGGCGCTATTTCGAAGTTGGCGCCGCTACTTCGAAGTAGCGTACACGTGTAGACACGGCTCCTGTGTAAAAGCCTGCCCCTGTAAACTCTAACTTCACTAGCAGTTAGGGTTAATGATGACTGTGGCTTAGCAGAAAGAAGCTTCAGAATACAAGGCAAATCCAACAATCTTAGGAACCAATTATGTTACATACTGCCCTTAATGGGCTGTTCTGACTGTATGTCCTAAAGTATCACTACACAACACTAAAAAAACCAAAGAATTTCCTCATTAAGATACAATAAGTAGCACACATTTAGAAAAGAGTATTTAAAAAGAAACCTTATCAGCATTGACCTTATTTCTGACAACACAAATATGGGTACTGGAGGGAATGACCCTTGATAAAATACACTCCAATATAAACCTTCATAGTATACGAGTCCTTCTACCCTTCTCTCAGACCATGTTTTTCTCAGAGGGTGGGGTGAGAGTGACATTTCAATTTCGATGGGTTCACGGAATTTGTTGACATAGATAATTTTTCAAACCGGCCCTATATTTTAAAGATTAGAGACATATCCAGTTTTATAGACATATGCTGGAGAGTGTTACATGGACTTAAAATAGGAAGCTGGTCCGAAAAGTGTAGGTCTGGGCAGGCACACGTTATGGGATATAGCCCTAAGTCAGTCAATTGGCTTTTTTGATGTACTGCATACTGAGTAATAACCCAAGGGCTTTCTCTGTGAATTAAATTGGTTCCTTTATACAAGAAATATTTATGGAGCTGGTCCAGCTGGAGGTTAGCATTCCCAGCTATGTGCACATAGAGGGACTTCTTGGTTCCTTCTCCAAACTCTTCCTTCTTGCAGCTCGTCTTCCTTCATGTTCCATGGAGTTTGCTACCTAGCTGAGCAGTTATGGGTGAGTGGACTGGGGTTCTGCTAAGGCCCTTTTAGCCTGCTGAGGAGGAGATCAGTAGGAGCTAGTTTGTATCAGTGGAAGAGAAGGAGAGGCGCTGAATCAAGCTGTCTGGATTACTCTGGGAGAAGCCTGGCATTAGGAGTATGTTGGTATGAAAAGATGTTAAGGTCTACAGAACTGAGTTGCCTACATCCTGAGCCATGGTATATGAGGCAATGTCGTAGGCATAGGCACTGACTCTGTGGGAGCACTAGGGTTTGAGCATGTACAGGTAAAAATTAGTGGGAGCACAGCACCCACCAGCAGCAAAACTCTCCCTCTGCCTTCCTTTCCCCACTTCCCTGTGGCTCTTGCCCACAGCTGATTCATGGTATTCAGGAAGCTCAGAGAGGGAGGGGAAGGAGCGGGGATGGGGCACATGCATGGGAGGAAGTGGGGAAAAGGCATGTGGCGTCAGCGGCTGGTCACTTTGAGTGGCTTGGGGCTGCAGCAGGCAGGAAGCCTGACTGAGGGCCCACTGGTATTCTGGCCACTTGATCTTGGCCAAAAGGCTGAGGAGTGATAAACCCCTTACACTGTAAATGGAAGTTTTTGATTGTTCTATCAATCTCATCAATATTAATTCAATTAGAGTACATCACTGTAAGCTATTCATTGCCCTCACCAATTTACTGACCTCATATTCAATAGTTGTAGTAATGAAGGATCCAGTCCTCTAAGGCCCAGAGTGCTTCCTGCAATGTAATAATTATACTGAATTTTAAGGGTCTCATCCAATCCAGTTCCTACTGAAGCTAATGGGAAGCATTGAACCTTAATGACTATTTGGGAATTGAAGACAGCTCAGTCCATGGGTGGCTCTCCGGATGGGAGCCCAGTCAGGGTCCTGGCTGCCCGAGTCCAGGTTCCTGGGGCTCCCCTGGGTGGTGCAGGGTGCTGGCCTGCTGGCCTTCTCTCAGGGTCTGGGCTTGGTGAGTTGCACGGGGCCTCAGGTGAGTGTGGCTGGCAGCCCTGCATATGCTGCCTGTCTCATACTCTCAGCTTCCTGCCACGGGGTCTCCAGGTCCTTGCAGCTTTAAAACCATAGGACCCAGAGACCATACAGGCCCGCTGGGGTCACCTAGAGCATCTCTACCGATCTTCTGGAAGATCCTGCTTGTGTAGAAGCAACCTTTGTGATGGAAACCCTCCCAAGGTAACACAGCATTTTATTTCCTGAAATGGAAAAGAATACACAGCACATCTAAGCCTATGTCTATTTTATAAAAGCAGGCACAAGATAAGCAGCACCATGGTCACCATAATCTCAGTCATTGGATTACAGGCATATCCCTGCCTGTGCATGATCTAGGGGAGAGGAAGAGGGTATGCTTAAAGGCATTTAACACAGAAGAGAGTTTATATTTTCCTTATCTTTAAAAGAACTTTTTTTTAAAAAAATCAAGCTTTCCAGCTCTTTACTGGGGTCATGATTCTAAGGCAGGGGTGGGCAATAATTTTTGATGGGGGAGCACTAAGATTTTGGTAAGTGGTCAAGGGCCACAGCTTTCTATGGATGGGGTGTGGGGTCTGGGGTGGAGGGTGGGTGCAGAAGGGAGCTTGGGGTAAGGAATTGGAGTGCATGAGAAGGTATGAAGTCTGAAAGGTAGCTTCTGAGGAGGAGGCAGGGAGTAGGTCTGGGTGCAGGAGAGGAGTCTGAGGATTCTGACCTGGAGGAGGAATTCAGAGAGTTTGGGTGCTGACCTGGGACACAGGATTGGGGTGCAGCAGGGGATGCAAGGTCCAGGAGGAGGCATGGGTGGAGGAAAGGATTCTGACTTGGTGGAGAGGTGTAGAAGGGAATTAAAGGTCTGGGAGGGAGTTGTGTCCTTGGAGAGGGGGGTCAGAGGGTTTGGGTGGTGACCTGGGGGCAGGGAGTGGGATGCTCTGGCCAGGAAACACTTACCTAGGTAGCTCCCAGCCACCAGCCTGCTGAGACCCTCAGGCAGGCTCCCTGTCTGCCACAGCCCTAGGCTACTTAAAGTGGCTGACTGCTGGGGCCATGTGCATCTCTGTGCTGCATGCCCCTGGGGTGGGAAGGAGACTTTGCACTCTATTCCACCCTCAGCACAATCCTTGAAGCTCCCATTGGCTAGTATACTCAGTGAAAGTTCAGTGGTGCAGATAATTTTAAGTCTAATAGTGCTTAAATGTATTTGATTGAGTTTGTGAAATGTACAGTTTTTTAGAAGGGGTTTGACTTAAAGCATGATTGCTGTTTGGGTTGTGCTTTGGGGCAATAGGTGGCACAGAGCATGACATGGAGATGAAGACAATGTGTGAGTAGAAGCTTGTGGGAGTTCACACATGGAAGGCTCTTTAATATTGGAACTTCATTAGCAATCGCAGGTTAAGAGGAAAGGTCCTGTCATGGATCAGTAAATGGCTAAAAAACAGAAAGCAGAGGGTAGGAATAAACATTCGGTTTTCACAATGAAGAGATGGAGAGAGTGGTTTCCCCCAGAGGTGTGTACTGGGGCCAAAGCTGTTCAGTATATTCATAAATAATCTGGAAAGAGGGGTAAACAGTGAGGTGGAAAAAACTTCAGGTGATCCAAAACTACTCAAGATAGTTATGTCCAAAGCTGCACGTGAAGAGTGACAATGGGATCTCACAAAGCTGGGTGACTGACAACAAAATGGCAGATGAAATTCAGCATACATCAGTTCAAAGTAATACACTTTGGAAAACATAATCCCAAATACACCTACAAATTGATGTGGTCTAGATTAGCTGTTACCACTCAAGAAATAGACCTTGGAGTCATTGTGAATAGTTATCTGAAAATATCCATTTACATGCACTGGTAATTAAAAAAAACTAACACAATGTTAGGAACCATTAGGAGAGAGATGGAAAATAAGACAGAAAATATTATGCCACTATGTAAATCCATGATATACCTACATCCTGAATATGTGTGTGGTTCTGGTCAGTCCATCTCAAAAAAGATATATTAGAATTGGAAAAAAATACAGAAAAGGGCAAGAAAAACTATTAGGGTCACAGAACAGTTTCCTCAGGAGTATATATGAAAAAGATTGGGACTTCTCAGCTTGGAAAAGAGATGATTAAGACAAGATATGATGAAGGTCTATAAAGCTTTGACTGCTCTAGAAAAAGTGAATAAGGAAGTGTTATTTACTCCTTCACTTAATACAAGAACATGGGATCACGCAATGGAATTAATAGTCAGCACGTTAAAAAACAGAAAGAAGCACTTCTCCATACCCGACATAGTCAACCTTTGGCACTCATTGCCAGGGGATGTTGTGGAGACCACAATTACAACAGGATTCAAAAAAGAACTAGACAAGTTCCTGGAGGGTAAGTCAATCAGTGGGTATTAGGCAAGATAGTCAGGGATGCAACCTCATGTGCGTGTCACTAGCCTCTGCTGAAGCTAGGAGTGGATGACGGGATAGATCACTTGATGATTGCCAGTTCTGTGTATTCCTTCTGAAGCATCTGGCACTGGCCACAGTTGGAAGGCCGGATACTGGGCTAGATAGATCACAGGTATGACCCACTATGGGCATTCTTACATTTCACTGATTCTATTCTTAGCAATGATACTAGCTACAATACACACTGTATTACAATTGAACATGGCCGGAATAGGAAGTCTGAAAACAGTAAAAGGAGTTTTGGCTAGACTTATTTTGTAAAAATACTTCCTAACGTAAACTTCCCGTACTTTCAAACAATAGTTACCTATTGCTACATGAGCTATTAGTGAGGCAAAAAAGGGGCTTCATTTCCATTCCAGAAACAGTAGCTGTAACTGTTTTAAGTTATGCTGCTACAGAACAATCCAAAAGAGAACAACACATGATATTTTCACAGTAGGGGCCAAATTCATCCCTGATATAATTCTGTCAATTCCAGTAGGTAGTGGGTGTTCTTCACTTTTGAAGGGGGTGACCTGATCTTCAGATATCTGAATCCAAGCATCCAAGTTTGACGATGTCGTCATTTGCAATTACATAATGATCTAAACTGATGCTTGGGGTAAGAATAGCAAAGCTATTGCGATTGGAATGAATTGGCCCATTAAGTCTGTTACAAAAGTAGTACATTATTGTTTCTTTGGGGCCGTAAACATATTTAGTTGCTTTGATCTGAACCTCTTACCTTTTTATATATTAAATCTGTTAAAATGATAATGGAGACCTCAAATACACAAACAATGTGCCATATTCTTCCATCTCTATTGTTTCAATCTATTTTTTTCCTTTCTCTACTTTTCCAGACATCCATCTGTGTGTGTTTCTGAACAGGGTATTTCCAAAAACATCTCTTCTTTCTAAGACTTTATAGCTAGCATGAAAATTTCTTGTTCTTTTACAGGCATGTATATTCTCATCTTGTTTAGTACTGCTAGAAATCTTAGAAGGCCTCACAATGGAAAATCTTTAACTCATTACCTTCCTTTCCTGTAGTTCTTCATTTTTGACACTTAGGATATTGGTATTTCCAGATTGTCAGCCCGAAGTGTGTAACACGAGATGAAATTTAAGCTCCTATTTCTTAAAAAATATGGGCCCCAAATCCTGCCTAGCAAGCTTGTAGAGGGTCTTCTGATCAGTTGGGAAGGAGATTTTAAGTTAAGCACAAGATAAATATACTGTAATTTGTCACTTTAGCTCAAGTCAGATAAAGAAAAAAAAACTACTCTTTTTGTCAAGAACTGTTGGCAATACTAACTATCTGGTTTAACCTAATAAAAGTGCAATAATGGATGTACTGCTTCTATCTATCTATCTATCTCATCAAAAATTAAACTAGCACCTATTTTTCTCTTCACTTCTGATTATTAAGAGATATGTGTTAACATGGGGCAAAGCTCGTTTTTATCAGCTGTCTGTTCTTCCCTGATACATTTAGGCTCCATTAACTTGTGCTAGTGGCCTCATAGCTCCCTTCTGAAGAAACAATGGTGAGGTTGAAAATGGTGGCACTTACTTATGCTAAAATTTTGTGGAGAGCAGTACTACTGGGGAATCAAGTATACATGATAATTCTTGAAGCAAAGTTGCTTTAAAATAAATGTTTATCTGAGTACAATGGTGCTCTGCTTTCTGCTGATAGAATAGTCCATAGTCAGTGGTAACATATCTCATTGTTTCTTTTACTACTCCATTCAAAACTACTACTTTGTAAGATGTACCCTATTTAACCTAACAGGAAATCTGGAAGAGGGCTTGCGTGATAGCGATCTTTCTATTTCTTCTATCACTGCTCCTTTTGCACCTTGTTACAGCTTTTATTAAACTGTAGAAGAAGCTGGATATATTGATGATGCAAGTAGCATCCTTCAGACCACAACAAGGTGAGAAGATGATGTAGTTCTCTAATCTCAGCTGTGGCAATTGAAATTCTTTCAGTGCTGTATTCTGCATCAATCGGTATCAGAGAGGTAGCCGTCGTGTTAGTCTGTAGCTTCGAGAACAACAAAAAGTCTTGCGGCACCTGATAGACTAACAGATATTTTGGAGCATAAGACCAAAGCATGGAGCATGGAGACCCCTCTGAAACAACCCCCCCGCCCCACTCATGCATCTGATGAAGCGGGTCTTTGCCCACGAAAGCTTATGCTCCAAAATATCTGTTAGTCTATTAGGTGCCATAAGACTTTTTGTTGCATCAATCAGGGAATTGGTAATGAGCGACAGAGCCTCTCACTTCTAGGTTACTGATCTGAATCTGCTCAGACTAGCAGTTACCAAGAGTGAGTAACACATGTGGTATGTCTGATCTATGTAAAACAAGCTGGTGGTCTCAGGTCAACACACAGGCATTCTTGCTGGCAGTTTCAGCAATACCAGAATTTAAATATGCATGAACCATTAGCCCTTGAGGTGCTCCCTCTAGTGCAGGGTAAGGGCACATTGTTAGCAAATGACAGCAGGGATCCTTGTGCAGCATTTATTTTTAGATGGCAGCCACTCAAGTTCTGAGGAATTTAAATGAGCACTTTTTATAATCACTAAAATTCATATGCAGAAAAAAACCAATTCCAGAATATATTCTGCTTCTGGTAGTCGAAGAGGAGCTTTTCAAATCCCCTCTGCAGTGCTTAGCTGTAAACTGATAGGGACTCAGGTTGTTTTTTTTTTAATGACATTGGTGCCTTGTGTACACAGAAGTCTTTGCTATCCACAGTGCTGATTGAAGAATTTGGTAAGCTGCTGAACTTCTGCCTTTTTTTGTTTGCAAATAGATTGTCTCTTAGGAAGCCATATACTTGTATTTGTTGAAATACTTTGAATGAATTTCATCTTAAAAATTTCTTTGGAACAGATTTTTGCCATTTGTTTTTCCTTCATATAGTATTGTTTTTGTACTCTAAAAATAGGAAGGGGGGTGGATTTGTCCCTTAATTTTCTGCAAGTGAGGATGGTAGCAGTTTATGGGATTAGGAAGAGCTAGGCAAGCACTATTAGAATACTTTTAGGCTATTTTATAATTTCCTTTCCAGTTTGTGTCACTCCCTATAATGAAGTTTGTGGAGAGCTCCTTCCTTGCATGGCTTATTGAATTACTCTGTGCTATGACTTTCATACTCCACTCATTCGAATGGTGTAACATACTCTGCTCATCTCATGTAACTGCACTAGTTCCAGGATTCTGGCATGGAATTTAGGGAACGTTTAGTTTTGTCTGAAGTATACTTACAATGCTGCACTTACTAAGTGAATTTATTGAACTTACTGGCGTCCACTTAGCACAAATTCATATTTTGTGGCAGAGGTACTTGTGCATTGTCATTGTGGGAAGGATTTCATTAGATTTTTACTATAATAACCTCTGTCCAAGCTATAAGGAATAGTTCTATAATTATTCTTCTTTTTCTAGACTTCTTTGACAGTAATCTGCACCTTGGGGCTGGGCTTTAATCACTAGAGTAAGTATTCATATGGCTAAGGCAATAGAGTCAGGATATGTGGGCTATTTGACCCAGCTCTGCCACGGACTTTAGCCCAACTTTTGGCAATTTACTGTGTCCCTGTTTCACATTTGTCAGATAGGGAAATATTATCACCATCTCATGGGAGATGTTTTGAGGAGAAATCATTAATGCCTGTCAGAGTGTTCAGAAGACATTACAAGCGATAAACAAAATAACATATGACAGTTTGGTGCTGCTATTTCTGTCAGCGCTATCATTTATTTTATGGGCCCTTGTTTAAATGGGTGACATGCTGCTTCCACTTACCCCTTTCTAAACACAATTTATTTAATGGCAATATATACCTGTTATGAATCTGAAATCTTTTATCATGAATAGTCAAAAAGAAATAAAAATATAAAGGGACTATGTCAAATAGAAATGTGATTTCTAAATTGCCCAAAAAGCTCATATTTCCCCCCATTACCCTCAGTTTTACTTACAAGCATTATAATCTCCTAAGTTTCCCCACCTCCCTCCTGCCCACCCCCGCCATTGTGACTAAATAGTGGTCAATTTAGACATCGCAAGACATTTCCAGCAAGATGGTCCGATAAAAACTGAAATTGCTTATACCAGCAAAACAGGAAATGGAAAGGTGGCACTTACCATCATTACATTCTTAAGAGCACTAGTAGAAAATACACATTGTATATGACTCTACATCATTTCCTCCTCTGCACTCTTTGTATAGTGCCATAAAGAGTCTGACAATGCCACCAGTTCTCTGGAGTGAGAGGCCAAGCTGTTATATAAATATGCACATACAATGCAAGGGCAGAATAATCCAGTAAGAAAGGGAAGTGGTGGTCTGTTGTGTTCAATTATTAAGTGATAGAGGACAAAATTATGGAACTACAGCACTTAGTCATATATTTAAAAGAAAACTCAATGATAGCTTCAGACTTCACCTTAAAAGAGAAAAAACAACAACTACAACAACAACAAAAAACCCAAACAAGGTCAACCCTCTTGTAAAGTGTATGCTTCAACCAAGACTGGTGTAGAGGCACCTAGGACAATTCCCCTCACCTCACATGTCTAGGTTAGTCTTCTTTCCAGACCATTGCAAAAAATGAGCACCTCTTCCCTGATGCCACTAACCTAAGCCAGCATAGCAGCAGTGTATGAGCTAAGAATGAGATGGCAAATGCTGTGTAGTTAAGGCCTCTGCAGACTGAGGCCGTGTCTACACTAGCCAAAAACTTAGAAATGGCCATGCAAGTTTACTTTCGAAGTTTACTAATTTTGAAGTTTACTAATGAAGCGCTGAAATACAAATTCAGCGCCTCATTAGCATGCGGGTGGCTGCAGCACTTTGAAATTGACGCTGCTCGCCGCCGCACAGCTCATCCAGACGGGGCTCCTTTTCAAAAGGACCCCAGCTACTTCAAAATCCCCTTATTCCCATCTGCTCATAGGAATAAGGGGACTTTGAAGTAGCCGGGGTCCTTTCGAAAAGGAGCCCCATCTGGACAAGCTGCGTGACAGTGAGCCGCGTCAAATTCAAAGTGCCATGGCTGCCTGCATGCTAATGAGGCGCTGAATATGTATTTCAGGACTTCATTAGTAAACTTCGAAATGGCCATTTGCATGGCTATTTCAAAGTTTTTGGCTAGTGTAGACGTAGCCTGACTGATAAGCTTTATTTGGAGCTGTGTATACTTGACATTCAAATAAAAGGAAGAAAGTGGCTTGGCCACACTCTCAGAAAACCATCATCCAGTATAGTCCGTCAAGCTCTCAATTAGAACCCACATGGAAAACACAAAAGAGGAGGACCTTGGACAACGTGGAGACGATCTACTGAGATTGAAGGACAACAGCTAGGGTGTTCCTGGGATCAGCTGGAAGTTTAGTCCTGAGACAGAGTGAAGTGGAGGAGACTTGCAGATGCCCTATGCTCCACTCAGAGTACAAGGGTTTAAGTCAAGTAAGTTATCAAATTAAAAGAGAGACTTTCAGTTGCCCTCTTTTAAAATGTGCATTATTGGGCATTTCCAGACTCTAGGGCATAAGTGAGTCCTGTAAGTGCAGCTTATTCCGTCGATCTACACTATTGTATGCTACCTTGTCAGCTCAAAAGAAAAAAATACAAAGAGCCAACACGTACGTGCATTCTCTGTGAAATGGCATCCAGCTGTAGCCAAAGGCCAAATCAGAGTCATGCTCCTTGATCAGCTTGCCCACCTCTGTGCCTGACTTTGTCATTTGTTATGCATAACCTTGGTATTTGTGTACATACATTGACGCTCTGCTGCCACGGTTTGCCACAGTTTTAGCTTTAAAAAAATTGCCTGCAGGACTTGCATACTTATTCTTGTAAAGGAATTGAATTGAGTGCCATGACTATTGTACCAAGAGCTGAAAATGCAGTCAGAGGGCTAACCACCCTGACTAGCAAGATCCCAGCTGAGATCCTAGGCATGTACTGGAACTTCTCTCACTACTCCTGCCATGCATCCTGCGGCCACTACAACTCCATTCTGAGAGCACTAGTTTGAGTAGAGCCAGCACGGGTAGGGCCACTGGCGCTAGCAATTATATCCCCAGCCCCAGCAGAGAGGTACCTTAACTATGTTCTGTACAAACACACAAGGGATGTGTTTCTCTGAACACCAGGTGAGGAAATCCCACCGAAGTGAATGGGTTCCCTTGTGTACAGCACTTTACAGTACTCTGTCCCCAGAGACATCTGCCAAAGGACCAACGCCTGTGGGCTAAGGAGGAGTAATAGATATTTTTGCCTTTTAAATCCATGTCCACTCTGTGAAATAATAGCCAGATAATGTTTTTCTCAACACCACTGCTGCTGCCCTTATGAATTCTCACCCCTGGTCCCACCAAATCTATGTACACAGTTGACCCTAGACCCCAAAGAGCTCACAGTCTTCCAAAGACAAAAACGAGTATGTGGCCTAGTGAAGGGAGCGAGGGCATCAGAACAAGGTTACAGTGACATCTAGCTCAGTTATAACTAACAGTTTTGAAGGACTTTGTGGAAGAAGTGAGACTTGCAGTGGGATTAATTTAATATTGTGCAAGAATGAAAGGAAAACATGGACACCCAGGCTCTGCTTCGATTCAGCCACTTTTGATTACTGTTTCAGATAATATAAAACAAGGATAAACCCACTGGGCATTATACACATTTCCCTTGATGTTTCTCTTCTTGTAGAATGCGACTGGATATGTAGCAATTCAAGCAGTGTTACTGTCTATTCCCATGATCCCCTTCACAGGAATGTTCCACACCACCGATGGGCAACCATGAATAGAGAGTGGGCCACATGACTGGCACTCCTTCCTCTCAGTGGGCTGCAGCAGCTCACTGGGGTTCCACCTATGGCCCTATCTGCCTCTTTCCCCCACATGCCTCTCATGCACTGGGGCACTGGAGCCCTTCACTTCTTACTCCTGCCGCACCCTCCCAGAACCTTCAGAGCACCATAAATCCACTAATTTGCTCTCCATTCCCGCTCCTCCCTTCCAGAGTCTGAACACCCATTAGCACAGTGGTTCCCAAATTTTTCAGCATCACACCCCCTTTTGATTTTTGACAAAACCTCACACCCCTCCAACCTCGTCTTTACCATCTATCTTCTTTACCCCCTTTTAACAAAAAAATCAATTTGTAATTTAAAATGAACACAAAAAGTTGGTATAAAAATGTTATTTAAAATTAAAAATAAGAACAAATAGTTTTTCTTGGCCCCATGCGGGTGCCTGGTACAGCCCTAGCTGGCCAGCTGCCGGAGCCCCGAGCAAGCTGCCAGAGCTGCCCGCACCAGCTGCCTGCCCACCTGAGCCCTCCTCTGCCACAGCCGCCCGTCCAAGCCCTGCGCCATCTCACCTGCATCAGCGTGGGAGGGTGTGCATGACATGCACATCTTTAGGAACTCTGGTCTATTCAGAAAATTGCAGAATGTAACTTTCTTCCCAGACCAGAAAATTACCACTGGAGACATGGAGGTACGAATAGTCATCCTAGGAAATCCTGCTTACCCTTTCTCCCTTGGTTCACTTAACCATACATAGGCAGCTTGGACTGCAGTAAGGAGCAGTTCAACTACAGGCTGAGCAAGTGCAGACTGGTAGTAGAATTGCATTTGGCCATTTAAAGGTCAGGTTCAGGAACCTCCTGACTTGATTAGATCTCAGTGAAGGCAACATTCTCCTTGTGGTGGCGGCCTGCTGTGTGCTTCATAATTTAACCCTATGTGAGAGAAAGGGGGAAATTTCATGCCATGCTGGAGGGTAGAGGGAGGTCACCTGGCCACTAACTATGAGCAGCCAAACACCAGGGCAATAAGGAGAGCACAGATGTGTACTGGCCTGTAAACCCTGTAAAACTCCCATCTGTCCTCTCCTTTGTGCAACACAAACAATAAAGACACTATTTAAGAGCTTAAACATTTATTTAAGGTACAAAATGAAGCACACAGTAAAGGAGTTCATGGCAGGGATTCAGAGGCAGGTAAGCAAGGGCAAGAGGTGTTTTGTAATCACAGGGAGAGCTATATCAGCTTTCTTCTCTGAGAAATATCCCTAGGGGTTGAATGGAAGGCTGACTGTGATTCTCCCCAACCCCATTCTAGGTTGCAGGAAGGGCATGTTGTTCAACATGGGTTGCAGTGGGACTTCGTTGCTTCTGTACCAGGCACTTCAGGAGCTTTGTTTGCTGCACCATCAGCTTCAACATCTCCTGCTGGGTTTTGACTTCACAGTCTGTGAATGCTCTTCTCTCCCCCAGATCTGTCCTCCTCTCTTCCCGATCCACCCTCCTCTTCTTCCGTGTTGTTCTCCTCAATGCATTTAACTGTGCGCACTCTGTGTGGGAGGCTTGCATGTGCTCAAGGAACATATCTTCCTGTGTTCATTTTTGCCTTATCTGTGCCTGTCTAACAGCTGGAGTGGGGTGGGCAGTCATCAAAGAGACTGTTGTTGCGGACACTGCAGCAAAACATAATTGGGGAACAGACATTACAGAGATACATTTATTGTAGATGAGAAGTTTTACAACACACAAAGCATTTTCATGACAGAGCCTCTGTGAGAAACAATAAGGATGTGTTATGTACAAGGACAAATTTTTCCTTTTAGGTGTCCTCTGTGCAGCAGGTATTAGAAAGAGATGTTAAGGGACCTGCATGACTCGGTTCACTTCCAGGCATGGTAAGGCACAGATTCGAGCATGCTTTCTAGCCATGTGCAGCACCATAGATTCCAAAAGCAGGTTCTACAGCTGTGCACGTGGCAAGTTGGGGTGGGTGGGTGTTCATGGCGGCTACTGGGGCTGTTGCAGTCAAGGTCACTGCATGCTTCCCCTTCCACACCCCCCCAGGGCTGGGACAGTAAAGGTTCTCCTTCTCCCAGGAACCGAGGGAGACGAGGTAAGGCAGTGCAGCTTGTGCTATCCCTCTTGAGGCTGTGTGCATGGCTGTCACAGGGAGGTGCACAGGGAGGACTCCTGCTCCATCCCCAGACATGTTAACAAATTGTTCCAGGTGGCCCGGGCTGTGTATGTACAGTGCCCACCACAGATCTCACCCAATTGCCTTCACCCACTTGTAGCATGAATAAAAATGAGAGCTCACCGGAGTTGCTCTCCCTGCCACCAAGGTCCAGCAGCAAAATGTCCTGGAAGGAGGAGATTGGATCCAAACTTTAAAAAAGTTGCTGGCTGCCAGTGAGATCAACTGCTCCTTTCACTTGCTGACCATTATCCTCCTCATCTTCCTCATCCACCATGTCTTCCTTGCTGTTGCCAGAGGCTGCCTGAAGAATCTCTTGGGAAGTATCCACAGACTGTTTGCAGACAGTGGGTGGGTCAATCCCTAGAATCCCATGCAGCTGCTCATAGAAGCAGCATGTTTGTGGCAATGACACAGAACGTCCATTTACTTCCTTTTTGTTTTGGTATTCCTGCTTGAACTCCTCTATCTTCATGTGGCATTGCTGGGCACCTTGGTTTATCCTTTTCCAGCCATACACTGTGAGATCATGGCAGAGATGTTTGCATTTCTTTTTCTGATTTGTAGTTTTGACAACACAGCTTCACTCCCTCCCACCCCAGCAATAGGGTCTTGGATCTCCTGCATACTCCACGCTGGAGCTCATTTGTAATCTTGGGAATTCATGGCCAGATGTGCTACTGAGTTGTGCTGCCTGCTCTGTTCTCCAGACTGACCGAACAGGAAATGAAATTCAAACTTTCCCAGGCCATTTTCTGCACACCTGGAGGGCAGAGGAGCTGAAAGTGGTGGCCAAAGCAGTCACACTGGGACACTGTGGGACACCTTCAAGAGGCCAAGAACGGCAAATTTCACAATGTTCCATCTGTACTACACTAAAGCCAACCATGCAAGGTTGAATTTGATGTTACTCCTTGTAAAAAAAAGGTGTACCAAAATCGAAATTAGGAGCCCTTAGAGGCAGTGGAACAGACCCTGTAGCATGGACGGATTGCTTAGAAAATCGACCCAAGTCAGTGAAGTTCAACCTAATGTCCGAGTGTAAACCAGGCTGAGGTCAGATTACACATTGGAGTCTTGCCTTGCCTTTGCCCAGGCTGTGGCAGCTCTGTGTCAGAAGCAAGTTTTAGTCTCCAGGATTTTGCTGATACCTTACAAGAGTCCTAAGTTAGCATTTAAAAAATATGCAAAGCTGAGAGTCAATGTCTAATCACCAGAATATGTAAATATCAGCAACCAGATGCCACAAGAATGAATGCTAGCAATAGAGCATAAAATTCACTTACTCCAGGGCATATGAACATTCTAAAGAAAATATTAAATCTGTAAATGTATTAATTCCCTCACAGGTCTCCCAAAATAGCACAAGGAAACACCTTCTTATTTATGCATTCATTTTGTCCCTTCTCATGCTTGTTAGAGAGGTCATATATTCTGCAGAAAGAAGCAGCCATTCAGTGTTTGAAAGCAACTAAATAGCTAGTGCCTCTGATAGCTTTGACAAAATCTGTTCACCTAAAACAGAAGATAAGTGAATCATATTTAGCATGCCATCTACCCCCGATTAAATAAATTAGTTGGTCTCAGGGTAATATACAATCTTTTGCGATAGGTTGTTTTAAATTACTAAGTTTTTAAAAGTAACAATTTAAATTACGTATAATTTTAGACTGATAATACATTTAATCTTTCAGCAATATCTAAGGGCTGTAGCCCACCAGAATAAAAGCATAAGAGTTTCATCTTAGACTTTGAAAGATGTAAGTATTCCCATCACTCTTTTAAATGTACAGTGCAATCTCCCTCTACTGTCCTTGCACCAATATTTTATCATCCTTACTGTTATAGATACAAATGGGTTATGACTTCAGAAAGGAAGTTGGAAGTCTGGAACAGAAGCCCTCCTGCAATTAATTCCTCTCTTTTGAAGATACCTAGCTGTGGGAATGGGCATTATTTCCCAGTACATCAAACCAATGGAGCTTCTTTACCCTCATGTGCTAGAGGAATAGAAATGTAGTTATGTCTATGTAGCTCAGAAGAACTGAGACCCACCCTGATTGTCAGCAGGTAGGATTGAACCTGGGAGTTCAAGGAATATAGCCATGCGCCAAAAAGCCAATGGGCTCCCAGTGATAGCTATAGAGCAAACTTCACTCTCCCTACAGACGCAGGTCTTTGCCCATAAAAGTTTATGCTCCAAAGTATCAGTTAGTCTATAAAGTGCCACAGGACGTCTTGTTGTTTTTGAAGGTACAGACTAATTTGGCTACCCCCTTGATACTCTGCGCCTTTGGGTTACATTTGCATTACCTTAAATATTAAATCATACAAAGCCTTTCATCTCCTCTATTTGGTACAAGGCGTACATGAAAATATCCTTAGGCTATGTCTACACTACAGCAATCTGTCAACAGAATTTACTGTCAGAAGAGATTGTCTGACAAAACTTCTGTCGACAGATCATGTCCACGCACAAAAGCAGATTGAAAGAGCAATCCACTCTGTCAACAGAGAGCAGCCAAACTACCCAGATGCTCTCCCAACGAAATGGCCAGCTGGAAGCTCAGTAAACAGGGCTGCCCCATGAACCAGATGTGCTGTCTGTCAACAGAGAGCTGCCTGGAATTTTTGTTGACCGAAACTGTTGACAAAGGTGTCATTCCTCATTGTGGGGAGGCAGAATGCTGCCAGCAGAAGTGCAGAGTTTTGTCGACAGACTTTTGATAAAGTGCATTTTGTGTGTAGATGCTCTGCAAGTTTTGTCAACAAAATCCTGGTTTTGTTGACAAAATTATCTAGTGTCGACGTAGCCTCATAGTATTGTAATGAAGCTCCAGGCTTGTCCTTGTGGGTTCCTGCACTAAGTGGTGGTTTAAAAGCAGCTTCAGAGGGCCGTTGTGTCCCTTGCTCTGCCTCCTGTGCTCACAGGGGCTTGGGTCACAGCATCACTGAGCCATTCTCATCATTGGCTAGACCAAAATTACAGTTTTTTGTGGAGAAGGCTTGCTCCTCGCTTGCCACCCCTTAGGGATGCCCAGACTCTTCCTGTCCTCTAGGACTGCACCAGTGCATGGGGTGGTCTCGGGGGAACCTGGGTCCCTCTCACACATCCTGGGTTCCAGCCAAGGGACCCTAGGCAGCTGTGGCAGGAGGGGCTTCCCTCTCTGGGCCCTCCTAGTGCTGCAAGCCATCTCCCTGGGCCACTTCCACCAGACCCCTTTTCTCCTGTACCTTCCTCAGACAACCACAGTTCTTTTTCCTTGTGAGTCCTCCTCTCAACAGTCCCTGTCCGTCCTCTATCTCCTTCCCTGCTCCTGACCTGGTGGGGGGAGCCTTCTTTAAGGGCTCCACAGGCATTGATTGGTTGCAGCTGCTTAATTAGCCCCAGGTGTTGGTTTACACTGGTGCTGCAGGCTGATCCTTCTTGGGCCTTAGTTCTTGGGGAACAAAAGCACACACCCAGCTATCAATATATCTCCTCTCCACAAGGGTGCTGTAGCTGGCTGTGGGCTGGGGTCTATGACAGTACATAATTACTTCCATAAAATACTTCCACTAGAGATGAGTCAGCTATAAATATGAATCCAGGTCTCCAGTCTAGGCCAAAATTGTGGGTATTTTTATACAAGGTTTTGCGTCTGACCCAACTCTAAATCATAAAAACGACATTCCAAATCCCAAACCTCTTTAACATGCATCAATTTGTATCTAATCACTCAGGCTATGTCTACACTAGAGGGTTTTGTTGACAAAACCCAGGGTGCATCCAAATTTGCAAGAGTGCTCTGTTGACAGTATGTTGACAGAATGTAGCACTTTTGTCAACAGCCTATAATATCACAGGGTTTCTGGGCACAGCTGAGGGAATCAACTCAGCATATATTTGCTTAAATCCCAGCCACTTACAGCCCCAGGCTGTGATTTCCTTCTCACTAAGGCAAATCCAACCAGCCACAAAAGTACCTCTGCCAGCCCCACTGGCAAGCCAGAAGCCATACAAGTAAACCCACAGATTCTCCAGCTGCTATATAAGCCCAGACCAACAGCCCCCTATTCTTAGGTGAGAGGTTATTAAACCTATAGCACCAACTCCACACAGATTCTTCTGGACCCCAAAGGGTCCAGCCACAGTCCTAGGTCAATATCTACTTGGATCTTACCCCAAACAGCACGCTGGTGCCAACCCTTTAGAATCCAAAATCTAAAGGTTTATCAACAAAGATAGAACAGGGTAAGAGAAAAAAATTGTTAAAGTGATACATTGCATACATAAATCACAGTCATTGATGTGGGCCAGCAATGTTATATGGTGATTTCCTGAAAGTTTCTGAAAACACACCTAATGGGAGGCGAGTGATCCCAGGTTACATTGGCTTAATTCATGGAGACTGGAGTACCAAAGACTGGAACACTGGCACTGTGGAACATGGGAACTCTCCAGCCCAGATGGTCACTTCCAGGGCAATCTTATAGTTTTCCAGGTGGAGGGAAAAAAGTCCATTCTTCTTCCCATAGGCCTTTGAGGGTCAGGGTCATTTGACCCAGGTGAGCTGCTGTGGCAAACTGCCCTTGGTGGCTCGTTTTGCTATCATATCCCAGTCTATTTACATGGTATGTGGAATGGATGTCTGGGCATCTCATTTCAATTCCATTGCTCAGCCCAGGTCACCTGACCAGTTGGTCTGCTGAGGATGACAAGTCCCAAATTCCTGAGATGTGTATTCAATGTCTCAGCCTTTTGTTTAGTCCTGGATGGGGTGATGATTACACCTCCTGTTGTGAATCTCATCACTAAACCCTTTTGAATACAGATATAGAGCCATGAAAACAAAAAGCAGTCAAGTAGCACTTTAAAGACTAGCAAAATGGTTTATTAGGTGAGCTTTCGTGGGACAGACCCACTTCTTCAGACCATAGCCAGACCAGAACAGACTCAATATTTAAGGCACAGAGAACCAAAAACGGTAAGCAAGGAGGACAAATCAGAAAAAGATAATCAAGGTGAGCAAATCAGAGAGTGGAGGGGTAGGGGGGAAGGTCAAGAATTAGGTTGAGCCAAGTATGCAGACAAGCCCCTATAGTGACTCAGAAAGTTCCCATCACGATTTAAACCATGTGTTAATGTGCCGAATTTGAATATGAAAGCCAGCTCAGATGTTTCTCTTTCCAAAACGGAGCGATAATTCCTTTTCAGTAACACACATACCTTTAGGTCATTGATAGAATGCCCCATTCCATTAAAATGTTGACTAACTGGTTTGTGGATCTGGAGTGTTTTGATGTCTGTTTTGTGCCCGTTGACCCTTTGTCTAAGGGAGTTAGAAGTCTGTCCAATATACAAAGCACCTGGGCATTGTTGGCACATGATGGCATATATGATGTTAGTAGAGGAGCATGAGAAAGTGCCCGTGATTCTGTGAGTAACCTGGTTAGGTCCAGTGATGGTATTTCCAGAGAAGATATGTGGACAAAGCTGGCAGCGGGCTTTGTTGCAGGGAAAGGTTCCAGGACTGGTATTCCTGGGGTATAGACTGTGGCTGTTAGTGAGGATCCTCATGAGGTTGGGAGGTTGTCTGTAGGACAGAACAGGCATGTCACCCAGGGCCTTCTGGAGTGTAGCATCCTGATTAAGGATAGGTTGTAGGTCTTTAATAGATAAGTATGGCGATCAGTACCACACTGTACCGAAAACCTACTGACCGCCATACTTATCTACACACTTCTAGTTTCCATCCTGCACACGTGACTAGATCCATTGTTTACAGTCAAGCTCTTAGGTACAATCGCATTTGCTCTGATCCTACTGACAGAGACCAAAAACTACAAGAACTTTACCAAATATTCATAAACCTGAATTACCCACCAGGAGAAGTAAAAAGCAAATTGACAGGGCCAGACGAATACCCAGAGACCAGCTACTCCAAGATCGGCCCAAAAAAGCCAAGAACAGAACACCACTGGTCATCACCTACAGCCCCCAGCTCAGACCACTGCAACGAATTATTAAAGACCTACAACCTGTCCTTAATCAGGATGCTACACTCCAGAAGGCCCTGGGTGACAGGTCTGTTCTCTCCTACAGACAACCTCCCAGTTGGAAATCATACACGTATATAGCCCCTTCCACTCAGAAATCTGAAGATATTACAATATTAATGCATTTTAATCTCAGCACCTCTGTGATTCCTCTTTTATAAGCAGAAAAGCTCTTACAGAGGGACTGTTGTTTTGTAAGTGTTTTTGTTTTCGTTTTTGTTCGTGTTTAGTAGTACCCATTGTAGCCATTTCCCAGGTGAGCAAAGTGAGTGTAAGATGCTGCCACTCTGATAAGATTACATTTTGTAAGTAACTACATAAAGTTCATGGGGAGAAAATGAGTTAACCAAAGTGTGTGGCATGACTGGAAGAAGGACCGAGATCTGTTTTCCAGACCCATGACTTATCTATAAGGCTGTCTTCTGTAATTGATAAATATGTCTGCGCTTATGTCCACAGAGCAAAATTATTTTGAAATATTTTGAAATAACTTTGTGAGTGTCTACACAATGCAACCGCTATTTCAAAATTGGTAAACATCATTCCAGCTGTGTCTATACTTAGAGAAATCTTCGAGACAACTGTGCTAATCGCCATTTTGAAGAATACTAATGAGGAGCTGAAATGCATATTCGGTACCTCATTAGCATGCCACGGGCTGCGGCACTTTGAAATTGCTGCTTTTCGTTCCTGTGCGGCTCATCCAGACTGGGGTCCTTTTTGAAAGGGTGTTGCCAACTTTGAAATCCCATTATTCCTATCTGCTTATTTCCTATTTGTTGGAAAAAATGTTTTATGTAGACATAGCCAATAAGTTTTGCTTATTTTGGGGCTTCCATGTTGTGTAGATACATTATTCCGGACTAGCTTATTTTGGAACAATAACCCTGGAATAAGCTATTCTGGACTAACTCTGTAGTGTAGACATACCACGAGAGCTTACAAAGATCACGTGTTAGTGCTTTCATAAATATTATTCCACAGTAGTTAAATGCATTTTAACTTAATCAGAAGATGTGAACCAACTCTAATTCATGTGTAAGCAACTGTAGCAACTTGCAGTGCATGGGAGAAAACTAATTTACCATAATTCTGAATCTAAGACATCAACTTGCAAAGCCTTAATCAGAGACTTTGTCTCAGCAGATTGTAGGTGCTGTGTTACATAGAAGACAAGATTTGTTGCCTCTAACTTTAGAAAGAGAGGAAGCACACTACAGGGAGCAGTGAATTGGACAATACCTTTTGTGGCAGTCAGCCAAGGCAGGACAAAAGACACATGCAACAATGCAGAAATGTAAATCAGCTGGTCACAGGCAGTCTATGAAACACTGTGGCTGTTATCAGGTTTGTTCACAGTGAAAATGAAAAATGTGATCCTCAATGCTTTCCTCTTCTACACCTCTTCCATGTCCCATCCCCTCCCCACCCCCCACCCTAGCCACAGAGTATAGGGAATGTGGAGAAGCAGCCTTCCTTCAGTCTATGCATAAAGATATCATAGTTCAGTGCAGACTAGCTTGGTTATCTAGTAACCTTTTCAGCTACATGATAATTACCCAACCCACAGTTGCTATTTTTTCTTGTAAAATAAATTTTCCTGCAACATTGACCACACAGTGCTGGCTCAGATTCTAGTTATTGTTCTATACATTAGATGCAATAAGATTAATAATTGAAGTATCCTAAATACAATAGAGTCACTGCTGGAGTAGCCACTGCGTTTATAAACAACTGCCCTGCTGCCCCATATATGGTCTTTTGTTTATATGTATAGCATCTCCTGATAGTAGTGGAAAGTATGTGCACATTTTGTACTCTCTCTCACACACACACATTGTGAAAGAAAATTACTTTTGCAAATGGAGGCATCAAAAAATCAGGACATGCAACAAAGTTATCCCTATAACTGTAGGCACTATGGCCATGTCTACACCAGCAAAAAATTTCAAAATGGCCATGCAAATGGCCATTTCGAAGTTTACTAATGAAGTGCCGAAATACATACTCAGCGCCTCATTAGCATGCAGGCAGCCATGGCAATTTGAAATTGATGCAGCTTGCAGCCGCGTCCAGATGGGGGTCCTTTTCGAAAGGACCCCGCGTACTTCAAAGTACCCTTATTCCTATGAGTGGATGGGAATAAGGAGACTTCGAAATTGCTGGGGTCCTTTCGAAAAGAAGCCCCATCTGGACGAGCCGTGCGGCGGTGAGCCACGTCAATTTCGAAGTGCCACGGCCGCCCGCATGCTAATGAGGTGCTGAATGTGTTTTTCAGCGCTTCATTAGTAAACTTTGAAATGGCCATTTGCATGGCCATTTCAAAGTTTTTGGCTAGTGTAGACTCAGCCAATGTGTTTGCAGATTATAACATTTTTAATTACATGATCATATGCTATCTTTTCCACAGGACTTATGTTTCATTCAAGATACAGGATGCTGAATGAACATGAAGCTGTTCGATATTTCCTTTATCATCATTCAGTCTGTGGTGTCTGTCTTAGTGAGTGCACCTTGTACTGGATAGATATAGTATTTTCCTCCTAGGATCCTGTGTGGTACAAAGGCTGTAAAATCATCATTCAGTCTGTGGTGTCTGTCTTAGTGAGTGCACCTTGTACTGGATAGATATAGTATTTTCCCCCTAGGATCCTGTGTGGTACAAAGGCTGTAAAATCATCATTCAGTCTGTGGTGTCTGTCTTAGTGAGTGCACCTTGTACTGGATAGATATAGTATTTTCCTCCTAGGATCCTGTGTGGTACAAAGGCTGTACAATCATCAGTAAACTTATATTTACAGTTCCTTCAAGGGAAAAGAAAATATTGTCCCCAAGTTGCAGTTGCAGAAACAAGGCCCATATACAACTTGGTTCTGCCATAATACAAATCTGGGCTATTCCCATCTCTGCAAACAGTAGTTATGTGTGACTTCTGTTCTCCACACGAGAGATACATTTCCTGGACACCATAGTACAACTCAAACATGGCCTGATCGGTACCACACTCTACCAGAAACCCACTGATCGCTATACTTACCTACTTGTTTCTAGCTTCCATCCTGCACACATAACTAGATCCATTGTTTACAGTCAAGCCCTTAGGTACAATTGCATTTGCTCTGATCCTACTGACAGACCCAAAACTACAAAATCTTTATCAAATATTCATAACCCTGAATTACCCACCAGGAGAAATAAAAAAACAAATCGACAGGGCCAGACAAATACCCAAAGACCAGTTACTCCAAGATAGGCCCAAAAAAGCCAAGAACAGAACACCACTGGTCATTACCTACAGCCCCCAGCTCAAACCACTGCAACACATTATTAAAGCCCTACAACCGATCCTTAATCAGGATGCCACACTCCAGAAGGCCCTAGGTGACAGGCCTGTTCTCTCCTACAGACAACCTTCCAACCTTACGAGGATTCTAACCAACAGCCACAGTCTATACCGCAGGAACACCAGTCCTGGGACTTTTCCTTGCAACAAAGCCCGCTGCCAGCTTTGTCCACATATCTATTCTGGGTAATATCACTGGACCTAACCAGGTTAGTCACAGAATCACAGGCACATTCTCATGTTCCTCAACTAACATAATATATGCCATCATGGGCCAACAGTGCCCAGATGCTTTGTGTATTGGACAGACTTCAAACTCTCTTAGACAAAGAGTTAATGGGCACAAAACAGCTATAAAAACACTCCTGATCCACAAACTGGTCAGCCAGCATTTTAATGGAGTGGGCCATTCTGTTAATGACTTAAGAGTTTGTGTCTTACTGAATAGGAATTTTCACACTACTTTGGAAAGAGAGGCTGCTGAACTCTCTTTTATATTCAAATTTGACACATTAACATGTGGTTTGAACTGGGATGCGATTTTCTAGGTCATTATAGGGGCTTTTTTGCATACGTGGCTTAATCTAATTATCGCCTCCCCACTAGCCCCTCTACTGTCTGATTTGCTCACCTTTATAATTTTTTTCTGATTTGTCAACCTTGATTACTATTTTTGGTTCTCTATGCCTTAAATATTGAGTCTGTTCTGGTATGGTTGTGGTCTGAAGAAGTGGGTCTGTCCCACGAAAGCTCATCACCGAATAAATTATTTTGTTAGTCTTTAAAGTGCTACTGGACTGCTTTTTTGTTTTTATCCTGTAAAATGGGGACAATGGTGTTTTCCTGCACCAAAAAATAATGGTGTGTAGCCTTGCTATGGCAGATACATTATTAACCCTCATCAGTGTAAGAGACAGAGCTAGAGCTCATAACTTCTGATGCCTAACCCAGCACATATTCCTGAGGCCCCAGCCCAGCTGTTACATTTTGGGCAACTTCATGCAATCTTTCATCATTCAGGGGTAAATAAGTGCTCACTCTTTACCGTGTCCTGGAACAGGTTTGTGGAACTCATATATTATATTTTTCCGTCTCTTCCATCTGGAGCTTACACACATGCTCCTATAATCATCAAACATAAGTTCTCATACTGCACTCACAATGACGAGTTAAGAAAGGAAGACAGAAGACCAGTGGAAGGCCAAGTACTTACCTATTCAGCTCTGTGACTCCTGAGTCTGAGGTTTCAGAACCTGAATTCAGTCAGCCCGCTTCCTGCTTCCCTTAGTGCCTGCATACATTTTCCTGTCAATGAAACATGGCCGTATGGTTATTTTTGTTATGCCTGTCATGGCTACTTTTGTTTCTGTACAGGCTTTGAGGCTCTGGCTTTATGCCATATATCCATCCTGTTGGCAACCGAGTGTGTTTTGTATTGCTTTAATTAAACTCGAGGGGTGTCTTTGTTCCTCTGTTCTTGTTAATAAACCTGCTTGTTTACACCTTGTATACTAGTTACATCTTATTTCATGATGTAAGTGAGGTTGGGTCTAGACTGTGGAGAACTGTTGGGAAAAGATATGCAAATTGCACACCACGATTTGCATATCTTTTGCAGACAGTTCTGTTGGGAGAGGCTTTCCCTACATTTGACCCATCCACACAGGGCCAAATGTTGGGAAAAGCCCCTCTGTTGGGACATCTCTTCTACCTTATGGCACGTGGTGTACAGGATCTCCTGGTCTTTTTTCAGTCTTCTGTAAAAAGTCTGCAGTCTAGAAATAGTCTGCCTGATGAGTAGATGCAGGTGGGGCTGGAAAACCTGAGTTTAGCCCCTTCTGAGGTAAACACATTGTAGTAGGGTTAACCAAAAGCTTTGAGCATGCATAAATTGCAATTTTTAGAGTAGCCTAACTCCACTTTTAGGCTACATCTAGACTATTATTTCTATTTCAGGATACAAATGTATCCCACAATAGCAACTTCAGGGCTTTTCACCACACTCAAAAGAGCAGCACTATTTCGAGTGTAGTATTTGGTTTCTGCTACCCCTCATCATGAGAGGAGTAGCAGAAACCTCGAAAGACCCCCTTATTTCAAACTTTGGTGCTGTTTGATGGTCCTTCCTTCCTTTCTTCCCTCAGTGCTATGCCAACTGGCGTAGGCGATCATGGCCCTCCAGCCCATCTATTCTGAGTGCTTTCTAGCATTTTTACAGTGCTTTCGCACTGTAACCAGGAAGTAATACTATCCCATAATTTCTCTCGCTGCCTACCCCTACCCCGCTTACCATCTAATTTCCCCATCATTACTAGGTGTTCAAGTCCTAATTTCTTCATTACATGTCCTATAAATGTTGCTTAACTTGTCCTTGTTCTCACTAGCAACAATCTCCTACACTGTGCTTCAATCAAAATGGACTCATTTGTCCTCTTAGCTGTCCATGGAGTACGCAACATCCTTCTTAAAAGCCACATTTCTGTGGCTTCAATGGACTTCTCAGCTTGCTTGCTGATTGTCCACACTTCAGACCCATACAATAATATTGGCTCAATATAACATTGCAAAACTCTTTTCCTAACTTCTAATGATAATGACTTGTTAGTGAGGATACTCCTCATTCTCTGGAATGCAGACTTCACTTGTGCAATTCTGCATTTAACTTCTGTTGTACACCTACCATCTGATGTGATATATCACCCCAAGTATTTAAATATAGTCACCTGATGTATAACTATCCCATTCACACTTATATTACACCTTGGCATAACTTTGCTTTTTGTTATTACAATTGATGTTTGATGGTGCCAAGTTCAAAATAAAGTAACTCAAAATAATTTACACAATATGTGTTACACAAATTGTACACATTTTTCTGAGTTAGGGCTACACTCTAGATGTAGTCTTAGATGGGTTGTCTTGGGGACATCAGAAGACTCCTCTCTAATTTCCAGGTTACTCCTTGCCCAGTTTCTAGCCTCTGGTCCAAGGTATGGAATCACTAGGCCATCTCAAAGATCAGTTATGATAATTTAACATAGGGGACTATATGTTTAACTAAATCTTGCTGTTGGAAACAGCAAAAAATGTCAGTCATGTCTTCCCTCTGCCCAGCTTCTCAAAAATTAACCTAGAAGCAGAACCTAGCATGGGAAATTTCAGTCCAAACAATTAATCTTTCCCAACTTATTGGTTCCTGCTTATTGTATAAAATGATAGACAACTTTAGCATCATGTTTTGCTGCAAGCTCTGCCTAAGATATGTGTCCATGCAAATATGTTCATTTCTGGGGCCAAATTATTCTGATTGGAATAAATGTAGTGTAATTCCATTGATATGGACTCACACCAGTCAAATTCCTTTGAAGTTAATGGGCTACTTTGCACTCAGACTAGCCTGAAAGCCTGACTTGGCCCAGAATGTGTAAGGATAACTAGCATTATTTACATGAGGTAAGAAAATGAAAACAAAAAAGTAGTCATGTAGCACTTCAAAGACTAACAAAATAATTTATTAGGTGATGAGCTTTCATGGGACAGACCCACTTCTTCAGATCATCCATCCCACGAAAGCTCATCATCCAATACATTATTTTGTTACTCTTTAAAGTGCTACATGACTGCTTTTTTTGTTTTGATAGCATACAGACTAACACGGCTACTTCTCTGTCACTGTTCAACATGTGAGGTAAGAAGATGAATGTATAACTCACACATGGTTGAGACAAACAGTTATTTTGAGCTCATCTTCAGCTGGTATAAATAAAAGTGAACTTGGACTTCACTCCTTTGATATTCTAATTATAGGCTGCATGATGCACGCCTTTCGACCACATGAAATCTTACTCATTTCAATGTGAGAGGCATGTACAGAGTAAAGTTTGTCTTGCTTTTCTTTGTCTAAATCAGAAAACAATTAGTAGATCAGAAAGTGACAGCCAATACCATGCTACAAATTAGAGCTGGTAAAAGGTCTGCTCGTTGACGGTGAGAGCAATTCATTTCAAACATTTCTTCATGGACGAGTAGTTTTTGAACTAAGAACCTAGATACCTTCTACAACACTAAGAAAATTATTAAGTTTACTAAGACACATATGAAACTCTTGTGTTGGATGAAAGATATTTTCATTTGCTAAAAATATTTTGGGCACCAATGAAAAAGACCCACCCCCCCGTCAAAAAAAAAATATGCAACTAAATTGTGGACATCGTTGCAAGAGGATGTCACTGAGGACAAGAAGTTAGCAAGATATTAAAAAGGAGTGAATGCTTATGTGAATAAATATATCCAGAGTCAGAATTGTAGATTCTAAGAAAGTTCAGGGAAGCACATAAAAATTTGTTCTTCAGGGCTTAAACAAATCTGACTATTAAGAATTAAGGAGGAGACTTTGTTAGGGGATAGATAGATAGATATCCTACATCTGCTTTCAGTAGGCTTTTGTGCAGCTACCTGTCTGATCTCTGAGCTAGGATACTGGAGCAGGAGTCAGTATGGTGGGACTCAAACCAGTATGGTGGTTCCTGTGTAAAATTTCTTAAAAGTCAGTACATTCAGTAGAAATGGT
Organism: Carettochelys insculpta; assembly: GCF_033958435.1. NCBI lineage: Eukaryota > Metazoa > Chordata > Testudines > Carettochelyidae > Carettochelys > Carettochelys insculpta. Next base: position 306,496,492 of record NC_134137.1, on the reverse strand, counting down.
AACAGGAAAAATCTCTGTTCCAGATTATAATGAATACCACACCAAAATTTCCATTGCCTTTCTCCCTTGCAAAAACTCAAAGAAAATATATGAGCTCTGCACCATGACCTGAAGCTCAGTAGACTGATTCTGTCAGAACAGAGAAACAAGTTCCATGATACTGTGCTTCCCAAGGTATTTGAATCTTGAGAGTAGAAACCCTGCTTAGTTCTGCTGGGGATAAACCCTGCCCCTCAACCGAATGCATCTGGGGAGCTAAGAGAATTTCACTTCCCATTTAGCTTCCTCCTATAGACTTTTTCTTGAAGCCGAGGCAGTTGTAACAATGCTAAAGGATAAGTTTCTTATAGCACTTAGCATGGAATTTTATTAGGCAATGGAAAACAGTCTGAAGATATTTCATTTTTCTCTGGCCTGCTGTAGAATTTTGCCTAATGCCTCTAGCCCTTTTGCTCTAGCTTCTTGCTACAGATAAAAAGAAAACAGCATGCGTGACCTCAAAGGGGTGATGCTCCCTATTTTAACAGTGCTGGGGCTCCTGTGTTTGAGGTATAGGAGGAATACCATCCTCTTGCTTCCAGCTCACTAAAATGTAAGGGAATTTTTAGTGTGGTGAGTTCCAGTGCTTTTTCTTATCCAAACTCCATGCCTGAGTTCAACTTTATATAGGAGCTCTTCCTGGTGAAGAAATCAGCCAAGTTACCTAATAATCTCCTGGGCTATGGTGTGAGAGATTTGTGGAGATCTAGGTAGACAAAAATGGCCCTCAGATGCAGTAGAAGTAATTTAGTACAGTTAAATATAACAATTTGACTATAAATATACAATTAACTATAATTTATCATTTACTCTATCAGTGTTCTGTGCTTTTATTTGATGTTCACTCATCTATTAAAGTTTAATTTTCTTTGGTATGATATATTAAATTGAGGAGAGACCAAAAATAAGCAAATGACTTTTCAAGCAGGCTCTATTCTACACTGGAGCTCAAAAACCACTTTTATTTCAATGTGTAAAACCCAACATTTTCATACCAATGGAGCATAGAAATAATTTGTAAATATCAACCTATGATCTCTTTCACAAAGGGATTAATTCAGCAGAGCAGTTAAACACAGCTGCCCTGAGCTCTGGTTGCATATGGAAGACTTGGTGCGATGGACGTAGGAACCCAGCACAAGTTAGAAGATTATTAACAGGCAACTGGGCAACCTACTCAGTTCCACCTTATGACACTTGAAGTAGGTTCCAGGCTTTCAGGGAGGAGTTCAGTGCACTTGGGATGTAGTTGGAAAGGAAACCAAATCTTAAATTCTCACTGGGGTAGAGATAGCTGGCTGGCCTCAGACCCTGATGTAGGCTGTTGTCTACCAGTACATTCCTGAGGGAAGACAGGCCTGATCGAAGGTGACTGTCTTGGCTACTTGAGACTGACTTAGACCTAGCCAAGTCCAGAAGGGGCAGAAGAATTTCTTATCTGGGGAATCCCCAGAATTCAGGATGACTGGAGAAGTTTACATTTCTGTGTGTTAATTTTGGGCTTGGGATACATTGAATGGGGTGGGACTTTTACAGGATAGGCTGGAGGCCTGACAGATCAGCTTAAGAAGCGGAGGGAAATGGAGGTAGAGATCTACTCCAGGAGGGCACATGGGGAGGCAGTGTGGCTTCCCCTGGATATAGTCCCAGTCTGGTAATTACAGTGGATGGAATCCACAAGGGACTTAAGCATTCCAAAGCTGAGCATCATAGTGTGTAACTTTTCAGGGCTGAGGAAAAAACCTCACAGGAACAACACTGTGAGCGACAGTTAAGTGCCTAGGCTGCTGTAGCCAGACAGAGCCCCCTTCCCCCCGACCCCCGACTCTTGCTCTACTCCATCTTGCCTCCCTTAGGTACTTCAAAGCACAAAAAGGGTTAAAAGAAACAGCCCAGTCTTGGAATACCCGAGAGCGCAGATGTGCTTATCTCCACGCATAAGTCTTTGATGGTCCGGAGCAAAAGCCAGACTGACCCTGAATGGACCGAAACCAGACAACAAAGGACAAATGGCCTAACAGACAGCCAGGGCCTCGGGCTGCCTTTGGCCAGTACTGGTGATTGATACGCCCACGCTTGGTCCCAGACAGAGGAATCTCCTGCCCATTAAGAAAGAATGCCCTAAATTATCTCCACCTCACAGATGCAAACTAAGCCCTTGAACTCCCTGTGAGAACCAGTGTCACGAGATGATTTAATTCAATTTGCACCCTTTTAGATAAGGAAGAGTGTACGTGACCCAATGGGTATAAAGAAGGGCCCAGCAAACCCCCTAATTGAGCTCCAATTACCTCTACCTGCTGGTCAGGAGGGTCTTTGCCTCCCAAGGTCCCAGAGGACGCCCTCCTCATAGACTGCTTCCCAAGGGATTGAGTGAAAGAGACGCTGGCCACGCCACGTTGAGTAACGCAGGGGTGAGACCTGCTAAGTGTTTTTACTTTTGCTTTTGCGCACATTTAACAATAGATCTATGAATTAAAGTAGTTTTGGTATATGCTAGTTGTTTGTAATCAAGTATAAATCTTGTAAGCTTGCAACAAAGTGTGTGTGTGTGTATATATCTATATATATCTATATCTATATCTATATCTATATATATATCTTGTAATCTTGTAACCATAAGAGTTAAGTCTCCTTAGTCAATAAATAAGTAATTGGTTAAGTTGTAACCTGACTCTCCCTGTTACTGTGCAAGCTGAACACAAAACAAAGAACCCAGATGCTTTTCAGCGGCATTAGCCTGGTCATTGGTGAGACCGTGCTGAGAGCTGAGCGCTGAGTCTTGCTGTCTCCATGGGACAGACTCTCTGGGGCACCCGTCAGCCACCCTGGCTGCCTGCTGTGAAGGGACTTTTCCTGTCCTAGCAGCTAAAGACTCGGATGAAAATAAGGGCATAGGTGGTATCTCACCCGACCATCGGCTAACAGCTGCCTGCACAATGAATGGGGCAGGGAGCCAGGCCCTGAAGAATGTGATCCACTAAATCCAGCATTCTAGATGGCAGGCTGGTGCCTAAGCAAACCAGTGAGAGATGCTGTGTGATGCGTATGCATGTGTGCTAAGCCCCACCCCTTCCTGTGAACTATGTGCATAACTCAAGCACAACTTCTAACTTTTAGGCCAGCCATTAGAGCAATTCACTGGGCTGGGGGAGCTTCAGACTCAATTCCTTCCTCCCAGGCTGATGGAGGTGAGAGGATGTGAACAGGTGTCTCTCTCCCCTAAAGCTAGTGCTCTTAACACTGAGCAATGGGGTATCAGAACAAGGGCTCCCTCCATCTCTCCCTGTGAAGATGTTCCACTGTGGATAGATAAATAAATAGTCATTGGGCTGATGTTAATAGTCAGTGGGACTGACTCTGTAGTCCTGTGATCAGGGCACGCACCTGAGAGGTGAGAGACCTGGGTCTAGTCGATCACTCATTCATAAAACACCAATGAACAGATTTAAAACAAATTTTAAACTGACCAGTAGGACAGTCAGAAACTGACAGGAATTGGCAAGTGCCTGTTAAATGGCTTCATTATCGCTTGACTGGCTCATTCACAGTTTCTGCCAATAGGTCTGACAGACTTTTTCACTTTTAAATTAACTAGATCCTCTCCAGGGGAAGCAGAAACACAGAACAGGGATAGGAAGAGGCAGGTGGCGGACATTAAGACCAAGGGGTTCCTCATATTTCCTGCTGCTCTATGCAGCTGTGTATGGGTAAGAATGGGTCTGCCTACATGCCACCAAAATAAGTGTGCAGTGTAGACATCCATAACTCCCAGTTAGAGCTCCACTGTGATCCTCAAACCTTCCACCTTCCTTGGCTCCTAAACTCACATGGTGCCTCAGTTTTCAGTCTGAAGTTCCTGCTGCCTACCAGTAGGCATCCAGACACCTATCTCCCACCTAAGCCCCAGAGCAAATCACAAAATAGATGAAGGTAGGAAGTTGTACACATATCAGATGTATCTACCTACCAGATTGAGACCTATTCAAAATATGGCTAGAGAAGCAAGAAGAAATGCTCCTGCTTCCCATCTTATGGCTCTTATCCCAATAGGTAAAGCACTCATCAGGGATAAAAGATACCCAGGCTCCCTTCCCCTTGTCCACCGGAGCCAGTGAAATGTTGGAGGACCCCTGTTTAAATCCTCTCCAGAAAATGCTCTAACCACTGAGCTATGAGGTATTCTGGTGTTGGGGCTCCAGGAGCTTCTCTTGTTGAAGATCATAGAATCACAGAATATTGGGACTGGAAGGGACCTCGAGAGGCCATCGAGTCCAGCCCTCTGCCCTAATGGCAGGACCAAATACTGTTTAAACCATCCTGGATAAACATCTATCTAACCTGTGATGTTCCTTTGGAAAAAGATGCACCCTGAGTAACACAATTTATAGTTATCTGTTATCCTCACTGGCGCTTTCTGGAACTTTTATAATATTTTTTGCCCTACTTGGAACTTGTTTTCCTATTTATCTATATCTTTCTTTGAAATGTGGCACCTAGAACTGGTCATAATGCTCCAGTTGAAGCCTTATTAGTACAAAGTAGAGTAGAATAATTACTTCTCATGTCTCACTTAGAACACTCTTGCTAGAATGTCCTAGAACGATGTTTGTTTTTTTTCCAACAGTGTTACAGTGTTGACTTGTGTTTAGCTTTAATGCCCAGATTGCTTTTCACGATACTCCTTGCTACGCAGTCATTTTCTATTTTCTATGTGTACAATAGACTGTTCCTTCCTAGGAGTACTTTGCTTTTGTCCTATTTAATGACATCCTATTTACTTCATATCATGTCTTCAATTTGTCCAGATGATTTGAATTCTATCCTCCAAAGCATTCATAACCCCAGCCAGTCTGGTTTGCAAACTTTATAATCAATGCCACTATCTAAATAAATGATGAAGATATTGAACAAAACCCAGAACCAATACCTTATGAACCACGCTTAACATACCCTTCCACCTTGACTGTGAACAATTGATAACTATTCTTCTTCTATGGTTTTCCAATCAGTTATGTATTCACTGTATAGTAACTCTATTTAGGTTGTATTTTCCTAGTTTGTTTACGAGAGGGTCATGCAAGATAGAATCAGAAGCAAGAAGTAAAATCAAGATATACCACATCTACCGCTCCCCCACTCATCCATAAGGCTTGTTACCATGTCAAAAATAGCTGTTAAGTTGGTTTGACACTGTTTCTTCTTAACAAATCCATGCTGACTCTTACTTAGCACCTTATTATCTTCTAGTTGTTTGCAAACTCATTGCTTGATTATTTAATCCATTATCTTTATGGTAATGAATTTAAGCTTATGGTATGTAATTCCCTGATTGTCCTTATTTCCCTTTTTATAGACTGGCACTGTATTTGTTTTATTCCTATCTTCTGCAATCTCTCCTGTCTTCCCTGAGATTTCCAACATAATGGCCAATGGCTCATATGTCTCCTCAGTGAGCTCCTTGAGTTTTCTATGATACATTTTATCTGGCTATGCTAATTTGAAGACTTCTAACTAGTTTAAATAATTTTAAGTCATTTCCCCCCCTATTTTAGCCTCAGATCCTATCACATTTTCAATGACATTCACTAGGTTAGCTATACAATGGCTACAAACCTTTTTGCTGAAAACTGAAACAAAGAGATCATTTAACACTTCTGTCTTTTCCATATTTTTTCTGATTGTTTCCCCATCACCTCATTAAGTAGTGGGCCTGCCATGTCCTTGGTCTTTCTTTTGCTTCTAATGTATGGGTAGAATGATACATGTTATCCTTTATGTCTTCAGGTAGTTTAATCTTATTTTGTGGCTTGGCCTTTATAATTTTGTCACTACATGCTTCTCTTGTTTGTTTAAATTCACCCTTTGTAATCTGATCTCATTTCTACTTTTTACAGGGCTCTTTTTTGAGCTTCAGATAATTGCAGAGCTCCTGGTTAAGCCCAGATGGCCTCTTGCCATACTTCCTATCTTTGCTGCACAGTTCCCCTTCCTAAATTCATTTGGAAAAATAGCCAGTTCTCTTGAACTTGTTTCCCTCGTAGATTTGCTTTCCATGGGATTTTAGTCACCTACTCTCTGATTTTGCTAAACTCCACATTCTTGAAATCTATTATCTTTATTGTGCCATTTTCCTTTCTACCATTCCTTAGAATCACAAATATGAGGATGATGCTTTATTGAGCTTTCCATCTGGGTATCCAGGTTGTTCCACCAGCATTAACAAATGATCTTAGGCACTTGCATTAGATAAGCAATAGGCAATGCTATGTCAGTGGGACCTGTGACCACCTCCTGGGGAAAGGGAGTACTTATGTTGAGAGGAGAAGCTCTCCTGTCAGTGGAAGTAGCGTCTTCACTCAGGGAATGTCTATACTTACCACTCATTCAATGCACTGTGATTGATCTTCCAGAGTTCAATTTTACCTCATCTATGAAGACACAGCAAAATCGATCTCTCTGGGCTATGCCATTGACCCTGGTAGTAAAGGACATTGGCATGAGCTCAGAGACCCCCGATCTACACTAGGGAACAAAGTCAATGAAGATACATTGATTCTAGCTACACTAATGGTATAGCTAGAATTGTGTATCTGGGATCAACTTTGTTCCCTATTGTAGATCAGGCCTAGGTACTACAGGGGCATCCTATCTCATAAGGTTCCCAAATTTTAAAGTTGGATTGAAATTACCAAAATAGTGGAAGTGCTTTCAACTTACACATTCTATTTAAGAATTCTTATACATTCTATTTAAGGCCGCAGTTGGAGAATTGTGTCCAGTTCTGGGCACAGGATTTCAAGAAAGATGTGGAGAAATTGGAAAACATCCAGAAAAGAGCCACAAGAATGATCAAAGATCTAGAGAACATGACCTATGAAGAAAGGTTGAAAGAATTGGGCTTGTTTAGTTTGGAAAAAAGAAGATAAAAGGGGGACATGATAGCAGTTTTCAAGTATCTAAAACGATGTCATAAGGAGGAGGAAGAAAACTTTGTTCTTCTTGGCCTCTGAGGATACAGCAAGAAGCAACAGGCTTGAAATGCAGCAAGGGAGGTTTAGGTTGGACATTAGAAAGAAGTTCCTAACTGACAGAGTGGTCAAACACTGGAACAAATTGCCTAGAGAGGTTGTGGAATCCCCATATCTGGATATATTTAAGAACAGGTTAGATAAATGTCTATCAAGGTTGGTCTAGACAGTACTTGGTCCTGCCATGACGGCAGGAGGCTGAACTCAATGACCTCTCAAGGTTCCTTCCAGTCCTAGCATTCTATGGACACAGACCGGCTAACCTAGTGAGGAGGGCTTTAAACTAGGTTCGACAGGGGGCAGGGGAGCAAAGCTCACAGGTAAGTGGAGAACATGGAAACCTGGGAGATGGGTCAGAAATGGGAGGCAGCATGGGCAACAATGTCAGAATAAAAAGAGGGTCAGGGCAAAACAGGGAGGCAAGATCAAATCAATATCTTAGATGCCTATATACAAATGCAAGAAGTATGAGTAATAAGCAGGAAGAACTGGAAGTGCTAATACATAAATACAACTATGACATCGTTGGCATCGCAGAAACTTGGTGGGATAATGCACATGATTGGAATGTTGGTATTGAAGGGTACAGCCTGCTCAGGTAGGATAGACAGTGAAGAAAAGGGTGGAAGTGTTGCCTTATATATTAAAAATGTACACACTTGGACTGAGGTGGAGATGGACATAGGAGATGGATGTGTTGAGAGTCTCTGGGTTAGACTAAGAGGGGTAAAAAACAAGGGTGATGTCCTGCTAGGAGTCTACTGCAGGTCGCTTACCCAGGTGGAATAGGTGGATGAGGCTTTTTTTAAACAACTAACAAAGTCATGCAGGGCTCCGGATTTGGTGGTGATGGGGGACTTCAACTACCCATGTATATGTTGGGAAACTAATACAGCGGGGCACAAACTATCCAGTAAGTTTTTGGATTGTATTGGAGAGAATTTTTTGTTCCAAAAGGTTGAAAAAGCTACCAGGGAGAAGCTGTTCTCGATTTGATTTTAACAAATAGGGAGGAATTGGTAGAGAACTTGGAAGTGGAAGGCAGCTTGGGTGAAAGTGATCATGAAATCATAGAGTTCACAATTCTAAGGAAGTGGAGAAGGGAAAACAGCAAAATAGAGATAATGGATTTCAGGAGGGCAGATTTTGGTAATCTCAAAGAGCTGGTAGGTAAGGTCCCATGGGAAGCAAAACTGAGGGGAAAAAAGGCTGAGGAGAGTTGGCAGCTTTTCAAAGTGACATTATTAAGGGCCCAAAAGCAAGCTGTCCCGCTGTGTAGGAAAGATAGAAAATATGGCAAAAGACTGCCTTGGCTTAACCAGGAGATTTTGCACAATCTCAAAATAGAAAAGGAATCGTATAAAAAATGGAAACAAGGACAAATTACAAAGGATGAATATAGGCAAACAACACAAGAATGCAGGAGCAAGATTAGAAAGGCTAAGGCACAAAATGAGCTCAAACTAGCTACAGGCATAAAGGGAAACAAGAAGACTTTTTATAAATATATTAGAAACAAGAGGAAGACCAGGGACAGGGTAGGGCCATTGCTCAGTGAGGAGGGAGAAACAGTAACAGGGAATTTGGAAATGGCAGAGATGCTTAATGACTTCTTTGTTTCCGTCTTCACTGGGAAGTCTGAGGAAGTAATGCCCAACATAGTGAATGACAGTGGGAAAGGGGTAGGGTTAGAAGTTGAAATAAAAAAAGAACAAGTTAAAAATCACTTAGAAAAATTAGATGCCTGCAAGTCACCAGGGCCTGATGAAATGCATCCTAGAATACTCAAGGAGCTGATAGAGGAGGTATCTAGGACTTTATCTATCATCTTTGGAAAATCATGGGAGACAGGAGAGATTCTAGAGGACTGGAAAAGGGCAAATATAGTGCCCATCTATAAAAAGGGGAATAAGAATAACCCAGGAAACTACAGGCCAGTCAGCTTAACTTCAGTGCCAGGAAAGATAATGGAGCAGGTAATTAAAGAAATCATCTGCAAGCACTTGGAAGGTGGTAAGGTGATAGGGAACAGCCAGCATGGATTTGTAAAGAACAAATCATGTCAAACTAATCTGATAGCTTTCTTTGACAGGATAACAAGCCTTGTGGATAGGGGAGAAGTGGTAGATGTGGTATACCTAGACTTTAGTAAAGCACTTGATACGGTCTCGCATGATATTCTGATAAAAAAACTAGGCAAATACAATTTAGATGAGGCTATTATAGGGTGGGTGCATAACTGGCTGGATAACCATACCCAGAGAGTAGTTCTTAATGGTTTTTAATCCTGCTGGAAAAGTATAACAAGTGGGGTTCCGCAGGAGTCTGTGTTAGGACTGGTTCTGTTCAATATCTTCATCAATGATTTAGATATTGGCATAGAACGTACGCTTATTAAGTTTGCAGATGATACCAAGCTGGGCGGGGTTGCAACTGCTTTGGAGGATAGGGTCATAATTCAAAATGATCTCAATAAATTGGAGAAATGGTCTGAGGTAAAGAGAATGACATTAAATAAGGACAAATGCAAAGTGCTCCACTTGGGAAGGAACAATCAGTTTCACACATACAGTATGGGGAGAGACTGTCTAGGATTGACTGCAGCAGGAAGGGATCTAGGGGTTATAGTGGACCACAAGCTAAATATGAGTCAGCAGTATGATGCTATTGCAAAAAAAGCAAACATGATTCTGGGATGCATTAACAGGTGTGTTGTGAACAAGACACGAGAAGTCATTCTCCCGCTCTACTCTGCTCTGGTTAGGCCTCAGCTGGAGTATTGTGTCCAGTTCTGGGTACTGCAGTTCAAGAAAGATGTGGAGAAATTAGAGAGGGTCCAGAAAAGAGTGACAAGAATGATGAAAGGTCTAGAGAATGTGACCTATGAAGAAAGGCTGAAAGAATTGGGCTTGTTTAGTTTGGAAAAGAGAAGATTGAGGTGGGACATGATAGCGGTTCTCAGGTATCTAAAAGGGTGTCATAAGGAGGAGGGAGAAAACTTGTTCTTCTTGGCCTCTGAGGATAGAACAAAAGGGAACGGGCTTAAACTGCAGCAAGGGTTTAGGTTGGACATTAGGAAAAGGTTCCTAACTGTCAGGGTGATCAAACAGTGGAATAAATTGCCAAGAGAGGTTGTGGAATGTCCGTCGCTGGAGATATTTAAGAAGAGGTTAGATAGATGCCTATCAGGGATGGTTTAGACAGTACTTGGTCCTGCCGTTGGGGGAAGGGGCTGGACTTAATGGCCTTTCGAGGTCCCTTCCAGTCCTAGTGTTCTATGATTCTATGATTCTATGAATTACTGAGTTTGTGTCACAATCTTATGCTGTTTTCCAATGTATTCTTTGAGTGAATATCATTGGGGAGGTCCAGAGAAAGAGTGCATTTTAATCAAGAATAGAAAGAAACTTCTTTGTTAAGGAATTAAAAATCATAGAATCATAGAATACTAGGAGTGGAAGGGACCCCACTTGTTATACTTTTCCAGCAGGACTGAGAACCATTAAGAACTACTCTCTGATGTGGATGTTTCTCAAACAGAGCATGTACTAAGTACTGTAGTACTCTGTAAAAAAAGAAAATAAACCTTCTGGGCTGTGCAGCACTAGCTGTGCCGTGGCTTTTATTATTTTGTTACTTCTGATTGCCACAGGTCACCCTTAATGCCACCAGGAACATGTGACTTGCCCCCAAGAAATACAACATAATTTAGAGGAACAGCTGTATGGCGGCGGAAAGTCACAAATAGTCCCCACAGGCGGGTCAGACTCTGTAACTGAACTTACACTGTCTGCACATGATGGCTGCTTTGAAGCCTACATGTGCAAGCTGTTCTTCCCTAAGAGGTGATGTAATTTGAGAAAAGCTGCCAACTGCAAATGCATGTGAGCAACATCTTCAGATACATCTGTCGTATGTTAACCTTCAATCTGAGCCACATTAAACTGAACAAAGTTACCCAGAAGTGTACTTTGCTTTAATAGTCAACTGTAAACCTACAAAAACATAACTCAGAATCAATAGCTTTTAAAATTCACACCAACTCTTGCTTTCACCTCAAGCCTGTACACAGGAAATTCTGTGTGTGCGTGTGCATTTGCGTGTGCATGTGTGTTCTTTTTTTGTAAGTATGGACCACCTGCCCCCAACAGCCCATGCCCTTCTCTCCAGCCCCTGACCCTCCAGCTGGCCCTGCCCACCCCCACTTCCCTTCCAGCCAGCCTGCCCCCTCCCCAAGCATCCCTGCTGCTGGCGGCAATGCCCATGCTTACTGGGGCCCCTTCTGCCCTCCCTCTTCCCCCCTCCTACCTGCCCTACATACTAAGGTCCTGGCTGCTGAGCACCTGGGGCTCTCTCAGCTGCTCCCAGCCCTGTGCATGCACGAGGGCTCTCCTGATGGTGCACAGGGCAGGGGAGCAGTGTTCCCTCTAAGATTTTCCATCTTTGGATGGGTTGAACTTTCTTTTGGGTGGGTTAAAATTTCTTATGTGCAACAGCAATACTGAGGTGTTACGTGGATATGCGCCACCAGTATGAACAAAAAAAAATAGATATAAATATATATCGTCTCTAGGTGCAGAAGAAAATATATTCAAATAAGGGATAATTAACAAAGAGCAAAGCTTATGATGTTTATTTAGTATGAAATCAAATTAATAGTGAATAATTAAAATAATAATATAAATCAAATAATAAAGCGTAATGAAAATAATAATGAACACGACTCTGGGAGTACCTGTATTATCGTCCTTTCTAACAACTCAATCTAGTGAAAACGCCAAAATGCACATTATCCACACACACAGTCCAGCTTTAAGATGCTAAACAAATCTACAAGTCAATTAGAAATACTCCAAATATTATGGGATGGATAGTGGCAGGCTCAGGGCAGGGGGAGGGGATGTGGGGGTGCACAAGTCAGGGCTGGGATAGATGATGGCGCTCAGGGTATGGGGTTGCAGTGTGTGGGGGTGCAGATGTTAGGGAGGGGAGCTGTGGACAGGGAGGTGCAGTAATCAGGGTTGGGGTGCATGAGGGGCTCAGGGGAAGGGGTTGCAGTTTGTGAGGGTGCAGAAGTTAGGGTAGGGTGCTGGGTGTTCAGGAGTACGGGTTGGACTGTGTGAGGGGCCAAGATCAAGGCATCAGGTTTCATGGGGGCCTCAGGGAAGGGCATTAGGGTGGGTGGGGTACAGAAGGTGGGGCAGGGTGCTGGGTACAGAGTGTGTGGTAAGGGAAGACGACCCATTGGAGCCACCTCTGCTGGAGCTGGGGCAAGGCTGCAGGCCCTGGGGCAAGGCCACCCCAGTTCAGCCCTTCTCACCTCACCCTTGCTAGGCCTGAAGATCTCCCCATGCCCCCACTTGGCCTGAACACCCCACCCCCACTTGGCCCCAAGATCCCTCCTACCCCCTGCTCTGTCTGAACACCCCCACCCCTGCTCAGCCCCGGAGGGGGAGGATTACATGTGACAGGGACAGGCAGTGGGGGCAGGTGGTGGTAGCAGCTGCAGGGGTTTCCCCCTCCTCTTTCCCCCACTCACCACGCAGTGCTCCACCTCGGCCTCCGGGCCTACTGAGCCCCACTTCTCTGTGGGTGGCTCTCAGGCCTCCAGCCACACAGCGGGGCTCAGCTGGGCTGGAGGATGCAGCGGAGTTCCCCCCAGTGAGTGCGGTGGGACAGAGACTGTGGGGAAGTGATCCCCTGCGGCTGCAGTCCACTGCCTGGCCCCTGGTCCAGGTAATCCCTGGTCAGGCTGGGGTCAGGGTGGGGGACAGAACAGGGAAGGGGAAGGGTGGCCCATTGGAGAGGTGCAAATGCACCCCTTGTATCCCTCTCCCCTGAGTTTTTCTCTAACTGTTGTGACAGGTTCAGGACACACCTCCACACCAGTCCTATGTTTTACATGTGAGAGGACCTACTGTTTCTCTAACTCCAAAGCAAGAAGAGTGGCTGAGAAAAGCTCTAGTTCCATGTTGTCCATCTTACTAGCCACATGTGGCTATTTGGCCAGTTGGGTGTGGCTATGTTGGCGTGAACAATAAAGATATTTTCAGAACAATGTGGTTAGTTCTACCACTAGTGACTACTGCTTCACAGCTGGTTGGGCACCACAGCTCTAGTTAGAAGCTCTAGAGTGAAGTGCAGAGAGTGTAAGTGCAGCATTAGGAACACTGTTCCTGATTCTAAATAAAAGTTCTTTCTTGAAGAAAATGGTGATGACTCAGCCTCTGTCATGCCACTACCTAGTGTCGGATTCTGCTCTCACCAAAGCCGGTAGGATTACTGCCACTGGTTTTAGCTGACCTGATCTAGCTTTCCCTGTCCATCTAAAGTTCCAATAAGCAAAGGGAATTTTGGCTACACAAAGACTGGTCCCTTCGTTTCACACATTTTACTGTAATAGTGCAGATTAGAAACAGTATGAAAGGGGCCTGAGCTGCAGATCTGTGGATTTCATTTTACCCTGGCTCCCTCTGGTTTAATTCATGTTAGAGCTGGATTTGGATTGTATTTCCAAACACACTGTTGCTTCCCAAAAATTCAGTGATGCACACATCCAGGTTGCCAGTTCAGGCCCATCACTAGATTTAAAGCACACACACGAGAGTGTTTTAAGGTAATCAGCCTGGCTAGGGCTTCAAAGAAAACTTCTGAGTCTCAAGGGCAAAAGGAAAGGCAGAGGAAATGCATTTTCAGTTTAAGGTCTCAAAGAATTGATTTTTACAATTCATTTGTTTGAAATGTAGTTGTTTATACATAAAATAGGCCATGGCAAACATAGCATATGGGCTGCACCTACACTACAGTGACCTGTCAACAGAAGTTGCTGTCAGAAGAGATCTTCTGGCAAAACTTCTGATGACAGATCACATCCACACACAAAAGTGGATCGAATGAGCAATCTGCTCCATTAACAGAGAGTGGCCAGACTGCCTGGCCACTCTCTTGACAGAATGGGCAACTGGAAGCTCAGCAAACAGGGCTGGCCAGTGAACTGGAAGCCCTGTCTTTCAACAGAGGGCCCCCAGAGCCTCTACACAGCTTTTTTGTTGACAGAAACTGTCAAGAAAGGCAGACTTCAAACTCTCTCAGACAAAGAGTTAATGGACACAAAACAGACATAAAAATACTCCTGATCACAAACCAGTCAGCTGACATTTTAATGGAGTGGGCCATTCTGTTAATGACTTAAAAGTGTGCGTTTTACTGAAGAGGAATTTTCACAACATTCTGGAAAGAGAGGCCTCTGAACTCTCTTTTATATTCAAATTCGACCCATTAACACGTGGTTTGAACCAGGATGGGAATTTTTTCGGTCATTATATGGGCTCTTTTGCATTTTTGGCTAATCTAATTCTTGACTCCCCCTGCCCCTGCCCCTCTACTCTCTGATTTGCTCACCTTGATAATTTTTTTTCTGATTTGCCAACCTTGATTACTATTTTTGGTTCTCTGTGCCTTAAATATTGAGTCTGTTCTGGTCTGGCTACGGTCTGAAGAAGTGGGTCTGTCCCACAAAAGCTCACCTAATAAATTATTTTGTTAGTCTTTAAAGTGGTACTTTACTGCTTTTTTGTTTTGTCAAGAAAGGCTTTATTCCTCATTGTGGAGAGGCAGAACGCTGTTGGTTGAAGTGCTGAGTTTTGCTCACAGGCTGTCAACAAAACACACTTTGTGTGTAGACATCCATCCATCCATCCAGGGATGGCATCCACTCTCTGTGCTGAGGAATTACACTGAGCAACAGAATTGCACTGATGTTCCATTGGCTATTTACTGTAACTCTCATGGCCCTTTCAGAATCACAGCTTTACAAGATACAGCCCCTCATATACCATCAGTGTCACTTTCATTCTGAAGCCACTTGGGCCATTGGCAATGATGCCCATGGTTGAAATGAAATGAAAACTCAGCCTATGGGTTGGAACTGAACCTGGGGCAGGTAGAGAAGCCAAATGCCAGAGCCAGGGACTGATGTCAAAAGCCAGACTGGGAGCAGGCAGTGTGCTCATTTAGCCACAACTGATCTGATGAGGGCACCAAGCTTACAAACAGCCCTGCTAAACCAGCAGCCAATCAGGGCCATGGCTATTTCTTCAGTTACAAGACTGTGGGACTCGGCTCACAGGTTGCCTAGGAGCTTAATTAGTCAGGGAACAAGCCAGCACTTGTCCTAGACCTAGCTTGCCTGGACCCTCATTTTTTTATGCATTTCAAGACGTTGCCTGGTATTGATGTTAAGTTAACTTACCTGTAGTTAGTCCTAGTCCTCTCAAATTCACCAGTGTTTCAAGCCTTGTTAAAAGCAGGACTGTAAAATGATTAAAAATGACAATTATTTGTAAGATTAAAAATTTTTGTGAATGGCAGTTTTAATTGCAGTGTTAAACAATAACGGAATACAATTTAAATTCACTCTGGCCTCTAGAATAGAGGTTGAAGCATGAAAGGGCATATGAGTGTGCTGTGTATCTGGCACATAAATACCTTGTAACGTTGGCTACAATAGTGCAATGCAGCCACCTGTTTTCCCTGTCAGGTGACAGGGTAAATAAGAAGTCAGAAGCAATGTGGGGGGGGTGCCTAGTGGGTTGCATCAGGTTGCCCTGCACTCACTGGCAGGACCACACCACTTTTGAGGAGTGTGGGGGCAGTCCAGCCCTCCCCAGCAGTGGCATGGCCTGAGAGCAGCATGAGATTACTAGCTCATGCTACTCTTGGGCTGCACTGCTGTGGGGTGGGGGCCTGGGCAGGGAGGGATTGCCTGCTGCACTCCTTGGAAGCAGTGAGGCAGTTTCACAAGAAGAGGCAGGGAGCGGTTGGAGCAGGGATGGGGACATGGCAGGGCAAGGCCTGGTCAGGAGTGGGAAGGGAATGGGTGGAGCAGGGGCAGGATCACATGGCCAGCAGCCTTCCCTGGAATCCCTGAACTAGTCGCCTCCATAAGAAGTGGTCTATTTATCTCCCATAAATGTAAACAAATTTATTTGTCTTAGGCTGTGTCTATACCACATTTCCCTTTTGAAAGGAGAATGCAAACGAGCAAGTGTGGAAATGCAAATGAAGAGCAGATTTATATATCTTGCACCTCATTTGGATATTCTCATGCAATCTCACTTCCGAAAGAGACTGCTTTCAAAACAAAAATAGCCCTATAGACTAGTTTCTTTTGACCCTGTTTTCAAACCTGTTTTTCAAAGAACGCTTCTTCCTGAAGCAAAATAGGAAGAAGGGTTTTTTCAAAAACAGGGTTTGTTTTCGAAAGAGCCCTGTCTACGCTGCTATTTTTCTTTTGAAAGAATTCCTTCCAAAAATAGATTATTCAAATGAAGCAAGAGATATGTAAATCATTGCCTCATTTGCATTCCTCTTTCAAAAGAGGAATGCAAGTGTAGACACAGCCTTATTGTTCAACAGAGCCAGTAAAACTGCACTTAATTATGAGTATTTTAAAAATCTCAACAAGTTGGTTTGCATTATTTTCTTGGGTTAACTACGGTTAGTTTGCCATAGTTAAGGGAGAACTCCTTGGCCAATTCCCATAGTACTCTTGGGTACTAATTATCCAGACCAGTAGATTTAAAAATGTTCAACTTTCACAAGTGCTTTTTAATATTCTGCCTATGTACGGATGGAATGGAAATATTTCTTTAACACTGAGACATTCTGACAGGAATACATCATAGCAAACGGAAGGCAGAGAAAATACATTTTCAGTTTAAGGTCTTTCCAAATAGTGAATGGAAATATCTATTTATTATTTCTGCTGCTTTGTATTATGGTTGATATTTTTACCATCATTGTCTAGTATCAGATCCATACCATTCTTAGGATTTCATTTGTTCATCATACATAAAAAAAGAATTCCTTCTTAAAACCCACTGCCTGTAGATTTTCATTGCTACCATTTGGGTTTCCTTAATAATTATTTGCATTTCCTAACTGCTGCTTCTGTTTACTTATTTGCTTTATTGCTGCTTTTGCCTTTCCAGGACAGATTATTTTTGTTCCTCTAGGTCTGGACATTAAACAATTTTCAGTTAGCATTACATTTCTGTTTAAATACTCTCTCCCACTCATTTTTGCTCATAATTGTTTGCAGCTTTGAGAAACTGACCTTTTTAAAGCACCAAATATATACTTTACCAGCTAGAACTATATCTATTTTCACGTATACTTGGAGCATGATTACTTGCATCAGGGAACGGTGATGGGATTCCTGGGGTACAATCTGGAATTGTGGGACCACTGTGCCTCCTTACATCTTCAGCCTGGGCTGTCTCTCACAATGCCTTGCTAGAAACAAGCAGCTACCCCCTCAGGGAGCTGCAACAGTAGGCAAACTCCGAAATCCAACTGGAGTGCATGAAGGCACTCAAAGCCTCTTAGGAATCACACAGATAAAGGCACTAAGCATTTTCCCCAGCTTCCCACCTGCAGTCTTGCCTAGGTCAGAAGCCTAACCAGCTTTTTTAGTTCGCCATTCCCTTAATGTGGAGAGGGCATGCACCCAATTTTGTACACTAAGCAAAGGTTTCTCAAGTGATTCAAGCAAAATGCACAGTTGTAGGTAAGATGTATAACAGGTTACTTACAGAAAGATTGATTTTAGATGGTTATATGTGGTAGGCACAAAAGGACTGTTGTGGTTACCAAAGAAAATAAAAATGAACAAACAATTTAAATCTTAAGCCTTATTGCATTAGGCTTTACTTTTTAGACCAAACAATGTTCTGACTTGACTGGATATTACAGACATTTCCCAGGATCCTGGTTCAGTCTCCTCAAACAATCTTTGTCTTCTCAGTATCCCCAGTCCAGGGTAGGTGGGGGAACAGAATGCCCCCTCATGTAAGCTGTTACTTATTTTATACCTTTGGCCCATGTGCCTGGCAAACACAAGCTCAGGCATGTCCCGGTGGGGTTTGCTGAGTCACAGTGAATAAGCAGTCCCTCGTTTGCTGTGTTCGAGCAGTTACCATTGTGTGGTGCTGGCGTAGTTGAATCATTCAGTTGACTAATGGGTGATCAACACACACCTGGACAGCGTTTCTCCGTATGCTACTAGTAAACTTCCAGCACATTTCAAGAAAATCCATACAGCACAAGCTCATAACTTCATGGACACTAGTGATGTACACATTTGGCCAGATTCATGGAATTCAGCATATCTTATGTGGTATGTTTCGTATGAAACCTAGTACAATCACATGACATTGGTGAATACAGGAATTCCAGTGTGCTGCTTAAGGGAACGGAGTGCCACAATCACCACCAATTTTTAGTTTAGCTATCAATTCATCTTTATCTTTTATAAGGCCGACCATGGAATTACCTTAACTATTGTAATGCATTGTAATAGACAGGTCAGTAACACCAGTGAACTATGAGCATAGAAAGATCTTATTTCCCCTAACCGATAAAGCAAAAGGAGAATTTGATACAGTACAAAAGCTGGGTATTCTGGAAATTACTGACTGCCCTACAGTCTCTGCTAACACTTACTACTGAAAAGCCAATACATATGTATAAATCCTTATAAAATAAAACCATACGTATTATCCAGTATGCTATTTAAAGTGAAAATTAAGGTCTCAGAGGCAAAAATCTTCTTGGCATCAGATGCTGAATATGTATCTTGATTTATCTAACTTTATCTGCCAGACTTTATTCTAATGATTTAACTGTGTAATAAATTGACTGTAATAAATTTAAGCAGATGCAGATTAGCATTACTTTCTGGGTTTCCAAGACGTCTTAAAGAGTAAACTTCACAGACATGGATGATTACAAGATTCTGAAATTACAATGTAGGACCTAATGTTGGATCAGAACATTAAAAGCACTATGAAATATTTAAGCAGTTTTTGTAGAAAGTAAGAGCAACACTTCACTCTTCTAACATAGGACAAAACTGTTTTAACAGAAATTATGTTCAATATACATATGACTCCAGAAGCAAACAAATCAATCACACCTTTTCAATTACATTATGGTAACACTGGAATACAATTCATAAACAGTAATGAGGGCTCTAAATGATGGGGAGTAGGGAGAGGAAGATGTAAGAAATTAACCTAGTCTGTATAGTAGACCTGTCTGACCCCACGAAAATAAAAGCACTAGTGAAAGTGATCATATCACAAAGCAAGAAAGATCTACAGATGGGCATGAGAATGACAAACTGTTTGGCACAATTTGTTCCAAGTATGTCTAAAATACCCTGAAGGTCACAGCCGGAAAATGACTGTTACAGACAAATATTAATCTCTCAACCCATATTTGATATAATGAGGTGATGCAGGAGAATTAGAGAAAGATGAGCTCTGGCCTTCAAACTCAGACTTGAAGCAGTGAGTCAGATTCAGGGTGAAGCCTCCAGCCAGGATAATTCAGGTGGAAAAGCCTGACTGTTGGGCTCCTGCACAGAGAAGAAGGACCTCACAATATGGGCTTTCTTATTTGGAAATAAGACGTGAAATAAGATGGGAAGTAAATGCAGCACACTATACATCTTAAAACAGCTTCAAATTGGTAGCAATAGGACAGGAAAACAGGAACCAACACTTGTTCAGCCAAAGAACTGAAAATAATCCCGAGTGAGTTTGGGAAGTAACATCTGGACATATCCTAATATAAGTCCTTGGAAGTTGTATCTGGGTAAAATAGTTCTGTGGAAGAGATCATAAAGTCAAAGGAACTACCTAGATTTACACGAGCTGAGGATGTGGTCCAGTGTCTCTGATCCATTGTTTACTAAAAGGATCAGAGGGAGAAAAAACAATATATTCTTAAGTGAATTTTTACTATCATTTTCTCCTGTGTATAGCAGTGAGGAAGGCTGGATTGGCACTGATTTATTGGCCCAGATCCATAAAGGGACTGATGCTCATCATCATGGTACCTAAGTTCCAGAAGATCACAGGAGACCCACTGCAATCCACAAGGCCTGAGTTAGCCAACAAGGCTCTCCCTATAATGAACAAGGAAAGAGAGGTGCTTTAGAAAATGGCTCACAAAAGCCAGCTTGCCAGGTGAGGAGTGACATAAAGCAGCCCATGAGGGATGATGTTGAGAGGGATTTGTTCTAAGCCCTGCCTCTCTTACAAGGAAAGGCATCTCTTGGCAGCCTGGACTTTAGCACCTGTCAGGCTATATCTAGATTGCAGGGATTTGCCGGCAGAAGTTTGTTGGAAGATATCTTGCAACAAAACTTCTGTTGCCAGATCATGTCCAGACCACAAGGTGGATGAAAAGAGCAATCTGTGGCTGGATGCCCGGCTGCTCTATTGGCAAAATGGCCACCCGGAACCCTGTCAGACAGGGTTGCATGTCACCAGTTCCTTCCAGGAACCTTGGCAAGATGCGCCCTTACAGGGATCCCAAGACACCCATTCCCTGCCTCTGCTGTGGTCATGCCTACCTCCTTGAGGGAGAGCACAGCTAGTGCAGGCTTCACATCTTGGTGTGTGACACAGCTGGTTCCTGGGAGCCATGCTGCCAGCGCTGTCCCCGGGCTTGCGGTGGCCCCACACTGAGATGCTTCAGCAACTGCTGAACTTCCTGACAGCCGTCCTATTCTTCCTCACAGAGGGAATGCCCAATGCCACCTGTGAGAACGTCACCATGGCTGCACATGTTCATACCTGCACTCCTGCCTCCCTTTGCACAGGCAGCTCTGGAGGAACTGCACCAGTTCTGACTGGTGGGACTGGCTGGTCATGGGGCAGTGAGATGACCAGCAGCGGCCTCAGAACTTCCAAATGTGGAAGGACAGCTTCCTGGAACTCTGTGCCTGGCTCTCCCCAGCCAACCAGAGACAGGACACGCAGCTGCGGCCTGCCATCCCTGTGGAGAAGTTGGTCACAGTTGCCCTCTGGAAGCTCACCACCTTGGATTGCTACCACTTGGTGGACAACCAGTTTGGCATGGGGAAATCCATCACTGGGGCTCTCCTCATGGAGGTAATGCACTCTTGAGCTGCGGGGAGGGGATGTCCTGGCAAAAATGGGACCCTTAGGAAGCGGGGTCAGAAGTGCAAGGGTGGAGCTGGGGTGGGGCAAAATCCTATCCCTGGGGGACTGTGCCATCCCCCTCTTGCAGAGCCCTGCTGCTGGGGGTTGGCTTCACAGGAGGCTCCCAGAGAGTTTGGGGGGGGGTTGGGAGGAGCCTGGGGACCCCCCTGGTATCCAGGGACTCCCTCCCTCATTCTCTGATGTATGTGTTCAGTTGCCTCCCTTTTCAGGTTGTGACAGCCATTAACACAATCTTGCTGTGGAGGGTTATCCATAGAGGAGACATGGATGCAGTAATGACCAGATTCGCCACCCTGGGGTTCCCGAACTGTGTTGTGGCTATCGATGGGACCCACATCCTGCTTGATCTGTGCCCCAGAGCATAGTGCAGCCAAGTACATAAACTGAAAGGGACACTTCTCCATAGTGCTACAGGCCCTGGCTGACAACAGTGTACAGTTCATGGACATTTACGCGGGGGGGAGGGGGAGCTGGGCACATGACACTCATGTGTTCTGAAACTCTAACCTGTGCCAGTAGATGGAGGTGGGCACTACTGTCTCCCACTCTGAGTAAGCAGTCGGGGACATTCAGATGCCACTTTGCACACAGGGGATGTGGCCAACCCTCTCATGCCCTGCTTGAAGCTCTATACCAGCCAATTGGACCCGAGCTGGGAACTGTTCAGCTACCACCTCAAATGGGCTAGGATGCAGGCTGAGTGTGCCTTCAGCTGCCTCAAGGCATGCTTTAGGTGCCTGCTCACTCACCTGGATGTGGGGGAGCACAACATCCACCACGTTGTGGTGTCATGTTGTGCCCTGCACAACATTGTGGAGGAACAAGGGGAGGCCTTCCTTGTGGGGTGGGAGTAACAGTGAGAGGCATGCTTATGAGCATCCAGGCACAGCCACCATCTGCCAGACCCTGAGAGAGAGCTTCTCCCATAGCCCCAATAACCTTCTCCTGGGCACCCCCGTGGGGGCCGTGAGCCCACAGCCATTCCCCATTCCCACCATGACCTCTCCCTTTTCCCCCTCCCCCTTCCCCAATCCCTGCATAATAACCATGGCTGTGGATGCGGTGAACAAATAAATAGGTTTTACTCAAAACAAAACAAAATGTGTGCAAATTCAAAACTATTTACAGGGAAGTGATGTGCATAACTATTCACAGTGGGGGAGCTTGAGAGAGGGGGTAGGGGGCCTCAGAACATGTGGGTGTGGGGGACCATGAACTCGAAGGGCAGTGGGACTCATGGGCATCAGCCTTTGGATCCCCTCCTGCCATGGGTTCAGGACCCCCATCAGGGCTGGGCTGTGGCCAGCATTTGGCCATCATTGCTGGGGTGCAGGTGTGAGGGTATATTGGAGAGCTGTGTGGCATGCTGCTGATTCCATGCACTCAGCTTCTTGCCATGGGGTTCCCCAGGCTCCCTGCAGCTTTAAGAATGGTCGGAGGCAGGAACCATAGAGCACTGATTGCTGTGGACAGAGGGTCCACATGGCCACCTGCATGGTGCCCTGGAAGCCTTTTCTGTAAATAGAAGGCCCCCAGAATGTCTGGACTGGTGTTTTGTTGACAGATCTCCATTGACAACAGCATTCTTCCTTGTAGTGAGCAGGGTGTGGCTGTCAACAAAAGCGCTGCATTCTGCCTGCTTACTGTTGACAGAATGTGCTCTGCGATCTGAATACTGTGTAGATTTTGTTGACAAAACAGCCTTTTTGTTGACAAAACCCCGTAGTTTAGACATAGCCTTATTAACCTGCAAACACAAACTCCTCTCCTGGAGTCAGGCTTCTTAGGTGCCTAAATAATTGCTTGCAGGAATGAGTTAGGCACCTACTGCACTTGACATGGCTAGAGGAGGAAGAGGCGATTTCCATCTTATTACTTTTAGCTTGATGAGTAGAGCACTTTCCTGACTGTGTAAACTCTTTCCCTCCAAATCAGACAGGGATGGATGGAGTGGGGTGGTGGAGGGGGAAGAAATCAAAGTCTGAGCACACCTACCAGATCAGGCCCCATCTGAAACAGGGAAATGAATGACTACAGTGGACCTGACAGCCACCACAAGCCCCAGGGCAAAGTGGGAGGCGGGGGCCTTGCTCTGTGCCCCTATGGGGCAGGGTCAAGGGCAGAAAAGGCAGGACCAAGGGCAGTTGCCCTGAGCACCACTGGGACTACGGTGCTGGGCTCCTTACAGTTGTGCTGAGTGGCAGAGCAGCACTACCAGCACTTCAAAGAGGCCTAGGGCAAATGCTCCCTTTGACACACACTCCTCCCATCAATAAGCCTGAATGACTATCTTTCCCCAGTGTGTGACTTGCTCTGGGGCTTCAGAAGGAGACAAGCTCCTGGATACCTAAAGTAAGACATCAACACACAAGGTCAAAGGCAGACACTTTAGCTCTGAGGTAACTTTTACTTGGAAAAAAACTTAGGTGTCAAGTGGGCTTAGGCTCCACCAGTGTTCAATGGCAGTGTTATAGATGCACATTGATCATAAATCAGGACTTAGGCACCTTAAGTCTCAGGTTTATGTGCCTCAATAGCTTTGTGGATCAGGGCCTCTGTGCATATCATGTCTGTGTTAATTCATCATGTGTCATTGCAACCTCTTTGATTATAGACTGGGGATTTCATGCTGGCTCTCCTAATGAGACGAAACAAATTAATTGTTAATCTCATTAGAGATTGTCTGAAAACAAACCATAAATATTTGTAGTCTGGAACAAATTTTTAGAAAGTGGCTACTCTGACCTTTACCAATGAATTACTTACCTCATGTTTACATGAACTTGAAGTAAAACTCTCTGGTGAAGACAAGCCTGTAAGAGTTACAGAAGAAAGGAGTGCAGAAACTGATTACAGATGCATGAGAGCCAAGCTCAGGAAATGCAAGGTGTCAATACGGGCATGTGAGTAGGTTACATAACCTGTACCCACCTCAAATTTTAAAATACTTTTATTAACTAAGCCAGCATCATCCTCAGTTGCTGAATCTTCTGAAGTTCTAGCTACGTGTTTTATGCAGAAAGAGTAGACATTTGCATTTACATCAAAGTAGGGAAACTAAACAGATTGAAAAGGATGTGCTGGCAAATGTTCCATTGTTTTAAGTTTCCCCATGTGATATGATACATATGTTTAGGTAAAAATCCATGCACCCCGGGCAGGCATGTAAATAAACTTCCCAGATGTGTGCAGTTTATCAAATATATGATAGCATTATCCATGCATTAATCCACACCACTGGGACATACTTTAACCACCTGAGCTGCTTCAAATAGGTTATTAATTTAATTGATCTGCCAATATTTCCTTCTCCTTCCCATCCAACCCCACTCTTTCTAAATATGAAATTGTTCACCACCCAGATGAAATCTGCTCTAAGGCCAGGATATATATGAGTATACCATATCAAGTGATAATTTTTCTTCCCATAAAATGTTATGGTAGCCTAATATCTGGTTGCCCTATTAGAGAAACTCCCAAGCCCCAGCTTCTGAGTAGCCATATCTGGAAGGGCACAAGATGTTAGATTTTAAGGCTGTGAAATTTTTAAGTATAGAAAAACCATTTTTGATCATTATATTTTAATTCTAAATTCTAATGATGTCAGGCTGTGTCAGTATGGCAAAGTTATCTGGAAATAACAGCACTTATTTTGAAATAACTTCAGCAGCATCCAAACAACACACATGCTATTTTGAAATAAAATCAAAATAGCAGGTGCATTTTTCCGATGTCAGTAAACCCCAATTTACATGGAATAATGCCTGTTCTGAAATAGGCACTATTAAGACATGGAATAGCCCTATTTTGAAATAAGCTATAATGGGGTCCAATGGCACTAGTACAAAATAGTGCTATGGACCCAGCAATGCTAGTTCAAAATGCATTTTGGCCACGTCTATACTACAGTGATCTTTAGAAAGATGATCTTCCGCAAGATCTTCTTTCAAAAAAGTGCATCCACACACAAAAAAGCGGATTGAAAGAATGATCCACTCCTTTGAAATAGAACGGCCACACAGCTCCTGCTCTTTTGAAAGAACTGACCAGGGATCGAAAAATCCAGCACCATGAGGACTACTCTTTCAAAAAAAGGCCCATGGAGCATCTACACATGCTTATTTTTTTGAAAGAAGCTTTCAAAACAAGGTGATCTTTCTGATCCGGGAGTGGAAGAGGGCTTCCAGAAGAGCCACATTCTTTCTATTTCAGATCAAAAGAGCACATTTTGCTTGTGGACGTGGCCTTTAGAAAAAGGG
The DNA here is from genome assembly GCF_033958435.1 of Carettochelys insculpta. Taxonomy (NCBI): domain Eukaryota; kingdom Metazoa; phylum Chordata; order Testudines; family Carettochelyidae; genus Carettochelys; species Carettochelys insculpta. Next base: position 306,471,127 of record NC_134137.1, on the reverse strand, counting down.
CCTGATTGTCCGAAAGAACTTGGTAGTGTAGACGTGACCTCTGTGTGCAGACGCGTTATTTTGAAATAGCTATTTCAAAATACCTTATTTCTGAATAGTGCTGCCATGTAGATATAGCCGCAGAGTCCTACACAGTTGTAATCATCTTTGGTGTAAGATGAGGCACCTACTTCACAGGCAAATGAAAATGCACAATTAAATATAGGGAATACCCGAGGGAAGATCACTCTTGATTGTGGGCACTGTGATCATCCCAATACCATTTGACTACAAATCCATCCCATATTTGTGTAATGCTTTGTCTTTGTGTGTGTTTGTATATGTGTGTGCATTCACAAGGCACAAGTGACAAGGAACGACACTCCCACAGGTTCTGAATAGGGAGTACCAACCACATTTCCCAGGTACAGAATTTCAGGAATTTGCTAAGCCTTTATACAGCATATTCTTTCCCTGCCAGAATAACCCCAGGCTAACAGGATGACTACCAGAGCCATTCAGACAATGAAAAACCTCTTCAAGATAAATACTGCGGAGTTCCTTATCTGTCCATGGTGTAGATTAGAAATACACCAGTAACAGGACTTGGCAGAAATATTAATGAGTAGGTGAAGTAGGACTCTTCTTCCCAAAACAGCTCAGTTTCTCAAACCTGAGCAAATACCAAGCTTTCATGGAGAGCAAAGTCAAATGCAACAGTATTACTACAACAGACAACCAGGATAGAGTGAGAGTCAGGCCACAAATCTGTCAGAGAACAGAGCATCACATTTGAAAGGCAGCAGGAATTGTTACTCCTCTGAGGAGCAATTGTTATATATTTGAGAAATGGAAACAGACACAGGAGAAACGGTCAAAAATGCACCTGGAATGAGACCACCCAGATACCTCTTTATAAAGGACAAAAATGATCTGCTGATTGCTGGGAGAGGAGCTGGGGATATGTGCTAATTTGTATCAATGGCAGCAGAATCAGTGCGGACACCAGCATTCCTCTGAGCCAAGAAATGCTTGGCTGAAGTTGCAACATAATCAGCTTGGGTGAGTCATGTTGGTTGCTGCATCCTGAGAAGAACAGCCAGATACTTACAGGACTGACAAACTATAGCTGCCTCTGCAACTGTGAAAAATATTTCCGAATCTAGTGATTTATCTCACCAGTGTTGTTTCTGAGGAGTTAAAGAGGCGAGGACTGGCCTTCTGTTGCTAGTGTGGGAGCAACAGTGCAAACAAATGTTCAACCTTGAGCCTGCACGCTGTGAACTAGATGTTTACAGAAGCTTGAACATACTCACTATAAGATGAGCACTCAGGCAGCTAATGGAAGTGGTGTGGTCTCTCAGACTAACCTGTCTGATTATTAAACAGTTTAACTCCCTAACAGTTAGCTAACATTAGTCCTAATTATGCTCTCAAGAAAAAAAAAGCCTTGAGTTTTATGAGGGTGCAATAGCAGCTAGAATTTAAACAAAACAACAACAACAACAAAACAACTAATGCCAGGAAAGTCAATTTCAACTGTATTAGAAAAAAATCCTTCCTTATCCCTAAGGGCAAAGGACAAAATGGACAATGGATTAAAATATTATAATGAACTGGTTAGTATGTGACTGCCCTCTACTGGATGAAATCAGAACTTCCCATGAGTGTGAAAGAGTGTATGTACCAAGGGAAAACGAAAACAAAAAAGCAGTCCAGTAGCACTTTAAAGACTAACAAAATAATTTATTAGGAGATGAGCTTTCGTGGGACCGACCCACTTCTTCAGACCATAGCCATACCAGAACAGACTCAATATTTAAGGCACGGAGAACCAAAAATAGTAAGCAAGGAGGACAAATCAGAAAAAGATAATCAAGGTGAGCAAATCAGAGAGTAGAGGGGCAGAAGATGGGGGTGGAGTGAGTCAAGAATTAGATTAAGCCAAGTATAATGACCTAAAAAATTTCCATCCCGGTTCAAACGCCGTGTTAATGTGTCGAATTTGAATATAACAGAGAGTTCAGCAGCCTCTCTTTCCAATCTGCTGTGAAAATTCCTCTTCACTAAGATGCAAACCTTGAGGTCATTAACATAATGGCCCACTCCATTAAAATGCTGGCTGACCGGTTTGTGGATCAGGAGTGTTTTTATGGCTGTTTTGTGCACATTAATTCTCTGTCTAAGACAGTTTGAAGTCTGTTCAATATACAAAGCATCTGGGCATTGTTGGCACATGATGGCATATCTGATGTTAGCTGAGGAATATGAGAATGTGCCCGTGATTCTGTGACTAACCTGGTCAGGTGCAGTGATGGTATCCCCAGAATAGATATGTGGACAAAGCTGGCAACGGGCTTTGTTGCAAGGAAAAGTTCCAGGACCAGTGTTCTCGCGGGATAGACTGTGATTGTTGGTGAGAATCCTCATAAGGTTGGAAGGTTGTCTGTAGGAGAGAACAGGCCTGTCACCTAGGGCCTTCTGGAGTGTGGCATCCTGATTAAGGATAGGTTGTAGGGCTTTAATAATGTGTTGCAGTGGTTTGAGCTGGGGGCTGTAGGTAATGACCAGTGGTGTTCTCTTTTTGACTTTTTTGGGCCTATCTTGGAGTAACTGGTCTCTGGGTATTCGTCTGGCCCTGTCAATTTGTTTTTTTTTATTTCTCCTGGTGGGTAATTCAGGTTTATGAATATTTGGTAGAGATGTAGTTTTCAGTCTCTGTCAGTAGGATCTCCACCTCAACTACAGCCCCCAACTCAAACCACATCTTAATCTACTGGACTGCTTTTTTGTTTTCATAGTATATAGACTAGCACAGGTTTCTTTCTGTTAATACACCAAGGTACTGATGGTGAAGACTATATCTCATCTTAACATTAAGGAGCTATGCTATTGGGACAGTAGAGTATTGATTTTATTGCCACTGCTGCCATGAAGTTAAGAGTGGCTCGAGGGTGCAGCACAGTGGGTGTACGCAGCCACAAAATTGTAATAATATTTTCAAGATTGCAGAAGGCATTGTAAAAATGCATATTATAAAGTATTGCTTGATATTGCAATTCCAATTTGCCTGCTATCTAATATTCTGCAACTTCAAATAGAAATTTGGATTTAATGTGACTACTGACAACTGTACAAGGGTGGGAAAAGTCAACTGTAAAAATAATATTTTTGTTTCTTTTCAATAAAGAACCAGCTAAACGAAGTTTCTGTAGGAATAGAAATGAAAATGTCTTAGTGGCTTCAAGCCTATGTAGTTAATGTACTCTAGCTCTTCAGTAGTTTAAAGTTAAATGGTTTTGTGTTTACTGTTTCAAAACTATACGTGTGTCTTTTGCATTTTGAGATGGCATGTTTTGTCAACTTCATTGTCAGCAATGTAATTAGAATAGTCTTCAAACAGCCACAGCAGAGGCACTTGTCACCCTTTTGCAGACGCGTTTTCTCAAGTCCTGTTTTGGTGACATTTGGTAAAAAGAAACCCATTGCCATAGAACTCTGTCATTTCAATTCACTTTTCTTTTTTATCTCGTGCATCTGAAAAAGAGAAAAATTAAACAGGGAATAAAAAACAGAGTACAGCAGCGGGGACATTAAAAACTTGCCTAGTGTCTCAGAAAACTAGCCCCTCTGTAAGTTAACTCATGCAGGATGATCAATGAGCTCATGAGGAGCTCCACTGAGTAAATCTCTCACTTGTCTGATGGGACCTACTGCTGACATGTGAGTCAAAATGTGGTCTGGTGCCAGGGTGTGTAAAGCAGGGGCTGGTCCCCTGGGGGGTGAAATTTCATAAGGGGGCACAGCACGATGGGTTGCTGGGTCTCAGGCTCATCCATCTCATTAAAAATATTGAAATCTTACTGTTTTTATGTCTGCGTATTCACATTCATGTACCAATTCATGAAGTGTTTACATTCTACGCACTTATTTTCTTACACATGCCAAAAGGTTTTTTTTTCATATGAACATAACCAAAATTTCCATTGGTTTGGATTACATTTGATAGATGGGTGGGGCGACCGGGCTAATCACAGGGTCAAAAAGCGGGGCTTGACATAAAAAGTTTTCTCATCTCTGGTCTAGTGGGTAGAGCTTTACACTGAAAACTGGGTTAACTTCCAAGCTCATTCGTTATATGATCTTGGGCTGGTTTTCTCTGTGCCTTCATTCCCACATCTGGAAAGTGGTGATAATGGTACTGACTTTCTGATCACTTTGTGATCTATAGGTGAGACAAGCTGTAACCAAGAGTAGATATTATTATTATTAGTGCAGGCCCACCTGCTGAAATCAGCTCACAATACCAGGCCCTAAATTGGCGATCTTGGTATTCCCTGTCATGACTGTAATGAAGTTCAAGAGGCTGTTGAAGATACTGAAGAAATATATTTGTCCTTCTTAAAATTGGCGCATTTCTAAAGGGCACCAAATACAGAAAACCAAACCAAACAAAATGGGAGGAAAAAGAACACATTCAAACACTAACAGCAGTAAGACATTAGATACCTTAGTGAACCAAAGCAGATGTTTAAATTCACAACCGACTCAGACATCTGGTACCTGGACTATGCAACTGGCTAATATTCAAGCCCCTCTTCTAACGCATTTCTCAGTGTTGCTTGTTTCTGTTTTTCAGTTGCAGCAGAGGCCTTTTCAATATTGTTCCTATTCAAACTGACAATACTGTCAGAGACAATTATGTCACTAGACAGCAGACCATTTTTACCCCTCTTAAGGAGAAAGCTAATTAAATGGATCTTGCCACTGAGCACAGCAATTGGAATATTTTGCCTATTACAGACTTTTGCATGTTGTACACTGCGTTGCTTCTGTTTTAATGAGCCCTGGTATGAAATATGTTCTCAGAGATGGGAAAAAAAAAGAAGACTCAAGTAGCAAGAGCATGAGCCATTTTACTTCAGGGCAATGTGATCCAAAAGCAGGTGCAACAGATACACTCAGGCTTTAGGGGGAAAAGTACCAATTGCTTTAATCATCATCCTTTCCTGGCAGCTGCTTAAACTAATAGGATGAAAAGCAGATTGGTGAACCTTTCCTGGCCCTCAATTCACAAAGGCTGCAAGTGGGTAGTCAGAGGAAGCGATGTGACTACTTGTCATATACAAGCAATCACTCACAATTTTCTGTGAACATGGAAAATTTGCTTTACATGAACCATCAGCTAAAATTCAAGTTAGCAATGGGGAGTGTCTCTCCTCAACCCCTCTAAGCACACTCGTATGTGATGCATGTGTAAGGCTGCTGCCTGTACCTCTTGGAGTATAGTCTTCAAACTTGGCACACACTTTGTGCAGTATCATGGAATAAAATCCAATGGGAAGACAGTAAAGGCTGATGAAACAAAGCACATGATTTCTTCTGACCTAGAACCAAATAGACAAGGGGAAGAGAGTATTTCCCACAGTGAGCCTGACAGCAGAAAATCTGCAAGGGAAGGAGGTGATGCCTACAAACAGCTCTCTGTTCAGGAGGGCCGGTGCAGCACAAAAGGTAGGTGTTACTACCTGGGCAGTGCATGAAATACAGGACACTGGATATGTCTACACAGCAGAATTATTCCTGAATAAGATATTCTGAAAGAGATTTTCTGGAATATTTTATTTCGAAATAGTGCAACTCTGCACTAAATGCATTTTGAAATAGTGCTCAGCTATTTCAGAATACATCAGCTGTACATAATACAGCCTATTTCAAAACAGAGCCATTGGATGCACTTAGAATCACAGAATCATAGAATACTAGAACTGGATGGGACCTCAAGAGGTCATTGAGTCCAGTCCCCTGCCCCCTGACCAAGTACTGTCTAGACCATCCCTGATAGACATTTATCTAACCTGTTTTTAAATATCTCCAGAGGTGGAGATTCCACAACCTCCCTAAGCAATTTATTCCAGTCTTTGACCACCCTGACAGTTAGAAACTTTTTCCTAAGGTCCAACCTAAACCTCCCTTGCCTCAGTGTAAGCCCATTGCTTCTTGTTCTATCCTCAAAGGCCATGAAGAAAAAGTTTTCTCCCGCCTCCTTATGATACCCTTTTAGATACCTGAAAATCGCTATCATGTCCCCGCTCAGTGTTCTCTTTTCCAACTAAACAAGCCCAATTCTTTCAGCCTTCCTTCATAGGTCATGTTCTCTAGACCTTTGATCATTCTTGCTGCTCTTTTTTGCATCCTCTCCAATTTCTCCACATCTTTCTTGAAATGCAGTGCCCAGAACTGGACACAATACTCCAGCTCAGGCCTAACCAGTGCAGAGTAGAGCGGAAGAATGACTTCTTTTGTCTTGTTTACAACACACCTGTTAATGCATCCCAGAATCATGTATTGGAGGGCTAGCCATGTTGGTCTGGATCTGTAACAGCAATGAAGGGTCCTGTGGCACCTTATAGACTAACAGAAAAGTTTTGAGCATGAGCTTGTGTGAGCACAGACTCACTGAGCATCTGATGAAGTGAGTCTGTGCTCATGAAAGCTCATGCTCAAAACTTTTCTGTTAGTCTATAAGGTGCCACAGGACCCTTCGTTGCTGTCCCAGAATCATGTTTGCTTTTTTTGCAACAACATCACACTGTTGACTCATATTTAGCTTGTGGTCCACTACAACCCCTATATCCCTTTCTGCCATACTCCTTCCTAGAAAGTCGCTTCCCATTCTGTGTGTGTGTGAAACTGATTGTTCCTTTTTAAGTGGAGCACTTTGCATTTGTTTTTATTAAACTTCACCCTGCTTACCTCAGACCATTTCTCTAATTTGTCCGGATCATTTTGAATTATGACCCTATCCTACAAAACAGTTGCAATCCCTCCCAGCTTGGCAACATCTGCAGACTTAATAAGCGTACTTTCTTTGACAATATCTCAATTGTTGATGAAGATATTTAACAGAACTGGTCCCAAAACAGACCCCCCGCGGAACCCCACTTGTTATACCTTTCCAGGAGGATTGAAAACCATTAATAAGTACTCTGTGAGTAAGGTTATCCAGCCAGTTTTGCACCCACCTTGTAGGAGCCCCATCTAAGTAGCATTTGCCTAGTTTATTGATAAGAATATCATGTGAGACCACATCAAATGCCTTACCAAAGTCTAGGTATACCACATCCACCGCTTCTCCCTTATCCATAAGGCTTGTTATCCTGTCAAAGAAAGCTATCAGCTTGGTTTGACATGATTTGTTCTTTACAAATCCATGCTGGCTGTTCCCTATCACCCTACCACCTTCCAAGTGTTTGCACATGATTTCCTTAATTACTTGCTCCATTAACTTTCCTGGCACAGAAGTTAAATTGACCAGTCTGTAGTTTCCTATGTTGTTCTTATTCCCCTTTTTATACATGGGCACTATTTTTGCCCTTTTCAAGTCTTCTGGAATTTCTCCTGTCTCCCATGATTTTCCAAAGATGATAGCTAAAGACTCAGATACCTCCTCTATCAGCTCCTTGAGTATTCTAGGATGCATTTCATCAGGCCCTGGTGACTTGCAGACATCTAACTTTTCTAAGTGATTTTTAACTTTTTGTTTTTAATTTTATCTTCTAAACCTACCCCTTTCCCACTAGCATTCACTATATTGAGCATTACTTCCTCAGACTTCTCAGTGGAGACAGAAACAAAGAAGTCATTAAGCATCTCTGCCATCTCCTAGTTTCCTGTTCCGTTTCTCCCACCTCACTGAGCAATGGGCCTAGCCTGTCCTTGGTCTTCCTTTTGCTTCTAATGTATTTATAAAAAGTCTTCTTGTTTCCCTTTAGGCTTGTAGCAAGTTTGAGCTCATTTTATGCCTTTGACTTTCTAATCTTATCCCTGCATTCCTGTGTTGTTTGCCTATATTCATCCCTTGTAATTTGTCCTAGTTTCCATTTTTTATATGATTCCTTTTTTATTTTGAGATCATGCATGATCTCCTGGTTAAGCCAATCAGGTCTTTTGCCATATTTTCTATCTTTCCTATGCAGAGGAATAGCTTGCTTTTGGGCCCTTAATAATGTCCTTTTGAAAAACTGCCAACTCTCCTTAGTTGTTTTTCTTGAGTCTTGCTTCCCATGGGACCTTACCCATCAGCTCTCTGATCTTACCAAAATCTGTCTTCCTGAAATCCATTGTCTCTATTTTGTTGTCTTCCCTTCTACCTTTCCTTAGAATTGTGAAATCCAATATTTCATGATCACTTTCACTCAAGCAGCCCTCCACTTTCAAATCCTCAATCAGTTCCTCCCTATTTGTTAAAATCAAATCTAGAACAGCTTCCCCCAGTAGCTTTTTCAACCTTCTGAAATAAAATGTTGTCTCCAGTGCAGTCCAAGAACTTATTGGGTTATAGCTATGGCTTTGGCTTATTTCGAAACAGGTGCTATTCCTCATACAATGAGGTTTACCAATTTCAAAATAAAGCATCTGCTATTTCAAAATTACTTCAAAACAGTGATTGCATTGTGTAGACAATACACATAGTTAGTTTGAAATAGCAGCTGTTGCTTGATATTCACTTTCATTTCTGTTAACATAGAATCTTCCTTTAGCCAGTTCTTTATTGAAAAGAAACAAAAATATTATTTTTCAATTGACTTTTCTCCCTACTGCACAGTTAGCAGTAGATACATTGCATCCAAATTTCCATTTGAAGTTCCAGAAAATTAGATAGAAAACGTAGCTATTATAATGAACTGGCTAGTACGTGACTGCCCTCTACTGGATGGAATCAGAACTCCTCATGAGTGTGAAAGATCATATATACCAAAAACGAAGGGTCCTGTGGCACCTTATAGACTAACAGAAAAGTTTTGAGCATGAGCTTTCGTGAGTACAGACTCACTTCATCAGATGCTTGTCTTGGAAATCTGCAAGACCAGGTACAAATAAGCCAGAGCAAGGGTGGGGATAACAAGGTTAGCTCAGTCAGCAAGGGTGAGGATTACTACCAGCAGTTGGTCTGGAGGTGTGAACACCAAGGGAGGGGAAGGTGCTTCTGTGTTTAGCCAGCCATTCGCAGTCTTTGTTTAAGCCTGAGCTGAGGGCGTCGAATTTGCTGATGAATTGTAGCTCAGAAATTTCCCTTTGGAGTTTGGTCCTGAAATTTCTTTGCTGTAGGATGGCTACTTTTAAGTCTGCTACTGGGTGGCCTGGGAGATTGAAGTGCTCTCCTACGGGTTTTTGTATATTGCCATTTCTGATATCTGATTTGTGTGCGTTTACTCTTTTATGTAGAGACTGTCCAGTTTGTCCGATGTATATAGCAGAGCGGCATTGCTGGCACGTGATGGCATAAGTTATATTGGTAGATGTGCAGCTGAATGAACCCATGATGGCGTGGCTGATCTGGTTAGGTCCTGTAATGGTGTTGCTGGTGTAAATATGTGGGCAGAACTGGCAACGAGGTTTGTTGCATGGATGGGTCCCTGAGTTAGAGTGACTGTGGTGCGGTGTATAGTTGCTGGTTAGGATTTGCTTCAGATTGGCAGGTTGTCTGTGGGCAAGGACTGGTCTGCCTCCCAAGGCCTGTGAAAGTGGGGTATCATTGTCCAGGATGGGTTGTAAATCCCTGATGGTGCGCTGTAGAGCTCATGCTCAAAACTTTTCTGTTAGTCTATTAGGTGCCACAGGACCCTTTGTTTCTGTTACAGATCCAGACTAACACGGCTACCCCTCCGATACTTGACATATATACCAAAGTACTGATGGTGAAGCTTGTTATCTCATCTGTGACAGTAACATGAAGGCGTTGTGGTATTGGAACAATAGAGTATTGATTTTATCGCCACTGCTACCATGAAGTTAAGAGCAGCCCTAGGGTGCAGCACAGTGAGTGTAAACAGCCACAGAACTGTAATAGTATCTTCAAAATTGCAGAAAGCATTGTGAAAATGCATGCTATAAAATATTGCTTGATAGTGCAATTCCAATTTGCCTGCTCCCTCTAAGACCATAAGAACAGCCATACTGGGTCAGACCAAAGGTCTATCCAACCCTATATTCTGTCTTCTGACAGGAGCCAATGCCAGGTGCCCCAGAGGGAAGGAACAGAAAAATTAATCATCAAATGATCCATCCATCCATCCCATTTCCCATTACTGACAAACAGAGGCTAGGCAAACCATCCCTGCCCATCTTGGCTAATAGCCATTGATGGATCTATCCTCCATGAATTTATCTGGCTTTTATTTTCACCCTATTACAGTCACGGCTTTCACAATGTCCTTAGTAACGAGTTCCACAGGTTGACTGGGCACTGTGTGAAGAAGGACTTCTTTTTGTTTAATAGTAACCATAAAAAAAGCCAAGAACAGAACTTACAGCCCCCAACTCCAACCACTGCAAAGCATTATTAAAGACCTACAACCTACCCTTAATCAGGATGCCACACTCCAGAAGGCCCTAGGTGACATGCCTGTTCTCTCCTACAGATAACCTCCCAACCTTATGTGGATTCTCACCAATAACCACAGTCTATACCGCAGGAACCCCAATCTTGGAACTTTTCCTTGCAACGAGGCCCGTTACCAACTTTGTCCACATATCTATTCTGGAGATACCATCACTGGACCTAACCAGGTTATTCACAGAATCACAGGCACACTGAAGAGGAATTTTCACAACAGTTTGGAAAGAGAGGCTGCTTAACTCTCTTTTGTATTCAAATTCGATACATTAACATGTGGTTTGAATTGGAATGGGAATTTTCTAGCTCATTATAGGGGCTGTTTTGCATACTTGGCTTAATCTAATTCTTGACTGCCCACTTCCGTTCTGCCCCTCTGCTCTCTGATTTGCTCACCTTGATAATATTTTCCTGTTTTGCAACCTTGATTAATATTTTTGGTTCTTGGTGCCTTAAATATTGAGTCTGTTCTGGTATGGCTGTGGTCTGAAGAAGTGGGTCTGTCCCATTAAAGCTCATCACCGAATAAATTATTTTGTTAGTCTTTAAAGTGCTACTGGACTGCTTTTTTCGTTTTGTTTGTTTTAGACCTGCTACCTATTCATTTCATTCGGTGACCCGTAATTTTTGTGTTCTAGGAAGGAGTAAATAACCCTTCTTTATTCACTTTCTCCACACCAGCCATAATTTTATAGACCTATATCATATCTCCTACTTAGTTGTCTCCTTTCCAAGGTGAAAAGTCACAGTCTTATTAACCACTCCTCATATGGGAGTCATAGCATACCCATCATCATTTTTGTTGCCCTTTTCTGACTATTTTCCAATGCCAAGATACCTTTTTTCAGATGAGGTGTCCACATCTGCACACAGTATTCAAGATGTTGGCATAGCGTGGATTTATATAGAGGCAATAAGATACTTTTTTGCTTTATCCCTTACTTTATGTTTGCCAACCTTCTGTGTGCTTTTTTGACTGCTGCTGCTCACTGAGTGGATATTTTCAGGGAACTATCCACAGTGACTCCAAGATCTCTCTCTTGAGTGGTAACAGGTAATTTAGTGCCCATAATTTTATACGCATAATTTGGATTATGTTTTCCAATGTGCATTACTTTGCATTTACTGACATTTATCTATCCCTGCCCTAGTTATTTCTAGTGAATTTGCTCATTACAATTAGGAAGAGGGTTTTTTAATTTATTTTTAAATGCCTGGCACTGCTAAAGTTTCTCTTGAGGGGAAAGGAGTTGAATGTGCTGCACTTAACTTGTGCAGACTAACATTGCACAGCCATTCAAAGCAGAAAGTGAAGAGCAAGTTAACACTTTTGGTAAGGAGAGCAGTCAGTCTATTAACATTAATATGTACATTAAAATTCTCCGTGAGAATTTAGCCAGGACCCAAGCACTAATATTTCTACTCTCTGACTAGGGAGATGCCCACACTTAGAGCTACAGATGTAATTTTCTGCTCAGGGTGACATTCACACGCTAGCTTTGATTAAGCTACTGTGCTAAAACCAGAAGGGAAGCTGCTGCACTTCTGGCCACAGGACAGGTTAATCACCCAAGAAGCTGAGAGTCTTGGACAGGACTGTACTTGGGATGGCAGGCCCATGCTGCTCACTACATGGCCATGGCTGCGCTTCTATTTCTAGTGTGCAACTCAATCAAAGATAGCAGGTGAATGCCTACCTGAATTCTGAAATTACACTTCCAGCTTGTAGTGTAACATACTCCGAATGCTCTGTGGTTTTTAATGACTGCCAGTGGTAAAGACTGGTTTCATTCTTCATGCAAAAGACAATACCCTAGTGATCTTTCCTAGCTTGCTGCAGCATAGATGTAGCACTGACTATATGAAAAAAATCACATGTCAAATCAGCTGGGCTGTTTCCTGTAGCACCTGGAGGTAACCCTTCAATATTTTCTATCCCAAGGCTGACCCAGTCCAGCTCTGCTTACTTTCTGGGAGCAAGATGGCAACATGGAATTTTATGGTTGTGGCATAAATAGACTTAAGGCAAATATATATGTTACCATCCTTGTAAATTCATTATGCACACATTTTTTCATCCTGTGTCTTTGTTTCTGTTCAGTCAGACTATGTGACTTTTATCTATACCCCATCATCATCATCATCATCATCATCATCATCATCAATAACCAGGGGCTCAGCGCCTGTTGGTGTCTGATGCCTCTCTCACTATTTCCTTCCATCTTTCCCTGTCCAGTGCAGAGTGGCTTAGTTTCTGTAGACTGGCTCCGCACCAATCTACTACTATACCCCATGGGCTATGATATATAGTAAAGAGAATTTTCAACAATGCTGGTATGGGTATTGATAGAGATGTCCCTCCCTCTGGGTTGAAAACATGCACCTAAATTTATGAACCAGTGATTGGTTTCCTCCCGCCCCTCCCCGCCCCCAAAACAAACCCACAATTTAGAATGAAAAGAGAAGAAAATGTCTAGAAATACCTAAAAAGCTTCCAAGATGCTTGTTACTCAAAGCATCTCTGCCCCTCTGAGATGTGTTTCTTCTGCCCAGGGGATGCAAAACAATAGTATTTCAGCCCAAGGAGGTGCAGGCAATGTGACGCATTAGAAACAAATAAAAGCTTGTTCTACAGCCTCCTGTAAGCTTAAGCACTGCCAAATACCCCTCATAAAGATGCAGTTCTGTAATGAATATTCCAGACACTTCTGCCATACATGTCAGTGCTCTTGTTTTCTAAAATTGGCTTTGCTATATGGATGAGAAGGATCCCAGTGGTGCCCAAAGATACTCAGTGGGGTTAACTCATTGAAGAAATTATAGCAAACCTCACAATAATCTTTGCATTCATTTTTGTCATTTCTTTTTATTTTTACTTCTTTTTAGTTCCCTCTCCAAATACAAGAGGCCCCCAAATTAACTTAGTTAAGTGATTTAACTTAAAGATCACTGTTTCTCAAGACCAGGGCATGTCTTGTGAAGCTTCTTTGGTCTGCAAATCACTGCCTTCCTTCTAGCTGGAGTTATCTGTTCACGTAAAGCAACTCAGCCAATTAAATGTGATTTTGGGCAGTGGGTGTTTTGTGTGTTTGTCTCTGTGGATAAAGGTGAACATCAGCGAAATGAACGGGGCTTGGGGTATTACCTATGCATTTAGCTATTCCCCTTGTAACCTCCCATCAAAATTATTGTAAGAGCTTGACTAGATTTATCAGCTACTTTATAAAGCGCAGCAAGTAACCTAAATTAGAGGTTGCTAAGTTACAAACCGGATAAAGGAAAGGCGTGTTTCCAAATTTATACAAACATCATGACTTAATTCCAGGGAAGCATTACAAGCAGGCTCAGCTGAAGATGGCACCAGCTCAGGGTAGGTTAGCTTGTAAGATGGATTTATCTATTTCTCTGCAGAGCCTTACTTCTAGCCATAATTCAAAGAGGCAGTACAGCATTCATATTCTACTACCGCATAGGAAGTATGAGCAAAATAATGCCTAATACCCAGCATGGGGGCTTTTTAATGATAATACAGAATATTATTCAGTATTCCCTCCTCCCCTACAAGTCAAGCTGTGCAGGCCTTCAGTACAATCTTCCCACAAGTACACACAAACATGTATATCCTGAGTCCATGAGGAAAACAGCCCCTTGTTACAATATATACAGAGAGCTGCCTTCATACACAGATAATATAGACATTAATCCGCAGATTGAGGAAATGGGATTTGAGCTGTGCAAATTCCAGTTCAAAAGAGGAAGTCTTCTCAGCATAGATGTCTTTGTTATCCGTCTCTGCTTAGCTAATAAATGGTTTATTAAAAAGTGCATGGCTGTGAGTGGCTTACATACATATTACTGGGCTGGGAACCCTGTGGAATTACAATCTACAGCATAGGGAAAGCACTCAGGAGAGGTCTATACAATGTATACAGAAGCACTGGGAAAGGTGGAGTTTTTCTTCAGGCAGCATTTTTTCAGTGTACTTAAGTCCCTAAGCCTTTATTTTTTTCCGCTGTTATTTTTAAATCACCACAGTTTACCAAGGAAGGCTGCAGACCAGCAGTGTGGGAGTGGAACATTGTTCAGCGTAGAAAAAACCATTGGGTAATGTAGTTCCCCAAATTTCCACCGTAGTGTCATTGTTGATGTGCCGTCAGGTACCGCACAGTAATAAAATTAAATGCAAGATCAGCTGGTGGACATCTTGAAGTCTATGAGATTGCCACAGCCAGAGGTGTGTTACATGGCCATATGTCAGGAAAAAGACTAAAATGGTTATTTAATTACAGTAGGTTGAGAGTTCTCTGTACTCTAAAGACCACACTTAGACATCAGGAAGATTTCGCAGGGGTGTAAGTTAGATATTTTGCCCTTAAATAGTTAGGCGATTCTGTTGGGGGTAGGTATTTTGCAGGAGTTATTAACAAATGGGCGTCTCCAGGGGTGCCTACAGTTAATCCAATTCCCTATGGTTATGAGGGGCTATTCCAGCATGGCCACTCCCCTTTTCCAGATCATTCTCCCTCCATTGGTTCTAGGGTTGGCTGGAAGACATTGAAAATGGAGCCACTGTACCATTTGTGTGCCTCTTACAGCTTTCCACGTGGCTTCCTGGTTGCACAAAGCTGCCTGAAGAGTGGCCAGACCCTAGCTTATATGAAACCAGTAGGGGTTGACTTAATGGCTTGTCATAATCATTTAAAAAGTTCAGTACATAATTTGAGAAATGGGGAGGCCTAGTAGATCTCTACTCCAGTTCTTTCAGTGCAGGATTGTTACCCCTGTTATATCCAACAGTCAGACATACATTCATATCCTAACTGCGGTCCTGTTTTAAAGAGCTTTAGCCATCTAAACCCAGTCTATTACAAAGAAACAAGCTCCTGGTTTCTTCAACTACTTTAAAGTGAATTTAATCCTCATGTAACATGTTAGACTGACTGTACAGGGGACTAACCCCCCCCACCTTTTATTTGTCTACCATAGAGCTGGGCTATCAGTTCAGAGCCCCGCACTAAATTCATTTCAAAATATAGAGTAAGACCACAAGAAACATATTCAAAATGTTATGCTTTAATTTAGAAGCGTATTTCCCCAAGCAGAAACAGATCAGAACTCTGAGCTTTTCCTCCACTTACAAATCATCCTTATCACATGTTCTTTTCCTTTTATACCATTCTGCTTTCTGAGCTGCTAATGTCTACTTTAAAGACATGTCACGACTGAGAAATAACTAAGCCTGCTGTTTCATCTACTCTGACATATCCAGTGCATCCACCCTGTTGTAATATACATTAAAGCCCCTTTGCACTGGCTAAAGTCAGTGATCATAGCTACAACTTCAGTAAGAAAAACATTTTGGATTCACTATTATTTTTAAAACACATATCTATGTTTTCCATTTGGCAGGATTTCATGTCTAGGGCAGCCAATAGTAAATTAACCCCATGGTGAGAGTGAGTCTCGACTGAGCCTTTTCATCAGTAGACTTGTGAACAGATGGTCTATTGGTTCATTGTGTATTTGTGCACTAATCTCCTGCTACTTCAGAGCAGCTGATTATAAAAAGTAGCCCTCAGTCTGTATTACTAGAATTCACAACTGTCCCTTCCACTGTCAAGACTGTTCTAATCATTACGGTACCACCTAATATAGCTGCTGGAATTGATATGATGTTTGAAAAAACAGCATGAGGAACAAGGTAATGTGTTTTTACACAGCCTTCCTTTCTTACCTTTACTACCACAACTAACACAGAGGTCTAATTCTCCCCCTACAGGCTATGAGTAACTTCTATGGAAGATGCTCCTATCTAGGGCCTGACAAAATTCATAGTCCATTCTGGTCAATTTTATTTCACAGGTTTACATCTGACATTTCATGGTGTTGTAACCACAGGGATCCTGACTCACAGGGGGTTGTGATGGGGATGTCACAAATCTGCTGTGGGCGGAGTCATGGGATTTCCCCCATCACTTCTGCACTGCTTTCAGAGCTGGGGTCAGAAGGCAGCAGTGCAGGGGCTCCTTGAAGCCACAGGAGGTTCATGGAGGTGGGTTTGATCTCCCTTGTGCTGCTTGGAGCACCTCATGGGCTACTCACACCTTGCACAGCTGTTCTTGGATGGGGTGATGAGACCCACCTCCTTCGGCAGCAGAGTGCTGCCAGCAACATGGGGTGATCAGACAAATGTCCATCTCTGGCAATCTCATGGGGCTTTAGGAAGCTCTGGCCCTGCTGCCCACCCCTGGAGTGTCCTTCACCTGGGGGAGGTAGCTGGGGGTAGGCTTGATCTTACCTCTGCCTCCCTGAGAGTAGATGTGCAGGAAGGGGTCATGTCCTGTCCCTACCCAGTCTGGAGGGGATTGGCAGACGGGGCCAGAGACACAGTAGGAAGTTCTCAGCTGGTGCAACCCGACTAGGGTTGCCAACCATCTAATCGCCCAAACCCAAACACTGTGGATGGTCAGTATAAGAGGCAGGGGACAGCAATGCTTTCCCACAGCACCAACTCTTCTTGCCCAGCTCCTCTCCCATTCAGCGCAGCTCCACCAGGTTCCTGGGACTGCTGGGGTTTCAGCCCCACTGAGCTTGGAGCCGTGCTGCCAGCCCTGTTGGGGCTGGAGAAGCTGGGGCCAGGCACCTTCTGTGCTCTGGGGCCAGGGGAGCCAACCACAACAGACTGTCCACCCTCCTGTACTCCCAGCCCTGGGGAAAGCTGGGGCCATGTGCCACCTGCTGGAGGTGGGGAAGGGGTGTGTGGCCTGTTCCTATGGCTGGCAGGGGGTTGATTCCCACAGGGGACCAGGGCAACAGAGGCAGGGTTAAGAACTTGCCTCCCCCTGCCCTAGGTTCACCCACTGCCCATGCCGAAAACCCTTACCCTTGCCAAAAGCCCAGCCCTTTCCCTGAGGCCCTGCCCCTGCCTCACCCCTTCTTTGAGGTCCCATCCTTGCACTCCATCCCCCTCTCCATTGCTCACTCTCCCCCACCCTCACTCACTTTCACCAGCCTGGGGCAGGGGTTTGGGGTTAGTGTTCCCTCGGAGCCGAGTGCCTGGGCAGCTGACCAGCAGAGATTCACATCCTTATATGCCTTTGGGCACATCACAAAACTTATTCCACCCCTGGATGGAAAAAATTAGAGGGAACACTGGTTGGGGAGCAGGAGGTGGTGTGGGCTCTGGGCTGAAACTGAGGTGTTTGGTGTGTACAAAGGGGCGCTGGGTTGAGCCTGGGGTATGAGGTTGCTGTGCTGGAAAGAGGTGCAGGGTTCAAGCTTTGGAGGGAGCTTGAGTGTTAGAGGAGTTTCAGGGCTGGGGAAAGTGGTTGGGATGCAGGAGGGGGTGTGGCATCTGGGAATGGCTTCAGAGCTGGGCAGGGCCTGAGGTGTGGGAGGAAGGGAGGGTGTAGGCCCTGGGAAGGATTTGGGGGCTCAGGGCTGGGGCACAGGAGGGACTTTGAGATGCAGGATGGGTTGCATGATCATGGCTCTGGGAGGGGTCTCAGGGCTGGGACAGGGGTTAGGGAGCAGGAGGGGGTGAAAGATGCGGGCTCTGGCTGGGTGGCACTTACCCTAGGTGGCTCCTGGGTGGAGAGGCTGCTTGCCTGTCCTAGCCTCATATTGCTTCCACAAGCCACTGGAATCTCCTTATGGCTTTGGGGGGTGGGAGGGACTTGGGGGGCTCCTCCATGTGCTGCCCCTGCCTGCAGACAGCCACGGGGTGCAGTTCTAGCCAATGAATGCTGCAGAATTGATCTTTGTGGTATGGGCAGCATGCGGAGACCCCCTTCCTCCCTCCCAGGGGCTGCAATGATTTGCCAGCTGCTTCTGGGAGTGGTGCAGAGCCAGAGCAGGCTTTCCATAGCCCTACCATGCCACCGGACTTCTAGCAGCTTAGCATCTCCCACGTTGGCTCCAGTAGCCTCCAGCAGATACAGTATGATCCAGTGTAAGAGGTGAAACCGAAGGGATGGCAACCCTAGTCCCTAGCCCTGCAACTCCCCTCCCTTCCAATAGCTGGAGTTCATAGAGGAGGTCTGATGTAATGGTCTGCGATGTTTTTCGTGGCTGTGAATTTGGTAGGGTCAGTTGGAGTTGCTTGTATACCAGAGGGTGGGTAAGGAAATTGGGACCTGGGAGTTTTTATTTCCCTTCCACAGGAAAGAAGGCTATTTGTCTAAAAAAGAGAGGGGGCTGGCCAAGAAGCAGTGCTGGATTTGAGCGAATATTTGTATATTTTGTATATTTTTGTTCTTTGGTTTGTGAGCAGTAGAGCCAACAGCTTCTGTGGGCTCTAGGCCAAGGTATGAGGGAGGCCCTGGCTCTGCTCACCAGGACGTGGCAGGGCCTTGGTGGAAGGCGTGGGGCTGGGGGCAGCCAGCTCTCAGCACCGCCCAGACTGTGACACACTCTCCCCACCACAGCCCTTGGAGCAGTGTGGTGTGCTCGATGCGTCTCTTCAGCAGCAATTCAGTAGTAGTTGTCACAGCTGGGAGCCCTGGGCCCTTTGAATTTCTAGGCTTCTGGGCAATTGCCCCCTTTGTCCCCTCAGTTCCCGTGAGTGGGCCTGATTGTGAGCCAGACCTTATGGTCTTCACTCTGATAAAAGCCTATTGTACTGACTGGCTGGGAGAGCTGTCTCAGTAAGGACTTTCAGATTAGAGGGTTGTAGCCTGTATCCCATGGCTAGGGTATCCAGGTCTTACATTCATATGTGTGAGCACACACAGCATCAATTACTAACTAAAAGCATTTGTCTGCTGCTTGCACTATTCTAGTGTTTATTTGGCTGCACAATTGGCTCTAGACTGCTGGTCTGGCCAACTCCTGCCATTTTATCACAAGCTTTACATAAACATGTTTTTAAGAAATGTTTTTAGCCCCTGTGCTTACAGATAAAAGCTTGAAGAGATGATCCTGAGAGACTCAGGGAAAAGAACAATATTACAATATCAAGATTTTGAAATATCAAGATTTTAAAGCTGGTATCATGATTTTTGAAGATTTGGCATTGCAATACTGCATTGGCTCATAACAAATTTTACCTATTGCAGTCAATGATTCATAATGCGGCCATGATCTTGATGGCTGTTTACATTTGATAAAACTAATTAGAAAGGAATCTCCATGACACAGTAGCGTGTATGGTTCCATGATCAGCAACTAAAATAATACATATTTTATCAGCTGACCTGGACTATTGTTTTATGTTTTCAGATCCATGTGCTGTGTTCTATATCCCGTTAATGGGAGGTGGAGCTGCCTAAAAGGTATTGTATTCCACTCCCACTGATCCTTATCTGATGTCACCTGGAACACAGCCTAGAGGGTTCCTTAACCTGTTTCCTAGCTTCACTATCGTGGTTGGAAGCAGAAAGACCATCTCTTTGCTTTCTCTTTATATACCTACTTTATCCAGTGCAGCTTTTGTAAGCCAAGGACTGTTACGTTTTTTTCTTTATTTTCCGACCTCCAATGTGGCCCAGTGTAGGCCAGGTCAGAGAAGTTATCTGTGCAGATATGAATGCACCTTATATTGGCAGGAGACAGTATTTTCTTTCTTTTCTTTGTTTCCCCTGTATTTTCCTGTTACTTGTGACTTCTTTCCCTGCCTATCTCTGGCACTGATCCTGAAATTAATTGTGATTGGATACATCATTGTAGTCACACTGAAGTTCACACAGAGACTTAAATGTCTAAAGCCAGGTCTACACTACAGGGGAAAAAATCAATTTAAAATATGTAACTCCAGCTACATGAATTGCATACTTGGAGTCAATGTACCAACACTGATTTTTCCTGCCATCTCCACAATTGAAGATCAATGGGAAAAATTCTCCAGTTGACTTCACTTACTCCTGCTGCAAGAAGTACCAGAGTTGACTGTAGAGCCACAATGGTTGAATTTAGTGTGGCCATATTAGGTGCGCTAAATCAAATGACGGAAGATTGACCTCCACGATGCTGATTTTCCAGCGAGTGTACATGTACCTGAGAGTAATCTATTGACAAGATATTTAAATTAATTTTCTGTAGTGCTCACTAACAACTAAGCAGCATTTCCCCTCTGTAAAACAAATATGGCAATCCATAGTTGGAGTCAGCAGGACAAAACCTTTAGGGAAATTTTACAACATGATTTTAAAGTTCCTTTTCTGTTTTTTCTCAACTCTCCAGAAAAATTGAACCCAACATGAGACCTGGCTATATGAAATTTAATGCTTTTGTTTCTTTGTTTGTTGAAAACAAGCACTGGGATTTAAAAATGTGACTTAGAATGAACTGTGTAATGATTTCTGTAAATTCATACCAAAGCCTTTTAGAGCAGTTTTTATCAATCCATAAAAGCCTGATAGGCAAGTCATCTTAGTTACTTAGGCCTGCATTAACAAAGAAACCTAGGTCTTGTCTTCATGTTGGGGTAATGCACACTGCGCACACTCACAGATACGACATGAAATTAATTGATCAGTATAATGCTTGTTGAAACAGTGTTGAAGCACATAACTTGCCCAAGGGGCCAGACCATTCCGCAGGGATAGCCACCAGCCTCCTGTGCTGTCTTCATCTGGCCCTGGGCAGCCCTGGCCCCAGGCGGATGAGAAAGCGAGGGGACCTCCAGGGCCAGCTGCTCCTGAACACTCTCAACATCAGCACTCGATGGTGGCAGTCCCTGAAGCATAGGAGAAGTAATCTGAGATAGCGTTTTAGAAGGCAAACAAGCCACTTTCTGAAAAACATCCACCCCTTTCCTGGAGAAAGGCCTGCAGTGTCCCCTTTCCATGACTTACCTGGGAGAGAGCCAAGTCGCACAGCATCCAGTCTGCCTTGGGGCTAGTGGAGAGGTAGAAGGAAGAGAGAGGCTGTTAGTGAAAGCACTGAGCAACATTTAGTACATACCAGAAGGATCTGTGAAGGTCAAATAATGCACAATGCGTTAGTGTCTTTAGACATCATGCTCCCAGAGAACATGTTTTCCTGCTGTGTAGATAAGCCCTGAGGCACAGTAATGCTTAGTGTTTGAAGCACGTGGGAAATCACTGGAACAACGATAAATAAGCAGTCCTGTGGCACCTTAGAGACTAATAGATTTATTAGGTAATGAACTTTCAGGGGAAGACCCACTTCCTCAGATGGAAATGAAGAGGAAAAACAGAATCCATGGCATATATAGCTGAGAGAGGGAGAGGCCAGGAGGCAGGGTGGAGTGGGAGTTACCTGTCACTAGTAGGACAAGTTAATGGGGCAAATTAAGTAGGCTATGTCTTATTCCTGCAAACATCAAAGGTGGGGAAATTGCCCTTGTAATATGTCAAATAGTTATGATCTCTGTTCAGGCCAAGGTTAAAGGTGTCAACTTTGTAAATGAATTCCAATTCAGTTGCCTCACGGATTCTGTTTTTCCTGTTCATTTTGACCTGAGGAAGTGGGTTTTACCCACGAAAGCTCATGTCCTAGTAAATTTGTTCGTCTGTAAAGGTGCCACAGGACTGCTGGTTATTTGTGAAGCTACATACTAACACAGGCATCTCCCTCAGACTATGGAACGACAATGGGATCCACAAAGCCTGAGTCGGGTGCCTAGGTTCCTTATGTGACGTAAGGGGAGAGACCAGCACTGAAGAACAAGAAACACAAAACCCAGCATGTTAGGCAAAGAGCTGCCTAAGATAGACAATGGGAAATGCCAACACCAAAGGTGTATGCTGTGTCCTGCCCTTTTATAGAGCAAACCCACTGGACAGGGCCTCCTCTACGTAGTTTCCCCTAGGTTGTAGATTGCACTGAGCCTTAGGCAGGGGACAGACCTCTGGATGCTCAGAGACAGAAATTTAGTTAGAATTAAGCAGCAGCTATAATCTGTGGGTTACAGTGGCTGGATGCCTGAGTTTCTTCGTGGATCTGGGCCTTCCAGACCTGCAGTGTGCCAGGCCCCAGTCCTGCAGTGAAACACGGAGATATACACATCTCACAGAGATGGCAGGGACCTTGAGAAGTTATTGAGTTTAGTCCCCTGCACTCACAGCAGGACCTATCACCATCCCTGCCCCCCCGCACCTCTTTTTTTCTTCATTTTACACAGAGAAATCTAACCTGCCCCAGGCCACCTCAAGGATTAAATTGACAACCCTGGGTTCACAAGGACAATGCTTGAACCACTGAGCTATCCTTGCCCCTCATGAGCAGGTGCTTCCCCATGCCCATGCAGAGCCTACCTGACTTCCATGCAGCTACCTATAGGAGTTCATCTTTGTTGAATTAGTTGCCAGGTTGGCGCCTTCATTAAGAGCATATAATGAGCTACTTTTTTTTGTTGGACTGAAAAATGATTATAAGGGAGGGCATTAATCCTTAAAATATATATTATTCACATAGCATCAAATACAGTCATATGCTTAAACCACAGCTAGTAATAGAGCAAAACATCATATCCAGTTTTCATTTAGCTAAATATAAAATCTACATCCCAAGGAGCCTTTATTTATAATTTATTATATCCTGAGAAAAATCTCACGGTGGTTTACAAATTCTTCCCCGTGGAAAGTTACACTGAGCACATTCTAACCTAAACACTGTGGTTTTGAAAGAGATTTGAGCTGATTATAGGAAACAGAGCCAAACTGAAGAGACCCGTGAGTTTCACAAATGAGGAGCAAGAACAGGAACCTGGGCGATACATATCAACATTACTCAGACTACATGACAGAAAAAATTGACAATTTTTTGAGCTTTGATGGGATCATCTGTGCCAGCAGTGGAGATAACTGCAGCATTCTTAAAGTGCTGAAAAGCTTTTAAATACTACACTTTGAGAGACCTGCAAACAGAGAATTGTAATAATCAATACAGGCAGTGGGAAAAGCATTAATTAAATCAGCTGCAGTGTCAAGATCCCGTGAGGTATAGATTTCATACAATTGCTGTAAATGGAGAAAAAAAATCCCACCTATTTGTCTTGTATTCTGGCGAATTTGCTATACATAAAACGTTTTCATACTCTCCCTTCGCCATTGATATATATCTGAAGAAAGTCTCAGAGAGGTAGCCATGTTAGCCTGTATCTTCGCAAACCAAAACAAGCAGTCCTGTAGCACTTTTCGATGTCTATACAGTACTAGGGAAATAAGTCAATTTCAGATACAGAATTCTATCTACGGAATTTGTGTAGCTAGAATTGACATATTGTAATCGACCTATTTCCCTAGTGAAGACCTAGCCTCTAAACTCTTACATCAACCTCACTGACTCCATGCGATAGCATGGAGTACAGGGATCCACTGCAGAGGCTAGAGAGATCGATTTTGCTGCACCTTCAGGAGACACACAAAATCAGACTGCAGCAGATCAATCCTGACTGGGCTGATCTTCTGCTTAGTATAGACAAGCCATTAAAGACTAACAATTTTATTTACTAGGCCATGAGCTTTCGTGGGTAAGACCCACTTCATGAGATTTGGAGAAAAATGATAATACAGGGCATATATATCTGATGAAGTGTGTCTTACCCACGAAAGCTCATAACCTAATACATTAAATTGTTAGTCTTTAAGGTGTTACAGGACTGTTTCTTTATAACTTAAGAAAATGAGTCAGTTCCTGTACATTTTGGTATGGGAGCTACAGTCTACCAGCAAAACTCTGGTTGTTTGGGGGTTTTTTATAGCCACATAAAAAGTCAGCTGCTGCAATATATCCACAGCACATAGACACTTGGTGAGAATCCATGCATAATCAAGCCTGGAGGGACATCAAGAAAGCAAAAATACCATGTAACATCTGCATAACAATATCCAGGGTTAAACTATGTGGTGCTAGCTGCTATTAGAATTCAGTAGACAGAGTGTGACACAGGTCTCAGGACAAAGGCATGTGGGGAACCAGAGATTACTGATAGCTAAATAAAAAAGTAAACCATCTAACACATTAAAATCAAATCAGCAGAAGCCAGATGTGTGAGGCCGAAAAGATAATAAAGGCTGCCCAGCAAATCCATTAGAGACATAGTGTCAAATGCTGAGTTCAACTTGCAGAACGGCCGACTTACAATAGCATGCATTATTCTAAACTCAGTGTAGGACCTCCTGATTTGACAAGAGAGGAAGGCCTAGAATGTTCTGATTATTGATAAAACAAACTGAGCAAAATAGTCAGAAACCCAGTTTCTTTGTTTTTGAGGGTGAGGTCATTTTTCCGTTCTCCACAAATGCGTCAATCCCCTCTCTCCTCTTTTCTTTAACCCTCATTAAAATATATTGCTTGTAGTCAATTTTCCCATTAATCTTTTCCATCCATGGGCAGTGTGATGGATGGGAGAGCTACTACCCTTTTATAGACATCCTAGCCATTCAGTTAACTTTATTACCTGGAAAGGGTTAAATCTAAAGACCGTGGACCCCTGAAAATCTCCAGGAAGTGTTGGCAGGGAGCCAGGTGTGCCAATGGGAAGAGTCAGATCTGAACTGGTAGCAGTAGTCTGCCTGGCAGGAACCACGTATGGAATTTTTCAGTAACATCCAGGCCTAGAAAGGACAATATTGGAACAAGGGATTTGTGAATTGAAAAGGGAAGTTTAGGCAGGCACAGTCAGGTTATTTTTTTTTAATTCGAGGTGGAGTTTGTGGGACTTCTCAGGCTGATTTGTGTACCCCCCTGTACACTGTAACTTGTAAACTGAATCCCAGGAAAGCAATTCTCTGTACTTGAAGGTACCTTTTTTCATTTGCTCTGTAACACCTACCAACTAGTCATATTTACTGAGTGTGTCTTCTTTGTCTTGTTAATAAAACCACCTTTTTAAGACGATGATCTGATTCCTGTGTCCTAGAAGGCAGAAGATTCTGTGTGCATGTGCCTGTGGCTGAAAGGTAAGCTATTAAGAAATTGTATCAAAACAAATCAGTCATGTAGCACTTTACAAACTAACAATATAATTTATTAGGTGATGAGCTTTTGTGGGACAGACCCATGAAAGCTCATTCCCTAATACGTTTTTTTCAGTCTTTAAAATGCTACATGACTGCTGTTTTGTTTTGATAGAATATAGACTAACATGGCTCTCTCTCTGTCACTGTTACGAAATTGTAATTTGTTTTCAAGCTGTCTCACAAGGGAAAGTTAACAACTTGGGGTTACCCCACAGGAAAACATCCCAAATGTGTTTTCCTGAGTTCTCAAAGAGGTTTTTGTTCTCGGGTAGTAGCACTGTATTGCCCCAGGAATCTGCAATGACCTTGAGGAGTTTTGCTTAAAGCAGAAACCTTTAGTGGCAGGGTAATGTAAAGTAACAGAGAAGTAGCTGTGTTAGTCTGTATCTTCACAAAATGAAAACAACAGTCACATAGCACTTTAAAGACTAACAAAATATTTTATTAAGTGATGAGTTTTTGTGGGACAGACCCACTTCTTCAGATCTGGAAATTCTGATGAAAGTAAACTGGCATGGTGAAAATATAACAGAGATAGAAAAAAAAATGAAATGAAAATTGACAAATTAGCTTCATAGGACAGAAGCAAGGGGACAAAGTTGGGGGAAGAAGGAGGAGAAAATTACTTACTGCAAGGGTCTGTTAAGTTAAGTGACCTGCCTGAGATCCCTATGAATATCAAAGATGGGGAAGCTGTCTTTGTAATCTGTAAGGTAATTGCTAACTCTATTAAGACCAAGCCACAAAATGTCGAATTTGAGAATAAACTGCAGTTCAGATGTCTCCCTTTGTAATCTAGTGTTGAAATCTCTTTGTTTTAGGGTGCAGATTTACAGGTCTTTAATACTATGGCCTGATCCATTGAAATGCTCACCTACCAGTTTATGTGTATTTGGATTCCTAATGTCTGATTTATGTCCGTTCATTCTTTGGCAAAGTGATTGTCCATTCTGTTCAATACACATAGCAAAGGGGCATTGCTGGCACATGATGGCATATATAACATTAGTGGAGGTACTAGGATGTGAGCCCCTGATTGTGTAACTGATGTGGTGAGGTCCAGTGATGGTGTCTCCAGAGTGGGCAGAGTTTGCAAGGGGTTTGTTGCAGGGAAATTTCCGGGATTAGTAATTCTGTGGTATGGCGTGAGGTTGCTAAATTCTTGCTAGCAAACCCATGCCATGCCACAGAAAGTGAGCCCTGAAAATGAGGAAAGTTGAGGCAGCAGTCAGATAAGGGTCCATGGCTCTGTGACACTGAGGTTGGACACACAGTCACACTGTCAGATGAGGAGAGTATTTTGGCTTTCGTAGTCATCTCTCTTTTGAGCATCTACACTGCACCATCAAAGTAATGGTACAAGACATGGCCGGAGAGGGTTAGGCACCCTGCAGGATAACTTACCCCAAATCAACCTCTAGGGACATGCTCAGGGGTGAAAGTAATTTGAAATTTCTAAACATGTCCTATTGCAACTCAGGTCCCTGACAGCTCTTTACTCCTTGCTCTCTTTTGCTTCAGCTCAGCCAGCTCTTGCTGGAGCCATGCACCAGGGATCACTCACTTACTTTTACCTCTGTACATATTAGTAGAACATACTTGTGTTTATATATATATTGTTAGAGGTTAACAATGTAACCAAACAGTTCCTGCCAATACTGCATTTCAGCTCTTTGAAGTATATAGCAAATCATCTGCGAATGATGGAAAACAGACAATTGCTTTATGTTAATCCAGTAGTAGTAGTAGTAGGCATCCTTCAGTCTGCATAGACTATGGATCGCACCCTTTAAAGTTTCAATTGAGGACTTCATTTACAGCGTCTATTGTGACTATGAAGACCCACACAAGAGTGACAGTCCTTGCTGCATCTCTTGCAGATGTAGTGGGTGTCTGGCAAGTCCTTATTGTGCTTTCTGTGCACTCACTTCTCGTCTGCTAGCTGTCTGATCTTCATCTCGCCCTTCTGAAGGCCCTTGTGTAACCCCTGCCTCCATCTGCTGTGGTCGTCTGTTAGTTCTTCGCAGTTGTCCAGCTCGATGTCTACCTCTGAGGTCTCTCTTGCAGACATCTTTGTAGCGCAACTGGGGGCGTCCGGGAGGTCTTTTGCCAGAGGCTAGCTCACCATACAGGATGTCTTTTGGAATCCTTCCATCATTCATCCTGTGAATGTGGCCAAGCCAGCGGAGTCGACGCTGCCTGAGGAGGGTGTGCATGGTTGGGATTCCAGCTTGCTTGAGGACGGCTGTGTTGGTCACTCTGTCCTTCCATGATATTCCAAGGATGCGCCTGAGGCAGCACAAGTGGAAGACGTTCAGCCTCTTTTCCTGATGGGCATACAGGGTCCAAGTCTTGCTGCCATAAAGGAGGGTGCTGAGGATGCAGGCTCTGTAGACTTGCATTATGGTGTGAGTGTACAGCTTGTTGTTATTCCACACTCTCTTGCTGAGTCTGGACAGAATTGTGGCCGCTTTTCTGATCCTCCTATTTAGCTCAGTGTCCAGCGACAGGGTGTCAGTGATGGTGGATCCGAGGTAAACGAACTTGTGGACGACCTCTAATGTATAGTTGTCAATGCTGATTGATGGGGATTCAGCAACATCCTGACCGAGTACGTTTGTCTTCTTTAGACGAATGGTAAGCCCAAAGTCCTTGCACGCTTTGGAGAACTGATCCAGCAGTTTTTGAAGCTGGTCTTCTGTGTGAGACACTACAGCAGCATCGTCTGCGAGCAGCATGTCTCTGATGAGGACTTCCCACACCTTAGACTTAGCTTTCAGCCTTGCAAGGTTAAACAGTTTCCCATCAGGTCTTGTGTGCAGCAAGATGCCCTCTGTTGAAGATCCAAAGGCATGCTTCAGGAGGAGTGCGAAGAAGATCCCGAACAATGTCGGAACAAGCACGCATCCTTGTTTGACGCCGCGCCTGATTCTGAAAGCATCCAATAATGCGCCGTCATATTGGATGGTTCCTCTCATGTCTTTGTGGAACGACTGGATCATCTTGAGTAACTGTGGAGGACAGCCTATCTGCTGGAGCAGTTTGAACAGTCCATCCCTGCTGACCAAGTCAAAGGCCTTGGTCAGGTCGATGAAGGCTATGTAGAGTGGCTTCCTCTGCTCCCTGCACTTCTCCTGCAGCTGCCTTAGAGAGAAGACCATGTCAACGGTAGACCTCTCTGCACGGAATCCGCACTGCGATTCGGGGTACACCCTCTCAGCAATCTTCTGGAGTCTGCCAAGGATGACGTGAGCGAACAGTTTACCAGTGACGCTTAGGAGGGAGATTCCACGGTAGTTGTTGCAGTTGCTTCTGTCTCCTTTGTTCTTATACAACGTTACAATGTTAGTGTCGCGCATATCCTGTGGAACCTCACCCTCTTTCCAGCACAGGCACAGTAGCTCATGTAGGGGTTCCAGGAGTGTGTCCGTGGCACATTTGATTACCTCTGGTGGTATACCATCCTGGCCAGGGGCCTTTCCTGCTGCAATGCTGTCGATGGCTCTCTTCAGTTCATCCACAGTCGGTTCCTGATCCAGTTCGTCCATTACTGGTAGGAGCTCGACGGCATCGAGGGCTGCGTCAACCACAATGTTCTCGCATGAGTACAGCTCGGAGTAGTGCTCAACCCAGCGCTCCATCTGTTTGGCTTTGTCAGCAATGACTTCACCAGATTTGGATTTCAGAGGTGCCATCTTGTTCTGGGTGGGTCCTAATGCCTTCCTCATACCCTCGTACATTCCTCTGAGATTACCAAAGTCGGCACAGGTCTGGATCCTTCTGCATAGCTGGAGCCAGTGGCTGTTGGCACAGCACCTGGCTGTCTGCTGTACTGTTCTTCTGGCCTTCCTAAGTGCTTGCTGGGTACTCTGGCTCGGTGAGAGTTTGTACTCCAGGAGTGCAGCACGCTTCTTTTTAATGACTGGAATCATCTCATTGGAGTTAGCTTCGAACCAGTCGTTTGTGTTTCTAGCTCCTCTTCCAAACACCGACAAGGCCGTGTTGTAAACTGTATCCCTCAGATGTCGCCATTTGGATGTCGATCGGCGCTCTCAGGGCTGCTGCGCAGATTTTCCTGGAGGGTCTCTCTGAACTTTTCAGCTTTCTCCAAGTTTGCCATCTTTCTGGTGTCAATGCGGGGCCTTCCAGCAGGTTTAGAGCGGTGCAGCTTCTTGGGTCTCAGCTTGAGCTTGGAGCAAACTAGCGAGTGATCTGTATCACAGTCAGCACTATGATAGCTGCGTGTCAGAAGGACGTTTGAGGTTATTACGCCTAGTGATGACCACGTCTAGTTGATGCCAGTGCTTCGAGCGTGGGTGTCTCCACGACACTCTGTGCTGTGGCTTCATTTGGAAGAATGTGTTTGTGATGCACAGATTGTGGTACGAGCACAGTTCAAGGAGACGCTGTCCATTGTCATTCATTTTTCCCACACCGAAGTGTCCTAAGCAGGAAGGCCATGAGGCCCAATCAGCTCCAACTCTTGCATCGAAGTCACCCAAGATGTACAGTTGTTCACGAGCAGGTACTTGCACTACAGCAGCACTAAGCACGTCATAGAATTTGTCTTTTACTTCTGGTGTGGCATACAGGGTTGGAGCATAACCGCTGATCAGGTGGACAGGACCAGCGCAAGTTTGAAGCGTGATCCGAAGAAGTCTTTCTGATCCGCCCATGACTAAATTCACCATCTGTAGAAGGGCGTTTCTGACAGCAAAGCCAACACCATGCTCTCTGGGTTCTTCTTGGGCTTTACCCTGCCAGAAAAAGGTGTAGTCCTTTTCCTTTAGAGATCCCAAATCTGCAAGTCGCGTCTCTTGCAGTGCAGCGATATCAACTCGGAGCTTCTTCAATTCCTCGTTGATGACAGCGGTCTTTCGGGTGTCACTGATGGCCTGAAGATCTTCAGTCAAGCCGGTCAGCATGGTCTGCACGTTCCAGCAAGCAAGCTTAAATTGTTGATGTTTCTCGTTTCTTGTTGATTTTCTTATTGGTTTGCCTGGTGCCCAAATTTCAGTCACTTGTCAGGTTCAGGAACCTTAAGCCTCACACACCCAGCAAGGCAGGTGAACTGTGGCGGGACAGTACCCTATTGGCTGGGGGCTGCCCAGCCTGAGGTGGGCGGTGACTGTCCAGTGAGATGCGAGGATCTCGCCCACCGTCGAAGGCAACCCCGGCACTCGTTCTCTACGCCAATCGAGCAAGAGCTTATAACCGGTATCTCTTGCCTCCCATGTTGATGCAATGCTGTTCAGCGATGCCGAAGTACCTCTCCGGGCGCGAGCCTGGGCACTTATTATGGAGACACTGGGCTGCCCACACACCAGTGTCCCCCTCTCGGCTTTACTGATATAGTCCAAAGGAGAGGATAACCTCCACGTCTGGTACCAGCTCAGCTGCAGGAGTTGCCAGGACAGTGCCAGAAGTTGACACTGAACCACCTTTGGACTCCACTCTGGATTTTCTGTCAGGGTTTACTCCCTTAGCCTTTCTTCTTCCCAGGATAACCCACAAGGCAGTGGGGTGTGGAGAATGTGGTTAAGGATCCCACTACTTCATACCTCTGCCACCATGAGTCACCATAGCTCCCTGCAGAGCAATGACCTCATATCCCCGGGACCCTCCTCCCCACCTTTTGCCGCCCCTTCCACCAGCTACCATCACCATAGAACCCTCCCCAACCCACTACCCCCATCTGCTCCCATGTCCGCCCTCCTCATTGCACTGGCCCCTCTCTCCCCAGCTGCTCTCAGTGCCCCCAGGTCCACCTTTCCCCATCGCTCTTCAGGTTTTTCTCTTCAGAGACTCCTTTTCCTGATAGTGCTGCCTTGCAGGGCACAGGTGGAACACCATACCTGAAAAGGACAACAAACACGGGGCTCCTCCCTTGGCGAACTCCCAGAGGCAAACTCCCTTCCCTGTTCGCTGCTCACCTTGTTCGCTGAGAGCTCCCTTCTTATAGAGAGAGCTGCTAGCTGGTCAGGCCTGGCTCAAAGCCTTGCCTCCAGTCTAATCAGCCCTTGAAGGCTCACTAATTACCAGTGATGCTTGAGAAATGTGTCTATTTGAAAGTCTCAGGGATTGCCTATTGTTTACCAAATGGCTATTGTTTACCTAATGTCAAGAGCAAGCCTGGAACGGTATAAAGTTGCTTTGGGTCCTGATCCTTTTTTTATCTCAAATCTGCTAAACCAGTGGTTCCCAAACTTTTCGGCATCATGACTCCCTTTTGATTTTGAGAAGGCTTCACGCCCCACCACCTCTTCTTTACCATCGTCCAACCCGCCTTTAACAAAAAATTCAATTTGCAATTTACAATAAACACAAAAACTTGATATAAAAATGTTATTTAGAATTAAAAATGAGCACAGATACTTTTCTTTGGCCCCTTGCAGGTGCCTGGTGCAGCCCTAGCTGGCCAGCTGCCTGAGCCCTGTGCCAGCTGCCAGAGCTGCCCATGCCAGCTGCCCCGCCTGCCTGAGACCTGCACTGCCAGAGCCACCTGCCTGAGCCCCACACAGCTGGGGCCAGCTGTCTTCTCACCCACCAGCTGCACGCCCCAGCTGCAGGTCAGCCATCTGAACTGCCCACCCAAGACCCACTCTGCCTGGGCCAGGCACCACCTCACCAGCCCAAGCTCTGCGCTACCGGAGCCAGCCACCCGCTAGAGCTGCGCAAGCCCCATGAATCCTGCAAGCTGGCCGGTTGCCCAAACCCCGCAAGCCGCCCACCCGAGCCCCTCCCCTCCCACAAAGCCAGGCACCACCAGGCCCCACTCTTACCCCATCCCCATCCTCCTTACCTGAGCCAGGCACCCCCAGCCCCCCATCTAACCCCATCCTTCTCCTCCCACCCACCAATCCACACTCACTCACCTTTGCATGTGGGCCTTTGCCATCTGTCTGCTTTTTATAGCAGCTGCACTGGGTCACCCACATAAATGGCAGGGGATGAGAGCCAGAAGCAAAGGCTGGATCTTTCTTTGGGTCAGGGAAGATAAGGGGGGCTGGGTTGCCTTGTGCCCCTCCCCTGCAATTTCTTCATACCCACCGGGGAGCACACCCCCCAGTTTGGGAAATCATGTGCTAAAGCTTCATTGGGGGAAGTTTGAGTCACAGGATTAAGATCTCCAAGTCTGCCTGGATTCACCCTAGATATGAACATTGGACTATAACCTATGGACTGTGTCTGAAAGGACTTTTTGCAACAACAAAGCTCACAATCTCTATTATAAATCTGATCTCAGAAACTGTACTCGTGTCTATATGTATTTTTATGTATGTATCTTTTAACTAATACTCTTTTTTTTGTTTTCTAATACATTTTACTTTAGTTAATTAGAATTGGCTGTAAGCATGTATTTGGGAGTAAGATTTGAAATCTTCCTTAAATTGCATGGTAATGTGTCTGATCCTGTAGGATTGTGAGACATTTCTTTCATGATGAATAAGATTTTCAGTGAGCCTCATCATATTTAGCTTGGGTGGAGGCCTGCAGCTGGATTGCTTAATAGAACTGTGTTAATGGCTTCTGGGTAATTAGTAAGGTCTTACAGTAGCCGTTTTGTGTTGGTTGGATAAATCTAAGTACTGGAATATTCACTGGCTTTATGGGATTATTTGTCCCTTTCTTTACAGTTCACCCTAATTGACTAACTCCAGTGTGGGTCGCTGGAATCCTGATCACAAACGGCAATAACTGTAGTTCAGATGATGTAGTTCAGTCTTTGATGCAAAAGGTACATAAATGAAAAGACTCACTCATGCTGGATTTACAAATCCACCCGTTCTCACTCAGTTTTAATAGGATTGTCTCAGTCAGCTCTTAGTAAGAATAACAATGACTATCCCCCACCATTTATCTTGTTTTAGTGTTAGCTGTAGTTAGCCTTAAAAAAAAAAAAAGAATTCATCATGGTAAGGAAACTTTGCATTATGTTTTCCTCTATTTGTTTGTTCAAATATTATTCACAAACAATAGAAATCACTGTTCTCCATGGAAAGATGGCGGTGAGGGAGGGTTAGGGAGTTTGTGCATTGTTTTAAGGGAAAAGGAATTCATGTGCAACAGATTGCAGCTGTTTGCATATTGTGGGCAGAAAAACAAGTCCAGGAAAAAACAGGTTGTAAAATGGGTTGGTCCAGTGCAGTGGCCCATGCCCTGTTTAAAATTGGCTATTTGCTGCAAATGGTCAGTAACAGAGGAAATAGTTACTGGGGGGCTGGTTAGTAGAATTATAAATAGTCAAAGGTAATTTTTGTTAATTATTTCATGGGCATTTGTGCATTTCATCCAAAGACATCAAAGCACTTTACACACATTAATTAAATCTCACAGCACTACTCTAAGAAGATGATTATTCCTACAGTACATTACATTATGCTGAGAAAGAGAAAAGCTGAATGACTTGCCTCAGGTCTCTGAATGAGTGACACAGCTTGGTCTAGAATGCAGGAGACCAGACTGCCAGTCTTTGGCTACTGCACAGCTTACCCATCTTTTCCCTTTTCTTAACTACCCTCCCCTGTTTTGTGACAGGCAGGAAAGAATTCTTATTTTGGAGGATAAGAACATGTCTGCTGGTTAAGGCAACATTAATTGTGATTCCGAGGTCACTTTCCAAATTGCCAAAATGTGGCATGTGATGGAACTGAAGTCTGTGATTTCCATTGGAAACAACTGTGACTAGAAGCATCGACTTGGAAGATATCCTGAGAATTCAGCTGATCTATTTGTCATGCCCTAAGCATGTCAGCATGGAACGTATTAGCTGTCAGAAGTTCTTATTTGTGCCAAATATTGCCAGCCCTATACATATAGGGCCAAATTCTGAGCTCACTTACATACTCACATTTGATATATTGAAGTCAAGAGAACAGAATGAAGTTTAAGTCAGAAGAGAACTTAATTCTTTGCTGCAGAATTTTTAAAGAAAACTGAACCCACATTTCTAAGCGTAGCATTTTGAAAGGTCGTGTGGTGAGAACCCATGCAGTTCTCACCTGTATATACATTTTAATTGCTCTTGAAATTAAAAGTTTGAAACTCGTATCAATGCCAACCATCCGTCTTATAGGTGCTCTTATATTTAATGTATGATGGAAATATAGGGCTCAGGTTGAGTAGCAGGACTGTATATTATAACGTATCCTGTTTTAATTGCTTTCACAATCTCAGAAAGAACTTCAGTCATCTAATTCAGTGTGCAAGCACAACTGGAGTTATGCCAGGAAAGAATTTAGCCTATTATGTGTTATTTTTCTAATGGTTCAGGTGATTGTTGTAGCTGGAACAAAACTCTTTCTCATTGTCACTAGGTCCCAGTATTTCCTGTCACATACAATGTCATTTTCCATCAGTAATATAGAATATCTCAGAAAATTCAGAAACATTAATAGAAAGCTAATCCCCAATTTACTGAAGTCATAGATCTATGAAACATGCAATGTCTCCAACACATGCACACTTGCAAACCCATGGTGAGGCAAAGGGTGTGTCTCTCTTCTTGCAGGTATATTCTGAGATCTGCGGGAAAATCTTCCAGAATGGCTAATTGATAAAAAAACCCTTATTAAAGAAGATTGTATCTTATTCCAAACAGGATCATCTCTGTTGATAAACATCTCTCTCTGTCCATCTTGAGCTAAGATAATCTACCACATTTTATACTATATATATTGCTGGGGAAAACACATATGATTTCTTGTAACATTTAAAACCACAGTAAAAATGCAGCTCAGTGGAGTACTGCATTTAAACAGCCCTATGACCAAATATCTACATTGCACTAATCTGCAGTCTCACTGTTACACATCATTTCCATTGCACTCATTCCCTCAAACTGATTTTAGTTAGATTAATCTTATTTCTGCTCATTAAACACATCTTTCATGAACCATATAAAACAATAATCCAGTTGTAATGCCTGTTGGCATGAGTCCTTATCAAAAAGAACAGCGGAGAATCAGAGTTAATGATAATAATGGAGGGGCTACATTTATTCAGCTATACTTAGAGTCTGCTGTTTGGGTGGCAGAGCTTCTGTGGGTTTTTCTGAGTCACTTGCCAAAGGGCTGATGTGAATGAAATTCAGGAGCTGATAGTGTCTTTGTGCATTGATGACAGCATTCTAACTCTGGGAGTTTGCAGCCCTTTCCCTCCACTTTCTTGGAATTATCCAAAAGAGGACATCCCTTTGTTTACTGTATGTGTAGCATTCAATACCAAACATGTTGTAATTTCTTCCATGAAAATACATTTTGCACCTCTTTAGTCCAGCACCCTCAGGATCTGACTGGTGTTGGATGAGAGAATTTGCTGGACTACAGCAGGTCAGTATTGTCTAGCAGTAACACCAATACTTCCAATGCTTACTGGGCTCTTAGAAGACATTTAGAGGTAAATTACAGCTAAATAATAGCACAGACCACTGAGAGCCAGGACTGGTGGCTGTAGAAAAACTTTGTGGGACTGCAGGAAACTTGGCCACCCATATGGTAAGTGGTTATCTGGCTAACTAAAATCATGCTGGATTACCTATGTTGCTGGATGAGAGATTTCCAGATTAGAGAGGTTGAACCTGTAATTTAATTCTCTTTGAGTTAATTTTTTAAAATATTTTTGGAAGTTTCTGGGAATATCATGCACCTGAAAGGTGCCACATTGACCGAAATTCTCTAATTATCCATAAAACGTTGACAACATGGGCCATGGCAGTGCAAACTTCCCTACAGTGCTAGCCTACAGTGCTTCAACCCTGACAAAAAGAGAGATCACAAACAAGAGAACAATTCAATCTCCTTGTCAATTCAAACCTGAGCATCTCTGCTAAAACTGATGTCAAGGTTGCCAGCCTTGGGTTTTAGGGTGTGAACATTTATCTTCATTTCAACTGTCCCAAAGATGTTGTAAACTCAGACTTTGAAAACAAACCCAAGAGCATGTGGGCACTTCTACACTGGTTAATGTGTGCACACTGAGAGATGGGTGTGCAAAAGTGAATGTGCACTTTCACGTGGCAGATTTGGCCATGAGGCCTGTGAGCCATTGTGATGGGGTGTACCAACCCCATACTGGACGGGGTGTAGGGGCCAGGCTTAATGGGTGGAGAAGGCCCCTCCCCCCACAGCCCTGCTGGGCATGTTCCAACTACAGCCTGAGTATGAAGGCCTGGGAGGCCAGTCAGTTGAGGCTGGCCACGAGGGGAGAAGGCGCTCCTGCTACAACTTGGGAGCAGCAGCAGCAGCCACCAGCTGTGGAGAAGCAGCAGCAGCAACAGCAGCATTTGCTGCCATCACCTGAGGTGGAGCAGCAGCAGCCGCAGCAGCAGCAGCCGGAGGAGGAGCAGCAGCTAGAGCCTGAGTGCATGTCACATCCGGAAAAGGGTAGGAAGTAGCCCAGGGCAGGCACCCTGGAGGCCGCCCGTGAGCTCTTTGTGTTGTGGAGAGATTCCCCTGAGCTGGTGGTTGGGGGCTTGCCCACCACTGAAAGAGCCCTGGGCTGTGGCCCAGTGGAGAAGGAGGGAGCGGGCTCCCCTGCCCTCTACCCTTTGACTCTGAAGAAGGAGGAACACCAACCTCCTAGGACTGATTAGGCCACTGAGGCCTGCCTAGGCCACACGGCCTGATTGTGACACTGACTAAGCTTCTGAGACCAATACTGGGTGATCCTGAGTAGGCCACTGAGGCCTGACCACAGGTGAGAAGCCCTCAGTAGAGGCACCTGCTTGGAAGCCCTGCCACAGCCATAATATACTATTAATTGTGCACCATGAGAGCAGACATAACAATACAAAGGGTAGTGCTCTCCAACTGCAAATGACATCATCCTGTTTGAAATTTCACTATATGGTGTTTACAAGAAGAAACACATATTTTTGCTCATCAGCACTCTGTTAATGGCCACTTTGGTGCTCTGTCTCCTCAAGGTTGAAGTTAAGCTAGCTGGTTATAGAATATCAATATTTATGGGAAAGCTGAATGTACCAGAGCTAATGACATGGGTCAATATTAATGTGGAACGTTTTCATAAATATCAACTTCTGATAATTATCACAGTCACCACCTTAATACTGGCTCCAGCTGCAAGTGGAAACAAACGTATTTCTTAATTTGAAAGCTACAGGTCATCCATCCACTATGCTTTTCACAACTTTGGTCTTTATATCTTGTACTGACAAGAAGAAGTTGAGTGCAGATTCCCCACAACTAGCTTTGACTGGAGCACTGATCCTGCAAGTTATCTTGCCAAGATATTTGGTTTTTTGGTGTGGTACAGACCAGGGGTATTTTTAACATGATGATATTCATGGATCCCCAGTGTCAGATGGATTACTGCTGCAGGAGTGCCTTCTAGATTTATCCATTGATTCTGAAATCAGGGGATTCTCTGCAGCTACGATTACACTACAGCACTCTGTCAACTGAAGTCACTGTTGGGAGAGTTTTCCTGATAAATCTTCTGTTGACAGAGTGCAGCCACACACAAAAGCCAATCAGGAGAGCACTCAGCTCTGTCGACAGAGTAGCCAGACTGCCTGGCTGGTCTCTCGACAAAACAGGAACGTGGAAGCACAGCAGACAGGGCTGCCCATTGTTGTGGGTGCCCTGTCTGTTGAAAGAAGGTTCCCCACCAGAGTGGCCATTGACAGCAGCATTCTGCCTCAAAGCTCTCAGACAGAGAGAGCGCTGCTGGCAAAAGTGCAGTGTTTGGTTCAGATACTGTTGACAAAACACATTTTGTGTGTGCGTGCTCTGAGTTTCCTTGACAAAACCGGGGTTTTGCTGGCAAAACTTGCATGTGTAACTGTAGCCTTCCTATATTCAGGATGTGCATTACCTCTGATGCTTTTCAGGTAAGCTCTATGTTAATGAGAGAGAGAGAGTTCCATTAGGGTATGCTATTTGATTGAGAGGCTACCAGGTGTAAAGATCCAGATTTTGAAATACATTTAATTTCAGTCATAATCAATGTTCCCCATAATCTCTTCCATCCATCTGCTGATTTTTTCCATCCACGTTCAGAATAAAAATATTATGTGCGCTGAGGTATGTGCGAATGTGCGCCACCTGCAGAAACAATCAGCTGGTAGCACTGGAGTCGCTCCTGTGTAGCAGACGAGTGCACAGCTTGCAGAGAACTCTGATCATCGTTTATATTTAAGCAGCACCTTTCATCCTGAGGTATCCCACAGCTCTTTCCAAACTTCATATCTGCAAGAAATTGGAGTCTGAAAAATAAAAATCTGTATCCACACAACAAAGAGGTAACAGAAAGTCTTCAGACCTGGTTCAGTCTGTTGAAGTCAGGGTGGGAGGAGGTCATTTTAGTCAACAGACCTCAGTGAAAGAAGACTTAGTCTTCTATTGGCTTAAGATTTTAATGTAGGATGTCCAGCAACTCCAAGTCCAAATCTTGGGCTAGCTTATAAACTAGTAAACTTTCCATCAAGCACAGTCCCATACTGTTAAAGGCTTTAAATATTGAATTGAATTGAAATGGATGGACTGTTGGGAGCCAATTTTGTCAACAATGCATTAGCAGCACCACACTCCCAGACTAAAGCCTTTGAGAAGTCATTCTTCTCTGCATTTCAAAGCTATCACCTGTGAACAGCACAATCTGGTAGTCAGCACCTATGTGGGAAAGGCTCACAATGGCAAGGTTCATAGATGAGGTGGGGCTTGGGAGACAAAAGTAACAACTTCTAAATAGTTTAGAAATTGGAAAAAAAATCCAACATTTTTGACACTGATGAAATATGGGCTTCCATATTCAGTTAAGAATCACAAGTGTTATGTTAGAGAGAACCTCAGCTTTGCATCTTATCCAAAAGACAACCCTGCTACAATTCCCAAGCCTCAGACTGTCTCAGGGAGGAACGGTATCAACTGTGTAAGAGCTGACCCCACTTTCTGCCACATTGGGTTTCCTTAAAGTAAATCTACACAGGGACTCTTAGAAAAAATAATCCAAAATTAACAAAGGATGTAAATTTATCTGAATTAATTTAAACCAATTTAAGGTCCACTGAATGCGATTCCAAACAGGGCTTTAAAAAGGTTAATTAATCCACTGTTAATTCACATACTTAACTAAATTGGATTACAGAACACTACGCAAGCAAGCCTTTAGACTGAAGCTTCCCATCTAACTACTAACCAGGCTTGATTTTTACTTCTCTCAACTTGAATGGGCTTTGGGTCAAACCCTTATATTACAAGATCTGCTGAAATCAGCATGAGCTAGTATCGCAGCAACTTGTGCTGGGAGCGGAAGTGACTTGTCAGTGGGGCAGTGGTTTAAAAAAATAAGAGTTGGTAAACTAACCTATCCTTTCAGCTTTCCCTGATATACTTCACACTCAATCTGAGTGGATTGTCAGCTCCTCCCAAGACTTGTGTAGTTGTAGGTTTCTTTGTAAACAGTTCTGTAATTTTTGTTTTTTAACTGATAAGGTTGTTAAACCTAAGACAACCCCTTGTACCTCAGGGAGAGGTAATACAAATTTGTCTGGTCTCTACCCTTTGACCTGAGTTTGGGTGACCCTTTCAGGAGCTGTAGCTCCCACTGGCTAAAGTCTCTGGGTCCTTGAAACACATAAGCCACTTCACCACAACAAGGAATGGACCATGAGGTAGACAGAGCAGGACAAGAACCAACTGCCATTGAAATCAAGAGAAGAAAGTGGGGATGGCTAGGCCACACTCTCAGAAAACCATCATCCAGCATTGTTTGTCAAGCTCTCACATGGAACCCACAAGGAAAAGGCAAAAGAGGAAGACATAGGACAACTTGGAGAAGGTCTGTTGAGATTGAAGTACAACAACTGGGGTACAACTGGAGCCAGCTAGCAGTTTTGTCCCCAGACAGAATGAAGTGGAGGAGACTTGTAGATGACCTATGCTTCACGCGGGGTACCAGGGTTAAGTAATAATAGTAGTAAATTAACCTAAAGCAAACTCCGTTTTCCCTCAATGAGCAGTGAGTAAACTCAGTAAACCACCTGCCCTCAGTTACACTATTGTTTGTCATACCCACCTATATCCTGCCATTCTGACTGTCACAGCAAAGAAGCAAAAGGATGGTACCAGGGACTGAAAGCTCTTCCTAGTCATCGTTGAGTGGGAGAAGGGTGGAAACAAGGTGATGGGGAGCCCATGTTTAATTGCAGGAGGAAACAGTGGTGGGGGTGGCAAAATCTAGCTAAAAGAAAGAAAGAAAACTTAGCTGACAAAGGAATATCTGCTGGCCCAGGCAGAGGGCTGGAAAGCAGGAACTCATGAGTTTTAAATCCATATATCTCTGTCACTTGCTGTATGGTCTTGGCCACTTCAGGTAAGTTCCCATTGTCCATATCTTCATCTGTAAAATAATGGAATGTTAAAAAAATAATCTACTCACAAGGATATGGCAAAGCTAATGTAATTAATGTTTGTAAGCCATTGTGAAAAATACCAAAGGCTCTGTATGAGCCAAGTGTTCTCATTTTTTCTTGTCTTGAATGGTAAGTGGTTCACTTGAATAGCAAAATCTCTTTATTCGAAAATTTCAGTTAATAGCAATCTATAAAATTAGTTATAGCCACATACAGTATTTCTTGGATCATCAGCAGCTGCAAAAGGCAATGCTCATTTCCTTTGTCTCCTGTGCTATTTCATCACATTGACATTGGCATAAAATAAAATTCTTCATCTTTGTTTAGTGAAAGTTTGACTTTCTGTTGGCGTTCTCTTTTGTGAAGCAATGCAGTCAACTCTTTCCTATCTGGCAGCCACAGGACTGGGAGGCTGCTCGATACTCAAATATTCTGGATAATAGAGACGTATATAGAGAGGTGTGTATGAAAGGGTGTGCCAGCTTGAACATTCGGCCCCTCGCAGCTCATTTTATTCATTTGAGTCTACAAAATTTGCTGTAAAGTAACTGTGATGTGTTTGCTTAGAGAGTAATGGGAGCTGTATGATGAGTACTCAACAAACTGATTCAGAGAGGTACATGCCACTTTTAGCTCTCTCTAATTTCTGACTTCTGCTACTACTGGTGTGGCTCCTTCAGAGAGAGCACTAATGTATGCCCTGCTTCAGCTAGCTGCTTCTGGGTCAACCAGAGGCTTGTCTGTAGCTGTGCTCAGAGCAGGTCTAGCCATAGACAGTAAAACTGCAGCAGCCAGTGCAGTTTTCATCCTCATCAGAATCACTTGGTGTTATTACAATTAATAACATTTGACTGTCCTGTACAGAATGGAGAGGTATACCTAGCAGTGCATAACAGTAAAGAAAAACAAGATTAGATATTAAGAAACAAACAAAATGTATGCAGCGTACTTTATTTACCAGCAACAGTAGTATTGTACACTGCAAACTAATACTGTATTTGCTGTATTTATTTGCATTTATTTTCACTATATTGTACTTATAGAAAATGTGACTAAAATTTACTTATGGTTAAA
The DNA here is from genome assembly GCF_033958435.1 of Carettochelys insculpta. Taxonomy (NCBI): domain Eukaryota; kingdom Metazoa; phylum Chordata; order Testudines; family Carettochelyidae; genus Carettochelys; species Carettochelys insculpta. The sequence continues at coordinate 306,429,372 of NC_134137.1, read as the reverse complement.
ATGCTGGTTATTTGAATTCTGGATAACAGAGTGCTGGTGTAATGGAGTGAGAGGAAGGGCCTGGCAGTACAGGGGCTAAACTGATCCTGTGTGGTTCAACAATTAGATTCATTCAGCTAGGTTCATTAGATGTGGTTCAACAACTCTGTTACCTTGGATCTACCAAAAACCAAAAACCTATCCATGGACGAAGACATGAACATCGGAATTGGGAAGGCAGCCACTATTTTTGGCAGATTTACGAAATGAGCATGGAACAATCCTAAACTGACAGTGAAAACAAAGATACTAATCTACCAGGCATGTGTACTGAGTATCCTGCTACATGGTTCTGAGTCATGGACCACCTACTCAAACCAGGTGAAAAAATTGAACAGCTTCCATCTTCTCTGCATCTGCAGAATTATGAATGTCAGCTGGAAAGATAAAGTTTCAAATGCAGAAGTGCTGTCAAGATCTGGCACAACCAGCCTCATGGCAATCTTCAACAGCAGAAGACTAACTTGGCTTGGTTATGTGAGAAGAATGGGTGACAAACATCTTCCCAAAGAAATTCTGAACTGTCACGTGGGTTGAGAACAGGAGGAAGACCAAAGCTATTAATATTCAAGAATACTTGCAAAAACAACATGAAAAAATTCAACATCGATCCAAAATCCTGGGACTGTACATCATCAGATCGAAATACCTGGTGACAACTGGGCACATCATCCTTTGATCGTATATGTGCAAGCCATGCAAAAGAACTTTGTCTTAGGAAAAAGCTCTCATACTAAAGAATTCAGAAACACACTGACATGCGGTTATTGCAGTCGACCATGCAAATCCAGTATTGGATAGATAAGCTGTGAGAGAAGCTGCAGACTCAAACACTGCCCATAGATCCTCGCGGCCACTGCTAACCACCTTCTCTTGAGACAAAAGGGGCAATATATATATATATACTTTATGAAGATCTTGTGACTGCGGCAAGCTAACTTTACCCAATTTTCCTGTGGGAATTAAGGAATAGGGCAGGAAATTAAAATTGCCTCCTTTCAAACAAAATGTATCAGTGGTTATGGCAAATTTTGGAAATTGCAATAACAGTGTTATGCATAAATAGATCTTTGACATGAAAGTGTGAAGTAGATCCTGAAATGGATGTTAATTCAAGAAAAGGGTCATATTTTCAAATGCATATTAATCATTTCCCCTGGGTTCCAAAAGTGTTTGCTGAACAATTGCAGATGCAGATTTGTTTTGCTGTGAAATGCTGTTTCTTCCACCACCTAATAGGAAGGCAAACAAAATGACTCATTAAACAACTGTTATGACACGGAAAGAGGTTTCCATTTCATGAAATTGAAATAAAGCAAGTAAAAATGAAAGACTGACATTTTAAAAAGTTATTTAGAAGAGTGAATAATTGGTTTTCTGCCTCAAATTCCCCCCTTCCAAAAAAACAGATTTTAATCTTATTCCTTTATGGTTTCTACTACAGTTCCCTTGCTGCAGTAATTCAAAATAATTTGAATGGATATATTATAGGTTTTTTGCTAGGCCTCCTTATTCAAGTCCCTTCATTTCTCATAAGCATGTGCATTGCCTGTAAACCTTGGACAGCTCAGGTGAAAGAAGTGTTCAAAAATAGGCACTATTATTTCATTTAAAAAGTTTTATTATTTGAATTAAAGAAGTGCTTAGACGCCATGTATCACTTGCAGCCACAGGGCCCAATTGTTCTACAACTACATAGAGATAGTCCATGTACCAAAGAGTTAACAGGCTAAAGCGATAAGTCAAATAAAAGGCAGTAGGACAAACAGAAGTTAAGTGACTTGCCCATGGTCACACACCAGGTCAGCAGCAGAGCTAGGAACGGTGGTGTGGAGGGCAAAGTCAGCAAGAAAGCAGCAGGGCACTAAAGAGGAGTACACTTGAATCCTGCTATAGTGTGAAAAATGTATTAGTAGATATTTGGTGCTGATGTGACAGCACACTGACAACGGGGAATGTGGCCTGAAGGAAAAGAGACACTCTTGGCCTGAAATCTAGTAAACTCTTATGATGTCAGCCACGGAGCATGAACACCAGCCTCCAACATGATGCAGGGATTTTTTTGGGCAAACGTTTATAGTTTATGATATGCCTGTATTAGAGCTTCATGTATGGAAGCCGCTGAGGTTAAAATGAAGAATCATTGCATCTTACTGCCAGCTTGGCCACTTCTTGTCCAACATTGCCCACTTTGTAAGTAACTTTGTCCTTGCTGCAGGGATGGGCGGAGGGAGGGAGGACAAGCCAAGGATTCGGTAAATGGTCAGAGGCAACAGTTTTCCATGATATTAATGGAGGAGGTACAGGATCTGGGGAGCCTCTCACCTCCCCTTCCCCTTCCCTTTTCACAGAGCCCCAAAATGTCTTTTCTGGGTTGGAGGTCAGGTGCAGAAGGGAGATTGGGGTAAGGGACTGAGGTGCAAGGTGTGGATCTGAGATGGACTTTGGGTGAAGGAGGAGGTTGTGACCTGGGGCAGGGGACTGAAGTTCAGGGTCCAGAAGGGGATATGGGTACAGGAGAGGATGCTGATGGGGCGGAGGGCTGCAAGAGGAAGTGCAGGGTCAGTGAGAGGGTTGTGACCTGGGGCAGGAGGGGGTGCAGTGATCTGGGTTGTGTCCAGGGGGCTGGGGTGTGATGTTTGGGTGGGGGTTGTGACCTGGAGGAGGAGTATAGGATGGGGTGCAGGGTTTGGGAAGGTGTATGGGTACAGGAGCAGGGGTGCAAGGGCTTGGGATGGGAGGGATATTTCACATGCTTCTTGTCCTGCAGACAGGTGGCTCTCATTGGCCAGAAACCAGCCAATGGGAGGGAGCTGCAAGATTTTACTGGGTATGTGTGCAGCATGAGAAGCCGCTCCCTTTCCCCTGTGCTTGCAGCCTTCACAGCGCCCCTCAACTGGCTTTTCTGAGCATTGATCACGGCTGGGGCAGACAAGGAGTCAGCTGAGACACCCACAGGTCATATCCAGTGACTTGGCAAGTCAGATCTGACCCATGGGCCATATTTTGTCCAGCCCTGACTTACTGGAACCATCATCTTAATGGAGGCTGTGGCTACTTTTTTGCAGCCATTCAACCTCCTTCCCTGAAAGACTTCATTCAAATGGGACTCTATTCTAGAGTTTACACTGTCATAAACCTATAGGCTGAATACAACTAGAGAGGAATAATAGACAAGACATACACACAAGGACAAGGACAAAGCCTGTCAAGGCAATTTCTTTCCCTTTCACTCTGTCTCTCAGAGTAGTGAGGGTCCATTTTCTGGAAATCATTTAAAACTAGGATAGACTTAGCAAAGCACAGCCTAACACAGCCTTTGGGGCCCAATGTTATCAGTGGAATTACCTCTTACATTGTTTTTATTATTCACCTGGTGTTTAAAGAAAACACTTGAACAGTGTAATATTGGATACCTCACAGACTGATTTCAGAGATTCCACTAAATTTGTAAAGATGACCTCAGTTGCCTAATATCTTAGGGAAATCTACATCCATCTATTAAACCTTATTGATCTGTGTGCCATGAAGAAAAGCTTAAACAATGGATTGTGCCACATACCATTTTCTTCTGAGACACACAGGGGTAGTGTTTTTCACTGATGCATAGAGAGCCTTGAAACCCACATTAATAGCAACAGGAGATGAATAAGCTCAGAATGAAGTGTGTAGATTGGGACACTGAGATAGACTTGCTGTTGCTGAATGAAAACTCGCCAGGGTTTCTCTGTAATCCCCCTGGCTGTGCTGTTTGAAGGAGAAGGAAGGACAAAGGCTTGGAGCTCAAGGGGATCGCCTGTAGGAAGCTGGAAAAGAACAGATCTGAGTGAATGAGACCAGAAGGATCCAACAAGCGCACATAGCTATTGTTGTGTGTACCTAGCCTACATTTTATCCCTCTTGCCATGATACCTTAAACTATATTATATTTACCCACTTTCTCTTTCTTGAGAACTGTCACCACAACTGGCTAGTAATTCCTGAAAATATGGGGAAAAGGAAAAGAACTTGCTCAAAGCTTCCAAGTAAGATTTGCTTCAAACCTGGGAAGTCTCCTGATTTGTTTCAGTGCGAAAGGGCAGATCAGTAATGTAGCTGCATCTGTCTGCCTTTATTTTGGTGTACATCACATCTGAGTACTTTTTACCCCTCACTCACAGAAAAAGAACTTCAGAATTGAATAATAGAACTAGAAGGGACCTCAAGAGGTCATCAAGCCTAGTCCCCTGCACTCACAGCAGGACCTAGGTCCTCATGTAAACATCCCTGACAGATGTTTATCTAATTGGCCCCTACATATTTGAAAGCTACTATCATGAAATACGTTTGAGGCCCCAACCATTATTGAACTCATAACTCCTGACTTACAAAGCCAGTGCGCCGAACACTGAGCTATTTCTCCTAAATGAGGAGGGTGTCCACCAGGATTGGCTCTGCAGAACAGTTATGCAATGCTGACAGACGTGCATTAGTAGGCAGGATTGAATCTGGCAGTTTTGGGGCTAACACTGTGAGCTTCTGCTTGATAATACATCCATATATGCCAAAGACTTGGCATTCCATTCCCATGTTGTTCTGCATACAGCAATGGCCCTGAGTGGTTGATGTGAAAAGCAGCTGGCCCCACTACATTTGCTCCAGGCCTGGGTCCAGCTGCCAGGGATAGGGATTGAGTGTGCGGGTGGGGCAGGCACAGCATGAGGACAGTGCCAGGAAGGAAAGGAGGGCTTCTGGAGGCCCAGTTATTGATACCTCAAAACCATCTTAACTTTAGGAAACATAAAGGTTTAAGACTCTCAGAAACCTACTGCAACAGCATATATATGTATGAGTGTGTGCATTTAGGTAAAAGCATTCTGGTTTGTATCAATCATGTATTAGACAGAAGAACTGTGTCCCTGTCATGAGTGGCAAATATAAAAGGCAAGAGGAGGCAACGACTTTCCTGAGTCTCAGTACTTGACCCCTTCTCTCTTCCTATTCCTATTTTGACAGTTCCCGTGGGCTCCAACATTGAGCTTTTGCAGTCTGGCGAGTCTTCCCCAGGATTGGATCTAGTACCTTAAAAGTGAAACACTTTCCAACTCGTTAGACCTATTAATATAACACTGAACCTGTGAAAGAGCCATTAAGTGGTAATGAAGTTTCTGAATTTACTGACAGAAACAGTAGTGCATTACTATATAATGTCTACCAGACCTTAGTTTAAGATATGCTTTAAATATTTCAGTATTTTCTTGCTGAAGATTATAAAATCACGTCTCTAAAAATTCTTGTATGGATTATTAAATGAACAATCTGAGCAGTCAGCTTTAACCTTAAATGTTTAGATCTCCAGACATACAGTTTTTCAATATATTTTTCAGAAGACCACCCTTACCAAAAATACATATTTTAGTTTTAATTACCATAGTACAAAAACTTGTTTCCAAAATCTTTCTGTCTCCCTCACTACTCTCTTCTCAGCCCCTGTTGAAACAAGTCATTAGAGGGGTTGGAGGATGCACTGCCTTACAGAAATAGGTAGGATGGGATAGGAGTCTACCCATCATTAATGCTGCTAACTATCTTTTATTCTCTTAATGGTATAATAGTAGTCAATCACTGATACTGTCCTAACCACAATGGTGTAAATTATTATGGGGGGAAAATGAGGACCAGCTCAGACAATGTTGTCAAACCCACCAAGTGCAGAGTGCTCTGGTTCATGGGTGGAGGCAGGTATAAAACTAGGGACAAGACAGGTTAATCTGATATGTATTGCTTCACTTCTGCTGTTATGTTGGGGCTCCTTTATCATGACACAGCTCTACAATGGTAAGAACTGAAGCCACTGGGAAATCAGCATATGTCTCTTTTATCATGACCTCTGGTTGAGATATAGTGTAGATTTTCCCCATCTCCGGTATGACAGAACTTTTGTCTCTTTCTCTACTTCTGTAAACCCAGGCAACAGTTCGGAGTATGCTTTCTATGCTCACTTCTGTGTAACTGAATACCCCACAGCTGCCAAAGTCTATGCATTCAAAGCAGGTTGGGTGTAGGTGGTGGCACATGGAAATTTAGGCCTTGTGTACATTGTCTGGGTACAAATGAGATTGAATCAGTTTTACTTCTCTTTTCATGAGCTATTTTTGTGAGCATATTTAACATTGCCAGGGCAGAAAGGAGAGCTAACTGTTGTGGAGTGAAATTTACCCAGGGCTTAAGGTGGGGCTCCTTTGGCTGAGGTACCATATTTCATCCAGAGCATATAAATGCAAAGCTTGGACAATAGCCCTGTATCTGCTCGTGAGTACCAGAGCCTATTATATACAAGAAGAAATAGCAAGTCATATCTTACACAGTAAGGCTGATGCCACTAGACAACCCAAAGATTAAAAGTCTTATTCACACTTATTATATGTCATATGCACAAGTAAAGAAAAACTACAGTGAAGTTTCTAATTAGTAATTTGAATGGTTGTATTTCTAGCATGTACCAAACAGATTAGCAAGCACTAAATGATTTTGGCACTGATCCTGCACACTGATCTACATAGGTAGGTCTCCATTGACTTGACTATGGCTTCCTATGGGATTAGGGCTTGGTTCTGTAGATGCTGAGAGGAATTTTACAACCAACAAAACATATTTCTGAAAAAGTGTTTAATAAGATGATATGTTAAATGCAATATTTTTGGAATGTTAATTTCCAGCTTAGACTTCAGCTAAATTTCAAGACACTAAATGTAAAAAGGTCTCAAGGAGCAGGTCAGTTCATCAAAGTCAAAAGATATATGGACAGTACAGCAATGTTTAAAAATTTGTTTCTTACAGAAGTCTGAGGGCTGATACAAAGGACTGTTATGGCTTCAGATAATGGGTTATGTAAATCTGTATTTAAGTACTGTTGAAACTACAATCATTACTGTCTTTTTCATATACAAGACAAAAGTCCTTTTCAAAACAGTGAGTAATAGTACAGTGACCATGCAAGTAATGTAGCAGCCATTTCAGCAATAGGTCATTCAGAGCCTTTGATATCACAGTCAATTTCACTGAGAAAATGTCTGTGAGCTATTTAACTGACATTCTACTTAAAACTAATTCGAAGAGCAGGAATAAATTGCGGGCTCCACTGAAATCAAGAGGAAAACTTCATTGACTTCACTGGTCCCAGGTAAGGATGAGCCATAGTTTAACACATCATTCAGACATCAAGTCCTCTCATGTTGGACTGGGTGTGAACCAAAACCCTGGTGTGGAACATGAACACAGAATCTCCTGGCCCAGACAGGAAAGTCCTACTATCTGAACCACACAGACACTTAAAAGCCCAAAAATGCAGGTAATTTACTGCTATTCCCTCCTTTCATAGTTAATCATTCGAAGACAGTGGGAGTTTTGTGCACATATATGAGAGCAGATTTTAGCCTTTGGGCTATTTTTTTTTAACTGAAACCAAAGTGGTTGCAGTTTGTATAATATACACATCACTTGTCAAATTCAAACCAAAGCAACTTGCATTAAAAGAGAAACCATTGAAACCTGATAAACTCCTATTTTTCCTCCAGGAATTCTCTAGTCTATAGCCTACGCATTGAACCAGCTAGCTGTTAGCTCAAGCTGTAGAGGTCCCAGGTTCAAGTCTGCCTATGGGCAGTTACACTATGGCCATGTCTACATGAGCCCAAATCTTCAAAATGGCCATGCAAATGAAATTCGTATGAGCAGATAGAAATAAGGGGATTTCGAAGGTGGAGGGGTCCTTTCGAAAAGGACCACTGTCTGGACGAGCCATGTGGCAGCAAAACATGGCAATTTCTAAGAGCTGCAGCTGCCAGCATGCTAATGAGATGCTGAATATGTATTTCAGTCCCTCATTAGTAATCTTCGAAATGGCCATTTCAAAGATTTGGGCTAGTGTAGACACAGCCTTGCAGGTATAAACTTAGCTTAAATCCCAAATTGCTTTGAAATGGTGAGTCTCCTTACTAAATCTGTGCATTTTAATCTGCACGGCACAGCTGTAAATCATACTGTTCGTTACTGACACTCCATAGTTGCCTTCCATTCACTCATAGAAATTCCTATGTATCTGACAGAGAAAAAGTAACACAGGTGGAACCTCTCTAGTCTGGTATGTTTAGGACCTGACCAGTGCTGAACCAGAGAATTTGTTGCACCACAGGAGGTCTGTATTGTCTTGCAGCTTTACCAACACTTCCACTGGTTACTGGTCTCTTAGAAGACATTTAGGGGTAAATTACAGCTAAATAACAGCATAGAGAACTGGACTGGTGACTGTAAACAAACTTTATGGGACTGTGGGAAAATTGGCCACACCCATGATAAGTCAACATCTGGCTAACCAACATCATGCCATTAAAAATGGGTCCCTCTCTCTCAGATGATCATCCGGTGCTCTCCAAGGTTGTTTGGTCATCTTCTCCAAATGCCCACCAGCTCTACAACGAGAATGATCTTTAACTTTGACCCAATGGAAGCTGAATGGGAAAGACTCTCCTGGAAGACCTAAAACATGATGGTGTCAACAAATGCCTGTCCCTCAAATGCATCCTGCTCTGTAGTGCGCAATATTAGGTTCAGGTCAGGATATTGTGGAGGCATATAACACATTAGCTACGTCTACACGGGGGTGCTATATCAAAATAGCTTATTTCGATGTAGCAAAATCGAAATAAGCTATTTCGATGAATAGTGTCTACACGTCCTCCAGGGCTGGTGCTGTCGACATTCAACGTCAACGTTGGGCAGCACTACATCGAAGTAGGTGCTGCAGGGGAGTGTCTACACGCCAAAGCGGCCCACATCGAAATAAGAGAGCCAGGAACAGCTGCAGACAGGGTCACAGGGCAGACTCAACAGCAAGCCGCTCCCTTACCCCTCCCAGACACACTTGCACTAAACAGCACAAGATCCACAGAGCCGACAACTTGTTGCAGACCCTGTGCATGCAGCATGGATCCCCAGCTGCAGCAGCAGCAGCCAGAAGCCCTGGGCTAAGGGCTGCTGCACACGGTGACCATAGAGCCCCGCAGGGGCTGGAGAGAGCATCTCTCAACCCCTCCGCTGATGGCCACCATGGCGGACCCCACTATTTCGATGTTGCGGGATGTGGATCGTCTACACGTGCCCTACTTCGACGTTCAACACCGAAGTAGGGCGCTATTCCCATCTCCTGTTGGGGATAGCGACTTCGATGTCTCGCCACCTTACATCGATTTTAACTTCAAAATAGCACTTGCCACGTGTAGACGCGGGGGGCACTATTTCGAAGTTGGCACGGCTACTTCGAAGTAGCCGGCTCGTGTAGATGCAGCTATTGAGTGGCCTCCATACTGTGCAAGAGGCAGCATGAGAGCTAATCTAACCAACTCAGGCACATATGGCACCCTACAGATGGCTTTAAAAATAAATGTTAGCAGCTGTAAACTTTACGATATTTTGCAATTTAACCTTATTTTGACCACCTGCTAACTTTGTCAAAATACCCGTGCTGTGACGTGACTGTAACCTTCAGCATGTGCCAGGGGAGCACACAGACTTGCTGGGTCCCTGGGCAAGATGGGGCTGGGAGGGGGCAGCTCTGCACTCCTAAAAGGAGCAGAGCCTCAGGAAGGGGCAGAGCTGGGGGCAGCCAGCCTTCAGTGTTGCTGAGAGTGTACTCGCTGCCCACCCCCACCCCCCCAGCCCTAGTGCCACATTGCCCAGTGCTCCAGCAGAGATTTAAAGGGCCTGAGGCTCTGGCTGCTGCTGAGGTAGTGCTGGTGGTGGCTGACTGCCCTGGGCCCTTTGGAATCGCTGGGCCTTCGAGCAATTGCCTGGTGGTGGGCCTGGTGCCAGGTAACACAAATTACAAAGACACAGACCAATCTTTGGTGGACTCTATTTGTTGTACCAGAGAAGCACCTCCACAAGTCACAATTAGCCTTCTTATATATGCTGGACTTATTTTTCCTCCTCTAAGATGCGGGGAAGAGGGAAAAAAATTCTCCCTCACAAGGCCCATAAAGAGAGACAGAACAATCCCATGCTTCCTTTCTCCATTTTTGGATCATCTGTGTTGATTGGATCCCCTGATTAGTCCTTCCGTACATCTGGGGATCATTGGCTGGTGGATGAGGTAAAGAGTGGCAAGAGAGTCATACATCTCTGCACACATTCAATTGTATGCACTAGTTGCCCTTTAGTCCTGGTGCATATTTATATGCCCTTGTTACACCTTGCTGTTTTCTGGAGTGAGAAGGTTCTACCTTCATTTTGCATGAGAGAATGGGGGGATATCAACTGTTCATTTCATCCTCCTGTGACAGGGACAAAGAGTAGGGGTTGGAGTAGCCTGAGAGACACATTACACATCTTGGCCTGGGAGACACATTACATCTCTTCCCCTAAAGTACAGTCTCTGAAATATTGGTATCTGCTGCTCTATTTTTCATCTTCTTGTGGTCCAAAGTTAGAAACTTCTTCCCGACATCAGACTATAACAGCCGATAGGCAGACTGATTAAGTACTCTGGAAACATGACAGCTGTAAGTCTAGACTGAAAATGCTTGGTTCTGGAAATTAAATAAATATTTTGGATGACTCATCTTTATTTTTCATATGCTTTCCTCTAACCATTTTTTGTAAACATAATCTTTCTGTATATTCTACATAGATTATTTCAAAGATCTTTGAACATGTCATGGACAAGCATGTGTTTCATGCAATAAGTTATGCATCAATATCTAAGCTCAGCTCATTCTGATTATTTTCTGACAGACTCTTCTCTTAAAACTCAGTGTAAGAGCCCAAGGGATAATAGTCTTCTAACAAGGTTCCAAAGATCCCAAAGAAGAAATATTTTCTCATCTTTTGTAGTCTGCTTTCTTTTGGCTTAGCTTCCTTGCTTTGTGTAACTCAAATTGACTAGGTCAATATAAATGGCCCACACCTTAAAATAATAAAGAATATATATTTTCCATTCATGAAATGACCGCTGTGCAATTCTTTAAATATGCCAGTCTTTTTTCAGAAAATGAACTATCTTTTGTTTTATGTCTTAGCATGTGGTAGTTCGATCACAGTAAGAAGTATAGATCATTGTAACCAATCTCAAGAACCACATATTGCCTGCCTGCTGATTGGAAGTTACAATTTTTGTGGCTTTATGGTTATGATTAAGACTCAGGACACCTGGGTTCATTCTTGGCTCTGGCACTGATCCACAGTGTCACCACTTCAGTTCTTAGTGCCTCTGTTCACTCCTGTTTGTCTTTTCTGTTTACATTACAAGCATTCTAAGGCAGGGAGCATAACTGTATGTTTGTACAGTGCCTAACGCCCGTATAAGTTGGAATTTCTTGCTGTTACATTGGTAACACAAATAATAGTAATTTGCATACTATACAAGATTCAACTTAAGTGGTATTTCACTTGTCAAATACCTTAAGTTATATTGTAGCTCAGTCTATAGGCATGGTTCTGTTACTCTTTTTGTGAATGTGATAATTATGGGACATGTCCATAAAATACAAACTGCTTAATAAGTTATTATGAAACTTTCATTCTGCAGTTTCCAACTTTTCATGCCTACCAGGGGTACTAGACTTTGCCATGGAATACCCAACTGAATGGATTTTTAACCCTCTCTCCAATATCTTCTTCATGATTATTGCCTCATTCTGTTATACACATTCTGAGCAGTGTTGGGTCACGTTACATCCCCACTCTATGCCTCACTTTTTCTTTTTGTAAAATGAGATTATAATATCACCTTCCCTCTTTATTCTGAGTCTCAGTCCACTATGGTCTGTAAAATACTTAAGGATCCTTGAGTAAGTGTATATGTCCATGCATATGCAGTGTTATTGTAGACATGTTGGTCTCAGGGGCTACGTCTACACGTGCAGCCAACATCGAAATAGCTTATTTCGATGTTGCGACATCGAAATAGTCTATTTCGATGAATAACGTCTACACGTCCTCCAGGGCCGGCAACGTCGATGTTCAACTTCGACGTTGCTCAGCCCAACATCGAAATAGGCGCAGCGAGGGAACGTCTACACGTCAAAGTAGCACACATCGAAATAGGGATGCCAAGCACAGCTGCAGACAGGGTCACAGGGCGGACTCAACAGCAAGCCGCTCCCTTAAAGGGCCCCTCCCAGACACAGTTGCACTAAACAACACAAGATACACAGAGCTGACAACTGGTTGCAGACCCTGTGCCTGCAGCATAGATCCCCAGCTGCCGCAGAAGCAGCCAGAAGCCCTGGGCTAAGGGCTGCTGCCCACGGTGACCATAGAGCCCTGCAGGGGCTGGAGAGAGAGCATCTCTCAACCCCCCAGCTGATGGCCGCCGTGGAGGACCCAGCAATTTCGAAGTTGCGGGACGCGGATCGTCTACACGGTCCCTACTTCGACGTTGAACGTCGAAGTAGGGCGCTATTCCTATCTCCTCATGAGGTTAGCGACTTCGACGTCTCGCTGCCTAACATCGAAGTTAACTTCGAAATAGCGCCCGACGCGTGTAGACGCAACGGGCGCTATTTCGAAGTTGGTGCCGCTACTTCGAAGTAGTGTGCACGTGTAGACGCAGCTAGGGTAATAGAGAGAGAAGGTGACAGGTAATATCTCTTTTTTTTTTGGACCAACTTCTAATTATTACTATTCTAAATATTATCTCACCCAGAAGTTGTTCCAACAAATGATATGACTTCACCCACTTTGTATCTCTAAATATTACCCACATTATTTATTTATTCATTTATTTTCTTGCATTGCAGAATTATATTATGAGGTGACATCTTTAGCATTTGTGCAACAAGTAAAACAAGAAACTGCAGGTTTTAGAAATATGCTTCTCTGTTTGCTTTTCTAAACTGCCCTTATTTAACCCAATTGCAGTTTCCCTTTCCCTAGTAACCACACGTTCACCTCAATATGATCATATTTGTTTTTCTTCTTGCTTTCCATTACAATTTGCTGTGAGCAGATTTGTTAATTATTGTATATAAATCATAACCGCTAAACCACAAGAGCAACATATGCTGATTTCAGCAGAAATTCCAGCCCTGGTTGTTTGGCTGTGCCTGGATAACTTTGTACATCTCAGAGGCTGTATGATCACTCAGTATTGGCTTTGAGTTTTGGACACTTTGCCTTCAGGTCTCTAAGGGATGACCACTCAGCAGAAGCAGAAGGCACAGCCTATGAAGGAGAGAGAGCAACTCACTCAAGTGACTTTCTGACTAATACTTGGTCTCAGGTTCTGTAAGGTGCTGTGTGCAGGTCTCTACATTTCACAGTGACAGTTTATTGAGAGGGAAGCTTGACATAGCCAATCTCTCCAGGCATAGGAACCAGTTGTTTTGGAAGGCAGTGCCTTTCTTGCCTTACAGACACAACAGCCATGGTTGTGGGCCATCACAAATGTGGAGGCAGAGATGGTCTCTTTAGTAACATACTCCCAGAGCTAAAAGGGCTTTGGCTCTCAGGAGAGGGAGATTCTTCGTTGAACAGGAAAACTGTACAGCATGCAGAATGATGGTGTGATAGGCTAACAGTGACCTGCGTTGCTGAATAGACTGCATTTTGCACCAGCTGGACCTTTCTGAGGAATTATGGTTTCATTCCTGTGCAGGAGTTTTAATAATCAAGCCTGGAGGCTGGGAATGCCTCCCAGTGGATCGCCATGGCCAGTCTGAGTTGGATAATTTGCATTGCAATCTCCTGGCCAATTACAGACAGAGACGTGGATTTTCCAGCTATTGCTATTTGAGCATCTTAAACCACCAAGGAGCCCAATGCTGAACATCTTTCTCACAAGCTGTAGGCCTTTGACAGAAGAGGAAAGTTCTTAGGAGTGCTTTTGGTTTCCCAAGAAACATCACCTCTGTTTTGCCTGGAGTCAGCGGCAGCTGTTTACTCTTCATGCTGGCAATGGCTCTGTACAGGCATTAACAGAGTAGGGAAACAGTCCTTTTTACTGTATAATGTAAAAATGTAGCTGGATGTTGCCCATGTACCTATGACACTGCCACTTGTGTCTCACTAGCCCTCCTAATATCTTCATATAGACATGGCATAATGTAGGGAAGAGGTCTGAGCCTTGTGATACCCCCACAGATGAGGGGCCTGGAGTAGGAGGAACAGTGTCCCATAATGACTCTCTGGATTTGACCTCAGAGGACGAACCTGAAACATTTCAGGGCATTTCTGTTAATGCCTACAGTAGCGGTCCTGAAAATTACCCTGTCACCCCTCTCACCCTCTTACCAGTATCACTCCTGGCCCTGTAACTGCTCAGCCAAAGCTTCCTCAGCAAAGGAGCTTGGGGTGGAGCTGGGGCTAGAGGCGGTGCTGTGGGTGGAGAGAGAATGAGGGCAAAGCTGGGCTGGGGGTGTAGCAGAGGGCAGCATGGAGCCATGGCTGAGATCACAGCAGGTCTTGGGGTAAAGCAGAGTTAGGTGACTGCTTTCTCTCTACCCCGCTGTGGTGACTCGGTTGGGCCCTGCCACAGGCCTCCATGAATGTTCCTAACAATTTGGGAACCACTGTGCTGCAGCCTCGTGAAGACTGTGTGAGAAAATGTAGCGATCAGTGGTACCAACTGCTACAGAGAACATGAGGGTATTTCCTGTGTGTGCGGACAATAGGAGAACAATAAATGTTGTCTAGTACCATGTTCTGGCCTGATGCTTGACTGAGAGGGTTCCTCAGTACTGACATTTGAGAAGCATTAGTTGGCAGGATCTGTGATGTTTGTTCTGTGAATGACCAAAAACAGGACCACAAATCCAATGTCTTTCACAAGAATTAAGTTAATTCAAAAAGCTCGTAAAAATGACCCCAACTTCCCCAAACGTTAGCATAGAGTTCCTATGCCAGTCAGCTGAACTGACACTGCCCACACTCCTGTCATTAGGTTGTTACTTCTGACACATTTTACATATTCTGAAATCTTGTCACCGAGAAACATTGTGTTACAATTTTGATCCCAAACTACTGCAATTCTAGATCATCTGTACTGTCATAGACTTTACTTGAAATTCATAAAGTTCCTTAACACCAGTAAGCTTCCTTATTGGCAGAAGCTACAAAGGAAGTGGCAATTGCTTTGTCTTGAATTGGTGCTTTTTTATTTTTTATTTTTTTGATGGTTTCATCTGCAATGTGGTTCAAGTTAAAACCATGGTAGGGAATAAATGACCATCTTCCAGCTTCGTGTTACCACTGTATCCTCAGTTGTATGAGGACCCGTTCTCTGTTCCATTTTGATCTGGTACTACATTTTCTACTCAGTTTGCTGGTTCTTAAAGTATTAAAAGCACATTAATTATCCAGAAATATTTGGTTTGCTGACAGTTGTGTGTATTATGCATTTAGCTAGAGGTTTATCATGCTGCCATAATAATGCATTAAAAAGATCAGCTTGATGACAATGCTGGTCAACCGATGTGACCCACAAGGACCACTTGTAATGGACACGATGAAACCACTCTTACTCCAGCATTTCTGGCATGCTTTATGTGCAAGTGCACCTCAGGCACAGGTTATGTATCTTCCATGAGGCCTTCAACAGACAAGCAGAGTGATTCAGAGAGTGCTGATAAACATAGAAGATATGACTCACAGCAGCCTGTGTCACCTCTTCTGGGGTTGTAAACAAGGGAGAATAGGAATGGCCAGACAATCAATTTACAGAACACTGAAAAGGTCACCATGTTATAGTGTGCTGTATTGCACAGAATATATGAGATACTAAAATTCTGATGCTTCATTCTTATGACAGTAATTGCAGTGCAAGTTTAGTGTGGTGCAAAATTCAAGTTTTGTGACAAGTACACAAAGTAAATCCATACCAATTTCAATTATATTCTTACTGCACTATTTTTGTCTCGTCTTCTTTGGACCACTAAAAAGTTATGTATTGTATCTGAGCATGGGCAACTTATCTGACCAGCCGTTCAGGCTGGAAGTCTTAATGTTTGTTTTGTTTCTCACATGACAGATGTTGTTCAGATTCTGAACTGTGGGATCAACCTGTCAATGTCCTACAGTGCAGGAAGCATTAGCTCGTCTCATACTTTCCTGCCTTTTGCTTTTCAATTTTCACTTCCATGCTTTCCCATATTATTCCTCATTGTGGGGAAAAGAGACTCTGTTGGCATGATTTTGACGAGCTGTTCTTTTTAAATTGGAGCCAGTCCCTCCCCTCTGTCCAAATTATCAGCATGACTACAACTTGGCCTACCTCCATCACTGGGACCACTGGGACACAACCTTCCACTTTTTAAGTTCATGTCTTCAGTCAACTTTGATGGGTTATGGGAAAGCAGGGGGTTATGGGAAAGCAGGATAGAAAGTCTCTGGAGTCCCAGGATCTTCTTCATTGCCTCACATTTGAAGAGACAGTGAAATAAATCAGACTACTGTGAAGTCTCTCACGTCTACATGGGGTAATAACCCTCAAGACAAAAGGTGGCCAAAACTCTATTTTATAATATCATTGTTTAAAAAAAAAAAAGAGGAATTCAGGCCATCTTAGCTCACAAGAGCTGATTGGGTTGGCAAAGTAAATTGAATTGATGCCTGAAATTCTAGCTTCCATTATCACAGCCTGTCTCTTGGAGACTTTCTGATCTTGGTGGATCTCGTGGAAGTTTATTTGTATCTTCCAAGCAGACCTCATTGTCAGCATTTCTCCCATTTCCTTACAAAAAGGCAAAACAAAACAAAACAAAAAAACCCTGTTAGAAAAGTTACAGAGTGTCGAACAAGCTTATTTCTAAGATTAACTTTTCAGCATTACCAAACAGCACTCAAAGTACTTTGGTTTGTGATAGTGAAAATGTAACTTTTATAATGGCTTATGGTTATTGTAGTTATGCTATAACAGTTATATAGACCATTTTAACCTAGCTTTTAAGCTTTTCTTCTCAGTTCTCTGTTTTCATAAGTTTTTGAGATTGAATCATAAGAGAACCAGAGAGCATTTTCTGTGCCATCTGAGGCTAAAATGTAAATCAGAGTCCAAATGAGCTCTTCCCTGACATCTGTTGATGAACTGGGGGAAAGGATCCCAGAAGCAGACTGTATTTGCATAGACACACCTACTCTGACTACATAATCAGCAGACAGACTTGTTTTGCCCGAATGATCAAGCTGTGGCTGTTCTGTGTTAAAATTCTCTTTAGCCTTGGATACGGGGCTAATGAAACTATCATCCCTTATTGTACGAATAGAGGCCAGCAGAACTGTGTTTAGTATTCCCTAACTGATAGAGTTAAGAACATAAGAACATAAGAATGGCCATACTGGGTCAGACCAAAGGTCCATCCAGCCCAGCATCCCATCTGCCGACGGTGGCCAATGCCAGGTGCCCCAGAGAAGGAGAACAGAAGACAATGATCAAGTGATTTATCTCCTGCCATCCATCTCCTGCCCTTGTTATGAAGGCTAGGGCACCATACTTTATCCCTGGCTAATAGCCATTTATGGACCTAACCTGCAAAAATTTATCAAGCTCTTTTTTAAACCCTAATAGAGTCCTGGCCTTCACAGCCTCCTGGGGCAAGGAGTTCCACAGGTTGACTGTGCGCTGTGTGAAGAAAAATTTCCTTTTATTAGTTTTGAACCTACTACCCATCAATTTCATTTGGTGTCCCCTAGTTCTTGTATTATGGGAAAAGGTAAATAATTTTTCTATATTCACTTTCTCCACACCATTCATGATTTTATATACCTCTATCATATCGCCCCTCAATCGCCTCTTTTCCAAACTGAAAAGTCCCAGTCTCTCTAGCCTCTCCCCATATAGGACCCGTTCCAAGCCCCTAATCATCTTAGTCTCCCTTTTCTGAACCTTTTCTAATGCCAATATATCTTTTTTTAGGTGAGGAGACCACATCTGCACACAGTACTCAAGATGTGGGCGTACCATAGTTTTATATAGGGGAAGTATGATATCTTTTGTCTTATTATCGATCCCTTTTTTAATAATTCATAGCATCCTATTTGCCTTACTAACTGCCGCTGCACACTGCGTGGATGTCTTCAGAGAACTATCCACTATAACTCCAAGATCCCTTTCCTGATCTGTCGTAGCTAAATTTGACCCCATCATGTAGTACGTGTAATTTGGGTTATTTTTTCCAACATGCATTACCTTACACTTACCCACATTAAATTTCATTTGCCATTTTGCTGCCCAATCACTCA
This sequence comes from Carettochelys insculpta, assembly GCF_033958435.1. Taxonomy (NCBI): domain Eukaryota; kingdom Metazoa; phylum Chordata; order Testudines; family Carettochelyidae; genus Carettochelys; species Carettochelys insculpta. Next base: position 306,411,120 of record NC_134137.1, on the reverse strand, counting down.
GTTTGCTGATATCTTTTTGTAGCACTTCACAATCTGTTTTGGTTTTGACTGTCCTGAACAACTTGGTGTCATCTGCAAACTTTGCCACCTCACTGCTTACCTCATTTTCTAGATCATTGATGAACAAGTTGAACAGGATCGGTCCCAGGACTGACCCCTGGGGAACACCACTAGTTACCCTCCTCCATTGCGAAAATTTACCATTTATTCCCACCCTTTGTTTTCTGTCTTTTAACCAATTCCCGATCCATGAAAGGATCTTTCCTCCTATCCCATGACCACCTAATTTACATAAAAGCCTTTGGTGTGGGACCGTGTCAAAGGCTTTCTGGAAATCTAGATATATTATGTCCACTGGGTGCCCCTTGTCCGCATGTTTATTAACCCCTTCAAAGAATTCTAATAGATTAGTTAGACATGACTTCCCTCTGCAGAAACCATGCTGACTTTTGCCCAATAATTCGTGCTCTTCTACGTGCCTTGCAATTTTATTCTTTACTAGTGTTTCTACTAATTTGCCTAATTTCTACTAATTAGTTATCCTAAACTGGCTTGCTAAGCAGGCTGTAGAGATGCCAACAGGCAGTGGCTATTAGTAGTAATAGCAAGAGGTTTTCTTAGGTAAAAAAAGCAGTCAAGTAGTACTTTAAAGACTAGCAATATAGTTTATTAGGTGAGCTTTCGTGGGACAGACCCACTTCTTCAGACCATAGCCAGACCAGAACAGACTCAATATTTAAGACACAGAGAACCAAAAACAGTAAGCAAGGAGGACAAATCAGAAAAAGATAATCCAGGTGAGCAAATCAGAGAGTGGAGGGGTGGCGGGGGGAAGGTCAAGAATTAGCTTGAGCCATCTGCATACTTAGCTCAATCTAATTCTTGATCTTCCCCCCACCCCTCCACTCTCTGATTTGCTCACCTTGATTATCTTTTTCTGATTTGTCCTCCTTGCTTACTGTTTTTGGTTCTCTGTGCCTTAAATATTGAATCTGTTCTGGTCTGGCTATGGTCTGAAGAAGTGGGTCTGTCCCATGAAAGCTCACCTAATAAACTATTTTGCTAGTCTTTAAAGTGCTACTTGACTGCTTTTTGTTTTGATAGTGTATAGACTAGCACTGCTTACTCTCTGTTACTTTTCTTAGGTAGTATGAGATGCTGTTTAATTAGATGTAGATATTGTTTGCTTTTCTAGTGCTTAGAGGCAGAACTGGTAAGGCTCAAGTTGGAGTCCTCAATGATGACTAGAGCTGAAAGCACTAATGAACAATTTTAAGAGACTAAACCTTGGGCTTGGTGGGAGCATAGTAGTATGACAGAAGATGATGTGAAATCAATAAAGGCTGATATTGTTAAAATCTGGCCCTAACTGGTGGAATTTCAGAGTGTGGCATCACAACTAGAGCCAGAAGCAACAATGAGTGGTGATAGTAGCAGCAAGGGCATTGTTCAGATTGCCCTTCTCCTGCAGGAATGGCAGGTGAACACAACCCTCAATGCCAGGACTTTGCTGACCTTGGACAACCAATCAGCTGTGAGTGGGGTGCAATGGTGGAAAAGGGCCATGGTAAGTGAAAAGGGCATTTGTCCCTCAGTTCTTCATATTGCAAGGGGGAAACTGAGGCAGGGGACTGCTGCCTAAGAAATTGGAAATGGAATATTCTAGAAAGATTATGGTTATTTATGGAAATGAGCAGACTTAAAATGCTGTGACTTTGGTTTAAGGCTGCTGAGAGTTGGCCCCTTCCTAAGCGAGTTAGACTGGAATTACTAACAACTGATATTACATGTGCAACAACCACTCTTTCTTAAGGTTCCCTGACTTCCCACTATAAGGCCCTGTTGTTTCAGTTGTTTATAACTTTGCCAATCTTCAGCCATTTAGGTGAGGGTAACAATACATTGTTTTGCCCTGTTTAAAAAAATGCTGGTGATGTTTTCTCTGAACAGCTGCACTTCCGAAGGACTTGAGATGGAAGGGTGGAGCAGGGACTTGAAATTTGGCACAGGGGTGGCCTTTGTGTGAGGAATATGTGTTTGTACAGTCCCAGTGAAAGTCCACTCAAATTTGGGTCATTTACAAACTTTGGGTTGGGGGGGAAGTACAGTTTTTGATTATTAGCAGCTTGAGCCACTTACAGCTCTTAGGACTGACCAGACTGGACAGAGTAACTGAGCATGTTTTCTCAAACCAGGGCTAAAAGGAAAGGAGTGGACTGCAGCAAGAGGTCTCATGAAACTGGGATGAGAGAACCTGGGACAGGACAGACAAAAAGACTGGGATTGGCTTGGAAGGGTGTGTCTACACTAGCTCCCTACTTCGAAGGGAGCATGCTAAGTAAGGTGTCGGGAGATTATTAATGAAGTGTTGTACGTATTCATATGATGTTATGGCCTAGATTTAGTTTTTCAGTTTGCCTTTTCAAAAACCTAGGAAATGATACACTTACATAACAGAGTTTAAAACTATTAAGATAGCAAAGTCAAGCACTCAAAAGTTAGGAAATGCCAGAATTAACATTACTTTTAAACTTGTGTTTGCATGTGCATACCCATTGTGTGAAATAATCTTTAATTACATCAGCAAACACTATTTTTTCTATAGGGCCCTGCCTCATTCAGCATGCAGGGTGAAGGGTGCTATCTTAACAAGCAGTTGCTCAGTACTCTTTTTATCCTCATGTACTCCCATGCCTCATTTACTGAGAACTATTCAAACCTTGCTCAAAATTCTTAATTCTGAAAGCTCCTAAATTTTCAGTTCTTGCCTTTACACCCTAGATAATGTTCTTTAAACATAGGGTTGTGTGTGTAATGCAAATCTAGGTTCCGCATGCTTGCGTCTGGTGCAGATTGTCATCTTGTGGATAGGTATTTTCAGGTTTTGAGAAGGGACAGTGAGTCCCCTGGGAGGTTCTTTAGAAGGATGAGACCAGGAATAGAGAAAAGGGTGCACACTCTTTCCTCTGGGGAATGTGTTGCTGGTCTTTAGAGTATATGCTTTATTCTCCAACAGAGCTTACCAGAGACCCTGGAGTTACTGACACTAAAGGGGGCACAACCTTGTGCCAATGAAGGTCACATCAGGCCACTCAAACCGAGAGGATGGGCTGTGCACCTCTACCACCAGGGCTGATAAGCTAACAAAGTAAAAAGAGAAAATGGATGAAAAGAAACGGTTTGGTTAAGCACCTGTACTGCAAACACCCATAGAATCATAGGGCTGGAAGGGACCTCAGGGGGTCATCTAGTCCAGCCCCTTGCTCCAAGCAGGATCAACCCCAACTAAGTCATCCCAGCCAGGACCTTGTCAAGCTGGGACTTAAAAACCTTGAGGGATGGAGAATCCACCATCTCTCTAGGCAAGACATTCCAATGCTTCGCCACCCTCCTGGTGAAGTAAATTTTCCTAATATCCAACCTACACCTCTCCCTCTTCAACTTCAGATCATTGCTCCTTGTTCTGCCATCTGACACTACTGAGAACAGTTTCTCTCCATCCTCTTTAGAGCTCCCCTTCAGGAAGTTGAAGGCTGCTATTAAATCACCCCTAAATCTTCTCTTCTATAAACTAAACAAGCCCAAATTCCTCAGCCTATCCTCATAGGTCTTGTGCTCCAGCACCTTAATCATTTTTGTTGCCCTCCACTGAACCTGATCCAGCACATCTACATCCTTTTTATACTAGGGGGCCTAAAACTGGACACAATATTCCAGGTGTGGCCTCAGCAGTGCTGAATAGAAGGGAATAACTTCTCTAGATCTGCTCAAAGTGCTTCTCCTAGTGCACCTTACTATGTCGTTAGCCTTCTTGGCTACAAGGGCACACTGTTTACTGATATCCAGCCTTTCATCCACCATAACCCCTAGGTCCCTTTCTGTCATACTGCTGCTGAGCCAGTCGGTTCCCAGCCTATAACAATGCTTGGGATTCTTCCACCCCAGTTGCAGGACTCTACACTTCTCCTTGTTGAACCGCATCAGATTTCTTTTGTCCCAGTTCTCCAATTTATGCAGGTCACTCTGGATTCTCTCTCTACCCTCCAACGTATCTACCTCTCCCGCTAGTTTTGTGTCATCCAAAAACTTTATGAGGGTGCAATCCAGTCCCTCATCCAGGTCATTAATAAAGATGTTGAACAACATTGGCCCCAGAACCGAGCCTTGCGGCACTCTGCTTGAAACCGACCGCCATCCAGATGTTGAGCCATTGACCACTACCCGTTTGGCTCAACCATCAAGCCAGTTTTCTATCCATCTTATAGACCAAGGATCCAATCCACATTTCCTTAATTTATAGGCAAGAATGTTGTGGGAGACTGTATCAAAAGCTTTGCTGAAGTTAAGGTATATCACATCCACTGACTTCCCCATGTCCACAGAGCCTGTTACCTCATCATAGAAGCTAATCAGGCAGGACTTGCCCCTGGTGAATCCATGTTGGCTACTTTTGATCACTTTCCCCTCTTCCAAGTGCTCCAAAATGGATTACTTGAGGATTCCCTCCCTTATTTTCCCAGGGACTGAGGTAGGGCTCACCGGTCTATAGTTCCCTGGATTGTCCTCCTTTCCTCTTTTAAAGATGGACACTATGTTTGCCTTTTTCCAGTCATCTGGGATCTCCCCCTATCTCAAAGAGTCTTCAAAGATAATGGCTAAAGGTTCAGCAATGACATCTGCCAATTCCCTCAGTACCCTTGTATGCATTAAATCCAGACCCATGGATTTGTTTACATTTAGTTTTTTCTAGATAGCTCAGAACTTGTTCTTTCCCCACAGATGGCTGCCCTCCACCTTCCCATACTGCATTGTCTAGGACCATCGTGTGGAAGTTGACTTTGTCTGTGAAGACTGAGGCAAAAAAGCATTGCGTGCTTCAGCTTTTCCTACATCATCTGTCACTAGGTTACCTCTCTCATCCAGTAATGGCCCCACATCTTCTCTGATAACTCATTTATTGTTAATGTGCCTGTAGAAACCCTTCTTGTTATTCTTCACATCCCTTGCCAGCTGCAGTTCCAATTGGGCTTTCACTTTCCTGATTACTCCCTGGCATTCTCCAGCTCTATGCTTATACACTTTAGTCAACTGTCCATGTTTCCATTTCTTGTGTGCATCTTTTTTGAGTTTAAGCTAACTAAGGATTTCTCTTTTAAGCCAAGCTGGTTGGCTACCATGTTTGCATTTCTTACTTTGCAGTGGGATGGTTTGTTCCTGTGCCTTCAGTACGACTTCTTGAAAATACTGCCAGTTCTCTTGAACTCTTTTCCCCTTCATCTTCGTTTCCCAAGGGATCCTGCTCATCAGTTCTCTCGGGGAGTTGAAGTCTGCTCTTTTGAAATCAAGGGTCTGTATTGTACTGCTCACCTTTCTTCCTTTTGTCTGGATCCTGAAATCTATGATCTCATGGTCGCTGCAGCCCAGATTTCCACACACTTCTATTTCTGCTGTTACTAGTTCTTCCCTGTTTGTGAGCAGCAGGTCAAGTTGCGCATGGCCCCTGGCTGGTCCCTTCAGCACTTGTACCAAGAAGTCATCCCCAACATTCACCAAAAACTTCCTGGATTGTCTGTGTGCTGACCCAGTAGGGACATGGGTGCTTTAGAGGAGCACACCATCAGGTTATTCTCCTTGTCCTGCATATGTCTCTGCTCTAGCATTTTCCTTGCAGTCTGCATAGGTTGTGTACAGTCTGGAAGCTCTCGTGACTGCCATGCACCTCATGGTTTTGCAGTACTGTGAAGCTCTTGCTCATGGTCCATCAAGAAGCTGTCCTCCACTTAGGAGCTGCTGCTGGAGTTGTGGTTCCAGCTAGCACCCACCAGAGGAGGCTGGGCAGATGGCATTGGCATGCAGGTCCCAGAGGCCTCCATCAGAGACTGCTGTTCCAGGCTTGCAGCATTCTCCAGGATCTCAGCACCCTGCTGGAAGGAGGGAAGCATCCACAGGACCAAATCAGGGACCAAGAGCATGAGAGGCAGTTCCAAACTGCAGGAACAATCAGAGGATGGGTCCCAGCCAGGGCAGGGGCAGAGGGATCAGTGGGTACCTGCAGAAAACCAGCACACTGCCACTGAGATGCCTTCTCCTTCCCCCTGTTGGTGGATACCTGCCTGGGGCAATGCCTGGCATGGTCTGGCCTGCTGCTTGGAGAAGGAGGCTGGAACTGGGAGCAGAGACTGAGAACACAGGAGGCAGGGAACAGTGGCCAGACTTTAAGGTGTGAGTGAAGGGCCCAGAATTCAGTCTCCCACCATTCCAGAGGCAGGTGCAGGGGGGCCTTTTCACCTTGTGTGTGTGCCCTTGGGGTTCATGTTAGGCTGACCCACAGGGCGGGTGGGTGGGTGCAGGAACAGGAGTTACATTGTATAAATCTCACAAGGCATAAAATCATCTGCTGATTTTTACTTATTTGTCTGTCCCGTGACTTTTGATTGTGTGACACTGGCAACGCTGACTGTATGGAGCTGCCTGTCTCAGGGGCAGAGCCTGGTGCTTGCAGAGGGTGAGACGTGCACTTGAGCTTGTCCCTCCTTTGCCTCTTGCAAATTCCAGAACTGTCTTTCCTTGGCTTTTAATCCCTCTTCTCTTATGGGCAAAATGCCTGGCTTCCAATTTGTGCAGTTTCTGACCTTCCCTAGCATCCCCTGGCTAGTTTCTGAAGTGGGGGTGCTCACTACGGTGATACTTGGATTCAAACCAGAGCTGCACAGAGAAGGCTTCAGCAATTGCTCTCCTGTTGGAGCCTCCGTTGGAAGCAGCTGTGTATTTACATGAGTTGTCTGGTTTGTGCTGTGAAGGGAGACTTGGAAGGCTTCCACACAAATGGTAAATCCCATGGCAGGGAGATAAATGTTCCACCCAGGGGAGAACAATACCTGCAAGAGGCATTGTGTAGTTAAGGATAAAGTATCTTGATGCGGATCTCTGCAGCCTTAATTATTTTTACCTACACTCCTTTTCAATTCCTAAAGCTTACGGTGCAGCTTTTCTTCTGGACGTTTTGCTTTTATTACCAAACATATTACTAGTGATAACAGGTTAGTCTTTTCCTAGGTGAGTACTACCTCTTTGTGCAGTTCTATAGCAGAAGATATACGAGACAGGCAACATGGTTAAGTTAATATTTGTGGTAGAAACTTCAGCTTTTGGAATTTTCCAACTTTTTAAACCTTAACATTACATGGGCTGTTTGCTTTTAACATGTACTGTGATGCTGGAAGCTGAAACAGAAGACAACTTTTTGCTATGAAGTAAGTCATGAGTCTTAAAATTTTGTCCAAGATGAGGAATTCTCACATGCAGGGTGGGAATGAGCACGACAAGTGAGAGTTTCTTGGACTGGTGGGAGACTCCTCTAGGACTTGCGGACAAGGTCACGTGTCCTGCGGTGATGTAATTGCTCAGGAAGTGAACGTACCTAGTCCGCAGGGACTGATTTATTATTTTGTCATTGTATGCTTTTCTTTGTTTTGCTACTCCACGTACACGAATGCATATTGGCTAAGACAATCGATCTCATTTAAATATACAAGCCAAGATACTGCCATCTTTAATTTATTCTAAATATCTTTAAAATACATTTACATTCAAAAGCTCCATTCATTGCATCAACTATGTGCCTTTATAGTTGACAGGCACAGAATACAATGTAATTTGATATATTATTTTCCTCTGCACAATTGTACAGATCTGAGTTACAGCTATCTCAAGAGTACATGCAAAAAATTTCCCTTCCTTCTCCTCTTCCATCTGGTAACTTGCCATTATTAAGGCTGAAAAGCCTTGACAAGCAGAATATGTCAGATATTGCAACCATCTTTCTTATTGCTAAGGTGCTATCCACTTAGGATCTAAGCTTCTCATTATTATTCCCCAGTACGGTTAATAATAGCTTGTTGGTAACATACAATAAATAACAAAAATATTGAATTAACGTAATGGAATAACATCGAAACAAGAGTGGAAGTAAATTTCCAACAAACAGTTAAAACCATTTCAGAGGCTCTGCATGGGTAAATAAATTCCCGTAGAAGACATTTGACAGAGATTGTCTTTGACCTAGAGGGTTGCATTCCAGGGCATTATTGATGAAAACTCTTTTCTTCAGGTAGTTACTATTTGTATTGTGTGGCAGTCTGAGACACACTCCCCCCAGCTGTGGAACCTGTGAGGTGCAATGGTCAGAGACAAGACAATATGCCCTTCATGGGAAAAGTAGAACCATTTACTGTTTTGGGGGGCTAAGACAGGCAATTACAAAGAGACTGAAACTGGACACAAAAGAGTGAGAATTATATGCGGGTTGCCAGCTGTTCAAAACAAAACTCTGCAGGAAAAGTACATTTTGTAAACAAAGCAGTCTGATAATTTACTAATCCTGTGTCTGTGGCCATTCATAAAAAAAAGTAGGCTCAGGGAGCAGGCTAAGCTCCCCAGTTTCTGGGATGACAATTATCTTTTCCTCTTTCCTCAGAGAAGCATCACTTGAAGTCTTGCACTGTGCTTCATTATTCAGGATATTAGTACTGTTGGTCTCTCTTCTCTCCTGAACCTTACCAAGAGGCAGGCATAAAGGCTGTGTTACTTTCTAGTGCACTTTGCAAACTACACGCAAAAATCCATATTTTTTTGTTTAGATAGCATAATTAGTATATTGCAATTTGTGGTGAGATTTGGATAATTGGGCATCTGGGGAAACTGAATATCAACACCTGCCTTTTCCTACATCCTTGCCAATGATATTTTTGTTTTCTAGCATTAAGATCTTAAAGTATCGCTAATATTGCTTTTCTCATATCTGACCGTTTTCCTAAATGGAAATTGTTGTTTCAAGTGCTTGTAATTGTTTGGGATAGGCAGACACCTCGCTGTATCGATAGGCCTTTTTTTGGTTTTGTCTCTTGTAGTGTTGCCCTCCTTTCCTCATTCCCCCACCTGCCCCAATGTAGTAGTGAATACAGTTTTGACAGCAGCAGTATTGACTTGCCTTCAAAGTTGTAATAAATCCCAGGCCTGGCTAGCAAGCAGTGTTTAAGAGAGAAGTTTTCTCAGACACAAATGGGATTTAGGGGCCTTTTTAGCTTGTGGAAAATCTCTCTCTGTGCCTCCGCTGGCTTCCTCCTCCACTTTTTTGGGTTTATGCAGAGGGAGACGAGAAGAAACCCACACCTTCACCAAATCCCCATTGTAGGAAATGGGGAGCTCTGCTTGGCATATTGTTAGTGGCTTTTTCTTGCTGGGGCTTGGCTCTCTGCCTGCAAATCTTTCGCTTTTCTCCTCCTTTCAGCTGGGCTTTCTTTCTCCTTCACAGTGCAGGGAATGGGCACCCGATGGTGTTCTCTTGCTTTCCTCTGCCCTGAGGGGAGAAGATATGATGCTTCATCAGCAACAGAGTGGATAAGGGTCATGTGAACACTCGATGGCCAAACAGTTCTAAGAGCTGAAATAATTCAGCAGCCCCTGACTGCATTAGCATTGACCGACTCCTGCAATATACTTACCAGGGCCTCACTTCCTATGAGTAAAACTGCCCTTCCTATGGGCAAGACTTTGGCAACCCAGGGAAGTGGGGAGGTGAAATGGATGTCTGTGGGATCAGACATATGCCATTGTGGCAATGTTCAAACAGAGCGGAGGATGTTTGTAGGGGTGAGGGTGGTGCTGAATGAGTTACTTAGCCAGCTATGGCAATTCACTGACTACAAACTTGGAGCATGTTGGCAGGTTGCAGTTGTTGCTCAGTTTGCGGTCATCTGGTTTCAGATCAGGGCCAGTATTCTGGCCTCTGAACCCCAGTGTAGGTCTTGCAGATAAAGCTCATCTGCTCTGGCTTGGTCAGGCTCATGCCATTTTGCTCCAGGTGTAATTAAAACAGGGAGGGGGATCACCTTACAGGCTTGCTTCCTTTTTTAGCCCCCCCACATTGCTGTTTTCTGGAGCATCTTGCATACCTTCCCTTCTCCCCTCTTTGCAAGGGGCAAGGACTGTCTCTTACTATGCATCATACATCTGACAAAGCGGGTCTTCGCCCACAAAAGCCTATGCTCCAAAATATCTGTTAGTCTGTAAGGTGCTATAAGACTTCTTGTTGTTTTTGAACATACAGACGAACACGGCTACCTCTCTGATACTTCTTACCATGTGGGTGCACATGGCCTAGTGGAAATGAGCCCCTGATCTTTGGGGCCTTTGGGTATGACTGGCTCAGACACAATGCATATGGCTTCCGGCAGCAAATAACAACAAAACTCATACTTGTATCCGTGGCCATGTCTATTTCAGCCTCTTCCTTGCACGGTCCCTACAGGAAACTTCCAGTGAAATAGCCCCACCCCCACCCTGATCAGCCGGCGATGATGTTAGAGAAGCTGAGCTTTTTGCTCAGGCACAGGGACGCCGGTAGCGCTATCCCTTTAAATTCCAGCTGTGCGGCTAGGAAACAGCCCTACTCGCAGCCGAGCGCTGGGCTGGGGCTGCTGGTGTGAGCCTGTCCTTTTGCTTCCAGGCTCCGTCAGGCTGGCGAAGATCTGATCGCCCTGCTGAGTCCTCTGGGGAGGGAGAGAGGAAGAAAGCGAGCCCGAGCCAGCTGTGCACCGAGGAAGAGGCGTAGAGCTCCTGCTCGGGGCTCATCTGCTCCTCGGATCAGTTTCCTCTTGGGTGGTGGAGAGGATGAGGGTGCCTTTTGCCCCCGCTCCTCGGGATGATTTCCATAGGAACCTGATCAAGTGGTGCAATTTAGCACACTGAGGATTTTCACTCCCCCCAGAATGACAGCCGGCAGGTAAGGCGGCAGAACCCCGCGCCTCGCTATTGCAATCACTGGCATGCTGCAAAAGTTCCTTTTAAACCCGGAGCCGCTGCTTCCATTCAACCCTGCTGCAATTTCAGGTGGCTCAGATCCCTCCCCGCCCCCGGGCTCCCTCTTTATTGTCTCACCATTCCGCCCCCGAAATACTGCCTCGGCGGCTCCGGGGAGGGGGTTGCAGAGTGGAGTCTGCCCAGGCGGCCCACGCAGGGGCCGAGCCTTTGGCTCTGCGGGGAGAGGGGCCGGCTGGGGACTGTCTACTTGGGAAACGCTGAGGGTTTGCTCCAGCGGCGTGTGCGTGGATGGTGGCTATAATGCAGCAGCAGCAGCATCACCTGCACGGCCAGACCCCAGGAGCAGCAGGGGGCTGTGTTGGCCGGGCGTTCCATCCCATGGCAGGAGGATGCTTGCTCACCTCTTTGTTTCCACATGTGTCTTCTCCCCTTCCCTTTGTTTCTCCCCTTCCTGGTGGTGCCCCCCCCCCATTCCTTCCCTCTGCCCTGCTCCTTTCTTCTTGCTTTCGATGGGTGCGGGGGGGGGGCAGATCACCACACACCCAGGGACTTTCCCTTCAGATCTGCCCCACCTAGGAAGGCAGTCCCCCAGCCTGGCATTTGCAGCCTGGCCACCCCGAACTACCCCATTGCTCGTGCCCAGACCCTGCCCTAGCACATAGTACCACCTCCCCTGGGCTTCCTCATTGCAAGCCCTAGAGCCCCGCCGAGTATCTCAGCCCAGGTCTGTGCTCGCTGCTGGCAAGGAGACCTGCCTTGCAAATCTGTATTGTGTGTGGCACTGAGCTAGGAGCTGGTACCTGCATTCCCCTGAAAAGAAGTTGATGCTTTGATTGCCCTCTTTGGCCCTACTCTGGGAGAGCTGGAGGGGAAAGGCAGGAGCTGCCGAGGGGGGCAGTTGGTGTGTGTGTGTGTGTGTGTGTGTGTGAGGGAGGGAGGGAGGGAAAGACGCACCAGTGCCTGGCAGTTAGGGGGTGTGGGACTGAGTGGAGGAGAAAGTAGAGACAAGCTGCCTGTTGTTAATTGCCTAGGTTACAGTTCCTTACTCTTTGGACTCTTCAGTGTCCTAGTGCCCTCCATATTATCTGACTGTGCGTCAGGCCCAAGTGGGGGTCTCGGTTAGGCTGTAATACTTTGGTCAGTTGTTGAGTCTGGGGTGAGGGTGCTCAGTGCTGTGGGTATCCTGGGATACAAAGGAGGTCAGACTAGATGATTTTGGCGGTTTCTTCTGGCCTTAATCTCCATGAATTAGGGGCTTTTCTTGGGCAGCATAATTTAGAATCTGTCTGTAGAGAGCTGTCCTCCTTGGCCCTTCAAAAGGGCCAAGAAGTTCTTTGACAAGTGACTGGAACATGGCTTAGTATGGTTCCACATGTCTCATCTCATTGACTTTAAATGAAACTTACTCAATTTACATGTATCCAAACGTTAGTTTGAGCTGCCAGTCCTGAAAATTCAGTCTGGGATCAAGTTGCGTGCTTTCTGTTTTACGCACCCTCGCCAGCAAGGGATGTTCCGCAGAAGTTCTTTCACTTGCAGCCATACTTCCTCATTATCTTCAAATATTAACCTGCATGACCCCACTCTCCTCAGATAGATGAGGGCAGATTTTGGCCAACAACTTCTTCCATTATAGCATCTAGACTACTGTGCTTGCTGTTGCTGGCAGGCTGAAAATTGTGCATCAACTCACCTATTTTTTTGGTTAAATCTTATTAGATTATTATTTGATATTCTCTCACCTGTTTGTTTCACTTATAGGTCATGTCTTGTCCTTTTAGATTTGTAAGCTCTTTGGGGGCAGGGACTGTCTCTTACTATATGTTTGCATAGTGCCTAACCTGGCACAATGTTTGAGGTTTATAGATGCTGTTGTACTATGAATACAGTAAACTCTTTCCTATCTGGCATTCTAGCATCTGGAACTCTCAGATAACTGGCATTTTAACCATAAGTAAATATTAGTTACCTTTTCCATAAGTACAGTATAGTGAAAGTAAATACAAATGAATACAGTATAAGTTTAGCATGTACAATTCTACTGTTGGTAAATAAAGTATTCTGCATACATTTTTGTTTGCTAATATCAAATCTTGTTTTTCTTTAGTGTTATGCCTTGCTAGATATACACCTCTATTATTCCAGAATATTTGAATATCCAGCAACCTCCCTATCCTGGGGCTGCTGGATATGAAAGCGTTAACCTGTAATAGGATAATAAATTGTTACCATTACAAAAAACAAAGTGCATACTGGGAAACAGTTTGAAATATAAGGTCAACAACTTCTGCATGATCAGTTTCACATTTATCTTGTATACTTATAAAGCTGCCCCATGAGGAAGATGGACCTTGTTTTTCAATGTAAAGGAAACTTCAAATAATAATTAGGTTTTAAAAATGGCTGAGTCCTTTTCAATGCCTTTGATAAACAATAGTTAACATAAGAGTCTGTTATTGTTACAAGGGACAAGATAATCCCTTGGTTTAAGACTGCAATGTTCTGGTGCAATATACATTTTGCCAACTAACAATAGAAATATTGGTGGTTTATTTGTTTGCATTTTTCGGTGCTCTCAAAGTGATAAAATCTTTCCAGATAGAAGAGAAGGCATAATTCCAGGCCTGAAGGTCTTAAAGAGAGCACTCAGGTGTAAAGAGGGGTAAAGAGGTAGAACAATAAGGCTGTGACTACACTAGCCCCTCCTTTTGAAGGGGCTATGGTAATGTGGCACTTCAAGATATGTTAATCAGGTGCTACTATGAAAATGCAATACCTCATTAGCATAATGATGGCCATGCGTGCTTCAAAACTGCTGGTTTTGGAACACAGATGCTTGTGTAGACGGGCCTTTTGAAAGCCCCTTATTCCTATCTGGTTTCGGGAAGAAGGGGCTTTTGAAATCAGGGGCCTGTTTCAAAAGGCCTCCCGGCTACACAGGCGGCTGTGTTTCAAAATGTGCGTGGCTGCCATTATGCTAATGAAGCACCACATATTCATGGAGTGCCTCATTAGCATATCCCGAAGTGCCACATTACTATAGTCCCTTTGAAAGGAGGGTCTAGTGTGGCCACAGCCGAAAAAATAAAGGTAGCCATCTAATAATTAGCTTAATTCAGGCAATGTAAAGAGGTATGCATGACACACACACATCTGTAGATGATATTACTTTACTCTGAAGTTATGTTATTTTAGAGTTACCAGTAGTCATTATGGTGGAACTTTGAGGGAACACATATATTTTGCAGATGACACACATGCAGGGAGTGGTGCATAATGAAGAGGACAGGTCATAAATATAGACAGATAGGGATTTGCTTGGAAAGGTGGGTCCAAACAAACAATATGCACTTTAATATGGCTAAATGCAACTGTATACATCTAGAAACAAAGAATACAGGTCACATGCACAACCTGGGGGACTCTGTCCCATGAAGCAGTGACTCTGAAAAGAGATATAGAAATCAAAGTTGATAATTCTCTGAACACAAGCTGCTGCTGTGGTGCCATGCCCCTCTCCCCAGGTTTTTTTTAAAAAAAGTGATCCTTGGGTACATAAAGGGGGCAATCTTGAGTAGTAGCACAGAGGTGACTTTGCCGCTGCTGGAGCACCATGTCTTGCTCCGGTGTCCGCAGTTCGGGTGGGATATTGATAAATTGTAGAGCTGTTGAGAGAAGAGCCACAAGAAAGATTAAAGGATTAGAAACCATGCCAATTAGTGATAGACTCAAAGTGCTCAGTCTCCTTAGCTGAACAAAGAAAATGTGAAAGTGTGACTTAATCACAGTTGATAAATACCTACATGTGGAACAAATGTTTCATAATGGGCTGTTGAATTGGGCAGACAAAGGTGGAAGTTGAAGCTATGCAAATTCAGACAGGCAATAAGAAGTAAAGTTTTTGGGTTTAGGGTAATCCTCGGGTTGAGGTGAATTCTTCGTCACTGGAAGTTCTAGAATCCAGAGTGTAATTCTCCATTACTGGCAGTTTTAAAATCAAGAGTGCATGTGTGGATGGGGTTCAAAAGTTATTATTTTGTGGAAATTCTGTAGCCCTGGAATTTATGAACTACCGAATTTATCTCTATTTTGCTGAGCACCATTATTTCTAGGTACTATAGACTTTAAGGCCAGATGGGACCTCTAATTTGACCTCCTGCACACGGCAGGGCACAGAACTCTCTTACCCAATTCTCTCTCTTGGAATTGATCTATGTCCTCTTAGTGAGTTACTGAAGCATTCACATTGTGATTAGACTTCAGGTTATAGTGAGCACACTAGCAAGTGGAATCCATCAATTTAAACCACCAGATGACCCATACCCCATGCTGTTGAGGAAGGCAAACAACTCCCAGGGTCTCTGCTAAACTGATCTGTGGGGAGATTCATTCCTGGCCCCAAATAAGGCAATCAGTTCAAACCTAAACTTGTTGGTAAGACCCACCAGCTAGATACCAGGGAAAGAATTCTCAGGAGTAACTCACAGCCCTCCTCACCCAGTGCCCTTATCTCTGGTTGCTGGGGATATTTGCAACTAGCAATCACAAATGGGCCACATGCCATTGTAGACAATCTCATTACCATAAATTTATCAAGTTCAGACTTGAAGACATTCATGCTCATCCCACTGCTCTTCTTAGGAGGATATTCCAGAACTTCACCCTCTGGTGGTTAGAAGCCTTCATCTAATTTGTAGCCTAAACTTATTGGTGGTCAGTTCATATCCATATGATCTTGTGACATTGTGGGCTATTAATATTAATAACTCTTCCCTCCCTGGTATTTGTCCATATGATGTATTTATAGAGAGTAATCATACATCCTTCAGCCTTTGTCTGATTAGGCTAAACAAGCTCCTTGAGGCTCCTCTTGTACATTACATTTTCATTCCACTGTTCATCCTCTGAGTCTTTCTGTGCACTTTTTCTAGTTTAAATTAATCTTTCTTAAATGTGGGAAATGGGAATTGCACACGATATTCCAGATGAGGTCTCACTAGTGTCTTGTACAATGTTAGTTTGTCTTTATTGAAAGTACCTCACCCCAGGCATCCTGGAACTTCACCTGCATGCTGAAATCAACCAATACACTCAGCCTTTGTTCTTTCTCTGTTATGTCCCACTGGTAGGTTCTCAGCTTATGGGATATAGCAGATTTAAGGAGCCAGTTGCTAGCTTGTAGATTACTGTATTTTTTTTCTGCTGTAGGTTATTAGCAGGTCTGTTGGAGAAAGGAGGAGACTTCCACTACTAGAGTAAGTTGTGTTCAAAGATCTTAATCTAGCATTGTGCTCTAAATAGATAAGACTTGTGTAAGGTATGCAGTGGGGGCAGACAGCAGCTGTGAGTTCTGGGGCAAGGTAGGAGATGGGCTTGGCTCCATGCCTCAAAAGGGGTGGGGCCAAAGGCAGTCAGTACTCATTGCCACTCTGAATGACTGCAGTGCCGCTCCCCATTCCCTCACAGCCCTTTATGGCCAGAGCAGCACTGCTGCAACACTTCAAAAGGGCCCAGGGCAATAGCCCCTTTTGCACTCGCTGTTGGCAGGCCTGAAGCCATGGCCTGAGAAAGGTCGGAGGCTAGAGGCACTTTGCTGAAAGCACACCATCTCTAATACCTGGAAGTTCCCTCAGGGTCTCCGTCAGTGCCCTGGAGCAAAGTAGTCTAGGGGTTGAGCCCCATCTTGTGACATCTGTGCAAGCTGACTGCACTCGTGCTTTGCAGGAACAGGACTTATTGGGTGCAACCATTTTTATTTATTTTGTATTAAAGTACAGCCTTGTGAACCCAGGGAGAGTCCAGAACTTACGCACAGAGTACTGTACAAATAGAGGTATACGTAGACTCAGTATTTCAAATTAGATGGAAAGCTCTTTGAGGCAATCTAATTTGACACACAGCAAGTAAATGTGATAAACTGAAGAAAGAAAGGCAGGAGGGTTAATGGGTTACCAAAGTAAGATTGTACGGTTACATAGATTGGCAAATGCTCATCATGATGGCTCTGAATCTTTTGATTATTTAATTGTTTTGAAAATGAAATAAAATTGGCTATGTTCAGTTTTCTCACAATATAAACATCACTGATTGATTGACTGATATCTTGTAGTCATCACTGAAGAATTGGGATTTCTGTCCGTATTAGAAATAGAGGAAGTCCATGATGTAGGCTGGATTGAACCACATGAGATCTTTTAGATTAGGAGTAAGACACAAAAAATAGTCTGATACTGGGTAGAAACCAGTGAAGAGTATAGCTCACTGGTATAATATTGTCTGTCTGAATTGATCAAGGCAGGAAATAGGCTTCTGCTTGTGGAACCAGTCAAAAATTCACTTCATGTAAAGTGTAAAAAATACATGAGAGCCAATACAGAGCTTCCTGAAGAACTACTTGAATGACAGCTGCAGCGATTTCTTGTAAGTGATCACCTCACCCAATGTTATTGAAATTCTCATATCTTAACAAAACGAAAACAAACAAAAAAAATCCCAGTCAGACAAGGTTTCTGAAGACTCCTGAAAAACATGCACATGGGAGAAAAAGAGGCTGAACACCAGAAAGTCTGTGAGCCAGTTGAGTGGTCTGATTTTTTCGAAGCTATAAAGAATTCTGTTTGAGGGATAACAGTTTAAAATATGTATTATTTTCTAAAGAGGGGCTGGTGCTGTTTTGATGCTCTTGGCATTAGCAATGGAATTTTTAGCTATGTACCTCAGAAATTCTCCCCCCACTCGCTGAAAAACATCTCGGTGAACAGCTGTCAAAGATGTGTGAAGAATGATTAGCACTAAATCATGAGCCTGGGTTGTATCTGAAACTATGAGCAAATTACTTCTTTGGAAGGAGTGAGTACACTCATAATTGCTGCTTCAACCAGATTCAAGCATATTTTACAATGATTTCTAATATTTTACAAAGGATGAATTCCCGCTTCCCAAATAATAATTGCAACATCTATCTTTTGTGGTTGATTAGAGTTTCTTAAATGTACACAAACACCTTACAGTTGCCAACTGAGTTTATGGATGGAGGGGTGAGTGTCCTTCAGTTTTACAATAAATGACAGTCCTTCTAGAAACCAGCTTCAGGAACACCCTGATGACTTGGTAATGAATAGAAAAGCAAGCAGTGTGGAGGAGGTCATTACATTACATTTCATTTACTAAAGAGGGGAAAAAATCAAAAACTTTTAACATAACCAGAGAGAGGTCCAGGATGATTGGAAAAAGGCAAATGTAGTGCCTATCTTTAAAAAAGGAAAGAACGACAATCCAGGGAACCACAGACTGGTCAGCCTTACCTCAGTCCTCAGAAAAATCATGGAGAGGATCTTCAAGGAATCTATTTTGAAGCACTTGGAAGAGGGGAAAGTGATCAAGAGTAGTCAACATGGTTTTACCCAGGGCAAGTCATGCCTGACCAGTCTGATTAGCTTCTATGATGAGGTAACTGGCTCTGTGCACATGGGGAAGTCAATGAATGCCACATACCTTGATTTTAGCAAAGCTTTTGTTACAGTCTCCCACAACATTCTTGCTCACAAGTTAAGGAAGTACGGATTGGATACATGGACTGTAAAGTGGATAGAAAGCAGGCTAGATGGTTAGACCCAATGGGTTGTGATCAATGGCTCAATGTCTGGTTGGCAGTTGGCTTCAAGTGGAGTGCCCCAAGGATTGGTTCTAGGGCAAGTATTGTTCAACATCTTTGTTAATGACCTGGATGAAGGAATGGATTGTACCCTGAGCAAGTTTGTGGATGATACTAAGCTAGGGGGACAGGTAGATAAGTTGGAGGGTAGGGATAGGGTCTAGAGTGACCTAGATAAATTGGAGGAGTGGACAAAAGAAATCTGAGGTTCAGTAAGAACAAGTGCAGAGTCCTGCACTTGGGGTGGAAGAATCCCAAGCATTGTTACAGTCTGGGGACCTACTGGTTAAGTAACAATGCCGCAGAAAAGGACCTGGGGATTACAGTGGATGAGAGGCTGGATGAGTCAACAGTGTACGCTTGTAGCTAAGAAGGTTAATAGCAAATTGGGGTGCATTAGGAGAAACATTTCCAGCAGATCTAGACCACATCTTCACTACAAAATAACTTTGACAATAGTCCCTACTTCGAAGTAAGGGGCCAGGAAACGATGCAGGCAGGAGGTTGCAAATCTGGCAATCCCTTCCAGGCTCGCAGCCAGCTGAACCCTTAAAGGGCCTCTCCCAACACCCCACCTTGCACATGCTCAAGGTTGCCAGGCTGTGGACAGCAGCAGAGCACATGCTGGGGAGAAGAGCCGGAGACCATGCCTGCTCACACCTTCCCCAAGGATGATGCCCTCTCTACCCGCGCCAGCCTGCTGGCCATGCTGGTCACCTTGTTCTTTCAGTGGCGCAGCCCAGTCACCTGCATGGGACTCAGCCTCCAGGCCCTGGGCACAGACCTGCTGCCCCTCCCCCGATCTGGCGCTGGTGGGCTTTCACAACCAGCACTGAGTGGTGGGACTGGCTGGTGCTGGAGGACTGGGATGACGAGTGGTGGCTGAGGAACTTCAGGATGACCCTCCAGATGTTTGAGGACCTCTGCCACTGGCTTGCCTCAGTCCTCCAGCACTGCAACACCTGGATGTGGCCAACAGTCCCAGTGAGGAAGAGAGTGCCCATGGCACTGTGCAGGCTCGCTATCCCCGACAGCCACCGGTCCATCAGCCACCAATTTGGAGTCAGCAAGGCCACTGTTGGAGCAGTGCTGATTGAGGTAGGTCCAGCCCCTACCATAGACCCACCCTGGGGAGGGGGCTACTGGACAGAGGGGCCTCCTGGTCTGGTGTTCATGGATGTGTCTTCCACCCTGCTCCCCTGTAGGTCATCCGAGCGATCAACGCAGTGCTCCTGAGGCACGTCGTCACCCTGGGAGACTTGGATGCTGCCCTCACTATGTTCACGGGCTTGTGCTTCCCCAGTTGTTTCAGAGCCCTGGACAGAATGCAAGTGGCGATCCAGGCTCTGGACCACAGCAGGGGTGCCTACATTAACAGGAAGGGGTACCATGTGGTGGTACTCCAGGCTCTGGACGATGCAAGGGGACATTTCCTGGACATGTGCATGCGGTGGCCAGTCAGGGCCCATGGTGCCTGGGTGTTCTGTGATTCATGGCTGGTATCCTGGAGGCAGGAAAGCACTTGCATCCCTCTGTGGGAGCTCCCGCTCAGGGACATCACGATACTTCCCTGCACCATAGCCAACACTGTATACCCACTGCACCAGTGGCTCATGCGGCCCTATACTGGAAGCACCACACTGCCTGGACACCTTTGATGGTTGCATCAGCCATACCAGGAACACAGTAGAGTGGGTGTGTGGGAGGCTGAAGGGGAGGTTTCACAGCCTTCTCACCAGGCTGGATGTCAGCCTCCCAAACATCCCCTTGATCATCTCTGCCTGCTGTGCCCTCCACAACCTGATGGAGGACTGGCAGGAGCCCTTTCTCCAGGGCTGGGCCATGGACTCAGGGGCCAGCTATGAACAGCTGCCCACTGCCCCCTGCTGTGAGGCCCAGAGGGAGGGATGGGGTCAGGGTCTGGGAGGCCGTGTGCCAGGCCTTCATGCAGGGCCTGCCCTGACCCTCCCAGCCACACTCCGCACCACATGCCCCCCCCATTACCCATCCCTCACTTTCCCCTACCAAACACACCCCCTCCAACTCCCCCACACTCTCTCACTATGCTCCTGGGACACGAGAATAGGGTGGGAACACTAAACTTTACTTTGGGCAATAAATATAATTGGACAATAAAACAGAACAACATGTGAAAACACTTAAAGTGCAAGGGGGGGATGGTCCATGGGGGGAGGCTGAACTGGGATGGGAGAAGGGTCAGTCTGCCAGGAGCATGGAGGGCTGAGAGCCATGGCAGCCGTGGCTGCCCCTACCATCCCAGGTCCAGGACCCCCTGCAGGGCCGTGATGGGGCTGGGATCATGGGGACGTAGGGCTGAGGTGGAGGTGCCATGGGCTTGTCCTCCACAAGCTGTGTGGCATGTATGTACCGGCTGTAACCTCCTGGGGCTCAGGCGAGGCTCAGCTTGACAAGGCTTGGCTGGATGTCCCAGAGAGGAGGGTGGTGATGATGAGGGTCCCATTGCTGGAGCCTTTATCATTGCCCTCAGTCTCTGTGGGCTGGTTCCTGTGCAGGGGGGCTGGTGGTGCCCAGGGCCCACCTCCTCAACACTGTACTTAGCGGGGGGACCGGCGGTGTCAATGAGGTGCTCTGGAACAGCTGCCTCTCTCAGCCCCAGAAGCCTGTGGAGCTCCCTATAGTCGGGTTAGTGCAGGGGCCATGCACCCAACCAGCTGGCAGCATCATGGGCTTTGCAGTATGCCTGCCTCAGCTCCTTGATCTTTTATCCTGATGCTGCTGCCAGTGCGGCTGGGTTGGTCTTGGGGGACGAGCCCACTGGCCAGCTATTCTCAGGCTTCGGTGTTGCGCTGGTGGGCACCAGTTTGCCGAAGGACCTACTCCTCCCTCCACAGAGTGAGGAGGTCCTTCAGCTCCTCCTCAGACCAGGAGGGTCCCCTCCTGGCATAGCCCTTGCCTGTGTGCTGGGAGCCCTCAGCTCCTCTCCCGGGGCTCCTGGGGGAGTCGGAGGGGTCCTGGTGTGCTGCCATGGCACCCAGGGTGTGTGGAGGCTAGCTGTTGCTTTGAGCAGGGTCAGTCTGAGGGCGAGCTCATGCTACCCCTGCTTGTGGCACAGTTTCAGCTTCCTGCTTGCAGTTGCTGGGGAGCTGCTTCCTTTAAAGTGACTGACAGGGACCATAGAGCCCTGCATGGGCTGGCCAGAGCATCTCTGTCCTGCCGGGGGGCCGCCTCCTTGGCAGGCCCCTTACTTCGAAGTAGTGAGTGCAGAATGTCTACACACACACTATTTGAAAGTTGAACTTCAAAGTAGGGCACTACTCCATTTGCAGGAATGGAGTAGTGACTTTGAAGTCAGCCTCCGTTCGAAGTTAGCCTCCCTCAAACTTAACTTTGAAGTAAGGAAAAGTGTGTGTAGACACTCTGCTACAAAGTAGTCCCTCAAAGTTAACTTAGAAGTAAGTTTGGAGTGTAGATGCAGTCCTAGAGAAGTTATTGTTCCTCTCTATTCAGCACTAATGAGGCCACATATGGAGTATTGTGTCTAGTTCTGTGCTCCCCAGTGTAGAAATGATGTGGATACACTGGAGCAGGTTCAGCAGAGGGCAAGAAAAATGATGAGGGGGCTGGAGCACGTGACCTATGGGGACAGGCTCATGGATTTGGGGTTATTTAGTTGGCAGAAGAGAAGACTGTGGGGCAATTTGATAGCAGCCTTCAACTTCCTGAAAGGAGTCTCTAAAGAGGATGCAGAGAGTCTGTTCTTTGTAGTGACTGATGGCAGAACAAGGGGCAATGGTTTGAAATTACAGAGGGAGAGATGTAGGTTAGATATTAGGAAAAACTATGTCACCAGGAAGGTGGTGAAGCACTGGAATGCTTTACCTAGAGAGGAGGTGGAATTGCCATCCCTAGAGGTTTTTAAGTCCTGGCTTGACAAAGTCCTGGCTGGGTTGATTTATTTAGGGCTGATCCTGCTTTAGGCAGTGGGCTGGACTAGATGACCTGCTAAGGTCCCTTCCAGCCCTAGGATTCTATGATTCTATATAAGTATAGGAATAAACTTATTTAGCCAATGACCTAATACATAGACCTCTCTCTTCCACCCCCAGCTAATTATTTACAAAAGCAGATACTTATAATATTAGATATATAATCAGATTATATAAAGAGAGAGAGTAAACATGATGGGGGGGCGTCATCTGATTATTTTTGTTTTGGATCAACACATTCAAAATCAGAGACACTCTGCTCTTGCTTTAGGGCATGGCAGACAAATGTATTATCGTGCTGTTAAAAAAAAAATTCCAGTCAACTATCCTCATGCAGAACCCTTTGCTCGTACAAAGCTGACCAGTCATCCAAACAGCGAGAATAATTAAAATAAGAGGCAATAGATCTTAACTTAGAATATTCGCAGGAGATTACTGCAGTTATTTAAAAGCATGTCTGTATGCATCAAGCATCATGAGTTCTTCTATGAACAATTACATAGAGAATGAAAGACTCCAGCTAAAATAGCATCATTTTTATTCAAAACCATTCCCCTGGCTGGCTTAGATACACATTAATTTGTACCTTGCTTCAGATGTTCTGGACCTGCTCTCCGCTAAATAGCTTGTGAACATATGTTACAGAAATGATGGAGGATATATTAAGAATCTAAACAGGGCCAAATTCTAACATCTTTCATCTGTGAGGGGGCGTTGGCTTGAGTGGGAATGAATATTGAATTAAGAACATCAGTATGTAGCCTTATAGTAAAAATTTCCATGTATTTTGCTTAAATCAGCATGTAGATTGCTCGTTGAAAAAAGCCACACAGAAACACACAGAGTTTGTACATTCCCATTGAATTGTGCTTTATGGTTGTATGCATTGATGTGGGCCATAACTGGGGTAGGTCTGCGAGATGTCCGGTACTGGGGGGTTTCATTGGCAGATGCTGCAGTAATAGTCTTGAACATGACACTTGCTTAAAAGATGCTGGTGATGAGCTGAGATTAACATAAACATATTATTACTTTAGATGTCTACAAATGATGACATTTAAATCCACATTTTTTCTGAGCATGGTTTAAGTGATGATGTGCTCTCTTGGTCATTTAAATATTTCACTATAACTGCCCTTTTTTAAGCAGGAGACACAACACCAAGTCAGTTTTGATTAAGTGTCTTTAATTTGATGTTGAAAGGTGGATTATAATAGAGATGAGACATAAATTACTTTCTTGTTTACTGTGCATTGGCTTTAGAATTATTTTTCTGTGATCTGAACCATAGATGAATCAATTAAGCGCTACCATCCTCTTACTATTTATTCTGAATAGTTTGACAAAAGCTTAAGGTTATATGTACTTGGTTTGTATTTTCAGTCTCAGGATTATTACTGAAGAAATCTTAACGCATATATGCTCTTGGATATTTTTAGTTATGTATAATATGTTGTAAACAAATTAAGTATAGGAAAAAAGGTTTTTCTTCATCACCCTGTGGATGACTAGTAAATAACTTGGTAATTCATGTTGGGCATACTGAAAATCTATAGAAAATATACAACTTTAAAATATTATTTCTATGGAATGTTCTTCCAAACAGGTATTTAGCTACATTGGACAAGGATATTTGCTGTGTGTTTGCTGGAGTAGTTGAGTAGTGAAATAGTTAACAGCTTTGGTTTTATATTATCATTAGTTTTCAGAGTCAACACTCCCTGGGGATAAATGAAACAGCACAAATTAATCTCTTAGCTCTGTTCTTGCCATTTTTGTCTGTATACTGAAGAACATGGCACTGCACAGGTTTACATTGAAATGGCTAATTTTACAATCGGAAAATTCTAGTCTAGTTATTCTAACAAACGTCTCGCTATGAAATTTCAAAATGTTTTTTTATATGAAAATATTTTTCAGAAAAAATTGAAGACTCTCAGTCTGTGGGATTTGTAGAATTTTCATGTATTTAGATTTTCATTGCCTTTATTCTTACCATTCTGGGTTGTTACAGTCACTATAAATTTGCACCACGTAACAGATCTGTAGGGATGTAGGTGGCACAATGGATTAGTGCGCTTAGCTTCTCAAGTTATGGCTCCAATTTTGGTTTAGGTCACTAGTGGACTGACTGCAGAAAAAAGACTCAGTGTAGTCAGCGAAGGATTTCTTTGAAGGATAATATTTGTAACTAGAAATCAAAATGAGTTAAAATAATAACTGATAATAAAAGCAATAATAGAAAACATTCCTGTCTTGAGATTTATGCTAGTCCTCTGTCTCTGAATCTGGAGGCCTTTCTTTAACGGATTTTTCCCGTTCTCTCTCTTTCTCAACCATTCACTCTTAAATTCCATTCCCAGAGTACCCATTCAGGAGAAGGGGCAAAAAAACAAAGAGTAGGAAGTGCCCCTGTTCCGTTACTCTCACAAGTGAAAGTGATTTTGCTTCACTGCTGTGCTGGATATTTGTCTGTGAGAAAGTTCTCTCACAATTTAATGTTCTCCTCCTCAGACACGGGTAAACAAGGGAAAGAGAATGAGGTGGGGACTGAGAATGGAGTACATTGACAGACTCAATAGCAATATTTGAATAGTTCTTGCCAATCTTATTCCTGGCTACCTGGATGCCTTGTGTTATGGTGTGCTTTTTAAATAAATATATATTAATCCCTCTATTGCAAGAGCACCAAAAGACCAGTGAGGAAAATATAGAACTATAATACCCATGTTTCAGGGTAAATACTTGAAACAGATGGACAGCAGAAAGGAAGAGAGTGAGATTTTCTGGAAGTCCTAAAACAATTTGCCCGGAGTGTTTCTTTGTGTACGTTACCACGATCATACATGGTTCTTAATTCAGAAATTTCTGAATTCAATATCAGTTTAGACGTTAGTAATTAAGAACCTTGTACAAGTGAATGTAACTCCATTGGCATAACTGAGGCTTTGCAGGCTTGTACCAGGTTTGAATTTTTCAGTATGTAAAAGAGTGCAGTACCATTAAATGGAAAGTTTTCTTTGCCTGCTTCCTTACATTTTTTGAAGAGCATTTGTGGCTCGGAACTCTCACAGGATTCTGACTGCACAATGGACCAGTACTTTATTGTTGAATAAAACTGAGATGGTAGCTGCAGCCACTTTGATCTGTTCACATGCTCCTTCAATCTCCAGGTTATGACTGTCTCCCTCTCAGTAAGCTCACTTCATTGTTTCATGCAGTGGTTTTGGTGATAACAGAAAGGACGGCTGGGGAAGGCAAAGATCAACCCCACCTCCATGGAGCTATGAACTCCCAACCCCAGCCCAATCCTTCCTGGACACCTGAGCTGTGTCTACACGTGCACGCTACTTCGAAGTAGCGGCACTAACTTCGAAATAGCGCCCGTCGCGGCTACACACGTCGGGCGCTATTTCGAAGTTAACTTCGACGTTAGGCGGCGAGACGTCGAAGTCGCTAACCTCATGAGGGGATCGGAATAGCGTCCTACTTCGACGTTCAATGTTGAAGTAGGGACCGTGTAGACGATCCGCGTCCCGCAACGTCGAAATTGCCGGGTCCTCCCTGGCGGCCATCAGCTGGGGGGTTGAGAGATGCTTTCTCTCCAGCCCCTGTGGGGCTCTATGGTCACCATGGGCAGCAGCCCTTAGCCCAGGGCTTCTGGCTGCTGCTGCGGCCGCTGGGGATCCATGCTGCAGGCACAGGGTCTGCAACCAGTTGTCGGCTCTGTGGATCTTGTGGTGTTTAGTGCAACTGTGTCTGGGAGGGGCCCTTTAAGGGAGCGGCTTGCTGTTGAGTCCGCCCTGTGATCCTGTCTGCAGCTGTGCCTGGCACCCTTATTTCGATGTGTGCTACTTTGGCATGTAGACGTACCCTCACAGTGCCTATTTCGATGTGGTGCCGCGCAACGTCGAAGTTGAACATCGACGATGCCAGCCCTGGAGGACGTGTAGACGTTATTCATCGAAATAGCCTATTTCGATGTTGCTACATCGAAATAAGCTATTTCGATGTTGGCTTCACGTGTAGACATAGCCCTGGAGGGCTGGGGCTGCCGTTGCATGGCCCTAGCCTTCGCTGGTAACCAAGGAGCCAGGCTGCTGTGGAGTGACCCCAGCCTTGCTGAGGGATGGGGAATGTAGGCACTTTTGGGAAGGCAATGACTTGCCCTGATTTGTTACCCACCGCCGATAGGTAGCAGCCTTCACAAGTCTTCTCATTTTATAATGACGAGTAAGGTGTATTCATGTGCATGGACGTAGAGAATGAGAAATACTAGGTCCTCTATCTTTTCATAGATCTCTCTGAGCGTGTAAACCATGCTTCTCACCATACTTTTACTGAATTGCATAAATCTAAGAGGTAAAGTCTAAATGTGCTTTGGCTTTGTTATCCCATTTGGTGGTTCTGCCTTTCCACAAAAACACTGCCACTTCATGAAAAGTTGTGGCCAAGACAGGGCTTGTGGTCCAGAGTGAGTTGCTAAAGGGTTGTGATCACAAAAGCCTCATGGAAGAGGGTTCAGTGGCCAATCATAATGAAGACTCTCCTCTTCACCTACTTGTCTCAGTCTTGTTATTCATATTTTCTGATGCTTTTGCAAGGAAACTCAGAACACACACTGTATCTAGATTGCAGATTCAATTGATACCAATAGGAACTCTTCACATAGGTTGAGCATACAACACAAATGACTGCAGAAACAGTTTGTGCTTTAGTTACAGAAAGGTAGACATATTAGTCTGTATCTTCATAAAACCGAAAAGCCAGATCTGCAGAAGTGGGTCTGCCTCAGGAAAGCTCATCTAATAAATTGTTTTGCTAGTCTTTAAAGTGCTACCGGACTGCTTTTTTGTTTGTATTTTAGTGCTCTTGTGCTGACTTTGCCATGAGATATAAAATATTCTGTAGGCCAAATGTAAGTTTGATGTTAGTGGGAACAAGTCTATTGCGTTTCAATGGACTTGCTCCAGATCTGAATTTATTTTCTATAGGCCAAACAGAACAGGTTAATTGATCTTAGTTTTCTGAGAAAGTATGTGGTATTTGATATGCTCTGTGATTTTACTAACAAAACAAATTGATAAATATTGGGCTGTAAGCAAGAACAGGGTAAAGTATTTTTCATGACACTGTAACTCAGTATTATGAGAAAAAATATAGTTCTGTGATTTTTTTTTCCAGAGGCTCAACTTAATGAATGAGTTAGAAGTTGCTTTCAGAAAGTAGTAGACCAAAATGTCACTTTCCAGTTGTGTTGGGTGAGGGTATGCGTGTAATGCTTTCCTCATGTTGGCCTGCTCTGTTCTTAAGAAACAGAAACTGAAATTTATGCAAGTTTTGCTTCCTGAGATTTTTGCACAATTGCCATTCAGGGGTCTCTGGCATAAAGAAACTGATAGTGTTCAGTGACCTATGTCAGTAATTCACTCTTTGGGGGATTGAAATTGATTCTCCTTGTCTTAGACATGTGAAAATCTAGTGTGTGCCCTGTGACCCATCTCTTAAGTCTATATTGGACTAATGAGCAGGTATTGAGGCATTGGCTTTTAGGGCAGTACACATCTGTCCTTGAAAGCAACAGAATGAGCAGTTATAGCATATGTTATGATTCTGACTAGCATATTATTCACCAATGGTCTATTTATCAATCCCTGTGAGGATATCCATAGTCAACAGCTATGGTCATACAATGATGTTACTGAAGTAAGACCCACAGTACTGAACCCTCCCCATCCCAGTCATTCCTCACTCTTCCTTCTTATATTGCCTTAATGTTATCACGCATGGTACAGGGCTTTGAGATACACTGTGCACTCCCTATGAGCCCCACCCATCCACCTGCAGCAAAATGGTACAGGTTCCACAACTGGGTGAGACTCCGAGGACATGGCCGTAGATGAAATCCAGCCTGTGTTTACGTTACTCCAGAAGATTGACCAGCTTAGGGTCAATCTTTCAGGGTTCAATCTTGTGCATCTAGTAGGGATACCTGAAATTGACCTATCCGGGCTGAGCATTGACCACTGTACAGTAGGGTCCCCACATTCGTGAACTTAACATTCTCAGATTCAATTATTAGTGAGTGGCTGCTTCCCCAGGGCTCCAGGGCAGGGAGCGCCAGCAGCTGCTGCTTCTCCCAGGGCTCTGAGCAGGAGAACTGGTAGCCTCTGCTTCCTGGTGCTGCAGGGCAGGGGATGCCAGTGTCTGCCACTTCCTGGGGCTTCAAGGTGGGGAGCATCAACAGCTGGGCTCCAGGTGGGAAGTGCTGGCAGCTGCCATATTTGCAAGATTCAACATTCGCAAAGGTTCTCAACATGGAACTCCTTTCAAATGTTGACACCCTACTGTGCTCGTCAGGGAGTAAGGGAGATAGATGGGAGATTTTCTCCTATCAACCTTCTTCAGTGAGGATGGACAGGGAAGTCTGTATTTAGCTATGCAATTGCTGTAGCTAGAATTGCATATCTGCAATTAACATACTTTCTCTAGTGTAGACATAGTGTATAATGCTTAACCACACAAACTACGAATTGTGTTCTGGATTCATATACTGTAGATCTAGCTATGACCACACACATGACTTAACCCTCAGTAATAGTATTCAGAACTTCAATATGCCCAAGAGGTGTGTGGGTTACATGTACATCCAACTGAAAGGGCGGTTTCCATATTGGTCTGTCCCACTTGTAACACCAACAGTCCCTGGTTACCAGTGGGCAGGCTTGATCCTGGGACCTTTGAAACTAAATGCACAAGCTTCTGCTGCATAAGCTAAAACTTATATGACCCCCTGAATATCTCTCTAAAGACGTGTCTACACGTGCATGCTATTTCGAAGTAGCAGCGCCAACTTCGAAATAGCGCCCGTCACGACTACACGTGTTGGGCGCTATTTCGAAGTTGAAATCGACGTTAGGCGGCGAGACGTCGAAGTCACTATCCTCATCAGGGGATGGGAATAGCGCCCTACTTCGACGTTCAACGTTGAAGTAGGGAACGTGTAGACGATCCGCGTCCCGCAACATCAAAATAGCGGGGTCCTCCATGGCGGCCATCAGCTGGGGGGTTGAGAGACGCTCTCTCTCCAGCCCTTGCGGGGCTCTATGGTCACCGTGTGCAGCAGCCCGTAGGCTAGGGCTTCTGGCTGCTGCTGCTGCAGCTGGGGATCCATGCTGCATGCACAGGGTCTGCAACTAGTTGTCGGCTCTGTGTATCTTGCGCTGTTTAGTGAAAGTGTGTCTGGGAGGGGCCCTTTAAGGGAGCGACTTGCTGTTGAGTCCGCCCTGTGACCCTGTCTGCAGCTGTGCCTGGCACCCTTATTTCGATGTGTGCTACTTTGGCGTGTAGACGTTCCCTCGCAGGGCCTATTTCGATGTGGTGCTGCCCAACGTCGATGTTGAACATCGACGTTGCCAGCCCTGGAGGATGTGTAGATGTTATTCATCAAAATAGCCTATTTCGATGTCGCCACATCGAAATAGGCTACTTCGACGTAGGGTTCACGTGTAGACGTAGCCTAAGTGATCTCTGGCCATTAGATAGGACAGAACATCCCACTTAGGTGCAGGTAACCCACATACCTCCCATCAGTCTGTGAAAACTGACTAGCCAATTTTGGAGGAAGGTGCAGTCCTTTGGGAATGCTCAAATTTACCTACTTCTCCTGCTCCAGAAGTACATTTTCAAAAGAGCAGAGTTTAACCCTACAGCTAAAGCTCCATTGCCCGCCTGT
Organism: Carettochelys insculpta; assembly: GCF_033958435.1. Lineage (NCBI taxonomy): Eukaryota > Metazoa > Chordata > Testudines > Carettochelyidae > Carettochelys > Carettochelys insculpta. The sequence continues at coordinate 306,380,942 of NC_134137.1, read as the reverse complement.
CCTGTGTGCCCAGATATATCAATGGGTTTAAGAATAGTGTCTGGTAATATTTTTTATGAAGTGCTGAAAGACTTAGGAGCACGAGGACAAGCTAAACATAAAATTAAATCCCTGACTCTTACTTTCATTGTTCTCTTGGTATAGTCTGAACAGCTTTTCATGAGTTAGTGCAATCTGCCCCATCCAACCATGTTTCCTCTCCCCTACTAAAAAACAACATGAAAAAAATTATTGCTGCTGTACAGAAAATGGCAAAGGCCTAGTTAGTTCAGCTAATGGGTTTATGAAAATCAGATCTTAGTGTACAGGTACACTTACCAGGAGATCAGGGAGATAGTGACGATACGCAAAATCAAACCATCAGGGCTCAACAGTTGACCCCTGTACTCCTCATTATCACAAGGAGTAAGGGAGGTCAACAGGAGATTTTCTCTTGTCAGCCTCCTGGAGTGTGAATGGCCAGATAAGTTGATTCCATCTGTGCAATTGTTGTAGCTGGAATTGTGTGACTGAGTAGTCAGAGATGAAAAGTAATGTATCCCTGAGTCCTTTCTATCTGAAAAGAGAGAACTCAAGAACAAATTCTATTTTGAGTTGTATCCTTTGTGCCTCCAGTGGGATTGTGGTGGATTGAAACTGGCTCAGATATTGGTCAATAATCCCTAGATATGAGATGTAGTGATTTATGCTTTACCCAATTCAGTAGTTGTTTCTTAATTTTCTTCCAAAAAAGGCAGCTTCAAAACAAATGTGGCATTTTTAAATTAAGCTTTTAATTCTTCTGAAACTTTCAGATAATTTATACATTTTGAAATTAACTCCAAAACACTAGAATATGTCCATAGAGAGACTCATGCTAAACAGCATGCTGGTTGTTGAGATAATTGTTCAGAAAAAATGGAGACATGTTCTGCTCACTCGTCCGCTGGCACAAATCTGTAGACACTCTATTTAAATCAACAGATTTACTTTGGATTAACATCATTATCTCTAAAATCAGAATCTTGCGCAAAGTACCTGACTCTCCATGTGCTTACAACAGTTTTACGTTATTGTAGCTACATTGATGTTAGAGGAGGTGTTTTTGTTGTGTAACTGAGGTCAGACCTGAGGGACTCTTCAGAGAGAAATGATGCTGTTGTTTCTCACCAGTGATCTGGTTTCTTACCTATGAAACAGCAGTGCTCTGAAGATTGATTGATTGATTGATCGATTGCTAAATAGTTACTACTTTCCAGTCAAGCAAATCACTGGGACAGAAGGCAAGAGCAGTCCAGGGGAGTGTTTGAAAGAGGAGGAGGAGATCATGCTAATGGAAGAAAGGTGGGTGGTAACCACACATTAAAGACCTTGGGACGTTCACCTTTGATTTGAACATGTGCTTTATCATGCATGATTTATAGTTGAAATAATTTTGGGGGAAGGTACCTTTTGGCCTTTCAAATGCTACAGAACCATTTCTGGTGAAACATTTCTCTTTATTTGGCTTGTTTACAGCAAAGGGAAAATGGAACGGTATTATTCAGACTGACAGTCATTTGATTGCATTTATAGAAGTAGCTGACTGCCTCTTATTTAGAGCCTATACAATTTCATTTGGAGAGCAACACATGCTGCATTCATCGAGAGGATTAGCTGCATTCCATGAATTGGGAGGATGACCTTGTAGTATATAATATGTTTGGCTACATGAAAAGCTTTCATTATGTTCCTTCCTGATTTTTATATTCCTGAAATTTGTTGGTTTGTTCAGACCCTCCTTTTTTATGCTTTTTTTCATGTAAACATGGGACAGAATTCTGTCCTTACATCAGAGCAAGGGACTCCTGATGACTCCAGTGAGAAGAACCACATGTCATTTCAGAGCAGGATTGGGTCTATGATTTGTGACAGACTGGCTGTAGGATGCAGTTGTTGGGTTCAGCCTGTCCATTTGAATAATATATTTTACATTTTAATTTCCAGGGTAACAAGTTGCCTTCTTCAGAAATGACTAACCCTGCCATCGTTCCAAAATAGGTAAATGAATTCAGTGCAATTTGCTGTGTTTTTGTTCTTCAACCTTTAGAAACTGATTTTCTGTTTTCTCACTCTGAATATTAAGGCTTATCTTTTCCAAGCTGATCAAAAGCTTTGGATATTCAGTTCTCCATGAAGGCTATGTCTACACTAGACATAGCAGTCAATGGCTGATATGCTATTTTAGCAACACCAATTACGTAGCTAAAATCGACTTTTCAGCCGTTGACTTCCGTGGCTGTCTGCATGGAAGTAGGTCAATGGGAGCCCGTTGCATGCACGAAACTGCACCCCCGAAGATTGACCCTGAGTGGGCCAATCTTCCATTGTAGTGTAGATATAGCCAAGGTCTTCAAATCCCCCTAAGTACCTATGAAAGTCTCACCTTAAAATCTCTCTTGGAAAAAAACCAGGAGCATGTCCAGTGTCTTTAGCCAGATTTTCTACTTTCCTTCACACACGCAGTAGACTGTGCTATAAATGAATATCTGCCATGCTGCTACCCTTGCATCTAAGAGGGGTCAATGTGATAATAGTGGTTTCCCTGTCCCAACTCCCACCTTTGTGTTTATAAAGAACTTTGGGATGAAAGACTCAATGTAAATAACATGTTGTTCCATGTTTTGTAATGAAACTATGTGGGGATTTTTTAACATCTTTGAATAAAATACAATTTTATTAATACAGCTTCCTATTTTCTGTGTAAATTTCTAGGTGTAGAATAGCTTTGTGTTCTTTGCACAGTCTCTGAACTTTGAGGTTTTAGAAAAGGTCTAGATGAGACCGAAGCCTGTTCAACCTAAAGGTGAAGCATCATCAGGGAGCTTCTTCAATAATGGAATTAAAATAGAGACATCCTCAAAACGAACCAGTGTGAATGACTGATGAGTTTCTGAGGGAATAAGGTTCATATTGTTCTCGATGGAGTTTTCAGTGAAGTTTAAATGAAAGTGAATGGAACAGTTAGATGTGGGAATGCTGGCATCTGAACTGCCTGTGGCTGCCTAAGGTAACTGAAGTGGAGACAAATGGATCCTTGAGGGCATCTGACTGTACCATAGTTAGTAAGACAAAACCTGTTAATTCACCCAGGTTTACATAATTTCTGATTTAGGTGAGTATGGCAGTGCAATAAGCTAGGTAACATGCATCATACTGTCTTTGAGGAAGAAAGACCATTAAGAGCACATCACACCCATGCTCTGTATATTTTACTAGTGCCCCTGCTGGATTTTGAATACACTTCAGGGTCCTGATCCAAGGCTCCTTAAAGAGCTAGGGCCTGGCCGTCTAAGAGACAGCTTCTTCATTTGCAGTCAAGACGGGTGCCTGTATGACAATAATACTCCGCCTAACACAGTTCATAACAAAACGTTTGGGAGCATGGGATAGTGTTCTCACTTGAAGTCTTAGACTGTATAACTGCTAATTACCAAAACCCTCGACTAGTTTCAGGATATAGTGAAAGACCTGCTTTTCTCAAGAAGGCAGCCATCAATGATGAGGTCTGAAGAGAGCTCTGGTTCAATGGGAAATAAGCACTATGAAGAAGAAAAGGATGGGGAGGCACAAGGTCTCAAAGCAAAGAATGGAGAAGAGCGTAACAGGGCTGTGACACACTGAAGTCGTTGAAGTGGGCTGATATTTAGTTCTTAGCACTGGTCAGATGATATGGGTTGTCTTGCAATATTGCTAATACCACATGTTCAAAAATCGAGAGTTAGTTTCCTAAAAATTGTAAGATTAAAAATAATAAAAAAATCCCATTGGTTTTCACCTGCCTTCTGAGACAACAGCAGGCAAACCTACAGCCAACTGTGTTTGACTTTTTTCAGGTTCAAAGTTCAACCTGGCATGTACTCACAAAAATGAGGACACCCCACTGGCTAATTAGAGTGGGACCCCACTTAACTTCTAACTCTTGGGCTAAAGATTTGCCATTCTATCCTTTTCTGGCCCTCTTCACCATCTTATCACTGTCCTATCTCTTGCCCCATCCTAACAGTCCATTCCTGGTCTTCATCTCTCCCTCATATACATTTTTCTTTCCACGTTCTACATACTGTCTGATGTTCTTAAATATGCTTGTCCCCAATAAGACATCTTGCATTCTCACTCCTCATCTCATGTTCCTCTTCATCTGTCTACGATCTTCTTTCCTTAAACAACCACAGGATTAAAGGGCTGCCATCATCCTAAATGGCAGACTATGGCTTTAGTTCCATTGTAAAATAATGGGAGGTGAAAGCTATTTTGAAGAATGGCAAAAGTTAGCAGTATTTTATGAGGTCATGAGACAGTAGATGTTCTTAAAACCTGTCTGGAAATTGATTAAAATTGGAAGAGTTGGAAGTTTTGGACATTACAAAAGTTTTTAACCCTGTCAGAGAATAGGGGTTAGTATCTAGTGATTTCCACTGGCTCCTGTTACAGACAGTAGTCAACTTGGCAGAATAATTCAGTCTTAATTATATACCAGACATCTATATATGTCACAATTACAGATGCATTAGAGATGCTTCAGACAGTTATTTTATTTTAAAGATTTTCTTGTTGCAGCAATGAAGGTAATGGTTTAGAAATGGACTATTGTCCACTTGGCAATTGTATTGAAATACTTCTCAATGGGTTGGCTGTGAAAAGAATGCTGAATATGAAGTTGTGCTACTCCCTATCACAGGTGATCAGTGTGGCTTAGGATGCAGATGTAGCGAGAATCATCAAAAGATGAGGCTCTATAATGTACACCCCGTCTCTCTGGGGACCACAGTTACTTTTCCCTTTTAATATCCTCCATTCTTTTCTTTCATGTAGAACTTGGTGAACTCTGCAAATTGTGTTGAAATAATGCAAATAGAAGTTTTGCATCTGTGTTGCCAAAGGCACATTTAAAGGGAATATTAGCTGCATTGCAGAGGCGAATATATTCAATGAGCCGAATTCTGTGCTGTGCAGAGGAACAACTCAGCAGACAGGAACCAAGGGGTTTGATTCTACAAGGTGCTGAATGCTGTGGTCTTGATACAGTAGGAAAAAATGTTGAAGAACATTTATAGTTCGACTGAACTATACTGGAGTGTTTATCTAGATCCGTGCTCTGAAAAATTTCAGAGGATCAAGCACTTGTGCCAAGAGTAGACTTGGTCGTCTAGACTTAGGCACTTAAATCAATAATCAGGCCTCTATACAAGTGGCCTAATTTTCAAAGATGTCCCCTCTGTTTCTTTCTCTAGCTCACCACACTGGGACTACATCTGAGCTCCTGCATCAGATAACTTCCCTTTCCTATTCTTCACAATCTTCTCATTCAAATTCATTCGAAACCACCATCTTCTTTATATTGTCCACTAGAAATGAATTGAACTGACTCCATGAGAAACTAAAGGGACTGTCAACAAGTGCAACTACTTGATCTGCCACCAATGTTCTTCCTCACCCCATTCATTCTATTGTTATTTTTTTAACCACCCCTTACTGTGTCTGAACTAAAATAGATTACATGTCATTGGCTGTGTAGCACAAATCATGGCCGTTTTGAAGATTACTGAAATACATATTCAGCGCCTCCTTAGCATGCCGCTGGCTGCGGCTGTTCAAAATAGCTGCTTTTTGCTGCTGCGCAGCTCGTCCAGATGGGGCTTCTTTTCGAAAGGACCCCACTAACTTCGAAATCCCCTTATTTCTATCAGCAGATAGGAATGAGTGGATTTCGAAGTTGGTGGGGTCCTTTTGAAAAGGACCCCTATCTGGACGAGCGATGTGGTGGTGAAAAGCGGCAATTTCGAAGAGCTGCAGCCAGCGGCATGCTAATGAGGTGCTGAATATGCATTTCAGTGCCTCATTAGTAATCTACAAAATGGCCATTTGCATGGCCATTTCGAAGATTTGTGCAAGTGTAGCCATAGCCTTTCAGAGCAAGTACCAGGCCTTTATATTTGTGCTGTGAAGTCGCTAGGACAGATCTAAACATTGTGTACATATTAAAAATACTATTAGCTCAATGCTTTACTTGTGTTTACTAAGCTGGGCCAGGCTCATATCTGGAATATGCAATCCTAAACCAGGTGAACTGCAGCTGCATTCATAATATTTTTGCATCCTTAAGATCCAGTCCTATTTTCATAGATTTTTAAGGCCAGCAGATACCATTAGATCATCTAGCAGGACCTCAGTGGGATGATGTACGTGGGAAAGATGTTCAGGATGTAGTTGCACAACCCCATTATGACTGATTTAAAACCCAGCTATAGTTTCCCACAGAAAGATCACCTTTGTTTTTTGTGCATTCAGTTGAAAGACATTGGGTTTCCTATTGTCACACGACAAATGATGGTAACATTTTCAAAAATGCTTAAGGCCCCTGGGTAAAGAGCTTCTAAGTCATTTAGGTGCCTTTAAAAATTCACATGCTTTTTCACACAAGGAAACAAGGTTAAGATGCAAAGCAGTTGTTTCCCTGTTAAAATTCCACACGTATTTTATTACAGCTAGGGGAGGGCTGAACAGCAGCAAGAAGTAGGGATTTTTGCAGTGCTTGCTGCTGTTTATTGCAATGTGACGATCTGGGGCTCCTAAAATATCTTTATGACTCCAATAAACAGCAATAGTTCAGTTTTCTTGATTACAGAAAGGAAAACCCTACATTTTCTGCCATGGTTGATCACATTTATAAGCACCCCATCTTTCCACATTCTCCTGATGTAATAGACTCACTTGCTAACAATTTTATTATTTAAAAAAATAAAGGCAAGGCCAATGTGTAATACAGAAAAACGTGCCTTTCTCTGGGTCTGCTGAGAACAGGCCACATTCAGGAGTGATGCTCAGATTTAAAACATCCTTTGTTCCCTCTTTTCCCTATCCTTTCTTCCCCTCTCCCTTCCCACCTTGTAGTAGTGAACTATACAAATAGCTCTCTCATATCATCAATACATGTAACTGTGATCGGAATTTTCTTTGTGTAACTGTACACTTATCAGGGGAAACAAATCTGGTTCCCCTATCTGTACCAAAAGGCAGCACATGGCTGGGGAAATGATCAGAATGTCCCATCACATGCACGGTATTTGTGAGTACAGTGTTTGGCTACATCTACATGGGCTGCCTCTGTTGACAGAGGTCAATGTCAACAAAGAAACCTCGGATGTACCTCTGTCAGCAGATTGTGCCCACACACAAAAGTGGCTTGAGAGAGCAAGCTGCTCTGTTGACAGAGATCAGCCAGACTGCCCTGCCCTCTCTTGACAGAATGGTTGACCAGAAGCTCTGCAAACAGGCCTGCCTGGGGAAGCAGAAGGCCTCTCTGTCAACAGAAGTGTTTACACAGGCACTCCGTCGACAAAACGCTGTAGACAGAAGAGATGTACCTGATTGAGGAGAGGTATAACACTGCAGGCTGAAGGGCTGAGTTTTGTTGACGAACTCTTGACAGAGCACTTTAACTGTGTAGATGCTCGGTGAGTTTTGTTGACAAAAGCCCAGTTTTGTCAACAGAGGCTGCCCATGTAGACATAGCTTTTATGGATGTCTGGGGTTGAAGGGAGGGAGTGTCCTTCACTAATTTGTGTTCCTCCCCATTTTAGTTTGTCCAACTTGCCACTCATCCAAAGAGCCTGGGCCATGCCACTCTGAGAATCTTTTTCCTCGCCAGGATGTTCTTTGATTCCCTCCCTCCTCCTGCAGCATACGTCACTGTCACTTCACTGCCAAGCTGGCTATGGACTAACTCCTTTCTTGTCCACTTCTACCTGTCTTAAAACTAGCCGAGTGCCTTTTCCAGCAGATTTTAAATATTGCATCTCACTGGCATGTCCATTACAACAGTTTGAGTCTGCTGTGCCAAGTGGTTCAATGCAGTCATTCTGGAATGTAATCTTTCAGATCATTCCAGAAGTCTGCCAGGAAGGATATGTGCATGCTTTTTTGGCAGATGTCAGACGAGGCCTAATTCTGAATCTGGTGATGTGGAGAAGAAAGGAAGGACAAGAAAACAGCAGAGGCAGCTGTGTTTCCACCTATGCATTATTAAGAACAGCTATCCTACATTGGCAGGCTTAGAAATTAGGGTGTCTTTAACCTCCATTTTTATGATGGAGTGAATAGTGTCTTTTTTTTTTAGTGACAAGAAATTGTGTGCCGTTCTTATTAGGTAGTCTCATTACCTGTCCCTTTTCTACCATGCTTAAAATGGACATTTCAACTTTTCTATGCAATTTAATCAGAAATCCTCTAGACATAGTGAGGTAATATTTTGTGGTGGCAACTTTTTCAGATCATGTCATTTTCATGCCCTTTTTAATATGTCATTAAACAAGAGCCAGCTGCAATCCATCCTCCCATATGCTCCACTACTGATGAGCTTAGAGATGACATGAAAAATGCAGGGGGGGTGAAACAATTTGCTCTTCACATGATGAAGGCAGGGCAACTGGTCGGGGAAGGTAGGGGGCAAAGAGAGCCACTGCTGCAGGGCCTAGCTCTCCATCACTGATGCAGGAGTGGCAGTGGCTGAAGCCCCAGGCCCTTTGAATCATCATCAGAGCATCAACAGTGAGATGCAGGTGGCACTGTGTGCGTGGGTGGGTGGGTGGGGTGTGGGAGGTTGTGGTATGTTAGGTGTGGATCTAGGGGCTGGAGCAGGTGCTGGGGCAGCATTGTCCTGGTGGTGCTGATTTTCCATCCCCAGCTCCACCCCTTCCACCTGAGGCTCTGCCCATTCCGGGAGCACAGAACTGCCCCACACCCAACTGAGCTGCATCTCATCTAGCAGGCTGGTGATCTAGTCTGTTCAACCAGGTAGGACTGCATAACAACTAAATTTAAATACAATCCCAGGGTAAAGAGCTGCTAGAGTTTTCTGCAACAAGCCGCAGTTTAGTTACCATAACAACTTGGTGCATACTTTGTAATCTTGGCACTCCATCTCTGATGTACTATAGTCATTCTAAAATAGGTCTTTATTTCATTTTTGTAAAATCTCTTGGAACATAATAGTTCTTTTGATGTAGGGGGAAAAACCTCATCAGGTCAAAGTCCTCACTTTTCACTATTTTTGTGCTGACCTTTCTAAATCTCATCGATACATAGAACATGTGGATACCAGAATTAAGCCATTTCACTTGGAAATCTGTGCGTAATAGATATCCCCACAGGGAAAAATAAAAACAATTTGAAGATGACAGTTTTGGCTTTCTTGAGTAGAAGGTCAAAGTCGGTTTTATACAGCAACAGTAAAATATTACCTTTACTGTAATGGCATTATATTGTTCCCATATATTCAATGATTGGAAGCTCGAGCAGTGCAGAAGCGATGTAGCATATGTTATTAATGTAAACCTTTCATCACTGTAAAATTAAAAAGAAACACATTTAATTACTCCAATGTTAAAGGGACACTGTCACAAATGATATGTCAACATTTGCCTTTTCTATCATCTCTATCTGTTGGAAAAGTCTGTGCAGTTTCCCATTTGATCTATTGTCTGGCTTCTTTAATAGAGCAAATGTTCATCCAACACTAATATGGTATTGTCAAGTGTCATGTTTTTATCACAACTCTAGTAATGTTGGGATTCTTTTAACTTGTTTCATTTAAAATAAGACAAAAGGCTATCAGAGCACAAATTTCTGTTCGTCAAAATGGTCCCCATCTCCTATCACAGTAAATGGGACTGAATTGTGAAAATACAAGTGTGATTTTTGATGCATTAATTAGTTCAGTGCTTCTCAAACTATTACTCAACCCCTCCGTTATCAAGGGAAATAAACTAGGACTGCTGGAAACAGATGGTAGTTCCCTTATTTTAGGGGTGACTAAAGGGCAAACTGAGTCTCTCTGAGCAACTCGTGAGAGGCTTGCATCTTTGTGTGCAGTAAAGATTGGCTTGTCAATCTGAAATTATGACACATAAGTTGGTGTAAAAACAGAGAGGAGTTTAAAAATCAGAAACATGATTTGATGGCTTTAAAAATCTCATGGTTTTTGATCTCTTGAAGTTAGCAGTGCTACTAGTGGGAGTTCAAGCTGCAGTACAGCAGAACACTTCAGCACATGAATAGCTTTTAGTATGTGACTAACCTCTCTGATCAAAAGAACTTCTTTCATATTAATGTTAGGTGTGCACTTTAGTAATCTGCTGTGTTGGAGTCTAAATCTTTACTTTGGAAAGTTTGGGCTCTTTGGAGTATAGATGGTCAAATTCGGATAAGTTCCCCAAGGCTAGGAAATCACTATTGGCCAAAATTTCAGCATGGCTTCCAAGTGGCTTCAAACCAGCTTGTATATTTTGCATCAGTAGTTTTGCATTTGCAAACATTTGTGGAGATCCACAATATGTACATTTATCAAACAGAAAACTACATGATCTGTGACTAAAAATTGGTTTCTTATGCAACCATTTGGGTATAATGTAATGGTGGATTCTAAAAATGTTGCTGTATCTATTAAAATACTGTAATTTTTTGAATACTTTTTAAAAATGCCATTTGCCCCTCATTTGTAATTCAGCTACACAATAACCTGAGTGTGTGCAATGAGAGATTAAAATTTAAGCCTGAGATTTTCAAATTGATTAGTGATTTGGGCATCTTAATTTTTGGGGGTCAACTTCAGACATCTTACAGAGATCTAAATTTCAGAAAGTGACAAATATCCATCTTAGGTCTCATCAGGATACCAAAACCCACTAGATATTTTGGAAATTTTGTCTAAAACAATTCAGCAGTTATTGCAAGGAACATTATGTAAAATATTTATTTTAAAATTCTAAAATACTGGAACAGTGTTAATTTTTTTTTTTACATCTCAACATGTAATATTTTTCTCCCACATTTCTGAAAGATATTGGACTGCTTGTTCATCCTCAATAATTCTTCCTGATGCAATGATAGGTTAAAGCATGAGAAACATTAAAATGAATTTCCATGCAAATGCAGGTGAAAGGGTGCTTCTAATTGCTGAATCAAATACAACTACCTCTTCTCTTTCAAATCCACACGACAGCAACTCTAAAGCTCTATGTCCTTGTCTGGATATACTGGACTAAAGAAATTTATTATCTCTCTGTCACCCATTTGTGATTTCTGGCCAGCTAGCACCATCCAAATTTAACCATAATCCCTTGGGTATAGACGGTCAGCATATTAGTGTAAGATTCAACTGAGTCAGTACTCAAGTCGGTTTCTTAATTCAGAGTGGTTTTCCAGGGGCTATTCTAGCCACCTCAGTTTATGTTCAACAAACAAGTAGCAGGGGCATGCAAATATTTTGAGGGATTTATGCATGACCTGTTTTGATGAAACTCACATTTCCCATTTTGCTACATTTCAATTTTCTCAGGTAGCTCAGTATTTCCTGATATAATAGCATTATCATTTGCACGCTGGTCAGAAAAATGGGAAGGACTCTGAAGCTATTGAACTTGTCAAGTACTGACTATTATTTGTAAAAAGAATTTGCTTTATATAGTAATTTGAGGCCATAACCAAAAAAGTATGTGCTTTCACTGAAAAAAGTCTTTATGTTTTTTGTCTCTATTTCTAAATTATAGTTTTTGAAAATCAGCAGACAATAAACTAAGTGGTTTTAGGATAACTTGAAAAGTAATTTTGGCACCATAAGCAATCAGAAAAATCAACCGCTCATTTGTATAATTCCCCAAATGCTGACTTTCTTTTTTTACATGAAATGTAATAAGTAGTTACACAGGAATATACAATTGTAAAAACATGAGCGCGAGGTGCTGGAATGTTTCATGTTCTGAATGATGAAATATATCTGTCAAACATTTGTATTATGTTAAGGCTCAGATAAGGGAAGCATACTTAAAAGCATAGTTAATATTTTTTAATGTTTATAGAATGGTAGTTTGTGTAATTGTTTTGTAGGGCTTTTGCATAGATATTGCCTCCCAGTACTGTTAGGGAAAAGACTTGTGGTATGAAAGGAGGTGGAGAGAACTGAACAGACATATGGATTTTTTTCTGAAGTATAATTGTGTCTGCTGGGAATAGACACAAAGACGGTGCTAGCGCTTCACCATGCTGATTCAGTGCCGCAGCAGCAAAGCTGTAAAAATCAGGGCGTTCTGCGGTTGAGTGAGAATGGAACCCTCCATTGACAGGGCAATCTCTTCAGAGACAGATGGAAGTGAACTTGTTTTGAGTCCGTTTTCTTCCATTCATTTCTTTAACTTCTCCCTGGAAGGTTAAAGTTTCTGAAGCATGATCAAACGTGCTATCCCAGTTTCAGAGCAGTGGGAAGATAGACCAATAAAGTGTTGCATTTCATAGCAACAAATGCTGCTTCTCCACTGTGACTATGGTGCATATGTAAGCCAGCTGCTTTCAAACTTTTCTTCTTGTGACCCAGTTGAAGAAAATTATTGATGCCCACAACCCAACTTATTTGTTGATTACAGTACAGGGCCCCGGGTGGGGCTGGGGCTTAGGGGCTTAGGGTGTAGGAGGGGCTCTGGGTTGGCAGGGGTGGGGGGACTCAGAGCTGGGGCAGTGTATTGGGATGTGAAATTGGGGCCAATGTTCCCTCTAATTTTTTTCCATTTATGTGTGCAATAAATATGTGCACCAAGGCATGCCTGGATGTGAACCACCAGCAGAAGCACATGAAGGTGGCTGGGGGAGTGCTCTGTTAATCAACCAGTTGGCGTTTGAATCTCTCCTGGGTGGTCACTGAAGCACGCAGTTTACAGGGAACACTACTTGGGGTATGGACTTATTTGCAGTGGCTCCCAGCCAACAGCATGTCTGGGGTGCTAAGGCAGGCTTCCTGGATGTCCTGGCATGCAAGTGACTCTGCACACTGCTTTCGCCTGCCTTGAAGGCAACACTTCCCTCAGCTACCATTGGCTGGTTCCTGGCCAATGGCAATGAAGAGCCAGTGCTTGGACCAGGGTCCCTCCCACCCAAGAATCAGACTTGCTTCTGAGTGCTTGCAGGGTGTAACCACGTCAAAACAGGCAGGAGGCCTGGACTAGCATCTCCACTGGTCACCTGACAGCAAGGTGACTTAGATCTTGACATTCTGCACCCCAATACTTTGAAAACCTCTGATCTAAACAATTTGTAGAAACAATAGAGTGAATTTGCACTCTTTGGAACTCAGTTGATGCCTGAATGTATGTGGAATCCAACTGTTGACATATTGGTAGTCCAAAGTGTTACGACTATTCTGATCTCTTCAGTTCTAATTCTCTCTTTCTTTATTCTCAAATCTCTGTTCTGGGTGGTACTTCTTCTCCATCTCTCAGACCCAGGCTATGGTTACACTGACCCGAACTGCTGGCAACAGTGTGCAAATGGGAGGTTTTGAAAATGCAAATGACCACTCATTTGCATATTCACTGTCCGGCAGAGGCTGCAGCAGGAAAAAAAAAAAAAACAAGTAATGTAAATGTGGTTCTGCTGGTAACACACCCCTTTTGTCAGCAGCTTCTTATGCCCAATTTTTTCCAATAAAGGCAGGTGGTTCACCAGCAGAACCAGGTTTACACAGCTTTTTCCCATCAGCAAGCCAGCAATTTGCATTTTGAAGGCCAGCCATTTCCATACTGCTGCCAGCAGTTTGGGTCAGTGTAACCATAGCCTCTGAGTCTAGACAGTCATCTTCAGCCCCCATGTATTTTCCAGTTGTACTCCAAATACAATTGAGCACATCCACTTATCTTTCTTCCTGACGTAATGCTAACAGACCCTGTTCATCAGCATGTAGGATTGAATCTAGAACCTTAGGGCCTAAAGCCGTGAGCTGCAGCACATGATCCTAAGGCTGTAGAACAGACTTCACTCTCCTTTCTCAGTGCCTCTGTGTTACAGTGAGGAAAACATACCTACCACTAATGCTATTTGTTTCTCTCATCTAAATGTTTCTCTCATCAGTTTGTCTGTAAGATATTTTTGTGCTTCAGCAGTTTTTCAGTCTTTCAACTTCATTAGAATTAAGAATGAGGTGGAAAATTTACATAGAGTGGAGAATACAATTTCTTCATTCATTCATTTATATGAACCTTTCAAAACCCCTATCTGGCTATGTCCTTCATGTAGGAAGGGAATGGGAGGGACTATGCTGGATCAAATTTAGAAAAGGACAAGATGGTGCTCCAAATGATCTATAGGTAGCTGCTGTGAAGGGTTAAAATACTAATATAGTGCCCGTAGGTAAAACAGTTCTTGAACTAGTGCATATTTCTCAACTGAAGAGAGTTTTGTTTAGTTTTTCTTAGCCACAGGATAGTTGTTTCTTTTTATAAAATATAGTCGGCCATAGGACTCGGAATACATGCACAAAATTAAATCAAGCACTCTTAAACACATAAAAATCTACTTGTTTGAGAAGTGGACAGAAAAGACCAGGTCCTACAAAGACCAGTATATGTGGACTCTCTTGGATCAACATACAGAATGAATTCCTAATTAAGACTCTAGAGAATGTTCTGGCCTCATCTACTAATTTGTGTGCCTTAGTTTGTCTCCGCTTATGAGGCAAATCATGGGGCACAAGACAGCCTGGCATGGTTTTTCACACCTTTTATTGACATTGGAGATGTATTTGTTTAATATTGGGTGAGTTGCTTACCCCCTAGTCTGTCTGTCTTTCTCCTTCTGTCACCCCTGGTTGGGAAGGGCATAACAAGTGGGGCTCCAAAGGGATGAGTTTTGGGTTTGGTTCTCATCGATAATTAAGGTGACAGAGAGAATATGCTATCTGATGATGATACCAGGTGAGGAGGGGGATAGGATATGATTATAATTCAAAATGATCCAGACAAACTGGAGAAATGGTGTGAGATAAATAGGATGACATTTAATAAGGACAAATGCAAAGTACTCCACTTGGAGAACAGTCAAGTTCATGCATACAAAATGGGAAATAACTACCTAGTAAGGAATACTGCAAAAAGGTATCCAGCTCAATATGAGTCAGCAATGTGACACTGTTGCAAAAAAAAAAAAAACATAATTCTGGGATGTATTAACAGGAGTTACAGAAGAATGACCCAAGAAGTAATTTTTCCTTTCTATTTTTCCTTACACTGATTGGGCTTCAGCTGGAGTACTATGTCAATTTCTGGGCATCACATTTCAGGAAAATGTGAACTAATTGGGAAAGGTCCACAGAAGAGGCACAAAATGATTAAAGGTCTAGAAAACATGACCTAAGAGAAAAGTTTGAAAGAAGTGGGTTTGTTTAGTGTGGAAAAGAGAAGACTGAGAGGGGACATGGTAATACCTTTCAAGTATCTAGAAGGTTGTTATAAGGGGAAGAAACAATTATTCCCCTTAATCTCTCATGATAGGACAAGAGTCATAGAATCATAGGGCTGGAACCTCAGGAGGTCATCTAGTCCAGCCCCCTGCTTCAGGCAGGATCAACCCCAACTAAATCATCCTAGCCAGGACCTTGTCAAGCTGGGACTTAAAAACCTCCAGGGATGGAGACTCCACCACCTTTCTAAGCAACACATTCCACTACTTTACCACCCTCCATATGAAGTAGTTTTTCCCAATATCCAACCTACTCCTCTCATTTTGTAACTTCAGACCATTTCTCCTTCTTCTGCTATCTGACACCACTGAGAACAGTTTCTCACCATCCTCTTTAGAGCTCCCCTTCAGGAAGTTGAAGGCTGCTATTAAATCACCCCTCAGTCTTCTCTTCTGTAAACTAAACAAGCCCAAGTCCCTCAGCCTCTCCTCATAGGTCATATGCTTCAGCCCCTTAATCATTTTTGTTGCCCACTGCTGAACCTGCTCTAGCACATCCACATCCTTTTTACACTGGGGGGGCCCAAAACTGGACACAATATTCCATATGTGGTCTCACCAGTGCCGAATGGAGGGTGACAACTGCTTCTCTAGATCTGCTCGCAGTGCTCCTCCTAAAGCACCCTAATATGTCGTTAGCCTTCTTGGCTACAAGGGCACACTCTTTACTCATATCCAGCCTTTCATCCACCATAACCTCTAGGTCCCTTTCCGCAGACTGCTGCTTAGTCAGGCAGTCCACAGCCTATTACAATGCTTAGGATTTTTCCGTGTCAAGTGCAGGACTTGACACTTCTCCTTGTTGAACCACATCAGATTTCTCTTGTCTCAATCTTCCAATTTATCCAGGTCACTCTGGATCCTATCTCTACCCTCCAACGTATCTACCTCTACCCCAGCTTCGTGTCATCCACAAACTTGCCGAGGGTGCCATCCAGTCAATGGACAGTAAGGGAGCTTTAGGTAACTTCCTGTCAGGGTGGTTAAGCACTAGAATAAATTGTCTAGGGATGTTGTGGAATCTTCATCACTGGAGCAGGTTAGACAAACATCTATCAGATGATCTAGATGGTGTTTGGTACTGTCATAAGTACAGCGGACTGGACCCAATGACCTCTTGAGGTTCCTTCCAGTTCTAAAAAAGTACTGACCTTGCTCTTCTTATGGAAACAATCATGCTAGAGAGAAGAGCACCAATGGGGTCTTTTATTCCTGCTCCTTCACCAGCAACAGCCTTTGGGAGGTAAGGAAAAATAAGGTCCCTGCTAAGTAGAGTGCTCAGAAAGAGGGCACTATACTTTTTTTTTCCCTCTTGTCCATGCACCATTTTGTTTTACTAATCAGTTCTGCTTCAGATAGGGAAAGCAGTATCCAAAAAGAATGAGAAAAGTTTCTTTATTAGTTGAGTAGGTAAAACAAGCTCTGAACTTGTCTCTATTAGCTACCACCACAAGGCTCTTACTACTGGCACTATCTGTCTGTCTTCCTGCCCACATCGGAGATCAGTGCTGAGATGTACCAAGTTAACCAAAATATTTTGATTAGTCAGCAAACAGATAACTGCAAGCAGTTGTTTTGTTAATCTCAGCATTTTCTACCTGCAGAGGAAAAAGCTAACAGTTTCTGTGTGCATCCCTTACTCAGTGAGATGGCTGCATTTCACAGTCGGCTTACATTTCATGTTGCATCTTGTGATTTGCTGTTATTTAGATGCACAGTGTAAGAGATTATTTTTACTATTTACAGCATGAGAAAGATCTGAATGAGAAGAGTGTTTTACTGTAGTGCAGAATCACAAAAGTTTCCAGGAGTGTGAAGGTAGACCAGATCTCTGTCCGTAATTCTGGCACTCAAGTAGTTTTCTTCATTGCTGCCTTATTTAAATAGCCACTGATAACTGAGGTGCAGATAGTGATACTGAAATGACTTGCGAGATCAGCATGCTTTCTAGAAATGCACATTGCTGCTGTTGTGCCAGGAGATCAGAACCCAGTTTACCTTTTTATTTTCAGTTCAAAATCAGAGACTGTTTCTGAGACCTTCTCACAGACTGGGAGGGAAAAGGCCTGTTTTGTGCAGAGTAGGAAAGAGAAATGTTAGCGTAGTTAGTATATTGCTCATTTTTATAAGAAGTTAAAATCAATATTTCTGTGATTTAAAAATAAGGTATTGAATATTTGCTGTAGGAAGGTGAGGAGAGCAGCACAGTGCAGCACGTATCTGCAGCTAAATAGCAATACGGATTAATTATGACCACCAGCTTTTGAATTTCTTATTATATTTTTAATCCTGTTCCTACCATTAAGTATGGTATGAATGCCAACATACAACTCTGCCAGCTACCTGAGCCTGCCTCTAGTCAGTCAGTTGAGAAATAATTTAGTGGGAATTTTTGCCTAAGTACAAAGTAAGTGCAGGATTGGTTCCATAGTTTCTGCTGACTAGTAGGCATTCTTTTGATGCTCAGTGAGTTCTTTTGCTCATTTATAACATAATTGTATATTCAAAACACACATACAGTATAGTAACAGAGAGGAAGCCGTGCTAGTCTATACACTATCAAAACAAAAAGCAGTCAAGTAGCACTTTAAAGACTAGCAAAATAGTTTATTAGGTGAGCTTTTGTGGGACAGACCCACTTATTACATGTTCCCTGAGCTCTGCAGGTGGATTTTTTTTTTGTTGTTGTAAAGAAATTTAAAGGGACAATGGGGCTTAAAATCCTAAAAGGTCAGATTGTGATGGCCTCTATGTTTGGATTTGGTGATGGGTGAAAAGGGCATGAGGAGCCTTCCTCCATCCACTACTACATGTTGAACCTCTCTCGTCTAGCATTCTCAAGACTTGCCCAGTGCCGGGGAGGTCATATTGTCTAGCAGCATTACCAACACTTCCAGTACTTAGGCATAAATTACAGCTAATAACAGCACAGAACATTAAGCGCTAGGACTCATGGCTGTAAACAAACGTTATGGAACTACGGGAGACTTGGCCACACCCTGATAAGTGGTCATCAGCTAACTAAAATCATGCTGGACTATGGAGTTTTCTGGACAAGAGAGTTCCCGATTAGAGAAGTTCAGCCTATAGTACCTCTCCACATTAGCCAAGCATAGTTGTGACACATTCACTCTGAAAGCATAAGGACTCTTGACTCTAGTCTCACTAGAATCCCCAAAGTGCATGGCTCCATGTTATTGCTCCCACTTAATGTCTGCACAAGTCAACAGATCTTGCTCCTAAAGGAAGTTGGGGGAAGTGCACATCTTTTTTCAAAGAGGGAGTTGCAGTGTCTGCATTCTTTGGCATTTTCTGTAAGAGAAAACTAAGTACCATTAATTCTTCTCTGGGGCAGCTCCAACAGTGGCAGCTCTTGTGTATCTGAAGCTCAGGAGTTTTTACCCCAATGTTGTCTAACAAAGTCCAGCAGATCTTGTTAAAATGGCTGAGCTCTGCATACATTTCAGCTGAGTTCAATGAATATTTGGTTCTCATTTTGCAGCATGTGTGCAGCCCCTCCTTGAGCTCCAGGAGGCATTGTTCCTACTCAGACACCATGTAATACAGAGGTGAGATGGTGTTCTTCTGTACTATGCTATAAGAAATTGGCCACAATGTGGCCTGGACTTTAAAAAAGCTAAAATCTTTACTATCCGAGACACTGAAGCCCTTGCTTGAAAAAAATTTCTGCTGACTTCATAAGTCTTCAGAAATCAGTCAGCTCTGTATCAGGCTTTTAGTTTAGACCATAGGTGACAACTTCATGGGCACTCAGAGGCTTGAAAACACACAGAAAAAAATAGTGGGTGCTTAGCATCACCTTCTGTTCTGCCAAGCAGCTCTTCTCTCACCCTTCCCATGCCTCCCACCTGCAGTGGCTAGTGTTCAGTGGCATTCAGAAGATCCTGAAGGTAAGGGGGCAGAGTGAGGGTGGGATGGGCTCAGGTAGGGGGCAAAACAGGGCAGGAAGAGGTGGAGTGGAGCAGTGGTGGGAAAAGGCAGGGTGGGGGTGGGGGTGGAGGTGGGGCCGAGGGTGGAGCAGGGTTTGAGCACCCTTGGGGAAATGTGGAAGCCTGTACCTATGGCTCAGACAACGGAAACAGATTAATGTGCTCAGCTTTCTGGTTCTCTGGCACAACTAGGAACCTGTTCAGGTTGCAAAATACTTTACTCTAAACAAGCTATTTTACACAGATACTTTGTTTTTTTTAAAAAATCATCAAAACCCTTCTACGCATTACAGCTATGCTCCTGAAAACAATCAAGTGACATCATGTGAGTTTGTCCTCTGTCAAGTTTTGTATAATTACGCTCTTATTAATTTTTGCTACTAAATCCTGAATGTGGGCTCTCAGATAATCTGATGACAGTATTCCTTTGTTTACGTACATAAATGCCCAGCTTTCAATTTCTAATATGGTTGCATGTTAGTAGCTTAATATGCTTGTCTATTGGTTAGCTACCATTTAGAATTGAATTTTGTTCTTATTTACTTGTGTCAAAAGCATACTTAAACCTTTTCAAACTTTATCGCTGGATCCCGAGGCATTTTTCAAAAGACGGATAAGTATAATTAGCTCTATTTTTATATAGAGAGAAACTGGAGCATGGAGATGTAAAGTGACTTAGCCAAGGCCACATGTCAGATCAGTGGCAGACCCAGGATGGCCCTCTGATAAGTATCCTATGCAGTGGACCATGCTGGCTTATAGAAATGATTTTAAAAGTTAGCATCGCTTAAAAGGAGAATATAAATATATATGGGCCGAACCCATTTTATGTTTCACTTAAATCAACAGCAAAATCAGGGCTCAAAATATTGTAGCCATGGGGGATGAGGGGAGGAGGGCAGAAGAAGGGAAGAAAACTTGAGTGTTTGTCTTTGGCTTTACACCCTTTTAATTAGTAGTTTCATTGCAGCTTATTTCCTCTGACTCTTAAAAACACTGTCCTTTTTAAATGTAAACCTGCTTGCTTGCACATCCGATTTAAAGCCAAAAGTCATTTCCAATCTGATGGTCTCCTAGGATATACCCATGAATTCCCAGCAGTGTGAACAGACAGTGTAGATTCAATTAAGCAGGTTGGTGTACTCACTCATTCGTAACAGTATGTTACAGGAGGCCACAGCTAGGGCTTCTTTTTATTAATTGGGTAAAAACAAAATTCCTATTTGATTTTTTAAAATTTTTTCTTAGCTGCAATATTATGTTTTGTGAGATGTCTTTTCGGTTATTAGTGGGAGCAAATATTCTGAATTTGGATGTGTTCCTGTGAAACAGAAATTGGAAGGCTTTTGATTTATTTTAAGTACCAGTGTATGAACTGTTATGTTAATTCTTTTGTCAAGCCATCAGGTCGTTATATTAAAGTATATAGAAAAAGCAGCACTTATTCAGACAGAAGTGTTATAGCACATTACAAGGAACAAACAAGTGTAATGTACACTTCTTCCTACAGGCTTACAAAGAACCATCTCTGCCTGATACATTTTAATCAACAGGCATTCTGTAAAATTGCTGATAGACAACAGTATTCATTTGTGTCACATGCTGTACCATGGAGATGTTTTCAGTTTGCAGTGCATATTTAAGAAAATCTTTTCAAAAATAAAGCTCCATAACCAGTGCTTTAAAAATGCTTGAGGGGATCATTTTATTAATCCTATATGCAATATCCTTCCTGTCAAACAATAGAATTTAGATGGTAGAATCAATAATGTAAGGTCCAATGGGAGTTGCTAATACACAAATTAGTGCATTCAGCTTCTGTGCTTGATAGCAAGAAAGTCTGTATTTTTTTCAGCCTTTTATTGCTATGCAATCAAAGACAATTATGGACAGAGAGAATCCAGTAAAATGAAATGGAATAGTTCATGAATTGAGCTGGTTACTTAAAAGAATAGAAGTAGTTCTTTAAAAGCATTACTGAACACAGTTGTAGGGAGTTTTCAGTTTAGCAACAAATGGCAAATTGCTGGTACCTTCTTTTAAAAGTCTAACATTGAATCAAACACAAATCTAATAAAATATAGTAACATTCCTGGGCATTTTATCTTTCTGGCATACTTGGATTTTTTTTTTTGGTTGTTTTTATCTATGATATCTGTTCCAATAGCAATGTTTTTTTTTTCAAGTTACTCTAAAAATATTAAGGGTATCAATTAGATATAATGAAGTAATGTAATTTATTGTCTAATGGTTATAATAATCTAAATATATTGAACATGAGGCACCAAGTGACTGACTGCTCTGGTAATTGCTCAGATATATGCTTGTTTTTGTAATCAATGCATTACTCAGACGATCTTCAGTGGAATTTATTACCTCATTTTCAGTTTCAAACTACTTAAATATTCAGTAGTTAGTCCCTCAGAAAATTACGATCTCCACGGCAAAGAATCATGATGTCAGAGGTCAGTTGGTTCTTTTTCATGTCTTTGAAATGACTCTTTAATATTCTAGAAAGGGCAAAAAGCATGCAATTTGCATTGAAAGCCCTGCTCCCTGGTGTTACATTCCAATGAGTATATCTTTTAGATAGTGGACATTTATCACGGTGATGCTGTTGAATCTGGAAATGCTGCAGAAGGTAGCTGAAGAACGTTTACAATCGTGCAGTTCAAGGCAATACATCAGGAATTGTCACATGATCACTATGGTAACCATCAAGCCTGTGGTGTTGCCAGATTTACAGAAGAGTAGGTACAATTTTCAGCTCATCAGGTGATCGTGGTGATTTATTTATTGACACTGCAAATTAGATATAGCTGTGCTAATGGCCCTTGTATCACAAGGGACTAATACCGGCCCCCCATTTTATCAGGTGATTATGTTGTAGTGACCCCAGGGAAACATTTAAAATTGTAGAACTGCATCTCTGTCAGCAAATGTGGCATATAAAAGCGTAAAGTACTGGGCTTAGAATTCTGTTTTAAGCTGTGGTAACTTTGAAAGGTATTTTCTAAGTATTCCAGATAAAGGAATTATTAGCACTTAGTGTGAAAATCCAGTGTTTGCTTAAGAGTTACAATAAAGGAGACATCTGTGTCATCCCATATATTGGCTAGTGTTACACTACAGCGATCTGCCAGAGAGATTTCCTGACAAAGCTTCTGTTGACCAAGTGTGACTGCACACAAAAGCCAATTGGAAGAGCTTTCCTCTGTCAACAGAGTTACTGGACTGCCTGGATACTCTTTTGACAAAACAGGCACCTGGAAGCACAGGAGACAGGGCTGCCAATTGTTCTGGATGCTCTGTCTGTGGAGAGAAGGCCCCCTGCACCAGAGCATCCACACAGCCTTTTAGTTGCCAGAACCTGTCAACAAACGATGATCTTCCTCATCCAGGAGAGTCAGAAGGTGTCGGCGGAATTGGTGGCTTTTGTTGATAAAACACGTTTTGTGTGTGTAGGTTCCACCAGTTTTGTCAACAAAACTGGGGTTGGCAACACTTGCTGGTGTAGCTGTAGCCATAGGCTACGTCTACACGTGAAGCCTACATCGAAATAGTCTATTTCGATGAATAACGTCTACACGTCCTCCAGGGCTGGCAACGTCGATGTTCAACTTCGATGTTGCGCGGCACCACATCGAAATAGGCGCTGCGAGGGAACGTCTACACGCCAAAGTAGCACACATCGAAATAAGGGTGGCAGGCACAGCTGCAGACAGGGTCACAGGGCGGACTCAACAGCAAGCCGCTCCCTTAAAGGGCCCCTCCCAGACACAGTTGCACTAAACAACACAAGATACACAGAGCCGACAACGGGTTGCAGACCCTGTGCCTGCAGCATGGATCCCCAGCTGCCGCAGCAGCAACCAGAAGCCCTGGGCTAAGGGCTGCTGCCCACGGTGACCATAGAGCCCCGCAGGGGCTGGAGAGAGAGCATCTCTCAACCCCCCAGCTGATGGCCGCCATGGAGGACCCCGCAATTTCGACGTTGCGGGATGCGGATCGTCTACACAGTCCCTACTTTGACGTTCAACGTCGAAGTAGGGCGCTATTCCGATCCCCTCATGAGGTTAGGGACTTCGACGTCTCGTCGCCTAACGTCGAAGTTAACTTCGAAATAGCGCCCGCTGCGTGTAGCTGCGACGGGCGCTATTTCGAAGTTAGTGCCGCTACTTCGAAGTAACGTGCACGTGTAGACACAGCTATTGTGTGTGTATTTCTGACTGCAATACCACTGTGCTGGCAGGATTGTGACAGCTATGTTATACAATATGGTGCATTGCCTTGCTGTCCCATGGTATTCTGCATGGAAATGATCTGAATTTCTGAATCGGTATTGCAAGTATTTTGAACTGATTATTTGAAAAAGATACATGTTAATTGTTAAATATGAACTAACCTGGTTGGGCTCTTTCATAGGCGTATTGAGCTCCGTGCACCTTGATATCGGGTAGGTTGATAGCATAGTGTCTTGGTCAGATTCAGGAAGTTCCTACATGGGTTCCTAAACTGAGGATTGGGACCCCTGAGGTTGTCACAAGGCTATTGCATGTGTGGTTGCAAGATGTCAGCTTCCATCCCAGCCCCCTTTTTACATTTATAATGGTGATAAATATATTTAATCTATAAACTTAATATATGTTTAATCTATAAGGTGTGTGTGGTGAGGGCGAAGGGTCACACTCAGAGGCTTGCTGTGTGAAAGGGATCATCAGTACAAAAGTTTGAGAACCACTGTGTCTCTAAGATAAAAAGACGCACTGAACCATTGTGTGTGTGTGTGTGTCTGTGTGTCTGTTTAAAAATTTATTGCATTTTGAGGGGTATGCAAGGGGTCCTTTTCCCATCTAACATCAACCCAATTATAAATTATAAGTTAAAGCAGGGAAATAGTAAAAGCCAGAATCAGCATACTGGCTTCAGGTTAAGAAAACATTGCAACTGAACCAATAAGAAACATTCTATTAGACTTGCACAGATGAAAAAGAGCTGATTTACTGTGGAAAGGATGTTATCTTATCTTATTTAAAATAATTCAGAGGTTTGATACCTAGCAGCGGTCACCCATCCATTTGTTCTTCTCAGATAGTTCTGTATGATTTGCAGTTTCAGGGATCTTTTAGATGAGCTGCCTCCCGCTTCCACCCACCCCATCCTCCCCCCACCGCCAAAAAAAAAAAAGATTCTGCGTACTCTGAATATTTAAAATTCCCAAGGCAGTTTTCACCTTAGAATCACAGAGCTGGAAGGGACCTCAAGAGGTTGAGTCTAGCCTCCTACCCCAAGCAGGATCAACCCCAATTTAGTCATCCCAGCCATGACTATGTCAAACCAGGATTTAAAAACCTCTAGGGTTGGAGATTCCACCACCTCCTTAGGCAACCAGTCTGTCTGAACCTCTCTTCTACAGCTATGAAGTGTGTTATCTCCCTGACAGTGTTTTGTGCTCATCTTTTGTTGAAATCTTTGTTTCATGCACTTTTTAATCTCAGGGAGATTGGGTGAAAATAATCCGAGGCCCTGTTTTAGTGTTTCAGTGTCTAGATGGTGGAAATGCCACATGAAGGTCAGAACCAGTGCTATATAAGCCACATTAATGGCTGCCTGAGGTATTGGAAAGCATTGTGAAAAACATTAAAAGAGAACCATTGAAATACGTATTTTCAAACCTCATTTGCACACCAGTGGGTTGGGCACCATCTCCCATTTAAGAATTCTTTCACTTTGACTTAATTTTGATCTTCAGAATGGTCAGTATATTAGCTGGTTTGATGGATCTTACACCTGCCCATGTCCCAAAATTGTGCGGCATCCAGGCACGACAGCTGGAGCCCATCTATCAATAACTTCTTTGCTGACTGCTTTTCCAAGTCCATTCCCTTCAGTGCTGTCAAGGACTGGAAAGAGACTTTGGAAAAAAATATCATAGGGTTGTCATTCTCTTCTGTGGAGAAATCTTTTCACAGTTGAGCAAGAATGTTACCACTGCTCTCCAGGCCTTCTCTCCCAAAAGAGTCAGAGAGGTAGCTGTTTTAGTTTGTATCTTCAAAAACAAGAAGTCCTGTGGCACCTTATAGACTAATAGATATTTTGGAGCATAAGCTTTTGTGGGCAAAGACCCGCTTCATCAGATGCGTGAGCTGGGGGAGGGGTGGTTTCAGAGGAGGATTTAAAGAGGGGGGTCTCAGTAAAGGAGAGGGCCAGAGATGACAATGGGCCACATCCCCCCGATGAACTGACTTGTTTTCTCTTCTCTTGATGTTCACAACACCATATTAACTGCCCATAATGGGCCATTTCCACTCTGACTGAATAGACCTTGTCATCTCCGGCCCTCACCTTTACTGAGACCCACCTCTTTAAATCCTCCTCTGAACACCCGCCCCCACTCATGCATCTGACAAAGCGGGTTTTTGCCCACAAAAGCTTATGTTCCAATATATCTGTTAGTCTATAAGGTGCCACAGGACTTCTTAAAACATAACATAAGAACGGCCATTCTGGGTCAGAGCAAAGGTCCATCCAGCCCAGTAGCCTGTCTGCCAACAGTGGCCAGTGCCAAGTGCCCCAGAGGGGCTGGACCGAAGACAATGATCAAGTGATTTGTCTCCTGCCATCCATCTCCAGCCTCTGACAATCAGAGGCCAGGGACACCATTCCTACCCTTGCCTTTTAGCCTTTTAGGGACCTAACCTCCATGACTTCT
Organism: Carettochelys insculpta; assembly: GCF_033958435.1. Classification (NCBI taxonomy): domain Eukaryota; kingdom Metazoa; phylum Chordata; order Testudines; family Carettochelyidae; genus Carettochelys; species Carettochelys insculpta. Next base: position 306,354,980 of record NC_134137.1, on the reverse strand, counting down.
TGTCGTTTTTGTCTCCCAAAAGACTAACTTGGGGAGGAATGGATTTTGTGGTGTCAGTGACCAAAGGGGAGTGTGCCATTGAGCTAGTTCTCATCCTTTTCCATTATCATCTGTTCTTTTTCCCCCCCTCTCCTGCAAATACAGCTAGGGAGGTATGAGTCATTACAAAGAATTTTCATGCACGATTATCAGGATTTACGTACAAGCTACCAAAGAGTAGTATCTCTGATACTGCAGGGTAAATATATTTACCAGGCCTCTGGGCGAGGGGTGTGTTGGGGGCTGGGAGGCTGCTCTGTGCCATGGAAGGGGTGGGGCTAGGGCTAGTCAGCCCTCAGCTCTGCTTCAAGAGTGCTGTCTTACTGTAACCCACATGTAGTGGCACCTAGGCCACTTAACAGGAAATGAATGAGTCTCCCCTGCAGCCTAAGCTGAGCGTTAGCTGGCTTTTAGCTCAAACTACAGAGGTGTCTGCATGAAGCTTCTGAGATCCCAGGTTCAGGTCTGCCTGTGGGCGGTTACACACCTCTCCCTTAGCCCTCAATGCTGTCTGGAGTGCATTGTTCCTGCAGTGGTTTAAAAGCTGGGGCTTCAGCTGCCAATGCCTCAGTAACAATGGCAGTGGCTGGGAGCCGAGGGCCCTTTTTGTATTGCTAGGCCCTATGGCAATTGCTTCCTTTGTGTTCCTCTACTCCTCTGTCAGTGGGCCTGCACTGATACCATAGTTATCTCCCAATATTGCTATGCTAGTTCACTTCTGCTGAGGAACTGGCCCAGAGTAACTGAAGCTGTATACCAAAGGCCTTTTCAATTAGTTTTTAACAGGAGAACAGGTGGGTGTATTTGAATTCCACTCATTCTGTTTTGCTGATGTCTCTTACGAAAGTATCATCATAGCAAATCCCAAAGGGAGGGAGCCCCTTGCAGATCAAGCACCATCCAGCTGAATGGGTTCTGAATGTGGTCTGCATGGTTATTCAGCTTGTAACCATAGCTGGTGGTTTTATTTCACCCCCAAGGATTTGGTGATCGCGTGCTCACTGGCCATGTAGCAGCATTATGTTTAAAACAAGCTTAATAATTGGTTGCTTTTCCATCTTAAGATGTCCAAAACTGAATCAGTGCTGGTGGAAGCAGTTGCTGGGTTTGACTTTTGAATATCCTCATTACTAATCTTGTTTTGCCACTTAATATGAAGTAGCTATTGAACACGATGGGAATAGACATGTCAGTCCCTCTGAGGTCTGTGTAGTCATGTTCAGAGAGTGTTTGTCATAGATGGTCCACTTCATCATAATCTGGGCATTTGTCCTTGCTGCTGTAAGTTTCTCTGACACTCAGATGAATAGGACCAAAAGAACCTTGCAAAAGAGTAAGACTGATTTGCAAGTAGGTGTATTACAGTTTGGGTGCATGGAGGTCAGCATGGAAGTGATCACTCAAAGTTCATGTAGACCCCAAAAGTAGACAATAAGCTTTAGTCAATACTGTGGAGAGAGTGCAATGCTCATTTGTGACTTAATGCTGTCTCCATATTGAAGATTGTCTGATATGATTAATGGAGAGACTTGTTCCTTAATAAAGAGTTAGTGTTCTTCTTTATTAAGACTTCCTTTCATATGAGTAAACAATGTACATACACCATCCTGTCTAATGATTGTAGTCTCACTTTCTATGGCTTAGTTGTGCATTGTACCACAGAGATGTTGGTTTTGTGGGGGCAAACACCTCAGAGGTAAAATACGGTACGGTACATAGGAAGAAAAAAAAACCAAGAGCCTGTTTTTGGTTAAAATTTGATTGTTTAGTATTACTTTCCAGACCACAATTACTAAAAGGCAGTATTTTAAACTTCTTTCTGGCAGGTCAAAATTTGAGTTTCATAAGAAACATTTATCTTGGCTTTGCTGCTAAGTGGCAAATAAATAAACATTCATGTTTTCAAAACCCTGCCAAGGCCCTGTACATGCTGAGGTTTAAAACCATGTAAATACCTCTCTCCACAAACATGACTGAATTCAGTTCTTGTTAGAAAGCTGCTGATACGGTTTCCATGGACAGCTCATATAAAGGTCATTCTGCGTGTTTTAACCAAGTTACTTACCTAGAGAGAAACTGCTGGCCCCATCATAACAAGAGCTGGGTTTGAAAGCTCTTGCCTGTATAGGTGTTAATCTAATTTTAAAGGTGTTGGTAAATGAGGCCTAAGAAGAAAACCCTAGCTTAACATCACAAATGTCATACAGTTTGATCACAGTTGAGACCTTCTGTATTCTGCAATTTTGCCTTTGAAAAACCCAACTTTTGCCACAGACTAGTGCTTCAGAATCTAAGCTTTCCTTACAAATAAAACTGTTCCATGCATTTAAGGTGGAAAAGAAAACCTTGAGAAGGCTAACCAGTGTCTTCTGACAACCTGAAAATATGAATACGAAGAAGTGAGCTGCCATATCCAACTAGGTGGTTTATTTATTCCAAAATCTTAAATTGATGGTTTCAAAATCTGCCTGCTTAAGTGTTTGACAGATAACGCTTTTGACAGACATTCAGCTAATTTGCTATTCCATTGTCCCAAAATAAGTACTGTACTGATTATAGCATTTATTTTATATTTGATTTATAAAAAGAAACATGAAGCTGTTGCAGAAGTTCCATCACAGGTCATATATTCATGCTGCAAAATTTACGTTCAGTTTGTCAAAGACTACACAGGGCCTTGGTAAAAACTGCACTTTCCAACAGACTTTACTGCACCCCATATGACCTGTTAATCTGAAAAAAAAATTGTAATCAGAAAGCCTGAGCAATCTCACTGCAGGGTTTCCTTTTCTTTGCTCCCCTTTCTTGCAAATGATGCTTCTCCCCCTTCTGATGCTGGGGCCTGCTGGCAAATTTTAGTTGCTGTCAGACAATTGTTTTTGAAGGCTTTTAAATATTATCCTTTCACTCCTTTTTATGTATCTGTGCATCACCATATCATCTTGTTTTCACTGATCCCATTCCTAAGCATCTCCTGGATTCTATCACTGTTATGGCCTTCTGATAATAGGCAGGCAGTGATGCTATGGCAATTTTCATAGCAACAGTGCTCTGTGAAGACTACTCATCAGCCCAGTCAGCTAAGATGGGTAAACACTGATAAATGGGAGCTAACACAATTATTGTCAATGGTATGCCGTAGCAGAACTAGATCCTCTTGTAATGTGCTCGTGTAATGCTATTTATATACTGTGACATTGAGCAATCATTATTATCTCATGTTTTATTTTTTAAAAGCAATGTCTTTGAAAAAGGCTTAAAGTGAAATCTGTTGTTTTTTGAAAGCTCATAACTGATGGAAAGAAAAAAATATTTTTAATTTTTGTAGGATTTATGTTGTTAAATATTTGTTCTCAGTTCTCAAGGAGACTCAGCCTCCTGATGTGGAAAGTGAGGAAAGTCATCATCTTTGCAGAACTGGAAATCAAGAACGGCTCTCTGAGGACTTGTCTATACTACATGGAAGATTGACCCATTCAGAGTTGATCTTTCAGAGCTCGATTTCACATGCCTGCTAGAGACACGTGATATCAAATTATCTGGGGTTGACAGTCGACCTCTGTACTCCTCACCATTGTGAGAAGTAAGGGAGGTTAATGGGAGAAACTCTCCCATGAACCTCCCTCAGTGAGGACAGCAAGCTAAGTTGACTGCAGATCAGGTGATTCTAGCTGCGCAATTGCCATAGCTAGTGTTGTGTATCTGCCATTGACTTACCCACCTAGTATAGACCAAGCCCAATTCATCATTTGAGATGCTGGAGACCTGAGGGGTGGAGGATGGTGCTCAATATGGAAAGTCTCTGCATCTCAGTAGGGGACAGCTCTTGGGCATTCCTCATGGTCTCAAAGGTTATGAATGAAATGCAAGCTGGGTGACTCTCTCAGTATGATTGGGGAACTCTAGAGGGGTGCAAAGTGTTTCTGGGAACACACGTTGGGCTCAAAATATTTCTCTCAGAACTGGCAAGTAACATGAGAGCACAGAGGCTAGGAGTGGAATCTGTGAAGAACTTTCAGGGGTGTGGGGCTGGATATTTTTCTCCCTGGAGTGGACAGGTGTCTGAGGGCAACATGTATGCTATGGAAGGTGTCTCGGGGGTTCAGTGGGCAAGCGTCTCTCAGGTAGAGCATATGGAGTGTCTTGCTGGTAGTGGAGGAGAACATGGAAAAAAATGCAAAGAGAGAGAGAACATTGGGGAAGGCTCTTACGTAAATTGGGGAAGGCTCATCAAAGGCCCTTATGTAAATTAAGTTATCATGGGATAAGAGGGAAGGTCCTTTCATGGATTCAGAACTGGTTAAAAGACAGGAAACAGGGTAGGCATAAATGGCAATTTTTCCAAATGAAGAAGGGTAACTAGTGGTGTTCCCCAAGGGTCAATACTAGGACCAATCCTGTTCAATTTATTCATAAATGACCTGGAGAAGGGGGTGAGCAGTGAGGTGGCAAAGTTTGCAGATGACACTAAACTGTTCAAGATAGTCACGACAAAGGCAGACTGTGAAGAACTTCAAAAAGATCTCATCAAACTGAGTGACTGGGCAACAAAATGGCAAATGAAATTTAATGTGGATAAGTGTAAGGTAATGCACATTGGCAAAAATTACCCTAACTATACTTACAAGGTGATGGGGCTAATTTAGCTATAACTAATCAGGAAAGAGATCTTGGAGTTATCGTGTATAGTTCCTTGAAAACATCCACACAGGGTGCAGAGGCAGTCAAAAAGGCAAGTAGGATGTTAGGTATTATTAAAAAAGGGATAGAAAAGAAGACAAGGAGTATCTTACTGCCCCTATATAAATCTATGGTATGCCCACATCTTGAATACTGTGTACAGATGTGGTCTCCTCACCTAAAAAAAGATATCTTGGCACTGGGAAAAGTTCAGAAAAGGGCAACTAGAATGATTAGGGGCTTGGAACAGGTACCGTATGAGGAGAAGCTAAAAAGATTGGGACTTTTCAGTTTAGAAAAGAGGAGGCTGAGGGGGGACATGATAGAGGTATATAAAATTATGACAGGTGTGGAGAGGGTGAATAAGGGGAAGTTATTTACTTGTGCCCGTAATACAAGAACTAGAGGACACCAAATGAAATTAATAGGTAACAGGTTTAAAACTAATAAAAGAAAGTTCTTCTTCACTCAGCACATAGTTAACCTGTGGAACTCCTTGCCAGAGGAGACTGTGAAGGGTAGGACTGTAACAGAATTTAAGAAAGAGCTAAATAAATTCATGAAGGTTAGGTCCATAAAAGGCTATTAGCCAAGGGTAGGAATGGTGTCCCTGGCCTCCATGTCAGAGGCTGGAGATGGATGGCAGGAGACAAATCACTTGATCATTTCTTTGGTCCACCCCCTCTGGGGCACCTGGCACTGGCCACTGTTGGCAGACAGGTTACTGGTCTGGATGGACGTTTGGTTTGACCCAGTATGGCCATTCTTATGTTCGTATGTAGCATGCCACGAGTAGCCTTTTCAAATCCCCTTCCCCCATCCTGTTGGAGAGAAGTGTTGCATGCACCATGTTGTGTGTCTTATTCTCAAGTCATTATCTTTGTAACCTCTTTCTGTTGCAAATCAAATAATTGACTTTTCATGTCATACAAGCCTAAGATCTTGACTGAAAATACATTGTTTTAAGAATTTAGATCGACAGCAACATAAATCAAGTAGGAGCAGGTCATTGTTCTGTGCTTCTTGATCTAAATTGGGAGTCTGCTGTAATGAGATTTAAAGAGAAATAGAGTTCAGGGATTGCTAGAGCAAAGTGTATGATTCTGATGGAGGGCCCATGGGAGAGAAACAGAAGGCCCCACATGAGCAACTAGCTATATCCATTGTCCAATTGTAGAAAAATAGGACCAAGGGTGCACAGAGGGACACACAAGGAAGAATTTCTGCCAGCCTGCATTGAAAAGAGCAGTGAGACAGTCTTCAACTGAACAATTTGCTAGAGGCAAGTGTTAGTATGATTTTTAAAGAAAATCACATGCTGAGAGTTGCAGCACTGTAGTTCTCCTTCTTTTGGATAAACAAGGATTTGATATGCAATAGGGATATCCAAACTTCATACCGAAGGAAAAGGGAAAAAAGGCAACAGACCATTTAAATTTATGTATGTCATGTTTTGTTTCTAATCCTGTTTTATAAACCTTCGCCGCATTTACATTTTTGGGTTATTTTGTTTCCATCAGGATATTGGACATATCAGTGGTCGGCAATACAGAGTAAAACCAATTTTATATTTGTTTTGTACTGATATGTTTGTAATGTGTTAAAAAGTATAAATGTGATTAATTACCAATAGTGTAACATTGAAGAATTCCAGGCTTCTCAGATGTGCCTGAAACAAAGATGGGCACTGCTGTTCAGGGTGCTGTTCAGGGTGGTCTGAAGTACCGGGCCAGCATGTTTCTAGGCCCCTGGTTTATGATATGATGAGCTTTTAAACCATAAGAATGCAATCCTTAATGCTGATTCTTGATGGGAGGAGGTTATACCAATCTCATTCATCCGGTCTGATCTCTGTTCACTCTCACAAATATCCTGCCTGCCTCGTAGCTGAGATGTATCTTACATGTTCCTTCAACACCTCCTTCCCAGGCCTGCAGATGGAGGAGGTGGGCAAAGGGTTTAATTGCTCCCCACTCTGGCATTTCATAGGGACCCAAAGCTCCAGTCACCACCAGTGCCAAAGTAGCAGTGGGAGCAGCTGGAGTCCTTTGAATTGCTGTTGCTGGGGGAGGGCGCCCAGTGCTTAAGTCTAGGTGGCACTGAGGGCTGAATGCCCTAGGTCCTTCCACCCCGGCCCTGCCCCTTCCACAGAGTGGAGCTGGGTCCCAGTCCCACCTTGTCCCAGGGCCATTAGCACCTCTCAGCAACAATGCTCATTCCCTCTATAAGTTGAAACTCTCTAGCCCAGCACTCTCAGTACCTGACCTCTGCCAAACCAGAGAATTTGCTGAACCACAGGAGGTCAATGTTGTTTAGCAGCATTACCATCACTTCCAATGGGCTCTTAGAAGATGTATGGGGGCAAATTACAGCTAAACTGCTCAGAACACTGAGAGCCAGGACTGATGGCTTTACATACCACAAACAAACTTTACATACCACAGGAAACTTGGCTGCAACCATGATAAGAGGGTATCAGGCTAAGTAAAATCTTGCCAGATTATGGATGTTGCTGGACCAGAGAGTGCTGGACTAGAGAGGTTCAACCTGTGCTTGAGGTCAACAGCCATGCAACTCACTCAAGCCATCCTTGTTGCTTTGTGGCTTGATGTCTGCTTGTAACAACCCCACAAATATTCAAGGAATGAAAAGTAATTTACTCAGGGCCTCCTGTTATAACCCCTACTCATTTGAGTAAGTCATTTGTTTACAAGTAACATGCACTACTTGGATGCATAAGATTTATCCCTGTGAGCAAAGTGGTAGGATTGGGTCCTTGGATAGGGATAGGCTATCTGGTTTATTTGGGATTTATTATGAATAATGTCCTTGTACACAGGAGCCTCTGTCATGAACTAAAACCTTTTGTGCTAGGTGCTTCCATCAAATTCTATGTTTCATGGCTTTCTTTGTTTCTTTCTTGTAGGTTTTTATTGTTCCCTTCTCTATCTGATTTCCCCCACCCCCTGCTTTCTCACAGGATTTTTGTTTTGTTTTGTTTTTTTTGTTTGTTTCACTATTCTTTTTTAACCATGAATTTTCATGGAGGTTCTAATTGTTTAGTTAAGTCACCTACCAATAATACATTTCTGGAGAACTTCAGATCTGTTTCTGCATGAGTGGAACGGCTGCTTCACAATCTAATAAGCAGGTCACTCTTCTCTGCTTTGACATAGGCAGCCTGTGTAAATTTGTTTTCCACATTTTATCTTGTCCTCCAAAGCCTGGCAGACCCATGCCTTAAATTTATGAGTCTTAGAGGTTGTTCTGCAGTACTGTGCTTGCAAAATATAGGCCCGTTCCTCTTTTGTTGATACCTCCTAGTTGTACTTTTTCAGAAATATATTTGTTTCACATTTAGGCTGTGGTGTCAAATTTCAGTCAGCTAAGTCATGATGGAAAACTTGTGCCATCCCATAGTTATTTGACCTACAGTTTGCTAGGCACAGTGGTACACAGATGGCCAGGCCTGAAAAAATGAGACATTGGCTTTCAATTTCAATGGAGGGGCAAGTATGAAATCAGAATAGACTCTGGTTTTACACCCCAGCAGCTTGTCATCCTTCTGCATCAGTGCTTATACTTTTCAGGGGTGATGTGTGGAAACATATGCTGCTCTTTTTAGTGCTGTAAATATTCTGAGGTTGTACTAGATCTTAGTCTCCACAGACGCTGAGTGAAATGTTATACACGTTTAATATTCAGCAGCAGGCCTTCATTGTTAAAATACACACCAGCGTTAACGCAAAGCTCTGAGCTTCTTTCCCCTTGTAACTTATTGCTTCCTGTGTCTCCCATGCTACTAAAGCCGAACTTATTGTTCTGTCGTGTCCTAGATTCTCCATGCATTTTTCTGGATATCGTTGTCGGATTAGCTTTTCTTCTGGCCAAGGGCATCTCCTCTATTTCTAATGAGATTTGCTTTGCTATGTCTGCGAAAGGTTCTCCTGTCTGTCTGAATTTCTTTCAGCTGCTTGCTATTGATCTGGTTATTATGCCGAAGACCTCAGATGTGCTGAGGTTTTTGTACAATGTTGATCACCTGAGCTGAGATCTCCCTTCAACTTGTGTGTGTGAAGGGGAACTAATGCAAGGAGAAGGCGTGCAGTCCATCTGGAAAGAGAAGGAGTGCTGGCTTGGCACAGGGCAGCATTAACTCCTGTGCAATCCCTTCCTGAACTGTTACTGAGCAACTGATAGGAAACTCAGCCAGTGGCTGCAGGGGGAACAGCAGGGAATGTCTGCTGTTCACTCAGAACAGCTCCTGCGTCTGCAGATCCTAGGACTGCTCTTTCTTATTGATCTCTGAAAATTATGGGGATGTGAGATAACTACAAGGGAGTCTCTAGTCTCCAAGGCACTCCCAGTAAAGGGGCTGATGTCCTGAAAACTACACAAGTTACTTGATGGAGTTACACAAAAAAACAAGCAGTCCTGTAGCACCTGAAGTACTAAGAAATTAATTTAGCACTTTTGTGGGTAAGACCCACTTCTTCAGATTTTCTCTCAAAAGCTCTAAATTAATTCCTTAACATTTAAGGTGTTACAGGGCTGCTTTTTTTTTATGAAGCTACAGATGAACATGTCTACCCCTCTGAGACTATTCATGGGGTTACTCAGTTCGTTCATGTTTTAGTGAGAGGGGGCAGTCTGGTCCCTGTTTTTATGTGATGTTCGTTCTCTTCAGCATTTTTCCTTTTCTCCCCTGAAAAATGTATTTTCACTTGGCATTCAGCCCTTTGCCTTTTGTGTGAGTGCACAGAATGCATTTTATTTTATGTCTGTGTCTTTCTGCTTTGCAAATAAATTGTTCTGAGTTGCTTAGCAGTCTTGCTCTCCTCTTCTTCCTCACCACTCATTCCTTATGAATGAAAAAAGCAGTTTTTAAAATCCTACCCTCATGTGCAGTCCTGCTTCTCATATTTTCATTCCTTGGGCTTGGTTGTAAGTGCACTCTGGCAATGGAACCTACCACCATTCCCTGTTGTTTTATCCTTCTCTCTGTTTTTCAGCCTTGCTTACTTTTTGCAGTATTTTTTTCCCAGAACTAGCTTCCAATTTTCCCACTGTCCAGACCCAGTTGTGAAGTACTCCAAAAATAAAACTTCTGATAATTGCTATGTTGTTCAAAATTTGTGCTTTGGAAAAATCCAACCACCCCCTCATTTTTAGTCCTTTGTAATTTTAATTACCAACTTAATTTGAATTACTCTTGATTAGGTGAACAACACTGGAACAGCTATATTTCCTGTTTATATTTAATTCCATTCTTATATACCCATCTTTTCCCCAGTTTGGGAAAACCAAGTGCTTAACACTTAAGCATGTTCCTCATCAACTGTTGCAAAACATGAAGTCAATCTGCATAGGTATTACTGGGAGCAGAACTTGCCTTTTGGTTACAAATGTTTATAAAATGCTTCATAAAATAGGTATCTAGCAAATAAATGTCATTTATAGTACAAATGCTGACTTTCACTTGTGACCACACCACATCTTGTAGGTGGGGCATTTTCCCAGCTTGATAGAAGAAGGGTAGGGGTGCTTTACTGGTAGTGGTGGTTTGAAGGACGTCAGAAGCTGTTAAAAAATGGAGAGAGGGGATGATACTGGAAACAGAAATGAGGAAGGCTTGAAAAAAGGCATACCTGGGCATTAAGAGCCCTTTCTCCATGCAGCAGGGAAGGCAGCACCCTCCCTTCCCTTGAGGTTGCAAATATCTGTTTTAGTTAGGACCTTCTGTGGGCATCTCATGAATCTTTTCTTTCTAGGGGAGTGGGAAGAAGTTTTTTCCCTCCCCACCATATTTTATGCCTTCCCCAACAGCTGTCAGGGAGAACCTCTTATGGGAGGAGGATGGGGTTAGGCTCTATGTCACAATCTATGTTGTGACTGTGGGGCAGATATCCAGTGCAAGTACTTCATAGGGAAGGCATCTAGTGATCTAGTAAATATACTGGTAAAGGACTTAAAAAGGAAGTGTCAATTAAAGGAACAGAATGGGTGTTGGGGAAAGAGGTGGTTTGCCGTTCGTCTGATTGGTATCACAGGGAGCCAACTGCTCTTTCTTTTATAGACTATTGTAACTCTCCTGTGAAGATGGTGAGTGGAAAGGCCCTACCAATGGATTGACTGGTTGTGGGGAGAGGTCTGTGGAAACAGATGGGGAACTATCAGAAGACAGACAGTTTATTATGGAAGAAACATGGAATTGTGTGCACTGTAATTCTTTTTTATCTGCTGGGTAATCCCAAATATCTTCCTTTTCCAAAAAAAAAAAAAAGTTGTGCCTTGACTAAATCCGTAATAAGGGTCTCCTGTCCTCCTTCCGGTATAGCTGGACAATGAAATGAACTTTAATGTAAATACTGCTGGGTGCTCATTGCTTCTGAAAATCAGACCACTTATTTAGGATGCCTGCTGTTAGGTATGTACTTTTGAAAAGCTTGACCATAAAGTTAATTATATTTAATGGCTGTTGGGTAATTCAGTATAAAAACTTGAAGCAATCCACAATTATCAAAGCGTACTGTTGCATTTGGGACTGAATCCGGACAGTCTCAGAATCATTCTGAAGAGAGAGTTACTTAAGACAGATAAATTAACATTGTGAAAATGTTTAGGGATATCCTAGATGACTTCGTGTGGAGGGCTTTTTTTTTTTTTTTTAGATAACCATGAACTTCCACACAGGTTTCTATGTGCAAACCTGTAATTTCCCCTTTTGTTCTGTACAAGATCTTCAGAACACTGCATTTAAACCCTCCCTTAATTTTCTCTCTGCTCTTGTGAGGTGTCTGTTGATTCCAAGATGATAAAATCTATATTCTGTGCTCATATTTCAGGTTCCTTTCTTTTCTTTGCCAGGCTTCTTGCATTCATGTATACAACACAAATGGAGTGTCCTCTGCATGACCTCCCTACCATTTTCTGAAGTCTTAAGCACTAGCTTCTGGTGTCTTTTTCTCCCTCATGTGAATACTGTCTGTTTCACTGACCAATACTATTTTCTCCTGTCTACTGATTTGCTTGTTTTATCTGTTTCTTAGATAGCTATAAACCTCCCTCCTCTCTTCATATCCTGTTGGAAATGGCCATTGCTTGGGTGAGACAATTAACTGCAGTCCACCAGATGTAAAGGCTGGAAACCAACTGGTGTTTTGATAGTTCGCACAGGTTGCAGGAATCATTAGCCATTGATGCTTCCCCAAATCATCCCATAGCAAAAAACTGAAGCTTGGTGTACACTGTGTTATTTATTTCAGTGTCTGAAAACACCTATTTGTAAGCATTTCTAGGCACTTGTAGAGTGTTTGTGAAAAACAAATGAACAATGGCAAGGGAAGTGTAGTAGAACGACTTATGTAAGAGACCGTGCTGGATGTCAGAACAAACAGTCCCTTGATGGTGTCAAAGCCAATGCTGGAAATGACTGTCTTGCTTGTGCAGCGTTTCTTAAACTTTTTGAGACCATGGAACACCAACCAATAGTATTTTTTATGCAGAACACTTATGAGCATTTTCTTAAAAAAAAAAATTGTTGTCAGACCGAAGAAAAAAAAAGAGAGAAATCAAACAAACAGCAACATATACAGCAAAAACAAAATGAAGCAATTTAATCGGGTATCATAGTAATAAAGATGTAACATTGTACAGTAAACTTTCATATCCAGCATTCTATCATCTGAAATTATCAAATAACCGACTTTTTTAACTGAAAGTAAATTTTAGTTACGTTTTCCATCAGTACAGTATTGTGAACATAAATACAAATAAATGCAGCATAATTTTACAGTGTACAGTGTGACTGTTGTTGGTCAGTAAAGTACTCTGCATATATTTTTGTTGGTTTTTAATATCTAATCTTGTTTTTCTTTAGAGTTATGCATTGCTAGGTATACCTCTCTATTATCCAGAATATTTGAATATCCAGCAACCTTCCAGGATTGCTGGATATGAGTTTACTGTCTGGTTTCAATAACAGCTATCTATCTATCTATCTTATTGGAGTATTTTTTCAAACCCTTGTGGCACACCTGTGACTTGTTCACAGAACATAGTTTAAGAAACACTGTGCTTTCAACACCTCAGCTGTAAATGGAGCCAAACTTCAGGAGAGGGATCACCTGTGCCTGCTGCTTAGTAATTGGAATGACTTATTCCCCTTCTCATATGACTTGGGTTCTGGGTTCATTGTCACAAGACTTGGTGCCTTCACTCAAAAGTGCCTTCTCTTTGTGCCTGGAATCGAAGTGGTGATGTCAGTAGGGACAATGATTAACACTTTTTTTTTATAAGGACTCTGATCCAGTGCACAAGAAGCAAAATATAGAATGAACTCCCACTAATAAAATCCCACACCCAAGAATAAATGTGACGAAGAGGAAAGAACAGAGGTGCTAGGGAAGGAAAGAGTTGCTGTTAGCTAAAATGCTAAAAGAATAATACAACTAATTCCCTGCCTCTTACCACTGTACAACAACGACAGCTCCCTTCCTAGCACCTGGATGTAAGTGCAACACAAGTGTTGGCTGGCTTAAAGCATGGAGTCCTCTTACAGTATTTTCACCTCTGTATGGGGGGAAGGCACTCCTGTGGCTCTCTGGTCCCGAGTCCTGGGGAGGTCTTAGCTGACTCTGGATAGCTGGTACCAGGCTGGTTCTTTGCCTCTCTGGATGCCAGATTCTGCACCACTGGAAATGTCCAATCACACACTAGATGCCACAGCAGTTCAAAACTTGCCTTTGTGGGGATTTGGAGCTAAACAGAGAATTTGACTGTCTAGGCTGTTCTCCTTTCTCAGCTCTAAAGTCAAAGGCTCCAAATGTGAACCTGGAACAAGTCCCTTCCCATTGCCTCCGGCTCAGCTGTCCCTGCCCACTGAATGCTCCTGGTTCACAATGGATCCAGCAAGCTGCCTGTATAAATCTCTGTCAGAAACGTCCCTTATTGGTTCTGGCTAGCATTTACAGCCCTTTCTGTCCCTGCCCTATATTCTAAGGATGCTGGGAAATGGTGTCCACTGGCTATGTAGTTCTCCTTGTAGTCCATAGTGTAGGACTCCTAGCGGTGCAGTCCAGTGTTCCAGGATCTGACAAACTCCAAACAGGTTACACAAATACCATTTATTTATTTATTTGTTTATTTTAAAGAATGTGCACTGTTTGGGGCAGTGACCATGTCTTTCTTTGTGTTTGTATAATGCATCTTCAATCCTGATTTGTGGCCAGTGGACACTACCATATTAGAAATAATAGCAATAAAACTATATAGCAGTATTATGTCATTGAGCCTATGGATTCACTTTTAATAAGCTTTGTTTACATTTTAAGAAACAAAAATTCAACCTTAACTATCAATTATGGTAGAGAAAAAACTGTATTTAATATATTCATCAACTGAAATATTAATATTCAACAATCCACTCCCCAGAAGAAACCAAACAAAACAGCATTGGAATTATATGTGTCAAAACAGGAAATGGCTTGGGCATGCTTTCCTGCTCTTGTCCTCAAACATGATTATGTTTTTCTGCTGTCTGCTGATCAGCTATTGACTTATTGGCACTAGGATTAGACTTCTCAATGAATAAATTACCAGGGAAAAAGAGTGTTGCTTTCTAAGAACCATTGGCTTTCTTGGAGGCTGCTTTCACTAGAATGCTTGAGACTTAATAGAAGCAGAGACTTCTCTCTTTGCAGAACTCTCACAAGGCCATGTTGCTGGCACTTTCACAATTCAGGTTGGCCAGTTGCTACTATCTGTTCTTATTGGAAGTGCTGTTGAACTGTGGATGGAAAAGTTACTAGCCCCAATGGAAACCACTTCCTAAAATTACTAAAATTGAAAATAAAAAGGATTAAAAAGAAAGTAGCAGGATCTGGGGAAAGGGCTGAGGGGAAGTTGCATCCCAACACCTATATTGTAATGAAACAGTGCCTAGGAGGCTGTAATGCAGATCAGGTAAAATACGGTCACTGAAGACACTGGTGCCACATCATCAGATCTTTGGCTCAGTGTATACCGTAGTGGTCATTAATGGCCCAACTATCTTATAATATAATCAAGACGCTGCTGTGTTTCTATTCTAGTCACCCCACAAGATAAAATTTACTTTGAAGATGGCAGAGAAAACATGCTTTAAATGCATTACAAGCTGTTTTATGCAATTATCTTGAGAAAGTCTTCATCTATTTTTGGCTTTATTCTTGGGCTTAGAGTTGCCTGACCTAAGTTTGAGCTCTTATCTCTTGTAAAGCAAAGTTTAGAAAAATTGCATACGTGATTTGAGCTCTACTTTTCAGATCCTTGGTTGCTGCAAGTTTATATACCACCAATGTGCTGCACAACTTGGCTTGCCTATTCAAACTGAAGATTTTCACTTATAGACAAGTGCACATCAAAATTGTTCAGTTTTGCATTCCGTTATCATCATGCAAACTAGATGTGTCTTTGCATCATTGTCAGTACAATCCTACCAGGGTGGCAAAAACTGGACTCTGTGGAAGACCGCAATATACCTCGAAGACTTTTTAGAAGTAGCTGATGTGTCAGAGTTGGTTTGGTAAAGATTCAGCACTACTATGGGTTGTGATTTTGCTCAAAATAAAGGTAGCAAATAATTATCTTATATTTGACTGTTGCAGGACTGCTGTTCATGAGCATTTGGGGAAAATTCTGATTAACTTCAAAATGCCGAAGGGCAGCCTATGGGTGTTTTATAGGGATAGTCCAAATAAATGTAATCCACAGCAAAGCTGTATTTATGGTCCCATTTTACCTGACAGGTCTTGGCCTGCTTTGGTGGTGGTGCAGAGCCACATCACTCTAGGCTCATAAGGGGTCTGCTGCATACACCACTTTCCTGTGCAACATCTGACTACAGTGAAAAGTGGGTCAGTATGATGGTCCCATCGATTCTCCTCTCCTTGATGAAAGAAGCAGTTCCTGAATTCAGAGGAGCACAGATGCTAATTGTGTAAGGGGATGTGCCAGGGTGGGTGGTGCCTCGGTAGGATGGTGGTGCCAGATCCAGAAATGGTAATGTGGTACAAGGACCTTTTGGCTGACAAATCCTCTCCATTGACTATTGCCAAACTGTTAATTGTTTCCATTAGCAGAATTCTGGAACTGTGGTCCAAGACACGCTGCCATCTCCTCCATGTAAAGTACTCTGTTGCTTGTTATTGCTCTCAGTCGTCAAAGAGAGACTGAGGGGTTGAAAGTGTCGATATGTTATTAATTCTACAATGGCAAGTTCCTGGCACCAGTACTTCAGATGAAGCACTGTGATAAAGTGAAGCAGTTTAAAATTACAGCAAGTTCAAGGCAGATACTGTGACTGAAGTACTGTATCTTCAGCTGAAGAACTGAGATGAGATTGGTGAACTTTGATTGATCGCGTGTTAATCACACCAACGGGTTGAGCTGACACAACCATCTGCCCTTCCAAGGTAGTGTGTTGCCATTCATTACTATCCTGTCAGTCACACCAACTTGTGCAAGAAGTGCTTTCAAGAAAAATTAAACTGATGCAGCTCACGTGAATTCCAGCCAACCCCATTTCATGGGGGCTGTGGAAATGTAAAGCGTAGGTGCGCTGCTGGTGATTTCAAGCAATTTGGGGAAGAAGGATTAGATTAAAATGCAGTTCTGGTTAGAAAAGTTACTCTTAAAAAATAAAAGCATCTTGCTCTGTCGATGAGCTCTTTGTGACATTGAGTCCTGCCTGCTTACTTTATTGCTATTAGCATTGCAGGGCCAGTATAGTTGTGAGATTGCAGGCTGCAGGAGCAGTCCTGTGTAGGCCTCGTCCACACTGAGCTGCACTGTCAATCTACTTCATCTACAGAAATAGTTTAGCTGAAGTTGGCATACCTACCACAGCATCTTGTGTTCATTAAAGTCAATGGGGCTGCTCTCCCATCAATGCCAGCTTCTCTTCTCATCTTCATGGAGTACCAGCATTAGCGGGAGCAAGCTCAGACATGATAAATCAATGGCTGGGGGATCATTCCCCCACTTAGTGGAGACAAGGCCATAGAGTCCTATGGCAAGTAACATAAGGACCTCATGCAACTTTTGCCACCTTTCTCCCACTGTAGTCAACTTCCTCCTTCGTTTGTTCAGCAGTCTCTGGTGACAGCTCTGTCTACATGAAATGGCAAATCCTGTAGCTGAGTCCAAGTGTCACTTTCTCAGTAGTGGAGCGGGGGGCATTTCAACCTCTGTAGTGGCTTGCTCAGGGACCACATTAGAAAGTGTGGATGGTATTGTGCGTGGCACTGAATGGCGGCATTAGTGATTGTCAAGGCCATAGGCCACCATTGGTTGCTTATTTTCTGCTCTTCTTTCTGAATAATCAATACCAAAGCTTGTCTGATAGAAATTCTTGTTGTAGGAACTGCTGCGCAAAAGACAGCCATTGAAATAGCTTGATTTATTTTGTGAGTCCAGGTTCAGATTTAAAAAAAAAAAAGCATATTTCTATTTGCAAACTGGCTGCACTTTATATCTGAGTTAGTGACAGAGAATAAATATGGAACTCCACAATGTCATTTTTACAGTTACTTTCAGGAGATAACCACGCTTCAATGAATGTAAGCTAAACTTTTAATGTGCTTTTCATTTATTTGGGAGAAAGTTTTTTTGCTGCCATCATGTTGTTTTAGAAATATTTTGGATGCAGTTGGAACCCCTTGCATTACAACAATAAAATGTTTAATAGCTGTGTGTGTAATTTCTAGTTTTTCTATTTTTATTCCACACAGCAATGCCAGAACTTTATCTGTCTTGCAGACTGCTAAACAAACAACAATCACATGGTCCATAGAGACCAATTAAAAATGATTCTTTGTGTTTTACCCCCAACTTTTGCATGGAGTAGCTTGAAATTGTGCACCAGGATCTTAGCTATTCATTGTCCTGTAATAGTCTTCATTTAACTTTGGCAAGCTGTCTGACCATAGGGGGAGGCATAACTGGGAATAATTCTTCTTTTCTGTTAAGAAAAATTTCCAACCCTATGTGAACCAATTCACAAAGAGAATTTATCCCTTCCCCGCACACTGGTTATAAAAAAGCCTCAGCTGAGCTTGCCAGAAAGTGACTATAATGCCCCAGGCTTCTGTTGTGTAAAGCTTTTGGCGATAAGGACGTCCATGGGGAATTACAAATAGAAACAGATCTGTGAGTGGGACATAAGGTTGTGCAACAATGTCAGAGTGCAGAGGTGCAACAAAAGGGAGATGATAGCATAGAGAGATTTAGATAGTTAATTAGAAAAAGGGTTGCCATTTAGTTTTATAGTGAAGGTGATAAGAAATGTTCAGAAACGGTGATCGGCCAGCTTCCAGTTATGAAACAATGATTCATAGATGGGAGGACGAAACATTTAAATTATATAAGGTTGTGGTGAATTTCATTCTATAGACTGTAGAGGCTCAAAACTGTGTGACTAAATACACTATTGTTTTCTTCCCACTATCCTCCCTTGATTTGATTACCCCACCTCCCACCCATGGTATCTTGTGATGCATTCCTTATCTTTATGAATGCCTCATCTCTTCTTTTTATTTTGGGAATTGAAATAAAACACAAATGTTACGGCTGTATGATACTTTGTGGTTCACACAGAAATTAAGTTTAATCCTTGTGTTTTAGGAGGTTGACAGCACTCCCTGTATTTCTAGGTGTCATTGTATGTTCTTCTCATATTCTGGCTGATTTATAACTTCTCTAACTGTGTTGCACGCAAGGGGAAAATGATTTAACCTAAACCATGTGGCATGGATCCATGCCGCTGGAAAAGGGTGGTGCTCCAGGAGAATATTTAAGTTGTAGTTTTAATGCAGAATGCTAGGAAGTTGACCAGTACATTCCAGGTAAATCAGAGATGAGTTACAAAAATCCTAATATTCAGGAACATTGTGGATTTGTGGTAGTCTCTACAAGTTTTGGGCATGTAAACCAATGATTCATTAAAATTATTAGTTATCTCCAGATCTGATGAAGTAGGTTTGCCGCATGAAGGCTCATCACCTAATAAGTCATTTTGTTAGTCTTTAAAGTGCTACATGACTGCTAGTTTGTTTTGTTAGAATACACACTAACACAGCTACCTCTCTGTTACTGTTCAATGATTAGTTAGTGAGACATTTCTCTCATGGCCAGATAAAATTATTCATGTTTAAAGGAAAATTTTACCTATCTACCTAACTAAAGCATTCCAAAATTACATAAGAACATAAGAATGGCCATACTGGGTCAGACCAAAGGTCCATCCAGCCCAGCATCCCATCTGCCAACGGTGGCCAATGCCAGGTGCCCCAGAGAAGGAGAACAGAAGACAATGATCAAGTGATTTATCTCTTGCCATCCATCTCTTGCCCTTGTTCTGAAGGCTAGGGGCACCATACTTTATCCCTGGCTAATAGCCATTTATGGACCTAACCTGCAAAAATTTATCAAGCTCTTTTTTAAACCCTAATAGAGTCCTGGCCTTCACAGCCTCCTGGGGTAAGGAGTTCCACAGGTTGACTGTGCGCTGTGTGAAGAAAAATTTCCTTTTATTAGTTTTGAACCTACTACCCATCAATTTCATTTGGTGTCCCCTAGTTCTTGTATTATGGGAAAAGGTAAATAATTTTTCTATATTCACTTTCTCCACACCATTCATGATTTTATATACCTCTATCATATCGCCCCTCAATCGCCTCTTTTCCAAACTGAAAAGTCCCAGTCTCTCTAGCCTCTCCCCATATGGGACCCGTTCCAAGCCCCTAATCATCTTAGTCGCCCTTTTCTGAACCTTTTCTAATGCCAATATATCTTTTTTTAGGTGAGGAGACCACATCTGCACGCAGTACTCAAGATGTGGGCGTACCATAGTTTTATATAGGGGAATTATCATATCTTTTGTCTTATTATCCATCCCTTTTTTAATAATTCGTAGCATCCTATTTGCCTTACTAACTGCCGCTGCACACTGCGTGGATGTCTTCAGAGAACTATCCACTGTAACTCCAAGATCCCTTTCCTGATCTGTCGTAGCTAAATTTGACCCCATGATGTAGTACGTGTAATTTGGGTTATTTTTTCCAGCATGCATTACCTTACACTTACCCACATTAAATTTCATTTGCCATTTTGCTGCCCAATCACTCAGTTTGCTGAGATCTTTTTGTAGTTCTTCACAATCCCTTTTGGTTTTGACTGTCCTGAACAACTTGGTGTCATCTGCTAACTTGGCCACCTCACTGCTTACCTCATTTTCTAGATCATTGATGAACAAGTTGAACAGGATCGGTCCCAGGACTGACCTCTGGGGAACACCACTAGTTACCCTCCTCCATTGTGAAAATTTACCATTTCAAGGAAGTGGCAACATAATTGAACACCATATTGCTTCTGGATTAGCAAAAGGCATGGGGCATGGAGTTTTGTAACCACTATCTTCTAGTCTGCACAACTGTTGGAAATTTTTATCTAAATTGTGAGGTTGTCCTATTTCATTGTACATACGAAGAACTTCATGTACATGGTTTTTGGCTGCAATATGATGCCAACCAGCAGCACTGTTGAATGTTTTAGCTGATTTACCACCTGAGACGCAACCCTGTAATACCTGCTGGTAAATATGTATTTTGTGCCATATAATTACTTGCTTGAGGTATTCTAATTATTTTAGGATTCAAGTAAGGAGTGGAATGCTGCTGGGGCAAATTTTATTACACGTTTTAGGCCTTTATGTACACAATATTGAGTGCCTCTATAACACAGGCATAGTATTGTCCTGAGTTTGAGACATTTTTGCTAAAAGCTGCTTGGCAGTGATAATATATTTTATAGCTGTCCTTCACATTATCAGATGGGACTGTCTGTGCTAGCCTTCGATTCCTGTAAATGTTAAATGTGCATCAGATAATATTGTAGATTATAATCATCATCATCATTTGGGCAAATTTGAACTTTCAGGTGACACATTAATAGATTTAGACCAATATTTTCAAACGTTGCTTCTGACTTGGCAAGTTGTAGGTGTCCAATCTGACATCTGGTACCTCATGGTCAGCATTTAAATGGGAGTACCCAAAATTAGAGGCTTGTACTGAGAGGAGAGTTAAACTTCCTTCCAAGAATGGAGCAAAAGCCACTTGGAGGCTTAAACCAATGTAAATGGTGGATTCCCAGTGACTTGAAATTGTTAAACCAGGGGTGAAAATAACTTAAATTTCTTACAGGTACTGGTGTATGGCAACCTCTTCCATGGGAGGTTTGGTCCCTGGGAAAGGAGATTTGAGGGGATTTTTGGTACAAGAATATCTTTAAGAAATGTAAGTGTGGGGTGGAGTTTGGAGTTTCAAGGCAGTGGGTTGCAAAGTGTCAGGATACAGGGGGCTCAGGCTTGGGGGTTGAGTCAGGACTGGGGAGTGTGAGGAGGGGCCCAGGGCAGGGGGCTGAAGGTGTGTGTAGGTGTGTGTGCAGAGAGGGTGGGTGCTGAAGGCCTCCGCACCCCCGGACTTTTACCAAGATGCTGCTTGGTGTTCCCCTTCCTGTCGTTGTCATGGAGTGAGAGGAAAGCACTCAGCTCACCTGTCCTCTCCCACCAGGGTGAGAGGCATACAGAAAACTGTTCCCCTCATACCCTGACTGTGATGGGAAGGGGAACAGCAAGCAACATCTCAGTGCAAATCTGGGGCTGGCGTCTTTAACCCCACTCCCTCAGCAATGGAACCATGTCAGATTTTGGTGATGAGCGGGCAACCTGTGCATGCTGTGACGGGGAGCAGAGTTGGGGCTTGGGAGAGCAGCTTCAATGGTGTTACTGAGCCTAATCAGTGAATGCCAGAAGCAAGTCTGGTGTGTGAGTGTGAGGGGAGGTGGGGAGGGGGCATGGGTAATGACCCATCTGCCCTCCACACCACTTCTTTCCAGGAGCCACTAAAGCACTTGAAAACTCTGGGTTTTTTTTTCTAGCTTACTTAACAATTAGTTGACAGAAACACTGTATCTAATTCTTATATAAAGAAAGAAAACTAAATAAATGTCAGAATGTTAGTATTAGAGATAAGTGGGTCTAACATCTTCTGACCAGTCACTTAAGGGGGGACACAGGTTAGCCTTAATTTTTTAAAATATATTCCTACTTTGTTGCTAATAGTGTGGAGAGGGAGAGACTCTCAGGACTCTTGGGCTCTATCCCTGCTCTGGGAAAGGGATGGAGTGCAGTGGGTTACAGCAGTGGGTAGATACATTCAGGCTCTATTTAAGAATATCAGAATGACTATACTGGGTCAGACCAGTAGTCCATCTAGACCAGTATCCTGTGCTCCATGGTTGGCTAATGCCAAGTGCTTTAGAAGGCGTCTGAATGCTAAAACCAAGACACTTGAGAGGCTCATCCTCGAAGCCCTTTTTGCTGACGACTGGGCACTTATGGCACACAAGGAATCTGATCTCCAGCTCATCGTCAACAAGTTTATTGATGCCACTCGCCTCTTTGGTTTGACCATCAGCCTAGGAAAGACTGAGGTGCTGTCTCAACCTGCTCCAGGATGTGCTGCTCTCCCCGCTTCAATCTTTATTGAAGGAACAGAGTTAAAAACAGTAGAGGAGTTCAAGTACCTTGGCAGTGTGACAGCTAATGCTGGCTCCCTTGATAAAGAAATCAACGCCAGAATCTGCCAGGCCCGCCGGGCACTTAGAACATCTGAGAGTGTGAGTGTTGAATCAGCACAATATCCGACAGTCCACTAAACTGAAAGTGTACAAGGCTGTAGTCCTGACCAGTCTCCTGTATGGCTGTGAAACCTGGACCTTGTACGGAAAACATATACAACTGCTGGAGCGCTTACACACATGCAGCCTGAGGTCAATACTGGACATTCGATGGCAGGACAGAGTTATGAACCTGGAAGTCCTGGACAGAGCAGGAACCATGGGCATTGAAGCCATGATTCTGAAAGCCCAGCTTCACTCGACATGTCATACGAATGGAGGAGTTGAGACTCCCTAAGCAACTCCTCTACAGTGAACTCTCCCAGGGCAAAAGGAATCAAGGTGGGCCTCACAAGAGGTATAAAGACTGCATGAAGGCCAACATTGCTCATGCTGGTTTAAAACCAGATCAGCTAGAGCAGCATGCAAAAGACCAAACAGGCTGGCGTGCTCTCGTACGACACCTGTATGACAATTTGAAGAACAGCGACGCATACGCCTCATTGATGCTTGTGAGAGGAAGAAAGCAACAGCATCAGCTGCACCAACAGAGCCAGGACATTTCCCTTGCCCCCACTGTGAACGCCCCTGCCGATCAAAGCTTGGACTCCTCAGCCACACGCAACCGATGAGCCTGTGCAAGCTCAAGATGTCATCGTCGGACACGACTGACTACCTACTACTACTGCTACAGAAGAGGCAATCATAAATGATCCATACCTTGTCACCCATTCTCAGCTTCTGTCAAAGAGAGGCTAGTGATCTCACCCCTGCCCATTCGAGCTAGCAGCCAGTGAGGGACCTATCCTCCTTTGAACTTTATTCTTATTGGTACCCTGTTACATTTGCGCCTTTCTACCATTGCCTGGAAAGAGTTCCACAGGCTGATGATGAAAAAATAATTTCTTTCATTTGTTTAAAATCTGCTGCTTATACATTTCATGAGGTGACTTCCTTGTGTTATGTTAGTAAAGTAGTAAATACCACTTCCTTTTTCAATTTTCCACACCATTCCCGAGACCTTTAACATATCCTGCCACTTGGGGTCCCTTTAATTTTTTCCATCCATGGGCAGAATGATTTTTGTTACGTGCACCAGGGCATGTGTGAATGTGCACCACCAATAGAAACACATGGTGCCCACAGTGGGTGACTGTGAGTGTTCTGCTAATCAGCTGGGCAACGTCTGAATTTCTTATGCGTAGCTGCCCAGGTGCTTAGCTTACAGGGAACACTGCACCTGCCTCTCCTTGCCCCCTCATTTCTCTTGTCCTTTCTGTACCTTTTCCAACTCTAATATATCTTTTTTTTTTTTTTTTTTAAGATGGGGTGACCAGATCTGTATGCAGTATTCAAGGTGCGGGTTTAGCATTACTATATATAGAGGCAATATGATATCTTCTGACTTATCTGTTCATTTACTAATGATTCCAGATATTCTATTAGGTTTTTGGATTGCCGCTGCACATTGAGCAGATGTTTTCAGGGAATGATCCATTATGATTCCAAGATATTTTTTGAATTGTAACAGCTGTTTCAGACCCCATCATTTTTGTAGGTATAATTTGGGATTGTATTTTCCCATGTGCATTACTTTGCATTTATCAACACTGAAGACAATCTGCCCTTGTGTTGCCCAGTCTCCCAGTTTTGTGAGATCCCTTTGTGACTCTTTGCAGTCAGCTTTGGACTTGACTATTTTGAGTATTTCTGTATCATCTGCAAAATTTGCCACCTCATGGTTTACCCCCACCCCCATCAAGATTTTTTATGAAGAAAAATGAACAGCACTGTTTAAATGCAAACCCCTGGATTTCAGCACTATGCGTTCCTACTCCCCACCCCACCCCAACACACAGATATTTTAATATTAACCGTTCATTTCTTCCAAAGGATAGCATCTGTCTCCTAAAATCCATTTTTTTAATAAAAAATTGAGCATCGTATTGTCTGAATTGGCATAAAGGCTCATTTACCTAGGCGTCGGCAAAACAAAACAGCAGAAATGCAGCGCTTTAAAGACTAACAAAATGATATATTTTCATGGGACACGAAAGCTCATCATCAAATAAATCATTTTGTAAGTCTTTAAAGCGCTGCATTTCTGCTGTTTTAGTCTGTATTCTAACAAAACAACATGGCTACCTCTCTGTTACTAGGCGAGGGCAGTAATTAACTACTAATATACAAATCTGTTGTGCATGAACAATTGACGTGTGATTCTTAAATAGCTACTTGAATATTCAGAAGCAGCCTATGAATGAGTGACTTTAAGAACTGATATTAGGTGAGGGAAGGATTATCATACTTAATGCTATGGTTTTGAAAGAGCTAGTAACAAATAGTCATTTAGTAATCATATACAGTATACTATTTATTGAAACCTCTGCATTAGTCCAATCCCTTCCTTGTCCCCAGGTGTGAAAGAGATGTTTCAGAGGGCCTGTCTTATGCTGGGGGACAAGGAAGCGATGTGGGTAATGCAGTGGTTCAGGTAACAGAGCAGAGACCCCTGGTCAGGACAGTGAGGAGGACAAATCATGAGGGAGACGACCCTGCTGCTAAGCATCTCCTACGGCAGGCAGGGAGTACGCTGTGTTCCTATTCTCACAGGAGTGGGGGAGTGGGGCTGTGACAAGACTGTGCTCTGCCAAGAAGGACTGCAACTGTCCCTTTGCCTTGTGCCTGCAGGGATCAGGTGTCCCCAGCCCTGTGGCCAGCCAGGAAGCACTTTTCTGCCGTATCATCACAGGAGTGAATGAGCAGGACAGAGCAGAGCAGAGCAGAGACCCCGGGCTAGGACGGAGAGGAAGAGTCCCTGGCCAGAGGGAGGCCATCCTGCTGCTGTATGGCTCCTTACCCTTAGCTTGTCCAGACTCCCAATTAGCCTCATAAAATCTCTTCCCCTCATGCTATTCGGACAATCAGGACCATATTCCTTCTTGCTTGTTTCATTTGATCGAGGAAAGCAGTACTCCGAGCTTCCTGCTTCATAACAACCATTTGGGCTGGGATATTCAAAGGAGCCCAAGGGAGTGAGACACCCAATAGCCATTTGGTTTTCATTGTCATTTGGGAGCATAACTCACTTGGGCTTTCACAAGCCCAGCCTACATGCTTTGGGCCAGAGGCATTCATGAAGCAGACACTGGGTGCCTATTTTGGCTCTTTTTAGAGTTGACTGGTGTTGCGTATACCACAATTATAGCCAACAACATCTCAGTGCAAATCTGGGGCTGGGGGCTGAGATCAGACCCAGCTAGGCACAAACACATAGACCCTGTGTCAACACGTGCCCTTTCCTTTTGAAAGGGGCATGCTAATGAGCGTGTTTGAAATGTGCTAATGAGGTGCTGCAATGAATATGCAGTGCCTCATTAGCATAATGGCAGCCACGGTGATTCGAAAGTGCAGCTTTTCGAATCGTGCACTGCTTGTGGAGACGAGACCTTCTGAAAGGACCCCCCCAAGTTTTCGGAAGCCCTTCTTCCAGTCACCAGAAAGTAAACCCCATCTTTGAAAGAATCCTTCTTTCCTTTTTTATGGGAAGGATTCTTTCGAAGATGGGGTTTACTTTCGAAAGAGCAGTGTCTACACTGGTTTTCTTCTTTTGGAAGAAGCTATTTGGGAATAAGACTATGCAAATGAGGTGCCAGATACGCAAATCTGCACCACATTTCCATATTCGATTCCCTCATTTGCATACCTCTTTCGAAAGAGGAAGGCAAGTGTAGACACAGCCATAGTGAGAAAAGTGATTACAGTCTAAACAAGCAACACAGACAAAGGAAGCTTTATTATTCTCTTTACGCAGATGGAAATGGAGGCAAAGTAATTAACAGAGCTTTTCAGTGACCCAAAGAGTTCCCACCTCTCATTCCATCCCTTTTAAAAATTCCCCTGTAAGTGATTTGCACTGGGTCATACTGGGCATCTGTAGCAGAACTGGACACTGAATGCCGATAGCTTGCATCCCACTCCATTTTTGTCTTTCTGTACTGTTGAAAAGGATTCAGAGGTCTTACTTATCCCTGGCTAGAGTGTTCTCGTGAATTAAGTTCTGTAGCTAGTAACAATATGTTATGATAACTGAGCAATTATGTGGCGCTCTTCCTCAGTAGATCTCAAAGCACTGTGCAAAGGAAAGCAAAATCCTTATGCCCTTTTATAGATAGGGACACCGAAGCACAAGGTGGTGTAGAGTTGCATACAGTCAACCAGCAGGGCCCTGGCTAAGTTAGGATTGGAACATGAGGGTCCTGAGTCCCAGTCCAGTGTTCCGTCTGCTAAACCCACTGTCTATGGAAGAACACGGGGAAGCTCTTGAGGTTACTCTCCAGTAATTGTCTTGCCAATTTTCAGATTTTTTTTTTTAATTCAGCTGTGAGATTAATAGAGTGATGGAACAGCCACATTAGTGAATGGATGGGCTTCTCTATCTACCTTAGGCTGACCTAGTAACATTTGCATATGGAAGTAGGTTTAATCATGGACTTTAGGTGTAATGCCAGTGTCAATAGTAGGTTTAACACATTACAGATAGAAAAGCTTTTGTATGGCTAACAAAAGATTTTCATTACTTTATTTCCTCCAACTTTCTATTTTGTTTTACAGTTTTCTGAATGATGCCGTTGAACTTTGTGTTGGCTAGGGAGGATGGTGTTTGTATGAGGTGTATGTATAGGTATGTATATTTCTATTTCTTCTCCTACACCTGGGCCAGGCTTTACAGGTTGATACACTTTCTCATAGTTTTAAGAAAGCTCTCCATTTTGACTTAGTCCCCTAGCCCCCTGCTTTGTCTACTACCAGCGGTTGTCACTTAGGGCATTAGTCCAGAGAACTTATAGAGTGACAAGCAAAGACCCTGCAGACTTCTTTATAACTGAGCTTTGTCAATGCTTCCTAGTAAGTCTGCATCATGTGCTGGCTCATTAAACCAAACCACTATAATTTCTTCTCTTTATGGTGTTTTTCCCCCTCCACCCTTCACAACATGGCATTTGTTCAGATAGTCAGTTCTCTATTTTACATGTTGAGGTGCAGGAAGAAGTTGCTAATTGCTGCTGTAGTTCTGATCTAAGTGGGTGATACACTTCAGGCCCATCAGCCATCAAGAGCTGAAGGACCAGGTCAGGATTGTAGAGTGTTTTTGATAATGTACCTAAACACAGAGATGAGGTTCTGCAAAAGCTGTTGATTCCATCCATTCATATTTGACACTTCCTGAATACTGAGTACCAGTTTGAATATAAATAATTAGCATATAGACATTTTTTAATACAGCAGGGAGTATAGTGCACTTAATTGGGAGTCAGGAGACCTGGGTCCAGTTAATTCCCTGGTTATCTTCTGGCTTGCTATGCAACATTGGGCAAATCAGCTTTCCAGTCTGGGACTTTGTTTCCCCTCCTATCATCTGGTTTGTGTATTTAGACTGCAAACAGTTTGTGAAGGGATTTCCCCCCGCATTTATATTGTGTTTGTAGAGCATCTAGCGCAATGGAGTTCCTCTCTCAGTGCTAAATAAATCTCAATTTATTTAAATTGGAGGTAGATTGGATATTTCTAATCCATATTTTCCATCTCTCTGCCAGTGCAAGATTTTCTTCATCAATACATATTCCAATGTAGTAAAAAGTCTCCAAATCAAAAGAGTTTGTGCCAGTTAACTTGGGAGATTGAGACCATCACTTTCAAGAAGTTTTTTTTTCATATTCAAACTAAATATTTCCTCCTACTTTCATCTCATTGATTCTTGTTAAATCCTACTCCACACATTTTTAAATTAGGTAATTGGTTTACCTCCTATTTTACAGTGTCAGGGGATGTCAGATAACATATGACCTTCAGAGAGGCACCTTTGCAATATGTAGGAGTTTAGACCTAAAATATAGGTAATATGTAAAACAAAATATGGGATTTTCTGGACGTAGAAAGAATAGAGCAGCCTTGACTTAGTGTGTAGAAAGTGGTAGTCCCAGGAGCGCAGCTCTGGGAGCTGAAGATTCTTTGGCTCTGGTCTCACCAATGAGACTGGTAGGTGGGTCGCTTCACTCTCAGAATGGATGGGCATAACTCCAGTGACATCTTTGGAAGCTGCACCAGCTTACTACAGGGCTGAATTGCTCCCCTTCTACTGAGCTACCTTCCTATATGATTTATGTAACTCCTATCATTGTGCCTCAGAATCCTTAATGTATTTCTCCTCCCAGTGCCTCTCAGAGGTAGGAAAGCAGCATGATCAGCCTTTTTTTCACAGGTAAGAAAGGAGACACAGAGGGCTAAGCAACGTGCCCAAGTAACAGAAGAAATCCTGTGGTAGAGCAAGAGTTGAACACAAGTCTCCCCTGCTTGAGATTAGCACTGGACAGTTCTTTCTCACGTCCTTTTTGTGCTCTGTTTCCCACACTGCTTTGAAGGTGAGAGAAGGAGGTGGAATAATTCTAAGGTCCACTAGTGGATAGCTCTTGTATAGAGTTCTCATAGGCGTTTATTAACGGATAAGGCCATTTAGGCAAAGGTGGAAGGTGACGTATCTAAGGTCACCCACCCAGCCAGTGTCTGACCTGGGACTAGATCCTGAGTACAAGTCCAGCACTTTCAGTGGTATAATTGAGTTCCAGGGATTTTAATTATGTGTTTTGTGACTTGACCCACTTATGAAGAAGAATGAAAAGTGTCTTCTTGTTTGGTGGGTTTAGGGACCATGTGTTAACTTGTTTTTGTTTCAATCTGAAACTATTGTTGGTGGAGGCAGTTTATATAGTTCTTCATAGGGAATCTGCTGCCTTTTTGTTGCTATATAATGCTTTCTATTTCTATAATATACAAGCAACTAGACAGCCCAGCTTAATACGATGACACTAATATTTTGATGTCAACAATATTGTGCATGGAAATTTTCACTCTTTTCTAAAGACTTTTCATACTGTAATGTATTTCTCTACGGGCCCTGATAATGCAATGTATATGCAATGAATGTCTTCGTCATATCTGAAAAAGCATTAAAATGTAAATTAGCATGATTGAATGCAATACAGTAAAGCTCATTGCAATAGGTTAATAAACAGTGTCTGTGCAGTTTTTCTGCACAAACTGCTATGTTCACTTCAAATAAATGAGTGCAATTTGTTTCTGCTGATTGAAAATACAAACTAGAAGCCCATGAATAATACATATCTATTAGAATTTTTTGGTATGTAACCTACATACCTAGATGTGGTTCAGTGTTGCATGTAGTTGTGCCTAGACCACCTACACAGAGACTAAGTCTTTCCCACAGCCTTAGTTGAGAGACGGATGACTTTCAGCTCAAACTGTAGAGGCCCCTTCATTAAGGTCTAGTAGTCCCAGGTTTGACTCCCCCAATGGGCAGTTCCCTAAACATCTTAAACCCCCATCCCAAAATGTTGGCCTTGAGTTTATGTAATCTGGAACCACCCCCCATACACATATCCCATGTCATAGAATCATAGGGCTGGAAGGGACCTCAGGAGGTCTTTGAGTCCAGCCCCCTGCTTCAAGCAAGATCAACCCCAACTCAGTCATCCCAGCTTGGGAACCTCTCGGGATGGAGAGTCCACCACCTCTCTAGGCAATGCATTCCAGTGTTTCTTTATCCTCCTGGTGAAGTAGTTTTTTCTACTATCCAACCTACACCTCTCCTTCTGTGACTTCAAACCATTGCTCCTTGTTCTGCTGTCTGTCACCATTGAGAACAGTTTCTCTTCATCCTCTTTAGAACTCCCCTTCAGGAAGCTGAAGGCTGCTATTAAATCATCCCTCAGTCTTCTCATATGCAA
This sequence comes from Carettochelys insculpta, assembly GCF_033958435.1. NCBI lineage: Eukaryota > Metazoa > Chordata > Testudines > Carettochelyidae > Carettochelys > Carettochelys insculpta. The sequence goes on along the minus strand of NC_134137.1, from coordinate 306,324,738 downwards.
ACTGAAAAAGCCCAAACCCCTCAGCCTTTCCTTATAGGTCACGTGCTCCAGCCTGTTAATCATTTTTGTTGCCCTCTGCTGAACCTGCTCCAGCACATTCACATCCTTTCTATACTGGGGGCCCAAAACTAGACACAGTACTCCAGATATGGCCTCACCAGTGCCAGACAGAGGGGAACAACAACAACATCTCTAGATATGATTTAAATGCTCTTCCTAATGCAGTCCAATATGTCGTTAGAGTTGGCTGCAAGGGCACACTGTTTGCTCATATCCAGCCTTTCATCCACCATGATCCCTAAGTCCCTCTCCACCATACTGCAGCTTCATGGGAGCTGCTTATTTCAGGTAACATTCTGCTTCTTTTCAGCATCAAAACACAGTTTACTGTGGAAACTCTGGAGTAACAGGTTCCTGGTGCAGAAGCAGCAGAGCTTTGAAATTGACAAGTTGAAGCTTTGATTTGTATTCTTCTGACAGCCTGTGGTCCTTCAGATGCTCCTGTTACAGTGGTAAGCAGGAAACCCATATGTCTTTGAAAATAACTGTGTGTGTACACATGTGTGATTGGCTGATATGGTGCTATTCAGAGGAAAATAATACAGTTAAAAGGTCTAAACAACTGCCATGTACTGACAAATACCAGTTGTCTAATACAGATGGGGTGGGGGTGTTCAGTGCTATATCAAACTTAACTTGTTGGAAAGCTGACGGTAGTTTAAAGTAGTCTCTTAGGATGATGACGATGACTATTTGTGGGTGCCATGGAGTTCAAGTTTCAATATATGTGTTATGTATTTACTATGCTTCTGAATGTCAAGGGCCACTGAGCTGAGTTTCTTATTTTGGTGATATGTGATGTGAGAGAATCAGGAGGTTTCAGTCAAGCTGTGTTTTTAACTCCAGATCTTGTTCCGCCTCTTGTTTTTCAGATCCATATAATCTTTGTAATACGATCTACACATCAGTATGAAAATGATAATGTTGTCAGTCTGAAGGTTTCAAAAATCATGAGACTGGGTTAGAAATCATGAGAAATTTAAAGAAATAGTACATCTGGGTTCTTTATATTTGTCTTTTGGTATTTGAACATTGAGAGCATACTTTGGTCATGTTTTTGAGGTTTTGTTTTGTTTTTTACAGTCCCAAGGACTTCCATTTTAAAGAGAGAGCTGAGAATTCTGTGTAATTGTAGAACTGGTGTAGCTGGTACACCCCACCTCCTCAGCCCTAGGGAAGTGGTCGCCGCAGGCACTCCTTGCCTGGAGCCCCAGGGAAGCAGCAACTGTGGGCATTCCCACCCCTTGCCCCAGCCCCCTGATGGCCTAAATATAGGACAATTCACCCCATTTAAAAAATAATTTGGGATGCTTTTTTGGTGTCCCAAATAGGAGATGGTTGGTCACCCTAACACTTGTAGGCAATACTGAAACTAAATCCTGGATCCAACCACTTATGCAACTAGGGCCACTAACTTCTATTTTACTGGGTCATGGAAGTCAGAGAGAACTTCTTTTTACTCTGGAGTAAGTAGCAGCTGGATTGTTTTTCAGTAATTGCACTCCATAGATTCAGACAGAAAACTAGGATCATGGGGCAGTTCCCCTGATTCACCCAAACTACGCACATTGCAAGTCTTGTGAGCTGGATAAAGGTAACTTTCAGGAACTTTTCTTTTGTTCCCAATCCCAGGACCTGCACTGGCTGGGGCAAGTGGCTGCCATAACACCACCTGCCCTCTACCTCCAAGTGATGAGGCTAGCAGCCAGGAACCTTTGGGTTTTAGTGGAGTCCTAGTGACATGCAATTTCTCAAAACATACCCCCAGAACTGTTAGTGTGGTGGAATAGTGGGGCAGGAGCCATTGCATCCACTCCAAATCACCAGAACTCCCCCTCTGACCAGTGAGGGGGAATTTTCAAGAGACTGGTTAATTTAGCTTTTATAATAAGTCACACAGACACAGTGTTCTCCATACTATGCCACTTGTGAGTGGCAACTATAGTCCTAGAAAGAGCTGGAGGCAAACTGCCAGCACTTCAAAACAGGTCAAGTTAGTCTATTAAAAATCCACTATGTGGTGGAGAAGTCACTTTAAATCTCATTTCAGAGGTAAGCCTTTGTGCTCATTCATCTACATTCAGAGTGGTAGGAAAGATCATCTGTCTGGACATCACCCTGAAATACTGCTCTTTTGTCTATCAGAACTTGTGTGTATTACATTTATACTTTCCCTTCGGGAGAAATAGTAGTAAAAGACTTTGCAGTTATACCTTATGCTTGGAAAACCACCCGTTTTGAGCTCTTTCCTTGCACCCTACTTTAGAAGACTGGAATGCTGAAAATACATGATTTGTTTCTCTCTCTAGTCTAGTTCATTATACTCCAAAGAGTGATGGTTTCATTTATTCCTGCTTCTAGTAGTACAGCTTTGAAGCTACCTACATTTTATGTCCGTTTTATGACCTACGTTAAACTCCCTTTTTAAAATATATAGATACAATACAATTATGAAGGGAGTTATTTTGAACGTATAACCCATTTCAGGTTAAACTTCACAGAGTTTTTTTTTCTATTATAGAATTTACATTAAGGATTTTTAATTTTTTGTAAATGTAGAAAACTAAAAACCTGCTATGTTTGTGAATATTTATGTGCCCTGTATAGTTTAAAAACTGCAGTAAAGTCAGGAAGATGAGGAAGGCTCGAGGTGGAACTTCTGCTGTGATGCAGAGAGACAATGGTTTTAGAAATAATACTATTTTCCTTTTCCTAATAAAGTTAAAAGAAAGCAACTGTGTGGTTCTTTAGCATATTCATCTGACTGTGTCATGTATATAGTGCCTTGTGTTCAAAAATACATACCGACTGTCTCTGTTCCCCCATGAGACTGTGGGGAAAAGTACCCTGAAATTTATGTTAAGACTTCAATCAGCATGGAGCCTGTGAATCCGTGGGGAAATCAAGATCCATTTCCATGCATTTGGGAGCCTCCAAATGAACTGGCAGCCCGTCTCAGCTGCTTCTGTCCCTCCCTGACTTGGCAGAGTGGCTTACGCAGTGCCTATCTCCACAGCAGTGTTAACCCCAATTATAACTTGAGAGTTGTCCCTAACTCAAGTTCATCCAGACATAGAACACCATACCCTGAATTGACTGGCAGTGGAAGTAAGGGCTGTGGCTTCAGTTAGCATAGCTTGTTCGGTGCTAACCCAATCGTTCTGTGCACCTGTTACTTTCACAATATGGCAGTCCACACTGCAATGGGGAAGCATGACTGCAGCACATACAGGCCTACCTGAACTAGCTTGGAACAGCCCAGCTTGCTAAAAATAGCAGCATAGCTCAGTGGTGGGTAACCTGTGGACTATCAGGGCACCACGTGTGGCCCTGGAGACACTTTGTTCACTGTTGCACACATGCAGGATTGCCAGATTCTGATGGTTTCCATCCCTGTAGCTCTTTCCTCTACTGTTATTACTCAGGTGACACACAAGAAACACAAGCACAAGTGGCTGTGAGGGTAAGGAGGGGGAGGGCGGTGCCTGGCTCAGGGTGGAGGCATGTGGAGAGCCATTCATTTTCTTTTGGACAGCACTGCTCTAGAAGCATTACATTGTTTTATGTACACCTGAGGAAACACTGTACTGAAGATAAAGACTCGGTTACACGGTGTACTGCCCTAGGCAGACTTCCCCTTTCTATCCGAGCTCAGAGTTATGGAGGGGTAGGTAATGTTCCAACCGGCTGCATTACGTTCCCAATGGCGATTTCTGGTTTGGAGGGAAGAATATGCTTTACAGAGCTGCTTCACCTGTGCTCCATCCTCCAAACCAGACCTCTCACCCATTTGTTTTGAGTAAAAATTCCTGGAGACACCTCTTCATAGTATCTGCCTGGAAGATCATCTGCGGGTTTAATAAGAGCATGTTGCACTGGCTTGTCTGCTCTTTTATACATGTAGGGCTCTCTTGTGGTCTTTTCCCTTCTCTGTTGCCTTTCTTTGCACCATTTGTGAGGTGCCAAAGTGATGCAAAACATCCAAGAAGAGTACATTTATTGGAACTTCTCTTTCACTACTTAATGGACAATCGTGTTTATAGTCACGAGATGGAGGAATGTGCTACAGCTGATTTTTATTGCCTTTAGCTTTCTGTTGAGAGACTTTTATGGGTGATCTGTAGATATGCACTCTAGACAGCTCATCAGGTAATCTTTCTGAATGCATTGTTTGACTGATGAGACCAGCATTTCACAGGCAATTTTAAGGCACTGTTAACCAGAAGATTAAGCTACTCCAGCACTGAAGACAACTGGGAGTGGTTTTATTGTGCTGGGAAATGAATGCAATTGTCAAGATGTGTCTATATCACGAAAACCTGATTTTTGACAGTTCTGGGTATATGCCATAATAAACAAACCTCTAACAAAATGTTTTAAATACAGTGACGTTTAGATGCATATTTCCTTGGAGGACTTTTTCTTACATTTGGATGAATTAGTTGTAGCACTATGGGGCAAATGTAAATAACTAGGTGGTGCAGGTGGTGATGCATCTTATGAGTGACCTACTTATGACTTTTTCCACTATAAGACCCTATTTTCAAATCATAGACTTTAAGGCCAGAAGGTACCATCATAATCATCTTATCTAAGCACCTGCACATCACAGGCCACAAAACCTCACCCACCAACACCAGTAATAGACCCATAACCTCTGGCTGAGTTATGAGAAGTCCTAAAATTGTAATTTAACGACTCCAAGTGATAGAGAGTCCACCCTTTACTTTAGTTCAAATCAGCAAGTGACCTGTGTCCTGTGCTGCAAAGAAAGACAAAAAAACCACAGGGTCTCTGGTGATGTGACCTAGGAGAAATTCCTTGTTGATCTATAGAACCCTGAGCATGTAAGCAAGATGAATCAGCCAGACACAGGTGAAAGAATTCATTGTAATACTTCTGTCTCCTCCATCCAGTGAGTCATCTTTAGCTGTAGGGGATATTTGCTGCTTACAGTTGCAGATCAGCTACGTGCTGTTGTAGGCATGCTTAAGATATCGTTTCTTCCATCAACTTTTCAAGCTCATTATTGAAATCTGTTAAGTTTTTTGCTCCAATGTCTCTCTGTGGAATGCTGTCCCAGAATATTACTCCTCTGATGGACACTATCTCGGCCCTCTGATTTGGCTCCCTTAAGCTATTTAAATGCCACATTAGCTGTGATAACCTCCACATCCTCATGTCCATTAGCTACCCTGCTACTACCCATAAGCTCCTCATTACCTTTATTAAAAACTGAAGCAAAGGATTTGTTTAGGTTTAAGTGTTGGGCCATGCCTAGATTATCTTTAAACTCCATCTTCAGGGTTTAACAGTCCTACCTCTGTCCATGTTTTCTTTTTTATTTACATGACTATATACATAAAACTTGTTAAAATTTTCCCAAATATTAACTATTTGGGTTGAAATTTTCTATGCTAGGTGTACGCTTCAGACTGATTTTTTTTAAATAATTTTTTTGCCAACATTGTTTGGCCACTTGCCAGAAATGAAGTTAGGGAGAAAATATTGTTTTGTCTATATTAATGTGTTACTTCATTCAGAAATTCTAACGGCTCCTTACTTTGGATTATGTACTGTACTTTAATTTGGTAGGGAGTCTTCCTTAGTGTAGAAATGCACTTTTGTTGTTCCTATGAAAATGTATCTCAATTTGGCTATGGCATGACTCTCTGAAATTCGAAGTTCACACATGTTCAGTGGTACAGCTGATTGGATCTCAGAATTTCTGTTCTGCAAGAAGCTCCAAATTTTTGTTTCCATTTGAAGTGAACACAGAGAATCTAGAATTTTTCATGTGAAATGAAATAGTTGAGAACTTTATTTTGTATCACTTAAAATGTTTTCTTTTGGTAAAAGTGAAATGTTTAGTGTACATTTTAATTTTTTTAATTTGATCTTAACTGCCAATATAAAATAAACTAAACCTTGGAATGAAAATATAAAATCAAGCTACTTTGTTCTGATAAAGTTGAAATTCTTTTGATTTCAATTAAGCTTTGTTACAATTTGTAAGCAACTTTTTGGTTGAAATTGACACTTTTTTTGGGAAGATTTGCTTTCAGTTAAATAGCCTTTTGATGGACTATTGTTCCACTGGAAATTTTTTGACCCATTCCATTCAGTAGAGGCTTGTTAGGGTTTGGCAGATAATGTGCAAAACAGCTTGTTCCATTCCAGAGCTGAGCTAGATTTTCCCCTGCAATAGGCTCCTTTGGGCAGCCAGCGATGACTGTGGCACTAGGCACAAGGGATTGAGTTGTGTGCTTTCAGTGCCCACCTCCTGGAAGCTATAGAAAGTGAGGAGGAGAAGCAGAGAGCAATATGGCTGGAATATAGAGAGGCAGAAAACTGGGCCTGAGTGGATGGTGAGGGAGAGATTGGGGTGAGAGGGCACGCTGGGAAGATAGATTGTGAATGTAACAATTTGAGGCACGGTGCCAGGAAAAGGTCAAACACAATAGCCATTTTTAAAAAGGGAACAAAGCAGAATAATCCCATAGTTGGAGTGAGAGACTAGCAAGCCTATAATATTTGTAAAACAAATTGACTCATGTTTTTACCAATGACCTCTACTTTTACCTTCTTCACAGCATTCACTATCCAAATAGCTGAAAAGGGTAGAATATCAGTTGCTACTAAGTATAGGTAGTTTTCTTGTGCCAAGTTCTCCCTTTTCCTGTGGAAAAACCCAAGAAGAGAATCAGAAAGGCAAAAGAATCCACAAGGTTTATTTCCATTTCCTGTAGAATGGTGAGAGATGTTTTCTGGCTTGGAGGTGAGGTCCTTCAGCCCTGCAGCTCTAAGTGACTTGTGGCTCTTCTTACTTTTGTGGAGTTGAGTCATCTACATAGATATAGTTGTTTTCTTGGCCCTCTTTTTGTTTCCTAGCAGGGCAGCTCTTGTTATAAGTATTTTGCTGTTATTTAGGTCCCTCTTCATCTGCTCAATAGAAGCTACAGCTGGGATCTAAAGGAGGCTTCAGCTCCCAGTTCAGCCAGTTTCTGTCTGGGTTTATTAACCCTCTCCCCCTAAAACTACAAAAAATAGAAAAACTTTGTAATTCTCACTTTCCTAGAACTCCTTGTAGAGGAGGACAGCTCTACAGGGGTGTGTCCCTTTTTCCATGCAAGCAGATGCAAGCAGCAGATAATTCATCTACTGAAGATCAGCATCATATGCTGGAGTTCATTTTGTAGAAGGGGAATGGAGCGACCTATACCAACCAATCTTACAATTTATTGAAAATAATTTAGAAAAGACAAAAATGTATGCACTATAGGAAGAAAAAGGAATTGGTTTGGAGGATGAATCAACACTCAGGATCTCATTAGTATTGAGAGAAAAGGTAGAACATAAGCCACAAATCAGTCGCTAAATTAAACTGCAAATTAGTCTAATAAAATTTTGCATGGTAATATGATAAGAACTAAAATACAGTATTACAATGTCACTGGTAGGTTTCAGATTTTTTTTTTAACATTTGAATTCAGGAAAGGTTTTAAAATGTAACACAGGTCTTATTCAAGAGAAATGTGAAGGGCCTTTTGGATACAAGCCTTTTTGAACCATACAGTGCTCTGAAGTTATTATTCCAGTGGTGATATTTAATTAATATTTATCAGCATTCTGCAAATGGAGCAAAAGGTGTAATGCTTGGAGGAATGTGCATGAACAACGCAGGGCAAATGTGCTGCAGCAGTGGGTCACCTCACCCATTTTCTTTCTAATTTTTCCCCACCTGTGTGCAGAATGAATTTTGTGACCTCCACCAATATGGAGGTGAGATGTCACACATTGGTAGAGATGACAAAGTTCATGTGGCAAGATGGGACTGAGGGGCTCAAAGTGTGGGAGTGGCTCCAGGCTGGGGCAGTGTGTGTGTGTGTGTGTGTGTGTGTGTGTGTGTGTGTGTGTGTGTGTGTGAGGTGAGGGATCTTTAGTGGGGTCAGGAGTGAGAGGATAGGGGCATAGGAGGAGGCTTGGAGCTGGGGCAAACAGCTGGGGTAGAGGCTCTGGCATGGGTTTGGGGTTGAGTAGGTGAGAGTTCAGAAGAGGACTCACGGCTGGGGCCAGCATTGGAGTGTAGGGGAATGCAGGCTCTGGAGTGGGGCCAGAGGTGAAGCTGTGGGGTACGGACTGCCCTGGAGCTGTGACAAGAAGAGAGATCTCACACTGTGCCCTCCAGCCCCCAGCTCTGTCTCCCTTGAGCAGCACCTGGGCTGGATGGGAAAGGGGCTTCCCCCACATGTATGAACTCTAGCTGGGCTGGATCAGGGGAGTGGCTTCTCACCCTGGCCATAGCAGCTTGGGTGGGGTGGGGCCAGGCCGGGGTGCTGCATGGCCCTAAATAGCCTGCATTACTGGGAACCTAGCTCCCCACCCCACCCTTCAAACTTTTGAGGCCTTAAAGTTGGAAAATTGCATTTACCTACATTTACTGGCTAAATAACCCTCTGTTATTTAGGAATGTGAATATGTGGGGCTCTATTCTTCCATTGTTTGCACACGAAGTAGCTGATACTGCCAAATAATCTGAACACAGGTTTTTCATGTATCCTCTGTTTTAGCATCTGTCCCAAATGAGAGGCGGGAGATGGGAAGATACATTTCTAAAGGAGGGGCAGCTTAGTTGTGAAACATCTGGTGATGCTTGCCTGTATTTCTTATGCTTCCAAACATCCACTGAAGGCAATGGATATTTTCTATATGTAAAAGCTGGAAGATTAGGCCTCAAGTTTGATATGCACTTAGACTTCCTAACCCACATATTTAAATTGCTACAGGACTGAAACAGACCTTCATTCTGATGGGGCAGATAAACCAGGTCATTGTGGGGTACCTTACTTCATATGAGTTCTGGGGCAGAGAGAGAGATGATTTTCAGTGTGGCCTTAGAAACCAATGCCCTGTAAGCTCTGCATGGATGCTAATGGACCTATGAAGCTCTTCCTAAGCATATGACTTTGCATTAGAGTCCTAATTTTTCTAACTTTCTTATATGGTTCATATCACCATAGTAACTGAGTGCCTCCTTGGTCAGGTAGCTCTTCCCCCGCTCGGTGCTGTTGTTCAGTGTTCCAAACACCACTAGCTGATGGCCATCCATATAGTAGACAGCGGTGTTTACATTTGCATAGGCTACATCTACACTACAGCGATCTGTTGACAGAAGTTACTGTCAGAAGAGATCTTCCAGCAACATCTCTATTGACAGATCATGTCCACACACAAAAGTGTATAGAAAAACAATCTGTTCCATCATCAGAGAGTGGCTAGACTGCCCAGCTGCTCTCTCAACAAAACAGCCAACTGGAAGCTCAGCAAACAGGGCTGCCCATTGAACGGAAGCCCTGTCTGTTGACAGAAGGTCCCCCAGAGCCTTTACACAGCTATTTGGTCAACAGAAACAGTCAAGAAAGGCATTCTGCCTCATTGAGGAGATGCAGAATGCTGTCAGAAGAAGTGCCACGTTTTGTGGACAGACTGTCGACAAAATGTATTTTGTGTGTAGACGCTCCACAAGTTTTGTTGACAAAACTCTCTAGTGTAGACATAGCCCCAGATTGCTAGGCACTTTTGATCCCAAGGATGAAAGATATTAAAAATCATCAAATATTATCGAAATTGGCCAATGCAAGCAAGTTTTACCTTCCTGACTCTTTTTTTATCATCTTCAAAAAAAATTAGGTGTGCAAATTAAAGTTTGTTCCAGTTACCTGAGCTCTGATTTATTTAGTGACCATTCGAGATCCATTCAGCTGAACCCAGTAAGCAAGTTGACCTCAATGGGAGTTTGGTCAGTTCTTACTCAGCAGATTGCCAAAATTCTAATTGAATTTAGTAGCTGCAGTAGGGCCATGATTTCACTTAGACTAACAAATAATGACTCCTTCCTTCATTGTATTCTAATGTAAAATAAAATAAATCTGAGAGGCCCGAGGTCTTTTCACAGAATATGGAGCATGCAAAGAGAAACAGTCAGTTTTATAAGTGACTCCTATTTTAAAATGCTCTACTTATTACTGTTGAACTAAATACTAAAATGACTATAATTGGACTCAGTTAGAGGAACTGGGATCTAATTGTAGGGTTCTGGACTATGAATCAGCCATTGGTTCTATACCTGGTTCTGGTACTAACAGCTGTGTGACATTGTGGAATACATTTTGCTTTTGTGCAGCTAAAACAAAGATATTTTTTCCAATAATAATAACAACAATATTCTGTTGTGTGATAGTATTTTCCACTTTTACATCCCAAAGCACTTTGCAAAGTGAGATATCACGTATCCCCATTTTTCAGACGCAAAAACACTTAAAATATGTTTTGAAAAACAGACGTTCTGCAGTGATTCCTCAGTTATTTTAAATCTTTCCTTATGCAGGCTAGCTCCCATTGTGCAAAAACGGAGTAAAATCCTCAAGGTTTAACCTTCAGTATTTAGTTTCCTTGCTTCTATTAGTAACTCGTTAGTGTTACTTGAACTTAATTATTTTGTGTTTAATTTCCCAGTTTTCTTCTCAAAATTTGAAAAAGCAATTAAAATCAGCTTGGTCTATTACAGGACACACTGAGGTGCTATAGCATGCTCACTCTAGAAGTTGGTCTTGATATATGATGCTCTTAATTTCATGAGGTGCCGCTCTTGGAAAAGACATGAAAATATAAGCTTGAGTTGCACAGGGAAGCAGACCTACCTCTAAACATGTATGCATATGTTTGTTTAGAAGACCACACAGCCTTTGCTAAACATACTTGTGAATATATACATTTAAAATCACTTAGCTCCATTGAATTCAGCTGAACATGCTAATTCTACAAGTTTTATTCAGGAACAACTGTACTATATTTTCTCTCACTCACATGGTCCCTCTCTCTTTATTTTTTATATCTTACATTGCTACAACTTGAATTGGCCAATGGGAGCAAGTTTTAGCCTTGCTAAAAGACCAAAATTTGGAGTTTTCAGGGATTGAAGTAACTAAACTGGATTATGTCTTCTTATAAATACAGTAATGCATTTTTTTACCATTTTTAGTAAACTCATTGATTTTCATTAGTCAATTATTTTGATATCTGAACTTATTACCCATCTGACACATGTGCAGACCAGACACTCAGGGGTGGTGTATAAGCATACTTAGATCAATTAAATGTTTACTTAAGTAGAAAGTGGTTGGGGGAAGGAGAGTGTATGTATACAGAAACACCCCCCTACCCTGCACCAACAAGGATTGTTTCTTTTATTAAAACAATTTGATTTAAAATTGTCCCCTTAGTGGTTTGTATTATTGTAAAGTGCTGCCATAGGCAAGTAATAACAAAAATAACTTCTTAATGACTGTTTTTGTTTGGCTTTGATCCAAGCCCTGCAGCTTGATGTCTGATGAGTAGACAACAGTCTGTAGCATTTCATCCATCTCCTAGATTGGACATAAGAGATTGCTTAGATTTCTGTGGACTAATTCATTCCTAACTTGTCTTTGGCAATAATGTCATAAAGAGCCAATAGCAGCACACAATCTAAACTATTTTGGCATTTACTGTTTCATTATTATTTGAATACAGCAATATGAATGAGGTAGAGGGCTTGGGACTTTTTGGCTCCATGTTACGATAAAAGTGCTGCCAGCTTGGCGATAGTGTAGTTTAGGGCCAAAAGGTCATGGATTGAAACTCACGACAGTGTCCGGATACCTTCTCAGATCAGGGTTTTAAAGCGTTCACCAAGTAATAACTAGAAAGCTTCTTGTGATGAGGTAGCCAGCGGTGTGTTTTCAACGTAATAGACAGGGATTAGACATGCCACTCTAACAAAGAGGAAACGGGGTGTTTCATTATGAGATGTGGTGTTGACTTGTTTTAGGAGTGGACAGGATTGTAGTTGAGGAGAACAGTGTATTGTGTTACTGAACCGCATGCAGCATGAGTTCTGTACAGAGTAATGTACCATGTGCTGAGCTGGTAGAATTGTTAACCCTTTGACCCAGGTCCAGATTCAGAAACTTGCTTAAGCACAGGCCTAGTTTTAAAACACCATTTTGTTTCCACTTATATCCCTTTCTCTTGCTATTCAGTGCTATCAAAAGTCTCTCTTAATGATCTACTGTAGTTCCCCACTGCTGTAATTTTGAGGAGTAAATTACAGCAGATGTTTGAGGGGTGCAGATAGGGTCAAAGATTTAAAGGTGCATGATGAAAATTGGTGCAATGTGTGATTCACAGCTGAAGCGAGCATAATAATGTTGTTGCTGGAATAAGAATCTTCATTATAGTACTGCATTCAGAGCTGAAACCAGCAAACAGGAAGACACTGATCAAGCAATGAAAGATATTTATGTTCCAAAGTACTGCTGTGGAGTGTTAAAGCTATGTTAGCATCCTCCTCATTTCTGTTGTTCTTTGGAGCTTTTCAGTAATATTCAGTCGAATTTAGTTTTTCTTTGTAAGATTCTGTTTACCTAAATTGGTATTAAAGAACTATAATGTAAAGGGCTAAAAACAAAACAAAACAAAAAAAATAGGACTTTCCTATTCTAACAGCCCTGGTTGTAATCTTGGAATTGTGGCCTAACTGCTCTTATCACAATTTTAAAGATATTCCTTTATCACTATTTAATTTGTTCTCTGAAGAGTTAGATTGTGTTTTGGATGGCATGCCTTTTGCAATGGGGGAGACCATAGGAAAAACCTTTATACTTGGTTCTCTGCAAGTGGGAGAAAATGATGCCACTTATTTGCCTACTCCCTTTCTTACAGCAGTTGGGAGAGGAATAGAAATTGCCTTGGGTCCACTTATCTTGTTTCCTGGTCAGAGCAGTTGTCCAGGTGGGGGTTGCTAGTAAGAGGAAAGGATATCCACCCATTGAGAACAAGCAGCTCATAAATCACTGGACAATAGTACAGAGTAGGGGAAAAATTTAGAGGCCCTTCTGGAGCAGTGTCTTCTGGGTAGTGATGCTCCAGATACCCCCGGATAGCAATAGAGATAATGTAGCTGTAAGGACTTCTTGGTAGTAAAAAAGTATTTGGAGCCCTACAGGGTGTATTTTCAGTGAGTTGCTGTGTGAAATGGAATCAGTACCCACTTCCATCAACTGGACTATGCTTGGTGTGTGATCTCTGACCTGTAGCTTTGGTAGCTTTGTTTTCACTTGCAGTCTTTTGGCTACTCAGGCAGAATTTGATCAAAATAATTTTCTGCAAGTTCGGTTCTGGCCTGGTCAGTATATGGATGGGAGACTTCTTAGAAACATGATTTCTCCAGAGGCAAGAGGGTCAGGGAGTAGTAATTTGCTTGCCCAACCTAGGGCAAGACCCCAGGTGTTTCCACAGTAGTGACCTCAGCAAGCTCCCTGGAACTTAATGGAATCAGTAATGCAGGGCCATTTCCTTGTCAGCCCCTGGCCTGCCCTCAGATGCTAACTGCATGCTGGGCTCAGTGCACCAAAATGTGCAAAATTCTCTGAGAGCGCACTTCACAGGAAAGCCTGGCCTGAGCACAAAGTTCAAAGAACTGAACTGTCAGAAAGTTTAGAAGTGTTTGAATGAGGGTTTTTCCCCCTCTGCAAGGGCATGTCTCTGTGTTTGCTAAACCCATGCCTATCTCATAGAGCTGGAAGGGACCTTCAGAGGTTATCAACTCCAGTTTCCTGACAGATTTTTTTTAAATAAATCTATTTGCCCCAGAACCCTAAATAGCACCCTTAAGGGCTGAGCTCACAAACTTGGGTTTAGTAGGCTAATATGCAAACCACTGAGCTATTGCTCCCCACAACCCAGCTTCTGTTCTACATAAGAGATCCTAACTGCTTGTTCTGTGTAGTGTTTAGTTTAAATCTGCTAATCCCATCAAGTAGACTGCTTCTTCACCTCTGTTCTTGGAAACCAGTGGAGCATGTCTATGCTGCAGTAGGCGTATGTCTAAACTGTGATAATAGACCCACAGCAGGGCTTTGGCAGATCTGAGCCATTTGAGTTGGGCTCTCAGAGCTCAGGCTATGGGACTATAAAATTACAGCACAGATGATCTGCCTTTGACTGGAGCCTGGACTGAGGGCCCCAGAACCCAGGCTCCATTCTGAGCTCATGCTTAAATTTTATACTCCTGTTGCAGGGACAATACACCCTGTCACGAGTTGAGACAAGGGAGAAACGTATCGCAGCCCTGTGGCCAAGTTTAAAAAATATCTTGGGGCTATGTGGTCCATTATCCACATCCTTCACTGAATTTCTCTATCGATCCCTTGCAGGTGGGGCTGTGCAGCCCAAAGGCCCTCCATCTCTAGCAGGTTCCAACTCACGGCCCTGTCAGTGGCAGACTCACCTGCGACCAGTTCAGTGAGGATCCTCTCACAACACACTGTGCCTTTAGCTGGTTTTAGCACTATTTTCCTCCTGAAGTTCCCTGGGTCTCTGTCTGCCCAAGTCTGTGGTCTGGTAGTCTGTGCACCTGCAGCAGCATCCATTGTCTGAATCATCCCATTTGTCTGGCTTCCAAGCCTTAGCAAGTAAGTGGTCCACTTCCTATGGCACACAATACACCCCCTTCTCCTCTCACAGCCTGCCCAGACTGATCTCCTCTCATGCCTTTGTATACCTGGTTTCCAGCTGGAGCATTCCCATCAGAATGGGAAGGGCGTGGCATCTATTGCTCAATGAGTTACCCCTTGCTGTGCCAGTGAAGGGTTATACACCCCATCACAACCCCCATGAACTTGAGTCAGCAGACCTGAGCTAGCCACAGCTATGCTGGGGGTCTTTCATCACAATGTAGGCATACCCTTGATCATCTGCTTTCTGCTGTTGTTGGTTGCTTGAAACTTGTCATGTAAATGATTATTTCAAGCTAGGCTACAACCCCATCTCCTGGCATCTGTCATTGTGGAGATTCTGCTGAAACTCATTATACAACCTTGGAGCCCAAATATCCTATCTGAATTAAGTAGAAACTGTTTTTCCCTGAGGTGATTAACTGAAGTGCTGCCTTTCCCAGATGCTGAGGAGAGTCAGTCTGCATAGGACTTCTGAAAACATTGTTAAAAGTGAACCTTTCCTGGAGAATCCACATCATGTCACACACATTTTCAAAAATAGCATATTGTTGATGGCACTCAAGAGCTGCATTTAGTTGTGGTATTTTTACATCTTTTAAGACATTCAATGATATTTTACACTGGAAATGAAAGCAGATTCAGATTATCCCTCTGTGTGCTCTGGGTTCTTCAAGAGCAATGCCTGTCTTGATTTAGACAGATGTCTATGGGCATGTCCGTACTGTCTCACAGTTTGGTGGCAGAAGTGTGATTTTCAGTGCACACTAAAGTATCGAGTTATTACCCCCTGTGTGGCTATGTCTGCAGTACAGAGTCACTCCAGAATACTTTATTCTGGAGTAGTTATTCCAAAATAAACTATTCCGGAATAACATATCTACACAACAGGAAGACCCCAAAATAAGCAAAATTTTCTGTGAAATAGCATGTCCACACACAATAGAGCCTATTCCCTGATCCAAAATTCCATGTCTACACAGCAGAGTTATTTCAGAATAAGCTTTTCCAGAATAGCTTATTTTGAAATATCCCCTATTCCCTGATACACAGCCCCCCTTCTGAAGTATCTGCGGTAGGCCCCACCAGTTCCTGGGCAACCATACCTAAGTCAAATTTCACATAAGCTGGGACTGGGGAATGGCCCTGTTGCCTTCAGGTCCCCCAATCCTGGCTGAGCCTGGTTCCCAGCTGTTATTTCAAAAAACTTTTCTGTGTAGACACACACTGCGGATGTGAACTTAAAGGCTCCTATTTTATGTGGTCCTGTGTGAAGAAGGCTACATTAGTGACCAGACAGTGTGCCATGAGTCCAAACTAGGAAGCTTTCAGTTTGCTCCCATAGTATCCATGTGAGGGAATTATAGCGTGATCCTTTTGTGCATGCAGGAGCTTACCCCACCCTCCAGTGTGAACTAGTACAGGGTACTGCAGTCATACCCTAAGTCTGTAAGAGAATGGGCTGTTTAATATTGCATTCAAAGCTTTGTCTACATTTGTTGTTTTCTTTTAATTGGCTCTGCTGTGGCATTTTTTATTCATGTCCCCATCCATGTATGGAACAAACGTTACATTAAAAAAGATAGTTGGAAGCACTGCACCTTCACAGCCAGAAGATATCTCAGTCAAAATCAGTGGTGGCTAAACAGAGCTCCTTCCTCTTAGTGCTGTATGGGGCATGAAGGAGTCAGTTACAGCTCTTCGATTCTTCTGGGCAGCTCTAAATCATGCTTCTGGACACATGGCACATAGATGACACACAAAAATGAGAGGAGACCCTCAGCTTGGTGTTCATCTCAAACCCATGATCTGTCCCCTCCTCCCAGTTCTCTGGGGATAGACATGTGCAGCATGCAGCTCCCCATGGGGATGGCCTCTAGGAATTTCTGGGTCTCATTTCCTAGCTAGGAGAGGGACAGAACAGGAAGAGTGCTGTCACTCAGCTTAATTTGAGAAGTCACTAATGAAGGAGGCACAATCCGGTCCCAGTGCTAGAAGCTATCTGTAAGAATACTGCTTCTTTATATAGACATAGTCTTACCGTATAATCAATGATAGCCACCATAACAAAGTCTGTATTGATGCAGCTGGCGAACGTATAAATAGTCTGCCTGTAGCAAAAACATGTTGTCAAGTCATTAACTAAGGACAGCATCTTGCACTGCTAGAGTCCTTCAGCTCTAAAATCCATCTCTTGATTCCAAACTGTAATAGCAAAATATATGTTAAGACAGCCTCAAAATATTTAACTGTCATCAAGAGTCACAGAATTCCCCTCAGCCCCCCAAGAAAGGAGACTTCTGATTAGGACCTTAGAGTTGCCTCAGACATTGTCCTCTGTTAGACCATTCACTGTGCAGGCCAATGTTAAATATCTGGGTGATTCGAGCCTGCAGGCTTTGAGTTCCCAGCACACCTCTGTGCTCATTCATAAATCTATTTCAACCTTGCAGAATTTCTTTTGTGATCTTTTTTTTTCCTTTTAAATTTTTGTGCATGTCACAGTTGTTGGGTTTCTCTCCCCCTGCACAAGTCTGACAGGCCCGACTTGCACAAGCATTGTGTAAAGTTGTACACACCCATGTGTAGGCTTGCCTTTGTAAGTCTCACTCTGCACAATCAAGGAATCAAATTTGTATTTCCTGGGGCTGTGTTGGAGCAGAGAAAGGAAGTCTAGCCTAGCTGGGTGCTTGTGACCAGCCACGGAGTTCCATGAAGCAGGATAGTAGCCACAATAATAACTAGGAGAGTTTGTAACAGAAAGCATCCCTTTCCTGCAGGTGTCTCTAATGACCCTGTCTTTAAGTGTCCAAAGGACTATTCCTTATATTGTCGTATGACTGTTATTTTGAAAGAACTGTGACAAATTCACATTTTAACTGATTATGTGTATAACATGCCTGGGCCTGTAGCTTGTGAGGTTCTGCAGGGGATGGAATGTGGTCTACTGATTAAGAAATAAAGACTGCTGTGACTCTGTTCTAATCACAGCCCTACCACTAACTTCCTGTGTGTGATCTTTGACTAATCATTTAACCTCCCAATGCTTTGATTTTCACAGCTATTTACTAGATTAAAAAGTTGCTGTTCTAATGAATATTCTTCTCATTTCCCCCCCTTCCCTGATTCTTAAATCTACTTAGTTTGGATGTTCTTTGGGCTAGAGACTCTTTTTATTATGTCTAGTACAACATCCAACATAAGGCCCCAATGGTAATATATCATAATGATGATAATATAGAAAGAATCTCCAATATCTTCAAAGCCCCCAACTGCTAAAAACATCACATATGTTTATATCCTGTACACAATATTATTATATTGCTTGTCAATGAATAATCATGGGTCTCTTCTAAATGGCATTGCATATCTTTCCCATTGTTAATTTCATAACTCCTCATCCACTTGTTTCATTACGTTACCCACTGTGTCCTGGCTCAGTTTAGATTGTAAACTCTTTGCGGCATGAATAGACCCTTATTAGCACAATGAGTCCTTGATCTGATTGTCATTTCTCACTGTTACTGTAATGAAAATAATAAATAACAGTAATTTCCCCCTGAGATTACAGAGAACACTGCACTATTGATAGTGTTGCTACACTTATCAATAGAAATTTTGGTTTGAGAAATAAAGTGAAATGTGTGACTGGGATTTATTGCTGTTTGTATAAGAGAGGCAAAGGTACAAGTTTCAGAGAGGTAGCTGAGTTAGTCTGTATCTTCAAAAACAACAAGAAGTCCTGTGGCACCTTATAGACTAATAGATTTTATGGAGCATAAGCTTTTGTGGGCAAAGACCTGCTTCATCAGATGCATGAGCGGGGCCATTTCGGAGGAGGACTTCAAGTGGGAGTCTCAGTCAAGGGGAGGGCCAGAGTTGAGAAGGTCTACTCAGTCAGCATGGATGTGACTCATTATTGGCAGTCTGTATCTTCAAAAACAGTAAGAAGTCCTGTGGCACCATATAGAATAACAGATATTTTGGAGCATAAGCTTCTGTGGGCATAGACCCACTTCATCAGATGCATGAGTTGGGGGCGGGGGTGGTTCAGAAGAGGATTTAAAAAGGGGGTCCCAGTAAAAGGGAGGGCCATAGCTGACAAGGTCTATTCAGTCAGGGTGGAAATGGCCCATCATCAGCAGTCAATGTGGAGTTGTGAACATCAAGAGAGGAGAAATCAAGTCAGTTCAGTTGCCGGAGGGGGTGTGTGTGTGGCCCATTATCAGTAGCTTAGGTGGAGGTGTGACCATCAAGAGGGGAGAAACTGCTTTTGTAAAGGGGCCAACCACTTGAATCTCATTAGTCCGGCAATCTTGAGATGCTGAATGCAAGAATTTGATGGACCATATAAGGTCAATATTGTCTAGCAGCATTACTAGTACTTCCACTTCTTGCTGGGGGTTTGAAAACATATAGGGGTAAATTACAGCCAAATAACATCACAGAACACTGAGAACCAGGACTGGTGGCTGTAAAGAAACTTATGGGACCACAGAAAACTTGGCTACAACCATGATAAGTGGTCGTCCAGCTACTTAAAATCATGCCACATTATGGATGTTGCTGGACAAGAGTGCGCCAAATTAGAGAGGTTCAACCTATATTCACAAACATAATTGCAGTGCTTAATATTAACTGCTTATTCAGGCTTTATGAAAGGTCAGGGAATGTAATTATAAGTCATATCAATATAATCAATACACCATTAGGTCAATATAGAATGGTAATATAGTTGCCATGTGTTTCTCTGCATTTTTTTATGGAAGGGAAAACAGGTACTGTAATAGCTGGATGATGTAATTCAGAGTTTGAAATGAATAGGTGTAATGTGCTTGCTTTTTTTTTTCTTTCCATAGGCTCTTATTTTCTGGGCTGTATCATAGTGCTTCAAAACTAAATGCTAGCTACAGAGATGTTTGATTAATTATCAGATTGTTACACCACTGAGAGATACTAACGAGAGAGATTTTAACAGATTATGGGCTAGAGAAATGTATGATTTTTTCAGTGTGGAAAGACTCTAATACTCTAGCTGTAGTCCTACCATCACTGCAATTGTTCAAGCTCAATGAAGCCATTGATGAATGATGTCAATAGGTTGCACAGAGCCAAGAAATTGCACCTTTTTGTCCTGTCACAGAGCTCCTGAAGAGTGTTCAAATGTAGTTACAGTAGAACCTCGGAGTTATGGACACCTTGAAAATGTCTGTAAAACTCTGAAATGTTCATAACTCAGAACAAAGTGCTGTTCGAGCTCCAGATCCCGCAGATGACACTCTAGGCAGGTTTCAGCAGCAGCTTAAATTCCTACTCAGCACTGGCTTGTGTGGAGGGGTGAAAGATCCCAGCTCTGCCCTTCCTCTGCTGACTCTGTTTGTCTTGGGTGGGCAGCCCCAGCATCTTGCCGTAAGTGGCAGCACCCGGGGTGGGAGAGGGGAAGGGGACAGGAAGCCCACATGTGCCTACCTTTGGCTGCAGTACAGGCACCTTACAGTATTTGCCACTTTTTTTGGGCTCTGCTACTGCCTGGTTGGTTCCTTCCAGTTTCACATGGTGCCTGGTCGCTTAGTCAGTCCATAACTCTGGTGTTCATATCTTTGAAGTTCGGCTGTATTTATTTTTAGAAATTGCCTTCACAAGTACTTGTCAAAGCCCAGCCGTCAATGGACAGTCAAAGGAAGTAGTAGCACTTTTTATCCTCCTATGGCAAAAAAATGCATTATTCAAACAAAATGATGTTATGATTTGATTAATCTTTTCCCTGCCCTATAATAAGAATAAGGTTCATGGCATCCTGGCAACAAGCCGCTTTTATAAGAATCCAATGTCTTGGCCATGTTTCAGTGTTTAATCGCTCTGCCATGAAGAATATTCCTGAAAGAGTAACTTGCAGTGAGCATTCTGATTTGGCAAGGACATCAACCTCAGGATTATTAAACAATTAGTTTTGATAGGTCATATTTTCATGGGCAATTGGTAAATGCCTCAAGTATTTTGGTAGGTGCAACTCTGCAGTAATAGTTTTATTTCAACATCAATAGTATATCTATCTACTTAAATGAACGTAGCAGGTTTATGAAATCCTGTTAGTTTTCTTTAAGTAGTCTTTTATAGTCTCCAACATGTTCAACAGTAGAAGGATTAACTACAAATCCTCCAAACACAAGGCCTGATCCTACTGTCCTTTCTCAGGCAGCATTCCTGTTAATGTCACTGGAGCATTACTATGAGTAAGGACAAGAAGATGGGCCATTTGAAAGTAGGGGGAAAACAAGGAGCTGGAGTCAAAAAGAATTGTGCCACTGACTTCAATAGGAGTAGAAGTCTACTCCTTAGGTTTTGCTTGGCTGAGGGTGGTGGATGTGAATGCTTTTTAAAAAATAACAGTCACAGTCAGAGTTACTTCTGCTGCCTTACGTGTATGTGTATTCATAATACTCCTTTTCTGTTCACTGTCCTTCAGAGCTTTTCCCAGGGAAAAGAATCCAGGAACAGAGCTGGTGTCAATGAATTTTTCTTGAAATATTACATTCTTCTTCAAACATACTAAAGATTTGTTAGTTTAAGGGTACGACAGGCGATTTAAGCCGATTTATCAAAGAGGTTGACGCCAGGCAATTGTAATAGCAGTTTGAGTTAAAATTCCATTATCCTAAAGTAGTCAAAGTTCAGACATCATTAGTTGCCCTAGACATAAAATGAACCAATCCTATCTTGAGATATAAATGTATCATTTATTACCAAAGCTGTATAATTGCTTTAATTACTCACAGCATTTCCCTGGATATGTCTTTTACATACAGAATGATAAAGAGACATGCAATATAAATTTCCTCTATTTGTGGTATATTTAGGCTTGAAAGCATTAATTATTTCTCCCTAACCCAAAGTAATATTTTTTCTCTTTTTCTGTTAATTGCTAATCTAAGTCCTAAAATGTCAAGACCATAGCCATCTATGTGAACAGAAGTATAGATTTTCACATTTTACTTTGAAATGTTGCCTAGTATTAAAAGATACTTAATGGGAAATGGTCTGACGTTAAATTATCTTTCACATTTGCTGCTTCCAAAGAATAATGTTAAGACAGCTAGGGTAAATTTAGACCGTGTAAAACAATTGTTATTTTTAAGAGGTGTGATTTCTCTATGCATGTGTCCCCCAGTCAGTATTTGGGTATTTCATTTCAGCTACCTTAGGGTCAACATCTTCCCTTCTTTTAAGTATGATTTTTGTCATTTGTCAAAATGCCATTGTATGAAGAAGCACGAGAGACCTTCAGGTTTCACTAGGATAGAAATAATAATGCCTTGTTTTAATATATTTAGGAGGACACATTTCTGTATTTTGAAAATACCACATGGGTGGTATTTGTAACATAAGAAAATGTTGCTCCTTCCTGTAGGAGATGTGAGGGTGGGGAGCCTATGTCTGTCCAGAGCACTGCTTACTGAACTGAACTACTAGACGTTGAACCTTTCTAGTCTGTCACTCTCTCATCTGGTAACATCTGTAATCCAGCATGATTTTGGTTAGCTGGATGACTCTTTATCATGGGTGTGGTCCAGGTTTCCATGTTTCTATAAAGTTTTGTTTGCAGCCACCAGTCCTGGCTCTCAGTGTTCTGTGTTGTTATTTAGCTATAATTTACTCCAAATATGTTCCAAGAGCCCAGTAGACAGTGGAAGTGTTGAGTAAGGCTGCTAGAAAATATTGATCTCCAACAGTCTGGCAAATTCTCTTGTTCTGCACTTTTCAGGTCCCATGAGGGTGCCAGACTAGAGAGTTTCACCCTGTACTGGGCAAAGCTGTCCGTGCATTGAATTAGAACTGAGAACAGAAATATGTCAATTCAAAGAATATCTTTTCTTTCCCGCAGAGCAAAAAGGTTGAGTGAACTCCTGCAGCCTTTACTCATGTTAGCAGTCTCCTGTACAATTATTTGAGGGATCTATGTACAATTTATTAATTCCAGTTTGATGTTAGGGTCTCTTCTTTTTCAATCTGTTTCATGCTGCCAACTCCACTTTGGGGCTTGCATGCCTTTTCTGTGGTCCTTTTACCCCCAAGTTGGACTGAAATTTCAAAAGGGGGTGATACAGAGCTACACTGGGGGTTTATTAAACCTTGATGATCTTCTGTTCAGAAAGAAGCCCCATTAGAAAGAGCTGGTTATCATCCAGAAGAAACAGTCTGCTCAGGATGGCTGATAACTAAGAGATGGACCCCACGGTGAAGGATTTGATCACCTGATGAGGCTGATCGGGGTCACTTGACAAAGGGGACTGGAGTTGACAAAAGAGGCTCTCTCACTGGCCATTTCAGAGAGAAATAAAACAAGACTAAAGAGACCAGATTTCAGAGGAGAAGCCATGTGCAGGAGGACAGGGAAAGAGGAAAGATCCTGGACAGCTTAGAAGACAGTGAGTTAAATCCCCAGAAAGATTCTAGAATGGTGAGGAGACTGAGATGAGGGTGGTGTAAGATGTCTTACTGTTTTCTCTGGATCTGTGCATTTCTTCTGTCTCAAGAGTGATTGCTTTAGAAAACTTAAGTGAAGTCTCCATGTTATGTCCTTCAACTATCATGTTTTCCTGGAAAAGTAAACTGTAACCCACAGAGCCCACAAAGTCCCCTCAGGGAAAAGTTGTGCTGAAGCAGTGGAGAAGGGGAATCAGTACTGTTCCTGGGGCAGATGGATGCTCAAGCACCATTTCTGTGAAGGGTAACAAAGACCTGGTGCTCAGGGAATGTGCCAAATGGGTTAAAGAAAGAGACAGCACTGAACCGAGGAAATCTTATGACCATATAAATCCATCATGTGGTACCCAAGATTAGCAGTTGCATGCTGAGTGTCCAGCAGCTTGATCAGGGCTGTGACATGACCGACTTCATCTACTCATTTGAAAGAAGGCTCTTACTTCACTTGAAGGGCTTCACTGTAGCCCTTCAGTGCTGTATGATTTCTTCATAAACTGTGCATGTTCATGCTGCCATGTATGTGCTCTAGCAAGAGGTAAATTTGTTTGGCTTTTTTGAAGACTCACATTTAATACAGCAGTTCTATTAAGCACGCTTGAGGAGGAAAGAAGCAATTAATATGATTTCTGTAAAGATTTAGGATTCAGAAAGTAGTAAACAAAATTGTCTGGTAGACTCAGGATCGTTTGTGCTATTAGAAAATATTATTAGCAAATGGTGCATTTGTTTCAGGAGGCTTTGGGGGTTTCTATGATAGATGCTTGAAAGGATGTGGAAACAAAGAGCATGACAGATCTAATTCTCAGGAAAATGTGATGTACAATGCAAGTCAAACAAAGCGGATACTGGGAAAAATCCCTGTTAATATTAAACATAGTTGCCTACAGTGCCGTGACTCAGACTTTGTTGACTGTGGCACCTTATTAGTTTAGCCCATTTTAACTGCATTTGCTCCTACATCTTTCAGTTACCCAGTTTCATAGTCTCACTCTGTAGTTGTAAAAACAATGAGAAGTCCTGTGGCACCTTATAGACTAACAGATTTATTGGAGCATAAGCTTTTGTGTGCAAGGACCCACTTAGCTGCATCTGACAAAATGGGTCTTTGCCCAGGAAAGCTTAGGCTCCAATAAATCTGTTAGTCTATAAGGTGCCACAGGACTTCTCATCATTTTTATAGATGCAGACTAACATGGCTACCCTTCTGATATTTGTGGGTGTAGGCACTCAACAACTTTCCAGACGTTATTTTTCTGATTCGTCTTACTCTTGTAGGAAATAAAGCAGAGCTATGTGGCAAAGGAGAATAAATGCAATATCCTCTGCTCTAGCTTTGACAATAGATTTGAACATGTCTAAACTTAATTTAAAAATATATGTTTATTAGGCGGAAGAGCCTCAGCTGGTGCGAATTGCCATTGCTCTGTTAAAGTCAAAAGAGCTATGTCACTTGTCTCTTCAAATATCCATGGATGTAAATTTTGAATTGGGCAAGTGTGGGTGTATCTGTTTTTGCAGTTCGAGCATGATATTGGAATCCAGAGATATGTTGCCGACGTGATTTTGGGCAAGTTATTTTACCTGTCAGCAATCCAGATCCTCAGTGTGCGGGAGGGCAGGGAAAGAGGAAGGATCATGGACCGCTTAGAAGACAGTGAGTTAAATCTCCTGAAAGATTCTACAGTAGTGATGAACCTGAGATAAGGATGGTGTAAGAGGTCTTATTGTTCTGTCTGGATCTTTATTTACATATTTATATGTGTATTTATCATGTGTATATCTATAGCTAATGTCATGCACAAAAATTACTTTACAAGCATGTTTAAGTTGCAAAGTTAGGCATTCAAAAGATAGGAAATGTCAGAATTAAGGGTGCCCACGTCCCCATCCCCACCTGCTTCTTGCTCCAGTCTCCCTGATCATATTCCTCTGGCTCTTCTCCCTCTGCATTCTCCTTTTTGCTGGACAGAAGCTATCAGGGTCACTGAGCGCCCAAGAGGGACAGTCTCCCTAATCGTCAATCTGGGGCATTGTACCCAGCAACTGGAACAGCTGTTGCAGAGAGATTCAGAGGCATCAGACTGAGCTGGAGCATGCTCAGTGCAGGCAAAATCTTTGGAGAATTTAGCTGACCAGTTTCAAGTGTGTGTGAACAGAAACGTTTTCAGAGGCTCATCACTGAGATTTAGGCTAATTTTCCATGAGGATCACGAACGATTCATCTCTGACACCTGGCAAGTTCCACCTCCTTATGCCAAAGCCTGGGCGCAGTGAAGGGTGATCAGGTGTCCAGTTTTTGGCTGTAATGTCCAGGTTGACCAGTCTGTTAAAAGTCCATTTGGAGATGTAGTGGAGCTAAGACAGGCTCCCTGCCTGCCTTGGCTCTGTGTGCCTTCCAGAAGCAGCAGCATGTCCCCTCTTCAGCTCCTACATGTAGGAGAAGCCAGGGGACTCCACATGCTTCAGCAGCCCCAAATATTTTTTCTGCAGCACTGATTGGACAGGAACTGCATGGGCAGCATCTGCAGATGGGGCATCACAAAGAGCCACCTGGTTGAGCTTCTGCATAAGAGTCAGGGGAGGGGACGTGCCGCTGGTCTGGAAGCTGCTTGTTGTAAGCACTGGCCAGTGTCTGCATCCCTGAGCCCACTTTGGTACCTCAGCCTCCTTCCCAGCCTTGATCCCCCTGATCCCAGCCAGGAGCTCCCTCCACCACCCCAAACACCTCATCCCCAGCCCCACTTCAGCATCTGCACTCCCCAGTCAGAGCCCACATCCTGTCCGCTAACCTTCCCCCCTGATCATGATCACCTTCCCCCTGCCCCTGCCCAGAGCATCCTGCTTCATCCCAAAACATTGATCCTCAGCCCCATAGCAGAACCTGCACCTCCAGCTGGAGCCCCCATCCTGACCCCCACACGTCAACCCCATGCTACAGCCCAGTTAAGTGAGCTAGTGACAGAGAGAGAGGAACAAATGGAATAAGCAGGGGATGGGGCCTTGGTGAAGGGGTGGAGCAGGGTTTGGGGGTCTTGGAGGAGGAGCAGGGCAGGAAGTGAGGCAAGGATATTCATTTTTGTGCAGATAGAAAGTTGGCAATCCTAGCATGCTAAAGCTTCTCAGTTAAACAGTTATAATAATTTTTAACATCGGCCAAGCAACTTTTCCTTTAACCTCTTTCTAAGAAGCAGCTGAGCCATTTTCGCTGAAATTCTCCCAAAAGATTTAGACACCTGACATGAAAAATTACAGCTCAAATAGTTAAAGATAATTTTATAATTATATAATTAAGTTATAATTATAACCTTGCCAGAGTATTGTGATGGAAAGTGTTGGGCAACCTAAACAATACACAGTGTTAGATGCATCACTATTTTTTGTGTGTGTGTGTGAACATTTGAGTATTTCAATTATAATACTATATTACATGTCACTTGCATAACACTATCCATCTTAATGTCAGAGAATTTGCAAACATAAATGAATTTATCATCAACTCTTCCTTTGAGTTAGATAATACAGTTATGGATTATCGAACCCTGCATCTCTTATTTCCTTATCTGGTACTAGCCACAAGGTTATCTTTTCTTTCTTTACTGGTGTTATTAACAAAAATTTCTGCAAATGTTTGCAGTAGAGGTGGTTGAAGATCATTGAGCCAACCAAAGTGAAGGTAAACACTTCATTAGCTGGAGAAAGTAATTATTTGGAGAATATTTACTGTTAATCTAAGATATGTGGCTTCATGGATTCATTATAGTAGCCTATGAGTCTCTCAGATACCATAGGAATGTGTGTAGTATTAAAAACAAAATCTAAGGAAGGTGCTGCTGATAATGCTGACAGAGACTAAGATCGCAGATTGAAGAACGTATAGCAGATGAGCAAGCGGGATTCGGAAAAGACAGAAGTACCATACAGCAGATACAGGCACTAAGACTGATGGCGGAGAAAGCTCAACAAAAGAACAAGAACTTATACACTTGCTTCATCGATTTCAAAAGACATTGAACAGTATAGATCAGAAAGTGACTTGGGCAGTGTTGGAGTCATACAGAGTGAATAGCAAACTGATACAGTTGTTGAAGGATGTCAGTGACAATGCGGAGGCAGCGATGAGAACATGCAGGGAGTTGGGAAGTTGGTTTAAAACAAGTAGAGGTATGAGACAAGGAGATCCAATATCGCCAAGTATCTTCATCACGCATCTGGAGAGAGCGATGGACAAGATCAGTGAAGAGGCAGAAGGGATATCTGTGCATGGGAAAAGAATTACCAATCTGAGGTTTGTGGATGATATAGTTATCACTGAAGAAGATGAGGAGAAGCTAGTGAAAATGGTGCAGGTGCTAAATGAAGAAGGGAAGCAGTATGGACTGATTATGAACATCAGTAAAACAAAAACAATGGTATTTGGAGATAAGGAAATAGGAAGGAAGATCAGTGTAGACGGTATTGAACTAGAAAATGTAGGGAAGTTCGCATATCTGGGGAGCAACATAATGTATGATCTAGACTGTAAGAAGGAAATAGCAACTAGAATAGCAAAAGCAAGAGCAAGTTTAAAGGCAATGGATAAGATCTGGAAAAGCAAAGCAATTAGCTTAAGAAGGAAGCTGAGCATCTTGAAAATGTGTGTATTCAGCGACATGTTGTACATATGTGAGACATGGGTAATAACAAAAGATTTGAAAAGAAGAATATTGGCATTCAAAAGGAGTTGTTATAGAAAGATTCTGAGAATAGGATGGATGCAGAAGGTCACCAATGAGGAATTATATAGGAAGATACAGCCGAAAGAGAACCTGCTGCAGAAGTTTGTAAAATGGAAGCTGCAACTGTGTGGGCATATTTCCAGAATGAATGATGAATGAAAAATCAAAACCCTGGTATTTGGCATAAAGATGGTTCAAATAGGAGAGGCAGACCCCACAGAGAATGGGTAGATGATATAGTAGATTGGTGCGGAGCTAGTCTACAGAAAGTAAGCCACTCACACTGGACAGGGAAAGATGGAAAGGAATAGTGAGAAATGCATCAGACACCAACCAGTGCTGAGCCCACAGTTATTGATAATGGTGATGATAATGAATCCTAAAGATTGCATGTGACTGTTTTCTTACACTGATACTGGTTTGTATATGAAAGTGACTTCTATTACTCAATATTCTCTTGTAAACCAGGGAAAAATCCTTGGTTTTATAAATCTCTCTCTTTTTTTTTTTTTTGCTTGTCTTGACAGGAATGTCATAGAGCAAGTCAGAAAGGTACATCTAGCTAGGGGAGATGGATGAAAGCTTTTGTTTTAAGGAATATTAGCTTCAAATGAAGTGTAGCTATGATCTGAAATGTGACTATATAAAAAGTTTGCCTTCTCATCCGCAAGATCTATTCACTACATTTTTACTCCAAGTTGCCTCTGTTTGTTTTAATAACAGAATGAAATTTTACTGCAGTTTACACCTATTAATAGATACAACAAAGCAATGGAAGAGTGAATTGGGCTCTATTTGGTCTTAAACGTTATTAACAAAGTTGTTAACTAAGTTGCAACTACAGGGCCAATTCCAGACAGTGCAGTTGCACATGTGTATTTGAATGCCGAACTTGAAGGCTGTGGCGTGTAGGAGTCATCACTGAGCATAGAATTTGGGTTTTTGGAACATTTTGTTACTAATGCTCCTTCATGAGCAGAAAAGCAATTCATGGCAAGATGTTCAGAACCCAGGTTGAGTTTGCAGGGCAGCAGTTTGGGGTGAGGCGGGAAACTTCTTACATGTGGAAACTATGTAAGTTTCATTTGGAAAACATTGATATGAACTAAAAAAGTGTGGAATACACAAAAATATGCTTTCTGAGGTAATACCACTCTTGAGGGCTTTGGACCATGTTCTTAAACACATCTTTGCTATCAGCAAAGCCATAGAGGAATTGACATGGTACAGGTTGAACCTCCCTGGTTCAGTGACCTATGGAGTCAACAGTCGCAAAGGAGGGAATTTGCCGGACCGGGAGAGGTCAGGTCACTCTAGGCTGGCCCTGCTCCAGACAGCGAGTCTCCCTGTCCCTGGTGGCCACTCCCTGCCCTAGGCTGCCAGGGCTCCATGTTCCCAGCTGCAGGGGTTGCCTGCTGCCATACCGTCCAAGCTCCCAGCTGCTGACAGTTTCTATGGCTGGGGCTCTCTGGTCCAGCATATCTGTGGTCCTGCTGGATCACTGATGTTGCTGGACCAGAAAAGTTCAGCTGCATTGTTAAAAGTATCAAAATAGTTGCTATTGTACATTGGTATTTTCACTGCAAGTGAGAAAATAGTATGAATTAAAATGCATACCATTTCACATATTTTAAATTTGACTTCCTAATTTTTTTTTTTAAATTCCTGCTTTTATGCCAATATGGTTGTCATCTTGTTTTGTTCATTAAAATAGAGGCTGAGTTAAATTTAACATGTTCATTCACCTGGGAAACAAAGTTATTCTGTTTCTTCTCTATCTTGTGCCCCACAGAGTTGTACAGATATGGCTAGAGTTAGGGAACTTTTAGAAAGACGCAGGTTACAAGGCTGAACATGCTAATGACATGGGGTAGTATTTTCCATTGCTACATCTAGATTCCATTACTTGGTAACACTAAAACACATTTAGGCTATGTCTACACGTGAAGCCAACATCGAAATAGCTTATTTCGATGTAGCAAGAATAACGTCTACACGTCCTCCAGGGCTGGCAACGTCGATGTTCAACTTCGACATTGCGCGGCACCACATCGAAATAGGCGCTGCGAGGGAACGTCTACACGCCAAAGTAGCACACATCGAAATAAGGGTGCCAGGCACAGCTGCAGACAGGGTCACAGGGCGGACTCAACAGCAAGCCGCTCCCTTAAAGGGCCCCTCCCAGACACACTTGCACTAAACAACACAAGATACACAGAGCTGACAACTGGTTGCAGACCCTGTGCCTGCAGCATGGATCCCCAGCTGCCGCAGAAGCAGCCAGAAGCCCTGGGCTAAGGGCTGCTGCCCACGGTGACCATAGAGCCCCGCAGGGGCTGGAGAGAGAGCATCTCTCAACCCCCCAGCTGATGGCCGCCATGGAGGACCCAGCAATTTCGACGTTGTGGGACGCGGATCGTCTACACGGTCCCTACTTCGACGTTTAACGTCGAAGTAGGGCGCTATTCCGATCCCCTCATGAGGTTAGCGACTTCGACGTCTCGCCGCCTAAAGTCAAAGTTAACTTCGAAATAGCGCCCGACGCGTGTAGCCGCGACGGGCGCTATTTCGAAGTTAGTGCCGCTACTTCGAAGTAGCGTGCACCTGTAGACACAGCTTTAAAGTTAAACCAAGTGAGTTAACTGATATAGAGCACTGTTTCTCTTCTGATACTGCTGGCGAGTGTATATAGGTAGTACATTAGTACACAGGTTGAACCTCTCTCGTATGGCACCCTTGGGAATTCACTGGTGTTGAACAAGAGAATTTGCGGAATCTGAGGAGGCCAATATTGTCTGGCAGCATTGCTAACACTTCCACTGCTTATGGGGCTCTTAGCAGACATTTAGGGGTAAATTGGAGCTAAATAACAGCACAGAACACTGAGAGCCAGGACTGGTGCCTGTGAACAAACTTTATGGGACCATAGGAAACTTGAACCCATGATAAGTGTATATGTGGCTAACAAAAATCATGCCAGACTACAGATATTGCCAGATGAGTTTGTCGAAGTAGAGAGGGTCAACCTGTAGTAATTCATTTTATGTATTTGGGGCCAAATTGTACTTTCAGATGTGCATGTAAGGTGGAGTTCCTGTTGAAACTTCCCTTGCCTATGGTATAGCATTTATAAATATGGATGCATAATATAATAATGATAAATGTATCAGGGTACATGTTTTCTTTCCTAGATCCATGTGTGGATGATCCTTGTGTATGCAACCCTGTTTCTAAAGGAGGGATGCCCTGCTGATTCTGTGGCAACTTACAAGCCTTCCTCAAGATGCTGAGGAAGGTATCTATGAATCTGGAGTCAAAGAAGGCTGAGAAGAGGGAGGCAGGGCTGAGGGGAGGAATTACGAGGTTAGAGGGACATATATGGAGACACCCCAGAAAAGAGGGTACACCCTGAGGCAGTATTATCTTCTCTTGGAGGTCATCCCAGCCCCAAGGTCTCAGTGCATCCCGACCAAAAGGTCTCAGGCAATCATCAAAAGTATGGCTCTGTTGCAATGGCATTACCAAGGAATAGGAGAAAACCACTGGGGGCAGAGAGTAGTATACAGGGCTTTATGTGGATGATCCTGGACTCTCAAAGAGACCTGATTACTCTTGGGGATCCTCCAGATTTGGGGATCTCATGCAATAGTACAGGCAGGGGTCATAAATATGGCTAACATCCATATTCTGATCAAACTACAGTATCAAAATCCATTTCACATCCATTTTGAGGTGTTGAAAGGGAGAAAAATCACAAGTTTTATCTTTCACCCTCTAGAAGAAATAAAAGTTTACTCTGTGTCTGATTTCAATAGGCCAGAAATGTATGTGACTTTTTGAACTTGAATCTGGAAAATCTTTTCATTTGTTTCTTGTGGGTCTTTTGATTACAGAAAAAGTATAAATCAGAAATATGCTATTTTTGTTATAGGCCATCTAGGCTATGTCTGCGCAGCAGAGCTATATTTGAATACTTTGGTATCCTGAAATAGCTACTCTGTCATTTCAAAATAGTTTTATTTTGGCATCCCTGTGCTCCTTGTTGCAGGAGGAGTAAGGGATGCTTCGAAATAATGCATTATTTTGACATTTGGTGCTGTTTGGAC
This sequence comes from Carettochelys insculpta, assembly GCF_033958435.1. Classification (NCBI taxonomy): domain Eukaryota; kingdom Metazoa; phylum Chordata; order Testudines; family Carettochelyidae; genus Carettochelys; species Carettochelys insculpta. The sequence goes on along the minus strand of NC_134137.1, from coordinate 306,292,818 downwards.
AGTGCCAAATGCCAAAATAGCCTATTTTGAGTTTAGGCTTCCATGTAGATGTAGCCCCAAAGGCCATCTGTCTAAGAATTTACAAAACATAATAAGCTTTCTACGGTGATGGCTTCATGTTGGGTATGAGGCCTCCATTTTGGAGAAATGAGGGGAAAGTGAGCGCTACTCAGATGACTAGTTCTATGGAATAGGCTTTAGCAAACAAATTTAAGCAAGACAAACATGTTCAGTTGGTATCATTGTTGACAGACATCATTAAGCAATGAGTGGAGACTATCCACTAATATTAAATGTGTATGTTCAGCTATGCATACTACTGTGTACAATATATACCTCAGCTTAAATGTGCGGTGAAAATAATTGATCAATTATTATGCCATCTCCTCTGAGACATCAGCTGTGTGTATGGAAAAAAGGACTATTTAACAGGTAGCAGGTTTTTAAAAAGTGTTTTTTCACACAGTGGACAATCAACCTGTGGGACGTTTAGCCAGAGGATGTTGTGAAGGCCAAGACTTCAACAGGGTTAAAAAATAACTATGGAGGATAGATCCATCAACTGCTATTAGGTATGATGGGCTGGGATGACACCTCTAGCCTCTCTGCCAAAACCTAGTAATGGACGAGGGGGGATGGATAAGTTGATGATTACCTGTTCTGTTCATTCCTTCTGAGGCACCTGGCATTGGCCATTGTCAGAATACTGGATACTGATCTAGATGGATCTTTGGTTTGGCCCTGTTATGGCCATTTTTAGTTCTTATAAAGTTTAAGCTTAACCAGGAATACATAGTGGCCTTGTGGAAAGATTTTGGGATAAAATTTCTGAATTGCAGGGCAAGGATAGCAGGATGTAACTAATTAGGGCCTAACGCTGATCTCAGTCACACCTATAAAAACCCATGAACTTTAATGAAACAAGGTTATCTTTTATGGCATTGCATGGGCATGATTTGCAAGCCTCCTAGCTTTCTTTCTGTAAATAGCAGTGAGCTGGGTTAATGTATGTTTGATGCATCTTATTAGTTTTAGCTGTCAGTTGTGTAGTTTCTGGAAGTTTTAGCAATAGTTTTGCTGCCATATCTGTACCCATGACAAGTAATGGGTAAGGACATTCCATGACCCAGGTGACATGGAATAATTTGCACACGAGATTCTTCCTTGTTTTGTGTATGTGGTAAGAACCTTAAAATCAATATGTCCTCTCACTGATTGCTGGCAGGTGCATATCCTTGCGTTCAGGTGTGGGAGCCAAAAGTAGTAGTGGGTTGATTTTGTGGTGTTTCACTTTGCAACAATGAGCAAAACTTAGGCTGCGGTTGGGAAGAAATCACTGGAGATTTAGAGGTTGATTTGAGAAGCTGCTGTAACTTGACAGCTAATTGATACATTGGTCCTGTAGCCCTTTTTCTATTGTAATTGGATGCAGGTAGAAGACTTCTTTTCCTCTGGAATTGCAAGATTGCAGCACCCAGACTTTCGTAGAAGGATAATAGATTTGATCTAAAACAATTCACGTTAATAGGAAAGTTGAGTCAGATAAAGATGTTCAATATAAAAAGTTACTATAGAAAAGAATTAAACAATGGTCACAAAAATAGAGAAATAAGACTAGTTTGCTAAGCCACCTTCCTAGCATCCACGAACACCTACAATGAGACCTTGGCGTAAAGCTGAAATAATCAGCTTTTGCCTTAATTGTCTGGTTTGATTTCAGTCATCTAAGCAGCATGTTCACGTCTAAACAGCACATTGGTAAATTGGGCCATGTTTGTATAATGTAAGGCAAACACTATAGGCCAGCTTCTTCCCTGCTATTAACTTCCAGTCTGTTCAATAGGAATTGTTCCCATTTATGGCATAGCTGAATTTGTCCTATTCCTAGCCCAGGGCCAGGCAAAATACAGCCTGGGGGCTGGGTCCAGCCCACCAAACCACCAAATCCACCCCATGGATGCTACAGGGAGCTCCAGATAGAGTCCCTGCCTGCCCTGCCCCTCCTCAGAAAGCAGGTATGGGGTCCTGTTTGTCTGTGAGCAGTTGTGAGCCTAGGGAGGGAAGAGAAGCTTCACAAGCTGGTTTGTGGCCAATGGGAGGTTCCTGTCTGAAGCACAGGCAGTACACAAAATACCTTTCCCCGCCCCTCAGGCTCCTGGCTATTCACAGAGCACATGCTCCTGCCATGGCAACGAGCCAAAGTGACCTGCTGGGCTGCTGGCCAGGAGTCACCCAGACAAGCCTCCTGGCTAGAGCCTGCCTTTGACACCCCAGAGCCTCTCTCCCCACAATCCTCTGCCACCCTACTTCACATAGCCCAACCCTCTGCTCCCCCTCCTGTACCCATATCCCCTCCCAGGTCCTGCACCCAATCCTCTGGCCCAGGTCACAGCCCCTCCTGCTCTAGGTCACAGCCCAAGCCCCAGTATCCCACTAAGTTGCCCTCCATCACAGTCCAAACCTATGCACCCCATCCTTCACCCAGTCCCCTGCCCCAGGTCACAACTACTCCTCGCAACTAAGCCCCCTGCCATATCTTCCCCCCGCCACATTCCAGTCCATTACTCCAAGCTCCCCTCTGTATTCAGCCTCCATCCCCACCCTGCACCTCCACCACTATTATCATGGAAACGTTAAGCCCTTGACCGCTATCCAAATTCTTGAAGTGTCCCTCCACACCAAAAATTATTGCCTACCCCATCCTAGCCTATGATTCTTTGTTTTTCATAAGCTTCTGTAAAAATTTAGAGGCATTATTTTGTTAAGGAAACACAATAAAACTTGTAAAGGAAAGAAAACGTGATCAAGTAATTGAGACATCTTAGGTTCAGAATTCAACATTTCCTCATTCACTCCAAAATACATCTGGATGCAACATTTATTACAAGTCAGATGCAGGCCAGACCCACTCAGATCTTATTCCAGTGTAAACCCCAGTAGAGGTCTTCTGTGGCAGATAACTAACTGGGGAACAAATTAGTGACCATAAAAAGTTGCTGTAGTTCTGTTGTGGTAGAGAGAGCTAGAAGGACAGCAGTGATCAAAAAAATCAAAAAGTGAATGGCTCAGGAATGCAGTGTGGCCAGTGTCCCTAACGAGTGTATTGATTCAGTACCTCCCACACTAGACACCGCTCATAAAGTTCCTTTAGAGGTTAAATCTGGTGCCCTCTCTTATGAATCTCCAAAGGGGTTGGTGACAATGCTGGCCTCTGGTTTTGTCCCTTTGTACTTGCCTTTAATGTCTCTTCTGATATTTCCCATACACTTCTGCTCTGTAAAGGATTCCTGAGTTTTTAAAGGCTTAGGATAGTGTCTGGGTCTGTACAAGTTTGTTAAAAAGAAAAATGTCAGTATATTATCTCAGAAATACCCTAGATGCTTCCACGTTTGATTCTTTATAGGTAATACCAGTAGGGTACCTTTATTCAGTCAGTCCAACTCGCTGGTATAATTTAGTAGTGGTTTTATTTATTTATTTAGCATGTTCATCGTTGTCTAGTTAAGTGATGGAATCTTTAGCGGCGTGATGCAGTTCTTTTAGGCCACTGCTGAACCTAGTCAGTGGGCATTTGTCAAGAATGCACACCCGTGTTGCACCACAGCTGCATAAAGGGCTGTCAAGAAGACCCCAGCAATACTGGCTGGCTGGAAAGAGACTGGGAACCTGTTCAACAGGGACCCCAGATGATGAGACTGATCAATACCAGGGAGGGGTTTGACTGTGGAGATGGTGACAAGCGACAGGTTGGGAATTACGACAGATATTCATTGCTCTTGCCAGAATTTATCCACCCTAACATCCTGGCATACCTGATGAGACCATAATGAGCACAAGGAGGGCAAGTGTGCAGCGGGCAGTTGAAAAAGGTCATTGTGCAGTGGCAAACTTGGGTTGGTGTATACTTTCTCCAGTAACTGGTCAGTGGCAACCTCTTGTCTGCAATGAGGAGGAGCAATATATCTCAGAACTGGGAGCCATGGGAGTGGAGTTGGACACAGCGTTGGAAAAGATGCCCATGGTGGCATGTAGCGGTGTATCCACTGGTTTGATGTGTGACCATTGACTCCATATTGGTGCACATTACTCCACCACCAAATTGAGGTGGCAAGAACTGATGTGTAAGTCTGAGTATGTGCACCCCATCATCAACATGCCAGTTTACTAAGACTATTGTGCTTCTTGACATCAGTTGCTATTTTCCTCAAATGGGCATGGTAACTCAGTGTGCTAATAAGAACACACAAAAGGATCATGAATTCACCTCATATAGAGTGTTTTATTGCAGTATAGTGAACTAAAACGTGTTTACTGATCCTAGGTGATGATCCATGCATTTCAAGTGTCTTTTCAGACTTATTGCTCACTAGATAAACAGGCAATTAGAGTACTTGCCATGGTCTTGGACTCTGGCTCCAAAAGGAAGGAAACAATGAAGCTATTTGATCATCTCACAGCTGACTTATCAAATCATTTCACAACCTCTAATGTGCATGCACTTACAGAGGGAGTGATCTTTTGTGTTTAAAGTAAGGAAAAGGGCAGGTGCTCCTGTAGAAACTACCATTCATTCCATGTTCTCTTTACCATATGCTATTACGTCATCAAAAAACCTCAGATTCTCCCCCCAGTATCACATAGCTAAATGCTACTCTATTTTTCCTCTGTCTTAGTACCTGTACATTTTGAGTGAAGATTCTCCGTCTTTGGAATTAACTCTTAGTAAAGGTCTGCAAAAGACAGAGCTTACCTACTTTCAGGATGGGGCACAAGGCTTATGTGCTGAATTTGGATGTTAGCAAGTTGATGGGTTTGTTGCTGAATGAGAATGGGGATTGTTGGTTCTTTTCCTTGACTGAGAGTCACTTTTCAATTGATGGAGGCAGGGGCATGGATAGTTTCTAATATTATATCTACCATCACCAAGTATCTGGGCATGATTGCACAATAGTAGCATAGCTTCATCAGCACCAGGTGTTGGTCCTAAAGAATCAGTTTGATGTTTGGTTATGGGACAAATACATAAGCTGCTTGAGAAGTATGATCCAGCTCAGTAAGATTTTTAAAAATGTTCCAGCTTATGTTTTCTGAACTAAACTACTCTTTTCAGAAAGGGGCATTCCCTCCCTGCAGGAGACTGTGCATCTTTGTGCACTAAGAAAGCTCATTGGAATGGATCGTTCAGAGATTTCACAGATGATATCTTCATGACTGCTAAATCCATCTCTCCCCTGGACTTTGGAGAGCTGCCCAGTAGATGCAGTGCTTGCTTTGGTTACTCAGTTTTGAGTTGGATCCAGTGTGCACTTTACTGTTGTATAAACTGTCTATGACTGTACACCTTTACATGTCATTTATTTGTGCTTGCATTCAGATAGAGATGAGTGAAGAATAGGAAGTATATGAACAGTGACAGTCCAAGCTTCCCCTCTGCATTCTGCTCACAGTGCTTACCTTGAAAGAGACATCCACAGGACGGACAGGGAAGGATGCAAATTAACGCTAGTTGTGCTGGGAGTACTGTGTGATAAGGACTATTTTCCTAGTGGAAATTGGATGGAGGCCAACAGCAGTCTCTCAAAGGTATTGCAGAGAGTAATGCGTTTCGGTCACTACTAATGTGTGGTAGATTTGAACCTAGAAGTGAAATTCTGCATATTCCATACAAATGAACTTTAAATGACATTTAACACACATGGAAGAACTGCTGTTCTAAGAATAACTTCATTAATCTTTACACTTCATAAAGATCACAATATACATTTTTCTTGATTTCCCCCTTCCCTGCACAAACTAATCTTTTGCAGAACCAAAATTGCTGTACCTAGTTTTTAAAGGTTAGTGTAACCTTTAGATTAAGTGGGGGAGAAATGAAGCTTGATTCACTTAAGGCTCTTTGGTCCTTATTAGCCAATGGCTTAGCAGGAGCTCAGAGAGACACTGTGTTTCTCTGAACTCCTATATGTACAGTTTAATAGGGTGCGGTGGGCAGTCCACTTTGCAGACAGTCCACTCTGCCTTTTGCCCGCCTCCTCCCTGCCCCTTCTGGTATGACAGCACTCAGCAGGAGCCAGTCCTTTCACTTTCTAGGTATAACACTCTTTTCTGCTCCCTGGCCAAAGACCTTTTCATCACTGTAGTCCCCTCTGTGGTCTTTGGTGGCGATTAGGCTTAATGCAAGTTCTCTGGACAAGAGTGAGCTCTACCCAATGAATGCAAAGACAGCAGGTGTGGAAAATTACTATTTACACCGCTGGTGGGCAACCTGTGATCCACAGGCCATGTGCATTCCTGACTGTGAGCCGTGAGACATTTTGCTGATGTTGAGTGTTAATGGGCACCACTTCCCACAGCAAACTATGGCCACTGCAGCGAGCTGCAGCACATGTGTGGGGGGTGGGGCCCACATGCCTGTGGACCGTCAACGTTATCAAAATATCTCAAAGCCTGCAGTCAGATTATCCTGGTGCACCACAGGTTGCCCCCCCCCCACCACTTTACACCCTATTAATCGCCCATTGTCCCAGAGAGTTCCATGCAGGGACTGGATGCTTGTTGAAAGGAATTGACCTCCCAGTTTCCAACTCTACGTAGCTCACATTCAGGCTCAGTTATGAACAAGGTCTATTATACTGCACTGCAGCCTGGACACTTGGGCTCACAACCAAAAAAGGAAAGTGTCATGGGATGTTCTGATGTGGGTCTCTCTCAATCTCTGTAGATGAACCCATTGCACTTTGTATTAGATAATTAAATTTGTGCTGAGTCAAAGAATGGCTCTGGACCAGTGTTGGGCAATGAACTGAGAGATTCTTCTCTTTATTTTTTCTCCTCAGCCAGCAGAGAAGGGAATTGAAATGGAGCTGCTACATGAGGGAGGTGTACAGTAATCACTGGCCTAATACAATTCTTGCCGTGCCCCTAGGTTTTTTTTGTTGGGGTTTGGCAGGTGCTTAAGCCAACTGATTTAAACAGATGGGTGCCAGTTAAACTGTGGCTGTGTATACACAAGAACTGCATCTGGCTCAGGTCAGATGACTTTCTTGTCAGGCTTGGCTTATGGGGCTACAGGATTGCAGTATAGACATTTGGGCTGAGCCTGGAGCCTTGGCTCTGAGACCTTGTGAGGGGCAACTCACAGAACCTGGGCATGAGCCTGAGCCCAGACTGTCCACACTGTTATTTTTAATCCTGCAGCCTGAGCCTTGACCTGGGGGCTGAAGCTCAGTGCTGTGCGTTTCTTATTGCAGTATAGACATACACTGAGTGACAGCTCTTTGCCACTGCAGTTGTTAGGCAGTACCGTGGCTTCCTCGGGATTCTACCAGCTTTAACTTTGCCCTGCAGATTAACACTCACGATACTTCTAGGCCCAGACTCTCCAGAAGTGTCTCCCTGCAATGTCCAGCCCTGACATAGCTCTCTTAGATATTACCAAGCCTGCTGTCTCTAAAGAAACAGTGTGTACACCTGCCTGTTGGCTCAGCAGAGGATGCATACCTCACTTGATCTGAACAGCACAGAGATTTAAAATGAGAATGCATTTATTAATAAAGAGAAAATGATACTAAGTAGAGACAATGGAAAATGAAAATGGCTACAGATAAAACAAATGCATAATGGTGCTTCCTAATCACTAAAACTTAATTCAGTAGGTTACAACCTTTTACTGTGACAAGTTTCTTACCTAAAGAAACCATGCATTTCCGCTCACGCCCTGGCAATAGATCCACCACTCAAAAATACAAAGAGTGCTGTTCTCTTTTTGTCCAATGCTGGATAAGGGAGCCATTTTCTCCCCTTCTTATAGTCCAGTAAACCCCTGAAAGACATTCTTCTGAGATGTATCCCCAAATAAAGTTCTTCTCTGTTACTGTTTGTGCTCTATAGAGCTGACACCATGCTGCTTTTATAATCATCCTGATAACTTGGTTCTTCTGTTGTGTTAAAATGCAAATGAAGCATCCATGTGTCGGTTTCACCATATTTGATTCTCAACAGGAATCAAGACAAACAGATGATAAGTCAAAAATCTTTTGCCTGGGAAGGCTTGTCATCCACCCTGCTTTGCTACAAGTTTTAAAAAAAAATATTGGGCACATAAAATTTTTCTACTAACACATGGGCACATGTCGTGCAACACCCACGATGACTGCTATGGTATATGTTTTCATTTCATACCTCCGCGGCACTGTTAGCTTTAGCGAGTTGGTCAGGCTTAATAAGAGTTGCTGTTATACATATGACAGTGAGCTCTTTGCCAGTGGGCAGTGAGGGTCTCTAAGGTCACACTTCTGTGGAGCTGAGCCTCAGTGTTTGAGAAAACAATGCCATTTACACTGTTGTTTTTTTTCTGATAAGGTTAATTCCCAGCTGTTCAGCTTTAGTTTGTTTCTAAAAAAGATCATGTCCCCTGCATGACACCAAAGCTGTACCATATTGTAGAACTGCCTGTCAGTTTTTGTACCTTTTCCATTATACAGGCCTGCTTTATAGGAGCCTGAATTACCGTGTATTGCTAATATGCCAGCATTATACAGAGTTGAGATTCGTTATAAGTAGCATTTTGCAGGCAATTTTTTGTGAAAGTCTTTGCCCTGGATTTGTCTTAGTTCTTTATTGTAGCTTCCTTTTTTCGTTGTCAGAGTAGTTATTTAATTTGTGCAGCAGCAGAACACCAAGGTTTCACAAATCAAGGAAATATTGGATTAAAAACTTCCTATTGTTTGCTTTCAAATTACATGGGGATTTTTTCAAAAGCCAATTGATTGCATTCATATTCTGGCAATATAGTACAATTAATATTGGATGTATGAATTGCATATGGACCTAAAACAAGCCTTCAGTTCTTTTATGGGAGGTAGAAATTGCTTTTATTAACAATGCATGTATTTTTGACAGGCTCACTAATCGTGATTTGTAAGGCCAAGAGTAAAGCTGGTTATGTTTGTGATAAACGTTGGCATTCAGATTGACATTAAGGGATATTAGAATCCAACACTCTGAAATCTGCCAGTGCATTTTGTTTATATTTCATGTATGAAGTGCATAGCAAGATAGCATTACAGCAGTTCTGAAATCATAGCTGTTCTATATTTATGGTTGCACCTGATTAGTCAACCCATCAGCTTAGCATCTGTTTTTTAAATTCCATTCTGCCTCAGCTTGCTACTAGTTCAGCAAGAGAAATGCTTGAATTTTCAAGTGTGTGTGCATATGCTTCAAATGAGAACATTTCAATGCCAGACCATAGCAGTTTAGAAATGATATAATGATTGATGAAGAAAGCTGAGCCATTGTAAAGCAATGGATGAAAATTTAAATGCAGAAAAAGTCAGGACATTCCAAGTGATGCTTACCATAGCAACCATCTTGCTTTGTATACCAATATTCACCACTAAGTGTTAATGCCTTTTATATGTATGGCTGGTTTACTGTGAAAACCATCGTGTTGAAAGTCCTGATCTGGCATTTAAATGCTGAACTGTAACGGTAAGGAAGAGTGTGGGGAGTGTGCATCGAATCCCCTTGCTTCAAATAAAAAAATAAAAGAGAAAATTCTAGAATTAAAAATGAGTAAATCATGAGAGAGAGAGGAGAGGCACTCTTGTGGGGAAGCACAGAGTACACAGGTCTCCTATGTGTTTGCACTTAGATGGGAGTGTGCAAAGTCCTTCTTACCTCATTCCATCAGTAAGAAGATGGTGGGAGGGAGAGGAGTAAGGAGGACTTTTTCATCTAGCAGGGTTCGTAGGTCCCTGCTCTTGTTTACACATACTCCCTCTGTCTCACACAGAAGCAAGGAGGAGGCAGAAGGATCAGAGCCGCAGTGAGAGCATGGCTATCACAAACAGGAACATGGAGAGTCTGGCAAAGCGAGTGCAGGTGCTGGGATAACACCATTGCCATTGCCACTGTCACGGTCACACTCGCCTAAAACCCTGCAGATAAGTGTTGAGAGAACGGTATAAGGGATTATGGATCTCAACCCCTCCCTTCACAGGCAACCCTCAGACCACATCCACCACACAGCAGCTTGCCAGGGCTGGCTGGGAGGGTGGGCTGGTGCACCACAAAGCACCCAATTAGAGAAAATCTCTGACCTGTCTGATTGGCTCAGACTCACTGTTAGACCAGGAGGAGGCACAGTAAATTGTTTGAGAAATTAGGTAAATCCTTAAGTTGCTGTTACACTGGACCCTGCCTTCTTCTCAACCCTACTTTGTTCCCGTCTCCTGCCTCTCTGCTGTGTGCCAGATCCCTGGCCTCTGATGTTGTCTCTGGGACTCTGACCCTTGGCCCCTGGCTTTACTCCTGACCCTGTCTCTATTGCTGACTCCTGGTGTGACCACTATGCTTGACTGTCTAAGGCCCAGTTTATGACAAGGGCGGAGCTGGAGGAACACAGCTCTGCCTCCACTACCTGACATGGAGAATGGGGTCTCTCCCGCTGCTTCTCTTCCTATGTAGCTGGTACAGTGAGAGCTCCCTCTCTTGTCTGCATCAACTTTAGATTCTGCCTGCATCAGATCCAGACTGTTCATTAATATTTCAAATACCTTCTCCATCAGGGAACTGTGTAACATTCATTAGATGAATATTTCCCGGCTGAAGGAGGTCCTTTATTTGGGGAACAGAATGACACAGTCACCATGTAGTGCTCTGCACTTACTGACATTTCAGAGTTGTCATTAGAGCGCTTGAGTCAGGTAATTCTAGGGCTGGGACTGAAACACAAGGAAGCAGTTTCCTGCTTGTGTATGCAAAGATGCAGCCAGCACAACCAAAAGAAAGTTCATTGGAAACTCTACCAATCACCATGGCAACACGTACCCTCTGCAAGCAAGTGGAATTATGCCTGAAAGACTTTAATTGGAAAAAGGGAGACAGCCTCTCTCTACTTTTTAACTTGTTCATTAATAACTTTTGTCGATCACTATGATCAAATGTAATTGTTATCCCTAAAAGTAAATTCTAAGTGTTTTACACAAATCTAGTTTGTTGCACTCATTCTGCTGTCTTAATACGCAAAGTTTTCTCACGTTATTCTCATGTGTGCTGAAGTTGTAAAATTCAGCCTTACTTCAGAGCTTCTAGAACGGTTCAGCATAGTGGTCTGATTGTGCAATCAGTTTGCAATGGACTCAAATATCGAGAGAGGTGGGTTTCTTGGGGAACCCATTGGTCTAACTGGGTGTGCCCAAACGTCAAAAAACATGCTTCCTCACACTCCCAGCAAGAACATTTTTCTTTTGAAAACCTCTCTGCACACGCAGCACTCCTGAGATCTTCACTGAGTGTGGGAGAGTTGCTTCCTATATATGCTGCCTTTCTGCAGCCTGTCCCATCACTTCTAGAAATCTTGTCAGGTATTTGGCTGAAGGAGAGCAGTATAGCCTCTGGCTAACTTGTGTCTGGCTCTTGAGAGGCTTTTACGCCCATGTCCCCTAGGGTTTCCCACATTACATGCAGAAGACTGAGGGACTCAGTCTGCAGGAAATGCCAGCTTCTCTCCTAGGAAACCTTCCCCAGATTGGAGGATCAGCAGGTCTAACAAAGGGGTACCCCAAAAGAATGATAATGGATGGGCCACACAACATCCTCTAAAGATGCCTGGCAAAAGGAGCAGAGCAGAAAACATTAAAGTGGGTGTTGCCAGTCAGTGTGCTGCACCTTTCACAGAAGACGTCATGTAAAGTAGGCATGTCACAGGATCTTGTGGAAAAGGATGCTGTGGGCAGGGAGGAGGAGAAGATGCTTACATGGCTTTGTTGTATTGCAAATCCCTAGGTGGGAGTGGCATTAACTACATGGCTGCATAACCGTCATTGAGCAAAATGGTGAGCTTTTGCCGGGTTGTACTGAGCATATGCATGAACCTGGACTTCAGATTTGTGGTGGTGGGGTGCTCTCTTTTGACGAAATATGGGGGCCATCCTTTGCCACATTGTGCTGTGTTGGATGTTACAATATTTCCCTGGGTTTACTGTGAGCAGGGCAACGTGGATGGATGGTTTGAGCATAGGACTGGGAGTCAGGAATCTCGTGTGTTTTAACTGTCACTTGCTCTGTGATCCCCAGCAAGTTATTTAACTGCTTTGCCTTAATTTGTCCTTTTGTACAATGAGGCTAGTAATAATGTCCAGTGTACCTGGCACTTTGTGAAGGATTGCACGTTATACAATGTGAAATTACCATTATGATATAATAGCGATACAGGGTAAAACATAGAATGTGTGAATTTGCAAGTAACACACATTTAAGTGAACGGTTGAAGAGCAAATACATATCTATGTGAGCTTCACACACAAGAACAGTTGTGCATAACCTTTAGTGCCTGACCTTTTTGTCTGAATCTTTGCTCCTCCCATTTAAAAAGAAAAGTTAAAACAGGACCCGAAGCTGTGGGGTTGAGCTAAGAGCAGTAGTTCATCATGCCTCCTGAGACACTTTTGTAAGATGGAAATAAAAGTAGTACCAAGTGCATTTTTGTTTGATTTGACCACAATAAGTAGGTTTATGGACAAGGATGGAAAAGGCAACAAGCCTGAAATCGAGGGACGTGACATTGTCATGCAATATGCTTGAAAATTGCTGATGAATTCTTCATACAAATGACAATATAACCATAGATGCTTCCAGAGTTAATGTCAGCTTTTGATATTAGCTGCATAACAACTAGTCATGCAAAGTGAACCTCCCAATGGGTATCCCTATTTTAGAAAATATTGTTTTGAGTAGCTGTGTGCTTCTGAGACAACTCACCCTTTTTCAGGTTTATTTGGGCCTGTTTTCAATCTGCTATTTATTGAGCAGTACAGTAGGATTAATTCCCTTAATTAGTGTAGCTGTTCTGTGTAGCACAACTACAAAACTGATGTTCTGTGCTTGTATTCCTGTGTAGCTCACCCTTGGTATTGTATGTCACTTTTGAATGAGGCCATGATAATGCAGTGTTCATCTAAATGTCAAATTAAAAATGTATATGTGAGAGTTCAGGATCCTGCCCTAGCTAATTATTCAGCAGGGAATTCTGAAATTCTGTGTTAATGAGGAGAAACATGCAAAGCACCAAATAGCTAAACATCAAAAGCTGACGTTAGTGAATGTGCAAGAGGTTTAAAACTGGAGAACCCAGATCAGCACTTGCCCAGCATGCATGCATGAAAAAGGACTGAGCTTAGATAGTTTAAATCAATAAACTGAGTGAAAATCCTCAAACACCAAAGAAAGCGAGGAAGACCTGAGACATACACAAATCAGGAACTGATATGTGCTGAATGAACGAGGGATGTAAAACTGAGGGAGCTGTTTAAATGTGGAGCTATAATGTGGCTTTATTGGAACCTGGAGGGAGAGCCTGCTAGCAAATCTTCCCAATGCAGATAGGTAAAGGCAGCACTGGCAACTTAAGGAGGATTTCAGAAGAATTGGATTTGGTGAGTACTTTGTTAGCACCCTGACTGAGGAACAGAGCTGGCCGTTTCTGACCGGGTTGCCACGTAGGGATTCCGGTACACCTAAAATGGTGACTGAATATTCTGGTAGCAAGTAGATCAAAGAATTCACTTACATAGCTCTGCGTTTGGGGAACGAAGCAATGGTGTTGATTTTGGAGCTTGACCTTTTTGTGCTTATCTAGACCTTTGTCACCTCAAGGCCAGACTAATTCTGCATGACGTTATATCTTGAGACCACTGGAAACCTGCTGTCGCTACAGAATGCAGCACAGGCTGTAAAACCTGCCATTTATGTAGCAGTTTCACACTAGCAGTCCACACCACCAGTGCTCTGGGACCTGCACTGGCTGCCTTTGAGTTTGAGTAGGATTCTTGTTGTGCTTTTTTCATTAGTTTTGTTTTGTTTTTTGTTTTTACCTTGAAAGTAAGTAGGTTATATTTAATTAAACAAGGGACTACATCTCTGTGCCAAGCTGCTGTTGATCGAGATGCTTAAGCTAGTGTTCTCTCATGATAAGTAGGAGTGGACAGCTGTAAAGGTGCTTTCTGTGATGAACTCTGTAAAATTTCTTTAAAAAAATGTGGGAATATTTATATTTCTTTGCAGCTTTGGTTGCCCCATAGAACATTATAGGAGTGAGGTTCATAATGTGGAACTCAGTCCATTGTTGTTATAATGCTTATGCTTGTGAACAGTTGTGACTTTGGGTTGGAGGGTAAATGGGGGTGCAAAGCGGTGATGGTGTTACGGAACAGCTTTTTCCCAGTTCTTGTGTTTTAAAATACTTGCCATTCAGTGGATTCTTGAGTCAGAGTGAGAATTTGTTATATTTTTTCTGCCCCTTCAATCCACATTTTTCTTTCCTTCTGTTTGTTTATCTTGGCTCATCTTCCATATTTTACTGTCTCTTCAATTTTTCTCTCCCATTCCACCTCTCTCAAGCTGCTCCTCTTTCTTTTCCCTGCATTGTGTTCTCCCCATCCCCGATGATTTCATCCTTCTCTCCTTTCAGCGTCTCCTTCTCTCCCTTGATCTGAGTCTTTCTTTGTCCTGCCATACCCCTTAAAATAGTCTCTCCATCTCCTCATGCACTCTTTCCTTTTTCCCAGTGCACACATCCACTACCCCTAAATCCACTGCTACTTTCTCATCAGCTCTTAATCTCCAATACACTGCCTCTTGCATCCATAAGAAAAGAAAAGACAAGCAAATGCTGACTATGCTGTTTGCTGATTAAGACCCCTTAGGCACACAACTCTGTTACCGTTTATTTTTTATCTCATTTCCAAGAGGCACAGGTCAGGATGTTCCCCATGAAGCATTAGATAACTGTGCTGGGGGCTATGCAGAAGCAGGTACCTCATACCCCCCAGTCTTACATGAAAATAAACTAACTGCTTTTACTGTTAAAGTGCTCTATGCTTTCCTGGGTGAATTTTACACATTTTCAGAAATTTTGCAGGGGTGTCTCTGTCTTAACTAAGGAATAGTGACAAAAGGTACTGAATGGCTGGGACACATACCTTAAGCATCACTTTGCTGATGTCCATTATGCACCTGCTTCTCTGATATGCTGAGCACGCTTTTCTCTTACACTGGGTTCAAAGGGAATTCAGTATATGACACTGAGGCTACGTCTACACGTGCCCCAAACTTCGAAATGGCCATGCAAATGGCCATTTCGAAGTTTACTAATGAAGCGCTGAAATGCATATTCAGTGCTTCATTAGCATGCGGGCGGCAGCGGCGCTTCGAAATTGACGAGCCTTGCCGCCGCGCGGCGCGTCCAGACGGGGCTCCTTTTCGAAAGGACGCCACCTTCTTCGAAGTCCCCTTATTCCCATGAGCTCACGGGAATAAGGGGACTTCGAAGTAGGTGGCGTGCTTTCGAAAAGGAGCCCCGTCTGGACGCGCCGCGCGGCGGCAAGGCTCGTCAATTTCGAAGCGCCGCTGCCGCCCGCATGCTAATGAAGCGCTGAATATGCATTTCAGTGCTTCATTAGTAAACTTCGAAATGGCCATTTGCATGGCCATTTCGAAGTTTGGGACACGTGTAGACACAGCCAAAGGGTGTCAGATCTTTGGCCCTCCACACCTAAGACCAGCTTTGCAGTCTTATTGGTGGTGAAGGAGCTATGAGCCCAACAATAAGCAGAAATTACAGCGCATGTCATGATAGATAAGGCCATTGCTCTCTAGCAGGGGTTGGTACCTGACTGGGCTTAAAGCCCATTTCAGAAAAAACACTGTTAAGCTAATGTAACCACCGACATGCAGGCTCAAGCCTGGGACCTCTGGAGCGTAGTGCACAAGCCTCTCCATCAAGGGTCAGCAACCTTCCAAGGTGGAGTGCTGAAATTTAACCTTTTGACCTCTATGTATAGTCCAAGTGCCGGTGATATTTTTAAAAGTTACTAATAGTGCTACTTACAACAGCTTCATTAATAAATAAATGAAGACGCAGAGCTTTACCCTTTAGGTAGTGGTCGGTAGCATAGCTGGTCTTTTATTAAACCACAGGCATGTGGCTTTGAGCAAGCTCCTGGCTGCACGGGGGAGGTGAGGCGGGGCTGAGCTCCCACCTCATGAGCCAATGAAAATCGTCTCATGTGCCATTCTTGGCACACATGCCGGGGGTGTTGCTGACTTCTGCTCTACAGTTGGAGCTAAAAGCCATCTGGTTATCAGCTAAGGCTATCAAGGAGACTCATCCTTTCTCTCCGTAAGCTGTACGTGTGCCACTGCATGGGACAGTGGAATATATCCAGTAGGTGTGTGGGTTATGCGAACTCTGGTTCATTCAAGGGCACCATTTCAGGAGGATGTGTGTGTTGGGGGCGGGGAGAAGCAGCAGTTGTGTGTACCAGGACTCTGCTTGCTCTTCTTCCCATTCCGCTGACTACCAGGGAATGAGGGGAACGTACAAGGATTGCGTGAATTACTCCTCTGCCCCTCCCCAGGATGGAGAGTTACTCACACCATCTGGATACTTTCCCTTTGTTCCCTGATAGCCAGGGGAATGGGAGGAAGAGCAAGCAGAGTTCTAGTATACGTGGCTACTTATCCCTGCCCTCCCGAAATGGCACCCTTGCATTCAGTGGATCTTTACTACATTCTTAAAGATAAACATATGCTTTTTTTTTTCCTGACCTGAAACCTTGGTTGTCAATACTTAATGTGTCAAAGGAAGAGAAAAGTGCCTGTAATATACCTAGCAAATAGTATGATGCTGTCCCGGAAAGGAGGGGTGAATTTCGTCGTAAGCTCTGCAGTAAGTTGATGCCCTGAAGCATGAAATAGCAATCCATTTCAGAACCACAAGTGTCAGATGGTGTGCCTGTCTCATCATCAGTTCAGTAATACAGTAATAAACAACTTTATTTTATAAACCACCATTCTGGAAGGGCCCGGCATGCTGAAATGAAGCAAATTAACACAAACGTCAACCAACAGTGTATATATTTCTAAACTTAATTATGGAAAAACTCATTTCAAAAGAATTGAAAGGTTAGAGACCTATGATATAAAATGTACTCTAATATAATATATAAAATTATATTGTAGTTTCATTACCTATTCCCCACTGCCTCTAGAGAAGATTGAAGTTTGACCCTAGACAGGGTTGGCAATTTCCTGGGAAAATCTAGTTTAGTGCAGGATGATGGTAAATACTGGCTTTCACCAAGATTAAACCAGAAAACTGGGAAAACTAATTATATTAATGTCTAGCAAGCAGAGAAGGAATTTTTACAGACTTGAGTACAGCCATTCAAAATGAGAAATAGATTCAGTCTACATACTAGATCAAAGTTGATCTTCTGATACACAACGCTCCATGGCCATCAGGGCTGGTAGTCTGCAGCTCTGCGTGCTTCTGAAAGCTTAATGCTTCAGACCTACAATTTAGCATTATGGTTGTTTTCATATAATCAAATGTTTTTGGCTTTTGTCCATGATATTGAACATTGAAATGTGAGTCATGATGTCTATAACTTCCTTGAGAAAATACCAAATCAGAATGCACACAGGCATTCCAATAATTAATATTATAATTACATATATTAGTTTTATGCCTACTCCAGTTTTATTTTTATGTGTACCACTCCAAATTAACCTACAATGCTAATAATGCCTCATATAACCAAAATTTGACTAAGTAAATAAAATGAAGTGTAATGTGGTGTGCCTTGATGAAATGGTTTTCAAAATGGAAAATAGCTTGCACTGGGACGAATCTTACCCAGGATGGTAAAAGCAGTGATTTTACTTGGTGAAAACTACTTATGGTAAATATCATACCCTCCCTTAACCTATGGAACTATACAGATCATTGTTTGCTAAGCCCAGGATCTACGATGGGATGTAAGGGATGAGTTGTCACCTAGTAAGAAGGGAAGAACAGAGTCCAGGTTGGGATTTTGCCATGTACCAATAACCCAAGTAATGAGAGAAAAACACACTACTACTCATTTTTAGTTTGTCAGACTGAGCAGCACTATTTTTAAAAAAGTGAAGATGACAAGTAGATTTCCTTGAAGCCTGAAAGATAAAGTACTACAGTTAGTGCATTTCTTAAGTCACAAAAACAGGGATCAAATGCTCAGCATTAAGGTCATTCAGACAGCTTGCTGAATAAACCGCTAAAATGAAAACTTCCTATTTCTATTTCTTATAGGGGGACTTAAAGGCTGTGTCTTCACTTGCATTCCTCTTTCGACAAAGGCTTGCAAATAAGGGAAATTGGAAACGCAAATGAGGTGCAGATTTACATATCTGGTATCTCATTTGCATATTCCTACGAAAGACGAAAAGCAGTGTAGACGCAGCTCTTTCACCCCATCTTTGAAAGGACCCTTCTTGCCATTTTTTATTGGAAGAAGGATTCTTTTGAAGAGGGGGTTAACTTTTGAAAGAGCCTCATCTACTCTGCTTTTCTTCTTTTGAAAAAACAATATGCAAATGAGGCACCAGATATGCCAATCTGTACCTCATTTGCATTTTTGATTTCCCTCATTTGCATGCCTCTTTTGAAAGAGGAATGCAAGTGTAGACACAGCCAAAGAGAAACGAATGACAA
Source organism: Carettochelys insculpta (assembly GCF_033958435.1). Classification (NCBI taxonomy): domain Eukaryota; kingdom Metazoa; phylum Chordata; order Testudines; family Carettochelyidae; genus Carettochelys; species Carettochelys insculpta. The sequence continues at coordinate 306,274,280 of NC_134137.1, read as the reverse complement.
TGAAAACCTCAGTACTTGAAGTATTTCTTTTTTTAAATCTGGAGGAGAATTTGCTTCTAAAATTAAAAATTACTTTCTTGCTCTTGCTTTTTATAATAAGCATGTTAAGGTTATCGCATCAGTACCTTGGCTTATCATCTTTGGGAGAAGTAATTACCCTTTACCAAATACATTTTACAAAGGACAACTGAACTGTAGAATAGTTTAAAAACTCCATAGCAATGCAAATGGATAACTGTCTCTGGAAATATTATAAAACATAATTAGAATTAATTGCACAGACTACATTAGGATGGTCTATTTGTTGCTTTCTTTGTCTTATCTGTAAAGGCTGTTATATATTGGGTTTAGTCACATGCTATTCCTGGATCCTGTTACAGAATATATATTGAATATTTGTCCAATTAGTTACATTGCAGATTTAAGGTATTATATAGTGCAATAACTACTCTGCTTATTAAATTTTGGTATCCTGAGCTCTTCCAAATTTTTCTTTTGATGCAGCATAAGGCTTGTTGAGATGATTACATTAATAATACATTACTATCAAAAATTGAAGTGCAGCACGGAGAACATGCTAATAGGTTTCATTGATTTAAACTTGAAAATAGGTGCAAGCAATCAGAAAGCAGGTGCAAGCCTGACTTTAAACGAACCAGCAGTGATAACACAATGCCAGAGTCAGAGGTAGGATGCATAGTTCTAATGCAGAATAGGAAAAAAAGTTAAATGTAATGAAGTAACTGAGATTAAAGCTCAGAGAGAAATCTAAAAGCTTGCACTGGCTTTCGCAGATACTTTTGAATTCTAAAACTCATTTAAGTGATTTCATAGTTTCCTAGTTTCTCTCTTTTTTGATTCAGTTCTGTATTCTAAATTTTAAAAAATTAGAAGTGGGGAGGGAGCAACTTAAAATGATACTCAAGATGAAAAACACACAGAGGGATCAGAAAAATACTCAGTGACTATTTAGTTCTAGGTAAGCGCACCACTCTACAACTGGACATTATTAGCCAGACTGTCACTAGTTTTGGACAATCTAACTATTCCTCTTCACAATCAGAAAACAATTATCTATCATAGGAAATTCCAGGGCAAATATAGAAAAGTCAAACAGATCAAGATTGGCTATCCTTCAGTTACCAGGTTTTTGTTTTTAAATGCCTAATTAAGAATTGTTCCCATATGTGTATGCATTAAAATTTGCTCCTGTCTGGTGTGGGAATGTGTATTCTCACTCACACTTTTGTGCATACACACTAGGAAGACCTTACTTTTTTTAGATGATCTTGGGGACTTCTAGTGTAGTCTTGCAGGCTTTCCCATAGCTTATTCAGGTTGACCTAGGAAGCATCTAGGAAACAAAGCACATTTATTTTTTGGTACAATTGATAATACTTTTTTCTGGAGTCTCCCTCTCTCTATTTCTGAAATATCTGAGACTTTAACAGACACAGTTATTGCACACTGTGGCGGAGGGAATCCGTAACATACCCATTGTACTGACCTGGACGTGGGACATGAGGGAAAGAGAGGTTTGCCCAAAATAACAGAATAGATTTGTTAGCACTGGAAGTAGAATACAGATCTCTTGAGCCCAAGCAGAGGGCAATAGGGCCACATAGCTATTACAGTGTATGTTAGCTGGGTATACCTATGCCTTTGTTTCCTGGAGAACATTAAATTTCAGTCAGTGGAATTTTAGATGTATTGTGCCAGTAGCAGGGGGTTCAGACTTCAGGGACTCAAGAGGAGCAAGTTAAGCAAGCCTGTAAGAGGAACCCATTAAGTTAGACCAGCTGGGGCTCACTAAGCAGAGATAAAAAAACTTGGAGCCCCCCCCACCCCTGAAAGAAGAGTTGGGGGATGGGAATCTTGGAAAAAGAAACTATAAGACTAAGCAGGGAACTAGAAACATATTTATGCTGACCTCTTCTGAAATATGGCTTTACATCAGCTGTTTAATTGTGAGTTAGGATGCAGCAAAAGCTGAGTAAAGGCAAACACTGAATTTGAGGTTGAGTTCCAAGGCCTGCCTACCTTGTGTGAAAAGGGATGCACAGAAGCAAATCTCGACAAGCTAACACTGTGTCACTTTCCGTGGTATAACAGCAAATTGACCCATTTGCCATGCAGGTGAAAAGGAACTGCCTCTCATCAACCTATCATCCACAGTCACACCCCACAGATAACACTTGCAGGTCGCCAGCTTGAATGTTGGCCTACAAGCCAGAAAAAATGGATGCCATCCAGAGCAGAGAGAAGTTTGCGTCTACTAATGCTTGCCCAGCACTTCAACTCCACCTTTTTAAAGACTCAGTCATTTTTCCACTCTGGTTTTGGAAGAGTCCTGTAGATTTGACAGAGAATGACCAGCTTTTTTCTGTAGCTATTCTAACCATTCTACAGAAGCTCACAAAAGAGGTAATGAGAATGGCCTGGCTTGGCAGCCTACTTAAGCAAGACTGGTCTAGTTGGCAACTGTAGGGCTGTGTGGTGGTGGTGGAGTGGCAGGTGGTTGATGTTGCAGGGCAAGCACCTGTTTGACTTGATGGTGAATGTGGCAAATGCATCTTCACTCTAGAATGCCACAAACTAATTAAAACATTTGGTAGAAAAGTTGTAAATTTCTGTTAAATTCTACATTTTTATAAGTAATAGGTGGAGAACTCTATGGCTGTCACCCTATTTCTTGTAATTTCTATAGCAATTTTAAGTGTTTGGCTTTTGTACAATTACCTTTGAGGATAATTAACAACCAAGCATTTACCCTAATGCAACTGACCCCAATGATATTTACATATGCCTATTGAGATTCTCTGGCAAACATATGGGGAATATGTTTGTGTGTGATGTTTTGGTGGTTAGGAGAAAAGAAAACCAGAGCTATCCATTCCATGATGAGGAGAAAATGTTTTCTGAATATATATTTACTTGTGGCTAACTCACTGAGGTTCTGCTAAAAAAGAGTCCCTATCATGCCTCCATATTAGCAATAATATGTGCAGAAGGAGGTGATTTGCAATGAAGCAGGTGAAAATACAAAAAATCACTACACATGAAATGGGGAGAAAACAGAAGAATGCTATGTTTGTCCACAGTTTCATATTCTGCAATTTTCAGTGGGAAAGAAAGCAGAAAAAGAGTTCCACATGCATAATACTTTGACTCTTGGGTGAATCTGATTAATTTCTGTTCTAGCGGCTGCAGTCACATTAAATATTCCTCATATGTTTCCCTTGTCCTTTTTGCCTGCTGATGTTCAAATAAAAATTGGTAACTTGTCAGAGAATCATAGTTTTTCATACAATGTTCACTGAAGGCAAGTTCAAAAACATGAATTCAAGTCATGAATTCATTATAATCAAATTATTCTCTTGTGCATTCTGTTTATGGGACTTGCATTACTGAACTAATTTAACTGGACTTCTTAAGCAGAACCATATTATTATTTCTACCTTTGCGTGATTCATTTAATTGTAAGATTCATTACAGACTTGTGTGAGGTGTAAATTAAAGTAAAAATTTCGAAAGTTAAGCTGCCAATAATCATGCTGGGAATTTCATTTATAGAGCAATTCTTTTAATTATTCTGTTTAATTCTGACATGCAAAGGTCACAAGAATAAATTTTCCTTGTAAGAATAAGCACTATGAAAATTATTTAAAACCTGCCTATTACCAACTGAGATGACAGTTCATTTTACTATTCCAAGAGCAGATGGGAAACACTAATTAGGGATCTATATGATACCAAATAGCTGGTGGTATTTTAGGGTCATTTCTGTGATGTTAGTAGTCACAATTTTGTGAGGAATTTCGAAAAGGCTTCAGCGCTGGTCTGAGTGGTACCATTTAAGTCAGTGGTGAATGTTTTAATGATTTCAGTGGGGGCAGAATTAGTTCAATGCTAAGAACTTTTGAAAATCTCACTCCTCCTTCTGATATAGCAGAGGAATATAGCCTAGTGGGTATTACAGGTGATAGAGAATCAGTGCTTCTGGCTTCTCCAGAAGCCATTGATATGGCATATGATCACATGTAAATCATGTAACCAATCTTCACCCATTTTAAAGAAGAGTAAAATGAGGCATCTTAATACTTTCTTACCCTACTAGATCGGTGAGGTTCTAAGGGGCTCTAAAGAAAAGGCTTTATGTAGTAGAAATACAAAGTATTGTTAACTTTATTATTATTATGATAATATTGGAGTATACTTGGTATAAGTATTTGTGAACACCAGACATCTCTTCTTCATTTAAGCATAATCAGCTTCAGAGGCTTGTTATTTGCTCCATATAATTTGCTGCTATGACCATTAACACCTAAATATATCTCTTGAATTAAGTTGATGACAAGAGATCCAAATTCTACCTTTGAGTACTCATGCTTAATTCCTACTGAATTTAAAGCTACTAGAGGTCATGATTTGGCCTACGGTTTTAGTCAGTTTTCCTCTCCTGTCTTTTTGTGTATGCATCTCCATTCTTCTTTCTGAGAATTATGCATGTGCATCAAGAGAGGAATACGGAATGAGTGACTAGTTGTCTTTTAAATTTGACATTGTAAGAGTGTCTTTGTGGAGCTAATGATTCTGTGAATACTGTCTAAGTATTGAAGGTAAATTGTGGGCATTTCTGTGGGGACATCTTTTGATAATTTAATTGAAGAAGGCAGAGTTAAAATACACGATGCTATGCAGTGACTGAAACTAAACCTGAGGGGAGAAATATAAAGGCCATGTCTACACTGTCCAGGTTGTCAGCTCAGCTATGCTAAGCAGATTTCTGGAAATTGCAAGTGGCTTTGCATTTGCATACTCACATGACTAATTAGCATAGCCACTCTCGGCAGAAGGGTCTGCCAGCAGGAAAGAGGTTGTGTAGACGTGCCTCTGATGGCTAACCCCACCTCTGTTGCCAGTGCCTTATGCCTGAATTTTAGCCATGTGAGTATGCAAATGGGAAGCCATTTGCAATTTGCAGAACCCTGCTTAGCATAGCTCTGATGACAGCAGAGCTGATGACCTGGGCAGCATAGACATGGCCAAAGAAGATGAAAGATATTCAGTTTTTCAGAAGGAAAGCTTTAAGCAACATGGGTGAGGAAAAGACTTTTGGGTGGGAGGGAAGCATGGTTTCCTAATTTTATATAGAATTTTGAGCTCACAGAAATAATTAAGGGATTTGTTAATTAAAGTAGTTGAAGGGGTGAATTTCAGGGTTGTATGTTCCTAGATTAGTAGTTTTCAACATTTCGAATGGAAGTCCAGACCCATTTGTAAATCCTACACATAGATTGTGGACTACAGGTTGAAAACCACTGCCTTTTCCAGACCCCTTAGACAGAGTCCATGGATCCCCAAGGTTCCACAGCCCACAGTTTGAAACCACTGTTGTACACTGAGAAATTGCATGGATGAGTAGGACAGGCTTTTTATTTTTGTCAGATCAGAGGGCCTTAGGTAGTCATTGTGTTATAAGTCCTATAAAAATGTCGGACTACGCCAAATGAATACACTTTATACACTATGAAAAGGGTTCTATTTATACGAGGGCTGTCAAGTGATTAAAATAATTGTGATTAAGCACACATTTAAGCATCCCGATAAGCAATAATAGAATCCATTTTGGGATGTTTTCTTCATTTTCAAATATATTGATTTCAGTAACAACACAGAACACAAAGTACACAGTGCTTTATATTTATTTTATTATAAATGATTGCCCTATAAAAATAATAGAAATAGTATTTTTTTCAATTCAGCTAATACAAGGGCAGTCTTTTTACTATGAAAGTTGAACTTACAAGTATTGAATTAGGTATAAAAAACCTGCACTCAGAAACAAAATAATGTAAAATTTTAGAGCCTACATATCCACTCAATCCTACTTCTTGTTCGGCCAATCACTCAGTGAAATGTTTGTTTATATTTGCAGGAGATAATACTGCTTGCTTCTTGTTTACCATGTCACCTGCAAGTGAGAACAGGTATTCACATGACACGGTTGTAGCTGGCATCACAAGATATTTATGGGCCAGATGCACTAAAAATTCATATGTCCCTTCATGTTTCAACCTCTGTTCCAGAGGACATGCATCCATTCTGATGATGGGTTATACCTGATAATAAACCAAAGCAGCATGGACTGGCACTCTGTTTTTGTCATCTGAGTCAGATGCCACCAGCAAAAGCCTGATTTTTCTTTTTTAACGATTTGTGTTCTGTAGTTTCCACATAGGAGTAATGCTCTTCAAAGAATTCTGAAACAATTTGCCACACCTCAATACTCACAGGTTTTGGAAGGCCCTTCAGATTCTTATACCTTAGGCTGAATTATGTAGCTGTCTTTAGAAATCTCACCTTGGTACCTTCTTTACGTTTTGTTAAATCTGCAACAAAATTGTTTTTAAAACAAACAACATGTGCATATCATCTGAGACTGCTATAACATGAAACATATGACAAAAGGTGGGTAAAAGAGAGCAGAAGACATACACTTATCCCCCTAAGAGTTGAATCACAGATTTACTTAATGCATTTTTTATAAAAGAACATCATCACAAGGAAGCATTATCTTCTGGAATGGTGGCCGAATCATGAAGGGGCGTCACATGTTTAGCATATTTGGTACATTAAACTTGGCAATGCTGGTTACAAAAGTGATATGTGAGTGACTGTTCTCTCTTTGAGGTTACATTGTAAGTAAGAAGTGAGAAGTATTCTCTCCTGTAAATGTAAACAACCAACTTTGCCTTTGCGATTGGCTGAAAAAAAAATTAACCGTAGGAATGAGCAGATTTGTAGACACTAGAGTTTTACACTGTTTTGTCCTGAGTACAATTATGTAACAAAAATCACATTTGTAAGTTGAAAATTCATGATAGAAGTTGCAGTACAGTATTTGTAGCAGGTGAACTGAAAATACTAGTTCTTTTGTTTATCACTTTTACCATGCAAATATTTGTAATAAAATAAGAAGTGAGCATTGTGCACTTTGTATTCTGTGTTGCAATTGAAATTGATACATTTGAAAATGCAGAAAAACATCATAAATATTTAATAAATGTCAGTTGGTATGCTATTGTTTACGATTAAAACTGTGATTAATCACAATTAATTCTTTTAATCACATTTTTTGAGTTACTCATGTGAGTTAACTGTGATTGATAGAGCTAATTTATATAATTCTTCATCTGTTTTTTATTTATGGTGGCACTTGAAGATAATATTTTAAATTAAACATTTTGATCTGAGCAAATTAGGAGATTGAACAAGGAGAAATGCAAAATACTTCACTAAGGAAGGAACAATCAGTTGTGCACCACCAAGTGGGAAATGGTTACCTAGGAAGGAGTATTTTGGACAGGGATCTAGCACTCATAATGGACCACAAGCTAAATAACAGTCAGTGGTGTTAAGCTAAAAAAAAGGAAAAAAAACCAACCAAACATCGTTATGGGGCTTACTAACAGGTCATGTAAGCAAGACATTGCAAGTAATTTTTCTGCTCTACTCATGCATGCCAGGGACTGGACTTGATGACCTCTTGAAGTTCATTTCAATTCTGTGATTTTGATCGATCTCATCTGAAATATTTTTGGCTCATCCATCCACAAAAAAGTTTTGAAATTTTGACTTATTGTATTGTACTGTCCCAAAACTTCAAACTCTTGCAGGATGGGAAAACTTTCCTGCCAAGCTCTACTGACCATCCACCAAACAGCACTGAGCAATTGATAATGCTAGTAAACAATAGCCGTTGTTTCTTGCCAATATTTTTATGTGCTCTCTCAGTACTGAAAGTGTCCTCCTATTTGAAATAGTTGTTAGGCATGTTAGCCACGCAACAAACCTACTCTCTTGGGCTACAGCTACGCTAGCAAGTTTTTTCGACACAACTAGAGTTTTGTCGACAAAACCCGTTGCACATCTACACACAAAATGCATTTTGTCAACAGTCTATTGACAAAACTTGTCACTTCCACTGACTACCATCTGCGTCTCCCAGATGAGGAAGAATGCGTTTGTCGACAGATTCTGTTGACAAGAAATATGTGTGCATGCTCTGGGGGGCCATCTATCTGACAGATGAGGCTTCCAGGACGCTGGACAGCCTTGTCTGCTGTGCTTCTGATTGGCTCTTTTGTTGAGAGAGTGGCCAGGCAGTCCAGTTGCTCTGTTGACAGATTGGATCACTCTTTCCTTCCACTTTAGTGCATGGCCACACTCTGTCAACAGACGTTTGTCAGAAAATCTCTTCTGATAGAAACATCTGTTGGCCGATGTTTCTGGTGTAGCCGAAGCATTGGTGTAAAGGAAGGGGTTGCTGTTGCCAAGCTTAATCAAAGCCAAATTGTATCTTCTGATCCAACAATATGCTCATCTGATTGTCTCCACAAAATATCTTTGTGCGTGTTTAAAGTTTCTGGTATTTTAATGTTTTTTGATAAAAATGGTCTCTTCTGGTTACACCAGATTCTTTGTATATGTCTGTGAACAGCATGAACTTTGGTTCTTAACTAATTGAGATTGGTGGCAGTGATATGATGGTCACACTATGATTTTTCTGGCTATCCAACCCATTGTTCAAGTATGGTGATGGACAGGTAGCTTACAGACCTCATACACTTGTTACCGGCAATCTGTTTCCCCCTGACATTTGCCATTCCCTTATGCAACAACTATTATAGATGGAAAACCTAACTGAACGTGCCTCCAGCTGCACTCTCGTTGTGCCTGAGTCCTTCAAAGGTCTTTGTGAATTTGCAGCAACTGCACTGTTGCCTTCCACTTCTACAGGTGGACACTTATATCACCATTTCCTGTTGCATTGAGTATTGCACAATTCATCATTCAGTCCCCTTATGAAAGATACTTATTGAACATTCAAAAGATGATTGTCACTGATCTGAATTAATGGATCACAATTTTCCTTCTGCTTCTGTATTTGCAGTCTGCGCATATGAAAAAGGCCATTTACAATGTTATTGAGGTTGTTCTTTCCTTTGAGAGATGTTTATCTTTTTCAGCTGAAATGGTGACTCATCAGTGTCCATGGTGACCACCTCAGAAGACCTAACTGGTGTCGTACAGAAAAATAGATTGTACGGTGCAGCACAGCAAAATGGTGTTACACCGTGGTGTAAATATTTCCATTTAATTCTTAATGCTACGAGGGGAGTTTGACCAGGTAGCATCACTTTTTTGTACTGTATCTGATTTCTCGTAACTGTGGGTGATTCACTTTTTAAGAGAAACTTATATGGCAGAACATAAATAGGGCTTTCTTGCCATGGTAGGAATTTCAACATATAAATGGAAGACATTACTCAAGCTCTTAGTAGTCAGACAGTAATGTATTGCGTGTCTTAACTATTTCCACCTACTTATTAGGTAATCCCTTATGGCTGTTAATTCTGTAATACAGAGGCAGTAACAACATTATGCATACAAAAGCCCTTAATGAGATTAGTGGGGAATTTAGTACAAGAATAAACAGAGTAAGATGTCACTGTATACAAAAATAAATAAAGCATAAAATACCACATAGTTTAGTGGGGAATTCTTAATGAAATTTTAGAATCTATCTACAGAGTTAGCGGGTGAGTGGAGAAAGCCCGTGTGTGCTATTGAATGGTGGGGAAAAAGAGGAAGGCCTGTGGGGACTAAGAAGTCCAGAGATGGAGTATAAACCGTGGTCAGGCAGCTTTGAAACTACAAGCTCAAGCCTTCATACAGAGTCTGGTATTGGGGCTCAAAAGAAAAAAAAAAAAAGACAAAACCCAGAGAGACTTCAAAAATGTTTTGGTAGCATCCAAATGCAGCATGTTTAAGAGAGGAATCTGAACCATGGCAAGTACCTTTAAAAGCAAAATTGAATTCTACATTGCCATTGCAAACTACTGTTAGATTTCTATGAAATTATTTGCTTTGGTGACAGAGTAATTATTAATCTGCTCTTTTTGATAACCTAGGCTCCCGCACCCTGTAGCAGAAGTTGGTCCAATAAAATATAACACCTCACCAACGTCTCCCTGAAATAGTATTTGACTTTCTCCTTGTGATGAAATAAAGTGTAAATTTATGGCTAGTATTGTGCACACACAATAGAATCTAATTAAATCTTGACTTGTGTCATCTTGAATCTACCATAAGAGATGGGTGAAAAGGAGACTAGCTCTAAGTCTGAACTATTGTCATCACACTTTTAATATCCTTAGTTAACCTAAGAAAAGTGGGAAATTATACATAAGACCCACATCAGCTATTATTTTAATTCTTCAATGAGTGTAAGTTGAATTTAAATTAATGATCGTCTTTATTGATTTTTAAAAATACATCATCTGTATTTATCAGCTATTAAGTGCCAACCCTCACCTCCTGCTTCACTCACTTGTCACTTGTAAAAGCCATTTGCCATCCATTTGCATGGGCCCTGTGATCACTGCAATAGAAGTATTTCAGCTTACTCACTTTTCAAAATGTTTCCATGAATTTGACAGCTGCTATTTAAATATATCCATTACTAAAATGGAGTAATAGGAAGGAGAAAGTGCCACTATTACTTTTGAAGAGAAGTCTTTAAAAAAGAAGACACACACAGTCTACTATTGTATGAAAGATGCTATTTCCTTATTCCTAAAATATAACAGGTCGTGTCTACACTACTGTAATCTTTCGAAAGATGATCTTCCAGAAAATCTCTTTTGGAAGATCTTCTTTCAAAAAAGCACGTCCACACAAAAAAAAGTGGATCAAAAGATCAATCTGTTCTTTCAAAAGAGAGCATCCACACAGCCCCCGCTCTTTCGAAAGAATGGTCCAGGGATCAAAAATCTGACACCAGGAGGACTGCCCTTTCAAACAAAGAGCCCCTGGAGTGTCTACACTGCTTGTTTCCGAAAGAATCTTTCTGAAAAAGGCACTCTTCCTCATTTGGGAGAAGAAGAGGGCCTCCAGAGGAAGTGCTGCATCCTTTTGAAAGGAATTTGAAAGATCGCATTTTGTGTATGGATGCTCTGATTGCTCTTTTGGAAGAAGGCCTGATTTTCTGAAAGGACTTGCTAGTGTAGATGCAGCCACAAAGAAGATCAAATACAGCTATGGTATAGCATGGGGTCAGCAACCTTTCTGAGGTGGAGTGCCAAAATTTGACCTTTTAACCTCTATGTATGGTCCGAGTGCCAATGATACTTTTCAAAGTCACGAATAGGCTTGCTTACAACAGGTTCATTAATAAATAATATTCAGATCTTTACCGTTTAGGGGGTGGTTGATAGCATTAGCTGGTCTTTTGTTAGCCTGGAGGCAGGATGGCTTTGAGCAAGCTCCTGGCTGCACTGGGGCGGAGGGGTGAAACTGAGCTTCCCACCTCGTGTGCTGATGTAAATCGTCTCACTTGGCATCCATGCCAGGGGTTGCTGACCCCGACATAGAGCATGCCATTTCTATGTGTTGATATTTACAAAAAATCTTTTATGATGTCAGAAGACTTATTTTATAATGTGGTAATAGCCACATGGCAGTAGTTGGCTTGTGTTTATAGAGGCTGACTCAAAAGGAAGTCTTTTTAACAAATAAATAGGCTCAAAACATTGTTTGTTCCCCCTTTTATTTATTTTTTTAATCAAATGAATGTAAGCACACTTTGAATGCTGTGGGCTAAATCGTCAGGTGCACCAGGGCAGGGGAGATGCATATAATTTTCAAACAGCTGAACATGCCAAATTATGGAGCAACTGGGGACCACTATAGCCGCCAGTGCATTTTAAAGCTGCGTCAGCATCACTCTAACATACGCTGGGAGTAACAACCCTGCAAAGATTCCTGTACAAGGGAACTCTTTAGTTAACTGTTTTAAGCCAGCTCTAAGTTCTCTTTCTATTCCAGAAGTTGTTCTGAAGGGAGAGCACAGGGGCAAGGATCAGTTTTCAGAGTGTTCTGTTAAGTTATATTTATGTGTTTTGTGACTTAACCTTCTTCTTCTAGGTCTAGCGAATATTGACTTAAAATTTTTCTCCAGTCTTTTGTAAACAGCTGACCTTTCTGTCCTGGGAAAATAATATTTTTCAAATGGAAAACATGATGCATGTGTGTATGAGATGGAGGGATAAAGTGGTTGCGCCCCTAATATTTTGTTGTTGAAAGAAACATAGGGATATCTAGGCTGCGTCTACACGTGCACGCTACTTCGAAGTAGCGGCAGTAACTTCGAAATAGCGCCCGTCACGTCTACACGTGTTGGGCGCTATTTCGAAGTTGAAATCGACGTTAGGCGGCGAGACGTCGAAGTCGCTAACCCCATGAGCGGATGGGAATAGCGCCCTACTTCGACGTTCAACATCGAAGTAGGGACGTGTAGACGATCCGCGTCCCGCAACATCGAAATAGCGGGGTCCTCCATGGCGGCCATCAGCTGGGGGGTTGAGAGATACTCTCTCTCCAGCCCTTGCGGGGCTCTGTGGTCACCGTGGGCAGCAGCCCTTAGCCCAGGGCTTCTGGCTGCTGCTGCTGCAGCTGGGGGTCCGTGCTGCATATACAGGGTCTGCAACTAGTTGTTGGCTCTGTGTATCTTGCACTGTTTAATGAAAGTGTGTCTGGGAGGGGCCCTTTAAGGGAGCGACTTGCTGTTGAGTCCGCCCCGTGACCCTGTCTGCAGCTGTGCCTGGCTCCCTTATTTCGATGTGTGCTACTTTGCCGTGTAGACGTTCCCTCGTTGTGCCTATTTCGATGTTGGGCTGAGCAACGTCGAAGTTGAACATCGACGTTGCCAGCCCTGGAGGACGTGTAGACGTTATTCATCGAAATAGCCTATTTCGATGTCGCAACATCGAAATAAGCTATTTCGAAGTTGGGTGCACGTGTAGACGTAGCCCTATTGTGATATAATAAGAAAAGCTGCATAAATCATTGCCTGGTGGGTAACAGCATCTGGAATTTAGCCTTGCTTTGTTCCTTTAAAAACAATGTAATGCGATGTAAGACTAGTTGAGTTAGGCTCATGCAAGATTAGTGTCATTTGTTTTAAACTAAACCCTACAGAGTTTTCAAGGGAAGATGAAATGGGAAAGCAAATTTCTTATTGCAGAGTGGGTGTGTGCATGCACAAATATCTATGCAATTAGCTATTTCACAGGGGAAATTGCGGGATTTTGCATGTGTGTCAAGGCCCTGATCCAGCTCCCGTTGAAATCAAAGGAAAGAATTCAAAACATTGCAGAGAATTGCACCAGATCTCATTCTTATTTATGAGCACCCAACTTACGTGTTCTCCCTTGCAAAAGGGGTTCCGTGTGATTAAACATGTCCATGTTCTCATTTACTTCTGATAACAATAACTTTTCCTTCCCCTTGCCTGCCTACATACTGATGATCTGCTTTATTCCTCTGACGATGATAATGCAGATCATAGGTTAGTCTGAAGGATGTACCTATGCTCTGTTTATTTAAAATGGCTTGAGCCTCTGTTGTCATGAAAAGGTTATACTGGCATAAATGAAACCGACAATCAGTTTCAATAACTGATGCTAGTTATATGGAAAACGAACTCAAACCAGCCTTTTTACATTGGCCTTTTTAGGACTGCTGTGCTGTGATTCACTGTACTGTGTGTTCATAACTGCAAAGTGAATGAGAATTGAAAAAGCTGCTTTTAAAAAAAAAAGGTTCATTGCATGTTTATGTAATAAAGTTGGAAACAAATCAGTGTATTGTCCTGCGCAATATGACACTTCATACAAGAGCAAATACAAATATGGTCTGCTTATCAGAGCAGAGCCCATTGCTGCGTACTGGCTTCCTATCTAGTGCAGTTGCAGTTTGTGTTCATTTTAATGTATAGAAATTTACATGTTTTGGCTCAGGCAAAGGTTGATGAAATTTATTAAATAGGGAGACAGCTCATTTATGACATGTGGCTGCTTCTTGTTGCCATCAGTAGGATGTTTGCAGGTTGGTCATTATGGGACCCAGCTTCTTTGTGATGCTTTGATGCTGATGAGTTCTCCATCAGTGGGGTTCTTTAAATTGAACCTGAGTGTCTTTCTAAAGTATATGCTTTATTTCAGCTGTAAGCGATGGGACTAGATGCAGAAATGATTGGGTGGAAATTGCTTCGCCTATATTGGGGTGGAGATGGGGGAAGTGTATCATACTACATGACAATCGCCATGGTTCTGCATCACTTTAAAACCTGTTACACTGCTACAATATCTGGAGTGACCTTCACTGCACCAAACCTCTATTTAATGACTGCTGAACTATGCAATTTTTCATGGCTGTTTTCATTATGCAATAAATTACGTAAGAACTGGAAGTCGTCCATGAGTTCGTGTACCTAGGCTCAACGATCTCGGACAACTTGTCACTTGATAGCGAGATCAACAAGCACATTGGAAAAGCCGCCACAACGTTCTCCAGGCTGACGAAGAGAGTATGGGCTAACAATAAGCTCACTGTACACACCAAGGTGCGTGTCTACACAGCCTGTGTTTTGAGCACACTGCTGTATGCCAGTGAAACATGGACTTTTGCGCTCAAAACAAGAGCAGCGGCTCAACACATTCCGCATGTGCTGCCTTAAGTGCATACTCGGTATCTCATGGCAGGACAAGGTCCCCAATAGCGCAGTGCTTGAGAGGGCAGGCACCACCTCCATGTTCACCCTTCTCAAACAGAGGCGTATGCGCTGGCTGGGCCATGTCTCACGCATGATGGATGGCCAAATACCGAAGGACCTCCTCTTCGGCGAACTGGCGTCTGGAAAGAGGCCGAAAGGGTGACCTAAATTGTGCTACAAGGACATGTGCAAGTGTGACCTCAGCGCTCTCTCTATCAGTGCGAACACCTGGCTTTCGCTCGCCTCAGACAGGCATGCCTGGAAACAGGGAGTGAAGGAAGCTCTTGTTATGTATGAAACTACCTTGGTGAAGAAAGCGGAAGACAGGAGAGCCCTCAGGAAGATCCGTGCCCGTGATACCAGAGCGACCTCTGCCTACTGCTGCTCACACTGCGGAAAGGACTGCTACTCCCGGATTGGATTGCACAGCCACAGAAGACGCTGCTCGAATCAGTCCAACTGGGGCGCAAACCCATAATCCCTCGGGATCCAAGGATGCCTACTACTACTACTAAATTAGGTAAGAGAAAAAGAGTAATCTTTAGGGTGACCTACTGATTTAGTGGATAGAGCTAAAGACTTCTATGATGGACACTGTGTTTGGAGTATCTCTCTTTCTCATGCTGATGGGAGCTATGTCATTTGTAATGCTCATATCATACTCAAAAAATGTAGTGTTCTCCCTGTTCCCAAGTACCTTCAGTGACTGTACTGTTTTGGAAGTTGCTGTTTTCTCATGTAGACCCGAGAGAGTCATACAACTGTAACTACGTTGACTTGTTTGGGGGTGGGCAAAATATTCTAGGGTTATTTATTATCTTTCTAGGAGTCATTTGGCGTTTATTTTCCAAAGCTCCATGCACAACACAAGCTTTTCATGTTTGTGGTGCCAAACCGAGAATAGTAAGCAGGTCTTTAGAATACATTAGCCCTTGTCATTTTTCATGGCTTACATATACACATCTATAGAGCTGGAAGGGTCCTTGAGAGGTCATCAAGTCCAGTCCCCTGCACTCACCTATCACCAGCTCTGATAGATTTTTTTTTTTTTAATCTAACCTGCCCCAGACTATTGAAAGTTCCCCTCAAGGGCTGAGCTCACAACCATGGGTTTACAAGGCCAATACGCTAACCACTGAAGTATCCTTCCCTTGCATGATGAGTCTTGGAGAATTTAACCATGGTGATATTGATTGTCAACATTAGGCTTCAGAATTAATATCCAATTCATCTGAATGGGAGCAGTTCACCTTTCTTTAAACTAATACTACAGACCATCCATAGACCAGGTAGAGACACTGTGATCGTTCAAATCTAGTAGACATTTTAAAGATTATCTTCACAGTGCTAAGAGCTAGAGACATTTTTTTCTTAAATGAAAGCTTGGAATCTAGAACAGATGATTGTAACCACCACAAAATGTACTGATACACAGAGTAAGCACTAACTGGGCCAACGTGACCTTTGAAGTTAAGGCATACCAAAATAAAGGAGCAGGTAAACCACCAAGGACTGGGCTTCCATAATGGTTTGGGCTTTTCAGAATATACCCAAGGTGTTGAATGCTAAGAGTTCCTTTTGGCTGTAGACAGTGAAATGAAAAAAAAAAAAAAAAAAGAACAGGTTATGTGGTTAGAAGAGAAGGCCAGAAAGGAAGCAGAGAAGGGTATGGGCTTAGGACAGCAGATTTTTTGTTCCTGTTTCAAAGGGTGCCCCCTTAATCAAATAATTGTAAAGGGAGCATCTAAATATTACATAGTGAGGTTTAGGGTAGCAGGCAAGATATTATTCTCCTAGTGAACTCCCCAGTTACATCACTTAGGTAGAGATACTACTAAGGGGGTAAGAGGAAAGTATGCAGAAAGCACTGGGAAAAGGAACGCTGAGATGGGGCAGGAGAAATAGTGATCTTACAACCTTAAATTTGGGTTTCTTCTGCTCAATGTTATTCTCAAGATTCTGCACTGTATTTGAATTCTACTTCTATAGAGGAAGAAAAGATAATTGCTAACAGCTTCAGTGTTGCTCAGATGAGGTGAAATAATATCTTACTTTGAAAATTGAGAGAATATGCTGTGAGGAAAAGCAGTTTACTTTGACTTCCAAGTGTGAGTTTTTGCATATGCTCTCATCTTACAGTCTCTGGAATGGTGAACTTCAGTATAGTAAGAAGCTACATACACAGGTTAGTGGTGCTTAAAACTATAACCATATGTAACTGGGGGTGCTCCAATTTAAATTTTCTGAAAACCTTATTTACACTGACCATGAAAGCTTCAATTTTGTGGGCTCTTCCACCCCGCCAACAGGATTATGTGGAGTTTTCTCATACCGTAAGACATTCATTTCATCTGCTATCTATTTTAGAGTGTGTGTCTGTCCAAGAAATCTACATAAATGGTAAGAACTAGGACCACCACCTTTGGTGTATAGCTTTGTCTTATCATCACTTAAAGCAAGGTAAGGGTTTGGTTTTGCCAGGAAAAGGGGATGTGCTTGGAATTGGATTGTTTGTCTATTTCCTCTATGGGTTTTTTGAGAATCACCAGGCAGGTAAAAGGGACTGGCTGGAAGTGCCCACCTCAGTCTGGGACTGCCCCAGACCTGAGCCTCCCACCACCCTGGCACCATTTTTGAGGGCTGAAGTCTCCCCCAGACTCCTATGGGGATGTTGCTGTCTGTTTCTGTTCATCACTGTCGGGGAGTAAGGGAACAGTGTACACTTTGCTGCATTCCTCACTCTGGCTGGGGAGCACAGGAGGCAGACCAAGCTGGACCTGCTCCATCTGGGGGACATGCACCCTCCCCCAGCTGTGCCCACTGCAGCTGTATTGGCCATGGAGAGGCACTTGGCACCTGGACCCAAGCTGCTGCAGTGAGAGAGGGCTGGGGCAGCCTGCGTACTGAACCCCTCATCCCCAGCCCCACCCCAGAGCACTAATTTAAACGAAGCATTTACATTTTATTTTCCAAAAAACAAAAATTGTGTTCAGGACCTGAGCAATGCCAAGTAAACCTTCGAGTGTGGCTATAAAGCTGCTAGTTGTACTCAATAATAATACAAAGGAGTTTTCTTCTTCTTTTAAGACTGAATAACATTGATTTAGGAACGCGAGTAAACTGTGGGTTGCTGTAGCCAGCAGTAGTTGCTAAATTGATTGTTTGATCTGAATATACCTAAAATCTTTCTTGAGAATCTAAGTTTTATAAATTAAAGGATAAAAGAAAAACTCCTTCACTCACTACCCTCATTGTACAGCTAATTACTCCAACAGAACGTAACTATTAGCATCATGTTACAAAACTACGCAAAGTTTATGAAATAGGGTTACTATATTTGAACTTGCAAAAAAGAGGGCACCCCAAGAAGGAGTCCGTCTGTGGGTACGTATATATTTATGCAGGGTGGGGGGGGGTTGACTTGCTATGATCAGTCTTCTGGAGATTGATTTATCTGCGTGTGTGAAGACACAGCAAAACTGATCTCTCAGGGGTTGGCCGTCGATCCTGGTACTCCACAATATCATGTGGAGTAGGGGACATCAGTGTGAGCCCAGAGAGTCCCACTCTACGCTAGAGAAAAAACGTAAATCCTGATACATTGGTTCTAGCTATGCTAATGGCATAGCTAGAACTGCGTATCTAGGATCGATTTTGCTCCCTAGTGTAGACCAGGCCTGTCTCGGTATCTACCAATTCATGTTGTATTAATGTTAGTAGATACTATACTACATTAATACAATGTAAGTTGGTAGATACTGATATAGATACGCTTCCTCTCAGCCTTTTTTTTGGAAGTTCAAATATGGCAACCCTATTATAACACCAAAGCTGCATCTACACGTGCACGCTACTTCGAAGTAGCGGCACTAACTTCGAAATAGCGCCCGTCGCGGCTACACGCGTCGGGCGCTATTTCGAAGTTAACTTCGACGTTAGGCGGCGAGACGTCGAAGTCGCTAACCTCATGAGGGGATCGGAATAGCGCCCTACTTCGACGTTCAACGTCGAAGTAGGGACTGTGTAGACGATCCGCGTCCCGCAACTTCGAAATTGTGGGGTCCTCCATGGCAGCCATCAGCTGGGGGGTTGAGAGACGCTGTCTCTCCAGCCCCTGCGGGGCTCTATGGTCACCGTGTGCAGCAGCCCTTAGCCCAGGGCTTCTGGCTGCTGCTGCTGCAGCGGGGGATTCATGCTGCATGCACAGGGTCTGCAACTCGTTGTCGGCTCTGTGTATCTTGTGGTGTTTAGTGCAAGTGTGTCTGGGAGGGGCCCTTTAAGGGAGCGGCTTGCTGTTGAGTCCGCCCTGTGACCCTGTCTGCAGCTGTGCCTGGCACCCTTATTTTGATGTGTGCTACTGTGGCATGTAGACGTTCCCTCGCTGCGCCTATTTCGATGTGGTGCTGCGCAACGTCGATGTTAAACATCGACGTTGCCAGCCCTGGAGGAGGTGTAGACGTTATTCATCGAAATAGCCTATTTCGATGTCGCCACATCGAAATAGGCTACTTCGATGTAGGCTTCACGTGTAGACGTAGCCCAAGTGAAGAAGGATATGCTAGTGAACTGAAACTACAGGGAGGATTTACTGTATATATGGGACGTTAGTCAAACTAGAGCTAAGTTAAGGATGCATTAGCGATTTTAGTACACAACATTTATTTGCATAAATTTCAGTTTAAATCAATATTTAAGCCAAAATAACTTAGGTGGGTTCTCAGCCTGAGTGCTGATTAGAATGTCAATTATATCTTTACTTGTCAATGTAAATTCATAACAAGGCTGCAAAAATAAGGTTTTTAATTAAATATTGTGTGAATGTGTAATATTGTATAAATCATGACAACGGTGTGGCATGTTATTGGTAAATCTCTTTCATGGCTTTTTTGTTTGACATTTATGTAATTTACAAATTGTGAGGTATTTAACATAATGTATTTAAGTGATTCTTATTACTGTGCTTAATTACACAGTCTCAGCAATTTTGCATATTAGAGATACGCTGATAAGAACTCTCATGATTCCATTCCATGCAGGCCTTGCTGCTAACCCTCCAGACATCTGGTTGTAATCCTTACATTTCTGAGAAAATCATCATTTCAAGATTATGGAAATGCATTTAGTCTGGAGAATCAATCCCATTAATCTGTGTTATTCTGATTCTCTTGGTTATTCTTAGTTTTATGCTTGGTTGTAAGTCCATTTAAAACGCTAATGTTAACACAACATTGAGGCTGAAAAATTAAGAAGTTCCGATTTGCGCTTATGCTTTTGGTATGGTCTTTGTATCATTAGGAATGTTCTCAGCTAATACAGCATATGATACAGTACAGACTAGGTCATTCAAATTTAAATAGTCAGAACTTTAAGGCAAATGAGTAGGGTTTCTACAAACTAGTTTAGGTAGCTGTCGCTGAAACTTAAGAATCAAACCAACTCTTTCTGCAACTGGTCCATATTTATATTTGATATACCTGACTGGAAGCAGCTCTCAACTCCCATTAACAAGTCCGGAAAGTTTCATTGTGCTCACCGATAGTGAGACAGTCTTTGAGGAACTTCAGTTAAACAGAATTTAGGCGCAGTGTTTCTTGTAAGCTGAGCGCTTGGGCGGCCACCCAGGAGAGATTCAGGTCGTGCCCAGCTGATTAGCAGAACACCCACAACGGGCAGCATGTGTTTCTATTAGTGGTGCACACTGCACATACTTTGGTGCAGATAACAAAATGTATTCCACCTGTGGATGAAAAATGTTGGCGGGAACGCTTCTTAGGTGTGCCTGAGCTGAGCTCAGTGTACTGACGTGTCTGTTGACAGAGGTGGCTTTTATGCCTCTTCTCCGACCTCCATAATCCTGAGGTTTGCGAGGGACTGTTTCAGCCCATGGCACGTACATTAAAGCAACATGGGAGCCTTTCTAGTTTATGCAGTCAGAAATGACTCTCTCTGACCCGTTTTCTCAGAGTGCACCACATTCTGGTCCCACCTGACACACTCTCTCCGCACCCTTGATACTCACTACTGTGACCCAGATGGGGCCAGGGGGTGGGGGCAGGGGGATCCTCAGCTCTCCCTTTTTCAATCAGCTTTCAATACCCTTTGTGCCCCTGAAGTGTACTGAGCTCTTTATCTCCGGAAGAAATCTCTTACCACGTGCGATCTTTGTAACAGTTAATCAGATGCTGAGGTATTTCTGTATTTAAGCATCCTAGGAACCATTTTATACCTTTTCTTCTCCTCAGACAGAGGTTGTATTTAAAAAGAAGAGAGCACTGGATATTTAAAACTGGAATCTGAGGATGACCCACAGCTTTTCTTTATATGTTATAATCTGATTCCACTCAGGTAGCTTGAGCATCATTAGTTGCCTGGTGCTTCATAAAGTGGTTGATAGTGATACAATGTTATGTGTTCCTCAAACAGAAATGAAAATAATTGACAGATTTATCTGACCATGTGAGAGATTCAGTACTCTGCCTCACTGTCTATTTTATAGGAAGACGGTGTTTTTTCCCCATTACCACATGCCTGTTATGGACAATAAAATATCAGAACACTAACCGGAATATAAGAGAAGAGACAATATGCCCTCCAACATTCAACATTAAAACCAAAAAATTGGAATGGCCCTTTGAATTATGATTTTACACTTTTTTTATTACACAATTACTGGTGATTTCCTTTGCTGGTATTACCCAAAACTACTACATAGCACTGACTGGAAACTGTTCTATAACCTGGGGATCCTACACATTAATTAATTAAACACACAAGGGGCCTGAGGTGTATTGTAAAAAGAGAAAAGATTAGAGGTGACTCCTTATCCGGATAAAACAAAAAGAAAAGATCAATTATTATTGAATAGAAAAGAAACTGGTAATCCTATATACTAGAGAAGATGAGGTGGTAACTACAAAGGAAGAGGACTATGGACAAGGTGTTGATTTTAGGTGTTGAAAGGTCCAGGTTGTATGCAATGGTGACAAGTAGAGATTAGAGGGCAAAAGCCAGCTAGTGGATGAACTGGTTAGGAATCTGTTTCATTACAAAAAGAGGTGAAAATATAGGCTGCTTGGGAGAGGATTAGTGTCATAAAGTGATAATTGCAGTTGGAAAGAAATAAAATAAAGACACGTAGAAAAGAGGATAAAAATGTGCAAAGGAATACTAAAAAAGATAGGATTTAGTGGAACATAAATTTGACATTTAATACAAGTCTCTCATTTATTTCTGGAGATGTCGAGAACACAAATGACTAATCAATTTAGTTTCCATTATTCTTACCTGGTTTGTCTCTCAAAACTTCTCTTGGAGGACAGAGGCAGAGATATCACAGTTGTGATTATGTGAAAAGGATTTGGAACACTTACCATTTTTAGCTGCTGCCAGGTATGCTCGGAGGGCTACACTTTCAAGCCCCCATTTGGATGATGATCACACAAAAGCTTGAGGCTTGCTGGCTCTTAATGGATTTGGAATGCACAGCTCTCATGCTGAGTTTGCATCCCTAAATCTGACATGCATCTGCCCATTTCTGCTTCAGTAGATTGATTATATATTTTTAATAGTGGTGGGACATTTTATGTGACAAGTATGACTTTTTGTGCTATTAGTGGAAAATTCTCATACTGAATAATTCTTGATGTTAATAGACGAGAAAACACATCAGGGTTTGCCCTAAGTGATAGACATTGGAAAAAAAGTTATTATAGGAAGGTTTCAAAGATTTTTTTTTTCTGTATGTGAAATTGCAGCAACAGTGAACACTGTTGGTCAAACACAATAACATGTATTCAAGACATTATTCAACAATTAAAGGGGAAACCATTGATAGAATTATTTGATCATTGGCCTTATAAACCCAGGCTTGTGAGTTCAATCCTTAAGGAGAACATTTAGGGGACTGGGACAAATAGATTAAAAAAATCTGTCAGGGATGGTGCTTGGTCTTGCCAAGAGGGCAGGGGACTGGACTCGATGACCTCTCAAGGTCCTTTCCAGTTCTATGAGATATGTATGTCTCCATTTATAATTTGCAGATTAATGGAAAATGTAGTCACAAATAAATTATTTGAAGCAACATGACAACATTAATCAGATAAATCATGTGATATTAATGGCCTGACTAGCTCTAATGATTGAGTCTGTGTAGATGTTGTTCACTGCCATTGTTTATTATTTCCAGCACTCAACATATTTGAGGGGGTGGCACTGTATAGAGATGTAATACACAGTCTCTATAAAATTAAAATCTACATACCATAAATAATAAATTAGAAGTGGATATTTGTGTGTCAAAACCCTCTGCAAAATCTGTTTAGTTTGCAGAGCTGATAGCTTCCTTGAGATGATCTAGTAAGCATGTGATGGGGTATCCACTCCCATAAGGCTTGAAGAAGTTATGGTGGCAAAATAGGCCAGTTAACTCACCAGGCTCTACCCGGAGGAGGAGCATATGTGTGTATGTGGAAACAGGGATTAATTAGACACAAGGCTCAGCTGGAGAAGATCAGGAGGAACCTGTGTAAAGCTCAGGAGCTCACAGACAAGGGGATCTGCAGGGAGGAAGTCTGAAGGGAGGTGTGTGTGAGGTAATAGGCTGCCTACCATTACTCTCTGGGCATGAGGAGTTTGGGCTGGCAAAGAGAAAGTGGAGTTCTGGAAAGGTTCAGGGGAAAAGCAGCAAGGTATGGGATAGCATAGACCTTGGCAACTGATGAGCAAGACTCTGAGCTGGAGTCAACAGTAGAAAATGGTCCCAGGCTTCTGTACCACTTATGGGTGAAGTGTCATGAGCTAGACAGTGTAGAGCAAATGGCCTGGGTCAATTCACCTTGAAAAACTTCAATCTCTCAGAAAGGGAGGACCCCAGTGACATGTTGAAGGGCCAAATCACAAACAGGAGGCTACAACTCCTGGAGCAAGAGGGCCAATGGGTGAATAGGCTTCCAGAGGAGTGTACAGATCCTCAGAGTTGACAGGAGGAAGATCTACTCGCACAGAGTTGACCCTCAGACAAATCCTCTTTAGGGATCTTTGTTTCCTTAATTCTAGCAGCCAAGAGCTGATGGGTGCTGTGATCTCAGAAGAAGCAAAGAAATAGGATACGAAGGTGTATGTACAAAACAGCCTGAAATTTAAGAACCAGAATAAGAAGTTATTGCCTGAATGCAACATCTTCTCAGCTTGCTTTATAGTGAACCAACTAGTTTCAGAAATACAGCTTCCTAATATGTTTCTCATGGGAGATGCAGGGGGGCATTGCCCCCACCTTAACTGTAAGCCCTACGCAGGAGTGGAATTTGCTTCCCCCCCCACCCCCGCATATGAGGCTCTGTTGGTTTGATTGGAGCATCCTCCCACTATCTGTGTAATCACACAAACCCAAAAGGCCATAAGAATGGCCATACTCAGTCAGAACAAAGGTCCGTCCAGCCCAGTATCCTGTCTGCTAAGAGTGGGCTATGCCAGGTGCCCCAGAAGGAGTGAACCAAACAGGCAACAATCAAGTAATCTCTCTCATGCCATCCATCTCCAGCTTCTGACAAACAAGAGGCCAGGGACATCATTCCTTATCTATCCTGGCTAATAGCCATTAATGGAGCTAACCTCCATGAATTCATCTAGCTTTTTTTAAAGCACCGCTGTAGTCCTAGCCTTCACAGCCTCCTCTGGCAAGGAGTTCCACACGTTGACTGTTTGCTGTGTGAAGAAGAACTTCCTTTTATTTGTTTTAAACCTGCTGCCCATTAATTTTGTTTGATGTCCTCTAGTTCTGATATTATGGAAAATAGTAAATAATTTTTCCTTGTTCTCTTTCTCCACACCACTCACAATTTTATACACCTTCATTGTATCCCCCCTTAGTCTCCACTTGTAAGCTGAAAAGTCCCAGTCTTTTTAATATCTTTTCATCTGGGACCCATTCCAAATTCCTAGTCATTTTAGTGGCCCTTTTCTGAACCTTTTCTAATGCCAATATATCTTTTTTGAGGTGGGGAGACCACATCTGCACACAGTATTCAAGATGTGGCCGTACCATGATAAGGACAATAAGATATTCTCCATTTTATTCTCTATCCCTTTTTAAATGATTCCTAACATCCTGGTTTCTTTTTTGACTGCCTCTGCACACTGTGTGGATGTTTTCAGAGAACTATCCATGATGACTCCAAGATCTCTGTCCTGATTAGTTGTAGCTAAATTAGCCCCCATCATACTGTATGTATAGGTGGAGTTATTTTCTCCAATGTGTATTACTTTATATTTATCCACCTTAAATTTAATTTGCCATTTTATTGCCCAATCACTCAGTTTAGTGAGATCTTTTTGAAGTTCTTCACAGTCTTCTTTGGTCTTAATTGTCTTGAGCAGTTTAGTATCATCTGCAAACTTTGCCACCTCATAGTTTACCCCTTTCTCCACATCATTTATGAATAAGTTGAAAAGGATTGGTCCTAGGACTGACCCTTGGGGAACACCATTAGTTACCCGCTCCATTCTGAAAATTTACCATTTATTCCTAACCTGTGTTTCCTGTCTTTTAACCAGTTCTCAATCCATGAAAGAATCTTCCCTCTTATCCCATGACAACTTAATTTACCTAAGAGCCTTTGGTGAGGGATTTTGTCATGGGCTTTCTAGAAATCCAAGTACACAATGTCTACTGGTTCCCCCTTATCCACATGTTTTTTGACCCCTTCAAAGAACTCTACGAGATTAGTAAGAGATCATGTCCCTTTAAAGAAACCATGTTAACTTTTCCCCAACATATTATGTTCTTCTATGTGTCTGACAATTTTATTCTTTACTATGGTTTCAACTAATTTGCCTGGTACCGAAGTTAGACTTACTGGTCTGTAATTTCTGGGATCGCCTCTAGAGCCCTTTTCAAATATTGACGTTACATTACTTTCTGCCAGTCACTGGGTATAGAAGCTGACTTAAAGGAAAGGTTACAGACCACAGTTAACAGTTCCACAATTTCACATCTGAGTTCTTTCATAACTCTTGGGTGAACACTGCCTGGTCATGGCGACTTGTTACTGGTAAGTTTATCAATCAGTTCCAAAAGCTCCTCTCATGACACCTCAATCTTGGACAATTTCTCAGATTTGTCACCCACAAAGGATGGCTCAGGTTTGGGAATCTCCCTAGCATTGTCAACCATGAAGACTGAAGCAAAGATTTCATTTAGTTTCTCTGTAATAACTTTGTCATCTTTGAATGCTCCTTTTGAATCTTGATTGTCTAGGGGCCCCACTGGTGGTTTAGCAAGCTTCTTGCTTCTGATGTACTTAAAACATTTTGTTACTGCTTTTTTAGTTTTTGGCTAGCTGTACTTCATACTTCTTTTTGGCTTTTCTTGTTGCATTTATACATTTAATTATCAGCGGGGTAGCTGAGTTACTCTGTATCCTCAAAAACAACAAGAAGTCCTCTGGCACCTTATAGACTAACAGATATTTTGGAGCATAAGCTTTTGTGGGCAAAGACCCACTTTGTCAGATGCATGAGCAGGGGTTTCCAGAGGTGATTTTAAATATAGGCTTATGAAAAGGAGGGAGTCTCAGTCAAGGGGAGGGCCAGAGCTGACAAGGTCAGTTCAGTCACAGAGGATGTGGCCTATTATCAGTAGTTAATGTGGAGATGTGAACATCAAGAGAGGAGAAACCAGGTCAGTTCAGTCAAGCAAGATGTGGCCCATTATCAGTAGCTAATGTGTGAATATCAAGAGCAAAGAAACTGCTTTTGTAATTGGCCAGCCCCTCCCCGTGTCTGTTCAGTCCCGGGTTGATGGTGTCAAATTTGCACATTAGCCTCTCCCTGCAACTCCCATTGGCTACAGTTGCCCATTTTTGGACAATGGGAGCTATGGAGTCATTGCTTGGGGCAAGGACAGTGCATGGAGACCCTCTGGCCCCATCCTGGGTGCCACAGGGACATGCCAGCCGCTTCTGGGAGCAATGGAGGGCCAGGGCAGGGAGCCTGCTTTAGTACCTCTGTGCTGCCAGACTTTTAGTGCACAAAAATCTCCCCTATTGGCTGCAATAGCTGCCAAGATATTGAATCCACTTTGGGAGCCTCCCAGCAAAACTGGGTGTGTTGGCAACCCTGTCCTCCAAAATATAGAAATCAAACTCCACTTCTGATATTTTTGGGCTTCATGCCCCTGCTCATGGCTAGGATTTTTCTCATTTATATCATTTCTATATTTCATGTACAGTAATAGATCCCATTCAGCAATAATGTCCTTTTTTGTCAGTAGTCCACCTATACAAACACATAAGGGATGGTTGTCTCTGACCTAAAAAACAGCCTGAACTGAGACAAGATGCAGCAAATGACTGACAGACAATATGAAAGGAGAGATGAAGGAGAACAAGGGTCAGATAACAATGGCCACAGATGCCTGCTGTACAACTTGAGCTTTCTCTATGGAATGTCTGGGGAGGCACTGGTACTTACGTTATCAAAAATATTAGAGCTCAAATGTTTGTTATGAGGTGGGAATAGATTCACAAAAGGCTGTGGTATAGAAGTACTTAGCGAATACCAGTGCTTTTTGGTGTCAGTACTTGCTGGTACTGAATACTAGCACCTTGGCAGCCCCAGCTATGGGCTTAGCTGAGGAGATGGGGGAAGAGCTGGCTGAGTGCCAGCTCCTTTTATTTCTTATAAACAAAAAAAAAAGCACTTGTGAATATTGTAATGCTGGGTTCAGCAGCATTCATAAATGTTGTTGCCCCTGGCGCAAAGTGGGAGGAGGAGCCTGGCTCTGTGCTTGGAAGGGGCAGGGCCAAGAGCAGAAGGGGTGGGGCCAAGGGCAGTCAGACCTCGCCTATACTGTGGCACTCCACCCGCTCCTGACAACTCTGGGCAGCCAGAGCAGAGCTGTTGCACTGTTTTAAAGTGTTTCCCATTGCTCCAGCAGCAGTGATGATGGCTGGAGCACCATGTTCCTTTGAAATGCAACTGCACCCTTTGGCACAAGTGGGGAGCCCTGGCTGGTTTTGCATGTGTGATGTTTGATTAATATCCTGGAGAATTTAGTAGCTGTACAGCTATTCGGTTGCTAACAGAATGATATGATATACTTCAGTCTAGTGCAAAACATGGACATATGGTATACTTTAGTCTAGAGCAAAACATTTTATTAGTCTCAAATGATATGAGTGACTTCAGTAGCAAATGTGGGTATGCTCAGCTCCTCAAGCCTTTTAGGTGCCAACTTCTAAGAAACTGAGTTCTAAAATGTGCAGTTCAGTACATGGCCAAAGAGTTAATGCCAGATCCTGGAGTGCTTTGCAGCTCTAAACTACCTATCTTGTGCATGGGAAAAGATTCACGCTGTGGAGAAGAGGGTCAGAACTGCTGCATCATGCAGATAAGTGCTGCTGCTGTAATCATCTGTTGTAAGTTAGACTTAGCAGCATGCCATAGGGTGAGGAAAAGCAAGCCATTCAAAGCTTTGATGGCTTAGCAAAGGCATGCTTGGTGTGACTTTTAATTCCTAATAACTTCTCTTTCCAGTCTACAGGTTTGTCTTGTTACTTCATGGGAGCCTGTATGATTCATTCTACACACATTTTGTATTTTCACACGGAAAAAACAATAGAGGGGGGGCATTCTGTAGGTCAGTGAAGAAAAACAAAGATTGAGGTTTGAAATATTCAGTTGTTTTCTTGCTCGATAGAAAAAGATCTGAAATTGCCTTCAAATGCTGAGAATTGCATTAGCATTGCAAGTGAATATGCTTAACATTTAAAAACTAACACTGTTTCTTTTAAAACCTTGGGGGTGCAGCTACGCGAGGAACTAACTTTGAAGTTAGGCACTACATCGAAGTAGCCAGCAGAGAATCTACACACATTTTCCTTTCCTTTGAAGTTAAGTAGGGAGCCCAGCTTCGAAGTCCTTACTCCATTCCCAGGAATGGTGTAGTGCCCTACTTCAAAGTTTAACTTCGAAGTAGGGGGTGTGTAGTAAGCAACTTTGAAGTTATTTTGTAGTGTAGGCACAGCCTCACTGAGCAGCTTTGCTGAAAAGAATTCACGCACTCCATTGTTCGGAAGAAGTGGGTCTATCCCACAAAAGTTCATCACCTAATAAATAATTTTGTTATTCTTTGAATTGTTACATGACTGCTAGTTTGTTTATTAGAATACGGACTAACTTGGCTACCTCTCTGTTACAACTTCAGAAGGAACTGAATTGGGCTCTTAATATCTCAGTGCTTAGTTGGACATAATAGCCCAGATTATAGGAGTTGTACAGTAGAGAATCAGGGAATGTAACATCATAGAAAGACTGTGGCTGGTAGGGTTATAGCATTGCCAAAAAGCAGAAGATATCTTTGGGCTGTTTTTGTCACCTGAATTGAGGTGGCCAAGCAAAATTTGTATCCAAAAATGAAAGTGTGAGTAAACAGCTACTGAGTATATCAAAGTGGTTATAGGGCATAGGAACTAAGGTTAGGCATAGTTTCCTCCCTTTCATTCATTTTGGTTCATTTTTTTTTCAACATCTGTAGGGGGACTGGCAGAAATGTTCTTTGTGAATAAAGGATGTGAATAATATAACATTTATTGTGTTTAACAGCACTGTTACTCAAATCATACATTCTGCAGTGTATTTGTTACTAGTGAGTATTTATCAGCTAGCTATGTGAGATCATTTCAGCCAATGGGGTTTTTGACAGCAGTTCACGTCTACTTTTCACTGTTTGATATTCAGTGTTTATGATGTCTGATTGATCTGCTGAGTCATATGACTATTTACTCCTTGATTAAATGACAAAGTCTTCCCAAGAGAATACTTTGTGGCAAAATGTATATAGAATAATAGAGAACATGGCACATGGGTTCTTATCATTTATATGGATTTTCAAGTATTTGTATGAAGAACAGCTATTGCATAAATAGTCATTTGATCAAAAACCCTCTTCATGTTAATGTTTAGTAGTCACTAGTTATCACTAGTTAGAGAGGATATAAATATGATCAAACTGAACAGCCGAACTGAACAAATTGTCCCAGCCACAGTTTTTGAGGTATTCCTCCAGGCCTGCCATGTGCCCTGGCTCAGAGTATTACTGTAATTGCTTTAACAAGAGTCTTGTACCAAAGTTAAAGCAGTTCCAAGAGTCAGTCGGCGGAGGATACTCTAAGATTGCTGTGGATGTTCCATTTCCCTTGTAACATAAGCTCAAAAGGCAAAAATCCCTAATGAGTCAGTATCAAAGCAAAGCTGCGTCTACACGTGCACGCTACTTCGAAGTAGCGGCACCAACTTCGAAATAGCGCCCGTCGCGTCTACACGCATCGGGCGCTATTTCGAAGTTAACTTCGACGTTAGGCGGCGAGACGTCGAAGTCGCTAACCTCATGAGGAGATAGGAATAGCGCCCTACTTCGACGTTCAATGTCGAAGTAGGGACCGTGTAGACGATCCGCGTCCCACAACGTCGAAATTGCTGGGTCCTCCATGGCGGCCATCAGCTGGGGGGTTGAGAGATGCTCTCTCTCCAGCCCCTGCGGGGCTCTATGGTCACCGTGGGCAGCAGCCCTTAGCCCAGGGCTTCTGGCTGCTTCTGCGGCAGCTGGGGATCCATGCTGCAGGCACAGGGTCTGCAACCAGTTGTCAGCTCTGTGTATCTTGTGTTGTTTAGTGCAACTGTGTCTGGGAGGGGCCCTTTAAGGGAGCGGCTTGCTGTTGAGTCCGCCCTGTGACTCTGTCTGCAGCTGTGCCTGGCATCCCTATTTCGATGTGTGCTACTGTGGCGTGTAGACGTTCCCTCGCTGCGCCTATTTCGATGTTGGGCTGAGCAACGTCGAAGTTGAACATCGATGTTGCCGGCCCCGGAGAACGTGTAGACGTTATTCATCGAAATAGACTATTTCGATGTCGTAACATCGAAATAAGCTGTTTCGATGTTGGCTGCACGTGTAGACGTAGCCCAAGTGTCCCATGAACATATGAATGATCTGCCTGAACTATTTTGGTTCTGTTGGCCTTTTGAGGAAAGCTACACACAGGCCCAGCAATAGGGACAACTGCCACAGACCCAGTAACTGAAAAGGGCCCCTGGCCATGGTGAATACCCCAGCACGCTGTGGGTAAAATTCTGTGCTGCTCTTCTAAGAGTTGGCTTTTCACAGTGTTTGCACCTTCATAATTGTGGGTCACTCTTGTGAGATCCCTGGTGTGACCGTCCCATCAGGGTAGGGGCATTTTTAGCTACTGTAACCTCTCTCTCCTACACTATGGGCAACAGCTGTGCCTGCAATCTGTGCTGCAAGGCATGCTGCAGACCCATCTCTGCCATACCCCTGTCAGCCCCATAAGCTGCAGGCTACTCTATACTGGACCTTATGAGAAGGCTTCTGGCAGCCTTATGGTTATCTTCAACAGCGCTTGTACTGAAGGAACCCCCCCATAGCTACACTTCAGATGTAATGACCTTTTACATTCCCCTACCCCATTCCTTTACTGTGGTGCAAGGGGCCAAGTGGCAGGAAGGATATCTTCCCAAATACATTTACAATGAAATCTGATTGCAGAAGCTTTTCTGCTTTGTGTGCCATGAATTGATATAATCACTCAAATCAAGAACTGGAACAGTTCAGTTTGTGCAAATCTCTACAAGGGGGCTTGCCCGTTAGTTAACATTTCAGCATTGTCATGTTCTCTAATTTAGATGAGTCCAGTGCTGAACACCTCCAGGAGAGGAATGTGAACTCCTTTACTATTAAATATCTCTTGGGACATCTAAAATTATGCTGTTTTTATGAAGAAATAGGTCACATATTTCCTTTGAGATCTGGGCCATGAAGTTCTGTGCAAGTATTAGCACAGAGTACTCTGTCACCCTGAATTGAAGGCAGCTGTTTCATTATGTTAGCACAACCAGTAGGTCACAGTCAGGTAATGATCTTCTATGATCTCCCAGGATCTCCCCAGCGAAGCAAATTAGATAGAATGGGCTAAATTAAGTAGGGTAGAGACTCCACTGAGCTACGAGAAGAGTATAATGTATAATGTATAATAAGGCACCCAGACACATTTCCTTGGGCTACGGAAAAATGGAAAATGTCTCCATGAGACCAGTGCATAGAGAATATGATGTTGTTACTGATTCTGATGAAAGGGAGGTAGAGATCTGAGAGAGGAATCTAAAGTGAGGGTCAAGAATTAGAGAAAAAACTGTAATCAAAAGCTGGAAAGAGAAGCTGTGTTGTATTGGCTGAGCAAAACCAAAACAAATGGGAGGTTGATAAACTGCATCTAGAAATGAAAGATGAGATTAGAATTGACGTTTGGCCAGGAGGGCTTGTAGAGCTGTGGGAAAAATAGCAGCATAGAAGTAAGAGGGCTCTTTTCCCTATAGGTTAGGGAAAATGCCTCTTAGTGCAAACATCACCTCTAATCCAGCTTTGTTTTTCTCAGGCATACTTCAATAATGATCCTTTTCATATTTTGCTGCAGCAGCCCTTTAAAGAAAAGAGGGGAAAGGGAGACAGAAGAGTATTCACCGACCAGGTCTTTATAGCATTAAATGTGCTGGTTTTGTTTAATTCACAATATTAAACTCACTTCTTGGGTTCATGTGCCTTTTGTGACCTTCTATGTCTGTTTGTGAAAAGATGATTTTTCTTTTAACATTCCTCCTAATGGTGAAGACCCAGCAGTTAAGGACAGTATGTGGCACAAGACAAGGCAGATTCTCATGTTAATAACACATTAGTTTCCGAGAGAGAGCTTCTGACCTTTTATAAACAAATAGCCTGTGGGGTACGACTGCCAAGGGCTCCAGTATTCATAAAGTTTTGGAAGGTTAACGAAAAAAAACCTGATTGTTAATTTTTCTAAATAATTATATCCCACCAATTCTCTGCTCCATTTTAATCCAGGATTTTCTGTTGTTTTGAATCTCTCTTGAAAGACAACTGGAGGATTGTATTTCACAGCAGTCTGAGAGAAATGGTGCTTTCTCACTGTTTGATGAAGAGTGCTCTGTATGTTTCTAATGGAACAATCCAACAATGGTGGGGGTGGGGGGGATGATATTATTTTATATAATATTGCATAAAAGCAGAGTGGACCCCACCTGCCCTCCCGCCCTTGCAGAAATAGGGCAAGATTGTTCTCTGCATGCTTGGGAAGCAAATCAGGGAATGAGAGGCTTGTGAGCAGAGCCTTCACTTTTCTTCTTGCCCTCTCTCGATGAACAGGCCAGCACAGAGGGGCAAGTAATTTGCACTGGGAAAATGGCTGTTGCAAATTACTTTCCTCTGGAGCATGCAAGAAACCACAGACTGAGTCAGAAGTGAGTCACAGTTCAGTCTGTGGTCTGGTTGTGGGCAATGTATATGGGCCTCTTCCCCAGGACTCTTGGTAACTTCACAATCAAACCTTGCTTAAAATAAAATGACCTATTTAATAAAGACATACTAATGAAGTAATGGGTGGGTAAGAGCATAGAAAATGTAGTGATGCATCTCTGATCATATAAAACGGTTATCCCACTCCCACTCCTGACATAGCACTAGAGATGCTGAGCTGTGTGATTCTCTCATGCTTATCATTCACAAGACCCACTCTTATACTACAGTACTCTTATTTCCAGTGTTGTCATTCCAACGGCGATAACACTTTAAAAGGTTAGATTGAAAACCTGTTTTTTGTTTACCATTTGTTTTAATTTTAAATCTTATTGTAAACCATTGTGATAGTGTCTTGAGACAGAATTGTATAATGCGTTTTTAGAAATTTGGTCGAATTTGGATTGAAACATGTATGCTAAACGTTTCATGATTTTACACCACCGTTGACTCATTTATAGTTCCTTTCTGTTGTGTGTGTGATAGAGGTATGTAATGGAGTGTTTTCAGAGACAGTCGGAATAGAATAGGAATAGGATTTGCCTTTATAATTTCCCCATGAAGTTGCAAGGAAAAAAAGTGAGTTTCCCATCAATGAAACAATTTTTGCTATTCAGTGAGAGAGGAGAGCCACTTTCATTTGCTTTTCCAGACTTTTATTTTTGCAAGTGTTCACTACCTTGCTTTGAAACTCATTGCAGAAAATTTAGGAAAAATAGAAGGTTATTAAAATTATATGACCTATTTCTATACGTAAGAACTAGCTCTTTACAAAGTAGGTCAATGACTGAGGTGCTTGCCTTTAATCAAGTAGTTTATATGTTCAGTCCATTTCCTTGTATGCCTTGATCGTGAATGAGTCGTATAAAAGGTGGGGGATGATAGTGGGTGAGCAGACAGGAATGGTATTTTTGGTAGAGGTTTTATGACTAGGAGTAATATTGTATAAGTCTCAGACAGCAGCATCCAAGAGAAATTTAAGCAATTGCCATAGGCCCCCTGGCAAAACCAGGCACCTGTCCTCCCTCCACGAGATTACTCACTTGAAGCCTTGAAAGCCTCCCTGGCTGAAGCCAAGCAGTGTGAGACACCTAGGACTGAAGCTGTGTCATGCTAGTTGCCCCACGGCTGGAGCCCACCAGGGCTGGAGAAGCCACCTCCACTGCAGCTGCCATTTGCTTGTTGCACCACGTAGTACAGTGCTTGCATGGAACAATGGGAGAGGCGCCCCCGGTGTGCAGCTCTCCTGAGCTGCATTTCGCCACATGATGCTGCCCGTTCACCACCTATGGCGAATGGGGAGCATATTGGACACTGTGGGTCTAGGATGTGCAACAGGTATGAAAGACTTTTCTACATATCCAGTATTCTCTCATTCAGAACGCTCAAATAACTGGCCTTTTAGCCATAAGTAAATTTTACTTGCATTTTCCATAAGTACAGTATAGTGAAAGTAAATACAAATAAATACAGCAAACGTAGCATAAACTTACAGTGTACAATTCTACTGTTGTTGCTCAATAAAGTACACTGCAGACATTTGTTTGTTTCTTAATATTTACCCTGGTTTTTCTTTAGTGTTACACATTGCTAGGTATATCTCTCACAGGACTGCCGTGTTTGTAGCATCTAGAAAAGCTATAATGCCACAGAGTATTTCTTTTGCTTTCTGTCCTTGCCTCCTTAGCGGTAGTGTCCTACAAAATGGTGTCAATTGGAAGTATTGAGACATTGATGTTACCAGTGAAAGCTGATGTGCCTTTCCCTGCTGAAAGCTGTCAAGTCTGTAGCTTGTGATAAGCTGCTTCAGTGACGAAGGCAGAGTCTTTGGCAGCCCCTCCATTCTGATTTCTGTGCTCTTGGGTGGATTGTTTGTTTGTCTGACACACAGGGATGTTGAATGTGGCTGAGGTTGCAGGCCCAGAGATGCTTGGTTGGTATTTTTAATTGAATGCCCTTGAATGCCCCTTTCCCTCCACTGAGCACCTTTTGCTCTCGTTTTTTTCTTTGGATAATTCAGGATGAATCTGGGGATATTTAGGAGCTTGATAATAGCTGGCCAAGCTGCCAGCCAATATGTTGCAGATAAAGTCTTTGAATATGTTCCTTTACCCAATTCTAATGAACTTTATTTAGCAGTCACAGGACAGTAGTCTAAATGAGAAAAGGAAATATATTAGGCTAACTGTAACTAGACATTCACTAATGGGTGCTTCGGGAGAGTGGCAGATTAAATAATCAGCAAGGTCAGCAAATGGTCTCTTTCTTCTGTCTGCCAGGGGCAGAGGAACAAAAAGATGATGTAGGGTTTGTATGGCATCGTCTGTCCCACATTCAATTGAACTCTTCCTTCCCTCACTCATGCCCCTACTTCCTGCCTCCTACATCCCAGCTGAGCCCCATCCCAGAACCAGCATGCCCAAGAACCCCAACCCTCTGCCCAAGCCATGAGACCCTCACACATTCCGAACCTTTTATCCACCTTCCAACCCTCTGCCCGAACCCAGAGCTCATTCCACACCCCCCACACCTCATTCCAACCCCAGCGCAAAGCCAGATCCTCATGTCACTGACCTTCACCAGGTGCGTCTAGTGGGGTCAGGACTCAGACCTGTGCTGGATACCATCAAAAATTATACAAGTTGAACCTCCTTGGTCCAGTACACTCAAGACCTGACTGGACCTGAACCAGCGAATTTGCCAGACCAGGGAGGTCAGTGCTGGCTGCTCTGCTGCTGCCAGCTGTGGGGCTCTGCTCTGTAGGCAGCAGAGGATCCAGCATGGACAGAGAGGGGATGGGGTGCCTGAGGAAGAGGCAGAATGGCTGCAGAGTCCCATGGGCGGTAGCATAGCCCTGTGGCCATTAGGTTGCACTCCTGGCCCCCAGTGCTGGCCAAGGGGCTTTGCAGCCATGCTGCCCCTTGCTCCCAGGCACCCCTCTGAGTCCTTGGTGCTTCTCCTCCTCCCTCCCTGAGCTTGAATGCTGCAGATGAGCTGTTTTCAGTGCTCCACAAGCTCTGGGAAGCGGTGGGGGAGGACTTACTGAACACGGAGCCCCAAGGTTTTTGCCTGCCTGCTCCAGCCACAGAGCCTCCATGGATGTTGGACCAGGGAAGTCTGGTTTATAGAGGTCCAACCTAGACAAACCTGCCACCCCTGTTTGTCTGCTCCAGCTTCTCCCAACCCCTTCAACAGCATTCCCAGCCAGGCCAACAGCAGTTCTGCTTATCTCTACTCGATTTTAAGCTAAAATAAGTAGCAGAAAATGACACTTTATTTAGGCGTATGCTTCCAACTTCATACTTCTCATGGTGGAAGATCTTTGCAAATGGAAACCATAAACAATGGTTTTAGGAAATGAAGAAAGAAATTTTGTCATTACAAACTGCCTCCAAAAATTCCAAGTAGCAGAAACTATCATTTAGCAAACTTTCTGATCAATGTCTGAGTCAGTGGTTCATGAACAATTTTTAGGGTGGTGGGTGCTGAGTTGTGACCTGTTCCCACCCACCTTACCCCATCCTCACCGCACACCACCCCAGGCTGGGGCCAGAACTCGGAGCAGCTGTAGAGCCCTGGGTGTGGGTCTGATGGGCGGGGTCCCATGACTTAAAATGGACTCCATGGGGCTGGCACCTGGGACACCCAGAGGCAGCGAGATCAGTTGTTGGGCCCCATGGAGCTGGTGGCTAGATCACACGTGGTGGTCAGGGCCCTTGGTGCATAAAATCTGTGGAGTGCTGCATCCTTAATCCTCATGCCTGTATCTGCAGTCTGAAGTAGAGAGTCAAGAAGTGCTTCGCAATTCAGCAAGCATGAATCTGTCATATAAATCTAAGTCAGAAAAACCATTTGCACAGTAGCACTGAACTTGCACTTGTATTAGTAGCTGACAATATTTTCCAAGAAACTTTGAAACCAGCACAACTAAAGACCTTGTAGATCAACTACAAATCAGCAAAGCCAAAAATCTCACAGATGTGCTTTAAAACCAGAGATACACACAGACCCAACGGCTGAACTTGAAAGGACAGAAACCAAAGATCTTCTAGATAAGCAGGTCAGCAGTGAAGCAGGTCAAAGCAGCCTTTCTGCTGAAATACATTTGATGTTTCCATTTGATAGAAGCAACTTCCAAGATTCCATTTGATCAATTGAGACATTGTGTATGATTGTACAGATTGGCCTTTGAGCATCAGTAAGCTACTTGCGTGACCTAAAACAACTTTTGACCAGCATATCAGTGACGCTAAGAGAATGAAATACCAGAGTAGACAGTTAGTGCTGAACTGTCTTTTAGCATTAGAAACCAGAAGGAATGCACTTAATAACTACCAATAAATTAATTTAATTTGTCATTGCAGATGCAACCATAGATACAGGTTGAACTTCTCTTGTCCAGCAACATCCATAATCTGGCATGATTTTAGTTAGCTGGATGACCACGTATAATGGGTGTGGCCAAGTTTCCCAAGGTCCTGTAAAGTTTGTTTACAGTCCCCAGTCCTGGATCTCAGTGTTCTGTGATGCAATTTGCCCCTAAATGTCTTCTAAGAATCCAGTAAGCAGTGGAAGTGTAATGCTGCCGAACAATATTGGCCTCCTGTGGTCTGGCAAATTTTTTATTTCGGTGCTTGTCAGGTCCCAAGGGTGATGGACTAGAGAGGTTCAACCTGTACTCGCTATGTAGCTCAAAAGGCCAATTTGGTTATATCAAAGGAAAAATAGATCTAAAAGAGCATTTTGTAAGCTTTGTGGCAGTGAGGCAGATGCTGCATCCTTGTGTGACCAAAATTAATGTTTTCTTCTGCAAGTATGAATTAGACCCCAAAAACATATGTCTGGACAATGTTATGATAGGGCCAGTGATAGGGCTGGAACTGCAAGCAAAAATGAGACTATCTTTCAATCAGTTAGACAATGTATGCACCATACATCTATTGCTCAGCACATCAGATTAATCTAGTTTTGGCACATGCTACTGCAGAAAAGGCTGGTCCAGACCTCAAGGTTTTCTTCACAACGTTGTGGGAAATATCTAAATATTTCACAGACTCTAGCAATTGATGGAGAAAACAAATGATTGTCTAAAAATAGTCTTTATTTTAAAAGTCTTGCTCGACAGAGTACAGTTCCACCAAAGGAAGAGGAACCTGATGATGCACTTCAGGCCCCTGAAGAGGTTGACATGATTGATGCAGCAGGTGAAATTGAACAGGCTTCTAAAGAATGACAGACTTTCATCTGTCGGTGCTCTGCGAGAGTAGCTGGGCATCTTGAATGAAAGCCATCGAGGCAATGATAATAAATTTTCAGAATATAATTGACTGCCTAGAAGACGAAACTCTTTCTGAATGCAGGAATAGTGAAGACAAACATCAAGGGAAAAAACAACCTGTTTTTTTTTGATGGCTTGTGTGTTTTTTCATAATCTGTAATGGTGGCATAGGATCTTAGCTGTCATAGCT
This sequence comes from Carettochelys insculpta, assembly GCF_033958435.1. NCBI lineage: Eukaryota > Metazoa > Chordata > Testudines > Carettochelyidae > Carettochelys > Carettochelys insculpta. The sequence continues at coordinate 306,235,810 of NC_134137.1, read as the reverse complement.
TACCACCTCTGGAATCCTTCAGTTAAAAGAAATTGACCTGTTATAAGTTGTCCAGACATTTATGATCACAGCAACTGAGCTCAGCACATTCAAATCTGCAGAAAAGCTTGAGGAAATAGAAAAAGTATCAGAACAGGTGGGAAGCAATGGGTTTGAAAATTTACACTATCTGACCCACAAGAAGAAATGCATATGCTGCAAGAATGATGAATTTGCATATGATCCTGTGTTAGAACCAAAGGATCACTAATGAAGAAAATATTAAAAGGTCATAGACAATGCGGTCAGGGAATTAAAATCTCAGAGTGATGGACTTTAAGAGGTATCTGTTTTATTTGATATCCTCCATCCCAGGCACCTCAGAATATAACTTCAGATGAGTAGAACAAAGAAGTTTTTACACTGAGGGAAAATACTTATATTTTTCTTTAGACTTGATTCACAGAATTGTATTATTCTACAAAAGATACAGGTGTTTATTTTGTCATGTGGAGTCCACAGTTTTTTGAATTATGGTGTGCCAAGTTCTCTTGATGATGTTGGACTAGGAATGGAATTGTTGTGTCAACTTCTCCTCACCGTATCAAATGGAGTGGCTAGTGCTGAATGCACAAGAGCACATTAAGATGTGTCAAAAACTATCTGGTTCAACACTATCACAGACATGGCAGAGTAACCTCGCTCTCCCTGCAACTGAGAGAATCAGGGTAGGAAGACTGGAGCTGGACGGCATCACAGAGCAATTTACCAAGGAAAAGAGTCACTGTGGTGTGAAGTTCCAATCATTTGAAATACACAAGCCAGCACTACTGGGGCAACATCTCATTTTTGTTTCAGACTGTGATTTTGTTTCATGTTTTCTTTTTAAAAAGCTTTGTATTTTTAAAAGCCCTGATGTGACCATTGTTCCCCCGATACATCTTTGTTGACTAAACTTGTTTCTTCGCCAGGACAGCAGAAAATTATTGAGCAGATAACATTTCAGTTGTTAGTTGGGGGGCTCCATGTAAAAATGTTGCCTGAGGTAATTGTGAGGGCTTTTTTCATCTTTGAAGAGTTCCTGGGCCATAACTAACTAAAATAATTTTGGAAATAAACTAGTGGTTTTTGCAAGATAAGTCACTTGTCTAGTTATGACAAAGGAACAGAAGAGGCCTAGCCAAAGCAATGGAAATTGTTGTAATAGTGATTCTAAGTAATGCTCGTCAGTTTGGATGACAAATTTCCAATACAACAATGAAATAAAAATAAAGATGACTTTCTGGCCCCATAAGTTTCACAGATCTGTCCCTGAAATACTGAGGTAATAGGAAGTGACAGTACTCCTTGCATTACAGTTATTAAATAAAGGTCTGACAGAAGTGAGCTGTGTTTGGAAAATATTTGGGGAACAGTAACTGAATAGTTTAGCACAAGCCAGTTGTAATAGTAACCTTGTAAATGCTTTTTTGTTGCCCTGAGAAATACACTGACTTGTTTTACATTTTGTGTGAAGGATTTTTAAGGTCTAGAAATCACTATTACTTTAAGTTCAAAACCACCTGAACACTTTAATGTGACTGTGCTCCTAAGGAAGAAGAAGCTGCCAAATGATGTGTGATGCTCTGAGCCCCTTGGCGAAGGCAGCGGCTGCTTAGTGAGCCGGCTGGAGGCAGGTGCATGCGGCCCGGGGTTGGGTCGGGCCGGGCCTGGCGACCCGGCTGGGAGCAAGCATCCCATCCCTGTGGGAAGATGTCCCAGCCCAGCAGCGTGTCCCTCCGGCCTCCCAGCAGCGCCCTGTCCGGCGGGGGCCCGGCGTCTGCCTGCGGCTTTGGCAGCAGCCAGGCCCAAGGGCTGAAGGACATCCGCATTGATGAGGGGCTGAAGATTGCAGTGAACATTGCCCTGGAGCAGTTCCGCTATGGGGACCAGAGAGGTGTCATGTGTGATTATTGCATCTTGTAAGAGCTTTGGTTCAGCTTATGAGCTCCTGTGCCCAGTCCTTGAATTACTCAGGTGCCATATTGGTCAAAATAGTCAGGGTGAATGGGGGATATGGCTCCCTGGCAATTGTTTTGCTGAGATCTTATGTTGGGCCTGGCAAATTACTGAAGTTGCCTGTAAAACCTAGGAATCTCTGCCCCACTCTGCCCCACTGCCTTGTGGGTTATCCTGGAAAGGAACAAGGCTAAGGGAGTAAACCCTGACAGAAAATCCGGAGGGGAGTCCTAAGGTGGTTCTGTGCCAACTTCTGGCATTGACTCAGCAACTCCTGCAGCTGAGCTGGTACCAGATGTAGAGGTTATCCTCTCCTTTGGCCTATATCAGTAAAGCTGAGAGGGGGACACAGCACTGAACCAACACAGGAGGTAACAGATACCGGTTATAAGCTCTTGCTTGATTGGCGTAGAGAACAAGCGCCAGGGGTTGCCTTCAACGGTGGGAGAGATCATCGCATCTCACTGGACAGTCACCACCCACCTCAAGATGGGCAGCCCCCAGCCAGTAGGGTACTGTCTTGCCACAGTTCACCTGCTTTACTGGGTGCGTGAGGCTTAAGGTTCCCAAACCTGACAAATGACTGAAATTTGAGCACCAGGCAAACCAATAAGAAAATCAACAAGAAAAGGAAACCATCAAAGTTTTCAGCTTGCTTGCTGGAATGTGCGAACCATGCTGACCGGTTTGACTGAAGATCTTCAGGACATCAGTGACACCCGAAAGACCACTGTCATCAATGAGGAACTGAAAAGGCTCCAAGTTGCTGCTCTGCAAGAGACACAACTCGCAGATTTGGGATCTCTAAAGAAAAAGGACTACACCTTTTTCTGGCAGGGTAAAGCCCAAGAAGAATCCAGGGAACATGGTGTTGGCTTTGCCATAAGAAACACCCTTCTGCAAATGGTGGAATTAGTCATGGGCGGATCAGAAAGACTCCTTCAGGTCATACTTCAAACTTGCGCTGCTCCTGTCCACCTGATCAGCGCTTACGCTCCAATCCTGTATGCCACACCAGAAGTAAAAGACAAGTTCTATGATGTGCTTAGTGCTGCCATAGCGCAAATACCTGCTCGCGAACAACTGTACATTTTGCGTGACTTCAGTGCAAGAGTTGGAGCCGATCGTGACTCATGGCCTTCCTGCTTAGGTGACTTTGGTGTGGGAAAAATCAATGAAAACAGACAGTGTCTTTTTAAACTTTGCATGTACCACAATCTGTGCATCACAAACACATTTTTCCAAACCAAGCCACAGCACAGAGTGTCGTGGAGACACCCATGCTCGAAACACTGGCATCAACTAGATGTGGTCATCGCTAGACAGGATAACCTCAGAAACGTCCTTCTGACACACAGCTATCAGAGTGCCGACAGCGATACAGATCACTCGCTAGTTTGCTCCAAACTCAAGGTGAGACCCAAGAAGCTGTACCACTCTAAACCAACTGGAAGGCCCTGCACTGATGCCAGAAAGACAGCAAACTCAGAGAGAGCTGAAAAGTTCAGAGAGTCCCTCGAGGAGAATCTGCGCAGCAGCCCTGGGGGTGCCGATGTGACATCGAGATGGCAGCATCTGAGGGATACAATTTACAACACGGCCTTGTTGGTGTTTGGAAGAAGAGCTAGAAACACAAATGACTGGTTCGAAGCTAACTCGGATGAGATGATTCCAGCCATCGAAAAGAAGTGCGCTGCACTCCTTAGCTGCGTCTACACGTGCACGCTACTTCGAAGTAGCGGCACTAACTTCGAAATAGCGCCCGTCACGTCTACACGCGTCGGGCGCTATTTCGAAGTTGAAATCGACGTTAGGCGGCGAGACGTCGAAGTCGCTAACCCCATGAGGGGATGGGAATAGCGCCCTACTTCGACGTTCAACATCGAAGTAGGGACGTGTAGACGATCCGCGTCCCGCAACATCGAAATAGCGGGGTCCTCCCTGGCGGCCATCAGCTGGGGGGTTGAGAGATACTCTCTCTCCAGCCCTTGCGGGGCTCTGTGGTCACCGTGGGCAGCAGCCCTTAGCCCAGGGCTTCTGGCTGCTGCTGCTGCAGCTGGGGGTCCGTGCTGCATATACAGGGTCTGCAACTAGTTGTTGGCTCTGTGTATCTTGCACTGTTTAATGAAAGTGTGTCTGGGAGGGGCCCTTTAAGGGAGCGACTTGCTGTTGAGTCCGCCCCGTGACCCTGTCTGCAGCTGTGCCTGGCTCCCTTATTTCGATGTGTGCTACTTTGGTGTGTAGACGTTCCCTCGCTGTGCCTATTTCGATGTTGGGCTGAGCAACGTCGAAGTTGAACATCGACGTTGCCAGCCCTGGAGGACGTGTAGACGTTATTCATCGAAATAGCCTATTTCGATGTCGCAACATCGAAATAAGCTATTTCGAAGTTGGGTGCACGTGTAGACGTAGCCCTTGAGTACAAACACTCACTGAGCAAGAATACCCTGCAAGCCAGAAAAACAGTACAACAGACAGCCAGGAACTGTGCCAACAACTACTGGCTTGAGCTATGCAGCAGCATCCAGACCAGTACTGACTCTAGTAATCTCAGGGGAATGTATGAGGACACCAAGAAGGCATTAGGACCCACGCAGAACAAGATGGCACCTTTGAAATCCAAATTTGGTGAAGTCATCACTGACAAAGCCCAACAGCTGAAGCTCTGGGTCGAGCACAACTCCGAGCTGTACTCAGGCGAGAACATCGTGGTTGATACAGCCCTCGATGCCGTCAAGCTCCTACCAGTAATGGATGAACTGGATCAGGAACCAACTGTGGATGAACTGAAGAAAGCCATCGACAGCATTGTGGTAGGAAGGGCCCCAGACCAGGATGGTATACCACCAGAGGTAATCGGGTGTACCACGGACACCCTCTTGGAACCCTTACATGAGCTACTGTGCCTGTGCTGGAGAGAAGGAGAAGTTCCACAGGATATGCACGACGCTAACATTGTAACCTTGTATAAGAACAAAGGAGACAGAAGCGACTGCAACAATTACTGTGGAATCTCCCTCCTAAGCATCACTGGTAAACTGTTCACTTGCATCATCCTTGGCAGACTCCAGAAGATTGCGAGAGGGTGTATCCTGAATCACAGTGTGGATTCCACACAGAGATCTGCCATTGACATGGTCTTCTCTCTGAGGCAGCTGCAGGAGAAATGCAGAGAGCAGAGGAAGCCACTCTATACTGCCTTCATTGACCTGACCAAGGTCTTCGACTTGGTCAGCAGGGATGGACTGTTCAAACTGCTCCACAAGATAGGTTGTCCACCACGGTTACTCAAGATGATCCAGTCTTTCCACGAAGACATGAGAGGAATCATCCAGTATGACAGCACATTATCGGATGTTTTCAGCATCAGGAGTGGCATCCAACAAGGATGCATCCTTGCTTCGACATTGTTCGGGATCTTCTTCGCACTCCTCCTGAAGCACGCCTTTGGATCTTCAACAGAGGGCATCTTTTTGCACACAAGATCTGATGGGAAACTGTTTAATCTTGCAAGGCTGAAAGCTAAATCTAAGGTGCGGGAAGTCCTCATCAGAGATATGCTGTTCGCAGATGACACTGCTATAGTGTCACACACAAAAGACCAGCTTCAGAAACTGCTGGATCAGTTCTCCAAAGCATGCAAGGACTTCAGGCTTTCCATCAGCCGAAAGTAGCCAGGAAAAGAGGCTGAACGTCTTCCACTTGCACTGCCTCAGGCGCATCCTTGGAATATTGTGGAAGGACAGAGTGCCCAACACCGCCATCCTTGAGCAAGCTGCAATCCCAACCATGCACACCCTCCTCAGGCAGCGGCGGCTCTGCTGGCTTGGCCACGTGCACAGGATGCATGATGGAAGGATCCCAAAAGGCATGCTGTATAGCGAGCTAGCCTCTGGCAAAAGATCTCCCGGACGCCCCCAACTGCACTACAAAGATGTTTGCAAGAGGGACCTCAGGGAGGTAGACATTGAGCTGGACAGCTGGGAGGAGCTGGCAGACAATCGCAGCAGACGGAGGCAGGAGCTACACAAGGGTCTTCAGAAGGGTGAGATGAGGATCAGACAGCTAGCAGAGGAGAAGCGAGCCCACAGAAAGCACAGTAAGGACCTGCCAGACACCCATTACACATGCAACAGGTGCAGCAAGGACTGTCACTCTCATGTGGGCCTTCACAGTCACAGTCAACGCTGCAAATGATGATCCCGAATGGAACTATGAAGGGCGTGATCCATTGTCTACGTAGATTGAAGGATTCCTACTACTCAGTAATCTCAACTTTAATCCTGCTAAACCATCCATTGTGACAGGTTAGAATTTCCCCAGTATTGCAGCATTTGGGTAAGTGAAGCACCACAGCAATCACTGTAAATGTGATTTTCCTCCCCCTTCACATATAACTCATATTTTGGGACACAGTCAGAAATAGTCCTCTCAGTGGGTTTTATAAAAGCACTGATTGCTTCATTCCTGCTGCTTTGTGTTAGGACCATTTCCTGTGCAACTTCTTTCATGAAAGACTATTTTGAAAGCTGTTAGTTCCTTTTTTCTAAGTGAGTGGACAGGACTGGCCCTAGGATCTGCAGCCACCTCTCTCACCTTCCCCACCCCTTAGGGCCATGTGAGTAGAAGATGTTCAGAACCTGCTCCAGATAAATTCTGGACATGCACACGAGTCCTTTCTGGGCCAAAGCTTTGTAGGGAGCTCAAATAAAATCTAAAGCTTCTCACTACTCTTGTCATTTCTTGCCATATCTCCTTCTGTCTGTCCAGAGACCCCCTCCGACCAGAGTCATGCCTACCTTCTTGTATCGTAGCAAAGTCCACAAACTGATTTTGCCATAACTAGTCAGCAGAATTTACTTCGTTGCTTTATTCAGGATCCTAAGTCCTGCTTACAGGAGCACAAACAGATGCAATCAAGAGGTGGGGAAAGAGTGCTTATACTGGAGTTGGGGAGAATGTTTTTTTTTGTTTTTTTGGTTACAGCTGATACTGTGCACTGTGTTTTTTTTTTCTGGGGAGTCATGGAGAATTGTTTCCTCTGTGGGTACTGAGAGCCTGTATGTCCCCTTATGAATGCCTACATGGCTGTCTCAGGAGAACTGCAGCTAAAGGTGTGTTTGTGGCAGGGGCTCAGTAGATCATAACAGGGACTGCTGGCTGGACAGATGTATGTGTGCATGTATGCACCTTGGCTGAAATAATTGCCAGGCAGCTGTGTACATGTTGGCCGAAGTGGCGATTGTGGGGAGATATTAACTAGACTAGCCAAAGAGAACTGGAGGACCTGTATAACATTTAGTTCTCTGAATCATGCCTGAACCCTTTATGCTGCTCATCAGGGAGCATCCCTAGAGCAAGATTCCTTGGTGGCATTATTCCATCCAGTGGAAATCCTGCCTCCTCCTTTGCTGTATACACCCACACTGGCTCCACTGCCAGACAACCTTCACTGTGGTGGTGAGTGAAAGGTTGATGTAGCACTTAGTGGGGATAGAGCTTTGATAAGATCCTCTGCTCTGCAGATTTTCACAAAGGCGCTTGACTAAAATCTGCTCTCAGGCCAGGGATAGTGTTTTCTGTAGGTATTGTATGTATATATTACATTGTATATCTATTGAATGAGAATAACACAGAAAGAACCAGGAGTTATACCAGGTGCTTTCTTTGGGCTAGAAGTTGCGTGTTGAGTGGCGGGTTGGAGTAGGGGTGGGAGTGGCATCCAGAATGATGTACAGAAGTCCCAGTTTCCACCGGAAGCATTAGAATTCCGCACAGTGCGGTATGGGGAAGCTGTGTGGATTTTGAGCACATGTGGGGTCCAAGATGTGTAAGGGAGAAGGGGGCATCATTCCACACACTATTTGCAATTATTTCCCGTTATATGAAGTCCATAAAATTGTCCATGGTGATGTGAATCCCATCTTTGCTTCCTCTATTATATTGATAAACATTCATAATTATACTGCATTTAAAACAACACAAAGGCTAATGTTTCAGGGCCAGGTTTTCAAAAGCTTCCAGCATCTCCTATCAACATTAATATTGACTTCAGTGGTGATTATCATGGTGATTGAATTCTTAATTTTTATTCCTTCCCAAATATCTAATGCACATTCAAAAGGAGCTTATAACTGGGAGGGAGGGAGGGAGGCTGCTAAGGCCAGGGACACTTGGAAAACCCTATTGTTGACGCAGGTACCAAATAAGAACTATTATGTGATGAACTCTTTTGAAAACCGGCTCCTCAGGTGTGTATTGGGAATTAGAAAAACACAACATGTAAACTATTAACCAAGTCAGATGAAAGCTAGGGCCAATACAATAAAAATGTCAATTAGTCTTGAATCTTAAAAAAGAAAAAGCTGTAGGACAAAATTTTCAAAAGCAACAAAACAATTTAGGAAACTAAGACCGATTGAAGGTCAATGAGAGGAAGGCTGGTCCGGTGCTGAGGTTGCTAGGTGTGCGCTGTTATAACAATTCGCTGCTCTGTATGAGGTGGGAAAGTCAGGTATTTTCCCAGTGCCTCAGTTCCCTATTTGTGAAACAGGGATACTGTTTGATGTGGGAGGATAAATACATGAAAGATTGTGAGGCTCTTGGTTGCTTGAGTCCTTTATAAGTATCTCACTTGTGCACCTTTATGCATAGATCTCTTGGGAGGGATTATAGCAGGAAGAGTTTGCTTTTACATGTCACTAGATCTTGAGCTTAGCTGAATATTTCTTCCATGCTGTGTTAAGATGAGTTCTAGCTTGCATGTTTTTTCCCTTACTAACAGCACTGCCTGGTATAATTTACTGCAAGTCAAATGAATTTGCAGTGGCAGTTTGTTTTGCTGACATTGTGAAATTGGTAAGTTACATTTGACAAACAGGGCATGAGTCTGCACTTCTTTTCTTCTTACACAGGTTGAACCTCTCTAACCCACAACATTCTCATCCAGCAATATCCGTAATCTGGCATAATTTTAGTTAGTGGGATGTCCATTTATCATGGGTGTTGCCAAGTTTCCCATGGTCCCATAAAGTTTGTTTCCAGCCATCAGTCCTGGCTCTCAGTGTTTTGTGCTGTTATATAGCTGAAAAAGTCTTCTAAGATCCCATCAAAACAAAAAAGGAAGTCAAGTAGCCCTTTAAAGACTAACAAAATAATTTATCAGGTGATGAGCTTTTGTGGGGCAGATCCACTTCTTCAGATCTTCTTGTTGATCTGAAGAAGTGGGTCTGTCCCACAAAAGCTCATCACCTAATAAATTGTTTTGTTAGACTTTAAAGTGCTACTTGACTTCCTTTTTTGTTTTGATAGAATACAGACTAACACGACTATCTCTCTGTCACTATTCTAGAAGACCAGTAAGCAGTGAACATCTTGGTAGTGTGCTAGACAATATTGACCTCCTGTGGTCTGGTGAAGTCTCTTGTTCGTCATTGGTCAGGTCTCATGGTTGCCAGATATGAGAAGTTCAACATGTACTGTTTGACACTTGACTGTATGAAAGTTGTCCCTGATTTGCCCAGGTAGAACCGAGCAGTTTTAGACCCATACTTTTTAGACACAAATGACATTGCCACCTGCAAGTGCTCTGGCAAATCCCAAACATCTGGTTTGGAGACTGTCCTATTCCACACTCTTCCCCAGCCACTGACGTGTGTCTTTTTTCTTCTCCACCCATTTTTTTTCTCTTTCTACCTCTTTCCTTTTGCTTTCTTTCCAATAAGAGTCAGGCTCAACTGGCCATGACTGCATATTTTTCAACATTGCTATAAGGCTGTGACCAGAAAGGCAGGCAAAAGCAATACCATAAATAGTTGGCTGCTCATTACAAGTTTACTGAGTCTCAGGATGATTGATAATATCCTGGGCTGGGCCTGTGCTTTTCCCAGCCGCGAGGTTGTACGTAAGAGTCAACATCAGAGATTATCTGTCTTTGCTGTTCTTTTTGTTCATCTTTTGTATGTTGGTTGTCTGTCTTTTAGGAAATGGAATATGAATTTAGCAACAACTGAAGCCCAATTCAATTATCATCTCTTTCCTCAAAAGAGCAGTTGTTCAATCTTCTTTACCATCTCAAAGATTGGGGCAAACAAGGTTTGGTATTTCTTTTCCATTTAAAAACTCTTCTTTAGCTAGAGGAAGAAGGAACAAAGGATGTTATTAAAACATATGTCTTCCTTAATTCTCTCCTTTCAGATACTTTAACTGTGCTTTTTCTCTGTCTTTTTAATAAAGCATTTAAAGGATTTTAATGGTGGCTTTACTATGGTTGAGGCAGATGTCCTCTGTATACGAAATCCCAAACATTGTTTAAACACCGCACAATGTTGGACAATTTCTGCAGCATGTGAGCACCTTTTGAATTCTTTCTTCCATCTTGAATAAAAGAGGCAATTTAATGAATTAGCCCAAGGACAAAGTTACCTGAACTTATGGTTATTTTTTGCCTGCTAAAATGATGGAGATTAGACAAGAAACAGTGGGCCCTGACCAACACTGAAACTTGTTAGCAATGCTGTTTAACTTTATTTTTGCCTTGCCTGGTATCTGATACATGCCAAGATCTTGTTTTATATTTATTTATAACAGACTGCAATAGTATAAACTGTACCACAGGAAACAGGCCTATATTGTCAGGAAGATGAATGAATACCTGTATGTATCTTCTAATTCCCAGTTTTATTAGTTTGTGAAATATCTGAAATATCTGAAACTAAAGTAGCTTGTTTTAAGGGTTTAGCTGTAAAATATTGACCCAAGAAATGTAACTTTCAGCTGTGATTACTTTTTTATTTTTCTGTTCAGATAGGAATATTTTATCCCATTAATACTTGAAAAAACAGGTATTTGTTTTATTACCTTTTTTTTCAATTAAAACTATGTTGGAATTTATTTAAAATATTTGGAGAGAATGAAAATATAGTGCTGATTTTGAACTCACCTCCATATAATTCAAGTACAATTCCACTGAAGTCAATAGAGTTACACCAGCAAAACCCACTGTGTGGGAGAGCAGACTCAGTACCAATATGTGGCTACATCTGCACTACAAGATAAATTCAAATTTATTAATAATTTATTTTATAATGCCAGTTTTGAGTATCCTCACTTCCCACAGGCTCCCAACAAATTCAACATATTGCTTCCATGCTGAAATCATCAAATATTGACAGTTGCAGCAGTGCATTGTGGGAACCCATCCCACAGTTCTCTCCTTCCCCCCATTCTGAGCTGGGAGACGGGTGTAGCAGCGTTGTCATTTTCCCAGCTCCTGCTAGGAGCGGGGAGCTGGGAGCCAGGTGCAGGGCATATCTTTGTGGGATACATACGGTGCACTTGTGGAGGCTAAGTAATTCAAATGAAAGACATGGCACTTCCACACTAGCCTTTATTGCACATTTTAAACTCAAGATTTATGCTATATCCATCTGTTAACAAAATGTCGATATTATCGATATTAGGGCAGACTAAATTAAGCTAATGACATTTACAGTGAAGACAGTGACATTTTACATTTTCATGTCAAGCTAACTCCTTTAAATTTGGTTTTATATCATAGGGTAGACACAGCCTGGGGAATACCTCATCTTTTCCTGAAACTGCCTAGTAACAATTTCAGCTTCTTCCTCTATAGCAAGTTTAGACTAGGAAGGACATAGTGTCAGACTTTCTTCCCCAGCTCATTCAACTCAGTACTGTCTGATGAGAGACTACGTAACTTTGGCTCTGATACAGCAAAACACTTATGTGCATATGCTTAATTTTAAGCAAATAAGAAGTCCCATTTGTTTCAACCATCATAGACTCAAGACATACCTAAGCAACCCAATGTCATTCTGGATAACAGCCCATTAGATGTGGTTAAAAAATTCTATTACTTTGGATCTACCGTCACCACAAACCTATCCATGAATGAAGAACTGAACATCAGAATCGGGAAGGCAGCTACTATTTTTGGCAGACTTACAAAACGAGCATGGACCAATCCTAAACTGACAGTGAAAGCAAAGATACTAATATATCAGGCATGTGTATTGAGTATCCTGCTATATGGTTCTGAGGCACGGATCACCTACTTGAACCATGAGAAAAATTGAACAGCTTCCATCTTCACTGCCTCTGCAGAATTATGAATGTCAACTGGCAAGATAAAGTTTCAAATGCAGATATCCTTTCAAGATCTGGCACACCCAGCCTCATGGCAATCCTCAACACCAGAAGACTATGATGGCTTGGTCATGTGAGAAGAATGGGTGATGAACATTTTCCCAAAGAAATCCTCTTTGGTGAACTGTCATATGGGTTGAGAACAAGAGGAAGATCAAAGCTAAGATTCAAGGATACATACACAAATGCCCTGAAAAAATCCAACATTGATCCAAAATCCTGGGAATCTGCATCATCAGATCAAAATACCTGGCGACAATTGCTATGACAGGGCATATCATCTTTTGATAGTATGTGTGCAAGTCATTCAAAAGAACTTCATAGTAGAAGGAGAAAACTCTCAGACCCAAGAATTCAGAAATAGACTGACATGCGGTTATTGCAATCGACTGTGTAAATCCAATATTGGACGGATAAGCCATGAGAAAATCTTCAGGGTCAAACACTGCCTGTAGATCCTCACCGCTACTGCTAACCACTGTTTCTTGAGATGGAAAGGGGCCATAGACAGAGTCAGTCTTGGGTAATGTCATTTTGACAGCCCTAATGTCCTATAAACACGGTTGGTTCAGTTTCTTTCCCTTACACTGATTGCTCCTCACCAATGTTCCCTCTAATTTCTTCTACCCATGTGTGGAATAAATTTTTATGTGCACTAAGGCATGTCTGGGTATGCACCAACCATGGAAATGCTGCTGGCTGTGGACATTCTACCAATCAACTGGGTGGCACCTGAATTTCTCCTGGGCAACTGCCCAAGCTCTCATATTACAGGGAACTCTGTCAATCACCTCTCTTTCTTCCAATAACTCCTTTAAAAAGTAAACCCAACCAACTGCCCCAATCCTGAACCTTCCTGAGCAAGCAAGCACAGTCTACTTATAACAGCAGGAATGGGAGGGCTGCCTTTGGCTACTGTGACATACTTCTCGACCATCCCTTAAGCGTTCTGCACTTCTGGGTGGCTTCTTGTGTGCCTCAGTGCCTCAGAGAGGCCCCTTTTGTTGCCTTGGAACTTCCCAAAGGCAAGAGTCTCCCTTTACTGAGCCATTTTCTGCACAGGCCAGCCTGAATTTAGGGCAGAGCAGGTTCCCCTCCACCAGCCTCAAACTGCTCTGGCTCTGCCCCACTTGGCCAGCCCTCCAGGGGAGGTGTGTGCGTGTGTGTGTGTGTGGGGAAAGTCCAGTCCTGCCCACTGCCCTGGACTCCGGTCCAGGGACCCTAGGGAAGAAGGGAGCTGCTGGGGCTTTTTGCCCGTGCCCAATGGCAGTGACCTTTTCCTGGGCCTCTTCACCCACTATTTTCCTCTGGGGTCTTTTCCCCGCTGTACCTTGTTACTGGGGTGCCCAGCTGTGCTCTGTTCTGTTCCACTCACCACACCTCCAGCCTCCTTCTCTGTGGGCACTACTCTCTTTCTCTTCAGCTGCCTGGGGAAACCCTTTTATAGGATGACTGGAGGCCTTAACTGGTCACAGGTGTTTTCATTATGGCCTGTTGATGGCTGACTCCTGATGAGCCCCAGCTGCTGGACTGCATCTTCTGTGAACTTGTAAGGGGAACAGAAAGGAGTTCCGCTACCACCCAAAATTTTCCCCCTCCATCAGGCACTTGTCAGCTGCAGTCTGTGATGTGCCCCACTATGTCTACACTAGAGAGTTTTGTTGACAAAACCCGGAGACCATCCATATTCACAAAGTGTTCTGCTGACAGTAAATCGACAGAAAGCAGCACTTCTATTGACAATGTTCTGCCAGTCCCTCCTGAGGGGCCAGAACACCTTTTTTGACAGATTCGGTCAAGAGAAAGCCAGTCTGGACATTCGGGGGGAGGAGGGGTAAGTGGACTCCATCAACAGACAGGGCTTCCAGGACACCCGGCAGTTCTGTCTATTGTGCTTCCAACTGGTCACTCTTTTGATCCACTTGGCAGTCTGGCTGCAATCTGTCGATGGAAGTTTTGTAGGAAGATATCTTCTGGGAGACACTTCCATCGACAGATCGCTCTAATGTAGACTTAGCCTTTGAGGGAAGTCATCATACGTTGGGTCCTCTTGAGTGTTGAACCACCTCACTGAGCTTTCCATGTTACTATATTGGCAAGGTTTTTCTGTTAATGTGTGTATATGTCTGTTCATAATTCCATGCAGCAGCAGATCAGCAGATCATGCGTTTAACATGAAAAATAAAAGTAACTAGTTCTACTATGAATCATATTTTATGGAAGAAGTTCATGTGCACTGGGTTTTAATTTTCATTCATTTTCCTACAATTATCTCTGCAGTTTTCACACAATTACAGTTTAGTCAACAGGGACTTTCGAGTGAATAGTGGAGTAGTGAATAAACACATACATGAATGTTTCAATTCCAGCCATCTGCAAGACATTTATCTTGAGACTTCTACTCTGCTGATTGAATTGGTGCTGAAAATTTTGTAATCTCGCCTGCTGTAGTCTACTAAGGGGTCACATGTGTTATGCCTTTGGATACCGTGTTTCTGTCATGGAAGTCCATGCAGGTTGGCTAAGAATATCTGAGGCTATAGATTTTTCCCTTTCTGGGTGATCTCTTTCTTTTAGAGTAGACTTCTTGATGTTTTAATAAAAAGGTCATGTCTTAAATTGATGGGTTTTTCCCTCTTACCTAGGATTTGTAGCTGAGTTATTGTGCCCTTCCTCCACTCACCCTGCCCCACAAAAAATTAGGAAGGAGGCCTTACTGAACTATTTCCTGAAGCTTGTTTTTTAGCAGAGCAGAGGAGGCCGCTGATGTCATTGGACTCTTGCAGGCATTGTGGCACTCTATTGTGGGAGATACAAATGTTACAACATTAGTATGTAACTATATCACTGATAAATATGATTCTACACCATGTTTTAGGGTGAGGGTGATTGGGTACAAGCTTCTGGTTCAGGTTCTTTGGAAGTCCTTAGCTGCATCTTTCCATAGTCTTCAATATTTTCTTTTATTATAGATGACAGTTCGTTGGCTTTCATATCTTTGGCTTTTTAAAGCATATTTGTTTTTCATAGATTTTATTCTTCAAGTTATTAAAATTCTGAAGCAGAACTAGACCAAGCTATTTATCATGAATTGTAGTGGTCAGAGGGTGGGTTCCTTTGACTAAACTATATGGGGAAAAATATTTATTTCTGATGGTTCCTCCTAGATTCGTCAACAATGCCTTTAACTTCAGAATCTGTTGAATACGTAATTGTGCTTGTGACCTATTTTTGTTGTGAAATGTATCATAGGAACAAAAATGACGAGAAGCCTTGTGGCACCTTATAGACTAACATGTTTTTGGAGCATAAGCTTTAGTGGGCAAAGACCTGTGTCATCCAAAAAAAATCTGTTTTTGTGGATACACGCTAGCACAGCTACCCCTCTGATACTTGTATCATAGGAGATAGTTATTAAATTAACTGTTTTAAAACAGACTGTGATTATAGTAAGACACAACATTTTGCATGCTCTAAGAAAAAAATAATGCAAATGATTTACATCAGAGATCCCAACTTTATCACTAGTGTTCTGGACCTCCAATCAGCTTCCCTCTCTTCCCCCACAAACCATTTGCAGCCCCGCCCTTCAAAGCCAATTCTATCTTCTATGACCGTTTTTCTTTTTCTTTTAATTTTTTCACTGACCCCCCCTGCAGTATCCTCACAGACTCCTGGTTAGGAAACAATGGTCCTTTTCCTATTTGTGTGTTTGTGTGTATGACAAATGGAGAAATAAAATAAGTTCTCTTCTCAGATCTTCAAGGTGCTTTGTTTGCATGGCATTTGTTTTACTATTTTTTCATTGTTCTTGTATAACACAGTGAGTTCATACAAACATTTCAAAATGAATTATGCACTAGTTCAGCACTTCTTTAACTCCTTTTAACCTCTATGTGCTCAACTCCAAAATGAGCCTTCCTACACATAAAGGCTGGGTCTACACAAGCCTCTTCCTTTTGGAAGGGACGTGTTAATGAGTGGGTTCGAAATATGCTAATGAGGTGCTGCCATGAATACGCAGCACCTCATTAACATAATGGTGGCCGCGGTGATTCAAAAGGGCGGCTTTCGAATTGCGCACCACCCGTGGAGATGGGGACCTTCCAAAAGGATGCCCCAGTTTTCAAAAGCCCCTTCTTCCTAGAGGGGAAGGGGCTTCCTAGAAAGAAGGGGCTTTCAAAAACTGGGGGGTTGTTTTGGAAGCCCCCGTCTCCATGGGTGGCGTGCGATTCGAAAGCCGCACTTTTGAATCACCATGGCTGCCATTATGCTAATGAGGTGCTGCATATTCATGGAAGCACCTCATTAGAATCTTTGGAAACTGCTCGTTAACATGCCCTTTCGAAAAGGAAGAGGCTCGTGTAGACACAGGGAAAGAGATGTATTGCAAAATGAAACTAAGCAAAGGAAATCTGTACAGATATCATAGAAACAAAGCAAAGAAAGCAGTGGCAAAAACATAAATTACAATAGCTGCTTTTCAGGTGACTGGCTGACAGTAAATTACTAAATTGGATCCAAGATTTTCAAGATCTGGAGTTCAAAAATAACCCATTCTAAAGGTCAAGTTACTTTTATGGTACAGACTTTTATAAAACATGAATCATTTACATATTTGCTCAATCAATAATGGAGTCTAATTTTTGGTGGAATTCTTATTATTTTAAATGAAAGTAAATATTAATCAATTTAAGAGTAGAATTAATCTTATTTCAACTATTTTGCCTGTGACATGAAAAAGGGAGTGAGGGTTATTCAGGCTCCTGTCAGAAAATGTTGACCTTTGTTAACAATAATTAACATGTTTCCCAAACCAGTTTTCCTTTGGGAATTCATAATTGCAAGTCTTAATACAGCTGATTTTCACAGGGATTTTAGTACAGTCTCTAATATGATTAATTATAGGGTGCTGTACAACAAAGATGGGAACTGGCCTCTGGGGATGGAGGGGTGTTGCTGTCCCATGTCAGGGCTCCTCGGCAATGGGGGCAGCTGCCACACAATGAGGCACTGGGGGTGGGGGCTCTGCAGCCTCCCAGTGAGGGGAGGAGGATGGGAACTCTGCGCCCTCCAGCCACCCCATGGATGGGATCCCTGCAAGCAGGAGCCACCTCTCCTAGCTGTGAGGTGGCAGGGAATGAGGCAACTGCCTTCATGACAAAGCTTACTGGGGAGTGGGGCAGCCGCCTCATGGAGGAGTTCCCCCACAGCAGGAGTTGCTGCCCCAATGTGCAGGGCACAGGGAAACAGGGCATCTGCCCCATGGAGGAGCTCCACGGGAGCAGGGGCTGCCATCCCAAGACACCAGGAGCCAGGGAATGTGAGTCCTGATAAACATGGGACAATATGCCCATTTTCTTAGGGAAATCAGACACCTGTGAAACAGCTTAAATAAGAGACTGTCCTGGTCAAAACCAGATGGATAGTCATCCTATTAATTATATGTCAATAAAAATATATTTTGGGACATCCACATTAAATGGCCTTCTGAGCTTTCTCCTTCAGCTTTTGTTACATCCTATGTAAAGCATTCTTTGCCTAAAAAAAACAAACAAAAAAAACCAGTCAAGTATCACTTGAAAGACTAACGAAGTATTTATTAGGTGATGAGTTTTGGTGGGGCAGTTTTGTGAAGATACAGATGAACGTGGCTACCTCTCTGTGACTATCCTTTGCCTAAGAATTACTTTTACATAAACCTAAACACACAAGCTAGAACCTTCCAGTCTATTTAGAATGGAGAAGTGATTCTTAGGCATAGGATATGTATAAACACATGCATAGAAGTTTTATATGTATGTGTGTTTTTACATGTGTGTGTATATATATATATATATATATAGATGTGCATGCATATGTAACTGCCCATAAGTAGTCTTGAACTTGGAACCTCTGGCACTTAGTACAGGTATCTCTACAGCTTGAGATAAAAACCAACTGGTGCCCAGCTTAGGCTGTGGAGGGCACTTATTCTTTCTCTGGGAAGTGGTCTAGGTACCATGACATGGGACAGTTAACTACACATAGGTTTGTGGGTTACATACATATATTCATGGATTAACTTTGAATTGTGATCTTAAAACTTGGGTTAACTAGCACATTGTTCAGCATGCAAATGGAAATAAATTGTAGAAGGAGTAGATATTTATGGCCATGCTTATTTATTACATGAGACATTCAATGTGAAATTAATCCCTGACCAGAGGTTCTACAAAAGTCCATAAGCCCGACTTAAACCCTCAGGCTGGGTCTACACAAGCCAAGGGGCATGTTAATGAGCAGGTTCGAAAGATGCTAATGAGGTGCTACTATGAATATGCAGCACTTCATTAGTATAATGGCGGCCGCGGCAATTCGAAAGTGTGGCTTTCGAATTGCATGCCACCTGTGGAGGCGAGGACCTTCCAAATGGACTCCCCCTCAGTTTTTGAAAGCCCCTTCTTCCTATCTGGTGTTAGGAAGAAGGGGCTTTTGAAAACTGGGGGTCCTTTCAGAAGGTCCCCATCTCCATGGGTGGTGCGTGATTTGTGGCAGCACCTCATTAGTATCTTTCAAACCTGCTCATTTATATGCCCCTTCCAAAAGGAAGGGGCTCATGTAGACACAGGGTCAAAGAATAACTCAGTTCTCACTCTTAGCACTATAAGAACACAACATAACAGCAATTAAGACAAAGTATGAGCTGGCCAGACAACCATGATACAATAGCTGAAGGCCCACTAAAGCATTAGCCTCTCTTTTGTATTAAATCTATCTAGTCCAGGCTGAGCTCTTCAGGCCCCTCTGGGAGGTAATAATTAGGGTGACATAAGGCCTCTCCCTGATGTTTATAAAACTCTTGCTTACTCAGTAGCTAGTCTACAGGAGTTTCTTCATATGCTCCATTTGAGGAAGGTTGAACAGCAGACAGAAACCCCACTGGCCTGGTTTACTGAATGCTTCAGTGAAGAAACTGGATTTAGTGGTAGAAGAAAATCTCCTTGTTTGCTCCTGCTATTTGGTGTTTTAATTTAGCCAACAATCCACCCTTTGAAAGAGGGTTCAATGAAGCTCCCATCAGAGATGCCAAGAACTCTTCTTGTGGAGCTGAAGCAGTAGTTTTGAAGTGAAATATCTCTTCACTTGCTCCACAGCTCCCTAGATGACTGCTGCCTTGACCATATCACTCTCCCCCATTCCTCTGTGGATTGGACAGTTCAGACTCTTGCTCCCCCGCCTCCAACACATACCATGATAAGAGATGCTGACAGCTGCCACTCTGGTGTTTGACAGTGCTTTCCTGAACACGTTGCTTCTCCCACCACTATAAGAAGAAACTTCAGTTTACCTATCAGGAGCTCTTCCATTATAGCTCCTAACATGGAGCTCAGCTAACTGATCATCACCTGCTTTTCGCTGAATTTCCCTTATCAGTCCCACTCCTCCAGTACAATAAATAGAGTTGGACTCTTCAGCAGCTTGTTTTTGGAGATAACTGATGATAACAGTGTTTGTATTCTCACAGTGTTGGCTATCAAAAAATAGGTGTTTGTTTTTCTGATTACAGGTAGGCTGAACTGTGTTCTTGGCAGAAATATTTCGTAGAGTTGACTTTAGTCTCTGACATATAAGAACTCTGTCTAGTGCATTCTGTGAAGATTAATTCTTGCAGCAATATAGAAAGATTGGCATAGAAACAAATACAATTCAGTTCCATTTCTGTAGAGGAATATTATATGGAGTATTTTTGCACTTCTGGTGTATGGACACAGGATGGTCTTCCTTGAGTGGCTGCAGTACTTACTGTTAACTCCTGTACTTCAGTCCTTGAGAAAAAATCCTGGCCCTGATGAAGTCAATAGCAAAACTCATACGGATAGTCCTGAGGATTTCACTTGTGTTTGTTCTTCCCATCACATCGTTCTTTTGGACAATACATCTCATTTCTGTTATTCTTCCCCAGCTGTGTTATCAAGATTGTATTTAAACTTCTTTGTTCTAAGATTATACAGTAGTTCTTCGATTATGTGACCAAGCTCCATACTAATTTGTGGATTGAATAACATAATAGATGTAACTCTCTGCCATTGATGGGTCCATAGTTCTCAAAATCCTTAGAGCCCTGATTAATAAATGAGATCACACATGATAACTGGAGCTTTCAAAAAAGCCCCAACAGTCTGAAAGTACTGTCCCGCATGTCTGTGTCTGAGTTACTGCAGTCACTGAACACTATTTGCAAACATTGCCTTGCTTCAGATACCTTGGCATGTTCAATCTGTCTGCTCTAATCTGTGTGTTTTAATGTACTCATCACTGAGCATCTGCGTATATATGCACTAGAGTATCCAAGAGTCTCAGACGACACTGTGGGACATTTTATAAATGTTGACTTGTGTACATATCTTGCTATGTTTGCAAAACTTTTCCCTGCTTCTGTGCTAAGTTTGCAGAATCTTGTTTCTGTATACTGTCATTTCCCATGCAACTTCCAGCTACCTGGGCTAAACAGCCTGTGGAGAAGGTTAAACACCAGGCAGGAGGTATGGGGAAGTACCAGACCCTCATGGAGGAGATGTGAATTTATAGCTGGTCACTGTAACAGGGTGGCTTGCCCCATAGGGTGGATGAGCTAGTGCTAACCCAGCTTTGATTACAGGATGAGCTATGCCTCGGCTGACTCAGGTGTTCCCAGCACAGAAAAGGCAGGAAGTTGTAGTATAGGAGGAGACCTAAGAAACTGCAGCTAGGTCTATAGATACGCTGCAGGGAAAAAGGTGGCTCCTGCAGAGTCCGGAGTCAGCAGGTGAAAAGCACAAGAAGCAGGAAAGAATGGGGAAAGCTGTCCAGCCTGGAAGCCCTGGCAAATTCTCTGCCCAAGATTCAGGGGAGAGACCAAAAAAGCCTGGGGAGAAGCAGGAGCAGTACTGTGCAAACTCCATAGAGAATTCATTCCAAGGCCAGAACACATTCAGATATAATATTGCTGTTGCCGTGAAAAGAAATGCCTGTGTTGGTGATGTATGAATTTATCTGTGGACTGAGCCATAATTAGAAGAATTGTATTGTTCTTTTCCTCATTCTCGTAATTAAATAATAAAATGCCTGCATATTACATATTCTAATTTCCCTCTTAACCCTACATGTGCTCCATACAGATTTATAGTTTATAACACGTGCATTTGATTATGAAATTATTTGACATCTGGAAGAATGTCATTATAATGTCTGCTGTTTCCAGAATCTCTTGACAGAAAGCTCATTTCCCTCTGTATATTAAACATGCTAATGGCTGTCTCTTCAAAATTAACAACTTAACAGGTACCATAGCTCCACTAAGAACACTGCAGTTTCCATTTGTATTTCTTGGAAGCTGGCCTTTTTGATAGTGTCATGGGTATAAGTAATCTTTTTATGGCAATGTACAGGTGTTGAGATGTTATGGGTAGATGGAGTAGAGGGGGAAATGGATATCTTTATTGGTGAGTAGTACCAATGCTCGCCTTTCTATCTGATATAACAGCATTTTTGGTAGTGTTGCTGTACATGCTGCATAAGCAATAACAAAAGCTCCTCCTAAAATGACTGTTCAGGCACCAACTGTAATTTTCTTCCTGTATTGGTTAAAAAAAGCATGAAGTGTTTTTAATGATATGAAATAAATGAAGAGATCAATCGTTATTTAGAACGAGTTTGTTAAAGGGTAGGAAAAAAGCATTTATAAAAGTAATACGATTTGAACCTCTCTGGTCCAGCATTCTCTCACTTGGCAACATCTGTAATCTGGAAAATTTATCATGGGGCACTGACATACAGTCCAGAAAATCAGAGCCCATGGGGAAAAAAAACCAAGTACATTACACCTTGCGTCATCCACTAATTAGAATAGCTGTTTTCCCTTCCATAACAAAATGCAGAGGACCACATGGCAACTATATTACCATTTTGTATTGATCTAATGGTATATTGATTATATTGACATGACATATTTATATTCCCTGACCTTGCATAAAGCGTGAATAAGCAGTTAACACTAAGCACTGCAATTATGTTTGTGAGTATAGGTTGGACCTCTCTAGTCTGGCACACTCATGTTCAGCAATCTCCATAATCTGGCATGATTGTAGGTGGCCAGATGCCCATTTATCATGGGTATAACCAAGTTTCCAGTGATCCCATATAATTTGTTTGAAACCACCAGTCCTGGCTCTGCATTCGGTGCTGTTATTTAGCTGTAATTTACTCCCCCCACCCCGAATGTCTTTGAAGAGCCCAGTAAGCAGTGGAAGTGTTGTAATGTGCTAGACAATATTGACCTCCCATGGTCCAACATATTGTCTTGTTAGGCACCAATCAGGTCCCAAGGTTGCTGGACTAGAGAGGTTCAACCTGTAGTGCATGAATAATATGACTGGCAAAGTCTATAGTTGAAAAAAATCAATATATTAATATAGTCAACTGCTTGGAATATGTTAGTTACAGAACAATTTTGAAGCTATTTGTGCCTGTGAATATAAGTTTCATTAAATAATCCATAGCCATTGTTGCAGTTGAAGGGGGTTATCCTCCCTTGCATGTTCGATAGAGATCACTAGTTAAAAAACAAACAAAAACAAAACTGTTTTCACCTCTATGCAGAGAACCATCACAAAGTTCTGAGCTTCTACTTATCAGTGCCCAGAGTGCAAAGGCATCTACATGTTCATATGATATATATCAGTTGGGTAGGACCTTCATTGACAAAGTTCGTTGTGACCAGAGGCTTATTGAGTTGAACTACTGTTTTTAAAGAAGAGTCATAAGAAAACTGGAAAGAAACTTGACACATTCTGTGGTCCACCAAAGGCGCCATCTCTAAACTTTGAGCTCCTGAACCATTGCCTCTCTTACATGGAAATCTGCCGTTCTCTTCCTCCTGACTGAGTGTTTTTTTGTTTTTGTTTCTTTTAAGAGTGTAGTTTCCTGCCTACATTGTGATATTTCCAACAAGCCAGACTGCTTAAATAGGCCCACAACTGCCCTAAGGATTAGAATTCAAAACGATCTTGATAAACTGGGGAATTTGGTCTGAAATCAACATGAGGGAATTCATTAAAGACGACTGCATTTAGGAAGGAAAACTCAGATGCACAAGTAAAGGATCTGGGGGATATAGTGGATCACAACTTGTGCAAGTTAACAATGTGGTACTGATGTGAAAAAGCCAAATGTTCTGGGATGTGTTGATATGAGTATTATAGGCTGATGATTTGTTGAGGTGCTCACAACAAAGGGTGACCCTGTTATTCCTCTGCCTTCGCAACAGAGAGACTTGCTGGAGCTAAACGGGGTGATGGCTCCCAGTCTGTTAGTCACCCCAGACAAACTTTTCTGGACTCTGCCAGCTTTTGCTTTGTCTTGCATATTATGCTTGGTACACTCAGTCTCTGAGCCCTGTGGTAGACTATTCCTCTAGAGTATCCACCTCTCATCACTGGACCCTCTCCAAAAGTACCAAGGAGACACTGTGTATACCATCTTATATGAGTACTATTTGATTATAGGTACGGTTAACTTGATCATATAGTATGCATTGCTTAATACTCCAAGTTACTGTCAGGGGCTGCCTCTGAATAATGAGTCTCTGCTTGCCAAGTGGCTGGTATGGTATGAAGAGATGCAACTCTGTCCTGACACAACACAGCTTTATTGGCAGCAATATAATTCTGCAAACGTCTCGGGGCAACACAAAACTGTCCGCTGCTTTGTTTTCCCTTTGAACTGTTTCTGCCAACAATATCGTATCCTTCATAGTGCCGCTTGCTACTCTACCAGTTACAACAACATAAATATAACTACGAAGATATCCTCAAAACTCTGAATTTCAGGGGGTTCTGTGACATGTCTTGATTCTTCTCAGAAAATAGTCTTCTTTAATTATAATCTTTTCCTGAGGGTGGGGTTAAACAGATTGAAATTCATTGCCTCCAGGAGTGGAAAGTGGGAGTGGGATTGCAATTAATTTCCCAAGAGAACAGGATTAGAAAATATAGGGAAGAGAAGTGCTGCTAGTAGATCTTTTGTGAATAAGGGAGGGGGTAACTTGGAGACTAACCTGCAGACACAAAGGGGAAGACTCCCTTTTAACTTAGGACATCCTACCATCGAAAAGGAGGATTCATCTTTCCTTTGTCCTCTCTCCAGTCCAACTAGAGTAACCGATTTCAACTGAATATTTTAACAAGCAGCAGCAGGACAAAGTTGTTTTGTTTAGTGGATATTTTTATCTATATTTTTATCTGTCTGTTGATGACTGTGCTTGCCTGATAATCCATTAATGCTGCTACAGTAGTTTTAGTTCAGTGTACTGGCCAAAATCCAGATTGGGCCAGGTCTCAGGTGTTCCTTTCAGTTAGATGACCTTGTACTTGGCCTTTTGTTAACTTCTCTGTGAGTGGCTCAGAATCGGGAGGTCTGGCTTCTGAGGGCTGAAGGGGGCCCAGTGCTATGCTACTAATGGTGCTAAAGGCTGATTGCCTGAGGCTCTCCCCCTTCTGGGGGCATGGAGCTGGCACCTTCCCCACCACCCTATATAGACACAAACACCTTGTCCCTGGGCTCCTAGCAGCCCTGCTGGATAGAACTAATGAATCAGGTGGGATTTTTTTCAGAGTTGGTCAGACTACTGTGTGCCTGAAGGAGGATGGGAAGGGATTCCTTCTTCAAATGATACATAGGCTATTTCAGTCAGAAGTGGTACCAGCTATTCATAATTCTTTTTCACAAGGAGAGACAGGTGTGGATCAGAGTGAAGTCTTGGATTAGGATTTCTTTAGGGTGTCCAGAATTTCTCCATTAACTCTGGGAATGCCGAGAGGCTGTTGGTTGATGGATAGTGGATCCATTCGGTCGTGAGAAAGCTTTTCTGAATGTGCATTGATCTTTTCAGCAATGTAGGATGATAGTTCTTCACAGCAGTTTACTGCTTGGCTCCAATGCAGGTTGCAGGCATCCAGGACCAATGAAGCATTTACCATCCTGGATAACTCCTTGTGCTGAGGGTTGGCAGTTAAAGTGAAGGCTGATAATGTTCTCTAGGCCTGTAATACAGTTTCAGCATAGGCTTTGAGTAATTTGTTATTTCATCCTGTCTAAATCAGCCTTTGTTTTTCACTATTGGTTGTCGAATTTAGCTCTCCTCTCCTCATCTGACACATATTGTCATGAAATTATGGTATTGTGTCATGCCTCCCTACATGTATCAACCATTTCTAACAGGGTTTTAGGCATGTCTTTCTCAGGCCAGGTAGAATGGTGAGTCATTAGTATGCAATGATTTCTTGTTCAGGATGAAACTTCTTGGGATGATGGGTTAGCTGCAGTGCAATGCTGGCCACTTCCCAACAGTCGATGAGAAGGTGAGAATACCAAAAGAGGGAAAATTGCTTTTTGAAGTGAATTTGCCACTCCCATTCTCTATTCAGACTCAGCCTGATAGTGTCAAGTTTGCACATGAATTCCAGTTCCACAGTTTCATGCTGAGGTGTACTTTCAAAGTCTTTTGGCTGAAGTATGGCACCTGTCAGTGTGTGTCTTCGTTCCTCCAAGGCGTTGGTGCTAGATTTTACAAAACACAGAGGCCAAACAGGCTGCAGGAAGCTTTGGGAAGGAGCAGGTAAGTGAACTGTGAGGTCTCAGTACTGGACAAGATGCTAGATGGATGGTTTGTTCCTGAGGCAGTGCCCAGAAGCCTGAAGACAATGCTTAACCTGGACTCTGGTTAGAATCTAGAGACCTAAACCTCATGAGACAGAGCAGTCTGAGCAGTCAGTGGGTTGCTTGACTAAAGTCATGACACATGAAAAATATAAAAATAAGAGTCACATGTGACAAGAAAAGGAAAATTAAGAGAGAATATAGAAAGTGCACCTGGAAATAATTAACTCAATAAAAGGGAGTGCTGGAGAAATGGTGTCGATCCACAGCCAAATGGTCATATTGATGAAATAATGCAAAAGCGTGAAACTTGTTCATACTACAGAAGTAGAGACTAGAAAATCCTTGTATCCCATTTAGAACCTGCAATTCCTTGGGAGAAGATCAGAAATGATTTGTTTGCTGTGCAGAGTAAGTGACTGTATAAGCATAATAGACTTACTAACTTTTCTGAAGCAGTTATGCTGGAATCTGTCACAACTGTGATCAACTTATTATATCACAGAATTCCCCACACTGTACTAACAGATAGTGGACCAAAATTCTTTGTCTCTTTCACATAAATCAGATTCTCTTCGTAACGGAAATTTCAGTGCACGTGTTCGTTCACTTTCACATCATGAAAGCAGCTTATTATTTATTCCCCTTGCAATGGCAAACATTTCTCCCTGCCTTTTTGGGTCATGACATCTGAAGAAGACCCTTTGTCTACTTCCCTTTGCAAGGGACATTGTTTATTAACCTTCTGCACTGCTTCATTACCATTACCACCAGTATGCTAATAGAACCCTCTGTTAGACACCCTATATAGACCTAGGTTAACTTTGGAATGTAAGCCACCATCTTGTAGCTCGTGTTGACTAACCATTTTAAACCAAACACTGACAACTTTGAAGTCCCTAGCTCAGAACTGGTCCTCATGTGTTCACATCAGTTTTGTAAGATTAGTGGAGAGAGGACTGAGTTCAAGTGACTTGGGTTTTATTGCTGGCTCAGCCCAGTAACCTGCTGGGTAGTCTTCGGTAAGTTACAGCTTTTCTCTGTACCTCTGTTTCCCATCTATAAAATGGGGATAATTATGTTTATGTCCTTTTTGAAGTGCTTTGAGAGTTGCCATCTGTCCCTCCATATGAAAACTAGGCTTTATTTTAATATTCAATGACATTAAAAGGACAGTTGAGTAAAAAGGTGTTTCTGTATCAGCTTGGTGTTAACAGAAGAGGAAATGGACTAGGAGGAGTTGACTTGATATTGTGGTTTATTGAAGTACTCTCTCATAGTTAATTACTGAGTAACTGTCATGGACTTTTTATATTTCATTTAGTTGGGGATGTGTGGTTTTTCTTGAGCATTTCTTCACTTTCACAGCATGCTTGCTTTTCTCTCTTTTGGAAGCTTTTGATGTGCTGAAGTTGTGTTTATCCCTTCTGTCTGCCTTGATGTTGTTGATTTAATAGTGGATTTTGAAACTTCTGAAGTAGATCAATATTTTCATCCCTTTCCTAAACCTTGGACTCCTAGGACAGTCCAATGTCATGCTATTTATAGCAATGGATCATATTTTGTAAACTCCATGTATGATTTAATTTGCATTGTTACTTTAATTTTAATTAATGTCTATATATTCAAAGTACACGTTTTTAGCTATTGCTAAGATAGTCATTTCAATTTATCACCAAAAGAAACACAGTATAAGAGGTTCTTCACTTCTCATTATTTATTAAGCATCTAGCCCATTCTCTGATATCATAGGATTTGAAGTTATTTTTCAGTTACAAAGCCAGCTCCTGTACTTCACTCTTGCTTCTGTGGACCCAGCCCCCTGAGAATTCCTCTTGTCTAGTACAAGTTGAACCTCTCTAGTTCCGCACCCACAGGACCTCCACACAGCCAAATGAGAGAATTTGCTGGACCGTGAAAGGTCAATATTGTCTAGCAGCATTACCAACATTTCCACTACCTACTGGGCTCTGAGAAGACATTTAAGGGTAAATTGCAACTAAATAACAGCATGGAACACTGAAAGCCAGGACTTGTGTCTATAAGCAAACTATATAGGACCATAGGAAACTTGGCCATGCCTTTGATAAATGGTTGTCTGGCTCAGTAAAATCATGTGGAATGACAGATATTGCCATATGAGAGAGTGCCAGATTAGAGAAGTTCAACCTGTCTTGCTCCTTTGCCATCCATGCCTGAGACCAATTATATTGAAGTTTCTATAGAAAAGAGCCTGACCAGATTATCCCTAAAATCTAAAATTTCCCAGCTGCCAAACAGGCCCCTTGGAACATGGCAGCTGGGCATTGTAATTTACACTGGTGGGGGGTTGGGAAAGGGGAGGTTGGTGTGGGCAGGCCAGAGGCTCATGAGTGAATAAAAGTGGTTTTGGCTGCTTCCTCTCCAATCTATTGCTGTATTGGCCTTGATGATTGGGCCTTGTTCTAGAATACCAGAATTCTTGAGCATCTGTTTCTTGTGTGTCGTAAGATTTTAAATCAGTGATTGTGGTTATTGAACAAGTTCCTGGTTTCATATCCTGAGTAGGACCCTGTGAAAGTAGTCTAGAATGCAGACCATTCAGACTATGCTAGTGGGCATCCTGAGGTTAGAAAGACAAGGTAAATAAGCTATTATATTGCCCAGAAAAATTCTGTTAAACCAAGTCAACAGTAATGATGAAACAAGTGAGGTTTGGATTGGTTGTGGGTTTTTTTTTGTTTGTTTTTGTAGTTGACACAAATATCAAAGAGCTATCAAGAAAGCTGCCCCTTAGTTGTCAATTTAGAAGCCATTCAAAAAACAATATCCGAGGGTTTAGTATTATCTTTATTACAGTCTCCTAATCATCCTTTGTTTTGCTGTTAGATTATAAAACCTGCCTGAAACTTTATTGCCTTGCTGGAGTATATCAGTGTATCTCAGATCCTGTTCTTGTGGGTGTGCCATACCAACAGATAGTTAAGTAAAATATAAACCTTACAGATCTGTCTTCTCTGTTGGCATCTTCCACTGTCAAAGCACAGATAAAGTGATAACAAAGACATGTGGATAAAATGAGGAGAGGTATGCACAGCACTGTACATGCTAGATTTTCTTATCTTGATGAGAAAAGTAAATCAGTCTGGAACCCAATTGTACTATTTCCTAGAAATGTTTATTTTGTATAAGAATTTTTAAAAAAGTAATTCCAAAATTTAGATAAGAGAAAATGTCTGGAATGTGCAGATTTGTTTCCATTACAGTATAAGCTTTATTATCCAGCATCCCTGGGGAACTGGGATTGACAAATAATAAAATGTGCCAGACATTCAAGTGCCACAGTATTCAGATGTGGGCAGCCAGCCCCGGTTACCCCACCTCCCAGCTAGGCGGCCGGCAGCCAGCCCCAGCTGGGCAGCTGGTCCTACAGCAGCCAGCCCTGGACAAGCATGCCATTTAACTGAATGTGCTGGGTATCCAAGTGCCGGATAATGTGGCTTTTACTATAATATAATTGTATAATGAACAAATTAATAAAAACACAAATTACACTTTTTCATGTAAACTGTTAAGTTCTCTTATACAATTCATTAATTACCAATATAGACAGTCACTGTATATCTTTACCTCATATAATATTCTGTTATAAGCTAGAGTTAGTTAAACCATGTATTTCTCAAATGATGTGTAGTTGCCAAGTAAGTTTGTTAAAGCAAACAACAGAAATGAGTTCAGTGACAAAATAGGAAAGGTAGTCTGAGAGAAAGCTAAATGTGGTAGTTCTGCACATGCAGAAAATAATTTTCTTGATTTTTATGCATGAAGTTTCTTTACATTTAAATTGTTCATTGTAAATTTGTGGCTGGGCTTCAGGTACAGTGGGGTAAGGGACATAATATGTTTGATGCATTGGATTTACATGTATAAATATCATACGGTTGATGGGAATTAGGTGTACAAAAGCTCAGCTATCAAGATAGTGATTCTTCTCTTAATATATTTTTATTAATCTTTTAATGTAGTTGTCTTTTAAATTGCATGGGATGTTTTTTACACTGATTTTATTATTTGGAACCTAATTAATCTTTAGTCACAACATGGTGTGTCACAAGTCATAGGGAACAACAAGAAGCCTTGTGGCAACTGTTAGTCTGTAAGGTGCCACAAGACTTCTTGTTGTTCTCAAAGCTACAGACTAACATGGGTATCTCTCTGATATAAGTCATAGGATCACTCACAAACAAAATTAATAGATGCATTGACAGGGTGGCATTGTGTTCTACTGTGGCAAAGCTCCTCCTCTAGCTTGGTGGGTCCCATGCTTTATGGCAGATTACTTGCCCTAGAGGCTCACAGCAGCCCTCAGGTTAGACACCAGCTAGATGTTTTGTTGAGCTACTCATCATCAGCCAGCATAGGGAAAAGAAGGAAGACCTAATGCCCTAGTCTCTGCTGCCCCTACTAGTGATTCAGGTAGGACAAACCCTCCAAGTCAGTCCTTCTCCTGTGCTTTGAAAAGGATGTGGTGGTGGGGGAGGGAGGGAGAAATGGGTGGTAGCCCAGACAAGCCCTCTGCTCTGGGCTCCAGCCCAGGCACACTATGATAGCAGCTACCAGCAATGTCTCGAGTTTCAACTGCTTGATAGTGATGATTCCCTGGGCTGCTTCCCCACAGTGTCCCAGCACTCTTCTTACTGTAGGCTCTTCCCTCTGGTACCTGCTTGTGCTTGCTCCTCTCAGACTCTCTCCACAGCTCCTTATCTCATCCACTTCTCACCCAGCACGGAGCCACCAGAAGAAAAAGCCTTTTTATAACCACTCTCAGCTGGTTCTTCATTGGCTCCAGCTGTCTGGCTTAACCTGGCTCTCTTGAGTCTATCCATCTCCTAATTGACCCCAAGTGTTTTAATTGGCCTAATTGCCCTGATTGCTTCTATTGTATTCCTGCTGTGTCTTGATCAGCTGTTGCTAGTTTATTCTGTCTCGGGCTAATATATCCCCCATTCACCAATCTTCTGTACTGGCTTCTTCCACACCTTTGAGAAGCAGTGTGTGCTGTCTGGGGCTCTCTCCTCGGTATCCCCTTCTGGCTCCCTCATTTTAGCCCTATGACCTTCACACCCATCCCTGTTTTCATTTAAGTTGTGCCCTAAATTCATCTGGGGACCATGTTCTTTTTGTGGATCTCCCCCTCACAAGGGGGCTCTTGCAGCTGTGGTTGGGTGTAAAGACCACTCTTCTCTAGCCTCCCCCATAGAAGATATCTCTTAGCTATGTGCGGGCTTGTGCCCACCCATGAATCAGATCCCAATAGGACCATTATTCTGTAGCCCTCTGGCCTGACCCTGTCACACTACATACAGGAATCACCACACAATTCCTACCAAGCCACAAAACGAACAACCGCCAAACAGGTGCAGGCAAAACAAGCTACCACAACACACACCACTCTGCCCTGCTGTGATAATGGTCTTTCAAAGCCTCCCTAAGCTTTGTAGCACCATGTTGAGCTGTGCTATTAGCCCATATCTCTGGCTGTTCAAATTCACCAGACAGCCATTCCACTTCTGCCCTCCCAGAGGAAACTCCCCACCACACCTTGCTTCACATGAATTATGCAGGAAACAGCAACTCGCTGATAATCACTGAGGTCCATTCTTGAGAGCGAACAGGGGCAGTGACCTTTCAAATGACCAAAACCACATTCATCCGTCATTCTGCATCTGCTGGTAGTTAAATTATTCCTTGGTACTCTCAAGGTGTCTGGTGTATGGTTTTATAAGCCAAGGGAGCAAGAGTAGTCTCAGTGTCCCTGGATCACTATTAACATTTCAGTATTCCCCCTGGTAATTCACTGGTTGGGAAAGTCACAGCTTGCAGTTTTCTGAGCAGTCCTGTGTTCTTAAAGATGTGCCTCACCTGACCAGTTGACACTGATATCAGTAAAGAGTCTCCGATGATCCCCCAAGGCTTTTATAACCATACAGAAGTAGCCCTCCCTAGTGCAGTGCCCAGTGTCAAAGCGGGCTGGTGCCAAAATAGGGATGTGTGTGCCACCTATCCCTACAGTTTGGGTATGCCATTGCCGCAAATCTATTCACTGCATTCTGCACATTGCCCAATCATGGTCTATGCAGGAGATGATTAATGGTCCCAAAATTGTTCATCACAACCACTCCTATCGCAGATATATTGACTCTAAATTGATTCCTGTCTGGCAGTGATCTGACATTGCAAGTTTACACAGTGTGATTATCACCTGCTTCTCCGCTGTCCCTGTGCAGCATAGCTTTGATTGTGGTGCTCCTGTGATGGAGGACTGGAGCAGTCTCAATACACAGCTCCAGCAATGTGACCTTGTGCATCCCAAAGTTCAGCAGCCACAGTTCATCATTCCAAACCTGCATTACAATGCCATCTCACCAGTTAACATTTGTTTCTTGATTCCAAAAGTAGAGGGCCATTGTCTGCAGCTGCACTTTGAATGCCCTCAATAGCCTTGAATTGGTTCTTGCTATGTCCCACTGCAGTTGATTCTACAAGGAATTATCATGCTCCCCACACACTGGCTCTTCTTGCGGCTCTACAGATACTCCCGGATTGTGCACCTGATGTTTACAATGCTCATGACAATAGTGCAGAGCTGTGCAGGGTTCATGCTGCTTGTGTTGGAGATGGTGGACACAGAGGAGGACCTCATGAATATGTGACATTTTGAGGAAAAGCCTTGAAGATTAGGGGATATAGATAGCACTGTAGGATGAAGATTGCTGTAATCTGGGAAGTTGACGCCATGTTCCCAGTCACTCACACACGATTTGTTTCAGCTGCCCTAGGGCATTGCCAAAATTTTCGAAACGACAATGTGCTGGATGATGGCAAATTACACAATGAGCTGCCTACCTGTGATGCATGTCCCAAAGCAACAGTACTAGCACTCCTGGTGAGTACCTGTACCACTGACAGAATGAGCCAAGTATACATGGTCACAAGTGGTATACTAACTGCAGCAGCCCTGTGCCAGTGTTACTTGAATCAATGTAGTTTATAGTGTAGTTTGTAGTTTACTTATCAATTAGTGCCAGTTCTGTGACTGGTGATGTTTTGAGGTGCATCTTTATCTACCAGAGAGAGGCCTAAACCCATCTAATTTTTCATAAGCCACCATTCTTCCAAGAAATGGCAATAATTTTTGATAGCTACTGACCTGAGCTTGATTTTAAGTGAGTAACATGGAAAGGAAAGGGAAGAATAACTCTGCAGCTTAGTATAAGAGATGAAGCATGTATATAACAGTTAAAGTTGTCAAAGCTGTCACCATTTCATGCTGAGCTAGGAAAGACGCAAGAAAATGATCACTTAAATCTTCTGGTCTTAGTGTTTCCTTCATATCATAGTAAAGCATTTTCATAGGTGCTAAGGGATTTAAAGATGGTTGTCAATCCATCCATAAAATGCAGAAAAGGCAGCACCTGCATTGGATGGGGACCACTGGTATTATTTCAGCTGCATATTTTCTTTATGAAAGCATGTGAATAAAAAAATCTCTGCATTAGGTGTGTAATGCAGATTGTGTTTGTGAAATTACAGGATTTATTTTCATATTGACTCTGTATGCTCAATAGTTAATAAAGAAGGATATTTACAAATAAGGTAACATTTCACCATTGTTAATAGTTTTACTGTTATGTGGTAATAGAACTACAGGATCTTCTTATTTGCTTCAACTCATTTAACTAGGTACTTTGAAATCTTAGTGGCATATTTCTCTTTGTAAGTCTATTCTCAGACACTGTATATAGAGAATTATATTCTTCAGTGGTATATTAAGAAGTTGCTATTAAGATGTTGCCCTTCATAGACTTATAGCCCAATACTATTTTCACTGAAGTCTGAGTGTATTAATATCAGTGCCAACAAAAATCAGGATTAGGCTTTTTAGACAATACATATTGGGTGAGATTGTGAACTCTAAAGAGCAGTGCAAACAATGAAATTTTTTTCAGTCCACTTATAATTTTGAAAAAACTAGGGGTGCGGGGGAATCACCTTGGGTTGACTCAATGCCAAAATTTGTTGAACTATTCAGTGAATTGAAGAATACATCATTTGACAGTTGAATAGTTTTAATTTGTGAAAAGTGGTAGTGTCACTAGATATGCGGGTTTTATCCCCCCTCCAACCACAAAAAAGGGCCAGAATTTTTCTTGCTCCATTCCTTTTTTTTTTTTTTTGCCTTTGGTGTAGGCTTTGACTGAAGTAATTTACATTGTCTAATGACTAGTGCTGGATCTGGATTTTTGTAGTGAATTCAGGTAAAATACTGTGTGCTGGCTTTCTTCTCACTGTAGCTAATACAATGGTTATGAACTGCTGATTAAGCTGTTTTACTTCCATTCAATGCCTTTTTTGTAAAAAAGAGGAACTGGTACTCAGCCGGACTCCCCACACCTACTCCCCAGCCAATCCCATGATTGGGTCTGACAAGGTGCCAGTACTCAATACTGGCAAGTACCAGCACAAAATAGCACTTCTTCCTTGCATCTATTTCGGAGAAAGTCATATGTGTGCTTTCAAAGCTGTGAGTATATCCTCTTTCCATCTCCTCCTTGTATTTATTATTTTCAAAGCTCTGTATTAGAGACCCAACATCTAGTGAATGATGTCTGTTTGAAACCCACTCCAGGGGACTGAATTTGTAGCCTTTCCAAAAGTCACGCACTTGCCACAAAAGACCAGACTCATCTCTGTAATATAGTGGTATGAAACATTAAACATAGGGCTGCCAGGTTAATGAATGCAAACAAACATAAATTAAACAATTATATTTTTGCTGAATGTTGCCAGGAAATATGGGGTGATTAAGGTCTCTGTGTGTGAAGTGCTGGGTGAGGAATAGCTTGGTTGGTTGCACAGTAATACTAGATTCTGATGACAGCAGCCATTCAACATACTGTAGGTTTAACACTCTTAGGCACTTTCTTCCTGGTATTGGTTTCTGGGAAGGATGAGCTGTCACCACTCTTGATGTGTGTTGAGAACAGAGGTCTCCTGAGATAAGATTGTTCATTATGCTTCCTGAAGAACCATTACATTTCTATCAGTGCAACATATTCCATTCCTTAGGTAAAGACCTTGTTTTCTGATTCTTTTCTTCTGTGATCAATTCTGCTTGTGCAATTTTGAATCTACAAACAGCAAGAATGTAGAATTCTGTAAGTAGTACTAACAGGTTCTTTTTATACAGGGAACTACAGTGGGTGGACTAGATGAAACACATTATACATTCTTGCTGCATTATCTGGTATGTAGTCTGAATAAAACTGAAATATGCCATTCAAATCAAGATGTATAAATTTACTGGATTGTATGTGGGGTTGTCATATTCTGTTTTAAAATACATCAGAATTTTGTCAGCTTCATTATGATTTTAAGTATTATGTAGTGAAAGTACTACCAAAAATTCTTGTACTTTTCATACAGCTTGTCTTTTTTCTGGAGCTTCTTTTAAGCGAATACTTCAAAAACTAATTTTAGTACAAAATATTAGTATACTAATAAATAGAAAAAAAGGAGTAAAAACAAGGAGTAAAACTGCAAATAAGGAAAATCAATGTTTAACCTGTGTGCATATATGTATAAATAATGTGTAAACCATTTATCTCTAAGTGTGAATGTATAATAATGTGTATGGTAGTAACTGAGTTTATAACTTATATTAATGTAAATAAATGCCACATGCGTGATGGGTATATTAGGAAATACACAGTGGTCTGCTTTAAATTACCTGAATGAACTGAAGTGTTCTCAGTTATAAAAAATTGGAAATATTTGGGCTATTATATTAGAGCAGAACTATTTTTATATTGAAAAAAACTGATTTATACTATGATTAGCAAAATATATTCTTTCCATGTCCCATCATAATTGATAGCATACTTCCACTAAACTAGTTAAAATAGTTTTCCTGACAGTCTGTGTATCTAGAGAAGAACATATACATCAAGTGAGCTGTCATACTTATTTTTTTAAAAAAAGGGGAGTTCTGCTGCTGTGGTACTCTGTTTATTGTTTCATTTAGTCTTAATAAGTGGTGATCCTTATTCCAGATGGGGCTAAGAACAATAAAGCCAAGTTATCACATATATGATATGCTAGTGTCAGCTAGATAAACATTCTTCATAACCCTTATAGTTTATGGCAGGATTTTAAGGCTCTTTAAGGACTTCTTTGTGGCTCTAAACATTATAATTGCAAAGTAAATGGAAAAACAAACAAAACAAACAAAATCCCTTTTGATTATTTTTGATAAACTGTGAATGTTTAAAAGTCCCAAAATGAACAACTCCTCTCTAAATAGCAAATGATATGTGATCTAAAAACACTGGATAAATCCCCCGATGTGCAGTGCATTGTGGGATATGATGATGTATCTGTGTTTTGATCGCATTGCTATTAAAGTCTTGATTTTGAAAAAGAAACAGAAACTTTTGGCATTCCTGTTGTGAAGGGCAACACACGTTTTAAGAAAATAAACTGAAATTAAACCCAAAATGAAACTGGCATAATTAAAGTGGGGTTGGAATGCCCTAAAATAAGAGGAAAATTGAAGTTGAAAACAGAGAATTTCAAATTTAATGGACCCAATCCTTTGCATTTATGTCATGTTTGGCTAGGGTCCCTATAAGTCTCATTTGCAATGAGAAATTCGCCAACAACAAAAAATGCAATATCAAGAGAATATGTAAAATTTTTTTTGAACATCCTGCAGTAAGCATGTATCACTTTACAACTCGTGTGTGTGCGCGCGCTGTTCTTAAAATAGGGGCTCCAAAAAGTAAGGTTTGACATTATTTATTAAGGACCGTCTCATAGTCACATGCATTGCAGCTCTTGAATTATTCTGTTTTTTACCAAATTGGGAAAGATTGGCTCTTCTTTCTGTTTTGGTTGCTGACCTCTGCTCTATGGGCATGTGCACTTGATCACAACAGTAATTTTGTTTGTTTTGTGAATGGCAGTGGGATGATTGCTGACGACCTCTGGCCTTTGCATTTGCTTGCTCTTTGTTGGTTACATGTTATGAATGATGATTACCAATCATGTCTCTGAGACTGACAATATTTAGACATAAATGGCTTTCTGCAAAGAGTGCAGATTTCATGGTGTCTGAGTATGAGCCACATTTGAATAACTGGTGAGGTAGTTGCATGATCGAGAAATAAGACACTTGTGTTGCTAATAGTAATTTCTTTTCCTCTCCTTAATTTACTCCATTTCCAAATATGTTCACTGTGTGTATTTAGCATTTTTAGCAGAATAGGATCTGATGCTATTTAAAAAAAACCAAGAATTATTACTTAGAAAGGGAAGTTTTAGTTCAGAGGTGTACATGTTTTGCTGCTTACAGTGAAGGGAAATTTAGTGTTGTTATTCTCTACAGCGTTATTGTGCACCAAGCTCAATTTAATCCCACTGCTTGAAGAAAAGAGGTTTTAAGGTAAAGGATTTTTGTCTTTCATTAGTTGTTAGTATCTTTATATATAATAGAAGGAAAAATAATTTTAGCATTTTTGTTGTGTGAGTCTTTGGTGGTTTAAAGTTTATAAAATACTTCTACAGGGAAATATTGCTGGGTGGAATTTTATGAAGAGGATCAGAATAGCATTATTCCTAAATGGCTTGTAAATTAATAAATAAAGTTACTAGTCTGCAGAATCCAAAAAATTGCAGTAGGACATGTGTGTCAAAAAAAATAATTAAAAGGAAAAGTAGTGACATACAATGGAGCCTCTCATCTTATGGTCAAAGGTCTGCATCAGGACCAAGTCAGTTTTCTTTTTCATGGTGTTTACCGGGGTGAATAAGTTTCAGTCATCTTATGCATGGACAAAATGTTTGTATCACACACAAAAATGCATGGGAACAAAAATTGCCTACTTTGAAGATCACACCTGTCTGGAGGGCCAGTGCAAGACCTGTGCAGCCCTTACATTCATCTGAATGACGCACAAGGTGCAGGCACCACTATTTTAGGGTGCATAGGCTTTTGAAAAGATTTATATGCTATATAGGCCTTATGCAAAGAGCCAGCATAAGAGTGAATTTTTTGCCCTGAGGGATTTCATCTATTCAGAAAGTAGGAGGGAACCAGTGAGATGACTCCTTAAGGCACTATACAAGTGCATAAGGGATTAGATAGTTAAATTCAGCCCATACAGCTGGATGTTTTTATGCTTTTTATTGTATTTCTCTTTTTTTGTTACAAACAGAATAATACTGCACAGACCAGTTTTTGATCCCACCTTTTCAAACATCTCTTCTTCAAATATCTGGCTGACAGAGGGGTAAACAGCAAATTAATGACATTTTCAGGTGGTACTCACATTGGAGGAATGTCAGCAACCATCAGGACACAGGGAAAAGTGCAAACAGTTTTTGAAAGTTTAGCTATTCAGGGAGAAAACAGCATGAAAATAAGTTTAGGGGGAAATATGTCTATAACATAGATGTCAATGAGAGGGAGGTAGTAATGAGACTTAAAGGTGATAATATATAGCATATTACCTGTGTCATTTGGTAGAAAATCAGACTGCAGTATTGTAAGTCACTGGTGTGGTGTCCTGAAAGGTCTTCTACTCCATCAGTAGTGATAATCATTGGGCCACGTGAATACACCCCCACTATGTATCATATTAGCCCTGCACAGATGGCTAATATGGTAAAATCTAAGGGAGCCCCAAAGACCACTGAATCAAATCAGGATCAAAGGCAAACACAGGTTGAACCTCTTGCATCCTGCACCCTCAAGAGACCTGACTGGGGCCGGATGAGAGATTTGCCTGTTCACAGGAGGTCAATATTGTCCTGCACCATTACCAACACTTTTACTGCTTAGTGGGCTCTTAAAAGTCAATTAGGGTAAATTACAGCTAAATGAGAGCATAGAACACTGAGAGCCACTGGCTGGAAACAAACTTTATGGGACTGCAGGAAACTTTGCCAAACCTATAATAAATGGTCATCCGGCTTACTAAAAACATGCCAGATTACAGATGTTGCTGGATGAGAGAGTTCCAGATTAGAGAGGTTCAGCCTGTAATAGTTGTCTGCAAACTCTACTGAAACACTACATGTGTGTACCCCATAACAATGGACTTGACTCAATTCAGTGACATGGAATCGGTCACTGCTCCCTACGTTGGACAAAGACAACTCTTTGGGGTTCACTCTTATACACAGGTACGAACAAGTTACATGTCACTCCTGAGGCATCAGGTTGCTACCCTCTGATGTTACCTAGTTGCCACCCATTACCTTGTACATGATGGTTCAGTCACTATCTATCATGCTGCCAGTTGAGACCCTGTCCTGAAACTGTGTCGGTATGTTCCTGTTATCTGTGTGGTGTGTGTTGGTACTGAGATGTTTCTTAATGAAGGGTCCTCCAGAATGTGTTTATGGCCTGTGCTTAGTCCCTGTTAGCATTTTATGTCATTAAAACTCTTTGTGCCAGATTCTGTTAGCAAAGCCTGCCTCTTGCTCACAGCTTAGCATTAACAAAGTCTCAACCATATCAGAAAACGTCCAGATCAAAGGTCCTGGTCCTCATGGGGGACTTCAATCACCTTGGCATCCCGTGGGAGATCAATACACAGACAACCCAGAAAGCTTTTTGAGACTATTGAAAACAAATTCCTGGTGCAAATATTAGAGGAACCAGCTAGGGGTCATGCTCCTCTTCACTTGCAACTCACAAACAGAAAAGAATTAGTAGGAGACGTATTTATTTTATGTAGGTGGCATCTTGGATAGCAGAGACCATGTGATGGTTGAGTTCAGGATCCTGACAAATGGAAGAAAGGAAAGCAGCACAATAAGTATGCTGGACTTCAGAAAACCAGACCTTTGACTCCCTCACGGAACTGATGGACAGGACCCCCTGGGAAGCTGTTATGAAGCGGAAAGGCGGCCAGGAAATCTG
Source organism: Carettochelys insculpta (assembly GCF_033958435.1). Classification (NCBI taxonomy): domain Eukaryota; kingdom Metazoa; phylum Chordata; order Testudines; family Carettochelyidae; genus Carettochelys; species Carettochelys insculpta. The sequence continues at coordinate 306,196,023 of NC_134137.1, read as the reverse complement.
GCTTTATTTTAGACAAGCTTTATTGAGGGTGCAGGAACAAACCATCCCAATGTACAGAAAGAATAGCAAACATGGCAGACCAGCTTGGCTTAACAGAGAAATCTTTGATGAGATTAAACACAAAAAAGAAGCTTAAAAGAAGTGGAAACTTGGATAAATGACTAGAGAAGAGCATAAAAACATTGCTCAAGCATACAGGGGCAACCTAAGCACAGTTGGAGCTGCAGCCTGCAAGGGATGTGAAGATTACAAGAATGGTTTCTACAGGTATATTATCAACAAGAAAATAGTAAGGGAAAGTGTGGGACCCTGAATGAATGTGGAAGGCTACCTAGTGACAGAAGGGCTATGTCCACACTAGCCCAAATCTTCGAAATGGCCATGCAAATGGACATTTCAAAGATAACTAATGAGGCACTGAAATACATATTCAGCACCTCATTGGCATGCCACCAGCCGCGGCACTTCAAAATTGCTGTGGCTCATCCACAAGGGGGCTTCTTTTCCAAAGGACCCCACCAACTTTGAAATCCCCTTATTCCTATCAGCAGGGACTGGATAGGTGTTGGATATTGGATGTGGTCTGTGGGAGCCCAGCCTTCTCTTTTCCTCTTCCTGAGTGATGGGAGGCTCCATCTTCAGGTGGTGTACCAACTGATTGCTAGTTGGCTTGGTGTGGTGAATGCTGGGACTCCAGCCTGGCTCTTTTTCTCTCTCGCTCTAGTTTGGAAGTTGGAGGACTTCATGTTACATGTGGTACATCCCCCACGTGGGATGGGATATTGAACCTGGTGTATAGTTAGGCTATGGAGAAGTGGGAAACCAGGCCTGGATTTTCTGTACCTACCCCATTGTTAGAAGTCCAATGGTGATTCCCAGGTGTGTGCATTATAGCACATGAGGCAGGTGCTTTGGCAGTGGTGTGAGGAGAACTCTTGAGAATATTGAAGTGCTCAGTTATCATTTTGGCATGCGGCTAACATTTTTTTTGTCAGGCACACAGGACAGAATAGAAATGGTGACTTTTAACCATTTATATCTCACCCCAAACTAATGGAATATCTGCTCACAAAAAGAGGCAGTTATTTAAGGTTTTCTACGGGTTTTCTTTTTACCAAATTACAAATGAAGATGCTAGAGCTGCTCCAGGAACCTTTTACAGAATTAGGTAGTTTAAATATAGGGGTAGCGAACAGCTCCTTCAATTTTATTCATTTCAATAAAACATTTATTTCCTTATTATGTTCAATCCTATTGAAATGTTGGTATTATTGAGCTCTTGTGTTAAAGAGTTCCAGGGGTAATTAAACATTGAGATTTTATCTATTTTAAATTCACTGCCTTTTTAATGTCATAGCATATTTTCTTGTTCGTGTTTATCCAAGCTAAGAGTTTCCATATTACCTTCTTGCGCTTCAGTTAAGGATCTCAAGGGACTGACTGATCAGAAAAGACATTAAAGAATTATATAAATCAAGTTTCTACAGTTTTCTACGGGTGCCGAACATTTGCAACTCCCATTGTCTTTGGAGTTGTGAGCACTTATGTATCAAGGAAGATCACTCTCTACATGTGTATCTTGACATGGTAATAAGTGGGGAATTGTCTACATGAGCAAATTACACCAGTTTAATTTAAGATATAACTAAAATGGATTTCGTTCATCGGACTCCAAAGGCTGTGCAGACACTTGTTTCAGTTTAAACCAGGCCTATTTTGGTTGTAAGTAATTTGATTATGAACAGATTTAGGTTAAAACAAAGCAAGCCATTTTTAAATTGCATACTGCAGTAAGAGTGACCACACAGTAGTTCACATTATTTGAACTAAATTGTTTTGAAAACCCAAGTGAAGCCAGTAGGGGGCATGATAACTATGCATTTGAAGAGTGGAAGAAAGGAAGGTGGGGAATTCATTAAAATAGTGGGATGGAACGAAGAGAATATTTAGACTGAATTGTAAAAAAAAAAATCTGGCATTGAGATCTGTTAGGCTGCTTAATGTAGTCTTGAAGGAAGTTTGGTGGGCTGCATCACTTTTCATAAAGACCAAATAAATGTATAGAAAGTATATTATAGGGAACAATCCTGCATTACCAAAGAGATGAGATAAATTATCTAGCAGGTCTTTCTCAGCTCTAATTAGTCTATAGTTCTATGATAATGGAGACTCACATAACAGAACATTCTTCCAGGTCATGGTTCAGTTGTGCCAGAAGGGAATAAAGTTCTCTCTAATTTTTTCCTTCCATGTGTGAAATAAATATTTTATGTGTACCAAGGCATGGGTGAAGGTGTTTCACTGGTAGGGGAAGAAACACCCTACATGTGGATGCTCTGCTGAACAGCTGGGTAGCAATTAAATCTGTCCTGAGAGGCTGCACAAGCTCATAGCTTATAGGGAACAATGGTGGGGAAGCGTGTTTGTGCTGAAATCTCCTGCAGACTTTGGTCTTCTCAGCTTATGGTTGGTGCCCTTTGATCTAAAATTCACATGCAACTTTTTTGCATCCCTTTCCTTTTAAACAGATGTCTTCCTTGATGAGCTAGCCTATTAGCCAATTTAGTGTTTTCTGGCAGCTGCTTGGTGATTCAACCATATATGTATTTAAATTATTCAGATTGATTGCAAGAATGTAGTCTAGACACATTTAGAATATTAAGTGGTCAGGCCTAATGAGAAATGCGGAGCGTTGCAGACTATATTTAATATGCAGCTGTAGGTAATATCCAGAGGTAAACCTGTAGTTCACCTAAAAGGGGCTGCACAAATGCTAAACAAATTTTCTGTGCATTAATTGGCAACTTTTTGAAGCACTCATGAAATTGACAGCAACATATTCTGGGGACACAGTGATGACTTTTGCTGGATCACTAATAATGGGTGGATTTTAAAAAGCAGTGGGGAAAAAAGCAGTTAGCTGTTTGATAAAAGTGCTTTATTCAGCATTTTGTAGCAAACGAGGAGAGACTTTCTTTGCGATTAGTGGTATTTTTAAGATTGGAGGATTTGGAAATATTGATGGAGCAGTGTTCCTTTTCCAGCTGTCACATGGTAGAAGATTTAACAATATTATGTCAGAATAATTTGTAAGATCACCTTTTTTTGTAATTTTATACAATTTCTTTTATTGTGAGCAGTGGCATATGTTATATCTGAGACCAGAGTTAGCACCCCTGCATCTTTTTGACTGCCTAACAGAACATACTTCTCATTGGAAACTATTGTCATTCATAGGATGCCAGGGTGTGCCAGATGTGTTTTGTCTGAATTGGAAGAAGTACATTTTCTGTGTGTATTTGCTTCAGAAAACTGATTCAGGCCTATCAGTAGCTGATAGTGCTAGAGGACAGGAGTCTGAAAAAAATATATAGTGGTAATTACATTTATTACTAATGTTCATTGCAGTAGTTCCTGGAGACCCCCACTAAAACCATAACTCTGTTGTGTTAGATGCTAAGTGTGCAAGTTGTAAAATGAAGGTAAAGTCTCTGTGTCCCAAGGATCTTACAATCTATACAGACCAGAAAATAATGTGAGAAAGGGCATATTATTCCTATTTCATTTATTGGGAAACAAGACCAGGTAAATCTATATTTCAGATCTATAACATTAGAAAACAATAGAAAAGCAAAAATAGACATCAACATTGATTGTTCCCTCACCCATTCTGTAGATTTAATAACTTGTAACTTTGATCACAGCCTAAAATCAAATCCCTGTTGAAACCTGGAACTTGACTGTTCTGTCAGTTGCCCATGCAGAGAATCCAGTAAAAGCAAACTTCATTGGATGTGCAACACAATGGGGTTGTCTAAGACTGTGGAGTGTATGTGAGTGTTTTAAACTCACATTAAACCTTCTCTCAGTACATTAGCCTGACCTTGACATTTGAAAAGGGGTCGTATTCTTGCACAGATGAACTGTTCTTCCACAATTTATCCAATGCATTAGGCATAAATAAGGCTCCGTTCACTCTCAGACATGTATGTCTCTCTTTCTTTAGAGGATGAAATTCAGTCTTCATTTTTATTTTGATCACTTTCTCTGTGTTTCTGTTTGAGTTCCTCTTTATTCCACCTAAATTATTATTAGTTTACTGTGCCATTGTTGCTTTCTTCTCCAACCAATGTTATGGTTTTTAAAATAAATTGGTTTTGCTTTTTCAACCATGTTAAGTATATGAATTTATCAGTTTATCCCTTATACCTATCTAGGTTTTATGCTGTAGTATCTGATCAACTATCTTAGATTTTTAACATCAACCCAGGTGGCACTTGGCAATTTTTATTTTTGTAGATGACTTTTGAGTTCCTTCAGGGTCGAAATTCAGAGCAAAACTGAGCTGTAGCAACTCAAAACAAAACAAAACAAACCCTAACAAAAAGAAACAACAAAAAACCCACTCTACTGTTGTCATTTAACCTATTCTCATGAACGATATAAGTTCTCGTGCTCCACCTACTGGTGGAGGCAGTCTCCTTGGGGGTTATATACTGTACATATAAGTTATGTTTGTACCTGTGCTTTTTGGTTTTTTGTTTTTTGTTTTTTTTTTCAGAAATGGCATTTTCTCAGCCACCCTTCCTACAGTGTGCTTGGAATATCCTCCCTGATCCAGTGTCCCCTTCAAAGTCCCTTCCTTCAGCTGAATCCTCAAAAGTCACTTTACAGCATTGACATCTTCTTCTTTGTCTTGACTGAATTTGGTCCCTGTCACAGTTACAGGACTAGCATCGCCTTTGAGTCTTCTGTGGTCTCCCTAGATGAACACATTGGCTTTGTATCCTCACCATTTCTGAAGAGAAATCTTGCCGTCCTGCCGCACCTAGGATGTACTGTATCTCCCAGCAGACTTAGGCCAGGTCTACACTAGAGGACAAAATCAATGTAAGATACACAACTCTAGCTATGTGAATTATGTAGTTGGATTCAACGTAACTTGCACTGATTTTTTGCGTGGTCCCCATGGCAGGAGGTTGACGGAAGAAACACCAGGATCTGCAGCAGTGCTCTGAGCATTTGATTTAGTGTGTCCCTACTAGACATGCTAAAGCAAACCCTGGAAGATGGACCACCAGCGCACTGGCCTGGTGCTAAGTACAGACGAGCGCTTAGCTGGAGTTAGCCCATTCAAGCTTACCTTGAGTGAGAGAGTCAACACTTCAAAGCAACACTTGAGTTACACAGAGTCATTAGATTAGCAATACAGAGTGACTAGTTTAACTGCTGATGAGCTGTTATAACTCAAGTGCTACCTCTACACTAGCGTTCCTCTTTCAAAAGAGGCATGCAAATGAGGTGCTGATTTACATATCTGGCATCTCATTTGCATATTCTGAAAGTGCTTCTTTTGAAAGAAGAAAAGCAGTGTAGACACAGCTCTTTCGAAAGCAATCCCCATCTTCAAAAGAACCCTTCTTCCAAATTTTTGTTTGTAGGAAGAAGGGTTCTTTCAAGATGCAGATTACTTTTGAAAGAGCTCCATCTGCATGGCTTTTCTTCTTTTGAAAGAAGTATATGCAAATTAGGTGCCAGCTATGTAAATCTGTGCCACATTTGCATTTTTGATTTCCCTCATTTGCATACCTCTTTCAAGAGAGGAATGCTAGTGTAGGCACAGCCAAGCTGTTGCATGACCACTTCAACACTTGAGCCTCAACCTCCCACATGCCCAGTGGGTCAGCTAGCTTTAATATAAAGCATCACTTGAGTTAGAGATGTGTATGGACAGGAGTCAAGTTAGAGGTAACATATAAGTTGAAACTTGAGCTAACTGTGCCATGACAACAAACTCTTAGCTTGAGTCCCTGAGCTACAGCCCTCTGCGTGCCATGCATGCTTACTCAGCAGGCCAAACTAAGTTCAGCACCTGTGAATTGTCCATTGGGCACTGTAATCTCTGGTGAATACAGCACCCCAAAACAGCTTTCTCACACTAACGCTATGTCTACACTAGCCCCCCTCCTTTAAGAGACATTTCAGAATATGCTAATGAGGCACTGCGATGAATATGCAGCACCTCATTAGCATAATGAAAGCTGTGGCACTTTGAAAGTGCTGCTTTCGATTGCGCTTGGCTCATCTACATGGGGTCCTTTTCGAAAGGATGCCTACACTTCAAAATTCCCTTATTCCTATTTGATTATAGGAATAACAGGATTTCAAAGTGTGCGGGGTCCTTTCAAAAAGGACCCCATGCAGATGAGCTGCGCGTAAGGTATCTAACCTGAAAGGCAGGCACAAAACGTAACACAAGAGAAGGATTTTGGTACAAGAAAGGATTCATACACAAGACTGTCTGACCTATATCCTTAAGTAATTTTGTCTCACCTCAGACACCCCAGCCTTTGGAATCTGCGTTCACCTTAATTCTAAATCGACCATTCAGAAAGGGTTTCCCTTCCTAAGATCAGCCCAAACCTTTGCTTCCTCACTTTTTCTCCTGAACTAATTGAAGCCATTTAATGGCTCCACAGGGTAATGGGGATGGACTTCACATGGGATAGCTTGGCTTTAGTGCTAGTGTTTTCAGAGGGGTTATCATGAGCCATTGTTCTCCCTGCAAATAGGTAGCCAATCCCTTCTTGTATGAATAAATTAAACAACCTCACAACAATCCACATTATAGTATTCATAAATTGTTACACTCTTCTCAAACTATTATTATAATGTGATATATTAATTAACGTAGAGGAACCAATAAGATAGTTATATGAGAGTAACTCATAATATTTTACAGCTATAGCCCAAGCCTGGTCCTTCCCATACTCTCCAATTCATTATCTTCCTTTCCCATATCTAAATACAGGGGATTGCATTCTTGAAAAGGGTGATAGATACTTAAACAACAGATATGGGGGAATTTTTACACATAAAAATAATGGAATAAGGATGGCATGTGTGCACAATGTTACTGCACTTGCTTTTGATGATGGTTTTTTGCCTAAAAAGTATACCTTTTACAATCACAGCTCATACAGGACACATTTTACATATAAAACATTGAATAAAATAACATAGAACACTACTAACACTGTTCAGACTCAGAACATTTTCCAACAATAAATACAGTATTGTAATACAGTATAAAAGTGTCAGTTAAGCTACACTTATGTAGAGGTGATGGCCTGGTTTCCTTGGGATGGCTTATCTTTGGTAGACTTTTTGGTGGCAGAAGCCTTAAAAAAGGATACTATTGACATCTACTCTCCTACATAAACCTCTGAATGATAGATCTTCCCTGTAGCAAACCTCTACATCACAGGAGCCCAGCAAACTGGTAGACCATTCAGAAAAACGTCCATCACTTTGTCAAGTATCGGAGGGGTAGCTGTGTTAGTCTGGATCTGTAAGAGCAACGAAGGGTCCTGTGGCACCTTATAGACTAACTGAAAAGTTTTGAGCATGAGCTTTCGTGAGCACAGACTCACTTGATGAAGTGAGTCTGTGCTCACGAAAGCTCATGCTCAAAACTTTTCAGTTAGTCTATAAGGTGCCACAGGACCCTTCATTGTTGTTACATCACTTTGTGTGATTTTCATCATGTCATCCAGCAATCGAAATAAATGGTAGAGATTCTTTGTTATCAGATTCCTGGCTTCCTACCCATACATCATTGTCATCACTGTCCTTGCTGTCTTTGGATATTCATTGTTGATCCAGCTCTATCAGTTCCTCATTTGTCAGTTGCACAGTGTGAGACTTCAGCTATTGTTGCTGAACCAGAAAGTCCCTGGACCAGAGACACCTCCCACCCACACCCCACAAGCAGCAGAGGTTGCCAATGGTTTGGAGCAGAGTTTGGGGGCTGGGTGGACAGAATGGAGCCCTGCTGGTGGGTATGGAGCTTGGCTGGCAAGCCAGGAGCAAAGACCTGCCAGCAGCCCTGTGGAGATCTAGGTATGGGGCCAGTGGCCAGGAGGGGAGTGTGGCCAGCAGGCTTGCAGCCCTTGAGAGAGACTAGAGATCTAATCTCCTCCTGATCTTGCAAATTCCTTTGTTGGGGACTGGTCAGGTCCCAAGGGTGCTGGACCAGGGAGATCCAACCTGTAGTACAGAACAATTCTGAACAGGAATGAAGAGTATTCCATATAACTGAAATTAGAGGAGGCATTTAGATAGAGAATTTAACATTGAGGATAACACTCTTCTCTGCAAGAACTTCTGTGAGATAAATAGCAATTTAACAAATTTGAAAGTGTGTTTTAGCAACACAATGCCTGCTTAAATGATAACCTAATTTTTTCTAGATAGTGCTACTCAGTCATGTGCCTTGGTGCAGAACACTGTATCCAACAGGCTTGTTTTGCTGCACTTGAATTCTGTAAAGATATGATAAAGTGGAATGGAGCATGTAGCTGATATTGACAATCTCTCAAGAACATATTTTTGGATATATTTTCTCTTTTTCTCTCTCTGATGCCCAATGAACAAAGAACTGGTGATGGAAGCAAGAAAGAAGATTTCTGTCTGGCACTGTTTTCAAGTGTGAAGTAAAATGATTTATAATAGATGCACTCTGTGCGATGCAGGACATCTCAGTCCATACAAAGAAGATAATAGCAAAGCTAATATGAAATAAAAATGATTGAATGCATTCATTTGACTTCTGTGAGTGGATACGACAGCCAGAATCAAAGCAGCTTCTGTTCTGGGATAGATCTCTGGCTGGTTGGGGTGAATGTAAGGAATTTTACCAGTTATAGCAATGGCTTCTGGGAGCATGGGAATACGAGAACCAGCGGACAGCTCCCACATATAGCTAAAGAACGTATTGCTTCAGTTAAAAAGGCTAAAATATGTGAAATGTTCACTCAGCCCACTTTGTCATTGCATGCAAAATATCACCACAGAAGGAAAAACAAAACAAAAACAACAACAACAAAAGATTCCTATGTTGTCCTTGGGTTTAACTGTTTGTACAAGTTTGTGCAAATTTGTTTCTTGTGTAAATGAATGTCTAATTGGCATTCACTAGAGTCAAGAGTAGTGTAGGCACATACACTCAAAACTTCTGATGGAGGGGAGCAAAGTGGGCAGCTAACCTGGGGCCCGGGGAATTAAAAGGGACTGGGGCTCTCAGCTGCCGCCGCTGCTACCAAAGCCACAGGAGTGCTGACATGCTCTTGAAGGTCTGTCTGGGGGCGGCCAGCCCCAGCTCCACTCCTGCTCAAGGTTCCACCTCTTCCAAGCCCACTTCATCTTGCCTGGGAGCCCATCAGGCAAGTCCTGCATGTACTCCATTCTGACCAAAGCACTGCAGCCATTCCTCCTTTGGTCCTCTCGTGAACAAGGAATAGAAATATGTGGTGAGTTTTGTCACGTGATACAATACAGGGACTAAGCCAACCTCATCAGACTAGCTGTGATTAAGTCCTAAAGCCAGGGTTTGAAACAGGTCTTCTGAGGTGGCTGCTAACGTATTACTGTACTCTGCCATCCCACCTGTGGATTTATTTATCTGGAATTCATTATGTTGAATACATTAAGAATCTGGAAGTGATGAAGTCACTTGGTCTGTACAGTACTGCTATACTTCTTGCCAGGGGTAATAAATATATTGAATGAGTTACTTGGAAATGTTATGGGAACCAAGAGTCCTCCTGAAGTCAGTAGAAGCCTTGAGACTAACTTCTATAGAGCTGAATGAGACTGTAAGCATAGATTTTTAAAGATATTTAGTGCTGGTGCTCTTGACATTGGAGCTGCTAACTCATTTAAGAGCCTATGTCTCATTTTGATTTTCTCAGTGGAGTGATGTGCTGGAGACAAGGGTGCCATTTTGAAGGAGTTGGGAGGGGCTGCAACCCCCCACCCCCAAGTTTCCTGCCACACCAGGATGCTGTCTCCTTGCTCCTTTCGTAGGCCTGGTGTGAGAGGAATGGAAGCAGCTTGCTTTGCTTACCCCCTCCCTCCTCTCTCCCGCTCACTGGAGTGGAAGGAATGTAAGCTCCTCAAGCAGCACAAAAGGCCCAACCGATGAAAATTGCCATTTGGCTCCTGGCTGAAATAAGGAATAAGTGCTTAGATATTGGGTCCATCTCCTGATTTGACCAGAATGGAACTGCAGCAGCACATCCAAAACATATGGGCTTGTCTACACTACCACCTTCCTTCGAAGGAAGGATGGTAATTAGGGTGTTGGGAGTTTACTAATGAAGTGCTGTCGTGCATAGGCAGCACTTCATTAAGCAAACCCCGCCCCCCCCAGCAACTTCGAAGTTTTAAACTTCGAAGTACTGACACGCATCCAGCAGCGGCTCACCAGCCAGTACTTCGAAGTGCTGGGGCAACATGGAAGTCCCCTTACTGCTTTGAAGACTTAGGAATAAGGGGACTTTGAAGTTGCCCCAGCACTTCGAAGTACCGGCAGGTGAGCCACGGCTAGGTGCACATTGGTACTTTAAAGTTTAAAACTTTGGAGTTGCTGCCAGGGGGTTGCGGGGGAATTTGCTTAATGAAGTGCTGCCTATGCATGGCAACACTTCATTAGTAAACTCCCAACACCCTAATTACCATCTTTCCTTTGAAGGAAGGTGGTAGTGTAGACAAGCCCAAAGGGGAGCAGTCAAGTTGCTTACTTGTCTCCCTTGGCTTACTCTTCTCCCCTGACCAGCCATCCAAAAGCTACCTGTACTGCTGTTCCTCTCCATCCCTCTCCTCCCCTACCTCAGCCCAGCCACACTGCTTGAAAAGGTACAGTAGAACCCGGAGAGATGCACATTTGAGTTGTGCGTACTCAGGTTAACGTGACTCTGAGTGGCAGGAAGATGGTGCCTGGCTCCGGGCTGTCTGCCACTCAGGGGATCTGGGAACCTGACCAGCACAGCAGGTTTCCCAGCTCCTGTTAGGGGCTGCAGCTTGGCTCTTGGATGCCACCACTCACAGGAGACAGGACCAGTGATGCGATGCTGGTCAGTTTCCTGGCTCCCCCGAGTTACGTGAAATTTGACTTACGCGGAGTTGTGCAAGAATGCAACCTCTGCATAAGTCAGGGGGTCTATTATAGTTCATTCTTCTCCCCTCTCCCTTGGCCTTGGTTTGCTGTTCTTTGCTCTACCCCTGAGAATGTAGAGGTGTATGTGACAGATGTAATAGCAGGGCTGGGAGCCCACACAGGTCTTTTTTTCCAAATCATTGAAACAAACAGACCCAGGGAGTGGTGGGTGGGAAGCTCTGTGCTTCTCTCAGAACGGAAGATGACTGCTGAAGATAAATTTCATCATGATCTGCCCTCGACCTCATATGTTGGTATGTTACAAAGGCTTGCTGGAGCAAGACCCTTGTGATGCCAGGGGATACAGGGCTGTGTAGGCAGGGAAAGGGGCTGCTGTTACATGTACATTCAGATTGGTCCAGCTTTGGATATTTCAGTACTTCCCTGAAGGAGCAGCAGTGCTAAAGAATGACTGGCTGAGATCTTTCCCTGCTGCAAAGAAACAAACAAGAGCTGTCACACCCCAAACATTGCTTAAATTACACTTAGAACTTTCCCATTTTTTTCCAATTTCCCAATTTTTTGGCAATATCCCAGGCTGGCCACCTATTCTTGCATTTAGTGTCACTTGTCTGTGAGAGTCTTTCCTTTGACTACAATGGGCTTTAGGGCAGCTGACTAGATAGGGCCATTGACTGTCACACACAAAAGCTGAGTCCTTGGCAGGGCTGCAGTTGCATTTTTCAGTTCTAGGAGTTTTCTTATGAAGAACTGCTGGTCCTTTACCTGGGCAGATACAAACAAATGCTGCCCTAAGCAGCCAGCCATTTTTTAGCTGTGTCTACTGTGCTGCGTGTCCTTCTCTTGCAAATGAAAAGTAACATTAGCTCCTGTTTACTTCTGCTTTAATATTTATGAGGTGGTAGAGTCCTCAGAAGCTTAAATATCTTCAGTGAATTTCCTGGAAGTGGTGTTTACTCTCACAAATCCTCACAGCAACACCCTATGAATCTCTTTCCAACTCTTTGTATTTATTCATAACTAGTTGCATAAACCATTCAGTGCACATAAACTCAAGCCAGGATTTGGCTGATCAGATTTGTTGGTTATAAATCCATGCTGCTAATATCCATCATTTAATTGTACTCTAGATATTGGTTCTTTTTAAAGGTATATAGTGGTGTGATAATAAAAAACTGTTTAAACGGATTAGGTTACTTTTGGGCTACCGGTTTTTGTTTCAGTCATTGTGCGCGATTGATTCAGTACCTCGCTGACAATTGTAATTTTGCTAATTTCTAATCTATTACCTGCATAAAACAGGAGTTCCCTGGTGGCTAAGTAGGCCCTGGAATGAAATCACGACTCAACCCAAAATCAGAAGTGGTGCCCCTGTCTGGAGAAACATGGTGTCCAATAAGCAGAGTTAAAACAGAGAGTGGCCTGTAATTTCAATAATGTGAACACTGGAGAGTTATGCTTGAAGCTAGACGAGCAAACAATACCAAAAGCACAAAGTTTCAAGTATCTGGTGTACAGAATCTAGGAAAATTTGGAAATGGAAGCCAAACTAATAAAAGGCTGGCTCAAACGGAGAGAGTGTCATTGGGTTGTACATGAGAGGAAGATGCCCATAATATTGAAAGGGACAGTCTATGAAATGGAGCACCATCCAGTTTTAACGTACGATGCTGAATGCTCGGCAACAAAAAGTATAAGCAAATGAAACATGGATGAGTGATGTAAATAATAAAGACAACATGAAGAATGTGTAAGCTAGAGGCATACTCAAAATAACACTCATACTCCTCCCCTCCAAAAAAAAAAAGGGGGGGTGGGGAGATTGTGAGCTCAGGTGGCTTGGTCATGTGAAGTACCCTCTAGATTAGGTTTGTGAGAGATAGGGTGACCATAGCTCCCTGTTCCAAATACAGAAGGAGTCAGCAGCTGCTGGCGCTCCCTGGGAGCCCCAGGGAAGTGGGAGCTGCCAGTGATTCCCCAGGACCCCTGGGGAAGTGGCAGCCCCTGGCACTCCCCAGGGAAATGACAGCCGCTGGTGCTCCCTGAGACCTGGGGAAGTGGCATCTGCCCGCACTCCCACTTCTCCAAGGCTCAGGGAAGAGTGGGAGGGTGGGTGGGTCAGGGGGATGGTCCAAATACGGGACAATTTATCCCTTTTGAAAAATATATCGGGACACCTTTTTGGTATCCCAAATACGAGACCATTCTGCCTAATATGGGATGGATGGTCACTGGAGTGAAAGAATCCATCTGATCAAGCCTGAAGGAAAAAGAGGCTGACGCTAGAAGTGATAGGATCTTATAAAGGAAGACAGTTTGTATGTGGAGTGACAGATGATATGTCACTGAACAGAGAGCCCTTCAGAGGGAGCAAATTGTAGGGTGGAACTTGTTTGGGGTAAGCACAAAGAAGGAGTGCCTAAGTCTCTTGGAAGTGAGACTTACCTATTAAATACATTAGGTTCTTAGTACTGAGCACAGCAAAGCCTAACTATCTTTAAAAATCTGGGTGTAATTGGTATGTATGCCAGACTCTATTGTGATGTGTATTCTGAAATGATCAGGGATTATCAGTAAAGGTTACTTCCCTGATAACTGAATGTAATTGTTAAAGAACGCTCTTGCTTTTTGTTCTTTGTTGTCTTACTAGTCAACTGATTGACAGAGCTCCTGTGTAAAGGGTTTGATACTCAGGGTTTTCATTACAACATGAATAATGAGAAATACAGTTATGAAAGGCAGCCTTTTTATTTTTTCCGGTTAGTGCCTGCATATTAAAAATCCCATATAAAATAGAGACTTGTACAGTTATCAGATGAAGGCTGAATTGCAATCTCTTGTGCTGAAATTTTTAAAATCACTGAAAAAGCACTGAATGGAATGCCTGCGACCAGCCGTTCTGTGCTTTGTGTGTTTAAAGTAATAATGCCAATCTTATGAAAAAGTATTTGCAGCTTCTGCATTATAACACTATCAATTTCACAATATAGTTTGATTGGTTAATAAAGGGGATAATATGATATACATGTCAGACAGCCAAAGGAACCAAGAAGTGAAAATCAAGTATTTCTTATCTTGGACACCCTGAGCAATAATTATTTCCCTAAATCTGCAAAAAACTGTCAAAAACATCAGAATTTCATGCCTCTGTCTTCACATCTGATGAATTTAGGACACAAGCGAGTATCATTTAAGTTTATAAGCCGTTATTGAAATTGACCTATTTTGTGATGCAACAAGACCTTTGCATTTTATAAAAGTTGGTTTTTAACTGTGCTGTATCATAAGTATCGTAAGTACTAATAATAGTACTCAGTACTGTTCATCTGCATCAACACTACATTCCCCTTTTGAAAGGGGAATGAAAATGTGTCCGATCACAAATGCAAATGAGGCACTGATTTGCATATCACAAGCCTCATTTTCATAATAACTGCAACTCACTGTTCCAAAATTGCTGTTTTGGGAAAAAAAGACAAGCAGTATAGACTGGGTTCCTTCAAAAGCAAACCCTGTCTTTGAAAGCACCCTTCTTCCTGAAAAATATGAGGAAGAAAGGTTCTTTCAAAAGCCAGGTTTCCTTTTGAATGAACCCTGTCTACAGTGCTTGTTGTTTTTTTTTTTTACAAAAACAGCACTTGTGTTCAGCAAGTAGCTGTTATTATGCAAATGAGGCTGCTCAATATGTAAATCAACACTTCATTTGCATTTCCAACCAGCCACATTTGCATTCCCCTTCCGAAAGGGGACTGTAGTGTAGACGTAGCCCATAAGTACGCTTTTAGAAATATAAAGGGCTTATTGCAAAGCCCACTGAGGGCTTTGAGATCATTTTCACTGATCTCAAAGAGGCTTGAGTTCATGTCTTAAATAATGAATAGAAACATATTTTCCATACTGTGTAAACATTATGAATGATCTTCTGTGAGTATTTTCCTAACCTGGTGTTCCACTTTTGCAGTTGCAAAAACAAACACTTTGATCTCAGAATCTGCAATACCAAATTGAACGAGCTATTTTCTCTGGGTTTTGTACTTCAGACTAAAACTATGTTTGCAAAATGAAAGCTTCTCATGTGATGCACTCATCCTGTTGCTTCTGCCTGCATTATATAACCGCTTATTATACCATCCACCTCCTGATTCACCAGTAGAGATGTACCTTTATTTATCAGGTCACCCTGACTGAATGAATGGTGGAGGGAGTAGCCATTTGCTGCTATCACAAGTATAACATACAGTGGAAAGAAACCTAAGTGTTTCACATATCAGTGGTTCTGGAAACACCTACAGCTTTATGACAAATCAGAAACTTGGACTTAGATTAGCCTGTTTTGAGACGGATATTTTGGGTATGCTTATACTACGACATAAGCCCAGGGTTAGAAAAATTCAAGTTAGCAGTCCCAGGGTTTTTTATACTTGATCTTGAGGATCTACATTTGTTTGTAACCCCAAATTAGGAGTTATTGAACCCCCAGTGCCTGCCTGGAGTGCTAGTGTCTATAATGTAAATCAATAGGGTTTGAGCCCTGGTCCTGGCTTGACTCAGGCTGAGACCCTTCATCCCTATATGGTCCTGGGAGCCTGGCTTCAATCAGTGGGTTAACGTAATTTGTGTGTCAATGGAATTGGGGTTGGGCTGGCACATGAGTTGTGCCCTGGGCTTACATTTCAGTTTAGATGTTGTCACTGAGTTCTTCACTCTTTGCTATAATGGGCTCTCGCTGTATCTACCATTTTGCATGCTTGCTTTATCCCACCTACTGTTCATCCTCATGCTTTACAGTTCCTTTGACATCTGGTGATAGCCCTTCACAATGACCATGCATGGTGTGTTTTCTTAATAAAATGATTCACGGGACACCTTGCTCCTGTAATTGTGAAGATACTATTGTTCCTGGGGTTTTTCTATGAGCGCAAACATACGAGCATCAGAAACTGTAAATGACATAAGAATGCCTGAATTCTCTCCATTTACTCCAAAATAGTCTGCCTTTAAAGCCTTAGGCAAAAATATAAAATAATAGGAGGAATAATATGGAGATGTTCTAATGCAAGTAATGGTTTGAAAACCAAGTGGTGGTGCGAAATCTCCTGTTGCAGTGTAAACAAAGAGTGGCTCTCAAACATAAATGACCTGTTGTTGCGAGTATAACATATTCTTTGAAATCTTGAAATGAATTACAGACAAATCTTCAGAGTTACTCTTCATTTCCCAAATCTATGGTTAGGTGCTTAGATAAAAGTGCCATGAACTTCAGAGGTGATGAAGCTCCATGAAAAGGCAATACGAAGCCACTTTTATCCAGGTGCTTAGATATGAATTTTGGAGAGTAATTTTAGGAACCCGTGGTTTTAAATGTTTGGCCTACCTACATATTGTGATGAATTAGATTGGAATGTTGATTGATACCCACATACCAAGACCTTTTTCAAAGCCCACATAAGTCAAGGGGAACCTTTCTATTGACTTCACTGGGTTTTGGATCAGGTTCTGTTTGAGAGAATAACTTTTTAAATTAATTTTTATGTGAGCTTCATCCTATCAATTAATCAGTTCAAGTGCAGCTGGCTTTTAATTGCACTAAAGGCATCAATATTTCACACTCCTGTTATAGTGCAAGTTTGAACATATGTTTTTGGCTCTATGAATAGAGCAATGAGTTGTGGCAAGCATTCATTTGCATCAATTTTTTCCCCAACTGCAATCCTCTGCAAACATTTGGTTTGGGTTTTTTAAAAACTTCTTATGCTGTCTGGGGACTTAGTAATTTGACTCAGTTTTTTCTTGGCTCAAAACCCTGTCCTTGGCAGTTGGATTCTTACACTGAGAAAAAAGAATGTGCTGGGATAGTATGAGCAAAGAATGTAGGAACTGTATCTGTGCCTTTGTTCTGAACAGTTTTTGTTTCCCTTTTTCCCCGTACTCTGCATAGAGCGGCACATGTGGTCCATGAGAATGCTATCATATATACCCCATAGTGGTGAGGTGGGCAAGCAGGTAGCCTTCTCAGAGTATGACATTTCTTACAGCTAGACTAACTCACAAAGCAGCTTTAGAAAATCCTTTGAGAAATAGGGGAAATAATTAACTCGAAAGGGTGATGACAAATTTCAAACTAATCTTGTTCCATATCTTTTTCTCAGCAGGTTCACACACAGGATGTAACCTTATTTAAAATGGAAATCTGTGAAGAAAGATAGCGGCTGGAACTAAAAGTATTGGGTGATTTATTTTTTTTTAACTTGTCAGCTTTTAAAAACGATATGCTGATTTGGAAGATACAAGGAGTAAATTGCAAAGTTTATTTTCTGTGTTCAGTCGATGGATTTTTAATCATTCCTTGGAGTCAGTGAAGTTCACAGAAGGTGTGTGATGGAAAAAGCAGTGGATCTGTGTGTTTGTAGCTCCCACACTTTGGATTAGTTTGCTGTCTTGCTGAACCAATTCCGTTTTGACGGGCAGGGCGTGAATGTGATGGATTTATCTTCAGAAATGAACAAACATGGAAGGAATCCAATAAGTCATAAGCTAGAAGATCAGAAAAAGGTAAGATTATAGTTGAAGCTAATTAGGTGTCTTTGAACTGCTTATGCATTCTTAATGTGGTTTCAGTGAACTGGAAATGAAAATGCTTTAGGACGATACGGTAACCTGCCCTTGTGCTTGCAGAGCATTGTTATATAGCAGATTGTTATGAATCTGAATTTCATCATTACCTGGTTACTTTGCTGTTAAAGTCCACTGAATTTGTTTAGAAGATTGGCGTACAAAACTTCTACTTTGCTGTCAGTGTTGACTTCATACCTTAGTGCTGCAGATCTGGACTATATGTTTAACTTTGTGCTGACCTTGTCGGAATGCTTCATCCCTTACAGTGACAGCATCCCAATAGTAATTCTAAATGGTTCTATTATCAAACATGGCATTAATTTTGGCACATGTTTTTGCACAATCTTATGTAGTATAATTAAAATAAGTGATTTTTATGTCACATCAAGTATTCTTTTGGCAGATAACTGATCTTCAATATATTATATCCAGGTTTTTTGTTATTCCAAGATGATCATTAGGTAACTTTGGTGGCACATCTTCCAAACCTATTTATGTTGCTACCTTTGTCCACATTCTTAGCGTTCATTGCACTGGCTTGAGTTTGACATTCTTCGGGCTTCTCCATTCAGTTCTTCCATTTTGCCACATTCCTAGAGCAGTGCTAGCATGGTGCTATTTATATCTTTCACTTCCCTTGGACACGGACTGGTAGATTTTTAAAGCAGTGTGGTGGCTTTGTGCTAAGGAACTAGAATGATTTCATCCTACGCAGCTTCACCTGTTACTTAAGCAAGGATATAAATTCTTACCTCTAGAGAACAGTGCCTAGTGCATTAACCTCCTGTGTTACCTGCCCATAAATAAAGCTATAGCAAGTGACTCCTCTTGAATTTTATGGATTCCTTACCATATGCATCTGTCCAGCAAAAAAATAAAATTCACTTGTTTATAGAAGCACAGGTAGAAAAAGTTACATGGTACAACTTAAAGAATGTGAGTATTAAAGGGATGATGAAATTTGAGGAGAAACTCACCTTTTCCATCCCTCAAACCTCTAAATGAAATAATGTAAAAAAGAAATGGTGAATCTCCTATTTACTCCCACAAGAATGAGGGGGGAAAAAACTGAGGGGCCTTGAACTCTGTAGGTCTGGGTTCAAAGAATTGTAAGCAGTCCTGAGACCCCCTTCACTGAACACTAACATTTAATTGTTTCTAAATCACTTTTAAGGTTCCAGTGGAAGACAGGCATGTCACATACTGAAAATATTATTGTCACATAGGTTTGTCAATAAGCATCACTAAAATGTGGGATGTTACGTGGAAATAAATTATTGGCTAAGTAATTAATTTTGACCTTGAATTGAAAGCTGCAAGTCAGTGGGCTTTACTCACAACCTAAATGGAACTATTGTAAGTCCAGTCAGAACTTGATAGTTGGAGCTTCCCTGGAGCCCATGTGCCTGTATGTGTTAAACTAGGCCATTCACGGCTGTTAGTCTTCTGAAAGCATTGAGAATTGCTGGACATATAGCAGGCTAACACACGTGACAAAACTGTGCCAAATAATTGATACTTAGAAAATTTATTGAGCCTTTGAGCTCCTTTTTGGGCAACAGAAAGAGACTCCAAGATACAACAGACATAACTGACTTAGATCTCAAGACCTTTCTAATCCCAATTCCCATCTGTCTACTGCAGAAAAAGAGATGAGAAATATGAGTATTAATCAAAACACAAGTATTCTGAGTATTATTATTTGATTTTGAGTGTGATGTACATCAGTCTGGTATTTTGGATGAATCCTTCCAGTTCCTTTCTTTCCCCTCTTTCTTCAAGTGAAAGTTTGTTCCTTTCTGACCTCACAGTGATGCTAAACCTATTATGCAGCAGATGTAGATTCAGGAGAAACTCACATTTGTGGAGACTGTTTCAAAGATGGTCTGCTGTTCTTGAGGTCAATTTATTTTCTTTGAACGAATTTGGGAATTCTGAAACCAGCACTAGATGAACTGAGGCCAGGTGTATACTGGGAGGTAAAATTGATTTTAGGTGTGCAAATCCAGCTAGGAGAATTGTGTTGCTGGAGTCCACTTATTTAAAATCAATTTTTGCCACCGACCACACAGTAGGAGGTTGACCGGAGAAACTCTCCTGTCAGCTTTCCTTACTCCTTATGACTGCCAGGAGTACCAGCATCAATGGCACAGTCACGACAGTTCAATTTAGCGCCTCTCCATTAGCCGTACTAAATTGAAACCTGAAAGATCGACCGCCAGCGTGTCGATCTTCCCGTAAGTGTGGATGTACTCTAAGTAAGGACTGGAAAGCCCTATTCATATAGCTGCTGAAATCTCTATATCCTGTGCTCTAAATGATATTTAGGAATTCATAAAAAGCAACAAGAATCTAGGAAATTCATTTTCATTGGTAACGGTAACTTTAATACTTCTGTGGACAAGCTATTGTTATCTGATTCCTTAGCTAAAAGACTTGTGTGATTTTTTTTTTTCCCAAGGCCTGGTTTGAAGCATGTAGAAATGTGAATTGTGGACATAAGTAGCTTGGGTTATATAGTAACTTTGCAGCTGATTTAAAGCCAACACAAAAACAGGATTTGGCAGTATAAGTTCTCTGCTTTTATGGTTGCATATGCAGGCTTTGGAATATTCTCTGACTTCAGCTCTTACATCTGGCATTCCAGTGCAACAGTACTATCCTACTTGGATTGGACCAGGCAGAGCCAAACTGAAGCTCTTGCATAACCCATATTCTCCTAGACCTAGGTAAACAGAAAACTGCATGCCCTGAAAACGTTTAGCTTTACCATCAGTGCTTCCAGTGGTCACTCTGCCACCTTGTACATAGCAACCTTGTGTTCATGATGCCATTTGAGCATTAACACAGGGAATCCTGAAACAGGGCAAATGATAAAAGCTCACTTTTGTAGTAGGGATTTGGGACTTTTAAGTTACATGTCCCATTAAAAAGGTCACAATATTAGCCCAAAGTAACAGAGAGGAAGCCGTGCTAGTCAACACTATCAAAACAAAAAGCAGTCAAGTAGCACTTTAAAGGCTAGCAAAATAGTTTATTAGGTGAGCTTTCGTGGAACAGACTCACTTCTTCAGACCATAGCCAGACCAGACCAGACTCAATATTTAAGGCACAGAGAACCAAAAACGGTAAGCAATGAGGACAAATCAGAAAAAGATAATCAAGGTGAGCAAATCAGAGAGTGGAGGGGTGGGGGGGAAGGTCAAGAATTAGATTGAGCCAAGTATGCAGACGAGCACTTGGCTCAATCTAATTCTTGACCTTCCCCCCCACCCCTCCACTCTCTGATTTGCTCACCTTGATTATCTTTTTCTGATTTGTCCTCATTGCTTACCGTTTTTGGTTCCGGCTCATCTGCATGTTTGGCTCAATCTGAGCCAGCTGCTGGGCTGCAAGTCTCCCCACTCCCCCAGCAAGAGACCCCACGGCTGGCTCATGTAAGCAGGGGAAGTTCACTTGCACAGTGAACAATGGTAAGGATATGTGTCCCTTGTTTTAGCAACTACTCGGAAGTAAAGTACTCATTAAATGAGGGATGAGTGTGGTAGCTACTCCAAGTCCTGCAGTTGTCCTTCAGTCCTGTGACTCTTTGAGGCTCTGATTCCCCTGAAATGGAAATAAGTGCCCATTTCTGACTGGAAAGAAATGTCACACCAGGCAGCTACCTGCCTACGAAGCTTTATAACTAAATTCCTAAAAACTTCATCTGCATATTGTTTGAATTCCGTACTGTGAGTGCTACATTTGTTATAGTATCTTAATTGATAGTTCAGAGACACAGATATCTGATTAACTAGGGATTGTCTTACTGACCTTCAATGTGATTCACTAGTTTGAATTTTGTACATCCTGTACTGTACAGAGCAGTAGTTCTTAAACTTTTTTGAGACCATGGACACTAAATAATACTTTGACATGGAATATCTATGAAAATTGTTGTTGGACCAAAACAAAAACAAAAACAAAACCCAACCACTAACATACACAGTAAAACCAAATGAATGAATAGGACAGTGTTGTCAGATTACTACCGCTCTACCGAGATGTAGAAATACAATTATGTTTCAGTATTTTCCATTAATGTTATCATTGTAAAATAATTATTTATTGTAAAACTTTGAATTAGTTTTCCCAAAATCACAGCACACCTGCGAATTATTCATGGAACAGTAGTGTTCTGCAGAATATAGTTTAAGAAACAGTGGTATAGAGAGCACTGTAACATCACCATGAATAACTAGTTCCTGTAATGCTTCTGTTTGCCATACTGGGCTATGTAAACTATAGTAAAGATTGCATCAATGGTATCAATGGTATTTCATTGTTCAGTATTGTGCCTTTGTTTCATAAATCAACTGAAAAATTTGATCTGCTTTTCATGTGTATGGTTTAGTCAATAACCACACCCATATACCATATACAAAATTGCTTGCAAAAGCACATCCAATATTTCCCAATTAATGTAGCTATTTATTGCAAGAAAGTCTGGCTGGAGACAAATTTCTTTGATGGACTACCCAGGTTACTTGGTATCTTGAAAGAACACCTGCTAGCCTCAGGCAGACAAAGGAAAGTATTTGAATGATTGCTGCAGCTGTGGCCTTGTCAAAGTCAGGAGACTGCATGCACATAAGGGTGCATGTGTGTGTGTGCGTACATGCGGGTGTGAAGCAATGCTTAGGCAAATAATACAAGCTGAAATATCTTCAAGTACAGTTGTGCATGCAGCCTTGTGTAAGCTTGTACAAATGCTTTCAGTGAGAAGAAAAAGGAATAAAATGCCATCCTGGAAACAATCCTGCTTATCCCTCGACAATGGAATGTCTGTTTTGTTGTCTTAGTGATTTATTGTTCTCTGCTTAACGTTACCTAAAAATGTGTGTGCCTGGGATGTGTGGTGGGAGGGGAACGGCATCTGATTCCACAAACTTGGCACACCTCATGCTCTTACCCGACAAAAAACATGAAGGTGTAAATGAATCCCACGGTAGTAAATATTGTTCAAGGTATTTTTATTAACCACCTTAGAACAAAATTAGAGCAGGTGAGGAAGTTAAGAATCCATAATTTGTAAACCTCAGTACCATCATATAAATTTCATCTATTTCCCTCATATAATTTATATTAGAAGAAAAAATTAATTTTGGGTACCTTTTGACATATTAAGGGCCACAAAAATCATCAGACTTCACTGGATTTGGATCCTGCCCTAAAGCTTTTTCTGAGTATGTTGCAGATATCATAATTTTGGTTCAGAAAGTGCTTGGTCCTGCAGTCCGTATAGAGGCACAATGCCTGTAATGTCAATGGAGTTTTTCTTGGCTACAATGACTCCAGAATTAAGCAAATAAATAAAAAGTAACAATAGCAGAAGCAGCACACCCAACATTGTTAGTTTTTTCAAAATTACCCAACTATATAAAATGTTACCTATAACACTGGGAGTTTTAACATGAAAAATCAATTTTCTTTCCCTCTTGGATGATGCATAATGAACAACGCCTGTTTATGGGAATCTTGGCCATGCAGGTGACATGAATGTGTGTGTGACAGCAAATTGTGCTGTTCCCTAGTCTTGCTGTTTTCCTTCTTCAGAGGAGGAGAGTTTTCAGTTTTAATGAGTGTTATTCTGTGTCCTGCCTACTTACTAAAATGGTGCAGAGGTGGAAGGTGTGTTTACTAGCGGTTCCATTTTCCCATTAAACTCTCTTTTCTAGATATGGTTTTGGGTGGGTCAGATAGCTGAGGAAAAGAGATCTGAAAAAATGTTTCAGGTCTCCCCCTAACATATCTGGCCTCTTCCCAAGTTCTCCTGTACTGCACTGGGCCACACCATTTATTACATTCCACCTTGCCCCACTACATCTGTGTGTGCCTCAGAAAACACTTTAAAACACAGAGCTGAACTCATAGAGCTGAACCCAGGTGGAACCCAACAATCCCTGTTACTGTGTGTGTCTCAGAAAACTCAGATGGCTCTTGTGTTCAGGGATGTTTCCACTGATTTTCACAAAAAGCAGCATCTTGTCTCTGCTTCTGTGATCCCTGTGAATTGGATACCTAAAACCAAAGCCAACCCAGCACAGCAGGTAAAACTAACTGCAGGATGACAGAGTCATCACTGTTTATGTACGTGATTAAGATTCATCACTAAATTTGGTCCTCATTGGAACATTAGCTTCCCCAGCCCAGGCCTGGCACTGAAGAGGAGCAAGATGTGAACGCTAGTCCTGACAGCTGGTGTGGTTCAAGAACCATTTCATACCAGGCCTACCAGCTTCCCCTTTCCTTCCACCTTCTTTTGAAGCATATCTTTTCAACCCCTGTCTAGCCATCTGCCAAAGTCCTGGGCAGATTCTCCGGCTCCCCACTGAAATCATTCCATGTGCTGCTCTGCTGTAATTGTCCCGACTCTAAAGTCCATTTAGTCGAGGTTAATCTGCAGTATGTAATACACCAATATAAAATGTGAAAACAGGTTTTAATAATTCAACATGTAAACTTGCCCCTTCCACACTTTTGTTGCTATTTTAGGCCCATGCTGCTAAATATGTCAGCCTTTGTTTTAATATGTGTTTGTTCTGTTCATTGCTTTTTCGATTTTCCATAGCAGGCTTTCAATTAGAAATGTTTCGACCCAGAGTGAACAAAAGTAACTAAGAAGGAAAATGCAAATTATTGGTGCTTTCCATTAAGAATAAAATGCCCAGCTTTGTTTCGTTTTCTGTTTTTCAGTATTATACATTTAGTCCTGCAACCAGTTGCTTTTCTTTCAGCCTGATGTTATCCTTTAGGCTCTTGCTACTAATGCATGCTTGATAATGAATAAAACTCATTATGGAACACAAAGCAAGAAGTATCACCACAATGTCATCTCTGTGTGCTCAAAGGCACTCAGCTGCTTAGCAGTTGTGTGTTGGAAGATTTTGGTGTAATCAAATATCTGAGATTAACATTGCTTTGTATGTACACATACTATATTTTCTGACATGCACTGGAGTTGGGGTTGGAAGAGAGGGAACGATTTTTGATTTGTCTTTTTCTGATTGTCTTTTTTGTTTTCAGTG
Organism: Carettochelys insculpta; assembly: GCF_033958435.1. Classification (NCBI taxonomy): domain Eukaryota; kingdom Metazoa; phylum Chordata; order Testudines; family Carettochelyidae; genus Carettochelys; species Carettochelys insculpta. The sequence goes on along the minus strand of NC_134137.1, from coordinate 306,171,381 downwards.
CATTTCCAGCAAAATGTAGGTTGTAAACACTGAAGTGACGTAACAGTTATTTATTATATAGCACAATGGCTTTTTGCTCATCAGTGAAAGCGATAGATTCAAAGCTTCCTGAAATTAGATTCTAAACAAAACTTACAAGGATATAAACTTCTGAGGTAGGCATTATGAAGCCATGTTTTATTCCCTTTTACTTAAAATGGAGATTACTTATATTACACTAAAGCTACATCTACATGTGAATGCTACATCGAAATAACTTATTTCGATGAATAACGTCTACACGTCCTCCAGGGCTGGTGCCATCGACGTTCAACGTCGACGTTGGGCAGCACTACATCGAAGTAGGCGCTGCAGGGGAGCGTCTACACACCAAAGCGGCCCACATCGAAGTAAGGGTGCCAGGAACAGCTGCAGCCAGGGTCACAGGGCGGACTCAACAGCAAGCTGCTCCCTTAAAGGGCCCCTCCCAGACACACTTGCACTAAACAGCACAAGATCCACAGAGCCGACAACTGGTTGCAGACCCTGTGCATGCAACATGGATCCCCAGCTGCAGCAGCAGCAGCCAGAAGCCCTGGGCTAAGGGCTGCTGCACACGGTGACCATAGAGCCCCGCAGGGGCTGGAGAGAGCGTCTCTCAACCCCTCAGCTGATGGCCGCCATGGCAGACCCCACTATTTCGAAGTTGTGGGACACGGATCGGCTACACGTGCCCTACTTCGACGTTCAATGTCGAAGTAGGGCGCTATTCCCATCTCCTCATGAGGATAGCGACCTCGACGTCTCGCCACCTTATGTCGATTTCAACTTCGAAATAGCGTGTGGCGAGCACTATTTCGAAGTTGGCGCGGCTACTTAAAAGTAGCCGGCATGTGTAGACGCGGCTTAAGAGTCTTAGACCCTATTCAGAATTGAAGTGCCATTGTAGTAGGCTGTATGGAGTACCTGCCTCAAAGTACTTACAATCTAATTTGAAACAAAGCAAGCCAGTAAAAAGTAGGAGAGGGCATGAAAACAGTGACAAAAAGGCCATGTGGCTATGTAGCTTGGCTATTGGGCAACCTGATAGTCCTCAATCACATTTAATGCATCTGTTTGTCGAAAATGAAAAGATTATAACCAGCCTCCCATTACAAAGTCTGTGTTCGATCCAGTGCTTTCCACTTTGACAAAGAAAATCTTCATTGTTACCCTTGGGACAAAGGAGAAGTCTTTTGGTAGCAGTAAATTGCTGAGCAAATAGGTGAAGACTTGAAGCTTTTTCAGCTGCTACTGTTCTCTCATGTTGTTCGAGAAACCAGCCTGTATGCATTGACTGCAATTAAGTAGTCAGTACTTGCCAGCCATGAGCATCGTTATTTCCTAATCACAGTGTATGTGATTAATAACTAGTTGTCTATTCCCTATTAAAATTGCTGCCTTTCAGTGTTTTGGTCAGTGGGAGCACCTTACACAAGAGGCAGTGTGATTTAGTGGATAGAGCACTGGACTGGGAATCAAAAGTACTGGGTGCCGGTCTCAGCTCACTTACAGACCTGCTGCCTGGCCTTGGCAAAGCTCCAGGACTCAGAGAGGTACATCTACATAGCAGGTCCACCAATTGGGAAAGGGGCAATTGCCCTGGGGCCTGCGAGGTTAAAAGGACCAGGGGCTCTAGGCCCTTTAAATTGCCCCCAGAGCACTGGGTGGCATGCTCCAGGCACTGCAAGGACTGGGGTCTAGTGTGGTGTGTCCCTGGCTCTGCTGAAGGCTGTCTACTCACCGTTGCACCCCTTCTGGTCTAGACCACGCTGCTTCTGGGAACACAGAGACAGACCCCACCCCACCTTGCCCAGAGGCATGGAAATTCTATTGGCGCCCCTGCTACACAGCAGCAAGACACTTGCTGCTGGCCTCCCAAGGTTGGACTTCTTCATTGCTGTGTAGATCCCTGGTGTTGGTCCTAGAGCCAGAGCACTGGGATCCTTGCAGGCTCCAGCCCTAAATGGCTAGGTGTTGTGTGTAAATACACCCTCACATGTCTGTTTCCCTTCTGACCTATTGCCTGCACAGATTATTAGCACTTCAAGATGAGAGTAACAGGTAGTTAGTCCCTTTAAGGGCCAGGACACTGGGTCCAGCCAGTCTTGTTTGATCATCAGATACAGCCTGGAAGTGGTTAGTGTTTTCTACAAAGTGTGGAGAGAGAGTCGTTGGTGATGAGCTGCAGGAAGGAGCTTGTCTACTCCGGAGGCCCTGGAGCGGGCTGGAGAGCTGCAAGTGAAAAGGCTTCTAGGTCCCTGCTTTGGTTGTGAATTTTGTATTTGAAAAATAAAACTGCACACTGAAGGAAGGGGTATGCAAGACGCTGGGCATTGTGTTAGCCCTTTCTGGGCTGGAGTGGCAGACCAGTGGCCTAAAGTGAGACTCACTCTCTCTCTCTCTCACTATGCATTTATAAAGCATCTAATACAATGGGGATCTTGGCTGGGACCTCTAGGTACGACTGTCATCATATTATTAGCGATCACAACATTATGACGTAGTTGCAGTATTTCATGATCTCACATCATGACAATACACAATAGTTCATAGGTTCCAAAAGATATTCCAGGACTCTTTAATGTGAGAGTTACCTTCTCCTCACGTTAGCAGGTTAGGGTTTGACAGTACTGTCTGTGTGATTTTTTCGAAGCCTTAAATGTTGTCCGTGCTTCTGTAATCAAATTACCTCATTCAAAGTGTAATCATCTGTTTGCCTTCTCCAGATCTTCACACTTCCCAGGAATGGTAGATTCTTCTCTGGGTTGCAAGCTGAGCTCATCAAATCCATGACTACAAACGTGTAGCAAGAATTACCTCTTAAATTTGTTGAAAAAGTCTCAAATATAAAATTTTTATAGAGCGGTTGTAATACTAACATAGACTATAGCAGAGTCAAGGAGGGTGAAATATCTTTTATTAGATTTTTTAAAAAAAACCTTCTGTTCATCCAATAAAAGATATTACCTCTCTTGTGTCTCTAACATCCTGGGAGAAACATGACTACAACAACACTGTGGAGATTGGAATGCTTTGTCTGATGTGTTCGCTTGGTCTTGCCATGTTTTACATTTTGCTCCAAGTGCTGAACAGGTCTTGCTGTGTTTGGAATAGTAAGGACACTTTTTCTCAGCTGCTCTGTATGTTTGTTGGCTGTTTTACTAATTCATTCTGTTGTATCATCTTGAAAGATTTGAACTGGTTTGTAAACTCTTTAGGGCAGGGACTGTGCCCCCTGCCCTATGGGGAAAATGCTTAGAAAGCTGATTGAGCTGTCTAGTAGGTCCTGCAAAACAGATTTACTAGCATTTCAGGTGGCGTTCCCAGTTATTCCGCTCCGATGATTCACAAGCATACTCACTTTTTAGGGGCTCTTTCCAAATTTCAGTGAGATGCCTCTTTCCTGCTGCTCTAGCAGAATCCAGTGAAGGATCAGAGAGCTAGTGACTATACTAAAATTTGTGTGTTTGTGAGAAGGACATAAAGGAACTTTTTAATATTTTGTGTGCCATAGCAAGTAGTCATATGTGTTGAGTGCATGTTTACAAACTAGTTTTAGTTTATATTCACAGCTGCTTATTATAACAACTCATTCTTCCTTATAGATCTCATATAATCATAGAACTGGAAGTAACCATCAAGTCCAGTACCCTGCATGCATGGCAGAACCAAGCACCATCTAGACCACCCCTGGCAGGTGTCGTCTCATCTGCTCTTAAATATCTCCAGTGATGGAAGTTCTACAACTTTCCAGTCATTAGCCCTCTTGACAGTTAGGAAGCTTTTCCGAATGTCCAACCTAAACCTCCCTTGCTGCAATTTAAACTCACTGCTTCATGTTCTATCCTCAGAGGTCAAGGAGAATAAATTTTTCTCCTTCCTCCTTTAGATACTTGAAAAATGTTTACTATGTCCCCTCTCAGTCTTCTCTTTGCCAGATGAAGCAAACCCAGTGTTTTCAATCTTCCCTCCATAGGTAATGTCTTCAAGACATTGAATCATTTTTCTTTGTCTTCTCTGGATATTTTTTTCTGGTTTGTGCACATCTTACCTGACATGTAGTGCCCAGAACTGGACACTGAGGGACGGACAGACTTGCAGGGCCCCTAGGCAAAGTGTGTGTGGGGCCCGGTTCTGTGCTCCCAAGGGTGGAGGGGCCTTGGATAGAAGGGGCAGAGCTGCCTGAAGCACACCATGCATCACTATGGTGGTGAATTAAAGGGCCCAGGGCTCTGGCTGATGACATAGTAACAGAGTCTGGAAGCACCTAGCCCTTTTGAATCACTTCCCTTTTTGCTCCTGCCATTGGTGGGCCTGACTGGACACAACACTCCAGCTGAGGCTTTATTAGCATGTAGTAGACTGGAAAACGTACATATGTCCTGCTTACAGTATTGCTGCAAATACATCCCAGAATCCCAGAATCATATTTGCTTTTTTGTGCAGCTGTGTCACACTGTTGACTCATATTTAGCTTGTGGTCCTCGATGGCCCCTAGATCCCTTTCCTCAGTACTCCTTCCCAGGTAGTCCTTTCCCATTCTACATGTGTGCAACTATGACTCCTTCCACAGTGGAGTACTTTGCATTTGTCCTTGTTGAATTTCATTCTGTTTATCTCAGATCATTCTTCCAGTTTGTCCAGGTCATTTTGAATTATACTCTTATTCAAAGCGCTTGCAATCTCTAACAGATGTTAAAAGTATTTTCTCTCTCTCTCTCTCTCATTATCTAAATGATTGATGAAGATATTGATCAGAACTTGACCCAGAACTGGTCCATGTGGAAGCCCATTCGTTATGGCCTTCCAGCATGACTTTAACCATGCATAACAATTCTCTGGAAATGGTTATCAAGCTAGTTATGCACCCACTTTATAGTGGTTCCATCTAGTTTGTATTTCCCTAGTTTGTTAGTGTTTATTAATAAGAAATGCCGTACTAAGGTCTAGATATACTACAGCTGTTGCTGAATACCAAAACAAAAGTCATTAAGCATATCTGCCATTTACACATTTTCTGCTGTTTTTCTGTCTTCATTAAATAATGGGCCTACCCTGTCATTACTGATACATTGCTTATAATATATTTGTACAATGTTTTCTTGTTCGCCTTTACAGTTTTAATTAATATGATCTAATTTTGTGCTTTGGCTTTTCTAATGTTGCCCTACAAATATTTAGGTTATTTGTTTATATTTATCCTTTGTAATTTGACCTAATTTTCCATTTTTGTGGGATTTGCTTTTGATTTTAACATGATTCAGACTCTCTTGGTGAAGCCAGTGGTGTCTTGTCATACTTCACATTTTTTCTATGCAGTGGGATTGCTCGTGTCCTTAATAATCTCTGAAAAACTGCCAAGTGTTTGCAAGTGTTTTTCTTCTTAGACTTGCTTCCCATGGGATCTTACCTACCAATATAAACATGCCGCTTCTTAAGCAATTTATGGCAGAAATTGAATAAAACCAGACCTGTTTAGTATTGTGCTTTCGAACTTCTATACGGAAAAGCTAACAAGTGGCAACCACTAGTGAGTGCTGAACTACATATTATTATTATTATTATAGTAATTATAAATAAATTATATTAAATTATAAATTATAATAATTTATTGTTAATATCACAGTAGTGCTAGACACACCACTGAAACTGGCACTCCATTCTGCACAAATACATAGTACATAAGTGTGGCTCCAAAGAGCTTATTATCTAAATAGGAGAAAACAGAAACCAGGAGATGAAAGGATGTGTTGTCTCCGTTTTTACAAATGAGGAACTGAGGCACAAATAGGTTTAAGGCCTAATCCACCAGGTTTGAGATCAGTGGGATTACTCACGTTTGTAAAATTAAGTATTTGCAGGATCAGGGCCTACAGCTGTTACCAAAGTCACATGTAAAGTCTGTGGCAGCCACCTATTTCTCTTGCAGCCCAAGCCATCACCTTAAACACAGAACAATACTTCTCTGTATTGTAGCTTAGAGATACGGATTCTAGTACCACGTTGAGGCTGTACTTGTACTGAAGGGCACTATTGAGACATTTAATAATTTCCAAAAATAATACTTCAATACCAATATCACTTTTATTTCTAGTGCCAAAGTAGAAAGGAGTGGCTAAAAGGCCGAGAAGCATTTTGGAAAGGTTTGCGTTTTGACTTCATCTCAGAATATTCTTCCCTTTCTGAGTGTCTGTTACAATTAAACATATAAATATTAATTTTGACCTGTCATTAGGTATATAAATATCAGGTGTAATGTTGGAGACTTAAGGTGCGTCTACACTACAGCTCTGTTTCAAAAGAACATCTTTCAAAAGAGAACATCGAAAGATGCTCTTTTGGAATGGAGTGTCCACACACGTCAGCAGGGACAGAAGTTCCGATCTGTTATTTCAAAAGGCCCCTCCAGTGCAATTTCGAAAGAGAGCATCAACACACATCAGGGCACTCTTTCAAAAGAGCGCAGGCAGGGTCGCATGGCAGATGAGCCCTTCCAGTGCTGCTGCCCACTGTCCCCTTAAAGGGCCCCCCAACAGGCCTGTCTCCAGGCAGAGAAGAGAGAGAGAGAGGACAGAGAGAGCACAGAGCAGGAATCCCGGGCCATCATGGAGCCCGAGCAGCAGCACCCCAGCATTGTAGCCATGGCCAGTGCGCTGGCCATGGTCCTGGCCTCTGTGCTCCAGTGGCTCCGGGTGGCCACTCTGCTAGCTGCCCTCCTGGAGGCCGTCCTAAGGGCGTGATGTCCCCAGGCAGTCCCCTGGGTCACCCGTCGCCTGTGGAACTTCCCCACAAGCAGCAACTGGTGGGACTGGCTGGTGCTGGAGGACTGGGGTGATGACCGGTGGCTACAGAGCTTCTCGATGATCAAGGAGACATTCCTGGAGCTGTGCCACTGGCTCACCCCAGTCCTCCAGCACCAGGACACCCACATGACGCCAGAACTCCCCTTACAGAAAAGGGTGGCCATCACCCTATGGAAGCTGGCCACCCCGGACAGTTACTCAGCCATCGGCCACCAGTTTAGGGTGGGCAAGGCCACAGTCGGGGATGTCCTCATTGAGGTAAGCTATGGCTGGGTCACATGCACACTGCATGTGGGGAGCAGGGGGCAGGGGGCACCCCAGCAAGGGGCCCTATCGAGGAGTGGTGGGCATTGCCCGCTGGGGACGGGTGGGGAGTGGTGGGGCATTGCCCGCTGGGGACAGGAGCAGGGAATGTTGTGGGTGGCTGTGCAGGATGCAGCCCAGGCCACACTCATGAGCGCACACCCTCACTGCCCTGTAGGTCATCCATGCCATCAGCAAGGTGTTCCTGCAGCAGTTGATCTGCATCGGGGACCTGGACAATGCCATGCGGGGCTTCCAAGAGCTGGGCTTCTCCAACTGCTTTGGGGCCCTGGACGGCACCCACATTGCCATCAGGGTCCCGGAGCACAGTCACGGGGCCTATGTGAACCGGAAGGGCTACCATTCTATGGTCCTGCAGGTGCTCGTCAATGCCAACGGCCTGTTCCAGGACATCTGTGTGGGCTGGCCTGGCCGCGCCCATGATGCCAGGGCTTTCAGGAACTCAGGACTGGGACACAGCATGGCCAAAGGGACCTTCCTCCACCAGTGGGAGCTGCCTGTCGGGGACATGACAATGCAGCCGTGTATCATGGCAGATGCAGTCTACCCCCTGCAGCCCTGGCTCAGGAGGCCATACATGGGGCACACCCAGCCGAGCCAGGACCATTTTATTGAGCGTCTGAACCGGGCCTGCAATACTGTGGAGCAGGCGTTCAGCCTCCTCAAGGGGCGCTTCAGGTGCCTCCACACGAGGCTGGAGGTGGGTCTGGCCAATGTCAAGGCAGTGGTCGGGGCCTGTTCCACCCTGCACAAACTCGTTAAGGCCAAGAATGAGCCCTACATGCAGGGGTGGGCTGCCCAGCCAGGGCCCGGATACAAGCAGCCCCCTGCTGCCCCCTGCTGCCTGGCCCAGCAGGACAGGGTACGGATCCAGGAGGCCCTGTGCCAGGCCTTTGAGCAGGGCTCATGGTGAGACCCCCCAACTCTGCACACACACATCACCATCCAGCACATGCGTGCGTGCACGCGCGCACACACACACACACTCTACCACACTGCACATTCCCCCACCACCACACATGCACAGGGGACACAGGGTGGAACACAAAAATCAATGTTTTATATAAATAACAAAGCAAGTCTTCTTGACTACTATTTAAAGGGGGACAGAATGGGTGATGGGGGCAGGAGGTAACTATTTACAGGGGTGGAGAGGCCCTGCCTGTCCCCCCTTCTTGTTCTGGGGTCCCATCAAGGCCGGGCTGCATCCGGTGCCATGAGTGGGTAGGGGCACACCTAGGGAGAGGCCTCTGTGGGCTGTGTGGTGTCGGTGCTGGGGGGAGGGAGCCATGGCCTCCCCCTGCCAGCAACATGTGGGCCAGCTGGACAAGGTTGGCCAGGGGCAGGTGGATCGGGATCGGGGCAGTGAGGTCGGGCATTTAGGGGGAGGTCATTGCAGGTGGTGGGATCAGAGGGTGGACCGGGGAGTGGGGGGAGTTTGGAAGGGAGGAGGCTGAGTGGGGGACAGGGGAGGTAGGAGCGGGGGAGGTGGGGGGGACAGTGGGTGATGGGCGGACAAGGGATGGTGAGGTGGGGTGGGAGGGGCAGCTGTGGGAGTGGGTGGCGATGGGGCGGCAGTTGGGGCCGGGCGGCTGCCCATGGCCTGGGTCAGGGTGTTGAAGTTGGCCACCACCCGGTCCCAGGCCCATCGCTCCATCTCCAGCCACTCTCCCAGCATGCTGCAAAGGTTCCGTAGTGCTGCAGCGTGGGCAGCCTCCCCTGTATCTTCTTCCCCACCCAGGTGGCACTGGCCAATAGCCCGGCGGCAGGCCCGCGCAGGGACAGCGTGGGGTCTGGGCAGCTCCCCGTCGCTGTGGGTGGTGGGGCTGGTCCAGCCACTGGCTATGGAAGCTGTGGAGACAAAAGGGGAGAGCCACGGTGCAGCATGAGTCCCAAGCACTGAACCTTGTGCCCCCGCACCCACCCACCCGGTGCCCTTTGATGCCCATGTCCCAGGGTTCCCTGAGTGGGTGCCAAGGGCACGGGCTGCCCCACGCTGCCCCCCTCCCCGGTCCCTCCACAGCCACCAGTCTGTGGGCTCTCCTGCCCACATGGTGCTGAGCCCCGTGTGTCGGCCCCCTGTCTGGGCCCAGGGAACATGGCTGTCTGGAGTCTACGGGCCCTGGGGTGGTGGGCATGTGGGGAGGCTGCGGCAACCCTGAGAGAGACCGGATGCCCCCTTCTCAGTCCCAGGGTGGCTGGTGTGTGGGCCACCTACCTGTGGGTCCCTCCAGGAAGTCGGGTGAGGTATGGGCAGATGGGGCCCGACTGGATAGCCCGAATGGGATGTCAATGACCAGGGCCCCCTCACTTGAGCCCTTGTCATTGGTGGTGATGTCCAGCCTCCGTGGGCACCTGGTGCTGGGCTCAGGTCCAGGATGGTCCTCCTCTGTCCCCGTCTCCTGCTCTGATGCCAGGAATGTTGTGTCCAGCAGCACGGCCAGGGGTCCTGCCTCCTTGGGAAGGAGGTCCAGGAAGAGGTCCAGGTCTTCATAGTAGGGGCAGCTGGTGGGTGCTGCCCCTGACTGCCTGGCCATGTCCTGGGCCCTACAGTATCACTGGCGCAGCTCCTTCATCTTAGACCTCACCTGGTCTAGGGGGGAAACCCCAGCCAGTGAGGCCTGTGGTGAGGAGCTGGAATGCTGCTGCATTCCTGTGCTGGACCCCTGGCTGGTGCAGGATGTCTTCATCTGCCCAGAGGGCAAGGAGGTCCCACACCTCAGTGTCGGTCCAGGAGGGGGCCTGGCGCCTGGGGGACTGGCTCCCCTCCTGGGAGGGCTCCCCAGTTTCTTTGGGGGGTCCCTGGGGTGGGCGGAGGCGCTGGCCATGGTGCTGAGGGGGGCTCAGAGCTGGCTGGAGCATTGTGACAGGGAGTGGCTGTGCAACAGTGTGTGCTCCCTGCTGCCTGCATGTCCTCAGCTTCCTGCCTGAGGGCTTCTAGGAGCCTGTGTCCTGAAACATGGCCAGACGCTGGAGCCATAGAGCTTCACTTGTGCTGGGAGCGGCGCCACCACCTGCCATTTGATCGCAGCCATGGAGGACCCACTCTTTCGAAAGAGTGGGCCACAGAGCATCTACACGTGTGCTCTTTTGAAATAACCTTTTGAAGGAGGGCGCTCTTCCCTTCCCAGGATGGGAGGACCAGCTTCGAAAGAATGGGGGAGTTCTTTCGAAGTTAATTTTGAAAGAGTGCCATGTGTGTAGACGCTCTGCAGGTTCTTTCGAAAGCACTTGCTCTTTCGATCTGGACTTTGAATGTACTTGCTAGTGAAGATGCACCCCTACTGCACAGAAAGGGAACAGTGTTTGGTCATTTAAGTAGTAGAAGTGGATTTAATTATGCACTTTATTGCCTACACTTCAGTGTTACTGTATTTCCTGTACATGAGAACAGCACTTATTTTAAAGGGAAGGATAGTCTGTTTTTGTTAAGTTGAGCATTGGAATGATATAAATAATTGCTTCCTAGTATAATGTTTAAATCTGGTATAATTCTGTTTTAAGGAGGAGAGGAGAAAAGAGAGGATGAGAGAGAGAGAGATTGCCTGGGACATCACTCTGTGTCTCAATACGTTTTTAATATTACATTCCTTCATGTCATCCTCATCTGTCAGCATCATACACTCCCGTTCCCTTCAGCTGAATTTCTTGCCAGAGTGACAATATGTAACATGGTTCTATCCCTTGGGCTCTATGACACCGAGGAGAAGCATCCTTGCTTCCAGACCACTTTTTTTTTAATCTGAAGGTATGCAGCAGGCCAGTTGCCCCTCCAGTCTAATGTTCATCATTCATGAAGAAAAAATAAACTGTGGAATTGAATGTAAGTCAGCAGACTGTATTTCCAGTCTGGCTCATAGACTTTCTTTCTGCTGGCCAGTTGGTTTGCCTCTCCTTTCCTTCTCCATTGCTTTGCCCCTTCCTGTCAGTCTCATTGCCCCCAACACATCCTTTCTACACTCTTGCCTTTCACTTTCCTGCTTTCACTCCTGCAATGTACTATCTCCTCTTAATTTTCCCAGTCTCTTGCTCATGTTAGCTCCCCCTTCTATCATTCCCATTCTTACTCCCTTGCTCACTAACTTACTTAACCCTTGTTCTCTGTGTGGACTTGTCTTCTACAAGTCTCCTTCTCTTCACTCTGTCTTGGGACAAAACTTCCAGTTGGCTCCAGGAGTACCGCAATTGTTGTTCTTCTATCTCAGTAGACTTTCTCCATGTTGTCCAAGGTCTTTCTCTTTTGCGTTTTCCTTGTAGGTTCCATGTGAGAGCTTGGATTCCCTCTCTACCCCTTTTAATATATAATGGTGTCACAATGATGCAGGCCAATAAGCACACTGACGATTTATTTCAATGTTTATATTCCTTCCTCTCTCTCTTCATCTGCTTCTGTGATTTGTTGGTTCCTCAGGACAAGATATGTGTCTTCCTGTGTTTGTATAGCATTTAGCACAATGAGGCCCTGACCTTAGTTGGAGCCTTCATGTAAGACAAATTACAATAATAGTAGCAACGATAAATGAACATGTTAAGTATTCCTTTTACTGGATGCCTCAAAATGAGTTTTTAAGAAGTATGAAATCTACATTTCTTAGGCTTTGCAGAGAGGAAATCTCATTTTTGCAATCCGATTTCCACCCACAGATGTTTATTGTGGGTAATTCTTATGTTCTTATGTTCTTATGTTGTTCTTATGTAATTTGCCTTTCTTGTCTGTCAGCAAGATGGCAGTTGCAGTTTTCACAAATGCTTTTTCTTTTTATTGTGTAATATTTGTTATATTGTATTTATTCAACCAGGATTTAAATACAAAATAATCAGCAAAGACGACACATAAAACTGTTTCTGAATAAGGAGTGGGTGCCTGAAAAGTGCCTACCATTAAAAAGTCACTATTTATCCAGGGTTGCCAAATATTCAAGCTTTTCCTGTATTACCTACAGCGGAGCTACTATTCAGCCTACTTGCAGGTGCAGAACAACTCATGAAACCCTATTTCTCACTACTTATTTAGTCTTTATACACATCTCATTGTAAACTCCAGTGAAAGCAGATTAATGGTAAATTCTAAGCACCATGAATTTGTTGCTTTTTGTTTCATTCCCATGGTAAGCTCTATAGGGCAGGACACTTGTCTTACTGCTCTGTGAAGCACTGCGTACACTTTTGTGAGTTACAAAATATTTAATAATAATGCTTTTGTACGCAGTGCCATACTGGAGTCATTGATACATTGCTCTCAAGAAGAATATCATAAAGGATGGGGCACATGGGGTGCTGCATAATCAAATTTTCTGGATAGTAGGGCAGGATCATTGACCCTATTCTGCTGGTCCCAGGTGGGCAGCTAGTAGCCGGTCCCCCAGCAGCTGGCCCTGGTAGGGCAGTTGGCCCTAGTCCGATGGAGCAGATGATGGTTCCTATATCTATGGTGTGCTTCCTTTATAAGTTACTAGTGACACACAGTTTACTCTGAAATACCTGCCAGTGGATATCTCTGCACTTAAAGGCTACTCTAATTTGTGTTGATATGTTACACTTAAGCTGCGTCTACACGTGCACGCTACTTCGAAGTAGCGGCAGTAACTTCGAAATAGCACCCGTCACGTCTACACGTGTTGGGCGCTATTTCGAAGTTGAAATCGACGTTAGGCGGCGAGACGTCGAAGTCGCTAACCCCATGAGGGGATGGGAATAGCGCCCTACTTCGACGTTCAACATCGAAGTAGGGACGTGTAGACGATCCGCGTCCCGCAACATCGAAATAGCGGGGTCCTCCATGGCGGCCATCAGCTGGGGGGTTGAGAGATACTCTCTCTCCAGCCCTTGCGGGGCTCTGTGGTCACCGTGGGCAGCAGCCCTTAGCCCAGGGCTTCTGGCTGCTGCTGCTGCAGCTGGGGGTCCGTGCTGCATATACAGGGTCTGCAACTGTGGCTCTGTGTATCTTGCACTGTTTAATGAAAGTGTGTCTGGGAGGGGCCCTTTAAGGGAGCGACTTGCTGTTGAGTCCGCCCCGTGACCCTGTCTGCAGCTGTGCCTGGCTCCCTTATTTCGATGTGTGCTACTTTGGCGTGTAGACGTTCCCTCGCTGTGCCTATTTCGATGTTGGGCTGAGCAACGTCGAAGTTGAACATCGACGTTGCCAGCCCTGGAGGACGTGTAGACGTTATTCATCGAAATAGCCTATTTCGATGTCGCAACATCGAAATAAGCTATTTCGAAGTTGGGTGCACGTGTAGACGTAGCCTTAGTCATAAGTATTTTAACCCCTTTCAAAAATGCAGTGATGTCTTTAGTTTATGCATTCCCAGTGATTGTTAATTCATGAGGTTAACTATAGATTGCGTACAGAAATATGTGCTTGCTCAATTTAAACATTTTCCACCTATCTGTTAAAGTGAGTGTCACCTCATTCTCACATTCATATGCTGAAATGTGATTCTGTCTCACAAAGCCAGATATTTGTGTTACATACCTGTATATAGCCCTGTAAAGTAAAGGAGTGTGGGACAAATATCAAGTGAGAGAGTGGGGAGAAAGAGAACAGAAGAGCTATTCAGAGAACTGTCCAAGAAGTAGCTGTGTTAATCTCTATGTTCAAAAACAACAAGCAGTCCCGTGTCACCTTATAGACTTACAGATATTTTGGAGCATAAGCTTTTGTGGGAAAAGACCCGCTTCGTCAGATGCATCAGTCTCATTTGTCCGATGAAATGGGTCTTTGTCCACAAAAGCTCATGCTCCAAAGTATCTGTTTGTCTATAAGGTGTCACAGGATTTCTTGTTTATTCCGAGAACTGGGATTTAGTTTTTTCCCTGAAAGCACATGGACCTGGCTCACATACTGAGCTTTGGAGAGGCATCAATCCCTTTGTAGAAAGAGCTTTCTGGAGGTCAGTCCCAAGCAGTTCTCTTTTTTACAGATTGTATCAGTTGTGGAAGCCAGCTTGCACTGCAACTCTGGCCACAAACAAATAAAATAATCTTAGCATTTGCTTCTTTGACTCCTGGGTGCCGCTTGTGCCATTTTATTCTATGTTTAAAAACTGCTGTCTAAATACTTGGCTTTGCATACAAAAAAAATACTCCAATTTTTTACTTTATCCAATAATCAGCAGTAATGATCCAAAACAATGCAGTAACCCTTGTTAGACGTAGAAATGAATCTACGCTGCAAAATTCAAATGTGGGCCAGTCTTTCAGAAGCCCCAAGGTTTGTGTGTTGAGATCTGGTGGTCCATTTTGGCTCATCTTGAATCAAGATACCAGGCGGATTTTTTGTTGTTTACAATTGTTACATTTTATGAGGGTTGCAATATGCAAATTATACTGAAAAAGACAGCTGCAAAGTGCTCCTCAATGGCCAGTCCTTTGCTCCCCACCTACCCCCTGGTGAGAGAACGATTAAAGCAAGTCAAGTCATTCTTCCACAGTGTACACAAAAAAGCGTGGCTGCTGATTCTGGCCAATGTGAATTTGATTTGTCAATAACTGTGTAGTGTCTTCTTGGTATGTCAGTTCATGGCAAAGCTAAAGAGAGAGAGAGAGAGACCGACAGAGTTGTCTTTTGTTATCAGAACAGCTGGCAGAACTGACTGGAAATTGTGCTCTTCAGGAGAGAGCTTTCACCAAGGTAAGGAAGTCCAGTGGCAGATCTGAAAGTGATAAATTTGCAACCCAGATTGTGCTGTTTTGTTGGGTAACGTGGACTTTCAACAGAGACAAGTGAAACAGTGGGGAAAATGTTTTTTTGCTTTAAAAGAGGGGACTGTGACTGAGGTGATTGCTGTGGCAGCTGTCCAGGGAAATTGGAGAAAACTCCATGTGTGAATCAGACACTCCACAATGGGATAATTGTTTATTTTGTTTCATTTCATTTGTAATCAACTCCTCTCTTTCCGTAATGGGACTTTACTTAATAAAACAAGCAAGTAAAACGCCTATTAAGGAAAGGAAACAATTCATTACCCACATATAAATACTTGTGAAAATGCTCCTCTAATACGGGATCTTAGTTAGAGCAATGCTATTTTGATTATGTTAAATACTATAATTTTCTTTTCTTCCTCTTTTTCTCTTACCCAGCATGTGTTTATAATCGTCAAGGGCTAAAGTTCCTAAAAATGCATCATTTGGAGCAAAAAAGGACTTAGCTGAGGAAAAGGGAGATGAGGTTGGGGGACTTCTGCTTGGGGAAACATGCTTTGCTGTTAATATTTTTCTATATAATTTTAGTAACAGAAGATATTTTAGACATCTTTTACTGTGGCACATTATGGTTAAAATTAGGGATTAAAAATAAGGGTGTAGTCTTTCACTGTACTTCCCAAAATACAGATCTGGTTGATTATTTCCCAAGTGTTTTATGTCTTGTTTCTAAGAAGGGTACTGTAGTACATGTTCCCAGCATATTCCACATGCAGCTATAATGCAGTCTTTGGTGTAGTAAGTGGTATTATGAAGTACTCTTCAACCAGACTAATTCAGCAGATGGCCATAAAGCGTTTTGGATAAATAAAATATATGGCACTGTTAGTAGTGAGGAGTCAAGAGTTAAGGTGTCATTTAGATATGCAGTGAAATCCATCTTTGCCAGACTGTAAAGATCTAAAGGAGCGTCCTTATGGGTGGCATAGGGACCTGAGCTGAAGCTGTCCGAGATCAATGAGCATCGTTTCAGTGACTCCATTAGGTGTTGGGTCTGGCTCTGGTATGCTTCAGAGGACAACTGAACTTGCCACATACAGCAGTGAAGTTCCGGAACAACTCTCCTGGGGGAGTACTGGGAGCAAGAAACCCTAACTGACTTCAAGACTGAACTTAATACTTCTATTGAGAAGATGCGTGATGAGACTGTCTGCAATGGCATATGGCCCCATCTGAAACTGCTGCAGCTTGAACCTCCCTTGTCCGGCACCCGTGGCACCTGACTAGTTCTAAATAAGAGAATTTGCTGGACCATGGAGGTCGATATTGTCTAGCAGCATTACCAACGTTTCCACTGCTTACTGGGCTCTTAAAAGACATTTAGGGGTGAATTAGAACAAAAAAAAACTGCACAGAACTCTGACGGCCAAGACTGGTGGCTGTAAACAAACTTCCTGGGTCAACTGGAAGCTTCACTGCACCTATGATAATTGGTCATCCAGCTAAGTAAAATCACACTGGATTACGGATGTTGCCAGACAAGAGCATACCAGACTAGAGAGCTTCAACCTGTAGTAGCAAATGTTTCGGATGACTGGAGATGGGACGCTGGATAAGGAGGGCTCTGAGTTGATACAGATAAATCTTTCCCATGTTTCTGGCTAGTGGTGCTCTTCCACATGCTCAGGGTCTAATGATTGTGAAGGAATTTTCCCCCAGGTTAGATTGACAGAGCCCTAGCAGGTATTGCCTTCCTTTGAAGCATGGATCACTAATTTAAACTAAAATAGGTGGTGCATTCTCTTGAACCTGAAGTCTTTAAGTCATGATCTGAAGGCTTTGCTAGCTCAGCTAGAGGTTATGGGTCTATTAAAGAAGTGGCTGGGTGCAGTTCTGTGGCCTGCAATGTGCAGGTCAGACTAGATCAGTGTTTCTTAAACTTTTTGAGACCACGGAACACCAAACAATAATATCTTTTATGTGGAACACCTATAAAAATTTTCTTGGAATGTTGTCAGACCAAAAAAAAAAAACCAAAAACACCCCCAAAACAAACAGCAACATGTACAGCAAAAAACAAGATGAAGCAATTTAATGAGGTATCACAGCAATGAAGAAGCAACATTGTATCTGGTTTTAATAACAGAAAATACGTACCATCCATGTATGATATCAAAACAGTGTCAGATGCTCATACACCTGTGAGTTGTTCGCGGAACACCAGTGTTCTATGGAGCATAATTTAAGAAACACTGGATTAGATGATCTAGCCTTAAGGTCCATAGGCTATGTGAATTTTTTCATAAAATATTTACTCAATTTTGCAGGAAAAACATTAATAATTCTCCTGTTTAAAAACATTACCTTTCACTTATCTGTCTAACAAACTATAAACATCAACTTTCCGTTCATATGCATGTATGCACACATACGTTATGACAACATCATGGTTCTAGGCCACTTCTGAAAATTTAAGGTTAAATAATCAAAGGTTGTTCACATCATTCAGAGTAATCTAACTGAGCTATGCCAAGGAATATCCACCAACTGCTCACATCCATCAGCTGCTAGGTGGACCAGCTGCCTCTTTGGAATTGCAAGCTGTCAGCCTATGACAACACAATTTCAGTTCTTTCTCCCTCTCTCCCCCTGCCAGTCCTCTCCCGCTCCGCTCCGCACACCTTAAACCCTCTTAATGGTGAGCTTTTAGGGAGCGGGTGAAGCCCCAACTTGCATTTCTGTCACAGAGGCAGCTGCTCCCTTTGGCAAACCAAGTTCTAGTCTTCAGATTTCTACTCTACAGGCAAAACAGTAAGTGTTGTTTTGTAAACCCCCCAGGCATGGCTACAGTTACATTTTTTGGGGGAAAATGTCTTAATGATGAAGTGGTGGATTTAAAAAATAATCAGCCAAAAGCTGTTACAGAGGTTCTGTCTTGGCTCAGTACTTAAGACAGTGTTGAGAATTGTGCTTTTAAGTAAGATTAAAATCCTTCTAGTTCATGCTTGGACTGAAGTGCTCTCCGGATTTAATACCGTAGCTCTTCGGAGGATGACGAAATTTTCCCTAATAACGTTAAGTTATTTATTAGCATTGGCAAAAGAAGTGATTTAAAATGGCCCTTTTGTGAAACTTCATCCAGTAATCTTAGATTTCTGTAACCGAAGAACCGCACGTACACATTTTCATAGTACTTTAAACATAGAGGGCTCTCTTATTTTAATCATGTGTATTATTCCCCACATTCTTTAAAACCTAATTTGGATCTGGAAAAACAAGCCAGTGAAACTGCCCGGGTCTGCCAATCATTCTTGTTTCCAAAGCTGCCCGGCTTATCTGACAGAGGTGCGCATCTTTCATACATCCAGCTATCTCTGGATGTAATGGAGGAAAGAGGTAAAGATGGCAATGGGGTTGGAGATGAGAGGGATTGTTAATTTGGAAGGGCCTAATGAATAGGAAGAAACTGCACCAGAGAGAAACTGTGCTCTGAACCTCCTGCGGTTTGCCATCATTTTATAGTTTCCAAGGCCAGAAGGAACATTATGATCATTGATCATCTAGTCTGACTTTCATGAATTAAATCCCATTGAACCTGAAACATACCTTTTTTTAAAAAAAGAAAAAGGTGGGTGGGGGCAGGGGATATGCAACCATGACTTAAAAATGTTGAGTAATGGAGCTACCACAGTAATCCTTGACGTTAAAAAATAATATTTTATTTTTATTTCCCATCTGGATTTGTCTAGCTTAAACTTCAGGCCATTGGATCATGTTATGTCTTTCCTAGACTGAAAGCCCATTGTTAAATGCTTGTTCTTCACATAGGTACTTACAGGCTATGTCTACACTAGATGCATCTGTTTGCAGAAGTTACTGTCAGAAGCGGCATTCTGACAAAATTTCTGTCGACAGATTGTGTCTACACATAAAAACAGATCCATCTTTTGACCCACTGTGTCGACAAACCCCTCCCTGCCATAGGGTCTACACAGATATTTTGTCAACAGTTTCTGTAGACAAAACACATTTTGTGTGTAGATGCTCCATGTGTTTTGTCAACAAAACCCCAGTTCCATCTACAAAATTCTCCAATGTAGACATAACCACAGACTTTAGTTAAATCATACCTTGGTCTTCTCTTCCTTAAGCTATATTGACTGAGCTCCTTGAGTCTGTAAGACATGTTTTGCAGTCTTTTAATAACTTTCATGGCTCTTCTCTGGGGAGTGGTGAGATGTGTGGTTACTGACTATAGGTAGGGACTTCATGATGCCTCCCTTTGCTTCTCTGGCCAGTTAGAAGATGTAGACCACATATTTGCATAGTGCATCCATGGGAAAGGCTGCGTAGTTCCACCATAGACTTGCTAAAGTGCTCCCAATATGCTTCTCTCAGCTGTTGAATGGTAGAATGCTTGACTAGAAAGATGCAGGTGTGCTCTCACACTCTCTCTTTCTCTCCAATAACTTGATGTCCTTCTTGAAATGTGAATACCAGAATTGGACACAGTATTCCAGCAATGCCAAATACAGGGTAAAACTCCTTCCCTAACCCCTATTCAGGATTCTTCTGTTTATGCCTCAAAGGACTGCAGAAGACTTTTTGGCCATACCACTGGTAGTTTGTGTACAAACCATTTATCCACTGTGTTGCCTCCAAATCTTTTTCAGAATCATTGCTTCCTTGGGCAGAGATTCCCATGTTACACACATCCTTTGTTCCTTGGTACATATATTTGTATTTGTCCATATCAAAGTATGTATTGTTTCCTGGTGCCTAGTTTTCCAAGAGTGGCAGGTAGCTCCATATCAGTGAGCCATTGCCCTAATTATTTAACCTTCTCCCAATTGTTTTGCCGTCTGCAAACTTAATGATGATTTCATGTTTTTTATAAAAATGTCAGGCCGTACCTGCATTGCTAAACCACTGGAATTTTGTTGGAGGACTTCTCCTGTCCAGCAGTGTTTCTAAAATCAGTGGGAGGGCTTGGGGCCATGCGTGTGGGGAGCGGCATGTGGGGAGGGAGCAGGGCTACGAGGAGAGCAGTGAAGCTCTTCCCCCTGGGCTTGTCTACAGCAGTGTTTGGTTTTTTTAAATAACCCTTTTTAGGGATGGGGGAGAGCCCTGAGGGCATTCATGGTGCCATGCATGAAAAGTTGAGATAAGAGGGCTTTTCCCTCAAAATAATAACTCCAGCTCTGTGAACGACTTTTGTTAATCCCACTCTTTAAGGTGGAAAATGAATGCGCTTGAAAAAAGCACGGCAATTGTCTGGTTATGCGAATGCTCCTTTTGCAGTGTTGTGGCTGTGAGCTGTGGCTGTAAATGAGAACGCCCTGTTTCACAATGCTGCTGTGTGAACGTGATTTTTTGACATTACTTATTTTGATCTTGGAATATTGAAAAAAGTATCATTTAAAAAAACCTACACAGTGTAGACATAGCCCCTGGGTGCATCTACACTAGCTGGCTATTTCGAAGTAGCTGGCACAATGTCGAAATAGCACACATCGCATCTACACACGCTGTGTGCTATTTCGACGTTGAAATCGACGTTAGGTGGCAAGACGTTGAAGTAGCTATTCCTATCCGGAGATGGGAATAGTGCCCTACTTCGACATTCAATGTCGAAGTAGGACGTGTGTAGATGATCTGCGTCCTGGTACATCGAAAGAGCAGGGTCCTCCATGGCGGCCATTAGCTGAGGGGTTGAGAGATGCTCTGTCCAGCCCATGCAGGGCTCTATGGTCACTGTGTGCAGCAGCCCTTAGCCCAGGGCTTCTGGTGGCGGAGGCGGCGGCTGCTACTGCTGCTGCTGCTGCAGCTGGGGGTCCATTCTGTGTGCACAGGGTCTGCAACTGGTTGTTGGCTCTGTGGACCTCATGCTGTGCAGGCCGAGTGTGTCTGGGAGGGGCCCTTTAAGGGAGCAGCTTGCTCTTGCCCCAGAAGGGCTAGTCGAGCCTATGACCTCGTCTGCAGGCTTTGCTGGCCCCTTATTTCGATGCGGAGAGCTTGTGTTTATGTACGCTCCACATTTCTTTCTGGGGTGGTTCCTTGCGACATTCCCCGTCACTACTTCGAAGTTGAACGTCGATGGCACCAGCCCTGGAGGACATGTAGACGATACGTGTTGAACGTGTAGACGATACGTGTTGAAGTAGCATATTTCAATGCTATTACTTTGAAACAGGCTACTTCGATGTAGTGTGCTAGTGTAGACGTAGCCCCTGTGTCAAGTGAATCTTCCTTTTCACAAAACTCGCTTATTTTCTTAGGATTTAAGGATGGTGAAATTATTTGGGAGCATCTGGGACCTTAAAAAGATTGGAGATATTGCTATTGGGTTTAATTCTGGTGTCACTTCTCCTCAAGTAGTGCTGTTGAGTTCGAAGACAGGTCTATGAGATTCTGTTGTTCAGTTTGTGTAAGCTGGGGCTGTGTTAATTTGGTCTGTTTCACTTAAAGGTTTGTGTTATTTCTAGCATGGGTGCTGCTAGTATGTTAATTGAAGTCAATAATTTTCAGAATGGAGGGAGATAAATAGTGGTGTCTCCCAGGGCTCTGTACTGGGACCAGTCCTACTGAACATATTCATAAATGATCTGGTGGAAGGGGTAATCCGTGAGGTGACAAAATTTGTGGATAATACAAATTTGTTCAAGATAGGTAAGTTCCAAACAGGCTGTGAAGAGCTACAAAATAATTTCTCAAAACAGGGTGACTGGGCAACAAAATAGATGAAATTTGCTGTCAATAAATGCAAAATAAAGCACATTGGAAAACACAATTCCAACCATGTATATAAAATGATGGAGTCTAAATTAGCTCATTTCACTCTAGAGAAAGAGATCATGGAATCTTTGTGGAATATTCTCTGAAAACATCTACTCAAAATGTAGTAAAAAAAAAGTGAACAGAATGTTGGGAATCATGAAGAAAGGGATAAATAACAAGACAGAAAGCATCATATTGTTTCTATATAAATCCTTGATATGTCCATGTCTTGACTACTGCGTGCCAATATAGTCATCCCATCTTAAAAATTGGAATTGGAAAAGATTCAGGAAAGGCAAGAAGATTATTAGAGGTATGGAACAGGTCCCAGGTGAGGAGATATGAGTAAGAGGTGGTTAAGAAAGGATCTGATAGAAGTCTATAAAATCATGACTAAGGCTATGTTTTAGTAACTGGTATTTTTTTCATACCCCTTGCTAAATCTTAGGATCTTGGCAAAGGGGTGACCCAGAATGCCCATAGATGCTGAGGGAGGAAGAAGGGCTGGTGTTGCTGACAGGCTGCCTACCTGGTGCCACATGGCAACCTGGAAGCAGTGACATCTCTCAGCTCCTACCCACATGGCTCTGTTGAGGCCCATAGTCTATTCCATTTTTATTTTAGGTCACTGATGCAATGGTCACCATATGCATCAGTGATAATGATGGTAAATATTGACTTTAATTGTTGATTTTTTATAAAGCCTGGCTTGACAAAGTCCTGGCTGGGTGGATTTAGTTGAGGTTGGTCCTATTTTGGGCAGAGGGTTGAACTAAATTACTTCCTGAGGCCTCATCCAATACTAGTCTTCTCTGATTCTGACTTTTTAATTTGTATTGAGAACAAAAAACTGGTTTTGACAATGGGAAATCAGGTTGGCTATTCTTACCTGCTCTCCCTTTGTAATAACCTATATACCCCACTGGTGGAGTCAGGGCTTAGTTAAAAAAATGAGAAGAAAGAAAGAAAGAAAGAAAGAAAGAAAGAAAACCTTTACTTCAGAGAACCCTCTGGGAATAGAGCTGTTCAGCCTCCTGTCCCATTCACGAAAAGTGTGACTCACTTTACAACCAGCTCTGCTTTATTGGTAAAATAAACATCGGCACCTTGGTGATGGAATTTAAAATGTACCTTTCCTTGTGTGTCTCTGATATTCCTCTTCTAAGTGTGGTCTTGTTAGACAGAGTGCGACTGGATATTTCTGAAACATCAAGACTGCTGCCTTTGGTCTTTATCAGAAGGCTGGTGCTCCCCTTATTTTTTCTTCCTCTCTCAACAGAAATCTTGCTAATCTTCATCTAACAACTGCACAAGAAGTCCTAGTGTAAAACCGTTAACACCTCAGTCATTTGGCCTTTAGCTGCTATCTATGCTGTAGTCTATTTGAAAAGGCAGCTGCAGGGGAAAAAGGGCTGTACAAAAGTGTTCAGAGAATTGTTCCAGTAACAGTGGCCTAGATACTCATTTTGAATACCCTACAAACACTGGCAGGCTTGTCCCTAGTCACATCGCAACTACCTGTGAGCTTTCATGAATCAGATGTTCTTTTTTGTCTGCAAAATTTTCTGTCACTATTCTTCTAATTACCTAAATTAATATTCTGTGTTTGTGTGTCCGTATTGTTTAACTTTTATTAAAGTAATACAATTTAGTAACAAATTTATTTTCCTCCCCAGGTTCAGGCAACTGCTGTTTGAAACGGTGTATATGGCTCTACTCCTCGCTCACTTTGACTGGACTAGGCCTGGGCTTGGAGTGCGGGAGGGAGTGAGGACTCTAAAAGGAGAGTGCAGGTTCTGGGATAAGGCCAGAAATGAGGGCTGCAGAAGGGGGCTCCAGGCTGGGGCAGGGAATTGGGGTATGGGATGGCATTAGGGCTTTGGCTGGGGGTGCAGGCTCTGGTGTGGGGCCAGGGATGAGGAGTTTGGAGTTCAGGAAGGGGCTCCAAGATGCAGGGGGTAGGCTGGGGGATTCAGAGTGTGAGGGGGGCTGCAGGTTGAGGCAGGGAATTGAAGTGAGGCAGGGTGAGAGTGTGGAGGGAAAGCCAGGCATGGGAGTTTAGGACATGTGGGGGGGTGGGTGGCTATGGCTGGAGTACAGGATGGGTGAAGGCTCCGGGATGGGGGGTGAAGGCTCTGAGTTAGAGCTGGGGATGAGGGGCTTGAGGTGCAAGAGGGGCCTCTGGGTTTGGGGGGCAACAGGGCTGGGCTAGGTTTTGGGGCACAGGCTTACCTTGGGTTTCTCCCAGTAAGCAGTTAAGTGAGGCTAAGCAGGCATTCTGGCTCTGCACATCATCACAGAAGCAGCCAGAAGGTCTGGTGACGGGGGATACTTAGGAGGCTTCACACATCACTCTTTCCCACAGGCACTGCTCCCCCAGCTCCTCTTGCCTGGTTCCCAGCAGTTGTAGTGAGGAGCTGGTGCTTAGGGTAGGGGTAGTGCAGGAGCACTGTGGGCGCCCCCTTGCCTAGGCGCTCGACCTGTTGACCACTTCCCATGTGCAGTAAGGTGACAGAACAGGGGCGGGGTTAGCCTTCTTTAACCCTGCAGAACCATCAGCTGCACTTCTAATAGCCTGGTCGGCAGTGCTGACCAAAGGTCCCAGGATACTTTTACAATCAGGCATTCCAGTAAAAAACCAGACACCTGCAGGCCCATGTCTACATGGGCAGCTTCTGTCAACAGAACAGTCCTTCTGTCAACAAGACTCACTGAGCATCTACACAGCTAAAGAGCTCTGTTGAGAGTTTGTTGACAAAACTCAGCTGTTGACAAAACCCAGAATTATTCCTTTTCCCAGTCAGGAATAGAGTCTCTGTCAACAGTGTTTTGTTGACAGAGTGCTCGTGTAGACAGTTCTGTTGACAGAGAGGGCTTCTGGTTCCCCAGGCAGCCCTGTTTGCAAAGAGAGGGCTGGGCAGCGTGGCTTCTCTCTGTCAATGGAGCAGATTGCTCTTTTGATCTACTTTTATGTGTAGACATAATCTGTCAATGGAGGTTTCTCTGTCAACAGTGACTTCTGTCAACAGAGGCTGCCTGTACAGACATAGCCCTGGTCACCTTACCTCCAAAGACCAAACTGTACCACCAGAATAAAAATACTATTTCTCTTCACTGGTTGTGAGCTAAGGAAACTGACTGACATACAACAGGCCACTAAAATGTAAGCAATTGTTTATCTGAATGTAAGGTTTTTAGATATGACTTATCTTCCTAGTATATCTCTAGGGTAAATAAGGAGATTTTTTGATCATTCTGTTTAACTAAACTTTTATGAGGAAAAATATTCTGTGAGGAGGAAATGAATACTTGTGCTTCCTTCCTGTAAGTCCATTTCTTTTCTGAACCATTCCACAAGATAATCATAGCTGTGCCTGTGTCTGAAATCTTTTGGGCTACGTCTACACGTGCAGCCAACATCGAAATAGTCTATTTCGATGAATAACGTCTACACGTCCTCCAGGGCCGGCAACGTCGATGTTCAACTTCAACGTTGCTCAGCCCAACATCGAAATAGGCGCAGCGAGGGAACGTCTACACGTCAAAGTAGCACACATCGAAATAGGGATGCCAGGCACAGCTGCAGACAGGGTCACAGGGCGGACTCAACAGCAAGCCGCTCCCTTAAAGGGCCCCTCCCAGACACAGTTGCACTAAACAACACAAGATCCACAGAGCTGACAACTGGTTGCAGACCCTGTGCCTGCAGCATAGATCCCCAGCTGCCGCAGAAGCAGCCAGAAGCCCTGGGCTAAGGGCTGCGGCCCACGGTGACCATAGAGCCCCGCAGGGGCTGGAGAGAGAGCATCTCTCAACCCCCCAGCTGATGGCCGCCATGGAGGACCCAGCAATTTCGACGTTGCGGGACGCGGATCGTCTACACGGTCCCTACTTCGACGTTGAACGTCGAAGTAGGGCGCTATTCCTATCTCCTCAGCTGCGTCTACACATGCACGCTACTTCGAAGTAGCGGCACCAACTTCAAAATAGCGCCCGTCGCGTCTACACGCGTCGGGCGCTATTTCGAAGTTAACTTCGACGTTAGGCGGCGAGACGTCGAAGTCGCTAACGTCATGAGGAGATAGGAATAGCGCCCTACTTCGACGTTCAACGTCGAAGTAGGGACCGTGTAGACGATCCGCGTCCCGCAATGTCGAAATTGCTGGGTCCTCCATGGCGGCCATCAGCTGGGGGGTTGAGAGATGCTCTCTCTCCAGCCCCTGCGGGGCTCTATGGTCACCGTGGGCAGCAGCCCTTAGCCCAGGGCTTCTGGCTGCTTCTGCGGCAGCTGGGGATCTATGCTGCAGGCACAGGGTCTGCAACCAGTTGTCAGCTCTGTGTATCTTGTGTTGTTTAGTGCAACTGTGTCTGGGAGGGGCCCTTTAAGGGAGCGGCTTGCTGTTGAGTCCGCCCTGTGACCCTGTCTGCAGCTGTGCCTGGCATCCCTATTTCGATGTGTGCTACTTTGACGTGTGGACGTTCCCTCGCTGTGCCTATTTCGATGTTGGGCTGAGCAACGTCGAAGTTGAACATCGACGTTGCCGGCCCTGGAGGACGTGTAGACGTTATTCATCGAAATAGACTATTTCGATGTCGCAACATCGAAATAAGCTATTTCGATGTTGGCTGCACGTGTAGACGTAGCCCTCATGAGGTTAGCGACTTCGACGTCTCGCCGCCTAACGTTGAAGTTAACTTCAAAATAGCGCCCGACGCGTGTAGACGCGACGGGCGCTATTTCGAAGTTGGTGCCGCTACTTCGAAGTAGCGTGCACGTGTAGACGCAGCTTTGGAGTAGTAAGAGCTAGTGTAACCCTGACACTGTCTGTGGTCAAATACATTTGTCAATTACAGAGTCTGTCATCTGTCTTTATCTTTCAAAATTTCTCATGGACTATCAGATTTCTCCAAGATTCAATAGTCATTGTTCAGTTTTTGAATTGGTAGCCAAATAAGATAATTTAACTTTTTTTTTTGGGGGGGCAGAATCAAGGAGGGCTGGAAGGGAAGTAGATATATTATTCTCAAATAATGAATGCTGTAACATGAATAGGGTAAAACATGCAAGTAAAGGGGGTGGGATGTGTTGCTACAGGCTGCAGGACTGAAGACAGATTGGTTAGCATTTGAAAATTGGTTTAAACTAATAACCAAAAAGCTCTTTTGAAGTGTATGCATTCTACTTCCTTCTGTATGCAAAACTAATATTGTAAGCTGTTTGGGACAGAAACTGTATCTTTAATCTTGTCTGAATAGTGCCTTGTCGAGAAGGCTTATTTTTTAATGTTTATGGTTTAGATTCATCCATTCTTCTTTTGCTGAAGACTGAAAAAACATATGTTGTGCCACTGGGGCGAGGCAATGTTTGGGGATTGGGGTAACTCCTTTTTTATACTCTATGAAATTGCAGATTGGGATTTTTTGGATACATGCAAACACCTGCTATTGGATTAGTTTGTAAGCAACTGTTTCAGGAGTAATAATACTACCAGAACTATTCTTATGATCGTTACAGTTTATTAGTCATTTATGTTTGGGAAACCCTAAGGACCCATTCTGCTAGACCTTTTACATACAGGAACAAAGCCATAATCTCTGTTTTAGAGGCACTAAATGGCCCAAAATATGCTAATGAGGCAAGGATTCAAATTCCCCATGCCTCATTAGCATAAGGTCACATGATATGGAGTCCAGAAGACATTCTTCTGGACTCCAAAATGCCATTTGGGAGTGTGGTCCCCGGGGGGGTGGGGTCTTTTGGAAGGAAGTTCTTCTTCTGGAGGCCCCTTCTTTCCAAAAATTTTCAGGAAGAAGGGGCCTCCAGAAGAAGGACTTCCTTCTGGAAGACTCCCCCCCACACCAGGGGCTGCTCTTCTAAACGGCATTTTGGAGTTTGGAAGAACGTCTTCCAGAGTCCAAATCACGTGACCTTATGCTAATGAGGCATGGGGAATTTGCATCCGCATCTCATTAGCATATTTTGGGCCGTATATTAGTGTAGAAACGGCCTTAGAATTTAAGTCTTACGCTCCAAGAAAACCATGTAGCATATTTAGAGAAAGTAGGTCTTCTTTAAGAGCAGTTTCTGCCGTCCCTACCATCTCTATATCCTTATTGATGATATACTTTAAATGGCCAGAACAATATATATGAACTTTAGAATGCAAGCAATAAACTGGAAGAGTTTTACCACACTGGGGCTGCGTCTACACGTGCACGCTACTTCGAAGTAGCGGCAGTAACTTCGAAATAGCGCCCGTCACGTCTACACGTGTTGGGCGCTATTTCGAAGTTGAAATCGACGTTAGGCGGCGAGACGTCGAAGTCGCTAACCCCATGAGGGGATGGGAATAGCGCCCTACTTCGACGTTCAACATCGAAGTAGGGACGTGTAGACGATCCGCGTCCCGCAACATCGAAATAGCGGGGTCCTCCATGGCGGCCATCAGCTGGGGGGTTGAGAGATACTCTCTCTCCAGCCCTTGCGGGGCTCTGTGGTCACCGTGGGCAGCAGCCCTTAGCCCAGGGCTTCTGGCTGCTGCTGCTGCAGCTGGGGGTCCATGCTGCATATACAGGGTCTGCAACTAGTTGTTGGCTCTGTGTATCTTGCACTGTTTAATGAAAGTGTGTCTGGGAGGGGCCCTTTAAGGGAGCGACTTGCTGTTGAGTCCGCCCCGTGACCCTGTCTGCAGCTGTGCCTAGCTCCCTTATTTCGATGTGTGCTACTTTGCCGTGTAGACGTTCCCTCGCTGTGCCTATTTCGATGTTGGGCTGAGCAACGTCGAAGTTGAACATCGACGTTGCCAGCCCTGGAGGACGTGTAGACGTTATTCATCGAAATAGCCTATTTCGATGTCGCAACATCGAAATAAGCTATTTCGAAGTTGGGTGCACGTGTAGACGTAGCCTGGTAATGTAGAAGTATTTAACAATCAGAATAATATCAGTGCTTTATAACACTACAGAGCATCATAGATATTCTTGTGTAATAGTGGTGTCAGTCTGAGGCATTTACATACACTGGTACTGAAGCATGTACAGTTCATGGGGTCAAAGTAATTTAGTAGAAATGTAACTCCAGTAGGCAAAGTAATTTTATGTGGTAGATTTTATAGTTCAGAAAATGTTCTAATGCTGGTTTGTTTTCATTGTTATTATTATCCCAAAAACATCACTGAGGCTACGTCTACGCTTGCGATGGCTGCTACATAATTTTAGGCACACCAATTGTGTATCTAAAATTGATTTTGCAGCTGTCGACATTGGTCCCTGTCTTTATTGCAGAATGTCAATGGGAGCACACCTCCCACTGACATTCCTTAATCCTAGTGGATCACAAGGAGTTCCAGGTTCAACATTGACCCTGGATTGCACCGATTCGCGCATGTTGAAAACGGCACCCCAGAAGGTCAAACCTCAGCATTTGACCTTCCACGGCTAGTGTAGACCTAGCCTGAGTATTTTCAGCTGTTCTCTGTTCTCTTTACTATAACAGGTTTACATTCTGTGATCATTCAGAGCTGCATCTGCTTCCTTCAGTAAGAAAAATGAGCTTTTACTTTGGTGAGGGGGTAATCCACTCCACACAAGCCCCAGAGGGATGAAGGTGGGTAGCAGTAGAAGATCCAATTTATTCACCAGTGTGGATCTAGAAGAGGAGCCAGAGAGAAGAGATTGACTGGAGAGACTGAAGCTGGTATAAAGCCTCAGTAGCTGAGAGCAGCTGTGGAGCTACTGGAAAGTAGTCTGAAATCACTCCCTAGGAGAAGGGATGTGGGTTTGGGGCTATAGCAGCAAGTAGCCCACACTCATTCTGAGTGGAGGAAATTGTGTGGATGGCAAAATCCAGAGAGGTGGAGGAGAAGCCATGAAGGTATGAAAGGCTCACACTGTGCATACTATGTGCCAGGGCTGAGCCCTGGCATTTTTAGGCTTGGCAGTTTATTGCCCCATCATCCCTGGACCACCTCCATCATTTAAGAATGTAAAAAAATTGAGTCCAAGCACCTCTTTCATTACTAATTAAGCAGTAGGCTTAGGGAAAAAACAGCTGCTATTTCGAAATAACAATAACAAGAATCCACACAATGCAACTGCTATTTTGAAATAATTTTGCAACAGCTGATGCCTTATTTTGAAATTAGAAACCTCATTGTACAAGGAATGGCACCTATTTCAACATAGGTATTTCGAGATATGGGGCTGTGTAGCCAGGGAATAAAGCCTATTTTGAAATAAGCCATAATGCATCCAATGGCTCTATTTAGAAATAGGCTGTGTTGTGTCTAGATGGTCTATTTTGAAATAGCTGAGCACTACTTTGAAATGAATTTTGCATATAGCTGTGCTATTTCAAAATAAGCTAGTCTGGAATAGTTTATTCAGGAATAACTGCTGTGTAGACCTAGCCCTGGAGAAGAAAGTGGACCTGGTTTCTGCTACCAGCCACTGGGGGAAATGCCACAGATCAGGGAGAAGAGGAGTACCTGGGACAATTTTCACTGGAAGACTCTGAACCCTTTGCAGGGGGGACACAAGCACACGGGCTGGCCAGAGGGCCAAGTCTCAAAAAAGAAGCACCTGAAACTTCAGCACGGGGTGGCCAAAGTCAATATAAATTACCCTGGCAATTGGGGCAATGCCATCTAGTCTCCAGAGTCAATACAATATACCCCTGTGATTGGGGTAGTGTGGCCTAGTAGCCAGAGTCACTACAAAACAAACCTGCAGTCAGGTTAGTATGGCCTAGCAGCTGGAGTGAATCACAGTTGCTCCCCTTTCCCCTTTTCAGCCCCATCCTCAGGCCTTAGTGGCGGGAGGGTATCCTACCAGTGGGAAATCCAGCCACAACACACCGACTGTCAGTTTCAGTCCCTTGCTTCCCCTTGGTCCCTTCCTACCCTGTGTCCTCCGGCTGATGTCTGAAGACTTCTGTGGTTACTGAGTTCCTCTGCAGAGCAGGCCCTCAGGGCCTTTCTGGGCTCCATGGGCAGACAGGGCTTTCTGACCAAGGTTCTTCAGCAGAAGCCTCCATCACAGGTCCTTCCCCTTCAGCCATCTCCCTGACTGAGCTGGGTTACTGCCTTTTGTATCTGTTCTCCACTTGGACCATGCCCAGCGAGATCTTGGGGGTGTGGTCTCCTCAGCCCCAAAAGTGGTATTAACCCTCTCATTCCCAGTGTGAGGTGGGTATTCCCCATCGCAGGTGCCAGTACAAAAATCAAACCAATGGGATGTTGAGTAGATTAGCTGCTAACAAAACAAGTACAAATTTAAATGAACAAGCTCTTTTTTGTGGGACCATTCACCTTGTCCTGTCCTTTAGTTCTATCTTCTGCCTTAGGAATTTCAATGTGTATATATATTCATATGTATTATGCATACGCTGTGTGTTAGGGATGTCTTTCTCCTTAGAGGTACTGAGCTGTAGTCTTTCAGGGTGACTGTGCTAGGAAGAACATTTGTATTTATACTTGATTTTCTCCAATATCTTTTTATTTCTTCTCAAGAGAGAGGTCGGGGAGTGAGAAACAAAATAGCCTTAGAGTCTTTGGAGGAAGAGAGCAAGTCCTGAGGAAACAGGAGGCTCAAGATATGTAGTCTCCACAAGTAAAGGAAAGGGACCAAATGGCAGCACACAAATGGATGCAGTAATGCTGGCTTGTTCAACAAAAATGAAGGAGGAGCAGTGCCTTTTTTTTTTTAAAAAAAAAAGGTGCTGGGACTCAGCCAGCTCCCTGCCCCTCAGCCAATCCCATAGCTGGGGCTGCAAAGGTGCCAGTACTCACTACCGGTATGGCAATCATGGAGCACTCCAGTTGAAGTCAATGGTCGCAAGACTGAGCTCTAAGCAGCTAAGATTTTTTTACATTTTTAAATTTGAGTGATAATTTTTGCCCCTTTCATTAGGAAATACTTTTCTTGGGAGTTATTTTTTATTAACTTGTCTGTTAATTATTAAGCTCAGAGTTCATAAGCCTGGAGCGCTTTTAGAGGCTCAGTAGGCTGTTTGCTGAAGGGACATTTTCTTATGAGAGTTTACCAATGTTCTGTACTTATTTTCCTCAACTTGATTCTGACTTTTCATTTTAAATGACTCTGACAACTGCTGTCTATGTGCTGTGCTTTGTACTGTATATGAAACTAGTCTGTACTACTCCCTGAGTTGCTTTTTATAACAAAAATCTGATGATAATAAGCTCTCTGTGCTGTGCTGCTGACCTAGTTATGTGCGACTGGAGTCAGAATGGGAAGAAAAGACTACTGTTTTTCTATTTTTGGTCTTCACTGATAAAATAATTTAAAAATATCAGATCAGGAAGACTACTAGCTACTCTTGAAAAAGACAAGCTTGGGAAAGATTGATTAAAATTGTAGACTAACAATGACTTTAATAGAATCTTTTCAGAAAATTCACATAGTAGCTTTGAAAACATATCTTTTAAATGAAATACTGTAATGTGCCAGTCAGATGATTTTTTTTAATTAAAGGATTTTACACTTACAGCCTCGTGTTGATAGATTTGTCTATTCTGAGAAGGATATAACAGCTCCTTTCTTACTATCTTCTTACCTTAACAGTGAGATTATATTTTAAGTATCATTCCTTCATTTAACAGTGTTACAATTTATACACATTGAATTACCTCTTTAATGGTGAATTTAGGCAAAGGAATATAATAAAAATCATTTTGATTTAATTTAAATGCTACTGTTTGAATATAATAATGCTAAGCTTTTTCTAAATAAATACATGCACATGATGAGCAAGAATGATCAGGGAAGGGGACACTTGGAAATCACTGAATGAAGAATGATCAATTTGCAGATGCATTACTGCTATCTGATCCTAGATTTTTAATGACTTTCAAACAAGTAGTTGATAGTATAGGAAATGTATATGATAGCATTGCATTTGGCCCATTCAGAATGTACTTGTACAATTCATAAATACACTAACTCCTTTATTTAACTGACTAATGGGGGCAAAGTGGTGTCTGTTAATGTCTGAAGTCCATTAAAGCTGGGTCTGCAGGACTGGAGGCAGCTTGCAAGACCCTCTAGGGAGCACTCCGTCCAAGACCTGGGAGGAGTACAGGGGACTGGGAGGAGGCTGAGCACTTTCCCTCACCCTCGGCCAGCAGGTGGCCCATGAGGAGCTACAGTGAAGTTCACCGCTTATCTGGAGTTGGTGCAGTCATTGTCCTGGATGACTTGGAGGGGCTGGGGAAATAGAGTGTCTGCCTGGAACAAGCCCCCAGGCTCCCCATGCTTCTGCTGTTGCTAGCCCAGCCACAGTGGCAGTTGTATCTGCTCTAGTGTCTCCTCCAGCCCTGGTGGCCCCAGCTGCTGTGGTGGCCCCTGGAGCTCCTCTGGCCCTGGTGGTCCCGGTGGCTCCTCCAGCCCCAGCCACTCCAGGAGCTCCTCCAGCCCCAGTGACTCCAATGGCTTTGGTGAGTTGCCAGCGTTTATTGTGGGGGGTGGGCAGGGGGAGAGAGCTGGTGGACAGCGTCCATCATTTCCAAAGTCCATTAAATTAAGTCCATCATTTTCAAAATCCATTAAATTAGATGGAGGGTTCACTGTATGAGATAAGGCTCCAATATGGTGCCATTCAGAACAATATATTATAGTTTAATAGACATGCCAATACAATTAGAATTATGTAGAATCATTACTGTTCACACCCTTGAGCTGCTGTAAACAGTGAAAATGTCATTGTCGTGGGCTCGTTAAGCCTGTTTCTTTCTATCAGAAGCTTTGTGGAGCAAATTCTTATTAGAAATAATCTCAAGTGATGTTCCCGCTTGTGTCATTCAATGAGAATGAGGTATCTCATATATTAAAATACTTGTGGCTTATCTTATTTCAGACACTGATATTTTTTTGCCACAATTCAGATGCAAATAAAATGAACTGAAATGTTTTCCCCTTCCTTTCCCTAGCCATGCCACACACAAGTGAACCCCAGAATACCTGTGTTTGCACCCTTGTACAGCAAGCCGTAAGACATTGGAAGGAGAAATCAGACCATCTGTTGATAATGCATGGGGGACAGGGAGTTGAACCAAGCGAAAAATCAACTCATAGTACAAATACCCAACTTCTCCCAACCACCAGCCATCTCCCCCATCCCTTCTGTATGCTTGAAAATATGGGTACACTTTGCAACATGCCCAGGAAGTCAACATATTTGGGTTGATTTTCAAATGACAGGTATGAATTCTAAAGCAGAGGGGTCTTCATGAGGAAAGCCCTGATGTCAATTCTCTCTCTTTCTGGCGAGCTGCTCACCTCAAGCCCCTCTGCTATCTCAGAGGACAGCACAGCACATGGAGAAAGATGTTCTCTCAAGTAGGCAGATCATAGCAACTGTGGTCTGTATGCTCAAAGCAGCACTTTAAACTCCAGATGCAAATTAATAAGTAGCCAGTGCTTCATGTGACCTGTGTATTCTATACCACCCTTGGTTTCTGAATCGTTTTGAGGCACAGTCCCACCTAAAGTGGTTTTAATCAGTGTAACACATCCCCCTGATCATGGCAATACCGTCCACCTCTGAAAATTGTGAACTTCTCTGGGGACATACAGGTAAAAATCAGCATTGGTCTTAACTGGTCATCCAGTACCAGATAGGAACCTGACCAGACCACTGTAATGTGAACTCAAATGACACACTGTCAAAAGATTCTTTTCAACGTAATCTTGTATCTTCTCGTTGCTTTCCTACATTAACTGAGATATCGTCACCATGATAAAAACATTGTAGTTATGATTTTGTTTGACATTTCTGGTATGAACTGCTGTTTTTTGGAATGAATAGGGCCTGCTGTGTAAATTTGTTCCAGGCTGGAATATGACTTGGTTTTTGGCTTGGAAATGATATTCTTTTGTACAAATTTAGTTTAAATTGATCTGCACAGATTTTATATTTAGATATTTTTATGATTTGTTTTGTATTACAGGGATGGAATCATAGATCATTATGAAATCTTAGATTATCAATTACTGTTAAAATGGCAACAGAGAGGAAGCCGTGCTAGTCTATACACTATCAAAACAAAAAGCAGTCAAGTAGCACTTTAAAGGCTAGCAAAATAGTTTATTAGGTGAGCTTTCGTGGGACAGACCCGCTTCTTCAGACCATAGCCAGACCAGACCAGACTCAATATTTAAGACACAGAGAACCAAAAACGGTAAGCAAGGAGGACAAGTCAGAAAAAGATAATCAAGGTGAGCAAATCAGAGAGTGGAGGGGTGGGGGGGAGATCAAGAATTAGATTGAGCCAAGTATGCAGACGAGCCCCTATAGTGACTCAATCGTGATGGGAACTTTCTGAGTCACTATAGGGGCTCGTCTGCATACTTGGCTCAATCTAATTCTTGATCTTCTCCCCCACCCCTCCACTCTCTGATTTGCTCACCTTGATTATCTTTTTCTGATTTGTCCTCATTGCTTACCGTTTTTGGTTCTCTGTGTCTTAAATATTGAGTCTGTTCTGGTCTGGCTATGGTCTGAAGAAGTGGGTCTGTCCCACGAAAGCTCACCTAATAAACTATTTTGCTAGTCTTTAAAGTGCTACTTGACTGCTTTTTGATTTGTTAAAATGGCTTGTTTTGTACAGTAAGAATATGTGTTACTTTATTGATAGAGCATAAAGCATGTCCTTGTCTAGAAGAGTTTACAGAGAACAATACTGCTGTATGTTCAGTCAGCTTATTTAAAAGCTTGGGGATCATACCTCAAAATTTTATCAATGTTTGTCACAGTGTCATTTTGGGCTAACAAATAATTTAAATGTCACAGGCTCACATGAGCCAGTGGAATGCCTCATGGAGTGTGCTTACCAAATCTTACAACAGTCAAACTAATATTTAACTCAGGATGGTCCACTAGGGCTTCAAATTCCTTGAAGTAAACGAGGCAACACACTGCATTTGGAATTAGGGCTGAACCAGCTCAGTTTTCTTGGGTTGAGACACAGGGAAACCCTTCCTCCCTTGTTCAAGCTACACCCAGCGCTTGTTGGGAGACACAAACAGCCTTTTAAAATACATCCTGCTGGGCCCTGACTGTCTACTTCCTCCTCCCTGCTGTTTTAACTACTGCAAGACCACTTTTCAGTGGCTTCATCCACAGATGCTCCTGGGTAGCCTATGTAGCTCCTGGAGGTTTAAATTCATTGTCCTTTTCTTCCAAGGAACACCATCTTCAGGCAGCACCAGCCAAGGCAGCAGGGGTCTACAGCATGAGGTAGGAAATGCCTGATGCACTCTGTCACAAAAAGCCTTATGCTCAGCTATGATGATTGTAAAATAATTTACTAGAGGTGCCTTTGAACTTTATTAGAAACATTCCAGTTGGAAATTTGCTGACACTTGCTGGGGCGAATTCCAGTCTTCACCGGGGTTGTGCAGCTTGTTGCCAGGGCTGGACTGATGCACGGAACCATTAGAGTACTGTCTCCAGTGTCAGATCTACAAGCAGGCTAACTGACCGGGAGGGTGTGGTGGGGGAGACACTTCCTTCTTTGCGTGTCAGATATTTGTGTTCACTCAGGCTCTTCTGGCATTTGGCAAACGTATTGGTATATATGCTCCTCATGGCTAGTTAAAAACTAACAGGCAGACACTGAGTCCAGGAAATAGTACCAGGTGGTAGGGTCCTTCATAGGAATCCAGTGCTGGTTGGTGTGTTCATTCTGGGGTTTGGTTCTAGAACGCCGATTTGCTGATTCATGCTAATGGTTCCTGTTCGCCCCAAGCAGGATATCAAAGGGTTTAAATATCTCTCTGAGAAGGAGGCAACAGACAGGGAGACATTGAGCCTAAAGGGAACATGTTAGAACATGGGAACTCAAAAGAAAGTTCGACTGATGCTTACGTTTTTATTTTCTCAGACAATAAGAAAGGCCATACTGGCTCAGAACACAAGTCCACCTAGCCCAGTGTTCTGTCTTCTGAGACTGGCCAGGACCAGGTGCCCCAGTTGAAATGAACAGAGACCACCAAGTGATCCATCCCCTGTGGTGGTGTAGTTTAAGTTAACAATAAAGGTAAATCCCAAAAATGGACTGAGTTTATAGCACATGGTGTGTGTAGGGGCAAGTCTACACTAGGCATTAAAGTCAACTGTAGATATACAATTCTAGCTATGGCAATTGCATACCTAGAATTGACTTATTAACAGTCAACTTACATGGCTATCCTTACAGAGGGAGGTCGGTGGGAGAAACTCCCATTGATGTCCCTTACCCCTTACAATACTGAGGAGTACAAGGGTTGACTGCCAACCCCAGATAGTTAGTTAGATTTTGCATGTCCTTATTAGGTTTGCAAAATCTAACCCTGGAAGATTGACCCTCACTGAGTTGATCTTCTGCGTAGTGAAGACATGCCCATGTGTGCATTCCTGTGTGTGCAATTGGTTAGGAGCAGGGTGCAAATGCCACCTGTTTACAGTCAATCAGTAACTCACAAATGGGGTACAGTGATTTATTGTATCAGAAACAAAAACTCAAAAAAACTGTTTTGCTTTTTTCTCTGGCCTATATTTTTTTCCTGAACCTATGCATTCTGCTTTTACAGTAAACCCTTGAGTTTCACAGGGGGCTGTGTTTCTGCAACCCCCATATAACATGAATTTTTGTGTAAGTTGAAGAGAGATTGGAGCCAGGCTGCAGACAGGTTCCTGGCTCCCAGAGTGGCAGGGAGCTGGGAACCAGGGGGAAGCCTGGTTCCCTTCTCCTCACTGCTTGTAGAGAGGGGAAGCTGAGCAGGGCAGCAGCCTTGGTCAGTTTTCTGGCTCCAGCCAGGGGAGGGAAGCTGCGAACCAGG
The DNA here is from genome assembly GCF_033958435.1 of Carettochelys insculpta. Lineage (NCBI taxonomy): Eukaryota > Metazoa > Chordata > Testudines > Carettochelyidae > Carettochelys > Carettochelys insculpta. The sequence continues at coordinate 306,133,972 of NC_134137.1, read as the reverse complement.
GACAGCTTGGCTCCCAGCTCCCTTCCCCTCCTTGGAGCCAGGAAACTACCCAGAGCTGCTGCCCTCCTCAGTTTTCCAGCTCTGCAAGCGGAGGGGAGCTGGTAGCCAGGCTGCCGCCTGGTTCCCAGCTCCATACCACTGCGGAGACTGGGATACCGCTCCTGTCAGGGGCAGCTGCCATGCTTAACAGCAGCAGCTGCCGCCCTTGACAGGAGCAGAAAACGGCTCTTGTCAGGGGCAGCAAGGGCCAGGTTTCCCACTCCTGTCAGGGGTGGCAGTTGCGTTACCCTGGGACACATGCAACTTGATTGCGTGTGTCTCAAGGGTTTACTGTATACTTAAGTTGTAATATAGAAACTGTGTTGAAGTCTTCAGTTGGTCTCCTTTTGGAGGAGGACAAAAATATTCTGACGTTTATTTTGGGGAGGAGGGGGCTGAGGGGGATGGGTGGGACGTGGACAGTTTTCTTTTTACGTTTCTTTAAGATCTGTTTGCTGCCTTAGAGCCCACTGATCTCCAGGTTTTATTGGGGTTGCCACGGACTGGGGCAAGGATTGATAGAATGCCGCTTCACTTTCTGTGTCCTTTTCGCTCTGAGAGATTGATTGCGCTTTTGCCCTCTAAGTTCTTAGGCCTTTTCACATTAGCAACTGACCTGTTTTCCTAGTTTAGACATGGCCTTGGTGCTAAACCTGCTTCCATGATGTACCCACTCCTTTAAATGGAGAGATAACAAAGCAATTTGGTGAGCAGTGAGTTTCAACACAACTGGACTGCTCAGTTTCTCTGCTTTCCAGGTACGTGATAGAAATTAGGGCCAAATGAAGAGTGTTTTGAAGTTCAGCCTAGGTAGGATAAGTATGTTGCTGGCTGGCTGCAGAGTTGAGATCAGCTCTTTTGACATATATTTGCTCAGCTTTGTTAGTAAGGCATGTGTCCTGTCAGTTAGCAGCAGCAGACAAAAATTAATTGTATCTCTTTAATTGGAGAACAAGGCCTCCTCACCATGTTGATCCTGGTCTCTGTCACTGAACAACCAGATGACTGAAGGGCCCTCTACTTGGAGCTGTATCTGAAAACCTTCCGAAATTTCCACTGTTGCAGAACTAGTCTTCCTACTTGCTTACCCAGTTCTTCTTGCAGGAGACTTGTACGCCACTGTATCCATTGTCTTCCAGTTTATTCCCAGCTACACAATAAGATCAGTAAAGGAAGGAGAGGGAAAGCATAAATGTGTTATGGCAAAAATAAGTATTTAAAAATGAAATTGAAAATAAAAATAAACACCTCTTACATGCATCTATTTATTTTGTGTCTTCTGTGAACTCACAACAATAGTCCAATAAACATGCATGTGGCATTTGCTGTAATTCTAAGTACAAAAAATAACCTATTTGCATTGTATCAAAACGCGTATTTCACTTTTACCATATATCGCTTACGTCATGCAAATTAGCAAACTTTCTATTTCTGGGCTCTTAAATATACCCTAATATATTCTGTATTATTGAAATCCTTATTCTAATTATTCTATTTTGAGTCTTAGCTTTCCCTCCTTGTTAACTATGTTTTTAATATTCATTATGCGGTATTAATGAAATTCTATTTCTTCTGTTGAGAGTATGCCCATAAAATTAGCAGACTCTCGTGCACTGTCTTAAGGAAATCAGATTAGTTTTTCCACACATTAACATGTTGATTCTGTGTGGATGCTTTATTAATTTACTCACATCTATTTCAAATCACTCAGTGCTGTTTTCTTCTTTACATGCCACAGATACTGTATAACTGAAAGATAAAATGATGGTGAAAAAGCTGGAGTTGGATGTTTTCAGTTATATTTGTGATGTGATCTAATTGGATTTCTGCTTTTCTGATGCTTCAATAACAGTCACAGCAAATTACTATGTTGCTGTTCACTGCTCAGCCAAAATGCAATGGCTTTGTCAATTCAAAGACGTATACTGTAGATAGTTTTTAAGATGCAGTGAAATAACCAGAAAATATATTTGAAAGACCAGTGTTAAAGAAAATGTTCCATTGTTTCATATAAGAAATCTTTGGATTTCACATAAATTATTTGTGTTGTTAAAAGGTGGTCTCCATGCAATTCCTCTTATCTTTAGAAGAGTGTCTTGTAAATTAGTCTCTGTTCTCTCAGAAACATAAGAAAACACACAAATCTGGGAACCTGGTTAAGCAAGCTTTGCTCCCATTCAGTAGTCCTTGTGGACATAGTTGAGTCTATTAGAATAAGGTTCTGATGAAACCATGTTAGCACATGACCGGTTTCATTCTTATTGGAATTCATCAGACGTACATAAACTGATGTATATAGCATGATTCAAACCCGTGAAACCTTCGTCATAGTCAAGGATGATACCATATCTCCACAGGTTCACAGCATTGGCTATGGGAAAGGAGTATATGTAGAGCAGTTGGATTGATCACTTTCCCAGATAATTGGACCAACAACTGTTGGCCACGTGTGCTACGTTCACAAGCGAGTGAATTGTAACCACGCCCCAGTCGAGGTTGACTGTATTTATTTGAATAAGGTTCTGATGAAACCACGTTAGCAAGTGACCAGTTTTGTTCTTATTGGAACTTGTCAGACGCACGTAAACTGCTGTCTCTAGCATGATTCGAACGCGGGATGTCTTTGTCATAGTCAAGGACAATACCATATCTCCACAGGTTCACAGCATTGGCTATGGGAAAGGAGTATATGTAGATCAGTTGGATTGATCACTTTCCCATATAATTGGACCAGCAACTGTTGGCCACATGTGCTATGTTCACGAGCGAGTGAACTATAAGCATGCCCCAGTCAGGGTTGACTATATTTACAGAGAACAAAATAAGAACGAAACTGGTCACGTGCTAACGGGGTTTCATCGGAACCTTATTCTAATAAATATAGTCAACTCCGCTTGGGGCGTCGTTACAGTTGACTCGCTTGTGAACATAGCACACGTCGCCAACAGTTTTTGGTCCAGTTATCTGGGAACGCGATCAATCCAATTGCTCTACACAGTTGGGTCTGCTCTTGGGAGTAAGGACAACTGCAGAAGAGTAAGAGTTACAGAGTTGGGTCATAGATTGTTAAAGAGGTAATGTCAAATGTTTCCAACTGTTGTCCAGTGAAGTGGCTGAAATTTAATGTCTCCTGCTGACTGGGATGGTGTTCAGTGAGCATTGGAGAGTCAGAATCTTTTACTGTTCTTTAGATTACACCTTGATCTTTTGCAGTTTGCTATTTGGTTAATGCTTAGTCAGCATTTACTATTTTAGCAGTCATTTGTTTTGTTTATTTAATATTGAGGCCATATCTAGAGTACAAGATACTGCAAAGCAAGACAGTGTGCTGCAGGTACACTATACTGGTTCAGACCAAAGGTCCATCTCGCCCAGTATCCTGTCTTCTGACAGAGGCCAATGCCTGATGCTCCACAGAGAGTGAACAAAACAGGTAATTGCCAAAGCAATCCCTCTCTTGACATCCATTTTCAAAGTCTGACAAACGGAGGCTAGGGACACCATTCATACCTATCCTGGCTAATACCCATTGATGGACCTAACCTTCACAAATTTGCCTTGTTCTTTTTTGAACCCAGTTAAATTCTTGGTCTTCACATGGAGTTCCCCAGGCCAGCTGTGTGGAAAAAAAACTTCCTTTTGTTAGTTTTAAACCTGCTATACATTAATTTTATTTGGTGACCACTCTTTCTTTTCTTATGGGAACAAGTAAATAACTTTTCCTTATTCACTTTTCCCACACCCACTTCCATGTTCATATCCCAGCTTGCCATGCGGAATATCTTCAAGGAGACAAGCCCTGAGATTATTGCATAAACAGCTTTATGTATACATGTATTGTATTGTTTTCTATATTTAGCCAGAGCTACCAAATCTTGCAGTTTACCTACTGTCATTGTGAGCTAAAGCGCTCAGCTCTGTTCCAGTTGAAGCCAAAGACACTCCCACATATAAAGAGATCAACTCATTGCAAAAACCAGTCCTTCATCCAGGACCAGACAGGTTCAGAATGGAAATTTGGATGTAATTATCAATTTTATGGACCCTAGAATGAAGTTAACCAATAGGACTTTCTCCTGGATGATGCTAATAGGTAAATAGTTCTCACAACTATGATAGCATTCATTCCCAAAGTAAATTCAAGAAATATTCTTTCATTTGTCAAGTGTCAAAGTTTTGGAGCACTGAATCTCATGGTCGCAAAGTTATTTCTCCTATACTGTAAAATCTGCTAGGTTGCCTTGTGACTACAGATACATGCATTCATCACATTCTCCTATTGGTCATCTTATCTTTAGCCAATTTCACATGTGGTAGAAGTCTTCCCTTCTCTGGTTGCTAAGGGAGAAAGAGGATTTTTTGCATACCGCATTTCAGAATCCCATAATTAATGGATGGTCCTGTTTTCCACCCTGTAGGCATGCTACTACTGCAATCTCATTTTATCAGATCTGTGGATTTAGCATAGTGAAGAATAGGAAAAACTATTTGTGCCTACTTGAAAACTTAATTTATTGATGTAATTAAGTCTACAGATCTAAGAGACAGATGGATAAGCTTCTATAGATATGGAAGATGATACCCAAAGAAACGGGTTTACATCGTTAGGGGAAATTACTCCCATATTCTGCAACAGTAGAAACTGATCTTTTTCTTCAGCAGTTAATACAGCTTATAAATTAGGGTAATTTTACTGAGTTTTCCTAGCAGTGGAAGTTGTCTCATTTGGAGGAAAAATTGTAGCTAGATCACTGTCCTCTGCCAATGACTTAGAGATTTGTTTTGAATCCCTAGCTTCAAATAGGCAAAAGCACTCATTCTGACTAATCTGTTGACTTCCTTACTCAGAGAAAGGAATTTGGTAACTAAGATCAGATAAATGGTCTTAGTCTGTATTCCGGATTCTCCCTGAGAAACCTTTTTGTTTAATCTGAAATAAGGCTTAAGTATTTTTTTTTCAAACAATCTTCTTGCCAAACTTCAATGTTTAATGTTGAACTCGTGTTGCATCAGCCAAGATCTCTAGGTTTCTAAAAGCAGTGTTAGAAGTCAGTTTGGTCCCAGGATATTAGAAAGAGAAAAGATATTACCTTTGTAAGGCAATTCCTGACAACTAGTCTATTACTCAACATGAACCCTAATCCAGAATGCGAAGGAATCATTTTACTTCTGCATTTCTTTTTGAATTTCTTTTGATAAACTCTCTATTGATTTCCATATTACAGATAAGCTGACAAGGTTTTAGTTATAGTTAGTCAATGCAAAGTCATTATATGGTTTTCATTCTGTACTTTGGCACGTGTTGCTTGTATTTTCCTATATTAATTACAGAATTCTAAGCATGTTATATTAGACTGTATTTGAGTAATTTGAGTTCTATGGACGTTTACATTGATGAAATGTATGTTGTAATGAAATTCTCAATAACAAGAATTTGTAAGAATTTTAGTTGAAATTTCTTTTTATATGTGCATTAGAACAAAGCAGAGATTGCAAACAATTTTAAAGAAATATCTATTCAGATTTTAACAAATTTGTTTAAACTGTGTTTAAGCCTCCTTTGTGATTAGTTTCCAGAAAATATTCTTGCAAACACATTTTTGGCAATAATAGTCATTGTCCTCTAACAGCCTGAGGCAATTGTGAGAATAAGTGACTTTCTTCCGGAAATATATCAATTTTTACAGACTTCTGAGACAACCCAATAATTTCAAGCAATTAAACTCAAAGATATTGCCTCTGTGATATTGCCAAGGTGATCTATTTTATCCACTGATTCATTTGACTTTCATGGTATCAATGCATTTTAAAGTAGTATAGAAATCTTTTATCATTTATATGAGGTTCAATATTCTTGTCTAATGTAATTTCCAGTGAGTATGGGATGTTTTTACATGAGTGCTCCCTTCTGGCCTCTTCAACTAGAGCTAACCATCTCAATTACAGGTTTTGCTTTCGTTCTCCAGCAGTGTGATTTTACAACACAGGAAATCTGTTGGTCTGATCTGGCACACCAGAGGTCTTTACAGCCGTCCATTTCTCTTTGTATAGTTGGAATATAGTGAAACGCAACTTTAATAGTGTTATCTGGTATTTCTGAATTTTCTTGTTAATTCAGGGCTAAAATAAGAGATTGCTCCTAATACGCTGTAAGAAATGAAAATGAAATGCATTGTTCCAGCGGGTATTGTGGCTCTCAGAGTCACCCTACATCCTACTGCTTTTCTGTCATGTTTGCTGATGATGTCATCAAGGAGACAGCATCATGGCTCCTCTCCTTTCCCCCTTTTTCTGCTGTCTCAGTGGTGCTAGATTAGAAATAGAAATTATAGCACTCTTCACATCTTTTCCTCTTTAGAGTCTCTAATGATAGCACTTGACTTTTTCATAACAGTTAAAGATATGATTCCCAGTTGTATGCACTTACTAAAATATAAGTATACCATATACATACATATTGCTTGCCCTGTTCAAATATCTATTAAGCAGTCTTAATAATACAGGCACCTTACTTGTATCTGTATTATGTAACTAAGGGCATATACACCATGATTTTGCAGAGAGGATTTTGTAAGTAATCTACATACAAAAACAGACATTTTTTGAAGGCACTAAATCATAAAGCAAAAAGGCTGGGGATAACTCTGATAAACATTTCAGGTATTTTTTTCATAGACAGAGAATCAATCATAAGATCTACAACTGACCTAACTTTTGCTTTCTTTCAAATCAGTGTGATTTTTATCACTGTTTCAGTGGGGACAGAGTTAGGTAAATGCACTTTAGAAAATATCACCTTCATTGTACATGATTTTATTTTACATAGAGGAATAGAGACAGAAAGAACAACTATATAATCTCCATACAAGTAAAAACAGAAATTCCCATTGTACAGCAAAAGGGCAAAAGAACCTGACCCATGGGGAAAGGTTTAATTTAAAAAAAAAAAAAAACTTGTATGTTTAGTCTTGAGAAAAGAAGGCTGAAGGGGAACCTGATGAGTTGTCAAATATATTAATTGCAGTCATAAAGAGGATCAATTTTTTCCATACCCACTGCAGGTAGGGGAGGAAGAAATGGGCTTAATCTGTAGTAAGGGAGATTTCGATTAAATATTATGAAAAAAATATGAACTAGCTATGGATAATTAAGTACTGACATAGGTTACTGAGGGAGGTTATAGAACATGCTCACCGAGTTGGCGAACAGAATTGTCAGGCACCTGGGCAAGATGTGGTAGAGGGTGGCTCCATGCTCTTGGAAGGGGCAGAGCCTCTGGCAGAAGGGGTGGGGCCTTGGGCAGCCAGCCCTCAGCACTGCCAAGAGTAAGCCATGCCCCATCCCCCCAGTGAGTCCTCAGAGCTGCTCGGAGCACACCACACAGTGCTCCATTGATGATTTAGAGGGACTGGGCTCTGGCCACCACTGCTGCAGCAGCAACTCCAGGCCCTTTTGAAGCACCAGGCCATGATGCAGTTGCCCTCCTTGCCTCCCCCTGTCAGTGGCCTGCCCATCACTGGAGGTTTTTAAGGATAGGATAGACAAACAGCTGTCAAACTTGTATATGTACTTCTTGTATCCTGCCGCAGTGCGAGGGAATGGACTAGATAACCACTTGAGATCACCTACAGCCCTACATTTCTCTGATTCCATGTTCTGGAAGCTAAACTCCTCCTGCCAAATATGCAACTGAAAATCGTGCTCCCCTCAGCCCTGGCTCAACCCTCCGGCCCCTCGTGGCCCTGGTGCAACTCCCCATCCCCCAGCCCCACTCACCTCCCACTTGTGGCTCTGGCTTAACCCCCACAGGCCCCAGTTCAACACCCTCACCCCACTGACCTGGCTCACCACCCAAGCATGGCTCCAGCTCACCATCCTTGTGCATGGCTCTAGCTCACCACCCCCACCCCCACTTGGCTGTGGCTCAACTCCACTCCCCGGCTCCGTGCAGCCCTAGGCCACCCCAGGCTTAATCCCCAACCCACTGCCAGGCTTAATCCTCCCCAACTGCCCCTCCCCCAGTATTTAACTTAACTAAATAAGTTAACTTACTAAAAGGAGCTCCAGGTGCTCCTACTGCTTCCCTGGCTGCAGAATATGCATTCTGCTGGGGAAAAAGCCCCCCTCCCCCGACTTGTGTGAAATTCAAGTTATGTGAGGGTATGTGGGACACAGACCTCATGTAAATCAAGGCACTGCTGTACATTTTAAAATGGACAGTGCCCTAGCTATGCATATCACAGTCTTGTATGCTATTAAAGGTCTCAATAGTGGTTTTCTTCAGAATAAATTACCAAACTCGTGTAAGGAAACATACGTTCTCCTTTAGCCCTAAATCCATTGCATTCATGGGAGATACAGTCCTTCAGAGAGTAGGAGACATTTATGCTGTTGTTGGGATTCTTATAAAGGCAAGCTAACTTCAAGTCCTTGTGTGAATCTGTAAAGGTGTGTCTACACAGCAAAGATATTTTGGAATGACAACTTGTGTTCAGAAATAACTTTGTGAGCATCTGCACAATGGGTCCACTATTTTGAAACAATATTCAAATAGTGGACCGCTTGTTTCAAATTTGGTAAACCTCATTCTCTGAGGAATAATGCCTATTCTGAAATATTATTTTGGAATAGGGGCTGTGCACACAGGGGATAGGGGCTATCTCGAATAAACTATAGTGCATCCAAGGGCTCTAATCTGAAATAGGCTCTCTTGTGTCTGTACACTCTACTTTGAAATAGCTGAGCAGTATTTTGATAAATATTTTGTGTGTAGATGCACTATTTTGAAATATAGTAGACCTCCAACTTACACAATTTCAACTCACACATTTCTTGCAATAAAATGAGTCGAAATTGTGAGTGGCAGGGAGTTGGGAACAAGGCAGCAGCCTGGCTCCCCTCTGCTTGCAGGAGCCAGGAAAGTGACCAGTGCTGGTGTGCTGGTCAGTTTCCTGTCTCCAGTGAGCGGTAGGGAACTGGGAAACAAATGGCAGCCTAGTTCCTGAGTACCCTCCACTAGTGGGAGCTGGGAACGTTACCAGTGCTGCTGCACTCACAGCTGTCTCCCACCCCCAGAAGCCAGGAAACTGACTCATGCAGCAGTGCAGGTCAGTTTTCAGGCTCCTGCAAGAGGAGGGGAGTCAGGAATGAGCTTGTTGGCTTTGATGGATCACCATTTCCAGAAAATATAATGTAAGGCATCTCTGGGCAGGAAAGTTTACTTGTGGAATGGGAGATGGCTGTAGAACAAGGGGAAAGGGGTTGTATAAATCAGGTATAACTGTGTCTTTAGTGAAAACTCATTTATTATTTTTATAGCCAGTTTTGTGATTGGGTAAATTGTTTATGCAAGAAAACTACTTGGCTTGGGCTATACTACCATTGTCCTTTGAAAGAAGTTCATTTAGAAAATCTCTTCCAAAGAAACTTCTTTCAAAAGATCATGACCACACACAAAAAAGCAGATAAAAAAATTGGTCTGCTCTTTTGATAGAGACCAGCCACACTCTGGCTGGTCTTTCGAAAGAATGGGTGAGGAAGCACCGCAGATCGAAAAATCTGGTGCCATGGAGAACTGCTCTTTTGAAAAAGGGGCCCCCAGGGGCTGTGTCTACACTACAGTTCTGTTGCAAAAGAACGTCTTTTGAACGAGAACATCAAAAGATGCTCTTTCGAAACAGAGCATCCACACACACCAGAGGGGACCAAAGATTTGGTCCGTTCTTTTGAAAGGCCCCCAGCACAATTTTGAAAGAGAGTGTCCACACATGCCACAGCACTCTTTCAAAAGATCAGGGACAGGAAGCGCCACAGGCTGGGTTGCATGGCGGATGAGCCCTTCCGGAGCTGCCACCCCGCCGTCCCCTTAAAGGGCTCCCCCCATCCCCCGGAACCTCAGCCTGCACATGCCGAGGGCCAGCAACCCTAGGCAGAGCGAGAGCAAGAGAAAGAGAGAAAAAGAGTGAGAGGTGTGGGCCAAGCAGATGAGGCTTTTCCCATCCTGGGAGTGGAGGACCAACTTCAAAAGAACAGGGGAGTTCTTTCGAAGTTAATTGCAAAAGAGCACCGTTTCAGTGTAGACGCTCTACAGCTTCTTTTGAAAGAACTCAGTCTTCCGATCCCAATTTCACATGTACTTGCTAGTGTAGACGCACCCAGGGTGTCTACACACTTTTTGTCCTGAAAGAATCTTTCGGGAAAAGATGCTTTTCTTCATCTGGGAGCGGAAAAAGGCTGCCGGAAAGGTGGAATGGGAAGAGGCAGGGTCTGTTAAAGCTTATTGCTAATGACCTTGGCTTAAGTGGCACTATTCTGGATTTACACTTGTTCACTAAGTTCAGAATCTGGCCTCTACATTTTTAATTTTTCACTTCAGTTCCTTTATGTCTGGGGAAGTAAGTTGTATTCTCAATTTTGTAAAAATATGAAGTCTAGAATGTATCTTAGAAAACTAGGAGATATTGCATTAAACCAGAAACAGATTAATCTGATTAGCCATTGTTTTTCTAATCTTTTTTTGTTTGTGAAATATTGCTCATGCTCCACATTAGGAATCAAATTTTATATCCACTTCATTTCTGGGTAGCCACAGTTTAATCACTCAATACACAGAAGACATCAGCAACCAAATTATTTTAATTTACCAGGGGAAGACAGCTACAAGTAACAGTTTACACAGCCAGAAACTTTCCCCAGCATGGGAATTCCAGCCTAGGCTATAAAATGGGACTGATCTTAGGGTCACGTAATAGAAATTACTTACCTAAAATGTAGTCCTTAAATCTCCTTAACTTCCAAACCAGCTTTGAATCAGCAAATAACATTATTTTGCTTTAAAAGTTGAAGAGAAACTGTTCCTGCAAGCCTACAGATAAAAGGTTTGGGTGAAAAAAAGAGCACCTGTAGCACTAATACTATATAATAAGGCAGCAAATCCAGGTTTAAGAAAGAAAATCATGTTTGGAAATGCACATTCATGTGTATAAAGCTTAACTTGAGCTGAATGTTCAGTAAACTGAAGGGCATGGTCATGAGAGGAGTTAGTCTACCTCTGGTTAGACCATGTTTTTCAACCCTTTAAGACATTTCCAATTAAGTTTTCTTCTTTCTCCCCATCCCACCTCACACCCCCTGTTTCCAGCACTTAATTAACCAGCAGCTTATTTTTTAATATCATTTTCAGTGAATGTTATAAATCTTTAGAATACAATTGTTCTTCATCATAACTTTGTTTTTAATGGAGTTATTCTGTAGTTGCTTTATTATTTTATGTGTAATATACATTGCCTATGTTGCATTTATGTTCTCCCACAGTGGATGATCGAGATGATAAAGTTACAGTCAAAGATGATGGGGCCATTATGGAGAAACTAAATTAATTCTTTGCATTGATCTTCATGGCAAAGGCTGTGAGAGAGGTTCCCAAACTGGAGCCATTCCTTTTATATGACAAACCTGAGAAGCTGTCCTAGGCTACGTCTACACGTGAAGCCTACATCGAAATAGCTTATTTCGATGTAGCAACATCGAAATAGGCTATTTCGATGAGTAACGTCTACACGTCCTCGGCTACGTCTACACGTGCAGCCAACATCGAAATAGACTATTTCGATGAATAACGTCTACACGTCCTCCAGGGCTGGCAACATCGATGTTCAAGTTCGACGTTGCACGGCACGACATCGAAATAGACGCTGCGAGGGTACGTCTACACGCCAAAGTAGCACACATCGAAATAAGGGTGCCAGGAACAGCTGCAGACAGGGTCACAGGGCGGACTCAACAGCCAGCCGCTCCCTTAAAGGGCCCCTCCCAGACACAGTTGCACTAAACAACACAAGATACACAGAGCTGACAACTGGTTGCAGACCCTGTATATGCAGCATAGATCCCCAGCTGCCGCAGAAGCAGCCAGAAGCCCTGGGCTAAGGGCTGCTGCCCACGGTGACCACAGAGCCCCGCAAGGGCTGGAGAGAGAGTATCTCTCAACCCCCCAGCTGATGGCCGCCATGGAGGACCCCGCTATTTCGATGTTGCGGGACGCGGATCGTCTACACGTCCCTACTTCGATGTTGAACGTCGAAGTAGGGCGCTATTCCCATCCCCTCATGGGGTTAGCGACTTCGACGTCTCGCCGCCTAACGTCGATTTCAACTTCGAAATAGCGCCCAACACGTGTAGACGTGACGGGCGCTATTTCGAAGTTACTGCCGCTACTTCGAAGTAGCGTGCACGTGTAGACGCAGCCCTCCAGGGCTGGCAACGTCGATGTTCAACTTCGATGTTGTGCAGCACCACATCGAAATAGGCGCTGCGAGGGAACGTCTACACGCCAAAGTAGCACACATTGAAATAAGGATGCCAGGCACAGCTGCAGACAGGGTCACAGGGAGGACTCAACAGCAAGCCGCTCCCTTAAAGGGCCCCTCCCAGACACACTTGCACTAAACAACACAAGATACACAGAGCCGAGAACTGGTTGCAGACCCTGTGCCTGCAGCATGGATCCCCAGCTGCCGCAGAAGGAGCCAGAAGCCCTGGGCTAAGGGCTGCTGCCCACGGTGACCATAGAGCCCCGCAGGGGCTGGAGAGAGAGTGTCTCTCAACCCCTCAGCTGATGGCCGCCATGGCGGACCCCACTATTTCGAAGTTGCGGGACGCGCAACGACTACACGGTCCCTACTTCGACGTTGAACATCGAAGTAGGGCGCTATTCCTATCCCCTCATGGGGTTAGCGACTTCGACGTCTTGCCGCCTAACGTCGAAGTTAACTTCGAAATAGCGCCCGACGCGTGTAGCTGTGACGGGCGCTATTTCGAAGTTAGTGCCGCTACTTCGAAGTAGCGTGCACGTGTAGACACGGCTCTAGAGTGAGATGTCATTAGAAGAGCTTTTGGAATAAATGAATAGACTAAACAGTAGTAAGTTCTGAGGATCAGATTGTATTCATGCGAGAGTTCTGAAAGATCTCAAGTGTGAAGTTGCAGAAGTACTAGGTGTGGTTTGTAACCTATCATTTAAATCAAATTTTGTACAAGGTAACTGGAAGATAGCTAACATGACTCCAATCTTTAAAAAGGGCTTTAGAGGTGATTCTGGCAACTGCAGCCTAGTGAGGCTTACTTCAGTGCGAGGCAAACTGGTTGAAACTATAATAAAGAGCAATATTGTCAGACAGATAGATGAACCTAATTTATCGGGGCAGAGTCAATATGGTTTTTGCCAGGGGAAAACATGCCTCACCAAGCTACTAGAATTCTTTGAGGGGGTCAACAAGCATGTGGACAAAGAAGATCCAGTGGATATATTGTACTTAGCTTTTCATAAAGTGTTTGATAAGGTCCCTTACCAAAGAGTCTTGATTATCAAGACAGAGATCCGTAATATGAAATAAATACTATTTTCCCACTATATAAATCCATGGTACACCCAAGTTTTGAACACTGTGCACAGATGTGGTCACCCCCATCTTAAAAAAATATTGTAATTGGAAAAGGTCATAAAAGGGCAACAAAAATTATTAGGGGTTTTTAATAGCTTCTGTATGAGGAGACATTAAGCCTGGGACTTTTCAGCTTGGAAAAGAGACGGGTAAGAAGGGATATGATTGAGGTCTATAAAATCATAACTGGTGTAAAGAAAGTAGATAAGGTAATGCTATTTACTCTTTCTTATAACACAAATGAAATTAATAGGCATCAGGTTTAAAACAAACACAAAGTATTTCTTCACACAACACAGAGTCAGCCTGTGGAACTCCTTGCCAGAGGACGTTGTGAAGAACAACCCTATGATAAGCTTCAAAAAAGAATTAGCTAAATTCTTGGAGGATAGGTGCACTGATGGATATCAGCCAGGAGCTGCCAAAACTTGAAAAAGAGTGACGGGGAAGTGATCACTTCATGACTGGCCAGTTGCATTCATTCCTTCTGGGGTACCTGGGATTGGCTGCTACTGAGCTAGATGGACCTTTCAGCTGACCCACCGTGGATGTTCTCATTGCTTATTTTCGTACACAAAAAGGTGCTGGAACTCAAGCACCTGACCCCCGCCCCACTCAACACCTCACCAGGTAGCCACAAACCACCCACCCTACAGTCTCAAACCCAACTCAACCCACACTGCCATCTCAACCCCCTGCATGACCATGCGGCCCCAGATCAACACCCCTCATCCCATCCCCTTCTTCAGCTTAACCCCTGCTCTGGCCTCCTATGTGGCTGCACGGCTCCAGCTCTGTCTACCCGCATGGCCTTGGCTCAACCTCACCCCACCCCTACTCAACTCCCCTCCCTACCCTGGCTCAATCCCCTGCAAAGCTTCATGGCCCCAGCTCAATCTCCCATGTGGCCCCAGTTCACTCTCCCCCTTGCCCCAGCTCAATCCCCCACCTAGCCACATGGCCCTGGCTCAATCCACCCATCACCTTGGCTCAACTCCTCGCATGGCCCTAGCTCTGGTTCCCCAGCCCCTCCCCCCGGTTCAACCTCCCCCACACAGCTGCACAGCTCAGGCTCAACTCACCACCTGGCTCCCTCCTGTTGCCCCAACCCACTGCCAGGCTTAACCTTCCCCAGCTGCCTGCCCCCCGCCCCAACCCCAGGGCTTACATTTTAAAAGGAGCACCACGTAGTCCTGCTGCTTTGACTGCTGAATGGCTCCCCCTACACACAGCCACAGGAGCAGCTCCCTGACCTGTGCACTGAAAGAACAGGTGTCAATGTAATTGATTTAATGGTCCAGCTGGCTGTTAAGCCAACTAAATAGAGTCCTGCTCTTTCCCCTGCAGGCAGGAGCCGGAGGCAGAGCACCAGCTGTGCCTTTTAAAAATGGTGCCGGGAAAAAAGGTGGCAGAACACAGTTCTGCTGCGTTCCACCAGAAAAATAATCCCGGCTGTTCTTAGGTAGTCTTTTATTTTTGTCACTATAATCTTTAATCTCTTGTCATTCTGATGTAGTGTGTCATTAATATTATCTTTAGATTGTAATTTACTTATTTTGTATTCCTGACTCCTCTCACTCTCTCCTTCCCCCAAAAAAACTAAAACATCATGCAATATTTCAACAAAGGAAAAACAAATAGACTCTTTAATCACTGTTGAGTGTTTTTAGCCACCTGAAGACTAGCTGGCTGTATGCTTCACATCATACCCCACACTGTTGCTACATCATACCCCACACTGTTGCTACTACTAACTAGTATGTTCCCTTAATAAAAACAGTGTGCATGCCTTTTGTGATAGACCAATGATCCCTACTGCAATAGACAGCAGAGTTTATTCCAAGCAATAGCCTTTCCTGATCGCACTTCCCAGTGATGACAATGGAATCCTAGACAATGATGGCATGATTGTAATCTGCAGGTGAAAGCCATTACATCACACTACTGTCTTTGAAAGTATGTGCTAAATTTAGTTCTACACACTCTCTAGAACTTTTCATTTGAGGGTCTCCAAGCACTTTTCAATAGTTAATCTTGCTTCTCTGAGGTAGGTCAGGGAGGATGCAGGAGAAGCAGGGGGTTGAATGATCTGGGAGGGTGGTAGGGTGCAGGAACAGGCTGGGGGTGGGTAATCTGTGTCAGAGTAGGAGTTCTGGGAAGTAGTGGGGTGCAGGAGTGGGCCAGGAGTTATAGTGTGAGTGAGAGAGCCCAGGACTGGGGTGGGGGTCTGATCAGAAGAGGATGCAGGAAGCAGGCAGAGGATGGGGATCTGAGCAAGAAGGGGTGTGGAAGTGGGCTGGGAGCTGAGGGGGACTGGGAGATGGGAAATGGGTTTAAGCTAATGTGCTGCTACTGTTGCCATTATCTCTCCCCAAGCTGGCGGAATGGCAGCACAGAGAAGGCTGTCTGGGGAGCCTCTTTCCTTGCCGCTCCCAGATTCCAATCCCCTCTGCTCTGATTGGCTGGAATTGTGGTCAGTCCAAGTGGCAGTGGACAAGTCTCTTGAGACAGCACTGCTGCCCCTTCCCCAGTCAGCCACCAAGAAGACATGCAGGCTGAATCCGGACCTGGCCCTGGCTTGCCTGATTCTGGCCTGTGAAGCTTGGGGCCCCACATCCCTCACCCTGCAGCAGGATGGATGCTGGGAAGGGAACCCCAAGTCTGGGGGAGCCAGATCCAGGGAAGCTGCAATCCAGATTCGGACCACAGACTGGGGGTTCCTACCCATGCTTTAAAAACATGTCCTAGGGCAAGTACAAAGTCAGTGGCAGAGCTAGGAATAGACACTAAGAAACCTGATTCCCAGTCTTCACAGAACCCTTCTCTAACCCTGCTAGACAAGCTTACACTTTGGGCTTGTCTACACTACCACCTTCCTTCAAAGGAAGGATGGTAATTAGGGCATTGGGAGTTTACTAATGAAGTGCTGCCTGTGAAGTGCTTCCTTTCTTCAAAGGAAGGTGGTAGTGTAGACACAGCCTTTCTCCCATTCTTTTCACCATCTTCACATTTGGAGTTGTGTCAATCAATAATTAGGGCTGGGAAAAGTCATATATGAATATTAGAATGCTCTCTTACCCTTATTTCCTTCAAGTGTGATTAAATTAAGTGTATGTGTACATTATGCAGCATTCAGCAGCATGGCTGTGGTGACTCAACTGTGTTGCTAAAATTCAGGCCATTTAAGCACTCTTTGTCAGCACTTTTTTCCGTTCACTTAAGATCTGCACTTGCTGCGAACAAGGCACTATTTACACTCGCACTTGCCACAGCAAAGCTTTTATTGTTCAGTGGGGAAGGAGGGTTAAGCACCTGTGAACTTGTTCAATTGCCAATGTAGACAAAGCCCAAAGGGTGGATTTCTGGGTTGATTGTTAGCACTAGGGTTCATACCACAGCTTCTATAACACATTACATTAGTCAAATAATGCTATTTATGTATCTCTGAAATGTTATTATCTAGTATTATCTTAATGAGTCAATGTTGGACTCTGTCTCATTACAATGTTGGCCTTTGTTATTATTTAAAAGGCAGCCTTTTTCAATCAGTGATACTATTTTTGAAATAACAGCAGTTTAAAATGATTACATTGATCAAAACAGAGAATGGAAGTTGTATATTTTAAAAGAAAGATGACATGGTATCTAAGATTATTGTATCAAATAAAAAGGGGGATCAAAATAACCAAGGACTGAATGAAGTATAATTTGTAATTTTGATTGTCGAACCCTGTTTGAATTCTTTTTTTTTTTGGTATTTGAAATTTCAAGGGCAGTCTTGTTGTGGTCATGTCTGCTAGAGGCAATGTTTGCCGATTATCTCTGCAGGCATTTATAGAGGTTTCAGATGGTGTGCCCTGTCAGTTTAGTTCCCACATGATGTATAGCATTAATTGTCCATGGGCTGCTGAAAGGATACATGCTTTTACTGTTGCAGAAAACTGGCTAGAAGAAAAGTAGTGAGAGCAAAGACAGTTGCCATTATTTTGCCAGTTCTTTAAATCGTCATTTTTTATTCCCTCAAGCTCAGTGATTGTTTTAAAAGGACTGATTCTGTCAAAGAATCTTATATTCAGAATACATGTATAAATCTATACAAATAACAAGCAGTCCCCATAGCACCTTATAGACTAACACATTTATTAGGTCATGAGCTTTTGTGGGTAAGACCCACTTCTTAAAGCTCATGATCTAATACATTTGCTAGCACTCCAAAGTGCTACTGGACTGCTTGTTATTTGTGAAGCTACAGACTAACACGGGTACTTCACGGAGGCTGTATAAATCTACAGTCAAAAGTAATTATCAGGTACAAAGCAAAAAGAAGTGGTACAGATGGAATGCTGAAGCATGTAGTTAGGTCTAGCTTTGTCCATGTAATCAATCAAACAAACAAAGTCGATAGAATGATGCATTCCATATTAACTGGTAGTTAGAAAGGAACTATGTTGACAGTAATTTTTTACTTCCATGTCAGCACTCTGCTGCTACAGAAGAACTACTGTCATAGAGAATGGGAATAAGATGCCATCTCAAGCTAGGGAAATAACACACAATCAAAGCAGTTGTAAGGCTCCACAGAATTCCAGTGAGGTGGGGTTAAAGTGGGTGCACTACAGAACATGGAGCTGATTCACTCCACAAACCAGAGTACAGGTGTGTCAGTGTGGCATTCACCCTAGAAAGGGAGAAGAGACTGCAGTGTCATTGGCTGCCCAGGGCAGCTTTAAAAAACATCCCTATCTATATAGGAGCCCTGAAGGTTGAGGCTGTACAGAAAACATGCTGAATAAGCCTGTTTCTCAAGTGGCCTCATTCAGTTCCTTGCAATGGCTGTTTCCTTGCCCAGTTCGAAAGCTGTTTCAGCCAGCCCCAGACCCGCTATGGAAGGGGTCAGCTTGGGTACCAAGAGTAGCACATGCTCCAATGTAATTTTCATTGGCATGTGAGAAGCAAGCTCTGACCTGCCCCTCCTGCCCCATGCAGCTGGGAGCTTGCTCAAAGCAATGCCGCATGTGAATTAACAAAAGACGAGCTGATGCTACCAACCACCACCTGAATGGTAAAGCTCTGCATCTTCGTTTATTTATTAATGAAAATGTTGCAAGTCAGATTGTTAGTGATTTTAATAAGTATCACCGGCACTCAGACCATACATGGAGGTCAAAAGGTCGAATTTTGGCACTCTGCCTCAAAAAGGTTGCAGGGCCCCGCTCTATAGGCTCAGTCTTGGGGCAGTTTCTAGGTATGCACTTTCCTGACGGACACCATGCAGTGAATCTGGTCACCTGAATGGCAGTAAATCTGCTTCATTTCCAGTTAACCTGCCAGCCACGTACAACATATGTGATCATTTGAAGATGTTCTTTACTTTGGTATAACTAAAAATAAAATAAAGTACAACGTAAATTGTCCAAATGTTTGCTCCCATCACAGGAAATTTAATGTT
The DNA here is from genome assembly GCF_033958435.1 of Carettochelys insculpta. Taxonomy (NCBI): domain Eukaryota; kingdom Metazoa; phylum Chordata; order Testudines; family Carettochelyidae; genus Carettochelys; species Carettochelys insculpta. Next base: position 306,115,042 of record NC_134137.1, on the reverse strand, counting down.
TCATGTGGTAACCATGATAAATCCTTTTTCCATGGCAGACGCAAGTGAGTCTCCTGTCACAGATGAGATTGTCGCTGCCACGTAGTTGGATACACACAGGAGCCAGGGTGCCCTGGTCTGCTCGTAGTTCCTGCAGCAGCCATCAGAGCTAGAGAAGTTCAGGTACAGTGGACACTGAAAAAAAGACTTCACAGAAGAACAGAGTCCCCCCTTCACACCAGTTTAGCCCTCTGAGAGTGAAGTGAAAGGAAATAAGCCTGTGTCGGGCCAGACTGAGTCTCAAGACTGAGAAAAGGAGAGAAGGGCTTGTAACGTGTCAGTTTTCAGAGAGGAAAAGAGTGCTTTTATGGAATTAATAGAGGGGAAAAAAGCACCTAGAAAATATTATCCTAGCCCTGAAACAATTTCCAAATAGATTTGCATTAGAAAATATACCATAGGGATCAATATCACACAGATGACCTGAAAAAGTGTGGATCCTGTTATTCCTGCCCATATGTAAGTCTCATTGATTTCCTCTGTGCGTGCATGTGTGTGTGTATTTATATATATTTATACATATATTCAGTGCTGTTTTTCTTTAAAAAAAAAAAGTGCTGGTATTCCCGCCACCCCCTGCAGTGTGGACCAGGAGACCCCGCTGCTGTGAGCCAGCTAAGGAGTGGCGCCTCACGGGCAGCTCCAGCTGAGGAACCCCGACCAGGGTGTGGCGGGACCCTGCAGCCCCAAGACGCACGAGCAAGGTCTGGAGGCCCCTTCAAGCAGGCGGCACCCTGCGGTTGCTAAAATAACACGAAAAAGGTGGCAGAATGCCGTTCCGGTGTGTTCTGCCAGACAAAAAAGTCCTACTAGTGTCAAATATATTTGAGGGAGTTTGTGGTCGAGAGGGCATTTAGCATGTGCAGGAAGAGACCCATGTGCATTCCAGGATAAATGACTTCCATGAAAACCAGAAGGGAGAAGAAAGAGGCTCAGTAGTTCTGTTCACCCGTTTCGTGTGCATCCTGCAATTTCTACTTCACTGACTCCATCCTGTTTCTCTCCTCTCAGCTGCTGTCACGGAGGGCTGGTTTACACTACAAACTTAGGTCAATGTATTCAGCATTATGTCAAATTTGAAATGAGTGTGTCTACCCTCCCCAGACCATCCTGTCTGCCTAAAGGTCTATTAAAATCGACCTGTACTCCACCTGAAGGAGCGAAGTAAAGCTTAAGGTGGCATTTGTGCCTTCAATTAAGGGCAGTGTAAGCACTGCGTTTTGTAATTCAGAGTTACAGGCCTCCAGGTAGGGGTGATCCAGAGTGCTCCATTGCAAATGCTCTGGCGAGCACTTTAAACTCCAGTGCTCTTAGCCAGGTGAGCAGAAAAAGCCCTAGGAACTTTTGAATGTTCAGTTCCCCTTGGATCAAGGTGAAGAGGTCGTCAGTACAGCTGAGCATGCATGCCCAGGGTCACAAACGCCTCCAGGAGACAGTGGATCTAATTGCCGTGTGTGGCGAAGTGTCTGTGCAGGCAGAGCTCTGAGCCACAAAAGCAATGCTAATATCTATACCAAAATTGCATAGTGCGTGATGAATAAGGACTACACCAGGGATGTGTAGTTATGCTGTGTGAAAATGAAGTTGCTTAGACAAGCATATCACAGGAAAAGGTTGATTCTGAGCCACAGACAAGGGAAGCTGGAAAACATGCACTCATAACCACCCACAGCAATGTTTTAATCCCATGAGGCCCTAGTAGCCCAGAATTTCAATCTGCTGCAGGGTAGCTACCCACAGTGCATCACTCTTTGAGTCAATGCAAACATTGGCAGTGAGGATGTGCTCCATCACCGGGCGGGTAGAGGGGGACATACAAAATCACATTTGTTAAATTGGATGCTCAAAGCTGAGTTGAATAAAAATGATGCAATTTTTTAGTGTAGACATGCCCCGAACTTTGTTCAGGCTACTCTTTATTCCCTCTCATCTGTTAATAAATGGCTGCCCTTCCCAGACTGCCTGGAACACTCTGATACTACGGTTTTTAAAATTTCCATGTCGGAGGACAGATTACAGGGGTAGCTCAGTCTTATAAAACGGATACTGCATAGCTGTTAAGAGTGTGAAAGGCGAGCATCTCACGCCATGGGCCAAATTCAATCCCAGGCCCATCAGTCCTTGAGTCCTTGATTGCTGAAACCATCAAGAGAGCATTTTGTCGGTTTTTATGTCTGGCACTAACCCTCGTGGGCTTTCTCGGATTGCAGTCCATGACATGCCTTTTTTGCTGTGCTGGTTTTTTTTCTGTCTTCAGTCTCTGTTATGTATAATGAGCAGAATAAAATTCAAAGCCAAATTTTATTAAAAGGACATCGCTAAAAACATTCTGCTGTCTGCTTGTGTACTCTTTGGTAATGCTTTAACATTCATATGTACAAGGAAAGGTCACCTGTTACATAATTGCTATTATTCTGTGACTTTAAAAAAATCAGAGTCAAAGGTAGGACCTTCACTGAGGTAGCAGACGGAAAGGACATCCGATTATGGTTTCCTGATGTAGGGCCTTGATCACTCCTATAACAGTTTTGTTGAGACACCACTTAGCATATTGACTTCAGTTGAAGAGCGGAAGGATGCAGAATTCAGAGACGATGATTAAGGCTAGGGCAGGGGTGGCCAATCTGTTAGGAACTAAGAGCCACAGACAGAGTGCAAAGAGCCACATATCTATCTATCTATCTATCATAGACAGACAGAGAGATTAAAAATAAATATATAATACATGGCTCAGTGCCCTCCCCTTCCTTTCCCCAGAGCCAGGCACCTCCAGCTCTCCCCTATAACCCAGTCCCCCTCCCCTCCCACACAGCCAGGCATCCCCATCCCCAGTGTCCTGCCCATCCCAGAACCTGGCCCCTCCAGACCCCCCTTACTTTAACTCATTACCTTCCCCCAGAGCCAGGCAGTCCCCCAGTGCCCTGCTCAGACTCTATGGCTGTGCTCACTGGAGCCGCTGCCACTACTGCCACTGCCATGAAGCCCTTCTCCCACCAAGCACTGGGTTGTGTGTGCGCAGAGTGGCAGACAGCGCTCTTGGTATGTGGCTCCAGGCAGAAGCCACGAATGTATAGACTGAATAGTCCTGTTTAATCCAATATTATTACTTGTGTGTGTTCGGTCATGGGGGACTGAGGAGGGATGTGCAGGGCAGCACAAAGTCTAGTGCCAGCCCTGTTACCTAGTGTTCCGCTAGTCCTAGCTCATTTCCCTCATGAGGAGAGCCAAGGGAAGGACGGCCCCTCTGAATTTGGCTTTAGTCATAACTTGTATGTTGAGTTTCTGCAAAGACTGCTATTCTGTAAACTATTCCAGTGAGTGCGGAGTAGAACTGGCAAGTGCAATGCCCTCACCCCCGCCCAATGTGTTTTGTATGATGTTGAGAGGAAACATTGTGCCTATTCAAATCATTTTAAAACAAAACAAAAGCCACCCTCCCCCCACAAAAAAAAATCCTCATGGCTTGGCATGGATTTTCTGGAATGCTGACACTGCGAAGGAATTGCTACATCACATCAAGGGATTGCAGATCTGTATGACAGTAGAGGCGTGCAGTAGATCAGACCTGAATAAAGTTTAAATTTGTCAGAGTTTCTCAATTATTCTCCCCAAACTACTAATGAATACATTTATGACACTTAAGCTGCGTCTACACGTGCACGCTACTTCGAAGTAGCGGCAGTAACTTCGAAATAGCGCCCGTCACGTCTACACGTGTTGGGCGCTATTTCGAAGTTGAAATCGACGTTAGGCGGCGAGACGTCGAAGTCGCTAACCCCATGAGGGGATGGGAATAGCGCCCTACTTCGACGTTCAACATCGAAGTAGGGACGTGTAGACGATCCGCGTCCCGCAACATCGAAATAGCGGGGTCCTCCATGGCGGCCATCAGCTGGGGGGTTGAGAGATACTCTCTCTCCAGCCCTTGCGGGGCTCTGTGGTCACCGTGGGCAGCAGCCCTTAGCCCAGGGCTTCTGGCTGCTGCTGCTGCAGCTGGGGGTCCGTGCTGCATATACAGGGTCTGCAACTAGTTGTTGGCTCTGTGTATCTTGCACTGTTTAATAAAAGTGTGTCTGGGAGGGGCCCTTTAAGGGAGCGACTTGCTGTTGAGTCCGCCCCGTGACCCTGTCTGCAGCTGTGCCTGGCTCCCTTATTTCGATGTGTGCTACTTTGGCGTGTAGACGTTCCCTCGCTGTGCCTATTTCGATGTTGGGCTGAGCAACGTCGAAGTTGAACATCGACGTTGCCAGCCCTGGAGGACGTGTAGACGTTATTCATCGAAATAGCCTATTTCGATGTCGCAACATCGAAATAAGCTATTTCGAAGTTGGGTGCACGTGTAGACGTAGCCTTAAAGATTAGTAATTAGAAAGCTGTTTCTAATGCATTTAGTATCTGGGTACTGGTATGATATCAACTATCTCGAAACTGTAAATAGTTTATTTGGTTACACATTTCTGTTTGCTGAGCCACGGATAAATTTTCTTGAGTCAATATTTGGTTCATCTCCAGAACTGACAGAACTCAATACTCCAGGTCTGATTCAGATTCAATGAGAGCTGCAGATATTTAGTACCTTTGAAAACTGGTCCATAATCAAATTGCCCACAGTCACACAAGTAGACTGTGGAAGAGTGAAGGGTAGATCCAGGTGTCTAGACTCCCAGAAGAGTCAATCCAAAAGGGAAGGCTTTGAAATTAAAATGATACAGTTGAAATGTGAACAATTTTTTTAAATCACCAATTAAAAAAAGAAGCTGCTTCAGATCCCCAATTATTAACACAATAAAATTGTAAGTTTAAACATTAAAAGGTACACAAAAAAGTTTTCCTGAATTTATGAGATTTTTATGAGGAATTTCTCTGTGCAATAATTATTAACATAGGTTAACATTGGTTGCAATTCTATAATGCAGAAAATTCAGCCGTGGATACTACATTGTCAGCTGTTGCTGGGTGAACATATAAAGTTGAATGCAGTTCTTGGAAGATGTGAAAATAAATATCATTGTTTATTTTAAAATCTGTTTTATTGTTATAGCTATGATTTCAAAGAATTTTAAGGATTTTTTGTTTAAAGTTTAGTTTAAACCTTAGTTTTGTTACTAGCCATTTGAATAAGCTAAGTGATGGTGAAAGGTATAAGGAATTTGTGCAGAAGCAAAATGTGAGGGTAAATAATGCATTAGGATTTTGGCAGTAACTCTTGCTATATAACACTGTTTCACTGGTTGCAATTCCAAATGCCATTTGATAGAATACCAACAGGAGAGGTTACACATAGATGTCAAGTTTTTTTACATTTGTACATATACTGCACTTTTTAAATTTGCCACTTAGATTTTGTGCCCATGAAAATATTAATTTAGTCGATACAAGCAAATTTTAAAGACATGGTATGTTTTAGTTCATGGAACTTTGCTGCATTTACTGCTTTGTAGTAAGAATTACTGAGCTCTGGGGTCTAGATTTCTGTAGTTTTCCTAACTTAAGTGAAATTGCTAGTTACAAACATAAATAGGTATATTTTCCAGCGTTTTTAACATGGTTTGAGTAAATAAACCTTTTAGTCACCTTTCACATAGGATGAATGCAAAGAAATCTCAATTAATTAACTTAACATTGAAAAGATACCATATACAAAAGGCAAAAAATACTGTTTGCTTGGTGATAATTACTAGTGTTCATTTTCTCACGTAAGTGATAGGACACATCACACTGTCGCCATAGCAACCTCTATTCTGTTCCATTAACTGCCTAATGTGAATTTATGAATGCAACTTTAAATGTGTGAAGAAAAAGGCTTGAAATAGCATGTGATTTATCATTTAAAATGTGTACAGATGAGTTATGGGCTAATTGGACCTGGCTTACTTGCTTTTGAGCATTAAAATAGTATATATTATGATCTATAAATTGTGTGGGTAGCCAATTAAATATGATGTAATTTAATATTACATGAATTTCAGAATGAGAATTTAAGTATTTCTCATTTTGAAAATGTTTGAATGTTTTTGTGTGATAATAAAAGAACGCTATTTTATAGTTTTGTGAGGAGTTGGCTACATTGACTTTAATTTTGTATATCAGACATGTATGTCATCCATTCTTTTGTTGTTAATGTTGGATTTATTGACATCCTATGACCCTCACCTGTTAAACATTATTATTGTAGTCAGTATTACTCTTGATTCACACCTGAAAAAAAGGAGAGCCTTATGATTAAGGCACTGAAAAGAGTTGTGAATTGAAATTCTGGCTCTGGCCACAGACTTCCTGGGTGACCTTGAGCAGAGCACTTCACCTGTGTCTGCAGCAGTTCCTCCCTCTAAAGTGGAATTAAAAATAACCTCCTTATCTTTCACCTTTTGTGTGTCTTGCCTAGTTAGGCCCAGATCCTTTAAACATTTATACACATATCATCAGTCCCACTGAGTGGTAGTGAAAGCAGTTGCGGAACCTTGGACTGTAAATTCTTTGGGACAGGAAACATGTCTTCACTTATGTGTTTTTACAATGCCTAGGAAAATGAGGTTGTAATCTAGCTGGGATTTGTAAGCACTACCATAATGTCAATCGTAATGTATTAAAAAAAACAAACAACATAAACTCTACATTAAGGGGCGACTATTAACATTGCTTAACTTTTGGGTGCGTCACTTCACAATGATAAATTAAGACTAGGGTGACCATCTGTTCCTGTTTGGGCAGGAGAGTACATTTCAAGTCCCAGTACCAGGCTGAATGGTTTTGGGACAGTATTTGTCCTGGATTCTCTGCAGTGCTGCTCTGAAACTGCCTGAGACTCAGGAGTGGCATTTGCTACTTTCTGCAGGGTGGGGCAGGGCTGAAGTGGACTTTAGGCTGTTCCTCACCACGAGGCCCAGCCCTCTGCTCATGTTCTTCCCTCTAAGGTAGGCAGTGGTAACAAGACTTTGGGGAGCCCTAGACCCTCCATCTGCTCCAGTGGTGCACCCTGGGAGACACGTTCAGGCCAGGGTTGCACCTGGGCACACAAGCACCTTGCAGAGCGTAGGTGGAGGGTCTGGGGCTCCCCAAATCAGTCTTGGCTTCCTGAGTGGCTCTTACCAGTCCCTGGCTCTGACTTCTGGCTAATTAAGACTTCACCTACAACTTTAATTCAGCCCCTTTCTTCACATGCATTAGGGTACAGTCATTAATTAAATGATCATGTTCAGTGTTTAGGAAATGTAATTTTTTTTTAAACAAATCTGAAAGTATTCATTGACGTGTGCAGGAGCAGGAAGAAAGTATTTAGGTTTTCTAGGAATAATAACAGACACTCTTCTTTTTCACATTTGGGACTTTCAGACTGGCAACTCTTCTCATTATAGGATATGTGATCAATCCTTTCTGCATAGCACATTCTCAGCATAATCCAGACCCTGGGTTTCCTTTTCAAATTCTGGTTTTCTGTATATATGACTGAGTATAATTCAATCATTCAGTTCCAGGAAAAATAAACTTTATTGTTGTAATTCATAAGTTCATCTTTCAAGGATGTCATGTAGGAGACTGGAAAACATGCTGTATAGATATGTTACTGAAATGCCTGTAACATCAGCCACAACTCACTTCCATGTTTCTCCCCACTTCAATTTTTCCCCAATGCTTTTATCCCATATTTAACATTCTCACTGTCTATCTCTGTACGGCTCTGTCAGCCAATGAGAAATGATGCTAATATGTATTAAGGATGATTCCTACCACTACCAGTCACAGAATCAAAGAAGCAAATTCCGCCCATAGATGTCTGCACAGATACGTCTCCCAGGAACACTGTTAGTCACATGTCTGTATCTGGGGAAGGTAGTTTAAGGTCAATTGGGTGCTCGTGTGTTTCATGCACCTGAGCTTTGACAAGTAGATTTAATATTAAATCTGGGAGATACAGGGCACAGAGCAGGGTGGTCAGGCATAGTGGCTAGAATCAGGCATCTGGAATCAGAACTGGGGTCAAAGTAAGATGCCAAGCCTGATGTTAGAGCTGGAGGCAGAGTTGGGGTCAAGCCAGGGGACATAGTGTAGAGTGTGGCAACAGGGACCTGCAGTGAGGTGGAAAAGCAGGAACCAGGTACAGGTGGGAAGGCAGGGATTAGGCAAGTAGGCAGACTCAATAGTAGTAACTAGCTAAGGATTCAGCTAGTTACTCAGACAACTTCTTGTGCCTCTTTCTGGTTTAAGTAGAACTTCCTAGACAATGAGTGGGGACTGGATGCCACTCCCAGTGAGGAACCTCATGGGTGGGGCCCTTTGAGAGCTAGCGCTTCACTGGCTCTTCTTCAGTGGTTCAGGTGAGCTACTGGGTGTGGCTGTGGTCTGAGCACTGCCTGGAGAGGGGGAGCTGGTTTCAAAGCCCATGATGCTTCATAGCAGAGCAGACCATTGCACTATAATAGGTAAGTAAAAGGAAATCCTTTACCCTTCAGGCATTCGTAAAACATTCACAAATGTTAAATAACATGAGAATAGATGCTTTAACTTTCAGGGAATAGAGCATTCTCTTATGAAGATAATCAGACAAAGTGGTGAAAATGAGACATTTCTTCATGTGGAAATCCATGTTCATGTTAGATCTCCATCTTTGCCAGATTTTCTCTTCTCGTGCAATGCACCACCTTAAAAGGCAGTAGGCTGAAGGAGACTTTCTCTGTTGCTTATGATGGGAATGTGACTAATTTAAAAACAAGAAACATCCTCCTCTCCCTGCAATAGGTTCTGAGGAGCCCCTCTTGGTTTCAGGGTTTGCAATGAACTTTTGAATGATTAGAAAGAGTTAGATAGTCATGAGAGGATGTTGGGATGATCAGATGATATTTAGGAAGAGATGTTATTTCTTTGTACCTGCCTAGCATCAAAGCAATAACATCATTAGATTACAGATATGTAGAAGGTGTTCAAGTACACACAGTTCATTATTTGTGTTTCAGGGGAAGTACTAACCCCCTTTTAATAAGAAAATCTAATGAAAATATGTGAATCTGTTTACCCTTTTGAAGAGTGGCCAAAGGCTGACGTTTAATCCCACAGTTTTTTGGCAGAGATCCCGAATATTATGATTTATACACTTGAGACTATAAAATTAGACTGGGCATCCTGCATTAAACAAACAAACAAACCATAATCATGTACTGTTTGCTGGGTGGCTGTTCTAAAGTGCCTTGACTTTACAGCTGCAGGCATAGTGTGAGATATTATAGTTGAGAGAGGGGTAAAAGAAAAAGAAGCAGGTAAAATGAAAAAAAGAGTCAAGAGAATGGACTGATTTTAAATTATTAAGAAATGATCTAGGCAAATGCTATTTATGGAACAATTTTTTAACGTGTGTTATTACAGTGCTGGGGCCCCAAGCAGGTTTATTCCTATGTGAGGTCAAGTACCTGGGCTTCTCAGTTCCTTCAGTGTGGAGCTGGGTCCACACAGCTGGGCAGGGAGCAGTGGAGCCCTAGCAGCCCAGTTTTCTTGTCAATTTCACAGCTCCTCATGGAACCCTGAAACTGAAATTGACAAGACAGCAGCAGCCAATTTTAAGTAAGGTGTTGTCCATGTATGCACTGTGTCACCATAATTTTATCCCTTTGGGGGTGGGATTATTGTGTCCATTCAGTAAGGTACTTATATTGGTGAAACAGTCTGTAGTGTGTATGGTAACATAATTAGGTTCATGTAAGCTGCCTTACATTCTTCTAACTAGTGTAGACTAGGCCTTAGTCTGTTTATGCCTACCAGTTGTTCTGCTTATAATCAATCTTAATGACTGGATTGAAGCCAGGAAAAATAGTTATAAACATGGAGTTTAAGCCATAGAAAGAGAACAACTAGATTAATGGTGGGTAAAACCTGACATAATTAAAAGAATGCCGAATGCTCCTCTGTGTTTGATACATCTGTCTATTTAGGTAACGAAAGCTATTGTATTTGTATCAGCAGCTGACTATCAAATGTTTAAAATCACTTACAGTGTGTGGAGAGCTGACTAATACAAAACTTGCATCATTCCATTTGGGATTTTGAAACCTGTTGATTTAGACCCAGATTCAGCAAGGCACTTAAACACATGCTTATGTCCCAATGACCTCAACATGACTTTAAAGTAGGGACAAAATAGAGTGTCTGGTACATGCAGTTACTCACAGCTACCTGTAACTCACAGCCTTCCCAGTCCCAAGTAATAGGGAGTGGCTGGCTCAGCTTTTGTCCCTGCTGTGGGTATTGGGCTCTTCTCTCCTCCCCTGCCACTCAGCATTTCTTTATTCAGTTTTCAAAGAAAAGATTTAAAGAAATGTTCCTACAACAGAAGAGCTACCCCTGATTCATGGATGTCCTCTTCCTTCTTTTTTTCTGAATATAATAAGGTCTGTCCCGACTGCAGCTTAGCCTCCCCAAAGGTGTTGCGTCTGGCCTCACAAATGCCTGGGATGGAGAGTTTGTGTGCTTGCATTTCTTTTGCTGCTTGTGTGCATCTCCCTTGTTCGCTCAAAATTCTTACATTCTGTGTGCCAATCTTCATGCATCATGTGTTTCTTATGTGAAAGCTGCCTGCTCTCTAGAGGTGTATGGGGTCAACTAAGGGTCATCGATGTGACAGCGTCCTTTTGGGTTTGACTGTTGTACCTCAAAAGCCTCTGCTTAGAGGCCCTTGGTCTTCCCTGGACTGAGGTGATTTCTATTTTGAATGATGTAGAGGTTACCATAATCTGTTATTTTTCACAGGGAAGAGTTGTTAGCCATCACCCAACCCCCAATCTGGAGAAACAGGAAATCATTTTTTGTCTGGTCTCTACCCATCAACCTTTCTGGCTTAGGTGGACCTACCAGGAGCACTAGTCTCCCACTGGCATAGCTCTGAGGGTTCCTGAGACACGCAACCCCCTGACCATGGCAAGGTAGCAATCCCATCGGGCATGCTGACTGGAGTAGGGTGCTATAATTCTTCTGAAGCCAGCCAGTACAACCCCAAAAGGGAGTAGGTCAGATAGAGATGTAATAGGGGCAGGCAGCTGGGAGACGGACACTTCCAGTGATCTCCTGATGGGATCCGTTGGCTGAGGTCATCTAACCAGATCTGAAACCTGTTGATAGGGGCAGAATGTGTTGGTGAGGGAGGCAGCTGTCTTTTCTGGCCATAGAGGATGACACATCATACCCATAGAGATAAAATTCACCCCAATTTTCCTTAAGTTAGAGAATGCATATTCTGGATATCTTGTTACAAAATTATAGGCATAAAGATGTTGCTTGAATGAACATTTGCAGAAACACTAACCCAGTAATCCCTGATTTGCAAATTTCATGAGTCTTAATTTGATTCTGATTATCCTATAAAACCAAGTAATTGGATGATTTCGGTCTATAATGTAACTCCAGGGTGACTGAAATGGAAGAGAGGCAGTTACCTTAATTCTCTGTTTAGTTAATATTTATGTGTCTCTCCGCTGGCCGATGAGGGAGGTTAAAGATTGTGGGCTTTTAGTGTGTCTTCGAATGTTAATCCTGGGCTTAATCCTGAGCCTCTTCAATGTGGTTGGACTGGATGGCTGTGTCACTAGCGTCTTCAGAGTGCCCACAGTATGAGGAATATTAGCCTGATGTGAAAGAGTTGATAGAGGGAGGGGCAGAGCTACTCAAGGAGCTGTAGGGAAGTTATATAAATGAATACCCTGTGCTGACTACCAAGCAGTTTGACCTAGATCTTGATCCTCTCCTTAAACCTCTTCTCTCTTCAGAGCTTGGAAGGGTACAACAATTCACAGATGGAAGGAGGGTGGTTTTGCAACCGGAGTACCTACATTAAAAATGAACACATTTGTTTCTGTGACTGTCACAGGGTTCCTGGCCCTTATGGCGTGAGATAGGTCCCAGATCACCTGTGACATAGCTAATTTGATTCCTCAGGTGGAGAGAATTCAGCAATTCCTGTCACTAAACCAAAATTCTGGGAAGGTATTAAAATAGAAGCCTGTGATTACTTAAGCTAAAAACTGCAGAGTGAATCTCTCAGGAGAAAATGCCTCTGGCATTAATTCCTGGGTATGGGATAATTGGGGGTGGATAAGAAGACAATTGCAAATTCTGTTTTTGTTTTGTGAAGAAGGCAAAGAAGATAGGCCAGGCCCTGAGTCTTCTCCAGGATTGTGTTTCAGGTGTGAGGGATTGAGTGCAATGGAAAGCTGGGCGGAAGAGTTTTGGTGTTTGTTTCTGGAACTTTAGGTTAATCAAATCAGACAGCCCTGCCAGGAGAGCAGTTACTGGGTGAGACAGCACGTGTGAAGTTCAGGAAGAGTGACCTCTGAATACGAGGGGGAGCTCAGGAGGTGGCTACTGTGTTACAAGGCTCCACTTGAACAAAGCACTTGGTATACATTTAATTTCATAAATGTGAGTAGTGCCACTGACAGCAAGGGACTATTGGTGTACTTAAAATTAAGCAACAGCTTAAATACTTTGTTGGACTGGCTCTTGCTCTGTGTGGTGGTGAGAGGAGGGAGAGAAAAGCTCTACTTCAGAGCTACTGACAAAGTGAGCGGAGGAGATATTTATCCCCACACCCAATAAAAAACACCATGAGGCAACATTTAAACAGTCTGAGTTCCTATTTAATATTGTAATGAAGAGTCCTGTGTAAATTCTTGAATTTATGTAAGTAAAGCATTAAACCCCAGCAGGCAGGAGTAGGTGGAGAGAGATTTCAACCCTGTTAACAAGAAGGATGGATCCTCGTCACACCTCACTGGAGTGTCTGATGCTATCAGGGTACAAGCAGTATTGGGTCCACTCACATACCTTTGGTGGCCTCCACAGCACAGATGTTCCAGGATCCAAGATTTATCCTCACATTAATTTGTACACCATTATACTAAAATTTTCACGCTAACGAGGATGTAGGTAGTTGTGCCATTGTTTCTCTTGTCAGGTGCTCTGTGGTATATGCTTATGTGATGCTTTCTTTGAGAGAGCAACAGAGCAACAGTGTGATACGAATCCTGTGTTTTCAGCTTTAAATTGTAACTGAAGAGGGGCCTTTCAGATAATTACCTTCTCTTTTTTGGCTAAAAAGAATGCGTAGTTGTTTGAGATTGCAATTAGGAAGTAAAAGGATTTAACAGATAATGGGTTCCCTTTCATAACTCTGGGGCAACCTTTATCTTACTGTTTTTACAGCTTTTGCCATATTTATTTATATAATATAGCACAGGACAAAATAATCTGTCCTTAGGGATTTATTTGACTGGTGACTATTAATTGAAAAACTAATTTCAGATAATTCCTGTGAGTTAGCAGGACTCCTGCTTCATTCAGCACATATGGTGGATGGTGCTCCTTAATGAATAGCTATTCAATATTGTGTTTTGTCCTCACTGTTTTGGTTGGGGCCCCAGGCATTATTAAATGCTTATTGTTTGCACCTTGCTCAGAAAATTGAATTGATGGGTTTTTCCTATGGGGCTATAATACATCACAATGGTGCCTGTGTGTGTCAAAAACACCAATTAGTGTATCTGCCCAATATCCCTGTTAGTTAAATTGCTATTATGACTGTTTTGCAGATGAGGAACTGAGGCCAAAAGTTTTCATTAATATTGGGTGGAGAACTGAGGCACCGGGGATGTGATTTTTCAGAATATAATTTGAACCGCTCTCGTCCATCACTCTGTCATCTGGCAACATCCGTAATCCGATATAATTTTAGTTAGTCAGATATCTGCTTATCAGGGGTGTAGCCAAGTTTCCTTATGTCTCATAATGTTTGTTTCCAGCCGGCAGTCCTGGCTCTCGGTGTTCTGTGCTGTTATTTAGCTCTAATTTACCTCTATTCAAAGAGCTCAGGAAGTGTTGATAATGCTGCTAGACAATATTGACCTCCCGTGGTCCAACAAAGTCTTTCATTTGGCACTGGTCAGGTTCTGAGGGTGCTGTACTGGAGAGGTTCAACTTACACTGAGAATTACTTAGCCCTTTGTCTAGAACTCAGCACTTGCACAAATTAGTCCCCAGGATTTCAAACTGGACACCAACCTCCCTTTCTTCCACAAATCCCTGACCCCACGCCCCAGCTCCAGTTTAACCAGATTCCTTGTCCCAATCTACTGCTTTCCCTACCACCTGTTCCAGCTTTTGTCCATTTTGTATTTGAGTTAGGCATGGTACTCTTCCATACTGCCAAAGTTTTATCAGCAAGGGAGTCAATGAGATTACAGGAACAATAGGTTCAGTGTTCTCCAAGTTCCACTGCCTCACTTCAGCATAGCCCAGAGCAGCAACTACATGAAAGCTTGGAGAGTACGTCTCCCAGGAAGTGCTAATGTGCCATACTTCCAGCATATGCTACGTGGTTTCCTGGGACACATGTCCTGATGGAGCAGAAATAAGGCTGAGACAGTGTAGTCTCACGCAGCAGCTCTGCACACTAGTAGAACTTTTGTTACCTCATTGCTGTACAGAAAGTCCTTTTTATGAACAAGAACTAACTTGACTCTGCTCGTGAGTGAGATACGATAGTTGACACAAGGGTCTTTAAGGGGATGGAGCACGCTGATGTGTAGATTTTCTGAACATGTGCAAACTGCAGTTTTTCAAAGACTGTAACTTGGCCAGGTTTGGGAGGATTTACATGGGTATGGCATAAGATAGATCCCCGACATTAAAAAAAAAAAAAAAAAAAATTCTTACCAAAGAATGGGGGCACTAGGGCTCAAAAATCTATAATGGTTGTCAGACTTGTTTAGCATGAGTATGTTAACAATTTGTGACTCACCTTGTCTCCTGCTCGTCATTCCAGGAATTAGCTCAGTCTAGGCTTGGAGCAGCTTCTTTTGGTGGTATCTCTCCTACTATTATCTTAATGTCTACTCTCCTCCACTTAGGCAGACCCATGTCCTTCCCAGACCATGCTTCCCCTCCCTCAGAATACTGCCCTGCAGTAGTGCCCTCACAGTCTGGGGTCCTCTCCTCTCAGGGAGTCCCAACCCCATATACCCACCTTGTCTCAGTGACCCTCTGCCAGTCATCATCTAGCCCCTGCCTCAGGAGCAAACAGCAGTCTTAAATGGCGACTCATCATTGGCAGAGGATGTGGATCTACTGCCTTGTCTCACCCTGTCTGCCTTCCTGCACCCTTAGTACTTGCCTTGGGCCCTGTAGAATGGCCTCAGGCTGGGGTTTATTTAGGCCTGGCTCAACCTGCCTTTCCCCAGCACTACTCTGTCCAAGATATCCCTGCTAGCAGGCACCTATATCCTTCTCCCTCCAGAGATGGATCAAGAGTGTGCTCCACTCCTGCCGGAGCCCTTCTTATATGGCCTAGCTGAGCCCTGACTGGCTGACTCTAGCCCCCATTTGATTTGGCTCCTGGAACAGCCCTGTCCCAGCGCAGTTTTTACCTCTTTTATGTCTGGAGTATGATGACTGCCCAGCTACAGGGCAAAACAATATTTTCTCCTATCCTCATTCTCAGCTAAATTATTTTGGTTGAATTTTTGGGGTGGGGTAGGAGGGAATCAAAACTAAGCCTGATGCAGACAATTTTCATGGAGAAGGTAAGCCCTCGTGCCTGAAGTTTTGCAAGTCACAAGCAACTGTAAACTTTGTCTTATCATGAAAAGTATGGAACAAACAATGATAGGTAGGTCTGCCAGCTTTGGCCATAAACTGTCTACTCTATTTCAGACCTGAGCTAAAGTCAGCAAAGCAAATTGTAATGATCAAAAGTCAACAAAGTAAATCTGATCCATCCTACCAAGAAGAAAATATAGTTAAATATTATCACTGAGCCATTCTGTGTCTAAAGACATACTTTCTGGGCATCTTTGATTAATTTAAAATAAGCAGAGGCATTGGACATAAAGCCAGAATCAGAGTAACTGCCAACCTCAGCTGAATGAATACATGAATGAAATGAGCTTGATTCATAATTTCTTTATGATTTTAGAGGCATGTACTAGGCATCTCATTTTCTGTCAGCGCAGGAGACACTTGTGCACACACAACTTCCCAATGCCCTGAGAAGACAAAACAGACCATTAAGTCAGTAAACACAATTAGAGATTACTCTGTGTTCTGTATGTATTCAAATTGCAGTGGCCAATCTCTTGAGACTTTGGACTGCTGACAACATAGTTTGTCTGTTCAAGCTGTAATGCATTTTCTATGTGGTACACTGTCTGGAGTGACTCACAGATGAAAGTGCAACCCCATGGCACACTGTCAAAAAAGCAGGTCACAAGTATCAAAGAGGTAGTCTGTATCTTCAAAAACAGGAAGTCCTGTGGCGCCTTTTAGACTAACAGATATTTTGGAGCATAAGCTTTTGTGGGCAAAGACCTGCTTTGTCAGATGTATGAGTGGAGGGGAGATGGGATGCCAGAGACTGGGAGTGGCTGGCCCATTACAAAAGCAATTTCTCTGCTTTGGATGTTCACACCTCCACATCAGAGTCTGACACTGGGCTACATCTTAACTTCTGTGCCAGGAAAGATAATGGAGCAGGTAATTAAAGAAATCATCCTCAAGCACTTGGAAGGTGGTAAGGTGATAGGGAACAGCCAGCATGGATTTGTAAAGAACAAATCATGTCAAACCAATCTGATAGCTTTCTTTGATAGGATAACGAGCCTTGTGGATAGGGGAGAAGTGGTAGATGTGGTATACCTAGACTTCAGTAAAGCATTTGATACAGTCTCACATGATATTCTTATCAAAAAACTAGGCAAATACGATTTAGATGAAGCTACTATAAGGTGGGTGCATAACTGGCTGGATAACCGTACTCAGAGAGTAGTTCTTAATGCTTCTCAATCCTGCTGGAAAAGTATAACAAGTGGGGTTCCGCAGGGGTCTGTTTTAGGACTGGTTCTGTTCAATATCTTCATCAACAATTTAGATATTGGCATAGAAAGTACGCTTATTATGTTTGCAGATGATACCAAGCTGGGAGGGGTTGCAACTGCTTTGAAGGGTAGGGTCATAATTCAAAATGATCTGGATAAATTGGAGAAATGGTCTGAGGTAAACAGGATGAAGTTTAATAAGGACAAATGCAAAGTGCTTCACTTGGGAAGGAACAATCAGTTTAACACACGGAGAATGGGGAGAGACTGTCTAGGAATGACTACAGCAGAAAGGGATCTAGGGGTTATAGTGGACCACAAGCTAAATATGAGTCAACAGTGTGATGCTGTTGCAAAAAAAGCAAACGTGATTCTGGGATGCATTAACAGGTGTGTTGTGAACAAGACACAAGAAGTCATTCTTCTGCTCTACTCTGCGCTGGTTAGGCCTCAGCAGGAGTATTGTGTCCAGTACTGGGCACTGCAGTTCAAGAAAGATGTGGAGAAATCAGAGAGGGTCCAGAAAAGAGTGACAAGAATGATTAAAAGTCTAGCGAATGTGACCTATGAACAAAGGCTGAAAGAACTGGGCTTGTTTAGTTTGGAAAAGAGAAGACTGAGGGATGACATGATAGCAATTTTCAGGTATCTAAAAGGGTGTCATAAGGAGGAGGGAGAAAACTTGTACTTTTTGGCCTCCAAGGATAGAACGAGAGGCAATGGACTTAAACTGCAGGAAGGGAGGTTTAGGTTGGACATGAGGAAAAAGTTCCTCACTGTCAGAATGGTCACAGAGTGGAATAAATTGCCAAGGGAGGTTGTGGAATCTCCATTGCTGGAGATATTTAAGAACAGGTTAGACAGATGTCTATCAGGGATGGTTTAGACAGTACTTGGTCCTGCCATTGGGGCAGGGGGCTGGACTCGATGGCCTCTCGAGGTCCCTTCCAGCCCTAGTATTCTATGATTCTATGATCTCCCCTGACTGATCTGACTTGTTTTCTCCTCTCTTGACGTATACTACTGATAAAGGACCATTTCTACCCTGACTGCATAGACCTTAAGAGCTCTAGCCCTCCACTTTACTGAGACCCCCTCTTTAAATCCTCCTGTGAACCCCCCCCCCACCTCATGCATCTGACGAAGCGGGTTTTTGCCAAAGAAAGCTCATGCTCCAAAAGCAGGTCAGACACCCCAAACTGATTTTATGTTCTATAATTGGAGTTCATCAATCCAGTAAGAAAGGTGAAATCCCAAACTACAGAGTAGTCTTATAATGGCCCAGAGACATTCCAGTCTGTCTTGTCACCCAGTCAAGCTAGCCTACATGCTCCATGGTGACTTGCACCGCAGCTTGCAAAATGGTTAGGTTGCTTCCAGTACCAAGAGACCAACCAGGCAAATTTGTACTTCAGAGTTCACATGAAAGACAATAGCGAGAAGCCAACTCTGCGATGCACTAAGTAAAGATTTATTAACTAGGAAAAAGGGAGACCAATTTGTAGCAATCTGTCAATTCAAAGCATCTTTCAAGGCTAACGGGTACCCAGCAGCATGGGGATCTCTGTGCATATGTTTAGAAATCCTTGCCCCTCAATGCAGACAGCATAACCCTCCTCAGGAATCCTTTGCCCTACACATCAGAGTCCAAAATGGATGGGGCAAGCTCATCTTAGGACACTCCTTTCTGGAGGGAGTTAGGAATGCAGTCAACTAGGCCTCCACCCTTTATGGGGCATGGTACCTTATTTGCCTTCAGTAGACCATCCTGTATTCAGGACGAGCACTTTACCTTAATTAATGCTGCCTTTTTTGTTTAATGAGTTACACAAGCAGAGCAGTTTACAATGCAAACATTAAAGATAACTTTATACTGTGGGCAGCAGAGGCTATAAGTGAGATTGATACATGCAGCATCCTATAAGCACTTACAAAGTCTAAACAATATATTTTTGTCAATTGAATATCTGTTATCTATTTTGATAATGCCACCACACAAGTATGCAAGACTCATTTCCAGCTGTGCATTTGAAAGTGTTCAGTGAGGCCTGGGTCCTTGGAATGAGAGGGCACATGATCTGCCCACATCACACAATGATACTGAGCTGGTTGCAATTATTTTTCCTGCATCAGTTATGGGAGCATTTAGGGCTGAAGTTGTAACATTTTAAAGAAATACAGAGTCCATTTGCATCAGGGAGTAGCATTTCTTTAATACTTAATTAAACCCTTGCACTCCACGTGGACATAAGGACCAATATGCAAAAATAATTGTGTTGTCTGCTATGTGTTGATGTCTTAAATTTGGCTACCAGCTACAATTTTTCCAATTTTACATAGGTAGGCTAAAATTTACATACTTGGAGACCTGAAATTCTAGCTCTCTTTGTAGCCTCATTTTTAGAAGTGTTGGGTATCTTCAGCTTCCACTGAAAATGTTGCTCTCTGCTTGTAATCTTGACCTCAAATAGATTGGGCAGTATCATTAGGGAGCTCTTACTTGTCAAACCAAAGATATTAGACCTCAGTTGCAGTACTGTGTCCAGTTCTGAGCACGACATTTCAAAAAAGACGTGGGGAAATTGGAGAAGGTCCAGGGAAGAGCAACAAGAATGATAAAAGGTCTAGAGAACATGAGCTATGAAGGAAGACTGAAAGAACTGGGCTTGTTTAATTTAGAAAAGAGAAGAGTTAGAGGGGACATGATAGCAGTTTGCAAGTACCTCAAAGAGGGTTACAAGGAGGAGGGAGAAAAATTGTTCTCCTTGGCCTCTGAGGATAGGACAAGGAGCAATGGGCTTAAACTGCATCAAGGGAGGTTTAGATTAAATATTAGGAAAAAGTTCCTAACTGTCAGGGTGGTTTAACACTGGAATAAATCATCTGGGGAGGTTGTGGAATCTCCATTGCTAGAGATAGTTCAGAGCAAGTTAGACAGACACCTATCGGGGATGGTGTAGATGGTGTTTGGTCCTTCCAAGAGGGCAGGGAACTGGATTTGATGACCTCTTGAGGTCCTTTCCAGTTTTAGTGTGCTATGAGTCTATCATTAGGGAGGGAGGAGCCCAAGAATTATGTACATATTTCTATATATTTGATGACTTTTTTTGAGTAACTATGCAAAAACCTGTATCCAGGTGATTAATTTACAAAAATTGTTCCAGAACAAAAAGAAATACTTAGAAAATGCAAAGAACTGGAGAATTGTATTGGACCAGGATTTCTGGTACAATTAACTGTACTGAACTCGAGCTCTTTTCAGCAGGAAGTGTCATAAGAAAGTTTTTGCCCAACCAAGTCAGCAAGAGCTTCTTGTTTTTATTTTGTGGCTTAATGTATTCCTTTAAAATTTCCTTTTTTAACATATTGTGCTGGGGAATGGCATTTGCAATGCTAATGCAATTAAGTAATAAAGTCCTTCTTAAGCACTTAGTAGGATTATACAAGTATAGAAATTTGAAGATTTCAACATAAAGAAGAAAGTAAAATGTTATTAAAGCCATAAAGCGTGTAAACCAGTGGCAACAATATTGTTGTAAAGGTTTTGTGTAATTATATGAATTACATTTGATTTCTGTGCAAATAGGGAAAAAAACAACATTATTTTCATTGAGTCTTTTTTTTTTTTCAAAAGGAGCTATCATTTCATTCCCTAAGCTAATGTTATCAGCAGTCAGGTGCTTCTGAAGTTTCCATCTTTCCACATTACAGAACAATATAAGCTACGAACCCATTTAATTTACTAATATATATTAATTTAAAAGCAATTTAATAAATAATACTTTTGTATTCTAAAGAGTGTGGAGCTAAAAATCAGAAGTATTAGGCCCGGATTTCCTTGGAAAGCTAGTGTTCATACTTGCCCAGTTTTAGGGAAGAAAATGCTTTTTTGGTTCAATAGTTTAGTCTTCTACCCAAATACCTTGGGGGATGGGGGGGGGCACGAGTGGAAAACCCCTTCACACACCTCATCACAGTATGAACTATAAAGTGATGAATATTTTTACCTTGAAAACTGCTGTTGTTGACTGTCAATTGGAAGGAATGAACTATTTGGTAATGGCAGTTTGGGGCTTCTGTAATAGTCCAGTATCAATCAGAGAGGTAGCCAAGTTAGTCTGTATCTTCAAAAACAACAAAAACTCCTGTGGCACCTTATAGACTAACAGATATTTTGGAGCATAAGCTTTTGTGGGCAAAGACCCGCTTCATCAGATGCATGAGTGGCAGGGGCAGAGTGGGGGAGGTTTCAGAGGAAGATTTAAAAAGGGGGTCTTGGTAAAGGGGAGGGCCCGAGTTCACAAGGTCTATTCAGTTAGGGTGGAAGTGGCCCATCATCGGAGATTAATGTGGAGTTGTGAACATCAAGACAGAAGAAAACAAGTCATTTCATCAGGGGGCATGTAATAGTCCAGGCTCAATTAGATTTTTTTAATTGAGGCATCATTAGTAGCTCTTTATGAGTAAATTAAAAGCTAACTTGCTTATGAGAAGAGTCTTTTTTCTTAGTGTGTTCTGTCAGGATTATTATTATTATTATTTTATTTGGCAGTTGGTGTTGGGACTGACACTTCTTTCTGATCTAGTACCAAGGAGGAAGTAAAATAATTAGATGTAGATAGGCTACAAGATCCCATAAAGCTTTCAGTCCAGCAAGAGATTCCTGAACTCTATGTTCATGCTTAATTACTTATGTCCTTATGCTGATCAAAGAGTGGTCTTTCTAATTTTGTTTGGTACGTTTTGGTTTATGAAATGGAGCAGCTGATAATTGTGCAATGGGTTATAGACAACATTCTCCCTTTCATTCTGGAGTGAATTTCAGAGTAAAGTTTTAGCATATTACTAAAATTACCCTTATTAGCACTGGGAACTTGGCAAGAATGACAGGCTAGTGTACAGTGTTGTGGCTTTTTTAAAATTGGTGATTGTTCAGAAAATAACGGCAGCAACAAAAAGAAAGCATGATTTTCTTTTGTTTGCTGGCTTGCTTTTTTTTATTGCCATTGTGGACAACAATGAATTGCAAGCTTGAGGGTTTATTATTGGTTATTGCAAAACCTGTTAACCTGTGCTCTATGATAAAACTGGATGTTGGGTATAAGACCCAAAATAAGGGGTATTCCCTAAAATATTGGACTGATAAAAAGACCTTATTCCATATACTTTTTAGATGGATAGACTCAGGGTTGTTTTTTTTTTCTGTTGTGTGTTTAATATGTACTTAACACTGAAGAAAATATGAAACATGAAAATCTCTCTGGGAAGATGCATCCCTCACTATAGATGCAAATGACAGGCCAACTGATATAAAAGACATTACTTGTTTGATTTCTCTGGTTAGATTGTGCTGGACACGGTCTGGCTCATCTTTTGTATCATCTGTGTAGCAGACTACTTTCCCTGTAGGTAACACTGCCATCTTGGGATAAGAAACTGTAAAAGCATATTCAGGAAATGTAGACAGGACATATCGGTTCATTACAATAGAGGAATTAGATATCTTTGACTTGAAAACTTAACCCTTTCACTCGAGTAGTAATTCAAGCTTTGTCTCACATAATCAAACTGCTGCCTATTAAAAGGGGATTTTCGTAACCTCATCTTTAGCAGTGTCTTTTGGGTGCTTAAATGTGACCTTAAAAACCATTCTTCTGTGACTACAAATATAATTTGGATGAATAGTGACAGAGAGAGAGCCGTGTTAGTCTCTATTCTGTCAAAACTAAAAAACAGTCATGTAGCAGTTTAAAGACTAACAATAATTTATTTAGGTGATGAACTTTCATGGGACAGACCCACTTCCTCCTGATCTGAAGAAGTCTGTCTGTCCCAGGAGAGCTTATCACCTAATGAAATACTGTGTTAGTTTTTAAGGTGATACATGACTGCTTTTTTGTTCTGATATAATTTGAATGAGTATTTTATTTCTAGTTTTAAATGATTCTCTTAATGGGCTCCCCATAATCTTAGATGTCACTGATTATAGGCCAAATTCTTCCTAAGGTTACCTCTGGGCAGCCCCAGCTGCCTCTCACGTAGGTGTATGGGTACGCTGCTAGCATGGTTTTCCTTATTGATGCGGAGGGGTAAGTAAGGGAAGCCCTTACTGGGGACTTAGCTGAAAAAGACAAAATCTTTTGGCTACAGCTACACTACTGAGTTTTTTTGAGGAAATCTGAGTTTTGTAGACAAAACTCGCCACGTGTCCACACACAAAACATGTTTTGCTGATAGTCTGTTTGCAAAACTAAGCACTTCCACCCGCAGCATTCTGCCTCTCTCAGATGAGGAAGAGAGCACCTCTGTTGACATAGTCTGTTGACAAAAATAGCTGTGTGGATGCTCTCAGGGGAGCCTTCTGTCAACAGACAGGGGGCATCCAGGGCAATGGGAAGCCCTGTTTGCTGTGCTTCCAGTTAACTGTTTTATCAAGAGAGTGGTCAGGCAGTTCAGCTGCTCTGCCGACAGAGCAGATTGCTCTTTTGATGCGCTTTAGTATATGGCTGCACTGTGTCAGAAGATCTCTTCTGACAGAAACGTCTGTCGACAGATGCATGTCATGTAGCCATAGCCTTTGAGTTCACCGAAGAAAAATGCATCTTCAGATTCATCTCCCATTCGTGTATTAGAATGTTAATTGGCTTGGACAGACCTATAATAGGGGAAAAAAGCATTTCCATCCTCCTCCAATACATCACATAGAAAGAAGGAACTAATTAAAATTGCAAGGCTTCTGGGACAAATTTTGTTTTAAACGGACTCTGAATTAGTCTACATGAGGACCTTGCTTTACCAGCTACTGCAACTGTGCTGTAATACAAATTAATCATTGTTTTTACACTTACTAAAAATGTGTCTGGAAAAATGCAACACCCAGTACATTATGCAATCAATAGCTTTGAATTCTCTTTTTAAAGTTTTCATATAGTAAGTTTTTTTTTTTTCTGTTTCCTATTCACACCCTTCAACATAAACATTGCTACTTCCAGTCCTACCCTCTTGTTATGTTTTGTCTATTTAGACTGTAAACTCTTCCAGAAGGGACTTCTCTTTCTGTGTTTGTACAGCACCCAACACAATTGGAATCCGATATCAGCTGAAGCCTCTAAGCACTACTGGAATAAAAGTAATTAAGCCTGCCAATGTGGGGGTGGGAGGGATCAGGGCAGTTGCTCTGGGGCCCAACAACTGAAAATGAGCGGCAGCAGCTGGAGCTATAGGCTCTTCAAATCACCACCAAAGTGCCATGTAGTATGCTCCAAGCAGCCCTAAGTGGTTGTGAGGCAGCACAGTGCACTCCATGTAGCGCTGAGGGATGGCTGCCTCAGCCCTGCCCCTTCTGCTGAGGCCCCAGTCCCTTATGGGACTGCAGAGCTGGCTCCCGCCTTGGCTTGCCCAAAGGCCCAGTAGGTCTGTTGGCCCCCTTGCAAATAATAAATAATTATAAAAACAGGAACATGCTCCTGAGTTTGAAGCTTTGGAGTTAGAAGATCGGGTCTCTTCCTCATTCTTTCACCGACTTCCTGTGAGATCTTGGGCAAGTCACCTGAGGCAAGAGTTATCAGGTACTTAAGCACCTTGTGAAATTTTGTAAAGCATCTAGGTACCTAGCACACATCAAAATTAATATGAAGAAGTCCTGTGGCACCTTATAAACCAACAGATTTTTTGAGCATAAGCTTTTGTGAGCAAAGACCCACTTCATCAGAGGCATGCCTAGTGGGTCTTTGCTCATGAAAGCTTTTGCTCAAAAAAATCTGTTGGTTTATAAGGTGCCACAGGCTTTTTCATTGTTTTTGGGGATACGAACTAACATGGCTACCCCTCTGACAATTGAAATTAATGAATTTTTAGGCACCTGGTTGCTTCAAAAATCCCATTAGGCATGTAAATGCCATTCTAAATTAGGTTCTTAATCTCTCTGTACCTCAGTTCCCTGTATGTAAACCATAGCTGAAAAAGCTCCCTTGCTTTGTGAGGACAAATATGTTACTATATGGGCTCAGACACCATGAAAAGCACCAATAAAAACTTGAAATGTTAAAACAGCATGTCTCTCTTCTCTTCATTTGTATAATTCTCTTACATCTCTCCCTTAATATCCCCTTGTTACTCATTTCCATTTCATTTTTACTGCAGTATTTTTATTGCTCCACCATCATTAGGGCTGTTCGTGTGCTATGTAAGCAGAATAATAAGTAGAATGCTGATCAAAGAGAGCAGTTGCGATGGCTTGTGATCAGCATTGCATTTCCATGTTATAGGGATGAAAGAAGTG
Organism: Carettochelys insculpta; assembly: GCF_033958435.1. Lineage (NCBI taxonomy): Eukaryota > Metazoa > Chordata > Testudines > Carettochelyidae > Carettochelys > Carettochelys insculpta. The sequence goes on along the minus strand of NC_134137.1, from coordinate 306,089,875 downwards.
GAAAGAAAAATGGTAGGCAAGGGGAAGGGACTGAACGGATTTAATGGCCATGAATCAAGAGGTCCTTGAATGATGACTAGAAAAAGAACCCCAAAGTTGGAATGTTTTGTGAAGTGGAGTATTGGAGTTGTTTACTTACATGTAATGGACACACAATAGTGCGGACAGTATATCTACATTGGTTATTTGTAACCAGGTCCACTGCCTGGGAGTGGCAGGGCGGAGGGGAAGGCGGGAACAAAGGCTATGTCTACGCTATGAGATAAACTGGAATTTAAGGCAGTTAGCTTGATTGTACCAAGTGACTGTCTTCACTGTAAATACCACGAGCTAAAATTAGGGAGCACTCATATCTATAGCACACTATCATTGGAACTGGGTGGGTGTAGCAACAAGTTCACATTTAACAGTGTCAATGAAGGGTTGTGTGGACGCACCATGTCTTTAAACCAAATTCACTAGCCTCCAGAGGCTGACTGGCACTGTTGTACCTGGCTCCTGGCTTCCCACTCCTTGCAGGAGCCATGAAACTGATCAGCACAGCAGCCCTGTTCAGTTTCCCGGCTCCCCCAGGCTGCGGGAACCTGGGAACCAGGCAGCAGGGTGAGCGCTGCCAGTGGTGGAGGTGCAGCAGGGCCTGCAGGGAGGGTGCAGAATGCATGGCTGAGGGAACTGTGGAATAGGTTCCCACAATGCATTGCTGCAACAGTTGATGTTTGGCCACTCTAGGGTGGCAGCACTAACTCGACTTTGTGTGGACTTTGAAGGAAGTGAGGATACTTGTAGGGTGCGAGAAGATTTTGTAACAATGTCATGAGAGCAGTCCGACCCCTCTGTTAACCCTCAGAGGAATCCTATGACAACACCTGCAAAACAAAGTACACTTGCCAACACTTCAAGGCTATGCTGGCAGTAGGCCACAAGAGACAGTGATAAGGAATGCATAGGCAATTTTAGGCAATCTTATGTTAATGAGTTAAGCTTTATCAGCTAGTGTTAGGAGGCCTGTTACAGAGCCTCCCCCCGAGTGAAGCTCTGACGCGTTGGGTTTTCCCCCACTGGTGACTGTGGCATCTCCGGGGCTCCCATCGCGGGTGTCACGCGCTTTCAATAAACCAAATATAGCACTCACCTTCTGGGTGCAGCCTCGTTTCTGGGGAACCCGAGCCTGGTTGGTTACAATACTGAAATCTGAATTTGTAAAACCCAGCATTATAGAACCAAATCTAAAAAAATTGAGTTTTTCTGGTAGCGTAGTCATAGCCAAAGGGAGTAACTGTGGAGATTGTCAGTGGCCGCATCCCCAGACCTTTAAATCGTGGCTGGAGCCCTCTGTAACACACTCAAGGTGCACTCAAGAGGATGGGTTAACAGCACTGGAGATCTGTGTCACTGATTTGTTTAAAGCACAAGGGAACCTATGTGCAGTTATGACCAGTGGTAGTTTTCATGACAGTGGGCACCTTTTTGTAAGAGAGCACACTGATGTACTCATCCATTTCAATTAGGCCACACATTTAAAAAAATACATAGCCTTTATCAGTGCTTTTTTTCTATACGAAAAGGTGCCAGAACTCAAGCCCCAAACCACCCCCCCGATAATCCCCCCCCAGCTCAACCCTCTCTGCAGCCAAAAATTGCCTCCCTCCACAGCCCCTGCCCTGCTCATCCCACCTGTGCAGCCCCAGCTCAACGCACTCCACAGCAAAACCCCGTGCGTGGCTGCATGTCCCCAGTTTAACATCCTCCAGCCTATCCCCTTCCCCAGCTCAACCCCGCCCCATGGCCCCAGCTCAACACTCCCCCCACTTAATCCCCCTGTGGCCCTAGCTCAACCCCCGCTGCATGCAACCCTCCGCATGGCCATGCAACCCTAGCTCAAACCCCTGCATGGTCGTTTGGTCCCAGCTCAACCCCCTGTGCAGCCACATGGCCCCAACTCAACCCCCTTAGCGGCCCCAGCTCAACCCTCCATATAGCCCCAGCTGAACCCTCCCCAGCCACTGTCCCCTGGCTCAACACCCTGCATTGTCATGTGGCTTCAGCTCAACTCAACCCCCCGCCCCCCTGCAGCCCTAACCCCCCACCAGGCTTAACGACCCACTCACCTCCCACAACTCCAACCCAATGCCAGGCATAATCCTCCCCAAGTGTGTCCCCCCACAACCCAGGACTTACATTACAAAAGCAGGTCCACATGCTTCTGCTGCTTCCCTGGCTGCGCGGCTCCCCCCTCCTCCCTGACGTACAGCCGCAGGAGCAGCTCCCTGACCTGCATGCTGAAAGAGCAGGAGTCAACTTAATTGGTTTAATGGTCCATCTGGTCGTTAATCCAATTAAATTGAGTCCTGCTCTTTCCTCTGCAGGCAGGGAGCTGGAGGCAGAGCAGCAGCAGCTGTGCCTTTTAAGAAAGATGCCAGAAAAAAAAGGTGGCGGAATGCAGTTCTGCTGCATTCCACTGCAAGACAAGCCCCAACCTTTATGATGTATATCTCATGTGAATATATCAGTGCTATTTAATATGAAGATAGAAATATTTAATCAAATTCATATCATAAGATAGACACGGTAAACCTGTCACATCATCTTTTTGTTCAGAACATCAACAGGCTAAATCATGACTGGGATTTGCAGTCTGTTGCCATGCAGTTTTTAGGTGCTCAGGTATTTAGACTTTAAGAATTATACCTGTGAACTGTACACTTATGTGAGGTATGTCTCTATTCTAAAGGTAGGCAACCTGTGGCCCCTGGGACACATGCAGCCCATCAGGGTAATCATAGTGTGGGCCATGAGACATTGTGCCGATGATGATGCCTCTGCACAATCAACCCTCACTGCACCCAGTGTCCACAGTTTTCTGCTCCCAGCCAATGGGACCTTTGGGGGTGGCGTCTGCAGGCAAAAGGGCCATAGGGCCATGCTGGTTCTTACTTCCTGAAGTTCCTATTGGCTGAAAATAGAGAAAGGTATCCATTGGGAGCTGTAGAAGGGAGATCTACAGATGGTCAATATCAGGGAAACATTTCACAGCTCACAATCAGATAACTCATATTGGCCTCAACTGGCCTGCAGGCTGCAAGTTGCCTACCACTGATCTATGCCATTCCAGGGATATCAGACCATTGTGATATCAGATGTAACTCAACTAATCGTCACCCTAACTCTGTAGCTAATTTGTATGCAACAATTTTGTTGGTCTAATTTGCCATAGCATTCTGCTAGGCTGTATACAAATACAAAACAATAAGATGATCCATGCTGCAGGGAACATACATTTTAATTACAAGGCCAGAGTCCAGAGAGGGAAACTGAGATTGGCCGTGGAATACAAGGAAATAATAAAACAAAAAAGAGGTCAAGTAGCACTTTAAAGACTAACAAAATAATTTATGAGGTGATGAGCTTTCGGATATAATAAGATACTGTTGGTCAGCTTGATGGGATGAGATCAGCCCATGTGGGATGACATCACCATGTACTTTCTAGTCCTCGTGAGAAAGGAGAATTTTAAGGAGATATTTGAAGATGGGTAATGACGTAATTTCATGTGGTGCGTCATCCAAGCATGCAGAACAGCACCGGGGGAAAGTCATGAAGGTACTTGTTTAAGAAGTGGAATATGGAGGCAGGAGTTGAATTCCTAATAAAAGAATGAGAGATGAGAGGTAAGGTGGGCAAAAGCTTTGAAGAACCTTGAAAGTGAAGACAAGCAGTTTGACTGATGCTACAGGGAAGAGTGAGCCAGTAGGTACAGAAGGAGAAAACTGACATGGTCAAAGCGATGGTCTAGGAAAATTAATTTTTACAGCAGCATCAGAATGGGTATCAACAGCACAAGGCTGGAGATACTGAGTCTGGGCTGGAGCTTTAGCTGTGAGGATAAATAGGAAAGGCCAAATAATGTTATGCAGAAAGAATTGGTAAGATTTAGACACTGTTTGGATATGGGGAATTAGAGAGAGTCCATGTAAAGGAGGATACCAAAGCTAGAGCCCTGTGTAACAGGCAGGGTGGTGATATTGTCCAGAATGTTCGAGAAACAGGTAGCGGATAGGGGAAGAGTGAGAACTCCGTTTGAGCCATGCTGAATTTAAGCTGGCAACTAGACACCCATGAGGATATGTTAGAAAGACAGACCAAAATTTTAGTTTGGATGGAAGGAGATAGGTCTGTGGAAGAAGAAGGTAGGTTTGTTAGCCATCAACTTGTGTCCGTAGTTGAATATGTTTAGGTGTGAGATCAGCCAGATGTTAGATATAGGGAGAGAGGATCAAAGAAGGTCCTCTGGAATCCTTACAGAAAACTGGAGAGAGATGTAGAGAACTATCCAAAATTACATGCTGAAGGAGCTATTTTTAAAAGCTTGAAAAGAATTATGTTCTTATGTGAAATACTAAGCCTAAACCTATTTTTTATTTTTATTGAGTTCATTTAATATATCTCCTATTTATGAGGAAACATTTCAAGGTTTATTTATCTTTATTATTATAGCAGGAATTAACTTTATGTGTAGGTTTACAGTTTTTGTTTATTAGATGGAAGTTTATCTGCTATAGCCCCCTTTCTCCTATTTCTGCAAATCACTCAGCATAACTAGAACTTTCGTATCAATCAGTACTTATCCTTGTACTTACTATTCTACAACAGAAGCTGAGTAACATGTAAACATGGGTCCTAATCTTTCCTTCCTATGCAAAGCCTGAGGAAATTGGCTTTGAGCAGGGTTTCTCCAGCACAAACAACAAGAAAAGCTGCTACATGGCAGAAGCTATACCCTCCTACCCAGTGTACCCCTTGCTGTAGCCCTGGTTCAGTGAAAAGCTGAGAAATCTCCTTACATCACTTTCTATCCAGCAAAGTGTTTTATGTGCTCAGCATTACATTCGCTTGGCTTTACAGGTAAACAATGGAGCAGTTTACGTATTTGGGGAGTATTTTAGACATAGATGGAGGAACAAATAAGGATATCAATGCCAGGATAGGGAAAGCAACAGCTGCTGTCAACACTCTCCATCCTATATGGAGTTCACAAATAATATCTCTGAAGATGAAAATGAGGATCTTCTACACAAATGTGAAAAAGTGCTCTTGTATGAATGTGAGACATAGTATACTAAAAAGTCTTCAGATCACAAGCTACAGACATTCATAAAGAGGTGCCTGAGGTACATCCTTCACATCAAATGCCAAGACTTTGTCACAAATGAGGAGCTTTGGAACAAAGCAGGACAAGAACCCACTGACAATTAAATCAAGAAAAGACAATGGGAATGGCTAGGCCACACTCTTGGAAAACCATCATCCAGCATAATCCATCAAGCTCTCACATGGAACACACAAGGAAAACACAAAAGAGAAAGACCTCAGACAGCATGGAGAAGGTCTACTGAGACTGAAGGACAACAACTGGGGTACTCCTGGAGCAGCTAGAAGTTTTATCCCAAGACAGAGTGAAGTGGAGGAGACTTGTTGATTGTCTGTGCTCCAAGCAGAGTACCAGGGTTAAGTGGTAGGAGTAGTACTTAAGTGCTTAAGCATCCATGTGTTTAAGTGCTTTGCTGAGTAGGGTTGGTTTGCTGAACAGAGAATGGAGAGTGTGGACCCTGCTCTACCCTAAAAATTCAACTCTGTAACAATGCAGATGGAACCCTTTAAGAGCACAGTTTCACACAGTGCAGGGTTTTCCATGGCTTGTCGTCTTTACTCCCAGAACTCGTCTTGTTTCCACCACCGTTTGTGACCTAGTCATCTTTAGAGAGTCTATGCAGGATTTTGGCTGGATTACAGTGGAGCAGCAGCTCTGCTATAATTAGGGTTGAGAGTTACTTATCATTTACAGGACAACTGACTAATCTAAGTGCTTTAACAGCTGCATGCTAACTCATTTTGCTTCAACATTAGCTTTGCCCCAGGGTAGTGCAGGGTATTAAAAAAGTGGTGCAGCTGTGTAAAGGGCTAATTTCATTCTGGGATGTATTTATAGCAGCATTGTATGTCAGAGAAGTCTTGCTCTGCTTGCCACTGATGAGGCCTCAACTGAAGGACTGTCTTCAGTTCTGGGCCTCAGGACCAGTTGGCAAGTAACATGGCTCACCTACACCTTGGATACTGCCTGATATTATGGTTGCATCATCTTAAAAAATAAGTACATTAGAACTGGAAAAAATAGAGAGAAGAGCAACAGAAGTGTCTAGTGCTATGGAATACCTTCCATATCAGGAGATATTAAAAACGCTGAGGGAGTTCATCTTCGAAAAGTCTGCCAAGGCAGTGATTCGCACCATGGGGTGTTTGTGCCTCTGAGGGTATGCAGAGTGGGTATATCAGCTCATTTAGCTATTTCCCAGTTTCTAACAGGCGACATAAAAAGCCCTAGTAAAGTCAGTACAAACTAAAATTTCATTTTTTACTGCTCTATATACACATTAATATATAAGTTCAATATGTATAGTCCAATTGATTATAAAATTGTATAGCAAAATAAAAAAGTAAGCTGTTTTTCAGTAATATTGTGTTGTGATTCTTTTGTATTTTTATGTCTGATTTTATAAGAAAGTAGTTTAAGTGAGGTGAAATTTGGGGGTACACAAGACAAATGAAACTCCTGAAAGGGGTACAATAATCTGGAAAGGCTAAGGCCTGCTGTCATCATGCAGCAGACCCCAATTAAATGCCCTATTTAAGGAGAAACATAGATAATACGCAAGCCGTATTTACTCTTTCAATTTTAATTTGAAGAACTATACACACAGGAAACAAATTCTAATTTTTGTGAAATATATGAAATATAATGTCAGGATCTGGGAGGAAATAATATGTATTTTTTAATATTTAAGAGTTTATCTTTGTGTGACTTAGGGGAGAAACTTTGGACTTCATAATCTTGTAATCATTTTTCTGATGCTATATCTTTTATTATTGATTACGATTCTTATAATTATTATCTATTACTATTGGAATATTAGGCTGCATCTCATAATATTTCCAAAGTATTATGTTATCATTTTGTACTTTTGGATGGATATTTATTACCTGTATAAAATATTCATTTGGGTGGCAGCCTGGAAAACCCTTATACACTAGAGAGAAGAAACACAATTCCAGTCTTAGTTTTGGTCCAGCTTTTGAAGCCCACATCTTCTGAGTCTCAGTTCTGTATCTTTTCCATTGGCTCACTCTGCCTACTGTACATACCAAAGGTGGGTGAATATGGCCGCCAAACATTTGGATCTGTCTTGTTATGATCCTTTGGGCCACAAATATCCCATTGCCCAGCACAACCCTTGGGCAGGCTTTGTGCATGCCACACCCCCACATGCCATTCAAAGGGGCCAACCTGTTCACCTGTGCGTTGTGAATGCCCTTGGGGACAGGATTTCTCCATTTGCTGCCCTCGCTCCCAGCACAATTCTCTCAGCTCCCATTGGCCAGAAACCAACCAATGGGAGCTGCCTTGGCCATTCCTGTGGGTGAAGGAAACTTGCAGATCCCCCCTCTCACTTAGTGGCACACCATGCAGAGATCACACGCTGGCACCAGCAGCTGGCTGCTTTGAGTGGTATGTGGAGCTGTGGCAGAGAGGGATCCTGGCCAAGGGTCCCACTGGGCTGCTGGCTGGAAGCCATCTAACATAAGCACTTCCTGCATGTGGCATCCCATTCCTGTACTCCAGTTTCCTGCCCCCAGTTACAACGCCCTCCCGTCCCAGGTCACAACTCTCTCCTAGACCTTACACCCCTTCCTACTCCCTCACTCCATGTCAGAACCTACTCCTTCACCTAAACTCCTTCAAGACCCCAGATCCTCTCTTACTCTCTAGTCCCTCACCCCAAGCTTCCTTCTGCCCCCAGCCTCTGTCCCAGACCCCACACTTCCTCCAAGAATATCACAGAAAAGTGTGGCCCTTTGACCACTTACCAAATCTTTGGAGTACCCCCCATCAAATATTATGGCCCACCCCAATGTGTACTAGAGTCCAGAGAGCAGTGGAAGGACACTATAGCAGTGGAAGGACTGCACTTAGAATTCTGCACAAGCTGGCACTACAAGTGTAGCAACAAATTAGAAGGAATTCAGAGACAGCCATTGTGAAAGATTAAGTATTCAGATTCATGAAGATGTATAAAAAGTAATTTTATTTCGTTTGAGTAAATAATGAAATAACCAATATTCCCACATTTTTATATATAGCTAAGAAGCAGTTATTAAGAAGAGATGGTAGATGGTTGTCTCTGCAAACTTTGTTGTGATATAAAGATTATTGCTTGGCTGAGTCTTTGCTAATCCACAGAAATTGTTTACTATACGGTTGGTATAGTGCCTGACCTGGAAAGCTGAATTTCAAAGGTGTACGTGTTCCTACACAATCATGTTAATGTTATGTAGACAGGGGTTGTGATTTTGTACCATTTACAGCTTATTATACTTTTTTAATGGAAGTTTAGTATACATTATCAGATTCCACACTTTGGCTACTATATGTACATTATTTGGCAATATGTTTAGTGTAAGCAGTGCAGCCAATCAGCAAGCAGATCAGGTCAAGAAAAGTCTGAAAATAATGCAGACTGTTAAATAGCCTGCCTTTTATATCTCATAGCATAATGAGACACTGATTCTGAGCAGGGCCAGTAAGCAGTGTTATAAAGGAAACAATACAAATAATTGTTGGGATCTATTAATACATTAGTAGAATCAGGCTAAGTCTCCAAAGTAATGACTTACACACAAACCCAACGAACAAGACCCAGATGTGTTTATTATGAGACGAGGGTGCTGAGGCAGCTCCACTCCTGTTGCTGTTACAAAACAGTTCCCCTTTTCCCACAGGTAGACCCAAGTGTCTTCTGAGAGTTAATTTCTCAGATTAGGTTTCTTCCTATTTGGAAGCAGAAGCACCATTTAAGATTTATAAGAGAAAGTTTTCTGTAGCATGTGCTGGCTAATAACATGAAGGGATTCCATTTTTCTTCAAATGAAATGTCTCTATTAAGAGAACTATCTAAACAGAAGCTACAACTGCAGCTAGTGTTCTAGTCTTATACATACAGACTGTTTTTCATGTCTTCTCCAGATTCTTCCCTCCTGCAATCTGTTCTCCTTCCCTCCAAGTTCGATGCTGATTGCTGCAGAGCACAAGATGATTTTGCTGGTCTGCCATTTTGTTGTGCCTTATATTTCAACTTTATATTTTAACCTTCATTTACATTCGATTAGTCATTGCAAAACCTGCAGACACACTGTAAAGTCTAACGCACAACTCATTGTAGAATAAGGATAATGTCATTTTCAAGCTTGAGTGCCTGAAGTTATAAAGCCAGATGAGTGGCTTTAAGCACTCAGGCTGTGTCTACACTATGAGATACCTTCAAATTTAAGGCAGTTAGCTCGATATTACCACATGACTGTCATCACTGTAAATACCATTAGCTCGATTATTTTGGGAGCAGTAATATTGAGATAACAATATTGCAGTTACCTGATGGCTATACTGTCAAGCTTGAATTCAAAAGTTTGATTAAAGGCCAGCATGGAAGTGCCATGTCTTAAAATCAAATTTATTAGCCTCCACAAGTGTCCCTTATGTATCCCACAAAGCTATGCAAGCTGCACCTGGCTCCCAGCTCCCTGCTACCAGCAGGAGCTGGGAAACTGACCAGGGCTGCTGCACTTCTGTGGTGCAGGGCCAGGCGCCCCACGGCCAGGCACCCCATGGCCAGGGGGCTCCTGCTGCAGGGAGCAGACGACCATGGGCAGGTGCCTACCCTGCAGGCACCCTTGGCCACCTTAAAACCGGTGCCCCCAGCCAGCAGGCTCCAGCAGCTCTTCCACAGGAGAGGCAGGGGTTCGGGGTTTTTTTGGTGGGGGAGTTTTTGTGGGGGCTTGTTTTGGGGCAGATTTTTTTGGGGGAAGTTGGGGTGGGACTGGGGCTGGGGGAGCCTGCGGGGAGGTGGAGTAACCCCTCACATTTAATGGACTGTGGGGAAGAACAGACAGCCTCTCTCTCCTGTTCGTCCATTAAATGGAAGGTTTACTGTACTAGCAGGAGCTGGGAAACTGACAGTGTTGCTGCACCTGGCTCTTAGCTCAGAATGCGGGGCTGAGGAACCTGTGTGATAGATTCCCACAATGCAGTGCTGCAACAGTTGATGTTTGGTGATTTCACTGTGGAAGCAAAGTGTTGAATTTGTTGTGAGCCTGCAGGAAGTGCGGATGCTCAAAATCGAATTTAAAAAATCTGGCATTATAAAACTGATTTCAATAAATTTGAATGTCTCACAGTGTAGACATAGCCTCAGTGTTGAAAACCCTCCTCAAAACTGTGATAAGAGGAAAAAACCTCCATTTCAATATGCCAAACAAGTTGGTGTAAATTTTAGATCATGCCAGTGATGACAGAGTGAACAAAATGCTAAAAATCACTGAACAAGCAAGGAACGTGTTGAAAGAAAAACATTACTATAAGGAAAAAAAAAGAGAGGGACCAGAGTAACAAGCTGCCTGGTTATGATGCAAAATTTCTCATAAGGCTACTTGGGGCATCCCAGCACCCAAATATACAATTCAGACTCCCTCTTCAGCATTACACATATGTCTAAGAAAACAGGCATGGCTGAAAAACAAAGTCCAGTGAAGAGCTATATAGAGAGCATGGAACAATCCAGTTTTTTGCTATTTAAATGAGTTAAACCATGAAAGAGAAAGAGGGGATGAAAATAAGGTGAGAGACATGCATGAAATAACAAATGTTTTACATGATAATAAGGATGCCTGAGTTAAAAGCTTTGAGCAGTTCAGATAATGAAAGTTCAATAAAATAGCCTTTTAAAATCCTCCTGCTTAACATGTTTCAGTGTAATTGTGCAGCCTGCATAGGATAATCCAGACATCCACTGGCCCGTCAAATCGCTGCTTAAATAATCTAGAAGACTGTACAGAAAATTGAACCATGAGCTTTCTGTCATTTTCTCTGATGGAACTACTTGTTTGAAAATACTACATTTGAAGATTCTGTATTCTGACCTTGCTGGATCTTCTTAATATCCAGTGGCTTTGAGGGCTTTATTATTCATTACTTCAAATTTACACTAATTATACAGAAAATGTGTGTTTTCCAACCTTGATGTTCATACAGAAAACAAACCCTGTAAAAGTTGTACCTCCTAAAACCTGCACTTTCTGGTCCAGCAACATCCATGGTTCAGCAGGAGGGCAAACAAGATCTGGGTCCCAGAAGCCCAGCAGGGCTGAGTCTGGACCCAGAGCACCAGGGTGCACCAGCATCCCCCAGCAGCCTTGTGTGGTGGAGGGGGGAGGGGAGCTGGCAGCTGGAGAGCTGGGGAGCCCTCTGTGGGGAGCTGTGGTCAGAGTCTATGTCAGGTGTGGGACTGGTGTGGTGGGGGATGTTATCCTCCTTTGGTCTGGCAAATTCCCTTATTCAGGAGCATTCAGATCCCAAGGGTGCCAGACGAGTGAAGTGCAAACTGTATATACAATGGGATAATATTAACCAGGAACTATGTGAAATAATATCTTCTGCTACTCTCCAGCTTCAACAATCTTCTTGTTAACAAGGGAGAAAAGATGGGACTTGCATTGTGTCCTAAATACACGATTAAATTTGTATGTCTTATTTGATTTCAGACAGATGGAACACCCCCTCCCCAATAATTCTGGTTTGTGAATTTTAGAACTCCAGATCACTATGAATGTGAGTTTAATCTTAACTAGATAAGGGGCACCTGGTCCGTCTAGAAGTCCTGTGGCACCTGATAGACTAACAGATATATTAGAAAGTTATATTATATAAACTTTCATGGGCAAAGACCCACTTCATCAGATGAATCTTCGTGGTCTTTGCCCATGAAAGCTTATGCTCCAATATATCTGTTAGTCTATCAGGTGCCACAGGACTTCTTGTTGGTTTTGAAGATACAGACTAACTCAGCTACCTCTCTGACACTGGTCTATTTAGTTTATCTATAGTGTCTGTTTAGTGTGATGGAAAGGATCATTTATGTTGGCTAGAATATGTTTTTCGAGCAGCAGAAGATGGCTGTTATTTTAACAGTGTTCTAATTTAAAAATAAAATGCAAGGGACATGGAAGTCCCTCAGTCTTTGTTTTGCCATAGCCTTCAAGTAAGCTTCTTTGGTTGTTATAAGCTCTACTAATATACCGGAAAGAAGATTTGAAATTTTATGAGGAGTTTATGAATCCAAAATTCAGTCCAAGGGATCATAAGTGCAAAATTTGAAGATTTAGCTGACTATGTAAATGTATGCAAGAGCTCTTTCTTAGAGATTGGAGTAATGTTATCAGTTTATAAGGTACAGTAGACAGAAGGTAAATGTGAACTATGCAGAGTGTGAACAGAGAGATACTGGGACATGTACAGTGTTTTATATCTCAGGTGTATTTCACAGGCCTGGTGTTAGTTTTTTTTTTTCCTGACAACCTCCACGGACAAGTTTCCTGAAAGGTAGGTAAGCCATGTAGGAAACAGGACACTCATTGAATGTCCAGAGCTGCCAGTATTGTCGGACTTTTAAAGTATTATTGCCTAATTTAAAGAACGGAGTGCTATAGTTTGACCTTATAGCTATTACATTCTGAGTCAAGTGTCACAGACATTACTAATTAGATAAAATGCCCCACTGGAAGTCTTTGATGGTAGAGTCAGAGTTTAATGTGCTCTTGCAAATGAATTCTGAGACCATGGAACAATTAACTTGTCACTGTGTAAGCCCTTACATTTGCTGCTTAAAGAATTATACTGAATTAAATCCTGTTTCTGTAAGTCAGGAATTCTGCATTTTTGAGGTATTGGCCAGACAGAGTCAAAACATTGTCTTTGAAGTACAAAGTTGTAAGGGCACAAATGAATTCATCCTCACAAGATGGGTAACCTATGATTTAAAAAAAAAAAGAAAAGAAAAAGAAAAAGAAAGGTCTTTGAGTGCTATGAAGAAAGAACAAAAGAATACTTTGATTTAACTTCCTCTTTTATTTCTTATTATAATTCCAATTTGCCAGGCCCTGCCCAATTGTATATTTGACTTGCATATGAACAACTAGAAGCTAAAATGAACTGTCCATTCACAAAGTCCCTTTTGAATAGCTGTCCTTTCCCCATCTATTTAATATTCATACAATAAGAAATCTTTGAAGTGAATGCCAGAAATTTTTCACAATTATATGCATGCAATATTTAATGTACTATATATAATATATACCATTTTAAAATCCCCATTTGTGTAAGATAATTTGAATGGCTCTCTGTTCTCAAGAACATGTCCTTATAGTCAAGTGAAATCAAATCTTTTTCATACAAAGCTGGGTTTGTAATTCATAATTTGGTTCTACAGGGACACCTAATTATGAAACCATGTTTTTCAACTTACTGGTAGCTGAATTCTTTCCCCTTCTTGTGTTTTCAACAGAAAGTTAAGCTTCACTGACATTGTGCAATTACCTTACAGCTCACATGCACTTGAATTTAAAATTTAATCTGTTCAGATCAGCTTGCATTACAAGCGACTTGTGCTTAGCATGTTCCATGAATGATTCAGTAGATCTTAATAGCTACCTTAGTAATTTCTTATGACTCGTTGAAAGTGATCACATTAGTAAGTGGCAGTGGTAAGTGCTAGCCACATTGTGCAAAACTAGTTTTTCATGAGCATTGTTGAGTCAAGAATGTGTTTCTGTAACTGCTGTAGAAAGGGCTGTTTACTGCCTCTTAGATATATTGTATTTGAAGAAGAGGACACTTGAGATTTTTTCAGTTTCTTCCTGTTACACACACAATAATGTGCCAACCTGACAGCCATCATACTATGCTTGCCAGCTGATATACAGAACTCTCTCTCATTTGCCAACACAAGGAATAGTACAAACATATATATTAAAAAAAAAAAAAAAAAAACTCCAGGAGCAGCATAAATAGTAACTCCAAGAGATGAGAGGAAAGTGCTTTTGGAATCCACAGAAATCCTTCCTTATACTGTATTCCTTGTAGCAGATAAAGTAGTTTTGGTTTATGAAAAGGCAAATCACGTTAACAGCAATTGAATGAACTGAAATATCTCATGGGAAGTATCACTAGAAAGAGGTTCATATTTTGTAATCTTTACATCCTAAGGACTCATAAGTAGTATTCAGTACAGCAGTGAAGGAAGTTTAGTGTTTTTCCCCAACTATTACTCATACAAATATGTAAATTATGAATGGGGAATGCTGTCATTTTTTCTGACATGGTAATGTTTAATTAAATTTAGCTTCATGGTGAAAGAGAAGGATAAATATCTCTCTTTCAGAACCTGAATCTAAACCACAGAGTCAGGGCGGCTGACAGACATTGCCTGGCCCTGGCAAGGTCGGGAGGTGGTGGCTTTAGACTCCTGGTGGAGGTGGGTTGCCTTGAGCAAAAAGGGCAGAGCTTGTGGCTAGCTTCCCCCAGCCAGTCCTTCAGCACTAATTGACATGCACTGCTGAGAACGCTGGAATAGATGTAAAGGGTTGGGGGCTCTGGTGGTCGAGAGCACTGGGCACTTTTAAATCTCTGAGCCCTGGAATTTTTGCCCACTGTGACTCTCCTCTTCCCAGCCTGAGTTGAAGGTCCAGCTTGGCGCTGTGATTATCGCGTGCTCATTACATTTAGAAATTTTGCTAGAAAAAACATTCACCTTTTCAAAGTTATAAGCCAGGCAGGCTCCCCTTAGTTTTTTTTTTCTTAAAACTAAATATGGAAGTTTTTAGAAGGCTGTCCACTATCATTTACTGTTTGTATTTTTTTAACTAAATAAATATATGAGGGATGGAGGCAGCATTATGCATATGTGGGGCTTGATGGAGATGACTCATTGACCAACATTGTTTGGGGCTTTCATGAAACGTGTTTCAGTAAATAAAATTCATAGGTCAATAAGCAATAGGAACACAGGCTAATTATAAAATAAAAACCAGAAACGCCAGTCTGCTGAGAGATGTTGACCTGTGTATGACATACACAGTAGTGGTGACTAAATAAGTGTACTAGCATGTTGGAAGGTAATCATCTCTGTTCCTGCACAACAGTTATATATACAGAACGGTCATCATTCAAAAAAAGCAAAGCCTGCTCATTTAGGACTCAGTCTTGCAAAATGGTGAGCACAGATGTGAGGTGGATGTTGAGCACCTTGCAAGATTGAATCTGTAATCAGTTCATCCTCTATGTAGCACACTAGTGTTGAGAATGTCTCAGGACATTCTCCAAAGTATGTGTTAAATGCCCTTAGAATGGAGGGAGGGAACCAGACCACAGGAGGGAGCTCTGGAGTACTCCAGCCCTTGATATGGCTAATAAGGGATCAGATGCGTAGGGACCAACTCCACATGTGCTTTGGCGCTGGAGCACCCATGGGGAAAAATTAGTGGGTGTAGCGCATCCACTGGCACCAAGCGCCCTCTCTCTCCCTCCCTCCCTCTGGTGACTCTGGCCCTCCTGACCAACGCATCCCCCATCCTGCCAGCATTTCCAGAGTGCTTTAAATTAGCTGATTCACAGAATTCAGGAATGTTGGGGAGGCATGGTGACAGGGTGCACTCCCGGGAGGAGGCAGAACAAGGAAGGAGTGAAATGAGGGAGTAGAGTGGGGACAGAGTGGGGGCTGAGCCCCACCTCAAGTTGAAGGGAGACATCAGCAGCTATGGTCAGATGTGTCGGGTATGTATTAAATTCCTGAGGGTCAAATAGCGCTCTAGTTGCTTGAGAAGTTATATGCAAATGTAACTCTGCAAAAAATAGCATGTGTTTTTCTAATTAAACAGTTAGACTGGTGTCAGGTACAGTCATGTTTACTTCTCTGTGGCTCTGTCTACACTACAAAAATAACTTTGAAGTTGAGCATCTACATCTACACACACCCTACTCTGAAGTTAAACTTCAAAGTAGGGCACTACTTCATTCCTGGGAATGGATTAAGTTGGGCTCCCTACTTCAAAGTTAACCTCGAAGTAATGGAAAATGTGTATAGACTCTCTGTTGGCTATTTCGATGTAGTGCCTGACTTCAAAGTTAGTTCCTTGTGTAGATGCACCCTGTGCCTGAAAGAAGCAGACACAATTTAGGAGTTTAAATACCAAAGTAAGCGAACATTATTTAACATGGCTTATTATACATTATTGTACGTAAGTATGAATTAGTGTAAATATGCATTTTTATGAATATTACCCACAGCAGTAATTCTTGAATTTATATAGTGCCCTTCATTATAGAACATCACAAAGTTCTTCACACATATAAGCAGATCTGTCTGTATGTTACAGTGCTACAGAAGTACCTCTGGTGCATGGTATACTTGAAAAAAGTAGGAGGGATGAGAATTTTGGCCAGTAACTTTGGGCCAAGCTCCTACGCTTAAGGAAATTACAGGGGAGTATGTGTGAAACAAGAGTTCTGTTTCTCATAATTTTTCAATGGAAAATTACCTTTGAAGCCCCCCAGCCTGTTGCACCAAAGGAAACAAGCCTTGCAGTCTTTAGATGTTCCCTACTCAGCAAAATGAAATTTTAACTGCATAAAGACTTCTGGGTTTGTCCCTCTGCTTGTGAAATGACAAGTATCAGAGAGGTAGCTGTGTTAATGGGCCATTTCCACCTTGCTGAATAGACCTTGTCAGCTCTGGCCCTCCCTTTTACGGGGACCCCTCTCTTTAAATACCCCTCTGAAACCAACCCCCCACTCATGCATCCGATGAAGCGGGTCTTTGCCCACGAAAGCTTATGCTCCAAAATATCTATTAGTCTATAAGGTGCCACAGGACTTCTTGTTGTTCTTTGCCTGTGAAGTTATTCCTTTGTCACTGAGACCTCATCAAGTTGTAAGCTCTGTGTCTGCTGTTTACAGTTTGGAAGATCTGATCCAAAAGCAGGAATATGAAGAAATTTCTTCCAAAAGCAGGAACAAATATTTAATGTTTCTTTTATATGCAGGTATGGTGCAAAATTCTTATTATTTATTATAAAGAAATTATTGTTTGTAAAATTGTTTCTTACTTACAAGACTGTATTAGGCAGTCCATGCATTCTAAAAATCACATGCACATTGGGGAAATCAGCAGGGCTAGAGATGGAGACCAAAATCTTCTGGACTGATTTCTCATTCATCATTTCCAATGAGCCTAATTAGATTTTTTTTTTAAATTTCCAGATTTGGTCAACTAAGACAAAGATTGCAGATTGCATCAGTTATTTTTGGGACATATCCTGTGATATGGTCCTATTGGTATGTGACATACATCAGGCCTTTTAAAATGAGATGTCTTCCTGTAACAAGTCCAGTGATGCCCAGCCCCTTGGTCTAGGGCGGGCGGCAGCAAAAAGGGGGGTTAGGGCACCAGCCCGTACTCAGTTCGGGCGGTCAGCGGCTCACTGCTACAACACCATACAGGCCCCAGCCCTCAATCTAGGGCGGGGCAGCAGTTCACAAGAGTTGTATAGTTCTGGGCCCAGCCCTCAGTCCAGGGCAGGGCAGCAGTCCCCAGATAATAGCACAGTTCTGGGCCTGGCCCTTAGCCCAGGGCAGGGCAGCAGTCCCAAGTAATAATACAGTTCTGGGCCCGGCCCTCAGTCCAGGGCGGGGCAGCAGTTCACCAGGGTTAAGCACCGGCCCAGCCCTCAGTTTGGGGCGGGGCAGTAACACAAGGGTTAAACACCGGCCCAGCCCTCAGTTTGGGGCGGGGCAGCAACACAAGGGTTACAGACAGGCTCAGTGCAGGCTGGCCCTGTCAAGGAGGGGGTAGGGGGTCGCAGGCCCTCCCACTCCACTGCGACCCGGCCCGGGGCCCTGGGGGTCGCTCACACGCAACCACAGCAGTGGGGATCCAGACCGCAACACACTGCCATGGGTTCGTGAGCGTCGTTCCCCGGGCCACATCCTACCTCTACCTCTGCTGGCGGGAAGTCCCAGTCCATCTGGTCAAGGGGTCCCCCTAGGTCGGTCTCCTCCAGGTCATCCACCTTCAGGGGCTCCGGCCAGTCGTCCATCACAATGTCATTGGGGTAGTCGGGCGGCGGTAATACAGGAGACCCGAGGCGATCCTGGGTCTGAGTGCTGTAAGGATCCTCCGGGACTCTGGGGCAGACCGCTCCTGGGGCTTCTTCCAAGGCAGGGGGTCTCCGCCGGCGGGAAGGTCCTGGTAGGTCTGGGAAGTCCGGGTAGTCCCCTTGGGGCATATGGACCCGGGATTGCTTGGAGCCGCTGGGGGCTTGCTCCTCTGGCCTGGCTGGGCAGCAGCAGGCCCTCTCCCTTTGGCGCCGAGGAGCTCGTGCAGGCACGTCCTCCCTGCCCGGAGGCCCAGCCTCGAATGGGTCCTGAGTCCCGCCTTTGGCTCTTCTAGCCCTTGGCCCTGCCCTCTGAGGGGCGGGCCTCTGGTCTCCTGGCTCCGGCCCCGCCCACCAGGACCTCTGCATAGCCTCCTCTGCCTCCGGGTCTGCAGGAGGCCATACTGACTCACTACACTTCCACATTCAAACACTAGACCAACCAAAGTCAACTGTGACCTCATCAGGGTCCCATTTTTATATTGCAATTTGTTGATGGGGACTCTTGCACCTACTGAGAGTCCTACTGACTCAAATAAAGAAAAGAAAGAAAACTTAACATTTTGATCCCCGTTTTGTGTGTAGCTAGCTTCAAAAGAATAGTTCCATTGTTTAAATATATATGCATATTTACAACAGCTACATTAGGGAAGGTTTACCCATTTAACTAACAAAGCAATGCAAGACCAAAATGTGGCATGTTTGTAAGTTTGGATAGGGGAGTTTGGATTAGAGACAGGAATCCTGTTAGTCCAAAATGAATTTTGTTGCAAAAGACTGTTTACATTCTTAACCCTTCTCTCATGAAGCTTTCTTCACTGACAATGATCTGCTCCTGCTCACTTTGTATCACTCAAGCAACCAACAGGAATGGAAACTTCCCGTAAATCCCTTATTGGGATACCTGCAGCAGTGCTGACGGTGGCCCAAGGGCAAGGTGGGCTGGCTCTGTGCCTTAATAGGGCCTGGGCCAAGGGCAGAAGGGGCAGGGCTTTGAGCATTTGGTGCTTTCTCCCCCACCATGAGCCCGCAGCTGTGCTGCTGCAGCAATTCAAAGGGGCCCACAGCTCAGGCCAATGCCGCTGCTACTTTGGCAGCAGTGGTGGCCAGAGCGCTGGGCCCCTTCAAAATGCCGGGCCCAGGGTCAGTTGCCCCTTTCCCTTCTCCACTACCCACATCGGCAGGCCTGGATACCTGTGTTATGGAGGAGTGCCCAATAGCCACTGAGTTGGAATAGCTGTTGCTTACACCTTCCTGCCTATAATTCTAGAGCTGTGTGTATGTTAGGGTGCGAAAGGGTGGGGAACAGGGTCTGAAGGACGAGCAAAGACGGAAGTTGAATGCTGTCTTAAAGCACTGGATTAAACGTCACCCTCCGTCTTCATTCCTGTATGATGATAAGCAAGTCACTTAATCCAAGCATCTGGCCACTAACTGTGGTCCTCATTTTCTCAGTCACCAACTTGATACCTTGTGTGTGTTTTTAGAACTGCTGAGTGCCCACAGCTTTATAATGAAAATATCAGGTTCTAAGCATCCTAACTTGGAAACCCATATTTACTGGAAACTTTTAACCTTCATCTCTCTCTGCCTCAATTCCCCATTTATAAAGTGGGAATAATAACACTCCTCATGGACAGAGAGGTAGCCATGTTAGTCTGTATTCTATCAAAACAAAAAAGCAGTCATGTAGCGCTTTAAAGACAGACAAAATAATTTATTAGGTGATGAGCTTTCATAGGACAGACCCACTTCTTCAGATCATAGCCATACCAGAACAGACTCAATATATAAAGCACAGAGGTCCAAAAATTGTAATAAAGGTTGACAAATCAGAAAAAATATTAAGGTTGGGAAATAAGAAGAGCAGAGGGACGGGATGGGGGCGGGGTGTGTGGGGTGGGGAAGTTGAGTTAGATACAACATCAAAGTATGTAAGAAAGTCCTTATAATGGGTCAGGTAATTGCTGTTCCTGTTCAAACCCCATGTTAATGTGTCGAATATGAATATTAGTTCTGAGCATTCCCTCTGTAGATGGTTGTTAAAGTCCCTTTTCAGTAGAACACAAACTCTCACGTCTTTAACAGAATGGCCCACTCCGTTAAAGTGCTAGCTGACAGGTTTGTGTATTTGGAGGTTTTTGATGTCTGTTCTACGTCCAGTCATTCTTTGTCGAAAAGTATTTGCAGTCTGTCCTATATGCATAGTGTGTGGGCGTTGTTGGCACATGATGGCATATATGATGTTAGTTGAGCAACAGGAGAAGGTGCCCGTGATTCTGCAATTTACCTGGTTAGGTACAGTGATGGTATCTCCAGAATAGATACGTTGACAAAGTTGGCAACGGGCCTTATTGCAAGGAAAATTTCCAGGATTAGTATTATTGCTCCAGGATTAGTATTGTAGCCTGTTATTGCTAGTGAGAATCCCCATAAGGCTGGGAGGTTGTCTATAGGAAAGAACAGGCCTGTCACCTAGGGCCTTCTGGATTGTGGCATTGTGATTTTGGATAGGTTGTAAGTCTTTAATGATGCACTGCAGTGGTTTGAGTTGGGGGCTGTAGGTAATGACAAGTGGTGTTCTGTTATTGGCTTTTTTGAGCCTATCTTGGAGTAGTTGGTTTCTGGGTATTCGTCTGTCCTCTCAATTTGTTTTTTTACTTCTCCTGGTGGGTAATTCAGGTTTATGAATGTTTGGAAGAGATCTTATAGTTTTCAGTCTGTCAGTAGGATCAGAGCAGATGCAATTGTATCTCAGGGTTTGACTGTAAATGATAGATCGTGCTGTGTGTGCAGGATGGAAGCTAGAAACACGTAGGTAAGTGTAGTGGTCGGTGGGTTTCTGGTAGAAAGTGGTATTGATCAGCCCATCGGTGATTTGTACTGTAGTGTCCAGGAAATGTATCTCTCAGGTGGAGTGGTCAAGGCTGAAGTTGATGGTGGGGTGCAGATCGTTGAAGTCTCTGTGGAATTCTTCCAGACTCTCTTTACCATGGGTCCAAATGTCATTGATGTATCATAAGTAAAGGAGCAGTAAAGAGGAGATGAGAGCTGAGCAATTGTTGTTCCAAGTCAGCCATAAATATATTAGCATATTGTGGGGCCATGTGGGTGCCCATGGCAGTGCCAGTAATCTGGAGGTATAATTTGTCCCCAAATTGGAAATAATTGTGGGTGAAAATAAAGTTACAGAGGTCATACACCAGATTAGCTTGTGGTAACATCAGGGATGGTATTCCTCATAGCTTGTAGTCCACCTTCATGTGGAATATTAGTGTAGAGAGCTTCTACATCTGTGGTGGCAAGGATGGTGTTGTCAGCAAATTTTCCAATGTTTTGTAAATTCCTCAGAAAGTCAGTGGTATCTCAGAGATAGCTGGGAGTGTTGGTGGTGTAGGGTTTGAGGAAGGAGTCCACATAGGATAGTCCAGTGGTAAGGGTGCTAATATGCAAAATGACAGGGCGTCTGGTGTTTCCAGGTTTGTGGATTTTGGGAAGTAAATAAAATAATCCAGGTCAGGGCTCAGATAGTGTGTCTGAATGAATAAGGTCCCGAGTAGCAGCAGGGAGTTTCTTGAGTGGATGGTGTAGTTTCTTTTGGCGTTCTCAAGTGGGATCAGAGGAGAGAGAGCTGTAAAATATGATGTCGGAGAGTCGTCTGGCTGCCTCCTGTTCATAGTCTGATTTATTCATGATGACAAGAGCACTCCCCTTTGTCAGCTGGTTTGATTATAATATCTGGATTATTTTTGAGAGTCTGGACAGCATGAGTGTTCACCATAGTTTGTGATTGTGTCTCATTTGGTGTTGTTTGCATAATGTCAGTCTGTGCATGGTTGAGGAAGCATTGAATGTAGAAATCCAGACTTTCACTACAGCCATCAGGTGGAGTCCATACACAGGTGTTCTTCTTTTGGTGTTGGCAGAGGGGAGTCAAGTGAGGCAGCCTCCTCATATGGGTGTTGTGAAAATAAATTGCTTGTGAAGCATCCATGGACTACACTGATGATTAGCATAAAAGAAACCTACTAGGATGTCAATAATTCTGTATTCACACCCAGATTTGTACAGTATATAGAAAAAAAAGACATGATCAAATATTGAATGAGGATAATATTGTGTAGATGTTCATTAAGTGAGCATTGTTCTTTCTGTCCATCAGATGAGACAGAAGTCCTGTGGAAAAATTGTATGGCATCATGTAATTTAAGCTGGGATCATAATATATATGCACAAAGAGATCAAATTAAGGTTACAATTTTGTGACATTAATAATGTTCTTTTAATGTACATTTTTTGTGCAGTGTTAAAATTGAAATGCCACTGTTTGAAAATATTTTATGCATTTCACATGCAAATTTTCTTTCTCAGTGGCAGTTTTCCTGAATGTACAAGGCCCCATATTTGAGAAACCAAAAGTGAAAAAAATCAGATTTGAGTGAAATGAACCATATGTTATATGCTATCAAAGCAGAACAAGGCATGCTTTGTTAAAATGCAACCCATTGTGCCTGGATGAAGGACAGGTGCTAGGTTTCTTCTTCCACTATGGCAGAAATTCATAAACAATATTATTCAGACTGTTGATATTATTTAAAATGTGTTCATAAACTGATATTGGGTCTGTAACTGTATAAGCAGAATGCTGTTTAGTTTCTTCACAGAAAGGTAATATTGTAGATCATTTATATAAACAAATTAAAAGTTAATGTAAGCAGCAGTAAGATTTATCTCAACTATAAAGTTAACATTTTTAGACTCATAATACAGGAAACCCTCAAAATATGCAATTTTGAGTTGCACTTAATTCGCAGTAATGAGTTAAGCTCCCCCACCCCCGCAGACCCACTCACCACTCGCACATGGCTCCAGCTCACGGCCCCTCCCCCCGGCTCCCGTGCCTGGCTCTGGCTCTGGCTCTGGCTCCAGCTCACCACCCTGCACATGCGGCTTCAGCTCAATCCCCCCTGACTCCAGTTCAAACCCCCTGCTGTCTCACCACACCCACGCACGGATCCAGCTCAACCCCCACCCACCCTGGTTCACACCCCCTGCACACAACTTGGGCTCAACCCTCCTGGCCCCGGTTTAACCCCCCCCCCGGCTCACTACCCATGCATGCGGATCTGGATCAACCCCACCCCCACACACTTTGGCTCACCCCTGAGCTCAGCTCTGGCTCTGGCTCACTGCCCGTCCCCCTCCCCGCCCCAGTGGCAGGCTCTGGCTCTGGCTCACCACCCCCCATGATCGGCGCTGGTTTAAACCCCTTGAGGCCCAGCTCACCACCTGAGCATGGCTCCAGCTCACCACCCCTGTGCGTGGCTCTAGCTCAACCCCCTGCCCAGTTCAATGCCCCCCCCATGCATGGCCATGGCTCAACTCCATCCCCTGCTCAGCCTGCAGCCGTAACCCACCCCAGCTTTCAGATGTGAAGAAGTGGGTCTGTCCCATGAAAGCTCATCACCTAATAAATTATTTTATTAGTCTTTAAGGTGCTGCATGACTGCTTTTTTTTCTTTTAAAAGCTAAGAAGTTTTCCCACATTTCCATGTTCCCATCTTGTTTTCATCATCTTGTGGGAACATATCATCATAGTGTTCTGTTGTATGTGGCCAATTTCTAGTGTACACAGAAGAAGGGCTGAGTAATATTTGGACGTTTTCACTTTGCCTCTCATTTTGATGCTAAGCCATCAATCAGCTCGTTCTGAATGTTTTTTCCAAGGTAATGAAAATAGGTCTTATTTCATATTATTCGTCTCAAACATTCTTTGCAGGGCAATCAAACATGCCGATCAACTTAACACGTTTTAGAAAAATCTCCATGACTTGAGTCACACAGCCTGTTTGAATTGCTCAGAGAAGCCAAGTATTTCGCTGCAATGGCCCAAGTAAGAGCCATCCAGACCAATGAGATGTGGTTAAGAGACTTTTCCATGGGACTGCTGAGAACGGGAGATAAATTCTTCCAGTTTTAAATACCATTATTTGCCGACACAGATGTAACATTCAAAATAAAAATCTTGCAACAAAAACACTTTCATTGCTTACTGAGTAATCGTATCCTGGTAAGAGACTCTCTAGTTGACATATGGTACATATTGTGATTTATAGCTAAGTTCCTGTTTTCAGTATGGGAAGTTTTAAAATAGTTTTCTTGTGTGTGTTCATTTGACACTAGCTGTTTTGCAGCTTTTCATTGGTCAGCGGGTAGGATCAGATCAGCATCAGTCCAGCTCTGCTCCATGAGTGATTTTTTTACTTCAATGACTTCTTCACCAGACAGTTCTGATTATGTATTTTAACCAACTTTCTAAACTTTGCTAGTATTAGCAGCATTCAGTTTTCATATGTTTTAACACAGACCCTTTCTGTGACTCACCAAACCATTGTTTTTCACTTTCTGTTTTTCTTATTCTGCATGTATCCCCCTTTCTTTCCTCCCTAGGTTACTCGGGAGCAGGCAACACTCACTTGTGTACCTGTGCTTCTGATGGGTTTAATATTTAAGGAGAGCCCAAGTGTCCCAGTGGTGATGTTAAATAGTTGGGAATCCCCTTTTCACCCTTTTGCTGCAGTCCCTTATTTTTAAAGGTCTGTTAAATGGCAGTGCCTCTACCTGGCTGGCCGCTGTACACACTTAATGGTGTGCCTTGGGAACCTCCAGGAATATTCCAGCAATAATCTGGCTTTATCTCCCACACAGCAATTATAAATAGTACATGTCTAATGGATCAAATGAGAATTAACACACATCTTTACTTAACAACTTAATGAAAGAGGGTTACAGAATAAACTTGAAAAAAAACAATTAGCAACGTACACAGAAATAATGAAACTTATCTAACTCCCTTAGAGCGTACACTCCTCAGAGTTGCAGGAGCTTGTGTTGGCATGCTGCTGGTGTTCCACTGGACTGAAGACAGCTCGATGGAGTTTCTGTGTGTCGGTTCAGGCAAGGCAACAAACTGGCTTCTGCAGCACTTCAACAGGTGCAGATAATTACAGTCCCGTCTCTTCAGGGCCTCTCATCAGCAAGCTCTAGCTTCCCAAAGCAATTCCTGGGCTGGGAAAAAGCTCCACGCCTACCCGGAAGTGGTCTTTTTGATTACAGGTCACAGTGTGCCCATGCAGAATCCCTAGCTCCCTGAAACAAGGAGACCACCATCTTCTCTCTCTGCCTGGCAAAAAGTCACACTTCCCTTTTTCCCAAAGCATCATGGGATCTGTAGTTTCTAGAGATGGATTGCAGCAAAAAGGATCCTCCTAGTAAGAATCAGAAGCTCCTTAGTGAGAGGGGCCGACATGCACCAGACAAAGGCCTTCCAGTGTATAATACTGCTGCTTGGAGTTTTACAAAAGCACTTTTTAAAACTCACATGGGTATATGGAGGATCTGAGTGATCAGAAACTTGTAACTGAGATCACTTTTTACTAACAATTTACAGCCTCAAGGTAGGAGTTTGTTATTTAGCTGCTGTTGACATTGGTAGACTATTTTACAATGGGTGACTGAATTGTATATCTATCATTTTGTTCTCATCCCAGTTTTGCCAGTGAAAAATTGAAAATATAAAGTTTTTCCCCGTAGTCTTAGACAGCTACAGTTTGTCTATATCTAGAGTGGTCCCTGGCTCTACTTCCCATAGATACCGGTTCCGTCTCCTGAAGAGTCCATGCACCAGGTTCCTCATCAACACAGGCTCTTTCTCCAACCCCAAATCATCCAGCTCTTATTTCAGCCCACTGGACACAGGTATGCCCTGCCCCTTGCTAGATGTATTTGGTCAGAATTTCATTGATTCTCAGCTCCCAATCAGCTGGGTGGCATGGGGCAAAGTTGGAGCCTGAGTTGATAGGGTAGCAGTGGTGAACAGAGTGGTTCTGTGGTAATAGAAGCTTAATCAGAGACTGTGTCTTGCAGCAATCGGCCTCAAAGCCTATATGGTTTGTTCAAAGGGTTTGGTGGATTTTGTGGCCTTCTACTACCTTAAAGTTGTGTTATTAATGAGTTATTCTTTGCAATGCAGAGTGCAGCAATGCTTAAATACCTGTGAAATCTGTGTCTTAGGGTGGAGGATTTTGGCTTCCTATATATTTATAAATCACCTAGCACATTTCAAGTATTATCTCAATATATAAAAATAAGAATTATAATAATTCACATTACATGTGATCAATGCCTTTTTTGTTAGAAAAGAGGAGCTGGTACTCAGCCAAGTCTCCACCTCTTGCCCCAGCCAATCCCATGACTGGGGTTGCCAAGGTGCCAGTACTCAGTACCAGCAAGGCTGTGTGTACACTTGCATTCCTCTTTTGAAAGAGGAATGCAAATGATGGAAATAAAAATGCAAATGAGGTGCAGATCTGGTGCCTCATTTGCATATTCTTCTTTCAAAAAGCTTCTTTTGAAAGAAAAAGCTGTGTAGATACATCTTTTTTTGAAAGTAAACCCCATCTTCAAAAGAATTCTTCTTTCCTTTTTTTATGGAAAGAAGGGTTCTTTCGAAGATGGGGTTTACATTCAAAAGAGCTGTGTCTACACCACTTTTCTTCTTTCAAAAGAAGCTCGTTCAAAAAAAGAATATGCAAATGAGGCACCCGATATGTAAATATGCACCTCATTTGTATTTTCAATTTCCCCTATTTGCATACCTCTTTTGAAAGAGGAATGCGAGTGTAGACACAGCCCAAGAACTGGCACAAAAAAAAAGCACTGAATATGATTAGTCTATAGATATTTGATCAGAAATGATGCCAAGAGAGAGTTTAGGTATGCATAAACCTTCTGAGTATTTGAAATATGCTGAAGTAGACAAGAAAAGCTTGAAAGATAAAGAAGGATATTAGGAATTTTAATACCACATTAGATTAGAGGCTAGACACAGGTCTTTTATATTTGTTTTTATCAAGAATTGCTTCAGAGACAAAAGAGAGAGAGAATTTTGCAAACTACATTTTTTCAGGATAATTAGCCCATACTGTAGTCTATAATCCTCCTGGGTGTTTTGGAAGCATTTTGAAATAGTACTACATTTCATGTTTGCAATGCAAAGCAGAAACTAAGTGCATATTTTTTCTCTATCTGCATCTGTGTTTCACAGTAATAAATTCTGTGTGTTATGTTTTAGCATGTAACCTCCAATTCTTTTAACTGGGAATGAGACAAACTATGTAGATTAGAGCACCTCCTGCTTTTTATCTTTCATATTCTATCTTAATTTGCATATTGTTTTGTAATACCCAGGCTAACCAGCATTCTATACTACCTGTGCTATTAGATTTGCAACATATATTACTGCTGTATTGTGTGCTATTAAAATATGAATCTGATACTTCAAATGTCTTACTAAAACTAATAAAATATGCAAAATCAACATGCAAATCCAGAAGCATCATGACAGACCAAATATTCCTGCTCTTACACACTGGCATGGTGTGAGAAGGGGAAGGGTGCAAAGATTTATACTAAATATAGTAAAATATTGATAAGGCAGTATTGGCAGTTCTTCCCCAGTACAAAATTTGAAAGGGCAGAGAATTAGTAATTTTCCTAGTTAGAAGAAAAACTGCATTGGTAGTAAAGTTAATTATAGTCTTCCAGTATTTGTTTGGCTTATATGAAACATGTTTATGATAATTTCTTTTCAATTCAGGATGGCTAGGCAGCCCCATTTCAGGCAGTACCACAACATTTGGTTCTCATCAATATAGCTTGAAGTTTCAAGAAGAAAGAGTAGGAGGAAGAACTGAATTAGTCTAGAAACAATCCTCTAGAGCAATGTTTCTCAACCAGGGATATGTGGATGCTTGGGGTGCACTGAGGTCTTCCAGGGGGTACATCAACTCATCTAAATATTTGCCTAGGTTTATAGCAAGTTACATAAAAAACACTAGTAAGGTCAGTAAAATCTATGGCTACGTCTACACTAGGACACTACGTCAAAGTAGCCTATTTCGAAGTAAGAACATTGAAATAGGCTACTTCGATGATTATCGTCTACATGTACTGCAGGGCTGGTGATGTCGATGTTCAACGTCGAAGTAGCGCTGAGGAACATCGAAAGGAGCCGCCCCAGAAGAAAATGCGGAGCGGCCACACACACAAGCCCCCTCTTTCGAAATAAGGGGCCAAAAAAGCCCGCAGACGGGGTCACAGAGCAGACTAGCCCTTCCAGGGCAGCTGCAAGCTGCTCCCTTAAAGGGCCCCTCCCAGACACACCCAGCTTGCACTGCACGAGCAGCCCTGTGTTGGTGATACAAGCCTTGCAGACCTCGAGCCTGCAGACATGGACGTCCAGCAGCAGCTGGAAGCCCTCCAAACTGCCTCCTGTGGAGCAGGAACCCTTCTAGATGCTGCCTGGGCAGCCACCCAGCAGCTTCTGGAATGGGAGCCCTCCCCAGGGGCACCAGGAGACGCCCCAGACCATCAGGCCCTCCTGCTCCCCCCACTCCCGCCAGGTGCCCCGCCGACTCTGGAGCTACCCGTCCAGCACCGAGTGGTGGGAGCACCTGGTTATGGGGGAATGGAATGATGAACAGTGGCTGCGGAACTTCCGCATAAGCCAGCAGACCTTCATGGAGCTCTGCCAGTGGCTCACCCCTGCACTGAGGCACCACGACACCTGGATGAGGCGTGCCCTCCCTGTCGAGCAGAGGGTCCCAATAGCTGTCTGGAAGATGACCACTCCAGACAGCTACCGCTCCATGGGACAGCCGTTTGGAGTGGGAAAGGCCATAGTCAGGGCTGTCCTGATGGAGGTAAGAAGGCCTGGGGCTGAACCCCCTGCTGGGGAGGGTGGCCTGGGTGAGGGGGCCTGGATGAGGGGGTCCTGAGGAGGGGGTCCTGGATGGGCCTGAGGAGGGGGTCCTGGATGCGGAGGTCACACTCTGCAAACTCTCATGGGCACCCATGTTCCCTGTGCACAGTGGCGGCCGCTATATCAACAGGAAGGGCTACCACTCTGTGGTTCTGCAGGCCATGGTGGACAGCCGTGGCCGTTTCCAGGACATATATGTGGGCTGGCCCAGCTGTACCCATGACGCACACATTTTCCGGAATTCAGGACTATACCGCCAACTGCAGGTGGGGACCTACATCCCCCAGAGGGAGATCCCTCTAGGGGATACCACCACCGTACCCCTCTGCATTGTGGGGGATGCAGCTTACCCCCTCTAGCCCTGGCTTATGTGGCCCTATACAGGCCACCTCAATGCTAGGCAGGAGCGCTACAATTCCGGACTCAACCATGCCCGCCAAGTGGTCAAGCAAGCCTTCGCGTACCTGAAGGGCCACTGTCATTGCTTCCTGGCATGCCTAGACCTGGGCCTCCAAAACATCCCCCAGGTTGTGGGTGCCTGTTGCATGCTCCACAACCTGGTGGAAAGCAAGGGGGAGGCCTTCGTGCAGGGCTGGGCACTGGAGGCTGGAACAGCCTACCCCCAGCCAGCCGCTGCCCCAAGCCGCCAGGCCCACCAGGACGGGGTCTGGGTCCGGGGGGGCCTGAGGGAATACTTCGACCAGGGGGCCTAGAGAGCGACACCCAGGCTATCCCTGCACCCCGCCCCAGCACCCACACCCCACCCTCACCAAAAGCACATGGGACACAGGTTTTTTGAAAAATAAAACTGTCATTATTTAAATAACCAAAAATTTCACCTCTTTTCAGCATATATAAACCAAATAAAACAGAATCATTGAAAATAACTATATACAGGTGGGGACATCTATAATAAACTATATACGGGGGGTCAACTATAAATAACCATATACAAGGGTGGGGACAACTATATAGAGGGGGGAGATGTGGGCAAGTCACACATCAGCCCATCATTCCCAGGCTGGGGTGGAAGGGCATGTCTCCTGGTGCATTCGGATGGCCGGTCACCCCCTGAGCTGGGGTCCCCGGCAAGGCTGGCTAGGGGCTGGGAGGGCGGGGAGGTATGGTCAAGGTGGGTCCTTGGCCCAGTCATCGGCCCCGGGTGGCTCCTGCCCTGTGGAGCTGGTGGGTGGGGCGGCAGGCAGGACAGCAGGCAGGACATCAGGTGGGACAGCAGGCGGGGCAGTGGGGAGGGCATCACGGAGGACATCGGGGGGGGCAGATGGGCCACCAGTACCTCAAAGGTGTTGGCCACCCAGTTGAAGGTGGCCATAAACTCCCGCCAGGCCTCCCAGCGCCAGGTGGCCTCCCGCTCCTCAAATTGGAGTCTCCGCTCCATGATTCCGCCTGGCACTGGAGGGCAGCAGCCACCTCCGGGTCATGTGTGCTGCGGCGGTGGCCCCGGTGGGGTTGGGCCCATCCCGGTGCAGGCGGCGACCCCAGGCGTTGGTGGTCTGGTGGTCTCAGGGGCTGTCTGGGACCACGGATGGTGCAGCTGCAGAAATAGGGGGAAAGGGGAGAGGGAGGCCATGAGTACCCAGCCCTGACTTGTGGCCCACCCCCATCCCCCCATTGGTGTGTGCAGTGATCCTGTGGGTGGCCACTTCCAGTAGTCTGCCCCCTCATCTCCCACCGGGGGTGGGGCACGGCACTGTCCATGGGTGCAGGTGCTGCTGGGCATTGGTGGCTGTGGCACTGTCCCTGGGCTGTGGTATGCCTGGGCCATGGCAAGCTGGGGTCTTGTGGGGATGTGGGGGGCCCCCGATCAAGTGGTGCCCCTGCCCCATGCTCGGGGGGTCAGTGCTCTGTGGGGTACGTACCTGACGGTGCACTGCCGGGATCAGGAGAGGCCCATCTAGTGGACACCCGGCTGGAGCTGTGGGATGGGTTGTCCAGCACGAGCTCCCCCTCCTCGCTGGACCACTCGGTGGCCGGGGTGGAGGTCCCAGCTCTAGTCCAGGGGGTGCAGGGCTGACCTCCGGACCCGACTCTGGCTCTGAGGCCGGCTGCGGCTCCTCGGCCGTGGTGTCAATGGTGGCTGGGGGGGAGGAGGTGCCCCGGGGGCCCAGGATAGCTCTGGGCTCCTGGTAATAGGGGAAAGTGGCGGGGGCAGCCCCAGACCGGCTGGCTGAGTTCCGGGCCCGGGCGTAACCCTGCTGCAACTCCTTGACCTTACTCCTGACATGGTCAGGAGTGTGGGCAGGGTGACTCCTTGCTCCCCATGATATGCAGCACCTCCTCCTCACCCCAGAGCCCCAGCAGGTCACGGAGCTCTGAGTCAGCCTAGGAGGGGCCCCCGCTTCCTAACGCACCGGCTGGAGGCCTGGGAGCCCTGGGATGCCCCAGAGGGGGAGCTCTGGGGGTGCTCGAGAGGCTGGCTCACTGCCATGATGTTGTCCGTCTGGCCTGTGCAGGGGCACCTCGTGGCACGGCTGCTGCCTGCATGGTGTCAGCTTCCTGGTACAGGGTTTCCGGATCCGTGCAACTTTAAGAACTGCTGGGCGCAGAGATCATAGAGCCCCGCAGGGGCTGGACAGCATGTCTCCGCCTAACAGCTGATTGCTGCCATGGCAGACCCTGCTATTTTGAAGTAGCAGGATGCAGATTGTCTACACATACCCTACTTTGACGCTGAACGTGAAAGTAGGGTGCTTTTCCCATCTTTGGATGGGAATAGCGATTTTGACATCTTGCCGCTTAACGTTGATTTGAACGTCGAAATAGCACACGGAGCACGTAGATGTGATGCGTGCTATTTCGACGTTGTGCCGGCTACTTCGAAGTAGCCAGCTAGCGTAGACACACCCTAAAAGTTCATTTAGACAATGATGTGTTTCTGCTGCTTCATATGCCTTATGCTGGAATGTAAGAACAATATTTCTATTCCGATTCATGTATTTGATAATAAGATGGTAGAGAGTCAGCAAGTCTTCACTAGTCGTCTTCAGTGATATTTTTGCATGATTTTGTAAGGAAGTAGTTTTAAGTGAGGTGTAACTTGGTAGTATGCAAAACAAATTGGACTCCTGAAAAGAGTATGGTAATCTGGAAAAGTTGAATGGCACTCAGATTATGCTACAACCATGTTTTTCAACCGATGTACGTGTACTCGTAGGATTTTGTGAGAAAAGACTTGCGGGGTACTTATATATGTTTGAAGAAGGGATACTTTATAAAAAAAAAATGAGAAAAGCTGCTCTGGAGGTGCTCTTTCCTTTGGAATATTGGCAGGGTGTTCACCATTACTGCCCTGTGATGTATGTGATCTGTAGATCAGCAGCACACTTTCGGTTTCTGTAGTTATGGACCAGTCATCTGTCATAAACACTAGACATCCAGATTGTCATATTTGTATTCATGCTGAATAGTGCCTTGCTCCAGAAGTAGTCCTGCCAAAGGAAATAAGGCCACTCCTGGCGTAATGTGTTATTCAAGGTAAGGATTCCTAAATTCACTGTATAAATGTTTCTAATATCCTAAAGAAAAATGGCACTTGCCCCATATCATTTATGGAACAAGCTGATGTTTGTGAAATGCCATGTGGTCATTGAGTCCTGCCTAGCAAGTGAAGAACTCTGCACCAAGAAAAACTTACTTTGAAATGAAACTTGATTTCTTTCACCATTGTCAATACTGTGGAAGATCAGAAAGTCTGTTCCAGAAAGAAGTAACACAGTGTCTTTAAGAATTAGTTTCATGTAAGTATGAGAGAATATTTAAACATTAGAAAGACGAAGACAATTATTTTTAGGCTTCCTCTTTGAAAGCCCCGGTGCCTAAACTCCAATGTGTTTTACCCTTCCATCAACCATGTCTAGAGTAATATTTCCAGTTCTCTTTCTCAGAGCAGCTCATCATTTCCTGATTTTAAGCTCTGATAAATGTCATGATTCCTACACACTGATACATACAGCCTGTCAAGAGTCTTGACAAAGACAGTATTGAAAACCAAATTGCTAATTCTTAATGTGATCTGATGTGAATTTTCAGTTTAAAGACCAACTTGATTGTTATGGAGCTGGTAAATAGACTTAATAAAATGCATAACTGGGATGACTATAAATGGATACTATAACCCATTATTGTAAAAAAAGGTTAGAAAAACCAGTTTTTATGTCAATATCTGGCGATTCCCTTCCCCTCTTCCTTCCCCCAAGATAAGTTCTTGACTACAAACTTATATTGGGAAAACAATTTGTGTTGGAAATCCTGTTTGTGTGTAGTTAAATACAAATTCAGCATCATGCTTTCTAAAGTTCATGACAGTCAAAAGAAAAGGTGTATCAAATCAATGCCAAAGTGGATAGGGGCCAGGTGGCATAAACAATTGAATTGGATTTGACCACAATAAAGCCTGTTCATTCAAGACCATTAAAAATTCAATTAATGTCATGAGTCATTGTTTGACAATTCACTTAAATTCTATGACCTTCACAGTTGATTTAATCAGTTACTTATGCCTAATTTAATAGATCCTATGTCTTTAGCCTTTAAAGCATGATCGGTATTTCCATGTTGAAATGCTTGTACAGGTGCCACGATTTGGCATTATTCAAAAGAATTCAATGTGTCTATCTGCACATAGAGATACCTATAGAAAATAGGGAAGATGTTCTTTATATATGTTGTTTGTGGAAAATAAGATTTTTTTTGCAATGTGTGCATATGTTTCTATTTAGTGTTATATAGTCTTGGAAATGAATGTCAGGTTTCATAACTACATGTTGATGCTAAATGTTTCCTCGCTTAATGAAATGGTACTTAGATTTGAAGAAAACACCTGAAAGACTTCCTGGTACTGAAAGCATTTGATGTACTATTCCACTAATTACACTTACTATAAACAAAATTATTCTTCCTTTTCAATTCATGCAGCCCCAGTTTAGTTCTGAGATTCCAATATTCACTTTCCAGAATGAAAGGAGAACTGCTAAATACAAACCCAAATATTGCTCATCATATTTGTGTATAAAAGAAGGAATATTTTTCCAGATCCACAGCTGGAATGTATTGGTGAAAATATACTGACTTCATTGAAGCTATTCCAATTTACTCTAGCTGAGGATATGGCCCAACGATGCATTGTAAAATAGAGGTGATTTGGTGAAATATTGGATCCATACATTCTTTGATGTATAATTACTGCCCAATTTATACTCCTGAAATACATTTAAATGTCCTTGGAATTAATTTTTTTTATCATTTACTGTAATTTAAAAACAAGTGTGATCATCTTTATGAAATAACTGAGCATCTTTTCTTTCATCCATTTGAGGTTTGTGGTGATGTGAGAAGGATGGCCATGTGTTTGAAGAACAGGTCTGGGAAATTAGGGAGCTGAGTGATATTCCTGGTTCAATCATAGATATCCAGTGCAACTTTTGGCAAATTTCTTAACTTTCTTTGTGCCTGAATTTCCCCAATTGTAAAATGGGAGTAGTAATGTCTGCTAGTAAAACACAAGGGCTACATCTACATGGCTACGTCTACACATGCACGCTACATCGAAATAGCCTATTTCAATGTAGCGACATCGAAATAGGCTATTTGGATGAATAACGTCTACACATCCTCCAGGGCTGGCAACGTCGACGTTGAACGTCGACGTTGCGCACCACCACATCGAAATAGGCGCTGCAAGGGAACGTCTACATGCCAAAGTAGCACACATCAAAATAAGGGTGCCAGGAACAGCTGCAGACAGGGTCACAGGGCGGACTAGCGCTTCCGGGGCAACAGCTAGCCGCTCCCTTAAAGGGCCCCTCCCAGACACACGCAGCCTGCACAGCACGCGGTCTGCAGAGCCATAGGCACGCACACCTCGATCGACGCAGTCATGGACCCCCAGCAGCAGCAGCAGCAGCAGCCAGAGGTCCACACAGCCGCCCCTGCAGGAGCAGTGCTCGCCCTGCTCCATGCCATGCACGAGGCAGCTGAGCACCTCCTTGCCACAAAGGAGGAGCTGCCCGCAGGGGAAAAGGATGCAGCCCCCAACCCTGCAGCACCCCCACCGCCGCACACGCCGCTGGCTGTGGAGCTACCCCACGAGCACTGACTGGCGGGAGCGGCTGGTGCTCGGAGAGTGGGATGACGACCACTGGCTCCAGAACTTTCGGACGAGCCAGCAGACATTTCCGGAGCTATGCCAGTGGCTCACCCCCGCACCATGCGGCGTGCCCTCAGCGTGGAGAAATGGTTCGGCATCGCTGTCTAGAAGCTGGCCACTCCAGACAGCTACCGATCTGTGGGCCAGCAGTTTGGCATCGGCAAGGCCACCGTCAGGGCTGTCCTCATGGAGGTAAGAGGACCCACAGGGGGGAGGGGGAGGTAGCCCTGGCAGGGGAGGGGAGGGGAGGGGAGGGCAGGAGAGGGGAGGGCCACACACACCCTGCACACCCCTCATTGGTGCTCTTCCATGTGCTTCCCCTGCAGGTCGTCCGCGCCATCAACGCCCTGCTCCTCCACAGGCTCGTGAGGCTTGGGGACCCGGATGCTGCCGTCACGGGCTTTGGCACCCTGGGCTTCCCCAATTGCTTCGGGGCTCTGGATGGTACTCACATCCCCATCCACGCCCCGGAACACAGTGGAGGATGCTATGTAAACTGCAACGGCTACCACTCAGTGGTCCTCCAGGCCTTGGTGGACAGCCGGGGCCGTTTCCTGGACATTTATGTGGGCTGGCCTGGCAGCACCCACAACGCTCGGGTATTCCAGATCTCAGGCCTGTGCCGCTGGCTGGAGGCGGGGACCTACATCCCCCAGCGGGAGATCCCTGTGGGGGACACCACCATGCCCCTCTGCGTCATCGCAGATGTGGCATACCCCCTCCGGCCCTGGCTCATGCACCCGTACACGGGCCATCTGTCTGCCAGCCAGGAGCACTTCAACCAGCACCTGAACCACGCGTGCCAGGTGGTGGAGCGCACATTTGGCCGCCTCAAAGGGTGCAGGAGGTGTCTCCTCACCTGCCTTGATGCGGGCCCCACCAACATCCCCCAGATTGTGGGCGCGTGCAGCGCCCTCCACAACCTGGTGGAGAGCAAGGGGGAGGCCTTCTTTCTGGGCTGGGCTGTGGAGGCTGGCAGGGCCGATGTGCAGCCACCCGCTGCCCCCAGTTGCCAGGTGGACCCCGAAGGGACCTCGGTCTGGGAGGCCCTGCGGGCCCAGTTTGATGAGGCCGCGGGGTGAATGCTGGCAGGTCCCCCACTGCAC
Source organism: Carettochelys insculpta (assembly GCF_033958435.1). Classification (NCBI taxonomy): domain Eukaryota; kingdom Metazoa; phylum Chordata; order Testudines; family Carettochelyidae; genus Carettochelys; species Carettochelys insculpta. The sequence continues at coordinate 306,053,691 of NC_134137.1, read as the reverse complement.
CCCCCCATCCTCCACAACACTCCCTGCCCCTACGCACACACCACAGAGCACCCAAGAGCACCCCCCTGACTTTTCTTGTAAAAATAAAAGCAGACAGTTGTTTGTCAACTCAAATATCTTTAGAACTCTTATTATTATTATCAACAAGACTAACTAACTATGTACAGGGAAAATAACTTATAAATATATATACATTATAAAAATAGGGATAACATGAAAGGGGAAGACAAGGAAGGGGAGAACTATGTACATGGGGGGGTTAAGGATCAGCATTGCAACAGGGGTCAAATATACAAACTATTTACAACAAACTAACTTAAAACTGGGGGGAATATATACAAAGGGGGGCCACGTCCTGGGCCCCATGCCCCTAAAGTCCAGTGCTGGGAGTGGGCGGCCGGGATCCCCGCCTCGGCCTCAGCCCTGACCGGGGCTGGCTGGGGGCCCGGCGGACCGGGAGATACGGCCGGCGAGTGTCAGCTGGCCCCAGGTCCCCCTCAGCGGAATGGCCCTCGGTGGCGGGTGGCGGTGCGATGGCGGATGGCGCAGCGGCTGGAGCAGCAGGTGGAGCAGGCAGGGTGGGCGCTGTGGCGGCCGGTGCAGCATGGGGGGGCCAGAGAGTCCGCGATACGGTTGAGGGTCCGCATGTAGGCCCCCCATGCCTCCTGGCGCCAGGTCAGCGCCTGCTCCTGCAGCTGGAGGTGGCATTCCTCCACCCGCAGCCGCTGCTCGGCGACCTCCAGCTGCCGACGGTGGAGTACCAGCAGCTGGGGGTCCATCGCTGTCGGCTGCTGGTGCTGGGTCCACCGTCTTCCCCGCCGTGGGGCTGGTCGGTCCTCCACCAAGGGGCTAGCCTGGAGTGATGGCCCCAGAGGGCTGTCCAGGACCACTGACACCTCGCCGGCACTCTCCAGTCCTTCCGATGGTGCAGCTGCAGAACACAGGAGCGGGTGAAGAAGAGTGGAGACAGCCATTAGTGTGGGCCCCGAGCCGTGGCCCTTGTCCCCCCACCCCTCTGCTGCAGGTTGCCCATCCCCGTCCCCAGGAGATGCTGCTGTGATGGGGTTCAGGGGTCCCCCTGCACTGCACCTCGTCTGCTGGCAGGAGTGACTCTCACTCAGCAGGTACAACAGGAGGTTTATTAGGCAACAGATGCCCAGTTTCTCACAGAAGTGACAGTACAGCAGTCAGAGACAGTCCTTCTAACCCGTCCTGGGGAGAAGACCCCGAGGGGTGCCCCTCTGGGCTGTAGCTTTCCCCCTTCTCAGGCTGGCTGCCTTCTAGCTCTCCCTTCCCCTAGCCTCTAACTGCCAGCCCTGATTCAAACCCAGCTTGGCTCCTCCCTCCTGTTTGATCAGGGCAGAGGTGTAACCTGCCAGTTGTAGCCCCAAGATTATCCTTAGCCACTGGGAGCTATTGTGCTTCTTGTTTCTGATATGTAGCCTGAGTCTCGCATTTGCACTCCCCCCACTCCATCACATGCTGCTGCTGCTGCTGCTGCTGGGTGTCCCACCCCCTCCCGCCTAGGGGACACTAGAGGTTCCACTCCCCCCAGCCCCGGGGATGGGGCATGGCACTGTCGTGGTGGGGGCGGGCAGGGGCTGATGCACTCTTCTGAGGGACATGCCACTGCTGTCCTTGGGGCCATGGTCACCTGGGCATGTGGAGGGCCCTGGTCATATCTATTATCCCCGCCTCTCAACCCCGGGGGTGTGCACTGGGGGGGTACATACCTGATGGTCCACTGCCATGGTCGGGGGACCCCCAGAGGGGGCGGACGCCCGGCTGGAGCTCCTGGATGGCAGAACGATCTGGAGGCTGGTGTCACTGGAGGAGGACTCCCCCTCCTCCTCCTCCGGTGCCCTGGGGGTGGGCTCCTGGGGGGGCCCCCGGGGTGCGGGGCTTGCCTCTGGGGCAGACTCCACCTCCGGGGCCTGCTGGGGCTCCTCAGCCGAGGTATCAAGAGTGGCTGGAGGGGAGGAGGTGTGCCGGGGGCCCAGGATGTCCCTGAGCTCCCTGTAAAAGGGGCAAGTGATGGGGGCAGCCCCAGATCAGCCAGCCGCATCCCCGGCCCGGGAGTAACCCTGCCGCAGCTCCTTCACTTTACTCCGGACATGATCCAGAGTGCGGGAAGGGTGACCCCAGGCAGCCAGGCCCTCGGCCAGCCGATCAAACTCATCCGCTTTCTGCCTCTTGCTCCCCATTACCTGGAGCAGCTCCTCCTCGCTCCAGAGCCCCAGCAGGTCCCAAAGCTCGGCTGCCGTCCAGGAGGGGCCCCGCTGCCGCTTCCCCACCTGTTTGCTGGGCTGGGAGCCCTGGCTCCCCTTGGGGGGGTCCCCTGGGGGTGCTTGGGGGGCTGCCGTGCGGCCATCGCAGCTGGGGTGCATGTCTGTGGCGCTCAGAGACATGCAGGCTGGCCGCGTGTCTGGGCTGCCGCCTGCACGTTCTCTCAGCTTCCTGCACAGGAAGGGAGGGGGCGGGGAGCTTTAAGGGGCCGCTCCACGCAGCCACCATCGAGCTCAGGGGCTGGAGAGAGCGTCTCTCAACCCCTCAGCTGATGACCGCCATGGAGGACCCCGCAGTTTCGATGTTGCGGGACGCGCAATGACTACACGTTCCCTACTTCGACGTTGAACGTCGAAGTAGAGCGCTATTCCCATCCCCTCATGGGGTTAGCGACTTCGACGTCTTGCCGCCTAACGTCGATGTTAACTTCGAAATAGCGCCCAACACGTGTAGCCGTGATGGGCTCTATTTCGAAGTTGGCGCCGCTACTTCGAAGTAGCATGCACGTGTAGACGCAGCTCATGAGAGGTATTTTTGTGGCGAAAGTGAGCTTTTGTCAGAAAAACCCACAGTGTGCCTACATGGAAAATGTACTTTCTCGACAGTCTGTTGACAAAACTTGGCATATCTGCCAGCAGCGATATACCTCTCCGCATTCAGGTATAATGCCTGTCTCAACAGTTTTCTGTTGACAAAATAGCTGTGTAGATGCTCCAAGACCCTTTTGTCGACAGCCAGGACTTCTGGTTCAGTGAGCAGCCCTGTTTGCAGACCTTCTAGTCAGCTGTTCCTTTGAGAGAGGACTGGGCATCCTGTCAGCTCTCTGTTCACAGTGGCTACGTCTACACTAGCCCCAAACTTCGAAAAGGCCACACAAATGGCCATTTCGAAGTTTCCTAATGAAGTACTGAAATGCATATTCAGTGCTTCATTAGCATGCGGGTGGCCGTGGCACTTTGAAATTGACGTGCCTAGCGGTGGCTCATCCCAACGGGGCTCCTTTTTGAAAGGACCCCGCCTACTTCGAAGTCCCCTTATTCCCATCTGCTCATGGGAATAAGGGGACTTTGAAGTAGACGGGGTCCTTTCAAAAAGGAGCCCCGTTGGGAGGAGCAGCGCGGTGGCGAGGCGCGTAAATTTCGAAGTGCCGCGGCCGCTCGCATGCTAATGAAGCACTGAATATGCATTTCAGTGCTTCATTAGTAAACTTCAAAATGGCCATTTGCATGGCCATTTCAAAGTTTGGGGCTAGTGTAGACATGGCCAGTGTGGATTGGTGTTTCCATCTGCTTTTATGTGTAGATGCAATCTGTCAACATAAGTTTTGCCAGAAAATCCCTTCTGATTGTCACTTCGGTGGACAAGTGCTACATGTGTAGATGTAGCCAACAAGATCTTTCTATATGAAGGCACTACAGAAAAAGTACATAATATTTTTGTTGTGCTTATTAAATTGGGCTATGTCTGCAGTATTCAGACTATGAATCATCAGAAGACAAATCTGAATAATATTCTTACTACAGGCCTTTCATCTTGAAGGATGACAAACTGACCAGGGCATTTCTCTGGCTGAAATCCATTGTCAAACTCATTGACTTCAGTGGGAGGGGGACTTTAGCTCTTCATAGGTCTGGACTGGGAGAACTGTTTTGCAACGTACTCTAGCACTACGTGTCATTAGTCAAGAAATGAGGAATAATATTCTATACTTTTGGAAACATCATGTGGAATTTATTTAACTTGGATGTATCTGGGTTAGAATTTTACCAGGTGGAGATGACTAACACCCCATTATTTTTATAAGAAGTACCAAAGGTTAGTAATAAGTAGTCAGACTTCCTGTTTTATGTGTCATCTCAAATATTTTTCTGGCAGAAGGGAAGTCATATGGTATGTGAATAACAAATTGCTTTTTGAAGAGGTAACAGCTTTGTTTGTGGCAAATTGTTATTTAGAGATTCTTCTTGAAATAGTTCCATAACTGTGAACTAGAAAGCCTAGAAGAACAGGTTTGCTTTTCTCAACATACTGCTCATATTTTTCAGAACGTATTTCTATTGTTTCTGATACAGTAGATATAGTCTTATGCATATTTAGTCATTCTGGTATGTTCCACATGCCATCTTCTGGCCATTTTTAGAAATGTCAGTTTGTTAAAATTGCCCTCAAACTGCTGAGTTGATCATTTCCTTTGTCTAATAATGTGATCAAGAATCTTCATATAGTTGACATCCACCTACATTACAACATTAACCTAGAAGTAATCTTGAATTTCTTTATAGAACCAACAAATTCATTGACATTGAAGGGGTAAATGTGAATTTTGTACAGACTGCTGAAAAGCTCTATAGGTATTAAAAGCAGAAAGAAATGAAGAACAATGGTAAGAAACTCATATGTGAGGTGCTCAGATACCAGAATGGAGAGGATGGTATAAAAGAGCCCTAGAAGTTAGAAGTTGGTTTTGTGCAACCAGTTACAAAATTTGAACTAGCACATTTTTTGAGACATCTTATAATGTGGAAGGGAGGGGTTAGTGGGCAGAACATTACATTTTTTGAGGCAAAACTAAAACTAGTACCTATATTTCTATGTATTTGTTCAGGTCATGCAGGCTTTTGTTCCCTTTCATCCATATCCTAACTCAGTGTCCCAACTCAAAATTGTATTCCACCCAATAGAAATGTCCCCTGGCTCATCTACCTCCCACTATCTCAGAATACTCTGTAATTAACGATCAGATCCTTCCACTCTTATTCATGTTGTGTTTTCCCTTGTTCACTGTGTAACCCCGCCAAAGCTTGTTAGCCTTCTAAATGAATAACATGGTCTATTCAACATAAATAAGAGTGGCTGGGTATGGCCCTTCAATTGGCTGCTGCTTAGCACAAGTTGTACCTCCCTTGTCCAGCACCCTCAGGAGCCTGAGTGGTCCCGAATGAGGGGATTTTACGGACATGGGAAGGTCAGGTCCCAGGCTGTCTGGCGTGGGGGACACTCCTGCAGATCTCCTCCAGAGGGCTTCCAGACTCCCCTGCCCCAGCCAGATTCCCCACTGCTGTTGCTGCCAGCGGGTCTCCCCTCAACAGCTGGCTCCCCACCATGGTGCTGCAGGTCTCCCCCTGCCCTGTGCTGGGTTCCTGCAGCTATGGGGATGCTGGTAGAGCTCCTCACTGCAGGGCTCCTCACTGCAAGGTTGTTGGGCTCCCCCAGGCCCAAGTGGGATCCTTGTGGGTGCAGAGTTGCTATCCAAGCTGCCTGCCACAGCCAGGTGGCCTGCTGGCTCCCCACCATGGAGCTTCTGACTAGAACTGACCTCCCCACAGTGGGGCTTCCTAACCTCAGCTGGGCTCCTGTAGTGGGGTTCCCTGCCCTGGGGCTGCCCCTGGGGCTCCCTGAAGTGGGCTGCCAGTGCACACTGCTCCGCATAGCTGGAACTACCTGGTCCAGCAACAGCCATTGTCCTACCAGACCAGAGAGTGCCAGATGAGTGAGTTTCAAACTGTAGCATTGTGCTGTGAAGAAAACAACAACAACAAAAATAGGTGGATGTAGCTTCACTCAATGGACTAATATGCTGGCCGGTATAAAGGAGGACTCTTACTACTTAGCATGTTTTGGTAGGGTTGGCTTGTTTTCATTTGAGAGTAATGGGACAGCTCCATGCTTAAATTTGTCTTTTATTTTCTACTGTCCACTGCTTAATATGAGTTGAGGTACTAAGTAGTTTTTGAAATTATATCCATAAATTACATACAAATCTTAAAGATAATTGGCAGTGATCTTCAAACAGGTTAGACTAGTATTGAGAGTGGAGATCTGGAGGCAATCTAAGATGATGATAACGCAACTTGCATTTTGATGTGGAGCTGCAGAAATTTCCCTTGTTTTGCCATGAAATTGATGGTAAATCTACATACTCTCAAAGCTGTCCTCTCAAATGGTCCTGCTTTAGGTGCTAGGTCTCTAAAGAGATGCTGTGATTAAGCTGTCAAAACCCATAGGGCTGACAACAATTCCATCCTTTAAACCTTTCCTAAAGTATTCTCTCCCTGGTGAGACACATCTTTCTAAAAGTTCAGAAAAAAAATCCCTGAATTCCCTAGTGATAATGTGCTTGCTAAACATGTCATGGCTTTCTATGCCCTGTTAACTGCAAATGCCCTGGAGACTTACCTAAGTGAAGTCAGTCTAAAAACTTTAAAATTACAAACTAGACAGTTAATGAAAGAGCATGTACCTGAATGCCCATATATAAGTCTCTGTTAGTTCGGCCAAAGAACCATTGAGTGTTTTTTGACCTGCTCATATATTGTGTAGGGAGGAAAGAAAATTTAATTTTTAAGGAACAGTAACTTTAGAATTGTTGTTACAGGGATTAAGCATGAAGTGAATAGAGCTGAACAGGTAAATTACGTGAGAAATCTCCACTGACTATTCAACAGCTCAGTAACAGGCAGGCAGAGCAACTATATTTTGAATAAATTTTGCACATTGTCAACTCCATTTGGCATATTTGATGTGCTATATTTAAAGCAAAGTAGGCATATGGCATTATGTTCACATTAATGTTATATGTAACTTATATTTTTAAGTGGGAATCCTCTGCCCCATTTCAGAACTCTAACGAATTCATATTTGTCTCCACTGTACTTCTTCCCCTATGTGATAGACATCAAGGAAGATGTTTGAATGAGGCTCCCTTCACATCTTATCAGTGCTCTTCCTACGATCGGGATCCATAGTTAACTCTAATGTAGCTAATATTTAAAAGCAATTCTAGTTTTTAACTCCCTGAGAAATTATCTGGTGCAAAGCTTCTTTATCTCTGCCAGGGAACACCACAGAAATTAATGGACCAGTAGATGTGGAGTACTCATGAAACCTGCAGTAGGGTGTCTCATCTGAACTTTAGCATAGTCCGTAAGGAACAGGTCCTGATGACTTAAAGCAGATACAACTTCCAGGGCTTGTCTACACTACCACCTTCCTTCGAAGGAAGGATGGTAATTAGGGTGTTGAGAGTTTACTAATGAAGTGCTGCCATGCATAGGCAGCACTTCATTAAGCAAATTCCCCCCCACGGCAACTCTGAAGTTTTAAACTTCAAAGTACCAGCACATGTCTAGCCACCGGTACTTCTAAGTGCCGGGGCAACTTCGAAGTCCCCTTACTCCTCAAAATTTTGTTGTCTCAGCACCTTGAAGTACGGGAGGGTGAGCTGTGGCTAGACACGTGCTGGAACTTCGAAGTTTAAAACTTCGAAGTTGCCACGGGGAGGGGCGTGGAACTTGCTTAATGAAGTGTTGCCTATGCACGGCAGCACTTCATTAGTAAAATCCCAACACCCTAATTACCATCCTTCCTTCGAAGGAAGGTGGTAGTGTAGACAAGGCCCAATGAACTTGCTGGAAATTCTACTTTTGTAAGGACAGCAGTATCAAGGCATATTGTTTGTTATTACTGTAGTGCTTGGGAGCGCAATAATAGATCAGGACTCCACTGTGCTATACATTGTACCGACACAGAACAAAAAGATCTGCTTGGCTTTGTTGAGTGGTATCCCAGATAACTATTTGTCCAAAGTTCCATGGCAGTTACTTAAGTTGAGCTTTGATGTTTACTGTTTAACATCACTTGCCATCATTTTTCCTTTCCTTGAATGTTGATGGATTAATAGGACTGCATGTACTACTCCTCAGAATTCTAGAATCCTCTTTGCTGCTATGACTAATGGGATTCTGTTTGCCATTTCATGTGTGACTGCTTGAGATCCTTCATTCCATAACCTGAGGCTCCTCTCTGGTTGTGAACTCCTGGGGAAGCTCTTGCGTATCTTTGTATTTTCTGTGTCCCATTTCTATTATTCTAAACTTTGTAGTTAAATTATAACTCAAGGGAAAGGATATGATAAAGCTTTATATAACTCTAGAGAATGGAATTATTTTGTGTTGCCCTGGGAGATAACTAAGAACAATGGCTTGAAACTGAGCAAAGGAAAAGTATATCAGGTGAATATCAGGAAGTGGTGAAATCCACATTGCTGAGTCATTTAAAGTGATACTGGAAAAAAACACATACTGGAGAGAAGAATCATGCTTTGGTCCCAAAGGAGTGAAGTGAACAATAGCTGACCTCGTAGATTTGTTTATAGATCAGTTAAACCACAGCTTTTAGTTGTTTTTTTCTTTTTGTCCACTCTGTGACTACAAAATAGTTGATGAGTTAGTCCAAGAGATATAAACAAAGTAAGAGCTTTCTCATTGTACTTTTCAGAAAATTATCCTGACAAAAAGTCTCCAGATGGGCTAATGGGGATCAAGCCTTCTTACCTTCTTTCCATGTGCATCATTGTCACAAATGTTAGAGAAATGTCATTGCACTTTCTTCATGTATATTTCACTTTCTGTCTTTCCTCTTTCTTTTGTCCCCTTTGCTTAACTTAAAATGAATGAACCTATTATACTTACTGATTTTTTGTTTTATATTAGTGTGGATATTTTTGGCACTAATTGCTATTTTATTTTAATATTTTGGTTTAATTTCCATTGGGTAGTTTAGTTGTAATTTTAATTTTTATATTTTGACTGACTTGAAGTTTAGAACCATTATGCTGGTTTCCAAATCAAATGGCGTACAAACCAAACAAAAGCAAAATACTTTTACAATTATGGATTAATTGGTACTTCACACAGAAATTTGAACTAAGGAATAATTAACACTTCTGGAAATCCCTTTATTTTAGAAATAACTAGTGTTCAATATTCCTCTTAAAATCAGATGAAATCATAGGAATATTTTAATTTTTTAGTAGAACACCAACCTTCCAAAATCTGCTGGACTGCTTTTTTGTTTTCACAGTATATAGACTAGCATGGGTATCTCCCTGTTACTATTCAAGTTGGCTGTGTCTACATGTTCCACTTCTTCCGGAAGCGGCATGTTCATGAGCCATCTGGAAGATGCTAGTGAGGTGTGAATGTAAATTTTCCACACCTCATTAGCATATAGGCACGTGATTTGGCATCCGGAGGAAGCTCTTCTGGACTCCAAAATACATGTGCAGACACGTGACCCGCGGGGATCTTCTGGAAGGAAACCCTCCTTCCCGAAGCCACTTCTTCCCCAAAATTTTGAGGAAGAAGGGGCTTCCAGAAGGAGGATTTCCTTCTGGAAGATCCCCGAAGGCCACACATCTGCGCATGTATTTTAGAGTCTGGAAGAGCTTCTTCCAAACTCTAAATCATGTGCCCATATGCTAATGAGGAATGGAAAATTTACATCCACGCCTCATTGGTATCTTCCAGATGGCTCATTACCATACCACTTCTGGAAGAAGTGGCACATGTAGACACATCTGTTGTGTTTCAGAGAGTGAGCTAAGCCTCTGTTTATTCATTTTCTCTTAGTTTGGAGAGACTGGTAAGTGTTCTGGATGTTCCTAGTGAAATTTTGGTCTTGTTGTTGTTCCTTAAAAATCCAGAAACATTTAGTCTCCTTCACAATGAGCCACTTGCTGATGTTCTGTATACCCTGAGCAACAGTTGATGTTCATTTTCTTATAGTTCAGAGTAGTCACATGAAGAGGAAATCAAATTACACTAACTTTCACCAGGTTCCACGTGATCATTTTAAAGTATTTTTCTTTACTATTTGCCAATTTTGCTGAAAATGAAGAAAGAAATTATGATAAAGTTCAGTCATTGCTCCTGGAGGCCTCTTGTTCACATCATAATGTTGCAGAGCTGTGCCAAACGCTTTTGTATTCCAGGGTCTGTTGAGCAAATTTGTGTATCACTATGAAAGTATTCCACTGCAAAGCTCCCCACAGGAAGATAAATATATTGTTGTATATTTACAAGATGCAACTCCAAGTTGTAATTATGCTGTCTAAAGCTATCACTGCATAAGATTCAGCCAAATGTAAAAAGGCAAAACACAGTCTACCCCCACACCCTAGCAATAAAAGTGTTATTGTCAGTATTACTGAAATATAGGATTGTAAAATTTGATTACATTAGCATGTATGCAATTTTTAAAAGGAGGGGGTTACATCTCTTTTTAGCATTGTTAATTGAAATGCCCAGGTCAAAGGATTGGAGCTTTAAAAATGTAATTTCAGAGTGACCATCATTATAGTCAGATAAGAATTCCAAATTCGGAATGCCTGACTCCTATGAACCTTGCAAAACCCAGAAAATCTCTATATTTTTTAAAAGTTCCATTTCATATATGACAGATTTTGAGCTGTGTAGGGCACTGTTTCATAAACTATTTTCCATGCAATGCTGGTGTTCTGTGAACAGCTCACAGGTGTGCCAGAAGTGTTAGGAAAAATAATCCAAAGTTTTACAATAAATAAACATTTTACAATGATAATGGTAAGGGAAAACACTGAAGCAATTTTCTTTCCACATCTCACAAGAGTGGTAGTAATCTGGCAGCACAGCAAGGTGGATTGACATTGTGGTAGCCTCCCCACTCCTCTAATCTTCTTCTCGTATCAACACAGCCATGTAGCCATTAGCAACGAGATGCAGCACAAGCGCTACTCCAGCATAGCAGCTACACTGTCCATCACCTGCTTGATGTCAGCCAATGCATTTGTGTGGCGTGTGATGATATATTCAATTTATTTCCACCAATATCAGTAAACAGAGCAACATTTCTTTTCAAAAAAGCCAGGAGTATGTTACTTCTTCATTGCTGGTTTTTCTGTGTATGTTGCCAAGTTTTTTTTTTTGATCTTACAACACTTTTTTCTGAAGAAATTTTTCATAGGTGTCCTACATAAAAATATTATGGTTTAGTGCTGCATGGTCTCACAAAGTTTAAGGAGCACTGGAGGAGGGAACAAAAGGTATGCTGATTTTTAAAGTTATGGGGACAACAGACTGACCTGAAACTGTCACAATATTTCAGTGTTCTTGGTGAAAAGAAAAAAAAAACTGAAAAAAATCAGTGAGGGTGAAATACAGTATTTTATTCCATTTTCGTGCATTTTAATTGCTTTTTTTTAGCTGAAAACAAAAATATTTTGGAAATCACATTGGCAAATCTCTGGTGGCTTTGTTCTGTCCCATGGACTTGTTGATTAGAATATTTTTTTGGGCTGTGAGAGACCTTGATTCTAATCCATATTCTGCTTGCTTCAAAGCAGGGACTTGAGCTTGTACTTCCCATACATCAGGTGAGTTCCTTCTATTCACTAGGGCAGAGAGAGTCAGAAATGGCTCTATACCCTGGTTGCTAAAGAACTCATCTTGGAATTAGGGACACGTGGGCTCCAGTCACTGCTCTGGTAAATATTGAATGATTTACACATTGGATAGCTTCAATGGGAAGAATTAAGAGAACCACCCTAGAATGGTCAGTAGACTAATGGTGAGGGGACTCCTCTGCAATTCAGGAGACCCAAGTTCAGGTTCCTGCTTTGTACTAAGCAGTGTGGCAACTTGGCCATGTCCCCCCACACACCAGGTTGAGTGTTCTAAGCATGAGTCTGAAAGGATGTATGGCCTCCTCTGCTGCTTTTGTTTATGGCACTTAAGTTCTTTTGTAAATTTAGCCTGTCCCTCGTCCCTCCAAATGTTTTGGCTGAAACTAGTCAGTGAATTCAACATGAAGTCATGACTAGTTTCCATGGACCTGAAACTGCATTTCAGCAAATGAACTGTGTGTTCAAAATGTTTTGCCCAGCTCTGTTGATTTTCTTTTCAGCAGAAGAACTTCAGTGATCCTTACAAGTGGCTGGGAGGCAAGTTATGTTAAATGAACAAAGTAGCAAGAGAAAAATGTGGTTAAAAAGAAATCAAATATCCCACATTAAAAACAAGTTTTGTTCTTCCTTTTGGCAAGTGTAGCTTACAATAGTTTATTTACTACAATACTTCAAAGCATGGAAGAAAATGACCTGTATTCTTTAAAATATGAAATTCACCATAGCGCTTTGCTATGAAATAATTGATCAAGAAGTCTGAAGAGACTATCTTGCAATTTGCGAGCACTATTGTGATCTTGGATTTGCAAAAAAAGAACTGGTCAAGTTCTGCTGTCTATACGAAAACAAAATTAATACGGTTTAGAATTTACATGAGAGTTAGTTACGTTTTTAGAACCCTGAAACAGTTTGACATTTTAACGTGTCCATCTGTGCAACAAAGAAGCCATAATACATAAAGAGATCTGTTATACTACACTTAATTTATTGTAAAGATCAATTAACCATCATTTCTGATATTTCCCAATACAATAACAGTGATTGCCAGATAATCAAATTTACCAGTTATTCCTGATTGGCTGACCATGGTGGTGGGGGATGGGCACCGCTCTTCTGAAGACTACTGGGGCCACCCTGCTACCGCCAACCCCTGCAGAGCATCTGGCCTCACTCAGCCAGCTCAGGCTGGGGTGAACAGGAGGAGCGCTCCCATTGACCTTCTGCCGTGAAGACTGGGACAAAAGTTGATGGCTGAAAAGTCAATTTTAGGTACGGAGCTAAAATTGCATATCAGACGTCAACCTTCCAGGTGAGCGTAGATATGTCCTTAGTGCTCTAGGTGTACATCTTGCACTGTCCACAGTGACATGTAAGCTGTGTCTACACGTGCACGCTACTTCGAAGTAGCGGCACTAACTTCGAAATAGCGCCCGTCGCGGCTACATGCGTCGGGCACTATTTCGAAGTTAACTTCGACGTTAGGCGGTGAGACGTCGAAGTCGCTAACCTCATGAGGGGATCGGAATAGCGCCCTACTTCGACGTTCAACGTCGAAGTAGGGACCGTGTAGATGATCCGCATCCCGCAACGTCGAAATTGCCGGGTCCTCCATGGCGGCCATCAGCTGGGGGGTTGAGAGATGCTCTCTCTCCAGCCCCTGCGGGGCTCTATGGTCACCGTGGGCAGCAGCCCTTAGCCCAGGGCTTCTGGCTGCTTCTGCGGCAGCTGGGGATCTATGCTGCAGGCACAGGGTCTGCAACCAGTTGTCAGCTCTGTGTATCTTGTGTTGTTTAGTGCAACTGTGTCTGGGAGGGGCCCTTTAAGGGAGCGGCTTGCTGTTGAGTCCGCCCTGTGACCCTGTCTGCAGCTGTGCCTGGCATCCCTATTTCGATGTGTGCTACTTTGACGAGAAGACGTTCCCTCGCTGCACCTATTTCGATGTTGGGCTGAGCAACGTCGAAGTTGAACATCGACGTTGCCGGCCCTGGAGGACATGTAGACGTTATTCATCGAAATAGACTATTTCGATGTCGCAACATTGAAATAAGCTATTTCGATGTTGGCTGCACGTGTAGACGTAGCCGTAGTGTCATAAGATAACCTGCTGTATAGAAAACTCAACCTGTTAACTCCTAAGTGCTTCCAGAAACCAACCACACTGCAGTGCAGTTCAGATTGAGCCTCTCTAGTTCATCACTCTCAGAACCTGACCAGTGCTGAATAAGAGAATTTGTCAGACCATGGGAGGTCAGTATTGTCCAGCACTTTCATTGCTTACTGGGCTATTAGAATACATTAAGGAATAAATTACAGCTAAATAGTAGCACAAAACACTGAGAGTCAGGACTGGTGGCTGGAAACAAACTCTGTGGGACCACAGGAAGCTTGGCCACACCCGTGATAAGTGGTCATCCATCTAACCAAAATCATGCCAGATTACAGATGTTTCCAGACAAGTGAGTGTCTGATTAGAGAAGTTCAATCTGTACCGCTACTGGATTGGTGAGTAGCTGTATATTATTTTATACTTCATTAATTTTTATTGTATTGTCATTCTTTGAAAATTGGTATTCTATTAGTAATGTATAAGTCTCAGTTAATCAGAATATTCATGTAGTAGCACCTCCCACCCCCATTTTCCTAATAGATTTTACTGTATTGAAGTTTATTTGTAATAATTCATTTTTTTAATAATGTATGCTTGGACATGAATAATCATTACTGTGTCCTTATCACTTGCTAAGACGAGTATTGCACATAAATCAGTTTGGTTGTGACTCATGTTGTCTATAGCTTAAAATGCTCATTCTGTGGTTCTTCTATATGGGCCAAGCTAATCTGACTTTCACATCCTTTCTCATGTAACTTTTAACATTGAGAGAGGTATTAATAATTTATGAGTTATATTATGCAATACCTAATAATGAACCTCAATAAGGAAATATGATGCTTGTCCAACAATTATGAAGGAAAAGACAAATACTGCTTTTCTTTTTTATCAGCTTCTCTAAGACTGAGCAAGAATTATTAAAATATAAATTGGAATTGAAAGGTCTGAATATGAAGGCATGACTCAAGCATCTCACTAGTATGTAACTCAATGGACTTCAGTGAGATCGCTTTTGACTTTCATCAGTATGAGCTCATATTTGGATTCAAGACATTAATTTTATCTGTATTGTCCAGCCCAATGTAGGATTGATGTGAGGTTGTGCAGAAGTCAAATTGTATATTTATCTCCTGATTCTTCTTCATTTCTTGGTATGCAGGAAGATATTGTTTCATGTGTGCCATTTACCTCTGCTAATATAAACATTGCTTTGTTTTACTTGATCATTGCAGTTTAATAGGCAAAATAATATGTTGAATTACTTACTAAGGAAAAGACATCTCATATCTCTGATGTGTATATGTGAAGATATAGGAGCTTTAAGACTGTATAGTGTGAATGCATTTTCTAAAGATCCGCATTTAGTAGCACACTTACAGATGCCAGTGCTTAAATAGATAAAGTATCCCCTATATTAATGGTGCATTACAGTAGGTTTTGGTTACTGCTAATGAGATTTTGTTGATGTCTGCAGCAGTACTCAAATTACACCAAAATTGCAGAAATGGAATAAAATTAAATATACTCTCTTACAATCTGGTAGAAATCGCTTTAATTTATATTATTATATGGGCCGTTGAGTTCTTTGAAGAACATCCAGGCTGTTTCCACACTTATTTTTACAGGAATATGGTTTAAATAAAAGAACAATCAGAACTATTCTGGGATTCAGCCACATTTTAAAATTGCCATTACTGGCAGAATATTATCCAGTTCCTTTGAAATTAGGAATGTTCATCAATATAATATTTTTCAGCCTGCATAATCTGTGATGTCCAATTAACATACTGTCCACAGTTAACAGACTGACTGAGCTTTTCTGCTGCTTCTTTGCAAGGTTAGTGTCTGCCATAAATTAAGAAGTATCAGTTCAAAAGTTCAAAGGTTACAAACATGAAGCAGATTGTGGGCCTTGCTTAAGTCCCCTTAAACTGCCTCAAATAGCCCTTATTGTGTTGTTTATTATTTGGTACTACAATAGTAATTAGAGGCCCAATAAGAAACAGAGTATGCTTCAAAAAGTATACATTCTAAATAAGACATACAGATTTTCAAAGGAAAATGACTTGCTCAAGATCAGTGACAGATTCATGTATAAAACCCAGGTCCAGTGCCATATTAATTAGATACTATCACCCAGTATGAAGACATACTCATTTGATATAAAGCTCCCTTGATCTTAAAGAGACAGGAAGGAGGCATTTTAAGGTTTGAAGTGAGGAGAAATGCACTGTGGTAGTCTTGGGTCGGTCAGTGTTCCAGCCAACAGGAACACTCAGACTGCTCTAAGATGTGCTGCTGTTTGAACCACAGAATCGAGTATAACAGAAAGGTAACTTAAACCTGCTTATTGTTATCCCACATCAGATGCACTGAGAACTACAGGTTTATATAATTTTTGTTTGCAATGTTGGGTCCAAATGTTGTTTTTGTTTCCAAACAGCATTTTGAAGGGAAACAAAAATTTTTGTTCCATTTTGACTTTAAATATGATTTTGTTTGGTTTTTCTGTTTCAAAAAATCCAAACCAACTTTTTAAGTTAAAATGAAATTAGAAGTGTCATTTCTAATCAACATTTTGACATAAAAGTCATTTTGTTTTGGTTTCTCAAAACTGAAAAGCAGCGATGAATCAATATTTCCCATGAGAAAATTAAGAAAAATAATAATTGGAACTGACATTTTGCCGTGAAAAATTTTGGTTCAAGTGAAACCATATGTTTTGGTGGGAAAACTTTCCACACACAAAATTTTGATTGGGTCTGTTTTGTACACTCTCTGCTTTATGGTACCTTCCCTGGACGAGTGAAGTGGAGCAATTGTACTCCATGAATGCTGTGCAGGTATTAATCAATGCTGACTATGAATTTGTCTGCATGAAGGGGAAAAATTATAAACACAACAAGTTTGCTTGCATTGGTCCATTGATCCAATTAGTCTGTCAAGGGGCAATGGACGCTATTTGAATTCAAAAATTGAAATAATACCTAATGGGACCAAAGTGCTATCCTGGTGCCTCTTAATGGTTTGTAGGCTACCTATTTAGTTGTGTCTAAGGAAAGAGAAATGTCATCCACAGTAAATTTCTGGAAGATGAACATGTGCTTTATGTGTTAGTTATAGTTAGTTAGTTATGGCAAGAATATAAAGAACTCCAACACTGCAAAGATGATTTTAAAAATGTACAAGCTCTTGCATATTATTGCTAATATAAAATTTCTTCATTGCATATCAATAGAGGTTAGAAAGAAAGTCAAGGGCATCATTGGCCTGCTACATTAATGTGAATCAGAATAACTCACAGCTCTGAGGTTTGACAACCCAGTCTCAAAACCTGGCTGCCATCATCAAACTTCTAACTTGGAAATTTTACCTCACAGCCACCCCGCCCTCTACTTCCTTGTTACAAGGGCCCTGTTTCTACAAGCAGGGGTCCCCGATAAGCATGGTAGTAGATGTTCTTTTGAAGATGTGTACAGAAATCCACATTCATCAAAGTTCCACTACAAAGTAAAATAATGGTTTTGTGATTTATTGTTTACAATTAAAAATTTAAACTGATGAATGAACTCTGGTACCGATCATTTGGCAGGTCCATCTCTGTGTCAAATCCCAAAAAGTCTGATTTCAAAACCCTGTTCAGGCATCTTTTGCTTAAACCATTGGTCTGATGTTTGTGCAGTCTGGTCTCACCACCACCATTTTAGCAACCCACATCTCTGTAACCTCTGATGGACTTGTCTTTGTGGTCTGGAGGGATCTTTTAGGAAAGTTCAGCCAGCTTGGACCAACTCACCTACAGCTGGCAAATCTCTACTCATCCTCCTTCACTGGTTCTCTCCCAATGCTGACTTTGCACCTAGCATTCCAGGATGGCTCCGAGCAACCCAATGGGCCCCCTCATAGTCTTTAGTTTCAAAGCACTTTCTCACTTCCACCCATGTATGTGAATTCCCAGGTACTTCATGCCTAAAATAATATAAATGCAACCTATACATTAACACAGTCCCAGCACTATGGATTTGGACTCCAAAGTGGGTTGTGATCCCACAGCTCAAGGCCAAACCCAAGATCTGAGATCTTCAGCCCTGGGCAGCAGGACTCAGGTTGCAGGTCCCTCCACTTGGGGCTGAAGCCCTTGGATTCAAGCTTTGGTCACCCTGCCTTGAGCAGTGAGGGGTCAGGCTTTGGCCCCCCTATCAGGACAGTGGAGCTTATGCAGGTTTAGGCTTCAGTCCCTGTTTCCAGGGGTCATGAAGTAATTTCTGTTGTCAAAAGGGGAGCCCAGTGCAATGAAGTTTGAGAATCCCTGTCTTAAATGTTCTCCACAGTCATTCTGCAGGGATTTGTGATGTCAAGAATGCAAATGTTGGCTGCTTAAATCAAAATGATTTAGAAATTGCTTCTGTTCTGGTAGAATACAAATACATTTCTCAGAAATCCGACTGGAGTTTTGAGTCCAATATATTATTCCACTTCTGTCACTCTTTGAACATGTCTATGACATTAGGATGTATATGCTCACCTAAAAATGTGGCTTTACTATTTTTTGACATCCTTGTTCTGAAATGTTAGTAGCTTGGTGGATCTTATTGGGTAAAAGTTTTGCTGAAGGGCTGTGTATGCACCCTGATCTTTGCTCAACATCTGCTACACCTTGGTTGAATAGGTGTCAGTATTTTGTAGTTTTTGAACAAATTGTAGGGCATTCTCTCCTGCAGCTCCGTACATTACCACTGTGATTCCTACATTTGAACAATTCTCCAAGGCTTTGATATCCATTCGAATAAAATTCACATATTTCTTAGCTCAGTAATTTCATGCACTATCTCCATCTCATGATAGTGTAGGCTAGTTCAGTACAATTTATTTTTGAATTGCTTGATTTGTTATTTGTTGCTGACCTATGAAACCCCTTTAAGTATCCTCATTTTTGGCTGTCTAGACTTTTATATCAATGTGTCTGACCACTTAGAGATTTGTTGGAGGAGAACCACTTGCAAATGTCCTGAAAGGTAGCTGAATACTCAATTCCTTCAGCGCTGAAAAGTCAAACATGTAATTCCTTGTACGCTACAAGGCACATAACTGGCACCATACCTCTTTATCCCCTTTGCTTGGCCTGCATAGGTTACATCTATATGGTAATGCTATTCCAAAATAAGAAATTTTGAAATATCTATAGATATTTCCCCACACAAAATGCATTTTGAAATAGCATTTCTGGGTCTATAGAGCTATTTTGAAAGAGTGCTATTGGAGCCCATTATGGCTTACTTCAAAATGGTGCTATTCTTTGCTTTAATAGTGCCTATTTCAAAAATAGTGAGTTCAAAATAGGTGTTAGTCCTCCTGGAATAAGATTTACTGGAATCGAAATAATGCCTCTGCTAGTTTGATTTTATTTTGAAATAGCTTGTGCCTCATTTGAATGCTGTCAAAGTTATTTAGAAATGACTGCTGTTATTTCAAGATAACTCTGCCGTGTAAACACAGCCATAGAAAACCTGTGTCTTGTGAGGGCTTACATGTATCAAAGACCAGTATCACTTAAGTTTGAATCTCAGCTTCTTGTGAATAATAAAAGTTATTGTGTCAACTCATCTCTTATTAAAATTGTGATGGTTTTGTTCTGCACTTTTGTGTTTCTACTGCTAGCAGGAAATAAGTAGAGAAATTAAACTGAAGCCAACAACTACCCTTTTTAATTTCTCCTCGGGAGACAGTTTATGCATTCCCTGACACTGGTGGGATCTTATTGCCTCTGTGCTATTGGTGAAAGATGGAAGAAAGAAAGGGTGGAAAAAATTTAAGATTCAAGACAACCTTAGTCTTTCTTATTATAATTGGCATTGTGTTACTGCCTATTGTAAAAGTTGCCCAATGCTTTTTATTGTAATATCATTTTTCAGTTGGTTTTAACTTTGCCCAGTTTTAACTATATGGCAGGGGTGGCCAACCCACAGCTCGCAAGCCACATGCAACTCTCTGAGTGAAGAAATGCATCTCCTGCTTCAAGCCGCATGCTGGGAGTACGTATCACTGCTCTGTGCACATGCCCCTGCCCCACTTGGAGGGACAAGCATGTGGTGGTGACAGTGGTGGCGGCAGTAGCTTCAATGAAGTAACCAGCATTGGGTTAGGTGGAGCGGGCTGAGGGTGCCTGGCTCTGGGGAAGGGTGGGGACCTGGCACTTGGCTTGGAGCAGGAAATGCATTTCTTTGCTCGACAAGAATTGGCTTAGAGCAGGGGAAGCCGGGGTGCCTGGTTCTGGGGGGAGTGGGTGCATTGGGTTAGAGCAGGGGGGTGGGGATGCCTGTTTGGGGGAAGATGAGGATATTGAGCTGATTATTATATATTTATTTTAATATATCTATATATCTGTGTATATATATAGGCACCCAAAAGCACAGCAGACAGGGCTGCCCATTGTCTTGGGTGCCCTGTTTGTCAAGAGAAGGCCCTCCAGAGCGCCCACACAGCTTTTTTGTCAACAGAACCTGTCAACAAAAGGTGCTCTTCCTCATCTGGGAGAGGGAGAAGGTTGTCGGCAGAAGTGCTGAGTATTCTCGACATACTGTCAACAAAACTTATTTTGTGTGTGGATGCCCCACCAGTTTTATCTCTGAAACCAGGGTTTTGTCAGAAAAACTCGCTAGTGTAACTGCAGCCAGGGTAGATAATAGTGAAAAAACTCTAAATATGAATACATGACAGGACAAATGTAAAATTAATTTGTTTTCACTTGTTCTCTTTTTCTCTGTGTTTCCAAGGTGAATCTTAATTTCTAGATTTTGGTCTAGTAACAGTAACAGTGCAATGTTGCTGGTTAATTATAGGCGCAGCTTTAAATAATAACCACAGACCTAACTAACTACCTACTTTAAAACCTTTTCTTTCATCTTTGGTGCAATAGCTTTTCCATGTCAGTTACAGTTTGTCTAAATGCATTTTTAAAGTGTTTCAAAACATTTTACAAACAGTTGCACACAGGAAAATAACTCTATTGTAGAGATAGTTCAGTTTAACAGCTAAATATCTGTTTATATTACATAATGGTAAGGTAGTAATCAGTGCCTTTTTATTTTTTTTGTTTCCAAAAAATTGGCAGTACTCAGCTGGCTCCCCACCCTCTAATCCCAGTCAATCGCCTGGCTGGGGCTGCTGAGGTGCCAATACCCAGGACCAGCAAGTACTGTCACAAAAAAGCACTGTTGCTAACACTGATATTTCCAAAGGGCAAATGTTGGTTTAATTGAAGCTTGTCTTTGTGTATGGCTGTGTCTACACTGGGAACTAACTTCAAAGTTAACTTCGAAGTTAGGCACTACATCGAAGTAGCGAGCAGAGAGTCTACCTGCCTTTTCCCTTACTTTGAAGTTAACTTCAAAGTAGGGAGTCCAACTTCGAAGTCCTTACTCCATTCCCAAGAATGGAGTGGTGCCCTACTTCGAAGTTTAACTTCAGAGTAGGGTGTGTGTAGATGGTCAACTTCCAAGTCAGCGATTTCAAAGTTATTTTTGCAGTGTAGAAACAGCCTGTGTGTGTACAGGAGATAAATTTACCTCCTTCTGTTAAGCTTCAGGGCTGTCATTTTGAATGAGCTCTCACAGCAGTCCACCTAATAGTGGCTCCCGTGGTATTTTGCATTTAAAGAGGTTCTGTCAAGGTTGACAGGACAGTAACTTAATTTCCACCTTGTACTTCTGCAGAGTAATTGTTGCTGTTTTAAGTAACTTTTCCCCTATCAAAGATATCAGCCCTCTGCAATTGGCTACATCAGTTAACTTTTGCTATACTGGCTAGCCCATACAGGAGAATGCTAATGGGAAAGAGGAACAATTTAATAGTAAATTTAATATTAAATAAGCAGGAGATCTTGCACGATCTCAAAATAAAAATGGAATCATATAAAAATGGAAACTAGGACAAATTACAAAGGATGAATATAGGCAAACAACACAGGAATGTAGGGGCAAGATTAGAAAGACTAAGGCACAAAATGAGCTCAAACTCGCTACAGGCATAAAGGGAAACAAGAAGACTTTTTATAAATATATTAGAAACAAGAGGAAGACCAAGGGCAGGTTGGTCCAATTGCTCAGTGAGGTGGGAGAAACAGTAACAGGAAACTTGGAAATGGCAGAGATGCTTAATGATTTCTTTGTTTTGAGAAGTCTGATGAAGGAATGCCGAACATAGTGAATGCTAGTGGGAAAGGGGTAGGTTTACAAGATACAATAAAAAAAGAACAAGTTAAAAACCACTTAGAAAAGTTAGATGTGTGCAAGTCACCAGGCCCTGATGAAATGCATCCTAGAATATTCAAGAATACTCACCTCCAGCCTGAGCCTGAGGCTCTGCCTCAGACTTAACCATTAACTTGGGGGAGGTGCAAGCCTATAATTGTCAACTTTTAAGTTAGATTGGCGAGCCTACCTAAATCCATATATTCTGCTACCTCTCACCAGGTTCAAAACTCCTCGTGACATCCTTTTAGATACCTGAAAACTGCTATCATGTCCTTCAATCTTCTCTTTTTCAAACTAAACAAGCCCAATTCTTTCAGCCATCCTTCATACGTCACGTTCTCTAGACCATGGTTTCCCAAACTGGGGGGCATGCCCCCCAGGGGGGCGTGAAGAAATTCCAGGGGGGGCACAAGGCAACACAGCCCCTCTACCATTCCCCCCACCCAAAGAAAGAGCCGGCCTTTGCTTCCGTATCTCAGCCCCTGACATTTTATATGGGTGACCCAGTGCAGCCACTATAAAAAGCAGGCAGCCAGCAAAGACCCATGTGGAGCTAGCTGCCTTCTGCAAAGGTGAGTGAGTGTGGGTTAGTGGTGGGGGGAGGAGAAGGAGGAGGAGGATGGGCTTAGATGGGGTGTGGGAGTGTCTGGCTTGGGTGAAGGGGATGGGGATGGGATAAGAGCGGAGGACTGGTGGTACATGGGTTTGTGGGAGAGAAGGGACTCGGGTGGGCAGCTCGACGGACTTGTGGGGCTCGGGTGGCTGGCTGGCTGGCATGCAGGACTCATGCAGCTTGAATGGCTGGCCTCAGCATCACAGGGCTCAAGCGGTTCGGGCTGGCAGCTGGCCCCAGCAACATGGGGCTTGGGCAACTCAGGCTGGTGGGCGGGCAGTAGGCCCTGGCAGCATGGGGCTCAGGTGGGTCAGGATGGCAGGTGGGCGGCTGGCCCTCACAGCATGGGGCTTAGGTGGGTAGATTGGGCAGCTGGGCAGATGGCTGACAGGTGGGCAGCTCATGCCGGCAGCGCAAGGCTTGGGTGGCCGATGGGTGGGCAGGCAGGTGGCTGGCTCAGGCGGGGTGGGGCTTGGGTGGCAGTGCAGGTTTCAGGAGGGTGTTGGTGTGGGTAGCTCTGACGGCTGCATGGGGCTCAGGCAGCTGGCCAGCTGGGGCTGTATTAGGCACCCAAAAGCAGCAAAGAAAAATTATTTTTGTTTATTTTTAATTTTAAATAATATTTTTATATCAAGTTTTTGTGTCTATTTTAAATTATGAATTGAATTTTTTGTTAAAGGGAGGGTTGGATGATAGTAAAGAAGAGGTGGGGGGGCATGAGGGTTTCTCAAAAATCAAAAGTGGGGCATGATGCCGAAGGGTTTGGGAACCACTGGACTAGACAGAACTTGGTCCTGCCATGAGGGCAGGGGGCTGGACTTGATGACCTCTGAAGGTCACTTCCAGTCCTAGTAATCTATGATTCTAGTTTACAAGTTATATATGTTGAAGGCCATTCTACCTGGTGGGAGACAACACGCATATATCTCTCTCTTCTGATTGATAAAGAGAATAATTTTAAGAGCTTCCTCTGTGTAAAATTTTATGCAGCATAAGATTGATGTATTTGGGGATTCAGATCCCATTGGAGCTGTACACCTGGGTTCTGAGTCAAGTCCCTTTGACAGAACCTTCCCAGAGCTGACCTAATCTCTCAGATGGTGGCCTCACTTGGCCAAAATTTTGAAAAGGCCATGCTAATGGCCAAATCGGAGAATACGAATGAGGTGCTGAAATGAATATTCAACACCTCATTAGCATGCTGCCGACTGCGGCACTTCGAAAGTGCTGCATTTCAATCGCGCACGGCTTGTCTACACAGGGCCCTTTTTGAAAGGATCCCACAAACATTGAAATCAGCTGATAGAAATAAGGAGATTTCGACGTTTGCAGGGTCCATTCGAAAAGGGCCCTGTGTGGACAAGCCCTGCACAATCGAAACGTGCCAGTTTCAAAGTGCCGCGACTGGCAGCATGCTAATGAGGTGATGAATGCTCATTTCAGCACCTCATTGGTATTCTCCAATTTGGCCATTAGCATGGGCCTTTTGAAATTTTGACCAAGTGTGGCCACAGCTTCGGTGTCTGTGTTACTCTGCAGTGGGCTGTGACTCCAACTCTTTGCCAGTGCTGGAAGGGATCAGAGGGTCTGACTTAGCAGGAAAGGATAATAGGGTATCCCAGAGAGCAAGTAGGTGAGCTCATTGGTATTTCAGCTCAAGTGGCCGTCTCAAGGGGCTCTGTATGACCAAGCTCATTGCAGGATGTATTATTATTATTATTATTATTATTAATAATAACGATCTGTAAGTCTCAAGATGAGGATGATCAGATGGATTCTTCTGTACAGAAAACTCTGAAAGGGACAAGCGGCAAAGAACTTGATGGAATTTCAGATAGCTGTGGGAACAAACGACCTCTTCTCACGCAATTTTACCTTATCATTCATTGAATCCAAACCTGAAGTGTGTATTCAGAGTTCTGCATTTTGAATGAACTGCATGTTATGCCATATGTTTTGATTATATCCTGGAGTTCAGTAGATACAGTCACTGCAACATGTGGGCAGAGCACACATCTCCTGTTTTACACTGTAATACATGTTTTACAATGGCAGGGGGAGGTGTTTCTGAAATTTCAAGTTTCTTTCTGGTTTCCTGTCAGACCTTTACAAATTTTTACATTGACTCTTAAAAGTCTCATTCCACCAGCAGGAGGCAGATAATTAGGTAGATGGGGTGTGTGTGTGTAAAAACTCTCTCCATGTATAGAAAGAGACAAACTGTTGCACAGATTTGAGGATGTTTGCAAAGGTGATTTGCTATCCTTTCCGGTCAGCTGGCTTTTATATTCAAATTCAGCACATTAACATCTGGTTTGAACCGGGATGTGAACTTTCTGAGTCACTACAGGGGCTCGTCTGCATATCTGGCTTAATCTAATTCTTGACCTTCCTCCCCCGCCCCTCCACTCTCTGATTTGCTCACCTTGATCATTTTTTTTTCTGATTTGTCCTCCTTGATTACTGTGTTTGGTTCTCTGTGCCTTAAATATTGAGTCTGTTCTGGTCTGGCTATGGTCTGAAGAAGTGGGTCTGTCCCATGAAAGCTCACCTAAGCTGTGTCTACACGTGCACGCTACTTCGAAGTAGCGGCACTAACTTCGAAATAGCGCCCGTCGCGGCTACACGCGTCGGGCACTATTTCGAAGTTAACTTCGACGTTAGGCAGCGAGACATCGAAGTCGCTAACCTCATGAGGGGATCAGAATAGCGCCCTACTTCGACGTTCAACGTCAAAGTAGGGACCGTGTAGACGATCCGCTTCCCGCAACGTCGAAATTGCTGGGTCCTCCATGGCGGCCATCAGCTGGGGGGTTGAGAGATGCTCTCTCTCCAGCCCCTGCGGGACTCTATGGTCACCATGTACAGCAGCCCTTAGCCCAGGGCTTCTGGCTGCTGCTGCGGCAGCTGGGGATCCATGCTGCATGCACAGGGTCTGCAACCAGTTGTCGGCTCTGTGGATCTTGTGTTGTTTAGTGCAACTGTGTCTGGGAGGGGCCCTTTAAGGGAGCGGCTTGCTGTTGAGTCCGCCCTGTGAACCTGTCTGCAGCTGTGCCTGGCACCCTTATTTCGACGTGTGCTACTTTGGCGTGTAGACGTACCCTTGCAGCGCCTATTTCGATGTGGTGCCGCGCAACGTCAAACTTGAACGTCGACGTTGCCAGCCCTGGAGGACGTGTAGACGTTATTCATCGAAATAGTTGCTACATCGAAATAAGCTATTTCGATGTTGGCTTCACGTGTAGACGTAGCCCTAATGAATTATTTTGCTAGTCTTTAAAGTGCTACTTGACTGCTTTTTGTTTTGATAGTGTAAAGACTAGCACGGCTCCTTCTCTGTTACTTTGCGATCTCTGTGAAGGATTGGGAAAGGAGATGGTTCTCAGAATCAGCTTGTAGATGAAACAAGGCATTGTGATGCAGAGTAAATTAAGCTTTGTAATGACTGGCATCAGAGAAGGAAAGAACCTGCTGCTTTGATTCACAGGATTGCTGGGACTGGAGGGGCATTCTACGTGTGGACAGGACTGTCACTTGTGCATCCGACTGACCAGCCATCAAAGAACTCGTTGTCAATTACACTGTGCATTGGAAAGTGCTATCATGCTATTGATGGACAAAAGGTTTTGGCTTTATCAAAATGAATATTTGAAAATAAGTTAAAAATGGCAGAATTTCCTACCAGATAGAATTGTTTTCCTCCCCAGTCTTGCTTTTACAGTGGTCGTAGGGTACATTACAATGGACTAGCCTGTTGGACCTAACTTGTATTTAGCTAGCACAGTCAACAATAGTGGTAAAAATGGCACAGCACAGGCTTTACAAGCCTCTCCTGGGTCCTAGAACATACCTGGCATGCTAGCCTGGTCTGAAAGCCATGCCACACTGGCTTCATTCCTGACAGGCCGTGGATGCGGGAGTAAAGGGGGTGGCTGCCCTGGAGCCTGGCAATTGAAGGGGGCCTGGTGCTTCTGGCCACTGCTGCTGCTACTGTGGCAGTGGCAATGACCAGAGCTATAGACCCTCTAAATCACCACCTGACCACAAGCTCCTTGCAGCCCTGAGGACTGAGGGGAAGACGTGCTGTGCTCTGGGTGGCACACAGGGCTTCAGCCGTGACTCTTCTGGCTGAGGCCAGGCCCCTTCCAGGAACACAGTCACGCCCCATCCCCTTTGCTTTTGGTGGGCTATGTCTATCCTTGCAGCTGAGGATATGATTCCCAGCTTGCATAAATATGCTGGGGCTAGTTCTCATAAAGCTAGTGCACTAAAAATAGTAGTATAGCCACAGTAGCATAGGGGAGCAACAGCTTCAGCTACCCAAAGTACAAAACACCTGGACCTGTGACTATGTACTCAGGTTGGCTAGCCCTTGTTGCTGCCCATACTGTCATGGCTATACTGCTATTTATAGTGAACTGCCTTAAGTAACGCGAAAGTAACTAGGTATGCCCAAGCTGGGAATCACACCCCTAGCTCCAAGTTTAGATATAGCCATAGGGAAATCAGGCCCAAATGCTTTGGTATGAGTGGTGTGCAGGCATTGCTTTGTTCAAACACTAGTAACCTTTTCAGGCAGTAATTCACATGATATGAAGTGAATAAGTAGTAGTAGCATCCTTCAGTCTACATAGACTATGGAATGCGCCCTTCGCAGTTCCGTTTGGCATCCTCATTTGCAGCGTCGGCTGTGACTCTGAAGACCCACACGACAGTGACAGTCCTTGCTGTATCTGTTGCATATGTAATGGGTGTCTGGCAGGTCCTTGCTGTGCTTTCTGTGGGCTCGCTTCTCCTTTGCTAGCTTTCTGTGCATAGTTGGGATTCCAGCTTGCTCAAGGACAGTAGTGTTGGACACTCTGTCCTTCCACGATATTCCAAGGATGCGCCTGAGGCAGCACAAGTGAAAGACATTCAGCCTCTTTTCCTGGTGGGCGTACAGGGTCCAAGACTCACTGCTGTAAAGGAGGGTGCTGAGGATACAGGCTCTGTAGACTTGCATTTTGGTGTGAGTGTACAGCTTGTTGTTATTCCACACTCTCTCACTGAGTCTGGACAGAGTTGTGGCTGCTTTACCGATCCTCCTATTTAGCTCAGTCTCCAAGGACAGGGTGTCAGTGATGGTGGACCCGAGGTAAACGAACTCATGGACGACCTCTAATGTATAGTTGTCAATGCTGATTGATGGAGAATAAGCAATGTCCTGAGCAAGTACATTTGTCTTCTTTAGGCTGATGGAGAGCCCAAAGTCCTTGCATGCTTTGGAGAACCAATCCAGCAGCTTCTGAAGCTGGTCTTCTGTGTGTGACACGACAGCATCATCATCTGTGAACAGCATATCTCTGATGAGGATTTCCCGCACCTTAGATTTAGCTTTCAGCCTTGCAAGATTAAACAGTTTCCCCTCAGATCTTGTGTACAAAAAGATGCCCTCTGTTGAAGATCCAAAGGCGTGTTTAAGGAGGAGTGTGAAGAAGATCCCAAACAATGTTGGAGCAAGGACGCATCCTTGTTTGACGCCGCTCCTGATGCTGAAAGTATCTGATAATGTGCCATCGTATTGGATAGTTCCTCTCATGTCTTCGTGGAAAGACTGGATCATCTTGAGTAACCGTGGTGGACAACCTATCTTGTGAAGCAGTTTGAACAGTCCATCCCTGCTGACCACGTCGAAGGCCTTGGTTAGGTCGATGAAGGCTATAAAGAGTGACTTCCTCTGCTCCCTGCATTTCTCCTGCAGCTGCCTCAGAGAGAAGACCATGTCGACGGTAGATCTCTCTGTGCGGAATCTGCGCTGTGATTTGGGATACACCCTCTCAGCAATCTTCTGGAGTCTGCCGAGGATGATGCGAGCGAACAGTTTACCAGTGATGCTTAGGAGGGAGATTCCATGGTAATTGTTGCAGTCGCTTCTGTCTCCTTTGCTCTTAAACAAGGTTATAATGTTAACATTGCGCATGTCCTGTGGAAACTCTCCCTCTCTCCAGCACACGCACAGTAGCTCATGTAGGGGTTCCAGGAGAGTGTCTGTGGCACACTCGATTACCTCTGGTGGTATACCATCCTGGCCCGGGGCCTTTCCTACTGCAATGTTGTCAATGGCTTTCTTCAGTTCATCCACAGTTGGTTCCTGGTCCAGTTCGTCCATAACTGGTATGAGTTCGACGGCATCGAGGGCTGAGTCGACCACAATGTTCTCGCGTGAGTACAGCTCGGAGTAGTGCTCGACCCAGTGCTCCATCTGTTTGGCTTTGTCAGTGATGACTTCACCAAATTTGGATTTCAAAGGTGCCATCTTGTTCTGGGTGGGTCCTAATGCCTTCTTGATGCTCTCGTACATTCCCCTGAGGTTACCAAAGTCAGCACTGGTCTGGATGCTGCTGCATAGCTCAAGCCAGTAGTTGTTGGCACAGCGCCTGGCCGTCTGCTGTACTGTTTTTCTGGCTGCTGTGAGCACTTGTAGAGTATTCTGGCTCGGCGAAAGTTTGTACACCAGGAGCGCAGTGCGCTTTTTTTTGATGGCTGGAATCATCTCATCGGGGTTAGCTTCGAACCAGTCATTTGCATTTCTAGCTCTTCTTCCAAACACCGACAAGGTCGAGTTGTACATTGTATCCCTCAGATGCTGCCATCTGGATGTCACATCGGCACCCCCAGGGTTGCTGCACAGATTCTCCTCAAGGGTCACTCTGAACTTTTCAGCTCTCTCTGAGTTAGCCGTCTTTCCGGCATCAATGCGGGGTCTTCCAGTTGGTTTAGAGCGGTGCAGCTTTTTGGGAATCACCTTGAGTTTGGAGCAAACTAACATGTGATCTGTATCGCAATCAGCACTATGATAGCTGCGTGACAGAAGGACGTTTTTGAGATTATCACATCTAGCGATGACCACGTCTATTTGATGCCAGTGTTTTGAGCGTGGGTGTCTCCATGATACTCTGTGCTGTGGCTTGGTTTGGAAAAATGTGTTTGTGATGCACAGATTGTGGTACGTGCAAAGTTCGAGAAGATGATGACCATTTTCATTCATTTTTCCCACACCGAAGTGGCCTAAGCAGGAAGGCCATGAGTCACGATCGGCTCCAACTCTTGCGTTGAAGTCACCCAGAATGTACAGTTGTTCATGAGCAGGTATTTGCACTATGGCAGCACTAAGCACGTCATAAATCTTGTCTTTTACTTCCGGTGCGGCGTACAGGGTTGGGGCGTAAGTGCTGATCAGGTGGACAGGACCGGCACGAGTTTGAAGCATGACCTAAAGGAGTCTTTCTGATCCACCCATGACTAATTACACCATTTGTAGAAGGGTGTTTCTGATGGCGAAGCCAACACCATGCTCCCTGGGTTCTTCTCGGGCGTTACCCTGCCAGAAAAAGGTGTAGTCCTTTTCCTTTAGAGATCCCAAATCTGCGAGACGGGTCTCTTGCAGACCAGCAATGTCAACTTGGAGCCTCTTCAGTTCCTCATCGATGACAACT
This sequence comes from Carettochelys insculpta, assembly GCF_033958435.1. Taxonomy (NCBI): domain Eukaryota; kingdom Metazoa; phylum Chordata; order Testudines; family Carettochelyidae; genus Carettochelys; species Carettochelys insculpta. The sequence goes on along the minus strand of NC_134137.1, from coordinate 306,023,735 downwards.
GTCTTTTGGGTGTCACTGATGTCCTGAAGATCTTCAGTCAGACCTGTCAGCATGGTCCACACGTTCCAGCAAGCAAGCTTAAAACTTTGATGGTTAACTTTTCTTGTTGATTTTCTTATTGGTTTGCCTGGTGCTCAGATTTCAGGTCACTTGTCAGGTTTGGGAACCTTAAGCCTCACGCACCCAGTGATGCAGGTGAACTATGGCAGGACAGTACCCTATTGGCTGGGGGCTGCTCAGCTTGAGGCGGGCAGTGACTGTCCAGTGAGATGCAACGATCTCTCCCACCATCGGAGGCAACCCCTGGTGCTCGTTCTCTACGCCAATCGAGCAAGAGCTTATAACTGGTATCTGTTACCTCCCGTGTTGGTTCAACGCTGTTAGCGATGCTGGAGTACCTCGCCAGGTGCGAGCTTGGGTGATTATTGGAACCCTGGGCTGCCCAGACACCAGTGTTCCCCTCTCGGCTTTACTGATATAGTCCAAAGGAGAGGATAACCTCTACGTCTGGTACCAGCTCAGCTGCAGGAGTTGCTGGGTCGATGCCAGAAGTTGGCACAGAACCGCCTTAGGGCTCCCCTCCAGATTTTCTGTCAGGGTTTACTCCCTTAGCCTTGCTCCTTTCCAGGATAACCCACAAGGCAGTGGGGCATGGAGAACGTGGTTACGGTCCCACTACCTCTTGCACCTCCCTGGCACCACATGTCCCCAAAGCTCCCCATGACAACCTCTTCACCTCCCCAGGACCCTCCTCCCCACCCCTCTGCCTCTCATCGGCTACCATCACCCCCATATCCTCCCTCCCTGTCCCCTTTTCCCCCATCCACTCCCATGTCTCCCGACTGCACCACACTGGCCCCTATCAGTTCTTGTTGCCCTCAGGTCCCCCTTCCCCTGGCCTCTCCGCACCTGGCCACATGCTGCTGCAGCCCCATGTCCTCCAGGAAGGCTCCGATCTCGCAGCCCAGCCGCACCCTGGATCGCAGCCAAAGCTACCAACTCTTCATCTGGCTATGGCTGTTCCTGGAGCCCCACGGATCTGGTGTGGCGCGTGCATACAGGGAGCACAGGACTAGGCCTGGAAGTTATGCAATCTGAGCCAGCACGCCGCAAGCAGCCTCCGTGGGTGCTGCCATCCTCACAGCCGTACCAGATACCCCAAAACCACTTGCCCACCACTGACATCCCTCAATCTCGCCCCCCTGCTCCTCATGCTGCAGCAGGTCCCTCAGCTCCAGCCAGCAGTTGGGGATGATGCTGCCCCTTACACCTGAAGAACTAACTAGCTCCCTCTAAGCTCTCCCTCTAAACTCCCCTCTCAAAACTCCCTCCTGTTTGCAAGCACCCTGTTTGCAAGCACCCGGTCGCATGCTCCCTGGTCACTTGCCAGCAGGGCTTTAGAGCTGTGGCCTACCTGAGAGAGCCCCTCCCTCTGACTACCGCTCAGCCAATCAGCTCACAGCCTGAGCACATGGCCAGCCTGAGCACGTGACCTTTCAAACAAACAGACAGACAGGTGAACACTCCAAACACCAAATAAACAGACAAACCCAGGTCCAGAACCCCCAAACCCAGGCACCCACCCACTCCAGACAGCCACTTACCCAAAGGTGCTGTAGTTTGCCCCCTCCTTTTCCAGGAGAGCCCCTCTCAAAACTCCCTCCTGTTAGCAACCACCCTGTTCGCAAGCACCCGGTGAATAAGTGAATAAGTAGCTGTGCTTTATTTATAGGTGACTCTGCAGTTACAGTAGCATTTGAGTAGGGGTCAGTCCAGACCAGTAAGGTTAGAAGTTAGTGGTTAAAACCCTTTTTTTCAATTTTTACCATTGGAGACAGGCTTTAATAACTCCGCAGACCACCAGGGCCTTTAGAACGATATTCGCATGACCTGGAAGCTTGGAAATACATTTTCTTTAAGTCACAATATTTACTTTTCATATACCATATAGTTCATGTATAATATATGAAAAATTAGAAGCCCTTGTGCATGAAGGAATGCTTCATCTGGGAAAACACTCAGAAGTGTTCTTGAAAGGAAGCATTCCTGCATGGGAGCTTTACTAGGCAGATGTATATTAAGTATGCTCTTTTTTATTTATTTTCAACAACGTCGTAACAAAAATAATTTAAAAAGGCTAATTTCTGGAATTCTTAATGTAAAACATATGCAATGTCAATCAATGTCACAATGAGTACAGACACCTTTGGAGAAAAAATAGGAATTCAACATTAAATTCTATCACAATTTCTTGAAAGATTTTTTGGAGTGCCAGAGTAGGAAAACAGTACTTTTAGTTTTTTTGCTAAAGATAGGAAGAGTCGCTTCTAAATAAGGACTGTTGGCATTCTGGGGCTGGAGAGGTTTTCCAAACACATTAATTTTTTCAACTGAATAACACTGAAAGTATTCCTGCCAGAGTTGTTGTTGTTAGGTTCTTAATCTCCATAAATGTCCAGGCTATAAAATACATTTAAAGTTGTTCTAAGAAGCTGAATTTGTACTAAATTCCAATTCAAAGAGAGACTTACAGATATGCTATGTATACTGAGGGTCAGATTTCTAGCCTTAGTCACTCATGCAGTTTTATCAATGCAGGCACTCTAATACTATACTGATAAACATAGCACACAAATCTAGCTAGTTTAAAATTACTGTTCTTCCATAGGTGTAAGTTACTAGCCTAAAATGTAATGAAGTCAGTATGTGTTCTTTCATCCATTTCAACAGGTTTCAGATCAGGTGGAATCAGACTTTGAATCAGGCTAAATGAGACCAGAATCTGACTCTGATTATACTACAGGTTAAACCTCTCTAGTCCGGCACTTTCAAGACCTGACCAGTGCCAAATGAGAGCATTTGCTGAACTATGGGCTCGTCTATACTAGACCCCTCCTTTGAAGGGGGCATGTAAATGAGCCTGAGTGATGAATAGCAGTGTGGTGCTGCACTGCATATGCAGCATCTCATTAGCTTTATTCTTGCCGCAGGAACTTCAAAGTTGCAAACTGCAAAGCACTGGCAACCTGTGTAGCCACAGGCACTTCAAAGGACCTGCACGATTTCAAACTGCCCTTACTCCCAAGTGCAGCATTTCATTCCTAGTCACCGCTCAGGCTCATTTACATCCCCCCTTTGAAGGAGGGGGCTAGTGTAGTCAAGCCATATGGGAAGTCAATATTGGCTAGCAGCATACCAATACTTCCAATGCTTACTGGGCTCTTAAAAGACATTTAGAGGTAAATTAGAGCTAAATAACACCACAGAACACTGAGAGGCAGGAGTGGTGGCTGGAAACAAATTTCACGGGACCATGGTAAACACCCATGAAAAGTGGTCGTCCAGCCAACTAAAATCATGCCGTATTACAGATGTTGCCAGATGAGAGAGTGATGAACTAGGAAGGTTCAGCCTGTAGTTTCAGAGAGACGTTGCTTTCCGAGTGCTGATCTTTCTCCGTTGAAATGAACACCTTTGAATGCTATGGGCCATCACCGAAGAAATGTCTGTAAATAAATGAAATTCCTATAAACTACTCTGTTTTAAAATAATAGTATTTAATTTCTTCATATATATATAGATATATTAGCAAAGAACACTGGCAGGATACTTTGTTCTACAGTGCTCAGGGATCATAAATAGAATACTGTCTCCATGCTAACATGAAACTCCCATGTAACAAAAGCAAGCCTTTTACAAGAAAACCTTAAGTAGGCTCAGCTGATAGCAAAATGAAATCCATATGACAATGGTTACTGTATTTCATGGCAATAATTTTTGGTTTAGAATAAAACTGGTTACCAAGGATGTGCCATGGGATATGGCCTCTAATATGCCATATTTTGGCTTCTTACTTAATTTTTTTTGCAATCCTGTTCTGATTAGGGGCTTAATCTTATAGTGGTTTTGTTGGCAGACTCACCTGAGTGAGGAGTGCAGTTTTGGACTCTGTTGCTCACCACAAATCTGTATGTATTATTCAATATAATCGAACATCAGGGCACAAGACTCCTCTTTTGGCTTCAGTTTTGGATATAAAACTGTATTTGACATTTTTTATTTGACCCTTTTCTTCCTAAATTACACTAGAGCACTTCAAAGTTATTACTCAGTTTGCTTTCTCTTTCATGCTTCGTTGGCACATCAGTGTGAGAGAGTTTGATATATGATTGAATCATACATACTGCAGCATATAAAAAATATCACAAACTAGTACAGTTAATTCCTCTTTCATAAAATTGAATCTTTAGAGTCCAAAAGATCTTGCTTAAATCAGATATGCAAGAGGTCAGAGGAGTTGATTATAATGGTCTCTTCTGACCTTAAAATTTGACTTCCACCCCCAAGCCATTCTAGAATACAAGAAAGTGTATTCTTTAACTCAATTCTACAACTCCAGTGGTAGTGAATTATAGTTCCTTTACTAAAAAGTGATGGAAATTCTGTCAAAGAGGCCATGGTTATGCTACCCCTCCCTTTAAGAAGAGACACGTAAATTACAGCCTTTTGAAAATGCAAATGAGGTGCTGATATGAATAATCAATGCTCATTTGCATACCAAATGCTAATTTCAAAATAAAAACAGCCATGTGGCTGGGTTTCTTTCAAAAGGGTGCCCCAATTTCAAAAGCACCTTTCTTCCGAATTTTTTTTGGGAAGAAGAGTGCTTTCAAAATTGGGGCACCCTTTTGAAGGAACCCCAGCTACATGGCTATTTTAAGTACGAAATCAGAACCTTCAGTGGGCTGGGTGGCTGCCATTATGCAAATGAGGCACCGAATATTCACACCAGCACCTCACGTGCATTCTTGAAGAGTCATAATTTGCATGCCCCTTCTGAAAGGAAGGGGTAGTGTAGCCACCGCCAAACAGTTTTAATGGGCCTCTTAATGCATCTGCATTGCGTTTGTTAACCATCTATATTACGCATTTTTATTGAATTGTACTGTTATATGAAAAAGGAAGATCAAGTATGTTCTATTACTGTGAAACATGGTGAAAGGTATAGTGCTTCAACCATTTATTTCTTAAAGCATGCTTTTGTGACATTATGTGGGGTATGTAAGGCTAAGGTGACATAACATCCCATTTTTAAGGGGACAGTCCCATATTTAATCCTTCTGCAGGTGTTCCACCTTTTTTTCAAAAAAAATGAGGTAACTGTCTCATATTTTCTCTCTCCCCATCAGCACTGATGGGTTCTGGTGCCACCTGGATCCCTGCTTACCAGCCACACCCACCAATGACTAGTATGGCAGGAGTGTCCTCTGGTCAATGGTGGTCAGTATTCAGGGCTGGTGGGAGGGCAAAGATTCAATACATGGAGACAGTTGCTCCCCTCGTTGTTCTGATGGTGCAGCCATTTCTTTATGCCAGCTTTCAGCCAGCAGCATCCCATCCTTTTTCTGGATGGCACAGGCAACATACAGTGAGTTGGTTATGTGTTGCCTCTACTGTCCACCCATTGACCCCTTATGTGCTTCCTTCCTCATTGTCTTCTCCTTGCTTTGCACTTTGTCTTGTGCAGCCCCACTACTCCTCTGTATCTTCGCTGGTGGGGTACACTGTGCTCCCAACACTATGCAGAGAATTAGCCCTTGGTCAGAGTGCTAAGGTCACCAACAGCCCAGCTGGCAGTTTCCTTCCTTCCTTGATGCATCTGCCTGGGCTGGCATTCTGTGGGAGAGCCCAAGACTCTCTGGGCTGGAGCAGTAGCCAGGAGGAGACATGCCCTGCATGTGCCAAAGTCCTGCATAAAAACTGGCATAGGAAAGCCTCCCCACCCCTTGATTAAACTCTGGAATTGAAGGACAGGGGGAGTAATTTCCAGCCTGTTCACACACTGAACATCAACAGAAGCCCCGAGGTAGGGACTTATGACCCTCTTCAACCCCTTCCCAACCCTTGTCTTAGGTCTTGCCCCCAGGAAGCCTGGGTTTGCTTCATGCCCTCAGCACTATCCTCTACTGAGCCACCCCCTGACCTGGCTAGATGAAGCCCCTACAACCTGGTTCTCAGGGCTCTGATGCATAAGGCATCCTTAGGGCTTACCCCTTTGCTGCTCACACTGTAGACAGGAGATAAGAAGTGGCTTGGTTATATTGGTGGCCAGCAGCTGGGAAGCATCAGTTGTCTTTACAAACTCTGCAAGCAAGAATTGACAAGCTGCTTTCAGACATGAGGTAGTGGCGGGGCTGGAGTGTAGGGAGAGAAGAGATGAGTTCTGCAAAGACACAGGACAGGTCATCTCTTTCTCCCTCTTCTTCTTCCTATGTGGCTGAAAGCAAATCCCATCCCTTCCCTCCCATACAGTGTTGGAAGGCTGCTGCTGGCCACATTGTGTAGTGAATTCTGGCATAAATCTGGGGTAAGAACATGTGACTCCACATGTCTGCCCCACGTGTTGCCTCAAGAAGATGTGGCATAAGGTACCCAGAGAGGCAGGTTCATCCCAGGGGCCTAGTCAGTCATGGAGAGCAGAGATCACTTGGTTGGGTCCATTGGTCAACTCCCAAGTGAGAGAAGTGTGTGTGTGTGTGAGAGAGAGACCATTTGTGTCATCCCTTCCCATGTGACTTGATGTTAATTTGAACATTTCTCTTGAATACTTCTGACTGAGTTCCATTGAACTCAATACCAGGACTCCCATGCTCAGCATAGGGAAATATGGTCACCCTCTGAAGCAGTCCATTTTTGGTTGGGTTGCGGGGAGGAAGTCCCGAGCTCAGTGAGAGTGGTAAGTATGTATTATACTTCTACTAGTCTTTGAATTTCCAGAAAGCATAATCACCAGCTTACTCTTTCAATGATTTATTCTTCCATTAGCACACATGCAAAACTTCCTTTTAAAATATGGTCCAATCCTTACTAAGGCAATTTCTCCCTCCTCCTGCCAATTAACATATGGAGGAAATGATGGTTTCATTTTGCCTGCTGAACACAGTAGCAATACTGGAGACTGTCGCTACAAACAGTCGTAGAAGTGTTTTGGGGTGGGTTGGTGAATGAGTGGTTTCTTTTTAACTGAAACAATTTATGGTACTGATTTCCTTCTTCCTATCAGTGTGTTTGAAAGTATTTTTCTTTTAATGCCAGATGCACGAGTAATGGTATTTATAAATAACAATTAATATTTAACACAAACTATGGAGAAGATAGTTCAGGAGAAAATTAAGATGGAGGAGAAAAGATGAATATTTGAAAATTGCTCTGTGAAAAAATCATTTTGTATTAGGGTTAATATTGCATTTCTCGAAAGAAACTTAGTATCTGATGAACAGTGGTTATTAGGGTTTCCCCCTTTTTTTTCTTTCCCCTATCTGCACTCTAATCATTCACTATAAATAACATATTGCATTTCAAGGCCAATCTGTTTCCTTTCTTTTGCAAATCTGTCAGCTATTCCATGACATCAACTATTTTAAATGATCCTTATGCTTGATTATTTGGTTAGTGATTGAGGAACAATATTGGAAATATTAGACTTCTTTAAAAATTAAATCATATACTGCCAGACAGATGAAAATTTATCTTGTCCAAACACATAAGATTCATGACTCATTTTTATCTTTGGTTTTCCGCTGTAAAGAATGGGTGTCAGCTTCCTATATAATTTTGATTTGTTTATCCAGCAGTTTTGTTTGTCCATGCAGTTTTTTCAGTGCCAATTGTGGTCAATATTTGGTTTCCATAAAAGGTAGGAGTTTTCTTTGAGGCTATCTTTTTTTGCCAATGCCAAACCCACAACTGATGCACCATTACTTTGACTTTTGTTCTTAATTTAAACTTGGCATCATGTCTGTTTTTGGTGTAAAACGTGAAACAAACTCCATTTTAACAGTAAAACTAGGAGGCAATTCCTTTGATTGAGATGGGTTGTAGTTTGCATACAGTTTTTATACACCATGGAGGGAGGTGGACAAGGGGGTTACCTGTGAAAGTCCTTCTTTTTGTATCCTGAGATCTTTTTCTTTAGGAATTAAAAAAAAAAAAAGAGTGGACTGGTTTATTTTAAAGAGAACATTCAGCCAGAAGGAAACACTAACCATCTTGTTCAGATCTGATCCCTTAATCAGAAAGATCTTTATTTTTATTTGAACAATCTGAAAGTGTTTAAAAGTGAAAAGTCCAATTCTGGTTCACACATCATTTCAACTGCAGGACTTGTACAGTAGCAGTGGCCATAACTATGACTGAGGAAAACACTTCTCAGGTTGCTATGGAAACATTTTGGAGTCTTTTTTTGTTTGTTTGTTTGTTTGTTTTCAGTGCAAGCAGTTGATGAGGAAACATTGCAGAATGTAATAAATATAACTGGTGGGATCACAAAGGGAGTGGTAGGATTGGGTGCACAGAAAATAATTATTATTGTAGTTATTATTTATTTACCACAGTTTGGACTGTGGTTCTTACAAAAATCTGTTGATTATATCATATTAGATTATTTGCTATTTTAAAACAAGTTATACTGTTTGTATTGCAGAAATGTTTGTTATAAAATGCCATGGATGAAATCCCCGCCCCACTGATATCCCTAGGGGTTTTGCTGTTGACTGTAATGAGGAAAAGATGTCTCACCATGGAATCAGGGTCTTACCTGGGCCAGTTTCTGCCATCCATACTGACAGTGAGTGTTAACTTATTCCTTGAGCAGTCTCTAGGAAGGTTCAAGTTCAGCGAAAGGCTGAGAAAGTAGAGTCCTTTGGTTGACATGTTCACAAATATTCAGCATTGACCTGACTCTGCTCCCATTAGAGTCAAAGGGAGATTTGTGATTGTTTTCAGTGAGAGCAGAGTTAAGGTAATGTTGAGTGTTTTTGAGGATACTACCCTTTATAATGCGTGTGTGTGTGTGAGTAGAAACCATTTCATAAGGGAAAAAGTAACAGCAAGGTAGCCGTGGTAGTCTATACTCCAACAAAACAAAGCAGCAGAAATGTAGCACTTTAAAGACTAAAAATGTTCCAGTCGGTGATAAGCTTTCGTGGGAGGGACCCACTTCATAAAGTGGGTCTCTCCCGCGAAAGCTCATCACCAATAAATCATTTAGTTAGTCTTTAAAGTGCTACATTTCTGCTGCTTTGTTTTATAAGGTGAAAAAGGTCATTCAAGTCACAGAACAAACAAAATCTTAGCACTCTGTTGTCATTGCAGTTGGAAAGAGAATAACTAGTAAGCTAATCAGCCCCTGCCAAGAAACAAGCTTAGCACATCATTTTATCAATGCCCAGCTTCTTTATAGCAGCCTATATGTTCACTTAAGTTGACATACCAATCCTTGTTTGGAATTTACAATTTGGAAATAGAGGAATAAACTGGAGGTGTTAACAAGCAAGCTTAAAAAAACCCACTCTTTTGGTTTGATAACTTGTCCAGTTTGCCTTACAGTACTTGCGCAAAACAAAAGTTTGAAGGAATCACTGCACCACTACGCCACTGTCAATACTTTCTGATCATTATCATCACATAGAAACCCCACTTAACTCTTCTTTGCATCAGGACAAATGCAACAAGTACAATTTGTCTTTTCAGGAAAAATAGTAGAATTTTGCTTAATTATTTAGGGCTAGTAACAGGGAAGTAGCCATGTTAGTCTGTATTCTAACTGAACAAAGCAGTCATGTAGCACTCTAAAGGCTAACTGAATGATTTATGAGGTGATGAGCTTTCATAGGACAGACCCACGTCTTCAGATCTATAGAATTTCCAGTTCAGACCCAGTTGTATGGCACAGAGGTCCAAAAAATAAAAATTGCACTAAAACCTGACAAATCAAATATGCAGAACTGAAGGAAGCAGGTAAAGGGTGGGGGATAAGTGTCTTGTCTTGTTGTGTCAGGCAACGCCTTTAACGTCCTGCACCTCTCATCCCCCTTCTTCAGTTCTATGTATTTGATTTGTCAGTTTTTACTGCAATTTTTTTGGACCTCTGTACTATATAACTGAGTCTGGACTGGAAGGTCTATAGATCTGAAGAAGTGGGTCTGTCCCACAAAAGCTCAGCACCTAATAAATCATTTTGTTAGTCTTTAAAGTACTAGTTGACTAGTACTTTAGTCAACTTTAGGGTTAGATTGTGAGCATCACTCGCTTCACTATCAACTTCAGTATGAATATTTGTGCAACAAGATGGCATCCAACATTGGCTAGAGTTTCAGAATGTGAGTCCAGACGTACACTACAAGCTTATGTCGCGATAACTGCATTGCTCAGGGGTGTGAAAAATTGACATATCTCATTGACAGTTACATCAACTTTCTGCATGGCCAGCATTATGTTGATGGAAGGGGTTCTCCTGTTGACACAGTTCCCGCCTCTCAGAAGTTGATTAACTACCAAAGGGGGAAGCTCTTCCATTGGCATAGTAGCATCTTCATTAAAGCACTACAGCAGTGTTATTGCAACTTTTTAAGTGAAGGCCTGCCCGGATTCTTAATGATTTACTCACTCTGTTTTTCCTATTTTTTTCACTTCATCTTATAAGAACATCCATGAAATGTTCTACAGACAGTGGGCAATGGCAGAACAGTGCATGACTCTCTTGATAACTTCCTGTTCTGTTCATTTCCTTTGAAGTACCTGGTAGTGGCCACTGTTGAAGGACAAGACACTGGGCTAGAAAGTCATTGGTCTGACCCAGTATGACCTTTCTTATGCTTTTATGGATGTACCAGAGCATTGTACCCTGTACTGGTTTAGTCATACAAATTTAAGTTGCCTTGGACTAAACCTGTAGGGTAGGCTATATCTCAGCAGAGATAACAGAGTTAGCATAGAGACAGCACAGTGCAGGATTAAGCCCTTCATTTCCTTCTGCTTCACCAGTAGAGTTGTATTTTGGAGATGTTTCCCTTTGGACTTGTGCTCTGGTTTTAAGTGAAATGTTTTCCTACTTCTGTTTTTGTTAGAAAAGATCAATACTATTGGTGATGGATGATGCTTGGGATATATTACTAGATGATATTTAATGCTTTGTAAATTAAAAAAGGGGTTTCTGCTGAATATAAATTTTAAATTATTTCTACAAATTAAAAGAACAGGGTTTGGATTAGTTACAGAGGATAGCCATACTATCTGTAGCTTCACAAAAAACAAAAACAAAGAAACAAACAAAAACACAACAAAACACCAAGCAGTTTTGTAGAATTTTAGAGACTAATGCATTTGTTTGTTAGGTAATGAGCCTTCATGGGCAAGACCCATGTCTTCAAATTTGGATTTAGATTCGGTACTTTGTTGTCTTTCTGTAAAATGTAAATGTGGGTCTGTGTGTACATCAGTATCCAAACTGTTGAGATGTCTGGTGACAAAAGCCACTTTGATTTGATTCTATTGACAGTTGTCATAGTGCTTTGCTGAAGCTTTCAAAGCAAACTACACCAGGCAGTGCTTTTTTTGTGCCAGTGCTTGCTCGTCCTGTGTACTGGCACCTCGGCAGCCCCAGCTGCAGGATTAGCTGTGGGGTGGGGGGCACTGAGCTATCTCAGCACCGGCTCCTTTTTTTTTTTTAAACAAAAAAAGCGCTGACACCAGGGATTCTGATACCAGCAATAACTGGTTGGCTACTAGATCTGGATGTGGTACAAGGATTAAAGCCAGCACACCACCAAAACTTTATCTTGTTTTAATTCTGTTATCTATCATTTCATTCTTTATACTGACATTTTTCAAGGTAGGTGCAGCTTCAATTAAGTACTTGTAACACTGACAAGTATGGCAGACCTGGCAACCGAGGTCTCAGTGCCTCTGGGTACTACATACTAATCTCATGTTGGGTCTAGTTTGGACCCGACTGTGAGTCAAACTTGCAGCCAGATCAAGGCTACTCACCCTTTCACTGAAGCCTGCAGTTACTGAGCACTCAGGCATGCTGCAGTGGCAGTAGCCTACTCCTGGGTAGGGGTTGGATCACATGACCTTCATTCACAGGGATCTCACCACCACCTGTAGAGCTTCAGCTTAGTTTGCACAACAGCCTTGTGTGGCTAGGAGTCCTCCTCCGCTTCAGTTTTACAGACCTACTAGCCTTCAGCGCATCACTGATTAAGTAAGTTCCTGCATCAGCCTTAATGAGCCTTGTTTCAGACCATTTCAGCCATGCATGCTCCAGTCCTGTTACTCCCACTTCACAGCCCTGCACCAGCCTCCTGATGCCCAGGCCTGGGGTCTGATTTACACTAGATTTCAACCTTTGGCCTGCATCTTACTCAGACTATCATCCTGATTTGACTTGTCTGAAGCCTCTGACCTCAGTTTTGTCCATGTCTTTGATTTCAGTGGTGCCTTTGGCTTGGTCTCAGGCCTGCGGGAAGGAAGGGGGAAGTTGACCTTTGACCTGGCATTTCAAAGAGGTCCAAAGCTCTTGTCACCAGCACTGTTACATTGGCAGCAGCGTTATCTGGAAATCCAGGCCGCAGTCCAGGCTGAGGGCTGACCTGGGTCACACCCCTTCCACCCTTGGCCCTCACCCGTTTGGGGGCACAAAGCCAGTCTCTCCTCCCACCTTGCCTCGGGTCCTGTGAGGGCTGTTGGTCCTGTTGTCTGGTCCCACCTCTATGGTAGGATTCAAACATTCTGTCTGTTCTTGACTGTGGCTCTAACAACCAGGACTGTTTGCTTCGTACCTAAAACCTGACATAGATCAAACTAAATATCATAGAACCTCCGAGTTACCAACACCTCAGTTTTATTTATTTATTTTGTCTCTGATGTGTAGTATGAGTTTACTCAGCATATTTTGGCAATGGAAAAAAGAGCTGTTATAGCAAAGTGAAAAGTCTATCAAATTGTATCTCTGTGCATGTTTAAATGAGGGAAAACCCAAGGCGTTCCTCATTCCCCCACGCTTCCTCTGTTAGAAAATGCATCCGTGGGAGGAATGGCTTGTCAACTACCAATCAAGTTGTGTGTCTTTTTTTTTAAGAAACCCACTGTTGATGTATTACCACCACCACACTAGGCTTATCTTTATTACATGATTTTCCCTTCAGGACTTCAATGGAGTTTTTTGGCTTAATTGAAGATACTTTATCAGCACAATAATGTAAATGTGGACAGTCTCAAAGTACATCAGTAAAGAACAGAACTGTTTGTTTTTAAAAGGGCCTCTAAGAAGCCAGTATAGCACTTGTAAAACATTCTTAAATATATAGAGATTTAGCTTTGCTTCAGTGTTCATGTGACAGTTAATTCATTTGACTCATAATTGAGTAATAATCCATACCCTCCAGAATGCAGCTCTGTGTGATTCCTGCTTCTTATGCTTTCAAAACTTAATAATATCAATCTTTTATTAAAGCAAAGCTTACAGCAGTTATAAACTGACACTGTTTGCAGGCTGGAAAGAAAAACAGAGACACGGAAAAGTGGATAAAATTTGAGTGAGATAGTCATGAGCTATTTTGGACGCCTAGGCCTAAACCTTCTGAAAGTTTACAATCTCAATGTAAACTGCTATCTAATCGTGTCTTCTGCAGAACTCTCTCTGAATGTTACTTGTCTTATCAAAGTGAAGCTTCCCTTATCAACAGAAGTATGTTGCTCAGACTTCTTTTCAAGTGCTGGAAAGATGAAGTGTCTGCAAAGTGTACATTCTTTACTGACTCACAGTTGGGGGGCCAATCCTGGTCCTATTGGCAGCTCCTATTAGCTCCAGGTAAAATGGTAAGTAACTGTGACAGAGTGTACCACCCCCACATTGGTTCATCATTCCAAGGGCAGATGAGGCCATGCTCCCTAATCTCTGCAGTCATGCTTCAGCCGGAACCTGGATATTAAAGAGAACAACTCAGCTCAATCAGGGTGGCTGATGAAGAGAACAGAGGTACACTGCAAGTTCCTGTGGAGGGACTGCGGACACTCCAGGACGTAGGGACCAGACAGGCTGGCAAGACTAACAACCACAGGCAACTGAGGCTGCAGAGGGAGGCAAGGCTGAGGCACTCCTGGGATGATTACTTGCAGAGGAATGGGTAGGTAGTAACCCAGGGCAAAGTCACAGGGAACTGGTCAAAGAACTAGGCTTGGTTCAGTGTGTTTCTGCATGCAACACTGAACCTATTAGGACTCTGGGTTGGGACCCAGTGGAGCAGGAAGGATCTGGGTCCTCTTACTCTGGTTGCTGGCTGCCCCAAGGTGATGGACCATCTCCCTAGACACTTTGCCCACCAGGCCTGGCTGCTCTGACAGTTTAGGAGAGCCCTACTGACTATGGCTATTGGGCAACACAGCCCAGCTGGGAAGGGCAGCCATATGCGTTATGGTCACTAAGCCATATAGCCCAGTAAAGGAAGGCACCTATATTGATGTTGGCCATTAGTTCACTGAGTCCTATGAGAGAGGCAATCCTATAGATTCAGGTCACTAGGCCATGCTGCCCTGCCACTCAAGGGTAGCCATATTAACTGTGTCCCCTAGGCCACCCTGACCTGCTAGAGAGGGCACTCTATTGACCCCACCCCTTAGACTCTGCTGCCAGGAGAGTCATCCAGACTCAGTTGTAAGCTGTGTCTACACGTGCACGCTACTTCGAAGTAGCGGCACTAACTTCGAAATAGAGCCCGTCGCGGATACACGCGTCGGGCGCTATTTCGAAGTTAACTTCGACGTTAGGCGGCGAGACGTCGAAGTCCCTAACCTCATGAGGGGATCGGAATAGCGCCCTACTTCGACGTTCAATGTCGAAGTAGGGACCGTGTAGACGATCCGCGTCCCGCAACGTCGAAATTGCCGGGTCCTCCATGGCGGCCATCAGCTGGGGGGTTGAGAGACGCTCTCTCCAGCCCCTCAGCTCACTGGTGGCCGCGTGGAGCGGCCCCTTAAAGGTCCCCTCCCCCTCCCTTCCTCTGCAGGAAGCTGAGGGAACGTGCAGGCTGCAGCCTGCACACGCGGCCAGCCTGCACCACCCTCAGCCCCACAGACCTGCGATGGCTGCCCGGCAGCCCCCCCAGCGCCCCCAGGGGACCCCCCCCCAAGGGGAGCCAGGGCAGCCAGCCCAGCCAGAGGGGCAGCCAGGCTGGGAAGCGGCAGCGGGGCCCCTCCTGGACGGAGGCCGAGCTGCGGGATCTGCTGGGGCTCTGGAGCGAGGAGGAGGTGCTCCAGGTAATGGGGAGCAAGAGGCAGAACGCGGAAGCGTTCGCTCGGCTGGCCGATGGCCTGGCTGCCCGGGGTCACCCTGCCCGCACTCCTGACCACGTCAGGAGTAAGGTCAAGGAGCTGCAGCAGGGTTACTCCCGGGCCCGGGATGTGGCCAGCCGATCTGGGGCCGCCCCCGTCACTTGCCCCTTTTACAGGGAGCTCAGGGACATCCTGGGCTCCCAACGCACCTCCTCCCCTCCGGCCACCCTTGACACCTCGGCTGACGAGCCCCAGCAGGCCCTGCAGATGGAGTCCGCCCCGGAGGCAAGCCCCGCACCCCGGGGCCCCCCCCCCGGAGGCCACCCCCGGGACATCGTGGCAGGAGGAGGAGAAGGAGGAGGAGGGGGGCTCCTCCTCCGCAGAATCCGGCCTGCAGATCCTCCTCCTGCCATCCCGGAGCAGCAGCAGGGCCTCCGCCCACCGGGGATCTCCGGACTGTGGGAGCGGACCGACAGGTAGGTACCCCCCTCTGGTGGACACCCCTGGGCTTGAGGGGCGGGGGTAAGAGATATGTGTCCAGGGCCCCCCACATGCTCACATGGCCATGGCCCCAAGGACACCAGGGCCATGGCCCTCACAGCACTGCATCCATCAGCCCCCGCCCCCCCCCACCCCTCATGACAGTGCCATGCCCCATCCCCGGGCCAGGGGGGAGCGGAACCTCGAGGGGCCCCCGGGAGGAGGGGGTGGGACACCCCGCAGCAGCAGCATGTGATGGAGTGGGGGGAGTGCCAAAGAGAGACTCAGGCTACATATGAGCAACAAGAGCCGAATAGCTCCCAGGGCCAAAGGAGGATCCTGGGGCTACAGCTGGCAGGTGATACCTCTGCCCTGAACAAACAGGAGGGAGGAGCCGAGCTGGCTTGGAATTGGGGGGTGAGGGCGGGGGCCACAGGTAGAGGCTAGGAGAAGGGAGAGCTGGAAGGCAGCCAGCCTGAGGAGGGGGAAAGCTGCATCCCCGAGGGGCACCCCTTGGGGTCTTCTCCCCACGATGGGTTGGAAGGACTGTCTCTTCCGACAGCTGGTGCTGTCACTCCTGGCAGAAACTGGGCATCTGTGGCCTAAGAAACCTCTCCTGCTGTCAGACCCCGCGGGGTGAAGTGAGAGTCGCTCCCACCAGGGGACGGGGTGCAGGGCAGGGGGACCCCTGAACCCCATCCATCACAGCAGCATCTCCCGGGGATGGGGATGGGGAACCTGCAGCACAGGGCTGGGGGGACAAAGGCCACGGCTCGGGGCCCACACTAACGCCTGTCTCCATTCTTCTTCCCCCCCTCCTCTCCTGTGTCCTGCACCTGCACCATCAGAAGGACCGGAAGAGAGCGCTGGCGAGGCGTCAGTTGTCCCGGAGAGCCCTCCGGGACCATCGCTCCAGGGCAGCCCCTCGACCGAGGACTGACCGGCCCCACGGCAGGCTAGACGGCGGACCCCGCGCCTCCAACCGCCGAAAGCGACGGACCCCCAGCTGCTGGCCATCCACTGTCGGCAGCTGGAGGTCGCGGAGCAGCACCTCCAGCTGCAGGAGCGGGCGCTGGCCTGGTGCCAGGAGGCATGGGGGGCCTACATGGACACATTTAACCGCCTGGTGGACTACCTGGCCCCCTATGCCGCGCCGGCCGAAACATCGCCCGCCCTGCCTGCTCCTGCAGCCCCACCACCAGCTGCTCCGCCCGTCGCCGTCCCGTACGCCGTCGCCCCGCCACCCACCGGTGAGGGCCAGAGTGCTGAGGGACCCCTGGAGCCACCTGACACTCGCCGGCCACCATACCTTCCAGTCCAGCCCGCTCCCACCCAGCCACGGACCAGGCTGCGAGCGCGGCGGGGCTCCTGGCTGGCCACGCCCAGTGCCGGGCTATAGGGGCGAGGGGCCCGGGACGTGGCCCCCCCCATTGTATATAGTTGGACCCTGTTTTTTTCAGCTCCCCGTTTGCCCCGTCCCCCCCATGTAAATTGTTCTCCCCTTTATCCTCCCTGGTTTTCTTTTTATTATGGCAGACAGTTGTTTCTTTGTATTGTTTTATTTTTGTACATATTGCTTTTGTTGAACGTTTGTACCTAGTTTTCTGTTTGTGGTTCACATATTTATTTACATCAAAAAAAAAAAGTTTCGGAAAGAAAAAAAAAATTTCGGAAAGAAAAAAAAAAATTTACGTTCAGCCACAAGTGCGTGCTGTCATTTGTCCAGGACAAGTGGGAAGGGGGGGCCGTGGGGGGTGCTCCATGGTGTGGGCGTTGGGGCAGGAGTGTGGGGGAGGAAGGGGCGGGCAGTAGGGGGCCTGGGCAGAGTTCACCCCGCGGCCTGTTCATCGAAGTGGGCCCGCAGGGCCTCCTGGACCCGGGTCCCCTCGGGGTCCACCTGCCGACTGGGGGCAGCAGGTGGCTGGACGTGTGCCCTGGCGGCCTCCGCAGCCCAGCCCTG
Organism: Carettochelys insculpta; assembly: GCF_033958435.1. Classification (NCBI taxonomy): domain Eukaryota; kingdom Metazoa; phylum Chordata; order Testudines; family Carettochelyidae; genus Carettochelys; species Carettochelys insculpta. The sequence continues at coordinate 306,006,181 of NC_134137.1, read as the reverse complement.
GAAAAAGGTCTCCCCCTTGCTCTTGACCAAATTGTGCAGGGCGCAGCAGGCACCCACAATCTGGGGGATGTTATTGGGGCCCGCATCCAGGTGGGTCAGGAGACATCTCCAGCGTCCCTTGAGGCGGCCAAATGAGCGCTCCACCACCTGGCGCGCGTGGTTCAGGCGCTCGTTGAAGCGCTCCTGGCTAGCAGAGAGATGGCCTGTGTAGGGGTGCATGAGCCACGGCCGGAGCGGGTAGGCCGCATCTGCGATGATGCAGAAGGGCATGGTGGTGTACCCCAGAGGGATCTCCCGCTGGGGGATGTAGGTCCCCGCCTCCAGCCGGTGGCACAGGCCCAAGTTCCGGAAAACCCGGGCGTCGTGGTTGCTGCTAGGCCAGCCCACGTAAATGTCCTGGACACGTCCCCGGCTGTCCACCAAGGCCTGGAGGACGACAGAATGGTAGCCCTTTCGATTGAGGTATCGTCCTCCACTGTGATGCGGGGCGCGGATGGGGATGTGAGTCCCATCCAGAGCCCCGAAGTGGTTGGGGAAGCCCAGGGTGGCAAAGGCGGCGATGGTGGCATCTGGGTCCCCCAGCCTCACGAGCCTGTGCAGGAGCATGGCGTTGATGGCACGCACAACCTGCAGAGAAAGCACATGGGACAGCACCAATGAGGAGTGAGCAGGGTGTGCGTGGCCCTGCCCTGCCATGCCCTGCCCTGCTCTGGCCCCCCTGCCCTGGCCCCCCTGCCGTGCCCTGCTCTGGCCCCCCTGCCCTGGGCCCCCTGCCCTGCCCTGCCCTGCCCTGCTCTGGCCCCCCTGCCCTGCCCTGCCCTGGCCTCCCCTCCCCTGCCCTGCCCTCCCCCCGTGGGTTTGCTTACCTCCATGAAGACAGCCCTGACGGTGGCCTTGCCGACACCAAACTGCTGGCCCACGGATCGGTAGCTGTCTGGAGTGGCCAGCTTCCAGACAGCGATGCCGACCCGTTTCTGCACTGTGAGGGCACGCCGCATGGCAGTGTCCTGGTGCCTGAGTGCGGGGGTGAGCCACTGGCACAGCTCCAGGAATGTCTGCTGGGTCATCCTGAAGTTCCTGAGCCAGTGGTCATCGTCCCACTCCCCAAGCACCAGCCACTCCCACCAGTCGGTGCTGGTGGGGTAGCTCCACAGCCGCCGGCGTGTGAGGCGGGGGGTGGGGCGGGGTGCTGCAGGGGTAGGGGTTGAGCCCTGCTGCCCTGGGGGCATCTCCTCCCCTGGGGCAAGGAGGTGCTCAGCTGCCTCCCGCATGGCATGAGTCAGGGCAAGCCCTGCTCCTGCCGGGAGGGCTGGGTGGACCTCTAGCTGCTGCTGCTGCTGCTGCTGGGGGTCCATGACTGCGGCGCCCGGGTTCTGTGTGCCTATGGCTCCTCAGACCGCGTGCTGTGCAGGCTGAGTATGTCTGGGAGGGGCCCTTTAAGGGAGCAGCTAGCTGTTGCCCCGGAAGCGCTAGTCCGCCCTGTGACCCTGTCTGAAGCTGTGCCTGGCATCCCTATTTCGATGTGTGCTACTTGGGCGTGTAGACATTCCCTTGCTGCGCCTATTTCGATGTTGGGCTGCGCAACGTCGAAGTTGAACGTCGACGTTGCCGGCCCTGGAGGACGTGTAGACGCTATTCATTGAAATAGCCTATTTCGATGTCGCCACATCGAAATAGGCTACTTCGATGTAGGCTTAACGTGTAGACGTAGCCGTAGTGAAATAACACCCATCCTTTGCTCGGAGAGGGAGGGGTGATGGGGTATAGTGGACCCATCACAGTTCCCCAGAATATGGACAATACCTATTTTGAGTGTGGAACATAATTAGTAGAGATTATACTGCAAAAGTTATATGTTTTAGCTTTCCTTTTATTATTTTGTGACTTACTGTTTCAAAATGGAAATATTATGCTAAGCCACTTTTGCACAGTCTGTGCTGAGAAATTAGGGGGTACCTAACTGTCTGTAATAGGAATCCGATGCTTAATGATTTTGGTATGAATAATAATGGAGGTACCCAAATCACTTTCCAAAGATAGGAAAAATGTTTATGCATTCTACAGATTTGGAAACAAAAACACACAAGGTTAACTGATTGGGCCAAGTCTAATCAGCGTGAGGCTCAGAAATAGGACTTGGATCCTCTGAACCTCTGTGTTTAGTCCAGAAGACCAGAGATATTCCATAAGGGCCAGTTTGTAATAAATTATATATGTTTGAAGTTTAACTGATAGCCAAGTATCAATGTATCTCACTGTGGCATGGAGAGACTGTTCAAAGATACTTTGCATAAACACAAACTCTTGTTATTTTCATGTCTTTAGAATAGCCCAGTTTGCAAGGAAATTGTCAGCTGAGAAATGTCTTGAGACTGCAGACCATGCTTCTGTACATTTTCTCTCCTCTTGAGTTTTAAACATGCTAGAGATGAGTTCTAATACAGCCAAGGGCACAAAAGTAATTATGGGCTTTTTCTTTGCTTTAGGCACACATTTATCTCTGGAGGTATGCTTCACAGCTATGTAAGCAAACTACCAGCTACATAAATCAGGAGTCAGTGGGAAATTCACACAATACTTTTTATAGTAAGCAGGGCAGCTGATCCTTCTTGACTTTGAAACTCTGCTAAAACCATACTAACAATTGGTACTTGTTTTTGTGCTGGTACTTGATGGTACTGAGTACCAGCACCTTGGCAAGCCCAGCCATGGGATTGGCTGGAGGTAGAGGGCAGGGATTTGTCTGAGTACTGGCTCACACCCTTTTTTTTTTAAATCCATACATTGCACAGTATGTTTTTGGGAACATCACTGGTTTTAACTCACTGGCTATGTCTAGATTGCTGAGAAATGTTGGCAAAAGATACTGAAATTGCACAACGCATTTGCGTATCTTTTGCCAACAGGTCTGTTGGGAGAAGCTTTTCTGACATTTGTCCTATCCACACAGGGCCAAATGACAGAATAAATTGCTCTGTTGAGACATCCCTTCTTCCAAGAGATCTGAAGTCTGGAAGCGCGCTGTGTTGACAGAAGTTTTATCAACAGGAGCCTGCAGTCTAGACATAGCCGCTGTGATTATACAGTCAAATGAAACCCTTGATCTTGCTCTGGATTATCTGTCTTTTGGCTATCAGTGGTTGTTTGCAGTCTTATCTTATCTGTGGTGGTCCCAGGAATATGATGGAGAAAGGTAGGTGAGATGGTAATATCTTTTACTGGATCAACTTCCGTTTGTCAAAGGTAAATCTTTTGAGCTATGCAGAGTCTTCAGGCCTGGGAAAGAGAGCAGAATGTTTGACAATCAAGAAGAAGTCTTTAAGCTCAAAAGACTGTATCTTTCACCAACAGAGTTGGTCTTATGAAACATTCTACCTCACCTACCTTTCTCAATCTTATCTTGTGCAGTCAGATGGAGCTTGTTTATTATGTAGAAAATTACTAGATTTTGCCACACTTATGTGTGTGCCTTGGGAGTCAGGTCATTTAAGAAATATGAAAACTGAAAATTGAAAATCTCCTGAATGGTTTGAGAAATCTGAAATCTTTATTGTCACATTAATTAGTTGGTGTATAATTAATATATTAAACCATAAATGGCCTTACTTAAATTTCCCATTTATATATTTTATACAATACTGTGTATATGTTTAAAGGTTGATCTTCCTCCCTTTGAGGTCAGTGAGAGCAGGATTTAAGTTTGCAAAAGTGCTTTGAGACCTTCAGGGAAATTCTTAGCTATTATTTACATAATTACCTTGCTTTTTGTTTTTTTGTTTTTTAAATAATTTGGCATGTGACATATTCCTTCCCTGGACTGTGTAGTGGTTGGAGTAGATCATGTACTGAGTTGGGTACATGCACCTGTCCCTCTTAAGGAGCATGTCTACAATTCTCTGGTTTGTTGACCCAACCTTGATTTACATATCTGTCCTCCAGTATGCAGTTATGTGGCCTATTGTCCATGGGCAGTCTAATCACCTGAACCTGCAAGCGAACACAGCCAACTGGCCAGAGTCAATATAAAGAATCAGTATACTTGCCCCAGTCTGTACGGTAATGTGTGCCAGAGCCAGAGTCAATCTAATTGTCCTGATCTGTCTAATGCCAATATCCATGCAACTGTTGCTAAATGGAGGGAGTGAGGCAAAAGTCTGCAGATTACCCACCACTGGGCTATGCTGAGACACCCTTTCTTATTTCTAGTTGGGAGAAGCTGCAACATGATTTGTGTACGTGGATTTTGCTTATCTTTTCTCAATGTGGGTTGGTAGTACCTTCCTTTCTCCAGATCTGGTCTGGACAGAAGAGTTTATAATCTCTGAGGCCGCGTCGATACGTGCACGCGACTTCGAAGTAGCGGCGCCAACTTCAAAATAGCACCTGTCACTGCTACACGTGTTGGGCACTATTTCGAAGTTGAAGTCGACGTTAGGCAGCCAGACCTCGAAGTCGCTAAACCCATGAGGGGATGGGAATAGCGCCCTACTTCGAAGTTGAACGTCGAAGTAGGGCACGTGTAGACGATCCACGTCCTGCAACATCGAAATAGCGGGGTCCGCCATGGCGGCCATCAGCTGAGGGGTTGAGAGAGACTCTCTCTCCAGCCCCTGCGGGGCTCTATGGTCACCGTGTGCAGCAGCCCTTAGCCCAGGGCTTCTGGCTGCTGCTGCTGCAGCTGGGGATCCATGCTGCATGCACAGGGTCTGCAACCAGTTGTCGGCTCTGTGGATCTTGTGTTGTTTAGTGCAACTGTGTCTGGGAGGGGCCCTTTAAGGGAGAGGCTTGCTGTTGAGTCTGCCCTGTGACCCTGGCTGCAGCTGTGCCTGGCACCCTTATTTCGATGTGTGCTACTTTGGCGTGTAGACATTCCCTCTCAGAGCCTATTTCGATGTGGTGCTGCCCAACGTCGAAGTTGAACGTCGACGTTGCCAGCCCTGGAGGACGTGTAGACGTTATTCATTGAAATAGACTATTTCAATGTCGCTACATCGAAATAAGCTATTTCAATGTAGCGTGCACGTGTAGACGTAGCCCGAATGTGACATTATATATCTGACGGGTGTTAGTTTTTCATTCCAAGAGGGTTAACAAAGTTACACTTTCTTATAACCCCTTTCAAAGTATTCTCATCCCTTGACTCTTTACACCTACTTTGGCGTCCAGTCTGTACCAAGGACACCTGGCAAAAATTTCCCAGTGTTTCTACCCACAGTTCAATTCCCCTAGTGGTAGGAAATTGGAACCCTGTGTATAGATGGAACCCTGCTGCACTGTACTGATTAGACCTGTTCTGAGCATGATTCATTTTCAAAGTGCTTAAAACACCGGCTTCCAATCAAAGCAGATTTGAAGCTCCCCAGAGTGACAGTGGCAATGCAAAGTTTTAATTCACTTGTCTGGAAGTACTTCCAGTATGTGTGACTTTGAACCCAGAGCATAACCTCAATGTGTTGGGATGAATTCCACGCTTTAAGTGGGTTCCATGTTATACTGTATTGAGTAGTAAACGCCATTAAAACATTTTACGTGAACTAGACAAATATCATTCCGGCCAATATGCAGTTTAACATTGCCCGTCTTATGCTCTCTTAGAGGAGGGGCAAGAACTATTGTGGGGTACCAGTATCTTTCCATCTCTTTCTTCCCTCTACCGAAAGACTCCTCTCAATCCATAATGCTTCTTCCACTGTCACCTGTTGCAACTCAGTATTAGAAAAGGTCATTACATTGCTGCTGTGGTTGGTCTGGATCCAGAACATGAGATATCACAGGCGATGGGATGTCTTATAAGGTCTCATTGTTTTCCCATCCTTAAAATTATCTCTGCTGTATAGAGAATACCAAGCTATTTTATTGCTAGCATACTCTGAAATCTTATTATCCTCAACTATGGGAAGGAAGTTTGAAAAGTGTTTAGGAGGTGTAGAAGCACAAGTTCCACTGAAAGTCAATTAAATGTATTCCTAAGCCACACAGTTGCTTTTGAAAATTCCACCCTATATGATTATAAAAAGGTCCTCTCTGTGAATAAAGTAACAGGTGGAGACACACAAGGTTTATCCTCTTTTCTTGTCTCTGCCACAGGCTTCAATAAATTTTAGCAAGATACTTAATTTCTTTGTGCCTCAAGTCTCACAGTTGCCTCTGGGACTATGTCTACACTTAGAGCAGTTTGTAAATACTGCTGCAACCCTGTAGCGCAGATATAAATAGCAGGGCAGACAATGAGGCATCGCTTTCTCAAGTAAAGACACAGGGGCTGCGTCTACACGTGCACGCTACTTCGAAGTAGCGGCAGTAACTTCGAAATAGCGCCCGTCACGTCTACACGTGTTGGGCGCTATTTCGAAGTTGAAATCGACGTTAGGCGGCGAGACGTCGAAGTCGCTAACCCCATGAGCGGATGGGAATAGCGCCCTACTTCGACGTTCAACATCGAAGTAGGGACGTGTAGACGATCCGCGTCCCGCAACATCGAAATAGCGGGGTCCTCCATGGCGGCCATCAGCTGGGGGGTTGAGAGATACTCTCTCTCCAGCCCTTGCAGGGCTCTGTGGTCACCGTGGGCAGCAGCCCTTAGCCCAGGGCTTCTGGCTGCTGCTGCTGCAGGTGGGGGTCCGTGCTGCATATACAGGGTCTGCAACTAGTTGTTGGCTCTGTGTATCTTGCACTGTTTAATGAAAGTGTGTCTGGGAGGGGCCCTTTAAGGGAGCGACTTGCTGTTGAGTCCGCCCCGTGACCCTGTCTGCAGCTGTGCCTGGCTCCCTTATTTCGATGTGTGCTACTTTGCCGTGTAGACGTTCCCTCGCTGTGCCTATTTCGATGTTGGGCTGAGCAACGTCGAAGTTGAACATCGACGTTGCCAGCCCTGGAGGATGTGTAGACGTTATTCATCGAAATAGCCTATTTCGATGTCGCAACATCGAAATAAGCTATTTCGAAGTTGGGTGCACGTGTAGACGTAGCCAGGGTGTACAATAAGTGACTCAGAGGCCAGATGAGGTTCACCAGGGTTGGTTCTTGGTGGGCAACGGGCACCTTATTTACTGGTGTATCCTCAGGTATGGCCACTCACAGCTCTTGTCGGCCACAGATAGCTGTTTGTGGTCAATGGGAGCTGTGGAAAGCAGCTTCCCAATCCACACTGCATCCCGCAGGAACAGCGGTTCCTGGCCCCTGGGAGCTGTGAGTAGCCGTACATGTGAACATGCAGTGCCAGTGGTCCACCAGGCCTGACCCTAGTGAATTGTGTCTGGCCTGCAGACTGTTAATTGCCCGTCCCTGTTATAAATACTCTCTCTCTGTCCAAGAGCAGTCTGCTTGAGCAACGCTGCTATTTTCAGCAGTCTAATGTCAGACTTCGAGCCTTTGCCTGCTGTGAAGAACGATTCTGACAGCAGGAAAAGGCTGTGACAGGGGAGGCAGCAAGGAAAGGCTCTGAAAGCTGTCTGCTTCTGGAGCCTTCCCTCCTGGCAGGGAGCTGCTGGAGCCATCCCCTACCATGTGCATCTGCACACTGCAGTGTGGAAGCAGCTTGCTGTTCACTGAGGCACATAAGTACATTCACCCTACATGCTGCTGCCAGTGTAGACAACACCAAAGTGTATCAAGAGGATAAATTCATTAATATCTGGTAAGGTGCTTGCATAATAGTGATAAATTCCATAGGAAAAAAACTTACTAATCACAAAAACAATGAAGTACGGTACAAAGATCTCTATCGCTTTTCAAAATAAGATTTGACATAATGCTGCTGCATGTTGGTTTTTCATTTTTTTTTTTCAAATCTCTTTTTCATAGAGATCTCTCTGGCACGTATTAGATGCTTGGCTGCCAAAAACAATCAATTTATAGAGAAGTGCACAGCTTCCAGAACTGTGAATTATTAAATGACGTGTCTTAAATATTTTCTGTAAAAACACATTGGTGGGTGTGTTTGAATGCATGAATCCTGTCTGGTGGAATCATTCTTGCAAGTAATGTAAAACTTGTCTCCTTTGTTTTGTTTGCTGTGTAAGGACTCAGTCCAACTCTCATTAAAGTTAGTGGGAGTCTTTCCAGTGACTTCGGTGGTGGTTGGATTGGCCCTGAAGATCAAGCAATCTCATAGCAAATGTAGAGCAATGGGGCCAAACTGCTTAGGGACACTGATACAAATCCAAAGTAATGGTAACATTTTCAGAAGTCCCCAAATGATGTAGTATTTATGGACAGATTTTCAAAAGTATTTAGACACTTATAAATAATTGTAGGCAGCTAGTGAAATTTTCAGAATTGTCAAGTTCTCTCTCATTTCAACGGGTGGTAGGGTTTTAAGCATTTCTGAAAGCCTACGAGGCACCTATCTGCATCTTTATGTGTCTAAAGACTTCAAAAAAACAGCCTTTAGGAATTTAGACCTGGTTCCTTAAAAGTATTTAAGTGCCCAGTTCCCACTGATTTTTACCTACTTACTAAGTTCCCTTGATGATTACTGAGCTATAAATAGCTAACTAGGTGACAGGACCTTCAGTGGACTGACCAAAATTTTATACTAGCAAAACATGGAGCAGATTTATTTGGCCTACAGTGAGTTAGCTACTTGGCAGGGTTAGATAGCACTACAGATGCAATAACACTACAGCTTCCACAATTGCACCAAGGCAGAAAAAAAAATACAGTTTTTCCAAAGAATTTTTTTTGCCAATGAATTTGTGTATTAAATCTTGAATAAAATTACTATTTGAGCAAAGTTTCCTCCTGCAAAATTGGTAATGTGATTCTTAGAAGGAACTATGTGATAAAATAATAAATACCTTTGAAAAACTGAACAAATATTTTATGTTTAATAAACCAGTTAGAACCTTAAAAAAACTTATAATGAAATTAGCAGGTGATATTGCACCCTAACTTTTTTCTGCTAAGTAAGAAATTGACATAATGGGTGAGATTCTGGCTTCCCAAAAATCAATGAGAATTTTCCCATTGTCTTCTGTGGGGAGGAATTTCACCCACTATAGCCGTGTCTACACGTGCACGCTACTTCGAAGTAGCGGCACTAAGTTCGAAATAGCACCCGTCACGGCTACACGTGTTGGGTGCTATTTCAACGTTAACATCGACGTTAGGCAGCAAGATGTCGCAGCTGCTAACCCCATGAGGGGATGGGAATAGCTCACTACTTCGAAGTTGAATGTCGAAGTAGGGCAAGTGTATATGATCCGCATCCCGCAACTTCGAAATAGCGGGGTCCGCCATGGTAGCCATCAGCTGAGGGGTTGAGAGACGCTCTCTCTCCAGCCCCGGCGGGGCTCTATGGTCACCATGTGCAGCAGCCCTTAGCTCAGGGCTTCTGGCTGCTGCTGCTGCAGCTGGGGATCCATGCTGCATGCACAGGGTCTGCAACCAGTTGTTGGCTCTGTGGATCTTGTGTTGTTTAGTGCAAGTGTGTCTGGGAGGGGCCCTTTAAGGGAGCGGCTTGCTGTTGAGTCTGCCCTGTGACCCTGGCTGCAGCTGTTCCTGGCACCCTTATTTCGATGTGTGCTACTTTGGCGTGTAGACATTCCCTCGCAGCGCCTATTTCGATGTGGTGCTGCACAACGTCGAAGTTGAACGTCGACGTTGCCAGCCCTGGAGGACGTGTAGACATTTTTCATCGAAATAGCCTATGTCTCCACATCGAAATAGGCTACTTCGAAGTAGGCTTCATGTGTAGACGTAGCTTATATGTACCAAGGCTGTGATCCTGCATGCAGCTGTGCATATGCTTAACTTTATGCATGTGAGTAGTTTTGTGTAATGTAGTGAGATTACTCACACGACTAAAAATATTCACATTTCACAGTGGCTGCAGAGTCAGCAGTAAAAAAAAAAAATATGTCTTATGCCCATAACATGGGCAAATAAAAGGAAAGAGATTCAGCTGTCATCTAAGGCTTGTATATAATGTCTTGGCTCATTAAGGTGAGATCACTGTAACTCCTCGGGTGAATAAAATACAGCACATAAGCAATTTTACGATCAGGCCCACACCCATAGGAAGTCATTGACAACGTGGCCCATCATGCCTAGGTGATTTATTAGCGGTTTACTTTACTGCAAATTTCCTTATTTTCATTGGCACGTCTCATAACCTTGCTATGATTTAAATACTTTCTGAATTTGTTTATTTTGGTTTCTAAGTACAGTAGTTATAAATGGGAAAATAAATCAGATTGTATAATTGCCCTTTCTTTTCTGTTTTACAAAGTATACAAAGTATAAACCATAATTACTCAATTCACTAATTTTATCTCTCTCTCTATATATATATAGACCTAGATCTAGCTACAGATACATATAGATATAGGTTTGTGTTCTGGCTCATGGGCAATAATTTGTTAGAGTGACAAGGTAAGTGATGTAATATCTTTTATTGGACTGACTGTTGGGGAGAGAGAGACGCTTTTGAGCTTACAGAAAGCTCTTAAGAGAAATCTCCTCTTTTGCCAACAAACGCTGGCCCAATAAATATTACCATGCTAACTTTGTCTTTCTGATTTTCTGGGACCAAGTGTGATACAGCAACACTGCATACAGTAAGTTGTTGTTACGCATGGTCTCTTGTGAAGGGAATGTAGAGTGGTAACAGCACAGGACTGAGGCTTTGAAATAAATGGGTTTTCTTCATGGGTATTTTACTGAGTTGCTTACACACACTGCTTCTACTTTCTGTGCCTATTTCCCTCTCTAGAAAGGGAATAATAATACTAAATGTGGTGGTGTCAATGGCAGTTTTGCCTTCAAGAAGCCAGGATTTCACTCAGAGAGCCTACTCATAGGAGAGTTGTGGGTCTTAATTAAAATGTTTAAAGTCAGTTGAGATTCTTGAGTAGATCGTTCTAGAAGTTCCAAGTATTAAACTATTTGTTACTCTGGGAATAGTTACACTTTCATTAATTTCACATTAAAAGTTGCAGTTTCTGCAGACGACTGGTTCTCACACTGCAATCTGTGGTTTATTGGTGGTCTTCAGACCCACTTCCAGGTCCTCAATTTTCATATAGTCCAAGAAGCACATTCAGATGGTCCACATTGGGGCTTTGTCACCATGGGTATGTCCACACTACAGAGTTATTCCAGCATAATTTATTCCAGAATTACTGTTCCAAAATAAACTGTCACCGAATAATGCATCTACATTACAGGGAAGCCCCAAAATAAGCACAACTTATTCTGAAATATTGTGTCCACACACAATAGATCCTATTTCGAATTAGAGCTCCTCAAAGCATTTCTTCCAGTGGTTTTAATCTGAAATACTACACCTATGCAGCAGCTTTACTTCTAAATAAAATATTCCAGCACAGTTTATTTCAAAATAGCCCCTATTCCCGATCTACACAGTGCATATTTCAAAATATCTATTTTAGAATAGGTGCTATTCCTCATGGAATGAAGTTTACCAAATTCTAAATAAGGGCTACGTCTACACGTGCACGCTACATTGAAATAGGCTATTTCAATGAATAACGTCTACACGTCCTCCAGGGCTGGCAATGTCGACGTTCAACTTCGACGTTGGGCAGCACCACATCGAAATAGGCGCTGCGAGGGAACGTCTACACGCCAAAGTAGCACACATCGAAATAAGGGTGCCAGGAACAGCTGCAGACAGGGTCACAGGGCGGACTCAACAGCAAGCCGCTCCCTTAAAGGGCCCCTACCAGACACAGTTGCACTAAACAACACAAGATCCACAGAGCCGACAACTGGTTGCAGACCCTGTGCATGCAGCATGGATCCCCAGCTGCCGCAGCAGCAGCCAGAAGCCATGGGCTTAGGGCTGCTGTACATGGTGACCATAGAGCCCCGCCGGGGCTGGAGAGAGAGTGTCTCTCAACCCCTTAGCTGATGGCCGCCATGGCGGACCCCGCTATTTCGATGTTGCGGGACGCGGATCGGCTACACGTGCCCTACTTTGACGTTCAATTTCGAAGTAGGGCGCTATTTCCATCCCCTCATGGGGTTAGCGACTTCGACGTCTCACTGCCTAATGTCGATTTCAACTTCGAAATAGCGCCCAACACGTGTAGCCGTGACGGGCGCTATTTCGAAGTTGGCGCTGCTACTTTGAAGTAACGTTCACATGTGGACGCGGCCAAGATGTCCACTATTTCAAAATTATTTCAAAATAGTGATTGCATTGTGTAGACCCTCACAAAGTTGTTTCAAAATAACTTTTCTGTGCAGACACACCCTTTGGTAACAGGTCAGTGTTCAAGCTTCTTATGGATCAATTCATTACTTTAAATTTCCAGAGGCTTTCTGTCCATTTTTTAAATGAATCATTTCTGAGCTCCCTGATCATGAATTTCTGTTACTGGATTTAACAGGTGTAAATTTGCAATCTAAGTGCCCAAGTTGCGTGGGAGAAGGAGAAACCAGAAGTTTAAAGTGACATGGAGAGATTAAAGGTAATGAAGGCTTCAGGTGAGGAGGAGAATGTCATTACTTCCCTATATCCAGGGAAGATGAAATAGTGCCATGAATATCAAAAAGGGAGATGGGTCCTAACCAAGCAGTGGCACTTATCATGTTAGCACATGTTTATCTTCATCTGATCCCCTTGCACCACCTAATTATTATTCTTATATAAATGATGGCTATACTTTCTACTGAATGAGGGTTGAGAAGTTGGTAAGAAAGATAGCTACAGGAGAATCTGTTCCTCAAGAAATAGTCCACAATAATGTTTGAAAACCAGTGTTGTAGCTTATGTTTTTCTAAAAGTTATCTACATGTAAAATACAGAATAAAATAATGGAATAGCAGTTATATTTGCATAAGAAATTTCTCACTTTTTATTTTTTTTAAAAAGCAATATCATGAGACACTATCTTAAAAATTAGAAAAGATCTTAAGACTGAAAGGTCATCTAGTTCATGTGCTCAGTTTAGGGGTTATGACCATCCTGCCCCTCCTGTATTATACAATGGCTGATGGATCTGGGGTAGATTCCAGTTAGTGGTGTCAGGGGTCCACTTGAAATTAGAAATCACTGGTTTATTCCCTTCTTTCACACTCAGGCTGTGTCTGCATTGAAGGTTTTTTCAATGTTGCTTATTTTGACATTCTAATATCTAAATAAGTAATGTTGGAAAATTGTATTCACATGACCACAGCATTGCGAAATGGAGTGTTCTCATTTACAGCCACAATTCACAGTCACAGCATTACACAAGGAGCCTTCATATGAGCCAATAATAGCTGTGCTTTGTTCACACACATTCCTTTACAGCCTTGAAAGTGTGGGGTGGGCGATGGGGGAGATCTGCAAAAGTCATTCCCAGACCTGGAATAATTATTTTGCGGGAATAGCCCTCTTATCTTGAATTATCCTGTTTGGCTATGTAAATGCTTTGGATTTGTTTTTCCGAAAACAAAATAAAACAAAACAGTGTAGACAAGCCCTCAGTGCTGAATTGCTCAACCTGTTCTCTGGGTTTGTTTTTTTGTCTAAGGACAAAGATTTAAAGGGTGACATTCACCTTTAAGCAGAGGGCCAGCTCAACGCCCTATGCACCAATTAAATCCTGTTTCGAGGGATGCAGAATGATTCAAGTAGTTCATAGATCTTGTGTTGGCCCTCTGAACAAGGGTAAATTTTATTCTAACTGCCTATTGTCGGTAAAATCCTTCAACAATAAAAAACTGTTTCTGACTTGTTGGAAATGAGTAAAAGAATCCAAAACCATTCAATTCTATTTATGTTGGGTTTTGAAGAACGTCTCCATCCTGCTTGAGTTCATACTATAATTTATTTTATGAGAACTTGTTACTCTGGGGTGAAGAGAATCATGATAATTCAGAAGGCGTTCTTTTATGAAGAGTCTTTTTCCATAATTTGCACTGGTTCCAAAAATGCTGATGAAGCAACACCACTTGCTCATTATGAATCAAAGCTGGACCTGGGTAAAGTTTAACTGGATACCTTCCAGAGAGGTTTTGAAAGCAGAACTATATTTTATGTTCAGTGTTAGGTTTTTATCTCAGAGTTCTGTCCCTTTTGACCACTGTTACCTAGTTAAATGGAGAGAAAGTCATTTGCCTGACTCAGTTCAAACAACCAGAAACAAAACTGCATTTTTAATGGGTTTCAGGATTACTGTTGATGACTAAAATGCACCCCTGTGACATCCACTTTAACCAATGTTATATGAGAGCACTCAGCCTTGGTTCTGCTCATTGACTACAGTGCTCATCTTTCCCACCAGCTGTCACCATTATCATTGTTTCCATTGTTGCTCTAAGAATCACCTCATGCGAAACAAATAGATTGCCCAGGGCATTTCAGCAATGTGAATATCTCTATTAATTTAATCAAATTCATAATAAAGACTGTATTTTCTCCTGTTTTAACTAGCTGAACATCATATTAAACAGAAATGATATCGGCACATGGTGTTGCTGTCACTCAGAGTTGGCATATGGTGGTACCATATTGACATAGGTGCATGATATTTATCTCAACACTTATGGTAACAGCAGCAAAGAAACACCTGGCAAGCTTTTTGTAAATCTGTGGTCCTTCATTGTCTCTCTTCATCAGTTACTGTTTTTTTAGAGTCTGAGGTCACTTGTTTTCTGTTCAGAACAATTGTGTGTCTATTTTGTGGTCCTTTGTCCAGCAGGGTTCAGATGGACTCTGTTATGGAGCTTGTAAACAATTCTGTTGGGATCTAAATTGTGATATGAACAGTGATGATCTGTAACACTGTGACAGGGAAAAAAGGAGCATGAAGGCAAATGACAATCCAGTAGCTGAGAAAGTATTGTCTGAGGAGGCTCTTTAGGCCTTGGACATGCTTAGCCGAAACGTGTCCGCCTAGTACAGAAGTAACTGGAATTGAAATAGGAGACATTCTCTTGTCCCAGTTAGCCATTGCCTGTCATCCTCCCAGACACTTTCCAGGAGTGGAAAAGCAGAAGGTACACTCCTGAAGACTTCTTCCAATGATAACCTCCCTGCAGGAGAAAGGCAGTGGCACTGAAGAACCTTGACGACTCCGTGTAGCCAAAAAGGGAGCATTCAACCAGGGATTAAGAGAGGAAGCAGAACCAAAGAGGACCCTTACTGCCACTTCACAGATGAGGGATGATGTCCTAGTCCCATTAAAGCCAATGCAGGATTTTTCCACTGACATCAGTGGTGCCATGGTTTCACCCAAATCAATCAGTTATCATTTTGAGAACAGCAGGGCAGGGGCAGAGCAGGACTGTGTAGACATACTTCCTTTCTGGTTAACCTTCCCTAGGCCAATTGGTGGGGAAAGCAGAGTGCTGGTTCTGCTCACAGGAACTTCCCTTAACCTTTCTCAAAGCATGGAGAAGGTAGAGATCACCGTCAGGGAATGCTGTGGAGTGTGTGGTAAGAGTGGACACATACATCTGGTGACTGCTTTACTGTATTTTCCAATCCAGGCTGGATGTGACAGAGAGTAAACCTCTTAGTCAGGTATCCAATTACAAGACAGCAATGCAACACAGTTAACTATTAGGTATTCACACACTTTAGAACAGGGTAGAAAATTGGAACTGAAATGGATTTCCTGACTTATCTTTCATTCATACCTGCACAGACATAAATTGAGGCACACAGCGGAAGTTGCTTACTGAAGATTGTAGAAGGATAGCTGATGCTGTAGCTGGGATTTGGAACCAGGATACCATAGCTATCAGCCGAATACTCAGATCACTAAACCACTGTAGGTGGTCTGTGGCACTGCTGTAGTATCTTATTGTTTACTCTGATTTAGACTGAAGATGAAGAAGCTCCAAGAAAACAGCCCTAGCTGAGGAAGCAAGTGATGAGGAATTAGTAAGTCCACTAGGACTTATTGGTGTTCTCTGTTTATTTTCATAACCATTTGACCATTTTGTCCATAGTTTGGTGTGTATGTTTCCACTGTTTTCCCTTTTTTTATTTTTGTTATCCCCTTTCCAATTCCTCCTTACTGAGAGTGGAAGAAAAATAGTTCAGACTCAATTTGGACTTTGAATCTGCAGAAGATACCTCTCCCTTTTATTAATTCCAATACTTACGGTTTCTCTCAGATGATGAAGCAACAGTGTCATAAGCAGTTGGCTTACAGCTCTCTCCTATTTTATCATCTATAGTGGTGTCTTGGTATGTGCTCTTACCAGTCTGATAGTATGTCTGTGGGGGAACTCCCCAGGGCTTAGGCTCCAGTCTCAGCCTGAATGTCTACACCACAATTAAACAGTCTCTTAGCTTGAGGCCCAGCACCCGAGAAAGTTGTCATGGGGGTTTAATTGCAGTGTAGACATGCCCTGTGTGCCCAGGACTTGGGTAGTTATGCCTTTGTGATCTCTAGACTGTTGTGATTTAGTTTGTCTGTGTAATAACAGAGATAATTTAAAGGGAATGTTTTTTGAAAATTGTTTTATTTCATTTTAAGTCTGGCCAAATAAAGCACATTTTTGTACAATTGGGCAGCCTGTCAATAGCAACGTAGTTCAAACAAAGAAGATAATTTCTTTAATGTTTTGAGGTTGCCTGCACGGAGGCAGCATTCTGGCTGGAGGGTAAACAGTCTAACAAGAACAATTTATTTATGTGTATCCCAGCTTTCTGCTGAAACTGCTGTTAAATATTCCCCAACAATCACCTTTCTTCTTCTTCTAGATCATAAAATAAACATTTTTCTCTGTTAGTAGTCACACACTGCGTATGTGCTGCAGTGCTTGGAATTTGGAGTACTCCATATTGTATGTATCTTGAAATACTCCTAGGGTGTGCATCTCAGTTGCGAAAGAATGGAAATATTTACTAGATGAGAAGCTCTTCTGTGCCATGTGTATAAAATCCTAAAATAATTTTAAAGTTTTCAGTTTGGATTGGCATTTCTGAGCCTGCACTGGTGTTTGTGACCATTCTGCCTACTTTATCACCCTGGCAGAGTTGAAGCCCAGTATGTGAGACTGTGAAATAATTCATATTTTCATTAATATTGATTCTAGACTTAAAAGAAAAATTAAAGGACAATACTAATATGGTAGACATTTATTATTATTGTGTGACGCTTCTTCGCTGGCATAAATGATCAATGATGTAACTGTGGTAGGACAGAGGGAGAGAAATATTTTATGTTCTTTCTCCATTCAATTGTGATGAGGGGAATCTAGACATTCAAATACACAGAAAGGAAAGGGTATTTCAGAGAAGTTAATTACAGTACCATATACCTACATTCCTAAAATGAGACGTAAGTCAGAGCTAAGTGGCTAAAGGGCATTGCTGGTCTTTGCACAGAAATGAATTTACCCAATAGGAATAACTGCATTTTATTTATGTTCCAGTTCCTCTGCATGATAGGGGATGACCGATTCCTAACAGCGTGTGATTCAAATAGTGTTTTCAAAGAGGCACCAACTTTTAAGTTAAGTGCTGGAGACTGTTTTTCTAGCAAAGTTAATATATGACAGTACTTGTATATGAATCAATGTGTTAATTTTATGGATTGTTTGAATGTCAATATGCAGTCTGCTGTGATGGTTTATATATACTATAGTTCAGAACTGGTACTTAACATTTATGAAGAAAGCCACATTAAAAATAAACCATTCAGAAATGACTTAAACATACATTAATGGCAGCAGCTATTCAGAACACCTGTTAATTACAGCTATTAAATAGTTTACAACCTCATTTTTAATTCATAACCTATGAATTTTAACAAGCTGCTGCAGCTTTTGCCGCTAATTCATCATTACCTTTATTTGCCTATTGTGCATTTAATAGAATACAATTATCAGCTGGTTTAATTATTTTAAGTATTGGAATTTTAGAAAATTAATATATCTAGCCTGTTCTCTTTCTAATCCAAAGGACTTTGGAAGACAATACTGAGTGAATTAAAATCTCTGCCTTTTAATTTGCTTTGCAAATGCATCCTTATTTCTTTAGGTCCTGTGGAAATTATATGAATTTTATAAATGCCAGTATTTTCTATTACAATCTGGTCCTGAATATTGATTTATGAAATATGGGTGAGTCTGTCTCTGTGGCTTGAAATAATTTGGATATATAGTTTTAAAGTTAAGAAAAATTCTGGCAAAAGATTTTCTTTAATAATTTTTCAGATGTAGACTTATAAATGCATTATATATATTTTCCCACTCGTGTATTTTTCTAAATATTTCATGTGTTTATCTTAACTGTTACTGGTTCTAATGACTGTGTAATGTACAGTAGTCCCTCAAGTTATGTGAGGGTTTCATTCCCACATACCCTCACGTAACTCGAATTTTGCTTAAGTTTGGGGGCAGCGTGGAGGTGAACCAGGACCATGCGGGCTGGGTGAACTGGAGCTGGGGCCATGTGGCCGGGGGGTGGCGGGGTGGTGAGCTGGAGCCAGAGCTAGGCGTAGGGGAGGGTGAGCTGGGGAGAATGTGCAGAAAGTTGGGAAGTTGGCTTAGGATGGGTTGAGGTATGAGACAAGGAGATCCAATACCCAGTATCTTCATCATGCACCTAGAGAGCTCAATGGACAAGATCAAAGAAGAGGTAGAAGAGATATTGGTGCACAGGATAAGAATTAATAACTTGAGATTCACAGATGGTATAGTTATCATCCAGCAGGAGCTAGCAAGGACAGTGCAGGTGCTAAACAAGGAAGGGAAGCAGTACAGACTGATTCTGAACATTAATAAAATGAATGCAGTAGTATTTGGAGATAAGGCAATAGGAAGGAAGATCAGCATCGATGTGCCAAACTCGAGAATGTAGAGAAGTTCATGGATCTGGGGGGGCAACATGATGTATAATCTAGACTGTAAGAAGGAAATAGCGACTAGCATAGTGAAAGTAAGAGTGAGTTTGAAGGAGATGGATAAGATCTAGAAAAGCAAAGCGATTACCTTAGGAATGAAACTGAGTGTCTTCAAAATGTGTATAACTGACAGCATGTTGTACGGATGTGAGACAGGTGATGATAAAAGATTTGAAGAGGAGGGTATTGGCATTTGAGAGGAGTTGTTACAGAAAGATCCTGAGAATAGGATGCAATCAGAAGATCACCAACAAGGAATTATATAGGAAGATAAAGCTGAAAGAGAACCTACTAAAGAAGGTTATACAATGGAAATTACAGCTCTTCGGGCATATCTGCAGAATGAATGATGAATGAAAAGTCAAGACCCTGGTATTTGGCATAATGGACAGTTCAAATAGGAGAGGCAGACCTCACAGAGAGTGGGTAGATGATATAGTAGATTGGTGTGGAGCTAGTTTACAGAACCTAAGCCACTCTGCACTGGACAGGGAAAGATGGAAGGAACTGTTGAGGGAGGCATCGGACACCAACTGGCACTGACCCACGGTTGTTGGTGATGGTCATGATGAAGACATGCAAGTATGGCTGCTCATAGCTCCTGTCGACCACTGATTGCTGGTCCTCGCCAATGGGAGCTGTGGGAAGTGATTTCCCAGTCTACACCACTTCCTACAGTTTCCATTGGCCATGTACAGCAATCTGTGGCTAATGAGAGTTACAAATAGCTGTACCTCCAGACGCACACATAAACAGAGTGCTTGACAGGGTCTAGCCTGGTGAACTGTCTGCAGCTTATTGCTTATCCCTGATTTATAGACTAGTATTGCTAGGTGCTCTGTGGCCATTGACTAAAGAGGAAGTTGCTCAGAGTGGCCTTGTAGAATGTCAGCCGCAAAGGAAGAACAAGAAACTGGCAATACGTAGAGGAAAGAAACTGGCATTTAAAAAAATTTTATTCATGGATCTCCGTGCTGTGTCTGTCTCTCCCCACTGGTGATACCTCTTGGTTCAGATTGCCAAAATATTTATAAGGATTTACAGATTCCAAGGCCAGAAGAACCTACCGTAGCTCTCTAGTATGACATCCTGAATAACACGTCATAGAATTTCCCAAAACTAATTCCTGTAACATATCTTTTAGGATCTTATCTTGATATAAAAATTTCTGGTTCTGTTCAATATCTTCATTGACAATTTAGATATTGGCATAGAGAGTACACTTAATAAGTTTGCAGATGATACCAAGGTTGGAGGGACTTCAACTGCTCTGGAGGATAGGGTCATATTTTAAAATGAGCTGGACAAACTGGGAAAATGGTCTGTGGTAAATAGGATGAAGTTTAATAGGAACAAATGCAAAGTACTCCACTTATGAAGGAATAATCAGTTTCATCATACAGAATGGGAAGCAACTCTTTAGCAAGGAGTAATACAGAAAGGGATCTAGGGGTCATAGTGAACAACAAGCTAAATATGAGCTAGCAGCATGATGCTGTTGCAACAAAAAAAAACCCAGACATGATTCTGGGATGAGAACAGGAGAGTGGTGAGAAAGACACAAGACATCATTCTTCTGCTGTACTCTGTGCTGGTTCATCCCGAGTTGGAGTACTGTGTCCAGTTTGGGGAACCACGTTTCGAGAAAGATGTAGAGAAATTGAAGAAGGTCTAGAGAAGAGCAACAAGAATGACTGAAGGGCTAGAGAACATGAGGTAGGAGGGAAGACTGAAAGAATTGGGCTTGTTAAGTTTAGAAAAGAGAAGACTGAGAGGGGACATGGTAGCAGTTTACAAGGACCTAAAACACTATTACAAGGAGGAGGGAGAATAAATTGTTTGTCTTGACCTCTGAAGATAGGACAAGAAGCAATGAGCTTAAATTGCAGCAATGGACGTTGGGGTTGGAAGTTAGGAAAAACTTCCTAACTGTCAGGGTGGTTAAATATTGGAATAAATTGTCTAGGGAGGTTATGGAATCTCCATCACTGGAGATATTTAAGAGCAAGTTAGATTGACATCTATCAGGGACGGTCTAGACCCGTGGTGTCCAATATGCTTCCCGTTTGCCACATGTGGCGAACGGGAAATGGCAGTGTGGTGAAATGGAGTGTCCTCCACCCACTTCACACACGTGCCCCATCACTTGGTGGGACAAGCATGAGTTAACTCACGAAAGCTCATGCTCTAAACTTTTCTGTTAGTCTATAAGGTGCCACAGGACCCTTCGTTGCTCTACAGATCCAGACTAACACGGCTACCCCTCTGATACTTAACAACAATAATAATAATAATTAATAATAATTAATCACCCTCACTAGTAAAAATGTATGACTTATTTCCCATATGAATTTCTCTAGCTTCAATTTCCAGTCTTTGTTATTCTATAGCTTTGCAATATTGCCAAAGTCAAACTGTGAAAAATCTGAAGTCATGACCCAGAAAATAATGAGTGCCTTAAAACTGTGACATTTTAAAAAGTTGTTTTGAGATTTTTATTGCGTTTTTTCAGAGTTCCAAGTTCATGTTCCTGAGCTTTTCTCTTCAACCAGGAGAGCTCCACACTTTTTAAAAGAAAATTCTTAGTTTTTAAGTTTAAAAGTATAAAGATGAGATTCTTATTATCACAGGACTTAAGAGCAACAAATATCAAATTAAATAATCATGAGACTCATGGTAAAATCACAAAAGGTGAAAAGACTTTCTTTAATTCAGAACTGAAATCATATGGATAAAAAGGTATTTATATTCAGGTTAATCCAAATTTAAAATTTCCTATTTAATATTGTTGGATTATGGCTAAGTATCACAGAGGCCTGACTGTCCTCCCCATGTAAAAAGCTCTAGAAAAGAGCTGTTTATTTAGCTATCTCTGAGGCTAAAGCCACGCTACAGTGGAAGATTGACCCACTCAGGATCAATCTTTTGTAGCTGCGTTTTATGCATGCGCAAAATGTCACTCTGTGGGGTCAATGTCGACCCTAGAACTCCTCTCAAGTGGCAAGGATTAAGGAAGATCAATGGAAGAAACAATCTGTTCAACCTTCTTCCATGTAGATAGTCACGTAGCTGACCGCTGATAAGTCAATTTTAGCTGTGCAATTATGTATTTAAAATTGCATATCAGCAGCAAACTTCTGTGTCAAATAGGCTACGTCTACACGTGAAGCCTACTTCGAAGTAGCTTATTTCGATGTAGCGACATCGAAATAGCCTATTTCGATGAATAACGTCTACACGTCCTCCAGGGCTGGCAACGTCGATGTTCAACTTCGACGTTGCGCAGCACCACATCGAAATAGGCGCAGCGAGGGAACGTCTACACGCCAAAGTAGCACACATCGAAATAAGGGTGCCAGGAACAGCTGCAGACAGGGTCACAGGGCGGACTCAACAGCAAGCCGCTCCCTTAAAGGGCCCCTCCCAGACACAGTTGCACTAAACAACACAAGATCCACAGAGCCGACAACTGGTTGCAGACCCTGTGCATGCAGCATGGATCCCCAGCTGCCGCAGCAGCAGCCAGAAGCCCTGGGCTAAGGGCTGCTGTACATGGTGACCATAGAGCCCCGCCGGGGCTGGAGAGAGAGCGTCTCTCAACCCCTCGGCTGATGGCCGCCATGGCGGACCCCGCTATTTAGATGTTGCGGGACGCGGATCATCTACACATGCCCTACTTCGACGTTGAACGTCGAAATAGGGCGCTATTCCCATCCCCTCATGGGGTTAGCGGCTTCGACGTCTCGCCGCCTAACATCGATGTTAGCTTCGAAATAGCGCCCGACACATGTAGCCGTGATGGGTGCTATTTCGAAGTTAGTGCCGCTACTTCGAAGTAGCGTGCGCGTGTAGACACGGCTATATAGACCCAGGCTGAGAGTAATCCCCCAATTACTAAAAATTGTGCCTTAATTGCTATATATTGCTATATATTTTAGAGAGTTCTTTTAGAGAGTCTATTTGTCTGTTTGATTAAATAAAACCTTCTAAACAGTAAAAACTAGGACCATCAAATTTGTTATACAACTTCCTTTTATTATAACTTAAAGTAACATAAGGCTTTGGTTGTGCCAGGAAAACAGGATGTTCCTGGAATGGGATTGCTTCTCATAAAACCAAACAGAAAAGAGACAGATTTGTCAAATCAAGTACAGTCCTCAGAACTGACATAACTTAACTAATGTTGAAAGAGACTGAAGCAAGATGAACGGGAGAAAAAAAAAAGATGAACCTGGAATAGGATTGTTTCCCTGTCAAATTTACAGGAAATAGATAAAACAGAGAAATTTGGAGTAGTGGTCTACTTTGGCACAGCTAAATTAATGCTTAAATATTGAAAATTGAAATAATATTATATTAAATACCAAATTTACTATAGACCTTTGTTTAAACATAGTGGTTATGGCCACACTACACTACCCCTCCCTTTCAGGAAGGGCATGCAAATTATGGCCATTCAAAAATGCAATGAGGCGCTGATATGAATGTTCAGCACCTCTTTTGCATAATGGCGGCCACCCAGCCCATCAAAAGTGCTGACTTTGAAATAGAAATAGCTATGTAGCTGGGGTTCCTTCAAAAGTGTGCCACGATTTCAAAAGCACCCTTCTTCCACTTCAGGCTTGCTGGAAGCCTTTAAAAGCCTTCCCAGTTAGAAAGAGGGGAAAGGAGAGGCGAGAGAAGGACAGAAAGACCAAGCAAACAAGCAAGCCCTAGTGACATACAGTTGTAGAGGAGAGACAGCAGGGGAAGGAGTCCCAGAAGGAGTCTCCCTACCCTAGTAACCAGCTGCGAGCCCAAGGGGAAGGCTGCTCGTCCAGATACTGGCCAAGGAAAGAGAGGCCCCTGCCACAATAGCTAATGATAGGAGTTCATATGGCAGAAGAAAAAAATGCATTTGATGAAATTTTAACAATTTCTTTTTTAAGATATCAGTAATAAAAATTAACCTCATAAACTAACACTGTATTTTTGAAAAATACAATCATTTAAATAAAGCATGTACATATTCCTTTTTTTAAAAAAAATTGCTTAATTCAGTTAAGGACCTAAACAACACCAGCTAAATCTGCTACAGGTTGCACCTCCCTTATCCAGCATGCTTGGGACCTCACTGGTCTCAGACAAGAGAATTTGCTGGAGGAGGGGAAGTGTAGGGCTTCTGCAGGCAGATAGCTCTGTGATCTGGGCTGCTGCAGCCCCAGCCTGCAGCCCCCCTCCAAAGCATAGGCTGCCATGGGGCTCCAGTCAGCCCCTGCCTCCCTGGCTGCCACAGAGCAGAAGGGGGCTACAGCTCCTGGACCCTGCTGCCATGGGATAGGCAGGAGCTCCTGGCTCCTGTGCTGCTGCAGGGTGGTGATGGCTCTTGCCATGGCCCCATGCTGCTGTGGGTTAGCAGGAGCTCCAGCCTCAGTCTTTGCACTGCTGTGGGACAGGTTGGAGCTCCAGCCCTGCAGGGGCTCCGGCCCCCAACCCCCACACTCCTGTGGACCAGCGGGGGCTCCACTATGGCCCCTGCATGCTGCTGCAGGGCTCTGGCTCCTAGCCCTGTGGGGGGCTCCTGCACCAGCTTCTTTCATCTGGCAACACCTATGGTCATGCTGGTCCATGGATGTTGCCAGATGAAAAGGAACTGGATTTCGTATGTGCAACCTGTAGTACAATTATATCTAATCATACGTTATACCTCAAAGGAGTGGTCGGAATACAGAGTGTTACCTCACTTCAAAAAAGATACCCCCAAACCCGGTTGATACCCTGGATCCTATGATAAGCCAGTTTCATCAGTATAGAGGTCCTGTATCCCTGGCTGCCTTCTTGCCTATGCAAGATTCTTATTTGGCCAAAGCAGCTGGTAGGGAAGCTGTAGAAAACTGAACGGGGGTTGTGGAATGTGTGGGGGCAGTGGAATGTATATAGGGTTGTGAATTTTGGTTGGATGCATTCTTGCAGGTTTCATCACATGACATAGTTTTTAATTAAATATTAATCTTTAATGCCTAGTGACTTACATACCTGGTGACTTTGTGTCCCTAACTGTATATCTCTTGTTCTAACTGCACCTTTTTCCCCACATGCCCATTAAGCCCAGATTCTGGAGAGGGTTTCACAGAGTATGCGGGGAGCAGGAGGGATGGTACTGTGTCCACAACTGATTTCTGCCTTCCTTGAGATGTTGGGTGGAATCTTTGTAATGAAACCCACTCTGGGAAGTGCAGGAGTCTCAGCTAGTTGAAATTGGCTGAATCAGGCTGGTTTACACCAGATGAAGATCTTGTCCCTCCAGGTGCAGCTCGGGGGGCATAAAACTGTCCACATACGACCACTAACAATCACGCATACTGGATTTTAACACAATACGCGCCACAGGCACACAGAGAGCTATTATCTTAATTGACATTTACAGTGCTTTACTGATTTAACAAGGCTTTCATGAGCTGATACCTCAGGTTATTGAGAAGACTTTAGGATTCTCAGAACAATTGTTTTTTTTTGGTTTCACTGTGGGCTTGAAATGTGACTGAATCCTGATATAATACTTTGAATAGAAGCCTGATAAGTCATAATAGGTTTTCCAGAAAAAGCTTTACATTGGTGAAATTTGGCCTAGTTTTGAGAAGTTCATTGGCTTGAATCTTCATTTCAAAAGGCCTCTCTATTAAACCCCTGGACAGAAATTCTGGGTCTTAGCAGGAATCAGTGGGCCCTCTGTCTCCACCCTCTGGGTGGAGCCACGATGTTACCCCAGCCTAGAGAAGCCCTAAGTGCACCCCCCCACATGCACACACACTGCCAGAAGAGCCAAGGGCTGGCCCAGTCCCATCCCCCACCAGCTTAATGAGTCCCAGGGTAACCATGCTGTGACTTCCCTCCCTTCCCTGGACCCAACCTGCCTACTCTGGAGAAAGCTGGAACAGCACCTCTTGATTCAAAGTTACTGTGCTGGAACCTGCATGGGGCACATCAAAAGCAACTTCAAATCAAGAGACACTGTCTCCAGAGCAGGCAGCAGTTAGGACACCCAGGCCCTGTTAAATTGCCAGGACACCTGGGCGATTGTCCTCTTTGCCTCCCCTCCTCCCTCCGTCAGTGGACCTGCTCTCCATACAACTGGTCCTTCTGTGGCTGTTCTTCAGGGATGTCTTGTGGCCTTTTACCATATGGTCATTCGATGTGTTCTGTGCACTACTTTAAAAACTCTGACTTTCCTGGGCTCTTCACTGGTTAGCTTATTGATTTCCTTCCTTTTTAAATCTGTTGAGGCTTTTGCCTAGTCCCTTCCCCAAACCAGCCTCTTGCTAAGGACCTTCCAGAGGCAAGAGGCCTTGTAGTTCAACAAGGTGGGAGGGATAGCTCAGTGGTTTGAGCATTGTCCTGTTAAACCCACAGTTGTGAGCTCAATCCTTGAGAAGGCCATTTAGGAATCTGGGGCAATTAGATTAATAAAAAAACAAGAGGGGAGGCAGGATGGTGCCTGCAGGACCCTGGACTCAATGATCTCCTGAGGGTCCCTTCCAGCTCTATGAGATGTGTATCTCTCTAATCCTTGTTCCTTTGATTCTTCATGTGAAATTGCAGAACTCTTAACAGTGGTTTGTAACCTATCCCTTAAATCAGCTTCAGTACCCAATGATTGGAAGGCAGCTAATATAACACCAATATTTAAAAAAGGCTCTCTAAAGGAGACCCTAGCAATTACAGACCAGTAAGTCTAATGTCAGTACCGGGCAAATTAGTAGAAACAATAGTAAAGAATAAAATTGTCAGACACATAGAAGAACATGATTTGTTGAGCAAAAGTCAATAGGGTTTCTGTAAAGGGAAGTCGTGTCTTACTAATCTATTAGAGTTCATTGAAGGGGTTAACAAGCATGCAGACGGGGGATCCAGTAGACATAGTATACTTAGATTTCCAGAAAGCCTTTGACACAGTCCCTCACCAAAGGCTCTTATGTAAATTAGGTGGTCATGGGATAGGAGGAAAGATCCTTTCATGGATTGGGAACTGGTTAAAAGACAGGAAACAAAGGGTAGGAATAAATGGTAAATTTTCACAATGGAAGTGGGTAACTAGTGGCGTTCCCCAAGGGTCAGTCCTGGGACCATTCTTGTTCAACTTATTCATCAATGATCTAGAGAAAGGGGTAAGCAGTGAGGTGGCAAAGTTTGCAGATGACACCAAACTGTTCAGGACAGTCAAAACCAAAGCAGGCTGTGAAGAACTTCAAAAGGATCTCAGCAAACTGAGTGATTGGGCAGCAAAATGGCAAATTAAATTTAATGTGGGTAAGTGTAAGGTAATGCACAGTGGGAAAAATAACCCCAATTATACATATAATATGATGGGGGCAAATTTAGCTGCAACAGATCAGGAAAGGAATCTTGGAATTATAGTGGATAGTTCTCTGAAAACATCCATGCAGTGTGCAGCAGCAGTCAGTAAAGCAAACAGGATGTTAGGAATAATTAAAAAAGGGATAGAAAATAAAACGAAGAATATTTTACTTCCCCTGTCTAAAACTATGGTACGCCCACATCTTGAATACTGTGTGCAGATGGGGTCTTCCCACCTCAAAAAAGATATATTGGCATTAGAAAAGGTTCAGAAAAGGGCAACTAAAATGATTAAGGGTTTGGAACGGGTCCCATATGAGGAGAGGCTAGAGAAACTGGGACTTTCCAGTCTGGAAAAGAGGAGACGAGGAGCGATATGATAGAGGTATATAAAATCATGAATGGTGTGGAGAAAGTGAATACAGAAAAGTTATTTACTTGTTCCCATAATATAAGAACTAGACGACACCAAATGAAATTAATGGGTAGCAGGTTCAAAACTAATAAAAGAAAGTTTTTCTTTGCACAGCGCACAGTCAACCTGTGGAACTCCTTACCAGAGGATGCTGTGAAGCCCAGAACTATAAGAGAGTTTCAAAAATAGCTCGATAAATATTTGGAGGTTAGGTCCATAGATGGCTATTAGCAAGAGGTAAGGTATGGTGACTAGCCTTTTGTCGAAGGTGGGAGATGGATGGCAGGAGACAAATCACTTGATCATTGTCTTTGGTTCACCTCCTCTGGGGCACCTGGCATTGGCTACTGTTGGCAGACAGGATACTGGGCTAGGTGGACCTTTGATCTGACCCAGTATGGCCTTTCTTATGTTCTTCATAAGACTAGAAATATCAGTTCTTGCTGCTGCCAATGCACCAAGATTTTTGCCACAATCTAGGCACTGTTTGATGTAGTCAGGAAAGCACTGCATGGCAGTATGGAAACTTCAGTCTTATGGCTCTTTTTAAGCTCTTGCTTCTAAGCTTGAAAGTTTTCTGATTTCTGGAGTTCATTTCACGTTATTTTTATTCAGCTTTTCTATGTCCTTTTCTAGCAGAGGATGAAGTTTGTTACTGATGGTTTCTGTACATTTTTGGCAGTGGTGGCTGTGTTTGTTTGTTTTTTGTTCTTTCATTACTAGTTGCCTATACTGATTCTTATGTTTCTTTTCATGAAATATAATTCCCATCCTGATCTTTGTTACTGCTGAGGTAACTGTTGGGTTCCTATTTTTTGTCTCTTATCTTCACCAGCAGAAAAACGTGCAGTTCCTGAGACTTTAGCTTTAGTGCCTCACTTTTCTTCTTGTGTCAAGAACAGAAATGTAGAAGAGAAATATGTAAGGCAGGTGACCCTAGATTTTTCTCTATGTTAATAATGGTTCTAAATGATGACCAGCATATCCCTAGTGACTGTTTGACCAAAGGAAAAAAAATAGATATGGACATCTCTGTTCTTAAAAATACAAACCTCCTGAATAAGATAAACAAACAAGTTTATTTTCTGTTTTACTGAAAGTGCTTGAGACAAAATGCAGCAGTTTAAATGCTGACGATTCGTATGTGCAGAGACAATCACTTCCTTTAGAGAAAAGTTAATGTACTACTTCAGAAGTGGAAACGAGGATAATCCAGAAGTATCTTCTGCATGCAGCTTCTCCTGACACATGCATGATTTTTATTAAATCCCAGCAAATTTAGGAATCATGCTACTCCATTGCCCGATTGGTATTTTGAAAATGTATCAGTAATTTAAAACTGTGTGCAATAATTTACATTGTAAAGAGGGAACAACATTTCTGTTACCCTCCTTTTTTCATGCTTAAATTACATTCTTGCTCAGAAGCGTGAGTGTGTTACATTCTTTTGCTTAAAAAGAAAATGAAACCAAATCAAACAAAATGTATTTGCTGTACATTTTTTCTCTTTTTGGACTCTGTTGCTCTAATTGGGTTGAGATGTTCAGTTCCACTTTATAGCAAAACCACAGTTTTTTAGCTTTCTCCATGGTGAACTACAGATCAGTTGTGCTTTCAAGGTTGACAGATATAGACTTGGTTAGAGTATTGTATCTTTCTTAAGTTGGGTTCCTTACGTTCCAGTGTAGCAAAAACTAACTTGGCAAATATTTTTATTGGCTTGTCACCTTTACTGTTGCAAACACACTATTAAAACCAGATTCTAAAAAGCTTGGAATTCTTAAATATATATTGGAGTGATATGTATGGAGTCAATTTGGTTGTCCTCAAAATTAAAGAATCTGGAGCGTCACTTAGGAAGCGTATGCAAAATTCCATAAGGGGATAACAATGCAAACTTATCAGAGTCATAACAAAATCAACATTTAGTTTTTTATGAATATGAAACACTGTGGAACACAATGATAAAAATAATTTATGCTGAGGGAAAAAAAAAACAGAGTACAATGCAAAGATAGTTGGGTTGTTTGTTCATCTGCATTACGACAACAGAAGCTGGCCATTTAAAAAATGTAGTTGGCTTCTGCATGTTTAAAATGAACTCCACATATAGCCATTGACAGGCACTGCTTGCAAATGCTCTTCTGAAAAGCTTATATGATTGTCTGGGATGTCTGACTGTAAATAAGGAAATAAAACCTTTGTACAGTAATAGTACTTAGCCCATTTTATCATTCCCATTAATGTACCTGCTGTGGCTAACATGCTGCTGCATTGTGCTATCTGAGATATCAGAATATCAGCTACTTAGAATACAAAGTAACATTTGTTAATATGTTCTATTAGTTGGAAATTGCTATCTATTTCAAGGGTGACCATTTTATATACAAATATTACCTCAGTTTCACGACACTTTTGAGAGATGGGGGATTTCATGCCGGCAGGTTTAGAAATGGAAAACAGAGATACTGAAATTAAATGATCCTTAGGGCTTGTCTACACAAGGACACTCAGGAAGGCTACTCCAAATTAACTAAAGATGTGAATGTAAAATAGGATACTTAAACTATACTAAACCCCTGTCTAGATGCTCTTACTCATAGTTAAGATGGCCTTGGCTTGGTTTATTGAATTAAGATAAACTGAATTAAGGTCACTTTAATTCTGAATGAATGTGTCTGTATTTTAATGCAGTAAATTCAAATTAACTTTCCTGAGTGTACGTCTGTAGATTTAAGCTATGTCTACACTAGGGAAAGTAAGTTAATTGCAGATACGCAATTCTAGCTCTGGCAATTGCATAGCTAGAGTTGATGTGTCTTCAATCAATTTACCTGGCTTTCCTCACTGAAGAAGGTCAATGGGAGAGTTCTCCCATTGATCTCCCTTGTTCCTTGCAATATGCAGGGAATACAGGGGTCAACTGCTGACCCCTGACAGGCTGATTTTGCGCATTGCTACCAGACACACAAATCAAACCTTGGAAGATCGATCCTGAGCTGGTCAATCTTCCAGAATAGTTCAGACATAGCCTTAGCCTCATTTGCCAAGATGCAAAATTCTAACATAGTATGGGAAGCTCTCACATGATAATGTTTTTTGAATCTATGCATTATATAGCCTAAAGAGCATACTAATAGCATTTCTTTCTCCTTAGGGGGGCGTAATCCTTGCAGATTCTTTTTGTATGTGTCTACGTATTATATTTTCAATATTTTTACAGGCTCTGTAGCTGGCTTTTCATTTTTTATTTACATGCTGATCTTTTGCTTGTACTCTCTGTTTACTTCTACCTTTTTTAATGGTTTTGGATTCAAACTGAATAAAATGTCTTGATAATCATTTCGTGACACCAGATCTTTGCCCACTACTTCTGTTTGTAGTGTATTTCAACTCTAAGCTGGTGTATATGGAAAAATAATAAAATTTAAAGTTTAAAAGCATATTCTTTGTGACCCTGTAAACTCTTATCTCAGAACCTTCCTTGCAGCCTTGTTTTGTAATTCTTTCAAGACTTCCTTTCCATTACAACAATCATGAGTTGAGCAGACTTTCACATTGTGGAGAGCTGTTTTTCCTTCTGTTTCATATGCACCAGACATTATGCATATGTATCACAAAGTTTTCCTCAAAATCTGCATGGTTCTTAAAACAAACGCATAAAGCAATGCAAAGCAATGTGATCTTCTTTAGTGAGATTATTCAGAAATTTAAAATCACGTATATGCGTAAGCATTTCAGGATTGGTGTTTTAGGCTATGTCTACACTAGAGAGCTTTGTCGACAAAACCAACATTTTGTTGACAAAATCCAGGGAATGTACCAATTCCCAAGGCATTCCATTGGCAGTAAATCAACAGAACACAGCACTTTAATTGACAGTATTCTGCTATTCCCCCATGAGGCAGAACCCCTCTGTCAACAGAGATGTGTCAACAAAAAGTTGGTCTGCATATTCCAGGAGCCCCCTTTGTCAAAAGACAGGACTTCCAGGTCACTGGGCAGCCCTGTCTGCTGTGCTGCTGGTCGATCATTCTGTGGACAGAGTGGACAGCTCAGTGCAGCTGCTCTCTGTCAACAGAGCAGATCGAAAGAGCGAACTGCTTGGCGGTCTGGCCATGAATGGTCGACAGAAGTTGTAACTTCTGTCAACAAATCACTGTAATCTAGACATAGCCTTAGTGTCCGCAATGTGTTTATACAAAACATAGAGGCCACGTCTACACAAGTGGCTTTCCATGGCAAAATGGAGCTTTTGCTGGAAAGAAACGCGGAACATCTACACAGCAAAAAGCGCTTTGTCAACAGTTTGTGTACAAAACCTGGCACAACCTCTGGCAGTGTTACACCTTTCCCCATTAAAGTATAACACATCTCTTGGCAATGTTCTGCTGACAAAACAGCCACGTAGATGCTCCGGCACCTGTGTGTTGACAGACAGGGCTTCCGGTTCCACAGGCAGCCCTGTTTGTAGAATGTCCGGTCAGCCATTCTGTAGAGAGAGGGTTGGGCAGTCTGTCTGCTCTCTGTCAACAGAGCAGATTGCTCTTTCAATCTGCTTTTATGTGTAGATATGATCTGCTGACAGAAGTTTTGCTGCGAAATATCTTCCAACAGTAACTTTTGTTGACAGAGTCTTCCCATGTATATGTGGCCAGAATGTATTTCTACATATTTTTCTCTACTTTTATGGTATGTATCAAATCAATGTTTTGCATTTCTTTTCACCCTAGCACTACACCTGCTGCCTCAGCAGTAATTTACGGAGAGGGAAATTCTACCATTGGGAGGAAACACTGCTCTTATTTTCAGTAATGGCCAAAAAAGAAAGTAAATAATAATAGCCGTGTTAATTTCCACTCCCATCTAAAAATTTGTGAAGAAATCTGGTGCAAGATATGATAAAATCAGCAGCCAGGAACTTGGATTTTGGCAAAGTTCTGACAGTGGCTTTCAAATAAAATTTGACTGCACCCAGTGGGTCCTTGTCCATAGTATGTGTTTGCACAGAGCATGGCAGGTGTGCTTCCCAGCTCAAATATATACAAATGCAGTTTGTGCTAGCTCTGCTCAAGCTAGTATCTAAAAAATGCCAATATGGTTGTGGCAGTACATGCTATGTGCCTGAGTACGTACCAACGGGGTTGGGCAAGATTGCACTTGGTGGCTGCCATCCCTGCCAAAGGGTGCACACTGCTATTTTTAGGTGCTAGCTTGAGCAGAGCTGGTGCGCTTTTCTACCTTATGGAAATCTCCCACTTTGTATCGTTGTCAGTGCAGGACCCACAGTCAGAGCTAGCTTAGGCAAATCACTGGTCTGAACAATGCTGGGCTGCATTAATACTCCAACCATTGCCCAAGACTGTTAGAACTGCATTAATGCTGGTCCAAAGTGGGAGATTTCCCCAGAGTACTTGGTGTAGTGTTAAAAAAAAAAAAGAACAACAGGAAGCAAGTATATCTTTGTAGCTGGAAAACATTTTAGATACCTAGGCTAGACAAGAATGCATGTTCTGTCAGTTATGAGGAGATGTTGTCATCAGGTATGCCAAGTCATCTGAATTACAGTTGGAGCATAACCAAGATTCTGGATATCTGTGCTGTATGTAGGCTAATGATGCTAGAGCGCTTCTGAGGGCAGAGAATAAGTCAAGGTGAGGATATTAAGAATGAGCGCACCATTGAACCTAGAAACACTGGAAGATCCAAAGTCGTCAACACACTGCAGGATAGATGTGCCATAAGTGAGTCTGCAGTATTGTCATAAAGTCCTGAGTCTCAAGTAATTGTTGAGGAAGGGTTTGTGAGCAAAGGGAATAAATGACTGCTACAAAATCATGAATGGAAAAATCAGGCCTTTTATATTAAATTCTTGTCTTCTGCTCTGTGAATAAAAGTAATTCTCTGGAGAAAAATAAGCTAATTTTACATTTACAGTTTTTCAAGTACGTTAATGATTTTCCCTTAACCTATTGCATTTATTAGGTAAGTGTTCATAAATTATAAAAGATCTTGATTCCACATTTTGATACAAACCAAAAGCATAAAACATTTTTTATTATTATTGTTAACAAAATTACTATTCTCTTCAAACTTTCTTTGGAATAGTTAATTACTCTGTTTGCTACTTCCCTCCTTTTTTAATTTACATTTTGAAAGGTGTTTAGGAGGTGCATCAAGGCATTGTTCCCTGCTAAATGGCTGCTAAAGGACACAAGTGTCAATCTTTTGAATACAAGCACTGTGGGAAACATATTTGTTTGTAAATCAAATAAGGCAATAGAGACTTTCTCCTGTTCCTTGGCACTGACACAGGATTGCTTGGTGACGTGTTATTACACCTGAAGTTCATGTAGCTTGCTATGGTCCTCGCATTGTCAGTGGTTGTGGCAAGGATAAGATAGCATCGTGATTTCCATGCTTTTGATAATCCTCTGCTGCTTTGGGGCCTTTGCAGCTTGCAAAACTTTCTGCAAAGTTTACTTTTTTTGTGGATGTCACTAAGACTTAAAGCTAAGTCTGAAAACTGGTCTAAGTCTTTCCTATCACTCTTGACTTATAATGGTGTCGCAGAGGGGAGAATCAGGCCCTGTATCTAACATATAAAACAAACAATAAGGTATTTTGGGGGGAAGAAGTAATATTTCACTAGTGTCTCAGGGCATGCTCATGTGAGATGATGTACAAACATGCAAAAAAACAAAAAAGAGTCCCTGAACTAAAGAAATTGCAATCTTAATATGTGACAGAAGACAACAGGTATTGTTGCAACCTGACTTGGTACCCCTCTGTGCAGTCAACAGTCTGTTGTGAATGGACATAGTCCGAGGGTCCCATGTGCTTCCAAGCCAATGAGTCTGTGCAGAGTCTAGTTGCTCTTTCTAGCTTTGGGTGGTAGGTGTATTCGCAAGGTCAGAGCTCTTGTCTGATGCCCTTCTGAGACATGGAATTCTGTCATTCAGCTACCCTAAAGTGCAATACCAGTGTTTGAGGCATCCCAAACCTTCCTAGTTTCTTAGACATGCTCCCCCAGAGTTTCACCTAAACAATTGCTAGTCTGTGTGTGTAGCATAACAACATAGGAGAAAGCCAGGAGAAAACATTTGGAAAGGAATTTCTTGACCTCAGAAATTGTTCACTTAAAGTGCTTGAGATTCACAGATCTCTGAAAACAAAACCAAAGGCCTGTGACAGAATCTCCTCTGGTCCGATCTTGTTCTTTCCCAAGGTTTGTCAGCATTTCAGGCTAGTCAGAGTGCTGCCATGCCTCTTTATGTGTGGTGATGGTCCAACCTTGCACAGAGCAAAATTCTGCTCTTAGGTAGGGTCTCTGTCTCCTTTGCAAGTGCTTCCTTGGGATGCTCCAGTCCTCTCCCCCTGTTATTCGTACTCTACCTGCAAGCCCCTATCCAGAAGAATCATTGTTCCATTGTTACTTGGCAGGCCAGGTGTTGGGAGACAATGAAAGTCAAGATTGCAATTTTGATGGCTATTACTAGTTCCTCAAGTTGTAAAGCACCTTTTATGGCCATAAATGAATGTGACTCGGTAGGCTCACCTTGGGCATATTTAGACATCTGTTCAACACATACTGACACAACCATAATATGTAAAACAGAGTCCAAATTTGATAGAGACACATTCCAGTCTGTCCCAGATACAACAGACATGGAGAGAACAAGATACTATGAGGAAATAATGGTAAGAGTGATAAACATTAGTTGCAGCACATCAGCCGCATGTCCAATACCAGTTGTTTTGTAGATGTCATGACAGTGGTGAGTTTTAAGAAGAATTTGAAACAGCACAGTGTTGTGGTTTTGTGGAGATTTAAATTGATTTTAAATAATAATGAAAGCGGGAAAAGTTTAGAATAAAGAATTTTCATTCTGAACTGTTGCCGTCCCCACTTTCGCATTGCATCCACAAATCATTTGAACGAGTTTTCATTTCCCACGTCCTCCTCTTTTTTCACCTTTTCACAAATCTTTCTGGATGTAGCATTTTTGCTGTCTACTGTCTTCTGTGTTTTATTTTAATCTTTTCATCTGTTGCCACCTTTCTGCTCATATTTTTACAATCTCTTAGTGAAACCCAAATCAAACTTTTATATTCAGATGTTTGGGCGACTCCAAAATTAGATAAAAGATGTTGGCTCATCATAACAATCACAGAACAGCCCTATTTTTTTTTAACTTGGGTTAGAAAATGTTGCTTCATTCATAATTTTTCTGGCTTTCTTGATGGTCCATTTCAGGTACCTTAAATTGTACTAGCAATTGTGAGTAATGTAATTATTTCAGAACTCGCATAACTTGAGATGTTTTAGTATTACATTCGGGCATCTTTTTCCTTCCATTTCAAAGGGTGAATACTTGTTAGAAAACCTTAGGGCTTCCTTCTGCCCTATTATATATATTCAGAATTCTCATTACTTTCAGGTGCATGGTCATGGCTTAGAACTTGATTGGATCTTCATTACATGAGTTTAGGACCTGCCTCTTCATCTTGTTGAAGTTGTGATGTTTCAATGAGAATTTTGTATGTCAGATAGCTTTAGAAGCTATTCCTTAGGAACTCAGTGAATGTCCAAGTCAAAGCCGTTAATGTGCTACTGGATTTTGAATATACCATAATATAATTTCTATTTTTTTTATTTTTGACTTCATCCCAGTCTCATATGACCATCTATAAAATTAATTAAATATATTTTATTACATGCTATAATTTATACATTTGATGGGCTTTAAATTTACAGTACTCATGGTTAACAGTAGTTGTCTTGTGATAAATGCAGAAAAGAGCCTGCTAACTTTCAGCTAGCCTCTTTAATAACTAATTATTAATAAAACTTTGGGTTTAGATCAGGCTTCTCAAAGGAAAGAAGTCAAAGATCTTTTTTAAAAAAAGAAAAGCAGAACCAAGAATTAATTTTAATCTAGGATTATACTAGTTATAGGGTGCATTTCAAATCTATGTTATTAAAGGCTTAGAAAGTACTGTTAGTCATAGAATTTCTGAGTGGGGTATAGTCATGGAGAATGTATAGCAATATGGATTTTTTCCTACATTGATCAAATGAGAGACAGTAGAGTGAGGAGTGACGAAAGTAGCTTGGCGTCCAAGCCATGATTCATAAGTACCCCTGTTTGTAAGGATAACAGTACAGTACTGCTATTTGCTCATCATCAGTAAATGGATGGAGAAACATATTTGGTCATCATGGGGAAATGGAGAACTTTATCTTTTCTTCCATATATTTTAGGCAGTGGTTACAGTCACATCCATAACCAATGTATTTAACAAACCTATTTAAAAATCCCAAATCCTTCTATTTCCTCTTTGGGAAACTTCATCACAGCATTCTGCATTTTCAGCTACATTTTGTTTGTGCTGGAATCCATATAATTATCATTCTATGCTTAAAAATAAGTCTCTGGGTTTGTGCATTCCTCTAGCAGTTGTAGCCTGTTGAGTGGCCATGATTCCTTTATCTTTTCTTAATTAGAGACGCTCTCCCTCCATCCTCACTACCTCAGGCCTAGATTGGGTAGCCTTCCTGGGGAGAGAAAATCCACAAACTTCTCTTGTAGACTTTGGTCTTCCACCTTCACATGGGAGGCCACAGATAAGCTATGACATTCCAGCAGCTGCCCAGGTAGTTGAGTGTGTGTATGTGAAGTTTGAAGAACCACAGACTGGTTTCCTCCTTCGCTCTAGAAAGTCAAAACTTCCCTCCCTAACCTCCATGGAATAGCCGGGTGGAAAACTCAGTCATAGACTCAAAGGACTGGAAGGGACCTCAGGAGGTCATCTAGTCCAGCCCCCTACTTCAAGCAGGATCAACCCCCACTAAGTCATCCCAGCTGGGACCTTGTCAAGCCAGGACTTAAAAACCTCAAGGGATGGAGAATCCACCACCTCTCTAAGCAACACATTCCAATGCTCCACCACCCTTCTGGTGAAGTAGTTTTTCCTAATATCTAACATACACCTCTCCCTCTTCAACTTCAGACCATTACTCCTTGTTCTGCCATCTGACACCCCTGAGAAAGGCTTCTCACCCTCCTCTTTAGAGCTCCCCTTCAGGAAGATGAAGGCTGCTATTAAATCACCCCTAAGTCTTCTCTTCTGTAAACTAAACAAGCCCAAATTCCTCAGCCTATCCTCATAAGTCTTGTGCTCCAGCCTGTTAAATATTTTTGCTGCCCTCCCCTGAACCTGCTCCAGCACTTCCATATCCTTTTTATACTGGGGGTGGGGGACAAAACTGGACACAATAGTCCAGATGTGGTCTCACCAGTGCTGAATAGAGGGGAACAACTACTTCTCTAGATCTGTTTGAAATGCTCCTCCTAATTCACCCTAGTATTCCGTTAGCCTTCTTGGCTACAAGGGCACACTGTTTACTCATATCCACCCTTTCATCCACCATACACCCTAGGTCCTTTTCTGTCATACTGCTGCTTAGCCAGGTGGTCCCCAGCCTATAACAATGCTTGGGATTGTTTTGCCCCAGGTGCAGGACTCTACACTTCTCCTTGTTGAACTGCATCAGATTTCTTTTGACCCCGTCCTCCAATTTATCCAGTTCACTCTGGATTCTCTCCCTACCCTCCAACATATCTACCTCTCCCCCTAGTTTTGTGTCATCCACAAACTTGCTGATGGTGCAATCCAGTCCCTCATCCAGGTCATTAATAAAGATGTTGAACAACACTGGTCCCAGAACTGAGCCTTGCAGCACTCCGCTTGAAACCGAGCTCCATCCAGATATTGAGCCGTTGACGACTACCCCTTCAGCCTGGCCATCAGGCCAGCTTTCCATCTATCTTATAGTCCAAGGATCCAATCCATATTTCCTTAATTTATGGGCAAGAATGTTGTGGGAGACTGTATCAAAAGCTTTGCTGAAGTCAAGGTATATCACATCCACTTACTTCCCCATGTCCACAGAGCCTCTTACCTCGTCAGAGAAGCTAATCAGATTGGTTAGACAGGACTTGCCCCTGGTGAATCCATCTTGGCTACTTTTGATCACTTTCCCCTCTTTCAAGTGCTCCAGAATGGATTCCTTGAGGATCCCCTCCATTATTTTCCCAGGGATTGAAGTAAGTCTGACCCATCTATAGTTCCCTGGATTGTCTTTCTTTCCTCTTTTAAAGATGGGCACTATGTTTGACTTTTTCCAGTCATCCAGGATCTCTCCTGATCTCCAAGAGTCTTCAAAGATAATGGTCAAAATTTCAGCAATGAAATCTGCCAATTCCCTCACTACCCTTCAATGTATTAAATTCAGACCCATGGATTTGTGTACATCTAGTTTTTTTCTAGATAGCTCAGAACTTGTTCCTTCCCCACTGATGGCTGCCCTCCACCTTCCCATACTGCATTGTCTAGGACTGTAGTGTGGGAGTTGACTTTGTCTGTGAAGACTGAGGCAAAAAAAGCATTGAGTACTTCAGCTTTCCCTACATCATGCCTCAGTAGGTTACCTCGCTCATCCAGTAACGGCCCCACACCCTTTCTGATAACCCATTTACTGTTAACATACGTGTAGAATCCCTTCTTGTTACTCTTCACATCTTCAGCTGCAGTTTCAATTGTGCTTTCGCTTTCCTGATTACTCCCCAGCATTCTCCAGCCATATGTTTTTATTCCTTCTTGGTTAACTGTCCATGTTTCCATTTCTTGTATGCATCCTTTTTGAGGTTAAGCTAACTAAGCATTTCCCTGTTAAGCCAAGCTGGTTGCCAACCATGTTTTCATTTCTTACTATGCAGTGTGATGGTTTGTTCCTGTGCCTTCAGTAATACTTCTTTAAAATACTGTCAGTTCCTTTGAACTCTTTTCCCCTTCATCTTCATTTCCCAAGGGATCCTGCTCATCAGTTCTCTCAGGGAGTTGAAGTCTGCTCTTTTGAAATCAAAGGTCTGTATGTTACTGTTCAGCCTTCTTCTTCCTTTTGTCTGGATCCTGAAATCTATGATCTCATGGTTGCTGCAACCCAGGTGTCCACTTACTTCTATTTCTCCTACTAGTTCTTCACTGTTTGTGAGCAGCAGGCCAAGTTGTGCATGGCTCCCGGTTGGTTCCTTCAGCACTTGTACCAAGAAGTTATCCCCAACATTCTCCAAAACTTCCTGGATTGTCTGTGTGCTGCTGTATTGGTCTCCCAACAAATGTCTGGATGATTAAAGTCTCCCATGAGAACCAGGGCCTGTGATTTGGAAGCTTCACTTAGCTGTCTGAAAAAATCCACATCTACCTGGTCTGGCGGTCTATAGTAGACACCAACTGAACATCACTTCTGTTACTTCCGCCTCTAAGCTTAATCCAAAGGCACTCAACTGGATTTTCTCCCTCCTTATACTGGAGCTCTGAGCAATCATGCTTCTCCCTCATATAGAGCACAACTCCTCCTCTTTTTCTCCCCTGTCTGTCCTTCCTAAACAGTTTATAACCTTCCATGGCCGTGCTCCAGTTATGTGAGTCGTCCCACCAAGTCTCCTTTATTCCAACCACCTCATACTTCATACTACAGTCCCAACCATGACAAACTGATTGGTGGCCAATCTTATAAGCTGTAGGAGTATTTTGTGATTTCAGGAGTGTTATGCTGATTTCTGGATGCAGAATGGCAGTTGTTATGAAGACTTATGGAGGAGCCCTAAAAAAAGAGGCTGTGGTTGCTATCTCAGCAGAGGCAGAGGGGTTTCATGTGTGGAAAGATACTTTGGCCTGTGAGGGGAACAGAGTACTTTTGCCATATTAAAAAATGTAAATAAAATTAAACAAATTAACACAGTGCAGTAGTGGATATCACTCAGTGACGGATGTGCAGAGATGGTGATAAGGCATTCTGCTTGAAAACATGCTAATGGACAAGGACAGGAAAAGTGTAAAATAGGCACCCAGATAGGTCAAAATGAAATAAAAATAGAAAAGAAAGGAGAGGAAATAATAAAACAAAATAAGTTATAGTAAAGTGTTTTGAAAATAGGAAAGAGGAGAGGTTTAATAAATAGGTAACAGTTATTAAAAAATGACAGCAAGGATTAAAAAGCAAGGCCTGTGAACTTGTCTAAATTTACTGTCATGAAAAGTCCTGTTGATTGAAATTGTACGACAACAGTGGCAGTCAGCATTTGTCTGATGTGTTCACTGTTGACTAACCTTTGTTTATGCATATGTGTTGTACAGGGAGAGGGAAGTTATGCTATATAATGATGAAAAACTTAAACTGAGACTGAACCTCAGCTACAGGTTGAACCTCTCTAATCCAGAAGGCTCTCATCTGGCTTGATTTTATTTAGCCAGATGGCCACTTATCCTGGGTGTGGCCAAGTTTTCTGTGGTCCCAGAAAGTTTTTTTACAACCACCAGCCCTGGTTCTCAGAGATTGCTATTATTTAGCTGTAATTTACCCCTACATGTCTTCAAAGAGCCCTTTAAGCAGTGAAAGTGTTGGTGATGTGCTAGACTATATTGACCTCCCATGGTCCAGCAAATTCTGTCATCAAGCACTGGTCAAATCCCAAGGATGCCAGATGAAAAAGAGGTTCAACCTGTAGTCTACGTCATCATAACTTTAATACTGCCAACAGAGCTATGCAGATTTAAATCAGCTGAGCATCTGATCCAATGTTTATAAAATGGGGAGAGCTACAAGGAGTAATCTGACTGTTCCATGCCCATAATTAAGAAACAGCCCCATTTGTTGAAATTATTAGTCGCAATCCTCATTCACAGTAACAGAGGGAGGGCCGTGTTAGTCTATATATTATCAAAACAACAAAGCAGTCCAGTAGCACATTAAAGACTAACAAAATAATTATTAGGTGGTGAGCTTTTATGGGATAGACCCTTATTCATGTTCACATTAGTGGAGCTGATTGGAAAGGGAAAACTATATGAAAAGCTGAAATTTTCCATGGAAATAAAGTTTCAAAAATTTTTGAATGAGAAAATCAAAATGTTTCATTTTGGTAATGTCGTTTAGTTTTGATGTGGGATCATTTCATTTGGATAAAATGAAATAAATCTGTTTTCATAAAATCAGAAGATAGCATGTAATATAAATTACACATAACCTGAAACGTGATGGAATAAATTCATATTTTAACAAGTCAAAACTAAATAAAACAATAAAGTTGAAGTGAAATGTTTTTACCTTATCAGAGTGAAACATGTTGATATTATCTATGCAAAACGAGAAAGTAAAAAAATATTAATTTTGCCTTTTTCCTGTTAAAATATGTTAGAAACAATTTTCTGGTAAAACATGGTGATTTATTTTGTTCATGCAGGTTCCACCTGCAACAACTGGAGTTCTCTAGTCTGGCAACATTTGTCCAGACCATGGATGTTACTCGACAGAGAGCCCCAAGTTGGAGGCTAGTAGGAGGAGGGCCAGTCTGAACACATTGATAGGGTGCCAGCAGCCCAGAGCAGGGAAGTGTCTGCTGGGCCTGTGTTCCTGGAATAGATGCAGCAATCTGGCCCAGGCCAGAGCTGGACTCCCCGGAGCCCGGACCACATCCAGTATCCTGGCCAGCCTCTGTTGGGCTGCAGCTGCGTTCAGGAGCCTGGCTGGTGCTGGAGCTGGTACCTGCTAGGCTCTGTCTAGCAACACAGCTGGGGCTGGAGCTGGTGTGTGTGTGGCTTAGACCAGCATCCCAGCAGGGGCAAGGGACCAGGCCAGAGGTAAGGGGGCAACAGGGCTGGGAGTATGAGGGTGGCATTCAATGGGGTGACATGCAGTCAGAAGCAGGCTGGTGTGGCAGAGGCAGATGACCTTCCCTTGTCCAGCAAACTCCTTCATTTGGGACCACTAAGGTCCCACTAAGGGTACTGGACAAGGGATGTGCAACCTGTACTGCTTTTATGACAGGAAAACTGTTCTGATGAAAATTTTGTGAACAGCTCTATCAATCAGAAATATCCTTTTTCTCTTGCCTTAAGAAATGCAGTCTTGCCCGACTCATATCCATTAAGAATGGTGCAGCAAAGACCATTTTCTTATCTCATTTCTTAGACCATTTAATTCCTCTCTTCACATTCATCCACTGGCTTTTTGTCCTCTGTGGCATCAAACATAGTGTACTTGTCTTTAGCTTGAAGGCCTTTCATAACTTATTCCCATCCTTCCTAACATATTTCATTTACTAGTGAGAGATTGACTCACCTCCCATCAGCCTATAATGCCAGCTTCCATCACCCATTTGTTAAACTTTCGATCAAGCGTTTTCCCTTGCTGCCCCACCTCATTAGGAGGATTGTTCTGTAGAACTACTTCTCTATCATCCTGCCAATCCCTCAAAACTCTCCTTTGCTGTGATGGCTAGAAAAAATATTGGCAACTGTTAGCCCCTGGAGTGCTGAGACCACTACGGATCAAGCTTACCAGTATTATCTCAGTGCTTCCTTGTCTGTATCCATCTATTGTCTCTTGCCTTGTTAGTTATCTTGTAAGCTCCATGGGGGGCAGCAACTGTTTTCTTGTTCTATGTTTTTACAATTTTTTTAGCACAACACAGTCCTGGTTTATAGCCAGGGCTACTCGGTGCTACTGTAATACACAAAAACAAGCAGCCCTTTGGCACTTTGGAGACTAACCAAGTCATTAGGTCATGAGCTTTCAGTTACTCTGTAACTTGTCGCAGGACTGCTTGTTATCTGTGAAGTTACAGACTAACATGGCTACACCTCTGAGACACTAATACTGTTAAATAATGGTGCTAATACTTAGGGTGTTATGCAGCCATCCATCACTGTAGTATCTAGATACTTTACAAATAAAACCAATAGCAACATCAAGTGTCATTAGGGGGCTTTTGAAGAGTCTCTAGTACCTCTACCTTTCTGAGGTGAAAGCTTTGATTGGAGTTGTTTTGGTTCTTTTGTGGGGAGAGTTGGCTGGCATTTGGGAATGCAAGTGGTATTTGGTATGTGTGTGTCATTTGTAGTATAATGGGCTGACCTGGAGAGACAGCCAAGGAAAAGGTGAAAATAACATATTTACATGTATTTTTAATCAGCTAAAATCATCTGAGGCTTTAGGGTTTGAGTCTCTTAATGATTTTGCATAAACTAATACTTTCAATGTCTTGCTCAGAGGCAACAGTGGTGGTGAGCGACTTCCAGCCTTTACATAGCCTACTGCCCTTTAGATGTTTACATTTCTCTGTGTTTTGACTTCCACTTGGCTCTAAGCAGAATAAGAGGATTTAAATTATAATAGAAAACTCTGCTAATTTTTCAGTGCAGTTTGAAGCAGCTTCAGTGTGAGCCAGAGCTCTTCCAAAGATCTCACATAAGGAATTTGGAATAACTGGGCCCAGAGCTGCCAATTTAAACCAATATCTTGAAGGTGCTTAAGCTCCTAGATGCTTTTGCAGCTTTTCTGAATGTATCTTAAATAGATGCATCTCCTAGAACTGGAAGGGACCTGGAGAAGTCATTTAGTCCAGTTCCCTGCCCTTTTGGCAGGGCCAAGCACCATCCCTGACCTCTATTTGCCCCAGTCCCTAAATGGCCTACCTCAAGGATTGAACTCACAACCCTAGGTTTGGTAGACCATTGTGGAAACCACTGAGCTATTCCTCCCCCCTTTAAAGCATAACCTCCTCCTCTACCAAATATTAAAAGACAACTACTGCCCTTACGGAGTTTACAAATGATATCTGCGAAGATTAAACTGAATCTTCAATACAAATGTGAAGAGTGTGCTCTTGTACAGATATGAGACCTGGTGTACAAAAAGTCTTCAAATTACAATCTACAAACGTTCATAAACAGATGCCTGATGTGCATCTTTCATGTCAAATGGCAAGACTTCATCACCAATGAGGAGCTTTGGAATGGAGCAGTATAAGAACCACTTAATATTCGAATAAAGAGAAGAAAGTGGGCATGGCTAGGCCACGCTCTCAGAAAACCACTAGCTAGCATAGGCCATCAAAC
Organism: Carettochelys insculpta; assembly: GCF_033958435.1. Lineage (NCBI taxonomy): Eukaryota > Metazoa > Chordata > Testudines > Carettochelyidae > Carettochelys > Carettochelys insculpta. The sequence goes on along the minus strand of NC_134137.1, from coordinate 305,961,652 downwards.
TCTCAAATGGAACATGAAAGGAAAATGCAAAAGAGGAAGACCTCAGACAACATGGAGAAGATCTACTGAGCTTGAAGGACAACAACTGGTGTACTCCTGGGGTCAGTTAGAAGTTTTGCCTTGAGACAGAGTGAAGCGGAGGAGACTTACAGATGACCTATGCTTCACCTGGATTACAAGGGTTTAAGTCAAGTCACTGTGCATACAAAATCTGATGAAATAACCATTGGAATCAGTAGATCCAAAAGAGTGAGCAGACATACTTAAACTGAGGACCTGATCTGAAAGGAAGAGAGTTAAATGGACACTAACAAGGATGATAGACTGAAGCTGAACCTGCTCATCTCTCTCACCAACAGAAGCTGGTCCTACAAAAGCTATTCTGTTGTCAGTGTTGTCTGCTGTAGAATTGACTATTTCTGTTTGTAAAAGTCTTCTGTATTTATATAAAGCTGACTTTCCTTTTAAGGGATTGAGGGGGAGCGGGACTGAGCAAAAAGCTCTAAGAAAATTGATGTTGCCATCTCAGAGGGAAGATGAACCAGACAATCTAATAGGCAATTTTCAGTTCCAATTTCTGCAGCATTGCCAATGACAAATGGAGGGGGTTGGGTTCATTTAGATCACTTGTGAACCAATGCAGATTTCATTGACCCACAGGCTTCAAAGTATAGAAAACTGAGATAGTGCACATCTTTAGGTAAAGTGACAAAGAAGAAAGTTTGTAAACCAAAAATGTTCTAGAAAGAAGGTTCAATTTTGGGGCCAGTTGAACTTGATAAATAGGTGACATAAAATTCAAAGGACAATTTTTTTTTCTTGCTTGAAGTGTTTTAGAATGAAGTGGGTTTATAGCAGGCATACCTGTGGGTGAAAGCTATAACTGACCACACAGTCTAACACAACAACATTTATTTGTAATCGTTTGAATGATTCAAAAACCAATGCGCAGTGTTTTCTGAGCTAGTCTGTTGGGGATCTAGCTAGTAGGCAAACATCGCTGTTTCCCCAGTGCTCTTGCATTGTAGTGGGGAGGCACACTGGAGCCGCACACTACACTATGGCTACGTCTACATGTGCAGCCAACATCAAAATAGTCTATTTCGATGAATAACGTCTACACGTCCTCCAGGGCCAGCAACGTCGATGTTCAACTTCGACATTGCTCAGCCCAACATCGAAATAGGCGCAGCGAGGGAACGTCTACACGTCAAAGTAGCACACATCGAAATAGGGATGCCAGGCACAGCTGCAGACAGGGTCACAGGGCGGACTCAACAGCAAGCCGCTCCCTTAAAGGGCCCCTCCCAGACACAGTTGCACTAAACAACACAAGATCCACAGAGCTGACAACTGGTTGCAGACCCTGTACCTGCAGCATAGATCCCCAGCTGCCACAGAAGCAGCCAGAAGCCCTGGGCTAAGGGCTGCTGCCCACGGTGACCATAGAGCCCCGCAGGGGCTGGAGAGAGAGCATCTCTCAACCCCCCAGCTGATGGCCGCCATGGAGGACCCAGCAATTTCGACGTTGCGGGACGCGGATCGTCTACACGGTCCCTACTTCGACGTTGAACGTCGAAGTAGGGCGCTATTCCTATCTCCTCATGAGGTTAGCGACTTCGACATCTCGCCGCCTAACGTCGAAGTTGGTGCCGCTACTTCGAAGTAGCGTGCACGTGTAGACGCAGCTTATGAGGGAGGGGTGGCCTCCCTCTACAGTGCTCCTATGGGGCCATGGATGGGAAGGGGCAGAGGTGGGCTCGCCTCCTCCACTCCTAGGTTCACCCACCACCCATGGCTGGGGATACATAAATTCCTATTTCTTGTGTTCTGGTATGTGCCTAATAGGAAGTAACCCAGAATATAATATTTGAATAAGAAGGTTCTGAAACATAACACAGGTTATTGAACAACTGCTGAGAAAGTAAGAGGAAAAATAATATATTGAGAAGGCATTCAGGTATTGTAGTGAGGAATGTCAGTATAAGAAACTAAATGGACAGACAGGTCAAAAGGAAGTAAGGTATTAGAGGTAAACGATGCTGAAGCTTATTTGAGGGATTAAACTACAGAGAATTCAGAAGAATAGATAATGAGGGCAACAAAAACCTTGGGAGAATATCACGAGGAAGAAAGAATGATGAGAATCCATATGTCATCTCAGGGAAAATGAAACAGTTCCAAAAAATGCAAATAAAATTTTCAGAAAAGGACTGAAAATGTTTTCAATGGTAACCAAACTGAATCTTTCAAGTCCACCCATTGTTAGATACAGACTTGGCTGCTTTACATTTGTGCTGCAGAAATCATTCTGTTGTACAGGTATTGGATGAGAGAGGTAACCTAGTGATGGATGATGTAAGAAAAGCTGAAGTACTCAATGCTTTTTTTGCCTCAATCTTCACAGACAAAGTCAACTCCCACAATACGATCCTAGACAATGCAGTATGGGAAGGTGGACAGCAGCCATCTGTGGGGAAGGAACAAGTTCTCAGCTATCTAGAAAAACTAGATATACACAAATCCATGAGCCTGGATTTAATGCACGCAAGGGCACTGAGGGAATTGGCAGATGTCATTACCGAACCTTTGGCCATTATCTTTGAAGACTCTTGAAGATTGGGACAGATCCTGGATTACTGGAAAAAGGCAAACATAGTCCCCATCTTTAAAAAAGGAAAGAAGGACAATCCAGGGAACTATAAACTGATCAGCCTTACCTCAATCCCTGGGAAAATAATGGAGTGGATCTTCAAGGAATCCATTTTGGAGCATTTGGAAGAAGGGAAAGTGATCAAAAATAGCCAAGATGGATTCACCAGGGGCAAGTCCTGTCTGACCAATCTGATTTGCTTCTCTGACAAGGTAACAGGCTCTGTGGACATGGGGAAGTCAGTGGATGTGATATACCTTGACTTCAGCAAAGCTTTTGATACAGTCTCCCACAACATTCTTGCCCATAAATTAAGGAAATATGGATTGGATCCTTGGACTATAAAATGGATAGAAAGCTGGCTTGAAGGTCGGGCCCAATGGGTAGTAGTCAAAGGCTCAATATCTGGATGGAGCTCGGTTTCAAGCGGAGTGCCGCAAGGCTTGGTTCTGGGGCCAGAGTTGTTCAACAGTTTTATTAATCACCTGGATGAGAGACTGGATTGCACCATCAGCAAGTTTGTGGATGACACAAAACTAGTGGGAGAGGTAGATACATTGGAGGGTAGGGAGAGAATCCAGAGTGAACTGGATAAATTGGAGGATTGGGCCAAAAGAAATCTGATGCAGTTCAACAAGGAGAAGTGTAGAGTCCTGCACCTGGGGCAAAACAATCCCAAGCATTGTTATAGGCTGGGGACTGCCTGGCTAAGCAGCGGTATGACAGAAAAGGACCTAGGGTGTATGGTGGATGAAAGGGTGGATATGAGTAAACAGTGTGCCCTTGTAGCCAAGAAGGCTAACGGAATACTAGGGTGAATTAGGAGGAGCATTTCAAGCAGATCTAGAGAAGTAGTTGTTCCCCTCTATTCAGCACTGGTGGGACCACATCTGGACTATTGTGTCCAGTTTTGTCCCCCACCCCCAGTATAAAAAGGATATGGAAGTGCTGGAGCAGGTTCAGGGGAGGGCAGCAAAAATATTTAACAGGCTGGAGCACAAGACTTATGAGGATAGGCTGAGGAATTTGGGCTTGTTTAGTTTACAGAAGAGAAGACTTAGGGGTGATTTAATAGCAGCCTTCATCTTCCTGAAGGGGAGCTCTAAAGAGGAGGGTGAGAAGCCTTTCTCAGGGGTGTCAGATGGCAGAACAAGGAGTAATGGTCTGAAGTTGAAGAGGGAGAGGTGTAGGTTGGATATTAGGAAAAACTACTTCACCAGGAGGGTGGTGAAGCATTGGAATGTGTTGGCTATAGAGGGGGTGGATTCTCCATCTCTTGAGGTTTTTAAGTCCTGGCTGGGATGACTTAGTGGGGGTTGATCCTGCTTGAAGCAGGGGGCTGGACTAGATGACCTCCTGAGGTCCCTTCAAGCCCTATGATTCTATGATTTTATGATTGTTTCCGAGAAGAGAAAGCATACTGCTTAACTTAAAATCTCCTGTGCATAGGATGTTTTAGCTGGTGGTGGGAAAAAGAAAATGAAAGATCTTTGCAGAGCAGTGGGAAAAAAAGCAAGTAATCCTAACTGCAGCTTTACTAAATGTAAGGAGCCAGATCCTACAGATGTAAATTGATGAGGGTCCATTGAAATAATTAAAATGAGGCCAATATACACCAATGGAGAATCTGGACCATGTTTTTCTGGACATTGTAGTATCATGGTCAGTGGAACTGGACTTGGCTTATTTTTACCAGAGAGGCTATTATTGATGGGACAGAAGGGGAACAGGGAATATAGGGAGTTGGGCTAGAAACAACTCAGCACATGGACAGAGCAGTGCAGAAGGTTTAGGAGGATAAAAACAGCAGGAAAGCAAAGCACAACTTTTTATTTTATTATTGGGGTACAAGAGAGAATTGTCTGCAGCACGGTGAAGCTTGCCATTGCTTCAAGTCTCACTGCAGTCTTAGGAGCTCTGGGGACTTATTGTTCCTCAAAGCAGAACAAAAGTGTGGAGCAACACAGGCTTCCCTGTAGAGACCAATCCAAAGGAGAAGAAAGAGCCCTGGTTATTGACTTACATACACTGACTGCTACATGCAGTTTTGGGGACCTGGCAGACTCTGATTTGAGACAGGATAGTCTGTGGCTCTTGGGATCACCACATGTAGGTGTGGCAGCTCTGGGAGGGCAATTTTACATTAAACCAATGTTTATTTATTGTGGGGGTGGAATGGCTCAGTGGTTTGAACATTGGCCCTGTAAACCTGGGGTTGTGAGCTCAGCCCTAGAGGGGGCCATTTAGGGGTCTGGGGCAAAGAAAATAAGTCTATCAGGCAAGGTGATAAAGATCCTGCTGTGAGTTCAGGCGTGTGAACTCAAGGTCCCTCCCAGCTCTATATTGCCACGTAATTATGGGACATAATGCAGAACACTGGCAAGAAAGAATGAAAACCCTATAAGGCACAACAACACAAAAAAGCAGTCAAGTAGCACTTTGAAGACTAACAAAATAATTTATTAGGTGAGCTTTTGTGGGACAGACCCACTTCTTCAGACCATAGCCAGACCAGAAGAGACTCAATATTTAAGGCATAGAGAACCAAAAACAGTAATCAAAGCTGACAAATTAGAAAAAAAAATACCAAGGAGAGCAAATCAGAGAGCAGAGGGGAGGGGGCAGGGAGGGGGCTGGAGGGGGAGGTCAAGAATTAGTTTAAGCCGAGTATGCCAAAGAGCCCCTATAATGTCCCAGGAAATTTGCATCCCAGTTCAAACCACATGTTAATGTGTCAAATTTGAATATGAAAGAGAGTTCAGCAGCCTCTCTTTCTAAAGCAGACTGAAAATTCTTCTTCAATAAGACGCAGACTCTTAAGTCATTAGCAGAATGGCCCACTCCATTAAAATGTAGCCTAACTGGTTTGTGGATCAGGAATGTTTTGATGTCTGTTTTGTGCCCATTAACTCTTTGTCTGAAAGAGTTTGAAGTCTGTCCAATATACAAAGCATGTGGGCACTGTTGGCACATGTTGGCATGTATGATGTTAGTTGAGGAACATGAGAATCTGCTTGTGATTCTGCGAATAACCTGGTTAGGTCCAGTGATGGTATCTCCAGAACAGATATGTGGACAAAGCTGGCAGCGGGCTTTGTTGCAAGGAAAAGTCCCAGGACTGGTATTCCTGCGGTATAGACTGTGGCTATTGGTTAGAATCCTCATAAGGTTGGAAGGTTGTCTGTAGGAGAGAACAGGCCTGTCACCTAGGGCCTTCTGGAGTGTGGCATCCTGATTAAATACAGGTTGTAGGTCTTTAAGAATGCATTGCAGTGGTTTGAGTTGGGGGCTGTAGGTGGTGACCAGTGGTGTTCTGTTCTTGGCTTTTTTGGGCCTATCTTGGAGTAACTGGTCTCTGGGTATTTGTCTGGCCCTGTCGATTTGTTTTTTTATTTCTCCTGGTGGGTAATTCAGGCTTATGAATATTCGGTAAAGATCCTGTAGTTTTTGGTCTCTGTCAGTTGGATCAGAGTAAATGTGATTGTACTTAAGGGCTTGACTGTGAACAATGGATCTAGTTATGCATGCAGGATGGAAGCTAGAAGGGTGTAGGTAAGTATATCAATCAGTGGGTTTCTGGTACAGTGTGGTACCAATCAGGCCATCCTTGATTTGTACTGTAGTGTCCAAGAAATTTATCTCTTGTGTGGAGTAATCGAGGTATAAGTTGATGGTGGGGTGCAGATTGTTGAAGTCTCTGTGTAATTCTTCTAGAGTCTCTTTACCATGGGTCCAAATCATAAAGATGTCATCAATGTATCTTAAGCAGAGGAGGGGTAATATGGGATGAAAGCTGAGGAATCGTTGTTCCAGGTCAGCCATAAATATATTAGCATATTGTGGGGCCATGTGAGTGCCCGTAGCAGTTCCACTAATCTGGAGGTATAAGTTGTCCCCAAATTGGAAATAATTGTGGGTGAGAACAAAGTTGCAGAAGTCAGACACCAGATTGGCTGTGTTGATATCAGGATGGTATTCCTGATTGCTTGTAATCCATCTTTGTGTTCCTCAACTAACATCATACATGCCATCATGTGCCAACAATGCCCAGATGCTTTGTATATTGGACAGACTTCAAACTCTCTCAGACAAAGAGTTAATGGGCACAAAACAGACATCAAAACATTCCTGATCCACAGACCAGTTAGTCTACATCTTAATGGAGTGGGCCATTCTGTTAATGATTTAAGAGTTTGCATCTTATTGAAGAAGAATTTTCAGTCTGCTTTAGAAAGAGAAGCTGCTGAACTCTCTTTCACATTCAAATTTGACACATTAACACGTGGTTTGAACCAGGACACTAATTTTCTGGGACATTATAGGGGCTCTTTGGCACACTTTGCTTAATCTAATTCTTGACACCCCCCCCCACCCTTCTGCTCTCTGATTTGCTCACCTTGATATTTTTTTTCTGATTTGTCCTCCTTGATTACTGTTTTTGGTTCTCTGTGCCTTAAATATTGAGTCTATTCTGGTCTGGCTGTGGTCTGAAGAAGTGGGTCTCTCCCATGAAAGCTCACTGAATAAACTATTTTGCTCGTCTTTAAAGTGCTACTTGACTGCTTTTTGTTTTGACAGTGTATAGACTAGCACGGCTCCCTCTCTGTTACTATAAGGCACAACATCTCCAAAAGTAAATGCAGTGAGAGTACCAAAGGGGGTTAGGGCTGCCACTCCATAATGAAATGCAGTCAGACAGGTCGCACGAGCAGGTGAAGGAGAATCACTTGCCCTAGGACAGCGTGGCAAGTAGATCTATTTTAGCAGTGTATGCAAGAGCAGAGGCTCATTCAGGCTTTATGAGAGGTAATGGGATGACACATCAGACCCCAGTGATGATTCTGGATGCACCTCACGTCTAAGAATATATCAGGTTCAGACTGATAGGACAAGAAAGCAACAAGGAATAATACCAACCTGTGTGCATGCAACAATGTTGATAGGAAAACGACCTGTGCAATTTCAGCTGGACAGTGAGGCCTCCTGCAAAGTTATTCCTTTGGGGTGAATTGGGTTTGAACATCCCCATTATACAGACCACATGCAGTCTCATAACGTGTAATGAGTACATCATGCAGACCACAGGAAAACATGAGCTCTGACATATCATCTTAAAAAATAACAGACAATACCAACTGAAGTCTGAGGTACTGCAAGGCGAGCACCTCACGCTCCTTGGGGGAATACGGGCATACAAGCCATGGAGCTGATCAAGGTGTAGCATCAGAAATTAGCAACTGTAGTGCAGGAAACGAAAGGGGAAGTCCCCATGCACAATGTTTTCAAAGGTGACAGGTGCCTTGAAGGAACGCTCTGAGTGCAAGTGGACCCCACAGTGGAGTAGGTGTTTACCACAACTGAAAATCCTATTGCCACCGTGTAATCCGATGGGCAAGGAACTCATAATTCTGAAGAGAAGGCATATCATAGCACTTGTACCAGCCAGTAGAGACTAGGGGAAGAAGCACTGTAGTTAGTGATAAAGAAGATGTCAGGAAAAATATTACCAGAACTTTTCAAAGCCAGAATCCTAGTATTATTGGTTTTTCAGGGGTGAAAGTAAATGCCAGAATTTACCAGTGCACTGGCGTCCTTGGCAAGGTGGGAGTGCAGCTTTGGACACCCTCCCTCCCCCGATGGGGCATAGACAGAAGGGGCGGGCTGAGGGCATTCTACCCCAGCCACCCATTTATGGCTGCCACAACAGCAGCAGCAGCCAGGAACCTTGGTGCTCCAGCGGCAATTTCAAGAACACAGGGCTCTCAGCCACTGCTGGTGAGGCTGGGAGCCCCAGGCACTTTCATATTGCTGGGCCTCTATTGGTCTCCCTCCCCATGTTTGTGACCCTGGTGGTATGGGCTGTTACTGGACCATTTTCACCTCTAGGATTCTGGGATATATGCCTGGAAAAGGGTCCAATAGGCTTCACAATTTGGTGGCTACAGATAGCTGTGCATGTTAATAGACATCACCCTAGCACCAGAGAAATGTATTGTCATCTCCAAATATGTAGCTGGGCTGCTTCTGTCTGGGAGTGGCTGCACCTCAGGATCCCCCAGTGGGCAAAAAGGAGAACTGCTGCACATCTCTAGCAAATCTGCACATGCACAGTGGCACAGAATTTCTCCATGAGTAATAATGGGCAGGTAATTTCAGATAATATCGCCACAATGGGCTGCATAAACAAACATGGAGGAGAGCTCTCGTGCCCTCTGTCTGGGAGTAGTTAGACTTTAGGACTGATGTATCAGAAACTGCATTACAATATAAGCTGCATACTTCCTAGATATTTACACCAGCCTGGTAGACAGGCTAAGCAGATGTTTCTCTGCAAGCCCTATCAATGGGAGATACACAACACATTTCTAGCCTTCAGATTTGCACAATGGGACCTCTTCTCATCTCAAGTAAACAGGTAGCTCCCCATGTCTTGCTCCTGAGTAGCCATAGGTCATGATTCCCAGGGCTATGCTTTCCTGCTGTCCTGGATGAATGGCCTTAGATATACCTTTTCCACTGTCCCAATATTATCATAAGTTGTCTGAAGATCTGTCATGACAAAGCCCCCTAGAACCATACTGGCCCAAACAATTCTGGTTCACAGAACTCCTGTTTATGTTCTCACTCCTACCTATAAGAATTTGTCTCTTTTGCTATTTCTTAACTAAGTCTGAGGGGAGGTTCAAGCACTCCAACCCAGGCTCACTCCATCTTTTGGCCTGGGGCATGGATAGCTTTAAGCATAGAATGTTCTTTCACTGTCCAGGAAAGCCTTCACTAAAGTGGAAGTGATTCCACTAGAGCATGATACTGAGCAACATGGAGCCACGTGATAGCCTGCACTTTCTGACAGAAGGTTGGGACACTTGCCATTTATTTGATAACAGCCAGCAGAACTGAAATGCTGTAACTGAGTTAGAGAGCCTTCAAAGATCATCACAGAATCGGGGCAGGAGAGGCGGACAGCCCCAGAAAAAGGGAAGAAACTGACAGAGAGACAGTTTGCTAGATTTTGTCACCTGTCGAGGAGACCAAATTATCTCAAAGACTGCATGACCAGCTGAGTCTGTAATAAAAATGAGACTCCAATTTGGCAATGTGGTAGCAGCCTTGAGTCAAAGGGACAGGGCTTGAATATCTGGCCATCAATTATTTGTTTTTAATGTTTATATTAAAATGTTTTTCAAAGAAGGGAGATGTAGCATGGTCAGTGGAACTGGGGTCAGAGGGCCCAAAGACTTTTGTTGACAGTGAACCAAGGAAACAGAGATACAGGGAGTGAATTTAGTCTGGAAGCAACTCAGCCACATGGACAGAATGGTGCACAGAGCTTAATAAAGTTTCATTTTGTTCAGTTTAACCAGCATTCACCCTCACTCTTTCCGAATGAAACAATTGCATTGTTGACTGCATTGCCACATGTCTCTAACAGTGGTATTGTCAGCTGCTCACATTCCCTGCTTTCTTCATGACAGACAGTATCCCATTGTTAATACATTCAATGGTGGCCATAAGTTTGCATTAGCTGATGTTCAGAGAACAGTTGTTATCCCTTTTGCCAGATAGGCTCACTAACTAGCCATTTAATCTTCTTTCTGCTTTTGATATCATCATGCTTTGTTCATGGTACGTCCTACCATGCTGTAGATGAGAGAGAAGATTATTTTGTCTTTTTGTCATATTTTTGCACATTGATGTTGCCTTTATGGCTGCCATACGTTTGTTACGTATTCCAGTTCTAACGTAGCTGATGGATACAAACTGGTGGGCAAGTTTTACTATTTGTCTCCTATCTACCACTTTTCTTGAGCTTGAAGGTGAGTCCAATGTAATAAATAAAAATAGTCCCCTTTTTTGTGCATGCTGCATCAGTAAGGTAATATTACTGATGCATATGCTGGGCAGCAGGAAGGAAGCAGCTAGCATGTGCAGGATCTGAACTGACTTCTGACAGCTGTACACTTGGTAGGGCTCCCTTTCTTTGTGAAAAATAAAAACAAACTAGGTGAATTGCTAAGAGATCAGTCATAAGTTTTAAAATATTACATGGGCTGGTGTATGTAAAGACACAGAGAGAGAAGAAATTCATTGAACTTCCTACTGAAAACCTGCAATTTTGATAGCCATTACAGCTTTTATTAAGATTGACAAAAGACAGCTGTCTAAAATCTGATTTAATCCAACTTTATCCAACTTTTCAACTTGAACTTGTAATTCCTACCTAGAAACAAAAAGTCCCCCTTTTTAACAATGGGTAATTTGAGACTAAAATATCTTATTTTGATGGGGATCTACAGAATCATGCAAATTGGCAAAACCAACATTCCAAAATGCACTCTAAAACCATAAGAACATGGTATGAAACACACACTTTCAGGACTAATGATAGGATATATTCACACATAGGTAGAAGATACAGGCAGGCAACTGATATTTCACAGTATATGTACTAGGTCTGTTGTTATGCGAGATAGAGGGTGATTAAATAAAGCTCATACACTCAGGAGCAAAAACATCCTTAAGCTTTTCCATGGACATTTCATGACATGCTAGGTTTTTCTCTATTGTTTTGCTAGTTAAGTTAGCTGTCTCAGTCAAAGCTTTAGTCAGCTTATTTACTTTGCTTTGTCCTCATTGGAAAAATAGCTGAGCTGTTACAGAAATAGCTAAATTGACAGAACTAGGTAATGTACAGTTATAGTTGAGAGAAGCTATTGTAGTTTTTATCTTAGGTTAGGTAGTTTAAGACAACTACATGTGGAGGGATGTAATACTGAATATGACTAAATACAATTCCTAGTCTCCACTGGGAATTTACTTGGAGAAACATACCTCAAGTTAGCTATCTTAATGAAGAAGCCACATCTACTTTTGTAGTAAAATATAGCCTAAATGTGCCTGCCCATTTGATATCTAGAACTTCTTTTAAGCATTAGCAGTGTTCTTCAGAGCAGAACAGACCTTCACAGATGGCACAGAGAAGCTCATTTGCAGACACTGAGGTGGTGGTTTTCTTGTTCTAGACTGAGCTGTACCTGCATTTGTTATCAGGCAGTGCTGCAGGTTAACTGCCAATACTGGTGTTTGGTGTATGTGGAACATAGGAGATAAGGGATTGGGATTTTTTTAAATAGTCGTTTAAAATAAGAGCATAATATGGGAGGAAGCTTTATTTAGTAACAGAAGTAGCTGGACTGAACAGAAGACACTCCTAGTAAATAGAATAGTAATAACATGATCCCTGAGGGTTAGATTGTGACTATGTGCCCACACAGGTGAGCTGTAAAGGAGGTCCTATTCCATTAATTTGTATTGACCATCTAGGCCTTTGATACAGGTATGGAGGAGGAAACAGGCGCTGTGTATCTGCTAACTGTCTCTCTTGAGCTAGTTCAAGGGAATGGGTGGAAAATGGATGGCACCCAGGCAGATGTACTGGCGCGGAGGGTCTTCTAATTTGATGGTGATCTAGGCCAGCAGCAAATGGCCATTCCATGGCACAAGAAGAAAACAAGTGGTAGATTGACTCAAAGTGCTATTCCCAAATGGCATGGCTCAGTTGCTGCCTCTTGTTCAGGAACTAATATCAAAATCTAGGCTTGAATGTTTAGTCGTATTTATTTTATGCAGTGCTCTATAGGTTTTCTCTGAGCACAACTCTCAATACGACCCATTTTTACTAAGTAACATGACTATTTTTTCTGTCTGTTCTTTATATACACTTTTGGCAGTGCACATTTTCTCTATATCTCCCAAACTTTCTATGCAGTAATTTCCATTGACTATAGGGATATCTGCTGGTGATAGCAGAGCTGATTGATTTCAAAGTCTCTCTCACTGTTCTCGCCGAACTTGGCCAAGAGTTTGCTCATGACTGTAACAGATGTTTCTGCTTTGTAAAAAAAGACCAATGGGAACCTTATGGAGGAGGCTTTTTTACTTCAGTCCAGACATGAATGCCAGCATAGCTGTGATTTTGAAATTCTCTACCCAACTCACAGGAATAAAAATTGATCAGCAGCACGTAGATTTAAACCAGTATTCCTAGGAGCACAGGTTCCCTTTCCAACAGATGAAAGCATGAGTTTGCCACTTTGCCAGCTTCTTCATAGCAAATAATCAACAAATTCCTGTTTAGTCTCCATTCCTTTAAGCTGATAGGTCATTTTTACAGTTCATTAGAGAATTTTGTAGTAGGTTTATTCTGTGAAGAACACTTGGATCAAAATTCTGAATAGTTCACACATCCTGACGCAGAGTATTGCTTTGATTAACCTTCTAGATATTACTAGGTTCCTGCCCATGTAATTAGGAGTTAACCATTTCCTTATTATAACAAAATAAGTGAGGTAGGTGTTTTTAAGATTTATAGTTACCTTCATTAGCAATCTTTGGTGTCGGGAAACCTTTTCTGGGAACAGTGCTGATACTGATAGTGGATGAAATAGAAACCAAACCAATTTATTGGGGGAATAAAAAGTTTGAACCTCAGTCCAAAATCAAATTAAAAGTTTTTAAAATTTTAAAAGAGTGGGTGAAGACTTTCACTTTCCTTTTTAGACTTCTTAACAAGCTTCCTCCAGCTAAAATGTTTAGAATCACTTAAGGCCTAGAAATGTCTATGGCAAAGGGAAGGGTTATATATCCTAGGACGTCTCTGATATGGAGTATGCGAGATTTGATATAACCAGCCATGCAAATCCACGCAAGACCTGGGAGACCCCTTCATATGAAGATTTGAAGATGACAGAAGAAGGATAATGGGTGGAGGAAGTCAGGGAAAGGATGTTGAGAGGCCAGTATGCCTGACAGAGACCAGACAAAAGACCTGTGAGACAATGGTCAAAGAGTAATCAAAGGGAACGATAGAAGAGAGGAAGGAAGAACCAAGATTTAGGATATGTTTTGAATAATCTTTCAGGCAAGCTGATCCAAACTGAATTTTGAAGGTCTATAGAGGTTTGCTCATCACTAGCTGCAGTAGGAGCTTTCTGAATCTTCTGCATTTGTCATTTGCTCCATCTGTTTAGTAAGGAAGAAATGGTTTATCCAATTATTTTTTTTTCTTTTCCTCCTCCTGAAAAGAGAAATTTCTGCTTTCATTAAGCTTTACCAGCTGTCCATATGGTCTAGTCAATAGATCAGTGTGAATGTAAGTTGCTGTTAGCCCTTATTCAATGTTGCAGTAGTTTTTGTTTGTTTCCCAATCATACTGTGTTTAATCCTAATTAATTTAGACCAGACACTTAAATGATTAAATGTAGTGTGCATCATCAGAGAAATAATTGCTACTTATGGAAATATTTTAGCTTGTGTGTTGCTGTTAATTTGACAGCCTGGGACATATCAGGAAAGGTCACCAATTACTCCTCTCAAAAATATTTTTTTTTAGTATTTGACATACCTCCAAGAGATGTTATGACGCAAAATTATATGTAAATGGGATTTGAGGTCCTCAGTTCAATTGTGCAAAGTCTGAAGAAAGAAAGACGAGGCTATGACCTTTCTCATTCACATCAACTAACATCATAAAACCTAAACCTCCAAGTATGATTTCAGGATCAAACTTTTCATAAGATAAGATAATACAGGTACCCCAGTATGACAAATGTTCCTATTAAAAAAATCTCCTTCTCCCAGCATAGTGACAGAACAGAAGGATTTCCTTTAGGAAGCAGGATGTATCTTTTTCTGTGGTGGTTACTATGGTTTTTACCTCTCTTTAGATCCCAAACTGTTATGAGAAACAATTGAGTCTATTGAACTAGTATCATCTCAAGCAGTATATAGTAATTACAAAAAATTAATCCATTTTGCATGTTACCCTTTGTTTAGCAAAATTAATCCCCATTTGTTTTGTAAAATTAAATACAGTAGGCTTATTTTAACTCAGAATGAACAATTTAATCTTGTCGTTTTCAAATTAACCAGATTTTTATACTACACCAGCAAGAGGCTTTTCATTTGTTTAACGCATCCTCAACATGTTACTGCTACATAAAAATCTGATCCCTATTTACTTGAATTTATTACACAAGTGATGATATTGTTAATACATAATATGTTGCCTTTTTGACATATGAAAATTACTTCCCACATCTATATTTATCCAGCTGTTTATAAAAGGAGGAAAGTGCGAGCTTTTGCTATAACACCATGCACAAAACAGTCAACATATTCAAAACATTTTCAGGAATGGGACTAGCCAGCTTAGAGCCAGCAACTGTCTCAGCAGTAGCCACAGCTGTTGTACTAGTGGACAAAGTGAAAGAGCAACACAGCTCAGAGCTTTATAGCTGCTGGACCCAAGACATTTTGCTATTTTGCCCTTGGAAACAGGCAACAATCTCTTTGAGGCACATTAAGTAGCAGATGGATCAAGTAAATCTCTTGGCACCACTTGAGGCAGGTGTCCTCCTCCTTGTCTCTTCTGGTGGCCTGAGAGACATAGACAACTGGTTTGGATTCATGCGCTCAATCTGACAAATGTTTGAGGGGGAAAGGAGGGTAGAAGTAGACTTCACAGCCCTCTCTGTCTCTGATGTCCAAATTGCTGGAGTCTTGTGCTGTGGAGGACTATCTGGTAGATGTGTGGTATGTTGGAAGGGTGACTTGCCAGTGGTTTAAGAGAAGGGAGAACAGGACTGGATAGTGATGGATAGGGTCAGATAGAATAGGCAAATAAGGGGAAAAGGAAAAGGATACTTTGTTTCGGAAATGAATTGAAGTGGTTTAGAGCAGTTTTGTACACCTCAGAGGACATATTTTGTAGCAAGACATGTTACTATTTTATGTCACTGAATTTTCATTGTCTTCATGTGCCCCCTATTTTATTCCCCAACTGTTGCTTTTGCATCAGATCTGCCAATAGACAGCAGGTTCTGTGGGTCAGGGGCCATCTCGTCCTATGTGTTTAGAAAGCTCCTGGCACAGCACATTTTGGCTGCTACTGTAATAGATAATAGTGTATTGTATATATTCATATTTAGTTCAGGGTCTTAGTCATAATGTAGTTTATCCTGTTTTTTTTCCTGTTAAAGTATCACACTATCTTTGAAAACCTGCAGAATGTGCTGCTTCTGCATACATGTTATTGTTTTTATACTTTGAGGATCCTTACTCAAAGTTAGAGCATCTGAAGATTTTAGCTCCATATCTACTGTATGCTGAGGTCCATAAAGAAAAGACAGCAGCCACCCAGACTCCAGGACCTTCTATGATTTGTGTATTTTGGCCAGAATTCTCAAGCATCTCAGCAGCACCTCTTGATTTGCCCTATTTAGGGGAAGTAAATTTACTGTGCAATTGTGATGAATAAAACGTAAACCTAACCTGTAGGAAGTGTAAGACTTTTGTTTCCTAATTTTGACATTTATCAGCACCTCTGTGTTATCTCTTTACCTCCACTACTGACCCTGCACTCTCTGGCTTTTTTGTGCAATTACTGTTGACAGTCTACAACTAGCTGCTTCTGCAGCTTGTTCCATCAGCATTGTGCAGTCATTACCCTTTGGGAGGGTAGAAAAGTATGACTCTTAACAGTTCTGGCATAACAAATTGGAACAAATATTGTTTCTGGAATTCCTATATCATAGCAAACACAGGACTTTTAAATGTGTTTTGCCAATTACATCTTTTTTTTCTTCTGTCTTATTTTAGGGGTGAGTCAGGAAATCACGTCAAAAGTTACTACAGTTTACAGATTTTTTTTTAATCTTTTGTGTCAGATTACTCAGATTTCACAAATTAGTTTACTCTTCTGGTGGAAGAAGTAACTATGACAGCTACTGTCTGATTTGGTAATGCTTCTGCTGTATGTATGCTACACTATTTTGAGGTTGTCATGAACAGTAACTATGTGATTAGCCTGTTCGTTTTGTAGTGCTTGTAGAAAACTGCTGCGTAGACAGATTGCTATGGTTAATAATTATTATTTAAGTGTAATATGCTTAGTACTACACAATTCACAGAGTGGAATAGTCATCTGTATTCACCACTGTCTTCATCTTGTTGACAACACTATCATCTTTCAGCTGTAGGGTGACCATATTTCCCGATGTTGAAAATGGGACACCTGGTAAAATGACATGCGTTCAAGCAAGTTCAGCAGATCTATGCAGTACAGACATTCAAATAACATCAAGTGGACTTAGCCCCCATTAAAAAGAAATACTGAATAGTTGGATTCTTTTTGTTTAACTTCCTAGCTTTTAGGACTTTCGGGTTCACATGGAGAAAGGTGACACATACACAGACTCTACCATACACCTCTCTCAGATGGGCAGGGATGTGGCCAACAGACTTGATCCTCCCAGTCTGTCGCTCTCCACCCTACATGCCTGACTAAGTTCCCAGGATGGACCCGCCTTTCCTGGTACTTGGTGCCTTGACTTCCCAAGGCAACACACAGAGGGAGGCTCACCAGGTCACATGCCCTTCATCCCCAACTTCTGCCAAAATTCACATCAGAATGTGGCCAGCAGCAGCCTTTTGGCATTGTGTGGGAGGGAAAGGATCGGAGCTGCTTCCAGCTGCAGGGGAGAAGGAGAGGCAGAAGGGATGACCTGGCCCGTGTCTTTGCAGAACTCATACCTTCCTGCCCATATAGCTAACAACTCTGCAGGCCAATGACATAGTCCACATCCTTAAGCTCTAAGGATGCACTGTGCATCCGTGCCCAGAGACCCTGACTGCAGGGGTTTCAGTGTCCACAGAGCCTGGCCAGAAATGTGGCTCAATGGAGGGAGTGCCTAGGGGACAGAGCAGTCCCACACTCCCTGACAGCAGGAACCAGAATGAGGGGGGAAGAGGGTGCTAAGTCCATGCCCAGGATGTGGGGTAGAAATGGGTTGAAAATTGTCACCTTCCACCACTACACCAGAGCTTAGCTGAGGTTTTGAGAGTTGTCCCTGTGCCACAGCTATGTAGAGTTCTGCATATGCAGGGCTTGGCTCATCCTGGCCTGTTCCCTGGGCAGGAGAGTCTTGGCTTTTCTGGGGCATGGCCCAGAGGCAGTGGAGGAAGGAAGGAGCCTGCTGGTGAGCTGAGCACTCTAATGAGGGGCTCGTTCTTTACAGAGTGCTGGGAGTGAGACACATCCCACCAGAGGATGTGGAAGAGGAGTAGGGGCTGGATGGCAGAGGAGCAAAGCAGGGAGAGGACAGCAAGGTGTGGGGGACACATAAAGGCCAGTGGGCGGGCACAGTGGTGACATGTAACAAGCCACTGCCTGGAGCCTGACTGCACTCCCTAGACACACTACCTCACAGTGTACAGCCAGAAGTGGTGGGGTCCTTCTGGCTGAGAGCCGGCATGCAGCAGGGGCTGTGCAGGCAGACCAGTAGGGGGCATAGCTGCCCACACATGCTACATCATTTCCCCACCTCCACCTTGCACACCCACCGCCCTCTTCAGCCACCAGATGCCCCTCACTCACTAGCGGTGAGCAGGGGCCTGCACACAGGGACAGCAAATCTGGAACAATTTTCCTGTGTTTAAGAAAAAGTTGTGATACTTGTGGGAGGGCTGAAATCGGGGACTGCACCATTAGAAATGGGACTTCTGGTCATTCATGTCAGTCAGCCTCGTTACTTGGGGTCGGCTTTGACTCCTGTTATGAGAGGCATTCATACCGATTGTATTCAAGTCCTGGTATGTCTTTCTATAAATCGCTCAGATATGTCTCTTTCTCATTGTCCACACCACTAAATCTTTCTTCTTAATCTTTTCACGTTTTGTCTCTTATCCTCCTTTACTTTTTCCTTCAAATTGGTCTACACCTACTTGCTTAAAGGTCTCTTTATTAGACTACAACCCTTCAAGGTTTGAGAAGTATCTAGCGCAGTGATTCCCAAATTGTTCTGTGGAACCCCGGGGTTCTGCGAAGTTAAAATCAGGGTTCTGCAAGAAAATTCCTCTGTGGATCACTGCCCTGCTGCTGCTGAAAGAGTAGAACTAAATTTAATTGGTTTAATGGCCAGCAGGGCAGCAGCAGGGATCCAGCCATTAAACCAACTGAATTTAGCTCCATTATTTCAGTGGCAGGAGGACAGGGAGCCACGGAGAGCCCTTCAGTTACCCTACTACCTGAGTGCCCCCCTCCAATGGATGTGGCTTAGCTCACCCCCACCAGCAGAACACCTCCGAGCCAGCCTTCCTTCCGCTGGGGGAATGTGGCCACCTGACGTAGGCTCCCCAGCCAGCACCACAAATGGGTTAGTCCTGGGGGCTAGTTTGGGGCTGAGAGGGGTTAGGCATGGGGATAGGGAAGTGGGTTTGCAGAGTGGGGAGTAAAGTCTACACAAGGCAACCGCTATTTCAAAATGCTATCAAAATAGCAGTTGGCTTATTTCAAAATAGGTTAACTTCATTCCATGAGGAGTAGCTCCTATTTCAAAATAGCTATTTCAAAATAAAGGCTGTGTAGACAGGGGCTGCATCTACACTACAGTGTGAATTCAAAAGGTGAACCTTTGCCAGCCACTCTTCAGCACATCACCTTTCAAAATTGAGCTCCTACCCACAAAAAGTGGATTGGAGATGCGACCCGCTTTTTCGAAAGACTGGCCCACCCTTTTGAAAGGTAGCAACCATGCATCCCAAGGCGCTCTTTCGAAACAAAGGTCTAGGAAACGCTGTGGATGGGGTCACATGGTGGACAAGCACTTCCAGAGCTGCAGACTGCCACCCCCTTAAAGGGCCCCTCCCAAGCACCCCCATCCTGCACACTCTGAGGGCTACCAAGCTTCCCCAGGGCATAGCAGCCAGCACCCAAGCACCCAGCAGAGCCACTGAGGAGGCCCCTATGGATCCCCAGCAGCTCCCCGATGGGGAGCTCCTCAAGGCCCTGGCCAGCCTGCTGGCTATGATGCTTGTGTCCATCCTCCAGTGGATCTGTGAGGGAGGGGGCATCTGCATAGCTGCTTTTCTGTGAACTACCCCCATGGGGCAGATCTCATGCCCCATCCCTCAGGTGATCCAGTGCCTGTGGGGGTATCCCTCCAGCAGTGAGTTGTGGGACTAGCTAGTGCTGGGAGACTGGGACAAGCTGGGACTGGGACAAGCTGGTTCCAGAACTTCCACATGACCAAGAAGATGTTTCTGGAGCTATGTCACTGGCTCACCCCAGCCCTCCAGCACCACAACACCTGAATGCAGCCCAGACTGCCCCTACATAAGAGGGTAGGCATTGCCCTGTGGAAGCTGGCCACCCTGAACAGCCACCGCTCAGTCTGCCATCAGTTCGGGGTGGGCAAGGCCGCCATCTGGGCTGCCCTCCTGGAGGTAAGCCATGCTCGGGTCACACACCCACCTTGGGGAGGGGTAAGGAGGATCCTAGCCACAGGGGCCCTGCAGGGAACAGGGAAGCGGAGACCTGCAGGGATGCATGTGGAGGATCCCACTATGCACTCATGGGTGTGTTCTCCTTCCACCCCATGCAGGTCATCTGGTCCATAAACTGTGTACTTCTTTGCTGGGTTATCTGTGTTGAGGACTTCAGTGTTGCCCTTGTGGGGTTTGAGGAGCTGGACTTCCCCATCTGCTTTGGGGCTTTGGATGGGACACACATTGCCATCTGGACCCTGAACCACAGCGACAGTGCATTTGTCAACTGTAAGAGGTACCACTCCATGGTGCTGCATGCCCTCATGGATACCAAGGAGAAGTTTATGGGTATTTGCATGGGGTGGACCAGGCAAGCCCATAATGCCTGCATCTTTTGCAACTCATGGCCTGGCCACAGAATGGATGCATAAGGAGATGTACATCCTCCTGTGGACCTCCTGGTCAGGGACACCGCCATGCCCCCCCTGCATTGTGGCCAATGCTGCACACCCCCTGCACCCATGGCTGATGCGGCCATATACTGGACGCACAGACCCCAGCCAGGACATTTTTAATGACCACCTCAACTGGACATGGAACACAGTGGAGCAGGCATTTGGGCTCCTCCCCTGAAGGGGTGCTTTCAGTGTCTATTCACACAGCTGGAGGTCAGTCTCCCCAACCTGCTGGCCATTGTGGGGACCTGCTGCACTCACCACAATAATGTTGAGAGAAGGCATGAGGTTTTCTTGCAGGGGTGGGCTGCTGAGGCCAGGCCCAGCTACAAGCAGCCAGCCAGGTGCTCTGGGACAAGGGGTGGGTCAGGGTGGCACTCAGGAAGGCCTTCAGCCAGGGACCTCATTGACCCTCCCCCATGCACCCTCCACCCTGACACCCCTGACCTCTGACCCCCATGCACACATCCCTTACTGCTGATCCGCCAGCACATGGAACGCAGGGATGGTTTTAAATAAACTCTTTATAACTAACTGTTGGAACAGTTTTCATTCGAGAAACTCAACAAGGGGCATAAACAAGGGTGAATGGAGTAGGGAACTATGTACACCATGTTGGTCGTGGGTGAAGGCACCAAATTTGGAGGGGGGTCCTCAGGTGTGAGGTGGGAGCTTAGTGCTCTGCAGGGTTGGAAGGTCGGGAGCCTTGACTGCCATGGGAGCCCCTACCACCCTGAGTGTAGGGTCCCCATCAGAGCTGGGATGGGGACAGGACTACAGGAAGGTAGGGGCAGGGCAGGGAGTGCTGCAGTCATGGGCTTGGCAGGAGGTGCAGGGGGGAAGAGGAGATGGGAGGAGCTAGCCCCAAGTAGCCCACCCTGGCCACAAGCAGCTTGGCCAGTTCCAGCAGGCCAGCTGGAGGGAGGTTGGCTGGGATCAGGGCAGTGAGGTTGAGAGCTGTGAAGGGAGGGTGAGAGATGGAGGGGCTGTGAGAGTGGCTGGTGTCAGAGTGGAAGGCTGGGACAGGCAGGTGAACGCAATCCCAGTAAAGGTGTTGAGGGCACCCACCACCCAGCCCCAGGCCTCTTGGTCCATTGTCAGTCACTCCTGCAGGATGCTGTTTTGGTCCCACAGTGTGGCTGTGTGGGTGGAGGCGGGCTCCTCTACTTGATGGCACCGCCGCACAGCCCTGTTGCGGCCTCATGTGGGTGCGAGAGGTGTGGGTGCCCTGGCTCCCTTGCTGGCCAATGTGGGGCTCCCTGGCCAGTGCACAGGGCTTGGCCAGCCCCCTGATGGTGGAGCTGTGGAGACACAAGGGGACAGAGGGACAATCCATCAGTCCTGTGACACAATCGTGAGAGCTGTGCCCCCCCGATGGACCCCTCTGCCCCCATCCACGGGCCTAGGGGATCCCATTCACTGAGGGTCCCCGTATGGGTGGAGTGCATGTAGGCCTCAATAGCAGCCTCCCTTCCCTCTCCGGGTGTGCGGCCAGTAGTGCTGTCCATGGGAGCTGGTGCTGAGTGCCATGTGTGGCCCCCACAAGGGGCATGGGGAGTGCCACTGTCTGGGGTGGGTCTGTACCGGGAACAGCGGCCATGTGAGCAGCTTGCTGACAACTGTGGCTGATGTGGGTGTCCCCTCCCCACATGTGGGGTGCCTGAAGTGCTGGGACCTACCTGAGGTTCCCTCCAGGAACTCTGGGGAGGCCGGGTGGAGGGGGCCCAGGTGGATGACCTGGACGGGATGGCGATGATGAGGGCCCTTGTCATTGCTGGTGGCCTCGGTCACCTGGCCTGTCTGCTGGGGGATGCTGCTGCCCGTGGGTCCCACCAGGTCTTTGGGCTCTGGCTCAGTCTCCAGCCCAGCACTGTCCAGGACCACAGCTGTGGGGGCTGCTTCCTTTGCTCCGAGGAGGCAGTCCAGCTCATCCAAGTGGGGGGCAGCCAGTGGGCACTGATCCCATCAGACTGGTGGCATCCAGGGCCTGGCAGTAGGCCTGCCACAGCTCTTTCACCTTCGAGCAGACCTCATCTGGGGTGTGGGCGGGGTGGCTGCTGCGTTCCAGCATTGGCTGGTGGTATGGAGGAGGACCTCCTCCCCCTCAAAGTCCTAGCAGGTCCCTCACCTCGGCCTTGCTCCTGGAGGGGCCCCTCTTCTTCACCCGCTGGCTGGGGTCCTGGGAATCCTCAGATGCCTGGGAGGTGAGGGCCCTTAGAGGCGCAGGTATCCTGGCCGCTGGCCATGGTGCCAGTGGCTTTGCAGCTGTCACTCTGGCATCGCTAAGAGGGTGTGCTG
This sequence comes from Carettochelys insculpta, assembly GCF_033958435.1. Classification (NCBI taxonomy): domain Eukaryota; kingdom Metazoa; phylum Chordata; order Testudines; family Carettochelyidae; genus Carettochelys; species Carettochelys insculpta. The sequence continues at coordinate 305,938,921 of NC_134137.1, read as the reverse complement.
CTGGAGGCTTGTGCTCTCCCTGCGGCCATTATGCTCTCAGCTTCCTGCCACTGGGTTTCTGGGTCCCTGCATCTTTAAATGTGGCTGGAGGCAGAGACCATATAGCCCTGCTTGTGTTGGCAGGATCATCTCCACGTTCCAGCTGGCTGCTGCTATGGAAGACCCCTTTTTTCGAAAGAGCTGCCCGTGGAATGTCTACACACATTCTATTTTGAAAAAGCCATTCGAAAGGGCATGCTCTTGCTGATACGGCAAGGGAAGAGCGATTTTGAAAGGCCGGCCGCATTCTTTCAAAATTGCTTTTGAATGAGCGCTGTTTTTACGTAGCCATGCTGTGTGATCTTTTGAAAGAGGCCGTCCTTTTGAAACTTATTTCGAAAGGACCTTCTAGCGTAGATGCAGCCTCTAGACAGTAGAGCCTATTTCAAAATAAGCCACAGTGCATCCAGTGGTTCTATTTCAAACTAGGCTCTGTTTTGTGTAGACACTCAGTTTTGAAATAGCTGAGCAATATTTGGAGATGCATTTTGTGTGTAGCTGTGCTATTTTGGAACAAACTATTCCGGAATACCTCTTCTGGAATAGCTGGTTCAGCAATAATGCTGCTGTGTTGACATACCCTGAGGATCCACATTTATTGTCTTCCAAATTTGCTGTTTAATATTTTTAAAATGTATTTTCTAACTGAGATATGAAATTCAAACTGTCTTCTTTTCTCACTTGAGCTCATTACTAGTAACAAACATTCTGCATTTGGGACTTTGTTAATAATTCTGATTGAAATCTTAACATTCTGGATATTGCCCCTTAGTAATGTTAGTTATGGAGAGAGAAACGGGAATAAAAAAGCGGCAAAGATTTACTTTTGCTCATAATGTCAGTAAATATGACTCAACCTAAGAGGGAAATTGAGTAAGACAGTATCAGTTTTACTCAGATGCTTTTTTCAGACCTTAGTCACTTCTTAAGGGGGCTTACCTGCTGTAAATGCTTGAGAAAATTTATGCTTGTTATTGATATTCTTTTATTCTGAGTAATGGGCTAGTATTCTCCATAGTTTGAAAAAGATGAGGTGGTGACACCTGACCGAGGAGTGTTTAAATGGACAATGGTAGTATGAATCTGTGTCCATAACTGATTTCCGTGCCAAGTTCTATCTACACACAGATTTGGCCAGGGCATCAAGTAATATTGTCTGTTCCTTTTATCAACATGTGTAGTCCCCTGTGACTGACTTTTATAGCTTGTTCTGTCTGTGTATCATTTCTAAGTGGCAAAGGATTTTATGTTGCCAGGGAGTATTTTTACAAATAATGGCCTGAAAGTACACTTTAGACATTGATTTTACGGAGCTTCAAAAACCTTTTTAGAATGGAAAGTGTTAAAATTGAACAGATGACGTTAACAAAAGAAATTGAAATATTGTGTTGACTAAATCTCATAACAATGCTTGTGATTTTCCTATGTCCTGCCCTTTGTTTTTGTATGGATTTTTCACAAAAGAGGCAGACGTTACCCATACTGTGATTCAGTGTCTCTCCCTAGCCATGCTCTTACATGATTATAACCTGATTTCACGGGACAAACAGGGAATGAAACACTGCAGCTCATGGCTGTCAGCAAGGAAAAATAGGCAGGAATCAGACAAACAGCTTCATCACGAAGATTGTTTCCGGGCTAAAAACTCTTCCAACAGCTGTTTGCTTTGGCTGCTACTCAGATTCATTTTTTTTAAAAAGTTTTTTTTTAAAGATGTGGGCTGGTTATTTATGTAGTCAGGAAGAGGTCTGTGTTTCCAGTGTTGTGGTCTCAGTGCTGTTTTGACAGTTGGAGGACAAGATTTCTTTTTCTGCTCCCTTCTTCCTGATCTCCCCACATCCCCAAACCGTTCACTTAATGCACAGAACTGGCATGCTGAAGAGAGAAGAAAAAGCAAATTTATGAGTTCTTTAATCCCAGACAAGCAGTTTTGTGTCAGTTACCTTCAAGAAAAGTTCACGCCCCAAAGGAGTGTTTAGTCTTACCCAGCCACTGACTAAGCAGTGTGTGTGAGAGAGAGATGAAGGAAAGTTTTGCCTCTTCAGGAAAGTCGTAGTATTGTTTTAAAGATGACTGCTACTTTTGTTTAAAGTATTTGTTCTGGAATCGCTGAAGCTGGAGTCTACCAGACTGAGGTCAGAAGCATTTTCTTTGGCAGAAAGAAGATACTTTTATAGAAGCCATGCCTGTTCTTGGGGTTGCCTCAAAGCTAAGACAGCCAGCTGTAGGGTCAAAGCCTGTTCATACAGCCCTTCCGATACCAAATCTTGGCACGACTGGGTCACAGCAGTATTCATCAAAGTCTTTGGAGCTTACTGGGGCAGAGAGCTCAATGCTTTCTTGTCAGCTTACATTAAAGTCAACCTGTGATTTTGGAGAGAAGAAAACACTTCAAGGAAAAACCAAGGAGACAGAGGACAGTAAGGTTAGTTCTGTATTTTACCTGCAGACTCAGCTCTTAAAATGTTGATTTATTCACACGAAGTCTGATATCTGCCTCTAGGAAGTAGCTGGGTGGATGTGGAGTGCATGTGTAAAATAGGAACTAGTTTGTGTAAATATACTAACACCGAATTGTGTTTAGCTCATTGTTGGAGTTTGAATATATATTCTTTTTTTAAAATGTACATTTTATGATATCAGATGGAGTGATCCTTTATGACAAGCTTCTGATGAGGGCAAGTCATATCACAGAGATAAAAATCATGCTGAGACTCAGATAAGCAGAACTATCACATGACAGTGCTTAAGAAAACATTGAAACTTGGCAGCTTCATGTTATTTTACAATGTTAAAAAGGGCTCTCACACCCACACTTACTCCCAAAGGGAGGTGCTTTAAAATAAAAACAGCCTATTGCTTGTTGGGTTCAGTTTTCAAAAGATCTAACCAAACTTTCTGCAGAACCCTTGAACCAGAAAAACAGATCCTCAATGTGAAGTTACCTGTCTTTTTCACTTCTATAAAACAGCTTTCTCTTGTCTGCCCTTTTGTCAGATACTCCTTTACCCTGCTCTAATTTCACAGGGATGCAAAACAAAATGAAACATTCTCCCTGCAGTAATTTAAAATATATTATGTTCTGGGGACAGCAATACCATTGAATCCCTTCTTGTCAGCAGTGTGCAATTTCGTGGCTCCTTCACCTACAGTATTACAGGGATTTACATATAATGTAACCGGATAGAGCAAGCAGCCTTTGCATGCTTTCTTCCTCTTTCTTTATCAGTACTGATCCCTGAACGTTGATTACTTCATTGAGATTAAACTGATTTCTATAATGGCTTCATTTTTACTTAAAGGAAACTTACCCATCAGCGTAGTGATTGCAGTGGCAGCACACACATAATGTATCTCCTTCCTTGTGCTTAGTTAGAGAGTGCTGTGCCTTGAAAGAGTGTTTTGTGTCTACAGCACAGGACTGGGAATCTGAAGGTTTGAGTTTTGTTCCCAGTTCTGCCACAGACTTCCTGTGGGATCTTGGGCATGCCTCTGAATATGTCTGTGCTTCAGTTTCTGTTTGTCATAGGGGTCTCTGAGGCCGTGTCTACACGTGCACACTACTTCAAAGTAGTGGCGCCAACTTCAAAATAGGACCCATTACGGCTACACGTGTTGGGCGCTATTTCGAAGTTGAAATCGACGTTAGGCGGCGAGACGTCGAAGTTGCTAACCCCATGAGGGGATGGGAATAGCGCCCTACTTTGCAGATGAACGTCGAAGTAGGGCATGTGTAGACGATCCGCGCCCCGCAACATCAAAATAGCGGGGTCCGCCATGGCGGCCATCAGCTGAGGGGTTGAGAGACGCTCTCTCTCCAGCCCCTGCGGGGCTCTATGGTCACCGTGTGCAGCAGCCCTTAGCCCAGGGCTTCTGGCTGCTGCTGCTGCAGCTCGGGATCCATGCTGCATGCACAGGGTCTGCAACCAGTTGTCAGCTCTGTGGATCTTGTGTTGTTTAGTGCAACTGTGTCTGGGAGGGGCCCTTTAAGGGAGCGGCTTGCTGTTGAGTCTGCCCTGTGACCCTGTCTGCAGCTGTTCCTGGCACCCTTATTTTGATGTGTGCTACTTTGGCGTGTAGACGTTCCCTTGCAGCACCTATTTCGATGTGGTGCTGCCCAACGTCGAAGTTGAACGTCGACGTTGCCAGCCCTGGAGGACGTGTAGACGTTATTCATCGAAATAGACTATTTCGATGTCGCTACATCGAAATAAGCTATTTCGATGTAGTGTGCACGTGTAGACGTAGCCTGAATCACCCATCATTGCCACTCTCACAAGAGGGCAGCTGCTCTATCTTCTTCCCATCTTTTGGTGAACAGAAACAGTTTCAAGTATCAGCGGGGTAGCCGAGTTAGTCCGCATCCTCAGCAATAACAAAAAGTCCTGTGTCACCTTATAGACTAATAGATAGTTTGGAGCACACAAAGTGGGTCTTTGTGCACGAAAGCTTATGCTCAAAATATCTGTGAGAAACAGTTTTAAGTTGCCTTTTCCCTCAGATGATTGCAGTTTGAAGACTACTATTAGCATTAACCGTTTGCCACTCTAAAATGATGTTAATCTGATAACCTTTTTAATGTATAGCTTCCTGTTTGGTAGTTTTAGATTAACTGAGCCAGTGTAAAGAATGTTTTCTTCTAACATCGTGCCTTCACAGGTTACCATGGATATAGTGTTTCAGTTCTGCAAGTTATTATTTTCAGAAAATAGCAGGCACGTTAAAATAGCCTCTGAGTTATAATAGCTAATGTCAATGAACGTTTTGGAAGGGATATAAAACCTCATGCTTCTGGGTTTCTCTGATATTAGGGGGTAGGATGAGAGCTTCATAGGAGCAGATTATCTCACATCTGCTTGCTATGGGGCCCTTGCCTCTCCTGTTGAAGCATGTGGTGCTGAGGGCTATTGGGAACAGCCAGGGCATGTGACAGACTTTGCTGGAGCAATGTATGTGGTATTTTTTATTTCTTTTTGGCTGGGGGGATGGGATTTAACCTTCAGGTCCCTAGAAAGGGCAGGGCGGAGACAGCCAGCCCTCAGTGCTGCCCAGATCATACTGCACGTACCCCAGCTAGCTCTCAGCACCACCTGGACTATGAGATAAAGGGCCTGAGGCTTCATCGACCACTGCTGTAGTAGTGTGTCCCGCACATCTGCTGAGTGAGGGTCACTGCCCCACATTGTGGCCCTTAGACCGCTTACAGAGAGAAGAATGAGTTTCCTCTAGACTCAGTTGAGCGTCAACAGGCTTTTAGTTCAGACTGTAGAGGCTCATGCACCAAGCTCCAGAGGTCGCAGATTTGAGTCTAACTGATAGCAGTTATAGTAGTAGCAGTGGTAGCCCAGATCTCGTGGCCTGTTTAAATTGCTGGGACCCCATTTCCCTCCGCCCTTCCTGTCAGCAGCCCTGGAAACAGCATGTTAGGCTAGATGGAAGTGCATGCGAGCCATGACAATTCCTATGTTTCTACTGCCAAATTTTCAAAATAGCTCAACACACAGTAGCTCCCAGACGTTTCAGTGAGGGTTGTGAGGTGCTGAGCCCTTGTCCACATCTTCCCCTTAAAGGCTAAGGTACATATGTTCACGCTGAAACTAAAGTTTGTCTACACAGTCCTTAACTGTGAAGCTAAATAAAACTAGCCTGATGTGCTAAGGTACTGAGCACTCAAATTTTGCACTGATTTCTGCAGTTTTGTTTCATGGCGTCCCCTGACTGCCTGAAGCTCCAGCTGAAATCAGGGGAAACTAGAGAGAACAGCTGTTGAGGTAAGTAACAAGTGTGAATGATCAGCACCTCTGAAAGTCAGATCACTTTCATTTAGTTGCCTGAATTAGGAGTTTTCAGATTCTGACATCAGGCACCCCAATTTGAAAATATGAAATATTTCATATTTTTGAAAATATTTAAAGATACAGGAGTCCCTTGAATTATGTGAGAGTTGCATTCCGACACACCCTCGCAAAGCACGGATTTCAGGTAAGTCACAGGGCCGGCTTTTTTCCCCAGTGCAAGGCACCTTCTGCAGCTGGGGAAGCAGCAGGATCATCTGGAGTTCTTTTTAAAAGGTAAGTCCTGGGGCTGGGGAGGGTTAAGCCTGGCAGTGGGTTGGGGCCAAGTCAGGGGAGCAGGGAGGTTAAGCCTGGGGTGGGTTAGGGCTGTAGCGGGAGGGAGGCTGTAGCTGAGCTGGGGCCATGTGCCCTGCAGGGGGTGGAGCTGGAGCCAGGCGTGGGTGGGGGGAGTTGAGTTGGATACATGCTTGGGGGGGTGGTGAGCTGGAGCCACGCTGAGTGGGGGTTAACTGGGGCTGGGGGGGATTGAACCAGAGCCAGAGGGGTTAGAAGCAAGGTGAGGGGGTGTTGAATGGGGGCTGCGTGGAGCTGGGTGGGTTGAGGCAGGGCTGGGGGGCGTGATTTTGAATTGTGCTTAACTTGCCTCAGTGCGAGTTCAGCGCAAGTTGATATTGTGCATTTGGAAGGATTACTGTATTTGTTTTGATCTCTACCTTTTGGTATATTTGTAAGTTTTCTAGTTTTCTACTGAAACTTATACAAACCAATAAAATACTTCTGGTAGCTCCACCTTCCAAATACAGAACTTATTCTTGCATTTTGAGGGAAAAAAAAAACAAAACACAACACCAGAATGGTTAATTGTAGCTAAGGCTTCTCTTCAAGGAAGAGTAATGCTGACTACGGACATGTGATTTCAAAAGTCAACTCACAAGTTGTGCATTAATTGGTCCATATAGACCCTGCTGATTCGCACTAAAGGTTACCTCATGTGCTTTAACATAGTGCTTTCTGAAAAGGTATTATGTTAAAATGTACTAGGGAACATTAGAGATTGTTCCTTACAATGTGTGTAATATACATTACTTCTTAGAGTAAATACAAAAAGAGGACCCCAAAAACCCAATGACCTGTGGGCATCTATATTAAACTCAAAAATAAAGCAGAGCCAAGGGAGCCCAGACATCCCCTGTTACACCCTGAAAAAAATGAAATTAATAAACCCTGAGAACAAAAGCCCCAGTCTTTCCCATTCATGTTTTAAAACAGTCCTGGGAAGTCATTTTGTCAGAAATTTTGGGACACAGGTGGATGGTGGTAGTTAGTAAAACTACATTTAGGTTCTCATCACATACATATTACTCTTTCTGTGTCTGTCTGTCCAGGCAAGGTTCTACTATGTTCCCCCCGCCCCCCCAAACGCACACACTGTGCTGGCCCCAGCGTCTCTCCTGGCAAGCACAGGGCCTGGCCAATCCACCGACGGAGCCCCATCGCACTGTACCAGCCCCTCCTACACCCAGCGTGGGAACTAGTCCAGCCCCCACAACAGAGCCCCCTCTCTCAGCCAGCACAGGGCCCATCTTAGCCCCCTGACAGACCCCCGATACTGTGCTAGCACCTCCCCCACCCACATGGGGCTTGGCCAGCCCCTCCCCAACAAAACCCCCTGCCACACCGAGCCAGCAGGGGGCCCAATACCCAATGGAGGTCCTCCCCCCAGCGAGCATGGGGGACAGCCCGTGCGCTTTGGAGGTGCACTCATCCCTCATTTAAAGAGTACTTTACTAACAAGTACTCGCTAAAATGAGGAACATATATACCTACTTTTATTCACTAAATGAGTGAATCTCCCCTGCTTAAATGAGCAGGGTCGCTGGCTGGGGTGCAGGGAGACCTGCAGCCCCGTGGCTGGAGTCTTCTCCCTCCCTTCCCTCAGACATGCAGGTGTCTGACAGCCCTGCAGCTGGGGGAGGAGAAGGAGAAGGCTCTTAGCCTGGTTCCCTCCCTGCACTGTCAGGAATGTGAAACTGACCAGCCATGAGCTGATCAGTTTCCTGGCCCCGCAAGCCATGGGGCAACTGGAAGCAGCCTGCCCCGGTTCCCAGCTCCTGCCACTCTGGGAGCCAGGAAACTGACCAGCCCTGGTGGTTCCTGGCTCCCCTTCCCTTGCAGGAAAATTTGAGTTATACAGGGGTTGCAGGAACAACCCTTGGGTAACTTGAGGGTTTACTGGATGAGTCGTCCCCCCTACCCTAGAGACCTCACCCTGGGACAGATTTTAACCCTCCACCCCACGGTCTCAAACTTTCCCCAGGCTTACAACTCCCCCACCCAGCAACCCCAAATCACCCCCAGCCTTAGAGCCCCTCAGCAGCTCCAAACTGCCCCCAGTCTTAGACCCACCCCCACATCCCTAAACAGCCCCAGCGTTAGACAGTCCTCCTCTTCTCACAGCTTCTTCACTGGGGCTGCTAGGCTGGGTGGCTCCCCCAGCCCTGCTCCCAGCAATTAGCTCAAGTGTTAAGGTTTCAGCACCTAGGCATAAGGTAATTCCTATCCCTAGTGATAGAGAGAGCTACCATCTCCAGCAGCTATCTCTATTGATGGCTATCTGCCTGAAGCAGCAGTGTTAAGAAACTGCAAATGGCTTCTTTAACAGCCACATGCCCCTTGGAACTGCCCAGCTGGCGACCTTTAACAAATCTAATGGGACCCATATTTGGGTCCCTACCCATATGTTGGGAACCCCTGCTCTACATACATACACTACATCCTATTTCTGGAGCCAAACTATTCAAATACATCAGAAAAGTACCTAAACTCAACTGGTTTTTGTCAAGTTACAAGCACTTGGAACGAATTGGAGACTTTTACATGTATTTTAATGGAAATTTAGTGTTGCTGTTACGAGTTTTTGCCTACGAGCAGAAATTTGGGAACCATTTGTGCTCGTATAATGAGGGATGAGTGTATATTACAACAAGTTTCTGTCTGCAACTTTCTTCCAGCCCAACTTCCACTTGCATGTGGAGCTGCAACCGGGCCTCTAGTTGCTAATAAACACCAAAATTCCAACCTAAAATTACTGAGTGATGTTTTCTCACATCACTGAGTGGGAGATCCATTCCTCCCTGCCTCCCACTCTCCTCTTGGCTAGCCTCAGTTACATTAGCTAAAACGTGCAACTAAGCACAAGTTTTCAGTGAGTTATTATGGTTAATGTCCTGTCAGGTTTGCTTTGGGCAGATGTTAATTCCACATTTCTGATGGCACTGTCCCAAACTTTGACCACGTTTGAGTGCTGTTCTCAATAGTGTTTTGGTTGATTTTGTTGGTTAGCAAACGTATTAATCAAACATATGATATTCCTACATGGGTCTGTGGTATACAGTGTTGTAGTTTTAAGAATGTTTCCATTATAATAGTGATCAGATAAAAGGTCTTTTACTTAAAGTGTAATGAATAAACCTACTCAGAGTTTCCAAATGAGAGAGAAAACTGCTTATTTGGTATACAGTCTGTGTGCTTGCAGAATATAATTGGGTATATGGCAGCTCTTATTTCTGAGAGGAAAAGAGGTTCAAATGTATATCTGTAGAAGACAATGGGATATATGAATTAATCATCTGGTGAATGTCTGTCCTTGGCTGCCGTACTGCAGGTTTAACGTTGCTTTTCAGGGCATTATACATGCAACACTTGTGATCATTAACCTCTCTTGTCATATCTGGAAGGAACTCAAATTGACATACATAAGCTGTATTGTATATTCAGTTGCTATAAATGCTAAGATTTTGAAAATAAATCTGGATTCATAAATGTCAATGCAGTAGGTCACTCTCTATCCAGCTGTTTCCTCCATGACCCTCAGGTACACTATATCTGATTGTTAGAGACTTTTGACACCACTGTTGGCTTTCTCACGTTATAATGTTGCCAGGGCTGTGTATGAATACTGCTGCAGAAATCAGTTCAGTGCTCCCTGTATGCTACATCTTCCTTTCTTGGTTATGCTGTGCTGGCATGTATTTGTCTGTTTTGTGGATATGAATATAGTTTAAGTTTTCCACCTACAGTTATGTTGGTTTGTGTATACACACACGCATACACACACACACACACAAAATGTATTTCCCTCTTTTTAGAAAAAAAAGTGTTGGGTGAAAAAAGTGTTTAAAGGTATTTGTTTTTCTTTTTTTCTTTTTGGTTTGGTGGGACCATAATTAAACCTCAGAACCTATTTTCAACAAGTAGTTTGTTCATTATTTGAAAATGTTCAGAACTTAGTTTATGCAGTCACATTTCAGGTCAGAGGTTCACAAATTATTATGTTTGACTTGTGTCAATTATGTTCATAATGTCTTATGCTCTTTCTTCTGACTGGTTAGTTATGCGAGTCACATGCTTTTACACTGGCTTCCTGACTGGCCAGCTTGCAAGCTTTTTTAAGAGTGTTTAAGTTTAAGAAATGCCAGAAAATATACAAGCATTCCTGGCTGAGTGGGGATCTCTACCAGGTGAAATGGGGAATCATCCAATCTAGAGGGTAGTGCGTGGTAAAGATCTGGAAAAAAGCAAGAGAGAGAAGTCTTGGCCAGGGAGCCCAACCCACAGAGGAGTATGTGGCGTTAGGTACCATGGCAGTTCAGGAGGATGCCTTTAAATATTGAGCTGATCTGAAATGAAATAGTTCAATAAACTGTTTTCCTGCATGAATGTCAAAATATTTTTCCGGTTTTTTTTTCCAAAAAAGTTGAAATTTTTTGTTGTGGCGAAAGACGCTTCAGCTGTGTCTACATTACAGAGCTCTGTTGAAAGATATTCCCCTACAGAACCTCTGTCTAGACCATGTCCACACCTGATACAGACTCCCCCATCAATGCCCTCTGTCAACGTGTCAACAAAGAGCGGCCAGACTACTCAGCCCTGTGTCGACAGAACAGCCAACCGGTAGCTCTGCAAACACGGCAGGCCGGTGAACCAGAAGCCGTCTCTATTGACAGAGGGCCCGCTGGAGTGTCTACACTATTTTTTGTCAACAGAATCTATCAACTGAGGCGCTGTGCCTCATACAGTCAAGACAGAACCCTGCAGGGAAAACTGCTGCGTTCTGTTGACAGATTCTCAACAGAACACTTTTGAAGTGTGGACACTCCCTAGTTTTATCAACAGAAGGCCTCTTCTGTTGACAGAACTCTGTAGTGTAGACCCAGCTTTCCTGACCAGCTCTATTAGTATTAGCTTTCTGTCAATAATGGCGAAGGCTAACCCAGTGAGGGAAAAAGACATGTTTCTTTGTTATTTGGAATTCATCATTCATCAGCGGGTACAACACAAAAAGGCAGATTGAGAGCTGGTGAACGTCTCAGACAGAAAAGTAAGAATCCATTACTTTTCCAAGTCTGGTTGTGATTAGAAAGCCAGTAGTATATCTGGCCAAATGACTCTTGAGGCCAGGTTTAACTTACTACATAAACCATACCTAAATTCTGGTTTGAGGTTTTCCAATGTACTTTAGCCTACAGTTTCACTGTTATGTTAAAAACAATGTGGAATGCAGCTGCTGGTTGTTTTTTTTTTGCTTTTGTTTTTGTTTTGTTTGTTTGTTTGTTTTCTGATTGCTTGTCTGGAGTTTGTCCATTACATGGTAGTGCCTGTCTGTCCTCAGACACCAAACTTGTGGCAAAATTCTACTCTAATTTCTAAACAGACATTAACTCCAGTACTCTGATCTCCTTCCATGGGAAGAGCTCCTGTTAGTATCAAAGAAAGTTCCATAAATGTAGGAGCAAGGGAATAGATTTCACACTTGGCTTTCTCTTTCTTCCCTCTCTCAATGCCATTTTCCCGCTTACTCTCCTCTTATCTGTGAAGCACCAGAGCTGGATGGCTAAACATTTTGTTTTGTTTTGTTTCTTAATTTTAACCTGGCCTTGCAGAGCAAGAAATACCATGGCAGCTTTTTTTTATTATGCTTACTAACCCTCCCTGATTCTACCCACAAATACTTAGTTAAGTTGTTGCTTCAGCGCTGAAATCCATCTCCTTTTTTGTTTGGCTCTTTCCTGCTGACAGTACGTTTCAGACACCAAGGCTGAAGATATGGAGCTAGGCCCTCCAGTTCTTACGGGTCATGGAATTATACATTGTTGAATGATACAGGTAAAGGAGCGCCAGGAAATAAGGGCAAGGACCACTGAGGGTGTGGAAAAGGTGGACAAAATAATCCAGAAGTTCAGATGCACAAACCTATGGAAGCATAACAATATGCAGTCCCAGAACAACCTTCCTCCTGCAGGTGGTGACCCCTAGCTATTGCTGAATTTTTAGGTGGAGAAGACCATACTCATGCTACCTTTTCATCCACAGCACCTGCAGGGGAAAATGCCAGACCCCTTTTATTTCTTCCAGGATCATCATTATTGCAGGATTTGTTTGCCTTTTTCTTGGGAAAAGGTGAAATAGGTGATATCTCCTCTTTCTGTCCAGCTGAGGTGTGTGTCCACTCTGAGGCCCCTTTCTTCTACCCCCTTGTTACTTTAGAGTTGATCTGTACCATCTATGTCTCCCATCGCTTTCTCCAGTTAAACTGCCCTGTGAACCATCTATCCTCATTTTCATTTGATCTCTTTCCCTGCACCTTCTTTTCTGGTGTATCCTATATCTCTGAGTCCTTATCCTCAGAAACTGATGTCTCCTAAGACAGTCCCCAGTATATCCCTGGAGCTCCTCTTATCCCATGTCTCTGTCCTTCCCATGTTTTGAATGACTGATACCCACTATCTCTGGGTCCTCTTTTCCCCTGAGATAGTGACCCTGGGGGAGTAGGAAAGGGCTCTTTTCCCTGTGCATTCCTATTCGTTCCTCTGCCATCACTGTCACAGTAAGGGTGTATGAGGCTAGGCTGTTTGGTATGGAGTGGGAGGTGGAGGCAGCTGTGGTCTGTTCCTCTGGCTGCATTCTCTGCTGCATACTTAGCTTCCAGCAGAATGGCCAAGGAAAGAAAAAGGGCAGCTGAGGCAGCCAGGGACCTCCTGCCTGCTCCCCACAGTGGCCGCTAGTGAATGGGAAGCCAACATTGTTTTGAAATTGCTGAATTGGCTGCCAAGAACATGAGCCAGCACTGCAGACACCTGGGACTGTGCGTGTTTAAAATTCAGGGCAGCCCTAGCCAAACTGGGACAGTTGGCAGGTATTCAGGATGTCAGTTATTTTAGTTCCTTTCCTTGTGCTCTGTATTACTTCTTTCTCAAACAGATAACATTCTTCCGTGGCATCTTTAATAAACACTCCATATCAAGCGCAATCTGTGCACACTGTACTGTCATTGATTTAAGAACACGGCACTGTATGTGCTTTGAAGCGGCTTTTTGCTGAAACATTTGTCTCATCATCATCTTTCAGAGTCTAATTGAGATAAATGTATAGTAATACAGCTAGGTAATTCTCCAAACCTATATGCTTAGGAGTGAGATACATTTCCAAACACATGTGTGTGGTCAAAAGCTGTTCTTCGTGTGGTTTTGGTATCATTTATAGTGGTGAATAAGGCTGGGAGGACATTTACCAGTCTGAGCTGAAAGCCTGTTGCCTTTGATATCAGAGGCGGAGCCAAGTTAATCTGTATCTTCAAAAACAACTAGAAGCTTACCTTAGAGACCAACAGATATTTTGGAGTATAAGCCTTTGTCAGATACATGAGAGTCCTTTAATATGTCTTGTTTTATTCAATTGTATTTTATTTTCTTAGCAAATGAGAATTAGAAAAGAATATAGATCACAAGGTTTGTATGGTGAAAATTGGTACTAACCTTCAACAGAATACACACATTATGGCTACATCTACACTAGCCAAAAACTTTGAAATGGCCATGCAAATGGCCATTTCGAAGTTTACTAATGAAGCGCTGAAATACATGTTCAGCGCCTCATTAGCATGTGGGCGGCCGTGGCACTTTGAAATTGACGTGGCTCGCCGCCGCATGGCTCGTCCAGACGGGGCTCCTTTTCAAAAGGACCCCAGCTACTTCAAAATCCCCTTATTCCCATCTGCTCATAGGAATAAGGGGACTTCGAAGTAGACGGGGTCCTTTCAAAAAGGAGCCCCATCTGGATGAGCCGCGCAGCGGTGAGCTGCGTCAATTTTGAAGTGCCGCGGCCGCCCGCATGCTAATGAGGCACTGAATATGTATTTCAGAGCTTCATTAGTAAACTTCGAAATGGCCATTTGCATGGCCATTTCGAAGTTTTTGGCTAGTGTAGACACAGCCTATATATTTTTTGCAGTTGTGTGGAGTGGTCCCATTAAAGATAGGGCCTCGCTGTGATAGGTGCTGCATATGCCCAGATTAAAAGACAACTGCAGTTCCACAGACCTTACAACATAAGTAGATAAGACAGACAAAGGGTGGGAGACAGTAAAACATGTTATCCACAATTTATAGGAGAGGCAGAAAGAGACTCAATAATTTGCCTTCAGTCACACTGGGAGTTTGTGGAAAAACTAGCAATTAAACCCAGATATCCCGAGTTCCAGTCCACCGCTATAACCACAAGACCATCCTTCATCTTCTGTAAGAAATCAATTTTGAAGGAAATGTCCCTGTAGTGGATTATTTTTCCTCTGAATTTTCATGGACTGGTCTTATTCCTTCTTCCAGATGAAGTTGCGAATCGTTGAGACTGCTGAGCCTTGCTCAGGGTGAGCCTGTGTGCTAATATATGATTTAAGTTTTACTGTAGGAGCAAATAGATACTCTGTTTTGGTTTAGATTTACCTTATCAGCCTAAATTGTGCCATATACTTTTAGGAATATAGGATGTCTTGTGTTTCTTATAGGATAGGGAAAGCATGCTCCAAAGTCATGTGCTTATTGCTAGGATTACCCCTTATTAAAATGTATGTGGGAAGAATAAATAGACACAGAATAAAAGCAGGCTTCTTTCAGGAGAGGTTTTAATTTTTTGATCATCATTTCAGTCTATGAATACTCTTTCATTTCTTTTTTTGGCAGAAATAGTTGTACTTGATAGACAACAATGGCATCAATTACAAATGTGAACTGCTTATTTTCTTAAAGCAAGAGTTAATTTTGTCTGCTTTTTCTAATTTAGTAAGATCTTGAGTTAATTTTGCAGTTTTTCCTTATGCTTACAAATACTGCACATGAAGAGTAACTAATTTTAATGCAGCTCTCTGTTTCACTTTGACCTGATTCACAGGATGGAGTTTGGAGAGAGCCCATGATTTAACAATAGTCTTTTGACAGCAAGGGTGTTTGGGAATTAAGCTGGATGTGGGGGAAGCATCTACTCTCAAATTTATTAGTGGAATAGTTTGCACAAATCTTCAGTTGCCCATGATGTTTTTAATGTCACTACCCTTTCCTTTTTTGTTTTTACTGGAAGGAGAAAATTGGCTGAAAGAGAGCATAATTTATTTAAAATTCAGTAAAGGAATGCAGGGTGTTTTGTCTGGTAAATGCAAGTAGATAACTCTCTTCTGTAAAGTGTGTAGCTTTCTGGTGGCTCTTGTATATGCACTGTGTAAACCAAGTTGAGAAGACTCAGAAAATAAGCAAATTAAATCAAAGGGAAGCATAGTCCTAAAGTGGCAAAGGCAGGATCGGACTATATCTGGGTATATAAACTGAGAAGGTGCCAGCCAGTAAACGTATTTGCAACTTTGTCTGAGTAAAACAGGAATAAAACTAGCCAAGTATTATATCAGGATAGTGCTACCCCACTTTCAGTGTGATATTTGCTCTACTGTTTTCTGTCTAGCCAGGTTTATGTATCAGCATCTTCTCTGCTGCTTTGCCATCACTGTGAGCCCATCACAATGGAACTTATTTTCTCTTTCAGAATATCTGCTTTTTGGTATGTGCACAAAATAATAATTCAGGTGATAATATCCAATTAATGCAACTCTGTTTCATTTGGAATCAAGAACCAATAGAGATGTTGGGGTGTCTTTTTCATTTTCCTTTTTGGCAAATCTTCACTCTAAATTTCTAACACCTGGCCTTGCATCTTGCTAGTACTGTGCTAGTCTCCAAAGGATCTGGCCGTGGTTGCTTCCTGTTGTGCACTGGGATTTGATTTACAGGACATCTGTAAAATCACCACAGCTGAGTAATCAGAATGGTCATGCGCAGAAAGATGACTTCCTAACAAGGGCTGCAAAACAGTAGGCCACTTTAATTAAGCAGGAAAAGGCTGCATGGCTAACACATGATTTAGGATGAGTAAGACATAAGTCAAGGTGCAGGCCTTTTACTCACAACTAACTACAACAATGGAATTTCCTGGCAACACATCTTAGCAGTAAGTCGGGCTTTTTTTGTAAACTGTCTTCAAAACAGAAAGGAAGAGAAACCAAAGGGACTGTGTAATTTATAAATAGTGATGGTTATGTTAAAGGAAAACTCTAGTGAATGAATGCAGTGCTTTACAGAACTAAATAAATGGCATTAAATAAGACTATATAGTGAAAATAAATGTTCAAAATTGTTTTAGAAATATGAAAGAACTGAAGGAATGTTAGGAAGCAGCAAAAATCTGGAAGCTTTGATAATGAATGTTCTGTTTATTGAAAAAAGCACCTTTATATTCTGGTTAGCAGGGACATGGCCCCTGTCCCATGGTCCCATAGGGCATGGACTGGGAGCCAAGACACCTATCTTCTGTTGTAGGCTCTGACAGTGACATACTATAAAGTACTTCACTTTCCTCTGCCTCACTGTCCTCTGTGAAAAATAGGAGTAATGTTACTTGCCTGTATTTGCAAAATAAAGGAAAATTTCAATAGCTAAATGCCAGTATCACTGATTGTTTTATTAGTAATTAAACCAGATGATTCATTATTTTTTAAAATTGGTATTGAACTTACCTTAAAACAACTTTGAAAGACCCATTGATTTTAAAAGATGAAGGAACTGATGAGAAAAATGTTTTACTTAATTAGCTACTTTCCTGCAGAAATAATAATCTAATTTAGGCTATGTCTGCACAGCAGCTTTATTCTGAAATAAGCTATTCCGGAATAGCTATACCCCAGCCTGCTGGAAGTACACTGCCTGATGTTTGCCCCAAAGCAAAGTGTAACATGAACTTTTGAAAACAAATTGTCAGAATAAGAGCATGAAATGTGAATACATATGAAGGGAATCCTCACATGGTGACCAAAGTATTGGAAAGATATATGTGGAATTCCAGAGTTGTGATGGAATGATAAGGGTAATTTCATAATGGTGAATAGATACACAGTGAACTATTCAGGATTGGAGAAAATGGGATCACACTTATTTTATCTGAGGAGACATTTAAGTGTTTTCTTGGATATAATCCAAACAGTGATGGAATCAGTACAGTTGATTTATGAGCTACATAGATACATAGATTTATGCTTCTACAACAGCTGCTGATGCCACTTCAGTTAATGAGTTCTATGAACAGCTTAAAGAGACACTTGTTAAATGACCCAGTAAGAGTATCTCCCTTGTTTTTGGGGCTTGACTGCAACAGCTGAAAATGCATGGTCACAAAAAGAGGTAATAACAAATAATGATGCAGCAGTTCTGGAGAACGAATCCCCAGTGGATAAAGACTTTCCTGAATGCAGACCCCAGGACAGAATATCAACCACTAGCATCAAATGTAACATTAAAACTTGAAAGACAAGATATTCATCAGTGTCATTACACTTGAATCTCATCAGAATCAACTAAAACTGCATGACTTTTGTCCAGAAATGGGCTTGAGGCCGTGTCACTGCTGAAAGCAAAGTATAATGAATGAACTGTTAAGTTTGGGGCCACTAAAGTAAAACACATTCCAGAAAGTCAGTGCTGGACCACACTATGGCTGACTGAGAAGGTGCTTGAGCTGATGGGACAAAGAAATAATGTGAAAAAGAATGGCTGAAGAATGTAGAAGAAAATTAAACCTACTGAGCGGAGAGACCCAAAGGCAGATTAGATGAAGTCAGAGCAAACACATAAGGGCAAAATATGTAGAACTTGAGAACCTCCAACAGAGTAATAATATGTAGTGTATATTCACAGTGGTTGGACTTCCTACCAAAAAACTTTTCCTCAGAATCTAATGCAGGAAAAGAGGAGAATCCTCCCTGAACAGAATATAAAATACTGGAGGAAAGATCACTGTGCCAATTTGCATGGCTCAGGGAAGCCACATGATAAAAGGGTGACGGAAAGAGGAGTACAGAGGGGAACTATCACTCTGTAAGCAGAGGTGCTGCATGTTATTATGAAAATTAACCTCGGAAGAGAAAAAGGGTTTAATAATGTACCAGCAGAAGACTAAGGATGTCACCTTTCACTTCAAACTGAAGCCTATGTGGGGTATCCTAAAACAATTACAATCTATACTCGATGGGGACCTCATCATAAAAGAACCCCAAACCCTTAAGCCTCCAGATGTGGCCCCTGGACAGTCTCTCCCCACCCAGCCTCTCAAAACTCATCATCAAAGAAGCAAGCTCCCCATGAACCAGGACGTACCAACTCAAAGTGGCACCAGACCCTGCCAAAGCAGCAGCTGTGAAAGATGAATACATTTATCCACAATTACAGTGATACTCACACTCCTCACAATAAACCTTTCAATATCAATGGATCCTACATGTAGGGTGACCACATTGCTCTATGGCTAATATGGTGCCTCCGGAGATGGTCTCCCATGTCAGGGCTCCTTGGCGATGGAGGCTGCTGCCCCTTGGTGAGGCACTGAGGATGGGGGCTCCACAGCCACCCAGTGAGGGCGAGTGGAGGATGGGGGCTGAGTAACCTCTTGGCACATGGTGTGTGTGCTGAGAATAGAGGCTTCACAGTCTCTTCATGGCGGGGTGGGCAGGAAACAGGGCAATTGCCCTACAAAGGAGCTTCCCTGCAGCAGGAGCTGCCTCACCAAAGCACAGGGTTCCAGGGAACAAGGCAGCCATCCCATGGAGAAGCTGCCCTGGAAGTGGGAGCTGTCTCCCCTAGGCTCAGGAGCTGCTTCTCCTAGGCCAGGGAATAAGGCAGCTGCCCCATGGCAGAGCTTGCTGGCAGCAGGGGCTGACACAAGGGGGTGCTAGGGAATGAAGCGGCTTCCCCTTGGAAGTCCTGGTTATGGTTATAGCTCCCCTGCAGCAAGAGCCACTGCCCCAAGGTACAGGGCACCAGGTAACAGGTCAGCTTCCCCACAGAGGAGATCCCTGGCAGTGGGGGAGCTGCCCCAAGGCAGAGGGTGCCAGGGAACTTGCAGCGGGGGGCTCCCTGGGAGCAGAGGCTGCTATCCTGAGACACTGAGTGCTGGGGAACAGAGTCCCACAAAATACAGGACAGTTTGTTCATTTTCTTAAGAAAGTCTGGACACTGTGGGACAGCTTAAATAAGAGACTTTCCGGGAAAAAGGGGATAGATTGTCCCTCTCCCTACACGTGCCTATCACAACATGTCATATCATATCCACTGCACCAGTTACATCCTTGAAAGTACTAACAAAGGAAAATGATGAAAGACAAAAGCATGTATCATCTATGGGTACAGACTTTTCACAAAACTATCACTCTATGTCCGATATCAGTCCTCAACTTCAAAGGAAATTTGCACAACACGTTTAAAAGATGAGCCTGGGAGTTTAAATTCATAACTCTGCTAAACACTAAAAAAGATGGACTGAAGAAAAACACTGGTCCTCTCTTCAATTTATGACTGCAGAGCTGCTAATGGGCTCCTCTGTCTTGAATGGTCCCTTAGAAAGTGTGTAAACATTCTCTTACAACTCTGTGCTGCTGACGGGTGTAAGTTCAGGTCAGTAATCCCTTGGCAAGATGTGGAACCCATATCAGTGAGTTGACAAATGTGGTTCTCCTGCCGTGGAGGGTGAAAGCCTGGATCTGCCTGGATGATCTGCAGGTGTTTCTCAATGCATACCTGCTAACTTTGTGTGCTAAACAATCTGTTCCAGCTCTCCTTCAGCTGTGAGGCTCCACATAGCGTCCCCAAAGCCTCTCTGTCTTGCCAACAAAGCTTATCCACCTTGTCGCTATAATAGTCTGAGACCAGCACAAACGCATTGGTTCATTAATGGAAAACTTTACATTTTCCATCTGGAATATTGATATTAAAGATATTCCCATATAACCTGAGAGAACTCATAAACCTCATTGGGAAACCCTGGTATAATTTCAAATACTGAAGGAATGGAGGTGCTTACATTTCCTCGCTGCAGAAACAGAGACTGTGTTCTGTAGCTGCCATTAATTGAATCAGCATGGATGACACTAAAGAGGATGCTCTGACCACCTGACCCTCTGCTTTACAATCCAGAGTTCTGATCCTTGCCAAACTTTGGGTGCGCTGCATGAATGCAATAATTTCAAAACCTATTCCTGCTGCAAAGAATGAAACCAGGCTTAAAATTTCACAAAACAATAAAACAGACATAGAGCACGTTAAACACTAACAAAATAATTTACTAGGTAATAAATTATTCTGTAAGTCTTCAAAATTTCAATGCTTAAAAAAGATTTAGGAAGATGGTTGGCTTCAGTTAGAAACACTACAATGTGTTATAGACAAGAGCATCTAACTGCCTGGATAGACCTTCCACTTTCACACACCATGCATATGTGTATGGCCAGTTTGTATATGAAACATCATCTAAAAAAATTCTTTTTGTCCTCTCCTCTTCCCTCGACAGACTTTTTCTGTTGCAAGCGTAGGAAAAAAAGTCAGAGCTAGAACTCTGAATACTCCTTACCTCTAGTCAGGTTCTAACTGAGTTCTCCAAATAGTGGTGTTATCCCCAATTCTGATGCCAAATGGTAACATTCTCTGAATGTTCTTTCTGGCTATTTCCGCACATGCCACTTTCCTCCGAAAGTGGCATGCAAATGAGCAGCCCAAAATATGCTAATGAGGTATGAATGCAAATTCCCAGTGCCTCATTGGCATAAGGTTTCGTGATTTGGAGTCTGGAAGATGTTCTTCTGGACTCCAAAACAATGTGTAGAAACGTGGCCCCTGTGGGGTCTTCTGGAAGGAAGTCCTCCTTCTGGAGTCTCCTTCTTCCCGAAAATGCTTGGGAATGCTTCTATATGTTGTTTTGGAGTCCGGAAGAATATCTTCCGGACTCCCAGTCATGTGACCTTATGCTAATGAAGTGCTGGGAATTTGCATCCATGCCTCATTAGCATATTTCAGGCTGTTCATTTGCATGCCACTTTCAAAAGAAAGTGGCATGAGTAGAAACAGCCTCTCTGTCTAGCTATGCTGGAAGGACAGGCAGTCCTGTTTATGGTGTTAATTAGGCTGCCACTTTATTCTTAAATATCTAAAAGTGCCTGGCGAAGAAAATTATACAGTGCAAGTAATTCTATATTTTGGTGGTGGGAGGGGCGTTGCCATCAGCCTTTCCTCTTACCAATCATCATCCTACCCATCTCCCTGCTGGGACCCTGCCATCCCCTGTTCAAATGAAGGTTATAGATGACAGTAAAGGAGTAGTGGTGGAGGGGGGTTGACTCCTTGTCCTATCAGTCATAGGAGCCCCAAATCCCATTTCTCCACTCCTTTAATGGTTTCCTTCTGTAAATTCTTCACCAATGAATTTTACCTGATTACTGTACTCACTCCATAGGAAGTACCTGCATTGGACTTCTGCCACAAGCTTGCACAAAGAGGAGCAAAGTTACAGCCTAACCCCACTTCTGTACCCCACTAGGCCTCTGCCATGCTGTGAGGAAGGCAAAAATCCAACCTTGCCTCAGCTGATCTGGTGGTGAGGGAAAATTCCTATCAGCCCCTTGTGAAAATGAGGGTAACTAGTATAAAGTCCACAGCAGATAATGACAGTATCTAGTATTTTAACTACTTTCATGGGAGCAAAGAAAGATGGGTGATGCTAGCCTGGTCCAAGTGAAGAGGACTTTC
This sequence comes from Carettochelys insculpta, assembly GCF_033958435.1. NCBI lineage: Eukaryota > Metazoa > Chordata > Testudines > Carettochelyidae > Carettochelys > Carettochelys insculpta. The sequence continues at coordinate 305,917,143 of NC_134137.1, read as the reverse complement.
CTGGTGCCATCTGGGTTATAAAAACTCTCTCCTCACTTCTTGAGAGTTAGGGAGATGTGGGACCAGAGTCCCCTCCTATAATGGACTCAGGCTTCCTTCCTCTTTACCTGGAACAGCTAATCCTCCTGGGGCAGGGGTGGGGAGTGCAAAGTGAGCAGTGACCCGCTTCCAACAAGTCTGATGGACAAGCCCCAGCCCCGCACTTAAAGGGGGCAACTCATTGACATTATCCAGCCAAAGGGCCCCACCACTTCGTAATGGTAAGGACTTATCTCCAGTGAAACCCAAAGCTTAACTTGAATGCTATTTAGTTTAGTGCACTTTAGTTTTCTCCTTAATGCTTTAATTTTCTGGGCTGTTCCCTGTTCCTCCATTTTCAGATCATCCTGCAGTTGCTCAAATGATGCCCAGAGTTGTGTTGCAGACCCTGGTGCATCTCCAGGCAGAAAATATGAATAGAAATAGCGACAATAAAAAGTATTAATAATGCAAAACATTGACTCAGTCCATGCTACAGCTCCTCTGGAGCCACTATGATACAGTGGGATAATAAGCAGGTTTTGACACTACAGCTCCATTATGCAGTATGGTGTCTACTGGAAGCATTATGTTAATATATCTCTAATATGCTGAATATATTAAATATGTATGTATACCAAGGTTTGTTTACATTATATATGTATGTTTTGGGGGAAGGAAAGGGGGCAACTGTATTTAGATGCACTTTACATGCTTTTAATATTTATAACTGGGTCACGCCTTCAGAGGGTCCCTTCCTGGTATGGGATGGCCTTGCAACATCCTTGCCTTGGTGACTTGATCCTCTTGCTCAGCCATTAACGAAAGGGCCACCCCTTTCAAGCAAGATCAGCCCAAGGGTTTTTGGCACCTTTGTCAAAGTATGACTTTGGCATCCCCTGCCCCACATTCACTATAGAGAAAAATGAGAAATCTAAAATGAAATGTTACCTTTATTGACACAGCATTCAAAATGAACAGGGTAAAAATAAAAATAAACACAATTATACTCTATAGGGTAAACTGTCAGTAGCTGACTGTCGTGGGACAGCCACCCCACTCCTGCAAGGAAGGGGTTAATGCATGCTAGATGGAGCCTGCACAGCACTTCAGACAATGAGAAAAGAGCTCCTGGGGGGAACCAATCAGAGGGCAGCTTTTTGGAGTGGCTCTGCATATGAGGAGCTGATCAGCAGAGCTGAGTTAGTTGGGCCCTGGCCTGGGAAGGTGCAGGACCAGTTCCCAGTATGTGCCAACACCTTAGATAGAGCAGTGGCGAGCAGGCTGAGGGGAGCTAGAGAGAGACTCCAGCCTGATGCCTGCCAGACTGCTAGCCCTGATCTCAAGCTGTAAGACGCAAGGGATCACAAGGGAAGTGGCCCAGGGAGTGAGGCAGTGAAGGGCACAGCAGAATAGGCCATGACAAGGCTGCTGCCAGAGGGTCCCTGGGTTAGGACTCAGAGAAGTGGGTGCACATAAGTCCTTAACCTGGCCCCTTGAACCTCACCTAGATACACTAAGCAGTGATCACTACAAGTTGCGGCTTGCCCCTGAAGTGAGGGGCTAAACTGGCCACAGTGGTAGGTGAACTGAGCCAGGACTGCTGAGAGTTCTGGAAGCTGGTGAGGGACTACAGTGGGCATTGCTGGAGGGTCCCAAAGGGGCTGCTTCAATCCGGGGAGTGATGCAGGTCCAGAGGCCAGAGCATGGTGAGATTAGAGAGCTACAACAGATGACACACCAGCCAGGCAAAGGTGTCCTTCTCGTGGTCAAGTTAATTCCCAGGGTAACCAACAGGAGGCACCTGGGAAGTGAGTCACGCTACTTGACACTTTAAATTTTAAGTTGTGCACAGTGTTTCTGGTCAGCGTTAAGAACTGTTGCATGTCAAGATGCAATTGTCTTTCTTACAACAGAACTGATTTTTGGAAAGCTAGAGAAAATGTTTCTTCCTTGATCCTGAATGAAGTCTGGTTTTGAGTTGTAACACTTTTGTACTGGGTCATCAACCTGTGTAAACATTTAGAACTTTGCTTTTTGTGCTTCTGCTTTTGCAAAGTGGGCAATAAGTTATATGAGACAAAGTTTTGAAGCTATTTCACATTCTATCAAGATGGTGGCCAGTCCAAAAGGTCTCTGTTGCAGCATGGAAGAGTGAAGGTATGTTTTTATCAATGTTAACGCTGGAAAACTGTGCCTCCACTAGCAATAGAAACTGGAAGAGTCAAGAGCATTCAAAGAGCAATGAAGATGCTGGGCAAGTTTGAGTCTGGGTTCAGAAATAAAGTTCAGTGCACCTTGAGGTCTAAGATGTCTAGGAATTCATCATGAAATAGCCTTCAGTTTGCTGAACAAATCTACTGCATCAGTGTCTTTTGAATCCCCATGTTGTAATGCTGACTCTAGCTTCAAGCAATGCTCTAATACCTGTTTTGAAGTCCTAGTTCTAGTCCTGTGCACATCATTGAGGAAACCAAATATTGTATTAAGCTGCTGTATCTGCACAAACTGTACTTTAACTGACTGGATTTTAGTGTGTAGGACTGAAAAGTAGAAGTTTTCTTTGAATTTTTGTTTTGGAGCCTGCCTCACATGTAAACTCTTGCTTCGTTTTCTGAATACAGTAAACAGGACTGGGAGGTTGTCAGATATTAAAATATGCAGCTTAATGGAGAAGCAGCTGTGGGATCGCCAGCAGGGAGGAAGGGGACCCCCCCCAGGTTGGGGTGTGGAGCCCCACCAGCAGCTCCAGCCACAGGAAGTCTGGGGTGCTGGGTTCAGGGAATTCTGCCAAACCTGGGGCTGGGGGAACTTCACCAGAGCATGTAGCTCTTCCAGCAGCCCCAGGGCTGGGAGCCGGCTGGGGCTGGGGGAACTCTGGCAGCCCCAGGGTGCAGGGCTGTGCCAGCTGCCCTGGGGTGCAGGGCTGTGCTGGCAGGCCTGGGGCATGGGGCTGGGACCTGTCTGGAGTTTGGGAATGCCGGCAGGCATGGGGCATGGGGCTCTGCAGGCAGCCATGGGGCACAGGGCTGGGAGCCAGCAAGGGCAGGGGAATACTGGTGGGCTGGGATGTGGGGGAACACTGCAGGTCCAGGGCGTGGGGCAACCTTGGGGAGTGGGGAAATGCCATCCGCTTTGGGGATGGAAAGCCTGCAGCTCTGGGGCCAAGAGAATGCTGCTGCCCTGGGTCTAGAAAGCTGGCAGCTGTGGAGCTGGAAAGCCAGCCAGGGCCAGGGGAAGCCAATAGCTCCAGCCCCTGGGAACCAGATGGAACTCGGGTGGAGAGTGGCATGTTTGTGCTGGGTATCGAGGGTTCCGGATGAATGAATACCGGATAAAAGAGAGCTTACTGAACAAGTCAGCTCTGTTTTGAAGTCTGTTGGCAGTTCAAATTCCTTAGCAAGCTCATGAGCATCTACTAGTGACTTTCAAAGGCTTCATCACTCCTGCATTCCTCCAGAAACTTCTTTGGTCTGTTGCAGCTGTTGTATAACCTAATACATGTAGAAGTCCTTACTGGCAGGCTACATCTACACTACAGAGATCTTTCGAAAGCAGCCCTTCCGGAAGATCTCTTCCAAAAGAACTTCTTTTGAAAGAGTGCGTCCACACACAAAAACGTGGATCAAAAGTGTGATCTGCTCTTTCAAAAGCACAACCCCCCACTTTTTTGAAAGAAAAGGCCAGAGATCAAAAAATTTGGTGCCATGAGGACTGCTCATGCCAGAAAAAAGGGCCTGAGGAGCATCTGCACGCATTTTCTTTCAAAAGGAGCTTTTGAAAGAAGGTGCTGTTCCTGGAGCAGGAAAGGAAGAGCACTTTCAAAAGGAGCACCACGTTCTTTGGATTTACTTTCGAAAGAACACTCGAAAAAGCCCCCCTGCTTTCGAAAAATCTTTAGAAAGAGCTTGCTAGTGTAGACTCAGCCACTAGGTTAATCTCAAACAAGATATCCTACCACCAAATGAGTGAATGAGTTTCCTTTTACACTCATGTTGAAACCTCTTACAAATTTTTCAAGTCCAACACAACACAAATTCTTCATGGGCACAGTGTATTCAGGATCATGGCTCAGAACATCACAGAGCAGCTGTTGTGGATCACTGACAGGCCTTCACTGAGCAAGCAACGCTGACTCAACCGTATGGTTGCACAACACTGGACTCCTGAGAGCGACTGAACTGCCAGATCATACCCCCAGGCAGCAAATCCAGGCGGCGCTCTTTTGAAGCTATGCCGTGTGTGATACATTTTAGCTGTATTTACATACACAGCCATGCTCCACAGCATGGACTAAATAATGTAACTCAGCTTCTGACATGGCAATGATGCTTTGTTTTACAAGTACAATATCTGATACTTTGGTTAATAAGAGATAATATATTTATTTAAATAGAGAAGAAAATAATTTTTCTCTGATTTGGCACCCTTTAAAGCATAGGCAACTGCATAATTCACCCATGTGGTCAGGCCTGCTGCTTCCAGGGTATACAAGTCCGAAAACAAACCAGTTTCAAACTGGTCTTTGCTCTTCCTTTCAGATGGTCTAGGGTTTCAGTTACTCTGACTTTCCTGACATACTTCTGTCCACACTGCAGGCATAGCATCCCCTTCCATGGCTTCTTTCCATCTCTTCTGTCCACCCCACCTGCACCATTTTGGCTTCTTTGCTGCTCCTTACGAGACAGCTATACTCCAGCTTTTCTGCCTGGAGTCCTTCCCTGCTTTGGCAGGCCACTGCCCACCCTACCAACCTAAAGTATTTTCCTCCTTGGCTTCTGCCTCATCTGTCCTGGAGGTTTTGTTGACTTATGTGACTCTTCCCCCACATGAAGAGGTGTGCTGTCTGTGTTACAGTGGGGCTGAGGCTATATCCTAAGCCACCCATTCTTTGCCAGTATTCTTATAAAAATGACAAACAATGCTTATCACGAGTACTGCTCCTTTTCCAGATTTTTACAAAAATACACTGGTGAAACAAGAAAAAATACTAATAATTTTCCTATATGCATTACAGCTTCCTATTGCTAAAGAAAATAAAGTGGTGAAGTCTAATAACTTGCTCCAGGCTACAGAGTGTGAATCAGTTCTAGGCCTGAAATGAGACGCCACTCTTCAGACCTGTGCTCCAGTGTAATTGTCCTGTCTCTCACCTCTTCTATTTCTCTGTCATGTATTATGAATGAATTGGATTATTTGACATTATTAGCTTGATCATTTTAAAATGTGTAATTTTTGGAAGATGTCTGTCATTAGTTTAAACAAAGGACCAAAGGTGACCATCTGTCTCTTTTGAAGTCAATGGGAATTTTGCCATTAACTTCATTAGGGCTAGGATTTCACCCACCCTGCCTAAAAAGTGTATTTTGTTAAGGCTAGGCATTTGTGACCTCTTAACATTGTTATAGACCATGTTGTCAAGCTGCACGGATAATTTAAATTGTTCTTTATAGTAAAACAACCAAAACCTTTAGTGCAATTCTGAAAACAAATAAATAGAATGCCTCCAATCTTAGTTTGTCAGGTTTCTACCCTTCTCTAATAAAACAAATGTAGAAAATGATTAACAATTAAATGCAAACACAAAACAAACCTGAAGAGCCTTTTTGTTCGTTGCTTTTAACTTCCAGCCAAAATCAAAAGTGTGAAAGTACCACATAAAATTTTGTGCTTGTTATTTCTGGCCCAGGCAAAGGTATCAGAAATCTAATGAGGCTCCTCTTTTATTATTAGATTTGAACCTCATCTTTCTTCAAAGCTGAGAATTCCAGATAAGGTTTAAGAAATCACTGAAAGTTTTGAGTGGCTCTCTGGGCTGAACTTCTGAAGCTTTTGAAAAATTCATCCAACGTCTCTAGAAAACCTTTCACAAAGAGGTTTTGTAATGAAAGTTTGACAGAAACTGCCAAAACTGTTACCACTCTTATGGAGAATCCATTTATTGAATTGAGTGTGCCTCACATCAATCATCGTGTGGGTAACTGAATTTCAACTGATTTGCAAGAAAGAAATACAGAATGAGAAGGCTAATTTGATTTGCATTGAGAAATGGGTCCAGAACAACTCCCTCAGCTTTGGGAAAATATCTGTGATTCTGGCACATCTGCACTTTGTGACATACTAGATGATTTGCCTGTCAGTATGTGCGTCTGGCAGCTGCTCTCTAAATTTGGCTCGGGGGAGAAGGGTGGCCAGCAGCCACACGGCCTGGTGGATGTCTTTGCTCCCTAGGGCTGACCCAGTGTGGTAGGGGCTGTTCTGCTCAACCACTAGCATTGCTCCCCAGGGCCAGCCTAGGGCAGTGAAGGACATGCCCACTGGTTGTGGCCCTGCCTGGCTGATGGCTGTTCTGTGGCTCTCCAGAGCTTTTGGAGGCATGCTTGCTTGCTGTCCCCTGTGGCCATTCTGAAGTTTAGCTGTGTCCCCATGGTCATTCTGGAGTATAATTGTCCTTACTGCCTGACCTCTCCTTTTCTATTTGATGAGAAGCAATGACATTCTGAGCACATCCCATTGATCTAGCACAACCAAACCCTGACCTTGCGTTAAGTTAAGAGAAGAGGAAGCTGCATTCCAAATTTGCTAGTTCATACCATTTAGGAAGAGTTCTTGGACAAAAGGACTTACAAACAAGATGGAGAGACACACCGACAGATGCACAAACTCTCTCAAATATGTAGTAGATAGCTGGTAGTTTCTAATAATCAGCTAGTTCTTTCTTGTTGCAGACATCTCACACTGATACAGTGAACATGATCAGTTTTAAAGAATAGATTCCTGTACATATTCTCAACATTTAACAGAAAATGATATGTTATATGGAAGATTGGCAAAGGAAGCAAAAAGGCTACACCTACACGATGGAGATCTTTCAAAAGAAGCTCTTCTGGAAGATCTCTTCCAAAAGAACTTCTTTAGAAAGAATGCATCCACACAAAAAAGTGATCTGCTCTTTCAAAAGAGAGCGTCCACATCGCCCTGCTCTTTCAAAAGAGTGGGCCAGGGATCGAAAATGAAGACTGGCCTTTTGAAAGAAGGGCCCTGCTGAGCCTCTACATGTTTTCTTTTTAAGGGGGCACTTTCAAAAGGGGGCACTTTTCCTGAAACGGGAAAGGAAGAGTGATTTCAAAAGGAGCACCTCATTCTTTCGATTTACTTTCAAAATAATGCTTTTTGTGTGTAGACACTCCATGAGCCCTTTCGAAAAATCTTTCAAAAGAACTTCCTAGTGTAGATGCAGACAAAGACTTTACTCTTTGATCATGTGTTTTTCCCCCTCCCAACCCTGCAGTAAAAAAAAAGTGTGTCAGAAATTATATACTCTGCAGAAATTGGAAAGGAGTGAACTACTGTAAATTGGTTTTTTTGTTTTTCTTCTGTTTTTTTAATATATTTTGGATATTTAGATTCTGTGTCTCACTTTCTGTTTGTGACTTTTTATTGTTACTGCTATACTGATGTACTTCATAAACATTATAGATGACAGTTTCCTAATTTAAAAAGTGATGTAGCTAACTCAGAAGACTTCCATATTAGATCTTATCTAATAGATAAAGAAGTGATCACAGATCTAAGTTAATTGTGACTTCCATAAAAGTGATCATGATTTGATGATTACATTTATTGTGTGCAAGCAGTCTAAAATACAGAGCAGTACTATATTTATTGGGGATTTAAAAGGGTCACTTTCAAGAGGTTGAAAACACTATAGAACAATATCAGTGAGAAGAAAGAATGCACTCAGAAATATGTGATGTTTATGAATCATTGGAATACACCTTACTTGCTAGTAGCCCAAAAAATCACAGTTGAAGAAAACTATATCTGATTTACTTGATTAGATGGGGAAGTGAAGGTAATTGTAAAAAATGAAAAAAAAAATACCAAAGCCTGGAAGAAAGGGGAAGTTGATAGTCATGAACATAAATCAGAATTTAGGAATTACAGAAAACTGATGAGGGGAACCAAGGAGCACAAGGACTAATATATAGCCAACAAAGTTAAGAACAATAAGGTATTTTGAACATATGTTAGGAACAAAAGTGATCTTGACAGTAGTATTGTTGTCACTGAATGGAAATGGTAGAATTATCAATAATGCCGGAAAGGTGGATGTGTTCGATGAATATTTCTATTCTGTATTTGGGGGAAAAACTGGTGATCAGATGGTGATAACACTGTTTCTGTTCCACTAGTATTTCTGGAGGATGTGAAAAAGGAACAAATATAATTCAATAAGACATTTTAAAAACACTTGTCCAGGTAACTTGCATCCAAGAGTTGAAAAAGAACTCAATGAAGTGCTCACTGGACAGTTAATATGAATTTTTACAAGGTTCTGGAATACTGGTGATATTCCAGAAGACTGGAAGAAAATACATTTTTGTGCCTTTTTTAAAAGAGTAAATGGGTTGACCTTGTAATTACAGGCCTGTCAGCTTTACATAGGGCAAAATAAAAACACGTGAATAAAAAGAGCTAAAGTGAGCTAGCGCCAATAATGTCAATCATGCCAATAATGCCAATCAACATGGGTTTATAGAGATTAGAGCCTAACAAACTGACTTGAGATCTTTTTTATCAGATTACAGGGTTTGATTGATAAAGGTCATAGTGCTGATGTAATAGATTCAATTTGTGTAAGACAGTATTGCATGACATTGTGCTTAAAAAAACTAGACATATAAAATTGTCATGGCACACTAAGGCCTGTTTTAAAATATCCCGGGGAGTGGCTCCACACAAACATCGCTCTTTCAAAATTACTTTTGAAAGAGCGTGTCCCACATTTTGAAATCACGCTTCCATTCCTGTGTTAGGAAGAGTGCCTTCTTTCAAAAGTACTTTTGAAAGAAAATGTGTAGTCACTCCCCAGGGCCCTCTTTTGAAAGAGAGGATCCTCCATGGTGTTGGCCAGCTGGAGCACAGAGATGCTCTGGCCAGCCTCAGAGAAGCTCTGTGCTCCCTGCATCCAGCTGCCTTTAAAGTCCCAGGGACCTAGAAACCTCGTGGCAGGAAGCTGAGAATGTGCTGGCAGCAGTGAAAGCATGAGCCTGTAGCTGCACACCCTCCAGCACGCCCACGAGGAGCCAAAGACAGCTGAGACAACCATAGCCAACAGCCAGGAGCCCTCAGGGACCCAACATCACCCCAGGGGAGGGCTCCCAGGACTTCAGCCAGGGTGGTAAGAAAAGGGACCTGTCAGGGAGGGGGTGGCAGTGGAGGCGGTGGGGGTGGGGAGTGCCTTGGGGAGGGTCACTGGATCCCCCAGGTGAAGGCTTCCCGGAAGGCCTCCCTCACGCACACCCCATACTAGTGCACCTGGCAGCATGGGGCAGCAGCTGGCTGCTCAAAGTCTGGTACGGCCTCAGCCACCCACTCCAAGATGTAAACCTGCTTTCCGTCCATAATGTTGTAGAGAGCATAGCATGCCCTATGATGGCGGGTACCTTCTGGAGGCCAACCTTCAGGTGCCCAAAGGCCCATTCAATAGTGTTGTGGGTCTGTCTGAGGCAGACATTGAACAGATCCTGACTGGGATCTGTGTGGCCCGTTTAGGGCTGCATGAGCCACAGGTGCAAGGGGTAGGCCGTGTTGGCCATGATGCGGAGGGGGCATGGTCATGTCCCCAACCAGGAGCTCCCGTGGGGGGATGTAGGCCCCCTCCTTCATTTTGTGCCCATAAGTCTGGCCCAACCAGCCCACAGAAACATCCATGAACTGCCCTTTGGCATCTGTGAGGGCTTGGAGCACCAGAGAGTGGTACCCCATCCAGTTGATGTAGCCTCCTGCCCTGATGCAGGAGGATTCTGTTTATCACTCTGACAACCTGCATGGAATCAAGAGCAAACATGCCTCTGAGCACATGGAGGGATGTTACAGGTCCCACCCATCCCCCGTTCTCTCCTGGGGACCCCTCCCCATTCCCTGGGGCAGATGTGTGAGCCAGGCTGCCTTACTTCCATGAGGAAGACCCTGATGTTGGCTTTGCTCACTCCAAACTGGTGCCCGACCAACCGATTGCTGTCTGGGGTGGCCAGCTTCCAGAGTGTGATGGTGACCCTCTTCACCATGGGGATCATGGGCTGCGTCCGGGTGTCCTGGTGCTAGAGGGCAGGGGTGAGCCAGTGACATAGCTCCAGAAATGTGCCTTTGGTCATTCAGAAATACAGGAGCCAGGAGACATTGGCCCAGTCCCCCATGATGAGCTGGTCCCCCCACTTGACACTGGTGGGATAGCTCCACAGGCGCTTTCTGACCTGGGGGAGGGGGAACGCACCTTGCAGCATGGGGGGAGGGGCAGGAAGGAAGGCAGCTAGGTGACTGGCCATCCACAGCTACTGCAGGACAGCTACGAGCAGTATGGCCAGCCGCTGGTCACAGCATCGAGGAGTTCCCCATCAGGGAGCCACTGGGGATACATGGTGGTCTCCACAGTGGCTCTGCTGTCCTCTGCTCCCTGCATGTGGTGGGCTGTGCTGGGGACGGCCTGGCAGCCCTCAGCATGTGTGCAGTGAGGGTGTTGGGGAGGGGCCCCTTAAAGGAGCAACTGGCTGCATCTCTCAGAAGGGCTTGTCAGCCCTGTGACCCTCTTGCACCATTTTCTGCTTTGGTCTTTTGAAAGCGAGCCCTGGGCTGTGTATCTGCTCACTTTCAAAAGGATGGCGGGCTCTTTCGAAAGAGCTGATTGATGGCTTGATCCATTTTTTCTGTGCAGCCACTCTCTTTCGAAAGGTGAGCTTTTAAGTGGTAGTGTTTGAAAGTTTGCCTTTCAAAATTGAGCTATAATGTAGCCACAGCCTAAATGAATTTAAAAAGGGCTAACTGATAGGTATGAAAAATGCAACAGTAAATGGGAAATCATCACTGAGTGAGTCTGTTTTGAATAGCATCCCACAGGGACCCTTTGCTAATTAAGGTGTTTAACAATGACCTGGAAAATAACATATGTTCTTTGTTGGTAATGTTTTAAGATGACTCAAAATATGGAGGGAGTGGTAGATCACAAAGAGGAAACAATTTTCAGAGTGATTTAGATCACTCAGTAAACTGGGTAAATGTAGGAAATAGTAATATGGGTAAATGCAGAGGTATACATGTGGGAACAAAGAAGGTAGGCCATACTGAAATGATGGCAAACTTTGTCCTGGGGAACAGTGAGTCTGGAAATTGATTTTCAGGTTGTGTAGGCTAGTCAGCTGAACATGAGTTCCTGCAGCCTTGCCACTTCTGTCAAAGGTGCCCCCCTTTCTAGGGCATGGAGCAGGAACCACCTGCCCCCCCCGCCACACCTTGTCCAGAGGCTGCCAAAACTGTTGGCCTCACTGTCCACAAGTCAAGCAAAAGGCTGATATATTGCAGAATGTTCAGAGGAGCCAAGAGAATGATTAACATATTAGAAAATGTGTTTTAGAGTAATAAACTCAAAGAGCTCAATATACTTAACTTAAAAAAGAGAAAGTTAAGGGGTGGCTTGATTACAGTCTGTAAGTACCTATCTGAGGAACAACTAACATTTAGTAATAGGCTCCTTGATGTAGCAGAGAAGGTATATAACATTACACATTGGTTGCAAATTGAAGTTAGACAAATTCAGATTGGAAATAAAACATATGCTGGAGCAATGTACCAAGGGTAGTGGTGGATTTGTCAACACTGGCAATTCTTTGGTCAAGACTGGAAGTTTGCCTAAAAGATCTGCTCTAGGAATTATGTGGTGGAACTTCCAAGGCCTATGTTATATAGGAGGTCAGAGCAAATGATCATTATGGTCCCATCATGCCTTAGACTGTAAGAATTATTGGGTTTTTTTCAGTTTCTGTAATAAATAGGATTGGCTTGCCATTTCCTTGTATGTCACAGTACAATGTGCAGTGCGTGTTGAATTCTGCATAGTAGGGTCAAGCATGCTTATGTACAAACACCATATGAAGGAAGGGTAATGAATCTGGCTTCATGAAAACTCTGAGGAAATACTGATAAGTAAAGAAGCTCACAAATTCCACACAGACAATTGTTCATTGCTCTAGAGATGAAAACTGAGCTGCTCTCCCATATCCTTCCCATAATTGACTTTCCTAGACATAACTGCTCACTTGGTGAAGCTCTGCTCATGCACCTTTTGCCAATGTATATTTGCCTTTTTTTTCTATGCTACACATACTAAAAAATCCTGATAACCATAATCCACTGTTTAATACACTAATGTGTTTTTAAGTACCATTTTTTAGAAAAGGATGTGTAATATTAGCTCCCAAAGAAATACAGCTGATTATTGTTAATTCGGTGTTGTATATGTGCAGTGTTTTGGTTTTTTTTTGCAAAAAAAAAAAAAAAAGAGGAATCACCACTCAGCTGGTTCCCTGCCCATCCCTCCTCTTCTCCCCGCCCCAGTTTCTGGGGCTGGGGCTGCCAAGGTGCCAGTACTAAGTACTGGCAAGTACCAGCACAAAAAAAGCACTGTGTATGTGTGATTAATAAGGTTGGTCTGTCTGCAGAACTAGCACTGGGGAGGAGGGAACACAAAGACTTGGAGGAGATCCCCTTTCACTGCAAATAAATTGTGTGGGCGTGATGAGAAATATTGGAAGGCTTAAAGGAATCCACAACTGCTTTTTCCTGTTGTGTGGATCAGAGAGATCCAGGATCAACTTATATAAACAACAAAAGCTTCAAAACTCTTGCAGTGTAGGAGGGTTATGTTTCCTTCTTGTAATATTTGTGTTTGTGGTGTTCTTGATTTTACTTAAAATCGAAGAAATATGTTTTTGTTAGAGATCACACTAATTTCTGGAAGCTGGCAATGCTTGAAAATGGGTAGACAAACCTTAATACAGAGAGCCCATTTTTAGTGCTGGGTTACAATCACACTGGCTGTGCCTACACTTGGCTAGAATTTAGAAAGGGCCATGCTAATGGCTGATAGGAATAATCAGCTGATAGGAGTAAGGGGATTTTGATGTTTGTGGGGTCCTTTCGAAAAGGACCCCAGGTAGACGAGCCCCGCACGATCAAAACGCGGCACTTTCAAAGTGCCCCAGCCAACAGCATGCTAACGAGGTATTGAATATTCATTTTGGCGCCTCATTAGTATTCTCTGATTTGGCCATAAGCATGGCTCTTTCAAAATTTTGGCCAAGTGTAGACATGGCCCCTGTGTCTGACTCCAGGCAAGGAGGGCAAACCTATTCTACCTCCTTTCAGGAGCCTCCATGTCCATGTACGAATTTAAAGTATTGTGTAGCTGAATATTAAAGCGTAATGTTTATGACCTCCTGGAGCATAATACTAGAGTGTAAGGGCTGGGTTCTAAGATGATGTGAATCTCCATGCTCCAATGAAGTCAGCAGATCTATGTTGACTTCCATGAGCTGATATCTGCTTCTGAATATTCAAAGTGGGCTGGGAATATAAACTTGAGGAAAATCAAAATGAGAATGAAATCATCCAAAATGCTATGCAGATGATGATGCTAAAATAAGAATATAAGAACATAAGAATGGCCATACTGGGTCAGATCAAAGATCCACGTAGCCCAGAATCCTGTCTGCCAACAGTGTTTGCCAATAAAAGGTGCCCCAAAGGGAGTGAACCAAACAGGTAACGATCTTTCTCCTGCTATCCATCTCCAGCCTCTGACAAACAGAGGCTAGGGACACCAATCCTTACCCATCTTGGCTAATAGCCATTAATGAACCTAATCTCTATGAATTTATCTAGGTCTTTTAATGAACCCTGTTATAGTCCTGGCCTTCACAGCCTCCTCTGGAAAGGGGTTCCACAGGTTGACTGTGTGCTGTGTGAAAAAGAATTTCCTTTTATTTGTTTTAAACCTGTTGCCAGCTACTGTCATTTCGTGTCGCCTAGTTCTTATCTTATGGGAACAAGTAAATAATTTTTCCTTGTTCACTTTCTCCACACCACTCATAATTTTATATACTTCTATCATATCCCACCTTAGTCTCCTCTTTTCTAAGCTGAAAAGTCCTAGTCTCTTTAATAGCTTTTCATATGGGACCTGTTCCAAACCCCTAATCATTTTAGTTGTCCTTTTCTGAACCTTTTCTAATGCCAATGTATCATTTTTGAGATGAGGTGACCACACCTGTATGCAGTATTCAAGATGTGGGTGTACTGTGGTTTTATATAAGGACAATAAGATATTCTCACACAGAGAATTGATAGGTATCTGTTAGAAACAGAGAAAATGAGTGTATGTTTATCCTTGCCCTGGCAAAGTCAAAATGGGACATTAATCAAGATACAGTAGGTAAACACTTCAGTTTTTCAAATATTAAGCAATCCTACTGTATATATACAGACAGGATAAAGGACCATTGGTGACTAAGGCAAATTAGCAGTCCAAGAGATTGCAAGATAAATGGTTGCTAAGATACTGCATCACTTTGTAGCATCACAGTTCCAGATGTACACTAAATAGGCCTATCAAAGATATACTGTTTGGCTGGTACTGCAACAAAGGCAAGACATTTAACAAACAACGTGTGTTTCATTAGCATCTCCCTTTCCCCAACAAGTTCAGATCTCCTGTGTTTGGGGAGATAGTAAACTGTAAAAGTAATAGTTAATTGCCTCCAGTTCTTGGTGTGTTTTGAAGTATGTGGAGAGGAGAGAATGGTAAATACATGAAATATCATGGATTAGAAGTAAATTTATCCCACTTGAATATGTAATATTTTATAACACTCATGTTTCACCACATACACATAAGGTACTATTGATTTTGCCTGCCTAAATGTTTTAGTGACCACTTTGATGCACTTCAGAAGGGCATAGTTTTCGGATACAATAACATAGCCCATCATTTCAAAATCACTGCCTTTTAGATTGTTCAAGTTGGCCATCCAAAACTTGCAGGCAGCAGAATCCTAAATTGCTTCTGAAAAATCTAGGCCTCCTTCTTTTTTATTTCCTGGAGGCTCAATCTATTTTCCCCCTTGCTATCCTCGCATCTCATTCATTATCTCTGTGGGGCCCACGTTAAGTGTGACCCTATTGCATGGCCTTATGTCTAGGAGCTCTATTTCTTTTCAGCAGCTCCCATGGCTTCCCTCATTCATCATTCTTCCTCTATTTTTAGGCTTATTTTTCTGGGTGAAATCAGATACTGATGGAGAGGTCAAACAGAAATAACTTGCAAGCTCATTTAACTCACAAGTCAATTCTTTGCCCCAAGTGTCACAGTCTTGCAAAGAGTTTATATTAGAGCTAAATAAAATGCCCATCAGATTTAAATCTTATTTTTCCTCACTAAAGTCACTTTCATAGTTCACCCAAGATCTTGAAATATCATAATTGTTTGCAGTTGAGATGAACTCTCATATCTCTATGTGACAAAACGGGCATGCATATTTAACAGCACAAAACCCATTGATTTTCCCAAAGAAAGTATAGGAGCTGTCTTAAAAGCTGATATGCAAAGATTTTTATGTTGGTCACATTAGCTTAATACAGGAGCAAGACAGGTCAAATGAAATAAATGTAAAATGTAGCTGTATTTAGAGATAAGTATAAATCACTGTCTCATCTTAAACTTCAGTTGAATTCAGACTTCTGTATAACTGTATGGAAATCAGCAAAGTTACACCAAGAATGTGGTTCACACACTGTCCGTTATGGTAGTTGTGGTGTGTAAATTATAGTAAACTCTTTCATACCAAGCATTCTATTATCCAGAACTCTCAAATAACCAACATTTTTAACCATGAGTAAGTCTGAGTGGTGTTTTTCGTAAGTACAGCATAGTGAAAGTAAATACAAATAAATACAGCAAATACAGGATAAGTTTATGGTATATGACACTACTACATTTTTATTTGTTTCTTAATATCTAATTTTGTTTTTCTTTAGAGTTCTGCAGTGCTAGATATACCTCTCCGTTATCTAGAATGTTTGAATATCCAGCATCCGCACGGTCCTGGATCTGCCGGGTACAATAGAATTTACTGTAGTCTTTAGAGTGAAAGGCCACATGTTTTTAGACTCATATATAATATAGAATGTGACTGTACCTCAGTTAACAATGGTGTACCATAGGTAATTATTACATCAGAAAGTAGCATTTGATGCTATTTTATTATTCATCATATATGTGTTTCAGCAGCGGCCAGGACAATGAACAGGGATCAAGGCCCTTATAATCTAGGTGCTATAGAAAGAAGAGGTATTGTGGCTCCTGTTCCCAAAGGGCAACATATGGTAGATGGGGAGGAAGAGGAAGACATTCTCACATATATAATTTTTATACATGCAAGTTGAATCTCTCTAGTCCAACACACTCTGATCTGGCAACATCTGTAATCTGCCACAATTTTAGTTAGCCAGATGACCACTTATGGGTGTGACCAGGTTTCCCAGGATCCCTTAAAGTTTATCTACAGCCACCAGTCCTGGCTGTCAGTGTTCTGGGCTGTTATTTAGCTGTAATTTATCCTTAAATATCTTCCAAGAGCCCAGTAAGCAGCAAAAGCATTCATAATGCTGCTAGACAGTATTGACCTCCCATGGTCCAGGAAATGATCTCATTTGGCACCAGTCTGGTTCCAAGTGTGCTGGACTAGAAAGTTTCAACCTGTATTTGCTGTTTGTTTGCTTGCAGGAACATGAATATACAAATATTACATTTCCTTCCTGTTCATTGGCTGAGGCATTATGTGCGGCTGATTTCTTGTTAGACATTTGCTCTTGAGAAGGGAATTGAATGAGGAGATGGAAGCCTCATGGCCCACTCCTGGAGGGCATTCCATGGCCAAGGGGTGATGTTGAGAACAACATGAAGTTTGGGACTGGATTAATCTGGGGTAGAAGAGCTGATAAGATTGGAGGGGAGAAACTGTAAAGTATCTCGAAGCCAAGAACTTGATAAGGTGGAGGATGAGGGGGTGACAGTGTATTCAAAGGTGGATGGAGAGGTACGTAGGAAGTTAACTTAATGACTGTTCTCTGTTACTCAATGGACATATATATTAGTTGCTATTGTTTATTGTTTATTCGTTGCTATAGTTTATTTGTAAAGGCTTATTATACTTTGCTAATATCCTTTTCTGTAAATTATTAGATCAGAATATTACATGTTAAAATCAAATTTCATCTGTTTTTTAAGAATATCCTTTTTGACATCTACCTTTGCAAGTGCCTCTCTAGTTCTTTTTTACAATGTTTATGCAGTTAATATTGGAAAATGCAATACATGGATCTGAAAAGAAAATATAGGGCTTGATTCTGGATCTGATATAGGTCATGCAATAGCATGGCTCCTTCGTCTTCAGTAAAGCAGAAGCATAATTAAGATCTGAATTAGGGTCTATAGAAACATAAGAATGGCCACTCTGGCCCAGACCAAAGGTCCATGTAACCTGGTATCCTGTCTGACAATGGTTGATCCCAGGCTACCCTGTTCCCCAGCATGGCAGCCCTGTTGCCAGTGATCCCTGCTGCAGGGCAGCTGCAGCATTCCCTGGCCCCTCTGCCAGGAGGCTGCAGAGCCCCTATTTTCAGAACCACCCTCCATGCCATGAGCTTATTTAGCCCCCATCCTCCACTCTCTGTCCTTGGAAGGCTTCAGAGCCCCCATCTCCAGTGCCCATTCCTGGAGGCTGGTGTCCCATATTTGCCATATGGCAATGTGGTCACCCTATGCCAGGCACTTCAGAGAGAATGAACAGAACAATCGAGAAAAATTTGTGTGTCCCTTATGCTAGCCCCCATATTTGCTTTAAGCTAACTTGCAAAGTTGTTTGATACATTTTATCAGAATCTACCTGAGGTTCTTAGAGGAAAAATATAATTATTACTTATTTTTCCCTGTTGGCTTTTACTTATACAAAATGATACAATTTTGCTCACTCATAGATATCTTAGGAAATACCTGTACACATTATGCTGCATCATAGGTGAAAATAGGAAGTCTTCTCACTGAGTGTACAGTGCTTCTTGTCTTCTTCTTGATGGTCACATGAAAGCAAGTGTCTTCATGTCACTATCCTATTTATGAGTCCATTGGTGGCTGATCAGCCTGATTCTGGAGCCCCAGGACTTATCACAGATGTTGGTAGCTGGTGGAGGAGTGTGGGTCAGTTTTTGCACTCTTTTAATAGTTCTGTAGCCCTCCGCTAATCATCCATTCTGTTTATTTCCAAGTGGCCTCTTCTGTTGTGATGCCCATTATTTCACTACCCAAAGCCTCCATGTTGTTAGCGTACATCTCTGACCACAGAGGGCAAGGTCATGATGTGACAAGCTCTGAAGAACAACTGCAGTGCATCTACTTTGTCCAAAGGCGATTACTTGATAGCAGCACATTCCATTTTCTTATAGTAGCAGAGGGAAAGAAGTAAGTCTGTCCCACAAAAGCTCATCACCTAATAAATTATTTTGTTAGTCTTTAAAGTGCTACTGGACTGCTTTTTCATTTTCTTACAGAGGCTGAACGTTGTGCTTGGACAGCACTTCTAGTCTCTGTTGAGTAGCCTCTGACTACTAGCTTTGTTTGAAGTCCTGTGATGAGTCCTATTGCCTAAGCCCAAAACAGAGGTCATAGATGGTCTGATGCTGTCAATCAAAGCAGAGTGACTGTTGTGAGGCTCAAGGCAATTTCTTTGCCCATAGAATGTATGGGCTGCATAATATATGTGAGTATGACAAGAGGGTGGCAGACTATCTCAACCATTCTGAATTCCTGCCCTTCATGATACATATATCTGGCATATGGGCTGAATCTACATGTGCCCCTTCCTTTCAGAGGGGGCATGTTAATGAGGCACTTTGAAATATGCTAATGAGGTGCTGACATGAATATGCAGCACCTCATTAGCATAATGGCAGCCGCATGTGATTAGAAAAAGACACTTTCAGAATGCTGCCACCTGTGTAGATGGGGTCCTTTCAAAAGGACCCCCCAACTTCAGAAGCCCCATCTTCCTAAAACCAAATAGGAAGAAAGGGCTTTCGAAGTAAGGGGGTCCTTTTGAAAGGCCCCCGTCTACATGGGTGGACGTGTTCCGAAAGCGGCACTTTCAAATCGCACATAGCCACCATTATGCCAATGAGGTGCTGCATATTCATAGCAGTGCCTCATTAGCATCTCCCGAAGTACCTCATTAACCTGCCCCTCCAAAAGGAGGGGGCATGTGTAGACATAGCCGTGTAGGCTAGAACTGGATGAATAACTGCTATATTACCAGTAGTAGCAGTGGTAGTATTTGTGAGTGTGTGATGATGTAAGTATTCAGTGGAGCGCCACATTGAATGTGCACCTTGCACCTCACAGGTGGATGCTCTGACCATAGATGCTGACTTCCTCTCTAGGCGGGGTGCTCAGTCCCCACACCACCCTAGGCCCCGCCCCCCTTCTAGCCCTTTTCCCCAAGCTCTGTCTCTGATCTGCCACTCACATTCAATCCACTCCTTCCTTCAAGCCCCCACCCCTGTCTTGCCTGTTCCCTACCTCTTCCCCCTGAGGGCACCCCATTCCTGTTCCTCTCAGATCTCCTGGAGCTTCCTGAGTGCTGTCTGCAGCACTTCGAAAGTGCTCAGGGGGGCGGGGGGGGAGGAGTTGGTCAGTGCCACCAGCAGGCGAGAGGTGCAGGGGCAGAGAAGCAGGGGAGGAGGGAGTGTGCAGAGGTACTCAGCACCCACCGATTTTCCCTCTGGGCAAAAAACCCTGAAGCACCCACACAGTCAACAATTATGGCTCTGACCTCCAGCATACAGAGTAATTTTCTCTCTATATGTTCCATTGTCTAGTTAAGTGTTTGTGGAACATCTTCAGCAGGAGTAAGTGAGAAAATCTCACACCACAATGTCTTACAACACAGTTTGGGAATTCCCTTAAGGAGGTAGAAGAAAGCAGTTCAGATCCCTATGCTCCGTCAGGCAGAGTGGAGTATGGAACCCAGGTTTCGCATAGTCTTGGTGAGTGCCATAATACTGGGGTAAAAGCAGGGCTTTTTTTCTGGCAGAACTCACCAAAACGGAATTCCAGCACCTTTTTTTCTATTAGGATACCAGAAAAAATTTCTCTGCCAGTTCTGCAGTAGTGCAGGGACTGGGCAGGAGCGCCTGCCACCCTGCAGCAGTGCGGGGACAAGGGCATTAAAACTGAACAGCCTAACCCCTGTGAGGAATCATCAAACTGGAGTTCCGGCACCTCTTTTCAAGGAAAAAATAGCACTGGGTAAAAGCAATAAAGGTGGAAAAAAACCCAAAGAACCGCTTAGAGGTGGAAAAAGAACCCAAAATTCCTTGAGTAAAAATGCAGCTGCTCGCGGGAAATGTACTTAAGTACCAGTCACCGGTGTCCCTCTGGAAGACAACTTGAGTAAAAGTACACACATGTATGCACATGCCTGCATGTACACACACACACACACACACACACACACACACCCTTATTGCACTCAAGTACCAAGAAGCGAAAACAACAGCACTTTTACTCAAGTAACTTGCTAAGTAATTTTTCCACCTCTGTTGCCATCACAACAAATCCTTTTTCCTCTAGCTTTTTTGTGATGGTACCAAAGTCCCTTTCTGTTCTAGTTTGAAAATAAAATGTCCAAAACTATTAAGTAAAATTGTGTCAAATTCACAATAGGTGTAGTCAACCTAAAATTGCTGTTTTCAGTAAATAAAGTGTTTGTCTGAATAAAATTTGTCTAGCTCTAATGTAGGCAACTTTAATACTTTGTTTTGTTCCTGTGGCAACCTCAGCTGTGTGCTGGCTAGCACATTTCTTTGACAAGAGACTCTGTTTTAACATATACATTTCATGTATAGTTTTCAACTTAAAAACTAATATGGGGATATTGAATACTAGTGCAGTCTGAAATTTTTTTCAAATCTCACAGATTGTTTTTGAGGTTTACAAGCCTAATTAGAACCTCGGGAACCTCCTCCCATTGCTTATCTTCATTTTTTCAAAATAGTCTGGCTGGGATGACTTAGTGGGGATTGATCCTGCTTGAGGCAGGGGCCTTGTCTAGATGACCTCCTGAGGTCCCTTCCAGTCCTGTGATTCTATGATTCTTGTCCCTGTAGATGAGTCAATTAAAAAAATGAACTTCAGGGAAACTTACGATAGCTGTGAAGGATAGAATACCCTCCTCCACACTCACCTTGTGCACACCCAAACTAGGCTTTTTATTAGTGAACAGCCTGTATGCAGTATGTCCACTATGTGACTGTGATCAGTACAGTTGTTTCCTTCTCTGCAGCTTTGGAACAAAGGACATAAGGGCTACGTCTACACTAGCCCCAAACTTCGAAATGGCCACGCAAATGGCCATTTCGAAGTTTACTAATGAAGCTCTGAAATGCATCTTCAGCGCTTCATTAGCATGCTGGCGGTCGCAGCACTTCGAAATTGATGCGCCTCGCTGCCGCGCGTCTCGTCCTGACAGGGCTCCTTTTCAAAAGGACCTTGCCTACTTTGAAGTCCCCTTATTCCCATCAGCTCATGGGAATAAGGGGACTTCGAAGTAGGCAGGGTCCTTTTGAAAAGGAGCCCCGTCGGAATGAGCCACGTGGCGGCGAGGCGTGTCAATTTCGAAGTGCTGCGACCGCCCGCATGCTAATGAAGCGCTGAATATGCATTTCAGCGCTTCATTAGTAAACTTTGAAATGGCCATTTGCGTGGCCATTTCGAAGTTTGGGGCTAGTGTAGACACAGCCAAGAATTGCTGGGGCCACCTGGGTTACTGTCACAAACAGCCCTAGCAGAGAATCCTATTCATGAATTTATCAAGCTGTATCTTAGAACTAGTTAGGTCTCTTGCTCCCGCCACTCTGATTGGGAGGCCATTCTAGATCCTCCTCTTAAAGTTAAAAGCCTTCCAATAGCCAACCTAAATGTATTCATGGACAATTCCTTCTTGTGACAACATTGTGTTGTTAGCTGCAATAGCTCTTCTTTCTCCCTTGTGTTGGCAACACTGAAGTAAATTCGATTTGTGCCGTGGCTTTCTGTTTCTGGAGGTCCCTGAAAACACCTGTAAAATATCTTTGCAAATTTTCTTCCTTCTGTGCTTGTCTTAGGCTATGTCTATGCTGCAGAGTTTTTCAGAAATAATGTATTTCAACGTTCTAACATTGAAATAAGTTATTTCTTAAAAGAGCATTCACACTGCAAGAGCATTTCGAGCTTTCACACCAGAGATCCCAGTTTCAAAGTGAGAGCACTGATGGGATGCCTCCCTGGAGGCCAGTTAAGTCGTAATTACCTTTGTTTAGAACACACTGAGTCAATTTCAAAATTGAAAGTGTGGAGGGGGGGGTCAGCGAAAGTCGTTTGTTTTGGTGGAGTTACTATTTTGAGTTAAATGCCATGTTATTCGAGAAAAACAAGCTTTGCAGTGTGGATACAAGGGATTTTTTTCTGAAAAAAGGGGATTTCCCCCCCCGCAAAAAAAATCCCTCCCCAAAACAAAAAAAGAACAGTGTAGGACAAACCCATAAACTGAATATGCTGAAGGCCAGATCCTGAAAAAACTGAGTAACCATTTCAAAATTGGGTTCATGGAGAAGTAGACAGTAAATGGATTTATCACCTGCAAAGCTAAAGCTCTCATCTGTTATTCCATAATAAAATAATAAAGTTCTTTCTGTTATATTTCATCAAACCTGTTCAGAAATGAATAATAATTTATTTAAGCAGGCTGACATCCAGACTTGGTAAGTGAAAGAGAAGGTGAGGGAAGACAAAACTGTCTTGGTGTGCCTTTTCATTAGGATACACGTATAGTTAGTGCCTACTGTTGTTGCCAGCTGAGTTTTTCATTTAGTATTCCTGCTATTGCCTATAACTGCTTTGCTATTGGGAGCACTTAAGTACCAAAATACCATTATTTAGTTAGAAAGACAACTAAAAAGCTATAAATAATCTCCATAGGATTTTGAATCACACATTTAGTTGTTCAGTCCTACATTTTTCCTGTGTTTGAATAAGGCGGCATTATGTAAGGGACCAGAAAAACAAAACAAAATTAACTGTTTGGCACACTCCGTAGAGGTTCAGTCAGGGAGGAAGAGGAGGATTTAATGGTCAGAATATTAGAAGCAGCTGTGGATACCTCAAGCAGGTTTAAAACTTTAATAGAGCTGCATATGGTTTTAAAAGCAAATGGGGAGGAGTGCTGGCATTGACTCACACAATTTTTGAATGGCAAGGAACGTAATATTTCAGTAAGCCTTAGTCAAGCTGTTTTAATTAGCCTACAAAAGAAAAAAGGTCTTATGAACTAAAAACATCTTGCACTGAGTGGGTAAACTTGATCAGTTTAGTCTGAATTATTTGGCTTCACTCTACATGTCTCATTTGATGTTTTCTGGCCTATGAACAAATGCAGAAGAGCCATGGAGGGTTGGAAAGTACTGTAGGCTCTGTACTTTACAGAGACATTTGTCCCTCAAATTTGTGTACTTGAGCCAGAGAGTTCAGAGTGAGGCTTTGAAAAGTAGTGCTTCTTGAAGTACAGCCATATTTATTTGGCATTGATTCATACTCAGTGGATACAAGATTGGCACAGTTACAAAAAGGGAACTGATTACAAAAGTGTTTGGTGTGGTGGTTTTAATAGGGTCACCATTTATTAAAATCATACCAAGCAGTTAAAAAAAAAACTGTAGAAACTTTTCTTATTTCTTTGCTTTTTCCCTCCTCTTTTCCCATTCCCATGTTCCAAAAGCTCTTTCTTCTTTCCGCCCCCCCCAAAGAAATACAATCCAGCTATTTTAATACGAGCCAAAAGATCTATAAATGAGCCAAAGGATCCTTTTGTCAGACAATCCGTTATTCGTTGTGCTACAGAAATAAGTGCAAAGTTCAGGATGTTCACAATGATGAGTTTGTGAAAGTTCAGCTCAGTAAGATACTCTCCTTGAATATAAAACATTATGTGCTATGAAATCTGGAGTTACTATGAAGCTAAAATTAGTAGAACCAGCTTTTATAGTGGTTTTAAAGATCTAATTAAACCATGGATGAACTGACACCAAAAAGCCATTATATGTGAGTTTAGGAAGTTTGCAGATGTCTGTTCGGGCAGACAAAGCTGTCTGGCTTGGACCCTTCATGCTTTAGCCACCTGCTGAATAAGTAATAGGACCAGCAAATAAAAAAAACAACAAACCCAAAACCTCACAACAGTTGCATAGGCACTCTGTTCTCTCACTTTCCAGACAGAAAGCATTGCAACCAATTTTAGGTAACTCGGAGAAAAACAGAAAAGAGGCAACAACAACCCTCACCCATCACTCTGGAGATTTGAAGTGTGTTTCCTCAAGGTTTAATGCTTCCATACAGTAGAACCATGCTTTTACAGAAAAGGGTTCAACTCCATTCCTCCACATTCCTAGAAAAACTGCATTTATCATGGCATGGCCCAAATGTCATTGCAAATTAAAGGTGGGACGCAATCAGCTTTCAGATGATCAAAAGAGCTACTACCCCTGAAATAATTTTCAAATAAATCTCTTATCTTCAAGACAGGAAGCAACTCTGTGTTAACTCCCACACATATTTGCAAGGGCTAGAGACAATTTCCCTTTTTCCCCTTCCTTCTGGTGTTTTCTCAGTAGAGATCTGGGATTCTTGCAGGATTTTTTTTTCTTCCTTTCTTTAAAATAACGGGTAAACTTGGCTTTTGGTAATTCCTAAGGGGCTTCACCAGATGTTTTATGCTCATTGAAATTAATTCTGTTCCAGTTCAAACATATTTGGAGAAGTACTGAGTAAGGCAACAGTCATTGACTCCCTTTATATTAGACTAAGTGCTAGGTTCATTTTACGTACACTATTTCAAGAAGTAAAAACGTGCAGCCGCTATCTCATTTGCAATGGCGATTTTCGCCAACTGAGAATGTTGTGTGCCATTTTGATTCTTTACAGTATTTCGTGGTGAAGATAAGAGGAGTCCAGCCAAGATGCTCCTTTCTTTCTTCCACCGATGCCGTCTGGATATGTTGGCTTTGTGATGAATTGATTTTAAATCCAGCAGTGACAAAATAGATGTTCTTGCCACTCAGGAAGAAGGATACAAATGCCAAAATGGCCAGACTCTGTAGAGTCTGCTGAATAATTTGGGACTGTTTAATTTGGCATCATATTACAACTGGGTGTGTATTGGCAGGGGTACGGGCAGTCAGAGGAAAGAGAGCAGGAGTCAATTTTTGAATTCATTTTAAGATCTGGGTAGCCCACATAAAGTAAGAATATGTTACAATGGAAGGAAATAAATTCAAGAACACAGAGGTTATATCCTACTTCCTCTGTTTTTTATACTAGCATATAGTAAACTCATTACCCCGTACTAATGAAACGGATAAGGGAATAGAATTGCTTTCCTGGGAAAGGTGCATAATTATTTTCCAAACCTGATTACTAAAATAACTTAGTTCCAAAAAGAAACCTGGCTTAATTCCTGAATATTAATTTAGGTATGCAATGCTTGGATTAACAAACCTTCTGTTCTTGTAAATCAGCACATTTTTATTCTGGATGTCTTCTTCCACTTATTATAGCAGAGTGGTTGCTGTTGTCTCGGTGAATTGTGTGGCTGTACCCAGAGAATTGCCTTGTTTACAACATACATTACATATTTTTTCTTCAGATTTGTAGTTAACACTAGAGGGTTTTCTTATTGCCAGTCTCAGATAAACATGTGTCTGCAAAGGCAAACAATCAAAACACAAAGGGCAAACTTATGGACATTCCTGTTCAAGAACAGTAACAGGGATATGTTCTCTACAAAAGACTGTTTATTTGAATGTGGATATTTTAATGGTCTATGCATTTGATTTCATAATCAGAGAAGCAACATATATTTCCTATAAGAGTATTCTACATGAGATGTCAAGAGGTATGAAAGAGAAATACTTTCCTCTCTTTCTGCCCCACCACGTACACACACGATACAGTTCTGCAGTGACCCGGAAATCTATTTTTGACATCTGTATCTGAAGGAATACTTCCAATACATCAGTGAACATCGCACTGACCTCTAGGTCTCTACTGACAACACCATAAAAAGAAGGTTTCTATATGGACGTCCTCAATGGTCACAGTGACAGTCTGGACTTCTACAGTGAATGCTTCCACAATGTGCACAGGTAGACATTGTGAAAAAACACCTTCTGACACACAAGCTCAGCCGTGCAGAATGCAATGCTATCCACAGCCTCAAAACAAACTCTGACAGTATAATTAAAGAGGCTGACAAAGGGAGTGCTGTACTCATCATGAATAAGTCAGACTATGAACAGGAGGTGGCCAGGCTACTCACCAATACTATATCCTATAGGCCTGTTTCTTCTGATCCTATTGAGGAATACCAAATACACTATCTGCTCAAGAAACTCCCTGCTTCAGCTCAGGATCAAATCCTCACAGACACTCTTACCTAGCCCTAACCAGAACTATTCTACCTGATACCCAGGATCCGTAAACCTCGGAAACCCTGGACATCTTAGCATTTCAGGTGTTGTACCCTTACAGCCAGACTATCCTGCTATGCTGACTGTCTCTTCAAACTCTATGCTACCAGCACTCTTAACTATCTCCAAGACACTGCTGACTTCCTGAGGAAACTACAAAACATCTGTAATCTTCCTGAAAACACCATCTCTGCCACCATGGATATAGAAACTCTCTACACCAATATTTTACACGAAGATGGACTACATGCTATCAGGAACACTGTCGCTGATGATGCCACGCCACATCCGGTGACTGAGTTATCTGATGTTGTCCTCATGCACAACTATTTCCAATTTGGGGAAAATTGATACCCTGAAGTCAGTGGCACTGCTATGGTGTGGACCAACATTTTTATGGCTCACCTAGAACTTTTCCTCAGGTCTCGTCCCCTAGCACTCATCCTATACTTACGCCACATTAATGATATTTTCATCATATGGACCCATGGTAAGGAGACCCTTGAAGAATTCCACAGGGATCTCAACAATTCCCACCCCACCATCAATCTCAGCCTTGACCATTCCACACAAGAGAGCCATTTCCTGGACACTACAATACAAAAAAACAAAGATCACTTTAATACCACCCTATACTAGAAACCCCAACTGCTATTCTTACCTACATGCTTTCAGCTTACATCCAAGACACACATGACCCATTGGCTATAGCCAAGCTCTGTGATACAACTATATCTGCTAAAGTCCTACCAACAGAGACAAAAAATTACCAAGCATTGTAAAGCATTTATAAAACTTAATTACCCCCCCATTAGGAGAAGTAAAGAAACAGATTGACAGAAACAGATGAGTACCCAGAAGTCACCTAGCTCACAATAAGCCCAACAATGAAAATAATAGCCCTATAGCCCTCAGCTTAAACCCCTCCAGTGCACCATTGATACCGAAACATTATACCTTACTCTCACAAGCCCTGGAAGACAGACCTGTCCTCTCCTACAGACAGCTGCCCAACCTCAAGAAAATACTCACTAGCAGCCACACACCATACCACACAAACACTAACCCAGGAACTTATCCCTGCAACAAATCCTCTTACCAGCTCTGTCCACATATTGGTATTCTTGATACCATCTCCAGACCTAACAACATCACTGACACCACCAGGGGCTCATACACCTGCACGTCCACTAATGTGATATATGCCATCACATGCCAGAAATACTCCTCTACCATGACCTTTGGTCAAACTAGATAGTCTCTACCACAGAAGAGACATAAATCTGGCATCAGGAAATGGGACACAAGTGAACCTAACAGTTTATCCTCCCTGGACATTCAGTGAAGGATTTAAAAGTAGCCATTCTTCTGCAAAAAGTATTTTGCCACAAGATTACAAAGGGAGACATCTGAACTGGAATTCATTAGCAAATTTGACACTTTTACATTAGGCCATTAGAGCAATTTAATTATATTATGCATTGCAAGGTTAATTTCTCCACCTTTGACGTGTAGGAATGACACACATCCTAATTAACGTAATTTGCTTCATCTACTGGTCCAGTTAGTGTCAGATAACTTCTTTTTTTTTCCTCTTTCCTCCCTGCTTTATAAACCTTGGATTTTAATGATCTATTCCAAAATCAGAGAAAGTGGGTCTTACCCACAAAAGCTCATTACTTAATAAGGTTGTGAGTCTTTAAAGTGCTACAAGACTGCTTGTTGCTACAGACTAATGCGACTGCCCCTCTGCTGCTACTTTCCTAATGGCTTAACATTTATTGGACCATGTGTCTTTGATCATTCAGTAAGACACATAACATATTCTTTACCCTAGTCCTTGTATGAGGGACAGTACTTTAAAGCATACCATAGTTTTAAACTTTTAATTTAATGTTTGTAGTAGTAAAAGACTTCTCTAATTTTGGGTATGTTAATAATTCCTTTTAAAAAGTGCACTGAAATACAGTACCCTTTTATTTTCTAATTGCAAAAGGAACATATATTCACTTGACATAAAAAATTTGATGTTTCTGGTTGGCTACAAGTAGTATTTAAGTAGTCTTTTAAAGACTCGTTTGGGATGAAAAAAGCTGAATTGTCTACAGAAGGAAAAGAATAGTAACAGAAGGAAAATAAATTATTGAACCACAAACAGTTATATTTAAATAAGATTGGGAGGATGGCAAACCCGCAAAAAATGAGGGAACTCAGGATAAAGGTAGACAATTTGGTCAGAGACAGTTTGTCTATAACTTACCCCATTTTTATGGATGTGTTACAGTAACAAAAGTAAAAGGAAACAAAAACTGTAAGGAACTGTTCTGGTCATTTTTTTTCCTACAATGAATACTCTGAAATGTTCCTAAAAATAAAACTTAGATTGGAAAGACCTCAACAGTGGTCAGGCAAACATAGATATTATCTTTAACATCAAGCCCCGAATGGGTCAATATGTGTGATTTTTAATTGTGCATACCTCTCACCGATGTCAATGGGCATTTAGCAGAGAACCAGAATGTGGTCAAAGCACCCAGGATGATTTTTTGACATTTGACCAAAATGTGGTTCTCTGTCAAATGCCCATTGACTTTAGTGACATTACTTTGAGCTTAAGAGCAAACTTTTTGTATATTATCTGAGCATGATTTGCTTTATGATTGTAATTGTAATAATTGTAACTAGGGGTGAGCTCAAGAATGAAATTCAGGTATAAAGTTGGATAAATATCTTAATTACCACAAACTACTTTTCTGGTACCCTATACATTGTATATTGCTTTAGAAATGTTCACTCAACATCCTGAATTCTACCCCTGAATTCAGTTGAGAGCCGTCTATGCCTGAGGACAAAATGTGGCCCTCTGATACTATGCATTTGGAAGGTCAAATGCCCTTATGAGTATTATTCATTATCATAAAAGCATCCTTGGTTCTTGTGGTGGGGCACCAAGCCCCACACCTCTTCTGAGGACTTATATGTTGCCCTTAGGCTTCAGTGGCCTAGCCTGGGTCCCAGTCAGGCCACAGCAGTCTCGTCAAGATTCCCCGTCAGGCCACAGCAGCCTTGTCAGTAGCAACAGTCAGGTCTCAGCATGCCTAATCAATAGCCCCATCAGGCCCCAGTGCCCTAGTTTGCCCTAGTCTTCACAGGGCTGCTAGGCTGAGTGGCTCCCCCAGCCCTCTTGATCCCAGCAATTAACTTGAATGTTAAGGTTTCAGTACCTAGGCATAAGGTAAGCCATCTTCAGCAGCTATTTCTATTGATAGCTATCTGCCTGATAGAGATCTGCCTGAGACTGCAGTGTTAAGAAACTGCAAATGGTTTCTTTAACAGCCACATGCAGCTGGAAACTGCCCCGCTGGCAACTGTTAACAAATCTAATGGGACCCGTGTTTGGGTCCCGACCCATGGTTTGGGAATCCCTACTCTACATACATACACTACATCCTATTTCTAGTGCCAAACTATTCAAATACATCAGAAAAGTAACTAAGCTCAACTGTAACAGAGAGGAAGCCGTGCTAGTCCGTACACTATCAAAACAAAAAACAGTCAAGTAGCACTTTAAAGATTAGCAAAATAGTTTATTAGGTGAGCTTTCATGGGACAGACCCACTTCTTCAGACCATAGCCAGACCATGGTCTGAAGAAGTGGGTCTGTCCCACGAAAGCTCACCTAATAAACTATTTTGCTAGTCTTTAAAGTGCTACTTGACTGCTTTTTGTTTTGATAAGCTCAACTGTTTTATGTCAAGTTACAAGGACTCTGCACGTAGTGGAGACTTTTACATGTATTATAATGGGAATTTATTGTCCCTCTTGTGAGTTTTTGCCTGTGAGCAGAAATTTGGGAACCAATTGTGCTCATATAGCGAGGGAGGAGTGTATAGTCTGCCACTAAGATAAAACAGTTGCCCAGAAGATAATACTGAAGGGCTTCAATGGCCATTTTACTGCCAACAACTCCCTTTATATTGTGGGGTACGTGGTCTCAAAGGGAAACAGTTTGCAGCTTAAGTAAAGGATAGGATGCTCCTCTCTGTCTACCTCCTTGGACAACAGCACAGCACCCAGGCCCACCTCATAGGTGTCTGTTTACAGGATGAATGGCATGTTGAACTCTGGCTGGGTGAGGACAGGGTCCCCAATTAGTTGGTCTCGTAGAGTTCAAAATACTGGCTCACATTCCCCTGACCACCCGACTTTTCAGGGTTGTTGGTTCTTGTTCAAATCAGTCAGTGGATTAGCTAGGATGGAAAAGTTAGGGATAAACTGTCAGTAATACCCCAGGAACTGTCACACCTGGCACTTTGTGGTAGACATGGGGTAATTCTGGAGGGCCTGCACTTTATCAATTAGCAGCCACACCTTCTCCTTTCCCACAATGTAAACTAGGTGCATCACTTCTCATTGGCCCAGGTGACACTTGGTAGGGATTCACCATCAATCCACCCTCCCCCAGTGCCAATAGTACCTTCTCCAGGTGGTGTAGGTGTTTTCCCCATGACGAACTGTATACAATGATGTCATTGACATATGTGGCTGTATACCCATCATATGGGCCCAGCACCTGATTGATAAGGCTCTGAAATGTGGTTTCCACCCCATAAGGTCCAAAAGGGTTCATTGTGGACTGGTATAGTCTGAATGGGGTCAGAAATGCAAGGGATCAAAGGGATCTGCCCGTATCCCTTCATGAGATCTAGTGTCAACATGAAGTCAGCATGCCACAACCACTCCAGCAGTTCATCCACCTGGTGAATGGGATATGCATCAAACCTCAAGATGGCATTCACCTTCCTGAAATCGACACAGAACTTCACTGTTCCATCTGGTTTGGGGATTAATACGATAGGGCTGTGCCACTGGCTTTTTGACTCCTCGACTAAACCAGTGACAGCATCTTACCCAGATCCTCCCTAACAGTGTCCTACATCTTCCTGGGGAAGGGACGATGGTTGTCTCTCAGCTTTTAGCCCAGTGTGGTAGTGATGTGATGGCTGATTAACCTGGTCCTTCCTGGCTTATCTGAAAGACACCTGCAGGAATTGGGCAATCAATTCTTGCAGCTGTTTCCTCTGTCCAATCCTAAATCTGGTCCAAGGTCCACTAGACAGGGTTCTTGTGTCTCCCCAGCCTGTGTCCAAAGTTCAAGGTCTGGGGGGCAAGGGACAATTGTCATGGCCTCCCATTCCTTCAACGCCTTTAGGAGTGTCACCTGGTAAATACAGGTCTCTTTATGCTGCCCCAGCAGCCACACTTCATAGTCTCAGGGTCCCATTCTGTGGGTCACTTGGAATGGGCCATGCCACTTTGCAAGCAGCTTGGATTTGGTGGAAGGTAGTAAAAGCAATACCCAGTCCCTGTGTTGGAAGGTCCTCACCTTCGCTCCCCCATTATAGTTTTGTGCCTGGTGTTCCTGGGCCTTCTGCAGGTTGTTATGGGCCAGCTGGCCCAGCTCCTTCAGTCACTCTCTCAAATGTAGCAAGCAGTGGATGGAGCCCTGGGTGCAGATCTCCTTCTCTTTCCATGCCTCCCTCACTAGGTCCAGGATACCCCCGTGGGTGGTGCCCATGCAGCAGTTCAAAGGGGAAGAACCCAGCGGAGGCCTGGGGCACCTCTCTTACAGCAAAAAGGAGGGCTGGTAAACATTTATCCCATTGCCATGGATCCTCTTCCATGAACTTGCATAGCATGGATTTAAGAGTCCTGTTAACCTGCTCAACCAACCCATCTGTCTGTGGGTGGTATACAGAGGTCTTTAGGGTGCAGATGATGAGCAGGTGGCATAGCTCAGCCATAAGCTTGGAAGTTACTTTGTCCTTTGGTCCGTCGGGATCTCCTTTGGAAGTCCAACCTTCACAAACACCTTCAGGAGCTCATCCGCGATGGCCTGGGCTGTCATGACTTGTAATGGAGTCACTTCTGGATAGCAGGTGGCATAGTCCACAATAACGTAAATATATTTGTTTCCACTCATGTTGTGCTCCAGTAGGCTCACTAAGTCCAGGCCTATGTGTTCAAGCAGCATCCCCACCATTGGTAGCAGTACCAATGGTGCCTATGGGACTCCATCCGGGCTAGTCTTCTGGCACTCAGGGCACAAAGCACAGTAGTCACTGACTTCTTGGTGAATCTCTGGCTCAAAGAATCATTGGGCCACCCTATGCAGCATCTTTTCACATCCCAGGTGTCTGGCCCGTGGTATGGTGTGGACTAGCTGGAGTAACACCCTCTGGAATCACTGGGACACCAGTAGCTGCGAAATCTTGAACTTGGTTTGAAGATCCTGGACCAGCTGATATAATAGGGCATTCCGGATCTTGAACCAGGGTCCCTGGACTCTGTGCTGTTATGGCACCTCCTCTGGATGAGGTTCCCCTGCCTGCTACATTATGTACCCCCAGGAGGCAGCAAGGGAATACCCACAGGTGAAGGCAACCCTTCTGGACCAAGCAGGGATCAGCTGGGCATGCTCAGCAGGGCTGTAGGGGAGGGGTCTTTTCCATCCAGCAAGCCGGGCCTCTGCCCCTCTGGCCAGTGCAGGATTGGTACACTACATCACAGTGCTTTACAGACCATATGACAACGGTTGTCCAAGTTATTTCAATAGCTGAACAGGAATCAGCAGTCTTGCAACAGCTAGCAGGTGTTCTTAATGAGTGTCACCTAACCATCCTAATAAAGTCAAGATGA
Organism: Carettochelys insculpta; assembly: GCF_033958435.1. NCBI lineage: Eukaryota > Metazoa > Chordata > Testudines > Carettochelyidae > Carettochelys > Carettochelys insculpta. The sequence goes on along the minus strand of NC_134137.1, from coordinate 305,883,981 downwards.
AAAATGTTGCTGCTGTACCTGAGGTTTGTACATGGGGGAAAAAATGTACTGCAAGCAACCATAGGATTAACCATGACCTTCTATTTATAATCAGGAAGGGAGGGTACTCTATATCAGATGGATAAGAGATGTTATCGCACTGTATATTTTTTATTTCATGTCTTCCTCTGAGTTGTTAACATACTGGATTATAGTAAGTACATATAAACACATTCCTTCTTACAGTACAGACTACAGTGCAGAGTTACTTTTTGCAGGTATACCCAGGATATGTAATTTCCTTTTAAATTAATTTTCTTTTTAAACTGACTTCCCTTTTTTGAGTGTGACTGTTAATGTTATCATGTGCATTGTAACCCTGTGTTCAGATTATTGCCTCTTTCACCCTCTTTTCTTTTCTTTCTCATTAAATCACAAGTATGTACCTTCAAACATGTATTTACCTGGGTTCTACGGAACACTGAATTTCTGTATTCTTCAGGTGATCTTTATCTACAGATTTAGGCATTGTCTTCTATACATAACCTCATTTATCCAAATATGTACTGTTTACATCATCTACTCATTTTCCTTTAAGCTGGGATTATGAAAACAAATCACGTTATGACTTTTCAAAGTTTCTCCACGTGATCTTACACCTCACAGTCACTTTACTTTATCTGGAGGCTATTTTAATTTTTTTTTTTAGAAAAGGAATAGACTCCAAATAGTACCCATGATCCAAATTCCTGTTCTACTGCAGAGGTCTGTACACGAGACTTTTCTAGAGCATTCTACCTAGTCCCTTGGATGGTTTTCCATCAAAGTATCCATCCTCTTTGCAGGCCCACTAAGCCATTGTTGGTGTAGTGGTGTAGATCCTAGGATCTCATAAATGTCCTGAAGACCTTTGGCTTTGGGCTTTCTCCCTTGCCTGGGCTAGCAGACGGTTGCCTCTCTCTCTCTCTTTCTCTCTCTCATAATTTTGGTATGGTAATTGACTGCCCAGTCCTACCTGGTGGCAGCAGAGGAACTGAAAAAGTCTATATTGTGGTGCAGTCACAGCAAGCTGGAGTGAACAAAAGCTCTTCTGGGTCTCTGTAGGTAATTGTACCATGAAACCCTTATGTCCCCTTGACTTCTTATAGCCAAGTGACAGAATGGACTACCGTGCTCCCAGAAGATTTTATGGATGGTAAGATGAATGGCTTTAAGTATTACACCAGCTTCTGTGACACATGAGCCACGTCTACACGTGCACGCTACTTCAAAGTAGCGGCGCCAACTTCGAAATAGCTCCCGTCACGGCTACACGTGTTGGGCGCTATTTCGAAGTTAACATTGACATTAGGCAGCGAGATGTCGAAGTCGCTAACCCCATGAGGGGATGGGAATAGCGCCCTACTTCGACGTTCAACGTCGAAGTAGGGAATGTGTAGTCGTTGCGCGTCCCGCAACATCGAAATTGCGGGGTCCTCCATGGCGGCCATCAGCTGAGGGGTTGAGAGACGCTCTCTCCAGCCCCTGAGCTCAATGGTGGCCGCGTGGAGTGGCCCCTTAAAGCTCACCGCCCCCTGTCTTCCTGTGCAGGAAGCTGAGAGAGCATGCAGGCAGCAGCAGTAACATGCGGCTAGCCTGCACGCTCTTCTGCAGCCAGAAAAAACCCCCAGCGCTGCAATGGCTGCCCCCCAGCCCACCCAGTGCCCCCAGGGGACCCCCCCCAAGGGGAGCCAGGGCTCACAGCCCAGCAGGCAGGCGGGGAAGCGGCAGTGGGGCCCCTCCTGGACGGAGGCTGAGCTTCGGGACCTGCTGGGCCTCTGGAGTGAGGAGGAGGTGCTCCAGGTAATGGGGAGCAAGAGGCGGAACGCGGATGCGTTCGCTCGGCTGGCTGAGGGCCTGGCCGCCCGGGATCACCCTGCCCACACTCCGGATCATGTACGCAGTAAAGTGAAGGAGCTGCGGCAGGGTTACACCCAGGCCCGGGATGCGGCCGGCCAATCTGGGGCCGCCCCCGTCACTTGCCCCTTTTACAGGGAGCTCAGGGCCATCCTGGGCCCCCGGCACACCTCCTCCCCTCCGGCCACTCTTGATACCTCGGCCGAGGAGCCCCAGCAGGCCATGGAGGCAGAGTCCACCCCAGAGGCAAGCCCCGCACCCCGGGGGCCCCCCCAGGAGCCCACCCCCGGGGCACCGGTGGAGGAGGAGGAGGAGGAGAGGGACTCCTCCTCCAGCAACACCAGCCTCCAGATAATGCTGCCGTCCTGGAGCTCCAGCCGGGCGTCTGCCCCCCGGGTGTCCCCTGACCGTGGGAGTGGACCGTCAGGTATGTACCCCCCTGGTGCACACCCCCGGGGTTGAGGGGCGGGGGTAAGAGATATGATCAGGGCCCTCCAAATGCCCAGATGGCCATGGCCCCAAGGACAGCAGTGGCATGTCCCTCAGAAGAGTGCATCAGCCCCTGCCCCCCTCCCAGCACGACAGTGCCATGCTCCATCCCCGGGGCTGGGGGGAGCGGAACTTCTAGGGTCCCCCGGGGGGAGGGGGTGGGACACCCTGCAGCAGCAGGATGTGATGGAGTGGGGGGAGTGCAAATGCGAGATTCAGGCTAGATATGAGAAGCAAGCTGAATAGCTCCCAGTGGATAAGGATGATCCTGGGGCTACAACTGGCAGGTAACACCTCTGCCCTGAACAAAGAGGAGGGAGGAGCCGAGCTGGGTTTGAATCGGGGGCGGCAGTTAGAGGCTAGGGGGAGAGAGAGCTAGAAGGCATCCAGTCTGAGGAGGGGGAAAGCTACACCCCAGAGGGGCACCCCTCGGGGTCTTCTCCCCAGGACGGGTTGGAAGGACCGTCTCTGACTGCTGTAATGTCGCTTCTGTGAGAAACTGGGCATCTGTTGCCTAATAAACCTCCTGTTGTACCTGCTGAGTGAGTGAGAGTCACTCCTGCCAGCGGACGGGGTGCAGTGCAGGGGGACCCCTGAACCCCATCACAGCAGCATCTCCCGGGGACGGGGATGGGGAACCTGCAGCAGAGGGGTAGGGGGACAAGGGCCACAGCTCGGGGCCCACACTAACGGCTGTCTCCACTCTTCCCCCCTTCCTGTGTTCCACAGCTGCACCATCAGAAGGACTGGAGAGCACCGACGAGGCGTCAGTGGTCCCGGAAAGCCCTCCGGGGCCATCACTCCAAGCCAGCCCCTCGGCAGAGGACCAACCGACCCCACGGCGGGGAAGACGGCGGACCCAGCACCAGCAGCCGACGGCGACGGACCCGCAGCTGCTGGCCCTCCACCGTCAGCAGCCGGAGTTCGCTGAGCAGCGGCTGCGGGTGGAAGAACGCCGCCTCCAGCTGCAGGAGTGGGCACTGGCCTGGCGCCAGGAGGCATGGAGGGCCTACATGCAGACCCTCAACCGCATCGCGGACTCCCTGGATCCCCCAGGCCGCACCAGCTGCCACGGCGCCTGCCCTGCCTGCTCCACCTGCTGCTCCAGCCGCTGCGCCATCTACCGTCGCACTGCCACCCGCCACCGAGGGCCATTCCGCCGAGGGGGACCTGGGGCCAGCTGACACCCACCGGCCGTATCTCCTGGTCCGCCCGGCCCCCAGCCAGCCCCGGCCAGGGCTGCGGCCAAGGCGGGGATCCCGGCCGCCCACCCCCAGCGCTGGACTGTAGGGGCGTGGGGCCCAGGACATGGCCCCCCCTCCCCCTTTGTATATATTCCCCCAGTTTATTGTTATTTTGTTGTAAATAGTTTGTATATTTGACCCATGACTATGCTGATCCTTATCCCCCCCATGTAAATAGTTCTCCCCTTCCTTGTCTTCCCCTTTCATGTTATCCCTATTTTTATAATGTATATATATTTATCAGTTAGATTTCCCCGGTACATAGTTAGTTTGTGTTGTTCATAATATTAATAATAATAATAATAAGAGTTCTAGTAAAGATGTTTGAGTTGACAAACAACTGTCTGCTTTTATTTTTACAAGAAAAGTGGGGGGGTGCTCTTGGGTGCTCTGTGGTGTGGGCGTAGGGGCAGAGATTGTTGTGGAGGATGGGGGGGTGCCGTGGGGGGCCTGCCAGTGTCCACCCCACGGCCTCATCGAACTGGGCCCGCAGGGCCTCCCGGACCTGGGTCCCTTCAGGGTCCACCTGGCAACTGGGGGCAGCGGGTGGCTGCACATCGGCCCTGCCGGCCTCCACAGCCCAGCCGTGAAAGAAGGCCTCCCCCTTGCTCTCCACCAGGTTGTGTAGGGTGCTGCACGCACCCACAATCTGGGGGATGTTAGTGGGGCCCGCATCAAGGTGGGTGAGGAGACACCTCCAGCGCCCTTTGAGGTGGCCAAATGTGCGCTCCACCACCTGGCACGTGTGGTTCAGGCGCTGGTTGAAGCGCTCCTGGCTGGCAGACAGATGGCCCGTGTACGGGTGCATGAGCCAGGGCCAGAGGGGGTATGCCACATCTGTGATGACGAAGAGGGGCATGGTGGTGTCCCCCACAGGGATCTCCTGCTGGGGGATGTAGGTCCCCGCCTCCAGCTGGCAGCACAGGCCCAAGTTCCGGAATACCCGGGCGTTGTGGGTGCTGCCAGGCCAGCCCACATAAATGTCCAGGAAACGGCCCCGGCTGTCCACCAAGGCCTGGAGGACCACTGAGTGGTAGCCCTTCCGGTTTATGTAGCGTCCTCCACTGTGTTCCAGGGTGCGGATGGGGATGTGAGTCCCATCCAGAGCCCCGAAGCAATTGGGGAAGCCCAGGGTGGCAAAGCCCACGATGGTGGCATCCGGGTCCCCAAGCCTCACAAGTCTGTGGAGGAGCAGGGCGTTGATGGCGCGGATGACCTGCAGGGGAAGCACATGGGAGAGCACCAATGAGGGGTGTGCAGGGTGTGTGTGGCCCTCCCCTGCCAGGGCCCCCCTCCCCTCCCCTTCCCTCCCCTCCCCTGCCAGGGCTGCCTCCCCCCATGGGTCCTCTTACCTCCATGAGGACAGCCCTGACGGTGGCCTTACCGACGCCAAACTGCTGGCCCACGGATCGGTAGCTGTCTGGAGTGGCCAGCTTCCAGACAGCGATGCCGACCCGTTTCTCGATGCTGAGGGCACACTGCATGGCGGTGTCCTGATGCCTCAGTGTGGGGGTGAGCCACTGGCATAGCTCCAGAAATGTCTGCTGGCTCATCCGAAAGTTCTGGAGCCAGCGGTTGTTGTCCCACTCTCCAAGCACCAGCCGCTTCCACCAGTCGGTGCTGGTGGGGTCGCTCCACAGCCAGCGGCATGTGCGGTGGGGGGGGGCGGGGAGGGGGGCATGGTGCTGCAGGGTTGGGGGTTGAGTCCTCCTCCCCTGGGGGCAGCTCCTCCTCTGTGGCAAGGAGGTGCTCAGCTGCCTCCTGCATGGCATCGATCAGGGCGAGCACTGCTCCTGCAGGGGCGGCTGTGTGGACCTTTGGCTGCTGCCGCTGCTGCTGGGGGTCCATGACTGCGTTGCCCGAGGTGTGCGTGCCTATGGCTCTGCAGACCGCCTGCTGCGCAGGCTGTGTGTGTCTGGGAGGAGCCCTTTAAGGGAGCGGCTAGCTGTTGCCCCGGAAGCGCTAGTCCGCCCTGTGACCCTGTCTGCAGCTGTTCCTGGCACCCTTATTTCGATGTGTGCTACTTTGGCGTGTAGAGGTTCCCTCGCAGCACCTATTTCGATGTGGTGCCACGCAACGTCGAAGTTGAACATCGACGTTGCCAGCCCTGTAGGACGTGTAGACATTATTCATCGAAATAGCCTATTTCGATGTAGCGCTCACGTGTAGACGTAGCTATGATGTGCATTCCCTCCTTTTCACCCACCACATGCACTTCAGGAAGTGATGAAATTGAATGCAACAGCACAACTTCAAGGACTACACAGAGCATCCGTTTATAGTGTCCCTTTAGAGCTACAAGCAGTTGTTGTGGCACCTCTGTTACTTTTACTTGTCCCCCAGCCCTCAGCAAAGCGAAGTCTTGGTAAAAGAGTAGGCTGATGATCTGCTGTTTCAATGTCCCTTCAATTGTCTTTCTCCCATTGAGGGCCTCTGGGAGAACTGGTGTTGATCTAGGGGTGACTCTAGTTGTCTGAGGGTCACTCACCCTAATTCTGTGTTCCTCAAAAGAGGCAGCGTGAGACTTTACAGTGAAATCCATAGAGCATGATGATGTTCCCTGAGTAAGTGAAACTGATTGAGTAGAAGCATGGTTGCTTCTAGAAGGTGTAGCTGTTTTTCCTCTCCTGCTTTATGCAAAATATTTACCCTAAGATCTAGCTGAATAAAGTTTCAGTTTTGCAGGTTTTTCTACTTTTCAGTGAATAATAATTCCATCAAATCAATGGAAGAAATTAACTTTCCTTAGTTCTTCTACAAATTTAGACTGTGCTTTGAAAGACTGATCTCTTGCTCTGACTAATAATGTTAATCTTAAACACGTGCATATGTATGGGAATTATACAAAGATATTAAAATACCAAAATGTTGATTGATGGATACTTATATTAACTGTGTGATGTGAACTGTATAGTACATTGAACATTTCAAAACATATTATAGTACTGTGGTAAAAGCAAGACTTTTGTAAAGAATATTCATCCATTGATTTCCAGAAGGTCTGAGTATCCAGAACTCCACTCAGTCAGTGTCGTCTGCTAACGTTCCACAACTCTGAAAATCAGCACAGTGGGCACCCGTGTTTACAATTTGGCCTAAGAGCTCGTTCTGGATGGATGAGACACAATACAAGTTAATGAAGCACTGAGACAGTGTTGCTTATGTGCGTGGAATGTAGCTAAACACTCTCACAAATCTAAGTCAAGAGTGTAACAGGGATACGCTGTTCCTTCATAGCTTTATATGATTTCCAGGTTATATTAGGCACAATTCTTGTGTTGAAAGCTACCAAAACAATCCTAAAAGTTTCTTATTGACAAATACTATTTTGGAGACAATCCTAATTTAAAGATGTGCATGTTGGTAGAATAAATTCTCAACCAGTCTGTAACTCCCACATCTCCACTCATTCTTCAAAGGGAGATCAAAGAGCCTATTATCCCTCACCTGTTGCTCTGAGCTTTCACCCAAGACAGGCAAGATTAATAATGAATTGATACTGTTCCACGTGCATGTTTCTCTGGATAAAGTAAAACAAATCATTGTGAAGTTAAAAACAGATCTGTAAAAGCAATTAGTTCACAGTCCATAGGACTGCTAAGCACCCTGAGATAAAATAAAACAAAGATAAACATGAAAGACTCTTTGTGACTATAATTATGTTGCTCATAAGCAGCTGGACAGAATACTTTATGTAAGTGGGTAGTGTAGATTTTAAGCCCTGTGGAAAAAGGGCCATATCCATTTATATATTAAGATACTATAAAATAAAAATAATTCGGGTGTTGTGGTAATTTTTTCTTGAATGTCATTTGAGAATATTAGGAATGTGTTCAATGACTAAGTGTCTAATTTAATGGTGACCTTGATTCAAAAATAAAGTCTGAATGTGTGCATACAGAAGCAATCCAGAAAGAGTGTGACACTAAATTAGCCTTTATGGCTACTGGCCCATAAGAAATATCTTCTGGGCAGTAGATTCATATGAGGAATTTCTTTGCAGCATCACAGCTGAATTACACATTTTGTACTGCCACTTTTCTTTGAACAGCCTCTGATTTAGCCCACCTGATTGCCAAGATAATTGAGTTGTGGAAGGATATCTGGGTAGGGAAGTTCATTGAACAGAAATTGGAATGGAACACTGTAAATGTTTTTCACTGAACGCAGCATGTATTTCACTCAACATCAGTTAGCAGCTGAAATACATTTTAAAGAGCTAGGGCTCAGTGTTAACCCTTAATCTACTCAAAACTGTTTTTCCTTAATTTGACCATAACCAATATGATCAAACCCTTATGGGGCTTTTCCTGTGCTGACTGGTTTATTTCTGTAACCCAAAGAGACCTATTGACCCATGTCACCATAAATATTGTATATATTGAATAAAATAATGACCTACATTTGCATAGCGCCTCCAAACCAGAAGGTCTTTACAAACCAGAGTGCATAAGGGATACTTCCCACACCAGTAAAATGAATGATCTCTGGGAGGAGCTGCAATAAGCATCTAACATCAGACATCAGACAACGTAGTGTAGGACTGGAAAGAGAAATTGATTATCCACTGAAAACCAAAGGAGGAAAAAGGTGTAGAATATAATAACACCAGGTGTCATTTGGCCAGAGTAGCAGAACTAACACCTGGTACCGCTGCATACATGTGCTTTGGGATCTTTAATGGTCACAAATGGTTAAGAGCTTGCATTTACATTTTATTTGAAAAGGAGCATTCTTGTCTCTCCCCTCTCCCTTCAAAGCAACATGTGTGGCTTATTTATTCTAATATATTTATAGGAATTTGTATGGCCCACATCACTATAGCCTCTCAGCGCCTGACAAGCATTAATGAATTAAGTGTAGGGAAGTATTATCATCCTCCTTTTCCATATGGTGAAAGGAGAAACAGAACTCAGATTTCCAGACCCCCAACTCCGTTTCTTCCTAACCACAAAACCATCCTTCCTTTCTATCGGTTCACAAAGGGAAGTACGCCACCTGCTAAGTAACCACCACTGCTTCCCGTAGCCTCTGTATTTTCCATGAATGTTTCAAATAAAATAAAATTACTAAATAGTCCAAAATCTTCACACGAGATTGAGTGAGATCACAGTCCCAGATTTTATGCTATGTAACTTTTAAAAAAGTTCTATGTATAAAATAGCCAAATGTAAAGAGGGAAGAGTTCAGCTGTGCAGTAATGTGGTGGCCTCCAACCAGCCAAGAGCTCCAGTTGGCTGTGGTGTCCAGCCATAGGGAACAGCTTGTGGGATTAGAGCCTGTTAAAAAGAACCATGCTAAAATAAAAAAAGAATCCATTAACAATCTGAATATGCATTCTTGAGTTGTTAAAAAGTTGTTTATAGTGTGTTAATGGAGATGACTTAAATGAGCAATGTACCATGTATGTGGCTGTTTATGATAGCTGAACATTTATGAACAGCATATTTTGTATTCCAAATGAGAAATGCTTTTTGCCAGATTTCGGGAAATACAAGTGAATTTCCCATGAAATTAACAAGATGTTTCAATTAGCACTACTATGGCCACACACAAATTTGTCTAAAGGAATGTTAAATCCTGAATTGTTAAATGAAGAAATTTTAAGTTTTTAGAAGGCTAAAGCAAAAATATTATTTGGAGTGATTATTTTTACTTAACTTCATCCCCTACCCTTGCCTCTGCTTTGTCTTGAGTACAATGGAAGGTGTGTGAAATATCTTTCCTAGGAGATTAAAAGGGACTGAGGTCTAAACAGTGCTTTACCATTAGGGAATAGATCAGAAATGTCCTCAGCTTAATCACATCCCTCTTATTTTGAGCCCTTTTTCCAATAAGGGAGGCCTAGTAACTGGGTATATGCACTGTACAAACATGTATTACTAATTTAGTTTATGGTATCTCCAAAGATCATAGAATCATTGAAGAAACCATTTTCAACCCCCTGCTGAAAGTAGGACGAATCCCATCTAAATCGTCCCAGCTAGGACTTTGTCAAGTCAGGACTTAAAGACCTGTAGGGAAGGAGATTCTACCACCTCCCTACATAACGCCTTCCACAGCTTCGCCACTCTCACAGTGAAATAGCTTTTCTTAACACTCAGCCCAGATCTCCTGCATTGCAACTTGAGACTGTAGTGCCTCAGTCTGGCATGTCACCACGGAAAACAGCCTCCGTCCATCCTCTTTGGAATCCCCTCTTCAGGTAGTTGAAGGCTGCTCTCAGATCTCTAAATAAGCCCAAATCCCTCAGTCTTTCCTCGTAAGTCGTGTGCTCCAGCCCCTAATTGTTTTTGTCACCCTCCTCTGGACTCTTTACAGTGTGTCCACATACGCTCTGCAATGAGGGGCTCAGAACTGGATGCAATACTCCAGATGAGGCCTCACCAGTGCAAAATAAAATGAGACAATCACTTCCTTGGATCTGCTGGCAATGCTCCTAACTAATGCATGCCAGTATGCTGTTAGCTTTCCTGCTACCAAGGCACACTGTAGACTCATATCCAGTTTCTCATCCAGTTGAATCCCCAGGTCCTTTTCTACAGAACTGCTCCTGGGTCTTACCCACAAAAGCTCATTACCTAATAAATGCAATTGTTAGACTTTAAGGTGCTGCAGGACTGCCTTTTGTTTTGTTTTATTGCTTAGTCAGACAGTTCCTAGCCTATGGCAGTGTTCAGGATTTCGCTGTCCTAAGTGCAGGACTCTGCACTTCTTGTTAAACTTCTTCAGATTTCTTTTCTTTTGGTCCAATCCTCCAACTTGTCCAGGTCTCCCAGCAACCTATTCCTACCCTCCAGCATAATCAACCTTCCCCCTCTAGTTTAGTATTATCTGTGAACTCTCTGAGAGTGCAATTCATCCCCTCATCCAGGTCATTGACAAAAATACTGAACAAAACCAGCCCCAGAATCAACCCTTGGGTCAACCTTATTATTATTTTTAATTATTACTTTTGTAGTGAGCAGAGATGGTCCCCTTTTTTCCTGGTCCTGTTAAGTGTTCTCTTTTATTTTACTTCCTTTCACGCTGCTGTCTGACAAAAGAAGGACTTCCTGAGGTCAAGTTTAAAAGCTACAAACATAGCTGTAACATCTTTCCTGCTCCCTGTTTCTTCTCCAACGCACATATACTGCTTCCTCATTCACTCTACCATTCTCTTTCCACATGGACTGTCATTCCTCAATTATTCTATAGTTTGATTCATTATCCCCTTCTCTCTCCCACTCATTCTTTCCCTTATACTTTTCCATTCCCTCCCCAAAAATCACCTCTCCCCCACACTTTTGCTCTGTTCCTCTGTGTGAGAGAGAGAGATAGAGTGAGAGCGCGCAAGAGAGAGAGCGTACAAAGGAAACACAGTCTCTGTCTCTGTAGGAGCCTGATTTTTTATACATTTCCTACCTGGGCTAGAAATGGTGGAAGATGTGACAGCTGTGTAGACTCTGGGCCCCAGAGGGCCCCTGGTTTTTTAACACTCTAAACCTGCATTTGGTCTCCCACTGATGAGAAATATTTCTGAAAAAATCCTAGGGTAGACAATGATACAGAAAATGGAAAAGACAGAAAGATACAAAATTCTTGTCTACAGTTGGGTCAGTGAAACAAAATGACTTCTACCCATCTCTCTGTATACACACAGAGGTTATTGCCAAACTTGGCTCCGTAATTAGCCTTTCTTCAATTTAATTTGTTCTAGATCCATTGACTAACTAATCGGTGTATGCTACCTATTTTCTAGATAATTAAAAAAAAATCTGTGCAGCTCTGCATGACACTTACATATTGCTATGGTGGAAAGTATTTATCTGAGAAACCAAATACCAGGGAAAAATTCTTGGCTCTTACAAATATAATGCTATTAATTTGTTCTTACAGCAAGTACTGAATCTCAGAGTCCTCCACACCTATTTATATCTATAATATTCCTTCAGCTAGACACTAAATAACTTATTAATGTTAATTACAACTAAACTGTGCATCAACATAGCAAATGAAGTATCTTATGGGCTGTATCGCTAATTGGGTTAGGAAAAAGGTGAGCAAAATGATACAGTAGGAACTCTTCTGTGTGACTTGGAAAATAGGATTGAATTTTTGTATTCTATTGTAGAGGGGTCTAAAAAACAATGAGAAGGGGCTGAGTCTGGATAGTGAAATGGGATTATTAGAGTCAGGGGTCACTTATTTGCAGGGAGGCTTTTCCAGATGGTGGAGGTAGCATTGGAGCAGGATCAATTCCATTCTCCAAAGCAAAGAAGGCAATGGGAACAAAAATAAATTGGTATATAAGGATTGCGTAGACTGGAAAGAGATAAAGGGAGAAATTCAGAGGAGGGGGGAGGTCTGTGGAGAATCATCAACCTGGGACTTACTGAAAAATTCTGGGGGATGGTTGTTGAAATAGGAGAGGTGCTGCTGAATTTTGGACAAATTGAACCATGAACAGTTAAAACTTGGCAAGTAGGAATTATAGTAATATGCTCCAGGTGAACAATGGAAGAGCAGATGAAATGTAGGGATGTTTTCAGTGCTGATAGGCTAATTTATTCCAGGTCTAAGAACATGAATGGTGGGCAAGAAAATAGAGTCAAGACAAAAGTTCCCAACTTGCAACTGTGACGAATGTTTGTCAGGAGGCTAGAAGTGTCAAGGTACAGCTTTAGTATCTAATGCTCTCTTTACTATTTATTAGAACAGTGATTTTGGATATGTTGAGTTACGAGTTTGTCACTGTCACTCCTATGAGGAATGTGGATACAAGCATAAAGTGATGAAAGGAACAGAACAATGAAGGTGTTATAAATGTGGTTATTACTCTCATTGAAGCAATGCCCTTTTCAACAAAGGGTTTCACCATGAGAGAGTCATTACTAATTATAAAAACTCCACCTTGAGTCCAGCATACCAAGCCTGGCACCCCTGGTGGTTGCCTGGGTCACCTGCCCTAAAATCTGGCCCCAACTATAGTACAGTTTCTTCATTATAGCAACAGAGAGAAAGCTGTACTAGTCTATATACTATCAAAACAAAAAAGCAGTCAAGTAGCACTTTAAAGACTAACAAAATAATTTATTAGGTGAGCTTTCGTGGGACAGACCCAGTTCTTCAGACCATAGCCATACCAGTACAGATTCAATATTTAAGGCAAAGAGAACCAAAAACAGTAATCAAGGAGGACAAATCAGAAAAAAATGATCAAGGTGAGCAAATCAGAGAGTAGAGGGGTAGAAGGGGTGGGGAAGGTCAAGAATTAGATTAAGCCAAGTATGCAAACGAGCCCCTATAGTGACTCAGCAAATTCCTATCCCGGTTCAAACCACGTGTTAATGTACTGAATTTGAATATAAAAGACAGTTCAGCTGTCTCCCTTTTATAGTGGTGTGAAAATTTCTCTCCAGTAACACGCAAACTCTTCATTATGGATTTCTCAATAAAATCTTTCTTCATGTATGACCGTCTTTTCTTTTAACTTCATATACATTAATTAGTGAGATGGTATATCTTCTTTTTTTTTTTTTGTATTCCTATGTATAACATAACTTTGTAATGGGTAATACATGAATAGAAAGTGAATTTTATTGTAGTGGAAATAGCATCTGGACTTCACACCTGCATATTTTCTGCTTCAAAAGTGAATATCAAATCTGTGATTGGTTGTGCACCTTGCTCCATAAGCAATCAGTTCTGTCACTGTTGATAATTATCAACCTGTACTGAATTGGCCTAAGAGTTTTTGTCATAATTGTTTTACTTCCTTCCACCACCTGCAAATGCAGAACACAAGAGAGAACTAAAGTGAAATAAATAGCAGCTGTTCTGTTCCCTGCTAGATAAATCTTTGCCATACCAGAACTCTCAGCAACAGTTCAAATAATTTGAAACAGGAAGATGGGAAGGTGATGCAGACTGCTAAACAAAAATAGTTTACGAGAAGGGTCATGTGAATAGAAGGGTGCTGATATCTGGCATTCTGTTTTTGTGGCCTGAGGAGATTTTTATTGTTCATCTTTCTGTGATATTTCCAGAGATTATGGCAGAAATGGTAACTAAATATACCTTAAGACCAATTAGACTGTGCAAAAGCCATATTCTGTCAATATAAATGACTTTGCTATGTAATGCTAGTTTTCTTTAAAAACACAGATTCATTTGTTTAAAAGTGTTTCCTATAGAAATCTAATGGTAGACTGTTCCAAGAGAGTGAAAATTTACAGTTTACCAGAGTTCACCTTGTGGGTGTTAAAATTATTCTTGGTACCCAATATTGCTGGTATTTTTACAATGCAAAGGTATTGGCCATTTGCTTATGCAACATCTACCCAATTAAAGAAGAGTATCCAGTAATGGCTCTGCAACTAGTTGGAAAATATTTTTGGCTACATCTATGCTAGAAGCATATATCGACAATAATGCCTGTCTACAGAGTTGTGTTGATAGAAACTCTGTTGACAGAGTGCATCTACACACAAATGCAGATCGACATAGCAATCTGCTCTGTCAACAAAGAGCAGCCAGACTGCCCTGCCCTCTGTCAACAAAACAGCTGACCAGAAGCTCTGCAAACAGGGCAGCCCGGTGAGCTGGAAGCCCTCTGTAGTGTAGACATGGCCTTGGTGTTTCAGACTTTGTCAAGTGTTTTTTGAAAGTACTTCACTCATAAGACACCTGTAAGACAAACTAATCATAGCAGACCATTTCAAGATTGACTGGCCACAAATATACAGTTCTCATTTTAGTCTACCTATGTTTTATATCATCTCAAAACAATGTGCTTTCCATAACAAGGATATAAATGAACTATCAAAGGACTATATGCTGTACTCCCACCAACTTGAAGTTTGGTCATATGCTCTGTGGGCCTAATTTGTTTAGACTTGCTGACTTAGAAACAATATGAATAATTGCCATTATGCTTCCTCAGATGTCCCATAGTGTAATTGCTCTCTGAACCAAACTCTCCCCTAAGTTACACCCACTGAAGTCTTGAAAATCTTTGCTTTCATGCTAGCTGCTCTCCCAGTGCTTTAGGTAAATCACCTCAGAAAAGGCATTGCTCCTCTCAGTGCCTGATACGTATCTCCTAGTTCTGTTAGCCTGTTTACAATGGCTCTTTACCATGCTGTAACTTGCTGAACTTAGGGAGGGGGGGAATGTTGGTTTTCACACCCCTGTGCAAGACAGTTGCAGCACAATAACAGGCAGGTATAGACAAGCCCTTAATGTCAACATACGATAGACTCTGATAACTTCATATGCATTAAGGACTGTAACAGGTTGAGGCCAGCAGCCTCCAGGTGGAAGGGGGAAGGGAACTCAAGACCCAGCCTGGGCTCAGGGAAGAGCAGAAAGAGCTAATTAAGCTCCCAGATGGAGCCAGTATGATGTGGCAGCAGGCAATCAATTAATGAGAGCCAACTGAACTGATGGCCAGCAGGCTTAAAAGCAGCCAAGACAAACAGGGTGTGGGGGGAAGACTATGAGAGAGGAGGTGGAGGAGTTTGGGCAGCCATTGATAAGGAGGAAAGGAGACAGAAAAAGTGGATTAGGAGTTGATAGAGCACTGGTAGGAAGGTGGGCAGGGAGGAGTAGTGGGCTCCCTTCCCCTCAGCCAAGTTGACAGCCTTGGCTGGGACTAGAGGTGGGGAGAAGACCAGCCAACTGACAAGATCAGTAGAGGGGCAGAAGCCTTACTTCTGTTACAGTCTGGAACAGAAGCAAGGGACCCAAGCCAGACAAAGGGACACCTTGACACAGGGCACACATATTTAGAGAAATAAATGACTTTCAGCAGATCATATCCTTTCCCCAATACCTTACAAGGCATGTATTGTATGCAAGATTGCAATCAGATATAAATAAAGAATATGAACACTCCTCTAAAGTACAGAATGGCCCACAGTCATTTTAGACAAAACCTCTAGACTTGTTAGGCCTTGTTTATAGTCTTTTCTACTTACTTCTGTTACTAAAATGAGTCTACATCTTTGTTATTAAAATAGTCACTGTGAGTAAAATTAATATCAATTTTAGATTAAGGAAGTTAAAATTTGTCAGTGCTGGTTTTTAAATTACATGATGTATAAATAGAGAAAGTTTAAATGTCCATATTTAAGAAGTAAAGGAGGAGACTGCTTAAAGATAAGTTTTCTGAAGCATGTGTTATTGATGTGTCACAAGTAATAGGGAATGTTCACAACAATCTAAAGATAAACATAATTAGAATGACAGATTGGCTAAGATTATTTTTATGTCTAACTGAGCAAAAGCTTTATTTTAATTAAAAGACAACACCGAGCAGAAGTGGAGAAAAGACATTTGGTAGATTAGTTTCTGCTTTTTTCCAATGCCTTGTGGATTACAGATTAATCCTGCATTAAACAGAATGACTGAACATACTCCTGAGAAAATGGCTTTCAGATGTCCTAAAAGAAAGAATCTGGACAAGGAGACCTTAGCCTTCAAATATTCTGCTGTCCTTGGTCTATCAGCCAACTAAGCACTAAATTCCTCTCAATCATCATATGAAAACAGGACACATGATAACAATAACCCCAGGTTCAGCTGACGCACAAAAGACTTGAGAAATCAGTTGGAAGTGAGATGAAAGAAAGTACACTTAAATCAACAGGGAAGTCAGACTCTTGCAGTGAATACACACACGCAGACAGTCTGTAATGTGTTCTTAATAAAAGATCATCACAGGAGAGTTTGTAAGAGTAGGGATTTTTTTAAGATATAGATTTTCCATAGAAAATCTACACAGTAGAATAGGCACATGCCTCGGATTCAGTGAGTTTAATCATACATCTGTGACAGCAATTTAATTATTCTTGTTTTCTGAGAGATGATGTTTGTTTATTCATTCGCTTCTTTGAAGACTGTAATAAATGTTCTTTAGTTATCATGAAGAACATCTCCCACTGGAAAAAGCTGTCAAAACTGACACAGCTAACAATGGTTCAAATTTTAGTGAGTTTTACAAGATTTTGTCTGCTCATCTGATCATATTTCCTTGGCCAGTTTTTATTTGCAAGGATTTAAAGTCTCTTGAGTATAAGATAAGATTCTGCCATTTGGAAGATAATTACTCATGAAACCAAGAAAAGTAGTCCTGCAACTTAACCTAAAACACTGGCTTGCTGAGAAATAGGAAGCATTATCAGCAGGTTGGTACCTGGAAAGAGGTATTCAGAATCTCTCCTTTACAAATTCCACATTTTATTTTGTTCCTGTAATTTCTGGATCAGCGTTAGCCATTCCTTTATTTCACTGTAGTTGAACCCAGTGGATTGAGTGTGCTTTATTTCCCTAATGAGCCTTTATAATCATGTTTTTTTCTTTCCAGAGTTTGGACTGATTTTATTACTATGATCCCCTGAGGGGATAAAAAGAGTAATTTGATCCATGGTTCCATAGATTACATCAGACAAAGCATACTAATGAATGCATGCTTTTGTAATCAGTCAGGTGCTACTTAATTCATGATATCATTTAAACAGCATTTTCTGCAATATTAGGTTTACACTGCAGATTTGATAGTAGAAGAAGTGCTGTGCGCAAGTCTGAGAGCAAGAGCCCTGGGCTTACACTCACAGCCCCAGGCTGCTGACGGCAGGAGTCTCTCATGCTCAGCCCCAGGCTCCCACTCTGAGCCTCAGGCTTCTGCTCTCTGCTCCAGGTGAGTGACAGCAGCAATCCACTGCTCTCAGTCATGGGTGGCCAAGAGTGGAAAAATCATGCAAATGTAATAAAAGATCTTACTACCACAAATAATAAGGCCCATTATTATTTTTCGGTGTTTTTTCCACGGCTTGTCTACAGCTCAGCCACAAGTTTTGGATGATTAACCCACATTTCAAGTTGGACCTTAAATAATCAGGCTAATAATGACCTCCAGACATTGCTAAATTTGGAGAAAAGCCCCCAAATAAAACAGCTCTAAATGATTCATATTGTATGAGACTTTCAGTTGGGGCTTATTCATTTAGGGATGTAAAGAAGCCAGGAGACACATGCTGGCATTTATATCAATAAATAATGTTTTGTAACCTCCTCATTGCAAAAAAACTATCACTGTCCCCAGATGGTACAAAAAGAATAAGTTATTGGGAGGCATGAACAAACTTCATAATTTAAATGGGATCGCTCTTCTTACCCAATCAAGCAGTTTCATTTGTGTCATGTGTGCCAAGGAAACTTTTATTTCTGTTCTTAGGATGAAAGTTTACTCTGCATATATAGTCTGATTCAAGCCCATAAAATACTTGCATAAAATGGGCTTTTGAGGGAATTTCAGATGGGATTCATTAAGGTTTCAGCTCCTCAGCTGCCTTTGTTGTCATCTCTCATCTGAAATTGTCCTCACAGCACTTCTATACCACCTTTTGAGCCCGTAGGTTTAGTCAATCGTGTGTCCACTGGAGCCTTTCTGAACCTGTTTTCGAAAACTCCCTTTCTGGCCCTACTTCCAAGGTATGAATGGATTGCAAACACTGGCCCATGGCATATCTAGCCTACCTGCACCTCACCATTCCTACTACACTGCAAAAACAGGGGTTTCTGTAGCACAGAAGGCCCTACATTTGGATTTCCATAGTTTCCTATTTCCTACTGAAATCTTCAGTCATAACCAGTACAGCTTTTGACATTTAATTTGTAAAAGTTAGAGTAAAAGGGGTCTGATTCTCAGAGGGCACTTGCTTACCATTAAATAAATTCTCACATTATTGATCAGTTATGAATTGCATTGTTTTTCTGACAATTTTGTGTGCTGTTTTCTAATTAGGAAGCTCACCTTAGCTCTTTCTGTTCCACACCTTAATTTTCTGCAAATCTTTGTTTACAGATGCTCATGGAAAGATTGTAAGAAAAATTTCAAAAGAAAAAACATCTCAGGAAAGCTAGTACAAATGACAGACCATGGGGAATTAGACATGCTTAATGTTGAGGCAGTGCAGTATGTGGAGCATTTCAACCTTTAGAGCCAGCAGCTGAAATCCCACGAAGACCACTAATAGCTAGCTGTTTGATGCCTCTGTAAAAGCAGTGGGGTCATAGTATATAGATTGTGAACAGATGCCCACATCTCAAAAGTGCCCCTCTAAACTGGCACCAATTTGTACCCTTTTGGCAGTCACAAGGAAGCCAATGACTGCTTTACCAGCTTCAGGAGGTCATCTAGTCCAGCCCCTGTCCTCTTGGCAGGACCAAGCTCCATCCCCCTCCCCTCCTTTTTAAAAACAAAAACCCATTTTGCCCCAGATCCTAAATGGCCCCCTCAAGGATTGAGCTCACAACTGTAAGGTTTAAGAGGCCAATGCTCTAACCACTGCACTATCCTTCCCCCCTTCAACTCCAGTCCCCTTTACTCACAGTAGGACCTATCACCATCCCTGGCAGCTTTTTTTGGGTAAGCCTGCTTGCCCCAGAACCCTAAATAGTCCCTTCAAGGATTGGGCTCACAAACCTGGGTTTAGTAGGCCAATGCTCAAACCACTGAGCTATCCCTGCCTGACTTTCCCTGGCTAAATGGCTGTCTAGGAGGTAGCTGAGGTATGTTGGTACTGCAATGCTGAGAAACTTGCTACTGCACACAGCATATCAGTTCATTGGACAAATAGAGAAATACAGCTTCTGTGGCTATCCATCTGTCTCCTAACTGAGCATCCAGTTTAGTTAAAAATACAAAATCGCCAGTGCATGTTGGTTCACAAATTCAAAATGACAATAGGACTAACTCTGATATCATGCCAGTTTAAATCTAGAGTACCTGGATCGAAGTTAATGGAGTTACACCGCTGTAAACCTACTGTGAGGTTAGAATTGGGCCCTCTTGTATGTAAAAGGAGATTAATATGAACAAAGAAATCAAAGCACTATAAAACGGACCTTTTAGCCATGTGATAATGTGTGTGGCTTTCATCAACCTCAGCATTTCAGTTATGAGCAGTACAGTGCAAAATCTTCGCAAAGCAGTAGTTTTTCCTCCTAGGGCAGTAAACCCCAGAAATAAATTATATATTCTTGTAACATTTGCTTCTGCGGGAGTAGTTTACAGTCTCATGAAAGGTTTGAATGTGAAACAAGAAAGATATTTGTGTGCAACTCCATACAGTTTTTGCTTCATATTCACAAGTATTTTGTGATACTTCAGACAGGAAATGCAATAGATGTGCAATATATGATGCTAACAATGGTTAGCTATGCATAGTTAGAAAGTCCAGTCCACTTATTTGAACACAAGAAAATTTATAATCGAAAGGCAGTCAGGGTGGCCAGAATATCTTCACTTCTACTCATTTTTGGTTTTACATATGGAAATCTGAGCTGCTGAAGAAAAACAGATTTCTTTAAGACTCTCCCCTTTTGTATTACACACTACATACATTTCACTTCTTTTCATTGTGGGCATAAGTGCCTTAGAGCAACTTCTAAGAAACCACGTAAATACTCCAACAGTTTTATGTGATCTGATTATTTTTGCTCTAGAGACTATTAGGTTAGGTCACTTTTTGTTTTACATTACATCGTTGGGCACATGTACTGCATATCACATAAATGTACTAGCAAGGATTATTTGAAAAAAGTGACAGTAAAGGGGGTATGCAGTTTAGATGCTACATGTTTATCACTTTCTGAAAATCAGACATTTCAAAGTTCGCTCATGTTGTACACCCAAAACTAAGATCTCTAGTCCAATTTGAAAAAACAAAAACAAAAACAAACCCTGCCCTTTTAAGTAAACTACTGCAGAAAACAGCAACCAGGACCAAATCAACATTTTTACATGGTTTGAGTTTCATTCTAAACCTATACTTTATTTCTTTCTCTGAAATTTCCATCCGATCTTGTGATTAGTCAGGAAATTGCAGTTGAAGACACCTATTAAGTCATCATATCCATCCACCTGCCCGTGGAGGAATATTCCATATAATATATTCTAGAATGCTTTATCTAGGCTGATTTTGAATTATTCAAGCAGTGGGGCTTTTACCATTTCCGTTTGGAGACTGATCAAAAAAACTACAATTGCCTTACACATAAATATTGATTAAGAAGGCAAGTTAGTACTAGACCCACATATGGAAGAGTCACTGCTAAGAGGAAAAGCCTACTGAAACAATCATGCACATTATTCTGTGTCACATGTTGCATGCTTTGTTCTGCAAACCATTGCTGGTTTGTGGTGAGTTGACTGATCATCAGGAGTTGGCTCTCCTAATAATCTACTTCATTTTCTCAAATGCCTGTTGTCCCTGATAGTAATGGGGATTTCAGTATTATAAAGGTGTTTTTTATGGCAGGTTCATCTGTAATGTAATCTAATGGAAAATATGCTTTTCATAAACCTGCAAAATACATTTTAGATTTTAAAGATTGCCATTACCCCTTTTTCCTATCAAATTTTATAACTTTGTTGTAAAATACATACTGGGCTGTTTTACTGAAGTTTGATCTGACACATTGTAAGGCTGGGTCTTTGCCATGCATCTGGGTTATTCATTAATATAGGTCCCTCAGCTTGGAAAAAGACTCTGCTGGGTATCATATCTTGAGGTGCATCATTTACTTTTCAAGTAGATATATTCTTAATAGGTAACTTGTCATATCATTCTTGTTGTTTGAATACAGAATGAAACCTCTTAAGCAACTCCTGCAGGGACCAACAAAAGTCGTCTATCTTAGCATTAAGTCCTGAGCTAAATCCCACTGAAGTTAATGGAAGAATTTTCACATATTTTAGATTAAATCAGGCATGGGCAATTATTTTTGCAGGGGGATTATGCCAAGAATTTTGGTATGAGGTCATGACCCACACTTTTCTCTTATATTTGTGGAGGGGGGCATGTGTTCTATAACAGAATGTGGGTGCAGGTGGGCTCTGTGGGGGGGACTGTAGTGAAGGAAGGCATGAGGGGTCTTGGAGGTGGTTTGTCTGCAGGAGGGGATGCTGACCTGTGGCCAGGGTGTAGACCCTGGTACAAGCTCTTGGAGGGAAGTTGGGTGAGCATGCGATGGTTGACACCATAATAGATGTGTTTTTGATTGGTTGATTATGACTATATGTCAGCAATGGAATGAAAGAAAAGACTGACAGTTTTATGGACTGTCATCCATTGTCCTGTATTATAGCTATACAATACTAAAGAGATGATAAAATAGGTAAAATGGTAGTCAGCATAGGCCAGGTTGTGGCTTAGCCTTGCAGAGGTATGAAGGTCCATAAGCAAATCAAGCAGAGTCTCCTATGCACCCAGATCAAAGGCTACCCTTATCGCTATTCTGTGAGGAATGCAAGAATAGTTCCAACCTGCATCCCCCTGAGTACACATCTTTCCAGGAAGGCTGGAGAACAAACGAGCATCAGTAAAGACTTCTGCAGTTCACCTATGTACAGAGATACCTACAGGTCACTTTGGCTTCATGTTGCTAATGGCTACATTTCACTATCTGGTTCCATATTTGGAGAAATTGAGATTCATTGATGTGTGCAAAGAGACACTCTCAAGGCTGAATAATAACAATGACATTCCCACATTTCTGTATTATATGTCATTGAGCTATCCATTTACTATCTAATCTACACAGGATCTTTTGGTTCTGCATCTGTGTTGTTCTGCTGAAACTTTTGCATTCACTGCCTCCTGCGTGTTAGCACACTGCAGAAGCCTTAGACTAGAACACAGAGTAAGATTATTCTTTAGGGGTATTCTGACAAAGATTCCTCGTCCTCATTGGTCAGGAGGGAGTCACTTTTTTGTAAGCTTCTTTGAAGTGCTCTGTCTTTTGTCAAGATGGTGTCATAAAGTATTTTAGCATTTCTGTTCTAATGTGATAATCTCTGGTTACTTTTTTTTATTTCAGGTTTTTTAATGCCTCCTGTACTTCTAGCATCTCCATTGGACTAATCATAGAATTATAAAATTCTAGAATTGGGAGGGATATCAAGAAGTCATCAAGTCCAGTCCCCTGCTGGGACTGATGTTGATGTCAAGTTGATCAGATTCACATTTCATCCAAGTCTGATGCTGAGGTGTGGGACTGGTTCTATTTGAAATGCTCTGCCCATCTGCTTTTTCTGTACTACTTCAGTTGAAGTCTTCTCCTGTCTTTTGCTTTTGATGGACTCATGTGTAGATCCTGTGTAGATTAGATATTCACACTAAGGTCCATCACAGAAGAATATATAGAATTACAAGCACCCTATAAATCCATGTAATGACACCTCACACCAACGTACATTATGGAATATTTTTCAGTACTGTAGAATCTTGGGCAAAGTCATCTACATCATCAAGGCCAAGTACAGAGAGGTGAAGTGCTTCATTAGAGAAAAAACTTCAAGAGAGACTGGTTCCTTGTGAACAATGGCATGAGAAAGTATTGCATTTTATTTCCTCTGTTTGGTATTACCGTAAACTGGGTAATGACAGTATATATTAGCAAGACAAATACCAACACGTTCTGTCTGGCAAATGCCTAGAGCTTGACTGTGCTGATGATTTTATGTTATTAAGCAACCCTCCTCAAATGTTTCTAGGCAGTCCATTACTGGATGAGGGAGGTAACTTGGTGACACATGATGTGGGAAAGGCTGAAATACTCAATGCTTTTTTTGCCTCAGTCTTCATGGACAAGGTCAGCTCCCTGACTATGGCACAAGGCAATGCTGAATGAGAAGGAGATGGGCAGCCCTCGGAGGGGGAAGAACAGGTTAAGAGCTATTTAGAAAAGCTAAATGAACACAAATCCATGGGTCTGGATTTAGTGCATCCAAGGGTACTGAGGGAATTGGCAGATATAATTGCATAACCTTTGGCTATTATCTTTGAAAACTCACTGCGTTTGAGAGAGGTCTCGGATGATTGTAAAAATGCAAATGTAGTGCCCATCTTGAAAAAAGGAAAGAAGGACAATCCAGGGAGCTATAGACTGGTCAGCCTCACCTCAGTCCCCAGAAAAATCACTGGGGGAATCCTCAAGGAATACATTTTGGACCACTTGGAAGAGGGGAAAGTGATCAAGAGTAGTCAACTTGGATCCACCAAGAGCAAGTCGTGCCTGACCAACCTGTTTAGCTTCTATGATAAGGTAACTGGCTCTGTGGACATGGGGAAGTCAATGGATGTGATATACCTTGACTTTAGCAAAGCTTTTGATACAGTCTTCCACACTATTCTTGCTCATGATATAAGGAAGTATGGATTGAATACATGGACTGTAAAATGGATAGAAAACTCACTTGACAGATAGGCCCAACAGATAATAGTCAGTGGCTCAGTGTCTGGTTGGCAATTTGTTTCCCGTGGAGTGCCCCAAGGATCGGTTCTAGGTCCAGTAAATTCAACATCTTTATTAATGACCTGGGTGAGGGGACGGATTACACCCTCAGCAAATTTGCAGATTACACTAAAGTAGGGGGTCAGGCACATACATTGGAGGGTAGGGATAGGGTTCAGAGTGACCTAGACAAATTGGAGGATTGGACCAAAATAAATTTGAGGTTCGACAAGAGAAATGCAGAGTCTTGCACTTGGGAGGGAAGAATCCTAAGCACTGTTCTAGTCTGGGGACTGACTGACTATGTAGCAATGCAGCAGAAAAGGAACTGGGGAGCACAATGGATGAGAAGCTGGATATGAGTCAACAGTGTGCTGTTGTAGCCAACGTGATTAGTGGCGTGTTGGGGTGCATTACAAGAAGCATTTCCATTAAATCTAGAGAAGTTATTATTCCCTTCTACTCGGCTCTGGTGAGGCCTCATCTGGAGTATTGTGTACAGTTCTGGACTTCCCAGTATGGAAAGGATGTGGACATATTGGACAGGGTTCAGGGGAGGGTAGCAAAAATGATTAGAGGTCTGGAGCACATAACCTATGAGGAGAGGCTGAGATATTTGGGCTTATTTAGTTTGCAGAAGAGAAGACTGAAGGGTGATTTGATACCAGTCTTCAACTTTCTGAAAAAAGGCTTTAAAGAGTATGGAAAGAGACTGTTCTCAGTGGTGACAGATGAAGAATGGTCTGAAGTTACAGAGGGAGAGATGTAGGTTGGATATTAGGAAAAACTATTTCACTAGGAGGGTGGTGAAGGACTGGAATGTGTTACCAAGAGAGGTGGTGGAATCTCCCTCCCTAGAGGTTTTTAAGTCCTGGCTTGACATAGTCATGGCTGGGATGATTTAGATGGGGTTGATGCTACTTTAGGCAGGGGGCTGGACTGTTAGGTCATTTCCAGCCCTAGAATTCTATGATTCTATGAAAATGGCAGGTCAAACAGAGTCAATAATGAGGTATTCTAGAAAGAAAGTTCTTGAAAGTCAAACATTGAGTAGTAACATCACATTAGAAGGCAAAAATATCAGACAAGTTGAACACTTTGCACAGCATCTTATTGGCCAGTGGAGACCTCAAAAAGAAAGTGACCTCAAGTATATTAAAGACATCCACCACACTTAACCTCAATAATATATTGGAATTACAACATCAGAACAAAACTAAGAATTTTCCATTTTCAGTTTTCATGATACTCATATATGGGTGTGAGAGCTGTAGATCTATGAAAACATTAGGAAATTGGACATCTTTGAAAATAAGTACCTACACAAGATTCTGGGCATTGATTGGGAAGACTTCACACTCCAGAAAGTGATCTGAGATATCATCAACCAGCCTCTGCTTTCCACCAGAATCAGAAAGAAGTGCTGGGTGTATTTGAGGAATATACTCTGGATGACAACCACAGATTCCCATGAGAAGCTGTCAAGTGGAAGCCATTAAGTGTGAGGAAATACAGTGCCCAAGAGAAAGTTTAAGAAGAACCTTTAACAGTGAGGGCAGAATAGTCATTCTGAAAAGCATAGAGCAAATGAAAGCAGCAACAAATGATGGAGGGATGGAGGAGACTAGTTTCCACCCTGAGCAGCAGCAGTGGGCATGGGAAGGATGTTAAGAAAAATCCACTTAGTAGTTTCTGATGTGTGTGTTTAAATGCACACCTTAGTGCCTTCAATGCATCATGTTGCACCTAATTGGTATTTTAAAAGGAAAACTTAAAATGCAAGAGCATACACAAGCGAGGAATTGATAGTGCTTGTCAGCAGTTAAACATTTGAAGTGAGCTTTGAACTTCACACTTCACTGAGATGAACAGAATGTTGGGAGTAAATTTTGCACGCTTCACGGAGATGAAATGGAACAGATGATCTGTGAATTCACACAAATATTCTGTGTGTTTCAAGGGGTCATTTTCAGTCTCTCTCTTGCTCATGGCATCTGTTTCAGCACCTCAGCCTATCTGACTATATAAAGATACAGTATCTAGAGCCAAGGTGGGCAATAGTTTTCACAGGGGGCCTCTCCAAGGCTGTATCTAGACTGCACAACACAAATTGCACAACACAATTTGCGTATCTTTTGTCAACAGTCTTGTTGGGAGAGGCTTTTCTGACATTTGGCCCATCCACACAGGATGAAATATCAGAAAAACAACCTCTGTCAAGACATCTCCTATTCCTCATGGTATGAGGTGTACAGGGATGTTGACAGAATGCTTGCAACCAGCAAATCTCTTCTGGCAGATCTGCAGTCTGGACATGTGCTCTGTCGACAAAACTTCTGTTGACAGAAGTCTTAAGTCTAGACATCATCCAAGAATTTGGTAAGTGTTCACGGGCCTCAATTTTCTGCTCTATTAATGGAGGGACTGCAGGTTCTAGAATGGAGCTGAGTGAAGGAGGGAGTTCCAATCAGTAGATTGAGCTGCAGGGCCTGGGAGGGAGTTGGGGTGGAGCAGGGAGTTGAGGTGCAGGCTTTGGCTGGGAGGTGCCCACTGTAGGTTGCTCCCCAACAGTGGCTCAGCGAGCCACTCAGGTGGAGCGCAGCGGGTATCCATGCCAGCAAGCACTACTCATTGTCTGCTCTGCCTCCAGGTGTACACCCTTACAGATACATGCTTTCCCCAGCAGCCAGCTGCTTTGAGCAGTAATAGGGCAGTTGCAAGCAAGCAGTGTGCCTGAGTGCTCTTCTAGGCTGTGGGACATTAGTGGCCCAGAAGATCACGGAATGCCAGATCTAAATGTTTGACAGGCCTTGACCAGCCAATAGGCTGTATTCTGTCTGCCTTAATCTAGAGTCTGTGTTGTATTGTCTCAAAGCCATCACTTGAGGGCAGGAGGGCAGAACAGAAGGGAGCATGATGATCCTCCTGCATAACAACTATAGCATTTCACTCAGGTATTCCTTCATTAAGGCCACTAATTTGCCAATGAGCTAGAGAACAGCCTTTAATAAGACAACCAGTCTTGACTTAAAGGTTCCCAGTGCTTGAGTACTTGTCACATCCTTTGGTAATATGCCACATGCTAGTTAAAAGATTAATTCTCTCTTTTACAGTTGCATCTTATTTTCAGTTTTAATAAAGTGTAGTGTTATTAGCTAGGGGCCAGCATCAAAATTCTTTTCACGATGGTGATGTCCTTCAAAAGTATCTAATTATTTTGAACTTGAAGTGGAGAAGAAATTTATTTGAATTCATCCTCATAAACGATTACTTAATTGTTCAAAGCATGGCATTTGATTAATATAACAGCTATGTTAGTTTGCTTTAGGTGCCAAAATAATAGTGGTCATGAAAAGTATCCAGCCACAATACTCTGATTGGGTGCTAGCAACTTATCGTACTCTTGGTGAAGTATTCTCTTCCATATGTTCTAAATTTAATGCTGTTTAGTTTTCATTATAATTTCCCTAGTTCTGGCATTATACGAGAGGATATAAAGTAATGAGCTTTCACTGTGCTCTCCTTTGTTTTCACCTCACATCTGCACCCACCTTGTGCATACTATGCTGATACAGCTTCTGCAAAACATTCCTGATTCTTTCCTGAGGCTAGGTTTATACCACTTTTGTGCCCCAGAAGCACAAGTGGTGTCTTGTGGGTGTCAGAAGTCACTTGCTCCTTTGTCGTCCCAACTATTTCAATCTAAGGCATCTGTGCTTGGGAAGCCAAGAATTAGATACCGGTTAACAATGTGATTATACAATGTAGGTAGAGGTGATATCCTGAATGGTAACATTATCTTCAATATATCTGAAGACTGACCTCAAATTGTCATGTACTATGTGAGATGTTAGCTGTAGAACCATCCTTAAAGTCAATCGGAACTGTGCCACCGAAATGGGCATATTCTGCTCTCTGTTCCACCAGTATAAATCTGAAGAAAAGTTTGAAGGCAAAACACTCATCCAACATTAAACGAATACTTATGAGTACTCACTAAAATGAGGGCCAGCAGGTACCTTTGTTCACTATATGTGTGAACTCCCCCCACTGATATGAGCCTTACCCCCCCACCATGTGGCTCCAACCTGCTGCAGCCTGAAACCCCGCTGGACCTCAGACCCAATCCATGGCAGCTTGACCCCACCGCTGGCCCTGCAGACCCAAACTGCCACAGCTGGACCCCCCGACCAGCCCACAGACCCAACCTGAGGCAGCCTGAACCCCCTGCCAGTCCTTCAGACCCAACCCGCCGCAGCCTGAACCCCCCCACCGTCCCACAGACCAAACCTGCTGCAGCCTGAACCCGCTGCCAGCTCTGCAGACCCAACCTGATGAAGCCTTAACTCCACTGTCTGCCCCATGGCCCCAAGCTGCTGCAGCCTGAAACCCTGCCAGCCTCACAGAACCAACTTGCTATGGCCTTAAGCCCCCACCCGCTCCACGGGCCCAACCTGCAGTAGCCTGAACTCCCCCGACCCGCCCTATGGACCCAACCCACCGCAGCCTTAACCCCCCACTCTCTCCATGGACCCAAACTGCCACAGCTTTAACCTCCCCCTGTCCACCCCATGGACTCAACCTGCCATCAGGTTTTAACCCTCCCTGCTGCTCATGGCCCCAAACTGCCCCCAGCCTTTAACTCTCTCAAACCCTGCCCGCCAAACCCAAGGTTCACTTACCTTTCAAGAGCCATGCCACATGCTGCCACTCCTTCCCTGAGTTAGGAGCACTAGGAACCAATCAGAGACTTTTACATGTATTTTAATGGGAATTTACTGTCCCTCTTACGAGTTTTCACCTACGAGCAGAAAGTTGGGAACCAGTTGTGCGTGTATAGCGAGGGATGAGTGTACTTCTGATTTAGAAAAACACACCTGTAGAATTTGTCTTATTACATTGAAAAGGTAAACAAGAGCCAGTACAAACATTGTCTTTGATCTCCCTAAACAAGTAAAGATAATAGTAACACGTTTAATTCAGGAAATAACAAGTTTCTTTTCCTGCACAAATAAAGCGTTTCCTGTAACTGACATTTTTAAATTTTTCCCTGATTTCCCACAGCATAAGACTGTTGTATGGATTTACATATTTCATGGATGTGTTTTCTTTAATGAAACACAGTTATTGCCAAGAGGTGGAAAAACATAACAGGAAAATGAATCCAAATAAGCTGAACCTAAATGCTGCTGCTTCTGTAAGGGGGAAGGGTGGGAGGGGAAAGGGGGGAGAACCCTTCCTGTGTCTACAGTTCCTGGTGTGCTTTTACTTTAGCATTATTTAAATGCCAAGGATACCATTAATAATAAGAAATGAACAACAATGATTTTTTTTTAACTGCCCACTCACTGTTGTTAGAAACTCTCCTTTTCCTGTGAGCCAGTTAAGGAAATAGGGTAACAAACTCATGTTTTGTTTTAGGAGTCTATCAAGCTTGATTTCAGCAGATGGGTGGCCAAGTGAGCACTCTAGTATTGAAGAAATTCTTCTCCTATATTTCTCATTTTTTGTTTGTTTGCTTATTAGTTTCTACTTTTTCCATTTAAGGACTATCAAAAGAGAGGAAAGGCTGACTTTTACACAGCTTTGCTTCCAGTTTCAATCTTCATTCACTTTCCTGTGTGACACTTCCCCCCACACCCCAGCCATTGTACTAATTTCATGCACGTTGCAATTCCTTGTTGTACTTGAATAGCTGATAATAGCCATTTTTTGTTTGTTGGTTTGTTTCGGCCACAGTTTTCTCTGGAGGTTGATTCTGTGCAGAAAGCAATCAGTAAATCCTATCCAGTGAGCAACAGCCTTTAATATACAAGTATATACATTTTAAAGTTATAATGAAACCTGAACACAAGATGACCCCCATAAGGCCAACCTCTGTGTTAACAGACCACCCCAAAATATTCACAAACATGCCGAGTACATGCCTTATCACCCATACTTAGAAGCCCATCTTGTTTAAGCAATCAGCTTGTATTGATCAATTGTGTGATTGCTTAACATGGCTTTCACTGTAGGAAAGTATATTTAGATTATTGGCTATTGTCATCTAGCACTAAGTAAAGTTCTGAGGTGTGTCTTGTATGGAAAATAATTAGGCACTATAAGATGAAGCCTAAATGAGTAAAGCATGACAAATGGTTATGATGGGCTACATTCTGGGACCATTAAGAAATTGAGGTAGCCTCAAAAATGCTATTTTGAGAATGGCTTTAGAGAGTGATCATATTACACCGGGACTGTGTAGTGGGCAGATTTCATCAAGGGGAAGTTCAACAAACTACTCTCCCTCCATGCAAGAATGCAACAGCTGAGGTCAATGGAGGGGCTTGAGATGAAGACCCCTCTTTACAATGAGAGCAGGCAGAGGTTCAAGCTATGGACTTTGCTTCCCTCCATCATTTGCCAAAGCACAGGTTTGTTAGCCCTCCAGGCATGCTGCACAGCTTTCTGATAAGGGGGTGCTGCTTTAGCAGGGTTATTACTATTATTTGGGGAAATTAGTTAGGATGATCCTGGCTGGGCAATTTGTTTGTTCTAGTTTTTGTTCCTGTGATTGGTAGTTTAGTTCTGGTACTGTGCCTAAAGCTGTGGATAGGTGATACAGAATTTGAAATAAATAAATAGACAGCACAGCTGTTAGATTCAAAAATGAGGTTGAAAGATAGGAGCTCCTGATCTGATCAAGCCACGTAACTTACTTGCTTTCAGCTTTAAAATGTAGAACTATACTTACTTCCACCAGTGTTAAAAGAACACTGAAGATTAAAAGTGCTAAATAAATGCAATTGTTAATAATCAATAAAATTATTATTTTATCAGGCATTACTTGTAAATGTAAGACATATAGCTCATCAGTATTTTTTAAAGTGACTTAAAAACTAGGCACATTTTCAAGAGACTTAGGCACTTGGGAACCTGAGTTTCACTGAAAGTCAGTGGGAAGCAGGCTCCTTGGTCACTCACTGGCACTCCTGAAAACTTTTCCCCGTGATGAGTGGTGCAGATAATAACACAAAGTGATCAATGTTGACCATCTCTTTCAATTTTATGACTCTGTTTATAGTCACTTGTAATGGTGCCAGACATTAAACACTGAAGTTGAAATTTTCCATGTTGATTCCATGCCAGAATTTAGGGAAAATTTTCAGCCAAAAAGCATTGGTCCTTTCTCCAAACATGGCTGGGGAGAAATATGTAGTTTTGCACTTAGAAAAATTGAAATTTGGTGGGAGCATGCCCAGGTGTCAGGAAAGAGCCTTTAGATTCCCTTATGAAAATCCATTATGATGAGCCTCTGAAAATCTTAGTTTAAAGATACTCAGAAAAGACTTGTTGACAGTTTGGAAATACATTTGTAAAGATTCCCTCTTTATTGAACACATTCCAGTCCTGGGTTGCATAGACTAATCTGGACTTGTCCCACAGATGTTTGTCTTGTTAGCCTGGGCATGCAAATACAAAGCAGGGTGACAGTCTATCCTCCACTGTCAGTGCTCCCACGCGGACACCCAAGTAGGAAAGCAGAGTAGCTGGAAACAGTGTGAATGAAATTCTGAGAGGAGGTGGTGAGAGGCATTACCTAAGATTTGCGTTTGGCTTCATAATCTTAATTTTGTTTTAAAATACTTGTGTGTGTGTGAGAGAGAGAGAGAGAGAGAGAGAGAGAGAGCAAACTATGTTGGTATTGCATATATTAGCTTGCATAATAATCAATTTATGAAAGATAAACATTAAAGTTTTCCTGTAAGTAAAATTCATGTTTCTTAGTTCTTTTCCCTCCCTCCCGCTCTTCAGTTTCCCCTTTTGTTCTGTTATCTTTAAATTTTCCTTGTATTTTACCCCCATCTAATTCATCCCTCTATTTCAGTTTGCAGTTCCTTGTCTTCTATCATCTTATTATTTAAGATCTTTTAAAATTATATGCAGAACGTTTCTGTTGTGCTTTTTCTTGCATCTTGAATATTGAATCCACTCGACTTCCTCTGAAAGCTCTGCTCTCTCTGTCCAGTTCCTTCTGCCTTGAACTATTTAGAGGTGACATAGGCATTGAAAATAATGTTGATGGGAAGTGTTCTCTCATCTTACAGGAACCACTGGTGGTGTAAAGCTGGTAAATCTTCCTGTGCCAGGGTGGCTGAAAGAATTGCTGGGCCTCTGAGTAAGGTTGGGCCACCTGGGGGAGGCAGGGCCTCAGGTAGAAGATGTAAAGCTAGGGGCTATCTTCCCCACAGCCAGTCCTTCAGTGCCTCCCAGAGCTGCCCCTTTGCCCTCCTACCCCTGGTACCGGGCCTGGTCTCTGCCTACCTGTTGCTAGCCTGTTGTTACAGGGGCATGCTAGGTCCAGCAAAGACAGAACATGCTGTGTTCTGGAGCAGAGGCTCTCAACCTTTCCAGTCTTCCATACCTCCTTAAGGAGTCTGACATGTGTACCCCAAATTTCACCTGACTTTAAAAATTACATGTTTACAAAACCAGATGTAAAGATACAAAAGTATCACAGCACACTCTTACAGAAATGTAGGTTACTTTGTTAGCTTTACCATATAATTATAAAATAACTCAATTGGAATATAAATTTTGTACTTACATTTCAGTGTATAGTCTATAGAGCACTATAAACAGGTTCCATGAAATTTTAGTTTGTACTGACTTCACTAGCATTTTCTCTGTAACCGGGTGTCAAAGAGGCAAATATCTAGGTGAGTTGATACACCCCTTGGAAGACCTCTGCATACCAGAGAGGGGTACGCATCTTCTGGTTGAGGACTACTGTTACAGAGATCCTGACTTGGTGAAACCAGCAGTCTGACAGCCACCGTGTGCCCCAAAGCAAGGTGAGAGAGAGAAACTGCTCTGTGCCCTTTAAAGGGGCAGGCCCAAGTGCAGAAAGGGCAGGAATTAGGGCAGTCAGCCCTTAGTGCCACTCAGACTGTGAATGTGGGCCCATCACCTCCCTCAGAGCTGCCCTGAGCAGTACAGCTGCATTGCTGCATCACTTCAAAGGGTCCCAGAGCTCTGGCCGCTACTGTCACTTCTACTTTGGCAGTGGCAGCAGCTGGACACACCCCCCCGCCACTCCTACCCCCCACCCCCAGCCCATCAGCGGGCCTGGTGAAACAAATACTTCAGCTAGAAAAGTACATGTGGGACCAAACCTGGCTGTAGCCAGATTATAGAAGCGTGTTGGGGGAAAAGAAAATATTGAATAACACTACTTCCAATGCTCTGCTAGAAGTGCTAGGCTCCTGTCCTATAAAGTTGCTCCATATCATCTCAGCATCTGAAAAATCCTCAGACATTCTTGGCTGCTCTCTCTATTGTTCATGTAAAATGTACTACAATTCCATAACGAATCACACCTGCTCAACTGTGTATCTTCATAAACTCAAAAGCTTCTGCAGCTATGAAACTTCTGGTTTAACTCAAATGTTAGGAGCTTAATACAACTGAACCAGCAGAACCTTTGTTCTTTCCCTGAGAAGAGTCATGAAGCTATATCTACTCATGAATTTGTTACAGCATTGTTGATGAAGAGCTTACACAGTAAGTGGCAGGCTTAGGGTTGCCCAAATTGCCTTTTCTCCTCTTGTCCCATGAAGAATATTAAGCCGTATGTTATCTAGACATTTCAGACATGATGCCTTTCTTTGCAGTACTTGCTAAAATGCCAGGGGATTAGCACTGTTGTTTTTAAAATTGGTGAGTAAAAAGTGGACATCACAGAATATCTTAAACAAAATTCATTGTGCACATAATTTTCCAGCAGCTCCAGGGGCTTTGAGTTTGTTCCCTAATGAAATATGAATCTGGTTCACTTGTCTGTTTCCGTATTAATATAGTAAATATTCTAGTGCTTCATTATTTTGGTCATATTATCCATACCTCCAAGTACATCATAAAACTGTTTCCCCCTTTTTGTGGTAAATGATTTTATTTCAGTGAATGGTAAGCACATGCACATTGTCCCAATGCCAGATATTGGTTCCAGAGCACCCTCTAAAATTCTCAGTTTCATGCTGGATGCTCTGTTCTGCTTTTTGCCAGCCTGCTTCCTCATGAAAGTTTGTTTTGCAAAATCATGTTACTTGTTATACTGCTTTGATACAACACTTTGATTTAACTTTTGCATTTAATTTTATGACTGAATGTCATGAATAATTTGCCTCTCAGTTATCCTCAGTCAGTGTGGGAGTATTGCAACTATTCCCTATTGTGAACTGCACATTTATGTACATCTTGGCTATGTCTGCACTAGTCCCTTCCTTTCAAAAGGGGCATGGTAATGAGTGAGTTGGGAAGATGCTAATGAGGTGCTTCCATGAATATGCAGAGCCTCATTAGCATAATGATGGCCACATGCGATTCGAAAGTGCAGCTGTCAAATCGTGCACCGCCCATGTAGATGGGGGCCTTTCGAAAGGACCCCCCCCAACCTTTGGAAGTCCCTTCTTCCTTTTAGGTTTTAGCTCTAGCAGCTGTCTATGCATTAGAAGTGACTGAGAATCATAAGCAAAGGAGGGAAGATTACAGAAGAAAAACACAAACTGTCTTAGGCTAACCAATTTTTTTTCCATTTAAATTCCTTCCCCAGTTTCTTGATTGAATACCCTCAGATACTACTTCAAAGTTCTGTC
The DNA here is from genome assembly GCF_033958435.1 of Carettochelys insculpta. Taxonomy (NCBI): domain Eukaryota; kingdom Metazoa; phylum Chordata; order Testudines; family Carettochelyidae; genus Carettochelys; species Carettochelys insculpta. Next base: position 305,849,453 of record NC_134137.1, on the reverse strand, counting down.
TAATTTGCCTTACTGCCAAACAAACACAACTGTTTCTGAATCGCTCAGGCCCTTTACTAATTTGGTTGCTGAATTTGTCTTAACTGTCTCCTTCTTTCCCTTCCCTTCACCAGTTCCATGATTGTCCAAAATTCTCTTTCCTGCACCTGGACTTCTCAATTTACTGAAAAAAATTCAGTGTAGCTCATTCTGCTCCATGTTTCTCCATCTATTGTTTGAAGGTGAGAAACATAGTCTGGCTCAGCTAAATTGGTGAGGAAGGAAGAGCTATGATTGTGAGCAGCTTCACTGTAAGAACTGGAAGCTTCAAAAGACTGGGTAAGAGTTTTCAAAGATGGTAATTTCAGGCTGTGTATATGCTATGAGATAAATTTGAATTTGAGGCAGTTAGCTCAATATTACCACATCACTGTTTTCACTGTAAATACCATTAGCTCAACTTCAGGTGCACTAATCTCGAGATTACAAAATCACAATTATCTGATGGGTATATTGTCAAGCTCGAATTCAGAAGTTTGATTAAAAGCCAGTGTGAAAGCACCACCTCTTAAAACCGAATTTATTGGCCTCCAGAGGTGTCCCGTATGGAACCCACAATGCCCCTCACTGCTCTGCTCTGGCTGCTGCTCTCCAGTAATAGGAAGACCTTGAATTTCTAAGCGCGAGCAGCAAGCCTTTGGCTGTGTGATCATGTTTGCATGAGAGCCTGAGAAATGTCTTTCTTCCTTTGTTATTAGTGCTGCAAGAGCATCTACACATTCAAATATCTTCTGCAGGGAGTTCGCAGTTCTGTCTGTACACTTGTTATTTTTGTCTGAGCTGGCCGGTGCGAGCCGCTACCCCACTGCACCATATGGCAACAGGGCTGTCGTGGGGGTCGTGGTTGCATAACACACTGCAATACTTCTTCTCAGCAGTTTACATTTGTTTGTGAAGCCCCTTCCCTCCACCACAGGCACCATGCAGTCTGGGTCTATATTTCGGTTATAAAATATTTTTGCTAATATTTGCTGTTTTCGTGCTTTGACCCACTCGGAAACATGGGGTAGGAGGGCTAGTTGACATTCCTGTTTGCATTATAAGCTCAGCGTATGATATTTCACTGACATCAACCGTGTTGGCATTATCTGTGTAGTGGAGAGGAAAGTAAAAAGTTCTTGTTTTTCCTATAATTTTCTATATTTCTTCTCACCTTAAAATACAGTCCGGGCCCCTGTATTATTTTCAGGGATGACATGCAGTGATGGGAGGTGGGATACTCAGTGGATGGCCAGTCAAGAACACAGTCATTTCATGGAAGCCTTATAGTGCACCAGAAAGCCAAAGACTCTCCCCAGTACCAATGTAATGAATGGGGAAACCAAAAGTTCTTTTTCCTTACACTTTTCTATCCTCTTTCTTCTCACTTTAAAATACAGTCTGGGCTGCTATATTATTTGCAGGGATCACATGCAGTGATGGGAGGTAGGACACTCATTGGATGGCCAGTTGAGAATACAGTCGCTGCACCTGTGTTGGCAAAGTAATGTGGGGGGAAACCAAAAATTCTTTTTTTCCCTTGACTTTTCTATCCTCTTTCTTCTAATTTTGAGGGTCCCTGCATTACTTCCAGGGATTGACATATTTTCAGGAATAAGGAGGGGAATGAGGAAAATGCAATGTGGGAAGATGATATCAAGGCCAGTGAGCATACTCAGAATGCTATGGGGATGAGGGAACTGTGGGATAGCTTCCCACAATGCAATACTGCAACAGTCAATGTTAGCCAGTTTGACTGTGGCAGCAATGAATCAACTTTGTGAGGAGCACATGGGAAGTTAGCATGGTCAAATTCGAACTTATAAATTACAGAATTACAAAATCAATATTAATAAATTTGAACTTATCTCATAGTATAGATGTAGTCAGTTTGCAATTCAGTGGGCACCCTGAGCTTTCTGTAGATACCATCCAGGGGATACCTGAAGAAAGGTTTTCCTATAATGTGGGAATTTTTTTCAGCCATAACTCTGAGATGGTGTTCCGGTTGGAATTTTAGATTTAAGACAGTGGATTGCTATTCTGCATGGGAGAGCTTAAGCCAGAGTTCTATGCCCTGGAGATATCTGAGAAGAAATATTGGATAGAATTGTTCTACCTACTATTTTTCATCTTGGGCTGTGAGCCATGAGCTGAGACTACTTAGCACAGTCCCAAGGTGGGGATTTATGGTGACAGAACAAAAAAAAAAAAAGATTTATTTTTATTTAGATGACCTGTAGATGTTCATCAACTCTCTGCCTGCACTCAATTTCCTATATTTTAACATCATAATTAAACAAAACTAAGTTTAGTGCCAAACATCTCAAGCTGTGACGATTTAAATGAGTGAAATTTCAAAAGATAAGGAATGTGATTTGAAACACGCTGGAAAGTGTTTTCCCAGGAGAGTGAGATACAGTAAAACAATTTTTAAAATTAATCCAGAAGAAGTGACACAACAAATGAATGAGACTTGGCAGATCAGATGACAAGATTAATCTGTAAAAAATTGTGGCTGATCGTATTAGGACTGGAAAAAAATCTAAATGGAAAAATTGTTTGCTAAGCATGTGTTATGCATTTATGTTCCAATACGAATAGGTTGAATTAATCTCATCCTTCCAAGCTCCAGTGTTAATGGAAACGAATATTAGGTTTGGATTGGAATATCAAATCAAATAAGCCTTTTTTCTCTAGTTATATTTGGTTTATGGGCCCTGGAAAAAACCTGCCTTTCAGCCCAGCCAAAAAGATTCAGGGCTTTTGCCTACACCTGTCAGACTTGCATGACTAAACCTTCCCAAAATTACAAAGAAAATTTCAGGATTCGGGAGATTTTCTCCTTATGCCTTTTGGAGCTTACCAGCTATTTGAGGGTTTCTTGCTTTCTTTTTAGACTGGTATGATATTTCATTTTGCTGGCTGTAAATCCCAGATAGCTACTGAAACCAGTACCAGCTTGAGATAATTTTAAATGCTCCTTTCAAATGAAAAGTCAGTGAACTGAGAGGAGAATTTGGCTCCGTCTTTATACAGATTTGGCTGCATTTCATTGAGGGCTAAAATAATCCTTATGTATGTACATATATATATAGTTTGTACATTGTTTGTAGAGCTCTTTGGGATCTTTCTGGAAGGAAAGAGATTTGGAGGCATATAAATCATTTTAATTAAAATTGTTACAGAAGTGCATTGCCAGTGACTGCTTGGGAGCTGAAATCTGCTGTCTGCAGCAAAGTCATTGATCAGCTGGAAGAGTGTTGAATTCAGTACTAAGTCTCAAAATCATTTAAAGACTGGATAGGTGCCAGATAGAAAGGACCCAGTAAAGGGAATGGCATTAGGGGGAAGGTCTGGCTGGTGAATTTGGTATCCCAAGTGAATATTAGTCTTCATGGACAGTTTGTCTTTTTTAGTGGGCCCATGTTAAGTTCAGATGCTTTGGAGTGACTTCATAGGGAGATGAGTTAGAAAGTATTTATTAAATCTTTAAAAAAAATCTGTATTGTCCTAGCAGTATTATGAGGCAGGAGTTTGAAATAAACATTTATAATCTGCATCTGGAGGAAAGTTGTAATTAACATGAATTGGTTCCTATCTATCTATCTATCTATCTATGACTGTAATAAAAGTTTACTTTAGAAACTGGATACCTTTATGACTTGAGTTTTATGTGTTTCCCAAAGATACTATTTAAAACTCAGTACAGTAAACCCTTGATTTAACAGACTAATGGGGGAAGGGGTGTCCATTAATGCCAAAAGTCCATTATAGCCAAATGGTTATATTGAATGACGATGCACTGACCTTCCCAGCCCACCACTCACTCCTGTTCTCTGCCCCCCACTTCCCTTACCCCCTCCTGCCCCATTCTTCCCCTCACACCTCCATCTCCCTCTCCCAGTTACCAGGAGAGGAGCTGAATGCTGGCCTGGCTCCTTCCATCTCCTGCAGCTCTCAGTGCTGAGGCTCCTCCAGTCCCCTGCTCGAAGGCACCCACACAAACTTAGACTGTGGCCACCCCCAGCCTGCCAGGGGGTATCAGCCTCCAACACCATGACTTCTGCTCAGCGCCATTGCAGGCAGCTGGACCTGGGCATCAACGTGCTCCACGCACATGGGGCTGGGGGGAAGGAGACCTCCTGTGGCCCACTGCAGCCCCCATACCCTGGCTTCTCCGGCCCCAGGGGCCCCAGCCACTCCAGCAGCTCCTCCAGCCCCGGCGGTGGCTCTGGTGAGTCTCCGGCATCTGTTTGCGGGAGGGGCGGGGTGAAGCTGGCAGACAGCGTCTGTTGTTTCCAATGTCCATTATATTAGGATCTGTTAAATTGAGAGTTTACTGTACGTGTTGAACCTCTCTAGTCCGGCAGGCTTGGGACCTGACTGGTGCCGAACAAGAGAATTTGCCATGCTGAGGGAGGTCAGTATTGTCTAGCACGCAGCCAACACTTCCACTGCTTACTGGGCTCTTGGAAGACATTTAGGAATAAATTAGAGCTAAATAACAGCACAGAACACCAAGAGCCAGGACTGGTGGCGATAAACAGACTTTATGGGACCCAGGGAAACTTGGTTGCATATGATAAGCAGTTGACAGGCAAACTAAAATCATGCTGGACTACAGATATTGCTGGATGAAAGGGTGCCAGATGAGGGATATTCAACTTGCATCCTGCGGCAATTTTTCATCACTGCAGGTCAATCTTACCTTAGGTATCTGATGTGCATCATCTGAAGTTAGTTTTAAGGTGCTCAAGGCAGAGATTGTGTTTTTCTTCAGAAGATGCTTTCCCTGCTGTTTAGGAGCCTTTCAAACAAAGAATATGAATCAATAAACTGGTGCTGGCTATAGTGGGAGAAGCATGGTAAGGGATGGGCATGTTCTCATTGTAAGGGAATTTGAATTCAGCCTGACACACAGACCTTTGTGCAGTAAAGGCAGCCTGCTGTTTATTAAATGGATTCAACTCACTTGAAGTACCAGTTTTAGAAGCTGTATTGTAGGACTGTATAAGGAACCACATCCAGCTATAGAATGGGTGAGACAGTGTGAAGGCCTTTGGAGAGAAGAGCCAGTAGGATAGGATAGATGAGAAAGTTTAAATTAAAAAAAACCAAAACACAGCATGTATAGGTTGCACCTCCCTCGTGTGGTGCCCTTAGGACCCGACCAGTCCCGAACAAGGGATTTTGCTGGATGCAGTGAGGTCCCCCTGCCTCTGGCCCCTCAGACTGCTTCCCTGTTCTGCCACCAGTTCCATATCCTCCCCACTGGTCCTGCTGCCTCTAGCCGCCCTACCTCCAGCCCTTGCAGCCCCCTTATCTCTGGCCAGGCCAGTGTCCTCAAACTCCAGCTAAGACCCAGGACATGGCCTCAGCCACTGGCCCTGTGGAGGCGGGCTGAAACCCTGGCTGGGCTGCTGGAAGCCGCTCTGGCCTGGTTCCAGGGGTGCCTGGTCGCAAGGGTGCCAGCTCCAGCCACAGCAGGGCTGCCAGACAAGCCTTGACCCTGTGGCTGGATGCAGTCTTGGCCAAGCCCCCAGGGCACCAGTTTCAGCCCCTCCCAGGCTGTCAGTGTGGTCCTGGGTACACAAGCCTTGCTGGGCTCTGTTTCAAAGGGCCACTGGCCCTGCTGTTGCGGGGCTCCCACCTGTCGGGACTCCCAGCTGCTGCCCCTCAACCTAATAGCCTCCCAGCCCAGCACTTTCTGGTCTAGTAACATTCATGGTCCTGCCAGGCCACAGAAGTTGCCAGACCATAGAATCCCAGGTTTGGGAGGTGCAACCTGTATTATTAGTGTACTCTGACCCACATCTGGCCTCTTTGGGAAGATGCCATTAGGTTAAACTAGAGCAGATACTTCTTTTAGTAGGATAAACTCTTGGCACATTGTAAGACTCCCTCCTGTTGTTGGGATGTGCTTTCTTATTCCTTTCTGAAGCTAGTGGTTTGAATGAGAAGAGGAGGCCAAAAGAGCAGAATTATGAATCCTCTGTGTCCCACTGCTATCTTTTTGTGGTGTTTTTTTCAATTTTAGGGTAATATATCTGAGTATTTTCCAAAGCATCTTTTTTATTTCAAGTTTGATGGACATTTTGAAAAAAAAAAGACTTTGCCTGAATGTGAATGTAAGGTGCATCAGCCCGCAAATTATAATTGCTTTTGGTGTCTCTGGAAACCTGGCTTGTGGGTCTATGTCCTGCTTTTGGAATGTCATGGGAAGGCAAAGAATTAAAATACTGTGCTTGCTTTGACCCAAGACAGAAAGTGTCACATACTCAGTAACAAACTGAACTATTTATTTTGTCTCCTTTTTGGTTTCTTCAGTCTTTCACAGGGAGGTAAGTGTTTGTGCCTCTCCATTGTCCCAGCCTCAAGCACACTTCATTGGTTTGCTTTGTTGTTGGCATTAATATTTGTGTTTGTTTGATTTTCCATTCCCTTTTATGGTAGATGGTAGTTTTGATCAATACTGGTGTTGTGCAACTCATTGCTTCAATTACTGTTCAGGCAACAGTCACAATTTGTTAAACAGCATAAAATTGACCTATTGGTATACTTCTGCATAATGTAGAGAGATGCAAAATTAAATTCTAATTCTCTAGGTAGGTTTCAGTATATTTACATTATTTTGTGTGCTATTCATGATCACTGGTACAAGAGGATTTAAATTAATTTGTAAGAGATCACTTGCTGTCAGAACAAAGGTTTAATACATATCTACATGGATTTGCTGCTTTTTAATTGCTATCTGTGATAGATTCACAGTAGCTAGAGCTAAAAAAGACCAACATGATTAGGGTCCGCTTCTCCCTTGTAGTAAGTTATCTTCCCTCAAAAGCTGTGTAGGTTGACACAAAATTGACATAAGTACACCACAAGCCAGTAAAGATTTTCTCAATTAAAAGAAATTCAAAAAATGCTAACATCATGTTGTGCTAATATTTTTACTCCTCTCTGCTGGTTATACATAATGATGCAATGGTTGTTGCGCTCCTGCTGTCAATATACATACTTGAAACGTGGTTTTCATTACACGCATTTCTATGTGATGCTTCAGTATCAGGAATAAATCTGTTTATTTTATAATGATCCCCTAATGGTGCAAGGTTCCCTCTTAGCCAATAAGATGTCCTGCCAGGAAAGCAGCTCCAAACCATTATTTTGGGGTGTATCTTTCTTTCTCTGGCCCATCACCACTTCTATAATTTTTTCCAACCAGAGAAGCAGCAGGTGTTCTGGTAAATTTTAACATTGTCTTTAATGAGATTCTGGCTTCCTAATGCTTCCTGGGAGGCATGTGGATTTATCCATGTGCCATTTAGATACTTGAATTAATCCTTTTAATCTTGCAGAACAGAAATAATTGTCTCACATTATGCCTGATTTTGTCTGATACAAAAAGTGTATTATACACAGCTTACAAGAAACAAAAAATTTCAAGTGAACTCAGTTTACTCTGGTACATTAAATCATTTCTGTTAGAATCACAGTGGCAAAATATACTCTTGTAGTGTTTGTGCTCAGGATCCACTACGGAGTATATTATTGCCCTGAATTAATTATGGATGCTAGCCATTTATTTATTTATTTATTACATAACAGACCCAACTGAGTGAAAATTTGCCCTTCTGTACTAGAACTCTTTTAGAATTAAAGACGTTTTAGGGCACACAGTTCAAACTAGCTCTGTCTTTGACGTATAAAAAGATTTTGCCAAATGCGCTGAACATAATATTGTTAAAACTATAATAAACATGGTCAGGGGAGCATTGCGGAGCATGAAAGTCTGCCTTTATTGGGAATTGGTACTGTTTTAAGAACTGCATTGTTTTGGAAAGAAATTTGGGGGTAGAAAAAACGGTTAGAGCTGCATACTGCAGGACTCTGTGCATGTCAGTAAGTTACCTTTCTAGTATTTCTTAGCATATTAGTACAATTCTTTCCCGCAATATGAACCACTCGAAATGTCAATGTAAATCGATATCCACTTACAGTTTGTTTTTAGCTTAATATAGTTTACTGACTATATGAAGCACTCTGCAATTTTGATTATGTATGGAGTCCAGATTTTACCAAACAAAGCTTTCCAGATACAGTCTGCCAAAAATCCAAGCCAAGAAAATAAACCGCTCCCAATAAAACTATGGGATGCCAGTTAATAGCGGCTTTTAGCATACTTCTTCCAGTTTTCACTCTCATTTAGGCATTTTGAGTGGTTGTTCAAGAAGCATCCACAAATTGTATGGGTTTTTTGTGGGTATGTTTGTTTGCATACAGTGTATCAAACAAATATACAGTAAAATCTGTGCACTTCCTGATAGGTTAGTGAAGTACTAATTTTACATGCTGGGTGATGCCCTTCATAGTAAATACTCTTGCAAATAAAATGTGTACTTAGCAACAGATGTCCTCAGAGGCTAATCTGGAAACTTACAACCAAAGGAGGTGTAATTCTCGGTAAAGTAAATTTTTTTCTATTTTAATCAAAAATTGGAATTGACACGAAGAAAAATATAAAAAAAACCTCTCTGCTCCTTTCCCCATAAATATAAGTTGCTAAATAACACTGGCTACTTGATTTTATGAGTGTAATGGTTAAAGGGAATTGTTTCAAGAAATATAAATCAAAAAAGTCCAGATGTACTCTTCCTAGCTTTGGGGTCTCCAGAGATTATTTATACTAATTTATTAAATATATATTATTTATGCTACTATGTATGCTACACATTGTGGGTTTGATTCTGCAATGGTTTGAATTTGTTGTGTGCAAGGAAGATCTAATGTGAGCCAGAATATATCAGTATTGAGTAACCTTCCAGGGGAGGAGAACCAGTACAGCATAGCTGATCATAAACTACTACCACTGCTGACAGCTGAGATAGGATTGACTGAGGCTTCCTTGTACTTCCCTCCACTTGTCCGCATCAGCTACTTCAGCCAAGTGGAAATAAGAGCAGAAATTTAAGGCTGCTCTAATTTATGCTGGGGGATTGGCGTGGCCCATGCTTGAGTGAATGCAATTGTAACACACACACCTAGCCTACGTCTACACGTGCACGCTACATCGAAATAGCTTATTTCGATGTAGCGACATCGAAAGAGGCTATTTCAATGAATAACGTCTACACGTCCTCCAGGGCTGGCAACGTCGACGTTCAACTTCGACGTTGCGCAGCACAACATCGAAATAGGCGCAGTGAGCGAACGTCTACACGCCAAAGTAGCACACATCAAAATAGGGATGCCAGGCACAGGTGCAGACAGGGTCACAGGGTGGACTAGCGCTTCCGGGGCAACAGCTAGCCGCTCCCTTAAAGGGCCCCTCCCAGACACACTCAGCCTGCACAGCACGCTGTCTGAGGAGCCATAGGCACACAGACCCCGGGTGACGCAGTCATGGACCCCCAGCAGCAGCAGCAGCAGCAGCAGCAGCAGCAGCAGCAGCAGCCAGAGGTCCACCCAGCCCTCCCTGCAGGAGCAGGGCTTGCCCTGCTCCTTGCCATGCGGGAGGCAGCTGAGCACCTCCTTGCTACATCGGAGGAGGAGCTGCCCCCAGGGCAGCAGGGCTCAACCCCTAACCCTGCAGCACCCCGCCCCCCCCGCCCGCCTCACACGCCGGCGGCTGTGGAGCTACCCCACCAGCACCGACTGGTGGGAGCGGCTGGTGCTTGGGGAGTGGGACGACGACCGCTGGCTCAGGAACTTCAGGATGAGCCGGCAGACATTTACGGAGCTGTGCCAGTGGCTCACCCCCACACTCAGGCACCAGGACACGGCCATGCGGCGTGCCCTCACAGTGCAGAAACGGGTCGGCATCGCTGTCTGGAAGCTGGCCACTCCCGACAGCTACCGATCCGTGGGACAGCAGTTTGGTGTTGGCAAGGCCGCCGTTGGGGCTGTCTTCATGGAGGTAAGAGATCCCACGGGGGGAGGGCAGGGCAGGGGAGGGGGGCCCGGGCAGAGGAGGGCAGGGCAGGGCAGGGCCATGCACACCCTGCTCACCCCTCATTGGTGCTGTCCCATGTGCTTTCTCTGCAGGTTGTGCGTGCCATCAACGCCATGCTCCTGCACAGGCTCGTGAGGCTGGGGGACCCAGATGCCACCATCGTGGCCTTTGCCACCCTGAGCTTCTCCAACTGCTTCAGGGCTCTGGATGGGACTCACATCCCCATCTGCGCCCCGCATCACAGTGGAGGACGATACCTGAATCGCAAGGGCTACCATTCAGTCGTCCTCCAGGCCTTGGTGGACAGCCGGGGACGTTTCCAGGACATTTATGTGGGCTGGCCTGGCAGCACCCACGACGCCCGGGTTTTCCGGAACTCGGGCCCGTGCCGCCAGCTGGAGGCGGGGACCTACATCCCCCAGCGGGAGATCCCTCTGGGGGACACCACCATGCCCTTCTGCGTCATCGCAGATGCGGCATACCCCCTCCGCCCGTGGCTCATGCACCTGTACACGGGCCATCTCTCCGCTAGCCAGGAGCGCTTCAATGAGCACCAGAACCACGCGCGCCAGGTGGTGGAGCGCTCATTTGGCCGCCTGAAGGGACGCTGGAGATGTCTCCTGACCTGCCTGGATGCGGGCCCCAACAACATCCCCCAGATTGTGGGTGCCTGCTGAGCCCTGCACAATTTGGTGGAGAGCAAGGGGGAGACCTTTTTCCAGGGCTGGGCTGCGGAGGCCGGCAGGGCAGACGCCCAGCCACCTGCTGCCCCCAGTTGGCAGGTGGACCCCGAAGGGACCCGGGTCCGGGAGGCCCTGCGGGCCCACTTCAATGATGAGGCCGTGGGGTGAACTCTGCCCAGGCCCCCCACTGCCCGCCCCTTCCTCCACCACACTCCTGCCCCAACGCCCACACCATGGAGCACCCCACCGCACCCCCCTCCCACTTTTCCTGGACAAATGACAGCACACACTTGTGGCTGAACTTAAACTGGTTTTTCTTTTAGAACTTTTTTTTTTAACTGTAAATATATGAAACAAGAACAAACTATATACAATATGTGGAAACAAACTAATATGTACAAATAAAACAATACTAACAAACAAGTGTCCTCATTAATAAAAAGAAAACCAGGGAGGATAAAGGGGAGAACTATTTACATGGGGGGGACGGGGCAAACGGGGGGCACCAAATAAGAGGGTCAAACTATATACAAGGGGGGGGGCCACGTCCCGGGCCCCTCGCCCCTATAGTCCGGCACTGGGCGTGGCCGGCCGGGAGCCCCGCCGCGGTCACAGCCCTGTCCGGGGCTGGCTGGGGGTGGGCCGGACCGGAAGATATGCCCGGCAAGTCTCAGGTGGCTCCAGGGGTCCCTCGGCGCTCCGGCCCTCGGCGGTGGGTGGTAGGGTGACGGCGGACGGGACGGCGATGGGCGGAGCAGCTGGTGGTGCAGCTGGTGGAGCAGGCACGGCGGACGCTGCAGCAGCCGGCGCAGCATGGGGGGCCAGGTAGTCCACCAGGCGGTTGAAAGTGTCCATGTAGGCCCCCCATGCCTCTTGGCGCCAGGCCAGTGCCCGCTCCTGCAGCTGCAGGTGCTGCTCCGCGACTTCCAGCTGCCGACGGTGGATGGCCAGCAGCTGGGGGTCCGTCGCCGTCGGCTGGTGGTGGCGCGGGGTCCGCCGTCTAGCCCGCCGTGGGGCCGGTCGGTCCTTGGCCGAGGGGCTGGCCTGGAGCGATGGTCCCGGAGGGCTCTCCGGGACCACTGATGCCTTGCCGGCGCTCTCTTCCGGTCCTTCTGATGGTGCAGGTGCGGGACACAGGAGAGGAGCGGGGAAGAAGAGTGGAGACAGGCGTTAGTGTGGGCCCCGAGCTGTGGCCTTTGTCCCCCCAGACCTGTGCTGCAGGTTCCCCAGCCCCGTCCCCGGGAGATGTTGCTGTGATGGATGGGGTTCAGGGGTCCCCCTGCCCTGCACCCCGTCCCCTGGTGGGAGTGACTCTCACTTCACTCCGCAGGGTCTGACAGCAGGAGAGGTTTCTTAGGCCACAGATGCCCAGTTTCTGCCAGGAGTGACAGCACCAGCTGTGGAAGAGACAGTCCTTCCAACCCGTCCTGGGGAGAAGACCCCAAGAGGTGCCCCTCTGGGATGCAGCTTTCCCCCTCCTCAGGCTGGCTGCCTTCCAGCTCTCCCTTCCCCTAGCCTCTACCTGTGGCCCCCGCCCTCCCACCCCCAATTCCAAGCCAGCTCGGCTCCTCCCTCCTCTTTGTTCAGGGCAGAGGTGTCACCTGCCAGCTGTAGCCCCAGGATCCTCCTTTGCCCCTGGGAGCTATTCAGCTCTTGGTGCTCATATGTAGCCTGAGTCTCCCTTTTGCACTCCCCTCACTCCATCACATGGTGCTGCTGCTGCTGCTGCTGCTGCGGGGTGTCCCATCCTCTCCTCCCGGGGGCCCCTCGAGGTTCCGCTCCCTCCTGCCCCGGGGATGGGGCATGGCACTGTCGTGCGGGGTGGGGGGGGGGCAGGGGCTGATGCACTGCTGTGAGGGACATGGCCCTGCTGTCCTTGGGGCCATGGCCATGTGAGCATGTGGGGGGCCCTGGACACATATCTATTACCCCCCGCCCCTCAAGCCCAGGGGTGTACACCAGAGGGGGGTACATACCTGTTGGTCCACTCCCACGGTCTGGAGATCCCGGGGGGTCGGAGGCCCGGCTGCTGCTCCGGGATGGCAGGAGGAGGATCTGCAGCCCAGATTCTGCGGAGGAGGAGCCCCCCTCCTCCTCCTCCTGCCGCGATGTCCTGGGAGTGGGATCCGGGGGGGGGGCCCCCGGGGTGCGGGGCTTACATCTGGGGCGGACTCCGGCTGCAGGGCCTGCTGGGGCTTGTCGGCCGAGGTATCAAGGGTGGCCGGAGGGGAGGAGGTGTGCCGGGGGCCCAGGATGTCCCTGAGCTCCCTGTAAAAGGGGCAAGTGACGGGGGCGGCCCCAGATCGGCTGGCCGCATCCCGGGCCTGGGAGTAACCCTGCCGCAGCTCCTTCACCTTACTCCTGACGTGATCAGGAGTGCGGGCAGGGTGACCCCGGGCAGCCAGGCCATCGGCCAGCCGAGCAAATGCTTCCGCGTTCCGCCTCTTGCTCCCCATTACCTGGAGCACCTCCTCCTCGCTCCAGATCCCCAGCAGGTCCCGCAGCTCGGCCTCCATCCAGGAGGGGCCCCGCTGCCGCTTGCCACCCTGGCTGCCCTTCTGGCTGGGCTGGCTGCCCTGGCTCCCCTTGGGGGGGGTCCCCTGGGGATGCTGGGGGGGGGTGCCGGGCAGCCATCGCAGCTGGGTGGGTGGCTGAGGAACGTGCAGGCTGGCCGCGTGTCTGGGCTGCATGTTCCCTCAGCTTCCTGCACAGGAAGGGAGGGGGAGGGGACCTTTAAGCAGTCCAGTAGCACTTTAAAGACTAACAAAATAATTTATTAGGTGATGAGCTTTCGTGGGACAGACCCACCTCCCCAGGTCACACCCATACCAGAACAGACCCAACATCCAAGGCACAGAGAACCAAAAATAGTGATCAAGGTTGACAAATCAGAAAAATATTATCAAGGTGAGCAAATCAGAGGGGGGGCAGTCAAGAATTACATTAAGCCAATTATGCAAAAGAGCCCCTATAATGACCTAAAAAATTCCCATCCCAGTTCAAACCACATGTCAATGTGTTGAACATAAAAGAGAGTTCAGCAGCCTCTCTTTCCAAAGTGCTGTGAAAATTCCTCTTGAGTAAGATGCAAACCCCCAGGTCACTAACAGAATACCCACTCCATCAAAGTGGTGGCTAACCAGTCTATTGTGTTACCAGGAGTGTTTCTACGTCTGCCCTAGGGGTGTAGTTCAATGTACCATGTAGTGGTACATAGACCACTTACACAGAAAAAAAATGGGTTTCCTCTACAGCCTTACCTAAGAGGCAGCCAGCTTTTAGTTCAAACTGTAGGGGCTCTTGCACTAAGCTTCAGCAGGCGCAAATCCACCTGTGGGCAGTCTCCCTCAGCATGTTAGTAGGCAAGTTCAAAACGCAGGGGACCATTGAGTTGGACTTCCCTCCATTTTGAGCAATCCTGGCTGATTATCTTCCAAGCATCATGGTCAATATTGCACTTCTTTGAATAATCCTTCAGCAAGTCCTTACAATGCTTCCATTGTCCTCAGAGCCAGTCCTAGCCAACTGGTAGCTCTGGGCAAATTTCTGTGGTCCCTTGAAACTGGTGGCTCCCACAATGACCCTGAGCCCAGTGCTTCACCCCAGCTCTCACCCTACAGCCAGCCCAATCCTGGAGCATGTGTGTGGGGGGCCACCTGGGAGAGAAGCACCTCTCCAGGAGCATGGGCAGCACAGCAGCGGCCAGCCCAGGAGAAGAGTGTCCACTCTGGAGTGCGCAGTGCAGGGGAAAGCTGGCTGCCAAGACAGCAGCCAACCCCAACACTCTGGACCAGCTTTGTGGGTGCCCCTTGAAAGTGGCAGCCCTGGGCGACCAACCAGCTCACCGGCCCCTAAGACCAGCTCTGTTTGTCCTCCTAAGTTACATTATCCTTCTTTCAGCTGAGAGAACAGGACTTGTTTAAGGAGGTGATTCTCTCCATGGATCACCACCTTATCGTGATGGAGAGACTTGCCTGGTTCAATGATCTGGGTTACCCAGGGCAAAACAGTCAAGGGCGAGGTTCCAGACAAACTGATCCAGAAAGTCCTCAACAGCAAAGCAGGTGGGGGATAACTGCAGAATGGAGATGAAACTTTTATGTAATTTTACAATGGCTGTGAAGGTGGATGAAGACTGCAGCTAATAGAGGATTTGCAATCATCATATTAGCCATGCCATTGATTTCAAGCCCTCTGTCTGTCAAGGACAGTGGGGTGACTGTTTGGCATCGGTCTCCCCACTCTCAAAGACATCCTGCACAGACATCTTCCAAGTCTGGGAGAACAACACTTTGTTAACTAGTTTCACTATGGGGTGTGTGTGTATGTGATATTTCAAAGCATGTGATTGTGTGTGTGAGAGAGAGAGAGATTTCAAAGCATGTGATATTTCAAAGCATGCCTCTCTTTAAAGCAGCAATTCAGTGGCTTTCCGTGCTCTGTAACAGGACACTACAATTCAAAATGTGCTGTATCCTTGTCATTTGCTGGCTCATATTATTGGATCTGGCTGAGAGTAAAGTTTTGGAAGCTGTAGCCTCTTTTCAGTACGTGCCTATGTTAAAATACATATTTGGCTGAAGGCAGTGTCTTAGTGATCTAAGCCCTGTTTTTTAGTCAATAGCATCTGTTACCTCATTTCAGTTGAAGTTATAGGCACTCAGCTCCTCTGAACATCTAAGCATCATGTTAGAAACAAGTGGACTTGCATTTTCACATCTCAGAAAAAAGGCCATTTCTACACAAATATGGTAGAATCTTTCAATTCAGCAGTCTGAAGCTGTGTCTACACGTGCACGCTACTTCGAAGTAGCGGCACTAACTTCGAAATAGCGCCCGTCACGGCTACACGCGCCGGGCGCTATTTCGAAGTTAACTTCGACGTTAGGCGGCGAGACGTCGAAGTCGCTAACCCCATGAGGGGATAGGAATAGTGCCCTACTTCGACGTTCAACGTCGAAGTAGGGACCGTGTAGTCGTTGCGCGTCCCGCAACTTCGAAATAGTGGGGTCCGCCATGGCGACCATCAGCTGAGGGGTTGAGAGACGCTCTCTCTCGAGCCCCTGCGGGGCTCTATGGTCACCGTGGGCAGCAGCCCTTAGCCCAGGGCTTCTGGCTGCTGCTGCGGCAGCTGGGGATCCATGCTGCAGGCACAGGGTCTGCAACCAGTTGTCAGCTCTGTGTATTTTGTGTTGTTTAGTGCAACTGTGTCTGGGAGGGGCCCTTTAAGGGAGCGGCTTGCTGTTGAGTCCGCCCTGTGACCCTGTCTGCAGCTGTGCCTGGCACCCTTATTTCGATGTGTGCTACTTTGGCATGTAGACGTTCCCTCGCAGCGACTATTTTGATGTGGTGCCGCGCAACATCGAAGTTGAACATTGACGTTGCCAGCCCTGGAGGACATGTAGACGTTACTCATCGAAATAGCCTATTTCGATGTTGCTACATCGAAATAAGCTATTTCGATGTAGGCTTCACATGTAGACGTAGCCTGAGTGAGGGTGGTATATTTCTCTTTAGCCCAGAGTAAAAGGTGGCACATGGCTTAGTTGTCCCAGTGGGAGCTCTGGTTAGCAGAAAAAGAGTTATGTTTCTCCTCTGTTGAAGCCTTGCTGCAGTGGAATGTAGTTATTTAATCTCTTAGTTTATGGAACAGTTGACTTTTCATCTATCATCTTTCCCCCTGTCAGGGGATTGTGGGAGGAGGATCTACAACCCAAGCTCCCTTCACTTACTCACAGAGGGAGTGTTGGGCAGCAAGAGCTAGTACTTTGGGGTTTTAGCATAACAAATACTTTCCATGAGTACCTGGTTAATCTGATAGTAGAGACAAAGAATTAAGGCCAAAAGAGACAAGCAGATTACATAGTCTGACCTCTTATGTATCACAAGCCACTAAAACACAACTCTTGTTCTGGACCCAGTATTCTGGATTAAACTAATGTATTCTAGTTCTCAGGACATTAAGCCACAGGAAGAAAACAAGCAGGACTGGGTTGCATGAACAGCTGAGGCCCTTGCAATGTTAGTGCCTTTGTGTAATAAAGTGAGGGGCCCTGTCTCAGTGTGGTATTGCTGTAGGAAGCCAGATAGTCATGTTACACACATACACTATGTACTTGTGGTCTCTATATTTTAAAGAAAATTTTCTGGCTAACTGCAAGAAAGTCAAGATCCAAGATATTGTGTAACTTTTCTTTGTATAGCTATATCTCTAAGGGCATGTCTATACTACAGAGTTATTCTAGAATAAACAATAAAGAACACTTTCTGGAACAAAGTGGAGGGTTTATTGGGGGGTGGAACATCCAACAGGGGAGGGGAGGGAAGGGGAAGGGAACCTGGAATGCAGGAGGGCGGAGGAGGGCTCGGGGTGGAGCTGTGAATGCTGGCTGCTTCCAGGTGGTGAATAGGCTGCAGCTGCCCAGGGGTCCTGCTGCCCTGTGTTCTGGGACCCCGGTGGCCACTGTGGAGATTGGGAGGGGAAAGCTGGGGAATGGGGTGGGAACATGACTGGTGGCAGGACATCAGGCACTCCTCTGCCATAACCATGGTGTCCAGCTGGTCCCAAATGTGACATCAGGCATGTCCCAGCTGGACTCCATGACTGGAGAGGTGGGGCAGTGACGTGGGTTCCTCTAAGGATGGAATCCAGCAGCTCATAATAGTGGCTGGACTCCTCCCAGGCCTTGTGGTAGTCCTGGTGCAGCTCCTTGATTTTGAGCCAACATTGCTTCAGGGTTCGGGGGTGCCCTTTCTCTGCCAGCTACAGGGTCCCTGGCCAGGGGGTGGGCAGACCCCACAGCCCCATGGCTGGAGCCTTTCTCCCTTCTTTCCCCCAGCTGCGCAGCTGTCTGACAGCCACACAGCTGGGGGAAGGGAGGGAGAAGGCTCTTAGCCTGTTCCCAGCTCCCCACTTGTGGGAACTGGGAAGCTGACTGGCCATGAGCTGGTCAGTTTCCCAGGTTCCACAAGCCATGGGGAGATTGGAACCAGGCTGCACCCTGCACCTGGTGGCCCACTCCCCGCCACTTTGGGAGCCAGGAAACTGACCGGCGCTGGTGGGATGGTCAGTTTCCCAGCCCCAACTTGAGCGAAAATTTGAGTTATGCAACCCACCTAACATGAGGGTTTCCTATATTTGACTATTGTCTCTTTTTCAGTGGCCAATAGCTGAAGCTTCAGAAAATGATGACACCTCTCATAAATGAACATAATGAATTGTACGGTGCTTTTCATATGCGGAAGAGTGGGAGAAAAAGAGTGGGTAGGGAAGTATTTTCTGACTATATACCTTAAACCTGAGATCTGATTATTATTATCTCAGATTGCACAGCTACACAAATCATTAATGGACATAACATTCATCCAGACTTCTGAAAACCCAGCCATAGCATTTGACCTAACAGAGTTAGTAATTTAGACAGCAGACAAATTCTAAACTTGTGAACTCAGAAGTATTCCATGGCCATTGTAAAAGGCATTTTGATATGTGCTTCCTACAACAGCGGAAACAGTCTAGCAATATTAATTGGTGCCTGGGTACCAAAGGACAGAGGCCTCCCAGAGCTAGGTACACACACCACTGCTGAAAGGATTACTGCTTTACCAAGGCTCTCTTCCTGTAAGCAATCCCAAAATGATTGCTCATCTTCCTTTTTTTATTTAATTAACTATCACAGAGTGTGACTAGCATGCTGGGTGTGTAAGGAAAAACTCTTTTCCTTCCTTTGCTAGTCCTTTTTTTGTCCTGCACCTGAATTATTTCTGGCTGAATCACTTAGCAACATAAATAAGATATTCTTAGGCTTGTGAAAATTCATTTTTAAAAACAGTGTTTTAACAAGTGATATTGATGGAGTGGGTCTTAACCATGAAAGCTCATAACCTAATAAATAAAATTGTTAGTCTGTAAGGTGCTACAGAAGAATTTGTTTTTGTGAAGTTACAGATTAACATGACTACCCCCTGAGACTAGATGTGGTGGTGTTTATATTTAAGTACTTTTTATGTGTTGATTGGTTTAAATTTTCACAGTTATCTAAAATTGTGCATGGTTTTTTTCTTCCTTTTGATCAGTTTACCTTTTCAAAGCTTCAGGAAAGTAAGGTGGGGCAGACAATAGTGGGGGTCATACAATTGCTATTTAATGGCATTAAGATACAAAAAGTTAAATCTTTATAACCATTAAAATGCAAATTGACAGTATCACATATCACAATATAAAAGGTAAATATTTTAACATCAAACTCTAATAAGATCTTGGGTAGCCTTTTTTATGTTACCTATCTGTAATTATTAATGGAAATATTTTGTATCACTTTGGGTGCATTCAGTGAAATTGATATGTACTGACTTTTATTGATTAATTATTAATCCTTAGAAGCCAACATATTCTTGACGTTCTCATTTTCTGTTCCACTGTTTTACTTTCATTTTCATCTGTGACATGCTTGGTTCTTTTGTTTTTGATTCTGATGCCTGGATAAATGACAGCATTGAGGGAAAGGCATGCAATACTGCCAAGCTGATGAACAACCTGATTCCATATAAAAGAGTAAAAAAAAAAGATTAGGTTGCTTCAAAATTTTGAATGAAATTGGCATGCGAATGTATTTGATGTCCAATAGATATGAAGGATTTGCAAGCAAGATAAGGTATAATATTTTTATTTATGCAGTGTGTTCCTAGTATGCTTTGATGAACAAGAGTATTTCCATTTATATAACTGCCTTTAGTGAGTAGCTTTAAGGAATTCCATATACAGACTATTACAAGCTGTAAAATCAAAGACGGTATTTTTAGAATCGTTGGGAAAGCTTGTGTCTTAATCATATGCATCTTGTTCTCAGTAAACAGGATGTTATTACTGTTGCATTTTTATGGTATCAGTATTCAAGCTTAATTATCATAATAAAGTGAAAGTGAGGCTTCTTAAAACGAGACACCTACAGTAAGGGAAAGCCAAAATCTTGGGAGCTGCTATGCATCCAATGGCTGAACCCCTGTGAAGCCAAGGAAATTGCATGTGATCGGTATCGCCAAGGATTTGGCCCATAGAAAATGATTAAGCTTCCTAATTTAGTTCTAGATTGTTCAATCTGCACAAAACTCTGCACAAGTGTCCACTGCATAGCTGCCCCACTACAAGGGCACAGTCTGCCACAGGGGTGTGTGAAGCATAGGCTGGTGCAAAGGAGAATAGGAAGATTTTTCTTTTGGATGACTTGCTTCCCAGAGACAGCCAGAAGCACATTCCCCATCACAGGGACTGCTATTATAATTGGCCCCTATGTGGCCCATACAATCCATCTGGGACTGCCCTTTTCCTGTACACTTATGCAAGGGAGAATTCCAGCTAGGGTTGCCATGCATCCAGTTTTGGACTGGGCATTGGGACCCTGGCGGACTGGGCTGCTAAAAGTCTGGTTGGTGGTGCGGTGGGGCTAAGGCTGGCTCTGTGCTTGCTCTGACTCCACATGGCTCCTAGGTGCAGGGGTGGCCATGGGGCATGCACACACTGCTCCCTCCCCAACACCAGCTCTGCAGCTCCTATTGACAGGTCATCATGGTCAATGGGAGCTGTGGGCATGGCAGCTCACAGAGCCCTTGGGCCCCTCTGCCTAGGAGCCAGATGGAGCTGTGTGGAGCCAGGGCAGGCTGCGAGTCTGCCTTAACACTGCTGTGCTGCCAACTGGGAGCTGCCTGCAGTAAGTGCTGCCTGGCAAGAGCCCAAAATCCTCCTGCATTGGAATCCCCCCCCACCGCACCCTAACTTCCTCCCAGAGCCTGCAACCCAGCCTTCTCCTTCACTCAAACCCTTGCCCGAGGCCTGAGCCCCCTCCTACACAGCAACCTCCTGCCCCATCCCAAGGAAGATCAAGCAGTGAAGGTAGGGGGTTGGAGTGAGTGGTGGACAGGGCCTTGGATGAGGGGCAGAGGCTGGTGGGGGGGGGAGGGAAAGGGTATTTGGCTTTGTGTGATTAGAAAGCTGGCAATCCTAATTCCAAACCTAGGCCAACAGTGATACTTAACCTGAGGCTCGCAAGCCACAAGTGGCTCTTTATTTTATCTCCTGCAACTCACCGCAGCACATGATATTAAATCACTGTATGATTAATCAAAGTTGTTAACCAATCAGCTCACTTCTCATATTTAATTAACCAATTAAGTTATCAACTTGCACTAAATTAATTTATTTGCTGTGTGTGAGAGAGAGTAAAAATGAATTCACACTCCTTTGCCTCTTATGGCTTATGGTTGCTAATTTGGCTGCGGAACCACTGAGGTCTGAATATGTCTGCACTTAACTTAAACATAGAAAGCTGGCTTCTGCTTATCTATTGTCTTCAGTGGAGCACTCTGATTTACAGGGCTGTGAGTGAGAGGAGACTTTGGCTTGGAAACCACAATGTAAGATCCAACTGGAAAACATCTTTACATGTTTTAATTCCTGTATTTAGGGAGATTAATGTTATTTATGTTCAATGTAAACTGCAGCCTCTAGCCTTGGCTCTTTGACATCCTTGCTGCATTAGAGAGCATTTTGCATGTGCTCGAAGAAAGGTAATTACCTTGAGCATTCTGCTGGTAAAATGACTTCTAGAAAGGATACTTAACATGTGCAAACACACCTGTTTGAGCATGAGAAGAAGGCAATGTTTAATTAAAGTTTTCATTAAACTTTGAACCAGAATGCTGTAGTTTGTGGGTAGTCCAGCTGGGAATATTTACTGTGACATCAGATCAACAATGTACTTAAAACAGCAGAAGTCTGCAGCACTGTATGCCTGTGACCACACTTCAGGGCTATATTCCAGGCATGTAAATTCTCCCATGGGGTTATCACTAACCTGTTGCAACTAGGTTAATCACAGGCAGGTTTTCATTTATTGTTCAGTATTTGGTACCAAGTAAGAAAAAACACCTTCTTCTCCACTAAGCAACCTACTAATATTTGCTGTACATTCTTTCAAATACTTGAAGGGATAACATAAAAAAGATGGGAAAATGTTTTCTCTTGCCACAGAGGGCAGGATAAGAGCTAATGGGATCAAACTACAGAGTAACAATAGGACAATAGGACAGTGGAACACAATGGCTTGAAAGATTGTGGAAGATTCTTCACTAGAGATTTCAAAAGGAGGCTGGATAGCCATCTGTCATGGGTGACTTAGACACAACAAATTCTACATCTTGGCAGGAGGGTAGATGGGATGAGCCTTGTGGTTCCTTCTAAACCAAGATTTTATGATTCCACATTAATTACAGAAGGTTTGATGAGGTGGTCTGTCATGCACATAGCCTGCACTGCATCATACTCCTTCTTGAATTTTCCCATTATGGAGTGACATGTAAACTTTACAGAAAGACACTTATTATTTTTAAAAGGGTTAAACTCAAGGAGACTTGCAGCTTAGGAATGTTGCCAAGAGAACGGGAAAAAGGCAGCTATGAGGTTTAAGCTTACCCCTGACACTCAGGCTACGTCTACACTAGCACAAATGCAAATGGCCATTTCAAAAATTACTAATGAGGCGCTGAAATGCATATTCAGCACCTCATTAACATGCCACTGGCCGGAGCTCTTTGAAATTGCAGTGTTTCACTGCCACGCAGCTCATCTACACAGGGGTCCTTTTCGAAGGACCCCGGGAACTTCAAAATCCCCTTATTCCTGTCAGTAGATTTTGAAGTTGGCGGGGTGCTTTTGAAATTATGCATATGTGGTGCATATGTGATCTACAAGCCTCCTCCACGTCATGCTGTCTTGAGACAAAAACTCCAAGCTGATTCCAGGAGTAACCCAGTCATCGTCCTTCATTCTCTGTAGATCTTCTCCACGTTGTCTGAGGTCTTCTTTTGTGTTTTCCTTGTGAGTTCCATTTGAGAGCTTGATGGACTATACTTGATGATGGTTTTCTGCGAGTGTAACCTAGCCATCCCCACTTTCTTCTCTTGATTTGAACGTCAAGTGGTTCTTGTCCTGCTCTGTTCCAAAAATCCTCATTTGTGACAAAGTTTTGTCATTTGATGCTAAGGATGTACCTCAGGCACCTGTTTATGAATGTCTGTAGCTCGTGATTTGAAGACTTTTTAGTACACCTGGTCTCACATCCATACAAGAACACATTCTTCACATTTGAGTTGAAGGTCAACAGTTTTGTCTTCTCAGACGTTATTTGTGAATTCCATGTGGGACGGAGAGTCCGGAATGCAACTGTGGCTTTCTCTATTCTGGCACTGATATCCTTGTCTGTTCTGCCATCTCTGCCCATAATACTCCTGAAGTAGGTGAACTGCTCTACATCATCTAGGTCATCCCCTCCAAGTGCGATTGTGTTCTTGTTGGACTTGTTGACCCTCATTGTTGTGGTCTTTCCCTTGTTAATGCTCAGTCCAGTCACTGAGGCAGTTTTGTCCAGTGTTGGTGTGAAAGGAGGCAACATCATCAGTAAAATCAATGTCCTCTAGCTGTTTGAGAAGTGTGCACTGAATGACCTGTTCATTGTCATCTGTTGTCCTGCTTATAATCTAATCCATTGTGATCCAAAACAGGAAAGGTGACAATAGACACCATTGTCACACTCTTGAGAGTATGCTGAAGGAGTCTGTCAAGATACCATTATGAAAAACTTGACGTGCTGAGGGTTCATACGTTGAATGGATCAGGTTAATAATTTTGAATGGAATGCCATGATGTTGCAGCATTTACCACAAGTTGTCTCTGTCAATGTTGTTGAAGGCTTTTTCAAAGTCTGTGATGGTTATGTACATGGGGGGAGTTCCACTAAAGCAACTATTCTATCACCACTCTGAGACATGCTATTTGGTCAGTACAAGATTTCTCTCTTCAAAACCAGCCTGTTCTTCCCTGAACAATCTATCAATTTTTGTCTTCATTCTCTCCAGGAGAATCCTATAGAACACTTTGCCTGGAATAGACCGTAATGTGATGCTCCTCCAGTTCTTGCACTCCTTCAGGCTGCCTTTCTTTGAAAGCTTGGTAAGGTAGCCATGTTTCCGGTCTTGTGGGATCTCCTCAATGTTCCAAATTTTTGTAAATAGATTATACATCATATTGACTGATGTGTCACTATCTGCCTTGATTGCTCCTGTGGGGTGTTGTCTGGACCAAGTGCTTTTCTGTGTTTCAGATGGGCAATGGCTTTTCTGATTTCTTCTTCTGTAGGTCTGCTGCTGTTAATTTGCAGTGGTATATTTGCAGGTGGTAACTCTGGAGGTTCCATGTGGGGTGGGTGGTTCAGTAGCTCTTCCAAGTGTTCTTTCCATCTACTGAGTTGCTCACTTGGGTTTGTTAGCACATGCCCCTCCTTATCCTGTATTGGCTGATCCACTGTACGCTGTGATCCAGCTAGCTTCCATGTGATGTTATAGAGCTCTTTCAAGTTTCTCTGTCCTGAGGCTTCTTCTGCTTGTTGTGCAAGGTTTTCCACAAAGTCCGTCTTGTATCATTTTACAGCCTTTTAACTTCTCTGTTGGCTTCTGAATACAGTCTCTCAGCTTCCGTCTTGGCTGCTCTTATTTTGTTGTTGTTGACTGCTGCTTTTCTGTCCTTTCATTCCTTTACTTTTCTCAGAGTTTCACACATAATACACAGATGCATAATATTTTGAAAGACTCACTTAAGAGTTATCTGGCTGAGTCTGGGGTTGTTTTAGTAAAAAACACACATAGAGAAAAAGCAGACTACCCACTTTCTCTCCTATAGTGTACAGAGCATCTTCTTCTTTCTTTCACAAAAGACACACAGCTGAATCTTAAACGCTTCAGCAGATACTATCAAGGAGCTTTTCGTGGAGAATTCTGTTACTCTGGCACAGGAATAATTTTGAGTCAGACATTACTGTTACTGTATTAAGACAAAACAATATATTGAGTGAGATGTGCATATTGAATATGATAGTGAGCACACAACTTGGGAAGGAAGAAAAAAAGAGAACAATGCCCTAGGCTGAACAATTTTTAAGTATTCTCCCAGCGCAGCGTAACTTGGAATTTCCATCTTGAGCTTTCCCTCTTGCTTATAGCTTCCATGTATTCCTTCAGATCATACTCACTTAAAGTTCTGCCATGGGTAAAATGCATTCAGTGAATCATGCTAATGAGAAGAGACTTCTATTTTTAAAGGAAAGGAAGGACAACTGTATAAAAATAAAGGACAAAGCTTATTTTTAAGGGACATCATCTCATAAGATTTTGCTTATAATATATGCTTTAGTACCACACTCCTTTACATCGCACTGTGTCTTTGGCACGATGGTTGCTGAAATAAAAGGCAAATTACATCCAGTATTTGCTTGATAGGTGCCATTGGTTGTGAGGCCTCAGAGTCTGAGCCAAAACCCACTGAAATCATTATTTTAGTATAGTGTCATCACTTGAGAGTCACATATTTTTAAGGAGCCTCAACTTCAGCTCTAATTTTGTTGCTGGAGAACTACATAATATTACTTGTCCCAAATCAAAGCAGCAACAAGAGCATTTTACAATACTATCTAGATTTTACACGTGGAAAAACTGCAGCAACTGGTGCTAAAGGCCCAAATTTTCACTACTTTGGTATGCTTGAAACACACAGTCTCCAACTTGCTCCCTTTGGTTTGATTTAATAGATTCATAGATTCCAAGACCAAATGGACTACCTCAGCTAACCTTCTAGGTAAAACAGTCCATAGCAGCTGCCTCGGATATTTTACATTTAAACTAGGAGCCTATCTTTTTTGAAAGGTCTGCTCCTGATTTTTAAATTGCCAGTAATAGAGAATCCATCATCACCCATTGCAAGATGTTCCAGTGACCAATTACCTTCACTGTTAAAAATGTAGGTATGTCATATTTCCACTCTAAATGTGTCTTGTTTCAATTTATTGCCATTGGATCTAGTTATCCTTTGTCTGCTGGTTTGACAAGCCATTGATTAGTATTTTTTTTCCCTGTGTAGGTACTTGTGATCAAATCACCCCTTCGCCTTCTCTTTGTTTAGTCAAATGGAATGAATTTGTTCAATCTCTTACTGTAAGACATGTCTTCCAATTCTTTAATCATGGCTCTTCTTGGAACCCTGTCCAATATGTCACCATCCTTTTACATTATGGCCACCAGAACAGGACAGAGTGTACTAGCAGCAGTCATTCTAGTACTAAATTCAGAGGTAGTATAACCTCCCCACGTCTACGTGATATCTTCCAGTATACGTATATGGATCTCCTCTCCATGACCTCCCATGTCCATCCACCACATCCTATACTCTCTACATGGCACTCTACTGCTGCCTCCTGGCTCACCGAGCCTCTGGGGCAGCATGGAGTGCTGTGTGGTGAGAGGGCAGGCAGGCTGAGGGTAGGCTATTCTCTGCGGGTGCTGTAGCCACCAGCTGCCCCCACCCTGACCTGGGCAGTTATCTCCTTCCCAGAAAGCATGGGGCTTGCGTTGGCCTCCCCACTTCATCCTATGGACTCTGATTTTACAAAATAGCACCCCTGCTTTTTTCACAGTTGTATAATAGCACACAATACCAGAATATAATGCTATATATGTTGCTTGGTGTTAGAAGGGTGATCCAATCAGCTTTTTGACTGGAGAACAGTTGGAACAGTAATATGGAGTGGCATGAACCAATTCATAATAACCTAAAGACCTGTCTACTTGAGACACAGCTCCTTTCCATGTGACAAACTGCTATAGCTCTGGCCACTGAAGGTGCTTGAGCAGGTTTCCTCTCTTTATGTATCTCAGGGTGCTGATGGCAGGCCCTTTTGGACTTTAGAGCTCCTTTCTCCCTTGAGCTGTAACATTTTTAATGTGATAGCTTTTCAGGTACACTGCAAAAGTCATTTGTCTTATGGGGCTGTGGGAGGAAACAAGGAAAGATGTGTTCCTGTGTAGGATTTAGAGGTGAGAGGCTTCTCTGGAGTGTCTTTGTTTTTGTTGTTGCTTGGCTGTGTTAAATAGTTATTTCCTTTGATTATTTAAGACTGCTGTTGGCAGAGTTAATTTACGTAGGGGTGGTTGATAACGTCTAATTATGATCAGAGCTTTTCAGTAGGCATTCCTTTTAAATACTCAATCTCAGTACAACAAATAATGAAACAGCATGCACCTGCAGAGCTGTCACTTCAGACCCAGTCCCTCACCTGCAGAACACACTCCTCTTTCTCTTGAGCTGAAGAAATACATGTGGTAAGGTCATATAATTTCTTGAACCAGCTTCTATTGGTGAGAGAGACAAGTTTTCTTCTAAGAGCTCCGTGTAAGCTTAAATGCTTCTCTCTCTCACACACACCAACAGAAGTTGATCCCTTAAAAGATACTACCTCGCTCACTTTGTCTCTTTAATATCCTGAGATTAACATGGCTACAACACTAAATACAATTTGAGCTAAAGAAAGTAACAACTGCAGTGGTGTCATTAGGTCCTATCTAAGCTGCCACTCACCACCAGATGGCAATATACTTACACATGTATATGCCATCATGTGCTAACAATGCCCAGATGCTTTGTATATTGGACAGACTTCTAACTCCCTTAGACAAAGGGTTAATGGGCACAAAACAGACATCAAAACATTCCAGATCCACAAACCAGTTAGTCAACATTTTAATGGAATGGGGCATTCTATTAATGACCTAAAGGTATGTGTGTTACTGAAAAAAAAACTTCCGTACCGCTCTTCAAAGAGAAGCAGCCAAGCTGGCTTTTATATTCAATTTCGGCACATTAATGCATGGTTTGAACAGGGATGTGAACTTTCTCAGTCACTACAGTGGCTCGTCTGCATACTTGGCTTAATCTAATTCTTGACCTTCCTCCCTCACCCCTCCACTCTCTGATTTGCTCACCTTGATCATTTTTTTCTGATTTGTCCTCCTTGATTACTGTTTTTGGTTCTCTGTGCCTTAAACATTGAGTCTGGTCTGGTCTGGCTATGGTCTGAAGAAGTGGGTCTGTCCCATGAAAGCTCACCTAATAAATTATTTTGCTAGTCTTTAAAGTGCTACTTGACTGCTTTTTGTTTTGATAGTGTATAGACTAGCACGGCTCCTTCTCTGTTACTAAAGTCCTGAGTGTATGTAAATTAATGGTATATTTAAAAAAAAACAAAAACACCATTGGCACCAGTGCGTGCAGGAACAGGCCCAAAACTATTCATGTCAGAAGTCAGTAATATATTTGCTTAATAGCCACCTGTGTCTTTAAATATAGCGAGCACATGTGTTTTGAAAGATATTCACTGATATGAGATGTATAGAGAGTTATTAACAAACTGTTTTTAAGCTACAACAACTCAAAGAAACTTTAGTTAATTGTTGAATGTTTTGTAACTAAAGAAGCCTTTGCTAAATCTTCAAGTTCCGCAGAGGCTTCTCCTTTGCCCAGTGGCGCTGGAACAATTTTTAGGGTGGATGTGCTGAGATTCACTCCCCTCCCTGCCTGACCCCATCCACATCCCTAATCGCCCCAGGTTGGGCCACAGCAGGAGTTGTAGCACAGCCCCAGTGGCTGTGACTCTGGGTCCAAGGGAGAAGCTGTCAGTTGAGACTTTCCCCTCCCACAGATGCAGCAGGGCCAGCAGCTGAGCCCCCCGGGAGCAGGCAGCCAGGACGTCAGGTAGTAGTGGGACCCCCAGGCCTCCAGGTACCCTGGCATAGGGTGCAAAATCTTTAGTGCTGCTGCAGCACCTCACACTCCTACTTCCCAGCCCCATTCCTTTGCCAAAAGACTAAAGCTATGTCTACACTTACTGGGAATGTTGGTACACCAATTGTGAACCAAAAATTGATTTTGCAGATGTTGACATTGGTCCCCGTACTCACTGCAAAATGTCCATGAGAGCACTCCTCCCATCAACATTCCTTAATCCTTGCAGCTCGCAAGAAGTTCCGGGGTTGACATTGACCCCGGAACGTGCCATTTTGCACACGCGCAAAGCAGTGCCCCAGAAGATCTAACCTGAGCATTCAGTCTTCTGCAGGTAGCGTAGACCTAGGCTGAGTCCCAAAATTTTCAGACCAAGCCAGTTTTTTTCAAGAAGACAGTGGTCAAAAGAAGACTTTATATGGGACACTGATTTCCACCTTATCTACTACCCCCTAGTAAATAAGTTTCACGGTAAAAGTTTCACCATGAAGCCTCTCAGTCTCAGTACTTTATGGCACTCATGTTGCTTATGTATGTTACTGCCCTGTGTACCCAGCCATGGCCTGGTTCAGGCAGAGAGTCTTGTTGCTCCTGAATAGAAAAGAGATTGCAGAGTGGGAGGTTGTTTTTAATTTACAAATCATTTCATAATCACTAGACTTATTTGAGTTTGGGGATTATTTTACTCCACTTATTTTTACATGCATCAGAAATATTTTGTGATCCAAAGGAAAGACACTGAATTCAGTTTTGTTTACCCTTTCCAGGAGTATTAACGGCCTGTCTTGGATTCCTTAAGGAAAGATAATGTAAAAGACAAGAAGTGGAACTTATCCAGCCAGGACAGGACACAGATGTTTGAGAGATTGGAATGAGGGAGTAAGGCAAGGTTAAAATAAATGCTGTAAAGACCAATTAGATTATTTCATTCATCCCAGAAGGGGTAATCACTGATATTATTAGCAAAAGATTTATCTACTGTGGTCCTTCCCACTCTTGCATTAAAGTTGGAGTTGTAAACATTTTACGGACTGGCCCTCTGGATCTTCAGAATGAATGGTGGCATGTATCTAGTGGTAGGAGGAGAAAAGGAACTCCATTAGGGCTGCCAGAGCCAGGCATGGCTACTGCTTCAGGGGACATTAGTGAGGAGCAAGGAAGAAAAGGACATGCCACGCTCCAGCTCCATCATCCCAGAAGCATGAAGCCAAAGCTTTACCTCCATTAGCGCAGCTTGCCTGAGCCTTTGCTGCCCCACGGGGGGACATTCAGGCTGTGTCTACACTACAAGATAAATTCAAATTTATTTATGTCAGTTTTCTAGTTCCGGAATTTATAAATTCGATTTTGACCATCCTCGCTTCACACGGTGCTCGCCACAAAGTCGAGTCATTGCTGCTACACACACATTGGCTAACATTGACAGTTGCAGTAGTGCATTGTGGGAAGCTATCCCATAGTTCTCTTGTTCCCATAGCATTCTGGGTATGCTTGCTGGTCTTGACGTCATCTTCCCTCATTGTATTTTCATCATTCCCCTCCCAATCCCTGAAAATATGTCAGTGTCTGGAGATAATGCAGACGACACTCAAAGTTAGAAGAAAGAATTTTTGGTTTCCCCACACATTACATTGCCAACATGGGTGCAGCGACTGTATTCTCAACTGGCCATCCATCTCACCTCCCATCATCGCAGAAGTGTTATCCCTGAAAATAATGCAGGAGCCCGGAATGTTTCTTACATTGAGAAGAATGTAGGAAGAAAGAATTTTTGGTTTCCACATACACTGTATTGGTGTCGGGGAGAGTCTTGATGTGGGGTCCTGGACAGTGCAGGGAAACAAAAGAATAGTTGGTTTTCCCCTGGTGGCAGCAAGCCCAGGTATGGGCCAAGGTGGGGGGGCATGTCACTGGATGACCAGTTGAAATGGTCCTGCCCCGGTGACAGCAAGCCCCTTAGCCGCCAGGGAGACTTTTCCCTGGTGGCAGCAGCAAGCCCAGGTATGGGCCACGGGGCAGGGGGTGTCCCTGGATGACCAATTGAAGTAGTCCTTCCCCTTCAGCAGCAAGCGCTTTAGCTGCTGGCGGAGACTTTTCCTCAGCTTCAGCAGTAAACCCAGGTATGGGCCATGGGGGGGTGGGGTTCAGTGGATGACCACTTGAGCTCTTCCTTCCCTGGCGGCAGCAGCAAGCCCTTTAGCCGCCAGGGAAGACTTTCCCACAGCAGCAGCAAAGCCCCCCATATCTTAACTGCCAGAGTAAACTTTCCCACAATGGCAGCAAAGCCCCCTCCCCACCGCATATCTTAACCACCAGGGGAGACTTTCCCACGATGGCAGCAAAGCCCTCTCTTTTCCGTGCAACTGGCAGCATGGTCAGCACTGAACAGCAAGCATGTCCTTTTATTAGGCTGGGTTGGGGGCTACCCACATGATGTGGCTGAGCGTGGGAAAGAGCCAGACTGTGTGGCACCTGTGGGGGTGGAAAGGGGGTTTGTGCACAAATGTAAATCGCTGAGAAGAAGTTTCTCGGTGTGTTATGTGTAAGCAGGGGAATGGTTTGGCTATTGTGGGGAACTTTCCTGGCTTCTATACTACCCAGGTGAAGTGGACCAGTGAAAGGATCTGTTCCTTGCTCCCACTCCCTTTACCCAATGGCCTCCCTGACCCTGAGGGCTTCCCTTCCACTCCTCTGAGTAGCAGAGTCCTTGAAATCCCAACAAGGGTGGGCTCAGGTTTCCTGAGGTTGAACCCCCAATCTCGCAGTCACTTAGTGCAGGGGCTAGGGTGTCCCCACTCCAGGGTGCTCTCTTCACTGTGGATGATTGCCTGAGCTGCTGATCACCTCATATAGTGCAAAGTGAATACAATTTATTACACAGCAGCTGATTAAAAAGAAAATAGTAAGGAAAAATGAGAAAGGTCAAAATAGAACACGTAGCTCTGGGGCACGGGGACATCACAACCAGCAGTCTGCTGAGTGTAAACACAGTTCAGTCTGTTCTTCTTAAGTCCCAGGGCTCTCTTTCAGGCCCTGGTTGTGCTGCAGAGTTGGGGCTGCAGGTTGAACATGTTTGCTCAGGCAGTGACCACAGGACATCAGGCTCTAAGTGACAGGGCCCCTCTCCTAGTTGGGGTTACAATCCCTCTCCAAGTCTGGCCTGCAAGGCCTCACAGGTGTGGTGTTTCCCAGCCCAGAGCCTCTCCCCCACCCCTCCTTTTGCTGGTCGCATCTGCTCACTACACCTAGCTGCAGACTCTGTTGTGTTGCCAGCCTCCAGCTCCTTGCATTGCTTCTTTGATCCCTTTGGCTTGCTGGTCACTGCAGGTATGCTTCTTAGCACAGGATTTGAGCTCTTTTGGGCTGCGTCTGCCTCTGGCTCTCTCACTGCAGATCTGCCTCCCAGCACAGCCGCGCTCCTTGCAGCTCTTCTTAGCCCTCTCTCCCTCTTCTCTGAGAGGCCCAATCAAAACCCAGCTCAAACGGAGGATGGGACCTGGCCTCCTGATTCTCTCATTGGCCTGTCGATCTGGCTGACTTGGAGTGTTGCCCTCTTTCCACTGTCTCTGGGGACTGGCCATCTCAGGGCCCTGGTTTCTCATGGACCCTTCCCCTTTTAGTACTGGGATCTAGCCAACTGAGTTTTAGTAAGGGGCCAACAGTCACCTTACATTTGCAAGCACGACCCCCAGCACAGCCTTGTTGACATGTAGTATGGCGGGGCAGAGGCTGGCGCCAGGCAGCGCAGAAAGAAATAGCAAGTGTACAGACAGCCGCGAACTCCCTGCAGGGGCTATTTGAATGGGTACATGCGCTCACAGTTCTAATAGCATAGAAAGAAAGAAGCCCTTTCTCAGGCTGTCCTACTAACATGAGCCCACAGCTAAAGGCTCGCTGCTCCCACTTGGAAATTCAGTCTCTTCCTGTTACTGGAGAGCAGCGACCAAGGCGGAACACTGAGGCCGTGTCTACATTAAGAGAAATCTTCGAAATAGCCAGGCTAATGGCCATTTTGAAGAATACTAATGAGGCGCTGAAATGCATATTCAATGCCTCATTAGCATGCCGCCTGCCGTGGCACTTTGAAATGGCTGCCTTTCGCTGCCACATAGCTCGTCCAGACGGGCGTCCTTTTCAGCAGATAGGAATAACAGGATTTTGAAGTTGGTGGGGTCCTTTTGAGAAGGACCCCTGTCTGGGTGAGCCACACAGCAACGGAAAGCAGCAATTTCGAAGTGCCGCGGCTGGTGGCATGCTAATGAGGTGCTGAATATGCATTTCAGCGCCTCATTAATATTCTTCGAAATGGCCATTAGCCTGGCTGTTTCGAAGATTTCTCTTAGCGTAGACACAGCCTGAGATGGACATTATGGGTTACATATGGGACACCTTTGGGGACTAATAAAGTCACTTTTAAGATGTGGTGCTTCCACGCTGGTCATTAATTGAATTTCTGAATTCAATCTTGACGCTACACCTACCAGGTAACTGCAATTTTGTAATCTCGAGATTACTGCACCCAAAAGCAAGCTAATAGTCTTTACGGTGAAGACAGTCACCTGGTAAAATCAAGCTAACTGATTTAAATTCGATTTTATTTCGTAGTGTAGACGCAGCCTCAGAAAAAGCTACTGCCTGTGCCTTTTGCTGCACGTCTCCTCCCGTGAGCTGGCACTACCGGTTCTCCCCAAATCACCTTCTTCTCCTTGCCCTCCCAGTTCTGTTTCCCAGTCTGTGGGAGAGGAGGTCTATTTGGCAATGCTGTGCACAGTGCAGAACTAACTCCCTGAGCACTAATAATGGACTTTTTTTATAATGAAAAGGATATCACACACGTGTGTTTGTGCGTGTGTGTATGCACGAGCTTCAGTTTCATCATGTTCCTTTTAGTCGGATTTTTTTCTTCTCACTCCATGACCCCTGGCTCGATTCTATTGTGTCATATTCCCCTTTCTTCTTATAGGCCCAGCTTTTTACAGGTATTTAAGCACTGCAGCTCTTGGTGTTGGAATGCCTAACACATTTAAGAGTCTAAACTTGATTTTCTAAAGATATTAAAGAGCCTAAATCCCATTGACTGTCCATGAAAAACAGGCTCCTATGTACCTAAATCCCTTCAAAATGAAATGTAGGCTCCTAAATCAGTTAGGTGTTGCAACGCTGAGCTCTGCAACACCCAAACAGCCACAGAAAGCTGGGCCATAATGCCATAAGGTAGACTCTATAAGGGTTAATTTATAATTAATTTGTGCTACAATATGCAATGCAGCTCCTGTATTTCTTCATCAACCTCTCCCGCACACCCAGTCTCCTCCCTTGCCCTGGGGTATCTCTAGTGATATCACCTATGCCCTGCATGAAACCCAGCACCTCCCCACTTATAGTGAAATGCACTGAGAGGATGCTGCTGCATTAGATTTCAGTCAGTGTTTTATATGAATGCATGCGCACATGGTGAATAGTTCATTCTCTGGTTTTATAGAAATTTTATTAAATGATTGTTGAGAAGTAATTTGTGGGCCTAATATTTACAAGGAATTCTGAGCCTGACCTGAGCTCTACAGACAAAATCTGGTGTATTTAAATTAGTCCTGTGGTACCTGAACTCTCAAGAATGAAAATTTTTTAGGAATCCCTGCATGTGATAGCTAGTGTGGCTTCCTGTTACTTCTGAAGGTGCAGTGCTACTATTAATAATCTTGTGGTGTCATCTCTGCCATAATACAGGTCTATAGAGCAGCAGCAATCTCCTGGATTGTTTTTCAGCTACAACATGATTATCTAGCTCCTTCCTGTGGCACTTTGCAGCTACTGCATGTGGTCTACAACACATTACCTGCAATGAGCAAGTGAAAAACCAAAACTAAACCCAATGATGTGGGATCAGATTATAAAACAAGTTAATCCATCTTTTTGCAGTGAATGAACATATTGTTAGCTTATATAAGGGGAGAGGTGATGGTGTTTTGGTTTGAGTTTGGTTTGGTTTTAGAAGGGTAGGGTCGGGTTTTTTGTTTTGGTTTTGCATTTACTAGAAACCAGTCCCTACACACAGACTCTGCCAATTTAGTTATCTTTTTTCTGACTGAGGAGTAAAGCTTGGAAAATCTTAGATATCAATAGTGTAGACTGGGCTCTCGTGTACTGTATATAAGGAGGACTGGATTCAGAGATTGAAACTGTACCCAGAAATATAAATCAGCGCAAGGAGTGGGTTTACCCACAAAAGTTCATTACCTAATAAATAAAGTTGTTAGTCTTTAAGCTGCTACAGACCTGCTTGTTTTTTGTGGAGCTACAGACTAACATGAGATTATTCAGTGCAAGAAAGGTTAGATACATATGACAGAAGCTGCCAATGGCTGATATACAGAGCATTGCTGCTGCTTTTTTTGCATAACTTTGCATGGAGAGGTTCCATTTAATTAAATTGTGTTTTTCAAGTAAGGAACACTGACAGTTTTTAATGGGTTGCCCACTTCCACCTAAAAGATAGGACTAAATGGTAGCTAGCCTGATGTTTCAATTATTTTGCTCTTACTCATTAACAAGTAATTGTCCTCATTTGTTGAACTGGGATTCAGAAACTTGAATTACAGGTTAGAATTTACCGAATATTTTGTTAAATAAAAAGCATCAGCTCCCATTTTGCCAATAATTAAAACATGCTATTTTCTTTTTCTGGATTTATAGTTTAATCATAATATTTTTCCCTCTTCTGCTGTTCACTTACTGCCCCACTAATTTCTTGTTTTCTTTATGATCGTATAGAAAGCTAGATAAAGAGAGAGAAGAGAAAGTAATATATAAAAATAGCGTGCTCACTGCTTGCAGCTGTTGTTGCCTACACTGGACAGGATGCTGCCATACATCAGGGATGCATTTGATTTACAGCATTTCACCGTATTGATTTTCAGTACAGCAGGAGTCTTCCTTCCTTCCGTGCTTGGCTGGTCTCAGTCTTTTAATACGTTTAGTTAAATTAAATTTGATATTCCAGGTTTTTTTTCTCTGAAAATTTCAATATCATTCCAGAGAAAAATAAACTATTGGAGACCAAAACTAATTTTAGCTTTAACAATTAGCTCAGTAGAAAGTTGTCGCTGTTAGATTATTCAAGGGTTAAGTAATTTAGCAGGGTGATGTGCTTAATTATTCTACCTAACCTGTAGCTGTTGAAAGACTATGCAGAAGTTTTGACTCTTAGCTGACTGATTCAAATCCAGTCCAGACTGCTTCTCTGTTGCACTCCAGTATGCCACAAAGGATCTATAAAGGCTGTAGATTTGCTTACTGGAGAATTCCTCTGAGTAGTGAATAAGGTGAACTGCAAACGCCCGAGGTACCCTGGTACGCAGAGCATGCTCACAGCCCCTGACAGTGGGTGCATGGCCGGAACACTGTTGCTAGCCAGCTATTCTTGGTTACTGAAATAGATGCTTGCAGACTACCGTGAATATTTGCAGGGGTGTGGAACTTCCAGCCTGCTGGCTGCACATGGTTCAGAAGGATTAACCAGTGGTAGGCCACCAGATGGCTTGTTTACCTGAGTGTCCACAGCCACGGAGCCCCTCAGTTCCCAGTGGTGATTCACAATTGCCAGCCGATGGGAGCTGCAGGGCTCCATGCCTGCAGATACTCAAGTAAACAAACCATCTGGCAGTCCTCCAGTGGCTTATTCTGATGAACCGCCTGTAGCCTGGAGGTTACCCACTGCTGTTTTAGGAGGCTGCTCTTGCTTATTCCAAATGCTGGACAGGGCACTGGATAGTGCCAGAATGTGTTAAGATAATATAAAGCTACATTTATCCTTTGTGATGTTTTGGGACCAACAAGCCTAATAACGTGATCTGTAACCACGAGAATGATCACACTGGGTCACACGAAAGGTGCCTCTAGCCCAGTACCCTGTCTTCCAAAAGTAGCCAGTGACAGGTGCCCCAGAGGGAATAGATAGAAGAGGTAACCATCAAGACCACATCTACATGGCATTACAGTTTTATATTAACAATGCACTTTTCTAATACAAGTGAACTGTTGCTTTAAAAACAGTTTCCCTGTACGTCATCCATAGGAATCCAGTGTTTACAGACCATCTCCCTCACTGAGACTGGCTCTGGAGAAAACCCAATTCCAAGCTTGCTTTAAAAGGCTTTTTGCATTCCCCATCATCCTCAGTTCACAAAGACTCATGGTTAAATGGCGGGGTGGGAGCACACGTGATGGATGGAGAATCCCTCCTGATTTAATGTTTGAATCCAGGTTGTTCTTTTCTCATTTTGAGTTGTCTAATGTCTTCAGATGACTCCAATAGTCCAGCCTTGTCTTTTCCTTGGCTGGTCAATGAATAGTTATTTGTAGCTGGTCTCATAGAAACAACTGGAGTGGGAAGAGTCCCTCCTAGTCATTCCTTACCTGCTGTGAGGAGTAACTGAAGTTTATGAGCACAGTTTTCTGTATATCCAAATTTATAAATTCATAACCATGGGCTATATGCTTATCTCATACCCATCAAATTCAGAACATTACAAGCTTACATAAGAGATCTTACTTGACAGGTTTTATAGTACAATTACTTCCTATTGGTTTAATTGTCTATTTTGGGAAGTTAAAACTTTCACTCTCCGCTTGGGGTGTCTGGACTGCAATTGTCAGACCCACTGTATTTTTTCACCAGACAGAATGCAGGCAGAATGTACAGTCAGACCCTGAAAGCTTTTTCCTATTGCAAGACTTTCTTTTGGCCCCTGTAAAATACCTTGCTGGTCAGAAGCGTCCACTGTGAAAGACTCATCACAACAAATCTTGGTAAAGTTACTGGTTGCTTCAATAGGTAGCCCAAGTGTTCAATATGCGTGAAGACTGAATTGCCCTGTTCAGTTTTTCCATAGATATGTCCTTCCTAAGTTGAGTCACATTGCTAGGCCAGAACTTGCTGCAAGCCATGTTGCTTTCTGTGAGTAATTATAGGCAAGTTCAGCTTGGAAACAGGTTGTTAAAAATAGTGTACTACAGATGCGTTGTGTAGGTGGGGGATGGCTGTGGCAGGGAAAGAGAAGATGGGCATTAAGACAATGTCTCAGTTCTTTCATGTTATTCAAAATGCGGTTACTGTTTATAGCAGTTCCTAAATGCTGCTTATCTGGGTGGGGGAGTGGGTGGCAGTTACTGATCAGGTATCGGGGAAACATAGTCCTCCAGACTGGCCCAGTTTATATATGGCCTGTTTAAATCAGTCTGGAAATTGTTGA
Organism: Carettochelys insculpta; assembly: GCF_033958435.1. Classification (NCBI taxonomy): domain Eukaryota; kingdom Metazoa; phylum Chordata; order Testudines; family Carettochelyidae; genus Carettochelys; species Carettochelys insculpta. The sequence continues at coordinate 305,811,890 of NC_134137.1, read as the reverse complement.
AAGGCCTAGGCATGGCACAAATGCAATAAAGCATTTTTAAAAGATGACTCCACTTCACTAGAATTTAACTGTCTCTTTTAAGCTAAAGGAAATAGGAAGGAGAGTGAGGGCCCTATGACAGCAGTGGGCATATATTTCACCCCATTGTGCCTTGATACCTTACAACCTAAATTAAAAATATGTGTCTAGACTTCCACAAAGGACTGTGGAGAGGGCAAGAATTAACCAAAGTCAATGACAGAGCTCCAGTTTGCTATATATTTTGGCAGCTAGAGAAAGTGTCTGTCCCATTTGATACTTATGGGCTGCCGGCTTCAATGACTGGAGAAGGTATGTAATTTCTGCTTGTTGTTTGTAAATTTTTGTCTTGAAGTTCACCACACAGGCTTTGACAATTGGCTATAGCTTTTTTTTTCTTTTTCTTTTTTCTTCCCTGAACAACAGCAGCATAATGGAGTGACATAGCTTAATTTGTGCAAGGAAGGACATCTTTAAAAAAAAACTTTTTAATGGGCTCTTTTTAAAATCTGGATGCTTTTAATCTATGGAAAACAAACAAAAATAGTAGTTGGACCTAAAACCATAGGATATGGATTTTTCCACAGTTTGTTTATAAGGCTGTCAGATATATGAACAAAGTGATTTAGTTACCAGGTGATTAAAGCACAGAATTGGGAATTACCTTTGGAGATATGGAGATATACCTATCTCATAGAACTGGAAGGGACCTCAAGAGGTCATTGAGTCCAATCGCCTCTCCTCACCACAGGACTGGTCACCAACCCTGACAGATTTTTTTTTAATTCTATTTGCCCCAGACTCCTAAATGTCCCCCTCAAGAATAACTGGTGATGTTTTTTTGCTCTGTTCCATCTTGAGTGATTCAGTTAGTGTTACATGTCTCAGTTTCCCCATACCTAAAAAGGCATGCATTATGTTTCACTATCTCACAAGGGCACTAAACCTAAATGTATTAATGCCTGTAAAGCACAGTGAGATCCTTGCAGGGTAGCTGCTACTTCTTTTTGGCTGACAATAGATGTTTGACATTTCTTTGTATTCTACATAAAGCCCCTCAGAATATGCACAACATTCAGCAACCCAGACTGGTTTTGGAATGGATATGCTATAATACCAGTGGTATATGAGTAAAGCTTCATAGGAGGGTATCAATGTATCAGAATTTCCTTCTTTTTGATTTCCTTAAACTGCAGTATTCTGGAGCATCTTGTCACTACAGATTCTGTCAAGTAAATCTATTGTATTCCTCACAGCAACATCTGAGGTATCAAAATGAAGTTTATAACTATATTTGGGTATCAATGATTGTTTAATTTCCCCTGCTCTTGAATAGAGAATGACAAGCAGTTTAAGAATGCTAGGGGAAACCAATGTAACTTGAGAAGGCCTGTGCCCTAGTTCAAAATGCTCTGTTTCAACATTGCAATAAGTCAAATTATCACAGATTATGGGACCAAACAAATGCAGAATTTGTTTTTTTTCTTCTGTTACCATGTTGAGACTGGCTCTCTGTGGCACAGATAACCTGGACTGCCCATGTTTACCATGTTAACAGTTCAAGCTTTATGTGTAAGCTGAATAGACTTCTGTCAGATGTGTATGTAAAGAACAGTGGCAAGAAAGGAAACTCATTTTCAAGGAAATGAGTAAGTCAGTAGTTCTTTCCAGCATACAGCAGTAAGACTGCATTAGTAAAGTAAGTGATGGCTCTGGGAGGAAGTATAGCAGTGACTCACTCTGGTTTGTATGTATGTGTGTTTTTTAAAGACTTACCCTATGTTTAAAGGATCAAGAGCCTGTCCCTCATTTTAAAGACTTTGAAGAGAAAAAGGGTTTTGTAAGCATAAATTGAACAAATAATGCAAAATGACATGGTCTAGTGCCAGATACGGCAAGACAGTGAGCATCCTTGTGACCCTTTGTGAGTGAAATGTCCAGTATGACTTACCACCTGCCCACTGTGAGATGGAGCCCTGTCTGCAGCCACCAGGGGGCTACGCACCCAGCTGCTGGCTGCTGACCACATAGGCACTCTGCTTTGGACTTCACATGTCCTGCTTTTTCCTCTTGACAGGCTAATTATGTACACCTATTTTGTTATACTTGTGTGCCAATTCCTTATCGTCTGGAAATCTACCATGTACATCGATCTGCTTCCTCTGTGGAAGCAGTGCAGCCAATTCACTGCTTTTGCCTCAGTTCAGCACTTTTCTCAGTACAGGGCTCTAAGGTGTTTTTACAGCAAAGGGAAATTGAAGTTTATTTAACAGAGCTTGAGATAACGATTCAAATAAAAGCAAGTGAGGTGGATTTGGAAACTTAAAGTTACAGGTAAAAGAAAAACATAAAATACAGTCAGTAGGAAATAGTCATTAACAAGTTACTGTCCTGTCTAGTAAGTTGTTTCTCACCCAATGGACAGTTTTTGCAGTGCCTGTCTAGTTTAGAGAGCTGGGATTCACCCTTTGAGAGGCACCCTCTTTGACAGAGTATCTCCTTTGTAATGGGTAACAACTTTTCTATGTTAGTTCTGCTCAAGTTGCAAGTCACCATCCCTCAGCCAGGGACTTTGCATTTCAGAGAGCTCTCTGGGGCTTGTTAGTTGATAATTACTCATTTCCCCATGGTCCAGATAGCAGAGTCCTGTTTCTGCAAATGTCCAGTGCTTTCAATACTGAGTTATGTTTGAGACTCCCTTCTTGTCTCACTTGACAAACCTCATTGCAACCTAACATTCTATAATTTACACATCTTAAGTTACTTTCCATGCAAATATCTCCCAATAAGCATGACACATCTCCTAGAGCTGGAAGGGACCTAAGGAGGTCATCTAGTCCAGTCTCATGCCCTCTTGGTAGGATCAAGCACCATCCCTGACATCTATTTGCCCGAATCCCTAAACGGCCTCCCCAGGGATTGGGCTCACAGCCCTGGGTTTAGCAGGCCAATGCTCAAACCACTGAGTTATCCCTCCCCCACAACTGACTAGTTCTTAGCTTTTGGCAGAAGCTACACATGACCCCTTTATTTGAATGTTTAGAAGATTATCAGATGCAGTGAAAATATACCTGCCTGGATCCATCTGTGTCACAGTCCTCAGCCATGACTTAAAAGTGTTCATCATGTCTTCATCACTCTTGGGGTCATAATAAAAAGCAGACTGAAAATTGACTTGTATCATTGTCTCTTCATGTGTTCTCCACCCTGTACATGCAGAGTATGACAGCGTTATATGGAGTAGTGTGGTTTTTGTGTGTGTGTGTGTGTTTTTACTTAAAAAAATCTTTCTTTTTTTTAGAAAATTACCAGCCCTTCAGGTATTCTGATGGTTGTGGACCATAAAGGCCTGCTTCTCTATTTACTTGCCATTTCCTTCAGAGAGTGTGGTGTAAAGGAACTGTGCATCGTCATGAGCACAATTCTTACAGTTCCATATATCTGATATACATACCTCTCATTTTTAGTCACTAACTTGTGAGCAGTTGGATCTCTGAAAGAATGGGCTGAATGAGCTGTGCATTCATTTACTGGGAGGTGGTGAGTAAGGAAAAGGACAGATCAGAGGGTGGTCATCCTTGCAGGAAAAGGGGAAAATAAACTGTACAATGCATTCCAGCTGTTTGATATTTTATTTACATCAGTGACACATGAAGCTTTTAATTCTTGGACCATTTTGTAGGTGAAAGATCTCCTGAGGCACTTCTCCATACACTAGTCCAATCCCCCGTTATGTGATTCTCTAAATAGAACATTCTGCTGATCACCAGGAAAACTTTTGCGTGTTGCTGGTGAGGTGTGATCCAATGGTCTGATGTGAAAAATGCCGATTTCGATGATAAACATCTTTAAATGTTTGCATCTTTGTAACTTTTTTTCTGAAAAATCAGGAATTTAAATTATTCTGCATAAGTTGTAATGCAGTCTTTAGAGCATTCCTCATAACCATGCAGTCTGCACAGGTAAATATACTAAAGAAAAACTTCTTTCAAAATGTTTTAGAATTGGGGTTCTCAAACTTTGCACTGTGACCCTCTTCTGATAACAAAAATTACTACGTGGCTGCAACTGGGGGAGGACCAAAGCCTGAGCATGGATAAAAGCAAGACCCTCTTTCATTTGCAGAAATATAAAGTAGAGAAATTACTGAAGGTTCTACAGTAGTCAAGATAATCAGTTACTGACATGTCCTCAGGTACTTGAGAATAAATAGTTTAGATCAAGCAAATTATCCTGCAATTTGTGACATTCCTTATTACAAAGTGGAGAGGAACCTTGTGATGAAGTGTTCAAAAACTTACAGACCTTAAATGGAAATAAAGTTCTCAGGAGCCTTTGAAACTCTTTCATTCTAAAAGCAATACTTTCTGGGTGAGGCACAGTAATTGTGTCATGACAGAGAACAGATGCTGATCTTGTGGTCAAGGTACAGAACTGGGATGTGAGCAAGTTGTTAACTGCTTTGTGCCTCTGTTTGTGAACATGTAAAATGGGGACACTACTGTTTTCCTATCTCTTCTGGGTTCTGTGTGGTTAAATAAATTCATGTTCACAAACTGAGTTGATATGCTTAGATAAAAGATACACAAGGGCAACATATTGTTTTCTATTATGTTCCCTTCCAATAACAATATCACTGTTTAAGGATACTCCTACAAATTCCTTATATGCAATAGAGTGTATATTGAAGGCTAGAATTTTTTTGTCATCAGAGGGTTCAATGGTAATAGAATGTGATTACACTTTTCCTTATGCCAGCGGTGGAGAGCAGAGGGCATTAACTGAGCCCTTGAGGTAGGCAGTGTTGACTCTGAAGAGACTGGTGAGGTACTAAGTCATCACTCCTAGGCTACGTCTACACGTGCACCCAACTTCGAAATAGCTTATTTCGATGTTGCGACATCGAAATAGGCTATTTCGATGAATAACGTCTACACGTCCTCCAGGGCTGGCAACGTCGATGTTCAACTTCGACGTTGCTCAGCCCAACATCGAAATAGGCGCTGCGAGGGAACGTCTACACGCCAAAGTAGCACACATCGAAATAAGGGAGCCAGGCACAGCTGCAGACAGGGTCACGGGGCGGACTCAACAGCAAGTCGCTCCCTTAAAGGGCCCCTCCCAGACACACTTTCATTAAACAGTGCAAGATACACAGAGCCAACAACTAGTTGCAGACCCTGTATATGCAGCACGGACCCCCAGCTGCAGCAGCAGCAGCCAGAAGCCCTGGGCTAAGGGCTGCTGCCCACGGTGACCACAGAGCCCCGCAAGGGCTGGAGAGAGAGTATCTCTCAACCCCCCAGCTGATGGCCGCCATGGAGGACCCCGCTATTTCGATGTTGCGGGACGCGGATCGTCTACACGTCCCTACTTCGATGTTGAACGTCGAAGTAGGGCGCTATTCCCATCCGCTCATGGGGTTAGCGACTTCGACGTCTCGCCGCCTAACGTCGATTTCAACTTCGAAATAGCGCCCAACACGTGTAGACGTGACGGGCGCTATTTCGAAGTTACTGCCGCTACTTCGAAGTAGCGTGCACGTGTAGACGCAGCCCTACACAGCACTCCTTTTGAGAAGGCAGGGGTAGCCGCAGCAGTGACTTCCTCTCAGGAGCCCTGTGGGAAAGACTAGCAGTGTGTTCTGAGATGCAGTGGTCCATGCTGGTATGTTGAGGTCTAATTTTCACCTCTTTTCAACAGGTGAATCTGATCCCTCTGTGTGTGTACCTCTCTGTGCCTTCTATTTCAGCATCTATCCACAAATGTTCTGTACAAATACTCTCACTCCCTTTATCCTGTTCTGGGATGTCCTTCGGCTTGAGTCTTTTAACCTGGTGTTGATAAGTGTTGCTTCTGTGCTCTCATATAGCATTTATCACTGAATGAGATAAGCTGGTCAGACTCACTGCTACCCCTCATTTTTATGGAAAACAGACATAATAGCCCTCCAGAATATGTGCTGTAATTCCAGTAACATGACTACTGTACATTTGTTGCTCTCATTCTCTCCTGTGCACATGACAGCAGGGTTAACTTTAGGTGACAGAACAAATGATCTTTCACAGAACAGCAGAACATTTGCATAACATGAAACAGAAGGATGTTAACATATAGTATCATGAACAAAGATTCAGTGAATCATTATACACACTTCTGTTACCATTTCCTCATATAAATCAGATATTTTGAATTGGTTAAAGTTGTATGTGTGTAAGTGGAAGGTGGTGGAGTTGTGGTGGAAGTGATTGACTTGTGACAGCAGTTTCCTTGATAGTCATAAGGGGATTTTTTTCTTGGTCACGTGGAGTTTGAACACTCATGAAACAAACTGAATCATTGCAAGTTTAAAATAAGAGACAAAAATGTCAGGAGGAGGGGAGGACTGTGTTTTCTAAAATAACATTAAGACGATTTCCTTCAGAGCTGACTTCTTAAAGTGGAATGTGCTGCAGATTAGTTTTCATATGTAAGCCAACATTTGTCCTAACACTTTTTATTGTCTTCTTTTTCTCTTCCTCCTATGCTTCTCCTCTGCTGTGCAGATTTACACTGACTGGGCTAACCACTACCTAGCAAAATCTGGCCACAAGCGGCTGATCAAGGATTTGCAACAGGACATTGCAGATGGAGTTCTGCTAGCAGAAATCATCCAGATCATTGGTAAGTTGTATGCTCAGAGACACAGCATGAGCTGCCTGCTTGCATGGTGAGGGGAGGAGGGATATAGTACTTAACTTGGATGTATTTATCAATGAGATTAACCCCAAAAAATACATCCTGACTTGGTGCATACATATCTGAAAAGTATGTGGTTTTTCCTTGTCTTAAACTAAAAAAAAAATGAGGATTTTTGGAAGTGGCTGTTTAACTATACTTTAAATGGCCCAAACTGTTTCTTACATATGTTGGATGGTCAGAAGTGAAAGCTGCATTCAAGCATATGTCTCCCATGTGTGCATTTTGTTAATTGGCGTGGCTCATTCTTTCTGGGATGACTTGAAACTGTATCCTGACCCTGCAAAGACAAGTTTGGAAGATTCCTTGTCAGCAGTCATTTGGCAGGGGCTGAGGAATTAGCAGCAACCTCCTTCGCACTTCCCTTCTGCATGATTTGTGCATGTGGAAGAAAGTGCTGCTAACAAGTGTTGTTACTGAAGGGCTGTACTGTACTTGGAAGGGAGCTCTTGGTCAACAAACCCCTGCACGCTTTATTGCTTTTTCTATTCTTCTTCTGTCGTCTCTCACCTCAATCCCCATTTTTCCTTGTGGGTTTTTTTTTCTCACTTGATTGTTTTTCTTTAGCCAATGAAAAGGTTGAAGATATCAATGGCTGTCCCAGGAGCCAGTCTCAAATGGTAAGAATAAAATATTATTTGTTGGAATTATTAGAATCTATTCCCTTTATTGAGATGCTTCTTTATTTATTTTGATTTTAATGATGGCATATTTGCACCCATGATTAACATAAACCGAATATTTTTTTAGTCTTCTTGATACCTTTCTGCATGTGTTTGAGATTTATCAATTCACTTTGCGACAAAGTAATTCAGTGTTTTGATGTGGCCAAAACTTCTTGAGTCCTAATTAATTCAGTGAACTGCTGTAACAGACCTGCTATTATCCTGACTAACCAGGTAATTTCATGTAATTTCAGTTTTAAAGGCAATAATTTCCAGAACAAATTTTTAGTGGAGCCTTCGTGCCTGGACAACTGGTTTGAAATACAGTCACAGACATATTTGTAATTTCAATAGCCTTTTGGCTTGTCCACTCTGAAGTTCATTTAAATGCACAGACTCCAATATGTTCAGAAATAACACCTCAGGTTCAGCTATAACTCCTGAGCTACAACTGGCAGCCAGCTAAAGGCAGTTTAATATTCTCAGGCAACTGGCTTTAATAGCGTATGATGCGGAGTCTTTTTTTTTTTTTTTCCTCTCTTGACTGTTTGGTAAACTTCAGGCTTAATAAGAGAAAACTTCATTAGCAGGTTATGGAAATGACAGGTACAAAATCTTATTGTCAGTGACATGACCACTCATCTAACTGCAGTCTTTTAATATTAACACTGCTCTGTGTATGACCAGCCATGTTAGATTAAAGCGGTACATGACTACTGTTTTAATTGTGAGGAAGTGTATCATCTTATTCATATTCATATGCTAGGTGAACAATTTCCACACATTTATTGCTGGCAAGCCTTTGGGAGTGAGAAGGTCTTTTTGGTGAAGCTGAGTACTAGCAAACTGCTGAAATTAGACACAAAAGTGGAGATTAGGATTATCAAGCATGTTTACACTGAGTCATATTTTTTGCCTCTTTTTTTCTGTAAGCTGAGAAAGGAACAAAGATGGTATCACCTGAGACTGGAGCCCCACCGTGCCAGACACTACACAAATGAACAGGACAAAAATATTATTGAAACTAATGTTTACAAAAATGAACATAGTACACAGGTTGAGATAAAGAGGTTCTGCACATCTGAATGTCATGCTTTGATTTTTTACAAATAAGGGTTATATGATGTATATAGTCAGCAATAATCAAAAGTTAGATCTGAAAGTTTAATAAAGCTGTTTAGATATTAGTGAGCAAATATTTGGGTATATCACCCATGGGCGATTTAACAAACTGATGATAATGGAAAGAAAATTCACCAATGAGTGAAGATTAGTAAAAATCAATCACTTCCCTGAAGAGCCAAGACATACACTAAAGACAGGAGAGAAGACAAAAGTGTGGAGAAATAAGGACTTGCCTAAGATCATTAATGAAGCTGGGATTTGAACTCTGTCCAAGGCCACACTGCTTCTTTGCTAATTTGTTAATAACATTTGAATCTGTTGATCTTAAAGTAGTCTGCCAGATTGGGAGGCTTCATTTTCCTCAGTTTTGCAAATGGGAACAAGGAGATAGTCAGAGGTTAAGAGGTTTGCCCAACACAATACAGTAAATAAATGGGAGAGCTGGTAATAGAATCCAAGTCTGCTGATTGCTTGTAGACTGTGTTGTGCCCTAGCTCCTAAAGCTTGCTGCATCCTTTTTAATTGTGTTTTCTATGTGCTTGCTTTGCTGGCATTAGTTTGCAGTTTCTTTTGCTTCAGATGGTGAACACAGTTAGCCTTCGCTTTCTCTCCACATACAACTTGTATCTCTTCTGCCAGTGTAATGCTCCACTTTTCTCCATCATTTGTTTCCTACTGCTAGACTTATAGATTCTGAAGGTCAGAAAAAGCCCCTTGTGATCACATAGTCTGAGTTCCTGTACAGCACAGGCCATGGAACTCCCCCAGAATGTGCTGAGAAAGCGTTCTCTTTCTACCTCATTTCTGAGAAGAGCTTTTATTTTTTAATATCTTTCATACACCAGAAGTTAGGTACTATAAATCTTGATGCATGGGTCTCCTCCAGCTGCTTTGTGCTTTTCTGGCACCACAGAATAGATATAGATAGACACCTGGTAGTGCTGGGTCACTTAATGTTCCTTCTGTGTAGGGGAATCTATGTGTGTTGTAGAAGCCCGGTGTCTCATCCTGCTCCTGGTTGCAGTCATATGGGGTTATGGCCAGGACATACCTGTACATTAGCACTTCATGGTGATGGAAAAACTCATTGGGTACATTGGCAGTCTTCAGGAATAATTCTATCTTTATCCCATTTCTAGTACTGCACTGAGCAGAGCCAGAACAAAGAATCTGGTCCTTCATATTCCCATGTCTGGGTTTTAAATGGGGCTCTGGTTCTCAAAATAGATTCTGCGAACTCTCCCATACATGGACATCCATTGATTTTTGGCCACTATCCAGAAGTTAGATCTGCCCTTTTCACCAAAATATTTGTAAATTATGCATCCTATCTCATCCTTCATATTCAGATTCCTCTGATAGATTATTTCTGCTTCATACTCTTGATCACAGTCCACTCTGCCTCCCCATGAGAGACATTTTCACTGGCTTCCATAGCAGAGAGCTGAGAATTGCAAATGTATGGAATTTTCACTAATCAGCACCTGTTAGTTTTCCTTGAGGAGCACCACCCCCCAGGATCCTGTGGAGTGAATCTGAATTCCTTCTGGTTCTTTCAGAGTTATGTCTATGTGTGGGCTAGTTCAGTGAAACATCATTTCACATCATCCACTAGCTTGCCTCAGGAATGTACAAGAGTGGTCTAACCCATTCTTCTGTTCTTCCTGTTTCAGCAGACTATCCAGGTAGTAGGAACCTGCAATAAAAAAAATAATGTTCTGCAAAATCTTGATATAAGCTAATTTGCTGTTGTTCAAAATGAGAAATAAATTCAAGATATGTGACATACACTACTACTAACACCATACGTGTTTTTTTTTTATGTGGGTAATTCATCAGGGAAAAACGTCAGCATTTCATTCAAACTCTCAAAGCTCCTTTCTCAGTTTAGCTCTTTCATCCAGTCCTATTTTTTTTTTTTGGAACCAAGAAGTATTTTTTCAACTTTGGAATCCAGAGGCCAGCAAAGATCCTCTGTCAACAACTCAAAAAGCACCAAGATATAATGTAAATATGTCTGCTAAAAAGTATTCACAAATAAGGAGAAAGTTACTTTTATGAGCTCTCCTTTTGTGCTCTCCTTCTCCTTTGTGCCTTCTTTGATACAGAAGAATTTTGAATGTCTTACAAAAGGTAAAACTTATTTTATTTCGAGGAATATTCCCTCTTCCTTCCTCTATCCTATGTTCCAGAGAACTTACATTAAGAAATAAATATATCCAGACATAGAAAACTAGGAAGCTTTCTTCTAGCCCCTTCCTAACATCATCCAGGTATTTTAGTCCAGTTGTTCATAGTCATTTAGAGAGGAAAAAAAAAAAAGGTAGACTCTGTCCACATTGTTCTGCCTCCATAACAGGATTCAGAGCAGAAACTGTTCCATGATTAGCTCAAGAATGGCCTCCATACCACCTTCTATGTTCTCTAGATTTCAAGGATGCTATCTTCTCTTTTCCTCCCTATAAATTCTGATTGCACTAAAATTATAGAACTGTATCATTGGAAGGGACATCAGGAAGCTGATGTTCCATCACCCTGATGCTGAGGCTGGTAGAAATACCATTGTTTGTGTATCCTGCAACAAAGGAGAAAACTTGTCCATATCAGTTGAAACATAGGCTATGTCTTCACTAGCCCCAGAACTTGGAAAGGGACCTGATAATGAACCTCATCGAAAGATGCTAATGAGGAGCTGTTGTGAATATGCAGCACCTCATTAGCATAACGGTGGCTGCAGCATTTCGAAAGTGCCACTTTCGATCGTGCATGGCTCATCTACATGGCATCCTTTTTGAAAGGACCCCACACACTTCGAAATCCCCTTATTCCTATAACACGAGACAACATTTTGGCCATGAGGATGGCTCTTCTGCCTCTAAACCAACCTGCACCCTTTCTGCAAAGTCTAGGTGAGCCTCCAATTGCTTTTACTGCCTGGATTCAGATGTTTGAGACTTATCTGCCAGCAATCAATGCCACAGAGATTTCTGAAGTGAGAAAACATGCTCTGCTAATCCACTGCCTTGGAGCAGAAGGGCAGCATCTATTTTACACTTTCCCTTTGCAGACGATAAATATGAGACTGCACTCCGTTAAAGAACTCTTTTGTGCCCAACATGAATGTGGTAGCTAATTGCTACAGATTTAGCCAGTGTGAGCAGAAACCAGCGGAAACTATAATGCAGTATGTTGCTTCTCTGAGGACTCTGATTGTGACTTGTGACTTTGTGTATATGGTAGATGAGATGATTGAAGAAACAGCTCATTGAAATAACAACCATGCTTTATGTAAGATAACGCTTGCTTCTAGACCCACAACTTACACTAGAAAAAGCAATGACAATTGCTAACCAGATTGAGTCAGCTATAGCAGAAGCCAAAATAATGGGCATGGGTACAGGAGGTTCAGTCCAGGCTGTAACTCCTTTGCAGAAAAGTCCTCCGTCATTGCAGACAAACATTTACAAGGACAAAGCTAATAAAAAAACCCCCACAAAATCAGCAAATTCAAGCACAACAAAAGCATGGTTTCACTGTGGATCCCCACAACACCTCACGAGCTACACAAGATGTCCTGCAAAAGTAGCTCAATGCAATTACTGCAAAAAGATTGGGCATTTTGCTAAGGTATGCCGCAGTAGCAAGTCTAATCAACAGGTGCATGCACTTACAATACCAGCTGTTATTATGCTGAGTGTGGACAAAATCACTACTCCATTTCCAGCTGGGACCCAACACCAGGTTGAGGAGAAACTTGGCTGTGCTTATGGGCTTGTGCACAAAGTTAAAAGGTGACATAATGTGATACCTGTATAGCAGAAGTTACGGGGCTTACCATTTTCAGTCAGGGAAGCTGTTCCAGAGGAACGTAAAAAAAAAACTCATACAAAAGGACATTATTGAAGAAATTGACTCATCTGAATATGTTTCACCTATAGTGGTGACACAAATGAACGACTGAGGCATTCACCTTTGTGTGAACTTTAGGGAGCTAAATAAAGCTATTGTGGTTGACAGCCACCCACTGCCTCACGTAGAAGAAGTATTTGCAGAACTCCATGGAGCAAAGATGTTTTCTGCTCTCAATTTGCAGAGCTCATACCTCCAGGTTATGCTTCATGAATATAGCAGAGACCTCACAGGATTCATTACATTATAGACTATTTAGTTTTAAATGTATTCCATGCTCTCTTGCATCTGTCCCAAGTGCCTTCCAAAAATGATGTCATTTATTGTGACGAATCAACATAGAGTTCTATCAAAACTCATACACCTAGCACATGATACTCATCAACGAATTGTCGGAACCAAACAACAACTACGGCATCTGTATTTGTGGCCAGGGTGGACTCCCAAACTGAAGCAATCATAAAATCCTGTCTCACTTGCCAAATGCATGGTAAGACAGTAGTGACATGTACACCACCACTGCAGCCTGTTCCTCTTCCAGATTCTGCATGGGAAAAGTTGCAATTGACATTATAGGACCCTTTGATACTGCTCCAATTGACTGTCATTATGCCATCGCTTTAATAGATTAATTCAGTAGATGGTCTGAGGTAGCATTTACATCACAAATCTCTTCTGCTACAGTGATTAAATTCTTCTGTAGAGTTTTTAGCAGGGAAGGTGATCCCAAACAACTGGTTTCGGATAATGGTAGTCAGTTTACTTCCCTGGAATTTGAAACTTTTCTAGCAGAGAGGAACATTTTACATTAATCATCTGTGTATTATCCTCAAGCCAATGGGGATATTGAAAAGTTTAAGAGAAGCTTGAAAGAGAGTTTGCAAACAGCTAAACTGGAAGGGCAATCATGGATAACCATCACTACTGATATTTGTTGCTGTAGTTAGAACAACAATGTTTGTTTTATAATTAAGAGCACTTTTTAAGAAAGGAGGGAATGTTGTGTTTAGATGTAATACTGTTTGTAATTGCTGGAACTGAGAGTACTGGGTGCTAGGAGCTTGGAAGCACAGGAAACAGGAATCAGGAAGGAGAAGGGGGAAGATTAGCTGGGATCTTAGGAGAGCTACAAAATGATGTAGCAGCTTTGTAAATAGCTTCATGTTTGCAAATAAACCCCTGTTGAAATTTTTGAGTACCTTGCTTGCATGATACAACCGACACTTCAGTTGGTAACTCACTCATAATTCTGTTTCCTAAAAATCTAGTTTTTTAATTGTTCCTTGGCAGTAGTATAAGCAAGTACTTCCTTTTCAGTGTTCATGGTTCATCCTCATGTTGGCAATGGGCACATAGTAATCTTGTGGCCAGCAGGACACACCTACATCCTTCAGTTCTTCTACCTGAACAAAATTTTATCAGACTTCGAGGGTGTTTTTCAAGCAGACACTAGCATTGTGGTTGCCTCCTTCACAAAATTCCCAGGAACACATTCACATTTCACATTGAGAGTGACAAGTGCTCATTGCTGAATACTCAGAAATTGCTGGGAGAAACAACATTAATCCAAACCATAAAGCCACTTAAAGTGCACTCTTCAAAGCAGGACCTCTATACCACAGGCACATGGACAATGATCTCCATAAACTTCAGGGCTCACTGACTCATTTGTCACATGATAGCAATTGACAAGTGAGAGCTGACACAGAACACTTTGTCAACCATACACCAAGCATTTTCTCTTTCATCTAAATTTATTAACCAGTTTTAGACCAGAAGTAGAGCACCAGAATTGTGTGCTTAAGAATAGGTACCTGCCTTTCCCCTTCTTTGAATAAACAGAATTTTATACCCATCCCTGTCCAATAGAAGGCATCTTCTTTCCTCAAATTATAAAAAAAAAAAAAGAAAAGGTGAATGCTGCTGAATCTTTGCTGTAGGAGATGTGCTGAGTAGACATTTGCAAAGAATGTATCTAAATCACACAGAATTGCGTCACTGAGACAGTCAACACTTCTACCAATTTGGCCAAGAATCTGCACTTGAAATTTCTCTTAGAAATCAGTGTTTTGCCCTTTTATCCTCCAGATACATGAAAGTGACTGTAGAGAGAATGTTTTTCTTAATGCAACAGGGATTATATTCCTTGAAAATGGTTTGTTTGTAATGAACATTTCTGGTTTGTTCAAAATGCTTCAAATCTGGAAACACTTAATGGTTCAGGGTTAGTCCTCAGCATTGTACATGAAACTCTCTGGGTCTTATTGAAGGGACACTAGATCAGCAATCATTGTTTTTATGTTGGCAAGAGTACATGCCTGCATAGCTACATTTTAAAGTGTGTTATATTCTGAGCTGGCTTATTTTCTGAAATCAGATTACAAGTGGAAATATAGGCGTATGGATTTCCTCCCTAAATGCCTTTGCTACACATTCAGGTTTGGAATTTGAAAACCAACCTGAGTTTCTTCTGTCTCATGCCTGAGGCCTCCTCAGTAAGCCAATTTCTAACCTCAGTTATACTTATGCGACTTTCTGGCTTTCTAATTCATCCTTCTGTGTTTCTTCAAGAACCCCATGCCTTCGGTAGGTTTGCACAGATGTACACAAGGCTGTAACTGGGATTTAGAAGAAATATGCAGGAAATTCTAATTTAGCTTTCACTCTCAGCTGTGCTGGCTCTGCAGTGCTAACCTGATTAAAAAAATAGCAGTAGAAATGTGTTTTAATAACTGCTGGGTCCTATTGCTCACACTCTCTTGTCAGCCAAACAAGTGGAGTACAAAGCGAGGAGCAGGTTCCCTTGAAGCAATTGAAGGTCCACTCAGTGGCAAGATGAAACTGAAGTCTGTGGCGGGGCAGCCTCTTCTTATAGCAGTTTTCTTGCACTGGGATCAGCGAGTTTTGAACTGCCATACTATAATCAATCACCATTTTACAAGCACTTCTTTTCCTAAGTTGTTGTTCTCATCCCTTATCAATTGTTCCATCATGCTGGTTTCGATCACTGCTATCTTGTTCTGCTTGCTAACTGCCTGACTTCCTCTTCCAGGGTTGTCAGTTTGCCCCCTTTTTATATTTTAATGAGGATATATGACTGTCCCAGTGTCTTTTTGTCTGTCCTAGTCCCTCCCTACAACATCTGGTCCAATGATGGCCTTCACACTTCTCTCTCCTAACACTCACACACATTCTTCATTCACACAGCAGGATGTTTTCATTAGTGTAGAGACAACATACACATTTAGACAAGAACATCAAGTTACAGTTTTAACAAACAATCTTCATGCTCTTTGACAAATATTCATTTTAAGTCTGAAACCGAAGAGTGACCATGAGGGTCTGTTCTTACTTTAACATCAGCTACAAGCAAATTGCCTGATGATAAACAATTACAATATTATCTCTTATCCTAGCTTAAAAGTAACTTAAAATAGAATTTTCTACTGTGCATGTGGAATCCTATTGGTGCCCACATGGTTCATCAGCAAGATAGGAATCTTTAGATCCACAGCACACATCCCAACTACTGGATCTGACAGGCTTACTGGTATTCTTTATGTGGGTCATCCCCTAGAAAGTATGTGGGAGGTGGGTGTGTGTGAGACAGATGTGTGTTTGGATGTGTGGATTTCGCAGATACGTGCCTGCAAGAAACATTAGGAATCAAAATATGATTTATTTTACCAGGTTCTGGGAGGTCATGGTTGTAGACACTTTTGACCCTAAACACCAGTGTCAGTAGCATTGAGTACACTGGACTAGCTCCCTGCTTTCCATCCCCGCATTCTCCAGCGATGAGGCAGAACAATTGCAGGCCTGAGCATGCTTAGCATTGGCAAATTATTTAGAAAATGCAGCTGTCAGTATCCATGGCATATGGACTGATTTTCAAAATCATGTATCGCTACCGACCTTTGGTGGCTTGTAATGGACAGAGCAAAAATAACGCTGTAATCCCAGGTAGAGTCCCCTGTTAATTCCAGGTCAGTTCCTGTTCCAAAGCATGCTGGCGCTAAGATTTGTGGAACAGCTATGTGTAGGGTGACCATATCTCCCTGTCCCAAATATGGGGGAGGGGCAACTCCAGGAAGCCGGGAAGGAGGTGGAAGCTGCTCGTGCTCCCTGGGAGCCCCAGGAAAGCGGCAGCTGCCTGCCCCCCACACAGCCACAGGGAAGCCGCACCTGCCAGTGTTCCCGGGGAGCCCTGGGGAAGCCACAGCCACTGGTGATTCCCCGGAGCCCTGGGGAAGCAGCAGCCACCAGCTCTGCCCCAGAGCCCCAGGGAAGCTGCAGCTGCCAGCATTCCCTGGGAGCCCTGGGGAAGCCGCAGCCACTGGCGATCCCACAGAGTCCTGGGGAAGCGGCAGCTGCCGGCTCTGCCCCAGAGCCCTGGGGGACGCTACAGCCCTCAGTGCTTCCCGGGAACCCCAGCAAAGTAGCAAGGCAGCCACCCGCGTCCCCCTCCCCAACTTCCCCAAAGTTCAGGGAAGTGACTTCTGCCACTGCATCTATGCAACTGCATCTACACAGCTGCTGGCAGAAAAGGTTGCTGGGGACAGCCTGAATATGGGACAATTCGTCCCTTTTTAAAAATAAGTTGGGAAGCCTTTTGAGCCTCCCAAATACAGGACTGTCCCAATGGCCACCCTAGCTATATGAGAGTTGTAACATTGGTAGAAACTAAGTATTGTCCCCCAACATTCTTCATTTCCAAGTTTTTGTGAAACTTTTCACCACCCACACCATTTCTCGGATCCTGTCCCCCCAAACAAACCATTCAACAAACAAACAAAAAACTGAGGCAGGCACTCAACATGGGAAATTTCAGGCCAGATGGTTAAACTTTATCAACATTATAAGCACTGGCAACAGTATTGTGATGGAAAATGTGGAGAGACTTAGTGGTACCTTTTGCTCCAGCTGCATCTAAAGTAATATATGTTTGTAAACAACAGACTCGAGCATGCAGGGACACACATCTTTGGAGGGAGGAAGTATTACATTTTAATGTTCTCAATTTCCTATTGTCATTTTTAATAATCATTTGTCTGCTTTAGTTCCTTACTGGAACCCTCTAAGTCTCCACTGAAACAAGCAGTCCGCTTTGCAACCATATGAGATCAGCGAACATTAAAAAAACCACAGGATTTTTGACAATTTATCTTCACAGAGAGACTCAGAGTTATTCACTCACACGAAGCAGTGAGCTATATATTCCACTGAATTGCTCACATCTGATTGTGTGATGTCATAAAAGAAAGTGCTCAGCAGGAACACATCCTGGATATCATTTTCCTGTGCTAGGAAATAGAGCACTAATCGTTAAAGAGGAAGCACATGTGCTCATTAGCCCTTTTGTTTAGGTTTTTGACTTGCTTGTCATTTGAATGCTGTTAATCCTGAGTATAAGTCAGTTGCTATTTAATGAAAAAATCAAGTATCAAAGATACACGAAGACATAGAAAACACTCATCCTATCTATTATAGTAAATTAAAATACAATTAAAGTTGATCGTGAACATATAGAACTATGGCAACTATTTTAGAAAGCACCTGTTAGCTACAGCAATGAATATATTTCTCCCAATATAGTAGCAGAAGGATTATAGTAAATATGTCTGGTTCATAGTGGTATATCTTTATGATCTTGTGTAGCAAACTCTCCCCACCAACACTGAATATCTTGAACACTGGGAATGCCTAGAATGCTTAGCATATTTTAAAATAGCAAAAATAAAAAGCATATTATGTGAAATACAAAGACACAAGTGCAAGCTTTACAAGAAAACAAAGTTTGTTTGAAATGGTTTTCTTTTACAGTATGTCTAAAACTGGCTTGTATTAAATATCGCATTTCATCAAATGTTTATGTGATTCCTTTGGACTTGGATTTAAAGCCTAAGGAGCTATCTTACAATGGATGACCCCCAAAATGGGCAATTCAGCTAGATATATTTGGAAAGATATGTCTAAACTGAGTGAGTCTACTAGTGTCACAGGCAAGTTATCAAAAAGGCTTTTTATTTCAGCAGAGCTCATTAATACCATTCCATATAAGGGCTTTTGATCATGCCCGTACCAATATTATATGAATCTTCTTTCTATTTATGTAACTTGCCTATAAAAATTTGTCCTGACCTAAACCTATGTACACAAGATCTCAGTTACAATGAACAAGTACATTTTAAAAAATAAAATAAACATATATATTATTTGCCAGCTTTCTGGCATCATGGGAAATTTTAGAACAGTCATACCATGGTCTGAAAGGCACAGACCAGATCCTTAGCTGGTGTAAATCAGGGCTCTGTTGAAATCAGTGGGGCTACTCTGATTTAGAGTCTCTGAGGCTCTTGCCTACTGTATGGATGAAGATTAGTTGCACTGTTGCAGTTCAGATTCAGTCAAAGGTAAGGCTTCAGTTTGGATTTGATCATACCAAGATTATACAAACTCATACATAGGATTCTGGGTCTCCTCGACGGCAGCTATAAATGCTACTCTTGACACATTGACCATTTCTGCTATTCTGGCTCAGTACTTCTGCTAAATTAGGTTTTTGGAGAAGCAATCAGTTAATAAATACAGCATCAGTAATCATGTATGGAAGATGTAGGTCCATAGGTATACTTAGCTTTTACAAATGAACCTTAGGCCTCCCTTTGAATCTCTAGGCATAAGAAGTTCTATGATTACCTGTCATATCCCTATGGCTACGTCTACACGTGCACGCTACATCGAAATAGCTTATTTCAATGTAGTGACATCAAAATAAGCTATTTTGATGAATAACGTCTACACGTCCTCCAGGACTGGCAACGTTGACGTTCAACTTCGACGTTGGGCAGCACCACATCGAAATAGGCGCTGTGAGGGAACGTCTACACACCAGAGTAGCACACATCGAAATAACGGTGCCAGGAACAGCTACAGACAGGGTCACAGGGTGGACTCAACAGCAAGCCGCTCCCTTAAAGGGCCCCTCCCAGACACAGTTGCACTAAACAACACAAGGTCCACAGAGCCGACAACTGGTTGCAGACCCTGTGCATGCAGCATGGATCCCCAGCTGCTGCAGCAGCAGCCAGAAGCCCTAGGCTAAGGGCTGCTCACACGGTGACCACGGAGCCCCGCAGGGGCTGGAGAGAGGGCGTCTCTCAACCCCTCAGCTGATGGCCGCCATGGCGGACCCCGCTATTTCGATGTTGCGGGATGCGGATCAGCTACACGGTCCCTACTTCGACGTTCAACTTCGAAGTAGGGCGCTTTTCCCATCCCCTCATGGGGTTAGCGACTTCGACGTCTTGCCGCCTAACGTTGATTTCAACTTCAAAATAGCGCCCAACACGTGTAGCCATGACGGGCGCTATTTCGAAGTTGGCGCTGCTACTTCGAAGTAGCGTGCATGTGTAGACGCAGCCTATATAATATAAATTGGCATAGGTGAGGATTCACTAATACTTCTGTTTTTAATAACACCTACAGGATTTTGGAATATGGAAATGTTTGGAGAACCATTTCAAACTTTTTTAATTGTATGCACCTCACATAGATATGCTAACTTTGGCAATGAGTAGAAGCGAAAGTGTCAACATACAGTATCATGGCTTTTAGATGCTGATAATAAAGTGCTTCTGAGGATCATGACAACATTTTTTTGGCTAAGCATCCAAGAAGGAATCCTGACTCTACTGATGTCAATGGCAAAATTCCATTGACTTGAGGGTGGTCAGGATTTTTTATTAGCACACTGCTTATGAAGCAGAATGTTGATGTTTTCCCTTCAGTAGGATGTTAGGCACAAAACTTTGTGTTTAAGAGCATGATGAAACTCTATAAATTGTGCTCAGACTTGGTTAGCTTGTTGATGAGTAAAAGATGAAAATGAAGGTAGATTGATACAGGATTTTTTTAAAAAATCTGTATAATTGATTTTAACTCTTTATAGTACATAGGAATTGAAGATTAGAGAGTTCTTCATACAAACAACACTTAGATACAATAGCATGAGTGACGATGAGAATCTGAGCCTTACATCTGAACACTTGGTTTCTGTAAGTTTCTGATTTAAGTTTGGATTTCTTTCAGTAACCATTGCTATCCCTTTTGTTTCATGTAATTACAAGTTAAAATTACTTATAAAAGTTAGAGGTGAGTTTTGTATAGCTCTGTTAGGAAATTCATCCAACATGTAGAATTGTGTCCCTGATAATCTGTGAACATGGCTTGAGGGATTTACTGAGGTCAAAAGTCTATAATCAATAATCCAAACACCCATTACTTTATTATTTATTATTTATATTATGGTAGAATCCAGATGCCCCAACTAGGATTAGATCTTCATTGCATTAGGTGCCATGCAAACCAGTGACACTCCTTGCTCCAAAGAATTTTCAAACTGAAGATATAATGCACAACAGAGTTAAATTCAGAAAGAAGATGATGGGATGTAGGGAAGCCAAAATGAACAAGAAACGTTGTGTAGCCTCAAAGGGTGCATAATTTTTAGGTTTCATTGTTTGCTTTCTAAATAAAAATAACCAATATTATATTGATTACAATGCTACAACTAGCACACTCCATAAGACTTCCACTTCCATCACCAGAAGATACTGGAAAGATACATATACTATAACTTCATTCAGCTCACACTCTAACATTACCAGTAACCTTTTACATTCCTGTATGAATGGATCAGCACCTCTGCCTGTTGTACAGTACAAATATTTGTAGGGTGACCCTCTGTCCCATTTTTCACCAGGACAGTCCCGTATTTCAGGCATCAGGAAAGCATCCCAACTTATTGTAATGAAAGGGCAAATTGCCCCATATTCATGCATCCTGCTGAGCTGCCTTTCCCCCAAGTTAGTGTAGCTGCAGCTGTAGCTGCAGATACCAGGTTCTGCACAGAGAACACCTGCAGCAAGTACTGACCAACCAGATGTGCAGGCAGCAGCAGGAGAGGGAGCTTAGGGCCCTGCCATAAGGTAAACCAGGGTACATTGGAGCAGGAGAGTGAGGGTAAGTGTGTCCCCCCCGACTTGATTCTTGTTTAAAATTTTAAGGGGGCCTGGTGCCCCTCCAGCCAGGGAGACCTCTGTGGAGAAAGAGCCCCCTCCCTACTGCATTGCAGGGTAGCCAACCATGGAGCTGAGGAACCCTCTGTGGGGCAGCTGCCTTCCACAGCCAGTGAGCCTCCCCCCGCCCCCCGGGACAGGACTATACCCTGTTCTCGACTCCCCGCAGCTTGAGGCAGCCAGGAGCCACACCCATGATGCTGCAGCCCCATTCTCAGATCTCTGCGGCTTGTACATGGCTAGAGATGATAAATGTTGACTTTGTAATGGCTACACACCTCATTGAAAGACGAGAAGAAAGTTTTTGCATTAGAAACCATGAGCACATAGCATTCGCCATTTTAAACTTCTGGCTAATTTCAGTTCAGTTAAAATATGTATTTTTATTTCTTTTTGCCTATTAGTTATAAAAACATAGTATGTCTTTTTAACAGGTGCTCAGTAAACAATATTATTTTGAACATTTGTACGGCATAGGTCTCAGTGATTTCCATTGAATTTGCTGAAGTTCAAGCAATTTTACCAGGAATCCCATATGTAGCATAGAGAAATATGGTCACCCTAGGTATTTGGAAAGGTAAATTGCATTAACATTGCTTAGGTCTCTGTTACAATTTTACATGAGAAGCGTAAGGTGCTTGCATGTGGGTCACATATTTCTTTTTAATATCTGTTGGTGATGGAGGCGGAAGATATTTGTGTATTAAATAACTCAGCATTATTTCCTCAAAAGTTTTTGCCAGGGGGACCTTCCACATACCAGTAGTTATTATTCTCTAAGGGGAATTCTCTCCCCCAAATTCCTCCAGTAATTTCATTTTTAATTTGCTTAGATGTTCTTTTAATGGGAAGGCCCTGGCTAAAATTGGAACGGGCTTTTGAGCTGAGATTACCTGGGTAGTTCAGTGCTGCATATTTTCATTGAATGCTTTGTTAGGTGATACAGTAGTAAATAAAGACATTTTTAAGGAGTAGTTTAAATTCAAAATGTGCGTGAATGGGGTATACCAAACATCCAGAAAAGTATTTCAACTTCCAAGGAATGATTTTCCTATCTCCTTCATATCTGAGTGAGGAAAGAGGTCACCTGCACCAGTGAAGAAGAACCCAGTTCTCCAAGTAGAACTAACAACATCTGCTAATAGGGTAGGTTCACAGATGTACATCACCTACTCAGACTGAGCATTGTCTTTCAGCAACATACATTTATTATCCAAATAACAGTATTGAGAGGTCATATTAAATGGAATCATTGACTAAGATGTGAGATTATTTTACAATCATCTAATATTTTATTTTGATCTTTCCCTACATTTTTGCAAATTTTACTGGACACGTATGTGTGTCATCAAACTTGCTCTCCCCGCCAGTCATCATCCTCATCCATGAGTAGCACAGATACATATTTCCAGGGACAGCTCCCCACATGGCTTTAAGCAAAGGAAGCTACTTCAGAGCCAGCTTAGCTCCTGCCTTCTTCCCAGGTTGAGAAAATCTATGCATGGATGGTCCCCTTAATAAAGAGTTACTGGATAAAGTAATCATTGTTCCTGAAGATTCCTCAGCTTTAGCGTAACTTCAGGACAGATTCAAGGCTTTGGATAATTTTTTCCCCCTCATGAGTTCATATTTGGAAGTATTTTTTGATTTTGTAAGTGACCTTGATTAAATTATGTATGTACATTTTTTACAGGGAACATTGTTGAAAGCAGAACAATTCAAGCATTTCAAGAGATATTGTTCAGGGATCTAAAATATTTTCTCAGTGTGCTATGGGAAACATTTTAAATAAGTGAAATCAACATGAAATCAATCAGTTTCACAAGTTTGAAGCTAGGTCACTTTCAGATATTTTATGCCTGTTGAACTAGTGTATAATGTACTAAAACACAATCAGGCAGTTAGATGAACTGTAAGAAAGTGGACCAAAAATCCAGTCCATGTTGGGTTCTCAATTTCCTGAACTTTATTCCTTAGCTTATGACTTAACATGGAAAAGAGGTGGTGTAAATAAGCTTGTTGTAGCAGGGACCAGCTCTTCCTGAAAACATGAAATGCAACTAGCACATAGTGAGAGTTACCATAAATAAATTAATAAGAATAAAAATACCAGATACAGTACACCTTTTTGGTGAATGAACCTTTGAACTATAATTCCAGTGGAATATAGATGAAAGCACCAACATCACCAAAGGAAATGGAGTATGTGACAGAGTGAGATCCTTCATAACCTTTAAGAAAGGTGAGGCCAGCCCTTTTAATGACTTTCTATAATATTTTATTATTTATACTTAGTGTACATTTTCAAGCAGAGAAGCAGCTGCACTGTAAGGGGAATGGGTGTGACCCCTATATTTAAGTTGCCTTACACTTTCCAGATTTTTATAAAAGAATTTGGCAAGCCTTCAAAAAACTTGAACACCCCATTTCCACATTGAGACAAATAGGAACTTCTCATTACTGAACTGTTTTGAAAATCAGGTCACTTTATGCAGGAGCCAAAATGGGACCTGAGCTGAGTTGAAAGTCTGGCTTATATGGGTGGAATGGTAAAATTAAAAAATAACTAAAATATGCCCAAACTAGGCTGATTTTTCATACCATTATACAAATCTCCGTCACTTTGGTGACATCAGCAGAGTCACACTGGAATAAATTGGATGTAACAGAGAATCAGGCCCCAAAATCATAGTGGTAAATTCATAATGGGCGTGGGCACTCACACACAATGTAATTGGAATGTCGCATAGTATTTTCTTCTATAGTGTGTTTGCTTTTCAATTGTTACTTCAGTGTCCTGTCCCTAAAGGAGAAAATACTAAAAGGCTAAATAGGGTTTTGGTGACAAAACTTGTGGAGTGTCTACACACAAAATATGTTTTGTGGAAAGAGTGTCAACAAATCTCTGCACTTCCACTGACAGCATTCTGCCTCTCTGCGATTAGGAATAATTCCTTTTTCGACAGATTCTGTCAACAAAAAAGCCATGTAGAGGCTCTGGGGGACCCTCTGTCGACAACAGGGTTTCCGAGTCACTGGGCAGCCCTGTTTGCTGAGCTTCCAGTTGGCTGTTCTGTTGGGAGAGCAACCAGGCAGTCTGACCGTTCTCTGTCGACTGAGTGGATTGCTCTTGCAATCCACTTTTGTGTGTGAACATGATCTGTCGCAGAAGTTTTGCTGGAAGATCTCTTCGGATAGTAACATCTGTCGACAGGTCACTGTAGCATAGACATAGCCATATAGCTGTAGTACCTGGGGAAACTTCTGACTCACATGTGGCCTGTGTGGTATGTTTGGCCTTCTGTTGGCTATTCTAATCTCTAATAAAAATGTGAATACAGAAGTTCTAATACTTTCTCTTTATGACTATATCTTTATAATTTTATATACATTTAAAGACAGGTAAAAGTGAACTATACATGTTAGTGAAATATAAACGAGCAAGATAGGAAAATAAGCTGAAGAAAAGGTTCCCCAAAGGAATAAATTTATAAGGGAAACTAAAATCTGGGTGTTCCCCACACCAGAAGTGTATTGCCAGCAAGACACAGATGTGTGCAGTATATGAGCCAATGGAAAAAAAGTGAGCGAAGATACTGCTGTTGAATACTCCAGAATGGCTTAATAGGGACTAGGCAAAAAATATGTGTGTGTATGTAAGTGTATATGTGACTAGCCAAAAGTGATGTTGCACTGTCCAATTTAAGTGCTGGTTGTAAGATAGGTCATCTCCACCCCGTAAAGGTTTTTTTTCCTGTTCTTTCCAAGGCACATTATTTGAAGGAATGCAGCCGTAATGGATGTGCAGACACAAGGCTTCATGCACTAGGAGAGAACCCTGTGCATATATATGTGCTTGGATACAAATGCTATTCATTTAATCATCTAATTTTTGAGCATTGTACTCTTATTTCTGAGTTAGATATAGCACCATCAGACATTATTGCCTTGTTTTAATAAAATATAGTTCTACAGTGGTCTACGGTAGTAGTCCATAACAATACATTAGATAGTAATGATAATGCTATTCTTTGGGTTATTGCTATAGCATTCTGCACTATACTGGGATACAATAACAGTGACTATAGAAAAACTTGGATATCTATTGGTCTCTGGAATGGTTGTTGAGGCATAAAGGGACATATGGATTATTAGCACAACTGGTCCATAAATGTCTTGCAACGCTGGCTACAACAAACAAAAAGCAGGCAGCATTCTCTCCTGAAAATATAAACAAACTTGTTTGAGTGATTGGCTGAACAAGAAGTAGGACTGAGTGGACTTGTTGGCCATTCCAGAGGCCATGCATCCGTGATGTTGGGTTCTGCTTGCTAACAATTCAAACCACAGCAGATTGACACACTCATTTTCATAATCTGCGTTAGATGCCACCAGCAGATGGCTGATTTTCTTTTTTGGTGGTTCTGATTCTGCAGTTTCTGAATTGGAGTGTTGTTCTTTAAGACTTCTGCAGACATGTTCCGTACCTCATTCCTCTCCAGACAGCACTGAAGGCTGACTACACCAGCTTTGCCCCTTCTGCCCAGGGCCCCACCCCTTCCAGTAGCATGCAGCTTCCCCTTGGCTGTCTTGAACAGGGTGGCTGACAATGCTGTGGGCCCCAGTGCTACATGCTATTATTTCTTGCTTACCAGCAGCAGAATTGTTAACTATGTTTGCACATATGGAAATTTAATGCATCAGATTGTATATGAGTGTGTCATTTGACCTGCTATTCTTTTATTAGCAGAGATTACACCACCGTGGGCCTGGGGGCAAGGTTTGTGGGGTCCTGGCTTCACACGTTCAGAATGGGTAGAGCCTTAGACTGAAGGGGCAGGGCCGAGAGCAGGCAGGCCGTTAGCGGGCTTGATAATAGGGAAAGAATGAAAGCTGACTTTCAGATCTCCGGTTTATATGGTGGGTTACTTAAACACACGACTTTACTTGTAAGCAAAGCACATTAGAAATGGAAACACTATGGCACAGAATCTACAAAACTCTGCAATTCTACTTTTATTTTACTTTTCAGACTTTATCGACACCTCAGAAATATCAAAATGCTTGATAGCATTTAAAGCATGTATGTAGTCTGGAAAGTGCATGTGGTTTTGTGGACTTCACCCTTCCCATGCCTCACACCCATAATAAAGATTCTGCAGAGAAATTCTTTGAGCAGTTATACCCGTGTGGCCGATATCCTTTAGAAATTGTTGCTTGATATGTGGGTTAGAGCAGAATATCTGGCTTAATCTCCATTGATGTGTTGGCTAAGAGAAGTAAAAGAAATAGAAATATGATCAAAATAAGCAAATATAGTTTGGAAATATACACAGGAAGCAGATTTGTATTAAGATGAGGCCATATTTACAAACACACTTTTATATTTCAGTTTGCACTGTCCAGAACATAGCATGATGATTTAACAGATTCAGGCATATAGGTAATACTGATTGAAACTCTCTCATCCAGGCCTCTCTTGTCCTGCAACATTCCTCACCCAGCAAGACCATGGATGTTGCTGCACCAGATTGCATCTGGATGAAAGAGCTCCAGCTGTCTGGGGCTGGAGCAGAGCCCTGCTACTGGCAGGGAGCCCCTTTGGCAGCCCGCTGTGGGGAACCTCAGGGCAGGGAGCAGCCATGTGGACCCTGTCCAGGCAGGGGGAACCCTGCACCTATGGCGGGGCGCTGGCTTGAGCATGAAGCTCTGGCAGCTCTGCAGCAGCAGGGAGCCTCAACAGGGCGAGGGACCCTGGCAGCCCCATGGGGAAGCCCTGAAAGAGTGGTGGCCCCCCTCCACAGCAGCCTGGGGGCCTGATCTGCCCTTGTCCAGCAAATCCCCTTGTTTGGGACCACTCAGCTGCCAAGGATGCCAGACAAGGGAGGTACAACCTGTAATCACATTTTTGTATATGATCTTGTAAGGTAAGTAAGA
This sequence comes from Carettochelys insculpta, assembly GCF_033958435.1. Lineage (NCBI taxonomy): Eukaryota > Metazoa > Chordata > Testudines > Carettochelyidae > Carettochelys > Carettochelys insculpta. The sequence goes on along the minus strand of NC_134137.1, from coordinate 305,784,418 downwards.
ATTACAGATTTTTGTCTGTCTGCAGTGAGCTTAAGAAGGCATACTAATCAAATACAGAGATTTCTCAGAGCGCTGTATAAATGTAGAAAAATATACTGCTTATTAGTCATCATTACTTGTTTTATGAATACTCTGCAGTTCAGTTTAAGCTTGGAAGAGGAGAAAGTATTGTCTGCCAACAAAAGAAGATGAAAGCTAGTGTTAGTAATAGCAAAAACAATTGTAATAAATAGACATTCTATACGGTGAGTCACTGACGACTTTCAAACCCACAAATGAGCTATTCCCATAAATCTACTAACTGCTGGTACAGTTTTAAGAATTGTCATTCATTTCTGAAGAACTGTCTGCTGTAGTTATTTATTTTTGTAGAGCACTAAAATGCCTCAGTGCTCCCCATAAAAAGTAAACAGTTCATATCTACAGTGCTGTGTTGATTATGAGCATGGATTGGTTTGGTGTCTAAGGTGCAGCTGTTTTGCCTGATGCTGTGTATGTCAACAAATGTGGAGCTAAGTTTCAAAATCAGCCCCAGGCATTGCTGAATTTTAAGAAAGAGGATTTATATTATGACAGAGACTTTTGATAACTCGGAAAATTGATTTCATTATCAGGCATACAGACTCACTGATAGAGCTAGTTTTTGGTATGGCTAGCCGCAGGAGTGGGTTACATCTATCTAATATGTAGGCAATGAATGATTTATTATGTGGTTACCTATTCACTCCTCGTTTTGTAAATGATGTGATAAATTGTGAAGTAATGGTTGAAAATACTGTTTAGCATATACACTACCTGAATGGAAAGCTTTTATAATATTTTGAGCCGTTATGGTGGCATTGCAAAACCAAAATCTTTGTAATTAAAATTAAAAAAAATATGGTTGTGAAGTGACAAAAATGGGCTGAGCAGCACTTTGTGGAATTGATGCCAACAGTGCAAAGTTGCTCACCAAAGGGGCTAATTGTCAGCAGATTCCTGTTTATACCTGTGTTTGGAGAATTGGGCCCATTTTAGGAGTTACTGTGAAAATCAGTATGCCTGCCTGAAAGTCTTAAGTGCAGTAAAAGCCAGGTTATCTTGCACCCAGATAACCGGCACATTCGGTTAACTGGCATGCCATGGGGCTGGTTTCCCAGAAGGGATCATCTGCCATGTGGCATTTTACCCAGCGGAGGCCAACTGCTGTGGCTGATGCAGGGCCAGTTACTTGGCCAGGTAGGCACAGCAGGCTCTGGGCAGGGCTTGCCTGGCTGGGGCTTGTGGAACAGGCCGGCTGCCTGCTGCCTGGTCGAGGAGGGAGAGCAGAATGCTGCTGAGTGCCAGCCCCAGCTCAAATAACTGTCACATTTTATTATCCAGCATTCCTGGTTCCTCAGGGACACTGAATACTTGTATTGGACTATTCCTGAACTGGTTCTGGTCAGGTAGAATGCTCTGGAACAGTGTCCCCTGTAAGCTGAGCACTTGGACAGCCACCGAGGAGAGATTCAGGTGCCAGTCAGCTGATTAGCAAAGCATCTACAGCCACTCAGAGTGGGCATCATGTGTTTCTCTTAGTGGTACACATCTGCATGTGCCTAGGTGCAAATAACAAAAATTATTCCCCCGTAGAAGGAAAGAAAATAGAGGGAATGCTGCTCTGGAAATCTATATTAGTTATGCAAAGTAGGAACATAATAATTCTCAATAATTAGGGTTAAAGTATTTTCTGAAGAGGAATCATGGCTGTATTTGGAAATCATAACAAGAATTGGCTCTTATGTTTACTGTGAAATCACAGCCTATTGTCAGCAGGCTGGGCAGTATTCTTTATTGCTCTTGTAGTGCTGACAGACCCAGGGTGCTGGCCCTAGGGATAGAACCTGGGAGCATAGGGTCTAAAGCCCTGCACGGTGCTGCATGAGCTCAAGGCCAGCTGGTTTTCAGCTGAGGCTGTAGAGCAGAGACTTCACTCATCCCAGATGAGGTCTCAGTACCTCTGGGTACTACACCTTATATACTAGCACCTACGCTAATGGTTCTGGAATTATAGTTTACTTTACAGTTCTGTTGAGGAATCAGGAAGCAAAATGGAATTTTCTCTTTACTTCTGCAAATATCCACTAAGATTAGCAGATGTGGCATACAAGACACAAACTATAGGGAGTAAAGCTATGAAGTAATTAGGTGACATTTTTATAGTTTCTTTTTCAACCATAATTATGCTTTCAAAACTACCATTAAGGTATTCTCCCAAATACACACACACACACACACACACACACACACACACACACAAATAACTACGACACATTAGGTGCCAGAGACTGCAAATGTTCCCAATAAATTATTTCAGATTTTTATAGCCCTAATATCCTGATTCCACCATAAAAGGTATACGGTTGCTATAAAATGTGTCTTGCTAACATCATAACACGTAGTAAGAAGCCTTGATTTTATTTTTTTGTAGGTAAGTGGTGCAGAATGTTTAATCTCAGCCCTTTTTTAAAAAAAATTACACCATCTCCAGGACTTCGTGTTTATGAAAATATGCTTTATTTCAAATAGAGATGTGTTTGAACTGAAAATTGAAAGACAAACTCAACTATTTTATAGCTCATCTCTAGACACATCTTGATTTGTGATAATCATCCCGGAACATAGAATTTCTCATCAAGATATTTTTGCATAAGGAGTACAAATTATATTGTTTAAGTGTCTCACCCTGCACGAAAGTTATGCCTGGGGTAAAGAGACACGTGCAATTGTTTTCAGGATTGGATCCTGTAGATGCCTTCTGTAACCAACCAGGCTCAGGTTCCCCAGAAACGAGGCTGCACCCAGAAGGAGAGTGCTATATTTGGTTTATTGAAAGGGCATGACACCTGCAGCAGGAGCCCTGGAGACGCCGCAGTCACCAGTGGGGGGAAACCCGACGTGTCGGAGCTTTGCTTGGGGAGAGGCTCTGTAACAGGCCTCCTAACAGTCACTGATAAAGCTGAACTCATTAACATAAGATTGCCTGAAATTGCCTATGCATTCCTTATCACTATCTTTTGTGGCCCACTGCCAGCGTAGCCCTGAAGTCTTGGCAAGCGTGTCTTGTTCTGCAGTAGTTCCCATGGCAGGGTTAGTTATTTTGCAGCTTTTCACCTTGCACAGACTGGTCTGTTTAGATTCTCTTGAGGACTCACAGAGGGGTCGGACTGCACTCTCGACCGTTACAATGTCTTTTCGCACCCTGCACCTTCCATGATGCTAAATGGTCCAAAGTAAATTCAACTAACATCTTAGAAAATGGCAGAAAAAATGGCTGGATTATCAGTTTACAGTAGTGTAAAACTAGAGTAATTCCAATGACTTCAATGTAGATACTTTGGATTTATTCTAGTGCAAATATATTTATTTGAAAAAGGGTTAGATAGCATTATTTGGGAAAAATGGGACTGAGAAAAGAGATTATTCATCACTCCCTATATATTGCTCCTGAAAACTATTTCATCAGTCCATGAGGAGCTTACGTTATCTGTATATGTTTTCTGCTGCTTTAGCTTTGTGTAATTTATTTTAAGTGAAGCATTGACATCTAGATTTTTGGCACATGCTCTCACCTTTTAAAACTTAACACGTGTTTTAAAGGTCTTGGAAAATACCTATTCTAGGTGCACTTTTTGAAAGCAAACAGAATGTTTCTGTTTATTTGATAAAACATTATTTTCAAATAGGAGAAGAAGAGCTGCAGTCACAGGAGATATAAGGAGTAATTTAATGGCTTCCTTCTTATTTATTTGTATTGCTATTCAGCTGAAAAATGGTATCCTAACCTGGGGGGAAAAGATGATCTCAAGGCTAAGCAACTGTTAATAAGCTTATAATTTATCCTCGCATACTTTGAAGGTAGAAAAATGTCAATATATCTTAATTGTAAAATGTGAATGTGCAAATGATGCCTGTTTAGAGAAAACAAAACTCACTGAATTTACCAGTTTACCTGCAGGTTTCTACATTAAGATTAGAGTGAATCTTTTTTGATATGCTTTGCAGTTAAATGGTGTAAATAATGGATATTTTAAATATCATGTTAAAGTTTTTCCTTTATCTATGCAGTCTTTATCAGCCTTTTTTATTTAAAAACTTAAAGTAAAACCAATTTGCAGAAGACACTGGTATCACTTCATATGTCATTTTGTTCGTTTTTGATAGAAATTTGACTGGATAGATCGAATCATGTGCTTAAAATGTATCCAGTCATTACCTTAAAATGTATTATTTACTTCAGTGTTTCAAGATTTATGGAACATTAAAACAAAAACAAAAGAGAAAAAACACCCCAAAGATGACGATTCACAGAAACAGTCTTTTGAAATTTTCCATTTTCCTAACCAGTTAAGAAACTTCATTGTATCTGTTCTGTGATTACTCATCTGAGAAGCAGAATTGTCATTCTTGTATTCCTCTTCATCTGTGCCTTTCCTGCCATCTAAACCTGTTGTTTGTGTCTATTAAAGGGGTGGACCAACCATGACAGGAGGTACATGGCTTTTACTGAGGAAGTATATTTTGGAGAAATTTTAACTTAAAATAGGCTAATTGATAAGTTTTTGAAAAACTAAGAAGAAACATACAGACTCATTGCTGTGATGTCATGTTCTCCAAATTACACCTTATCAAAGACAAGTACCTTCTTTGGCACACTTCTTGGACATTTTTGCTCACATTCTTTCATTAAGGCAATCAGCCACATCCCCAGACACACGCATAGTGTTTAATCCTCTGTGGATGCTTTCATTGCTGCTTATTTGTATTGTACACAATCCACTTCTATTTTAAGTAGGTGGGTTGCTGATCTGTCAGCCTGCCATTCTGGATCGGGCCTTTATGAATTGTATTTAAGCGCCAGAGTGGACAATGAAAGCTTTATAGCAATGCTCCAATTAGCAGTAATCATTCTTGTTAAACTTTGGAAAAGCGCCGTAGCATGTGATGAATGTAAAGTATTCATTCCCTTTTTCTCCCTTCTCTGTATCCTCACTCTAGTGCATTTTGTAAAATGCCTTAAATTGCTTGTTATTTCTGTTCATATTTCAGATTGAGAATGTTGATGTCTGTCTTAGCTTTCTGGCTGCCAGAGGAGTAAATGTCCAAGGTCTTTCAGCTGAAGGTAAGAAAAATACATCATCGACACAGATAGCAGGCTTCCATTGTGAAAACTAATTTTCTTAATGCAGATTATTTGCAACTAAAAGCCACATTGAATTGCATACACACACAAACATGCATACAAACACACACAGAGAGAAACACAAAACATTCCAACTTTCTTTGCTCTTTGATTAAAAATTCACTGTGTATATGAAATCTGGGACAAAAAATTTAAATCAGCAATTTACTTTTCTGTATGTTGGTGCCTTTTCCTTTTCCCTCAATGCTTTACAGCTACAGGGATTCCAAGATATGCATTTTTATATATTCATGCATAAAGTAAGTAGGGTTGAAACCTACAAACATGCATGCAAGTACCTTTTGCCAAGTGATTTACCCTAGTAAAGATTAGTCACTCAAGCAAAAATATTTATATGAGCAAACATTTTTAAGAGCAGGCCCAAATCTAGTAAACATTTGCATGTATGATATTCATACAATGGACCAGTAACAAGACCTTTAGGAAGAGATGCTAATGCTATACATATTAATATCTTGCAGTATCCCAGCTATTATATTATAAACCTCAACATACAATTGGATGTAATTACTACTGCTAATATATGTTTATCTTTAGCATGCTAAATAAGACTGTTCATCCATCTTTTGGCTTCATTAAGGTGCAATGCTCTCATGTTGAATATAAATTATATGTCAACAAGGGTGTATTTAAAACTGTGCCTTTAGGCAGTATTACTGATTTAGCATGGTGTGTAAAGCTTGAACTTTGAATTGAGTTGGGAGCTCCCATAAGGTGCTGAAAATGGTGAAGAGGATCAACACATTGCAAGCTATGCCAAATGTTTGGTTTTGCTTCAGTACAATTTACTGAAAGGTAGAAGTCAAAGTACTGCTTTATGAAAGCTGGCAAATACAATAGTGTTTCATTCTAAAAGGTACATGGAAAGTAATCTTTAAGATCTTCTGCTCTATTTTAGAGTTATCTCTCACGATCTCCATCTCAGCATGATCTCAATAGAACAGTAACATTGCTATGTAAGTGCAAGCAAAAATGGTGTCTTTGTCACATTATTACTCAGATGCCTGCTTAGGGGTAATTACTTCCTTAATTCAAAGTATTTTATCTTCAGTGCAATTACTATCTATCGTCTCTTATATCTAGCCATCTACTAATTAGTATACTGAGCAGTTAGAGAACACTTTTCATCTGAGGCTTTCAAAGTACTATATAGATTGAAGTTCTTGTGAAGTGTAATTTGGATATGGAATTGTGGTGTTTTGCATTACCAACAGTAAGAAAAGCCAGTCATTTGTTTAGGAAAAGTATATCATACTTATACCATGAAGTTACATGTTCTAAATGAAAACCTCTTCTTTATTATGTCCTTTGTTTAATAACAATGATTAGCATACACTGAAATTCACTGTTTCCCCCATATCTTCTGTTTTCTTTGTATAAAACACTCATAGCCTAATAAATGTGTAATATTAAAAACATAACTTAATTTTAAAGATTTTATCAATTTTTAAATCCTAATTCTTCTTCAAATGGTGAATACATAGCTCAGTTTTTTTTAAAAAATGCAATTGTGTCTTTTTTAAATATTACAAAGTACTTTTTATTGATAAGATATTCTTGACATTTATAACAGACAGATTGCTTATGTAGCTTTTTTAAAGGAAAAAAGTCTTGATCCAGTATTTCCAATTCTATTTTTGAAGCCAGTGGGATTTTTCAGTGCTGAAGTAGTGGAGGATCACAGTGTCAGTATATGGAGGTTCTAGGTAAAATTCTGGCTCCATTAAGTCAGTGGCGGAACTCCTATTGACTTCAGTGACAGGAGAATTTCACTCTTTGTTTTGCTTTTTTTAACCCTGCTTAAGTCAGTGCACAGCAAAATGGAGATGTTCCAAAATGATGTGTAGTGCATTTCTGTAGGTTTTTGGTGATTCTCTCTCTCTCTCTCTCTCTCTCTCAGAATAATTGTTTGATTTTCAATATTGTTTTGTCTTTATTAGTTTTCTTTTTTACTAACTGGTGCATTATTTTGAAAATAACTATCCTCCTCCTCCTCCTCCAAGTTCCTTTCAAAAATGCTGATAATATGAACTTTGAGTTTTAAGTAAGGTTAAAAATCCTTGGGCAATATTATGCTCTCGGACACACTAGTGTGAATCTGGCAAAATTCCTTTGAGACTACTGAATTAAATGAACTGACTGCAGGTTTCCATCATTGTGACTGAAAGAAGAAGGCTGGCTCACTTAATTTTTTTCCTTCAGCGTGAACTGAATGTAGTATTCCAATTCCTCTTTAGGAGAGGTAGTTAAGGAAGAGAGAAATATAATTCATTCCTTTTCCCCTTGTAAATTCAACATGAACTTTGAAGAGACTTTTGCACTCTTTTGTCAGAATATTTATGTTCAAACCTGGTTATCTGGATTTTATAAACTACCAAGTTTGTTTCTTGTAATAGGCTTTTGTGAATGGTGGGTTATTCATCAGTGCATGTTGAAAACAGTCACAGGAACAGTAAAACCTAATATCCTAACCAAAGGTTTCAAGACCAGTTGGCACCTGATTTGACACTAGAAAAGGGAGACTCTGAACAGAAGTAATTTTCAAAACTGTACAAAAGTGTACAATCACTACTGGAGAACCCAAAGGATAATAAAGAATAAAACAATAGCTGAAAAAGGTAATCTCTTTTTTTTCAGGCATAAACCTGTACCCATATGGAAAATACTTTTGGGTTCTTTAGTTGCCAGAGGAAGTTTTTCTATCTCTGAGTCCCTTCCTACATCCAGGCATTATAAAGTACACACCTAGCTACATGTATTTCAGGGTCATAGTCTTGTGGTCCATGTTTAGCTGTTCAGTATTTTTCAACTTTCACTTTCCATTGGGGAAAAATAATTGTAATACTGCTGCTAACAGTTTGAGTTATAAAGTTATTAAATCTGATTATGTAACATGGTGACAATATAATCATGTCATTAATTAGATATCATCAGAAAATAAGTTGGAAACAGAGAGAGAACTAGCATGATAGGAATAATTTATTAGGAGGGAAGGACTGAGGACCATGATTCATTGTTTTCTGCTAAAGGAAATGGTTTTAGGGAAAGAAAAAATAACTTTTCTTGCACATATCATACCATTGTTAACAGTTCTGGAGATTACAAATAATTATTCATATTATTCATAGCCTAGAAGCTCATTTTGTCAAACAGATCATGCCTTTCCCAGGTCTGCTACAGAAACTTTTGAAAAAGTTTTAGTTTCATCGAACTGAAAAAGAAAGAAGTTTAAAACTGATCGGCTACGTCTACACGTGCACCCAACTTCGAAATAGCTTATTTCGATGTTGCGACATCGAAATAGGCTATTTCGATGAATAACGTCTACACGTCCTCCAGGGCTGGCAACGTCGATGTTCAACTTCGACGTTGCTCAGCCCAACATCGAAATAGGCACAGCGAGGGAACGTCTACACGCCAAAGTAGCACACATCGAAATAAGGGAGCCAGGCACAGCTGCAGACAGGGTCACGGGGCGGACTCAACAGCAAGTCGCTCCCTTAAAGGGCCCCTCCCAGACACACTTTCATTAAACAGTGCAAGATACACAGAGCCAACAACTAGTTGCAGACCCTGTATATGCAGCACGGACCCCCAGCTGCAGCAGCAGCAGCCAGAAGCCCTGGGCTAAGGGCTGCTGCCCACGGTGACCACAGAGCCCCGCAAGGGCTGGAGAGAGAGTATCTCTCAACCCCCCAGCTGATGGCCGCCATGGAGGACCCCGCTATTTCGATGTTGCGGGACGCGGATCGTCTACACGTCCCTACTTCGATGTTGAACGTCGAAGTAGGGCGCTATTCCCATCCCCTCATGGGGTTAGCGACTTCGACGTCTCGCCGCCTAACGTCGATTTCAACTTCGAAATAGCGCCCAACACGTGTAGACGTGACGGGCGCTATTTCGAAGTTACTGCCGCTACTTCGAAGTAGCGTGCACGTGTAGACGCAGCCATCATCTCCTGCTTTAGAAGCAGAAATACATATGGTTTCAGATAGAAGTGGTAGGTGAGTGGGTGTGTGCATTTAACAGAAAAACAGTATTCTGTTCCTATCTCCCTCTCATTAAAATAGGCTCTAATGTCCAAGGCGGTGTGTGCTATTGTTTAATGGAACAAATATGTTGGCTGCTATGTTTTGCCAACACATTTGTGTACATACGAATAGCTGACTTATTCCTTCTTAAAGAGAAAGTAGTTTGTTAAGGATATGACTGGCCACAACCGCGTGGTTGCTGGGGTCTCCGGCTGCCCTCTCCCCCACCATGTGGCTGTTGGTTCAAAATGAAATTAATCAAAAAAACACTATCAAAATGAAGCATTTCAACAATACCAAAAGACAACTTTTCAGTAGCTCCAAATTGAAACTTTTCAGACTTTTGTTTTGACATTTTGCATTTCCCAGGAGTGGCCTGCTAGCCTTGTAACAGCGTGTACCAGGGGCAGGCTCTGCAAAAGTGGCACAAAAATGCACTTGGCAGTTTCTTTTCAGTGAGAGCTGGGAGTGAGGGCAATGCACTCTGGGATGATGACGTCAGACACCAGCAACCATTTGCAGTGCATTTTTTCCCATAACACACTGACACAGAAACCCAGAATGCAATGGGGGTGCAGGAGTTTTGGTTGAGGTACCCACAATGCACTTCTGACTCAGTCAAACTTAGAAAAGGTAATGGAGACACACTGTTGACTTTCTAAACGTGTGTGGACGCTCTCCATCAACTTCATAAAATCTAGTGGTATAAAGTCAACTTTAATAAATATGACTTCTATTTCCTGGTGTAAACATAACCTAACACTGGTGATTTCACTTCTTTTTTTTTTTCCACAGAAATAAGGAATGGAAATTTGAAAGCCATTTTAGGACTGTTTTTCAGTTTGTCTCGGTACAAACAGCAGCAGCATCATCAGCAACAATACTACCAGTCGTTGGTAGAGTTACAACAGCACGTCTCTCATTCCTCACCTCCCGCTGAAGTCAGCCAATCCAAAACACAGCAAGATATGCAGTCCAGGTAGGACAAAATATTTTTCTCAGCTAAAAGAGCGTTTATATTTGTCTGTTTACAGAAAGGCCTGGAGCAGTCTGTTTGGATAGAAATTTGTAGAGGGTAAAGATCAGAAAGAAGCTTGTCATTGACTGTTTAAAAGCCTTTATCCTTTTTTGTAACTAATGTGTTGATAGCCATGAGTGCAGCACAGATATTTTATGTGCCAAGGTGGTGTAATAGTTGTATTTTCTTTGGAGCAGTACTGGAAGAACAGTGAGTCTATGTCTACGCTACAGCGCTCTGTTGACAGAAGTTAATGTTGGAAGAGATATTCCAGCAAAACTTCTGTCAACAGATCACGTCCACACAAAAAAGTGGATTGAAAGATCAATCAACTATGTTGACGGAGAGCGGACAGACTTTCCGGCTGCTCTCGATGGAATGGCCATCCAGAAACTCAGCAAATAGGGCTGCCTGGTGACCCAGAAGCCCTGTCTGTCAATAGAGGGTCCCCAGGAGCATCTACATGGCTTTTTTGTCATCAGAAACTATCCACAAAGACATTATTTGTCAATGTGGAGAGGCAGAATGCTGTCGGCAGAAGAGCCAAGTTTTGTTGACAGACTGTCGACAAAATGTATTTTGTGTGTAGATGTGCCGCTAATTTTGTTGACAAATTGCCAGTTTTGTCAACAAAACTCTCTAGTGTAGATGTAGCCTGAATTTTTATCAACAATATTTGGATGATTTTTTTAATGTTATTGACTATGCTCGTGCACTCTTGTATTTGGTGTGCAAATGTTATGGAAGATGACTTTACTGGCTTTGAAGTTATAATGAACAGCAACATTATACATGAATATTAGAAATTAACCATGGAAAGTCAGTTATGAACTGGAGTATTCCACCAGAAACTTATTCCTTAGAGTTAAATTCGTCTACTCAGGGAAAAAGAAATAATACTAACTCATATATATATATATATATGCACCTAATAAATACCAGCTAACACTAATATGTAGTGTATATTGCATGCTTCAAATGATTTTCACATGCCTAATCTCCACAGTGAGGGTCATTTGCTTAAACTATTCAGTGAATAATTTCAAGTAATTTCAAAACTAGGAAGCTATAAGCTATTGAAAGCAGTTGTTTGCAATAAACAAACTCCCATATGCTTAACATTCTTTGAATTATTTACACAGTCTACGTGAGTAGTTTAAAAGAACAACGTAAAGTGCCAGAAAACTTTTCTCAGGGTTTTAAGGGATTGATTTAAGTGTTAGATATTGAAATGGATTATATTCACAGTGGCAGAGTTTTTAGTCATTGAATTTCATTGATTTCACAGGGTAGCTAAAAACATATTATGAAAGGGTTGTTACACATTCACTGTGAGATGGGAATTATTTTTAAAACAAATATCTCCTTCATTTGAAAACACATGAACACTATTGACTTTACTAGAAAAATAAAAAGGTAATACAGAAAACACAAACATAAACTGATTCAAACTGAAGACTTTTGCTTTTATTCTTTTAAATGTTCTGTTTTTTCTTTTTTCTTTTTGTTTTATCCACTTCTTTGTTTGGGCTTTTTTTTGTTTTTTGTTTTTTGTTTTTGTTTTTTTTGTCTAAAGGACAGCTGCTTAATATTTGCACAGTGAGTGGTATCTGGAAAAATGTGATAGTTTCACTCAATTCTCGATTGTAGAATTATCAGAAAGCACAATTATTTTGGTGCTCGTATTCATTCACATGTAAACATTCTTAAAATATTTTTCCTCCTATAATAATGTTTAGAATACATGTGCTTCTTGATCTTCTGAAAAGTTTTCTAACAAATTTCAGCTCAGAGGAAGCTTTTGCCTTGAGTGCAGTAAAAATGGGTTTGCCGGGGAAGTACTTGTTGGGCATTTTAACTATTATTTCACTTGAAAGGTTAAGAAAACTCAGAAATACAAGTTGAAACTCTCCAGTCCATCACCCTTGGGAACTGACTGGTGCCAAACCAGAGAATTTGCCAGACCATGGGAGGTCAATATTGTCTAGCACATTACCAGCCCTCCCACTGCTTACTGGTCTCTTAGAGGACATTTATGGATTAAATTATGGCTAAATCACATCACAGAACACTGAGAGCAAGGAGTGGTGGCTGGAAACACACTTTATGGGACTGCAGGAAACTTGGCCACACCCCTGACAAATCATTCTGGACCACAGATGTTGCCAGATCAGAGTGTGCCAGACTAGGGAGGTTCTGTCTGTAATATTGCTTAGACTTGCCTTTGACATCAGTTTCAAAAGTATTGATATTTTTTGCCTTCCATTAAAAATTAAACTACATGTAGTTTTTTTCTTGTAGAATTCTAATTTAACCACAAACTTGACTTTGTAAGATGCAAAACACCTTAAATGTCCCCTGAAATCACCTGATAGTTGACGGAGTGCAACATTTTGGAGGAGGCAATCAGCATCTTTTAATTTTGGAAATGATATACCTTGGCTTTTCACAAAATAAAGGCTGATTTTTTTTTCCAGTTTTGCCTTTCCCCTTGTGCTGGAAGTGACTTTGAAGGGGTTCTCCATGTACTCAGCGTTCAGCACTCTGACAAATAGAAGATAAGCCTTAAATGTTAATACACTGTACACCAAGCATAATAAAAGAATTGGTAGGTGTATTATTATGCCTGGAAAAAATCAGGGATAAGGAGCTGCTGACAAAGAGGGAGGAGGGATAGGTTGGTGGTTTGAGCATTGGCCTGCTAAACCCACAGTTGTGAGTTGAATCCTTGAGGAGGCCATTCAGGGACTGGGGCAAATAGACATCAGGGATGGTGCTTGGTCCTGCCAAAGGGGCTGGGGACTGGACTAGATGACCTCCCAAGGTCCCTTCCAGTTCTAGGAGATGCATATCTCCAATTATATATATATGTGTGTGTGTATGTATATATATATATATATATATATATATAATTTTTTTTTTGCCAGCAGAACTACATCTACACTGCTTGTTTTCTGCTGCCAGCAGCCTCTGCCAGCAGGGCGATCTTGTCTGAATTTCCAAATTAGCTGTGTGACTATAGCTGCGTCTACACGTGCACGCTACTTCGAAGTAGCAGCACCAACTTCGACGTTAGGCGGCGAGACGTCGAAGTCGCTAACCTCATGAGGAGATAGGAATAGCGCCCTACTTCGACGTTCAACATCGAAGTAGGGACCGTGTAGACGATCCGCGTCCCGCAACGTCGAAATTGCTGGGTCCTCCATGGCGGCCATCAGCTGGGGGGTTGAGAGATGCTCTCTCTCCAGCCCCTGCGGGGCTCTATGGTCACCGTGGGCAGCAGCCCTTAGCCCAGGGCTTCTGGCTGCTTCTGCGGCAGCTGGGGATCTATGCTGCAGGCACAGGGTCTGCAACCAGTTGTCAGCTCTGTGTATCTTGTGTTGTTTAGTGCAACTGTGTCTGGGAGGGGCCCTTTAAGGGAGCGGCTGGCTGTAGAGTCTGCCCTGTGACCCTGTCTGCAGCTGTGCCTGGCATCCCTATTTCGATGTGTGCTACTTTGACGTGTAGACGTTCCCTCGCTGCGCCTATTTCGATGTTGGGCTGAGCAACGTCGAAGTTGAACATCGACGTTGCCGGCCCTGGAGGACGTGTAGACGTTATTCATCGAAATAGACTATTTCGATGTTGGCTGCACGTGTAGACGTAGCCTATAATTGCTGGTGCCCCAGGTCTGTCAGTGTTACACAGGCATAAGATACAGCCAGTAAAGGAGAGGGGGAGTGTTTCACTGGCAGAACCATGTATACGCAGCTTTTCGTCTGCTGGCAGCAACCTCCGCCAGTGAGCAAATATACAAATGAGCGTCCATTTGCATTTTCGAGACCGCCAGTTTGCATACTGCTTCCAGCAGGTTGTGTCAATGTAACTGTAGCCTCTGAGTGCCTGCTTAGCCTCTTGGTGAGAGTATTAGAATGTTCTTTGTGCATATTAGTCATATTTCTGTTTGTGCTGAAATTTACAAATCTGTGATAAGAATCAATTTAATTTGTTTAAAAATAGATTCCATTTGAAAAAAAATAATTAATTAAAACAGTCAGGTGGTAGACAACATCCAGAATATCGACTGTTTACATGAAAGCATTCCGATATCTCTTTAGTATTTTGTAGATAAAATTCAAAGTGACAGAACAGAAGAGTAGTAGAGACCACAAGTTAGTAAAAAGTTCATTTTCGGGCAACAAGATATTATAAGAAGATTGCCTAGATTCATCTTGGTTTAGCCTGAAATTGAAAAAAAGAAAAAAGTATTCAGCTACTTTGAAATTTGGTTCAGTAAAGCACATTGAAAAGTTAAGCCTTTATAGATAGTCCGCATCCATAGGGATAAATAGTCTAGATCATAAGAGGAACTGGCCAAGATTTTAGAAGTTAGTTGTCAGAAATTAGGATCCTAAATCTTTATTTAAGCAACCAGTAGCTGCTGTTTGATTACTTTACTCTTTTATTTCCTTAATTAACGAAAATTATGAAATTCTGGAATTTGTAATTCCCACTTAGAAACACAAACCTCACATGAAACAGTTATAAAGACGGAAGGGTTAAACAGCACCAATCAGTCACATTGAACATGATCAGGGTATAAGAGTGAGTAAGCTTTATGGGGCTTTTCCCAGGAAGGCTGCTTCCATACTCACACTTTGAAATTCGCGCGGCCTCCGTTATGCTAATGTGGCACAAATATGCACATTAGCGCCTCATTAGCCTGCTTCAAATTGCCTCATGACCATATCCCCCCCAAAAGGAGGGGGTAAGTGTAGGAGCAGCCTGTGTCAGTGGGCCGATTTCACAGTAACAACATAAGACAGAGGCTCAAACTACAAAATCCAAGTTCGATCCAGATTTCAAAGTTGATGTTGTTTGGATCTGTGGCTGGGAGGCGGGGGTGCAGGGGGAAAAAGGGGCGTGCAGGCCTTTCTACAACTGTCACTTAACTTTAAATGCACTTCATAGGGAACTACCGAGCCTGCATTTGCAATCAATGCAGTTCCCTTTTTAGAAAGATTATTGTGGAGATGCTAAAAAGTCCAATGGATGCTTGAAATCACAATTTTAAGGAGTGGTGAGATTGGGTTTGCTCCACGAGAGTAAATAAATCCCATAAAACTAATTCAACCCAAACTCCAAGCAGTAGGAGTCAGACCTGCCTCAGTAGGGCAGGATTGTGCATCCAAAATGAATATCATTTGGGTTGTAGAATTCTGGGGCCAGCAGTTACATTTCAAGTTCCAGATTAAGAAAGCAACATCTTGCGCTGGGAATGGAGATGATTAATGGAATTTACAGTATGAGAAGTTTATCCAAAGAATAGTTAAATTATTTGAAAAATTATTAAAGATAACAATGCCACTAAATATGAACCACATTAAAAATGATTTAGACACCTATTTAGAGGAAAATATACAATCAGTAATAACCAATAAGTCAGCGGAAATAATGGACTTAGGTAGGTTTTCTGACTCCCTTCCATCCCAACATGTCCTGGATTCCTGCATGACTATGAGACTTTGCTGCTACGTTATCTTAGATAGGCATCTCAGAATGTAGTTATGATTCTGCTCTTGCTTTGAGCTTTGGCAAAGAAAAAATATCATGGTGCTGGTGGCCTTATTTATAAATGTCAGTACAGATACATGACAACAATGGTTGCATTATATTTTACACCACATTTTGCTAGTGGATTCCATTATTACAGCTATAGATTTAAACTTGCCATAGTGTTGATCTTTCAACCACCTAGAAACTAAGATAAAACACATGTGGATGAAAGCAAAAGTTCTTTCTCATTTATGGATTAAGCAGTAGCTGGTTTCAGTGAGCTGTCAGCAAAATTCCAAAAGATGGACAAACTATTTTGTCACATAAAGGGATGATGTGCACAGCTGGAGATCCAGATGGGTTGTGTTAACTCATTATATTAAAGGAGAACCCCGTTTTTTAGGAGCATAAACAAAGTTAAGGGGCTGCTCTTTTTAAGCAGTTACTTTTACCTGGAGTGCGCTGAACTGAGTTTCATTCAATTCTTTCTCAGAAGTAGTAGAAGAAAAATGAGGCATGTTGCCTTCACGGCTTATTATATGCTACACTCTGCTAAGTATACAAATTTTAACACAGTGGCTGAGGTTATGAGTTTGAACAGCCATAAATCAAAATATGATGCATCAGATTTTAGTCTTGATTACATCACAGTAAATTCAGAGTAAAAAGCACTGACTTCATTATTTTTCTAGGGCTGGAGGTAACAGTATAGTCTGCTCAGAGCGTGTGGAGTTATCTCATTGCACCATCCCACAACCAAGCCAAAGAATTAATTGTGACACAGCGAGTCAAAATTTCCTCCGTGTCTCCCATGTCCTATCACCCAGTCTGGTAACAGCAGAGCCAAGACTTTTCCTCTGTCCCCTCCCCATCAACTGTCACATTGGGGAATATGAGTGGTTTAGTTCCTGCTCTTTGTGTCCAATCAGTGTCCCTATGTAAGCAGATGGGTAAGGTGGGACATTGTTCACTCTTTCTTCTCTTTTTTACTTAATTAGGGGTTTTACAATTTACCCCAAAGTAACGGTTGCCTTAGTAATTTTAACATACCCCATATTTATTTACATCCATTTTGAAGCCCATGCAGAATGTACTAGCATTTAATAAGTTGTGCATCTCTTTGTGAGTGCATGATGCCAGTGCACTAGTAGCTGTGCTGGCTGTTTGTTGACATCCCTCTTAACATGTCATAAAGGCCCAGCTGGTCTGAGACCTTTCTACATGAGGCACATGCTTTCTGCCCATTCTACCCTGCTGCATTTGAGATCAATGAAGGTACTTAGGCTAGTCTTCTCGGTAGTTAAAATATGGAGCTGCTGGGATTGACTCTGTGTGTGCCCCCCATCTTTGGAAAGCACTCCTCCCATTGGCGTTACATAGCCCAGATTAACTGACCTTTCAGATATGATGCAATGGCCAATCAGCTTCATCAGGCATTTAAGGGTGGTTACAGTGGGCTGGAGTTAAATTGTAGGTCAGGAAAATGAAGATTTTGGACATGTGTATTTGTAAGGTATTTGCTGACAAGTAGCTAGCCTGTTGCTATTCTGATTTTATAATCTTTTGGTTATGGTAATTATTAATGAAGGGCAAGGGAGTCTAGAGAGTAGTCTGTTCATTCCTTCATGTTATTCTATTGAAATCCAATCAATTGAAATATACAATAGTTTTGATTACTATTTAGATGGTTGTCCCAGCAAATATGTTATGTGGATGGGATTTATAAATCAGAGTAGAATTTTCTTTACTAGCCTTTCAGTCTACTTCTTGGAGCCTAGGTTCAAATCCCATATTAGTTAGCAGAAGGTGGTGGTCTTATTCTAGCTTCTGTTTCTTTCCTTCGCATTACTGTCAGGAGAATTTGCAGATTTTCAACTGGCTGCAAGTTTATGCAGGAAATTACGACAATGGTAAGAGTGTTTCTGGCCAGAGTTCACATTGCATTAATTTCAAAAAGCAGTATATGTAAAAGTGAATGTCACCTGCTTTGCAGTATGCTTCATTCATATTAGTGTTGTCTGAAAAAGTAGTTCATAAGCAATAATTTAAAATTATTTTTAAAATAGCTGTTCTGATGCTGAGGGCTACATTTGCAAATGGTCATTGAAAATGAAGCAGTAGTATTTGCAAAAAGTCATTCATATGCTTCAAAATCCAGCAATGGTATATACAAATCAGAGAGTTGTGCATTTAGATACTAATTGGTGACAACATTTTTTTTTCTTTTTTGGAAGCCTCTTGAAAGGGCAAATTTGAAGCTTCTACCAAAGGGAACAATTAGGATTAAATCTTTGATGATAGCAAACAACAAATATTTAAAATACTATTTTTCTTTGTTTGGTTTAAGAAAAATATACTGTTTTTGAAAGAGGCCAGAGTGAACCTTTTGGTAATTTTCTGTTTATTCATACAGAACAGCAACAGCATAGCAGCAGCATAAATAAATCCTCACACAAATCCCTGTCATAATACAGCCATGTTCCTTTTCATGCTATGGAACAAAGGCCCAATGTGAGTGTTTTGTAAGTGCAAAAAGGAGGACAATAATAGTAGGAAAAAACTTTTATTTTCCCCAGTATTTTAAATGTGAACATTACATTAACTTTTATTTACCCCATGTTTCAAAAGTCCCCTCACCTCTTTTGACTCTTCATTCAGGTTTGTGGGCGTCATCCTTGAAATTCTGTCAATTTATAGTCTCCTATTATCTGCCCTGTGTAGTTTTTATACTTGTCAGGTGTTTTTCCTGCTCCCCAGAAATAATCTGGTACGTATCATCACACCATCCTCTGAAAACCCAAGAAAAAGAATTCATTTCAATGCATAGCACTACTGATTTTTCATGTTAATATACTATTCTTGTCATCTGTTTAAGAACCATAATGTCTCCATGACAGATTTCTTGATCCTTTTGCATTTCAAAGAGTGACTGTAATCTTTTCTTCATAGTCTATCCTTTCAGTTAAAATGCTCCTTGCATTTTATAATCTGTTAAATTCACTGTACTACAGATACTTAATTCTACCTGAGTAAAATTACGAGTATCCCTTATTCTCACCATTCATTACTTTTCCTGCTATCTTTCTTTTGTGCATTTGGCCATAGTTTATTTCTCATGAGCCCTGGTCCAAAGCCTAGTGAAGTCAAAGAGAATCTCTGTCGAGCTCAATAGATTTTGAATCAGGCTTTTCACAGCATTTGCAGATAGAAGAACAGAACCATTAAACTAGAAGAGTTTTTCCTTGAGTTGTTCTCTGTTGCTCTCCATTGTCTCTTTACACTTTCCTTACTCTTCCAAAATTTGCTCTGGTGAAGTTACATCTTGATACCTACCTTCCTTCCTTCCAAGCCCCCAGGCTGGCACCTCTTTACTCCTATTTATGAGACACTCCCAATCCCTACTCCTATTTTACAAATTATTATAAATATGTGCAACTTCACATTGCTGAGTAGTCTCTTGTGAGTATGAAGTTAAACTTGTATGCAAATGATGGCAAGATCAGAACTGTAGAGTGCTTCTGCTTATCATCCCCTCTGTCTTAAATCATGTTCTACCCACTCTGAAGCAAACATTGATTCTTTCCAATTATTTCCCATACATAGGAGACATGGCACAATGCTGTAACATGGCCAGAAGTGTCTGACTCCTTTTGCGTCCTGTATTTGTTTTTTCTGTTTGTGTTTAAATTAATTCTTCTTTTATGACTGTTCTATCTTTATCCCCATCTATTATCGCTTACTATTTTCAAAGTCTTACTGTGTGAGATGGGAATTACTTTATATTTTTATGCTGCAGATACAAGTTAATGAATTAATTAGTACGTTTTGGAACTGTTGTGTATGAAAACAGTTTCTCTACTCATGGAGGAAAGAAAAAAATATCTCTACGTCCATCATCAAAGTACTCTGTGTTGTTGTTTTTATCAATCAGTACCCATGCAAAAAAGATTAGGTTAGAAATTAAAAACATGTATGTTTAATATTCTTAAGTATGAGATACACCACATTTATAAGGAAGAGACAAGCTGTTTAGAGAGATAGAGGTCTGTGTTTTGTCCTACTATAATTAAAATACTCTGCAACGTGAGAACATGCCAAAATTATGATATGAGTTTTATTAATTTCTTTTTATAGTATGAGTCATTATTTTAGGCCCCAATTCAGCATACTTATGCAACAAAACACTTACACATGTGCTGTATAGGGATGGTTTTAAGAACATGTTTAAGTGCTTTGAGGAACTGGGGACCTAAAAACCTCAATCTTATTTTACCATTGCCAAACGAATCATTTTTATCCAGAATGGTATGAAAGAAGTTGGATAGAAATAGGAGGGACCACAAACTCAGCACTATGCAGCTTTCCCTTTCTCCTGCCATCAGGTAAAATGATTCATTATGCATCAGCTTCTTTTGCTGCTTTCAGACAAGAAATTAACCTATCAACTCAGAGAGAGACTAATTCTGTTACTGGGTCCTTAGTGGAACTTAAAAGAGTTAATCAGTCGTGAATATGTTGATGCACATGTATATACAGGTAAGTATTGCTGTATGGCTGCAATCCCAATTTGTTACTTCTGTGGCATGTTGTTCAACTGGGTGCTCTGTGTAGAGAAATATTAATTTTCCAGAAAAGAGTGTTTGAGGCACCTAAAAGTATTTATATTCCAATTTAACTAAAATGGCTAAGTTATTGTTTGTTGGTAGTTTTTAGTATTTTTCTTTTAGTTATTTTATTGACATCCTTCCTTGTGTCTTTAAGGGCTGTCATTTCATTTAACTTTCATTAGTTGTTATTAAATATTTCAATTATGGCCATGCTCACAGGTCCCAATCAGTATTGGGACCCCATTGTGCTTGCTTTGAATGAAAACACAAGTGTTCTTCTAAGTCCAGCTGTGCCTGGTGGTCATATATAATACACAAGCAGAAGGAGAGGAAAGGAGAAATGTACACTAATGTAACAGATAATATGGTATGTGTTGGTCCTGGATGGAAGGAATTTCTCTTTTATGAAAAATTTCAAATGTTTCAACAAAAAAGTCATCCACAGTTAGGACCAAAAGACAATATATATATGCAAGCTGCATGATCAGACAATGAATTAATTGGTGCTGCCTGGGGTGGTTGGGGAAGTGGGAAGTCCTGGCTCTGTGTCAGCCTGCCTGGTGGGGAATTTGGGAGCACAGGAAGTCATGAACTGGAGAACTGGGGTGCCAACTTCCAGGCAGGTGGGCTGCTTAGGAGGCAGGGGGCTTGCCTTTCTGTTTTCCCTGTGGAAAATTGAAAATTTGTGGCAGGTTTTTTTTTTTATTTTATGAAAAAAAAGCGATCTGAAAATCATTTTGACTGATAATGTCTGTAGTGTTTACTCACCGCACCAGTGTTCTATGATTGTACCTTGTCATGTCAAATTCAGGTACTTGAAATGACTTTGATCCCATAAGAAAACTTTTCTTTTTCTTTTTTTTGCTTATGTTTTGCTTTTCCTTTTTTTTTTCTAAACAGAATTAGTGTCTATCAACTTTAACAAATCATATGGCTGATATTTTCCAAATTACAACCTACAGGACATCCTGTAAATTATGGATGGATTGCCACACTACCACCATTCTATGAAGTATCATCTGTTAGAAAGACTCTGTTTTTATTAAATAACAAAGAATATGGGGAGGCATTCTATGGGTTTCCATTGAAACAGGGGTTTTATGTACTGTCAGTTTGACTCCTGCTGTGTATCCAGCTTCAGATGAGCTCCATCCTTCAGCTTTATGTGCTGCATACAATTTCATGGAGCTTCCTCCTCCTCAATCCTGCCTTCCTGTACTACACAGCTATTAATGTTTTTATGCTCTTTGTCTGCAGGCAAAGGAGTAAATAGACAGATTTCCCTGCAGTTGAGTCCAACGTCTGCCATTAATTCATTGTCTGTCCTTCACCATTGCTTTTCACAGATACTCATTTGCACAGCGGATTGTGTTGTGCTTTCCTCATTCTTCCACTTTGCATTGTTATCGTTAAATTCCGATTCCCCCTCCTCCTCTGAATTAACCAGCTTTTGGTGGACAGGCATCGAGGAATCTTTAGCCCTGTTACTCAGGGCAGATGCAACCATTGCCCTGCCTGCAGCTGATCTGTTGTTTTGTTTCAAGGTTTGCACCCTCTTAGGCATAAAGGTCAACAACAGAAATTAGCCATTTTTAATTTTTCTTCATTGGGATTGTTGTAATTAGGTTAACAGTTTGTGCTTCTTTGAGCTGCAAGAGAGAAAATGTTTGGGCCAAATCCAACACCCTATTGAAGCCAATGGAAAGAATCCAGTTGATTTCAAAGGGATTTAGATCAACTCTTCTCCCTTTGTTGCCTTTCTTCAAACAGGAGTTTCCTAATGATGCGATTCAATGGTGCTGCCCTCCCTCTTCTGCCAGGTGGCACTGACTAAGCCATTTGTATAACTAGCAGTTCTGTCGCACCTTAGAAACTAACAAATTTATTAGGTAATGAGCTTTCGTGGGTCAGGCCCCCTTCCTGAGAATATAATCTAATTATAATTTTAATCTGAGGGAAAGCATCTGACCCACAAAAGCCGTGTGTACACGTGCACGCTACTTCGAAGTAGCGGCACTAACTTCGAAATAGCGCCCGTCACGGCTACACGTGTTGGGCGCTATTTCGATGTTAACATCGATGTTAGGTGGCGAGACGTCGAAGCCGCTAACCCCATGAGGGGATGAGAATAGCGCCCTACTTCGACATTCAATGTCGAAGCAGGGACCGTGTAGTCGTTGCGCATCCTGCAACATCGAAATTGCGGGGTCCTCCATGGCGGCCATCAGCTGAGGGGTTGAGAGACGCTCTCTCCAGCCCCTGAGCTCAATGGTGGCCACGTGGAGCGGCCCCTTAAAGGTCCCTGCCCCCTCCCTTCCTGTGCAGGACGCTGAGAGAACAGAACGTGCAGGCGGCAGCCCAGACGCGGCCAGCCTGCACGTTCCTCAGCCAGCACAGACAGCCACCCCAGCTGCAATGGCCACCTGGAAGCCCCCCCAGTGCCCCCAGGGGACCCCCCCCAAGGGGAGCCAGGGCAGCCAGGGCTCGCAGGCTGGCAGCCAGGGTGGCAAGCGGCAGCGGGGCCCCTCCTGGATGGAGGCCGAGCTTCGGGACCTGCTGGGCCTCTGGAGTGAGGAGCAGGTGCTCCAGGTAATGGGGAGCAAGAGGCGGAACGTGGATGCTTTCGTTCGGCTGGCCGAGGGCCTGGCCGCCCTGGGTCACCCTGCCCGCACTCCGGACCATGTCCAGAGTAAAGTGAAGGAGCTGCGGCAGGGTTACGCCCGGGCCCGGGATGCGGCTGGCCGATCTGGGGCTGCCCCCGTCACTTGCCCCTTTTACAGGGAGCTCAGGGACATCCTGGGCCCCCGGCACACCTCCTCCCCTCCGGCCACTCTTCATACCTTGGCTGAGGAGCCCCAGCAGGCCCCGGAGCCAGAGTCCGCCCCGGAGGTAAGCCCCGCACCCTGGAGGCCCCCCCTGGAGCCCACCCCCGGGACACCGGAGCAGGAGGAGGAGGAGGAGGAGGGGGACTCCTCCTCCACCGACACTGGCCTGCACATCCTCCTGCCATCGAGGAGCAGCAGCCGGGCGTCTGCCCCCAGGGTGTCCCCTGACCGTGGGAGTGGACCTACAGGTATGTACCCCCCCGGTGTACACCCCCGGGGTTGAGGGGCGGGGGTAATAGATATGTGGCCAGGGCCCTTCACATGCCCAGATGGCCATGGCCCCAAGGACAGCAGTGCCATGTCCCTCACAGGAGTGCATCAGCCCCTGCCCCGCCCCAGCACGACAGTGCCATGCCCCATCCCCGGGGCTGGGGGGAGTGGAAACTCTAGGATCCCCCGGGAGGAGGGGGTGGGACACCCCGCAGCAGCAGCAGCAGCAGCAGCAGCATGTGATGGAGTGGGGGGAGTGCAAATGAGAGTCTCAGGCTAGATATGAGCAACAAGCTGAACAGCTCCCAGTGGCTAAGGATGATCCTGGGGCTACAACTGGCAGGTTACACCTCTGCCCTGAACAAAGAGGAGGGAGGAGCCAAGCTGGCTTTGAATCGGGGACGGCAGTTAGAGGCTAGGGGAAGGGAGAGCTGGAAGGCAGCCAGCCTGAGGAGTGGGAAAGCTACAGCCCAGAGGGGCACCCCTTGGGGTTTTCTCCCCAGGACGGGTTGGAAGGACTGTCTCTGACTGCTGTACTGTCACTTCTGGGAGAAACTGGGCATCTGTTGCCTAAGAAACCTCTCCTGTCAGACCCTGCTGAGTGAAGTAAGAGTCACTCCCGCCGGGGGACGGGGGGCAGTGCAGGGGGACCCTTGATCCCCATCACAGCAGCATCTCCTGGGGACGGGGATGGGGAACCTGCAGCAGAGAGGTGGGGGGACAAGGGCCACGGCTTGGGGCCCACACTAATGCCTGTCTCCACTCTTCTTCCCCCCCTCCTGTGTTCCGCAGCTGCACCATCGGAAGGACCGGAGAGCACCGGCGAGGCATCAGTGGTCCCGGAATCCCCTCTGGGGCCATCGCTCCAGGCCAGCCCCTCGGCGGAGGACCGACCGGCCCCATGGCGGGCAAGACGGCTGACCCAGCACCACCAGCCGACGGCGACGGACCCCCAGCTGCTGGCCCTCCACTGCCGGCAGCTGGAGGTCGCGGAGCAGCGGCTGCGGGTGGAGCAACGCCGCCTCCATCTCCAGGAGCGGGCGCTGGCCTGGCGCCAAGAGGCATGAGGGGCCTACATGGAGACCTTTAACCACATAGCGGACTACCTGGCCCCCCATGCCGCGCCGGCTGCCGCTGCGCCCGCCCTGACTGCTCCACCCGCCGCGCCACCCGCTGCTTCTGTCGTTGCCGCGCCGTCCGCCGTCGCCCCACCATCCACCACCGAGGTCCGTTCCGCCGAGGGAGACCTGGGGCCAGCTGACACTCGCCGGCTGTATCTGCCGGTCCACCCGGCCCCCAGCCAGCCCCGGACAGGGCTGCGGCCGAGGCGGTGCTCCCGGCCGCCCACCCCCAGTGCTGGACTATAGGGGCGTGGGGCCCAGGACGTGCCCCCCCCTTGTATATATTCCCCCCACTGTTTTGTTCTTTGTGTTGTATATAGTTTGTATTTATTTATTTGTGCCCCCCATTTGCCCAGTCTGATCCTTCCCCCCCCCATGTAAATAGTTCTCCCCTTCCTTGTTATCCCTGTTTTTTTTGTTAATATATACATACACTTTTCATATTTAAGTTAGTTAGAAGTTCCTGTATATAGTTAGCATTAGAACAGAGTTCAAAGTAAACAAGTTTGATTTCACAAACAAGTGTCTGCTTTTATTTGTCCAGGAAAAGTGTGTGTGGGGGGGGGTGCTGTTGGGTGCTCCGTGGTGTGGGCGTAGGGGCAGGGAGTGTTGTGGAGGATGGTGGGGGCAGTGGGGGGCCTGCCAGCGTTCACCCTGCGGCCTCATCGAAGTGGGCCCGCAGGGCCTCCCGGACCCGGGTCCCTTTGGGGTCCACCTGGCGACTGGGGGCAGCGGGTGGCTGCACATCGGCCCTGCCAGCCTCCACAGCCCAGCCTGGAAAGAAGGCCTCCCCCTTGCTCTCCACCAGATTGTGTAGGGCGCTGCACACACCCACAATCTGGGGGATGTTGGTGGGGCCCTCATCCAGGCGGGTGAGGAGACATCTCCAGCGCCCTTTGAGGCAGCCAAATGAGTGCTCCACCACCTGGCGCACGTGGTTCAGGCGCTGGTTGAAGCGCTTCTGGCTGGCAGAGAGATGGCTCGTGTATGGGTGCATGAGCCAGGGCTGGAGGGGGTATGCCACATCTGAGATGTCGCAGAGGGGCATGGTGGTGTCCCTCACAGGGATCTCCTGCTGGGACATGTAGGTCCCCGCCTCCAGCCGGCGGCACAGGCCCGAGTTCTGGAAAACCTGGGCGTCGTGGGTGCTGCCAGGCCAGCCCACATAAATGTCCAGGAAACGGCCCCGGCTGTCCACCAAGGCCTGGAGGACCACTGAGTGGTAGCCCTTCCAGTTTATGTAGCGTCCTCCACTGTGCACTGGGGTGCGGATGGGGATGTGAGTCCCATCCAGAGCCCCGAAGCAATTGGGGAAGCCCAGGGTGGCAAAGCCCGCGATGGTGGCATCTGGGTCCCCCAGCCTCATGAGCCTGTGGAGGAGCATGGCGTTGATGGCGCGCACGACCTGCAGGGGAAGCACATGGGAGAGTACCAATGAGGGGTAAGCAGGGTGTGCGTGGCCCTCCCCTCCCCTCCCCTGCCCTGCCCTGCCCTGCCCTGCCCGGGCCACCCTGCCCTCCCCTGCCCTCCCCTCCCCTCCCCTGCCAGGGCCCCCCTGCCCTGCCAGGGCTGCCTCCCCCCCCTTCCCCCATGGGTCCTCTTACCTCCATGAGGACAGCCCCGACGGTGGCCTTGCCGACGCCAAACTGCTGTCCCACGGATCGGTAGCTGTCTGGAGTGGCCAGCTTCCAGACAGCGATGCCGACCCGTTTCTCCTCTGGGAGGGCACGCCGCATGGCGGTGTCCTGGTGCCTGAGTGTGGGGGTAAGCCACTGGCACAGCTCCATAAATGTCTGCCGGCTCATCCTGAAGTTCCTGAGCCAGCAGTCATCGTCCCACTCCCCAAGCACCAGCCGCTCCCACCAGTCGGTGCTGGTGGGGTAGCTCCACAGCCGGTGGCATGTGAGGCGGGGGGGGGTCAGGGTGCTGCACAGTTGGGGGTTGAGTCCTGCTCCCCTGCAGGCTGCTCCTCCTCCGGTGTGGCAAGGAGGTGCTCAGCTGCCTCCCGCATGTCATGGATCAGGGTAAGCCCTGCTCCTGCAGGGAGGGCTGGGTGGACCTCTGGGTGTTGCTGCTGCTGCTGCTGCTGCTGGGGGTCCATGACTGCGTCGCCCAAGGTGTGCGTGCCTATGGCTCTGCAGACCGCGTGCTGTGCAGGCTGAGTGTGTCTGGGAGGGGCCCTTTAAGGGAGCGGCTAGGTGTTGCCCTGGAAGTGCTAGTCCGCCCTGTGACCCTGTCTGCAGCTGTGCCTGGCACCCCTATTTCGATGTGTGCTACTTTGGCGTGTAGACGTTCCCTCGCAGCGCCTATTTCGATATGGTGCTGCGCAACGTCAATGTTGAACATCGAAGTTGCCAGCCCTGGAGGACGTGTAGACGTTATTCATCGAAATAGCCTATTTCGATGTGGAGACATCGAAATAGGCTACTTCGATGTAGGTTTCACGTGTAGACGTAGCTAAAAGGTCATTACCTAATAAATTTGTTAAATCTTTAAGATGACACAGGACTGCTTGTTATTTGTGAAGCTACAGACTAACACACTGCCCCTCTGAGTTCATTTTAATGACTGTTTCTGCCAGTTTTCACAGGAACAGTTAGCCAGCATTTCACAATCTCGTGGGTTGTTCTAGTTAACTGTTCCAAATTAATTATGGAGTCAGGTGTTTCTTATATGCAGTCCTATATATTTACAAGATGTGTGCAATGTCCTGCTTCCAGAAATATAGCAGGAATCAATCAAAGTGAGACATTGTTTTTTTACTCACAGTTCTGAGCACCTTCTCTCGCCAGTGTTTAGCCCACAAATTCTCTCCCCTAAGACGTTATCTGCACATAGAGTTCCTGTGTATAGGAGATGAACAGGATTAAGACTCTTGTTTTGCAATAAGTGTGTGTGCACATGGAATTGTACAGTAGCAGCTTCGGTGCTTTAAATTTATACTGTATCCTAATCCAAATTAACTTTCAACTATAGACAAGTTCTGTGCTTTTTCCTGGGCCACATACCCAGTTCTTGATCTCTGTTTCTCTCTCACTCTCATATTCTCTCTTTCCTCTACTATAAACAGGATCCAGCAAAACCCCATGTCCCACATAGTTCATGTTCCTGAGTGGCCTGATGTGTACTTCATTTTTGATGGTGAAATGTGCCTGCATTTTGGTTGAAAACCTCTACTGTGTTAGTTACTAGGTACTATCAAGCAACTCAATGGCATTGTATAATTATCTTAGCTGAGCGATAGTACAAACCCCAGTTTCAAAGTGTTTTAGACTAACACGTAGGAGTACATGCAAATATGAGTGTGTTTGCAACTAAGAAGAGTGCACTGTGTGTGTTTCACAACTTGAACTTTTTTCTTGACTGCCAAATTATATCCCTAGGCAATTGGCAGTATTGGCCACTTTCTTTCTTTTTTTTTAAAGAAAAGGCAGTATAATTTTTGCAAGAATGCTAGAGTTGATGTATTGAATGTCACAGCCAGAGGTTCTAGAATTTTTTTTTTTGAAGGGGACAGGGTGGGGCAGCTTATGAAAGTGTAAGCCTTTTATCTGGGTTGTTACTGTGTCAAACCTGGTGATCCAATGGTACCCATAGAAGGCCTAGTTTCAGGGCATAACTGCTGTGTCGACACATGCCCCCTCCCTTCGACGCTAAAGCGTGCATCATGATCTACTGTTAACCAAGAGGCATGAAACAAAAAAGTAATTAGGAACTTGTTGAACCCATTGTATTTGACAGTGATGGCCTTCCTCTCTTCCTCCCCTCACCTGTTTCACCTATTTTGACCTGGTGTTCAAATGGAGCAATGCTTTCTAAGAGGTTCTGAAGATTTGAAAGCTGTCTCAAGACAGCAGGTCCCTGAAACTGGTAGAGGTTAGATTCCCAAAGGGAGAGATGAATAGAGAGAAGAGACACTTTGCTAGGAAGCATTTTTAGCTGAATATCCCTCTGCATTTTGTTTTCATTTAAGGAAATGACCCACTCTGTTCCTGTAGGCTGGCACACAAACAGCACAAGAACATGGAGAAATCATATGGGGCTAGAGGTTTGTGCTCTGCAAGGGGCTTGCAGGTGTCTCGGGCCTTCAGCCTCTCAGGTGGTGCCTGCTGGGGCTCCTGGTCTCTGCAGCAGCTGGGCTGATGCCATGAACCCCAGGTAGTATGCTTAGATTTCTAAATTCTGAAGATTATCTATGAGACATTAAAAGCTCCATAAATCTGGCTACCCCCAATTTATGTGTCTATAAACCATGAACTAAGTCTTATTTTAAATCTCAGAGGAGATGCTCTCATTTTAAACAATGAATTGCTGCTGCTGTGAGAATGTGTATTATGTCTATTCCAAAGGATCATGCCATTCCTGTCTCTTTGGTGGTTCCCCAGAATTAGGAGTCCTGTATTTTCCTTTCTTTCAAATGGTTCCAACCTGCAGACACAGCTCAGCCATTTTTAGAGACCTTACTGTCACCCCTTATGAGGGCTGTCCTTGAAATTAACAATAATGAACACAAAGTTCAATTGAATACGTAGATGGACACATGAAGCTGTGAAGCAACCACAACTTCTCATTTAAAACCTCACAGTCTGAGAAGGTCTCCATCTATCTCTTTGTCATCCTGACAGCTCAAATAGAGATACCATAACACTGGGGTGTCACTGTTACATGGTAGTCTGTATTTCCAGTCACTAAATTCAGATAGGTGGGCAGCATATTAGTACATCGGTAGAAACTACTCAACTTTCCTACCAGACTCGATACCTTCGAGTAGTGAGCAGTGCTTCTGGCAAACACTGTCAGCCAGTTAGATGGGGCCAAAACTTGGAAGGTGGTGGCTGCTGCAGCTCAGAACAATGATATAAAAATATAAATGTTGAGATTTGCTGGATTCATGCCAAACCAGACAAAATGGAGCTGCCATTTTAATTAGTTTCCTCCCTCAGCATCAAAAGCTCCAGGGCTCTGATTTCCCATTTCACCTGACCTATGCTTTAAACCATCTTTGTGCCTCCTCTGTGATCAGGGACTCTGGAACCAGAAGGCTGTTTTACATTGTATTAGCCATAAAAGCCAGAGTGCACCAGTACTGTGGCTGCAGCTACTCCCTGAGGCCATGCCTCCAACAGAGCCCTCATTTAAGCTCCTGGGCATGACCAGTCCTACAGAACCATCCCACATTAGGGAGTGGCATAAACTAGCCATAAAACAACAGAGATTAGGCCCCAGGCATCTCCTGCTTGCTGGGGCACATTTGGCCTTCCAACAGTGTTCTGTAATCCTCTGGCACAGACATATCTTGGATTGCAAAATAAAAATGAAAAATGCCCTCTGCATGCGGTAAGAGACTAAGATGCAACTCCCTATAGAATGCAACGAAACCTAAATAAATGGTGAGGTTTCTGTTAAAGTCTCAGAGTATCTCTGTGAGCAATGCAGTTTGTTACAAATAGCCTGAGTGACAATGACAGAAAACATCAGTGACATTTTCTGTATGGCTGCATTCTCAACAGGTATCTCTCCTTTGGTGGGTTCAAATTGTATGTGCATTTTGTGTCCACACTGGGTGTGTAGCTGCAAATCAGAGTATTTGTTCGCCGCTAACTACATAATTGCAGTTCCAGGTCAGGTGACCGTAGGCAAAAGTATTTACATACTTGGCTGCTTTTCTTTGCAAGGGTGCAAAAACAAACATCAATTTTACAGGTGCAGATTGTATTAGGAAAGCTAAAACTTGGTCATTCTGAAAATTTTCCCAAGCTGTCTATATCTAAACATTAATGTTTTCTGGTTAGTGAGGCAAATTACAGTGCCGTCCATTATATCATAATCTGTACATTGCGTTACTCATAATCTGAACATTACATTATTTCATTCTTTGCTGATTATTTCATATTTTCTGTATGTGTTCAGCTTGCATTACATTAACTCACAGTTTGCTGGTAAGTGTGTGCTTTCTTTATGTGTTTCAAAAATTCTTTAATTCAATTTCTCTGTTTCTTCTCATACAGTCTGACAGCCAGATATTCAACTCAGTCTAATCACAGTGGAATTGCAACCAGTCAAAAAAAGACTTCTAGGTCAGTTAATATCTCTCATTTATTGCTTGTTAGTGATACTCAACTGAGTCACTGTCCATTGGTGTTTTATTCCTTGGACATAAGTGAACATTGCAATGTGTAATCATGCAAGTTTTGCACCACTGAGCTTTGTCATGGGAAAGGCTTGCACCTGATTGGCAGAAGCAGATTTGTACAATACCATCAGCCATATTTCGGTTTTTATGTATCCTGCATCTTCATGTCCTGCATGTAAAATACCACATTTGAGGGTTTAGAGGGCTCAGGGGATTAATTACAACTTTTCACTCAAAGTCTTACTTTTGTCACAAATGAAAATGAGTTTGGAAGTCCATCCTACTTTCCAAAGGACCCAGTGTCCACATCACAAACTCATCATACAGGTCTAGTTCATGTAGGGTTATTGCTTTTGGTTGGATGGATTCCTGGAGATTTCATCATATGACATAGTCTTTAGTTAAAGATAATATTTTTTTATTTGTTTTGTTCCTGGAGACTCCAGGAGGATTGTGAACCCGAAATTCCTGGGCCTTGTCAGGATCAGAGGAGCAAAGATATAAAAGATAAACAGTCACAGACTATCTCTACTATCCCCTCTGGAGTAGCATAGGTAAAGCCCCTCATCATGAGATACCTGGGTTTTGAGAAACAAAGCACCTCAGCTAAGGCTTGAAATGGATTTGAAGGAGCTATATGCAGAAGCTCATACTTGCTCTACCAGGTGTGTCCTCTGCTATAGCCAATGGTGTTAATCTTTCACATTCATGACCACTAAAATCCACAAGCAGATTTTTAGATGAAAAGAATTCAAGTCCCTCTTGCTGCTGAAAGTTTGTGTTTATGATAATTTGTCATTTTTAATCACATTGTTTGCTGTACAGTTCATTGCTGAGAAAAATGAACTATATATAATGCAATCCACAATAAAGCTTGCATTTCGTAATGTGGTGCACTAACACAACCTGAGTGACTGGTCATAGCTTGGAATGACCCATACCAGAATGCAGTTGCTTTATGCCTGTGATTATAGGTCTTCAGTCTCATTTATTGCTGCCACTACTGTCTTGTCCACCATTCAGCATGTGTAGGCTAACAGTTTTATTGTCTAATACTTTAAATCTATGACAGTGTTGCCAAGGCCTAGATCACAGGTACGTGACTTGTCCTTTATGTGTTACTTCCTACTTTGCATTTCCTTGGTTGCTTAAAATGATTCTGCAAGGGCAATTTGAAAACCAAGTTCCATTAATGACAGTACATGAAGTAAATTGGAAAGTATGTAGAGCAAGCAACCTCATGTATAAGGTGCTTACAGCTGCAAGTTTGAGGACTCTGGCAAGTAAAATATATACTTAAGTATTTCACATTTTAATAGAACCGATGAATTTCCCAGTGTTGCATATGCCTTCTCATTGTTTCTTTTTTTTCTCATTACCTTTGATAAATGATGTCAGAGCTCCAACTGCCTGTCAAATTAGGGTAATGAGAAAGAACAAATGGATTTCTAAGTTTGTTTTAGTGCATTCTTCAGGGAACAGAAGATCACTAGAATCCATGGGTCATGGTAAAGGTTAGAACGCATACAGCTGTAGATACAGTCTGCTTGGGTCTCAGCACAGAGACTGGTGGGACAGCCTGGCAGCCAGAATGAGCCATAAAATTAATGAATGGATTAGTTCTTGGAGGCTTAAATCAGTAATATGACAGAATGTGGGGCTCTTTATATGCTCTATCTAATAAAGCTAAAATTATTTCCAAGTTTTTGGTGTATCAATGTGTTAAGCAAAACACTTATAAACATCTAACAGGTTGGAGTCCTTTATAATGTGATTTCTTTCCCCTCTCCAGCTATTGCCCCTTCATGATGCATCATATGATGACACCAGTACCATTTGAAAACTCTACAATAATTCATGCCGTTGTTAGCAAAGTCTTTGAAATTACTCATCACATGTGCATAATCCATCAGTAACAGAATACGTGTACTATATTACTATTACAAAAGTCTGTTTATAGTCTGGGTATTTTATTATGTGTTGTATAAAAGGGGAGGGGATTGTTTTTGCAGGAGTGATGGAGGAAATTTAAAGCAGACTTGTATTAAATAATCTTATGTCAGAGAACTGAACCAAGTGAAATACAGTCGTGGTTTATACATGCTAGAGGATGGCTCCCATAATCTTCATAGCACTACTACACAGTAAGGCTCAGATGATGGCAGCAAATAGTAACAAGTGCACTCCATAGTCTTCATTATATTTTTATACATCCATTTATTTTCAACATTTTGCAGTTGAGATAATAAACAAGTATTCCATTCTGAATTACAGTTAGAACTACAAGCCAATGGCTTTTCAAAATGTTTTTGACTACTGTGGAATAGAGTAAGTCCACTTATTGTGCTACAAACTAAATTAACTATAATATTTACTACATTAAGAACATTGGAGGCATTTCTTCAAATATTTTTGTTATATTCACCTTGTCAATTTTATTATATTTTCTTCAGAAAACAAACTGTGATATATTTAAGTGCAGTGCTATACAGTAGTAGTGTATGTGGGTGAATCTCTTTTAGCAATGTTAATGGCAAATGCAAAGCATCCTTATGTGTGTTCTGTGATTCTATGAAGCATCTGTTTCCCCTTTGCGTGTGTTGGGATTAATTTCTATGTTCATTGACCTTGTCGAGCCTAACTTCAATCCTCTCATTCATTGCCCTTTTGTGCAATCATCGTTATTCAGTATAGTGGCTCTGTATGCTGGTCTGATACTTGTCAAAGTGTGTGTTCCATATGTTTGTACCCTGTACAAGAAAGTAATTTCTTATTATACTGTTCTAGGCTTCCAGGGCCCTCGAGGGTGCCAGCTGCAGGCAGCAGTACCAAGGTCCAGGGAGCTTCTAATTTAAATCGGAGAAGTCAGAGCTTTAACAGCATCGACAAAAACAAGCCTCCACAATATGCAAATGGCAATGAAAAAGGTGAGTGTGAAAAGCCACCAGTAACTTCTTAGAGACAATGAACAGAATCAAAAAACAGAAAAGAAACAATCCCACCTGTAACACATGAACCAAGAAGGCGGTGTTGAGATTAGGTTCAGGTTCATAGCTGAGTCAGAGTTAAAATGTGACTTCACAGTGATCATTATTGAGGAGTTAGCAGTTCTGTGGGCTTTTGAGCCAACATATTCAGGTTGTATATCCAAACCAGGAGCAGAACCTGTGAGGTGAGTTTGGACCAGCAGATTCAAAAAGTAAACCTAATTTGCTGAAATTTTTGAAGGAGCTTGGATCCAAGTTTCATATTTTGCCTCATCTTCAATTACAAGCTGCCATTCTGTCTACTGATCAATTCTTTGTGTTCTTCTCTTCATCTCCATCACTTCTTGATCTCTTTGGCTTGTGGATCAGTTTTTCTGGAAAATGCTCCTCTTTCTTCTTTATCTCAAGAGGAAGAATCTGAAAAATCAGTATTTTGAGTTGTGTAACTATTCCAGGCCCCCTTTCTGCTGTGTGTAATGAACAACATTCTATTCATATCTCTGGGTTAGAATATAGTCAAAAATGATACAACATGCATAATATCCATTTGCATCTTTGGGGTCTGTGGGAGGAACAAATATGCAGTGAATGTTCTTCATCTAAGCAACAGGCAACTATCCAGACATTTTTTCTGCAAAGTTCTGATGAACGTGCTTTGCCCTTAGCAACATCTGAAGATATAAAACCATCTTTTCAATGGTTAGTTCATTATTTTTACTATCAGGCACAAGAATTTTCGATGGCTCTGTAGTTGATTTTATTTTTATCATTGGATTGCTTATGGCAAGACATTCAGACCACATCTATATAGAGTACAGGATATGTACAGAGCAGACAGTACCCTGTATATAGTTGACAAACATTTAGTGGATTTATGAAGTAGTGAGTGTGCCTGCTTGAATTAAGGTACGTATGATAGTTTAGGTAATAGAAATGCTACATGATTTTAACATAAGTTTTCAGTTGATGATAACAGCGTATGGAGGAATGAATGATTAAAGATGGGAAACTTTTTTTCTGGAGTTGCATATATATCAGTTTTTCTCAGTTCACAGCTTGAACACTGTCTTTGGGCTGCTAAGGCTTGCCTTGCAATGCACATTTATGTGGCTTTTCTGTGATGGATTTCTTTACTTTTCCATTTCTTCCCTGAGCAGAATGAGAACCTTGATGAGATTTTTAGTGAAGTCATCCCTTACAAGAAGATAAGGGCTGCTTTGTTTGTATATAATCATTCAGTTCATTTTACAAGATATAGAAAAGCATAATGTTGCATAACTACTGAGTACTATATTTCAAATTTTCTGTCTCTGCTCTTTTTTACTTCAAATAACGGCAGCAAAGATATGAATACAGTGATTTTATGTGAAAACATAAACCAGATAGGGTTTATTTTTACAGACGTATAGAAAAGTAGAAATTAATGAGGGAAAACGACTATAACGAGTGCCAAAGTAACAAAATATTTCATCTGAGAGCCTAAAAGGACAAACAGAAAAGTGTATCAGAATCCACCAAATCAACTATTTTATAGATAATTATAATGTGTCTTTTCTTTAATGGTCCTCTGACATGTTTAAATGGCACATTTTCATATCTAAGAACTTCTCTGGTGTGAATTTATAGAAAAATGTATGAAACAAACTTTCTTTTTAATTGTACTATTACTAAAGTAATATTCTAAAACTCAGTTTAATACTTAAAAATGCCTAATGAAAGATAAAGGTTGAACTTATAGTAAAAGATTTGTGTAATACAGGGTATTTTTATTAGGCCTCTAAATTGTTCCCAGTGTCATTTTGTATACATTATTTTGTTACACACCTTACAAATCTGAGATTGGCTAAGGTCAGAAAATCAACATACAGAAGAGGTAGTGCATGATGGCAGTTTATAACACCAACACAAAAACGAAAAAGAGCACTGGAAGATGATAGTGAGGGTTTGGAGTATTCTTCTTGGGTATACTCCTCTATGTTCCTGATCCAGGGCTAGCAAATGGGCAGCTATCTGAGGAGTTATGTGAGGGAGGCAGTGGGGTAGGGGAAACTAGATATGCTTAACGTGCTTTACATTTAAAGCCCAAAAATCCCCGATAAAATAAAAAAAAGAGCAAAGAAACTAGCTTCAGGAATAAAAAGATAAAGATAATGCAGGCAGCTGACCAGAAACAGCTTGGCGGGGGGTAGCTTTTTTATTGCACTCAGTAGATGCATATCAAAACAAAAAGCAGTCAAGTAGCACTTTAAAGACTAGCAAAATAGTTTATTAGGTGAGCTTTTGTGGGACAGACCCACTTCTTCAGACCATAGCCAGACCAGAACAGACTCAATTTTTTTTTTTGTTTTGGTAGTGTATAGTCTAGCACGGCTTACTCTCTGTTAGTGGATGCATATGTGTGCATTTGGTGCTAGGCTGTTATGGCCCTCAGACACAGAGCATGGTTTTAGGGCACCAGCATGTCTGAACTGGTGGGAGCTAAGGGAGACAGGGCGCTATACAAATAAAATTTTCTGGGATGCTGAAGAGTGGTCCCATCCATAGTCTGACATCATCTGTGCTGTTGAAGTGGATAAAAGTCTCAGGGAAGAAGAACAGCCCAGTGGAGCAGTGGGAAATGATGCCACAGTTGGGACCCTCCTTCTAGATGATGAGGGAAAATCTTCTCATGCTGTGGATACCTCTCCCTGGGAAAGAATTCTGGTTATTAGGAAGAGACAAGTAATAGTCAGGGCCAGTAACAGGGCAAGACGTACAGCTGTTCTGGGGCCCAGATATTTAAAAGGGGATGGGGCTGCCTTAAATCACCACTGTAGTCTTGGGTAGCATCAATCAGGAAGCACTGATGGGCTTTCTGAGGTAAGTTCTGTCCCTTTCACCTGTGGCTTTGCCCTTTCTCAGGGCCCAGACCCACTGCCGTCCATCCTTCCCGGAGGCCTGAAAAATCTATTGGCAGTCCTGCTAATATTTGTGGGTGATTCAGTCATGGAAACAGCTGCATTTTGATTGATGGGAGTATGATGGCTTACGGGCCTGGTGTGAAGGTTGCGGATCTCTGCAGACATCTAGATAGACTTATGTGTCATGCCAGAGAGGAGCTGGTTGTCACAGTACATGTTGGAATACAGACTAATACAGCTACCTCTTTGTTACTATAGTACATGTAGGTAATATGACATAGGGAAGGATAAGAGAGAGGTTCTGAAGGCCAAATATAGGTTGCTATATAAGAGATTGAATTCCAGGACTTCCATGATAATGTTCTCTGAGATGCTTCCAGTTTCACACGCAGGGCCACTTAGACGGGCAGGCCCACAGATGTCAATGTCTGGATGAGATGATGGTATGGGAGGAGTGGTTTAAATTTATTAGGACCTGGGGCAAGTTTGGGGAAAGGGAGAACCTATATGGGAAGAAATGGCTCCACTTAAATTAAAATGGAACCATAAGGCTGGCATGTAAAATTGAAAAGGTCATAGATCAGGTGTTAAACTGAGAACTGGGAAAGAGCCATCAGATGCAGACTAGCATGTAGTTGGGACAGAGTCATCCTGTAGAGGAAGATCTGTTTTTGGAGATTTTCTGTGCTCTATTAAGGAGGACAGCATGGAAAATAATAAAATCAAGCAGGGTATGATCAGAAACAGCTGAATGAAAAATAGTCCTCTACTGTTATGTTGTAATGGCAGACAGTTAAACAGTAATGCCAGGGTACAAAATATAGTTCTTGAGCAAAGTGAGCTGCCATGGAAAAAGAGGACAACAAAAAGTCTTGTGACACCTTATAGACTGACAGATATTTTGGAGCATAAGCTTTTGTGGGCAAAGACCCGCTTCATCAGATGCATGAGTGGTGGTGGGGGGGGTGGTTTCAGAGAGGTATTTAAAGAGTGGAGTCCCAGTAAAGAGGGAGGGCCAGAGCTGACAAGGTCTATTCAGCAAGGTGGAAATGGTCCAGTATCAAAAGCACTTATCAAAAGAGATAAAAACAAGTCAGATCAGACAGGGGGATGTGAGCCATTGTCAGCATCTAATGGAGAAAAACAGGGAAGCTCTTCTTCTGAAATGAGAATTGGTTAACAGGTGAGGTATAAGAGATCAGTTTTTGGAATAGTGGTGTCCTCTAGGGGTCTGTATTGGGCCCAGCGCTATTCAGTTTGTTCATAAATTATCTGGAAAAAGAGAGAAACAAAATTTGCAGATACAAAATTACTCAAGATAGTTAAGTCCCAAGCAGACTGTGAAGAGCAGCAAAATGATCTCTCAAAATTGGGTGACTGGGTAACAAAACGGCAGATAAAATTTAATATTGATAAAAGCCAAGTAATGTGCATTGGAAAACATAGTTCCAACTATATATATAAAATAATGGGGTCTAATTAGTTGGAGTGATTGAGCATAGTACTCTGAAAAAAGCCACTCAATGTGCAGTGGCAATCAAAAAAGCAAACTGAATGTTGGGAATCATTAAAAAAGAAATAGATAAGAAGACAGAAAATAGCTTATTACTGCTATACAAATCCATGAGAGACCTCTATCCTGAGTACTGCATGCAGGTGTGTTTGCTTCAACTCAAAAAGGAATTGGAAAAGGCTCCAAAAAGATCAACAAATTGATTAAGAACATAAGAATGGCCATACTGGGTCAGACCAAAGGTCCATCCTACCCAGTAGACTGTCTGCTGATATTGGCCAGTGCCAGGTGCCCCACAGGGGATGGACCAAAGACAATGATCAAGTGATTTGTCTCCTGCCATCCTTCTCCAGCCTCTGACAATCAGAGGCCAGGGGCACCATTCCTACCCTTAACTAATAGCCTTTTATGGACCTAACCTCATGAATTTCTCTAGCTCTTTCTTAAATTTTGGTATAGTCCTAGCCTTCACAGTCTCCTCTGGCAAGGAGTTCCACAGGTTAACTATGCACTGAGTGAAGAACAGCTTCCTTTTATTAGGTTTAAACCTGCTACCCATTAATTTCATTTGGTGTCCTCTAGTTCTTGTATTATGGGCACAAGTAAATAACTTCTCCTTATTCACCCTCTCCACACCTGTCCTAATTTTATATGCCTCTACCATGTCCCCCCTCAGCTTCCTGTTTTCTAAACTGAAAAGTCCCAATCTTTTTAGCCTCTCCGCAGATGGGACCTGTTCCAAGGCCCTAATCAATCTAGTTGCCCTTTTCTGAACCTTTTTCAGTGCCAAGGTATCTTTTTTTAGGTGAGGAGACCACGTCCGTATGCAGTATTCAAGATGTGGGCCTACCATAGATTTATATAGGGGCAGTAAGATAATCCTTGTCTTATTTTCTATCCCCTTTTTAATAATACCTAACATCCTGTATGCTTTTTTGACGGCCTCTGCACACTGTGTGGTCTTTTTCCAGGAACTATCCACAATAACTCCAAGATCTCTTTCCTGATTAGTTATAACTAAATTAGCCCCCATCATATTGTAAGTACAGTTGGGGTTATTTTTTTCCAATGTGCATTATTTTACACTTATCCACATTAAATTTCATTTGCCAGATTAGGGGTATGAATCAATTTCAGTATGAAGAGAAATTAGGAAGACTGGGACTTTTAGCTTGCAAATGACGCAAATAAGGGGGATATATGTTAGAGGTCTATAAAATCGTGGCTGATGTAGAGAAAGTAGGTAAGGAGGAGCTATTTACACTTCACAATACAACAAGTAGGAGTGTCCAAATGAAACTAATAGGCATCAGGTTTAAAATTAAAAAAAAAAAAAAAAAAGAAATATTTCTTCACACAAGATACGGTCAACCTGGTGGAACTTCATTCCAGAGGATATTTTTAAGGCCAAAACCACAACAGGGTTCAACTAAAGAACTTGATAAGTTCCTGGAGGATCAATTCATCAGCGGCTATTAGCCAGGATGGGCAGGGCTGATGTCCCTAACTTCTGTTTGCTAGTAGCTGGAAATGGGTTACTGTGGGTGGATCGTTTGAAGATTAATTGTCTCTTCATTCCTTCTGGGCACACCTGGTATTAGCCACTGTTGGAAGACACAATGCTGGGCTAGATGGACCTATGGTTTGACCCAGTATCCATTTGTATGTCCAGTAGCATATGCTTATGTGCATTGTTGTAAGAATCGGCCTCACTCCTGGGCCCTGGCCCTAGTTTTGCTCACTGTCCCTCAGGTAGCTTGGGCTCCACACACCCTAGCTGCTGTTTACCCTTTTGCCCCTTGGCTAAAGGGGGCTGGGGTAGGGGCCTTCTGGTTGCCTGTGGGGAGGGGAGTCCAAACAAACACTTCCTATGGGAACTCTCCACCTTTCCCGCTGTCTCTGGCAATCCAGGTGTTCTTTTTTCTGCTCTGTAACTCTTGCTCACTCTCACTTTCTCTGGTCTCACCTCACTCCAACTTCCACTTCCACTCTTCTCCCCCTCTCTTAGCTGGGCAGGCCTTTTAAACTGTCCTGTGGCAGCCTCAAGTGAGCTCAGCCATCCCTTTTGCTTTGTAGCAGCCCCTCTTTGGCTGGTTCACCTGGTCAGCTGCTTCTCACTGCCCTGAAGTGTCTGTCTGTTCATTAGCCAGGTGTTGTTGCTTTCACCGTCTAAGCTAGCCCTCTGGCCTGACTCTGTCACAACATATGGCCCTGTCATGTGTCCCTTTGGACAACCACATAATCCTTTTTCTCCTAGCAGAAATTCAATCTGTGTGTGTATGGGGAACAAGATAGTTGCACAGGTGGCTGTTTCTGAATAGCAGATATGTATGCAGCAACTGAACTATAGTTCACATTGAATTGTAGATGCTAACTTCCATATGTGCTGGTTACTTATAAGTTTAAGCTATATAAGTAAAAATAAAATGAAAATGTTAAATACACAAATATATCACTCAGTGGCCGTGTCTACACTAGCCCCAAACTTCGAAATGGCACGCAAATGGCCATTTCGAAGTTTATGAATGAAGCGCTGAAATGCATATTCAGCGCTTCATTAGCATGCGGGCGGCCGCGGCTCATGGGAATAAGGGGACTTCGAAGTAGGTGGGGTCCTTTCGAAAAGGAGCCCCGTCGGGACGAGCCGTGCGGCGGCGAGGCGCGTCAATTTCTAAGTGCCGCGGCCGCCCGCATGCTAATGAAGCGCTGAATATGCATTTCAGTGCTTCATTAGTAAACTTCGAAATGGCCATTTGCGTGGCCATTTCGAAGTTTGGGGCTAGTGTAGACACAGCCAGTATCAGGAAACAAATCATTTTATTGCACTTCATCAATCCTCAAGATGGCCTATTGGTATACGGCATCAGTTTAAGATGGAAATATTTGGCCTGGAAGAGTATAACATATATTACACATGGATTTTTACATTCATTTGTGGTGTCACTAGTATCTGGATTCTGGACTTTAGCTAAAACTGTATCTGTATTACTACAG
Organism: Carettochelys insculpta; assembly: GCF_033958435.1. Taxonomy (NCBI): domain Eukaryota; kingdom Metazoa; phylum Chordata; order Testudines; family Carettochelyidae; genus Carettochelys; species Carettochelys insculpta. The sequence continues at coordinate 305,743,260 of NC_134137.1, read as the reverse complement.
AACAGAGATTTTTTTTTAATGGATGTCTGGTGCCTATTACTATTATATATGTACAGGCTTGGAAGCATTTGATTTTTTGTCATTAAATGTTGGTAAATATTTATTTCGTCAAAGATTTTCATACTGAGAAAAACATACTTCCACTGATGAACATAAAAATTCACAAAAAGGGTTACATTTTTATTTTGTTTAAAATTTCCCAACAATTTATTAGTATCTATTTTTAAAAAATTAAAAGCAGTTAAAAATTAATGTAATAAATTACATTCACAGTTTTCTGAGTAAATATGGGGTTCACACTGGTTGACAGGAGCATCCAAAATAAACAAACAAATACATAAATAAATAAGTTACAAACCCAACAACAAACAGGGAAAAGTAAGAGTATTGGAAGTGAAAGCAGTTCAGTGAATTATTTTATTGAATGCACATTAACAATGTATACATGTATTAATGGCCATGAGGATGCATATATACATATATATCTTCCATTACAGTACCTTATTGGAACACCTCAGACTAATATACCATTATCATAAATACCTCTAGCTAATGTAAAGTATTAGATTATATTAACATAATTGAAATTTTCAGTTACTTGAGTGGTCTAGAACTGCAGTGCAAATCAGTAAAACAGAAAAAAAAAGTGCACTACGATTATTAGCTTATGTAAAACCTGGGAATTTTTCAATAAAAGTCAGTGCAGACTGAAAATGAAGGATAATATGGATTGACAAAAAAAGATAAATACTCTTTTGAGAACTTATTACAGTTTGATTTAAGGATATTTACACAGGATATTTGTATATGTTATATTGACATCTATTGTTCTAATGCTTTTCATTTTTGAATCTCAAAATATATGTCATGAAATAATCATTGCTTGCCCTCCCTGATAATTTCATTCAACTGTGAAAATTTAAATAGGTAAACACTGAAAAAGCAGAATAAATGTGCTGGAAAGATTGATTTATTTGTGGTTGTGGAAGAAAAGTTAGGGTCCCTGTGCCATAATAATCAAAACCCCTTCTAAGATTTACAGTTTGGTGACCCACGGATTTAGTTTGTAAAACTGAAATGTAAAAATTAAATAGCACAGATATAGTTTGTTTGGATTCACTTTGTATCAAAATTACCACAAGGTGGGGACAGATGTCATATAATAAATAGCAGAGTGGTATGAATACAGCACTTCAGGTCTGCGGTTTCAAGCAACACACTTAGATTGGGAGACATTCAGTAACAGGAAACAAATCCTTTTTTTCCACTTTTTTAATCATAGAAGGGACTAGTGAAAATATACTTGAGCACACAAACAACCCTCATTAAGAATCATTAAGGGTGTGATTCAAATTAAAGCCCTCAGTCCATCTGTAACTTATCTAGTGCTGATTACAATTCGTGATACAGATGTTATGAAGTAGTGACTCTAAGGCGCTTGTGGGTACTTGCTGTGTATATAGCACAACAAGCTATTGAGGAACTGCCAAAAAGTAATTTTTATTTTGCTTATTACTGTCTGTTTATCATACAAGCTTAATGACATGCAAAAGAAGACATGGTAAGGGTGAGTTGTGGTTTTTTATTATTTTTTTTTTGTAATCAGTATTTTTGGAAGTAAATGAACACAAGTTAAAACTAGTAACCTACAGAGATACTACAATATCAGAGTTAACACACCAGAACATAGTGGAGTCAAAATGTCATATATTGTTGTATATAATCCATGTGTATTTTTCACACTTTTAATGATGAAGCACATAAAAGCTGGAATAGAGGTCCTCATCTTTATGTGTAATTAAGGAATGCTCAGTGCCTGTTTAGATGTAAGCACAAAGGAGACTTTTTTGCTCACCACCTTTTCTGGGCATCAGCTACTGGACTGGTCCCTGTAATAAATTAAAGAAGCCTAAAGCTTGCTATAATGCACACCAGCAATCCACAGTCCTTAGGCTCTGTTCCAGCAGCTGGGGCTCACCAGAAAATAATAGATGGCCAACCACAACCTCTGCAGTGACAGCTGGGAAGGAGGTGGCTCTACAGCAGCAGAACAGTAGGGCCTTTTAGAAGGCAGTTTTATGCTTCTGAAAGGCTATGATCTGTTTCAGAGTATTTCCAGTTATGCGGGTCTATTTATGGGATGAGCTACCAGAAGAGATTGGAATGAGATAAAGCCTGACCCATTTTAAAGACTATTGTATGACCTACCCATTTGCTAAAGGTTTTTTCACAGTAAGTGTATTCTACAGAGCTTCTTAGAGCCTGGGAAGGATAAAGAGCAGAATATCTGTGAAGTCGGCTCTGGTTATAGATGTGCAGAGCTAATTCATCTGTGCAGAGCCTGCACATTACAGTGACAGGTGCTAGAAATACTACAGTAGACCGAGCTCTATTGCATCTGTTTAAGACAGAGGTAGCTGGTCTGATAGACGACATGACTAGATTTGGATTCTTGAATGTAATCAATAGTAATATTTCTGTTAGGAAAAAACAGATATTGTAGCTCTTTGGTTACTGTGATACCCATGTAGTCTGGGTCAGTAGACTGGAAATATTCCCCCAGTGATATTTACAAGATTGTACTCACTCTTATGAGCTGGTAACATGCAGATTTTCATTTTAACTTTGAAAGCAATCTTTTTTTAGTTACAGAACTTAAAGCACAAGTATCAGAATCATGACTAGACCCTGTTCCTCAGAGGAGAAATGCTGCTAATGACCTTGCTCGCTAACTATATTATTAAGATTGTTGGAGGTTGGGCTCATGTTTGTACATAAAGCTTCAAGTGCAGTTTTGTTAAGACCTGAATAGCATTTCAAATGGATATTTTATAGTCAGAACTTTTTTTGTTGCCTCAGAAGTATCCACCTCTCTGAAATTTACACTGATAGTATGGATGTACCTAACCACCCTTTCAGTTGTCCTCCTGGTATGCTTTGCAACATCACCTGAACTAATACAATTATGTGCAATATTTTAGAGAACATAATTGGTGGTTTTAAAGGTTTGATTGCCAGTAACACTTTGTGTATCTGATTCCACAGACTAATGTTCACTGGCAAATAGTGTTCAACTACTTAGGACCCCACACTTAGCAATGTGGGCCTAATGTTGAGAAGCTCATTCACAATGCATGTGTTTTTTCATGCATCGGTTTGTTTTGCTGAAGGGTGCAGGTGGTTTGTTGGGAACTCTGGTTAGTGTTTAAAACGGGTTCAGCTCTATTGATTAGCACACAGAGTGCTTGGTTCTCCTTTATACTTAGGCCCTTTTGCCCTGATCCAAATGCGGCCTCCTCACAAGTCCTGCTCTGCTGCTGCCTAGCTCAACACTTGCTTAAATTTCCTAGACACCTGAGGGTCTGCCTACATGAGCACTTAGTTCATGGTAAATTTGGGGAGCACATGAATCTGTCCCAGATCACCATACTGATGTACATAAACTGTTCATGTATGAGTTCTGATCTAACCTTGTTTCAAAAACCACTGGGCAGGCTAGTGGGGGGAAAATACGCACTCCACCTTGTTGAGAAATAAATGCTTGTGTGGACACATCCTGTTTCTGTTGATGGGTATGCGCATGACTGCAGGAGTCCTGACATCCAGTGTCTTCTTCACACCTAACCTTCAGCAAGATTAACAAATTAGGCCCCTCCTATCTTGCCTGTGAAGTTCAATCTGGTAGAAATACTTGGGTCACATTAGAGTATATCAACCAGATTGGGACCCAGGCTGAAGGTGTCTTCTGCCTGATAGCATAGTGGTTAGAGCAGTCCTCCAAGATGTGGGAGACAAACTGGGTACTCTGTGGTGAGTCTCCCTCTTTCTCCCTTTGAAGCTGTTTCACAATATGCAAATAAATAATCTCTTGGGCCAGAAAGAGAGTGCCCAGGTGCTCCCTTACGATGTGAGAGTTAGAACCTAGCATCAGCTCCAATCTATATTTAATATTTTTATGTAGTGGAAAAGCTTCAAGAGGAAATACTTGAGTTCCCAGCCTGAAAAATTCTATTGGCTGGGTGTTAGTGTGCAGGCCCAGTGGCCCAAATTCAACTCCCTCTTTTCTCTGGCCATGGCTACACTATGCCTCCCTTTCGGAAGGGGCCTGTGAAGAAATACGGCTGTTCAAAAATGCAAAGGGGGCACTGACATGGATGTTCAGCACCTCATTTGCATTATGGAGGCCACCTGGCCTGTCGAAAGTGCTGATTTGAAGCTAAAAAGAGCCATGTAGCCGGGGTTTCCTTGAAACGGTGCCGTGATTTCGAAAGCACCCTTCTTCCCAAATTTATCAGCACCTCATTTGTGTTTTCAAACAGCCATAATTTAGATGCCCCTTCTGAAAGGGAGGGGTAGTGTAGCCACAGCCTCTGTGTCAGAATAGAGCCTTGAAACCAGGTCTTCCCCTTCCCAGGTTACAGGATATAAGGCCACTGACTCCCTTTACTTCTTATTGGCAAAAAAGGGACTTGACCTGGTGTAGGCACCTATATTATGGGGAGGGTTTGCAGCTCTGAATCTAGGGTGAAAGGAAGGTGCTTTTCTCTAGCCTGGAAGTAGGTGCCTAAATCCTTTTGAGGGGCTGGGACTTGGAGCTCTCCCCTGTCCTTGGCATTTCCTGTTAACTAGCTTAAGCAGTTCAGTGCTCGACTCGCTTGCTTTTGTGAATCCTATTCTTATGCACCTGAGTCTCCCCATGCATCGTATATGAAGGACTGTAGGTGCCTAACATAGGGCTGCAGATTCCCCGTGCAGCAGAGCGAGTGCCTGAAGTTTGGTACTGCAACATGAAACTTAAATCCTCTTTGTGCATCTAGCCATTAAAGCAGAATCAGCCTGCAAATAATTGTCAGTGGTGTGCTGTTGCAGAGCTAGCATCTGCTGCAACAGCTATCAAGTACTGTCAGCAGTGAAGTGCTCTGCTATATTTAATCCTGCCCTGGAAAATCTGCTGTAAACTAACTTTGTGATCAGTTCCAGAAAGAAATACTGTGACCAAAATTTAATTTCAGAGCAGTGACCCCAAGAAATGTTGATTATGTACTGGACACTTTTTTTCCTGTAGGATCAGAAACAATATTTCCCAGAACACTAACCCCGTACAAGTCAGTGTTAAGTGTAGTGTTACCCAGAAACCAGAAAAGAAAATCTTAACATGTGTTATCTTTCAGAAGTGTATCAATTTCCCCTTAGTGTGTCTATTCTGCAGTCTGAGGTGTTTACTGATTTACTGACATCTATTACATGTTTGGTTGAGGAGCCTTCTTGTTCTAATACTAAGCTACAGGTATAATCTTTTAATTATTCAGAGCTTTAGTTTCATAAGTGAGATTTACATGCTGCCATGGTGTTTCCCTCAGCTGTGAGAGAGAGATGCTCTAAAACAACCAGATAGAGAAGAAAAACATTCTTGTTTGCAAACCACATTCTTCATTGTAGCCTTCCATGTAGAAACTAAGTTTAATATAAACTGCATTTTCCATCAGTTTTCGGAAGCTCACTTGCCATTGCTATTAAAGGCACAATTTTAGTATTATTTGAGAGGAGGGGAAAGAAAAAATAATGCTATCTTTGAAAAATATGTGATTCTCTCTCTTTTTAAAAACAGATTCACCAAAAGGCCCTCACTCATCTGCAGGCATGAATGGAAACGTGCAGCATCCCACCAGCACTGGGCAGCAGCCGGTCTCTGCCATACCCTCTCCAAGTGCCAGCAAGCCTTGGCGCAGCAAATCCATGAATGTCAAACACAGTGCCACCTCTACCATGCTGTCCGTGAAGCAGCCTAGTCCCGCCACCTCCCCTACTCCGTCTTCAGACAGGCTGAAGCCACCCCTTTCTGAAGGAGTGAAACCCCCTTCATCAGGACAGAAATCCATGCTGGAAAAGTTCAAGCTGGTTAATGCTAGGACTGCTCTAAGACCCCCTTTGTCATCAACCTTGGGACCCAATGACAGCGGAAGAGAGGATGACACCTTTTCAGAGTGCGGTGAAGTGGATGGCTTTAGCACTGGGCTAAATAGTGGTGGCTCCACCAGTAGCAGTCCTAAAGCGTCACCTAAGCTAACCCCTCCAAAAGCTGGAAGCAAAAATCTCAGCAATAAAAAGTCTTTGATACAGCCAAAGGACAAAGAGGAAAAGAACAGGGACAAAAATAAAGTTTGCACTGAGAAAACAGTAAAGGAAGAGAAGGACCAGGCCACTGAAACATCTACAAAGAAGACCTCAAAAATTGCAAGCTTGATCCCCAAGGGGAACAAGATGACAGCAGCCAAGAAGGAAAGTTTAATACCCTCCTCTAGTGGGATACCAAAACCTGGATCAAAGGTACCAACAGCAAAGCAGAGTGCTTCATCTGTGTGTGCTGGAAGTAAAGAGTCAGAAAAATTCAGGACTACAAAGGGAAACCAGTCCCAATCAACAACAAAATCACAAGCTAACGAGAGAGCATCCACTTCTTGTAGTCTTGCTTCTTCTGAAGGAAAGGAATCTAACCCAGCTCTGACCCCTGGTTCTTCTGCAGCACTTTCTGTTTCAATTGCTGCAAGCAGTGGACAAGCCACAGGAAATGGGGTTGTCCAACTTCCTCAACAACAGCAATATAGTCACCCAAACACTGCCACAGTAGCTCCTTTCATTTATAGGTAAGATCACTAACATAAATTAATTTTGCCTTATACTTAATTCATAATTATAAAGAACTGATAGAATGGTTCAAAATGAATTATATTGCTAGTGGATTTTATTTGTTTGTTCCCAAGTTGTGTACAAACCTAAGTTTCCTAAAAACTGTGCGCTATTCAAAATTAATCTCTGAATAGTTGCCAGGAAATTAATTCAGCCATTTCTCATATGAGGGCAGGTTATTGTGAGCATTTGCTATTTGAAATTCAAGTTGTTTTGATTGGATACAAGGGTCACATAATATGTTTCTGATGGATAATCTAACCCTTAAAACCAGATTTTCAGTGTGAATACTTTTTTTAGATTTAAAAAACTCTGCCAATATTTTGCCAAGTCTGCTTAAAATTCACTGTTTCCTCAAATTTTAAAGTGAATTTTATTGGAATCATTACAAAATATGACACAAAAGAAACATTAACAAAGGAAATAATTTAAAAAAATCTTACAAATATTCACAAAGGGTGAACTGGGTGAGCATTCATTGACTTCTCCCAATTCTTCTCTACTGACCGCAGTATAACAATGTTATACAAGGACCTCTTTAAGTTACCCAACTGCTATAATCTCATGTTTCAGGTGGGATCTGATTTAGCAGATCCAAAAAAATGTTATTTTTGCCAGGCCTCAACTTTCATATCAATACGTGGCATTGGCAATTGAGGGGCAAGAGCTTTTCATTTTGTACAATAATGAAGCTACAATAAGGGAAGTTACTATTATGGCTGGCCTCAGAAATAGTGTTTGGAGTTCAATGAAGTTTCTAACGCCACCTGTTGGACAATTTTTAGATTCAGTTGTGGGTTAATTAAACTTTTAAAAATGAAAATTTGGTAAACTGAGAAATGAGTTAGTAAGCAGAATCAGCTGGCATCTTTGGTCAGCAAGTAGCACACATAGATAAAAACTGGCTAAAGATTAAAGATGTGCTGGAGTAGATGCAGTGGGATGATGTTTCATTATGTTATATCAAACACAGCTTCAGAACCAGTGTGGGTGAATGATAAAACTATTTTAGTTAATTATAATTAAAAACAGAGCTCCAAAAATTATGAGGGGAAAAAAGCCACAGAGCAGTTTTTATTTGTTTTAATATGCAATTGCCAGCTGGCTTTTTCAATTTAAATTAAATATGCTGCTGATTATGTATAAGATAAATATTTAATTCATTAATGTGATTCTGAAGATCTGAGTGAAGATCACAGATTGTGCCCAGAGGGCTAGCTGTGTTAATCTGTAGTTTCACAAATAAAAAGCAGTCCTGTAGCATCTTAAAGACTTACAAATTATCTCAGGAGATGAGTCTTAACCACGAAAGCTCCTTACTTAATAAGTAATTTTTTTAGTCTTTAAGATGCTACAGGACTGCTCATTATTTATGAATTACATATTATGGTAATTCATGATCTGGAAAAATTTCAGTGACATATGCAATTTACTATACTGAAGATGTGTGTGTATCTATGGCTGTGTCTACACTAGCTCCCAACTTTGAAGGGAGCCTGGTAAGTAGGGTGTCAGGAGATTGCTAATGAAGTGCTGTGATGCATATGCAGCACTTCATTAAGCTAATGGCAACTCCAAAGCGGCAAACTTCGAAGTGCCAGCTTGCATGTAGTCGCGGCTCACCTGCGGGTTCTTCTAAGTGCCCGGGCTACTTCAAAGTCCCTTTACTCCTCAAAAGGCCTGCTACATGCAAGCCGGCACTTCAAAGTTTGCCACTTCGAAGCTGCTGTGGGGGAGAATTTGCTTCGTGAAGTGGTGCATATGCACCGGAGCACTTCATTGGTAATCTCCCAAAACCCTACTTACCATGCTCCCTTCAAAGTTGGGAGCTAGCGTGTACACACAGCCTATATGTATATACAGAGAGAGAGACAGAGAGAGATGTGAACCTAATTCTGCACTCAAATGCTTGTGAAACTACCATTTACTACATGGTATTGACATTTCATTGCATGTTGTTACAATGTGGAAATGTGCTATCTTTTTGTTATGCTGCATCAAAAAGCCAACTATGTTTGGACTATTAAAGGAGCGATTCAGGTGTGCATTTGTCAACAGAATTTGGCTTTATGAGTAATCTCCAACGTGCATCAGTCAACAAAGACCACTGTATTTGAAGTTAAATCTTGCCTGAAAACAATTAAAAAAGCCAACGTCTAATCTCCCATCAGTGTTAAGAAGAACATCTCCCCTGACTTAGCTGGAGTGGCTTCAGAGGCACATCTGTGGAACTGAGAGCAGAATTTGTCTGACAGGCCCTGTAATGAATGCAGATACACATGAATTCTTTGCTTTGCAGGTCTCAAAATCTTTGAAATAGTAAACAATGATTTAATAGTAGAGTATAAATAGAACCAGAGAGAGAAAAACCGCATGTACAAATTCAGCAGAATCACTCTCAGGGGGCACATGGTAAATAAGACTGTGTGTGAAGCCAGGTCAGAGTATTTGCATGTTCTCACTAGCAGAGGCTTTTTTTCCCCCTCCCCATCTTTTTCCCACTTCCTTCTGCCCTATCTAGCTGACTCATCTGTTTTTTTTTTTTTGCTGTCTTTGTTTTAAATTCTTTTCCTGTCAGTTATCAGTAGTCTCCAGAGCTGAAGAAGTGGGTCTGTCTCATGAAAGCGTCACCTAATAAATTACATTCTTAGTATTTAAGGTACTGCAGAACTGCATTTTTTAATTTTGTGAAGATGCAGACTGACATGGCTACCTCTCTGAGACTATAGTTTTCTTAGCCGGCCATCACAATGTTTGCACATAATTCTCAAGAATGCCTGTTAGCTGCTAAAATGGCTCAAAAGAATATTGGGTTGATAAACAAAAATCACCATCCAAAATAACAGCTTTTACACACTGCTGTCTGGTGGAAAAAATGCCCAACTCCTGCAAATATGCACTGCTTTCCTTGTAAAGTGCTAGGCAAATTATCACTCAGCAGAAACCCAGCAAAATTCTATACATAATCCTGCAACCCCCTGAAAGACTGCAGCAGCAGCAACATAAGGGACCACATGGGATAGGCTCTCACATCGTACCATGTGTAAAAAGTAAGTTGTTCCTTTACCTGGGTTTTCTGACGGTAACCTCTGAATAGCGAATATTGTATAATTACAGAGAGTTTCTTTGGTCAGAGTGACACTAATACGGATGTAGGGCTGGTAGATTGCAAAGGTCTTTCATTAGGGTGTGAATATAAATTTGTCTTTCAACGCGGAGTGTGACTGCATAGTAGCCCTTGATGTGTTGTGTGCAATGAATCATAGTTGCTATTAGAGTGTGGTATATAAAAGAGAAAGTTCTATTAGGTCCTAATGGTTAATACTTATATTTTATTACATATTACATTACAGAGTTAATAAAATAATTAGAATGTGCTGAAAGGATTATTACAGCTGGCAGCCTTGAACCCTTTGTGCACAGACTCTGTGGCTGGGTCTACAGTAGATCATTTTGTCAACGGATTCTCGACAGAACTCTGCATTTGCCTCGGCAGTTCATTCATTCATTCGTGCCATGCTGATTAGCGTAGGTGATCATGGCCCTCCACCCCTGCCTATTACGAGTACTTTGGAGCATCTCCACAGTACTGTGGCAATGCAACCATGAAATGATACTATCCAATATTTTCTCACATTGTCTACCTCGTCCTCACTTTCCATTATACTTTCCTCTGTCACTAAATTTTCAAGTGCAGACTTTCTAATTATATGGCCTATAAATTTTGCCTGCCTTGTTGTTATCCTGTTTAACAGTGTTTTGCTGTTGGCTTCATTTAAGACAGACTCATTCGTCCTTTTGGTCGTCCATGAGATGCACAACATCCTTCTTAAAAACCACATTTCTGTGGCTTTGACGTACTTCTCAGCTTGTTTACTGATAGTCCATGATTCGCATCCATACATAAGGCCTGGTTCCACATAACATTGCAGTACTCTTTTCCTAACCTCCAATGATAAAGATCTGTTTGTGTGACTGCTTCTCATTTTCTGAAATGCTGCTTTCGTTTGAGCGATTCTGCATTTCACTTCAGCTAAACACCTACCATCGGATGTAATATAGGATCCTAAATACTTGAATTTAGTCACTTGATGAAGAACTGTTCCATTTGTTAGTACCTCACATGTTGGCAGTACCTTCATCTTCGTAATAACCTTTACTTCCGTCTTCGAGATGTTCAGCCTGAGTCCCTTCAGCTTGCTTTATTTATTGACAATGTTAACCAGTTCCTGAAGATCTTTTTCACTTTCTGCTATTAAAACAGGTTGTTGATGTTACATCTTCCAATATGTAATCCTGGAAGACCTTCTATTTTACGCTTTATTCTTTTACTGTACACATTAAAGGGATCAGGTGAAAGAACACAACCTTGTCTCACTCCTTGTTTTATCTTCACATATCTACTAAGGTTTTTTCTGACCCTGATGGCTGCTGTCTGTTCCCAGTAGATGTTTTTAATTATTCTGAAATCCTTCCCATCTATATCCATTTCTTCCAACAGTTTCATCATTTCTTCATGTTTTACCCTGTCAAATGCTTTCTCGTAGTCAATGAAGCACAAATATATGTCCTTTTGAATTTCCAGTGCTCTTTCGATTAATGACCTTACAATGTATATTGTGTTAGCAGTACCTCTGTCTTTCACAAATCCACATTGTTCATCAGAGATCTCAGACTGTATTTGATTTCGAATCCGGTTCATAATAATCTTCAAAAGAATTTTGGTCACATGAGTCATGAGACTAATTGTCCTGTGCTGTTCACATTCAGTTGCACATGGTTTCTTCGGCAAGGCAATAAAAACAGATCTTGATAAGTCTTCTGGGACATGCCCTGTACTGTAAATATAATTTAAAAGTTTCGTAATTATGTCAATACCAAAGTCTTCTAAGGCTTCAAACATCTCACTCGTAAGTTTGTCCGGACTAGGTGCTTTTCCTCTTTTCATGCATTTCAAAGGTTTTCTTACTTCTTCCTGGAGTATAGGTGGACCATCCACCTTCTTAGAGGGACTCAACTTGTATTATCCCTCAAAAATTTGAGGCATAACGCTCTGTTGATAGAGCACTGTTGACAGAAGTACACTGTAGACACTTCTGTCGACAGAGAGGGCTTCCAGTTGCTGGGCAGCCCTGTTTGCAAAGCTGCCATCCTGCTTTCTGTCACCAGAACGCAGTGCAGCCTGACAGTTCTCTGTCAACAGAGGAAGCTGTGTTTAGCAGCTATCTTTCAAGAAGATTCGGTCGAGGTTTCTCTGTCAACAGTAACTTTTGTTGACAGATGCTTCCAGTGTAGACATAACCTATGTGTTGTCATATTTGTTCCCCTTGACCATCATGGTATGCAGACTCATCAGATATCCCCACTTCTCTTCAAAGAAAAAAAATACCCTACTGGTGAATGTGGGGGAACCTAAACTGGTGTGATCTTCATTCTACCAGCCTCTTTAAAATGTAACATCTCAGACTCATACACAGTTATAAATGTGCAACTAACAGCACTTTACAAATCACTTCTAAACTTGGTCCACAGATTCCAGTATGTCTCAGAATAATAGTAGGGTGTAAACTGGTGTACAGTTAGTTAAAATAGTCCAGGTGCTACTTTAGCCTACAGATTCTTGCACAGTGAGAGGAGAAGGAGATAGGTGTAAATTACACCATCTCTGAAATTCAGTGAATTTGGCCATAGCATTTTACTAACCTTCACTGTCTTGCAAAGATAGAGAAGGGAGAAAAAATTTTAAATTACATGCAATGAAATAATGAAATGTTTTCAGTATTATTCAGCCTTCTTTATGAGGTTATGCAACAATTTCTAGAGAAACATAGGTGCAGCTCCCCAAAATAACTTATGTGTCCAACTCCCATTTTAAAAGATTTAAGTCCAAACCTTAGGTGTTGTTGAGCTCCTCAGAAACTGTGTTTAGCTGCAGCCTAACTTTGGAGGTGCCTAAATTTCCCTGATGTCTTCATTTGTGCTGTAATGTCCTTTAGATACCGCCGATACTGTGTCACGCTGCAGTCTAATTGCTCAGGCACTTGTCTCATGTTGGAGCCCCTAGAGCCTCAGATACGAGAGATGGTGGTTCAGGGAATGCCTCTACCTAGTGAGCCGAAATGAACATGGATTTCTCAACTCCCATATGAATACCCTAAGCACTAGACTGTAGAGCAATTCTTAGTCTCTGGCACAATGCATATGTAATAATTTAGTAACAGCGGAACAGCCTCGACAAGAGAGATTAAGAGAGACCCCTATTAGAATCCATCAAAGCCTAGTGCCACTTGCCTGAGAGATGCGAAGCCCATGTTCAAATCATTTCTCCTCTGCCAAGCAAAGGAGGGAGCTGACCTGGCATCTCCCACACACCGGGAGATTCTCTTGATCACTGGGTTAAGGGTTATAAGGGAAGTTGCTACTGCCTGCAGATTCCCTGCTATTTTGTGTGGAGTTAGGGATGTGCCAGTACCATTCTTGGAGGAGCCATTCTTGCACCACCTCAGGAGGAACCAAAAGGAGCAGCAATGTCTTAGTTTATAACCCAAAGCTTCTTTAGCCCACACCAGACTAAGTTCTTCCCTAAATTTTCCTAGGATCACACTGTGTGTAAAGGCCCATTACTTGGCATTCTTTGTCTCTCAGTCTGTCTGTTCTGTGTTTTCCCCTTATAGATACGTACATAAATACACATGTGCACACTTCCACACGTCCCTAACAAAATCCTCTGGTACATGGTGCTAAGTTTGCAGGCGGACGCTATTAGAATTGTTTAAGATGTTCCACCTTAACTATCTCTTTCAACTACCTTAAGTGAAGGTCCTCTTCACACGACTTTTTGAACAAGGTTTTAACTCAGCTCAAAGCAAGGTTTCATCCAGTTCATAGCAATATGCATGAAGTTAGGGTAAATATTAAATAAAGGACTGCGTGGAAAATATTTACACCTCAGCACACTGTCTGGAGTAAGATTTTCAATACTGGTTAAATTAATAAAATAGTTGCCAATTTACTAAAACCTGCTTGCCATTTCTCTTCCTATATGGGACTTCAGGTACTGCTATTCCCAGACCACTGGTAAGGGTTTTCATTTGTACTGGGTAAGTGAAGGGGAGTGGATGCTAAGGTAAGGTTGAACTTCCATAGGCACTGAGAAATTATTATTTAATTGCACTGGACTATTAAGGATATTTGTTTTTTTTCACTGTAGTGTTTTGGGAATAGTTGAGCTACGTCCATTAGCTACGGTGGATGCTCTTTAAAACTTAACATTTCCCAGTCTGCAGTGCTAGATAAACAGTGTGTCCTGTTGTAAAAATAAGAAACTACAATGGTCATCATCTATGGTAGTGAACATTGAGTTTTCAGTTGCACCCCTTAGTTATGAAATAGCCTACAATAGAGTGCGCTCCTAAACAAACAGCAACTCATTTTTGTTTTTCATTGGAAACTTACAGGAACACGTGGGAATGATTTATCTAATTCTCGCATTCACATTCACTATTGTGAACCGAAGATGGCAAATTACCAAACTCTTGCAATCGTAGCTAGAATTATAACACTTCCCACTCCTTGCTTTATTTCCAACAAAAACACAACAATGTAATTGCATCGGTTCCCACTGTACACATCTTTAGTTCATGAGGAGAAGCCCAGACAGTGTTTCCAATGGAACATGTCAGATAAAAAAGAATAAGAGAAGGGCCTTGGGAAGGAAGGATTACAGTAAAACAGTTGCTTAATTCTCAAATAAATCTATAGCCCAGTACTTTAGTTGCCCATTGTTTATTATCTAATACTTATTCTTTTTTTTTTAATTGTATAGTTGTGAGGCTGACCTAAATGTTAGATCAAATAATCAATAAAATCTACCAAAGACAGCTGCACCTCTGGCAGTTGTCAACAGATTTAAATAAATAATTAAATAAATAAAAAGCACATGAAATAAAAAAATAAATAAATTACCATGAATGTCAGGTAATGAAATTTTAGGTGTCATCTGTGCTTATCAAAGGGTGGATATTCCATTAAACACTGGAAATTACTGAATGTGTTAAAGATAGGTATTGTGTGGAGAGGCCCCAATTCTGCTCTTAGTTATTCTTGTACACCTTCATTTAACCAAACTTTAGCGAGTTGCACAGATGTAGTTGAGGGCAGAATTTGTCCCATGTTTTATAGAAGACCAACTTCAGGTAAAAAATCTATTTCCTCTTTTTATTAAAACAGAAATGAGATTATCCTGTTTTCATGATAATTGTTTAATTATGACTAATTAACTTCCTTGCAAATGTACAGCACTGGAAGTGCTGGGGCTTTGATTCACCTTAAATTCTATTAGCATTCTTTGTTTTCAACACAGAGGCTCAAAAATAAAAATGTGGGATTGAGGAGTAATGTTTAAGGTTAATAATCAAGTCACTTAGTTTTCTATATGATAACCTGCAGATATTGGGCCAAATTAATCCTGGTATTTTTCATACATCACTGGAGTTACACCAAGTTTTAGCTACATTGGTATTTCTACTCTCGTGCTGCAAAAGACTTTTAATTCACAATGCACATTGCACAAGTCTTCACTGCTGAAGGTATTTAATGGCAACAAGTGAAAATAAAATGGTCCACCAAAGTATAGGAACATGTGAATATTTAATTGGAACCTTATTCAAACTACCACACCCTGAAGGCATGGCCTGATTAAAGCCATCTCAAACTCTAGTCACTCCCACGTGTGTGGCCCCTGATCCTCATACCTTCACTCTCCTTTAATTTGAACAATAGTGGAAGGATCCTCCACTGCAATAACAGAACATTTGGACAGGTTGGGACTTTCTTCTTCCCCTGTGCCCGTGTAGGCAGAGAGGTCTATCCCAAAAGGAGTCAACCTCACCTACTCAGGCAGAGGAATCTATATGTGTGTGTGTCCCCGCTGTCATCATCCCAGCAGAGCCCTGGTGGAGCACCAGAAGGAGGGCCTAAATACTGAGTCTCTACTGTACTGAGATGATGTCAGCAAGAGCTCACAGAGTTCCAGAGTGTTGATGTACTCTAGTGGGGTGCCCAAGTAACTGCTGCTCCTCTTCTGGCATAGATACCTTCTTGGCCTCTCACTTCCAGAATAAGAGAAGGATTATTCTACTCTACAGGAAGCTGGATTTAGATTCTGCTGCAAGATTCCTGAACTCAGTGTCTTCCATGGAAATTCTGTAGCAGCTTTAGGTGTTCAAAACAACTGAGGTTTTATGTAACGATATAGGAGATTCCTGAATACAGCCAGCACTGCAATATCTGTGTGGTTTATTTTGGTAGCAAACTCAAATTATTTTACATTCTCCTAACTCTTTCAGTTTTGAGTTGGATAAATGGCCCAGATATTTCATAACTCCCAGAGCTATTGTTTCTGGCAGTCTGCAAACACAAGAAGACATCACTGTATCGTTTACATGTTCATGTCTTGGTTCACGTTTTGAATTTTTTCTTTCCAACAATGAAGACTCAAACTATAATTTTTCTAAATTACAGTTTAGATTAAAATGTCATCATGAGGCTCCAGGAAGCAAGTAATTGGCCTTGTTTTCTATGCTGCAATCAATCTTGCCTGTGAGGTCTGCAAATTTGTAGAAATTTTGCAAATGTCTATTCTAACACTATTTTACTACTTTCCATCCTGGTCCCAGATGGAATCAGGTTTTTGAAGATACAAAAAAAATAGAGAAGAGACTCTATAAATGAATTTAGTCATATTGCTTAAAAAGTTTGGGTCAAGCTTGGGCAAGAGAATGCTTTGAGTGGCTCTCATTATATCTACACAAAATTTCCCAGCTGGGTAAGAGCCTTTTCACGTCATCATACCCCAGTTATGACCATAAATTCTTTACAGCTGAGAGTTACCACCATCACTGAGCTATAAAGGACCCAATTCTGAAAGACCTCAAGGGCAAAACTATCAGGGATGTCAGTGGGAATGCTGTACTTGCAGCTTATGGGGTCCTTGTGGTATTAATACCTTAGTGTGTCATGGGATATAATAACACCCAAGAATCAAAAACAGTTCATAGGACAGCAGCTAGATATTAGCCTCTTCACAATTCCTCAAAACACCAAAAGTTTTCTATGACAACCCCATGCTTGTTACAAGGTATGGAATGTCTTTATATTTCTATTTAGTTGAGTTATAAATGCCTTAAAGACTTAGTCGTCTATTCAGAAAATATGTTTGGTTCTTTGTGTTTTGTGATCTGCTCCCTCATTCATTTAAATGAATTGCTGACTCAACCCATTAGATAAGCCACTGTGACGCAAACAGAGGAAAAATAATTAATAGACTGTTATTTTGTAAAAGAAATTGCTTTTAAATTATTCCTCCGATTCACCCAATGTTTTTATCAGTTATTCCTGTGAAGGGCATCTGTGCTAGGGTGGCCCCAAAAAGCAGCTTGTGCTTCCCACAGTCTGTTGTAGAAATGGAAATTTTAGAAATCTAGCTGTAATTTTAAGCTTTTAGAATTGGGGAACAAATATATATAAAAGGTTTTACCAGGCCCTTATCAGAAATCAGAGGCAATTGGTGTTTCGGCATGTCATTCATGATTGTTAGCCTTTGCAATAAGGGTGCAAAACTGAAATCTGAATTGAGAATTTTAGATGGAGTTTGTTTGCAGACTATTCACACCCTTTTACTTTTGTGGATTTTTTTTCACTGTTGAACAAACACAGTGATGACCATTAAAAATCATCATTTACTAAGTTTCCCTGTCCTGTTTTCTGAGATATTGTGGAAATGGCAACTACTATCATAACTCTTAGGAAATGCCATCTGTATAATAGGTTGCCCAAAATAAAAGAATCAAATTTTGAACCGAGTAGCAGACTGCAGAATACAAGCCATTTATGAGTAATCTGACACAAGCATAGTCTTTTCTGTACCTTTTTTCTGTACACACTAGAAGCATCCGTCGACAGAAGTTACCCTGGGTCTACACGTGCCCCTTCCTTTCGAAAGGGGCATGTTAATGAGTGGGTTCGAAAGATGCTAATGAGACGCTGTAATGAATATGCAGCACCTCATTAGCATAATGGCGGCCTTGGTGATTCGAAAGGGCGGCTTGTCAAATCACGCGCTGCCACTGGAGACGGGACCTTCCAAAAGCCCCCCGCCCAAGATTTTGAAAACCTTTCTTCCGATCACTAGATAGGAAGAAGGGCTTTTGAAAACTGGGAGGGGGTCCTTTCGGGAGGTCCCATCTCCACAGGCGACGTGTGATTCGAAAAGCTGCACTTTTGAATTGCTGCAGCTGCCATTATGCTAATGAGGCACTGCATGTTCATTACAGTGCCTCATTAGCTTCTTTTGAACCCGCTCATTAACATGCCCCTTTCAAAAAGAAGGGGCACGTGTAGACCCAGCCTTACTGTCCACAGGGGAATCTCAACAGAACTGCTGTTAACAGATTATATCTACATACAACTTGCTCTGTGGACAGAGAACTGCCAGACTGCTCTGCCCTCTGGTACCAGAAAGTGGAATGGCAGCTCTGCAAAGAGTGCTGCCGGGCAACCGGAAGCCCACTCTATCGACAGAAATGGCTACACTGTACTTCTGTTGACCGTACTATGTCGAGAGATTATTATGCCGCAAATTGTTGTGGCATAATGCTGTTGAGGCAAATGAAGAGTTCTCTCGAGACTCTGTCGATGGAATGCTTTAAGTGTGTAGACGCTCCCTGAGTTATCATAGAACCATAGAATCATAGAAGAGTAGGACTGGAAGGGACCTCGAGAGGCCATCGAGTCCAGCCCCCTGCCCTCATGGCAGGACCAAGCATTTTCTAGACCATCCCTGAAAGCCATCTATCTAACCTCTTCTTAAATAGCTCCAGTGATGGAGATTCTACCACCTCCCTTGGCAATTCGTTCCAGTGTTTGATCACCCTGACAGTTAGGAACTTTTTCCTAATGTCCAACCTGAACCTCCCCTGCTGCAATTTCAGTCCATTGCCTCTTGTTCTATCCTCAGAGGCAAGGAAGAACAAGTTCCCTCCCTCTGTCTTATGACACCCTTTTAAATACCTGAAAACTGCTATCATGTCTCCCCTCAATCTTCTCTTTTCCAAGCTAAACAAGCCCAATTCTTTCAGCCTTTCTTCATAGGTCATGTTCTCTAGACCTTTGATCATTCTTGTTGCTCTCCTCTGGAGCCTCTCCAATTTCTCCACATCCTTCCTGAACTGCGGTGACCAGAACTGGACACGATACTCCAGCTGAGTCCTAACCAGCGCAGAGTAGAGCGGGAGAATGACTTCTCGTGTCTTGGTCACGACACACCTGTTAATGCATCCTAGAATCATGTTTGCCTTTTTCGCAACAGCATCACACTGTTGACTCATATTTAGCTTGTGGTCCACTATAACCCCCAGATCCCTTTCTGCTGTACTCATTACTAGGCAGTCCTTTCCCATTCTGTATGTGTGACACTGATTGTTTCTTCCTAAGTGGAGCACTTTGCATTTGTCCTTATTAAGCTTCCTCCTGTTTACCTCAGCCCATTTCTCCAGTTTATCCAGATCCTTTTGAATTATGACCCTATCCTCCAAAGAAGTTGCAACCGCTCCCAGCTTGGTATCATCCGCAAACTTAATAAGTGTACTTTCTATGTCAATATCTAAATCGTTAATGAAGATATTGAACAGAACCAGTCCTAAAACAGACCCCTGCGGAACCCCACTAGTTATACTTTTCCAGCAGGATTGAAAACCATTAATAACTACTCTCTGGGTACGGTTATCCAGCCAGTTGTTCACCCACCTTATAGTAGCCCCATCTAAGTTGTATTTGCATAGTTTGTTGATAAGTATATTATGTGAGACCGTGTCAAATGCTTTACTGAAGTCTAGGTATACCACATCCACCGCTTCTCCCTTATCCACAAGACTCGTTATTCTATCAAAGAAAGCTGTTAGATTGGTTTGACATGATCTGTTTTTAACAAAACCATGCTGGCTGTTCCCTAGCACCTTACCACCTTCCAAATGCTTGCAGATGATTTCTTTAATTACCTGCTCCATTATCTTTCCTGGCACAGAAGTTAAGCTGACTGGCCTGTAGTTTCCCGGGTTATTCTTGTTCCCCTTTTTATAAATGGGTACTATATTTGCCCTTTTCCAGTCTTCTGGAATCTCTCCCGTCTCCCACGATTTACTAAAAGGATTGCTAAAGGCTCAGATACCTCTTCTGTCAGCTCCTTGAGGATTCTAGGATGCATTTCATCAGGCCCTGGTGATTTGCAGACATCTAATTTTTCTAAGTAAATTTTAATTTGTTCTTTTCTTATTTCAACTTCTAAGCCTACCCCTTTTCCACTAGCATTCTGTATGTCAGGCGTTCCTTCAGATTTCTCAGTGAAGACCGAAACAAAGAAATCATTAAACATCTCTGCCATTTCCAAATTCCCTGTTACTGTTCCTCCCTCCTCACTGACCAATGGCCCTACACTCTCCTTAGTCTTCCTCTTGTTACCAATGTATTTGTAAAAAGCCTTCTTGTTTCCCTTTATGCTTGTAGCTAGTTTGAGCTCATTTTGTGCCTTAGCCTTTCTAATCTTGCTCCTGCATGCTCGTGTTGTTTGCCTATATTCGTCCTTTGTAATTTGTCCTAGTTTCCATTTCTTATAAGATTCCTTTTCTATTTTGAGATTATGCAAGATCTCCTGGTTAAGCCAAGGCGGTCTTTTGCTGTGTTTTCTATCTTTCCTACACAGTGGGATAGCTTGCTTTTGGGCCCTTAATAATGTCCCTTTGAAAAACTGCCAACTCTCCTCAGCCGTTTTCCCCCTCAGTTTAGCTTCCCATGGGACCTTACCTACCAGCTGTCTGAGCTTACCAAAATCTGCCTTCCTGAAATCCATTATCTCTATTGTACTTTTTTCCCTTCTACCCTTCCTTAGAATTGTGAACTCTATGATTTCACAATCACTTTCACCCAAGCATCCTTCCACTTTCAAATTCTCAATAATTTCCTCCCTATTTGTTAAAATTAAATCTAGAACAGCTTCCCCCCGGTAGCTTTTTCAACCTTTTGGAATAAAAAGTTGTCTGCAATGCAATCCAAGAATTTATTGGACAGTCTGTGCCCTGCTGTATTAGTTTCCCAACATATACCTGGATAGTTGAAGTCCCCCATCACCACCAAATTCTGGGCCCTGGATGATTTTGTTAGCTGTTTAAAGAAAGCCTCATCCACCTCTTCCACCTGGCTAGGGGGCCTGTCGTAGACTCCTAGTAGGACCTCATCCTTGTTTTTCACTCCGAGTCTAATCCAGAGACTTTCAACCCGTCCATCTCCTACGTCCATCTCCACCTCTGTCCAACTGTGTACATTTTTAATATACAAGGCAACACCTCCTCCCTTCTTTCCCTGTCTGTCCTTCCTAAGCAGGCTGTACCCTTCAATACCAACATTCCAATCATGAGTATTATCCCACCAAGTTTCTGTGATGCCAACGATATCATAGTTGTATTCATTTATTAGTACTTCCAATTCTTCTTGCTTATTTCCCATACTTCTTGCATTTGTATATAGGCATCTCAGGCATTGATTTGGTCTTGCCTCCCAGTTTTGCCCTGGCCCTCTTTTTACTCTCCCAGTGTAGCCCATACTCCCTCCCATTTCAAATTCATCTCCCATGTATTCATGCTGTCCACTTACCTGCAGGCTTTGCTCCCCTGCCCCCGTCGAACCTAGTTTAAAGCCCTCCTCACTAGGTTAGCCAGCCTGTGTCCGAATATGGTCTTCCCCCTCCTCGAAAGGTGAACGCCATCTCTGCCTAGCAGTCCTTCCCGGAAAAGGATCCCATGGTCAAAGAAACCAAAGCCTTCCCGGCGACACCATCTATGCAACCAAGCATTCACCTCTAGGATACACCTGTCTCTGCCTGGGCCCCTACCTCTGACATGCAGAATTGAAGAGAATACCACCTGCGCCCCAAACTCCCTGACCCATGCCCCCAGAGCCCTGAAGTCACTCTTGACCTGCTCAGCATCACACCTCGCAGTATCATTAGTGCCCACATGGATGAGAAGCATGGGATAGTAGTCAGAGGGCCGGATAATCCTCAACAATGCCTGCATAACGTCTCGGATACGGGCCCCCGGCAGGCAGCACACCTCCCGAGATGAAATGTCAGGGCAACAGATGGGCGCCTCTGTCCCCCTCAGAAGAGAGTCTCCAATCACCACTATTCTACGTTTCCTTCTTGCAGGGGTGGCAGTAGACTTCCCAGCCTTGGGGGTATGAGTTATGTTGGCAGAACGCCCGTTCTGGTGAAAAAGCTCCCTAGTGTAGAGCCAGACCCAGTGTTTCCCAAGCTACACATAAATCTGAACATTTCGGCATATATTTTGACTTTTGATAGCCTTAACCAAGGGACTGTGTGTGAATTGTACTGTGCAAGGATGCCCTGTGGGGTTAGACATATGCCTTTTCCATTTCCTCCCCCTTTTGTCCCGGGGATCATTTATTGCTGGCCTTTATCAGCAGTAAATCCAGGATGAAACTTGGTAGTTTGGCACCCTTGGACCTGACCAGTGCTGAATGAGAGAATGTGCTGGACCATAGGAGGTTAATATTATCTAGCGCATTACCAACCCTTCCAATGCTTACTGGGCTCATAGGAGACGTTTAGGGGTAAATTACAGCTAAATAACAGCACAGAACACTGAGAGCCAGGACTGGTGGCTGTAAACAAACTTTATGGGATTGTGGGAAATATGGCCACACTCATGGTAAGTGATAAACCAGCTAACTAAAATCATGTCAGATTATGGATGTTGCCAAACGAGAGAGTGTCAGATTAGAGAGGTTCGAGTTGTAATTATGCCTCATGCCCCTTACATATAAAAAATGATAAAACTGTCATGTCATGTAGCACTCTAAAGACTAACAAAATAATTTATTAGGTGATGAGCTTTCATGGGACAGACTCACTTCTTCAAATACGTCCCATGAAAGCTCATCACCTCATAAATAATTTTGTTTGTCTTTAAAGTGCTACATGGCTGCTTTTTTGTTTTGTGAAGGTACAGACTAACACGGCCACTTCTCCGTGAATATATAACTGTGCTGAGTTAGCTACTCTGAGCATTGAAGTGGGGTTAGGTTGTTCCCTTCCTGAATATTGTCTACTTTTGCCAGGGATAGAGTGAATACATAAGGTCCCCTGCTTATTACTGTGTTCACTGAGTCCAGGCCTGTGTTGTTTATGTAGGGATGTTAAGTCCTTTCTCCCTTGGCCAGAGGTATCACTTAAAACAGAACTTAGTACCATGTATTTAGGGTAGAATGTGGCACTTGTGTTGTGCCTTTTGTTAAGATGAATATGGTACAAAAACTTCCATTTATGTCCTAAATTAACATTTACCACTTCTATGAGTATAACAGATATGTTTTAATGAGTCCTCTTGCTTGATTTTAGAACACACTCAGAAAATGACAGTACCTCTATCCCACCTGCTGACTTCTGCACCAGTCCTACTAAAATGGATTTATCCTACAGTAAGACTGCCAAACAGTGCCTAGAGGAGATATCTGGTGAGTAAAAACCTCAGTATTGGAATGTTATATTTCTTTGTTTACGTAGCTCTCCTATGAACAGCTTATTAGTGGTTTAAAATAGCATCTGTGACCTCTCATGACTGTGTTAAATATGCAGAAAAAGTGGGTTGCATACTGTTAGCACCTCAGCTGCAAATTTTTTATCTAAGCTGCCTCAGAATATCCCCTTCATCAATTTGCAGAAAATGGAGTATTCATACATTAGGATTTCAAGACATTATTATTGTTGGTATTATATTAAATGCTCTGTAAAGAACCTTGATAAAACCGTCTCATAATGTGTGACACCGTACTGCATTTAGGAGAATAAGATCAAATGAAAATGTCAGAAGCAAGTGTTACTGACATATTTTTATTTCTGTGAGTGAATCTGGATTTTAAAAATGAAGTAAATAAACCAATCATTACAGTTGTGGTAATCTGTGGTTCCCCTCAGCAAGGTTGTATCCTGGGGGTTCCCTCTAGTTATGGGTTCAAATCCTTAATAGATTACAACTGTACAAATAAGTTTGTGTACTTTTGGAGACTACAGGTCAGATCATCAGCTGCTATATATTGGCATAGTCTTTTAGCGGGACAATGTACATCAGATGAGAATATGGCCATAAATCTAACCCTCAATGGACACAAAACAAAATATGCTACAACTGAATTTGTAATTAGGATTGAAGTGTGCAGAAGATCATAGAATCATAGAAACATATGTTTTGGGACATTTAGTTTTGGGAGGAAGGGGCTTTTGAAATCAGGGGGTCCTTTTGAAAGACCCCTGACTACGCGGGCGGCATGCGTTCCGAAACTGGCACTTTCAAAGCGTGTGTGGCTGCCATTATGCTAATGAGGCACTGCATATTTATGGCAGTGCTTCGTTAGCATCTACCGAAGTGCTCATTACCATGCCCAAAAGGAGTAGGTACTGTGGCCACAGCCCTAGAATCATAGAAAACAATAGAACTGGGAAGAAACCTTGAGAGGTCATTTAGTCCACTCTCCTGCCATGAGGCCCAAGCATCATCTATGATAGATGTTTATCTAACCTGCTGTTTAATATCTCCAGTGATGGAGATGCCACAACATCCATAGGCAATTTATTCCAGTGTTTAACCACCCTGACAGGTAGTTTTTCCTAATGTCCAACCTAAACCTCCCTCGCTGCAATGATCTGTATGGCTTCTCCTTTCAAAGGGCCTGCTTGTCTGAGCTGTGGTTTCCTTGGCTTTTACTCTGTATCATTACTTTCAAGCTCACTATTATCAGCAAAAATGGTGACATTCTGGCCCATTGAATTCCACTGGATTTTTGCCATTTTGCCCCAAATTTTCAGTGTTCAACAAATGTTAAAAATCATGCCTGTTTTTTTCTCATTCAAGATATCATTGTTTTAAAGGAACTTGTTTGGCACAGAGGCATCCAAAGCATCACAGCTTAGAAAGGATGATCAATTTGCCACAGTTTTGTCACATTGCTTTGGAATCTAGACTGATTCATATTAAAGCAGCAATTTTGTCTTGTTTCAGTATAGGTAACTGTCTCAGTTTTTCCTCAGGTGTCCTCAAATTGCCATCTTTCACTTGCCAAATTCTTGATCAACATTTTGACAAGTAGCCAAATCTGAAACCTAATTAAGTGTTCCCTTTAGGGTCTAGTTATATATATTTTATCATGGAAACTTCTCACGGAGAGAAACTGCATTCTTAATTAGCTAAACATTATATTTCCTAAAGGCAGATACACGGCTCATTGATCTTATTGTAGACAATTAAAACCTGAAACGTCTAAAAAGTGTTAAGTATTATAAAAGATGTTTTAAGAAATTTTCCGAAGGGATGAATAAAAAAATACTCCACTTTTGTGCCTGCTGTAATGATCCTGTAGGATAGCAGGTATCCATTCATTTTTTTTTCTTCTGTACTGAAGTAGAAAATGCAACAGAAAAAAGAGAAAATGGCATATGGGGCACTAAAGAGACATCAGAGATGTTTCTGATCTCATTATTCAGGCTCTGTCATTGGCAGCATACTGCCATAATGGGCAGTATGGCAGCACCACTGAGTAAGTTCAGTCATTGGCTCAGTGTAAATTGGGCACACAGAGGAAATCAGGTGTGTGTCACTCATAATTGGCAGGTAGAAATATGAGGAATGGTGAGATCAAATAATCACCCTGGGAAGTAAGTGTATTATTAGCTAGGTATGAGCTGAATATAATTTGGAATCTATTCATGTGCTTGGTATTCAGAAGACTGTTTTGGGATGAGCTGGGCTGGAGTAAGAGGAATTTCCAAGCTCTCAAATATATTCCAGCCATCTAGTGGGATCATCATCCACCAAGGGGTATCATTTGTATGAAGGATACATATAGGGGTGATTTTTGTGATACAAACTTTTATGCTTAAGTACATAGGATGGGAGAGCATTTGTGACCTGTTTTGTGTTTCTGTTACATTCTGTTGAGATTCTTATCCTCTGCCTGTTACCATGTTACCTGAGCCCCTGACTTGTTTTATTTCTTGAGTGACTTAATACACAAACACATTAGCCAGAAATACATTTAGTTATAGAAGATCTAATCCTGCAAAGCACTGAGTATCCCCTCCAAAGATTTATACAGAGAACTGAGGTCACTCAGCCATTCACAAGAGTGGGCTAGGGAAGGTCTGTGCCATTCACTTTTTTATTTGCTTCATTTGTCATTCTGGTCTTTGTTATTTTTTAAAGTGCCAAATGTTTCCTGGGTGTTACAGTGCAAATAAAGTGCCAAGCTTTTACTGAATGTTTTACAGTTCATGCAGAAAGACATGATCCCCAGGTCAAAGCTCTCCAAAATCTAAGGACTTGAGATCATCAAGCCTTATATATATTCTTAATGTTATCCACTTCATGCACCAGTGACTCCTTGTTATGCGTAAAGGGAAGCAGTGGGACTCCTTGCATTGCATTAAGTTAAGCACTTGCATAGGTCTCTGCAAGAATGGGGCATAATTTTAGGTATGGAGTGACAAAAAATGAGGAGGGCAAAGAGAGGAGGGAATAGGGTTAATAAAATAATAAAATAAATTCTAGTCTCAGTTTTGTCTCAGTGTGGCTATGTCCAAACAGCAATAATAATAATTCATTCTGGAATAACTATGCTGAACTAGCTTATTTCAAAATAACACAGATACACACAAGAATGCACTTAAAATGGCACCCTGCTATTTCAAAATAGTTTGCCCAGACACATTGGATGCAATATGATTTATTTCGAAATCGCGCTATTCTGTGTTTTAACAGTGCCTATTTTGAAATAGTTGTTTTGAAATAGGGGTTATTCCTCCTGCAATGAGGTTTATGAAATTCAAAATAATGTGCCCCCAATTTCAAATGCATTTCAAAATAGCGTGTGCTTAGCGTAAATACTTGCAAAGTTATTTCAAAATAACAGCTGTTATTATAATAACTCTTCTGTGTAGACATAGCCTGTGTGACCAAGAGTAAGTTTGTTAAACTTACTTCACTAGTTTCTCAGTCTGTAACACAGAGGATAATATTTGCCATCCTACATTGCAGAGGGACTGTGAGCATTAATAATCTAATTATCTAAAAGCAGTTTCCAAAATATACATCTCTGTAATTTCAAAATGTTATTTTAATAATACAATTATATTACTAAGCTTTAACGCAGTGTTTACATGTTTAAAGTGTTTAGTATTCCATAAATAGTTATATATGTATTTGAAAATATTATCTAATTATAAAGATATCATTCCTGATGATTCGTATGGAAGCACTAAAAACCAAACCAAACCAATCCAAAACAAAACAAAACAAACAAAAAGCAAAACAAAAACAAAAGCAAAAAAAAAACACTCTGGGGAGAGGCAAGGAATCATTTCAAGAGTTAAAATTATTTCCCCATAGTAGCAGTGGGATTAGCATATCCTCTTTGTATTTTTCAGGTGTTCGTGAACTTTTTTCCTTTTCTAAAAGAAGCACTTAAAAAAGGTACACAAATATAGGTTGTACCTCCCTGGTCTGGCACCCTTGGAACCTGATTGGTCCTGAATGAAGGAATTTGCTGGACCAGGGTAGATTGGGCCACCAGGCTTACTTAGGGGGGCGCTGCCAGACTGATGGCTGGGCTCCTGTCATGGCCGCTGCCCCACTCCCTGCCCACAGGCTGCCTGGGGGACTCTGCTCCTGGTAGGGCTCCATGCCATGGGGCTGCTGGCAGAGCTCCCTTCCTCTGGGTTGGCCAGGCTCCCTGCATTAGAGCTGCCAGTGGTACTTCCTGCTCCAGGCCCACCAGCTGGGCTTCCCAGAGTGGGGCTGCCAGTGGGGCTCTTCATCCTTGGTGGGACTCCCTTCCACTGTGGGCTGCCAGCAGGGTCCCTGATCCCAAATGTGGCTCCCCACTACCAGTCCATTGGTGGGGCTCTTCTCCAAGCCCTCCAGTGAGCCCAGCTCTGCGCAACTGGAGCCGTCTTGTCCAAGTACTCTCTGGTCCAGCAACCCTTTTGGTCCCTCCACATGATGGATGTTGCCAGACTAGAGAGTGCTCAGTTAGAGAGGCTCAACCTGTAGTAAGAATTAACTAAACTTATAATATTGTTCTGGTTCTGTGGATTTCATTATTTTATTATGTAACTCATTAACTTAGCCAAACCGTGCGTTTTTTTTCAAACTTCAGTGCAAGTTGTGCATGTTTATTGAAAACAGAATATGTCTATAATTATATTTTAAAGACATGTTTCAAATTCCTTTGTAAACATGCATTATGCAAAACAAGGTTTTTTATTACTATAACCACTGGGTAGGGAAAATTCCCTGTTTTATCCCCTCTAAAAATGGCACTTGCATCTTCAAGGTAGGAAGTACATAGTTTTCATATCTATCTGTCTATCTAAAACTGGAGAATGAGTTTTAGAAAACTTTATTTCAGTACATAAACCTGGATTCTTTCATATTTCACTCTTAGATATTTTCACATTACAGGAGCACATGGCATATCAGAGGGTAGGTTACAAATCATTATTACAAAGGAGATACCATAATTCAGTGTTTTGTGCTGTTCACGCATCCCGCGATACATATGTGCATCTAATCGGTTTTAGGGGATGGTGATGATAATAACTTGGGCAGTTAAGATGGGGACCTGTGGAAAAATAGAGTGTAAACATGTAATAAATGTCTATAGTAAAATACATGTGCACAAAAGCAATAAATTAAGATTGCACAGGAAACCTTAAAACGTATAAATGCTTAACTTTTTTACCTTAATAATATTTAGTATAATTTTTGTTTTTTATTTGTTGTTGTATGAGTGCCTAGCCATCTGTCTATCTATAATAAGTATTTCTACAGTACACAATTTGTTGCTGCCGGGTAGCTTTGGTTGCTGACTCCAACAAATAGCTGGCTGGTGGACTAGGTGCGTTTCTAGGTTTCACACCCTCGTGGATGACATGTGCAGGCAAGTCCATGAATTCTCTTGAGTTGCATGGAGAAATCCTGCCTTACTGCTTACACTCAGGAACAAGAAGAAGTCCTGTGGTACCTTATAGACTAACAGATATTTTGGAGCATAAGCTTTCGTGGGCAAAGACCTGCTTCATCAGATGCACGCACACTTTTGCGCACATGCATCTGATGAAGTGGGTCTTTGCCCACGAAAGCTTATGCTCCAAAATATCTGTTAGTCTATAAGGTGCCACAGGACTTCTTGTTGTTCTTGAAGATACAGACTAACATGGCTACCTCTCTGATACTCAATAACAAGACACTTCCTTCTTCTCCCACTGTACACCAGTGCAGCTGTGTTCCTTTGAAATGAAGCAATTGAAAAATAGCCCTTTGGCTCATAGCATTATGCAAACTAAAGAGTGTTCATTGCTGACATGCTTCCTCCGTCTTTCTTTTGGGCAGGTCAGGGGAAGTCAAGGAGGGATGAATTTTCTTAATTGTATATCATTTTGAATATCCTTTCCAGCTTCTATCATCTTCATTCCTGTGCATTCTGTGTCTAGAGGGGGTCAGCAGTGGTTTAGTTTCCAAATTGATCACCACTTGACACAATTAGTTTTCTTTTTTTCCTTTCCCTTTCGTTTTCATCATTTTTGGTTAGCATACCTGCAAAAAAAGTGCCCCCTCCATTTTGTTGCTAGGAGATATATTTTTATCCAGCTTTACCACCAGTAGCAGCTGTAAAAAAAAGAGAGGATGAAAAGCAAATATGGCACTGGGACAACACTTAATGCTTATCTGTCACTAATATATCAAGTCTGCAAATAATTTGTCCCAGTGTATCATTAAATCCTGAAGTTTCCCCCCAATACAGTGTGTCACAGGTGTATCTTAATGCTGATAGAATCGATATATTGTTATATAGCATTTCTATATTTATATTTGTATTTTTCTGCACAAGTATTTGGCCTAATCAATTGCTCTTGGGTTAACCTTTGTTTCAAAAATCTCATACAGTTCTACTTCAGCTCTAATTTTCTGTTCAAGTGTCTTAATTAGTGATACAAGTATTTTTTTCCCTGCAGGGAAAAGATATATTTTAAATGTTAGTCTGCTTTTTTTACATGTGTAAAAGCAACATTTAGCTGTCATGAACTTTGTTTCAGACTTGGAATTGGGTAGCTTTGAAAGAAAATTGTGTTCTTTGCATAAAGTATTATATTTAATAGGTTCCTTTTTAAAGGTTGGAAAGCCCTGATTTTATCAGAGCTTTATACTTCCATAGTATAGTAGCTTCTGAATCCCAAGAATTTTTGTTGAAGGAGAAAATGAAATCTCTCACTTTATAAATCACTGCCACAGAGTGGGTAGCATCAGGTTCCATTCTTTAGTTTCTTTATCCTCTTTAATTGTAGTTATTCATTTACTGCAGTAATTGCCAGATTCAAGAGCCATTTGCAAGTCTGCATTCAGCTGCCTGTGAAGGGAGTAGAAGGGAGAAGGAAGAAATCATTTGTCACTCTTACCTTCAAGGAAGAAAAATAGCGTTTCAGCAGGAACTAGGGCTAATGCTGTAGGAGCCCATTCAGGTGAGGCTAGGTCCTGAAACCTGTGGCATTTTAAACTGGATAGAGGCTTCTGTGTCTCCGGTTTAATACACCAGGATGTTTGCTGCCATGGCAGCCAGCAGCATCCACTGCAGTAGCAGAGAAGAGTCATAGATCTGGGAATGCAGGTTGAATACTAAAATGTGAGGAGGCTTGTGCAGAGCTTTGCTTCAGTGGTTAATTTTGGCTCTTATTGAGCTCTGACGTGTAAGCTGTACTTGCAGCTCTGTGTCAGCCCATCTAAAGTAAAGAGCTGTGCGTTGGGATCGGTCATGATCTGGTGAGAGGAAAAAAAAAAGCACCAGGCAGTGTTCCGCTGCACTTTGGATTTGAGAACACAGCAGCTGTAGAGAGAGATGCAGGCCCATCATTCTGATGAGACTGGGGATTGGATGAAGAGGGGAGAATACAGTTGGCTTCTGCAATTACTTCTGTGTGGGAGCAGAGTGTTTGATCAACTCTCTTCTGCTTGAGAGAAATTCAAGTAAAAATGCTTGTAAGTATTGCAGATTAATGTGACTGGAAAGAAGTGCCTTAGCACAGGCAGCAATGCAAATTTAGAGAAAATGACTGTGGCTGTCTAGTCATTTACAGCACATACACTGGATGCGCAAGCTTTGCTTTTCATTACAAGTGCAAAGATGTGCTACAAGGTGTGTGCATTGTACAGTGCTGAAAGCTTCATGTCTGAGACCTGCTTAATGATCTGAGCTACTATATATCTAGGAATATGAAATCTAGCTGAGGTGAAGCTTTAGCTGTAAGGATGCAACGACCTGCTGAATTGTCAGTCTTTAAAGGCAAAGATGTTAGAAGAGGGAATGCTCAGCTTCAGAAACAGAAGTCATTGACCAACCTTACACTTGTAAGTGAAGGAGAGAAGAGACGGTACTCGTACAGGGAAAACTGGTTTGGAAATGCCTCGAAGTCTAGCCAGAATTGTCATCAGAGAGAGGTAGAAGTTGGAGATAGAATCTCATTGTCAAAGTTGCTTTCGCGGTCGGTGCACTCTCTTTACCATACCAGCAGCTCAGCATCCCAGGAAGCTGAAGTCATACCACCTGCTGGAAGCAATAATTCAAATAGAAGATCTGGAGGCCAGTCAACAGATGAAAGTTTTGAAGCCGGTAATGAGGAAAGGGACAAATCAGATGATGAAAATGTGCCCTGCAAATCAAATTTCACTAGCAGGAACTGGGCAGAAGAAGAGGAAGAAGGATGTCTCCGTGAAGGGACTGCACAACTGGATGAGGATGTCATAATGACAATGCTGGGGGACCTAGAACAAGTACTTTACACGGATATATTGGGTAAGTTAACTTCTGTTTGATGCAAGAAAGGACAGTAACTTATATAAGCGTTGGAGCATATCTGCATGGAGTAGACTTCGCTTGTTGACAGTAATGTTGTGAGACAGAATTGGGTTTGTTTTCAGTTGTATGTAACATTGAGGTTTAGAGTATTCCTCTCTTGCCTCCGTATTTTTAGCTTTGAGGAGTGCAGCAACGGAAGACCAGTTTCTTACTCTTTTTTCATAGGCACGTTAGCAGCAATACAGTATGTGAATAATTGAACAAAATTTTGTTAGCTCTTTAAAAATAAAGTGAAACATGTTAACAGTTAATTAATGTTTAATTTCAGTTGTAATAACTTTCCTTCTCATTAATGTAAAATTAGGCTTCTTGGATTCTTAACAAAGCTTGCTTTATGTAGGTAATATTATGGCTTAGTTATGACTTTAATCTCACATTTTCCCTCCTCCCTCCAGATAGTCTCATCCATAAACATGAAATTGCAATAAAATTGTGGGTGTCAAAGCTTTGCATCCTAGCTATGTCAACTCATGATAGTAAGCTTTTAAATTTCAGAGCTGTAGGAGCTTCAAAAAGCTTCTGTGCCATTGCCATTACTTTTCATCTCATTCCTTGGAAGGATGGGTTGTTCAAACTATTCATTTCAGAAACACTGTGCTGTTATATACGAAAATGGATAACCTGTCTGCTTCCTTTGCTAAGGCTGTGTAGAGAGTGGATCTAGTCTGTAGATTTCATAGTGGTATGCATTTGGACTCAGACTGGAGTTAAAGATTTAGGATGTAATTTATAAAGAAAGTGTAATTTAGTAAACAAAAGTTTTATTTTAAACTAACATAGATACCTTCTTCATTTTTAGGAGCAAGAGTATTTTACACTGAGGTGGCAGGTTTGACTTTTGCATGGAATTAAGAAACAAGTTGTTTTGAAATATGAATTGTACACCTGAGTATCTCACTAGTTTCCTTTCCCCGCCTGCAAAATGGGGATAATTATACCTTCCTAGTACAATTTAGAAACCTCTAGAAATAATACAAAATACTCTTTCTTTACATAATAATGTTAGCATTTCATAGTCAGATGTATTTGTGCTAGAAACAAAGAGCCCTGTGCCATTGGGAATGGGAGGTTATTGAGTTTTTAATGGCCATTTCTGTCTTCGAACGATTGCAGGAGAATAGATTTTCAGCATGTCATTTTGCAAGACAGAATACTGCCAGTCTTGATCTTTGGAGAGTGTAATTTTGTGGGGAGGAATACTATGTTTCAAGGGAAACAAATAGCCCCATTCAGAGATCGTCTCCATTTTCATATGATCTGTACACACATATTTAAAAAAAGACCAGCGCCCCTACCCAGATAAGCTTATATTCTGTGACAAGGGACAAACAGTAAAAACAAACAAGGAAGGGGGGAAGATAAACTAATACTGAATATTAAAGATATAAATTATTACAAATAACAACACTCTGCCCTCACCAAAGTAAAAAAAAAACCCTTCAATTTTAAAATCCAAAGGGTTCAAAATATAGAAATGAATAGTTGAGGCACATAAATATTCAGATATCCTCCATCCCTCAGATAAATAAACATATGTAAAGTATGCATATTGCACACTTGAAAAAACAACCTTAATGCTGCCACTTGCACCTCTAAACACTACGTCAGCCTGGAGACCAGGAAATTCCCCTACACCTTCCAATTACTTGTTACGTACATTTCCAATATGGGTTACAAACTTTAAAAATGAACAAAATCCACATTCTCAGTCTTCCCTCAGTGTCAATATCTTCCTTCTTACCCTCCTGTTACAGAACTGAGATTTGACTTCCCCCCTGCCATTTTTCCTTGATGTTCAGGACAATATGCATTTTATGTCTTGTTTTCACCTAAAGTTACCCATCACACACCATTTTCCAAGCTAGTGCTCTGTACAATGGGAATTCCAATGTACTGCCGCCACCCATCAGGAGATCGGATTCGGCAGCCTGTGGCTCTGGAGCTGCGTGCGGCTCTTTAAGGAGTCAGTTGTGGCTCTGGGTGTTGCTGCTGGTGACTCCTCTTGTGGCTACCTGACTTGCCGCTGCTGAAGTAATGGAACTAAATTGAATTGGTTTAATGGTTGGCGGGCTGGCGGGAGGGATCTGACTGTTAAACCAATTCAATTTGGTTCCATTATTTCAGTGGCAGCAGGGCAGAGAGCCACCCGCGCTGCAGGTTTGGGAAGTGCTAAGCCTGCAGGACAGCCGGTTGGAGGGGCAGCTGAGTCTGCCCCTGCTGGAGCTGTACAACCCCACTAAGAAGGAGGCGGAGGTCACAGAGGAGCAACAGCAGCACACGCAGCTGGAGGAGCTCGTCAGCTGAGGCAGATTAATCCTCTGGATGGTGGGGAGGGTTTGGTGATGAGAAGAGTTAAGCCTGGGAATTGGGGGGAGGGCTTTGAGGGATGCAGGTTAAAGCTTGGGAATAGGGGCTATGTTGAGGGATGAGGCGGGTAAAGCCTGCAGATGGGGGGGCGGGTTTGTGGGCCAAAGGGGTAGAGCCTGGGAATGGGGAGGGGGTGCATGGAGGGTTGATGTGAACATTGCTCCTTCCTGTTTAAGAGCCTATGCCCAGGGGCAACATTTTCCTTGTTCTCATTTGCTCTCCAATCCAGGGGTGAAAGAAATTTAAACTTTCCAACTGGTACAAATCATTGTGTGCACACTGTTCTTTAAATAGGTGTTACAAAAAGTACAGTTTGACCTTACTTATTAAGGACTGTCTCCTATTCACGTGCACTGCGGCTCTTGAAGTGTTGATTTTGTAACTGAATTTGAAAAAAAAAAGGCTCTTCTCACTGTTTCAGTTGCAGACCCCAGACTGGATGTATCACTTTTTTTTCCCCTGCTCTCACATTCTAAATCACATACCCAACCTTCCAAAAGCATATTACAGATTGAACCTCTCTAATCCAGAGCACTGTCGCCTGGCAGCATCCGTAATCTGGCATGATTTTAGTTAGCCAGATGACTACTTATCATGGGTGTGGCAAAGTTTCTTGTGGTCCCATAAAGTTTGTTTACAGCCATCAGTCCTGCCTGTCAGTGCTCTGTGCTGTTATTTCGCTGTAATTTACCACAAATAGCTCCTATGAATCAGAACATGAGCCCAAAGGAAAGTTATTCTGGCCAAAATTTCCAACCGGAGAAAATAATTAGTGACTTATAGCTCAAATTTCATCTGCCTTCCTGGTAAGTTGGGTAATTTTCAGATCAGAACAATTTAGGGGTGGAGTTAAAACAGAATTTATAATGGAATCTAATTGCAGCCTTAACTAAAGAGCAATGACTATCGGTTAATAAAGCGCACATAAATAAATGTTCTTTCTCCTGCTTTTACCAAATTATACATTACAGATTCCACACTTGGTATCTATCCTAAGACATGTTATTTTAATTCCTAAATAAATGGAAAAGTTGGTATCAAAGATACCAATGTGTAGTAAGTGTTAGTGGATATTGACGTCTTCATTATGACTGTTGTGTGCACGAGGGAGTAGCTGGGCTCTGGGGCAAGGTGTGGTAGGTGGGGCTTCTCCTTGTGCTGGAAGGGATAGGGTTAGTGTCCTCCAGTCAGCCCTTCGATGCCACCTGGAGTGCACTGTACAGAGCTGCAATGGCAATTTAAAGGGCCCAGTGTACCAGCCACTGCCATTGACACAGCCCCTTTAAATCTCCAGACCCTACGACATCCACTCCTCCCCACCCGCACCCATTGGTGAGCCTGTATATCCATGAATATCCGCAGTCCAGTGAAATAACTCTGGTGGGCTGAGGGATGAAGACAGAGGAAATTAGCATAATAAATTGAATATTATTTGCCTGAGTAGGAGTCTTGATTCCAGCATTAGGCTGTCCTCGCTACAGTTTATGTATTCCTTCATCTCCTCCAAGTTGACTATTGGATTAATGAAGCCCCCCTCTTCATGTGTAGTTTTCTTCCTACAAAATAATAATTTTTATTCATTCTCTCGGCCTGGTTGTACATCTCTTTGAGTCATTACATGGCATGTTTTACCTCAAAAGACCTACATGAAGAGCTCATAATGCCTGTCTACATTATGGATACAGCTGGTTGGAAAATGGAATTTCTGTTCCACTGAAATGTCCATTTTTAAAAAAAAGTCATTCCAAATTGCAATGAGAAGTCAATTTTTGGAAATTTTCAGTGGCACAAACATTCTAAAAGGTTGTTTTGTTTTGTTTTGCTTTGTTTTGTTTTGGAAGCATCAAAATATTTCACTTTAACCTAAATGTTTTCATTTTAATAAAAATGAAACAGTATAACATATTAAATCTATCATAACATAATATCAACATAAGTATTTAATAGAAAAGTGAAAACAACATTGTCAGAATAGAACAAGAAAGTATAAAATTTGTTTCTAAGTTTTCCAATTAAAATATTATGAATTTCACATGACCTCACAAAATATTTTACTTTTGATGAAACTCTCTATTCTTGAGAAAATTTGTTCCTCAGTGTTTTTATGACTTTTAATAGTGAACTTAAGTTCCTCTTGTCTTTCTCTCAGATTGTTCTGCTCAACCAATGACACCCTTTCCTGGTATTACAGACATCTCTCTGAATTCTTGTATATAGCTTCTTATTGCCCTCCCAAAATTTCCTGTTCAGCTCTTAATTACTATGTCTACACTACTGCGATCTTTCAAAAGAAGATCTCCTGGAAGATCTGTTCCAAAAAAACTTCTTTTGAAAGAGAGCATCAACAGACAAAAAACCAGATCAAAAGAGCGATCTGCTCTTTTGATAGAGAGCATCCACACGTGTCTTGCGAAAGAATGGGGCCGGGATCAGAAAATCAGGCACCATGAAGATCGTTCTTTTGGAAAAAAGGGCCTGTGGAGTGTCTACACGCGTTTTCTTTTGAAAGGAGGCACTCTTACTGGAATGGGAGTGGAAGAGCACTTTCCAGAGGAGCACTGCATTCTTTCGATTTAATTTAGAAAGCACATGTTTTATGTGTAAACCCTCCACTGGATATTTCTAAGGAGCCCCTTCTTCTGAAAAGTATTTTGAAAGAACTTGCTTATGTAGATGCAGCCAAAGTGTTTCAATCTCACCTATAAATTTACCTTTGAATATGGAGGTAAGGGAACTTAGCAACAACACAAAACTCTTGCAGTACAAAGAAGAGTGCTTGCCTTTCTGCGTAAACAAGATTCTGTTATTATCTTGTCCCGTCTCTCCCCTTGTGTTTCCGACATTCTCTTTGGTGTCATGTTGAATTCGTCTTAGGAAGGTGTTCTACAGACATCGGCAAATATAAGATCAAAGCCAAAGCATTTTCTTAATATCTCTAAAATCCTGAGATGGAATTACAGCCTCATTTTGTGACAAGCATCGGAGAGGTAGCCGTGTTCGTCTGTATCTTTGAGAACAGCAAGAAGTGCTGTGGCACTTTATAGACTAACAGATATTTTGGAGCATAAGCTCTCATGGGCAAAGACCTGGGTTAAAGAACAGTTAACAGTTAAACAATTAACAGTTAAAGCTTTTGCCCACAAAAGCTTATGCTCCAAAATATCTGTTAGTCTATAAGGTGCCACAGGACTTCTTGTTAACCTCATTTTGTGGTATATCCCAGGGGGATGCTGAACTTAGTAAAATGATCTATTATATATTTTAGAGAGTTTGTGTGTTTGTCAGTTTGATTAAGAACTCCTGCTAAATGTTAAGAATTAAGACCACCAAATTTGGTACACAAATTCTTTTTATCATAACTTAAAGCAATGTAAGGAATTGGTCGAGCCAGGAAAATGAGGTGTGCTTGGAATGAGATTGCTTTTCATAAAATCAAATAGACAAGAGACAGAATCACCAGATCAAGTACAGTCCTAAAATTGACATAACTGAGTGAATGTTGAAAGAAATTGAACCAAGGTGAGCAAAAAATAGGATGAACGTGGGATAGGATTGCTTCTCAATATATTTTAGAGAAATGTGTAGTAATAACGCACTGTTTATGCAAAGCTAAGCTTACTTGAGTTAAGGACCAAGCAATGCCATGTATATCTTCTAGAATTAATATATTTAAAGGATTTTACAATTTCCTCACTTATGATCACATTTGTTGCATGTTGACTAAATTAGGGTTACTCAAGTGGTTTATAATGGCATAAAATGATCAGTCCTCAGGTCAGGGAGGAATAATTTTCCCCACGTGTTCAGAATTGTTCAAATTAGTAAGAGAATTATGTTCACCTGTTCAGAATTGTTTAAATTAGTAAGAGAATTATGTTAACCCCTCCCCTCCATTCTGAACCATCACATACAAGGCACTGTCAAAGGCAACATTCTGGGCTTGACAAACCAATGATCTGATAGAAACAACATCTGTTATACTCTGTGTTGTTTGATACTGGGCTCTTCAAAAGAATCACATGAAAAACAGGATAATTATGGAATTATATGAAAATAAATAAAAGCTGCCAGATAAATGATAGACATGGGTGATAATGAAAAATTTGAAGAGAAGGATATTGGTGTCCGAGAGGAGTTGTTAGAGAAAGATCCTAAGAATAGATGGATGCAGAAGGTCACCAAGAAGGAATTATATTGGAAAATACAGCCGAAAGAGAACCTACTGCCGAAGGTTATACAATGCAAGTTATGGCTTATTGTGAGCATATCTGCAGAATGAACTACAAACAAAAAGTCAAGACCCTGGTATTCGGCATAATGGATGGTTCGAATAGGAGAGGCATATAGTAGATTGGTGTGGAGCTAGACTGTAGAAACTAAGCCACTCCTCATGGGACAGGGAGAAATGAAAGGAAATAGTGAGGGAGGCGTCAGACACCAACAGGCATCGAGCCCATGGTTGTTGATGATGATGATGAGATAAATGTTACATTTAAAATACTTGTTTTTAATTTTACTTAGATATCTTCAAATACATCTTTGGTAATTTTGTTATGTTATCGGGCTTATACATTCTTCATGACTAACAGCATTTCATTATTTGCACTTTATGGATTTATTTTTTAAAAGTGAAAAACTGGATACAGGAACTTCTGGGCAAAACTGTATGGCTTTTGTCATTCAGGAGGTGAGAATAAATGATCAGTAAGGACCTTTCTGGATGTAAAATCTATACATGTATTGATTTAATTGTGACTTAGTGTTTTATGTCCACTGTGGGGGTTATAGGGAAGAGATGTGTGCTTAAGCACGTGGTTAACTTTAAGTGTTTTCGTGAATAGGGGTAGATTGTAAGTGTGTGCTTAAATGTTTTTGTAGATCAGGACCTTAGTCTCCATAATTCCCACAGGCACATAAACCAAAACATTGTAAGTCTGAGAATCATTCATAGTTCTTCAACCTTGTATGTAGAGACTAACTTGCTAGTTTTAAAATGAGCTTCTAATCACTAAACAATGATGAGTGTTGTGTGACAGTGCAGTATTGGCTGAATGAGCCTGTGGATAGATGGACACATCTGCAAATACAGGCTGGGAGCTTGTGCATATTCACATTTTAAATTATATGTGTGTATACATAAATAAATTGCATCATTTATACAGATGTCCACACACACTTTTGTGTATATTTGTTTGTTTGTACACATACACACAGACATGCATTAAACATGCATGCGACTGAACACTTACATAGAATTCGTTATTGGTTTTGTTTTTTCCAGGGGAAGATCCAGAAACAAGAAGAATGCGAACAGTAAAGAATATAGCAGATCTGAGACAGAATTTGGAAGAAACTATGTCCAGCCTCAGAGGGACCCAGATAAGCCACAGGTAATACTTGTACTTGGACTCCTTATATTTTAGAGTGTAGAGTGCTTGCAGTTAAGAAGTGTGGCTTACCATTAGAGGTTTGCAAAGGAAAATTAAAAGTATAATTTGTGACAGACTATACTTGTGTGTCTGGGAATCTCGAGGACTTATTTGAAAGCTCGTCTATGGTTTTAAATCTCTCGTGTGTAAAAATTAAAAAAAATGTAGAGAAAAAAGTACTGGGTTATTTTATATGCAGTTTGTGTTTCTGCACTCCACCTGTCCATGCACCATTTGCTCATTTTTATTTCTCAGAATGAGCACAATTAATTGACTTCCACATCTTGTTTGGCAGCACGTTGGAGACAACTTTTGACAGCACTGTGACAACTGAAGTAAATGGGAGAAGTATACCAAGCTTGGCAAGCCGATCCACGCCAGTGACCTGGAGGCTTGGGCAAGCCAGTCCTCGCCTCCAAGCAGGAGATGCCCCATCCTTGGGTAGTGGTTACCCTCGCAGTAGTGCTAGTCGCTTTATGCATACTGACCCCTCTCGATTCATGTATACCACACCTCTTCGCCGAGCAGCTGTTTCTCGCCTCGGGAATATGTCACAGATTGATGTGAATGAAAAAGGAAGTACTGATCTGGACATGACCTCTGAAGTTGATGTTGGAGGTTACATGAGCGATGGGGACATTCTTGGGAAAAGCCTCAGAACAGATGACATCAATAGTGGGTGAGTGGCATTTTACACAACTGAAACCTGAAAGCAGGACAGGGAAAATTGACCTGTATTTTTTATAAAGAAATCCAACAAGTAAATTTAGGATTTTGGACACTATGTAATACTTAAACAAAATGGTAGTGATGCTCTAACCCTTCTGTGGAATGCAGCTTGTCCCCTACTGAAGTCAATGAGAGTTCTTGTTTTAGCTTCAAGGCAAGTAGAAGCAGATTTTAGCAGCATTAATGTAAGGTATTTATTGAGGTTTCCACAACTGTCTTGTAAAACCAGTTATGGCCTATTGTGCCTCAGGGGGTGGGGGAGTTCAGCATTTTTCTTATATTTTTAGATGACATATTGTATTTTCAGATAGGGTGGTGAAAGGCAGTTGCTGTCAGGCCTGACTTTCTGCTTGCATGTCAGATACTGTCTATTATAGTCTTGTGTAACAGGCCTTTAACACAATTCTTCAACCATACATAGCATTTCTGACCTGTAGTAATATCCTTTGAGATAGGAAAATGTCAGTCACTATTTTCTTCCGGTTAACCCAGGAGGAATGGATGAAAATTATTATTTTCATTTTTTCATCTTATTTGTCATTGTTCAATTGTGGAGGGGCTGAGCTCAAGCTGATGCTGAGGGTAGACTACAGGAATTTTTGCATATAGTGATTCCATGTCTTGGTTCCTCCAAATATACTTTTTTTCATTTTTTAAAAATACAGATATGCTAATGATGATATTTCTAGGTATCTCTGAGGCTCTTGTCTTTAGGACTGCACACATAAGCTTGATTCTTATTTGCCACTTAGGTATATTTATAGTAAGCAATTTATTCTAAGAAGCTCCTTTGAAGGCTAGAAATTCTAGTTTGTAATTTAAGAAAAAAAAGCCTCATTTTCAATATTATCAATAGCTGAAGTAGTCTTTGCTGCTGCCTAATGTACCATATCATGTACAGCAGGCAAAGTGCAGTTCAAAGGACGTCTTAGGTACCTGGCATGTTATAATATTCCACAGTTATTTTAGTGGACAGTAGAGCTTCAAACTAATTCTGTCTGTTCACATAACTGGAAACATGGTACATAGGTAATTATAGGATGAAATTCACCAGTTTGTAGCTAGTAGATCAAACCCAGCTCATTAATCAAAAGTGATTCAAGGATTGTTAATATCTAAAGGCTATTCAGTAGGTTATGTGAAATCTGTTGGTGACGTGAATCTAGTTCTTAGGGAATATTTCACCAAGCTGGGTCAGACCTACCCCCAGATTTCTGCCCAAGCTGCATTAACCGCTTAAAATCTCCCCCACCCCTCCCCACTTCCTGCACCCATCACCCTTCAGAGTAGGGAAAGAGATGACTGTACATTGAGCTGCTCCCTTATCCACTCAGACCCTGTGCACCCAGATCCTCCATACCCAGATCCTCCCTCCCCACATTTCACCTCCCAGTCTCTCACTAAGCCCCAGTTCCCCTGCACCTCTAGCATTCCAATGAGCCACCAGTATCCACAGATCCCCACTACACCAACCCCAAATGACTGCACCTGGATCCCCACCTAACTAAGCCCCCTCCCCCAGGATCTGGAAGCTCTTACACTCTCCTGCTGAATTCTCTTCCCCATAGTCAGACCTCACCCTGCTAAGCCCGGACCACCTTCACCTAGACCACCCTGCACTTTCCTATTACTGCTGCACTCAGAAACCTGTATCAAGATTCTCTGCATCCTGATCCCCCACTGAACTGCCTGCACCCAAATTGCACCACATAGAACTCTCTCAGTCCACATCTGGCTCCCTGCTCACTAAGACCCTCCCCACATGGACCCTGATAGGCTGAGCTTGTTACAGTCCTTGCGCTGTATCAGATTGGTGCAGTCTAACTGCTGGGTCTGTGTCCCAGGTGTATTGTGATCTCCAGACACTGTGCTACTACTGGTCCATGCTCTGCAGTGCCAAGCTGCAGCCTCCACATTTCTTTGAGAAATAATATTTGCAGTATTTTGTGGAATTTTTATTTTTTGTTTCCTCAGAATTTTAAATTTTGTGTCGTAGAATGTTGTAGAATGTTCCTTTTTTTGGTACATAATGCCACCCGGAGTAATACTCTAACCCTAGAGATGGTCTCTTCAGGTCACAGTTAACGCATCTGGATGGTACAGGCTAGTGTCCCGACCCATGCTGTAAGTGCATTGTGGATGTTTAAATGTCTAGCTTCGTATATTGCCTGCCCACCCTTCTGCAATTTTCAGTAGGGTCTGTTTTCAGTAACAAACTCAGCAGTCCTATACACCAGGGTGTGGAAGACGAAGCATGATGGGAAACAGATGTGATTGGTCCCTGTAGATCCTTAGCTGAGGTTAAAGGATGGATGATGGTGAAACAGGATGTATTATTCCAACAACTTAGCCACATTATTGGATTGCTGGCACATTCAGAGGAGGTCCTATGCTTCTGCCTGGATTTCAATGGTGAGCCAGAAAAAAAGATGAAGACAGCTCAGAATGATTTCATGGTCCCTGCTGCATCCAAGTAGGAAGGAGGGTATGGATGCTGCACAATGATATCTGAAGGCGCCTTTTCCATAAGTAAAACTATGCCATAGCTGTGCATTGTGTGCGTCCTTGTAATAAATAAATAAATAAATAAATAAATAAAAAGACAGAGCTTGTGCAATGCTTGTTGTGAAATGTATAAATTAGTTTATCATGGCGGAGAATGATGAAGTCATTGTGTAATTTATCTTTGCTTTGGTAGTAAGGATGATCAAACACACAGTAAGTAGTGATGTGGGAAGCTAGGTACCATAGATATTAAAATACAAGATAAAGTGCTCTGAAAAGTCAAGATCCGTTGAGGCATATAAAGACTTATCTCTTTTTCCTTTCTCATTCTCACTTTAATTACTTTCAGCACTTGGGGATAAGAATCCATCAGTAATTAGGAATTAGTGTGAAGAATGCCTGCTTCACAAGTTAAGCCTCTCCACTATAACCCTTATTTATATGAATTGGGGCAGGGAGTTGGGGGGAATCTTA
This sequence comes from Carettochelys insculpta, assembly GCF_033958435.1. Classification (NCBI taxonomy): domain Eukaryota; kingdom Metazoa; phylum Chordata; order Testudines; family Carettochelyidae; genus Carettochelys; species Carettochelys insculpta. The sequence goes on along the minus strand of NC_134137.1, from coordinate 305,700,040 downwards.
TAGACGAGGTTGTGTTCTAACCATGGTTGTATTTAATGTGAATTTCCATAACCACAGCATTTGCTGCATAATTTATCACCTGCCACATAAATTTGCTCCAGAATCTAAGCTTTCAATTGAAAAAAATCAAGCCTCTGCTTGTGAGAGAAAACTTTCCATGTGGGAATCAAATGTAATTCAGTGCAGTGCTATCTTCAAACAGACAGCTTGACATCGGGGGTTGCAAACTTACAGTACTTTTCAGACTGGGAGCTACTCTCTAACCAAGGGACATATGTTGTGGATGTTTTCATGTATAATTTAAAAAATCAAACAAAAACCCCGTGTGTTTTAATATACTTGAAACTGCTACAGAATTTAGGTAGCACTTGCCAAGAAGTACACATGGGCACACAAACTAAAGCCACACTCCTTAGCTACACTGCAGCAGCTTGACATTGCAATATCTGCCCCAAGCTACTCAAAAGGCAGCTTAGCTAGCCATGGAATGATCTTTTTAACATAGACGGATCCTCCTGTGGCCAGCAACTGGCATAACCATTTCTGTGCCACCTCTGTGCCACCTGGTCATAATAGTGGGCAAAGTGGGCACATTCTTCAGTAAGCTCAGCTTGCTGTATCAACCCCATGAACCCAGTGGGTTAAGTTGAAGCAGCTCTCAGGCTGCATCTAGACTTACCTTGAAGGTTGATGGCTATAACGTGAGTTTTGGTATGCCAATTGCATACCAAAAATTGACTTTGCAGCTGTCAACGTCTGTGCCTGTGTTCACGGCAGAAGGTGGACAGGAACACTCCTCCTGTCGACCTTCCTTACTAGCAAGCAGCTCAGGAGGCGTTCTGGGGTCAACGTTGACCCTGGAATGCACTGTTTCATGCATGCATGAAACGGCGCCCTAGAACATCAATCTTTTCCAGTAGTAACAGAGAGTAATCCATGCTAGTCCAGTGATGGTATTTCCAAAGAAGATATGTGGACAAAGCTGGCAGCGGGCTTTGTTGCAGGGAAAGGTTCCAGGACTGGTGTTCCTGGGGTATAGACTGTGGCTGTTAGTAAGGATCCTCATGAGGTTGGGAGGTTGTCTGTAGGAGAGAACAGGCATGTCACCCAGGGCCTTCTGGAGTGTAGCATCCTGATTAAGAATAGGTTGTAGGTATTTAATAATTCGTTACAGTGGTCTGAGTTGGGGGCTGTAGGTGATGACCAGTGGTGTTCTGTTCTTGGCTTTTTTGGGCTGATCTTGGAGTAGCTGGTTTCTGGGTATGCGTCTGGCCCTGTCGATTTGTTTTTTTACTTCTTTGTAAAAAAGATTTGTTTCTTTACTTCTTGTTTTTCTACTTTTTACTGTTGGTATAAAATATTGGTTTAGTAGAACGTACATTTTTTACTGAAAGATGAATCTTAGCAGTGCTATCTTATGACCAAAGTAAAGGTTATTGTTAAAACCATTTGATTTGGATGAGTATTTTGATGTCAGTTATACCATCCTCGCTCATTGTAATAAATATTATTTCTGCCTAAAGCATTCAGGCCACGTCTACACTAGCAAGTTCTTTCAAAAAATCTGGCCCTTTTTCGAAAGAGCACGTGGAGCATCGATATACAAAGGCCATGTCTACACTATCCCAAAACTTCGAAATGGCCATGCAAATGGCCATTTCGAAGTTTCCTAAAGAAGCACTGAAATACATATTCAGCGCCTTATTGGAATTCCAGCAGCTGCGGCACTTTGAAATTGCCACGGCTTGTCCAGACGGGGATCTTTTTTGAAAGGACCCCACCAACTTTGAAATCCCCTTATTCCTATAAGGTCCTTTCAAAAAGAACCCCCGTCTGGACAAGCCATGTGGCGACGAGCTGTGGCAATTTTGAAGTGCCGATGCTGCCGGCATTCTGATGTGGCACTGAATATGTATTTCAGTGCTTCACTACTAAACTTCGAAATGGCTATTTGAATGGCCATTTTGAAGTTTTGGGATAGTGTAGACGTAGCCAAAATGTGCTTTTTCGATCCAAAATCAAAAGAACATGGCTCTTCTTCCAGAAACCCTTTTCTGGTTCCAGATCAAGAAAGGTGCCTATTTTTGAAAGCTTATTTTGGAGAAACAAGCATGTGTAAATGCTCCATGGACCCTTTTTTCAAAAGAGCAGTCATCATGGTACTGAATTTTTTTGATTCTTGGCCTGGCCTTTTGAAAGAGCCAGGGACTGTGTGGACACTCTCTGTTGAAAGAGTGGATCGATCTTTTGATCCGCTTTTTTGTGTGTGGATGCGATCTTTTGAAACAAGTTTTTTTCAAAAGAGATCTTCTGGAAGAACTTCTTTGGAGAGATTGCTGTAGTGTAGACATAGATCTAAATACCCTTTTACTCTGAGGCTGTCTTGAATAGTAGCTTCAGTTATGGTGACTCGACAGACTTCAACTGTGTTTTATTACCTAACTGCTATAATTAAACATTTCCCCAGTATCCCATCTACATTTCCTATGTGCATTTGTGTTATTACTAGTAAAAATTCTTGCTGCCACTTACAATTCGGTCACCTTTAATTGGCCTAGCAATTGCTTAATAAGAAAGCAACTTAAAGCAACAACATGGAAAGATGACAACATGGTCAGATTTTTGAAGGCAGACTCTATTTTTAGTATGCATGGTCAAGGCTGTTTGGTTGGCTGATAATCTGACTGCACTAGAGTAAGGACTGTGAGGTCAGATTCAAAGCTCTGTCTGTTCACCCTCTCCGGTGGAAGTGCTTGCTGTATTTGGACTATGCTTTTTTCTTAATTCTGGTGGTATTGCCTTCATCCAGCATCACAAATTGCAAGACAGATTCATGGGTGGACCTGTGAGACTTTAAAATTTAGCAAAACTCTTTTTCCTGTGCTAAACACAAACAAATCAAAAGATCCTAGAGAAATACACGGTGGGGGAGACAGTGTCGTGAAAAGGCTGATAATGACAGATAATATTTAGTACAAAAGTATTATAAAGCCAGGCAATCTTAACTTTGAGCTTTGAATTCCACAGCCCATTAGCTTTCGAACAACTAGTAGCCAGATGTTTGCATTTCGTACTGATTGACCACACATTTGTTTTCAGGTACATGACAGATGGAGGACTCAACCTGTATACAAGAAGTCTTAACCGAATACCAGACCTAGCTGCCTCTCGAGACGTAATCCAGAGGGGGGTGCATGACGTGACTGTGGATGCTGACAGGTAACACCTTTTTTTCCCCTATAAAAACCATTGGAGTTTATCATCACTCAGAACTGCCAGCACTTCAAAGCTCTTCCTGAGCAATAAGGAATGAAAGCAGTATTCACGGTTCATTGGAATCTTAGCTCTGGAGGACCAAATGCAGCAGAGAAAAGTTATCTCTGTGAACCAGAGTCTGATAAAATGAGGAACAGGAAATCCTGTGCCACCTTATAGACTAACAGATGTTTTGGAGCTTCATCAGATGCTTGCAGGTCTTTGCCCATGAAAGCTTATTGTAACAAAATGCTGGACTTGTCTTTGTTGGTCCCTGAAATAAGTGGCTGTTTAAAAGCAGCCTCAGAGGCCCACTATGTCTCTTGCTCTGTCTCCTGTACTCTCAGGGGCTTGGATTGCAGCATCACTTGGCCATTCTCACCATTGGCTAGTCCAAACAGTTTTTATGGAGGAGGCTAACTCCTCACCCACCACCCCTTAGAGGTGGCCCAACTTTTCTGCCCTATAGGACTGCCCTGATGCATGGGGTGGTATAGGGGGAACCCGGTTCCCTCCCACACATCCCGGGTTCTCACCCATGGACCCTAGGCAGCTGCGGCAGGAGGGGCTTCCGTCCCTGGGCCCTTCTAGTGCCACAAACCACCTCCCTGGTCCACTTCCACCAGATCCTCTTTTCCCCAGTACCTTCCTCAGACAACCACAGTTCTTTTTCCTTGTGAGTCCTTCTCTCCACGGTCCCTGTCCATCCTCTGTCTCCTTCCCCTTTCGTGCCTGCGGGGGGGAGCCTTTTTCAAGGGCTCCACAGTCCTTGATTGGCTGCAGCTGCTTAGTTAGCCCCAGGTGCTGGTTTACCCTGGTACTGCTGACTGATCCCTCTTGGGCCTTAGTCCTTGGGGAGCCTGAAAGCACGTATCCAACTGCCAACATATCTCCCCTCCACAAGGGTGCTTTAGCTGGCTGCGGGCTGGGGTCTATCAGATTATGCTCCAAAATATGTTAGTGTATAACATCCCACAGAACTTCTAATTGTTTGTGAACATACAGACTAACTCAGCTACCCCCCTGATACTTGACAAAATGAAGAGAACGTGGAGGAATAGTCCATTTTGTGAGGATAGGGGAAGAATATCAAAGAGTCCAGGATGAGGGTTTAGGATGGGGGACATGATTTCTTATGGAAAGTCTTGTAAACAGGGATACATGGGGTGAACAAACAGAGTGAAGATTGAGCAGAGAGTTGGCAAAGTGAAAAATTTAATGGAATGAAAAAGGAAAAAGGAGAGCTGGGGGCAGGAAGCAATATATGTAAAGCTCATCTGTGCCTCATGGCCATCACTCAGCTTTTGGAGTAGCATAATGGCAAATACCCCAAAAGTGCTCATGTTAACTCTGCTCAGCTTCCATTCACTTTGTACCTCTCAGGGATGCTAGAAGGAAGCAGCCCCTGTGGGATCGGGGGACTGCAATTACAACCAGCTTTTGTGCAGTCATGCAAAGCAAGAAAGTTCCTTGCACCATCCTCTCCTTGCACACCTGCTTAAAATCCAGGCATGGTCCACGCCAGTGTATGTACCAGAAACTCACGTGCTAGCCTCATTTGGAAGGGGATTTTCTATTCCTTTTTCTTTAGCCAAAAAATATTTTTCAGAGATGGACTCCAGCCACCAAGTCTGGATCTAAATTCATAACCCATCTTTTTGTAAAGCTGTTCAGATCTGGGATTTTAGTCCAGACCATAACAGAGATAAGCTCCAGCTGCAGGGCTTGGCAGTGTTGAGAATTCAGGGTGTGGTTTCTGTCTGTCTTTTAAAACACTGAGCTTTTCTGCAGGGGAAACAAAAAGGGGAAGGGGAAGGGGGAAGATTCACAAATTTACACTGGTTTTGCAAACCTACCCAATTAGTTGACACAGCTCCCATGACCTCCAGCTCTATGAGTTCAGTCCATCCTTAGGTTTTCTGATTATTTATAATTCCTTACATTGTCTAAGGAAAACAGGTCATGGTGCAAGGCTTGTTCAGTCTGGATCAGTCAAATATATGAAAGGCTCCAGACTAAAAGAGGATTATTTTAATTTGGAGGTGCAGTTACTTTTCTTTAAATGCTTCTGTTTTGTGAAAGAATTAACATAGGTAGACTTTACCAAAGATGTCTATTTTAAAGATGAATCTGAATAAAGAGAGGTTGGTTTAGGGAAGGAAGGGTAGATCTACACAGTACAGTAATTTCGAAATAGCTAACCTAGCCTCCACACAATGCAACCACTATTTCAAAATAAATTGGAAACCGCATCCATTTTGTTTCAAAATTGGTAAACATCATTTCACAAGGAATAGCACCTATTTTGAAATAGGTGCTGATAAGACAGGGAATGGAGCCTGTCTCAAGCCAGAGTGTGTCCAATGTCTCCATTTTGAAATTGGCTCTATGGCCATTTCTACACATGCCACTTGCGGAGAAGTGACATGCTAATAAACAGCCCCACATATGCTAATGAGCCATGGATTTAAATTCCTGGCACTTCATTAGCATAGGGTCACATGATTCAGAGTCCAGAAGAAGCTCTTCCGGACTCCAAAACAGTATGTAGAAGCTCGACCACTGGAGGATCTTCTGGAAGGAAGTCCTCCTTCCGGAGGCCCCTTCTGCCTGAAAAATTTTCAGGAAGAAAGGGCCTCTGGAAGGAAGACTTTCTCCTAGAACATCCCCCCAGCGTCTGTGCTTCCAGACACTTTTTTGGAGTCCGGAAGAGTTTCTTCTGGGCTCCGAATCATGTGACCCTATGCTAATGAGGCATCAGGAATTTACATCCATGCCTCATTATCATATTTTGGACTGTGCAGAAATGACCTTTGTGTTTAGACACTGTATATACAAATATCTAAGTGCTATTTCAAAATGCATTTTTGTGAGTAGCAGTGTTATTTTGAAATAAGCTATTCTGGAATAGCTCTTCTGGAACAGCTTATTTTGGAATAATCTTGCTATGTAGATGTCCTCGAAGAAAATTGCAAGCATTGAAGTAAGTGCAAAGGCAAGAGTAGGAAACAAGGATATATAATTTCATTGGCACTTTCAAAGGTAATAAAAATAGAGGAGAAAGAAATGTGAGATGAGATGTAATCAGGATGGAGAGGCAGGACTTTTGGAGCAGCATAAGATTTTAGCATTAGATATTCCAAATCATTAGAGACGGGCTCAACCTGCAACATTCAGATACCAATTTCAAAGCACTTAAAATTTCAGGTGTAATCTGACACAGAGTTTTAGCTCAAATCCTTTACAGAGTAAGGGTCCAGATCTTCTACTTTTCTCCCTTTCCAAGGTCGGTTGACCCCAGTCACAGATTTTGGTTTTTGAACTTCTCTGAATATTTTCTTTCATACTATATGCATGGATGTAATTTATATGCCATTTATGTACATAAATATTTTCCAAGTGTATATTTATTGGAGTGACTGGCAGCACCTCCAGTTACTAAGATTGCTAGACATTTCCCATTGTAAGACCACTCTTTGCCAAATTTCAATGATTTGAATAGAAAACATTTTTTCCCTCTTTAAAAACTATGGTGATCTTGCCTATGAAAAGTCTTAGCCTCATTCAATGCACAGGATCAGTCACTGCTGGGGTTGAATCTGTGTTGTGTAGTAAAGAGGATAATGCCTGTCAGACCCCTTCTTCGGTTGGACAGTGTCTAGCAAATGTGGGAGGGCATCCCGGGGAGACAAAGGAAATCTCATGGTCAAGGTGCTTGAATGTTGCCCTGGAGAACTGAGTTCTATCTGTGCACTCCAGCAGAGTAGCTGTGTTATGCTAAGCAAAGTCATTTAAACTACATTTGTCACGGCTCACCACTACAGGAGTGTTCCTCACTGGCTGCCTGTGTAGATACTCTTGGGTCTGATCTCCAACAGTAGTCAGTGCTCATGCAGCTGAGTGTGTTTTGGAAATATAAAGTGCTGTATAACACTAAGTAGCCTAAAAAAGTCAGGACTTGAGCACCTTAAATTGAGAACACAAAAGGAGTGAAATCTTCTGACCTTAATCTTGCTGTGACTCAGCTCCCTATCTGTATAATGGAAATAATACCACCTTTTCTCCTCACAAATGCAAACATAAAATGAATTTGTGTGTGAAATATTTTGATACTATAGTGATTAGCACCATGGAAGAGTCTGTGGGGAAATTAATAATTCTGTCTTCAGACCAGTATTTGAACAATGCACAAAAATAAGGCACAAAGCTGGACATTGAACAATCCGAAGAAGATAAATATTAAGTAACTGATCATTACATAAGCTCTGCTCCTCCTGAGCATTAAAAAAGCAGGAGTTATGTGAAAAAATAGTAAGTGGTCATGTAATTAAAGATTATATCATAATACATATATAGACATTTGAATAACACTAGCCACTTTCTTTTTAGCGTTTCCTAACTTTTAGTGCTTGGCTTTGCAAATTTTCAAATAGTCCCTAAAGAGTTTCACTTATATTATAGATATATACTGTGCTACCATGCAGAATGGGGATATAATTTTGAAGTGCTAGATACTATTGTTTGGTTTTATGACTTCAGGTAACAACAGAACTCATAATTACCCAAATGAAGCTGACACACAAAAAACTGTGCTAGATCGTTCTAAAGAAATGAAAGTAAATTACTGTGCATTCCAGCAATGTACACAATTTGTAGCACGAAAAAGGCAAAAAATGCAATGCAAATATTGGTGTGAACTTTGCTCTGACTGGTGAGATGGATTTACATACTTTATCATAATGGGCATACTTACCTTTGATTTTATCCTCAAGTAGAGTTGTGGATATTACTTTCACACCAGAGGGAGAAAACCTATATTTAGGTTTGTCTTTCCACTTACATGCTACACTTTTTAGGTGGGAGCTCTATAGTCCCTATGTATTTGCCCTTTGGGGTTAAGAAGGATATATATATAATATGTTCTTTAAGAAAGAATCAAGCACCAGCTGCCTTGCCATAATGCCTTTTTCATGATGTTACTGGCATGATAATTTTGCCTGTGCCCATCTGGTTGGAAAGCACTTCATTGGCAGTGTGTCTGGAGAGAAAATATATTACTGCCAGTACATGTTTTATATTAGCATGCATCCAGGAGGGCTTCTTCAATGCTCTCTCCATTACTACAGTCAGCTGTTTTTGCTGACAGTGCTTCCATGTTCCTGATGGAAATTGCACTTGTGTTTTCTCTGACACCTTTAATTCGTTTGGATCCTTGATTATGTTTTTTATTCTTCAGCTGGCAGCACAGTGCTCTCAACAGGCAGGATGATGGTTTCTCTTGGGGAAGATGCCACCTATGACAGATACATGCTTTGATCTGGACTTTCTTCTCACTGACATGACTAAATGAGGACTAACTCCTCTGAAGTCAGTCTGGGCACAGTGGTATAAAATGACGAAAAGCAGCCCTCCAATGTTAATGATTACTTAGTAAGCAACTACAGCTGGCATCTGCCTTTTTCCCTGGGAGCTCCAGGGAGCCAGCTAGTGGGGGAATAGCCCCCCTGCTGGAAATCTAGCATAAAAGAATTCTTTCTAAATACTTTATAGTTGTTCATAACATTATAACAATGAAAGTTTAAACACATTGACATCAAATATGTCTGTCAGAGTTCAAGCATTGCTTACATGCTATTGTGTACACAAAGCTCTCAAAAGATTAATTGTAGGATCATTTCCCTGAAAGATTCATGTCTACTCAGAAAAATGGGTGAAGAGACATTGGAAATAGGAGAATTTAAGATAGTCCCATGGTTATTGCATTGTTGATTTTCATATGTGGATACTTTTTTTACCCTGAAGTCCTGTTTGGATGGATCATTTGCTGTCTTGCCCGAGTTACAAGCAAAATTCCCATTTTAGCAGAATGATCTTTTGAAGTGGGTATGCGTTTATGTGTAGCTGGTGGTCCTTTGTGACTAATTTTTATTTTTATTGATCATCCTACCCTTTTACTGTAATGATTGCCTTCTGGGATTCACTAGAAGAGCATTTGTGGGATGTTCTTAAAGTTTGAACCCTTTTGGAAGTAATGTAAATTAAAGCAGGTCAGATATAAGAAAACAGTTAATTCATTGCTTGGAAAGTAGAAGAGTAATTTATGAGTGAGTGATAGTGATTTGCAAATCATTCTGTGCAGCCAGCAAATAAAAAGCCTGAAAGCAGCCAAATCTAATCCTGCTATAAGTGGGTGTAGCTCCACTGAAGTCAATCAAGTAGTTTCTACTTATCCCAGGATGGAATTTGGCTCACTGTATCAAACAACTATGACATTTTCCTTATATTCTCCCTAATCAGCAGAAGTGGGTCACCCCATCTTTCTTCCTACATCACTATCTTTAACTTTTATCCTTTCTCAGAGATGTGCCAGACCTCAGGCCAAGCATTCCATTTAGTTCCATTTTATATCTGAGAATCTGTCCATAAGTTAAGCCATGTGCTTGGAGTCACAGCCAAGAAGTAAAGTGGAAGGTTCTCTCTGAATGTACTTCTTATGTCCTGTGGTCATTACCCAGCTCAAATGCATTTTTTTGCACATTGCTTGACATGAAGCTCTTTTCACATGGTTTAGGGTTCTGATGGTTAGGGCTTCCTTAAAATGCTTGTACCATCTGTTCCTACTGCAGTGGATTTGGCAGTCATTTTGTGCTCTGCTCAGGCTGCCCTGTTTGTTCTCAGCCAAACCGTAATCTCCATAATACATTATTAATTATAATTATAATAAAATAATTCCAGATTTTGCCTGCAGTTTATTAACCAACTTCCTGCCTGGCTGACTATGAGTCTTTCCCAGAATTTGCTTAAGTAGATGAACTGAGTAAGAATATCATATTTTCTCAAAAAAGAACTATGACCCCAGTTTCATAACATACAGCACTGTGAGAAGCAGAAAGGGTTATGAATGATGACTTTGAATTTTAGTAGATTTACATGGATTGTTTCCCTCTTCTTTCATTTTAAAAATTTTGGTCATTACATTGTAATCACTGATATTAGTTAAAATTTTACTCATTGGACTCTTTGTCTACACATAGGCGTTTGTAATACTATAAAAATCATCTGCCTGTCCAGGTACTCTTACTTGTCATCTTTATTTCAGACCTGTAATCACTCTGTGCCTTCTTCCATGAGTCCATCTTTGATGGTTACTATCATGGTTAATGTACCACTGTTCTCTCATATTAATATTATAAATGTTGCCTTTTCATTTAACCCCATTTACAGCCTTTTGTAGTTACCTCTGTGGCAATGGCATTAATAGAAATAATCATACCATGTATGTGAAATTACAGAGAAGTAAACAAGTGAAAAATTTTTCCCCAACCAGCAGGCCTTACACAGGCAAAATTGGTTTCCTCACCAACTAAGAGTCTGCTGCTCTTTGTAGCATTCCTCAGCTGCATCTGCCTTCATCTGAGAGCACATATGGCATTGGTACCTGATGGCGCACAACAAATAAAAAATCATTGCATTAGTTTTGAAAACAGGGATCATTTACCAGATCATGTGATCTATTTCCTTAATTTTTCATGGCTGTGATTGTGTAGTAGAGTACATATCTCTAGGTCAAGGTAACAGTGAAATCACCTCAATAGTCTTACTGTCATGACATTGATATCCCTGCAAAACATAGTTAAAGGATCTGTCTTCTGGTCCAGTAACTCGTATTGCCTTCTTCACCAGTTTTAACCTTTCATTGTTTCTCTCAACATCTGTTACTTTACACATCTTCCGCCATCTGCATTCATTATTTTTGAATCGTCTTGCTTTTCCATAATCCTTCATGTAAATCTTTCTTCATTTGGCATGTATGCTATCAAACAGCAATTCTCAGCTAGGAGTATCGTTTTCAAGACATATTTTCAAAGTTTTTTTATTTTATTTCTGTAAGCCAACAGTGCTAATTTAAACTACATAAAATCTACAGTCTAGAATCTATGTTTATGTACAGTCCATGCTTGATAGATAAACCCTGTCAAATCAGTGCTCTTGATTTGTTTTGATGCCTTAAGTCATTAAGCATACAATGACACTTTGTGAATGAAAGTTCAAAAGAGCAGAAATTAAACTTTAAAGTTTGTCCCTTCTGCCAACAGAGATGGCCCAGTAAAATGTACCAAGTAAATGTACCAAAGTAAAATCTACTTTGTTTCTCTAATATCCCACAACCAACACTGCTACAAGAACACTGCAAACCTAAATCAATCATTTAATTTTAGTGTGATTTGTTAAAAAAATGAGAAAGGACATTTTGCTTTAATTGAGTCTTTCCATGCCCTTGATCATGTTTTCAAAAGCAAGAATCTGGTCAATATAAATAAAATCAAGCAACCTTTGTGCTAATGCTTGTGAGATTCTGCTCTTTCTTTGATTGCTTTAAATTTTACATCAATCAACAGAAATACAAATCACAACACTAAATATTTAAGTTCAGATATCTTTTTAATATCTGTGATATAAACAATGTTATTCTGTCATAAGTATGTTACACTGCAATGTAATGTCTGCTGACATTAAACTTACATAAGGAAATTACACTGAAAAGGAAAGAGAAGTGCATGGCAGATGTTTAGCCCAAAACAAGTATAAGCTGCAAGTGATTATTTATGGGAAATGAAAAACAAATGAAATTTTCTCTTTCTTTCTGTTTTGTTAAATAGTAGCAGAAAGTGATAGTATCAGCTAATGCACTGGTTCAGATTTGAGAAAGTGACATTTACAGAAGAATGTTTTTGTCTTCTGCAAGGGAGGGAATTGAATTTGGTTTTCATGTTATGCTAAATGCTAAACCATTTAATTTACTGTAGGATCATTAAGATGAGGGGCATCCATTTGTGATTGATCCATTGTACATTCTCTTTAATATACCCTTTGAAAGTGGGTGGTATGGACATATTTATTAGTAAGATTCATTCTATTTGCATTCTTCATTTCTGCTAACTCAGGGTTTATTTTAAATAGTTATAAATTATTTGCAGTGAGTCTGGATGTCATTATATTTTAACAAATTGCAAATATTTCCTTTCACAAAGAATATAGATTCTTTTGAGTATAACCTATTATTTTGTAAGGAGACTATAAGTATGCATTATAAAGACTTTCTCAGACCTATGGACTGTTTTAATACACCTTCACTAGCAGCATTCATCTGGTCCATTACTGCAACTAGTTAATAAAGGGAAAAATGATATACTATCTTTAAATGGAAAAATGAGATAAATGGGGTGGAGGGGGTTTGGACTGCTAACATGAATACCTGAGGATCAATTATATAAAGATTTAATATGACTTTTTCTAGTGTGTGGTATGCATTTGGTTCCAGAACCCAGGAAGTACACTATATTCTGTGTAAACTGACTTGGTTTCAGTGATGACTTGGGGAGCTGCCCTTGTTCTGATGATTGGATTCTGCTGTTCTGCCACTAACAAATAGCTGTACTGGTGCATATGCTGCAATGAGTGTCGTCATCATCATCATCAACAACAACAACCATAGGCTCAGCACCCATTGGTGTCTTATGCCTCTCTCACTATTTCCTTCCATCTTTCCCTGTCCAGTTTGGAGTGGATTAATTTCTGTAGACTAGCTCCGCACCAATCTACTGTATCATCTACCCATTCTCTCTGGGGTCTGCGTCTCCGATGTGAACAATCCATTATGCCAGATACCAGGGTCTTGATTTTTTGTTCATCGTTCATTCTGCAAATATGTCCGAATAGCTGTAACTTCCATTGTATAACCTTCTGCAGTAGGTTCTCTGTCAACCGTATCTTCCTATATAATTCCTCATTGAAGACCTTCTGCATCCATCCTATTCTCAGGATCTTTCTATAACAACTCCTTTCAAACGCCAATGTTCTTTTCTTTGAATCTTTCGTTATCACCCGTGGCTCATATCTGTACAACTAAATGCTGAATACACACATTTTCAGGACTCTCTGCTTAATTTTTAAACTAATCACTTTGCTTTTCCAGATCTTATCCACCTCCTTAAAACTTTCTCTTGCTTTCACTATTCTAGTCGCTGTTTCCTTCTTACAGTCTAGATCATATGTTGTGTTGCCCCAGAGATACGTGAACTTCTCTAAGTTCTCTAGTTCAATCCCATATACACTGATCTTCCTTCCTATTTCCTTATCTTCAAATACATTTTTGTTTTATCGATGTGCATAATCAGTCCATACCACTTCCCTTTCTTGCTCAGCACCTGTACCATTTTCACTAGATTCGCCACATCTTCCTCAATGATAACTATATCATCTGCGAACCTCAGGTTGTTAATTCTTACCCCATGCATAGATATCACTTCTACCTGTTCCTTGATCTTGTCCATCACTCTCTCTAAATGCATGATGAAGATACTTAACGATATTGGATCTCCTTATTTTGTACCTCTACTCATTCTAAACCAACTTCCCAACTCTCTGCACGTTCTCACCACTGCCTCTGCATTGTCATTTATATCCTTCAACAACTGTATCAGTCTGCTATCCACTCCATATGACACCAGCACCACCCAAGTCACTTTCTGATATATACTGTCAAATGCCATCTGAAAATCAATGAAGCAAGTGTAAATGTTTTTCTTTCATCAGGTTTTCTCAGCTATCAGTCTTAGTGCCAATACCTGCTTTATCTGCGTCTATCTTTCCTGAAACCTGCTTGCTCATCCGCTAGATGTTCTTCTATGTAATATCTTAGTCTCTCCATCAGTATCTTCATGAGAACCTTGCCTACATGACTTATTAGGGCAATCATTCTGTAGTTCTTGCACTGCAATGCACTTCTTTTCTTGTGTATTGCAATTAGTGTGGATTTTGTCCATTTCTTAAGTGCCTTCCCTTCTTTCCATGCTATATTATATAATTGGTGTATTTCCAGAATCATACTTTCTCTGCCATGTTTAATCATCTCTCCTGTGAGCTTGTCATTTCCAGGGCTCTTGTTGTTCTTTAGTCATTTCACTGCTCTTTCTCTTCCTCCTTCAAAATATTGGTCTCACTCTCAATGCTCAGTGGAGATTTCTCTTTCAGTTATTTCATCAATCACTCTGAGACACTCGGGTCCAACTGTGCATTATACAGATCAGTGGAATATCTTGTCTGTCGCTGTACAATCTTCTCCTTGTTCCTGAGTACCTCTTCATTCTCATCTTTGATCACCATCTGCTTTGGTTGCCAATTCCTATTAATATTCCCAATCATTTTATACACCTCCCTGTTCTTACATTCACCATAATACCTCTCTATATCTTTACACTGCTCCGCTAATCATTTTGCCTTCTCCTTTCTGGCCACTTTCCTCACCTCATTGCATTTCACCCCACTTTGCTCTTCCACCTTCTCAGCAACATCTCTTCTGATCTTTAATGCTCTCTTCTCTTGAACCAACTTTAGTGTCTCCTGTGTAATCCACTTCTTACTGATCTTCTATTTGTCCAGAACAGTCTGCTCAATTGCCTCTTCTATCACCATGGCTATCCCTTTGACTCTCTTATCTAGGTCTTTGTGGCCACACTTGTAATCTTCTCTTTGAGCGCTGCTCTGTACTCCTTCCCTATTTGTTCCTCACCTAGCCTTGCCATGTCTCTTCCTAAACTGTGCCTTACACTTGCTCTTCAGTTTTATCTTGATGTTTGCGATCACTAGACTGTAGTCCAATTCTACATCCACTCCTTGGAAAGTTCAGCACTGCTGTACTGATGTTACCCATCTTCTTCTTATCAAAATCATATCTATCATGTGTAGACAAGATTATAGCAGTGAAAAATTACAAAAATGATCACTTCATTCGGTTACTCCAATAGCCCCTTGTAAGAATGGTGTGTATGTCGGGGGGGAGCATTTCAGGGTTTACTATAGGATACCAGAGTATTTGTCCAAAGACCCTTTGTTCTAGCTATTGAAAATCCTCAGAGATACCTGCTTCCTCCTATGGAAAAAATATTCTAAGTATTAAGGCAAAATGTCATTCTCCTGCCTTAAAAGCCATATATTCAAGAACATCTTATGTACTGACTGCTTGCAAAACATAAATAAGCATATTCATGTTTGGCAGGCAAGAGCTCACCATTGCATGACTTTTAAAATTAAACTCTTCAAAGGAAGTATGTTTATTCAAAACACTGAAAATCTCTTTCCTGAATATTTTTTTTTGGCTAGAAATCAGTGTCTTGGAACATTTTACATTTGGCAGCTTAAGTAAAATTCAGAAGTGATGGGAAATTAAGGACCAGATCTTGAATGAGCCCAGACACCCATGTGGGGGAGGGTAGAAAAGGATATAAGACTCCCTTATATGACAACTACCTGTGTTGTACTGAATCTCTACCATTCCATCCCCACCCTTCTACATGGACGAGGGGTAGGTTGGGATAGGAATGGGATCAAGCCCTAGTAATACCCCTCCATCACACTAGGCCAGGATGCTGGAAGATGTTCATTAGTGTGAGCATACGGCTGTCCCTACTGGAACAGGGGTAGAACTAAAAGGCAGGTTGTGACTCTTCCACTGTGTCCATGCTGTACACCACTCACAATGTCACATACAATCTGTGTAGGTGCACACCACTGTATAAAGCTGTCTGCCTCCATATTGTGGTGTGTAGCTACATGTGGCAATACAATGTTCTTGCAGAAGCGAGGCAGAGGGGAAAGGCATCAGCAGTTTCCCACTTTCACAGGCCTCTGCAGTCTTTCACTGCAATAGGCAATGACTTCAGCACTGGGAGGCAATGGACAATGCTCTCCTAAAAACATGAAAGTTGTTGGAGAGACATGGCATGGGCAAGTAGAGAGCAATGTGCATTATGCGTGTACCCATATTCTTCAAGCATGTCTCTTCTCTGTTCACATAAGTCTTTACTCATGATAAACCGCTATTTATTCCCCTGCTAGAGGACAACATAAGTATGAACATTACAACCTACTGGAAGAAGTGTGCATTGTAGACAAGCGTATATGTTGAGTTACAGTTTGTTCTATGGGCTACTCTTGGGACATCACAATATGACATTGTTCCAAAAATGGAGCTGATAGAAAAATTACAACATTGCCCTAATGCATATTTGCAAAATGAACTTTGGATTGGTAGTTATGATGCAAAGCACATACATCTCTGTGGTATTTTAGTTGCCAACTGTATACCAGAAGTAAAAACGATTCCCAATCTGAGAAATTACCACACAGTATTTGTAATGAGGTGAAAATTAAAAGAAAAAAATGTTAACAAGTCTGAACAAGTTATGCGGCGTGAAGGCCTTCTCATTTCCAGAATAAGAAAAGGCAATTCAACCCATGAAGTTTGGTACAGTCACTGGCAAAGCTGACAGACCATGAATCTGTGATTTTGGAAGGATATATCACAGAGAGTAGGCACCAGTCAAAGTACAGAACATCAATCACAGTTTTATATTGATGCATTAACCTCTTTCTTTGAAAGGTTTTTTTCCATGCACATTCTACTTTCAGAATCTAAAGTCACTCCAAGAGACGGTATTGACAAAGAGAGAAAAAGACAATCTTCTTTTTTTGGTTTCTTCTCCTAAAGTAGGTTCTGGAGATTTGCTGCCCTTGTTTTAGGTCCCCTCTGGTGACTTCATCTCCAAACAGACAAATATTTAGTACATCAGTATGCTTGGGCTTTGTTTTCTTTTGAAGATAAAGCATTAATCTCATCTGTATCTAATTGTTAAAATATAAAGCCTTCAAAGATTTTGTTGCCATCTGTAAACAAAACATTGTCGAAACAATTTAAGAAGTTTCAGATGTGCAAAATTAACAATGGAATCAACAGTGGGTTTTACAAAATCTTTTGTACCAAAGGATACAATTAATTTGTAATTCAAACCTGCTAAGTGCATCAAATCATTTTAAGGAATTAACTTTCTTTATATCAGTTTTTTTTTTAAAACAACTTTTCCTAATTTAAACTCTACTAAAAGACTAAGATGTTAAAAAGTTACCGATTTTGTATTTAAACTTTCCTAATTATTTCATTGAAGGAAATTATGGTCCAGAAATGTTTCAGACTGATGCACCGAACAGAAAATGGTGGATACTGAGTGGGTAGTTTCATGAAAGCAAAAATTGCTTTTATTAGTTTTAAAACTATATGTAGGTTTGAAAAGAATTGCGTTGCCTTGGGAACAGTCATCATTGACAGTACAGATAATTTTATTTCCCCAATGTGCTTAATTCTGAAATAAATCTTAGCAATAAAGGTTAGAGGGTTGGGATTTTGCTTAATAAATCTATAACAAAATGCTTGGAAGTAACAGATGAGCCAGTACTCTGATCACTCTGACACTTAGTAGATCCACCAGAGATACCTGAAGGAAGTCTAGAATATAGTTGCCTAACCAGGCTAGGTTTGCTAAAGGATTAACTAGCCCAGCTAAGGACTGATTTAAAAAAGCACAGGAAGGAAGTACAAAGAATGAGAAGAAGGGCTGACAGAGCATAGGCTTAGAGAAATGTGAAGGAAGGGAGCCCTCTTCCCCTTTCACGTACTTTGGGAAGAGGGGAAAGTAGAAGATACACTAAAATTCGGTGATACTCATATATCAGTGGTTCAGGAGCCATATTAACAATCAACATTACCCAAAAAAGCCACAGTAGTATGAATTCACTAATTATCTGTCCATCTATCTATTTAGATATATACACAAACATTTCAGTGATGTGAAATGTGAAAATGATATTTACTTACATATATTATATACAACTACTATACTTTATTTTAAAAGTGGTTAATAACATGGTAAAGCATCCTGATTGGTTAATATCTTGTATTGATTAATAATTAAATCATGTAATATTTTAACATCAGGTGCTGCACGGAGCCTCAGAAGGCACATTAATGCTAATGAGGCATGGATGTAAACTTCTGGCACCTCATTAGCATACAGTCACATGGTTTGGAGTCCGGAAGAAGCTCTTGTGGATTCCAAAACAGTGTATGGAGGAATGGCTCCTGGGGGATCTCCCAGAAGGAAATCCTCCTTCCAGAAGCCCCATCTTCCTGATACATCCTTTATCATCTTTGCAAAGTCCTGGAAGTTGGAAGAGATTCCAGAAGACTGCAAACAAGGCAGATATAGTGTCTATATTTAAATAGGGAAAAAGAACAACTCAGGAAACTACAGACCAGTCAGTTTAACTTCTGTGCCAGAAAAGGTAATGGAGCAAGGAAGTAAGGAATTAATCTGCCAGCATCTGGAAGAAAATAAGGTAGCAGGTAACAGTCAGCATGGATTTATAAACAGCAAATCATTCCAGACCAATGTGATAGCTTTCTTTGACAGGATAACAAGTCTTGGAGATAAGGGAGAAGAGGTGGATGTGGTATACCTAGACTTTAGGAAGGCATTTTATGTGGTCTTGCATAATCTTCTTATCAATAAACTAGTAGATACAACTTAGATGGGGACACTATAAGGTGGGTGCATAACTGGCTGGATAACTATTCTGAGAGAGTAGTTATTAATGGTTTTCAGTCATGTTGGACGGGCATAACAAATGGGGTTCCACAGGGATCTGTTTTGCAACTGGTTCTATTCAATATCTTCATCAACGATTTAGATATTGGCGTAGAGATTACGCTTATTAAGTTTGCAGATGATACTAAGATGAGAGGGGTTGCAACTGTTTTGGAGGACAGGGTCAGAATTCAAAATGATCTAGACAAACTGGAGAACAGGTCTGAGGTAAACAGGAGGACGTTTAGAAAGGACAAGTGGAAAGTACTCCAGGAAGGAACAATCAGCTTCATACATACGAAATGGGAAGCGACTGTCTAGGAATGACTACACCAGAAAGGGATTTAGGGGTCATAGTGGACCACAAGCTAAATATGACTCAGCAGTGTGATGTTGTTGCAAAAAAAGTAAACATGATTCTGGGAAGCATTAACAGGAGTGTTGAAAGCAAGACATGGAAAGACATTCTTCTGCTCTACTCAGCACTCATTAGGTCTCAGTTGGAGTACTGTGTCCAGTTCTGGACACCACATTTCAAGAAAGATGTGGAAAAATTGGAGAAGGTCCAGAGAAAAGCAGCAAGAATGATTAAAGGTCTGGAGAATATGAGCTATAGCGGAAGACTGAAAGAACTGGGCTCATTTAATTTAGAAAAGAGAAGACTTAGAAGGGACACGATAATGGTTTTCAGGTACCTTAAAGAAAGTTACAAGGAGGAGGGAAAAAAATGTTCCCCTTGGCCTCGGAGGACAGGACTAGGAGAATAGGCTTAAACTGAAGCAAGGGAGAGTTAGGTTGGACTTTAGGAAAAGCTTCCTAACTGTCAGGGTGGTTCAACAGTGGAATAAATTCCCAAGGAAGTTTGTGGAATCTCCATCACTGGACATATTTAGGAGCAGGTTAGATAGACACCTATCAGGGATGGTCTAGATGGTGCTTGGTCCTGCAGTGAAGGCAGGGGACTAGACACGAAGACCTCTTGAGGTCCCTATGATATTTGGCACAGACATTTAGGCTTCAGCTGCACGAGCAAGTTCCTTTGGAAAACCCAGCAATTTCCCAAAAGAACACACAGAGTGTCTACATGGAAAATGCGCTCTTTTGATCCAAAATTGAAAAAAATATGGCTTTTCTTCTAGAAGCCCTCTTCCATTCCCAGATCAGGAAGAGCACTTTCTTTTGAACACTTCTTGCAAAAAGAAAGCATGTGTAGATGTTCCACAGGCCCTTTCTTTGAAAGAACAGTCCTCATGATGCTGGATTTTTTAGTATGTGGCCTGTTCTTTTGAAAGAGCGGAAGCTGTGTGGATGTTCTTTATTGAAGGAGTGGATTGATGTTTTGATCTGTTTTTGTGCATGGCCACACTCTTCTGAAAGAAGTTTTCTCAGAAGAGACCTTCTGGAAGAACTTCTTTTGAAATATTGCATTAGTGTAGAAGTAACCTTACACTTTCAATAGAATGGCATCCACGTAGCTGAATTTTGTCAGGAGTAGTTTCCCTGGGGGTAAGCCTTCATCTGTCACAAAAAGAATCATGGCAATCCTTATATGCATACACAATGAGCAGATGTAGAGAGCTGATTTACCTCTGTGCATAGAATCATAGGGCTGGAAGGGACCTCACAAGGTCATCTAGTCCAGCCCCCTGCTTCAAGCAGGAACAGCCCCAACTAAGTCATCCCATCCAGGACCTTGTCAAGCCTGGACTTAAAAACCTCTAGGGATGGAGAATACACAACCTCTCTAAGCAATGCATTCCAAGTGCTTCACCACCCTGCAGGTGAAGTAGTGTTTTCCTAATATCCAACCTACACCTCTCCCTCTTTAACTTCAGACCATTGCTCCTGGTTCTGCCATCTGACACCATTGAGAGCAGTTTCTCTCCATCCTCGTTAGAGCTCCCCTTCAGGAAGTTGAAGGCTGCTATTAAATCACCCCTCAGTCCTCTCTTCTGTAAACTAAACAAGCCCAAATCCCTCAGCCTCTCCTCATAGGTCATGTGCTCCAGCCCCTTAATCATTTTTGTTGCCCTCCGCTGAGCCTGCTCCAGCACGTCCATATCTTTTTTATACTGGGGGGCCCAAAACTGGACACACTATTCCAGATGTGGCCTCACCAGTGCCGAATAGAGGAGAACAATCTTTTCTCTAGACCTGCTTGAAATGCTCCTCCTAATACACGCTAACATGCCATTAGCCTTCTTGGTTACAAGGACACACTGTTTACTCATATCCAGCCTTTCATCCACGATAACCCGTAGGTCCCTTTCCACTGTACTGCTGCTTACCCAGTCGGTCCCTAGCCTATAACAATGCTTGGGATTCTTCTGCCCCAAGTACAGGACTCTACACTTCTCCTTGTTGAACTGCATAAGATTTCTTTTGGCCCAATCCTCCAATTTATCTAGGTCGCTCTGGATCCTATCTCTACCCTCCAACATATCTACCTCTCCCCCTAGCTTTGTGTTGTCCACAAACTTGTTGAGGGTACAATCCAGTCCCTCATCCAGGTCATTAATAAATATGTTGAACAACACTGGACCCAGAACCAAGCCTTGCGGGCACTCCACTTGAAACTAACCACTGTCCAGATATTGAGCTATTGACTACTACTGGTTGGGCCTGACCATCCTGCCAGCTTTCTATCCATCTTATAGCCCAAGGATCCAATCCATACTTCCTTAACTTATGGTCAAGAATGTTGTGGGAGACTGTATCAAATGTTTTGCTGAAGTCAAGGTATATCACATCCACTGACTTCCCCATGTCCACAGAGCCTGTTACCTCATCATAGAAGCTAATCAGATTGGTCAGGCAGGACTTTCCCTAGGACTTCTTTCCTTTTTTAAAGATGAGTACTACTTTTGCCTTTTTCCAGTCGTCTGGGATCTCTCCCGATCTCTAAGAGTCTTCAGAGATAATGGCCAAAGGCTCAGAAATGATGTCTGCCAATTTCCGCAGTACCCTTGGGTGCATTAAATCCAGACCATTGGATTTGTGCACATCTAGTTTTTCTAGATAACTTGTTCCTTCCCCACAAATGGCTGCCCTCCACCTTCCCATACTGCATTGTCTAGTACCGCAGTGTGGGAGCTGTTTTTATTTGTGAAGGCTGAGGCAGAAGAAGCATTGAGTACTTCATCATCATTTTCTTACATCATCTCTCACTAGCTTACCTCTCTCATCCAGTAATGGCCCCTCACTTTCTCTGATAACCTGCTTATTGTTAACATGCTTATTGTTAACATTCCTTCTTGTTACCCTTCACATCCCTTGTCAGCTGCAGTTCCAATTGTGCTTTCGCTTTCCTGATTACTGCCTAGCATTCTCTAGCCATATGTTTATACTCCTCATCAGTCAACTGTCCACGTTTTCATTTCTTGTATGCATCCTATTTGAGTTTAAGCTGACTAAGGATTTCCCTTTTAAGCCAAGCTGGTTATCTACCATGTTTGCATTTCTTACTATGCAGTGGGATGGTTTGTTCCTGTGCCTTCAGTAAGACTTCTTTAAAATACTGCCAGTTCTATTGAACTCTTGTCCCCTTCATCTTCATTTCCCAAGGTATCCTGCTCTTCAGTTCTCTCAGGGAGATAAAGTCTGCTCTTTTGAAATCAAGGGTCTGTATGTTACTGCTCGTCCTTCTTCCTTTTGTCAGGATCCTGAAATCTACCATCTCATAGTCACTGCCGCCCAGGTTTCCACCCACTTTTACTTCTCCTACTAGTTCTTCCCTGTTTGTGAGCAGCAGGTCTAGTTGTGCATAGACCTTGGTCTGTTCCTTCTGCACTTGTACTGAGAAGTTATCTCCAACATTCTCCAAAAACTTCCTGGGTTGTCTGTGTGCTGCTATATTGGTCTCCCAACAAACGTTTGGGAGGGCATTAGTGGACTGATACTAAAATGCTGTCTATGGTTCTGAAGATTGCATTTTGAAAAGGATGATAAAAAATTGGAGAAGGAGCAGAAAAGAGATGCAAAATTATTCAAAAGTTGAGAAAAAAAAGCCTTACGGTGACATATTTAAAAGAGTTCAATGTGTTTAATTAGTCAAAAAGAGGACTAATGTGACATGATTGCTGTGTTTAACTACCTTCAGTGTGGAAAAATACTAGATACAAAAGAGCTCCTTAACTGAGGAGAGAAAAACATAAGAAGAGACCAATGGCTAGAAATTGAAGCCAAATACATTCAAATTACTAATCAGGCATAGCATTTTAAATACTGAGAGTGATTAACCTTGGAAACAAACTGCCAAGTTAAGTGTTGGATTCTCCATCTTGGATCATGACAGAATGCCTGTCTGGAGGATATACTTTGTCAAATGCAATTTATTAGACTTAACACAGGGATAAATGGTTGAAAATAAATGGATTGTGAGATACAAGAGGTCAGGTAAGATAACCAAATTCCCCCCTCTATTAATTGTTATGGGAACATTGCCAGAAAATCTAAAGCAACTCATCAGTTTGATTTTCTTTTAGCAGTGTGCCTGGGAGAAGCTGGGAGACCTCCCAAATATAGACAGTGTGTTCCCTCCATGAAGAAACTTAGTTGAACAGGGAGCTTTCATTCCCTGAAAGATAAATGAAAGATCATTTTGCCAGAAAGCTTGAGAGAGATCATAGGCCTGTAACAAAAAAAAATTGGTGCATTTAGTTGTGCCATGGTGCTCCATGCCATTATCTTTTGCATTTAAGCTCTGAATCTAGACTCTAAAGGGTCACAAATAGATGAAGGTCTTATCCAAACTGTCCAAATTCTGATTTCCTGTAACCTCACAGGCAGGAGACACACTGGTAAAAATCTTGGCACCAAAAGACCCAGAGTATGCAGCAGTTCATTGCCCCTCTTTCTAAAGGTGAAATATTCTGATAAAAGCAAGCTCTCCAAGCCACCATGTTGAAAATATACTGCAGGATCCCAGGAATTCTCCCTTTTCTTGGAATTATTTTCCTTCTCACAGATATTCCTTTTATTCTTGTTACAATCATATATTCCAGTGTACTATTTGCAGGTACCAGGTCAAAAAGTTCCAGGCCTGCTCAAAGCTAGTGGCCCAAACGTACAATATAAAGGAAAGAACTGTTAGACCCAGGTTACAAATGAATATAGATTCCAGAGGAGTGCAAGGAAAGAGCTTTATGTTTTGCTAATGATGACTAATCATCACTTCCAAGCTGAGGCTTCTTTCGCATAACAGCTATTTGATGCTTAGTGAACCTCCTGCATTTTTGCCAGTCATGTTTTCATATTCATGTAAAATGCTTCTCTTGCTGTTGCTGATCAAGTGAGATTATATTTCTGTGATCATTTCAAGACCCAAATTGATTTCTGATCATAAGCCAGCTGTGCCGATGTGCCTCAGCCAGCAGTTGCTGGGAAACCAACACTTCTTATTCAAGTGGAAATGCTATTTTATGAAATGTAATAGTTTCTGGAGTCTCAGGTATGTATGTTGCTAGAAATAGTTGCAGTAAACTCTCTCATGTCTGGAATTCTTTCAGCTGGAACTGTCAGGTAACCAGCACAAACATGCTATGCTTCCCTGTCAGGGTCCCAGGCCCTGGAGTTGCCAGCACTGCCCCAAGCAGCATTCCTCCCCGCCCTGGCTCTGACAGAGCTCCCCAAGTCCCAGCGCTGTCAGAGCCTCCAGTCCAGAGTTGCTGCAGCTGCCCTGTGCCCCAGCGGCTTCCTCAGCCCCGAGTTTCTAGTGCTCTCCTCCAGTGGTGTCCTCAGCCTCAGACGGTTCTCCAGTCCCCATATCTGCCAGTGCTCTCCCACCCTGGCTGATGTCCCAGACCTGCTGCTGACCATGCTTCCCTGGCCCCAGACGGCTTCCTGGCCCCAGTGCTGCCTGCACTCCACCCACCTTGGCCGGCTTCCCAACTCCACCTCTGCCAGCACTCCTCTGACTCCAGTTCCAGTGGGGACCCTGGCCCTGGAGTTGCTGGCATGGTCCTCCGGCCCTGATCTCCTGCCTTTCCCTGCTCCAGGGATCCCTCATCTTTGTCTCTCCCAGCTGCTCTCTGTTAACGAGCATGTTTTCATACCTGGCAACCTCCTGGTCCTGGGGTTGCTGGATATGAAAAAGGTTACTCTATAAAAGTCCAGCGTAAACCACAAGTAAGACTGACTCCATCTAATTATCTCACACATAGCTTTATCCCTTTTATTTGAAGCACTGAACCCATGTGCTAGCTAATATCTATGCTAATGTGGAAAGGAAAAAGAAAGATAGGGTAACATAGCAATAAACAAGCAGTATTTCTTGTGTTCTGAGGGTATTTGCATTAAAGATTGGAAAGCAGACACAAACTGCTAACTTTCCAAAGACTTGTACTATGCAGAATTATAAAACAGAGTTGTGAATAAAATTTCAGTTTCAGGAGAGACTGCAGCGTTTTAGTTGACATGCGTTAGACATATGCATTTTTCTGAGACAGAGACGCACCAGTAGGTATTTTACACCACTATATCTTCTACAGATGGACCCTCTTCTATTGAATCTTTTGTGAAAATATATCTTTTGAATTAAAAAAAATCACCATGGTGTGCCACAGTATAAATTTTGCACTGTTCGTATGGTCACATCTTCCTGCATGATGTGCAGTTAGCTCAAGGAGCTGTATGTGACAGTTACAGATTTAGTGAATGACTTTCTCTTTTCACTTGACCCTGAAGAAGTCCATTAGGAGAGATTAATAGATAAATGTGCATACTCTGACAGCCTTTGTTCTTTAGGGAAACACAACCAAAGATGAATCTTGCTCTCCTTTCCAGCCTCTTGCTCTTCGTGATCTGAGAATAAATAGGTAGTCTAGACAGACAAAGATATTGATTAGGGAGTCAATATGTGGTACCTGTAAGATTTTAAAAGTGTCTTTTGTTATTTCACCAAATGAATCTCACCAGAATGTAACTGGGCTGCATTTTAGTGGTAAGAATGGTTTTTAGGTTTGAATTTTAAGACCATGTCACTTTAAAATAGATAAAAAGTAGAACTACCATTGACCCAATGAAGCCCAGGGATCTTTGATTTCTCAAAGGAGAACTCATGTTATACGCACGGTATGTTGTTCACTCTTAACAATGTCACTGTCACCTCAGAAGGATACCATGGTATTCCCTAAGTTTCCATGACAATAAATATAGACAATACCATGAATGCTCATCCGTTTATGTAAAGCAAAAGTGGCAAGTCTATAAAAGTGATCAATGTACACAGGAAAGCCAACAAGTTACCTATCGAGCAGGCTAAACACAAAAAAGGACCAATCAGAATGAGGGTGTGGCAAATAGTTCTGGCATGCAACTCATAGGCTACGTCTACACGAGCCCCAAACTTCGAAATGGCCACGCAAATGGCCATTTCGAAGTTTACTAATGAAGCGCTGAAATGCATATTCAGCGCTTCATTAGCATGCGGGTGGCCGCGGCACTTCGACATTGACGTGGCTCGCCGCCACGCGGCGCATCCAGACAGGGCTCCTTTTCGAAAGGACGCCTCCTACTTTGAAGTCCCCTTATTCCCATGAGCTGATGGGAATAAGGGGACTTCGAAGTAGGCGGGGTCCTTTCGAAAAGGAGCCCCGTCAGGATGAGATGCGCGGTGGCGAGCCGCGTCAATTTCGAAGTGCCGCGGCCGCCCGCATGCTAATGAAGTGCTGAATATGCATTTCAGCGCTTCATTAGTAAACTTCGAAATGGCCATTTGCGTGGCCATTTCGAAGTATGGGGCTCGTGTAGACACGGCCATAGAGATGAAATGCTAAATAACATTTAGTTCAGAGTTAGAAAACTAGCATTTTGTGTCACTGTTCATCCCTTCACGACTCCCACAGGTCATAATTAAAGGTTTCTGTGAGACATGATGAAGAGATATTGGGGTTTGGGGCGGGGAGAAACATATTGCACAAAGTGTGTCATGTTCACAAGGTGTATGGTGTGAGGGTTCTTCCTCAGAGTGCTACCTTGAGCTGGGTTACTGCTGAGTCTTCTGGCCTGCCCACCTGGGCTCCTTCTCACACTATAGTGCTCTAACAAGCTGCACTCTGGCTCCTGGTCCTTTATTTCCACCAGCATTCACACAAGTAGGTACATACCCCACTGCAGCTATATGCAGGCTTTCTGTCCAGACACCAACAACAGAGATGCTACACCCAAAATATTCACCAGATTCTCAGGGCACGTCTACACTTACGGGATGTCTTACCTGGTCAGGGTCATTATGGCAGAGTTTGATTGCACATGCTTAGTAGAGATGCGCAAAATTGATCTGTGTGGGATCAGCAGTCAACCCCTCTACTCTTTGCTATCATGAGGAGCCAGGGAGGTCAATGGGAGAAACACTCGCATTGACCTCTCTCAGTGAAGACACTCAGGTAAGTCAGTTCTAGCTACACAATTGCTATACCTAGAATTGCATATCTGAAATCGACTTACCTGTCGAGTATAGACCTGGCCTCATATTCACATCTTCCACTAGAGTATAAACATAAAACTACATATCTTATACTGCTCTGAGTTTCCCTTGTCCTCAGTGTGGAAGGAAGTGCAGCAGCCCCTTGAGCTAAGATTCTCAAGCATTTCACTCCAAATATACTGTTTTAAATTAACACATGAAATAAGTTTATTCATTCATTAAGATAGATTTTAAGGGATTATGAGCGATAGCAAACAGATCAAAGCAAATTATCTAGTAACTAATTAAAAATGAAAGCTAAGCCTAAAATACTAGGAAGGTAGGCTATGAATTAGCGAATTCTCAGTGTTTCTGATGATACAAACAACCTGTGGGTTCTTAAGGTGCATGATACACTTGCTTTGCAGCTTGGAATCCCTCGGTTTTTCATAAACTGGCTAGAATTCACTTTAGCCTGGGTTTGGCATTTCCCTCAGTTCAGGCTTTGTTCCTCATTTTTTTTCCCAGTTGTCTTCTTGTGTGGGGAATGAAGAACAACTCCCTACCTTACATAACTTTAGCATATGGCAGGAACCCTTTGTCCCAAACTCAGTTTTGACTGACATCCCAAGATAAGTCCAGAGTCATGTGGCCTGGTCACATGAGCTTGTGGAATCATAACAGCCCTTATTTACAGGCTGTCTGGATCATACCCAGAAAGGCTCACTATGCAGGGGATAACCTTCTCCTAAGACCTATTGTTTTCCTTAATGGCTTATTACCCTGAATAGGCCTTTTCCTCAAACTTCTAAGGTAAAAGCGGCTTACCTAGTGGCTGTCACCTAGGGCTAACTACATTTGAAATATAGATACATAAGCTATGTTCATAATTTAAAATACAAGAATTAGGGTTTCCGTAGTTGAACTTTCAAAAAAGAGGACACTCCTGAGAGGAAGTGTGTGTATATCAGTATCGACCAGCTCATGCTGTATTAATGTACTAGTGTGTGTGTGTGTGTGTGTGTGTGTGTGTAACCTTACAAGAATGATACATGCATACAAGTAGAATAATCATATTCAGCAATTTAGATATTTTTCAGTGACATCTTACATGACCTGCCTTACATGAACTGTATCATATTATGCCAAATCATATCATAATAATATCACTGTGAATACTTTGGGGAACAGTGTCACTTCTGGGGGTTACCCACTAGCATTGCCCTTCTGTGATTTTGACTAGGGACAAAGAATCATCACCTCACCCCCACATCCCTTCCAGGTAGGTCATCCTTTAATATGTTAAGGGCTGCCTGCAAGTACATCCCTTCTTTTGCTGAGAAAATGCAAGCATTATGTCTGCCTTCCACACAGGGGCACTGGGTTCCTCTGATGGCATAAGATTCACACTTTGGTGCAGGAATGAACCCTAGCAATAGCCAAATTTGCCATGAAAGCCACTGAACAGAGGATGTGTGACTTGGTCTGTTCTGTGTTCCGGCTTTCTCAGAATGGCCCTGTAGGGCCGTTGGTATCCAAGAGGAGGTTAAAGGAGGTGACAGTGGGGATCACACTAGTCCCTTATGAGCCCCAGTGTCTGGGAACCGAAAAGGGGACATGAAGTCACATATGCCCCCTTTTTTCTCATTGTGTGCTCAGTGTAGCTCAGATGGGCCAGAGAATTTCATCCTTGGTATTCAACTGAATAAATTAACAATAAAAATAACTCCTTAAAACCAATCATTATTTTTGCATCTCAATATTTTTCATTGTTAAAGAGATACAAAATAGATATGTTTGTTGGATGTGAACGTACAGGGTTAGCCATTTATAATTTTTTGAAAATAAATATTTAGTTTTTGCCTAATGAAGTGTTTCCCTTGGCTTTTTTAAAAAAATGCTGTCATTGGTAGAGTGAGCTAGGTTGCCAAACTACTTTTATTTTTCTTATTAAATACAGATTGCAGAAGGAGGTTATTAGCTCACCTGTATTGGAGTCATCATTAATTTAAACATACTCCTAATTTATTGATGGGCTTGCTTTTGGTTTGGCACTAGTTATTTTTCCTCTGATATATTTGTAAAAGTCTTTTGTATTCCCATTTGGATAGCGTTACTTTGTGGTGCTTCTCTGCTGTCCTCATCTTTTCTTCACAAGACTTGACTGAGTGTATATAATGACTTAGTTGCCTTCCTCTTCTGCAGTTACAATGAAGGGACTTTTTTTAAAAGCTCTGATCTCTGAGCAGCTTTTTTTGTGAAGCAGCCTGGGCCATTTCTTGTTCCTTATTTATTTCTCTTATAGGGGAATATAAGTCTGGCATCTTTTCTCTGGCATTTTGTAAAATTTTACAGCCTGCCTGGCACTCATGATTTTAACCCTTTCATCCACTGGACTTAACTTGCTAGATACTTTAATTCCTCAAAATGTGCTTTGCTAACATGTAGCATTGTGGTACTTCTATATTCATAAGCTCCTTCCTTACTGTGCTGTACTAAATCTCAAACATCTCTAACTGTTTTTGTGCACTCCATCAATTACGCCTTATTAGTTTAAAAAAAAAGTCCAAGATGGTTTCCCTTCTTGCTGGAATCCCTACTTTCTGTGTCATAAAGTTTTACTCTGCATAACTTAGGAACCTGATATGTGGTATCAGTATGCTTGCATCTATTATGCCACAGGTATCTGTCTTGATAGTTAAACCATCATAAAGTGTTGCAGGATTTGGTCTACAAAAATTCTAGTGCCACTCTCCTTTATTTATTTATTTTTATTTATTATGGACTCACTTAAAATAATGTCCCCTCCTGAGTTTTTTTGATTGTGGAAGTATAGCTCACTGGTAATGCATCTTTGGTATACAGCTTTACCTGTCCATCTTTTTATCCCATTCTGACTTTCTGTTAAGTCTTATTCTTTTCACTTTCTACTTTTTATATTACAATAATCCTCCTACAGATTCTAAATAGTCCCTGATTTTCTTACGTAGTACTGCACGCACATTACTTAAGTGCACACAGACGTGTCTGCAGGAATTTAAGTACACAGGTAATCATCTTGCTAGTTTCACAACTCCGTCTTCTGCCTTCTGGTGTTATTCTTCTCCCACTGATAATAAGCATGTTGCCCATGCATTAATAATGGTGGATTGGTTAATATCCTCCTCTCTGTTCTGAGTATGTTTATTATGCAGCACTGAGTTAGGGAGGGAATAGTAGAGACAAATGACAATGACAGAAGATAGTTGTATGTATTCTATTTGAAAATGAGTCTTTAACATCCTGACAAATGCCCTTGATGTGTAATGTTTAAAGAAATTACTTCAGCTTTGCAAAGCAGGTGGAAAAAATGTGATAACAAGTGATCCTTGAACATAAGAAAAGACCAAAAGTTCATAAGCTTGACAGAAACCTATTTCATTGAATCTGGCTTTCAGTATTTTTGCTGTACAGACAGTTTTTATATTTCATCTTTTGCTCAGTAGCTCATTCTTTGACTTGAGAGATGTCATCATTTAGTAATGTAGGGGTGAAAGGATTTTTCTGGAACATTTCTTTTTCTCTGTGTTGAAGTCATTTGTGCCTCTGGCTCATATTATTTTTATAATTAGCTGCCCGTGAAGTTTCAAACATTATCATTGTGTAATTTATTGGCACACATATGTATGATGTGACGCTGGTTTGTCTTTCTCTAAAATTCTCTGCCTTTGACAGTTGTGTTGTTATTCTTTTCTCTGAAGCTCTTACCTACTAGTAGCCCTGAGTTTTGGTCTTCTCTGATTTCTACTCAATCTGACATTTATGGGAAATGGGAGAGCTTCAGGATGTTGGGGAATAAAAAGGGATGATTGGCTCCTGCTCTGACAATGATTTATTAAAGAAGTTCTCTTTATCTTACTATACTTGAGATTCTGGCAGCATTTACTGTTTAAAGCCAAGAGAGACAGAGATTTATAACTTCCAGAGAAAGGACTGGAATGTGATAATTTTGACATTCAAGGTCAAAGCCTGTGAATTAATTATTTTTTTAAAATTGTCCATTTATAGGTTTAGAGTAAATTGTGACCCCCTAAAACAGTGAGTTGGGAGCTATTTTACTGTCACAGTACTCAAATTTAAACTCATCCATGTGGGTTTTTTTTTTTCAAATAAAATATTATGTGTTCTGCAATGTTAAGGTCACAGTTTGGGTTTCAGCCTAACATATTTTTGAAGGTGTATTTCATGATTTAATGCATGAGATACATGATGATGGCAAAATAATTAAATTAAATGCAAAAATGCTATTGCAAATAAGGGCGATGCCTCTGTGCCTGGAAAAAGGCGTTTCTCCCTCGAACTTATATTCCCTAACAGGAAATAGTGCATTGCTGGCAACAGACTTTTACTGAATTAGATATCTTGTATTTCATGCTAGAAATACACTTCAGTTTAGTTGGCATTGACTGGTCCAGGAATAAAACCCATCATGAGAGTCAGATTAATTTTCTCTGTGACAAACATATTTGTGGCTCCTCGGGGGCCATGGCAGCATGGTGCAGGAGGGCAGGGGGTGTTCTCTCGAGTGAGGGGCTGGCTGGGGGCAGTGTAGCATACTGCCACTGGGGCAGCCCTGCTCTGCTTAGGGAAGCATGAGGACACTGTTTAGAGACCAGCAGCTGCCAGGCACACACTGTCCTGCCTGGCACTGCTCTGCCCGTGTGCCTCTCCCACCCTGGGGCAGGCCCAGGCACTGCACCACACTGCCCTCCCGACCAGCCAACTTCCTATGTCCACTATCACATGGTGGAAAGGCTCCCGCACAGACCCATATGCCCAGTGTTCTCAGACCTGCTATGCTCAGTGCCCTCCATGCAGAGACCATCTCACCCTCTTTCCACAAGTGCACAGTGCCCCGCACAGCACCACCCTGCCCAGTGCCCCCTGCTCATAGACTCCCCACTGCTCAATGTCTCCACCAGCCCAGCTACACAGTGCCCCACACAGACCTTCCCCACCTGCCCAGAACCTACCATTCCCTCACTGCCCAATGTTCCTCCACAGGCCCCCCAGGTACTCCTCCCCTGAGTCCTGTACCCTGGCTGCACTCACTGGCCTGCTGGGAGGTGACCATGTCCGCCAGTCTGAGCTGGCTGCCAGTCCCTCCGGAGCAGCGCAAACAGCCAGGCAGGAGCAGGAGCGGGACCTGCCCATGCTGGACTCACTCAGGACCCACTTGACTGGCAGGGTTGAGGTGAGACCCCAGTGTGGCTTATCCCCACTGTCCCAGACTGATCCACCCTCTGAATTGGTCCCAAGAGGCTCAGCTCTGGGAAGGCAGGCAGCAGATGGCAGGTGGCAAGGATTATTCAGAGCCATCATCTTGTGGGAGCAGAACCTTGGGAGCCTGCCTGCACTGGGCATGTTCACTGACCCCACCTGCATAGTTGAGCCCCACTGCTGGGAAGTGAACCTTCTACAGATGACTGGGAGTAGCCAGTTGGGAACTGCCCACTTAGCAAAGCTGTGGCCCTGGACTGCCACAGGCAATGGGCTAGATCAGGCCATGTGGATGGGTTAAATGGGTCTATAGTGGACCCAGCACCATTGTAAAGCTAGGGCTGCCCATCAGCCTTGGAATGAGCACTTAGAATGCATTAAGAGTGAAAAATCTAAATTTCCAGAGTAGTTTTAATATTGGATCTCTAACAATAAGTAAACTGGCATGGGCAGTGATGGCTTTAAAGAACTTCAGGGTGAGACTTGGTTCTCTTGTGTTAGGAACCTATAGAATAGTTACTATCAATGAATGAAATCCATCCTTCTGGCTCTCTGTAGCTATTCAACATCCAAGCCATAGTGCAAAAGCTACCTTTCCATTGTGCCCTAGAATCAGGCAATCACCTAGGAGGACTTTATACAGAGCAGTGATCTTCAGTGGTACACTTCATGGGACCGTAAACAGAGGTTTGTGGGTGGATCAGATTAAACAGGACATGCCAGCACTAATATATTTGCTCCCCAGGTAATGGGAGCAACGGTCTATGCTGGGCAGTGCAATCTGTCCAGGTTTTCCCAAGATTATCCATACCTTTTGAGCTAACTATCAGGAAATCTGTAAAAAATATTCAGTACCAGCTGTCTGGTTTTATGGGCTCAGGGTCGTCCAGGGGTATCCTTTGTTTGTACTTCAGAAGTAGCAGAGTTAGTTGTGAACCACTGCTGCAGCTCACCGATGTGGCTGCGTGGATGCACTATGTACTGTTTGTCTTCACCTTCGTAGGACTTGTGTATAAATGCTATTTTCTGCAGACTTTGACCATTCTTCAGTGAGCTCATTGGAGGAGAAAGCTCAGAGGATCTGATCTTACCAAATAGATTGCAATATGGAATCACAGAGTGATAGAACACTAGGACTGGAAGGGACCTTGAGAGGCCATCGTGTCCAGCTCCCTGCCCTCATGGCAGGGCCAAGTACTGTCTAGACCATCCCTGATAGACACTCCTCTAACCTGTTCTTGAATCTCTCCAGAGATGGAGATTCCACAACCTCCCCAGGCGATTTATTCCAGTCTTTGACCACCCTGACAGTTAAGAACTTTTTCTTAATGTTCAGCCTAAACCTCCTTTGCTGCAGTTTAATCCCATTAAGCCCATTGCTTCTTGTTCTGTCCTCAGAGGCCAAGAAGCACAAGTTTTCTCCCTCCTTCTTATGACAACCTTTTAGATACCCGAAAACCAATATCATGTCCCCCCTTAATCTTCTCTTTTCCAAACTAAACAAGCCCAATTCTTTCAGCCTTTCTTCAATAGTCATGTTCTCTAGAACTTTGATCATTCTTGTTGCTCTTTTCTGGTCCCTTTCCAATTTCTGCACATCTTTCTTGAAATGTGGCACCCAGAACTGGACACAATACTCCAACTGGGGCCTAACCAGCGCAGAGTAGAGCGGAAGAATGACTTCACATGTCTTGTTCACAACACACCTGTTGATCCATCCCAGAATCATGTTTGCTTTTTTTTGCAACAGCATCACACTGTTGACTCATATTTAACTTGTGGTCCATTATAACCCCTAGATCCCTTTCTGCCATACTCCTTCCTAGACAGTCACTTCCCATTCTGTATGTGTGAAACTGATTGTTCCTTCCTAAGTGGAGCACTGTGCATTTGTCTTTATTAAACTTCATGCTGTTTACTATGAATTTTGACCTTATCCTCCAAAGCAGTTGCAACCCCTCCTAGCTTGGTATCATCTGCAAACTTAATAAGTGTACTGTCTGTGCTAATATCTAAATCGTCGCTGAAGATATTGAACAGAACCAGTCCCAATACAGACCCCTGTGGAACCCCACTTGTTCTAACTTTCCAGCAGGACTGAGAACATTTAATAACTACTCTCGAGTATGGTTATCCAGCTAGTTTTGCGCCCACCTTACAGCAGCCCCATCTAAGTTGTATTTGCCTAGTTTATTGATAACAAAATCATGCAAGACCGTATCAAATGCTTTACTAAAATATAGGTATACCACATCCACCGCTTCTCCTTTATCCACAAGGCTCGTTATCCTATCAAAGAAAGCTATCAGATTGGTTTGACATGATTTATTCTTTGCACATCCATGCTGGCTGTTCCCTGTCAACTTACCATCTTTCAAGTGTTTGCAGATAATTTCCTTAATTATTTGTCCCATTATATTTTCTGGCACTGAAGTTAAACTGACTGGTTTGTAGTTTCCTGCGTTGTTCTTATTCCCCTTTTTATAGATGGGCACTATATTTGCTTTTTCCAGTCTTCTCAAATCATTCCTGTCTCCCATGATTTTCCAAACATGATAGCTAATGGCTGAGGTATC
Source organism: Carettochelys insculpta (assembly GCF_033958435.1). Classification (NCBI taxonomy): domain Eukaryota; kingdom Metazoa; phylum Chordata; order Testudines; family Carettochelyidae; genus Carettochelys; species Carettochelys insculpta. The sequence continues at coordinate 305,665,067 of NC_134137.1, read as the reverse complement.
TCCTCCATCAGGTCCTTGAGTATTCTAAGATGCATTTAATCAGGCCCTGGTGAGTTGCAGACATCTAACTTTCCTAAGTGATTTTTAACTTGTTCTTTTTTTATTTTATCTTCTAAACCTTCCCCTTTCCCACTAGCATTCACTATGTTAGGCATTCCTTCCTCCGACTTCTCAGTGAAGACCAAAACAAAGAAGTCATTAAGCATCTCTGCCATTTCCAAGTTTCCCGTTACTGTTTCTCCCTCCTCACTGAGCATTGGGCCTACCCTATCCTTGGTCTTCCTCTTGCTTTTAATGAATTTATAAAAAGCCTTCATGTTTCCCTTTATGCCTGTAGCTAATCTGAGCTCATTTTGTGCCTTTGCCTTTCTAATCTTACCCCTGCATTCCTGTGTTGTTTGCCTATATTCATCCCTTGTAATTTGTCCTAGCTTCCATTTTTTATATGATTCCTTTTTTATTTTGAGATCACACATGATCTTCTGGTTAAGCCAAGGTGGTCTTTTGCCATATTTTCTATCTTTTCTACGCGGAGGAATAGGTTGCTTTTGTGCCCTTAGTAATGTCCCTTTGAAACACTGCCAACTCTCCTCCATTGTTTTTCCCCTCAATCTTGCTTCCCACGGGACCCTACGTACCAGCTTTCTGAGTTTACCAAAATCCACCTTCCTGAAATCCATTGTCGCTATTTTGCTGTTCTCCCTTCTACCCTTCCTTAAAATTGTGAACTCTATAATTTCATGATCACTTTCACCCAAGCTGCCTTCCACTTTCAGATTCTCAGTCAGTTTCTCCCTATTTGTTAAAATCAAATCTAGGACAGCTTCCCCGCTGGTAGGTTTATCAACCTTCTGAAATAAAAGTTGTCTCCAGTGCAGTCCAAGCACTTATTGAATAGTCTGTGTGTCGCTGTGTTAGTTTCCCAACATATATCTGGATAGTTGATGTCCCCCATCACCACCAAATCCTGGGCCTTGGATGATTTTGTTAGTTGTTTAAAAAAAGCCTCATCCCTCTCTTCCATCTGGGTAGGTGGCCTGTAGTAGACTCCTGGCAGGACATTACCCTTGTTTTTCACCCCTTTTAGCTTAATCCAGAGGCTCTCAACACATCTGTTTCCTATGTCCATCTCCACCTCAGTCTAAGTGTGTACATTTTTAATATACAAGGCAACGCCTCCTCCATTTTTTCCCATCTGTCCTTTCTGAGCAAGCTGTACCCTTGCATACCAACATTCCAATCATGTGTATTATCCCACGAAGTTTCCGTGATACCAACAGTGTCATAGTTGTATTTATTTATTAACACTTACAGTTCTTCCTGCTTATTATGCATACTTCTTGCATTTATAGATAGGCATCTAAGATATTGATTTGATCTTGCCTCCCAGTTTTGCCCAGAACCTCCTTTTTCTCTGCCATTATAGCCCGGGCTCCCTTCCATTTCTGACCCATCTGCCAGATCTCCATCTTCTCTACTTACCAATGGGCTTTGCTTCCCTGTCCCTATTGAACCTAGTGTAAAGCCCACTGTACTAGGTTAGCCAGTCTGTGTCCAAATAGGGTCTTCCCTCTCCTCAAAAAGTGAATACCATTTCTGCCTAGCAGTCCTTCCTGGAATAGCATCCCATGGTTGAGGAAGCCAAAGCTCTCCTGGGAACACCATTTACGCACTTACATGTTAAAGCACATCAAGTGTCTTCAGAAAGTGAACCCATAAATGACAAGCAGTCATATAGCATCTTAAAGATTAACAAGTTTATTTGTTGGGTAATGAGCTTTTGTGGGTAAGATCCACAATCTGAAGAAGTGGGTCGTACCCATGGAAGCTCATGACCTAATAAATGGTAAGTGCTACAGGACTGCTTATTTTTTGGGAAACTACAGACTAATGGCTTCCTATCTGGTGATCGGAAGAAGGACTTTCCAAAACTGGGGGCGGGGGGGTCCTTTCAGAAGGTCCCATCTCCACGGGCGCCATGCAATTCAAAAAGCCACACTTTTGAATTGCTGTGGCTGCTGTTATGCTAATGAGGTGTTGCATATTCATTGCAGCACCTCATTAGCATCTTTTGAACCCACTCATTAACATCCCCTTTTGAAAGGAAGGGGAACGTGTAGACACAGGGAAAGTGAAAATGTTTTACTTTAAACTATTCACCTAAACCCACTGTAGAGATACAATATATTCAAGACACTGGTTTGCTTCTTACAGTATAACAAAATAGATGATTGCATATTGATGCTACTGGAGCTGCTTAGAGCTACGAATTATTTAACAGATGCAAAATATTTGCTTGATGACAGCATATTGCATATTTCATGTGGGTGATTTTGTACATCATCTTATAATGTAGTGGAAATTGATAAGATGTGCATATCTGCTTTGATTTTTCCTTTTCCAATAGAACACAAAATATATTTCTGTGTTGTCATACTTCTTGTCATAATGTTATTTAATAGTTACCAAGTGCATATCATTTTTCAGTTAAATTTGCAAACCATAGTTTGTTATCATACCATCCTTATTAGTTGGTTGTTATCATTATTTTATAGATGAAGAAACTGAGGAAGAAAGGTTACATTTGTCCATTCCATCAGATTTTCATTTCAACTAGTTTAAAGAGCTTTTGTCTCTCCATTTTGCTGTGCCAGTACTGGTAGTCTTCAGTACAACCTTGTCTACTTTTCTCCCCAGAAACCTCTTCATCTATTTCTGTAGAAAGGTCAAGTCGCTCCATCAGTATTCATATAGGTACCTCTTTATCATTTCATGTATTTCTCCTTAAATCCTACCTTTGGTAAGATTCCCACAAATTACTCCTATTTGCCATTAATTGGGCAAATGAATTTTGTCTGTCTGTGACTTCTTTGCTGAGCTTTGTTCATTTTGTTACCTCATTCCCCCACTGTTCCTCACTCAACATGTCTGTTTTCTCCTCCTCTTGCATTCTATCAAACACATGCATTGTGAGATCTCTGGGGATAGGACTCTCTTCTTTGTTACCTGTCTGCAAAGTGCTGACCCTGATTGACTCTGAGCCCACAGGTGCTACCATGTTGTTGTTGTTATTATTATTATTATTATTATTATTATTATTATAAATGCCCACCACATCCTAGACAGATTTTTTAACTTAATTTAGAGTTTAATCTAATCTACTACCTCAGCCTACCCATTGAACACTTGATAGTGGTTTTCTTTCAAAATTGCTATTCTATCATGCCATTCATTTCTCAACAAATTTGCCACGTGAAATCAATGAAAAATCCCATTTAAAAATGAATGCCATAATATGGCTTATGAAAATGATAATCATAAGTATTTCTGCTAAGAAATTTGGAGCATAAAAGTTGTGATTTGGGCTGGAAAGCTTTCCTGCCTTGTCTTCTTCATCTGTTTATCTGCATTGTCTCTTTCATTTTATGCTTACGCTGTCCCTAATACAGAGTAGACTAGTCTCATCTTGAATGCTTCCAGTAATAAGAACTTCACAGCCTTTCATGATGGTGTGTTCCACTGATTGACTTTTTTACATTTTTCTAAATGCAGTAACCTAAAATATCAAAACAAAACCAAGCATTGTATGGACAAATGGCAAAAGAGAGGAAATGCAAAGGAATATATACAAGATTGCTATCAAGAAATGCAATCAAAAAGTGCAGGAGGCAGAAAAGGAAAACAATGCAGGTGAGGGAATTCAGAAGAAATGTGAACAAAATACATGAATTCTTTCCTTAAAGGTGGTAAAATGGGGAACAAATGAATACAACAAAACAAGAAAAAGTGAGTAAGTTTGCAATATCTCCAATGCAGCTGAAATGTAAAAATGTAGTCTTATATGTTTATCCTTTTTTTAGTAAATTGGTGTGAAGATTCTAGAGAACTTTCTAGAAGGGGGTGGATAATTGTTGAGTAATAATTAACAAGGACATAAGCAGCAGATAAACAGAAAAAAAGATTTTCCAGCATTTTGTATATTGATAAATCAGGACAAAAACACCCAACATTTAGAGAACCAAAAGACAAATCTCAGATTCTCTGAAATAATTTTCGATGAACGCTGAAAGTTGGAAAGTTCACTTGAAAAGTTAAACATGGTGCCAGACTTTTAGAGTCATAGGTACTGTGAATCAAGTAACTAAGAGCTTATTATCTTAATTGTGAGTCAAAATAGTCTCTTCTTATATTAAAGAAGTATGTAAATATGTGAGTTTCATGAGCAATCCAGATGAACTGAAAACAGATTATGCAGTCTCCAGTCTTTGTTCTGCAGTCATCTTCTGCTTCTCTAGGATCCAAGCACAAAAGTTATATCATAAAGTTGTCGGTGCTTCCTCCTCCCATCCCAAGAGTTAAATGTATCACCTTTACCCTAAGCTAGACAGAAGGAGTCAGCAAAATATATCCTTGATACTAATAAAATCTCTTTTCTGAGCGTACAGAAAGCTCCTCATATACACTCAATGCCAGACATCATTCAGTAACTTGTCCTGCATGTGTAAGAGAGAAGAAATCACTGTCTAACTCTAAACACAAAATTTCCTTTCTATAAAGTGAAAATAGTGGTATTTCAAAATGTGCATTGAATTATTGATTATTTTGGTACATACACTGTTAATGTAGCATTACTTAGAAAAGTCTTAGTATAATGGCTAGTGTTCAGTTATAAGAGAAAATATATAGAGATGTGATAGAACAATGTAGCAGAGTTCAATGTTATATTTGCATTCTGACTTGACTGGCAAAGTTGACAATAAGATAAAATTATTTCAAAAGTAACGAGTCCAAGTTAGACATAATAATTGGACCTAACTCAAAATAAGACCACTTATTAGCACTTTATTGTCAGATTCAATTTTTTTGCGGTCATTTTTACAAATGTAAGTGCTAAACGTATGCAGCCACTTGTTCAACATCTTTCAAGTTAATCATTATGCTTTAGCACATTGAGATTAGGTTATTCATTTTTGTGAAAATATTGATAAACTCATTTCACATTACTGTGGCTATGAAAGCTCTGAATATTTATTTTTAAAGATAGATCTAGTTGGTTGGGATGACCTGTAGGATGGTCCAGGTCCAAACAACTGTCTGGCAAGGGCCCTTGTGTGTGGTGAGGATTGTCACTAGGGAGGATCTAGTCTTGAAAGAGAAGTTTGGATCTGGGGTAATTGTCACTAATGGGATGGGAGGGTTCAGCGGGTTCTGACAGAAGTCTGTTTGACTTGACCTATTCATTCCATGCACCATTTTTTCAGCAGCTCACCTCTTCTTACTCAAGCCAGTTGTCATGGTCCCAAGGTGAACTGTTCCTCTGATCCTCTTGTGGTGTCTCTGCGTGCACCCCTAAAGAACGAGAGCTCCTACTTTTAAACTAGAATCTGGGCTACAGTATTCTGTCGCTCAGATGTGTTATTATTATGCCAGTTAGTCTTTCCTCCGCACCTTCACAGACCTCTCCCTAGCACCTGCTGTGCTGAAGAATCTCCCCGCTTTAAGTCTTTTCTTCAACTGGACCATACCCAACAGGCCTGATGCAGCAAGACTTCCTGGGCACAGATTTCTTCCTGTACTCTTGCAGTTTATCTGTCCCATCACAGATGTTTACATGTAAAAGGCCTAGGGTCTGGCATATTGTAGAACAAGCCCTTCCTCGCCTGAAATTATCTTGGGGAGAAATGAGAAGCAACCTATCTCTCAAGCACCCAGCATTACTCAGAGGGACAGGCTGGATGTGGTTGCCTGCTTGTGAAAAGTTGTAGGACACTACTGGCTCCAGGGGCCTTCCTTTCCTTCTGATCTACTTAGTAAGGCTAATGTAGCTGGGGCCTGAGTCTCCAAAACCTCCTGGGTTCAGGTTTATAGTTGCAACCTAATTACCCTCCCTTTTGAGGGATGTCACAGCTGCTCAGGGGACCTGGGATGAAGTATGAAGCCAGGGTAACTGTGATTAATCACTTTGTTCTCTTGTCATGTTATCTCCTCTCCAATTGCTCCTTGTATCCAAGTCAAAACTGTCTGTAAGGTGGAGTGCTCCCACACTATTACTGGATGGATTCCCAGTACCTAACATAGCCTTAGCTGTGGTAATAGCTTTATCTTGAACTAAACTGTTAAAAAGGGGCTCACACATAAAACATTAAATCCAGGAAGACAGATTTATCTTTCTCAGGAACAGCTTGAAAATGGGGGAAAACTTGTTGGCAAGGTTCGGAATAAACTAAGTTGTTGAAAGGTTTAAAAGTATTCTAAAGCAATCCTTATGCTGCTTCCTACAACTGGATGAAATGACTAAATTCTTTACACTATATGTATGCATACAAAACACATACTTTAAACAGTAACAGTCTTTTCTGTGGTGAGGTGAGACATGGCTCTTCACTTGGGTAGTTCCAAAAAGTGTGATTGGGACAATGCCTCACCTAATGAATTTGGCATCACTTAGAGCTCTGCACATGTTGTGCTCTGGCCCCAGTGCCTCCACACCCATTTTTCTTTCCATGGAAGTTCTCAATTTTCCCCTACAACAGACACCCTGGTTTGAAATATCACTAGATGCCAGCTGTTTCCCAGCAGGCTTTTGTGAATGACGAAGAGGAGGTGAATGCACCGAGTACTCCCTGGGTGGGGAGTAGACAATCACTCTCCTCCTCCAGTAGTCAGAGCTCAACTGAAAAGGGGACGAGAAGAATCTCTGAGCTCCACACTCCTCTGCCTGCTGTTAGGTGAAACTGCCATTGTACAGACTATGTACAGCTCTCATTGGTCTTTGACTCAAGACTGGGCAGACCAAGCCCCTGTGGAACTGGCTGCAAACACACCACAACACTCTGCCTTTTGATAGCTAGTCACAGCCGGTCTCAAGGCAGTGCTCTTGGGCTTGGACTAAGGATCCCACTATTTGTAGCCCTCCTTCCTGGCTCTGTCACCTCTTTGCAGTGAGCCCCTGCTAGGATTGCTACTTACCTTTGCAACCTCACCCCTGTCCCACCTATTCCACATGAATCCCTGCCTCTTTTCCTCCTAATGCCCCACTAGGGTTGCAAACTTTCAAGATTGTCTTGGAATCTCCAGGAACTGAAGATTAATTTTGAATTAAATAGTATGTCTTGTGTTGGAATCTCCAGGAATGCATCCAATCAGCACTGACAACCCCATAACCTGCCCCACTCTTCTCTAACCGCAAGGCCCTAGTCCCGTCCTCTCTTCTTATCTTTCCTCACCACCCTCACTCAGAGTCAGGATGGGAAGCTGTAGACAACAGACACAGATAGGAGGAGTCCTAGAATGAGTTGGGACTGTCACGAGTTGTAACTCAACACCTTCCTGCTTCTCCTTCCCACAATAATTGAACATGGTAGCTCTGACCAAGCACTGCTGAATCCAATTTTCAGCAATACTTTTTGGTTGAAAATCAGGCATCTGGCCATCCTAGTCTTTGTTGTGTGTCTTTATGAAGCTTCACTCAAGTGTCCCATGCTGTTGTTCTTCTGTTGGTTTCTAGCCCTAGCTCCTTCTCCTTGCCTGGGGCAGCTGTTACTGTCTTCCCTTCCCACAGCACACACTGAGGCTGGGCTGTGAGCAGGAGCTCTTTGACTGTCTCAATCAGTCTGTCTTAGGGTGCTGGCTACTTACTACTGGCCCTGGTGTGGTGTTCTCTGGTTGGACAGAAGCTCTGTTAGTCACAGGAATCTGAGTTCTTTGTAGCTCTTCTCCTATCTCCAGGTATGAGGAGGGAGCCAACCAACCAGTTTTAGTGAAGGGCCCACAGATCCCCTCCATATCCAACATCTTCCCTGCCTTAATCTACTAACCTGTTTTCCATCAAATCTCTTCCCTAGATTCACTTCCACTCCAATGCTACAGGAAATTAACAGCTGACCTTGGTTAGGCAGAAGGTCAGGAGCGCTAATGGCACTTGTAGTTTATTTATTTTGCACCTCATTTAAAAGATGTGAGCTACTCGAAGCAACCTTACGTGGTTCTCTGAAGAGCCTACATCATTATGTAGTGCTGTCATTATTTAGCTTTTTGTCTCCCTTGCTTCATTTCCTTCAATTGTTTTTCTCTTTCTTGTCACATCTCACCTTAAATTAGACTACATAGACTCCGAGCTTAAGGACTGATTCTTCTTATAGGTTTGTGTATAATGCATAGCAAAATTGGAGTCCCATTTGTTACTGGAAGATAATAAATAAACTTACCAATAATTATGAGTGAATTATATCAATGAATAAACTTCTGATATGCTGAGAAAGATATTTCAAATCTATAGATAAAGTATTGCTAGCTACCTAAAGCTCTTGAGATATTTGTTCTGTTTTTGAATAAACATAATACAAATTATGGTTTTGGCTTCATCACATTTTTAGATACAAATAAGGAAATAACATGGGATCCTATCTATTCCTTGTCTAGCTCTGGTTGTTACCAATATGTAGGCAACTGTTATTTGTGGGCCACTTTATTTAGGACCCCTGAATTATTTGGCAATGAAGGCTTAGGTATGTACGTAATAAAAATGGCTACTTAAAACTCAGGCTTTGGAAGACAAGTGCTCTATTATGTGATTAAATATTATCTATGAAATACTTCATGCCAACAAAAAATGTGGGGTACAGCCATTTGCACTGAAAACATCATACTTGTTGATGATGAGTGCTACAAACACGTGAGATAACATAGTCCAGTTACTGAAACTTTCACATTCACACATCATGAATAAAAATATGTCATATTATGACTCCTTTGTTGTATACTCACTAATAAAAAGCAGGTGGCAATATTTTACTTCCATTTCAAGGTATCTGGTGTATTGTGCTTCACTTATGACTGTAATGTGACCCTTAGTCTGAATGAGATGGGGGATGTGTGGCACATCGTACTGAGTGTGATTTAATCTCAGCCTTGGGACCAAATCATTGAGTATGGCCTATTTTTCCCCCCTTTTGGCTTTGTGCTATATTCCTTCTTGACCAAGGGGCCTTTCATGGCTTTAGTTGTTCAAAAGGGCCAGTATCTCATTCACTTTCTTTTACTAGATCTGCAAAGATGGCTTTGCACCACTAGTGAAGCAGATGGAAACAGTTCTTGATATAATTTGGTACCATTGCTCTCCTAATGGATTTGTCCCATCTCAGTTCCAAATATTAAACTACAACTGCAAACATTGGTTCTGTACCTGGTTATGCATGGATGTCGTACAGTCCCCTTTACTTTGGTGGCCTCACAACAATAAGGTAATGCATCTGAGAGAGCTTTCGGACTTTTTACACACAACTTTTGTACCAATTTAAGTATACTGGTTCAGAAATCAATATAATTAAATCATTGCCTCCCTGTGGTGTGCACTTAGTATACTGGTCTGAGATTCTTATGGCTGTATAGTTAATTTCAATGCATTTGATTATAACATAGCTAAATCAGTACCAAAGTCCTGCCCCAAAAAAGGCAATTGAAGGGGTTTAATGTGTTGGCTACCACTTGCAGCCTGCTTACACAGAGTGTTCATCTCATATTCTAAAGGTGAGGGGAATCAAATAAGTAATCTGAAAAGAGCCTGGCAGTAGTGAGGTTTGGCACATGAATATTCATCATAACAGACTTACATAAAGTAATCAGCAAGCAAGTCATTATATTAGTCTTTCTCCAGGAAAAAATGTCAAGTTTGACATACCCTGCACTGCATTTATAACCTGACTTCAAAATGATTAAGGTTTAGATGGATTAATCTTTTCAAGCAGCATTAAACAGAACATTTTAGCAGTTTCCCATTAAATTGCTTTCAATATTTCTAAAGTTCATGGATTTCAGGCACATAAAAGGCAAACGTGTGTAAAGTTGTAGTCTTACAGCTTTGCACCAAACTACTTCCTCTACATGAAATGTTAATGATAAAAATAAAGAAGACATGTTAAATATCATTCCATCTTTCATGTGGGACTGCTAGTTTGGAGAGATGGCAGCAGGAGCTAGATTAACACAGAGAACCTAGTTGCCTAACTGCCACTTTATTCTAGGATGGGGCTTTCTCAGTATCTCCTGCTGGAGCTCTTGAGAAAGTACTGAGATGTGATAGGTATGTAACTTCAACAGAAGGTTCACAGCTATGCCTCCTAAGTGGAGGTAGGTGCTTGCCCTCCAGCCCAGAGATAGGCAAGGCTGTACTAAAACTTAAGTAGACCTAGCCAAATCATTCAGGTATATGAAATATCACTTTGTAGACAGTACTAGATGGACAGAAGAATTCTTCTGTCAACCAAGCTGCAGCCTTTCGGGGAAGTGAATTAATTACAACGGGAGAATCCCTCCAATTTCTGTAATGAATGTCTTCCACTCTAAATAATCTGTTTATAGACGAAGTTTTCTTCCTAACTCCAAGTAATTTATGGTTTGTTTATGCCTGGAAGCATGATGGTTTTTATTCCTTAGGAATTTTTATCTGGTGTAAGGTAATGGTGGGTATTCTTGTTATCCTTATAAATGTCTGGTACCTTTAAAAAATACTACTAAATTGGTCTCAATGGCATCTTGTGCTAGTGAATTGCATGAGTTAATTAGGGATTATGCAAAGAAAATATATTGTTTCAGTTTAAATTTATTGCTCTTCATTTTTAAATGTAATTTCTTAAATCACCCTTTAGCTGAGAATTTATGTTCAGTGCCTTGGTGCTCACACCCTAGACCAACTGCTGGTAGTAAGCCTCACCCTTGCTGACTGAGCTAACCTTGTTATCCCCACCCTTGCTCTGGCTTATTTATACCTGGCCCTGCAGATTTCCAAGACCAGCATCTGATGAAGTGAGTCTGTGCTCACGAAAGCTCATGCTCAAAACTTTTCTGTTAGTCTATAAGGTGCCACAGGACCCTTCATTGCTGTTACAGATCCAGACTAACACGGCTACCCCTCCGATAGTTGCCAACTTATACAGACTTTTTGCTTCTTTTGTAACTCCATGAATGCAGGCAGTTTTTACTGGAAATGATTAAACATGTTTAACTATTAAGCTATAAATTGTTCTGTCAGACTGTCAAGGTTTGCTTCGACTGGGTGTTCGTGGAAGCTGTAGTTCACAGAAAAGCAATAAACAACAGAAAACAATGTAAGAACAGAAAGAGGCTCAAGACAGCAAATTAAAATCAGCAGGGCACTAGACAAAATCAAATGTCAGCAAAAGACCTCTGGACTAATTTTGCCGTGAACAGCTTGTCTTGGATCTTGATCAGGTTTGTTTTATATGAAAGATTATCACAGAGGTAATTTTACTGTGGTAGTAGGAGAGCAGAGGAAACTCAGGGAGATGTACAGTTCCTGGTTCATTCTGTGAGAAAGTCTTTAATGGCTTGTTTATTTTAAATGAGTGTACACTCGAAGCTCACAAAATGTGAGTTACCCAGGCAGTACTGAATATGGCAAGAGGCTTGAACCAGCAACCTATCATGTTCAGCATCTCCAGAGACTTTCAACAAAACGGTTATAATGGAAGAGCTATATGGAGCAGCTAGTTGCATAAGCATCTCATGATTCCTAACATCAGACAAGACCATGGATGTGTTGTGGTTATATCCCAACAACCAGGGGGCTGGGGGGGGCACACAAACACTTCAAGTAGGAAAAATCTTGAATGACTAAATAAAGAAACCGTAGGCCATTAAAGGGTTTGATACTGCATGATATAACCAACTTGGCATTTTTGTCAGAAATAACAATTTTCATAATTGTAAAAAAATTGTAGAAATATTCATATCTGTTGAAATTATCCTTTTCATCTAGGTAAGTGGATATAAGTAGCTGAGACAATTTTTGTGTTTGGTCAAGCAATGTAAAAATCTCTTTGCAAACACTTCACTGAAATTGAATTTGGATTCTGGCACATTGCACCTTTTTACTATTTTGTTTGTAACAAATACTAATTGGAATGAAATTTTATTCATTTTATTCAGACTTATGTTGCTAAATAGCAAATTTCAGACCCAGAGTTAAATTTGTTTAATCCAGCAAATGATAGAAAAGCTTAGGTCAGTCAGTCAGGAAGCAGAATCTAATATTATGCAACTGGGTGGCCATACACAACGTGTAACTGTTGAATTCTGAATAGCTCACAACCAGCTCACTTTGAAATTATTTACAAATAATGTTTCCAACCCATAACTCAAATATATGCATTAACAAGTATTCATTGACTAATTTTACTAATAAATTTCTAAAATGAATCTGTGAATAAAATGAGTAATCATTAAAATAGTCTACCTTACTTGAATAATCATGGAGAGGTAGCCATGTTAGTCTATATCTTCACAAAACAAAAATAGCTGTCCTCTAGCACTTTAAAGACTGACAACATAATGTATTATGTAATGAGCTTTCATGGGGCAGATCCACTTCTTCATATCTTGAATAAATTGTTTAAATTGTTTGCTGGTTGAATAAATTGGACTTTGCATGGATAATAAGGGCCGTGTCTACACTAGCCAAAAACTTCGAAATGGCCGTGCAAATGGCCATTTTGAAGTTTACTAATGAAGCGCTGAAATATATACTCAGCGCCTCATTAGCATGCGGGCAGCCGCAGCACTTTGAAATTGACGCGGCTCGCAGCCGTGCGGCTAGTCCAGACAGGGTTCCTTTTCGCAAGGATCCCACCCACTGCGAAGTCCCCTTATTCCTATGAGCAGATGGGAATAAGGGGACTTCGAAGTTGGCGGGATCCTTTTGAAAAGGAGCCCCATCTGGACAAGCCATGCAGCTGCGAGCCACGTGAATTTCGAAGTGCCGCAGCTGCCCGCATGCTAATGAAGCGCTGAATATGTATTTCAGCGCTTCATTAGTAAACTTCAAAATGGCCATTTGCATGGCCATTTCGAAGTTTTTGGCTAGTGTAGACGTAGCCAAGAAGAGCAAGGACTCTTATTTTAAGATGGGGCAGAGATTCTGTGATATTTATTTTGTGGTCACAGAGCTTGTAAAGATGATTTAAGAAAAGTCAGAACATCCTGGCTGCTACTGCTGCCTGTGCAGTATCTGCAGCAGTACAGAAAAGGAGGTATTGTTTGCACTGCTGTGGGGCTGAATTAGTGTTCTTAATTCATTTCTCCTCTAGTGGGTAGATGTGAAAAAATCACTACCACCACCTTATTAATATTCTTAGCAGAGGATCCAAAGAGCATGAAGCATGAGCTATTCTCATAGCTCAAAGAGAAGTCCTGCCAGTTCATTTTTGAGTCACATTGATAAAGCAGTGTAAAGGAGCATGAATCTGTCAGTCCTGGACCTTTTGTGGGAATTGAGAACTTCAGAATCTAGGCATGAAAAATGGGCACCTTTTATGAGCCGTAATAGCAATTTCAAAGGAAAAGTATATGTCTGAGGCACCCACATGTGTATTGTAGAGACAGCATTCCTTCTCTCGTATAGTTATAATGGGCTAATTCATTGTTGCAGACAGCATATTGCTGAATAAAGTACCCTTTAGCTCAACCTTACATGTCCAGGATTCAACCAGTCAGGCAATTCATTTGCCTAACAGCCTAGCACTTCCTGCTGATGTTTACAGCTCTGGTCTCTCTAAGTAAAATCCATACCATTTTGATACTGCATGGGAATGCACAAATCACTTTCTGCTATTATCTATCACAAATTTATGATAATTTATGATGGCTTCCTTGAATTTTAATGCCTTTAAACTCAAAAAGCATTAAAGATTAATTTATTTATCCTTAGCTCTCTTTTAAAGGGGACATACTTGTTTCTCTCTGTTCCTATCCCTCCCAGAAGAACCCTAGCCTTCATTCCCAGTTGTACTCTTCCTCCCCTTCTCATGCCAGAAAACCCATTCATATCACTTGTGTGTTGGGAGCCTCCCCTCCCCCACCATCAGACTCATTTCCCTTGTTACTGGTTTTATGCCATTTTTTTAAAACTGCTGGTTAAATCAGTTCCCATTGGGACTCTTCTCCCTTGTTTTTTCCTAAGTGAAGGGAAGGGAGGGTCATGAGTTGGTGGAATGGGGGGTAAGATGTCTGTGAACTACAGATAAAATGACAGGAGTAGCCGCTGACAGAAAGTACGTGTCCTTATTTTATTCCTTCTCACCATTTTGAGCAGATCAAAATAAATATAACACACATGGCTCTCTAATGCTAGGATATAGTGTTTGACATTGAAGAGGATGACACATTTCTTGAACTTTGCATGGCTATTGGGGTGGTCTGTGGGGGGAGACATTCTTCAGACAGAGTATGGGTTCGCACTTTTGAGAGAAACCAGTTCTGGCCTACCCTTCTCAAGGGTACTGCCAGGTTAAAGCATAAGTCTTTGTCAGCTTCCAGACTCATGGTATTACAGTGAATCACAGCTTTCATTTGAAAGAGAAAAGTAGATTACTATCCCTCATGGTACTGAAGAAAAAACTTAAAGATGTGTCTTCAGTGCAGCTGCATCACTGCTGTCCATCTGAGTCTGCAGACAGCCTTAGCAAATATGGGAGAGGGATGGAGTGCCCTTGGTATCTCACCAAGGAATTAACATGAAGACCTACTTCTCCAGCATGGGGAGGCATCACCACTCTAGAGAACTCTGTGAAACAGGAGGAGAAGAGTACAGTGGTCCTGACCCATCCACCCAAGCAGAAACACTGGGGCTGTCAGAGTACATAGTAATGTGCTCCCTTGATGTTATCCTTCTGTTTTTTGGAGAAGGCAGGTAATCCTGCTGCCCCCCCTGTGTGGGGCAGAAGGGAGTCCTGTGTTGTTGCTTTTTTGAACAAAAGGCTGAAGCTGCTTTTGTCATATGAAATTGGGGTATGACACACGGGACACCATGACATAGTGTGCCCAGGGCCACATTTGCTTTAATTTAGCTCAGATTAGGATTAGTCCCAGTCTGCCCCATTATGCACTCAAAGCCTTTCCTCACACACGAACCCATTCTGAATTCCTGGCATGCTAGGCTGGGCCTTAGATATTAAACAGTGAGGATTCTAATGCCTTATGCTTGAGAATGCAGTTCTGCAGCTACCTGCATATTATATCAGCTACATAGTGGGATGTTATGGTTACATATTATTTTGTTTTTTGATGAAGATGCTTCGAGGTAAGAGACAGTAAAATGGGTCCTGTACAAATCCTGTAATTTGCACTCTGCTGCTAACTGCTTCAAGAATATCTTGGATGCCATTTTTCTTTTTCACTGAACTTTGCAGTAATAGTAATTTGGGCACATACATCCACTTGAAAGAGAGGACTCATGGTGAGATACATTAATACTGCCAACTTTGAGCAGAAAGTGGTGTTATTAACACGTGTCTCAAGTGCATTTAAGGGTGGAATGGTCAGTTGACATATTCTGTTGACCAGAATTTGACCAATGACTTTCAGAAAACTTTATGTCCCAAGTTTTAAAATAAATAAGTTTTTCAAAAGCTGCTACAAAGCACAGGTTGCAGCTATTTGCTAAAAAGACAGCATGTTATCTTCAAGGACAAAGGTTCACCATTCAGGAAAGCTCTGTAATTTAAGCCTTGGCAGAAGTACCAGATGAACATATGTGTAAGTAGTTTCCTGACTTGGGGCAGAGTGCAGAAAATTTAGAAGTTCTATGAAATGTTGGAATCCTTTGTTAGTTATCTGAAAGCATTACTTTTGCATATGCAAAACCAAAAATAACAGTGATGGCAAAATTACTCAGGCTACGTCTACACTAGAGAGTTTTGTCGATGAAACTGGCATTCCCAAGACCCTTTGTCAACAGAGTTCTGCCACTCCCCCATGAAGCAGAATCCCTCTGTCAACAGATTCTATTGACATAAAGCCAGTCTGGATGTTCCAGAGGGCCCTTTGTTGACAGACAGGGCTCCCAAGACACCAGGCAGCCTTGTCTACTATGCTTCCAGTTGGTCATTCTGTTGAGAGAGCAGCCAGGCAGTCCAGCCACTCTCTGTTGACAGAGCAGATTGATCTTTTGATCTGCCTTGTGTTCTGGCCACAATCTGTCAGCAGAAGTTTTTTTGGAAGATATCTTCTGACAGAAACTCTTGTTGACAGATCTCTCTAGAGTAGACATAGCCAAGGAGAACTCAATCCTGATAGCTGCCTGTGGGTGTGGGTGTTACAATGTATAGTTAATGTATAATAGTCATTAATAGCCATTTTAATTTGAACAGATACAAGCAGTGACTATCACTGAGGGACATTTAAAAATGGTACAAAAACCTAACATAAATCCAAAGAGGAAAACTAACATTAAACCTTAAAGCAGAGCTTCCCTATAAATAAAATAAAATGAGCAGATGGGAGGTGGAAGCAATATTAAATAAATGCTCAAAGCAATACTGATAAATGCTGGGCAAATAAGTTGTGAAGAACAAGAATTGGAAGCTGTTTGAAGTGAATGTTTATTAAGGTAAATAAATAAATCTCCAGGCATAAAAAGAGGCTATATGAGGTTAAAAGAAAAAAAGAATTAATAAAACTAAATATGAATGTTACATGGATTGATTTATGAAAAAGAAACTAGCAATGGAGAAATGGCTGCACCAGATTCAACAAATCAAGTCAGTGCAGGCAACGTCAGAATAATTGGTATTTCAGCTGGAAAGGAACTGCCCAAACCAAATGAACATGCAGAGAATTTTTGTTTATTTATGTAAGCTGAAAACAAAGCAATTTACCAAAGACTGAGAAGAAAATTGTTAATTTTCTTTTGTCTAGAGTACAAAATGGGAAAGAAGCATGGGATGTGTTTGGAAATAGTTACTTTATTATCTTCTAAAAACATTATTTAATTCTAATGGAATATTAGTCAGCCAAAGTTCACCCTTGAATGCAGAAATGGGTTCACTGCTTCTTCCCTGTCCCCATAAACTGAAGCATGGAAACAGGCAGTGAGTGGACTGCAAGAGTTTAATGAAGAAGTCCTAAAAATGCCGTAGTATTCTTTGGAGCAAATCTATGAATCAATACTCAAACACTAAGCTAGTTCTCCATCAACGTGAGAAAATATAGGAAGTGAGCAATAAATGCAGTGACAACTTAAGCCGCTCATAGAGAAACTAAAATAGCTTGAGAGGGATAGCTGTGTTAGTCTGTATCTGTAAAAACAATAAGGAGCCCTCTAGCACCTTAGACACTAACAACTAACTAACTAATAAATCTATTAGTCTGTAAGGTACTACAGCATTCCTTGTTAAAATAGCTTTGTGTCTTGTTAAATTTACCTCTCTCTTTCAGACAGATCATCGCCAGTATCTTGCTAGAGTGAAGAATAATGTGATGAATGGGGGGGTCACATGTTACCCAATGTATTAAAATCAGTCTGTGGGGTGAGAACTCACTAAATTTCCTCATTGTTCCTTTGGGTAGCATCTGCCTATTCCCCATTTCCCACTGACAGGATAGCTGGTTCAGTCCCCTGAATCCATTGATGTCTCAGACCCATATGGGGAAACTCCACTCCACCATGTGCAGTGGAAGAACATGGTTTCTACATTACTTTCCCAGCTGAAACCACCTCTTCCAAGTTCTCATTTTTTTGATTACCTCCAAACTCTGCGGTGGTAGTGCTGACCCAGAGTGGAATAGACTAATGGTTCCTTCAGTAGCAACTGCTTTGGGGATTTCTGACTGGTCTTGAGAGGCTTATGCCATGGACAGCTGGCTTCTCCCCTCCACAGTTCACCAATCATGGAGACATTATTGATATAATGTCCACAGAGGCATGTTGTATGGGAGCCTGCTTCCCCCTTCTCAGCTTTAATCCTACTTTAGTACACTTTGCCACTTTCTGCACTGCATATGATAGGGCAACAAATTCCAGCTCTTTACCACAAACCAGGCCGCAGCTTTTGTACATTGGAACTACCTATACCAAAGATGAAACTACATTAAAATTGCTGTCTTTAAGTACTGCTATTGCTGGTAGGGTCATAGTATGGATGACATGAACATCATGACTTACTACTTACTATTGCATTAGCATAGTAACATACAGTTTTAGTGATAAGACATTTTCATCTTTTATAATAAGGCAAAATAAATCCCCGTCTATGGTTATCAGCAAAATTGGGCTTCCAACAATCTTACCTAAACATGTTATGAATGTAGAGAAAATAATGCATATGGGGGAAAATGTTATCAGAAGGCTGCGACTTTGCTTTCTGATAACTACCTTTGTCTGGGTGGCAACTGAAAAGTAATTATCCAGGGAGCTGAGGGTTCAACTCTGAACAGATAGTACTAGGACCTTGGGTTTTTAATGTGTTTTTAAAACAAGTTGGTGTAAAACATTTTGATTTTCCCATTGACAAACTTGTAACCAAATGGGAGACTGACAGTTTATAAAAGTGAATGCCAGGGTTATTAATATTGGTTTTAAAGTGATTTTTCTTACATTGGCCATCTCTGAATGAGTTGTTCATTTACACTTTGTGGTTCTATTTCTTGGCTTGTGTGCTGGTTGTCCGAAATTATGTTGATTGCTAGTACAACAACCAGGTTACAATGTAACATGTAAGTGTACTTTACATCTCTTTTGTATTGCTCAAGAACTTTGGGAACTGTAATTTATTTATATGAATTCAACTGGTGTTAATTAGCTTGTCTGTATGTGTGTTTGAGAAAAAAGTTAAATGCATGCTTGAATCCAAAGGGTGTATTATAAAACATAACAAAGAGTAACAGGGAGATAATTCCATCATGAGCTTCATTCCCAGGTTTTATGGTGATATTGTCAACATTTCTTGATGGAATTATTTCCTCACATCTTACTTCAGCCTATATATCACTTTCTGTGGGCTGTTTGAAATGTAATTAAAAGTGGATGCTGTTTATCTACCTCATACAGCGCCAAGAATGGCATGGTCCTATAAACAATATATATGTATTGTTTATAAAATATACACATACACACACACACACACTTTGGTTAGGTTTCTATTATTCCATTTGACTAACACCTGTCTCATGGTTTGCTATGCATAATTTATTTTTTTCTTTTGATTCTTGCCTTATTCTTATTACATATCTAGAACTAGCTGATGACCCCCTAACAAGCAAGCTGATAGACTCAGCAGGCCCCTGGATAAAATGGGGGTGTCGACTCTGCACTCCTGAAGTGGCTGTGCTCGGGCAGCCATCCCTCAGTGCTGCCTGGGTCACCCCTCTTCCCTCCCCCAGTGCCATCTACACTGAGTCACCAGGACCTCTGCAGGAGTGGAGCTGCAGCAACAATTTAAAAGGCCCACGGTTCCAGCTGTTGACTTTGCTGCAGTAGCGGCAGGGGCAGTGGCCAGAGTATCAGGCCACTTTGAATCACCAGGCCCTGGGGCAGCTGCTCCCTTTGCTCCCCATCCCTGCCACCTCTGCCCCCCTTAGGCAAGCCTGCTGCCTAACAGAGCTATAATATTTTATTAACAGTTATATGCAGAGACCAGTAGAAGATAAATGAACTCTGGATAAATTGTATTCAGCCCTTGAGCTGTTTCTATTCTGATTTCACCAAATACATAAAATAAACATTGGGGAAAATGATTAAATCTTTCATGGATCAAATTGGAAAAAAGCAAATTCTTTTCTTCTGATGCTAAATACTGCTTATTTTGAAAGCATCTAATAAAGCATGTGGAAGAAGAAGACAAAAGGTGATGTTAATCCTGAAACATGTATTATACTACTATTTGTGGACTAGAAATAATTTCTGTGGTGTGGTGTTTTTCTAATTGCAGTTTCTTCAATAATCAGTTGGTTTTCTTAAATATGAAATATGATGACTTCTTAAATGGTGCTATACAAAAAAGCAGCTCTCCATATTTACAGCTATTTTTCCTTAGTTGTAAACAATTTTCTTGTCAAACTGCTGAGTACATCTATTTTGAAATTTACATGACATCATTTTATATCAGTGACCCTGAAATAATAAAGAATTTACACTTCAGTGGTTGCCTTGTAAAAGAACTGACAGGTAAGTAATGCATTACACTTGCAGACCAAAGGGAGGTAAAATATGAATCTAACTGGGTATGTTTTCATTTAGCTATGAGGGGAGAATACCTACAGCAAAATTTATAGCCGATGTAAGTTTTTGGCTGGATTCTTGCTTTGATTCTCTCAGTCTGTGGTTTGAAACAAGCTATTGTTTTATGTGCTTTGTGCCAGCTTTAATCTGACTGTTCAGGGTCATTGTCACTGTTACATGAATAATAAGCAGTAGTCCCTGGAGTGGAAGACTTAAAATTGATTAATAGATGATGGATTCAACTTTGAAGGAGATAATATGTCAGTTGTTATATCGGGACCTAAGGTGGGGTGCTGCTCTGAATAAAACAGTGCAATTATTTTCTCATCTTTTCTCTTTAATGAGCTGAGAGATCATTGCTGCTTTCACAAGTCAGCTTGGAGATTAGCCATAATATCTACACTAAGGCTAAATCCTGCCCTTATGCTCCTGATTTGTGCTGGGAGTAGAGGCAGCAGAGGATTAGCACAATACAAGATAGCTCAGGGTAGCAACCTGGAGTCCACCAGAAGGCTCACTTTACTGCTGCTCTGTGAGGGAGCATCCTACACGTCTAGGTAGAGTACACTATGCACTGCTGATCTAGAGTCTGAGAGGTGCATCATACCCTTTAACCAGTGGACCAGCGCCTCATGGCACTCTTGTGGAAATTGGCATTCAGATCTATAGCTGCATTTCTGTCCTACCTGTGCCTGCAGGGGATACCCTGCAGCCTCTTCAGGCCCCAGCTTAAACGTACAGCATAGGGCAGGCTTTGGCATAGGGTGATGACATCTGTAACATAGGCTACCTTGTGGTACCTTTATACTTCGGTCTTTATAGTCACAATAGACACTGTAAATGAAGTCCTCAATTGAAACTTTAAAGGGCGCGATCCATAGTCTATGCAGACTGAAGGATGCCTACTACTACTACATGTAGTAACTTACTGAACAAGTAGTCAGACTGATTTCCATGGCACTATTCGCAAAATCAAGGTACTATCCAGGCTCGGTGAAGGGAGTATTACAATCTTGCTCATAGTAAGAAAATAGTTGTCTCCTAGAAGTTATTAGGTACACACAAAAATATGCCTCTAGATCACGAAGGTTATGCCCAGTTGTAGGACATTTCCTACCATCACTCCGACCTGCAATGGATGAAACACTACCTGCACAGTCAGACACCATACTGTTTTCAAAACTAGGTGCTGCCATATCAGGTTTCTTGCAAGTGCCTCATTAAGGACCAAGTTGTAGCTTGGCCTATGCAGCCATTCTGGGATGTAAGTGAGAATGGGACTTCATGCTCTCTTCATGGCCTTCCCACAACTCCTCTGCAGTCCCAGGGGGAAGATTTGAGCTGTGTGCCCTTGCCCTCTTGCCCTCAGTGCCAAGGGCTAGTAGCAAGTTACTGCTCCAAAGAAATATGCCTTTCTGCCATACCCATTGCCATTCGTGGTGGTCACAACCCTGGAAGCAGCCTGTTTAGTGGGCGCAACATATGTCAAATCCAATGAAATACATTTAAAACAATCTTCACTTTGCTTGCAAAACTTTCCAAATATGGTGGGTGGTCTTTTAAGCATTTCTAAATCACTTGTCACCATGGAGTCCGGACACCAACAGTAGCATCTAGTGGATATTTTTATAGCTTGGGAGAGTGATCTCATAGCACCAGATGGCACACTGAAGAGCAGTTGCCTCCATATCAAGGCATCTGCCTGAAAGAGACTTCTAAGTTTACCCTTGGCCGGATTTGATTTGATAGATGTCAGTAGACGTTGACTGCAGCTGACACACTGAAAGTGCCTTTAAAAATTACCAATCAGTAACAGACATTGGGGCTGCAGCATAGTCCTCTCCCTGTTATGTCTTTAGGGCTCTGGTATCACCAGCTCTGTAGCACCACTGTCACAGACGTGCTCCTGGACACCTGTAACTGCAGAGCTGCATAAGACTCCCTGCTGTGCCACAGGGCAAGTAAGAGCAATCTCTGCACATGTAAGGTGTGGAGAAGATTGCTCCAGGAAAGACAAAGCTGGGATCCCTGGGCAGGGCCACTCAGCAGAGAACTAGTTCGCTGCCATGGAGGAGGCCTCCTTGCTAAATGGTTCCTCCCAGGGGACAGAGCCATTCAGCAAACAGGTGGCCTTCCCCACAGCTTATCATTCTCCTTGCATTCATGGCCGAGTATCTCTATTCTGTTGGGGCTTTCTCCATACTTTACAGATGCAGGGTAGGGTGTTTCTGGCTCAGCAGCAATTCAGGAAGTGTTGTGTGACCCCATTGTTCTGCACTCACTCTCTCATTAGGTGGGAGTGCCAGCATTCCTTGTTCTACCGCACACTGCCTTCCAAACTTCTGCAGCAGATTTCAGGCTCTCCTGCACCTCACACTGAGTCTCTTGAGCCTCCAATGACCCCACAGTCAGTGCTGTCCTAACCCCTATTTCCTACCCAGCCCCTTAATTTTCTGCAGCTATACAATAGTTAAAATACAAACAAATTTTAAAATAAAGTCAATTGTCAAAAATGACAAATGTTAAATAATGAAATCTGCCCTGGATTTCAAACAGGTCTTACCAGTGAGTTTGGGGGTATGTCTCTATTGGTGCATGCTTGATGTGCTATAAATCCACTGTAAAACAGATCACAAACACTTATGGCAAGATCCTGGCCCTCGACTTTGGCAGCACAAACTTGTTGGAAATTTATTTGACTGATCTGATTCCACTTGAGGCTTCCTCCTAAGTGCTGGGATCCTAAGGCAGCATAAAGCATAATGATTTTCCTACTTCCGTTTTAGATGTGCAAAGCATAACTCAAATGTATTGCAGGGTCTGAGTCTAAATGCTGTTACTAACATTAGAAATCCTTGATTTAAATGATAGACTCAGACATAATGCCAGAAGGGATCACCTATCATGATCATCTTGTCTGACTCCTTGCACACTGCAGAGTACAGAACCTTGCCTACCCTCTCCTGCAATAGGTCCCTCATCTCTGGGTGCATCATGATTTACAAATGTCAGGTTACAGAGATTCCACCATTTACACTAATGTAAACGTGCAAATGAGCCAGCACTGCTGAGGAAGGTAAACCCTCCCCAGAAAGGTCTTTGCCCATCTGACTGGGAGAAAATTATTTCCTGGTACAACATATGGGCTATGTCTACATTAGCCCAAATCTTTGAAATGGCCATGCAAATGGACATTTTGAAGATTACTAATGAGGCGCTGAAATACATATTCAGCGCCTCATTAGCATGGCAATGGCTGTGGCACTTCGAAATTGCTGCAACTCACTGCTGTGTGGCTCATCCAGACGGGGCTCCTTTTCGAAAGAACCGTGGGAACTTTGAAATCAGGAGCTAGGAATAAGGGGATTTCGAAGGCCCTGGAGTCCTTTCGAAAAGGAGCCCTGTCTGGGCGAGCTGCGCAGGAAGCGAGCTGCAGCAATTTTGAAGTGCCGCGGACGTTGGCATGCTAATGAGGCAGTTAATGTGTATTTCAGCGCTTCATTAGTAATCTTTGAAATGGCCATTTGCATGGCCATTTTGAAGATTTGGGCTTGTGTAGACGTGGCCATGGTGATCAGTTAACTCCTGAGCACTTGGGTAAAATCCACCAGCCAGACATATGGGAAAGATTTTTCTGTACTTATCCAGAATACTCCTCATCTAGCATCCCATCACTGGCCCTGGGAGATATTTGTTGCTAGCAGTTGCATATCAGCTACCTAAACATATCTCCTACATAAACATATCAATCTGTCTTGAAGCTAATGAGTTGTTTTTGCCCCTACTTCTCTTCTTGGAAGGCTGTTGTAGAACTTCTCTGGTGTTTAGAAGCCTTTATCTAGGGTAACCGTATTTCCCTAGCCCAAATATGGGACACCCTTGGGGGATGGGATGGAGAGGGGGCATGACCCCCTGGCTGTGGCAGCCAAGCAAGTGCAGCTCCCCACTTGCCCCACACCTTGGGGTGCAGGAAACAGGGCTGGGAAGCCAGGGACTGGGCAGCAGCTGTGTTGGTGCAGGTCCCAGCTTCCCCATTCTTGGCTCCCCAGAGCTGCTGGGATTTGCAGAGCACCGAACCTTGCCCACTGAGCACATCTTCCCATTCAGGTATAATGCCTCTCTTGACAGTGTTCTGTTGTCAAAACAGCTGTGTAGACACTCGGGCCCTTTTGTCTACAGACAGGGCCAGGTCACCGGGCAGCCCTGTTTGCTGAGCTTCCAGTAAGCCATTCTGTTGTGGGAGGGCTGGGCACTCTGGCTACTCTCTGTTGACAGAGCAGATTGCTCTTTTTCTCTGCTTGTATGTGTTGACACAATCTGTTGACAGAAGTTTTGCCGGGAAATCCCTTCTGACAGTCCCTTCTATCGACCGAGGCTTTACATGTAGACATAGCTGAAGAGTATTAGTGCACAGAAGTGTCTTATACAGCTTCAAGGAACCTGGGAAATAAGATTTTGCATCAAAACTATATAACATAATAATAATAATAATAATAATAAATAGGATAGGAGAAAAGATAGGGGATGTGTCTTTTTATCTACTCATGAAAAAGTAGCTAATTTTACCTTGAATTGTAAACTCTGGACTACTGTATACCATGCGGGGTCCAGATCCAGGGCAGTTAAACTGAGAGCAGGGATAAGCTACTGTCCCAGCTCTGCACCAGCATGGGCTATCATAGAATCATTGAACTCTAGGGCTGGAAGGGACCTCAGGAGGTCATCTAGTCTAGCCCCCTGCTTAAAGAAGGATCAGCTCCATCTAAATCATCCCAGCCATGACTATATCAAGCCAGGACTTAAAAACCTCTAGGGAGGGAGATTCCACCACCTCTGTTGGTAACACATTCCAGTCCTTCACCACCCTCCTGGCGAAAGAGCTTTTCCTAATGTCCAACCTACACCTCTCCCTCTGTAACTTCAGAGCTCTTTGTTCTGTCATCTGTCACCTTTGAGAACAGTCTCTCTCCATCCTCTTTAGAACTCCCTTTCAGAAAGTTGAAGACTGCTATCAAATCGCCCCTCAGTCTTCTCTTCTGCAAACTAAATAAACCCAAATCGCTCAGCCTCTCCTTAAAGGTCATGTGCTCCAGATCACGAATCATTTTTGTTGCCCTCCACTGAACCCTCTCCAATGCATCCACATCCTTTCTATGCTGGGGGGCCCAGAACTGGACACAGTACTGCAGATGAGGCCTCACTAGAGCCAAGGAGAGGGGTATAATAACTTCTGTATAGCTATGTCTACACGTGAACCCTACATCGAAGTAGCCTATTTCGATGTGGCGACATCAAAATAGGCTATTTCGATGAATAGCATCTACACGTCCTCCAGGGCTGGCAACGTCGATGTTCAACATCGACGTTGCGCAGCACCACATCGAAATAGGCACTGCGAGGGAACGTCTACACGCCAAAGTAGCACACATCGAAATAAGGGTGCCAGGCACAGCTGCAGACAGGGTCACAGAGTGGACTCAACAGCAAGCTGCTCCCTTAAAGGGCCCCTCCCAGACACACTTGCACTAAACAGCACAAGATCCACAGAGCCAACAACTGGTTGCAGACCCTGTGCATGTAGCACGGACCCCCAGCTGCAGCAGCAGCAACCAGAAGCCCTGGGCTAAGGGCTGCTGCAGACGGTGACCATAGATCCCCGCAGGGGCTGGAGAGAGAGCGTCTCTCAACCCCTTAGCTGATGGCCACCATGGAGGACCCCGCAATTTCGATGTTGCAGGATGCGCAACGACTACACGTTCCCTACTTCGACGTTGAACGTCGAAGTAGGGCGCTATTCCCATCCCCTCATGGGGTTAGCGACTTCGACGTCTCGCTGCCTAACATCGATGTTAACATCGAAATAGCGCCCAACACGTGTAGCCGTGACGGGCGCTATTTCGAAGTTAGTGCCGCTACTTCAAAGTAGCGTGCACGTGTAGACACGGCTTATATCTGCTAGAAGTATTTCTCCTTATGCACCCCAATATGCCATTAGCCTTCTTGGTTACAAGGGCACACTGTTGACTCATATCCGGTCTCTCACCCACTGTAATCACCAGGTCCTTTTCTGCTGCACTGCAACTTAGCCACTTGGTCCCCAGCCTGTAACAGTGCTTGGTATTCTTCCATCTCAAGTGCAGGACTCTGCACTTGTCCTTGTTGAACCTCATCAAATTTCTTTTGGCCCATCCTCCAATTTGTCTAGGTCACTCTGGACCTCATCCCTACCTTCCAATGTATCTAACTGTGCCCCTACCTTAGCATCATCTGCACATTTGCTGAGTGTGCAATCCATTCCTTAATCCAGGTAATCAATAAACATGTTGAAAAGTACTGACTCTAGAACTAATCCTTGGGGCATTCCACTTGAAACCGATCACCAACCAGACACTGAGCCATTGACCACTACCCTTTGGGCCCATCTGTCAAGACAGTTTTCTATTCATCTTACAGTCCATGTATTCAATCCATACTTCATTATCTTATGGGCAAGAATATTGTGGGAGACTGTATCAAAAGTTTTTCTGAAGTGAAGGTGTATCACATCCCTTGACTTCCCCATGTCCACAGAGCCAGTTATCTCATCATAGAAGCTAATCAGATTGGTCAGGCATGACTTGCCCATGGTTAATCCATGTTGACTACTCTTGATCACTTTCCCCTCTTCCAAGTGGTCCAAAATGGATTCCTTGTGGATTCCCTTCATGCTTTTTCTGGGCACTGAGGTGAGGCTGACCGGTCTATAGTTCCCTGGATTGTCTTTCTTTCCTTTTTTAAAGATGGGCACTACATTTGCCTTTTTCCAGTCACCTGGGATCTCCACTGAGCTCCATGAGTTTTCAAAGATAATGGACAAAGGCTCTGCAATGACACCAAGGATTTCCTTTGTAAGTCAAGCAGGTTGTCTAGCATATTTGCTTTTCTTACTGCACATCAGGATGGTTTGTTACTGTGCCTTCCATAAGACCTCTTTAAAATACTGCCAGTTCTCATGCACTCTTTTACCCTTCATATTAGCTTCCCTGGGGATCCTGCCCATCAGTTCTCTCAGGGAGTAGAAGTCTGCTCTTCTGAAATCAAAGGTCTGTATTTTACTGCTCACCTTTCTTCCTTTTTCAGAATCCTAAAATCTATCCACCATCTCATGATCACTACAGCTCAGGTTGCCACCCTCTTCTATTTCTCTTACTATTTTTCCCTGTTTGTGAGCAGCAGGTCAAGCTGTGCATGGCCCCTGGTCAATTCCTTCAGCACATGTACCAGGAGGTTATCCCCAACATTCTCCAAAAACTTCCTGGATTGTCTGTGTGCTGCTGTATTGTTTTCCTAGCAAATGTCTGCTTGATTAAGATCTCCCATGAGAAGCAGCATCTGTGATTTGGAAGCTTCTCTTAGCTGTCTGAAGAAATTCTCATCTACCTGATCTGGTGGCCTATAGCAGACACCAAACATTACATCACACCAAACATTGCATCACCTCTGTTGCTTCCACTTCAAAGCTTAACCCAAAGACACTCAACTGTCTCTTCACCCTCCATAAAATGGAGCTCTCAACAATCATATTGCTTTCTCACATAAATCGCAACTCCCTCTCCTTTTCTCCCCTAACTAGCCTTCTTGAACAGTTTATACCCTTCCATGACAGTGCTCCAGTTATGGGAGTCATCCCACCAAGTCTCTGTTATTCCAGTCACCTAACATAAGAACATAAGAACGGCCATACTGGGTCAGACCAAAGGTCCATCCAGCCCAGTATCCTGTCTGCCGACAGCGGCCAGTGCCTGGTGCCCCAGAGGACGTGAACCGAAGACAGTGATCAAGTGATTTGTCTCCTGCCATCTATCTCCAGCCGTTGACTAAAGGCTAGGGGCACCATACTTTACCCTTGGCTAATAACCATTTATGGACCTAACCTCCAAAAATTTATCAAGCTCTATTTTAAACTCTGTTAGAGTGCTGGCCTTCACAGCCTCCTCCAGCAAGGAGTTCCACAGGTTGACTGTGCGCTGTGTGAAGAAAAATTTTCTTTTATTAGTTTTGAACCTACAACCCATTAATTTCATTTGGTGTCCTCTAGTTCTTATATTATGGGAACAAGTAAATAACTTTTCAATATTCCCTTTCTCCACATCATTCATGATTTTATATACCTCTGTCATATCGCCCCTCAATCTCCTCTTTTCTAGACTGAAAAGTCCCAGTCTCTCTAGCCTCTCCTCATATGGGACCCCTTCCAAACTCTTAATCATTTTAGTTGCCCTTTTCTGAACTTTTTCTAACGGCAGTATATCTTTTTTAAGGTGAGGAGACCACATCTGCACGCAGTGCTCAAGATGTGGGTGTACCATGGTTTTATATAGGGAAGTATGATATTATTAGTCTTATTTTCTATCCCTTTTTTAATAATTCCTAACATCCTATTTGCTTTACTGACTGCTGCTGCACACTGCATGGATGTTTTCAGAGAACTATCCACTATTATTTCAAGATCCCTTTCCTGATCTGTTGTATCTAAATTTGCCCCCATCACATTGTATGTGTAATTGGGGTTATTTTTCCCAATGTGCATTACCTTACACTTACCCACATTAAATTTCATTTGCCATTTTGCTGCCCAATTACTCAGTTTGCTGAGATCTTTTTGAAGTTCTTCACAATCTACTTTGGTTTTGACTATCCTGAACAGCTTGGTATCATCTGCAAACTTTGCCACCTCACTGCTTACCCCTTTCTCTAGATCATTGATGAACAAGTTGAACAGGATTGGTCCCAGGACTGACCCTTGGGGAACACCACTAGTTACCCCCCTCCATTGTGAAAATTTACCATTTATTCCAACCCTTTGTTTCCTGTCTTTTAACCAGTTTCCAATCCATGAAAGGATCTTTCCTCCTATCCCATGACCACCTAATTTACTTAAGAGCCTTTGGTGAGGGACCTTGTCAAAGGCTTTCTGGAAATCTAAGTATATTATGTCCACTGGATCCCCCCTGTCCACATGTTTGTTAACCCCTCCAAAGAACTCTAATAGATTAGTAAGACACGACTTCCCTCTGCAGAAACCATGCTGACTTTTGCCCAACAAATCATGTTCTTCTACGTGTCTGACAATTTTATTCTTTACTATTGTTTCCACTGATTTGCCCGGTACTGATGTTAGACTTACCGGTCTGTAATTGCCAGGGTCTCCTCTAGAGCCCTTTTTAAATATTGGCGTTATATTAGCTGTCTTCCAGTTGTCAGGTACTGAAGCTGATTTAAAGGATAGGTTACAAACCACCATTAATAGCTCTGCAATTTCACATTTGAGTTCTTTCAGAACCCTTGGGTGAATGCCATCTGGTCCTGGAGACTTGTTACTGTTTAGCTTATCAATTAGTTCCAAAACCTGTTCTACTGACCCTTCAATCTGGGACAGTTCCTCAGATTTGTCACCTACAAAGGACGGCTCAGATTTGGGAACCTCTGTAATATCCTTAGCCATGAAGACTGAAGCAAAGAAATCATTTAGTTTCTCTGCAATGGCATTATCTTCCTTGACTGCTCCTTTTATATCTCTATCGTCCAGGGGTCTCACTGCTTTTTTAGCAGGCTTTCTGCTTCTAATGTACTTAAAAACGTTTTACTATTGTTTTTTGAATGTATGGCTAACTGTTCCTCAAAATCTTTTTTGGCTTTTCTTATTACATTTTTACACTTAATTTGGCAGTGTTTATGTTCCTTTCTATTTTCCTCACTAGGATTTGACTTCCACTTTTTAAAGGATCCTTTGATTGTGCCATGGTCTCTAATTCCTCCTGTTTGTTTCCCAGGGTTCTTGCATACATGTACAAACACCTTAGGTAATAATCTGATTGGCCTACTTTCTGCTTCTGAACAAGTGGTCCTCCTTTGTTGTACCTTCTTCCACCCCCCCCACCCCTTACCTCAGGGCTTGGATTACCATCCTCCAATGAACTTAGTTTAAAGACCTCCTCCCATCACTTCGTAGCAATCCTTGCTCTGGAAGCAGAATCCCATGGCTGAAGAAAACAAATCTCTGTCTCTGGTACCACCTGCACAACCACGCATTTACTTCCATGATTCGATGATCTCTACCTGGACCCCTTCCCTCTGCATGGAGGATGGATGAGAACACCACTTGTGCTCCATATTATTTGATCTTCCTTCCCAGAGTTGCATAATATGCAGTGTTCCACTCGAGGTCATTCTTTGCTGTGTTGTTGGTTCCTACATGGAGAAGTAGGAAAGGGTAATAATCTGCAGGTTTGATGATTTCTTTAAGTCTTTCTGTCACATCCTGGATTCTAGCTCCTGGTAAGCAACAAACTTCATGAGATTCCAGGTCTGGATGGCAGATGGATGACTCAGTCCCTCTTAGGAGAGAGTCCAAGATCATCACCACGCAACTTCTTCTCTTGTGGGTAGTGGTCATAGAACTACCATCCCTAGGACTACTCATCCCATGCCTTCCAGCCAGTGGGGTCTTCTTCTCATCCCTTCTCTGAGAGGTCTCTGCTACAGCATTCTCCACTATATCACCCATGCAGAGAGCTTGAAAACAGTTGCTTACCTCTGCAGGAACTGGAGGTAACTGAATTTGCTTTCATCTCTTGGAGGTTACATGCTTCCAGTTTTCTTCCTCGCTTTCTACTGCCCTCATTGGTTGCTCAGCCTGATGTGCCTGCAGTACTAAGTTATGCCTTCTATTGAGAAAGTCTTCAC
Source organism: Carettochelys insculpta (assembly GCF_033958435.1). Taxonomy (NCBI): domain Eukaryota; kingdom Metazoa; phylum Chordata; order Testudines; family Carettochelyidae; genus Carettochelys; species Carettochelys insculpta. The sequence goes on along the minus strand of NC_134137.1, from coordinate 305,634,331 downwards.
CTTCACTGATGGACTGAAGGGTTGATATTCGCACCTCAATTCCTCTAACCTTTTCTTACAAGATGATGACCAGCTTGCACGTGGTACATACAAAATCTCTTCCATCATCCAGGAGGAAAACAAACATAGCACATGCAGTGCAGGTCACAACAGCCAACTTGTCAGTAGACTTCTCTCTGTTCAGTTTCTTTCCTTTCTTCAGTGAAAGATATTAGAGCTAACTTAAAGGGCAGAAGAGAAACAAGACTATTTAAAAAATCAAATAATAATATGGGGTTCCCCACAAGGCAAACTCCCAGGCAAGCACCCTGGCTAGCAGCCCCCTGTTTACAGCTCCCACCAGTCGCTAGCCTCTGCCTTGTGAAGCCTTCTTTCCTTTGGCCCTTCTTTCCTTTGGGCCATCAAACTCACCCACAAGTAACTGAGATTAATCAGTAACTGAAATTCAAATTCAAATAACCAAACAGCCCAGGAGACAAACACACCCAATAGCTCTCACCTGATTCAGTGGGGTTCACCTTCTCTCCCAGGCAAACTCCCCTGTTAGCAGCCCCCTGTTTGCAGATCCCAGCTGATCATGCTCCCGCCGGTCTCTAGCCTCTGGCCTGCAGTCGTCAAGAGCTGCAATCCCATGTAAAATCTTGTTCATTCTTAAGTGGGGACATGACCAGTACAGACAGAATGTGTGAGGAATCTAGCTGCTGAAATCTGAGAATTCTCAACATCAGCCTGTGAAATGTGCTTTTTTTCTGATGGCTTATCATTTGGCTACATTTTCAAGAGGAACAAAAAAGGCACAGCCCTTTGCCACATATCAAATTGTTGTTCCAAAGCAGGAGGTGAAAGAAATTTTCAAAGAAAAGGTCAGCACAGGTGGCTTTTTTGTTTTGTTTTGCTTTTTTTTAATACGGGCAACATACTGTTTACCCAGTTTTCATTCTAAGAAACAGCTGAATCATCTTGGCTGAAGTAAAAAAAAAAAAAAAAATCAGCTTGAGGCAGACCTCCAGACTGAAAACTTTCAGTCCAAGCAATTAGAGTTTGGCAAAGTTACTAGCAACTGAAAACATGATCTTATATGAGAAGTATCATGCAACCTTAATAATAGAAACTACTACTTACTGACTTTATAGTTATGTGAGAGAGGAAAAAATAGATAAAAGACGTATGCAAGCCTCTAAAATGCTCATGAGTTTGACAGTGAACAGTGTTTTAAAGGGTAAAAGGAATTAGGAGTAGGAGTTATCATGAGTATCTCCTGCCAACCACCACTATCCAAAAATTAGATAACCTTACCTGAGAGAAGCCATATTTTTATATATTACCAATAGGAAGATAATGTCTGAGCATTTGAAATAACAATGGCGGTATTATAAAAAGAAAAGTGATGCAGTTACATGAATAATTTAAAAGTAGACTGGACAGTGCTTTAAAAGCACTCAAGAGAATCTTCCATTGCCAGAAAGGATGACTTACATGATCTAGTTTGTAGGATTTTGCCATCTTTAATACTTCTGAATGTGTTGTAAGCTGCAAAGCATTACATCTTTCAAAATATTTAGTTTATTGTACTATACTCAGCAGAATTTCAGATGAAAAGAAAGCTTAGGATATGTCAGCATACCATGAATTACCTGACTTGGAGTAATTTCAGATGAAAAATGATGCAACAACCCCACTGCAATGAGTGGAACAAAAATAAAATAAAATAATTGTGACTGAGCATAGGTTCTTAAAATTTGTGTAAGAGCTCCTGGTATTTGGAAGGCTTCTGACTACAGGATTGGAATAATTTTCCAGCCATATTATTGTGATACTCTGAAGCTCTGGCTATATTATAGTTGCTATTTCAGGATACAAATATATCCCAAAATAGCAACTCCACAGTTAAATGCCGCGCTTGAAATAGCAGTATTATTTTGAGCATGGTATTCCGGTTCCATTACCCCTCGTCATACAAGTCACAGTGGAAACTTCAAAATAGCTGCTTATTTCAAACTTCGGTGCTAAGTGGATGGCACCAAGTTCGAAATGACCTAGCTCAAAATAAATTACTCAATTGCATTGCACAAATTGTGTAAGTTATTTCAAGTTATGGCTACAATGTAGCCATAGTCTGAAAGATCTGTAGAGTAGATATCTGCATATCTTCCAAGACTGCCAAAATTGTTCCAGAGGTTACCAATACACTGGCATCAAACGTCATGAGATGCCATAACAGAGTGAAAATGTGGTCTGAAAGTTTAACTACCCATGGCACTTCAGCTGTAGAAATCAGAGAATGCCTATATGTTAATTTTGTGATATAGTTACAGAATCAGTTGCATCGTTTCAAACTTTGAAACTACGTAACAGTTTCATAGTTTCAAAGCTGAGATAATTTAGAAGTTTTAAACCATCTTCCTGAAATGTTCATAGTGAATGGTGTAAATTTCTTACAGGTACTATCATGTTGCAACCCCCCTCTTGGGAGAGTGGGTCTCATGGCAGGAGCTTAAAGTGTGGGAGTGTGCAAGGGGAATTGTGTTCAGATGCTTTGTTTTTTTCTAGCTGTGCTGACAGAATCGCTGGGCCCCAGGCCAAGGGTGCAGAGGTGTGGGGGAGGGAAGGGCTCCATGTTCCCAGAAGGGGTTGGAGCCTTGGGCAGAAGGGATGGGCTGAGGCCTAGACTTCCCTCACCAGACCTTCAGCACTGCCTAGAGCCCTAGGACTGTTGCTCCCTTGGCCCCCACACCCATCAGCAGGCCTAGGGTAAAGTATGTGTGTGGGAGTATGACAAGTTCTTTGCTTTAATATCATATGGTGTCCAATGAGTTAAACTATAATCCAGCTAGCGTGTGGAGATAGACCAGTGGTGGCCAGACACTGCCTGCCAAGCCCTTGTGTGTGGGCTGCCGATGTCCCATAGTCCAGTGGAACCCTCAGGCAGGCTCCTTGTCTGTTGTGCCTTCCTATGCTGCTCACAGCAGCAGGCTGCTGGAGCCACGTGCATGTCTGAACCATGAGCCCCATGTTGGAGGACTCTGCACACTGATGGCACAGTCTTACTAGCACAATCCTCACAGCACCTATTGGCCATTCTTGTGGGCAAGTTCAGTGCATGAAGTTACCCCCAAGAGGCTTGCAGGGCCTCCTCTTTCATCCCTGCCCTAGATCATAACCCAACCCTCAGCTCCCCGTCCTAAAACCCTGCCCCTGTTGCAACCCTGAGGTCCCTTCTGCATCCAACTTCCATCCCAGATCATGCATCTTCTCCATTAGCATAGAAGAATGCAGCCCTTGACTACTTGGGAAATTCTTGGAGTGATCCCCCGTCAAAAATTATTTCCCATCCCTAGGTTGGGCTGTGAAAAATTGCATAAACTACTAACTTGGCTTGGGAGATTCAGAATGGCTCTCAGGGGAGAGGAAAATTGATATTTTGCAGTTTTCATGCCCCAAATCAGTGCCAGACTCAGAATCTGCTTAGCCACCCTCACCCAGCTTAGCTCAGCCCCAGCTCTTTGCAGCCAGCCATGAAGCTGCTGGCTGGCCCATGCTGTCTCCCCACAGACCTTTCAGCCAGCTGAGAAATTAGTTGTGTCCCCATCCTAGCCTTCCTTCTTCCTGGAAAAAGGTCTCACCTGCCAGTCAGAGCCAGGGTGGGAACTCCAACCATCTCACACTGTGAAAACAGCTGAATTCTGAATACACAAATGATAAGGTATTCATGCCATAGAGCTGATTGGCTGCAGCATTGGAAACTGCTGATAAGACTGCCTGTGCACTAGCTGAAATGCTACCAACAATGGATGCTCCTCTGGGTACAGAACATGCCCAGCCCCTTTCGTTTACACAGCTACGCATTGTGGTGCACCCCTCACCTGTCACTTGTTATGATGTCATCCTCAACTGTGATAACTAACTAAAACTAACAAAAGAGAAAAGTGGAGGTAAAGCCTGAAATAAAATTGTTGCTAATTACCTATTAGACCTGGAAATACTGTAAGTCAGTTTTAATAAAACCAGGGTGTTTTGTACTTACTATTTTATACTCTAAGCTGGTGCCTATGACTGTATATGACAGATCAATATGCTGCTTCTGCTTGTATTTCCCAGGGCATATTTTCTTTGGTAATATCTAACCATGATTAAAATTACTTCCAGTTGTCATGCTTAACAGTACGGCAAACAATATATGCCTATGTTATGGCTTTTATTGGCAGTGAATCTTCCTATATACTGTATGGTAAAATGATGAAAAGATAGTAAGAATAAGTGACTAGTGGAAACAAATAGTAGTCCTAATAAAGCACTTCTTAGCACTTTCCCTTATGGATAGTAGATTCTGCCTTCTAAAGCTTTCCTCCCTAGCATGGATGATTGGTAGTGACAGATGGGCAGGTCTCTCAGGTTTGGCCAGTATTAGGCAGGTAAGTCGATTTCAGATACACAATTCTAGCTGTGGCAATTGCATAGGTAGAATTGACTTATCTGCAATTGACTTACCTGGACATCTACACAGAGGGAGGTCAATGGGAGAAATTCTCCTGTCAAACTCCTTTACTCCTTGTGATAGCAAGGCATAGAAGGGTCAACTGCCAAGCACCGATAGCTTGATTTCATGTGTCTCTAAAAGGCTGCGTCTACATGTGCACGCTACTTCAAAATAGCGCCCGTCACGGCTACACATGTTGGGCGCTATTTTGAAGTTGAAATCTACGTTAGGCGGCGAGACGTCGAAGTCGCTATCCCCATCAGGGGATGGGAATAGCGCCCTACTTCGAAGTTGAACATCGAAGTAGGGCACGTGTAGACGATCCGCGTCCCGCAACATCGAAATAGTGGGGTCCGCCATGGCAACATCGAAGTTGAACGTCAACGTTGCCAGTCCTGGAGGACGTGTAGACGTTATTCATCGAAATAGCTTATTTTGATGTCGCTACATCGAAATAAGCTATTTCGATGTAGCGTGCACGTGTAGACATAGCCAAAGGCACGCAAAACTGAATTCCAAAAAATGAGTCAGTCTTCCCCAAAGTATAGACAAACCCTTAGTGCACAGAACCTTCTTCAGCCCTTCTCTGTTAGTTAGATATGAAACTGCATTGTTAAATTGTGTTTACAGTCTCTTCCATGTTAATGGTGCAGAAGCTCTATTTATTTGTTATCCTTCCACTGAGTACCAGAAAGCACAGTGTTTGAGTCTGCTGTCTCCCTTCTGAAATAAGTTTCTCTTGGCACTAAGGTCATGTATTAATCTGAGGCTTTAACATTGCTATATTCCTAGGAATGGTCTTTGAGGTTGCTAGGATACTGACTGGTGCACTGACCTTTCTGACCAATCGTGGCACACTTTATGCCAATCTCCTCGACATCTAGGTTATCTCTAGCTGCTACTGTCACATGCCAAAGCCTTCAGTGTAGTAACGGATATGTAGGTTTAACCCATTATAGCCGTACGTGTAAAACAAGGATTCTCAGAAGTTTCCGTCATCTTCCCTGCTGTAATATTAGCGGTATAGGTCTGCAAGGCTATGTCTACATGGCTATGTCTACACGTGCACACTACATCGAAATAGCTTCGTGTAGCGACATCGAAATAGTCTATTTCGATGAATAATGTCTACACATCCTCCAGGGCTGGCAACGTCGACGTTCAACTTCGATGTTGGGCAGCACCACATCGAAATAGGCACTGCGAGGGAACGTCTACATGCCAAAGTAGCACACATCAAAATAAGGGTGCCAGGAACAGCTGCAGACAGGGTCACAGGGCGGACTCAACAGCAAGCCGCTCCCTTAAAGGGCCCCTCCCAGACACAGTTGCACTAAACAACACAAGATCCACAGAGCAGACAACTGGTTGCAGACCCTGTGCATGCAGCATGGATCCCCAGCTGCCGCAGCAGCAGCCAGAAGCCCTGGGCTAAGGGCTGCTGCACACGGTGACCATAGAGCCCCGCAGGGGCTGGAGAGAGAGCGTCTCTCAACCCCTCAGCTGATGGCCGCCATGGCGGACCCCGCTATTTCGATGTTGCAGGACGCGGATCATCTACACGTGCCCTACTTCGATGTTCAACTTCGAAGTAGGGCACTATTCCCATCTCCTCATGGGGTTAGCGACTTCAACGTCTCGCCGCCTAACGTAGATTTCAACTTCGAAATAGCGCCCAACACATGTAGCCATGACGGGCACTATTTCGAAGCTGGCACCGCTACTTTGAAGTAGAGTGCATGTGTAGACGCGGCCCATGACAGACTAAGCTCAAAATAAGCTATGCAATTTGTGCTTCACATATTGCATAGCTTATTTCAAGTCAATTTTGAAATAGGCTATTTTGGCATATGGTGCTCTCTAAATGGTGCCACGTACTGCAATAAAGCACTATTTCAAGGCATCCCTCACTCCTCCTCCAGTGTATAGGGATGTTGAAATAGCATGCCCTTTATTTAAATAAATATTTCAAAACGATGGGCACATTGCATAGACGTAGGCAGCAATTTCAGGATACCACAGTATCCTGAAAACTCCCCCACCACGTAGACACAGCCCAATAGGCCATGTGTTATTATGAGCTTCTGTTTTTAATATATTTGAATGCAAACTCTAAGATTTACAGAATCTGCCTTATAAAACTCTGGAGCTGCATCTACACTGGAGAGTTTTGTTGACCAAACTCACAGGCTACATCAACACTACTCCTCCCTTTCAGAAGGGGCATGTAAATGCAGTGGATTGAAAATACTAGTGAGGTACTGATATGAATATTCAGCACCTCATTTGTGTAATGGAGGCCACTCACCATGTCAAAAGTGCTGCTTTCAAAATGCAAAATATTCATATCAGTGCCTCATTAGCATTTTTGATCCACTGCATTTACATGCCCCTTCTAAAAGGGAGAGGTAATGTGTACACAGCCACAGAGTGTCCACACGGAAAATGCATTCTTTTGACAGTAAATTGACATAACTCAGCACTTTTGTTAACAACTTTCTTCCTCTCCCGCATAAGGCATAAAGCCTTTCTCAACAGAATCTGTCAACAAAAAAAACAGTGTGGATGCTCTGCAAGGGGAGTGTCTGTTGAGAGACAGGGCTTCCTGGTCACCGGGCAGCCTTGTCTTCTGTGCTTCCAGTTGGCTATTCTGTCAAGAGAGTTGCCAGGTGGTCCACCTGCTGTCTGTCAACAGAGCTGATTGCTTTTTTCGACCTGGTTTGCTATCTGGCTGCAATCCAATGACAGAAGATTTCTCGGAAGATGTCTTCTGACAATAACTTCTGTCGAAAGATCACTATAGTGTAGATATAGCCTGAGGATGTGTCTACGCCAAGAGATAAAATTGAATTTAAAGGAGATAGCTCGACATTCAAATGTCAGTGTCTTACTGTAAATGTCATGAGCTCGAGTTAGTCTGCCTTAATATCAATAACAAAATGTTGATATTAACAGACGGGTAGAGCATCAATTTTGAATTTAAAATCTCAAAGCTAGTGTGGAAGCATCATGTCCTTAATTCAAATTTATTAGCGTCCACAAGTGTCCCGTTTTCATCCCACAAAGCTATGTGCTGCACCTGGCTCACAGCTCCCCTTTACTAGCAAGAGCCAGGAAATTGACCAGGGCACTGTGCTGTCAGTTTCCCAGGTCCTGGAGCTTGGGGGAGCCAGGAAATTGACCAGGGCTGCTGAGCTGTCACTTTCCCAGGTCCCACAACTTTATTGGAGCCAGGAAATTGACCAGGGCTACTGTGCTGTCAGGTTCCCCAAGCTAAAGGGACCCAGGAAACTGACAGCGCTGCTGCACCTGGTTCCCAGCTCAAAATGCAGGACTGAGAGAACTGTGGGTTAGATTCCCACAATGCACTGCTGCAACGCTCAATGTTTGGTGATTTCAGTGTTGAAGCAATGTGTCAAATTTGTTGTGAGCCTGTGGGAAGTGAGGATACTCAAAATCAAATTTAAAAATGGCATTATAAAATCGATTTTAGTAAATTTGAATTTATCTTGTAGCGTAGACGTAGCCTTCAAGTCTGTAGGTTCCAGACATAAAATGACTGCTGTGTTGTATTTGATGTGAATTGAATACCAGTGTGAAACATTAAATGCTAGACTGAATTTTTCTTGCTCACTGAGTTGGCTGCCTCCTACACTAAAATGTAAAACTGCTGAGGGAATGATCCAGACTTTGATTAACATGGCCAAGATGGAAGTTTGTTGGTTGAACTCTGAAGAGTAGCTGTCATATTGCCTGCCTGCTGAGATTAGTACTACTAGTCTCTCATTCACAGAAGCATACAAAATGTAACTATGTATTTTTTCTTTACATCATAATATTAGTACCTCTATGAAAGAGATTATTTGTAATTCAGGTAATAGCAAGCTCAACCTTTGTCTGCTCTGTGGCAGTTTTGTACTTGCTTACATTCAGGTGAAAGACCTGATTTTCTCCTAATCTCCTAAACTCCCTCCTTCTCCCAGGTGTTTTTTCCTCAGAGGATGGAAAACTCAGGCTCAGATTGTAACACTTCACTGTCATTGCCCTCTTCCATACCTGCTGCCAAGATCTGGAAGAAAGGACAGTAGTGACAATAGTTTGTGTAACCAACTCGAGTGACAGCTCAAAAAATCCTGCTCTGATGACACAGAACCCACCAGAAAAAAAGGCTGAGACAAGAAAACAGAGCTACTGGAAATATTGGTCTCCTGGCTGACAGTTGATTAGGCTAGACAAGAGATATTTCCTTTATTTTTTGTAGGCTAGAAATCCATAGGGTACTCCTAGCTGTTGATGTTGGTTTGGCTATCTAGACAAGTAGTTTTAATGGATTTCCCTGCCAGTGTGCTGAATGTGATTGCAATGAAGCATGAAACAACCTCTTTTAATGACTTAAACTGGTGCTTGCCCAGAGCTGATATTACATTTTAAAAGCCTCCTAGTCCTTTCAATAAGTGAACAGCTACCAGTACACATTCGAAAATGAGTGAGAGATTAGTTTAGAAATGTCAGAAATCTAATGAGTATTGTACATAGCAAATATTTCTGAATGTTCATTGTGAAAGCCTCATGAAAAAAGGTACTACTGAAACTTTGGTTCTGAGGCCATTTCCTGTCCAGTGGCTTTCTGTTATAAACCAATATCCTTTTTTCTTTGCAGCTGGGATGACAGCAGCTCAGTTAGTAGTGGCCTCAGTGACACTCTTGATAACCTCAGCACAGATGACCTGAACACCACCTCATCTGTCAGCTCTTATTCCAACATTACTGCCTCTTCAAGAAAAAATGCTCAGACTCAGGTAAGTATCTTTTCTTTGCTGCCTCTTACCATACCATTTCAAGTGCATCACATGCCAGGAAAAGTGTATTCATACACAATACATACAAAGCATACCTCATACAAGAAATAATATCTTCAGTGGCAGTACATACAAAACAAATGCCAGGCTGAATATTTGACATGGTTTTTCTATTATACTAATTGACAAGAAGCATTACATTCCAGTAAACGCAGAATGCAATGTAGCTAAATTGGGAGTAGGTGGATTTTGACTCACCACATCTTACTCTCCTAGAAATGGCACAGTTTAAATTAATCCAGTTTTCATGTATCATCACATGTAAAATGTCATGTTGACATTATATCCAGAGGGAAATTATTTTCCTTTTCCCTCCATAGGGAGAAAGGAACTGGCAGAGGTATACTGCTCTCCTGTCTCCTCTCCTCCCTGGGGAGAGAGAAACCAAGGAGGGGAGGGGTGAGCTTTTCTTTTACCCATTCCCTTCCATCAAGAGAGTGAGATGTTTAAGACTATCAGGGACATGGCTCTGTGAGCAGCTTCATTCCCATGTTTCAGAGCTGTTAGGACAACTACTTAGTGCTCCTGCTCTGTTTTTGTGTGGGTTTCAGTTCTTCTTCTAGGTTCCTCTGTCACAGGAGTCTGAGATCTTCCAGGTTAAGGGTTCGAGTGGGCTGTTACTCTTGCTCAAAGCAGAGTAAATCTAAGTGCCCACTTACAGCAAACAGTTGCTTCAGTTCCTGCCTGTTTGGTGGAGTGGAACATTAGAGCCAGCTGTCTGCTCTTGGAGTGATTAAGCCACACTACTACTCTTCTGCCATTCACATTCTGGCCCCTGCCCCTCTGGCAGCCAGCACAAGGCAAGACCCAGGCTTGTCCTCCCCTAAGAATGGCTTAATCTGTACAATAGTAACAAAGAGGAAGCCGTGCTAGTCCATACATTATCAAAACAGAAAGCAGTCAAGTAGCACTTTAAAGACTAGCAAAATGGTTTATTAGGTGAGCTTTTGTGGGACAGACCCACTTCTTCAGACCATAGTCAGACCAGAACAGACTCAATATTTAAGGCGCAGAGAACCAAAAACAGTAAGCAAGGAGGACAAATCAGAAAAAGATAATCAAGATGAGCAAATCAGAGAGTGGAGGGGTGGGGGGGTAGGTCAAGAATTAGCTTGAGCCAAGTATGCAGACGAGCCCCTAGAGTGACTCAGAAAGTTCCCATCACGATTTAAACCATGTGTTAATGTGCTGACTTTGAATATAAAAGCCAGCTCGGCTGTTTCTCTTTCCAAAACGGTGCGATAATTCCTTTGCAGTAGTACACATACCTTTAGGTCATTGACAGAATGCCCCATTCCATTAAAATGTTGACTAACTGGTTTGTGGATCTGGAGTGTTTTGATGTCTGTTTTGTGCCCATTGACCCTTTGTCTAAGGGAGTTAGAAGTCTGTCCAATATACAAAGCATCTGGGCATTGTTGGCACATGATGGCGTATATGATGTTAGTAGAGGAGCATGAGAAAGTGCCCGTGATTCTGTGAGTAACCTGGTTAGGTCCAGTGATGGTATTTCCAGAGAAGATATGTGGACAAAGCTGGCAGTGGGCTTTGTTGCAGGGAAAGGTTCCAGGACTGGTATTCCTGGGGTATAGACTGTGGCTGTTAAGTGAGGATCCTCATGAGGTTGGGAGGTTGTCTGTAGGAGAGAACAGGCATGTCACCCAGGGCCTTCTGGAGTGTGGCATCCTGATTAAGGATAGGTTGTAGGTCTTTAATAATTCATTGCAGTGGTCTGAGTTGGGGGCTGTAGGTGATGACCAGTGGTGTTCTGTTCTTGGCTTTTTTGGGCCGATCTTGGAGTAGCTGGTCTCTGGGTATTCGTCTGGCCCTGTCGATTTGTTTTTTTACTTCTCCTGGTGGGTAATTCAGGTTTATGAATATTTGGTAAAGTTCTTGTGGTTTTTGGTCTCTGTCAGTTGGATCACAGCAAATGCGATTGTACCTAAGAGCTTGACTGTAAACAATGGATCTAGTCACGTGTGCAGGATGGAAACTAGAAGGGAGTAGATAAGTATAGCGATCAGTAGGTTTTCGGTACAGTGTGGTACTGATCAGGCCATCCTTGATTAGTGCTGTAGTGTCCAGGAAATGTATCTCTTGCATGTTGTAATCGAGGCATAAGTTGATGGTGGGGTGTAGATTGTTAAAGTCTCTGTGGAATTATTCTAAAGCCTCTGTACCATGGGTCCAAATCATAAAGATGTCATCAATGTATCTTAAGTAGAGGAGTGGTAATAGGGGACGAGAACTGAGGATTCGTTGTTCCAGGTCAGCCATAAATATATTAGCATATTGTGGGGCCATGCAACAATCTACACCCCACCATCAACTTATGCCTGTTTTTCATTCTCTGTGCCTTAAATATTGAGTCTGTTCTGGTCTGGCTGTGGTCTGAAGAAGTGGGTCTGTCCCACGTAAGCTCACCTAATAAACCATTTTGCTAGTCTTTAAAGTGCTACTTGGCTGCTTTCTGTTTTAATCTGTACAGTTTTTTAAATCCCTTTATTTCCTTCAAAGTAAAAACATTACATGTGTTCCTGTCCCACCATCTGGACACCTTTAGACAAGTTGAAATTCCACAGTATCAGCATATTGTTTTCATAAATCTCTATCAGCAGAATACAAGTAAAACCCTTCCAGGAGCACACTCATTACCCCCTCATTACATCTCCTCAAATGTCCAAAAGGGCATGAAGAAGTTTAACAAACTGTATACTCTTGAAAGCAAAGAGGAAAATGAGTCTCGCAGTGAAGGATCCTCCACAAAGAATGCACTGCCAGATGTCTCCTCTTTCTATGAAGGGACCATGAGTTTGAGCACCCCAGCTGGCCACTAAGGCTAGACATAGAAAGTCAAAGGCAGATACGTAATTTTAGCTATGTCAATTGTGTAGCTAAAATTGATGAATCTGCACACAGCTAATTTGTCTGTCTTTATGTGTAAATGTCAATGGAAGAGTTTCTGCCTTTGGCCTCCCTTCTCGCAAGATACAAGGACTACAGAGGTTAACTGTAACCTGTGAGAGCTCGATTTTGCGCATCCAAACTTGACTCACAAAATCAAAGTCTGGAAGATCGACCATAAGCAGGTTGATCTTCTGTGGTAGTGTAAAAGTAACCTAAGACTTCATGGCACTGGGAGAAAGTTAGTGTCTCAGGTAACCTGATCTGGACTGTAAATGGCAATGCTGATACTGAATTCTACTTAGACACATTCATGAGACACCAGGGCAGCTCAGTCAGTTGTTCTGTGCTCTCAGCATGCTGCTCCACTTAATAAGTGAACAGTCGTGTTCTCAGCTGACTTCATTTTCTTTGTGGTCTCTAGATGTGGCCCTAGGTGGAAAGTCATCCAGTGTAGCTGGGAGCATGCTGCTCAGTGCAGCCCAGGTATATTAGTTCTGCTTGAGACAGAACGGTAAAAAATAGCAGTGTAGCCAGGGTAGCAAAGATAGCAGCTTGGGCTAGCTGCCCAAGTACATGCCAACAAATTCTAGACAGATTAGTAATCAGATGTCTAACCTATGTAATGCCAGCAATATCACTCGTTCCAGTATGCCAGAGCTGTAACTTGCACTGGGGAGTAGACTGCTAGCTATGGGACAGACATTCTTCTTAGCATGAAAAGAGACCAAAAAAAAAAAGAAAAAGTCCCACTGGAAATTGCCATTACCTGAGCTACTAGTGGCAGGCCCAGGAAAGTCAGGTCTTTAAAGTTCAGACCTGGGACACAAAATGTTGTCAGCCCTCCCTCAGTTGGAGTGTTAGTGTAATCATCCTCAGTTCTTCGCATGATTCTTTTCCAACCTACCTGTGTTGCCTCCATCTTGACTGGACTGGGCTCAAGCCACTTAGGACTTGTCTAAATCGTACCTCAGTGTTGATTTCAGGGTGTGAATTGTAAATTGCACCTATGCATTGTGATCCAGATGCCCTGTGTGGAAGCTGCTGGTGCATATAAAGAGAGGCCTCTTTCAAACAGGCATTGCTCATCCTGCTAGAATGTCAGCTCTACTACCGGGGGGGTGGGCGGGGAACATCCCCTGCCAACAAAGAGATCGTGGGCTCCTTGCTGTCATCAGTGAACATGACTGGAGCATCTAAATGGGCTATGACAAGGAAAGGAGATTGGCCTGTTTTATTTTTTTAAAAGAAGAGGGTTAACAACCATGTCATGGATGAAAGAGGGGCAAAAATCTTTCAAAGAAGGATTTTGTTTAGCATTTTTGCAGATGTTGCAATTTGCTTTAACAGGCCTTTCTATATATTTCTAAAAATCTGTCTTTGAGAAAAGCTCTTAAAATATCACCATCTCAATAACAACATCCACAAAAACTCACTGCTAAAGCACTCGGCAGCATTTGTATGTGTATTTGCTTGGATTCTGTTTCCATCATCTTTGTACACAGCCTGTTTCCCTTCCTGAAGCAAATCTAAGGCTATGTTAACATAGTCAAACATCATATTTTTTATGTCTCAAATACTATGCATTTCAACAGCACCTGATTATTACTGTATGCCGTCATGGGGCGCTCACTCACTGTAAGTGGTGTCTTCTGGCAGTTCTCAGGACTAGTTCTCTTAGGCTGTATCTACATAGCAGCATTATTTCAAAATAATCCATTCCAGAATAGCTATTCTGAAATAGCTTACTTTGAAATAACACAGATACACACAAGGACTGTGTCTACACTTGCATTCTTCTTTCAAAAGAGGAATGCAAATGAGGCAATTCAAAAATGCAAATGAGGCACTGATTTACATATCTTGTGCTTCATTTGCAAATATCTTTTTGGAAAAGATTCTCAAGAAAGAAAAAGCCAATGTAGCTGGAGATCTTTCAAAAATAAACCCCATCTTCAAAAGAACCCTTCTTCCTGAAACGAAGTAGGAAGAAGGGGCTTTTGAAGTTGGGGGGTGGTCCTTTCGAAAGGCTCACATCTTCATGGGCCCCGTGCTTTCTGAAACAGCCCATTCAAATCGTGCGTGGCCACCATTATGCTAATTAGATGCTGTATATTCATGTCAGTGCCTCATTAGCATCTTCCGAATAGTCTCGTTAACATGGCCCACTGAAAGGTGGGGGCATGTGTAGACACAACCAAATAGTGGCTGCTGTTTCAAAGTAACTTTGCTGTGTAGACACACCCTTTTTGGTTTTCTTTTCTGGGATACAATCTCACTGCACCTGTTGTCCAGGCAATGAAACTCTGTCATTGGTTGATAGGGGAAACTAGGCCAGCTCACTGCTCCATCTTCCAGCCTAGGGAAACTATAGCATGCAACAAAGGTCTGCTAAGGGCCCAGGTTTACTGCTATCTCCCTGGATTGCTTCCTATTCTGCCTCCCAGAGGTTTTCTGCTTCACATGTCTCTTTTCTGAGATGGGCCCTTTGTCCACTATCAGGGTGACAAGATCTTTCTCCAGGTTCCCTCGTTTCCTGGCTAATACACAGAGCGGGTTGGAGATCCCTTCACTGCCCCCACCCTTTCTTTTTTCTCTCTGTCTCTCTGTCTCTCTCTGGTGAAATAGACTTGCCTGGACTGCTGCCTCCAACTATAATTACTCTGTACTTAGCAGTCTCTAGTCTCTCACATTGCCCTGTCTCTTTCAAGTAATGTAACAGCACCTTACAAATAATACTGCTTTCCCTTGATGTTATTACTAAACCACATAATGCATTTTCAATTCCTCTAAAAGCTTTTGCTTTTCTTTTTCAAAGCCCATACTTACCCATAGGAGGTGATCTATTTTTCTTTCACGCTCGAGAACACACACAGTGTATCTTTATTCAAAAAGGACTTTCTTTAGCCAACATGTCCAGCTGGTACTCTAAACAAAAGCAATTCATTAGTTCTATCCAGACCCTCAAGTATGTTGTAATCCTCAACTTTAGGACACGGTTCAAAACATGATGTCCTTTTTACATTTTTTTTTTGCTGGGTGGGGGGTATTCTTATTTTTAAAATTTTTTTGTGCTGGTCTGTTGATAGACTTTAATAGACTCACATTGTAGCTCTTCTTTTCCCTTGTTATCATCACCCAGAAACTCTCAGTAGGACTGTCACTCACTTCCTATTGGAGCTCAGAGCACATTTATACATTTTTGACATTCAGCACAACACCTCCTTTTTTCCCATACATGCCTAGCATTTCAGAACAAGGTCTGTGTTGGTACTCAAGTCTCTTACACCCATCAAGTCTCTGTGATACCAGTTAAATAGTATTTTTCATCATATACCATGACTTCCAGTTCATCTTGTTTGTTCCTCATACTCCTGGCATTTATATACAGGTATCAGAGACATTTAGCAGTGTGCCCTGTTGTTTTTCTTATTGCCCTTATGATACAGCTGTATTTCTAGACCCTTCTCCAGAAATAAGCACATTCCCCATGTCTTTGTTACTGGAGTCTAGAAGTGTATTTGTATCACCATCACCCTAGGACCTAGTTGAAAGGTCTATTTATCAAGATAGCCAGATGATGTCCAAAGACACTTTTATCAAGATTTAATAGATGGAACCCATCCCCACAGAGTAATCCACTTTCCTGGAGCATTGGATGATTGTTCCTCTCCTGTCTTTGCTAGCACCACCTGTGTAGCTTGGTATTTACTTCCATGAGTCAAAAGTCCTATATGGGGCCTTTTGCTTCAGCAGGAAAACCCTAACCACCTGATTCTCTTCAGAGAAAAGTGTAACATGACATTCCATATACTTTATGAAAATATGCTTATGATTTGAATATGACCATAACTGAAATATCCTTTATGCAAAATAGGGTATTGTTGGAAAGGTTATGATTTACTGAGGAGAGGGCTGATTGATTCTTCTGTCATGGGTCCTGGAATTTTTGGCAGCAGACTTGATGCTAGCTTGTCATTACCACAGCAGTTGCTACATGCGACCTCTGCTCCTTCTACACTGTTTTCATAGTAATTTTCCCCCCTTACATTTTTCACATCTTGTTTCCCCTTAACAAGCTGCTTTTGGCACTTGTAACACCTTGAGAGGGGTAATATATGGCTTTGTTCTTTAATATCTGAAAACTTTGTGTTACTTTCTTAGGTAGAGTACCTCTGTTACATGCAATCAATACAGCTGTTGATGGCTTTCTTTCTCCTCCTTATGCTTTATTAAAACAAAACAGCAGCAATGTAGCACTTTAAAGACTAACAACATTATTTATTAGGTGATGGGGCTTTTGTGGGACAGACCCACTTCTTCAGATCTATGGAATTTCCAGTCCAGACCCAGTTATATAACACAAAGGACCAAAAAAATTGCACTGAAAACTGACAAATCAAATACATAGGACTGAAGGAGGGGTGTGGCATGTTTAGTGTTTTGTCTGAGATAATTACTAACATGAGAGGGAGGGAAGCAATACTTATAATGGGTGAGAAAATTGCTGTCTTTGTTCATACCAAGTGTTAATGTGTCAAATTTGAATATGAACCCCAGTTCACAAATCTCCCTAAAGTCTCTTTCTCCTAAGATGCATATTCTCAGGTCTTTAACAGACTGGCCCACACCATTGAAATGCTCACTCACCAGCTTATATGTATTGAGATTCCTGATGTCTGCTCTATGTCCATTCATTTTTGGTGAAGTGTTTGCCTGGTTTCTCCAATATACATTGTAGAGGGGCATTGCCGGCACATAAAGGCACATATAATATTGGTCGAGGTACATGAGAATGAGCACCTGATCTTATAATTAACATGGTTCGGTCCAGTGATGGTAACCCCAAATAAATATGTTGGAAAGTTTGCAACAGGATTTGTTGCAAGGAATAGTTCCAGAATTAGTATTACTGTGGTGTAGGCTGTGACTGCTAGTAAGAATCTTTCTTAGGTTAGGAAGTTGTCTACAGGAGAGAACAGATCTGTCACCTAGGGCCTTCTGGAGTATAGCATCATGATCTAGAACAGGTTGTGGCTTTTAAGTGATGTGTTGCATGGGTTTGAGTTGGGGTTATAGGTAATGACAGGTGTTGTGCTATTATTGACCTTCTTGGGCCTAGCTTGAGGTAGCTGATTTCTGGCTATTCATCTGGCCCTGGCAATCTGTTTCTTTTTTTTTATTTTATTTTACTTGTCCCAGTGGGTAATTAAGTTTTATGAATGTTTGGTAGAGATCTTGGAGTTGTCGGTCTCTGTCAGTAGGATCAAAGCAGATGTGATTGTGTCTAAGGGCTTGATTATAAACAATGGATCATGTGGTGTGTGCTGGATGCAAGCTGGAGGCATGTAGGCAATGTTAGTCTTTGAAGTGCTACATGACTGCTGTTTTGTTTTGTTATAGATTACAGTGGCTACCTGTTACTAGTCATGTCATATTAATCAGTTGCAAACACTCCCAGCCCAGGAAAAGTCGCAGCACCAGCATCTCCATAAAGCTCTTGCATCCTCACAGATATCTGCTCAAGGGGCAAGGCTTAGGCAATCCCTCCATTGCCAGCTGGGCAGAGGAACCCTGCTCCTGATGCCTTTTTCTGGCTTCTCTCACTTCCCTCTGTGAGCCACGATGCTTTCCCTACCAGAGTTACCTGCTCCAGCTCTATCCTCCTCCCATTACACCTCTGACCAGCCTGTTTCTGGCTCACTTGGCCTTTGTCTCTGGTTGCCAGGCACAGCCAGGAAGGGTAGAGGGACAGACGGAGCCTGTTCTCATGCCAGCTGAGGGGGGAAGGTCAGGGTTGTTACCTCCATGCAGGACAATGACCGTCTGTGAGAGAGCTCAGCTGGGGAGGCAGCAGCCGGGGACCACTCCCTCTGCTTCCTGCATGACCTGACTGCCAGGGAGAAGGGCCAAATGGGCTGCAAGTGCCAGGATAAGGATCAGCAAGAGAAGGATAGAGGCCCCCACTCCCATTCTAGAAGGCAGAGCAAAACAAGCTCTGAAAGGACATCTTGGCACCCACAGAAATCTGAGAGAGAGCGCTGGATCCCTCCCTCCCATGTGTCACCTTGGCTCACAACATCCTATCTCTTACAATATTCCCTCTGCTTTTTCTTATTCCAGTCAGCTACTTTCACTGGCAGCTTAGGTTCACCTACTCTTGTTTCTTTGTCTAAGACACTTACAGTTATAGTTTTGGTGTATTTTTTCCTCAGTTTTTTTGTTTGTTTGTTTTTTTGCTGGTACCATCCTCCTCTGACTCTGCCTCTACACCTTTTTCTCCTTACTTTTTATGGGTTCTTCCTCTGTAATAGACTCTTCTTTAGCTTCCAAAGTGACATCATTTGGGGTCAGAAAATTCTTCATCTCCCCACCCCCATTCCTCACTCTTCTGTTGTTTATTAACATAGTGTCTAGGGATCGAACAAGAATAGAGCCCTCTTGTGCTAGGCAGTATCCAAATACAGAGTGCTAGATGGTCCCTGTCTCACAGACAGCCTAAATATACAAGACAGATATGGGGGAGAGATGGGGTAGAATTCACAGAGCAAACAGTGTGATGACACCAAATATTGTGTCAGACCTAATATTTGTGGGGTGTTCTGGGTGCAGCAGTTGTTTGGGAAAGGAGTAGCTGAATGGAAAGACAAGGGGAAAAGAGAGAGAGAGAGAAAGGGAACAGAAGAGGAGGAGTGACTGAAGGGAGGTAAAGTAGGAAGGAGTGACACTGAAATGAAGACACTGTGAGGGAGGGGAAGGAAGGGGCTGGCACTCTTTCTCTAGTGCCTGTGGTACTGCGGTCTCTATCTGGCTCTTCCCTGCTGTATCTTTTCCCAAGAGTCCATGGCTGGGGCCGAAAGGGTGCTCAAGGGGGCTGGCAGCTTCTGTGGCCTCCCAGGCAAGATGTTGGGGGAACCCTTCAGAAGGGGTAGGGCCTTGGGTAGCACTAGGTCTTCCACCCCTGCCCTCAGACAGTGCAAAATGGTGCTCCAGTGCCTGTTTAAAGTGCTCGGGGCTCCAGCTGCCACCACTGCTGCAGTAGCATTGTCTGGGAGCTTGGGCGCCTTTGAATCTCCAGGGCCTAGGGCAATTACCCCACCCCCGCCCCTCATCGCCCATCAGCAGGCATGGGGCTGCTCCTTGCGCACAGCTTTCACAGTTCTGGGTCAAAGGGGTATGGGGAAGGGGCCTCATTTTAAACCTTCCCCTTCCCCGCTCTGGCCCTTGCCCTGCCTTCAACAATGCAGTGGTTGATTCTGTCGCTCCTCTGCCAGCATATTGAGACATGGAGATGAATTCTCAATCTGTATATAACGACTTCAGTGGGATTATGCCGGCAGAGAACTGATCCCATTACTTGCAATATAAAGAATGAAACAGGAAAATAGGAATATCCATTTAATAATTTATTCCATCTTTCATTTTACTATCTTCTGGGACCCATGCCTGTTATTCAGACAGAATTCCCATTTTGATAAAGATTTGCAGAATGAAGAAATACAGCTATGGCCATGAAAACTTTGACTGCATATTGGTGATTCTTGTATTTGAGTTTTGTGGGGGAAAAAAAAAAATCCCAAACCTGTTAGTTACTTGTGAAATCCCATGGTAGTGAAGGGATGATATGGTGTTACATCTGAAGATTGAAGTAAATTGGGTTTCATGATGAAATTCATGATCTAATCTGTGGAACAAAGAAATCAGTTTTCTTTATTCTCCTTCTCTTCTTTGGATTTAGTACTTGAGAAAATATTGAATAATCCTGAGATTTACCATTCCTTGTGATGTCAATGTCTTGTAGTTGAAGACTGATTCGGAGAAACGGTCTGTAACAGAAAGTGAAAATTGGGGCAGCACTGAAGAACTGAAGAAGCCAGAGGAGGACCAAGACAGCAGTGGAGATGGAAGTGGCAAATGGAAGGGCCTTCCCTCAGGGCTGCCTGAAGACTCTGAGAAGGGAGGGCAGAAGGCATCTCTGTCTGTCTCACAGACAGGATCCTGGAGAAGAGGCATGACAGCACAAGTTGGAACAGCCCCATCCAGACACAAAGCTGGGACAAGTGCTCTCAAGACACCTGGTAGGATTATGGCTCAGAAATTACTCGTTCAGAATCTTGGCTTATTCTTTATATTAAACTTCTGGTAAAAATTTGTAAGCGGTTAAAACAATTTATGAATGTTATAAACACATAGTGCTTTTTTTTTGTGCTGGTACTTGGCTGTACTGAGTACTGGCACCTTGGCAGCCCCAGCCGTGGTATTGACTGGGGGTGGGAGGCAGGGTGCTTGCACCCCTTTTTTCACAAAAAATGGCACTATAAACATGTCACAATAGAAGTTGTTACAAATAGTTATAAACCATGGTAATAAGCCATTTACTCACCTATTAGTCTTTCCAACAATTGATTAGCCATTTATAAAAATATCTATTAAAATTTATGAACCATTTATAGATGTATCCTTAAAATAAAGTGTGAAAGCATTTTGCTTTATTATCATAGAAGTAACATAATTTCTCATCGGGGAATTGTAATATATTGCTTCCCTGGGTTTTCTTTCTGTTATTTTTTGCTCTCAGAAAGACTTTTACAAATAGCTGTTGCAAGTGTAAAACAAAAACAACACAGATTACAACAGCAGAGGGTAAAAAGCATTGACATTGAAGTGAGATGAACCAAAGTAAATATGTTTAATTAAAGTTTAAGGGCCACGTGAGCCTCCAGCTATAAATAGTGCAGCTTACTGTTAAGGAAATAATTCTCTCTTTCCTTTTTTAAAACTTGTAAAACATTTTCTTCAATGTTAGATAACTTTGTAAAGGTTCAGAGATATATCATCCCTCAGCTGGCCTCTGAAAATGGTAGCAGCCAGTGTCAGTATTTTGGCAATCTACTTCAAAGCGTAAAAATCGTCAGATGTAAAGATGAAAAAGACCCTGAAAAAGACCCCTGTAAGATTCTCATTCTGCCAGAGTAGTACATTTTCTAGCATGAGGTATTGTCTCGTGAAAAAAATGTTTCTTTCAAGACCATTTAAAAGTTATTAGTTAAGACTTTCTGAGCCAGCAGAGGAGCCTTCAGCCCAAGTCTGGGATGGGCTGCAAACCCTCTTTTCATATCCCTGCTGGGGCTGTGAAGTGCCAGTCTGGCCTCTTTAAATTTAAAGAGGACTGAAGACTGCTCTTATCAACACCATGTACAGCATCCCATCTGGGACCATTCCAGCAGCGAGAGATCATCTGGATTCAGAGAGGCCCTGGCTGCACTACTGTACTGGCAGCTGGGAGTAGGGTAGCAAAAGGACCACTCTGGCTTCTCTGTACTGTCCAGTGCTTCCCTGATGCTGGTGGAATCCTCAGTTCCATTGGAACAGAGCAAACCAGCCACACTGCTGCAGAAAAGTGAAGTTTTTATTTTTTTAAACATCCATCTGCTCGTGTGTGTGTGTGTGCATGTGTGTGTGTGTACACATATATCCGTTGAACCTTTCTAATTCAGAACGCTTGGGACCTGACCAGTGTTGGATGGGAGAATTTGCTGGACCTCAAGAGTCAGTATTGTCTAGTAGCATTACCAATGCTTCCACTGCTTACTGTGCTCTAGAAGTCATGTAGGGGTAAAGTAGAGATAAATAATTGTGCAGAACAATGAGAGCTATTACTCGTGGCTGTAAACAAAATTTATAGTTCTGCGGGAAACTTGGCCACACCCATGATAAATGGTTATATGACTAATTAAAATCACACTGGATTATGGATGTTGTCAGATGAGAGATCCAAATTAGAAAGGTTTAATTTATATGTGGTATATACTTGCATGAGAGAGTGTACAATGTACTATGTGTGTATATGTATGTATGTACGTATTTCTACAGTAATGGAGTCAGAAAGAATAAGAGAAACATAATAAACTTCTTCCTCTTTGTGGCAATTTAAAACCACAAGAGGGACCACTTCACAGAGCTACAAACTTGATCTTACAACTTGCTGTGTTAATGAAATAGTCTCAATGTAATTGTCTTTAGGAGTTCTTATGATCTGAGAGTAGCTACTCTATGAGAATTCAAAAGTATAGAATGATGAGAAAAGTGACAGTTTTAATTGTCACCAAAAAGGTGTATGTAAAGCTAAAAATGGAAACATTTTTAACATTTCACAACTGCCCTGTAACCTAGATACATGTGTATGTACTAATAAGGCCAGTCTCACTCAAATAACAATTTTGAGGAGATACTAGGAATATGACAAATAAAATTAAATCATAATGCTGATCAGATGCTGCCATATTATGACTTGTTATTTTATTAAATTGTAAATATTGATAATTGTTTCCACTTTTACCATCACAATGAAATTAACTGTAAGTGAACGAAAACCTATGCAATAAAAGCGAAATGGAAGACATTTCTTCAAAGATGAGTGATGTATTTTGAACTTTTCATTGCTGATAACCTTTTATTTTCTGATATTTCTTTAGTATATTATATTACTAACACAATACCAACTTTTATCTAAAAATCTTAGTTTGAACTTCCAGTAACTCCCATGAGCTTTGCCCTCAACATGTACATGTAGCTAGTAATCTTCAGTAGAAATTTCAGCCTTTTAAGACCTGATGTTTATCTGTAATATACTGTGTCTGGCACTGACTTCTGACAGAGACGATATCTTAATTGTTCTCTTAGAGTAATTTTTCTGCTTCTATATCATTTACATTTCAAAATATAATTGTATACTAATTATAATTTGATATTAAGATAATATTGTTATAAATACAGAGGTCTATATAAAATATATTTTTAACTAGGAAAAACAGATGATGCGAAGGCTTCTGAAAAAGTGAAAACGCCCCTCAAAGGAGCCTCAATACAGCGCTCTCCCTCAGATGCAGGAAAAAGCAGTGGTGATGAAGGAAAAAAGCCTCCCTCTGGTATTGGACGGTCAACTGCTACTGGTGCCTTTGGATTCAAAAAGGCTGGGGTGGGGTCGTCAGCTATGATCACCACGAGTGGGGCAACGATAACAAGTGGGTCGGCAACACTGGGGAAGATGCCCAAATCCCCAGCCATTTGTGGCAAGTCAAATGCAGGGAGGAAAACTAGTTTTGATGGATCTCAAAATCAGGATGATGGAGTTCTACATGTTAGCTCAAAGACCACATTGCAGTACCGAAGTTTGCCACGCCCTTCAAAATCAAGCGCCAGCGGCATTCCTGGCAGAGGCGGACACAGGTCCAGCACCAGCAGCATTGACTCTAATGTCAGCAGCAAGTCTGCAAGTGCTGCCACCACCAAACTGAGAGAGCCTACGAAGATTGGCTCAGGGCGCTCCAGTCCTGTCACCATCAATCAGACAGACAAGGAAAAGGAGAAAGTGGTGGTGTCTGATTCTGAGAGTGTTTCATTGTCCGGTTCCCCCAAATCCAGCCCAACCTCTGCCAGTGCCTGTGGTACACCAGGAATCAGGCAGCCAGGATCGAAATACCCAGACATTGCCTCACCCACATTTCGAAGGTAAGGGCTGTGCTATGGAACCCACCATTTAAAAATAAGGTATTAATTTTAAGGGGGTAGGACCTCTCTCAGCAGAACATCCATTCAGAGGTAGTGTGCCTGGATTCCTTCTTCAGCAGAAAGTGCCAGGCTGTGTGTACACTAGTCCCAGAACTTTGAAAGGAGCATGATATGCACCTAATTGAAATATGCTAATGAGGTACTGTCATGAATATGCAGCACCTCATTAGCAGAATGGCGGCCCTGGCACTTCGAAAGTGCCACTTTCAATCCCATGCGGCTCGTCCACATGGGGTCCTTTTCAAAAGGATTCCACACACTCCAAAATCGCCTTATTCCTATAACCAAATAAGAATAAGGGGATTTGCAAGTGTGCAGGGTCCTTTCGAAAAGAGCCCTGTGTAGATGAGCCATGCATGACTGAAAGTGGCACTTTCGAAGTGCCATGGCCGCCAGTATGCTAATGGGGTGCTGCGTATTCTTATACTTATTTACAGAAGTCATAAGCAGTGAGGATCCCATTGCAACTCTGACATGAGATTTTCTTGAATTTTGACCATTTTTAGCACTGTTGCATAGTAATGACATGTCAACCATGAAGAATATAACAAGTTCTCATTGAATATTCAGATAAATTCCCAAACAGCAGAAGAAAGTCCTCTTGTTTATGGAAGTTCTGTCAATTCATGGTATTTGCAGCCTTTGAGGGGGAAAAAAACAATGAGCATTTGGCTCCATAAAAACACACACTAATTAAGTAGTTGCTTTTAACATTGCCAGAAACCTCTAGAAATAAGGATTTTATTATCTTTGTAGTTTCATTACATCCCTCGTCAGAAACATTAACAAAATGTGAATGCTTTGGAACTGCCCTAGTCTAATATTTAGGAAAGTGAATTAGGTGAAATTCTTCCACTGTTTACCTAAAAGCCAATACTGCCCTCTTGTGCCATAATGCAAATATAACGTCTCCATTTACTGGCTCTAAAATGAAGGAACTACTGTTGATTGTCACAGGTTTTAATTATAAATAAAATAAATTACGATGGCATGTTTATTAATTACTTTATTTGTGACAAGTTTTGCATTTATATTGAGAATTATGGACTGCAAACAAAATGTTTAAGATATTTTCAGCAAGAGTCTAGACCGTTACTGACTATATTTCAGTTTTTGGTGGTTTATTTATTTATTTTATTTTTGGGGGGGGGGGGGGTTTGGGGCTTTTTTGTTTTTTTTTAATTATTATAGTAGAAACATAGCCTCCATCAACTGCTTTACACATTAACTCTGTGCATATTATTGTGTCTGACTAATTTCTATTCGGCCAATATCCATGCCACCATCTGTGCAAAAGAGGGGGGAAAAGGCGGGGAGAATCTTAGACAAACATTTAGCTGTTTGACCAAGTCTCTAGAGTGCCCTTTTGAAACGATCACTGCAATCATAGTAGCTGCTTATTGAAAGTAATGTTCTGAGTAGTCTGATCAGTTTAAGTGTAGGAGTTTAAGTACTGGATTTGGGTGAAAATTTAATCGGTTTTTGCAATCATAGAATAAAGATTTGCTTGTTTTTCATCTCCATATGATGATCTAAACCTGAAAAGAACACACATGAAAAACAGTGAATGAGAGCTTTTGATAATGTAATAAATCCTATGCTGCTATGATGTAGTTAAGTGGATTTAAGGTTGAGAGGAGATTAATCATCAAAGGAGTGCATTATTTTAGTAGCTGTAATTAAAGGTGGAATTTGGCGCTCATGAAGTTATGCCTTGAATGTTTAATATGGGTGTCAGTTTCTCTAAATAACAACTAAACCTATTTGCTTTACTTTTAGGTTGTTTGGTGCCAAGGCTGGTGGCAAAGCTGCCTCCGCACCCAATGCTGAAAGTGTGAAACCCACCTCAGCAATGCCCAGCCCTAGTACCACATTAGCACGGCAAGGCAGCCTAGAATCTCCATCTTCGGGTACAGGCAGCATGGGCAGTGCAGGTGGGCAAAGTGGTAGCAGCAGCCCCCTCTTCAGTAAACCCTCGGAATTAAATACAGATGTTGTAAGCTTAAGTCACTCCTTGGCTTCCAGTCCAGCATCTGTTCACTCTTTCACGTCAGGTGGTCTCGTGTGGGCTGCAAACCTGAGCAGCTCCTCAGCCGGCAGTAAGGACACACCAAGTTACCAGTCAATGACTAGCCTGCACACAAGCTCTGAATCTATTGACCTCCCTCTCAGCCATCATGGCTCTCTCTCTGGATTGACAACAGGCACTCAGGAGGTTCAGAGCCTGCTCATGAGGACTGGAAGTGTCAGATCTACACTATCAGAAAGGTGAGCTTAACCTGTAGGCACAGTGAGAATGAAAGAGAAATGTAAAGAACAAAAAGAGAAATCTCATAGGAACACCGTAAAAAAGTGGGCAAGAGTGATGTCAGGCACTGAACCCAGCACTCAGCCCTGGGCCACTTTAATGGGTGTACAAGCTCATTTTCTTACTTTCGAAAATGTTTTTCACTCTTTTGTTGCTTTATAAAGGATTAGCAAAAAAATCAAAACTTGACTAAGGCTCCAATCTGGTAATTTGTTTCCCTTTGTGCTGCCCTCACTGAGGTTGATGGAAGTTCACTTAGGAAGGAAAGCTTTCAAGATTATCACTCGCCTATGCAAGGTTTTGACAAGTTCTGCACAAAACATGCAGAAAAGAACAAGAGAAATACCCTGCCTGCCCCACAGTCATATTTTTAAATGTCTTGTCTACCCACAAATAAGGCATTGCTTTAATCATGCAGATATTAAATACAGCCCCTCTAAGCTGTGTCTACACGTGCACGCTACTTCGAAGTAGTGGCACTAACTTCGAAATAGCGCCCGTCGCAGCTACACGCGTCGGGAGCTATTTCGAAGTTAACTTCGACGTTAGGCGGCGAGACATCGAAGTTGCTAACCTCATGAGGGGATCGGAATAGCGCCCTACTTCGACGTTCAATGTCGAAGTAGGGACCGTGTAGACGAGCCGTGTCCCGCAATGTCAAAATTGCCGGGTCCTCCATGGCGGCCATCAGCTGGGGGGTTGAGAGATGCTCTCTCTCCAGCCCCTGCGGGGCTCTATCGTCACCGTGGGCAGCAGCCCTTAGCTCAGGGCTTCTGGCTGCTGCTGCGGCAGCTGGGGATCCATGCTGCAGGCACAGGGTCTGCAACCAGTTGTCGGCTCTGTGGATCTTGTGTTGTTTAGTGCAAGTGTGTCTGGGAGGGGCCCTTTAAGGGAGCGGCTTGCTGTTGAGTCCGCCCTGTGACCCTGTCTGCAGCTGTGCCTGGCACCCTTATTTCGATGTGTGCTACTTTGGTGTGTAGACGTTCCCTCGCTGCGCCTATTTCGATGTGGTGCTGCGCAACGTCGATGTTGAACATCTACGTCGCCAGCCCTGGAGGACGTGTAGACATTATTCATCGAAATAGCCTATTTCGATGTTGCTACATCGAAATAAGCTATTTCGATGTTGGCCTCACGTGTAGACGTAGCCCTAGTGTGGATGCAGTTATACTAATATGAACATTCTTATGCTAGTGTTATTTATATGTTTGTAAAATGAGCAAAATAAATTGAACTAGAAAGGCTATGGTTTTCCCATTCTGAGAGCTTTTGAGATTTTGAAAAAAAATCTTGAATTACAGAAAAAGTTCAAATCCTAAATATTTTTATAAATGAAGAAACCAAATAAATAAATAAATCAGTAAATAAATAAATAAATAAATAAATAATGTGGACTAAGTCAATAAAATACTTTTCATCATTTATTAAATGTTTTCTTTCAGTGTTCACCTTTTTACAATGGCCTTGAACTCAGAACCAAACAAAACTGTTGAGCAAATGCTAAAACAGAATGTTTAGACAATTTTAAAACTTTTTTTTCATTTTATTTTCCAAATTGGAAAATTTATCATCTTCAACATGTTTTTCCAAAGAGTTCTGCTTTTGATGAATGGGCTCTTTCCAATGAAAATACATTTGGTTGAAAAATTCCTAAGCAGAAATAATCAGTACAGGTAAAAGGCACTTTTGTGTTGGTATAACAGCCTCCTCAGTATGAGTAAGGACTTTATTAGTCTATGTATATTGTTAAAAGAATCATGCATAATCATCACAGTTATACCCGTACAAAATCTGTACAGACCAGCCCAAAGGAAAAAGTACATTGACATGCAAGTTTTTGGTGGGCCCTCAGTGTGTATGTAGTAATTAGATTTCATTTAATCAACTGAAAAGTACAACATTTAATTTTTTTTAGTTTATAGAGCCATGTAATGTGCTCCTCCAATAATTCCTGCTGTTACATTTCAGGATGAGAAAGTTAATAAGATTTGGAAGGATGTTGCATATATGCTAAATTGTACAGTTATGCAAAAGATGTTTAATGTCACATTAAAAATGTCAGTGTCTTAGCAAAAAGTGCCTGAGCAGCTCCCTCTTTTAATATTTCATGTGTTTGTCCAGTGACTCCATTTCATTGATTCCAAATACTTTGCCTTTGGCAATTTTTTAAAATTTCATATTTGGCCAAGTGGGATATTGTGACTGATTTCTGAGAGAGCCATATATCATGTTGATCTGGCCTCAGAGCAAAGCAATTTACAAATTTCTAGAGAAACTTGACATTTCTTGATTTATAGCCCCCATAGGATCTTTGTAATCTGATTTTTTCCCCAAAAGGTCTGTTAAAGCAATGTGTTGTTTTTCATAGGTGTTCTTATTTCTTCTCATGTGCTTTTACAACAAAAATATTCTTTCATAACATTAAGAAACAGAAAAAAAGTCCCCTTCTTTTTAGCCTGTGAACAGCAGGGATGATTGCCCCCTCAGGCCTCAGGGCAAGGTGGGGGAAAAGGGCTTGTCTCTGTGCCCTTGGAAGGGGTGTGCACAAGGGTGCTAGGGGCAGGGCCTAGGATAATCAGCCCTTAGCAGTGGACAGACAATGGAGCTGCTCCCCGCACAGCCACACAGACTGGCATAGCAGAGCAGCCACAGCTTTTCAGAGAGGCCCAAAGCTCCGGCCACCACTGCTGCCGCAGTAGCAGCTCCGGTTGCCAGAGCTTCATGCCTCTTGGAAATGCCAGGATCTGGTGCAACTGGTCTCTTTGACCTCCCCCTGTCTGCAAAACTTCCTGTGAGCTAGTTATAGGGCACTGGTTGCTTCTTAGACCCAGACTGTTGGTAGTCTTGAAAGCAATGTGGGAATAGCTGTTGCAAGATTCGTTCTTCTTTCTTTATTTTTCTTTCTTATCAGGAGCAGTTGTACAAGACTGAAAGAGCTAATAAACTGCATCGTCAGTTGCAGACATAGCTGTGTCAGTGTAGATAAGACTAGAGGTGAAACTTTATTCCACTATCACAGTGTAGGAATGCTTATTCTGGAATAAGATTGGTTTCTCATTTATGTTATGTCATTTGAAGAAGCCACAAGAAGCCACTCCTATATCCAGTGTCCACATAGAAAGTTATACTCATATAATTTGCCAGTGTAATTGCATCGGTAATGACTAGAAAAACTATCCTGGGTAGACAAACCCATATTCAGAGAAAACAAACTAGTTGTCATGCATCACTTTAACGAATAACAAAATAATTTATTAGCTAATGAGCTTTTGTGGGGCAGACCCACTTCTTCAGGCTATCTCCAGATCTGAAGAAGTGGGTCTGCTCCACGAAAGCTCATCACCTAAGAAATTATTTTGTCAGTCTTTAAAGTGCTACATGACTACTGGTTTGTTTTGTTAGAATACAGACTAACATAGCTACCTCTCTGGCCATATTCAGAGATTCTTCTGGTTTTTTTACCTCTGTGGAGCATTTACAATTTTTGTTTCTCTTCTGTTTGGTCACAGCACAGGAGGAGAAATAGTAGATAAGTGTTGCAGAACGAACACCAGAGTAGGTGATCATACAGGCTCCATCATGGCTTACTGTGATCAGCCGCAGTTAGGTAGACAGTGACAGCTCCTTTTATGCTCCTTCTCATCCTTGGATTAACCCAAGCTAGAGCAGCCTAGGTGCTGCTTTCATTTGTTTATTTGATTGATTGTGTTCCCTAAGGGGCATGATTTTATAAGGAGAATGCTGATATTTAACGCTACATCTGTTTGTCTTTCTGTCTGTCTGTCTCTCTCTGTATATGCACACAGAAAGAATGGGCACCTCTTCTCTAGTCACCTTACCTAATGACCATAATCTGGTTAAGTAAAGCCAAGTGCATTGCACACCATCCACTTCTTCACACACATGAGCCGGGGCTGTGAGTAGGGAGAAAGAACAGTCATTTGTGACTCTAGGAACTTCTGGAGAACCTCAGAGAGGCACTTGTGGATGGTTTCCACAGCTCAAAGGGAACAAATTGGGAATAGAGAATCTGCCCCAATGTAGAGAAGGGAAATATGGGCTCAGCAACCTGAGCATTTATACATATTGGCTCACAGCACCTAGGCTGCTGTAGTTGGGGCTACTTCAAGGATGAGATGGAGCATGCTGGTAGTATCCAAGGTGTACGAAAATGTGTATATTTATGTGCCATTCTCCCTCTCCCCGAGTCATTCTGACTTAAAAAGGCAGTTCACGATATTTAGAACCATAGAAGATTAGGGTTGTAAGAGATTTCAGGAGACCATGTCTACCAACCTCCCTGCTCAATACAGGACCCACCCCAACTAAATATTTCCAGCCAGGGCATTGTCAAGCATGGCCTTAAAAAACATTTAAGGATGGAGAGTGCAGTACCTCCCTATGCAACCCATTCCAGTGCTTCACCAGACTCCCAATGAAATAGTTTTTTCCTAATATCCAACCTAAATCTTCCCCCACTGCAATTTGAGAACATTGCTGCCATCTGCCATCCTCTTTAGAAACCCCTCTTCAGGTAGTTGAAGGTTGCTATCAAATCCCTCTTCATTCTTCTTTTCAGCCAAAAAAATAATCCCAGTTCCCTCGGCCTCTGCTCATAATTTATGCATATCAGAGGGGTAGCCGTGTTAGTCTGTATCTGCAAAAACAACGAGAAGTCATAACAGATTAGACTAACAGGTTTATTGGAGCATAAGAGGCTAGCAATCGGATCTGCAAACAGGGGCTGCTAACAGGGGAGTTGCCTGGAAGAGAAAGTGAACCCCACTGAAGCAGGTGAGATCTATTGAGTATGTTTGTTTCCTGGGCTGTTTGAATTTGAATTTCAGTTATGGATTAATATCAGTTACTTGTGAATGAGTTTGATTGTTTGAATTTGAATTTCAGTTTGCTAGGTTGATTGTCTGTCCGAATTTGAATTTGAATCTCTCAATTTGAATTTGAATTTCAGTTACTGATGAAGCTCAGTTACTGTGGCAGTTAGTGTGTGAGTCAACCCCTCCCCTCGTGACTCACCGGGGGTAGGAGGGACCAAAGGAGAGAAGGCTTCACAAGCCAGAGGCTCGCGACCAGCAGGAACATGACCAGCTGGGAGCTGCAAACCGGGGACCTCTAGCAATGGAGCTTGCCTGGGAGTTCACCTTGTGGAGAGCCCCATATTATTTGGCCTTTTAAGTTTTGTTTCTTTTCTCCCCTTCACAACGGCACTAACATCATCTGAGGGAATTCTCTGAAGAAAAGGGAAAAAAAGATAGTGACAAGTCTACTGACAAGTCAGCTGTTGTGACCTGCACCACATATGCTATGTTTGTTTTCCTCCCAGAAAACAAAAGGGATTTCATATGTACCCAGTGCAAGCTGGTTGCCATCTTGGAAAAAAAGATTAGAGGACTGGAGGCGTAAATATCACCCCTCCGGTACATCAGAGAAGGTGAAGACTTCCTGGACAAAAGGCAGCATCAAGTCCTGCAGGCATAGCAAGCTGAGCATCCAGTGAGGGCAGTACAGAAGTGGGTCTTTGCCCACAAAAGTTTATGCTCCGATAAATCTGTTAGTCTGTAAGGTGCCACGGGCCTTCTCATTGTTTTTGCATAATTTATGACTCATTTGTTCCAGCCCCTTAATCATTTTCAGTGCCCTTTGCTGGATTCTCCAATTTACCCACATTCTTTCTGTAGTGGGGCCCAAAGAGGGACACACTACTTCAGATATGGCCTCACCAGTGCCAAGTAGATGGGAAAAATAATTTCCCTTGATCAGCTAGCGGCCCAACACACTGCTAGCCTTCTTGACTGTTGATTCATACCCAGCTTCTCATCTGTTATAGTCCTCAGGTCCTTCTCTGCTTAGCCAGTTTGTCCCCATGCCACAGCCTGTAACAGTATATGAGACCCACATGTGATGGGTCTTCCAAGAAACTGTAGACCAACTTGTTACAGCTACACTCATCCTTGCTAAAATGGGGGACACATATACTTACCATTGTTCACTATGTGAGTGAACTTCCCCCACTTATATGAACTCATCATGGGGTCCCTGGCCAGGGGGCAGGGAGACCCGCAGCCCTGCAGCTGGCTCAGCTCCAGCCACAGGGTCCCTGGCCGGGGGCGGGGAGACCAGCAGCCCTGTGGCGGGAAAGGAACCAGATGTGGGGTCCCTGGCTGAGGGGGTAGGGAGATCTGCAGCCCTGCCCACTCCCAACACTACCCCTGCGGCAGTTCCCCATGCACCCTCCACTACCCTGGCAGCTCTGAACACCCATCCCATCCTGGCCCTGAATCCACCGGCCTGCCGCACCCCCTCAAGGTACCACTGCTGCAGCCCGGAGGAACAAACCGCCACCTCCTCCACTGAAGCCATCACCAGGTTTTAACCTTCCCACTCACGGCCCCAAACTGCCTTAACCCTCTGCAATCTCCCTGCCACCCCAAAGTTCACTTACCTTTCCAAAGCAGCCCCACATGCTTCCACTCCTTCCCCAAGGAACACTAGGAACCAGAGACTTTTACACATATTTTAATGGTAATTTAATGTCACTGTTATGAGTTTTCACCTACGAGCAGAGAGTTGGGAACCAATTGTGCTTGTATGGTGAGGGATGAGTGTAATTTTTACATTATCTTTAGATGTCTATAAATGAGTAGGGTCGGCGTAGCTGTGATCTATTGATATTACTCTTCATTGCAATTCAGAAGATCTACTTTCATTTACTAGGTCTGCTCTTTTCCTTTAATCCCGCAATTATTAGGGTTTGTGGAAGCAACATGCTTGGCTTGTTGGGATAGGGAGGTGGGAAGAGAAATGCTTATTGGTGCTAAAAAGCAAAGACCTGACCAGTTAGGGAAGTGAATTAATAGCTGCAATGTGGATATCTCCATTTTGGAGGTTTAGTCATAGGATTTAACAATATTTTAAAATATCTGTTCAGCTTCGTTTTGGGCAGCTATATAATTTCTGTTCTCCAGTTAAAGAATATTCACCGCTTTTCATTTGGGTATCCACATTCAAATTCTGTTAGGGGTCTCTTGAATGATGCTAGCTGGTAGGTTATTGAGTGGATAGAAGGATGGTTGTCAACCCTATAATTAAGTATAATGATGAAAAATTGAATACCCAAAACAAAACATCAAAACATAACTGCTGAAAGAAAGATGGTTAGTGTTGTTCTTTTATACAAAAATAGAAAGGCCAATATTGTTGAAAAAAGGACTGTTCTTACATGAAAAACATGCAAAACAAATTGGGCATGGAAAATATTTTAAAATGTTGTGTTTTTTATAAATGTGTTATGTTTACAGAAAACTACTGGAAAATAAAAATAAGTAAATTTGGTAGGTTTTTTTTTTAAATGGGAAGAGTGTTTTTGCATCTTTTGATCACAAAGCTGCTTAATATTAGGAACAATGCTGAGAGCTGGATTCTCATATCAGGTGCAGCATTCCATGATTTCTCTGAACGTGACTTGTGCCAAAACAATCTGAACCGACTCTCATGGTTCAGCACAAGTCACATAACTATGCTATTATCAGTATGCTAAAAATATTGATATAGCAATAATCTAAATACTATTCAAAAACCTTAATATTTTTCATACATGCGTAATTTCATATTTAACGTTTTAGAAGGAAAAATATCACTAGCTTACTTTTTTTTCACAGAGCACCTATTCACGTCATGTGGAACACCATTGTTCTGCAGAACACTGTTTGGGAAATGCTGACCTACACCAATGTCAGAAAATCTATGAGTTTTGATATGAACTCAGAAGGGAATTCTGCCATTCTAATCACAATTGTTTGTTACTAGAAGATTTACCCAGCATTGTTCAGATCCTTAACTCAATTAAAGGAAAATGTACATACTTTATTTAAATGATTGTAACTTTTATTTTGGATTTCTTAAAATAAGGGATTGTTAAAATAGGTCCATTTAATTTTACAGTACATTTCAAAATTAGAATTCCATCCACTATATTTTTCTTCATCCCTGTAAACTCTTATCATTTGCTTTGTTTTAATAAACAAAGGGCAGTAGTCAATTTGTCTTCATTTGACATCATTTTCTTCTCGTTTTCAAACGTATAGCATTTATTTAGCTGTGCCGAAACTATTCCAAATTTCTCTGTTTTATCTCTTTTCTATAAGGTTTATTGAAAAGCAATCCTATTCCTGTTTATTTATTTATTTATTTAGACTCATCCCGGTTCAGTCTCTTCACATTCACTCAGTTATGTCAGTTCTGAAGACTGTAGTTTATTTTGTGATTCTGTCTCTTTTCTATAGTAACAGAGAGGAAGCCGTGCTAGTCTATACACTATCAAAACAAAAAGCAGTCAAGTAGCACTTTAAAGACTAGCAAAATAGTTTATTAGGTGAGCTTTTGTGGGACAGACCCACTTCTTCAGACCATAGCCAGACCAGAACAGACTCAATATTTAAGGCACAGAGAACCAAAAACAATAAACAAGTAGGACAAATCAGAAAAAGATAATCAAGGTGAGCAAATCAGAGAGTGGAGGGGTGGGGGGGAAGGTCAAGAATTAGATTGAGCCAAGTATGCAGACAAGAGTTAGAAGTCTGTCCAATGGGTCAATGGGCATACAACAGACATCAAAACACTCCAGATCCACAAACCAGTTAGCCAATATTGTAATGGAATGGGGCATTCTGCCAATGACCTAAAGGTATGTGTATTATTGAAGAAGAATTATTGCACTGTTCTGGAAAGGGAAACAGCCGAGCTGGCTTTTATATTCAAATTCGGCACATTAACACATGGTTTAAATCGTGATGGGAACTTTTTGAGTCACTATAGGGGCTCATCTGCATACTTGGCTCAGTCTAATTCTTGACCTTCCCCCCCACCCCTCCACTCTCTGATTTGCTCACCTTGATTATCTTTTCCTGATTTGTCCTCCTTGCTTACTGTTTTTGGTTCTCTGTGTCTTAACTATTGAGTCTGTTCTGGTCTGGCTATCGTCTGAAGAAGTGGGTCTGTCCCACGAAAGCTCACCTAATAAACTATTTTGCTAGTCTTTAAAGTGCTAGTTGACTGCTTTTTGTCTCTTTCTGTTTGTTTTTATGAGAAACAATCCCATTCAGGACACATCCTGTTTTTCTGGTGCAACCAAACGCTTATGTTGTTTTAGGATATGATAAGATAAAGCTGTATACTGAATTTAGTGGTCCTAGCTTTTACGATTTAGGAGGAGTTCTTGATTAAACAGAGCAAAAGGTATTATATATAGAAGTGGCACCCTATGGTACAAATTAAGAATTTAGGCCTTTTTTATTAGGTAGGACAAGTAAATGCATGAAGCATTTGGTAAAATCCATACAATCATCACAGACATGAATAATTTTTGAGGACTCTCCACGTACCATGGTTACGTTGTAAATCAAGTAATATGTTCATTGCTGGACCAAACCCTTGCAGACAGTTATAGTCAAGCTTATATTACATCACCACTAGGGGCATGTCAATGCTGCCTGAGCTTCAGGCTATGGTGATATGAATAGCAAAGTGCACTGGTCTGTGCTGAAACTGTCCTGTGTGGCTGCTGCAGGTG
Source organism: Carettochelys insculpta (assembly GCF_033958435.1). Taxonomy (NCBI): domain Eukaryota; kingdom Metazoa; phylum Chordata; order Testudines; family Carettochelyidae; genus Carettochelys; species Carettochelys insculpta. The sequence goes on along the minus strand of NC_134137.1, from coordinate 305,598,626 downwards.
AGCACTGAAAGGTTGCTAGTTCACATTAATGTAGACTTCTTCAGCCAGTAGAAACCTTCCGAACAAAAACCAGCCCAGTAGCACTTTAAAGACTAACAAGTAGAAACCTTGAAATTCATAGTCGCAGCATCCACATGGGGGAGGTACAGCACAGCACTTGGGTGTGTGCTGCTATTCAAACCCTCGAGTCTGAACAGTGGAACAATGTTGAAAAGCCCTGATCAGCTTCCACTATCTTCCTTCTCCCTTTGCAGAGTTAGGGCCTGACTAAATTAGGGGCAGTTTCTTTATAAATTCCTACCCTTGCTCAGACTGGTTGAGTTCCGCTGGGATTAGTAACGTTGAGCGCCGCTGAGATCAGTGGCTGATTACATCATTTTCAATATATTTACAGCTGAACCTGCTCTGAGCAGGGTTACATAAAACTGTGTTGAAAACTCCACTGCCCACCTGCATGAGGGCTCTGAGCACTGCCAACACCACTGAAACTGAACCTGTGTTAGCAGTACTGTGGAAGTTTAAGAACATTTCCCTGTGTAAGCATGGATCCAGTTCTTCTCTGATGCTTTGCTCTATGGCATACAGTACATTTCACTCAGCTTTGCAGTGATGATGTCATGCAACGTAGATTCCCCCACACACACATTTCATTTCCTTTAATCCTCATACTGACATTGCAAATTCAATAATTCCAAAATAAAATAGTGTATTTTAGTTAATTGAAGAGTCCAGTGAAGCACCGCCATCACCAACCAGCTGAAAGCCAGATAACTGAGGAAAGATAAGTCATATAAATTACTTCTCATTAGAAAGAAGGTAACGAACAGTCCTTCTAAGACATTCCCTCTCTCTGGAAGGATTGACACATAAGACCCCAGGTGTCCTGTGCTTTGCATCTCATGTTGTTGTTCATTCCAGCAGAAAGTCAGTTTTAAACTGCTTCTACCCTCTGATCTGCTGTCAGTGTACAGCCCACCTGCACATACATTGGTTGTACAAGCAGCAGGACAATGGCAAATCAGCCTCTGTTTATTTAGCACATCTTCCTACAAACAGAAACTGCCATTTTGCAGGTATCAAAAACCTGAATGTTGTATAAAACCATAGCAAAAGAGCACAGGGGCTATGTGTACACATGCCCCTCCCTTTTGGAAGGGCCATGTAAGTGAAGCGGGTCAAAATGCTAATGAGGTACTGATAGACTATTCAGTGCCTCATTTGCATAATGACAGCCACCCCGTGCAGCAAAAATTCTGCTTTCGAATTGCAAACTAGCCATGTAGACAAGGTTCCTTAGAAAGGAAACCCTGATTTCGAAAGCACCCTTCTTCCCAATTTTTTTGAGAAGAAAGGTGCTTTCAAAATTGGGATTTCCTTTCGAAGGAACACCATCTACATGGCTAGTTTGCAATTTGAAAGCAGCATTTTCAACATTTGTGGCCGTTACCGTTATGCAAACAAGGCACTGAATATTCATAACTGTGCCTCATTAGCATTTTCAACCTTCTTCATTTACATGCCCCTTCCAAAAAGGAGGGGCATTTGCAGATATAGCCAGGGAGCTGTGAAAAGTACAGGTTCATTCTGTGACTCTGATTCCCATACAGAGTAAAGGCTGCATCTGCATGACTCATGAAGGAAGATTAAGATTTGGAGGGCCAAACTTCTGTCTGATTTGGACACTTGCCAAATGGTTGTTGACTGAGACCAGAGCATGCCTGGATGAAAAATGAACATGTGGCAGTCCATGTCCCATCTACCTCTTTAATATGTTAGGTTTTGATTTCCATAAAGATGCATTAAAATAAATGACATCACCTTTTGTTATATGAATGTAGCTAGACGTTTAGAGTTTGTAATTTTGAACAGTCCTGTTTACTGTATGTCCTTAGGGGTTTTCTTTGTTTTAACAGCATGCAGCTTGACAGAAATACACTACCCAAAAAGGGATTAAGGTATATACTTTATTCAGCATGATTGCAGCTTCTCTGTTTTTCTGTAACCTTTTCTACGTTGTCGCTCCATCTGTTTCTCCTTGCTGAGCCTATCTACAACAGAGCTCCTAGAGCTTAGGTTTTAAATAAAGCAAAGATAGCACTGACTGGAATTTTTTCTTTTCAGTCTGGCCTAGTGAGTTAATTTAGTACACAGATATATAAAGGAAAGTAAAAACTGTTTTAAATAGTTTACTTATAAAATGTTATAATGCAAAGAGAATTGGTATGCAGTAGACCAAAAAAGAGAGTAACAAAGTACCTTTGCAACAGAAAGCAAACTGAAAATATGCAGAAGAACAAGGTTTTAGAGATAAGCCAGAATGTGAGCTTTGGGCGTGGAACAGTCATGGCTGATCCAGCTTGAGGGGTGCAGGATCTACAACATAGAAAAGACAAGTTTCAGCATCCGGAGTTTGAAAGCATAAAAGAGTCGCTGTTAGGACATACTCCTGCTGTATTCAGTCCCCAACCCAGCCACGCACATGACCTCCACTTCTTGCTGCTTCTTACTGTTCTCCTCAGAGAGGAAAGACCACAGGCTACCACCACTGTCTTGAACGCTAGGTTGGAGTCAAGGGAAAAGAATGTATGGCTACTTCCTCTTTCTCCTGACATCAGCCTGTCCACCTCTTTAATCCAACAGAGCTCCTCTGGAGGTTATGGCAACTGGATCAGCCTCCTTCCTCTCGCTCTCTCCCTCCACATGCACACACACACACACAGAGTAGTATTCTGACATAAAGCTCTCCCATCATTGGAACTATAAATCAGAAAGCCCTCATGCTATTGATAGGGAACTACAAAATAGCTTCTGGCCTTACAGGCTACATCTACACTAACATTCCTCTTTTGAAAGAGGCATGCAAATGAGGGAAATCAAAAATGCAAATAAGTCTCTGCTTTTCTTATATGGCACTTCATTTACATATTCTTCTTTCAAAAGAAGAAAAGCAGTGTACACATGGCTCTTTCAAAAGTAATCCATCTCTGAAAGAACCCTTCTTTCTATTTTTTTTATTTCAGGAAGAAGAGTTCTTTCAAAGATGGGGTTTGCTTTCGATAGAGCCACATCTACATTGCTTTTCTTCCTTTGAAAGAAGCTCTTTTGAAAGAAAAATATGCAAAGCAGGTGCCAGATATGTAAATATGTGCCTCATTTGCATTTTCAATGTCCCTTATTTGCATGCCTCTTTCAAAAGAGGAATGCTAATGTAGACACAGCCTCAGAATCGAACTGCCACCACTTGATGTTATGAGGTCTGCGTTTCCCCAATGCCTTTGTGTGAAAGAAGACTAATCCAAATTTACCACCACTCTACAAGAGCCTTGTTGCATAAAGATCCATACGGTAGAGCAACCCCTTAGTACTCCCTGAAGAATCTTAAGTGGGAGGTGAAAGTTTATGGTCCCATTCTATTAAAAACAGCAAAGAAGAGTGCGGATGAGGCAGTGAGGAAGAGGGAGTTTTAAGGCAGCATATGGACAGAGGCTTAATTAGCTGTTGTTAGGATTTTTCACCACTTGGGTCAAATGAAGGCTTGATTCCAGTTAAGGTGTGTACTGCTATTTTGGCTCAGTTTAAAATCTGAAACCCAGCATTTTACTTGGTCACTTCCAGGTCCAGAAACCATTATGGTAGCCCACCTCTACCAGGTTTTAAAAAGAGCAACCATGCCTCATTTTTTAAAAAAAAGAAAGAGAGAAAGGAGATAATTAATTAGACTGAGTGGGATACTTCTAAAATATCTCAAATTTGGCATGAAAACAGTAGAATGAGAAATTACACATTCATCCAGTCAGCAGCCGAAGCTCTAACAGCAGTGCCCCATGAACCCGCAGCAAAAGCCTCTTTCTCTGGGGTGCCTGAGGAATATTGGCAGTGCGGAATAGCAGGGAGCAATGTGAGAGTCCTCTTCTGTTGGTATGGAATTGTGCTGAATGAAGTTTTATGGTGAGCTCTCGCAGACAGGATTAAAAACAGGCTTTCTTCTGAGACCCAAATGTTAAGAAATGCCTGCACTTTCCTAATGTGCTAGAATATCCCTTCCTCCAGCCCAGCCACAAGGGCCTGGCCTATGTTTTCTCCCAATGATACCTTCTATCAGTTACTCTAATTGTATTGGTTAACAATAGCAGAGAGATGATGAATAAATTAGATTTCCAAACTTTTTGATTCCAGAGAACATTTCTATTTAGGTAATTGTTTGTCCCTACCTGCTTCCCTCTCCTAGCAAATCTGGGAAATGACACAATGCCATATTACATTCCATGAGACAAACATTCCATTTGATCACAGTAACTATCCTTACCAAAGGAAGTTCCTTTTTCCATGATTGTTGATCTGTTTTTGTTCCCTTTGGCTTACCAAATGTCCACATGTGCTCAAACACTCCTAGGGCAGATTCATTCTGTCATTAGCCAGTCATCTCTCTTGGCTTTGCAGTCTGTTATTCATCCCTTGCATTAATATTGTACTCGGCCTTTGCCTCATCTTATTCACCAACTTCTAAGTCCCTTTCTCTCAGCTGTCTGTGTGGTGTGACCGCTCATTACATTTCACTAAAGAAAGGAGAATGTTATTTTTGTTTGTTTTGGGGGTTGCTTTGGTTTTGTAGAGTTCCCCCAGGAAATTTCAAATGGTTTAAAGTCATCTGTAACAATAGAGCAATTATAATTGGATACGAGACAGTCAAAATTGTTGTTCTGTCTGACCTGCAAAGCATATTTGATGTTAGTTCCTTTTCACTGCATTGCGAACCCTGTTCTTTGTAGTTGTTTTAAGTGTGCCATCTCTGATTTTTCAGATATACCCCGTCATCTCGGCAGACCAGCCAGGAGGACAGCAAGGAATGGATGCGCTCCCATTCCACAGGAGGCCTGCAAGACACTGGCAGTCAGTCCCCTATTGTTTCACCTTCGGCTATGTCTTCATCAGCAACTGGGAAATATCACTTTTCCAATTTGGGTAAATGAGTGTTTTCCCTTTCCTTCCAACACTGAAAAAATAACCATGCAACTGAATAATTGGAGTCTGTTTAGTCTGTCATTACCCTTTTTTTTTAGTGTCCCTTTCACCGTAGTATCTGAGCACCTCACAAACATAAAGAAAAATCTTCACATCTCCATTATGTAGGTAGCAGTTTATCCCCATTTCAAATGTAGAAAAGAGGCACTGATTTCTCTCCAAGGCCACACTGGAAGTCTATGGCAGGGCTAGGAATTAGACGAAAATTTCTTGACTGTTATGACAGCCTATGAACCAAAAGATTGTCCTTTCTCCCTCACAGCCTGAGCCAGCCATCAGTAGGATTCTTTCCAATGGTTTTAGTGGGCATTGGTTCAGACCTTTGATCCCTTTTCCAGTCTGGATAATGTCACATAGCATAGTTTTGTTTTGAGATTTGCCCAGGTTCAACAATGGGAACGTTTGAATCAGTAGACAAACTTCTTGGCTGGACTACTGTTCTGTTATGGGCCCAACCACAATCCCATCTCCAAACGCCCGCACATTTTGTAAGTCTTTGGATCCAGCTCAGGATCTGAACTTGGCTATTCTGCTCTTGTTCTGCATTTCATTACCAAGATTGTCTTTTGGCCTTCTCTTTCTGGCAGAAAATACTTCAATATGCAGAACTTGTGGGTACCTGGTCACAAAATCTTAAGACTTGAATGGATGTATGATTTTTTTCTATATTTTGTATTTGGATACACCCACAATGGCTTAACTGCAGTTTTACAAAGTTCTGTTTTGTTTATTTTATCTGATATTTATGCTGAACTTTTTTATTCAGTGATTTTTTTTTAAAAAGTAGACAGTTAAGAGACTAGCACTCTGACAGCAAAAATTTGATTTGTTTGTTGAGTTTGTCTCTCTCCCACAGCTTTTGGGGTTTCACTGTCTTAAATAGGCTCAAATGTCAGACCTGCTGTAATTGTTATACTTTAATGGCTGGCCTATAGATGGTGTGAAAACTTGTTTCCCACTAAATTCTTAAATTTGAGGCCATTACTACAGAACCAAGAATAACTTCTGAAAGATTCACACATTTGTAGTGCTGCTGTTCATTTTTATCTTCTGTATGTTGCAGCCAAAAGAGAGCAACTTCAGGCACAAAACCATAAGACTTTATTACACTATCTAAAATTCTGAAAACACATTTTATAAGTGAAGTTAGATATTGTCTAAGCAAAGCACTGGTTGCCACATTTCCATGGATTTGTGTTGATTTTAAGCACAAAGATAACTCTCAATACAGATATCTCCTTGTTACTTTTCACTATTAATTTTCCCCTCCTCCTTTCATGACTCTTGTGTTCACTTAGTAGGGTTTCCCACAAGAGAGACTAATATAATCAATGACTGCAACAGCTTATTTTAGTCCTGTGGAATAAACAGTTCTCAGGAAAACCACAACAACAAAAACACATTGTTGTTATGATTCCAAATATTTCCAGCTCTGCTAGAAATATCTTTTAGTCCATAGCAGTAGCTCAAGACACATATCAACAAGCTGAGCTTTGGACAGACAATATTGTTTTTCTTGACCCTAATTTTAGATGGGGCAAATGAACGTAAAGTCTCTTATTTTACTAGCAAATCAATTTTCCAGTAGTTGAGAGTGTTTTCCTGAGTGCCGGTCTGCAGCTGAACCAAGAGTAGGTCAGTTACTCCTGTTTCTTAATGGCACACAGCTAGCCCATGGGGAAGCATCTATTAAATATGGTGATCGGTGCTATGGAATAGCCTAAGGCAGTGCACAAAAGGGATAAAACATGGATGTCTGCACAGTGCTTAGCTCAATGGATCTTCAGTCTTTTTGTAATAAGTAATGATACTTGAATCAGAGAATAATTGGCTTGGTTTGTAAAGCTCCCCTGTGAACAGAAGTGACAAATGCCTATTCACTTTTAATTTTGTAATTGGTGGGATTTTTTTGTAATTGGTGATGATTTTCTGTCTTGTCCATTATTGCCGCCTCTCTTTGCCTGACTACAGCTGCGTCTACACGTGCACGCTACTTCGAAGTAGCGGCACCAACTTCAAAATAGCGCCCGTCGCGTCTACACGCGTCAGGCGCTATTTCGAACTTAACTTCGACGTTAGGTGGCGAAACGTCGAAGTCGCTAACCTCATGAGGAGATAGGAATAGCGCCCTACTTCGACGTTCAACGTCGAAGTAGGGACCGTGTAGACGATCCGCGTCCTGCAACATCGAAATTGCTGGGTCCTCCATGGCGGCCATCAGCTGGGGGGTTGAGAGATGCTCTCTCTCCAGCCCCTGCGGGGCTCTATGGTCACCGTGGGCAGCAGCCCTTAGCCCAGGGCTTCTGGCTGCTTCTGCGGCAGCTGGGGATCTATGCTGCAGGCACAGGGTCTGCAACCAGTTGTCAGCTGTGTGTATCTTGTGTTGTTTAGTGCAACTGTGTCTGGGAGGGGCCCTTTAAGGGAGCGGCTTGCTGTTGAGTCCGCCCTGTGACCCTGTCTGCAGCTGTGCCTGGCATCCCTATTTCGATGTGTGCTACTTTGACGTGTAGACGTTCCCTCGCTACGCCTATTTCGATGTTGGGCTGAGCAACGTCGAAGTTGAACATCGAGGTTGCCGGCCCTGGAGGATGTGTAGACGTTATTCATCGAAATAGACTATTTCGATGTTGGCTGCACGTGTAGACGTAGCCAAAATGAACAAGTGGCTTAGTCAGATGTCACCAATGTTATCGCTCTGTTTTCTGCAGCATTATTGTGTGTGACTCCAGTTTCTTCTAGATTTAGTACTTTCATTTTGCATAACTTTGGCCTAAGAATGAAAGTCTTTCGTTTCATCACCAGTCCTTGTGAGCCACTGCTATCATTCTGCACAAAAACAAATCCCCGAGAACTGAGCATACCTTACAAATAAAGCTTTCCATTGCAGTGAGTCCAACCAACCTGTCCCAGTTTAACCTTCCTGGACCCAGTATGATGCGTTCAAACAGCATCCCTGCACAAGACTCTTCTTTTGACCTGTATGATGACTCCCAGCTGTGTGGCAGTGCCACCTCCTTAGAAGAGAGACCACGAGCAATCAGTCATTCAGGCTCATTCAGAGACAGCATGGAAGAAGGTAGGAGCAAGTAAAACACAGATGTAGCAGACTTCGATTTAAATTATCACCTTGATTTGTAATCATGAAATAGTTAACTGTTCTGACTTACAGTGAGTTGGACTTGTAGCCCCTCTCGATCTGTTTGAGAACTAGAGCAGGTACCTACAATAAGATGGAATAGGCAAAGACTTGTTATTTATAAATGGAACATGTTCCATGTGTAACTATTAATTGCGTTGAATAGTTTTTGAATATAGAAAGTGGACTGCAGAAAATATGGAGAGAAGGGACTAACTCTTACTCTTGGAGAATATTTTTATGCTTTTTGCCCTACACCTGAAATGCTTGCCCATGCTTTACTTATTTCCTGCCATGACTACTGCAGTCGCCTTCTCACTTGATGGTCTTTTCTCTATCCATCTTTCCTCCATTTTTTAAATGCTAAAACAATCTTCCTCACCCTGTCTTTATTTAAGTGATGAGAATGTGCTTGATGCTGTACAAGAAACAAACCAAACAAAGATGATCCCTTTCCCCAATCAGCTAATGATTGTAAGACAAAAAGGAGATAAACTGCACTGAATGACATAGATAACTATATTTAATTGTTTAGTTTGCCTTTTTTGGTGATATGTCAGAAAATGGCACTAAAACAGGACAGATTAATTTCCCAGTCATCTGCTCAGAGAAGTTAGATGAATAGCTGTGAGCATATGATATCACCTAAGGGTAAGATTGGGCAGGACCACTGACAGAACACTGAGAGGAGTGAGGAGGAACCAGCAAAAGGAATAGTGGAAGAACAGAAAACAGGAGCAGAAATCCAAGGGAGAATAGGTTTGCAATGAAGTGTTCATCAAAGACATTGGAGAGAGCAGTTTTACTGAGGTAGAGATCAGCGATGGTCAACGTAGCTACTGAGTGGGTCATGCAAGCCCTTGGTCTCAGTGAGCTGCAAGATTGTCGTAACCAAGACTCCAAGATAGGGTAGTTTTGTTAACTGCGCTTGCATTCCTAGAACTTGCAACATGTATCAATTGAGCTATAGCAGCACTTTAATTGCATGTTGCAGGAGCACCCCACTCTCTCAGACACAGTTGTGTGCAGTCAGCATTGCCTCCCTTCATATGGGTGGGGTTCACGTGTGTCATGTTATTAATAGTCGCATGGGGAAAAAAAAACAACTGAGGATGAAAACCAACTGAATCTAACAGTAACACTAAACAGAATGTCTTGCAAGTCTCACATAGAACCACGATCGGCTGCATGCATTGTTCACCACTGGCAGAGAAGATGAAAGCCAAATTAGAGGGAACCCATGAATGAGAAAATGGAACAGAGGTCCATGCATCAATAGTAAATGGACCTTAGTAGTTCGTAGACCTTAGAGGTGAATGGAAAAGTGTTCCCAGAGCATATTTTATTAGAAGGGAAATTAGAGCTAACTTATAAGGAGAAGGAATGGAGCCAGAAGAACAAGTGAGGATGTGAGTTAGGGAGGCTGAGAGGCTGAATTATATGAATGTAAAGGCACAGGAAGTTAATAATTGGGAGGGGATGATATCAAGGCTAGAGCTAGGCAGGTTTTCAGAGCAATGCTGAGTGGAAGAAAGGGTTGCAAGTATCATTTATAAATATCTGATGGTGGGCATTGGATCCTGCAGTATCCTGAAGTGTATCCATGAGACTGGTAAAATTAACAAGTGCTAAGGTGATTTAAAATATGTCAAGAAATGTTTTAATTGTTAATATCTTATATGTGGCACACATACACTTCAGATGCTTATTAAAATCTCATAATACATATTGTAATTTTTCCCAGTTAAGAACAAATATGAAGCAACTGTGGATTTTTTTGTTCAGATAGTATTGAACAATAAGTCATATTCTACTAAAATAAACCAACTAATAGCTCTTCTCTGAGGTTTTATATTGAAGCAGCTTCCCTCACTAGAGCTACCATAAGCAGTGCAAGGCTGAATAGAAGAGTCTTTCAAATATTTTTCCGCTGGAGTCCTAACTGGCCCCTTGCTGGAGTACTCTGGCCCATTCATTGGGACCAAAGCCAAAAGCCTTTATGAAGAGTAAACTACTTTGGTGGCCAATTACAGGGCAGCAGTGCATGTTGCAGCTCCAATTGCCTTTAAATTCAAAGCTGCCAAAACAGTCCAAGTATGCAGTGCTCTGGGTTGATCTGAAGAGAATTATGGAATAAGAGAATTATGGGCAAAGAAAGGTCTGGGATCCTATATTGTTGTGAAGGCACCATTCATAATAAAGATGGGCTTTGCTGGATGCTGTGTTTTAGAACTCTGTAGTCAGCAGCCTGGATAGGCAAGCGGTCATTTGAAACACTGTATTTATCATGTGCTTCGCTACCAAATAATGTTTGGTTTGGTGGTAAAAATGTTGTTTTTCATTAAAAATCTGTCTTGCCTACAAAACAAAGGCAATGTTTCTCCATTTGGAGCAGTCATTTAAGTACAAGTAAAAATAAGTACTGTTGTGTATGCAGATAACCTCTCATACCGGCTTTTTGTGCATAAATATTTTTTATTTTGAAAAGAAGTCCTCTGCTATTCAGTGTTGTAAGGGAGGGCTCATGCTGTTTCATCAATATTTTATATAATGGCCTTTTTTTCATTTTTTGTAGTACATGGGTCCTCATTATCACTGGTCTCCAGCACCTCCTCTCTCTATTCAACAGTAAGTATTGACAGTTTAGAAAAACAGTCCTGCCACTCATATTGCACGTTTCCTATAAAGATTTCTAGATCATTAAATAGGTTCAAGTTTAGATGGATTTAAATTGCATTTAAGTATTGCAGTAAAGCAGTCAAACAGCTATTCAACTTCATATTATACTTCTGCTTTTTCATATAAGGTTAACGTTTTTTTTTTCTTTGTGATGAATTCAGCACTCGCTAAACCTTCTGTGGTGTAATTCGAAGGCTGAAGTATATATTGAAAAGGCATTCAAAGCCCAAACTCGTGTGGGGATTCTTGTTATACACTGCATTATATTCTTCACTGTATTATTATACTATATCTTTTTGATGTATTTTATCACTGTTCAGTTGTTGTCCTGTTTAAGAGCAAGGTCTTTTAACTGGGTGCTCTGTGGAGTGTTTTCATAATGTTACCATGTTTTATTCTCCTCCCTGATCCAGATGTTCTTTTCAAACAGAAAAGTAGTTGATTTAAAATTAATTAATGTAGTTAAATATGTTCTCCAGGCCCAAAAAGAATACTGTTTTAGGGATTCATTCAGTTTAAATAGATATCGACTAACCCCTCTTAAGGAGGAGAAGGTACAAGGAACATCTCTTCTCCCCTTTGTACTCCATACACTTATGGAATGGGCAGTCATTGTACCAGTCCTTGTGTTGCTGGTTGCTAGTTCTCAGCAGAGCTAACAGCCACCGCGGGCCTCAGAGCATGATGGGAGAGGGACCCAGCTCAGTGCTGAAGAAGGGGTGAGACCCAGGGCAGTCAGCTCTCAGCAGCACCTGGACTGTGGCGCTGCCCCCTGTCCTTTACAGCCATTTTCCTAGTGGAAGAATCCCTGCTGCCACTCCCGTCTTGCGGGCATTATAATCTGTTCTCGCAGGGAGTATCAAGAGCTGTATTTCAGCTCTAATGGCAATTTTTAGAACTGGCAGATGAATAAAAAGTGAATGATAAAGAGCGAGCAGCATCTTTCAGTATTCACCCAGTTTGTCAGCAGTTTTGCCATAATTTGTGAGGGGAGGGAATTGCTCAGTGGTTAGCATATTGGCCTTGTAAACCCCAGGATGTGAATTTAATCCTTGAGGAAGCCTTTCAAGGGTCTAGAGCAGGTTATATGAATAAAAAATGTGTCAGGAATAGGTCCTGTTGTGAGGGCAGGGGACTGCATTGGAAGACCTCTTAAGGTCCCTTCCAGTTCCTGAAATATTTTGGGGGGAAGGCAAGTTCACAGGTTAGAGCATTGGCCTTGTAAACCCAGGACTGGATGTTTAGTCCTTGCGGAGCCCTTGCAAGGGTCTATGGCAGCTTGGGTTAAAAAAATAAATCTGTCAGGGATGGTGATAGGTCCTGTTATGGGTGCAGGGGACTGGCCTCAATGACCCCTTGAGTCCCCTTCCAGTTCAATGATACAATGATGATACTTCAGTCTCAATATTTTATATTTCTGTAAAGATGTCATAATACTTTGTGTTCACATAACCAATGCCCCTCAAAGCACCTTTCAACTGTCAGCTGATCCTCATACACAAGTATTTCTAACAGGTAACCTAAGGCACGGAGCTTAAAAGACTTAACCAAGGTCACACAAATAAGTCAGTGTCTTGGAATACATTTTGAGGCATGTATCACTCAATTCCCTTCCTTAGCTTCTAGACTACAATTCTTGCAAAGTTATTGTTTATCTAGATGTAGTAATAAAAGACATGGAAAGGTTTTGGAAAAGGCAAGGAAAGAATTAGGTTTATAAAACTTATGTGATTGTCCTTCTAGGAAGAAAATCCTTGATCAGAATTTCCCCTGCTGGGTCCCCTGTGATCCAGTGAAAAAGTTCAGACAATCTTGCAGCAATTAATCAGGAAGCAGTGCAAAAGTGGAACCATCAGACAAAAGACTGGCTTTCAATATTGGATCAGCTGAACATAAAAGAACAAACTTTCATTGTTCACTGATGCTGTGCTGTGCCCCACTTCTTCCAGAAAGAGGTAGTTGGAGAGGGCTTATGGTAGACATAATTCATTTGCTACCATTATTACATCCCAGCAGGAAGAAGAAATACAAGAGCAGGAAGTTTTCCACGGTTCAGACCAAATGTACATGCAAGAATTCCATAGCAGTCCTAATTTCAATAAATATCTTGATTCACGATGTTTATCAGTCTTTTTAAACAGTGCCTTCATTCTTAGCATGATAATTTTGCTGCAGCTTAATCAGTAATCAGCGGGGAGACCAAAAGAGAGTAGCTTATAATGAGCTTGATATTTAGATTATTAGCAGATTTAAAAAAAAAAAAAAGAGCAGGAGCTTAAGGTTCAGAAGCATGTACTCTTTAATGTGCTGATATTGCATTTCTCCCAATGGAGAGGTCCAATGAGAAAGGATTTCAGAATTCATCACATTTTACAGTATGTATTTTCTTAAATTGCTTTTGTTTGATTTGATTCAGTTTTGGGGTTTCAGTCAGTGTTCAGATTTATTGTATGTCTGGCTTTTGGAGACACTGCACATTTCACAGCACAGTGTGCCATATAGTGGGTATTAGTATATTGTAACATTCTCATAGTTTCTCAGCTTTGCCAGTAATCTGGTATAGTTTATTCTATAATTAACTGGCAAAAGGTAGCTAAAGTAGCTTACTGTGACTTGTATCTTCTTACCACCCTTCTTTTTGTTACTTCACCACATGTGAAGCCTGAGAAGCCTTTACATCTAATAAGCCAACTAAGGTGATGCGTAACATAGGTGTAAATTATGTGTTAATATTTTGTTGTGAGGCTAAAAATATGATTGTAGTACTGTCAGTTTAAGATCCCTTTAGACACCCGTGAACTTGCCTCTGAATTTGGCTGTGTTGGTGTCACATTTGGTTCCAAATGCCTGAGGCTGGACTGCAGAGTGGTATTAGTTTGCATTGTAATTTTAAATAATAGATTCATTAGTTTTTTTCTCAGAGGTTATAGTTTACAAATTGGTATTGCCTCCACAACTCCCTTATCTTCCTTCCACGTACATCCTTCCCCGACCCTGTGTCTACACGAGCCCCTTCCTTTCGGAAGGGGCATGTTAATGAGTGGGTTTGAAAGATGTTAATGAGGCACTGCAATGAATATGCAGTGCCGCATTAGCATAATGGTGGCCATGGTGATTCAAAAGTTCGGCTTTTCAAATCGCGCGCCACCCAGGGAGACAGGACCTTCCTAAAGGAACCCCCCCCCCCCAGTTTTCGAAAGCCCTTCTTCCTATCTGGTGTTAGAAAGAAGGGCTTTCGAAAACTGGCAGGGGTCCTTTCGAAAGCTCCCATCTCCCTGGGTGGCACACAATTTGAAAAGCCTCACTTTCGATTTTCTGCGGCTGCCATTATGCTAATCAGGCGCTGCATATTCATTGTAGTGCCTCATTAGGATCTTTCGAACCCGCTCATTAACATGCCCTTTCAAAAAGGAAGGGGCTCGTGTAGACCCAGCCCTCGTGTGAAAAGTTTGATGTCCTCTAACCTGTCACTTTGAGGATGGAATATGGCTTCCCATGGGGACTGCTTGTTCCATTCTGTCTTTTGGCCAAAGGGAGTCATCAAATGACCTCAAGATGTGCTGCTTTCTGTGCCAGATTTACAGTGGCTGCCATAGTTTTTCCAGTTGCTTTGGGTCCACAGATGCAGCACCTAGTTCAGATCAGTTGCTTCCTTCCATGAGGGCAATAGTATCCATGAGAGCACAGAATTCTTTTGAGTTCCTTGGATGGCTTCTCTTCGTGATTGTTGTCTAGAAAGCATCGTCTTGAGTAAATACTCAGCAGTGGTCAGCATTAAAAAGTCAACAGTTACAAAGTAGAATGTAAAATACTGCTGCTGTTTCATATTCTAAAGTTTGAGTTTGGCAGTAGCAGATTTTTCTAGATTTCACTTTTTTATAATCAATAGTAAACGTTAATTTTAGATAGTAACTAGATATTACTGTGATATATACTACTCTGTTAGATCACCAGATTTACTGTAAATATTCTGTAATATCACTAGAGATTTAGTTGACAGTATAGAAATTAATTTGTGTAGCTCAATGTAAATACAACTTACATGGCAACAAACATTCCTTGATGTTTTAAAACTGCAGTTATTGTTTCTACAGTCTACATTTGTTAAGAATCTTCCAGCAATTATAATAGGCTGGATCCTGCTAACACTTTTTAGGCAAAATTTTATTTATATTCTATTTGAATTTTTCTCAAAAAGAGCAAAAGGATTTACTTCACTGTTTTATTCCAAATCTTTATTAACTTTAAATTCAATTTGTGCAGCTATACTGGGGTACATAATTTCTGTTAAACGTTGCTATTTTTGTATTCTCTATTATCTATATGTGTTGATTCAGTTTTAAAAGATCTTTTTTCTCTCTTTTCTTGCAGGCAGAGGAAAAGGCACATTCAGAGGTAAAAATCTTCCCTTAGCCTGAAAGGGTGCTTGTGTAGTTGCATTATTAAAGCTCATTAGTTGACAGTATTGCTATAACATGGAAATTTACTGCAAAAAAGAAACCACTATGCTAATAATGCATCACAGCTATGCTGACAAATGGTTTTCTACTTTCAAGCTGCATGTTTGGATCAGTTACAAAAAAGGCGGAGAGAATCACTGTGTCTCAACTCAAGCTGAAGGGGTCAGGATTTGTCTCCTTTCAGTACAGTACCCTATTGAGCCAGCAGCCTCTATGCAGATTAATGCGAAGTGCTTCTCTCATGGGGAGAAGGAGAAAGCAAGAAAACAAGGTCCCCTCTTGAACCTGTGTCATAGCCTGGTGCACAGTGCTGAAAAATTGAACCAGTCCACACTGATGTACTTTCAAGAAAAGCAGATTGTCGCCACATATAAATTAGTTCTGAAATAGGAAAAAACCCCACTCACTCCTCATGTTCTATATGAACTGAGTAACAAGAGTAGGTCAGCAGCTGTATCCATTTATAGCCTTACATGGAGGAAGATACTAGTTGCAGAATAGAGGCTTTCTGCTAGAATACTGATATTAAACTGGCACCAAGGAATTCCTGCTGCAACTACACACAGACACACACATTTCTGAACACTTGCTTAAACCTTTCTTGTTTCTTGCATTCATTCTGCTCTTCTTCTCCATCCAAAATATTTAGTATGCAGCAAAGAGTTGATAATGACACTTGTTAAAGGGGGTTATGAAATATGGAGGAGCTGGGGAGAAAAATAAGCATATTCTCACTTTCCTCACATTTGATTTCACCTAACACTTTCTAAGGTTTCTTCCTATGAGTGATAAAGCAGAGGCTTTATTGTTAACTTGGGTGGCATTTGCACGTTTCACATGAGACTTGAGTTCCGGAACCCTTTTTTCTGGAAAAAAGCACTGGGAGCAGTTATTTGATGTTCAAATGGATTCTTGTTGTACGTGCATAATTCCCAGCTTCTAAGTGCAAATTTTTGAAAATTTGGCTTCAAATATACAATATCACTTGTATCAACCCCTAATAAACTCTCAGGTCCTCAAAATAGAACTTGATGCACTCACTGCGAGGCTTACTATAAAAAATTCCCCTGCATGTACAAAGGTGAAATCATTCCTTCTTTGGAGGGTATTTCTGCATGAAGGAGCTCCTTAGCATGCTGTGTCTTAAAGATGAGTTTCGTGGACACAATCAGTCTCTATGGAAAAGGGGTATTGAATAGCACAACAAGAGTACCATCTTATTGTGGGTAAAGGAATATGCTGCAAGTGTAGCTAAGCAGGAACAACTAGCACTAAAAACAGGGGCAAAGGTTGGGGAAAGGAAAAATTATCCGTTCAGAATGAAGAGAAAGCTGAGTAACTTATGTCTCTTGCTTTGTGCCAGTGAGAACATCCTCGCTGCCCACACTAGCCTGTGTATATATGAATAATCATCAGTTTTTTTAAAACATACACATTTTTTCCTATTGATGTTCATGGAGCATTGCAAGGCTAATGCACTGCAACCTCCTTTATAAATGTTAGAATGAATGGGTAGATGTTGTGTGTGCTTACCTTTTTTGCCTGGCTTCATTCATCTTATTTTTGCTGTGGGGAGGAATCTGTTCTTTGTAAGAATCTGAGAGAGATTTGAAGTGAAATCCTCCCCCCCCCAACAGAGGATCAGCCCTAAGCATCTGTGCCACCTGAGCTCTAAGAGAGGAGTTATGTGAGGTCTAAGGGTTGCACAGACTTTGTGCTGGATATCTGTGCTCAGTGCACTGCATACATTATTTTAGTCCGAGACAACTGTTTTTCCTGCAAAGTAGCATCAGACTTGGGTTAAATTTATTTTCACTTTTAATAATATAGATCAAAATTAAAATGGGCTTGTTAAGTTTGGTCTGCAGTATTTTAAAACAGGAGACTTTAGGAGGGCAGGCAGTTAAATTGCACTGCATGTAGGGGACTTTTTTTATAGTAATCTTTGCAGTGAGTGCTTCAAGTTCTATTTTCAGGATCTCAGGGTTTATCAGGGGCTGGTACAAGTGATATTGTATATTTGAAGCCAAGTTTTCAAATATTAGGACTTAGAAAATTTGAGTCTAAACATCACATTTGCATACCTAAAATAGAGATTATGCACGTACTATAAGAATCCATTTGAACATCAAATAAGTGCTCCCAGTGCTTTTTTCTAGACAAAAAAAGGTGCCAGGACTCAAGTCTGATGATTACTCATAGGGGTTAGTGTGTTCAGTTTTAATGCTCTGGTCCCTGCACTGCTGTGGGACCAGTGGAGGCTCCTGCCCCAGTCCCCACGCTGCTGCAGGGCAGCAGGAGATCTTGTATGGGGCTGGTGAGGGCTTCCTCCCCAGTCCCTGTGCTGTTGTGGGACAGGTGGAGGGTTATTTTTCTGATATTCTAATGGGAAAAGGTGCTGGAGCTCCGTTTTGGTGGATTCTGCCAGAAAGCCCTGAGTGTGCCCATAGATGGGGTCTTTACAATGGAAACATGCACAGTGTAGATTATAGATTATAGTGTAGAACTATTACAAGTGTATAATACAGTGTTTTGTGATTAATACATATGGAATTCTAATACTGTAGAGCATTATAATGACGATCCCCTAACACAAAAACAAAGGAAATGAAGTGGCTGATGAAACAAACCAGTGATATGAGTTCATTTATTTTCCATCCAGCAAATTCATAAACTCCGAAGGGAACTGGTTGCATCACAGGAAAAAGTTGCCACCCTCACATCCCAGCTTTCAGCAAATGTAAGTAGTTTTTATTTTATTATTATAAATCATTGTTAAAACAAATAGCTTTCAAAATTTGCCAATCCAATTAGAGGTTCTTAAAGATGCACTATAATTTTTCAGTTCAGTACTTGAAAAAGGTGCCTAGATCACAATTCTGGAAACTTGAGGTCCTTTTAAATAATCGTTCATTTTAAATTGTTGACAATAAATTGAATGCTTGCTCTTGGAGCCTATCCCTAAATAGATACAGTGTGGGCATCCCACCACATAGATTAATCCTACATGGAAGAGTTCACCTGCAGATGTTAAGAGTCTTTCAGTCTCTGGGCTGTTCAATTTTTAGTGTTTCTTTTGATACGGTCAAGAAGAGTAGAAGTTCTAATGTTATTTTATGATCTGGTACCTGTACTCTCAGGAGGCGATTCCGGTGCCCTTTTTCATGTTTAGCACCTGAATAGTCATATTTACCCGATGCGAGTAAGGGGGACAGAATCAAGTCCAGTGAAATGAAACCACCAGTCCATTGGGTGGATTATTAAACAGACAGTGGCATATAAAGGAGTTAAATAATATCTGGTCAGAGAGATATGAAACAGCATCCCATAGTAAAGGTGGAAGACCCTGTATTCCATTATATGTTACCTAAATCAGCAAATCAGCAAAACACTTGTTTGCTTTGACGAGCCCTGGTAATAATCTCCTTGTTGTGATGGATATTATTTTTCTGCTACAGAGTACCTCTAATACTTTTGAGAAACATAAACAGCAATTTTCAGAGCTGCATTACTGAATGATATAGACACCAAATATTCTGATCCCTTTCCTGGTTAGGTGCAAGTTGTCCACTAAGAAAATACCAGGGTCTCTGTACCTGATCCTTGCATGAAATGTAACTGTCATGGATCTAAGACACTGGTGGAGCACAGCAGGGTGGAGGGGGAGAGTCAGAGGCAGAGCTTCTCAAAGTAACTCATATCAGCTACAATAAGACAATACAATTTTCTGAAGATTTATTATATTAGTATTCTAAGTAAAAATATCCTCCTCAAAATCCTCTATTTAGAAAATTCAAATAAATACCTTGTCAACATTTTTTATAAAAAGAAGAAAAGTAAATATGGAAATAAGTACTGTGTTTGAAATATGTTTTGTATTTCTTCTAACTGCAGCAAAATGAACTCATTTGGCTTTCACTGACATAGGGTAATTACCTTTGTCATGCAGTAAAATGTAAAGAGTCATCTTATGATGGTAGTGGGCGTAGAAAACTATCCTGATCACTTTCTTAAATAATATGAATTTCTTACAGAGTTTCTATATGGAGTACAGTACATGGAGTTTAGTGAAGGTTAAGATCCAGGGACTTTCCAGCATACCTAAACACACAATTGTCCAGCCACTTCTCCAGAAAGAGTTTTAACACAACCAAAACTTTCCAGATACTTTCCTGTGTTGAATTTCTGGGTAGAGAAACTAAAAATCTTGAGAAGCGCTGCCTCTGTCTACCCACCTCCACCCTGCTGTGCTATATCAGTGTCCAAGACCCATGACAGGTTTCCTGCAAGGATCAGGTACAGAGACGCTGGTATTTTCTTAGTGGACAGCTTGCACCTAATCACAAAAGGGATCAGAATACTTTGGACAGCACCATTTCCCTGCTATGACAGTCTCTGAGTGAGATCAGTGATTTGATCAATAGCAGTAGGTTGAAATTAAACTCAGGCAAGATGGATGTGATATCAGATGCAAACACATTATGAAAGACCATGCATTACTCTTAGAAAAGAGCAACACCTTCTGGCTTTGAGTTCTTTCTGGACATATCAATGACAGTGTAGACACACATTCCTATCGCTGCAAAAAGTACCTTCCACTTAAGATTGTCTAGAAATCTGAAATTCATCTGCATGACAGTGCAATTGCTCTTGTTGATCCATGCAGTTTTGTCCTCCAGATTATTGGAATTTACTCTACCTAGCCATGAAAATTTAGATCCAGAGAAGAGCCAGTTGAAATAGCGTGCAGCAGCTTGCCTGTCAAATGATACTGGTCAGCATAAGCACATCATGTCTATCATTACACATTGAATAGGAGTTTAGTCTGAGGTTTGAAGTTACTAGTGCCCTGTGGAATGCCAGTTTGGATTTCAGGCCTTGGCTTCTTGAAAGCTCTCCTTGGGTTGCACCAGGTTACATTGAGAATTCTCCCTGAATGCGTCACCCAATTCCTTGTTGTTTTTGATGAAATAGGTACCCCTCTGAAACTTCCCTTTTCCTTGATGACCAAGGCCAGCAACCACTGGTGCACTCCTCAGGAGTAATAAAACAATCACCAAAAGCAAAAGTAATGTGAGGGAATGACAGAGATTCCTTTACATTTGGTCAAAGACTGTGGTGATCCTTCCTTGTTTGAAGTGCTGTAGCTGTGTTTATTGGACCAACTCTTTTGGGGAAAGGGAAAAGGTACAAGCTTTCAAGCTGTGGGGGGTAAGGGAGCAGTGTCTAAGCTAAACAGTTTGGGACAGTTTGTTAAATAGAAGGGGGTACCCATGTCACCAATTTAAGGTGGTTGCTGTCCATGTCACCAATTTAAGGTGAGTAGAGTGTACAGCAATTATCTGGTAACTCTGAAACCATAGTAACTGCACACAGTACACAGTGCTTATGTTTCCTATATTGCATTATCTCTTGATACCTGCTTCTATTTAACAAACTGTCCCAAACTCTGTTTAGCTCAGACACTGCTCCCTTACACACAGCTTGAAAGCTTGGACCTTTCCACTTTCCCCCAAAAGTTGGTCCAATAAACACAGCTACAACACTTCAAACAAGGAAGGATCACTCATGTCACAGATGATTGGATTGTAACCAAGAGGACAATTGTGGGTTAGATTGTTATGCATAAAAGATTGGAAGTGAATAATTAAGGGTAACAGTGTGGTGTGTTACAGATTGTTATAATGAGCTGTAAAATTATTCTTCCTAGAAGAGCTAAAAATGACCAAATGATTCTTAGAACTAAAGTTCTGTCTTTTCAATATAGTGCTCACCATCATATAAATGATCATTTAAAAAAAAAAAGATTTTACCTGAGCTAGAACGAGGGGGTGAGGACCACAGAGATTATGCAAATTTAGACTTTCTGTATGGCTTATATAATCCTATAAGCTACTTCAGATACTGCAGTGATGAATGCAGCACAAATATAGATCGATATGGAAGGGAAAACATTATAAAACTGAGAGGAGTTCATATGCAGCAATAACAGTGCTGATCTGAAACTAATGGAGACTGGGCTGTTTCACAGAGTGCTCACTGTTGTTCCACACAGTTGTCATACAGTGATGACATGAGTTATTGAAAGCGTTATCAGGAGATAATGCAATATAGGGTATGTAAGCACTGTGTACTGTGTGCAGTTACTATGGTTTCAGAGTTACCAGATAATTGCTGTACAGTCTACTGATGTTTTTTAAGGCATTTCAGGAAATAAGTACAATTATCATCTTTGGTGAAAATTGAGAAATTTGAGAGATAGTATTATTTTATCTTTTACTAGGCTTCTGCTTCTCTAATAATGTCTGATAACACAATAGATTAAAATGTACTTTATCTGTTCATTGCTTTTTATATTTTAACACCTAGAGGTACTGAGAATTCTGGGGTAGCTAAAATTTAGACCTACAGAGATGTCCATCAATTTAAGGACATGTTTGCGTGTTCTCAAGTAACTGTGTGGTAGCTTTGAAGAAAAGAGAATTATCTAAAAAGTTGTATGCTACTGTTTTTCTTGTAATTTTCAGACATGTTAATACGTGTTGTGTAGTTCCTGTTCTGTTCTTATGAGAGCAGAATTCCAATAAGAATTCCTTTTCTGCTCATAATAATATGCTTATGAAGCAAATAGCATAGGAATCTGAGTGTGGCTTGCTGTTGTTGGGTTACTGCACTGAGATTCTATAGCCTGAATGACGCCATCTTGGGCTGTGCATTTTTTTCATATCATACAAGGAAAACTGTATTGGGCTTTAATTTGTTGAGAGGTCTCCATGACAGATGAATAAAAATATAAGGATTCCTCAGGATGTCATACAGGTGTCTTGTTAGGTGGCACTTTTTCTTCCACTACTGACTCAGTGCTCCAGCATGTTCTAGCACTCTTCCAGAGAAGACCAGGAAGCAGACGGTTGCTCAGTGAGTCACAGTGTGCCTTCCTGTCTTCTTCCATGTTCTCATCCAATACCAGAAGCAGCATATGGTACCCCACAAGCAAGCTTATCTATGCCTGCCAACATGTTGGTGTGGCAGAGGTAAAGTCTAAATTCTACTGAGACCACACCAGTTCCCATTCACTTGCACAGGGATGGGGGAGACAGTGGTTCTTCCCCCTTCATAGACTACAACCTATAGTGCCACCTGTAGCCAGTGCAGGGAAGTAAGGGGATGTAAAAGTGCCTTTTTAGTCAAAATATTTTTTTGTTTAGATTTTTACTTCAATCTAACTATTTATTGAAAACAACTTGAAAATGAAACAAACAACATTTTTTTTGGTCCAAAATGATTTTCCCCCTCATTTTCTGGAAACAAATTATTTTCATAGCTCTACTGGGCACCCATAGGCATCACATGAATGCCACATGGCCAAACCTCTAGTCTCACAAGAAAGATAGCAACCCAGTAGCAGAGGAAATACAAATACTTTATATTTTCTGCAGATACAGATATATGTAAATTCCGTGTGAGCGTAGGGGTTTGTGTATGAAGATGTGTGTCATGTGGTGGTGAGATCAATGTGCTAAACTAAACTTATGTGGTCTCTTGATTTTACCACCTGCCTACCAACCCATCTCTATGGAAACAGCTCATAACATTCTCAACTTGTGAGCAGTTTTAAAAGAGATCCTGTTAGCAGCAGGAAAAAACCTTCCAGAAAAAGTTCTTTCTAACATACTCCTCAACATCTGGAAGGCAGTCCAGTAGGACTTTAAAGACTAACAAAATAATTTATTAGGTGGTGAGCTTTTGTGGGACAGCCTCTGAGGAAGTGGGTCTGTCCCACCAAAGCTCGCCACCTAATAAATTATTTTGTTAGTCTTTAAAGTGCTACTGGACTGCCTTTTTGTTTTGATAGAGTATAGACTAACATGGCTATCTGTCTGTTACTGCTCATTGTCTGGAGTGCCTCACAAAATTACACATACTCACACTTGTATGTGTGCACACACACATCATATATATAACAAATTTAGGTTAGCTTTTCATTTTAGCTAGACCCTGTCTTCATCTAAGCAAATATAGGGTTTAGCCATCAAATAAATACAGCATTCCAGTTGTATATCTTTAAACCCTAAGCTCTGAGACATACTTGGCAAATCTTCATTGGACTCATTTTGATACCAAATTTACCTACATTCCACAGAAATAATTATGAACCAGGCAGTGTTCTAGGAGTTACATTAAAGAAGGAATCCCACAGCATTATCAGTTTCCTGCAGTAATAATTCTGTGGTGTCCCTCACGCAGGGTTTTTGTCATACATTACCTCCCACTTTTTGGCCACAGCAGGTTGAATGTTGCAGGAGAAAGTTTTCTGTACTGTATTACATTAGTCTGAACTCTGTTTAGCTATTTCAGATATTCTTGTTGTAGAAGTATCCTCAGTTCTTGAGCCTCCAATTTCCCAGCCCTTTCAGTATCTGGCAAACATGTAACCCTTTGTTCTCACTCTTCTCTGTTGGGGAAAACCTATTGCTAATATTCATCATTCATAAATATCTCCACATCCACTCACCCAACTTATCTTACTGTGTGATTTTTCTCTTGACAAAGTCAAGCAAAAGTTCTGCAAGGGAGTGAAAATAGAACATTTTTATTTCATTTCTGTATGATTATACATTTTCCTTCATTTGCTTAGTCGTGAAAGCATCTTGATAAGGCTTATGCAGTACATGTATTGCTACAAGAATTGACAAGTTGAAAAATGACCATATTAGTCATCGCTTTACATTTTTTGTTACAGTTACAGACCATTTTTCAGACATTTGGGAATGTGTTAAAATTGTGCTTGTTTGGGTTTATTTTTGTTATGACAGTACCAGTATATCAAACATATATCAGTAAATCATTATATCAGATTTCATCTGATTCTTTCATGTGATAAACTCCAAAGTGTTTTACTTGTGTGTGGTTAAACCTAACACAGAATCCAACAGCTGCTTGGGTGCTTAATTTGTTTGAGATTTTGGCTTTTGTCTGTTGTTTAGCTCCATGCTACTGAAGGGCAGATCACAATGCTAATTAAGAATGGGCAGCTTTTAGTTCAAAATGTATCCAACCAGCGTGCTTCCTGCTTGACTGACAAGGGCTCAGATTCCAGTCATCAGCCTGAGCGTTAGTCGTCTGATGCATTTCAGTGTTACTTTGATCAGTGCCTCGCTCTGTGCAAAGCTTAAGAGTGTATGCGGGCAAAAGTGTGCTAGACCCAGGATGCCACTAGAAAACAAAGGGGATTCTTTGGCTGACACTCTTGTTTGGCCAGCCCTGAACCACTATCCTACAGCCAAACAAGATAGTAGCAGGAGGCGAGCAAGAAAGGTCACCCGCTGTTCAGTCACTTCTTGCAATCAGCCAGATCCCTTGTGGTCTCGCTCACGTTCTTACATTCAGCCATGTCAGGTGGGAGGAAATTTATTTATTTATTTATCTGTGTTTTTAATAAATCTGAGCAGAGAAGTACAAGCTATAAAGAATGCAAGCAACCCTAGCCTTGGGTATATAGACATCACATGCAAAGTGAGTGTTAAGCCCAAGATTGTATTTTCCAAGAATGGCATAAAATGCAATTTATAAAATCAGGGTCTGGTTGTCGTACAATGTGGGTCTCATTCTACAGATCCTGTGCGCTCACATCTCCAGTTGCTTTTTAAGGGAGTTGTAGACAGTGTTTCCTGCCAACCCTGTGGTAAAGGGTTTGTAAAACTAGGGGAAAATGAAAGATATGGCTTTAGTTATATAACTTGTTACAAATGAATAATATAGAGATATACTTTTCTCTAGAAATGCTTTTTAATATTCAATTGCTATTAATGCTATTTAATATGTTGCCTAAAACATACTGAATGGCTATACAGTTCTTTAACTATAGCTGTATTTTAATATGGGAAGTGGCATAGATAGATAGATAGATAGATAGATAGATAGATAGATAGATTTAAATGAATAACCTGGCTGGATTGTACAGTCATGCTCACTAAAATCATTGCACAGTCCAGCCCTTGACTCTTAAAAAAATTAAAAAATAACATTCATTACTCAGTAGGATATTACTTTATTCAGTAGTGACAGACAACAAAGCTAAGAAAAGTAAAGTAAGAAAAGTAAATATTATTCAAAACAAAAATAATTCTCTAGTTATTTTCAGCAGACTGACTTCTCATTCATGAGGTTTATGCAGTACTGAGCCAGCTTCCCCTCTCGTCACCCCCACCCCCAAGTTCCCAGCCATTCCCATGACTGGGGCTTCCAAGGTGTCAGTACTCAGTACTGGCAAGTACCAGCATAAAAAAGCACTGGGTTTATGAAATAACTAACTAAAGTGTATGTTTTCAGCTCCTTAATAGCCACAAATCTAGACTTATCTGCAGATCAGGCGAGATCCATTATCAATCAGGGTATGTCTACGCTTACGGGAAGATGGACACACTGGCGGTTGAGCTTCCCAGGTTCAATTTAGCACGCCTAGTGGGGATACACTGAATCAAACTGTCATGGTACTACCATCTACCCTAGTACTCCTGGCAGTCTTGAGGCATAAGGGAACTCAATGGGAGAGTTTCTCCCTCGACCTCCCACTGTGTGGAGAATGGCAAAAATTGATTTTAGATAAATCAGTTCTAGCTACAGAATTTTTTTACCTGGACTTACATATCTAAAATTGATTTTACCTCCTAGTACAGACTAGGCCATAGATGCAATTCTATTCACACATAAAAATTATGGAATTTTTAACTGCAAGGAAAAATGCATTCTACACTAGACTATTTTTAAAAGAAATATATGATTGTGACATAGCTATCATTCCCTAAAGGTTTTCAAGCTATAGTATGTTGCATCTGCCTCAGACAATATAGGTTTTCAATCCTCACTGGTTCACATAATCTGCTTTTGGGTAAATATTCAGAAACATTCAATGTAAATGAAAGATCATATAGCTCTGAATTAAAGATATAGATTATAGTAAATATGCCCTATTACCTTCTGAAGACTTGTATTTTATTATAACATAATTGCGAAAGACTGGTATAAATTATGTGTAATCAGAGCAAATAATTATGTGTCCTCTTTGTGATTTTCATGCTCACACCAAACTGGCACCTGGAAGACTGCATGCATAGCTAGCCACAAATTTTTCATGAAGCAATGAATGGGGAAATTCCATTAGCTTGCTATTAACAAATGGAAAATAGGGGAAAATTGGCTATAGTCCCTCTTTCAGAATATGTTCTACTTCGGCTCTGATTATGTGCTGAATCATCTGTCATGTTCAAGGGAATTAAAACAAGGGAAACAAGGGATTGTTTTAATAATACAATGCTAATTTTTCAAAGGTACTTAAAAACAAAGGTGGTTTTAAAAGGCAGTTGCTGTTTTGTTGTGACTGACATGAGTGTGATTTTAGTGTAAGAAATCAAGTTTTGCTTTAATAAAGATGTCTTTAAACTGTATAACACACATCACTGATCTGATAAAGTGGGTCTGTCCCATGAAAGCTCATCACTGACTAAATCATTTTGTTAGACTTTGAAGTGTTACATTTCTGCTGCTTTGTTTTATTCATACGTATGTAATTTGTATACACTTCGGGCATGAGCCTTTTAAGAACAGTCTTAATCCTGACTTGTGATATAGAATATATATCCTTGAGCATATGCTGAAATCAGATTTTTTGACTTCTAATACCATAAATAATTAAATTTTTGACCCTCTTTATGTCTGCTCTCATGACACAAGCCTTTGTATGATGTTGAGGAATCTTTACAGCACTCTAAAGGGTTTACAAAACTATTTGCACTTGTCAATAAAACAGTTCTGAAGTGATGCATAGGAATCAGCCAGCCTCATGTGCATAATAAGCTTCCATCTATGAGAAATCATGTTCAGAGTAAGGGGATGTGAAGGTTCCTTACAGCTCCCAGCATAATGCCCTCACAAAAGCCTGCTGATGGAGGGACGAGGAGCCAAAGGGGAAAACGGCCCTGGCGCCTGGCAATTCCAATGGGTCTGGAGCTGAACAGCAGGGGAGATGTACAGTGCCCTGGACATTTTAGGTTGTTGCTGAACCCTGGGTTGGCATGATCCAGATGGTGCTAGGGTCTGGCTGGTGAGGGGCGTAGCATTGTTTGTACAGTGCTGAGGGCTGGCTGCACCAGCCCTCCCACTTCCCTGGCAGTCTTGCCCCTTCCAGGAGCACACACACGGCCTTTCCCCCAGCTTTTCCTGGGACCAGTGTTCTCTCTAATTTCTTCCGTCCATGTGAGAATAAATTTTGTTATGTTCACCAAGGCATGTGCACCACAATAGAAACACATGCTGCCCACTGTGAGTGGCCGTGGGCCCTCTGCTAATCAGCTGGGTGGCACCTGAGTCTCTCCTGAGTGGCCATCCAAGCACTCAGCTTATGGGCAACACTGCCAAGGGCCCAGCAATTCTGCTGGCCCATTGTATCCTCTTCCCACACCATTCATCTGCATTAATCTTAGATGGTCCAATTTTCTGGGGTGCTATTACCTATTTCTGTGTTCTTGAACACTAGCTAAAAGATTTTGGGAACAACCAAGAACATTTGAATAACATTAATAATTGCTTGCAAAAGAATTAGAAAATGCATCTGCAAAAGCTTTGCACAGCACATATATTTGTATGTACCAAAGAGTTAATGTGGCACATAAATGGATGCTTGAGCAAGCACGGTTAACCTCTTTGCATATAAAGGCTCCTCCTTTGTATGTGCTTGTTCTGGAAATACAGTACAGATGCCTTTGAAAACTTTGCCTGAGGTTACTTTTGAAATGGAGCAGTGCAATAAACAAGTCCTTTCACTTTTGCTAGTTAGTTTTATGACAGGATTTTCCATAATTCTAGCGTGTATTGTATTATCAATTCTCCACCTACCTATTTGATTTAGGAATACCTTCCTTTTCACAAATTTTATACTGTTTAAAAGTAGATACTCTTCATGGGTCCCATGTAAATTGCAGCCACGCCATTTGCAATCCTGAGAAGCTCATTTTGCACAGCTCTGCTGTCAGCGGCACTGGGCGGAGCACCATGTAGACCCAGCCTTAGAGAGAAACCCCTCCATTTTAATATTTTCTGAAACTGTATACATGAACACACTCTTTCTCTTTCTAAGTGACTCGTGTAATCATAAAAAAGTCTCTAATATCACCGACATTTTTTCTGCAATTCTTTAGTGGTTTAATAGTTGTAACATTTCAGATACCATGAGAATTGACTCTTCATCTAAACATATAAATACTTAATAAATAGTGTGTTCAGCCTAATACTACTTTAATGTAATCCATATTGGATATTTTTAAAAAAAATTGAATGAAACGATTGAAAACAAATCATTGCTGAATTTTAATTTCTGTTTGCTGCACCATTGCAAAATGTAGGCATCTAATTTCGAAGAAACCAGTGCCTTCGTATCAAAACAATGGATGAATAGAATATAGACTCAACACTCTAATGAACAGTAGGATAAGATCATATTGTGGCTCTCTGCAAATGTGTGAGACTTTCAGAAGACTGTTGCTGTATTAGAGACAGACAAATACTTTTATGATGACCTTATAAAATATTATTTAAACCAAAGGTTCCCAACCTGTGATCCATGGACCACTGGGAGACTGATGAAGGTATTGCAGGGTGTCCGTGAAGAAAAAAACAAGATAAATAAAAGTTAGCACAGAAAATAAGTTTTAAATACATTTCAAAGTTACAATCAATTATTATTTTTAAATTAAATATCTTCCAATAAGTTATTAACTACTGTCCAAAAATCTTTGTTGTGGTTTCTTTTTTCATTTAATGAAGTATACATAGTGGATAGAATTGAGTTTGATGGGGATCCAGGAATGGTTTGTGGGGGTAAATCGGGGTCCACAAACAGTTTGGGTTGTATGTGGAGGTCCTCGCTAGTGAAAAAGGCTGGGAACCATTGACTTAAACACATTTTGTAGCCTGGTTCCAGGCACTCTCTAGGCCTTTGTATCTGGGAGCCTGATAGCTTACAGTTTTTCCTTAAATTTGAGTGCTCGAGTCCTCCCATTGTTATTTTCAGCAATAGGAAATAATAATGTTGGGGGAAGAGTTCTCCAGAGTGACAAGAAACACAAATGACATTTAAATATCTTGAAGGTCGCAACTAATGAGTTGGAGAACATGAAACCAAGCCTGGAAAAGTGAAAAATGCTGTGGCAGTTTGAGTGGGGTGGAAGAAAAAAGGGAAGTGAAATAGGAGGTACGCAGTGCAAGAGAGTACTGATTTCGTTTTGCCAGACAGAACACATGAATGATACCTTATATACCATGGAATCTTTCCTCAGTCCATTTAAGTTCCTAGTGACATTTCAAATGTTTAATTTCTTTCACAGGCTCACTTAGTAGCAGCTTTTGAAAAGAGCTTAGGAAATATGACTGGGCGATTGCAGAGCCTAACAATGACAGCCGAACAAAAGGTATGTTTACAAAAGCAAATGTTTCAATGTGGAATGTAGTCAGCAAATTATTTTAGCGTTTGTGCTTTTTTTTTTTTAATAAATCAGAAGGCACAGCTAAGAAAATAGGACAGAAACATCTTTCTTTCCTGGCCATTGCAATCAAATCACCATAAAGTTCTATAAAAATTAAATTGTGCCACATTAGATTTACCCTAACTGTGTCACAATATGGTTTGAAGATAAAATCTTTCATTTACAGATCTTAATTAAAACATTTGAGACTCTTGGTGCAATCCATATGGAGAGATTCTTCAACAAAGTCTCACCATAGACAATCAGAGCATTTCACTCCAGTCCACCAGCATTGTCAGAAAACTAAAAATTTGGCAAAAGAAAGGACTTTAAAAAGAAAAAAAAAAGATCCTGATGGAAGGGTTTATGAAATGCAACCACACTGTTGTCTAACAGACAGCTTGGCTATTTTTTTTTTTTTTTTGCCAACAAAACCCTGGTTTTTCAGAAACACTGGTGGAACGTCCACACACGAAATGAGTTTTGTTCATGTTTGTTGACAAAACTCAGCACTTTTGATAGCAGCATTCTGCCTCTCAACCATGAGGCATAACTCTGCTGTCAACAGATTCTGTCAACAAATAACCCGTATGGATGCTCTGGGGGACCTTCTCTCAACAGACAGAGTATCCAGAACAACGGGCAACCCTGTCTGCTGTACTTCTGAGGTCCTGTTTTGTCGAGAGAGTGTCTGAGCAGTCCGGCCACGCTGTTGGCAGAACCAAGCACTCTTCCAGATGTCTTTTGTATGTGGCCACACTCTGACGACGGAAGTTTCTGACAGTGACTTCTGTCCACAGATGGCTGTAGTGTAACCATAAACCTTGGGTTTGATTTTGCTGTTTAGAGGGGAAGAAACATCCAAACCTAATACCTGGTATATGTAACCCGAAGCATGCTAGCAGTTATAGGATCTGCTGCTTTAGGGCCTGATTCTGCCAGATGCTGAGTACCAAGACCCCATCCATCAGTGTATTTCCTTAATTTATGAGTATTTGAATAATTCCCCTAACTACTATGGACTATTCACAGTCTCAAAGTAAACCTTGTACACAAATACGTTGCTGGATTGGTGGTAGGGGATTTTCACCTTGCAAACTGGAGCTCCCAGGAACAGAATCTGCTTTCCTTACATACGTTGAGAAGACTCCTAAGCTGGATCTACAAATTCAAACACATTTGAAATTTCTGGCTCTCTTTAGAAAGAATGCGAGGAGGGTCTGCACACAAAGTGCATTCTTCCAAAAGGCAATTGAAGGAGCGTTGTGCAGAATTCGAAATTCCTACCCCAGTCCCTAATTAGGAAGAGCGTCCCCTTTTGAAAGACTCTTCTGAAAGAAGACAAATGTAGACGCTCCATGGCCCACTCTTTCGAAAGAGGAGTCCTCCATGGCACCAGCCAGCTGGAGCGCAGAGATACCCTGGCCCACAGCAGCGTGGCTTTATGATCTCAGTGACAAGCCACTGTTAAAGCTGTACAGACCCAGAGACCCCATAGGAGGAAGCTGAAAACATGCTGGCTGCAGACAGGCCACGAGCCAGGCACAGCCCACCCTCCCAGCCCTCACTGCAGGCCAGACACCCCATATGGCAAGCAGCCAGTTCACCCTCAGAGCCCTCACAGGAGCCAGGGCCTGAAAATAAAAAGTGGGGGGGCTCTTCCTGGCACCGTGGAAGGAGGAGGAGGTGCTCCAGGAAAGGGGGTAAATTGGTGCAAAGCCATGGCCTTTGGCCACCTGGCCCATGGCCTCTCCATCCCAGGACACCTTGAGAAGACTCTGGACCAAGTCTGGAGCAAGGTTAAGGAGCTCCAGCAGGGCTACACCAGGGCCCGGTATGAGGTTGACTGTTCAGGGGCAGATCCTGCAACCTGCCTCTACTACAAGAAACTCTGGGCCATCCTCGAACCCCAGGACAGCTCCCTACCAGTTGTTGCCCTTGACACCTTGGCAGAGCAGCCAGAGGCAGAGGCTCAGGAGGAGCCAGGATCAGTGAGCCAGGGCCAGGAGCTGTACCCCTCCACAAAGTGGTACAGCAACAAGGACCATTCCACCCCTGCCCTTCAGTGATCCTCCCATCCTCCCTCCATGTCATCGAGAATCTGTTGCCCTCCTCATTGTCCAGATGGGTGACTGGAAGCCGGGCATCGCCAGACCTCAGCAAGGGAACATCTGGTAAGTACCCAGTGGAGCACACACTCTGGTTTGCAGGACAGGGACAGCACAGCTGCCAGCGGGCCACTCACTTGCCCAGTGGTCCCAGCCTGGACACATGCCTGCCAGCGATGGCCCCCGGCATGCCATGACAGCTGCCAGAAATACTCAGCACCTGCCCCCATGGATGGTGCCATGACCCACATGTGTGGTCTCTCGATGGGCAGGGCTGGACCACACCCAGGGACTACCCCACATGGGCAGGGGACCACTCCATGCTCGCAATACCCCATGGCCACCGTCTCTTCGGATGGGGAATGGTGCCCTGAGGGGCACAGCCCTCAGGGCTGTGATGAGTGACTGATGCACTGTCCATCCCTCCATACAGTTGCACCATCCCAGGGCCGGAAGAGTCCTGTGACCTCCATCATCCCAGACAGCCCCCCAGAGGAGGCAGAGAGGACCCAGGCACCCTCCACAGCAGCACCATGAAGGGCCCACAGCTGGAGACCCCGGGGGTGATTGGAGGATGACAATGTCAGCCGCCAGCAGGCCAAGCTGGCTGAACAGCACCTTTGGCTGGAGGAGGCTGACATGGCCTGGTGGAGAGTGGCCTGGGACAGACACTTTGACAACCTGGAGGGCATAACTGGTATCCTCCAGGAGCACGTGGTGAAGGTGGCCACTTTCTTGACTCCCTGCCACTCCTCCTGATAAGCCCCCTGGAGCATCCCCCTCCAGCCAACCCAGCCAAAGTCCTCCCATGGCCTTACCTGCCCATGCAGCCCACCCTATTTCAGCCCCACCAGAGACCCCGAACCAGGGGATGGAGGGGATCCCTGGGCCAATGGGGCTTGTAGCATTCCACCCCTGCCCTTCAGTGATCCTCCATCCTCCCTCCAGGTTCAGGTCCCTCCCAGCCCCCCAATGTACATAGTTTGCTCCTCATAGTACACATTTTGTGCATCAGAAAACAGTGCTTTGTTATAGCATATACTAAATGTTTTGTTTTCCAAAGATCCCCGTCTCCTGTGCTCTTCATGGAGGGATGGTGGGGGTTGGTATATGGGTGTGTTGGTGGTGGGGGTGGTGAGGGGTGTCTGGGTGAGGGGGATGGTGACGGGTCGCTGTGGGTCAGTGGGGCACATGAGTGACGCTCTCACAGAGGTCTTCCCTGAAGTGGACCCCATCCCAGTGGGCCTGGGGACTGGGGACTGCAGGCAGCTGATCCTAAGAGGGAGGAATATCTCTGTGGTTTGAGCATTGGCCTGCTAAAGCCAAGGTTGTGAGCCCAGTCCTTGAGGGTGCCATTTAGGGGTTGGGGCAAATAGATATTAGGGATGGTGCTTGGTCCTACCAAGAGGGTAGGGAATTGGACTAGATGACCTCCTGAGGTCCCTTCCAGTTCTAGGAGATGTTTATCTACAATTATATTTATATTTACCTGGGGCCAGACTTGGCCACCCACCCCTACATGAAGGAGTCCCTCTTGCCCCCCACAATGTTGTGGAGGACACAGAAGCTTCCCACTCCCTGCTAGATATTCTGCACCCCAACCTCAAAGGCTCAATCCACCACGGTGCAGGCCTCGTTCAGCTGAGTGTGGTAAAGCTCCTGGATGGGGTCATGGAAGCCAGTATATGGCTGCGTTAGCCATAGCTGAAGGGTGTGGGCAGCATCCACCACCACGCAGAGTGGCATGGTGATATCCAACTAGGAGCTCTCACTGGGGGATGAAGGTCCAGCACCAGAGGCCCAAATTCTTGAACACACATGTGTCGTGTGTCTGGCCTGCCAGCCCACATAGATGTCTGTGAACCACCCTTTGGGATCCACCAAGGCCTGGAGGACTGCCGAGTGGAAGCCCCTTCTGTTGATGTAGTGGCTGGCGCTGTGAGCCCAGGTGCAGATGGGGATGTGCACCCCATCCCTGGCACTGAAGCAGTTGGGGAAGTCAAATGCAGCAGATCCTGCCATAGTTGCATCCAGATCCCCCACATGATAACCCAGTGGAGCAGCAGCATGGTAGTGGCCTGCACGGGATGGAGGATGTGCACTCTTGTGAGGGCATTGTGGGGATGTCCTGGCCCCTGTCCTCCCCTGCCCACTCCTGGCCCCCTGCCATCGAGAGACCTCCTTGCCTTGGAATCCCCTGCCCCTTCCCATAGTGGGCGTGTGTCTGAGCATGCCTTACCTCCATGAAGACAGCCCCAGTGGTGGCCTTGCCCACCTCTGGACTGGTGCCCCACAGAGTAGAATCTGTGCTGGGTGGCCACCTTCCAGATGGCTATGGCAGCCCTCTTTTCGAGGGAGAGGGCATGTCTCATTGCAGTCTCCTGATGTCTTGAGTGCAGGGGTGAGCCAGTGGCAGAGCTCCACAGTCCTGGGGGGCAGCTCAGCCACCCAAGCATGTGGGGGGCACAGCCTGGCTGGCAGTGTCCAGAATAAAAGCATCCAATACCAGGAGCAGCTGCTTGGGGCTCCCCTGGGCTGTCCACTGGCCATCTAGTTCTGGCATGTGCTCTGCTTGGCTTGTGGCAACTCAGCAGGCCTCAGTGTGTGCAGGATGAGGGTGTTGGGGAGGGGCCCTTTAAGGAAACAGCTGGCTGTAGCCCCTGGAAAGGCTTGTCTGCCATGTGACCCCATCCGCACGGTGCCTTGCTCTGTTCTTTCAAAGGAGTGCCAGGGCCTGTGTGGCTGCTCCCTTTCGAAAGAACAGAGCGCTCTTTTGAAAGAGCAGAGGGAGCGTTCGTTCTGCTTTTTGTGTGTGGCCACGCTCTTTCGAAAGGCTACACTTCAATTGTTATCATTCAGATTTTAACCTTTCGAAAGAGCACTGTCAGGTAGATGCAGCTTTACTCAGCAAGGGTTCCCATTGGGCCAAACTGAATGCTTCGCATGCTGGTAAACAATTATTCTCACAAGTAGCTCCACTGACATCAATGTGAATAGTGGTTCATTGTCTGGCTCTCTTTTGATCGAATGGGACCACATGCAGATTTAGGAACTACTCTCTGTGACTAAAGGTGGCAAAACTGGCCCTTAACTATCTCATGATGGAAAGTATTTTTGTGATTTTTTTAAATATGTTAAACAAAATGATCTCAAACAGTCTATGTATGAAATGAATGAAAAATCTTTTGTAAAATCTAGTTTCCCTCAGCAGGACCCCTTTCCAGAAGAGATTAAAGGGTAACATTGAAACAAAGCAGCTTATAAATAAAATCTTTTTCTCGGAGATTTGAGAGCATGTTTTGCCCATTCTCTTCTACAACTGAGGTTAAATTCCCTTAGTAGTTCTAGTCCTCATTATATAAAATGAGAGTTAGGAGGATTGATTTTTAATACAGCAGTAATAAAACTAGTTTTAATTAAAATTGACTGTGCATTCCAGTGTTGAATTTATTGCATGGCTGTGGAACAAGGTCTCTCTATCAATTGCACAGCTATTGTTGCGCCGGTTTTTGAGCTTAACATTTGATGTACTGTTTAGGGTTTGATATACAAATTGGGGATGGAATTCATCCATTAAAAATCATGTATCAAGTTCAGGAGTGTGGAAGAGAACATTTAGTACACTTCTGGCTGTATAATGCTTTTGAATATTCTGATGAATGTGCAGAGGAGAGAATTTTTAAGATCTCTCTTTAGAGGTGTTTTTTCCATAAGATGCATAGATTCTAAGGCCAGAAGGGACCACATTAGCTGACCTTTTGTGTAGCACATACCATAGCTCTTCCTCACAATATTTCCTAGAAAGTATCATTTAGAAAAAAAATCCAGTATCAATTTTAAACTTTTAAAACAGCTTCATTACACAGCATTTGAAGTCACATAAATGCAAATGAGAGTGTATGTTAATTGAATGTAATATTTTGAGAGAAACTATCTCGTTATCCGGGCCTTCATTTTACCCTTGTGAAACCCTGCTGACTTCAGTTTGATCACTGACGTTTTGTTTATGTCATAGGAAAACATTTCTCTTTGTCATATATTTTGAAACTCTCCTTTTTTCCCACAGGAATCTGAACTTATTGAACTCAGAGAAACCATTGAAATGCTGAAAGCCCAAAATTCTGCTGCACAAGCCGCTATTCAGGGAGCATTGAATGGCCCTGATCATGCCCACAAAGGTATGCTTTTGTCGCTGTTAAAATAAGTAGTAACTTGTTGGTTTTCTGATAGTTTGGGGATAGTGTTTGTGGCAAGGATAAAAGAATTCTGAAGTCAATGTTTGTCATATGGGTGGTATTCCCACAGCTGGAAAACTTGCATGTGTCACTTATGTGCCGCCTAATACCTGGAGCCCTGACTTCTCAGAAGTCAAATGGTCAGGAATCAATTCCTCAGTGTGGAAATGTTACCCTTGCAGTATATGTGTGGATATAAAACACATCCAAGGCAGTAGTCAAATGTCAGAAAGAGTATAGCAAATCACAACCAAAAGTTAGAAATCCACTCTACATTGCAGATCTAAATGTTGTCACAGTTGTCACAGCTATGATGTTAGTATTGAACTGAGCAGCACATCAGAGGGTGGGCAGAAGATGCTAGCTCAATCCAGTGGCTCCCAGCTGATGCCTCCTCTTTTTGTTGTAATTTATACAGACAGCAAATGCCAAACCATATATTGCAAAGGTGCGCGTTATCATTCACATTGTTAAGCAGCAGCCACAGAAAGAATAGCTAGAGAAGACAGAATGATAGCTAATGTGACTTTTTTCTAAATGTCATTGATTGTTTTTTTAATTAGCATTATTTATGAGCAAGACTCTTTTATTAAATGTTTTCAGTACAATGTAGTTTAATTCTATGAAGTAGCATTTCTGAATAATTCCTTTAAAAAGTATTTCCTCCCAGTGTTTTGAGATGTGTAAAAGGAATATCTTTTTTGGTGATAATGGTATTGCTGTTACAGACATAAAAAATAAAACTAAAAGTTTCACGGACCTATTATCCAATTCCAGTATACTTCACTGCCCAGGTCTTTTATTATTTTATTTTATTTTATTTTATTTTCAATAAACTACCTGTTGTTGATTCTCAGGGTGGAGTCTGAGTGAATAACATCTTTCTTCAAAATTTAGTTCAGCCAAGAGTCAGGCATGGCCCAGACCCTTCAAACATCAGCTCTGTCAGTAGTAAGTCAGTGCTTTGAAAAAATGTCAAGCAACCAAACTGTTACAGACTTAGGCCCCAGTCCTGAGCAAAGTTCTGCTTAACCATGGGCAAGGATCTGCTAATCCAGTTTCATGGACTGCAGTCCGGGATTGGTGCCTCAGTGATAGACACCCAATCCACCAAGA
Source organism: Carettochelys insculpta (assembly GCF_033958435.1). Taxonomy (NCBI): domain Eukaryota; kingdom Metazoa; phylum Chordata; order Testudines; family Carettochelyidae; genus Carettochelys; species Carettochelys insculpta. Next base: position 305,561,351 of record NC_134137.1, on the reverse strand, counting down.
TGCTTAAGCTTCTACCTGGCTTTATGCATTCAATTAGCCCATTAACTTCAGTGGGTTTACTCACTTGCTGAAATACTGTGTTGAATTGGAGCTAGAAAAAAACATCAATGCCAGTTTACATGCATAATTTGTATTTTGGGCTCCCTAAGACAAAGAAGGAGCTGCATAAATATAGATGTGGTTATAATATTGAAAGTAGATTCCATATCCCGTAGGCTGATGGCTTATGAGTAATTTATCCTTCTTTCTTCCTTTATATCTTCAGATTTGCGTATAAGACGACAACATTCTTCAGAAAGTGTTGCCAGCATCAACAGTGCCACAAGCCATTCGAGCCTGGGCAACAGTAATGATGTTGACTCCAAGAAAAAGAAAAAGAAAAACTGGGTATGCACTGAGCAAGTTTAAACTCACTGCCTAGATATCATGAGGCTTCCTCATTCCTGAACTGAATAATGGTCCATTTTATCTATAATAATCTTGTGGGGCCATAGAGATATGGAGCCGTCATATCTAGTCAGACTGCGCTGTTGCTGGCAAGCCAAAAATGTTGCTTACTAGCAGGAAATGATTTACATCAGCCAGAACCAATTCATAACAGATATATGACATTAAAATAGCTGCTATGATAAAGGAAATAACTGGGCTTTGATAGCACTGTTTTAATTTTCTTTAGTAAAATTGACTCAAAAATGTTACAGACCAATGAGCTGAAATCTGTTAATAGTTCAAACAGTGAAAAAGATACAACGTTTGGAGGAGCAAAACTTTTTAACTGATCATCGCAAAGATACAACACAGTATAAAGTTGTGCTGAAATATTTTCTATTCATAATAAGAAAAAGATGTTTTTGTTATTTAAAAATGTTTATGCAGGTAATATTTTAAAATACTCATCAGCCTTCATTCCCTTGATTTGTAATTCCCCACTTTTTCATGTTTCTGCAAGGTGAACTCTAGAGGAAGTGAGGTGAATATAAACCATGGAAAATTTGGCATGCATTTATAAAGAACCCTATCTTGGCATGATTGCTATTCATTTTGGCAGTAGGCTTTTGTACCTTCTAAAAACAGATTATCCTTTATGTCCTCTCGGTTTGTCTCTATTCATTTTAATCTTAAAGTTTAAATATAGAAAGGGGGAGTGTAGCCAAAATCCATTTCTTTCTTGTTAAAAATCATGAGCTGGAAAGAACTTAAATAATATTTCTTTGGTCACTGGTCACACTCCCCATTCTCCAAATATACCATTCAGGTGAAGTGCTTAATTCCTTACTGTCTTGTAGAGGGATCAGTTTGTCATCAAGTTTTATATAATTTCAACCAGAGCGATTATCTGAGGAAAAGTACATTTTTCCCTAATATCAGTTACTCTTCTGAATAGATTAATCTGAATGGGCTAACTACAATGTGAAAATTCATGCAGAAAATCCTGTTGTCCTATTGGCTCCAGAAATAAATGGCTCTTTGGCTATTCTGTCCCTTTTCAGTAATGTATAAGTGCTTCTAGCAAGAAAAAGCAGTGCTTGTATATATAAAGAACTTGCTACTTTAAACAACATTGCAATGAAATGCATATCTTTCAGCTAATTTTCTTTTTAGCAGAAAATTAAAGGACATACCTTGTATCACAGCTTAAATTCTCTTGCTTGTGATCCTAACTGAAGCAAATCTCATATCTGAATAGCTCTACAATTCAAAAACTTAATAGAAAAATAAATTCACAAACCACATTAATTGGATCTGTCTTGTACTTTAAGCATTTGTTATCAGTAATATCTGCCTGTGTTCTAGTTACAAAGTGGTTATTTAAAACCAGTCTCCTTGAAGGGAATGCCATGAAAATGGAATTCCATGGGAGGTCCATGGTTTTAAATGAACACCCCCTTAGCCATTCCACTTGATCCTGCGCTTTTTCCATAGCATTCAATTTGCGCTGTGCTGAATTAATAAAGTAAAACACTGTATCATAACTTTAGAGATACTGTGTTGCATTTGTTAATACCCTGCTTCTCTTTACTGACCTCAAGGCAGTGGCTAGGATGGCATCTGCAGACTAACTCCCCAAAACATAAGCTGCACAAATCCAGAGAGGCAAGGGGAGTAATTTTTCTCTCTCTCTTTTCTTCAGCTAAGAAGCTCATTCAAACAGGCCTTTGGAAAGAAAAAGTCCACCAAGCCTCCTTCCTCACATTCTGACATAGAAGAACTCACCGATTCATCTCTTCCATCATCACCCAAATTGTCCCACAACTCAGGGGACTGTGGGACATCGGCAATGAAACCATCACAGTCAGCATCTGCGTAAGTCACTAATTCTATATTAGCTGCTATTATCAAATAGCTGGATTGTGAAAAAGACCCCTGTAAGCTTGGCCAGTTCTACCTCAGAAACAATCACCAATATCCACAACCTTTACACCTCTCTCTCTCTCTCTCTCTCTCTCTCTCTCTCTCTTTCTCCATCCATCATCTCCTGGTTCTGACAAAAAACTTGTATCACCCATTTAACCACTGCTTCTGCAACAATGCTGTCTTATCACAGCCCCTCCTCCTCTTCTCATATTCCTTGTGATAAGTTGTCCCTGGATGTCTGTTTGTTGATGGCTTTGGGCTTTTCTCAGTCTTTCTTTCAGCTTTGTGCTCCACCTTATCCTTTGAACAATACTTCATCAGACAACACTCTCCCTCTCAATGTTACCGTCATGTACCACTTCCCTGACTCTTTCCCATATCTCCTTGTGAGAACAGGCTGTGAGTGGCTGGACATCCTACACTACAAATTTGTTCTCTGCACTGCAAGTTCTGTGATATTCTCAAACTTAGCTACTCCACTCTGAATCCTATGTCCTCAACACCCACCACTTAGTAACTTTGATGCCCTCCTGAAACCCTCCACTTCTGCTGCACCCTCCTCTTTATACAAACTAGCTGACTTGTAGAAGAGAAGCTTCACTCCCTCCCTTCCCTCATCCCCACTTCTATAGCCTTTCCTCACCAGCTCCATTTTATTCTTTCCCTTTGTTATTGATATCAACCTCACTTGCACGTGATCTCTGCATTGTACTACCTGGCTCTGGCTCTTAGAATCTCTTCCTAGACCTTACTCTTTATTCTGGCCCTTTTTCCACAAAGAAAATAGCATGATCAAGGATCCTTCAAGAACACCTTTGAATTCATTTCTCTTTAGCTACCATCCCATCTGCTTTCCTCCTTTCACACTTAACATCATTGAATGTACCATGTGGAACAATTAATAGAGTCTAAGGCCAGTAGAGACCATGGTGACCATCTACTCTAATCTCCTGCACAAGACAGACCACAGAACTCTCCCAAAATGGTTCTTAGGACAGATGTTTTTGAACAGCATCCATCTTGGTAGTGAGAGGGTATCCACTGCAATACATTGTAAATTGCGCCTATGGTTAATTACTCTTCCTGTTAAAATTTTACACCTTATTGCCACTGTGAATATGCCCAGCTTCAACTCTTAGCTTTTGATCACTTTATTCTTTTCTGTGCTAAACTGAACTGCCCTGTCATGGAAGATAATCACTAATGGCACTGCCAGTCAGGGTGATAGGCCCCTGTTCATCTGACCTCCAGTATAGCTCCTGGGGCACAACCACACCCTATTTTGGTTTTCATTTTCATGGGGTGTTTACTAGACCCACTGGTCAGGTCACCAGTCAGTCTTATCTCTCCTTAAGGTGGATTAATTCCCTGCCATCATAACTGGTGGAGCTACAAACCCTTAGTCCATCTGCGCCTTTTGTCCCCATGGAAGTGAGGATTTCCATGCCTTTTGTAATAAAACTAGTTGGTAGGGGTGTGTGACCCATCCCTCTCTACGAGGTTCCAGCCCTCTTAAGAACACCAGCAACATCCAGGACTGTCTTAAGTTTGTCTCCTGGGTCACCTCATACCGTCCATTGTCTCCCTAAAGTCTTACTGTTTTCTTTAAAGTTGTAGAAGAGTCATTGAATGTTCAGTTCCTTTGCACGCAGCAGGCATGCACTTACACTCAGTGGATTGGACAAGTATCTTTACATAACCCCAGGGACTGCCCAAGGAAGGTGTCTGGGGAGCTACATAGACCCATACATTTTATTATGCTGCACTTTGCCTTATCTTCTGGTCTCTAGTTTCTGACTCCAGTCTGATTTTGAACCTGACTCCTGCCTCATGATCCTAATCTGCTATTGCCTCTGATCTTCAGTCTCTCGCTGTAGCTTGACTTGGACCTGACTCTTGTTTACAGAATCTAGCCTTACATAGATGCCTCTAACTCTGGCCTGGTGACTTCTGTACCTGGTGGGCAGATGTCAGCCCAACTGCAGCCAACTACTTGTCCCTTACACCCTTCTCTCCACCTTACGTGGATTGTGCTACTTGGTCATTGCTTTTAATCTGAGGTCATTTGCAACAATAATACCCTATCTCTAAAACCAAATTCTTACATCCTGATTTTTTGGTTGAAGGCCTGTTTGTGAATCATTTGGGATTTCAGCAGATTTTGGTTAGTAAAAACCCTCAGTGTTTCCAAATTCTCCATGAGGTGGACTGCACACTGTACCAAATTGGCTTTTTGGGGGACTTTGCTCATCCCACATCGCATTGAGGAGGTCAGGGATCCATCCTGCATGGCAGAAAGAGGTATGTGAATAACTGATCTCAGTGATGGTGATCCAAGATCACACGTTTTCCAAGCATCTCTTTCAAAGTCTTACTGAAACATTCTGCCAGTCCACCCACCTGTAGATGGTTGACCAACATCTGTCAGGCCTTAAATTTCAAGAGATCAACAATTTTTCCATCCTATTTGAAATGAAGTTGTCCTTCTGGCCAAACAGCACCTCTTATCAGTTCAGTTGTGATGGTTGCTACAGTGCTTGAGTGAAGGAGGGTGGCCTTGTGCATTATAATATGAGTTTTTATCTCTTTTTCTCATATTAAAGTAATGGGACATGATATTATAGTCAGGCTAAATCTGACATTTTTCATTCTTTAGCTTGTTATTTATTATTTTAATATGTCACGAACTACATCAGCTTTCCTTTGCAGAGGTTTCTTTTTAACTTTTCTGACCTGAGTTTGATGTTCTAAATCACTGTATTTTCTTTCTTCCACTTGCTTCTGTCTGTCTAATGTATGTATATGCAGGTCATCTCTAATCTGGGCACCAAAGAAAAGGCAAAATGGTCATGTGATATACAAGCATAGATCCCGGTAAAAAGGAATGTGAGGCATGGAATTGCATATACAAGTGCTAAATGGAAGAGTGTGTCATTTTCTTTCCCAAAATGCATTTGCATGCATTCTGGCATTTAAAAACTGCCCTCTGTGTCATGTTTGCATATTTGTAGCAATAATAATACTGATTATTATTATTTTCATCTTAAAACTATTTTGCAAACATTAACTATCAGTAAAAGTAATAAAAGCAAAATAACACCAGAGCAAGTTGACTGTGAACATTGACTGCTGCTGAAGTGTTTCAGAAACTTCTTGTTCCATGTTCCAACAGGTCTGTATTGCAGAAAGAATTTAATTACGATTTACAGTGGGTTCTGGGACATGTTGTTCTGCATAACAGATGAAGCAAATTGCGCCACTGTAGTATAAGAATCAGATAGCTTCACTAGACCAGTGTTTCTTAAAATATGTTCTGCAGATCCCTGCTGTTCCGTAAACAACTTACAGGTGTGCTATGAGCACTGGACATTTTTTTGATATCGTACACTGATGGTATATATTTTCTGTTATTAAAACCAGGTATAATGTTACTTCTTCATTGCTATGATTCCTTATTAAATTACTTCATTTTTGTTGTATATGTTGCTGTTTGTTTGCTTGTTTTGGTATGACAACAATTATTTTTTGAAAAAAAATTTCATTGGTGCTCCACATTAAGAACATATGCTTGTTTGGTGTTCCACGGCGTCAAAAAGTTTAAGAAACACTGATCTAGACAGTGTCAGGTGAAATGCTCCATTCTGCAAGACATATTTACCCTATCGTTTGTATAAGTAAAATGCCTCAGTGTTTGAGAAACCATATATTATCATGGGGTGACTATAGGTAAATGTCTTAACCACTGAAGGGATTGTCTTTTAGGTGGTAAGGGCTGGGCTTGTATTTTTTGTGTATTGCATTTCAGAAAGCACACTGGTTGGTACCAAATAAATGCTACATACCAATATTTTAGTTTGAACACCATAACTCCATTTTGATCACTGCTACCTAAAGAAATCATAGTCTTTGCACAGAAAAAGTGACAGAGCTGTGAAATAATGTTCAAGCCATCGGAAGATATGGCCATTCCATATTTGAAAAATCAAGCACTTAAAAAATGTGTTTTTTGTATAACCTCAGTTTTTGACATATTTTTCCACCACAGGAAACTACGTAAACTAGAAAGATAAAAAAGGAGAAATGATAATTTCACCTGGATGTTTTTATTATGATTTAGTACTTTGAACTTTTTTGTGTTGCTTTCATAAATTTCCCTCTCCATTCCTAGGTTTTACCAGAAGCAACCACTTCTGTTCTTTGATATGTAATAATGACACTGCTTGTCAGACAGAAGCCTCCTTTAATCTCTGGCCAATTTTCCTTGTCCTCTTTAGGATATGTGAGTGCACAGAGGCAGAAGCTGAAATTATTCTACAGCTAAAGAGTGAGCTGAGGGAAAAAGAGCTCAAGTTAACAGACATTCGTCTTGAGGCCCTCAGCTCAGCACACCATCTTGACCAGATTCGTGAAGCCATGAACCGCATGCAGGTCAGTGCAGTGGCATTAGTAATGAGGCTAGTGCTCACATAAAGCATGCTTGTTTGGCTTTTAATGTCTTCCCATTATTTTATTTCAGTAACTTAAAGAAATGTTGGTACACAGGAACATGAGATTTTGATGGATCTTCCTTGGAACAGGCTTGATAACTCATGATTTTATAACAGTAATACTACAAGTTGCATCTCTCTAGTCTGGCACTGTCTAGTCCAGCAACATCCATGGTCTGGCATGATTTTAGTTAGTGGGTCGTCCATTTAACAAGGGTGTGGCCGAGTTTCCTGTGGTCTCATAAAGTTTGTTCATACCAGTTGCCAGTGTTCTGTGCTCTTATTTACCTGTAATTTACCCCTAAATATCTTCTAAGAGCCCGGCAAGCAGTAGAAGTGTTTGGTAATGCTGCTAGACGATATTGACCTCCTGCAGTCTGACAAATTCTCTGGTTCAGCAACAGTCAGGTCCCGAGAGTGCCAGACAAGGGAGGGTCAACCTGTAAAACAATGTTGATATTACACTATCAACTAAAGTGTGCATAGGTACACAGGAAGACAAAATCCTTTCCCTAAGTCTTTTTCCAATTCTGTTCTTGAGAGGGGAGTCCTGGGGCTTGGGAGCCATGCGGGCTGCTCCCACCATTACAGGAACAATTTCTCGAACTCCTAGCAGCTGTTGCAGTTTTCACCACTGAGCCTCCTACTGATTTAGGCCCTATCTATGTTGGTGTAGCTTCCTACTCCTACACCATCATCTGACCATTCAGTCTCCCAGGCACACAAGCCAGCTCATAGAATCTAGAACCTGAACTAACAGGGGAAGTCTGAGGAGGGCTCCAGCCCTGGTGTGCTCCTCGTGTGGACAGAAGCATTTGTACAGTCACATGACTCCATTGTATTCAGACAGTACTAGGCCAAACTCCGGTCCCCTGAAGCTCCTGGTGATCACTATTGTTGCTGTTTTTCCCCTTCCTTGAGCATTCTTTACAGGGAAAGCTTTCTGGGTTCTCCAGCCCACATTATGCATCTGGGATTGGGAGGGGAAAATAAGGTGTAGAGCTCTACACTGTCCATACTCAAAGATCCATAAAACCTTCTCAAGAAGTTTCTCATTGCCCATCAGTTCTAAGGTGGCTCAGCTGGGCAGAGAGTGTTGGCCAAATTGGTGTAGTTAGTTACTTCATACGTAATGGGGAAGGGTCTGAGATCACATTATTCATCTCACTGGAGTCCCCTTCCTCATGTGAAACCAGATGCCTTTACGTGTTATTTGAACCCAGGTGTCTGTTGACATTTTTATGTTTGACCCCTTCACTTACCTTCCCAGCAGTGTTTGTTGTTCGGTTTCTTTCACTTGGGACTGGGGGGCTGTTATCCATTATGTTTTTACTCTCAAAAAGTGATTGAAGAGCCTTTCTGAAAGTTTCAGACACGTAGCACAGTGGTCGTGAATATGAAATTAAATTTGATGTGTAATTCAATCTCCAGGAATAAGCAGTTACTTTGTACTGTGTTTCATGAAACGTCTAAAAGCTAGATTTAGCTGGTACCAGGCTATGCTCAGGCTAAGTTTTCATTTGATTACTGTAAACTCAATAATCTCTTGGCACCACAGAGGATTTAGCTAACAAAAAAATCCTGACTGTTCTGATGCATCTGTCAGTATATGTTTTCATCAAAAGGGTTTTATTGTCTCTTAAATGCACAATACTATGTCTGGAGGATCAAAAGTGGTGTCTGATGTCAGCAAGGGTTATGAAACAGTTAAATTATCTCATTTGTATTGTTTGGTCTTCATTTTATGTCTCCTTGGTGATGTCATTGATTCAGTGTACTTCTAGCAACAATGGTAGTCTTCTGTGACTCTAGCAGGATTTTCTGTAACCACTTAAATGAAGTAACTGTTACATAAGATATTTGACAAAGAAAAACAACTTTCTGAAAACTCCAAGTTTCAGAGCTGTAGTAAACACAAGGACATTGTGTTGAACGTCAGTGATATTTATACAAGAGTGAAAGGTACATTTTAGCTTTTCCACTAATTGTATTGTGCTGTCAATTTATTGCTACATGCTGCTACAGAGCTGCTAAATCAGTTTGCTCTTGCTGGTGAGCAGCAAACTGCCTGAACAACCACCCTGTGCACAATGGTTTTCAGAGACAAAAATCTCCCATATTTCTATCTTGATTTCTCTTGTTTTAGAATGAAATTGAGATACTGAAAGCTGAAAATGATCGCCTGAAGGCAGAGACTGGAAACACTGGGAAGCCAGCTCGACCATCTTCTGAATCTTCAAGCAGCACATCCTCCTCTTCATCACGGCAATCATTAGGGCTTTCTCTGAACAACCTGAATATCACAGATTCTGTTACATCAGGTGAATACTACATATCCCTACATGATTATTACCAATGTATTTTCTTTCATTTGAATCTTTTCAAAGGTCCATATTTCAAATGTGCCTTCTGAACATGTGTTCATTTGTACATATACAGTTTAGATATGCATATGCTAATGCATGATTGCATATGGACATCACAAATCATTTTGGTGATCTCTTGAATACTAGGCTTTAGACGTCCGAGACAAATAACAAGTTATTTAGCCTGCACACAGTATGTTCGTAGCTCTTGGGAAGATTTCTCTTACACTATGTGTGCTACAAGTTAATATATGATATGAAAGTGACAATTGTAGAATAGGTATAAAAAAAAACTGCTGAAATATGTGTCTTTGCACATAGATCAGTGGGTATGGCCACATCCTGAATACTGTGTGAAGATAGGGTCGCCTTACCTCAGAAACATTGGCATTGGAAAAAGTTCAGAAAAGGGCAACAGAATGGTTTTGGGCACAGCTAAGATGGGGTTATGACAGACATCTATAAAATAATGACTGGTGTAGAAAAAAGTGTGTAAAATTATCTATTCCTTCCTATAACGCAAGTGCTAGAGGTCATCAAATGAAATCAGTGGGTAGCAGGTTTAAAACAAACAAAAAGAAGTACTAAACACACAGTCAATGAGTGGAACACCTTGCCAGAGGATGTTGTGAAGACCAAGACTTGTAAGGGGTTCATTAAAGAGCTAGAGGATTGCATGATGAATGTTTGTCAAAAGCTGGGATTGGGGAACAGGGGATGAATCACTTGATGATTACCTGTTCTGTTTATTCCCTCTGGGGCGCCTGGCATCAGCCACTGTCAGAAGACAGAATACTGGGCTAGATGGATATTTGGTCTGACTCATGGCCATTCTTATGCTGCTTGTGGGTCCCATGGGAGAGTAGTTACTGAAACTTTCCCCTTTGTCTAAAGGTATTGTATTGTTCCTTTCCTGTAGATCCTGTAAAAATGCACCATGTCAGCAAGCAGAGGGAAAATGAACAGTGATTAGAGTTAGTCTAGTAATCTGTTGTGGAGTACTGCCATGTAGTCTAAATTGGGATGACCTTTTTCTTTCCATATACAGTTGGGTCCTGACCAACCCATTTCCCGTATACAATAGGGCCAGATCCTGCTCTGCTCAGTATATCCTCTTATTGACTTCTTTGGGAATTCACAGGTGGCAAAGCAACCAGGATTTTGATCTACATTCTGAGCATTCAGTCTTCATACAATACAATAGTATCTGAGAATAGATAATTCCAGTCTCCCTATTCTAATCCTTCTGCACTCATGACATAGAGTAGCCAAGAAACAAGAGTACTGTCTCAACCATTAGAGTGATGAGCATAGGACAAATAGAGAAACAATCAGTAATGCACATCTGTCGAAAGGATAATACTGTGGCTAATAATTTTAGCAAGAACCTGGGCAACAGTACAGCTGGGGATTTGCCAAACTGCCTGACAATAATTTCGGTTGGCAGTCAGTCCTAATATTTTGCCAGCCATTGATTACATGGATCTTTGGGTCTCTCCTCTTGTTTAATTTTATATTTTATATGAAAATCAGTGTGTTTTTCTTTACATGCCAACCATTTTATTGCCTGGAGTAATTCACTGAATTGATGAGTCTGGGTTGTCCCTGGACGTGGCATGAAGCATTTCTTGTACTGCAAACGCACAGAGTGAGGAACATTGACATCAGCCTGAAGAGCACCGATCTACACCATACAAGAAAGTCAATCCTGATACTTTGATTCCAGCTATGCAAATAACATAGCTAGTATTGCGTGTTGGGATTGACTATGGTCCATAGTGCCTTCTTCACTAGCTCCTTCAATAAGAGTCCTGTTCGGTACTGAGGCTGTACTATTTGTACAAGGAACCCAAACCGCCCATTCCCTATATAGCATGAAAGCTTCCACTCTTAGAGGCTTCTCACTAACTGTCAGAAGAATTCATAATCTCCATTTTTTCCCCATCCTACCTTGCCTCACCAATGGAGCATACTCCATTTAGGACTTCATTAGCTTCCTTGTTGCAGCCCCTAAGAAGGCTTAACTGGCCCACATCTCTAGAGCCTTTGATTAATAGCCATAAAGCCCTATAAGATTTGGTGGTGGAAACTTCCCACACTTGCAAGCTGTCTGCTGCCATAGCAAAATGATATGTACAGTGTTTACAATAGAATGGACGCATATTTGAATGGGATCATCATCTCCTCCATGTCTTCTGTCTTCTCAGTTTTTAAAATCAGCTTGCACACTAGGGCCATTTCTACACATGCCACTTTCTCTGAAAGTGGCATGTTAATTAATAGCCTGAAATATGCTATGAGGTGTGGATGCAAATTCCTCATGACTCATTAGCATAAGGTCACATGATTAGGAGTCCAGCAGACACTCTTCCGGACTCCAAAACAACGTGTAGAAGTGTGGCCCCCAGGGGGTCTTCCATTTCAAAGGGCCCCCCCCACATACACGGGCAGCTGCGTTTCGAAACCAACAGTTTCAAAGTATACGCAGCAGCCATTATGCTAATGAGGGGCTGCATATTCATGGCAGCACCTCATTAGCATGTCCCAAAGTGGCATATTACCATAGCCCCTCCAAAAGGAGGGGCTAGTGTAGCCACAGCCAATCTGTGGTTTAAACTAACAACACAAAAAACAAGTCATGTAGCACTGTAAAGACTAACAAAATAATTTATTAGGCGATGAGCTTTTGTGAGACAGAACTATCTCCAGATCTGAAGAAGTGGATCTGCTCCGCTAAAGCTCATCGCCTAATAAATTATTTTGTTTGTCTTTACAGTGTTACATGACTGCTGTTTTGTTTTATTAGGATACAGACTAATGGTTACCTCTCTGTTACTACTCGTTCAAACTAGCTTGTCTCTGTGGTAGTTTTGAATATAGTCCAAAAAGGAAATCAACAAAAAATATATTTTAGCTACTGGAATGAATAGCTCCTCAGCTCGGGATATACATAACCAAAAGTTATTAGGAACATTTACTTTCACCAGCTGACACTTCACTACTTTTTAATTTCTAAAAGCAATGGAGGAGAAGTAAGTAGCGTTTAAAAAAGATCATACTGCAGATTGTTCTGACAGCAGTCTTTCATACTAACAGACTTTAAAACAAACCTTAAAATGAGAAGTAAAACAAACAATCCCTTCTCATACAAACCACATTCTACAAATGTGTTTGCATCTTGTATTGTAGATATTTTACTGGACGATGTCACAGACGGAGCCCTTCACAAAGAAGGCCACAGTGTTAAAATTATAGTCACCATAAGTAAAGGCTATGGCCGATCCAAGGTACGTTCATTTTCCTGCAGTCCTAGAATCATAGGTATAGTAAATACCACCACGATAGCTGAGCTGTTTGCACTATGTTCAGTGAGGGACTAAATGTTAACATTCAACATACACCCAATGAGGGAGTAAAGGAAATAGGGCCCAGCATCCCAGATCTTAAAGAAAGCCTCTGGGCCCAGCTAGCCATTCCTTGCTTTACCTGCAACCAATACCAGGACTGGACAGAGGAGAAAGGGAAGGAACCTTGGCTCAGTCTGAAGCTGACTAGAAGGGAGGCAGGAAGCGGTTCAGTGGTCTTGCGAAAAGAATCACAGCCTATCTGCTCAGCAGGCATGGGAGCAAGTAGGTACCCACCATACCCCTCTGGGAAAGGGGGAAACCCACTGAGAGACGCCCAACTGGGAGGAATGTGGGCTATTGAGGCCCAAACTTAAGGACTAGCTACGGAGTGGTTAGGGCTCTTGGGCCAGGAGCACCGTGGGCACGGAGCAGTGCCTCCCATTATTTCTGCCTGCCTGCTTTGTGATCTACCTAGCCACCAGGGAAGTGGCCACACACCCTTTTTATTTTATTCTCTTTTCCTATATTTTTACCTAATCCAGGCATGGTCAAATACAGTCTTCTGCATTACGGCGTCTTGATGTTTTTTATGTTTTCTCAGACAGACTGCTAATCCAACTCAGTTTGGCCATGTCTACACTAGCCCAAATCTTTGAAATGGCCATGAAAATGGCCAGCAGATAGTAATAAGGGGATTTTGAAGTTCCCAGGGTCCTTTCAAAAAGGAACCCTGTCTGGATGAGCCGCGCAGCAGCGAAAAGCAGCAATTTTGAAGAGCCAAGGCTGGCAGCATACTAATGAGGTGCTGAATATGCATTTTAGCGCCTCATTAGTAATCTTTGAGATGGCCCTTTGCATGGCCATTTCAAAGATTTGGGCTAGTGTAGCCGAAGCCTTTCAGTAGTATTGCCTATTGGGACCTGTAATCCCTTTGGATGGGCTTCAGTTAAAACTGGTGCTTGGTAGTCCTTGGGATCCTGGCAAGCTGTAAGTGTGCGTCTCACTTGGACAAACTTAGGATGCCTGAGTTAATCATTTTGACTCATATTCTCATGATTTCTTGTTTTATGTTCCAAAAATCTTTTAACTCAAGTGTAACCTTTATTTGTACACAGTGTCATTATTTTTATCGCTCAGATGCCACCGCAAGTTTACGTCAGTTTGCACAGATTGTGAGAGACAACTAAATGAAAAAATATTAGCATGAAGTCAACATTTCTAAGATAGTTTCAACCACAGATTTCTTAATTAAAATAATCACTATGACTACTTTGAAGTTAAGTAACTCAGTGTGAGGATATAGAAGCTTGCTCTGTTGGGAGTCAATATTTTTATACTGCTTGGTCCAGATCCTGAGCTACAGTAAGGCAGGTTTGTGTACTACCTTATGAAGCAAAGGCCAATCATTGGTGTTTAGCTCATGCACGTAACCTTTAAATACATGAGAAACCATAGTACATTGTGATCTATATAATGTACTTTATTTTCATATGCATAATACTGTCATAAAGTGATATGCAGACAATAGCCTTAAGTAAGATTGAAGAGTCTGCCTTAACATTACTTATACCTATTTTTATGTGCTAGTTAGGTTATAGTGTTCTTTCCTAGAGATAAGTGACTGTGTGTAGCAAGCCGATTCCCTCCAATTTTAGTCAAGTTTGTAAATTCTCTTTCTTTATTTTTCTTTTTAGGATCAAAAGACACAGGCATATTTGATAGGATCCATTGGTGTCAGTGGGAAAACCAAATGGGATGTTTTAGATGGCGTAATTAGACGTCTCTTTAAGGTGGGGCATTTAAAAGTTGGCGTGATCAGTTATTTCCACCTTCTTTGTCTCTCATAAACTCTCCCTATTTCCTTAGTTTTGACAAATTCATTTTCTCATGTAACTTATTATTAATCTTTATTCTTAATGTTATTGGTTTTTTTTAAGTTTGCATCAGCTGGCCTGTAATGCTTAGATTTGATTCTTTTTAAAGTGTGACTCCACCGTGTACTAAAGCATATGTTTTAATAATTTGTCTCACATATTTTAGAGCTTGTATGTATGTATAATTTTAGGAATACATCTTCCGAGTGGATCCAACTACTAGTCTGGGTTTAAGCTCTGACTGTATTGCTAGCTACTGTGTGGGAGATATTATCCGATCCCATAGCCTGGAAGTGCCTGAACTACTGCCTTGTGGATATCTGGTTGGAGAGAATAACATCATCACTGTGAATCTGAAAGGTAAAACCACAACTATGTTTATACTGATATTTGCTCTTTGCTATATCCCTCCTATCCCCTGCATTTATGATTTAAACCTAGCCGGTTCTCACCTCTCCAACACAAGAAGGCATTTGTTCATGTAAGCTCTTTGTGTGCATTGGCATGTACTTAGCATATGCAGGCATGTTGGGGCAGTAGAAGTATAAATATTAAATAACAGTAAAAATGTTTCTCTTTTCTCTCTGATTTTGAAGTCACTGGAAAGGACAAATTAATGGGGATCAGGGATAAAATTCAAGGAATTTCCATTCAGAAATGTTTTTAAGCCACCCTGCTGAACAATAGGGACTTGAAATATTTCAGAGAGCTATGGAGTTTTTCTGTGCTGGAGGCCTTCAGAAGGACTTTGCATCATTTGATCTGATATCTTTCTGCTGATGATCTTCATTGCGGTCACTTTGACCTTTCTGTCTTAAATGTCTTTAATACTTGAAACAACATCTCTGCCCCACCAAGCCTTCTCTTTGTGTTTATTTTGATTTTGTTGCTTCCACACAATTACCTGTGGTGGTGGTGCCTTTGCTGCTGTTTTATCTTTTTGCCCCTTCGGAAGTATCTGTGCAATTCCAATGGTATTCGAACCCTGGAGCAGGGATGGTACTATGGAGCAGCATTTACCTGCTCTCAGTGAAACATGTATGTCGGCAGACTCCATGCAGAATTTATTCTTATGTTAGATATCACCTAGAATTGAGGCAAATTATTTTTTTCTTTTATTCCCAGGAGTCGAAGAAAACAGTTTGGATAGTTTTGTGTTTGATACACTAATTCCTAAGCCAATTACCCAACGGTACTTTAATTTACTGATGGAGCATCACAGAATCATCCTGTCAGGACCAAGTGGCACTGGAAAGACATATTTAGCCAACAGATTAGCTGAATACATAATAACTAAATCAGGCAGGAAAAAAACCGAGGATGCAGTTGCCACTTTTAATGTAGATCACAAATCAAGCAAGGTAAGTTACAGTTAAAATGACAGATTTGTTGCCTGATTTGTAGTGATGACCAAGAATTAGTCCTGATAATTTACACCCGGCTGTATTCCTCGATTCTTGTGTTTCACTATAGAGCTTGAACTGTTAATCAGAGTGAAACATGCAGCTACAGCTTTCTGTAATGTTAGTGGTACATCAAGAGATTTGCATGCAAGAGTTGAATTTGGGAGTACCAGTGGGACTTCTACTTTACAAGCCAAAAAAGACAGAATAAAATGCCTCTGAGCTCATAGTCCATTGAGTACCACTATCTTCTCTTTTTGAAGACATTTAGAGTACAATGTTAGATATCAGAGGGGTAGACGTGTTAGTCTGTATCCACAACAATGAGAAGTCCTGTGGCCCCTTATAGACTAACAGATTTTTTGGAGCATAAGCCTTCATGGGCAAAGACCATCATCCGACAAAGTGGATTTTTGCCCATGAAATCTTATGCTCCAAAAAAAAAAATCTGTAAGTCTATAATGTGCCACAGGACTTCTCATTGTTTTAAATAAGCTGCGTCTACACGTGCACGCTACTTCGAAGTAGCGGCACCAACTTCGAAATAGCACCCGTCGCATCTACATGCGTCGGGCGCTATTTCGAAGTTAACTTCGACGTTATGCGGTGAGACGTCGAAGTCGCTAACCTCATGAGGAGATAGGAATAGCGCCCTACTTCGACGTTCAACGTCGAAGTAGGGACCGTGTAGACGATCCGCGTCCCGCAACGTCGAAATTGCTGGGTCCTCCATGGCGGCCATCAGCTGGGGGGTTGAGAGAAGCTCTCTCTCCAGCCCCTGCGGGGCTCTATGGTCACCGTGGGCAGCAGCCCTTAGCCCAGGGCTTCTGGCTGCTTCTGCGGCAGCTGGGGATCTATGCTGCAGGCACAGGGTCTGCAACCAGTTGTCAGCTCTGTGTATCTTGTGTTGTTTAGTGCAACTGTGTCTGGGAGGGGCCCTTTAAGGGAGCGGCTGGCTGTTGAGTCCACCCTGTGACCCTGTCTGCAGCTGTGCCTGGCATCCCTATTTTGATGTGTGCTACTTTGACGTGTAGACGTTCCCTCGCTGCGCCTATTCCGATGTTGGGCTGAGCAACGTCGAAGTTGAACATCGGCGTTGCCGGCCCTGGAGGACGTGTAGACGTCGCAACATCGAAATAAGCTATTTCGATGTTGGCTGCACGTGTAGACGTAGCCATAGAGTGTTAGTCTGACTTGCAGTTTGACAGTGAAAATGGTAACCCAGATTACTGGATGGGAGTAGTAAGGATAATGAATGCAGAAGGCATTATTTAGCATGCTTGCATAGCACAAAGTTCTGGTTGCTGCTGTTGGCTCCTGAATGCTTCAGTGGTGGTTCTGATTATACAATATTTAGCCCATGCTTCAGGCAACATTCAAGTTGATCTAACTGTACCTCGGATTGCCTGGGCACTCACAAGGATCACCAAATTACCCATAGGCCCCCTCCCATAATTGTCAGAAAATCAATACAGTAAAAGCTTTCTTATCAAGCACTTCAATACCCAGAAAACTTGATTAACCGTCATCTGCCACAGACTGCAATACAAATGCCCCTTCAGTTAACCAGAAAGTTTCTGATGGTTATCTGGCATGTTTTCCAGCATTTACAGGAGTTGGGTTTGTTTGACAGCCCTGAGGCAGCAGGGGAGAAGTAAATTACAGTACTGTATAAAGGGACATTGTTAAAAGAGGTAGTGTTAAGTAATGTTATTTAATTTCTTAAACATGTTTGCCTTTGGTGAAAAAAAACTTGAGTAACTGGCACATTTGATTAACTGGCAACTCCCATTCCCCATGCATGCTGAATAACAAAGCTTGTGCTGTATTTTTGCTTAGAGTTTTGTGATCAGCGTGCAGCACTGTTAGCACAAGATGAAAAGAAAGTCTGCAAACACTTTTATGCAAATTATTTGTGATATCATACACTCTGGCAGGGAAGTGCTCAAATTTATCAGAATTACATATCTAATATAGATAACATAAGTGATTCATAAAGATTTCACGTAGAAGGCTCACTAGCCAGTGTATGTATATATATTCTCCTTTCATTCTCCTCTTCATTTTGTGCCAAGACTAGTCAAGAGATAAACATTATAGTTTGCAATAAAGAACAAAATAAGTCTGTGCCAAGTGTGCTTGAACAATACAGATGGTGCTGTGCAGCTAAAATAGAAAGAAACTCGCGATTTTCCCACAGAGACACCTGATCAGAAAAAAGCCTAATATATTTATACACACAAACAAGAACATTCCCAAAGCAACAAATAACATGTTTTTACCTTAAAAAGAAGATTGTAGTTTAATAACAATGAGATTTCTATCCCAAGTGTTAAAGATTCAACAGTGCTAACAAAAAGCACACACTTCTTTCATCTTTGTATTGTTGAGGCACTGTTTAGAGATCTTGGGAAGTCACAGGAGGCAAATTCAAAATGATGTGGGAATGAAAAATCCCTGTCCTGAGAAAATACAATAGAGCCATGCTCTCATTCCTGTGCTGTGTGCTATACTGTAGGCGACATGCAAGGGACACCAAAAAAGCTCGACTGTCCAGGAGACTGAGGAACAATAAACCAGCAAGAACAAAATAACTTGTCATGATTACAGTCCATTCTTCCCCAATCCCAAATCCCTTATTACTCCCCAGGTAGCTCACTGAAAGAGAGAAATAAACATGAGTGATACACTTTAGTGTGGCATGTGACATTGCAGCCCAAAGGACTGACATGGTGGTCTGAGGGGAGATGAAGATGATGGGCAGAAATCCGCGGGAATGGGATCAGTGAATTAGCTGAGATAACAATCTGTTGTTTAAATTTGGTTAATTTAGAGTTCCTAAAAAGGGGAGACTGCTATGTGAACTGAACAGCCTATTGGTAATGGAATAGAGAATCTTTTATTATTGGATTGCTGAGAAACGTATCTTCAGGATAGGAGGACACAAACTTTATTACCTTACCTTTAGTGAGACCCACCTGCATTTTTGTTTCCTATGTCTGCTATATATTTTCCTATATGTCGTTGAAACTTCCATTTTTTGCCAAGTTTTGTGGTCATGGGAAGTCAGCTGAGATACAAGCTTGGAGGGAAATATCATAAATTCTCTTTGTATCTTTGACAACCTCCCTTACTATGACTAAATGCATTTTACTTACTGTTTTATGTCGTTTTGTTTTGCTGAAGGATCTGCGTCAGTACCTAGCTAACCTGGCTGAGCAGTGCAATGCTGACAACAATGGTACTGAGCTCCCTGTAGTAATAATTCTTGATAATCTCCACCATATTGGTTCTTTGAGTGATATCTTCAATGGCTTCCTCAACTGTAAATATAATACATGGTAGGTAACAGCTCTTCATTTCCCTGCCTTGTTGTTTAAAACAATTAAAAGCTCTTTATCAGTGTGTAATATGATGAAATACACTATAAGGAACCCTGGTATTTCCATCCCTATTCAGCCAAGCATTCACATGTGGTTAAGACTCTGATTCTGCGAAGAACTTAAGCACATGCTTCACTTCAAGCATATTTTAATTCCGTTGACATTAATGAGATTGAAAGTTATTCCTTAAGTTAAGCATTTGCTTAAATTCTTTGCTGAATCAAGATTTTAACCCTTTATAGCTCCATAGAACACATCTGTATGATGGAAAAAGGCTCATTAGTTCCATTTTGTGCCAAGGTTATTCAACACATAAACATATAGTTTGTAATAAGGAAAAAAATAAATCTGTTCCAAGTGTGCTTAAACAATACAGATGGTGCTATGGAGCTAAAATAGGAAGAAACTCATGATTTTCCCACAGAGTCACCTGATCAGAAGAAGCCTAATATATTTATACACACAAACGAGAACATTCCCAAAGCAGCAAATAAAATGTTTTTACCTTTAAAATAAGGTTGTAGTGTAATACATGATACATGATGCCATGATGGAAGAAGGCTCATTAGTTCCATGAGAAGAGCCCAGAGCTTGCTGGAGGATAACAGCAGATGAACCATGGTAGTTATCCATAAAATGTTTTCCTGGCTACACTATGGACCCGTGGAATATGCTGCATGGGAGCTGCTATATCTCTGATAGAACTGATGTGTCCAATAGCTAGACTGTGAGCTAAAAAATTACCTGGCTGTAGAAGAGTGGAGAATGTTCTGTAGATATAGTACCATGGGAGGATATGATTGATTGGCTGTCTTTCACGGTCAAAACAGGAGTAATTAAGGTATTCAAAAGCTGCTAGTATTTTATTAGCTAGGATATTTCTTCTGTAAAATTGCCAGTGGTGGGGGCTTCCCTTCATAAAATATTTGTGCATTATGGCTCAGTGCTCCTAAGCTTTGCTGGTTCCTGTAAGTAAAACCAATAAACAGATCACAGATCGCACTATTTTGCTTCATTTATTTTTAGTGCTCATAACCACTTGTGAATGTGATTGTGAAAATAAAAAAAAAATGCCAAAACAAATACGCAATAGAACCCCAGTTACCTGACCTATACAGCCTGAAGGATGGCCAGATAACAGAAATGTCAGATAATACTGAAGACTGATAAGGCAGCTGCTGTGGGGATGGTTGCCTAGGCCAGTAGCCAGCTGCTGCAGAGCCAGCTGCTCAGGTCTGCTTGCTGGCTGCCTAGGGCCTGCTGCTATGGGGCTGGCTTCACGGGACCAGCTGTTGCAGGACCAATTGCCCACTGCTGCAAAGCTGATGGAGAAGGGCCAGCTGCCGGCTGCCTGGCCAGGCCTGGAAAAACACTTGACTATCCAAAACTTGATTATCCAGCTTTCCCATATCTGATCAAATGGAATGTTGGATAATCGAAGGTTGGGTAATCAGAGTTCTCCTGTACTGTAAAAAAGTCTGGCCAGAAATCATTGAAATTAGAATGGCATGTGTACTTTCTTTTTTCAAAGATGGCTCCATGAAAGATTAAAATAAACAGTCTTTTCTTATCAGCTTCCTGGGTGGATTCTTGGCAGTGATTCTCCTACTAATTGTATTACTTTTCTCATTTTAGTCCTTATATTATTGGAACAATGACCCAAGGGATTACTTCTTCACCAAATCTAGAGCTACATCACAATTTCAGGTAAATATATATATATGTATATATATATATATATATATATATATATATATGTATGTCTTTAAATATGTCCCTTTTTCCAGTGCAGGACTTCTTCTCATTCCTGTTTATCCTCCAACACCATCTTGAATTTAATCATACTCTACAGCTGTTTGTCTCTTTCCCCTTCCCCTTAATGACAGTTATCTGTGTGGCACTTTTCCACTGGGCAAAACAGGCAGAATTTAATGCTAGCACCAGGACACCAGGACACTAAGGGTTGTAGTAATATGCCCACCTCATAACATACGGGATTTCCATTGGGCCATGAAGCTGAACCACTGAGATCATCTCTGTGACAGGACTAAATAGATCTTTATGATTTATTACAAAACTGACCTTTATCGTTCTAGATTACCAGTTTTAAAGTGTGATGTCCTTATCTCTGTGTTTAAGATGGAAGGCGATGTTTATTCGTTGTGGGGCTATTTGATGTTTTCCCTTCTCACATTAGGTGGGTGCTATGTGCTAATCACACAGAACCAGTGAAAGGTTTCCTGGGCAGGTATCTGAGAAGGAAACTAATTGAGACAGAAATAGAAAGGAACATGCGGAGTAGTGACCTCATAAAGATCATTGACTGGATCCCTAAGACATGGCATCATCTCAACAGCTTTTTAGAAACACACAGCTCTTCAGATGTGACCATTGGTGAGTCCTTTCTACAGCATGCTGCTAGCAGTTTTCCCCAGAGAAAGGGGTAAACTGTGAGGTTGCAAAGTTTGCAGATGATACTAAACTGCTCAAGATAGTTAAGACCAAAGCAGAAGAACTTCAGAAAGATCTCACGAAACTGAGTGATCAGGCAACAAAATGGCAAATGAAATTTAATGTAGATAAATGTAAAGTAATGCACATTGCAAAAAATAACCCCAACTGAGGGCTAATTTAGCTACAACTAATCAGGAAATAGATCTTGGAGTCGTCATGGATAGTTCTCTGAAAATATTCACACGGTGTGCAGCAGCAGTCAAAAAAGCAAACAGGGTGTTAGGAATCATTAAAAAAGGGATAGAGAATAAGGCAGAGAATATCTCGTTGCCTTTATATAAAACCGTGGTACACCCACATCTTGAATACTGCATACAGATGTGGTCCCCTCATCTCAAAAAAGATATATTGGCATTAGAAAAGGTTTGAAAAAGAGCAACTAAAATGATTAGGGGTTTGGAGTGGGTCCCATATGAAGAAAGAGTAAAGAGACTGGGACTTTTCATCTTAGAAAAGAGGGGACTGAGGTGGGATATGATAGAGGTATATAAAACAATGAGTGGTGTGAAGAAAGTGAATAAGGCAAAGTTATTTACTTGTTCCTATAACATAAGAACTAGGAGATACCAAATGAAATTAATGGGCAGCAGGTTTAAAACAAACAAAGGGAAATTCTTCTTCACACAGTGCATGGTCAACCTGTGGAACTCCTTGCCACAGGAGGCTGTGAAAGCTAGGACTATAACAGGGTTTGTAAAAAAGAGAGAGATTAATTCATGGAAGTTAGGTCCACTAATGGCTGTTAGCCAGGATGGGTAAGGAATGGTGTCCCTGGCCTCTTGTTTGTCAGAGGCTGGAGATGGATGGAGGGAAAGAGGACACTTGATCATGACCTGTTTGGTTCACTCCCTCTGAAGTACCTGTCATCAGACAGGATACTGGGTTGGATGAACCTTTGTTCAGATCCAGTATGGCCATTCTTATGTTTTTATGTTATGTTGTCAAAAAGGGTGAACAACTGTGATTTTTTTTAATAACATGAAGCTGAACTCAGTACTAGCCAATAATTGTGGTGCTCTACAACTGATCTTTTTATTCAAATTTGCCAGAGTAGTCATCTTTCCTTACAGTTTATGGAGATTGTATTTCTCAAAATTCATGTTATTTAACAAAAATTGTGCTTCTCAGGTCCTCGCCTTTTTCTCCCCTGCCCCATGGATGTTGATGGCTCCAGAGTGTGGTTCACAGACCTTTGGAACTATTCTTTGGTGCCATATCTTCTGGAGGCTGTGAGAGAGGGACTTCAGGTATGTAGGTAGCAACACTATGTCTTGCTTCCAAAAAAAAAAAAGCCTATTTTTGTTTTTTTCTCAGCCTTTCCCTGGATACATTTCAGAAATATGTTGGCACGATGCACTGTCCTAAAAAGACAAAAAGCGAGTAGAATTATGGAAGTGTCAGGCCCTTTTTCTTGTGCACTTTCTGCTACACAATTTAGCTTATCTTGAGATCATGCTTGTCTGTGTTTGCAGTTTTCTCTTTACTTGTACCATTGAAGAGGGGAGATTCAGAGTCACAACATCCATTGTGGGAGAGGGCTACACAGGGAAAGTACCTCGGAGACCTTACCGCATGGAGGAACAAGCATAGCAGAGATGTCCACCACGGAGAGATGGGTCCTACCCCACCCACAGCTACTCCCAACACAGCTCATCTTTCCATATACACCAGGGATGGGAACTGCAGCTATTACAGAAGGCAGTTCCCCTGTGCTGTGAAAATTTTCCATTGAGTTTCTCCAGCCAATTAAAGTCACTTTTCACCAAGGCATGTCAGACATGAGAATCAGACTTCCTTTTGTCTTACTACTCTCTCGATTTCTACCCACTCTAATGTCTCTCTTATTCCCATCTTGTTGGTGACACTTTTGCTTCTCCTTTCTTTTCTCTTCAGTGTTGACTAGCCTTCACATTCCTGGAGCAATCCTGCACTCTGTTTTTGTCCATTTTTCTGTTCGGCTCCTTATCTTTTTTACTCTTTGGCTTCAGTTACACTACAGCACTCTAGCAACAGAAGACACTCTCAGAAGAGATTTCCCAACAAAACTTTTGTCGACAGAGTGCAGTCACACAAAAAAGCCATTCAGAAGAGCACTCCGCCCTGTCAACAGAGTGTCTGGACTGCTTAGCCACTCTCTCAACAAAACAGGCAACCAGAAGCACAGCAGACAGGGCTTCCCATTGCCCTAGATGCCCTGTCTGTTGAGAGAAGCCTCCCCCGCCACAAGCATCCACACAGCTTTTTTGTTGACTGAATATGGCAACAAAAGGCACTCTTTCATATGGGAGAGGCAGAACACTGCCGGTGAAAGAGCTGAGTTTTGTCAACCAAATGCATTTTGTGTGTGGACATTCCACCAGTTTTGTTAACGAACCCAGTCTTGTCTGCAAAACTCGCTAATCTAACTGTATCCCCTTTGTTCTCTGCACCTTTATGTGCTCTGGAAAGATGTGGTATGGAAAGAGACAATGTGGGTGAGGAATTATCTTTTACTGGGACAACTTCTTTTGGTAAAAGAAGCAAGCTTTTGTGGTATGCAGAATGGTGAAGAATTCAGAAGTATCTGTAATATCCATTCCTGGAACCAGGAGTCCTGGTTCAATTCTGTGAACCACGTAGTATGAAAAGATAACTCTTGCCAAAAATTAAGGTAGTGATACAGCAGACACTCATTGAAATTACTGCTTCATAGGGTGAGGTTTAGAATCTAGCTTTATTGAA
This sequence comes from Carettochelys insculpta, assembly GCF_033958435.1. Taxonomy (NCBI): domain Eukaryota; kingdom Metazoa; phylum Chordata; order Testudines; family Carettochelyidae; genus Carettochelys; species Carettochelys insculpta. The sequence continues at coordinate 305,536,901 of NC_134137.1, read as the reverse complement.
GCAACTGTTTCCTAAAACTGCTTGAATTGAGACAGTGAACTGAACATCTGTTAGACCCAGTCACATCATGATTAGTGGGGCTTATTTAAATTTGTGGGAAACTTGTGGGGGAAAATAAAGTGATATTCTCTCATGCTCCTTCCACATGCCAGGTCCCACCCACTTGACACATTCAAATGAATTGTCTTCATAATGAGTTGTCCTTTGATTCTTGAATGCCTTAGTAAGCAGTGAAATAATGAACTTCTAAACTGTCCTCATTTAACTGCAGAATTAAAATGGATATAAACTTGATACCAGTAGGAAGATTGCAATTCATTTTCACAATCATGAGGCTGCAGACCTCTAAAAAATAAAAACTCCATTTCTGGAGCACAAGATGGCAGCATCCAGTTGAAATTATTTGTTTGCCACAAATCAAGCCAATATTTAGACATGCTGAATTGTTTCACAACAATATAGGAATAGACAGAAGTACTCCAGACTTTTATTTATAACTTCTGGGGCTACATTAGACAGAAAAAAATGTTCTTGTGGGAAGCAATAGGACCAAGATAGTCTGAATCCAGGAAAGATCATTCTGGCTTTCAGAGAAAATATGACACTCAGAGTAAGCTGGAGATGAAAGGAGCTAAGTGATTTTCTTCTCTTACTCTATGGAAGATGCTATATACTCAAGGTTACAGAGCCTTCTTTCTTGTTTGGCTACCACATCCCTAAGCCCTGTATAAATGAACCATTACTGTTTCAATTTCCTATGTCCCCCTTCTTTCCAAGATGAGTGAAAATAACCTTACTTAAAATTGGTTTGTATTTTCCTGCTACCTTGAAAACAACTTCTTGTGATGGTTCTCTCTCTTTTCTTTTCCAAAGTTCCACTTCACATTTTATCAAAACTCTGAGCTTCTGTTGTTTCCAGTTGCTTTTGCTCTCATTTGGGGGTTGCTAGGTATGAAGCACTTTTGAATATGCAGTCATTTCTTTTAGAAGCAAGCTCTGAACTTCATCCATTACTATACACTTTTGAAAGTCTGACCCAGCAATGAATGTAATTTTTGCAGCAAAAATTGTTTAGATGCATTTGATTTCATTTGTCCAGTACTATAAACATACTGAAATAATATTGAAAATCTTGCAGTATCAGTAACTTAATATATGATATCCATAATTTAGATGTATGGTAAAAGAGCGCCATGGGAGGATCCTTCCAAGTGGGTCGTAGATACTTACCCATGGAGTTCAGCACCTGTGCAGCATGACTGGCCATCATTACTTCAGTTAAGACCAGAAGATGTTGGGTTTGAGGGTTATGCATCTGCACAAGAAGGAACAACCTCCAAGCACATTCCACAGAGTGACACAGACGGGGATCCCTTGGTAAGAATGAAGCTTCTGGATTAACTTTGTGTTTCAACACAGCAATTTAAAAAAAAATACGAGTTAAGGGGCCCATTATATATTTAATTTGTTTAATTACAATTTATATAAAAAAGAAGAAAAGCAATTGAGCATATCAGAAGAGAATCACTATCACTTTACAATTTTCAAATCTCACTAATTGAATTGTGTTATTTCCCATTTGTCCAGGTGCTTGTCTGGCCCTCATCATTGGACTAGCTGAGTGCTTCACATGCTAACGTGTGAAGGTTACTATCAAAATACCCATACTCATGATAGCTATTACCTCCATCTTATAGCTGGAAAACTGAAAAAACAACCTGCGTTAAAGTGACTTGCCCAAGGTGTCTGTCTGTCTGTCTGTTTGTCTCTCTCTCTCTCTCTCACACACACACACACAGCAGAACATGGAATTAAACACCCTTTCTTCCAGTTGTATCTCAGGATGACTTTTCACATTGTTGTTTACTACATCAGAGAAAAACTACTCAGTTGAAATCATTACCAGACAACATATGTAAACATATGTAACATATTTTTAATGTAACTATCCCCATGGATGTGTGGATTTACTATTATATCTCATGCTAAAAATATATTATATCAGCCATACCAAAATATTATTATTTTATAAGTCTCACTCTATAAACTGCCTTTGTCATCACTCATAATGGAAATATAGCAAACCCTACTTCCATTATGCTGGGGGAGCTTTCTGAGAAATGGAGGGAAAGGGACTTTCCCTGAAGAAAATGCTCTGAACTACATTGATGCTAAAACATGATTCCTCACTCCCTACAAGTGCTCTGGGTGTTCATCTTCCAGAAATCAGACCATGAGTCTTTATGGCTACGTCTACATGTGAAGCCAACATCGAAATAGCTTATTTCGATGTAGCAACATCGAAATAGGCTATTTCGATGAATAATGTCTACATGTCCTCCAGGGCTGGCAACGTCGATGTTCAACTTCGACGTTGCGCGGCACCACATCGAAATAGGCGCTGCGAGGGTACGTCTACACGACAAAGTAGCACACATCGAAATAAGGGTGCCAGGCACAGCTGCAGACAGGGTCACAGGGCGGACTCAACAGCAAGCCGCTCCCTTAAAGGGCCCCTCCCAGACACACTTGCACTAAACAACACAAGATCCACAGAGCCGACAACTGGTTGCAGACCCTGTGCATGCAGCATGGATCCCCAGCTGCCGCAGCAGCAGCCAGAAGCCCTGGGCTAAGGGCTGCTGCCCACGGTGACCATAGAGCCCCGCAGGGGCTGGAGAGAGAGCATCTCTCAACCCCCCAGCTGATGGCCGCCATGGAGGACCCGGCAATTTCGACGTTGCGGGACGCGGATCGTCTACACGGTCCCTACTTCGACGTTGAACGTCGAAGTAGGGCGCTATTCCGATCCCCTCATGAGGTTAGTGACTTCGACGTCTCACCGCCTAACGTCGAAGTTAACTTCGAAATAGCGCCCAACGCATGTAGCCGCGACGGGCGCTATTTCGAAGTTAGTGCCGCTACTTCGAAGTAGCGTGTACGTGTAGACACAGCTTATATGATATAGGCAGTTAGCCTATGTGACCCCTATTTCCCACCTGACAAATACAACAAAGATCCTTTGGCTCTTTAGAATTTACACTGAAAATGAATCGCCTGGCAACATGCTCCCACTCTCCTTTCCACATAGCAGGGCGCGGAAATGGCTGGGAGACTTCCATGGTCGTGCACAAGCCATGTCCCACTGTAATGAATCTTTAAAGTCTGGACACTCCCTCATGCCCCCAAGCAGCAAAAGTGTGGCATCTTCACTGCATACAGGGCTGATCCTGAATCCATGAAGCCATTGGTAGGCTTGATACCAACTTCAGCAGTGAAGAATCAGGCCCACTGACCTTGTATGAGATAACAAGAAATTTCAGAATTTATCTCAGACCTTTTGGCTGAGTCTACATGTGTCCCTTCCTTTTAAAAGGAGCATGTTAATGAGTGGGTTCAAAATATGCTATTGAGGCACTGCAATGAATATGCAGAGCCTGATTAGCATAATGGTGGCCGTGGCGATTTGAAAGTGTGTCTTTTCGAATCGTGTGCTGCCCGTGGAGACGGGACCTTCCAAAAGGGCCCCCTCCCAGTTTTTGAAAGCCCTTTTTCCTATCTGGTGATCGTAAGAAGGGCTTTCGAATACTGGGGGGGTCATTTCAGAAGGTCCTGACTCCACGGGCAGCGCGCGATTCGAAAAGCCGCCCTTTCAGATTGCCACGGCCGCCATTATGATAATTAGTCACTGCATATTCATTGTACTGCCTCATTAGCATCTTTCAAAACCACTCATTATCATGCCCCTTTTGAAAGGAAGGAACATGTGTAGACACAGGGATAGTGTAATCCATGCACACACCTCAGTGTCTGGCTCGTGCACAGGGTGTTTGATGCACACACTGAATTTGCAGTTTACAGCTGCTTCATGGTCTCCCCAGTTCAATGTTTAAAGCTTTCAGAATTATCTGTGAAGGGGGTGGCTAAGTAGTACAGACATATAGGGATTCCTGAGCAAACATGAAAAAGGGGTTTGCGCAGATAAAGTACCTTCTATCTTCTGACATTTCACTGCATTTATTTTGTTGCAAAGAACCTGAGCTGTTGACCTAAAATGTGGCACTGGTTTAAAGTGTGTAGTGCCATGAGCACTTTGGGACGAGTGCTGCTTTTTAAATAAAATTGTTATCACTACACAAAAGTTGTTGCCAAAAATCAGAGCAAGTTTTAGGACAGGCCTTGGCTTCCGATGATTTATCAGCTGTGCTGAGGACTTTGATGAAACCCAAATGAATCCATTTATGCTTTCCCTTTCTTTGGGACTGGGGCCTACTGTTTTTTGTTCACAGTTGCTTTTGCTGAAGTCAGCTCTTGAGCAGCAGATGGTGCTATGGTATGAAGCATCTGGCTACAGTCCACTCCATCCCCACCCCCTACTCTCTCGGAGGCTGTGATGATGTTTGCAGTTCCTTTTCCAATTTATTCTGTCTACAGCAGCCAAAACATTATTGGAGGCTTGACTGTCTCCAAATACGGGCCCAGATGTCCAGCTGTAATACTGTTTCCTTTGCCCATCTATTGCATCTGCAGCCATTCACACCACTGAATGGCAGAGTTATTAGGCAGTGCTCTGATATCCCTATGGTTTATTAGACCTTTACCCTCAGGCTTTGATTTAAATCACAGAAGACTGAGCAAGAGGAGACAGCCAGGAGGACCCACTGCTATTTTGCCTTCTGAAATCATTTTGGCCATCCTCTCACTCAGGGTACCAGCACATTGCATACGCCAGAGAAGTTCAATTACTTTTTGACATTACCGGTGCAGATTAAACGCTACAGTGATCCCACAAATGTTTTCTTACCTTCTTTTTTCAGATGAATATGCTAATGAGGCTCCAAGAAGCAGCCAATTACTCAAGTGCGCAAAGCTGTGACAGTGATAGCACCAGCCACCACGATGATATTTTGGATTCTTCCCTTGAATCAACTCTCTAGAGTGGATGAGTCTGGGTAGCAGATTATGGTAAAATCTATTTTGATAACTACTGCCAGGATTAAAGGAGCACACTGAGGTCCCTGAACAAGCGTGGTGTGTTATACGTGGACAGGAGACTTAACTCTGCTAAGTCAGGAATTAAAAATTGAAGTGCAAAGCTTGAATTTGTTTAATTTCAAAGCATTTCAATATCTGTGGAGCTGAGTAAGGCTTCATTAATCAACTGGAAAGGGCCCTAAATGAAGGGCATCTAAGCAGATTGCACATGTGTTAGCCAAACTGTAACCTTCTATTTGTTTTTCCTCGCGCTCTCTCTTTTAAAAGTTTACAGTGCAAATTTTTTTCCTTTATTTTTCTCTGAGGTGCTGCATTAGCAATGCAGTCTTCTGATCCTTTTCTAGCCTCCGTTGTGCCACATGGTGCTGGTCACAGGACAACAGTAGTGTTTGTTATATGCTACTGCCCATTCCAAAATGAATCAAAGATGATGATACTAAGTCAATAAGCACAAACAGTATTGTGCAGTCACCAGAAAAACTACTGTGATATATGCTGGATAAGTGCCAATTTAATTCTTAATTGCCATGGTCACAGTGACACTCTCCATGAAGTTTTTAGTGTACAAGTCACCAATTTTATAAAGTTGTTTTTACCACGAAGGTCTTTTTTAACCACCTGCCCACTCCTTTACAGTTTTATACCAATTATTAACCAACACTGACTAAAGGCTTTTTAGGGCTTCATATGTTTGAGCCTTTTCAGTGGAAGAAGGAACATTTCCTATGGTGCTGTTTCACTGCCTTAAAACAGATTTCTAGAACAGTTTTACAGTTGGTTTAATTCCTAAACCATTGGAAACTTACGCTTTTGTTTTCATTTACTAAAGAAAGGACGTCAGTTAACACAGTAGCCTCATATCTGTATATCATGATTTTTTAAGAAATGGATAGGAGAAAGAACAGTTGCTATATAGTATTTTTATCTTGTGAATCGATTGCTCTGCCTACCCTCAGAAATATACAAGAAACCCAGAATCCACTTCCACTCTCACCTAGAAGCTAAGACAGCTGACTCAGATCCATTCAGTCCTGTGGAATGGAGTTTTTGAAGGATAGATTTTTTTTCGAATTCTTATCCAGCAGAGCTGGACGCACTTGATGCAGCATGAGCACAAACATTGGGTTTTTTTTTTCCTTTTCTAGTTTTAAGCATGTTGTTTTGATTGCTATTGTTGTACATGAGAAAAAAAATCAGCATTAAAGAACACTGACGCAGTGATGTCCACTGTGGAAGAGGAAGAGTTTATACGGTAAAAGTGGGTTGGTTTTGCACAGTCTACTGGGTGGGTATTGTAAATAGAAAAAGCCTTGCACAAATCAAAACAAACAAACAAGAAAATTGTATTTTATCCTGTTGGTGTTAAGAGATGTTATACTTGCTGAGATTTCCTCACTGTTGCAAACAAATCCAGAATGCAAACCCTAAAAGCTGTTCTTACCTGGTGTGTTTGTCCTGTATTTACAGTTTGTGATGACTATGCAGGAACTATCAATACTAGAGTGAGCATGTTTCAATTTGTATATTAAGCCAATACATTTCTGGGGGGAAAAAATGAAATTTTAGGTGCATCTGTCATGGCAGGCTACAAACAGATGGCATGAAAACTGATCAGAATAATTGGAAATGCTGTTGCCACAAGAGACAACTGGATAACTTAAAAAAACAACAACAACAACAACAACAATCCAAGGGCTATGGCATTGTGTATATGTACTGTGCACTTAAATGGATGTTACCTTCAGGATGTGTAATTGGTGCTACTAACTCTTTGTGGCCACCCTGTGGTCATTTGCTGTAAAACAAAGATGAAGAAATCAATGCAGTTTTCAATGGCACTGACCTACATCTCTGAATCTAGCGGTCCCTACACGGTGCTATTGCCCTAGTACAAAGCCTAATTGATTTTATGCATGTAGAATTTAGTCAGACGAATGTGAGGCCCCAAAACTTTGATCAGTTTCTATTGTACAACATCAGCACATGTATTAGGCGGCTGTCTAAAAACTCAGCTGCTCTTTGTTATAGATGTGGTCTGCACAAATCTGCAAATCTTTTCCTGCCATTTTTGACACAAACACACACAATATTACCATATACAAAACTTCCTGCAATACATCTCAGTGAGTCCACCTAGTTTACAACTTAAAAATTGTTTGTGAAGCATTTGTCTGTATACATTTTATATTTTGTACATTTTTGATGTAACATATCATGTAAATAGACAGAAACAGTGAAATAAATCATCTGAAAAGTTTTGTAGTCTTTGTAAAGCCCTAATAATAAGTATTTGGTGTCATCAGACTTAACTGGATGATGTATTTTTATTGGTTTATTGTTCCTCTAGCTTGTAAACCAGCTTGCATATATTTTTTGCAGGTGTGCACACTGTATCTGTCTAAATTATTACTTTGCCATTAAAGTGGAATTATTTATTGAAAGTGCAGTCTGGGTGTCTTTGCAATCAGAAATATGGAAAGATTGGATTGTGTTTCAAAGGTACAATATGTAAATAAATTGGCTAAAGGAAGGAAGGAATTTTCTATGTATACTATATACAAATTCTGCACGTATTCTCTAAGTCCAGTGAGCCTTTTGCTGCTTTTGAATAACATCTTTGAGGGAGAAATCCAGCATACAGGGCCTAAGGAGTTCAGGAGCAATCTTTAGAGCTTTGTTTTCCACTCCACCAATTTTATTCCAGTCCAACACTATTAGTTTCACCAGTGTAAAATTGGTGCAACTCTAAGACTTTTGGGTTACATCCTCCACTGGTATAAATAACTGTAGTTTCATGGAAGTTAGTGCAAGCCAGTAGAGCTGTACTGAACACACTCACTCATGATCTGACCCATTATATTTTAATTTTCACATAATCATAGACTTTTAACTCCAAAAAGGACCCCTGTGATCATCTAACTTGGTCTTCTCTGTAAGGCTGCAGAACCTCACCTACTAATTTCAGCATAAAGACCATGACTTTATATATATATATATATATATATATATATATATATATAAACATACCTTTTAGAGATACGTACCATGTGATACGAAACTTCAAGTGATGAAAAAGCCACCATATTCCCAGGTGTTTTGTTCCAATGGTTAATTGTTCTCAATCTCAAAAAAAAAATTCATGCTTTATTGCTAGTCTGAATTCTGTAGGTTCAGTTTCTAACCATTGGACCTCATGATGATTTTTTCTGCAGGATTAAAAAGCAACCTACTATGTGAAATTTCTTCCACATCTATGTTGATCGTATCTCCACTTACCTTCCTCTTGTATAAATTAGAATGAGCGTCTTTAGTGCATCGTAGCATATATTATTTTCCAGACCTCAAATCATTCCTGTAGCAATTTATGAAGACTTTTCAATTTGCCAACATCCTACTTCAAGTCTAGACACCAGAACTGTACAAAGTATTCCAGTATCAGTCTCACTAATGCAGTCTACAAAAGTAATATTGTCACCTTATTAGTTCTTGGTATTCCTCTCCTTATGTAGTGAAGGATCATGCTTTTTCCCCCCTTTGGCACAGCATCACGTAGGGAGCATTAGATCCCTACATCCTTTTCAGTGTCACTGAAGTCTAGTGTCCCAGTCTGTAAATATAAACTATATTCTTTGTTCCTAGATATATAACCTGGCATTTGTATTAAAGCATATTATTCTCAAGAGGCCAGTAAGGCCGACAGCTTCCATGGGCCCCCAGGCATGATGTGGGGGAGGCTAACTCCATGCCGTCTGAAGGGGTAGGGCCTCAGGTGGAATGGTCAGAGCAGGGACAGCTAGCTGTCAGAGCCACCTCAATTGCAATACCTGTCCGCTCGCCCGCCATAGGAGCTGTGCAAAGCGGCACTGTGGCAACAATTTAAAGGGTCCAGGGCTCTGGCCACCACTGCTGCTGCAGTGGCTGGGAAATTGGGGCACCTTTGCATAATTGGCCACCAGGGCACTTGTGCCCATTCCCCCTTTCCCCACTGGCAGGCCTGCAAGGGGCTGCCTTCCATATGATCTAGATAATCCTATATAATTTACAGCAGGGGTCAGCAACCTTTCCAAGGCAGAGTGCCAAAATTTGACCTTTTGACTTCTATATATGGTCTGATTGCTGGTGATACTTTTTAAAGTCACTAATGGCCCTACTGACAACAGCTTCATTAATGAATAAATTAACATGCAGAGCGTTACCGTTTAGTGTGATCCCTGGCATTGCTTTGTCTTGGCAAATTCTCTTGATCTCGAGCTTGTAGTTTGAAACTTTAAGCAACACTCAAGCCTGTCAGTGGTCAGCTGGGTCCGGGGATTCTTTGCTGGCAAGCCCATGGCAGGGAGCCGCCAGCAGCCACATGGAGCACCAGCCAGCCACCATGGTGGGAAACTGTCCAGGGGCATGGAGCCCAAGCCAGCCGAGGGCAGCAGGGAGCTGGCCGGGCATATGGAGACCCATCCGGATTGGGGTGGGGGAAGCACCACAGGCAGTCACATGGAGCACCACCTGATAGTTTTGCCAGGCATCTGGCGGGGGGCATTAGGGAGCCCCAGCTGGCCACCCTAGCCATGGAGCATGAGCCAGCCAGGGGTGATGGTGAGCCTGAGCTGTCTGTGGACAGTGGTGAGCCCCAGCGAGCATCCATGGCAGGAAGCCAGACAGGGCACCCTGCTGCAGAATCATCTCCCCACCCTGCTGGCAGCCCTGAAGTCGTGCCTCCCCCCCAAGAAGTCCTCCTCTGCCCCAACTTACCAGGCTGCACTGCTCCACATGGAGGAGGCCCATCCCTCTCTTCTCTCACCTTGTGGATTGGGGGGAGAGGCGACTGAATGGGGCCAAGCTCCCACCACATTCCCCTGAAAAGTATTGTATGTGCCATGGGGTTGCTGACCCCTGACTTACAGCGGCTACGTCTACACGTGCACCCAACTTCGAAATAGCTTATTTCGATGTTCCGACATCGAAATAGGCTATTTCGATGAATAACGTCTACACGTCCTCCAGGGCTGGCAACGTCGATGTTCAACTTCGACGTTGCTCAGCCCAACATCGAAATAGGCACAGCGAAGGAACGTCTACACGCCAAAGTAGCACACATCGAAATAAGGGAGCCAGGCACAGCTGCAGACAGGGTCACGGGGCGGACTCAACAGCAAGTTGCTCCCTTAAAGGGCCCCTCCCAGACACACTTTCATTAAACAGTGCAAGATACACAGAGCCAACAACTAGTTGCAGACCCTGTATATGCAGCACGGACCCCCAGCTGCAGCAGCAGCAGCCAGAAGCCCTGGGCTAAGGGCTGCTGCCCACGGTGACCACAGAGCCCCGCAAGGGCTGGAGAGAGAGTATCTCTCAACCCCCCAGCTGATGGCCGCCATGGAGGACCTCCCTATTTCGATGTTGCGGGGCGCGGATCGTCTACACGTCCCTACTTCGATGTTGAACGTCGAAGTAGGGCGCTATTCCCATCCCCTCATGGGGTTAGCGACTTCGACGTCTCGCCGCCTAACGTCGATTTCAACTTCGAAATAGCGCCCGACGCGTGTAGACGTGACGGGCGCTATTTCGAAGTTAGTGCCGCTACTTCGAAGTAGCGTGCACGTGTAGACGCAGCTAGCATCATTATTAATCACTCCAGCATTTTTTTTCCTGATGCAAACTGTACCAGCCATAATTGTGTATTTTCCTGCAGTGCTTTAATAAAGATTTTGAATAGCATTCGACAAAGAACAGATTCTTACTCAACTGCACTTTAAACACATCCAGTTCTGAGTCCATTTAACAGTGACCTGACTACACAAATGTCATGTACGACTCACTCAAATGCCTGATAGATGGCTAAATATATATAAAACATGGCTATATAATAAATGTTGTAAATTTCAAAGTAGGTTCCAAAGAAAAGTCAAAACTAGGTTTTACATGTAAGCATGTAAACTGTGTGAGCTGTAATTTAACTATGCATGTTTCTAGGAAGAAATGATAAGTTCTGAAAACTAGGGCACCACATAGGAAAATGATGCTTCTCTGCTGTGTCCAAAATTTATTTATCCTTGAAATAATGCAGCAAACTCTGGTGCTGTGCCGCAATCAGAATGAACAAGTAACAAATGTGAAGCATTTGATACAGATCCACATGGGAAATTGATAGCTAAACTGGAAAAAATAGATATTAATATCAAAGTCAAAAGGTGGGCAATGACTTGGTTAACAAGAAAGCAGTGAGTCATCTTGAAATGTGATTTGTCAGGGTATAGGGAGGTTATTAGTGGAGTTTGTCAAAGATTGGTCTTGGGACCAAACATTTAGCACTTGCATTAATGACTCTATCACAAGAAGTGAGGGGGTGTTAATCAAATTTGCATATGACAAAAAAGTTGGGAAGTACTGTCAATATGGAGGAGGAGCAGCGAAGCATACAAGAAGATTTGAATGACCTTGAGAACCGGAGAGATAGAAATGGGATGAAATTGAATAGTGCAAAGTGCGAGGTCATGTACTTTGGGACTAACAAGAAGATCTGGGTTCACAGGTTGATTGCAAGGTGTCTGTGAGCTTCCAGGACATGTCGACAAGGCCCAGGTCAACAGCTCCACTGCCGGCAGAGCTATGCTAAGCAGGTTTCTGGAAACTGCAAGTGGCAATTGGCTAATTAGCATAGCTACACGAGATTTTGCTCTTGGCAGAGGGGTCTGCCACAAGTAAAGAGGCTGTGTAGACATGCCTCTTCCAGCTAATTTTTTTCAGGCATGAACGACTGGCAAAAGCAGGGAGTTTAGCTGACAGAGGAACATCTACATGGGCAGACCCCTCTGCCAAGAGTGTAATCTTGTGTGGCTATGCTAATTATCCCCATGAGTATGCGAATGGAAGGCCATTTGCAATTTCCAGAAGCCTGCTTGGTATAGCTCTGCCAGCAGCAGAGCTGATGACCAGGGCTGAGTAGACGTGGCCCCAGTGTAATAGGGCCAACTTCTTTTTAGCATATGCAGAATGTGTTTCAGGTGGCACATGACCAGATTTCATCACCAAATTTGGTCTGTTGGTTCAATCATTAGCTTCTTTAGCCTGGGCTGCATACTGATGGGGGGATTGACATGATTACTGATCTGTGAGAAAAGTTAATGCAATCCTAGGACGAATCATGTGAGGTATTTCCTGCAGAGATATTGACATGTTTGTAACATTGCACAAGGGAATTGGTAGGTCCTCATCTGGAATATTGTGGGCAATTCTGGTCACTGATGTTTAAGAAAAATTATTTCAAATTCAATATGTGCAAAGATAGAGTACTAGGATGGTCAGAAGATTGGAGACCTGTTTGTTCTATTTAGTCTAACATGGTATATCCCAAATGGTGTTCTGCAGAACCTTGGGGTTCCATGAAGCCAAAATAAGGGTTCCATGAGAAAATGATCAGCAACCTGCAGCTCTAGAGCTTCATGTGGCTGTAAGGAGTCATTTGCAGCTCTGAACACTGCTGCTTCTGACTCCTCTGCAGCTCCCTGTCCTGTCGCCACTGAAACAGTAGAACTAAATGTAATTGATTTCACAGCTGGCAGCATGGTGTGAGGGATCTGGTCATTAAACCAATTGAAACTAGTTTCATTATTTCAGCAGCAGCAGGGCAGGGAGCAGCAGAGAGACCCTAACTTGTAAAGTAGGCAGCAGACACTCAATGCGGCAGGGAAAGGGGAGCAACGGCTATCTGGAAGGGGAGCCAGATGAGTTCTGCAGGTCCTGTGCTGTCCTCACCTTTCATTGGCTGTGACTGACCTCCCATATTGCCATAGGCCAGCCAATGCAATCAGGGCCTCGGAACTAGAGTCAGAGGAGCAGCTGTGGCTAAGGTAGGTTTGTCTGCATGTTGGGTGAGATAATGGGAAGAGCTAACTCGGTCAGAGTTTGTGCAGCTTGGGTTAGGGTTGGGGTGGCCTCTTTGGGATCTGAGTGGGCTTAAGCCATATATAAGACTGTTACTAGGGTATCCACAAAATTCTTTTGAGTTTTAAAGGGTTCAATGGCCAAATAAAATTGCGAAACACTGACCTAATAAAACAAGGATGAGGTGGGCAGCCATGATTGTGCTCTATAGATACATCAGTGGGATAAACACCAGGCAGAGGGAAGAGTTATTTAAGTTAGGGGTCAAAGATGGTACAAAAGCAAATGGATTTAAATTGACCATTAATAAGTATATAGGCTTGAAACTAAGAAGAAGGTTTCAACTCAAGAAAGGAGTGAACTTCTAGAATAGTCTTCCCAGGTGAGAAAGGGGGCAAAAATACCTAACTTGTTTAAGACTGAGCTTGATATGTTTATGGGCAGGATGGTATAACCAATGGCTTGTCCACAATTTCTATTAGTAAGTACAGTAAACTCTTATCTAGCAGCCCAGGGACCAGGAGGTTGCTTGATATTCTCTATAATATAACAGAGAGGCATACCGAGCAATGCATAGCACTAAAGAAAAACACGATTAGATATTAAGAAGCAAACAAAAAATGCATGCAGAGTACTTTTATTTCCAAACAACAATAGTATTGTGCACTGTAAACTTATACTGCATTTGCTGTATTTATTTCTATTTACTCGCAATATGTTGTATTTATGGAAAATGTATCTAAAATTTATTTATGGCTAAAATGCCATTTATCCAAAGTTCTGGACGATAGAATGCTGGATATGAAAGAGTTTACTGTATGTCCAACTGTTGTTGATGAGGCTAGTGGAGGAGGGCTCTGAGTTACTATGGAGAATTTTTACCCAGGTGTCTGGAGGGTGGGTCTTGTCCACATGCTCATGGTTTGATTTATCACCATGTTTGGGACTGGGAATTCTTCCCCCCTGCTCCAAGCCCCCCTGGCCCCAGATCAGCAGTGTGCAGCACAAGACCCATGCTGGTTTGATCTAGAATATATAGTGGATTGCCTGTAACTTGCTGTCTGTAAATGAATATTTGAGGACATGCAGCTCATCCAGAAGTTACCAGTCTGCTACACAGTTTAGGTGGGTGTGGTTCTGTAGTCTGCACTGTGTAGGACATCAGACTTGATGAGCATAATGATTCTCTTGTTGCCTTAAATTCTGATTCCATACAGCATTAGCATCCATTAATATTCAGTTAAAATAGGAGCTCTCAGCCAAGAACACTGCTGTTTTCTGAGTAAAGAATTGGTTGGCAATCTAACGATGGTGGTGACTAATCAGAAGCCAGGTTTGCTGTTATACTGTAGTTTCTTTATGCTACTCTGATAGTGCATTGAGGCCTTAAATTGAGCCTAGATTAGGCACAGATTCATCTTAAAGATATTTTCAAGCTGCCAGAGTGGTATAAAAAGTGCTGTGTGTAAGGAGGACTCTAATCCCTCATCCAAACCAGAAATTAAAATTGCTTTGTAGCCAACATAAAATGAAACACTTAAGCTACGTCTACACTACAATGCTACAACAAAGTAGCATATTTCGATGTAGAGACATTGAAATAAGCTACTTCGACGTGTAGCATCTACACATCCTCTGGGGCTGGCTCTGTCAATGTTTAACATCAACATAGTGACAGGCAGCATCGAAAGGGACCCCCTGGGAGAGCGTCAACACACAAAAGAGGCTCCTTGCAAAATAAGGGGCCAGGAAAGGCTGCGGAGGGGGTCACAGGGTGGACTAGCCCTTCTGGGTCAACAACAAGCCACTCCTTTAAAGGGCCCTTCCCAAACACACTTGGCCTACACAGCATGAGGCCTGCGGAGCTGACACCAGACTCGCAGACTCAGTGTATGCAGCCATGGACCCCCAGCAGCAGCAGCAGCAGCAGCAGCAACAGCAGCCAGAAGTCCTCCAGGCTGTCGCTGAGGCATGAGCTGCCCTGCTCAGTGCTGCACAGGAGTCCACCCAGCAGCTACTGAAGGGGAACCCTCTTCAGGGGATGAAGGAGTTGCCCCAGACTATGGGGCCCTCCTGGTCCCGCCACACTAGGTGGTCTGCCAGCTCTGGAGCACCTAGTCATGGGGGACTGGGATGATGACCAGTGGCTCTAGAATTTCCACGTGTGGAGGCAGATATTCCTGGAGCTGTGCCAGTGGTTCACCCCCCACCCTGACGCACCACAACACCTGCATGCAGCGCGCCCTCACTGTGGAGAAAAGGGTCGGCATTGCTCTGTGGAAGCTGGCCACTCCAGACAGCTACTGATCCGTCGGACACCAGTTTGGTATGGGGAAGGCCACTGTTGGGGCCATTGTCATGGCGGTAAGGAGGCCCAGGCAGGGAGCCACTGGGGGATGAGAAGTTGGAGAAGGGGTCCAGGGAGGGGGCCTGGAGGAGGCCTGGGGTGCGGGGTTGCCCAGGGAAGGGGGGGCGGTCCAGGGAGGGGAGTGCCAGGGGAGGGGGAGTGCCCAGGGTATCTGGGGGATGTGGGTGCACCCTGCACACCCTCATGGGTGGCTATGTACCCTCCTTGCAAGTGGTCTGTGTGCTGAATGCCATCCTGCTCCCCAGGCTCATGCAGATTGGAAACCTGGAGACAGCCATTGCGCGGTTTGCCGGCATGGGGTTTCTCAACTGCTTCAGGGCCCTGGACAGGACCCACATTCCCGGACCACAGCGGGGGGATGGTTTATAAACAGGAAGGGCTACCACTCAGTGGTCCTCCAGGCCACGGTGGACAGCCATAGCCAAGACATACATGTTGGCTGGCTTGGCTGCACCCATGACGCCTGTGTGTTCCAGAACTCAGGCCTGTGCTGCCAGCTGGAGGTGGGGACCTACATCTCCCAGAGGGATCTCCTGCTAGGGACCCCACTCTGCCCTTCTGCCTCATGGCAGATGCAGCTTACCCCCTCCAGCCCTGGCTTATGCAGCCCTACACAGGCCACCTCAATGCCAGCCAGGAGAGGTTCAATGGCCAGCTAAACCACGCCCACCAGATGGTGGAGTGGGCTTTTGGCCACCTCATGGGCTGCTGGCACTGCCTCCTTGCCTGCCTCAATGTGGGCCTCCCAAGCACCCCCCAGGTTGTGGTCATGTGCTGCACGCTCCACAGCCTGGTGGAGAGCAAGGGGGAGGCATTTATGCAGGTGCGGGCTGTGGAGGCTGGCACAGCCTACACCCAGCCAGCCGCTGCCTCAAGCCACCAAGCCCACCACAAGGGGGTCCTGATCTGGGAGGTCCTGTGAGCTTATTTTGACCAGGGGGTGGAGTGAGAGCCACCCTGGCCATCCCTGGCAGGCCTCCTGCACACTGCCCCCATCACCGGCACACTGCCCCCATCACTGGCACACTGCCCCCATCACCTGCACACTGCCCCCCTAAAAAGCACAAGACACACGGGGGGGGGATTGAAAAGTAGAACTGGGATTATATTATTTACAAACCAAATGTAACCAATTTTTAATGCAACAAATGTCCTCGGAGAAACGGTGTACATGAGATGGGGAAAGGCTACTTAAAGTAGGAGGGACATAACTTTTTACAACAGAGGCAGGCGGGGAACTATATACAGAGGAGGGGAGCCTGGGTGATCCAATCCCATAATCTGGGGGTGTGCATCTTGTGGGGTACACATCTGAATGTCCACTCCAATGGTCAGAGGACACCTGTTAGGTGGACACCCAGCTGGAACTCCAGGAAGGGATGTTCATGGAGGGGCTCCTCAAGGAAGTCATTTTGAGGTCGGGCCCAGCTGGTAGTGATCAATGGCTTGATATCGGGACAGCGGTCGGTTTCTAGTGGAGTGCCCCAAGGTTCGGTTCTGGGTCCTGTTCTGTTCAACATATTTATCAATGACCTGGATGAAGGGTTGGATTGCACTCTCTGCAAGTCTGCGCATGACACTAAGCTAGGGGGAGAGGTAGACACGCTGGAGGGTAGGGACAGGGTCGAGACTGATTTAGACAAATTGGAAGACTGGGCTGCAAGAAATCTGATGAGGTTCAATAAGGGCAAGTGCACAGTCCTGCACTTGGGTCAGAAGAATCCTAAGCATTGTTACAGGCTGTGGTCTGACTGGCTTGGTAGTAGTTCTGCAGAAAAGGACCTGGGAGTTGTAGTGGACAAGAAGCTGGACATGAGTCAACAGTGTGCCGTTGTAGCCAAGAAAGCTAATGGCATATTAGGTTGCATCAAGAGGAACGTTGACAGTAGATCCAAAGAAGTGATTATTCGGCTTTGGTGAGGCCGCATCTGGAGTACTGTGTCCAGTTCTGGGCCCCCAGTTATAGGAAGGATGTGGATACACTGGAGTGGGTCCAGTGGAGGGCGACCAAAATAATTAGCGGGGTTGGAGCATATGACTTGTGAAGAAAGGTTGAGGGAATAGGGACTGTTTAGTCTGCAGAAAAGAAGACTGAGGTGGGACTTGATAACAGCCTTCAACTTACTGAAGGAGGTTGCAAAGAGGCTGGAGAGAGGCTGTTTACAGTGGTCACAGATGGCAGAACATGGAACAATGGTCTCAAGTTGCGGTTGAGAAGGTCCAGGTTGAACATTAGGAAAAACTTTTTCACTAGGAGGGTGGTGAAGCATTGGAATGGTCTACCCAGAGAAGTAGTGGAGTGTCCATCCCTGGAGGTGGTTAAGTCTCACCTCGACAAAGCCCTGACTGGGCTCAGCTGATGGGTTTGGTCCTGCTTAGAGCAGGGGGCTGGACTCGATGGCTTTTTTAGGTCTCTTCCGGCTCTATTATTCTATGATTCTATGATTCTATGAAGGGAGGTCTATTTGGAACTCCCCATCACTGGACCCCTCCATGGCAGTCCCAGGGATTGGCTTCTCTGGGGGCCCCTGAGGTGCAGGGCTGACCTCTGGAATGGACCCCTTGTCCAAAGCCTATTGGGACTTCTCAGACACAGTGTCAAGGAAGGCCAGAGGGCAGGAGGCATACCGGGGGAACAGGATTTCTCTGACCTCCCTGTAATAGGGCAAGTGGCAGGGTCGGCCCCAAACTGGCTAGCTATGTCCCAGGCCTGAGCATAATCCTGCCACAGCTCCTTTACTTTACTCCTGACATGGTCAGGAGTTTAGGCAGGGTGACTCTGGGTAGCCAGACTGTCAGCCAGCCAAATGCATCCGCATTCTACCACTTGCTTCCCATTACTTGGAGCACCTCCGCCTCACCCCGGAACCTCGGCAGGTCACAGAGCTCGGCGTCAGTCCAGCAGTTCAGGAGGGGCCATGCCACCTCTTCCCTTCCCCTGTCTGAACACCTAGGAGCCCTGGATCAGCTCGGGGGGGAAGCCCTGGGTGCACTCTGAGGGCTGGCTGGCTGCCATGGGTGGTGGGTGGGTGGCTCGGGGCCTCTTAAGGGCGTGCAGGTCAAGCATGTGTGGCTGCTGCTGCCTGCACACTCTCAGCTTCCTGCCACTGGAAGTTCAAGTCTGTGGTACTTTAAGGACTGCTGCACACAGTGATCATAGAGCCCCGCAGGGGCTGGACAGCATGTCTCAACCCCTCAGCCAATTGCCATCATAGAGGACTCTGCTATTTCAAAGTACTGGGACACGGATTATCTGCATGCACCCTACTTTGAAGTTGACCACTGAAGTCAGGTTCTATTCCCATCTTCTGATAGGAATGGCGATTTTGATATCTTACCATTTCGAAGTTTTTGGCTGGTGTAGACAAGGCCAGCGTGTGTAGACGCGATGCACGCTACTTTGAAGTTGGGCCGATTACTTTGAAATAGTTGGCTAGGGTAGACATGGTTTTAATTACACAACTAGCCTATTAATAATGCATTACAAAAAGAAAAACTGATGTGACTGCTACAAGCAATCCCACATACATGAGCTAAGGGAACATTCTACCATATTTCACTGACTAATTTGTATCTGTGTATCATGCACTGATATATCCCCTTATTAGCATTTATCTGGAGAGCTGACTGATGAAGCCCTGTCGTCCAGTGACAGAGATTTTTAGACAACAGCTTCTGCGATAATGCTATAGTGTTTCCTGCTAAGTACTAGTGTAATTGGTTCTGCCTATCAAAACTACTGTTTATGCTATTATTAAATAAACATGGTGTTTCTCAGCAGGCACTTTTTTTCTTAATAACTGAATAATGGCACACAAATTAAATGCTACCAGAAAGTTAGTCCATGCTACAGCTACAAACGCACTTTCGTGAGACAAATGTCTTTGTATAGACTAATACTGTACCAGCAACACAAAATGGACTCTGTCAGGAAAGATAAATTAACTAAGGCCTAGACTTTGTGACCCTCTCTTCACACTAAATTGCATTTTCTTTGTTCTTAATTCAACTACAATCTTAAATAAATCCTGATTAAATAGCAGTGAGTGAGCACATTGTTGCTAAAAGCTGGTCTTTACTGCTTTCACATTGCAAAAATGTAATAATACGTTGACTGCCTTTTGTCTGAGCAGGTACTTGTTTTGTGAGTATGTCTTTATTATACCAGACTTCATAGGAAAACTTCAGACAATGAAATGAAATGTCTGGAATAAAGGGACATGGTAAATGCCAAGAACTAAAATGAAGGATTGGTGTGGTAGCTTATAACCAAGGAGAAAACTTTGTTTGTACCATCCTATGTGGGTGGATTCTGAAAGAAGACAAACATAGACATCTGAACAAATATAAACTGTACAAGAAAACCACAAGGAAAGATAAAGCCACTTAGCTTTGGTTAACTGGTTCTCAGCATTTGCATTTCAATTTAGCCAGTATCTACAAGAAATCATATATTCCCTCCTCTATAGGAAGGCCACTTAAAAGACACTGCATCTACTAGGATTAAAAGTGATTAAGATCTGCAATAAAATTAATGTCATTATTACAGAACCAACAATGTTACAAAGCACTTTTTAATGTTTGCTATAGCCTTACACTTTCAGGAGCATTTCTGATATCTACAAATTATTATATTAAGCTGTGAAATAACATGAGTTATTTGTGACATGGTTGATGCTTCAGTTCAGGATATGTCTACAATTAATGGGAGATAGACCTGTTCAGGGTCAATCTCCCAGAACTCAGTTTTGCATGTCTGGTAAAGATGTGCAAAATCAACCTCTCTGGGGTCCGCAGTCAACCCCCTTGTACTCCTGGTCTCACAAGGAGTAAGGGAGCGGGGGTTGGCAAAAGCGTTTCTTCCATGAGGACAGACCTTGCAGTTCACTGCAGATACGTTGATTCTAGCTACACAATTACCACAGCCAAAATTGCATATCTGCAGCTGACTGTAAGGTCTAGTGTAGAGCAAGCCTCAGTAACCCACCCCTATTCAACAAAGCATTTAACCATGAGACAAATTTTGAATGCATTTTCAAGGCTCATTGATGTTAACAGATCAAAGCGTGGCTTAAATTTAAGGAACTACTCAAGTTCTTTGTTGAACTGGAGACTCAACTGAGATTTCTCAAAGGAGTAAAGTTTCTTGGCACGATCAGGGAAGGGTCAAAGTGTTGTGGATGACAGAGCTAGCCAAAAGAGCTAAGGTCTCTGACTTAAACATGATAGCCTGCTGAAGATGATAGTATTATAGATTATTCTGGACAAGTTATCTGATCACAAAAACTTGATAGTAAACAAATTATTTTCCAGTCTCGATTATTCCAGAGAGAGTTTAGACCTCTTTAAAAATCAGGTACAATCGAGAGACAAACTTTACTTAGAACTCAATATTCAATTAGTTTTTCCACTTATTCTGCTAAAATGTTACACCTAGAATTTTAAAGAAACAGTTGTGCAAATTCTCTGCAGGTTAATAGAGCCATCCACTTTCAATTCTTAATTAAGGCTTAATTAAGGCTGCATCCAAGACAAAATCGAATTTAAAGGACTTAGCTCGACATTAAAATATTGCTGTCTCCACTGTTCATGTCACTAGGTCAATTTAGTCTGCCCTAATATTGATAACAAAATGTTGATATTAATGGATGGGTATAGAGTAAATTTTGATTTTAAGAATCTTGAATAAAGGCTAGCGTGGAAGTGCCGTGTCCTTAATTCAAGTTTATTAACCTGCACAAATGTCCCATATGCATCCCGCAAAGTTATGCACTGCCCCTGGGTCTCAGCTCCCCATTACTATAAGGAGCCAGGAAATTGACCAGGGCTGCTGCGCTGTCAGTTTCCCAGGTCCCGCAGCTTGGGGAAACCAGGAAATTGACCACGGTTGCTGCGCTGTCAGTTTCCTCTGACCCCCAAGCTGCAGGGACCCGGGAAACTGACAGAACTGCTGCACGCTGCTCAGAGTGCAGGGCTGAGGGAACTATGGGATAGGTTCCCACAACGCACTGCTGCCAACAGTTGATATTTGGTGACGTCAGTGTGGAAGCAATATGTCAAATTTGTTGGGAGCCTGTGGGAAGTGAGGATACTCAAAATCGAACTGAAAAAAATAGCATTATAAAATGGATTTTAATAAATTTGAATTTATCTTGTAGTGTAGACATAGCCTAAGTGGTTCCAAGTGCTTGCAAAAATGCCAGTTGCCAAATGTCTGTCTCATGTTGCAGAGTGCTATAAAATCCTTCATCATTACAAATGTTTTACTTTTCCTTATTTCTATTTCTGCAAGCACAACTACTGTTACACATTTTAAATATTTAGTTCTCACTGTTTCTGTGACTAAACAAATTCTTTTGAACACTACTTTAAGAATAATGTTAAACAGAAGACTATCCTTGATGTAAAATCAAGTTCAGACATTAGACTAACATGTCTTCTACAGTCCATATCACACACCTAAACAAATACAGTTTTAGAATAATTATTAGAAAGAATTTTGAATCAATAAAAATTACAGTCTGAGGCTGAGGAATTAAGGCTTTCCTTCATCTAAACTCCTGATTCTGTTCATCAAGTTTGCAAAATAAGTGCTTGCAAAGCCTTTACATGTACACAAATTCTCTTGAAGTAAGTTATTTCTTTTGCCAATTGTTTGGTAACATGATTTTATTATGCACTCTGATCAAATTTGCATTTAAATAATCCTTTTATTAATTTTAATTGCTTTTTCTGTTCAGGTAAATAATTTCATTCTCCATGGAAGAAAAGGCTAAAATTGAAAGCTGCCATAAACTAATCAAAGCTATTAACGTTTCGCTCCCTCACAACTAATGGACTCAACTTTATTTTCAACCTTTTAAATAAATTCTGAGTTGCCCTGCAGACATAGTAATTGAGAAAATTAAAATTAGTGCCTTCATGAATTCACTGGATTAAGGTCCCCTTTGAGGAAAAATTATGACATTGTTTAAACACATGATTAAGACCCAAGGTAAATTAAGTGACCTTAACTTTAGAGACCGCCTTACATCTTGAACATAATGACAGATTTATGCATAGATCTTCCAGAATCAAACTTGTAGGTGCTGGAACTAAAGGTGTGGGGGGAGGAGGAGTTCAGCACCTCCTGACTTGAAGTGCTTTCCATTAGATGGAGAGTTTATAGCTTTGTTCAATAGCTCTCAGCACCCCAACTCTAAAATAGTTCTAGCCCTCGCCCCACAACACCCATCAAACCCAAAATCCTGCTGTTTTTTTTACACAGATTAACCCTCTCAGTGAACGGAATAGAAAGACTGCAGGATTTTTTAAAGAGCTCTTACTACCTGATATCACAGTTTAATTGCACATTCAAACACAAATTTCACCACCTCCTCTACTGCTAATTCAGACATGTTCTCTGAAGGCAACTAAAAACCTCAGGCTATGCTGTTAATCCAGCTGGATAACAGGCCTCTTGCCATGCAACAATGGAGGTGGTAGTAATAAAACGTCTATAAATTCTTGTGTGTTGTTACAGAACAAGAGGTTACATTACCAGGCAAAAGATGGATAAATTGTAGCATATGCTGGGGAGTACTCTGAAAGAAAATTTTCATAGGAGGAGAACATGTGAATGATTCAATTATTTCTCAGCCCCTGCTGTGCTGCAGAATGATGTGGGTACCAGCATTACAGTTAACTGTAACGGAGTCATTGCACAAGTCATCATTTTGTAGGGCTTCAGAGCTGACTATTTCAAACTGACATGGAACATAAATAAGCAGCTAAAGCAATGGGACCAAAACAAAAGCATTGCTTCAGCAATGGTTGTAGCTAAAATGTGTACCAACAGCCATATTGGTTTAAGCAGAGCTGCCTGAGGTAGAACAGAGTGCTGCTTAAGTATCTCTGGCGCAATGTGGCAAGGAGGACTCAGCAATTGGAGTCACCATAACCTCCAGTGGCTCACCAAAATGCTAGCTTTGTTTATTGTCCTAAAAAGATGACTTTTGCACAAGCCAGTGTTTTAATGAAATGCTTCTTGGCCCACATGCTGCGGGAAAAGCTTTCTAGCAAATACATGCAGCACATCTCGAAAGTGAACAAGAACCCTGCTGGCATTTTGATTGAAAATCAGAAATAGTCAAGTTACTATAAAGGTATTTGATAAGTAACTGTTCGTGTTCAGCAAGTAAAGAAAGTACTTTCAGTGGCTGTCAGTGAAGTAATATATTGTGAATTAGCACTTGTATAACATTTTTAAGCAGGTCTCAAAGCAGTTTACAAAGCTGACTAAGCTTTATGGTAAAGATAGACTAGGACAGTAACATCATTAAAGTCAGTAGAGTATACAAAGCATCCTTAAGGAACTTTTAATACATAATTCTGTGTGCTCAGGATGTTTCTAATACATGAAAATGTCAAGGGTTGAGTGGCATTTCTCTTATAACCATCCCATTTGGGGGAAATAATAGATTACAAATCAATTTCAAAATGTTCGGTATTTGCTGTCAGTAGGTTAATGTTATTTTTAACCACCCCCCTCACAAAAAGAAAAAAAGATAAAATCCAACCCTAAAGGTCACAGAAGCCGCTTAGAGTGAAATGAGAGAGAATCAAAACTAACAAGTAATTTAGTGCTTATTTTGTGTAAGTGTGGAGAAAGTATTACATTTTTGCCATCAAAGACTATCAGATACCATCGTTTAACAATGAGGGTGTTACAAAAATAATTATGTTTATATATAGGTGTGAAATGTGTTCATGTTACTGTACAGTAGTGCCTCGAGTTATGCAAGGGTTGTGTTCCCACGCTCTCTCACAGAACTTGAATTTCGTGTAAGCCAGGGGTAGCTTTTTTCCCCTGGCAGAATGGATGTTCTGCAGCCAGTGAAGCAGCAGGAGCACCTGGAGCGCCTTTTGAAAGGTAAGTCCTGGGATTGGGAGGGGGGCAGGTGGGGAGGGTTAAGACTGGTGGTGGGTTGGGGCCATGGGAGGGGAACAGGGGGGTTAAGGTGGATGAGTGCTGTGGAGAGGTAGGGAGTGGAGTTGAACTGTGGTCACGCAGCCCTGCAGGAGGTTGAGCTGGAGCTGCATGCTCGGAGGGGGATGAACTGGAGCTGTGAATGTGGGGGGTGAGCTGAAGCCCAGTGCAGGGTGGGGGTGAGCCAGGACCATACAGGGGAGCAGGGGAGTTGAACTGGGGCTGCGCGGGGCTGGGGGAGTTGACCCAGGGCTGGAGGGGAGGTATTTTGATTTATACTTAACTCGCATTAAGGCAACTTAAGTGCAACTCGAAATCATGCATTTCGAGGGATTACTGTGCATCTTTTGTTATCTGTTGCAGATAGAAAGTATCTAACATAAGATGACTGCCTACACGTGAGCCAGTACTTCAAGTTTAAAACTTTGAAGTTGCCGCAGGGGGGAATTTGCTTAATGAAGTGCTGCCTATGCACAGCAACACTTCATTAGTAAACTCCCAACACCCTAATTACCATCCTTCCCTCGAAGGAAGGTGGTAGTGTAGACAAACCCTATATGAGGTGCCTTCATGTGGTAGACTGTGCTTGCTCCTGGACACTCCAGCTCTAGAAGGGCAGTAGAAACAGAAAGGTATAGAGTCAGGACATGAAAAAGATTAAGCACGATGAACAGGAGAAACTCAAAATGTCAAGGGCCAAGAAGAGGGGCATGATAGAAATTCAAAGCAATACATGATACAGAGAAGATGAATCTGGTGCTCTATTGCTCACAATACAAGAATGAGGAGACAGTTTAAAAGCAACTGAAGTAAAATTGCTAAATGGAAATATATATTGCACTACCCAGAGCTAGTTCCACAGCCAGTACAACTCATTGCTACAAGGTAGAATTATGGCCAACAGCTTAATACAAATATAGTGTTTCCCAAACTTTATTAATTCATCCACCACCTTCTTAAATCACTTTGTGAAGTGAATGGATGAACCAACAATCTCCTTTACTACCAGTGGCAAAAACACGCTGGTCTGGGTACCTATGAATATGCCCAACAAGAGCAACCCGTTTATGTTGGGCATGTCGGTCAGTTAATTATCTCAAAATGAGTGGGGGCAGTGTGTGATTGCCCCCACACCAGGAAAAAAAGAGGGACCATGCTGTGACTCTTTGAGCCCTGACTCCTTCCTTCTTCTAGGACGGCAGTACCGTGCACTACAGAGATCCTCATAAGCTTTGCTGCACTAACAGGCGTGCTAGAATGGGCTGAGCCCTGCCTCAGCCCACCCATGCTTTGACCAGATGCTCAGGTGGAGACTAGGGCCCTGTTGATGTGAAGACTGCTACCTCTTCCCAGTGATATGGGTAGCTCACACAGCAGAGTTAAAGGGTAATTTATACTCTCTTATTCTGGGTGGGCACATACCACAGTTATTAATTAGTCCCATTATTATTAGAGAGGGTGAAAGAGATTATTATGGTGGGAGGTGTGTGGAAAGCTATAAATCCTGATGCTTCAGGAGATACACCCACCATTAACTAGGAAGGATATACTCCTGTGAGCATGTTGCAGTAGTTCTCTACACCGGTGAACATCTGATACTGGCTACTGACCAACTTTTGGAATGGGGCACTGAGGTTGGTATGTCATGGAACAAGGTAACCCTCTCAGTCAAGTCAGGTTCAGAAGAAGTAGCATCAAGCTTTATTCTGAGAAAACAGCACCTGCTGATTGAGGAAGCAGGCAGCCGTTGCACTGTGCAGATGCTGCCTGGTACTTTCTGAGTTCTTATACAGATGACAAGGGAGAGCTCTGGTGGGCAATGACTCACAGAAGGCAACCCACAACCCCTGCATAGGCTACATGAGTTCCTTATGTGTTGCACCATTTGTATAATCAATATGTGGTGTCATATGTATTCCAGCTCACTCTTGTCTGACTTGTCACATCACTATGTCTCAGTGATATGTGGAAAAGCCATCCAGAATGAGTGAAGAACAACCACGAATTCCATCTGAGGTCTGACTATTGATGGAGTACCAATTAGCAGAGGGGAATCACCAGCTCATTTCACATAGGTCATGTAACAGCCCTTGCTTGCTACTGCCTTTTAGTTAATAGGAATTAATTTACTTGGAGTCAATTTATTAATAATCAGCCAGAATACAAAAAAGATTTGCTAATAAAATGTGCTTATGATCAAAGTGGCAGAAATATCCTGAGGCAGAACAGCATCACAAAGCCATCCTGGAAAGAATGTAACAAATACCATAGTTAAGCATTAGATGTATTGTTCTGTCCACAGGCAGATCACTTTAATAATAAGTGGGAAGACAGAGCACAGCTGAGGTGGGATTTAACCTCCTAGTTTCCCTATTAGTGCTACAAAGGCATGGTAGCAATGCAATAGAAAAGAACTGGACATGCTATGATAAAACTTTAACACACTGCCTTTAATATGCCACAGTTCAGAGATAAAGAATCTAACTGTCCAGTTACAAATCATCCCATATACTAGAACAGGAGTGACCGCACATTTAGAGACTAAGACCCAAAAGAGCTGCTGATAGAGTGCAAACAGCCACACTTTTTTCTATTTATCGATAGATAGGTAGATAGATAGATAGATGGCTCAATGCTCTCCCCCTCCCGCAGATGCCAGGCAACGCCAGCCCCAACTGTAACCCAAGCCTCCTTTCCTCCTTCAGAGCCAGGCACCTCCTGCTTCACCCCCTGCTCCAACGCAAAGCTGGTGAGTCATTGGAGCTGCCACCACCACCCCGGTGTGTGGGCAGAACAGCAGTGCACACTCCCAGTGCTTGGCTCTGGGCAGCGGGTGGCTGCATCATGCCAGTCTTAAAGCCTGTCATGACCTTATTATCATTTTTTCCAGTATACTCTCCACTCTTTCATTCATCATCATCAACAACCATGGGCTCAGTGCCCATTGGTGTCCAATGCCTCTCTTGCAATTTCTTTCCATCTTTCCCTGTCCAGTGTGGTGTAGCTTAGTTTCTGTAGACTAGCTCAGCACCAATCAACTATATCATCTACCCATTCTCTGTGGGGTCTGCCTTTCCAATTTGAACCGTACTTTATGCTGAATACCAGGGTCTTGATTTTTTGTTTGTTGTTCATTCTGCAGACCTTAACAAATAACTGTAACTTCCATTGGAAAACCTCCTGTAGTAGGTTCTCTTTCAGCTGTATCTTGCTGTATAATTCCTCGTTGGTGACCTTCTGCATCCATCCTATTCTCAGGATCTTTCTATAACAACTCCTCTCAAATGCCAATATCCTTCTCTTTGAATCTTTTTGTTATCACCTGTGTGTTATCATCCATACAACATTCTGCTGAATGCACATATTTTCAAGACACCCAGCTTCATTCCTAAGCTAATTGCTTTCCTTTTCCAGGTCTTATCCATTGTCTTCAAACTTGTTCTTGCTCTGTCTATTCTACTTGCTATTTCCTTTTTATTCTAAATCAGACATTATGTTGCTCCCTGGATATGTGAACTTCTCTACATTCTCTAATTCAATCCCCTTTACGCTGATCTTGCTTCCTATTTCCTTATTTCCAAATACCATTGTCTTTGTTTTATCAGTGTTCGTACTCAGTCTGTACTGCTTCCCTTCCTCGTTTAGCACCTGCACCATTCTCGCTAGCTTCTCTTCATCTTGCTCAATGATAATTATATCACCCACAACACCCAAGTTGCCTGCTCTCATCTCATGCACTAATATCCTTTCTACCTCTTCCTTGATCTTGTCCATTGCTCTCTCTGGCTACGTCTACACGTGAAGCCTACATCGAAGTAGCCTATTTCGATGTGGCGACATCGAAATAGGCTATTTCGATAAATAACGTCTACACGTCCTCCAGGGCTGGCAACTTCGATGTTCAACATCGACGTTGCGCAGCACCACATCGAAATAGGCGCAGCGAGGGAACGTCTACACGCCACAGTAGCACACATCGAAATAAGGGTGCCAGGCACAGCTGCAGACAGGGTCACAGGGCAGACTCAACAGCCAGCCGCTCCCTTAAAGGGCCCCTCCCAGACACACTTGCACTAAACAGCACAAGATACACAGAGCCGACAACGAGTTGCAGACCCTGTGCATGCAGCATGAATCCCCCGCTGCAGCAGCAGCAGCAGCAGCCAGAAGCCCTGGGCTAAGGGCTGCTGCACACGGTGACCATAGAGCCCCGCACGGGCTGGAGAGACAGCGTCTCTCAACACCCCAGCTGATGGCTGCCATGGAGGACCCCACAATTTCGACGTTGCGGGACGCGGATCGTCTACACGGTCCCTACTTCGACGTTGAACGTCGAAGTAGGGCGCTATTCCGATCCCCTCATGAGGTTAGCGACTTCGACGTCTCACCGCCTAACGTCGAAGTTAACTTCGAAATAGCGCACGACGCGTGTAGCCGCGACGGGTGCTATTTCGAAGTTAGTGCCGCTACTTCGAAGTAGCGTGCACGTGTAGACACAGCTTCTAAGTGCACAGATGATTATATTTGTTGATATTGGATCTCCTTGTCTTCCACCCCTACTCATTCTAAACCAAATTCTCAACTCAACACATTCTCACTGCTGACTTTTCATTGTGGTTGATATCCTTCAACAATCATACCAGTCTGCTATCCACTCTGTACGACTCCAACACTGTCCAAGTCACTTTGTGATCTATACTGCCAAATGCCCTCTGAAAATCGATGAAATAATTGTAGATGTTCTTTCATCAAGCTTTCTCTGCTATCAGCCTTAGTGCCAATATCTTCTGTATGGTACTTCTATCTTTCCTGAATCCTGCTTGTTTATCTGCTAGATGTTCTTCTATCTGTAATCTCAATCTCTCTATCAGTATCATCAGCAGCACCCTGCCTAGATGACTCGCTAGGGCAATCATTCTGTAGCTCTTGCATTCCAACATGTTTTCTTTCTTGTGTATTGTCACTAGCGTGGATATTGTCCATTCCTTAGGAGCCTTCCCTTCTTTCCATGTTATATGACTTAGCCGGTGTACTTCCTGAAACATACTTTCTCATCTGTATTTGATCATCCCTCCTGTGATCTTATCATTTCCAGGGCTCTTGTTCTTTTGCTGTTTCTCTGTTCTTTCTAATTCTGCCTTCAAAATATCTGTTTTGCTCTCGGTGCTCTGTGAAGGTATCTCTTTCAGTTCTTCCATCAGTCTCTGTGAGACACTCAGGTCCAGCTGTGGTTTGTATAGATCAGTGAAATATTTCTTCCATCATTGCACAACCTTCTCCATGTTCATTCTTCTGTTAGTGCCCCCAAAATAAAAACATTATTTTTTTTAAAAAAAGAGTTTCTTTTATGGATTAACATGCTTTGGGGTTGGGTGGGTGGTGATGGATGTCTCTCATTTGGAAGGGATTTCACAAAAGGCAACGAAACAGCAAGGATGTGGTGGTGGGGGGGGGGAACAAGTTAACGCCTTTCATGGTCATTCACAAACTTAGTTTTCAAAGCATACCTGATTTTCAGTGCCATTTTCCTGTTTTCCCTTGGGGTCAGCTGCTGAGAATTTCTTGACAGGATCTCTCCCTCAGCTCCCCCATGCAAGCATTAAACTTTCTATCCTCAGCTCACTAATGTTATTAAGAATATTGCAAGCCCCTATGACAAGGGTAGTGTTTTCTTCACTGAAGTCTAAGTGGATCAGAATGGCCAAAGGCACATTCTATCACCATTCAGCACCTGCTTAGCCTGTAGTTAAAGAGCTCCTTACTGGTGTCCAGGGAGCCTGTGTATGGCTTCATGAGTAAAGGGAACAAGGGGTAAGCAGGGTCACCCAAAATCACAATGGGCATTCTACACCTTCAGTGTTAATTTTCTAGTCTGGGAAGAAAGTTCCACTCTGGAGCCTGATAAAAAGACTGAAATTCCTAAAGATTTGCAAGTCATGCACCTTTCCCAACCAGCCCATGTTGATGAAATGGCCTTTGAAATCCACCAATGCATACAACACCATAGAGAAGTACCCCTTGTGTTTAATGTATTCTGAGGCCTGGTGATCCAGTGCCAGGATGGGGGTATGCATTTCATCTATGGCCTCGCCACAGTTAGGGAACACCATGGCAGCAAATCCATCCACTATCTCCTGCATATTCCCCAGAGTCCCTGTCTTCCACAGGAGAAGCCTGTTGATCACCTTGGCTATCTGGATGATAATATCCCCCACCACAGATTTACCCACTCGAAATTGCTTTTCTACTGACTGGTAGCTGTCTGGTATTACAAACTTCTAAAGAGCAATTGCCATGTGCTTCTCCACTCCAAAAGCAGGTCTCATTCTGGTATCACTTTGCTTCATGGTGGGAGACATCAGTTCACAAAGTTGCTGGAACATTGCCTTACACATGCAGAAGTTTCACAGCCACTGTTGATCATCTGACGACCACAGAGTGTTGCAATCCCACCAGTAAGTACTGGTTTTGTGGGCCTAGCACCTGCACTCCATGCTTAACAATTCTTCCAGTGATGCCAGAAACTCCACAGTTCCTCTCTACAGATTTTCATGTCTGTCAGTGCCCCCAGCAGCAATGAGCTCATTGCATGGGCTATATGGTCAAAAGAGCACACCAGCCTGTTCGGTCTTATGACAACTTTGAAGAGCAGCGACACATATGCCTCATTGATGCTCATGAGAGGAAGAAAGCAACAGCAGCAGCCACACCAACAGAGCCAGGACAATTCCCTTGCCCCCACTGTGAACGCTGCCGTTCAAAGCTTGGACTCCTCAGCCACATGTGAGTCCACAAGCAATGAGCCTGTCCAAGCTCAAGACATCATCATCGGACACGACGGACTACCAAAAGGTATTGCATCAGAGTGTGGGAACTGAGCACAAAACACTGCAACAAACTTTGAAGCATATCAGGGTCCGTGTTAGCGCCGGTAATAGCGGCTGGCAGTCAATATGAAAACCATGTAAAAATGTCTTTTTTTTTTTTTAGCTGGCAAGAGGGAAGTGAGGGAAATGCTTTCTGGGTTGATGACGTCAGAAACCCAGAACCCCTTGCAGCAACTTTTTTCCCACAGGACTCTGTCACAAAATCCCAAAATGTAACGGGGCTGCAAGAACTGTGGGATAGGTGCCCACAATATCCTACTTCCACAGTCAGATTTAGGCAACCTTGTGGAGACCTACTAAATCAAATTTCTGAGCAGGTCAGGACACTCAACATCATCTTTATAAAATCTAGTGTTAAAAAATCACCTTTAACAAATTCTACTTTTTTCCCAACTGTAAACATACCCAAAGAAAGCACGCTTACACTAGACTCATAAGAATGGCCATACTGGGTCAGACCAAAGGTCCATCTAGCCCAGTATCCTGTCGGCTGACAGTAGCCAGTGCGAGGTGCCCCAGAGGAAGTGAACCGAAGACAATGATCAAACGATTTGTCTCCTGCCATCCATCTCCCGCCTTCGACAAAAGGCTAGGCACCATTCCTTACCCCTTGCTAATAGCCATCTATGGACCTAACCTCCAAATATTTATCGAGCTCTTTTTTAAACTCTGTTAGAGTGCTGGCCTTCACAGCATCCTCTGGTAAGGAGTTCCACAGGTTGACTGTGCGCTGTGTGAAGAAAAAATTTCTTTTATTAGTTTTGAACCTGCTACCCATTAATTTCATTTGGTGTCCTCTAGTTCTTATATTACGGGAACAAGTCAATAACTTTTCTGTATTCACTTTCTCCACATCATTCATGATTTTATATACCTCTATCATATCATCCCTTAGTCTCCTCTTTTCTAGACTGAAAAGTCCCGGTCTCTCTAGCCTCTCCTCATATGGGACCCATTCCAAACCCTTAATCACTCTAGTTGCTGTTTTCTGAAACTTTTCTAACGCCAATATATCTTTTTTGAGGTGAGGAGACCACATCTGCATGCAGTACTCAAGATGTGTACGTACCATAGTTTTATATAGGGAAGTAAGATATTCTTCATCTTATTTTCTATCCTTTTTTTAATTATTCCTCACATCCTGTTTGCTTTACTGACTGTCGCTGCACACTGCGTGGATGTTTTCAGAAAAATATCCACTATAATTCCAAGATCCCTTTCCTGATCTGCTGTAGCTAAATTTGCCCCCATCATATTGTATGTATAATTGGGGTTATTTTTCCCAATGTGCATTACCTTACACTTATCCACATTAAATTTCATTCGCCATTTTGCTGCCCAATCACTCAGTTTGCTGAGATCTGTTTGAAGTTCTTCACAGTCTGCTTTGGTTTTGACTATCCTGAACAGTTTGGTGTCATCTGGCCTTCCTGATAGCCCATCCCTCTGGCTACAGCTCAACCGATCAGCACAGAGGTTTATATTTCAACCTAATTTCAGACTCCACCCAGAAAAGCAGCAGCTGGGGAAAAGGAAACGGAGAGTGGGTGCCGTTGCAGAACCATGGAGGGAAAAAACCAAGACAGTTGCCCTGAAAGGTGAAGAAATCAGTTCAGTAAGACAGGGGAGAGAGAAATCCACTGAAGAGGAAGCAAAAGATATGAGTGAGAGTCAGGTGAACAGGAAAGCCTGAGCAGGAGATGGGTGTGGGGAATGGAAGTTGGAGTGCCAGTGGCAGCAGAAGCTGTAGGCCAGCTAGAGGAGAGAAGAGACATGACCTGTGGGCACATCATTGGTGAAGAAAGAGAGGCCTGAGACTGGAGGGACAAATGGAATAGAAAAGCAGAGCTCTGAGGAGAAGCTGAGAGCTGGCCAGAGAAGCACTGTGCCTTGAAGACTCACAATCTAATGACAGAGCTGCTCAGAAGCATTGCAGGTCCTTTCATTGATGAATTTCTTTGGCACCAAACTGAAGCTCCAGCAGAAAGGGGGTTATCCTGTGTCTAGTGTCAATTCATTTTCTCTCAGAATCCACTTCTTGTGACCACATCCTTTCATGAGGAGTGCTTGGAAATATTGATACCTCTGCCAGTCTGAAGGCATTATAGACAACCCGTTCCTTCCCTTTTGTCAATGAGAGGACAAGATGTATCTGGCACAAACCATTAATATATGATTTATTTTCTACTGGACACTGCATTTGATCACCTCTTTTACTGGGCTTACTCCTATTTCCATTGAAGTCAGTGAGAGGTTGCAACCAAATGTACTGTGAGCACGATCAGCACCTGTTGTGCCCAGGCCACACCTCAAACAGAATTTCTCCTGTAACAACCAAGCAGTGATGAATGAGAGTAATCTGTTTCCCTTTCTCCTTCCTAAAGCACTATTTTACACCTACCATCTGCCCACCCATCTGCTCAATCTAGATCACCAAAATCTGAAACCTTCCACTGATTTTTAAATAGAAAAAAATGCATTTAAAACAGGACTAGAACTCCCATGAGTTCAATGCAATGGCTGTGGCATCACCCCCAGTGCTGCTAGCTGTGCATTGTTCAAGCAAATTGGCAAATATTGCACTCTTAAAAACAAAAAAACACCTTCTTACTTTCCTCATAGTTCATGGAAATGGTTCATTTTGTCACAAATAAATTGCCAAGACATGGATGATCAGTTCTGTAACTTGTGTGTTCCAAGTCTTAGCCTTCATGGCTTACTCTAATGAAATTCCCCTGTGATGCCACTGAGCGTTTTAACCTGGAAGGTAGACTGGAGACCTGCTTCAACCCCCTCACCCTGATTTCTGTGAAATTCACTCAGCAGCACCAAATGTCATAGGGTGACGTGACATCTCTGGTCCATTTGCACAGTGAGGTTTCATTTGGTGAACCTTTGTGTCACAAAGTGAACCTGGAGGGGAGCCGTCTTCAGTCCCAGGTGATGAATTACTACAAGTGCATTCAGCCGCTAGTATTAAAAATAATGCATCAACCATCTGGATACCTGGTAATCAAGCAGCTCTCTCTGTTGCCAGCCCTTGAGGCAGCACCAAGAAAAGCCTGCAGTGTAGGAGAAGGGCTTGTTTTTATTGGCAGGAGGGTGCACAATTTTCTTGCACCAAACTTAGCTTCCGTTAGAAAAAATTGATGTTAGAAACCAGTGAAGCGCTATGGGGATTCACTGAGCAGCAGCAGACTCAAGGGAATTTCCAGCTGACTGACAACACACTGAAACTATGCCTAACGTGCAAGAAGTCAGAACTCAGCTTGTGAGCCAGATGTGGCCTATATTTAGGGTGCCTCAATTAGAAGAGTGAAGAATCAGAATAGGGTGTCAGGGGGTAATAAATGCCTCTATTAGACAACCCCCTCCCCATCCCTGAATGGCAGAGCTGTCCCTGTAAAACCAGGATATCAGGTCCTCCTACCTATATTGTTCTGAAAGATAGCTTGTGGTCCAGCTACCTCATTTTCATTTGGAACTCTGGCCCTTGGAGACTGCAAGTTACAGCATGCGCTGCTCCTTTCCGACAGCTGGAGCTAGGCTATTTCCATAAAATCACAGCAATTAAGGCCACAAGGGATATTTTCATTATCTGATCTCCTGTATATTTACAGGCTGCCATCAACAGCCCGCACCCACACCCTAAATCCAACGCTTGTAATGAGACCAGGTCATTTTGTGCCACAGGCAGAGACTAGGAGGGATTAAGGTGCACCAGTGCTTAAGGCCCCTGCAATGGCAAGGAAATGAAGAACCATTGTGCGATGAACCCATAGTATCTGCATTGTAGATCTCCCTGTTAAAAAGAATAGCTGTTGCAAAAGGACCGTTTCACACAGATGAGCTAAGGCTGTCAGACTCATGGCAGGCTGGCACTCTGGCCCTCTGGTGGCAAAGTTGCATGTCCATATCTTTCTGTATGGTGCACAATTGCACTGTTTAGACCAATGTTTTATTTATCTATTTATTTTTTTAAAACAGCAAAATGAGTTCTTTCCCTCTCCATTGTCTCTAAAGAGGATCACTGAGGCTTTTCCTTCCTTTGTTATCAATATGTGTACTACGGTTTATGATGCACAGCCTAGTTTGGGTAAAACAAAACTAAACTTTACTCCTAACTTGAACCACACTTGAACTTTCTGTGGGGTGTACGAAGCTACATAATATTCAGAGACCACTGCATTACTGCCTGGGACTGAATGGATGGGGGGAGATCTGGTCTTGTGACTAATGCACAGCCAGGAAGTACTACAATTTAGTGAGAGAGGCTGATCTCTGATTTCTTGTGCCTGACTGCTCCTGATGCATTAACCATTCACAACTTCATTGGAATTGGGAAGCCAAGAATTTGAACCAAACTAACTTTCTGAGCAGGTTTACTCAGTCTCTCCTCTGAGTGATTAGCACTGGATTTAGACTACACTGGAGATAAGTGTGATGAACAACAATGTGGTAGCACAGGACTGGGCTATGGGATGTGTAGCAAAGCAGCCGCAAGTCAGATAGGCTAAAGCTGAAATTAACTGTTGCACATGGCCCATGCTACCCAGATGTCCCAACATGCACTGCGAAGGTGCATTTCTAACTATACTTCATGGCTAGCACGTGGTGTCCATTTATCTCTGTTAGGCAAAGCCATGTGGGCTCATCTCTTCAATGGGTCTCTAGCATTCTTTATTTGCAGCATGATTTTTTATTTCAATCGCTACTTTATCCATTCAGTATGAATCCCAGTATTTAGCAAGAGCTCATTGCTTAATGTTATTAACATGGCAAAGAAACAACCCTAAAATCCCACATGCATAGCCCATTATAGAGATCTGACCACAACCAGGAGCAAGTGTACACATACGCTTCCTGGTGATGGCAAATGATTGTGGCTAATGCTGAAGCAAGAAGGTGAGTGAGGCCATAAACTTTTATTGAGCCAACTGCTTTTGGTGAAAGAATTAGAGCTGTCCACCTCAGGCATAAAATAAATCCCCAGTTAACTCAGTTCTCATCCTCTATCCCCATTGTACCTGTTCCAGGTAGCAAATGTTCTGCTAACATTAGGTGCATAGGTCCAGACCTTCAAAGATATTTGAGCACCCAACTCCCTTTGGAATCATAGGAAGTTAGGCACCTAAATACCACTGTGAATGTGGGACCTAGAATTGAACATACAAAACCCATGGATTACTTTAATCTGATAAGTGACCCTCATACACTCTGCTGGAGAGCAAAGTTATGCACATATTTCAGTGTTTGCAGGACAGCCACATAGTAGCTGTTGAACTACACAGAACTCTTCTTCAGGACATGTTAATGATGATATCAGTGATGGGGTACAGAAATCTGTATTTTGCAAGGTGCTTCTAAACCTGTGGGGCAGGTATCAGACTAGTTCAAGGAATAATAGGAGTAAGGTTCTGCAGGAACCAGATTTTCAGTTTATTAGGAAATTTCACATTTTTCTTTCAGTTCCTAAACAGACCAATAACCAAAAGATTTAGAAATTTCCTGTGAAACAAAATGCTGAAAAAATAGTTTGGGGTTGATCAAATATTTAATTTTGATAAAAATCTGAAAGATTTGATCTGATTTCAACTTCCCATATTATAACCCATTTAAAAAATTGAAATAAAAACATTTCAGTATTGAAAATTTAAATGTTTTCTTCTGCCTTTCAAACAAAAAAAAAGAGCAAAAGCCTTTTTTGATGTTCTTGGAATGGAGCATTCGGATTCTTTTTGAAACAATATTTTGCAAAATTACGTGGTTTGGTAAAATGTTTTAATCAAACAGCATTTTTGGATGAAGAACTCCTGCCAGCTGTAAACATACCATAGAAGAGGAATGAGAAGAATGAGGGAATGTATATTAACTGGGGATCTCCAATTCCCCACGGCAAACATGTTCCTTGTCTTAGAGTTGGGGATTTTCTTTATACCCACCGCTTCCTCCTTGCTCTTATAGACCGCGTCTACATGTGCACGCTACTTCGAAGTAGCGGCGCCAACTTCGAAATAGCGCCCGTCATGGCTACACGTGTTGGGCGCTATTTTGAAGTTGAAATCGATGTTAGGCAGCAAGAAGTCGAAGTTGCTAACCCCATGAGGGGATGGGAATAGCGCCCTACTTCAAAGTTGAACGTCGAAGTAGGGCATGTGTAGATGATCTGTGTCCCGCAACATCGAAATAGCGGGGTCCGCCATGATGGCCATCAGCTGAGGGGTTGAGAGACGCTCTTTTTCCAGCCCCTGCAGGGCTCTATGGTCACCGTGTGCAGCAGCCCTTAGCCCAGGGCTTCTGGCTGCTGCTGCTGCAGCTGGGGATCCATGCTGCATGCACAGGGTCTGCAACCAGTTGTCAGCTCTGTGGATCTTGTGTTGTTTAGTGCAAGTGTGTCTGGGAGGGGCCCTTTAAGGGAGCGGCTTGCTGTTGAGTCCACCTGTGACCCTGTCTGCAGCTATTCCTGGCACCCGTATTTCGATGTGTGCTACTTTGGCGTGTAGACGTTCCCTCGCAGCGCCTATTTCAATGTGGTGCTGCCCAACGTCGAAGTTGAACGTCGACGTTGCCAGCCCTGGAGGACGTGTAGACGTTATTCATCGAAATAGACTATTTCAATGTAGCGTGCACGTGTAGACGTAGCCACAAAGATCACTGTCTGAAGGACATGTGAAAACCCTGCAGTACCTATGTTATCTTTACAGATCCACTCCAATATTAACCACATCCACCCCTAATTGGGTTGTGGAATTTGAGGATAACACAGTTCAAAGTCATGCAGCAGCAGCAGTCATTGTAATCAGCTTGACTTTTCAGTTCCAAGCACTGGTGTGCATCATGAGCTAAATGAGATCTTCTGCTTTGTGGCTAATTGTCAGCACTGTAAAGGTAGTGACTGTCATCCATTTCCAGTAGAGATAAATGTATGCACTGCATTTCACAGGGTTGCAGAAAGGAAAGACTTAAGGCCCGTGGACAAAAGAGTAGTTAGAAAACTTAAAGGAAGAAAAAGTGAATTAAGCAATAAATTTCCCAAGCCCACAACAAATACCAGGCTTTAAAAAAAAGTTAGTCACATTGTTTGGTAATTGCTATATGCAGGCAGAATGATTTTACATCACTTTTAGAGCCAATCTGGTGGATATTAGGAAAAGAAGCATGACCATTTTTAAAGGGAGATAGACAAAAAGAGAATTTTTTTTATTCTGTTTTTAGTGGTGTGAAATGCTACTGGATTTTAAAATCCTTTTTTCCCAGTTAAAGGGCTACGTTGTAGCACTCACAACTACTATATTTGTTTCTGACAGAGGGGTTGAGTTGGAGCATCAGATAAGATTTGTTGTGTTTCTTATCCTTCTGTTTCTATATTTAAAAATGGAAGGGGCGGGTGATAAAGATGATTTTCAGAAACTGAAGGAGTACATAACTAAAATCAGTGCTTTTTTGTGAGTACCGGCACCTCGGCAGCTCCAGTCACCGGATTGGCTAGTGAGGGTGGGGGCTGGGGCATGAGGAAGAGCTAACTGAGTACTGGCTCTTTTTTTTTTTTTCACAAAAAAGGCATTGACTCAGAGCACTAAAATGTGTTTCTTCTTAATGTTGCAATATCATGTATGTTGCTTAATCGTGGTGGATGTATAAATTTTACCTAGCCTTTATATACATACATAGTTGGTTTTAGATCATGATTATAATCTGGAGAAGAGCATGCAGCATGCTGCATTCACTAAATTTGTGAGGTAAAATTAAACAATAAAATGAGTTACAGCCCAAAGTGATAACTTCTGTTAACTGTGTGACATATTTTTGAGGAAGAAATTACTTCTGTTC
Organism: Carettochelys insculpta; assembly: GCF_033958435.1. NCBI lineage: Eukaryota > Metazoa > Chordata > Testudines > Carettochelyidae > Carettochelys > Carettochelys insculpta. The sequence continues at coordinate 305,497,972 of NC_134137.1, read as the reverse complement.
CTCCTTTAATCCGAGTGCCCAAATGCTACAATAAATCTGCCTTTACTTTTTTTTTCTGGATTAAACACAAACTATGCCTGATTTGCACAATGCAACAATTTGAAAGCTCAAACGATATATGTGAAGAATATCTCTCTAGTTGCAAGCTATGCAGAAGACCTGTGAAACAGGTCAATATTCTTCTGGAAGCATATAGTGCCAGATGCACACTGGGCATTTGAACCAGGACTGCAGGTTCAGCCCATGTCCACCACACATAAGTGCATGGCTTTCATGCTCTTGTCATGAGGCCAAATCCTGAAGACCTGAATCAGACCTTATTCAGGCAAAATGTACATTGGAGTCAATCTGAGTTACAGACCAGCCAGTAATGCCCTGATTTGTTAATATCTAGAAAACCATGGGAACTTACAAACTGGAACCCAAGTGGGAGACAAGCTCCAGGGGTCCTGCAGGAGTGAGAAGGGTTAAGCACCTTCGAAGGCAAAGAGGTCTGAATTTCCCCACCCAGGAATGCTGCCTGGGAATAGAAGACATCTGGTCTAATCTGGTGCCATAACCAAACCAAGCTTGTTAAACCTCGAGAGTCAGGGCCTACAGCAGAGCTAGTCTCCAGGGAGGATTATCAGTATCACTGGGCTGCAGCACACTGCCTGACTAGCCACACCTTTGGATTGGCTGCAGAGGCTATCAGTTTGGCTCTTAAGTGATTGGCAGCATCTTGCTTGCTTCTGATGGCTTCTGCTAGGCTCTTTGCCTGTCCCTGCTTCGAATCCTTTCTTGCCGATGTGATGCAGGCAAACCAGGAGCTAGTTCTTGCCAAGGCTGGTGTGAGCTGAGCACTCATAAATTCATATGCTTAGTTTTTAGAAGCTCTGAAATACTTGTAAGTTACTGTTTGTGTTAATCTTATTTGTAATGTCTATATCTCAAACTATAAGGCAATATATGTGTTTTGCTTTATTACTGTAAAAAATGCCTGCTCTGAATATGTGATCCTAGCAAGGGGGAGGGTTTCGGGTGCCCATCAAGAAGGATCACCAAAAATTCAGAAGGCCTTTGTGAAATGTTATGATACAAAGAGTGGGTTGATGGTTCTGTTACACCCAAGGTGGTGCTTTGTGTGGGAAAGCTTATCCCATCAGCTTAATCCTGGAAGAAGGAAATAAAAATAGGTGAAATGAAAATTCTTCATCTCTTTCCTGTTTAAACTCTCACATGGCTGGAGATTTTATTTTTTTTTAAAGGCGGCGATTCCCAAGCACCAGCCTGGATTAGTTCTAAAAGACATTCACTGTTGACAGATTACTACAACTCTGTCACCTTTTGGAACCATCACCTGTGACTCGTTTGTAGGCATATGTCACCTGCTTTCACCTATAAATAACTCTTATTTTCCCCTAGTTTTACAAACCCTTTACCACAGGGTTAGCCGGAAACATTGTCTTCAATGTGAGATCTGAGGTAAAAATTGACCAAGTGACTGGCCTCTCGGGACTGGAAGCAACATGACTCTTATGTCATCTTTGGTGTAAGTGAATCCTTGCCGGGGTGGCAAGATAAACTGGACAACTTAAGGGGACTGTCTGTCACTCCTTTATAAGACAGTTACAGTGTTTCAGAAGTTCATGATTGTTTCTAGAACATACCACCAGTCTGGGGTGTTTGATCTGATTTTTGACAGTCTGTCTTGATTTGGGTAGACCAGCTCATGGTTGCAGACCCCTCCAGCATGACAGCTAGATTCCCTGCTCACTCCAGTTCCTGCCTTCCAGGATTACCTTGAGTTGGACTTCTGACTACTGAATCTGGGAATGAATGCCCCATGTTGTTTACTATTGGGGCTGTAAACCATTTTAGCTGTATTTCTGAATCTGGAGTACCATTGGACAGGGCAATACCCAAGGGTAGGGCACTTTTGTTTGTTTTATTTCTCTGGAAGAGCTTGCAATAGTAAAACAATTTACTTGTTTGTTTAGCCCCTCAACTTCATAATTGTTTGAAACCACTGGCTGGTTACCATTACACTACTCCATATATCGAGTCTGGACATCCAAGAGACCTTTTAGGTGTTATCTTGCTGCTTCCTATTCCCAAAACAAACACTTTTATTATGGTGGGTGATTAATGATATTCTCACTGATTCTTAAACCTTCCTGGTGTCTGATTGGAATCATATATTTAGAAGAAAATGAAAAATGCAGAGTCATTGAGCTCTCCCCACAGACCAGGTGAAGGAGAGTGAGAGACAAAGAGATCCTTACTTTAATATGTTAATTTTACTATATTAGGATGGTGTTCTGAAAACACCCCCTCCCCACTTCACAAGGGTGCAGTATAATTCTTTGAGAACGTCAATGGATGTTAGCATGTGTTAAGTTTTAACGGATGTTGCCTCCTACAAGGTAATAATCATTACAAAAATTCTTCAAAAGAGTAAATAGGTACGACTCTGTTGACTTGAATTCAGCTTTACCAATTTACATTAACCATGGATGAAATCTCATTGCTGTATTGAAGTTTGAGTTTAAAGATACATAAGTCACTTATTCTAGTAACAACAATCTCTATCTTTTTTTTTCTTTACAGGCTTTTGTGCTCTTTATGTCCATTTTCTTTTTTCCCCTTTGTCTCTGCATCCTATTCCTTTAATGCTTCCTTTTAGTGAAGATGTGACAGGAAACATCGAAACAATCTATGGTTTAGAAAAACTATAGCTTTTATTATTCACTGCTATCAGATTTACTTGGTGTTGCTCAGATCCTTAATTCAGTTAAGATTTTTTCTTTTGGGAAAATAAAAAGAAAATGTATATGCTTTAGTTTAATGATTACATTTTTCAAAAATATGATTTTTTGTCACAGTTTTATGTTAATGAGATACTTTTATGTCATATTTCTTCAAAGGGGGATTGTCAAAATTTGTCTCTTCAATTTTTAGTAATTTTTAAAATGGGAATTCCTTCAACTGTATTTTTTCTTCATCCATATAAACTCTTATCATTTGTTATGTTTTAACAAAAAAGAGAGATGGCTAACTTGGTTTCCAGTAATATTTTCTTTGAGTTTTCAAACCTTAAGCACTGATTTAGTTGCGGCGCAACAGAGCACTACACCAAATTTCAGTTTTATCTTTTTTCTATAAGGTTTGTTAAGAAATTATCCTATTCCAATTCATCCTACTTTTCTAGCTCATCTTGGTTCAGACTTTTTCAACATTTGCTCAGTTATGTTAATTTTGGGGATTGTATTTAATTTCATGTTTCTCTCTTTTCTGTTTGGTTTTAGGAGACGCAATCCCTTTCCAGGCACTTCCATTTTCCTGACACAATGGGTCTGTCCCACGAAAGCTCACCTAATAAAACATTTTGCTAGTCTTTAAAGTGCTACTCGACTGCTTTTTGTTTTGATAGTTTATAGACTAGCACGGGTTCCTCTTTGTTACCAATCAAACCCTTGTGTAGCTTTATGTTATGACAAAAGGAAGCTGCATATCAATTTGGTGGTCCTTGTTCTTATCATTTAGGTGGAACTTTTAATCAAAGAGACAAATGGGCAATTCTAAAATATATAGTAGAGGTTGAACCTCTCTAATCTGGCACTCTGTCATCCAGCAACATCTGTCATCTAGCATGATTTTAGTTAGCCAGACAATCACTTATCATGAGTGCGTTCAAGTTCCAGTGGTCCCATAAAGTTTGTTTACAGCCACCAGCCCTGGCCCTCAGTGCTCTGTGCTGTTGTTTAGTTGTAATTACCCTTAAATGTCTTCTAAGATCCCAGTGAGTAGTGGAAGTGTTGGTAATGTGCTAGACCAGTGCTTCTTAACCTGAGGTGCATGCGCTCCCTGAGGGTGTTTGATGCGCTTTCTGGGGATGCAAGACATGCCAGATTTTTTTAGAAGGTAAATCACTGAAAACACAAATTAAGCACAGGAACATAAGTACAGATACTTTGTTTCATCAGACCCATGTATTTATTAACATTATATATTTTTTAACAATTACTGTAATATAGAAACAAAAAAATTGTTTTCAAGTTTTTAAGCTAATTGTAGTGTAATTATCTTGATACAAAACACAGTGTACTACCCCATTGCAGGGTATTTCTTGACGCATGTACAGATGATGATGTGGCAGCACAGTGGTTTTGTTTGAACTCAGTTAGCCACTAACTGTTAGCACGTTGGTTACAGTTTACTTCCACAGCAAAATTCTGCCACATCTTTGGGCAGTACTTGTGCATTTTTGTATGCCTACTGTACTATTATTTGTGGTGAGTAATAGCATGCATTTAAAAGTCTATAGACCCCCCCATCTCCGTTTCTGATTTTTGATAAGGGGTGCAAATACATATTTTGAGAACCAAAGGGGTGCAGGATGCAGTAAGGGTTAAGAACCCCTAGTCTAGCAAATTCTATTGTCTTCCACCAGTCAGGTTCCATGGGTGCAGGACAATAGAGGTTCAACCCGTTGATTAAATTAACAATAGAGTAATGTAGTCTATTTCCTACAGGCCTGACCAGGTTATAGCTTTATTTTGGTAGTCCTGTGAATAGCAAAAGAACATCCCTGATGAAAAGGACTTAAAACTTAAGCTATAGATAGATGAGAAAAAAAAACCTCAAAACCAAAACAAAAAAAAATGTCAGGCTGAATACATAAGTCGCACAGTTTGCCAGTTGCCTACTTCTGTTGTTTATCTTGCACTTTTAGAACAGACTATGCAAAATTGAAATTTCTGAGCGTAACATCTTACCTGTGTTTACATTATTCTGCTGTTTTCTTTCTTCGTGTATTCCTACGTGCTTAGTTACAATTATTGTACTTTAAGCTTTTGGGTAATCAGGCACCGGACAAGATGAAACAAAATTGTGTAAAAAAATCAGTCTGTCAGCAAGGGAGCTTTGTATGTCTCCTCTGTAGTCAACCACATTGGACAGTACTATTCTGTGTCCTGTTGATAAGTTGTTCTTTCTCAGTTCATTAATCATCTAATTTTACACACTGCACCCACTCTGAAAGATGTGGAAAAGCAAGGATAGATGTGCTAGGGAGTAGTCAGCCTATAATACAGATGTTTCCAAAGAGTTCCTGGGCAGAGAGCCTTCCATGCTACTTATGAGCTCTTCATTAGGGTTGATGATTTTTTCTCTTTCCACACTCTGTGCCCAGTGTAATTATTCAGTGCAAATACCATATTTATCAAAGTTTTTTAAAGGTGTAAGAACTAAGAGATAATTAGGAAATCAAAGTTTGTGTTATTGTTTCATTCCTTTAAATAATTACCAGGGGACATTGCAAAACAGCCAGACTTGGCCTGATAATTAACCCCAGCTTAATGTTTAAGAACATTTGGCCAAATTCTCCTCTTAGTTTTACTGCTGCCACCTACTGTGTTCATTATCTGTTTTCTTCCACTGCAAATGCACTTCAGATAGAGGTTCCTCCTGTTATCTATGTTCTTTCATTAAGCTTCTATGCTCCAGCTATGAATAGTTTCTTACTGAAATCATTATTGAAGCTGCAAATGTGGCTTGAGAGACACTAATAACTCCAGGAGTGTTTTTGTAGTAAAAAGACAATACTTGTTTGATCAGAAACGAGTGATTGAATGAAATATAACTATACTGCAGCAAGCCATCTACTTCAGAGTCTTCAACTTATATGCAGCCTGCTTTCCACACAATGTGCAAATGTGTTTAGTTCTACAAATTTAAAGTCATTGTACAATTACATGGGTAAGCATTGCAGAAATTGTCTCAGAGAGATCACCGTGCTAGTCTGTGTCTTCACAAGCAGTCTGATAACATCTTAAAGACTGATAATATCGTTTATTGGGCAATGAGCTTTCATGGGATAGACTCACTTCTTCAGATCTGAGGAAGCGAGTCTGCCCCACAAAAGTTCAGGACCCAATAAAGAATATTGTTAGTCTTTAAGGTGCTACAGGACTGCTTTATTGTTTCATTGCAGAAATGTGAGTTTCACTGTTTTGCAACAGACCAAACTATCTTACTCTATTCACTTGAATTTCATTCCCTATCTATTCATTTTTCTGAGGCTTCTTATGAATCTGTAGGACTCTCACCAGATTCATAAACGGAGAGTGTCTTGGGGGAAATATACTGTGTATGTAGCATATAATTATATCTTATCTTAAAAGAGCAAAGAACCCCCAGAAATTCTAATACCCTAACAACAAATAGCTTGCTTTCATAGTCCTTCACATGACCAAATATATCCATTCAAATCAAGGGTGTTTTGTTTGGTTTACGGAGTACAGGTCAATGACTTAATATTCAGTCTAATTTCAGAAGCATTCCAAGTTACAATATATAAGATTTTTGACCCATCTGACACTATACACTTAACGCCAGGCTCTCCCACGCTTGATATCATGTATAGCATCAGGTCTGCTTTTGAAAATAATAGGCTGCCCCCATCCTCCTTTGAATATGAGGCATAACATGCAGGCTGAGATTTTCAAAGCCACTTAGAAGTAACCTTTCATTTTCCAGCTAACATGCAGAGCCCTTAAATGGATTTGAAAATCTTAGCCTTTGTGATACTCACTCTTGAAGGCCCTCTAAAATTTCTGCTGGGCTTAAGATATATTTGGGAATCAGTTGATAAAAGAAGGTTATTTTACTCATTTTTATGTGAAACTTATTGTCACATAGAAGGAGTGTTGAGCATCTGTAGAAATAAGTTGATATTATAAATGCACCCATGGGAGGAAAAACATTCAGCAGAAATCTTTTTTTATTGTTCCTTCAAAGTCTATGTCCTAACTTGAATTCCAGAAGGCATATGTACCTTCCTTGATGCCTACGTGCAATACATATTTCTCAAATATAGAGATATACCAATATCTTCCCAGATTTTACTCTCCAGCCTTTTTTCTGTTTTTCTGTTAGATGGTTTTCCTATTGTCCACTATCTTAAAAGTATCCATCCCTTTAGCATGTAAGTACCAGAGAGTCAATTAAGAGTTGCACTGAAATTGTCTATAAGATTCAACTGTTATTTTATTTAGGGCTTATGTATACTCACAACCATCTGACACAATCATTGCAGTCTAGCAATTGATGCACTACACTGTAGTCAAGCTGCAGTGGGGGAGGTCTAGGTTGGATATAAGGAAAAAACTATTTCATTAGGGCTACGTCTACACGTGCAGCCAACATCGAAATAGCTTATTTCGATGTTGCGACATCGAAATAGTCTATTTCGATGAATAACGTCTACACGTCCTCCAGGGCCGGCAACGTCGATGTTCAACCCCCCAGCTGATGGCCGCCATGGAGGACCCAGCAATTTCGACGTTGCGGGACGTTGCGGGACGTTTCGACGTTGCGGGACGCGGATCGTCTACACGGTCCCTACTTCGACGTTGAACATCGAAGTAGGGCGCTATTCCTATCTCCTCATGAGGTTAGCGACTTCGACGTCTCGCTGCCTAATGTCGAAGTTAACTTCGAAATAGCGCCCGACGCGTGTAGACACGACGGGCGCTATTTCGAAGTTGGTGCCGCTACTTCGAAGTAGCGTGCACGTGTAGACGCAGCTTAGGGCTACGTCTACACGTGCACCCAACTTCGAAATAGCTTATTTCGATGTTGCGACATCGAAATAGGCTATTTCGATGAATAACGTCTACACGTCCTCCAGGGCTGGCAACGTCGATGTTCAACTTCGACGTTGCTCAGCCCAACATCGAAATAGGCACAGCGAGGGAACGTCTACACGCCAAAGTAGCACACATCGAAATAAGGGAGCCAGGCACAGCTGCAGACAGGGTCACGGGGCGGACTCAACAGCAAGTCGCTCCCTTAAAGGGCCCCTCCCAGACACACTTTCATTAAACAGTGCAAGATACACAGAGCCAACAACTAGTTGCAGACCCTGTATATGCAGCACGGACCCCCAGCTGCAGCAGCAGCAGCCAGAAGCCCTGGGCTAAGGGCTGCTGCCCACGGTGACCACAGAGCCCCGCAAGGGCTGGAGAGAGAGTATCTCTCAACCCCCCAGCTGATGGCCGCCATGGAGGACCCCGCTATTTCGATGTTGCGGGACGCGGATCGTCTACACGTCCCTACTTCGATGTTGAACGTCGAAGTAGGGCGCTATTCCCATCCCCTCATGGGGTTAGCGACTTCGACGTCTCGCCGCCTAACGTCGATTTCAACTTCGAAATAGCGCCCGACGCGTGTAGACGTGACGGGCGCTATTTCGAAGTTAGTGCCGCTACTTCGAAGTAGCGTGCACGTGTAGACGCAGCTTAGGAGTGCAATGAAGCACTGGAATAGATTACCTAGAGAGGTGGTAGAATCTCCATTCCTAGAGGTTTTTAAGTCCTGGCTTGACAAAGCCCTGGATGGGATGATTTAATTGGCATTGGTCCTGCTTTGAGCAGGGGCTTGGACTTGATGACTTCCTGAGGTCTCTTCCAACCCTATGGGTGCATCTACACTAGCTGGCTTCTTCGAAGTAGCTGGCACAATGTCGAAATCGTATGTGTCGCGTCTACATGTGCCGTGAGCTATTTCGATGTTGAAATCGACATTAGGCGGCAAGACATCGAAATCGCTATTCCTATCCGAAGATGGAAATAGCACCTTACTTCGACGTTCAACGTCAAAGTAGGGCATGTGTAGACAATCTGTGTCCCGCTACTTCGAATTAGCAGGGTCCTCCATGGCGGCCATCAGCTGAGGGGTTGAGAGACACTCTGTCCAGCCTCTGTGGGGCTCTATGGTCGCTGCATGCAGCAGCCCTTAGCCCAGGGCTTCTGGCTGCTGCTGCTGCTGCTGCTCTTGCAGCTGGGGGTCCATGCTGCATACACAGGGTCTGCAACTGGTTGTCAGCTGTGTGGATCTCGTGCTGTGCAGGCTGTGTGTGTCTGGGAAGGACCCTTTAAGGGAGCGGCTTGGGGCTTTGCTGGCCCCTTATTTCGACGGGGAGCACTTGTGTGTGTGGATGCTCCACATTTCCTTCCAGGGCGGCTCCTTTCGACGTTCTCCATCGCTGCTTTGACGTTGAACGTTGATAGCACCAGCCCTGGAGGATGTGTAGACGATACACGTTGAAGTAGCCTATTTCGATGTTCTTACGTTGAAATAGGCTACTTTGACGTGGTGTGCTAGCCTATGAGTCTATGACTGATGATGATGGGATGTCTACACTGCACAGGCCTTTTGGTGCCTAGCACCCTGTAGCATGGGTATAATTTAGCCATCTAGATGGTGAGGCATTATTTAAACAAGTAAAAAAACTTCTGAGACCCATGGGTATCTACCCTGTATAGCTCTCTTTTTGCCAAGCAGCCCTTCCTATCTAAATCTCAATCAGCACAAAGCCCATCTTGATGAGATTTTTCTCTCTTTATCCCTCCTGCTTCCATGGTCTCATTATCACTTGTCCAAGAAAGTGATTCAAATTATTGGGGTTGCTCATTGTAGCAGTATGCAAAACCACTAAGGTGCCAGTCAGGTATACCATGCCAAGCAGGCAAGAATTCTAGGTGCTTCAGCAGTTAGGCTTGAGAGATGCTTACCAGTAACCTCTCCAATAACCAGTTATCAGCTAACCAGTAACCTTTCTCCCTCGGGAAAGGTTGAACATATCCTAGGTAGAGAAGCTTAAACATTTACAATTCAAAGTGAGCAAGAGCAGTTCCTGTTTGGGTCCCTGGGGCAGTCCAAGCAAAAGCAAAACCGAAAGCAAAGATTCTCCAGGACTGGTACCTGGGGCACTGTCTCCTATCCAGAGACTATTCAAGTAAACAGGAATTTGCAGGTTTCCATTCTGTGCTCAGTGTCAAAGGACAGCTCCTTCTGCTGTCATTGGAATCCCCATGCAGACCTGCACCTGGTTGTAACAGCCACAGTCACAGTCTGTTCCACACACAGAGCTCTGAGTTCAGGTCCTAAGGATTCTGCTTTGCATCAGCTGCTTTTTAGATTCCTGGCTTTCCATATAATGGCTGCCTCCCAATTCCCAAAAGACTTGAGCCACCTCCTGGTCCAGGATCTCTCCTGGAGTACAGCCGCTACATTATGGCTGGCACTTCAAGCTTTGTTATCTAGAGAATGCTTTTGAGGCAAGAAGAGTCTGGTATCTTGTTATGAAAATGGACAAGTTGGCCTCATTCTGGTATCTTGAAGTAATTTGCTTCATGATTCAGTTTCATCTAAGAACATCTTTCTTCAGCTCCCAACAGATTTCCATAGTAAAAATATAGTGAAAAAAGAATACAACTATCAGTGAGTCGACTTTGATTTCTAAGACTATGAACTCATTGGATCAGTTCCCCTGCATATCTTGACAGAGGATCCAGCATTTCTCAATGAGTTAGAGAATTCTTCTGGGACAGATTCAAATGTGATTCAAGGAACATATATATCTCAGTTTTGAGAACCATTGGTTCAGTCACACAATCTTTAAACATAAAACTCTGTACTATGAAAACCTGTGACGGCACATATAGGAAAATTATCTCCTGGCCTCACAAAGTAGTCAAAATTCTTCTAGAGAAAATTTAATCTCTGGTTATTGATTTTCCAGCTGAGAAAATTTCAAGGGGAATAAGTTACTTTGAAATAAAGTCTCAAGCTTCGCTTTGGCTTCAGTGCCCTTTTGTGGAAAAAAAAATTGCTGGAGAGCTCTAAATCAGCTTCCCAAGTGATATATTGGGCTTCATGCACTTTCTAGGCTGATGACCTAGTTGGGATGTTTGGCCTACTTCAAAAATAGAACTACCGTAATCATAGTAGAGTTTGTTTAAGCCTAAAGGTATATATGGCTGTTGGCGACCAGTGGTTAGTGTTACAGGTGATAAGGATTGATCTGTTTCACTTTAATTAGAATTCTTTAGAAGGCACAGCTCTACTTTATGCTGAAAACCATCTCTAAAAACAAACCTTCTCTCTTCCATTTAAAAAAAATCATTTCATTGTATTATAATGTGCACTGTCAGTATCATATATATTATAATATATGTCTGTGATGTACACTACAAAATTGCTGGCATTTTTTATCACGGATAACTTTATTCTCATTTAAGGAAGCGAACATGTGTTACCAGTCTCGGGTTTTTTTTGGAAGCCTTCTAATAATGAAGTTGTTAATCCAAGTTTAGAGCATGAAAACATGTGCCCCTGGCAATAATTGGACCCCTTCCAGTATCATGGTAGGTTTGCATTAGAAAACTTCAAACACAGACTGCTTGTGACTGACATCAGTGGGGTTAAGATACTGTATGGTGCTTCTGAACTGGAGACTTGATAACAGGATATCTGGGGGCAAATCAACAAGATAGCCTTAAAAATCTGATGTCTTGCCAGTGTCAAAATCTCACTGTTGTCAGCACAGATAAAAGTTAAAAATTATTTAAAATATATTTGATTCCCACTCTAGAAAAATAAACTTCCAGCTTAGTTCCTCCAAGGTTTCCATTGTAAAAAAAACTTGCTTTTGGGTTACCATGGTAGAACTACTTTTTTCTATTTTCTCTTTACTTTCACCTTCTTAGAGGAATGATGGCTTTTTACATTATGATGTACTGGCGGGGTAGGTGCTCTACTTTTTGTGCCGCGGCTAGTGTGTCTCTTCTTTGTTGGTCTATTAATCATTCTTGATGTGTTTTACTGTGTACCTGCCACATGCTGAGTTTCTAATGACATTTTTACTGTTAATGTTGATGTGTGTTTTTATTCTTAATGCAGATATATATTTTAAAGTATTATTATTGTCTTATTTTTGAAGCCTGTATTGGTGCAAAGTCAACAGGGTGAAAACTAGTTGAGAATGGGACCTGGAGTGGCCTATGAACCTTTGAGATGGGTTTATAAAAAAGGCAGGCTGTATGAGGAAGGTGTTACTTATATGGGTAGCTGCTGTTCATTGTGCTGATGGAAGAGAGAGAGGGCTATAGCTGGCAGTGCAGTAAGTAATACAGGCTCACTGCGAGTCAGCATAGATAGTTCAGTAGCTTGTCAGACATTTTTTAATAGCGTGAGCCTGGCCACTAACACACTCTCCATATCCTTTGCAATTCTTATTAATCCCTTTTATTTATTTATTTGCAGTGTAAAGTGGACAAATACCAATTTGTTCATCCATATTCTAGTTTACGTACTAGCTATGGTTTAGAGATAAGATTAATGGCCTTGCATACTCTGACTTATGTCTCTGTGTTTAGTGAATGGCCAGATGTTGGGATTGGAAGATGTGCATGCCAGCTAGAGGACATTATAAAGGGTGGGGGGACGGGGGGAGGGAACAACTGGTGGATTTCAAGCTAGGAGTTGGTTATGGGTGGTACCTCTGGGATCCACGCCTCCGCAGCACCACGCCCCCCAATTCTGAAGGAGGCAAAATTTTCTAGGCTACTAAGACACAGGGAGACCCTGAGGAAAAGAAAGGAAGGAGTAGTTTGTTCCATCATCACCATGCCTGTTGCTATGGCTGCAGCCTGTGTCATTTCCCCGCCCTTCCCCCACATCTCCATCCTTTCCAATTCTTTATGCAGCTGCTAAGCCTTCATCTTCCTCCTACCTGGAGGAGGCGCAGATGACATGCAGAGAAGGCAGTGCTTCAAGGAGTTGTGATGCCAAACTTTTTCATTTTCTTATGTACTTTCTCAATTTTTCAAGCCCAAAGAATGTGTAAATGGCACGTACCATAAACCTAGAACATGTATAGACAGTGATCTTAAACCTCTAAATGACTATATTGTTTAATGCTAAGGGAAAAGAAAACCACTTCACTGGAAATGTCAGAAGTATTTTTAATGACTCAATTTTTCTAATCAATACCCAAGTCTTTTTTCTACTACTCCCCGATTGTCCTGCTTTACAAAGGGATAATAGTAAATGTCATGTCTAGAAAAAGCAAGTGGCTTTGCTGCTGCAAATCAATGGGAAGCATTATTCTGCTAAGTGTGACAGATATAAGTGACACAAATGCCATCTTCCCCAGAAATCACTATTACAATATCTGATTCAAAAAATGGATGCTGGAGAGTGCTGCATATACCCATGGTCACTGTGCATTCACTCTGGCACTACACAGATTTTAGGAACTGAATTTGAATGGAGTACCACTTAAAATGTACAATGTGTCCTGCTTTTTGGTGGGTCAGAGATTTTGGGACATGGGGCAGAAGGTTCATTTAGAGCCATTTGTTTAGGAAAAGTGAAGTCCTACCTTATTTGAATGGGCCTGCTTTCCTCTTTAAATGTTAGCCATTCAAGTTTAGAAATAAATTAGCTCAGATCCTTTCATATAGCTAGCATAATTCCAAATCCCCCAGAAGCATAGCAAGGGGCTTTTCTTTCTGGGCAGATGGAGTTTACTGCCAAGGAGAGAGAGACTCTCCAAGGATGGGATTCTTTGTCTTTCTGCAGTCTTCTAATCTCTGAAAAGATAACAGTCTTTGTGGTTAGTCTGCAGTGTTCTTCTGGGAAGTAGGCGGGAGGAAGACTGTAAATGTTTGGCTTGATAAAAACCACAGTCTGGCACTATCTCTGCCACTGAAGTAAATGGAAGAGCCAGACTGTCACCGAGTAATGCATCTCAGTGACAGGCATTCACTACATTAATGTCAGGGCAGGCAAAGACTGACTAATGCCAGGGACTGAACTAAAATTCATTAAATTCATCCCGTGCCTCTGAAGTCAGGACATTTGAGTATTAAGGTTACATTCCCACCTTTAACTTGACTTCCTTGCATTTTATGCAAAGGTCTCAAATAAGAATAGGAAAAACATGCCTAGAGTCCTGACCCAAAGCCCACTGAAGCTTAATGAGCAGTTACTTCCTTCTATAGACATGTTCTATTGGCCACAACTGTTCCCTAGGTTGGGCAGGCAAAGTTACAGATGTACAGGTCCTTCCCCTCAAAGGTACTGACACATGTGAGTGTAATATTTGGCACTTTGAGATATTCTGAAGTATTGTTTATCAGCCACATAACTCTGTAGGTACCCTGTGTGTGAGCTCTGGCAAAGCTTGCTGCTCCCCCACAGAAAATGAGCTGCTCAGAGCAATCACCCAGAGTGAAGCCCCTTTGGCCCCACAACCAGATTGTCAAACCCAGGAGAGGAACACCTATCTAGCTGCCTGGGGCTGATCCTACAGATATGCACTGTGGACGCTGAACATAGGACGCCCATCAGCTGTAGCAGCAGGGCCAGAGGCAGGTCACCGATTGGTGTGGTGGAGGCAGACCACCTCACAAAAGACAGCAGTGGGCTCAGGGAGATGTAGGGTGAGTGTGGAAGAGGTATCAAGTGTAAGCAGGAGGTAGCAGAGAGAAAGAGTGACTATTTTGGCTGAAAAGGCTCGGGCTGCCTAAGCAGCTAGTCTGGTTTAGGTTTCCAACCACTTGTCCACACAGTGAGGTACTGGGCAGGGTGTGAATCTTCAGCTTGCTGCACAGTAATCTGCTGTGTGGACACAGCAGTAGTGCAGTGCAAGTCCTGCAGGGCAGCTAGGCAGCTAGTTGAGCGAGTCACTGTTCTGTTAAGCCATGCTCCGAGCACACAGTGAAGTACTGCACCGCAAACTGACACACTAGAAATTCACACCCTAATTTGCCACCCAACAGCCACGTACGCAGGCTGTAACTTCAAGGAAGCAGGATTGGGAGTGTAAGGAGGTGCCTATTTCTGGCTTGGCAGCCAGCACACCAGCCTAAGTGCCTCTCCTCTCAAGCACCAGTTTATTTCTGGCTGGCTTAGATGGCTCCTGCTCAGCTTGCTGGTTTCTAGGAGATCCTTAGACGCCTAATTCTCGCATTGCGTTGCATGGGGAACCATAACACCACAGCTGGGGCTAGGGTTTCCACTGGGTGGTAGGCTGCCTATGGATTCAGTGTTGTCAAACTGTGGGAGCAGGGTGCCTATACATCTTTCAGGACCTGGGTCTCAGCGCCTTGCAGCTGTGCTAGTCTGTTTGGAGGGTTATTGTTTATGGGGCAAGCTTGCCTTTTTTGGCTCACACTACGCCAATTCCTCTTCACCCACTTCCTTCCCACTGCTCAGTATGCTGCCCTGATAGCATTACCTTAACCTGGGCCTTTTCCAGGCTGCTCTAAGAATCCTTGCCCTGTTGTCCAGTTGCCAGACCCATATGACCTGTTCCCAATCGACTTCTTGTTTCTGCCTGCTCCCCACTTCAGTCTCCCTGTGTCTACACGAGCCCCTTCCTTTTGGAAGGGGCATGTTAATGAGTGGGTTCTAAAGATGCTAATGAGGTGCTGCAACGAATATGCAGTGCCTGATTAGCATAATGGCGGCAATTCGAAAGTGTGGCTTTTCAAATCGCGTGCTGCCCATGGAGATGGGACCTTCCGAAAGGACCTCCCCAGTTTTTGAAAGCCCTTCTTCCTAACACCAGATAAGAAGGGCTTTCGAAAACGGGGGGGGGGGGGTCCTTTTGGAAGGTCCCATGTCCACGGGCGACGCACAATTCGAAAAGTTGCACGTTCGAATCGCTGCAGCTGCCATTATGCTAATCAGGCACTGCATATTCATTGCAGCGCCTCATTAACATCTTTTGAACCTGCTAATTAACATGCCCCTTACGAAAGGAAGGGGCTCGTGTAGACCCAGCCTCTGAGATTGCTTTTACACCACTGATCATTCCTAAGTGTCATGAGTAAAGAGGTCAGTGTCTGAGAATTGACACACTAGAACAATAGAACACACTTGCAGGGAGTCAGGAGGGGACTATATGTGCTGGAAACATTCGACTGTCTCGACTTCTGTACACTTAAAATGAAAATGGCAACACTGTGCAACCATAGGTTTTGCATTTAATTTTATTCTTACAAAAGCCTGACAAGGAACGCTGTATGTGAGCCCGACTAAGCCTTGGGGATATTCAGATTTTGAATCCAAATGTCTCCGCCGCTTTCTATAATGGCTTGAACTGTGACATGGAATCCAAAGTCCCCAAGCACAGGGAAAGCTTGGCTTGACATTTGGTGAGAACCCCATGAGTCAGCTTTCCATTTATACTATTAGACCCCATGTTATTAGTTTTTAAATTTAGATCTGTTAACAGACTTTGCTGCCTTCTCTTTCTGCTTTTTGAAGACAGCTTCTGTTTCATTGCAGCTGAAAGATAATAAGGACCCCAGGCAATGCAGTTCTTGCTGACCTATTTCTTTAAGTGTAGAATTGGCTTCAATTTGGGTTCTGGAACTGGAAAATATTCTTTTAAAAACTCTTCTGAAAGATCAGCCTGTTCCATATAGAGTGTATTTTGCATATTTATCTGCTCACAGACTAATTCTATTGATATGGTTTGTGCCTGTAGGCCACAAAAGCACTTAGAAGAGTAAGTTGGTGTTCCATGAACATAGTGGCTATGTGTACACTAGCCCATGCCTTTCGAAAGGGGGATGCTAATGAGACACTTTGGGATATGCTAATGAGGTGCTCCACGAATATGCAGCACCTCATTAGCACAATGGCAGCCATGGCACTTCGAAAGTTCCACTTTCGATCGCATGCGGCTCATCTACAGAGGGTCCTTTTCAAAAGGACCCTGCACACTTCGAAATCCCCTTATTCCTATAACCAAATAGGAATAAGGGGATTTTGAAGTGTATGAGGTTCTTTCAAAAAGGACCCCATGTAGATGAGCTGCACGCAATCGAAAGGGGGAGGAGGGCTAGTGTAGACATAGCCCGTGATAACTAAAGGGGAGTGTGGGAACACACTACATGGTTGAATATATAGCCCCTTTATGTGGAATGAGCATAACTGCCTGATCCCCTTCCAGCTTTGAACAATGTTCTTTAGAAACAACAAGAAGTCCTGTGGCACCTTATAGACAAACCTTATGCGTTCCCTAATGTATGCTACCCATAATTAGGCAATTTCTTTTAGTTTAACGTTTCATTAGGGCTACGTCCACACTACCCCAAACTTCGAAATGGCCATGCCACCGCGCAGCTCGTCCCACAGCAGGGCTCCTTTTCGAAAGGACCTTGCCTACTTCAAAGTCCCCTTATTCCCATGAGCAGATGGGAATAAGGGGACTTCGAATTAGGTGGGGTCCTTTAGAAAAGGAGCCCCGTCGGGATGAACCGCGTCAATTTCGAAGCGCCGCGGCCGCCTGCATGCTCATGAAGCACTGAATATGCATTTCAGCGCTTCATTAGTAAACTTCGAAATGGCCATTTGCGTGGCCATTTTGAAGTTTGGGGCTAGTGTAGACACAGCCAAGGAGAGCTTCGGATTGCTTCCTTGAAATACTGGAACTCATTTAATCTGACCTCAAACTACTCATGTTACCAGGCTTCATGTCTGATCTTTCAGGATTCAGCCCTTCCATAATTCAGTAAAACTACAGGCCAAAACCTGGATTCTCATAAGGTTGGTTTTCACAGTCTCACCAGCTAAAACCAGAGATACAATTGCTCTGATGTAACTGCCCTAGCGTGAGAGCTGAACCTCTCTAATCCGGCACTCTGTTGTCTGGCAAAATCTGTATCCATCATGGTTTTAGTTAGCTGGACGACCACTTATCGTGGATGTTGCCAAGTTTCCTGTGGTCCCAAAAAGTTTGTTTACAGCCACCAGTGCTGGTTCTCAGTGTTCTGTGTTGTCACTTAGCTCTAATTTACCCTTTAAATCTCTCCTAAGAGCCCAATAAGTGGTGGAAAGGTTGATAATGCTGCCAGGCCATACTGACTTCCTGTTGTCTGGCAAATTCTCTTGTTTGGTACTGGTCATGTCTGGAGGGTTCAGGACTAGAAAAGTTCAACCTATACTAGCTTACACTTTTCCCTGGAACAAGAGTAGTGGGAAAAGGCCTGGCTGGAGTATATTGCATTTTATTAATCCCTAGTTACTATAATAGTCCTGTAAACAGTTGTTACAGCAGCCCTATCTTCAGAGACCAACCAATCTCTAGAAACAATGGGAACAGAAAGAGTGCAAATCTAGCTTTGATAGACATTTTTTCCTCTTCTCGGATGCACTTAAATGTGGCTCTGGCACAGCTGAAAATCTAGACCTATGTTTGCAAAGGCTTTGTTGTACTCCATGTAACTGAGGTTATATGCCACTAGCTCCTCCAAGGCCTATTATGCAAAAGTATTCTAATGTCATATGTCCTTGCGCTAAACATATTGTTGAGTGGGTTAACTCTAGATCATGCACCACGAAGATATTTAGGGTATAAACACCGCAATTACCCATCCATCTTACACCACAGACCAGTGTAAATACCTCATAAATGTGTGCAACTCAATGTCCTTTCTTTTGTTGAGTCAGGCCTGAAATGAGTCAGGTACAGAAGCACATGCCTCCACTTAAGCACCTATCTAGTTCCATTACTGTCAGTGGTGCCTCCTTTGTGTTAAAAGTTGGGTATATGGCCTGCTGCTTTGCTGAATCAATGTGTCCCACAGGTGATGTCTGGAAGACCAGACATGGCTTAGGTATGACATGAGACAGCCTGGTGAACCTACATTGGGAATGCTACACACATAAATAGCAAAATAGCTAGTGGCATTCCATGAAACAAAATCCTGTGGTACAACTGTTATTATTTATCATGTATTCTTCACCCTAAAACACAGATGGCAATAGTACAAAATCACTATATTACCAGAGTAAGAATACCAGGGTGCCTCTGAAAGGATAAATAAGACTAAGAACTAGAAGTGCTATAATTCTATTCAGACGTGTTAGAGCTTGTGATGTATGCATGGCTCTGAGCACTGCCCTTTGAAGAGATTTTCTTTGTCAGCAAGTCCTAGCATGTTCTTGGAAACAGTATTACGAGCTCTGGGAAACCCAAGAAATGGATATCCTTAGCACAGGACTCACAGAGGCTTATTAAAATAATAAGTGTTTCCTGTGTCATGGTAATCCAAGATTGGGCCGCAAGACTATAATTGGGTTAAAATCAGGAAATAAATTATCATATTGAGGGGAAAATAATTCAGTACCTCTTGTTAAAATAAAAAAAAATAGTGTGCTAAATGTACACAGGGAAATGGTCATGATTTCCATATAAGTCTGCCAAATGATAGGCTGTTTTTTTCCACAGATTTGGGCTCTGCCCTACATGTGCCTTGTCACCAAGTCCCATTTTGATAGGCTTGAATTTGGATCAGGTGAGCAGGTAGAACAAACGAGAAGCTTCCCATAAGAAAGAGCAAGCTTACTCAGAGAAAGCAAGTTCAAGGGCTAGAGAGGGGCTTTTCAGGACTCTGGAGAGCTGATAGAACTAGGGCACAAAGCTTTGATGAAAGAGTATCTTGTGATCCCGACTTAGAGAAGCCCAAAGAAGAAGTTCTCCACACCAGGCAGAGGCGAAAAAGGGGAGATTTGCTGTGCAGCCTGGAGCAGATGCCTTAAGAGGTGCAAAGACCTTGAAAGGCAAGAAGTTTAAAGAAACCCTAGGCAGCAAGACCTGGATTTTAGAAAGTAATGTTGAGCTCCATATGGGTGCCACAGAAGCTCTAGAAGAGGTAGGATGTTTTGGTTTAAGAGGACATTTGAACTATGATATCTTACTAAGCCAGATTCCAAGAAGGTGTGTTCGTTGACTTGCAAGCAATGTTTGCATGTCTGTGTGTGGTGGCGGGAGGGAGGTAAATTTATTATTAGGCCCCAAAAAGGTGAAGCTGAAGCACCAAAATGGTTCATCTGCAAATTGTATAAAATCTTGTTAGTTTTACTTAAAATTATAATCAGAATAACATCATAAATTTGTCCTCTTTGCACAAATGGATGATTCCTGTGTGATTGTGCATACTCCTGTAGTTTCTTTCTCATATACAGGAATTAGAATGCAGGGCCAAAGATTGCATAGCAGATACATGAAATTATATTTGAAGCCACCAATGGAGTTTTCTGGGAAAATATTCATTGTTAAAGCAGACTAATTATCTAGCTTCTTGGGAATTCAGTTGTAAGTGTTTGGCAAGTGTTGCATCTTTCTGGAACCAAATTCTGAAATATTTTCAGAACAATGTTGTTGTAATCTTCTTTGCTTGTGCAGTTTCTTAGGTACTGTTTCAGACCTCATAGCCTTCATTTTGGTTTTACATACAGTATTTTCTATTTCTTGAAAATCCATTTAAATGACTTTTAATTTGGGAGCCCAATATGCATTTGTTCAGTTTTACTTTGCTGCCTATTCTGGCATTTCAAGTAAGTATGCAGTCATTTCTGAGTTTGACAAACTCAGTTTAATATGTATATAGTATTTGCAGTACAATACTGCATTTAACAGGAGAGAAAAGTGAAGATCTGACTTGTGCTAATAGAGGGTTACCTCCCTTCAGGATTCTTTTTCAATATAGACAAAATTCTTATTTTAGCTGGCACAGATAAACTTGCCCAATACCAATTCAAACCCAAATCAGAAATGGAGTCTGAGCCTTAAAATACCTGGTTCTATTCACTTTGCTATCTGTGACAATGATAATTTATTTTCAATTCGCTGTTATAACTACATAAACAATGGGAGGTTCAGGCATACAAGAAAGGCCAAAATCCACCAATTATTGCTCTATAATGTGGTCTGTGGGTGTTCCCACCTGATGCTAATGCATGATTTGTCTCCATAATTTAATATTCTAGAAAAAGCTGAAATAAATAAAATCCTTGGGAATATATGGGGAGTGGGGGTGGGGAGAAATTTAATCTGCCAACTCATATCTGCAAACCATTTAACTCAGCACATGTGAGCAAGAATCCAATCTGTTTATAACCTAAAACTCTGAGTAGTTCAAATTATAGCTATTCATTTGACACCTTGATTATTTTCCATATTTACGTGTGATGTATATAAAGTAGGCTCTGATTAACCAGCAAGATCTCCAGTGCAATAATAGGGGCTGAGTCTCTCCTGACTTCACAGGAATGTAATGCAGAAATGAAATAAAGATGTCGCTTTCACAGCATGTGGGTATCTTCCTACAATATAACCTCATCTCCTACCACACATAATTGCTACCTTAACTCTTTAACAAATGAAACGCACTTTGTGCGTAGCACTAGAGACTTCGGAGAAGGCCGCAACAAATATAGTCTGAAAATGTGCTGTATTGGCTGCTGCTACTACAATTACTGTTCTAGATTAGCAGACGCTAAACCTCATGTAGTGTAGTCAGCTTTTAAAAAACTATGATACATATTCATTAACCATACAGTCCTGGATAGGCACCAACACAAGGCTGAATCTAGTTTGGCAGGCAAGTTGTTGCCTATTCCAATTTAATCGTGATGCTTTTCCCTTAGTAGTAGCCTTTTCCAATGGGACTAATAAAACCTGTCTCCTTAAAAATGACCAAAATACATTTGAAAACAGTAGGGTGTTCTCAGGGTAAGCAAAGTACTACGATGATATAATCCAATTCCCAAAGCACATGATCCATAATGACAGGGAACAACTGTTCATGTTGTCATGGCAACAGGAAATCTTAGGTTTAAATGTGTGTAGGGTTGCATATTCATAGTTTAAACAGATGATTCTGAGTATGCAGTTAATGCTTACATTGCAGCTACAGCACTGACAGCCAGTACCAAATTTCTGGCATATATTTTTCAGAATGCATGTCTTTTTCATTATTATTATTATTTTAAATGCCACTCTGGATCTCAAAGGGATGTATTTTTCTTATGTTCTTTTTAATCTGTCTTTACACTATTTTCTAATCGACACACACTTTTCCAGTACATAACAGGGAAGTCTGATGTTCCATTCATCTATTTTGGAATAGTAGATTATGGGCAGTTACTTTTAAATGAAGTGTTCTTTTGTCATTCTTAAGACTTCATCGATTTATCTTTGAACTTCCACGGACTATTGTGCTAGAGGTGTATGAGTTAATAAACTCAGTGTTGTAATCCAAGAAACCAAAGCTATAGCATATTGTTGCTATCTGGGTGTTTCAGCAGTATCTGTATGTGGTGAAAAAAACCTCTGTAAACAATAACAGAAAACAGAAATCAATCGTCATGGCTGTCGCCTAGTGAAACGTCCTGGATGTCCTGAGCACTGTAGCACTGTGATGATTGCTGTATTATTTTTTGAAGCTGGGCAAATGGATTCAGACAAAAAAGGGAAAAATGAAAGATTTTGATATTTTTTCTGCCAAAAGTTAACCCTTTAGTGGTGAAAATTGTGATTTCCTAAAGTACCTTAGTAATAGTAAAAGCAATCTCCAGGCCAAACAGCAACAAAAGGTTAAAAATACAAAGACCATAGCATATACCAGTTGTACCACCTGGTCTGACACCCTTGTGACATCACTGATCCTGAACAAGGCAGTTTGTCTGACCACGAGAGATCATGTTTGGCCCCCATGCTGGGCTCTTCTCCCGTGCCTGCTCCCAACCCCAGACCCCACCTGATTGCTGGCCCCACCTGATTGCTGACTCCTGGCTCCAGCTGCTGACCCCAGCTTTCCCAGCTGACTCCTCTTTCTGCTCCAGCTGTGCTGCTCACCATTCTGCTGGGAGATCTGGCCAGGATCCCAGCCACCCAGCTCATCTTGGGCAGTCTGCCCTGTTCCCGCCAGTCCCTCATGGACTGTACTCACTGGCCAGGATTCCTGTCACTGGCCCCTCTTGGGATGCATGCTCCAGACAGTATCCCAGCTGTCTGGTCCTGCTCAGGCTGCTTGCTCTGCTGCTGGGATCCTCAGCCGGGCTGACAGCCCTGCTCCCACTGGCCCTGCTCAGGCCTCATGTTCTCACTGGATCACAGTCACCAGCCCCTCTGGGGCTGCTGGCCTGCTCCTGCTGGACCCACTTGGACTCCTGTCCATCCAGTCATGCTGTCATCAGGCCTGCTGTCCCCCAATTCCTGATTGCCAGGGCTCTCTGGCCTAGGAAAATCCATGGTTCTGACAGACCACCAATATTGCCAGACCATAGAGTCCCGGTTTATAGAGATTCAACCTGCATAACAAATCCTACCTCCACTAAAGTTAAAAGCAAAGTTCTCATCTTCTTCAGTGGGGCCAGGATTTTAGACTAAGAGAATGGACTGATCTTAGCTGAAGACTAAGTGAAGGAAGGCAGATAATATATCACACTTTATCCTTTCCCAGTCTAAGAAACAAGTTGTCCTATCTCAATCTAAGACTTCTCTACTGATCTCTGAGCATAAGGGAGCAATCTCACCCAGCTGCCATTTCTTGCCAGTTAATAATTAGAAGGGAGGGTGTGGCAGTCACGGAGCGCTACAGGTGAGTTTTGCTATATAGTGCTTCATGACTATACAGTGTAGCTTACCCGGGTGCAAATCGCTGTATAGTCAGCCATGCCTCAGTAGCTTTCAGTATATAGTTCATCATGCCTGTTCCATGAGAATCACTAAAGTTATGAAGAAAAATATAAAACACAGAAAATGCAGGAAAAAGAGAGGAGATTAAGTACTGGTAAGACCCAGCACCAAGTCAAAATGAGTCCCAGAACTGGCTAAGTAAATGCAAGGCTCCTTTTCCACATCCACAGTTGTCTCAGCTCTGTCAATGTTCTCCTTTGCTGATCTGTAAAAATACCAGTTCTTCCTCAACATTTCCAATGGCTGGTAATAGACAGCTATGGAAGACTGAAGAACTGTGGCAAAAGTGAAGTGCTCGACATGACAGTCCCTTGAAGTGGATGTGGTGTGACCGCAGCATCCAAGTAACGTGTACCACAAAGGAAGTGAGGATGTGCAGGTGGGGAGAATTCATGTGTTTAAAATGTCAAAGCTAAAAATGCTGCACCCCAGGATTTTCAAGGCTGTTTGAACCCAGCTGTGAGCTGTCTGCTTGTTCTACTTCAGGCATTTCATCTTCAAAGAGCTATGGCCTGTTTGGAATAAAGATATATTTTTTCAAATCTGGATTCACATGCTCCCAAAAACTATTTGTCTAAAAATTATGTTTTTTATTAATTTAAGTAACTATTTATTAATGCACTCTAGGTTGCACATTTGTAATGCCCCACATTCACTCTGGAATTATGCTGAAGGCTAGAGGTATGATGTCCTGCTGGGTGTAGACAAAATCTGATGCAAAACCCAGTGATATCTCCTTTTGTGGACTTTGAATCATGCCCTTGCTGAGTGACGAATGCACTGTGTTAGTGCTTATATTTTATAGCCCTCCAATTATCATAATTTGATTAGAACAATTAATATTCATGTCCTAAAAATGGTAATGGCAATTTCATGAACAGAATGGTTTTCAAAATACCCTATGTGCATATAAATGGTTTAATTTAAATAAATGTAACAATTATCATCTAGTTTGTAACATAAATCAGGCCATGGAAATGATAGCAGAGTACCATACCATACAGCACTTAGATAGAGAAAACTCCATGCCATTGCAAACATGGATATGGTGGAAGGGGAACTCAGTAGGTGCCTAGGATTATTCAACATGTGAAATCTTCAGAGGTGAATGGAATCATATAATAAAAGACAAGAAATAAGACTAAAGCGAAACATAAGCAAACATGGCAAAATTGCAGACAGATAGTACACCATTGTGGTAAAAAAGACTAAGCTGGAATTGCTATGAAAAGACGCTGAGTTTGGGTCCCCTCAGCTGTCAACATTTCAACATTTTATTGCATTATTTTTAGTAAAACTCACCATACAAAGCCTTTGCTGGGTGACAAAAGCAGTCTTCCTGCAGAACTATAATTCTAGACTAGCGGGGTGGAAAATAATAGCCTAGCAGCACCAGGCTGTACCATCAGCATGTCAGCTTTCAAAAAGTAGCAAAGCACGCAAATGTTAGCTCTGCTCCCCTGCTTCTGAACAAAGATTTCTGGCAATGTTAAAGTGATTCCCAGCTTATCTAGAGCTCTATCTGCAATATTTCACTGTTTCAAAACATTGTTTTACACTAAGGAGGTAAGCAAGCACACTGTTGATGCATTTCTCTCAAATGTAGGGGAGACATATGTTTTCTGGGCCAATCTCTTCTTATCATTTTTCCTGAGTCGACTGAGATGTTTCACCTCTTTCAGGGCCACCTTCACCATTTATTTCTCACTGCTTCTGTCATCACCCTTGAACTAGCACAATGGGAATTTCCAACAGGCCTGAATGGGACTCCTTTCTGTATCTGCCCACTCAGTTCCTTAAGGGGTTGACCCTGAGAAGAAATGAGCATCTTCATCTTACAAAGGACTGGATTTTCATTTTCACTATAGTCACACTACCCTTCTCCAGCAGTGTAAAGGAGCCTTGAAGTGGAAGTAAATGTAATTATATTTTGCTCCTGTTGGAGTGTTCTGTTCTCCCTTTCTTCCAAATGCATTTCTCGAATATATTTGCATCAGCTTCCAATACCTGATCGGCAACTAGTGTACAGTTAATGCTTAACATGGCTACTCTACATCTCTCTGTTCACTGGATCAATAGTTGATTCCTCTCACCTGAGACTCTGTATCTTCGTGATGCTCTGTTTCTGCTCCTGCATCCTCATTTCTTTTTGCTCTATAAGATGTAATGCAGATACGGATGTTTGTTCACGTTGCTTTTCCTCACTTTGCAGAAGCTGCTGAGGCAAATATTGAGGGCTCAGGCTCTTCACATTTCTTCCTCAATGCTCTGCAGCATACAGGGGTTAGCCCTACCCCAGCAGGAAAGAACAGTATATCCAGGATCTTGTGTAAATGGACTACAACAAATCTGTAATCACTGCTAGTACATGAGTTGAAAGTGAAATAAAGAGATAATTTAAAATTCCAAGGTAACGTAGTTAGAGCCTAGCACATTTCACCTGATTCCTTGCACACTGAAGCCAAGGGAGCCTTTCCATTGACTTCAGTGGGAGTCAGATCAGACCTTTACTTTATAGATCATTGTATTACCAATATTGTATTATTTAATCATCTGATATGTGACTCTGCATGAGAGGGAAGCAGTAGCCCTATTAAGTGGCTTAGTAAAGGATGTCAGGATTCTATGTTAGTGAACCCAAGAAAGGGTTCGAAAGACAGGCATTTCATTCTAGCTGGCCATCTTGTTTCACATCGCACACAGCTGTATGGATACTCATTTATAATTAATTATTTATAGTGTGATGCTGCCCCGGAAAGTGCAAGATGCTCTGTGAACATATACAAAGAGACAATCCTACTTTGAAGTCCTGGCATTATAAAAAGACACATCAAGAGTTTCAGAAGGGATTTTATATCAAGGATACCTAGCTTATTCCTTTTTTCATAAATTTTACTAGACTCCTAAATTTCTGGGTGAAGTGTAAGCCTTGAGTTCATTGGGTTTTGTTTGTGTTGGGGTTGGGTTTATTTTGCTTTATTTAAAATTTCCACCATGTTAAGAACCAGCTTTTGTTTGTAAAGTGCTTTGTGTTTCAGAGCTGGGTGCTATCATAAGACAATGGCTACATGATAAAATCTGTGAGATTCAACGATAATGATAGAATAAAGGTGAAGAACATACAAGAAAATGATTATAGATAGATAATGTCTATTTATTTGTTTAATAAGAACAAAAGAACCCTTTGGAATTTGCACAAGAAAAATGTTGGGTAGTATTTAGACTTTCTCAGAATGCTCTCGTTATTACCTATATTCTTAGTACTTGAACTTTTGTGACACATTTTACAGTCTCTGGCAGTCGTGGTGATTTCCCAAAGGCAAGGTTTATATTTGAAGCTCCCTTGTTATATGAATACATTTTATTCAGAGTGAGGGCTCACCAAAACATATCATTCTTTCTTCGGCAAAGTTCTGATCCAGATCTTAATGTTGTGTCTCACTCCTATTGCTACACTCCTCCCTCACTATACAGGCACAAATGATTCCCACCTTTCTGCTTGTAGGTGAAAACTCATAAGAGGGACATTAAATTCTCATTAAAATACAGGGAAAAGTCTCTGATTGGTGAAGGAGTGGCAGCAGGTGGCACTGCTTTTGAAAGGTAAGAGAAACTTGGGTGTGGGTGGGGGTTTAAAGGCTGGGAGTAGTTTGGGGCCAAGAGTGGGAGGGAGGGTTAAAAGCTGGTGGTGGGTAGGGTCCGTGGGGCAGGTGGGGGGTTAAGGTTGCTGCAAGTCGGGTGCGCAGCTGACAAGGGTGTGGGGGGGCAGGCTGCGGTGGGTTAGGTCTGCGGGACCAGTGGTGAGGGGGGGGCATCAAGCAGCTGCTGGCCCTTCGGCAGGGGCAGGGGGGTCAGGCTACTATGGGGCCAGTCTGCAGGACAGGCAGGGGGTTAAGACTGCTGTGGGCTGGGGCCATGGAGCCAGCAGTGGTCAAGCTGGCAGCTCCTGTCTGCAGGGCTGGTGGGGGGGTTAAAGCTGCCATGGGCTGGGGCTGCAGGGCTGGCAGTGGGGGTGTCAGGCTGTTGGGGCTGGTCTGCAGAGCCAGAGGGTGTTAAGGCTGCTGCAGGTTGGATCAGACTGCTGCGGGCCAGTCTGTGGGGCTGGTGGGAGAGTTAAGGCTGCCAGGGACAGTCTGCAGGGCCGGTGGGGGGTTAAGGTTGCCAAGGACTGGGGCCACAGGACTGGCGGTGGTCAGGCTGCAGGGGCTGGTCTGCGGGGCAGGGGGTGTGTATCAAGGCTGCCGCGCCAGTCTGCAGCTTGGCAGGGTCAGGCTGCCATAGGTTGGGGCCATGGGGCGAGTGGGGGGGAGTGCCAGAGTATGGCATGTCGGAGCCGCGGAGTGTGGGGTAAAGCTCGTAATAGTGGGGGGAGTTCACTCATCGAGTGAACTAAAGTAAGTATATGTGTCCCTCATTTAAGTGAGTACTCCTAAATAAAGCACTCGTTTAATGAGGGATGAGTATAATTTTATTAACCAAGCAGGAATTGCAAATATCATTTTTTTTATCTTTTCTGAGAGGTGTGTGGATTTTTGTGTGTGTGAAAATTTCCATTGCAAAAGAAATCATTGGTAATGGTTGATGATTTTTATCCTTTGTCTATTTTCATATCTTGGCAAAACACCAAAGAAGATTCCATGCAGACAAAGGTTACTTCTGAATATTAAAAGATTTTTAACAAAATTGTTGTTCTGCCTTTAACTTGAGTCCATGCCTCTGTTCCCTTAGTCTTATTAATGATATCTTTATTGAACAAAAGGAATTCTGAAATGTAAGTGCATCATGGTATTCCTTTTTTAAGGCAAAGGGGCCTGGATCAGCTAATCTATAGGTTGAACCTCTTTAATCTGGAACGCTCTCATCTGGCAGCATCCAAAATCTGGCATGATTTTAGTTCGTCAGATGACCACTTATCATGGGTGTAGCCAAGTTTCCCATAGTCCCATAAAATTTGTTTACAGGCACCAGTCCTGGGTCTCAGTGTTCTGTGCTGCTATTTAGCTGTAATTTACCCCCTAAATATCTTCTAAGAGCCCAGTAAGCAATGGAAATATCAGTAATGTACTAGACATTATTGACCTCCAGTAACAGGCAAATTCTCTTGTTTGGCACTGGTCACATCTCGAGGATGCCAGACAAGAGAGGTTCAACCTATAGTTGTTAAGAAAGCAAAACTGAAAAAGGACAGTTGATGCCCTGCAAAGAATAGTAGGCAATTGTAACTTTGTGGCTGAGAGTTGGAGTAACCTCAGGAAAAGGGATAAACTGTCCAAGACATTAACCTTGGAGGAAAGATCCTGAGGCCATGGACTAAGGCTAGGAGAGTGATTGCCTGTTTTCATTTTGGGTTTATTGTTTCTTGGAAAATAACTATTGCTTTGCAGAAAGGGCCAGCAAGACTGACCTATTGTAAGATTAGTTAGTTAACCCTGAGGTGGGATGAGATAGAACATCCCCTCAGCCCACTGATAGAAAGGCCAAGCAGTGTTCCTACACTGAGACAATGCCAGTTGCCCACTCCACTTGTTTGTGGGCAGGCCGATTGTGTAAGTTTAATACGTGAGAGGTCACAGGAGGCTGCACTTAGACAATATCTAGTGGTGATCTCTGTGAAATGCCACCAGGGACTTGAGGTAATTGAACTCAGAAGTGACCCTGACACTGAACTGAACTAAACTTCTGCTGGGATTATTGAGATAGCCTGGGCTCCCGTAGGGGATACAGAAGCAAGAGACAGAAAGAGACTCTGGCTGAGCCCAAGCTGGAGGTTGTTTGAATACAAGAGGAAGAGACTCATAGTGGGGTGCTGCAGACCCACTCAGGTCTTATGGGGAATGCCTGGAAAAGGTGGGTTAGTTACAGGGAAGATTAGCATTTTGGGTAAAGCAGTTTCTTTGATTAGCCCTGGAAAATGATGCTATGTCTAGTCTATGTAATGGGCATCTGCCCAGCACTTGCCTATAAGGTGTTAAAAGAATCCTATGGAAGCTGCAGAGAAGGTGGCCAAGGGGAGCCAATCAGGTGTTTCCAACAAGCTATATTAAGCAAATTCATTTTCATCACCAACACTGTCACTACCACATCACTGGAGAGAAGAGTAACATTAACATAAAGGGTGCGATTTTGTGGTGTGCCTCAAAGAGACTCAGCGCAGAATTTGCTTGTGAGTCTGACCTCAAGGTACAGACTTACGGCTGTCTCCCCCAGTTTCTGCATGGGGGAATCCTCTCTTGTCTGAACAGAGGGCTTTGAAAGACACTCTGTCCCTTTTATGCAGCACAAATGGCCTGTTTTAAAACCAAGTTTGTTTTAAAACCCAGCAGTCGAAGCTACCATTCTCCTTTGGGTCTCCCAGAGTTTTCTTCCTTCTTCAGTTCTGTTCATTAGATCTGGTCTACATGAGACATTAAAGTCAATTGTATATATGCAATTCTAGCTTCTGCAATTACATCGCTAGAATTAACTTCTCTATATTGATTTACCTGGCAACCCCCACAGGGGGAGGTCAACAGGAGAAGCCCTTCTGTCAACCTCGCTTACTCCTTGTGATCTTGAGGCATACAGGGGTCAATTGCGAATTCTAGATAGCTTGATTTCATGCATCCTTACGGGGTACATGAAATTGAACCCTGGAAGATAGGCCCTGACTGGGTTCGTCTTTCACATAGTGAAAACATACCCTTGGACTCTCCACACTTTCTAACATTTAAGCACAAGCAAAAGTCCCCACATCCAACAAATCCTATGGTTTTCAATTTGGCAATTCACTGGAGTGGTGTTATGCATGTACTTACACGGCTTCAGTATAAGGCATTAAATTATAAACTCCTTGGGGGAAAGGGCAGTGTTCATTTTGAGTCTTGTACAGTGCTGAACAAAATCTGTGGACTGTAAAGTACATAGCTGGATCATTATTTGCTTCAATCCCATTAAAAAGCTTGCCTTTATTTGCCTGGGTAAGACTGGTCCGTCCATCAGCTGATTTGCCGTGTGTCATGGTCCTTAATGTGAAAAAAATAAAAGGATCACTATTCTTTAGCATCTACTTAAGAGAGGAAGGGTAGCTTTGTGAGTTTCCACATTTGAATACCTATTACCATTTCTCCTAATTAAAAGCCTTCTGTTTTCCTATGAATTTTGATCATTAATATGTAGATGTTAGTGTTGTACAGAAAAATTCCAACACATGTTTACTAGGCCATTAACAGGCCAAGAAATCATTGTGTTGTTTTCAAACCAACCTTCTAATGATATTAGTTTGAAGGTAAGTGCCTGAAAGACCAAAATTATTACTATGAGACATAAAATGAAGTGCTATAAAACTAACATAAATACTGCAGACTGATCGCTTTTGTTTCTCTGGTATGTGGTTAGACTCTGCTCCTAACTTCCTCATATGAATCGTTTGATCAAAAGCAGCTTGCACAAAATCTGATTTTTCACATTTCCCAGGTGTTTGAACCAGGAAGCATGAAATATTAATTTTAAGCACTAATGTTATCCATTGAATATGATGATTTAATTTACTACATACTAGGAACAATCACCGTGAACAAACAGCAGCAAAACTGGTAGATTAATGAAGTTTAATGAAATGCTGTGTTATATTAACTCATCACAGTTTTCTTTTAGGAAATCGTTCCCCTCCCTATTAGAGCATCACCCACTGTGAATTTATGATGGATAGGGGATGTGCTAAACTATGAAAAAAATTGTAAAGTGAAAAAAAAATTAGATTAAATATAGCAAATGTGGAAATTTGACTATTTCTACAATTAAAACCCCTAAAAACTGGTATGTATTTCCTAACTCTGTAACTAAAAAACTAAAAAGCTGGCATTTGAATGCTGAGAACATGAACTCTAGTAAATGAGTGGTCAATTAACCTTCCAAACTGCAATGTAGAGGGATTCTTCTTTCGTGCCTTGATCTTCACTTTCACACCTGAAGTAGGTGGAAGGGTGATATTCTGGTGATTTGTCCTTCAGTGCACTTTGGGTCTAATATCAAAGGTGTATCTTCAGGTCCATACCTCTCTTATGCCAGCTCAACAGTGCAGACTTATAACAATAGCAAATATAACAATGTTGCTGAGGGGGTGTGAAAAATCCACAGTCCTGAATGAGGTGGTTATACTGACCCAACCTCCGTGTAGACAGCACTACGTCAAGGTGAGAGTTTCTCCCACTAGCATAGTTACTGCCTGTTGGGGAAGTGGAATAACTACACCTACGGGAGCACCTCTCCAACTGGCATAGTTGCACCTTCACTAAAACACAACAGCCCTTAAACAAGCCCTTCAAATGACATAAAGTCAAATGCTCTTAATCTCACAGGCCTGGATCAGGTTCTAGTTGTGAAATTATAGGTGGCAGCAGAGTGGAAGATTTCTGGATCACTGTGGACTGTAAGACTGGGACTTAGGCAGTGCTTTTTTGTGCCGTTACTTGCTGGCACTGGATAGCAGCACCTGGGCAGCCCCAGCAATGGGATTGACTTGGAAGAGGGGAATCTGGCTGAGTACCGGCTCCTCCTTTAAAAAAACAAAACAAAACAAAAAACAAGAACTGAACTTGGAGCTGTAAGTCAGAGGTATAGTTGCTCTGTATCTGAGAATCTGGGCCTATGCCACTGCCCTCCCTTAAAAAAATCTGTGGTCAAATCCTTGCCCCCCACTTCCCTAAAACAGGAAAGGGGATATGAAAAGTAAATACTCAGTTATGTGCCTTATATTGAGGATGATGTTTAATAACAGCAATCAATGTTGCTCAACTGTGTAATAAAGAAGAAATTTATCTTTTCCTTTAGATTGAAAGAACAGATTGATGGTGCAATTCGTTTAGCTGTGATGGGATATTGGCAATAATCCCATAGTTGCCATTGACAGAAGTCAGCGGAATGGCTCTTCTGTCCCATTGATTGATTACAATGTCTTCTGTAGTAACACTTCAAAGGAACCCCATGCTGCAACTGTAGTTCTGCGAGTGAGGAGGATGAGCTATGCAACCCTAAGGGAACCTTAAGAAGGCTGACCAGAAACTTGTGTGGGTTCCAGATTGAGGGGATGAGGGACAGGACCCACCTCATAATGTGACTGGACGTGGTTACTCTGTACATACATAAGGAAACAAAATAAACTGTGTCTAATGGTCCAAGTAAATGGTTCAGTTCAAAGGCTTTTGCCTGTTTCATTCTCTTGCTCTGGGGCTTCTCCAGGATTCTCACGTGTTCAGCACAATGATGCCACATGGAGGATTCTTCTTGCTCCCGTGGGCCGTTTCTACACAGGCCACTTTCTTTGAAAGTGGCATGGTAATACACAGCCTGAAATATGTTAATGAGGTGTGGATGCAAATTCCCTGTGCCTCATTAGCATACATTCACGTGATTTGGAGTCTAGAAGTCCATTCTTCCAAACTTCAAAACGCCGTGTAGAAGCGCGGCCCTGGAGGAGGTTCCGGCAGGAAGTCCTTCTTTTGGAGGCCCCTTCTTCCCAAAAATTTTTGGAAAGAAAGGGCCTCCAGAAGAAGGACTTCCTTCTGGAAGACCCCCGGGGACTGTGCTTCTAAACAGCGTTTTGGAGTCCGGAAGAATGGTCTTCTGCACTCCAAATCATGTGACTGTATGTTAATGAGGTGTTGGGAATTTGCATCCATGCCTCATTAGCATATTTTAGGCTGTGTATTACCATGACACTTTCGAAGAAAGTGGCCTGTGTAGAAACGGCCATGGTCTTCTCTGAGGTGCCTAATGCTTTTTGGCTGCGGCTACACTAGCCCAAAACTTCGAAATGGCCATGCAAAGGGCCATTTCGAAGTTTACTAATGAAGCGCTGAAATACATATTCAGCACCTGATTAGAATGCTGGCAGCTGCGGCACTTCAAAATTGATGAGGCTCGCCGCCGCGCAGCTAGTCCAGATCGGACTCCATTTCGAAAGGACCCCGGCAACTTCTAAATCCCCTTATTCCTAACAGCAGATAGGAATAAGGGGATTTTGAAGTTGCCGGTGTCCTTTCGAAAAGGAGCCCTGTCTGGATGAGCCATGCGGCGGCGAGCCGCATCAATTTCGAAGTGCCGTGGCTGCCATCATTCTAATGAGGCGGGAATATGTATTTCAGCTCTTCATTAGTAAACTACAAAGTGGCCATTTGCATGGCCATTTCGAAGTTTTGGGCTAGTGTAGACATAGCCCTTGTGTGTAGATTTCTAGTGCTTTAGAAAAAGTGGGCAAGTCTCAGCATTCCTGCTAATGTCATAGCTATGGAAACTGAGGCTCAGGGAGGCTAAATCTCACACAGTCAATGAGTGACCCACACAGGTGTAAATCTCAGGTCTCCTTGGGCCCAGTTCCATGCTTTTTCCAGCGGAACATACAATCCTTCTCTTTCTAAGCGCCTTCAATGTCACAGTTTGGTGAATGCTATTAATACTTAAATAGTAACAGTATTGTTTTTCCTAGAAACCCATTAGATCACCTTTCCTGTGTGAAATGGGCATTCCCAAAGGAAGGAAATGAAGGGCAGACCAAGAAAGGCATTTATTATATGGACGTTTGCATAGTACTTAATTTCCTTTTAGAGGGTAACAAAAGCTGTTGATTTCCTTGACCTTTGGATCAGGCTATTAGGTACTGGTCCTTTTCCGACTAAAGACAATGACAAAAGCAATAGTGATTTCGCTGGGATCAGGATTGGTCCCAGAGTGACATTCCAGTATTAGAATAACAGTAACAGTGTGAATGATTGGTGTTCCAAATGGGTTGCTGTACTAAGAAGGTGCTTACAAATAAACTAATGCATCTAAATGGCAATTTATTTGAGGATTATAATCTAAAATGAATAAATATAACACATAGACAAGACAAAATTGGTTAAAAAAAGCTAGAATGCTTTGTCTACATATGGAACAGAGCATTAATGTCATGTGACAGGTCTGACCAACTTTTTGTCTCCGCAGGAATAAAATTAAATAAAGGTTGTATTTGGCAAATTGAACTGCAAAGCTTCAGGAAAAAGTGAACTCTGCAGCACTTTATTATCAAAGTACAGGTTAGTAATGTCCCACATTCATTGTAAGGGTTATTTTAAGTCACACCTGGTTAATTGGAATCAATTTGAAATCACTGCTTTATTTAGTTTATTTAGTACATTGGACTTTCCTCAATTAAGTTTAATTTAGCAGTAGGTCCTATTCAATCAAGGGCCTGATCCAAAGTCAATGGAAAGACTCCAGCTGATTTAAATAGGCTTTGGATCAGGCCGCAAAATGTTTAAGAATGTGCTTTAGTTCCCTTGACTTCAAGTGAGCTTAATGCTTTGTTGAAGAGGGATGGAGTTCTGCATACGCTTCAAGTATATTTCCGAACCGTGGCATTTATGATTTATAGGCTATAATACTGAATATCTAGAATTTAAAATAAACCTTGGACAACTCATGCTTCAGCTAACACTTTTCTATTCTACTTTTCATATTCTAGTGTTTCTCTTGTTTCCTTCTGTTGGTGTCCTGTTTTGTGCAATCCAAATTGATTTGCCTTTCACAGTAATACTGAGTTATGCTGGTTAGCATCCTGTCCATTTTGATTGAGTATTGGATGCTGTAACACCAGTCATAAACTGTTGTCATTTATGGCTCTGCATCACTCAGAACTAAAATCTGATGATGATAATATTTTAAAAAGCAATTTGGGAAAACATTCCTTACAATCACCATGGCTGGGTCTACACGTGCCCCTTCCTTTCAAAAAGGGCATGTTAATGAGTGGGTTCGAAAGATGCTAACGAGACACTGCAATGAATATGCAGTGCCTCATTAGCACAATGGCGGCTGTGGCGATTCGAAAGTGTGGCTTTTAGAATTGCGCACCACCCGTAGAAACAAGACCTTCCAAAAGGACCCCCCACAGTTTTCGAAAGCCCTTTTTCCTATCTGGGGATCGAAAGAAGGGCTTTCGAAAACTGGGGGGTCCTTTTGGAAGGTCTCGTCTCCACGGCCGTTTCTATGCAGGCCACTTTCTTTGAAAGTGGCATGGTAATACGTGGCCTGAAATATGCTAATGCAGCGTGGATGCAAATTCCCCGCGCCTCATTAGCATATTTGGGCCAAGTATTACCATGCCACTTTTGAAGAAAGTGGCCTTGTAGAAATGGCCCATGCGTGGCACACAATTCGAAAAGCCGCACTTTTGAATCACCGCGGCCGCCATTGTGCTAATGGGGTGCTGCATATTCATTACAGCATCTCATTAGTATCTTTTGAACTGGCTCATTAACATGCCCCTTTTGAAAGGAAGGGGCACGTGTAGACACAGGGTACAGGTTTAAGCCACTTTCAGACAGGATTAAAAAAAATCTGACTTGGAAGAAACATAATTTTTATGTTAACGTAACATGAGACTGGAATTCTACTGATTTGCATCTGATGGGGATCTGCCTGCAAATTTAGCCAAGAGAGAATGAAATTCTTTTGAGTAACAGTGTTCATCCTACGATGTTCCCATCTACTCCCACTGATTTCTAAAGAAGAGTGACTGACCTGCATTCATTATAGATTCTCTGTCATACAAAAGGTAAGTGGGGCTGTCTCTGCAGTCAGTGTGAGGTGACATGAGCAGCATAGTGGAACAATGGACAACATGTTATGAAACTCCAAGGGAACTGGAGGAAATCTGTTCAACTTGCAGCATTGAAAAGAGATTTGGGGTGAAAGAATCAATTTTCCCCACTCACCTTAGGTTTCAGTGGTATAACATTGTCCCTCCAAATCCTCTATTGATTGTAGAGGACGGGAGAAATGAGGTGTTACTAATCCTATTGCTACCTTCAGTGGGTATTTCAGAAGCACAGGATATTTCGAAATGTTTTCTGAAGATGGAATGTTTTCAGGTGGTTCTCTTTGCAGTTATTGTGGGAGGGAGAATGGGGATTTCAGTGAAATCCAGACATCCTCTTCACACTGTGGAAAAAAAAATGCTCTCGTCAGTGGGATGGGGAACTGTCTGCTAAGGCTATGGTTAAAAGGTTGAGGAGTGTAGTTATTTAAAAATAAATGCTGTTAGATCAGCAAAAAAAAAAAGTATGTATGGGGAGGAGGGAGTACACAGCCAGAGGCTGAACGTATTCGCTGCGATAGAGGCTGGCTTCATGTTCCAAGGTGACATTTTCAGCTTTGGTAGAAAATCATCACAAATATTGATAACAGGACCGTACATTTATTTTTCTCCTTGCTTTCGCTGCTTTTCTAAACTTCACAGTTTGATGCTTCATCACAAGCCTGTGGTTTGCAGCTTTGCAGTTGCTGGATTTTTTTTTTTATTTTTTTTTTTTATTTTTTTGGCAAAATGCCATGATGTAACTAAAAATAACTAGGACAGCCTGAGCCAGGATGGTTTTACAAACAGTAAGTGGAGCTTAGCCATCTTTAGCTTTTTTTCTGTTCAGAGTAGATAGTGGGAATTGACCTTACCACATGCCTAAAGAGGATTGGTATCCCTCCATTTGGTATCTTTGCCCTACGTCATCTCACCTTGAACAAAGAGCTTTACAAGGCATCCTGTTTGGATTTATTTCTAGTCACATTACGGATCCATTGGGAAAAGGGAGGCTGGGCAAGTAACCTATGAACAGACCTGAATACCGCAGATAACTTTCAATTCACAGTGCAAGGAGACTTAACAAAGCGGACCTGATTCCTTCCTTCCTTCAGGGCCTGACCATAGAGTGAGTTCTTGATCCTTGTTCCTTCTCATGCAGACATTTTTCAATTAAAGCTCTTTCCTTTACTGCACCCCCCCACCCCCCCCCAAGAAAAAGAGGAGTGGTATATATTAGACAGGGCAAACTGGGACATGTGATCACTGCTTGAGGCTTTTTTTCAGTGGCCTGACTAGAAGAATGGCCTCAGGCTAGACTGCTGTGGAAAAAATGTTCTTTGTCTCCTATCAAGGTGACAGACTTCAGAGGTAGCCGTGGTAATCTGTTGCAGCGAAACAACAAGGAGTCCTGTAGCACGTTGAAGACTAACAATTTCATAATGAAAGTAAGCTTTCAACTCACTCCATCAAATGAATGAAGTTAAAGAAAAAGAGAAAGATAGAGGTGGAGGCAGTTAAAAAGGTGAGAATACCTAAAGTGGAAAATTACTTGTGGTAATGAGATAGCCATTCTCAGTTCCTATTCAGACCCATTCTAATAGTGTCAAATTTACTTATGAAATCCAGGTCAGCAGATTCATGTCCCAGCCTGTTTGTTTGTTTGTTTGTTTCTTGATGATGGCACAAGACCACACTTACAGACTTGAAAGTTGCCAGTCCCTTGAAGAGTGTTCCTTTTATTGCTTGAATACTGTTGTGCCTTTGGAGGGGACTGCACATTGTGGAATGAAAAATAATGCTGCAATAAGGAAAAATTAATGTCTGTGTTAACCAACAATTCTCCTACTGCTGCTTCTGACAGCAGTTGTGTGGCTTCATCTGTCTCTGCCTAGTCACATCACCATTTTTGCCTAATGCTTCAAATACATATTTTGTGGAGGGGAGCATGCCACCTCAGGAGAAAATAAGGGCATACAAACTAATGCTATTTCCCCTCCTTCTTGTGACTTATGATTGACCAGTATTTCTGCTGCTTTGGCTCCCTTGTTCCCACACAGCAGAAAACATTAGGCTGTTGCATTTAATTGATGGCTGGGTAGGTTGATGCAGGCAGTTCAAACTGAAGAAGGTATTTTTCATTTTCTCCATTAAATTGTTGTATGCACAGTTAAGAGCTTGCTGCAGTGCATCGCAGAAGGGACTGTGCGTGGCAGATAAAGTGATCTGTCCACGTAGTTTCATATTATAGTCTGCATTTACAGAATGTTTAAAATCTGAGGCTCTCAAAACACTTTATAAACACTGAGCTAAATGGCTAAATAAGCTAAATAGGGAAGTGACTTTATGCCCTGTTTTGCACCTAAGAAAATGGAGCATATACCGTAGAGCTTCAATGATTTTTCTAATTCTGCACAGAAACCAGGACTAGAACTTGGCTCAAAAGTCTAAGAAGAAAAGAAGATAGAATTCTCTGCGGCCAATTGGCCAATCTACATACAGACATAGTGGAGAGAGGAAGCCATAGGAAGTTGGTGGCTGCCTCCTGATTTAGATTCATCCACCTCCTGTGCTAGCTAAGGGCTTCATGTGAAATTTTCATCAGTGGAAGGTTGGGGGAAACAGCTCCTCTCCCTGTTCAGCCTATACCCCTCTCTTTGAACACCCCTGTGCCATACATTCATGTTCCCCTTGTGCTGCATCTTCCAGCTGAGACTTCCATTGTATGGGGGAGTCTTCCAGTGGCCCTCTCTGACTACTTTAAGGCCATATGGTGCAAGTGGTGCTGGCAGACCAGAGAATCTGGCCAACTGAGAGAGGTGAGACAGGAGTCCTTTGACTCCTGTTACAAGAGATGTCTATGTATATATAAATAGTTAGTAGGCAAAGTAGTGGTAGTGGATGCTCTAAATTGTGGTGTCAAGTTCCTGCATTTCATAGGACCAATAAAAATTCTTGTTATTGACAGTAAATGACTTCCTTTGCCCAGGTCTTTACATCAGCCCTTAATGACCTCCAATTCTGTGCTTTTCTAGCAATGCTATCCAGCTGAAGTTTTCAAAGCCACTCTGGGAAGTTGAATGTTTAGTTTTCCATTACAATTAATGGAAGCTGGGTGACCAACCCCCTAACCCTCCCCCTCCCCTGCCGCCCCACATGCACAGGCAGTTTTGAAAGTCTCAGCTTTCTTCTTCTGAGTTTGTAAGTGGTTTGAATCTTCAAGAGAAAAGCATGATGTAGTGCCTAAAAGAATTCCTATTAATTCTATAGGCATGAGCTTTTCACCTGTAAAGTTAGTGGCCAAAATCTGCTTTATTGTATGCAATAGAAAAGTTGAGTGATTTGGCTATACTTGATAAACATATGCCTAAACTTCAGTGTGTGTGGTGGTCTCTGCACTTGCATGTCATTGCTCAGTAAGAACTTGAGTAGAGAACCCAGAATATTATTGGTTGCTGTTCTGCAGAGATGCTAGAAATCTGTTTCCCATGGGAAAAACAAAGATATTGTATTTTTACAGAGAATTTTTATGTAATTCCCAGAGACAGTGAGACCACGTACTAGAGTGAGTGAAGTCTCTGCTCTACAGCCTTGGCTGAGAGCCAGCTGGCCCTTAGCTCATATGGTAGAGCACAAGGCTTTAGCCTCTGTGGTTGCAGGTTAAATCCCTTCTGCTGACAACCTGGTTCAGTTGGCATTACATTCAGTTTTTAGGAGAAAAAAAATATATATATATTAATATATATTAACCATTTGCTTTACTGAAAGTACCCTGTGTCACTTATACAGTGCTCTCAACTCCACCCACACCTTGAATGTGCTTTAAATTTACATTGGAACCTCATTTATCTGATCTAATTTGGACCAAGACCAGATCAAATAATCAAAAATTGAGATAATTAGGAGAAATGGCAAAGAGCTTTCTATCCCTATCTAAAAATGGGAAGTGGGTGAAGGGACTGGGGCTGTCAGACCCACATGGCCCTGATAGCCAGAGCCCCAGTCACCTGGTTCTCTGCAGTCCAGCCTAAGTGGCAGGTGGTTCAGTTAATAAATTGGGTTCTACTGTATATCAATAAACCATCGTGCCAAACTGATACCTGTATATCTTGTGGCTAGGGAAACTGAAGTTCAGTGTTTTGTTTTAATTGAGGAGAAATGAAGATGTGTAGGGGTTGGGGATATTTTAATTCGAGAATGTTGGCTTTTTAATAACAGAAAACTAAGGTCCAAGCTGTTCAGTAATGTAACAAAGTAACAACTTGTTTTTTTTAAACATGTCCTACAAATATGGATTAATTCAATACTCCTAAAAACATATAAAGTCAATATTAGGGTAGGGAGCCCCCAGGAATGCTGTTGCTTCTACATAGATCTAATACCTCTAAATCCTGACCATCTGCTGCTCCAAACCTGTGCCTCTAAAGTAGCAATTTTTAAACCTTCCACTAATTAATTCTACTCTATCACTAGCCACTTAAAGCTTCACCACCAAATCAACACCTGCCAAATCAGTACCACCTCTTCTTCCCTTTGAGATAGTTTTCGGCATGCTCCACAAATCTCTACACAATGTACTATTGTGATACTAATGGAATCAGCTTCCAAGGTAGGCAGGGAAGATACTTTAAAATAATGGATGGTGTAAAATGTGGGTGGGGCTTAATATAGAAGACAGAGATGCATGTCTAACCCGCAATTAAAAGAGGAGCAGCGGGCCAATCTCAACATGGGCATGCTGGAAAAATTAAGTCAGGCAGCAGTTGTACAAGAATTCCAATGAAAATCTCTTAGATGGTTTACATTGTTATATTTACAAAGTTGATATCTAACAGTTACATTGCATATTGCAGTAGCACTCACAGGCACTAGCCTACTAGGGGCGTTCTGTTGTGCTTGTTATTGTGAAGACGTAATAATGCTTCTTCGTACTTTTTTGAAAATTCATTCAAAAAATGGGCCGCCCCACCAAAGTTTTGGCACAGCCTTTGTAGGAGCTTGAATACATTGCCGAGGTTAGGATAATATTGATGCATTTTTATTGTGTGTAGTGTGTGCGTGTACTTAAATAGCTAGAGCAAGTTGTGGAATGCAGAATTTTTCTGTATATATCTATTGAGAAATTGCACAAATTTCTATTTTAAGGGTAACTGCATCCCCATTCTTCAACCAGTACAGGCCAGTTCAGTAAAATAATTATTATGTGCAATCATTTTCTTTATTACAGAGCCAGATGGGCTGCTTCTCAAACCTATGTTGGTGAAAAAAAGAAAACAGGTTTCCTAGGACCAAGCCAAGCGTTATGAAATAAATGCAGTATGTAAAGGATGTGACAGTGAGCTCAGCAGGATGTCAAGAGATATGGATATGGTAATTTCTGCATTATTATTTGTTATGAATTTCAAAGACTGTAGACTGGACTTCAGAGCAGTTTATTAGCTGGGTTCAGTGAATCACCTCTGCCCTTGTTTACTGGTTTAACTGAGCAAAGAGGGAATAACACGGTAATTCAAGGAATTACAGAGAATTCATTACAGCGAATGTTTGCACCATGTAGCTAGTTGTTAAATGATATAAACATTAAAAGGCAAGACCCCACTTATGCTTTTGGAACGGGTAGAACCTCTGTATCTAAGTGAAGAATAATGTTATCCTATTTGAATGCAATAATCCAAGAGGATATTGTTGATTCCTGTACACTTTGAGAAAAGCATATCATCATTACCAGCTCCTGCAGGCTGATAATGTTCACCCCCACCCCTCCCATTTGTCTTTTTACTTTGTAGCTGTGATCTGATTGAACAATTGGGTTTTGCTTCCCCCAGGTGGCAGTGCTGCACTCCTAAATTACAATGCTCAGTAGCTCTCAAAGCGGAGTGCAGGCTGTCTCGGCCAGTGAACCTGCCCTGTTTCTTCCTTTCAGAGGAAAAAAATGCTACAATTCTTATGTAAAGAGACTTCTGTAACGAGGAGCAAATAACTCATTCCAGGCTAATGCTGAAGCCATCTCCTACCAGAGGCATGTGCAAGATCACAGCCAATTATAATAATAGGTCCTTTGAATGTGATCAGATATTAAAATTTACCGTGAGCTTTATTTTAAACATTTATTTGGTTATGGTTTGAAACAG
The DNA here is from genome assembly GCF_033958435.1 of Carettochelys insculpta. Classification (NCBI taxonomy): domain Eukaryota; kingdom Metazoa; phylum Chordata; order Testudines; family Carettochelyidae; genus Carettochelys; species Carettochelys insculpta. Next base: position 305,455,920 of record NC_134137.1, on the reverse strand, counting down.
ACTCCCAGATGAAGCAGGCCAAAGAGGAGGAGGAAAAGTAGAGTTTGTCTCTGGTAAGAAGTCCTTCACCGAGGTCCAGTCCTGCTTCCAGTTCAGTCAGTGGCAAAACTCGAATTAATTTCTTTGGGCTATGGTAGGACTTCAATAGAAGCAGGATTGCCAATGGATAGAGTTCCTCATTGGCACTGGGAAGACCTTAGTTTTATTTCAATTTTCCCACTAGCATGGTGTGTGACTTAGAGCAGACATGCCAATGGGAGGACAAAAGGAGCAGTTGCCCTGGGGTCCAATGTTTCAAAGGGGTTGGGAGCTCCAGCCAATGCTACTGCTTCTTTGGCGGTGGCCAGAGATCCAGGCCACTTTGAAGTGCCAGAACAGTGCTCCACTACCACTCTGCATGGCTCTGAAGAAGGGGGTGTTAAGCCCCACGCCTTGTGGGACAGCGAGCCAGGCCCACCCCCCACCTTGCCTCAGAGCTGCAGTGGCTGTTGGTCTTGCTGACCTTGAGAACTTGCTTTGCTCCTTTGTGACTCAATTTGAAAAGTGATTTCAGAATTATGGATGAAACATACTACATACAAAGTATTATCATTAATTATTATTTTATTAGGGTGCAAACCAGCTCTCATGATCTTCACTGGGAGTAATACTGGGCCAAACAGATACACCTAATAAGTGAATGGAACCAGCTGGGAAATCATAGCAACCAAATCCTAAACCTTCCCATCACCTCAAAGCCAAATATTGTGTCCACATCCACAGTATTTCTTTACCAGGCAAAAATAAATTACTTAAATAAGGAGGGTAATTTGCTTGGTAGATGTTTAAGAGAACATGTGGACCACAATGAGTGTGTAGCCCCCTACATCTCCTTTTTAGATGGTAGGAGGAGCTCTGAAAATATCCCCTGCAGAGGATTGCTGAGAAATGTCTAAAGTGAACCTCTGTTATGGCTGGACAAACTTCTATAGGGTCTGATAGGCCCTTTTCAATGTTATAGAAGGTTCTTTGTTTAGGTTGCAGGGGAAAAGCCTGCTCATGGAACAGTGGAGGTGGGTTTTCTAAGCTTCTTCCTCTCAGTGCAGGCTCTTTGTTTTTTCCTGTTTGGGCAGGGGTCAGCTCACTTTCTGGTGTTCGATTTGTTTCAAGAGCTCTGTGCCATGATAACACTTTCTGGTGAGGCAGCAAATCATACTACGATAAATCAGTAAGGGCAAGATTGTGCCTCACTCTGTGCTCCACATAGAGGACTGAGACTTATAAAAATGGCCTTGATTCCCACGTCCAGGGCTGCCTGCTGGGAGAGTTATAGAGCCATGATAGCAGCAGTCTCACAGGGCTGCTACTCTTCTTTCCATGCAGGTGGGCATGGAATAAAAGGTCAGGGCGGTAAGTGAGTGGAGTTTTGACTTTACCCCCTTTCTTTCAGCACCAGCCAGCTGGTCAATGTGACTGAGACATCAGATTACTGCCTGTTGGCTCAAGGGAGGAGGGAAACCAGGAACTGAGTTGTGACTGTTCTGTTTGACCTGCACCTGCTCTGGGTACAGGGTAATTCTGTGCTGCACTTTACTCAAATGTAATGGCAAAACTCACCCGTATGGTGGGGGTAATAGGATAAGAGAAATACAGATTTGGTTTGGCCCAGATACTGTTATTGCTAATGGTTCTTAAATCATATATTCTATCCTCAGTCGCCTCACAACCTGAAGTTGAGCAACCTCTCTACATTTCTGTCTGAGAAATCCTTCCTGAAGAAGGAAAATATTGTTAGTTTCTTCTATCTCTCTTTAATTCACACCACTTCAGAATCCCTGTCATACTCAGAGTTACAAACATTTATTCCCATGATCAACCCTCTGTATTTAATCTAGGCAAAACTAAGCTGTGCTTCCTAAAATAAGGAGATAATCATACATAAATCATACAGTCTCAGCTCTGCAGCAGCATGGAATTTCTCTTTGCAGCTCTCCTAGCTGTAGAGAAACATGGGCGTGTGTGTATGTGTGGGGGAGAATACAAGCAATAATTTCTTTTAGCTTCTTGATCAGGAACACTCAGCCCCCAAGTCGACTGACAAGTCCAAGACCTCCTTGTCACTCTTGTGCAATAGCTCAACAAATAAACATATCTGTTAATAAAAAGGAAAACTAACTCTGATATTTCAGACACAGGAGAAGCAACCTGTCCTTCAAAACGATGCCTGGGTATAACTTGTTTTCTCTCAATATAAAGCCCTCTCTCCTTTAAACATATTTCCAGAGCTGGAAAAGAAATTATTTAGTATGCTTAGTGCTCAAGAGATGAATTGATTAGATCTTTAAATTTAAATTTTTATTTTTCACTTAAATCTACCTGCAGTAGGAAGCTGGAGGGAAGATTCTGCCATTTAAAGACACATCTGTTCATTACAGGAATCTGATTTCAGCTGTCACCAACTCACCTGAAATGATTATGTGGGAAAGCAAGCTTATCAACTCCAGTTTTCCATTTCTGATAATTATAGCAACTTGCAATTCTGGTGTTTGTTGCCTACAGAATGTGGCAGGCTGAAACATAGTAATGATTTATTTTTAAAATAACTTGATTGCTCAGTTATAAAGAAAAGCAGCACACAATAAAAGCAACATTTAGCTTGTGCATTATAGATTTTTTTATATTTATCATGAAAATGTGCAGTTCTTTGGAATAAGCATTGGTTGCCAATGAGTTTTCAAGTAAGCTGCCTTGAATTTACCCATATTCTAAGACATAATTGGAAAAAATGAAAATATCCAAGGTTTACTGAAAACTAAGTTTTTTTTTCCAGTATGTCATACAAATCCTCTTTTCTAATGCAGAAATAATCAAGTTTGTGTCTCATTTGGAAAATATTGAATTATAAAATTGGAAATGGTTATGAGGCTTTCCTTTAAATGAACTGAAGAGGTGAATTTAAAATAACAATCAGAAAATATACTGACTGCTTTGTTTCAAGGATTTTTAGTGTGAGAATAAAAAAGTACAATACACACTTGATACAACAGCCTATCATATCTTAGCATGAAGAAAATGGATACATTGTATATTGCAAATTAGTACTTTTCTCTTCAAAATAGGGATCATTAAACAGTACACGATGTGACAAAGCCATCTGCCCCAGACTGCCAGTGGCTTTACATTGTTCTCTGGTAGTCCTGTATGCTTCCTTCATATGGAACAATGTTTGAAAATCATTTTCCTAATAGAATGCCCCTCAGAAGGATCAGTAATAGAGCTATTTATTTTTCAGAGAGACTATGTCTACGTTAGAGGGTTTTGTTGGCTCACAGACGTTTTGCAGACAAATTCTCCATAGTCCCAAGGTGTTCTGTCAACAGTAAGTCGACAGAACTCAGCACTTTTGTTGGCTCTTGTACCCCATTCCCAACAAGGAATAACACCTCTGACAACAGAGATCTGTCTACAGAAAGCCAGTCTGTATGTTCCAGGGGACCTCTGTGGACAGAAGAGCTTCCAGAACACCAGGCAGCCCTGTCTGCTGTGCTTCTGGTTGGCCATTTTGCTGATAGAGTGTCTAGGCCAGCAGTTCCCAGACTTTCCCAGATGGGGACCCATTTTGGCAATTCAGGCAGACTTGGTGACCCAAGTCAATTCAAAAATGGGGCCAGGGGAGCAGTGCCATAAGTGGCTAATTTTGCACTTGAGGCAAGAGTATAAAATCGTGCCCCCTCATGTTTATATATTCATAGAAAAAGGGAAAATACATTAATAATAAAAATAACACTATATTTATTATAGTTGATTATTATTTTATTATTATAGTTGATCTGAGCTTTGGAGGGGGAAAGACCCTCATCTCCAAACTGCTCCCCCAACACACCCCCAGTTTAAACCCCGCACTCAAGGGGTGGGAACTCTGGGGGTGGTGTGGGGAGTCATATTCAGGGGCTGGGGGAGATACAAACAAAAAATGAAAACTGACAAATCTGCTACATAGAACAGAAGGGGGGAAGGGTGTGAGAGGGAGATTACTTACCACAAGAGTCTATTATGTGGCTTGCCTATGACGACTACAAATATCAAAGGGGGAGAAGCTGTCTTTGTAATGCGTAATCGCTTCTCTGTTGGTAGAGATAGCTAAATGGCTCCTTTAAGAGCCACATGCAGCTCTGAGCTGCTGCTGACCCTTAACAATCGATCCATAGGTTGGGAATCCCTGGACCTAGGCAGGCAGTCCAGCTGCTCTCTGTCGACAGAGCAGATCACTCTTGCCATCTGCTTGGTAGTTTGTCCATGGTCTGTCAACGGAAGTTTTGCTGGACGATATCTTCTGACAAAAACTTCAGTCAACAAATCCCTGTAATCCAGACATAGCCAGAGAGGGAAGACTGAGGCCTACTTCTGTGTAAAGAAGAAGGAGACCTCCTCCTCTTCTCCCTTTGCATCTCTTCTATCAGGTCTGTGTAAACGGTTATTCACACAGTGTCTTCTGGATTGCTGTTTTGATCTACATTATACATTGCTTATTATGCAGCTGGATGTTAAAATTCACTTTAATTTTGGTTTGTACCTGAGCCTGTCATGGCAGAAAGAACATATTCCTCTTTGTGAACCATTTTGGCTATTGGCACATCCAGAGATATTTCAACAAAGACGAAAGGCTTCATAAAGCTTTCTACCTGGCTCAGATTATGTAATCCTTGCTTGTGTTGACTAGTACCTTATTTTGCAAGTCGTCCCATTGGTTTCAGTGCTTCGGCCTGAATGAGACATATTTAAAGATAGCAAAATGTAGCAGGCTGAAATCATTATCAATCAGTATTATCTCCACATATGCTTGGGTTCAGTCTTGTCCAGATATTTGCAGTTTCAATTAGTTTTTCTTGCTCTGACCCTTGAGCTACAGAGAAGTATCCACTATAAAACCTGTTTGTTTTTTCAAAAGATCATTACTGTCAGTCTAAGGGTGAAGCCCACCATTCCCCTTTCGCTAAAACATTTTAAGCACTGCTGAGGCAATTGTTGCCAATACATCTCAGGGACAGCTGATCACTGACGGACAGATTCTGCCATCCTTACAATGAGCCATACCTTAGCCCTCAGAGTAGCCCAATTTAAAATGAAGAGGATGAACCTAGTGGGAACTGTGCCTGGGGAAGTGGGTTCTGACTGCAAAGGGGAGAAATGGGGTGAGGAGAAAAGGGACAGAAAACTAAAACCAGCTTGCTTCCCCTTAGGAGCAAACAGACCTCTGTGCAGTGTTTCAGTAATCATAACATTCGGCCATTCTGTGTTAGAGACCCATAATGGAAAGTGGTCTATACCGTGTGGGGTGCTGGAGTATCGTTTTCTCTTTCAACTGCAATGGATTTAGGTACCAGCTAACTCAACATACTGGCAGTCTGGGGCAGCCAGTAACTGACCCCAGACCTGGAAAGCCCCAGTCCAGTGCCATCACCACAAGAGAATGCTTTTTCCCTATCTTCTGGTGAAAAATTAATGGCCTGAACCAGTTCCCACTTAAATCAGTGCAAATAAAGTCAGAATGCCTTAGCTGAGGGCTTGAGCAAGCCTCATTTCCTAAGCACAAAGATTTTATTACCAGTTGCTCTGGTGTTTTACATCATGCCATCCTTTCTATGTAAAGGAAAGGCGCTTGCCCTCTCCCCCTAGCCCCACCCCCTCAGAAGATGTTCGAAGATGTTGTTATTTTGGCCTTATAAACCAACCAATTTTAGACATACATGGGTATCTATGCCTCAGAATAGCCTAATAAACTTTTACCAGACAGCTTGACATAAAAGTTGTAGATTAAATTCCCATGCAATCAGCCAGCTCATCATCACCATGATTTTTGCAATCATCCAGACTGACTGTTTCTGGATAACTGAGCCCACTATCATGTCTCTATGAACCTTGGTAATCATGTGCTTTAAAGCACACTCAGGTGTTCAGAGAGCTTATTCCAGTGGAGAACTTGCTCCATGGGCACAAACCAATGTCCTTTATCCCAGAGTGATTCACAAATGTACATAATAAATTTGGTGCTGTGTAGGACAGCAAATCCCTCCCATTGAAAGAGGGTGACTCCCTCAGGGAAACAAACAGATTTTGTATAGTGATAGTGTCAGCTATTAAATACAGATTGTATTTTCTTTACCAAACTCAGGAGAAAAGCAAAGTCGATGGTCCCAGTTCACCAAAGATTCTACAGGGAGATATAATTTTTCCAGCCTGGCTTTCTGTGCCTAGGACGATTTACCAGAAGTGATGTCAAGCAGTTCAATTGCTGTGCTATGTCTTGAGGTCTTCGACCACAGGGAGTACCTGAAGCAATAGCTGGATCTCCATGGAAGCGAAGCAACTATGGTATTGTTATCAGCCCAAGGCTTTTCCTGGCAAAACTGGGCTTTTGTCAGGAAAACCCACAGATCGTCTATAAGCAGAATGCCTTTGTTGACAGTTTGTCGACAAAACCCAGCACATCCATCTAGCATTATACCTCTCCCCGTTAAGGTATAACAACTCTCTTGATGGTGTTCAATTGACTAATTGAGTGATGTATACACTCTGGGGCCCTTTTCTTGATAGACAGGGCTTCCGGTTCACCAAGCAGCCCTGTTTGCAGAGCTTCTAGTCAGCTGTTTGGCCGAGAGAGAGGGCCGAGCAGTCTGGCCGCTCTCTTGTCAACAGAGCAGACTGCTCTTTCAATCTACTTTTATATGTAAACGCAATCTGTTGACAGTTTTGCCAGGAAATCCCTTCTGACAGGCACTTGTGTCGACAGAGGCTTCTTGTGTGAGGATAGCCCTAGGGAGCAAAATCTGGTATTTGTCTTCCTTTTTCTCTCTGCTGGAGGCCCTTGTTGTGGTTTTGCCTCAATACACAGGGTCCTAATTATAAGATCAAGAAGTTGTATGGTCCAGTTCTGCTTCCTTTGTTGTTATGAATTGATTCTCCCAAGGGTGGTTTAACTTTCTTGGCTCTTTCTCTGATGCACAACAGAACACACTGGAGCCAGATGCCATTGTTAATTTACATATGCTGGTATTCCTAACCTGAAACAAAATATGTATGTTCCAAGTACCTCTGCAAATATAACCTGACATATTTGCAAAATTCAAGATTTGGGGTGATATTTTTGAGCTCAGCTTTAGGGAAATTCCTAAATGTTGTTGTGTAATATTCTTCCAAGTAAATCTTTCCATAGCACACAGTTGTCTCTCCCCAGCCATGTCCTCAGTTAACTGTCAGTCAACTTTAGTGTGATGAAGGAGAAAACCTAGGACACCTTTTCATCTCTAACTGCTGGATTCTTTTTTGTTTGTTCTCACTGTAGATCTGAGGCAAGGCCTATCGCACTCAAAGGAAGGATTTCCAATGACTTCAATGGGCTTTGGCTTAGCCCCAAAAGGAATATGACAACTTTCAAATTTTAAGGAAAAAAGCATCCTTACAATGCATTGAATTGGACCAAGGTGGAAAGATAAAGTTTCTGTCTTTCCTTTGCTCATTTAAAAGCAGAATCAAACAGCAATGGTAGAAAGCAATATATATGATAGGAGCTGTGTCTACACGTGCACGCTACTTCGAAGTAGCGGCACTAACATCGAAATAGCGCCCGTCGCGGCTACACGCGTCGGGCGCTATTTCGAAGTTAACTTCAACGTTAGGCGGCGAGACGTCGAAGTCGCTAACCTCATGAGGGGATAGGAATAGCGCCCTACTTCGACGTTCATCGTCGAAGTAGGGACCGTGTAGACGATCTGCGTCCCGCAACGTCGAAATTGCTGGGTCCTCCATGGCAGCCATCAGCTGGGGGGTTGAGAGACGCTGTCTCTCCAGCCTGTGCGGGGCTCTATGGTCACCGTGTGCAGCAGCCCTTAGCCCAGGGCTTCTGGCTGCTGCTGCTGCAGCGGGGGATTCATGCTGCATGCACAGGGTCTGCAACTCGTTGTCGGCTCTGTGTATCTTGTGCTGTTTAGTGCAAGTGTGTCTGGGAGGGGCCCTTTAAGGGAGCGGCTGGCTGTTGAGTCCGCCCTGTGACCCTGTCTGCAGCTGTGCCTGGCACCCTTATTTTGATGTGTGCTACTGTGGCGTGTAGACGTTCCCTCGCTGCGCCTATTTCGATGTGGTGCTGCACAACGTCGATGTTGAACATCGACGTTGCCAGCCCTGGAGAACGTGTAGACGTTATTCATCGAAATAGGCTACTTCAATGTAGGCTTCACGTGTAGACGTAGCCAGGGTGGACTACTCTCCTGGCAACCATGGGGAAAAATTGAATTGTGTTTTTCTTCAGTGCATTTCTCCACCAGTTGCAAAGGCAATAACGTATGAATTAATGGCCCCATTTGTACATACACGGATATTAACAAGATTTTGAAGGGCAGGTAGGTTGGCAAGAATAGAAATAAGTTAGTGGGCCTTCAGAAATGCAATATTTTGGCACAGAATCAATGCCTACAAACTGAAGATGTAATTTGGTAGTTAAAGCAATGTGCTGTGAGATAACAATGGCTCCCTGTATTCAGCAAAAATCTCTATGTATAGATTGCCTGCAGTACATCCTTATTGTCTAAGAACCTACATGTGCTGCCAAGAGATTATTAGTATTTACTAAGGGAAAGCACTGTGTGGAGGAGTGAGCTGGCAAAAAACCAAACCTCTTCCTGATTTCCTTCTGCTCCTGCCTGACTCATACTGTGACTATAGAACGTTCTGGAGGGAATTTCATGTTGAAAAAAGCCCCTGTGAAGAACTCTTCAAAGGTGCTGTCAGATAAAGAGCTGTTAATGGCGTCACCAGGAAATTTGGCTATTTGGTTTGGGTCCCAGTAATTATCAGAAAGAAGGTTCAGGGAGGGGTGCCATGCAAATCTCTGTTACACAAGGGTGCAATATTATGCACTGAAGTTGGGGCTGTGTATAAATCACACCTAAAATTAAAGTACAGTGCAGTAGCTTAGGAGAAGGAGTCACAAACCTCAGATATGAAAACAATATAGATGAGCGGTAACTCTATTTGCTTATTTATTTATATAGCTGAAGAGCCCATCCTGAACTGCTGAATTTGTGACTTTTCATTATACTGAAACAGGCCATATTTATGTGTACCAAACTCAAACTTCTCTTGGATTATTTAATTCCAGAAGGTCAGCCTTTGGCAAAAAATGTGCTCCCTCATTATCTCTGACTTTCAAACATGCAGTGAGGGAACAGATGAAAGCTTGTTAGTGCTGCTGACTAATTTTAGAGCAGAGATTAGCCTACTCTAAGCAAGGAGTCCAGTCAATCTCAGAACTTCAAGAAACTTCTGGGATCGATCACAAGTGGCATTTTATTGGAGAATGAGCTCAGGAAAGATTAGTTACCACAAAGTGATGATGGAAACTGCCTTTCTTTCCTCCTGTGAATTGTTTTTCTTTCCTTTATCTAGTCATCAACTATTTCACAAGTGACAGTAGGAATAAGGTGGTGGAAAATAAATCACCCAAACATGCAATTTTTGCACCTGTAGGATAAGAATTCCAGCAAATCTTAATATTTCAACAACATGAACTGTGAGAAAAAATGGTCACAACTCTGATAAACCTTCAGTGTGCCAGCTTAATCAAGTAATTTATGGCCTGATAAAGACTGTGTGGTGCTGAATTATTTTTAGGAGTGTTTATCACAGGTGTTGCAAATGTGCACAGCTCACCTTAATTCTAATTGTTTTATAATACACTGAATAATAATAAGGCAGTTTCCTGATAAAGGGTATACCATATGTATTTTATTTTTCTAATTACTGTGATCACCACTTTTGAATAAGAACAGCAAGAAGTCTTGTGGCACCTTATAGACTAACAGATATTTTGGAGCATAAGCTTTCGTGGGCAAAGACCCTTCCTGACTGAACTAACCTTGTTATCCCCACCCTTGCTCTGGCTTATTTATACCTGGCCCTGCAGATTTCCAAGACTAGCATCTGATGCAGTGAGTCTGTGCTCACGAAAGCTCATGCTCAAAACTTTTCTGTTAGTCTATAAGGTGCCACAGAACCCTTTGTTGCTGTTACAGATCCAGACTAACATGGCTACCCCTCCGATACAAGATTTCTTGTTGTTCTTGAAGCTACAGCCTAACATGGCTACCTCTCTGATAGTTTTAAATAAGGACTATCCATAAGAGATTTGCATTATTATATCAGTCAGCCCATTATAGCTATGATTTAATCTGGATGGAATGAGATTTTGTGTTGCTTATTAATATGCCAGATAATTCCTACTATATAAAGGTAACTGATATGTATAAAAGAAAAAAAATCTGAATGTTGTCCCTCTGTGTGCACAAAGTTCAACTAATGGAAAACTGACCAGCTGTTTGCACTTTTTCTTCTGCTCAGCCCCTTTCTCATGCTTCATTCAGTTTGGTGATGAAAGTGCAGTCCACACCAGAGGGCTAACACTGTAATCATGTTAACAGGAGCAGAAATAACTTGCCCTCCCACAATACACTGATTATCCTCATTAATTCATTACTTGAGACAGAGTTCCCTGCTGCTCTAGTCAGATGATGGATTGCTGTAAGGATGCATATAATGGACGGTAATGTCCATGAGACAAACTTTTGAACTGGCAGGGAATGTTGATATAGGAAAAATTTGTAAATATTATTTCTGAGTGGCTTATTCCATTTTTGTCAAAATTATTATACAAAAAACACTTTCATATCTGGCATTCTATAATCTAGAATGCTCAGATAACTGGCATTTTAACCATAAGTAAATTTTAGTTACATAGTCCATAAGTACAGTATAGTGAAAGTAAATACAAACAAATATAGCAAATACAGAATGGCTGGGTCTACACAAGCCCCTTCCTTTTGGAAGGGGCATGTTAATGAGCAGGTGTGAAAGCTGCTATGAGGCACTCCTATGAATATGCAGCACCTCATTAGCATAATGACAGCCATGGTGATTCGAAAGTGTGGCTTTCGAATCGCATGCCACCCATGGAGACGGGGACCTTCTGAAAGGACCTCCCCGTTTTCGAAAGCCCCTTCTTCCTATCTGGTGTTAGGAAGAAGGGGCTTTCGAAAACGGGGAGGTCCTTTCAGAAGGTCCCCATCTCCATGGGCAGTGCGCGATTCTAAAGCAACACTTTCAAATTGTGTACTGTGCACACATTTTTGTTTGTTTCTTAATATCTAATATTGTTTTTCTTTAGTGTTATGCATTGCCAGGTATATCTCCCTGTTATTCAGAGTATTTGAATATCTTGCAACATCCCTGATATGAAAGAGTTTACTATCCTTTTATTAGCAGTGTATGCCTTTGTTTAATATACTAGGAAAAATAAGAATGGCCAGACTGGGTCAGGCCAAAGGTCCACTTAACTCAGTTGCTTGTCTTCCAAGAGTGGCTGATGCCAGGTACCCCAAAATGAATTAACAGAGCAGGCAATCATCAATGTTATGTTTACACTGCAGAACTATTTTGGGATACTTTGGTGTCCTGAAATACCTACTGCTTGCCTTTGACACAGGCCCATTCTTTGAAAATATTTTTCCAAAATAACCAGCTCACTCTTCCAGCATTCCTGTAGTCCTCATTGCAGGAGGTGTAAGGAATGGTTCAAAATAACACATTACTTTGAAATTTGGTGATGTTTAGACAGAGCCAGATGCCAAAATAGCCCATTTTGCACTATACTTGAAATAAGCTGCACAATTTGCCTGCAACAATTACACAGCTTATTTTGAGTTTAGTTTGTCGTGTAGACGTAGCCCAAGTAATCCATCCTGTGTCACCCATTCCTAGCTTCTGGCAAACAGAGGCCATGGACACCATCCCTGCCCATCCTGGTTCATACTTGTTGATGGACCTATCCTCCATGAATTTATCTAGTTCTTTTTTAAATCTTGTTACAATCTTGGCCTTCATAATATCCTCTGGTAAAGAGTTCTACAGGTGACTGTGCATTGTGTGAAGAAATGTTTCTTTTGTTTGTTTTAAATCTGCTGTTTATTAATTTCATTTACTGATCTCGAGTTATTGTGCTGTGAGAAGAAGTATATAACACTTACCTACTTTTTCCACACCGGTTGTGATTTCATAAACTGCTATCATATCCTGACTTAGTGATCTATTTTCCAAGCTGAAATGTCCCAGTTTTATTAATCTCTCCTCACACAAAATCTGCTCCTTACACTTGCTCACATCTGTTGCCCTGTTCTGAACCTTTTCCAATTCCAACATGTCGTTTTTGAGATGGGGTCATCCACATATGCATGCAGTATTCAAGTTGTGGGTGTAGCATGGATTTATGATATTTTCTGTCTTATTATCTACCCCCTTCTTAACTATTCGCAATGTTCTCTTTACTCTTTTGATTGCTGCTGCACACTGAGTGCATGTTTTCTTAGCACTATCCACAAAGACTCCAAAAGATCTCTTAAATGATAACATCAAATATAGACTCCATAATTTTATATGTATAGTGGGAATTATATTTTCCAATGTGCATTACTTTGCATTTACCAACATTGACTTTCATGTGCCATTTTGTTGCCCAGCTACCCAGTTTTGTGAGATTTCTTTGTACCACCTCACAGTCTGCTTTTGATCTATCTTGAGTAGTTTTGTAGCACCTGCAAATTTTACCACCTCGCTGCTTAACCCTTTCTCCAGACCATTTATGTTTTTTGTCCCAGTACAGACCCCTGAGGGACACCATTTACCTGTCTCCATTCTGAAAACTGACCATTTATACCTATCACTTGCTTCCTAACTTTTAACGAGTTGTTTCCTAGCTTTTAACCAACCCATGAGAGGACCTTGCCTCTTGTCCCACGACATCTTACTTTGCTTAAGGCCCTTGGATTTCTAAGATTTAAGTGCATTATATCCATCAGATCCCTTATGGATGTTGACCCTCTCAAAGAATTCTATTAGATTATTGAGGCATGGTTTCCCATAAAAACATGTTGACGCTTCCCTCAACCAATTTTATTCATCTGTCTGTCTGACAATTTTGTTTTTTACCATAGTTAGTAGTTCTGCATTTCACATTTGAGCTCCTTCTTTCAGAACCTTGGGTGAATTCCATCAGGTGTTGGTGACTTATTACTGTTTAATTCATCAATCTGTTCCAAAATCTCCCTTAATAACACCTCATTCTGGGACAGTTTTTCAGATTTGTCACTTGAAAAGAATGTCTAAGGTTTGAGGCTCCTCAGCTGTGAAAAACAATGCAAAGAATTCATCATCCTTGAGTGGTCCTTTAGGATCTTCATCATGCAGTGACCTCACTGGTTATTTAGAAAGCTGCCTGCTTCTGATGTATATTTAAAAATATTTCTATTATTTTTGCGACTTTGGCTAGCTATTCAATTTTTTTTACCTTCATAAATATATTTTTACACTTCACTTTCCAGACATTATGATCCCTTCTATTTTTCTCACTAGGATTTCATTTCCACTTTTTGAAAGGTGCCTTTCTGCCTCTTAGGCTGTGTCTACGCTACAAAAATAATTTCAAAGTTGCTTACTTCAAAGTACAACTTTGAAGTAACAGACTTAAAAGTAGAGTGTCTACACACACTTTAACTTTGAAGTAGGGCACTACTCCATTCCCGGGAATGGAGTAAGGACTTTGAAGTTGGGCTCCCTTACTTTGAAGTTAGCTTCAAAGTAAGGGAAAATGTGTATAGACTCTCTGCTGGCTACTTTGAAGTTAGTTCCTAGTGTAGACACCTCCTTACTGTTTCCTTTACTTTATTGTTGAGCCATGATGGAACATTTTTAGTTCCTTAGCTATTTTTTTCTTTTTAATTTGGGGTATACATTCAAGCTTAGCCTCTCTTATGGTGTCCTGTAAAAAAAAATTCCCTGTGAGCTTACAGGGATTTTACTTTTGACACTGTACACGTTAACTTTTGTTTAATTAGATTCCTCATTTTTGTGTAGTTCCCTTTTATGAAATTCAATGCTACTGCGTTGAGCTGCTGTAATGTTGTCTATATTACAGGGATGCTACATTTAATTATATTATGGTCAATATTATCAAACAGTCCTCTTGCATTCACTTCTTGGACCTCTTGTTCCGTGTGAGGAGACCAAATGTCCCAGAGGGCATGTAGCACCTGAATAACATTTTTTGAAATGTGTTCGTAATGATGATCCATGCTGTTTCTTCTTCACCATATGGATCATTGCTGAAGTTGTAGCATTAAAATGACCTTCAAAGAGTGAAGATCAAATATGCAAAAACCCTAAACCCTTTTCTTTGTAAGCAATAGCAGAGATATAACTCTTACAGGAAGTGCATCTGTTCCTTAGCAACATGTCAGAAACTGGATGCTAGAAATCTGCGAGCCTATTAAAACATGAGAGTAGTATTTTATAATCTGTACCAATTTTCGTATCAGAAGCTTAAAATAAAACCCACCAACATATGGCATTATACTGTATGGCATTTTTAGTGTGCTTTTCATACTGGGATTCAGTTGTATGTGGGATTTCTTTTGTAGTGCATAGAAAGAAGTGCTACTTTTACCTGGTCCAAGCCCTGTGTTGATACATATATATATATTACTTAGTGTGAATCACTGGTTTGTGACTTCTTGGCCCTTTTTAAAAAGAAACTCTCTAGGTATAAAAAATGTTGGCCAAAGAGGACAAAACTCTTTTTTTTTATCACTGCATGTGATCAAATGTAGAGCAGTAGAAAGGCATACAGAGTGCAGTACACGTTGGCCTGTGAAACTGGCACATCACTATGAAGCATCTCATTTCTGCTGTCCAAAGGCCCATATTGATGTTTTTTAGTATTCTCTTCATGTACTTTTATTGATACACTAAATAAAGGCTCATTTTATGTAACCTACCTTGCTTAGAAAGAAATTAATGGTGCTTTCCGCTTGCAAAACTAGCAGCTTAAGTTGGCCCGTTACAAGCCTGTTGTGCACCATCATGTACAGAGACGCTCCCAATCAAGAACGTAAGCAGGAAATGGCTGCTCAAGCAGCATTTAGAATGATGATGTAAGGACTAGCAAGACTGCTGCTATGTATTCTGGCATGAATGTGTTCATGTGTATGTGTTATGGGCATGATTGCAGTAAAATATGCCTATGTGTGGGGACAAGAAGATAAGCTAATCCTAGATTGTGAGGCAGTGATCCAGTTTTCTCCTCAGGTTTGTGTCAATACTGGAGAGGCTGTCATACACCCCCTTTCTTCGGTAATGGGACTAATGGTACAATCTTAAATTCCAGCCATTTCTCAGGTCCAAATAGTTAAGAGGTCAGGCTACAGTATAGCAAACAACCCAGGACTGCTTATAGTATGAGCAGTTAAACACATGCTTAATTCTTTACAGAGCACTGACTGTAAGCCGCAGGGTAGATTCACTACCCAGGAATGTCCAAATACAACATAAATGCTCAAGATTAGTTTTATATCTTTTTTTTTTTTAATATTGGACTCTACTAATAAACGAGATACAAAAGACTTGAAGTAATACACAATGGCTGCGTATACACTAGCAAGTTCTTTCAAAATATTTTTCAAAAGAAGGGGCTCTTTCAAAATACCCCTTTTGTGTGTCTACGCACAAAAATCTTTCCTTTGAAAGTAAATTGAAAGAATGTGGTGCTCCTTTCAAAAGCACTTTTCCACTCCCATTTCAGGAAGACCTCATTCTTTTGAAAGAAAATGTGTGTAGATGCTCTGCAGTCCCTTTTTTTGAAAGAGAAGTCCTCATGGGGCTTGATTTTTTCAATCCCTGGCCCATTCTTTCAAAAGAGCGGGAGCTGTGTGAATATTTTCTTTTGAAAGAGAATATCACTCTTTTGATCCACTTTTTTGGAGATCTTCTGGAAGGACTTCTTTCAAAAGATTGCTGCAGTGTAGACGTAGCCAATGCTTATTAACAAAGACCTTTACTTCCACAGAGCAGGGCTCATCCTGACTTTGGATATTCCCTTACCCACCATTCCCCTAAAAGGCAGGTATCCTTGTAACTGACATTCTTTGTGTCAAATGCTTGCTTGCAATAATGTGCCCTGTAAATACAGTGCTCAGTTTTAAACTGTTCTGGGTCCATAACAGGTGCACTATTTTTGTGTGTCCCCAAGGTCTGGTGCTCTTTTAGGCTATGACCACACAGCAAATTTATTTCAAGAAAACATCCATTATTCTGAAATAACTTTGCAAACATCTACAAGATGCATATGGGTGTTTCTAATATCATCAATTTTATTTCAAAATAGTGCCTATTTTGTAAAAGCTAATAGGCTTGCAGTATGCACCATGGGGTGCATGCTGGATGTTGGTGGGATGTATTGCATTCACATGGGCACGCATGCTGGGCCTGTGGTGTGGGTTCCTGGCTGAGCTGTCCTGGCTAGGCCCATAGCACACCCTTCCTGCCACACATGCACACACCCAGCCTGGGGATTGGTGGCCCCTGGGGTATTCACTGGATGGTCCTGTGAAGATGTCTGGTGACACCTGGGCCAAAGTGGTAACACTGGAGCCAGAGTCCAGGGCTATAACGTGAGTCCCCTGGCTGGAATCGGGGTTGGACAGCAGGTCCTGGGCTGGCTCTGGTGGGATTCCTAGATCCTCAAACACTGGCTGAGTCTGGGGGAGCCTCCTCCTTGAAGTCGAGTGTAGCACAACTGGGTGCGCTCTTGTTGCTCTTAGCAGGTGGTTGAGCTCCATGGAGAAGGGAAAGATGCCTGTCCCTGCCCCCGACCTCCACCGATTTTGCTGGGCACATGCATAACCCTGGCAGAACTCTTTGATCCTTCATCCACACCTGCTCAAGGATGTGGGTGGGGTGGTCATGGTTTGTCAGGGCTCTGGTGAGGCATGCATAGCCCAGGGCATTGTGCAGCTTGGCATCAGGGTCCAAGAGTAGTGGCTTATTGGACCAAGGGACAAGGGCCCACATGGCAAGCAGGACCCAGACCAGGACAGGCCCTGCTTTCTGCTGCCCCCAGGTACATCCTGGGAGCCCTCTCTAGAGTACTGGGAGGGGCCAGGTGGGTCTTGAGCAACCTGGGACATTTTTAAATGCTGAAGAGAGTGGCTGCCAGGGCACGGTGATGGGCACATGCTGGAAGCCTGCAGCCTGCTCTGGCTTTCTGCACAGGGCTTCCGGAGTTGCCTGTCCCTTTAAATGTGACTGAAGACATGGATGATAGAACTGTGCTTGCAATGGGGAGGGCACCTCCCAAGTCCAGCTGGCTGGTGCCATGGAGGACCCTTCAGTCAACAAAAGGGGCCCAGGAACATCTACACAGCTGTTTTCTTGACAGAATACCCTGATACAGATGTTGTACCGCAGCAGGAAGAGGCATAATACTGCCGGTGGATGTGCCAGGTTTCATTGACAAACTGTTGACAAAGCACATTGTGCATGTTGATGCTCTGTTTGTTTTCTTGACAAAAGCCCAGTTTTGTGACAAAAACCCTCTCATGTAGACGTAGCCCTTGTGTGTACCTGTTTTATTTCAAAATAAGCTACTTCAGAAAAGCTATTCCAGAACGAATTATTTCAAAATA
The DNA here is from genome assembly GCF_033958435.1 of Carettochelys insculpta. Taxonomy (NCBI): domain Eukaryota; kingdom Metazoa; phylum Chordata; order Testudines; family Carettochelyidae; genus Carettochelys; species Carettochelys insculpta. Next base: position 305,438,380 of record NC_134137.1, on the reverse strand, counting down.
ACACGGCTGTGTAAACAGAGCCTTACAGGCACCTCATTTGGGACAAGAAAGGGGAACAATTTCTTAATGAGCTCCAGAGTAGGATTCTAACTGTTTCAGAGAAGAAGATGATGTAAAAAAGAATCTTTTGACTCAAACATTTTCTTATTATCTGGCAGAATTAAAAAGCAAATGGGAAATTAAACATATACCCCTGACAAAGACCAGCTTAGGCGGTGTGAAGTGTGATTATGCCTGACTCATTTCCATTCTGGGCCACCAATTTTCTTTCAGCATTTGGGTAGTTCCTGGTTTTAAAAATCGGCATTTTACTGCTCCATTGTCAGAATGATTTAGAGTTGTTGTTCATAACTCTCAGATAGGAAACTAATGACTTCCTTTTGAATACTTATTTCTAGAAAATCAAAAGTTATTGTAAATTTACATGCCTGACTCTAAACAAAAATATTTCAGCAGTTTGTTTCTTTGTGTTGAAATAACTTGTCTGGGGAGGAGTTTACTATAAACCATGTCACTGCATTAGAGTTCATGTTGTTTCGGTTGCTGCATGTTGTACTGCAAAAGAAGTTGTGCGTTTTGACCTTAGCACTCTTTAGATGAAGAAAAGCTTTTAAAATTATTGTTTTTTTCATAACACCCCCAAAATGTAGTGTGGAGATATATGGGGTGCACTCAATTCTCCACTGACTTTTATCATTTCTTGTATGTTTCGCAGCTGTTATTTACAAGCCAGGAAGCTGACAGACTTTCTGGACCTCAGCACAAGATGAGGAGTGCAGCTCCACACTCCCAGAAGGGGTGGGGTCTTGGAGGTAAGGAGTGGGAGTGGGTGCAGCCACCCCTGAGTGCTTCTAAGAGGATGTCACGCTGGTCCCCCCACCACCCAGCCAGCCCTGAGAGTCACCTGGAGCACAGCGTGTGGAGCACTGATGGTAATTTAATGGCCCTAAGGCACCAGCCGCCACCAATCCTGTACTACTACAGGCCTGTCTGCCCTCTGTTTGTCCCAGCCTCTTCCTGTCCCCTGGGATCCCATTCCCCAAAATGTTTCCCAGGCACTAGCACAGGAAAGACAGTCTGGACTCTGAGTTTCTTTGCCTGGCGCCACAGCAGCACACACTTGACTAGAGAAACAATTGCATGAGAAAAGCTGCTCAGCCCCTATGGTTTTCCTGCAGTAGTGGTGATGGCAGCCATGTGCCCCAGGGCCTTCTGAATCACTGACACCTAGGATACCTCCCCACTCGACCGCCATCGCTCAGTGGGCCTGCTTAAAAGATTTCATCAACAATACACAATAGCTTAGGGTATGAACGTTGTTTGATACCATTGAAACTGTAGAGGGATTTGGATTTTCAGAACACAGTAACTGAGGTGACGTTTATTCTGAACACCCTAATGTACAAAAAGAATCCCAGTAATTCTTTCAGGATCTCAATTTTAGATCCCATCAGAACATCAGACCTCCAGCTGATAAAATCCTCTTGTGGCTGTGACTCAGTCCTGACTCAAAAGCCAGTGTGTCACTTAATGAGTCACCAGCACTATTCAATGCTGACTCAGCCTAATATTGCTTAATGTGAAAGACTTGTCAGGATGAACGCACAAGGTGGCTCAGTGGTGTGAAGTACAGCCTGCAACAACTGAGGACTCATGAAAAGCATTTTTGAGCTAGTTTGTTTTGTTTGCTCATTCCTGATTACTTCTATCACCTAGTTCTTATTATAGATGGTGGCGGTGGTACCTCTAGTTAAGGTCACCTGATAGATTACCTGACTGATTTTTACAGAAAGACTGTCTGCTCTTGCTTATAGCATTTGCAAACCATTCAGTCTGAAATTTGCTTTGTGTGTGCCTCAGGCTGAACTGTTTGTGGAAAGTTTCAGCTGTTTGTGTTATTTTGGCATGTTAAACAAACTCTTACAAGTGTAATTGAGAAGATCTAATGCAGGGGTCAGCAACCCCCAGCATGCGTGCCGAGAGTGGCATGAGAACCGAAATTCAAACGCACACAAGGCAGGAGCGCCCCCATGCAGCCAGGAGCTTGCTCAAACCATGCTGCCTGTGAATTAACAAAAGACCAGCTAAGGCTACCAACCACCACCTGAATGGTAAAGCTCTGCATCTTCGTTTATTTATTAATGAAGATCTTGTAAGTACGACTGTGAGTGACTTTAAAAAGTATCACCAGCACCCAGACTATACATAGAGGTCAAAAGGTGAAATTTCAGCACTCTGCCTCGGAAAGGTTGCTATCTCTGAGCTAATGCCTCATGCTTCAGCTCAGAGATCTGAAATTTAGCTGGGCTTGTGGCACTAGTAGGGATATGCTTTTTGCTATTTCCATGAAAAAAAAGGAGCATTGATCCCACAGAGTGAGTAACCATGCTCCAGCCAAGAACCATAGGCACTGAGCAGGTCTTCTCAAGCAATTGCTCCTCTGGTGAGGTACATGCTGCTGTGGCAAAGGAATTCAGAGCAGAGACTGTCTTTCCTGTGCTAGTGCCCAGGCAATATGGGGAAACAGAAAGGTGAGGAACTCAGAGGTGTGGGAAAGGTGTACAGGGAAGAGAGGATGAGGGAGGAAAGTTAGGAACAAAAGCTAGGAGGAGGTATAGAGACAGAATAGGGGGGAACATAACAAAAGAGGGGGGGACCCAGGAGCAAAGGGAGGTTAAGAGGTAAGGGAGTACAGAGGCAGGAGGATGTGCAGTGAGTGCCTGGGGGCAGGGATTCAGGCAGGCCCTGGTAAGAGCAGTAGGAGGAGCAGGGATTGGGAAAGAGACATGCACTAGAGATGGGGGAATGGGCACATAGGGAAAGGCTGGGACCGCAGAAGGGCCTGTAATCACTAGAGCATACTCTCCTACAGAATTGGATATTAAACCCAGGAGTCCTCAGTCTTAACACCTACTGCTGTTAGTTACTGTGTTAGGTCAAGTGGTAGAGGGCAGTGTTGTGGACCTAAGAACAAAGACTTGATAACCCAGATTCGAAGGGTGTTAATGTAGTTCCATAAGATTAAATTTTTGCTGTTTCAGTTAGTTTTTTTAATGTTTTGTCCCTAGGAAAGGAAAAGAAAATAAAAGACAATGTGAGATTCTTTCAGTGCTTTAGGAACACGAGAAAGGAGGGAAAATGCAAGTCCTCTACTTAGTGGGAAACGAGAGCTAATAACTAAAGACATCATGAAAGCAGTGGTGTCTCATGTCTATTTTGCTTCAGTTCACTAAAAAGGTTAATGGGAAAAAACAATTTTAACAACACAGAAAAGGAAAATAAGCCAAAATAGGGAAAGAATGGTTTAAAGAATATTTAGATAAACCAGACCTATTCCAGTCTGCAGGATCTAATGAAATTTGTGAGAGGGTACTTGGGGAACTAGCTGAGGCAATCTTAGAGCCATTAGCAATTATCTGCAGGGACTCACAGATGCTGGATGAAGTCCCAAAGGAATGGAGAAGGGTAAAGATCATGACTCCCTTTAAAAAAGGAAAACAAAATCGGCCCAGGTAATTATAGATCAGTCAGCCTACCTTCAATACCTGAAAATGAAGTGGAACAAATTCTTAAACAATCAATTTGTAAACATCTAGAGGTTTATAAGGACTAGCCAGCATGGATTTATCAAGAAAAAATCATGCCAAATGAACCTAATTTCCTTCTTTGGTGAGATTACTAGATTAGTTGATGTGTTAGATTTTAATTTTAGTCTCGTGATATTCTTATAAACAAACTAGGGAAAGATTAGATTATAGATTATATTATTACAAGCTGGCACACAAGTGTCTGAATATAAAGTTTCAAAGAATAATTATCAATGGTTCATTGTCATTGTGTGTATCTAGTGGGGTTCCTTCAGGTCAATTCTGAGTTTAGTGCTACTCCAAATGTTCATTAATGACTTTTGGTTATGAAGTAGAGCATAGGCTTATAAAATGCGCTGATGAGATCAGCTTGGGAGGGTTGCAAGGACTTGGGTAGACAGGTTTGAATTCAAAATGACCTTGACAAACTGAAGAACTGAGCTGAATTTAACAAAATGAAATTCAGTAAAGTTAAGTGTAAAGGACTACACTTAGGAAGGAAAACGCAATGCACAACTACAAAACAGAAACCGTCTAGGTGGTCATACAGCTGAAAAGGACCTATGGGTTATAGTGAATCACAGCTTCAATCTGAGTCAACAATGTCAACAGTGTAATACAGTCATGAAAAATGCTAATATCCTGGAGTATGGTATCATTTGTAAAACACAGGGGGGCGTTATTTTCTTGCACTACATAATAGAGATAAGTTCTCAGAGTACAATGCTCAGTTATGGGCACCACACTGGGGAAAGTGATAGCAAATTGAAAAGAGTGTAGCGGGGAAGCAAAGTAATAAAAGGTTTAGAAAACATGACCTTTGAGGAAAGATTAAAAGAACAGTGTGTGTTTAGTCTTGAGAAGAGACGACTGAGTGGGGACCTGACAACAGTCCTCAAAAATATGAAAGGCCATTATAAAGACAACTGTGATCAGTTGTTCTTCATACCCACTGAAGGTAGGACAAGAAGTAATTGACAATCTGCAGCACATGTGACTTACATTAGATATTAGGGAAAACTTGCTTAACTTAAAGGTAGTTAAGTACTGAAATGGGCTTTTAGGGAAGAATGTGGAATTCTCCTCATTAGATATTTTCAAGAACTGGGTGTCAGGGATGGTGCCAGTATATGCCAGGGTCAGCAGCTTGTGGCTCCGGAGTCACATGAGGCTCTTTAAGCTTCTACTTGCAGCTCCGAGAACTGCTCCTGCTGACTCTTCTTGTGAGTCTGGAGGTGGCTGCCACTTAAACAGAATTTAATTATTTAAAAATAAATTCCATTTAAGCTCAGTGAATCTCAGTGAGATTCCCTGCTGAGCTAGTAGTGGATGAGGCCCAGGATTAGGGCCTGTTGAGGTCAAGTGGGCCCAAGCTTCCCTGCCAGGCCTGTTGCTCCAGTCCCACCATCTAGCACTACTCCATAGACTCATAAATAGCTATTTCAAAATATCTTATAAAATTATTACAAAATATCTTCCCCCCAAAAATTGGGAAGAAGGGTGCTTTTGAAATCGGGGCAAGGAACCCCGGCTACATGGCTACTTTTAGATAGAAATCAGCACTTTGGATGGGCCGGGTGGCTCCATTATGCAACTGAGGTGCTAAATATTCATATCAGCACCTCATTTACATTTTAGAACAGCTGTATTTACATGCCCCTTCTGTGAGGGAGGCGTAGCGTAGCCACAGCCCATGTATTAGTAGCACCTATTTCAAAATATCTATTTCAAAATAGGCATTACTCCTCCTGCAATGAGGGTTACTAAATTTGAAATAACACACCTGCTATTTTGAATTTATTTCAAAATAGCATGTGCTTAGTGTAGATGCTAGCAAAACTGTTTTGAAATAACAGCTGTAAAATAATGTAGCCTCAGGGTCCTACTCATCATACTCTGTTTTTGGATTCTGGCAAGAAAAAAGGCAGAACACCATGGGTGCACCTACAATTGCATTCATCTTTCGAAAGAGGTATGCAAATGAAGGAAATTGAAAATGCAAATGAGGTGTGTATTTGCATATTTGATACCTCATTTGCATGTTCTTATTTTGAAAGGGCTTCTTTTGAAAGAAGAAAACCAGTGTAGTTGCTGCTCTTTTGAAAGTAAACCCCATCTTCGAAAGTGTCCTTCTTCCCTTTATTTAATGGGAGCTCTTTCAAAATAAGATTATGCAAATGATGCATCAAATACGCAAATATGCACCTCATTTGCATTTTCGATGTCCATCATTTGCATAGCGCTTTTGAAAGAGGAATACAAGTATAGACGCAGCCATGGTGTTCTGCCTGTTTTCTTGCTTGAGGAATGCTCCCTTTTAAAAGGCAGGGTCTCACACCTCATGTTGCTTTTCTTCTCTGGGTTGGAGTTTCCATTTTCCCTGCTCTGGGTGGGGCTGCAAACAAAAGATCATCAAGTCTATCTCTCAGGCTGCTACCCCCCATAGTATCACTGACTTAAGATTGTTCACTTGTTAGCCCTGCTTCAGCAGCACACACATGGTCCATCTTCTGACATGAAATGGAACTTGTAATACACTCTGAAGGTTACAGTCATAAACTGAATTCATAAAATCAAATGGGATTCATATGATTACATAGATATATTCCCAAAACTGTCACCATGTCTAATGCATTTGGAAAATTGTTGACACTTGAACTTAATTTGGGGATTTTTCTGTGCAATGTTTTTTGGCTACTTCTGTATATTTACATAATTTTGATAAAGAGTAAAATTATGGAAATTGCTGTGAATCATTTCAGATGTTATTCACAACTTTATTGCCATCATTAAGTTCATTATTTAAGCTCCGACTGAAGTGACTTTCCATTATCGAAAGACATAATTACAACTGTTGTGTTTGTACACCCATGAGCTTGGAAGAGTGGAAATATATTGAGAACGTTCTTACAAATTTTCCCCCTCGGGAAGCTGACCAAGGCTGTGCCTACACTATGAGATAAATTTAATATTTAATAAATTTGAATCTTTAACCTAGATATTATGAATTTAAATAGAGTGTCCACAAAGCTTCTTGAAATTCGACCCTCCTTTTTTCCATGTTGAATTTCCATGTCCCCATTGCCTTGGTCAAGTTTGACAGTTGAAGCACTTCATTGTGGGTACCTATCCCACAGTGCCTTAGCCTTGCTTATTTGTGGGTGTTTCATGTTGGAATCCCAGAATTTCAAGCACTGTCCCAGAATTCACTGCATCACTAACTGCGTGAAAAAGACCTGGAAATGGAACCATTTCCTGCTGCAGCATTCCAGTGCAAACATGCATCCACGAATGCTCCAACTCATAGCACAGATCATTTTGGCAACTACAGTGGCTGTCATGCAATTTGTCCATCAATTCTAAAGCTCTGTGATGCTTGGCTATCCTACTGGTACTGCTGCTGCTGATGATGATAATGATGATGGCAAGAATGGTTTGGAAGAGCAAATCTCGCAACTGCAGTCCAAGAACTCAGAGCTGCTGGCTGCCATGACTGCATGGCTGACAGCAGAGTGGCAGTTTTGAAATTGAGAGACCAGCACCAGCACCCAGTGGGACCACGTCATTTTGGAGTCCTGGGAAGACCAGCAGTGGGTTGCAGAACTTTCGCATGCACAAGTCCACCTTTATTGGACTTTGTGATGTGCTGGCGCCTAGCCCTGAAACACAGCAACACCAAAATGAGGCAGGCTTTAATGGTTAAGAAGCAAGTGGCAATTGCACTGTATAAGTTTGCAACCCCCAACAGTTACTGGTCAGTGGCAAATCAGTTCAGGATGGGCAGCTCTACAGTGGGGTCCATCGTGATGGAGGTGGCCCTTGCAAGCTGTCGGTGTCTCCTTAGGAAGACTGTGACCCTGGGTGATATACTAGCCATAGTGAATGGCTTTGCTGCTCAGGGCTTTCCTAACTGTGTTGGGGCAATAGCTGGCACACACATCCCCATCATGACCCCGGCCCACCTGGCCTCGGAGTATATTAATTGAAAGGGGTACTTCTCCATGGGTTGGTAGATCACAACGGTCATTTTACCACCATCAGCATTGGCTGGTTAGGGAGGGTTCAAGGCGTGCGCATACTCTGAAATTTGGGACTGTATCGAAAGCTCCTAGATGAGACTTTTTCCCCTGATCAGAAAATCGAGATTGGCAATGTGGAGGTGCCCATTGTCATATTGGGCAACCCTGCTTACTATCTGCTTCCCTGCCTGATGAAACCCTACACAGAAGTTGTGGACCCCAGCAAGGAAAACTTTAATCACAGACTAAGTGCAGAATGGTGGTGGAATGCACCTTTGGACATTTAAAAGTAAGGTTCAGGTGTTTATTCACCCAATTAGACATTTCTGAAAGTAATGCCCCCACCATTATTACAGCCTGCACTATTTTGCACAACATATGTGAATCAAGGTGGGAGGCTTTCCCATCTATCTGGAATTGTGAAGCCGAGGCAATAGTCAGGGCTTACGTACAGCCGTCTACACTGCCATCCACCGGAAGCCATGCTCAGGCTGCAGCAATAAGGAAGGCTTTAAAAACTAGCTTCAGCAATGATCTGTAACACACATGCTACCCATGTATTTCTCTGCCACAATGCCAATCAATCATACCATGCTGTGATGAATGAATGCTTTCACTTGGTGGGAGGTAGTTAAGTTGCAGTAAATAGAATGCATGTGGCACTTCCCGCCCACCCTGCTTGGTTCCCTCAGCTGCGCATCTGCTGCGGACAAGAGGGTGTCAATGGGCAGCTGTGCCTTCAGCGGAACCCCTTCTCCCCTCACCTGCCTGGTTCTCTCAGCTGCACACCTGCTGCAGCCCAGGGAGTATCATTGGGCAGCTGTGCTTTCAGCTGCAACCCCTCCACCACCTGCCCCGTTCCCTCAGCTGTGTGTCTGCTGCAGACCAGGGAGTATCACCGGCCAGCTATGCCTTCAGCAGCATTCCCCTTCCCCCCACCTGCCCAGTTCCCTCAGCCAGGCATCTGCTGCACACTGGGGAGTATCATGAGGCAGCTGTGCCTTCAGTGGCACCTCCCTTCGCACCAACAGCCCATTTTGATTTGTGTTTCCGCCCACACTCCTGCAGGACAAGAAACCACATCAAGCGCAAGCTTCTCCCCTATCCACAGGGTTCATTATCCTATCAAAGAAAACTATCAGATTGGTTTGACATAACTTGTTCTTTACAAATCCATGCTGGCTGTTCCCTGTCACCTAACCACCTTCCGAGTGCTTGCAGATGATTTCTTTAATTACCTGCTCCAGTATCTTTCATGGCACTGAAGTTAAGCTGACTGGCCTGTAGTTTCCTGGGTTGTTCTTATTCCCCTTTTTATAGATGGGCACTATATTTGCCTTTTTCCCGTCTTCTGGAATCTCTCCTGTCTCCCATGATTTTCCAAAGATGATAGCTAAAGGCTCAGATACCTCCTCCATCAGCTCCTTGAGTATTCTAGGATGCATTTCATCAGGCCCTGGTGACTTGCAGACATCTAATTTTTCTAAGTGATTTTTAACTTGTTCTTTTTTTTATTTCAACTTCTAACCCAACCCCTTTCCCACTAGCATTCACTGTGTTCGGCATTCCTTCATCAGACTTCTCATTGAAGACCCAAACGAAGAAGTCATTAAACATCTCTGCCATTTCCAAGTTCCCTGTTACTGTTTCTCCCTCCTCACTGAGCCATGGCCCTACCCTGCCCCTGGTCTTCCTCTTGTTTCTAATGTATTTATAAAAAACCTTTGTTTCCCTTTATGCCTGTAGCTAGTATGAGCTCATTTTGTGCCTTAGCCTTTCTAATCTTGCTCCTGCATTCTTGTGTTGTTTGCCTACATGCTGGGGGAAGGGGGATTGGGAGGGGAAATACCCAGCAGAGCCCAGCAGCTGCCTGGCATGGGAAGAGTCCTGAGAAAATGAAGATAAATGCTGGGAAAGGGACATGTGGGGCAGGTGGGTGTGGAACTCCCACAGAGCCTGCAAACCACATTGTGGGATGGGAAATGGAGCACCTGCCAGATCCTTCCACAGGTTGCCAAAGAGGACATGACCCTCCTAAAGCTAACAGATACAGAAAAAGAACAGCTACTCCTGCTGTATGACCAAAAGCCTGGAAAACTGGCTAAAATACTGTGTGGTGCCGTGACACCAGATAGTTATCTGGTTGCCTGGAGTGGCAAGGTGTGCTACCGTGGAAGCCGCAACAAGTCAGGCCTATCTAAGAACCCAGTAAAAAAATACAGGGTGCCTGAATAAGGCCTTTGAGGAGATCTCCAAAAAGGGGAACAGCTCCACTCCAAGAAACATTAACACGCTGTTCTGAGGGGAACAGACTACAGCTGGCAAACCTATACCCATGCACAACCCTATAGCTATACCCACCTGAAGCCTCTTCTAGCATGCAGAAGAAATACTCACTCAAACCGCTTGCTCCAGGGTGCTTGGGGATTGGCATGGAGGTGACTGCTGTGGAGGGTCCCAGCATAGAGGAGAATGCCATGGAGTGGCCCATGGTGAAGATGGTCGATGGTGAAGAGCTCTAGGCTATCTGGAACAACTTTCTCTGTCCCCTGCTCATTGCTCCTCTCCCCTTGTCCATTGCCATCTTCCTCTGGGCCACCCTGCTCCTCCATGCTCACCCCAAGCTCCATACCAGGGCCTCCACAAGCATTGTAATTCAGCCCAGGCTCCGTGGTGGGGTCGCTACCCATAAGCATGTGCAGCAGCTGATAATAGCGACAGGTCTGTGGAGCAGTCCCTGACCACTGGTTGGTTTCCTGGACTCTTTGATAGGCCTGACAGAGTTCTTGAACCTTCCCTGGCACTGCATAGAGTCCCGGGAGTAACCTAGGGTGGCCATCCCATGCGCCATCTGATCATAGGTTGCCATGTTTCTCTTGGCCACCCAAAGTCTCTTTGCCACCGAATGGAGTCCCCAAATGGCAATGAGATCAAGAATCTCCTGGTGGGTCCAAGCTGGGTCTGTCTTGTGAGCCTGAGAAGTGCTAGTCAGATCACTACCCTGACCTGAGTGCTCATGATTGAAGTACAGGGCTACTGAAAATTGCTACCTATGCTGTGTGGTGGCTACCGATGTGGTGTGATGGCTATTGATGTGGTGCGAAGCGATGGCAAAGGGATTTTTTCATAATGGACTCCCTTTATATTTTCAGGGCTGGGCTGCTAAATTACAATGCAAACTTGAATTCAAATTCAATCAAAACTTCATGGTTTTACTTGATCTTCTTCCTGCACACCTGACAGCAGTGCACAATGAAACAGCCATACTTGGAGGGTCAATGAGTAGCTTTGTGGGATACATACAGGATACTTCTGGAGGCTAATAAAGTTGAATTGAGGACATGGCACTTCCACACTAGCAGTGATTTGAGATTTTAAATTCAGATTTGACCTGTCCCATAATATTGATATTTTGAAATCAGTATTACCGCTCAATAAATCAAGTTAACAGTATTAGGTGTGAAGACAGTCACGATTTAATATCAAGCTAATGTCTTGAAATTCGAATTTATCTCATAGTATAAATGCAGCCCTTATTATTTGGGATCCTGAGTATTTCCTCACACTACGTACTTTCTATCTGTTTCCCCATAGACATCACAGTGGTGGAACCTCCTCCCCAGTAGAGAAAGTTGGACAAAGATATCATTGTACTCTGCCATTTCTCCTCCGGTATTAACCAGGAGGGATCAAGAGAGAGCAATAAGTCCTCCCTCCACTTCCATAAGCACTGAGTTCACTACCATCACACCCCACCTTGCTTCCACTAGCTGGACTGCTCCGGATTTGGAATTAGATTCCATGCAGTGCAACTTGTTACCTGACTGCAGAACTGACCCTCCTTGCCCCGCCACTTCTATTACTTATTAAAATCAAACTTTGCCCTTGTGATTTGTCAAGTAGTGAAAGATGCTTTGTAAAATAATAGACTGCCTGACTTACTGAATTTTGAATGATCATAAAGTGCATTACCCAGAAGGGATTATTTTTATTGTAATGAAGAATTAAGAACTTTAGCTGAATGACAGAGTATTTGCCAGATTTTCCAAGGCTCTTGCAGATATGAGATAGCAATCAATACATAGCAGCAAAGAATCCAATTATTAATGAACACAACATGGAAGCATCTTCTATGATAGCTAGGCCAGAGATTAATACAAACATTCTGTTATACCTGCCAGCCAGCATGCTGCAAACAGGATGAATGCAGCTTAGAGAAACAAATATATTCATTATGTTATTTAATATGCTCTCTGCAGAGCTGAAAATTAGGTTTCAGTCATTCTGACCAAGTTTACTTTTTAGGATAAAAAGGTAGGGTGAGAAGTTGGCATTATGGCTGTGGAGATATAATGATGCATAGGAAACACATTCAGCATCTCTGGACAGTGCTTGACACACTTAAATTAAGTAAGCATCATACTTGCAATTTCTGTAGCAAATTAAAACCTTGGTACCTCCAAAAACATCAAAAAGCTGAAATTTTATCCCACAGGAATCTCATACAATCACATAAAGTGTTTGGAACTGTTACCTATTAGCCATAGATCTATTCAGAGCCTTCCCCTATAAATAATATAGCAACAGTTTTGTTCAAGAGAAGAGAGAGCAAAGACTCATAATTTCTCCAGTAGGATCTGCTAGAGGAAGTTGGTTTTGGGAATCAAGCCCCAGCTTGTCTTTTACTTTGGGAAATGCAGAAATGTAGTGTTCATCTAAGCTGAATACTTTAAAGGATGCTAATGTTTCAGATTAGTTCACTCAGACCTGGTCTACACTAGAAAGTACTTTTGAAAAATTGTTTGAAGGTAGGGACTTTTTTGAAATACACCACAGAGCATCTACACACAAAACAAGCTCTTTTGAAAGGACTTTTGAAAGAACGTGGCCCATCTTTTGGAAGCACTCGTCCATTCCCGTGTCAGGAAGAGCGCCTTCTTTCGAAAGACTCTTTTGAAAGAAAATGTGTATAGGTGCTCCACGGCCTCTCTTTTGAAAGAGCACTCCTCCATGGCACCGGCCAGCTGGAGCACGGAGATGCCCCTGCCAGAACCATCAGGGCTCTATGGTCTTTGTGCCTGGTTTTGTTTAATGATGCAGGGATCCATGGCAGAAACCCCATGGCAGGAAACTGAGAAAGTACTAGCAGCAGGGATGACATGAGCCTCCTGCAGCATACCCTCCTGCTGATGCTCCATCACCACAAGCCACCCCAGTGTCCCCATGACCAGCAGCTAGAAGCCCCGTGCCCACGAGGAACCCCACTACAAGCTGGTGGAAGGCTCCCAGGAGCCCAGCCAGGGTGCAAAAAAGAGGGCCCCATTGTGAATTTAGGTGTAGATGAAGGACCTCCTCGGACTGTGGAGGTTATCTTTCAGACCACTGGCTGGTGCAGCAATGCTGCAGCTTTCGGCCATTTCTCCACTGGCCTGACCCACCCGGGAGCATCCCACTTGCATGCCAGATCAAGTAAGATCCAAGGTTAAGGAGCCATGGCAGGCCTACTATTGGGCCTGAGATGCAGCCAGCCACTGGGGGCAGCACCCATCAGCTGCTCCCACTACAAGGAGCTGGACTGCCTTCTCAGGCAGAAGGAAGCAGCCCCTGCTGCAGTGGTGCTGGGCACCGTGGGGCCCAACCCAAAGCCTGAGCAGGAGCCGGAGGACCAGCTGGGCCCCTTGGTCCACATCAATGCAAAGGGGCTAGATCCAGAGGTCACAGCCAAGGATGAGGGTTCTACAGATGGCACCCTCATAATCGCCATCCAATTCGGGTCATTGAGTCAGGCACCCTCCACCTGGCCTGCTCCAAATTCCTCAAGGAACCCCACAGTAGGTAAACAGCACTTTGGCTACCCCAGAGAACGGGGACAGATCACCTATCACCACTACAGCCATCAGTATGCCGGGCACACAGCTGCCGGCCCTGTCCAGATGCGCCCCAGATGGCCGCATCCCCTGGGCTGTGGAAAGGGCCACATGTGGCACAGCACCACATTGTGGAGGGTGCTTGGGAGCTGGTCATTGGAGCCTCCTAGCAAAAGCCTCCTGGAGGGCCTCCCTGACCAACACCCCATCCCAGTGTGCCTGGCGGCATGGGCCGGCTGCTCATAGTTGGGGCCAGCATCAGCAGCCCACCACTGCACGAATAGCTCACATTTGCTTTCCACAATATTATGGAGAGTGCGGCATGCCCCCACTATGGCAGGCACATTGTGGAGGCCAACCTCCAGCTGCATGAGGAGGCAATGAAAGTGCCCTTTCAGGTTCTCAAACACCCACTCCCAGGTGTTGCAGGCTAGTTCATGAGGGCATTAAAAAGATTCCGGCTAAGGTCTATATGGTTTGTGTGGGGCCACATGAGCCGGGGTACAGCAGGTAGGTGGCATCAGCCACGATGGAGGAGGGCATGTTCATGTTCATGTTCATGTCCCCAGCCAGGAGCTCCCACAGGTGGATATAGGTCCCCTCCTCCAGCCTGCACCTGAGCCATCAGTTCCTGAATACCCAGGCACCATGGGCTCAGCAGGATCAGTCCACATGGAGGTTCATAAAGCATCCTTTGGAGTCCATGAGGGCATGGAGCACCACAGAGTGTTACCCCTTTCCACTGGTGTAGCACCTGCGCTGTGGTCCAGGGCCTGGATTGCAATGTGAGTCCCATCCAGCATGCCAAAACAGTTGGGGAAGCTTAGGGCTGCAAATCCTGTGAGGGCAGTGTCAAGGTCCCTGACACAGACAACCTTCTGCAGGAGGGTGCCGTTAATCGCCCTGATGACCTGCATGGGATGGAGGGTGTATGTACTTGTGAGTGCATTGTGGGGTGCCCTGGAGCCCACCATCCCCACCTCCTACCCCTGTCTCTCCCTCCAAGCCCCCCTCCCTTGTCCCTTCTGACCCCCACCCCCACCACTCCAGGGATCCTCTCTCCTCTCCCTTCCAGCTCTCTGCCCCTTTCCCTTCCCAGCCCCCTGTATCCGGTCCTCTCCAGGGGCCCTGTCCCTAGTCCTGCAGGGTCCTTCATGCCCAGGATGCTCCTGCACCCTGTGTCATGTGTCTGACCCAAGCATGCCTCCATAAGGATGACCCCGACGGTTGCCTTGCCCATCCTGAACTAGTGCTCCATGGAGCAGTGGCTGTTCAGGGTGGCCAGCTTCCATATTGTGACAGCAACCCTCTTCTCCTGGGGAAGTGCAGGCCTCATCCAGGTGTCCTGGTACTGGAGGGCTGGAGCAAGCCAGTGACATAGTGCCAGAAACATCCACTTGGTCATATGGAAGTTCTGGAGCCAGCAGTTGTCATCCAACTCACCCATCACAAGCTGGTCCCACCACTCAGAGCTTGTGAGATAACCCCACAGGCATGGGACTGCAGGGAGGATGGGGCACAGACTGTGCCCTGTGGAGGGACCTGCATGACTGTGGTGAGAGGGGTCAGCTGCCAAAGGAGGTAAAGGGTGGCAACAACCACCATGGCCAGTGCTGCTGTGGATCCATGGGTCTCTCCAGTGGCTCCGCTCCAGGCACAGGGTCTGCTGTACTGTCAGCATGTGCAGGCTGAGGGTGTTTTGGGGGGGCTCTTTAAAGGAGCAGCTGAGTGTTGTCCACGGAAAGGCTTGTCAGTCGTGCGATCCCAGTCATGGCATTTCCTGGCCCATTCTTTCAAAAGAGCTCCTGGAGCTGTGTGGACGCTCTCTTTTGAAAGAGTGGGCTGGTCTTTTGAAAGAGCAGATTGAAGGCTCGATCTGCTGTTTGTGTGTGGACACTTCCTTTTCGACAGCCAATCTTCCACAAGATACCTTCTGGACAATAGCCTTTTGAAAGTTTGTTTTAGTGTAGCCATAGCCTAACAGGAGAGGAGGGCGAGATACAACCTGCCCACAAAGCCTTTGAATCCAGCCCACAGCCTGCCCCACTGGGACCCTTAGGCAGGGTCCCTGCCTGCTGAAGCCCTATGTTCCTCAAATGCCATGTCTCTCTCCCCTGCAGAGAGGCACATGGAGCAGCCAGCCATTTTGAGCAGCCTAGTAATGTGGCAGGCAGGCTGAGGGTGGTTCTGGGCTTTTGGCTGGGAGCTGCCTAGGAAAGCCTCTCCCAGTCAGAGCCTTCATCTGGCACCCCCACCCATATCTGAACTCCCTACCCCAGGTCACCACCCCCTGGGCAACCCCTCCTCAGGTAACAGCTCCCTCCCACACCTTGTTCCATCTTCCACACCCCTCCCCCAGGTCAGAATCCTCTACTTTACCCATATCCCTTCCTGGACCCTGCACCTCAGTCCCCTGCCCCAGGTCATCATCTCCTCCTTCAAACAAATTCTACCTCAGACTCCACACTCTCTTTTGCACCCAATCCCCTACCCGGAGCTCCCTTCTTCACTCAACCTCTGACCCTACACCTTCTCTATAGAAAAGTGCAGCCCTTCATCACTTATTGAAATCTTGGAGTGCCCCTTCCCTCCCAAAACAAAACTTATTGCCCACCCTGACTGAGAGTTGTGTCAGGATGCAGAAGTACCAGGGAATGGTTTAGCAGTATGTTAATCCTCATCAGATTAACGGAGAGCCTTTAGCATCCCAGATGTATTTCTGCTTATCATGTTTCAGTCTGTGAGGGGATTACAGAATTTTTAACTCCAATTATTGGCATCTCACAAAAGTTGCTGCAGTTTTCCTTTCATTGCCCTAGAAGTGGAAGACATGGAAATAGCATTACTGCACTGACCAATGGGTTATCTAAGAAACCTCTTTGTTTATTATGAGTGGAACTACCATCACCTCTTATCATTAAATTAGTCAGACATTGCCTATAAAAAACACTGTTTTAACAGTTGTTTTTAATGCGGGCAAACTTTAACTATTGAAAATGAAAACTTTCCACCTGGGTTGTCTGCCATAAACTGATTTTCTTTCCTGGATATGTTGGCCAAATGGTTCAGCTGTTTATGAGAATAGAGATATGAAAAATACATTATTTTGCCCATGTTAAAATACCCCAAAAGCTTTTATTTGAAAATACTTTTGAACAGGGACCTGGAGTCTGGAAGGGGGTTACTTTTGCCATCCCTGTGAAAATCTGTCAACATTTAACCAAGTTATATAGAGTCTGACATCTTTGATTTTAAGAGACAAAATCTCTGCAGGTCCTGTCCCCACTTATCTTGCTCAGGTGTTTCACAGCTGCTCGTCCTGAACAGACAGCTGATGTGCCCACCTCTTACAGTGCAAGTGAGCTGTTACATGTCAGAGAAACTCACATGGGCCATCACCACAGAGCAAACAAGCATTTCCATCTCCTCACAGCTGCGACCATCAACAGTCTGTTTATGTGCTATCCCCACAGAGTGAAGGTGCATGCTGTAGGTCAAGGCCACTAGGGCTCGCAAGCAGTTTGTCAGTAAAGGCTGTTCCAGGTCGGAGTGGACCAGGCAATGAGAACAGGGTACCTGTCACACCTGTGCTATGACTTATGCATGGAAACAGAAGCCATCTGATTTAAATGCAGAAAAGCTGAAAGCTGGACCAGGGTGAAGTGAAAGAAGTCTGCACAGACATACGCATCTGATAAGTTTGGGAAGAGAACAGGAAGAGAAGTTGGGACTGATTGGACAGGAAGACTAAGTGGCATCCAGGAGGAAGAGAGAAGGTCAGGAACGGTTGTGTGGAGAGGCTGGGACTTGGATAGGGAAGGACTTGGAACTAGTAAGTTGAGACTTGGAGCCAATTGTCTGGGGTGATAAAAAACAGCTATTAGGACTGGCTGCACAAGGGCACTGAGATTAGAAGCCACTGGGGGAATAGGAGTGGGGTGAGAAGATAAGATGGAGCCAGATATAATGTGAAGAAAGGGTGTGGGGGATAACTAGGACTGGCTGGGTAATGAGACTCGTACAAGGAACCAAGGAGCAGGGAGCCTGGGTCAAGGAATCAGGGAGAGTTGTGGGTGGGAAACTGAGACTGGGTTAGGAGTAGGAAGGGAGATCAAGACTAGGAACCAATATGACTGGGAGAAGAGGGACAGCTGGGACTAGGAGCTGAGAGGGGAAAACTGGGACTAGATGGAAAAAGAGATTAGGACTGGAGTGCTGAAGGGAAGACTGTGAGTTGTGGGAGGGGATTGGGACTCTGACAGTCAGCTTGGAAAAGGAGACAAGGACTGGATTAGGCCCTATTACCTTTGTAAGGTTTTTAAAGATAGCCCAGGAATAAGGGAAGAAGACTATATTTGCTGACATATAGAAAACCCTATAATATCTAAATAGATAGCATCGATCAAAGTTCATGATCTATGCAATCACCTGGCAATGACACTATGTTTGCTAGTCTTGAATACATTTGGCTGATAAAATAACACAGATATCAGTATCAAGGGCAGTTGCAGACCACAAGTGTATGAAACCATACAAAACCTTTTTAGAAGTTTTTTGATAAAAAGAATTTTTCTGGCTGAGGTTAGTTTTATTTGGCAGAGTCTCAACAGTGTGTTCTATAGTTGTTATAACATTTTTGAAAAGCTTCTGGTCCACTAGAAGCTTGAAGTAATAGAGACATTGAATTGCTCATTCTTGGTCTTTTGGCTTTACTAATAGTATGGGAAACCCATGGAAAGCATGCCACAAGCAAGACATCTCTGAGCTATAAAAGGATTGGGTTATGGCCAATTAACACTCATCAGGCAGCTTTGGTATCCACTGCAGACTTTTTTTTTTTCCAAACAGTGGCCTAAACGACTGAAGAATGTCCATCTCACCACAAGATATGAATGGGGAATGCCATTGGAGGACTTGAAGAGTGTCACTGAAAGGTCAAGCAGTATCCGTAAAGGTGTGCTGTGTAACTCTGCATTTCCTGCATTCATGATTCTGGATAAGCTAAGAAAGAGATGCCAAAAGAAATGCATTTCAGTATGGAATATACTAGGATGGTGTTAATTGAAGACATATATATTGTGAAAATGCATTGGTTTTGTCACCCATTAAAAGTTGTTGATTTAGTGGGCAAAGGAAAACTGGAAAGGTGTGTTTGTGGATAAGCTTTCAAGCTTGTCTTTCAGTATAAAAGACTCAGAACAGAGGTGAAGAAGCCAACGAATGAGAAGAATACAGAAGACATTTGTGCATCTAGTGAGTAGCATGTTATACAATAAGTGACATGCTAATTTCCTCTCTGAGTATTGTATTCTGTGTCCTTGCTAAAGTTTATTATCAGGTAAATTAAACTGGAACCTGCTGCCTCCAGTACATCACCAAGTCCAGAGAATAAATACATTCAATTACTTTTTTTAATGCAGAAAAGAAAATTGATTTTATTTCCACATTAACAGTCAAGTGGAGTAATGTGTGCTGTCTATGGTGTGTATTAGGTGCTGTATCATCTGGTTACACAACACTGCATGGGGCTGCTTGGAAGCTAAGGCAAATTAGAAAAATGATAATAAAAATCCAACTTCTGTAAAGCTTGTTAATTTCATAGTTCCTCTAAGAATGCTTGTTTAATAATATGAAGTGATTAAGGCAGAATGAATTATTCTAATGTTGACCTAATGTTCTAATATTGACCTATTGACACTGAAAAACTGTCTGAGAACAAGGTCTGTGGTGCTTCTAGGATCATTTTGGAAGTAGGGTATTCATGGAACTGTGATCTTACCTTTACTTTCCCTGCCAGCAAGGGGAGCAGGTAGAATGTTTGGCTGTCCATGCTGCTCAAGCATCTACCATTATGTATGATCTATTCTCCTTTATTGGCTACAAACATGGTGTCAGCTAGTTATCATAGATTTCAGGGAATCATATCATGTTGCCTCATATGACTTACTTATTTCTCAATATGGGATGCTGTTCAGCACTCTCAGAATGTCTCCTATGTGGTCCTTAGACTGTGCTATAGAATTTCTTTTTGAATCCTAACATAACCCTGAACAGCTACTCCTTTATGAGGTACCATTTTTCCCAAAAGATGTAAAGTATCATTAGAAATAAAGAAATTCCTAGCTAATGCCATTATGGAGCTTGCTGATGGCTGTGTGGGGGTGTTACCTATTGTAATTATGCAGAATAGATCAGGGACTGTATAGCTGTGTCTACACGTGCACGCTACTTCGAAGTAGCGGCACTAACTTCGAAATAGCGCCCGTCGCGGCTACACGCGTCGGGCGCTATTTCGAAGTTAACTTCGACGTTAGGCGGCGAGACGTCGAAGTCGCTAACCTCATGAGGGGATCGGAATAGCGCCCTACTTCGACGTTCAACGTCGAAGTAGGGACCGTGTAGACGATCCTCGTCCCGCAACGTCGAAATTGCTGGGTCCTCCATGGAGGCCATCAGCTGGGGGGTTGAGAGATGCTCTCTCTCCAGCCCCTGCGGGGCTCTATGGTCACCGTGGGCAGCAGCCCTTAGCCCAGGGCTTCTGGCTGCTGCTGCGGCAGCTGGGGATCCATGCTGCAGGCACAGGGTCTGCAACCAGTTGTCGGCTCTGTGGATCTTGTGTTGTTTAGTGCAACTGTGTCTGGGAGGGGCCCTTTAAGGGAGCGGCTGGCTGTTGAGTCTGCCCTGTGACCCTGTCTGCAGCTGTGCCTGGCACCCTTATTTCGATGTGTGCTACTTTGGCATGTAGACGTACCCTCGCAGCGCCTATTTCGATGTGGTGCCGCGCAACGTCGAAGTTGAACATCGACGTTGCCAGCCCTGGAGGACGTGTAGACATTATTCATCGAAACAGCCTATTTCGATGTTGGCTTCACGTGTAGACGTAGCCTATGTGTGATTGAGGGAAAATTGAGAAAGCCGTTACAGCAGGTAGTGCATAGAACCAGGTTGAGATGGAGGGGTGCAGAACAGCATTTCAGTAACATCCTGGATCTTCACCTTTAAGCTTACCTGTCAGGGCCATGTAGAGTTTAAGTGGGGGACAGAGTGGTTGGGAGTAAGGAAGAGAGATTGGATGGGCCTGGACAAAAAGGCAACAGAGTTGTGAGACTAGGCCAAAAATAGAGAGGAGGAATCTGTGGAGGAAAAATAGGGGCAGATATAAGGGGAGAGAAGAGCATGAAGGGAGAGAGGAGGGACATGAAAAGAGGCTGAAAAAATGCAGACCACACTCCTGGGGACAGAGACAGCCTGAGGGGAAATGGCACCCTGGGTAAACTTGTGTTTGGTGCCCCTTGCCCCTGTGGGCAAGGCACCCCCATTTTTCTCTTGACACCAATGTGCTCCCCAACCCTTGTGCCCCAGTCCTGTACCCCCTTTGCCACTAACCCCTGCATTATGCCTCCTTTGCCTCATCTTCTTCACAGAACCACATTTACCCCTTATCCCTGCACATTGCTCATGCCTGAGCTCCCAACCCCAGCCCTGTGCTGCCTGCATGCTCCACCACATGCCCCCTCACAGCCCCATATCACCCTCCTCCTAATGCTTACCAATACCCATGCCCACTGATCCCTCACCCAGAGGTTTCCACCACATGTCCCTGTACCCAGGGTTTTCCCATCCACAGACACACTCACTGCCCCAGGTAGGGAGTTGGCCATGAGAAACCTCCGTGTGCATGTCAAAAGACCCCAGGGAAGCATTTTACATGATGACTGGGATGTCAGTCATGGTCCCAAAGCCACACAGCTGACAACAATGGCTGAGTCTAGCCCTCTGCCCTCTGCCTGCCACTTCTCTGTTCCATCACCTTCCAAATGGCCTTTCATTCTCTCTAAAACTGAGCATTTCCCTTTAAGCCTGCAAAGAAAAAGGGTGCTTGGGCTGTGCAGTTGAATAAGAAAAGGAATCAAATTCATCAGTGCTAAAGGAAAATAAAGCAGGGAAGTGTCACGGATTCCATCCTTCCTTTCCATGTCTCGCACTCTCTTAATTCAGATTTCAATGCTGAGTCCAGCTCCCTTGAGCCATCACAAGTCCTCCTCTGCCCCCACAAGCTCAGTCCCTGCTTGGCTCTCCGCTTCTCTTCCTAACCCCCTGTCTGTGCCTACCCTTGCTGGGCTTCCCTGCTTGCCCCTGCCCAGCCCCACAGGCTCCCATAGGTATTATATAACATGGAGTCAAAGTTTCACTGATGGCCCAGCTGCCCCTGCTGAAGACCGAGCAGCATACGCAGGGGTGGCCAGAGGTATTCTGACGCTCTCCACGCAGTGATGGACAGTGACACTCTGGACTTGGGAATGGGAGGTATGTGGAGCTGGCGGCCTCAGCCAGCTGTCTGAGAAGTAAATGATTGGGGGTCAGGGGCCAGGAGAAGCCATGCAGGCCCAGCACTAGGGAGAGGAAGAGAGCATCCAGAAAGGAGTCTGGACCATGCTATGGTCAAATGAAGTCCCACCACAGCCAGTGAGGAGAAGCTCAAGCCCTGCGAGCTGCCTCCTGACTACAGTGACATGGGCATGTGCCCAGTTTGCCCAGACATAAAGCTGGCACTGACTGGGTACTATCACAACAAAAGAGGAAAGGGATACGGGAAGAAGGGACACTGGTCAGAAAGTTCTGGAGTTCTGTTACAAAAAGTTTAAAGGTTCTACAGAGCCTGGCACAGGTAAACAGAGACTCACAGGTGGGGGCAAGCAGGGACATGCACCCCCAATAATTGTCCTGGGCCCAGAAATCCAGCACCAGGGCTGTGGCTGTGGTGGGGAGCATGAGCTTTTCCCAGAGGCAGGGACCTGGGAGACTCAAAAGGAATCAAAGTTGAATTTCTGCACATGCCCTGGAAACTTGTGAGGAAAAGAGAGATTCACCTTACTCAGGGGTAAGTTAAATACCACAATACTTGATTTGGAGGGTCTGAATATATAATCTGGGATTTCAAGTATCAACAGAATCTTTTACACAATTTGCCCATCTCCAGTAGGAATAGCATCTACAGTGAATGCTAAAAATCTTCTGCCCCGTTTTATACAAAACAGACGAAGTAGTGTCAGCAGCCATAGCTCCTGTGACCTGAGCAAGATTCGTGTTCCCATAATCCATCAGTGTTATCTCTTAAGCTGCTGTCTTCTCTTTTCAGCTTGCAGCAAATACAGTCGCATTACAAAAAGTGCACAAATCACCTTTCGAAGTCTGTGTGTGGTAGTGAGAGGAAGGGGCTAAACAAAGGCCTGGCAGTGCAGGGGCTAAACAAAGCCTGTTTGCCCAATTAGCCCTGCCCCGTTTCACCTGCAGCCAGTGCCAGGCATGGAGAGAGGATAAAAGGAGGGAAGGTCAGGGCTGTCCAGCAAGGAGGCAGAAGTTGGTTCTGCTGTCAGCAGGAGGATGCTGTGTCTAAACCTTCACCCAGTGGTAAAGGGGGAGCACCCTAAAAAAACCCACTAAGGAGGGGGAAACTGGTCTCTTGGGGCCATGATCCAAATTAATGGTATACCCTGGGCCCCTAGGTAACACAGGGACCTAACCACTAGGCAATCCTGCTGCTAGGGGGACCCAGCTACAGGCATTTACATCAGTAACATTGGCTAACTAAAGGGCTGCATCACTGAGCAGCTTCACCAGGTCTGATTCAGCTTTAGCCCTGATATTGTTTCCTGATGGGAGAGGTATTGGTGACTCTTCACATTGTGAGATAGACTAGAAGGTCAAAAGCCCCATGATAAATTCTGAAATGAGCAGCACGCTGGGTATGCCAGAGTAAAAAATGAAATAACACAAACCTGCTTGTGCTGGGGGGCGGGGGCAGGGAAAGCATGTGGTCAACAAAACTGACTACTTCCTCTGGCTTTGGATAAAGCAAACGTATTTTAGGCCAGGTTCTCAGCTGCTACAAATTTCACTGCACCAGCATAGTCTATGTATCAGATTTTCCTTTACTGAAAATCAGCAGGGCCTCATTGGCTGTAGTGGTGCTTGTCTGACACTGATAATCTGAGAATATGCGCTTGCATTTGCATCTAAAACTGCATTTACTTCAGAATTGTTCACGTTTCTGCGAAATAAATGATAGCTTTCACTGTTGTGACGATGTGGTCAGAGCCCTAAATTGGAAATCGTGGAGGCCAGAGTTCTGTCAGCCCCATGGATGCTGGTACATCCTGTTGCCTTGACCAAATAATTTATTATCAGTGCCTCAGTTTCCCCATGTGAGAAATAGCTTCACCCACCCTGGTGTCAGGAAGATTGATCTGAATTCATCCCTGCAGTAAGTCAACGGTGTATGTGATGTGCTTGGGGGATGTAAACACTAATAATTTTTACATCTGTATTTTCATTGCAAAAATGGTTCAAAAATTCCTTATGGCAATGCTCTGTCTGTGTTATCTTAAGTTGGTTTTAGCATGGACTTTGGATTTTTAAATTTCAATAAAGGTTATAGTTATTCATTAACAACAGTGAAATTTTATCTTTAACTAAATTGGAACCATGTCTAATTTTTCAGTTAAATAATGAAGTAACAGCTGTATGAAAAAGCTCAATTGTTTAGCTCAATCTTTCTCTGCCCTACTGATGACCCCGGGGCTCTCCTGTGTACTGTACATAATCAGTGGTCCAGATTCACTAGATTCAAACCTGGTGAGCAGCTGCCAAGCTGGAGCCCTAAACCATAATAAAATAGCTTCAGAACTGCCCTCTCTTAAGCCTGCTGAGTATTTCAAAGGGTCACTATGGGGCTGTGGAGGTTGAGCTGGACAGTTATTTGCCACCTATTCCCAGTAGGTTGGTACCAGGGGAAGAGAGGCATGATGTAGGAATGATCACCATACCATCTGTGATTCCCCTGTGCTATGATAATATCTAGGTTACCCACAGCTCTATCATAGGTTTTAATTTGCTTACAGCGGTGTTTGCCTTTTTCATGAAAAAATGTACGTATTGGTTTCCTTTCGAGGTGAATTAAATGACAGCACCACCGCAAAACCTAGCTATGGTTTTCTGAAGGCTTATGGCACTGCACTGTAGTGCCACAACTGCAGCTGCCAGACTACAGGAGTTCTCTGATATATGCCCCTTAAAGTAATCAGCATGACCAATTGTCCATATGGCATATCTGAATCCTGCCCATGCACTCTTTGCTATGGAGAGCACATGACATGCCCCTTTGATCCTAGATTATGTGTAGTATTTTCCTAGATTGAGCTGGGGTTTGAAATTACTCACCCTTCTCCCCTGAAACCCTCCCCAGACAGCACAGCCATAAAGCAGGGCTCCTTAGTGCAAAGAAGTTACAGAGGACTGCCGGCATGCCAGACCCACACAGCTGGCGACACAGTGAATCCTGGGCAGCCTGTCTTTATGCAGTGTACTCTTGTCAGTTCTACTGCTGCTTGTACATTGCAGGCCTGTGCAAAACAAACTGAATATATATGTATGCATCCAAGATCAATGTGCTAGAAAGATTGAGACACTGTTATGCTTGCCTCCTCCAGACTGATTCCTATTGTCTGTCAGTGTTTGATAGATGGTAGCACTTCATAGCTTGTGTAGTTGGTTCCTTGCTTAAACACTCAAAAGAGAAAAATGTAACAATTTTCTTCAAAATTGCCTGTAAACATCATGCACCAGCTAAAACCTATTGCTCAGCACAGCACAACCAAATGACAACTAGAGCTTGGACCCATGCTGAAGAGCTCAAGCTCCAAGAAACCCTAGTTGAGCTTGACAGCTGCAAAAAGAATAAAGGAAAAGCCAAGGTATTATGCCTGCTACCTGCCTAGATAAACCAAAAGAAAAAGTGAAGTAGTACTGAATGAATACCGGTGGGATCCGTGTTTACCATGCACATAGCAAACGTGTACTCCTGTGTGAGGAAATATAAGGATTTAGGAAGACATTTTGAGTGTACAGGAGCCATCTGTAAATAGGTGGGGTCGTTCTTTTGTCATAGGCTGAAAAGGACTTGGAAAAAGGGCATTGCACACTTCCATATGCTGTTGCTGTCTCCTACAGCTGCAGTAGTACAGAGTTCTTACACACAGTTCCCGTGGGTTTTATTCAGCTCCCCAATGGCCCTTACAGCCACACCTAGAAAGCATTTTTAAACAATGGTTGGCATCACATGAATTAGTATATAGAGCAGGGGTGAGCAACCCCCAGCAAGGTGCCAAGAATGGCACGTGAGCCAATTTTCATTGTCATGTGAGGACGGAGCTCAACCTACCACCTTTTCCTCCATGCAGGCAGGAGTTTGTTCAAAGCCATGCCACCCGTGGATTAAGAAAAGACCAGTTAATGCTCTCAACCACCACCTCACTAGTAAAGCTCTGCATCTTAATTTATTTATTAATGAAGCTGTTGTAAATAGGACTATTAATGATTTTTAGAAGTATCTCTGGCACTTGGACCATACATAGAGATCAAAAGGTCACATTTTAGCACTCTTCCTCAGAAAGGTTGCTGACCTTGTTACAGAGCTTAATTCTGTAATACCTGTGCAGGTCTTGACCTTTTCACACCTTTCTGTAACAAGTTCATACCGTATAGCATATAGCTGCTGTAGCTGCCACTGTTTGCAATATATATAAAACCTTTCATGCCATGTGTCATAGTGAACTACAGAAACAAGTAACTTTAGTAACAAATAACCATAGCAAGCATCACTGGGAGAAATTAGAAGTCCAGAAAAATCAAGGAAATTAGCGAATCATGCATAATGCTTGGGAAATTTTCTCCATCAGTGTAGATACTTGGACCACACAACACTTTGGTGGAGTTAACTGTGTGATAAATTGTGGTTCGTTGTGATATACACTGGAACATCTTTAGTTGAGCAACCCTGGGAAATAGGCTATGATGAATTATGGAATTTCTGGTCTGAATTTCTGGTCTATGGAGCTGCGTCTACACGTGCACGCTACTTCGAAGTAGCGGCACCAACTTCGAAATAGCGCCCGTCGCGTCTACACGCGTCGGGCGCTATTTCGAAGTTAACTTCGACGTTAGGCGGCGAGACGTCAAAGTCGCTAACCTCATGAGGAAATAGGAATAGTGCCCTACTTCGACGTTCAACGTCGAAGTAGGGACCGTGTAGACGATCCGCGTCCTGCAACGTCGAAATTGCTGGGTCCTCCATGGCGGCCATCAGCTGGGGGGTTGAGAGATGCTCTCTCTCCAGCCCCTGCGGGGCTCTATGGTCACCGTGGGCAGCAGCCCTTAGCCCAGGGCTTCTGGCTGCTTCTGCGGCAACTGGGGATCTATGCTGCAGGCACAGGGTCTGCAACCAGTTGTCAGCTCTGTGGATCTTGTGTTGTTTAGTGCAACTGTGTCTGGGAGGGGCCCTTTAAGGGAGCGGCTGGCTGTTGAGTCCGCCCTGTGACCCTGTCTGCAGCTGTGCCTGGCATCCCTATTTCGATGTGTGCTACTTTGACGTGTAGACGTTCCCTCGCTGCGCCTATTTCGATGTTGGGCTGAGCAACGTCGAAGTTGAACATCGACGTTGCTGGCCCTGGAGGACGTGTAGACGTTATTCATCAAAATAGACTATTTCAATGTCGCAACATCGAAATAAGCTATTTCGATGTTGGCTGCACGTGTAGACGTAGCCTGGGTGTTCACCATAATGAAGGTTAAACAAAGTCTATTAGTAAAGCTTTTGTGCGTACAACCATTATAGACTATTGTATAGGTATAAATGTTATAAAGAATTCATTCTATTTAAACTGTTCTTTGTTTTTGCTATCATATGTAGGTAACTATGCAGAAAACAACTAATTGTACAGTACAATTCTCTGTTATTTCTCCTGTTTACAAGTTAAATTTGTGCTAGACATTGCAGTGTGTGTGTATGTATGTGTGTGTGTGTGTGTGTGTGTGTATACTTTGTGTTGCGCTGAATGTAACCTTATTTTGTTTTGATTATCATTATGGCTCTCCAGCCATGTGAGGGTCTGAACCACGGGTGTTCTCAGATCAGACATCTGGATTAAGAAGGTTCAAGTATCTTATGGAGCCAGGTGATTAATTTCATTTGCATTCATTTTAACTGCATCACCCATACTGTGCCCATTACTCAGTCTCCACAGGTAGGTACTTTGAACCTATCAAGAATGCAAAAATACCAACATTTCAGAGAAATGGTTCCTATTTATTTGTGCCATTCACTCGGAATTTATATTCAAGCCTTTTCAAAATCAGTGAAAAGGGAAAGGTAAATTGATTTATAGGGAGGTTCAATAGCTTTCCTTTAGATTAAAAAAAATTGCCTTCCCTCTCGTCCCCCCCACCCCATCTCCAACATCATTTAAAAAGTGGTGTGATCACCCATGTGTGAAAAATAGTGTGGTTATGTTCCCTGATTTATAAATAGGAATTTATAATGGAAAAGTTGTCACAACCTAAAGTATGCTTGTTTCAAACACGCTGTCCTAATCAACAATGCATTAATTAGCAGTACAGAGATAAACACACCAAGGAAAATATCTTTTGTTTCTCACAAAATTTCACTCTTTGAATACCAGAATGTTATGTCTGCTAGTTCCTGTGAAGTGGATACTCACTGGGTTTCATGGGCACATGCACTTTATTTGCCATGGGTCGAGGCTGTTACCTTTAAAAACATGCTAATCCCTGTTTGAAAGTTCTGCAGAAAAAGACATTCAGTTTAAGATATTTATTTATGTTTGTGTTACTTTTGTTTCCTACCGCGAAGGAAATATGCCTAAAAAGCATGATCCTTAAAGCTCAAATTTTGCAGCTGACTCCTTACATTATGCTGAGACTGTGCAGAGCAGAGTTCCATCCAAACAGAATCACAAGCAGGAGGTAGACCTAGCAGTTAGTGAACCTGCCCCTGAAAACATACTCTTCAGTTTGAGATATCATAGTTAACATGAAGAGTCTCTGATGTTGACAGTGACTGCAGATGAGGAGTAATCTGTAGGAAAAGTGATGAGCCCCTAAATAGTGAAGTTCATGTTCTCAAGCAAGTGTCCAAAGTGATAAAATTTGAGGGGAAAAGCAATACAGAAAATGAGTGATAGATAACCAGGGCTCTTTGTTAAAACAAATAGTTCTACAGTGAGATGACAGTAGGTCTTTACAAGGACATTTGTAAAGTTCATTTGTTCACAGTTTCTCTGTGATCATTTGAAAAAGAAATGAATCAGACAAATTGCTCACAACGTTTGTCCTTAAGGCTAGTATTATTGATATTTAACAAGTACTTGTCATTCTACTGACATGCCAAACGATCTATTTAAGCCTAATGTTCTGAGCACCCCTGAATTGTTACATGTTTCCAGTGTAAATCAAGCCATTACTAACTTCCACGTGCATTTCAAAGGACAAATTAAATTGTTAATCAACTGATCATTAAATTTCATAATCAGTAATTAGCTTTGTAGGTTTTCAACTATTCAAATATCACTTTGAATCCCTGATTTGCTTTCCTCTCTCAGTACATTATACAGACTATTTTTTTCATTTTATGCAAATATTAAATGACTAAAACTCTTCTGCTGAAAACAAACTAAAGTACAATTTAAAAAACATGATCTGGAATATTCCACCCAGAGAGATACAATACACATCAGCACACTCTTTATATAATCAGGATGACAGTAGGGAGTGCATTTGGTTGCACAAAGTCAGTTAGACTTTTCGTTCAACTGATGGAGGTAAAGCTCCCAAAAGGAGGTCGGTTTCTTGTTTTTGCCTGTTTCCAATTGCCATGCTTTGGAAATGTTTCTTACAGTGCATGTATAATGTTCAGGTCAAGTGTGTGTCATGCCATCCCACAAACAGAAATAACAGCACATTAACCCTTTACTACAAATAGTGGAGATCTGTGGTGTCCTAAGTTGTCTATAAAAATGTTAGCAGAGTGGGGGGCTATGTGAGTGCCCATAGCAGTGTCGCTAATCGGGAGGTACAAGTTGTCCCCAAATTCAAAATAATTGTGGGTAAGAACAAAGTTACATAGGTCAGCCACCAGATTTGCTGTGGTAACATCAGGGATGGTATTCCTGATAGCTTGTAGTCCATCTTCATGTGGGATATTGGTGTATCATATCATAGAATACAAGGACTGGAAGGGACCTTGAGAGGCCATCCAGTCCAACCCCGTGCCCTCATGGCCGTTAAAAAAAGAAAAAAATTGAATTAGAGATACACACCTCCTAGAACTGGAAGGGACCTTGGGAGATCATCTAGTCCAGTCCTCTGCCCTCTATGCAGGACCAAGCACCATCCCTGACATCTATTTGCCCC
Organism: Carettochelys insculpta; assembly: GCF_033958435.1. NCBI lineage: Eukaryota > Metazoa > Chordata > Testudines > Carettochelyidae > Carettochelys > Carettochelys insculpta. The sequence continues at coordinate 305,408,641 of NC_134137.1, read as the reverse complement.
AGCTGGCCTCCTCAAAGATTGAGCTAACAACCGCAAGTTTAGCAGGCCAATGTTCAAACCACTTAGCTATCCCCCTTCCGTCTACACCCATGTTGGCAAGGATGGAATTGTCAGGAAGTTTTCCAAAGTTTTGTAGTTTCCTCAGGATGTCAGTGGTATCTTGGAGATAGCTAAGAGTGCTGGTGGCATAGGGTTTGAGGAGGGAGTCTATGTAGCTTGACAGTCCAGTAGTAAGGGGGCCAATACCTGAAATGATAGGGTACAAAGAGAAGTAAAAAAAAAACAGATTGACAGGGTGAGATGAATACCCAGAAATCAGCTATTTCAAGATAGACCCCAGAAGATCAATAAGAGAACACTGTTTGTCATCACCTATAGCCGCCAACTCAAAACCCTGCAACGCATCCTTAAAAACCTACAGCCTATTCTAGATCATGATGATATACTCCAGAAGGCCCTAGGTGACAAGCATGTCCTCTCATATAGATAACCTCCTGACCTAGGATTCTCACTAGCAATAACAGGTTACACCACAGTAATACTGCTTCTGGAACTTTTCCTTGCAACAAACCCCACTGCCAACTTTGTCCACATATTTATTCTGGGGATACCATCACTGGATCTAACCATGTTAGTTACAAAATCAAGGGCACATTCTCGTGGACTTTGAGCAACATTATATATGCCATTATGTGCCAACAATGCCCTGCCACTATGTATATTGGATGGACTGGACAAAACCTTTGCCAAAGAATAAATGGACACAGAGCAGACATTAGGATTCTCAATACACATAAGCTGGTCAGTGAACACTTCAATGGAGTGGGCCATTCTGTTAAAGACCTGAGAATTTGTGTCCTAGAACAAAGAGAATTTAAAAACAGATTACACTGAGAAATATGTGAATTGGAATTCATATTCAAATTTGACACTAATGTGGTATGAACAGAGACACCTATTTCCTCGCACATTACAAAGACTGCTTCCCTTACTTTGATGCTTGTAATTATTTCAGGCAGGACACTTAACATCCCTCATCCCCCTGCCACCTACTTCAATCCTATGTACTTGATTTGTCAGTTTTTATTGCAATATTTTTGGACCCCTGTAATATATAACAGGATCTGGACAGGAAATGTTATAGATCTGAAGAAGTGGGTGTGTCCCACAAAAACTCATCACTGAATAAATCATTTTTTTTAGTCTTTAAAGTGCTACATTTCTGCTGTTTTGTTCTGTTGGAGTACAGACTAACATGGCTACCTCTCTGTTACTACCACATATCGGAAAGTTGATCTTAGCCCCAACAACACTTCAGAATATTGCCACTTCTGTCTCTTCTTAATGTCATTTGCAATAACAAAAAGCTCAAAACATCTTTGCCCTATCGTCTCCTCAGCAAGTCCCAGCAGTCCTGTAAGTGTAGCCATGGTGCGTGCACACACTCTCTCTCTGTGTATATATATATATACACCCCAGCCTCATGGTTTCACTCCACTCAGAACAAAGATGACCTTGGTTTTAGTTTCAGTTTACAGCATCAGTGTAACTGTCAGTTCTCACCCCCCTTGAGAACTGCAGTGTGATGGAATAAATGGAAAGCTTACAACTGCTGCACCTGTTTGTGTTCAAACAAACTTGGTGATGCCAATGACATAAGGAAGTGATGATGAGGGTGGGATTCCTGTGCTGCTTCTAGGAGATTAAAAAGCATAATTATTATTATTAGTGGGGTTTTTTTAGCCTGTCTTCTGACTTCCCCCAGCTCTACTGCCAGTGTGTGTGGGTGACCCCTTCAGGCTGCAAAGTCAACCTTTAATGCTCCCAAATCAGACATAAGACATAAATAATCAAGATGTTATTGTAGAATAGCCAGTGTGACAGGTGTAAATGGAGGAGGTCTTTGAATCTTTGTGAGAACTCCTTTTGTAGGTGGCAAAATCCTGTGACTCATAATTAATTTATCTGAGTTGGCAATAGGCAAATTTAGCTGGTGAAAATGAGCTGAGTCACATGGCAAACAGTGATATAAGGAGTAAACAGACTTATCAGTGTGCATAGGAGACAAGAATCAGACCTGTAGAGTGGGGAAGAAAGGGGAGATGAGGACTGTGGGATGGTGCAGTGGGGAGGTGAGATGACAGGCTGGGACGGGTTTGGCAAGAGATATGTAGGTAGCCTGTTGTGTCCAATGATGACATCTTGAGCTTGCACAGGCTTATTGGTTGTGGACTCGCATGTGGCTGAGGAGTCCAAGCTTTGGATGGCACGGGCATTCACAGTGGGGGCAAGGGAATTGTCCTGGTTCCGTTGGTGTGGCTGCTGCTGTTGCTTTCTTCCTCTCACAGTATCAATGAGGCATACGCATTCCTGTTCTTCAAAGTTGTCATACGCATGTCGTACAAGAGCACACCAGCCTGTTTGGTCTTTTGCATGCTGCTCTAGCTGACCTGGTTTTAAACCAGCATGAGCAATGTTGGCCTTCACGCAGTCTTTATATCTCTTGTGAGGCCTACCTTGATTCCTTTTGCCCTGGGAGAGTTCACCTTAGAGGAGTTGCTTAGGGATTCTTGACTCCTCCATTCGTATGACATGCCCTGTCCAGCGAAGATAGGCTTTCAGAATCATGGCTTCAATGCCCATGGTTCCTGCTCTGTCCAGGACTTCCAGGTTCATAACTCTGTCCTGCCATCGAAAGTGCAGTATTGACCTCAGGCTGCATGTGTGGAGCGCTCCAGCAGTTGTATATGTTTTCCATACAAGGTCCAGGTTTCACAGCCATACAGGAGACTGGTCAGGACTACAGCCTTGTACAGTTTCAGTTTAGTGGACTGTCAGATATTGTGCTGATTGAACACTCACACCCTCAGACATCCTAGTGCCCAGCTGGCCTGGCAGATTCTGGCATTGATTTCTTTGTCAAGGGAGCCATCATTGGCTATCACACTGCCAAGATACTTGAACTCCTCTACTGTTTTTAACTCTGTTCCTTCAATGAAGATTGAAGCAGGGAGAACAGCAGATCCTGGAGCAGGTTGAAACAGTGCCTCAGTCTTTCCTAGGCTGATGGTCAAACCAAAGAGGTGAGTGGCATCAGCAAACTTGTTGACGATGAGCTGGAGATCAGATTCCTTGAGTGCCATAAGAGCACAGTTGTCAGCAAAAAGGGCTTCAAGGATAAGCCTCTTAAGCGTCTTGGTTTTAGCATTCAGATGACAAAGATAGAAAAGTGACCTATCAAGTCTGTATTTTATGTAGACTCCATGGTCCAGGTCCCTAACTGCGTGGCTGACAAGCACGTGAAAAAGAGGTTGAATAACACTGGGGCCAGCACGCACCCTTCCTTCACACCATTGGATAACTCAAATGGATCTGAGGACTCACCATTTGAAAGAGCAAAGCCAGTCATGTCATCATGGAACAGGCGTGTGAGGTTAACAAAACTTCTCAGGCAGCCAAATTTTGACAGGATAATCCACAGGGCTTTTCTGTTGATGGTGTCAAACGCCTTGGTCAGGTCTATAAAGATAACGTACAGATCCAAGTTCCGCTCTATGCACTTTTCCTGGACCTGACAAACAGCAAAGATCATGTCAATGGTGCTGCCACCTGGGCAAAAACCACACTGTGCTTCTGGTAGGTTCTCCTTTGAGATGATGGTGATCAGACGGTTGAGGATGACTCGAGCCAAGATCTTCCCAGCAGTACAGAGAAGGCAGATGCCCCAGTAATTTCCACAGTCGGCTTTGTTGCCCTTGTTGTTGAAGAGCAAGATGATTGTGGCATCCTTAAAGTCTTTGCACATGTCTTCTTCTTCCCAGAGGCTGATCAAGGTATAGTGAAAGGCTTCAAGTGACACTGGTCCTGATGCTTTGAAAATTTCAGCAAGGATACTGTCCATCTCAGGGGCTTTGCCAGACCTGGTCTGGCTGATTGCCTTTTTGACATCATCCATTGTAGAGGTCAGGTCAAGACTGTCTATTGTGGGTTTCTGAGGAACCTGGTCTAGGGCCACAAGGTCGACAATGGAGGGTCTGTTGAGAAGGTTGCTGAAGTGCCCTCTCCACCTATTACTGATGTTGTTCTTCTCCCTCAGAAGGGTCGTGCTATCTGCAGACAGGAGAGGTATAGTACTTGGCTTTGAAAGTCCATATATAGCTTTGATAGCACTGAAGAACACCTTGGAGTTCTTGGTGTCAGCGTAGTATTGGACTTCATCATGTTGACTCTCCCACTACTCATCTTGCATTTTGCGAAGTGCTGTTTGTGCCTGGCTTTGAAAGTGTTTGAAACGATCATGTTTGGAGATTGATGACTGATTGTTTTGCCATAGCAGAAATGTGTTCTGCTTTCCCTCTAAGAGCTTCATGATGGCTTCATCATTTTCATCAAATCAGTCTTGGTGAACTATCTTTTTTAGTCTTAGCGTTGACTTGGCTGACTCCATCATCATGGTTTGGAACTGGTCCCACTTTTGTGTTGGGTCTCCAGTCAGAGGTCCCTGGGACATCAGCACTTCATCAAGGTAGGCTGCGAATTTCTCACAATGACCAGTATGTTGCAGCTTCCTGATGTTGAAGGAGGGTCTGACAACCTTGAGCTTCTTGCAGTGCAGTGGTGTGATGTGAAGCATAAAGACTGATCTGACAAGTCTATGATCAGTCCAGCACTCAGATCCCCACATGGCCCTGGTGATCTTAACATCTCGAATGTCCCGCCTGTGACTGGTGACATAGTCAATCAGGTGCCACTGTTTTGATCTCGGGTGCATCCATGTGGTCTTGTGTTTATCGGCTTGGCTGAAGAGAGTGTTGGTAATTGTCAGGTTGTTTTCTGCACACAAGCTCAGCAGAAGGAGGCCAGTGGCATTCATGTTACCAACACCACGATGCCTCAGCACCCCTTTTCAGGTCCTACAGTCCTTGCCGACCCTGACATTGAAGTCACCCAACAGGATAAGCTTGTCACTAGGAGGAGTTGTTTTCACAAGATGGTAAAGGTCCTCATAGAAACTTTCTTCTGCTTCATCGCCGCTAGTCAGTGTGGGGACGTAATCGCTGATGACTGTAACATGGCGAGAGGCATTGAGGGGGAAGTGGAGCTTGATCAGACACTCACGGATGCAAGTTGGTAGGTCAGGAAGCTGGTGCAGAAGTGAAGTCTTGATGGCAAGTCCCACTCCATGGATTCTGACTTCATTTTCTGGCCTGCCTTACCAGAAGAATGTGTAACCTCCTTTTGGTTCACAGATGGTTCCTTCCTCTGCCAGTCTGGTCTCACTCAGGGCAGCTATGTCAATGCTATAATGTGCCAGTTCTCTTGCTCTGAGGGCTATTCTTCTCTCAGGCCTCATAGCATTCTCCCTGTCCAAGAGGGTACGAATTGTCCATGCTGCAAATATCATCTTTCTGTTCACTGTTTTTCAACCACTGAGGGTAAAACTGCCAGGGGCAGCATGCTGGCCATTTTGGTTGGGACAAGCAATTTTTGGGACACCTTTTCTAATCCCCTCCCTCAGTTTGAAGGTGAGCAATGCTGTTCCTAAAAAGGCCTGCTCAGTCACCTGGGATGCTGCTGAACTCCTCTGTCATCCTGGGGTCAGAGTTGAGCGACCAAAGACCACAGGCTGCCTACATGCAGGTTTGGAGCTACGACTCCCATTGGTTACCTCCACCTGTTGCTTTGCCCCTCCACCATCACTGCAGGATTTTGATGTAGACAGAAGTGATGAGAATGTGCAAAGAACCTGTGAGGGAGAATGTTTAAAGTGGAAAAGCTGTTGCGCAGGGACAGTTCCACTCTCTCGACCTCAGAAGCCTAGTTCCAGAGGTACAAAAAGTCGCCACGGCTGGGATTTCCCAAGCTGCAGTGGATGGCCATGCCGTCTTTGGTGCCTTGTCATGTCCTTCGCGCTGCACAGAGTGTTGCAGAACCGCCTTCCTGGTTGTTGGATCTTGCTTTTGATCTCATCCACCCAATCTGCCAGGGCCGACTTTGCACTCTGGGATAGGCAATTTCCTATCTCACCGCAGGTTTCAGACCTGCCAGCTACCCTCACCTGGCTTAGCCCTCCTGTCAAAGCAGTTTGTCAGGGTGTGGCAAGTGCATGCTACAGCTTCTTGGAGCCACAGATGAGAGCTGGGTGCCAGGTGGGGACCAAAGGTGCATGAACTGCCCGCGAAGAGACACGAAAAGTTCCCACACCAGAGGTGATACCCCTCCATGGACACCCCATACACCCTAAGGGATAAACTTGGAACAAATGTGCATGTGGTAGGGAAATTGTGATTGGATGAGGTGCTGTGGATAAGACTCTAGTGTTGACTGGGTAAGGAGACCTGTATGGAAAAGAGGGAAGTGAGTGGAAGGAGAGTCAGTGGGTGGTGGAAGAACCTGTTGTGGGTGACACTGAGTTTGAATGAGATGCGTAGAGAGGAAGACTAGGGTTAGGTTAAGTAGGACTGAGTAATTAGAACAAGAGTGAAAGGAGAAAGATTACATAAAGAGCCAAGAAGGACAGAAACTGGGACTGGCTGCATAAGAAGATTGGGACCAACATAGAAAATCTGTGCAGTGAAGGAAGCAGAGGAATTAAAGACTCTATCAGTGTGCCTATGCACAGGGGGCTAAATTAAGGTGATGCATGCAACTTTAATTCTAGCATTTTCTAAGTTTTGACCACCTGATTTTGTAATCTAACACTGTTCTTTTAAAAGTTGTATTTAATTTTTACATTTGGCCTTTTAAAAATCTGATGCGTTAGCAAGCTTCAAAATTTCCTTTCTCCTTATTTCCTAATAGTAAGTTCTGACTATAGAATAGACTTCTTAGTAAAATTATGGTTGGTTCATTGCCTGTCATTTAAAACTAGAATGTACAGTACAAAGAAATTAATAGTATACTGTCAGGAACAATGTTGCATAGGGAAGCCAAAGAACTACAATTTAGTGTTGTTGTTTTTTTTCTATTTCTACTTTATGGCTGGGTCTACACGTGCCCCTTCCTTTCGAAAGGGGCATGTTAATGAGCAGGTTTGAAATATGCTAATGAGGCACTGCAATGAATATTAGTCAGATAGGGAACGTGGGAAATAATATATGGGCAAGATCAGATGTGAAACAATCGCATATAAAAAAATCCAACGCGTCTGTGAAAGGCGGACATATAAATAGTGGTAGTTTTTTAACGTGCTTTTACACTAATGCTAGGAGTCTGTCTAATAAGATGGGTGAACTGGAGTACCTCATATCAAAGGAGGAAGTTGACATAATAGGCATCTCAGAAACATGGTGGAATGAGGACAATCAGTGGGACACTATCATACCGGGATATAAATTATATCGGAAAGACAGAACAGGTCGTGCGGGTGGCAGAGTGGTACTATATGTGAAGGTTAATATAGAATCAAATGAAGTAAAAATCCTAAAGGAATCAAAATGTTCCATAGAATCATTATGGATAACAATTCATTCCTCTAATATGAATATGGCATTAGGAATATATTACCGACCACCTAACCAGGACAGTGATAGTGATGCTGAAATGTTAAGGGAGATTAGAGAGGCTATCAAAATAAAAAACACAGTAATAATAGGAGATTTCAATTATCCCCATATTGATTGGGTGCATGTCACCTCAGGACGGGATTCAGAGATTAAATTTCTTGATGCCTTAAATGACTGCTTCTTGGAGCAGCTAGTACAGGAACCCACAAGGGGAGAGTCAATTCTCGATCTAGTCTTGACTGGAACGCAGGATCTAGTCCAAGAGGTAACTGTTACTGGACCGCTTGGAAATAGTGACCACAATATAATAACTTTTAATATTCCTGTGTTGGGAAGAACACCACAGCGGTCAAACACTCTGGCATTTAATTTCAAAAAGGGGAATTACACTAAAATGAGGAAGCTAGTTAAACAGAAACTAAAAGGTAGAGTAATTAAACTAAAATCCCTGGAAGCTGCATGGAAACTGTTTAAAGACACCATACTAGAGGCCCAACTTAAATGTATACCCCAAATAAAAAAACACAGTAAGAGACCTAACAAAGAACCACCATGGCTAAACAGCCATGTTAAAAAGGCAGTGAGAGAGAAAAGGACAGCTTTTAAAAAGTGGAAGTCAAATCCTAGTGAGGAAAATAGAAAGGAACATAAACACTCCCAAATTAAGTGTCATAATGTAGTAAGAAAAGCCAAAAAAGGTTTTGAGGAACAGCTAGCCAAAAATTCAAAAAACGATAGTAAGATGTTTTTTAAATACATTAGAAGCAGGAAGCCCGCTAAAAAAGCAGTGGGGCCCTTGGACGATAAAGATATAAAAGGAGCGATCAAGGAAGACAGTGCCATTGCGGAGCGATTAAATGATTTCTTTGCTTCAGTCTTCACGGCTGAGGATGTTACAGAGGTTCCTAAATCTGAGCCAGCCTTTTTAGGTGACAAATCTGAGGAACTCACTCAGATTGAAGTGACATTAGAGGAGGTTTTGGAGTTAATTGATAAGCTGAATAGTAACAAGTCTCCAGGACCAGACGGCATTCACCCAAGGGTTCTGAAAGAACTCAAATGTGAAATGGCGGAGTTATTAACAGTGGTTTGTAACCTATCCTTTAAATCCACTTTGGTACCAAATGACTGGAAGACGGCCAATATAACACCAATATTTAAAAAAGGCTCTAGAGGAGACCCTGGCAATTATAGACCGATAAGTTTAACATCAGTACCAGGCAAATCAGTAGAAACACTAGTAAAGAATAAAATTGCAAGGCACGTAGAAGAGCACGAATTGTTGGGCAAAAGTCAGCATAGTTTCTGCAGAGGGAAGTCGTGTCTAACTAATCTATTAGAATTCTTTGAAGGGGTTAATAAACATGCAGACAAGGGGCACCCAGTAGACATAATATACCTAGATTTCCAGAAAGCCTTTGACACGGTCCCACACCAAAGGCTTTTATGTAAATTAGGTGGTCATGGGATAGGAGGAAAGATCCTTTCATGGATCGGGAATTGGTTAAAAGACAGAAAACAAAGGGTGGGAATAAATGGTAAATTTTCACAATGGAGGAGGGTAACTAGGGGTGTTCCCCAGGGGTCAGTTCTGGGACCAATCCTGTTCAACTTGTTCATCAATGATCTAGAAAATGAGGTAAGCAGTGAGGTGGCAAAGTTTGCAGATGACACCAAGTTGTTCAGGACAGTCAAAACCAAAAGGGATTGTGAAGAACTACAAAAAGATATCAGCAAACTGAGTGATTGGGCAGCAAAATGGCAAATGAAATTTAATGTGGGTAAGTGTAAGGTAATGCATGTTGGAAAAAATAACCCAAATTACACGTACTACATGATGGGGTCAAATTTAGCTACGACAGATCAGGAAAGGGATCTTGGAGTTATAGTGGGTAGTTTTCTGAAGACATCCACGCAGTGTGTAGCGGCAGTTAGTAAGGCAAATAGGATGTTAGGAATTATTAAAAAAGGGATCGATAATAAGACAAAAGATATCATACTTCCCATATATAAAACTATGGTACGCCCACATCTTGAGTACTGCGTGCAGATGTGGTCTCCTCACCTCAAAAAAGATATATTGGCATTAGAAAAGGTTCAGAAAAGGGCGACTAAGATGATTAGGGGCTTGGAACGGGTCCCATATGAGGAGAGGCTAGAGAGACTGGGACTTTTCAGTCTGGAAAAGAGGCGATTGAGGGGCGATATGATAGAGGTATATAAAATCATGAATGGTGTGGAGAAAGTGAATATAGAAAAATTATTTACCTTTTCCCATAATACAAGAACTAGGGGACACCAAATGAAATTGATGGGTAGTAGGTTCAAAACTAATAAAAGGAAATTTTTCTTCACACAGCGCACAGTCAACCTGTGGAACTCCTTGCCCGAGGAGGCTGTGAAGGCCAGGACTCTATTGGGGTTTAAAAAAGAGCTTGATAAATTTTTGCAGGTTAGGTCCATAAATGGCTATTAGCCAGGGATAAAGTATGGTGCCCTAGCCTTCAGAACAAGGGCAGGAGATGGATGGCAGGAGATAAATCACTTGATCATTGTCTTCTGTTCTCCTTCTCTGGGGCACCTGGCATTGGCCACCGTCGGCAGATGGGATGCTGGGCTGGATGGACCTTTGGTCTGACCCAGTATGGCCATTCTTATGTTCTTATGCAGCACCTCATAAGCATAATGGTGGCCACGGCAATTCAAAAGTGCAGCTTTTAGAATCACGTGCCGCCCGTGGAGACGGGACCTTCCGAAAGGACCCTCCCCAGTTTTAGAAAGCCCTTCTTCCTATCTGGTGATTGGAAGAAAGGCTTTTGAAAACTGGGGGGGGTCCTTTCGGAAGGTCCCGTCTCCACGGGCGGCGCGCGATTCGAAAAGCCGCACTTTCGAATTGCCGCGGCCACCATTATGCTTATGAGGTGCTGCATATTCATTGCAGCACCTCATTAGTGTATTTTGAACCTGCTCATTAACATGCCCCTTTCAAAAAGAAGGGTTACATGTAGACCCAGCCTATATGTTTCTGAGAAAGGAAGCTATCTCATTATTATCTTGTTACTCTACCTCAGGGAAAGACTGTGCCTAAACAGGGTAGATTAATTCTAATAGCTCTCCTTCCCTTTCTCCTGGCCTCACATACAAAGTTACTGTGGTTACATGGTCAAAAAGCACATAAAGCATGTAGCTGATCAGCTCTGCTGCCACCATCAAGAGTGTGTGTTATTCTGATGGCACTAGGGATTATGGAGATATCATCTGACCAGCAAAGAAGAAAAGCCACACAGCCTTTAATAAATTGGTGGTATCAATGGGAGCTAGAGATGCATATGATCAGTTTCAATAGGATAACATTTAGAAGAAAGCTGCGGGATTATCGTTTAAACGTTCTTTGACACTGAAAAAACCTGAGGTAAAATGTGAAAACCAAGTGCATTTTTCTTCAAAGCGTGTGGCATATATGCATAAATCAGAACTCAAATTAATTTCTTCCACTCTCATTTGTGTTTATTTTCTTTTTCCTTTGTGCAGGAGTTACTCCCATAACACTGTGTGAAAAGAGCTTTTGCTGGAAAGCCCTCAGCTCCCCACACTTGGGCCCTGCCTGTTTGATTAGTTACCAGGAAATTGGAAGCAACTTGCTGAACTGCTGTCCTTCTCTCTTCTAAGACACTGCTCTAAATTTATAATCTCCCTCCAACAGCTGCTTGTCTTTTTGAAAACTCAGGGCATGGAAATCCAGCTTTCAGGCTGAGTGGAAGCGTAGCTGGCATGTGAACAAAGAGTTATATGTCTCAGCACTGGCGATGTCTCTAGAGTAGCCTGAAGAAAGAAGTGCTGCTGTCTAGACAGGGTAGGAGAAAAGGGGTAACAACTTCAGCAAATACAGTTGTAACTAGCACTGTGACATTTGACATGATTTCTTCAATTACCTGCTCCAAAAATCATGTGTTCCTGAATTATAGTGATTCAGATAGTGTCTATAAAGCTAAATTTGCACACAACGGCTACGTCTACACGTGCACCCAACTTCGAAATAGCTTATTTCGATGTTGCGACATCGAAATAGGCTATTTCGATGAATAACGTCTACACGTCCTCCAGGGCTGGCAACGTCGATGTTCAACTTCGACGTTGCTCAGCCCAACATCGAAATAGGCACAGCGAGGGAACGTCTACACGCCAAAGTAGCACACATCGAAATAAGGGAGCCAGGCACAGCTGCAGACAGGGTCACGGGGCGGACTCAACAGCAAGTTGCTCCCTTAAAGGGCCCCTCCCAGACACACTTTCATTAAACAGTGCAAGATACACAGAGCCAACAACTAGTTGCAGACCCTGTATATGCAGCACGGACCCCCAGCTGCAGCAGCAGCAGCCAGAAGCCCTGGGCTAAGGGCTGCTGCCCACGGTGACCACAGAGCCCCGCAAGGGCTGGAGAGAGAGTATCTCTCAACCCCCCAGCTGATGGCCGCCATGGAGGACCCCGCTATTTCGATGTTGCGGGACGCAGATCGTCTACACGTCCCTACTTCGATGTTGAACGTCGAAGTAGGGCGCTATTCCCATCCCCTCATGGGGTTAGCGACTTCGACGTCTCGCCGCCTAACGTCGATTTCAACTTCGAAATAGCGCCCAACACGTGTAGACGTGACGGGCGCTATTTCGAAGTTAGTGCCGCTACTTCGAAGTAGCGTGCACGTGTAGACGCAGCTAACAGTTCCAGCTGTAACCCCCCATGTTTAGATGGTCAATCACCTTGTGGAACCACTGAACTATTGGCTAATTTTGTACTGAATGTCTTCTCAATGGCAAAATCAGGGGAAGGTCAAAATTTTCTAAGATGTACCTATAAAATACTATTTGCAAAGAGTACATGTTATTATGCTGTTTTTCGCTACCACCTTAATTAAAAGGGTTCTGAACTAAATACTTAAATCTCATCTACTCAGAGAATGGAACTCTTTTTGTCTTCCTGAATTGTGTCAGGGAAAAGGTATTTTTTGTGTAACAAATTGCTCTGACATGGTAACGGTGAATAAGACACATCCATTGTTTCAGTCTCACTACACATTATGAAGATTGTCTTTTTGAGTCTGAAATAGTGCTGTGTCTGGACCTGACGTGCTCAGCCTTATCATGTCCTTAAGGTCCTCAGATCTCCTATTGAACAGAGGAGTCATCTTGTGTGACATTAAGGTTACATTTCTACAGCTTTAATGCTGAATTAACATTGCAATGGTTTCAAATAGTCAACCTAAGCCTAATTGTATTCCCTTATTGATGGCTAGGTAAAACTGATCTTATGCAGGGGGTGTTTCAGTGGTATGAAATTAAATTATGTGAAAGCACCTATCATTCTGTAATAGCACCTATCACTGTAATAGAAGGTTCTACTTCCTTCATATATGGCTTAATTATTTAGAGGCATGGTGTTTCCTTACTCTGTTGTTCTAGGAGACACTTCCTCTTTTTAACCCTAACCCTAATACTTCCTTTGAGACCTCCTTGCTGCCTTTATACCAGTGCATACAGCCTCGTTACCATGGCTTCAAAGAATTTGTTTCCCCAGAAGCTAGAAAGCAAGGAGAGCAAATAACCATCTCTGAACCTTATGTCACTGCTATACTGAACACTGGCCATCAGAGAATGTCTAGGTAGTAGACCAGCCAGTTCAGCAACCCCCAAGGCAATTTTATATAATGGTGTGAACACTGGACTGGGAGCCAGAATAATTTTGCTGGCTTTGCTACTGAGTTGCAATATGACTTGGAGAGATCACTTAAATTCTCTTTTGCTTTTGTTTACCCAGCTGAAAAATGGAGATATTATTTGTTCATCTATGTTTACTGCTTTTGAGATCTTTTAATTAAAGGTGCTACATAGTTGGAAATGTCATTCTATCTTTTTAATAACATGGCAGTGTCTATGGGCTAGGGAAGAACTCTCCTGAGTTTGTTCCCAAAATGTGCTTTGGATTTGACTTATTGCTAAATTCCAGCTGTGCGTGTTGGAAACTTAGTTGGAGAGAGAATGTTCTATCAAAGCCAGCAGGCTATCATTCAGTTCTTAAATGCCGTGCACTAGTTTAACAAGAATTGCCTTTGGTTGAGCAAGCAAGAAACTTCTTCCTCAATGAGTAGCATAAACTGAAGTAGAAAAATTATCTGCCACTTGTGTGAGTTGGACAGATTTAAGAGAGCTTCATCATGGTGAACAGAAAAGATTAATGGGAGCTGGGACTTTAGTCAATCCGTGTCAAAACTAACCGAAGCCACTTATTAAATTGAATCACTAAACAGAGCCTCTATCACTAAATAAAGATGACTATTGATGCAGACTTGAAAGACTGTGTGATGGCTTTGAGGAACAGAAAGCATTTGAAGGAGAGGAATTTCATGATCTCTCTGCAACTTATCACTCCTTTGAGATTTGATCACTGTGGGGAAAATAAAAACATTCAGCAGATTTGATTCTTGATTCTTGCTCTCCTAGGATTTGCTGAGAAAATGAGGACTTGCACCACAATAGTTCTGAATTGAACAAATACTTCTTCTGCATCTAGCCCAGATCTCGTTTACATGCTACCTGCCAAATCTTACTTGTCTCATTCATCTGAATACGAATTATTTCACTAACTGCATTATGACTCATCATGTGAATCAAATGTGCAGGATTTGACCTTTCAGGTGTGCAACTGCACCACTCATGCACACGTGTGTGTGTGTGTGTCGGGGGTGGGTATTTAAAAACACTTTATATTTTCCAGACTTTACTATTATACCCAGACCGTGGTCTTCTCTGTAGTAGGGTTACTGTAGACTGGTGGTGGTCGTGGAGGAGGGTGAGCAACCGGGATTTTTGGCCTGTCCCAGTCTTAGCAGGAGGTCTACGGGACAGGAATTAGTGTGAGCAGGCTGATTACATCAGACATAAGTAATTCTCTGACTGTCTGGCAACAGGGAGTGCTGAATGGTCTTCCATGTACGAGAGTGCATCTCTCCTTTTCCATGCTGGCAATGAAGGGAAAGGAGGATGTTGTATCTTGGCAGAGGAACTTAGGGGAGGAAACTGCCACTGCTTTAAGCTCGTGTTCCAAACCTAAAGTCAGGAGGGAGGAAGCAAGTGTGAGACAGACTGAGAAAGACAAAATCTTGACTGTAATTAGAGCTTTCCCCCAATGCAGTTACTACAATTTGCAGATGTGCTGGTGTGTAGGGGGCAAAGCCACAATCGGTTGCATTAATGCAGCTGCATTGACAGTTGTAACAGGGATAAATTCCAAGTGTAGACCAGGCCTGAGGGTACCTCTATATCAAAAATTAAGGTGTGATTGTAGACCACATAGGTATAGACCTTAGTGGGGACTAGCTGCCCCAGTAAATACCTGCCCAGACCCTGGGCACATACTTGGGTTGCTGGCCGATGCTGAAATCTGTGCTGCCACATCTTCCCTAATATTGTGATCTGCACCTACTAAATTTAAACTAGTATGGTTAGAATGATCTATCATACACTGCAAATTAAGGTGTGAGGTACCCTGAGAGAGGGGGAAACAGAGTGACTGTGTCTGAAGTGACAAATGTTAGAAGCTGAGGAAATGGTGAGAAAGAAGAGGGAGAACAAAGAGTTGCCTAAGGGGCATTTTAGAGATTAATTTTATGCATCATTTTCTTCAAGGAGTGAGTGCCATATATTTGGGGTTTTGCCAAATTCACTGCCATGAAAAATGTACCACAGGCCTTAAAATCTGGTCCCCCACCAGGAAATCTGGTCTTTTGTGTGCTTTTTACTTTTACTACTACTTGTAGTGTTACTATCCAGATTTCATTGGGAGAGACCAGCATTTCTCCAACTTGGGGGTCCGAATCCGAAAGGGAGTTGCTGGATGGTCACAAGGTTGCTGGGTATTTGTAAGGGTAGCAATGCCATACCATGCCATGCTTACTTCTGTGCTGCTGCTGGCAGCAGCTCTGCCTTTAGAGCTGGGCTCTTGGCCAGCAGCTGCCACTCTACAGCTCTGAAGGCACTGTTGCTGTGAGCAGCAGCACAGAAGTAAGGGTAGCAGTAACACAACCTCCCTTACAGTAACCTTGCAAGCGTCCCACTGCTCCTTTTTTGGGTCAGGACCCCAACAATTTCAACACTATGAAATTTCAGATTTAAATACTAAAATAATGAAATTTATGGTTTCTAAACTCGCATGGCTGAAATTGATCAACATGGACTGTGACTTTGGTAGGGCCCTACATCTATTGCAAGGGAACCCCTGGACTCCAGGATCACCTGGAGAAGATAAAACATTGTTATATAGAATACATTCTATGTACAGCTCTTTGATAAGCTTCTGATAAGAAGAAGTCACTTTGGGACTTTTTTTTTTTTTTTTCCTCCAGGGAACTAGAATGGAGTTGGGTCTGGTCAAATTCACAGAAAAACTGGAAGAATTTTATGTCTTGTTCAAAGCCACATAATTCCTGATTACATCTTTGGCAACTTAGGCACTGTAAATACATTTAGAAAAAATAGTTTGATATGTTCTTAGTATAAAGTCATGTTTAAGGTTCAGACTACTTTCTTAAAGCAATGCAGCTGGGAGGGGAATATAAAGTTCCTTGTATAGAATCAAAATTGAATTAACATGCACTTCGGAGCTAGGAATCTGTCTTGGATAGATAGAGGAAACAGAATAGAACAACATCATGTGGCTTAAATTCATCTTTATCTCAGCTCCAGGAAGTTAGTATATGGCATGACCTCACTGAGACTGAGCTTGTTGCTAAAGGGATTTTTGCTCTGAGTAAAAGCAGCTAAAATGCTGTTGCAAAGGGAGGAAATGATGGTTACAAATGCCATACTAAATTAGAAATAACAGAATTGATTTTTGGCCTTCATGTGGCTGCTAATAAAAGGAATGGTGGTTTTTGCTATTAATTTAATTCAGAGCAGAAAAAACCTCAATTAGTAGTGCACTCCTTACAAAAAGAGATCTGTTTCTAATACTTTCAAGCAACATCAATAGTAAAATGCTGCACTGTTTGTAGGAGATAAATGTCCCTATCCTAGATAAATGAATGTCTACATATGTGTAACAAAGAGCAAAATTTTGCCATATGCATTTTGTTAACGGTGGGCAGGGGAAGTATTTTTCCAGGTTTGGGAAAAGGACCCCATTGATTTACCCAAAATTTGGGACTCACTGTAATCAACAAATGTATTGTCTTAAAGATGGGGAGCATTATGATAAAACACAAACAAAAAGATTGACTCTCATTTCTTTCTTAGTAGTCAGATTCTTCTTGTTTGCATACCTCAGCCTGATGGAAACACAACTCAGGGCTTGTCTTTACATGCACCACCACATTGACTCAGCTGCACTGGTGCAGCCATGTTGCTCTATATGAAGATGGTACTACGCTGACCAGACAGCTTCTTCCATCAGTGTAGTTAATCCATTTTGCCAAGAGGTAGTAGCTCTCGTAACAAGAGAAGCTCTCATGTCGATGTAGTGCCATCTACACTGCGATTCAGGGATCTCTCACACCCCTCAGTGATGTGGTTATAGCGATACATAGGTCTGTAGTATGCACTTGTCTTCAGTGGGAAGGACAGGTCTTTTTGTGCCCCATTGCTTGAGACTGTCTGGGGAGTGTAAATTGATTTAAAAGCTTTACGGCCACAATTATGTCTACATGGGATGTCTCTCACTCTCTCTCTCTCTCGTTGTTTTAAAACAGGCCTGTTTATGCTAGTGAAAGTCTTAGTACAGATGCACTTATGTCCAAGGCACCCTTCAGTCTGCGTAGACTATGGATCGTGCCCTTCGTAACTCCATTTAAGATCGTCATTTGCAGTGTTAACTGTGACTGTGGAGACCCACACGAGAGTGACAGTCCTTGCTACATCTGTTGCATATGCTATAGTGGGTGTCTGGCAGGTTCTTGCTGTCCTTTCTACAGGCTCACTTTTCCTCTGCCAGCTGTCTGATCTTCATCTCGCCCTTCTGAAGGTCCTTGTGTATTTCCTGCTTCCAGCTGCTGTGGTCATCTGCCAGCTCTTCCCAACTATCTGGGTCTATGTCTACCTCCTTGAGGTCCCTCTTACAGATGTCTTTGTAGTGCAATTGGGGGTGTCCAGGAGGTCTTTTGCCAGAGGCTAGCTCGCTGTACAGGATGTCTTTTGGGATCCTTCCATCATTCATCCTGTGGACGTGGCCAAGCCAGCAGAGCTGCTGCTGCCTGAGGAGGGTATGCATGGTTGGAATTCCAGCTTGCTCGAGGATGGCGTTGTTGGGCACTCTGTCCTTCCATGATACCCCAAGAATGCTCCTGAGGCAGCGCAAGTGGAAGACATTCAGCCTCTTTTCCTGGCGGGCATACAAGGTCCAAGACTCGCTGCCGTAGAGGAGGGTGTGGAGGATGCAGGCTCTGTAGACTTTCATTTTGGTGTGAGTGTACAGCTAGCTGTTGTTCCACACACTCTTGCTAAGTCTGAACAGAGTTGTGCCTGCTTTTCCAATCCTTCTGTTTAGCTCAGACTCCAGCGACAGGATGTCGGTGATGGTGGACCCAAGGTAAGTAAATTCATGGATGACCTCTAGTGTGTAATTGTCAGTGCTGATTGATGGAGGTTCAGCAACGTCCTGACCAAGTAGGTTTGTCTTCTCTAGGCTGGTGGTAAGCCTGAAGTCCTTGCATGCTTTGGAGAACTGATCCTGCAGCTTTTGAAGCTGGCCTTCTGTGTGTGTCACTACAGCAGTGTCATCTGTGAACAGCATGTCTCTAACGCGCACTTCCCACACCTTAGACTTAGCCTTCAGCCTTGCAAGATTAAACAGTTTCCCATCAGATCTTGTGTGCAAAAAGATGTCCTCTGTTGAGGATCCAAAGGCCACACTTCAGGAGGGGTGCGAAGAAGATCCCGAACAATGTTGGAGCAAGGACACATCCTTGTTTGATGCCACTCCTGATGCTGAAGGCATCCGATGATGTGCCATTATATTGGATGGTTCCTTTCATGTCTTCGTGGAAAGACTGGATCATCTTGAGTAGCCATGGTGGACAGCCTATCTTGTGAAGCAATTTAAACAGTCCATCCCGACCGACTGAGTTGAAAGCCTTGGTCAGGTCAATGAAAGCAACATAGAGTGGCTTCCTCTGCTCCCTGCATTTCTCCTGCAGCTGCCTCAGGGAGAAGATCATGTCAATGGTAGATCTCTTGGCGCGGAGTCTGCACTGGAGTCACCAAGGATGACACGATTGAACAATTTGCCAGTGACACTTAGGAGGGAGATTCCATGGTAATTGTTGCAGTCACTTCTGTCTCCTTTGTTCTTATACAAAGTTACAATGTTGGTGTCCCGCATATCCTGCGGAACCTCACCCTCCCTCCAGCACAGGCACAGCAGATCACATAGGGGTTCCTCTGATGGTACACCATCCTGGCCTGGGGCCTTTCCTACTGCAGTGCTGTCAATAGCTTTCTTTAATTCGACCACAGTTCATTCCTGGTCCAGCTCGTCCATGACTGACAGGAGCTCAGCGGCATTGAGGGCTGTATCAACCACAGTGTTCTCGCATGAGTACAGCTTGGAGCAGTGCTCGACCCATCGCTCCATCTGTTTGGCTCTGTCAGTGATGACTTCACCAGATTTGGATTTCAGAGGTGCTGTCTTGTTCTGGATGGGTCCCATTGCCTTCTTTATGCCCTTGTACATTCCCCTGAGATTACCAGAGTCAGCATAAGTCTGAATACTGCTGCATAGCTTAAGCCAGTAGTTGTTGGCACAGCGCCTGGCTGTCTGCTGTACTATTTTCCTGGCTACTCTGAGTGCTTGCTGGGTACTCTGACTCGGTGAGCTTTTATACTCCAGAAGTGCAGCGCGCTTCTTTTCGATGACTGAAATCATCTCATCGGAGTTAGCTTCGAGCCAGTCATTTGTGTTTCCAGCTCTTCTTCCAAACACTGACAAGGCCATATTGTAGATTGTGTCCCTCAGATGCTGCCATGTGGATGTTGCATCAGCACCCCCAGGACTGCTGTGCAGATTCTCCTCAAGGGTCTCTCTGAACATTTCAGCTTTTTTCTGAGTTCGTCGTCTTTCTGGCATCAATGTGGGGTATTCCAGTTGGTTTAGAATGGTGCAGCTTCTTGGGTCTCAGCTTGAGCTTGGAGCACACTAGCGAATGATCTGTATCGCAGTCGGCACTATGGTAGCTGCGTGTCAGGAGGACTTTTTTGACATTGTCGCATCTGGTGATGACTAAGTCTAATTGGTGCCAGTGTTTTGAGCGTGGGTGTCTCCATGACACTCTGTGCTGTGGCTTGGTTCAGAAAAATGTGTTTATGATGCACAGATTGTGGTACGTGCAAAGTTCGAGGAGCCGCCGTCCATTGTCATTCATTTTTCCCACACTGAAGTGACCTAGGCAAGAGGGCCATGAGTCACGATCGGCTCCAACTCTTGCATTGAAGTCACCCAAAAGGTACAATTGGTCACGAGCAGGTATTTGCACTTTTAGATACCTGAAAACCTTTATCATGTCCCCCCTCAATCTTCTCTTTTCCAAACTGAGCAAGCCCAATTCTTTCAGCCTTTCTTCATAGGTCGCATTCTTTAGAACTTTAATCATTCTTGTCACTCTTTTCTGCACCCTCTCTAATTTCTCAACATCTTTCTTGAACTGCGGTGCCCAGAACTGGACACAATACTCCAGCTGAGGTCTAACCAGTGCAGACTAGAGCCAAGAATGACTTCTTGTGTCTTCTTCACAACACACCTGTTAATGCATCCCAGAATCATGTCTGCTTTTTTTGCAACAGCATCACACTGTTGACTCATATTTAGCTTGTGGTCCACTATAACTCCTAGATCCCTTTCTGCTGTACTCATTCTTAGACAGTCTCTCCCCATTTTGTATGTGTGAAACTGATTGTTCCTTCGCAGGTGGAGCACTTTGCATTTGTCCTTATTAAACTTCATTCTGTTTACCTCAGACCATTTCTCCAATTTATCCAGATCATTTTGAATTATGACCCTATCCTCCAAAGCAGTTGCAACCCCTCCCAACTGGGTATCACCTGCAAACTTAATAAGCGTACTTTCTATGCCAATATCTAAATCGTTGATGAAGGTATTGAATAGAACCGATCCTAACACAGACCCCTGCGGAACCCCACTTGTTATACTTTTCCAGCGGAACCATTAAGAACTACTCTCTGGGTATGGTTATCCAGTCAGTTATGCACCTACCTTATAGTAACCTCATCTAAATTGTATTTGCTTAGTTTTTTTATAAGAATATCATGCGAGACCGTATCAAATGCTTTACTAAAGTCTAGGTATATCACATCTACCGCTTCTCCCTTATCCACAAGACTCGCTATCCTACCAAAGAAAGCTATCAGATTAGTTTGACATGACTTGTTCTTTACAAATACATGCTGGCTGTTCCCTATCACCTTACCACCTTCCAAGTGCTTGCAGATGATTTCTTTAATTACCTGTTCCATTATCTTTCCTGGCGCTGAAGTTAAGCTGACTG
The DNA here is from genome assembly GCF_033958435.1 of Carettochelys insculpta. Taxonomy (NCBI): domain Eukaryota; kingdom Metazoa; phylum Chordata; order Testudines; family Carettochelyidae; genus Carettochelys; species Carettochelys insculpta. Next base: position 305,387,592 of record NC_134137.1, on the reverse strand, counting down.
GCCTGTAGTTTCCTGGGACTCCCCGAAGTCCCCCCACCCCTCCACCTTCTTCTCCCTCCCCAAACAACTGGACTCTGACAATCAGTGTGGGTGTATCTTCATTAGGGGAGGGATATGTGTGGGCACGCGCACATGTGCATGCGTGTGTGTGTGTGTGTGTGTGTGTGTGTGTGTGTGAACTATCCATCTATCAACAGATCTCATCTTCTGTGAGGTGTTGGTGAGAACTAAACCAATCCTTGATTGGTAGAGCCAATTACAGATGTTCCATAAAGATCTGCCAGCTGCAGGTGTTGGGCGTTCTTCTGGGATCCTACACTCTTCTTGTAGTGCCTCTCAAAGCATTTCAGAGCCTGTACAATGTTTTGCCACCAGATCAATCTGTTCTGAGCTAGAATTACTGTTGGTTCATGGCACCTTATTCCTTATTATTTGGTACAACCTCTCGAGATCACTCCATGGAGGGCTTCCTAAATCCATTACCCTGAGGACATGCCTCAATGCTGTAATACCCAGTAAAATCCTAAGGAAAACAAGGCAGTCTGCTGTTTTCATGTCAGTGTTTGTAAGCCAAGTTAGACTATGGGGAAGCATTTAACTTTGACTCCCTAACTTGGTGGGGATCTTCTAGCTCATGAGATAGCTACAAACTGCCTTGTCTTCAGTAACATTTAACCTCATGCTATTCTTTTGTGTTGAGTAACTCCCGTAGTGAAGACAGAGGTAAAGCGGGTTGGTGGATGAGTGTGAACATAGTGTGCCACTTTGCTGAGCAGCATGTGTGTGTTTTAAGAGAGCTACCATTTCCATACAGAAGAGGCTTCATTTTGAAAATAAACCCATTAGCTAACATACGTCAGTGGTATCTTGGCTGAAATAGTTGCTTTTTTGACATTCAGTGAATGTTTGCTTGTTTGGGGTGTTGGCCTTGGGTAGCTACTGCTGGGAGGGAGGTTTTGGTAAGGGCAGGAGGGAGATAGAAAAAGATCTGAGCCAGAGCATGTTCAGTGAAGGATATGGAAGCACTGAAGCAATGACTGTTCTGTGGTGCACTCCTCAGGCAAGTCTACGCTAGTATGCTGCCTACCAACGGACTGCACACATCTTCAGGCTAAAACTCAATGGATAGACTAACTCTAGGATACAGGACAATGTCAAACCTTATTAAAGCAGCTCTTTTCTCGCCACACCTCTGTGGTGTGGCCACAGAGCCACACCGAACCTCTGTCAACTACTGTACGATGATTTCTTTCCAAATGTCACGTTGCTTTAAAATCCAACTGTTTCCAAAGATGAGTAACACACACAGTCCTAGAGAGCTGTAGTTGAAACCTTAATTCTGCCATCTGACCAATTTTGGAAATAAGACTAGAGTAATATTTCCTGATCAATAAAACACTGCCTCTAATTCATACATCTCACCTATACACTTGCTAACCCAGATGAAATGGTTTTGGGCTCCAGCTACGTCACAGAACTATCACATTACTTTCGACGTTAACCATCATTACAGCAGCATATAGTAGAAAATGATTTCTCCTTAACAAAAGAGGCTGTCTTTTTTTTCTTTTCATGGCACCTTGAAATCATCAGGAGGCCAGTATGCATTTGGCGTGAGCAGCATATATCGGGGCACTTGAGTCAGAGTAAAGTCCTTCAAGCATCAGTTTGTAATTAGAAATGAGACTAGAGGCATGGTCCTTAAATCCTGATTAGAAGTCACTTAAAATAATTACAAAAGCAATGCATGCAATCTGAATTATTCACACACAGCTAGGGAACAGCTAATCCTGATTGGTGAGCAGACATTGCCACAAAATATTCTTGAAAGTGCTCATGTAAAATTTAACACATTTCAGAAATTCACAAGTCAGAGGCAAAAACCAAAACCAGCTCAGAGCTTATAGAGCCAAATCCTCACAGGGTATAAATTACCTTAGCTCCACTGATTGCCGTAGAGTTCCTATGCCATTATTTCCAACATAATACTGATCTCATTGTTTGTATTTGCTTGAACCTTTGTCTCCCTATGTTACAACCTCTCCCTTTGGTCTGTCTCTTCTCATTTGTCTGATTTAGCATATGTCTACGCTGCAATTAAAACACCATTGGCTGGCCTAGGTTAGCTGACTTGCAGCGCTATGAAATTGCTATGTAAATATTCTGGCTAGTACTGGAATCCAAACATCTACAGTGTGATTTTTATCGCCACACAAGCTTAAGTCAGCTGATGCAGGCCTGCCAGAAGTGTTTTAATTGCCATGTAGGCATACCCTAAGTGTGTAAAATTGCCAGCATCAGTAAGCTTTGTCTCTAGTACTTCTGAAAAGTGCCTAGTACAAGCTGAATATTTGCTCTTTTGAGTATCTGGTTAGAAGTATGTGGGATTTGCCAATGCGTTTTTAAAGAAAATCTGAACAGCAACACACACATTATACAGTGTAGTTGTCATCTCAAGGGAACATTCCACCATGCATTGACTATTGCTGCATTTATCTGCTGAATCACATTATTTGCATGACTCATCAGGTGCAAGGAAAGACCAGTTTCCTTTTTCTGGGTAGTATACTATCATCCTTCAGAGCTGTGTCTACATGTGCACGAAAATTCAAAAGAAATGGCCATTTTTCAAAAGAGCCGGAGGAGCGTCCACACGTGTAAACCCGTCTTTCGAAAGAAAATCAAAAGAATGGGGCGCAGACTTCAAAATCCAAACCCTGATCCTGTATCAGGAAGATTGCTCCCTTTTGAAATATTAAATTGAAAGAGTACATATGTAGACGCTCCACAGTCCACTCTTTCGAAATACGGGTCTGCCATGGCACTGGTCAGCTGGAGAACGGGGCTGCTCCAGCTGGCAGCAGCGGGGCTCTGTGGTCCCTGTGTTCAGCTACCTTAAAGCTGCATGCACGCAGGAAACCTGTGGCAGGAAGCTGAGAGCATGCTAGGAGCAGCCTCCCCACATGCTCTGGCTACACTCCAGCACCACCATGGCCAGCAGCCAGCCCCTCCCCCGCCACCCCGTGAGCCCCACAGCCCCTGCTCCAAACCCCCACAGAGCTCCCAGGGGGAGAAAAAGAAAAGGTTTCCCTCCTGGATGAAGTGGGAGCTGTAGGATCTTCTTGGCCCCTGGAAGGATGAGGAGGTCCTGCACCACATAGGGATCAAGCAGCATAATGCCACTGCCTTCGGCCACCTGGTGCAGGGCCTCCACACCAGGGGCCACCCAGAGCATATCACGGAGCAGGTACGCTCCAAGGTAAAAGAGCTGCGCCAGGGCTATGCCTGGGCCAGGGACCAGGCCAGATGCTCCGGGGCAGCTCCAGCATCATGCCCATTCTACAGGGAGCTCCGGGGCAGCCTGGGGCCCCAGGAGAACTCCCCAACCCTGGTGTTCCTGGACACCTCCGGCAAGAAGCTGCAGCTGGAGGAGGAGGAGGAGGAGGAGCAGCCCGGACCGGGGACCCAGGAGGGCGAGGGAACCACCGAGTGGTTGAGTGAGGAGGGGGACCTCACCATCGTTATCCGCTCCCGCTGCTCTAGCTGGGCTACCAGGAGCTGGACATCCCCGGACGTTGCCGAGGGACCCTCCGATACGTACAGGGAGGGGCGGACACCATCCGGTACGTACAGGGAGGGGCACACACACGTACAGGGTGGGGGCAACGCAACAGCTAGTCGCCTGCACACAGGACCGATGGTCCCGGGCTGCACACATGCCACTCCTCCACATGGGATGTGGCACCCTGCGGTGGCACACCAGCGATGCCCAGCACCCTCTCAGTGGACAGCGCCACAAGCCACACAGGGGTGGCGGCCGGTCAGTGCTGGACAGCGCCTGGGGCCTGCACACCGCAGGCTGAGAAGGGCCACCTTCAGGAAAGACCTCTGGATGCACCCCAAGGCTGGGAGGCCCAGACCATGGGGGGCGGATCAGTGCCCCGGGGGGGTCAGTGTACTTTGCGGGGGTCGGGGACCCCATGGGGTGGGCTTGGGCAGGTGGGCCATATCCTGGTCCCCTCCGCCTGGGGCATACTACTGACATGCTCTCCTCCTCTCCACACAGCCGCACCACCCGTGGGCCGGGAGAGCCCTGCAGCATCCCTCGTAGCTGAGAGCCTGCCCGCAGCCCTCGGAGGTGCCCAGACACCATCCCAGGCAGCGCGCCGTCAGGGCCGTGGCTGGATGGCCCCCCGCCAGGCCTAGGAGGACCCAGCCAGCCAGTGCCAGGCCAAGGTGGCTAAGCAACACCTGCGGCTCGCCCAGGCTGTCATGGACTGGAGGAGGGCAGCCTGGGAAAGGCTGCTGACCACCCCGGAGGGCATTGGCCACATCCTCCAGGACCATATGGCCACTGTTGCCTGCCTCCTGGCCCCCCCGGCAGTTCCCCCCACTTAGCCTACCCCCATCCCCACTGAACCTGCCCCCTCTGCCCCCACTGAGCCTGCCCCCTCCACTCCCCCTGAGCCCGCATCCTCCCCACCACCAGGCCCACTCACTGGCAATACCTGCTGGTGCTACCCACACCCTCTCCTCCCCGCCAGGGACCTCGCACCCAGGAAGGCAGGGACTCCCGGGGCCAACGGGGCTCATGGCCCAACACCCCTGCCCCAGAATAAGCACCTCACCCCCCTCCAAGTTAAGTCCCCCCCTGTACATAGTTACCAACAAAAGTAGTTAGATAAATGTTTCTTTTATTGTTCAGCACTCTGTGCTGTGCTCCTCAGGGGGACAGTGGGTAGTGGATGTGTGGGTGCAGTGCTGGTGGGGGTGGTGGGGCCAGTGGGTGGCAGATGTGCGTGGTATGTGGATGTGCATGCAGGTCAGAGGTCGCTGTCGGCAAAGGCCTGCCTGAGGGCCTCCTGGATGTGGTGGCTGTCCAAGTGGGCCTGGAGGATGGGGGTGGTACCCAGCTGCTCATAGCCAGTGCTGGCCAGAGGGTGCCCCCACCCCACCGGGGATATAGGCATCCACATTTCCCTCCATGACATTGTGGAGGACGCAACTGGCGCCCATCATCTGGGGCATGTTGAGGACCCCAACCTCCAGCCGTGTAACGAGGCACCTCCACCGCCCCTTTAGGTGCCCAAAGGCCCGCTCCACCATGACGCGGGCGTGGGTGAGGCACTGATTGAATGCCTCCCGGGTGGGGTCGAGGTGTCCCATGTATGGCTTCATGAGCCATGGCTGCAGGGGGTATGCTGCATCTGCCACCATGCAGAGAGGCATGGTGATGTCCTCTGCCACTGGCATCTCCCGCTGGGGGAAAAAGGTACCGGCCCCCATACGCCTGCAGAGGCCAGAGTTCCGGAAGACCAAGGCATTGTGGGTGCAGCTGGCCCAGCCCACATAGAGGTAGGTGAACTGGCCCCTCACATCCACCAGGGCCTGGAGCACCACTGAATGGTAGCCCTTTTGGTAGATGTGCTGGCCAGCGCTGTGTGGCAGGGCGCGGATGGGGATGTGCGTGCCCAGGTCCTGGAAGCCAGAAATGGTGTTGTCCAGATCCCCCAGGCAGACGACCCTATGGAACAGCATCTCACTGATGACTCTGATGACCTGCAGTGGGGAAGGGGGACACATGCGGTAGTGCAGGTGTGGCGACTGTCTCTACCTGCCTTGGGCCTGTTCTTCCTCATCCCATCCAACCTCCTGCCCCTCTCCCATCCAGGCCTCATCCTGTCCAGCCCCCTGATCCCTCCCATCCAGCGCCCACCCTGTCCAGCCCCCTGCCCCCGACCCATCCAGCCCCTGCCCCATCTGACTCCTTGCAGTGGAGGGTTCCCCTTGCCCCAGCCCCCCCACACCCATCTGGCCCACACAATCATAGAATCACAGAATCATAGGGCTGGAAGGGACCTCAGGAGGTCATTCAGTCCAGCCCCCTGCTTCAAGCAGGATCAACCCCCACTAAGTCATCCAAGCCAGGACCTTGTCCAGCTGGGTGTTAAAAACCTCGAGGGATGGAGAATCGACAACTTCTCTAGGCAAAGCATTCCAATGCCTCACCACTCTCCTGGTGAAGTAATTTTTCCTATCTAGCCTACATCTTTCCTGCTTCAACTTTAGACCATTACTCTTTGCTCTGCCATCCGACACCATGGAGAACAGTTTCTCACCTTCCTCTTTAGAGCTCCCCTTCAGTAAGTTGAAGGCTGCTATTAAATCACCCCTAAGTCTTCTCTTCTGTAAACTAAAAAAGCCCAAATCCCTCAGCCTATCCTCATAGGTCTTATGCTCCAGACCCTTAATCATTTTTGTTGCCCTCCACTGAACCTACTCCAGCAAATCCACATCCTTTTTATACTGGGGGGCCCAAAACTGGACACAATATTCAAGATGTGACCTCACCGGTGCTGAATAGAGAAGAATAACTACTTCTCTAGATCTGCTCGAAATACTCCTCCTAATACACCCTAGTATGCTGTTAGCCTTCTTGGGTACAAGGGCATACTGTTTACTCATATCCAGTCTTTCATCCACCATAACCCCTAGGTCCCTTTCCATTGTACTGCTGCTGAGCCAGTCAGTCCCCAGCCTGTAACAATGCTTGGGATTCTTCCGCCCCAGGTGCAGCACTCTACACTTCTCCTTATTGAACCGCATCAGATTTCTTTTGGCCCAGTCCTCCAATTTATCCAGGTCACTCTGGATTTTCTCTCTACCCTCCAACGTATCTACCCCTCCCCCTAGTTTTGTGTCATCCGCAAACTTGCTGAGGGTGCAATACAATCCCTCATCCAGGTCATTAATAAAGATGAGGAAAAACACCAGCCCCAGAACCGAGCCTCGCGGAACTCCGCTTGAAACCGACTGCCATCCAGATATTGAGCCACTGACCACTACCCTTTGCGCCTGACCCCCAAGCCAGCTTTCTATCCATCTTACAGTCCAAGGATCAAATCCATACTTACTTAACTTATGGACAAGAATGTTGTGGGAGACCGTATCAGAAGCCTTGCTGAAGTCTAGGTATAGCACATCTACTGACTTCCCCATGTCCATAGAGCTTGTTACCTTGTCATAGAAGCTAATCAGATTGGTCAGACAGGACTTGCCCCTGGTACATCCATGTTCACTACTTTTGATCACTGTCCCCTCTTCCAGGTGCTCCAAAATGGATTCCTTGAGGATTCCCTCCATTATTTTCCCAGGGATTGAGGTAAGGCTGACTGGTCTATAGTTCCCTGGATTGTCTTTTTTTCCTTTTTTAAAGGTGGGCACTACGTTTGCCTTCTTCCAGTCATCTGGTATCACCCCCAATCTCCAAGAGTCTTCAAGGATAACGGCCAAAGATTCAGCAATGACCTCTGCCAATTCCCTCAGTACCCTGGGGTGCATTAAATCCAGACCCATGGACTTGTGCACATCTAGTTTTTCTAGATAGCTTAGAACTTGTTCCTTCCACACAGATGGCTGCCCTCCACCTTCCCATACTGCATCGTCTAGGACCGTCATGTGGAAGTTCACTTTGTCTGTGAAGACTGAGGCAAAAAAAGCATTGAGTACTTCAGCTTTTCCTACCTCATCTGTCACTAGGTTACCTCCCTCATCCAGTAATGGCCCCACACCTTCTCTGATAACCCATTTATTGTTAACGTGCCTGTAGGAACCCTTCTTGTTACTCTGCACATCCCTTGCCAGATGCAGTTCCTGTTGTGCTTTCGCTTTCCTGATTACTGCCCAGCATTCTCCAGCCATATGTTTATACTCCTTCTTAGTCAACTGTCCATGTTTCCATTTCTTGTATGCATCCTTTTTGAATTTAAGCTGACTAAGGATTTCCTCTTTAAGCCAAGCTGGTTGTCTACCACATTTGCATTTCTTACTATGCAGCGGGATGGTTTGTTCCTGTGCCTTTAGTAAGGCTTCTTTAAAATACTGCCAGTTCTCTTGAACTCTTTTCTCCTTCATCTTCAGTTCCCAAGGGTTGCTACTCATCAGTTCTCTCAGGGGGTCAAAGTCTGCTGTCCTGAAATCAAGGGTCTGTATCTTAGTGCTCGCCTTTCTTCCTTTTGTCCGATCCTGAAGTCTACGATCTCATGGTCACTGCAGCCCAGGTTTTCTCCCACTTCTATTTTCTTCTACTAGTTCTTCCCTGTTTGTGAGCAGCAGGTCAAGTTGCGCATGGCCCCTAGTTGGTCCCTTCAGCACTTGTACCAAGAAGTTATCCCCAACATTCTCCAAAAACTTCCTGGATTGTCTGTGTGCTGATTTATTGGTCCCTCAACAAATGTCTGGATTATTAAAGTCTCCCATGAGAACCAGGGCCTGTGATTTGGAAGCTTCACTTAGCTGTCTGAAAAAATCCTCATCTACCTCATCTCCCTGATCTGGCGGTCTATAGCAGACACCAACTACATCATCTCTGTTAGTTCCGCCTCTAAGCTTAACCCAAAGACACTCAACTGGATTTTCTCCTTCCTCATAATGGAGCTCTGAGTAATCATACTTCTCACTCACATAGAGCGCAACTCCTTCTCCTTCTCTCCCCTGTCTGTCCTTCCTAAACAATTTATAACCTTCCATGACTGTGTTTCAGTTATGCAAATCATCCCACCAAGCCTCCGTTATTCCAACCCCCTCATACTTCTTTGACTGTACCAGGGCCTCTAATTCTTCCTGTTTGTTCTCCAGGCTTCTGGCATTAGTGTACAAGAATCTTAGAGAAGGGGCTGATTGGCCCACTTTCTCCTTTTCACCAAGGAAATCCACTTGATTGTTCCCTCCTCCTTCCCCACTTACCTCAGGGCTTGTGTCACCTTCCCCCGACGAACCTAATTTAAGGCCCTCCTCACTAGGTTTGCAAGCCTGCCCGCAAAGATGCTCTTTCCTCTCTTTGTGAGGTGGATCCCATCTCTTCCCAGCAATCCCTGTTCACGAAAAAGAATCCCATGGTCAAAGAAACCATCTTACCTCCATAAGTATAGCCCCAACGGTGGCCTTGCCCACCTGAACTGCTGTCCCATGGAGTGGTAGGAGTTAGGAGTGGCCAGCTTCTATCTGGCAATCGCGATCCATTTCTCCACAGTGAGGGATGGCTGCATGCTGGTGTCCTGGTGCCTGAGTGCGGGGGCAAGCCAGTGGCAGATGTCCTCAAAGGTCTGCCTCGACATGTGGAAGTTCCATAGCCACCTTTCCTTGCCCCACTCCCCTAGCACCACATGCTCCCACCAGTCGGTACTGCTGGGGTGGATCCAGAAGCATCAGGGCACCCGGGGGGGTGCCTGGCGGTGCCCCGGGGGGCTGCCCAGCCACCTGATGAAATCACATGCAGCTGTAGTGATGGGGCACAGCACTGCCAGCAGGGCGTCCATGATGAGGGAGTCCTCCTGCAGGAGCTGTTGCTGGGCCTCCATGGTGGGCAAGCGTGGGCTCTGCCCAGCTGGAAAAGGCTGCAGAACACTCGGCTTCTGTGCAGGGGAGGGCTGAAGGAGGGACCTTTTAAAGGGGGTGGGTGGCCGCAGCACTGAAAGGATGTGTCGGCCATGGGACCCCATCTGCGGTGTTTCCTGCCTCCCTTCTTTTGAAAGAGGGCTTGGAGCTGTGTGGATGCTCTCTTTCAAAAGACCCTGATGGCACTTTGAAAGAGCGGATCAAAGTGCCAGTCCGAAAAATGGTGTCAGATGCTCCCTTTTGATGGCTGCTGTTTCGACCGCCAAACTTTGATTTTTGCCCTTTCAAAAGAGCACTCCTGTGTAGACGCAGCTAATGTGTTTTCTGAGATTCTAACTCAGTGCAGAGTATAATGATAGTATCGAGCAATGGAATTTCTTTAAAATATTTTGAGTTACCACTGTCTTCAGCAAAAAAAAACTCTGCAACACTGTCTTGGTTTTGTCAAGGAGGAGGTGGGGAGAGTTGTGCTATGACCATGATTTCCTTTTATGACCAGCTGGTGTTTGGTCCTTGCACAAGTTTTGATCCATTCATAATCAGCAAAGAAAAATTAGAATTCTGAGAACTTTTATATCACTTTTACAACTATTGTTTACTGAGCAGGAGACCAGCAGGCAACAATGTGCTGTCAGGTGGTATAAGATCTTCATTTTCTTTGATGGTTTGCAAGGATGTATAAGTACTTAACAATTTTAAAAGTTCCTTCTGCCTTTTGGCACTATTTAGATATCTTCTTAATTGTCACAGGTGCCTTATAATGAGTAGATTTTATTAAACCAAGAACAAAACCTCTGCCTTAAATTTCCAACTTTAGTTCAAAACAGTACAATATTAAATCTATTCTGATTCTCAATAGCTGTGTCTACACGTGCACGCTACTTCGAAATAATGGCACTAACTTCGAAATAGCGCCCGTCGCGGCTACACGTGTCGGGCGCTATTTCGAAGTTAACTTCGACGTTAGGGGGCGAGACGTTGAAGTCCCTAACCTCATGAGGGGATAGGAATAGCGCCCTACTTCGACGTTCAACATCGAAGTAGGGACAGTGTAGACGATCCGCGTCCCACAACTTCGAAATTGCCGGGTCCTCCATGGTGGCCATCAGCTGGGGGGTTGAGAGACGCTCTCTCCAGCCCCTCAGCTCACTGGTGGCCGCGTGGAGCGGCCCCTTAAAGGTCCCCTCCCCCTCCCTTCCTCTGCAGGAAGCTGAGGCAACGTTCAGGCTGCAGCCTGCACACGCGGGCAGCCTGCAGCACCCTCAGCCCCACAGAGCGGCGATGGCTGGCCGGCAGCCCCCCCAGCGCCCCCAGGGGACTCCCCCACAAGGGGAGCCAGGGCAGCCAGGCTGGGAAGCGGCAGCGGGGCCCCTCCTGGAAGGAGGCCGAGCTGCGGGACCTGCTGGGGCTCTGGAGCGAGGAGGAGGTGCTCCAGGTAATGGGGAGCAAGAGGCGGAACGCGGATGCGTTCGCTCGGCTGGCTGACGGCCTGGCTGCCCAGGGTCACCCTGCCCACACTCCTGATCATGTGAGGAGTAAGGTGAAGGAGCTGCGGCAGGGTTACGCCCGGGCCGGGGATGCGGCCAGCCGATCTGGGGCCGCCCCTGTCACTTGCCCCTTTTACAGGGAGCTCAGGGACATCCTGGGCTCCCGGCACACCTCCTCCCCTCCGGCCACCCTTGACACCTCGGCTGACGAGCCCCAGCAGGCCCTGCAGCCGGAGTCCGCCCCGGAGGCAAGCCCCACACCCCGGGGGCCCCCCTCGGAGGCCATCCCCGGGACATCGCAGCAGGAGGAGGAGGAGGAGGAGGAGGAGGAGGGCGGCTCCTCCTCCGCAGAATCCAGCCTGCAGATCCTCCTCCTGCCATCCCGGAGCAGCAGCAGGGCCTCCGACCCCCGGGGATCTCCGGACCGTGGGAGCGAACTGACAGGTAGGTATCCCCCTCTGGTGGACACCCCTGGGCATGAGGGGCGGGGGGAACAGAGATGTGTCCAGGGCCCCCCACATGCTCACATGGCCATGGCCCCAAGGACACCAGGGCCATGGCCCTCACAGCACTGCAGCCATCAGCCCCTGCCCCCCCCCACCCCACATGACAGTGCCATGCCCCATCCCCGGGCCAGGGGGGAGCGGAACCTCGAGGGGCCCCCGGGCGGAGGGGGTGGGACACCCCGCAGCAGCAGCATGTGATGGAGTGGGGGGAGTGCCAAAGGGAGACTCAGGCTACATATGAGCCACAAGAGCCGAATAGCTCCCAGGGCCAAAGGAGGATCCTGGCGCTACAGCTGGCAGGTGACACCTCTGCCCTGAACAAACAGGAGGGAGGAGCCGAGCTGGCTTGGAATTTGGGGGGCGAGGGCGGGGGCCACAGGTAGAGGCTAGGGGAAGGGAGAGCTGGTAGGCAGCCAGCCTGAGGAGGGGGAAAGCTGCATCCCAGAGGGGCCCCCCTTGGGGTCTTCTCCCCACGACGGGTTGGAAGGACTGTCTCTTCCGACAGCTGGTGCTGTCACTCCTGCCAGAAACTGGCCATCTGTGGCCTAAGAAACCTCTCCTGCTCTCAGACCCTGCGGGGTGAAGTGAGAGTCGCTCCCACCAGGGGACGGGGTGCAGGGCAGGGGGACCCCTGAACCCCATCCATCACAGCAGCATCTCCCGGGGACGGGGATGGGGAACCTGCAGCACAGGGCTGGGGGGACAAAGGCCACGGCTCGGGGCCCACACTAACGCCTGTCTCCATTCTTCTTCCCCCCCTCCTCTCCTGTGTCCTGCACCTGCACCTGCACCATCCGAAGGACCGGAAGAGAGCACCGGCAAGGCGTCAGTCGTCCCGGAGAGCCCTCCGGGACCATCGCTCCAGGGCAGCCCCTCGGCCGAGGACCGACCGGCCCCGCGGAGGGCTAGACGGCGGACCCCGCACCTCCAACCGCTGCCGGCGACGGACCCCCAGCTGCTGGCCATCCTCCGCCGGCAGCTGGAGGTCTCGGAGTAGCACCTCCAGCTGCAGGAGTGGGCGCTGGCCTGGCGCCAGGAGGCATGGGGGGCCTATATGCAGACATTTAACCGCCTGGTGGACTACCTGGCCCCACATGCCACGCCGGCCGACCCATCGCCCGCCCTGCCTGCTCCTGCAGCCCCACCACCAGCTGCTCCGCCCATCGCTGGCCCGTCCGCCGTCGCCCCGCCACCCACCCGCGAGGGCCAGAGCGCCGAGGGACCCCTGGAGCCACCTGACACTCGCCGGCCCCCATATCTTCCGGTGCAGCCCGCTCCCACCCAGCCACGGACCAGGCTGCGAGCGCGGCAGGGCTCCCGGCCGGCCACGCCCAGTGCCGGGCTATAGGGGGGGCGAGGGGCCCGGGACGTGGCCCCCCCACTTGTATATAGTTGCACCCTGTTTTTTTGGTCCCCCCGTTTGCCCCGTCCCCCCCATGTAAATAGTTCTCCCCTTTCTCCTCCCTGGTTTTCTTTTTATTATTTATGGCACACAGTTGTTTCTTTGGATTGTTTTATTTTTGTACATATTGCTTTGGTTGAACGTTTGTACCTAGTTTTCTGTTTGTGGTTGACATATTTATTTACACCCAAAAAAAAAAAGGTTCGGCAAGAAAAAAAAAAAATTACATTCAGCCACAAGTGCGTGCTGTCATTTGTCCAGGACAAGTGGGAGAGGGGGGCGGTGGGGTGCTCCATGGTGTGGGCAGTGGGGCAGGAATGTGGGGGAGGAAGGGGCGGGCAGTAGGGGGCCTGGGCAGAGTTCACCCCGCGGCCTGTTGGTCGAAGTGGGCCCGCAGGGCCTCCTGGACCCGGGTCCCCTCAGGGTCCACCTGCCGACTGGGGGCAGCAGGTGGCTGGACGTGTGCCCTGCCGGCCTCCGCAGCCCAGCCCTGCAGAAAGGTCTCCCCCTTGCTCTCTACCAAATTGTGCAGGGCGCAGCAGGCACCCACAATCTGGGGGATGTTGTTGGGGCCCGCATCCAGGCGGGTCAGGAGACATCTCCAGCGTCCCTTCAGGCGGCCAAATGAGCACTCCACCACCTGGTGCACACGGTTCAGGCGCTCGTTGAAGCGCTCCTGGCTAGCAGAGAGATGGCCCGTGTAGGGGTGCATGAGCCACGGCCGGAGGGGGTACGCCGCATCTGCGATGATGCAGAAGGGCATGGTGGTGTCCCCCAGAGGGATCTCCCGCTGGGGGATGTAGGTCCCCGCCTCCAGCCGGCGGCACAGGCCCGAGTTCCGGAAAACCCGGGTGTCATGGGTGCTGCCAGGCCAGCCCACATAAATGTCCTGGAAATGTCCCCGGCTGTCCACCAAGGCCTGCAGGACGACAGAATGGTAGCCCTTTCGATTGAGGTATCGTCCGCCACTGTGATGCGGGGCGCGGATGGGGATGTGAGTCCCATCCAGAGCCCCGAAGCAGTTGGGGAAGCCCAGGGTGGCAAAGGCGGCGATGGTGGCATCTGGGTCCCCCAGCCTCACGAGCCTGTGCAGGAGCATGGCGTTGATGGCACGCACAACCTTCAGAGAAAGCACATGGGACAGCCCCAATGAGGGGTGAGCAGGGTGTGCGTGGCCCTGCCCTGCCCTGTCCTGCCCTGCTCTGGCCCCCCTGCCCTGCTCTGGCCCCACTGCCCTGCCCTGCCCTGCCCTGCTCTGGCCCCACTGCCCTGCTCTGGCCCCACTGCCCTGCCCTGGCCTCCCCCCGTGGGTTCGCTTACCTCCATGAAGACAGCCCCGACGGTGGCCTTGCTGACACCAAACTGCTGTCCCACGGATCGGTAGCTGTCCGGAGTGGCCAGCTTCCAGACAGCGATGCCGACCCGTTTCTGCACTGTGAGGGCATGCCGCATGGCAGTGTCCTGGTGCCTGAGTGCGGGGGTGAGCCACTGGCACAGCTCCAGGAATGTCTGCCGGGTCATCCTGAAGTTCCTGAGCCAGTGGTCGTCGTCCCACTCCCCAAGCACCAGCCGCTCCCACCAGTCGGTGCTGGTGGGGTAGCTGCACAGCCGCCGGCATGTGAGGCGGGGGGTGGAGCGGGGTGCTGAAGGGGTAGGGGTTGAGCCCTGCTGCCCTGGGGGCATCTCCTCCCCTGGGTCAAGGAGGTGCTCAGCTGCCTCCTACATGGCACAGAGCAGGGCAAGCCCTGCTCCTGCCGGGAGGGCTGGGTGGACCTCTAGCTGCTGCTGCTGCTGCTGCTGCTGCTGCTGCTGCTGGGGGTCCATGACTGCGGCGCCCGGGGTCTGTGTGCCTATGGCTCCTCAGACCGCGTGCTGTGCAGGCTGAGTGTGTCTGGGAGGGGCCCTTTAAGGGAGCGGCTAGCTGTTGCCCCGGAAGCGCTAGTCCGCCCTGTGACCCTGTCTGAAGCTGTGCCTGGCATCCCTATTTCGATGTGTGCTACTTTGGCGTGTAGACGTTCCCTCACTGCGCCTATTTCGATGTTGGGCTGCGCAACGTCGAAGTTGAACATCAACGTTGCCAGCCCTGGAGGACGTGTAGACGCTATTCATCGAAATAGCCTATTTCGATGTCACAACATCGAAATAGACTACTTCGATGTAGGCTTCACGTGTAGACGTAGCCAATGTATGTTACGACACTGAAACACAATGGGCAATGGTGCAATCAGTACTTATTATTTATACAGTGCCAATAATATCCATAGTGCTTAGCAGAGATGATATAGCCCCTAAAGATATTATAATAAAAGGACTCCAGGAAATAAAATGAATAGAAGAGGAATGTGACAGCATTGTAACCTGGAATATTTAGGTGAGGCATCTTTGTTGTTTTCATGGTGAAGTTCACACAAAAGTGACCAAAGAACGATGGCCATTTTAATGTATTTGTACCTGGCCTTTTGCAACTAAATGTATTAATTTACATGCATGTCTGTCACTGATCTCTACAGGAAGGAATATCTATTCTGTGTGCTCAGTATATCCATTCCCTCTCCCAGCTAAATTAGTCATGGTTGCTTTGTAAGCACACCAGGTGTGTTCCTGTGAAGCTCTATGTTATTAGCTGATGGACCAGTTTGTTTGTGTATTCACATATCCTTAAGCTGCTTATATTATTTCCCAGGGATTGAGAGAAAAAGTAGCTTACATGAAAAGGAAAGATTGAACATGTGTCCTATAAAGGGTAGAAAATGGGATGGTACAAAATTTAATACAAAAATATGTGCTTTGCCTCCAAAAATCTGTGTTTTCAAATCACGGGTGAACAAATTACAGGTTACATATTCATCTGTATGTGCAAGTGCAGCTTCTCATTTTAAAAATAAATCCAAGTTGTAATTTTATGCTTTGATTTCTCTATAATGAGAAGCACATTTTTGATTTATTTTACAATGCATCATAACTTAAGATTATAGCACTTTTCTTTATATTACATTAGACAGTAAATTAGCTAGTACTTTCACATGTTCACATCATAAGTCCTAACGCATTCTTTGAGGGAGCAGTAGGTGTTTGGCTTTAGGTTGTAATTGGTTTTGTCTAACTATACAAATTATAACAACCTATTTGTTTAAAGTGAATTGCTTTGTGAGGCTTCTTATATTTAGGAATCCCCAGAAAGGACCCACAAGAACTATTGTGGGGCTTTTTGACAAACTTTTAATTACAAAGCAAATGAATTCCTGATCCAGGGTGGAATTCACTTTGTTTCATATTTGATTTGTTACTGAAATGAGCTTTGAATGAGTTGGTTAAACATTGATAATAAGAACAAAAACATTTCATATATTTGGATGAAACATTTAGATTTAATTATGAGATGAAATTAATACTTACTATCTGTACTATGTAGTTCCTCTGTGCTTTGGTCACAGATCAGAACCTCAGTGTACTAAGCACCATACAAACACACACAGAAAAAGACAGTCCTTAAATATGAATGGCAATTCATGGCTGCTCTGTTGTGATCTCATTGGCATTGACACTTCAAAAGTCTGTTTAAGAAAGATTTAAGTTTTTAACTGAGCGTGGCAGGGATAAGCAAAGACGGCACTATTGTTTAATTATACCAAGGATACAAACTTAGGTCAAACTTGTTAAGGCTGATTTTTCAAGCACCCATTTTTACAAAGTCTACATTGGCACAGAAAGTCAATGGAGTGTGTCTTTTTTAGCATTGCCAGCTTCATCTTTACCAGCAATGAACTCTGGGTACTGGCCCACCGCATTGTGGGTTTCTGTCCTGGTCTTTCCTGCCTTGTTTTCTTTAAACAGAATTGCTAATTGTCCCATATACTCGCTCCCCTGCTGAGCTGCCCTTTCCCCAAATCAGCACAGCTGTAGCTGCAGGCAAAATCAATCAGGAGCTGGCTGGACAGCAACTGCAGCATGTACTGACTGGCCAGTACAGGCAGCAGCAGGAGAGGCAGCCAGGAGCCCTGCCATAGAGGTAAGGCAGGGCATATTGGGGGTAGGGTAGTGCGTTTTGTCCCCCGCTAAAGTTTCAGGAGGACATTGTGCCCCAGCAGTGCTGGGCAGCTGCCCCTGCAGCCAGAGAGACTACTGTGGAAAGGTAGGCTAATCCCCACAGCCTCTGTGTAGCCGTCCCTTCTCCTCTGCCCCTGTGGGACAACTGCCTCCACAGCTATGGAGCCCCCTCAACTGGGGAGCTCTCCCGGGGGGGGTGCAGCATCTTTGCTGGCACCCCAAGGCAAGGGACAGCCATGGACCTCTCCTGCAGGATGGCAGCCCCATTGTAGGTGCCCTGAGGTGTGGGACAGCCACCCTCCACACCCAGGGAGCATGCCCCATCAAGGCAGCAGACCCAGTGCCAGAGCCCTGAGACATGGGGCAGCTGGGTAGGTTCCCCATGAGATGGCAGCCTCATTCACAGTGCCTTGAAGTGTGGGGCATCTGGGGAGGTCCCCTGTGGAGCAGCAGCCCCATTCACAGCACCTGGAGGCAAGGGCAGCTGGAAGCTGCAGCCAACCCCTGTGAGGCAGCAGCCCCCACAGGACAGCCACTGCTGGAGCCAGGGGCATCCCTGCAGTATTCCTGGAGCCTGGTGGCATGGACCAGCAGGTGAACCCCTCCCTTACTTCCACAGGGCAACTGCCCCTGCAACCTGGGAGCTCCCCATGGGGTGGCAGACCCATTCCAGTGCCCAGAGGCATGTGGCAGCTGGGGAGCTGCACTTGCTTGGCAGCCACAGCTGGGGAGCCACCCCTCACTCCCTACCAATTTGTCCTGTATTTGGGCTAGGGAAATATGATCACCCTGCTGATGGGACAGTGTGTTGTCAGCATCCCATAGTGCACGTCTCCTCCCACACCCTTTTTTCCTACCCATGCATTCAGCATTGCAAGGCTAGCATGGAACCCCTATCGCTTAAAACTGTTGTGTTCAGCATTCTGAAGACCTCACACATTGTGCTGTGGAATGTGCAGAGGGTAAGCAGCTGTCAGAGCGATGAAGACTCCGAGGAGGACACTGACATATACAAACATGAGGCCCTGGAGAGGAAGAATGGGGAGATGCTGGCTGCACTCGATGTTTTGTGTATTGTGGAGCACTGGTTCTGGTCCTTTGGAACAAACTCAGACTGGTGGGCCCACATTGTTCTGCATGATCAGCAGTGGCTACAAAACCTCTCCATGAGTAAGGTCAATTTCATGGAACTTTGAGTTGCTTTCCCCCTCTTCTGAAGCACTGACACCAAAATAAGACCTGGTCTGACAGATCAGAAGCGAGTGGCAGTAGCTCTGTGAAAGCTTGCAATGCCAGACAGCTACTGGTCAATAAAGAATCAATTTGGAGTGAGCAAATCTACAGTGGGAGCAGTTGTGATCCAGGTCATCAAGGCAATCAATACCTTTCTGCTACAAAAGACAGCGACCCTGGGAAACGTGCAAGACATAGCAGACAGGTTTTCCATGATGAGGTTCCCTAACTGCAGCAGCATGATAGATGGAACACACATCCCAATCTTGGCACTGGACCCACCTTGCCACAGCGTACCTTTACATTAAGGGGTACTTCTCCATGGTGTTGCAGGCACTTGTTTAAACCAGCTGTCTTGACGATGCATTCTCAGCTGATTCCAAGTCCAGTGAATCTGCCCAAAACTAGCCCAACCAATTTCAAGAATTTCTGAGTGTAGAATGTTAATTGTGCATCAGTCTAGCAACAATGTCCAAGATCCAACTCTTTCCTCTCTGCCCCTTCTCCCCAGATATTTTTGAGATGTTTCCCTATGAGGCACGTGGGTTACACATGTGCAGTCAGATCAGTACCAGCAGCTGTGAGAGACTCAAGTATACTCGACAAGGATAGGAATTTTGGGGACAGGAGCAGTTGAGCTTTAGCAAATAGCTCCTGAGTATGTGAGAACTGTGACATTTACTTTATTTTACTTTTCAAAGGCTTTTAACTTAGCCATATATGGACAGATTTGTCATATGGAGAAAAAAAAAAGAAGGCTTATCTCTGACACACTGGTCACCTCCCAATGCACTAGAGATGGAAGCACTAGAGATTTTGAATGAAAAGGTTGCCAAAAGATGTTTGCATTGAAAATCATGTATTTTTTTCCTTAGCCTCATTCTCCAATAGCTAATCCTTGTAGCTGAAATTTTATCAACTCTCCACCATCCACTACCCTTTCCTCCTAAGTCAACCCAAGGCAGACACCCACCATGGAAAATTTAAATCCAAATGGGCAAAATCTAGCAACCTTGTAGACATCTAAAGATGGGAGGTTATTATGGAAATAATAGCAGACAGAGGTTTCCAACATATGGGCTGAGCATCATTTGTTGGTGGCCTATAAAGATCTGGCATAATGTTGGCACACTGAATGAGGCTGAAGCCCTGTAACAATCACTTAAAGACTTTATCATAATGCATATGAACAAGCTAACCTCTCCATGAGCAAATTCAGGCTGGAAAATAGAAGGTTTCTAACCAACAGTGGAGTGAGTTTCTTAGCGGCCCCAGCAGGTCCCTTCTCATTTGTATCTTAAATGTGCAAAGCTCATGCTTCAGGGCTTCAGCCACTCATTTGTAGGGGTCCAGAAGGGATTTATTTTTTCTCCAATATATTCATGGGGAGGGAGCTTGTGGGGCTTCTTCTTCTTCTGAAGTATCAGAGATGGTTAGAGCTGGATATGCGTCTTTGGATGGGGAAGGCCAGATTCCGAAGGTAGCACATTCTCTCTTTTGGATGATTGTCTGGCAGCTCTTGTTCACAAATTCAGAGTCTAATTGATCGCCATGTGTGGGGTCAAGAAGGATTTTTTTTCCAGATTACATTGGCTGTGACCTTCAATATTTTTCAACTTCTTCCACATCATGGACGTGTCTACACGTGCCCCAAACTTCAAAATGGCCATGCAAATGGCCATTTCGAAGTTTACTAATGAAGCGCTGAAATGCATATTCAGCGCTTCATTAGCATGCGGGCGGCAGCGGCGCTTCAAAATTGACGCGCCTTGCCGCCGCACGGCGCGTCCAGACGGGGCTCCTTTTCGAAAGGACACCGCCTACTTCGAAGTCCCCTTATTCCCATGAGCTGATGGGAATAAGGGGACTTTCGAAAAGGAGCCCTGTCTGGATGCAACGCGCGGCGGCAAGGCGCATCAATTTCGAAGCGCGGCTGCCGCCCGTATGCTAATGAAGCGCTGAATATGCATTTCAGCGCTTCATTCGTAAACTTCGAAATGGCCATTTGCATGGTCATTTCGAAGTTTGGGGCACGTGTAGACGTAGCCCATGAGGTGAATCATTTTCAAGGATCATCTGTATATACCGTACTTAATCTATTCTTTGCTTTTGAAGGGTCCTTAGTGCAACTGGTGGCCCTCATAATCTTTGCCTCTGGCAAATAGGGTTTAGTATACTGAGGATTGTGATACTTTGGTATAATTGTGGTTGTTTGGTTTAGTCTGCATGTACTGGGTAGAGTAGTGCCCTGTAATATACAGGAGACCAGATTAGAGGATATGGTGGTCCTTTTTGGCCTTCAACTCTGCTCTCATGGAGAGCCTTAATTCTGGCATTTCCCAACTTTGGCTCTGGAAATTTGATATTCTGTTTTAACTCTTTCAAACATAGTAATTACCTGGTTCTCTGTACTGCATAGAAATAATATAATGAATTATGAGAATACACCAAAGAGCTAATATCCTACATTGCTTTGCTGCCAGAATAGTATAAACTATGGCCTGTGCTTATTGACTAGTGTAACTTAATAGAAGGATTTTCTATAAATGTATGTCTAAAATGTGCATTCATTCCCAAACATTAAAAATAGATTCCATATACTGCAGAGCAAGCAAGAAGATCACAAGACATGAATGGGAATGTAATGCTTCACAATTGAAAATACTTTAGCTGTGCAGTTCCCCATGAGATTACATGCTTTGCTAGAGGAAAGAAACATTTTTTTTAAAAAGTCATTGCTGAAAAGTATGACATGTCATTCCCTGTGCACAAAGTTGTCATTTAATATATCCTTAGCTGTCTATGAAAAATAATGAAATGATGGTTTGAGAACTGGAAAAAAACTTTGTTAGATTATATTTTAATATGACCGGAGGGTTTTGGTAAATTTTATCATATAAAATAGTCAGTGGTGCCTGTGACACTTCTCAAGTATGTTCACAAGTGCTGCCTCTTAGTTGAAGGAACATAGTGTCTGTTTCCGGAAACATGATTTCGTATTTTTAGCAGGATGCCTGGGAAATTGGGTATATTGCTTCAGTAGTGACAACAGAGATTTGTGCCTAACACCCTATGTGCTGACAAAACATGGGGAGGGGTAGCTCCAACTTCCAAGGTCTTCATCAAAGTCTGCTCCCATAGACCCTGGTTAGAAAGAATGATAATGAAAAGCCCACAAGGGGAAAAAAGATATGGGTATGAAATGTTGCAGCTGTCTTCAGATGTATGAGTGTATTCGCTCCATGCACTTTCCTAGCTCTGCACAGACCGTTGGCACAGTAGATCTTGATCTAACTGCCCAGTAACTACAGATTTGGTTGATAGCGACGGCACTTGGCCAGATCCATTGACAATGAAGCACAGTCCTAACGTCTAGGCTCAGTCATTACAGATACATGAAGAGATATATGCCTGTTGCAATGGATGAGGTCAATTAATGGCAGGACTAACCACTATCCCTGAGGCTAGCCAGAGACTCTTCCTCTGAGAAACTGTTTCATATACCTGTACAATGAAGTTAGGTATTGCCCTTAATGTGGCTAGGTGCCACCATCTGGTGTGGCTAATCATCACCCATTATCTTGTACGTGGTGGTGTGATCAAAACATTTTCCTCCGTCATGCTGTCTGCCTGACCTTGTCTTTAAGATGGGCCAGCATGTTCCTGTTATCTTCCAGTGAATCTGTTTTTACCAGTTTGAACAAAGAACTGTCTCACTGGGTCAGCCCAAACATCCATCAAGTACAGTTTCCTGTCTTCCAACAGCTGCCAATACCAGGTGTCCCAGAGGAAATGAACAGAACAGATAATCATCAAGTGATCCATTCCCTGTCACCCATTCTCAGCTTCTGACAAACAGAGTCTAAGACCACCAACACTGCCAATCCTGACTATCTATCCTCCATTAATTTATCTAGCTCATTTTTGAACCCTACTATAATCTCAGGCATTCTCTGGCAAGAACCTCTACATGTTGATTGTGCATTGTATGAAGAAATACTTCCTTTTGTTTGTTTTAAACCTGCTGCCTATTAATTTCATTTGGTAACCCCTAGTTCTTGTGTTATGGGAAGGAGTAAATAACTTCTTTTTATTCACTTTCTCCACACTCATTATGATTTTATAGACCTCTATCATATCCCAGTGTTATTGTCTCCTCATATGACTGCCATCCCCTACCCCTCATCAGGTTTTTTGCCCTTTACTGAACTTTTTCCAATGCTAATACATATTTTTTTTAAGATGAGGCAACCATATTTTCAGTCAGTATTTGAGGTGGACATACCATTGATTTATAGAGAGACAATGAGATATCCTGTCTTATTTTCTATCTGTTTCTTAATGATTCCTAACCTCGTTTTCTTTTTTTGACTGCTGCTGCATATTATCGGGCTATTTTCAAAGAAATGCCCACTATGCCACCAAGACTTCTCTCTTGAGTGATAAGAGCTAATATAGACTTCATCATTTCATGGGTATAGTTGGAATTATGTTTTTCAATGTGCATTATTTTGAATGTTTTCATTCATCAATAATTGATATTGGATTTTCTGGTACTACCCTTTTGGAATATGTTTGCACGAGTATCTTGTGCCTTAGCACATCTTAGGAATGCGTGTTTCTGTACTATCAACTTCATTCTTGCTGGATTCTTTGGCCAGGTCTACTTCTTGATTTGCTTTTATATCAGCAACATCTTGACCACTACTTTAGGCCACACCTCAGAGGCAAGACTTTATGTATCAGTCGCTCTTCTTACTACAGCAGCTATCTTCCTTGCTCCAGGAATAGCCCTACCAGTGATGACATTGACTGGGAAGTGGGTATGACCAAGACAGGAATTGAGCTGATGTTAACTCTTTCCCAGTGGATCCTGCCCAAAGACTGCATGTAGAGCCACCAGTGGGAATCTAGAGGAAAACTGGCAGTTAATATTCATGCCCTACCTCAGAACAAACATTTTCTAGTGCTTAAGAGTATTCTTCAGGGAGGTGATACACATTGGTGCAAGTGAGTCTCATTCACATTTCACTGGCCACCTTTGTTTTTCTGGCCCTGTATCTGCAGGAGGTACAAGCCAACAAGCATGTCTGAAGCATCAAATAATTCAGTCTAGTTATATCCCTTTGGTCATCTCAGCCTGTACGTTTAAACAAGTTATGTACAACACCACCAAGAGGCAAAATCCATATTGTGGCACCTAACTCATGTGATCTGCGTTTTTCCATGGTGCTGAGTGCTAACATTTCTCATTGAACTGAGAAGGAGCTGAGGGTTTGGCATGTCTGGCGATTGAGCCATGCTTGCTTTAGGTGCCCAGAAACAGAATTAGGAGCCTAACTCTAAGCAGTCAGGTGTTAAAATATTGGCTCTCATTCAACAAAAGTTCCTTTTCTAAAGATAACCTTTCATTTTTTTCCTCATTCCCCAGAGATAAGAGAAGGAAAATGCTACTATCCTCAGAGTGTTACTTGCAAGAAGGCTATGAATTGACTTTAAAAATAATCTTAGAAAAAGCATTCTACTCAGGAGCAATCCTGGCTGAACAATGTGTATTTTCAGCCTTTCTTTTCTCTTGGAGAGAAAGGAAATTTACAAAAAGCTCCATCTGCTTATTTCTTGCTTGAAGTTATAATTCTTGTTCTGACCTCCCAACTATTTTTGCAGCAGCCGAACAGGCCTCAAACAGATATCAGAAACAAAGCCTTGCATTTCATGAAAATAACTTGGGTGGTGATGAAAAGAGGAGAGGAATTGAAAGTTAAGCAGAACCATTTTTATATAGGATAGTTCCTCAAAATTCTCTATATTCTCCCAGATAAACTCTAAAGGCTTTTGTTTTTCATCAAGTATAAGCTATGCTTCAGCATGTCTGAGTATAAGTGACAATAACATTAGACGAATATTGCCCACTTCTGTAAAAAGAGCAGTAGGAAAAAAGTAAATCACACTTGTCTAAGGATTCAAGAAAAGGGTGATTTGTGGGTGGATGAGATTTAAGTGTCATATAAATAATCTGACTTGTGTTTTTCAGACAATTGGAAGATGCTTTTAAAAGTGATAGAGATATAATGTTCTGTGAGTATAGCAAGGCTTATTGTAGATATATGCACTGCTGGAATAGATGAAAAGTAAATATATTTCTGGCTTGACATTTATGTAGTACCTGCAAGCCCAATGACAACATGTAAACAGCAATAGATGTAATGTCTTGATGCAATAACGTGAGAGTGAATGTTACCTTGTGTATTCATGTTTCTAGAGAATCATTGTAGACTGTAACTGTTAAAAATATATTTTGTAAAACAGAAGACTTCTCTGAACTCCAAAGAATTACACAAAAATTAAAATGAAGTCACTGCTGCACAATATTATTTTAATATTACATTTATGTACTGATGCATATTATAGATAATGAGCATAAGTAAGATCTAAATGCAATGCAGAATTAGATTATTCTGTATGGGAATAATTGGTGAATTACAGGTTGGGTCTGATGTTAAGTGATTCAAAATATGGGAAAATATTATTATTAAGACATTTTCTATTTTGCAACCTGTAGAGCTTTATCATTATAAATGAAATTTGAAAAACCTTTATTTCCTCTTGCTTTCACATTCTGCAGTGGGATTCTCATCTGTCTATCTATCTCTGCCCTAAGGTCAGTTTAAATGACTGGGGAAATAAGGCTTCAATTCTGCACATACTTATGCACGTGTTTCACTTCAATGGGACCATTCACAAAGTACATGTATAACTCTTTTTCAGGGTCAGGGTCTCTGTTTGCAATCCGCTTCTTCTATTTGTGTATTTGGGTAGCTCATTCCATAATGTGCTACTTTTCAGGCTCTTGTTTATTGGAGATAGGTTTAAGTGTCGTTAGGTGTGTAGCCCAGACTTCCTCTTTGCAGCAAATCCTGCCTGGTGCCGGAGGGCAGTGGCCACTTATGGGTCCATAGAGGTGTGTCATGGTCCAGGAATCCGGGAGAGCTGTCCGGGACCATGGATGGCATCATGCTGTGCTGGCCCTCAGATGGTGAGGCTGTGGAAACAGAAGGGGAAAGAGAGAGGGATGCTGTGAGTACCGAGCCCTGCCCTGTGGCCCACGTCCCGCAACCCCCATGGGCATCTGGTCCCTGTCCCCAGTCGCCTGTCAGTGCATGCAGTGTCCCCGTGGAAAGCCCCTTCCTGTGGTCCGTCCCCCAATTCCTCTTCTTGGGGCCATGAGGTCTTCTGGGGTGGCAGGCCAGAGTCTGCTCGGGGGCCCTCTACACCCCTGTCACATATGATGTCCCCGCCACATGCCCTGGGGGTGTGTGCCCTGTGGGGTATGTACCTGACAGTCCACCACCATGGCTGGGGGAGGCCCGTTGGGTGGATGCCCAGCTGGAGCTATGGGAGGGGATGTCCATCATGAGCTACCCCTCCTCACTGGATGACTCGGATGGTGGGACAGATGACCCTGGCTCTTTCCCTGGTGGTGCAGAGCTGGCCTCCAGTCCCGACTCTGGCTCCATGTCCTGCTGGGACTCCTCAGCTGTGGAGTCAAGGACAGCCGGGAGGAAGGAGGTATCCCAGGGACCCAGGATAGACCTGAGTTCCTGGTAATAGGGGCAAGCAGTGGGGGGTGGCGTCAGACCAGCTGGCTGAGTCCCATGCCCGTGCATAACCTTTCCGCAACTCCTTGACTTTACTCCTGACATGGTCAGGAGTGTGGGCAGGATGACCCCAGGTGGGCAGGCCCTCAGCCAGCTGGATAAACACTTCTGCATTCTGCTGCTTGCTTCCCATTACATGGAGCACCTCCTCCTTGCCCCAGAGCCCCAGCAGGTCATGGAGCTTGGAGTCAGCCCAGGAAGGGCCCCATTTCCTGCCCTGCTGGCTGGAGGCCTGGGAGCCCTGGGATGGCCTGGAGGGGGAGACCTGGGGGTACTCGAGTGGCCGGCTGGCTGCCATGAGCTTCTTCTGGGCCATGCAGGGGCACCTTGTTGGATGGCTGCTGCCTGCATGGTCTCAGTTTCCGGCTACAGGCCGTGTCTACACTAGCCCCAAACTTCGAAATGGCCATGCAAATGGCCATTTCGAAGTTTACTAACGAAGCGCTGAAATACATATTCAGCACTTCATTAGCATGTGGGTGGCTGCGGCAGTTCGAAATTGATGCGCCTTGCTGCCGCGCAGCTCGTCCCGACGGGGCTCCTTTTCGAAAGGACCCTGCCTACTTTGAAGTCCCCTTATTCCCATGAGCTGATAAAGGAGCCCCGTTGGCACAAGCCGTGCGGCAGCGAGGCACATCAATTTTGAAGTGCCGTGGCCGCCCGCATGCTAATGAAGCGCTGAATATGTATTTCAGTGCTTCATTAGTAAACTTCAAAATGGCCATTTGCATGGCCATTTTGAAGTTTGGGGCTAGTGTAGACACAGCCACAGAGTTTCCAGGTCCGTGTGGCTTTAAGAGCTACTTAGCACAGAGATCAGTAAGCTCTGCAGGGGCTGGAGGGCATGTCTACGCCTAACAGCTGATTTTCTCCATGGCAGACCCTGCTATTTCGATGTAGCAGGATGCAGAAAGTCTACACATGCCCTACTTTGGCATTTAGTGTTGAAGTAGGGCTCTATTCCCATCTTCTCATAGGAATAGTGACTTTGATGTCTCCAACCCAACGTCGATTTCAACTTCAAAGTAGCACACAGTGTGTGTAGGTGCGACATGCACTATTTCGAAGTTGTGCCTGCTACTTCGAAGTAGCATTGTAGTGTAGACGCACCTTAAGAGTAGTTCTCCGGTTACATTGCCAAGACCTGAAGGAGAGCTCTGAAGCTCAGAAGTTTGTCCTTTCTAACAACAGAAATGGGTCCAGACAAATTATATTACCTCCCCTATCTTGTGTCTTTCATATCCCAGAACCAACATAGCTACAAGTTGCAAACAGGTAAAGATTAAATGTAATACATAATTTCTTTGAAATTGATCTGTGCATTCGTTTGATACTAATTGATTTTAATTGACATTAGAAAAATGGATTACTGCTGTTTTAAACATGTTAACATTCTATATTTAGAGATCAGGTACACATTTTTACTGCTAACACATCAAAAAGACGTGTGAAATTTCTTGATTTAAAATTTTAAATATTATAAACCCATAAACCCAAAGTAGTTACAATTACTTGGGGAGGTTTACCAAGGTCTGGGTCCCACCGTACAGCCATATAGTAAAAAATGTGGTGGTGATAGCCTCTGTCTTCATCTGTAAATAGAAGATGCTCTGTAGCTAGTCCTCCAGATAATAATTTTCTTCTTTATTTCAGAGCAGATGCAATTTAATGTGTCTTAGTGTGTATTGCTCAGACTCATGCAATTTTATATCTTGTAGTGCTTTCTAAAACAATAATGTTATGGTTTTTATAAAATAAAATCTAAGCCTTTACAAAATCTACCTTGTTTGATAGGATCTTATAAGATTTGTCTTTGGACTATCTTCCAGGTATTTCAAATGATTTCTGGGTACTAGTAACTTTATGGTGTTGCCTTCCCTTCATCCTCCTATAGCTTCTATCTGTTCCTTCAATCCTGATAAATCGTCAGAGCCTCCGCAGACTGATTTCTTCCCATATAATTCTTCAATAGGGTTTGGACCCACTTTCTATTCACATCAGTCTCCACTTAGTTTCTATTGCCCTTTATTAAGGGCCTGATCTGGGGGTCTGCAACCGAACTAGAAAAAAGAGCTATTTTTTTCCAGTTCAGTAAAAACTTCAATAATTCAAGATCTGCAATACATACAAATACAAGACAGTCCTCAATAAATAATGGCAAACCATACTTTTGTAACCCCTATTCTAAGAACAGCACACACACGATTTGGAATGTGATACATGTTTACTGCAGGATGTTCACAAATTTTGTACATATTCCATTTCCTCACTCTTTATGCATGTGTGTTTGTACCATTGTCTTCCTGACATTCACTCCTGAACCTTCTCTCTCTCTCTGGAGGATGCTAGGAGAGTTATCCAATGTTTTGATATCACCTATTGTTTGTTCTTTAGATTCCAACAAAACAAAACAGCAGAAACATAGAACTCTAATAAGTGTTACATTTCTGCTGCTTTGTTTTGTTGGGAGTACAGACTAACATGGCTACCTCTCTGTTACTTTACATACCAGTTGCTCATTTTTGGACTTTCAGATGTTCACCATTTATCAAAAATAATTAGGTGGGTGGTTTTTTTTGTTTGTTTGTTTTTTACTTTGTAATTTTAGTGCCAGGATCCACAAAGACCTGGTTGCCTGATCTAAAGCCCATTAAAGTCAATGGAAGGACTTCTATTTAACCGGAGTTTGAATTCAGTGTTTGCTCACACTATAACCCCACCAAATGCCCCAGATTTCTCCTCCTTTCACAGAGTTCTCTTCCATCCTCCTAAGTCTGAAGATTGACACAGCAATGAATTAGTTGTCATCTTCAGTACTGGTATGAGTAGCTGCTGCCAATTTTAAATCCTGTACCTTCTAGGGGGCATAATAAACTCGGGAGCATGGGAAAGCTGAAATCAGTATGATAAGAAAGCAGAAATTCACTCTAAATTCACAGTTTCATTAATTTGGAATGGCTTTAAGCATTTGTTTCTAACTTCAGTCTCAAACAAATATCTCACTATAGAGCCATTTAATATGTGATTAGCTCTTTTTGTATTTCAACTACCCATAGATACAGTTGAACTTGTTAACTCTTTCTGTTGACTATCACTATGCTGGCATTTTTTTCAAGCTCTCAACAGGGAGGCCAGCATGCTTGCTGGGTCTCTGGCAAGGTGGGGAGGCTGGCTCCATGCTCCCTGAAGGGGCAGGGCCCTTGCATGAAAGGGGTTGGGATGGAGCTAGTCTATTCTCATCGACCTTCCAAGGTCACCTGGAGTGCACCACCCAGGCCTCCAGCAGCAATTTAAAGGGTGCAGGGCTCTGCTCACTGTTGCAGCTTCAGTAGTGGCAGTGGCAGCCAGGAGCTCTGGGCCTTTTGAATCACCAGGCCCTTGAGCAGCTAACTCCTTTGCAAGGGTGCCATGTTGGGAGGGGGGAAGGGAACAGCAGCTCTGCCTACTGGGACTTCTTCTTCTTCCTGTCCTGCTGACAGGGAGCAAGAAGAAAGTGCACAGCATGTGAGAATCACTCCTCTGTCCCCTTTCCTTCACAGCCAGGAACAAGAGGCATGCACAGAGGTCATGTACTTAACTCCCCTCTTCCTGACAGTCAGGGGAAGGGGAAGAAGTGATGTCCTGGTATGCATGGCTGCTCACCTTCTCCTCCCTCTCCGTCCTCCGGAAATGGTGCCCATGCTTCTTTGCCCCCACCTGTTGCAGGGCTGGCTACTGGCACACTGAATGGGAATCAAACACATCAAGCCGAGACTGCAGGAAGTGGACTGAATATTTTTTTCTTCAGGATGAGGTAAAACAGTGGCTTAGAAATTTTGCTCAATAGCTACAGAGAAGGGTGATTTAAGCTTACATTCTTTTTTTACTGACTATGTTGGCTGTTATTTTACAGTCTTGAAGAGCAGCGGTATATGTGATGAAATAGGTTCCTCCATTTTTCAGAATGTTAAAAAGGGAAGCTGTTGCATCTCTCTACAAACCTTTCAGTCATTCTGCCATGTCATCACTGCCAGTATTTCACAAATGAGTCTGGAATGCTATTCATACTCACTACTGTGCCACCTCCAAGACAGATGCTATTCAGTTATGCAGAGGACACAGCTGAAAGTAAGTTGTGGAGGTGTGATTCCACCATAGAGATCTCATGTTGCTACGCCAGTGAACTCCAATCATAGAATTGTAGAATCATAGAAGAGTAGGACTGGAAGGGACCTTGAGAGGCCATCGAGTCCAGCCCCCTGCCCTCATGGCAGGACCATGCACTTTCTAGACCATCCCTGAAAGCCATCTATCTAACGTCTTCTTAAATAGCTCCAGTGATGGAGATTCTACCACCTCCCTTCGCAATTCGTTCCAGTGTCTGATCACCCTGACAGTTAGGAACTTTTTCCTAACGTCCAACCTGAACCTCCCTTGCTGCAATTTAAGTCCATTGCCTCTTGTTCTATCCTCAGAGGGAAGGAAGAACAAGTTCCCTCCCTCTGCCTTATGACACCCTTTTAGATACCTGAAAACTGCTATCATGTCCCCCCTCAATCTTCTCTTTTCCAAACTAAACAAGCCCAATTCTTTCAGCCTTTCTTCATAGGTCATGTTCTCTAGACCTTTGATCATTCTCGTTGCTCTCCTCTGGACCCTCTCCAATTTCTCCACATCCTTCCTGAACTGCGGTGCCCAGAACTGGACACAATACTCCAGCTGAGGCCTAACCAGCGCAGAGTAGAGCGGGAGAATGACTTCTCGTGTCTTGTTCACAACACACCTGTTAATGCATCCTAGAATCATGTTTGCCTTTTTCGCAACAGCATCACACTGTTGACTCATATTTAGCTAGTGGTCCACTATAACCCCTAGATCCCTTTCTGCTGTACTCATTCCTAGGCAGTCCTTTCCCATTCTGTATGTGTGACACTGATTGTTCCTTCCTAAGTGGAGCACTTTGCATTTGTCCTTATTAAACCTCATCCTGTTTACCTCAGCCCATTTCTCCAGTTTATCCAGATCCTTTTGAATTATGATCCTATCCTCCAAAGAAGTTGCAACCCCTCCCAGCTTGGTGTCATCTGCAAACTTAATAAGTGTACTTTCTATGTCAATATCTAAATCGTTAATGAAGATATTGAACAGAACCAGTCCTAAAACAGACCCCTGCGGAACCCCACTAGTTATACTTTTCCAGCAGGATTGAAAACCATTAATAACTACTCTCTGGGTACGGTTATCCAGTCAGTTGTTCACCCACCTTATAGTAGCCCCATCTAAGTTGTATTTGCGTAGTTTATTGATAAGTCTATTATGTGAGACCGTGTCAAATGCTTTACTGAAGTCTAGGTATACCACATCCACCGCTTCTCCCTTATCCACAAGACTCGTTATTCTATCAAAGAAAGCTACCAGATTGGTTTGACATGATCTGCTTTTAACAAAACCATGCTGGCTGTTCCCTAGCACCTGACCACCTTCCAACTGCTTGCAGATGATTTCTATAATTACCTGCTCCATTATCTTTCCTGGCACAGAAGTTAAGCTGACTGACCTGTAGTTTCCCGGGTTATTCTTGTTCCCCTTTTTATAAATGGGTACTATATTTGCCCTTTTCCAGTCTTCTGGAATCTCTCCCGTCTCCCACCATTCCTCCCAATGCAGGAAGCCAAGAGCTTCAGATTTTTCTCATGTACATGAAGGAGTTTATACACTCTTTACATTAAGGGCTTGAAAATCTATTGCAGAGTCCACTAACACAAACAAGAGCTACCTGACTGCCATAAAGCTTCTTTAAGAGATAAGGTGGTTAAGGTAATAGCTCTTATAGGGCCTACTTCTGTTGGTGAGACAAGAGAAGTTAGTCCAACATTAGATATTACTTTCACACACATTGTTGGTCCCAGGATATTAGAGTGACAAGGCTACAGCTACACTGCATACATAAAATCTCTTGTATATCCAAAGAACAGAACCGTGAAATCTCACAGCATGCCTACCACTACCATATTTGGTTGCCAAAAACTGCCTTTCGGTGACAAAACAGAGTGCAGACATTGCAATGTGACTTCTTTCAGGGAAAATACCAAGTTTTGGTGAAAAAAACTTCCACTTCTATGAAAGATTTTTTTTCCCTTTTCCCCTTCCTTTATTGCTGACAAACAGCCAGTGTAGACTCCCTTGTTTGTTTTGTTAACAGAACTGGCTTCTACCAGTATCTAACAATATTTGTCCCAGTGGCTCTGCTCTCTACGCTGATCTCTGCTGCCCTACAGGCCTGAGCCCCTCCCATTTCAAAGCTCCTGCAAGTATCTGACAGGTCAGTGAGTTGCTCCCTTTGGGAAAATAACAAAGAGCAAATATTGGCCTGCTCCTCTTCTGCCCTGCACTAGGAACACAGTGGCAGGCAGACTGCTGCTGCAAGGGAGGGGGAAAGGTTGCTGCGCTGCTTTGACATTCCTCAGCATGAAGCTTACAGTGCTACTCATAGTGGAGGAGGCTGGGGGAGAACTCAGGGGAATCCCAAGATGCTCAGGGATCAGCTTTGCCTTCCAACAACACTGTATGGTGGGATACATGCCCACAGTGCATTGTTCACACTGTGGATAATGGTGCCTCCACTGTGGGCATGTTCTGTGGACAGAGGGAGCAACCATGAACAGCTTCTATCAAATTTTCTTTTGTCAGCTTTTGGGTGTTGACTTATAGTGTAGACTTAGCCTCAGACTCTATCCGCACTACATGGCTTTCAGTGAGACGTCTTTTTTGCTGTAGCCACATTGTTAAAAGTTGGGTAGTGTAGCCTCTGAATAGCTGCTCCTTTGCCAACAAAGGATACTTCCCTCCTCAATGAGCAGTGTTAGCTCTGTCTTCAAGAGGAGGGGAAGAAGAGGGCCATCATTTTAACATGTATGAAAGATAACCTTTTTGTTGTTCAGTTGCCCTTGTAAACGTAGCCTAAATTTGCAAAGACAAAGGTGAAAATATATTATTCCAACATATGCTAATATCTTGCATCTTTGGGGTCATTGATATTTAAGCATCCACAGAAAAATCTCACCCAGAGAGCTAAGGGTATCTTGTAGGTTAAAATCTTTTTCATCTGGGGTTACTAGACTTGGCTGAGTTTTCTTTACATTGCGCAGCTGCTGGACAAAAGAAGGGTAAGCAGACAGGCACATCTTTCCACAACATGTACTCTCAGGGCTTATCTATAATTACAGAGTAGATGTTACACAGTTGCACTTAGTTATGATATACCTATGCTGGGTGGAGAACTTCTCCTGTTGGTTTAGGTATTACATCTCCAAGAGAGTGACTTGCTATGTCAACAGGAGACTGGCCCATTGATGTAGCACTGTCTACACTAGGGGTTAGGCATTTTCAAAGATAATGATCAATGGCTCTGCAATCAGATCAGCCAACTCGGTGCTCTTGGATGGATAAGATCCATCACCATGGACTTGTGTATCTACAGGTTTTCTAAATAGTACTTCATCTGCTCTTTCACTACAGAGAACTTCTCACCCCTCCCTATATTGTGCTGCCTAATGCAGCAGTCTGGGAACTGACCTTATTTGTGAAGACTGAGGTGAAATATCATTGAGTACTTCAGACTTTCCACATCTGTCACAAGGTTGCTTTCCCCATTCAGTTAGGGCCCCACATATTTCTTGTCCTCCTTCTTGCTAACATACCTGTAGAAAATATTTTTGTTTTCCTTCATGGTCCCTTGACAGCTGCAACTACAGTTGTGCTTTTACCTTCCTGATTTTATTCAGGATTCACTATGATTCTCAAATCTTTTTCAGAGTCACTAGTTCCCATGATGTTCCCTCATCCTATAGGTAAGACGGGCTTTCTCTGAGCCTAGATTTATGTATTTACATTTAAATGTATTAACACACACATGGTTTCCTTGAGTCCAGCTCAACAATCCTGAATGCTTTAGCAATAATTGTATACTCCCAAGTCATCTGTCCAAGTTTCTACTTCTTGTAAGCTTTTTTTTTTGTGTTTAAACTCACCCAAGAGTTCTCTTTTAAGTCAAGCTGGTCACCTGCCATGTTTGCTATTCTCTCTGAATACTGGAATAGTTTGTTCCTGTGCCAGTAATAAGGCTTCTTTAAGTTATAACCAGCTCACCTGGACTCTTTTCCACCTCATATTAACCTCCAAGAGTATTCTGGCCACCACTTCACTCAGGCAGTTTAAGTCTGCTTTTCTCAGGCACGGAGTCCACATTCTTGTGCTCTCCTCTGTTTGTTTTGTCAGGCTCCTGAACTCAATCATCTCATCGTCACTGCTGCCCAGGTTGCCACCTATTTCTACTTTTCCTACTAATTCTTCCCTGTTTGTGAACAACAGCTCAAGAGGAGCATGGTCATTCCTCCAGCATTCTCACGAAAAAATGGTCTCCAACACTCTTCAAAAACTTCCAGGATTGTCCATGCACTGGTGCATTGCTCTCCCAGCAGATGCTGCAGTGCTTGCAGTCACTCATGAAAACCACGGTCTGATCTGGAAGTTTCTGTCAGTTGCCTGAAGAACGCTTCATCTACCTATAGCAGGAGCCCACCGCAACATCACTCTCATTGCTCTCCCATCTTATCTTTACCAAAAGACTCTCAACAGGCTTTTCTCCAGTTTCATACTGGAGCTCTGAGCAATCATAATGCTGTCTTATACACAGTGCAACTCTCCGTACCTACTCACGTGCAACTCTCCACTCCTGCTCAAGATGGTTTTGTATACCTCCCAGGATTTCATTAGCTCTTTTGGTTACAGTGTCTTCTGAGACCTCATGGTTCACTTTGACCCCCCCCCCCCACATCTTTTTCAGAGTCACTGCTTCCCATGACATTCCTTGCTTCTATAGGTAGGACATGCTTTCTGTGAGTATAGATTTATATATTTACATTTAAATATATTAAAGCACACAGTTTGCTTGAGTCCAGCTCAACAACCCAGCTCTCTCTGAATCAGTGACCTGTCTTTATTATTTACCACTCTTCCCATTTTTGTGTTCTCTGCAAACTTTCCATGATGATTTTGTTTTCTTCCAGGTCACTACAGCTTGAATCTTCTAGTCTGGTACACTTGGGACCTGACCAACGCCAAATGAGAGAATTTGCTGAACCACCAGGGACCAATATTGTCTAGTAGCATTACCAATACTTCCACTGCTTACGGGGCTCTTAGAAGATACTTGGAGATAAATTAGAGCTAAACAACAGCACAGAACACTGACAGCCAGGACTGGTGGCTACAAAAGCTTAATGGGACTTTGGGAAACTTGGCCACTCTCATGGTAAGTGGATTTCCAGCTAACTAAAATCATGTTGGACTACAGATGTTGCTGGATGTGAAAGCGCTGAATTATAGAGGTTCCATCTTCAATAAAAATGTTAAAGAGTGCATGACTAAGAACCAGTTCCTGGGAGTTTCCACTAGAAAAACTACCTATCAGTTAGCCAGTATTAGTAGATTAAAGAAATAAGGACAAATAATATTTCAAGTGAGAAAGCAAATTATGCGCCTCTCATGAAAACGCTGTCTGTCATTGTCTCACAGCCCTACTCACTAACAGGTGAGCAAACTTATTACACTTAAATCTTAAAACAGAATTGGAGCTATTTATACTTCAATGATGATCACTAATGAAACAACAGCACCACTTGCATTACAAAAACTCTCCAAGGAACCATTCTGTTGATTCACAGCGCTTGATCTCAATGGGGCAGTACAGGTGGGAATGGCAGATGGGCTACTGAAGGTGGGACTAAAACAAATTCATATAAACTCATTTGAGCTTCCCAGCAGGGCCACCCTGCTTCTGAGAGATCTCTTCCCCTCATTTTTTCCTACTTTTTATATTTTTGTTTTGAGGCACTCTAGTCTTCTTGTAAATAACTCTGTTGAGGGTCATGGCTCTAAATGGTTTTCCTACCATCTGCTCAGCATGTTTTAATGTTTTTTTGACAGAAATTAAAACACCTGCCAGAAATGTGTTTCACCTGCTTAAGTGCACCTTTTACCACCTTGTTGGTTGGCAGGATTATTATGCTACAGGTGCACTGTTCTAGCGCATCTGTCTCTCTTGTCTTTTTAAGAAGACTTGTCAAAGAAAATAAAGATATTGCCAACCTAAGTTCCCAGAGAAAAAAATATGTTACCAATTATTCATTTTTGTTTTCGCCTGTAAAATAACATGCAGGTGTACAACTCCTATACACACCTGGCTCTTGTGCCCCTTTTAATCTTGATGCTGAAAACAAAAAAATTTGCCAATTTGTCTTTAACAAATTTATATAAAAAACACATCAAAGTGACAGTCTTGCCACTAGTTTGGCAAGCAAGGGGGAAAAAACAAGCTGATGCTGTTGCAGGTTGGCAGCCCAAATGGATTTCTGTTAGCTGGTGTTGGCAACAGCTTTCATAGGATTTGGTTTTAGTCTCAAAGGTAGAATTTAACAGTTAGACACTAAGGCTCCTATCTGTGAAGACAGACCTGTGTGCTGCATGAAATCCCATGGAATGATTTACCCACTCTTGATAAAGACTTATATAGTCAGTCAGCCAGAGACAGTTTAAGAATGACTCTGTTTTTTTCTGTGTTTAGTCATCGACCTAGGAGGCTCAGGTCCACTCCTCATGCTCCCATGTCTCAAGTTAGCCACAACAAAGCATCTTCAACAGGAGAGGCAAGGGAGCAGCACATCGGGATAGCTCAGAAGTTAGAGTGCCACCCTCAGGTGTGGAGACCTCTGTTTAAATCCCTTCTACCCTGCAGGTGGAGATGAGGAAATTCAATCTGGTTTTCGCACATCCCAATTGAATGTTGTAACCACTGGAATAAAAGATATAAAGTGGACTTTTCCTCCTTTGTAAAAGGCATAGGTACCAAATTACCAGAGAGTTCACAGCTGGGAATGGCAGCACAAATAGTTGTTTCCTGCAGCCTAGCCTTAGGGTGTGTCAACACTGGAATAAAATACCCACATCTATCCTGTGTCAGCTGGCTTTCAGGCTGTTTAATTGTGGTATAAATGCTTGGGTTTCCTGGGTCCCAGAGCACAGGCTGAATAGCTACACCACAGTTAAAGAGCCCCAAAGCCCAAGTCCAGTGAGCAAAAGCCAGCTGATACCGGCCTGCCATGGGTGTTTGTTTATAACGTTGATATACCCCTGGCCTAGAGATCTCTTTTGGAGACGGGCAGGGTTTATAATACACTCTTCTGGTCAACATCTCTCATTGGCTTAATCAGGCTACTTTAAGTCATTTCCCTAGGCTAGATGGCTTTTCATGAATCCCATTCTTAAGTGCCTTACTCTCCCCATTCATTGTACAGGGAAACTGGGCACCCCAATCCAGCTTTGAGAATAACAGTGATTTTTCTAGGTGCCTAAAATTTAGGCCCTGTGATGCCCAGCAGTAACATCTTTTGTATATTCAGCACCTAATGTTTAATTTTGTAGTTCTGAAAAAACAGAATGCTGGAAATTGATGACAGGTTTCCCTGCAACAAGAATGAAATCTTATTCCGGTGTACTTGGGATAAATGTTTTTGCTTAAGGGTAACTGCTGAATATTTGAATTCTTACATGTGACAGCGTGCATGTATTTTTGCTGACATACACTTAGGAAACAAATATAGCCTGGGATCTCTTTCATTGGAATTTATTGTATTTGGCAGAACACTCAAAATTCACTCTTTGCCCATCCCTAAGAAATCCTTGCCATTAATGACCAAATTCCGTTACTCTTTCAATGTGACTGATTCCTTTGACTATTCCTTGCCTTAAGATAAGCAAGATGTAGGTCTTTTAGTATCCTCAGATGGTTCATAAGTGTGGTGATTTAATGTTTTACTTTCTTCCAACATGATAGGAAGAAGCAAATTAATCAGTTACACCTAATGAAGCAGCATTATAAAAGCCAAAATAGTCAAACAAACAAAATACTTAGCAAAGGCTACTACTATAACATTTTTAAAAACCTCTGTACAGTGCAACAGCTGAACAGAAAACACTTACATTAGCTTGGTTATTCTTTTAGTGAAGACACTTCCACAAATACTTGGCCAGAATGAAAAGGCCTTGAAATTACAAAATTCCCAGAAGAATGTAGTTCAAAGCAGTAGATCTTGTAGGCAATATTGTATGTGTGTATTTGAACAGCTATCTTGTTTCGTAATAAATGGCTTGATCCTGATCCACTGAAATAAATGGAAGTAGTCCTCAGTGAGGATAGTTTAAAGCTCATAGTCCTTACTTGTTAACTGCATTTTTTTTTCGTATTTCCCTTTTAGCTTTCAGAGAGAAATCACTAGTTTGCTGAGTGGGAAATCAAAGTAGTAAAATGTTGGAGTTATATTGACACATGCTTTATCATCTCTTGCCTGCCAACAGCATGATTTTTGCCTTTGTATTCCAATATCCATTTAGTCAGTATGTAAAATAATCTTGTGCCATATCTTCACAGTAACAGTTTAGTTGGTGTTTCTCATTCCACCATGACAAAATAAAAAAGCAGTAAAGTAGCACTTTAAAGACTAACAAAATGATTTATTAGGTGAGCTTTCGTAGGACAGACCCACTTCTTCAGACACAAGCCATACCAGAACAGATACAATATTTAAGGCACAGAGAACCAAAAATAGTAGTCAAGGTTGACAAATCAGAAAAAAAAAAAGATCAAGGTGAGCAAATCAGAGAGTGGAGGAGGGAGTCAAGAATTAGATTAAGCCAAATATGCAAAAGAGCGCCTATAATGAGCCAGAAAATTTGCATCACTGTTCAAACCACTTGTTAATGTGTCAAATTTGAATATAAAAGAGAGTTCAGCAGCCTCTCTTTCAAGACTGTTGTGAAAATTCCTCTTCAGTAAAACAGACTTAAGTCTTTAACAGAATGTCCCACTCCATTAAAATGTTGGCTGACCGGTTTGTGGATCAGGAGTGTTTTTATGTCTGTTTTGTGCCCATTAACTCTTTGTCTGAGTGAGTTTGAAATCTGTCCAATGTACAAAGCACCTGGGCATTGTTGGCACATGATGGTATATATGATGTTAGTTGGGGAACATGAGAGTGTGCCCGTGATTCTGTGACTAACCTGGTTAGGTCCAGTAATAGTATCTCCAGAATAGATATGTGTACAAAGCTGACAGCAGGCTTTGTTGCAAGGAAAAGTTCCAGGACTGGTGTTCCTGCATTATAGACTGTGGCCATTGGTGAGAATCCTCATAAGGTTGGGAAGCTGTCTGTAGGAGAGAACAAACCTGTCACCTAGGGCCTTCTGGAGTGTAGCATCCTGATTAAGGATAGGTTGTAGGTCTTTAATAATACGTTGAGGTGGTTTGAGTTGGGGGCTGTAGGTAATGACCATTGGTGTTCTGTTCTTGGCTTTTTTGGGCCTAATGTGGAGTAAATGGTCTCTGGATATTCGTCTGGCCCTGTCACTTTGTTTTTTGTTTTTTTTTAATTTCTCCTGGTAGGTAATTCAGGTTTATAAATATTTGGTAAAGATCTTGTAGTTTTTTGTCTCTGTCAGTAGGATCAGAGCAAATGCGATGGCCTGATCAGTACCACACTCTACTGGAAACCCACTAATCACTATACTTACCTACACGCTTCTAGCTTCCATCCTGCACACATAACTTGATCCATTGTTTAAAGTCAAGCCCTTAGGTACAATCGCAGGAATTGTTTTATTATATTAACACTAGTTTTCTTTATTGATATGAACTAATTTTCCTAGTTGTGTTTCGTTGTGTCATTTTTTAAAAAAGAAATCTCTTCTCCTTTGTTGGTCTTTACTCTTTTTAGTTATTGGTTAGCCAAGCTGGTATGTATTTGGCTGAGCTAATCATTTCTCATTTCATAAATTCCATCTTACATGTACTTAATCATTTCTCTTACGCTTCTCTGAACTCATTCTCACTTTGTCACAGTGTTTCTATAATGAAATGTTCACAGTGGAATGCTTTTCCAGCTGAATCAGTGTCCTACAAAGAGGAAGTAACCTTCTTATGCAGTAGTGCTAAGTGCAGTTTAAAATCTCTATGGCCTATTTGCTGCCTGCCATAACTCAATACAAAATCACTGCCAATTTCCTGTCCATTACCACGGGTTTTTAAATTATTAGTTTCACATTTCCGCTATTCATTGATATACCTGTTTGAGATTAATTTTTATATTCAGCTTGATTTTTTCCTAAGCTGAATACCATTTTTCTAGCTCATATACCTATTGTTATTACATCAGTCTTCTCCAAGGCAATAACTCAGTTTTTTTTCCCGGTTAAACAAAATCTACAAACTCAGTTAAATTACTGCTTACCCTGCTTTCCAGGTAACTAATGAAGATCTTAGCTCAGATAAGGACTAGTATCAATCCTGCAATAACCCCTCTGCCCTGTTTAATAGGTTTATCAATAACCTTTGGTTTTAGTCCTTCCAACAATGCTAAATCCATGCAACAGATGTAATATCATGCCAATTAGATTTAGTTTTTACTTAATTTCATGACTCATCATCTTAAGCACCATACTGAAATTTTCCATTAAATTGTAAAATCATCCCTTGATTTTTCCTTTAGCAGAATACTTTGGCTGCCTTGTAGTTATTTTCTCCTGTAGTTTTAAATACCTTATTTGCTGTTTATTTCATACTCTACCAATGATGCTCATGTTGTAAAGTAAAGCCTGGGCCTCCTCAGTGAATAGGCAACAGACACATTGGTCTAAATTCTGCTGACTCACTTGTAATATCACTTTTCCACACAATGATTTAGGCAATTCTTATTCAGTATCTGAGAAGGGTGGCTGTCTGAAATACAGCCTGCTTAGTGGATACTTGCTTGCCATATACAGAGATGGAAGAAGAGACAAGACTGGACAAAGAATTTTGTTGTAGGCACACCCAGGGAATATGTACTTTGTAGAGTTTAGGCTTAAGCTATTTTGGGCTCAGAGGAGGGGAATATAAGTTCATATGTTAAACTGTTGTCTTGCTGTTTCTAAAGGATTCAGTTTGTTTGCTTCCCCCCCCACCCCCACCCTCAGCAGTTCGTGGTGGTAAAGATGCCATGGAAAAGGTAATTCCTCTATTTAGAATTGTTTTGTGCTTTCATCAAAATCTGATCTATGCCAGAGGCTGTTGAAGACAGTAAGAAGTGGTCAGTGACTGTTTGTTTCTCTATTGGGGTAGCAAAAGAGTCCTAATGAAAGAATTCACGTTTTAAGATACAGTATTTAGCTAATTACTAGTAGACAATGGCAGCTCCCTTCTGAGTCTTTCTGAAACCAACACAAAAAAGAGGCAGCATTTGCTGCTTGTACCGGCAGTTATGGCTTCTGTGATTATGGGTAGCTACCTAGCAGAAATCTCAGATGTTTCTCATTGTTGGGAAATGTAAGAAAATCTTCAGCCATCCAGGTGAGAATATAACTCTTCAATAACAATGTATTGTATTGCTGTACCCTTCATCTCCCTTTCTCAGCAGCCTTATGTTGCGTGAAGTGTTAATTTAGGTCCTGATCCTGAAATAAATTACATCTAGTTCCATTGCCAGATTAGCTCCTTAGCTTTTAAACTATCTGGTGTAAGGACGTCATGTGGATTGACTCTTGTAGCATCTAGGTCAATGGAGTCCTGATCTTTACTGTGGGTGCTGATAATACTGTGATGATGCTGTGGATTGATTCTTCATTAAAGTCCTGATATGAAGTTCAATTAAAAAAAATCAATAGAAGGACTCAACTGATTTCAATTAACTTTGGATTGGACCCCATGTGTTCAAAAGTGTGCTAGGTGTTATCCAGACATGACAGGTGTAATGGCTGGCTAAAGAGTGAAGGGTAGGATTTTATAAAGGGCCAGGAGACTTGATTCACAAGGAGAAGCAGAGCAATTAGTCCAGGAGTCAATTTGGTAGAAGTCTAACACTTCTGCACCACCGACTTTTCCAAAAATCCTGTTCAGTTGCTGCATAGTCCTATGGGCACCTAAAGTTTCTCAGGTACCTAAATTTCATAGACTGCTACCAAAGTGCTGCTTATCACCTAGCTCAAGCTTAAGTTGCAGGAGCATTGACAAAGTAGGTGTTTTCCAACCTATCTTGCCTTTGAGAATGTATCCTCTAGGTATGAACAGATCATGTTGTCACCCACACGTAACATCCGGAGATACAAGTGATGCCTTATTTGTGCCTTTTAATCCAATGGCTAGGGTACTTTTCCATAATGTGGGAAAGTTGGGTGCAATTCCTTCCACTGCCTGATGTGGAAAATGGACTTGAACTTGGGGCTTCTGCCTCATAGAGGAATGCTATAATCTATAGTGTGTTTTAGAGGCATGTCTCAATGGCTGCCATTGAAACTGTTCCTCGTGAACTGGGCTGAAG
Source organism: Carettochelys insculpta (assembly GCF_033958435.1). Taxonomy (NCBI): domain Eukaryota; kingdom Metazoa; phylum Chordata; order Testudines; family Carettochelyidae; genus Carettochelys; species Carettochelys insculpta. The sequence goes on along the minus strand of NC_134137.1, from coordinate 305,345,478 downwards.
ACAGAAAGGGAGTGACCCTATAGTCCAGTGAAATCAGCTATCACCTGGGAGGCAGGCCCAGGTTCCAGTCACTCTGCCCCACCAACTATTTTAATTTTCCAAAGTGGAACCATTTCAGCAGGAGCGATTAAGACCTGCCCCCAAATACCCCAATTCCCAATATTTAGGGACTCTCTTGAGAATGGAATACCTAAGTTCAAATCCATTCTCCATGTACATCAGAGGTGGGCATTTAATAAAAGTCTTCCATACCCTAAGACAGTGACCTAACCCAACTGGGCTAAAAGTTTTATAAGGTGGGCAGTGGCCCCTCCTCAGTTTCTTGTGTGTGATTTTTTTTAAAGGATAGACATTGCTGAGGTGCTTCATTTCTAAGAGTTGATGGGTACCTCCTCTGAGCCAGAGATGGGTGCCTAACTTTTTTTTAGGAGAAGAGATGTAGGCCATGACCCTCTCCTCAGGACTTCCCATCAACTAGCTTAAGTTTTCTCAGGTTCTATGACAGAGTCAGTCCAGAGGGCTACAGGAGGGTAGTAGAGGGAAATATATTAGCCCCAGATTAGATAGCTTACCCTGGAAACAGGGACCTAACAGATGCTAAGCTAGAAGTAACAGGAATTTGCCAGACTCAATTAGAGCAATCAAGCCAATTAAAGCTCCTGGAGCCAATTAGGAGATTTCTGTAGGCAAGGGACGCAGACTAATCAGAACACCTGTTGCCAATTAAGAACCAGTTGAGACTGGTTAAAAAGGGGCTCCTCTTCTCTTAGCTGATTGTGTGTGGAAGTAGCTGAGGACAGAAGATGTGGTGGAGGACCTGAGGTACCAAACAGAACAAATCCAGAAAGAAGAACCTGTGGTTAAGGAAGGTGCTGTGGAGGACTGTGCTGTGGAGAATTGGCCCAGTGAATCATGGCTGTCATGTGGCTGTTATTGGAATTGTTTTCAGGCAGCTGCTTTCACAGGGTCCCCAGGATGGAACCTGAGCTCCACCCTCTTGCCATTAGAGACTGGTTTTGAGAAACAGGTTTTCCTGCCTCATACCACTTGAAGGGGCCACACAGTCTATGGAATTTGGTTTTCCCACTTTTCCTCATGCTGGCCAAAGATGAGTAGCTCAAACAAACAGTAAGCTACTGCCCTAGAGAATCTGCCTAAACTGAAGGCTGCTGTGAGCTCCTGAGGCAACAAATCATCGTAAAAGCATGGGACTCACCGAGACTGAGGAGGCGCTTTGTCATAGTGCTCAATTCTTCACGTGCATTACACAGGGTGACCGGGCAACAAACTTTGCTGTGAATTCCATTCGGTGGCAGGACACCTAGGAGTTAGACGTGATACTGTCTAAATCCCATTTGTGAATCTAGCCTTAAGTGCTTTGAAAATCCTCTTTACCATATAAATTACAAGTTGTGGAATAAAGATTGCTGTGAGACCTCTCTGCAATGTATGTGCACATTTTTAAACTTACACACATAGCTAATATAGTTTTGTTTGGATTGATTTAGTAGTTGAGATTTTGCAGAATTGACTCCAAGGAAAAATGAACCAGGGGAGAGTAGTCAGATGGTGAATGAGTTCATGGAGACGTTTTGTGCACCACAAGCAGTAAAAAAGGAAAGGAGAGGATTTTGAGAGTAGTAAACATTACATCGCGCTGGTCAAAAAATTTGGACACATTTGGGGAAAAAGGGAAATGTGGTGATAAGTGGTTTTTGTTCTAAAACATGCTTATTAACAAAAGCAAAATTTCAAAATTAAAATAATTTTTATAAAATGTGTTTCATTAACATGTTTCATTTGACCCAAAGTTATGTTTGTTTTTTGTTTTGTTTTCCCCCAGAGATTTCACTTCCTGTAACAGTTTTATTCTTCATTCTGACATTTTCTTCAAAACCTCAGAATTTCCTGTACAATACAAGCTTCAATTGCCTCTAGTGTCAAAGTTGGGATTCTGAGTGAATTGGACAAAAGCAATATAGTAGGAAGATATAATTAGATTGTAACTGAGGCAAGTCAAAGGCATAAACTAAGATGCCATTAGTAGTAAAACATTTGGGTTTTCTATAAACAAGCTGCTTATAATATTTTTTCAAATGTCAGTTCAGACAAATACGGTGTGTCTACACTTGCATTCCTCTTTTGAAAGAGGCATGCAAATGAGGGAAATCAAAAATGCAAATGAGGTGCAGATCTACATATCTGGCATCTCATTTGCCTATTCCTCTTTTGAAAGAAAAGCTGTGTAAATGCTTTTGAAAGTAACCCCATCTTCGAAAGAATCCTTCTTCCCTTTCTTTATGGGAAGACTGATTCTTTTGAAGATGGGGTTTACTTTCGAAAGAGCAGTGTCTGCACTGCTCTTCTTTCGAAAGAGGAATATGCAAATGAGATGTGTGATATGTAAATCTGCACCTCATTTGCATTTTTTGATTTCCCTCATTTGCATGCCTCTTTTGAAAGTGGAATACAAGTGTAGATGCACCCATACAGGTTAACATGAGCACAATCTAGATTCTAAAGTACTTTATATAATAATCCTCTAATTATTCTTGCAACATGTGTTATCTTCATCTTTTTCAGAGCTCAGATTATGGGTGAGGCCTGGGTTTTACTGATGTTCCTGTCTGCTTCTGCCCCTCATGCAGCACCAAACACATCAGTGCTCACCAGATCAGAGAGATGTCACTGCAGCCATCTAGAGGGCAGAATGAGTTCTAGTAAAGGATTTAACAGAAACTTTCTTCTGAAGAATAGTTCTGCCTAAGGGTAACTTGTAGTTTAGCAGCAGCTTTCCATCCCTCTCTCTTGAAATGCTGTAAATTTTCCTTCACTGTTTCCAGAGGGCATGAAACACAAACTGAAGAAAACAGTGCTGATTTTTTCAAGCAATTGCCAAGAAACAGAGCATAGCAATCAAAGGATACTCATGAAAAGGCACAGGACATAGAAAGCTGAGATTGATGGAACTCATTAATACAAAGATAGCTTTAAAGTGTCCAAATACATCCATAAAGTATCCAGAAGTAATGAATCACCTTCTGATCAGCACTTGATGATTTTGACTGAACAGAGTAACAATGTTTACTACTGACCAATATCTTCCTATATGTTTTTATGAGGAGACATGAAAAGGAGAATGAAATGCATATAAACACTATGCTTGTAACTGAATTTAGTGCATCAAACAGTTATTTCTTGTTCAATCAGATCATTAATTTACTTACGGGGAAAACCAATTAAGACTTCAAGGAACATAGACAAAGAACATATTTTTTGTCCATTATTAGAATGAATAGCTCTCATGGAGCTTTTAACACTTGCAAATACAGAATGAATGTATTTGTTTGCAGGTGACAAACATAACTGAGACATGTCTAGGATAGTTTTGTCCATGGCTCAATATGCTGCTTTTATTATGAACTATGTTATGCCTATATATGTAACTGTGCTTGCTATAGGTAGGTATTTCCAAAGAAAATCCATTGTGGAGAGATGGCTGTTTACAATTTGTTCTTTTCAGAAGTCGCTGGTAGTGTTTGTGTTGTGGAGTGTTATTGCTGCAGGTTTGTGATACTCCTGTGTAACCAGCATCAACATAGTGCAGCTTGCTGATTCAGCAGATGTCAAGGTTACTCTTAAAGACAACAGGCTTAATACAGTAGCAAAAAAAAGAAAAATGCTCGGCTAGGTTTAATGTTGACAAAACACCGTACCAGTGCCCTGGCTCAATTGTTGCAAGTACACTAGCGTACACGGAGCATACTTTTTTCTGTCAAAACCAAAATGTTCTGAAACTCATTTCAATTTTTTTTTTTCACCGAGGAGGTTTATAAGGTACAGGATGAGACAGCTAAACCCACCCCAGAATAACTATGCGGTAGGTAGGGTGCTGAACTTAAGCACTGGAAGATCCAAAATCAATTTTCTGATATCCCTCATTGCAACATGAATGCCTAACCACAAAGCTATTCTGAGGTCAGTGTACTGTGTATGCTTTCATGGGGAAAAAAGTCCTCAAGGTATCATTCATATCATGTGGTGATGAAAAATTCTGAAACTTCGTTTTTTTTGAAAATGTAATTGTTAGTCCTATTTAAAAGGATGTTTTAGTATAACATCTTACTGTACACAGCCTAACTGAGGTACAATTGTCAAATTTCTCCTCTGATCAGTAAATTAAACTTGCTTTAAATGGTTAAATAGTTTGAGCAAAAATACAAGTTAAAATGAGGCTGCACTCAGAATTTGAATCAGACCTCTTTCTGGTTCAAAAGAGAACATCTACTTTCCCAACTCGCACTTTTTAATAGTCTGTGACTTTCTATTTCCTAATTTGGATTAGGCCCATTGATCAACTAGTTACACTTTAAGTGAGCATCTGTTGTGTTTTCTCCCTTGCATCCCATCACCCTTGTGAGATGTGCCCTATGCACATCTATAAAGATCCCTGACTATTCTCTCTCAAATCTCTTTTTAAAATCTCATTTGTTGTAATGTGCACATAAAGCTTAACAGTTTGCTAACTGGTGTGCTGAAACCTTTCCCAATTGTGCTGGCCATTCTCCTCTCACTGTTTACTTGTATGACCCTGCCTGCATATCTTTCCATTTAGTTCTGTCTCAAACTTCTTGTAAGCTGTTAGGGGACAGACTGTACTTTTGTCCTGTTTGTATAGTACCTTGCACAATGGAATCACCGTCCATGATTGGGACTCAGAAGTTCTATGGTAATCAAATCTTTCATTTTTAATAAGAGTTTGTCTATTTGATCACAAACTTCTCCTAAATGGTAAGAACTAGGACCACCAAATCAGTATGCTCTTCCTCTTACAATAACTTAAAGCAATGTGAGGGCTTGGTTCTGCCAGGAAAATCGGATGTGCCTGGAATGGGATTGCTTCTCATAAAAACCAAATAGAAGAGAGACAATCACCAAATCAAGTACAGTCCTCAAAACTGACACAACTGAGCGAATGCTAAAAGAGACTGAACCAAGTTGACTGAATCTGGAAGAGGATTGTTTCTCAAACTTTGCAGAAAGGAGGTAAAAAAAATGGAGAAATAGACAGTGTTTCAAAAAGGGGATGCTAATGAGCTACTTCCATGCATATGCAGCACCTCATTAGCATAATGGCAGCTACGTGTTTTGAAAGTGCTGCTTTCAAAATGCATGCTGCCAGTGTAGATGGGGGCCTTTCGAAAGGACCCCTCCAGATTTTGAAAGCCCCTTCTTCCCAAAACCAAATGAGAAGAAATGTGTGCAGCAGCCATTATGCTAACGAGGCACTGCATACGCATGACATTGGCTCATTAACATCCCCCTTTCAAAAGGGGGCGTGCTAGTGTAGCCATGGCCATAGTGAAAGATTAGCGTTTACAGGGGTGAAATAAAAATACACAATGAAATCACCAAAAACATTAAATGGGGAAAAATTACCATCCCTTTTATGAGAAATTCAAAGTAAAAATCAATTTTATAAAATAACTTTTTTAAAAAATACAATTTAAATATAGCTTATACTTTATTTTCCAAAAAAGAAAATTAATTTAAGGACCCAAGCAACACAATGTAAATTTGGTAGTAAGTAATCTATTCTGGTAAACTTTGGCAGATTCAAGTTTTGCAGGATAAGCATCCTGATTTCTGGAGTAAAATCCCCTGGCTCCATTGAAGTCATTGGCAAAACTCTCATGGGCCCATGATTTCACAATTGCTATTCAAGCCAATCCAGAACCAATCTCTGTTTTATTTGAGATTCACCCATTACTACAAAACAAAGCAATTGGAACCAATCCAATCACAAAACTGGAGCACGAGTATTTTAATTGTGCTGAGATTCTTTCATAAAACTATAAATGTACTGTCCAAACTGCAGCATAAAATTGTTTGGTATTCCATTAGTTCAGAAACTCTATGGCTGTGTCTTCAGTAGCCCCAAACTTCGAAATGGCCATGCAAATGGCCATTTTGAAGTTTACTAATGAAGCGCTGAAATACATATTCAGCGCCTCATTAGCATGCGGGCGGCCGCAGCACTTCGAAATTGACACGGCTCGCCACTGCGCGGCTCGTTCAGATGGGGCTACTTTTGAAAAGGACCCGGCTACTTCGAAGTCCCCTTATTCCCATCTGCTCATAGGAATAAGGGGACTTCAAAGTAGCCGGGGTCCTTTCGAAAAGGAGCCCCATCTGAACGAGCCGTGCAGCGGCGAGCCGCATCAATTTCGAAGTGCCAGAGCCTCCTGCATGCTAATGAGATGCTGAATATGTATTTCAGCGCTTTATTAGTAAACTTCGAAATGGCCATTTGCATGGCCACTTCGAAGTTTGGGGCTAGTGTAGACCTAGCCTATATGTTACATAACATTAGAAGTCTTTACAAGAATAGTATAGCTTTTTTATTTTTCTTTCAAAATAAGCAGTAAAATGGTCAATGGAAGAGCCATTTTATTGTGTCAGTACTTGAAGGCATAGAATAATAGAACATTGAGAAACCATGGAAGAAATGTTCTAGGACAGTATACTATCGAAGTGAAGTAGATCCAAAGCCAAAACTATGGAGATGCAGACTAGCCCATCAAATGCTGACCCAGAAATAAAGATTGTGATTTCTTCCAGATTTTGGTGTAACAGTCTTCCAACCTCTAACTCTAGTATATAAGAGTTTACATCAAAGCAATGTTAAGTTTGAAAACATGCATATTTTGAAAAAATCATTAACTTAGCCAAAATTTATATCCAGAATGCTGTACATAAAAATTAAAGGCAATGACATTTCATGTTCCTTTGAAAACAGGAATAGAAAATATTGTAATACACTAAAGGCCCTCTTATAGGTCTGCTTACAAGTGGACATTGGGCTGGAAGAAAGTTCTAAACAGAAACATTTGTGACATATATCAAAATTGTATGGGGTGTGTCTCACACTGGCCAGGGGGAAAGGCTCCTTTGGAGGCTGGTCCAAGCCCCACATTGGTCAGGGGAGGGGTTTGCATGGTGTGTGTGGGAGCTCTGAGAGTCTGGACTGGGCCCTGCAGGGTAGGGGGTGGAGCTGGCATGGTGTCGGAGGGGGGATGGAACATGGTAGAACTTTTCCTGGACAGATGGATGGACACGGCACAAATAATACATATGATTATATACGTAGTATGACTGGTGTAACATTGGGCCTCTATGGCAAGGTGAATCTGAGTTGGCATAAAAAGTGTCATGAGCTCACTGAGATCCAGGAAGCACACTCAAACAGCCATGCTATATCTGTGTGGGAACTGTCTGGGTTTTTGTATGCAGGTTGATTTATCATCTGGGCACAGGTTTTTTTTTCCCCAGCCCTTTTCCAGAGGGTGAGTGTAAGCTGGTGTGAAATGCTACAGTGGAAGGTTTGTCAGGGAGATGCCAGATTTCCATAGATTGACAGGGCCAAGGGTGATTTGTGTCATTGGAACAGCACAGCCTGGTCGTGACCAAGCAAACTATCATACCTGGTACATGAGGGATATTGAGGGAGTGATATATATTTTTGGCTGATATTAATTCATGATTCCCTCTGTCTGGAATTCTGTTGCATGTGGGATGGGGAAGAGGAGGCTACCAGGCTAACTGCTGGTATCTTTTTGTGGCAGATTTCCAGTACAGGTACTCATTCTATTGGAATGCCAATTCCCTGATAAAGAGGAACTGGATTCAGAAAAAGGTATTCTCCGAAGATGCTGAGTATGGTGGATTAGCTGTTTAATTTATGGTACAGCAAGGAGACAACCTGACTCTACCTCTCACATGACGGGAGAATGGTGGAGTCCTAACAATAGACTGACAACCAGCTTTGGAGGGATGGGGGTCTGATGGCAGCCCTTTTCCAGGTAGAAGCAATTTAAGGAAGAAATGACGACTCGCACTGAACAAGCTACTGCTCCATAATTTCCAGATGAGTTAATAAAATTGTAGCCTAATTAAACCTCAACTATTTCAGTGTCTGTGTCTGAGACAAATGCCTGATGAAGAATTTGTAAGGTTCCACAGAATTCTCTGGACCCTGGTGTAATTGTAACTTTTAAAAAGTATTCCTGGCATATTTATCACTGTGGAAACCAGACAGACAAAAGTACAGCCGTACTGGGTCAGATCAAAGGTCCATCTAACCCAGTATCCTGTCTTCCAACAGTGGCCAATTCCAGATGCCTCAGAGCAACTGAACCGAACAGGTAATCATCAAGTAATCCCTATCCTGTCATCCATTTGCAGTCTCTGACAAACAGACTAGGGACATCATTCCTACACTTCCTGGCTCATACCGGTTGATGGATCTAACCTGCATGAATTTACATAGTTCTTTTTTGAACCTGTTAAAATCCTGGTCCTATGTCATCATCTGGTCAGGAGTTTCACAGGCCTAACGTGCACTGCATGAAACACAACTTCCTTTTGTTTGTTTTAAACTTGCTACACATTTAATTTGGTGATCCCACTTCTTATATTATAGGAACAAGTAAATAACTTTTCCTTATTCATTTTTCCACACCAGTCATGATTTTATAGACCTCTATCATATCCCCTCCCACTTATTTGCCTCTTTTCTAAGTGGAAGAATCTGTCTTTTTACTCTTTCTTCATATGACACCCATTATAAACCTAAGGATTTTGTTCCCCTCTTCTAATGCCAAGATATCTTTTTTGACATGGAGACCACATCTACATGCAGTATTTAAGATGTGGATGTACCATGAATTTATATGGAGCCAATAAGGTATTCTATGTCTTAGAAATTCTCTATGCTTTTTTTTTTAAATGATTCCTAACAATGTTTGCTTTTTTGTCTGTTGCTGCACATTCAGTGGATGCTTTCAAAGAATTATCCACAATGACTCCAAGATCTCTATGCAGAAGTTATAGGTAAATTAGTCTACATCATTTTGTATGTATTGTCAGGATTATTTTTCCCCCCAATGTGCATTACTTTACACTTAACACTAAATTTCATTTGCCATTTTGTCACACAACTACTTATTTTCGTAAGATCTTTTTGATGCTTTTTAGTCTGTTTTGCTCCTAACTATCTTGAGCTGTTTAGGATCTCCAAATTTTGCCATCTCATAGTTTACCCCTTTCTCCCGATCACTTATGAACAGTTTGAATAGGATTGATATCAGTACAGACCCTTGGGGAATGCCACTAGTTACCACTCTCCATTCTGAAAACGTACCATTTATTCTTATGCTTGGTTTCCTGTCTTCTAATCAGTTATCAATCCATGGCTATGTCCACACTGGAAGTATCTGTTGACAGAGTTCATCTACACATAAAAGCAGATCAACAGAGCAGCCAGACTGCCTTGCCCTCTGATGACAATGGCTGACCGGAAGCTCTGGAAACAGGGCCGCCCAGTGAACTGGAAGTGATCTCTGTTGACAGACGTGTCCACTCTGCACTTCTCGTGACACAGTTCTGTTACAGTCAGAGTGTTATTCCTCAGATATTTCAAAGGATACACTGTCGAGACAAATGCAGAGTTCTGTTGACAGAATACTTTGTGTGTAGACGCTCGCTGAGTTACATCGACAGAAGGCCTCTGTCAACAAAACTCAGTGTAGACATAGCCCATGAAAGGATCTTCCCTCCTATTCCATGACAACTTACTTTATGCAAGAGCCTTTGGTGAAGGACCTTGTCAAAGGCTTTTTGGAAATCTAAGTACATTATATCCACTGGATCTTTCTTGTCCACATGCTTACTGAACTTCTCAAAAAATTCTAAGGCATGGTTTTCCTTTACAGAAACCAGGTTGGCTTTCCAACAAATTATGTTCATTTGTGTCTGACCATTTTATTCTTTACTATAGTTTCAACTAATTTGCCCAGTACTGATTATCCTCACCCATCTGTAATTGCCAGGATCACCTCAAGAGACCTTTCAAATGTTGGTGTCACCCTAGCTATCATCTCATCATTAAATACAGAAGCTGATTTAAAGGATAGGTTACAAACCACAGTTATAGTTTTGTAATTTCACATCTGAGTTCTTTCAGAACTCTGGGTGAATGCCATCTGGACCCAGTGACTGGTTACTATTAAGTCTATCAATTTGTTCCAATGCCTCCTCTAATGACACCTCAATCTGTGACAGTTCCTCAGCTTTGACCCCTAAAAAGAATGATCCTGGTTTTCTTCCTCAGCCATAAAGGACCAAGGAAATAATTCATTTAGTTTCTCCACAATGATCTCATCTTTGAGTTCTCCTTTCTCATCTCAATGGTCCAGTAAACCCAGTTGTTGTTTAGCAAGCTTCCATCTTCTCAAAAAGTGAAAGCAAAATGTTTTAAGTACATCAGTTTTTGGTTCTGTTCTTCAAATTCCTTTTTGGCTTTTCTTATATTTTTAGACTTGACAGAGTATGTGCTCATTTCTGTTTTTCTCACTGGGATTTAACTTCCACTTTTTAAATGATGCTTTCTTATCTCACTGCTTCTTGTACCTGGTGGTTAAGCCACAGTGGCATTTTATTTTAAATATTTTTTTTAGTTCTCTTACTGTGTTGGTTTTTTTTTTAATTTGAGGTATACATTTAAATTGGGCCTCTGTTTGGTGTCTTTGGAAAGTTTCCATGTAGCTTACAGGGATTTTTACTTTTGGTACTGTACCTTTTAATTTCTGTTTAATGGCCTCCTTTTTCTGTGGTTCCCCTTTCTGAAATTAAATATCGGTGTTGGGCTGCTGAGGTGTTTTTTCCACCACAGGTATGTTAAATTTTGTTACATTATGGCCACTATTTCCAAGCAGTCCAGTTATATTTACCTCTTGGACCAGACTGTGTGCTCCATGTAGGACTAAATCCACAATTGTCTGTACCCCCTGTGGGTTTCAGAAACCGTTACACCAGTTGTTTAAGGTATCAAATTTTATTTCTCCATCCATCCTAAGGCAACGTGTATCCAGTCAATATGGGGATAGTTGAAATCCCCCATTACTATTGGGGGTTTTATTTTGTTTGATATTTTTATTTTGATAGCCTCTCTAATCTCCCTTATCATTTCATACTCACCATCACCATCCTGGTCAGGTGGTAAATACTATATCCCCTCCTGCTATATTCTTATTAGAGAGTGGAATTACTGTCTGTAGAGATAGCAACGAAGGGTCCTGTGGCACCTTATAGACTAACAGAAAAGTTTTGAGCATCAGCTTTCGTGAGCACAGACTCACTTCATCAGATGCTAGTCATTTTAGTTCATTTAAGTTTTTTAGTTCATTTGATTCTGTTGTCTTTCATATATGGTGCTATTCCCCTGCCAGCATGACTTGTTATGTCCTTCTGATATATTTTTTACCCTGCTATGACTGTATCCAATTGATTATCATGGAAACTTGGTGGAATGAGGACACCTATTAAATCAATATCCTCCTTTAATATGTGGTATTTCTAGTTCACCCACCTTATTACTTAGACTTCTAGCATTTAAACATTTGTCACTATTTATGTCTGCAATTTCCTGATGTGTTAGACTCTTTATCATTTCATTGTTCCTCACCTGTTCTTACTCATTTTGTCATCCTTGATCCTCTCCTCCTTACTAGAGCATAAAGAATCTCTATTAATAGACCCTCCCCTAAAATGTCTTTGTCCGATCCATGTTCTCCTCTGCATTCATTGGCTTTACCCCACCCGTGAGTTTAAAACTGTTCTACCACTTTTTGAATGTTAAGTGCCAGCAGTCTGGTTCCATTTCGGTTTAGGTGGACCCCATCCTTCCTGCATGGGCTCCTTTTCCAAAAGTTTTCCCAGTTTCTAAAGAATCTAAGCCCCTCATCCACACATGATCATCTCAACCACATATTGAGACTCTGAAGTTTTGCCTGCCTACCTGGCCCTACACATGGAACTGGAAGCATTTCAGAGGTCCTGAAGTTCGGTTACTCAGTTACTTTTCCTGCAGCCTAAATTTGGCCTCTAGAACCTCTATCCTGCTCTTCCTTATCTCCTACCCATACCACAACCACTGGCTCTTCCTAGCACTACACACAGGAGTATCTAGATGTCTTGAAAGATTTGCAAACTTAGCACCAGGCAGGCAAGTCATCATACAGTTCTCCAAGTCATCACAAACCCAGCTGTGTATGTTTCCAGTGATCAAAGCCCCCATTATTAACACCTGCCTTTTCCTAATGACCGGAATCCCCTCCATTCCACCCCCCAGGGAGGTATCCTCTCACACTGATGGTACCACAACATCATTTGGAAGGAGAATCCTAAGTAGGGGATGGTTTCTCTCTGATCCAGTTTGATGTTCTCCATCCCTGAGTTTTTCACCCTCAACAGCACGGGAGCTGTCCCAGTGGACGTGGGACAGTTCTACAATATCCTGGAGCTTCATCTACGTACCTCTATGCCTCCCTTAGCGCCTTCAGTTCACCCACCCTGGACTACATTGTCTGAGTGCCAGGAGTTCCTTGTATTGAATGCACCCATAAAACATTCATCCATCCATACGGCAGGTAATCATACATGCGCTACTGGGTGCAATAAAGAGGGTAAGCCCCACTCTGCTGCTAGGCTTCTATTTCTTACAGATATATTCTTGATAGGATTTTTCTTTGAATTGTATTTTAGTTTAGTTTAAAAGAGGTTTTAAAAAACTAACAAGCCCCCTTCAAACTCCCCCTCTAAACTCCCACATGAAACTCATTCTCTTTGAGCAAGAATTATATAAGACCTAAGAAGACAGAGGTAGAAAGTTCTCACAAAAAATCATTCTGATAGAAGAAATACAAAATTTAAGAAGAGACTTTACATAGGCCTGACCTGTTTCTCCCTCAGCTTGTCAATAGTTTGTGTAAAGACATAAAATGATAGACAATTTATACATAAAGACATGAAAGTGAAATATCAACTGTAAACCATGAACTTCAAACTCTTCACAATTAACCCAATCAATTTTGCTTACAGCAAAACAAACTGTTACAAAACATAAATGTCAATTCATGGTTACCATGGTAAACTAAAATACACAATGCAAACCCAGCTATGAATCATTTTCCAAACATTCAGGCATTAATTCAAGTATAAGTCATCACGTCACTTATTGCCATGCCAAGCTAATGTGCACAGAACAAATATGTTTAGATAATCATGTTGCTGTCCAGGCAGCTAGATGTTATAGTATTCTTGAGCATTCTTTAATTCTAATAACATTTTCAGTCCTTAGGCTAGAGAATTCATAATCTAAATCTGTGGAACGTAATATGTATGCACAGACAAAACGCAATCACCTGCTGTAAGAACAAGTGAGAGGCCCCACACCAGCCATTGGGAGAGGAGGGTAAGAAGGGTCAGAGGCTGTACATGGGAAAGGAAGAGTTAGAGACGTCTGTGGACCCAAGTGACTCTGCTCTGATTCACCTGCAGCCACTGCCAGGCATGAAGTAGAGATCTCAAAGGGAAAGAGGCTATCCGACTAACTAAGGAGGTAGAGAGAACTGTCACTCTAGAGCGTTATTGGAGCCCTGAAGCAGCACTCACTTGCCAGCCAGATCTGCCTGCCTTGAAGGATTGGTAGACCCTGGGCAGCAACTGGCAGAAGCACAGACTGCTTGACAGCCCAGAATGGAAATACAGTGCTCTAAAGGTTCATGGGATGTGCCTGTTTGCCAGTTATGCTTTTGATTACCTTTGAACCTTAACCCCTGAAAGTGGTAGGATAAAAGCTCTGGTACAGTGGTCTTCACAGAATATTTATACACTGCAATTAAATGCCGTGGACCCAGACCTGAGTCAGAAGGAACTGTGTGTAAATGGAATAGGGACATTGGCTTTAGCCTGAGTCTGAGCCCAGGCTTTCTTTGCTATGCAGACATAACTTTTGTTGGACAGTCACGGGAGATAAGCTTTCCCTGTCCCTATCTCTATTGTTCCCATTCTCCCCCCAACTTGCCCCTTGTGGATCTTTAATGGCTGACGGCAGATCTTTATACTGTTTGCTGTCAGTGAAAATGGTCAAACCAGAGAATTTAACCTATGCTTTCTAGGCAAGTTGATTGAGAAGGAATTATACCAGCAGTAAAAAGATTGCATCATGCCCATAGCTCCTATGTTAGACATAACAATACATGAATGATCATACACTCTTTTAAGCAAGCCTCTTTCACTAACATACATACCCAGACTGCTCCTATGCTGGCCCCACACAGTGCAGGCCTGACAAACAGGGGTGGTGAATGAGCCATCTATAGATTGATATTTTCTCCTTGTTCGTTCTGAGTTTTCTGGTCTGTTTTCCAGAAGCAAGGCCTTTGATGCCTTGAAAACTGGCTAGTTCATGGTCCCATAATCCACTCAGTAAAGCATCACGGGCTTCTCCAGGTGCTTGAATTAAGGCATTTCTAAGACCAGTAATTTACTTTGGGGGAGACTATAAGAATCAAGCAAAAGAGTCACCTGTCTTAAAGCCTACCCAGTGGACATGTAGTTATTGATTTTTACCTAATTGGTATTTTTGGAAGGTCTAGGAAAGGTGGTAGCCAATATCAGTATCTGGCTTTTACTTGTCTTTCTGCAGTTAGGTTATGTTTGCCAAGTTCACTTGTGTCCATGTTGGAACTTCACTTGTACGATGTTTACTTTTGCCTTCGGCCCAAATTTACCAGCCAGTAAGTTAGTATTGGTCATGCATGCAATTCTGGATATGCTTAAAGAGGACCTTTTCCCAGAATACTGTTATTCAGCCATGTTTATGTAATGTCAAGTCATATTCACATCATTGATTAGGTAAGGTCACACCAATTTGGCACCAACACAATACCCTCTATTTATTCAGTGCTTCTAAATTACAAAGCAGTAGAACTGTACTAGAGCTAATAATTCAGAATGCTTTGACTCTCTAATAAGGCCTTCCCCCCGGCCTCCACTGGCTGCAAGGACTCTTCAGATTTCTTCCCTCTAGAAGGGATCTAAACAGTTCAGCTTGCCCCATAGCATACGGTAGTGAAGCTGAATGGAATATTACCGTTTGGTTTCTTTCACTGAAGTTTGGGTATAGGGGGAGTTTCCTCTGACCACTTGAGCTTTTGGCCCTTGCATCTTGCAAACAGTCTTCAAGGACTACTATTCATGGACATTTGTAACACTCACTTTACTATCCTGACTGAACAGCAAGAAGTCTTGTGGCACCTTATAGACTAACAGATATTTTGGAGCATCTCATAAAGCAAGTATTTGCCCATGAAAGCTTATGCTCCAACCTATCTGCTAGTCTATAAGGCGCCACAGGATGACTTCTTGTTCTCAAAGATACAGACTAACATGGCTACCTCTCTGATACTTATCCTGAGTGAATATTTCTTACGTGCTCTAGCCACATGTGAACTGTTAATGTTCTGTCACTTTTTTCTTGAGATGGTGCACCTACTATTAATCTTAAAAGTGAACTTTTTTTAGGCTGAGAAAAGTATATTTACAGCCTATTAGGCTATATCTCAAAAACCAATGAAGTGGCTTTCTTCTGACTTTATAAATCAATTAATCTTTTGACTGAGAACAAACATTGAAAATTTCAACCCAATGAGGAAACTTTCACACAAATTTAATTACAGAAATGAAACAAGTAGTTTCTCTTTCTTAATTTGGATTTATCAAGTAACGGATCAAAGTTCTAGATGATAGATATAATAAACATTCAAACATAACCATAACTATAGTATTAGCTATCCTAAATGGTTGGTTAAGCATTTATCTCTAGAGCTATAAAATAACAGCAAAATTGCAAATGTTAGGAAATGACCTTTTCAAATCTATGGAGTACCACAAGATTTCAGTGTTTTCTAATGAACTGAAAGTTTGTCCACAGTGAGCACAGAAAATTTTCCACTCTCCATTGAAACTCTGTGGCAACTTTTTATGGTGTATTTATTATATTTGGCTGGGGATTTCCATTTCAAGCAGTTCAATAGGGGTTTGTCTACACTACCACCTTCCTTCAAAGGAAGGATGGTAATTAGGGTGTTGGGAGTTTTTCTAATGAAGTGCTGCCAGTACTTTGAAGTTGCTGGGGGGTGGGGGCGGGGACTTGCTTAATGAAGTGCTGCCTATGCATGGCAGCACTTCATTAGAAAAACTCCCAACACCCTAATTACCATCCTTCCTTCAAAGGAAGGTGGTAGTGTAGACAAGCCCTAGGAATGGTATAGATTTGGCTGGGGGTGGTTGTTTGGTTTCAGTTATATATAGTCCAGTGGAATGAGGACTTTATCGAGTGAAATCCACGAGTGGCTGGGTGACTACTGGTGTTCTTAGTAACTGCAAAAGCAGGTTGTTTGATGGGAAACTAAACTAAGTTTTCATCTGATCTCTCTCATCCTCCATTTCAAATCCCCTATCTTCCCTCTCCCCACTCTGTTCAATTTAAAAGCCTAATTTAAATGACTGGTGTTTTCCCTTTTCATTGTCTGAAGAAAGAGCCTACTTATTGTGATACTTCTTCCACATGCTGCCTAATTTTATTTTTCAGTACAGTATTCCTCTCATTCTAACTTGAACGAGAATGTTTGTTTGACCTTCACAGTTCTCAGATGATGGAGGCATTTTAAATTTCTTTCCCTGAAGGAATAAACTTCAGCCAGCTAAGCATTGGGAAGCAAAATATTTGCAGCAAAAGTAATGCAAATGAGAATGTATTTTATAATTTGTTGCAAGAATCCATGATGTGTTAAGTTACTACATAATATTTGCTGTATTTTTATTGACATAATGGGCAAAAAGTGTGGTAATGAGGTGGAAAATATTATACCACGCAAAAGGGAAATTCAGATTTTCAGTCTGTGTTTGTGTATGAGGTTTCCATTATACAAAGTATTATTTTGGACTGAGGCTTCCATCCTCCTTAGTAGATACAATGAAGTTTTGGCTTGCTATCTGAAGTGTTGTGAACAAATTATTTGCACTGCAAATGAGGATATAGACATGCACAAAATTCCAATTGTATGCCAAATGAGGTAAGAGTCAAGGTCCATTGAAAAGAATAGGAGTCTTTCCTTTGACTTGAATGAGCTTTTGATCACATCTCCATAAAGTTCATCATATATGCGAGCAAAAAATTCTCTTTATGGGTACACATGATAACATGAAAAAAACCTTCACGTGCAAGTTATTTTCATGTACAAAATTAAAGGCCACATTGAAGGCCCTTTAAAATTCCTGTTCCTCCCCTACCGATACCTGCAGTGTAAGATGTATTCTGTGTTTCTTTTGTGCTCTACACAAAACTCCCAATGACATTCAGATTCAGTAGTCTTCATTCTGGAGAAAGAAAAGGGGGAAGAGCACTTCTGTTTCTGATACTAGATTCAGTTTGTAGTTTTGACACTCAGAAGTATTTTGTCTTGTCAATTGAGGAAGTTTCAGACAAGCCTCAGCGATGGAGCGTAATTGTAGAACACCATATGCAACTGAGATTTTTTTTGGTGAGGGGGTGGGGTTTTGTTATTGTAACTTTTAAAATAGCAGCGTTTTCTTTCCTTATAAGGTGAAATGGGCCAAATTAATGCACTGGACAGTTCCAGTCTCCTGGCTCAACCCTGCCTCTTTTGAAATCAATAGGAGCAACAGGGCTATACAGAGATGCACAACCTTATTTTGCCTAATTCTTGATATCACATTAAAATCCTGGGTTGGAAATATTCAATATTACTGGAGTCATATTGTACTTGAGAGTTGATTAAAATGGTCTGAGTCTAATTATGATAAATAAGGGTTGTTACAGAGACTGTCCACCAATGTCATGTTTTTTGTTGGTTGAGAAAATAGTTACAGGAAAAAAGCGATCAAAACTCCCACTAATTTTGCCCTCAAATTGCTTGTGAGTGACTCACCTCTGTTTATTGCTTTTCTTAAGTGAGCTTTTTTTGGAGGGGCATGAAACAGTCTCAACATTTTTATATAAACCAACCACCTTTTTGGAGGAATCAGGGGTATATAATGGACTTTTTTACACCCTAAACCAGTGATTGATACACTTCAGCAACTCAAAGACCCCCATTTTGATTTAAAATATTTTGGGATCCCCCTTCCTATGAGGCCTTACCCTCTGCTTCGTCCATCTCTCCTTCTGTCACCCACTAACTGACCCCAGGCTGAGTCGTGGGGCCTGGGGTGCAGAAGAAGGGTGATGGTTCTGTCTGTCTGCAAACTTTGACATGGGGCTGGGGAAAGAAGGGTATGGGGCAAAGGAAGGGCTCTGGGCTATAGCAGGGGTCTGAGGTCCTGACAGGGAATTTGGGTGAGGGAAGAGACCCTGAGTTCAGGTATATCGTGGGTGGGGGAGGGTTGAGGTCTCTTGTTGGCAGGTTCAGTCTCCGGGGTTCATCCAGGGATGAGGAATTTGGAGCGGAGGAGGCAGTGCTTACCACGGCTGCCAGGACTCTGCAGGTCCTAGACACAGAGGTGGCAAGGGATGTTCTGCATGGTGCCCTCATATCCAGAGGAACCACCCTAGTAGCTCCCATTGGATGCAGCTCATGGCCAATGAGATCTGTGGAGATGGCACTCAAGTGGGGTGGCCAAGGAGGCTCCATGTTCTGTGTTTGTGTCCAAGGCTCCTAGCCAATGGGAACTCCTGGAGCTTGCATTTAGGTGGAGACAGCATGTGGCACCTCCCTGGCTGCCCCTGAACCTAGGAGCCCAGGTACCTAACAGCTATTTTCAGGAGTCACAAAGAACCAGAACAAGTAGAGAATCTGCCTTACCCCAAGACATGGACCTCAGGAGTCAGGGCTGTACTTAGGTATACACAGCTGCAACCCCTTCTCTGCCTCCTAGCCCCTCTGGACCCAATCCCCTGGTCCTCCATCCCATGTTCCACCTCCCAGCTGCATTGGATTCAATCACTTGTGGCTCCATCCACACTTGCTCTGCCTCCCATCCCCATTGGGCCCAGTTCCCTGATTCTCAGGCTTCTTGCCTCAATCCCGTACACACACTTTGCCTGCCAGCCTGCAGCTCCAGCTCCCTGTGCCACTGTCTACTTCTCACCAGCCTTCTTGCCCTTCTCCAGCACCCCCACCCCAGATCTGAATATGGCCCCACCCCATGGAGAGGCTCTCTTTCCATATACACACTTTGAGTGGAGGGTGCTGGTGCTTGGGCTGTGTAGGATATCAAAAATCTTAAAGATGGTCCTGCCAGGATGTACTGGGAGGGAAGGGGAGGAGCTGATCAGTGGTGCCAGTGGACCTCTGGAGTTCCCTTGCAGACACCCTAGTGATATATGAAGCCAGTTTGAGAAAATCTGCCCAGAACCATTGTGTCATTCTTAAGCCAGGATAATTTTCTTCAAATGAAGATGTTGATGTGCACTAGAGAGCAAAAATATTTTGATTTGATTCCTGACCTGGTGAAATTACTGAATTGCCTGTCTGTTTCAGTGTTTTTGACTAA
Source organism: Carettochelys insculpta (assembly GCF_033958435.1). Taxonomy (NCBI): domain Eukaryota; kingdom Metazoa; phylum Chordata; order Testudines; family Carettochelyidae; genus Carettochelys; species Carettochelys insculpta. Next base: position 305,326,059 of record NC_134137.1, on the reverse strand, counting down.
CTCAGAAATTTGGATATGCATGTATTGTGGCAGAGTAAGTCTCATTCCTGGGCCCCACATGCTCTGTTTAGTCCACTGGCCCCATGATATGAACCCCATTACCTTTTCTGGGGGCAGGACAGTTGGGGAAGGGTGAGGGGAAGAACCTGGTCCCCACCCACTGGTTCCAGGTCCTGGCCCAGGGACCCTGGATGGCTGCTACCAGTGAGGGCTGACTCCCTTTGCCCCTACAGCTCCTCTCCCTGGGCCACTTCCCCTAGACAATTCCCCTTGGTACCTCCTTCCTCTAGTGATAGCTGTGGCAGCAAGTCCCCTCCTTTGTTTGGCTCCTCCAACTGACCCATTCCTCACAGACTCTAGGGGGGTTTCAGGCCCCACTCGCCCCAGACTGGGGCAGTCCATCCCCCTCCCCACAGGCTGCTGAGGCTCTTCTCCTCTCTTGTGGTCTCTGGTGTTCCTCTAAGTCTCCTCACTCACCTCCCCAACTCTCCTTAACCATCTTCCTCTTGCTCTGCCTGGAGAAGGACTTACAAAGGTAGCCCTGAGTGGGATCAGCTGGCCCTAATTGACTTAGGGCAGCCTACTCCTCAGCTCTCCCACTTTGATTGTCAGCTCCATCTCTACGCTGTTTTTACCCCCAGCCTTTCCTTTCCTGGCCCTACCCTGCCACTGTGTATACATATCTGTTGTTTATAAATTGACCAGAAACTTGTTAATAAAAGCAAGTGAATTTTCTGGGTCTGCAACACTACTTTGAGAGTCCACCCATTTAAAGGGCAGGGAAGGAAAATGCTTTGTGGTGTTGTCTGAATTTAAATTAGACGAAGCCAAGGAAATCCTTTGCTGCGTGTTTGAATTTAATAATGATTGAAGATTCCCACATAACAGGCTCAAATGGAATTATTTAGTCAGATTAGTAAAACACTATATGGAATACACACAGAACAGATACATTACTGTTTTTGGTGTAAGAGCCCACCTCTGTGTCAGGTAAGATGCCAGCAGTTTTGTATTCTTCTAATCCCCATACACTTTCATTTTCTATGGAATATGAGATAAAGAAAATCCTCATCTGGATGGAAAAATACTTTCCTATGGTCAATTTCACCATGTTGTGTTTTAACATTTTTTCAGGTATCTCATTAGTTATAGAATTTCCACTGTGGTATCTTTGTTACAACTTGGACAGCAAAAAGAGAATTCTAATCTGGTCACTAGGCCTATAAATTAGGTCAACTGACAGTTTCCCAAAACACCTTTTAATGAACTCCCATTTCTCCATTGCAGACAGCATCTGCAATAACAATTGTTCTTGATAAGTCGAACAGTCCTGCTCTGAAGAAGTGGATTTAACCTCCAAAAGCGCATGACCTAATACATTTGTTAGTCTCTAAAAAGCCACAGCTACCCCTCTGAGACTAGACACTTCTGGTAGTTTGGGGCCGGGGGTGGTCTTCACTGGACATCTGTTTTTCCTGTAGACTTGAAGGTGCCAGCCATAATGGATTATAGCACCCTATTTAATCATAAGAAATTCCTGGATATTGGTCACTCACAGTTATTGACCAACACTCTAGTCTTACTATCCAACAATACTTTTTGCTCATAATCATAAAGAATTGTGGTGACTAGTTAAATTATAAATAAAATTAACATTCAAATTAGAGGATCAGTATCTACTGACACATACCAATGCCTTTTTTCAATGTACCTTATAAGATTGCTTGGAATTGAAGTTTGCAAGATCACCTTCCTAATGTTTTCCTCTATTCAAATTTGAATTGAAAGTACACTTGAAAATAGTCCAAGAAACTGATGCTCATTTTCATGCTCCAGAACTATACCTGCTATCTACCCATCCAAATTCAGACACGAAAAACCACAAGTGGCCAATGTTGCATAACTCATAGAATCACAGAAATGTAGTTTTGAAGAGATCATATAATTCATTCCTTTCCCCACCACGCCCTTATCATGCTCACTTAGGCCCAAGTATACCTAGACTGCTCCTGTCAGGCATTTGTCAAACTTGTTTTTAAAAACCTCTAGTGATGGAGAGTCCATGTTTTAGTACTTAACCATTCCTGCAGTTGAGAAAATTTTTTGCATTATCCTACTAAGTCTACATTGCTGCAGACTAAACATATGTCTTGTCTTACCCTCAGTGGACACGGAGAACAATCAATCACCTCCCTCTTTATAAGGGCTCTCAACATATTTGAACACTGCTACCTGCCTTCCACCCACCCCAGTCTTCTTTTCTCAGAACTAAATATGCCCCGTTTTTTAACCTTTCCTCCTAGGCAAGGTTTTCTCAACTTATTATTTGTGTCCCCCTTCTCTGGTCCCTCTGCAGTTTATCCACATCTTTCCTAATTCTGCCCACCAAAATACTCCCAGTCCTTCCCATCTTGATCATCTTGACACTTCGTAATGCTTTTCACTGTTATCCAAGTCATTAATGGAAATATTGGATGGAACTTTGCAAACCTCTGTGGTTTCCTGCTAGATAGCTACTACAAGATGAACCTCTATCATCTAGCAACCCTGAAACCTCATCAGTGCTGGATGATAGAATTTGCCAGACCATGGGAGGTCAATATTGTGCAGCAGCATTACCAACACTTCCACCTCTTTACTGACCTCTTAGAAGACATTTAGGGGAAATTATAGCTAAATAACAGAACAGAACACTTGAAACCCAGGACTAGTGGGTGGAAATAAACTTTATCAGAAGACAGGAAACATGGCCACACCCCTGATAAGGGATCAGCAGGTTAACTAAAATCATGCTGGATTGCAGAGTTTGCTGGATGAAAGAGTTCCAAATTAGAGAGGTTCAACCTTTACCAATTTGGCAGTGAGTTCCTGGTAACTATTACTCTTTTTTATAACTGAAGCTCTTTGTTGTGGGACAGTCCAAAATGGATATTTACAAAATCAGCCACAAGTTGGGTATGTGATTTGGCCATCTCCGTGGTGAAGAGAGGCACTGAACTAACAAAGCCTGAGTACTGAATCATTTTCTTATATGTCAGGGAAGAGGCACTGTCAACCAATATAGTAAAGCGCCTTAAAATGCCTTTAAAGCCTGTGACATGGTTATAAACAGACTTTGGGCTCCATATTCATTTTAGAGCCTTCGTGAGTACAACTAAACAAGAAAATGAAAGATCAGCTGTGAGACTAGTCCCTTTTTTAGGTAGACTTCAGCAGAGTCTGGTATGGGGATATTATAGTCTCTTAAAATGACCACAGGGGATCTTTTAGGACAGTCAAAGACAGAATTTTTTATTTCTCATGTTTCTTCACTGCTTGTCTTTTTTCATCATACTGCAGTCTTGCCTGAAATAAGAAGTGAAGTGTCTCAGTAAACAAACTGTCATCCTCTACATTTCTTGCTGCAGATTTGTTCTGGTGATTAAGTCAGTTTACCCATCCCACTGGAGGTGTTAGAACATCAGAATCGTGGATATAAAAAGGTTGGGACAAACTTTAGTGTTGCCAATTGCTTTCTAAGTGGAAGTATTTTTCCCTGTTGGAGAGACAGAGGATGAAAGACTCAGTCTCCATTTGCTGAAGTTCACCTTTAGAAAAACTAGTTTTGAAAATGTGGCAAGTGGAATAGTGACAATATCAGAATGGCCTGAAATTTCATCTCCTCCACATTTATTACTGTCAATGTTCTTTTCATTATGATTTTATCAGGATTAATTAACAGGATCTGTGATAATATGATGCATGTATTTGATATGCAAAACCAAATTAGCCATACAATTTATGCTTCCGTGCAGCTGCTACTCTAGATTTTGATAGTCAGGAGTATAGATTGGCTATATCAGCCTACACCAGCTGTCTGTGACTCGCTTTTTGGCTCCCTGTTGTCTGATACCCACGAAGGGACAGTGGTAACAGTGAACATTGATGTCAGTGATTGATATTGCTAGTAAAGCCCACTACAGCGGCCACAACTCCGGCTGCAGAAGTCAGAGTCCTCCCTCTTTGCTTCCCCTCGAGTCACTGATGGAGTTTATGAGACACAGCTCAAGCGTTACCAATACGAGGGAATGTGGCAAGGGGTCTTCAGTCTTGGTTTCAACCACCTGGTTCTGCTTTGATAACAGCCCCCTACAGTCACATTCCAGGCCAAGACCTCCAGAGGAAACACTGACTTCTGTGGCTTAAGTAGACCCTACATAACATAGAGGTTTAGCTTCTGGGGAACCCATCCTTGTGCCCATGACCCTAGTATCTCCCTCGAGAGATCCAAAAGGTCCACATAGAGAAGGGACATGAAAGCTGTGTCTACACGTGCACGCTACTTCGAAGTAGCGGCACTAACTTCGAAATAGCGCCCATCGCGGCTACACGCGTCGGGCGCTATTTCGAAGTTAACTTCGACGTTAGGTGGTGAGACGTCGAAGTCGCTAACCTCATGAGGGGATCAGAATAGCGCCCTACTTCGACGTTGAACGTCGAAGTAGGGACCGTGTAGACGATCCGCGTCCCGCAACTTCGAAATTGTGGGGTCCTCCATGGCAGCCATCAGCTGGGGGGTTGAGAGACGCTGTCTCTCCAGCCCCTGCGGGGCTCTATGGTCACCGTGTGCAGCAGGCCTTAGCCCAGGGCTTCTGGCTGCTGCTGCTGCAGCGGGGGATTCATGCTGCATGCACAGGGTCTGCAACTCGTTGTTGGCTCTGTGTATCTTGTGCTGTTTAGTGCAAGTGTGTCTGGGAGGGGCCCTTTGAGGGAGCGGCTGGCTGTTGAGTCCGCCCTGTGACCCTGTCTGCAGCTGTGCCTGGCACCCTTATTTCGATGTGTGCTACTGTGGCGTGTAGACGTTCCCTCGCTGCGCCTATTTCGATGTGGTGCTGCGCAACGTCGATGTTGAACATCGACGTTGCCAGCCCTGGAGGACGTGTAAACGTTATTCATCGAAATACCCTATTTTGATGTCGCCACATCGAAATAGGCTACTTCGATGTAGGCTTCATGTGTAGACGTAGCCGAAGTCAGCTATAGGGTCTTCTATGTGAATTGAGGATGGCTACTAAGAGGTACAAGGTCTCATCTCAGAAGACTGGTTCCAGAAGTTTCAAATGGCCATAACAGCAACTAAGCGTCACACAAACAAGAATGTATTTCCAATTGACAGTTTACAAGGAAGCATACTTCAGTAGGGCAGAGTTCATGTGATATATATTCAGAAATAAATAAATGTGACATATATTCAGTCATAAAACCTTCTGCAGCTCACCTTTTAGCAAAATTCTAGCTCCATTTGCATATTTTTTGCTCTCTCCAATGGTGACCTTTTTACAGGATAAGTAACCTGGGATAAGTTTGAGTGCATATGCATAAGTCAATAATCATCGAGCTATGCATATTACTTAATATTTTGGTGAATTACACGAGTATAGACATGAACACTTTGTTTGCCATCCGAATAACTAATGCAATAGAGAAAAATACAGATATGTGCCACAGAAAGGCGGCTTGTTGAGGTCATGTTATCAAACTCCTGGAAGCCATGGAAAATACCTTGTAGAAGACAGGTAGAGAAGCACATCGTACGTGGGAGGTGATAGCCTAGGTAACACCAGCTCATCAATCCTTATGTGGCCAACTAGCACTGGGCACACACGGTTAGTAGACCTGTTTTCCATTCTACAGACATAGACCCAGGACCATATCTGCTGAAGTTTCAGTCACTTACCCACATGTAATGTTCCAGGAAGCGGCGTTTAGTACTGTAGCTAAACAAAATCAAACTTCCAAGGCCAGCCTACATTATTTGCATCAACTCTTTTCCCAGTACTTTTCACATGTGAAGGTAGTTGGTACCATGGATACAGTAACTACAAAACGCCCAAAAGCTACTATTTTCAAGCTTGATTTTGCTGCTTTGAGATTGAATTGTCAAGAGTTCTATACTGCTAAATCCCTTGCCTTTGGTCAAGTGTGAATGCTAAGGTAGGCTTTTTACTGGGTCATATTTAGGTTTCAGCCTATTGTCAATAACATTATTGTGTTTTGTTTGTATGTGTATTTCTGCTATATCTTCATCATTTATTTATGCACTCTTGCACATTATGAGTTAAGATTGATTCATAACTTCGATAATATCAGATCCTGGGCCACGGGTCAACAGCTCCATGAATGGACACCAGAAAAAGAGAGCACAGCGTCCACCAGCTGAAACACAATGATTCTCAGAGTATGTCTGCTTTGAGTAAGACTTGCTCCGGTTGTGATAGTCAACGTATCAGAGAGGGTTTCAAACATAACTGGGAAGACACCACCAAAAGCCCTATCCCAAAGAATGGAGTGCATTGCTCACCCAAGGGAAGATAAAATCAAAGGCTTACATAGCAGAAGTCAGATTAGTAGAGTAGTTTCTAGGCCCAAAAATATCTGTCATCACAAGTCTGTGTGGCTAGCTGGAAACTGACCTTTTTGCATCTCAAAATGGTAAATAAAGTGCCCTGCAGTTTCTCTCTTTCAAGAATCAAGTTGTGAGATGGTATATGATCTCTTGTAAAGGTGAGCAAGGTTCCCACTGTGTCTTCCCATCTTTTCAACAGTGCCCTAAGACAGTATAAGCAAGAGAGAGGATGAGATGCCGTTTCTGCCATTCTGACTGAAAAGTCAGTGGCTTTCAGGCCTGATTAACTTAATACTGGTTTATCTGATACTTCTGTCTGATACTTCTGTCTCACAGAGAAAGGCTGCTATTGCAATACAGGCTGAACCTCTCTATTGTGGCACTCTCTAGTTCGACAACATCCATGGTCCAGCATGACTTTAGTTAGCCTGATGTCCATTTATTATGGGTGTGGCTGTGTTTCCCAAAATTTCATAAAGTTAGTTTACAGCCACAAGCCCTGGGTCTGTGTTCTATGTTGTTGTTGTTTAGCTCTTAATTTACCACTATATGGCCGTGTCTACACTAGCCAAAAACTTCGAAATGGCCATGCAAATGGCCATTTCGAAGTTTACTAATGAAGCGCTGAAATACATATTCAGTGCCTCATTAGCATGCGGGCGGCCGCGGCACTTCGAAATTGACGCGGCTCATCGCCGAGCAGCTCATCCAGATGGGGCTCCTTTTCGAAAGGACCCTGCCTACTTCGAAGTTCCCTTATTCCTATGAGCAGATGGGAATAAGGTGACTTTGAAGTTGCCGGGGTCCTTTCGAAAAGGAGCCCTGTTGGGATGAGCCGCACGGTTGCGAGCCACGTCAATTTCGAAGCGCCACGGCTGCCCGCATGCTAATGAGGTGCTGAATATGTATTTCAGCACTTCATTAGTAAAGTTTGAAATGGCCATTTGCATGGCCATTTTGAAGTTTTTGGCTTGTGTAGACATAGCCTATGTCTTCTAAGAGCCCAGGAGCTGTGGAAGTGTTGATAACACTGCTAGACAATATTGCCCTCCCATACTTTTGAAAATTCTCTGTTTTGGAACTGGTCAGCTCCAAACTAGAGAGGATCAACCTGTATCAGTCCTCCACTTTGGCCCTGACATATTTGAAGTGAATATATAGAGGAAGTTATTGTGTTGCTCGTATGAACCCCAAAAGAGAAGTCAACAAACAAAACTCTTTCTACTGGTTGGTTTGAAGTTCGCAGTATAACTGCCATGCACAACTAGTGAAACATTGTCTTAAGTGGCCATGTCCCCGGAAGGCTTTGTTGTGGGTTTATAAAACTGTCCAAGAAAAAATGTCAAGTCTCTGTAATAGCATAATCTCAGAATGTTCAAAAGAGGGAAACTTTGTACAAATCCCAATATTAGATGCTGCCACAGGGCACCAATCTTCGAGCAATCCAGTGAGTTCATGGAGTAGGACTTTAGAACCACATTCTGCTCCTTACTGCACACTATCTAAGCTGAACCCTGCTGCATGGGTCTCTCTACTTTCTATCCATTAGAATAAGCTACTACCTCCAGTCGAATGAGTGCTTTTATAAGAAGCTGGGATTTTACTCTGAGACCCTGTATTGTACTTTTCATTCAGGCAGAAATGCCTCACATATGCCACAGCTTTCTTTGCTTAAATAAATTCAGGAACTATTCCTCCTTCAGTTAAGTATGAGTCCAGTCCTTTGGAGCATTGATAATATAAGCGCAAAGAAATCATGTCGCCTATATTGAGATTTGTTCTATGACCATTACTCTACTGAATTTTACATATAGGCTCACCTGTTTCGGCCAATGCCAATTCCTTCCTTTTGGCAGAAGTCTTCATTACCTTTTAGTAACCAGGAGAAAATGGAGGAAAGAGACTATAATCTGTCTTTAATAGCAGCCATGTTGTACTCCAACAAAACAAAACAGCACAAATATAGCATTTTAAAGACTAACAAAATGATTTATACAGTGATGAGCTTTTGTGGGACAGACCCACTTTGTCAGATGAAACTCATTGCCAATACAGACTGACATGTATAAGTACAGAGGACCAAAAGAAAAAAAAATTGCAATAAAATATTTTGGTCCTCTGTGCTTATAAATGTAGTCTGTGTTGGAAATGAGATTGATCTGATGAAGTGGGTCTGTCCCAGAAAAGCTCATCACCGAATAAATCATTTTGTTGGTCTTTAAAGTGCTACATTTCTGCTGTTTTATCTTGTTTCAGATTATCTTGTTTAAAGGTGGCTCTTTCTTTATCACCCAGAAGGTATGCAGCTCTGAAAATGCCATTGTAGTGGATTTGTAGACCTTGGCATGAAGAAGAATGGAAGAATACATCTGTGCTTGTTTAAAAATTTCCTTTCTTTGAATAATAGGGTTCACAGATCCAGCCTACATTAGAGAGAAATGAAATAGAAATTTACATCCAAACATTTGGGTTTGTTATTACAAAATAGAATATGTTCTGCTCTGAATTAGGAAAAAAATGTTAGTTTTCCTCAAATGGTAATTTAAAAAATTGATTTCAATTATTCCACCTGTAGAAAAAGTCCCTCCTGAAAATTCCTGCATTCCCTTTCTGCCAGCAAATGACAGGTCTGGTTTTAACCCCAACCTTAAGGATGGAGAAATACTAGTGTGACGTCCGTGGATCATATTAAGTAAAGGAAATGTTTAAATAAATATTGATATAATTTCCTATTATATAACCTACTAGCCTCATAAGATCACTACAAAACCTCTCAGATAAAGTTAAATTTAGAAGCACAATTTATTATTATTCGTTTACTGTGTGTATTTTAGAAATAGCTTTTATTCCTTGCCTAGTGAGCAACTATCTGAATTTCACTGTCCCTCAGATTTTCTTTCCATCTGCATACCGATATTTCTGGTCTTTATAACCTAGTTTCAAATATTTTCTCTTTAAACAGAAAGGGAGCTTGCATGTCATTATCTGACTTCCAAAGGCAATTGCTCCATGAGGAAGATGAGGTGAAGAGGCAACTAAAATAATATGATACATCATTAAAACTAAAATGTGTTAACAGTGTTTGGTTTAGTTTTATTGAAGGAATTCCATTTCAACATCCATCCATCTGTGCCCCAAAGCATAATAGACCATAAGCATTCCCACTTTTTGCAAAGCCTCAGTTATCACATGCAAACTTGTTCCCTGATCTAAAATTTCACTAGCTTTAAATCTTCCATTATTGCTGATGACATTGTAATAGAGTTCTTGTACATTATGAAGTGCTTGCATATCCTGACTCCCTAGGAAAAATACTTTGGAGGTCTCAGACAAATAGTAGCCTCACAGTGGGGGCAGGCAAAATTGTCTCAGGTTCCTAATATGCTTTTGGTCCAGTTCTGTGCTGTGCACTATCCTTTGAAAGCTTTGTAAGAGTAGTCTGTAAACTCTGTGATTGTTCCAACAGACCATCAAATCTGAACTTTCATGTTTCACTGGCTCAGTTGGAAGCTTCAGCTGTTCACTTTTGTTACATTAGCTCCTAGAGGGTCAGGCTTGAGGACACAAAGTAGAACTGCAATCCTTGTCACAAAGGGAAAGGTATGACAAATGGTGGGGAAAAAGGAGGTTGAGGAAAATGGCTAAAAGGCTCCCTCTCTTCCTTTCCTCACTAGTCACAGACTTCCCACAATAGTTCTTCATGGCTGAATAAAATAATGGCCCTGTCATTTCCTGGGTTCATACCAAGAGGGGTTGTAAACAATGACAGCTCCTCTCTGCCCATTTTTGTGTATGTGTAAATCAATACAAAACTGTGAGATCAGAAAACAAAAAAATGGGGGTGAGAGGGGTGGAGTTGTTAGGGAAAGATCCCAAAAATAGGATGAATGCAGAAGGTCACCAACGAGGAATTATATAGGAAGGTAAAGCCAAAAAAGAAAATTTACACAATGGAAGTTAGAGCTCTTTGGGCATATTTGTAGAAATAACAATGAGAGAAAAGTCAAGATCCTGGTATTTGGCATAATGGATGACTCAAATATGAGAGGCAGACCCCACAGAGAATGGGTAGGTGATATAGCAGATTGGTGCGGAGCTAGTCTATAGAAACTAAGCCAGTCCACACTGGACATGGAAAGATGGGAGGTAATAGGGAGGGAGGCATGGCTGAGTCCATGGTTGTTGATGATGATGAAGATGATGAACACAAAAACCCTTTAGAGTGTACATTGGATGGTGTAATGCAGTTTGATTCACTGAGCAGCATGTGTAAAAACAATTTTAAAGGAAATAATATTACGCGCTTCCTCTTGATGAAAATTATATTTTAGTTTTGGTTGACAGAAATTACACTCTATGCCATCTTGCTCTTTGCTGCTCTTTCAAGTACTATTTAAAAGTGAAAATGTCACTCTCTTTCCTCACTCACTCTCCATCATTCTTGGTAGATTTTTACCTAAAGCTCGTTGATGACCTTTTGGAAAGACTCGCAAGGACTTCAGTGGTGTTGAGATCAGGCTCTGAATGAGGTGGGGTCTCCTTTGGAAAATAACAGTGCAAGATCATGTAATCAGAGGACTTACGCAAAAGGAAGAGGATGTAAGGTAGCACAGGCAGCTGTAACTTTATTTCTGGAGTGCTTAACCTTCCATATTCAATGGTTCCTTACTATGATACTTTGTTTGAAATTTCACACCATAATTGTAGGATCATTTATCAGTCTTCTCTGCGCTAAAATCCTCATCAAAAGATTGAAGTCCTGCCCTGCAGTTTTTGGTTCCTGTTAATAATCTTGTTCACCACACTGGGCACTGGGAACTGAAGGTAATCCGAAGGTGTAATATAATCTTGGAAATTATTGCAATGTGCTAAATTAACTTTGATATTTTCAATGCACTCAGAAAAATGTGTTGCATGTTTCAAACCTACACCTTTTTATCAAAACTTTAAGGCACGTCTATACTTCTGCTTAAGTCTATCTATGGTGCATCACTCAGGGGTGTGAAATAGACACCCTTTAGAGTGACAGAAGTTACAGGGAACATAGCAGTGCTAAGTCAGCAGAAGACACTCTCCCACCAACGCAGCTTTTACTGCATAGAGGTGGAATAATTTCACCAGTAGGAGAGCACTCTCCCATGGCACACTGTCTTCCCTCAGATGCGCTGTGGCAAATGTGCAGTTATTGCACTTCTAATAGAGAACTGCCCCCGGTATCAGTGCTTCATCTGTCCTGGAGACACAGGAGATATTAACATTCTGAGATACTATATTGTTAGGCCTCATTTAGCAGCACCATCTGTATTACAGAGAGTGAATGTGCCAGCCTAAGCCCGGTCCTGGAAATCCTTATTCACACGAGTTGTCCCACTGGTTTAAATGGAATTAGTCACATACCACTTTGCTTGCTAATGTGAATAAATGTTTGTCGGAGTGATTATTCTCAGCATTCCCACTAGATGTTGACTGTATGATACATTGGAGCAACCTCAGTTTTGTGATTTTTTTTGTTTGTTTATCTCTGTGGTTGGGAGCTACATAACAATTAACTTAGAACAAGACCCTTTTGAAGTGATTGATTTATGTTGCTTCTCTATACCTCTTACAAATGGCCAGTATGAATTGCATTTCAAGTTAAATTACTGCTTTTATGAATAGATGTGACCATAAACAGCTGAATATAAATTAGGAAAACCTTGTATACTACATCCCCCTTTATACACAAAACAATTTTCTGTTCCCATTAGCCAGAGAGTGTTTCATGTTTCAAATCCAGTGTTTAACTCCATTAAAAAATAAGAAAGGTTGTACAACAATCAACAAAAGAAAACAACTTGAAGGTTATATCAATGGGAATTTGTAAAGTGTTAGTTGCTACCAAATCTGAATTACTTACAAAGTCTCGCCTCATAACTGGAGTCCCTTATGCCTTTATAGCAAGACTGAATGGTTATTAGTAAGAGATTTTACTGAAAGCTGGATTTAATCCAAGTTTAGAAATATATTGAAGAGAGCGTCCATGGTTTGTTCTTTAAAGCTGGTCTCATGAGGTGAGTCACTGTGTTAAATATTGCCACTGAAAGCACATGACTAGAACTAAATGGTAGCTGGTTTTATGAAATGATTCCCTCAGATATCCAAGCATAAACACAGAAGTTGGAATCTGAAGCAACCTAAAGTCTCTTAAGACCATCCTCCACTCCTCTCAAAGCAAAAATATGTACTAGGTTCTTTTCCTAATATAATTGTAAATGTGTGTAGCACCACTTCTTTTGAAAGACTATTGAACTGTCTATAAGATCTCAGCATAAGGAAACTAGTCTTGATAGCCTAGATTTTCCTTTCAAATGCAGTCCACTAGTCCTCATTGAATCCCTTTAAATTGTGCTATGGTAATTTCTGCAGCTCCTTTATGCTTACATTAGGTTACCTTTCCCTCTCTCCACATACACACACATATAGATTTGTCACTTACCAAGGCTATTCATGTCCCCATTGTCCCACCACTGGTGACCTTGACCCAAATATGTTCAATTTCTTTGTGAGAAGTAAAATGTCAAATGAAAACCCTTATAGAGCTAAATATTGGCATCACATTGAGTACCATAATTATTGATGCAGCATGTTGTTGCTTAGAAGCAGCTCAATATTCTTACTTTAGCAAACAAGGTATTATATCTAGAATGTTTGTTTTGCATTGAATGTTTGTTTTGCAATTTGCTCAGTTGTTATGTTGGGCTAGAGGATTAAGCTAATCATGTTGGGCAGATTACAGAATGTCATGCCTATTTATAAAAAATACAGAGTTTGTATAGCTACAAAATGCAAATTACGTGATTTTTGTCGGGAAGGAAAATTCACATATTTACAATACAGTAATATTGTGATCTTTATAGAATGGTCTTAAAATACCATCTTCCTACAAAATAACCTAGATGGTCACTGGCAGGTGTTTAACCTGCTTTTAAATCTGCAGCGATGGAGATTGCACGTCATTCCAGTGCAATCCAGTACTTTAACCACCCTCTTTATTTCAGTACTTACTGACCCTGATAGGACATTTTTCCTAATGTCCATAGTAAACCTCTCATGTTGCAATTTAAGCCCTTTGATTCTTGTCCTATTATCAGAAGTTAAGGAGATTAATTTTTTTCCCTTTTCCTTGTAATAACATTTTAGTTACTTGAAAGCTGTTATGTTCCCTTCGTGTTTGTTTAATTTAGAAAAGACAAACACATTTCTTTCAATTTTCCCTTATACATCATGTTTTCTAGACCTTCAACCATTTTTGTTGCCCTTTCCTGGATTTCCAGTCTGTCCACATCCCATCTTTCCTGAAATGTGGTGTCCAGAACTAGGCACAATACTCCAGTAATCAGCACAGAGAAGAGCAGATGAATTATTTCTCATTTCTAACTTACAACGCTCCTGTTAATTCACCCAAAATGATGTTTGCTTTTTTCCTGCAACACTGTCACACCGTTGACTCATATGTAACTTGTGGCCCACTATGACCCCCAGATTCCTTTCCTCAGTAGTTCTTCCTAGGGCACATTTACACTAGATCTGAAACTTGACCCTAAACATCCAATTCCAGCTGCAACAATTGTGTAGCTGGAATCAATTTCTCTGGCTGTTCTCTCTGAGGGAGGTCGATGGGAGAAACTTTCCTGTTGAACTCCATTACTACATGCAATAATGAGGGGCACAAGGATTGACTGTTGAGCCCCAGCAGTTTGATTTTCTGCATCCCTACTAGGTACATGAAGTCCAACCCTGGAAGATGAACCCTGACTGGGTTTGATCTCCAGGTAAGTGTAGATGTATCGCTAGGCAGTCATTTCCTATTCTGTATGTGTATAATTGATTGCTTCTTCCTAAGTGGAGTACTTTGCATTTGTCCTCTTTGAATTTGATCTTATTTACCTCAAACCTTTTCTCCAAAATTTGTCCAGATGACTTTGAAATTTAATCCTATCCTCCACAGCACTTGCAACTTCTTGCAGCTTGGCATTCTCTGAATTTTTTTTTTTAAGTTTACTTTCTAGGCCATTATCTAAATCATTGATGAAAATATTGAACAGAACTGAACACAGAACTGATCCCTGTGGAACCCCCTTCATGATGCACTTCCAGCATGACTGTGATCCATTAATGACTACTGGTATTGGTTTCAATAAGACATAAGATGTAGGCCCTAAATCTTGCAGATTGAATAGTTATGGTAATGTCATGACTAGGGTATGAACTAGGGTATGAAGCAAAAGTCTGGAATCAGACTGGTTTCAGATACAAGGCAGGATCTAAGGCAAACCAGAAGGCAAAATCAATAATCACATTTCAGAAGACAGGCAGGGTTGGGATACCTTGAGATCAGATATTACAGGGGAAACCATTCGAAGCAGAGAGAATTCAATTGCATTGACAAATTCATGTTTCTGTGAGTGGGTGAAATAGAAGCTGGGGGCCAGTCAGGGGCCTAGAATTCCACCAGTCAGATCCCAGGACTAGAGTCCTCTATCAGAGATGCCCTGCTATTCTGGCATTTGTTAGCAGGTCACAGGCTGGAAGGTGCCCTACTTTCTCAAATCCCTGGGGATCAGTGTTCAAGATCAGTTGTCCCTGTCAACTGGATACTAACTTTGATGTGATAAAGGCTCTTTATGAGCATAAAAGCAGAAATGGCTAAAGTGTGACCTTGTGTCAGGAGATAGACAACCAAGATCATGGAGATGGGACAGAATGCTGTCAGGTGTGACACTGATAGAGCAGAGTACAAAAGAGTTGAGGGCTTTGCTTACTTTGTAAGTACAATATCTGTTAATGACCAGCTCCCTGAAGAAGGGAAGGCAGGAATCATCAAAGGCGGTGGACCATTTCCAAACTAAGAACCATCTACATGCAAATCTACACATTAAAATCAGTTTTGTAAAATTTTGTCCTTCCAACCCTGCTGTATGCTTTGGAAACATGGCAGATAGTGGAAGTACACAGCAGCAAATTCAGTGCACTAAGAAAAAAATAGAGATGCCACATAACCAATGTGAAAGTGTTTTGCCACACAGGTCAACTGGACAGTGTACTCAGTAATTAGACTGATGGAGAATGCAGATCAGCTATGTCATCAGCTGTCTTGTGGTAGAAGCACAAAATATTGGATTCCACCCTGAGGGAATGGAGGACAAATTATGACCTACGGCAGGATGATCACCCTTGCCATAGTGCAAACAATAGTCAGCCGTCTTGCTCTGAAGAGACGGCAGTGGGAAAAATGGGATGCCTCATGTGCTACTAGACTCAGGTGACTCTAAATAAAAGAGTGGCCAAAGATGAGTCACCGGTGGAGAGACACTGAGAAAGTGAGCCTTGCTTGTAGTGCTTCCAACCTACAGATGGAAATAACTGGGCTGAGTGGATCTTACCAATGCTTGGAAGACAAGACTAGGTGAAGGAAGTACTGATATAGGCCTTCATTGTTTTTACCCTCTCCTCTTCATTTGGATGCATAGAATAATAACACTTTGAATAAGCAGTTCTTGGAACACTTCAACCAGCTGCTATCACAAGCTCATGGAGGAAACAGGAGGAAACAGTTGGGCTCCTGAAAGAAAAGATGAAGTACAATTGGGCCAGTCACATTAAAACTGTTGATGTAAAGGAGAAGGGGAGGCTGAAGAACAGAGCCAATCTAGGAGTGGTAAGACTGCATGGTGACATCCAGAGAGTCGGGGCAGGAAAGGTAGTGAAACCTATCTTGGAAGGGATGCACTGGAGAGGGACTGAAAAAAGAGCTCTTCTTATAACCATGACAGCTACCTTTCAGCATACTGAGGCAAAGTGGGTGTAGCCAACTGCATCCTGGGTTGTCCAGCCTAATGGTGAGAGTGAGAATTCAGTCTATAGGTTAGAAAAGGGTCCAGGATGGACCAGGACACAAGCTGAGGGAGTTGTGAGACAGAACCAAATGCCAGAACTGGAAGGTCAACCAAAGTCATAATAAACCAGGGATGAGAGATCTGAAGCTGAAGGAGAGCTGGGGCTGACAGCAAGTGGGAGCAGTGACTGGAACAAGGGTGTGTGTAGCCATGGATCCAGTACATATTGAGTAGCTGCTAATCTGCTGTGGGGGGCCAGGCTTGTAAGCAGGGCTGCTAAATCAGCAGCCAATCAGGGGCCGTGGTCACACTGTCAGTTGCAAGACAGTGCAGTTGGGCTCTGGTTGAGCAGCAGCAAAATTAGAAAGCAAGCCAGCAGCTGGTACTAGCTTTACAGTTCCTGACAGTGGATGAGGTCATATCGTATATCATAAAATCATAGAATCCTAGGGCTGGATGGGACCTCAGGAGTTCATCTAGTCCAGACCCCCTGCCTAAAGCAGAATCAACCCCAACTAAATCATCCCAGTCATGACTGTGTCAAGATGGGACTTAAAAACCTCTAGGAATGGAGATTCCACCACCTCTCTCAGTAAGGGATTCCAGTGCTTCACCATCCTCCTGGTGAAATAGTTTTTCCTAATATCCAGCCCACACCTCCCCTTCTGGAAGTTCAGACCATTGTTCCTTGTTCTGCCATCTGTCACCACTGAGACCAGTCTCTCTCCATCCTCTTTAGACCTGCCTTTCAGAAAGTTGAAGACTGCTATCAAATCGCCCCTCTCTCTTCCCATCCTCTTTAGAGACCTCTTTCAGGAATTTCATCTTGGGATGAACATGGCTACAAAGCTGTTTTCAATATAGTCTAAGACAACATTTTGGTCAATGAAGAGGTGAGTATGTTAGTGAGGCAGACCTTACAAACCATTTCCCCAGGATTAACTCTACCAGTTAGTCATCTGGAACCTACATAAAGCCTTAGAATTTTGATTATAGTATGACTAGCTACACAGTAAAATTGTTGCTCTGGAGTATTGGCTTTACACAAAATTTATACATGAGGCAAATGGTGCACAAAGCCAAATTGTGCTTGTAAAAATCACCCATGCTTCTCTGCAGATCTGGGACATATTGTGCGTGCATATTTTTCTCATATACATTCTCACAGAAGCATTAGTAAAATTGGTCAAAGGAGTATAACACGAATCCAAAAATTCCATGTACTTCAGATATTTTGTAATGATTTTGTTACAAGGCAGCCCATCAACAGACTAACAATGTGACAAACCTAAAGGCAATTCCAGAGCTACTAGCTTAATGGCCAAAGGAATCTGCCAACATACCAGATGTCAGTAGGAATGTTTTTATCACCACATAGCTTTTGGGTCCTGTGTATGCCCTCAAACAAGGGAAGAAATGGGACAATATATCACTGTTGTAGAGCAGCACCTTTTCTATTACTGCGCTGGATTACTGCTGCCATTGAAAGCAAATGCTGGGGGAGAGACGCTATTATAATAATGTCTAATGGAAAGTCACCCTAATTATTGAACACTTATTCATTAAATAGTCTCAGAGGGGTACCTGTGTTAGTTTGTCGCATCACAAAAGCAAAACGAAAAAAGAAAGCAGTTTGGTAGCAACTTATAGACTAACAATTTTACTTATTAGGTAATGAGTTTTCCTGGGTAAGACCCACTTAGGGTGACTTCATCTGATCAAATTGGTCTTACCCAGGAAATCTCATTACCTAACAATTTTATTTATTAGTCTTTAAGGTGTTACAGGACTGCTTGTTTGTGTTTTTTGCTTTTTTTAATTCAGTAATGTGTATCACTAGAGTAGCAGTGTTTGGGTTAAGACTTTATGATGTGGATGTGTCTGATTGCCGTGGTTTGGTTTTGTCTCTTAGGCTATGTCTATGCTAGAGCATAAAGTGGCTTTTAAGGGAGTTAGGTTGATGTTATAATGTACCTGTCTTCACTACAAACATCATTAGGTCAATTACTTTTCTACTCCAGCTTTTTCATGAGGAGTAATGCCAAATTCGAATTGACAAGTTTGACTTAGTGTAGACACAGCATGATTTTATTGGCCTTAAAGAAGTATCCTCCAATGCCCCCACTATGTCCATTCTGACCATTGCTTTTACCTCCACTGCTCTCCAGGTAGCAGGAAGTAGAAAGCTGCCCTCCATTCGACTCCACCCCCCCACACACTACCACACAGCCCCTGGGCTCTCTGTCTGACCATGTACCATGTGGCTGTCCCGCTACCGTGTGGCTGCCCAGCTCTCTGGCTGCCCCCGGCCTCACCATCACCATACAGCTTGAGGGTCAATATGAAAAAAGAAATGAATCAAAATAACACTATCAAAATGAAGCTTTTCAACAATACAAAACCAAAACAGAAACAAAAGCAAAACCAACACTTTTCAATAGATCCAAATTGAAAATTCTCAGATTTGTATTTCTGCATTTTACATTTCTCAGGACTGGCCCAGTAGCCTTGTAATAGCCTGCACCAGGGGCATGCTGTGGAAAAGCAGCACAGAAATGCATTTGGCAGTTTGTTTTCAATGGGAGTAGGGAGTGAGGGCAATGCACTCTGGCATGAAGACATCAGACATCTACAACCACCTGAGGCACATTTTTTTCCCATAACACATTGGCACAGAAACCCAGAATGCAGTGGGGGGGCAGGAGCTGTGGGATAGGTACCCACAATGCAATGCTTACACAGCTGAACTCAGCAAAGCTAATTGGGACACGCTATGACTTTCTAAACATGTGTGGACACTCACAATTGACTTTATAAAATCTAGTGGTATAAAGTTGACTTTAATAAATTCAACTTTATTTCCTAGTGTAATATAACCTTAGAAGGTTTGTCCATACAGATGAGATGTATTTCAGAGTTTCCCAAATTTGGTAGTGTTCAGATCTGGTGTTTGTACTCAGGCCCCTCTGTGCAAAGCATCATTCGCTTTTGTCCCCATCTTTGCTGTGGTTGCCATCCATTTTTATATAGTATTGATACATGATAATGCAAACATTTTTCTTTTCACAAGGAGTGTTCGCAGTTCCCTGCCAGACCTCAGTTAAGTGGCATTTATGAGCCTAAAGTTAATGATAAAATTCATGGCTGAGGATGGACAGAGGAGGGAAGGTATGCTGCAGAGGAGGGAAGGTACAGAGGCCCAGATACATAGTAAGATAATACTCCATGTTTCAGTGCAGAAAAATTCTGAGTGGTCTCTATTTTTAGACACCTAGCATGACCTATATCTTAGATACCATTACTGTGAGTGAGAGACTGAAATGCTCTCTTCTGCCAGATGGCAGTTCATCTCTGTTAAAGGCCAGAAAAGGGCTTGTTCACTATTCAAATCCTGTTTTGTTTTGTTTTTTTTCACTTCCCACCCAAAGGCTTAATTACAGTTGGTATATAAGGCTTTGTGTTGGGGAGCGAGTGATTTTTTTTCACTCTCACTGAATAATACTATGTTGCTGCCCCAGTATCAGCTGGCCTGTGTGTCATATCTGCCCTTGATTGACCTCCCCTAGGTTAACAGCACATTTCTGTGTCAGTGGCTCTTCAGTGTTTTCCTTGATTGCTGAGACTGCTAAAGAGGGAGCCAACTGTACTGTTGATGCCTGTGTGATAGAGGATAGACTGAAATCAGTGATTTAATTAATGAAGGCCACTAAATAGCCTTCAATGGATGGTGACTGGCTCTTCCTACCAGCCTGAGCTGGCTTCACATCATTGAACTAAATCAGCGCTGAACACCTTTCTGGTCACCTGAACTAGACAGTGTCCCTGCCATACTGCAGATATTAAATTGCACAAAGATTGCTTGCTTATATAAGTCTATTTGCAATATCTTTTATGACAGTTATGTTTTGCCAACTGCAGAGACACGTTAACAAATAAATCAACCCACCCAAAATAAACTGAAGTGCCCCTCATTCTCCTGGATGTTACACTGATAGAGGGAAGAGGAATCCACTCTGATGGTAATCCGTGTTTGAGAAATTCACAGTTGTCTTTCATATTTTGCTTCTCCAAAGCTCTTATTTTTGCTGTAGCTGCACATCTCTGATGGGCAACTCTCCCTCCTCCCTCCTCCTGGACACATCAAAATAAGATAGGATTTGGTTTCAAAGGCCCTGATGCTTAGTTGGAGGAAAAAGAAGATTTTTGTGTTCAGCATCAACTCCTTCTACTATCATCATAGCATCTGTCCTCTGCCTCTATGGTTATCAGTCTGGTGGTTATCAGGCTTTGCAGCTGTGGCATCTGTAACAGCATCCCCTCCCTCCCCCATTTCTTTTAAATTGAAGAAAACATGTTTGAAAACAGATTGGTATTGGATGGTATTCCCAAAAGCTGCTTGAGTTGAACAGGGCTATTTATGGCTTTCAGATACTAATGAGTGTGAAATAGTAACAGAGAGATAGCCATGTGGGTCTATCCCATGACAGCTCATCACCTAATAAATTATTTTGTTAGCCTTTAAAGTGCTACTAGACTGCTTTTTTGTTTTAATGAGTGTGAGTAGAAGTATCACAATCTGGCTTTTAAACTAGAATTACAATAACCCAGACCTGAATTTGAACATCCATTCCACTTTGAAAGACATAATACTAATTGCTATGTGAATAAAAACTGAACAAAACACCACAATAGAATTTTGTATTTTTAAATTTTCCTTTAAATGTGTATTTGGATTTTTTTTATAACAAGATAATACGAAGTTGTGATTATGATTTCTGGCAGTTTTGCTGCATTTCTTAGTTTGATATGTCAGTTTCATGTTGGGATTTAGGGAATCTGAATATAGAAAAATTGAGGGGGTAAAAATTAACAGAAGACACTTAGGCCACTTCTACACAGCTCCCTCCCTTCTGAAAGCAGCATGGTATTGAGCAAAGGGGAATATGCTAATGAGGCATGGATTTAAACATGTTGCACCTCATTTGCATAGCCCCATGAGATTTTGCTTCCAGTACAGCCCCTTCTGGAAGCTACAGGGCTGTGTAGACAGGGCCCTTCCATAAGGATCCCCCTCCCTTCCAAAAGCCCCCTTATTCCTCAAAGATTTCAGGAATAAGGGGGCTCTTGCAAGTGGGGATTCCTTCCAGGAGGGCCCCATCTACATGGCTCTGTAGTGTCCAGAAGGGGCTCTTCTGGAAGCAAAATCTCACAGGACTATGCAAATGAGGCATGAAATATTTAAACCTGCACCTCATTTGAATAGTCCAGTTTGTTCATTACCATGCCCCTTCCAGAAGGGAGGGGGCTGTGTAGAAGTGGCCTAAGTGTCTTCTGTTAATTTTTATTTTTTATTTTAATTTTAATTTTTATTTTGTGTAGAAGCAGCCGTAGTTTTCTGAGACTAAATAATCCTCTTTGGGTTCCTCTCTAGTTTCAATAATTTAGCATGTTTTTAATTGATGGTATAAATTATCAATACTCTATATTTAATTGGCGCTATTTCATGTTCCTAGGAATATTTCTAGGTAGGCTACATATCCAGCTAAATGCCTTTAGTGTACTAGACTATTCTAGAGAGATCACTTTATTGAGGGTTACTAAAATGAAAGTAAGAGCCCTATGTGTTAAACTCTTATTTCTAAAGATTTCCATTTTCTTCTTCAGACCTTTCACTTTACTCTCAATTTATATTATAAAAAGCTGTGCTTATAGTAAACCTATTGTCTACTGAAAGTAGAAAATGCTTTGCTACAAGCCAAAAGCTAATTCACTATTCTTCAGGGACTGATATTCATCTGTCCTTCAATAAAAGCTAATGGTTAAATAGACCCAATGCACTCAGCCAATCTAAGAAGTCAATGCTTGAGGGCTGGGATTCAATCAAAGTTCATATAGAAGTACTTTTACTGCAGACAAAAAAACATACTTACATTTACTTTTAAGATATGACAATGCTACAAAAAGTCTCAAAAAGTTGGATTTTTTACATGTGGAAGTACTTGTCAGAAGGCTGGTTTGTAGACTGCCTAAATGCCAGGACCAAGTGTTGAGGCAGAAGCAGAGACAGGAATCAGAACTGTGGTTGGAAGCTGGTTACCAGGAGTCAGGGAAGGGAGGAGCAAGGTTGGAACAGGATGGCTATGTCTGCACTTGCCCCAAACTGTGAAGGGGGCATGGCAATGAATCAGGCTGATGGGAAATTATTAATGAAGTGCTGTGATGCATATGGAGCACTTCATTTGGGTAATTCTCCCCTGCAGCAACTTCAAAGTGTCAAAGTGGGGAGTAAAGGCACTTTGGCACACCCGCAGCTACATGCTGAGTGTAGAGCAAAGGAGAAGCAAAGAAGGAGTGGGGTCTGTAGAGCCAAGGACAGGAAGGGAGAATCTACCAGCAGCCAATCAGCTACTGCAAAGTTTAAGAACTGCTGGGTTTCTCAGCCAATCTGTCAGGGGGGTCCATCAGGCAGCCTGTGTAACTCATTAGGGCTTAGAAGTACTGAGCAGACACAGCTTGAGGATTTAAATTCTGATAGTTCTGAAATATCTATTTGGTTGCTTCTGTGTTTAATAATTATTATGTTAAAGCCAGGATTGTGTGGTATTTATTTTCTTTGAAAGCATTTGACACGTTTAAGCAATAGTTTTCTTATTTTTGGTTTGGTTGGCTTGTTTAATAACCCCCTGGCTGGTGCTTTGCCACTGGGACTCTTACATGAAAGGCAATTTTTGTCGTGCATTCCTGTGGGTGAGGTGGGATGGGAGGAACTAAAAAAAGGAAGTTTCTCTCCACATACACATCATTCTGGTTACAGTTTTGCAGTCCGTATCAAACAAGCCCGGGAAGGGAAATATCTAACTTAAAAAATCAATAGCAAAAACACCCAGCCAAGCCCAAACCAAACAAAACCACACACAACCAAAATAGCAACCTACAGAAGTGTAGAAGGATGGTGGGTTCTTGTTTGTTTGTTTGTTTTTTAAAGCAAGGTTACAACTTGAGTAAAATATACAGGAAATTATGAGGCAGATGCAGCAGCCTATGTGTTTTGTTTGGTCCTTTAGCAGATGTAGTGAAAATGTATAATCTGTAGTTGAGGGGATAGTAAAATAATCATTTCAAGCATGCACAGAAAGAGCTATATAATAGCCTGAATATGCTGAATTTTGATTTAGCTGAAGTTTGCAATCAGTAGAACACCAACAGCCTACCCTTGCTCTGACTGAAATCAAAGGCAAAATTCATACTGGCGTCGTTGGAAGCAGAATGGCTGCTATCTGACTGTGAGTGTGTCATTACATTAGCAAAAGTTTAGAGGGAATGAAATAATAAACTTTGTATTCAGACCATGCTTATGGATGTAAACTAATAACCACTCAGGCCTCCCAATGGTAAGGGAGGGGCAAAGGGGGCAGTTGCTCCTGGGCCCTGCATTTCAAAGGGGCCCAGAACTCCAGCCATCATCACTCTGTGTGTGGTGAAGCCTCAGGGCTAACTGCCCTAAGCCCCGCCCCTTTCTGCCCTTTGCCCACCCCCCTTCCAGAGCAGGGAGCAGGGGCCCCCGGCTCCTGGGTTTGTGGTTGCTGTTGGCACCGCTGTCACCACCAGAATGGAAAGGTTTTCATTTGAGCTACACGACAACATTGGATCTCTGTGAGATGGGCAGGAAATTCCTTGCTCTCTCTGGCCCATTTGGGACTGACCCCTGCTAGATGGAGGATCTTGGCCTCTGTGGGAATCAGCTCCTATGCTCCAAATAAGCTCCCCACTTAAGATTTAATTTTTAAAAATATAATTCCTCCCCCCACCACTGTCTGTCTAAAAAGACCTGTGCTGATCCCTAGTGCCATCACTTCAGGGTCCTCCCAATGTTCAGGAAGACAGAATCCTCTAGAATTGGACACTCCCACTAGGAAGGTGGGATTGTCATATGGTTAAGGCGCTGGACTTGGGATACTAATTACTAGCTCTGCAATTTCTGTGTAACCAACATGTACTGACCCTACTTCTTATCTGTCACTTGGGAATCATATCGCACTAGTGCACAATGGTGTTGTCAGGTTAAATTAATGTGTATGAGACCTTTTTATGTGTAGATATAATGGAGTCAATATATGCAGCCATCTAGGCTATGTCTAGCCGGCACCCTAACCCCAAAATAAGCTACGCACTTTGCACTATGCAAATTGTTAGCTTATTTCAAGTAGATTTCAAAATAGTCTATTTCGGCACATGGTGCTCTCTAAATGGCACCACATGCCAAAATAAAACCCTATTTTGAGGCATCCCTGTACTCCTCAAGTGATGAAGTTTACAGGGATGCTGAAATTGCATGCACCTTATCTCAAACTGTTCTGAGACAATGAGCACATTGCATAGACATGGGCAGCTATTTAGGGATGCCTTTGTATCCCAAAATAGTGCCTGCTGTGTAGACACAATCCTAATGAGCTGGCCAGAATATTTCATAGGGTAAAGGAGTTGTACAGGTTGCACCTCCCTGATCTGGCACTCTCAGGACTTCAGGGGTCCCAAACAAGGGGTTTTGCTGGACCCCAGGAGAGGTTCACGCTGCCTGCTGGCCTCTGGCTCCGGTCGCCCACAGGAGTAGGGGAAGAGGCTACTGGGGGAGCTGGTGCATTGGTCCCCTGAGAGCCCTGGGCATGCTCAGTGGGGGGGCCCTGAGGCTCCTTGGGTCTCTGTCTATTTGCTGTTATGCTCCGGAGACTGCAGGGGGGGCTCACAGGGGCATGCAGGAGTGGTGTGTGTAACGGCAGCTGCCTGCATGCTCTCAGCTTCCTGATAGGGAGCTTCTGGGTCCATGAAGCTTTAAGGGCTGCTGGATGCATAAACCATAGAGTCCCAGGCACTGGCTAGCACAACTCCATGTCCCAGCTGGCTGGTGCTATGGCAGACCCGCTCTTTCAAAAGAATGGGTCGCAGAATGTCTACATACATTTTCTTTCATAAGAGCCTTTTGAAAAGGCGGGGGGGGGGGCTTTTCCTATTTCCAGTTAGGAGGAGCAATTTCAAAAGCTGAGGTGCATTCCTTCAATTTTCCTTTCGAAATGGCACGCTGTGTGTGCCGATGCTCCACACTCTTTCAAAAGAGGGTCTGAAATTTTGATAGCACTAACTAGGGTAAATGTGGCTTATATGTGTAGATGCTGTATTTCAAAATAGCTAAGTGCTATTTCAAAATGCATTTTTGTGTGTAACAGAGTTATTTTGTAACAGAGAGGGAGCCGTGCTAGTCTATACACTATCAAAACAAAAAAGCAGTCAAGTAGCACTTTAAAGACTGACGAAACATTTTATTAGGTGAGCTTTCGTGGGACAGACCCACTTCTTCAGAAAGAGAGGCTGCTGAACTCTCTTTTATATTCAAATTCGACACATTAACACATGGTTTGAACCGGGATGCAAATTTTCTGGGTCACTATAGGAGCTCTTTTGCAAAATTGGCTTAATCTAATTCTTGACTCCCCCACCAGCCCCTCTGCTCTCTGATTTGCTCACCTTGATAATTTTTTTCTGATATGTCAACCTTGATTACTAGTTTTGGTTCTCTATGTCTGAAATATTGAGTCTCTTCTGGTCTGGCTGTGGTCTGAAGAAGTGGGTCTGTCCCACGAAAGCTCACCTAATAAACTGTTTTGTTAGTCTTTAAAGTGCTACTTGACTGCTTTTTTGTTTTGAGAGTTATTTTGAAATAAGGTATTCTGGAATAGCTCTTCCACAATAGCTTATTTCAAAGTAAGGCTGCTGTGTAGGCAGTTTTAATGACAGGGAAAATATTGACCAACACACCCCATCTATGTCTACATTAGAGTTTTGGCGACAAAACTCACAGAGCGTCCACACGCAAAATGCATTTTGTCAACAGTATGTCGACAGAACTTGGCACTTTCATCAACAGCCTTCTGCTTCTCTCCCATGAGGCAGAACACCTTTCCCAACAGAATCTGTCAACAAACAAAGCCATGTAGGCACTTGTGGAGGGTCCCTCTGTTGGTAGACAGGGCTTCCAGGTCACCTGGCAGCCCTGTCTGCTGTGCTTCAGGTTGGCGGTTCTGTCAAAAGAGGGCCAGGCACGCTGGCTGTTCTCTGTCGACGGAGCGGATCCCTTTTTCAATCCTCGTTTGTGTGTGGCCGCAATCTGTCAACAGCAGCTTTTTTCAGATGACCTCTTCCAACAGTGACATCTGTCAACAGCTTACTGTAGTGTAGACAGAACCACACTGTCCCCTACTCTTTTTGCAATGAAAAATGCAAAGCTATATTTCATTCAGATTGGGATCAGAGAGTCAAACTGGTCTCTATTTTGACTTGGTTCAGCTTTAGATTCAGTTACATTCAGGCTACGTCTACACTAGCACGCTATGCCCAAGTAGTGTATTTCGAAGTAGCGACATTGAAATATGCTATGTCGACGCGTAGCATCTACATATGCTCCGGGCCCAGCACCGTCGACGTTGAACTTTAAAGTAGAGCCATGCTACATGGAAAGAAGGTGCCCCAGACGCGGAAAGGGAGTGTCCACACAAACAAGTGTCCCCCTTCGAAATAAGGGGCCAAGAAAGCCTGAGGACAGGGCGACTGGGCAGACTAGCCCTTCCAGGGCAACAGCATGCTGCTCCCTTAAAAGGCCCCTCCCAGACACACTCGGCTTGCACTACATGAGCCCTGTGTTGGTGACACAAGCCTCGCAAACCTTGAGCCCGCAGACATGGATGTCCAGCAGTAGCTGGAAGTCCTCCAAGCTGCCTTCTGTGGGGTAGGTGCCCTGCTAGACACTGCATGGGTGGCTGCCCAGCAACGAGACGCCCCAGACCATTGGGCCCTCCTGCTCCCCAGCCCGCTGGGTGCCCAGACGTCTCTGGAGCTACCCCTCCAGCACTGAGTGGTGGGAGCACCTGGTCATGGGGGAATGGAATGATGACCAGTGGCTGCGGAACTTCTGCATGAGCTGGCAGACCTTCATGGAGCTCTGCCAGTGGCTCACCGCTGCCCTGAGGCACCAGGACACATGGATGTGGTGCACCCTCACCTTCAAGAAGAGGGTTGCAATAGCTGTCTGGAAGCTGGCCACTCCAGACAGCTCCTGCTCCATGAGTCATCAGTTTGGTGTTGGCAAGGCCACAGTCAGGGCTGTTGTGATGGAGGTAAGGAGGCCTGGGCCTGCACCCACTGGAGGTGGGGGGGATCAGCGAGGGGAACCTGGAGAGGGAGGGGTCTGGGGGATGGGGGGCCTAGGTGCGGGGACAAGGCGCACTCTGCATACCCTCACGGGTGCCCATGTTTGCTCCCCACAGGCAGTGCATGTGCTTAATGTCCTGCTGCTGCAGAGGGTCATCCAAGTCGAGGACCTGGATGCGGTCGTCATGAGATTCACCACCATGGTGTTCCCTAACTGCTTTGGGGCCCTTGATGGGGCCCACATCCCCATCCGTGCCCCAGACCACAGTGGTGAGCGTTATGCCAACAGGAAGGGCTATCACTCCGTGGTCCTCCAGGCCATGGTGGACAGCCATGGCTGCTTCCAGGACTCATATGTGGACTGGCCCAGCTGTACACATGATGCTCATGTGTTTCATAATTCAGGACTATACCGCTGGCTAGAGGTGGGGATCTACATCCCCCAGAGGGAGATCTCTCTGGGGGATACCACTGTACCCCTCTGCCGCTTGCTGGAAGCGGCGTACCCCTCCAGCCCTGGCTTATGCGCCCCTACATGGGCCACCTCAATGCCATCCAGGAGCACTACAACGCCTAGCTGAACCATGGCCACCAACTGCTCAAGCAGGTCTTCGGGTGCCTGAAGGGCCAGTGGTGCTGCCTCCTGGCCTGCCTGGATGTGGGCCTCCCAAACATCCTCCAGGTTGTGGGTGCCTGCTGCACACTCCACAACCTGGTGGAAAGCAAGGGGGAGGCCTTTGTGTAGGGTTGGGTGCTGGAGGCCAGAACAGGCTATCCCCAGCCAGCTGCTGCCCCAGACATCAGGCCCACCAGGAGGGGGGTCTTTGTCCAGGAGGCTCTGTGGGAGTACTTTGAACAGGGGACCTAGTGAGTGCCATGCAGGCCATCCCTGGTGGGTCCCCTGCACACTGCCCCTGCCACCCACACACCACCCCAACTGAAAGCACACAGAACACAGAGTTTTTTGAAAAATAAAACTGCTTCCCTGTTAAATAACCAAAAAACTTGCCTCTGCACATAAAACTAACAAGCAGCATCATAAATAAGTATCAAGTATCGGAGGGGTAGCCGTGTTAGTCTGGATCTGTAACAGCAACGTAGGGTCCTGTGGTACCTTATAGACTAACAGAAAAGTTTTGAGCATGAGCTTTCGTGAGCACAGACTCACTTCATCAGATGCTGGTCTTGGAAACCTGCAGATTTCCAAGACCAGCATCTGATGAAGTGAGTCTGTGCTCACGAAAGCTCATGCTCAAAACTTTTCTGTTAGTCTATAAGGTGCCACAGGACCCTTCGTTGCTATAAATAAGTATGTACATGGAGGGGGATGACTAAATACAGGGCGGACAACTATATACACGGGGGGACAACTATATACACAGAGGGATGTGGCCAAGCCAGCCATGGGCCCGTCACTCTAGGGTGGGGGTGAACGGGCGTGATCCCCACCATGTCTGGGTGGCTGGTCCCCCCCATGAGTGCATGTGGTGGCCCTGTGGGTGGCCCCTTCCTATGGCCAGCCCCCTCTCACCTGCCACCGGGGGCAGGGCATGGCACTGACAATGGGTGAGAGTGCTGATGGGCACTAGTGGCCATGGCACCATCCCTGGCCCATGGTCTGCCCGGTCCCTGGCAGGCTGGGGAACTCTGGGGATGTGAGGGGCCCCCAATCACATGCGATGCGCCCACCCCATGCCCTGGGGGTTTGTGCCCTTTGGGGTACATACTCAACAGTCCACCCCCATGGTCAGGGAAGACCCATCAGGTGGATGCCTGGCTGGAGCTCCAGGAGAGGATGTCCAGCACCAGCTCCTCCTTCTCGCTGGATCACTCCATGGCCGGGGTGGATGGTCCAGCTCTGGCCCTAGGGGTGGAAGGCTGGGCTCCAAACCTGACTCTGGCTCTGAGGCCTGCTGGGCCTCCTTGGCCATGGTGTCCAGGATGGCTGGTGGGGGGAGGAGTGTCCCAGGGGTCCAGCATGGCCCTGAGCTCCTGGTAATAGGGGCAAGCAGCTGGGGCAGCCCCAGACCAGCTGGCTGAGTCCCATGCCCAGGCGTAACCCTGACACAACTCCTTGACCTTACTCCTGACATGGTCAGGAGTACAGGCACGGTGACCCCAGGCGGTCAGGCCCTAGACCAGCCGGGCAAATGCTTCTCTGTTCTGATGCTTGCTGCCCATTATGTGGAGCACTCCATCCTCACCCCAGAGCCCCAGCAGGTCATGGAGATTGGAATCAGTCCAGCAGGAGCCCCACTTCCTGCCCTGCTGGCTGGAGGCCTGGGAGCCCTGGCATGGCCTGGAGGGGAGCCCTGGGGATGCTTAGGGGGCTGCCTTGCTGCCATGATCTCCCTCTGGGCCATGCAGGGGCACCTCATGGCACGGCTGCTGCCTGCACCATCTCAGCTTCCAGCTACAGGGTTTCCAGGTCCATGCAGCTTTGAGACCCGCTCGGTGCAGAGATCATAGAGCTCTGCAGGGGCTGGACGGCACGTCTCTACCTAACAGCTGATTGCCGCCATGGCGGACGCTGTTATTTCAAAGTAGCAGGACGCAGAATGTCTACACGTGTCCTATGTAGATGTTAGACATCAATGTAGGGTGCTATTCCCGATTTCAGATAGGAATAATGATTTTGATGTCTCGCCATCTAACTTCGATTTCAACTTCGAAGTAGCATGTGCTGTATGTAGACGAGGCACGCACTATTTTGAAGTCGGGCTTGCTGCTTCGACATTGCATTCTAGTGGTGGCTGGTTCAAATTAAAACTCAGTCACAGTGAAAGTTAATTCTAAGATGAGAGACTAAATTTAAAACTGAACTAGTTTGAGTTTGAGCATTTACTTTTTAAAACTTTCCATGTTTTCTTTGAGTGGGTGTAGGCTCAAATCAACAGCATTATGTTTTATGAACAACTTGTTTGAGTGAACCATAATAGCATCTTCAGTATGTGTTCTGTTACATTGTGCTTTTGCTCTTAAAGAATACATTTGAATATCTAGCATGGACCCTGCCTCAATTGGCACCACTATCCCAGGGGATTTGGGATGGATGGGAGAAGACCAGTTTAAAGGGGTGGAGAAATTACCTTTCCCCATGGGCTTGAAGTATTATTGTTAATTTCAGAAATAAGGGAACAATCTTCTTCTCTGCCTAGTGGGGAGTCTGAGCAAGCTCATCAGTTTTTGCCAACGTCCTGCCCTGCCCCTGTGTGTTTATGTTGTGTGCAGGCAGCTACAAAGCACCCCCTCTCCCTCCCTACTCTTCTGGGCTGGCCTCCTTTTAGTCTCATTCTTGTCTCCTTACACTGGCTCCGGTTTTTCTGGCAACCATCACATGCCTATTTACAATTTTGTAGTCTTGTTTCATAATGAAAATAAGACCACAGCATTACAGGAGTTCAAAAAACTCTTGGGCTTGAAAATGTTGAACCTTTATTTTAACCACTGACCCAAATTTTTGAAGTTCCCTTCTGTTTCATTGGGAAGGACAAAGTTATGGCTCAGGTTTGATTCTGGATCAAGTAAAAATACCTGTTTAAATTGGTTCTCATTCAACTCTGATTGGGTCAAAAGTGTCCTGGGTTCAGCAATGCAGTCAAAGGTCCATGCATCAGAGAGTATTTAATGCAACAAGAGAACAGTGGCAGTGGAACTATACTGGTGCTAAGCTGTGAGCATAGACATGTTTTGTTACTTTTTGTGGTTGTGCCTGGAAAGTGTACTCTAAGCAAGTCTTAGCAGTGATAGCACCTGTTGCCTGTCTATGCTATTGCTTATTATAACTGCTCTTAGTATGATATCGGTACTAGTTTTCTAAGGTATGCACTGTTATGCATTTGTATTACCAGTAGAAATCTAAAATCCAGTATTGGAATTGAACTCATGACCTGAATAATGAAGAATACTATCATTTTTGCTATGATGCCACTAGTGTCTTATACTATCACTTAAAAGCTGCTTAGTATATTTATTTTTAATTGCACATGAGGTTCCAGTTAGTTTATTAAATTAGAATATTTTATCCTGCTATAGCACTATTAATTACTGATGTTACAATAATGACATCTAGCAAGAGGTACTGCCACTCACAGCACAGTAACATAGAGCATATAGATAGGTGATTAGATTGCCTAAGATTATTCATCCTCCAGTTCATACAAGAAGTGAATTTTAAAAACTGTTCCATAAAAGAGCTGTAGCTGCTGTTTGCTGTCATTTAGAATGCCAACGACTCCTTCAAATTGGTTTGTGAGTGACAGAATTGTTTAAGGAATGATCACTGAGAACAGTGATTGATTCAAATCATACCTTAAAACAGTTTATGAATATGTGGCATTTCATTTCCCTGAGTGGTGGTTTTTCTAAATTAAAATGACCTTGGAGAACTAAAATGTTTGGTGAGTTCACTGAATAAGATGATTTGGAATCAATTGCACTGAATGGTTATAAGTAGAAAGACCTGGCCAATTCAAATGCATGGTTTTACACTTAAGAATTTTGGTTACCATACTGCCGAATGTAGATGAAGCATTTAATACCAGACAAAGGGGTCACAGTCATCCTGAAAACCAGAGAGAGACAAGAGTGCAAACCATTTGATATATGTGAAGTGGAACACGGAGTTAAAAAATCCCCTGTAAATTCACATTATTTCTTTTTAACCACGTCTACGCGTGCCGGCTACTTTGAAGTAGCCAAGCCAACTTCGAAATAGCGCGCTCCACATCTACACGTGGCGACCGCTATTTCGAAGTTGACATCAATGTAAGGCGGTGAGATGTAGAAGTCACTATTCCCATCAGGGGATGGGAATAGCGCCCTACTTCGACATTGAACGTCGAAGTAGGGCACGTGTAGCCAATCCGCGTCCCACAACATCGAAAAAGCGGGGTCCGCCATGGCGGCCATCAGCTGAGGGGTTGAGAGACATTCTCTCCAGCCCCTGAGCTCTATGGTTGCCGCATGCAGCGGCCCCTTAAAGCTCCCCACCCCCTGCCTTCCTGTGCAGGAAGCTGAGAGCGTGTGCAGGCAGCAGCAGTAACACACGGCTAGCCTGCGCGCCTCCCTGCAGCCCCAAGACACCCCCCACTGCGATGGCCGCCTGCCAGCCCCCCAAGCACCCGCAGGGCACCCCCCAAGGGGAGTCAGGGCTCCCAGGCTGGCAGCCATCCCAGGAAGAGGCAGCGGGGCCCCTCCTGGACGGAGGCTGAGATCCGGGACCTGCTGCGGCTCTGGAGAGAGGAGGAGGTGCTCCAGGTAATGGGGAGTAAGAGGCGGAATGCGGATGCGTTTGCTTGCTTGGCCGAGGGCCTGGCCGCCTGGGGTCACCCTGCTGCACTCCTGACCATGTCAGGAGTAAGGTTAAGGAGCTGCAGCAGGGTTATGCCCAGGCCTGGGTTGCGGCCAGCTGATCTGGGGCCACCCCCGCCACTTGCCCCTTTTACAAGGAGCTCAGGGAAATCCTGGGCCCCCTGTACACCTCCTCCCCACCGGCCACTCTTGACACCTTGGCTGACAAGCCCCAGCAGGCCCCGGAGGCGGGGTCCGCCCCGGAGGCAAGCCCCGCACCCCAGGCGCCCCCCCAGGAGCCCACCCCTGGGATGCCAGAGGAGGAGGAGGAGGAATCCTCCTCCAGTGACAGGGGGCACCACATAATCTTGCCGTCCCGGAGCTCCAGCAGGGCGTCCACCCAGAAGGTGTCCCCCAACTGTGGGAGCGGACCGTCAGGTATGTACCCCCCCGGTGTACACCCCCGGGGTTGAGGGGCGGGGACAACAGACATGACCAGGGCCCTCCACATGCCCAGATGACCATGGCCCCAAGGACAGCAGGAGCATGTCCCTCAGAAGAGTGCATCAGCCCCTGCCCCCGCAGCAGGACAGTGCCATGCCCCATCCCTGGGGATGGGGGGAGTGGAACCTAGGGTCCCCTGGGGGGTGGGGGGTGGGACACCCAGCAGCAGCAGCAGCATCTCCCAGGGACGGGGATGGGGAACCAGCAGCAGAGGAGTGGGGGTACAAGGGCCACGGCTCAGGGGCCACACTAACGGCTGTCTCCACTCTTCTTCCCCCCCATGTTCCACAGATGCACCATCGGAGGGCCCGGAGAGCGCTGGCAAGGAGTCAGTGGTCCCGTACAGCCCACTGGGGCCATCGCTGCAGGCCAGCCCCAGGGTGGGGCCGACGGCGGACCCAGCACCACCAGAGGCTGGAGGTGTCGGAGCGGCGCCTGCGGGTGGATGAGCGGTGGCTGCAATTGCAGGAGCGGGCGCTGGCCTGGCGCCAGGAGGCATGGGGGGCCTTTATGCGCACTTTTGAGCACATAGCAGACTACCTGGCCCCCCATGCCGTGCCACCCGCCGCTCTGCCCGCCCTGACCACTGCTCCACCCACTGCTCCGACTACCGTCCCACCGCCATCTGCCACCATGGGGCCTTCCGCCGAGGGGGACCTGGGTCCTGCTGACACCCGCCGGCCGTATCTGCCACTTCGCCCGGCCCCCAGCCAGCCTCGGCCAGGGCTGAGGCCAAGGTGAGGGTCACGCCCGCCAACCCCAGGCGCTGGACATTAGGGGGTGCGAGGCCCAGGACGTGCCCCCCACTTTGTACATATCCCCCATTATATTTGTATATAGTTTGTGTCAGACCCCTGTTCTTTTACGATACCTGCCCCCCCATGTAAATAGTTCCCCCCTTTTGTTCCACTGTTTTGTGGTTTCAAAAACAACAGGTCTGTTTTTATTTACAAGAAAAGTGGGGGGGGGGGTGCTCTTGGGTACCCTGTGGTGTGGGCGTGGGGGCAGGGAGTGTTGTGGAGGATGGGGTGGGGCTGCAGTGGGGGGGCCTGTCAGTGTTCACCCTGCAGCCTGGTCAAAACGGGCCTGCAGGTCCTCCCGGGCCTGGATCCCCTCGGGGTCCACCTGGCAACTGGGGGCAGCAGGTGGCTGCATGTCAGCCCTGCCAGCCGCCACAGCCCAGCCCTGAAAGAATGCTTCCCCCTTGCTCTACACCAGGTTGTGGAGTGCGCTGCACACGCCCACAGTCTGGGGGATGTTGGTGGGGCCTGCATCTAATCGGGTGAGGAGACACCTCCAGCACCCTTTGAGGCGGCCAAAAGTGCGCTCTACCACCTGGCGCGCATGGTTCAGGTGCGTGTTGAAGCGCTCCTGGCTGGCTGACAGATGGCCCATGTAAGGGTGCATGAGCCAGGGCCGGAGGGGGTACGCCGCATCTGCGACGACGCAGAGGGGCATGGTGGTGTCCCCTACAGGGATCTCCCGCTGGGGGATGTAGGTTCCCACCTCCAGCTGGCGGCACAGGCCCAAATTCCTGAACACCCGGGTATCGTGGGTGCTGCCAGGCCAGCCAACATGAATGTCCAGGAAGCGTCCCCGGCTGTTCACCAGGGCCTGGAGGACCACCAAATGGTAGCCCTTCCTGTTCAGGAAGCGTCCTCCGCTGTGCTCCAGAGGTCGGATGGGGATATGGGTCCCATCCAGAGCCCTGAAGCACTTTGGGAAGCCCAGGGTGGCAAACCCCACAATGGCGGCATCCGGGTCCCCAAGCCGCATGAGCCTGTGGAGGAGCAGGGCGTTGATGGCGTGGACGACCTGCAGGTGAAGGACATGGGAGAGCACCAGTGAGGGGTGTGCAGGGTGTGTCTGGCCCTCCCCACCACAAGGCTGCCCTCCCCCAAGGGCTCCCCTCCCCCCCACAGGGCTGCCCTCCCCCAAGGGCTCCCCTCCCCCCCAGGGCTCCCCTCCCCCCCCCAGGGCTGCCTCCCCCTCCCTGTGGGTCCTCTTACCTCCATGAGGACAGCCCCGACAGTGGCCTTGCCCATGCCAAACTTCTGCCCCATGGATCGGTAGCTGTCTGGAGTGGCCAGCTTCCAGACAGTGATCCCGACCCTTTTCTCCACGCTGAGGGCACACCGCATGTGGTATCCTGGTGCCTCAGTGTGGGGGTGAGCCACTGGCAGAGCTCCAGGAATGTCTGCCAGCTCATGCGAAAGTTCTGGAGCCAGCGGTCGTTGTCCCACTCGCCGAGCACCAGCCGCTCCCACCAGTCGGTGCTCGTGGGGTAGCTCCACAGCCGGTGGCTGGGGGGGCGGGGGCGGAGGACAGCAGGGTCTGGGGCTGCTTCCTCCTCTCCTGGGGGCAGCTCCTCTTCTGTGACTAGAAGATGATCAGCTGCCTTCTGCATGGCATTGAGCAGGGCAAGCACTGCTCTTGCAGGGGCGGCTGGGTGGGCCTCTGGCTGCTGCTGCTGCTGCTGCTGCTGCTGGGGGTCTATGACTGCTTCGCCGAGGTGTGCGTGCCTATGGCTCTTCAGACCGCGTGCTGTGCAGGCTGAGTGTGTCTGGGAGGGGCCCTTTAAGGGAGCGGCTAGCTGTTGCCCCGGAAGTGCTAGTCCGCCCTGTGACCCTGTCTGCAGCTGTTCCTGGCACCCTGATTTCGATGTGGGCCACTTTGGTGTGTAGACGCTCCCCTGCAGTGCCTACTTCGATGTGGTGCTGCCCAACGTTGACGTTGAACGTCGACGGCACCAGCCCTGGAGGATGTGTAGATGCTATTCATCAAAATAGCTTACTTTGATGTCGCTACATCAAAATAAGCTATTTCGATGTAGCATTCACGTGTAGACGTAACTTCTGTCTCTTCTGCTTTTGTAAAAACTACTGACTTTGCTTTTTTAAATGCCATCTATATTTATCAGACTGCAGGGTTCTTGACATTTAGGAATATTTTTTCATCAAACTGTAACTGAAGCTTTGATGAGTGCTAATTATCAAGGGACTGGAGGGCTTGGGATTTTTATTTGGTTTGGTTGTTTTAAGAACTAGCAGGCTATGGAAAAAGTGTGGATTATCAGCCACTTCCAATGCTTGCAAAGCTGTCTTTCCCCCCTGCAGTTACAAACATAATTATAATTCTGAATTAAAATATTGACTGAAACACATACAATTTTTATAGAGGGTGTTGAGTGGCAGTAGAGGCCAAGTGACAGACAAGTCATTAGGTTAGTTACTCAGTACTCCTTGCAATGAACATGACTGAACAACTGAAAATGCTGATTACTTGGTGATGATTTCTCTGCCTTAGAACGGCCAGTTTGTGCAATGTTACTATATGACCCGTAACAATAATTGCCTCAAGAGTATGAGAAGTCATAAGAGCAAATTGCTGTGATGCTTACACAGAGGATTAGAAAATGCCCACAGGGAAGAAGGTTGCATTTTTGATATTGAGGTCCAATCTAGCGTTTGTCACTAAGGGTTGGCCATAATGGAAATGTTCCAATGCTCTTGTCTGCCTTCATAATCAAGATGTACTGAGC
This sequence comes from Carettochelys insculpta, assembly GCF_033958435.1. Taxonomy (NCBI): domain Eukaryota; kingdom Metazoa; phylum Chordata; order Testudines; family Carettochelyidae; genus Carettochelys; species Carettochelys insculpta. The sequence continues at coordinate 305,289,263 of NC_134137.1, read as the reverse complement.
TCAGATCAGCCACTCAGGGACCATTTGTACAGATCCTTTCATTGCTCATCCAAATAAAGGCTAATATAAGAGTATGGATATACATTTGCTTTCTTTATTAATGCATTCTCAGATGCCTAGCAATGACACAATTGAGGAAGCAAGAAAGGTATGTGGTGCAGAATAAATTTTTATATATGTTGATCATTTTGGCTCCATATAGGCCCTTTTCCACTGTGACCCTGTGTGCCATCACCTATAGATAAGTTGATTTCCTTGGCAGTTCACACACAGCACTCTTTTCACATAAGCAGAAGTTTTGCATAAGCAAGAAAAGCCATCTCAAGACAATTAGAAAATCAGATTCAATTTAATTACCATGTCAAAGCCTACTTTCAATATGTACTCCATGATTTCATCTGCGCTAATAGTGATTCTGAGGCCAGGTTATCGGCATTCATTTGATAAGAGCCCTAGGTAAACAGCACTTCTGTATCTAAAGCAGGGGTACTTTAATGCTATTAAATATAACACATTGCCCTCTTTTAATGAAAAAAAGACATCCAGCCTGGGTTTCTGCAGTGAAGGTATAAAGACTTTCTTTGCTGCACAATTGGGCACAAGTGGCACAAGAAATATGGACCTCAGCACTTGTTAGAAGGCTCTGAACTTTTCCTAAGGGCAAGCCCATCTTATCTCTCATTTATTTCCATCTGCATAGTGTTTCTTAATGGTCTTATTTTTATACTTAAGTTGAGCATCTGCTTGCATGCTTTGAAGCCAATAAGGGAAAATAAGTACAAGTGCCTTTGAGTAGAATACAACTCAGGTCACAGATTGTGGTTCTCACATCACTTGAAACCTTATCTACTTGTTTTTATCACAGAGAAATAATTCTAGCATTAGTGAAAAATCAGCCTTTTTCTAAGTTACTGAAAAATACTTAATTTTTGGGCCTTTGTGGCTTTCAAGAAAGTTATATCCACTTAGGAAGTAAAGCCTGTGAGTACAAAGTTTTCTATGGTTTTGTGCAGAAGGTGAAGATTTGGACCCTTATGCCTCCCATCTGCAGTGCGATTGATAGTAGTTCAAACCATATTACCTCTGGATTGTAGAGGATCAAAGTGAAGGCTCTGCGTTGACTTCTAATGCATTGTATCTCTAATACAAACATTACCACTAAAGTTTTCTTACTTTGGAACTTCAGCATTGTTTTGGGGTCTGTTTCCTTGATGGGGCTTGTATCAATATACTTTTTCTTGTGTAGTGGGATTTATATACTTTGAGAGTTGTGGTAGCATTTCTCATTTTCCTAAGGGGCAGCATCCTTGTCTCCCCTGCACAGTGAGGAGATACAAGATATCTGAAAAAAAGAACTGAGGAACCATCTCCTCCGGGTAGAAGAGAGAAACCACACCAAGTAGCAAGCACCAGAAAGGAGGCTGGAGCCACACCTCAGGGTAGGTCCTACACTGGAATTCTAGAATTCAAAATCAGGGACCACTTCTGAAAATGTAGACATTACCCTTGCAATTCCTCAGTTTCTCCTCCGTAATATAGAGACCATGAAGTCTCTTATGTATGAACGGTGCAATATTTATTTATGTTTATAGAGTACTCAGCTAGCAGACACAATAGAAGTATAAATTTTTTTTATTAAAGTCATTTCATGGCCTTGTACTATTTTATTTATTCCTGTTTGACCTTTGAAACTGGTGAATCCTGAACTTCTTGCCATTGCTAAATATCATCTGAAGCCATGTGGTTATAGAACCTTTAGTCTCTTTGCTCTTTAGCTTTATTTATCATTGCTGATTGAAGTAAATGCATCACCTGCTGATACTTTTGAGAGGTAAAGGTTATATTTTCTCTTAAGTGTTTTTATAATAATGCTTTCTTAGGAAATATCCATCCTTTGGTATTAACACTCCTTGGCCTCAGTGTGTTAAATAACTAGATTTGCAAGCTGTCATTCACAGGACTGAGTGTTTCTGTCATACATAGGAACTGAATTCATTAAATAGTTGGGAAGCCTTCTGATGGGACTCCCTGCTTTCAGTTGCAGTTCTCACCAGAATCCCACCAAAGGGGCAGTGTACATAGGCTTTATATGTAGTTAATAAACATGGTTATTTGGAGCTCCTTCTTCATACAGCAGCATGGAGAGCAAAGGCTCAGTAGTTTCTGAAGTGCAAAATATCCTGATTTGGAAAATGTAACCATCTGATCAAATGCAATATGTGTAAAGAGACTCAGGCAGATGTGATTCATATTAATAACTGCAACTTGTTAAATGTCCTGAACAATATGTTGCTTTAAGATAACTAAGGTTTTATCGAGCAATGCAGAGGCTCAGTTATCCATCAAAAGACAGGTAAAATATTAAATTTGTCTGCCTCAGTTCTTTTTAAAAAAAAAAGTAAACCAATGAAGGAGGGGAGTGTATTTTAGCAAAATAACAGCAACAGTTGTGACATCAGAGGACTACTTTAGTCAGGTAAAGAACCTATTTCTAATACAGAAAAACTGCACAGGCATGGACTACATGCACAGACATAGACAAGGGGTGCTTAGCTCCTTACTGGACAGTACAAACCATATCAGCTTACATTAAAATGGTATGTGAAAGGTTTGGAGATGTAAACTCTCCATAAAATTTTGAAAAGACTTCTTTCTTGTGAAGCTGTCTAACTGCTACCCCGAATGGCCATCGCAGCTGGGGAGACGGAGGGACCTCATTACTGCATCGTCCATCTTCAGGAAAATGGTGGGCGAAATTACCACTGAAGAAATTCCTTTTGGTAAATTGTGCTGTGAAACCCTCTGGACAACATATGGGACTAGTAACTTCTCCAGAAGACTTCTTCCCTCCCCTCTTAGAAATTTCTGCATATTGCTCTCAGACCTCTTCCATGTGCATTTAATCCATTCTTCAATATAATTGAACCAGTCTGTCAGTTCCTTCCGAGGTTTGAAAATAGTATGACCACCTATGAGTTATGTGACTTCTCACCTTGAAACCTGCTCTTTTTGCAGGTCCTTGTAACCTATTTTAAGGTGCAAAGACAATAAAGACAAGATCTTCAAAAGCCTTGCCAGATGCAAACTGCAGCTCAGGTGACTCACTCTAGAATTTTCCTCTATGTTTGTTAAATGTCTGTCTGTTCACTGGACACACACACACAAAATTGCAAGGGCGCCAAGATTTTACAGCATCTGAGAACCTCCAACCATATTATGTTTCTCTCCTCCCTTATCTCTAAAAAAAAAGTCTGCAACCTCCTTTCTCACTCTCACAGTTGCTCCTTCTCTCTTCAAAGTTTATGAATGTCAAGAAGTTCTGGGGGCCTCTTGACTGGATGAAACATGTCATTACATTTACATTTGTCATCTTCTAAGTTGGGTTTTTGTTTATTTGTTTGTTTGAGTCTTTTGTTTTGTTTTGTTTTGTGGCTTCTTCTTTGTTGTTTGTTTCCCAGTGTCCTGTATACTACTAAGAGGGAAACTCCTGCAACCAAACTTGAAAGTTCAGGTGATAGTAGTGAAACTGCATCCCAAGAGTACTATTACATATGTCATCAGCAAAGTCTTGTCCAAAGAACTACTGATTAGATATCCCAGGTTATGAGGTGGGAGAAGCAATTCAAATGCAGATCAAGGATTGCACAGGCCTTGCTGAAGGAAGGACGGTCATGTAGATCTAGTGGGAGGGCCTCAGGAGGCTCAGAAGTTTGGTTAAGGGCTGAGTTAGCATTCAGATTAATAGGCACTCCTCCTAGCTAATCTCCCCTGAATATTTTGAAGTTTATATATTGTCTAAATAGTGCCAGGACTTGCCAGGACTGAGCCTCAGCACTTCTAGGCTGCACTGTTCATAGCACAGTCATGAATGGAAAAAAGTGCTTGAGCCCCACCTCTTTCATTACAAATTAAGCACTGAGTTCATCCATTACTGATCTGAATTGATTGCCTTGGTTCCCTGCATATCGCAAATCAGGAATTAACCCATACAATTTACCTTTGTCTTAGAGGGAGTCTTCTAGGACTGGTGCAAAACTACGAGAAATAAAATACAAAAATAACGCAATAATATACCAAGATTTCAGGACATATCTGCAATTTATCTTTCTGTCTTTGGAGAAAGAATTTCCATTTAAAAATGTTGGTCAGTGAAATGCTGGGGAATGTAAATTGATGCTGAGCAGCATGCGTTACTAGATAAGCACCAGATGGGGGAAGCCTAGGTTTTATTTCCAGCTCAACTGATGGTCTCCAGACATCTTGGGCAAGTCACTTCTGCCCTCTGTACCTCCATTTCTCCTCCAGTAAAATGGAGCAAATGCTGACCCACTTTGTACAGCACTTTGTGATCTACTGGTGGAAAATGCCATATAAGAACTAGGTATTTATTACTATTGATTGGTTTTCTTTAAAGTGACTAGAATGGCAAAAATAATGGTAAAGCAATGTGTAGAGGAAGGCGCTTTTGGGCATTAAAGTAAATGGTTTAGATTCGGTTCAGCAGCCACAGACCCAGGGATAACAGTTTTGTTTGTGAGCTCAATGACTGTGAAGTTTAATCTCATCACTAAAAGTGGTGATTCATATTTTCTCCAGCATACCTCAGTCTGAACTTTTAATTCATTGAACTCATGGAGACTCCAAAATTGTACTTTAACTGGGCAACACTATGGCTTCTTCACGTACCATATGAGGAGTCAGTCTCTGCAGGGACCAGTTATAATCTTCTCATTGATTCTGGGTTTGTGAAAATCAGCTGTTGCTTTCTGCCACACGGTGAGTTTCGTCATGCTAATAGTCAACTCTTCTTCTCCTGGTGACCAGATGGATTTCTGGGGAAGAAGATGGGGTTTACTTTCGAAAGAGCAGTGTCAAAGAAGCTATTTTGAAATAAGAATATGCAAATGAGGTGCTAGATATGCAAATCATTTGCATTTTCAATTTCCCTCATTTGCACACCTCTTTCGAAAGAGGAATGCAAGTGTAGACACAGCCCTGCTGTGTAGCTGGCATATCCATTGCACGGTGTGGGGTGTTCTGTGCCTCACTTGCATATTCTTATTTCAAAATAGCTTCTTTCGAAAGAAGAAAACCAGTGTAGACACTGCTCTTTTGAAAGTAAACCCCATCTTCAAAAGAATCCTTCTTCCCTTTTATGACAATTTAGGCTCTGGTCTATACCAACATGCAGGACAACATTTTATCTTTTGTCCAGTCACACCCACTGATGCCTTATTTATTCTTGTTTAACTGGTTAAAGGCATCTGATCTAACACTGCAAGACTGGGGTTACTCTCTATCATTTTCCCCAGTAGAAGATTGATACTTATCATCCTTCTGAACTAGTCTTTAACTGCTGGGGGGGCAGGGCTAATGTTACCTTAGCTAGCCTATGACGCCACCTACTCTTCATCCCTCCACATTTCTCTTTCAGTAGGGGAAAAAGCACAGGGATTACTAGAGAGGCCAACCCCCAAGAAGACAGAAAGTAGAACTTAGAAATATCTTTTCAACTTGCTATATAGTATTTCAGGTAATATATTAGATTATTTGGCAATGAAGTAAAAATACACATAAGAAAAGAACATGCTGCCTTTTAAATGTCTATTAAATAAAATTGTGCACACTGGGCTGGATCTTGCCCTTCTACAGAAAACCTGCAGGAGACCTCAGGCTTCCTTTTGCAGTTTCCTCAATGTTTCCTTCTGTTCGGTGTGCAGACTTTGCTTCCAACCCAACTCTACAGTGGGTCCAACCCCACAGATCTCAGCCACCGTACTGCAGACCTGTTGTTCTACTCTGCCCTCAAGCACAATCTTGATATCCTGTCAGTGTATGTTCCTTCAGAAGAGCTGACAAGATTTCCCAGGTGGGCAAGTGCCCTGATCCTGCAGAGAACTCTCCAGGCCTATGTGTGGGGAGACAGTGCTCCTATACTGGCTGACCTTTCCGCTTCTGACTAGAATTGAGAAAGTCTCAAAGGGGACACTTTGTGCACAGATCTGAACAGTATGTTCTCATCAGTAGTTCCATTGCCAGCAAGTGCGTTCTTTTATCAATCTGTTGGTCACAACGTTTAATTATACGGAAGGTGAGGCTTCCAATTAAGAATAAAAGTTATTTTTCCTATCTGGGCCATCTGGAAACCTCTTCACACCCAAAGGATGACACAATATGAAACAATTCCTACAATTACAAAATGGACCATTTTGAATCATTCCTTTCTTTCGGTACTTGACAGCATGTAAAATAGATGGACTGTATTTTGCTCGTACTTACTACATATCTCCTTCTTCCTGACAATACAATTTTGGCTTTATAATAAATCCTTCCTGCAAATCATTTTAAGAATTCCAGTCCCATAATTCTCCAAAAGCTTTTTGACCTTGTTAACTGTGGATTTTATAGTAGAAGTTTGAAATAAATGTCAATCTGGCTGATGTGGTCTTATTGTTTTCTTCCATTAAGATAACTTAATAGGCTTAGATGGCTGAAAGTGAAGCTCCTTTATAAATTTTAGAGACATCATTAATTTATTGTAATGAAAAGCAAAACAGAATGACAACAACCTTTGTCGTCTATGTGTACTAATGAAGCATTGAGATCTGTTACAAAACTGTTAATTTTGAAAGGAATAGACAAAAGAAAGTCCTCTTACTAGTTGTTTGTTATCCATTCAGTTGTCATTGCTAAGATTTGGTCCAGATAAATGAATGTACTGACCCTGCAACAATAGTGGGAAGTGTGTTTTTGATGTTGCTTCTGTTGGGGTGGAGAACAAAACAAAACAAACCATTATGTACCTGGAATGTTTCATTGAAGGTGCACTCCTTCTCCCACCAAAATCAACAGGAGGTTTCCCACATACACCAAGGAAATCAACACTGAGCTCTTGAGTGAACAATACTGTTACTGTCTGTATACAATGAGGGCTAATGGACAGAGTCCTGCCAATTATTTCTTTAAACAAAGCGCGAAAAAAAAAAAGAAAACTTTGGTGGCCGATGCTCTTCTTGTCACTGCCTTCTCTCCAGCTGCACAATGAAGAAAAGGAGTTGGCAGCATCTAGTTGGTTTGGGTGCCGTAGCATCAGGAGTACAATGAGATGACTTTCAGCCATTGAGATTGCTTCTCCCTCCACTGCGGGTAAAGAGCAGTGCTGAATTCAGGGCATGCTCACAAGCTGTCCTTGCGAGTTTTCTGTGAGGGCTAAATGTTTGCATCAAAGACCTTAGTTATGCTGTGGGTGCTACAGCAGAACTGCTACACATGTTCCACACCCATGAATGTCTTAGGTGTGTCAGACGAAGTGTTACGTGTCATCCAGGCCACAGAGTCTGAGTCCAGGTGCAGTCCCAGTGTTACTTAAGCAGAACCTAGTTCTCAAGGTGCTGATAAGAGACCTAATTCTCCCTTCTCCAATTACATTTACTGCTAAGTATTGCCAGAAATACCTGTATGGAGTTCCATCTGGGTGTTAGCTATAAACATCTCAGGCTCAGTGGGATTTCCCTTTAAGGAGACTCATATCTGCATGTCCTACTCCTCCTACACACTGCCCCCAGTATAAACCTCCCTGTATACTCTGTTAGAGCCACGTAGGTCCCTGACAAGTATAGTATTAAGCTTACACTTGGATGGAGTAGGTGTAGGACTGTGCAACAGCCTAATCCACAAAGAAATGTTGGATGCTTTTTTTTAAGGAATTCATATTTGTGCAAACTGGAGTAAATTATTTGGCGAGAGCTTCAAAGGGACAATCTCCACCGCCCCATTGTACAAAACAAAATGATAAATACAGTAAACTCTGATATCTGGCAACCCCAGGACCAAGAGATTGCCGGATATTCAAATATTCCAGTTAATGGAAAGACGCTGGGGGGAGGCCAATGCATGGGCCCACGCCCCCCCATAAGAAAATTCAACTCCTCCTACCTGCCCCCATGCCAGGTCCCGCTCAGCTGCTGCCCTACTTGCCTTTTGGTGGAAACAGCCGGAGCCACTTGTGGGGCAGTGGACACATCCGTGCCCTCTAAGGAGCTGCTTGCAGGGCACAGTTGTGGGGCAGCAGGCACGGCTGCTCCTCATGAGGAGTCGCTTGAGGGGGGACATCGCTGCAGGGATGCCATGTGGTGTGAGAAGCCTGAGGAGCTCCCGCTCAGCCTGTGGAGTGCTCACACAGCAACCTGGAAGTCTCAGGAGAAAAAAAAAATAAAAGGAAGCGGTATTTTCTGGCATTACGCCAGTTATCTGAGAGTTCCGGTTGATCAAACAATGGATAAACAAGAGTTTACTGTGCACAAAATAGGCATGACATGAGCCGATGGTGGTTCCAAGCAATTGGACCCTTGCCCCTGTGCAGAGCCCTATCAACCTCAAATGGACTTGGAGCGGGTGAAAGAGTCTACCTGAGTAGAGCCAGGCACTGGATGGGAGCTCTCCACCTAACCTTTAGATCTGTATTAATGCTTTTAATCTACTGGAGCTCCTGATGACTTTGTACGGGAGGCAGACGAGGGGATGGCTGCTGCTATATTCTTTTACCAAGGTAGTAATTGCTCCCACTGCATCAGGTCAGCAGTACTGAAAGCTTCTGTGGGTCATCTAGTGCTGACGGCGGCACCAGACTCTCGGAGCACTGCAATGAGGAGACTGCCTCAACATTTTTTCAAAATGTTTTTCAGAATGCTTTCCGTAATTCCAAAAGAGCTACTGCTTGCCAAGACAGCTCACCACTCTTTGGTATCAATTTCATGCAACTCTAAGCTGTGCCACTTGTTAAATGACAGAGATTCACAGTACATTTAAATGGAAATTTCTTAAAAAATCGTGAGTGAATTTAGTGTTCCTGAAAGTAAATGACTAATACTTGGGCCTTAAGTGAAGCATAAGACAAAAAGGTATCATAGAATGCAAGCTGTGCTAAGACATTCTGCCAGTGCTCCTTTGTCCTGAATTGCAAAGCTCCTGAACCTACCACCATGTTAGTTCTGGGTTTCTCTTGAGTAAATCCAGCATATGGGCCTGTATATTGCCATGTAGTAACAGAGGTGTATAGGTGAGGCACGTAGAAAAACAAGACTACTAGGAGGCAGCTGGCACACTTATTTATTTATTTGTTTGTTTGTTTGTTTTTGTGACTTGCCCAAACCAGGATATTAATCATGGACTTCAAAGAAGAAATGGAATTTTCATAACAAACATTTTTATTTTCATAAAAAGCAAACAATAGAAAATGTAAAAAGGTGTCACACATTTCATAGGATATCAAATAAAATTATGCAGGTGCAGTAGACCCCCAAGATATGTTCTCTCGATTTGTGCGTATCTCAGGTTAATACACCTATGAGTGGCGAGGAGCTGGCACTTGGCTCCAGGCTGCCAGGCACCAGCTGCCCTCACCTCAGAGAAGTGGGAAGACTAACTAACGCTGCTACGCTGGTTAGTTTTCCGGCTCCTGCCAGGGTCATCAGGTGGGAACCTGACTCTCGGCTGCTGCCACTAACAGGATCGGCTGCTGTCCCTGACAGGAGCAGGGAAACTCACTCCTGTTGGGGCAGCAGCCTGCATTAGTGGCAAAACTGACCAGCACAGCAGTGCCAGTCAGTTTCCCCTCTCCTGTGAGCAGCAGGCAGCCCAGAGCCAGGCTCCTGGCTGCCCACCACTCACAAAAGACAGGAAACTGACTGGTGCTGCTGCACTGGTCAGTTTTTCAGTCCCCAGGAGTGGCAGGGAGCTGGGAACCAGCCAGCAGCCTGACTCCCAGCTCCCCTTCACTGGCAGAAGCCAGGAAACTGACCAGTAATGTGCTGGTCAGTTTCCTGGCTCACAGTTTCCCAGCTCCCACCAGTGAAGAGGACCCGGAAGCCAGGCTGCCAGGTACCTGGCTTCTCACCACTACAAAGTTAGGCACTACATCAAAGTAGCCAGCAGAGAGTCAACACACATTTTTCCCTTATTTCACAGTTAACTTCGAAGTAGGGAGCCCAATTTCAAAGTCCTTACTCCTTTCCCAGGAATGGAGTAGCTCCCTACTTTGAAGTTTAACTATCCTACTCTATCCTCCACCTCCGTTCCACGCAGCACAATGTTGCCTACGTCACCAAGCCATGGTCAGGAATGCAACATTGCAATGTATTTTCAAAACCTGGGAACCAGAGATGGTGACGTATCAGAATACAACGGCGTGATGTCATGATGGACTACCTTGATATAGCTTGTGACTATATAGCTTGTGAGGAGAATAGCTTGTGATAGAGTAGTTTAACTTCGAAGGAGGGTGTGTGTGGACACTCAACTTCAAAGTTACTTACTTTGAAGTTGTATTTCAAAGTAAGCAACTTCAAAGTTATTTTTGTAGTGTAGACACAGCCTCTGGGAGCCAGGAAACTGACCAGCACTTGAGTTCTGGTCAGTTTCCTGGCTCCCACAGTGTAGGGGAGCTGGGAGCCAGGCTACCACCTGGTTCCCAGCTCCTCCTGACTTGCATAAATTTTGGGTTACATAAGGTTGCCCAGGAACGCAACCTTTGTGTAACTCAAAGGTCTGCTGTTTATATCTTTACAACTTACCCAAACTGCAAGACCAGACAATATAAAATCAGACAATATTACACAAACATGACTTATTAGGGTGGAGGTAACAATTTTTTTTTAAAAAAATCTTAAATAGGCAAAAAAGGAATAGAAAAGAGAGACAGGAAAAAAGGAGGGATCAAGTGGAATGAAAGTCTGGCACCTGACATATCTCATAATTCTCTATCAAAATACTATTCAAGACAAGGTGTCCAAATTTCGTCAAAGTCATATAAGTCCTCTCTAAAGTGATACAGCTATTCTTTCTTTTGCTTCTAACTCAGACAGGTCAGAATATCCTTGCTGTATTCTGAGCATACTCCTACTCCTTCATTTTTGTGAAATCTTTGACTTGGTAATCACTGCAGCCCTGAGGAAGCCAAGTCTGTGTGGTAAAATTAAACCCAGCACCATAGGTATATAGATAATTTTCAGATGGGATTTGGTTGCTGAACCCAAGTGCTATTTTCACTCTTGTGTCCAGCTCTTTCCACAGCTGCCTGACTGTGGAACACTCCAGGATCTCTGGCAGTCCTAGTGCCTTTGGGCCAACCCCGTACATTCATCAGTTGTAATTTCCATCATGCTGCTGAGAGTGGCAGATCAAGTTGTCATTTGCGATTAAATGGAAAATTTTAATTTCCATTTACAATGCATTTTGCTAAAGCCTAGTCTGAACACACATTTGCACTTTTAGATAAAACTTGTGCATGTTCTATATTGGTTTAGTTGAACCAGTTCAGCTTCGGTTATGGCCATTCTTACGTAAATTTAAATCTAGCTAGTATCTATTTAACTTACATAAGTAAGGCTGTGTCTACATGCGCCACTTCTTCCAGAAGTGGCATGGTAATGAGCCAGACTCCAAAATACACGTGCAAAGGCACAGCCCACGGGGATCTTCCGAAAGGAAACCCCAAAATTTTGAGGAAGAAGGGGCTTCTGGAAGGAGGGTTTCCTTTTGGAAGATCCTCACAGGCCTCACATCTGCACCTGTATTTTGGAGTCCGGAAGAGCATCTTCTGGACTCCAAACCACATACCCATATGTTAATGAGGCATGGAAAATTTACATCTGCACCTCATTAGCATCTTCCCAATGGCTCATTATCATGCCACTTCCAGAAGAAGTAACACACGTAGACACGGCCTAAATATATAGGCACTAGGCTAACTAAATCGGTTTAACAACTGATTGAAGTTAAACCCAGAGGTGGAAAAAGTACCCAGAAAGTTACTTGAGTAAAAGTAAGTAAAGTGGCTTAGGGCTGGAGGTAGGGGAGTTGTACTTAAGTCACCTCTGGCAAACTACTTGAGTAAAAGTATATATCCATATGGACGCACATCATATCTTGATTGTAGTCAAGTATCCAGAAGTGAAAGCAGGGACACTTTTACTCAAGTGACTTTTTGAGTACCTTTTTCACCTCTCTTTAAAACAGTGTAACTTGTGTGTGCAGACAAGATCTAATTCCCTTCACTAAAGCAGGTCAAACTTGATGAGCACATGCTAGGAATATGTACAAAACAAATTTCACAAATAGTATCTTGACTGGATCATGTAACAGGTCTTTTTCATCTCCAGTGTATATGATTCAATGCAGGATAGTCTCCTTTATCTGAAGACCCACAAGCATGCCACATATTTAAAATTACTAAGCTGGAGGAAAGTGACAGAGAGACAGCTATTTTAGTCTATATTCTATCAAAACAAAAAAGCAGCCATGTAGCACTTTAAAGACTAACAAAAAGATGTATTAGGTGATGAGTTTTTGTGGGACAGATCCACTTCTTCAGACCATAGCCATACCAGAACAGGAGTATAACAATGATTCCACCATGCTGTGGCATCAGTGTTGATGCCATACTGGTCTCAAAAACAACAAGAAGTCCTGTGGCACCTTGTGTACTACCAGATATTCTGTAGCATTAGCTTTTGTGGAAAAGGCCCACTTCATCAGATGATGAAGCAGGTCTTTGCCCACGAAAGCTTATGCTCCAAAATATCTGTTAGCCTATAAGGTGCTGCAGGACTCCCGTTTTTTTTGCGGATACAGACTAAGACGGCTACCCCTCTGATACTTACTTGCCTTAGTAGTTCTCTGTCCTCTTAAAAAGGCCAGTGGGTAGGTCTGATATTTTGTGACGCTTCAATGTGTCTTTCTTTTCACCCTCATATAGAGTTTATAATGAACATGCACTGTACTCATGGTACTATGGTGTGGGAGGTTATGTATAAGAGGCAGGCAAGTGTAGGAAAGTATTTTACATATGAGGTGTGTCTACACTACCAGCTACTTGGAAGTAGCTGGCACAATGTTGAAATAGCATGTGTCACGTCTACACGCACCATACGCTATTTTGACGTTGAAATCAACGTTAGGCGGGGAGATGTCAAAATCACTATTACTATCTGAAGATGAGAATAGCGCCCTGCTTCGCCATTCAACTTCGAAGTAGGGCGTGTGTAGACGATCCGCATCCCGCTACATCGAAATAGCAGGGTCCTCCATGGCGGCCATCAGCTGAGGGATTAAGAGACGCTCTGTCCAGGCCCTGTGGGGATCTATGGTTGTCGTGTGCAGCAGCCCCTAGCCCAGGGCTTCTGGCTGCTGCTGCTGCTGCTGCTGCTGCAGCTGGGGGTCCATGCTGTGTGCACGGGGTCTGCAACCAGTTGTCGGCTCTGCGGACCTTGTGCTGTGCAGGCCGAGTGTGTCTGGGAGGGGATCTTTAAGGGAGCAGCTTGCTGTTGCCCCAGAAGGGCTAGTCCAGCCTGCGACCCTGTCCACAGGCTCTGCTGGCCCCTTATTTCAATGGGTAGCACTTGTGTGTGTGGAAGCTCTGCATTTTCTTCTGGGGCAGCTCCTTTCTACGTTCCCCCTCACTACTTTGACGTTGAGCATCGACGGCACCAGCCTTGGAGGACGTGTAGATGATACGCTTCGAAGTAGCCTATTTTGATGTCCTTACTTCGAAATAGGCTACTTCGACATAGTGTGCTAGTGTAGACATAGCCATGGTGTCTGATCTGAGCAGGTTGGTTGCAAGTAAAAAAAAAGAGGGGGAGGGAGAACCAAAATGGAATTTTAGCCTTCAGAGTCTCTTTGATGTTGATGATACACACTTTAGTTAGCATTAGAACACATTTTATACCTGACAATTAGCTCATTCTTTTGAACCTGCTACAGTGAACATGGAAAAATACAATGTGCAAAATAAATTAAGCAAATTACAGCGAGAGCCACAGAGGCGAAAATTATGTGTTGTCAGCAACTTAGGCAATAGAATAATAATTTTAATAAAACTTTCTCCATTAATTTTGTCATTCCCTTTGTCACTTGTACATTTCTGTTGGATGGCTAAACATTGTAATTATTTAGAAAACTAAAAGTTTTTGGTGTGTAATGTCAAGATTTCCCTAGTGCCCTTAAAGGAGCTATGTTTAGTTTATAATTCTTTGTTGTTTTCACTTACTATTTATTTAAATATCAGAGATCAAGAATAAAATTCCAACTGAAAATGCAGTCAGTGTTTAATTTGTACATGAATACAGACTATATCCATTTAGGCAATTGATGTTTTGTTTCCAACTGACAGCACTGACAAGAATATATAGTCTTTTGTCTTGTAATTATATTAGTCTGGGCAGATAGCCCAATGAAGCAGGTCACACCATTATGATTTCCAAAGAGGTCTTTTTAAAGGCTTAGCTACTAGAAGTGATGCATGCAGTCTGTTAAGCCAGATAGCTGCATGGCCAATGGGTGCTGGCCAGGCATGGAGTGGAAGCAGGAAGACAGGGAGCGGCGGGGAGGGGGAGGCAAGATGGAAAGTAGCTAAAAAAACTGTGTTTGAAAACATGCAAGCAGCTGCAGAGCAAAGACATCGGGAACAACCAGTTTTCCCTAGTGACCATAAAATATTGTAGACCAGGGACTCCACCAGGGCTGTAACTACATTCATATGGGGCCACTAAGCATGTATTTGTAGACAGCTACAATGCGCCTCTTCACCCCCACCCCTAGCTCCCTGATCTTTTCTGGCTACACTGGGCCATGTCTGTGCTAGCATCTGCCACTCTCAAAACACAAAATAAAACCAAATCTCTCTGCTACTTAAATGTTTGTTGTTTCACTAAAGTTGGGCATAATTTTTAAGACAAAATATTTTTGCCTACAGAGGCAGATTTGGATCAACCAAATTAATGCACAAACCTGTGTAAAATTTGCCATTTTTTTCATTTAAAAAAAATCTGACAAATGCCCTCTGAACATGTTTTCAACTTTTTGATTCAAGACAAAAAGTTACTTTGAATTTTACTTTGATTTTGTTCAAACAGTTTTTTAAAAAATAAAAACATACAAAAATCTCTCAAAACATTTTGTCTACCCCAAAGTGAATTCTCTCTCTCTCTCTCTCTCTTTCTTTTTGGTTTGGCCACCCAACTAAAACAGTGGTTATTTACATAGCGCCTCTCTTCACTCACCATGATTGTTCTTCTAATCGCCCTCTGCTGCCTCAGGCAAAAAAGGGCAACTGCTGTTGATTGTCAAACGGCAATTTACGCCTATAGCTGCTCTCCTGTGCATTTCATACTACTTGCTTCTGCAACGCTACTCCGGGGTATGCTTGAAAATAACAGATTGACAAGTCACCCAGTGACTGGTGAAGTTTTGCTGTTTCCCCTACATACTTGCTGCAAATGAGGATGGGATCAAGAAAGATTTTTTTTTTTTTTTACTACTTCTGCTGCCTCAATCTTATTTTCCTCGGTCTTTATTTTGTAGCTCTACCTCTGCCGTTTTATGCAACCTTGTTTGCTCAGCTCTTCACTCTGTGGTTTCTCTTTTCCTCTTTTAGTTTGACCCTTCATTGCTTTCTCCAGTACTTCCCTTCATGTCATTCATTTTCCCTTTTGTATTTTCTTTTCTCCAGTTTCTCCTGTCATCCCCCACCTTCCCTAATTTCTGATTCCACCATTGTTTTTCAGCTCACTGTCTTCTTCCTCTGTTTGCTGTATTTTCTCTTATTTTTCTGTTAGCAGCACAGTTCTACAGCAAGGGAAATCTGCTTGGTACCAGCCTTGACTCGCTGTACTGTGTTATTGATGATGTTTCTGTGATACATAGAAGCTTGTAAGGAGTAGCCCTTTTGCTATGTTGCTCCTAAGCGGTGATTGCTGTTACGGGGAGTGGCCACAATTCACAGCAGGGAAAGCGTTCCCTGGGGATTTGTTGCTCATTAAGAGCAGTTGTTGGGTGGGAAAAAAGGCATCAACTGTAATGTGAGAGAAGGGAGGTTATTATGGCATATGGGGATTAACTGACACAAATTACCCTTTATTAAGATGCTGGCCAAACGTCTGGACAATCATTGTTCCTTCCTTAGAGCAAAAGACTGAAAAGTATTCTTCAGATGGAAGAGAGTAGCTTGGCAGGCAAGACATTTAGTCAGTATATTTTTTTTGCTTTGGATTTGCTGTCTTACTTTGGGGATCTCTTCAGTAACAAAGCATACATACAAATAGCAATGTTGTGGTACAGATAGCGTTGCTTGGCAATTAATTATTTTAAAATAAAAGAAGGCCAATGAGTGATTAAAAACCAAAAATGAAAATCTTTACACAGTCAAAGAAAATGTCAGGTAATTTCATTTAGTTGTCTCTTCTAATTTTAGTCTCCATTATTTAAAATGTAGCTGCTTACCAATGTTATCCTTTAACAAATGGGGGTGAGGGGAATTTGGTTTTATTCTGTGGTTCTAAACACACTTGACATAAGTACACCTTATTCATTTTTTGTGTTTTGTGACTATCAGTTATTCAGGTGTAGGTTTTGTTTGTGTATTTATGCTCTAATTCTGTAACCATCAATAAGTAATATTTAATTTTGTTTATGGCCAAGGTAAAGAGAGATCACATTTTGTTACAGTTGAACAATCGCAACCATGATAATTGTTGTGTCTACACTACAAAAAGAACTTCAAAGTACAACTTTGAAGTCAGCAGCTTTGAAGTTGAGCATCTATGCACTACTCCATTCCCAGGAATGAAGTAAGGACTTTGACGTTGAGCTTTCTACTTCAAAGTTAACTTTGAAGGAAGGGAAAATGTGTGTAGACTCTTTGCTGGCTACTTCGAAGTAGTGCCTACTTCAAAGTTAGTTCCTAGTATAGACACACTAGGGGTGTGTCAACACTACAGCTCTGTTTCAAAAGAACATCTTTCAAACGAGAACATCGAAAGATGGACTTTCCAAATGGAGCGTCCACACACACCACTGGGGATAAAAGGTTTGACCCATTATTTTGAAAGGCCCCACCAGCGCAATTTCAAAAGAGAGTGTCCATACATACCAGGGCGCTCTTTCGAAAGAGCAGGATCAGGAAGCGCCATGGGCAGGGTAACATGGCGGACAAGCCCTTCTGGGGCTACCGCCTGCCATCCCTTTAAACTGGGGATCCCCCCACAGGCCTCAGTCTACATACGCCAAAGGCCAGCAACCTGTCCACAGGCAGTTACAGACAGAGAGCAGAGAAAGCATCCTGGGCCCCCATGGACCCCAAGCACCATCCTCCTCCATCACGGCCATGCCCAGCACACTGGCCGCTGGGCTCCAGCAGCTCTGGGTGGCCACCACAATAGCCACCCTCCTGGACACCATCCCCCAGCCAGTCCCCCGGGTCATCTGCCGCCTGTGGAGCTTCCCCACAAGCAGTGACTGGTGGGACCGGCTGGTGCTGGAGGACTGGGGTGATGACCAGTGGCTACAGAACTTCAGGATGACCAACGGGACATTCCTGGAGCTGTGCCATTGGCTCGTCCCAGCCCTCCAACATGGGGACACCCGCCTGAGGCCGACACTCTCCCTGCGGAAAAGGGTGGCCATTGCCCTGTGGAAGCTGGCCACCTCGTCCACTTACAGATCCAATGGCTGCCAGTTTGGGGTGTGCCAGGCCACCATCGGGGCCGTCCTTAGGTAAGTCTTATCCAGCTCACACCTAGACCACATGTGGTGGACAGGGGGCACCCTGGCAAGGGGCACCTCCAGGAAATGGGGGGGCAGCCCACGTTAGGCACAGGGCGGGGATGGGGACAGATGGGCAAGCCGCACCCCACCCCACACTCATGAGCGCGCCCCCCACTATGCCCTAAAGGTTGTCCAGGCTATCAACAAGGTTCTCCTGAGGCAGCTGGTCCACGTCAGAAACCTGGGTGATGCCATCCAGGGCTTCCAGGAGCTTGGTTTCCCAAACTGGTTTGGGGCCCTGGATGGCACCCACATCACCATCCAGGCACCGGAGAACAGCCATGGGACCTGTGTGAATTGCAAGGGCTACCACTCGGTGATCATGCAGGCTCTGGTTGATGCCAATGGCCAGTTCCAGGACATCTGTGTGGGCTGGTCCACCCACACACACAATGTGAGGGTCTTCTAGCATTCAGGGCTGGGACGTCATATGGCTGAGGGGACCTTCATCCCCCAGTGTGAGCTCACTATTGGGGGCACGATGCTGTTGCCCTGCACTGTGGCAGATGCAGCCTATCTTCTGCAGGCCTTGCCATACACCAGGCGTACCCATGCAAGCCAGGACCTTTTTAATCAGAGGCTGAACTGGGCCTAGAACACCGTGGAGTGGGTATTCAGCCACCTCAAGGGGTGTTTTAGATGCCTGTACACCAGGCAGGATGTGGGCCTCCCCAATGTCGTGGTGGTGGTTGGGGCCTGCTGCACCCTCCATAACCTGGTAGAGGTGAAACACAAGCCCTACATGCAGGGGTGGGCTGCCTAGGTGTGGTGCAGTTACGAACAGCACCCTGCTCTTCCAGGCTGCCAGGCCCAGAAGGATGGGCTGCAGGTACGGGAGGCCCCGCGCCTGGCCTTTGAGAGGGGACCACGCCCCCCCACCCTGCACACACACACCCCACCCGCACCCTGCATACACACGCACACCCACCACCACACATGCACAGGGGACATAGTGTAAAGTAAAAGATAAACTATTTAATGTACAAATGATCTGTACCCCTCGATTTGTGGGGGAACTATTTACATGTGGAGGGTGGGAGGGTGAAAGGGGGGCCAGGGTGGGGGACCTCACCCCTTAACAGGGCTCGACAGCTGGGATCCCCATCGCCCGCACACACCCCTTCCTCCCCATGTCTAAGGGCCCTACCGGGGCTGGGCTGGGGCCTGCGGCATAGGGAGTTAGGGGCATGGCTCTGACACAGTCCCTGCATCTGTGCTGGGCTTGGCACAGGGGACCAGGGGCTCAGCCTCCAGCTGGCCAGCCCTGGCCAGGAGCATGCAAGCCAGGCACACGCGGGTGGCCTGGGGCAGGTGTGGGGGGCAGCAGGGCCTCCCGGTCGGCCTTGTCGGGGGTTGCCATTGTGGGAGATGGAGACGGATGGGAGATGGGGTGGGGGGAAGCCTCAGGGGGAAGGTGACGGGCCGTGCAGGCAAAGTGGGCACAGGAGAAGGTGGGGGGATGATGGGGGCCTGGGTGCAGGAGTGGCCCAGGTTGGCCGCCACCCGATCCCATAGCTGCCACTCCATGGCGAGCCTCTCCCGCATGACGCCTGTCAGCTCCCGCAAGGTGGCCGTGTGGATCGTGTCCCCCACCTCCACCTCTCCAGGCTGGTGGTGCCAGTGGAGGGGCCGGCAATAGCCCCTCACTGTCCTTGTCTGGGGCCTGGCCGACTCGCCCTCACCCTCTGTCGTGGGACTCCCTGGGCCTGTCACAGGTCTGGTCTGTCTGCCGGCTGCTGGAGCTGTGGAGACAAAAGGGGAGAGGAACGGGCCATTAGTCCCAGTGAGGGACTCCTTGAACTCCCCACTCCCCCCACCCCATCCAGGGGACTCTTCAGGGACCGCATGTGCGGTTCCCCCTATGGATTGCATGAACACTAGCTCCCCTCTGCCACCCTCTGTCCCTCTGCAGCCTGCTGGCCCATGGTGCTGTCTGGCCCACATGGTGCTGAGGGCCACACGTGAGCCCCCTGAGGCGGGGGGTGGTGGGGCTATCTGGCCAGCCTGTGTCCTGGGGCAGATTTCCCTGTAGGTGGGTTGCGGCCACCCTGTGTGGGACTGTGTGCCCCCTCCCCTGGCCCCACAACTACCAGCATGCACGGTACATACCTGTGAGTCCCTCCAGGAACTTGGGCAAGGTGCGGTCGGACAGGGCCAGACTGGTGGGACAGAGGGGATATCAATCAGGAGGGTCCCCTCGCTCAAGCCCTCATCATCGCTGCTGGCCGGGATCCATGGTGGGTTCCAGCAGGTGACAGGTGGTCCGGGGCTGTCCTCCCTCTTGGTCCCCATGTCCTCCGGCTCCAGCTCGGACAGGGGGTCATCTGTGTCCAGGAGCAAGGCTGGGGGTCCCGCCTCCTTGGGCCCAAGGAGGTGGTCAAGTTCTTTAAAGTAGGGGCAGCTGGTCGGTGCTGCTCCAGACTGCCCGACCATGTCCCCAGCCCAGCAGTAGCCCTGCTGGAGCTCCTTGACCTTGGACCGCAGCTGGTCCAGGGTCCAGGTGGAGTGATCCTGGTTGGTGAGGCCCTTGGCCAAGTGCTCAAATGCTGCCGTGTTCCGGTGCTGGACCCCTGTCTGGTTCAGGACCTCCTCGTCTTCCCACAGGGCAAGGAGTTCCTGCAGCTCGGCCTTGGTCCAGGAGGGGGCCTGGCACTTGGGGGGCGGGGGCTGGATCTCCCCCTGGGAGAACTGCCCCCGGTCCCTGGATGGCCCCTGCAGTGCCCAGGAGTCCTGGCTGCTGGCCATGGTGCAGGTGGAGCTGAGGCTTCACCCGGGGCATCACAGCTGGCAGTGGGCTGAGCAGCAGCATGGGATTCCTGCTGCCTGTATGCTCTCAGCTTCCTGCCTGAGGGCTTCTGGGTGCCAGCTGATTGCCGCCATGGAGAACTCTCTCTTTTGAAAGAGCGGGCTGCAGAGTATCTACATTTGCTCTCTTTCGAAATAATCTTTTGAAGGCGAGCACTCTTCCCATCCCAGGAACGGAGGACTGACTTCGAAAGAACGGGGGAGTTCTTTCTAAGTTAATTTCAAATAAGTGTCATGTGAGTGTAGACACTCCATGGGTTCTTTCGAAAGAACTCGGTCTTCCTATCTGGATTTCCAATGTACTTGCTTGTATAGACGCACCCTAGAAGCCAACAGGCATTTCCTAAATAATGCCAGGTTTGGATTTAAATAGATTGGCACTGTCCCTTTAGCAATGCACAATCTAACATAACTTTTGCACAATCTAACATAACTTCTATGAAAGTCAGTATCTGACTAAAGTGAGTTAGTCGCAGAGGGACAGGCATGTCAGTCTGTACCTTCACAAAACAAAGCAAACAGTCCTATAACACCTTAAAGACTCACAGTTTTATTTATTAAGTAATGAGCTTTTGTGGGTAAAAACCACTTCATCAGATTATGGAGCAGAACTGAGAAATCAGTGAAATATAAAGTAAGGATTGTGTGTGTGGCGGGGAGGACAGGGTGAAAGAAAGAAAGCAAGAAAGAAAGAAAGAAACCAGGAGAAGATGGGAATCGCTTATCACTAAGAAGACCTCTGGGAAGAGTAAATTAAGTGGGAAGGGTGCCTCTCCTGTGAATATCAAAGATGGGGAAATTGTCCTTGTAATGTGTAAGATAACTGAGGTCCTGGTTGAGTCCCATGTTAAATGTATCAAATTTGCAAATGAATTCAATTCAGATGTCTCCCTCTGTAATCCGGTGTTAAATAATATTTTTGTAATAATGCACTTACCCTAAGGTTCATTTTAATGTGTCCTGCAAGATTAAAGTGTTCACTTAGGTTAGGTCTGCACTTTAGCATACTGCATAATTTATTTTGAGGCATCTTATTTTGAATCTGGAGAAGGCTACACTACATCAGAGACTGAAATAAGTGCTTACTTCAAACTTTACGGTTACCCTCATCGGACAAGGGTTACCCAGTATGAAAAACTGTGCTAGAAATACCCCTGCTATTTCAACCACAGTGTTTGGCCATGCAGTTTCTATTTCAGGATACAAATGTAGCCTTAGCCTTACAGGTTTATATGTATTCAATTTCCTGATGTCTGATTTCAATTTTCTGATTTTGGTGAAAGGAATGTCCAGTTTATCCAATGTACCTGGCAGAGGGGTACTGCTGGCACATGATGGCATATATCACATTAGTGGATGTTCAGATGTATGAGCCCTGATGTCATGGCTAATGAAGTTAAATCCAGTGATGGTATCTCACGTATACGTAAGTGGCCAGAACTGGCAATGGGGTTTGTTGCAAGGAAAGATCCAAGGATTAGTATTTCTGTGGTATGGTGTCTGGCTGCTAGTGAGTATTTTCTTGATCTTGGGTGGCTGCCTGTAGGAAAGAACAGGCCTGTCACCCAAGGCCTGTGAGAGTGAAGCATCATGTTCCGGTATAGGTTGTAGATTGTCAGTGATGTGCTGGAGGTGTTTAAGTTGAATGCTATAGGTTATGACAAGTGGTGTTCTGTTATTTACCCTCTTAGGCCTATCTAGAAGTAGCTGACATTTGGGTATTCATCTGGCTGTCAGTCTGTTTCTTTACGTCTCCCAGTAGATAATTAATTTTATAAATCCATGGTGGAGATCTTGTAGGTTTTTTTTCTCTGTCACTGGGATTGGAGCAGATATAATTGTATCTTAGGGCTTGACTGTAAACAATGGATCGTGTGAAGTATTCTGGGTGGAAGCTGAAGGCATGTAGGTAAGAGTAGCAGTCAGTGGGTTTCTGGTATAGGCTAGTATTAATTTGTACTGTAGTGTTAGTTTTTAAATAACTACAGTAAGTGATTATTTCCTTTTAACAAACCATACTAGGTCATAAATTTCAGATTTGCAAAACAACTGTTTCTTTCAAACTAATATAGCTTGCAAACTGTTCTGTGCAGAGCATCCATTTGTGTAGGTTTTGAACATTGAAAAGGAACATAAATGACACTGAACAGAAACAGAACTGAGTGGCAGAGAGCTGGTGTCTGGCTCTGGGCTGCCTGCCACTCAGGGGAGCTGGGAAACTGACCAGCCCTGCAGAGACTCAGAGGAGCCAGACACCAGCTCCCTGCCACTCACAGGAGTAGGGAAACTGACCAGCGCTATTTCCTGGTTCCTGTCTGGGTGGCAGACAAGAGCCTGACTCTCAGCTGCCTCCACTGAATGGAGTGGCTGCCACCCATGGCAGGAGCGGGGAAACCATTCCTGTCAGGTGGGCAGCGTGACTCTTGCTGCCACTGACAGGAATGGAGAAACTGACCAGCGCAGCAGTGCTGATCAGTTTCCCCTCTTCTGTGAGCCACAGGCAACCCAGAGCCAGGTTCTCCACTGCCCACCACTCACAGAAGACAGAAAACTGACCCACGGTGCTGAACTGGTCAGTTTCCTGACTCGCCCATGTTACACAAAATTTGGCTTACACAAGGTTGCACAAGAACACAACCTCTACATAGGGCGGGGGGTCTACTGTACAGGTTGAACCACTTTAGTCTGGCACTCTCTTACCTGGGAACATCCATAATCTGGCAAGATTTTAGTTAGCCAATGACCACTCAGGGTCTGGCCAAGTTTCCGATGGTCCCATAAAATTTATTTATATCCACCAGTCCTTTCTCTCAGTGTTCTGTGCTGCTATTTAGCTGTAATTTACCCCAAATGCCTTGTAAGGGTCCAGTAAGCAGTGAAAGTGTTGGTAATGTTGCTAGACAACAGTCACTTCCCATGGTTTAGCAAATTCTCTTGTGCAGCACTGGTCAGATCCTGAGGGTGCAGGACTAGAGAGGTTCAATTTGTACAAACACAGTGAATAGGAAGCTAATGTTACAAGCCAGCTAAGAAATATTTTGTCCTTTCAGACTGAGGCTAAATGTATAGTTTGCTAACACGAAGATTAGACAGCAAGCTGAATCCAGCTAACATCATTTATTTAGAGCCAGCATTGTCGTAGAAAAACACTGTATTTTAGAATGCAATACAAAACCAGTGCACTGTTTATACATAGATCTACCACCAGGGTCTCTCTGTGGGTTGTGGATGCGATCATCGTAGCACACTAGTACCATAAATAAATATATCCATCACATAACTACAAATAAACCATTAAAAATTTACACTGATTTGCTATTTTATTGGTTTATTGTCAATTGTCAGCTAGCATATATTATGAACTATATGATGCTGATGGCACTACATGAGTGATAACCCCCAAAGCTGCAGTGACATGAATCCCTCTTTAGTTCTCCTGTTGGCAGAATGAAGTAGCTCTGTTGAAATCTGCTTTGTTAACATCAGGCCTACTCCACATTTTGAAATATCTTCGATAGCCAAAATAAAATACTTTTGAGGCTCATTATAGTAATCTCCAAAATATAAACCTATAATCAGCATCCAGACGTATTGCCATGTACTCAATACTAACATGTTTTAAAATCTTGTATTTTGTGGTGGTTTGTTTGGAACAGATACCTGAGACCACTTTCCTCCATCTTATTATCAAATAAATGAATTGGAATAGAAATTTTGTATTTACACTGAAATGTAAGGCATGAAGCTGTAGAAACAAGTCATTGGCTGAATGAACTTTTAGATTGGACTTTACTAGTGTTTTTATATAGACTGTAATAAAACTAGGCAAATATCTAGATGAGCTGATGTACCCTTCTGGAAGACCTTGGTATATCCCCAAGGGTACACATACTCCTGGTTGAGAAACACTGCCCAAAATGACTTACCAGTTTATGTTAGTAGTTTGCAAGGTTGCTTAAGTGAAACCATATAGTGCATTTACATTTTATTAAATTAATGTTACTTTAGTTTAGAAAAAAGTTATGAAATCACATGCACAAGGCGTAGAATAAAAGCAACTGTAGAATTTATTTGTGAATCTAAGAGTTGTTTCAACAAGGATGCTCAGCACCTTGCAGGACTGGCTCAAGTTTTGGTTCCTGGTTGGTTGCTTGCAGTTTATGCTTATTTAGGCTGTGGATACACTGCCCCTCTATTTTGTACAGGATCTCTATTCTGGAAGAGCTAATTTTGAAAGGCAAAACAGCCATGTTGATGGGGTTTATTTGAAAGGAAACCTCTCTTTCGAAAGCACCCTTCTTCCAAATTTTTTCAGGAAGAAGAGTGCTTTTGAAAGCAAGGCTTCCTTTGGAATGAACCCCATCTACATGGCTGTTTTGCCTTTCAAAATCGGTTCTTCCAGAATCGAGATACCACGTGAGTATGCAAATGAGGCACAAGATATTTAAATCCTTACCTCATTTGAACCTCTGACTGGCTGCATTTGCATGCCCCTTCTGAAAGGGAGGGGCAATGTAGCCACAGCCTTAGATAGCCCCCTTTTTTTTCGTTTATGATCATATGCATATTCATGAAGGTGCAAGGGGAAGACAGCAGTGATACAACTACATTCGATAATACTCCCATAAATCATTCACAGTAGAATCATAAAAACAATGTTCAGTATAACCATCATCATTCAATCAAATAAGCAATGATCATTCTAGACAAGATGTTTGAAAAGTTATTTTTCCACTTTTCCACTTATATAAATATAAGGAGCGATTTCTGGTAACTAAATAATATAGGTACCTGTTCAATGGGTTTTAATGCTGAAGTGCTGTACCCCCAAAAGCCAATCCCTTGCTCCAAAATATATGTGGCTTTCTCTATAACTGTCATCTGAAAATATTGGAAGTTAGCAGAATAATGAGCCAATTTCTATGGAAATAGTCTTGTTATTATTTAATCAAGCCAGTATCTAAGCGATTCATGAACATCTTGTTGAAATTCAATCAGCAGTTCATGGATCTCTTAGTTCTGGATGTCTGAAGTAAAAGGGGGAAAATCTCACCCAGGAATCAGTAAATACTTTGTGTCAATGACAAATATCACCCAATTTATTTCAAAGCAATTATGAAGCTCCTTAGTACCTCTGTTCTTTCTGAATCCACTTAGAGAAGTCATTGTAGTTTTGCTCAATAAATAAGGCATCTATAACTGTATGCTGAAAAAATTTGCATTGCAGTAACATGTAGGACCCCCATTTGTGGCCCATTGTGACAGGTATGTACAAATGTGGAACAAAAAGGCAAGCCTTTAGACAAAATTACTTATATACATTAACGTGACCAATGGTATTTAGGTTGCTTGGAAGGGAAACTTTATTCACTGCTGCCACTCTCTATTCTCCCACTGAAATTTGGAAGTATGTTGAGTGAAGTTGGAAGCTTAACTAAACTAACGAATGGTAACAGAGAGGTATCTGTGTTAGTCTGTACTCCAGCAAAACATTCATCTGATGAAGTGGGTCTGTCCCACCAAAGCTCATCACCACATAAATCATTTTGTTAGTCTTTGAAGTGCTATGTTTCTGCTGCTTTGTTTTGTTGTAATTAAGAGTAGTGATTGGGACCTTAGAATAGAACTGTCACACATACTTTCCATTTGGAATTATTTCCATGAGAGAATTATTTTAATTGTCCTCTAAGATTTCTGACCTCAATTCCAGAAGAGGAAGACATCCTCCACCATCATCCTTATGTTGTGCGTATGAAAATTCTCTTTAGATTTCACTCTCTTCTTTGTCTTCAAAAAACAAACACATAAACAGTCATGCTCCTGAGCTACAGCCTATTCCACTAATGTTTCCACAGAGTGATTTTACTAGGCATTAAACATTTATAATCAACTGAAGCTTAAACTAGGTAAATGAAGGAATAAAATTTGCATTGTATATAAGCTCATTGCACAGATTGAGCCCAGGAAGCAAAAGCAAATATCCAGAAGAGTGGTACTGACGCCTTGGGACTTGAAGCTTGTCCACCTTACTATCATTGCTGCCACTATTTATTCTCCTACCCAACCAGGGTAGGAGGAAAAGGATGGAATTGAGGAGCAGGAGGGGGAGGATGGAACACAGTCTGCCACTGGAACAAATGATACAACTTATATTCTATCGGTGTTCTGTTCTTGGTTTTAGACTAGTGATGTGTGTGGCTTTTTTAATGGAAAAAAATGTAATCCTTTTAAAGTATCTGACTTGTTTACTCTTGGCTTGCATCAGTTTTCTGTCTCCTTTCATCTGCTTTTTAATTCCAAGTATAAAGCAATGAAACTGCATTTAACAGAGCACAAAAAGAATCCTTGTGATGTTTTACCAAGGCAAAAATGCATTTTCTCTCCCAAACACTTTCTATACTACCATTTCTAGCTTTAGAATACTAAGAGCACAGCTACCCCCTTAACCACAGGACTCTGAAGAAATATGGTTGTTTTCCAAACCATTTTGTACATACTGCAGCTATTGAAGTCAATGGAAATTCAGCTTGTGTTTTAGGTCCAAATCCTCAATGGTTTTTAGCAACCAAACTCTCTGAAAGCAATGGGAGTCAGGCACTTAAATACCTTTGATCTGAGTCTAAGTGCTTTGCTGAATAAGGATGAACTGCTAGATCTCGGCCTTGGTGCTTATATAAGCTTGATTACAGAAGTGATGACAAAGTGTAGTAGGCAAATAAAAAAATGAATGAGATAATAAATGAGGTTCTGTACACGGGGACTTGTAAAAATGAAAAAGAAAGCTGTAAACTGTCTATAAAAATAGCTGGGCTCTCTACAACTTCTACCTTCTGTGTAGTAAAACAAAAAGCAGTCCAGTAGCACTTTAAAGACTAGTAAAATAGTTTATTAGGTGAGCTTTCGTGGGACAGACCCACTTCTTCAGACCCTAGCCAGACCAGAACAGACTCAATATTTAAGGCACAGAGAACCGAAAACAGTAAGCAAGGAGGACAAATCAGAAAAAGATAATCAAGGTGAGCAAATCAGAGAGTGGAGGGGTGGGGGGGGAAGGTCAAGAATTAGATTGAGCCAAGGTCAATCTAACATTAAATATTGAGTCTGTATTAAGTCTAATATTAAATGAGCCAAGGTCAATCTAATATTAAATATTGAGTCTGTATTGAGTCTAATATTAAATACTTAAATATTGAGTCTGTTCTGGTCTGGCTATGGTCTGAAGAAGTGGGTCTGTCCCACGAAAGCTCACCTAATAAACTATTTTGCTAGTTTTTAAAATGCTACTTGACTGCTTTTTGTTTTGATAGTGTATAGACTAGCACGGCTTCCTCTCTGTTACTACTTCTCTGTAGTGAAACCAGGCTGCCTTCTCGCAGAGCAGAGCATGTGTTCACAGTCTCTCTCTCTCTCTCTGTGCTTATATCTGCCCTCTTGACTATTGTAACCTGACCTTCAGGAAGAGGAGGGCATTCCTTTCTACAATCTGATGAAGTGGGTCTTTGCCCGTGAATGCTTATGCTCCGAAATATCTGCTAGTGTATAAGGTGCCACAGACTAACATGGCTACCTCTCTGATATATGTTTCTGTTGGTGCAGAAAGCAGCCAAAAGTAGAGAAGCCTTAATCCCAGAGAAAAAGGGAAAGAAAGACATTGTGCAACTGTCATATGGGCCCTAGCATAGTGGGATCCTTAATGCCGTATTGCTGCCTCAGAGTTTTAAATTAGTGGTGGGGTTTGGTTTGAATGATCATCCATAAGAAACTATGGGAGGAGATGGCTATTTGACTTTTATGCCATCTGTTTTCTTGCCCTGGTTTGTCAGCGTGAAGCAATTTTTTTCACTTCTAGATATCTCCGCTGCCCACCCTGCTGCTTATTTGCTTTTTCTGGGAAAAATGAGTAACTCTGCAGTCCCTACAAACTGATTCCAGGAGCATAGACCCTCTATCACTGGGTTGGCTTGCTATTAACTCTTATGCCTTGGACAGCTGCAGTTTCTAACAACGGCAGAAATGCTCAAGGGAGGAGGGTCACATGACCAAACAGAATTATCTGGTAAAAAGGCAAGTTCAGTCTATGTTCAGTCAGAAGAGATACCAGGAGGAAGCAGGTATGTCATGCAGAGGTAGAGGCAGGAAGGCTTAGAACGAGACCAAGGCATTTGTATGGCATTGTTGTAGCTGGTGTCACCAATTTTTATGTGCCAGATGCACTAATGATGCATATGTCCCTTCATGGTTCAACCACCATTCCAGAGGACATGTCCCACGCCGTTGATGGGTTCTTCTCAATCATGATCCAAACTAGTGTGGACCAATTCATTTTCATTTTCATCATCTGAGTCAGGTACCACCAGCAGGATGATTTTTTTTTTTTTGTGTGGTTTAGAGCCTGTCGTTTCTGCATTAAAGTGTTGCCCTTTTAAAGCTTCTGAAAACATGTTCCACCCCTCATTCCTTTTAAAGTTTGGAAGGCACTTCAGATTCTTGAACCTTGGGTTGAGTACGATAGCTATCTTCAGAACTTTCTCATTGATACTTCTTTGTTTTGTCAAGTTTCCCTGAAACTGTTCTTAAAATGAACAACGTGTGCTAGAATATCATCCAAGACTTCTATAATATGAAGTATATTGCAGAGTGCAAGTAAAACACAGATCAGGACACAGTTTTCCCCCAAGGAGTACAGTCACTAATTTAATTAATGCACTATATTTAACTAGCAGCATCAGCATGGAAATATTTCCTCTGGAATGGTGGCTGAAGCATTAAGGGACATATGAATGGGCACCATAAGAACAACCATACTAAGTCAGACCAAAGGTCCATCTAGTGAAGAAATACTGATAGCTATTAATTTCATTTGGTGACCATTAGTTCTCGTGTTTATATTAGATGTAAATAATTTCTCCTTATTTACATGCTCTGTACCAGTCATAATTTTATAGACTTCTGTCATATCCCCCAGCCCACTTAGTCCTTTTACTTTCTAGCTGAAAAGTCCATCTTATTGATCTCTCCTCTACAGCTGCTATGCAATTGCCCTAATCATATTTGCTACCATTTTCTGAGCCTTTTCTGGTTTAAATATATCTTTTTTGAGATGAGGCAACCAAATCTGCACTCGGTATTCAAGATGCAGGGCTACCATGGATTTAAATAAAGGCAATATGATATTTTTTGTCTTATTACCTCTCCCTTCCTTAATGATTCCCAATATTCTGTGTGCTTTTTTTGAGTTCTGCAGATTATTGAGTGGATGTTTGCAGACACCTATTCACAAAGAGGCCAAGATCTCTCTACAGTGGTAACAGCTAATTTAGATTGCATCATTTCGTATGTATAGTTGGGATTATGGTTTTCAATAGGCATTCTTTTGCATTTAATCAACATTGAATTTCATCTGCTGTTTTGTTGCCCACTCACCCAATTTTTTAAGATTCCTTTGAAGCTCTTCACTATCTGTTTGTGTACTTAACTATCTCGAGCAATTTTTTATCACCTCCAAATTTTGTTACCTCACTGATTACCCCTTTTGCCAGATAATCTAGGAATATGTTGAATAGGACTGGTCCCAGTACCAACCCCTAGAGAACACCACTAGTTACCACTCTCCATTCTAAAAATTGATCATTTTATGCCTATGCTTTGTTTCTTAGCATTTAAGTGGTTACCAATACATGAGAGGACCTTCCTTCCTATCTCATGAAAGCTTTCTTTACTAAAGAGTCTTTGGTGAAGGATCTCATCAAAGGCCTTATGGAAATCTGAGAACACTATATACACCAAATCCCTCTTGTCCACATGCTTGTTGACCCCTCAAAGAACTCTAGTAGATTAATAAGGTACGATTTTCCTTCACAGAAACCATGTTGATGCTTCCCCAACAAATTATGATCATCTATATGTCTGACAATTCTGTCCTGTAGTATACTTTCAACCAGGTTGCCTGGTAGTGAAGTTAAACTTACCAGCATACAAATACCATTATCCCCTCTGGAACCCGTTTTGAAAATATGCATCACAGTACCTATCCTTCAGCCATTTGGTATAGAAGCTGTCTTAAGGGATAGGATAACATATCTGGCATATAAATATCTTGCAATGCTAGCTACAAAAGTATCATATGAATGACTGTCACTCCAGGTGAGAGTTGAAATAAGAAGCAGAAAGTCAGCAGCACCATGTTCCATAAATGTAATCATTAAGATAAACGTATGTTTACCTGAACAAGAAGTAGGACTGAGTAGAATTGCTGAGCAGGAGCAGGAACACCGTTACAGATAAGGGGGAGTGAGATGAATAAAGAAGCAAGATTCTATGTAGCCAGGGAGATATACAGTGCTTCCAGGTGCAGGAAAAACTGGCTGTCTATTGTCTAGTAAAAAGAAATGTAAAAGGAATAAAGAAGACATATGCATGGCTATCCATTTCAGAGCCTAGAGAATGAAGATGTAAAGCTGTAACCTGTTCCTTCTCATAGATGCAAACCTGAGAGAATTCGTGCGTTGGAATTTCCAAACTCAGCTTTGCATTTCAATGACTACCATATTGAATAAATAATGTGAGCCATTTAAAAGCCCCATAGGCTCTTCAGATTATTTTGGGGCCACTTGCGCTAAGATCTGCTGCCTTGGTGTTGCTTGCTGTAAATGTAGTGCTTCCTAGGAAGTCTGCTGTAAGGCTCCATGGAATGGCTGCCCTGGCATATACACTGACATAGTCAGATTATTGCTCACACAATAGCCTTGCAGACCCACACTGAATGAGTAATGTTCTGTGCAACTAGCAGCTCTACTTTCTGGGACACTGTGTTCATAAGTCAGTCATTTATTCTGCACTTAGTGTTGTGTATGACTATATAATCAGGACAAGTCAGGGGAACTACCAGCTGCTTATAAAAATAAATCTGTAAATAAGAGAATCTGGGCAAGAGGCAGAAATAAAAGCCTGAAGGGAAGAGGCTTCTTTCTGAGGACTTCATTTTCACCTTACAATCTCTCCTGAAAGAGAGACAGTATGTAGCTGCAGTAACCCCGCAAGAGAACATAAACAAGGCTGTAACTCTGGGGCTTCTCTTCACTACAAAATTAACAATAGTACTTACTCAGGTGTTGCCCCTAAAGTGGCTGTGCTCTGCACAGACAGATGTCTCACCTGAGTGTGGGGGAGCTAGCAAGCTTGGGAGCATACAATAAAACCTGAGCCTTTCTTAGTAATCTACCCCCTTCTTGGTGTGGAGAGAAGCTAAATAACTCATGTTGTTAAAGCAATGAGGGGTCCTGTGGCACCTTATAGACTAACAGAAATGTATGAGCATAAGCTTTTGTGGGCAAAGACCCACTTGGTCAGACCTGCATCTGACGAAGAGGGTTCTTTGCCCATGAAAGCTTATGCTCATACATTTCTGTTAGTCTATAAGGTGCCACAGGACCCCTCGTCGCTTTTGCAGATCCAGACTAACATGGTTATCCCTCTGATAAAGTGTTGTTAATCTTCCAGTGCATTTTCACAATGTCCCCAGTGTGCCTAGGAGAGACAAGTTCTCCTAATTGTTTCACTGGAGAATAGTAAAGTGGCATAGTTTACTGAGGTGATAATACATGTGTGAAGTGCTGGGGCTTTTCCGGTTACAAGTGAGTTATGGGAATAGTGTGGTCACAATTGAGAGGACACATGTAGATATGGTTTTCAGCTTGACCACCCACTGGTTGGTATATGCTTGGTAGAACCAGTGCCCTAGCTGTTCTGCATCTATGTGTATGAGACATAAAGCATCAGCCCAGCACAAGCTGAGTTTTCATCCCCCAGTTGGGTTGGACAATACTAGTAATAAAGAATAAAGAACCTGTCTTCCCTTTAATCCCCTCAGATTGTGTACTACTGGACCCATCACTGAGCCCTAAATGGTTGGTTTAAATTCTGGGTTGCTGTGAATACATTTTGAAATCATTAAAAATGTTATCTCAGTTATGAGATGAAATAGTTGCTTTTCATTTGAACTGCCTGCTACCTTGGAAATGTACAATATGGTCATTTCTTTATTAAAATGTTTTAATAGCAAGAGCTTTATAATTTGGGAGAAAAGGAGATTTTGTATATTTACCTCGAGTCTGAGGGAAATTTTTACACGAGCTTAGAGATTAAATACCTTTGGCAGATGCTGTATCAGGACCCTTATTGCCTTGTAACAGTATTTAAATCAATTGTTGTTGCTGTCAAATCAGATTTGGTACTGAATCTGAGTCTCAGTGCATATGGCTTGGGCTCTACTAACACTATGATGCTTGCTCTTGGATCCAGTCAGACTTAGGAGGAGTATGTTTCAGATTCCCGAGCATCTGGAGACTGTGGGCAGACTGCTCAAAGAACATGTA
This sequence comes from Carettochelys insculpta, assembly GCF_033958435.1. Lineage (NCBI taxonomy): Eukaryota > Metazoa > Chordata > Testudines > Carettochelyidae > Carettochelys > Carettochelys insculpta. Next base: position 305,256,483 of record NC_134137.1, on the reverse strand, counting down.
AACTACTTAATGCATCCAAACTGGAAATATCCATGCCAAATTAGCATGTGGCTTTTGAAATGCAAATTAAAATGAAAGGTTAAAGATGAGTTGGTGGATTAGCAACATTCTGGTGTATGTAGGAAATCCATGTTTGGAAATCGCCTCAAGTCTTCTGCCTTCCAACATGAGGCATTACACAACTGGTGATACATTTGATTCTTGAGGGAGTGGGAGTGATTTGCTACATAAGTAGATACATCTGTGCAAAGTGGCGGTAAAATCACTACTAACTAGCACAGTAGCATTTAAGTGTGCTCTCACTCTGCGCAGTGTTTTATGATTAATTTTAATTGATTTCCATAAAAAAACAGACACTGAAAATTACGAAAAGGTAAATGATTTACAGCTTGTATATGTTTGTAAATACCGCAGGCTTTCTGGAATTGCTAATACAATTATGCAGTTTAATAACTTACCAAAGATGTAATCCCAGCCAAAAAAACAAATCAAAACAAAAACAAACAAACAACAAAACCCAGCCAACGTTACATAGATATCATGTGTTAGGGTAATAAAACAGGGGAAAACTCACAGGAACAAGGAGAAGAGGGGAAAAAGAGGAGGGATTTGAGAAATGGAGGTCTGCCATTCCTTGAGCCATCTCAACATTTTAGTCCAAATTTACTTAGAAAAAGGATCCAAATTTCTTGAGTGTCATATAACTGCTGTTTAGCATAGTTGTAAAGGCATAGCTCTTTAGAGCTTGACCTGTGGGGCATACAAATTATATGTTTCTCAAAAGAAAATACTCACGAGGGAAAAAACAATTTAATACTTACAGTGGTTCTTCAGAAAGGTGGTTGCCAAGATTACAAACACACATGCAGAGTGTGATTGTATATGTTAGGTAGTTCCTGGGGCTGTAGAATAAAGTGAGCAAGAGGAAAATGAAAATTAGAAAGTTAAAGAAAATGAGTCAAACCCAAAATAACCTTCAGTTTGAGAAAAAAGTTTATTGATTTGGGTGTCAATTCTCATTGTGTCCACCTTTCATGCTGCCTATCAGTATTGAAAAGGATGAATGATAGCAGAAAAAGGGAGTAAGATATGCATCTTCTCTTTGTTAATGGGGTTATTTTATATTGCAACTGGTAGGTGCTCTTATGTTTCCTGTGTTGAAATACATTATTACAAAGAAATGGACTCAGATAATTATTTCTTTAGTAGTCAGTGTTAGGATATAGGTATTCAGGCCTTCCGGTAAAGGCCTATACCAGGGATCTGCAACTTGTGGCTCTGGAACAGCATGCAGCACTTTAAGTTTGCGGGAGTCCTGCAGTAAACATGTATCACATTACAAATCATTGTGAGTGCACTGTTCTTAAAATAGGGCTTACAATAAGTATGTTTTGAGGTTATTTATTAAGGACCATCTCATATTTGCATGCATTGTGGCTCTTGAAATTATTGATTTTTTTTTAATCAGAAACAACGACAAGTCCTGTGGCACCTTATAGACTAACAGGTACATTAGAGCATAAGCTTCCATGGCCAAAGTCCAACTTCATTATTTGAAAAAAGTGGTTCGTCTTGCTATTTTGGTTGCCAACCCCTGACCTATATCTTAAGAATTGAGGTGTATTCTTCCCATTTAGCTAGTTATACCACGGTATAAAACAAACCAAAATCACAGTCTTCATGCATGTGGGTCTTTTCTCAGTGCCAGTCTGAACCTAAACCAGTGGCTAAGCAGTAGATGCAGCCGTAAGCAGGGCAATGTACGATCACATCCTCACACATCCCAAACCAGTCATATTGAAATAAGGCAATTTGGGGTTGTTAGAAAGGTGAGCCAATCTATTGCTTCCAGATAAAGGGAAGTGCCTAGAAGATTTAAAGAAAACTTATTGATAGCATATTGTCCAGTGAGGAGCACACTTCTTAATAACCGGAGTAGTGAAATCCTCATTTCTTTCTTATTTATCTTTATGCTCCCCTCTTCTCTATTGTTTATCTGCAGGATCTCTGGCTTTTTGAAGGTGGTGTGATATAACTGGTCAGATAATTATATTACAATATATTTGGCTTAGTTAGTTAAATTTCAGTCAAATGATTTGGTTAAGATATAGCTGAGAATGTTTTTCTATAAATTGAGGGTAAACAGGAAGTGAGTTGAAATCACAGGTAAAAAAGGGGGAAAGGGAAACTGAGTTCCTGCCTGGTGGAAGCTAACACCAATAAACACTGAATTAGCTGCATCGCTGAGACTTCAGGTGTTGCTGTTCTCTATTTACATGATAAGGACCAGGAAAATGGGAGGGTGAAAGGCTATAACACTCAGTGTCTGACACCTCACTGGAAGGCAAAAGCCCCTGTCTCTGTGTACTGTGATATTCCCCCTTATACAAAGCTGGAATTTCTTTCTGAACTTTGAAGGCAATCAGTTTAGACATAAGAATCACATTTGATTGCTCCTAACTTACATAGGTACGTACTTACAAAATTATCCTGTTGTTTTTCAGATCCACTGAGGCTGTGGCCACACTATCGCCTCCTTTCAGAGGGTCTATGGTAATGCAGCACTTTGGAATATGCTAATGAGGCACTACCACAAATATGCAGCACCTCATTAGCAAAATGACAGCCGCGTGTACTTTGAAACTGCCAGTTTTGAAATGCACGCTGCCCATGTAGCTGGGGGCCTTTCAAAATGGTCCCCTGATTTTGAAAGCCCCTTCTTTCCATCTGGTTTTGGGAAGAAGGGGCTTTTGAAATCAGGGGGTCCTTTCGAAAGATTCCCCAGATACATAGGCGGCTGCATTTCAAAACCAGCAGTTCCAAAGCACGCGTGGCTGCCATTTTGCTAATGAGGTGTTGCATATTCGTGGTAGTGCCTCATTAGCATATTCCAAAGTGCCACATTACCATAGCACCTCCAAAAGGAGGGTCTAGCTCAACTACAGCCTGTGTGTTTAAATAATTGAGCTTTTGGTACAGTGAATTCCATGCACAGATTATAAAGTGTATTAAATTGTATTTGTTCTGTATATATTGCCCTTTAATCTCATGGGGAAAATAGTATGGTGAATGTTAGGTTCCCCCCACTGATGTTTTTATGTTGTGGTTTTGTTACATGTCATCACTCACATGTTATTCAATTTAGCATGAGCCTGAGAACCAACTTGTTAGTAAATAATCTGTGTCTGTTATGTTAGCTGGCAATGAGAATGTTACATGCTAAAGTTACTAGGTCAGCAGTCAATTGAGTTAAACGGGAAGTGACTACAGATGCACTGCTCTGTATATTTAATAAAACGAACTAAACTCTCCACAGGATCTGTAGATGAGAACCTATTATATTTAGAAATACGCAATTTCCGAAAGCTTTCTAGCAGCCAGGATGTATAATGGAAGTTATCTTTCCTTGGAAGTTTACATAATCATTTAATTTTATCCTTCCTGAGGTATTTCTCGTCTACTAGTTTAGTTCTTTGATCATAATACAATAGGACAAATGTCAGAGCATAAGAGCCTACAAAGTGATGTGAATCTTGTTTCCAATTGGAGAAATGACTAAGAACATTAGCTTCATGATAATTGCATTCACATGCGTTTTTCTGCTTCGTTTTCCAGGTTCCGTGATGAAAGTGAGTGGTGGGTAGTCAGACCATGACATCTAAACTGGTAAGGAAATATTTTGGCCTGAACTACTTGTGGAGGAAAATATTTCTGATAGAAATTAGCTTGAATATTTTTTGTAACCTCAGTGGTTTCAGTGTTTTTAATGAACCAGAGGTTTTGCTGTAAATGGTGCTTGCCATCATTTGAACTTAATTGCTGCAATTTGTGACAAGGCCTGCATTTATGTGCCTCTCTCAAGGCAGTCAAACAATGCCCAGCAGAGAAAACCATGCTTTTCTTACCCTTTGATAGTGTGGGTTTTTAAGAATTACTGTACAACGGAAAAAAACAAAAGTTTCACAAGAGAGTTGATTTACATAATTTTATCCATAAAAACAGCAACAAAGGGGATCCAGACATATAGATCTGGGTAGGTTTCTTGCAAGTTTTATATTCATTAGTTTATAATAAAAGAAGCCAGGGAACATTCCAGTGCTGTGTAACCTGATTTCTATATCCATTTCGTCTGAGTTTCATATGAAAATGTGGTATAATTCAAGAGTGTACAGTAAAATAAAACTTGTAGAGGCCATTGAAACAAAGTCAAAATGTGTTTTATGTGCTGCCATCTAATATTTCAGTGATTTTTACATAAGGATTTTTTTCTCATCAATGAAGTCCTAGCTTGCTTTTAATTAATGCCACATGACTTTTTGCAATAAAATCAGTTAGATGTCTCTAACATTAAATTAATGGATGCATTCCAATGACATTCTATTAGGTTTTCCCAGTTTAATTAGCATGATGATCTTTTAATGGATGTTTTAATAGACATTATTAACCAGAATATTGTAAAATTAAAATCAGACTCAATGAACATTTTGAATTCCTATTGTAATAGTCTCTGAGGAATAACTAGATATACATTCATTTAGTTTGGGACATTTGGCAAGAACTAAGACATGAACATGTACTTCTTTATGAAGAGTAGAAAAATCCCAAATGTTTACATAATTAAATGGCTGTTGATATAAAAAATAATCAGATTCTTCAATTCTGTGGCTTAATGATTTTAAAATACTGGCGGTAGAAAAAAACTAAACAGATTTATAAACTTTATTATTCAGCTTTGGGTGGGGGAATATCTGCTATGTGTGGTTATGCAGAGGGATTTTTACTGCTGATGTGTTTTGATGCTTTGGATTACATACTGAAGTCAGCCTGTAACCTGGGTCTGACTCACTGGCATGGTGCCTCCTGATGGCCACACAGGAATTAACTCTTTCAGCCTCCTGAGTGCCCTCTTCTGGTCAGTGTCTTACCTGCTGCTACTTGCTTGTCTGTTTTCTGCCCACTTATGGTAGCACATGTGTCCCTCCCAGGACTGTCAATCAGGCTACTGCCCTTTGAGGTCCTCCCCTCTTGGGAACCCTGAACCCAAGTGCCCACTTTGCCTCAATGGCCCATTGCTAGTCATCATCTCACCCCTTCCCTCAGGCAAACTGCAGTCTGAAATGGCCATTCATCATTGGCAAGTGGACTTTGGACCTCCTGGCTGCCTCCATGTAGCCCTAATACCCTCAAGCTCTGTCTCAAACCCTGCAGGCTGGGAGTTTGCCTGGCCAGAGTTCCCTCAGCTCTACCTGCCTTCCTCCCACTCAAGCTCTGTGTTAGGAAGCCTCTAGATTCCTGGCAGCTAGGTCTCTCCTGCTCCACTGCAAGAATCTTCTCTTCTCCCTTCCGCCTCTTTTATACAGCCCCATCTGGACCCTAATTAAATGCAGTCCTAATTGGCAGCTAATTGCCCAGGCTGCTGACTCCTTCAGCCTCAGCCCTTTCCCAGGGCTGAGTTTAACCCTTTCTCCTCCTGGAGTAGAGTAATCACTGGCTACATAGCCCTAAAGAAATTTTCTCCTAAATACCAGGAAGCCACCTTCTCTGGGATGGGATGCTTTAACATTTTTGCAATGTCAGGAGCCATTTCTGTTTGTCTCTGTTATTGAGTCCTCTATTTTTTTTAAATACATGTAACTAAACTATACCAGTACTGCACTAAATGTATCCGATCACCCTCATCCCCTTCCATTTATCATTGCATTGTAAATCCTTCAAAGCAGGGGATCTGTCCGTGTTTCTACAGCATCCAGCACAATGGGGGCCCCTCAATTCCAACTGGGTCCTTTGCCTGCTACAACAACATAATTAATAATAATTCGGGTATGTTGCATAAGACAAAGAAATGCTCCAAAACTCGGCAGAAGGAATGCTGTTGATCTGTCTGCAAAACACTTTTTACATTAACTTCTTGAACATAAGAACAGCTTTAGTGCGTTAGACCAAAGGTCCATCTAGCTCAGTTTCCTGTCTTCTGACAGTGACCAATGCCAGATGCCCCAGAGGGAGAGAACAGAACACGTAATCACCAAATGATCTATTCTTTGTTGCCCATTCACAGTTTTTAATAAACAGAGGTGAGGGAAACCATTCCTACCCTTCCTGACTAACAGTCACTAATGGACCAGTCCTCCATGAATTTATCCAGTTCGTTTTTGAACCGTGGTAAAGTCATGATTTTCACAACATCTTCTGGCAAAGAGTTCCACAGGCTGACTCTGTGTTGTGTGAAAAAATGCTTCATTTCGTTTGCTTTCAGCTTTCTATTTATTAATTTCATCTGGTTGCCCCTAGTTCTTGCGTTATGGGAGCAAGTATGTAACTTTGCTTTATATACTTTCTCAACGCCCATCACAAATTTATAGACCTCTATCATATCATATCTATTATATCCCCCTTTGTCTCCTCTTTTCTAAGATAAAAGTCCCAGTCTTTTTTAAATCTCTTTTCATATGGCAGTTGTTTGAAATCCCTAATAATTTTTGCTGGCAAAAATTGAGATGAAGATGGAGACAACTTATTTAGTAGACACTTCATTGATCAGTACTGGAGCATTTGAAGTGAAAACTGTGAATACACTATGATTTAAACTCTCATAATTGATTTTTTTCATGGCAACCACATTGCTGAAAATGCATATTCATCCATTGCAGACACAGTGCGCATTCTCATAAATTAAGAGCTGCAGGCCATAATCTCTCAGCAGCAATTGAGACACATGTTTTTCATTCTGCTTTTATATTGATTCTTTTTTCTTCTTTGTTATATTGGTGCCACATGGCAGTACTTGTCATATTTAAGAACTTAATGCTTCAGACTTTTTTTTTCATTAACCAAGTGGATCAGGATTGTGATGCTTGGTCCTAAGCACTGCTAAGTAGTTAAGGTCAATTCCATTTTAATGTGGAGGGGTATTGGCAAGGGGGACTGGGCCGTTCTCCCCCACCAGGCTCCTTCCCAGTGTCCAGTGAAGCATAGGTGTTGTTGGTTTGCCCCATCTGTCTGGAGGGTACTCAGCCACCTCCCCTGCTGTATCCCAGTCCCTGCTCCCATTCCATCGCTCCCTGCAAGCTTTCACCCTGCCTCCTGTCCTGAATGTGCTCCATCCCCACTCTTCCCCCTCCCTCCCAAAGCTTCCTGAATGCTGCAAATCAGCTGCTGTTGGCACTCTAGAAGCACTGGGCAATCAGGAGAAGAGTGGGACAGCAGGGCCGCTGGTGAATGAGAGGTGTGGGGGCAAAGGGGTAGCTTGGTAACAGTGGGCGCTCTGCACCACCCAGGAAGACAGCACCTATGCTGTGAGGGTTACTAAAGGCAATTCATCCACAAGTGCCTCAAGGCTGCTTTCCCTGGGTTACTTCCTATCCCCCTCAACCCTTGTCCAGTCCAAGCTTTGCAATCTGTAGCAAAAGTAAAAGTACTGCCTGAAGTAAAGGTACTAACTACACTACCTAGCTGTCTGCATCCCAGAACTGCTCAGGAGTTCACAAGGCAACTTCTCCCTGCCTTGTCAACTCCTCGCTGAACTCCCTTTTAAGTTCCACCTCCATTAGGCGCATGCCTTGCAGGTGTAGCTGAATACAGTCATCTGGCTGCAGAGTTGCTATTTAATCTGCTCAGTCTCCATGTCAGGTTTATACACCTTGTGACAAGGATAAGCCATGGTGTGAGATGTTGAATAATTTGTTCTTGAAGAGATTTGCACATAACTTTAAATAACTCTCTCAATTTTCGGTGTTCTGAAGACACCACCCAACACCAGGGGTTTGGACCTGTGATTTTGTGTAAAAGGTTCTACCCCATGCAAGTGACTTTAATTTTAGAGTTTGTTTCAATATCAAAATGTGCTTGTATCATTCTGCAATGGTTTTAGTTTGGTGAATACACAAAATGTGAAGATGTGATCAGAATTTGTCATTGAGATTATGAGTTCATATGAATCTAACCTTGATGAAAGAGGGGAACTGACCAAAACCCTTCTCATCCCAGCGATGGGGTATACTGACCCCACTCTAGGTAATAAGAGGGTTAAGGAGCAGCTCTGGGCTCAGGTAGCTCCACCCCATCATGCTTACAAAATATTGCACAGGCTGGAGAAGAAGTTTTAAAGACAAGCAGAATAATTCACTTGAGGGCAGATCAAGCCAGAGGACAGACCTTCAGCTCCTGAGGAAAGGGCTGACAGAAAGCAAGCGTTTCCCAGGTATGACCACTGCCCAAAGACCATTTCCTGAGGAAAGAAAGGCCTAGATCCTGATACTCCCTGAAACGAAGGCATTCCCCTCCACTTATTATTAACTCAGTATATGGCCATGGCCACGCTAGCTGCTCCATTTGGAAGGGCTGTGGTAATATAGCACTTTGAAATACGCTAATGAGATGCTGCCATGAATATGCAGCACCTCATTAGCATAATGGTGGCCCTACATGCTTCAGAACTTCTGGTTTCAAAGCACATGCTGCCTATGTAGCCAGAGGCCTTTTGAAATGACCCACCCCTCCAATTTTGAAAGTCCCTTCTTCCCAAAACGAGATGGGAAGAAGGGGCTTTTGAAATCAGGGGGCCATTTCAAAAGGCCCCTGGCTACACAGGCAGCATGCGTTTTGAAACCTGCAGTTTTGAAGCGCACACAGCTACCATTATGCTAATGAGGGGTGGCATATTCATGCTAGTGCCTCATTAGCATATTCTGAAGTGCCACATTACCATAGCCCTTTTGAAAGGAGGGGCTAGTGTGGCCATGGCCACTATATGTGTGTTAATTGCCCTTGCATTTTTGTCCCTGGACTATCCTCAAGGAGAGACTCTTTATGGTCCACATCAAAAGAATAGAAAAACCACTGCGGAAGTGGAGTGGCTGTTGGCCACCTCTGTCCACCAGCAGAGAGCTACTGTGTCATACCTGGCCACAAGGAGGAGCCAGTAGTGATTCCACCCCTTCATTTCTGTGAACAGAAATCACCATTTCTCACACATCACTCTGTTACCTGCCAACATCTACATGGCACTTTGTGAACATTGTGGTAGGTTCCTGACCTTCCAGACTTGTGTGGTTTCTAAGTAAACGAATTCCATTTGTAGTTTGAACCATGTGGGCTTTAGAAGTTACTGTGTGCAACTAAACAAGCAGCATGATCACACATATTCAGTAAAAATGGCAGGGGACACACATATTGTTCACAGCAGGAAGAGAGGCTTCTGTGTTTTAAAAAGTCCAGCCTTTTCATATATATACATATTAAGAAATGTGACTAATGTGTACTGGAGGGACATTTTTTTTCTTGTAAGTGAACTTCACTCAGTCTGCATTCTTTAATGCTGTGCAGAGAAGTAGTTGTCAAAAGAACATACCTGGAGGCTCTTTCAAGAAGAGAAGATGGTTATATTATAACCCTGGATCTCAGATTTCCCACAATGCAGCAAGGTGCAAAGAAACACGAAAGCAAACTTTGTTATAAAACAAAGGGAAACTCCTGCCATGCTCAGGAGGCTTGAATACACTGTAAATTCCCTAGAAATCAGGATTAACATACTTTTTGGACAGAGGAAAAGATAGGGCTTTATAGCAAATCTGTGGAAGATTGCTCTGCCACCTGTGCTGATTTTTAAACCAGGAAAATGGGATGACCTGAGTAATGACAGACCTGTTAACCTGACATTGATGCTGGGCAAGATGAGAGAGTGACTGATATAGGATTTGATTAATGAAGACTCAATGGAGGGTGACGTCCTTAGAGTCCATCAGCATGGTTGTATGGAAAATAGATTACACTCATCCCTTGTTTAACGAGTACTTTACTTATGAGTACTCATTAAAACAAGGGAGACACATACCTACCAATGTTCACTAGATGAGTGAGCTTCCCTTGCTAATATGAGCCAGCCACTGGGTCCCCGATGGTGGGTTGGAGAGACCAGCAGCCGCTCAGCTGGTTCCGCTCCAGCCTCCCAGTCCCTGGGCAGGGAGAGGGGAGACCCGCAGCGCCCCCCCCGTCCCAACATTCCCCCAGCCTGCTCCCAACATCCACCCCATCCCGTTCCAACCACCCCCCCCAGGCCCCCACACCTCCCAAGTAACTCTGTTGCAGCCAGGAGGAACAAGCTGCCACCTCCTCCACCTGAGCTGCCTACAGGTTTTAATGCCCTCCCACCCCCCACTCATGGCCCCAAACTGCTCCCAACCTTTAACCCCCTCCCAACCCGCCATTCACTTCCCTTTCAAAAGCAGTGCCACCTGCTGCCACTCCGAGTACTTGGATCCAATCAGAGTCTTTTACATGTATTTTAAGAGGAATTTAGTGTCCCTCTTACGAGTTTTTGCCTACAAGCAAAACCTTAGGAATCAGTTATGCTCGTATAGTGAGGGATGAGTGTATATCAACCTGCCTTTGTATCTGTGGTGATAAGATTACAAGTTTGCTTGATAAAATAATAGTGTTCATGCCACATACTCAGTCGTCTTTGCGGCATTTGACCTGGTACCACAGAACTAGAACAATATAAAATTAACATGACACACGTTACAGGGATTGAAACCTGGCTAACACATATGCCACCTCCCATGAGAGGTGGCATGGAAAGGAGGCAATTCAAAGCAGGCTAATGAGGCACTAATGTGCACAGTCAGCACCTTATTAGCATAACGGTGGCCGCACAAATTTCAGCATGCAGACTTTGAGTTGCAGATTGACAGTGTAGATGGGGGCAGCTTCGAAATAAGCACCCCACTTCGACTTTCCCTTACTCCGATCTAGTTCTGTGGGAGTCAGGGAATATCGAAGTGGGGCGCTTATTTCAAACCTGCCCCCATCTTCACTATCAATCTGCAATTCGAAGTCTGCACTTTGAAATTCACGCTGCCGCCATTATGCTAGTGAGGTGCTGAATATGTATGTTAGCACCTCATGAGCCTGCTTCAAATTGCCTCATTACCATTGCACCTGTGAGGGAAGGTGGCATGTGTAGAAGCAGCCAGAGTGTAATTTTAGGTAGGGAATTGTCAACAAGCATGTGTGCTGCTAGTAAGATCTGGCAGGGATTTGTAGTTGGCCCTATACTATTTAACATTTTTACCAATAACCTGGAGCAAAACATAAAATCACTGATAATGTTTGCAGAGGACACAAACATTTATAAGTGGGAATACAGGTTCCACCTCCATGGCCCGGAGTTCCCTCGTCTGGGAACATCTGTGCTCTGGCTTCTCTGTGGGTGCTTCTGGACCACAGTAAATATGGGCGGGGGGGAAGAAGGCCCTGCACTCACAACTCCTCCCCCACCCTCCCAGAGTTTCTGGAGCACCTCAAATAGTTCATTTGTGGCACTCAAGCTCAAAGAAGGAGGGAGGGAGGGAGAAAGTGGTAGGAGCAGGGGCAGGGATGATAGGGGAAGAGACAAGGTGGTTGTGGAGCCCTGTGGTTGGCAGCAGGTGCTAGGAGCACAACTCAGCTGCTGTGGGATTCAGACTGCTCCCATGGGGCTGAGCTCCTGGGGCCGTTCATCAAAGCCTGCCTCTTCCCCCAGATCCACCCACCATCCTTCCTTGAGTCCCTCTGTTGCTGCTGGAGTGGGCCCTGTAGCTAGCAGCAGCAGAGGGGGAAAAGGCAGTGTGGTTGTGGAGCCCCTTGGCTGGCAGCCAAGAGCACACCCCCATGGCTAGTGGCAGGGAGGCTGGGAGTGCAGCATGCAGCTGTGGGAGTTGGTATGCTTCTGTGGGCCTCTGCAGTCACCCCACCTCTTCCCCCAGCAGTGCTCCCCTGTAGCAGAGCCCTGCAGCTGGTGGCAGCAGAGGTACTGGTATAAACCTCCCCCATCCAGCCAATCCTCTGATTTGGGACCTGTCAGGTTCCAAAGGTGCTGGGCCAGGGAGGTACAATCTGTAGAAAATAATGATGAGGACCGATCACTGAAACAAAGCAATCAGTAAGCTGGCAGCCAACAATGCATATTTCAGTATGGCTAATTGTTGATGTGCATATTTGCAAAGAATGTATACCATGTTGTAGGGCGGGGGTTTCCGTCATGGAAAGCAGTGACTCTGGGAAAGGATTTGAGTGGCATGGTGGACAATTGGCTCCTAAGATGATTCTGTGGACAAAAGAGCTAGTGTGATCCTGGCAGTAATGGAGAGATTATTTATCTCAGTATCCGGCACTGGCGTGATGGCAGCTGGAATTTACAGCAGAGATGACATTGTATTAGAGAGCATAATAGTCCTTAAGTCATGGAGTACTGTCTGTCTATTTTTTCACTGTGTGGATGTAGGTCATCTCATTCATGGAAGAGTAATAAGTTTTCCTTGAACTGAGGAGAGGTGTTAAGAAAATATCTTGCTGTTAGTACATTTTTCAGATCTGATTTTACAAAATAAACAAGTGACAGTATATGATTTTCTTTGATATGAGACTTTCTTTAGTGCTTATTAAATCTTCTGTGCAATAGACAAAGTTGTTTTACTCTGTTACCTGCAAACTGTGACACTGAGCACTTCTTTTTACTTTGTTATCCTGTTGTCTTTTCAAGAGATCAGTGGGGTATTTACAACAGAAAAGAAATACATTTATGGTATTGCTCTACCTTTATTATATTTTCAATGCTTTAAACAAGAATGGGGGGCAAAATTTTTTATGGTCAGTTATTTTTAATGTAAACTATTCAATCAAAAAGAAGCTTATCTCTATTGTGGGTGAATGGTATATTCCATAGTAGAGAAAAACAGGGAGTAACAGGGTGCAACACACCTATATCCGTATCAAGTGAGCATCGTGGTACAATGGTTTGAATGGCAAATGTGGAAGTCCATAAGGATATTTTAATGAATGATAAAGTGTATAATAACGTTCACCACTAGATGATCCTGGGAATTACATACCTTATCTTAAACTGACCTCAGCCATACCTGCCAGGATATTAAAGGATCTTACTGTAAGCACACCTGATGTGCCTCTCCAGAAGAAAATTATGTAGCCAGCCCATACCTGGCATAGAAGACTCTCCTGCTAGTAGCAGTCCTGAAAACTAGTGTAAAATATGTACATGACATAATGGCAGAAGTAAATGAGTGTCAGAAGAACAACAAAGATTGCAAACAGAAGAAAAAAGGCAAGAAAGACTGCAGGATTTCAGCAACATGACACTTCATGCTGCAGACAACTTCAGCTATATTAGACCTTCAGAATGGACATAGTGGAATGTGTATTTTGCAAGATTTCACGTTGCTATAAAACATCATAAGGAAACTGAATAGTGACAGAGAGGTAGCTGGGTTAGCCTGTACGCCAACAAAACAAAGCAGCAGAAAAGTAGCACTTTAAAGACTAGCAAAATGATTTACTCAGTGATGAGCTTTCATGGGACAGACCCACTTCATCAGATCAATTTCATTCCAATACAGACTATTTATAAGTACAAAGGATAAAAAATAATTGTAATAAAAACTGACAGACAAATCAAATAGGATTGAAGGAAGAGGGTGGGGGGTGAACAGAGGTAAAACGAATCAACTCCCCAACTGCCTCACCATGGAAAACAGACAGGACAACTAACGTCTCCCCATCCCTCGCCCGCTTCCTTCAATCCTGTTTGATTTGTCAGTTTCTCTTTCTTTCTTTTTTTTGGTCCTCTGTACTTATAATGTCAGTCTGTGTTGGAAATGAAATTGATCTGATGAATTGGGTCTGTCCCACGAAAGCTCATCACCAAATAAATCACATTGTTAGTCTTTAAAGTGCCACGTAAAGTAACTGAGACATTCAGATATTTCTTCAATTTATGCTATTGGGGAGCAGGGATACAATATGTTTAAATTCCTTGACTTTACTGAAGATGGTCACACAGATGACTGTAAAGATGTTATGAATATATCTGATGCACACTTTATGTATCAGGGAAATGTGGCTTAGGAAAGAGCATGTTTTCTCTGGAGACTCCAAAGCTATGGGAAAATGTTGAATTCCATTGTGAAAGACCCATTTTTAAATGCTTTCAGCTAAAAAAAACCTGAGTACTGGAGGTCTTTTTCTCCTCAGGTTACTCACCTAACAAGCACCTGCAACTCCATTGACTTCACTTGGACTTGATCCTGCTCATTACAACTGAAAACTAAGCCACAATAATTTGTTCTGCTGATTCCTATTTGTATGTTATTGACTATTTTAAAATAGTTTCCTTGGATTTGAAACACGATTCACCACTCTTCCATAATTTTAAATAAGATTGTAAAATTGGCTGAGGTAGTTTTGACCAAAAAAAATCCACAAAAACCCTGCAAAAAACTGAAATTTCTCAGAATGTGAAAACTAACCAAATTGTTCGAAAAAGCTAGTAACTTTACCTGACCCCCTGCATTTATTTTATACACTTATTTCCCACCATGGCTGTAAGTAGAATGATGAGTTAATTTTGTTTTATCTATGTTCTTACAAATGAAACAGAACTCCTCCAATCTGACACATTTCTCAGACTGAGACATATACATACGTGTGAAATCCTGGAAAGTATTGAGAAAGGTAATATTAAGCTAACTCCACCTAAATGCTGAACACTAAAGATGGGCCAAGTCCTAAATTCCCTGAAGCTGTATGGATGCCTAATAAGCCCTTTGCAGCCTCTTAGGGCAGCCACACACTGAGATGCCAAGGCCAGGGAGACATGTCTCTTTCCCAGCCACAGCTGCTGGGTCCAGAGCAGTACATGTCTCCCCTGGCCATGGCAGCAATTTGCTGAGGGCAAGGAACACCCCTCTGCCCTGGCTGCATCAGCTCCCTGCCCAGACCAGAGAAGAGATGTTTTCCCTGGTCTCAGCATGGACCTGCTGTGGTTGGGGGAGAGAGACATGCCTCCAGCTCCAGCAAGGAGCTGCTGCTGTGAGGGGGAGAGAAGAGGAGCTTTCTCAAAGATCTCTCCCTCACATTGCCATCTTCATCAACACAGACCTTTTGTAGTCAGGAGAGAGACATCCTTCCCCAGTCCAATCCAACTTCACTGGAGCTGCCACAGGTGACAGAGAGGTGCCTTTCACCTGGCTTGGAGTCCGTCCTGTGAGAGAGAACTGGTTGTAAAGACTCTTCCCAGGAGAGAAGTCTCCCCAGAAACCCCTCATCCCCAGCCTCGCCCCAGAGCCTGAACCCCCAGCCAGAGCCCTCATCCCTTCCACCGCTGACTCCCTCACGCATTCCAACTCCTTGGCCAAACCCCTGCCACAGGTCATCCATGTGCAGAATGAATTTCATTTTCAGCACCAATATGGTGGTGTGTTGCAGATCATCTCTCTATTGGTGCACAGAACAAAATTAATTCTGTAATGAACATAGAACATAGAAATTAGAGGGAACATCTGGAATGGGAACATCGACAAATTTCAGGGTTTACCGCAATTTTTCTATGAGATCCATTTTATGCAGGAGCTTGAGACACAGAGATCCCAGATGCTGTAGTTTGCACCTGTCTGGAGCCCCGCTGCAGTCATTGGGACTCTGTGTGGTGGCCGTATTCCTCCCATGCACAGCATATTACAGGATCCTGGCCAAAATTTGGCCCTGGATCCAAATGTGAACTTCCCAAAGGCTTGGCTGGGAGTTAAGATCTAATGTTTTGGTTTAGAGACGTAAGAGATGACAGTGCACTGAGTGGCACAAGGTGGATGTAATAAACTTCTTCTGTGGAACAAACAACTGTAAATACTATAGCAAAGATATATCAGACACACAAATCACTCAAAATGAGTGGTGAGAAGGTCATCTCCCAAGTCCCACCCTGGACAGTGTAGACGTGTCTGCTAGGGCCATTTGCCCCACCACCACCAGGGCAGGGAAGGCCAAAACACTTCTCAGGAGACTAGGAGCCACTCAGTTTTGCGCAGATTACAGTCTCTGTGGGGCTCAGTTCACCTTTAACTGAGCTGCAGGCAAGCAGTACAGAAGGAGACTGCCCTGGGGCAGGCCATGGCAGCAGTGACTATAAGTCCAGCCCCTTACAACAGGGCTGACTGAAACAGTAAGTAATCCTGGCCCTGGGTCAGGGCACGGCAGAAGCTGAGGTAAGGCTCAGCTCCCTTTTTTGCAGGGCTGAGCAAACAGACTGTATACAAGCCCTGGCTCTGAAGCAGGGCAGGGCAGAAGTCAATGTAGGGCTCAGCACGTCGTAGCAGGGCTGAGCGAGCAAACAGCATATAAGTGGTTTGCCAGGGAGCAGGACGAGGCAATTGTCTGTGGAAGGCTTAGCTTCCTTTCAGCAGGGCTGAGCGAACAAACAATACTTAAATGCCTTCCTTGCCCTGGAGCAGGGTAGAGAAGAAGGTGCACAACCAAGGCACTGTGGGTCCAGAGAAGTGAAGGGCTACCTCTCCACCGCATCCCATCCTGGGGCCCTAACAGCACTCCACACTAGCTGCCAGTAGGTGTGGAAACAAGCTGCAACACACTGGCATAGGCTCTGGCGGGGCATTCCCCAGGCTAGTTCCTACCTCCAGTTGCATGAGCCTGGTGTCCCACTCAGGGTCATTTGAGAGATTGGGCCAGTCCACATACTCATAGTAAGTGACTGATAGCAGATCCAGAGACTCAAACATGTCCATGTCCTTGGGGTAGGTGAATACCAACAGGTCTGTAGGCTCATGCAGGTCCTTTTCCTCCAGATAGGTAGCTGCCAGCCGGTCCATAGGCTTGGGCAGATCAGGGCGTCCCAGGTAGTGAGGCCACAGCAGAGCAGGGCGCTCAGGTAGATTGGGGAACTCAGGGTAGCAGGCAAGCAGCAGGCCCAGATATGCCTCTGGAGTCTGGTCGGGGTGGCTGGCTGACCAGTAGGGCCAGTCCACCCGTCCGGCATGGGCCCTTTGTCTCCTGCTCTCAGGAGCCTGGCCAGAGCCCCCTGGTCAGCTCAGAGGCCACCACTTTAATGACCCTGGGCCCTGCCTCTGGCGCTGCCTGCCTGGTATGTCAGTCCCTGAAGGGGCAGGGCATGAGTGCTCTGGTTGCTTCCATCAAGGCCACTGGGAAGCTTCCTATGCTTCTGGGGTGGGAGAAGGCCACAGCACCTCGCTAGGACAGACAATACTGATGATGATCAAAATAATGGTTTTAGAAAAGCTAGTGTATCAAATGTTGCTGATAGTTACAGCACTGAAGAGATCCCATTACCATGGCCAAAGGAACATCAAGGGAACTGTATACCTTTGTCATAATGATTTCCATCAAATGTCATACCCTAACCATGGCTGAAGTGGTTTTAGCTGAAGATAGAGGGATAGAAAAAGCTGTTACAGAACATGCACAGCTAACAGCTCTGAAATAAAAGGAAGTAAAGAATTACAAAACATCTAGAAAACTGTCAACACAAACTTCATTCTGTTGTATTTCCTATTGTGGAAGATTCTTACGGCAAAAAAAAAAAAAACTTGAAAGAATAGATGTACAAGGAATCTCAAGAGAAAAAATAATAGAAAAAGAAAAACTGGTGATACGGAAACTGGATATAAGAAATTTAATTATGGAGAGACAATTTCAGTTACATGCAGTTTAGGCTACTTCCAGGTATAGCCCACTAAACCAAACCTTTAAAGTCAAGGAAATACCATGTTATGGAAGAACCTCCTGTACAGCTGGACATCTCAGAAAATGCTGTCGATAAACAGGATCATCCTTTTTTAGTCCAAAATATATTTCAAACCCACTATAGACTTGCCATGACTTTAGAATTTACTGTTCGTTGCAGAGGGTGCGTATCACAATCTGTCATTATGGTTATATAAGTCCATATTCTTGTCCTAGACTGAAATTGTAGATCGTACACGGGAAAATCTCCAAATGTTAATGGGAAGTCATACAGAAAAAAATCTGGCAAAGACACTGACATTTCCATCCAGTATTTGTAGAATATGAATGGGTGTAAGGTGATGCCAGTTGCAGATATACACTCAGAGCGTTGAACAAACATTAACTCTTAATTCTTCCTCCCCTGGTGGAGACAATGGAAACAAAGATTTTTTTTTTTCTGGGCCTGCTCCCTGGTGACCGTATGGGCCAGACATCCATGAATCTGCTGCCATTGTGCTTCCTGTAATCTGTTTCAGATCATCGCGGAGTGTACAGTGTGTCACAGTGACTGAGATATGAGTCCTGTACCAGTTAAGATATAAATAACTTTTGTATGTACATCTTTACCCAGACTAGGCAAAGCTGCACTTCTTGGGGAGAGCTAACCGTAGGGAAGACCAAACCTTGGGGCAGAGGAGGAAACAAGCTATATTCAAGTTGTAGTATAAGTGGACAAATAAGTTAAACTTCAAGCATAAAGCATGTAATTTTTGGTATGCTATAATACAAAAATAGCTTGACCAATTTCCCATCCGTCCCCCACCAAAAAAAAACATTTAATTTTGGTCTGAGATGAAGCACAATAATTTGCAGTCAGAATGTGGTTAGTTAGACAAAGTTAAAAGGTGCTTACTAATAATGTTTAGAATAGAATAGGTCTTTTTTTAATTTTAGGGTGATGACATTGATCCTTAAATCATTTAGGTTTTTCATCTTACATGGTCCATTTATGAGGAAATATTGATTAGTGTCACATTAGAACTGTGGTGTTGGTCATAGATTTACAGGGAACCCAAAGATTCAACAAACAAAAGCCAAAAAATTAAGTCCATTAGATGTCGGAAGCCTGCTAAACAGCCCATGGGGCCACTGTACCACTGTGCTGCCAAAGAAGCACTCGAGGATAAGGTCATTGAGGAGAAACTAAATGAATTCTTTGTTTTAATTGTCATGTCTGAGGATATGCGGGATCTGAGTCATTCTTTTTAGGTTTCAGATCCGAGGAACTGTCCCACATGTAGGCATCTCTAGAGGAGGTTTTGGAACAAACTGATAAATTAAAAGCAATAAGTCACCAGGTCCAAATGAAGGAACTTACATCCGAAATTGCAGAACTATTAACAGCACTTTGTAACCTATCTTTTGATTCAGCTTCTGTACCAAATGGCTGCAGGATTGCTAATGTGATCCCAAGTATTTTTGGGGGTTTTTTGATTTTTTTTTTTTTTTAAAAAAGCTTCAGAGGTAATCCTGGCAATTACAGACTGGCAAACCTGATTTCACACTGACCAAGTTGGTTGAAACTATAATAAAGAACAGTATTGTCTGATGCACAAATGAACATAATTTGTTGAGGAAGAGTCAGTATTTTTTTTTTGTGGGTGAAGGACAAATCACGTCTCTCTAATTTTGAGGGAGTCAACAAGCATGTAGACAAGGAGAATCCAACAGAAATAGTATACTCTGATTTTCAGAAAGCTTTTGACAATGTCCCTCACCAAAGGCTCTTAAGCAAAGTAAGCCAATATGGGATAAGAGAGAAGGTCCTCTCATGAACAGATAACTGATTAAAAGGTAGGAAACAATGGGTAGGAATGAATGGTAATTTTTCAGAATGGAGAGAGGTAAATAGTGGTGTCCCTCCCTGCCCTCCTGAGATCTGTTCTGGGACCAGTCCTATTCAATATATCCATAAATTGTATGGAAAGAAGGGTTAAGTAGTGAACTGGCAACATTTGCAGATGATGGAAGACTACCTGTGTTAGTCAAGTGTCAAGAAAACTTTGAAGAACTACAAAAGAATCTCACAAAAGTGGATAATTGGGCAACATCATGGCAGATGACGTTCAAAGTTGATAAATTTAAATTAATGTACATTGAAAAACATAATCCCAACTATAAATATACAATGATGTGGTTAAAATTAGGAGTTACCACTCAAGTGTAATATCTTGGAATCATTCTGGATAGTTCTCTGACAAACATCCACTCAATGTTCAGGGACAGTCGCAAAAAGCAAACAATGTTAGGAATCATTAAGAAGGAGATCTACAATAAGACAGAAAATATCATACTGCCTCTACTTAAATGCATGGTACACCCACATCTCAAATACTGAAGGCATCTGTGGTTATTCCACCTCAAGAAAAGAGGTAATGCAATTTGAAAAAAGTCTAGAAAATAGCAACAAAATTATTAGAGGTATGCAACAATGGCCATATGATGAAAGATTGATAAAACTAGGAATTTTCATCTTGAAAAAGGGGAGTAAGGGATGGGGAATGAGAATAGAGATTGGTAAAAGCATGACTGGTGTGGAGAAAGTTAATATGGAACTTTTAATTACTCCTTCTCATAACACAAGAAGTAGGGGTCAGCCAACTAAATTAATAGGCAACAGGTTTATAAACAGAGAGAAGAGTTTCCTCACACAACACACAGTCAACCTGTGGAACTCTTTGCCAGAGGATGTTGTGAAGGACAAAACTATTACTGGTTTCAGAAAGAATAGATAAATTCCTGAAGGATTATGTCATTATGTCATTATGTCCTCAGCCTTTGTTTGCCAGGAGCTGGTAATGGGTGATAGGGGATGGATCCCTCTATGAACCTGTTCTGTTTGTAGAGCTGATGGATGGGGTCATCAGCTGGTGGGACTTAACCCACAACCTAAGTTGCTATCATAAGTCACTGCTATCACATGAGAAGAAAGGCAACTGTCTTTTAGCTAAGGCTATAGAGGAAACACCATTCCCCCTTCTCAATAGTCTCAGTACCTCTGGGTTATGTGTTTGTTCCCTTTGAGAACTTGACATTGACCATTGTAAGAAGAAAGTATACCAGGATAGATGGGTCTATGGTGTGATCTAATATGGCCATTCCTATGTGCTCATGTCAGAAAGGAATTTATTACAAATATAAAACTAATCTTAGATCTCCTTAAAAAGAACACTTTAACTGAGAATTCCCCCATCAATCATTGTACGAAATAGTCAGTACTTGGGTAAAACCTGGAACCAGGAGATACATGGCAAAAATACTTAAACTAATCAGCTTTAAACAATCATCCAGGCTCAGTTATTTGTTTTTTCTTGGATGAAGCTCATTAAGCTAGTAAATTGCTAGACTATAGTACACTTCTGGTACTGCAGGCCAGTTTCATAAACCCATGTCTCCAATTTACTTTGGTTTTATCCAATCAGCCTCATTTTTTTTTAATTTTTATTTTCAGGATACATACCATTTATTTTTTCAATTTTTCTTTAAAATATTACTTATTACTTCTGACCACCCAAACACCACCTAAAATAAATAAACCCAAATTAGAACCCTAATAACTCAGGTCTTCTCTTCACTGCATTGCTGACTTGGGATATAACTAGTTTTGTCCCTAAGCTGGTTCATGCTCATATGCACAGATCACTAGCTTGAGTTAAGTAGTGTTTAAGCCTGAGGTAACTGGCCTTTTGAGAGGGTCAGGTGGAGGGAAAAAAAAGTCTAAGGGCTGCTGCAAATTTGTGGTTTGCAGGTATTTCCAGAAAAAAGTAATAAGTAGTAGTATTCAGTCAAACAATGATTCACTTGGCCCAAAACCATGTTTCATTTTTATCTCAGGCATTTTAAATGTCTTTAATTTCTTAACCAAATTGAAGAGAAGTTGGGAACATATTAATTTTGAATTGAAAAAAAAATCAAGACTGCATTTTGAAAATTACAGTATATAACATTTCATTTTTTCCCTGAATTATTTGAGGTTATTTTGACCTAAACCACTTGACAAAATCAATATAGATTTTTGAAATGGTTGTGTCACTGAATCTGCAATTTTGACTGATTTTTTTATTTTTTTTTAGTTGAACAGCTTTGCCCAGCTGTACTGCTCATGATTCAACTAGTAACAGAGTGCAGATGCAACCACTTGAATTACAACTCATCAGCTGCTTATCAGATCACTCTGTGTTATTCCAGTGTGATCATTCTTTCCCAAACAAGGCTACTTGAGCAAATAATGCGGTGAAGAGAAAACCAAGTGTTGGTCCACTTTTTGATGGGAAGCAGCAGCAGTTTTGCCTTCCTTCCAGCACCACCTTCATAATACCAGATTCTGTTATACAAGATACAATAACAGCACTTAGATACTATGACAAAGCTAGTCCAATTCCTGGGCCTCTGTCCTCTGGTCAGTCCATTAGCACCCCTTAACGGCCCTGTTGCCCTCACTGGGGCAAGGGGTGGCCTGGGAGGGACCCAGCACCCGCCCACTCATGCCGGGCTGTGGCCCAGGGACCTTGTGCAGCTGCCAATGGGAGGAGCTGACTCTCTTAGTCCTTGGCCCAGCAACTCTCCTCCCTGGGCCACTTCCCCAGACAATTACCCCTGGTACCTTCTCCAGGCTGTAGCAGTCACAGGTCCTCACTCTTGATCTTGTAGAAGCTCCCACTCTCCCTCTGTGATCTCCGGTATTCCTGCTGCTCTCCTCTGCTGCTCTCAGACCTGTTCTCTCTCTGCTCCTGTCTCCTTGCATCTCTCTGCTCAGCGCCTGCTCTCTCCCCCTGCCCTTCCCACTGTAGAGGGTTTTAAAGGCCTCTTATTAGCCCAGTCATTGGAGACAGCTGGTTTTAATTAGGCTGAGCCATCTCCCACCCAGCTGCCTCTGATTGCCCTGCAAGCCCTTCTGCTGGTTTGGGCTTCCTTCACCCTGGCCCTGCCACAATACCCTCATAGATGACCTAAAATGGAGTCTAATATTGTGACTTGTTATGGATCTAAACCAGGGATTCCCAGCCTATGGGTCAGGACCCAAACATGGGTTGCCATTAGATTTTCTAAGGGTCGCCGGCTGGGAGGCTCCAACCCACATGTGGCTCCTTAAGGAGTCACTTGTGGCTCCGGATGCTGCTGCCTGACTTCTCCGACTCCCAGTCCCTACCCTGCCACGCTAAAATGGAACTCTGTTTAATTGGATTAATGACCAGCAGGAGGGATCCAGCCATTAAACCAATTAAATTGAGTCTTATTTCAATGTGGCAGGGCATGGAACTGCCCATGCTGCAGGTGGGGGAAGGGAGAAGAAGAGTTGGGAGGTTTAAGTCTGGGGGTAGGGGGGCAGTTTGGTGCTGCGAGGGGTTTAAGCCAAGGGCAAAAGGGAAGAACCTCCCCGCACCCTGGGTTTTGAATTGCCTTGGGTCACAAAGTCTTACTGAATTATCAAAATGGGTCACCATCTCAAAAAGGTTGGGAACTGCTGATCTAGACAAAACTTTATCACTTGCAAACAGTGCAATTTTTGCTTCAACTTGAGCCTGTCTACAGACAATATATAGCTTCAGCTTTTACAAAATGGTTGACTACATGGGGGGAAGCCCTCTAATTGGTTGCTTTCCCACCTCCTACTAAGAAACGACCAGCACAGATGATGCAAGAAGCAGGATGAACAGTCTCTCCTATGTCCTAGGATACAGAGGAGTTGGTGGAAGGGTGCAGGAGGAGAGGAGCAACTGGTACCACGTTCACAGTGTGGGAGGAAGAAGCAAAAAAAAGTTTAGCATCTCAGAGTGGCTCTTCACACCCACATTGATGCCCCTGGTGGGGAAATATGAGTTAGCTGAATCCTGTTCTTTCTGCCCTCTCCCACAAAGCTGCAATACTATGACTAGAAGGAGGGAGAAGAGGACCTCCCATGGAATTCCCCATCTCCACACAATCACATGGGAAGAGTGTGGGAACTGCACACACGTGCTGGAAGGAAAGCACGGTGCAGAATTATTTTACAGGTTTTTGAGTGGAGCCCATGGAGTGTGTTAAGAGTGCAAAATTAAATGATTTATGGCTGGATGTGAAGAGTTAATGTAGGAGGAGGGCCACAAAAGAGGGAGTTATAGAAAGAAACAGGAGAGAAGGAGTGTCAAGAGGTCGCAGCATCATTCTGCACGGCTGGAGACAGAGGAGCACAGGCAGACTGTGAGAGAAGAGAAGCAGGTGGAATTCCACACAGCTAGAAGTTTTCAATCAGTACTAGCACCTCAACATGGAAATTGTGAAAGACACCTCTCAATGTGCAGCTGGTCCAAGAGATTAGAGATGAGCACTTGTAGATGGTAACTCACCCCAACCTGTACGAGAATCAAGCTTCCCCACAAAGAGTTTTCCAGTCATCCGAGGAAAACAAAATAGTCTTTGCTGTAGGTTAAACCCTCAGAAGAGTTGAAAGAAAGTTCTGCAAATGACAGGCAGACAACAGGACAACAGAGCCAAGACACAAGACACAGCTTTAAGATTGGATAGGCTATTGAAGTTGACCAGTAAAGGTCTGATAGTGGTGGTTCATATTGACACTTACACCACTGTAAAAGGAGATCTCAGAGATAATAGGGGACCTCAGGGAAATAAGTGTCCTACTTATTAAGTGAGCAGAAGCATCTACATGTAAACCACAAGCTAGCTAAGTTCTGTACAATAGAGGATTTTGGTTTTGTTGAAGGTTAGTCCTCCTTCTCTAGACAGAGGAGGCTTGATCATTTGGATGGCCTCCAGTTCTCTAGAATGGGAAGCTAGACAAATTCAGAGTTTCCTCATGGCCAGCCTGACTAGAGTAGTCAGGAATTTAAAGAGGGGTATTAAAAGAAGGAAAATATAGTGCTCTCTTTAGCATGACGTTGAGATCTTGAGAATAAAATTAATCAAGAAACCAGAGGACATGAAGAGAAACAAATTTCTAAGGCAATAGCTACAGTGTAGTGGTAACTCAGAATAATTTACACAATGCAAAGTGTGTAATTTATTTTGAGTTAACTTATTTCAAGCTTGGTGCTGTTCACACAGCACCAAAGTTCAAAATAAGTGTCTATTTCAAATTTTCTGCTACCACTTGTATAATGAGGGGTACCAGAACTTGAACGCTTATGGCTCCATGTCCTACCTGATCCGACTGAACAGACCAGTTTTGTTGACAAAAGCTGCCCATGTGGATACAGCCAAGAAGTCTAACATGGAGCATTACTGTGTTAGACCCCATCTTGTCGGATAAAGAGGAACTGATCACAAAAGTACATACTAATGGTAACTAATGTTCTTGAGTTGTTCCCATTTATAATAGGCAAGACAATAATGACCACACTACCAACATGCTTTAAAAAGGCCAATTACACAAAGTTGAGAACAATTACTAGCTGAATCATCTGGGAAGAAGTATTTAATCAGAAAAAGTGTGTATAATATTTGGAAGTTATGTAAGAATGCTTTACTAGATGCCTCAGTGGCTTAGTCTGTATTCCACTGGAGACATTGACTGGAGGATCCTCCACGGTGCTGTGAACATGGGTGCATACTTGGTGCAGTTCAGCCTTGCCCCTGACACTTGTTCCTGTTGTGGCATGTGGGAGACAATAGCACACATCTATCTTGAATATGCCAGGTTACAGCGTCTCTTCTGTCTCCTCCAGAACCTTCTGTTGAGTTTGTGGAATAATTTACCAAAGTTCTTGGTGAACTCTTCATTCCTGCCAATGTTTAATTAGGATTTGATTTTTTAAAATATATGTTCTAGAAATTATTCTGGGGATGCTGTATGTCCTTCAGTAAACAGATTAGACTAGATAATCACAGTGTTCCTTTCTGGCCTTGGAATGTATACGGTTCATATAGCTAGGGAATGCACTAGCCAAAATAATTTCTCACTATAAATTAGTAGCACTAATTATCACACACACATTGGTGGTAGGAAGCGAGAGTTGAAAAATGAGAAGAGAACCCCAAAACACTCTTTTAAAAAAATTGTATGGTTTTGCAGTGTCTTACTTATGATGTTGGAACTATTGGGGCTGTCAATACTTCTTACCAAAAGTTGCTCCGAACTAACTAAATACAATTGGAGAAAGAGAGGAAGAAACCAGCTCTACCCTGTGTACCTGGCAATTGATTCCCCTTTCTCTTAAATCTTTAAACATAACTAGGGGAAGAGGTTAACTAACTAATAATTCATTACTATAATAACCCTTTTGCAAATCTACCTGTTGGAGTTTCCACATACCCTATAGCAGCGTGCACTGTGACATACGCATCTGTGGAGATTGCCTTTTTTGAGACACTAGCTCTCACTAGAATTACTCCAGACATATGTTGATGTAATTGAAAGAAGAATTTGGACCACTGGATGGGACTTCTTTCCCTCAGACAATTTCTTTCTTTTTTGGAAAACATGAAAGTTTAAAGAGAAACTTAGCTTCTCTAAATTATTTACAATTCATTTTAGACTTGAAGGGTAAATGCCAGCCATGACTTTTAGAAATTGCCTTGCCAGTTGTTTCATTAGTTCAACAACATATAAGCTGATAGGGCATAATTCTCCCCTCACTTACTCTTGTTCAAATGAGAGCTACATCCTAAATTTTTTTGTCATTGTATAGAATAAAAGAAGTATCAGAAACAGAACAAACCTTTGGTTTGGAAGAAGGAAAAGAAAAAGAAAGAAAGGAAAAAGAAACTGCTGAAACAGGGAATTACCTGAGAGCTAGTTAGTAGTAAAATATAAACACTAAACCATCTCCATAAAGAAAGTGAAAATAAAATATCTCTCTCCTAATTATATTAATTCCCATTTCATGTTAGTCATATATTTTGTAAGCTTTCAGGACCAAATACTAGCATAAACCCAGGAACTGTACAGCAGTTATAATTCTGTTGAGACATAGAAGTGCAAAAAAGAAAGGCAGAAAACATAAGTAATAGAATTGTAATTATTCTGACTTTTAGATATATAGTCAAAAGACAAAAGAATAAGCTAAGTCTGAGCTGTTTCACTGAGAATAAATTTTTTTGTATGTATGGTTTTTAACTATGACAAATTCCCCGCAGATTCTAGTTTGTGCAGCTGAGTAATACATAGCAAATTACTTGCCTTTCAAATGTAAAATGTTAAGTTCTCTAGTCTTCCGAGTTGTCTAGTACCCCTAGTAACTTCATAGTACTTTTCATCTGTTTACTGATAAGTCGAAAATGAGTACCAAGCTGTTTTGTGTTACATTTATGTTTTTACATGGGGATCTCTTTTGTATATATGGCATGTGACAAAGGACTTTGGGGTCGTGTGATTCAAAGGCATGAAATTCAGGATACTGGGGATTCTCATGCTTTCATTCACCTTTCAGTCTGATTTAACCAACCTTCTTTAATGTACACACTTTCTTTGGTCCTCTCTCAAGGTTTTATTACCACAAACATTTCGCAGTTAAACAGCGCTTTCACCTGAAGTACTCAAAGAATTTTGAAAATGTGTGTTTTTATCATCCCAGTTTTATAGATGAAAAAATGGAGGGATAAGGGACTCTGTGACATGTACTATAAGACTCAGTGTATGTACTTGCATTGGAAAAGACCTTGTTTAAGTCTTGGACTTACACTTAGAAATGAGATTGGTTAAGAAGAGCCCTGAAGAGTATTCCTAGATGAGAAAGTTTTTGAGTTATAAACCAATAACAAATCAAACCTTTCACATCTAATGACACTCAATTATCAATACAGCATGTATTATCATCAGTGTAGTGTACAGCAGTGATCTGAAATTAATAAATGCGGGGAAAGCCATAACATCCACATCAAGAATTTATAAAGGGGAGGCAATAACATCTGGCAAGACTAGAATCTGTGGTTTTGCACTACATTATTTTATATATCAAACTGTCTGACTAACGGAGTGAGAGAACTTAGCTGTACAGTAACAATTGTGTTCTAACTTGAATGAAAATACCATTTACTGATTTGAATCATGTCTGTACCTCCTGACTGGATTTGGAACATCCTGATTTTCAAAGAAGAAGGGCTCTGAAAAACTTAATTGCTAGCCCAAAGCAAAACACCAGACCACGAGGCACCATATACTGGGGTATAGACTTAGATTGGATTTGTTCCCTTCTTACACAGCTGACTTCTGTACTTCAGGTCAGCTGATGCTGATTGGAGGAATTATAGGTTCATAGAATCATAGAATTCTAGGGCTGGAAGGAACTTCAGGAGGTCACCTAATCCAGCCCCCTGACTAAAGTAGGATCAACACCGACTAAATCATCCCAGCCATGACTATGTCAAGCCAGGACGTAAAAACCTCTAGGGATGGAGATTCCACCACCTCTCTTCGTAACACATTCCAGTCTTTCACCACCCTCCTGGTGAAATAGTTTTTCCTAATATCCAGCCTACATCTCTGCTCTGTATGTTCAGACCATTGCTTCTTGTTCTGCCATCTGTCACCACTGAGACCAGTCTCTCTCCATCCTCTTTAGACCTGCCTTTCAGAAAGTTGAAGACTGCTATCAAATCACCCCTCAATTGTTCTCTTCTGCAAACTAAATAAGCCCAAATATCTCAGCCTCGCCTCGAAGGTCATGTGATCCATGCCCTTAATCGTTTTTGTTGCCCTCAGCTGAACCCTCTCCAATGTGTCCACATACTTTCATACTGGGGGGACCAGAACTGGATGCAATGCTCCAGATGTGGCTTCATCAAGTGCCAAGTACAGGAGAACTAATAACTCTAGATCTGCTGGAAATGCTTGTCCTAATGCAGCCCAATATGCCATTAGCTTTCTTGGCTACAAGGGCACACTTTTGACTCATATCCAGCCTCTCATCCACTATAATCCCCAGGTCCTTTTCTGCTGCACTGCTTCTTAGCCAGGCGGTCCCCAGCCTGTAACAGTGCTTGGGATTTTTCCATCCCATGTGCAGAAGTCTGCACTTGTCATTGTTGAACCTCATCAAATTTCTTTTGGCCCAATCCTCCAATTTGTCTATGTTGTTCTGAGCCCTATCCCTACCCTCCAATGTATCTACCTGACCTCCCTACCTCCATGTCATCTGCAAATTTTCTGGGGGTGCAATCCATCCCCTTATCCAGGTCATTGAGAAAGATGTCGAACAGCGCTGACTCTAGAACCGATCTGTGGGGCATGCCACTTGAAACCGACTGCCAACCAGACATTCAGCCATTGACCACGATCTGTTGGGCCTGTCCATCAAGCCAGTTTTCTATCCATCTTACAGTCCATGTATCCAATCCATGCTTCCTTAACTTATGAGCAAGAGCATTGTGGGAGACTGTATCAAAAGGTTTGCTAAGGTCAAGCTATATCATATCCATTGATTTCCCCATGTCCACAGAGCCAGTTACCTCATCATAGAAGCTAATCAGATTGTTCAGGCACAATGTGCCCTAGGTGAATCCATGTTGATTGCTCTTGATTACTTTCCCCTCTTCCAAGTGTTCCAAAATAAATTCCTTGAGGATTCCTTTCATGACGTTTCCATGGACTGAGGTGAGGCTGACCGATCTATAGTTCACTCAGTTGTTCTTTTCCTTTATAAAGATGGGCACTACATTTGCCTTTTTCTAATCATCTGGGACCTTTCCAGGTCACCACGAGTTTTCAAAGATAGTAGCCAAAGGCTCTGCAATGACATCTGCTAATTCCCTCAGCATCCCTGGATGCATTAAATCCTCTCTAATCCAGAACTCTCTGGTCTGGCAGCATCCATCAACCAGCATGATTTTAGTTAGCCAGATGGCCACTTATCATGGGTGTGGCCAAGTTTCCCAGGGTCCCATAAAGTTTGTTTATAGCCACCAGTCCCAGCTCTCAGCGTTCTGTGCTGTTACTTAGCTCTATTTTACCCCTAAATGTCTTCCAAGAGCCCAGTAAGCAGTGAAAGTGTTGGAAATGTGCTAGAAAATTCTCTCATCTGGCATTGGGCAGGCCCTGAGGGTGCTGGACAAGAGGTTCAACTTGTACATCTGAACTCCCTGCCCTTCAGTATCCTATTAACTCTGGCTCCTTGGGCAGATTTTATTTGATTTGCTACCCCCCGACCCCCACCCCCACCCCAAACTAGTTGTGAAGGTATCCATCTTCACTTCTTCCCCTCTTTCACCGGCCCTTATGGCTAAATTCAACTGACAGTCTTTAGACGGGGGGCTACTAGAATATACTCACTCTGCTTTGCTGTGTATAGCTGAGCATCTTCTCATGTATTCATTTGTCTTTCAGAGGATGTTTCTCACTTCTGTGGTTTGCCCTAATAATTTGTTTCCATCTGTCTCAGAACAGTCTCCTGGAACAGACTCTACTTATATCTCTTAAGAATACACTTCCTAAATGCAACATGGCCAGATGCTCAGCTGGCATAAATCGACTTAGCTCCGCTGAAGTCAGTGGAGCAACACCAATTACCACTAGCTAAGAATGTGATTTCATGTCTTAATGTTTTCAGTGAGAATCTTTCCTTGGATCCTCTGTGAGCTGTCAGCATAGGGTCTGCATTTAACTTAAGAGAGGATATAAGATGGAGTGGTTTTGAGACACGAATAAGGCAGAGCTGAAATGGCCTGTAATCATTGCCATCAGAAATTTTCCAAAAGGCTGCAGTTCTCATTAACCAAAAGTTTCACCCACCTGCTAGTTTCATTACTATCTTATGTGGACTGTCCACAAACCAACATTTCTGAGAGTCAAGCAAACTAAAGCAAATAAATAAACAAAGATAATGCAAGAAACTTAAGTATGTAACTTATTAAGAGAAAAGCATGCTTTTAACCCTAGGTAACACAGAGCTGTTAGACAACATTATTACACTCACAGATGATTTCTATTAATTTGCTATTTCTAAATTATCTTCTCTTAACTAAATGAGTTAGCTATGCTATCAATATCTTTTTCTTTCTGAACGGTAACAAAGAGGTAGCCATATTAGTCTGTACTCCAACAAAACAAAGCAGCAGAAATGTAACACTTTAAAGACTAACATAATGATTTATTTGGAGATGAGTTTTCGTGGGACAGACCTACTTCATCAGATCCAATTAAGTGGGTCTCTCCCATGAACGCTCATCACCGAATAAATCATTTTGTTAGTCTTTAAAGTGCTGCTTTTCTGCTGCTTTATTCTCTTTCTCAGACATTCAGGATGCTAATCCACCACCTTGTGTACATAACTCTGGCTTTGGCATTACTAAAGCCATGTCTACACTGCAAAATTAAGTCCACATAAGTTACCTACAGCTGCCACACTATGCTCCTGGTGTCAACAGTGTGTGTCCTCACCAGCAGTGCATCCATCAATGTAGAAACCAGTGCACCATATGTGGCTATCCCACTGTACAGTTTGCCAAGTTTTAGAACTGGGTGATTTGAGAAGGGTTTGCAATGCCTTATGGAGGCAAATGAGTCATGCAGGAGCTATTTGGAACAGTCCTTAGCATCAGTCCCAGAGCATGCTATTAGGTTTTTTGCCTCTTTTCAAAAGTCCCACAGACCTGTGCAGCCATCATCTCTGCAAGAAGCATGGGCCCTGCACTGCTTTGCAATACTGCGATGAGCGTTTCAAACAAAATCCATCTGACTCTTCCATATTCTAGAGTTGTGAGATGGAATACAATGGTAGGCTGCTGGTATTCATGGAGCAGCATGGTGATCTTGCATTTCTGGGCCTGAGAAACAAGCATTGACTGGTATGATTGCATCATTATGCAGGGATAGGATGACAAGAAGTGGCTGAAGAACCTTCATATGTGCAGGACTGTATTCATTGACCTATGTGCAGAGCTTGCCCCAGCCTTCCAGAGCAGCAACACCAAAATGAGAACTGAACTCATGAAGGAAAAGCAAATGGTAATCACTGTGGCTGTGGCTACACTGCATTACACTTTTGGAATCAGAATGCAAATGAGTGAGATCAAAAATGCAAATGAAGTGCAGATTTTCATATCTCATGCCTCATTTGAATATTTTCATGCAATCGCACCTCCAAAAGAGGATTATCCGGAAGAAAAAATAGCTGTGTAGATGGGGTTTCTTTGAAAACAAACCCTATTTTTGAAAGACCCCTTCTTTCTATTTTGTTTCAGAAAGAAGTGTTCTTTCAAAAAGCCTTTTCCAGAATTGTGGTCATGCAAAAATATACAAATGAAGTGCAAAATATGTAAATCTGTTCTTCATTTGAATTTTTGATCTTGCTTACTTGTGTTCTGCTTCTGAAAGCAGAATGCAGTATAGCTGCAGCCAGTATGGAAGCAGATCAGTCAGGAATTAATCTGAAGTTGGAAAAGCCACCATGGGAGTTACTGTGGTACCTGTGCAGTACCAGAAATTGTGTCCTACTATAAAGAACTGGGACTCTGGTCAATGTGTGGGAAATAGTAGTTGGTTTGCAGCAATAGGGTTTCCGAACTCTAGAGGAGTGGTAGATGGTACACATATCCCTATTTTGGCACCAGATCACCTTGTGACAGAATATGTCTACAGAAAAGTCTGTTTTTCTATAGTATTACAAGTTCTGGTAGATCATCCAGGTCATTTTACCAACATCAATGTGGGTTGATCAAAAAAGGCGCATGACACATACATCATTTAGAACACAATATTGTACAGAAGGGACTTTTTAACAGACCAAAAGATTACCATTGGGGGTATTGAAGTGCCACTAGTGATCCTGGGAGACCCAACTTACACCTTATTCCATGGCTTGTGAAACTATACACTGACTATCTCAACAGCATCAAAGAGCACTTCTGCAACAGGCTCACCAGGTGCAAAATGACTCTTGATTGTACCTTTGGCTGTTGGAAGGATTGCTGGCACAATCTACTTATGAGATTAGATGTTAGTTAAGAAAATGTCCCCATGGGCATAGCTGCCTATTGTACACTTCATAATATCTGTGAAGTAAAAGGGGAGAAGTTTCTGCAGCAATGCCATGCATAGGTGGATCATCTGTCTGCTGATTTTGAGCAGTCAGATACCAATGCTGTAAGAAAAGCTCATCAGGGAACTGTACACCTAGGGATGCTTTTAAGGACCATTTTAAGAATGGGCCATAGTAATGTATGTTGCTGTAGTATGCTATGTCTGACTATTTTATTGTTTTTTGTGCTTTTTTCCTGTTATTGAAGCCTGGTATGAACCTTATAAGGAGTATTGTATGTTTAATACAACACTGAAAATGCACCTATTGGTATTATATATTGTGGACTAATAAAGATGAATTAATTTCCATAAATAAACTTTTACTCTGCATCAATGCAAACAGATTTATTTAAAACTGAATGGAAATTTTACAAACACAGGCAAAAGTGCATTTGAAGGAGAAAAAAGCAGTCATTTGCATTTCAAAAACACATATATCAATTGTGTCTCTCACTGGTCGGTGTATGTGTGATTGTGTTAACTCTCTGGTGGGGTGCATTGGCAGGCGCTGCTGCTCTGAAAGATACATGGAATGTTGTAGGGAGGTACCAGAATGCAATTCTCTATGGGCTGCAGAGAGAAGTGATCACAGATCTGTTCAGCTTGAAGTTCAGAAACCACAATATGATTGTTTGCTCCCTGAGCAGTGCAATCATCCATTTCTGCCCATTTCTCCTGTCCTCACTCTCCTTCTGTATCTGTCCTAAGAGACTGATGCTCCAAATCATGTGCTCAGAACCTGAAGAACCAGAGATTTGCAGGACCTCCAGTAACATGTCTTCCTTTAAACTCTTCTTTCCCCTCCTCATCTACCAAGCCACTCTGCTGATGTGGACAGAGGGAGCCTAAAAGCCACATCTGTAGTTGCTTTAGAAACCATGGGCAAAATACTACTGGGAGTGTGTTTACTCCCTTAAATACACGCAAGTTATAAGCACAGCATTCTTTCCTCTCTTTGGGAATTACAGAGCATGGTGGTAGTCCCAGTCATGGTGAAGACAGGCCAGGAAGCAAGGGGATAAGCTGGGACAATCCACGAATTTCACTATGTGTAGCTAGGGCAATTGAACTGATTGCTGACACTGTTTTCTACTGATAGCTCACTCCTGAGAGGAAGGGAGGCTGAAAAGGAACAGCTGGGTCTGTAGGCACTTAGCCTGTGTACTGAAATGGTGTCTCCCAAAGTGATTGCTGACTGGAATGGGAAAGTGTCCTATTACCATGGAAAAAATAAGGCAGTCCTCCCTAGAAATCTTTGGCAGAGAATTTCAGTCTACCTCCAGGGAACACTTCCTTGAGATCTCTATGGAGCATTCACAAAACATACCAGTGCACATAAGCAAACTGGTCCTCAGGGCTCTCTCTGCTTAGCTGTACAGGGAAATGAGAAGCATATAGCAGCAGCAGTAGCAATGCAATTGGCAGCAATTGTTTTTCCATTGGTTATTTTACTACCTCTTCAACAAATTTGAAATATCTAAAATAGTAAATGAACAGATGTGTCCCTGTAATATTGAAGCAAACTGCGCATTACCAGGGCTTTCTTCTCCTGCATCAGTCTCACTGGCGCTGGAGTTCTGGGAATGACAACTGCTCAGGAGTCAAAAAGAGTTGCTGGCTCACCACTCCACTGGATTCCTCACTCAACTGTCTCCCATCTTGCTCCTCCTCCTCCTCCTGTTTCTCATCCAAAAGCTCCTTTTCAGGGTTCACTCCAGATGCTTGTACAACTTGTAGATCCCCTGAAGTAACCATGCCACCCTTGGAGGCAGGATGGAACTGCTCCCAAGGGTGACCTGAAGCAGTTTGCTTCCATTGCCTTCTGGTACACCTGCCACATGCTGCATGCTTTCATGCTATACTGCTGCATGCTCTCGTTTAGCCTTTCTCCCCCATGTTACAAGTGATCTGTCCATAGATGTTGATGTTTCTATGGCAGCATCAGAGCTGTGCCCACAAAGCCATGAGATCCACCTCTTCCTGTGTATTCCAGGCAGGAGCACGTGTACTTCACGGAGCCCAGCATGGGCAGCTGGGCAGATGCGATGTGAGCTGTCCACGTCAAGCAAACAGGAAAAGCAATTTAAAATTCCCTCCACATTAAAAGGGTAAGGGCATAGTCCTGTGTATCTGGCTGCCAGGCAAAAGATTTCAAAAGTATGGCAAGAGTGGCCATGGTAGAATATTGTGGGATGTCTCCTGGAGGCCACGAAAGTAACATAGTGCCCCTCTGGCTCTCTGACAACCTAACTACATTGAACGAAGCACTATGCCTCTTACAAAGGTGAAGTTATTCAATTGTGGGAGGGGTACAATGGGCTGAAATTATATAAATGAAATGCTGCTCAACTATGTGTGACCTGATGCTCCATTTCTTGTGCACACAAAACTTTCACTGACTTCCTTGTGTGTGTGTGGGCTGACAGAATTGCATCTGTAAACTTATTGGCACCACGATCACTTTCTATTTATTAACCAAGTAAATGATGTATAAAAAAGCTGAGGACAGTTCCTCTGGACAGACTGGAGGTAAGTTTGTCATTTTGGGTTTGAAATTTGTCAAATACCATATGTCTACAAGAGTGTAACTAGCATTATAGCTTTCCCTGGTGAGTACAAGCAGCCCCATTTCCTGCCTCTTCACCCCATCACGGCCTAACACATCTGTATCAAGAGTCAGTTGCACTTTGGCTTCTGCCTTGTACTCTCCAGTTCTAGAAGTGGGTAGCACTGATAGGGCCAAACAGCCTGTATTTGAAGTGAATAGGGGCAGAGCCATAGTCCTGGAAAACACCACTACAGAGCTGTTGGGGAGGGGACAGCAGGCTATACTTTTTCCTGAAGTTGCAGTAAGATTCATTGCTCATTGTACTTCCAAGGGCAGCGGCAGCATTATGACTTCCAGTGTCATCAGGACTTCCTCCACTGCCACTGCTGTGCACCCTCTCCTGGCCCTTTCGCCCAAAGCCAGATGTCACAGTTCACATCTTATATGTTAACACATCTTTCAATAGGTATTCTAAATAAAAACAGGCAAACAGTTGATGACTACACTGATGAGTCTGATGAAGCGGATCTTTGCCCACGAAAGCTTATGCTCCAAAATATCTGTTAGTCTATAAGGTGCCACAGAACTTCTTGTTGTTCTTGAAGATACAGACTAACATGGCTACCTCTCTGCTACTAGGCAAATAGTTGTGGACTATACTGCTGTTTATTTAGCTTTTGTGTAATAGCTGTAAGAGCCTCTGTTGGCCAAACTGATATCTAAAGTGGGAATCAGGTTTCATCTTTGCACCTGGGCTAGTGCCTTTGACCAATGAAAAAGAAAAGCATTATATTAATGCAGCATTATTATTTATAGAATTTGGCAAATGAAATAACATTTTCCAGTTTGCAATTCTGAGAAACCTGGTAATTCTTGACACTCTGCAATCTACATTCAGTAATAATGTAATTTAGGCAGGAAGGAACCTTATTCTTTTTATATCAATTATTTATATTTTAACAGCTAAATTTACATCTAGATCTGCCTCCATTTCCCTTTGAAGCCTCTGAGTTGCTCTGTATGTTATATTAAACATTAGACAAAGATGACAGGTCTAATTAAAAGTTGAAGAAATGTGCTTCTGTTAATTGAATTTGTGGTACAGTTACATTTTGCAGACCAATATTAATCAAAGCTCCAGTTCAGAGTGGACGGAGCTGGGGAATTAAATTAGCTGTTATATTTCCTTACCTGAAAACGCCAATAACATTTTCTCTGTAAAACCCAAAAAACTCGATTACAGAGAATTTTATTTGCAGCCATGGATTAGATGTTACTGCACCCAAAGCCCTCCCAGCCGTAGGGCTGGAAAAGGCTCCTCTAGAAGGCATTTAGGGGGCCGAAAAGTATTAAAAAGGGGTAAGAGAAATTAACAAGTTCAGCAGCTCAGTTTGCAGCTGGAGAGCAGAAGCAGCAGCCGATGCCTCTTCGGCTCTGCTTCTGGTTAAGAATCTGCCTCTTTCACTTTTGCTAGTGCCTTTGGCTCCTGCTCACCTCTCTGCCCCCCTCCCCAGCTCCTGCGTGTCTCTTACTGTCTCTCTCTTTGTGGTCGGTAAATACCATCCTATAAATTGCCTGGAGTCCCAGGGGGAGGGGCGAATCAGGTCACCCAGCCGTCTCTATTTCCAGCGCGCAGCTTGCAGCCCTGCTGGGGGTCATCCCTTTGCCGGTCCAGAGGACTGATGTGATGTCCTTGATTGTCATTCGCCGGGAACTCCCTCCCAGCCCACTTGCCCGCTGGGTGGGACCGAGACTCGCCGATCCCTGGGATGGGCGAGGCCGGCTGAGCAGGTCCACCTATTATTGCTGCAGCCCGATTGGCTGGCGGAGGCAGCATCCCCGCCTCTCGGCCAATCAGGCAGCCAGGGCTCGGGGATGATGGGCTGCCTCTCGCTGGAGGGATTCCTGGGGAAGCTGCAGTGTGGTGATGCTCTCCAAGCTGCACA
The DNA here is from genome assembly GCF_033958435.1 of Carettochelys insculpta. Taxonomy (NCBI): domain Eukaryota; kingdom Metazoa; phylum Chordata; order Testudines; family Carettochelyidae; genus Carettochelys; species Carettochelys insculpta. The sequence continues at coordinate 305,219,450 of NC_134137.1, read as the reverse complement.
GCCCCCAGTATCTCTCCTCCTCCGCCCAACCAGCAGCAGCAGCAGCAGCTGAAACTTACCACCCAGCGCAAGGCGAGCCAGGGCTGGAGAAACCTGCTGGTGAATGTGGGAGGTCTGCCACCCGCGCACCTCTGGGCGCTGCAGAGAGAGCGCGTGTGATTCCTACTAGCCAAGGAGGCGAGAGCACTGAAGGACAAACAGACTCCTCCTGCCCTGGTTGCCAGGTAAGGCAGCGGTGGTAGAGCTGCAGCTGCTGCTGGAGCTGGCCCCAGTGCTTGTTGGCGTGCAGTGACTTGGCTTTGGGGGTCAGCGTAGGGATGGGGGAGGTTAAAAGATGCACAGCGAGGGAGACCCAAGCGGTCTATTGTGTGGGCGGTGATGAGCGCGCACATGTTCCCGCGAACAGAGGCTGGGAAACAGTTTGTCCGGTGTCCCCTGATTTGAACGGTGGGATGAATCCTGCTCATCCCCACCCAGCCAGCGGTTTCTCCCTTCCCTGCTTCCAGTCAAGCGGGGGCGGGGGGGAATTCTGCAGGCTAAAAGAAACTAGAGGTTAAAAAAAAAAACCCTGAAGCTAAAGCAATTAAACTGCTTACAAGCGAGTAATCAAATCCTCCAGCCCCTGCTGTCGGAGAGGGAAAGCAGCTTGACTTTCCGTGTCTTGCAAGCGGATCTGTCTTTCACTTGACTAGTTCGGCTGGAAACAAAAACATGCACTTGCTCATTTTAAGCGTCGATCACCTGACTTCTCGTTCCTTCTTTTGCCCCCTTTTGCATGATTGTTTGAGACTGAGAAAAAAAAAAGAGTTTTAATATCAACAACTGGCAACCTCCAGTAACAAAATACAGAAAGATTAGTTTCCTAGATTTGCTTGCAATCTCTGAACAGATAGTGTTCTCATTAAGACTTGTTGTTTGAAACACTGGTGTTCTCAAAGCACTATTCCCTGGAGGGCCTGCTTTTCTGATGGTAGAGGACTAAATTAATCCTCTTTGTATTGAAGTTTTTTTTTCCCCTTAAAAAAGCTTAATTAAATGCCATGGCACCTGCTTCCCTTTCCTAGAAAAAGCTGACTAATTTTCTTTAGATTTTTCATATAATTACATGTTTCTACTTTTAAACTTGTGTCTTTCTAGTCTCTCTTTCCTCCCCCTTACGCTCTTCCTTCATTTTTGTTTCTAATATATTACAGTCAGTGGAATGTGAACACAGAGAGTACAAATGTGGGTTCAAGACTGTTCAAAACTTAAATGTGTGTTGGCTTAAGTGACTCCCTCATTACAAAAAGTTTAGGGATGATAGTCAAAAAGTGGCACAAATGTTTAATATTTTTTCTCAGGAAATGGTGGTTGTTTCTTGTTTCCAGTCTTGTTTGAGGTCTTTATTTTACAACCGCCCTGAGTGGAGTAAGTAAATTAAACGTACTCATTGGAATGAGCCTTTATGGCAGTTTTAACAATGTATAATTCAATCATCAGTGATACAAGCTGCCTTTTACCATTATTCATCAGACCCAGCTGAGTGATTTCTGTCAGATGGGAAGTGGTAGAGAGAAATCTCTAGGTAAATGTAGCGGGAAAGCTTTCCAAGTGGAGTCCTAAATGAGCACAGAAAAGCACTTGGCCACAATCTGCAGACAGATGTTAGCATCTAAACAAATCTTTTCCTTTGGTTGTCAGGAGGGGGGAAGTCAAATCTTGTTTTTTCTTACCTAATATCTATTTGTGAATGAAGAAGAGGGATCACTGTGCTTAAATGACTATGACCTTGTACCTTTACTGTAAAATACTTTTACTATTTTTCTGTCTTTCAAATGTCATATTTTCCACACAAAAGCCAGTACAATAATTTTAGACACTTGTATTGTCGCCTGGAAGTAGACCCTCATTCTGTCAACTGCATATTGATCCTCTTCACAGATACCCTACTGTGCCATCCATGTTTCATGTTCATCTTTCCTATGCATTTTAAATGCACTTTTTCATCTAGAAGAGTCATTTCTTCTTCAAAACCAGACACGACCAGCAGTTTCTCCTTTGTGGCATGTCATGCAGAGTTACATAAATGTAATTGTTTTAGAGGTGATATCCTACCAGTGGTTTAAAGCACAGTGCATATAACCTTCTCGTTTTCTTAAAAAAAGAAATGGCAGCTTTTGGCTACAATGACCAAAGGGTAATAAATTATTTTGCCTTTACCATGATGTGTGTATAGGAATTAGTGTACCTTAGTCATGGTAAAAAAGACAGACAAGAAAAGTGTAAAGGAATTCCTTATATTCCTTCCTGATGTGGTCCAATATGTGTTTTATTGCCTTTATTGGGGAAAAAATTAAAACTTGACCTCGTTTTATGTCCATGAGACATTTTTGTCCAAGACTATCAATTGTAGTTCTGTTAGTAGTGTCCAACAGGAATATACCTCAATTTTGTATGTTACTTAACTTGTAATGTAGTTGCTCAAAATTTGAGTGCATTCTGGTTATATATTGAAAAATGTATAGCTTAAAAACATAGTGAAGACAGCTTGAGCGAGTAGAGATAATTTTAGAAAGAAGCACAGGACAGAGGATAATGACATACTGTAGGAAATTATCTCACTACTGCACTTGCAAAAGCATGCAGTGATGGAGTGTGGCCATTTCATACAAACCACATTTTCTTCCACATTAGGAGTACCTAAGTGAGCCTTATTAATGTTTGAGGCAAAACATACCAAATCTTTTTGAAGTATCTATCCTGGAATTTTAAGCATTAGCCCATAGATCAATAATACTTGTTTGTATTTTCTACATATTTTAAGTAAAAAATAATTGTTTACAATATATGTGTAAGTGAAATCTAAGACTCCTCATAAGAGATCAGACTAACAACCTGTTCTGCCAAGAAATCTATGGCTATCGAATCATATTTAGCTTATAATATAGAACTTTTTCACACCTTATTCTTAATATATACCTAATTTCTAGAAAACACTCACTATCTTAGAGTGGCTTGATAATTTCAAGACTGTAAGAGATGAGGAAAGTTAATGTTTGTTAGAGACCTGGAGAAATACAGATTTTTTTTTCCAGTTACCTTAAAGAAGCCATAATCATAAACTCTATCTTTTCACGCTCTTTTCACAAGTTCACAATTCATATATTATTACATAGTGCAGTATCTTGACACAAGTTTTAGGAAACATACACTCTTCTGGTACTGAGAGTTAATTGATGCTGCCTCAGGTGAAACAGAAGTTTTTATTTGTCATACTGTACCTTCTCTGTACAGCAGTATGCAAGATGTTACAGTTTATGAGATCCTGGTATGTAGATTGTTACTGGTAAATACGATCACAGTGAAGATTATCATGCAAGCTTATAACATTACTTGCTGCGTGAGAGACATCAAAGTTCACAATAATATTGTTAACGGTATGCAAAGATTTCCCAGTGTTCTCAAATAAAAATATGGAGGCATTATTACTTATAGATTCCATGTTCTTCTCAAATCTGCTCATGCAGTGCATCGTGTTCAATTTTGCTTAGAAAAATATCTGATCACTTTGGGTTACTTTGGATATGTTTGTTTTAAAAAAAATTCTTTATCTTGGAAATATGCATAAAGGAAGCTTGCTGGCCAACTATGAATTTGTATTTACCAGTGACATTTACCAAAGATACTTCAAGTTAAAATAAAAACATTTGCCAAACTGAATAAACAAATCATTATGTTAACAAATATTTTCAGGATCATTATGTATGAAAGTCCTCTTCGCGACAATCAGCTTTTGCTCGTATGTGATACACTCCTATCAAAGACAGAGGATTACAAAATGATGGAAATAATATTGAATCTTTTATAAAAAAATGTAGTAGGGAGTTCAGCGTTAACAGAGAACATCTGTAAAGGGCCTTTAGTGGTTCTTTAAATGAAGACTAAAAACAGCTAGAGACAATGCTAATATGCTGTCATTCTAAATCTTTCTCTTTACTCAGGATTTATGCGGATTTGAGAAGAAGTTGTTCATATAAACAATAATCTTAAAAACTAGCCCAATCAAACAAAATGGAAATCTTTAGAACAAAAATGTCTAATTATAGAAGAACATATTTTTGTATGCAAGACTTATGGTGGAAAATGTGAAACAGGCTGTGATAAAACTGTTTTGTAATACTTTCTATCAGCTGTTGAAATCAACATGTTTTTATAATAAGCTTTTATTTATTCAAGGAATTTAATGAATGACAAACTATCATCAATTTTATGGATTTTTCAGTTTTTTTTATGAGAAATCCTTACCAAAGAGTTTTGTATTTTCTTACTTTGTTTTTATTTGACTTTGCCCCCCCCAGCTCCCCCCCCACTGCATGCATTTAATATATCTTCTTTTCCACTCTAGAGGGAGCGCGGCCTCCCTCTTTAAGATTCTCAAACATTTCCTAAGTCACAACATCATGTTTTCTTTCAGACACATCCCCTAACAGCATTGAGGAGAAATATATTGAAAGAGTAAATAACTAAATTTGCAATAGCTGTTGTACAATATACAACTTATTAAGTAAGTATGTAACTAATTAGTAACTAATATTAAGTAATTAAGTAACTAATATGTATATAGATCTTTGACAATACAAAGATTGCATATATTTGTAAAAAACAAAATTAGCTATTATCTATAATAAGTGTATTAACATTCAGGACTTGTTAATGTTACCATTAACATAAAAATATTTTAGTCAGCTATGATTTAAAAATAATATTGATTAACTACGTTAAGGGTAATGACTCTTGAGGATATACGTAAGCACAGTTGTTTTTTTATTGTGATGTGCCAATATAGTGGACTGTGCCTCTGTGGTAGACCTAATGATGCATTTTGTCTGCTCACTACCGATTCAACATAGTTGGTTATAACGTTGTTTACCTATACTTTTTGTCTGAAGAAATAATTTTACTGCAGTGAGGGTGAACCTTGCTTCACCAATGTAATATGGAATAGCTAAGGGGACAAAATATACCACTACCCAACCTGGATCCAAAACATAAATGTACAGCAGAGAATCACTTCCCTGTCCTTTGATGACTGACCCTTTAAAGTGGAATGGGTCCTGACTGACCCAGTGATGCACTTAGCTCAGCTCTCCAGGTGTTTGTTTTATTTTTTTTTTTGAAAAGCAAAGCTTATGACAACCAGACCATGTGGCTAAAATCAAGCCTTCTGGGTGATTAGAAAGACAGAAGCCTCTGGAGAGCCAAGATGAGAGGAAAAAAGGAGGGTCTGCAAAGCAGGTGTGGAAAGGCAGGGAAACTTGGCTTGAAGCACTGCACAGCCCCTGGAGAAGTGTGGAATCCATAACAAGGAGGAAAGGTTAGCACCGGAGGGATCACAGGAGGCTATTTTTTTGTGAAGACTCTTACTAAATTGGACCCCATGAAGGGAAATATTACTCAAAGAATGTTAGACTATGAACAACTTACTGGGGAGAGGCGAAAGGCCAACATTCTGCTCTCTGTGGGCTGAAATGGGACTATTGCCTCTTAGAAACGTAGGTCAGCCCAGTGGCCCATCCTTTTCAGTACTCACTCTCTCTCTCTCTCTGACAATGATCAGCACCAGATGTACACACACACACACACACAGATGCTGACTTCCTACTATCTTGGTGGGTCCTCAACCTCCACTTTACCTCTTCTCCTAGCCCCTCACCACACCTCTTCACACCCCACCCTGTCTCTGCTCCTCCCTCTCCCTCCAGCACTTCCTGCATGCTGCTGGGGGGAATGGGGTAAGTTGGGAAAGGGTCCAGAGAAGAGCACCTAAAATGAATAAGGTCTAGAAAATATGGCCTATGAGAGAAAATTAAAATAACTGGGTTTGTTTAGTTTGGAAAAGAAAAGGCTGAGAGGGGACATGATATTAGCTTTCAAGTACCTAAAAGGATGTTACAAAGAGGAGAAAGAAAAATTATTCTCCTTAGCCTCTGAAAATAGGACAAGAAGGGATGGGCATAATATTCAGCAAGGAAGGTTTAGACTGGATATTAGGAAAAATTTCCTCTCTGAGGGTGGGTAAGCACTGGAACAAATTGCCTAGGGTGGTTGTGGAATCTCCTTCTTTTTAGATATTTAAGAACAGGTTAGAAAAATATCTAACATGGATGATATAGATAGTGTTGGGTCCTGCTGTGAGGTCAGGGGACTGGACTTGATAACCTCTTGAGGTCCTTTCCAGTTCTGGTATTCTGCGATTGGAAGGGTTGCCGGTGGAAGCTGAGAAGTACCTTTGGAATTTGTGCTTTATGTACCCACATATTAGGCACCTAGTCTGACTTACAAATTGCATGAATATTTTCATCCTCTATTCATTTTTTGTCCTAGCTAATGAAATGGTTAATATTAATATTATTTACCATTGTCTCTTATTTGAATTCTATTACCAAATCATGAAACACTGGGTACATTGCAGGGGGCTAGGGGAAAAGCTAATTGTGCCAATATTCTAAAAGGGTTGATGAAATAGTCTGAGAAACTTAAGGCCAGATAACCTCACACTGCACTTAGACAAAGTCACGCAAATGCTGATAAGGAGTGCAATCAGTAAAGAATTAAAAGGTTCCAATAATTAACACCAATCAACATGATTTTATGGAAAATAGTGGGTTTTTTTCAAACTTGACACATTTTGGGGGAAATCACAAGTTTGATTGTCATAATATACTTAACCCCCATTATATTCTGATTTAAAAAACCCACAAACACACAACATCTATGCAACCCTTATTAAACAGTGGAAGAAGTGATTATTACAAAAATAATTACAAATGGGGAAATCATCATCCAGAGGGGGAATTTCTAGTGAAGTTACAGCCCAATACTGTTCACTATCGTTACCAATGATTTGGAAGATAATTTGCTAATAGTGTCAGGGACAAGTCTGTTAAACTAACGGATCTGGATTGGTCTGTGAGATGGAATGATTTGAGCAATATACATTTTAACAGCCACAGGTCATACTCATTGAAACAAAGAATGCCAATTATCCTCATAAGTAGGAGATGTGTATCCTGGCAAGATGAGACTCTAAATAGAACTTGGGTCAGATAGATAAGCACATCAACACCCAGTGTGATTCTTGGATATATAAGCAGGGAAGTAAAGTAGTCGGTGTTATCACCGTGTATGTCACTGGGGAGACTATTACTGGAAAAAATATGTCTCTTTTAACATGTCCACATTTCAAAAAGAATTTTCACAAATTGGAAAAGGCTCAGAAAAGGTACAATAAAATAATTTCAGGTCTAGGAAATATGCCTTCAAGTGAGAAGCTCAAGATGTTCAATCTATTTAGTTTATGTAAGAGGTCACTAGGTGCCCTGATCTTGAGTTACATGGAGGAAAGGTTTATGATGGTTAGAAAGTTCTTTATTGTAGCAGAAAAGGTATTATGAGATGCAATGTTGAAGCTAGACAAATTCAAGTTAAAAATAAGGCATAGGTTTGTTTATTTGTTTTTATAGTGAGAATAATTAACCATTGCAATAGCTTACCTAGGTGTTCTTGGTAACCTGAAGTCTTTAAAACAAGACTTGACTTTTTTAAAAAAATGAAAGAAAGAAATTAGAACTCAAATAGTATTTATGCCCTTCCTGCAGAATTACTGGGTGAGGTTCTTAGGTTTGGTTATACAGGAGCTCTAAATAATTAGATGACCATCCTGGTCCTTTCTGGCCTGAAGAAATATGAATTTGTGAACTTCTTAGCTTGACTGATATATTCTGGCGGTAAGTTCCACAGAATGAATAATGCTTTGTATAAAAAAAGTAAAATATTTCCTTTTATTAGTTTTCAATCAGTTACCTGTACATATCAGTGAGTAAATTCCTTGTTCTTCCAATATGGGGAGCTTGTATTTGACCTCATCTAAAGCCCCTTGTAAGTCTTCCCTTTTGATTTATACAGGCTATGTAAAAGGCTCTCTGACTTTCTTATTTGGAAGTCTTTTTATGTCTCTATTTTATCAATGAGAAATCTTAAAAAGTGATGGCGTAAGGTTTTCTGACAGATCCTTCTAGTGTTCCTGCACCATATTAGGAATACGGATATTTTGCTTTCTCACTGTTCCCTAGCAGCAATTTTCCAGTCAATAATTAGATTAAAGATCATGTGAATCGGTTTGGATCCTAAGGGAATGAACCATTTATTTTTATTCTTTCTATCTCTTAGCCTGTTTCCAATCCATGGCTGAACTTTCTCTCTCTCTCTTATACTTTACTGCCATTGGTGAGGGACCTTATTAGTCTTTTTGAAAATCCATATAAATCTATAGATGGTTCTTTAGCTTGCATTGTTGTTCAAGATTTTAAGGATGGATCTTTTTGGTCTGTAAGATGCTTATATCCAATACCACTCTTCATGCCAACCTTTGAAAGACCCTTCTTTTGTATACAGACACCTCACAGAATAGATGCTACATGGAAGGTCCTCTTCTAAACATATGACAGTCTTGTGTTATTTGGATGGCATTGTGCTGGACCTCTGAACCAGAAGAAATATTGTTGTTCATGCATTATCTTGGTCCATGTTAATTTTATCTTGTATGCACCACTTTCCTGTCCGCTGTGATAGGAAATGGTATTTACATACAGTAAGACATACACTGTTGCCACTGTGTGAGTGCCTTGGTGAATTGTCAAGAAAGAGGTATGGAAGGGGCTCTTCTCCCCTGCATGTATCACTGACGTGTGGAAGATAGGAAATTAGGTGGCTTGGGCCAAAGTGAAATTATGCTTATTGAGTTGTGAGTAGAGCAAGATCAGTGTTCTAGATTTCTTTCCCCTGAAATTTAAAAAATGATGTGTTTATTTGAAGAGTCCAAGTTTTTAACTAAACATACACTTGGTAAGCATAGCTCCAAAGCAATTGCTTTTGGCATAAATCTACAAATTGATCCTCTTTTTATTATTCTACACTGCACTTTATCATAGCTGTTCCCTGTGTAATAATAACCAGGACACATCGTAAATTTGTTCCTTTGATCATTCTGAGTACCTGGTGGTTAAAGCAGAGTTACTAGGGGAATGTATTCAAGTAACCTTGGGAGAGGTCAAATACATCTTAATGAGATACTAGAATTGCTTAAAACCATGAGCTTTTATTTTTATAAATACTTGCACATTGAATTTGGAATGAGATTTTATATATTAATGTATGTTTAAATTCAGTACCATTTAAACATGTTGGGATAAGTGCAAAGGCACTCTGCGACAAATCAGCTGGGACAAAGTAAGCTTCCAGGCATCTAATCTAGAGCTATGCACTGTTGCATCTTTTATTTAAAAAAAAATTATATCCATCTTTGCTCACATGGACAATGACTTAAATTCATTTTAATGTGTGATTTTCAAAGGTACCACTTGTACATTAAATAAGATAACAACTGTTAGATGGTTATGTATTAAAATTAATTTATTCTTTATGAATATGGACATAAATTCTGTATTTTTAAAGGCAAAAAAGGTCTAGAACACACTATGAAAATAAGGAGTGTGTAAGAAAATAGCGACACTGAATGTTTCTAGCTTGAAATCAGGCAAGAAGCTGCAATCTTAAATTGATCACTGCTTGCCCAAATGATGTCAACTGGCTTCCAAAGCAATAAACAACCTAGTAGTTACTAAAGTTGATGAATCAGATTTCTGGAGGAATCATTGTGACTCTGTACTCGGACTGCTTTTGAATGATTCAGACATGTCCCTAAAGAAAAAAAAATATTTCTGCCTTTCTGACCATCTTTGGAACTCTTCGTCTGTCGTGAGGATTCTAAAATGCACGTATCACATCTTGATGAGAGGAAAGATGATGAGTACTAGCATAATGAAACAAGGCAGTGCTCCTCTATTTAAGGCTCCATTGGCATTCCCTTTCTTTAATGTCAACATCATTTTTAAGTAGCATATAACTAATCAATTTGCATTTTTATTGGGTTGAAATTTGGCTCTAAGCAATGGCTTTTTTTATTCAAATCATTTTTGGGTTTTTAAAAAGACATAAAACAGTTCAGCAGTCTTAAGGGCTCATTTCAGAGTTACAAGGGCAAATTTGTTGCTGTAAATTGACTCCACTTACTGCCATATCCTCTGGTGCTCTCCCTCCCATTACTGCAGCTTCACTACAGTGGACACCTTCCTGAGGTGAACCAAAGCCATCTCCTCTGAGGAAATCCTGATATACAAATTGCAAAATATTAGCTTTTGGCTTTCCAGCAGGGGAAGGGGTGTGAAATTAAGGGGTTCTGTTGCTGATGCAATGGGTCAGAAGGAAGGGCTCAGTGTGAGTATGTAGCAAGTCATGAGCATTGTAGAAAGCAGCATTTTTATATGGGGGAAGGATAGCTCAGTGGTTAGGGTGTTGGCCTTGTAAACCCATGATGGTGGGCTCAGTCTTTGGAGAGCATTTTCAGGATAGGTTAGCTTTTAAAAAAAAAAGAGTCAGGGATAGGTCCTGCTGTGACTGCGAGGGACTGGACTTGATGATCTCTCAAGGTCCCTTCCAGTTCTATGTGCTAGGTATAGCTCCATGTGTCTACACAGCAACGTTATTTTAGAATAACAGCCCCTATAAACAAAGGGAAGGGATAACTCAGTGGTTGGGGCTTTGGCCTTGTCAACCTAGGGTTACAAGATCAATCTTTGAGGCAACAACTTGTGGGTGTGGAGCAAATAGATTAAAAAAGGAAAGCCACCAACCTGTCAAGAACAGTATTTTGCCCAGGGAGGGACCTGGACTCAATAATTTCTCAAGGTCCTTTCTAGTTCTACAACATATCTCTCTCTCTCTCTCTCTCTCTCTCTCTCTCTCTCTCTCTCTCTCTCTATATATATATATATATATATATATATATATATAGAAAGAATAATGTACAGTGTTGTACTCTCTGCCAGGCCAAATCTTTCTTACCTCACAGATTAATCTGAGGATAGATTGATATGCTAAGATACTGCAGGATGGGGTCAGATGAGTCTCCAGAAACAGACAGGCATGCAAAATGTTAGCTTTTGTCCAGTCTTCCCCTAATAATGCGTATGATACTATTAGGACTACAAAAGCGAAGTTGCTTGGAGCAGGCTGAGTTGTAATTATGCTGCTCAGATTCTCAGTGCTATGATGTCAGTAATTTTAAACTTCTAATGCAACTCAAAAGTTTCCATTGAAATATCCTGAAGGGTCAGATTTAAGCCATTTAGGAAAGGGTATTTATAATTTAAAATAGTTTTTCCATCTTCAGTTGGATTGTGCTTTTGTGTCATCGTATGGCTATTGGACATATTTCACATGGTCAGTCCAATCACAATACTGGGGCTTGGTGAAGTTAAAGATGATGGGAGATGTTTTGTCCATGCCTGCTTGGGTATAGAAAGAAAGGAGAAATTGTGCACAGTGTTCAAGAGTAGCTGCAAAAATTGGTGCCCAAGCTGTTGGGACACAAAAAAGGAGAGCTGACAGATGTCTGCATTAAGTACTCAATGCTTTTTTTGCCTCAGTCTTCACGGACAAAGTCAACTTCCATATGACGGTTCTAGACAATGCAGTATGGGAGGGTGGACAGCCGCCATCTGAGGGGAAGGAACAAGTTCTGAGCTATCTAGAAAAACTAGATATACACAAGTCCATGGGTCTGGATTTAATGCACCCGAGGGTACTGAGGGAATCGGCAAAGGTCATTGCTGAAACTTTGACCATTATCCTTGGAGACTGGGGGAGATACCGGATGACTGGAAGAAGGCAAACATAGTGCTCATCTTTAAAAAAGGAAAGAAGGACAATCCAGGGAACTATAGATCGGTCAGCCTTACCTCAATCCCTGGGAAAATAATGGAGGGAATCCTCAAGGAATCCCTTTTGGAGCACTTGGAAGAGGGGAAAGTGATCAAAAGTTGCCAACATGGATTCACCAGGGGCAAGTCCTGCCTGACCAATCTGATTAGCTTCTATGATGAGGTAACAAGCTCTATGGACATGGGGAAGTCAGTGGATGTGATATACCTTGACTTCAGCAAAGCTTTGATACGATGTCCCACAACATTCTTGTCCATAAGTTAAGGAAATATGGAGTGGATCGTTGGACTATAAGATGGATAGAAAGCTGGCTTGATGGTTGGGCCCAATGGGTAGTGGTCAATGGCTCAATATCTGGATGGTGGTCAGTTTCAAGCGGAGTGCCGCAAGGCTCGGTTCTGGGGCCAGTGTTATTCAACATATTTATTAATGACCTGGATGATGGACTGGATTACATCCTCAGCAAGTTTGCGGATGACACAAAACGAGGGGGAGAGATAGGTAGGTTGGAGGGTAGAGAGAAAATCCAGAGTGACCTGGATAAATTGGAGGACCGGGCCAAAAGAAATCTCATGTGGTTCAACAAGGAGAAGTGTAGAGTCCTGCACCTGGGGTGGAAGAATCCCAAGCATTGTTACAGGCTGGGGACCAAATGGCTCAGCAGCAGTATGATGAAGAGGGACCTAGAGGTTATGGTGGATGAAAGGCTGAATATGAGTAAACAGTGTGTCCTTGTAGCCAAGAAGGCTAGCGGCATACTCGGGTGCATTAGAAGGGGCATTTTGAGCAGATCTAAAGAAGTAGTTATTCCTCTCTATTTGGCACTGTTGAGGCCACATCTTGAATAGTGTGTCCACTTTTGGGCCCGCCCCCAGTATAAAAAGGATGTGGATTTGTTGGAGCAGGATCAGCGGAGGGTAACAAAAATGTTTAAGGGTCTGGAGCACAAGACCTATGAGGATAGGCTGAGGGACTTGGGCTTGTTTAGCTTACAGAAGAGAAGACTTAGGGGTGATTTAATAGCAGCCTTCAACTTACTGAAGGGGAGCTCTAAAGAGAAGGGTTAGAAACCATTCTCAGGGGTGTCAGATGTCAGAACAAGGAGTAATAGTCTGAAGTTGAAGAAGGAGAGGTGTAGGTTAGATATTAGGAAAAACTACTTCACCAGGTGGGTGGTGAAGCATTGGAACGCATTGCCTAGAGAGGTGGTGGATTCTCCACCCCTCCAGGTTTTTGAGTCCCAGCTGGACAAGGTCCTGGCTGGGATGACTGAGTGGGGGTTGATCCTGCTTGAAGCAGGGACTGGACTAGTTGACCTTCTGAGGTGCTTTCCAACCCTACGATTCTGTGATTCTGTCTGGGCCTCAGGCAGAAGGGGCAGGGTACGTCAGCCAGCCCTCAGTGCTGCCAGGAGTGTGTCATGCCTCCCCTTCCCTGCCAGGCTTTAATGCTGTCTGAAGTGTGCCACCCAATTCTCCAGAGGTGATTTAAAGGGCCCAGGTCTCTGGCTGCTGTCCTTGCCACAGTAGCAGCAGCTGGGAACTCTGGGCCTTTCTCAATTGCCAGATCCTAGAGCAGCTTCCCTCGTTTCCCCTCCACTGACCCCCATTGATGGGCCTGGATATATGATGCATGTCATAACACTAGCTTCCATAGTGAGAATATAACTTCAACAGGGTTAAAAACATGGAATGAGCAAATTCACCATAAAAATCAGCCAGAATCCTGGCAAGTGTGTTCTCAGTCATCCAGAATAAGTAAAAGCTACCATCAGCAGCAGCAAGTGAGTTGCTCCAAAGTAACAAGTGCTGTGTAGAACATATAGGTAGACTGAAATAGAAGCCTGCACTGATGGAAGGTTTCTTTTGCAAAACAGACGTCTGTCCCACACCGCTTTGCATTTGTGCTGGGACATGGTACTTCATGGCATACTCACCTCTGAATGTCCTTGCTTTTGTGCATTTAAGTCATATCTTTCTTTTTAAAGCATAGTGCTATGAAAAGTAATTTCCTTTCATAGGAGAAGTTTAATTCCATCTTGTAAACTTTAATTTAGATTTCTAAGCACCAGTGAATAAGCCATGTGAAAGATGAAGAAAGTTGAACAAAACAAATCATCCAGTGTCAATCTTAATTTAGACAACACGGGTTTAAAAGCCTCAAGCGGATATTACTTTTCTTCATATCCCATCTCTTGTCCTGCTTTCAAGGGCTCAACAAATGATTGCGAAGATCAGCTTGAAAATGCACTCCCCATTGTTTGACAAACCTTATAAAATATAGTAAACAAGCTTCCTCCTTTTCCCATATAAAGGAAAAGTGGGAGAGGATGGTGCTCAAATTGTCCCCATTCTCATATTAAAGCTATGTGAGTTTATAATGGTAGGTTGCATTCAGTGACAGGAGTTTCAAAAAGTAAAAAATTCCATATCTGGAAAAGACAGCGTTTGCTCAGATTGTAGATCTTTCAGAACAAGGACCATCATTTTATCTATGAGTTCATGTAGTGCTTAATGCAGTAGGAACCTGATCCTTGATTGAGGAACTACCTGTTTCTGCAATACAAATATCAATGTAGCCATGCACTGAAAAAGTACTGTCATTTATGGTACCTGCAGATCAATGAATGTTTCAAGCCGTAGATTGCTATAACCATATAAGCCATGTCCATCGTTACTTGTGCTTTAAAACTAGTGAGCAGTCTGTGTGTTTTATGCTGTTATATGATAGATGCAGACTGTGTCTACACTTACCAAAAACTTTGAAATGGCCATGCTAATGGCCAGATCGAAGAATATTAATGAGGCACTGAAATGCATATTCAGTGCCTCATTAACATGCTGCCGGCTGCAGCACTTTGATTGCCATGTTCTACTTCCGCACAGCTCGTCTACGTGGGGGTCCTTTTCGAAAGGACCCCAACAACATCAAAATCCCCCTATTCCTATGAGCTCATAACACAAGTTATAGTGACGAACAGGAGTAGGAGAAAATTGACATACTAGATTTATGAACTATAATTGGAAACTGGATCTGTCTACCCAATATACTAACTTCCTTGCCAATAAATCTGCTTTCTAGTTTATAAGCAGCACACGTTTTCCATTATGCCAGCTTCCCATTATATTGGTTTGCCAGCCCCTAATGTAATCCAAGTGAATGGTTTTACCTTTTAAAGAGAACTAGTTTACATATAGGGCCAGATCCTCCACTGTAGTCTGTCTCCTTTGTGCGGTAGGGAGCCAAAAGGGGCTGGATTTGGGGTGTAAGTGGCCAGCAAGGAATTTAACTAGGCTGTAAATTGCCATCTGGTGTGAAGCTGATGAGCCAGCTCCTGCTGCAGCACCCTCGGTGGCATGGGAACAGTTTATGGAGTGAGAGTGCAGTGCAGCACCTCCCCCTTGCCTCATTTCCCCTTGGTTCTGGGGCTGGCAACCAGGACTTGCATGTGGGGCCAGTGGCAGGGGAGACAACAGCCATACCAGCCACCTCACCAAGATGGGTGGGCTGGCTCCCTGCACCCAGAAGGGTTCAAATGAGGGCAGCCACCCCTCTGCAGATCCCAGAGTGCATCATGCAGCAACTCCCCCCGCTCTGGCCCCGCTCCAACCCTTAGAGCTGCCCAGAGAACCCTACAAAGTGCTCTGGCAGTGGCACCCAGGAGCCCCAGGCCCTTTAAAATCACCAGGCCTTAGGGTTGTTGCCCACTTCCTCCCACCCACCCGCATCAATAGGCCTGGCCAGTGCTGGGCAGGAGCCCAAAAGTAGGACTGGGTGCAGGGCCAACAGCCGACTTGGGCTCAGGGCTGGAAGCAGAGACTCCAAGCAGAAAACAGCGGGGTTGACAGCTGCAGGGGCATATAGCTGGGATGCCCCAAAGCTGAGGATGCTCTGACACCCCTGCACACCAACATTCCACACCTGTGAGCACCCCTCGCTATCTGTGGTGTGGTATAGGGAGGGCACATGTCAGGGACACAGAAGGCCTCTCCTATGCCTATATTGTATGGCCAGAGGGTCCATTAGAAGCTGTGTGCTGACATAAGTGATAGTAGTCCCTGCCTGTCATCAGGGCTGGGGCACGTAGTGTCTTCTTACTGCAGGTGCTGCTCACACTGCTATCTGTGGATAGCCATCTACATAAAGGCCCCTGTAGTAGTAATGTCTGGCAGCTTCATATCACACTAGTCAGTGCTCTGTTAAAGTACGGACATGTAAACCCCATTTTACAGATGAGGGAGGGGAAAGAGATGCACAGAGTTGAAGTGACTCATCCAAGGTTATTCTGGAAGCATGGCAGAATTAAACCCAGATCTCCTGAGTCCCAGATCACAGTCTTATTCACAACATCACTGAGGAAAGGAGAATCTGGCCCAGGGCTATAAAGCTAGTGTTTGAAAGGCTCAGAAGCCTTGTAAACTAAAACATTTTTTCCTTTCAAAGCCATTATGTGCAATATAATTAAGTAGGTTTGGTTTTGTTTGTTTAAAATCTGGTAAAAATAAAAGCAATCATGCACTTATTTACTTCGCTGGAGTTTAGATGATTATATTGCCTTAAAGTTCACACATACCCGCACTATTGGCACGTGATTTCATTGGAATATCTTGACAGTATAAGGGAGTAGTTAGTTAAAAATAAACCACATTATTCAGAGCTGAGAATGTGTGTGCAGTTTTGCCTTATTATAAAGGAACTGATCTGTGTGTTTGCCAAATCCCTGCAGAGCTGTCAAGAAAGAACAAACTTGCCATCCTTGAGCAGGGTTTTGAATGGTAATTAAAACTTTACTATTGGCGGCTTAGAAAGTTGTGAAATGAAGAGCCAGTAAACCTTTAAAAGAAGGCCTGTCACACTGCTTTGGGGGTAGGGGGAAGCTTTCCCTATGTCTCAAAGGTGGTAGGGCAATAGGTAAAGATAAAAAGATAGATTTTTGTCTGTCTGCAAGTGTTTGATAGGGAGATTTGAAAAGGAGACTCCCCCCATCCCCAAATCTTATTGCTCAGGCACAAGGGTTATCAATAGACAGTGCTTAGTTGTGCCAAGAGGGCAGGGAACTGGACTCGGTGAACTCTTGAGGTCTCTCCGAGTTCTAGTGTTCTATGATAACTATGATTTCTGAGGCATGCACTGGTGAATATTAAAGTCCCTGGGAAAACTGCCATGGTGTTCCTGAAACCGGTCATGTTGAAGGACACAAGGAGCTCTGCACCAACGCCAGTGCCAGACATACTTAGACAGCAGCGAAGGGTCCTGTGGCACCTTATAGACTAACAGAAAACTTTTGAGCATGAGCTTTCGTGAGCACAGACTCACTTCATCAGATGCTGGTCTTGGAAATCTTCACACCTCCAGACCAACTGCTGGTAGTAAGCCTCACCCTTGCTGACTGAGCTAACCTTGTTATCCCCAGCCTTGCTCTGGCTTATTTATACCTGGCCCTGAAGATTTCCAAGACCAGCATCTGAAGAAGTGAGTCTGTGCTGACAAAAGCTCATGCTCAAAACTTTTCTGTTAGTCTATAAGGTGCCACAGGACCCTTCGTTGCTGTTACAGATCCAGACTAACACGGCTACCCCTCTGATACTAGACATAACTTAGGTGAGTGAGAGTGATATATATGGAACCATGGCTTCTCCTTCTCTCAGCAGTGTGCAAGCTTGGTCGAAGTTGTGACTAAGTAGATAATTTCTGAGCTCTTTTTAAAGCCATTTAAGGTATGTTTGTATTATTTGTCTGTAGAAAATTGTTCAGACAATCTAGGTGGATTGCAACCCCCTCAAAGTCATGGTATCACAGTTCTTTAAATGGGAACAGTAAGTGATGTGAAAGCCTCAGGGTGTAAAAGCATGTTTTTGGTGTAGTGCTGGAAAATATGTGTAATGCTGACAACCCCAGTTTGCCAGCCCCAGGGATAGAATCTGCAAGCCTAGGGTCCAAAGCCCTGCTCTCTACTGCATGAGCTAAAGGCCAGCTGGCTGTAGAGCAAAGACTTCATTCACCCCAGATGACGTCTTAGTGCCTCCGGGTACTTCATGCTTCTCTGGGCTTAGGAAGCACATCCTGAGCTTCAGAGACCTTCCAGTAGTTCTTCCTGGCCAATGTACCAGGTGTAATGCCAACAGACCCAGGTTGCTAGCCCAAGGGCTGGAACCTGTGAGTATAGGGGCTAAAGCCCTGCACTTTACCACATGAGTTAAAGGCCATCTGGCTGTCAGCTGAGGCTGTAGAGCAGAGATTTCACTCACCCCAGATGAGATCTCAGTGCCTCTGGGTACTATATATGCAAGGGAGACAAATTCTGCTATAAAAAGATAAAAGAGAACTGGAAATGTAGAGAATAAGGTATGATATATAGTTTAGACTTATAAAAGATTTTTTTAAAAATTCTGAAACTGTTCCACAATATCTTGTATTGCAGAAAGAATATTCTCATATCAGTTCTGAAGAGATGTGTTAAGTTAGAACAGTCTAGGAAGAGAAATTAAATACGGCGTGTGAAAAATCAGATCACAGCAAAATGGTTGTCCTGTTTGATATCATTTGACACTAAAATTTCTCACTCATTTCCATCCTTCTTCCAACTAACAACTAAACGTGATGTTTTGGTAGTTACATTCACTTTTATAAGCCAGAAATCCACCATATACAAACGAAAAAGAGTGGAACTAAAAATATGTCATGTCATCAGCACAACTGGTTTCTCTGAAACTATGGAAATTCTCATTTATCTGGTTGTTCTCCCTTCCCTACTTTACCTTCTGTAATTTGATATGCACCCATGAGAAAGAGGCCAGTTATACTTTGACCAGACCATAAATAATGCAAAAGTTGTTGCCAGCAGAAGAAAACAATATTTCAAAAATTTGTGCCCAAATACAGGGTTAAATGTTGAGAAGGGGGATAAAGGATGTTTTCTAGAGGAGAGTAGCTTTCATTTTCTAAATGTATGGCGATATACCTGTCTCATAAGCTACATCTACACTGGCATGCTACATCAAAACAGCATCTACACATCCTCCAGGGCTGGTGCCGTCGACATTGGGCAGCACTACATCGAAGTAGGAGCTGCAGGGGAGCGTCTACACACCAAAGCGGCCCAAATCGAAATAAGGGCGCCAGGAACAGCTGCAGACCGGGTCACAGGGCGGGCTAGCACTTCCGGGGCAACAGCTAGCCGCTCCCTTAAAGGGCCCCTCTCAGATACACTCAGCCACAAGCCTGCACACCCCATGAAAGCAGCATGGACCCCCAGCAGCAGCAGCAGCAGCCAGAGGCCCCCACACCTGCCCCTGCAGGACCAGTGGCTGCCCTGCTCAGTGCTATGCAGGAGGCAGCTGACCATCTTTTATTTCAGGAAGATGAGCTGTCCTCGGGGGATAAGGAAGTAGCCCCAGACCTTGCTGTCCTCCCAGCTCCCCCGCGCCCCCCCCCGCTGCACAGGCTGCCGGCTGTGGAGATACCCCACAAACACGGACTGGTGGGAGCGGCTGGTGTTCGGTGAGTGGGACAACGACCGCTGCCTCCGGAACTTCCGGATGAGCCAACAAACATTCCTGGAACTCTGCCAGTGGCTTACCCTGCCTTACAGCACCAGGACACCCCCATGCGACGTGCCCTGACAGTAGAGAAATGGGTCGGCATCGCTGTCTGGAAGCTGGCCACTCCAGACAGCTACCAATCTGTAGGGCAGCAGTTCGGAGTGGGCAAGGGCACTGTTGGAGCTATCCTCATAGAGGTAAGAGGACCCAGGGGGAGAGGGGGAGCCCTGTGGGGAGGCGGGGAGCCGTGTGGGGAGGGCTGGACACACCCTGCACACCCCTCACCAGTGCTCTCTCATGTCCTTCCCCTGCAGGTCGTCTGTGCAATCAATGCCCTGCTCCTCCACAGGCTCGTGCTGCTTGGGGACCCAGATGCCACCATCTCAGGGTTTGCCACCCTGGGCTTCCCAAATTGCTTTGGGGCTTTGGATGGGACCCACATCCCCATCTGTGCCCCGGAGCACAGCGGAGGACACTTCCTCAATAGGAAGGGATACAAGTCCGTGGTCCTGCAGGCCTTGGTGGACAGCCGGGGCCGCCTCTTGGACATTTATGTCGGCTGGCCTGGCAGCATCCACGATGCCCAGGTGTTCAGAAATTCGGGCCTGTGCCACCGGCTGGAGGTGGGGACCTACATCCCCCAGTGGGAGATCCCTGTGGGGGAGACCACCCCGCCCCTCTGCATCGTTGCAGACGTGGCACACCCCCTCCGGCCCTGGCTCATGCACCCCTACATGGGCCACGTCACAGCCAGCCAGGAGCGGTTCAACACGCGCTTGAACCATGTGCACCAGGTGGTTGAGCAGACTTTCGGCCACCTCAAAGGGCGCTGGAGGTGTCTCCTCACCCACCTGGATGCAGGCGTCACCAACATCCCCCAGGTTGTGGGCACCTGCAGCGCACTCCACAACCTGGTGGAGAGCAAGGGAGAGGCCTTCTTCCAGGGCTGGGCTGTGGACGCTGGCAGGGCCAACGTCCAGCCACCTGCTGCCCCCAGTTGCCAAGTCAACCCTGAGGGGATCTGGGTGCGGGAGGCCCTGCAGGCCCATTTTGACCAGGCTGCGGGGTGAACGCTGGCAGGGCCAGCTGCTGGTGAGCCACCCACTGCACCCTCCCATCCTCCACAACACTCCCTGCCCCCACGCCCACACCACAGAGCACCCGAGAGCACACCCCCCCCCACACTTTTCTTTGAAATAAATGGAAATGTTGTTTGAAACAAAACAGTGCAACCTCTTATTATTAACAGAAGGAAGGGGGGAACTGTGTACATGGGGGAGGCAGAACAAAAACTATGTGCAAACATGGGGGGGGAATATGTTCAAAAGGAGGGGGGCAACGTCCTCGGCCCCGCACCCTATTGTCCAGCACCTGGTGTTGGGGGGCGCGACCCAAGTCTCGGCTGTAGCCCTGGTCGAGGCTGGGTGGGGGCTGGGAGAACCAGCAAATAGGGCCGGCCGGTGTCCGCAGGCCCATGGTCCCCCTCGGCGGCAGGCCCCAGGGTGGCAGACGGTGGAGGGATGGCAGGTGGAGTGGCGGGCGGCGCAGTGGGCGGCGCAGCATGGGGGCCAGGTGTTGCGCAATCTGGTGGAATGTGCGCAGGAAGGCCCCCAAAGCCTCCTGGCGCCAGGCCAGCACTAGGTCCTGGAGCTCTAGCCGCCTCTCCTCCACCTGCAGGCGCTGCTCCGACACCTCCAGCTGACAGCAGAGGATCGCGAGCAGCTGGGGGTCCGTGGCCGTCCGCAGGTGGCTCCTTCTCTGTTGGCCTTGTCCTGGGGCTGGTCTGTGCTCCGCCGAGGGGCTGGCCTGCTGGGATGGCCCCGGTGGGCTCTCTGGGACCACGGACACCTCGCCGGCACTCTCTGGGTCCTCCGATGGTGCAGCTGCAGAACACAGGGGGAACAAGAGTGGAGACAGCTGTTAGTGTGGGCCCTGACCCGTGGCCCTTGTCCCCCCCACCCCTCTGCTGCTGGTTCCCCATCCCCATCCCCCGGAGATGCTGCTGCTTCTGATGGGTGTTCCCCGCCACGGGGGACCCTAGGTTCCGCTCCCCCCATCCCCAGGGATGGGGCATGGCGCTGTCCTGCTGGAAGGCAGGGGCTGATGCACTGTTCTGAGGGACATGCCACTGCTGACCTTGGGGCCATGGTCATCTGGGCGTGTGGAGGGCCCTGGTCATGTCTCTTGTCCCCGCCCCTTAACCCCGGGGGTGTGCACCAGGGGGGTACATACCTGACACTCCGCTCCCACGTTTGAGGGACACCCATTGGGCAGACGCCCTGCTGGAGCTGCAGCATGGCAGGGCGATATGGAGCCCCCCATCGCTGGAGGACTCCCCCTCCTCCTCCTCCGGTGTCCCAGGGGTGGGCTCCTTGGGGGGGGGCCCTGGGGTGCAGGGCTTGCATCCAGGGCAGACTCTGTCTCCAGGGCCTGCTGGGGCTCGTCGGCCAATGTGTCAAGAGTGGCCAGGGGGGAGGAGGTGT
This sequence comes from Carettochelys insculpta, assembly GCF_033958435.1. Lineage (NCBI taxonomy): Eukaryota > Metazoa > Chordata > Testudines > Carettochelyidae > Carettochelys > Carettochelys insculpta. Next base: position 305,197,606 of record NC_134137.1, on the reverse strand, counting down.
GCTGGGGGCCCAGGATGGACCTGAGCTCCCTGTAAAAGGGGCAAGTGGCAGGGGCAGCCCCAGATCGACTGGCCGCATCCCGGGCCCAGGCGTAACCCTGCTGCAGCTCCTTCACCTGACTCCTGACGTGGTCAGGAGTACGGGCAGGGTGACCCCGGGCAGCCAGGCCCTCGGCCAGCCGAGCGAACGCATCTGCATTCCGCCTCTTGCTCCCCATTACCTGGAGCACCTCCTCCTCGCCCCAGAGCCCCAGCAGGTCCCAGATCTTGGCCTCCATCCAGGAGGGGCCCAGCTGCCTCTTCCCCCTCTGCCTGGCAGGCTGGGAGCCCTGGGTCCCCTTGGGGGGGGGTGCCCTGTGGGCGCTTGGGCGGCTGGCTGGCTGGCTGCCATGAGGTGCAGGGTGTGGGTTGGGGCTGCTAAGGTCCGTGCACGCTGTGCATGTGGCAGTGCTGCTGCCTGCCCAAGCTTTCAGCTTCTTGCACAGGAAATAAGGGGGCGGGGAGCTTTAAGGGGCTGCTGCACCCGGTGACCATAGAGCTCAGGGGCTGGAGAGAGCGTCTCTGAACCCCTCAGCTGATGGCCGCCATGGAGGACCCTGCTATTTCAATGTTGCGAGACGCGGATCGTCTACGTGTGCCCTACTTCGACGTTCAACGTCAAAGTAGGGTGCTATTCCCATCTCCTCATGAGGATAGCGACTTCGACACCTCGCTGCCTTACATCGATTTCAACTTCGAAATAGCACTTGGCGTGTGTAGACGCGGTGGGCGCTATTTCGAAGTTGGCACGTCTACTTTGAAATAGATGGCTAGTGTAGACGCGGCTATAGAGCTGGAAGAGACCTTCAGAGGTTATCAAGTCCAGTCCCCACAGCAGGATCTATCACCATCCCTGCCAGACTTTTTTTAATCTATTTGCCCCAGACCCCTAAATGGCCCTCTTAGCAGTTGAGCTCACAACCCTGGGTTTAGCAGGCCTATGTTCAAACCACTGAGATATCCTCATCCCAGGTGTTTAAATAAAATGAAACACAATCTTGACAATTTTAATTCATGTCATAGGTATTTTTTTCTTGGTCTGAATATTTAATAATAAAGTCTCAGCTCACCCTCTGTGAACACTGTGCACTCAAGGGCATCTTCCACGCATTGACGTCCTCCTGTGAAGCATCTGTAACATTGCTCTCCTACCTTCCCTAGAACCTGTGCAGGAGGGTTCATCTTGCATCCTCAGTCAATGTTGGGTGAGAAATGCATACTGGAAGACACATAATTGTCCTTATCTGGCTCTGTGGAGAATACCAGGAAAAAACAGCACAACTAGGAACTGTGCTATTTTTCTGTGTTTATCTGTAGTTATTTTTAAGTGTCTGCTGTAGTCCTAGGGAGTTCTTGATGCCACAAGTTCAACAGACCCATTCTACAGATCAGTGGGTGTAGGTGTGGGGGAGAGAAGATGTAGAGGCACAGGGCTTCTGTGAAGGTAGTTTTAGCCTGAGACAGATCCTATAGTACTTGTGTGGCTTGGTGGAGCCTGCAGCCTTTACCCTTCCATCTAGGAAGCAAAATCTTGACCATATGAAATTATGTGATCAATCTTTAAGAATAGAACCTGAGCAACATTTCCTTCTCCAGCAATTTTTCCCTTGGGTTTTATTCTGTGATAGAGAGATTTGGCCTGAGATTTGTCACCATCATGGAATCATTAACATTCAATGAGATTTATCAATCTCTGAAAATCAGCTGATGAAAGTTGTCTGTGAATCTTATCAAGCCAGAAGTCTGTTTCTTCCATGATGCCTCCTATTGCAGACTCATCATTGGCTTAAGAATGGACTGTACATAATTATTTGTTCTATGTTCAAAAATATTGGTTCTCTTAGGCTGCATGTACACTAGAGAGTTTTGTTGACAAAACTGACATTTTGTCGAGAAAACTCGTAGAGCATCCACACTGCAAAAGCATTCTGGAGACAGTAAATCTTCAGAATGTGGCACTTCTATTGACAGCCTTCTGACGTTCCCCACAGGAGGCAGAATGCCTTTTTTGACAGAATATGTTGACAGAAAACAAGGGGGCCCTTCTCTGGACAGATAAGTTCTCCATGGTGGTGGCCAGCTGGCTTGGGATGGCACCCTGTCTACAGCAATCACAGCTCTATGCTCTCTGCCTCTGGACAGTCATAAAGGCTCAAGGAACGCCAGAAACCCCATGGCAGGAAGTGGGAAGTGGGGAAGCAGCCCTGCAGCATGCCTCCCACAGCCACTCCCTCCTGCACTCTGGCATCATGGTGAGCCAGCCTGTGAGCTAGCCACCCCGCAATCCCTGGGGACCCTCCATGTAGCCACCAGAGGGGTCCCAGAAGAGCCCCTGTCCTGGGACACAAAACACAAGGCCCCATCATAGATCGGGCCCAAGATATAGGACCTCCTCTGGCTCTGGGCCAAGGGAGAGATCCTCTTGGATCCCACAACCAAGAGGTACAATGACCTGATATACACCCAGCTGGCCAATGCCCTGGTGGCATGGGGCCACTCCACCCATGCCATGGAGCAGGTATGGGCGAAGGTGAAAGAGCTGCACCAGGGTACACCCAGGGCTGTGATGCTGGCTGGAGGTCAGGGGCACCTGCCTGTACTGTCAGGAGCTCCACCACCTCCTGAGGGGCAAGGATGCCTTCCCCTTACAGCCACTGTGGATATGGTTGAGGGCCCCCTGACCCCTGCTCCCACTGCCAGAGCCAGGTGAGGAGGGGCAACAGCCTTAGACCCAGCCAGAGCCTGAGGTGGACGTGGTGTCTCAGGCCAGTGGGAGCATGCTCATGATGGCCCTGGACTCAGGGTCTTTGAGCCAGGACATGTCCAGTGCAGCCCTGAACCTCTTTGAGAGACCCTCTGGTAAGTACCCTGAATGTCACATGCTCCAGGGTGAGCTTCCAGAGGGCAATGGCGACTTGCTGCTCCAGGAGGAAGGCATGCCACAGCAAGGGTGTGCTGATTCTGGAAGGTGGGTTGCGGGAGAGCCAGGCTCAGAACTCCAGAAAGGTGTCCTTCTGCATTTGGAAATTCTAGAGCCACGGCTGGTCATCCCACTGCCCCATGACAAGCCGGTCCCACCAGATGAAACTGTTGCTGTACCTCCAGACCCGCCTGAGCACCCAAGGGGGTGGGCACAAGTGGGCCCATATGACACCGAGAGCATAGTCCTTGCAGCCATTGACAAACACATCCCACGAGATGAGGTGGAGGATAGCTGTGATCAGATTCAGCAGCAGCTGAAGCAACTGTAATTGGAGCCAGTGCAAGCCTGGGGGTGGGAGGCATGCTCTGGCATATGGCTGACTGAAAATGTGACGTCTCTCTCAGCAAGCGTGGGAGCCTTGCACTAGTTATGTTGTACCTCAAGGAGGTAGGCAAGACTCATCATGGGCAGGAAACATGTCTGGGGCAGGTCCTTTAGGGGCATGTCTTGCCAGGGCTCCTGGAAGGGATTACCAGCTATGTGATCCTGCATGACAGGGTTCCAGAGCCCGTTGTGTTGAAGGAGTGTCCGGGCAGTCTGGCCACTCTCTGTTGTTAGAGCAGATTGCTTTTTCGATCCGCGTTTGTGTCTGGCCCCAATCTGTTGACAGAAATTTTGCCAGAAAACATCTTCTGACAGTGACTTCTGTCAACAGATTGCTGTAGTGTAGATTTAGCCTTAGAGTGAAAAGAACCTTTATAGTGGGATGATAAATAAAATAATGTATCTTCACTGGGCCTCAAAACAGGAGTAATGCAATAAGTATCCTTTTTTTTCCTCAGAAAGTTAAAATTTATGCTTTTCCTCTTTATGTTTTCATGATTGAGCTCATTCCTTCCAGATGGCACCTATGCGTGCAAAGACTAGAATAGTCCTAGCTCAGTCTGTTCAGCTGCAGGCCTCTGTCATCAATGAGCCCTAGTGCTGGACATTCAAGTCTTTTCATAGTGGTTCAAGAACCTCTCTCTTAGCAAACACTCTCATGGATAATGCTTTTATTTTCAGCTGAAAAGGCTTTGGGGTAGTTCTTTTCATCATTGATGATAATGCTGTTACAGGCTTCGGCTGATAAAAATTGTAAAATCCAGAGACATCCAGCACCTTTCTACAGAGGGCGAATTAAATTATCATTTCCAAACATGTTCCTTCCACCACAGAAGTGTGACCTAGCATTTTGAGTTTGCTGCGGGCCTTGGTTCCTTAGTGGCCAGCTTCTGGTCATTCTGTTTCTGCTGAAATGTTCATAAATGTAGCATATTGGAGGAAATGCCAGAGAGAATGTTTAAATAGTTGTGAATTTGGCCAGGGACTTCTATCAAAAACTCATAGGGGTGAGGAGTTGTGATCTGAAAACAAAAACTCAACCTACTTAGCCACAAAAGTGCTGGCCTATCCTCGCAAAGGACATAAATAATTTTTTGAGAAGCTGAAGCTTTAAGTCTCTCATTGTTTATGCCTCTGGCCAGATTATGTCTAACCAGATGGAATATTTCATTTTTTTCTTAGTTTTCTCCACTCCCTCCTTTTCCCCCTCTCTGATTTCCTCCCAACCCCGCTTTGAAATGAATGTGTTGTAATAAAATTTGATTGCAAGCCAAATAGACAAAAACTCATTTGCCATACTTGAAGGCTCAAAAGGTGCAATGCTCATAATCAAAATATAACTATCATTAATGCAATAAACAAGATGATTATGTACCACATTGTTGGTGCTGTGTGTTCATTATTGTGATTCAGTGGGTCACTCAAGTTGCTATTTGACAGAGTGAATTTTTCAGCACTGCTACTATACTCCCACTGGGAGGTTGTAAGTCGAATGTGTGACAGTAGAGGATAGGCAAGGAATGAAACTGTATTTTAAGACCCTGAAATGTGTTCTGTGAACATGGACCCTTGAACCTTCACAGATCTCTGTTAACGTCAGTGTGTCAGTGTGCAAGAAGAGAGGTTCACTCACACAAAACATCTTTCAGAATTGGATTCCCAAAGATATTGCCATCAAATGATGACACTATGCAACCTCAGTTCCTTAAGCAATGGAAACCTTTATCCCTTGCTAGCCATTTTAGTTTCAGGTAGCACATTATCAATACTGTTTTGTTTATGAAAGAATGCTATAGAAATAAATAGAAAATTATGTCCTTTGTAGAATTCTATGAAACATTTCAAAGAGCCTATGGAGAGAACATCATTCTTCATGACATTCTGTTGGTTACAAATGCCTGCTAAATCCTTATTGAACACTATCATTGTTTCCTTCTCAGTCAACATTTCAGATATATGTTTATTCTTAATTTTGAAAAAATAGAGTTATGTTTGTTATTACATGTAAGACTCTGACTAAGGTTCTTTGGTCTTTGATTCTATTTGCCTGCAAGTTTGTTTGTTTTAGGAACATACATTCCTGAATCAAAAAGAGATTTCTTCTGCCATATTACAGCAGCACTAAAAATAATAGCTGTGAATATGTATGTCCCAACAACTTCATGGCAGATAGCTGCAGAAGTCCCAGGTGGAAAATACTGTCACATGATCTCAGCGTCTCCCAGAATGATGGTCATTTTACCAGTAGCCGGTATTAAAGAACCCAAAGAAAAGAGCCCTTTTGAATTGAATTTCCTGTTTTTCTTGGTTTTTAAGAAATGAAATAGAGTTAAAGAATTGTTACTTTTTACTACAATGAACAGTAAAATGACTCAAAATGCAGTTATTTAAGACTCTTGGCATCCAAGAGCCTTTGGTGTGTATCCACTTTTTTTGTAGTGGTAGTCAGAACTGATTTCTTTGTTCTGCTTTTTGTAAACTTAAATGGACATCCCTGAAGTTCCCTCCCCCACACTTAAAACATCATAATATATGTCATGTTACAAAGTTGTCCTCCACAGGTGGGAAAGCAAGGGGTTTACTTTTCCTGTCAATAAGTGGAGACAGATTATCTTTCAGTTTCTCTATAGCATTTAGGTTGTGCTTCATAGCTTTTGTAATAGAGATCCTTGGGTCAAACGACCAAGCTAAAGATGTGGTCAGTGTCCTCTTAGAATTATTGGTCTTTTTTTTTTAAATTTTTCTTACTTTCTGCCAGAGAAGGAATTGTGTAATATAATTCTGTAATGAGCAATTTGTTACTCGTGGGCTACGTCTACACGTGAAGCCAACATCGAAATAGCTTATTTCGATGTAGCAACATCGAAATAGGCTATTTCGATGAATAACGTCTACACGTCCTCCAGGGCTGGCAACGTCGATGTTCAACTTCGACGGTGCGCGGCACCACATCAAAATAGGCGCTGCGAGGGTACGTCTACACGCCAAAGTAGCACACATCGAAATAAGGGTGCCAGGCACAGCTGCAGACAGGGTCACAGGGCGGACTCAACAGCAAGCCGCTCCCTTAAAGGGCCCCTCACAGACACAGTTGCACTAAACAACACAAGATCCACAGAGCCGACAACTGGTTGCAGACCCTGTGCCTGCAGCATGGATCCCCAGCTGCCGCAGCAGCAGCCAGAAGCCCTGGGCTAAGGGCTGCTGCCCACGGTGACCATAGAGCCCCGCAGGGGCTGGAGAGAGAGCATCTCTCAACCCCCCCAGCTGATGGCCGCCATGGAGGACCCGGCAATTTCGACGTTGTGGGACGCGGATCGTCTACACGGTCCCTACTTCGACGTTGAACGTCGAAGTAGGGCGCTATTCCGATCCTCTCATGAGGTTAACGACTTCGACGTCTCGCCGCCTAATGTCGAAGTTAACTTCGAAATAGCGCCCGACGCATGTAGCCGCGACGGGCGCTATTTCGAAGTTAGTGCCGCTACTTCGAAGTAGTGTGCACGTGTAGACACAGCTGTGGTGTTATAGTTTCAGAAAAGTTGAGCAAGATAAGAACTAAGCAAAATTAATGTAATAAATAATTTGAGCTAACTTCATATTCTAGTGCCTAGTTTAAAAAAAAAAGAGCCTAGGTGAATTAATCTCCTCAGTGTCTTATTGATAAATGACAGCACTGAATGCTAAATTTTTATGATTAAGACAAGCAATTTTGAATATCCAACTTGAAACCCCTTAAAATATCTTATTATCCACATGTGCTGAGAATACAGCCTGTGGAAGCTCCGCCCAAACACAATTGTCTTTCACGCATGTCAGAAGCGGAAGTACAATTGGATAAAAACATTGTGATAGTCTTGATCAGGCCTGCTGATGGGAGGAGGACAAAGGGGGCAGTTGCACAGGGGCCCAGCATTTCAAAGGGCCATGGAGCTCCAGCCACTGTTACTTTGACAAGTATCGGAGGGGTAGCCGTGTTAGTCTGGATCTGTAACAGCAACGAAGGGTCCTGTGGCACCTTGTAGACTAACAGAAAAGTTTTGAGCATGAGCTTTCGTGAGCACAGACTCACTTCATCAGATGCTGGTCATGGAAATCTGCAGGGCCAGGTATAAATAAGCCAGAGCAAGGTCCTGTCTGAGCTAACCTTGTTATCCCCAGCCTTGCTCTGGCTTATTTATACCTGGCTGTGCAGATTTCCATGACCAGCATCTGATGAAGTGAGTCTGTGCTCATGAAAGCTCATGCTCAAAACTATTCTGTTAGTCTATAAGGTGCCACAGGACCCTTCATTGCTGTTACTTTGACAGAGGCAGTGACCGGTGCTCTGGGCCCCTTTGAAATGCCACAGAAGTGCAGCTCCACTACTGTGCACAGCTGGGGGCAGGGGGCCAGTACCGTGATTTGAGTGATTTGACTGCCCTTGGCCCCACCTCTTCCAGTGGTGTGAAGCCAGCCCTCCCTCTTACCTTGCTCTGGGGCCCACACTAGCTGTCAGCCCCCAGTCTTCAGGTCAGGACACAGTTATTTTATCTGACTAAGGAGCCTAATCCATTGTTCAGGAAAAGATTCCCTTTACTTTGTAGGCAATGATTCAGGCCATAAATGTATAAATCGTGTTACTTACAATGCACAACTGGGGGATATTTTCTTCTGCTTCATAGAACTTCTTGTTTTTTCTTGAAAAAATATTGAGGGTCTGATATTGAATAAGAGGTGGGGAAATTCTGGTTAATCAGTTTCAGGCATCAATTGCTATAGCATCCATATATTACTGATGTCCAAGTGGTGATCAAGGAGCTGTCAGTGTTTGTCTCACCCCATCTTCAAGCAGGAGATGTGAAGCCAGATATTACTGACTAATAAAAAGAAATTGAGAACAATGCACAAATTCTACTTTTCTATGAAAAATATGTAATTGATTTTCCTGGATATTGACCAATTAATGTGCATTTATTAGCTACAGATCACTTAAACAATATGTATGAGTAAAGTGAAAAAAGCACTTTAAAGTAATGAATTTGTAATTTAAAAATTCTTACTTAAAATGAGCTGGTGAACAGATTTTACATTGTTCTTATTGGTATCTGATACATATTTCACTTGGTATTCAGCCATTAATTTGCATGCTTGGTGCTTTGATTTTACAAATTTGAATGAGTTTCTGCATCTCCTAAAACACAAACTGCATATGACACATGATCCTTAATAGGCTTCTGTAAAGTACCTTGCATTGTTCAAATGTTTACATGATCACTTAATTGGATAAGATACAGCAGCAATTTAAGATTTTTTTCCTCCTCTGTCCCTGGAAACCATGGTTATGTGCAAATATCTCAGCCCTCAAAATCTTGAGACGATCATGTAAAATGCAGTTGTGCAAAGCTATTTTGAAAGCCTGATTTCAAGAGTCTCCTACTATATATGGAGTTTTAGACATACCTTAAGTAAGTAAAATATATTTGACTAAGGTGCTTTTCATATTAAACTTACATTACCAACTAAAAATGTTACTATCAGTTTTTCCCCCACTTGCTTGTCTCATGGGTGAACCCTGTCCAACATTTCTATAGATTTTGTTTTTATTATTATTAATGTGTTAGCATCTTGGGGGGCTCATGGACCAGAGTTCCTTTGTGCTAAGAGCAGTACAAACTCAAAACAAAACATCAGCACCTGCCACAAAGAATTTACAATTCTACCATACTTATTTCAAGCTTAATGTAATCAGAGGCTTGGTCAACATTTGGTGGAATATTTAATTTTTGGCCTTATGCAGCCAACATACATTAAAAAAATCTGAATATTATCAATGCATGTTTATTAAATACAAAAAACATGAGCTTTGATCAAACATCCATCCCAAATTCTCCAGGCCTTATTGAGACAAAATTTCCAATGATTCTGAGTAGGTATCAAATACAATTAAGAAGATTTGGTTTTCAGAGTTTGGGAATGAATGGACTTCTGGTGGGCATTGGAAGGTTGATGTTTCCCAGTGGGTTTAAATTGCTTTTATTTAAAAAAAAATCTGTTCCTGTTAACAATCCCTCATGAAACAAGAAGTCTTGTGGCAGCTTACAGATATTTTGGAGCATAAACTTTTGTGGGAAAAGGCCTGGAGAAAAAGCAATTTCTCCGCTGTTGATGTTCACACCTCCACACGGGCAACTGAAAATGGGCTGCATCGCCCCCGACTGAACTGACTTGAATTCTCCTCTCTTGGTGGTCACAACTCCACATTAACTGCTGATAATGGGCCACATCCACCCTGACTGAATCGACCTTGTCAGCTCTGGTCCTTCCCTTTACTGAGACTCCCTCTTTAAATCCTCCTCTGAACCACCCCACCTCCACTCATGCATCTGTCGAAGTGGGTCTTTACCCATGAAAGTTTATGCCCTAAAATATCTGTTAGTCTATAAGGTGCCACAAGACTTCTTGTTGTTTTTGAAGATACAGACTAACTCAGCTACATCTCTAATCCCTGAAGAATTTCTCTTTTGCCCCACATGTTAGTGGGGAGTCTGTCCTGTTACACCATGTCACCTTCTGTTGGTTACTCTGGGAATTAGCTCTGTTCAGTTAATTATGTCTCCTTTTGAGTGGCGTCTCACTCAGAGTCTTTGTGCTGTCTCAGTTTAGACCCATGTCACCTCCAAGCCACAGCATCCTCTTTGGGACATAGCCTTCTAGTTATGCCTTAGCCTGCTGTCTCCCCAATTCATGGGACCTGTTGGTTTGTTGTCCCACCACTTGCCTCAGCAGCTAATGGCAGGGTCTCATCTAGCCCCCTCACCTCAGTGACAGCCTGCAGTCTTGTTACTGGTGATCTCATCCTCAGCCAGTTGGGTGCAATCTGCTGCCTATTTCCCTGAGCCACCTGCCCCATAGCCCTAGCACTTTTTTGGGCCTTCCAGTTCGGCCCTCAGTCGGGGAGTGGTCAACCAAGAGCTCCTTTGGCCCCACTACCCTACCACACGCTGCTCTGTGTATGGTGCTTTCCTAGGCAGCCAGTTCTTCTCTCTTGCAGGTCAGGAAAAGACTTCTTTCTGCTCTGCTTAGCATCCCCTTATATATGGGCAGCTCCAGCAAGCCTCCTTCTGATTGGAGGTTCCCTAATAAGTTGTGTTCTCCTTGGTTGGATTCTGCTCAGCCTTTCTAGGGCTGCGTTTACCCCTCCCCTTCTGGATTAGAACACCAGTCCACTACAGTTGGTTATCTTGCTGAGTTTACTTTCTTATTATCCCAAGCCAATCAGAAGTAATAATATAATGTAGATAATAGCACCTAACTGAAACGTGTTGCACGGATTATTATAAAGCCACATTCTTAACTAGAATTTACAAGCCTGGGAAATTTCTTCCTCTTCCCCCAAAAATTTATGAGATGATAGAATATTTGTTTAAATCAACATAGTAGGTACTGGATGAAATAAAACTCCAACCCTTTTCACACCTCCCTAAGATAAAATCACTGACCATTTTACTGAAACGAGTTGTCTTTTCTTGGAAATATCTACAGTATGGATGTAAATAGACTGGCTACATAGATAGCAGATACAAGTCATCTCACACTGTACCTATAAGATGCCTGAAAGTAGTGCACTACCTTTTATAGTTAAGAATCAAATTCATTTTTGTCTCATTTAGGATTGAAAGTTTTGTACTGTTGTGGACTACAGAGCAGTATACAAAATATAACTAAATGTATGGTTAAAATGTGTATATCAGGTTCATGACTGAGCAGCAAGTAACTCTTCTGACACATGTTGTTTCTTGTCACATTGCTCATGATTTGAGATGTTAGCTAGCTATTTTTACTGTCTTATATTTTATGATCTACTTGAACCTTACAGATTTAATGAATCCCTGTGGAACACACACTGGGAATAAACCCTCTTATAATGTGCCTGAGGTTTACTTACATGATGTGATAAAAATGAGAAAATAGTTCAGTTCAACCTACCCTGTAAGTAGCAAAGTTCTTCAAGTTCATTATACAAAGCCAGCATAGATTCCAGTGTTACTAGCTTATTATCACTGTTATAAAAGCTTTTCGTTGCAAATTAACTTTTAAGTTCAGTTTCTAGCTATCTAATCTCATGAATGTTTTCTGAAACCTTTCTTTATCAATTATTGAGACAAAAAATCACAAAGAATAGAAATAGTGTTAAATTTTACATGCATTAAAAGTTTGTCTATCTCTGTTTAGCATAATGACACTTCATATAACATTGAAACAAATCAACCCCTATATTTGGCTCTGGGGACAGAAAATGTGCAACAGATATTTTAGTCCACTGACAGTGAAAAAGCACTGGAAGACTACACGGTGATCAAGTATTATTGTAGTAAGTGTCAAACAAGTCAGAGAAAGTTGGATAAGTAGTGGTGTAGTATTCCAGTAGTGTTCTGCTTGGACAACAAGGAGTGGTTAGCTAAATGATACAATAAGCAAAGGAATAAATAGCTAAGATTAGAACCTGAAAGAGAAACTGAAAAAACAGAAATAGAGGGAAGATGGAAGAAATGGAAAGAAAAAGGAAATATCTGTATTAGTATGTAAAACTATTTAAAGGAATCAGTAGCCCGGATAGTGAATGAAAGAAAGGTCTGCTGGGTAGATACTGGTAGACAAAAAGACTGCAAAACTGAAAGGCAGGAGGCCAGGATATAACAGTGGTATCTAAACTAGAGGGTCTAGTCCTACTGGTAAGTAATAAAGAAGGTAGCATCAGATGAATCAGGAGAATGAAACTTAGAGATGAGACTTCTGAACATATTTTTTTTCTAGAAGTTCTTCAACTTTGTGGGAATCTCTTTCCAGATATGACTACCAGCAGGGCCTTGCCCAGATGGCGTGGATTCTCCAAGGTTCCCAGTCAACGAAATGATGTAAACTGGGGTGCTAAAGATTTTTTGTAATTCCAGCTGTGCCAGTTATATAGAAAATACAAGTAAAAATAATGAACTTTTTCTGACTTCCTTTCCTCGTGGAGAGGTGAACCCCATTATGATGGCTGTAATGATATTATAATGCTGACTTTTGCTATGATCAATGAGTACTGGATGGAAATTTTAAATCCTCAGCTAAACATGCAGTTATAAAGACATATGTCTGATTCCGAGGTCTGAAGAGTCTATCCAGGAAGGGATTATTGGCTGCCTTTTTTTTTTTTTTTCCCTTTTTGACTTTTTTGATGGATGGGCTCAAGATTCTAAATTCCCCTTGAGCTAAAGTCTCATTGTTTTCTAGGAGACTTGCACTGTGACTATTGTAAAGCGTGGCTAGAACACTTTGAATCTTAACACATTTTGCTTGACACTTGTTCATTCTTCATTTTAGCTTTTCTGGTTAAAGAGTATTTGCTTCATTGTTCCTAGAAGTTATTTGAATGTAAGAGCATATGTTGACTGCAGCTGGAGAGTTCATGAGGTAAATTTTCAAAAGTGCTTGCCACCTGATAGCTTTTATTTTAAGTATTACCATGAGCAAGTGTTCAAAATTACAAGCAAAATAACTACCCAATCAGAAATTAAATTGGCTTAAATATCTCAAAGTTTTGAAAATAATTATATGTTCTTTTTTTTCTGATTTTTGAGCCTTTTTTCTGCAACCTTTAGGACTTGAAACATTTTTGTTAAATAAAAGCTGATATTTTCATATCATTGCATGATTTCAGGTAGTTGGGGCTTTAAGCAAAACATCAGACATCCCAGGAGTTGCACTGCCCTATGTGAACCTGGAAGTGGTATATTGAAAAAACTGATCCGTATGAATGGAATACGTAATTATGAATGGAATACTTAATTATGTTCTGCTGGTCCTAACATTTGAATGCAATAAAATAAAAAACAATTTGTTTTTTTTTAAACTGCCCAGCTGCTATTCTCATACAAAGTTGGGCTATATCCCAAAGGACTTAACAAAAATTTGGTTGATTGACAGTTGTGGTTCAGTGGGGTTCACTTTGTTGGATTTATACAGTTTCTTGCTACAGAAATATGTTAATCTGATTGTGATTTTGAAGTTCAGTAATAACTTCATACTTAGTGGCCACTGATGCATAGCTGAAAATTGAAAATGTTGCATATGGGCAAATATGAGTGTTGGTATATAATTTATTTTGTTTAAGAAATGTGCAATTTGGTCTCCCATTCAAACAGTATAACAAATATTTGCCATTCATAATTAATGTGTGTCTGATTTTGTCTGTTTCCTGGTAGTGTGATTGCACAGGTGTAACTGAGAACAGAACTTGGCCCTCTATCATTTACTTTAGAACATTTGATACAGATGAAAAGATTACATTTGGACCCCAGTGAAGATAAGTGAAGAGGTATAATGATAGCAATACATTTACAGTAATATTGACTACTCTAAAGGTTGAACCTTTCTCGTCCAGCATGCTCTGGTCCAGCAACATCTATGGTCTGGCACGATTTTAGTTAGCTCCATGTCTTCTTATCATGGCCAAGTTTCCTGTGGTTCCATAAGGTTTGTTTACAGTCACTAGTCCTGGCTGTCAGTGTTCTGTTTTGTAAAGTAGCTGTAATTTACCTCTAAATGTCTTCTAAGAGCTGAGTAAACAGTGGAAGTGTTGGTAATGTGCTAGACAATGTCAACTTCCCCGGTCTGGCAAATTCTCTAGTTCAGCACAAGTCAGGTCCCAAGGGTGCTAGACTAGAGAGGTTCAACCTGTACGTTCACGTTACTGAAGCAGTGGCCAAACCCTCTCTGACTTCAGTAGAGTCAGGATCAAGCCATTAATATGTTCATGAATGTGTGTATTATAAGTGGAGCTGGTATCATCACCTGTAGTTAAGGTTTATTGACGCTTCCCATTAAATGATCTGTCTTCAGTTGCTTATAACTTTTCCAACCATAAATCATTTAGGCAGGGTATCTTCAAGAGGTACTTTTTTTTGGGTTTCTTTTTTAAATTTCAGCTAAAATTTCAAGCTGTTTCCAAGATAAAACTAGGGGAAAACAGTGGGGCCGACAGCCTCGCTGCCACCTGAGCAAGGCTGGGAGCCCTGCTCTGTGGCCCTCAAAGGGGAAGGGCCTCTGGAGGAAGGGTTGGGACCGGGGTAGCCAGTTTTCAGTTCTGCCTGAACTGTGGTGAGTCCCCCGGCCCCCTGCCTGCTCTCAGTGCTACCTGGAGCATGCCGCATGGTACTCCAGCAGCAATGTTAAAGGGCACAGGACTGCAGCTGCTGCCACTGCTGTGGAATGGCTCCTCCTGGTAAATGGTTACTGCTATTGCATGGGGCACAGGAAATGAGTGTAGGGAGACAGTCTTTCTTGTACGCTCAAAGCTCCCCTTCTTTCTAGTACACAGGCAACGTGGAGGAGGAAGAGCCCTGACTCAAATGCAAACAGGACAGGAGCTGGAACTGAGGTGTGAGTGAGGGCAGGGAGAATAAACTGGGACAAGGCACCTGAACAGTGGAGACTGGAACCAGGAACTAGGACTGGCTGGCTAGCAATGGGGTGCTAAGGGGGACATGGTGGTGGTGGTAGTAGTGCCTGGGAGTCTGTGGGGTGAAGGGTGAGATAGGAGGAAGATCTGTGCAGGATGATACTGGGACTGGCTTGGAGAGGAGAAAATACTGTGGAGAGAGTGAGTTAAGGGAGGAAGGATTAAAATGATTAAGTGCAAGGAGAAGAGCAGAGAGACACAAGAGACCAGGCTTTGGGAGTAGAAGGCAGAAAGATCTGTGGCCACAAGACACACTTCCAGAACCTGGAATAGAACTCAAGATTCCAGCATCTCACTCCTCCTCTGTTTTCAGCTAATGTCAGTGAAATCTATTAGCAAAACCTATGTTTGATCCTTCTCCCAGTAGCTGGCTCACATACACAGTGGCTATCCTTACAGGTATATAAAGCGCTGCATGGGAATGGACCTGGTTATAGTTGAGACTTACTTCCTAAGGTTTCAGATACGCCTGAGAGGTATTTGGGCTTGCACACTGTCTGGTGATTAGGGGTCAATCAAGATTTGCTGGGGCAAGTTTGAGAGTATGACCTGCTCTTCCTGAAATCAGCTCATTTTATCTCTCTGATGCTTTAAGAAAGACCTAAACCATTACTTTTTAAGAAGTTTTTTTTATTGCTACCCTGGTTGCTGTTTTTATTCTTTTGTGCTTAGTTTACCCATCATATTTGTAATTTTGTTAAGGTAGCAGTGTATTTTTTTCCAAAAATTAGTTATTGAGAAATTGGTTTTCTGATTCTGTGCCACAGTGACTCTTTTTGCAGGGAGAGGGTAGCTTATTTATAAACTACTATTATTAGTTATTTATTCTGTTAGCTAAACTGGTTAAGGTCGGCATGGGGGACCTAAAACTTCCAACCCTGCTGATGAACTCAGTATCAGTACCACATGATGAAATATCTTTTTTTTTAATTTGCTTTTTTTTTAACTTATGAAACTACATTCAGAAAACTGCTGAGGAGGGACATTATTAGGGCAGTAAGGTCAAACATTCAAAGATACAAAATGCTAGAATTAAAGTTTCCTGAGCAACTTGACTTAATGGGAGTTTTGCTTTAAAAATATAAAATGCCAAACAATGCTAAGAAGTCTAAAAAATCAAGTTCTAGATGTCTTTCATTGGGCACCCAACATTAAAGGATACTTTGCCCATCTGCTCATAGGAATAAGGGGACTTCGAAGTAGGCAGGGTCCTTTCGAAAAGGAGCCCCGTCTGGATGCGCCGCGCAGCGGCAAGGCGCATCAATTTTGAAGCGCCGCGGCAGCCCGCATGCTAATGAAGCGCTGAATATGCATTTCAGTGCTTCATTAGTAAACTTCGAAATGGCCATTTGCGTGGCCATTTCGAAGTTTGGGGCACGTGTAGACACGGCCCAAATGTCAAATAGAAATAGTAATAGCCTCTCACCTTGCATGGATGTTAGGAAGAGATATTATTAATATTTTGGTAGCTGATCGTTACTATAGTGATAAGCGCTGCAGAAAACTCCATGAAGAAATTAATAATTCTGTCTTCAGAGTGTAGTTTGTATAGTCCACAGTAAATAAGACAGGGGACCATGTATTGAACAATGAGAAAAGCAAACAAAACTTTGAATAGCTACTTATTCTATGAATATTGTCCATCTTGCACACTGAATAAAGCAGGATTCTTTTGGGAAATAAAATATGAGATCACATAATTAAACACAGTCTTATAATGTGTATGCACCGGGGGCTGACTTAAGGCTGCACAGACAAGCTTGACTTTGCCATTTCCTAATTCTGAGTGCTTGGCTGTGTAAAATTAATGTTGTCTTAATGTAGATTTCGTCTGGTTGACATACCAGACATGTATGACATGTGAACAGTTGTAGTGGGTGCAAAGAAGCATTTGGCCAAATATAACCTTCACACGTGTACATGCAAATGTGATTGAGTTCAGTTGTGCTCATGAACCCAAAGGTAAGATATTTATTTCTTAATATGTCTATTTCTCTTGTTCCTGTAAGAGTGCCATGATCCTTTGGGTGATTAACCAGTTTTGCACTCATAAGAATATTTTAGTTCAAAAAGAGTGTTTTCTGATCTATGAAATACTGAAAATGATGCTCTCAATACCTTAGTCAGAGTGATAGCCACTCACCATGAAACAATAAAAGAGAAATACTAGCACACTTCTTCCGTATTTGCAGTTCTACTGGGTAAATATTTGTTGCCTCCAGTTGTGTTGACCTACCCAACAGGCTGACAGTGAACTGTTTTATGCACTGATTAATATATAGATTACAAATATTAATCATGAAATGAGCTGAAGTGTTGCTTTTTGAGTAGTTGGAGTCCAGGGCTTTGTTTGCAGACCCTTCAGTATAGACTCGCAGTGTAACTAATAGGCATGCACGATGGGGAAATATATATTCTGCTGAGGAGATTTTTGTGCTCACATCTTTATGGTTCCCACAAATCCTATCGGTTAATGAAAATGATGTTAAAATTCTACACCTGCCATAATCCAAAAATGACAGGTCATAGGATTAACCGAGGCTGTTCAAATGTGATAAAATAAATGAATTGTAGAGAAAAGCATGATATTAGTGGAACATAACCAAATTATATATGTAAAGATATACTCAACAAAATAGGTCAGAAATACTTGAGTAGATCCATTTGCATATTGTTTAATGTGAACTCTGTGTAGCCTTAGTCTTATTATATGAATTCTTAATATATTTGTGTATTAGTAATGTACTTGCTCGAATGTAAATAATCATAGCTTCGCCTGGCTCTGTGACTTTTTACCCCTGCCATCCCACTGACATAAAAGCTTGAATATCAGTTTTTAAAATGTGTGAGTATGACAGGGCTGCTTTCTGTACCCTTTGGATCATCTCAAACAGCCTGGACAATTATGAGTTTTGTAAGCACCCCCCATGCAGCAATGTAAACACCCCCCTTAGCCCACTTCTTAGGGAAGATATGGAACAATGTCCTCATCTTGAGATCCTGCCTCCCTTAGCCTCTGCCAGCTTCCTCTTGAATTTCCTTCCTAGCCTTTACTATTCCCAGATGATGAGTTGATTAGTGGATCAATCCTCCACCTAACTGGGCCATTGAGCATCCATCTTCATGTAAGTCCCCTCCCAGGGATAGCTAATATCTTAGTGGCCAGAGTACTGGGTTAGCTCTAGACTTGTTGCACTCTGTCGCAGTGGGGTTTTGTTCATTGCACCTTTTGTCTCATCATCCATTGCATGACTTGAACAATAATATCCCATTCAGGAATTGATATAAATTTGAATGTATTATCTTTTCTTAAAAACTGTAGGGCAAAACCAGCCCCCAAAACGACGTTAATTATTTCAATAATAGGTCTCTGGTCATTGCTTGGTAATACAAATTCACACTGATTTTCCTGTGAAACTAATTTTCATAGTGTATGCTATTTGATGATAAAAAGAGACTGTGCAGTTTACAAAAGCAGATCTTATATGACAGTTGATGCAACAGAATGGAATACTTTTTAGATGTTAATGGGAGAGAAACTTTATCATAAAATCTGTTCATATAAAAAGTTATTTTCTGCAACTTATTATCCAAAATTGTTATCCATTTCTGCTGGAAAGATAAAATAAATTACAGTATATTATTGCATTATTACTCTGTTTTCTGAATAATATTGAAAGAGAAAATGTCTGAAATGATATCCAGATAACAGTTGGCTGCTTTTTTTTTTAGTTTCTTTGTTCTGTTTGGTTTTTATTGCCTCTTGTGTAAAGGTACATGAAAACATCTACAGGAGTTTTATGTTACCTTGACAACTATTGGTTAATTGAAGAGCACCATCAGATTGGGAACATATAGGATATTCCTGCGATTTAGTCCAAAATCTGGATTATTTTATTTGTTCTATAAATGAAACAGTTTGAAGAGCTGAGCCTTTAAAATAAGGCAATCACCTTAAAGTCAGAATTATTTGAACAAGCCTGTGGCCTTTTATTGTATTAGGAGGCTAGTTGAAAATGGTCTTTAAATCCTCCTTTATCTTCCTTTAGCTAAAGAAAGCTCAAATTACAGTGGGTAGGGTAACTCTTTTTCATCCGGAAATATCAGAACATACCAAGTCTGAGCAATGAACACAAGAGAACAGCACTACAGGGATAAATCTAGTATGCCAATTTATTAAAAACTAATCAACATAGAATCTACTTGATAGACAAGAATTCTACTAAGATAAAATAAAATATTAACTTGTCTTCAGTTTCCAAGATTAAAAACTTTCAGAAAAGGAAATGAAGTTGTATTTTATATAAATATGTGTGATTTCTTAGGATGGAGTATCTAGTTATTTTAAATCATCATGTATTAGACTAAATATTCCAAGGAAGATAATTATGTTAGTAAAGTAATTGTGACTTTGTAGTGATTGGTTATTACTAGAAATATCTCATAGTCTGATTTTGACTTGGAATGCAAATGTTCAAATGTATTTCAAATTGGTACAAAATTATAACAAATGTTCATATTTGAAATCTCCCTTTGAAAGAGGTTTCCATTGGGCTGAACACTGATTGCCTTCTTCTGACATGAACCTCAGGGATTCAGCAAAATTACAATAATCTGAGGTCCCTGGATCTGACTGTTGAAACACAGCACTGTGCTATACACCAAATACTATCCATAAAAATACTTGCCCAGCTCGGATTTGCTACAGGAGAACTTCACCATTTGTGTCAAATAGCAGAATTTGTCCCAGTAAATGTGATGCAGGAAATTGTCCAACTTGATTGAAAGATAAACAGAAGATACTTGTTATGGATTTAGCTGGGCTTTATTATTAGATGTCTGGGACTACCCAGCAGATAAGTGTATGGAGCAGACAACTCTGTGTTCATTCAGATAACTACCTGAAGCTTCCACCATCCCCCCGCAACTTCATTTTCTATCCAGGTCTTCCGGTCAACTCATGGCTGGGATCTTACCATGCACACATCTTCCTATGTAGAAGGGTTAAGGTGGGGGCCACATGAGAGGAACTGTGGATTGTCTCTGTGACATACCAGTCCTGCACTCCTACTATCCCTATTCTGTCCCTTTAACCAGTACCTCCTTTTAAGACCTTTAACAAACCATTTTACTGGTCACTGGAAGCCTTCCCTATGGAGTGCCTGCACTGGACACCCATCCTACACTTACATGAGTGCGACAACATAGTCTAACCTTTCTTTTTATAACAGATCACCCCTGCCATCTGATGTGAAGGTGAACAAAAATCCCCACTCCACCTAAACCAATATGAGCTACATCTATATTAGCCCCCTCCTTACGGAAGGGGCTTGGTAATGAGGGAGTTTGGAAGATGCTAATGAGGTACTCTATGAGTATGCAGCACCCCATTAGCATAATGGCAGCCACACACAATCAAAAAGTGTCACTTTTGGAAAGTATGCCACCCATATAGACAGGAGCCTTTCAAAAGGAGCCCCTGACTTCAACAGCCCCTTCTTCCTATTTGGTTTTAGTAAGAAGGGGTTTTTGAAGCTGGGGGGAGTCCTTTCAAAAGGCCCCCATCTTCACGGGTGCTGTGGATTCTGAAAGAGGCACTTTCGGATCATATGCAGCTGCCTTTATGCTAATGAGGCCCTGCATATTTGTGGCAGCTCTTCATTAGCATCTTCCAAACTCCCTCATTACCATCCCCTTCCAAAAGGAAGGGCTATCATAGATGTAGCTATGGTAATGAGGGGAAAATTCCTTCTCAACCCCATGAGAAAAGAACGAGTAGTACAATGGCCACAGAAAGTCCCAACCCAACCTGATATGATCAGCTTGAAAGGAGACAGGGTGGGTGCTGCTTCACCCGCTCTGTGGAGAAGGGACTTCTAATACCAGGGCTTGCACCTTTTAAAGCCTTCTGACCTTACATTCTGAAGGAATGAGTGGGCATTGCCAAGATGAACACCACCCATCTTTTTGCAGCAATTTCTGACCACATCCTTTGCTGAGCCGTAAAGCACTGCTACCTTTCTCCAGCAAGCCTGGCCAATGTCACCCCTGCTTCAGGTGGAATGATAATTTGTGCTTTTCTAACCCTTAACAATTCAGGATCTCCACAAATATTGGTGGTTTCTCCAATCTTTCCTGAGAGCTCACACTAATAATGCTAGGATTTCATTATTTTATGAAAGCTAGTACAGTGCATTTATTATTATACAAGAAAGCCTTGTCATGAATAATTAGAACTAAACAGCACGTTGCAAAATAATTGAGCACATTTAGCAATGTCTTTTTTTTATTTATTTATTTAGGGTGAGATTTTCAAAAGTGCCTAGGTGACTTCCAATGGTATGTATTGTCTTAAATCATGTGGATCTTTTGAAAATCCAACATTTGCTCATTAATTTGCTAAGTTTCATAATTCACAGTATGTCTTTCATTCAAGTGTGAGCTCAGTTGAAGACTGGCTACTGCAGTAGTGGTAGGGGTGTCTGGGAACTCTGGGACATTTTGAATTGCTGAGCTCAGGGGCAACTGTCCCTTTTGCCCCCAACCTCCATCAGCAGTCCTAGTGGCAGGACAGGGACATGGGAGGAAACATGGCAGTGGAGGGAACAAGGTAGAAGTGGTCCAGCTTAGGACAAATGGACAGAAGAGGCTGTGCCCAATTAAATTACATACCTCTCCAGAGCCAAGATACTCCATTTGAACCAGCATACATGCGCTTCAGATCTGGCAGGTTTTGTCACTAGAAGAGATATGCGACACCTGGCAGGGTGTCCCATATCTCTTCTAGTGACAAAACCTGCCAAATCTGAAGCGCATGTATACTGGATCAAATGGAGTATGACAACATGCTCTTGTTATCATTTACTGCATTAGCTCAAGTGGCAGAGAGCTTTGTGGGGACTCTAAAAGTTCTATCCCTGCAAATGACCATTATAGATAATCACATGCAGGACTTTCTGTTTGCTTTAAAAATCTACAAAATTGCACAAAACCTCTCTATATTTCAAGAACATTATTAAGGTTACAAAATCAAGCACTCAGAATTTAGAATGTTCCAGAATTAAGGTTATCTGTGCATCTTAATTTGCCCATTTGTGAATATTCATTATGGTACAATACATGTTATGAAACAACCTTTAGTTCCATGATCACATACTATTTTTTCTGGCTTTGAAAGAATCTAAAATTAACGAAAAAAATTAAATTTGATGACATGATATATCAGTCATAAAACTGTATAACTGACTCTTGAAACTTCTTATCTTAGAAAACCTTAATGCTGAGTTTCCTTATCACAAAGGGATATTTATAATGAAAATAGTACTCCACACTTAACAAACCAGTTAGTCAACATTTTAATGGAATGGGGCATTGTGTCAATGACCTAAAGGTATGTGTGTTACTGAAGAAGAATTATCACACCATTCTGGAAAGGGAAACAGACGAGCTGGCTTTTATATTCAAATTTGGCACATTTAACACATGGTTTAAATCGTGATGGGAACTTTCTGAGTCACTATAGGGGCTCGTCTGCATACTTGGCTCAATCTAATTCCTGACCTTCCCCCCCCACCCCTCCACTCTCTGATTTGCTCACCTTGATTATCTTTTTCTGATTTGTCCTCCTTGCTTACTGTTTTTGGTTCTCTGTGCCTTAAATATTGAGTCTGTTCTGGTCTGACTATGGTCTGAAGAAGTGGGTCTGTCCCACGAAAGCTCACCTAATAAACTATTTTGCTAGTCTTTAAAGTGCTACTTGACTGCTTTTTGTTTTAAAAATATAATTTATTTATAGGCTTTTCTATGGTGCTCGAGTGTTTCAGAAACATGATTGAATATCTGGCAATATCTCCAAGAGTGTTGTGGCTCATTGATTTCATTGAGATCAGCAGGTTCTCAGAACCTGTGAGAAGCAGGTCAAGTTTCACATCCACCTAAAATCAATAACTACTTTTGAAAATATAGGCTTATGTGACATGCCTTTGCCAAACAGTGAAGTACTGGCAGAGATGAGATTAAAGCCCTGATTTTTTTTTTTTGAGCCCCAGTCCAAACTTTTAACTACGGACCCACGTTAGTAATTTTGGACTCCATAGATGTTGAAGTAAATAAGCCTTACGAGCATTGCTGTCCTCAATTCACATACAAATTCTTTCAGAAGAGCTTGTCTCTTTTTTTCTCTGTTTCTGAAAAAAAGCAAAAAACAAAAAACAAAAACAAACAAAAAAAACCCTTTGTGAATGTTAAATAACTTTCAAAAGGTCACAGAGGAAGTCAGGCAAAAGCGAGAACAGAGTCCAAATCTTCAACCACTAGTCCCAGGGTAAAATCACATCACTCAAACACATATTGCTGGAATATTTTTTTTTTTTTGCTGTGCTCTGTCAACTAAATCAGTGCTTACTGTGAAATTAATTCAAAACGCAGCACTTCACACAGCTCAGTGTGCTTTTTTTTAATTTCAAGAAATCCAAATAGTAAAATTACTGACTGAGTTAATTTTCTTTGCTTTTGTTTTGTGGAGCTCAATGAAACTTTAAAAACAAAAATTGTCCCCTTCTGAAGAACTATGTGAATGACACAAAAAAGTATGGGCACAATATAATTTCTTAAGCACTGCCATATTTCATTTCTGCTCCCCTCAACAGTAGCATTGGTAATGGTACCTGTCACAAGCTCTGAGAGGTAGAGAATTTGCCCCAAGTTTTGTGGAAGCAATTCTTCTAGTCTCAAGGTTGCTCTACAGCTAAAAGTTATGTCAATCCACCTATGTCACTCCAGATTTTGAAAAATGTACCAGCTTTATAGACTTAGATTAGGTCTACACAGCAAAGTTATTTCAAAATAACTATCCTAATGTCTACACAATGCAAACACTATTTCAAAATAATTTTGAAATACAATAAAACCCTGAGTTACATGGGGGTTGTGTTTGTTGCACCCCCGTGTAACTCAAATTTTGCATAAATCAGAGGAAGGAGACACATCCTTCCTCCTCCAAGCCCTTTGGAGTCTGGAGTCAGGCACAGCAGTGCCTGATCACTCTCCAGGCTCCCACTCAGCAGCGGGGAGCCAGAAGCCAGGTGCAGCAGCTCCTGGTCAGTTTCCAGGCTCCCCGCTACTTGCAGGATCCAGGAAAGTGACCAGACGCTACCGCACCTGGCTCCCAGCTCCCAGGTGACTGAGGGGCTTATCCCCCTTCCTCCTTCTCCCCCCGTCCCTCCTCCTCCAAGCCCCCAGAGGCCAGGCACAGAACTGCCTGTTCAGTTTCATGGGTCCTGCAAGTGGCAGGGAGCTGGGAAACTGAACAGGCACTACTGCACCTGACTCCCAGCTCCCTGGAGGCTCCCCCGCCCAACAGCAGCATCCCCCAGGTTCCCCCAGATGGGGGAAGCCGAGAGAAGCCATGTCACCACAGGCTCCAGCCACAGGGGTTTACTGTAGTGCAATAGCACCTATTTTGAAATAGCTATTAGGTTCTATTAAGATAGGAAATAAAGCCTATTTTGAAATAAGCCATAGTCCGTCCAATGGCTCTATTTCTAAATAGACTCTATGGCTTTGTCTACATGGACACAAATCTTTGAAATAGCCATATTTCGAAGATTACTAATGAGGTGCTGAACTGAATATTCAGTGCCTCATTTGCATTAGGATACTTCCGGCCATGGCACTTTGAAAGCTCCACTTTCGAAAGCGTGCGGCTTGGTGTGGCTACATGGGGTCCTTTTCGAAAGGACCCCGCACCTTTCGAAATCCCCTTATTCTGATTTGCGATTGGGATAAGGGGATTTCGAAAGGTGTAGGGTCCTTTCGAAAAGGACCCCTGTGTAGCCGCGCCGAGCCGCACGCTTTCAAAAGCGGCGCTTTCGAAGCGCCATGGCTGGAAGCGTCCTAATGCTAATGAGGTGCTGAATATTCAATTCAGCACCTCATTAGTAATCTTCAAAATGGCCATTAGCATGGCTATTTTGAAGATTTGTGCCCGTGTAGACACACCCTATGTGTGTAGATGATGTATTTCAAAATAGCTAAGTACTATTTCAAAATGCATTTTGACCACATTTGGGCTGTTTCTACACATGCCACTTTTTCTGAAAGCATCAGGCTACTAAACGGCCTGAAAAATGCTAATGAGGAGTGGATGTAAATTTCTGGTGCCTCATTAGCATATGGTCACATGATCTAGAGTCCGGAAGAAGCTCTGTCAGACTCTAAAACAGCGTGTAGAAACATGGCCCTGGGGGATCTCCCAGAAGGAAGTCCTCCTTCCCCCTTGTTCCTGAGATCCCCCGGGGGCCACACCTCTACATGCTGTTTTGGAGTCCAGAAGAGCTTCTTCCTGACTCCAAATCACATGACTGTATGCTAATGATGTGTTGGAAATGTACATCTTTGCCTCAATAGCATTTTTCGTGCTATTTATTAGCATGCCACTTTAGGAAAAAGTGGCATGTGTAGAAACAACCCTGCAATATAGTGATTGTTTGAGAGATGATCTTCTGGAAGCTCTTCTTTCGAAAGAGCACATCCACACACAAAAAAGTCCACACAGCCCCCGCTCTTTTGAAAGAATGGTCCAGGGAGCAAAAAATCCTGTGCCATGAGGACTGCTCTTTCAGAAAAAGGGGCCCCGGAGTGTCTACACATATTTTTTTCTGAAGCGAATCTGTCAGAGGAAGGTGCTCTTCCTCATTTGGGAGAGGAAAAGGGCCTCTGGAAGAAGCACTGTGTTCTTCCAAAAGGAATTTGAAATAGCGCATGGTGGCCGTGTCTACACGTGCCCCAAAGTTTACTAATGAAGCGCTGAAATGCATATTCAGCGCTTCATTAGCATGCGGGCGGCAGCCGCGCTTCGAAATTGATGCTCCTTGCCGCCGCGCGGCGCGTCCAGACGGGGCTCCTTTTCGAAAGGACGCCGCCTACTTCGAAGTCCTAGGGACTTCGATTTGCATGGCCATTTCGAAGTTTGGGGCACGTATGGACGTAGCCGGTGTGTGTGCACACTCTGCTTGCTCTTTCAGAAGAGGGCCTGATTTTTCCAAAAGGACTTGCTAGTGTAGACGTGGCCTTTGTGTGAAGCTGTTATTTTGAAATGTTTCTTCCAGAACAGCTTAGTTTGAAATAAAGATGTTATTGAGACATACCCTTAGTTTGGCTTCCCTAAGCCCTGGTATAGGCACTGCTTAGTTAATGAAAGAATTGTCTTGTTGATCTAGCTGCCATCCTCTCAAGAGGGTGGATTAACTCTGCTAAGGGGAAAGCATCTTGAAACGCTTTTACAGCTGTCTGTACTGCAGCAGCACAGTTGCAGTGCAGGAGGTGTGCCACTGTAGTACCTGTAATGTAGACACAACCTAAGACTCTTCCCCCACCAGCTGTGACCACACTAGCTCCTCCAGGACATGCTAATGAGGCACTGCCATGAATATGCAGCACCTCATTAGTGTAATAGCGGCCGCACACACTTCAAAACTGCTGATTTTGAAACACAGCCACCTGTGTAGCCGGGAGGGCCTTTCAAAACAACCCCCTGATTTCAAAAGCCCCTTATTTCCATCTGGTTTTGGGAATAAGAGGCTTTTGAAATCAGGAGTACGTTTCAAAAGGCCCCCAGCTACATGGGT
Source organism: Carettochelys insculpta (assembly GCF_033958435.1). Classification (NCBI taxonomy): domain Eukaryota; kingdom Metazoa; phylum Chordata; order Testudines; family Carettochelyidae; genus Carettochelys; species Carettochelys insculpta. The sequence continues at coordinate 305,171,149 of NC_134137.1, read as the reverse complement.
GGCTGCATTTGAAAACCGGCTGTTTCAAAGCACGCATGGCCACCATTATGTTAATGAGGTGCTGCATATTCATGGAGCGCCTCATTAGCATACCCGAAGTGCCACATTACCATAGCCCCTCTGAAAGGAGGGGCTAGTGTCAGCCTTATATTGAATAGCCTATGCATAACCAATGAGAAGTCCTGTGGCACCTTATAGACCAATAGATTTATTGGAATATAAACTTCCATGGGCAAAGACCCACTTCATCAGATAGGTCTTTGCCCACGAAAGCTTATTCTCCAATACATCTGTTAGTCTATAAGGTGTCACAGGACTTCTCCTTGTGTTTGTGGATAGAGACTAACACAGCTACCCCTCTGATACCAGCCGATGCATGTGTGCCAGTTCACACTGACACTGCCTGCCTATCGGGAAAACTGGCCCTGATACACTCAATTTTCCGATCAAAGAGGTGCAGAAGCTATCATAATGGTCAGCCTATGAACCTGCTTCAGGGAGAGATTGTCTGCATGCACCAGACTCTTACTGACTTCTCTGCTTTACTAAAGAAGAAGGCATCCACTTACGCTAAGAAGAAATGGAAACCACTGAAATGGGAATATGCCTGGTGCTATTGCTCTGAGAATGTGCTGTTTTAGAGGCCCTGATTAGTGGTGACTGTTCTGTGTATTGTCCCTTATCAAGGTAATTTGCGGTGATGCAGCTTTTCTGCATAACCATGCACAGAGAGGTTTTGTTGTCACCCCCTCCTCCCTGGTGGGACTAACATTCAGAACTGAGAAAGAATACTAACATTTTTCAGTTTTCACAAAGCTAAAAGGGAGCTGCATGACATAAAGCAAAGTATTCAAAGATGCAGTCTGAGCCTTTGATTTCTCTCAATGCCTCTCTTTGTTTTGTCGATTTTTCTGGTGCCTTTTACTTATTTAGAGCATTTGACTGCTTACACAGTGGCTGGTTCTTAATGAAAGTTGCTGACTTTAGTAGAGCAGCAGTTAAGGAAGAGCTTGGAACAATATGCTGATGTGATCTATTTAAGACTTGGGATAGTATCTTGTGTTTCGGTAAGCAGAGCTGCAATTTCAGGAAGATGTGCCAAGGTTACATGCATGAGGGAAGAAAAAGATAGCAAATCCAAAGGGGAACACAAGTGGTATGTGCACAAATCTTCAGCCTGTGAAAAATTCTACTTCAAAACAAGGTTGCCTGGGCTGTTATGTGCTAGCTACAATTATGGTCACCTCTGAAACCTGAAATCCCACTGCTCAGATTAGCTGAGAATTATTTGTCTGTGCTTCCAGTGGTGTTTGATGCACGTTCATCTTAGAATGAATTTATTATTGTGCAGAGTCAGCAAGTGTTTGGGAGACTCAACTGGCCCATAGGTCCATGCTGATATTCTGCACAGGGTGAATTTCATTATTAATTTAGAATGAGGTGTTTTAAAATCATCCCATTTTGAGCTTTTTAATCGAGATTGTGATTTCCAAATGAGAACTGAATGGATTTTATTAAAATAACTTTTGGGAAAAAAAAAACTATTACAAAGTGAAACTCCCTTTCCCCTCTATAGTCTGGTAGTAGGCAAAAAAAAAAAAAAACAAAAAAAAAACCTTCTTTCGTTTATATTCCCTTTGCAGCAGTATCAATATAGCAGTATAGTTTGGGGCCAGGGGTGGTAGAAAACACAAATCTTTTAACTCCTTTTTTTTCATTTTGGTCTTTCTATCAAAAAAAATTTGCATGTTGCTTCTGACAGAAGCAGCTTTAGTCACATAGCCTACACAGAATCACCATGCCATCTCAGTCCTGCCCAGCATTTCAGCCCGGCTGTACAGGAACTTTTTTTCTTTTTTGGTTAATAAAAAAATGACAAAATATAGAATACAGACAAAAATATATGGTATGTGTAAGACATTGGCATTGCAATGCTGTGGCTGTGTCTACACTACCACCTTCCTTCGAAGGAAGGATGGTAATAGGGGTGTTGGGAGTTTGCTTAATGAAGTGCTGCCTATGCACAACAGCACTTCATTAGTAAATTCCCCCCCGTGGCAACTTCGAAGTACCGGCACGCGTCTAGCCATGGCTCACCCGCCGGTACTTTGAAGTGCCGGAGCAGCTTCGAAATCCCCTTACTCCTTACTTATTCCTCAGAGGAGTAAGGGGACTTCGAAGTTGCCCCGGCACTTCAAAGTACCAGCAAGTGAGCCACAGCTAGACGCGTGCCGGTACTTCGAAGTTGCCGCAGGGGGGAATTTGCTTAATGAAGTGCTGCCTATGCACAGCACCACTTCGTTAGTAAACTCCCAACACCCTAATTACCATCCTTCCCTCGAAGGAAGGTGGTAGTGTAGACAAGCCCTATGTGTTTTACCTTATTTTATAAAAATTCATGACAAGGGTAGGCTTTGAATTTACTTAAAATTGTAAATATGTCAACATAGCCTTAAAGTGTGCAGCTGGGTCGGCAGGCACTGTGAGCCCTGTGGCAAGGTGGGGGGTGGAGATCTGCACACTGGAAGGGGCGGGGCTTAGGCAAAAGGGGCAGGGCTGCAAGCAGTCAGCCCTTAGCACTGCCCAGACCACATCACATGCCCCATCCCAATCCCTCAGAGCTCTGATGGCAATTCAAAGGGGGCTGAGGCTCTGGCCACTGCCATCGCTACTGATGCAGTGTTGGTGGTCAAGGTCCCTGGCCCTTTTGAATGGCTGTGCCCTGTGGTAACTGCCTCCTTTACCCTCCCCCATTGGTGGTCCTGAAAGTGTGTTTGGGTGCACTTTCACATTTCATATATGAAAGAAGAGATTTGGTAACATGACTCAATAGCAGCCAGAGATCACCTTGTCAGGGGAAGTTACGGCTGATAAGGTAGTTGGGCTGTAACTTTGCTGTACAAAACATTGTTCCAGAATCTATGCATCATGAAGAATTTGGTTTGCAAGGATTTGCTGGAAGGAATTGCATTTTGGAAGCCTCTACAATATCAAGTGTCAGAGTAAACCTTATAAATGCATTTTATATTGATGATTGGTTTATCCGTGCAAAAAGGGGAAATAGTAAACTCATTGCTTTTTTCCCTGACACTGTGAACCAGAACAACTTTGAGCAATTTTATGTAAATATATCCAAAATCCTTTTGCACAGTTTCTAAAGTCAATTAAGCACTAATAATAATAATAATTAGAAAACTTGATTGAGATATTTAACCAAAATAAACAAAATATATAGTCTATTTACCTATTATGAGCTTGCTCTAGTTCTTAGTGAGGTCAGTAGAACTGCTCACAATTAGAGCTGGTTCAGGGCCTGTATAAAACTAACAAAAATATATTTTGTTTGTTTTAGGAGGAAGGATAAAATATGGAAATTAATTTTATCTTTCAGTTCCTCTACCTACATATTTTCTTTAGCTTTTCTGTGTGGAGGATAGTTACATATTTTATGACTGATCTCCCTTGAGCATAGTAATTTTTATTTTTAAAATGTTAAACTTATGAAAAGAGAGAGGACAAAAATAGAGAACAGGATAATGTCTGATGTATAAATTATTTTTGGTTTCATTTCTGGGAAAGGGTTTGGAAATGGCAGTCAACTTACAACATAAAAATAAACTTCAGAATTGCAGAGACCAGCATGATATTAATGTCTTAGATGATTAGTTATAAACTTGGAGAAGTAACAAATGCATTACAAAGCTCGTTCAGGAAAAAAGAAACACATTTTTGACGTGCACACTCCTGTCGAGTCTAAAATGTATTAAGGGACATAAACATCTCTCATAATCTTCCTGCTGAAAGCTGATTTTCTTTCTGAAAGCGTAATAAAATAGCAGAATAATTAAAATTTACAGTACAAAAGATTAAGCAACACCAGATTTTAGATTAGTTCCACTTGTTCCAATTTTAACATCAATAACCCCAAGTAATATCTATCTGTTCTAAAGATGAAGTATACCCTCTGAAAATCATAACAGAATTATCCAGCCAGAGAAAGCATTAAACCAGAGATAATTCTGGTTGCTATTTTCCACAATGGTTCAGAATGTTAATTTGTTTGGTTTGTAATGGGTATCAGAGCAAGTAAAGTGAAGCTCAGTGAATTTTTAAAATGTGTATGAGTACATACAAGTTTTCCTCTCTTTATGAACAAAAATTATTAAACAGGAGGTGGTACTAATGAACGAATGATTTTTACGCAAGTCTTCTTAACCCATTTCAGCTACTGAATTGTTTCTAATTATTCAGTGCACTAATCAACAGCTCTGATTCCATCAGCCTGATTAGTAATCTTTAATCGTTGGAGACAGGTGGGAGAAAATGCTAATATGTTGTAAAATAAAAGTAAATTGAGCTCCATATACCAGAGTGTGGATGTTATTTTTTCCCTTGCATAAATACATATCAGGGCTATCTGGATTAATAGATTAAGATGCCAAATGATTTAAAGATGTTAAGAATTGGATAAAAAATGGTTAAGGATGCTGTATGTGAGATTATGGAACCCAGCAACTCCTGTGATCTCATTGTCATGTCCTTCCTGGCTTCTGAAAGAGTCATGACGAGCAGGTGCCTCTTTTGATCAAAATAGCCAATGCTTCATTCAGAGACAGAATCTTCTCTTCCTCTTTCAAACACACAGTAAAACCTGACCAGTTCTGAAGAAATCCACCCTCGGTACTTTGGTTCTTGACACCTATCTCCGGTGTCAAACCTGCCATTCCTGAGTAATCTCGTAGAGAAGCTAACCAAATGTTTGCTACAAGCTCCTCTAAGTGAAGCCAACATTCTAGACCCAGCATAAAGCAGATTCAGGGCAAGACAAAACTGAAACCACTTCAGTGAATAGAGGACAGACATCCATGCTCATCCTTCTGGACCTCTATACAGTATTTAGTGCTGTTGACAATGACATACTGCAGTTTTGCCTGAGAGTAAAGGTAGGAGTCAAGGGTAATGTGGGAAAAGAGTTTCAGTCCTTCCTGGGAGTGATGTAACCAAAGAATAGTGATGGGAAATTGCATCTCCTTCCTTAGATGTCTCATGTGTGGGGTTCTTTGGTACTTTTCAACATCAACATGAAACCATTAGATAAGCTAGTCAGACATTGACTTAAGTGTTGGTCATATGTAACTGACACACAACTTTACCAATAAGTTCACTGCATACAACCACAACAGAGCTGCCAAGATAGTTCAGTGACTGGAAGAGATTAGTTCCCAGGATGAAGAACAGCTCACTGAAGTTGCGCCTGAGCAAACCAGTGTTGATACAGATGGGCAGAGGAAAGTGTTTTGAGGAGTTTGCAACCATGCTGTAGTCTCCTTTGATTAAAGGTTCACATCTGCAGTTTTCCAATTATGTACTTAGTCTTGTGTCAGAGAGGTAGCCATGTTAGTCTGTATCTTCGAGAACAACAAGCAGTCCTGCGGCACCTTATAGACTAACAGATATTTTGGAGAATACAAAGACCCACTTCATCAGATGCATGAGTGCATCTGATGAAGCGGGTCTTTGCCCATGAAAACTTATGCTCCAAAATAGCTGTTAGTCTATAAGGTGCCACAGGACTTCTTGTTGTATTTAGTCTTGGAGTACTCTTGGATTCCGCTATGATGCTGTGCTCTCAAGTTGCAATAGGCAAGAGTAACACTTTTTACCATCTCCAGTTGCCTAGCAGGCTCGATCCCATCATGGCAGATGAAGACCTGAATTCATTTATTCATGTCTTCATCACCTCTCAGCTGAACTACAGCAATGTGATGTAGCAGGACATAAAACCTTCAGCACATGGGGGAAACTCCAAAGAGTGAAAAACCACTGAAATAAGTTTTTTCTCAGGCTGCTGTGAGCGTGTCACTCCTGTACACTGGCTTCCCAAAGACTTTGAATCATGTTCAAAGTCTTGGTTCTGGGTTTTAGAAGCACTTGTTGTCTGGGCCCAGGATACTTAGAAGAACATTCAGTGCTCTGGGATGAAGAATGTGGTTCCTGACTTTTCTTCTCTGGTACTATGGAACTCTCAACAGTAAGAAAAAAGCTCACCTGTGCTGGAGACTGAACCTTTTCTGGAAATTGTCTGAGATTGGGGAATGAACTCTTCCAGGAATGAAGAACTATCACAGACTTTCCATCCCAAGTTCAAATCACATTTCCTTTACCTTCCCCTCTTCAGCATAAACACATAGCAACAAGTACCAAATCAGGATATTCTATTCTACATACTCTTCCTTCTGGGGACTAGATCAAAGAACAAAGAACTCATGATAGGTGCACAGTCACATTGGTTCCTGCACTAACAGGAGGCACTCAGATACTACAGTGATGAGTACAGTATAAACATTTTTACAGAATAGAATGGAATTGTGGCCCTATCACTTTTTAATCTCAGTTAATATTTTCAAAAGGAAGTCCCTGAATTTTGGTGCCTCCATTTTTGTGTGTCCAACTTTAAGTTCCTTGCTCCATTTCTACTGGCTTCCTTGTGAAAATTCATTTGGAGTAGTCTCACAGGTAGAGAGAAAGTTTTCAGTCTGAAGACCTCCTCTCTATACCCTTTCCCTATGAATCCTGTTTGCTGGGCCTGTGTGGTGCTGTGTCATCAGGGTCTTGTTCCATGGATTTGTTGGAGGGCTGGGGTTTTGAATTATGGAGACCAAATAGTGCAGGGTTTAATTCCAGGAGAGCCATTGTAGTTTTCTTGTTTGCCATAATCTTGTAATACTTTTTCCAGTTATTCCTTTGTGATGAGATCAACATTTCTGTCTGAGTGGTTGTTGATGGTTCACTCAGCCAGTCTGTCTTACTTCAGCTTCCTCATTGTGATGCTCTTTCCAAGTTCCCACAAAAGACTTTAATTGCTGATAGGTGCATAGTCACAATGGAATTGGTATTTTTAGCCTGAGATGAATATTGCTGCCTTGGTTCCTGAAAGTTTATAGGAGTGCGTAGGGGATTTTAGAGAGAAATGTAAATAAAATGTAGTATATTTGGTTACTAGTTTGTTTTAAATTTGTCAGATTAAAAATTTAGCTTTGCGGCACATGACCTGAAAACAAGTTCTCTGACTCTCCTCTTAAGACATCTCTGAGAATAGGCATAATTTGATTCCAATTATTATAATTTTTCTGACAGTGAATGAATATGTAGTAACATCTAGTTAATAAAACCTAGCAAAGATCATTACAGCGTGATTTTTGCATTGGCTAGAGTAATACAGAGCATAAAGTAACTTCTTTTGGTACTGTTAATTCTTAACATGTAGGGTGTACTGTTCTCTAGATTTACATATGCTGGTGATGCACCATGTTCATACAGCTATTACTAAACATCCCACAAATGCAATGGGGTAAATGTGAGACAGCCATGGCATTAAATACGATGGAGAGTGTGCTCAACGAATGAATTTTCACTACTTTTCAGAAATTATTCTGTTCAAACTCTGGGCTTTCCTTTGCCGCAGCCTGCAGGACAGTAAATGAATGAGGCTTGCTGTTTGATGCGACATTAGAAAGTGACCTTTTCCCCTCAAACTCTGCTTGAGTCATTGCTGTGTTTGATGTATTTTTCAAAAACAGCAACATGCTGGTACTGTGGCGCAATTGTGATACGGTATGTTTAACCAGCTTCCAGATCCTGGACAACAGGTGAAGCTCCAGCCCTAAAGCAGTAATTCTTTGCTCACAGCTCCTCTTTTTGAAATGATCAACCACTCTGGAGACCTGGTTATACATCTATGACTCTAAGGCCATATCTAGATGGCCTGTTAGCACAGTGCTGCTGCAGGCAGGGCTATGCTAACGACAGGTCATGAAATTGCAAATGGAGGATCATTTGCAAACTCATGCAGCTAATTAGCATAGCCACGTGAGATTTTACTGTCAGCAGGGTGAGTGCCAGCAGTACAGAAGCCGCATGGATGTACCTCTGCTGGCTAGCCCCCCTCTGCCGCCACTCCTTTATGCCAGCCCCTTATGCCTAACATTTGCCAAATAAAAAAGCAGTCAAGTAGCTCTTTAAAAACTAGCAAAAACGTATTAGGTGAGCTGTTGTGGGACAGACCCACTTCTTCAGATGGTCTGAAGAAGTGGGTCTGTCCCACAAAAGCTCACCTAATAAATTTTTTTGTTAGTCTTTAAAGTGCTACTTGCCTGCTTTTTTGTTTTGATAGTATATAGACGAGCACGGCTGCTTCTCTATTACTATTTGCCAAATAGTTGTACAATATCTTGACAAAAGACCTGGCTCTGTTCCCATTGTGGTACATGACACAATATCCATTAACTTCAGTGTGGACCAAGATTGAATCAACAGTAACTTCCACAGTTCTGTCCCCCAAAACTGACTGGGAACATTTACAGAAAAGCTAATGACAAACTTTTTGTCTCTTCACAAGGTTGATCATGGGCTGAAAACTTTTATGTTAGATGTTTATAAAATGTTAGAAATTGTGTTTTGGGGGATTAAGGGTGCAATTTTTTCCAGAGTTTTCATTGACTTTTCACTTTCATGAGAGATGAGTTAGTCCAGGATCTCAAGCTCATGGTCTGTAAGCCAGCTAAGCCCCAAGCAGTTTCACAGTCTGGCTTGGGTGTCCCTGCAACCTGGGAGTATGTGCGTCCATCCCTGTCCCCCAGTTTTGCCACCTTCCCCCAAAGGGATGTAGCCTGGGGGATTAATAAATTTGTTCTACCCCACTCACTGCATACCTTAGAGCAGACTGCTTGGGATAACAGGAGGGGTTTGGGGGACAGGTATGGACACCCACACCATGGGCTGCAGGAGCTCCCAGGCTGGATTGTGAAAATGCTCAGGCTGTACATGTCCCATAGGCTGTGAGTTTGAAACCCCTGAGTTAGCCCAAGGGATGATTAGGCCTAAATCTAAATGAACGAACCATTTATATGGAAATAGCTGGAGTTCTAAAGAAATTAGACCCATCAAGTATTATTTCAGTAAATACATTTTGATTCAATATCTTATACTAGGAGAATAACCTCAACACTATAGTTTTGGCAGTGCACGATGATGTGAAGAGGGCACTGAGAAAAAGAGGGACTTCATTTTGTTTCTGAAAGCAATACACTTAAAGTGTATTGAGATCCTACTTTCTCCCAGAATTATCCTTTACATAAATATGATTATGCTTAGAATTTTGTATACTGCTTTATGGTTCAAAGCACATTACAAAGAGTACCTTAATTAGTTCTCACAGCTCTAGTGAGAAAAGGTAGAGAAAATGCAATCCTCATTGTTAGAGATGGGATATTTCATCCAGAAATATTAAGTAACTTGCCTAATAACACAAGGAGAGACCTGGTCAGAGCTAGGCTGGGAATTCAAGGGTTCTTACTTTCCAGTCTTTTACATTGGTGGCTGCAACACAATTGCTTCTTACAAAATGCTTGTCGGAGTTATAAATATCAAAGATATTCATGGTTACTGTTGGATTATAGTGCTTTGGTTTGTGTTTCCCTTTTTTGGTGGGGAGAGGGTTAGTTTAATCAATTTAATTCACTGAGGGTAGAAAATTATTGTTGAAAGGAATTGTGTCATTGTGTCATGCTACTAGTCTGTTAGGTCTATAATTAGATAGCAAATGGGTGTAGGGAATGTATATTATGATTGGTTCATGTGATTCTGCAAAGTCAACACTCATAGTTATTTAAGTAATATATAGTACAATAGGCACTGTTCTGTGAAATTAAGATATGTTTACTCTTCTGCAATGTATTGGTTCATGCACATTAATATAACAATGCTATATTATAATAAATGTGCAATACACTGCCTGTAAGGATTTTTTCAGTGCCATGCACTTTGCATGACTTCAGGGAATGTGCTCATGCTGTGTGTATATTTATTTGAGTACCATTTTCTGTGCTGTTAAAAAGGAAAAAAACATGGTATGGGGTGGTAGTTTTATCCATTTTTAGTGTAGCTTAACATTCCAAAAACAGAAAATTAATACTGTGTTTCTCCAAATATACCCTGATGGGACGCCTGACTGTATTAGCTGGCTGCAAAATAAACCGTGCCATCTATGTCTTAGGTCTCTAATCCATCAGACAGGAAGACATCTAGGGACTGAATATGTTAAATTAGCTATTTGCTGAGGTTTTGAGGGACAATTTGACACAGAATAAAACAATAAATAGTTTTGAAGGCTAGCAAATAACACATTGCAAAGGGGAGAGGGAAGGAACTTTGGGATACTTGAAACATGTCTCCATCCACAGTGTGAGAATTAAATCGATTCATCAAAAGTAATGGTAGGAAGTATTGAAGTGTATTCAAAGCACAGCACAATCAGAGCATTAATGTCTGATAGGGGGCCATGCCAAAATTTTGGTAAGTGGTCAAGGGCCATACTTCAGAAGGGACACAGGGTCTGGAATGGAGATTGGGCACCAAAGGAAACTTGGGATTGGGCATTGGGGTGCAGAGAGGGTGCAAGTCTGGGAGGGAGTTTGGCTGAAGGAGTGGGTTGTGACCTGGAGAGGGGAAGTAGGGAGCAGTGTCTGATAGGGAATATGGGTGCAGGAGAGTGTTCTGACCTGATGCGGGGGGTGGTATGCAGAAGGGGATGCAAAGGGTTTGGGTTATGACCCAGAGCAGGGGTCTGAGGTTCAGGAGAAGGTGCTGGGTCAAGGAGAGAGTACAGATGCAAAAGAGAATTCTGATCTGAGGGAAAAGTGTAAGAGGGGATGCAGGGTCTGGGAGGCACCTGGGATGGGAGGGATCTGGACTACTAGCCATATTTTTCCTACCTCTCCTCTAGTTCTTCCTGACTGCAAAGAGCCCATGAACAGAGAGTGGTAACATTAGGCTCATATCACAGTGCAGTGCATCACAGCTTTGTCTGTCAATAGATGATATCAATTAAGCCATTGTAGCTGGGTTGAATATGAGCAATCTATCTAGGCAAAGTAGTGGTAGAGAAGAAAGTGGGAGAAAATGTCAGGAATGGGAAGGTCCCTTGAATGCAGTTATCTGTGGGTAACATTTAATACTCAGTGGGAAAGCAGGATCAAGCTTGGGTTGGTTTCCCTTTTGTTCCTAGCCAGGCAAAGCTTCCACCACTGAAAACAGATTGCAAAACTAGGTGTAAAATGAAACCCCTGGAAGTGGAGAACTCTAAAGGGCTAAGTTTTTACACCTACTTTTGCATTCATTTACACTGACAGTGGTAAATAGTGCAAGGCAGTGGAGAATCAGCCCCTATGAATTTAACTCAAGGACAATATTTTTGTAATTTTACCTGACATTTGACTGCCTACATGTGCAAGGGTAGCAAGAAAGAACAGGATCATTTACCCACAGGTGACAAAATTAGTCATCACCTGAAATGTAAGGTAATTTTCCAGGGTAATTATTAAGCTTACTACAGTAGCTGGAGTCATTATTATAATACTGAGATATCTGAAATGTCATTAAGTAGCACCCGCTCCCATCTTTCTAAAATTTTAAAAGGCAGATTATTCTCTCTTACGATTTTAAACAAAGGATTGAATCACATATAATGTATGATGCATGTTATTGGAAACAGTCATTTCTTACCTGTATCTCTGTTCAGTTCTCTATATAATACGTACATGTATTTTACAAACCATGATTTGTAAGTTTTTTATTCTATTAACTGTACAGAAGTTTTTATTCTTTTTGTTTTTCACAGTATGAATACATTTAATAGGAAGACATTATTTAAGTTGTTCTTGGAACATTGCATTATACACTCAGGCTGCGTCTACACGTGCACGCTACTTCGAAGTAGCGGCAGTAACTTCGAAATAGCGCCCGTCACGTCTACACGTGTTGGGCGCTATTTCGAAGTTGAAATCGACGTTAGGCGGCGAGACGTCGAAGTCGCTAACCCCATGAGCGGATGGGAATAGCGCCCTACTTCGACGTTCAACATCGAAGTAGGGACGTGTAGACGATCCGCGTCCCGCAACATCGAAATAGCGGGGTCCTCCATGGCGGCCATCAGCTGGGGGGTTGAGAGATACTCTCTCTCCAGCCCTTGCGGGGCTCTGTGGTCACCGTGGGCAGCAGCCCTTAGCCCAGGGCTTCTGGCTGCTGCTGCTGCAGCTGGGGGTCCGTGCTGCATATACAGGGTCTGCAACTAGTTGTTGGCTCTGTGTATCTTGCACTGTTTAATGAAAGTGTGTCTGGGAGGGGCCCTTTAAGGGAGCGGCTTGCTGTTGAGTCCGCCCCGTGACCCTGTCTGCAGCTGTGCCTGGCTCCCTTATTTCGATGTGTGCTACTTTGCCGTGTAGACGTTCCCTCGTTGTGCCTATTTCGATGTTGGGCTGAGCAACGTCGAAGTTGAACATCGACGTTGCCAGCCCTGGAGGACGTGTAGACGTTATTCATCGAAATAGCCTATTTCGATGTCGCAACAGCGAAATAAGCTATTTCGAAGTTGGGTGCACGTGTAGACGTAGCCTCAGTGAATTGCCTCCTTGTCACTGTATTTTTTCAGAGAATTTCAGAAAAAATCACAATTTTTAGATATTAACACTAATAACTATTAGCCAATGATGTACTCTGCCAGGGTCCTTCCAAAATAATCTACTATGAAGACAGCAGTGGTTATTTTTCTTTTGTTAGCTAAATACTTAATGAGAAGACATTTTCCAAAAAAAAAAATGAATACTAAGGATTTATTCCTTTCATTCCCCTCTGCTGTAATCTCACACAAAGTCTGTGTCTACACGTGCCCCAAACTTCAAAGTGGCCACGCAAATGGCCATTTCGAAGTTCACTAATGAAGCACTGAAATGCATATTCAGCGCTCTATTAGGATGCGGGTGGCCGCGGCGCTTCGAAATTGATGCGTCTTGCCGCCACGCGGCTCGTCCAGACGGGGCTCCTTTTCGAAAGGACCCCGCCTACTTCGAATTCTCCTTATTCCTATCAGCTCATGGGAATAAGGGGACTTCGAAGTAGGCGGGGTCCTTTCAAAAAGGATCCCCATCTGGACGAGCCGCATGGTGGCAAGCCGCGTCAATTTCGAAGCGCCGCGGCGGCCCACATGCTAATGAAGTGCTGAATATGCATTTCAGCGCTTCATTAGTAAACTTCGAAATGGCCATTTGCGTGGCTATGTCGAAGTTTGGGGCACGTATAGACGTAGCCAAAGGCTGGAGTTTGAGGTAATCACAAAGCAGTATCAGGTTTTGATTTACCAATCAAAAAGTCATTATGTTTTCTGAAATCTTCTGATAGATTTATTCGGATGATGATTAAGCCTCAGCTGACAAGTAAAACCTAAAATTTGAATGTTATACATGCGATATGAAAGGTCAGAAGGCTACAATCTTCTCTATCTTCACTTTTTTAGCCTCTTTTTTCTCATCTTTCTCCAAATGGTTGCAGCACTTAAAGCTTCTGTGCCATTGCTTCCAGGATTCTAAGACATTTTGTCTCAGTAGCTCCTCAAAATCATTGGGTCTTCATCATTGTAGATTTCTCCCAGAATTCCACTTACATTTTTATACTCAGTCTCATCTGAAATCACTATAGAACTTTTGATCATGTGATACACTCATCCTTGGAACCCCACAGTACAATAAATTCACACATCCTTGGTTCTTTTGCAACTGGCTAACAATTGGCTCACTCAGACCCTCCTTCAACTGAAATGCATAAATAGCAGCAGATTTTATAGTTTGGGAATCATTTGACCCATGTCCGTGGAAAAAAATCTTGATAAGCTTGAGGTTTGCTCAAAATCTTCCTTTGGTTTCTCCCAGAGGTTTTTTTTAAAGCTGATAATGAAGAGAGGTGATTTTGTTTGCCAGTCTTTTTTTTGTAAGTGACCTAATATCTGAGAAGTAAGGACACTGCTACTATTATTAATATAGTAGAGCTACAGAAAGGTATTCAGTGGTGTTTAAATGTGCAGGTATCTGAGGAGATTTCTGTTCGAACTTTAAGAGGAGGTTAGTTAAACAGAAATTACCAGCCAGAGTGACTAGAGCCAAAACCCTGCAAGCTGCATGGAAGCTTCTCAAAGACACTATAATAGAGGCCCAACTTAAATGTATACCCCAAATTAAAAAACATACTAAGAGACCAAAAAAAGACACACCATGGGTTAGCACCCATGTAAAACAAACAGTAGCTGTGTCTACACGTGCACGCTACTTCGAAGTAGCGGCACTAACTTCGAAATAGCGCCCGTCGCGGCTACACGCGTCGGGCGCTATTTCGAAGTTAACTTTGACGTTAGGCAGCGAGACGTCGAAGTCGCTAACCTCATGAGGGGATCGGAATAGCGCCCTACTTCGACGTTCAACGTCGAAGTAGGGACCGTGTAGACGATCCGCTTCCCGCAACGTCGAAATTGTGGGGTCCTCCATGGCAGCCATCAGCTGGGGGGTTGAGAGACACTGCCTCTCCAGCCTGTGCAGGGCTCTATGGTCACCGTGTGCAGCAGCCCTTAGCCCAGGGCTTCTGGCTGCTGCTGCTGCAGCGGGGGATTCATGCTGCATGCACAGGGTCTGCAACTCATTGTCGGCTCTGTGTATCTTGTGCTGTTTAGTGCAAGTGTGTCTGGGAGGGGCCCTTTAAGGGAGCGGCTGGCTGTTGAGTCCGCCCTGTGACCCTGTCTGCAGCTATGCCTGGCACCCTTATTTCGATGTGTGCTACTGTGGCGTGTAGACGTTCCCTCGCTGCGCCTATTTCGATGTGGTGCTGCGCAACGTCGATGTTGAACATCGACGTTGCCAGCCCTGGAGGACGTGTAGACGTTATTCATCGAAATAGCCTATTTCGATGTCGCCACATCGAAATAGGCTACTTTGATGTAGGCTTCACGTGTAGACGTAGCCAGTGAGTGATAAAAAGGCATCTTTCAAAAAGTGGAAGGCAAATCCTAGTGGGGTAAATAGAAAGGAACATTAACATTACCAAATTAAGTGTAAAACTGAAATAAGGAAAGCCAAAAAAGATTTTGAGGAACAACTAGCCAAAAGCTCAAAAAGTAATAACAAAATGTTTTTTAAATACATTAGAAGCAAGGAGCCTGCTAAAAAACCAGTGGGTCCCCTAGATGATACAAATGCAAAGGAGCAATCAAGGACAATTAAGCCATTGCGGAGAGATTAAATGATTTCCTTGCTTCAGTCTTCATGGCTGAGCATTTTGGGGAGATTCCCAAACCTGAACTGTTTTTTGTGGGAAATGAAACTGAAGAACTGTCCCAGATTGACGTGTCATTAGAGGAGCTTTTGGAACAAATAGATAAAAAAATCACTGGTACCGGATGGCATTCATCCAACGGTTCTGAAAGAACGCAAATGGGAATTTGCAGAGCTATTAACATTAGTTTGTAACCTGCCCTTTGGATCAGCTTCCGTACCTAATGACTAGAAGATAGCTAATGTGACACCAATATTTAAAAAGGGCTCTAGAGGTGACCCTGGCAATTACAGACTGGTAAGTTTAACGTCAGTTCTGGGCAAACTAGTTGAAAAAATAGTAAAGAATAAAATTGTCAGGCACGTAGAAGAACATAATTTGATGGGCAAAAGTCAACATGATTTCTGCAGAGGGAAATCATGTCTTACAATCTGTTAGAGTTCTTTGAAGGGGTTAACAAACATGCAGATGAGAGATCCAGTGGATATAGTATACTTAGATTTCCAGAAAGGCTTTGACAAGGTACCTCATCAAAGGCTCTTATGTAAATTAAGTTGTCCTGGGATACGAAGGAAGGTCCTTTCATGGACTGAGAACTGGTTAAAAGACAGGAAACAGAGGGAAGGCATAAATGGTACATTTTCTGAATGAAAAGGGTTAACTAGTGGTGTCCCCAAAGGGTCAATCCTAGGACCAATCCTTCTCAGTTTACTCATAAATGATCTGGAGAAGGGGGTGAGCAGTGAGGTGGCAAAGTTTGCAGATGACACTAAACTGTTCAAGATAGTCAAGACAAAGGCAGACTGTGAAGAACTTCAAAAAGATTTCATCAAACTGAGTGACTGGGCAACAAAATGGTAAATTAAATTTAATGTGGATACGTGCAAAGTAATGCACATTGGCAAAAATAAACCCAACTATACTTGTAATATTATGGGGCTAATTTAGCTAAAACTAATCAGGAAAGAGATCTTGGAGTTATCATGTATAGTTCCTTGAAAACATCCATGCAGTGTGGAGAGGCAGTCAAAAAGGCAAATAGGATGTTAGCAGTTATTAAAAAAGGGATAGAAAATAAGACAAGGAGTAGCTTACTGCCCCTATATAAATCTATGGTAAGCCCACATCTTGAATGCTGTGTACAGATGTGGTCTCCTCACCTAAAAGAAGATATCCTGACACTGGAGAAGGTTCAGAAGAGGACAACTAGAATGATTAGGGGCTTGGAACAGGTCCCATATGAGGAGAGGCTAAAAGATTGGGACTTTTCAGTTTAGAAAAGAAGAGGCTGAGTGGGGACATGATAGAGATATATAAAATTATGACAGGTGTGGAGAGGGTGAATAAAGAGAAGTTATTTACTTGTGCCCATAATACAAGAATTAGAGGACACCAAATGAAATTAATGGGTAGCAGGTTTAAAACTAATAAAAGAAAGTTCTTCTGCACTCAGCGCATAGTTAACCTGTGGAACTCCTTGCCAGAGGAGACTGTGAAGGCTCGGCCTGTAACAGAATTTAAGAAAGAGCTAAATAAATTCATAGAAGTTAGGTCTATAAAACGCTATTAGCCAAGGGTAGGAATGGTGTCCCTGTCCTCTGATTGTCAGAAGCTGGAGGCAGATGGCAGGAGACAAATTGCTTGATCATTGTCTTCGGTCCACCCCCTCTAGGGCACCTGGCACTGGCCACTGTTGACAGACAGGCTACCGGGCTGGATCTGTCTGACATGGTATGGCCATTCTTATGTTCTTATGCTCTTAACTGGTTTGTCAGCTCATCAGAGGTTCAGAAAAATCAGAAAAACACCCTTTGGAACAAAATGTTTCTTTTTTGATTTCATGCTTTTCATGTTTTGTAAATGAAAATTTGAAGGAAATTTCAAAACTGAAGTCATTTGAGATCAAAGGTCATTTAGAAAATGTCAAAAACACTTAACATTTTGTTTAAATTTTATTTTTAAGCAAAACAATTCAGCAGATTTGACATATATTTGCAAAATATTTTGGTTGACTCAGATCTTCACTTTTGGCTGAAAAATGTTTCAGTTAAAAATGTACACCCAATCTAGTCATTAGAGCAGATAACAGAATAAATCGCTGGAGAGGAAGCAGAATTTTGCAATAAACTGAACAGTAGGAGACCTAGAGAAAGGAAAGAAATTTGAAAGGGGAAGTGGCAGTTAACCCACCAGAATGCAGTCCATCATTGTTAGCTTAAGGTGCCTGAACTATTCAAATAGCTGGTAAGGAAATATAAGACTCTACCTATAATCTGTCTAGGTGCTTGTGTGTATATAACTGTATGTGCACTGAGGAAAAATTTCCCATTCTAGGCTTATCTGAAAGATGAAGGGAAAACGAAAACCCATAAGTGATAAGGATAGAGATTGTTTAGAAAGAAATTGGAAGGGAAGTTTTAGAAATAACTAATACCTCAAATACACTGATTTTTTTTCAGGTTTGGATCAGAAATAAAACGAGAAGAGAGATTAAGTCCCTAGAGCTCAAACATTTACATAGCTCCAACAGTTGGTTGTGTGACTTCAGGGGATGAAAGTCTCTGAAATCGCTGCATATTGTAAACCCCTGCTCCTTCTTTTCCCTGTGGTTTTGGAATGCAGAAAGGTCTCAAGCAAACGAGAAAATTATTTTAGCACTGCATAAAATAGATAAGTGAAACCACATCTAGGATACTGCAGAAATTTGAACATAAGTCTGCATATCAACCTGAAAAGATTTCAGAGTAATTCTTTACAGGGCAAATACATAGTTTTTGGTAGAAATAGGGAATAGGGCAGATACTATAAACAGTTTTACAGGTATAATTATTGTGAGTTACAGTGGCTAATCAGATTTGCTTTTGATATGAAACTTTCTATGTTTTAGTTTGTCTTTGTTTTGTTTTCCAGGTATTCTATGCAGGATTGCTGTCATGAAGGGAGGGTGGGCCTAGCATATCTTATGTACTCTTCTTTGAAGCAGTGATGCAAAGACGTTCTTCTTTATTATGTCTAATGATGAATAACAAAAATCTGCCTTTAAAATTTAACAGATTGTAAGTTTCACAAAGGGTATTTTTTTTTCTCATTAAGTAGGCATCATTGGCCTAGGAAACAAGTCCATTTCCTACAAGTGGCATTTTCCTGGATGGCAAAGCTTGAATAAAATGTGAAGCTAACTAACCTGACTCTACAGTTATTCTATTATATTCCTTTTCGATAAGGTCAGTTGGTTCTAGTACAGTGGATTTTGCACCTCTAAAATTAAGTGAAGGAGGCCAGACTTTCCCTTGCAGCAAAGGAGAAGAACTCATGGTCTTCATAATCTTGTTTCGCTGCTGTTCAGGGTATCTGTGATTAATCAACCTTGTCAAAATGTCCTTCCCTTCAATTCACAAGTTACTTCTCAAGAGATCAGGTTGAAATATACAAAATTTTGGCTGCATAATTTCCAGTGGCATTACTGGGGACTGGAGAAAATCCTAAGAAATTTAGATTGAAAAAATAAATAGATGAATAAAGTAAATCACATGTACTGTATGGAAAGAATATTTAGTAAAATAATCAAAAAGGTTTGGCAACAAAAAATACATTTTCACAGCAATGGGAAATAGTGATTCTTTGTTCTTTGTCCTTTACGGAACCTCACTGACTTATCAAAGACTACCTGGTGGACATTAGGGTACATTGACCCAGGCCCATTTGTAGAATGAGGCCAAAGTGAGCCTGAATTCAAATGATTTTTTAAATAGTGCAACATAAAAACTTAATTCAGTACAGATTATAGATCAGATGTGTACTGCCAGGGCAAGAGAGTTTCAACCTGTAAATACAGGCTGCTTCTACACTATCACTTTCCTGTCAGAGGTGCCATGGTAATGGGGCAATTCAAAGCAAGCTAATGAGGCGCAAAAGTGCATATTCCATGCCTCATTAGCATAATGGGAGCCATGCAGGTTTCTATATGCAGACTTCAAGTTGCAGATTGACAGCGAAGATGGGGGCACCTTTGAAATAAGCGCCTCATTTCGACATTCCCTTATTCTGATCTAGTTCTGTGGGAGTAAGGGAATGCTGAAGTGGGGTGCCAAATATGCACATTAGCTCCTAATTAGCCTGCTTTACATTGCCTTATTACCATGGCACCTCCAACTGAAGAGTGAGAGTGTAGAAGCAGCCTTAGTTTCAACATATGACATTTAGGGTCTATGAAAATATCTGCTGAAGTAAATGAAAAGACTTCTGTGATTAATGTGGAGCAGCTTTGTAATACTTTATGAACTCTTGATGGTGATGATGTTTACTGTATGTATATATTGCTTTAACTCAATAGGTGTCTAACTGGAATGCATGCCGGTCCAGTAAAAGATACTATCTCACCTACTTTGTCTCTCCATCTGAAATACAGGCAGGAAGGAAAAGATTATTCCTTGTGTAGCTTATGAATATTCAAGATAGCTATCAGAGAGCTCTTGAAGAGTTGTTAAGGGACAGTTTCAATTCTGTTAACCTTGCTCAGTTTGTCTCTGTTTCTGGTCTGCAGCCTGCCTATGAACCTGTTTTGTCCAGAAAAGGACAAGATGTGAAACGCATCAGAACAGACAATTCAGAGCATTCAAAAAGGACTCTGTCATGGAAGGGAGAGCCAAAAGCAGGCACAGGAACCTCTGGGGATGTCTAGAGAAGCTAGGTTTACTTATGCAGCCAGGCCCACCCACAGGGGTCAACGGGGGGCAATTGCCCATAACCAAGTGTTTCAAAGGGGCCTCGGAATTGGCGCAGCGGCACTGATGTGTGCAGCTGCGTGAGGGTGCTTAGCACCATGGTCAGGGTGACGCTGAGGACAAATGCTCTAATCCATTTCTGCCCTTGGCCCTGCCCTTTCTGGAGCACAGAGCCAGGCTCCCCTACCACCTTGCCCCGGGGCCTGTTATGCATCTTGGAGACACTGTATGTGGCCATCAGAGAACAGCTGGACATTGGGTAAAATAGACATGCATGTAGACTGTCCCTTGCTTTAAAATCCTATTTTTCTCTAAAGCTTTGTTTTTACTGATAAATAAAAGAAAACGTTTATTTTTAAGAAGGCTGTTGGCTTCGTTGCTGGTCACAGATGTAGGTGTCCAGTCCAACCTGCAGGGTAATAATTGGCTGGCATAGTGGTTGCACCCAGATCCCATCTGACAGTGGGAGAAATGGAAAATTCCACCCCCAAGATATTAGACAGGCCTGAGTCCTAATACCTGCAGCCTTCCCTCAAGAGAGTGAGAATGGGGACAGAACAGCAAGCAGTCCTGTAACAGTGACTATTCCCCTTCAATTCAGTGGGCTTTGGATTAGGCCTGTAATGGACAGGTTCAAATTGTACAACATTTAACAATGAAAATGAGTCCAAACCAACACCCGAGACCTGAACACTTCAGAGTTTTGGGACAGTTCAGATTCAGAGCAGAAATTCAGTCATCATAAGCAGAGTTAATTATCAGTGGAGGCAAAACTGAATACTGGTGCGTATTGTCAAAGCTGGAACCTCAAGGAGCAGTTGTACAAATTTGATCCGCTGTTTCACATCTGAAATGTAATAGCAGATGGCTAATAATGAGGCTTTTTTTTCTTGTGGCAGACACATTTGTATTGACATTTAAGTATTGTCCTGCCAAGAAGTCACACAGCTGAGGGAGAAGGGGAAACTTTCACTTCCCAACTGATTATCATTCTTCCATCTCAGTGACTAATTTTGACAATAGGGGAGGAACAGAATGGTAATAGGGTCACAGAAAAATAAACACTGTTGTTCGAACTCGCCCTTTGCAGTACTGTAGTATGTCCCAGTTTTTCAGGGGTTCTGCGTGATTCCTCTTTCCCACCAGCCCACTCTATCCCCCACCAGAACCCTTCCGTGCGACAGCCCGCACCAGAGGTCCAAAACTTCATTTTGAAAGGCAACCTGTAGGAGGTGGTTCCTACAGCCATAGCTCCTATTTTGGGGACCAGCTGCCACTGCTAGGTAACAAAAAGAGAGAACTTGGTGACTAGTTGTCAGGGAGCGAAAATTGCTAAAAATTCTCACATCTATTTAAAAAGAAACCTGTCACCAACTCTTTCCAAAGATTCCAATAGTTCACTTTCTTACTCTGTGCAATAATGTAGCATGGAGTTGAAAGAATTCACTGAATATTCTTTAAATAGCACCAGCTATTACACAGAAAATATTAAGTACAGTTATTATGCTCTTTATGCAGGCTGTTGACATGTGCTACAAAATGTGTATGCTAGAGTTTTCAAAGTGGTTTTTGTTCTAGCAGTCCACCATGTCCAGACTATTAATTTAGTTTCTACAGAATAAGGTCACTATATTCTAATCTAATCCACTTTTAAATTTATTATGCATTATGACATTGAAATAATCTCCAATTACTAACTAGGCCATTTGGAGCCAACATCACATGTGATCAATATGTCATATAGATTGGGAAGGCTCAGTTCAGACAGGCTGCCACTGCAACAGGGTATACTGGTAAACAGGGTGAAAGCAACTTATATTTCGCACAGGTGTTGTCATATCACAACCTTCCTTCCTGCCCAAAGGGGAGACCTTGGGGCATGAGGTTGGGGTTGGGACTGAGATATAACAGAATCTGAGAAATTTAAGTGTGGGCAGGTGTGGGGGGGAAGGGGGCTCAGTACAGGCAGTGGGGATGTGGGGTGATTCAGGAGCCTGGCAAGGGACTGAGAGTGTGGGGGTGCAGGAGACAGGGTTGGTGTTTGTGAGGAGGGCCTTGGAGCAGAGGTTGGAGTGTGCATGGAGGAGCAGACATCAGGTTGGAGGTGAGAAGGGGCTCAGGGCAAGGAATTGGGGTTTGTGCTGTGGGGGTGCAGGAGTCAGAGCTGGGGATATGACAGGTTCAGCCCTGGGGGGTTGGTGTTTGTGTTGGGGTGTTTGGGGGCAGGATCTGATCCCAGGACATTTCTTGCTTTTCCCTTTCTTGTCCCTGTCAGGGAGTGAGAGGGAAGCAAACAGATTGTCTGCTCCCTGCCCCCACCAGCTAGAGCAAGAGGAATACAGCAAACTGCGCACTTCCCCTCTCTCCCTGACCATGACAGAAGGGGAACAACAAGCAGTGTCCCCATACAAATCTGGGGCTGGAGGCAGTGAACTTCAGCCCCTCCCCTCCCTCAATGATGCCTGGGAGAAGGTGGCTCAGGGCTGGGGCAGTCCTGGACCAGAGTTGGCCACAACCCCAAATAGCCCCTGTCACCTGCCTGGCTGCCTGCTGCTGAGCTCTGCAGTCTGCAGGAGGGCCCCAGGAGCTGGGCTGGAAGTGCAGCCCTGTGCCACAGCCAGCGTGCAGGCTCCCAGAGCAGTTACCTATTCAGGATATTAGTATAAGTGCATGTTTTATACCAAGACATGCCAGTTCAGAGCAACAGCTAATGAGGAAGTAGAAGGAAAGAGCTGACTGTATGCAAGGTCCTAGTTATCCTGGACCTAGAGAGTTGAAGCTCTGACATCCTTTAGGCTCCCATCAGCTTCAAAGAATCATAGTCGTGACTTGTTTAGAGTACCCTGAGTTTCTGAACTGACCTAATATGTTACATAGCAAGGTTACTTCTAGAAAGCCAGCAGTGCAAAAACCGTTAGCCCATACAGAGTGAATCGGTTCATTACAATGTGTGCAGTTGTCATCACTGTGTCCCTGTGAACATTTGTACAGTGTAATAATATATGATGCTGGACCATAAAGCATGCAGCTGGCTGTTCTAAAATCTCTTATGTAATGAGAACACAGATGGGACACCATTAGTAGTGGTTATATCTACTTTTAATTTTTAAGCTGCCATTCCTATCTCAGATATTCTAATATATTTTCAGCTTTATAAATGTTCTCCTTTTTTTAGCTTTTGTAAAGATCTACAGACAAAATGATTTAGCTTTTACTTCAGATTTCTAACTTTGCCCCATTTAAAGCTATAGATATAATAGCAAATAGTGTTCAACTTTGATAAATAGCTTTGGCAGGCAATTACTTCTCAAAGATGTCCAAGTGCAACTGGCTTATGAATTGACAATTCTGTAGATGTTTGAGGCAACAAAGGTTTTGAAAACTAGCTATTGAATGTCCCCAGTAGACTACAGTATCGGCGGATGAACCATTTTATTCAGGGGTAGGATAAAAACTAAACCAGTTATACAAATTTCATTAAACTTTGATGAGCAAGATGTCACAGCAGTTAGACCAAATCAGAGGAACACAAGAGAATTGTGTCCTAATTCTGGCTCTGCCACAGCCTCCTTCTGTTGACCTCAAGCAAGTCATTTAACATCTTAGTGCCTTTTCCCTCCTTCTGGATAATAGTGACAGCACAGATAAAATTAAATGTCATAACATTTGGATTTATGCCAGAGGGTTCCTAACCTGACAGTGGATTATTGTATTAAAGTTGGCTGTCCCCTCAGGCTTTGTAAAATCTAGGTTTACCTCTAATAGCTTTTTCTTAAAGCATTGTGAGTTTCTAGAATAGTGGTTGCTATATAAATATTTGTTATTACTATACTACAAAGTGATGCATAGAGCCACACTACCTTTTAATTACATTTAATGAGATAAAGCCTAGTTTGATGAGAACTTGCAAATCAATGTTACTCAAAGTTTTGCTGCAGACTGCAATAGCTAGCCATGCTGCTACTCCCAAACTCAGTGGTTTGTCTAAAATTGGACAAACATTTTGAATCACTCTACTTTTGAAAATTAAAACCATGGTATATTTTTTAAAATCATTTATGTTTCTCCCCATCTTTAGTTCTTTGAACTCCATGTCAAGTCTTATCTGAGAATATAAAAAATACTTCACAACCATCATTAAATTTCAAAATACTCTTTGAAACTGATTAAGCATTATTTACCTTAGTTTACACTTAAGAAAATTATGGTAGACTGATTAAGATGCTAATACTGTGAGGAGAACTACCTGTGGGTGCCAGCTGTTGTGTTTTCAAGGGTTCCCATTGAAATAAGTATAAGCATAAACACTTATAGCTGAGAAGCCTTTGTGATTTTTGCCCAGCCATGCAGTGAAACTGTGGCAGGAGTTCAGAGTAGCAAATCGCAGGAATGTTTCATCCATGTCTATTATCCCTGTAACAAAGCAGCACTTCCCTGTTACAAATGAGGCCTGACAAATTCACAACCATGAAAAACACATCATGGACTGTGAAATCTAGGCTCCTCCCATGACATCTAATCGTTTTGGTGTTGTTAACTTTTCCTATACAGACTTCACAGGGGGACACCACCTGCTCTGCCAATGGCAGGGAGGTCGGGGGGTCATCATTTCAAGGGGTCCAGAGCGCCAACCACCACCGTTGCTACCGTTGGCAAAGTAGTACCGTTGTACCCCTGCTACATGTGCGTGGTCTGAGGTAGTGTGGGGAGGTCCAGGGCTGATGGCCCTAAGCCCGTCCCTTCCACCCTTGGCCCTGCCCCTTCTCGGGACAGGGATCCAGGCCTTCTTCCTACCTTCATGCTAACCTACAGTAGCTATTGGCCCAGTGGAAACCAGTGTTTCTCAAATTAGGGTTGTGAGCCAAAACAGAGTTGCAGGGAGCTATTTTAAGGGAGGTCCTGGTATTACTAGTCTTATTTCAGTACAGGCTTCAGAGCTGTGTGGCCAGAGAGCAGCAGCTGTTGGCTGGGTGCCCAGGTCTGAAGGTGACATCCTAGCAGCAGCAGATGAGATGGAAAGATAAAAAATACTGCAATCCCAGTACAATAACCTTGTGACATCCTGCCCCACAAACTCTTTTTTGGGTCAACACATCTACAATTACCACACTATGAATTTGCAGATTTAAATAGCTGAAATAATGAAATTTAATATTTTTTAAAACCTGCCAACCATGACATTTGCCAAAATGGACCACAGATTTGAATGATAAACTGTTTAGATTTTTGTAATACAATAGATTGAAACCTAAAGCCATTTTTGACTCTGTTGTATGCTACAAATAGAACTGGGGCAAAATATGTGAAGAAAAGGCTAATTTAAGGATTAGGTACAAAATAATTAGTGTGGGGGATTTTTAGAGCTAAGGGTGCGGGGTGGGGAAAATAAGGCTACCTTGTGATGCTAACTTGCCCTGTTGTGTCTAGGTATTATAGCGCATATGGTGCTCTATCAGGAGTTCTAAGAACAGTGGGAGAGCTTACAAACCATATGTTCTGCTATACCTTGTCGCTGACAGGGAGTTGAGGATGATGTGCCAGTTTTAACTTATAATTTCCTTTTATTGGTATGTATCTCAACTTTAATGCCTTCATTTGCATAAGTTTAAATAACTGTGTAAATTATAGCTTTGAAACTGACATATGGTATTTTATGCGCACATCTATCCTCTAACGTATAGTTAAGGAATGCAACACTTTGACTAATAGAGCCAAAATGTTACACTGGAGACATGTTGCCGGCTTCTGTCATTTCTACATTTTATGTTTGGATTTAAGAAAATAGACCCCTCTTTATTATGGGATAATTATTATGTAGGATGCAGTTGAGCGTAGCTTAAATTCAAATGGACCACACTATAACAAAAACAGTTTATCACAGTGAGAAGGCTAAGGTATGTACAAACCAGAATTATTTAGATTTTAAAAATCTAAATGGACTTATTGTTTAATGACGAAATTCTTAATACTAATGTTCTCATAAAAGAAAACATTTCTGAATTCTCCGAGAATGCCTTTTTCAGAACACTTGGCAAAATTCTTGTTTGCTATTGGTATGCTTTTCTAAAATGCCCCTTACAAAATGCCTTTTACAAAAGGCACCATTGTAGGCAGTAGCCACTACTGCTGATAGTCTCCACACTGTCATCACATATACCTCTTACAGTAAGTCAAGTGACAACAAAAAAGCAGTAAAGTAGCACTTTAAAGACTAACAAAATAATTTATTAGGTGAGCTTTCATGGGACGGACCCACTTCTTCAGACCATAGCCATGCCAGAACAGATGGTCTGAAGAAGTGGGTCTGTCCCACAAAAGCTCATCTAATAAATTATTTTGTTAGTCGTTAAAGTGCTACTTCACTGCTTTTTTGTTTTGATTGTATAGACTAGCACGGCTTTCTCTCTGTTACTAAGTCAAGTGAGAACTCTAGTAACTCAGATAACTCAGTAGCTGTGGCTACACTACAGAATTCTGTCGACAGAAGTCACTGTCGACAGATATTTCCTGATAGCACCTCTGTCTACAGAACACTTCCACACCTCAGAGGGGCTCCCTCTGTCGACAACCTCTGTCGACGGAGAGCAGCCAGACTGCCCATCCCTCTGTCAACTGAAGAGCCAAGGGGACGCTCTGCAAACAGGGCTGCCCTGTGAACCAAAAACTCTCTCTGTCAACAAAGGGCCCCCTGGAGCATCTACATTGTCTTTCTGTTGACAGAATCTGTCTACAGAGGCACTATGCCTCAAACTTTCAAGACAGGACTCTGGTAGGAAAAAGGTTGTGTTCTGTCAACGGATTCTCGACAAAACACATTTATAGGATGGATGCTCCCTAATTTTGTCGACAGAAGGCCTCTTCTGTCAACAAAACTTTGTAGTGTAACCACCTCTAGTGTGTGGTGATTTTTTGTCAGTGTGATTTATTTTAAATAAAAGGGTGCATTTCAGTGTTATTGCCGCATACATTTAAATAAATACAAAACTAAGCAACAGACAATAAGAAGGAAATATGAAATATAAGTGTTGAGGGGTTGGGGAGTTTGACATCATAAAACAAAGGAATAAAATAGAAGACTGAGTGATGAGATTACTAAAATCCTAAAACTTCACTTTCCCTAAATGAAGGCTACTGGTTAAAAGCAGTTCTCACAAATGATAGCTGCTGTAGAGAGTGGTTAAAAGCAGTTCTCACTTTAAAAAGCAAGCTTTGTTTTTTTTAATGTGAAAAAAGATAGGGGATTTTTTCCCAGCTTAGCTTGGCACTTACCACTAATGTTATTACATTTCACATTTAAATCAGATCATCCATGTTGCTATTTTATTTCCCTTAGGTGAAGTTCTTAGCTTCAGTGCAAACACTGAGTAAATACATTTTATGAAGGAAGGCAGGGGAAGGATGCAAAAAACATTCACAGCTGATCTTGGATGAAGAAGGGCCTCTCAGTTCAGAGACTGGCTGGAGATATCCCTACCTGCAAGTTCAAGCTATTTCCAAATTCTCCTGTGCACCTTTATGGAGTTCTGCTATATGTCTGCTCTTTTGCCTGCCTCGCCATATCAAAGCACCCTGTTATTTGGAGAACCATGATGAATCTCTTGACTTTTGACCTTTCATACGGGGATGCTGGTTCAGGATTTCACTTTTGTGATGGTAAGTAGAGATGAAGGCAAAGAGCAGGAAAGAGCAAAACACATAGGCTGGGTCTACACGAGCCCCTTCCTTTCGGAAGGGACATGTTAATGAAAGTGTTTGAAAGATGCTAATGAGGCACTTCCATGAATATGCAGCAGCTCATTAGCATAATGGCAGCCACAGCTATTCGAAAGTGCGGCTTTCGCGTCACGCGCCGCCCATGGAGACAGGGACTTTCTGAAAGGACCCTCCAGTTTTCAAAGCCTCTTCTTCCTATCTGGTGCTAGAAAAAGGGGCTTTCGAAAACTGGGGGGGGTTCTTTCAGAAGGTCCCGTCTCCACTGGCAGCGCACAATTCGAAAGCCGCACTTTTGAATTGCTGCAGCTGCCATTATGCTAATGAGATGCTGCATATTCATGGCAGCGCCTCAATAGCATCTTTTGAACCCACTCATTAACATTCCCCTTCCGAAAGGAAGGGGCTCACGTAGAAACAGGAATAGGCTGTGTCTACGATAGAGAGTTTTGTTGACAGAAAGGGCCTTCTGTCGACAACTCAGGAAGCATCTACACACATAAAGTGATTTGTTGACGTAGTCTCTACAGAACTCTGCATTTGCCTTGACAGTGTTATCCCTCAAAAATTTGAGGCGTAACACTCTGTTGACAGAGTACTGTAGACAGACTGCCCGCATAGACAGTTCTGTCGACAGAGAGGGCTTCCAGTTCCCAGGGCAGCCCTGTTTGCAGAGCTTCCAGTCAGCTGTTCTGTCAACAGAGGGCAGGGCAGTCAGGCTGCTCTCTGTTGAAAGAGCAGATTGCTCTTTCGAGCCACTTTTATGTATAGATGCAATCTGTCAACAGACGTACTGCTGAGGTTTCTCTGTCAACAATGACCTCTGTCGACAGAGGTTGTCCATGTAGACATAGTCATATTTTTTTCCTCTTAGTCCAAGGGTAGTATCATTTGATAAACTGCTGTAAACCTACTACCTAAAACTCTAGTGTGGGAGAAACGAGTTTCTCCTGACTTGCCCTGTTGAAGAAAAAGTGGAGTTTGGTCCATTTTTGAAGTGTTCTTCAGTCCTAGTGATATCCCTGTGAGGTGAAAGAGATGCAGTAGGCGGACAAGAAAGCTTTAAAAAAAGCTAATATTAAACGTTCCTCTTGAACAGTTTGTAGATTAAGAATTTTGTTGTGAAGAAGTAAATGTGCTTATTTTACTAACTTTGGCTATGTCTGCGCTAGCCAAAAACTTTGAAATGGTCATGCAAATGTCCATTTCGAAGTTTACTAATGAAGCGCTGAAATACATATTCAGCGCCTCATTAGCATGCGGGTGGCCACAGCACTTCGAAATTGACGCGGCTCGCCACCGCATGGCTCGTCCAGACGGGGCTCCTTTTCAAAAGGACCCTGGCTACTTTGAAGTCCCCTTATTTCCATCTGCTCATAGGAATACGGGGACTTCGAAGTAGCCGGGGTCCTTTTGAAAAGGAGCCCCGTCTGGATGAGCCGCGTCAATTTCAAAGTGCCGCGGCCAGCCGCATGCTAATGAGGCACTGAATATGTATTTCAGCGCTTCATTAGTAAACTTCAAAATGGCCATTTGCGTGGATATTTCGAAATTTTTGGCTCATGTAGACACAGCCTTTAAGTTGACATCCATCCCCTGCCCTGACAATTCTAAAAGATATTTGTTTGAATTTCACAAAGCATGCATGGAAATATGCTGAATACAGAACTCTTTTTTAAAGTAATCAGACTCATATTTGTCACAGTGGATACCTTCCCCTCCATGGTTTATTTTTATTTTTCTTTGTTACAATAAGACTAATCAGATGAGACAAAGCAACCTACCAAGTATCAATAGAACAATAATTCTGCAGCTTGTGAGCAACAAACTCAAATGAAGAACTGTGGTATTACTTAAGTTCAGACAATACCCATGTAGCTGGCTGAGTACTGTTTGGGTTTCCAAACGTTTTGAAAGAATCATTTGAATTTGCTGAAGAAGTGAAGCTGAACTTGGCACCCCACCCCCAGAACCTCAGGTGGCCCGTAAGAAAATACTGAAATCAGGTATGCCGGGTTTTTATGGGGAATTACATCCACTAATTGGCTGTTCATCTTGTCAGTGAATGGTAACTAAATGCTCAGATTGCTCTTTCCACAGATGCGTCTTTTCAGGCCCACCAACAAGAGGGGGCAAACATGGCAGTTACACCTGGGCCTGGAGCTTCAAAGGGGCTCAGTGCTGCAAGGGGGCAACACCGTAGTCCAGGTGGCACTAAGGGCTGATTTCCCTACGTCCCCCTCCTCCTTTCTTTAGCTCTCCTCTTCTGAGGGTATGGAGCTGGGCTCCCCTCTCATCTTGCTCTGGGGCCTGAGGTGGCTGTCGGCCCCACTGCTTCTATTAATTATTTTTCAAATAAGAGTATATTCTCACTTTTTAAAATCCAGGTTTTAATAGCGGCAGCATGCCATATAGCTCATTTCCATTGCTGTTTTGAACTTCTTGGGTGCTAGAAAGTGATCTAGAGTGCATGTTTCATATATGTTTTGTGCTGGATTAGAATTAAATGGACCTGAAATGGGTGGAGGATGGATTATTGAAATTTACACATCAACCTGTTGGCAAACCCAGTGACTGCAGCACTATGGTGATGATTGCAGCCTATAGATACTTGGGATGTTTAGAAGATGAGACCCATATAAGCAGGAGTTCACCCCATCATCCATGTTGAAATACTGACCTCTTTGGAACAGCATGGAATAACCTTGCAACTTGGTGCTGCTCATTTTGCATATCTTCTGTAGCATGGGTCCAAAAAAAATTAGATAAATACATGGAGGGTCAGTTCATTGACATTTATTAGCTAGGACACGTAGGAATAGTGTTCTTAGCCTGTTTGTCAGAGGCTGGAAATGGGTGACAGGGGAGGGATCACCTTGATGATTACCTGTTTAGTTCACTCCCTCTGGGGCATCTGGAATTGGGCTAGATGGACCTTTGGTCTGATCCAGTAGGGATGTTCTTGTGTTCTTAGGTTGCACCTACACTTAGGTGGCAGAGAAAGCCTGTGTGAGTCCTATACCCTTGGATGGATTTTACCAAAATTTCAGTTTTCATTCGGCAACATAGGGTTTTTTTCAGCTTCCTTCCTTTTCTTTGAAGTTTCATTTAAAAGAGAATTCCCCTTTGATTACTAGGGAGCTTGATGAGCCCTGCCCATTCTGAAGCAATCAAGATACCTTTTAATTACCTCATGACTGTATGCTTGATGGTATTCATTCAAATTGGGCAGAGGGGGCTCTAATTGCATATTTAGGAATTCACTTTGCTTAAGGAATGTCATTTGTTTGAAACTCTGCCTTTTTGGGTCTTTTAAGGTTTTGCTTCAGTGTATTTGTGAAACACCCCCAAAGCAAATTGTACTTGTGTCTTCTTCAATGTGTTTTTTTTAAGGTTCCTACACCACTTTGTCCTGTATATTGCCTTTCTTTGGACAATAGCTATTGAAATACATATTTAGTACACTCATATGCAAGGCTGCAGCCAGCTTCTCCAACATTTTAAAGCTGCCTGGTTTGACACATACTACTCCCAAATCTCCCTCTCTCCATCGCTGTTTACTCCCCTGTTTTTCTTTCTTTCTTCTCCAGGGAAAACTCTGTGGCGCATTCTCCTTCCTACTTTAGAAGTCAGTGACATGTTAATAAACACTATGGCCTTCCTCCCCAGTGGCACTAAAAACATCTACTACTACTTAAAAGGCTCTGCAGTTTCTTAGGTGACACATTAGCTCTTTATTATTCCAATCCTATAGTCAGTATAAAAGATTCACCAGTGTCCACAAAATGAGAAATTTACTAGCTGATTCCTTCTCAGTACTAACTGATGATCACTTAACAAACCACCATTCTGGAGCAAGTAAGGAAACTAATTCACCTGACTAAGAACTGCAGAAGAGGGAGTTTTAACTTATCCAGCCTTTGAGTAGTCTTTCAGCGAGAGCAAGTGTGTAATGATGCAAAATGATTCTAACATCCTGGGATTTAGACATTTCAGAGAGAGAAACCTCTGAGGCACCCTCTGTCAGGGATATAGTTCTCTAGATTCTTCGTGAATAAAAAGACCTGTGATGCAAACAATTGAAGTTTAGTTGAAATGATGAATTTGAGAACCTGTCAGCTTCTTAGGAAAAAGAAATTAAAAATGAATTCAATAAGTGGATAATTTGTTTCCAGTAAGACTCGGGAATATCTGAAGCAAATTACTGTCCTTGTTTTTGCCAGTGCACTCTCTAAAACGGGTGGCGTGGGAGGTGCTCAAAGGCAGGCAGGAAAGAGACAGAAGGTCCAGTGCTTGCCATCTTTATCCTACTGACATCTATTTGGCAGAAGAGCAGGTTAGACTTAATCAGGTGCTCTAGCTCTATGCATGGTTCATGTGCTTATTGATATTCCATAGTGGCAGAGCCAATTAATTCCATTGTGTGAATGCTGCCTGAGAAAGGTGAGTGCAACCACATCCTTCTCCTTTTGGAGGCAGAAGAAGAGTGTGCTCCACAACATTTCCTGGAGCCTCCTTAAGCATCCCGAGCTGCACCAATGTGATAGTTGAAAAAAATTGCAGCAGCAGGAAGATTTGTTCTTGTTTTTTTAAAGAACAAGAGTGTATTTGAATGTTAGCTGGTCAGTCGGAATGATGAAACAGAGGAACTTAGAAATATGTTTAAGTGATGTTCCCTGATTAGTAAGATCAGCTGCACTGCTAGTGCACAGTCTCTCCCACCTCAATTCTTTCCCACCTCTGGTTCATGTTTAACACATCAAAACATGATGAAATATGCAGTCTTTTATCTTTGCTCTTCTTAATGTACCAGTATTTTCTATTATTCACTGCACCTAAATAAAGCAGTCGGTGTTCCTTTATCAGAAACTCCTCTTGCTGCTTGTTTGTCTTTTTGTCTACAGATGGACTGACAAATACATATTTAATACTTTAATTAAGATTGTGACAGCAGTGGCGTGGTTAAATACAAATAGACCCAAATAAACTTTAATAGTATGTGCTGGAGCATTCATGCTAGAGATTATTATACTGTATTTTCTGTTAATTCTCTTGGCCTCCCATGGACAACTACTCTGTGGAACTACCTCTACTCTTGATCCAACAGACAAGTCTGCTGCCAGATTAATGCACACGTGGAGTGAAAGAAAAAAGTGAATTTATTGCACTTGATAGACAAAAAAGCTAGGAAGCAAGGGTGAATAGAGTGGATTGAGAAGCAAATTAATGATATTGCTGTGTGAATGGGGAGTGGTGGAATATCACAGGATAACTGGGAGAAAGACAATCATACTCCCTCTATCTTCATTAAGACAATCTGTGGAAGCGGGGACCTATGGCTAATGGTAGACTATAAAGGAGACTATTCAGATCCAACACTTAAAGGGCAGACTTATAAAAAGCTTCAGTAGATAAATTGTATGTGGGAGCAAAGCAACAGTCAGGAAAATGGCCTGGTGTCAGAGTGACAAGAGGAAGTTGAATGTAAAGTCTACATTTATATTTATTCATCAGGAAGATACCTAGATATTTTTAAAATGGGAAGTCCAGATAAACAGCCAGATAAAACATCTATATAAGCAAAAGAAGTTCAGAATAGTTAGGCAATTTCAAATCTTTTCTTTGGGAACTGCTCTGCTCTTTGTGTCCCTGACTCCAGTGTATAAAACTCTATTAGCCAATAAAAAAATAGGAACATTATCATGCATTTCAGGTGACCAGTCACATACATTGAATGATCATAATAAATATATTGAATTTGCTTACTATTTATAGTCTGTTATTTGTTAATATAGATCAATTGACAAGTTCTGGCAAATAATGAACCAAGTCAGGGAAAACCATGAGTTGCTAGATAGATCCCAAATACACAATGGGATTAAATTCATCAGATACATTATTCACAAACAGTTCGGCTACCTCTAATTATGACTATGGCAGTAAAAGAACAAGTATTGAGATGGGGACAAATAAACTATGAAGAGAGAAGGAGGATCAAGTGAGCAAAATATGTTAGACATCTCTATGGGTGAGAAAAGAAGGGAAGGAGATGATAATGGGAACTGGGAAAGGTGTCTGAGGTATTGTCATGAATTCATGCACTCTTAGATTGAAAGAAAAAAAATTCATCTCATTTAGTATAGAACAAGATGGAAGGCAAGAGCTGGGAGGGTTAGAGAAGTAATGATATTGAAGTGTGAATGAAGACTGACAGCATATTTAGAAACGAGAGAGGAAAAGATGATAAACTAGAGTTTGGTAGAAATCCTTATAGGCTATTTGATGAGGTTGCCGGGCACTGAGGAAAGACATTCCCTACTGAATTTTAAAATACGAGCCTATGTACATGAAGATCTATTTACCAAAGGGAACTTGGTATGCATATGAGAATGCAGTGTTTTATAGTGTCTGATTTGGCTAAAGGGATAGTACATAATAACATAGTGTGAGAGAAGGTAACTTTCTGAGGGGAGGGATATGGAAAATGTTTCAGATGCAACCAGAGCTTGATCCAGTATAGATGAGATCAAGGATAAAAGAAGAGAAGGGTACGCTGTTAACAGCCGAGAATGAGACTGGGATAAATAACATGGCTATGGAAGCTAAGAATAGAGATGAAATTAGAGGAAAGGAAGTGAAGATGAATACTTGACTGACTCTTGCTTTTCTTAGGTGGAGGAGCTTTTAACTCCTCATAAGTCTATGGAAAGCTAGAATTGGAATATGATTAGTGAAGTTAATGGAAAACTGCCAAATAGCTCCCATTAGGTTAAAGAAGGCTAACATGAAACATTATAACAAAATTTATCACACTGCCTTTGTCTCTTATGCAGGACATTACAAAAGTGTATGTATTTACAGTATAGATATTAAAGTTGTCAAATTTGAACAATGATGGTTGACAATAAGTTATGTTTTAGGGTTTTAATGATAGTTTATATAAGTTTTTACATTTTATTCAATTTGTAAAATCCTCTTTACAAAATAAATTCTGGACCTAAACTACTGCAGTCACTATAATTGAACAGTATGGTTATTACTGTCTGTCTTGTTGAAAAACTGTAGTTCATGAGTAGTTTAATGTCTCCCCTCTGTTCATAGAGGCCAAGGCTACACTAGCCCCTGCCTTTCAGAAGGGGCATGGTAATGAGCCACTTTAGCAAATGCTAATTAGGCACTGCCATGAATATGCAGTGCCTCATTAGCATAATGGTGGCCGTGCACCTTTCAAAAGTGCCGCTTTTGAAATGCACACCGCTCACTTAGATGGGGGCCTTTCAAAAGGTCCCCTAGACTTTGAAAGGCCCTTGTTCCTAAAACCAAATAGGCAGAAGAGGCTTTTGAAGTACAGAGGTCCTTTTGAAAGGCCCCCGTCTACACGGGTGGCATGAGTTTCGAAAGTGGTACTTTCAGATCACATGCAGTCGCCATTATGCATATTCATGGCAGTGCCTCATTAGCATCTGCCGAAGTGGCTCATTACCATGCCCCTTCCAAAAGGCAGGGGCTACTGTAGATACAGCCATATAGGATCAGGTAAGAGTAACTAAAAGTAGTTGATGGTTAACATACTATGTATTTTCTTGTGGGTGATCTACTGTATGATTTCAATCAGATTCAAAGTTATGCGCCCTGGCCCAGGCATGTCCCACATTAAAAAATCATGAAAGAACCTAAATTAGTGTTAACAAATGGATTAAACATTCTACTGAAAACAGGATAATTTTCAAAGGCTAACAAACTCCAGACTGTATTAACTTGGACTTTGGTGCAGATGTACCGTAGAAATAGAAAAGGATAATATTGAAAAAATGAGCATGTAAAACACTTCAAATATTTCATTTTATTTTAGTGATTATCTCACGTGGATGGAATAGGAGATGTGCAGGCAAAATGATTATGTTGCCACTCCTCAAGGATCATAATTAGTTGACCCACTTTGCATGGGTACTGTAATAAGCTAACAGTGTTTGCCTGGAACACCTGCCTCTCTTGTTGTCACCGTGTGTTGCTCCCTATAACAGCCTCTGTAATGGGGTGGCTCTCACCTCTCATTAGCTGTCTGGTCAAATGCATGTGTCTACATTGCCTAAATGCAAAGTCTCTTCAACAACTCAGCCCTCTGGCCAAGTTCTGCTGTGTATGCAACAATCAAACCCCTTCCAGGGTCTCCATTTAACAGGGCTCTATTGCAGGGCCCTCAGTAGTGTCCCTTCACAGTACATTTCCCAGCATGGAAAGGGAGTGGTGCCTCCAGGGCTTCCCCTCCTAGGCCACATGTACACTAGCAAGGTCTTTTGGAAAATCAGGCCCTTTTTCAAAAGAACACATGGAGCGTCCACACACAAAATGCACTCTTTCAGTCCAAAATTGAAAGAATTTGGATCTTCTTCCAGAAGCCCTCTTCCGCTCCCAGATCAGGAAGAGTGCCTCCTTTTGAAAGTTTCTTTCAAAAAAAAGCATGTGCAGTTGCTCTGCGGGCTCTTTTTTCAAAAGAGGAGTCCTCATGGTGCCATATTTTTGGTCCCTGGCTCATTCTTTCAAAAGAGTGGGTGTCTGTGTGGATGCTTTCTATCGAAAGAGCAGATTGATCTTTTTTGTGTGTGGACACATTCTTTTGAAAGATGATCTTCCGCAAACCATCTTTCAAAAGATCACTGTAGTGTAGACATTGCCCGAGAGACAGAATCTTTTTCCTCAGATTACAGCTGTACTGCCAGTCCATCAACACCGAGCTATAACGTCTCAACCAGCTCTGCACGTGGAGCTCTCCATGGTGCTGCTTGCTGTGGCACCCAATGGTCCTCTATGTCTACACTAGCCCCAAACTTCGAAACGGCCACGCAAATGGCCATTTCGAAGTTTACTAATGAAGTGCTGAAATACATATTCAGCTCTTCATTAGCATGCAGGCGGCCGCGGCACTTCGAAATTGACGTGGCTCACCGCCGCACGGCTCGTCCCAACGGGGCTCCTTTTTGAGAGGACCCCACCTACTTCGAAGTCCCCTTATTCCCATGAGCTGATGGGAATAAGGGGATGTCAAAGTAGGCGGGGTCCTTTTGAAAAGGAGCCCCGTCGGGATGAGCAGTGCGGCGGCAAGGTGCGTCAATTTCAAAGTGCCGCAGCTGCCCGCATGCTAATGAAGTGCTGAATATGTATTTCAGCGCTTCATTAGTAAACTTCAAAATGGCCATTTGCGTGGCCGTTTCGAAGTTTGGGGCTAGTGTAGACAAGGCCATATATAAGATCTCTTGTGGCACTATGCTGACTCTGATCCCGCAGCTCCTCTCATCGTGCCTTCCTGGCCCTTGATTAGCCACTTCATCTAGCCAACACTCTAGCCTCCCTTGCAGGACTTCTCTATGGTTTACTAGGATGGGATATGGTAAGGTCACAAGCCTCCAGCAAGGGGTTTCACGACCAAGTCTGCCCTGTCACACTCCTGCTTACAGAAAAATTAATAGGGCTGTCTTGATTCATGCTCAGGTGAATTATTAACCTTCTGATATATAAATGACACCTGATTGGTCCTAAGATGTGTACTGAGCTCACTGAGATCTGGAGAGGAAGTTTGAGGTAATGTTTAATGTCTTATTATTGTTGGCTATGTTAATCAAGTCATGGGAATGAATGTGAGTATTGGTTCCTTGAGCAGTTTGGGGAAGGTGTCTGCTTAATCAGGTTGTGGGAAACTATGGAGATGTTTTTAAAAAACATTCAGCAAGAAAGGTATGCAAAGGAAAAACGGAAATGGACAGTGAAACAAAAATAACAGCAAACTACAACTCAGCAGGAACACCACAGACTATGTCAGGAGCTGATATTACATTAACATCAAGGCAAGAAACTGGAACTGGCCATAACTTCTGAATACATTTTGGCTTTTTCGTGGCCTTATCTTGTAGGTGATAACATATGCTAAAATACAAGAAGTCCTGTGGCACCTTATAGACTAAAAGATATTTCGGAGGATAAGCTTTTGTGGACAAAGGCCCACTTCGTCAGATGCACGAGGTGGGGGGAATGGTTCAAAAGAGGGTTTAAAGAGGGAGTCTCAGTCAAGGAGAGGACCAGTGTTGACAAGATCTGTTCAGCAATGGAGGATGTGGCCCATTATCATCCTCTGTGACTGAACTGATCTTGTCAGCTCTGGCCCACCCCTTGACTGAGACTCTCTCTTTAAACCCTCCTCTGAGATTCCCCCCACCACTTATGCATCTGATGGAGCAGGGCTTTGCCCATGATAGCTTATGCTCCAAAATATCTGTTAGTCTATAAGGTGCCTCAAGACTTCTTGTTGTTTTTAAAGATACAGACTAACTCAGCTGCCCCTCTGATACCTAATATATGCTAAGTCTCTCTTGTAAATTGCTGCAGAATTACATTCTGCCAACAGTGCTTCCACTTTATTTATATACCCACCCAAATTGTTTGAATCAACTGTATATTTTCATATGATCTCAACCCCATTTGTCTTTGCTGAAGGCGTTATCAGACCACTTACATTACAGGGCAGAGTCTCCTCTCCATTATGTATGAACTGGTATACCTGAGTGGAGAACTGGGGTCCATATCTTGCTCAACAACCTTAGATAAAAATACAAGATGAAATGAACATAAATTACAGTTGGCCACTTCTTATTTAGTGTTTGCAGCTACAGTGTTCTCATCAAGTAATTATTCCATAAATAGATATTTAATTATATGTTTGTTACTTGTAACTATAAATATTAGCAATTTGCATAATTGTTATAATTTGTGATATCTGTAGGTACATAATTACAGCAGTTCATTGGATGGATTTGTTGCCTGCAAAGTATTCCTTTTAATAATGTCAAGTCTACATTTTCTTAGTGTCATTGGTTAACTAAATTTATAATTCACTACATTTGTCATTGTCCTTAATTACATAGATCATGATACAGAGTTACTCCATTTAAATAAAATGTCAAAATGCACCTAGCTTCAAATCTCACAATAGGCTTGTATTATGCTCCTATTAGACATTTCAAATGTACTCACCAAATACATACATGGACTTCATATTTACTCTCTTGTCCTTGTATATGTACTTAATTTAGAACATCATAATTTTTGTATGTTTGATGTATCTAAAGCAGTCAGAGAAACTAAGCCTGGAAAAAATTGAACAGGTTTATATCTAGAAATTTGTTATTTTAATAATTGTAGGTATATAACAACATTCAAACATTTAGAAAAATACTCTGGACGTGAAATAAATCCTTTTACTTTGTATCATTACATTCCATCATCTGTTCCTGTTTCTGCTATTACTATTTTTCTCTTGATGGATACTGTAGCTAACAGACATAATGGCTAGCTTTCAGCGTGGCAATACTGACTGTGCACTTCCTGTTATACAGAAACATCAGTGCAGAAGGTACTGCACAGCAAACTTCTTTTTTTGCTATAAAAACTCAATTAAAATTTTACAATTTATTTTCAAACTTTGTGGAAGTATGGAATCAGGAAAACAAAATGGTTGCATAGGAAGTAGCTCCTCTTTAATAAAAACTGTACTTTCAGCTACTCTTGTCTGACATGGTTAGTTCCTACACCCACTCAGAGGAATTTTTTCCCTTTACAAGAGAATGGCTAACCATAATGATGTTCTCTTTCTGGTGTGGAGCTGTTTTGGTAATAGTTATGGTGATTTCTATGAAGTTTTGGGGATCATCTGGACCAGTAAGAGGTTCTGTCACAATCTACCTTGTAATTCTGGGTGCTTTAACATTGTACCTATTATACTATTGTACTATATACAATACTTTGACTCAAAGTCTTGGCACAAATAGCCAATGCACAAGCATAAAGTTCTCATCATGGTTCTCACAAGCCTCATTCCTCCATGCAGGATGATACCAACAACCCTGCTGGTCCTGAGTCTCCCCCAGGGCTGCTGCTTGGGAGAGGGGGAGCACAGCATAGAATAAAAATCAGATTTAAGACAATCTCAAGATGGACACTATGCCATTTTAGAACCATGCTGTGCATGGATGTGACTTTGTAGATTTGTGTAACACTAATATACAAAGACACAGTGCAATGCATTAAAGAAAATAACAGCTTCGACTTTCTGTTAATTTTCCTGCTTCTGTGAATCTGACAGCTATTTCATGTTGGTTTTAATTAATCTGTTTGCTCTAAATTTCATGGATATGTGACTTCTGTTTTAGAAAACAGTATTTTTGTTTTGTTGATTATTTTACATCTAGACACTAATTTTCATTTCATTAATCTCCTATTAGATGTGCTTCATAGTATAGTAGCAAATTTAATGGTACGCTTTCCCCAACCTCTAACCTCTAATGCATAGTAACAGATTGCTTTCAAGATGTGATGTGCTCCATGAATTTGAATCTTTCTAAGATTAAAGTAATATTTTAACAATTTATTTGACCTTCAAGTGATGAAAAACATGAAACATTTGTGCCCTAAATTGATTTAAAAACATCTAATTAAATGCATATTTTAAAATAATGTTGGAACTCATGTTTCCTCACCCCAGTAGATGAAGACTACCTAACTGTATGTCTACATGCAAATTAAATGCTCATGACTGGGCCATGCTGGCTAATATGGGCTAGGGCGATGTTTAATTGCAGCACAGACATTCAAGCTCAGCCTGAAGTGTGAGCTCTGGGAGCCCATGATGGAATGAAGGCCCCATAGCTTGGGCAGCTCCAGGCCAAGCCTGAAAATCTACACTGCAGTTAAACAGCCCCTTAATCTGAGCCTAGTGTGCTAAATCAGCAGGCATGGGCCAGTTGTTGGTTTTTAACTCCAGTGTTGGCATAGCCTTAGAAGTGATTCATTTAGACTAGGGAGTGGAAGAGTCTTAGGAATGCAGTCTGTACTGTTCAGCATTCTTGGTTAGTTCCTAGAAGAACAGGCAGCATATATTACTGCAACATCAGGGGCACAGCTGCTTTCTTTGTGCTCTTTCACAACTGCTTTGAACAACTGGCTGATTAGAAATTGAGGGGAAAAAGTACTACTCAGCACAAAACAAGGAGGTAAGTGTCTTTCATAGATTCTAAGACCAAAAAGGACTATTGTGATCATCTTGGCTCACTTCCTGTATAATAGAGGCCATAGAACTTCCCCCAGTATAATTCCTGATGCATATCTTTGAGAAAAGCCAATCTTGATTTTAAGAGCTGACAGTGAATAAAGAATCCCCAACACTTGGTAAACTTTCCCAGTGGTCAATTACTCTCACCATTAAAAATGCACACATTCTGTCATTTCTGAATTTCTCTTGCTTCATATTCCAGCGAATGGGTCATGTTAAAATGATCTTAGTCAGATTGAATTGCCCATTATTTAATAATTGTCCTCTCTTCTAGATACTTAAAAACTGTAATCTGGAGCCAAACTGTAATCTGTACAGCCTGTCTTAAAGGACCAAGCATGAAAATGGCTGCAGATTCCTCTCTTCAGCTCTCGCTCTGATATGTAGTCTGGGGCCTAAATCAAATTGCTTAATCTTCCATTCTTAATCTCCCTGATTGCTAAATGACAGAGCAACAGTATTCATACATAGTCCATCAATGACTGAGACTTAGTAGACAACAGTTTCCTAAGGTAATTAGAGGGATTTTTTTCCTTGAAACACTTTTACTAGTTGGCAACTTTCCATGATACCAAGTGTATCAGCTAGGCCCAATGCTTTCTCTGTATATACATTGAATTAATTACATTTGTTGTTAATTGAGAATCTCACAGATTCTAGACCTTGAAGTGCCCTAATCTTAGGCAGAAGATATTGTTTTCAGTGACATTTGATAGAGAGTGGAGTAGGTGTAAAAAGAGGTTTTTCAGGCCTACTCTGAAATACAAATCATCTTAAGGCAACAATACATGTTTTCCAGATACCTCTACCATCAGAAATTATGGT
The DNA here is from genome assembly GCF_033958435.1 of Carettochelys insculpta. Taxonomy (NCBI): domain Eukaryota; kingdom Metazoa; phylum Chordata; order Testudines; family Carettochelyidae; genus Carettochelys; species Carettochelys insculpta. The sequence continues at coordinate 305,129,641 of NC_134137.1, read as the reverse complement.
AATTATTGAAATGCTACTGTGATATTTCCCACCAGTTACTCCTTTCAGATGGCTGGAGGCTTCATTTGACTAACAAGAGGCAAAGGAGAGAAATTTCACATGAAATCAGTGAATGTGCTACAGCCTGGGCAGAGGATGGATTATAGTTATATTCATCTTCACCCTCATCTTATAGAAAATCCCTTTTCAAAAGCCAGGCCACACTATGACTACAGGACAGACTGCTTACGTTGACGAAACACCTCACTTCAGACAGCCATCAGGGAGTAAGTACTAATCATGCCAGTGCTCAGTAAGCCATGTTGGACAGCTTGCTTGTTCCTCTGAGCTTAATATGGATAAAGCAAGTAGTGAAAAGAGAAATTGGGAAATGTGGCTTTACTGATAAGAAAACCTACCATAAAGTTTGAATTAGTGGCAGTGTACCAGACTTGCCTCTGGAGAGTTTCATTAGTATTGTAGGGCCTCGACAGCATTTTAGCTTTCTGCTGACATATCACTTAAGATAATTCTTGCACCTGTTGAAATACATGCACTTTAGAAACAAGCTTGTTATATACAGAGAGAAAGAGAGAGAGAGAGAGAGTCCCAGAAAAACATCAAAGTAAGTTGATAAATTGGACCAGAAACATAGATCTCGTTTATCCAGGCAATGAAGCTGTGTATGATAACATGAAGTGAACAGCTGCTGTCTTTGTGTAGCTCACTATACAGGCTGGGTTGTGGTTTTTTTGTTTTTTTTGCAGACCCTAATGAGGACAAAACCAATTAACAGATTAGAAATTGCCAGAAATAAAAGCAAGAGCACTTAAGTAGCACAAACAGTAAAAATGCATTTCTTCAGTGTTGCTAAATACTGTTGGTCTAAGGATTGTAGGAGAAATCATTGAGAAATATATTGTTTTAAAGGTCATATTTGTCCAACTCCTTTTTATTTAGTTTATTTTTGATGGGAGATTGAAGAAATTACAGTATTAAACAAGCACGCATTCTGGAGCTGAAATATATGCTTTTAAAATGGAACAGCAGAGAAATGATCAAAGCTAGTATGCAAGGGCTACATAAAATAAACTCCTAAACTGAACACTTTAATAGTTTTAAAGCAACATGAGATATAGATATTTTCTGAAAAAGAACTCTCTCATTTAAATGTAAATTTGGGGTTCAGTTATCAAAGCAGACCTGGCTTTTTATAGTCCTGTATTTCTAGAGATCTGAGATCAAAGTCACTGATTGGACTTGCAAACCAAGGTGGTTATGAATACATTGAAGGGTATGAATGACATTGAAGATAGAGTTATGTAACTTTTGCAACAAACACAATAAAACTGAATTATCAGTAAAGAGATTCTAGAGGACTCCGTAACATCAATAATACTTTGTACCTATATAGCATTTTCAGCTACACTCTCAGATGAGTTCACAGACATGAAAAGGCAGATTCTGCCTAGGCAAGTACAGAAGGGAAAAAGGGGTGAGGGGACAAACTGGGCACGACAGTAGTTCTTGCTGTTTGGCAGTCAAGAACTTGGCAGCACCACTGACACTAGCTTGTGTAATTGGGGCATAGATGACATGGAAGGAACCATGCATTGGGGACAGTAGGTGAAGCAGGCAAAGTGTAGTGGGAAGTGATATGCCTGCAGCACTTCCTATGAAGCTGGCAAGTAATGGCAGCCCAGTTGGTGATCCAGGAAGCATTGTGTTTTTCTGAGGTATAGTGTGTCTCCATCTCGCCACTGATCCCAAAGCCCATGATTTAACCCTGACTGAAGCATTCCAGGGCAACTCTGTATTCACCTACGTAATCTGTAAGAGAGGTGAGCTGAAACATTTTTGTGAGCTCTTGGGGATAAAAGAAGATGAACAAAAGTTGTTCAGGAAAGATTAAATTTAAGGCAGTAGACTCACTGAGCCAAATTCTGAGTATTTGGTAAAGTTCTTGTAGTTTTTGGTCTCTATCAGTTGGATCAGAGCAAATGCGATTATACCTAAGAGCTTGACTGTAAACAATGGATCTAGTCACGTGTGCAGGATGGAAACTAGAAGGGTGTAGATAAGTATAGCAATCAGTAGGTTTTCGGTACAGTGTGGTACTGATCAGGCCATCCTTGATTAGTACTGTAGTGTCCAGGAAATGTATCTCTTGCATGTTGTAATCGAGGCATAAGTTGATGGTGGGGTGTAGATTGTTAAAGTCTCTGTGGAATTCTTCTAAAGCCTCTGTACCATGGGTCCAAATCATAAAGATGTCATCAATGTATCTTAAGTAGAGGAGTGGTAATAGGGGACGAGAATGGAGGAATCGTTGTTCCAGGTCAGCCATAAATATATTAGCATATTGTGGGGCAATGCAGGTGCCCATAGCAGTTCCACTAATCTGGAGGTATAAATTGTCCCCAAAATATTCATAAACCTGAATTACCCACCAGGAGAAGTAAAAAAACAAATCGACAGGGCCAGACGAATACCCAGAGACCAGCTACTCCAAGATCAGCCCAAAAAAGCCAAGAGCAGAACACCACTGGTCATCACCTACAGCCCCCAACTCAGACCACTGCAACGAATTATTAAAGACCTACAACCTATTCTTAATCAGGATGCTACACTCCAGAAGGCCCTGGGTGACATGCCTGTTCTCTCCTACAGACAACCTCCCAACCTCATGAGGATCCTTACTAACAGCCACAGTCTATACCTCAGGAACACCAGTCCTGGAACCTTTCCCTGCAACAAAGCCCGCTGCCAGCTTTGTCCACATATCTTCGCTGGAAATACCATCACTGGACCTAACCAGGTTACTCACAGAATCACGGGCACTTTCTCATGCTCCTCTACTAACATCATATATGCCATCATGTTCCAACGATGCCCAGATGCTTTGTATATTGGACAGACTTCTAACTCCCTTAGACAAAGGGTCAACGGGCACAAAACAGACATCAAAACACTCCAGATCCACAAACCAGTTAGTCAACATTTTAATGGAATGGGGGCATTCTGTCAATGACCTCAAGGTATGTGTGTTAATGAAGAGACATTATCGCTCCGTTTTAGAAAGAGAAGTGGATGAACTGACATTTATATTCAAATTCGGAACATTAACACATGGTTTAAATCGTGATGGAAACTTTCTGAGTCACTATAGGGGCTCGTCTGCATACTTGACTCAATCTAATTCTTGATCTTCCCCCCCACCCCTCCACTCTCTGATTTGCTCACCTTGATTATCTTTTTCTGATTTGTCCTCCTTGCTTACTGTTTTTGGTTCTCTGTGTCTTAACTATTGAGTCTGGTCTGGTCTGGCTATGGTCTGAAGAAGTGGGTCTGTCCCACGAAAGCTCACCTAATAAACTATTTTGCTAGTCTTTAAAGTGCTACTTGACTGCTTTTTGTTTTAACTATCAATATTGTGTGTCAAAATATATGGGGTAAATAGTCTTAAAATTAACTCAAGTTCTCAAGAGGCATTTTTCTTACTTTACCTATCTGTAAACTTTGGTTATTATTGGTAGAAATACTATGTTAGTTTGTGTGATGGAATTGGCATTTACTGATTCATTAAAATCTATTCCTTCCAAGCCTAAGAATAAAGTACAAAACCATCCCACCAGGGCAGACTACAGGTTAATTATCTGGCACAGTACTCCAGGAGAATCATGCCTTGAAAATTAGAGCTCAACCATCTCCTAAGGTACGGTGACCAGATGTCCCAATTTTATAGGGACAGTCCCAATACTGGAGACTTTATCTTATACAGGCACCTATTACTCTGGCACTGTCCCAGTTTTCCAAATTTGCTGTCTGGTCACCCTCCCTTAAGGTAGGCTTCTGCCAGCATGACCAGACCCCATATGTTCACTCCACACCACAGAGAGTCCTGTGCTTAATTCTATGTAAGGAGGTTACAATATTGCAACAGCAAGTAACCTGTCATTCCCCACTGCAGAGATGCACAGTCTCATTCTTAGGCATTCTTATTTCAACAAAGCACAAGAGCAGTGCTCTCTAAATATCCCTTTATCAGTGTCCAGAATAATTCACAGTCCCTAAAGTCATGTGTCCAGTTAGATTAGCATGTTCCTTTATGAAATAGTAATCCGAAGACATTTATTTCTAAAGAGGTCAGAATTGAGTGCACATGCGTATCTGTCATGTGAAGCTGTGGTTAATCGAAAGAGCTCAGCAGATATGTAGCATAACCATCTAGTTTTTCTGGATTCATTCAACTAAGCACATTTTGCACTATAGTCAAAGACATTTTAACTGAATAGCCTACTGAGGTTCTATCTACCATTGGCTTCCAACTCGGCTATTCCAATACGTACATTGAGAGAGAAAGAGTGATCTACCGGATAGAAGTGGGACTTGGGAGATTCATGTTCTTTTTCTGGTACTTCATTAATATACAGCTGGTGGTCAATGTTGATGATGAGCCATAGAAAAGCCTATTCCTAAACAAGTATTTCATCTTCCTCTAGGTAATGAGTGGCATTTCTCATTGTGTATAGAAGCTGAAAATTCCTTATTTCTGCCATATGTCAATCTCAGTGCCCGGTACTTTGCAGCACTGGACCACTAACATAAAGCAACACTGAAATTGGTAGAGCCAGCCATGGCTGGATCTCCCCAACATATTGCTTGATATGACCCATTCCTATTGCAGTTTTACAAGCTTCCTTATGCCCTGGAGAGTTAAGGTGACAGTGTCATCTCTTAAAATTTAAAAGAGAACTAGCCTGGTTAGGGATGTAGCAATGCTCAGTTTGCACAAATCATCTCCTAAGTAGAGCTGCACAAATAACATTATTTTTGGTTCACTGGTAATTTTTTTAAAACTATCATTTCATGTCAAACAATATTCTGCTTGATTTGAAACAAAACACATCAGTTTCACTTCAAGCATTTTTCATTTAAAAAATTAAAGGAGATCTTGCAATAATTACTTTGAATCAAAACTTTTTGACCTTTTCCAGAATCTCTTTTTAGGATTTTGAGACCAAAACAATTCAGTGAAATCAACATGAACTCACACAATGTTTCCATACTGCCAACGCTGTCTGTCCCCACACCTTAAAATAAATTTCAACAGAAAATTTTCTCCAGCTGTATTCCTGACCCATTCTGTGTGTTCCTTGGCCACGGGTGGGGAAAATGTGGTCTAAAGTCCAGGAAGTTCTATTTTTAATGTCACCCTTAATCTTGGAAAGTTTAACAATTTAAAAAATATATATATAAGTTCTATTACTATGGTCTGATTTTTTTATGGCTCTCCCATATTTGTAAATGTATTTTATAGCCTTTTGTTGAACATATGAACTTCATAGCAGATCTCTTCAGCTACCATTTTATAAGCTGTCTAAATAGTCAACAGGCTGCTAACTCTCTCCTGCAAAACAGTATTTGGACCACCAAGGAAGGAGTCAAAGTACAGCACAGAGAGCAAAATCAGAACTGGTATTTTGGAAGAAATGATATGATTAACTGGTTCTGAAGCTGAAGAAAGTGAAAACTGATGCAGGTATTTTGGAAGAGATGACCTGGTCTGAGTGGCAGGGCAAAAACATGATCTTCACAGGCGAAGTCTGTATAGACAAGAGCAAGGAGACAAGAGAGGACCTAGGTAGGTGGTCTTATCTTATGGTCATGACAGAAACTGGCTATAGAAGGCAAAACAGGTGTCTAGGTTGGGGAATGAAGTGAAATGTCAGCACTGAAGTCAACTCTCAGTTACCAGAGCCAGGGACCAAGCCAGAGCTGAAACCAATAGTGAAAGCTGAGAGTCAGGCCTGAGGTCAGATACCAAATACCAGAGCCAACGGTTAAGGCAGAATCAGGATCAGAAGTCAAAGCCTGGTGTCAGAGCCAAGACTGGTGACTGGAGCAAAAGGTAATGGCGAGAATCTGAAGAGAGGTGAGGAGCAAAGGCAGGGCTGAGGCAGGAATGGAGGAACAGGGGTGGAGACAGGCACGAGCTGGCTCCAATACAGCCACAAAGGAAATCACCTGAATGGTCAGAAAAACATCCTGTGCCTCCTTTTGGCTGAAATACCATGGTGAGATCAATCAGTGGAACTGTGTGATCCTCCCTTTTGGCAGAGGCTATAGTCCAACTAGTCCCTTTGCCCAGCACATTTTAGACAAGAAAGCAGGGATTAGGCTACAGCAGTTCTCTGAGCCTTTTCAGGCATGGATTCAAGACCCAGAGCAGAACATAAGAAAGAAGAGAACTAATTATCATATCTACAATATACGCCATAGGAGAGGCTGTGTTTTGTACTTTACAAACACAGAGTGATAGGATTTACTGATAATTCGCTCACCTTCTCTTTTCACAAAGGTGATACTATGGTGCTGATGCAGGATAGTGAAGAGGGTAAATGCTCAGTTAAAGCTAAAAATAACTTAAATTTCTTACAGGTACTGTCATATCACAGCTGCCAAAGGCGGGGAACTGGGGCAAGGGTTTACATTATGACAGTACCTGTAAGAATTTTAAGTGTAGGGTGGAATTTAAGGGGCACAGGCCAGGGTGTGGGAGATTGTGAGGGGGATCAGGGCAGGTGTGAAGATATGGGAGATGCAGGAATCGGGGTGGACTTGAGGGTGGGAAAGGCTGAGGGCTGGGGCTGTGAGAAAGTGCAGGAGTCAGGGTTATGAGGTGTGAAAAGAGGCTCATGGAAGAAAGTTGGGGCACGCAGGAGTCAGGGTGGAGGCTCGGTGCGGGGGAGCTATGGGAGGTGCAGGAGCCAGGACAGGGGGCTGGGGTATATAGCAGGGACTGAGGAGCAAGAAGGTTAAAGGGCACCATTTACATAGGCTTCGTGGGCTGAAACCTTCCCCCCAACACACACCGACACTCATACCAAGAGGTTGTTTGCACTTCCCCTCCCCATGAGCATCAGGACATGAGGGAAAGCTCAGCAGCAGCCAGAAGAGAGAGGAATGCATGGATGCTGTGTGCTTTCCTCTTGCTTCCCCTAAAAGTGAAAGGAAGGGAAACAACAAGCAGCATTCCAGTATGTTTCTTGGGAGGGGAGACTTCAGCCCTTCAACCCTCCTTAAATGGCCCGTTTGTGGTAAGCCCTGGGCAGAAGCAGTCCCAGGCCTGTGGGAGTATGTGCCCCCAGCCAATCCCTTTAACCTGCCTGGCTGCCTGCTGCTTAGCATGAGACTGCAGAAGCACCATGAGATCCAGGCTGGGAGTACTCCATGCCACCACCTGCAGCAGAACACCCCAGTCCTCTGGCTCCTCCTTGCCAGAGTGGTGCACCAGGGCACACTGGGGTGCATTAACTTAGTTTCACCTCTGATGTTCACAGAAGACTGCAGTAATAGGCTGCGGGAGGAAAATGAGCAGTGGGTTCAGCCATGTTGGGGTGAAGTGGCAGAGGTTGAAAGAGCGTATAGAAATCCTGGGAGTTGTTTTTTTGGTGGGGGATTGGGAAGGAACAGTCTTGTTTTGCTTAACCATGAAGAAACATTTTGGAATCTTACACCAACTTCCTTGACCTCATTCACTTGTAATATAGCTATTAGTGATTTTTTTTTGCGTGTTTGTTTTGGTTTTTGGAATGAGCAGATGAAATATTTTGCATGCTTATGAATAATGTAAGAATACTTTAATGTAGTGCATTAGGAGTGAAATATATTTTCCCTGACCTGCTGAAGGCAGGGGCATTGTGTAATGTAGCTGAATATCTGTAACCGCACCCCCACCCCCCGAGTTTAATTGCCGATAGAATTCCATACTGAGAAAAATCTCCTTTCCATTACCTATGATCAATAGCCATGTAAATAATTTATGGTTAGATCTCTTCTGTATATTAATGTATTAATGCAGAGCAGAGCAATGTCTTCTCAAGTTTCATATCCCAGGAAGCTTACAGGAGTTTCTCTTAAAACTTCTATTTATTTAGATGAAAAACAAGCAATCCTGTAGCACCTTAAAGACTAACAGATTTATTTATTAGGCAATGAGCTTTTGTGGATCAGACCCACTTCTTCAGATTTTCAGATTGGAGTAGATAATCAGAATCCAGTGGGTGGGGAGAAGCAGGGGAAAGTAAGGAGGAAAGGAAAAAAAACTGGGGTGGTCACCTGTCATTCATAGGGCCAGTGGAAGAAGTAAATTAAGTGGGATTTCCTCCTACCCCATTGTTTTAACTTGCGTAGAAATCATCGTGGGTTCATTTTGTTTGCTGCCAGTACTGATGATGCTAACAACATGGAGCCTAACTCAGGGAAGTAATGTTTGTTCATTGAAGCTACAGTCAGGGAACACAAGAGTATTGAAGATTGTTTGTTCAGTATTTTTCCCCCAAAGTCCTAGCTGAATATGTAGTCTGGAAGGGATGTGTGTCTTTATTTTACGTAAAATGTAGTCAAGGTTTCACTATTCCGTGCTGATTCCTGAATCTGGCAGCTGGCATGACTTACTGTAAAATTCAGACTGCTCAATATTGCACTTGGGGATTGGTCTGTCAAATATCAGGCTCAGCACTCCATCTTTCTACTTCGTCTTGAACTGCCTTGTGCTCTCCTCAGCTGTGACTAGGGAGCTGTGCCTCTATGCTTGATGGATATATGACGACCAGGAATATAGCTGGATGAGTGTTCAAGATAAGAAACAAATATTTTGGATCTTAAGCTTTCACGGGCAAAGACCCATGTTGCATCTGATGGAGCAGGTCTTTGCCCATGAAAGCTTATGTTCCAAAATATCTGTTAGTCTATAAGGTGCCACAGGACTTCTTGTTGTTCTCGAAGCTACAGACTAACACGACTGCCTCTCTGATACAAGATAAGAGAGTTTGTCAGAATTTTTTAGTCAAAAATGAGACAAATTTTTTGTATATATTTCTGTAATGGCCTAATCAGTTCCATGAGTCCATACATTGGATACTTGGGAAAACTGGCCTCAAACCCATCCCTAAAAACTGGTGGAACAACATAATCCATGCAGCTCAAGTTGTACCAAAAGGTCCAACTTGAAGAATATTGTGCCAGGTGCTGTGTGCACATATATCGGCTTGTAGGGGTCTGGAGCTAGGGCAGTGCCTGTAGCTCCAGAGGGGACCGCAGCCACCGGCGGTCCTGGGAAGCCCTGCCCTTGGCTCAGGGTGGCACAGCAACAAAAAAAGGGGTTACAACCCAGGCCCAGCCCTCAGTCCAGGGTGGGGCAGCAGTTCACAGTTTGTAATACAAGCCCGGCCCAGTACCTCAGTCCAGGGCGGGGCAGCAGTTCAGTTTACAATACAAGCCCAGCCCAGCCCTCAGTCCAGGGCGGGGCAGCAGTTCACAGTTTGCAATACAAGCCCGGCCCAGCCCTCAGTCCAGGGCGGGGCTGCGGTTCACAAGGGTTTGGAGTACAAGCCCAGCCCTCAGTTTGGGGCAGGGCAGCAGCACAAGGGTTTGGGGCACAAGCCCAGCAAGGCCTTGCCCCATCAAGGAGGGGGTAGGTGGTCGCAGGCCCTCCCACTCCACTGCGACCCAGCCCAGGGCCCTGTGGGTCGCTCACACATGACCACAGCGGTGGGGATCCAGGCCACAACACACCGCCATGGGTTTGGGAGCGTCATTCCCCGGGCTACTTCCTACCTCTACCTCCACCGGGGGAAGGTCCCAGTCCATCTGGTCAGGGGGTCCCGTGGGGTCGGCCTCCTCCAGATTGTCTACCTTTGGGGGCTCCAGCCAGTCGGTCATGTCCACATCATTGGGGTAGTCTGGCGGTGGTAGCACGGTGGGCCTGAGGAGATCCTGGGCCAGGGAGCTGCAGGGGTCCACCAGAGCTCCGGGGCAGGCCGCCCCTGGGGCCTCAGGGTCACTCACACTTGTCAGTCTGGCAGGGCCCGGGGTTTCCTCCAAGGGGGGAGGGTCTCCACCGGCATGAGGGTCCTGGCAGGTCTGGGAAATCCGAGTAGGTCCCTTGGGGCATCCAGATCCGTGGCTGGCCTGGCGGGTCTGGGCCACTGGGGGCTTGCTCCTCCGGACCGGTCGGCCAGTAGCAGGCTCTCTGCCCCGGCTCTGGGGAGCTCGCGGAGGCGCACCCTCCTTGCCCGGAGGCCCAGGCTTTAATGGGTCCCGAGCCCCGCCCTTGGCCCTTCTGGCTCTAGGCCCCGCCCTCTGAGGGGCAGGCCACTGGTGTTCTGGCTCGGGGCCCGCCCACCAGGGCCTCTGCACAGCCTCCTCTGCCTCTGAGTCAGCAGGAGGCCATACCGGCTCACTACATGGCCCCAGAAAGACAGTCTCCCAAAGAGCTTACAATCTCTGTGTAAGGCAAGAGTCAAGCAGTGGGTGTAATAGAGCAAAGAGGAGACCAAGCTCCATGGAGGAAATGGAGGTTGCAGCCAGAAGGTGAGTGTGAAACTTTTCAGGCAAATAGATACTGCTCCCAAAAATTCAATCTTGGTTTTCCAAAACTATTCATGAATGTGACACAAATTTGCCAAATAGCTTCAGCACCCCTGGCCCCGCTCCCCCCCCCGAAAAAAAGAAAAAGTAAAGAAAAAGTGACTGAGGGTCCATTTGCAAAAGAGGAGGAAGTGGAGGCAGTAATGTTCCTTCTTTTCTCTTCCCACAGCCCATTTAACCTTTAACCCAGTGATTTGTCCACTCACCTAGATATAGAAGATACAAGTTCTAGTGCCCCCATCATGCTCCATTTAGCATTTAATGATTTACACACAGTGGAACAGCTTCAACAGAAAAGCAGGTGAGTGAGCCATCCCTGAGTAGCCAGGAGTTAGAGCCCTCCCCAGAGAGGGAAGGAACCTGATTTCACATTCCTGCTCCAGAGAAGGTATTGAAACCCAGGTCGCCCCCTTCCCAGGTGAGTGTCCTCACAACTGCACTAAAGGTTAGAAGGAGGCACAACCACTTTCTCCTCCAGCCATTTGGTGCATCTAGCCTCTTGAGAATCTCAGAAACAACATGTTTTAGATTGAATGTGCTCAGTCCAAAATGGACTTTTTTTGGATTAGCAAAAAAATTCAGATTCCATTTATTCCAGAATGACTTTGTTTTGAACTGTCACAAAGCCCCAACATCCATTCTTTTGGCCAGCTTGTCACAGCACACCAACTGCCTCGCCAACTGGCAGTGCTATCATCTGATAAGCTTGGTTCCAATGCCAAAATGGACACATTCCCAGAGGCTGCATAAAAATTACATAATTCAATTTGTGGTGTGATATTTCTCTACTTTTTTTGGCTGAATTAAAATCCCAATTCTGCAGCCTTAATAATGAGCAGGGTTCACTCATGTGAGCAGTTCCACTCACTTAGTACCATGCCATATAAAGACTATAGAAATAAGCTCTGTACTAGCAGTCATGAACTACACATCTGATTTTTGTTTAGCGTCCTCTATCCCACAGTAAGGAGTCAGCCACGATTCTATGCCTGTCAAATTTCAGTTTAATTCTCAATGAAAAATAGCAAGTGTTGTTTAATTGTACTTCCATATGGGAAAAAAGGCATACACATTGACATGAGAAACCTTTCATAGCATTATCTTCTTTGGGTGAAGGCCTTCCACTGGTGTGGAAAAAATACCTTGTGCACCAGGAGGAGTTTCACAAGGCTAATAACAAAAGGTAATGAACCTCATTCATGTTCCTGATTGAAAGGCTTATGGTAATGTAGGCCTTGCATGCAAATAAGTTCTCTAATAAATCATTAGTGTTATCTGTTTTAGGTGAAAAGGATGAAAACACTCACTAGGCCAGTTGAGTAGCAGTGTTTCCCCTGAGAAATGTCAGTACAGAGGAGTTTTTTAGTAAAGGAATTTTAAGTGATTCAGAGGATTAATATTTTATGAAAACACCACCTTACTTCAGTAGCATAATATTTCAGGAATTAATACAGTACAAGGAATAATTGTGAACAAACCACAGACAACACAACAAATTCTGTTTAGCTGACTTTAACTATTTCATTAAAGACTGTCAATATTTTTGAGTTACATTCTGTATTGTCGAAGTGCAACACAATGACTTGATTTATGAAACATGTTCAGTCTAAAGACATTAAGATCATTCTATTTGCATATTCATAGCACCCAGGAGCCATAGTTATAGAACAGGACTCCATTGGGCTAGGTCTTGTACCAATACTGAACATTAGATAGTCCCTCTTCTAGAGACTTTACAACTCAGTCATAAGACAAGGACGATAGATGGATAGAGGCAAATGGAGGAAAATAATGTAACCATGAGACAATGTAGGCTAGTTAGCATGATAGACACTACTCTCAGCGCACCAGCAGTCTAACTGTTGTCAGTTTTTGGTAGACATAATTTTTACAAGGTATTTGGGGAATAAAGATTCAGTTTTGTAGAAGTTCATGGGAAGCTATTCCAAAGTGTGAGAAGCAACAGGAGAAGAAAGTAGAAAAGAAACATTTAACAAATGGAGGGGCTGATATCATGGTCTGAACCAAGGCGAGAGTCAGCATTTTGATAGCAAATTACTAACAGGCAGGAGGTAAGGAGAAGAGACTGAAGAGCATTGGAAATAAATACATGTGGCTTATATTGGATGCACTAAAAAAGGAGATGGTAGTCTCTCTGCTCAGTGAGTTTAGAGATGGAAAGGAGATGGACAATAGCTGTAGAGGGACATGGGATCAAAGGTGTGGGTGGGGTTGTTTTTGTTAATATATGGAGGAAATTTATCACATGATTCTATTGTGAGGGGAAAGAGAGAGGAAGAAACTGGTGAGATCTTCAGTGGTGAGAAAGAGGAGTGGAAAGAGGAGGAGAGGAAGGTCTGAAAAGTGAGTCATAGGTGATGACATGATAACTAAGATTGTGGGCCTGGAATTCAATTAAGTGGAGAAATAAGAGTTGCTGAACAAGGAAAATGGCAGAACTTGAACAGGAGAGAAGGAATTTGTAATAGAGGAAGTTGGTTTGGTTATGTGATTTCCACCAGAGACATTGCCCAGCGTGAGAATGGCAGAAATGGTTATAAGGGGTGATCCAAGGTGGTTGTTGGCAGGGTGGACCTTGATTTTAGAGCGAAGTTAAAAGAGTCCAGAGTGGAGGAGAATGAAGCCTAGAGAGAATTAGCAATTACCTCAATGGAAAGGAGGAACAGAAAGTAGGAAGGGGAAACCCAAGAACAGGTGAGAAGCCACCAACACTAGATGGACTGGAAGTCTCAGAACCACCAGGAAAACAAGGCATGGAAGGGGCAGGGTCTGACTGGTAATGCTGAAAGAGACCAAATTATGGTGGGAGAGAGAGAATGCAGAAACAGAGATTAGAGAGCAAGCAATTCTTGATAAAGGCCAAGTCAAGTGACTGGAACTTTTGATGAATGGGAAAGTTAGGCTGAGTGTCAAATGAAAAATGTGCAGCTAAGGCGTTGGAGACCACAGACTCCTACTTGTCTCCTACCACCCCACATTGGTACCTATACAGGGTATCATAAATCTTTCAGATTTCATAATGCTAGCAATATGCTCTGGACTAATATAGCACTGTGAATAGATTAAAATGTTACTGCTCTATTTGTCTGTGCTTGAATGATGATCGTTGTAGGAGCTGGTCTCTTTATTTAATCGAATTCTATAAGATCATTCCAGTATTCCACCTAAAATGAATTGCTAGGCAGAGGCCTTATAGGGTCTTACTTCTGAGTTTCTTCTTGAATAATAATGTAGGCTGTAATTAATCATTTGTGATATTACAAAGCATAAAACATTTATATTATCTTCATACCTGACATCTGAACTCTCCACGAGATGAGCTGAAATAGAAATAAAACAAAGTATCCATTTCTTGTCAAATGTTTATACATTTGTAATGCAAGAATGTATTTAAAGTAATCTTTGAGAGAGGTAGTTCAGATACGTTGTTTGATCTTAGCTCTGAATATAGTCTTGATTGTTAGTGTTGACATAGTTAATTTTCTCTGTAACTATTCTGAATCTCTAAAAGGTATTTAATGTTAAAAACTGCTTTGGTTCAGTAGTGATGTTTTTAGAGTGAAAAATACAAACTCAAATGTGAATTAAAATGTTTAAATTATTCTGCTAAACTGCCAAAATTGTAATTGTAGCCTTCACATTACTATTTCTGGCTGACAACCCTATTAGTTAAAACATTGCAAAATTAAGTATGGATGAATAGTGCTATTCAGAGAAATACATAGTTTCCTAAAGGACTTCAACAAGTTTTGCCGTTTTTAGTAACATTGGAAGTATCTTTTTTGTAAAATCTCCAAATCTTCGATTAAATCTGTACATTACCACAGATTACTTTTTGTCTGATACCAATTATATTTTGATTTAAAAAAAAATTAATGTACTAACCACACATTTGTACGGTGTCTAGCAATATAGGTTGGCAATGGGACTCCACTATTGTTTGGCCTTGAGGTTCTACTGTAAAAAGCATACTGATGAATAATACACCACACATGCTTTGTTATCTGGAATGCATGAGGAATTGGGTTGCCAGATAATCAAATGTAGTAGTTACTCAAGCTTTTTCACCAAACACAAAAATGCTTAATAAATGAAGCACAATTATTTTATGCATAAATAATATTTAGACATCTAACTCCTTGATTGTACCTACAAACCAGCTCATTAGCTAGTTATATGATATGATTAGTGTTAGTGAAATCAATTCTGTAATTCCTGCTAAAATGCTCTCAAAATTGGAACCCCTTCTTCAAAATGTTGGCCCTGCTTGAAAATGTTTAATATGGAATGACAAAAAATATCAAGCTGAGAAAAACTTGGCGTTAGCCAGGAGATCTTGCATGATCTCAAAATCAAGAAGGACTAATATAAAAAGTGGAAATTCAGACTAGTTACAAAGGATGAATATAAGCAAACAATTTATGTATGCAGAGGCAAGATTAGAAAGGCAAAGGCACAAAAGGAGCTCAAACTAGCTAGAAACATGAAATAAGAAGCAGGGCCAGAGCTGATAAGGTCTATTCAGCAAGGTGGAAATGGCCCAGTATCAACAGTGGTTATCAAAAGAGCCAAAAAACAAGTCAGATCAGACAGGGGGATGTGAGCCTTTGTCAGAGTCTAATGGGGAGATATTAGCACCCACAGCAGTGAAACTGCCTTTGTAAGCTATGAGTCACTCCCAGTCTCTGTTAAATCCATGGTTAATGGAGTCAAATTTTCAAATAAATTGCAGCTCAGAGATTTCTCTCTCCATTTGATTTTTGAAATTTTTTTGTTTCAGGAGTGTCACCCTTAAATCTGCCACTGAGTGTCCAGGGAGATTGAAGTGTTCCCCCACAGGCTTCTGTACATTACTGTTCCTGATGTCTGATTTATGTCCATTAATTCTTTTACAGAGAGACTGTCTAGTTTGGCCAATGTAAATTGTAGTGGGACATTGCTGGCATACTGTTGATACTGGGCCATTTCCACCTTGCTGAATAGACCTTGTCAGCTCTGGATCTCCTTTTTAGTAGGAGCCCACTCTTTAAATACCTGTCTGAAACCACCCCCCGCCACCCACTCATGCATCTGATGAAGCGGGTCTTTGCCCATGAAAACTTATGGTCCAAAATACCTGTTAGTCTATAAGGTACCACAAGACTTCTTGTTGTTCTCGGAGCTACAGACTAACACGGCTACCTCTCTGATAAATATCAGGATACTTGAAAATGGCAGAGATGCTTAATGACTTTTTTTGGTCCAGTCTTCATTAAGAAGTGTGATGCAGAAATGCCTAACATGGTGAATGCTAGTGGGAAGTGAGTAGGTTTAGAGGATAAAATAAAAGAAAAACAAGTTAAAAGTAACATAGAAAAATTAGATGTCTTCAATTCACCAGGGCTTGATTAAATGCATCCTAGAATACTCAAGAAGCTGATAAAGGAGGTGTCAGAACCTTTAGATATCATCTTTGAAAAGTCCTGGAAGTCAGGAGAGATTCCAGAAGACTGGAAAAGGGCAAATATAGTGCTCATCTGTAAAAGCGGGGAAAGGAACAACCCAGGAAACTGCAGACCAGTCA
Source organism: Carettochelys insculpta (assembly GCF_033958435.1). Classification (NCBI taxonomy): domain Eukaryota; kingdom Metazoa; phylum Chordata; order Testudines; family Carettochelyidae; genus Carettochelys; species Carettochelys insculpta. The sequence goes on along the minus strand of NC_134137.1, from coordinate 305,113,644 downwards.
GTTTAACTTCTGTGCCAGGAAAGATAATGGAGCATGTAATTAAGGAATTCATCTGCAAACATCTGGAAGAAAATAAGGTGATAGGTAACAGCTGGCATGGATTTGTGAAGAACAAATCATGCCAGATCAATCTGATAGCTTCCTTTGACAGGATAACAATAAGAAGTTCTGTGGCACCTTTTAGACTAACAGATATTTTGGTGCATAAGCTTTTGGTCAGATGCATGAGTGGCATCTGATGAAGCAGGTCTTTGCCCTTGAAAGCTTATGCTCCAAAATATCTGTAAGTCTATAAGGTGCCACAGGACTTCTTGTTGTTTTGAAGATACAGACTAACATGGCTACCTCTCTGATATTTGACAGGATAATGAGTCTTATGGATAGGGGAGAAGCAGTGGATGTGGTATACCTCGACTTTAGTAAGGCATTTGATACAATCTCACATGATCTTCTTATCAAAAACTAGGCAAATACAACTTAGATAGGGCTACTATAAGGTGGGTGCATAAATGGCTAGATAACCATTCTCATAGAATAGTTATTAATGGTTTGCAGTCAAGCTGAAAGGGCATAACAAGTGGGGTTCCACAGGGGTCTGTTTTTGGGACTGGTTCTATTCAATATCTTCATCAATTATTTTGATATTGGCATAAAGAGTATGCTTATGAATTTGCAGATGATAGCAAGCTTGGAGGGGTTGCAACTGCTTTGGAGGATAGGGTCATTGTCAAAATTATCTGGATAAACTGGAGAAATGGTCTGAGGTAAACAGAATGAAATTTAATAAGGACAAATTTAAGTACTCCACTTAGGAAGGAACAGCAGGAAGTGAGTATCTAAGAAGAAGTACAGCAGAAAGATATTTGGGGTCCTAGTGGACCACAAGCTAAATATGAGTCAACAGTGTGATGCTGTTGCAAAAAAAAAAAAAGCAAACGTGATTCTGGGATGCATTAACAGGAGTATCAAGAGGAAGACATGAAAAGTCATTCTTCCGCACTGATTAAGTCTCAACTGAAGTATTGTGTCCAGTTCTGGGCACCACATTTCAAGAAAGATACAGGGAAAGTGGAGAAGGTCCAGAGAAGAGCAACAAGAATGATTAAAGGTCTAGAGAACGTGAGCTAAAAGGGAAGACTGAAGGACCTGGGCTTGTTTAGTTTAGAAAAGAAACTTAGAGGGGACATGATAGAGGTTTTCAAGTACCTAGAAAAGGGTTACAAGGAGGAGGGAGAAAAAATTTGTCTTTGAGGATAGAACAAGGAGCAATGGGCTTCAACTGCAGCAAGGGAAGTTTAGGTTGGACATTAGGAAAAACTTCCTAACTGTCAGGGTGTCTAAACAAACAGTGGGATAAACTAGCTAGGGAGGTTGTGGAATTTCCATCACTGGAGATATTTAAGAGCAGGTCATGCATCTATTAGGGATGGTCTAGATGGTGCTTGGTCCTGCTGTGAGGGAAGGAGACTGGACTCAATGATTCTCAGGGCCCTTTTCAGTTCAACTGTTCTGTGATTCTTCTTATTGCTCTGGCTGGTGGAGAATAATGCAATCAAAGGAATTAGAGATGGACACTTTGGTTGGATTATCTACTTCACTCAGCCAGGTTAGAATTTTATTTCCTTTAACACATCTGTTAGAGCCACTGTCTGGAGGTCAGGTATCCTCCAGTTTAACATATGCTATGCTCTTTTGAACACTGTACTCTGGTAACTAGACATTAGGGAAGAGTCTCTACTGGCTGATGCAGGGCCAGATATAAAGGTTTTCAGATGTCCAAAGATGCAGATTGGTGTGTTTGTAAATCCCACTAGATGCCGTGGGAAGTTAAGCACCTAACTCCCATTCAATGTCAATGGAAGACAGATGTCTAACCTACCTAGAGGATTTTAACTCCCATTAGGTTCCTAACTTAGGTTCCTTTCAAAGGGGTTTAACTCGGGAGCATTTGCTAATTGCAGTAGGAGCCTATCTGTATCTTCAGGCATCTAACTATATTTGTAAATCTGGTCCCTACTCTAAACAGGACCACATGCTGATTTCCACTCACGTTGATGTAAATGAGGGGTAACTCCTACAGAAGCCAATTGCATTACAGTGGTTAAAACCAGAGTGAGATCATAACTGGGCTCAATGTCTCTGGTTACCAGTAGGCAGAGAAAACAAAAGAGATACAGAAAAATACATTCTGAAGGCAGGAGGACAAAAAATTACATCCATGTGACACAAAGACATTAGAAGCTTGATAAATCTGGATCAGTTGCATCTTTAACGATAGCCGATATTAAATCCCTGCTTACGAGATAGATAATTGGAATCACACAATACACAGCACCTGAGTTTGCCATCAGTTTCATAATATAATAAAACTTATCATCTGTCATCTTGCCTTTTTTTTAGAAAGACTAAGGACAATTTGATCTGTCCTGGTCCTTCAGACAGCACAGTGCAGGTGGCTTAAAAACAAAGCATTTAATCAGGCCGAATTTTACTTAAACTACCTCATGATTCATCATTCAGTCCTTGCTCATTGTTAGTTGTGTCTTTCTAAGCTATTATTTACAGAATATTTAAAAAGCCTGGACTGCATGTGCCACTGCCATGAATGCTATTGTACTGTAAATTACAGCTCCAACTTTCAGATTCAGTATAGACTGTCAGCATTGCAGTGACTCATCCTTCTGTGTCTATGAATACTCTGCAATATCTGTACAGAAAGCACAGGCTTTGCCACCAATAATTTCTTGGTAACATTGGGATATTCTTAGACTGTTCTTTATGGGCTCAAAAAACTGGAAATTTATGCAAATCAGAAATTTAGTATTCTTTTCTTCATGTTTTCCCTTCCTCTCATACATGCTGCAGTATCAAATTCTATTCAAAGTCGTGCTCTTGACAATGTGGGCTACTATTTAGGTCTGTGCATGTTGAATACTGTCAGAGAGAGAGCCGTGTTAGTCTGTATTCTATCAAAACAAAAAAAGCAGTCATGTAGCACTTTAAAGACTAACGAAATAATTTATTAGGTGATGACATGTCATGGAACAGTGGGTCTGTCCCACGAACACTCATCAACTAATAAATTATTCTGTTAGTCTTTAAAGTGCTACATGACTGCTTTTTTGTTTTTATTTAGGTCCAGTATCTGTGATCCCTATGGCAGCAATACACTGACATTCTAAAAAGTTACACTTTAGCTACTATTCCAGAGTAATTGAGGGTGCTGGACTACAGAGTTTCAGCTTGTACCACATTAACTACACAATACGCTTGACAGCTGTTTAACGAAAGCCACATGCTTCCAGAGAAGCCTACATACATTAATGTCAGAAGGCCTCTTTCCTTCTGTATTGACAAGAGTCTTTTAAACTGTTAGTATAACTTGCTGAGAGAATGATGGGTCAACTTATTTCCACTTTGTCAAAGTGGAGTTTGATTGCATCTTAAATTGCTAAGAATTTATTAGAATGGAAGCCCCTCACTGAGTGACAGCACATTCCTTTAGTGCTCAATCTACAGCTCAAGCTCTACTGAAGTATATTGCCATAGGAGAAGTGTACAGGACTGCAATTTGGTGTTCTGGTTATACCTTTTTGCCAAACATCTTGGCCGTGTCTACACTAGCCAAAAACTTCGAAATGGCCATGCGAATGGCCATTTAGAAGTTTACTAATGAAGCGCTGAAATACATATTCAGCGCCTCATTAGCATGCGGGTGGCCATGCACTTCGCAACTGATGCCGCTCGCCGCTGCGCGGCTCGTCCAGACGGGGCTTCTTTTCGAAAGGACCCCGCCTATTTCGAAGTCCCCTTATTCCTCTGAGCAGGTGGGAATAAGGGGACTTTGAAGAAGGCGGGGTCCTTTCAAAAAGGAGCCCCATCTGGACAAGCCGCACAGTGGTGAGCCGCGTCAATTTCAAAGTGCCACTGCTGCCTGCATGCTAATGAGGAGCTGAATATGTATTTCAGCACTTCATTAGTAAACTCTGAAATGGCCATTTGCATGGCCATTTCAAAGTTTTTGGCTAGTGTAGACATAGCCCTTACCTCCTTCCACGAATGATGGCTTTGGCAATGAAGTACCCTAAACTAGATTGGACTTCCTTCTGCAGCACTCACCTCCTACCTGAGTTACTGTTTGAAAGCCTCCTGGGGTGAAGCATGCATAGGGACATATACTCGAAAAAGCAGAACTTTCTTAACAGTACGGTGAATTTTTTGAGGTGTTCTGTCCCCCTGGGTTCTCCACCTCCTGCCCTTCTTCCCATCAGGTAGGCAAGCTCTACTTTATATTTGAGAAAGAACAGAGTGATGGTGGTGGTGTGTCCTTACCTATTTATATGCCATAAATAGGAGTCATGAGCTGCTGTTCTGGGCCTGTAACACCGCATTTAATTCTCTGGCTGAGAATGCATTGCTGTATTTTCATCCTATGATGGGGCATCTGTAAGGAAAAATAAATATAAAAACTCAAAGTATGTAACCTGTCCTTGTTTACTGTGTGGGAGGGCTTTTCGTGGGTTATATCACTGAGGAGCTACTGCATTCAAGGGGTGTTGTGTCCTGCTGTGTTGCTGCTCAGTTGTGGTCGGATAAGTAAGAACTTACTCCTGCTACTCACAAGCTATCAAGCAATTGTGTCGGGTAATGTTCTGTACATTTCATTTTGTGGCCTTGGAGAAATAAAAGCATTAAGCCACAATTAGATCATTTCATCTTTCAATATGTCGAGTTAAGGTGAAGTATATAATTAGATGTATGAAATTGCATGCCATAGCCACCCACTCAGAAGTGGCATGTGCTATTTTCCATTTCCATTAAATGCTGTACAAGAACTTTTTTGTGGTGTGAGAGAACTGTGGTTTCCAGCACAAAAAAAATTAACTGAAAATGGTATTTGTATCATTATATTGGATGACCACTATCAGAGGGGTAGGCATGTTAGTCTGTATCTGCAAAAACAATGAGAAGTCCTGTGGCACTTTATAGACTAAGAAATACATTGGAGAATAAGCTTTCATGGGAAAATGCATCTGACAAAGTGGGTCTTTGCCCATGAAAGCTTATGCCCCAATATATCTCTTAGTCTAAAAGGTGCCACAGGACTTCTCATTACTAAATTGGATGTTCTAGTACAGTGGTCGGCAACCAAAATAGCAAGAAGAGCCATTTTGTTTTCAAATTTTGTAAATATTCAATGATTCAAGAGGTGCAATGCATATGAATATGAGACAGTCCTTAATATATAACATCAAAACATACTTTTTGTAACCCCTATTTTAAAAATAGCACACACACAATGATTTGTAATGTGATACATGTTTAACACAGGACTTTCACAAACTTTTACATATTCTGTTTCCTCACACTTCACGTGTGTGTTTGTACCACTGTCTTCCTGACTTTAACTCCCGAGCTGACTTTAATTATGCCAATTTTACTTCACATTTAATTTGTTTTCTTTCTAAAATGCATATTTCCCTTCACAGCAGGAATGCCACAAGCTTCCTTTTCCTTTTCAAAATCAAGACTTTATTAGCAACACAATCAAAATACAAATAAAGTATTGTATCCCATGGTGTGCTGCACATATTAACGTTATCCAATGTTTCAAGATCATATATCATTTGCTATTTAGTTATCAGTTGTTCATTACTAGGCTTTTAGATATTCACAGTTTATTAAAAATAATCAGGAGGTTTTTGTTTTGTTTTTTTTAACTTTGCAATTATAGTGTTAGACAGTGCTTTTTTTCTAGAAAAAATGGTGCTGGAACTCAAGTCTGATGATTTTTCATAGGGGGTTAAGGTGTTCAATTCTAACTTACGGTTCTGTGCTGTTATGCGGTAGTGGAGGCTCCTGCCCCGGTCCCCCACTGCTGCAGAACTGGCAGTGAAATTTTTTCTGATAATCTCATGGAAAAAAGGTGCTAGACCTCCGGAACTCTGCATTCTACCTGAAAAAAAGGCCCTGGCATTAGGAGCCACAAAGAAGTCCTTCAAGAGCCACATGTGGCTTCAAAGCCCCAGGTTGCAGACCTGTGTTCTAGTAAGAGAAAATGGACGTTGTCTGGGAGTACTCTATATCTCATATATATCAATAGAAGATATTGATAGAAAAGATTCGATAAGTTTTATGTAGTCTTCTCTCTGCCAAGGCAGGATTGTATCTTTCAGCATATTTCGTTGTATTTGCACAAACTAATTTAACTCTCTTAGGTGTGGAATTCTACCATACATGTTGGGAGCTAATTTTGCTCATTGGGAAATGATCTTTGAAGTTCCCCTAAAGAGACAGGTCTTCTCTACCCTCTTATTTCCCTCACACGCATGACCCAAAATTATAAGAGAAAAAATGAAAACGTAAAAACTATACTGACCTAGCTGAATCGTTGTCTTTTATGTTACAGATTCTCATAAATCTGCTTCAAAACACAACTCCCATTATAGTAAACAGTCCACTGACTGCAACTAAAGCATAACATAACTGAAGTATTACAATAGATGCATACATTATATTAAAATGAGGTGGTGATGAACATTTTTTTCTTTTTAATGTGAGCGCTAATTTTCAAGGGAGCTAATTAAAATCTTTATCTGACCCTTAGCTGTGAGAAAGCTCTGCGTGGATGCACGTGATACATTCATAGCCTTTGGGATTTATTTTATTTTATTGCATGAATTTGGGTTGTCATGTCTAGGGGCAATTTAAAAAAACAAAACAAAATCCCCTTATCATAGACATTTGTCGAAGCAAACAGCAACCTCTCCTCTAAATGCTGTTGCTAAGAAGCAACCATTCAAAAATGAAAGGGGTGCGTTTAAATAATGTTTGTTTCAACTCACCATGGCTGAGGGGGGTATATCAAGGAGAGACACATCAGCTCCATTCTTACTAGTTAATGAATTGTCGTAAGCTCTGACCAACAGAGGGTACAGTGTCCAGTGCCCAAGTGTGATACCTTGGTAACTTGCAATATCAAAAGTTTTAGCTCTAAAAAAAAGAAGCGTTGTTTTATCAGATTTAAAAACAGAGTTCCTTAGCTACAGCATGATGTTCTGTCTCAAGGAGAATCTCAAAATTTGCCCTTTCTTTGACAGCTTGTTAGTTTTGTGTGGGCAGTTTTTTCCCTTGTAGCTTTTAACAGAAAAGTTTTTTTCCCCCATCTGTACAGGGGTCTTATATCAGCAAATTGATCATGTTTCTGAAGTCTTTCATAAATTGAAGGTCACACTCGTAGTTTAAGCTTCCGAGACTGTGCTTTAGCAGGAAGTAAATGAGTTGATTGGTATGAAATTGGGTTGGTGAGGGAGGTCAGAATGCAGACTTATAGACAGGACCTGCTGCATTACAAAGAACTGGAGTAAAATTCATGTGCTTATTTTGTAGTGGCCTACTGATTTATTTATTTATTACTGTGTATTACAGCATTTGTGCATGGGGATAAAGTTAATGAGACATCTAAGAAAGAAACTATTTGAATATTCTAATGTAACTATAGAAGAAAATCAAAGTTAATAATTTAACCCATAATTTAATAACCAGTCATTTCAAATCAATAACATTCTAAGGGACAGTAGTGACATCCCAATTCGGGGATTCCATCTGATTCTGGTTAACTGATGACAAATAGTTTGAGTGTGTCTGTTATGACCAACAGGTCTCTTCAGAATTTGATGGCAAATGCAGAAATGGACCAACAGGCTTTGTAGAAGTGTTGTAATCAATATGACAGTATTGAAAGATTGTATGTTTGGGGGATCCAAGATGACAAAACTTTATAAACTTCATTTGCAAACTCTGATGCTTTTTTAAACAAAACCTGTACACATTTTATTGTCCTATGACTCCAGAGAAGGAATTGGAGAGAGAGTCAAACACTGTTATATGTCAAGTCCTGAAAAGTAATCTAATTAAATGAATAAAATACAAATGAGTTAATTTTGTACAAAGACTTCACTTATTTCACATATTGTTCTTGTGGATGTACTGGAAATTATGAAGAAGGCAAATATTTTCTCAGGAAACAAGGATGACAGATACTCTTCCATGGCCTAAATAGATAAATGTCCTAGTGAGCAGAGAACCTCTGTCACAGAAAAGCCAAAAGGGCTAGAACAACATCCGAGGTTCAGCTGGGTAGTGCTGAAAGGTGGTGACACCAAGGTGTTAGCAAGAGAACTTGCAGATCATGTATGTTCTTATAAATATCTAAAATTTAATTAATATGGATAAGACTTACTCTATAATGACTGCCAAGAAGAACAGGATTTGCCCTATTACATGCACCTGGCTCTAGTTAAGAATCATTCATGTGCAGCACTGGCTTTACTAAGAGTTAGCCTTACCACCAAACTGGCAGGGTCTATGCTACAATTATCTTTGTATAAAGAGATGCAACATCTGTATGTTAAATAGTTTGTTTATTGTTTCTCATCCATTCTGTGCTACATCCTTAGTAGCAGAGAAAGAGGGTGGATTTGAGAAAATATCCTGCAGAATGTAATATCAAGCTGGCTGTTGCATAGTTACTTGGCTCCCAAACATAACTGTATGTGCTTATACAGTTCTTTCTGATCTTACATTTTTGGCAAGGGCTTCCCTACTCTTGGAACTGGCACTCTGGTATCCCACAGTAATGCTTGCCAAGTAACAGAAAGGAATTCTTCAAAGCATCCCAAGTGAAAACCATAACAAGTGATTTGGCACAAATGAATGTGCAGGTTTCTCCTTTATTTTCAGCTCAAGATTCATGACTGGACCAAAATGCAGAATGCTTTCTTCTCCCCATACTTGCAAAGCCTTGTCTAATCTTTTAATTGGTCAGGAGTAAATTTACATATTTGCCTTTTTCACATGTCAAACGTAGCATAAGCTCAAGACTTGTCACTCCGCATAGGTTCTTTCACATGTATAGTACACTACTAAGCCTTCAAATTTTATAAAAATACAGGATGACACTGTTTCAATACATATTATTGCAAAACATTTACTGGACTGCAAAGACAACAGCAGAAAAAGTCTATTGATAGTTTTTATATTGAGTGAATGTAATTTCTCAATGTGCAATTCTAGGCCAGAAATTGCAATACTGACATTTTTCCCTGTTTCATAATTTGAGGGATCCTTTGTGTACATGGTCTCTATTCATGTTACACAATATCCCATTACCACTGTTAGTAGAGTTAATTGAAAAAAATTTGGAGATTCAACCTTTGTCTATATAGTGCATATCAAGTTTTTAGCATCTAAATATTTGTTAATAGTCTAGCTATTCTTGTACAAGCTATGTATGAATGCTATGGAAAAAGCATACAGTGACATAAGCCGGATTTTGCTGAAACCTGGGCAGTTGTCCAAAGCATCAAATAGAAAGGCAAAGAGGATCTGTTATTTACATCCAAGCCCTTATTATTTAAATGTTTTTATGATTTCTTTTTTTAAAAAATTAGAATGGAGAATCATGCAACAAGCTTTTTGTATTTTCTCACCTTTAGTGTGGTACTAGTTAAAAATTGTAGTGTAATTGAATCATCTTAACAAACCATATTGTGATCATCCAAATAGCTGCATGTGTCACCTAATTCATTTAGGTCAAAGCTGACTGAAAGATCTTACTGTATGGGAACAGATGCCAGGCTTCTTAGGGAATCTTGTCCCCATTGCTGAACAAAGAGAAGTTTTAACCTGCCACAGACTAAAATAAATGCTATTATAGTTTAGGAGAAAGAAGCGCGGTAAGCCATCAGATAAAAGTTGAGATGACTTGGTATCTTCTAGAAGTAAAAGACCATTTGAAAGTTACTTGTAGATTTATGATGCTTTCTGCAAGCATTTGGTATTTTTGTATGGTTCTAACATCTTGAACTGAAAAGGGAACAGTTTAACACAATGTAAAGGATTAAAATCTGATTTGAGAAAGGATTGAAAAGTTTAAAGGAGGTATGAATATCTGGTCAAAACACAAGCTGCTTGTACCAGGCCAGATTGCATTAATTGCACACAACCACAATAGATGTTGCTGCAGAAAAGTAATTCTTATTCTGAGCAAGAAAGTTTCTCTCAGGCTGTGGCTACACAGCACCTCCCTTTTAGAAGGACATGCAAATGAGGCTGATTAGAAATGCAAATGAGGCATGGATTTGAATATATCACCCCTCATTTGCGTATTCATGCAGGATCTCACTTCCAGAAGAGCTGCTTTCAAAACCAAAGTAGCCATGTAGATGGGGTTCATCTGAAAAAATATTAGGAAGAAGAGTACTTTCGAAAGCTGAATTTCCCTTAGAATGCACCCTCTCTACACGCCTGCTTTAGCTTTTGAAATCAGCTCTTTCGGAATCGAAATCCTGTGTGATTATGCCAAAGAGGTGCAAAATATTTAAATCTTTGCCTCATTTGCGTTTCCAATCAGCCACATTTGCATGCCCCTTCCAAAAGGGAGGGGCAGAGTAGCCACAGACTCAGAGAATGTGCAGTCCTTACACACCCACTACTTATACTGTACCCCTTCACTCCAAAATGCTCTTCCTACAATCTAGAAAACAGGACTTATGAGGGAAGACTGAAAGAATTCGATTTGTTTAGTTAGCAAAAGAGACGACTGAGAGGGGATTTGATATCAGTTTTCAAGTACCTAAACAGATGTTACAAGGTGGAGAGAGAAAAATTATTGTCCTTAACCTCTGATGGTAGGACAAGAAGCAATGTGTTTAAATTGAAGCAAGGGTTGTTTAGATTGGGCATTAGGAAAATTTCAGAGCAGTTAAATGCAGGAGTAAGTTGCTTATGTTGTGAAATGCCCATCACTGATGATATTTAACAGCAGGTTGGAAAGACACCTTTTGGGGATGATCTAGCTGGCATTGGGTCCTGTTCTGAGGACAGGGGACTGGACTTGACCTCTCAGGGTCCCTTCCAGTTCTAGTATTCTGTATTCTCCATTACCACGCACTAGTAGCTCCAGGATGCTGTCATTTCAGCTCACAATTGCGTTTCCCTTTTTGATCCCTCTCTCTTCTCCCTCAACATTAAAACTGTCATAACATCTTTTTTGTTTGCTTTTTCCAACAACAGCCTCACCAGAAATCTCTCCTTTCATCCTGAATCCAACCCCAATTCCTTTATCTAGGCCTTGCTCTTTTTTTCATCTTAGCCACGGCAACCACTTTTACTGCAATTTCCCTGACTCTTATTTCACTCCAAGGAACCAACCTATCAATCCAAAATGAAACAGCAAAACTGGTTTACCTGGCTCTCTGTTATGAATCCCTGATCAACTTCATGCCCTTTGTACTTGCTTTGAGGCATCTTCAAAATTTCTCATTACTACTCCCTTCCTATTTTATGCTGTTCTCTCTGCTCAAGCTATTCAGCTAACCACCTTCCTTGTTTCCTTCCATGCTTAGCTATGCAATCTGTCCTGCAGAAGAGATCTCCTTTCCTGAGCATATCTGTCAAGCTTCCATTCATTCCGCCTTCAAGTCTCTTCAAAAATCTTTGGTGAAACTGATAATTTTCCCTTGTGTGTATGTTTTAGAAATATAATGAAAAAAAAAACCATAAAACCCACAAAGCTTTTAACAAGTGCAGTACTAACTTCAGCAGATGTATAATCATTACTGTAGCCCATTCTCATATCACTCCAGTATTTTATTACCAACCTTTTTAGAAGTTTTTGATCTTAAACTTGAACTTTCTTGAAGCAGATATGTATTCTGAATTGTCCGTATGGCATCATTCCCTTACACAATTGTAGGACTGGAAGGGATCTTAAGAGGTCATCTAGTAGAATCCCCTGTACTCATGGCAGGATGAAGCATAATCTAGACCACCCCTGAGAGCTGCTTGTCTAATCTGCCTATTTTGGGAGATTTTTAAGGAGGTTTCACTGTTGACTCACACTGTTGACTCACATTTACTTTGTGGTCCACTATGAATCCAAGACCCCTTTCCTCCATACTGCTTCATGGGCCGTAATTTCACATTTTGTATGTATGCAACTGTCTATTCATTCTTCTGTGCCAAACATTTGATGGAGCTGTTGCCTTTATAAACATAGGTGCTGGAACTAGGAGGGCTGAGGGTGCACTCCTGCCATATTGCCTGACTTGAAGTGGGTTTCCATTATATACAAGGTTTACAGTTGATTCAGCAGCTCTCAGCACACTTAGTATGAAAATTGTTCCAACACTCCTGTTTTGGCCCATAAAAGCTGGAGGTTTTGTGTCTACTGAGCAGGCCCACTGACAGGGCAAGAGGGAGCAAAGGGGACCATTGCCCAGGCACCTCAGCAATGTCTGCAGTGAAACTAAAGCAGACTTCTTGCTTGCCCTCTGTCCACACTCTTCCCAGAAGTGTCCATCACATCCCTCTGGCCCCTGAGAGGGGCAGCCTCCATGCACTACCCTGCCCTGTGTGCTGACTCTGCAGTTCCCATTGGTCAGGAACTGCTGCAGGGTCAGTGACTGAGGGCAGCAGTGCACAGACACCCCACGCCCTGTGCCTAGGAGCTGCAGCAGAGGTATGTGTCAGTCACTTTTGGGAAGCAGCTGTGGTAAGCAGAGCCCCTTCATCTCCTCCCACACTCTACGCAAAATTGAATTCTTCTTTTTTCAGCCATCCCGTTGTTGAGCAAACTAGGAACGTCTCAGCAAGTGTGATAGCAAATACTCTGCTGCACCAAATTTTTCTCTGGATGCTTGGCTGCATCTACACTAGCAAGTTCTTTTGAAAACAATGGGCCTTTTCCCAAAGAGCCCACAAAGTGTCTACACATGAAATGCACTCTTTCTCTCTGAAATTGAAAGAATGCAGCACTTTTGCTGGTGGCCCTCCTCCTCTCCCAGATAAGAAAGAACACCTTTTTCTGAAAGATTCTTTCAGAAAAACCCATCTGTAGGCACCGCAGGGGGTCCTTTTATCAAAAAATCAGTCCTGGTGTTGGATTTTTCAGTCTCTGGCTCGTATTTTCAAAAGAGCAGGGGCTGTGTGGATACTTTCTATCAAAAGAATGGATTGATTTTGATCCACTCTTCTGTATGTGGACAAGCTCTTTCGAAAGAAGTTTTTTCGGAAGAGATCTTCTGGAAGAACTTCTTTTGAAAGACCACTATAGTGTAGACATACCTGTAGTAGCACTCATTGGCTGTGTCTATACTGAGCCCTAGTTCTTACAGTTTGATGCAAATAAGCAGTCTCAAAAATGCAAAATGGTGGCTCGTTTGCCTATTTGTGTGGCCAATGTGCTAATTTGCATATGGCGGCAGAAATCAAGCAGTGTAGACTGGGGTTCTGCCGGCAAAGATCCTCTTTGTCAGCAGAACCCCCGTCTATGTGGCTTGATTTCTACTATGGTATGCACATTGCCTCATGAATATACATATTGGCTGTGTTAGTATGCAAATGAGTCACCATTTTTCATTTTTGACGCTGCCTATTTGCATCAAACTGTCGGCACTAGGGCTCAGTGTAGACATAGCCATTGTGTGTTTCAATGAAGAAAGGCTAGTTCATTTAAAAAAATATGCCACCTAAGCCACTAGCTTGAAAAGATGTTAATGAATCTGAAAATTTGGATACAAAATACAAAGGGAAAAGATTTCTGCATTTCATTTGTATTTATACAAAGGGTATGTAAGAGCTTTTTCAATGGAAAATGGTTGGTATCCAGAAACAGCTGCCAGTTTTCTACATAGCCCATCAAAGTGCTGAATGATGCAGCATTGTATAGAAATTTTAGGACTATACTCAGGTTTTCTAGCCACATCATGCAAATAACCCAGTACTGGGAGTGAGAAATATTACGAGAACAGAACATTTAAAATCTGCCACCGCTGCTATGTTTCATAATGTGCTAGGATACCAAAAACATCTGCTTGGTTTTCCTGCTGCATTTTGTCTCATTAGCCATGTTTGCATATATTTAGGCTTCTTTGTTTCATTATGTAGAGGATCATAATCATATCATGTGTGCTGTTTGTCCAATAAGTGAGATGCTCATTTTGTGACCCAAGGGACTTGCAAAGAGATGTTTTAGATCTCCAAGAACACCCGCAATGCTTATTAAAGCATGGATGATGTTTTACTTTCACTTCAGTTAATATTCCGAAACTTACCTTACTGATTGATTACCTTATTTCTTCCTGACTCCCAAAAACTAACCTCTGTCAGTACCAAAATATTGCTGTAAATAGGGTTTTCACATGAGGAAGACTCTTAAACAAATAGCAGTGCTAAGGTTGTCCACCACTTTCCATTATAAATCCTGTTTTCATTTGCTTATAATCTTCCATGATGGGTGACTGCCTTCAACTGAAATTATTCATGATTTTTGGTGACATATCTCAGAGGAGTAGACATGTTAATCTTTATCTGAAAAAAAATGAGGAATCCCATGGCGCCTTAAAATCTAAGGCTACGTCTACACTATGAGATAAATTTGAAATTAAGGCAGATAGCTAGATATTATAAGGTGACTGTCTTCATGATAATGAAGCTTGGTTTACCTTGATTTAGGGAGCACTAGTATTGATATCATAACATCATCAGAACCATCAGGGGTAGCATCAAGTTTGAATGAAACCCAGTGTGGAAAAGCCAAGTCTTAAAAGTGAAAATATTAGCCTCCCCAGGTGTCCCATATGTACCCCACAATGTCCCAGAGTGTTCTGTTTTGGCCGCTGCACTCCGGGTGCTCAGGAATTAGGTAACAGGAAGAGTGTGAATTTCAGTTCATGACCAGGAAGCCTGTGGCTGTGGTGTTATGTTTGTATGAGAAACAACTTTCTTTCTTTGCTCTTAGCACTGTGAGAGCATCTACCCGTTACCAATAGCCCCAAAGTGGTTCTAGCTAGCTGAGCATTTGGTATTTTTTTCTGCACTCTCTGGCACCAGTCTCTGCCCCACTGCACCACGTGGCTGCAAGGCTGTTGTGGGGGGTCATGATTGTATGAGAGATCGAGAAAGTTCTTCTCAGTGGCTTACGTTTCTGCATGCCCTCCTTCATAGGCACCATGCAGTCGGAGTCTTTCCTGCACTCAGCCACATGATGTGGCTAGCCCCCAAACCAATAAAAGGACATGCCTGTGATTTGGTGCTGACCATGCTGTCAGGAAGCACCACGTCTTGGCTTCCACATGGTTAGTGTTCCAAGGATGGGAAAGATTTCCAGGGGCTTGCACCCGCCAGAAGGAAGTCTCCCCCAGCAGCTAAGATTTTTAGGGGCTTGCAGCCTCCTGGGAAGACTACTTCAGCTGGCCTGCCACTCAAATCCCCACGCCTTCCACCACAACAAGGACTTGGTGTCTAGATGTTGCCAGGTGGAATTCTCACCCGGAGGCTATGAACTGCAGGGCCTGGCAATCACCCATGGAGAACAGTTCAAGTGGCCCTCAAACAATGGACCCCTCACTCCACTGCCAAAAAGATTTTTGGGAACCAAGTCAACTGGTTGTTCAACATCCCAAATACCAAAGCACCCCACAATGTCAATGACATTTGGCAAGCCCCATCTCCATGTTGGCAATTTCTGTGTAGTGAAGAGGGACGCCAAAAATCTTTTTTTCCTAGTCTTTTCTATCCTCTTTCTTCTAACTTTGGACCCCTTCACACAGGGAACAGTGGGTGGAGGGCCAGTTGAGAACACAGACTGTACACAGAAGCTGTATAATGAATTGGGAACCCCAAAACCCTCCCCTCAGCAACTCTCTTTTTTCAAAACTTTACTATCTATGCTTTTTTCATGCTTTTTATTATCCCTGTATTATTTTCAGGGATCAGCTGTAACCAAAGGAGAGGGGACAGTTGGTGGAGGGCCAGTTGAAAACACAAACACCTGATGATTTTTATAAAACCTTTCATAATTCAGTTACAGGTACAGTTTTTAAAAGCAATTCAGTTGAAGAAGAAAGAGATTTCTATGTGTTTGGCAATCTGTGCTGATGCATTTGTTTTCCTTCCTCCACCTGGAAAAATGCATGCTTGCTTTCCACGGGAGAGGAATGAGGGCAACGCAATGTGGGAAGATGATGTCAAATACCAGTGAAAATACCCAAAATGTTATGGGGATGAGGGAACTGTGGGATAGGTTCCCACAATGCACTGCTGCCACACTCAATGTTTGCTGATTGAGTGTGGCAGCAATAGGTCGACTTTGTCAGGAGCACATGGGAAAGTAAGGATAGTCAAACTCAAATTTATAAAAAACAGCATTACAAAGTTGATATTAATAAATTTGAATTTGTCTCATAATGTAGACATAACCAACAGATTTATTTGCCTTCAGCTCTGGTGGATAAAAAACTACTTCATCAGATGCATGGAGACTACATGAGTGCCACAGGAATCCTCGTTGGCTTTATTAATTAGATAATTAAGTGATGATGATGATGATGTCAGGAAAAATGGTGTAGTTATTCCAATAATAAGATTAGGAAAAATTATCAAAGCCTCGAAATTTGGAAGAGAAGAGACCTTTGTGTCAAATCTGGTCAAGGTATGAGCCTTGGAAAAATTGCAGTGTCACGTGCTCAGTAAAGACTTCCTAGAATTTAAGGGGTAAAATCTCTAAAGATTCTGTCTAAGGGAATGCGTTCAAATCACTGTGTGAGCCAGACTCTGCATGCACCATCCCCAGAGAGCGACTAAGGATGATCCTGTCCACGGTTAAAAAGGCTTTTTCCGTAACAGCTGTTGTCAATGCTCTTGGCTAGAGTAGGGCAGGGCATAAGAAGTGATATCAGGGAGTCTGTCTGTTACGTGTTCAGCGTCCTCACATGCCATTTTCTGGCATTCAGGCATTGAGAAGTGTCTCACTGAAATACAGAGCAGAGAAAAGCCAGACTGGGTGAGAAAGAGCAAAGAAGTACTGGGTGGATAGGGTAGGGGGAAGCAACTGGGAGTTGGAGAGGGAAGACTATGATGGGATGGAGATGATGCGAGATGATGGAGAAAATGGGACCATGGTTAGGGTTACCACATTTGAACTTTCAAAAGAGAAGATACTCCTGAGAGTATCTACCAAGTATCTACCAGCTCATGCTGTATTAATGTTCTATTGATACAATAACATATGAATACAACATGAGTTGGTAGATACTAATACAGATTCACTCACTCTCAGGGGTGTCCTCTTTTATGAAAGTTCAAATATGGTAACCCTAAGCATGGTGGAGAAGAAGATTGAACTGTGGTTTAGAAGGAGAAATTGGATTGTTAAAGCAAAGAGACTAGGTTCTTGTTCCACAGAGGGAATGTGGGACTGGAGATTGGGTGAGGACCCCAGGGAAGGGAAGTGGGAGGCAGGATGGGGAGGCAAATGGAGAGAAACAAGTCAGACAAGGAGTGGGCTAGGACTGGCTGAGCAAAGAGAGTAATACTATGTGTTGGAAGGGGTTGAGCCTGGAGGCAGTATACACAAAGCATTTAACATGTGGATGCCTAGAAAATCACTGGAATCCACAAACCCAAGTTTAGATGCCTAGTGTCCCTAGGCAATGAAAGTAGACAGGTATCCTAGAATAGGATCCATTACAACCTGCCTGTATTCTTTACAGGGGGTGATGATGTGAGAAGTGAATGCTGAGCCTTAACCTTCTTGTGTATTTAAGTGCCTCAGTCTGAAAGGGAGGGAGATGCCTATCTGATCTTGAGACATGCAACTGGGAACCCCACTCCTGAAGTCAGTTGTCTAAGGTGCTTCCTGCAAGAATGACTTGGGCATGTCTGTAATTCTACACTGTGTTTCCCAAATTTATTTGTCCTTGGAACCTTTTTAAACTTGAAAGAATTTTAAGGAGTCCCATTCCCAGGATGTAATCCCCATTCCCCAAACCCACCCACCATCTCCAAGCTTTACCCACCTCAGCCCTCAGACCCCAAATCCACCCCTCCCCCATCTCCAGGCTTAACCCTCTCAGCTCCATCTCAAGGCTTAACCCTTCTCAGCCTCAAACCCCACCTCCATCCCCACGCTTAACCTGCCACAGCACCAACCTGGCCCCTGGGACTAACCCACCCATGGCACTAGCTGGAGAGCCTACGCTGCACAACCACGTGCAGCCAGCAGAAGGAAGGCTGGTGCAGAGGTGTTCCACTGGCAAGGGGAAGCCAAACCATGCCCACCAAAGAGGTGTGGCTGCCCAAGCAGCAGGGTGAGTAAGGAGCTCTCTGCAGCTCACTGCCCTGCTGCCGCTGAAATAATGGAACTAAATTTAGTTGGTTTAATGGCCAGATCTCTTCAGCCACCCGTTCAGCCATTCAACCATTTCAATTTAGCTCTGCTGTTTCAGTGGTGGCAGAGAAGGGAGCCACAGAGGAATTTTCTTGCAGAACCCTTATTTTCACTTCGTGGAACCCCAGGGTTCCACAAAACACCATTTGGAAAACACTACTGTACACAACATGGAGGAGGCTGTGTTGGAGGAAGTAGGAGTAGAAAACACTACTCTACACAACATGGAGGAGGCTGTGTTGGAGGAAGTAGGAGTAGAAGGTGGCCACTCTGATGAATTTTAAATGAATTATTGTGATGCTGGGTTATAGGCTATAAAGGAGGTGTCTTTCCCGCTCCTGGGACACATAAGTCCAATTCTGGATCTGGGCTAAAGAGTCAGGGAGAGGGGAGAGATTGAAAATTGAAGAAGGAAACTAGAGAACACTGGGTAAGGAGACTAGGGTGAGACTCGGTATACCAGGATGGGATTGGGACAAGGAGCTATGTGTGGGGAAGAGCAGGACCAGGACTGGACAGAGGGAAATAGGGCAGAAGGGGGTGCCTAGGGAGTGGGTATGGAAAGAAGCAGAATCTGTAGCCCCCTAGTCACACTCCCCTACAGCAAGCAGAAAGAAATCCAAGATGCCTGAGGTCTCACCCTTCCAGCAACCATCTGTGAAACTCACTGATAAAGCACGTGTCTCATCCCCCTTTATTGTTTGTTCTCATAATAAGTTACTACGGTTAGCAATAATGCAGTAGCTCAAGTTGTGGAGTCTGTACAGTAGATTTAAAAGTTTCAACCCTGTTCCTAGAATCCTAGGGCTGAAAGAGCCCTCAGGAGGCCATTGAGTTTATGCCACTGCCCAAAGCAGAGTCAACCCTAACTAAATGATCCCAGCCAGCACTTTGTCAAACCAGGACCATCTCTCTAGATAAAACATTCTAGCACTTCACCACCCACCTAGGCCATGTCTACATTGGTACAAATCTTCGAAATGGCCACGCTAATGGCCATTTCAAAGATTACTAATGAGGCGCTGAATTGAATATTCAGCGCCTCATTAGCATTAAAATGCTTCCTGCTGCGGTGCTTCGAAAACGTTGCTTTTGAAAGCCCACTGTTCAGTGCAGCAACACAGGGGTCCTTTTCTAAAGGACCCTGCACTTTTCAAAATCCCCTTATTCTGAAGGACTTCAACATGTGAGGGGTCCTTTTGAAAAGCTGTGGGCGTTCGAAAGAGGCGCTTTTGAAGAGCCACGGCTGGAAGCATGCTAATGCTAATGAGGCGCTGAGTATTCAATTCAGTGCCTCATTAGTAATCTTTGAAATGGCCATTACCATGGCTATTTCGAAGATTTGTACCAGTATAGACACAGACCTATTGAAATAGCTTTTCCTAATACCCAACATAGATCTCCCCTACTGTAACTTTTGAGACTACTGCTCCTTGCTTTGTCATCCGTCACTACTGAGAACAGCCTCTCTCCATCATCTTTAGTACCCCACCCCACCCCACCCCACCCCCATTTTCCAGAAGTCGAAGGCTGCTATCAAATTGTGTCTCATTCTTCTCTTCTGCAAACTAAATAACCCCAAATCCCTCAGCCTGTCCTCGTAGATCATGTGCTCAAGCCTCCTAATCACTTTGGTTACCCTCAGCTGGACCATCTGCAATGCATCCACATCCTTTCTGTACTGGACTGGACACAATACTCCAGATGTGGCCTCACCAGTGCAAAATAGAGGGAAATGATAACTTCTCTAGATCCGCTGGAAATGCTCCTGATAATGCACCTTAATATGACATTGGCCTTCTTGGCTACTAGGGCACACTGTAGGCTCATATCCAGCTGCTCATCCACTATAATCACAGGTCCTTTTCTGCTGCACTGCTATTTAGCCAGTCTATCCCCAGCCTGTAACAATACCTGGGATTCTTCCATCCCATGTGCAGGACCTTGCACTTTTCCTTGTTTAACCGCATAAGATTTCCTTTGGCCCAGTCCTTCAATTTGTCTAGGTCTCTCTGGACCCTATCCCAACCCTTCAACATATTTACCTCTTTGCCTATCTTAGTGTCACCCACAAATTTGCTGAGGGTGCAATACATCCCTTCCTCCAGGTCATTAATAAAGATGTTGAACATTACTAGCCCTAGAACTGATCTTTGGGGCACAGCTCTTGAAACTGTCTGCCAACCAAATACTGAGCCATTGATCACTACCCATTGGGCCTGACCATCTAGCCAGCTTTCTATCCACCTTTCAATTTACCCAATCCATACTTCCTGACCTTGCTATCAAGGATACCATAGGAAAATCTATCAAAAGCTTTGCTAAAGGCAAGGCATGTCCTATCCATTGACTTCCCCATGTCTACAGAACCAGTTACTTTATCATAGACATTAATCATTTTGGACAGGCATGACTTGTCCTGGGAGAAACTATGTGGACTATTCCTAACCACTTTCCCCTCTTCCAGATGCTTCAAAAAGCATTCCTTGAGAATTCCCTCCATGATTTTTTCCAAGGACTAAGACCTCATGTATGTGAATGTGTTGCCATATGGAGCTTTCTGTTTATTTCTCAGTTTTCTTCTTTGAATCAGAAATTGCAGACAAAATAATGCTAAAATATTAAGAAATGTTAAAGTTAAGAAATGTCAAAATTAAGGATGGCTCTGCTTAACAGTGGAAAAGCTGGCTTTGAAAATAATTATTTCCCAGCCTTGGATATTCTTGAAAGAGCCAAATGCAGCATGGGGAATTTTGAAGAATCTTGGATTTATTTATGTGTAATTTGGTTTTGTCATTTTAACTCTTTTTGAAATACTAAAGTGTTCCTTTGAAATTCCTGCTGGCACAGGAAGAAAAAAGATATTTGCAAGCATCTAGTAGGAGTTGAAGAAAATAATCTAAAGCTATTGAAAATATTTAGATTAGATTTAGAATAAATTTAACACTGTGCTTTAGTGATTTTTAAGAAAGTGCATTTAAATTATAGCATCTTCTGTTATAACTGTTTCCAAGAGCTTGCAAATATGGAAAAAGCCTGAACTTCACTGTAATGTAAAGTACTTCATTTACTTTTCTGTGCCTCAGTTCTCCATATGAAGAACAAGTAGGACACATCACTTCCCCTGCCCTTTGTCTGTTTTTTTTTAAATTTAGATGTGTAGCATTTTCAGTTCAGTAACTATCTTTCATTATGCATTTGTGCAACACTAGCACACTAGTCTGTATTCACAACTTTAATGTTAATAGTATGCAGTGTAGGCTATTTTAGGTCTTTGGATGCAGCACTCTAATATGGGCTTGTATCAAGAAGCCTGTAACAGAAATTCTGTCTGCCACCTTCAGTAGGTACTGATCTTGCGGGGGGAAAGGGGGGAATTATCTAGGTGAGGTCACTCATTTACCTCACCTGAATTAGGATGTAAGACATGGGTGGAAGGAGTGGTTAGGAGTACCCAAGCCTGTGGAGAAAATGTGAATGTATCTTTGCTACTGCTACACATTTGCTCATAACTTCCACACCTGCCTTTCCACCTCACTCATGTCTACTTTTCTGCCTTTGTCACCCACATAGAAAAACAGCTGCAACTAATCAGCACTGTAACCTTGTGTTCACAATCAATCTCAGGGAAATCTTTTATTTCCCCTGAGTTAGTTCTTGCAAAGACCTTACCCTGTGGCCCAATGCCAGGGATGGGCGATTCAGTTCCCATAAATTAGCTTAACTCCTTCTTCCATTTAGATGAATGAAGGGTGGCTCACAAGCCCATAAGATTTAATGAGGTCTGTGATGCCTACAGCTCAAAAGACCTGCTTGCTCTCAGTCATTAACACCTTCCAGCATAACATTATGTTGTTGTGGTTGTTTTCTTTGTTGATAAAACTAAACCAAAAGCAGGCTTTCCATATTGTGTGAACTGTGTTTATTGAGCAGATTGGAAAAGCCACCTGCTCACAGGGCCAAATTCTATAAAAACTGATTCAAAGCCTATTAAAATCAATTGGAGTCTTTTGCTTATTTGAGTAGACTATATATCAGTTCTCACAGGATGTGTATACACTGGCCCCTCCCTTTCGAAAGGTGGATGCAAATGTGGTGGGTTGAAAATGCAAATGAGGCACAGATTTGCACATTCAGCAGCTCATTTCCATAATGGCGGCCACTCACTTTCAGAAAATGCTGCTTTCAAAAAGCCATGTAGACTGGGTTCATTTAAAAGGAAACCCACCCTTTTGAAACACCCTTCTTTCTAATTTTCTTCAAGAAGAAGGGTGATTTTTGAAAGCAGGGCTTCCTTTCAAAGGAACCTCATCTACACAGCTGTTTTGTGTTTCAAAAGCAGCACTTTCAGAACGTGAAAGGCCACAATTATGCAAAAAAGGTACTGCGTATGCAAATCTGCAACTCATTTGCATTTTTACCCAGCATATTTGCATGCCCCTTTCAAAGACGGGGCAGGATAGATGCAGCCATAATGTTTACCCAAATGCAACTCCTAGGGTAATCAACTTAATTCATTGGGTATATGAGCTGAGCAAGACCTGTAGGCTTTAGCCCCGAACAAGACATGATTTCTGCACAATGGATTCTTCTACCATTACTTTTTATGGTGAAGTTTCCATTGACTTTTCTAAAGTCCATGTGAGGAAAGAGTTGTGAGAGTGAGAAACATTCACATAATTTTGTTTGTGTATTATGGCCTCTAATCTCAAACTGGCAGAAACTGAATGAATGATCAAGAAGTTAAAACTATGGAATCATTCACTCACATTTTTAATCAGCAGGTTGGTGTGAAAGCACAAGAACGGCAAATTAGGACATTTGCCTCAGTTTTAAAACGGGCCAACAACAACAAAAATCATCAAATTAATTACGTAAATACATAAAACCCCATATATGTCAATGAAGGAGCGCCGACATAAAAAGGAAGAAGTTTCTTCTTCTGAGATTCATTTTTGTAGATCTTATGACTGATTCCTCTTTCTTGCTTCTCAACCACTCACAAGAACTGAAGGGGCTAGAACAAACTGAGAATAATTAATGTGTTTTTCAAACAGCTGTTGTTTGTGGGCAAAGAGATAATGGCAAATGCAAAGAGAGAGGTGCCAGACAGTGTTTAAATGGAATCTCTCTCACTTTCTCTTTTTTAAAGTGAAAAAGAAAAGCGAGTTTGAAGAGTGAAGAATCTAGAATTTATCTGGTGCATATTCCACACTCAAGATTTCCTTGTGAATAGAAAGCTGCATTGATGGCAATCATATAAGGTATTTTAAATGCTCCAAAATATTTGGTATCCTTGTTGATTTTGTTTAACTTGTGAAATTTTTTTGTGCAAGATACTTAATTTTTAGGAAACAACTGTTTTCTTTTAAAAATTGCTTTTTCTGACTTCAAAGATGCATTGAATTAGTTGAGGCATATTTTTATGGCTATTATGTTGCTATTTCAGATTGCAAGGCTAAGCAAAAACACAATCTGTCTGCATTTGCTGACTGATCAAAAACTTCTTGCATTCCTTTGCTTTCTTTCAGTACCAATTTATGCTTCATCAAATTCTAAGTCATCATGGTTCATTATCCATAGATGATCTTGAGCAGTCTTGCATCATAAAAAAAATATGCTGTGGCATCTGCTTTTGTGCTTTTGTGTACCACTGTACATATCACTTCTAGGCTAGGTTATCTATCTTTAGTTTAATCTCTGTTTAATACACCATGTTGATGGGTACAGCTGTGTGTATCATTGCTATCGCATATGTATATTCCAACCCATGGAAACTGTATACGTTATGTATGATGAACAGTGTAGCAGTGTTTATAAAATGTCTGCTTTATTGTTTTAGCTAATGAATTCCACCCAATTCATTTATTACACAGCTCAGAATCTTCATTAGCCAATCAAATTGGTTCCTCAGTCTGTCATTTAGGTATCTTGTACTAAATGTAAGACAGTATTTTGAAGTTAGTTGTAATTGAATTATACATAATGATCTTTTTATTCAGTCCCACATTTTCTGAATATTCAGATTTTAGAAATTATAAATGAATTACATAATCCTGACACTTCAGATTATTAATATTGATTATATTCATAAAAGTTAATGATGGCCAGACATCCACAATTGTGCTTAAAGAATTGAATTACCATAGAGGAAATAAAGATTCAAATGGTTACTATTATTAAAATACTTTTTAATGAAAGTTTATCATATGTTTAGATAATGATATATAAAATGTTAGTTCGTACTCTTTTGTATCCTGCAATTCACATGCCGAATGCCTTTGATTAGGGGTGCCAGGCTAATATTTTAAATTTAACGAGAAGGTAACTTACTATTAAAAATGCATCCATTACTTCTGACTCCTTTATCTGAAAGCCAATGCTTTCAGTAATGACATTCACTACTCATTCTTTTAGCTTTGCTTCAATGCTTCTTGCATTCATGAGTGTTTAAAATATTGTGAACTGAAATAATTGGCTTTATGTACACAACTTTAGTTTATTCTCAGTACACTGTGCATAGCTCTGCCTACTACAGCCCAGAGATCCAGAGCCACTTAAGTGACATTCTGAGTTATTCTTTTCTGTCTCCCTTAGGAAGTCATAGCACAAGAGAAAGATAACATTCATTTTATTGTAACAAGGCTGAGACATATTTTGATTAAAATAGCACAGTATTTACCACTTCTTCTAACTTTTATAAGGTGTTTTCATGGTCTGAACTTCTTTGCAAGATTTTAGGGTGTGTCACACATTACTCATACTACTTTTTCTTGCTCACTTTGTATGGCTTCATGGTGTGGAGGAGGAAGAAGAAAGAAAGAAAGAAAGAAAGAATTTGAGATATTTCATAGGTTAAATGGTAAACAAAAACCTACGAAGCTAAGGAAATAGTAAGACGTTACCCAGTAAAAGTTTGCAACACAAGTGAAAGCTTAAACAGTAAACTATTTTGTATCCAGGATTCTAACATCCAGAACTCTCAAATAACCGGTATTTTAACCATAAGTAAATTTTAGCTATGTTTTCCATAAGTACAGTATAGTGAAAGTAAGTACAAATAAATACAGCAAAGGCAGTATAAGTTTACAGGGTATAATACTGCTGTGGCTGGTAAACAAACTACTGTTCATACTTTTTTTCTGTTTCTTAATATCTAATCTTGTTTTTCTTTAGTGTTATGTATTTCTAGATATCCCTGTCTATTATCCAGAATATTTGAATATCCAGCAACCTCTAAGTCCCAGGGCTGCTGGATATGAAAGAGTTTACTGTATGTGTATGAAAAGCAATATGTCCTGTTCTGTTCCCTGTGAAAATAATAAATAATAAAAGCTTAGTATTATTCTTCTATTGTAGAGGCAGGTTTCAGTGAAGTTCAGTCTTTCAGTTCATCTGTGACCTTAGCTCTGGCATTTGTTTTGCCTAAAGTCTGTTTTAATTTCAGTACAAAAAATTCCATAAAACTTTTTGCAATCTGTATGAAAGTGGAGGAGAGGTAGAAACAAGAGGAAAAAATCTATCATCCTATTCCACAGATACTGCTGAAAATGAATTTTGATTGCAGGAGAAATGTATTCATTAGGATGATAAAGATTCATTTCCATCGCTGTTTGCAATCATGTGAGTCTCATTCATGTGTAGCTTCTTCTGGGAATATGAGTTACTTTTCATGAATGTGAACTGGAGTTTAATAAATCACCACTGTTTAAATCTGATCTCATAGATAGCTCATTCTAATGGAAATGAGGACTGGCAAACTTTTTGGGACCTGAGAGCTGAAATTCCTGTTTGAAGTGTGGATTCTAGGACTTGCACTCACAGCTGAGTGTGCTTGAAGCCTGAACTGCTACTAAACTGTTTTACCTGCATATACCCATGAGTGATAGCAAGATTCATAACTAAAAACATTCGATAGAATACACACACACACACACACACAGTGGAAAACAAAAAGTGGAACGGTCACTGGATGTGGGCGTATTTCAGAAAATCTATAAAGGGCATGAATGTGCTTCAGAAATGAATGAATTCTAGGTGTCTGCCAAGCAGCAATCACCACCCTATTCTTAATTAGCTGAGAATTCTTGGATTACTTTTTAACAGCATATTCCAATATTGATAACATATAACATATTGTACAATTATCATTAGCATTTTGATTAGAGGAAATTACATTCTAAGACTTTTCATTATAAAATGGTATCCATGCAGATGGCCAACTATGCTGGCATAAAGTCCATTGGAATTCAGTGGAATTCTGTTATATCATCAAGGTAAATAGGCTTTTAAATTACAGATTTTAACCTTTACAAGTGACTTAAAGAACTTTGGATAAAATCAACCCTTGCACCAAACTACGCCCAATTACAACTATCCTGGCTTCTCCAGAGATGTAAAACCTCTTAATCACAGCCCCTGGGAGTTCTCATACTGTAAGGCTGGAATTTAAAGCAGTTATCTAGATTGTACCATGAGACTGTCTTCACTGTAAATACCATTAGCTCAATTGAGGGAGCACTAATATTGATAGCATAATATCATCAGAACCAGGTGTGTGTAGCATCAAGTTTGAATTTAACAGTTTGAGTGAAGGCTAGTGTGGAAGCTCCATGTCTTTGAATCGAATTCATTAGCTTCCAGAGACTGACTGGCACTGTTACACCTGGGTCCCGGGCCCCTACCACTTGCATGAGCTGGGAAACTGACCAGTGCAGTAGCCCTGGTCTGTTTCCCAGCTCCTCCAAGTGGTAGGGAGCTGGGAACACAGGATGCTGGGTGCTGCTGCACCTGGCTCTTGGAAACTCACCAATGCAGCCCATGGCTCTCTCCTGCACCTGGCTCCCAGCTCCCGTGAGCCACACTTAGCAGCTCTGGTCAATTCCTGGCTCCCTCCCAGGCTGCAGGGACTTGAGAACCAGGTAACAGGGTGAACACTGCCAGCAGCGACGGTGCAGCAGGGTCTTGCAGGAGGGCACAGAATGTGGGGGTGAGGGAACTGAAGGATAGTTTCCCACAATTCACTGCTGCGACAGTCGATGTTTGGCCACTCCAGTGTGGCAGTGCTAACTTAACTTTGTGTAGACTTTTTGTGGCAAGTGAGGATACTCAATATCGAATTTATAAAACCCAGCATTATAAAATCGAATGTAATAAAATCAAATTTATCTGGTATTATAGATGTAGCCTGAGAGGAATCCTACAAATAACACAGAGCTGTCAAAGCAGCCCTTCTCCACTCCACCAGTTCTGCCCGTCAGAGACGGAATACCCTGGATGAGGCAGGATAGCCAATGGGCTACTATGCCCCAGTGATTCTGCAGTTACTGGAATGGCCTCTTTGGGACTAGTAGCCATTGCAACAACATAGAGTTACCCCGCACTGCTGTAAATTATACTTCATTAAATTTGGTGCTTTTGCCCCCAAGGTCAGGGAGCCTGAAGCTAAACTGATCTGTAGAATATGGAATCTTGAATTCAGCAAAGACATACCTTCTTAAACTGGAGGGCTGTGTCTACATTGGAGAATTCTGTCGACAGAAGAGGCCTTCTGTTGACAGAACTCATGGAGCGTCTACACTCCATAAAGCATTCTGTCAACATAGTCTTGACAGAACACTGCTTTTGCTTCAACAGAGTTATCTCTCAAAAATTTGAGGCATAACACTCTGTCAAAAGAACTCCATCAACAGAAGTATAGTGTAGACACTTCTGTCAACAGAAAGGTCTTCCAGCTCACTGGGCAGCCCTGTTTGCAAAGCTTCCAGTCAGCCTTTCTGTCGACAGAGGGCAATGCTCTCTGCCAAGAGAGTGGATTGCTCTGTTGATCTGCTTTTTTGTGTCGATACTGTCTGCTGACAGAGGCTTCTAATATGTCCCCGTGTGACAACTCTTCTGCTTTCCTTATTAACAGTGTTCTGTAGGCTATTTATTCACAACCACAAGAACAAAATCTGGATCCTTATTCAGTTTTCATGCAAGCAAGACTCTGGTAACTATACTGCAGTACAGGGATTTCAGGCAAACTCCATTAGAGTCCATGGAGCTGAACAATGGAACAATTAGAGGATTTTTTGTGCAGACACTTTAATACTCAATACAACGTATTGTTAACTTACAATCATTTATAAATATCTACGTGCTTTATGCCATTATCTTGGAGAATATATAATACCAGAGTGTTGCTTCTTTAAGTGGGTTGAGAAAAATGACCGGTCTTCCTTACAATCCCAAGTACTTTTTCCTCTTTTTAGAGCCCTTTTTCCATGCCAATGGACTTACCAAATTCTCTGGACATCACATTAAGCTGTAGTTATAAGGTGTTTCTGTATCAATATCCAACTATTTTTTTAAATAAGATATGGTCCAGCTGATGAACTCTCATTTGAAACTTCTTCATTGCAAGGGTGCATACTTGCTGTTAGGATTTGCAGGCTTGTGTCAAAGAACAAAAGTCACAGACCATTTCTACACATGCCCCTCCTGTAGGGGCATGGTAATGAGCAGCCCGGAAGATGCTAATGAGGTGCAGATGTAAATTTCCCACTCATCATCAGCATATGGCCACGTGATTCAGAGTCTGGAAGAAGCTCTTCCAGACTCCAAAATAGTCATGTAGAAGCGCAGCCTGTGGGGATCTCCCGGAAGAAAATCCTCCTTCTGGAAGCCTCATCTTCCTCAAAATTTAGACACACTCTAAGATAGATTTCTCTTTGCCCCAACTATATTTTTCCCCTTTAAAGGTACATTGGTTGCCTTTTCTTCTTTACAATCCTGGAAAAACTCATATTCTACAGAACAAGGGGCCTGGCTCTCCTTTTGTCTTGATATCTTGACATTTTATTCTGAACAAATCAAAATGGTGTCTATAAAGTGTGATAGGACAGGGGTTTCCGAGTACAGCTAGAGAAATCAATCCAGAGTACCTTTGCTTAAAAGTCAAACTACTTACGGCTCCAGGCTGGGATTTCCTTCTCACTAAGGCAAATCCAACTAGCCACAACAGCATCTCTGCCAGCTCCCTGGCCAGCCAGAAGGCACACAAGCAAACCCACAGACTTCTCAGCTGTTATACCAGCCCAGACCAACAACCCCAACTGAGCCGTTAGTAAACCTGTTTCACCCAACACTGCACTGTTTCTTCCAGGCCCTAAAAGACCCAGCCCCAGACCCCGGTCAATATATACTTTGATCTTACCCAAATCACCCCGTTCTCCAATGCTTTAGCTGTAAATATCTAAAGATTTATTAATAAAAAAGAAATAACAGGGTTAGACAGAAGAATTGTTATAACAATACTTTACATACATCAATCATAACTGCTGATGAAGGCCAACCACTTGCTGATCCTTGAAAGTCTCTGAATATTCATTTCAGGTTACATAGATTCAGAGCACCATTAACTTTCATTAGACTCCTCACATGCCCGCCCCCCAGCACAATGTTTGGGGCCAATAGCCACACTGGGCATTAAAATGGCTTCCAGACCCAGTTAAAAATCCACTCATGTGACAAAAGAGATCCGAAGTCTAGTGCCGTGGCCTAAGACTAACATGGGTGTTGAAGTAGTCTTACTTTTTACAAACTGAATTTGAGTCATGTGTCTTTGCCAACAATTAGTCCTTTCTGTGCTGAGGAAGACTAATCGTAATAGTGAATGGCTCCTGACATTTGTGTATGATTTCTCTGTAGCAAATACTGTGTGTCACATTAAATATGAAAAAACACATTTCATATTTGAAGCTATGATGAAAAACAAAACTGAGCTGAGTTTGTTTCTTGCCTAGTCAAATGATGAAAAATTCTAGGCTTGCCGACCTTCAAGGATTGTCCAGGATTCTCCAGAAATTAAAGATTGTCATGCGATGAAATTTTCAAGAACATACATATCCAGTGTGGCAACCATAGTTCTATATCTATGTTGCATTACTGTTTCATAAGTCCTGTGACAGGATTTTATGTATTTTTTACTGCTATACCAACACTGATTTTAAAGGAGCTACATATCTCTTAGTGCTTCCCAGGAAATCAATAAGCTTCCCCAAAGTTTATTTTCTGGAAATAATTTTATTTCAGCAAATCTTTGTGTCTGGTAGCAGTGGAGATTTTTATTTACTTATTTATATCCAACAATATATATCCAATATTTTGTGTTTAGTAAGGAACGACAGGCGTGGTTAATTCCGCTTTGGTGTGTCCTGCTGACCATATTTCCTGCCATCCATTCAGCCCTGCTTGCTTAATACAAATAATGAATGTACAGTGCCAAGACTATGTGTTTTTATAATCACCTCTTAGCAATTATGACTCAAAGTCTAGGTTTATGATGCCACAAACAGCACATCAATGGTCAACTTTCAAATGTTAATCACTGTACCTAATAACTGGTATTCATATTGTGTATGATGGAAATTCATAGGCTACCTTTCTGCTACTAAAAGAACATGAAGTCCTGTGGCACCTTATAGACTAACTGATATTTTGGAGCGTAAGCTTTTGTGGGCAAAACCCGCTTCATTATCTGCATAAGTAGGGGTTCCAGAGGAGGGTCCAAATGTATAGGCTCATGAAAAGGAGGGAGTCCCAGTCAAGGGGAGGGCCAGACTTGACAAGATCAATTCAGTCATGGGGGATGTGGCCCATTATTAGCAGCTAATGTGGAGGTATGGACATCAAGAGAGGAGAACCTGCTTTTTCTGCTACTGTTTTTCCCTCACATTGTGAGAGACATGAACTAAGCAAAGCAATCCATTGACTTTTACAAGATGGCCAACTGCTTTGAACTGTTTGTCCAAACAATTGATTTCTTTCTTTAAAAAAAGACAATGTGATGTAAAATTGTATTTCTGAAGTACAACTGCTTATCTGCGCCTGACACCTCATCACAGCATTATGAGAGGTACAAAATTTGTAGTTCTTTCTTGGATTTAATTATCGAGCATTTTTCAACAATAGCCTGACTGCTACTGACATGCAGAATTTCATTTTCTCCAAATATTATGTGTGTGTGCTTCCTTGATATTGAAAACAGTGGCCTCTGTTAGTGCTTATCTTCTTTTGATTCCCAAAGTGGCATAAAGAAGGAAAATACAAAGTAATAGCTACATGCACTAGTTTAGTCAGGCAGCCATCAGGCTTTTTGTCACACTAATATTTGGAAAAATAGAATATGCAGGTTGAAGTTTAATGTTTCAGATATCTCAAGGAAACAGATTTCAAGGAATCACTTTAGCATGGCAAATATGCCCAGAAAGCAAAACAAATCATCATCCAAACAAGGAATGATTGGTCTTGTGGGATTCTTTGTTACAGTTTCCTGATAGCATTCTGACATGTTAATTATCATGTTTATCTCTCTTGCTAGCTATAGTTCTTTGGCTCTTTGGTGTACTTGATGTTTGGGTTTGTTCCCCAAACACAGCAGAAATGAGAAAAGAACCCATTGTTAGAGTTTCAGAGTAACATGAACCAGTCAGTATGGCCTGTCAAAGTACAAAAATTGTGACAGGCAGAACTATGTATTCTTGTGTTTGCAGCTGGTAAAATGGAAGCAGAACTGAAAATATGGGTGAATTTGAATTCATCTATAAAAGAAGTCATAAAATTAAGGAAGTATAGATAACTTAGACACAGGTTAAGTTTTATATTTTATTCCTTTTAAATTAGTGGAAACAATATCTGTATATTGAAACACAGGTTGAACCTCTCTAACCTGGCACTTTCTTGTTCAGCAACATCTGTAATCAAACATGATTTTAGTTATCTGGATGACTACTTATCATGGGTTTCCTGTAGTCCCATAAAGTTTGTTTACAGCCATGAGTCCTGGCTCTCAGTGTTCTGTGCTTGTATTTAGTTATAAATATTTTCTAAGAGCCCAGTAATCAGGAGAAGTGTTGGTAATGCTACTAAACATTATTGACCTCCTGTGGTCTGGCAAATTCTCTCATTCAGCACCGGTCAAGTCCCAAGAGTCCAGACTAGGGAGGTTTAACCTGCACAATATAAAACACAACTTGTATCTTTAAGATATAATTGTTATGTGTGTAAACCAAATTAGGTGGGTAATAAATACAAGATGGTAAGGGTTGGTTGGCATTTTGGGATGAAAAATCAAACATGGTCTATAGAAATAAGAAGTGCTGGTATTTTCCAAGCTGCAGTTTACACAAAGGTTTAGCTTTAGAAAGAATGCTAGTTCTGTTTTATAGTTGCTGCTTAGTAAGCTATTTTGGGAAAAGCAAAATGTTCTTTATATACAGATTGAACCTCTCTTGTCTGCCACCCTCAAGACTTGACCAGCACCAGACAAAAGAATTTGCCAGACCATGGGAGGTCAATGCTGTCTTGCACATGACCAACACTTCTACTACTTACTGGGCTCTTAGAAGACATTTAGGGGTATATTACAGCTAAATAACAGACAGAACGCTGAGAGACAGTACTGGTGGCTGTAAACAAAATTTATGGGACTATGGGAAACTTGGCCAAACCCATGATAAGTGGTTGTCTGGCTACCTAAAATCATGCCAGATTATGGATGTTGCTGGATGAGAGAGTTACAGACTAGAGAGGTTTGGCCTGCACTATTTGATGCAAGCCTCGAATTCTCCCCTGAACATACAAGGTTGCTTGGCTCTGTAGGCCTAAATTTTCTGCAGCTTACTTTGGCTGCCCTACACAAAGCATTAATTTTCAGAAAGTACTGAGTCATCACTGTCTGAGAATCAGTGTGTTTCAGCTTGGCATCCAAACAGCAGTAGTTACTTTTGAGAACTTAAACTGCGATCTACTTTAAGCCAGCAAACAAAATGTAAGAATTTATAAGATAATGGGACACTAGTTGGCAAATAAGTTCTCTGAATCACAGCAATGACCACATATCCAAATGTCTTTTATTTTAATTTTAAAACCCAGTAATATAGTAGATAGTGTCACATATGCTTATGGGGTAGCCATAAACATAGAGGTAGTTTATAGTAGAATATTAAAAAGTTTCCTTACATGTTATCAGTTCCTGGAAGGTTGAAAAGCTCCTGCATATTTTGTGTTCATAGTGATGGAAAGTTAAGCCAGATCTTAACAAAGTCACTTATGGATAGAGAGGATAATATCTCATCATGTAAATCCATCTTCCAATGGGGCCAAGGATTAAGGCTTCAATTTTTTTGTACCTCACTTGTATGGTACCTCAGCTATCTGATTTACAGCAACATCTTTAAGTTGTTAGAAAGGGGAAACTCCAAAATTGAAAAGTCCTAAGTTATTAGTATCTGGAAACATTAGCATTCACCTTATTAGGAAGCATTATTCTCCACAATGGCATTGTCATAATGAGCCATGGATAGTCAGGCCTATGGGGCAGAGTCAGAGCCGAAGATCAGAACTAAAATCAGAAGCTAGGAAACAAAGTAAGTCAAAACAGTAGGCTCTATTGTAGCAGCTGGCTGGGGATCCTCATAATTGCACAGACAGTTTTCTCAGGTCTCCTTCTGGCATACATAAATGCACCCAAGCCTATCGGAGGCCTCAAGAATGCTGGCAGGCCTTCCACAGGCGGTACATCCTGTGGCATCTGACCCCATGAGGCTCACAGCTCTTGGGTGGTGGTGTAAATATAGAAGTCACTCAGGTCATAGGCCCATGGAGATTCACAGGCATCACTGTTTAAACTTTAGCTGGTGAAGAACAAACCTCCACATTTAGATTTTTGAACTTCATTGAGATCACCACACAACACTATGATTTAAACTTTGGGATTTGCTAAACTGTATTGGAAATCTCCCATGGATATATGCCTTTATGAGATCTCAGACACTTTCTGTTTTCTGCCTTCTGCTAGAACTACACTGAAAGAGGATGTTTTTGCTCTTCTGATTTTTATGTTATTTCACAATCTAAGAATCTATAATATGGTCTTTCTTACCTTTATGGAGTATATGAATGTAAAAAAAATGTCCCAAACTATTTCTTTTTATGAAAAATGCAAATTAGGGTCAACTGAAGAATTAAACAAATTCATGTCAGTTTCAGTTGACAGAAAAAGAAGAAAACCCTGAAGTGTCAGAACAAACCATTTTCGTATTTTTAATATGTAGTTGGATTTAAAAAAAAGGTCAGGCTACAGTCACAGGGTGATTTAGGGTTCATTGAGAAATTGACAGTACTGGCAGTGCTGTTTGAACCTCTTTATACCAGAAATACCTAAAGACCCTGTTTCAAATGCCATTCTCATGTTCGGATTTGAAATCAAGTCATGCCCACAAATAATTGGCTGGCCTCATCGCTGGGCTATTGGTTATGCCGATGGTGGGGATTTCTCAGTCTCTGTTGTTGAAGCAGCTCCCCTTTCTATGAAATGCTTGAATAGTCATGACCAAGAGGACAGACTCAAGAGGATGGTGGCTAGCATATTCCTATTAGATGTGGGCAAATCTCTGCTCTTATCGATAGCTTCTTTAGAAGAGACTAGTCTCATATGTATATCCACCATCATGAGGCACTCACTGTAATGTAGGAGGTATGACTTTAAGGCCCTATGCCATCATAAGGTTTCAAACTCTTGTATCCCACATCCTAAACATGTTCCAAATCAACATGCAGGCAGTTAGTGCCTTTACATTGTTTTTTGTGAATCCAGGCTTTTATTTCTTTTTGCTTTTGTAATGTCCAAACTAAAACACTCTGGCTACCTGTACATGGCAGCTTCTGTTGACAGAGGTCACTGTTGACAGAGAAACCAAGCAAAACTTCTGTTGACAGATAGTATCTACACACAAAAGTAGACTAACAGAGCAATTTGCTCTGTTGACTAAGAGCAGCTACAGTGTTCTGCCCTCTCTCAACAGAACGGCTGACTGGAAGCTCTGCAAACAGGGAACCGGAAGCCTTCTCTGTCAACAGAAGTGTCTACATGGGTGCTCTATTGACTAAACACTGTTGACAGAGGTTCTATACCTGATCTGGAACAGGAATAATGATGCCGACTGAATATCTGGGTTTTGTTGACAAACTCTCAACAGAGCGCTTTAACCATGAAGATGCTTGGCAAGTTTTGTTGACAAAAGCTCACTTTTGTTGACAGAAGATGGCCATGTAAACACAGCCTCTCTGTGATAGACTGTACTCTTTTGTTCACCTTTTTTATGTAACTATAATAAATTTTGTATGAAATGGGCCTTCTGAGGTATCGTGAAAACTCATACTCTGCTGAGCATTATTGTTCTAGTAAAATAGCTGTATGTAAGCTTATAAGATTCTACAGTACAACATTGCTGGAGCATGTCCAAAGCTTGAAAGGTGGCCCAAATCAGTTCTTCAGAATCAAAAAGGTGGAGGGCCTAGTTGAAGCAGTCCAGAGAGACTGCTGTAAGCTTAACAAGATGAGGTTTTTCTCTCTGTAAGTACACCAAACTTATTAAGTTAGGAATTATTTTATCTCCTGTCTTTTATTTTCCTTGTGACCAGTTCTGATTTTTCACTTGTCATCACTTAGCATCTATCTTTCTGTGGTTAATAAACTAGTTCTACTGATTTACCTAAACCAGTGTGTGCTTGGATCGAAGTGTTGGGAACCTTAACTAGAGATAACATGTCTGTGCATATCCACTGGTGAAATGTCAGACTTTCTAAGAACTTGTATTGTCTAGAATGGTGCTGGTTATACAGGATGAATGTTTCTGGGAAGTATGTGGGACTGGAAAGTTGCTGGTATCATCCTATATACAAAATTCATGAGTGGCTAGCCAAAATAATCACACAAGTCAGTGGAACATTATGTTGCATTAACTGGCCAGGGTGGTTGTTCTGTCAGCAAAGCAATGTAAAATGTGCACTAGTTTGGGGAGTTGAGGAGAGACAACTGGTTAAGGTTTCAGATTGTACCCTGGGGAACATTGCACTTTGCCACACCCAAAATTAAACATTCCCAACTTTTCTGATTAATTTTGGGGTTGGGTGGAACAGATCATCTTTTTCACTTTTTGTGGACATGCAAGATAAGCAGAAAATAAGCTATTTGTACAGATGTAGCTTCCATTTCTGTGATGGCCACCATCTTGTCAGCATCAGGGACTGAATAGGAGCTTTCTGAGTTAAACACATGGGCCGTGTCTACACTAGCCCAAAACTTCGAAATGGTCATGCAAATGGACATTTCGAAGATTACTAATGAAATGCTGAAATACATATTCAGTGCCTGATTAGCTTGCAAGCGGACACGGCACTTCAAAATTGCTGTGGCTTGCTGCCGCATGGCTCGTCCAGATGGGAGTCCTTTTTGAAAGGACCCCGGGAACTTCAAAATCCCCTTATTCCTATCTGATGAAGTTGGTGGGGTCCTTTTGAAAAGGCCCCCCATTTGGACGAGCCACGCGGCAGCAAGCCGTGGCAATTTCGAAGTCCCGTGTGAGGTCTGTAGAATTTGATCTAAAGTGACAAACTCCAAAATAAGCAGCTATAACACTCAGATATTCTCTCTGGATTGTGCAGAGTGGCAGGGGACATTAGGGTGACCACATTGCCCTGTGGCAAATATGGGACACTGACCTCAGGGGATGGTGTTTTGCTGTTCCATGTCAGGGATCCTCAGCAATGGGAGCAGCTGCCTCACAGTGAGACATCAGGGATGGGGGGCCTACAGCCTCCTAATGAGGGAGAGTGGAGAATGGGGGCTCTACAACCTCCTAGCAGAGGGCTGCCAAGAAATTAAGAGGCTGCCCTGTGGTGGAGCTCTCTGGCAGTGTGGCAGGGAACAGAGCAGGTGCTCAGCGATGGAGCTCCATGGCAGCGGGGCCTGCTGCCTCGAGACACCAGGTGCCAGGGAACAGAAGCCCCACAAAATATGGCAGCTTAAATAAGGGACTGTACCGGTAAAAACAGGACAGATGGTCACGTTGTGGACATGTAAAATGCACTTACCAGTGCAGGAGTGGATCTGTGCATGTAGAGACAGAGAGAGGGTGGAAATCTTTCTTTATTATGTGAGCCTAGCCAGGAGGTGGGACAATCAGGGACAAGTAGTTTAAGTAAGCTTTAAAATCTAGTGGAATATATTAAAAATAGAAAGAAAGGAGCAGGTGGAGATAGGACAGAGAGTTTCCATTGTTTAACATCACTCCAATTCTTTCTTTACTAGAAACAGATGGCTGCTATGAAATGGGATTCTTTTCTGTTTCATAAACCTTAGTACAGTATAAAGTAAAATTGTTCTTGTACAGTGATGTTATAACAGTGGGAAAGAGCATAGGTCTACTTTTCAGGGGCAGGAGAACGGATGAAAGAGAGCAAGCTTTCCTCTTTAGTATATGTGATTGGTTTTGGCAGGAGAGGTGAAGGTCACCTTGCAGTTTTGCTAAAAGACCACTTTTGTTATGATTTGTATGTGATGGTAGAACTCTCATTCACATCAGTTAAGTGGTTCCTGGAGAATATAGCAGACACTTAAATATAATGGACAAATAGACATTTGCACAAAGTTGTAAACGAAGCACAATATGTGAAATTTCGTTCAAGTGCAGCAAAATTGTATATGATTTATGTATGTGGGGAATGCTTGGTACTTTTTTGTAAGCTCAGAAACACTTTACAAATTAGTAACTGTGTACAGCACACTGTAACTTATACGCATTTTCCCAGTATGTTTCTTGACTGCTGTTTGTTCTGCTTCCCCTTTTTCACTAGCAACAAAATGGCTCCTTCTGTGTTAATACATTTTCCACATTTTCTGCAGTAAGCAAGATACATTCTGATCTTTCTATATTCCGTGGTATAAAATGTGCACTTTGTTCATTAATAAGCAGTACAGGACACTACCTACATTTAAAGTCTGTCATGAAGTCCTGCATGAAAAATATCACATAGTAATAGTGAGAGATGTACATTTATATATATGCAACTTTATGGTTAGAATGCAGACTCATCCATATGGCCACTCAGGCGTGTTCTATCTTTAACAGCATAAAGAGACTGGCTGGATGATTTTAAATTCCCAGACATTTTCCTCTGCTCAGTTTCTGTGTTTGCGCTACTCCAGTTACCAACCAATAGCTTTCTTTCTCTTTGATTGTCAGTAACACCAAGCAGCCAGTATCGAACCAGAGTTTGGGTTTTGCTTTTTTTTTTTTGTGGGGTGTTCTTTTATATTTTTTTGTTTTTGTGTCATTGCTTCCATCCTCTTCTTCAGCCTGCCTATATCACAGCTCATTGACTACTTGAGTATTGGATGGTCTGTTGATAGGTCATTCTATTGCTATGGTTTGGTTAATGTTGGTTCCCCGGGAATAAAAATACTTACAGCCTTCAAGAACCAAAACTTAGTACGACCAAACACAAATGGTGGCAACAAAGAACGGAGAATTGTAAGAGTGATGCACAGACTGGTTTGAACAAAATAAATCCAAACCTTCACCTCTCCCTAGACCAAAATGCAAAACAAATTCTCTGAATGTTTGAAAAAGTTCTGAACCTTTTTACTTGCCTATTGCGGTGGATCTTTTAGGAGTGGGAGAGGGCTTTCTCCTATCCCTGAAGAGATCTACTTTCTACTCAGTTGGATTCGTGTCAGCAAGATCCATTAGTCCTTCTCGGCCTTGGATACAGTATTTTTAAATGCAAATGGACTGCATTTCATGCCCCATTGTGTTTGTAAAATCACCAGAACAAATATGAAACTATTTCCCAAGGTTAGCAGGAAGGAAGGGAGTTATCTACTGTGCTCTGGAATTTTACTATCCATCATTGATTTCCATGAAGTCCTACAATGGAATAAGACAGTTCCACCTGAAGCCTACCCACTGCATGGGGAAAGCTGTCTGTCTGTTTATCCTCTAAAGAGGAAGCCTGCTTTCTAGCAAGATAGCCTGGATCAGCTGTGCCATGTCTGTCAGCTAAAGGGGATCTGCTAGAGGAAGAGTTTGCAGTAAGAGGGTTAGAGGGTATGCTTACTGTGGATGGTTATGTTGGGAAAGTTAGGACATTTGAGGTAGATGGTTATTCAAAATCTATAATTTCTGGTGCTTATCAAAACCCTTTGAGGTTTGTCCACCACTAAGACGTTATGCACTCCCTCCCCACATAACATGGTCTCTTTCTGGAGCATTTGTTCAGTTAGGGTGTGTCTACACAGCAAATTTTTTTGTATAATGACCGCTATTCTGAAATAAATTTTTGGACATCTACACAATAAAACCATTATTTTGAAATAATTTTAAAACCACAAACAGCTTATTTTGAATTCTGTAAACCTCATTTCATGAGGAATGGTGCCTAGTCTGAAACAGATACTTTGGAATATGGAGTGTATAGATAGGAAAGAAGGGCTATTTTGAAATAAACTATAGTACATCCAGAGGCTCTAATCCAAAATAGACTGTATTGTGTTCTGGACGCTCTATTTCAAAATAGCTCAGTATTATTTCAGTACTCAGTTTGGCTGCATTTACATTACATTCCCCTTTCAGAAGGGGAATGCAAATGCGGCTGGTTGGAAATGCAAATGAGGTGCTGATATGCATATCATGTACCTCATTTGCATGATAGTGGCCACTCACTGTTCTGGAAGTGCTGATTTTTGAAACAAAACAAGCAGTATAGATGGGGTTCATTCCAAAGGAAACCCACTTTTGAAAGCACCCTTCTTCCTCATATTTTTCAGGAAGAAAGGTTCTTTTAAAAACAGGTTTTCCTTTTGAATGAACCTCGTCTACATTTCTTGTTTCGTTTCCAAAAACAGCACTTCCAGAAGAGCGAGTGTATGCCTTTATGGAAATGAGACGTGCAATATGCAAATCAGCTGTTCATTTGCATTTCTGATTGGCTGCATTTGCGTTCCCGTTCCGAAAGGGGAATGTAGCATAGATACAACCACTGTATATAGACATACTATTTCAAAATAAGCTGTTCCAGAAAATCTCTTCCAGAAATAGCTTATTCTGAAATAATGCTGATGTGTAGACATAGCCTTAGTGAATTGATCAGCCATGCCTTGTGATCAGTTAGCATGAGTGCAACAGTTCAGTAATGCACAGTGTTATGTCACTAAGATCAGCTGAAAGGGCTTGACTTGTAATGTTATCAGAGTGCTTCCCTGTAGTTGCCTTTGCAGTGTGTTGCAATTTACTACTACCATTACCAGGGGAGCAAAGGCTTCTACAGCCTGTGTGGCAAGGGGGAATTCTTTTTGATGCAATTTTTGCCTCTGCAGCAAATGTCCAAAAAAGGGCTGGGGTTCACAGCTGCCGCTTGACAAAGTGCTTCAAGCTTATCTGTGTCATTCTGCTAGGATATATGGATATTTTTAGCTTTGGTTTCTGCCTTATTGCAGAGCATCATAAAACAAACACTTGTAATAGGCTAGCAGTGTTTGGCCTGAAATACTCCACTCTCAGAACAGATGTTGATGTTACTGGAGGAAGAGTTAAATTGTCTCTGAATTTCTATGGCAAATTACTTGTTTCCCTAGCTGCAAACAAGAAAAGTGGGAGTAACTCTCGAGAGAGATGGAGG
This sequence comes from Carettochelys insculpta, assembly GCF_033958435.1. Classification (NCBI taxonomy): domain Eukaryota; kingdom Metazoa; phylum Chordata; order Testudines; family Carettochelyidae; genus Carettochelys; species Carettochelys insculpta. The sequence continues at coordinate 305,072,909 of NC_134137.1, read as the reverse complement.
ATCTAAGGTGGAGAGGCAAAACAATCTTGGGATAACCGTCTCTTGCAGAGGAAGAAGGCTTGAGTTAAACTTTTTGTTTTAGTTCAGTTTTGTTTTGTTATGTTATGTTTTGTTTTTAAGTATAGCAAGACTCCAAGAATAGGGGTGAGGATTTGTTTTCTGCCCAAGCTGCAGACATAATTATAGAGCAGGTTCAGGAAGGCGCTGCTCCCAGGCTGCTCACATGATCCCATTGACATTACTGATCATCTCACTCATGCTTAGGGAAGATTGGGCTCCTAACTCACAGAGAGTCTGTTCTCCCCTTTCATTTGTATGTTCAGTTCCCACCAGTACTAATGGGACTTTTCAATACATATTGACAGACAAATTAGATATCTTTTCTATTTCCATCACTTGGTATTTATGTAGCTGGAGACCTTGACGACTGCACCAAGAAAACTGCTCTTTTTCCACTAGAAACACTTTTAAAGAGAGGAGATGGTGATGATGTGGGAGAGGCTCTTTTTCCTTTTGCCTTTAGTGTTCTCTCCATTCAATTACCATTTTAACTCAAGCTTTTACATTCCCGTCTTTTTTCTTGGTTCTTGCCCGTCACCTTGAAATTCCTCCTAGATACTAACAGCACTTCTACTGATGCGCTGGCTTTGTTTTAACAAGGGTCTGTTCCAGTGCTGGCATTAATCGATGACTTGGCTATTGCCAGCAACCCTAAAACGCCACTTAAGAGATGGCTGCTAGATTTAATACATCATTCCTTGAACACCTAATGTCACATAGCAACACTGTAGTATCCCTGCTAGCCTTGGGATTAGACATAGGTTAAAAATATGTAACAGTTCTGTCATGGGTTGTCAGCAGTGTTCAGAAATCTAGGAGTTCCTCTTGAAATTCACAAATCTGGCTGATGGAAATCCCAACCCAGAAAACTGGGAAAAACTAAATAACTAATAAACTAAATACCCTCCCTGGCCAACCTTGGTAAGCATTGCTTCTGCTCTTGCAGGCATGGTCTGTGTGTAACTTAAAGAGAAGTTTATTAAGGGGGGAGATATCACAGCATTCATTTGGGAAAACTAAACAACAGATCTAAAGTATGTTTGTACAAATTAAAAGTGTCAATGAAGCTATTGACAAGCCTGGTGCTAAATGTCACTCCACCAACTAGTTAGTCCATTCTGTGAATAATACTTGGCATAAACTGTGTATACCTATGTCTACACTACAAAATTTTGTTGACAGAAGAGGCCGCCTGTCAACAAAACTAGGAAGCGTCCACACTACAATGCATTCTGTCTAGAATCTATCAACAGAACACAGCCTTTTTCCCAGCAGAGTTATGTTTTGAAAGTTTGAGGTATAGCACCTCTGCAGACAGATTCTGTAGACTTAAAAATAGTGTAGACACTCTGGGAGGCCCTCTGCTGATGGAGAGGGCTTCAGGTTCATTTGAAAGCCCTGTTTGCAGAGCTCCTGGGCTGGGTCTACACTACAGAGTTTTGTCAACAGAAGGGACCTTCTGTCAACATGACACAGGGAGCACCCACACACTTAAAGCATTCTGTCGACAGAGTCTCGACAGACTCTGCATTTTCCTTGACAGTATTATCCCTCAAAAAATTGAGGCATAATAATCTCTGGGCAGAGTACTGTCAACAAAAGTGCAATATAGACATGTCTGTCGACAGAAGGCAGGGCAGTCTGGCCACTCCCTGTCAATAGAGGATGTCGACAGGGGAAGCCCCATTAGGTGTGGATGTGTTCTGTGGACAGAGGTTCTGTTGAGAAATACCTGTCAACAGTGACTTCCCACCCTGTCTCTGCTCCACCCCTTCCTGCCCCTGCTCCACCCTTTCCTGCCCCTGCTCCGCCCCCTTGCCTAAAGCCTCCTCCACCAAGCAATGTGAGTCGGGGATGACTGGGGGACTCTGACACAAGGCACAGCACTGGTTGTCCCTCTGCCCCATACTCACTGCAATGGCAAGAGCCAAAGTGACCCAGCAGCATGCTCCACTTCACCCTTAGGCCCTCTCCAACCTGCTGCATTCTGCTTCACTGTGGCAGCAGGAGGTGGAGCATTCTGAAATCAAGACTGGATTGCTATCCTACCTACTGCTGCAGTGAAGCAGAGCACAGCAGGCCGTGAGATGAGCAGGGGAGCACAGCTGGCTTCTGGATCACTCTGGCTCACAAGGCCTTGCAGTGTGGAGAGGGCCAACCCCTGCTGCTGCCCTATGCCAGGCTTTCCAGAAATTGCCAGGACTACTCTTATCCCCACAGGTCCTTTCCAAAGGACAACTGAGGTGGCTGTCATAGAGACCCCCCAAGCGCAGGGCCTGGACAGCCTCCCAGAGCCATCCAATGAATGGCATGGCTGTGCCTTTAACTAGTCTATGCAAAATTGACTCAACACCCAAACAACGTAACAACCTATCTGTCAAGAAAGAGAAGACTGAACTATTGAAAAACTGCTATCTTGTGGTGCTTAAAGACATAGCAAAATATTTGATGCAGCCGCCTGTTTTGTTACCAGTCATAGCTTTTCTTTTCACGTTTCATATGGATTTTCTTATAAAACCAATCAACTGGACAAAACAAGATACAGCATATTGAATTATACTTTTTGTCATGAAATGTCCAATCTCTTAGAAGTCAGAGACTCTTGGCACAGACTATGGTCAGGACTCACATATCTATCTGCTATGTGAATTTCTTCATACCTTTCTGCCAATTTTGATCTCACGTCATACCAGTAACACTGATATTTCAATCCTACCCACTCTCGGGCAGAAATTCAGTTGCACTAAACTATCCACAGTATTTGAATTGTCATGATAGATCTACTAGTAACTGGCAGAGGAGTACCAAAGTCATTTTTTTACTTTTTCCTAAGATCTTGTTTGGTCACCGGGTCTTCAGAAAGGACAGTATCTTGCAATACATGTCCTTTTCATAATTAAGTTACAGCTTTATAACTTAACTCCAGACCTGGGAGTCTGTACTGGGACCAGCACTGTATCTGAAAAAAGGGATAAACAGTGAGGTAGCAAAATTTGTAGATGAAACAAAACTACTCCACATAGTGAAGTCCGAAGCAGATTGTGGAGAGTTACAAAAGGACCTCACAAGATTGTGTGATTGGGCAACAAAATGACAATGAAATTCACTATTGATACATGCAAAGTAAAGCACATTAGAAAACATCAGCCCAACTATAAATATAAAATGACAGAGTCTAAATTAACTGTTCCCACTAAAGAAAGAACTTTTAGAGTCACTGTAGATAGTTGTCTTAAAACATCCACTCAATATGCAACAGTGGTCAAAAAGGCAAACAATGCCGGGAATCATTAAGAAAGAAATAGAGAATAAGATATAAAATATCATATTTCCTTTATATAAATCTATGATATGCCCATATCTTGAACACTGTGTGCCATTTTGGTCATCCCATCACAAATAAATATTGAAATTGGAAAAAGTGCACAAAAGCGCAACAAAAATAATTAGGGGTATGAAACGGCTTCTCTATGAGGAAAAATGAATAGGACCAGAGGTGAAACTGGGCTGGTGGGGTCTGGGACTGTGCACTGATAACAACCAGCCATTGGTATGGGCCTGCACACAGCTGAAATTAAAACTCACAGGGCTGTAATGTTGTTGCCCTTTTTTGCCTCTCGGCAAAAGTGGCAGCAAAGCTTACAGGCAGGACAGCTGATGTGAAAGGGGCTGGGGAAGAACAAAAAGGGGCAGCTATCCTGAGGACCAGCAATTGAAAAGATCCTGGTTCCCAGATGCTTTAGCAGCAGCTGAGAGCCACAAATCCTTCATATAGCTGCTGGAGCCATGGGCTGCTGGCTTTCATCACTATGTATGGTGTGTCACATATGAGTGATACATACTTTTGAAGGAGCTGAGCATAAAGACACATTATGAATTTTTTTGTATATCTTTATTACTTATTTTCTGCTAGAGGTCCCTATGAAAATTCAGGGCCAATTATACTAGGTACTGAATATACACATACGGGAAAAGACAGTCCCCACCTCGAAGACATATCTATTTACCACTAATTTGTTTATGCACTCATTGAAGTCACTGCTGAAGCAGCTCTCCTCTTTTATACACTATGCATTAGTTGTGTATAAAAATCACATAGATGTAGAATATTACATCTATAAAAATCTTCATCTCTTAATGGGACCGTCTGCTTATGCACAATGAAATACCAAGAGTAATATGATATAATGGCTGAACAGATTTGGATTAAAAAGCCCTCACAACCTCATTCCTCGATCAAATCTTGCACTAAGTAATTTTTTTGAGATTTAGTGGGCTGGGGAGAAATGGTAAAAGCATTTTTGTTTTGCTTTTGCCAATACTTTTAATTTAGCCATCTCACTTGGGCCAGGTGTACACCAGAGGAAAAAATTGATTTAGGATACGCAACTCCAGCTATGGAGAGGGAGAAATTCTCCCTTCAGCTTCCCTTATTTCTCATGACTATGAGAAGTACTGGGTTGATGGTGGCACCCTGATCATTTGATTTAGCATGGCCCTACTCGGCATGCTAAATTAAACCCCAGAAGATTGACCAACACCATATCAGTCTTCCAGTAAGTATAGACAAGCACTCTATTATTGGCTTTTGTCAAAGAAGCCTCAAAATATTCATAGAAAATCTGCTCATAGGAAATTTCCAGCTTTCTTGGCTTAAAGGCTCCTTTTCTGTAGCTTTTGTTATGGATCTCAGCTTTCAGTGGTTCAGTCTGTCATAACAGGTGTGACTATCAACTGCCTTAAACTTTGCAAGGTCACATCTGCATAAAAATGGAGTGAAAGACTCCCATTTGGATTTCCCAATTTATACCTGCTTGGCATAGTCACTTTCACTTGGTCATGGTATATGGCAGTGAAAAATCAGTCCAATTGTGTTCTGTTTAAGTTTTGCAGAATCCTGCATGGTCTAGTGACACAAAGGTATGAAATAGTCAACTGAAATGCCTTTTCTCTGGCTAGGTAGGTGGGCGTTGGATCTCATGGTGGATCTCATGGTGCCCAGCCCCTGTTCCACTGAACAGATTCAGATTTTGTATTCCCATAGGAATAGTACATATTGACTTTCTAATTTTAACCCATGATCACCATTCTGTTTATACCATAGTACTCAAATATATTAAAACAAGAATAAGTTTGTCGTCAAAGGACAGATATTTAAATGATATTACATAAGAATACTGGAAATGCATGGTTGTACCTAAAACAAAATCTTAACATGCTTTCTAGTACCTAAACTTAACTCACAATACATTCCCTTGTCTACAGGGCAGATTACCCCAAATCCTTTTCCCAGCATTTTCAGCCAGGATGGCTGAGATATTGTTTTCATAAGACCAAGCCTGCTGGCAACTAGTCTTCTAAGACTAAAGAATATCTGGGGAATTCATCTACATCCCAGATAAACCAGAACTTTTGATTATATTTTTTTTCCTGAAGGCAGGGCCACCCAGCCCTGTTAATTTTCTTTTGAAGTCTCTGTAATCTTTCTATTAGCATATGACTTAGCAGAGTAATAGATTTCAGTTATAAGGCACATGCCACATAATGGTTATATAAGGAAATGAGTGTCTTCCGTCTGGGGAAGTTTATATCGGGGCAGGCATGCACCCTCTAAACACAAGGCCTTAAGAACATAATTTCCAACATCTTACATTTTATTCATGCAACAGTCTTGCAATGATTATGGTAACCAGTGTGGGGGAGCCTTTCACTAGAGAAAGTAAGTCACAGTCTTTGGGAGACTAAGACCCAACATGTCCTGTCTTGCTGGTGTATCCTCAGGCCCTCTGTCAGTTGGCACACTGAGGGTCACTGTGGATTCAGTTTCAATTGGTTTACTTGCATAAGTACTATTCACCTGGAGAAAGAACTGGATGGATGGGCTCTCTCTTTTAAATAGCCAAATTGTAGACTGTTCCTTGGACATACCTGGAAGTGGAACAGAAAGCTGAGCCGAGATCAAATGCTCACTCACCAGTGCCTCTAGATCCAATCACAGCTTTCCATACAACCAAATTATCATATCCTGGAAGGGAAGAAGAAAGCTAATTCTATTACTTTGATACATGTGCCATTGTCTTCAGTGGAAAATATTGTTGTTTTATTAATCAATAGAAATAAAAATGTGTTCAAGGATCTGAAACTCAAAAATCAGTGCCACAGAAAGTAGAAATTAGGTCAAATTACAAAGGATGGATATATACAAATAACACAAGTATGTGGAAACAAAATTAAAAGGCCGATATACAAGACAAGATTAAACTGCCTAGAGATGTAAAGGGCAATGAGAAAACATGCAATAAACAAATTAGAAGCAAGAAGAAGTCCAAGGACATGATGGCTACGTCTACACGTGCACGCTACATCGAAGTAGCTAATTTCGAAGTAGCGACATCGAAATAGCCTATTTCGATGAATAGCGTCTACACGTCCTCCAGGGCTGGCAACGTCGATGTTCAACTTCGACGTTGCGCAGCCCAACATCGAAATAGGCGCTGCGAGGGAACGTCTACACGCCCAACTAGCACACATCGAAATAGGGATGCCAGGCACAGCTGCAGACAGGGTCACCGGGCGGACTAGCCCTTCCGGGGCAACAGCTAGCCGCTCCCTTAAAGGGCCCCTCCCAGACACACTCAGCCTGCACAGCACGCGGTCTGAGGAGCCATAGGCACACAGACCCCGGGCGCCGCAGTCATGGACCCCCAGCAGCAGCAGCAGCAGCAGCCAGAGGTCCACCCAGCCCTCCTGGCAGGAGCAGGGCTTGCCCTGCTCCGTGCCATGCGGGAGGCAGCTGAGCACCTCCTTGCCCCAGAGAAGGAGATGCCCCCAGGGCAGCAGGGCTCAACCCCTAACCCTGCAGCACCCCGCCCCCCCCCCGCCTCACACGCCGGCAGCTGTGGAGCTACCCCACCAGCACCGACTGGTGGGAGCGGCTGGTGCTTGGGGAGTGGGACGATGACCGCTGGCTCAGGAACTTCAGGATGAGCCAGCAGACATTTCTGGAGCTGTGCCAGTGGCTCACCCCTGCACTCAGGCACCAGGACACCGCCATGCGGCATGCCCTCACAGTGCAGAAACGGGTCGGCATCGCTGTCTGGAAGCTGGCCACTCCAGACAGCTACCGAGCCGTGGGCCAGCAGTTTGGTGTCGGCAAGGCCACCGTCGGGGCTGTCTTCATGGAGGTAAGCGAACCCACGGGGGGAGGGCAGGGCAGGGCAGGGGAGGCGGGCCAGAGCAGGGGAGGGCAGCGCAGGGCAGGGGGGCCAGGGCAGGGGAGGGGAGGGCAGGGCAGGGCAGGGAGGCCAGGGCAGGGGAGGGCAGGGCAGGGCAGGGGGGCCAGGGCAGGTCAGGGCAGGGCAGGGGAGGGAGGCCAGGGCAGGGGAGGGGAGGGCAGGGCAGGGCAGGGCCACGCACACCCTGCTCACCCCTCATTGGTGCTGTCCCATGTGCTTTCTCTGCAGGTTGTGCGTGCCATCAACGCCATGCTCCTGCACAGGCTCGTGAGGCTGGGGTAACCCAGATGCCACCATTGCCACCTTTGCCACCCTGGGCTTCCCCAACTGCTTCGGGGCTCTGGATGGGACTGACATCCCCATCCACGCCCCGCATCACAGTGGAGGACAATACCTCAATCGAAAGGGCTACCGTTCTGTCGTCCTCGTGTCCACCAGGCCTTGGTGGACAGCCAGGGACGTTTCCAGGACATTTATGTGGGCTGGCCTGGCAGCACCCACGACGCCCAGGTTTTCCGGAACTTGGGCCTGTGCCGCCGGCTGGAGGCGGGGACCTACATCCCCCAGCGGGAGATCCCTCTGGGGGACACCACCATGCCCTTCTGCGTCATCGCAGATGTGACCTACCCCCTCCGGCCGTGGCTCATGCACCCCTACACGGGCCATCTCTCCGCTAGCCAGGAGTGCTTCAACGAGCGCCTGAACCGTGCGCGCCAGGTGGTGGAGCGCTCATTTGGCCGCCTGAAGGGATGCTGGAGATGTCTCCTGACCCGCCTGGATGCAGGCCCCAACAACATCCCCCAGATTGTGGGTGCCTGCTGCGCCCTGCACAATTTGGTAGAGAGGAAGGGGGACACCTTTTTCCAGGGCTGGGCTGCGGAGGCCGGCAGGGCAGACGTCCAGCCACCTGCTGCCCCCAGTCGGCAGGTGGACCCCGAGGGGATCCGGGTCCGGGAGGCCCTGCGGGCCCACTTTGATGAACAGGCCGCAGGGTGAACTCTGCCCAGGCCCCCTACTGCCCGCCCCTTCCTCCACCACACTCCTGCCCCAACGCCTACACCATGGAGCACCCCACCGCACCCCCCTCCCACTTGTCCTGGACAAATGACAGCACGCACTTGTGGCTGAACGTAAACTTTTTTTTTTCTTTCCGAACCTTTTTTTTGGAACTGTAAATAAATATTTGAACCAAAAACCAAAAACTATGTACAAACATGTTGAACAAAAGCAATATGTACAAAAATAAAACAATACAAAGAAACAACAGTCCTCAATAATCAAAAGAAAACCAGGGAGGATAAAGGGGAGAACTATTTACATGGGGGGGACGGGGCAAACTGGGGGCAGAAAAGAACAGGGTCCAACTATATACAAGGGGGGGGGCCACGTCCCGGGCCCCTCACCCCAATAGCCCGGCACTGGGCGTTGGCGGCCGGGAGCCCCGCCGCGGTCGCAGCCTGGTCCGTGGCTGGGTGGGGGCAGGCTGGACCGTAAGGTACAGTGGCCGGCGAGTGTCAGGTGGCTCCAGGGGTCCCTCGGCGCTCCGGCCCTCGCTGGTGGGTGGCGGAGCGACGGCGGACGGGACGGCGACGGGCGGAGCAGCTGGTGGTGGGGCTGCAGGAGCAGGCAGGGCGGGCGATGTGGCGGCCAGCATGGCATGGGGGGCCACGTAGTCCACCAAGCGGTTAAATGTCTCCATGTAGGCCCCCCATGCCTCCTGGTGCCAGGCCAGCGCCCGCTCCTGCAGCTGGAGGTGCTGCTCCGCGACCTCCAGCTGCCGACGGTGGATGGCCAGCAGCTGGGGGTCCGTCGCCGTTGGCTGTTGGTGGCGCGGGGTCCGCCGTCTAGCCCGCCGTGGGGCCGGTCGGTCCTCAGCCGAGGGGCTGGCCTGGAGCGATGGTCCCGGAGGGCTCTCCGGGACGACTGACGCCTCGCCGGCGTTCTCTTCCGGTCCTTCTGATGGTGCAGGTGCAGGACACAGGAGAGGAGTGGGGAAAGAAGAATGGAGACAGGCGTTAGTGTGGGCCCCGAGCCGTGGCCTTTGTCCCCCCAGCCCTGTGCTGCAGGTTCCCCATCCCCGTCAGATGCTGCTGTGATGGATGGGGTTCAGGGGTCCCCCTGCCCTGCACCCCGTCCCCTGGTGGGAGCGACTCTCACTTCACCCCGCGGGGTCTGAGAGCAGGAGAGGTTTCTTAGGCCACAGATGCCCAGTTTCTCCCAGGAGTGACAGCACCAGCTGTTGGAAGAGACAGTCCTTCCAACCCATCCTGGGAAGAAGACCCCAAGGGGTGCCCCTCTGGGATGCAGCTTTCCCCCTCCTCAGGCTGGCTGCCTTCCAGCTCTCCCTTCCCCTAGCCTCTACCTGTGGGCCCCGCCCTCACCTCCCAAGTCCAAGCCAGCTCGGCTCCTCCCTCCTGTTTGTTCAGGGCAGAGGTGTCACCTGCCAGCTGTAGCCCCAGGATCCTCCTTTGCCCCTGGGAGCTATTCGGCTCTTGTTGCTCATATGTAGCCTGAGTCTCCCTTTGGCACTCCCCCCACTCCATCACATGCTGCTGCTGCAGGGTGTCCCACCCCCTCCTCCCGGGGGCCCCTCGAGGTTCTGCTCCCCCCTGGCCCAGGGATGGGGCATGGCACTGTCATGCGGGGTGCAGGGGGGGCAGGGGCTGATGCAGTGCTGTGAGGGCCATGGCCCTGGTGTCCTTGGAGCCATGGCCATGTGAGCATGTGGGGGGCCCTGGACACATATCTCTTACCCCCGCCCCTCAAGCCCAGGGGTGTCCACCAGAGGGGGGTACCTACCTGTTGGTCCGCTCCCACGGTCCGGAGATCCCCGGGGGGCAGAGGCCCTGCTGCTGCTCCGGGATGGCAGGAGGAGGATCTGCAGCCTGGATTCTGCAGAGGAGGAGCCCCCCTCCTCCTCCTCCTCCTTCTCCTGCCGCGATGTCCCAGGGGTGGCCTCCGGCGGGGGCCCCCGGGGTGCGGGGCTTGCCTCTGGGGTGGACTCCGTCTGCAGAGCCTGCTGGGGCTCGTCGGCCGAGGTGTCAAGGGTGGCCGGAGGGGAGGAGGTGTGCCGGGGGCCCAGGATGTCCCTGAGCTCCCTGTAAAAGGGGCAAGTGACGGGGGCATCCCCAGATTGGCTGGCCGCATCCCGGGCCCGGGAGTAACCCTGCCGCAGCTCCTTGACCTTACTCCTGATGTGGTCAGGAGTGCGGGCAGGGTGACCCCGGGCAGCCAGGCTGTCGGCCAGCCGAGCGAACGCATCCGCGTTCCGCCTCTTGCTCCCCATTACCTGGAGCACCTCCTCCTCGCTCCAGAGCCCCAGCAGGTCCCGCAGCTCGGCCTCTGTCCAGGAGGGGCCCCGCTGCCGCTTCCCAGCCTGGCTGCCCTGGCTCCCCTTGGGGGGGGTCCCCTGGGAGCGCTGGGGGGGCTGCTGGCCAGCCATCGCAGCTGTGTGGGGGGCTGAGGGTGGTGCAGGCTGGCCACGTGTGCAGGCTGCAGCCTGCACGTTCCCTCAGCTTCCTGCACAGGAAGGGAGGGGGAGGGGACCTATAAGGGGCCGCTCCATGCGGCCACCAGTGAGCTGAGGGGCTGGAGAAAGCGTCTCTCAACCCCCCAGCTGATGGCCGCCATGGAGGACCCGGCAATTTTGATGTTGCGGGACGCGGATCGTCTACACGTGCCATACTTCGACGTTGAACGTCGAAGTAGGGCGCTATTCCGATCCCCTCATGAGGTTAGCGACTTCGACGTCTCGCCGCCTAACGTCGAAGTTAACTTCGAAATAGCGCCCGACGCGTGTAGCCGCGACGGGCGCTATTTCGAAGTTAGTGCTGCTACTTCGAAGTAGCGTGCACGTGTAGACGCGGCTGATAAGCCCATTACTCAAGGAGGGGGGAAAATCACAGAAAATGTGGAAATGGCAGATGTGTGAAATGATATTTTTTATTCAGTTTTCACTGGAAAAATAGTCATGATTGAGTGTCTAACATAGTGAATGTTAGCGAATCAGGAGCAAGGCTAAAACAGGTAAAGAACAAGTTAGAATTACTTAGATATCTTGAAGTTATCAGGGCCTCATGAAATACATGCTAGAATCCTCAAGAAGCTCAGTGAGATGATATCCAAGACATTAGTTATTATCTTTAAAGCATCATGAAAGATGGGAGACTCCAAAGGATAGGAAAAGGGCAAATACAGTACCAGTCTATATAAATGGCAAATAAGGACAACCTGAGGAATTACAGAACAGTCAGATTAACTTCGACACCTGAGAAGATACTGCATCAAATAAGCAATCAGCTTGCAAACACCAAAAAAGAATAAGGTGTCAAGTAAAAGTCAGCATAGCTTTGTCAAGTACAAATCACATCATACAGCCAGATGGCTTTCTTTGGCAGGGTGACTAGTCTTTGTTGATGGGGAGCAGCAGTAGATGTTGTATATCTTGACTTTAGCAAGGCTTTTATACTGTCTCACATGACTTCATAAGCACACTAGGGAAGTACAGCCTAGACTTGCAGTCCCCAACCTTTTCCAGATGGAGACCCATTTTTACAATTCAGGAAGACTTGGTGACCCAAGGCTATTCAAAAATGGGGAGGGGCAGTGCCATAACTAGCTAAATTTGTGCCGGAGGCAAGAATATAAAATTGCACCTCCTCATGTTTATATATTTATAAATTATTTCATAGAAAAGGGGAAATATACTAATAAAATAACACTACATTTACTATAGTTAATCAGATTTGTGGTGATGGAAAGACACTCATACCCAAACTGCTCCCTCTGGCTTAAACCCCACAATCAGGGACTAGGGGAGTCACACTCAGGAGCTAGGAGCTGTTTTTGGTTCTCTGTGCCTTAAATATTGAGTCTGTTCTGGTATGGCTATGGTCTGAAGAAGTGGGTTTGTCCCACAAAAGCTCACCTAATAAATTAGTTTGTTAATCTTTAAAGTGCTACTTGACTGCTTTTTTTGTTTTGCTAATATACAGACTAGCACGGCTTGCCCTCTGTTACTAAAATGGGAAATGATGCAGAAAAGGACCTGGGGTTATAGTATATCACAGTTGTAAGCAAGATATGACAATCATTCCTCTCTACTCCACATGTATTAGACCTCACTTGAACTCTGGTAACCAGTTCTGGTTGCCACTTTTCAGGATTGATGTGGACATGTTGGAGAAAGAGAACAAAAATTATTCAAGTTCTAGAAAACATGAGGAAAAAAACTTCTTCAGAAGAGAAGTGTGTCTAACCAGAGCTGTGAGCAACTGTATCTGTGGATGCTCAGGTAAATGAAGCATCTAGCAGCTGGCCAGGGATAATCCTGGAAGATTGCATCAAGCCTAAAGACCAAAGTTTCCTTGCCCCTAGTCTAGATTATACATAGTCCTGAAATGAGTGCAGGGGAGTAGGCTAAATGATCTCTCAAGGTTCTTCCATTTCTATGATTCTACGAATAATACAACAGCAGAAGTATTTGGGTTCCTTGTGACTCACAGTTCTTCATCTAGATGTTTCTTTTAGCTTTCATTTTTTTTCTTTATTGTAGTAAATGTTACTTTTTTGTTAGTCTCTCCTTCCAGTTCAGAAGGCCTGGGAATGTTTAATTTGCATAGATTAATGAGAAAGATTAGATTAACTGAGAGGTTTGCTTCAGGTAATTTCAAGGTTTTGTAATTCTACTTTAAGTGCATCCTCAGCTTTAATTATTTGCATGATGAAAGAATTTAAATATTTAAAATCAAGGACCAGAGGGCCCATCAGACTTTCTAAATCATTTCTAGTACATACTGGATCTTTAAAACTACAAAAATGCCTAATTAGTGTCATTTTACAATAAAGAGTTTCAACGTTAGATGCAAACTTCAGAAAAAATTGTATGGAAAAGGTTAAGTTTAATGGCAGAATAAAGTATGTCAGTGCAAACTCCTGATGGGCTGGGGGGAATCGTAAATCAAAAGTCATCATGGCATGCACTTGCTACTCATTCTTTATAATTTTCATTCATTAATAACTAATTATGTCTTACAGCTGTGATGTTTGGGGAGAAGGAATAGCAATATATATTGCTAGTTCCAAAATGAAAGATTAAACATGCAGCATCTAATCCTCTCCAACCAAATGCTTTTGATTTCTATTTAAAACAAATGTTTTGAAAATATGAATAGTTTCTTACCATCTCATCTTCTCCTGGTTTGTTCTTCTGAAATTGTTTCATTCTAGGCCATCCGTTTCAGTATCTGGATAACTATACTCTTAATGGTGTGAGGGTACACTTACTGAGCTGCCCTGAACTTTTGCCTGTAGTTTATTCAATTTGTATGGCATATCAACTGTGGCTGTACAGACAGTACAGCATCAGTTAAAACTACATTCTCTTAATGATCATATTGTCTATGGTTACACTAGAGAGTTTTGTTGACAAAACACACCGCATGTTTATACACAAAATAGGTTTTGTCAACAGCATGGCAACAAAACTCAGCACTTTCTCTGGCAGCATTCTGCCTCAAAACGTTGAGGCATAATGCCTTCATCAACAGATTTCTGTTGACCAAACAGCTTTGGAAACTCCCCCAGGAGACCGCTCTTGACAGACAGGGCATCCACAATAATGGGCAGCCTTGTCTGCTGTGCTTCCAGGTGCCTGCTATGTCCAGAGAGAAGCCAGGCAGTCAAGCTGCTCTGTCGACAGAGTGGCACACTCTCCCTATTTGCTTTTCTGCATGGCTGCACTCTGTCAACGGAAGTTTTGTTGGGAAATCTCTTCCAATAGTGACTTCTGTTGACAGATCACTGTAGTGTAACCATAGCCATTGTCTTTGCAACTAAATTCTTAACAATTCCTACATCATTTGCTCGTTCTGAGGTAAGTGAAGGAAGGAATAATTGATCTAAAAATAATGCTATGTTAAAATACATAAGTGGATATGTAGAGAGAGATGCATACTAATATGTGATAATGTAATGATTTGTGATCAAATTTACTAATGGATGAGTTATGTAAGTCATTCCAGCTGCAGGATAACTGTGTTCATAGCATATATTTTAGACATGTAATTTAGAGAAAATTTGATGAGTTTCATTTTTTGTTTTTTTTTGGGTGGATGTAAAAGTACTACTTACCTGCTTAACTGAGAAGTCAGTTTGCTTTACTTCATGTGTACAGAGAGGAAATGCTATTACAGTTTTAAAACTTCTTTATGGGAACTTCAGAAACCGATTTGTAAACAGCTTATAAACAGGAGGAGGGATGGCTCAGTGGCTTGAGCATTGGCTTGCTAGACCCAGGTTTGTAAGCTCAATCCTTGACAGGGTCAATGAGGGGTCTGAGACAAATAGACTTTAAACAAATAATCAGCTGTGGATGGTGATAGGTCCTGTTGTACAGCCAGGGGACTGGACTCAATGACCTCTGGAGGTCCCTTCCAACTCTGTGAGATAGGTATATTTCCATGTATTAAATAACAAATTAATTAAGGTCTGAGAGCTTGCAACCTTCTCCAAATTAGAATGCATGTTAATTCTTACTGGTAAACCTGGAATCTCAACTTGCTAGTGAACCAAGTTTATCCATAGGCAAAGCAAGACACACTAGCAGACTGTAAACTGTCACAGAGGTAAACATGAATATTTTCATTCTATTGTTGACCCAGAGATACTTGATGCTTTGTTTTTATCTGATTCATATTTGGAGGTGGAGAAAAGGGGAAAGAAGTAATACATTTTGACAGTCTAAATAGTTTCTTATATATCAGAATTTAATACATTTAATATGTTGGAAATATCAGAACTTATTGTGTAGAAGAAATAAAAGCAATTTTGATGTTTTCAGCTTCAAGACATGATAGCATATGCAAATACCAATAGTGATTGGAATGTAAGTACTTCAAAATGCAGAATCTTCTCTCTCACTCTCTCGGCAGTCACTCAATAACAAGTAGGATGTCTTCATGTCACCCTCCTATTTGTGAGTTCATTGATGGCTGATGAGCCTGATTCTGGCACCACAGATCTTATCCCAAAAGAGGCAGGTGTTGGTTGGTAGCTGTTGGAGGGCTACAGGGCAGTTTTTGAAGCTCTTTTCCACCTCTCCTTGCCTGCACTGCGATGGGACCTCTCATATTGCACTGCCCTCTCAGGGATTACAGTTCTCCCCAGAGAACAGCCTTGGGCAAGGTTCTCCCATATGTTGACACCAATGCCACACCTTTTCATGTGTGACTTCAGCAAGTCCTTATCTCACTTTTGCTGGGCCCCAGTGCTCCTCTGTCCTTCCTCCAACTTGGAAAACAGAATCTGTTTTGGGAGGCGGTGATCAGATATCCGAACCATGTGACCAGTCCAACAAAGTTATTGATGAATGATAATGACTTCAATGCTGGTCACGTTTGACTCTTCCAAGATGCTAACATTCATGTGCCTATCCTCCCAAGAGATATTTGGGATTCTCCCGAGGCAGCATTAATGATATTTTTCAAGTGTCTTCAAATGACACTTGTATATTGTCCAGGTTTCCCATGCATACAGTAGCATTGGAACAACCACCACATGGTATACAAGGAATTTGGTCTTGGGATAGATGTCCCAGTTCTCAAAGACCCTTTGTCTCAGGTGGTCAAAAGCAAAGCTTGCACGGCTCAGACGATGCTGGATTTCCACATCAATGTTGACTTTAGTGGAAAGATGACTTCCAAAGTATGGGAAGAGCTCCACATTTTCTAGCAGTTCTCCATTGGCTTCAATAGAAGGTATATGAGATTGTCCTGTTGGTGAGGGTTGGTGCAGTACCTTGTCTTTTTGATGCTCAGTGAGAGGGCACGATTCTCGTATACTTCAGTGAAGGCACTTAAGATGATCTGAAGGGCTGCATGAGAAAGAGCAGCGACCATGTTGACATCCATGTACTGGAGCTCTATGATCAAGGTTGTGGAGGTCTTGCTTTTAGCCTCCAGTCTCCTGAGATTGAAAAGCTTCCTGTTCATTCTATAGATAATCTTCATGCCATCTAGAAAGTTGCCATCAATGAGAACAGTGATGGGGCAATGATGCAGCTTTATTTGACTCCCGTTTTGATCTCAAATAAGTCGTTCTGGGATCCATTGTTGCTCAGTACTACAGCACTCATGTTGTCATGAAACAACCTCAAGATGCCAATGAATTTTTGGGGCAGCTAATCTTTGAGAGGATGGTCCATAGGGTACTATGACTGACTGAGTCAAATGCTTTGGTCAGGTAAAAGAAATTCATGTATAAGGCTTGGTTTTGTTCATGATATTTTTCTTGCAGTTGCTCGGCAGTGAAGATCATGTCTGTTATTCCTCAGAATGGTCAGAAGCCACACTGGGATTCTGTGAGAATTTCCTCTGAGAGTGACAGGAGCTGATTTGCAAGGATTCGAGCTAAGATTTTGCCTGCCATTGCCAGGAGGGAGATGCCATGATAGTTTCCACAGTTCGACTTGTCGCACGTCTTGAAGATACGGATCATCAGTGTGTTTCTGAAATCTTGCAGCATCTGCTCCCTATCCCAGATCTTTAGAATCAGGAGATGGAGTTGTTTGTGGAGCTCCAGCCCACACTCTTTGAAGTCTTCAGTGGGATTCCATCTAGTCTGGTTGCCTTGTTGGACTTTATCACTTTGATGGCAGCTTGGACCTCGCTCAGAGTGGGAAGTACAGCAAGATCATCCCTAGGTGGTTGCTGAAAGATTTGGTCAAGGGATACTAGGACCATGGTGAAGGGTTGGTTTGAGAGCTCATTATAGTGCTCCCTCCAGTGCGAAGCGATGGCTTTGCTGTCTTTCAAAAGTTGGGTACCATCTTTTGATCTCATGGTGTTAATTCCATAGTTTCTCAGTCCATAAACAGCTTTCATAGCACTGAAGAAACCTCTTGTTGTGTTAATGTCTGCAAGATGTTGTGACATTCTCATGCCTTCTCGGTCCACCACTGGTTTTTCAGTGTTCTTATTTTATGTTGGACATGCCCTTCTCTCTTCAGTGTACAGCTGATGTTGCTTTGCCATTCTGAACGCAGAAGCTGGACTGTTCTTCCACTTCTACCACCTAAGCCCTCAAAATGGAACAACTGATACATATATCCACTGCCTGTGTGCTGCTCCATGAGTAAAAGCTTCCAGATTTCACAGTCCTGCTCCCATCACCATTAGCCAGTTGCTGTAGGGCTTATGTTTAGGAGAGTAGTATGAAGAGGAAGACACCTGTGCATGATTTCTTTTAACATTGGGGGCTCTTGCACTGCAGCCACCATATGGTTCTTGATGGCTAGAAGGCTCAGGTCCAATGGCATGGGATCCATGATGACTGGGAGTCTTCTATCAGCTTCAGCCTTCATCTGCCTTCACAACTCTTGTAGCATTACAGTTGCTATCCTCCGACTGTTCTGCCATTTAGGACTTTAAGGATCATTCCTCATCTGGACCCTCCTCCTTGACCTTGCCACCATGGGAGATTCCCTACACATCACTCTCGGGTTGATTGGAACACACAAGCCCACTCACCATGGATTAATTCAAAAACTGAGGTTCTGATCTCTTAGGGTCATTAAAGAGCCAAAGGACTTCTTGTAATGTCTCTTTTTGTAAATACAGTAATTTAGATTATTATATATTGTCCAGCTATTCCTAAAATTGATCCAACAGTAATATTTGTATCAAAACAAAAAGCAGTGAAGTAGAACTTTAAAGACTAGCAAAATAGTTTATTAGGTGAGCTTTCGTGGGACAGACCCACCTCTTCAGACCATAGCCAGACCAGAACAGAGTCAATATTTAAGGCACAGAGAACCAAAAACAGTATGCAAGGAGGACAAATCAGAAAAAGATAATCACGGTGAGCAAATCAGAGAGTGGAGGGGTGGGGGGGAAGGTCAAGAATTAGATTTAGACCTTCCCCCCCACCCCTCCACTCTCTGATTTGCTTATGTTGATTATCTTTTTCTGATTTGTCCTCCTTGCTTACTGTTTTTGGTTCTCTGTGCCTTAAATATTGACTCTGTTCTGGTCTGGCTATGGTCTGAAGAAGTGGGTCTGTCCCACGAAAGCTCACCTAATAAACTATTTTGCTAGTCTTTAAAGTGCTACTTGACTGCTTTTTATTTTGACAGCGTATAGACTAGCCTGGCTTCCTCTCTGTTATGTACACCAAATACAACAACCGCTGAAGTAGAACAGAAAAGTTCTGGCATTGCAGAAGATCACAATTTAGGGCAAGAAATATATTTAAGCCTTTGGAATTTTAGATAAGTGGCTTTGGAGATGGAGGCTAACATCCTTTTCTGTAGAAACTGAGAGAACTCTTTAAAAATCATATTTGAGCAGGATCTGAATTTTATTTACCAGGACTTCTACTTCATCTGAAAGTGGCTTCAACAACAGTGTACCCTCTTAACACTATACCAGAATACTGTTAGGGGAGCGCATCCTAGGGAAAGCTATGTCTTCATTGAAGAAAAGGGGTGTGTTTATATCAAGATAGCTAACGGAAGAGAGCTACCTTGATATATAATCCTAGTGAAGGTGAGGCACTGTAGTGTTTACTTTAGTGGAGCTTGCTGAGATCAACTACAGATAAGTAGAAGAGCATTTTCCATTATTAATTACACTGAGGTAAAAAAATCTGTCCTATCCTCAGTAGCGTTTTGCACCAAGATTTTAGTTAACTCAGTATGTTAGCTATATGTGCATATTACATCAGGTTAGCAGTTTCTGACCCAGAAGCTGACTGGCCCTGATCTTGCTTAGTTTGATTTCTGTCTGTGGGAAATGAACTAAAATTGATTTTAAAGCAAGAGGGAAATATACCTGAGAGTCATGTGCTTGCCCTGGGGTGAGATTCTGTAGTAACAAGGGAATAATTTCTTAGCAGAACGTACCAAGCCTGATCCACCTCCCCAGAGTAACACCTTTGATTTTGATAAAGTTACTCCTGATTCACACTGTTGTGATGGGAGACTGTCTAATTAAAAAATATTGCAGGGAGAGTATAGTTTCCTTTTTACTAATTACAGAAAGGTCCATTTCAGTTTTTAACATTATAAACATCTTTCTTCCCTTCTGAGGCCTATCTCTATAGCATCTAGTGTAATTGATAAGAACTCAGAAGATGGCAGTCTATACCTGGCCTGACCATGGGCAAGTCACTTTCTCTGTATCAGGCTCCCCATCTGTGAAACGAGAAGAACAGTTTTTACTTCCTTTATAAAACATTTTGAAACCAACTGATGAAAAATGTTGTATACAAGTTTGGCATGACTACTGTGGATAGTACAATAAAGCTATAATTTTCCCCTTTCATAAAGAAAGAGAACAAATCTTTATACAGGTTGAACCTCTACAGTCCAGCACCTTAAATCCCTAAACAGTGCTGAATGAGAAAATTTGCCAGACCACAGGAGGTCACTATAGTCTAGCATCAAGTTCCACTGTTTACTGGGCTCTTAGAGGACATTTAGGGTAAATCACAGCTAAATAACAGCACAGAACACTGAGAGCCAGGACTGGTGGCTGTAAACAAACTTTATGGAATCATAGGAAACGTGGCCACACCCATGGTAGTCACCTGACTAACTAAATTATACTGGATTACAGATACTGCCAGATTAGATAGGTTCAGCCTGTATCATTCCTATATAGGAAACTTCCTGGAAGGCTGATTTTTATAAAGCAATTCAGCTAATTGAGGGTGTTCAGTACCTTCCATTAAGGGGGTCTATGTTCTTCTGTCTGCCTTTCAGTAAAAACTTTAGAATCATTTTCTAAAGCCAGATTGATTCTGCATACTACCAGGCAAGATCTGAATTATGGCTATGTAGCACTTTACAGACTAACAAAGTAATTTATTAGGTGATGAGCTTTCGTGGGACACAGTCTAACACAACTATCTCTCTGTCACTGAATTATGACTGTTTACCCTATTCTACTTTTAATGTAATTGTGACAAACTCTTCAGACATCTATTCTTTGAAACTGCCTCAGCTGTGAGCTCAGTATGGCTTTAGATAACAGTATAGAGTGTGAGAAACTGAAGTCCAGGAGGCTTTGTGAAACAAAGCTTAGGCCAAGGTTTTCAAAATTGCTGACTCAGAGTGGCTCATTTTCTGGGTTCCCTAGATGCCTAGGTGGGCTTTCAAAATCAGGGCGCTGTAACATGTCTCAAATAGGATGCCCAAAACAGAGGCACCGCACACCACTAATCCTCTAGAAATCTTGGCATTGATCACCCAAATAACTCAAGATTAGAATGATTTCTTTTGTTTGCTTTTGGGGCTGTCATTTGTTCTGTTTTTCTTTGAGGTACAGGAGAATTGGACCCACAGAGCTTGTGACTTTGTACCTAAGGTCTAGTCAGTGCAGAAACATGTAATCAGGATACAGAAAGTTTTACTTTGCAGACCTTTATTCTCAGTTTCTCTCCCTAGATTAGTACCTAGTGAATGTTAAAGCAGCCTGACTACTGCGCTAACTTGTCTGTCTGCAGCAGTCTCCAAGCTGCCTTCTCCACAGACTGAAGATCAGTGGAGGATAGTATTGTTCAGCCACATCTTCTGACATGTTCCCTATACCATCCAGAGATTTCTCTGTGCTGGACTGGAACAAGGCATGCACAATCAGAACTAGAACCGGAATCTGTCCATTTATATTTCCCACTTGATACATTAACTTTCATATAACATGCTTGGGGCTGTGTTAAATAGGGACCTATGTTGAGAATGAGTGCATCTGCAGAATTTCAGCATCGCCCAGAATCTCCTTTTCAGGAAGTACTGTGATAACACAAAAATGATTCTTAGAAGGCCCTGAAAGATCATACTAGGCATAAAAATACTTTTCATTGGAAATGTCAGGGCATAATTTTTTATTCTCTTAGTTTGACCTCTGAACCAGATCTGCAGGCAGAAATCGGTGCTAAACATGAGCTGTACATCTAGCGTTCAGTAAAGCTACTTTTTACAGTTTCTATAACAGTTTATCCAAAATGGCATTATTTCTTACAGTCTAGCTCAAAAACAGTTATTCACTTTACATTCAATTAATTAGAAAGCACTAAGCCATATATTTAAGGATAGAAAAGAGTAGCAGTTAATTAAGAACTCTATAAAATAAGAACCTAATTTCTTTTTAACATTCACTTCTGTGCACTATAAAGTCTGAGTTAGTGGTGTACTGATTGAGCAGACAGCAGTAATACTTTCAACGCTGCGTGGGTGGGTACAGCTGCAGGTAGGAATAAATATTGCCTTGTACATCTTGAGAATTATGGCTTTTTAAAGAAATTCTATTAGAGTTGTGACTTTTTTTACATAGTGCTGGGACACTGTCCATTTTAAGGTTTACGACACAGCTCTTTGTAGATGGATTGGAATGAGAACAGCAATAGCAGGCTATTAAAATGCATGACACGGCTTGGACGTGCTGGAATAATTACGTGGTGCACAAATATCAACAGATTCCCTAAGGTATACATTAGAATATTTTACATCACTTTCACTTTTTCATGTATGAGAGTAGGGTTTTTTTTTTCATTTCTTTCCTACAGAAAATTGTTTCTTATCCCATTTATTTTCTCCTTTTATTTACATGTTAAAATCGTCATTTGACCTATAAAAGTCTTATTTGCTGTTCATGAGCTGTTTTGTAATGACACATTTTTTCTATCCCAGAATTCTTATGTAGGTTTTTCCCCCTTTTACCAGTTAGGTGATGGCAGTTAATGTTTATCTTGATGCTTGAAGGCATCAAAAACTCAATGGTAGTGTCTGGCCACTTTTGTAGTGGGTGCTGTGAAATGCAAGGTAGCATTGTAATAGAAAGCTTGCCAAGTCCCTATGCCTAATCTGAATGCTCCCCAACCTGAATACTCCTAGCTATGGAAGATAAAAGTCCCACTCATCTAATAGAACAAGAAGTCCTGTGGCACCTTATAGACTAACAGATATTTGGGAGCATAAGCTTTCGTGGGCAAAGACCTGCTTCATCAGATGCATGAGTGGGGGGCATTTCAGAGGGGTATTTAAAAAGTGGGGTGCCAGTAAAAGGGAGGGCCAGAGCTGACAAGGTCTGTTCAGTCAGGGTGGAAAAGGCCCATTATCAGTGGTAACAGAGAGGAAGCCGTGCTAGTCTATACACTATCAAAACAAAAAGCAGTCAAGTAGCACTTTAAAGACTAGCAAAATAATTTATTGGGTGAGCTTTCGTGGGACAGACTGACTTCTTCAGACCACAGCCAGACCAGAACAGAGTCAATATTTAAGGCACAGAGAACCAAAAACAGTAAACAAGGAGGACAAATCAGAAAAAGATAATCAAGGTGAGCAAATCAGAGAGTGGAGGTGTGGGGGGGTGGTTAGATCAAGAATTAGATTAAGCCAAGTATGCAGACGAGCCCATGTAGTGACTCAGAAAGTTCCCATCCCGGTTTAAACCATGTGTTAATGTTCCGTATTTGAATATAAAAGCCAGCTCGGCTGCTTCCCTTTGAAGAACGGTGCGAAAATTCTTTTTCAGTAACACACATACCTTTAGGTCATTAATAGAATTCCCCATTCCATTAAAGTGTTGACTAACTGGTTTGTGGATCTGGAGTGTTTTGATGTCTGTTTTGTGCCCATTAACCCTTTGTCTAAGGGAGTTAGAAGTCTGTCCAATATACAAAGCATCTGGGCATTGTTGGAACATGATGGCATATATGATGTTAGTAGAGGAGCATGAGAAAGTGCCCGTGATTCTGTGAGTAACCTGGTTAGGTCCAGTGACGGTATTTCCAGAGAAGATATGTGGACAAAGCTGGCAGCGGGCTTTGTTGCAGGGAAAGGTTCCAGGACTGGTGTTCCTGGGGTAGAGACTGTGGCTGTTAGTGAGGATCCTCATGAGGTTGGGAGGTTGTCTGTAGGAGAGAACAGCCATGTCACCCAGGGCCTTCTGGAGTGTGGCATCCTGATTAAGGATAGGTTGTAGGTCTTTAATAATGCGTTGCAGTGGTCTGAGTTGGGGGCTGTAGGTGATGACCAGTGGTGTTCTGCTCTTGGCTTTTTTGGGCTGATCTTGGAGTAGCTGGTCTCTGGGTATTCGTCTGGCCCTGTCAATTTGTTTTTTCACTTCTCCTGGTGGGTAATTCAGGTTTATGAATATTTGGTAAAGATCTTGTAGTTTTTGATCTCTGTCAGTTGGATCAGAGCAAATACGATTGTATCTAATAGCTTGACTGTAAACAATGGATCTAGTCACGCGTGCAGGATGGAAACTAGAAGGGTGTAGGTAAGTATAGTGATCAGTATGTTTTGGTACAGTGTGGTACTGATCAGGCCATCCTTGATTAGTGCTGTAGTGTCCAGGAAATGTATCTCTTGCATGTTGTAATTGAGGCATAAGTTGATGGTGGGGTGTAGATTGTTAAAGTCTCTGTGGAATTCTTCTAGAGTCTCTGTACCATGGGTCCAAATCATAAAGATGTCATCAATGTATCTTAAGTAGAGGAAGGGCAATAGGGGACGAGAGCTGAGGAATCGTTGTTCCAGGTCAGCCATAAATATATTAGCATATTGTGGGGCCATGCGGGTGCCCATAGCAGTTCCACTAATCTGGAGGTATAAATTGTCCCCAAATCGGAAATGAATGTGTGTGAGAACAAAGTTACAGAGGTCAGACGCCAGATTGGCTGTGGTGGCATCAGGGATGGTATTCCTGATTGCTTGTAATCCATCGTTATGTGGAATATTAGTGTACAGGGCCTCTACATCCATTGTGGCAAGGATGGCATTATCAGGGACTTTTCCGATTTTTTGTAATTTCCTCAGGAAGTCAGTGGTATCTCAGATATAGCTGGGAGTGTTGGTGGCATAGGGTTTGAGGAGGGAGTTCACTAACTGGATAGTCTGGTGGTAAGGGTGCCAATACCTGAAATGATAGGGTGTCCAGGGTTTCCAGGTTTGTGGATTTTGGGAAGTAAATAGAATAATCCAGGCTGTGGCTCAGATGGTGTGTCTGAGTGAATGAGGTCCCGAGTAGCAGCAGGGAGTTCCTTCAGTAGTTGTTATAATTTCCTTTGGAATTCCAAAGTGGGATCAGCGGAGAGAGGTCTGTAAAATTGGCGTTGGAGAGTTGTCTGACTGCCTCCTGTTCATAGTGGCTACGTCTACACGTGCAGCCAACATCGAAATAGCTTATTTCGATGTTGCGACATCGAAATAGTCTATTTCGATGAATAACGTCTACACGTCCTCCAGGGCCGGCAACGTCGATGTTCAACTTCGACGTTGCTCAGCCCAACATCGAAATAGGCGCAGCGAGGGAACGTCTACACGTCAAAGTAGCACACATCGAAATAGGGATGCCAGGCACAGCTGCAGACAGGGTCACAGGGCGGACTCAACAGCCAGCCGCTCCCTTAAAGGGCCCCTCCCAGACACAGTTGCACTAAACAACACAAGATACACAGAGCTGACAACTGGTTGCAGACCCTGTGCCTGCAGCATAGATCCCCAGCTGCCGCAGAAGCAGCCAGAAGCCCTGGGCTAAGGGCTGCTGCCCACGGTGACCATAGAGCCCCGCAGGGGCTGGAGAGAGAGCATCTCTCAACCCCCCAGCTGATGGCCACCATGGAGGACCCAGCAATTTCGACGTTGCGGGACGCGGATCGTCTACACGGTCCCTACTTCGACGTTGAACGTCGAAGTAGGGCGCTATTCCTATTTCCTCATGAGGTTAGCGACTTCGACGTCTCGCCGCCTAATGTCGAAGTTAACTTCGAAATAGTGCCCGATGCGTATAGACGCGACGGGCGCTATTTCGAACTTGGTGCCGCTACTTCAAAGTAGCGTGCACGTGTAGACGCAGCCAGTCTGACTTATTCAGGATGACAACAGCACCCCCTTTGTTAGCTGGTTTGATTATGATGTCTGGGTTATTTTTGAGACTCTGGACAGCATGGCGTTCATCATAGTTGAGACTGTGTCTCATTTGGCACTGTTTGTGTATAATGTCAGCCTGGGCACGGTTGCGGAAGCACTGTACGTAGAAATCCAGACTTTCACTACAACCCTCAGGGGCAGTCCACATAGAGTTCTTCTTCTCTTATCAGTGGTATGTATGAAGAGAGGAAAAGACAAGTCAGATAAGACGGGGTGATATGGCCCATTGTCAGTCTAATGTGGAGATGTTAACACCTAGGGCACAGAAGCTCCTTTTGTAAGACGCGAGCCACTCCCAGTCTCTCTTTAATTCTTGGTTAATGGAGTCAAATTTGCAAATAAATTGCAGCTCAGAGATTTCTCTCTCCATTTGATTTTTGAAATTTCTTTGTTTCTGGACTGTCACCTTTAAATCTGCTACTGAGTGTCCAGGGAGATTGAAACAGCAACGAAGGTCCTGTGGCACCTTATAGACTAACAGAAAAGTTTTGAGCATGAGCTTTCGTGAGCACAAACTCACTTCATCAGACGCTGGTCTTGGAAATTGAAGTGCTCTCCCACAGGCTTCTGTACATTACCATTCCTGATGTCTGATTTATGTCCATTTATTCTTTTAAGAAGAAAATGTCCAGCTTGGATAATGTAAATTGCAGTGAGGCACTGCTGGCGCATGATGGCATATATTATATTTGTGGATGTGCAGGTAAAGGAGCCCCTGATGGTATGGTTGATGTTAGGTCCTCTGATGATATCCCTGGTGCAGATATGTGAGCAGAGTTGGCAGTGGGGTTCTCAAAGATACAGACTAACACAGCTACCTCTCTGATACTCATCTAATATACATTTTTTTATTATTAAATTTGTAGGCAAACACCAGCGATGTATAGCTCTGTACAAGACACAAAAATATCTTTGGTAGGAAATTGTGCAGACAAAAACACAAAGATATTTAAAACAAGAGGAACTAGAAGGTTGAAATAGCACGTGTTTCCTTCCCCTCTAATACAATATTGCACTAAAGAGAGTATTTTAACAATATGGATTAGTGTTTGTGATGTCACTCACTAGTCTTTAGGACTTCTGTGAAATGAAGAATAAAGACATCTGTAGCTCTGTGATTGTACTGGGAGCAGCTTGGAAAAGGTCATGAAACCAAGAGTTAGAAAAGATGACCAGGGCAGTGAGACTGGCATCTTTGACAGGGTAAGAAACCATCAAGCTCTGAGGAGTAGCTTGGAACAGGGACGTGAAGAAAGGGAGAAATCATTTGTACTTGGTGTGATAAGAGTTTCAAGAGAGTAATTATGTGATCTGCTTGGATGAGGAAAATAACTTTATCTGCTCCATTATCAGTAGACTTGGGTGAAGCAATGTGGTAACAGAGATGTCAGAGATATGGGGTTAAATTATGAAGGAATGACTGAACCATCACACGTGTTTTGGCTGGTGAGAAAGAAGAGTTAGGGATGGGATCTTTTTTTCTGTGATGTGGAGGAAGAAATGGTCAGACTTAGCTTGTTTGGCTTGAATAAGGGTAGAGTGTGACCAAAACCCTCTGAAGTTTGATGAGCCCAAGTGATGGGTTGAAATAAGAACTTTGTCCAAAACAATTAAAAAAGAAATAAGAGGGAAGAATTTGGGAAAGAAAATAAGAAATTTAATTTTGAGCAGGTAGCAGGACAGCCAGGATGATATATTGGAAAGACAGACAAAATAGGAGACCGAACAGTTGGGGAGAAATAGAGGTGAATAATCACAGACATAGACATGATAGTTGAACCCACATGAAGTCCCCAGAAATAAAGTTAGATGACAGAGGACTAAATGCAATGGGATAGAGGAAGGAAGAACCACTAACGAAGCTATCAGAGGAGTAGCTGGAAATGTGTAAACAAAGAAAAGACAAGATCACAAAAATCCAAAGGATGTCAAGGAACAGGAAATCAATGATAATAGGCTTCTGGGTAGTCAAGAAGTATAAGGAATAAAGGGCCTGATGGTTGGAAATAGATAATTGGAATCCTTGGTGAAAACAGTTTCAGTGGAGTGTAAGAGGACAGAGTCACAGGAAACAGAGGTTTTAAGGATATCTAAGGTAAAGGAAAAAAATTACATGGTAGAGAAAAGGACAGGTAGAGTCTTCTATTTTTATTTTATTTTATTAGAATGGGGACTGTCGAAGCAGACTGGTACTTTGACGGGAAGGAATCAGAAGAGAAGGTAAGATTGTTGATAAAAGGAGGGAGGGACAGCAACAGAAGCAAGGGAGTAAACCAGTCAAAAGAGTACAAGGTCAAGGTAAGGTCACAGAAAGGTTGGAGGCAGAGTGTGAAATGCTTTCCTTCTTTCTCTTAACTGCTGACTGAAGCATAAGGGAAGGGAGGAGGGAGAATAAATTCATGCTGGATTTTGTCAGTCTTCTCTTTACAGAAGCCTAAAATATCTCAAGGGCAGAGTCAAAAGTGGCAAACAGGCATTGCAATTATCATCATTGGACTCAATGAGGCACGAGAAGTACTCGGTGAGGAGAATAGCTGGGTTGAAGTGTGAGAGGAAAAAGTGAAGTAGAACTCAACTCACAGTTCATATGAGTGAGACACCTCAGCTTTGGTCCATAGTATGTTTTCCTCACTATCCCAACTATGAAATGATAGCTTATATCATAGGAATAACACTTCTAGTCCATACAATCCCAGCAACAGCTTAGTCTTTTAAATGTTCAGCAATTGTTGAAATACTACATCATTTGTGTATTATCAATTCATACTTAGAGTCACAGAATCATAGAATCATAGAATACTAGGACTGGAAGGGACCTGGAGAGGTCATCGAGTCCAGCCCCCTGCCCTCATGGCAGGACCAAATATTGTCTAGACCATCACTGATAGACATTTATCTAACCTGTTCTTAAATATCTCCAGAGATGGAGATTCCAGAAACTCCCTAGGTAATTTATTCCAGTGTTTGACCTCCCTGACAGTTAGGATTTTTTTCCTAATGTCCAACCTAAACCTCCCTTGCTGCAGTTTATGCCCATTGCTTCTTGCTCTGTCCTCAGAGGCCAAAAAGAACAAGTTTTCTCCCTCCTCCTTATGACACCCCTGATACCTGAAAACCACTATCTTGTCCCCCCCTTCAATCTTCTTTTTTCCGAACTAAACAAGCCCAGTTCTTTCAGGCTTTCTTCATACGCCATGTTCTCTAGACCTTTGATCATTCTTCTTGCTCTTTTCTGGACCATTTTCAGAACAAAACTCCAGCTGAGGCCTAACCATCACAGGGTAGAGCGGAAGAATGACTTCTTGTGTCTTGCTCACAACACACCTGTCATGGCTGCTTCCCCACTCTAGCAAGATAAATGCAGAAGTGGGGGCCAGCAAACGTACCTCCAAAACCTTATCTACCAGGTTTTGGTATAAACTTCCCCCCAAAAATCCTAAAAACCTTAAATTTTGGGGATAAAATTCGCTGCCACCACCCAAGTAATAATAAGAAAACCAGGGAGAGACTGGTTGGGAAATCTCAGCCCCAAAAGTAAAAACCAGGACACAAACATTAACCAATACCAAGTTAATAAAAAGGAAAAGAGAGAACTTTTATTATTACAACAATGTTCACATTGCAAGCCTCATGACTAGATGGAAGAGTCACAAAGTAAAACACATGGGGAGTCTCCACCATGGGCCTAGAACTTAGTTACAAGGAGAGTAAAAGAACATTTCTAAAAAGCGCACAGACATCAGATCCCACTTCCCAAACCATAAAACAATAAAGCCTAATGGATGTATCTAAACTTCACCTACTTACAGAAGATTGTAGGGCCTGTTCTTGGAGGGAGATATTCTATGTCTCTCTCCCTCATGGCTGGAAAGAAGAAGAAGAGAACAGAGAACAGAAAAGAGAGGAGTCAAAATTTAATTCTTATCTACATTCCTATAGGCCAACCCTACCTGGCTAAGGAGGTTAACCCTTTTTCTCCCAGGCTGCTGGCTAACCCTCATGATCATGACAACACCTGCTAATGCATCCCAGAATCATGTATGCTTTTTTTGCAACAGCATCACACTGTTGACTCATATTTAGCTTGTGGTCCACTATTACCCCTAGATCCCTTTCTGCCATACTCCCTCCTAGACAGTTGCTTCCCATTCTGTATGTGTGAAACTGATTGTTCCTTCCAAAGTGGAGCACTTTATATACCTAGATTTCCAGAAAGCCTTTGACACGGTCCCACACCAAAGGCTTTTATGTAAATTAGGCGGTCATGGGATAGGAGGAAAGATCCTTTCATGGATCGGGAATTGGTTAAAAGACAGAAAACAAAGGGTTGGAATAAATGGTAAATTTTCACAATGGAGGGGGGTAACTAGTGGTGTTCCCCAGGGGTCAGTCCTGGGACCGATCCTGTTCAAATTGTTCATCAATGATCTAGAAAATGAGGTAAGCAGTGAGGTGGCAAAGTTTGCAGATGACACCAAGTTGTTCAGGACAGTCAAAACCAAAAGGGATTGTGAAGAACTACAAAAAGATCTCAGCAAACTGAGTAATTGGGCAGCAAAATGGCAAATGAAATTTAATGTGGGTAAGTGTAAGGTAATGCACATTGGAAAAAATAACCCAAATTACACGTACAGCATGATGGGGTCAAATTTAGCTACGACAGATCAGGAAAGGGATCTTGGAGTTATAGTGGATAGTTCTCTGAAGACATCCACGCAGTGTGCAGCGGCAGTTAGTAAAGCAAATAGGATGTTCGGAATTATTAAAAAAGGGATAGATAATAAGACAAAAGATATCATACCTCCCCTATATAAAACTATGGTACGCCCACATCTTGAGTACTGCGTGCAGATGTGGTCTCCTCACCTCAAAAAAGATATATTGGCATTAGAAAAGGTTCAGAAAAGGGCGACTAAGATGATTAGGGGTTTGGAGCGGGTCCCATATGAGGAGAGGCTAGCGAGACTGGGACTTTTCAGTCTGGAAAAGAGGCGATTGAGGGGCGATATGATAGAGGTATATAAAATCATGAATTGTGTGGAGAAAGTGAATATAGAAAAATTATTTACCTTTTCCCATAATACAAGAACTAGGGGACACCAAATGAAATTGATGGGTAGTAGGTTCAAAACTAATAAAAGGAAATTTTTCTTCACACAGCGCACAGTCAACCTGTGGAACTCATTGCCGGAGGAGGCTGTGAAGGCCAGGACTCTATTGGGGTTTAAAAAAGAGCTTGATAAATTTTTGCAGGTTAGGTCCATAAATGGCTATTAGCCGGGGGTAAAGTATGGTGCCCTAGCCTTCAGTACAAGGGCAGGAGATGGATGGCAGGAGATAAATCACTTGATCATTGTCTTCTGTTCTCCTTCTCTGGGGCACCTGGCACTGGCCACTGTCGGCAGACGGGATACTGGGCTGGATAGACCTTTGGTCTGACCCAGTATGGCCATTCTTATGTTCTTATGTTCTTACTTTGCATTTGTCTTCATTAAACTCCAATCTGTTTTCCTCAGACCATTTCTCCAATTTGTCCAGATCATTTTGAATTTTGACCCTATCCTCCAAAGAAATTTCAACCCTTCCTAGTTTGGTATCCTCTGCAAACTTAATAAGCATATTTTCTGTGCCAATATCTAAATTGTTGATAAAAGTTTTGAACAGAACCAGTCCCAAAACAGACCCTTGCGGACCACCGCTTATTATACCTTTCCAGCAGGATTGAGAACCATTAAGAACTACTCTTTGAGTAAGGTTAGCCACCCAATTTTTCATCCACCTTATAGTAGCCCTATCTAAGTTGTATTTGCCTAGTTTATTGATAAGAATATCATGTGAGACCATATCAACTGGTTCACATCCACTGCTTCTCCCTTAGCCACCACACTCATTATCCTATTAAAAAATTCTGTCAGATTGGTTTGACATGATTTGTTCTTTACAAATCCATTCTGGCTGTTCCCTATCAGTTTACCACCTTCCAAGGCTGTGTCTACATTACCACCTTCCTTTGAAGGAAGGATGGTAATTAGGATTTTGGGAGTTTACTAATGCAGTGCTGCCATGCATAGGCAGCACTTCGTTAAGGAAATTCCCGCCCCTCCGCAACCCCATGGCAAATCCGAAATTTTAAACTTCGAAGTACCAGCACACGTCTCACCATGGCTCACCCGCCAGTACTTCAAAATGCTGGGGCATCTTCTAAGTCCCCTTACTCCTCAAAATTTGAGGAGTAAGGGGACTTCAAAGATTCCCCAGCACTTCGAAGCACCAGCAGGTGTGCCATGGCTAGACGCGTGCTGGTACTTCGAAGTTGAAAACTTCGGATTTGCTGTGGGGGGGTGGAAATTTGCATAATGAAGTGCTGCCTATGCACGGCAGCACTTCATTAGTAAACTCCGAACAGCCTCCTTAAAAGGAAGGTGGTAATGTAGACACAGCCCAAGTGTTTGCAGATGATTTCCTTAATTACTTGTTCCATTATCTTTTCTGGCACAGAAGTTAAACTGACTGGCCTGTAGTTTCCTGCATTGTTGTTATTCCCCTTTTTATAGATGGGCACTATGGCTACGTCTACACGTGCACCCAACTTCGAAATAGCTTATTTCGATGTTGCAACATCGAAATAGGCTATTTCGATGAATAACGTCTACACGTCCTCCAGGGCTGGCAACGTCGATGTTCAACTTCGACGTTGCTCAGCCCAACATCGAAATAGGCACAGCGAGGGAACGTCTACACGGCAAAGTAGCACACATCGAAATAAGGGAGCCAGGCACAGCTGCAGACAGGGTCACGGGGCGGACTCAACAGCAAGTCGCTCCCTTAAAGGGCCCCTCCCAGACACACTTTCATTAAACAGTGCAAGATACACAGAGCCAACAACTAGTTGCAGACCCTGTATATGCAGCACGGACCCCCAGCTGCAGCAGCAGCAGCCAGAAGCCCTGGGCTAAGGGCTGCTGCCCACGGTGACCACAGAGCCCCGCAAGGGCTGGAGAGAGAGTATCTCTCAACCCCCCAGCTGATGACCGCCATGGAGGACCCCGCTATTTCAATGTTGCGGGACGCGGATCGTCTACACGTCCCTACTTCGATGTTGAACGTCGAAGTAGGGCGCTATTCCCATCCGCTCATGGGGTTAGCGACTTCGACGTCTCGCCGCCTAACGTCGATTTCAACTTCGAAATAGCGCCCAACACGTGTAGACGTGACGGGCGCTATTTCGAAGTTACTGCCGCTACTTCGAAGTAGCGTGCACGTGTAGACGCAGCCTATATTTGCCTTTTTCCAGTCTTCTGCAATCTTTTCTGTCTCCCATAATTTTCCAAAGATGATAGCTAAAGGCTCAAATACCTCCTCCATCAGCTCCTTGAGTATTCTAGGGTGAATTTCATCAGGCCCTAGTGACTTGCCGACATCTAACTTTCCTAAGTGATTTTTAACTTGTTCTTTTTTTATTTTATCTTCTAAACCTACCCCTTTCCCACTAGCATTCACTATGTTAGGCATTTCTTCTTCAGACTTCTTGGCGAAGACCGAGACAAAGAAGTCATTAAGCATCTCTGCCATTTCCAAGTTTCCTGTTACTGTTTCTCCCTCCTCACTGAGCATTAGACCTACCCTGTCCTTGGTCTTCCTCTTGCTTCTAATGTATTTATAAAACGTCTTCTTGTTTCCCTTTGTGCCTGTAGCTAGGTTGAGCTCATTTTGTGCCTTTGCCTTTCTAATCTTGCCCCTGCATTCCTGTGTTGTTTTACTGTATTCATCCTTTGTAATTTGTCCTAGTTTCCATTTTTTATATGATTCCTTTTTTATTTTGAGATCACGCAAGATCCCCTGGTTAAGCCAAGGCGGTCTTTTGCCATATTTTCTGTCTTTCCTGCACAGCAGAATAGCTTGCTTTTGGGTCCTTAATAATGTCCCTTTGAAAAACTGCCAACTCTCCTCAGTTGTTTTTCCTCTCAGTCTTGCTTCCCATGGGATCTTACCTAACAGCTCTTAGTACTGTAATGAAAATAAACAGCAGGTTAAAACCTGCTCAGGCAAATAGTCCCATTGAATTAAATTTAAATGGTGTAAAGGCTGAAGCTAAGCATTGATCCACCCAGCCCACCCAGACCCCTGCTGGGAAGGAACATCCTACTTAGCAGCAGGCAGACCCAATAATATTGTTGAAAATGTAAGTACATGTCAGTTGTCCTATTCTTTTTCTGACCTGCTCCTTTTCCAAGCACCTCTTGCAAAGCACAGAAATGCATCTTCTCCCTTCTCTCAGATATGTCATGTTAATTTTTTTTTAACCAGCTTCCAATTCAGCCATTTTCTATAATCTGAGCAGCTCTTCCTCAGGGTCACCAATACATGCTATGATCACACCCACACCCACCCCCACCCCCACCCCCAGCACACACACACACACACACACACACACACTTTTACTATTCCTTTAAATGCTGAGTTCTTGAACCCTTTCATCATAAGATAACTTTTTAATCCCCACATAAGCCCTCAGCTTTCCTTTGCATCTTTTCAAGAATCTGAATGTCTTTAAATTTGGAGTCCAGGACTGGAGATGGCATTCTATGTGTGGCATACAACGTAATGTCTGTGGATTATTTAGCCGTCCAGAGCCAAATGAGCTCGTTCTGGGGGGCAGACTTCAGCCTTTCTGTACTGAACCCTATACTCAGTCATTTATGTGCATCAGTGAAAGTCTGTGTTAACTTCACTGTCCTCACCCAATTCAGTTTAGATAAAACAAAAGAGTAATGCAGTATTTACTGGGAACTAACAGAGCACAGAGAAAACAGCAAACTGAAATTAACTACAATTTGTATTCTCTAGCCAGGATCCCCAGCAGAGAGAACCTAAAAACTAACATGACAAGTATGAGTTACAGAAAATGTTAAGATTTCCTTGTCTGTTCCTTTACATGTCAGAGATACCATATCTCCAGGAATGGTGTGTAGAAGACAGTAGTATTCCGAGCCAGGGGACATCTAGCCCACATGTAGTATGTGGTTCCTGAGAGCTCAGTTTGTCAGAGACAGGTTTACCTTGTGATATCATATCGAAATATATCAGCTTTTTTTGTGGACGCTGATCTGTGTGAATTTGAGAGTAGGCAGCAGATTACCTTCCTTCCTCTCAGATTATCACAGATTTCCATTTAATATGCACAATCATACCTTCCTTATGTTATTCCAGTCCCTATTAGCCATCCTCCATAATATTATTCATGAGTAAATAACATCATTGTGTAAGCTGTAAAGTTTAAACATTTCTGCTAGTTACCTATCAAAAGATTGCCAGGAACACCATTTCTGCCATTGTCTGTTTTTATCTGCTTTCTTCAAGGAAGCCTCAACCTCACAGATCAGTAGAGATTTAAACTCTTAAATTCATATGTACAGTTATTTCACACATTAAAAATTAGAGAGGCTAGATATAGTCATCAATGTGAGGATTTGGTTTAATGTAACCGTTAGTTTTCTTGATTTATAACAAATCTGTTTGCTTAGGCATCCTAAAACCTTCTTGCCATTTCCTTTTACAGTTGTCATATGCTGATATTCTGTCTTCAAATTACTACATATTGTTTTCGACAGTGCTACCTGAAATGTAGGATATAGTTTTGTATTTGATTTGTGTTTCCCATTGCCTATCAATTATTAACCTTAACTTTTATGTTCAGCCTATATTCCTGTTCTATTTAAATCTTCCTCTTAGTCTGCCAGTGTCTCCCCTGCTAAACAACGTTCAGACTTGCCCCTTATCTGGAAATGTTCTCATTAATTTCAAATCCATTTCTGAATCCGTTGATATGAACTTTAAATAGAAATGGCATGTATGGTAACAGTGCAAATTCAGCCCAAGTCTGTGGCTACTGAAAGTCATTATCAGCTGATGATTGCTTGGTGGTTTATTTGAAGTGAGCCATTTGTTACTCCATTTCTCCACTTCCCGTATGAACAGCAGCATTTTTGACCTTTTTATACTGGCTTCTTGTGAGATACTTTATCAAACACTCAGCTGAAATGGAGATAAATTAAGTAAGAAGATCTCCCTTTATCTGGTTAGTCACTCCATC
Organism: Carettochelys insculpta; assembly: GCF_033958435.1. Classification (NCBI taxonomy): domain Eukaryota; kingdom Metazoa; phylum Chordata; order Testudines; family Carettochelyidae; genus Carettochelys; species Carettochelys insculpta. The sequence goes on along the minus strand of NC_134137.1, from coordinate 305,037,589 downwards.
AAACTGCTAGCTGTTGTTGCAGATAGGATAAACAAGTTCTAGGTTAAAATATGCAATAATAGACACATACATTAGTGATTCTTCATGATTCCATCTTCCTGGTAAGTGGAATTAAAGCTCAGTTTTTTCATAGGTCTTATGAAATACATCCATAAGTGTTATGTCTGTCTTTTAAATAACATTGTTCATATTTAAACAGCTGTTGTGTCTTCAGCTGAGTTTCTTTTAAGCGGCTTATAATTGTAGTGCTGTACAAAATAGCTATTCTATTTTCATTTAAAGACTGACATATGAGTAACTTTAGAAGTAAATAGAGACAGATTTTCAAAATCAGAATCAATTTAAATATTAACTAACAACAGCAGTGTGAAAACATGGGACTGTGGATTCATGCATTTGAAGTAAAAAAGACATTTATAAAATTCATGAGTGCTTGAGAAGATGTATTACTCTTGATTTGTATGACTTCGTTTTTGAACTGGGAATACTGTTTCCTGAAGAAAAGTGTACATTTTTGCCTTTTACTTAATATGAGTCATTCTCTGTGGTTACAACTGCTGTAAGTGCTTGAAAGCCATGAGCTTTTTATATTTCTGCACGTTTGGAATTTTACATGTCAGTAACTTCAGGTTAAATCTGACACCTTTGCTAATCTACAGCAGCATAATCAATAACTGCCAATATTCCTTAATTTTCAAGAAAGAAAATTTTTACTAGTTCCATGGGGGTTGGGGTGGAGAGAAATCAATTAAAATAGCCTTTAACTATTTATTTATGTAACTTATTCACTATTCACTAACTAATAGTTATTCACTAACTATTTATTTATGTAATTTATTCACTTTCTAATCTCTGTCTCTACCCATTTGGTTTTCTCTCCGTCTACTTTGCAAAACAGTTTCTCTCCATCAACTTTCCCAAACACTTTTATTTTCCTTAACATGGGGGGGACCCTCTAATTTACTACTTTGTTTCCATCTGCTTCCAGACTCATTGAGTGGTTTCCTTTTACTCTCTTGAGCCGCGTCTACACGTGCCAGCTACTTCGAAGTAGCCACACCAACTTCAAAATAGCGCCTGCCACATCTACACGTGGCGAGCGCTATTTTGAAGTTGAAATTGACATAAGGCGGCGAGACATCGAAGTCGCTATCCTCATGAGGAGATGGGAATAGCGCCCTACTTCGATGTTGAACATTGAAGGAGGGCACGTGTAGCCGATCCACGTCCCGCAACATCGAAATAGCGGGGTCCACCATGGCGGCCATCAGCTGAGGGGTTGAGAGACGCTCTCTCCAGCCCCTGCGGGGCTCTATGGTCACCGTGTGCAGCAGCCCTTAACCCAGGGCTTCTGGCTGCTGCTGCTGCAGCTGGGGATCCATACTGCATGCACAGGGTCTACAACCAGTTGTCGGCTCTGTGGATCTTGTGCTGTTTAGTGCAAGTGTGTCTGGGAGGGGCCCTTTAAGGGAGCGGCTTGCTGTTGAGTCCGCCCTGTGACCCTGTCTGTAGCTGTTACTGGCACCCTTATTTCGATGTGGGCCACTTTGGTGTGTAGACGCTCCCCTGCAGCGCCTACTTCAATGTAGTGCTGCCCAATGTCGATGTTGAATGTCGACGGCACCAGCCCTGGAGGACGTGTAGACGTTATTCATCGAAATAAGTTATTTCGATGTAGCATTCACGTGTAGACTTAGCTTTGGCCTTCTTCCATTTGTTCCCATGTAATTTGGCTTTTGCCCTTTTTACTCCCCAGATTAAATCTTTAAACCTGAGAGAAATGTCTTTTTTTTTTTGTCCTTATGAAATATCATTCAAGTCAAGCTAAATTATAGACTATTACAATTACCATTTACCTTCTGTTTTGTGATTTGCACAGGAAAATTTTGACAGCCTGCCTGTATGACTGAACTTTCTGGGTCCACACTCAAACTGCCACTAGAAACAGCAGCACATGGCTGTATTTTCCAAAACCCTGTGGTTGTTTTTTTAAAGGGTTAGCATTGCACAGTGTGAGTTTCTGGCAGTCATTCAAGAAGAATGTGGTTTCATCCTTGACATATTTCAGCAAAATAATCCAATGTTAAGTAGTTCAAACTGGAGTGGAGGGCTCATGCTGTACTGAGCGTGCCTGAATATGCTGAGGCAGCTGTAATTTGGGATGTGAAAAAACCACTTGGACTCTCCCTAACCACCTGCCCCTGAAACCAGCACATGACCTCAGTAAGAACACCATGAGGTAGGGAGAGAGAGAGAACAGTACCTTGGCCTCCTTCTCCCCCTTCGTCTGATAGACCAAACACTTGGACACCAAGACCAAGGGACCCAACAGATTTTCCAGGCCCTTGGGCAACAGGTGAGGCCAGCTCTGCACACCCAGAAAGGGCAGGACCTCAGATGGAAGGGGCAGGGGAAGGGGCAGTAGTCTGGGGCTACTCACTATACCCAAGAGATCCCTAAGAGTTGCCCAGTGTCCTGTGTGGTGTTCTGGAGGTGATTTAAAGGACCTGTGGCTGTGGCTGCAGTTTTTCCTGCAGTAGCAGGTGTGGTAGCTGAGGGCCTTCAGCCCGTCTGAATTGCTAGGCCTCAGGGCAACTGTTCCCTTTTTACCTTCTGTCAGCAGACCTGACCAAAGCCTGTGTCTCCCACCTTTCCCAGCTGGTATGACAACCTTCACCTGTGGCTCCTTACAGCCATTTGTTCTTAAATTCAGGTGATTGACCGTATACCATAGTGTGAAAAATTCAGGGTTCACATCCTCTTAATGTACAGTTGCATGTAATTTGCTTTTTCTATCTCTAAAATAAAAACTTATGAAATGAACTTAAAATATGTTAAAAGAACATTATTTAGGTTGCAAACCCAAGCACTCAAAAATTTAGAAATTGCCAGTATATAAGTTGCCCTTGAAACCTGAATTCACTCCCTGATTATGGGACAATCTTAATTACATGCTCATATACAGATAAGTTTTAGTCTGCAGAACCCTGGCTTCCTTCAGTGGACAGGATGGAGGCACAAGTGGGGCAAAATTAAGGCCACACAAACAATCTTAAACTGGACTGTCTGATGGCCCTCAAAGAGGGAGAAGGGCCAGTGCACCACATCATCTGCCACATCAGCAGGACAGGGTTAGACTTTAAAAGAGAGCACTGTGGCTGGGGAAAAGGGATGTCAGATGAGTCAGAGAAAGGAAGCTGCAGGATGTCCAGCGTCCCCTGGGGAAGTAGGCTTTGAAAACCTGAAAGGACCGTTTCTGAAAAGGGGCCTCCAGGGAGAAAAGTCTGGAGAATGGGGAAGCCCTCAGGGAAGAGGGCAGAAGAGCTGGGAGCAGAACTGTCAGTGTTCCCTGGGAGAGGATGCGGTTGGAGTTTGTGTTGTAGAAGGATGAGCTGAAACACTTTGTTTAGGTTCGGTCTATGTTTGGGGACCTTGAAAGACGGTGGGTGTGGCAGTGTGTCTTTGGGAGCTGGGCAGGAGCCCAGCCTAGTTATATGTGTTGGGGGATGGCAGTTAGTCCCTGGAACTGTGGGGAAACTGAAACCTGGGCTTCACTAAGACTCCCACCCACTAGGGTAGCCAGGATTGATGGTGTTGAAGTAAGTGGAAGCCTCTTTAGACTAAGGTCATAAGAACATAAGAACGGCCATACTGGGTCAGACCAAAGGTCTATCCAGCCCAGTATCCTGTCTGCCGACTGTGGCCAGTGCCAGGTGCTCCAGAGGATGTGAACCGAAGACAATGATCAAGCGATTTGTCTCCTGCCATCTGTCTCCAGCCTTTGACTAAAGGCTAGGGGCACCATACTTTACCCTTGGCTAATACCCATTTATGGACCTAACCTCCAAAAATTTATCAAGCTCTATTTTAAACTCTGTTAGAGTGCTCGCCTTCACAGCCTTCTCTGGCAAGGATTTCCACAGGTTGACTGTGCGCTGTGTGAAGAAAAATTTTCTTTTATTAGTTTTGGACCTACTACCCATTAATTTCATTTGGTGTCCTCTAGTTCTTATATTATGGGAACAAGTAAATAGCTTTTCAATATTCACTTTCTCCACACCATTCATGATTTTATATACCTCTATCATATCGCCCCTCAATCTCCTCTTTTCTAGACTGAAAAGTCCCAGTCTCTCTAGCCTCTCCTCATATGGGACCCTTTTCAAACCCTTAATCATTTTAGTTGCCTTTTTCTGATATTAAACAGTAAGGAGGCATTTGAGGATCCTGCAGCAGGATGCCCAAAGGAGGGAATGTTTTGCCTCAGGGTAAACAGGCCATAAAAGAAGCATTTTTCACATGAAAGAACTGGGCTTCAAAGACCATTTTAACACAGAGGACAGAGCACAGAGGAAACAGGAGAGTCCTAGTGAGTCTGAGCAGACCAATTCAGTCAGGAAGAGCAGGTGACAGCTGCCAGAGACCAGGGAAATGTTGGCGTCCTAGAGGGAAGCAGGTAGAGGCTGGAGAAAGGAGAGCATTAAGAGGGGTTTGCTGTCTCATGTCTCCAGGCCAGAGAGTCAGGGCTGAAGGCAGGAGGAGTTTACTTGCTGGAGAGCTGGCAGTAGAGAGGCTGAGGAGTTTCCCACTGTGTTAAAAATAGGGATTGATCTACAGCTGAAAGGACTGAGGTGTCTGTAGACAGGAAAGAACTGCGCTGAAGGCAGGGCATGGTGAGAGATGCTGGGACTACATTGAAGAGCCGTGTAGATCAAGGGCACAGAGGTCTGCTTGCGGAGGAGTGGCAAAACACTGTGTTTTGTGTGGGACTCAGACAGGGCTTTGGCTGACTTTTTCACTTTTAGCACTATTTCCAGATCTGAAGAAGTGGGTCGGCCACACAAAAGCTCATCGCCTAATAAATTGTTTTGTTAGTCTTTAAAGTGTTACATGACTGATTTTTTTGTGTTGTGAAGATACAGACATTCTGGAAGTTCTATTTCTAGTAGAGGAAATTCTTCTTTTATGATACCATTGCTATATTGACATGGTCTTTTACCTTAGTCACTTTGGCTATTTTAATAAAAAGTTTCCATATGCATACTTTTGCATGTTAATGGCCAAGATTTTCAAAACAGTTGAGTGATCTTCAATGATTCTTCATGGATCTCCAAACTGAGACTCTTTCAAAGAGCTTAGTTTTTCAGAGTAGATGTACCACACTTGAAAATCAGGTCATTTTAAGGCATCACAAGTTGAGCATCCAAAAATCACCTGTTGCTCTGGAAAATCATAGGTATTGCATGTAAAATTGTAAGGGAACATAAAGAGGTGAAAATAGTAAATGTGCATATAACATTTGTTAAACACTGCCTGCATTTATAGAGCTCTATTGTGTAATGCACTAAGGTAGTTTTGTATCAATATCTTACGTTCCAATAACTCAACTAAATTCACCCACCTAGTAGTAGGGAAATATTATTTTATATTGTACAGGACCTTGGAACTACCTCACAATGGCCATGTCTACACTAGCCCCAAACTTCGAAATGGCCACACAAATGGCCATTTCGAAGTTTACTAATGAAGCACTGAAATGCATATTCAGCGCTTCATTAGCATGCGGGCGGCCACGGCACTTCAAAATTGATGCGGCTCGTGGCCGCGCGGCTTGTCCCGACGGGGCTCCTTTTCGAAAGGACCACGCCTACTTCGAAGTCCCCTTGTTCCCATGAGCGCCACAGCCACCCGCATGCTAATGAAGCACTGAATATGCATTTCAGCGCTTCATTAGTAAACTTCGAAATGGCCATTTCGAAGTTTGGGGCTAGTGTAGATGTAGCCAATGTGTATGTATTTTGAGAAGAATGAGTCAGAAGAGAGGTCAAAGAGCATGAAGGAGAAGTGGGAGAGTAGGATCAAGAGGAAACTGTCCAGAAAGCTTGGCAGGGGTGAGAGAGCTGAAGTGGACCACTTGCAGTTTGAAGTAATTGTAGTTAGATGCAAAGAGGTGTTGGAGGGGAGAATTGAAGATCAGGAGGATTTGGAGTTTATGAAAGCAAAGCATGGGAGGAAAGATGTTGCAAATGGAAAAGGGAGGAGCAGCAGCTAAGCAATGGATGAGAAGAGGGAGAAAGAGATCAGGTGGATCATGTTCATGTTTGAAGAAGTCTATAGATCTCATACAGAGGCAGCTTCAGAAGGGAGTCAAAGGCTAAATAAGTAGAGGAGTGTGGCATTCATTAAGGGTGGAGAAGTGCTGCTCAGCAAGGAGAGTAACAGAGCTGAAAGAGGAGTGAGCACACTTCCAGTGGAAGAAATCCACTTGGTTCCCAGATTTGTTCAGAAATGTGCAGTCTAAACAGAAATATGGAATGGGACAAAGAGGCTAGAGATTGGAAGAAGGAAGTACTAAACATTTTCATTATGTCTGAATTTAGTTCTACATCACTTAAAAATCCCATATTTCATTACATTCATCCACTTTATCTTGAACTCCAAACCTAAATCTCTTGTAAGAACTGACCTCAGTGACTAGGAGCCCATTCAGTTATTGCAGGAGCTGTCCTTTCAGTATCTGAGCAATGTCTTCATAGCTATCAACCTTATCTTGAGCTATTAGATTCTACCTGAGCCACTTGATTCTAGTGGGAATCCAAAATAGAATCCTAAACAAAACGTTTCTTCTTTTCATAAACAATTTAAATATGTTTTCATGTAGCAACCTTCTTCTTCTCAGGCTTACCAATGGGGCAGGGGATAAAAGGGGCAATTGCCCCTGGGCCCCTCATTTCAAAGAGGCCTGGAGCTCCAACTGCTGCCACTGCTACTTTGGCAGTGTTGGCTGTTGGAGCTCCAGGACCTTTTGAAATGTTGCAAGAGTACTGCACACAGCTGTGATGGGAGACCAACACCATGATCTACGCAGAGCTGAGGGCTGAATGACCTAGGCCCTTCCCCATGTACCACTGGCCCCACCTCTTCTGGGTTGTGGAGCCAGGCTCCCCTCCCACCTTGCTACTGGCCTGTGGCAGCTGTCAACACCGCTGCTTATCCTATCACCCTTCTATATGGGTTTCTAAGCCATGCTTATCACTACGGACCTGAGTGCCTTTCAGTAGTGTGGAGAGCAACATGACTACACATCTATCATGCCTGTTCTTTCATCTTACCTCCAGAGGGAAAAGTGTGTGGAGTATCTTGTTTTGGCAAGAAGTAGTTTTTATTATTATTTATTACTGTTGAATATGCCTGTTGCTATGTGCACATAAAAGAAGGCAAGTTCAAAGAAATGTGCCTTGCACTTGGAGTGGACAGTGGTGAGGTTTATGATGGTCCTTAATTCCTCGGGTAGTTCATTCAACAGTCTGGGATCACTACCAGAGAAGGTTTTGTCTCTCACATAGACAACCTTCACAATTATTAAACATTCCATTATGCAAGAGGAGTAAAGTTGTCTAATGCAGTCTTTTTTACTAGAGCTTTAAACACTCTTAGGTCTCCATGGGCTGGACTCAGGACAGCTTTGAAAATAAAGATCAAGACCTTGAACCTGATCCAAAATTCCACGAGACGCTAGTGTTGAGAGCAGAGGACATTTAACATGCTCATGGTGGCCTATGTTGGTGAAGAGATGTGCTTCAGCATTCTATGTTAAAGTTTAGTGCTAAAGGTTTGGCACACGGGTACATTACATTGCTATAGTCCAGCCAAAAGAAGATGAAAGCATGAATAATTTCCTCTTCCAGGACGGTATGGACTCTCCGAGCCAACAAGAGACAATAGAGAGCATTTCTCATGGTCATTGTGATGTGTGAGTTCAGTATCAGTGAGGTCTCCGGAACCATACAAATAATTATCATTATTGATTGTGGACAATTTATTGTTAAATAAATCTACTTTTTTAAAATATCCCCTACTACTGAGAGTTCAACCTTAAAGGGTACAGAATATGGACACTTTTATTTTTGGAATTGGTAGGGATATGACAATATTCCTGAAAATAGAAGCTGGATACAACCTCAACAGCAGAGCTCAGATTTGCAGAAAGCCTCCAAAGAGTTCACATACAGTAGGGTCTCACGATTCACGAACTTGATATTTGCAAATTCAATTATTTGCGAGCAGCCAAATAGCCACTTCCCAGGGCCCCAGGCAGGAGTGCCAACAGCTGCCGTTTCCCCCAGGGCCTCAGGCAGGACAGCTAGCAGCCACTGCTTCACCCGGGGCTCCAGCAGGAGTGCTGGCAGCTGCCGCTTCCCTTAGGGCTCCGGGCAGGACCTGCAGCAGCTGCTGCTTCCCCAGGGCCCCGGGCAGGAGTAGCAGCAGCCGAACACCATATTTGCGAAATTCAACATTCGCAAGGGTTCTCAACACGGAACCCTCGCAAATGTTGAGACCCTACTGTATACTTTTTTAGATATGAGAAATGCAGTCTGTATTATCTGTGATCCTTTGAGATAACTTGTATAAAAATATATTTAACCTGAGATGCCAACCAACAAACTGGATCTTGATGAAATACTGAACTTGTACTCTGGTCTCAGAAGAGAAAAAGGAGGGTCAAGACAAATCTGGGAGGCAAGATCAAGTCAATATCTTAGACACCTATATAAAAATGCAAGAAGTATGGGTAATAAGCAGGAAGAATTGGAAGTGCTAATAAATAAATTCAACTATGAAGTTGTTGGCATCAGAAATTTGGTGGGATAATACACATGATTGGAATGTTGGTATGGTAGGGTACAGCTTGCTCAGGAAGGATAAATGGGAAAAAAGGAGGAGGTATTGCCTTGTATATTAAAAATGTACACACTTGGACTGAGGTGGAGATGGACATAGGAAATGGACATGTGGAGAGCCTCTGGATTAGCTAAAAGGGGTAAAAAAACAAGGGTAATGTCCTGCTAGAAGTCTACTACAGGCCACCTGCCCAGATGGAAGAGGTGGATGAGGCTTTTTTCAAACAAATAACAAAATCATCCAGGGCCCCAGATTTGTTGGTGATGGGGGACTTCAACTATCCAAATATGTGTTGGGAAACTAACACAGCAACACACAGACTATCCAATAAGTTCTTGAACTGCATTGCAGACAACTTTTTATTTGAGAAGGTTGAAAAACCTACCAGGGAGGAAGCTGTCCTAGATTTGATTTTAACAAATAGGGAGGAACTGATTGAGACTCTAGAAGTGGAAGGCAGCTTCGGAGAAAGTGATCATGAAATCATACAGTTCACAATTTTCAGGAAGGATAGAAGGGAGAACAGCAAAATAGAGACAATGGATTTCAGGAAGGCGGATTTTGGTAAACTCAGACAGCTGGTAGGTAGGGTCCCCTGGGCAGCAAGACTTAGGGGAAAAACAACTCAGGAAAGTTGGCAGTTTTTCAAAAGGATATTATTAAGGGCCCAAAAGCAAGCTATTCCTCTGCATAGGAAAGAGAGAAAATATGGCAAGAAAACTCTTTGGCTTAACCAGGAGATCTTCTGTGATCCCAAAATAAAAAAGGAATCATATAATAAATGGAAACTAGGACAAATTATGAAGAATGAATATAGGCAAACAACACAGGTATGCAGGGTCAAGATTAGAGAGGCAAAGACACAAAATGAGCTCAAATTAGCTACAGGCATAAAAGGAAGCAAGAAGACCTTTTATAAATACATTAAAAGCAAGAAGAAGACCAAGGATAGGGTAGGCCCATTGCTCAGGGAGGAGGGAGAAACAGTAATGGGAAACTTGGAAATGGCAAGATGCTAAATGACTTCTTTGTTTCAGTCTTCACTGAGAAATCTAATGAAGGAATGCCTAACATAGTGAATGCTAGTGGGAAAGGGGTAGGTTTAGAAGATAAAATAAAAAAAGAACAAGTTAAAATCACTTAGGAAAGTTAGATGTCTGCAAGTCACCAGGGCCTGATGAAATGCATCCTAGAATACTCAAGGAGCTGATGGAGGAAGTATCTGAGCCATTAGCAATCATCTTTGGAAAATCATGAGAGACAGGAGATATTCCAGAAGACTGGAAAAAAGGCAGATATAGTGCCCATCTATAAAAAGGGGAATAACAACAATGCAGGAAACTACAGACTGGTCAGTTTAACTTCTGTGCCAGGAAAGATAGTGGAACAAGTAATTAAGGAAATCATCTGCAAACGCTTGGAAGGTGGTAAACTGATAGGGAACAGCCAGCATGGATTTGTAAAGAACAAATCATGTCAAACCAATCTGATAGCTTTCTTTGATAGAATAATGTGCCTTGTGGATAAGGGAGAAGCAGTGGATGCAGTAGTAAGGCATTTGATGTGGTCTCGCATAGTATTTTTATTGATAAACTAGGCAAATACAACTTAGAAAGGGCTACTATAATGCAGGTGCAAAACTGGCTGGATAACCATACTCAGAGAGTAGTTCTTAATGGTTCTCAATCCTGCTGGAAAAGTGTAACAAGTGGGGTTCCGCAGGGGTCTGTATTGGGACTGGTTCTGTTCAATATCTTCATCAACTATTTAGATATTGGCATAGACAGTACACGTATTATGTTTGCAGATGATACCAAGCTAGGAGGGTTGCAACCACTTTGGAGGATAGGGTCAAAATTCAAAATGATCTAGACAAATTGGAGAAATGATCTGAAGTAAATAGGATGTAGTTTAATAAAGACAAATGCAAAGTGCTCCATTTAGGAAGGAACGATCAGTTTCACATATACAGAATGGGAAGCGCCTGTCTAGGAAGGAGTATGGCAGAAAGGGATCTAGGGGTTATAGTGGACCACAAGTTAAATATGAGTCAACAGTGTGATGCAGTTGCAAAAAAAGCAAACATGATTCTGGGATGCATTAACAGGTGTGTTGAGAACAAGACACGAGAAGTCATTCTTCCGCTCTACTCTGTGCTGGTTAGGCCTCAGTTGGAGTATTGTGTCCAGTTCTGGGCGTTGCATTTCAAGAAAGATGTGCAGAAATTGGAAAGGGTCCAGAAAAGAGCAACAAGAATGATCAAAGGTCTAGAGAACATGAGCTACAAAGAAAGGCTGAAAGAACTGGGCTTGTTTAGTTTGGAAAAAAGAAGATTGAGGGGGGGCATGATAGCAGTTTTCAAGTATCTAAGAGGGTGTCATAAGGAAGAGGGAGAAACTTGTCCTTTTTGGCCTCTAAAGATAGAACAAGAAGCAATGGGCTTAAACTGCAGCAAGGGAGGTTTAGGTTGGACATTAGGAAAAAGTTCCTAACTGTCAGGGAGATCAAACACTGGAATAAATTGCCACAGAAGGTTGTGGAATCTCCATCTCTAGAGATATTTAAGAACAGGTTAGATAAATGTCTATCAGGGATGGTCTAGACAGTACTTAGTCCTGCCACAAGGGCAGGGGCCTGGACTCAATGACCTCTCAAGGTCCCTTCCAGTCCTATCAATTCTATGATGCTATGAAGTGTACAGTCTCAGAGGGAACATAATAGGTAAGATCAACAACCAGCTATTCTGTACCTTTTAAAGGATGTGAGTTTGCTCTCACCAAAGCCAAGTGTATGTTTTTCTTTAAATCACGGGATAAGATTGATTCAAACTGAGATAAAAACATTCAGAGCTTTGTGCATTGTTTCTGGGGGAAGACATGCCTGATAGTCCAAGATAATGTTTGTTTGCACATAAGAAATGTAGTCAAATCATGATCACTTGCACTTAAGCAACCACTAATGCTTAGTTCTGTGACAAAATTCTTCTTTACCTGTTTAGATGGGTCTAATATACAAATTCCCATGTTGACTACAATTTCTTTAGCTATCAAATGTCACCTATAATTCTTATAAATGTGAAGAATATTTTAGTACTGGCACCATGAGTACTCCAGCATACGGTACCAGTACTAAAATAACAGATAATAATAGATAATATAATATAATTATAGATAATAGATAATATAATATCTATCTATAAGATAGATAGTCAACCTAGTTTGATTTAGTGGTCTATAGCAGACACCACCTGGTACCCCATTTTTGTGCTTTCTCTGTTACAATGTTGAAGCATTCAAGATTACTTGCTTCTGATTTGTCAGTGGCACTGAAATGGATATTTAACACATCTTCCTCCCATTTTGCCTGCTTGAGCCTACCTAAATAGACTTGTGACAATTAACTTTAACATTCCATATGTAACTTTCCACCAGACTTCAGTAACACCAAGTAGGTCAAATTTATGATCATAGTATAGTAGTTTCAATTCCTCTTGTTTGTTATCCATGTTCCTGGCATATGTGTATAGGCCATTAAAATTTTCTTCTCCGTTGTCCATGGTGTCTCATTTAAGTTTGTTCTCAATATCTTAGTTCTCTGTTACTGGGGCATTTATTGCTTCCCCTGATAACCCTCCCCTTTTGCTATTAATTTAGTGGTCTCCTGACTATATTAGCCAGTCTGTCCTATAGAAGCCAGCCAAATCCATTTCTACTGAAATAGAGGTCATCAAACTGTGCAGCTCTCTCATCCCCTAGAAGATGAAACAGTGTTCCACGGAACCAAAACCTTTCCATTTTAAACTACTTACCCCTAGCCAGTAGTTTCTTTCTAAAATCTTCTGTCTTCTGTCTTCCTTCACTTGTGAGACAGGGAGAATCACCAAGAAAATCATTTGGATGTTTTTTTTTTCCCTCCAGCACCCTTCAGATATCCCTGAAATCATCTCTGAGGTATTACATGAAGTTGTGTAACTATTTCCAATATTCCCCATAACCCATGGTTCTTTGTACATCAACTTGAGAAGTCTAGCCAATCAGAGTCTTATCTTATGTTTTGGCTCCAGGAAGTCAGCATACTATCCTATTGTCTGCTAGTCCCTTGAGGTTTTTTGCTTTCGGGGGGAGCATTTTCTGCTTCTTACTTGGAGGCCAGGACAGTGAGATGGTTTGATTTGTTTACTTCTCACTTATATATGGCCCACAAGTGAATTTTGTGAGTCAATGGCTGCCAGATGAGAAAAGAGTCCCCACCCCTGCTTTAAGGGAATACACTAGCTTGTTATTCTAAATAGCTACCCAGTTACTACCACTTAAACACAGCAGGTTAGATAAAACAAAATAACTAACTTATTAACAGCAAAGAGATTTTACGTGTGTATAAGTAATGAGCCATGGCTATAAAAATAAAGGTGAAATACTTCCTTGTGCCTTCCTTAACAACCTAGATTAGGTTTAGAAAAGCTTTTCACACATTCTTCTAGTAAGATTATAGACCAAACTCTTCACTTTTCTCCAAGTCCAACCACTGTTACCCTTTTTCTTTTCCAGTGTGGACAATGTGATGGGCAGGGGCAAGAGGAACCTTGAGCTATCTGCCCTGTGTTTTTATAGTTTCATTCCCTCTCTTGAGAAACATTTCTGCCTGAGAACCAGCAGACACAGAGTCTACATTGAAGAATGATCTTAGCTGTTTTCTTTCACTTGTTTGAAGATACTTTGTTTTGACTTCCTGCTTGATGATGTTGGCTATCGTTTATTTGCAAATTAAGACAAGCATATACTTTTATATTCCAAAAGGCTCTTTTTGACCAGTTTGGTGCTATGTGATTTCAAACATGCATTTTAACATTATACAGGGGAAAGCTATGACTTTATGGAAAAAGATTCTAATATCATTTTGCAATGATATTGTTAGTCAATATATTGAGCTTTCAGATGATGCCTTATAAGTCATAAATTGCACAATGATGATAACGGTAATGTGAAGGGTGTGAAAACAGAGGTGCATTCCATCATGCAGTCCTCCAAATTTCCCCCAAAATTCCTGTTTAACATTATGGTTGGCCTTCCATTGGTTGGGTGAGCCCATTAAGATATTTAACTAGATGTAAAATCCAGAAACACATTTGCATGCATAATGCTATCTGCACTCTTTCATTTTTACACACAGGTAGGATGCACCTTGGGAAAATACGGCAATATAATGGTCCTGTAATTTGGAAAATGTAAATCCAATCAATCAAAAAGGCATGAAGAAAGTTTGAGAAACTTGGATCCAATTACTGTCCAAAAATACTAATTAGGCAATTATAGTGTTCTTGTAGTATTTTCTCTAGTGAGGAATAAATATGTATCAGCACACCTGCAATATATCTCAGAAACATTCCTTACTGAGACTTTGTATATTTGTGGAACTTAAATTAATCTAATTTTTTTTTAGAGAGTGGTCTTGAGATCAAGCTTGTGACTCATGGTTTGCCCTGTCCCCAGCAATCCTTCTCCTCTGATTTTTTCCTACATCTACATCCAGTACAACCAGGGCTCATGGGTGGGGGCTGGCTGCTAGCAATGCTGGTGCTGGAGCATGCAGCTGGACCACGTGCACAGGCTGCTGCTAGCACGCTCTCAGCTTCCTGCCACAGGTTTCCTGCATGCGTGCAGCTGTAAGGCAGCAGAAGGCAGGGATCATACAGCCCCACTGCTGCTGGCTGGAGCAGCCCCGCGGTCCAGCTGACTGGCGCCATGGCAGACCCGTATTTCAAAAGAGCGGACTGTGGAGCGTCTATACATGTACTCTTTCAATTTAGTATTTCGAAAGGGAGTGATCTTCCTGATACAGGATCAGGGTTCAGGCTTCGAAGTCTGCACCCCGTTCTTTCAACTTTCTTTCGCAAAAGGGGTTTACACATGTGGACGCTCCTCCCGCTCTTTCGAAAAAGGGCAACTTCTTTCAAATTTTTGTGCGTGTGTAGACACAGCTATAGAGCCTATTTTGAAAGAGTCAGTGGATGCACTATGGCTTATTTTAAAATAGTCTCTATTCCCTGTCTTAACGGTGCCTATTTCAAACTAGCTATATTGTAGAATGAGATTTACCAATTTTGAAATAATTTCAAAGTAGTGGTTGCATTGCGTAGATGCTAGGATAGTTATTTTGAAACAACAGTTGTATATTTAAAATCTTGATCTTCTATGTTCAAACCACTGTATAGAAATTAACTAATTAATCCTCCCAACTTCCTTGGGAGTTTTAACTTAACTAAGGTCATAGCAAATCAGTAGCCAATCCAGGATCAGAGCTCAGGAATACTTCATTTTCAAACCCAGGTTCATTCTTCCAGACCATGCTGCCTCCATAATAATAACCCAGTACTCACTGAGAAACTTTTGAAACAGTGAAAAATGTCTTTGTCAACTAGCTCCTCTTCCTCTGGTATAAAAATGGTTCCTATAATACATTTTTGCATGCTTTGCTTAATTTAGTTTTAAGTATCCTAAACAATGGAGCTTCCACCACTTTTCTTGGCCAACTATTCCTCCCCCAGCTTACTGTGTCTTAAAGGATTTTTTTCTTTCTGTTTCCTGATTTCATTCTCTTCTTCCTACTTATACCTACTGGTAACACTTCCTCTTCAATGTTGGATGTACTTGTCCATCAAATTCTTACCATTCTAATGTCTGCCCTTACTTTTCACCTACCAAATTTATATACATTTCCTCACCTATCAGTCTGTCCCAGTTCTTATTCACTTCTGACAAATTGGAGGAAATACAGAGAAGGATGACAGTCTTTTCAGGGCATCAATGGTCTCAAAACAGAATGAATTGTTCTAAATGTCATCTCACAAGACCCATGTAAAGGAGAATGATCACCTCTCCATAACGTGCACTGATGCCTCTGTCTGTGGAGTCTGAGTTGTTACATCCCATTATAAAGTCACACCTTAGCACAGTGCATTGATTAAATGATAGGAGTACAGACCAAGAGAACCAATTCCAATCAGGGGCCTGGTGTACAGTAGAAGGAAAGCTTGATTTTTAGATACAAAAATCCAGCTACGAGAATTGAATAGCTAGAGCTGACTTATCTGAAGTCAATTTTTGCCACTCTCCATGCAGTGGGAAGTCAATAGGAGAAACTGTTGTACAGTTCCCTTACTACTCACAACTGCCAGGAATAACAGGGTTGATGACACCAATAAGACAGTCGATTTAGAGAGTGTATCCATCTTCTCATAAGTGTCGACATACCTAGAAACTTCTGTGTGATTTTGGGCAAGTCACATAACTTTGAGTTACGCTTTGGTTTACTTTTATGAAATATTTATTTTATGCTCAGGGATGTTCTTAGGTTTAATTTGTAATGTGTCCTCCCCTCTTGGTCTCAGAGGAGCCATTGAAGTGCAAATAATCCCTTATTACTCTCTTATTATGAAAATGGAACTCTACAATTAAAGGCAAATCTGACATCCCATTAAGTCCCAGTCTAGGGCTGCTGCTACACTAGCACTGTCCCATCAGAGGGGGCATGGTAATGAGGCAATTCAAAGCACACTAAAGAGATGCTGATATGCCTAGTCAGCATCTCATTAGCATAACAGCAGTCACATGAACAAACTTCGAATTTCAGATTGACAGTGAAGATGAGGGCAGCTTCAAAACAAGCTGCTTCAACATTCCCTTACTCCAGTCTAGTTCTGTTCTAGTTCTAGTCTACACTACAGTGGCACAGCTGTGGCTTTGGAACTAGGCCACTGTAGTATCTATGAAACTTTGGAAGGGTTTTTTTTTTCCCATTGCTATAGTAAATTCACCACCTCGAAAGTAGTAGATAGGTTGACGGAAGAATTTTTCTGCCAGCCGTCTGCAACAAGAGGTTCAGTGATCATGGCTCTGATTGATATAGTAAGGATGGCCTAAGTTTTAGGTGTAGACCAAGTTTCAAGTTAGGTGGAAGTGGGAGAAGTTGAGGAATGGAGAGGAAACAAGCTAGAGACCAGGGTGAAGAAGGGAAGGGGGGTTTTCAGTTATATCTTGTCCTAGAATTTTTTGTGGTTTCTATGGTTTCATAAGTCCAATGTGAGGTAATTTTGTCCTTGAGTTACTGATACGCACTGTCAATTTTAAAGGCGGTTGACTAAAGATTTTTTGATTGATACTATTTATTAACGCTTTCTGTCATGTTGTTCTGATCAAGGAGCTTTCCTTGTTGAAGCCTAAAATTTCCATGTGTCACAATGCTGTGAAAAGTATCACAATGAAAAATGAAAAGTAGCAATCTTAGTCTGTATCCACAAAAACAACAAGAAGTCCTGTGGCATCTTAAAGACTAACAGACTTTTTGAAGCATAAGCTTTTGTGGGCAAAGGCCCACTTCATCAGATGCATGTAGACTCCAAAAAGTCTTATTCGAACTGATGCCACAGGACTTCTCCTTAACCCTTGTCAAAGATGCGCAGATTTCACTGTCGAATTGTATGTGTGAATTTACCTCACAACCCATACTTCTGTAACCTCAGACTGAGAACTGATGAGAGAGAGCTGCTTTTGCCAAAGGGAAAAGAAGCAGACATTAAGAGTCTTCTGACTACATATTTAACATCACTGGAAAGTTGAGATTAAAAAACTGCTTACGTCAAAGATGGTAGATATTGATTGAAACAGTTGATTGTGTTCTATTCAAGGAAATTTATGGTAGTCATATGAACACCGAATGTGCCAGCCAATTTCAGCAAGTGCATTTGCTCATTTGTTGACCTGTATTTCAAATTTCCTTTTTACAAAAATTAATATTAAAGGCTTCCCGTCTCTGGATAATCTTTATCAGATGTTTCCCCTTTGCCAGATGCCAAAATGTAATTTTAGAGACAAACATTCCATGGTGCCTGGCGGATTGTTTTTTTCTCCCCAGAATCGATTTTAAATGTTTTTAAAGATGCTTAGATGACAGCTCTGCTTAATGAAGTTCTGTATGCAGTCTCCCTCCACACGTGCACCCACATATTCATACATTCACTCAGACACACCACATTCATGTGTGCCCATCTATCATTCATAGCTTTATTTTCCTCATGCCCCCAATAAGCTCCAGTTAAAAGACCTGTTCAATACCCCTTGATAAGTACCGTTCTGGGACAACCAGCCAAGGGTGTTTCTGGATGTAGCATGGGGATTGCAATAGCCATGTGGGAGCTCAGAAGGACAGAGAAGGAAAAAAAAATAAAAAACCCCGCACTCCCTTACTGGAATGACCCTAATCGTGGGTATGCAATTGAAGAAGTGGGCGAGGAGACTGATAGCAGTTATTTGTGTAAACTAATTGGTGCTGTTGTTCCCTGGAGTTTGTCCATCCAAGCTGTTCTAGAAATAGCAGCAGTTCCTTCCAGGAGTGCTATTTAGGGGAAGCTGGAGGGGTGTTCTAGCCCTGGCCCCCAAATTTTGTACTAGGTGTTTAGTCACCCTAGCCAAATAACTGCAACTGAGTGTGATATGCAATTAATTCAGAAGCTGGGAGATGCATAGCCTTGTGTTCTCTAATATCATAGAACTGGAAGGGACCTTGAGAGGTCATCAAGTCCAGTCCCCTGCACTCACAGAAGGACCTATCAGCATCCCTGATAGAGCTAAAAAAAATCTAACATGCACCAGACCCTTGAAAGTCCCCTACAAGGATTTAACTCATAGCCCCCAGGCCAATGCTTTAACCAATGAGCTATCCCCTCCTCCTTTAGGGCCAGGAGTTTGTTTATAAATAGAGGCAGGGAGATTAAGATAGCAAAAGGCTTGTCATTAAAGCAAACTAAGGCTCATCAGATGATCCCAAAAGCATTGTCAGGTGATCCAGATGATATAAAATTGATGCAAGGTAGTTAAGACCAAAGTAAACTGCTAAGAGTTATAAAGGAATTTTGCAAAACTGAGTGACTGGGCAACACAATGGCAGATGAAATTCTATGTTGATAAACGTAAAGTAATGCACATGGCAAAATAAAACCCAAATATACAAACAAAATGATGGGGTCTAAATTACCTGAACCTATTAATGAAAAGATTTCAGAGTCATTGTGGATAGTTGTCTGAAAATATATCTAGTGACAATAAAAAAACAAACAATACTGGGATTCATTAGGAAAAGGATAGATAATAATACAGAAAATTTCATATTGCCTCTACATAAATCCACGTACAGAAAACTGTACACAGATTTGATCATCCCATCTTAAAAATAAATTGGATTTCGAAAATATAGAAAAGGGCTACAAAAATTATTAGGCATACTGACCACATTCCAGTTTGGAAAAGAGATGATTAAGGGAGATGCAAGACAGAGGTCTATAAAATTATGAATGATGTGGAAAATTGAATAAAGAAGTGTTACTCTTTCAATTAACACAAGAACTAGGAGTCACTCAATGAAATTGATAGGTGGCAGATTTAAAACAAAGTATTTCTTCACAATTAACTTGTGGACGTCTCTGCAAGAGGATGTTGTAAAGGCCAAGATTATAAGAAGGTTCAAAAAAAGAACTAGATAAATTCATGGTGAATACGTCCCCCAGAGATCCAATACCACGTTCTGTATGTCCCTCAATTCTGTTCCCCAGAAGCTGGAAATGGGTGATTGGATGAATTATTTAATGATTGATTGCAGTGTTTATTCCTTCTGGAGCACCTGGCATTTGCTATTGTCAGAAGGCAGGATGCTAGACTAGATGGACCTTTGGTCTGACACAGTATGGCCAGAGAACGCAGACGTACTGTCCCTGCTGTGAGTAGGGCAATGATATCTTCCTGACCCAAATATGGGACAAGGAGATATGAGGGAAGGGGTAGCTCCTCCCAGCTCCACCAAGCTCTAGGGAGCCAGGAAGGAGGCAGCAGCCACTGGTGCTCCCCAAGCCCCGCGGAAGCAGCAGCCCCCAGCATTTCTCAAGCCCCGGGGAAGTGGCAGCCGCCAGTCTGCACTGGGAGCCCCAGGGAAGCAGCAGGGACTGGACAGCCGCTCATGCTCCCCACTCTTCCCTGAGGCTCAGGGAAGTGACCTACATGGTCTCTGGCCAGCAGCTGTGCCTGAGCAGCTGCTGGTAGAAAAGGTCGGTGGGGCAGGGGGGAGAGCCCAAATATGGGACAATTAGTCCCTTTTAAAAAATAAGTAGGGATGCCTTTTTGGTGTCCCAAATACAGGATTGTCCTGCCAAATACAGACGGGTGGTCACCCTAGCTGTAAGTTACTAGACCCACTCCTCTCCAAGAGCTGAGATAGAACCCAGGAGTTCTGATGTTCTCTCTCGCTCTTTCTCTCTCTCTCTCTCTCTGTACATTTCAAACCTAACTGTCCTTTAGGTGACTTGCCACAAGATGTCAGAACTTGTTATTAGAGCTGAGTGGATCATGTACTTGACTTTCTTTTATATAAGAACTAGATGCAGGCCTCCTGTCAGCTAATTGTTAAATTATCTGTGAGAAAACTCATTTTTTTTCAAGTGCATAAATAGCCCCTGGAATCATGGTTACAGTTGCTCCCCACCCCAAACCAAAATCTGAAATGGTGCCCATTTGTTTCATGAAAAGGGTGTTAGAAAGAGCCCTCCTAAAATGTACAATAAAACTTAATTTATGAACATACTACACACATGTAACACCAATAGACACAAGGTGTCAGCAGAAGGGACTGAACTTGCAACCATTAGTGCTAACAGCCTCTGCTCTACCAAGCCTGTAGAGCAGAGACATAACTCTCCCTATGACATGGTCTCAGTGCCTCTGGGGTTACACACACAATGGGCAAGTCTTATTCTGTCAGTGAGAGAAATGAAGAAGACCCAGTTTTGGAACGTGCATTGAGTTGGAGTGTGTACCTGACTAGAGTCTAGACAATACAGACATCTGTTATGTCTTCTAACTTTGTTTCTTGCGGTTTTGTGCTATGGGCAGTGCAGATTGTTTTTGTTTTATAGGTTTCGCTAATGTGTTTGCAAATGTCAGTGACAATGGAAATCTCAGAAAATTACTCCATGTATCAGTGCAGACAGTACAGATGATTTTTCTCCTTCCGAGTGCCCTAATGTGCCACTTGAGTGCAAATCTGAAGCTGAAAAGTGTCTAAAGTCAGGCTTAAATAGGATAACTGTATGGAAAAGCAGGAGTAGGAAACCCCAAGCTCGCAATCCAGCTCGCAAGGCTCAGGGCTGCCCTCCAAAGCATTCGCCCCACAGTGGGGTGGAGGGTTTGGAGCCCCAACTTCCACAAGGCAGATCAGATAGGCTGGGGCTGGATCCAGACCAGCACGGGGAACAACAGTGGAAGCTTCATGCCGCTGCTCTGGTTGGCCAGCGTACCGGGCAGTCAGAACAGTGGAGGGCAGTGCCTGGGAGCGGAGGGCGGGGACACAGAGCCATATGTGTCCAGGGGGGTAAGCAGCTAAGTGCACCCAATCCCCAGACCCTGCACACATCCACCGCTCCAGCGCCCCCTCCCATTCAGACCCCCACTACCACCCCCTTCCTACCCACTCCCTCCCAGCCCAGATCACTCAGCCCCCAGCCTGCTCCTACACCATTCCTCCTGCCAAGATCCCATCCCACTCACCCCCTTACAGTTGGGGACCACATCAGTGAGGGCTTCTTTTTTGTATGTGTGCTTCTTACTTGTGTGACCTTCGACTGATTTGTCTATGGGTCAGTGGCCCTTGACCCAAAAAATATTCCAACCCCCCCCCGTAAAGAACTTAATAATAAAATTGTTTTCCCACAACAACTAGAAGGATTAAATTTAATGGAAGTTTAGGTCAAATATGTGGTTTTATAAAGACTTACAAATATTTCTACAGGGATTATTTAGCATCATTAGTTAAACTGACCTAAATGAAAATATTGGCCCTATGTCTTTCAGCGTTTCAAATAGATCTGGTTTTAATTTTGATTAATAAAGAGATACCAGGACATTTCATTTATGCTGAGTAAATCAACTCTCCCTATCAGATAACCTCTGGCAATATGTGTCTGAAACTGATAATCTTATAGCCACACGCAATCAAAATGTCTCCTCTTCATTCAACTATGTAAGAAGCAATAACTGTAACTGCCTTTTTTTGCTGGTTCCAGGCATCTTACCTAGGTGCACAGCAATGCATGATGTGTTGATTTCTGATTGGACTGTCAGACTCTCTGAAGATGTTCTTTGATGGTTTCTGAATTGTCCTTTCATGTGAATTTACAATATCGGGGCTAGTCTTATATTTCATATCCTGTCACAAAATGCTTTTATTTAATCTGTGAGAACTACTTCTCTAGCACTCTTCCAATAAACAGAGTAGTAACTGTTTAAAAGAAGTTAGGACTGAACTCTCCATTGTCTATAGAGTTTGCATCTGGGTTTTGTGGAAAAAGAACCCCTTGATGTTTGGAATTTTTATTTTTAACACCACAAAATCTGCACTACAAAAATGGGTTTATTTGTAAAGTATATGTAATGTTAAAAAGAACAAAGTACTGCACTGTAATGTCTAAAGGCCTTATCCAAAGAAATTACTTTTGCCATCAATAGGACAATCAAGTACCATAATGGTATGATCTAATAAGTGCACACATTTAGGCCTACATCTGCCTTTGTGCACCTGCAGTTTCTGAGGCTTCTGTAACCCTTATGGCTATATACCATATCCTCCAGTAGCTTTCAGGGACCACAGGTATGCAAGATCGCCCACTGATTCAGATTATATCTTCTTCAGCAATTTGTGCTCTGACCAAAAAGTTCACCATTAGCTTACACTTACATTAATTACTCACAGCTCTCAGCTTGCATGGATTACTATTTCAGCCAGGCAGTGAAGAAGGGTGATAGTGGCAGTAGGAGATTTGCAAGACAAATGCAACAGTTTATAAAACTGGACTAGTCAGGCCTTAGTGGCACAGCTGTAAAGTACTATCTTCTTTACTGCTTACTAGGGTTTTTTCTTTTCTTTTCTAGTTTTACAGTTTTTGTGAATCATCAGCCAATCGAAATGCAATTTTTTTACAACTGCACAGTTTTTTCTACTAATTCGGCAGAGGACTAGTTTTCTGACATCTTATTCCAATGAAGAAGAATGAAGATGGCATAATGAGAATTCACATTCTTTAGAAAAATAATTGTAATGAGTATACAAAGAGACACCTTTTTTCTGTAGCAAATCTAACAAGGCTGGAAATAATGCAGTCAATTCTAGCAAAATAAAAAGGCTAACATCTTTCAATACAGTATGAGGATTACTCATTATCATCCTTAATCTTTGGTCATTATGGTCTAAAATACTTTCACTGATGCTGTTATTCCTGCCCATTTGCTGTTTTGTTGCTCTTAAACCTTATAATAAAGGGTAAGTAATCTAGTTTTTGATCAATTTTATTAATAAAAGTGTTTATTTTAACTTGAAAACAAACACTGACTGGTCATTTTGAAACCTACAATATGTTTTTAATCAACAATTTCAATATACTCTCATTTAAAACTATAAGCATTTAGGAATTTGGTAGCAGACTTTCACAGTGTCTTTAATAATTGGTTTCTGGGTGTCTATGACAAGAGACCACAAGAAGAGAGGGTAGGTCAGACCAATTTCTGTTGTAAAGGGCACAGCTTTACAGAAGTCCACAGAGCTTTATTCACTTACCCTCACTGAAGTGCTATCTAATGCAATCCTCTTTTGACCATGGCCAGGTGTCACACAAGGAGGCAAATGTACTTTTGTGGTACACACTTTCCAGCTGTTTGTACAAAGATTAAAATAGGGACAGGAGTGTGGTGGGTGTAGAGTAAATCATCTGGCAAAGAAAGAGGCAGATCGCATCTGAATGGAATATTAGTATAGTATCAGTTTTGCTGGCATTCCATACCTTGAGCAGTCCTTATCTCTTGAATTAGTAGACAAGATAATGAGGGCTGAGGGAAGTGAAAACTTTCTTTAGAATTGGTTGCACTTGAGGTGTGTTCTGAAAATAACACAACTGGAAGGGTCACTACTACCTGAATGAGTAAGTTATTGTTATTTAACCCTTTGGCCAGGTGGTGCAGGCAGCAGCAAGGGCTACATTCAGTATCTCAGGACTCCTCTTAACCACACAAAACAGAACTGGCTCAAATTCCCACCCCAAAATCTGAGAAAAACTAAATAGTATTCCTGGGGGCCTCCAAAAACCAGTCCAGGTTGAATCTCTCTACTCTGGAAAACTCCATAATTCAGCATCAGGTTAACTGGATAGCCAGTTATCAGGGGTTTGGCCAAGTTTTCTGTGGTCCCATGAAGTTTGTTTACAGCAAACAGTCTTGCCTCTCAGTGCTCTATGCTGTTCTTTGGCTGTAATTTACCCCTACATGTCTTCTAAGGGCCTAGTAAGCAGTGCAAGGGTTTGTAATGTGCTAGAAAATATTGACTTCCTGTCGTCCAGCACCAGTCAGGTCCCAAGGGTGCTGGATGTGAGAGATTTAACCTGCATTCCTATACTCACAAGCATTAAGTCTGTGTATAACAAAAGAAAACATTAATGACATGTCTCAGAGAGGTAGCTGTGTTAGGCTGTTTCAGCAAAAACAAAGAGGAGTCTTGTGGCACCTTAAAGACTAATAATTTGATTTGGGTGTAAGCTTTCGTGAGCTGCAACCCACAGCCATGAAAGCTTATGTGCAAATAAATGTGTTAGCCTTTAAGATGCCACGGGACCCCTCACTGTTTTAATTACAAGAACACCTCATTGATTTAGGAAAATACTACAACACAACTTGAATGTACCTGGCCAATAAACAAAATATCATTGTACTGTATCTTGGGTGGTGTCATTTTTCTGTGTTTCCCCTCTTGTAGTGGGAAAGTCAAAAGAACAAATGTCTCTTTAACATGCCATTCCACTTTTCCCTCCTCTGCAGACAGACTGAATTTGTTTTCTGAGGTCAGCTGTGTCTCCAGAATGCAGGTGTGTTTGGGTGGGTTCTCCTCATGAGCAGGGAGTGTGGCTGAATGAAGTCTCCGCTGCTGTCCATCAGTGTTTCTGCATTTTTGGCAACTATTTGTTGCCTTCACTATTGCTGTCATTGCTGTTGTTGCTGCCACTTCAGAATGCAATGCTGTGTTCTGAGGTCCTTGAACCAGTTAGCTGAACTCACTGCGAAGTAGATGAAATAGTAGCTGCCTCTTCTGTGTTGTGTTTTCACCACAGCACTGTTCCTCTATAGCACGTCTAAGGTTCAGACCCTTTATATCAGCAAGCTAAGCACTAGTGAACATCTGGAAAGAACAAGGTTGTCCAAATACCTCTAGTCAACTCTTTAAACACTGGAGGGGGAGGGTCAAATGGCTTCTAGGTGTCTTCCTGACTCCTCCCCAAATCTTACATGGATCAATAGCTTCTGCTTAGAAAGTGAGGTTCACATTAGCTGTGTCTACACTACCAATTTTGTGTCTAAACTACAAAAATAACTTCAAAGTTGCTTACTTTGAAGTACAACTTCAAAGTAAGTAACTTCGAAGTAGAGTGTCTACACACACCCTACTTCGAAGTTAAACTTTGAAGCAGGGCACTAATCCATTCCCAGGAATGGAGTAAGGACTTTGAATTTGGGCTCCCTACTTAGAAGTTAACTTCAAAATAAGGGAAAATGGGTGTAGACTCTCTGTTGGCTACTTCGATGTAGTGCCTACCTTCAAAGTTAACTTTGAAGTTAGTTCCTAGTGTAGATGCACCCATTATGATGACACCCTCAGTTAGAGCATATGAGGTGCCATCCTGTTGCTCTTTACTCATATCATAAGGATAACTTTTCATTGCCCTGACTTTTAACCCAAAACTGCCAGAATTGATTACTTTAACAGCACAGGTCTGTCTGCTGCTCCCTGAGACGGAGGACGCAGGTCTGTCTTCTGTCCATGCTCTTGAGGTCTTTCCCCACTGGCTCATCACCCATTGCCAGGGAAGAGTTCATTCAGCCATTGCTCACAGTTAGTTTACTTTTATTTTCAAGTTTGTTTGTTTTTTTTTACAATGCCTTCAAATGTACTTTCCATCCAACCAAACACCCATTTGCAATCACTTTAGGGGAAGTCCCATCAAGAGTACTAAAACAATAGCAAATCTTAAAAAGAGCTACTTGTGAGAGAATACTGAACCCAGTCACTCTTAAACAATCCACGTTAGTTTTAGTGCAGTTGTTCTGGCACATGTCAGCATAACTCTGTGGCTGCTTAGCTGTTGGGCTCATTCTTAATAGTTTTCTTTGAACTCATGTAGCTAAACCATCAGTAAAGATTGAAGTTATTATTGTCTACACTAGCCAAAAACTTCGGAATTGCCATACTTTGAAGTCCCCTTATCTGCTCATAGGAATAAGGGGATTTCGAAGTTGCCGGGCTCTTTTCAAAAAGGAGCCCCATCTGGATGAGCCGCCTCAATTTTGAAGTGCCGTGGCCGCCCGCATCCTAATGAGGTGCTGAATATGTATTTCAGTGCTTCATTAGTAAACTTTGAAATGGCTATTTCAAAGTTTTTGGCTAGTGTAGACGTAGCCTTTGTGTAATATAGCTATGAAAACAATTCACCCATAAGATTATATTGCTCAATCTACTGAGGTGTTAATCTTCAGACAATTTTATAGGGAACTGCTGGCCTATATTAGTGCTTTGTTGTACAGTGATATCAAAACATATTTTATATATATCTATATCTATATATCTGTATGCATGCATGTAAAAATCAGACTTTCTGAAGAAAAAGATCATCAGCATTTTGCAATGTAATCATGTTGGCTGTGTCTACACAAGAAGCATCTGTCTACAGAAGTTACTGTAGGAAGAGATGTTCTGACTAAACTTCTGTTGACAGAACATGTCTACACATAAAAGTGGATCGATCTTTTGATCCACTCTGTCGACAAAAGTGGCCCCCAGAGCATCTACACAGCTTTTTTGTTGACAGTTTCTGTTGGTAAAATGCATTTTGTGTATGGAAGTGCTGCAACTAAGCCCAGTTTTATTTACAAAACTCTCTAGTGTAGATGTAGCCATCCACAGTAGATTGCATAGCTTGATATTGGCTCTCCTGTCCTGTGATAAAAGCAGTTAGATATTGAACCTCTTAAAACTGAAAGACGGACAAGTGAATATCAAAGATACTGAAGTTCTTATAAGAGATTTTCATGAGATAAACTAGAGTTAATTACATAACATTCTCAAGCTGTAAATGTGATGGTCTATGTTGTCTGGCTAAGAAGGACTTGGAAGACTGATTAATAACCCTCATTTGATATTGAATAAAAGCTTTGATTTAGAGCACTATTAAACAACCCAAACATGGTTTCAGAAATACACTCATGGTAAAAACTATTTTGTTTTAGCTCTAACATAATCAAAGGAAATCTTTTATGTTGCCTTTTTACTCCTAGTTTATGTTAAGAAGCAATGGTAGACGAGTAGTTGATTTATTTCCATGATTCTCTGTGGGGGAAATGATTCAATAGATAGTGGCAGCTTTTTGACATTTTGTCTAGGAATGCCAGAAAATATTTCAATTCAAATTTGACAAACTACTGTCCTCAATGTTGGTAGCTCCCACTGGCATCCTCAAAAACTTTACCAAGAAAACAGAAGTTAATTTTTGATGCATAAGCTTCACAGGATTTAATGCCATTAATATGCATCTCATTCTAATGTTTTTATCTATGTGTCATATCTGGACCTTTATATTTTATGCTTCATGTAAAGGCTGAGGGATGCTTATCTCATTATCTTCTAAGTTGCTGGAAGGAAGTTATAGTCTTGATACTGGGGAATCCTTCTATCACCCATTGTTCTGCCTTGTCTACTCATTCATACACACAGAGCCCATTAGAGATGGGTCCCATGCCACATATGACATGCATACCCTGTGCATTTTCCCCTTCTCTCCTTTATGCAATAGAACCATATCACTTCTGCTGTGTGGGATATCTCTATGAAGAAGCATGTAACATTGGATACAAGGGGAAAACCACAGTAAAGTTTCAGAACTCAGATTTCTTTTCAGGACTGTTAGATAAAACATGGCTGCTCATGTGACTCTACATGATTGATTGAAATACTGATCCGTGACTCTTACCATTGGCTACACAGTGTGTTTGGTATCCCTTTAAGTGAGCACAATTTTGTGGGTAAATAAAGGTGTCACAGTGAAGTAATTAACCATTTTTTTTTCCTCAGGACAAGAGAGTACTGCAATGCCCACTGATTCCTGTGATTGTTTATTGATCATGGAGGTCTGATACAGAGTAGAGCATTATCACGGTTCAGTTATCAGAGTGATATGTTGTCAAATGATGTACTCTTCTGACCTGAGATCAAGCTGAGGAAGAAGCAGAAGTTGTAGAGAGTTATATAAATCCATCACAAAACCTAGGGAAGCCTTGAATCCTTCCGGGCTTCTGCTTCTGCTGTTCTGCCCCATTTCAGTGCGTCGTCTCATTGCAGAGTGAAAATGACCAAGATATTTAAATCCCTGAATTAGTGATTCAGAGGCTGGGCCCTATTAACACAACTGCTTCTGATGCCTGGGTTCAGCAAAAAATTAAAAGAGGCAACAACACTTTTGAGACAATGAAGGAAAATGAAGCTAAACCCAACAATAGGGAATTTCATTTTTAAAAGTGTAACATTGTGGTAGCAGAGACAACATTAGGGAAAAAGCTCCTAGGGGTAGGCAGCAGAGTGGGTTCTTCCAGAGAAGCAGGCAGGCAACTGGGAGTAGCTAGCAGCTACTGCTTTGCCCATCAGACTATTGAAGAAGCTATAGGTGCCTGCCAGCCAGGCAGAGCAGAGAAACAGCTTGTCAGTTGGGAGGGGTTGGGGGAGTAAAGTGAATGTAGGTGGTCATGCATCTGACAAAGTGGGTCTTTGCCCATGAACGGTTATGCTCCGAAAAATACGTTAATCAACGAGGTGTCCCAGGAATTCTCATTGTTTTATTCAT
Organism: Carettochelys insculpta; assembly: GCF_033958435.1. Taxonomy (NCBI): domain Eukaryota; kingdom Metazoa; phylum Chordata; order Testudines; family Carettochelyidae; genus Carettochelys; species Carettochelys insculpta. Next base: position 305,008,941 of record NC_134137.1, on the reverse strand, counting down.
TGGAAAAGGAAAGGTTGGCTGGGGACATCAGCTCCATGAGAAGAATATTGTAAGCTGCAACACTTTGACTTCTGCACTGTTGTGCAAAGACCTCCGCACCACACCCCAAGTTGCCACTGAAGTTAAATGGAAGCAATGTTGTTCACTGACTTTGAAAATCTGGTCACTGTAAGTGAAAAGAAGCCAAAATTTATATGTCTATGACATTGTGTCAAATATTGTGAAAACATTCTCAGGGACAATTCCTCTAATAGGCAGGGTTCTGAGAGACATTTTGGAGGATGCAGGTGGATTTTGGTGAATTAAGACCAATTTAAATATAAATATTCTAGTTCAGGATAGGGTTCCCACATCTGAAATGCAAAAAATCCCAGCATTCCCCCACCCCAAGGCAAACCCTCCACGCTACAAAACTCCTAACCACAAGTCAACTCAGTGGTCCTCTCCAAGTATCTAGAGAGATAACATCACACATCTCCTCACTCTCAGATGACTCAGACTGTCTCACACACACAGGATGCACTTGTGTGTTGATGGGCGGACTGCTGCTGTCTTTTACCAGCTTTGATCTGTTATCACTTAAACTACAGAAGTGGCAACACTGCAGCATTTTTAGCTGGATACAGAATTTTTTAACATTGGATATTCCTGTGTATTGTGATAATAATAATGCAAATCTTTACACTTGTGTGGAAAAAAGAGCAGATTAAATTATTTTTCTAGGTACTGGCAACTTGATAAAATACCTGATCAGGTGGTAACTAATTTGGGGACTGAAACAGTTTGGGGGCTAGATAAATATTTGAAACTTTGATTATTTATCCAAAACTGTGAAGATCCTACAACAAACATTTTTTATCTGTGGATATCTTCTTGTGTGTAGGGACTCACTGGTGTATTTGGAGGAGGAAGGCGTTCCTCCAGCTTTTCCCTCTTAGAGAGGGATAGTGGAGAAAGTTTGGGAAAGGGTGATAGGGCTTTTCCTCTCTCTGGGGCTCTTTTCTTGAGGCAGATGGGTTTCCATTCCCTCTTTGAAGGAAAATGAAGCTGCTCCTTCGCTGAGGTCCCTCATTTCTCCTGCTTTCAAACTCCCATTTTTGTCTCTGCTTGGCTTTTTGTGTGTATTGTTCAATCCTGGCTCCTTCTCTTCGTTCCTCTTACTGTGTGTGTCTCATTTATCACCCTCTGTGCACATTTTCCCTCCTCCTTCCACCTCCCAATGTCTCCCATTCTCCTTCTAATTAGATTCCCTTTCTGTTTTTCCCTCTTGTCTTTTCTTTCACTGCTGCATTAGAGAGGCTCATGATCTTCCTGTCTTGGCCGGAGGGACAGAAACAAGGAACTGACACTCCTATGTAGAACCTGCACATAGGAAGCCACATGCCACCATTGCTACACCCTCCTTAAATGTTTCCTGCTGCTGCACTAAGGATTATAGAAAGGCTATGGACAAACCTGGACCTCTCTGGTCCATACAGTGACAGCACTGTTGGTAGGAGTGCTGTTTGCTTTTGTTTTCTCAGCCAGCTGACTGCCTCATTTAGCCAGGACTGTGAACTCCTACAACTGGATTCAAAAACCCCATGTAGTCCTGGCCAAACTGGAATAGCTGGTACATGTACCTAGGAGTGCTCACAAACTTTACACAGACCTATGCATGATTTTAGAAGTCCATTTTAAAACATGGCCCAGAGCAGCATATGGATTGCCTATGAAACTTTACTTTTTAACACAGAATATTGCACATTTTTGGTATATAATATAGACATGAGTTTTGAACTTCCTTCCTCTCACCCAAGTGTTTCAGTCATCACCCACAACCATTCAGTGCTGACATAGTTGTAAAGTAACACGTAAAGTAGTAAAGTTACTTTTTGCAGCATCCTGTCTACCATTTGTTTACAGGGTGGTGAAGGTTCTCATTTAAATTTACAAACTTAAATGAGTGATATTTGGTCTTTTTTGTTTTTCCTGTGTTTATTTAAAAGCAGGTTTCTATTCTGTTACATTAAAGGTCTCTGTCCAGACAGTTATGACCTGGATAGTGCGTGTTGTAATGTAATCTCTGCTTGCTGACTGCTGTTCCCAGAATAAAAATTTAAACCCGAAGATTTAATGAAATCCTTTGGGATTAGTACTCACTGTGCTGAAGAACTTGCATAGCAACCTTTACTCTGCACTCCAACCATAAGGTTTGGTGCCTGCATGAGGGGGTGTCCAAGAGGGACAACTAACTTCATCAAAAATTTACATTTTTGTTACTTACAAACCTAGTATTTAGGATTCTGTTGCCATAGCAATCCATCTGGGCCTGAATGGATTGTGTGTTAAGTAGTAGTCATATACAGATTCACAGCATGTACTTTAAATCCCAAACTAAACTAATTCTTAGATCTGCGCTGTGATTTATTTGAGGCATCAACAAAATCGGTATTACTTACAGTTAATGTTACATGAGTATTAAGCAAATTAAGCTTATTAAATATTTGAATATGAATATTGGGAAAAAAATTGAAATTGCACTATGTTGCAACTTTCATTTGAATATGTGAGCCCTTAACAAACTCACACCACTCCCCCTGTTCAAAATCTAATTTGTCACAGATCAGGAAACTGGAAATTACAGTTGAGTTTCACGATTCGCAAACTTAATGTTCGCGAATTCAATTATTCATGAACGGCCGAGTGGCCGCTTCCCCCCGGGGCCCTAGACAGGAGTGCTGACAGCTGCCACTTCCCTGGGGCCCTGGGCAGGAGCGCCAGCAACCACCACTTTCCTCAGGTCCCCGAGCAGGAATGCCGGCAGCTGCTGCTTCCCTCGGGGCCCTGTGCACCCCCCATATTCATGAAAAATCAACATTCCTGAGGGTTCTAAACATGGAGCCCTCATGGATATTAAGACCCTATTCTATGTAGGTTATGTATTCTTATTCAAGATACAGACCGCCTTTCCACATAATGTTCTATGTCAGAATATTAGCATGGCTTTCCGAGGAACCTAGTTCTGTGTCTTAAGAATATCCATGCAAATCAGCATGCAGTATAACTCCAGTTTTAAAATAATCTGGTTTTATCTGTCAGTGAGGGTAGCCAAGTTTCTAAGCCTGAAAACAAGCTTTTCAATTCCCATCTGCTCTGCTGATATTAAACTAAAGTTACTATTTGAAGATGAAGATTTAAATCCAGCTTCATAAAGGCCAGCAGTTTTATTTCCTACTTTGGTTTCAATTTGAATGAGTTTTGCAATCCCAAAATTCAAAGTGAAAGTAATTTGAAATCACCTAGTGTCCACATAAAACCATAACTCTCTCAGGGTCAATAAATCTGAGCTGAGTTTCAAATTCCCTGAAAATCCAGAAATGGAGCAATTAATGAATTCCAAGGCCAGAAGGGCTCATTGTGGCTATCTTTTCTGACCAATTCTGTAACACAGCCTATAGAACTTCCCTAAAATAATTCCTGGAGCAGATCTTTTGTGAAGATATCCAATCTAGAGTTAAAAATCCTTAGTGTTGGAAATCCACCACAATATCTGGTAAATTGTGTGTTACTCATAATTTCATGTGGCTTCTGTTTTTAGAACAAAACTTTAATGTAGCTCAAATCCAAAATTTTAGCCAAATCTATCTTATGCCATCATTACTGTATTACTCCAAAACAAAAGAAAGTCCGGTTTGGAAAATATGCCCAGTGTTCAAAAGAGTACACAATAAATTAAGCTTAACCTGTATATATAGATCCAAAGGTAGGAATCATACTGAATAGAGCTCCCCACTCATCTTGGGTGTTGTACATGCAAAACAGTAATAAACTAAAACTGTTACAGATGGTCCAACAAGTCTGGAAAAATGTTTAATTACAATGCAACTACTCTTCTGAAAACAGGTCTCTCAGAGAAGAACGAAGCATAATATAGAACGTGTTAAGTTTGCTACTGTTTTTCATAAACTGGAAGGGTTCTATATCTCCAGTAACAAGTACCAATCATCTTCTATTCTATTTAAATGATTTAAAACAAAACAAAACCCTATTTATTTAAAAATACGTTGGTAATGTTTTTTTGCTCCACTGAATTCCTCTCGCCAAAGTATTAATATATCAACACACTTGGCCTATTGGACTAGATTTATTTTAGATGTCCAGGTTTCATCCCCGTACTTAAATGAATTTTTCTCATACTAGGGTACTAGACCATGTCACTGTGGGTAAAGGATCTGTAATGAGATACAGAATTACTTTTGTTTTGTTGGGAGAGTAATCATGAGTAAATGAAATAGAAGTTGCAGGTTATTTTTGTGACTATTTAGTGCCCCAAAGTATCTGTTGTAGATACCATATATAAAATGTAGATTATGATGTAAAGATATATTGCAAGATGCAGCCAAACAAGTAGAAATGTATTCTATTCAGTTGGTATTTCTAATAGTTTTCATTAGAGAATGGTTTCCTTTCAAATACCATTGAAATGAAACCAAGTTGTGCAAGAGACTAGTAATGTAACAGATGTGACATCTGTAGTTTCGGAAATGTAGTTGTCACTACAGGGTATCTTTCACACTGAAGACCCGCAGGAGTCCATAACTAAAGCTGACTAAATTAATCTTCCAGCACATCTCCTCAAAAATATTTTGTTTAATAGTAAGCAATAGAAGCACAGAGGAATTCCCACTGTAGAGATATTTTTGATCTTTTGCATTATGTGTTTTTTATTTATTTTGTATCTCTATTATATTTCTATTTCTATTATATTTCTGAGCTATGATAATAGCTTTGAGAGTAATTCCAGCATTTAATCTAGGTTGTTGGTGCTACAATTTAAGATGTCACAAACTGAAGCATAGTCTGTGTACCATTATTACCTGAGAGAAACTCTTTGTTAACACCAGAGAAGGCAGACAGGCTTTTTTTATTTATCGCTTCATAAACACCACCCAACTTTGTCATGATGCTGCATAATTTTGTTTCACTTCTTTGTCTTGTCCTTTTTTTTTTTTTTCGGTCTTGTCTTGTCTAGAGCAGGACCTGTATTTTCATTCCATCCTTTTGGATTAATACTCAAGTGGGGATTTATATTTTCGTAACTTTCTATGGCTTTCTCTGTCATAATGGTAAAAAATAGTTCTCCTCTAAGATGCTTTGTGATAATACGACATAGCTTGACATAGAAAATATATAGCGTAAGATTGAGACAGTATGAAACAGGGCAGGTGTAACTTTGTGTGCTAATTTTTCTGAGGCTCAGTAGTTCTATCTAGTCTAATATTAAACATGCAGACAGGGCTGCCAACAGGGGTGGGAGAGCAAAGGAAGTAATTGCCCTGGGGCCTGGTGTTTCAAAAGGCCCTGGAGCTCTGACCCCCACCGCTGCTATTTTGGCGGCAGCAGCAGTAGCCAGAGTTCCAGGTCCTTTTGAAATGTGGTGGCAGTGCTGCTCTGCTATTCCACACAACTATGAGGGAGAGGGAGGGGGCCCCTAGCACTATGGTCCAGGTGGCACTAAAGGAGGACTGCTCTAGGTCCTGCCCCTTCCAGAGGCACAGAACCAGGCCCACCTCCCACTTTGCCCCAGGGTCCACAGTGGCCGTGGGCCCTGCTGTGTACAGATGGGTCTGAACCCCAGGAGCTGAGCTAGCCCAGCAGGCCCTGGCCAGTGGGCAGTGGATGCTATATTCAACTGGAGTGCAGGGCTCTGAAGGCCTGGAGCCCAAGGCAAACACTGTGCTGACCTAATAGTTCAACAAGGAGCCTGTTCAAGAGTTAGTAAACCAGAAAGTAGCATTGCCCCCAGGGGGAGGCCTGAAAGCATAAGTGTCGTAAAGCGCCGCAGGTGTGCCTTAGACACTCAGATTTCAGAAGATATTGGCCTGCCTAGGAAGAAATTTAGATCAGAATTTATACCTGAAGCTTCTCTTTGCAATAACCCGAATGTGAATATGTTACAGTTTGGGAAAGTTCAGTATTGAGTCTGAAGTTCAAATCTCCAAATTTTGGAGGGTTTGAAACAAAGTTTAGCCTGCTGTAGAGATAAGAAACAGGGGTTCAGGAATTTGGATTAGGCCCAACAGTGGCACAATCAACAGTTTGGCCAAAGTTTTTATTCTGTATGCATGCCTGAGATTACTGAAATCTGAATTGGAAAATCTCAAGAGGAAATTAATCCCACAGCTACATGTTGCTAGATTATTCTGAACCTAACCTCTTTTTTTTGAAATAATAATTCCTATAATTCTGCCAGACGATTCTTTATTACTTCTTTGCTCCAGAATTCTTGGTCATTTAGTCATGTCAAAATACCAATAATTATACCAGATGGAAGAGCTAGGACATATGGTTTTGAAAAAGTTTAAAAATTAATGTTCGATCCCAAAGGCTGCAAAAATAACCTTCGCCCCCTCCAAGTAATGGAATATGAAAGTTAATGACCCAGCTCCATTGTTCAATAGATGTCACAGGTCCCTGACTGTGACATGTGAAAGGATGCTTTCTGGGGCACAACAGTGACTGAAAGAATAACAAAGGAGCTAGACTTAGGCTATGTGTACACTTACGTCCAACTTCAAAGGGGGCATGGTAATCAGGGTGATGGGAGATTACTAATGAAGTGCTGCAGTGCATATGCAGCACTTCGTTTGGCAAACTCTCCCCCGCAGCAAATTCGAAGTGTCAAACATCGAAGTGCCGGCATGCCATGTAGCCATGGGCACTTCGCAGTGCCTGTACTACTTCAGCGTGCCTTTACATCCCAAAATTTTGAGGAGTAAAGGCAATTTGAAGTAACACAGGCAGTTGGAAGTGCCTGTGGCTACACACAAGCCAGCATTTTAAAGTTTGACACTTCAAAGTTGCTGCGAGGGAAAGTTTGCCTCATGAAGTGCTGCATATGTATCACAGCACTTCATTAGTAATCTTCCATCACCCTGATTACCATGCCCCCTTTGAAGTTGGGGGAAAGTGTAGACATAGCTTTAATGTTTTAATAGAAAGGAGAAAGGAGATATTGAATAATTTACATGCTGAGTCCCTTGCTAACTGTGTCATAAAACATAGCTGCAGAGTCATTTAATCTGGAGTGGGATGGTGGAGGGACTCACAAATTGTCAGTTTTAAAAATGTGGTAAGGATTTATATGAGGTGGCTTAAGATTTTCAAAATGTAGAAACTGCCACTGCCACTCTCCTGTGCAAAGTTTAGTGTAAAAGAACCACTGTATTTAACTTCTGGTAAAAACATCACTGAAGAGATGAGTTACCTACTGCTAGCTTTCTGGTCTCCACTGCATAAAACAAATGTCTCATCATCACTTTAAAGCTCCTTCATGGCTTGGCTTCATTTCATCTCTAATATCCCAGCACCCATCAAGTTCTACCAGTGATGTCTACCTCTTCCCACGGGTCCAATGTTCCCTCCAGCACCTTCCTGTTTTTACCATGCTGCCTTTATGCCTGGGAATAGCTCCTTGTAACAACTTGTGAAGTCACTGTTATGCTCCTCCAAATACAGCCCTAAAACTCATCTCTACCACGATTCCTTTAAGACACTCAGCAATGGTCAGGCAACTAACTGCATGACAAAATGGAGTGAGTCATGAGGCATGCCCACGGCATTTGGCAGGGGAGGGAGAAGGCTGTGAAAGTAACTGGGGAACATGCCCTGTTTGTTCCCTGCTTCTTCACCTTCAGGGAGACTCTGTTCAAGGGTTAGTACAGCTAGAATGTAAAACTTAACTACAGAATTCCATGGGTCATTGCCCCTCAGGAAAGGCCTGAGCACGTAAGAGTTGACGAGAGCCACAGGAGTGCCTTAGATGCATAGATTTCAGAAGTAGCAGACAATCCGTGGGTTCTGCGGGCCTTGCTCCCTGCTTCTGCTGAAGGATACAAAAGTAGAAATGGACTGGATTCAAAGGAAACTTTGGAAAGGAAACCTTGAAGATTTTCCTCCTATACTGGTGCCTCCAATGGGCAACCCAGGCTATAAACCTTAGGGCATATCTATACTTTAAATAAAGATGTGATTGTAGCATGGGTAAAAATACCCATTTTAACTGGCTTGAATAACAGTGATGGTAAAGATGGGGTTATGGGAGCTAAGCTCCTCACTACAAACACACTAGGGACTCTTTCAAAACAAAAAGCAGTCAAGTATCACTTTAAAGACTAGCAAAATAGTTTATTAGGTGAGCTTTCGTGGGACAGACCCACTTCAGACCATAGCCAGACCAGAACAGACTCAATATTTAAGGCGCAGAGAACCAAAAACAGTAAGCAAGGAGGACAAATCAGAAAAAAAATGATCAAGGTGAGCAAATCAGAGAGTGGAGGGTGGGGGGGGAGGTCAAGAGTTAGATTAAGCCAAGTATACAGACAAGCCCCTGTAGGCTACGTCTACATGTGAAGCCTACATCGAAATAGGCTATTTCGATGAGTAACGTCTACACGTCCTCCAGGGCTGGCAACGTTGATGTTCAACTTCGACGTTGCGCGGCACCACATCGAAATAGGCGCTGCGAGGGAACATCTACACGCCAAAGTAGCACACATCGAAATAAGGGTGCCAGGAACAGCTGCAGACAGGGTCACAGGGCGGACTCAACAGCAAGCCGCTCCCTTAAAGGGCCCCTCCCAGACACAGTTGCACTAAACAACACAAGATACACAGAGCCGACAACTGGTTGCAGACCCTGTGCCTGCAGCATGGATCCCCAGCTGCCGCAGCAGCAGCCAGAAGCCCTGGGCTAAGGGCTGCTGCCCACGGTGACCATAGAGCCCCGCAGGGGCTCGAGAGAGAGCGTCTCTCAACCCCTCAGCTGATGGCCGCCATGGCGGACCCCGCTATTTCGAAGTTGCGGGACGCGCAACGACTACACGGTCCCTACTTCGACATTGAACGTCGAAGTAGGGCGCTATTCCTATCCCCTCATGGGGTTAGCGACTTTGACGTCTCGCCGCCTAACGTCGAAGTTAACTTCGAAATAGCACCCGGTGCGTGTAGCCGTGACGGGCGCTATTTCGAAGTTAGTGCCGCTACTTCGAAGTAGCGTGCACGTGTAGACACGGCTATAGTGACTCAGAAAGTTCCCATCCCGGTTTAAACCATGTGTTAATGTGCCAAATTTGAATAGAAAAGCCAGCTCAGCTGTTTCTCTTTGAAGAGAGGTGCAAAAGTTTTTTTTTCAGTAACGCACGTAACGTTAGGTCATTAATAGAATGCCCCATTCCATTAAAATGTTGACTAACTGGTTTGTGGATCTGGAGTGTTTTGATGTCTGTTTTGTGCCCATTAACCCTTTGTCTAAGGGAGTTAGAAGTCTGTCCAATATACAAAGCATCTGGGCATTGTTGGCATATATGACGTTAGTAGAGGAGCATGAGAAAGTGCCCATGATTCTGCCAGTAACCTGGTTGGGTCCAGTGATGGTATTTCCAGAGAAGATATGTGGACAAAGCTCGCAGTGGGCTTTTTTGCAAGGAAAGGTTCCAGGACTGGTGTTCCTGGGATATAGACTGTGGCTATTTGTGAGGATCCTCATAAGGTTGGGAGGTTGTCTGTAGGAGAGAACAAGCATGTCACCCAGGGCCTTCTGGAGTGTGGCATCCTGATTAAGGATAGGTTGTAGGTCTTTAATAATTCGTTTCAGTGGTTTGAGTTGGGGGCTGTAGGTGATGACCAGTGGTGTTACAAGGATCTGTACTGCCTTATCTTCACTACTGTTGTTAAAGACAGAGGAATTAGTACCCACATGCTTAAATTTTGAGCTAGGGTGAGTACGCCTAGCTGGATGGGTGATGCCTGCATTTGTGGCATAGGCATACCCTTAGAGTGTACACAAGTTAACTTTTAAAAGGTAAATCAGGGAATGATGTAAACTTCCTGATTTGTTTTGTGCATGTGAGAAATCAAATTAATGTTTTCTTCTTACAGAAGCCTGGAATTCTGAAAAAAGAAAAGAGGTGATCACAGAGTTTTTGTGTTCTGAACAGTAAGTCGTTTGATTACTATTGCTTTTTCAACCCTACTATAGGTAACTTGTCACATTTGCCTTTCTGCTAACCGTGTAAGCATCAGGGCAAGGTGGGAGGGGAGCCCAGCTCTGTGCCTGGAAGGGGTGTGGCCAAGATTGGAAGGGGTGGAGCCAAGGGCAGTCAGCCCTCAGTGCTGCCCATACCACAGTCCAGGCCCCACCCAGCCCCTGACAGCCATGGGCAGTTGGAGCAGTGCTGCTGCAGCAGCATTTCAAAGGGACCCAAAGCTCCAGATGCCCCTGCTGCCAAAGTAGCAGTGGCAGATGCTAGATCCCCAAGCCCCTTTGAAATGCTGGGCATGGGGACAGTTGCCCCCCTCTGCGCCTCCCTCTCCCCTGTCGGTGGCCCTGTGTGTAAGAAATTAGCATAGTGAGCAATTTCTGCTGTTTCTTAAAACTAAAATTCATTTCACTGGAATAGATTTTTATTCATTTACCCAATAATCCTTTTAGATAATATCATGATAATCCATGCAATGTATCTCTGTGTCAGTATGTAGTAAAAATATTGGGGTTGATTTTACTTTCAAAAAATGTGTATTGTTATAATACTGGGAGTTAGCAAAGTAACAAATAATAATAAATGGAAAGTTGGTCAGATCTGGGATCCTGTGTAGTTTAGTGATTAAAACAACACCAGGCTCTTGGGTTTGAGATACACAGTTCATTCAGTGTGGCCAGGGTAAGGAGAGAATGCTGTGTGCTCATGCTCTCTATTTAGTCATTAGTGCAGAACTACAAAGTGCTGACATAGTCACCTACAAGCTTAAAACATACAGCTGTTCTGGAAAGATTAGTCTTTGATTTTTACGGCTTCGTAATGCATCAGGAAATTAAAATTGTCTGCAGAGATCAGACAATCAGCCATGGTGCCTGCGTTGAGAATAATATTACTGCTATCATCTTTTAGAAGAATTTTTTTCAAGTTGGTGATGAATTACAAATTGTGACATAAAAATAAATGAAGACAATGCTTATATTTCCCATAATGTTCTTTGCAGAAAGTAGTCTCAAAGGGGTAGCCATTATTAGTCTGTAGCTTCATAAAAAACAAGCCGTCCTGTAGCATCTTAAACACTACGAATTTTATTTATTAGGTAATGAGCTGTCATGGGTAAGAGCCACTTCATCAGATCTGAAGAAATGTTTCTTACCCACAAAAGCTCATCACCCAATAAATAAGACTGTTTTTCTTTAAGGTGCCACAGGATTGCTTTTTTTTTTTTCTTTTCAGAAAGTAGCAAAAAGTCTACTAGTCCCGTATCATTGGCTATACGAAGTGACAACACTCTGAGGCTTAGGCTATACTACGGAGAAATGTTGGAAAAAGATACGCAAATAGCGCACCACAATTTGCATCTCTTCTTCTACTTTTCTGTTGGGAGGGGCTTTTCCAAAATCTGACCCATCTACACAGCACCAAATTTTGGAAAAAACTCCTCTGAGAGGCCATCCCTTCATCCTCATTGATGAGGTTTACAGGGATGGCAACAGAACGCATCTGCATTGCCGCAAGTGTTGTCAGATGTGGAGACCTTTTCCAAGAGACCTCCAGTATCCAGCAAAAGGACTGTAGTCTACCCCTAGACAGAGACTCAGCATAAATAAAAATGTTCAAAGCATTTCGATTTACAGTTCAATCCACATAGCTGCTGTGCATTATGCACTAGTAAAGGCTGCCTCTTTGTGGCAGAATATTGTGGAAAATATGCAGAGTACATAAGACATAAACTATTCTTCACTTGCTTTGCATATTGGATAGTAGAAATGAGGGAATTTTCAAGGTCATATTTGAAATCTTTATTCAAGTAACTACTTTGTTGTACAATCCTATATGGATAGCATCACATATTGTGAAGACTTCAGCAACAGTGTGGCCGGTATACTTGACTGCATAGAAGATCCATGGGAGGTCTTGGGAAATATACGTTCAAAGCCAGAAAACAGCCCTTGATCGCTGTATATATCCAGATTTAGTGAATAGTTCTAGATTCAGTTCACTGACATCATGAAAGGAATTGTGTGACATTTTGTTAATGTCGAGTCAAGTGGAATGCTTCTTTGGAAATCTCAAGCACTGTCTTTGCTGTTCACCTGGCATAGAAAAGTAGGCACTTTACCAGCATAGAGTGAATTCATGTCCTTTGATCTAGGGGCTTACCTTCTAAACAGAATGCAACATTTTTAAAACACTTAATCCGTCAACCATTATTACAATTTCAATTAATCCTGTGCTCTTATTGCCCACTTTTAACCATACTAAATGTATTTTTATTGTGTATTTTTTTTAATTTTTAGACTTTGTTCTTTCCTTGCAACTATTATTCATTCAGTCCAAGCTTTACTCTTTCCTACAATTGTTTTCCTCAGTTCCTATTAATCATAACTCATCCACTCCTCCTCACCACCATATATCCACACAACAGACCCTAACCAAGCAATGTCTCACCACACTTCCACCCAAATATCTCCCTTTCTTTCTTTCTTTTCAAAGTTGGCTTTTGGTATGTTTGTTTGAAATATTAGCATATAGAAATCAATCCCAATAGGTACAATTGAAATTACAAGCTGAACTAGTGTCCTAAAATAGGCAAAACATTGGTTTTCCCAGTGTGGTATGGAATGGGGTTGTGTGTCAAGGCAACCTGATAACACAGTGAATAAGCGCTTGCACCTACATCTAAGGAAGGCAGGTTGCAACACATGAACAATTTGTGAGCTGCTGCAGTTGGTATTTGAAGTTTGATCTGCATAAGTATAGCTTTTTGACATTGGAAAAAAGTGTAAATAAATCAATTGTATTTTGGCCTCAATGGCTTAGATTCTAGTAGCAGATCACTGATAGAGCTGTACATGGAATTTAGCAGCTGCCCCCATGTTTTGTATTTCATTAATGGCTTATGCATTACAAGAAATTTCTTGAACCACTATATTTTTGTCTGTAGAAGGTGAATTTCTCTCTCCTCCCTATGCCTTCACATAATCCCATGTGTCCTCCTCACTTGTCTTTCTGTGCCAACTGGCCAGACATTTTTAAATAAAACAGCTTTTACAAAAGAGTACGGATTTATTTGTGTACATGGAGAATAAATTAATCAACTTTCACTGGTGCTCCATCACATACAAATTCCTTCCCTCCCTCTGGCAGAATAGATGATGGAAGCTTTTCAGAGTATCCATTACTTAATTTATCAGTCATGGTATCGTGGTTATAGAATATAAATGCCCTATCAATGAATATAATAATTACAGAAATGGAAAAATACAGTGATTATTTAACATTTGTAATACATAATTCATTTAACAGCAACTTTGGAATATACATTAGAAATTAAAATAAACATAGAAATAAAATTATTTTTCTCTCTCACTCGTATGCAGTAACTCACATTACAAATGTGGTCAGGCTATGCAGCCAACCATACAGAGTGAATTCAACTCAAATTACTTCTTTACAATTCATCTTGATGTATTTCACATGAATTGTATATTCCTTATACATTATAACATTGGCATGCATTTGACCTCAGAACATAAATTAAATATTGCCATTTCAAAGCATTTTTATTTCTCAACCATTTCTCATAATGAAAAATAAATCTTGAAACTTCTATTGTGAGTGCAAGAATGCAGATCTTATCTCAAAAATATAGGAAGAATATAATGAATATTGCTTAAATGCTTAACTTGGTTAGCTTTAAAATCTTACATAACTTCAAATTCTATTAATGTGTCATTTTTACCATGCACTTACGGTTGCCCAGAAATTGCACTGAAGACAGATCTCTTCAGTTACATAGCCTAATGCCTGAGCTTAGGAAAACACTAAAGGGTGTACTTAATTTTTGGCAAATAATTACATCCCATATTTGAGGACTTTCTGAAGAGCTGCTCTGAATAGGGATACTTTTCTCACTCCCATTGACTTCAGGGGTGAGGCCCCTAACTGACAATTGGCCTGCATGAGCATATCCCTATGTCTGCATGGAGCTCAGTTGACTCCAGTCCAACTGCACAGCAGTTCCTACTCTATGAGCACAAGATTAGAGACTGGATGACCAGGGAGGCCAACAGCCACTGCCAGCCCTAGGGCAGGTGGAGGGGTTGGATCCATGCTCCTGGAATGAGAAGGCCATCGGGTGGAAGGGATGGGGCCAGGGCAGATGCACAACCCTCCCCCAACCCCATCCGCAATCTCACAGAGTACTGTACAGTGCTGAGTACAGTGCTCTAGTGGCAATTCAAATGGAGCTGGGGCTACAGCCGCCTCTGCTACTGCTGCAATGGCAGTGGCTGGAGCCCCAAGGCTCTTAGAATTGCTGGGGTCCAGGGCATTTGCCCTCTTTGTCCCCTGCTCCCCATCAGTGGGCTTCTTGAGGGCAAACAACTGAAGATATAAGACAAGCCATGAAAGTGGATGAGCAAAGAGAATCACAGGTTATAATACATATGGGCTACGTCTACACGTGCACGCTACATCGAAATAGCTTATTTTGATGTAGTGACATCGAAATAGACGATAAATAACGTCTACACGTCCTCCAGGGCTGGCAACGTCGACGTTCAACTTCGACGTTGGGCAGCACCACATCAAAATAGGCGCTGCGAGGGAACGTCTACACACCAAAGTAGCACACATGGAAATAAGGGTGCCAGGAACAGCTGCAGACAGGGTCACAGGGTGGACTCAACAGCAAGCCGCTCCCTTAAAGGGCCCCTCCCAGACACACTTGCACTAAACAACACAAGATCCACAGAGCCGACAACTGGTTGCAGACCCTGTGCATGCAGCATGGATCCCCAGCTGCCGCAGCAGCAGCCAGAAACCCTGGGCTAAGGGCTGCTGCACACGATGACCATAGAGCCCCGCGGGGGCTGGAGAGACAGCGTCTCTCAACCCCTCAGCTGATGGCCGCCATGGCGGACCCCGCTATTTCGATGGTGTGGGACACAGATCATCTACATGTGCCCTACTTCGACGTTCAACTTCAAAGTAGGGCGCTATTCCCATCCCCTCATGGGGTTAGCGACTTCGACGTCTCGCCACCTAACGTCGATTTCAACTTCGAAATAGCACCCAACACGTGTAGCCGTGACGGGCGCTATTTTGAAGTTGGCGCCGCTACTTTGAAGTAGCGTGCACGTGTAGACACGGCCATGGATTTACTTTGTTTGCATATGTCTATTCTGTGTGTGTTCAATGGATTGCTTTTGTTGTTGTCAAGAATACACATTAAGGGTGACTCAGGTGAGATTGCTCTGTAGACTTCTTGAGTAAATTTGCAATAACATATGAATAGCATCTTCCAAATCTGGAAAGCTCTGATTAATAAAAACATCCCAATTGAAGATAGCACTGAAGCAAGTACTTAAATTAAACATGCACTTAAGTAGCATTGAAGTTAATTATCCCATTCTTTTTTAAAAAGTAGCCATGCCATATCATTATTACACTTCTGTCTGCTATCTGTAGACCCAGTGATAATGAAGGGGATGACTTACCTTCCGTCTTCCCACTGACTTCAATGGGACCTGGCTAAAGCTCTAATATTCTACCTACAGCTCTGCTCATTTCTGTGTATTTTAATGAGAGCTCATGCAAGCTAAATGTGAGTCAACAGAAGAGAGTTATGCGGGGGAGAAAAACTTGCCAGCCCCTAAGCAATGTAAGGGGAGTGCCCAGTTCTGTGCTCCCAGAAGTATGGGTTCACGGGTGGAAGGAGTGGGGCTGGGGGAAGACAGCACTCTGCGCCACCCAGAGCACACTGCATTAGCCTCACACCCTGTCAGGCAGCCCTGAAACTACCTAGAGTGCACTGCATGGTACTCTAGCGGCAATTTAAAGGGCCCAGGGCTCAGGCTGCTTCTGCTCCTATGATAGTGGCAGCAGCAACCAGAAGCCCTAGACTCTTTCGAATCGGTGGCCCCAGGGTAATTGTCCCTTTTTTTGCCCCCTCCTCCAGGTGGGCCTGGTCAACAGTGTGGCACTGTTACCAAAAAGGTAACATTTTTCTGAGATGTATTAGCAGGAGTGTTGTAAGCAGGACATGAGAAGGAATTCTTCTGTTGTACTCCACACTGATTAGGCCCTAGCTGAAATATTGGCTGTGGCCACACTTCACCAACATTTGAAAATGGCCATGCTAATGGCCAAATCGGAGAATACTAATGACGTGCTGAAAGAAATATTCAGTGCCTCATTAGCATTCTGCTGACCGCAGCACTTCGAAAGTGCCACGTTTTCCCTCGCGCACAGCTCAGCTACATGGGGTCCTCTTTGGAAGGACCGTGCAAACGTCGAAATCCCCTTATTCCTATCAGCTAAGGAACTATCAGTAATAAGGAACAATCCCCTCATAGGAATAAGGGGATTTCGACGTTTGCAGGGTCCTTTCATAAACAGAACCTTGTGTAGCCAAGCTGCATGCGAGCGAAACACGGCATGGCCCCCAGCATGCTAATGAGGCACTGAATATTCATTTCAGCACCTCATTAGTATTCTTCTATTTGGCCATTAGCATGGCCATTTTGAAATTTTGGCCAAGTGTGGCCACAGCCATCGCGTCCATTTTTGAGCACCACATTTCAGGAACTGTGTGGGCAAATTCAAGAAGGTCCTGAGGACAGGAAAAAAAGTGAATAAAGTTCTAGAAAACATGACCTATCAGGGCAGATTGAAAGAACTGGGTTTGTTTAGTCTCGAAAAGGGGAGGGGACTTGCTAACACCTTCAAAGTGTCTAAAAGGGAAAGGAGAGAAAACAACTATTTTCCTTAAGCTCTGATGTTAGGACAAGAAGCAGTGGGTTTAAATTGTAACAAGGGAGGTTTAGTTTGGACATTAGAAAAAACCTCCTAACTGCCAAGGTGCTTAAACATTAGACTAAATTGCCTAGAGAGGTCATAGGATCTCCATCACTGGAGAATTATAAGAGCAAGCTAACCAAACACCATATCAAGGATGGTCTAGATGGTACTTGGCCCTGCCAAGAGTGCAGGGTACTGGACTTGATGACCTGTTGAAATTCCTTCTAGTTCTATAATTCTGTGCAAAGAGCAGAAAAAAAAAACCCACAAAGGAGCAGCCATCTTAGCTTTTACTTAAAAAAGTTTATGAACCAAAAGAAGTGGGGGAGGGGATGCAAACTATTCTAAAGTGTTTTGGTTTTGTTTTTTTTTGTTTATTTTTACTTTTACCATCTTCAATTAAAATGCAGCAGCCTTGTCATTTGGCTTTGATATTTTAAAAGTTCAGGATCGTGCGGCTGCGGAGGAAGAAAAGACTGTTGCAATATGTGTACCACAAGCGGTGTTCATCATCCTGCCGCATTTAACTGCAATCAAATTTCATCTGTCACTACACATATTTTGGTTTATCATGTAATTGACAGCTTTGATGGTTTTTAATGGCTGTCTGGTTAATGACAGGGTTTTTCTATTATTTATGCATAATAAAGACAAATTCATGTAATGTAATATAAATTAGGAGACTGTTCAAATCAACAATCAGTGCATCGGGAGCCTGGTAGAACTACACTCTGCCACAATGAGATGAGAGGAGACTTATTCTATTGAAAATAATTGCATGGGCAGTTTCACTCCATTACTTCTAGAGGAATTGAATTCATGTTGTATGTATTAACTCACAAACACCCAGAACTATATTGTGTTGTTTACTTTAACTTCTGTTCTGAAACTATCATACTATAGAACATTCATGTATTGTTCTATGAACAGATCCTACAAGAAGCAGATATTTTGATATGGAACAGTCAATTTTGTACAAGATGCGTTTATAAAGCTTTGAAAAGAAGTAAGTTGGTGCTTTCTGAATCTTTCATGGCCATCAGGATCATGTTATATTACATTAAAATACTATACATGATTTAAATATCTAGAAGCATCATATAGTCACACTCATTCTCCATGTTCCTAGTATTCTGATTGCCCATCTAGGCTCAGGGGGCACATACCACAGGTATGGATAAAATAATTCATTCTCATGCTCACACTACCTTACTCTTTAATGTTCTCACAGAAATCTGTTTTATATAATTTCTGTGTAAGTACAGACTTTTTGTTTGTGCAGAATATAGCATTTACACAGAAGAGTGTGATTTTATTTGTTTGTGTCTTCTTGTTGTCATCTTAGAGCTGGTGAAAGCAGTACATTTTGGGATTTACCTGCTCATGAACTCGTGTGCATAAAAACTGTTTTCCTCCTCCCCTCACCCCCATTTTTCTGTATCATGTGTTACAGCTACTGCATTACATTTTCAGCTGAAAAACCTCAGACATGGATTTAGAGTGTGTAGTGCTTTGAGATATGCTAGTTATGCAACCTAATTTTGCAAAATGGCTGTCTACATACTTCCCTGGGGCTTTAGTTTAGTCGTCGTATATCATTTTAGCACCTTGATGGATTATTCTCTGCTATTTAATTTACCTTCTGCTACTTAGCTTTTTCTTCAGTGGGCAAACACATTCTTTTCCAGACAGATTTTTAAATGCACTGCTTGCCAAGAGCCATAGAAGTCACATATTTCTTTGCTGAAAATTTAGCCATTAAAGCAAATGATGAGCTGATAATATTTTGCCTATTGTCCATGGACTCTAAATCTGAAATTATCGGCTATGTCAATTTTCCATTATGAATCCAATTTTCCCAGGGTTTTCACCTCCACTGTGTAAATTAATTCTGACATATAAGGAAGCAGTGTGTGTGTTTGTGTGGCTATTGCCATCTACCCTACCAATTATGATAAAAGAGAAGCAGGTTTTTGAAAGTTATGGGCCAAATTTAGCATTGCTATGTCTCTGTCAGCTTCAGTGAAACTACTCAAACTACACAACCAGAGTATGCATCTGCTTTAAACTCATATAAGCCATGTCTACACATGCACGCTACTTCGAAGTAGCGGCACTAACTTCGAAATAGCGCCCGTCATGGCTACACGTGTTGGGCGCTATTTCGATGTTAACATCGATGTTAGGCAGCGAGACGTCGAAGCCGCTAACCCCATGAGGGGATGGGAATAGCGCCCTACTTCGACGTTCAACGTCCTGGAGGACGTGTAGACGTTATTCATCGAAATAGCCTATTTCGATGTCTCCACATCGAAATAGGCTACTTCGAAGTAGGCTTCACGTGTAGACGTAGCCATACTCTGGTCAGAAAAGATCATCATGCTTCTCTAATCTGACCTTCTTCACGTTGTTATAGACCCCTAACCGCTGACTCAAATAGGGATTTAAAAACTTTATGCCTTATAACTGTAAATTTATTGGCTTAACATGCTTATATGTAATTCACTGAATATTTTCACTGTTAAATATGAAATTAAGCACATGTGAAGTCGATTGGTTTACTAACTTCTAATTTTAAGCCTAAACTTGTTGGTGGCCAGTTAATATCAATCTTCGGCCAACACTGGCATTTAACTTAAATAACTCCTTCCCACCTCAAGTGTTTAACTCTCCTAATGGATTTAAGGAGAGCAAACCTATCTTCTCTCAGCCTTTCTTTGGATAGGTTAAACAAGCCAAGTTTCTTAACTCTCCTGTTGAAAGATAGGTCCTCCATTCTTGATCATCCTCGTAAGCCTTCCCTGCACAAGTTTCTGTATGAATTCACCTTTCCTAAGCATGGAAAAGCAAAACTGCACCCAACATTTCAAATGAGGTCTCATCAATGCTTTGTTTAATGGTAAAATTCCTTCCTTTTCTCTATTGGAAATAGATCGCTTGATGCATCCAAAGATTGTGTTAGCCTTTTTTACAGCCACATCACACTGGCAGCTTTATTAATCCCTTGATTAACTAAGACTCCCAGTGTTTTTCTCCTCCTCTGTTGTCTGCAACTGATGAATCCCCAAGGTATAGCAGAATTTCTTGTTGTTAGTCCCTAGGCATGTGAACCTTCACTTACACAATTACTTTTCATAGCATTTTGTTTATTCTTTATGGGAACTGGAATTGGAGAAGATGGGATTCAATACAAGAAATTACCCTTTATCCAGTTCCTTACCCACCTTTCAATTTTTGTATTGAATCCCATCTTCTCCAATTCCAGTTCCCATGTGGAACTGTATCAAATGCCTTATGAAGATCCAGATAGATTAGATCTACTGTATTTTCATGGTATAAAAAGTCATCTCAAAGAAAGAGATCAGGTTGGTCTGGCATGAGCTACCTTTTATAGAACCATCTTGTATTTTATCCGTTTATCCCTATCTCTGCATTTATCTGCTTTCTCTTTGTTTTGATTCAGATCATCTGGGTCCTGATTTGGCCCCATGAAGCTTTTTCTATTTCCCTGTCCTCATTTCCATTAGATATTCTGCCACTATTCCTGAGACCCTCATTATCCTTATTAAAAATTAATAGGAAAATTAAAGGAAAAGTATTTGTTTAAAGTGTTGCACTAGGTCTAGACAGTGCTTTTTCTTGCTGGTACCTCTTTGTTCAGAAAAGCTATTTCACATTGTGAATTAAAGTAAAAGATGGGTTATATAGAATCTGGATAACTGGCATGGTCAGTTAACCAGCACCTGCTCCGCTGGTGGCCTCCTGGCTGGGGCCAGCATAGCAGTGCTGGTTGCCATGGACTGGGGCGGCTGGCTAACTGACCATGGCTGCAGCCGCAGGGCCAGCTGCCCAGAACGAGGCTGGTGGCACTGAACCAACCAACAGCCAGCCATCAACAATGGCAGTTGGGCCAAAAGCTGGCAGCCTGGCTGGAACTGGTGGCACTGAAGCCAGTGAAGTGGGGCTTGTGGTTTTGATCCAATATCTGGCACATTTAATCATCCAGTACCCCCAGTTCCACGGGAGTGCCAGATAGTAGAGCTTTTACTGTACTTTTTTTTTAACTAACTCAGCATAGCTCAAACCATATTATAGTCCTACCTTTAAAACAACAAATAAATAAAACCTGCACTTCTCCAGGATATAGTCAACAACCTGGCCTGCACATATCAAAGACAGTGATCATGAGTTGCATTTTCCTTCAGATCCTTCCACATTATGGGAAAAATCACACTGATTTCAGATTCATTTTTTATCAATTTCTAGTCAGTAATCTCCAGCCCTTATTTCACTGAAATGCTAGAGGTAGCAAATGTCACAATCCTTTTGTTCATTTTCACATAATTACAGACTTTATCTTATGATACTATCAAAATTTTCTTTTCTTTCAATCCAGATGTTTGACATTTATGACATACAAGATTTAACTTTGACTTCTCAGTTGTATGCTACAAATTACTGCATGTATAATTAAATCTTGCCTGGCTGAGAAGGCTCTCCAGTGAAGATCATGATGTTGAGTATTTTATTATTTTCTAAAAGTAATTTGAGAGTTTTGGGTTATCTCCCTTGTAAAGTCTTCAATGCTACTTTTTCTGACATTTTAGGGATTTGTAGCCACCATAAGTAACATAGAGAGATTTAGAATCAAATTCACAGCCTGTACGCATTTTTTGTACTAAAGTTAGAAACATTTTGTTCAATTGGCTGAAGAGAAAACTGATTTAAATGGATTAATCAAGAGTGAAAAAAGGTATGTCTGGAACGTATTAACATCAGACTTGACCTTCATCTGTTTTGAGAGCGCTGTTGCCAATATTTTAACATATAACTTTTTGTGGAGTGGAGGAAGCGAGGGTTGGGAAATCGAGTCATTTATTTTCTTAGTAAAGAAATACTTTTTTTCAAAACCATAACCTATGAAGGATGCAATTGCCTGGGAAGATATTAAATGTATATTGTTAGGTTCCTTGTACTTGAGTTCTTAAAAGTATATTTTACCACTGGTGATACAGCAATGTGTTCATTTTGATAATCTGAAGTGGGGTGAGGAGAGGAAGACCTTGTAAGGTCTCAGAATTTCTTTCCCCGGGAATGTTTTTATAAACATCTGTTACTTGGTGCCACCAGCAGCATTTTAAAGTAAAACAATTTCGCACTGGAGAAGTAGTTTTTGTTTCCCCTGAAGAAGGGGACAGAAATGATTTAGTAGCATCCAGAGTGAGAGTGAACTCTTTCAGAGGCAAGAAAATCACCCCGCACTTCAGTTTGTTGGAGGGTTGAAAAACAGCTCGCGCAATTCCAACTGCAACACAGCTCTGAAATGAGCTGAACATACATCTCTCTTAATTACAGGTATACAGCATGGTCTAATTAGTATTTTTAAAAGGCAAGATAACAGGTGGCTGCCAGCCAAATCCAAAGCTACATCTTTAATACCATTATTTATGCCTACATATTGCAATACAAAGGACATATAAGCAGTGCTGCCAGCTCCAAAGATTCAAACACTGCAAGTTAGGCTGTTGAAAATCATGAGATTTGGCTTTAAAATCATGAGTTTTTTAAATAGTAATGGACACAGAATTTGGCTGTATTTTGTTTTGTTTTGTTCTGTTTTAATTTGCCTTCTGGTTTGAGTCCTGACACTACAGTTTGGTCACATTTTTAAACTTTCACCAACTGTAAAGTATAAAAACTTACTAATTTTTTGTCTGACTTGCATGCATTTAGGAACTGGGTCTTAAGAATAAAACCAAATATTAGGAGACCTGTTATACCATTGTGAAAGTTGACAACACTGTTAATATCATAGAGCAGGGATTCTTGAGGTTTTCCAAACTGTGACTTGTTCAGAATCCTTCTCACATGTAACAGAGATATTCTATATCCCTAACCTTCTCTTTGTTATGCTAAACAGATTGAACTCCCTGTGTTTATCCCTCTAAAGCAGGTTTTGTTATCTTTAATCATGGGTGTGCCATTTAACAATACAGGAAGTCTTACGTGGCCTGTGGGCAGTTACACACATTCATGATGACATCAGCTGAGAACCTATACTTTAGAGAAAAGAGATAATAAAAAAGATAACTTGTCACTTTGGATGGAGAACCTTAACTATTAAATTTTAACGAAACTGTGCTCTTGGTAGCACATGACACAGAATATGACTCCTTAATTTGAATCAGACCCATAACACAAATAGGGTATTTAAAGGTTTAATGTAGCTTTTTAGCAGTAATTTAGGAACCCCAAAAGGTCTATTAAAGAACAGTTCAAAACTATTAGCTGTGTAATTATGAATTTATCCCATAGACTACAATGACTTCTGAGGAGTTATGGTCTGTTGGGTAAATATGTATTTAGGGAGCTTTTACATGTGAATTACTTCCTAGAATATATAATTATGTATTTAGACTCTTCAAAAAGTGTATTAATTCCCTCGTATTTATACGAAGAGTGTCTCTTTTGTTTTAAATTGGACATACAAGCCGTGTCTACACGTGCACGCTACTTCGAAGTAGCGGCACCAACTTCGAAATAGCGCCCGTCACAGCTACACACGCCGGGCGCTATTTCGAAGTTAACTTCGACGTTAGGCGGCGAGACATCGAAGTCACTAACCCCATGAGGGGATAGAAATAGCGCCCTACTTCGACGTTCAGCATCGAAGTGGGAACCGTGTAGTCGTTGCGCGTCCCGCAACTTCGAAATAGCGGGGTCCGCCATGGCGGCCATCAGCTGAGGGGTTGAGAGACGCTCTCTCTCGAGCCCCTGTGGGGCTCTATGGTCACCGTGTGCAGCAGCCCTTAGCCCAGGGCTTCTGGCTGCTGCTGCGGCAGCTGGGGATCCATGCTGCAGGCACAGGGTCTGCAACCAGTTGTCGGCTCTGTGGATCTTGTGTTGTTTAGTGCAAGTGTGTCTGGGAGGGGCCCTTTAAGGGAGCGGCTTGCTGTTGAGTCCTCCCTGTGACCCTGTCTGCAGCTGTGCCTGGCACCCTTATTTCGATGTGTGCTACTTTGGCGTGTAGATGTTCCCTCGCAGCGCCTATTTTGATGTGGTGCCGCACAACATCGAAGTTGAACATCGACGTTGCCAGGCCTGGAGGACGTGTAGACGTTACTCATCGAAATAGCCTATTTCGATGTTGCTACATCGAAATAAGCTATTTCGATGTAGGCTTCACGTGTAGACGTAGCCACAGTAGCAAATCTGCAGTAGTTAAATTTCAGTTGCAGTATCTTTTGTCACTTCAATATTTTCAGTGAAATTAACAGCTTGTAACAGTAAAAGCCAGGTTATCTGAAATTTGAAAAACTCAGTTAACCTGCATCTGCTCCACTGGTGGCCACCTGGCTGGTACCAGGTGCTGCGGGACTGGGGTAGCCGGCTGTCTGGTCAAGGCTGTTGGAGCAGGACTGGTGGTCATGGGGCTGGAGTGTCTGGCTATTCGGCCAGGGCTGATGGCTGCGAGGCTGGCTGTCACAATTTCCAGCACACCTGATTATCCAGAACCCCCAGCTCCCCAGGGGTCCTGGATAATAAAGTTTCTGCTGTACTTCACAGTCTGCAGAACAGCAGTCAGTGGAAATATTATGCAGCTAGTGCCTTATCTATTTGCTTATAATAAGATGACTAAACCACTAAAATAGTCTGAAAATCCCCTTTGATTTATAGTTGGTCAAGATATTCTATATCCCTAACCTTCTCTTTGTTACGCTAAATAGATTGAACTCCCTGAGTTTATCACTCAAAAGCAGGTTTTGTAATCTTTAATCATGGGTGTGGTTCTTCCTCAACCCTTTCCAATTTATCAGCATCCTTCTTGAATTATGTGCACCAGAAATGGACACAATATTCCATCAGGGGTCTCAGCAGAACAAAATAGTGAGGTAACATAGTCTTTGTACTCCTACTTGAGTATCGAAACTTGAATTATCTCTTTTAACTACAGCGTTACACTGGGAGCAGAATTTTCAACTGATTAATAACCACAACTGCTATATCTTTTTCAGAATCACTGCTTATATCAAGGATAAAGTCCCTCATCACGTTAAAATCGCCTGTGTTCCTAGATGTTTACATTGACATTTGGCCATAATAAAACACACTTTTGCTTGTGCTCAGTTTACCAAGAGAGGCAGAAGACTCTGTATCAGTGACTGAGCCATTTTGTTGTTTACCACTCTCACAGTTTCTGTGTCAACTACAAACCTTATCAGTACTGATTTTATGTTTTCTATCAGGTCTCTGTTAAAAATGTTAACTAAAAAAGTTAACTAGAAAAAGACGTTAAAATGTTAACTAGAAAAAGACCCATTCAATTATCATTCCCTGTTTACATTAATATTTTAAGACCACTAGGTAGTCAGTTTTTTTATAATACATGTGCCATGTTAATTTTACATCATGGTAGTTTCTTAATCAAGACCTAGCACAATACCAAATCACTGCCTGACAGAACTGTACATACATTGCATCAATACTATTACCTTTATCAACTAAATTTGTATTCTCATCAAAACAAGATAAAGTTAATTTGACAGGATCTATTTTCTGTAAACCAATGTTCATTGGCTTTAACTATTTTATCCTCCTTTAATTCTATATTAATCAACTCCCTTGTCAATGACTCCATTTTTTTGCCTAGGAGACAAGTCAGACTGAAAGACCAATAATTACCTCTCTTTCTGTCTACCTTATATTTTTCCTATACTTAACCCTTTGTAGGGGTACAAAGGGAGAATTTTCTTGGACTTCTCCCCCCACTGGCACATCTGCACAGTGCCAAGTCACAGAGTAGCAGTAAGGTGGCACTTTCCTTCTTTTTATAGCCTATGGCTGCCATGTGAGATCAATCGTGTGAGTGATGCACTCCGACACCACCTGCTTCCCTGGATTTCACCATGTTTGTTTGTTTTTTTATTTACTCACTTTAAAATAAGTAAAGATCACACTTTGGGATGTTATCTTTCCTACCGGTTCATCTACAGCTCTTTCTTCTTTGAGGAAACACCTTCAGATATTTCTAATCAAGTATGATTTTTAATACGATTATTGTTTTTCCTGTGTTCTCTTTCTCCACATCATATATTTCGGACCTTATGGATTTATTTTAATTCAATATATTTTAAGAGGTAGAGGAGATGTGTGGGCAGGAGAGACCTTTTTATGACGTCAGCAGTAATATTGTAGAGTAACACATACCAGAGGTCAGCAATCTTTCAGAGGTGGAGTGTCGAAATTTGACTTTTTGACCCCTGTGTATGGTCCAAATGCCAGTCATACTTTTAAAAGTCACTAATAGTGCTACTTAACAATGTCTTCCTTACTAAATAAATTAAGGTGCAGAGCTCTACTGTTTAAGTGGTGGTTGGTAGCATGGGCTGGTCTTCTGTTAATTCACAGGTGGTGGCATGGCTTTGAACAAGCTCACAGCTGTATCAGGGAGAAGGAGTGGGACTGAACTCCTTTGTCACATGCTGATGAAAATCAGCTTGCGTACAACTCTTGGCACACATGCCAGGGACTACTGGTCCTGGTCTAGAGGGGAAAAAAGTAGGATGCAGACTCAAGAAATCCTGATTGTTAATACCAGATCTTCCAAAAACTTGCTGTGTGCCCAGGGGCAACTCA
Source organism: Carettochelys insculpta (assembly GCF_033958435.1). NCBI lineage: Eukaryota > Metazoa > Chordata > Testudines > Carettochelyidae > Carettochelys > Carettochelys insculpta. Next base: position 304,982,479 of record NC_134137.1, on the reverse strand, counting down.
TTTAAATGGTCTCTGAATCAGTTCTCCAACTTTTGAAATAGAAATTATTGTAATTGCCAGCTTCTCAGGGGTTTTGTGAGAATACTCCTGCTGGGAAGACAGTGGGGCTTTTGTTATTGACCTAAATGGGACTGGGCCTTTAATTAGTTAATGTTTACACAGCATTTTGAATACATAGAAGCTACATGAATGCTAAATGTAATTTGTTACTGTTACTTCAAGTCTGAAAGCTCCATAAATATCTATTTGCTCGATAGACCATAACTACATAGAAGAAGCTATTATGATGGAATATTAGGTTAATTAATTTTCTCTTAATCTAATTATATTGAGGCCATTTTTGCTCAATTTGTTGTTAACTAGAGAAACCTTAAAATTCCTGTTGGTTTTTTTTTTTTGACTGCTTGTGGTTTGAAAATATCTGGGGTAAGGCCATGAGTAAGTCAAGTCCTATGAAAGCTGAAAATTTAGTTCCATAGTGGGTTCTTAGTCATTGGTATGCTTGGTTTTGTTGTTGCAGTGTCAAAATTTAAATGGGTGGGAGAAAAGAGGGCAGGAAAAGTGACTATTATAGTATATTACCATCTTGCTACCTCTTTTTTTTTGCCTGCCATTTTTGCCCTTCTCTTCCCCCATGTTTTCTTGCCCTTATCCCTCCTTTGAGCTTTATTCATCATCCTTTTTCTCTTTCTCTTATTTTCACCCATTTCTCCTGTTCTTTTCTTTCTTTTTTCCCCTGTCCAAGATCCACTCCAGACCTTCCCTTCTGTATCCTCTCTCCCTACCTCCATTCCTCAGAAAAAGTTTTTGATTCCCCCCATGACACAAATTGTCCTTCATTGTTACCCATCATCTGTGTTCCTAATGTCCCACTCACTAGTGTCTTCCTCATTCCTAGGCCCTTCAGATAAAAGTGATTGCAGCAAGACAGGAGTAAGGAGAAATGAGGATTGCACTGCTTTGTGGCTGGCCATAGGACTGTGAATGGGGTGGAGGTGTCCTCCCGCTGATGGTGCACAGCACAGTTGCCCTTCTAGTTCTGAGTGAAATAGCTAAGAAGAACAAAGACAGTTGGCTTCACATCCACATATCCTCATCCAGCTGCTGACAGTTCTTGCAGCAAACTACAATGGCTGGCATATTTAGTGACAGTTGCATGTTGTTATTCTTACTGTGATGGGAAAGAGGACATAAATAACTATAGGCACAAAGGAGGGTCTGATCAAGTAAGCTTGAGAACACTTGTCTTAGGGAGAAGCTCTCTGGACAGGAAGGCTTAATTTTCCCCATCCATCTTGCTGCTTCACCACTTTCTCCCCATCTCTGTTCCCTTCACAATACACAATATTGGCCTCTATTGATGCCAGTGGAGCGTGGTTTAAAATATGCAGTAAACACCAGAAGAACATTCTCCTTCCGCTCCACCCCCCGCTCCTATTTGGTAGTTTAATTGTTAACATTAGCAAATGAAACCTATACCTAAATTATTTGTCTATAACACACATTGTCTCTGATCTGTTTAAACAGTTTCTGTTTGCTGATGCCAGTAGGTATTTTACTTAGAGTTCTGTGAAACCTTATGTTTGCAAGGGTGGGGTGGGAGATTGTTGGTATGCAATCCTCATTGTCTTTGCAGAAATATTATGTCCTCAGTTGTCAAATAGTTTTTCACAGCTGAAGTTTCAATGCTCAATTGAAATAAATTAAGCAGAAGTACTAGAAAGTGGCTCATTTTTTACAACAAAACTGAATTTTAAATCACAAGCAATTTTAAAACACAAACATTATTTAAAAATACCCCACTTCCATGAGAAAAATTTCTAAAATACATAAAAATACAAATGTTGTGGCAAAGAGATTATGGACTGTCACAACTTTTTTAAATGATCTGCTTGTTTGGATCCAAAACCACTCTCCCTCTCCTTAACCCTAAAGTCCCTTTCATTTGTTGCAGTGTATTGAATCAGGCATAACCCTCCAATGTGCAACTTCTCATTAACATTAGTGTCCTGGAGGTAACAAAGCTAATCTGTAGCAATCAATCAAGTAAAGACTGACATAACACAGGAAATAAATATGAATGGTTAGGCAAGAAGACATTAGTGGTACATAGATCGTAACATCCTTCTTATTCATGCACTACCAGCAAGCAATTAAAAAAGTACTAAAATGTAGAGCATTCAATAAATGTATAGCTGTTAATAACGTGTCTTTATTGACTTGTTAAACCAATGTTGTGAGTTAGTACATTTGTCTGAAGAAGGAGAATGGGAATGACAGATGATGAGTTACAGTCTTCTCAGGCCTGCAAGCAGATATTGCAAACTGCAGATCATTTTTGTAAAACTCCATATCTGAATTTTCTCTTTTTTTCCCCACATTCTTCTAAGGCAGAGGTGTCCAATACATTCCCCACTCACCACATGTAGTGAATAGGACATTGCACTGTGACAAATATGGGGGTGGTCAATCCACAGCTGTCGAGCTACATGCAGCTCTTGGGGCCTTTAAACACAGCTCCTCCTGAGAGCCACACATGGAGATTGAGCACACATCCCTCTGCTTGTTGGGAGAAACACGTGGTGGCTGCGACGGTGAGTCACCAGCACTGAATTAGAAAGAGGAGATGGGGATGACTGGCCCTGAGGGTGGATGAGGGCATTTATTTAAAGCAGGTGGGAAGAGGGCTGGGAGTGCCTGGCTCAATAAAGTTTTGTATAATATAATGTGGCGAATATGGAAAGACAACACCCGCAGATGTGGTGATCTTTGAAATCCTATTGGACATTGCTGTCCTAAGGAAATGACTGTGAGAGAGGTCCAAGCACGAAGTCTTCACTACATTCCCTTTGTGTTTGCCTCCGAATGCTTTTCTTGGCAGGTAGAGTTGGCAGGAGATCAGTGAAGTTCTAACAGAACTGTCTGAACAGAGGCCCTCTACGCTGGCTGTAGGCCTTTTGGAAACCCTTTAGTTACATGGCAACTTGTGTCCTTTTCAGCCTTCTTTCCAGTGATTGCCCATCGCACAGATACCATGAGACACCCCAGCAGTCTGTAGCACTGAGAACAACTAAGCTAAAGTTTGATGGTAGTTTGAGGACCAGAAGTGAAATTGCACATAGCTCAATTCTGCCGCTGCAGCCTATCCCCTTTCCAGATGTGCAGTCCAAGTGCCACACAATTTACTCTATCGATTTGTTGGCCTAGAGAATGAAAGGAAAGCATCATTTCAGGGCTACCCCTGCTTCCCATTCGACATGTCAGTCCCCATGTGACAGGAGAGGACCACAAAAGCAGGGTCTTTTTCTTTAGGTCAGTGTTTCCCAAACTGTGTTCCATGGAATGCTGGTGTTCCACGTGATGTGAAGAGGTGAAAAAATGTCAGTGCTGGGGATAGTTTTTTTTATTTTTTTTTTATTTTTTTCATCTAAAATATTAAATAAGAAAATATGTGTATCAAATATACAAGGGTATTTGAATAGTATTTAGATTGTAGATATATGAATATTTATAACACATTCATAATAGTATGTTTTTTATTATGTGACTCGTACCAAAACAGAGACACAAAAATACTCTTCCTATTAAAAAAACTGTCAAACGTTGCTTTATTTTTATTTTCCAGCAGTTTTCTGTAAAAACAACAATTTGATAAAAACACAGTTTAAAAATATTTTCCATACCTAATTTGTTTTCTTTTTCATAAAACTGTTTTTTAAGCTCTAAGGAAGGGCAGTTCTTTTTTGAGTATTATTGTCCTTTCTGTTTTTGTACAAAAGAATGACATTAACCATCCTTCTTTTGGCTGCTATATTGATGTTTTGTTTTGGGTTTTGTACTTAATTTTTACTTGTTATGCTTAATAATAGGGTTGCTAACAGTTTTCCTATCAGAAGAACATTAGTTGTTCATTCCAATGATTTTCCTTGTTATTTTTTGTTCTTTATGAAAGAAAAGCCTTCTAAAAATCCTAACTCTTAAATCAACTTTTGAGCATTACGTGTGGCAATTTGTTGGTTTAACAACCTCCCCTCACAGACCAAAATACGCGTGTTCCGTCTGTACATTCAAAATGAAGAAGTGTCCTGTATCCAAACTAGTTTGGGAAACAATGCTTTAGTTTTGTCCTGGGGTAAAGATAGGCTGGCCAACTTTAAAAAGCAGAAGTGAACACCCCCACTTCTCTGAGGCCCTGCACCCTGCTCATCCCACCCTCCCTCCATTGCTCACTATCTCCCATCCTCACTTGCTTTCACCAGGCTGGGTGTTGGAGTGGTGGGGGAGGGCTCTGGCTGGGAGTTCAAGCTCTGGGGTGGGCCTGGGAATGGGAGGTTTGGATTTCAGGAGGGGACACTAGGATGGGGCAGAGAGTTAATGTATGAGGAAGTGGGATCTTTATGGGGTGTGAAAGTTCTGGGTGGGGCTAGAAATGAGGGGTTCAGTGTGTGCAAGAGGGTTTCATGCTTGGGGAGAAGTTTGGGGTGTGGCAGGGATGAGGATTCTGACTTGGCTATGTCATACGCCTGGGAAGTAGAGGTGAGTGGGGTGCTTCAGAAGCCCAAAGTCTTGTCCACCAGCCCCATAAGTGAGGTCCCAACTGCCGGCCCCAGATCAATGGGCTGTGGGGGGTGTGGCCAGAGGTGAGGAAGGTTGTACCTCTCAGGAAAAATTGTTCCCATGCTACTGGACTATGTAGTGAGGCGAAGGCTGAGGAGTTTGAGATACAAGATCCCAGCAATGCTTACTGCAGCTTCCAGGAAGCAGCTGCCAGGTCCCTGCAACCTCTAAGCACATGGACAGACAGGAAAGCTCCATATGCTACCCTTGCACTCACTGGAACCTCCCTCGCAGCTCCTGTTGTTTGCAGTTGACAGCCAATGGGAGCTGTGGAGCCAGTGGCCAGGGCAGTGTGCAGATCTTCCAGAGCATAAAGGCTTCAGGGACTTAGTGGTCACTTTCAGGAGCCACATGGAGTCAGAGCAGATAGGGAGCCTATATTAGCACTGGGCCCCAGTACTCTAACCACTATTTTAATGGCTAAGTCATTGGAGCCACCAAGGTCTTTTCTCAACTGAGTTTTTCAGGTGAAAATCAGATGCCTAGCAACCCTAGGTAAAAAGGTGGTTCCTTTCCCCACCTTGGTAGATTTATAGTGAATTCCCACTTGTGCTAAGCACTTGGCAAGAATCATCTCAAATGATTCTTTGCAAGCAAGACTTGGCTAATTTTCACTTGTAAGAGCTTTTAAATTTAATGAAATGCTTATAAGAGCTATTCTTCTATGTGAAATTAAGACAAGGAGCAGATGAACCCTAAAGAAGCCAGGTTTCTGTCATAATTTCAAGGGTCGTAAGTAATAAAAGGTCAGAGAAAAGAAACACGGGAAATAGAAGATACCAGAATAGTTCTAAAAAGAATGTGGTCTGAAGTTTTCCATGAAGTTTTCATCATTCCATGTGTTTTACAATATCCTCTACATAAACTTATTCTAGCCTAGAGAAAAAGGAAGATAATTTCAGAGCAAGATAAAATGGTTAATATTAGGGGGTTGGGTAGAGATTTCCTCTGGTCAGATTGGCAAAAACACTTTTGTTTATTTACCTTTCTCTGCAGTATGTAAAGTAGCCAACCCCTCCAAGATTGTCCTGGAGTCTCCTGTAATTAAAGATTAACCTTTAATTAAAGATTATCATGTGATGAAACCTCCAGGAATGCATTCCATCAAAATTGGCAACTCTACACTCATGGGGCATGATTTAAGCTAGTGTAAATGGATTCTTTCTAATCTGAAGTCTTTAAATCTGTTGAGGACTTCAATAATTCAGACGGAGTTTGGAGATCTGTAACAGGAGGAGGTGATGAGATTCTGTGGCCAAAAGGTCAAACTAGATGATCATGATGGTTCCTTAAAACCTCATGAGACTCTTGTGGCAAGCACTGAGACCTGTGTAGTGACTCATTGAGTGACAAGATTGTTACAATGAGCAAAGGAGCTCATTTTAACAGCAGAAACTTGAGTGTGCTGAAGAGGAGATTGGAATTTAAAAAATTGTGGATTTTGGCTTTAGGGACAGGAAATCAAGGTTGGGCTTTTACATATTGTAAACAAAAAAACAGGATTTGTCCACCTTATCATCATGAAAAGAGAAGAGAAAATAAAAGTTGAAGATGACTCCAGTGGTATGGAGCCTGTGGTTTGTGGATGATGGTGTTATCCACTCTAATAGATAATTGAAGGTGCTCATTGGATGTGGAAGGAAAGAGCATGGGTTTGTCTCAGCCATGTTGAGCTTCAGATGATTGTGAGCCATCCAGACTCTGGAGGAGGCCCAGGAGCAGAAGTTAGATGTAAAATGGCAGATATATCTGAGAACTGTCAGCACAAAAGTGATGGCCAAACACATGAATGAGATGATAGAGGATGAGATGGGATGAGATTCTCTATGGAGTTATCCAAGGACAGTGCTGTAGTGTAAAAAGAGGGCCAAGACAGGAAGTCTGAAATATCCTAATAGAAAACATGTACTGGAGAGGATTGATTGCTGATTCACATAAATGTTAGTTAAACTAGTCTCCATTGCAATAAAGAAATGAATGTTTAGAGAAAGAAGGTACAATTCTTATTAGAAAATCCCTGCTGCTTAAGGCTGCTTGATGGAAAATTTACAGTGTTCTAAGTTCAAGGGTAGTTTTCTGTTAATAATAACATGGAGATGTTTTATACTTATTAAAGCTGTTTCACCCAAACAACTATAGAAAACTTTCATTTTTAATAGTTTAAGGGTGGGGGAGGAAATATTTGTCATTGAGACTGATCTGAGAACAGTGTGTATATTATGTAGAAGAATTTAGGAGGAAATGTTTAACATATATTAAATAGCTAATTTGGACGATTAAATAGTCAAAATATGGCTTCTGGACAAGAGCAGCTTGCCTGCAAAACACTTTTTTGCATTATTTGTTCTCATAACAGATGGAACTAATACATGTATTCTTAATCCATTTAGGACACTAGAAAATGGATTCCAGAATACATGTAGCACTTCAGTTGGTTAATTTGAAGTAAGCTTACTTAAGTTCCTTCTTTACACAAGCGTACAGGTGTGTTTATTTGTGCATACGTGAATGGCACTTATTTTTTTATTTTAGATGAATATTTGACCCCCAGTAAGCACAGTCTTTGAGCGCTTCTAAAGGCTTTTGACAGTAGCTCTTCCACAGTCTGGCTGCTTTGACTTTTCTAATGTTGTTGATACAGTGATGCTTTTTCTATTGGGTGACATTTACTGGAACAATACCCTGCTTTTCTGGAACAATGAGCTACAAGATTTTTGTTTTTGCATGTAATTTACTTTGCTAACACTACTAATTATGCTATCACCCTGTGACAGCTAAAATACACTGTAGTATTTTTCAAATGACACTCCCTAGGACCTTTTTTAACTGCTTGTATAAGAGGATATCTTGTAGTACCAATAGTTTTGAAAAATAATCCAAGACAAAGTGAATTGGGATATGATGCTTCAGGTATTCTCTGAAGCTAATGCCTGCACTGGTGCTTAGGTACACCTTGGTTAGTGCAGAAGGCCCCCTGGGGCCCAATGAGTGCCTTATTAACAATGTTGAGAGGATGGAGGCCTGGGGGGTTCCACAGAGAGAGGCCAGTAGTTTTGCCACTGTCTGGATCTACCTGTCCCAGTCTCACCCACTCTAGAAGGAATGCAGTGGCTACTACAGCTCATGGGCTGCAGAAATGACTTCAGAGCAACTTGTTATCCTTTCTCTTTTAAGAAACTAATCCTAGGTAAAGATTCCTTCTCCTCTAGCCTTTCTTGGATGCCTTGTTCTAATTCCAGGATGCCCCTGAATTAGTCCTGGGAAGGCAACACCTCTTCTTAATTGAGAATGGTACCCTTGTTAGAAGCTCTTTGTAAGTGGCAGTGATTCCCAGAAAAGCAAGAGTTGCTAACAAGAAATAGTTGGGTGAATTTCACAGGGAGGTAGATCACCAAATTAATTTCTTCCATGTTTAAAGGTGTCTGCTATTTATTGCTAATTAGTTATGCATAATATGTGAGTCTCGGCACTGTACATCGTACTATGTATTTGTGGTCTTGCCTAAAACAGTATGTGGTTTATTCACTGTACTTCAGATGCTCGAGTAGCTGCTTAGCAATTATTAGGGAGTCTGTATTACCAAATCTAATCAATGTCTGGTTAACCCTGGGCATCCATGTTCCCTGTAAGTTGTGCACTTGTGTGGCTGCTCAAGAGAGATTCCAGTGCCACGCAGTTGATTAGCAGAGCACACACAGCCATTTTTTTTATTTTGTTTCTGCTGGCAGTGCACATTGGCACATGCGTCAGCACACATAAAATTTTTATTCTGCTGCTGGATGGAAAAATTCCACACCTGGATGGAAAAGATTAGAAGGAGAATTGCTCAGCATTGCTATGTTTCCCAAAGGGAAGCTGTCTTTCCACTGATTTTCATTTCTACAGACTGTTCAGATTCTCATCTGAAACCTAGTTGATTCCCAGGAGCAAAACACTGTCAGGTCTTTTCAATAGAAAGGTTGGTCTGTATAAAAGAAGGCCTTAAGCATTGAAATGTTGGCTTTCCCTTCATCACTTATTACTCAGCCATCATTGTAAGATACACATTTGCCATGAGGCTGTCACTTCCATGGCAGGAAGTTTACTTTAGTGCAGGGATTCCCAACCTGTGGGTCGGGACCTGAACATAGGTTGCCATTACATTTTTGAAGGGTCTCCAACTAGGCAGCTCCGAGCTGAATGTGGCTCTTTAAGGAACCATTTGCGGCTCCCAACACTGCTACTGCTGCTCACTCCTTCAGCTCCCAATCCCTGCCCTGCTGCGCTGAAATGGAACTCAATTTAATTGGTTTAATGGCCAGCAGGAGGGATCCCACTCTTAAACAAATTAAATTGAGTCCCATTTCAGTGCTGCAGGGCAGGGAAATTCCTGCAGTGCGGGTTGGGGAGGGGAATAAGAGGGTTTTGGGGAGCCATGCACAGGAGATGGTGGCAGCCCAGTGAAGGAGCAGTGCAAGGAGCTCATGTGAGTTAGGTGCAGGGCACACTTAGGGGAGAGACTGGCTTAAGTCTGGGGTCAGGGAGTGTTTTGGGGCTGAGAGGGGTTTAAGCGGGAGGGGTTCATCTTTCTCAAGGGAGAACCCCCTCCCCTCCATTTTGAATTGCCTTGGGTCACAAAGTCTTACTGAATTGTCAAAATGAGTCCCCATCTCCAAAAGGTTGGGAACCAAGTTTAGTCCAAATTTGTGTATATGCACTATCCTGTACAACTCCACCCTTTTAAAATTTCTCTTTATGCCTGTTAATGGAAATGCAAGTTTGCCAATAGCCTCTACAGTAGATCTCACTTGTTATCAGGGAATGTATTCAGTCTCCCCTTAGGTCACATCATTGCTGCTTCTTAAACTAGAAGCAAAGGTTTGCTTGTGGATAGGACAAGATGGGGCATTTCCCCAGAGATTGAGCCTGTCATTTGCAAATATTTGAAATTTAAGTACAAAAACATCACCTGCTTGTGTCAGTAGAGCTGTCAAGACAGTCAGGTAAATTGTGCAGTGTTTGAATTAAAAATACATCTGATGTTCAATAGCCCACCAAAGGGAATTCCCATAATGAGCTTGTTCAAATGCCTCATGTTATAGTGTACAGATGGCATGCAAACACTTGGATAATATACATATTTATCTCTTCTGGTGAGGGATATATACATGTGGTAGAAGATCTTCCTGGAAAAAAAGAATAAACTGGTCAAATCCCATAGTTTTCTTTATGAAATAATCAAAGATTCTCCAAGCCATGCTGCCAATTAGATAAAAGTATTGACTGAATGCAAATCTGCAATATAGAATCCCAATAAATAGGAAATATCTCTCTGCTATCATTTAGGCTACTGAAATGAATGAAAACAGTAAGTTGACATACTGACTGTTGCAGCGGGTAAATGTCTTTCCCAAAACAATAAAAGCAACCATAATATTGTTGTTTTTTATGACTACATCTGAAAAAGGCTATTTACTTCAGGGAGTGTTCATAGTCTAGTGATATTCCAGGTCATAAAAGGGAAGTTGATAATGGCCTTTCATGTAGTTGAAGTTGTATTTAATAGTCCTAGATCCAAGGTCACTGTACAATAGAGTTGTTTTCTGCAATGTGCATAATTGGGCACCTTTCAGTCTCAGTAACTAGCAGATGTGAACAAAGACACATGATTTTTCCTCCTCTGTTGTTTCCCATTACATAGTAAATATAAATGTATTCTATGCTACCTGAGTTAATACTGGATGTCAAAACTGTGAGGAGTGGAAGAACAAGTTTTTGTGTTTATCATGGGAAATTGCACTGTAAAGTAATCTGTGTTTTTGGTTACTGACAACTCATGTACTTAGTTCAAAATAAATATGCATCTATAAACACCGTGAAAAATTTTGAAACTGCTACCTAGACAAATGTGCAGTAGTTTGTATTAATACTAATAATAATACTAGTAATAACAATACTAATAATAAAACATACTGCTTCACATTTATCTAAGTAACAGTTTCAAAGTTTTTCACGGTCTTTATAGATGCATATTTATTATCATAATAATAATTAAAAATAAACATATACATTTTCACATTTGCTCTAGCCATTTTATCCCTTCTCTTTTGCATATTGCCAGTGTTAAACATGGTTTTGTTTATTGACTTCACTGGAATTAGCTCTTCTAATTTTGAAAGATTTCTGTTAGGCTCAAATCTTGTCATTTAGCCATAGTAGTTTACTGCTTTCCTTACTGTTGCTCATTCAGAGGTATGAATGCCTTCCCTATGGAGCTATTATTGCATTTTCATCTAGCATCTATGCCACATCTAAGAATTTTTCTTCTTTAACTTCTAATATTTTTTTAGAAAATTTTGACTAGCTGCTTCGTTTGATGGAACTCATTCATGTTATGGAAACTGTTGTGATAAGAAATAGCCTGTTTGCCTGATTTTAGCATATTTGATAAATAAGTAGGCTTGGACTGCTCCTGGGAGAGCATTGTTGTTTCTGGCTTTTGCTAATTATTGAATCTAATTTTTGGTTTTTGTGCTAAGAACATGTTAAACACATGGACAACATAGTTTCAAGCTATATTGGCCCAGATCCTGAGCTGTGTTAAAAGGGTGTCAGTCCTCTAGTTTGTTTGGAAGGCTAGAACAATGAAAAGCCAGTTTGATCAAATGTAATTACGTGTTGCCCCACTCATAAGCAGCTGACTTGTGCTTTAAGTACATGGATTGAGTGACATACATTAAATCTGAGGCTGAAAGTAGAATAGACCTTCCACTTCAGTTTCCTTGTATATGCCACTGAATGACAGGAGTGTATGACTTGTTCAGCTAGCCAGCTGCTTTGCTAAGAATTCTGGCATATTCTCTGTACTCTAACTCAGAAAGATTGGCCGGGGGTCTGACAGATTTGTTGGACTCTTGGTCAAGATGCAGGAATGACACCACATTTTTGAAAGGAGTGGGGCCTTCAGCAAAAAGGTCAAGGTTGGGGCAGACAGGCCTCAGCATTGCCCAGGGCACTGGTGGCAATTTAAAGTGCCTGGGATGGTAGCAGCAGCGGTGTCTGAAAGCCATGGGTTCTTTTGAATCACTGAGCCCCAGGACAGATGCAGCATAGGTCCCACCTCCATCAGAAGCCTTGGATATTGCTAACTGTATATTTCTGCTTCACTGTGTTTTTGTATGATGCACAACTACAGTTCACTGGTATATTTACAGGAAAATTGAGGCAGGAGGGCAGTTCTCTTTGTCTGCCTCCATGTGATATATCAATCAGTGAATCCAGGATTTCTAAGCTAAGGGCTGCGTCTACACGTGCACGCTACTTCGAAGTAGCGGCACCAACTTCGAAATAGCGCCCGTCGCGGCTACACGCGTCGGGCGCTATTTCGAAGTTAACTTCGACGTTAGGCGGCGAGACGTCGAAGTCGCTAACCTCATGAGGAGATAGGAATAGCGCCCTCCTTCGACGTTCAACGTCGAAGTAGGGACCGTGTAGACGATCCGCGTCCCGCAACGTCGAAATTGCTGGGTCCTCCATGGCAGCCATCAGCTGGGGGGTTGAGAGATGCTCTCTCTCCAGCCCCTGCGGGGCTCTATGGTCACCGTGGGCAGCAGCCCTTAGCCCAGGGCTTCTGGCTGCTTCTGCGGCAGCTGGGGATCTATGCTGCAGGCACAGGGTCTGCAACCAGTTGTCGGCTCTGTGGATCTTGTGTTGTTTAGTGCAACTGTGTCTGGGAGGGGCCCTTTAAGGGAGCGGCTTGCTGTTGAGTCCGCCCTGTGACCCTGTCTGCAGCTGTGCCTGGCATCCCTATTTCGATGTGTGCTACTTTGACGTGTAGACGTTCCCTCGCTGCGCCTATTTCGATGTTGGGCTGAGCAACGTCGAAGTTGAACATCGACGTTGCCGGCCCTGGAGGACGTGTAGACGTTATTCATCGAAATAGACTATTTTGATGTCGCAACATCGAAATAAGCTATTTCGATGTTGGCTGCACGTGTAGACGTAGCCAAGGTCAGATATGTCAACAGCTCATCCTTGGGGAAGAGGTGTACAACGTCATTCTTTTGGGCTAGTTTGAGTACCAAATTTGGACTGATGTTATTTCTGGACAAATCACATACAGAATGTGCCCTAACGTGTGCTTTAAAAGAGTTGGCTTGAAAACAGCTAATTTATTATTCATACACCTGATTAACTAAAATAGTTGGATGAAGTGACTGTTCCTGTTAAGGCAAATAAATGAAGCAGCCTTCTGAATATGCTTTCTATTACTGTCCACAAATAATGCAAGTGAGTTCTGTGCTTTCGTATTTCATTGAAGTCTGACTGAGTAATACTCATTACAAATGAATAATAATTAGAATAAAAATCAGTGAATATCATTGAAAAGCTTCAGCAGAAAAGGTAAGAAACATTTTTTCATCATGATCTTCCTGTAGGCAGGGGTGGGGAACCTTTTTTGTATTGGGACCATTGAAAAAATCAATAGTAAGCAACACATGTTCAGCTCATAGATGTGGCGGGGGTCAGAGAGGCTCAGGGCACCTCCCATAGCAGAGCGAGACAATGCTCACAGTTCCAGCCCTAGGTCTGGGAGGGCTCACTGAGGCTCGGGGCTCTTTACCAGCACTGATACTGCTGTCTGCAATGGTGTTAGCAGCTGGAAGCCCCAGAAAGGCATTTAGCTTGCAAATCTTGTCAAATATAATTCTGTGTATTGCTGAAAGTATTATCTTGAGCTTTTTAATTCATTCCCTATGTATCTAACAAGTGTCCATGAAAAAACTGCTCAAGGAAACTCATATGGAAGGAGACAAAGAGCACAGCTTTGAAAATAGTGATACACTCAGTCTTGTCAAAAATACTCCTTCTTCAGAGAAGATGTTGCACTGTAATTTGCTCTAGCACAAATTAACCATGTGTCTTGTTATTCCAGTTGAGATTGGATAAAAATTACTGACTGAAGGGTGATGGATAAAAGTTAATGGAAAGAGAACTCCATCTTGTCATGCATATCTATGCTTGATTACGTGAAGGTTCACGTCCATGAAACTCGATGTTTTCCAAAGGTTTAATGTTAAAAATGTCAAAATAAGTAGGGGCAAACATGTAGTGGCCAGACTGCTGATGAATGGAAAAGGCACTTATTTAATACGTAGGGATTTTAATTACTGTATATCTGAAGCCTAGACTAGGAAGGATTTGTCACGAAATAAACTCTTAAATTAGTTCTATGAAAAAATAAATAAAGTCAGATCACATTGAAGTATGAAATCATATATAATGCAGGTTGAATCTCTCTACTCTGGCACTCTCTAGTCTGGCAACATCCATAATCTGCCATGATTTTAGTTTGCCAGATGTCCACTTATAATGTGTGTGGCCAAGATTCTTGCACTCCCATCAAGTTTGTACACAGACACCACTCCTGGCTCACAGTGTTCTGTGCTGTTATTTAGCTGTAATTTGGCTCTAAATGTCTTCTAAGAGCCCAGTAAGCATTGGAAGTGTTGGTAACGCTGTTAGAAAATACTGACCTCCTGTAGCCCGACAAAGTCTCTCATCCGGCACTGGTCAGGCCCTCAGAGGTGCCTGACTAGAGAGGTTCAACCTGTACAAACCAGAGAAAAGTAGAGCTGAAAGGTTCACAAGGAGCCGTTATGTCCATCCTGTGGCACTGTAGAATGGCCATCCCTCACAGGTGTTTGTTCAACCTGTTCTTAAAAACCTCCGGCAATGAGGCTTTTTACAGTTTCCTATGGAACCTTATTACAGTGCTTAACTACTCTTACAAAACTGGTCACAGTGAGGCCTCATCAGTGCTGACTAGAGAAGAACAATTACGTCCACTGTCTTAGAGATGATACACCTGTTAATGCACCCCAGAATGCCATCTGCCTTTGTCACAAATGCGTCATAATGTTGACGCTCATTTAGTTAGTAATCCAAATCCTTTTCAGCAGCATTACACCTCATTTTATGGCTGAGCCTATGACTTTTCCTTCCTAAATGAAATACTTGGCACTTATTTTTACTGAATTTCATTTTGTTCAATTCTGACCATTTCCCCAGTTGGTCAAGATCCTTTTTAAGTCTAATCATGTTCTCAAAAGAACTGCAATCCCTCTCAACTTGGTGGCCTCTGAAAATGTTATAACCATACTCTCCATTCCATTATACAGTTGATTAATGGAAATTTTGAATAGTACCTGACCCAGGACTGAGCCTACAGGACCCTTCCACTCCACAACTCCCTTCACCCTCCTCCATCCCGTTTCCTCTCTGGCTACATCTACACTATGGTGCGATTTTGAAAGGTGAACTTTAGAAAGCCATCTTTTGAAAGACTGCCTTTCGAAAGTGCGCACCTACACCCAAAAAAGTGGATCGAGGTTGTGATCTGCTCTTTCAAAGGCTGGCCTGCTCTTTTGCAAGGGAGCATCCACATGGCCCAGGGTGCTCTTTCAAAAGAAGGGCCCAGGAAACACCATGCATGGGGTCACATGGAGAACAAGTGCTTCCAGGGGCTGCAGCCAGCTACTCCCTTAAAGGGCCTCTCCCAATCACCCTCATCTGGTACACACTGAGGGCTGCTTTGCCACCCAAAGGTACGCAGATGCCAAACACTGAGATAAGCCACATTGGGGAACACTATGGACCCTCAACAGCTCCATTATGTTCCACCCCTCTAGGCTGTGGTCAGCCTGCTAGCCACGTTGCTAGCGTCTGTCCTCCAGCACCTCTGAGAGCTGCCTTCATAGCCACCCTGCTACAGCCTGTCTTCATGGGGAGATGCCCATGCCCCCTTCCCTGGCTCATCTGGCACCTGTGGGACTACCCCAGCAGCAGAGAGTGGTGGGACTGGCTGGTGTTGGGAGACTGGGATTACAACTGCTGGCTCCAGAACTTTCTCATGACCAAGTGGACATTTCTGGAGCTATGTCACTGGCTCACCCCAGCCCTCCAGCTCTAGGACACTTGGATGCAGCCCACACTCCCTCTGCAGAAGAAGATAGCCATCACCTTCTCGAAGCAGGCCACCCCTGACAGGCACCGGTTGGTCAGCCACCAGTTTGGGGTGGGCAAAGCCACCACTGGGGCTGTCCCCATGGAGGTAAGCTATGCTGGGCTCACACACACACCACGGGGAAGGGGAAGGGGACTCCCAGGAAAGGGGGGGCTTTCAGGGAGTGGCGGCAGGGGCACCAGAGGAGACAGGGGAGAATAGCTTGGAGGGGACAGAAGAGGGCGGTCCTGGAGGGGACAGGAAGGGGACAGGGGAGGAGAACCCTGGAGGAGATGGAGGAGGGGACAGGGGATGCAGGGGGAGGCATGGAGCACCACACCATGCATTCATAGCTGTGTTCTCCCTCCCTCCACCCCATGCAGGTCATCCAGGCAATCAACGATGCCCTTCTTCGCTGGGTTGTCCACATCAGAGATCTCAACATCACCCTCATGGAGTTGCAGAGCTGAGATTCACCAACTGCTCTGGGGCTCTGGATGGGACCTACCTTGTCTTCTGGGCCCTGCAGCATGGTGCTGGTGTCTTCATCAACTGGAAGGGGTACCACTGCATGGTGCTCCAGGCCCTCGTCGACACCGGGGGTGCGGTTTATGGACGTGTGTATGGGTTTGTCCAGGTGAACCCATGATGCCTGGGTCTTTTGTAACTCTTGGCTTAACCACAGGATGCAGGAGGGGATTTAAATACCCCCATTGGACTCCAACTCAGGGACACCACCATGTCCCGCTGCATTGTGGCCAATGCTGCATACTTCTTGAGGTCATGGCTGATGCAGCCCTACATGGGACATACCAAACCCAACAAGGACATTTTTAATGAGTGCCTGAACTGGGCTTGCAACACTGTTGAGCAGGCATTTGGGCTCCTGAAGGGGCAATTCTACTGCCTCCTCAAATGGCTGTCAGTGGGCCTCCCCAGTGTGCCAGCCATGGTGGGGGCATACTGCACCCTCCACGATATTATAGGGGCATTCTGCACCCTCCATGATATTGTGGAGGGCAAGGCACAAGCCTTTTATGCAAGGGTGGGCTGCCAAGGCCGGCCATAGCTACAAGCAGCTGGCTGCTGCCCTGTGCCACCAAGTGCAACTGAATGGGATGCGGGTCAGAGAGGCCCCAGTGGCCTCCTCCCATGCACCCTCCCACACTACCACCCCTCCCACACTACCACCCCTCACCATTTCCCCACCACAAACCCCACCCCTCACCCCCATAACCCACTGCCCCACACCATACACAAGGGATATAGGTGTGGTGAAAATGAAATATTTACTAGAACCATATCAAATAAATCCAAACGATATACAGATAATGATGAAGTATTTACAAGGAGGAATAGAGAGAACTCTACACAACAAGAGCCTGGAGTGGGGGGTGAGGGCAACAAAACTTAGAGGGTTTCCTTGGGCAAGGAGTGCCTTATTCTTCCACCATAGTGAAGGGTTGGGACCTGTGCTGGGTAAAGGAGTCCCTACTGCTCTGGGTCTGAGGTCCCAGTTGGGGCTGGGATGGGACTATGGGGAGATAGGGAGGGGCCCAGCAGGCTTGGGCTTGGGCTTGGGCTTGGGCTTGGGCTTGGGCTTGTGCTCAGCAGGGGGCATGGGGAGGGAAGGAGGGACTGGGGAGAAGTGGGTCTGGTTTACCCTGGCCATCACTAGCCACCAGCCACCAGCCAAGGGCCAGCTGAGCTGCTGGGGGGGAGGTCATACGGGTTCAGGGCAGCCAGGTTGAGGGCTGCAGAAGGGGTTGTGAGGAGCCGCAGGGGCGACTGTGGGGAGCTGCGTGGATGGCTGGTGAGGGAGCAGGAGGCTGGGTCAGTCAGGCAGTCACAGCCTGGGTGATGGTGTCCAGGGTGTCCACCGTCCACTCCCAGACCTCCTGCTCCATTGCTAGCCACTCCCACAGGCTGGTAGTCGTGTCCCACAGGGCGGCCATGTAGGCAGCAGCAGTGGCCTCCTCCTCTCCCTGGTGGCACTGGCACATGCCCTGGCAGCAACCCCACATGGGCTTGGGAGTTGGTGCAGTCCTAGCCTCCTTGCCCTCTGCTGTCGGGCTCCCCTGGCTATGTACGGAGCTTGCCTGGCTCCTGGATGGTGAAGTTGTGGAGACAGAAAGGTAGAGAGGGGTGGGGCACTAGTACTGCAATCTGCCCATCCCATGTCCGCCAACACCCCTCTGTACAATGGCCTGGGGACCCTGGAGGATCCTGGTCTCTGGTGGTCCCCGAATGGGTGGTGCATGCACAGGCTTCAATCCAATCCCCCATCCCTCCCTGGGCATGTGGCCTGTGTTTCTGTTCAAGGGGGTGGGTGCTAAGTGACATGCGTGGCCCCCTCCAAGGCCCAGGGAGCAATACTGTCTGGGGTGCATCCAGGCTGGAGATGGTGGCCTTGTGAGTGGCCTGCTGCTGGCCCCTCCCCATGTGCCAGGGCATTCAAAACATACAGGACCTACCTGAGAGTCTCTCCAGGAACTCAGGGGAGGCCTGGGTGCAGGGGGTACAGCTGGAGGTCTTGGACAACAAAGTGATTATGAGGATCCCAACACTGGAGGCCTTATCATTGCTCTGGGGTTCGATATCTGGGCACATTGGGTGGAGGATACTGGCGGCTGAGGGTCCCAGCACTCCCTTGGGCCAACTGTCAGGCTCCGTGTCCAACCTGGTAGTATCCAGCACGTGAGTGGGTGGTTCTGCCTCCTTGGGCCTGAGGAGGTTGTTCAACTCAGTGAAGTGGGGGCAGGTGGTAGCTGCTGCCCCTAAGTGGCTGGCAGCACTTCTTTAACTCGGTCGGCTGTGCGGGCAGGGTGGCCCTTGGAGCACAGGCCAGTTGACAGCTGAGTGAAGGCTGCAGCATTCCAGTGCCAGCCAGTGATGTGGAGTAGCATCTCCTCATCCTCCCAGAGTCCCAACAGGTCCTTTACCTCATTCTCGCTCCAGGAGGGGATCTCTTCTTCAGCCCCTGGCTAGGCTGCTGGGACCCCTCAGATGGGTCTCAGGGGGTGTGTTTCCTGTGCACTGGCCATGAGGCTGGTGGGGTGCCTCAGGGAATTGGGGCATCAGTTGGTGGGCATGCTGGAGTGGGCTCATGCTCTCCCTGCTCTCCCTGCTGCCGGCATGATCTCAGCTTCCTGCCAGGGGGTTTGTGGGTCCCGGAGTCTTTAAATATAGCCAGACACAGAGACCACAGAGCCCTGATGGTGCTGGCAGGAGCATCTCCATATGCCAGTTGGCCAGCACCATAGCAGACCCCCCGCTACCTTCGAAAGAGCAGCCCATGGAGCACCTATGCACATTTTCTTTCAAAAGGGGGCGCTCTCCCTGATATGGGAAGGGAAGAGTGATTTTGAAAGGAGTGCTGCATACTGTTGAAAGTACTTTCAAAAGAACGCGTTTTGTGTGTAGACGATCTGCAGGAACTTTTGAAAGAGTGCCCTGCCCCGCCTTTTCAAAAATATTTCAAAAGAACATGCTAGTGTAAATGCAGCCACTCAGTTTTGATGCTGGTCTCCTTGCCCAGCCTCTTCTAGTCTGTATGTATGTGTGCGCATGTCCCCACACATTCATACCCTTAGTCTTCCTCTAAACCCCATACTGACTTCTTATCCAAATCTACTTGCAGTCCACCACAGTCAACTCATCCCACTGAATTTAAATCAGTCAGTTTCCTCTTCAAATCTGCATGCTGCCTGGAGGGTTATTGAGAACTCAAGGGTGACAAGTTCCTTGTTCTCAGTTCTTGAGTCCAGCAACCCAGCAGTCTTGGGAAGGAGCATCTTTAGGGTATGTCTACACACCAGCCTTATTTTGAAACAAGCTATTCCAGAAGAGCTATTCCAGAATGGCTTGTTTCAAAAATAACATAGCTACACACAAAAACACATTTTGAAATAGCACATAGCTATTTTGAAATACAGGGTCTGCACACATAGGCTGTGTCTATACTAGCACGTTCTTTCAAAAGATTTTTTGAAAGACGGGGGCTCTGTCGAAACATCCTGTGGAGCATCTACACACAAAATGTGTTCTTTTCAAAGGAAATCAAAGGAATGCGACACTCCTTTTGAAATCGCTCTTCCTTTCCCATTTTGGGAAAAGTGCCCCCTTGACCGCAGCTGGGAGGCCTTCAACACCTGCCTCAACGGGGCTCGGCATGTGATCGAGCGGGCCTTTGGGCACGTGAAGGGGTGGTGGCAGTGCCTCCTCACGTCCTCGAGGTCAGGGTGTCCCACAGGTGGTGGGCTTCTGCTGCACCCTTCACAACATTGTGGAGGGCAAGGGGGATTCCTACATCCAGGGTGGGTGGCTGAGGCCACCACAGGGTTCGAGCACCCAGCCACTGCTGCCAATGACCAAGCAAACTGCAAAGAGGTCTGGATCAGGCCTCACTGAGCCCCCCTCACCGCACACATCCCTCTACATCCCCCCACTCATCCAACCTCCACCGCATGCACCAGCACCACACCCATACCTCCCCACTACAAGACCATGAAACTTGGGCATCAGTGTTCAATAAACCATTTATAACCCTCAACCATAACTCGGTTGTGTCTGTGCAAACACACAACTATTTACAATGAGGGGTGGGGGCCAACTATGTATGTACATCATGGGGCGGGGAGGGACCTGAGCCGGAGGGGCACAGGGAGGGTCCCAAACTGGGAGGGTCACTCAGGAATGGGGGCTGAGGCCTGAGAGCATCGTCAGCTCGAGAATCCCATCCCTTCCTGGGTGTGGGCTCCATGGCAGGGCTGGGATGGGGTGGGGAGCACTGACAGGTAGGGAGTTTGGGGGTATGTCAGCTGGGGCCTCAGTGTGGGGTGGGGCATGGACTTCTGCAGAGGACTCTGAGGGGTGGGCAGCCGGGGGGCAGCACAGAGGGCTAGGAGCTGTGCTACGTTGCCAATGTGCTCCTGGAGAGTCTCATGGATGCCCTCCATGCAGGACATCAGGTGGCCCCACACCTCCTTCTGCCAGGCCAGGTCAGCTTCCTCCAATTGGAGGTGCCAGTCTGCCAGCTCAGCCTGGCAGAAGCTGGCAGTGTCAACCTCCATGCACCGCTGCAGTCTGCGGTTGTGGGTGTTGGTGTGTTGGTGCACCTGGTCCCTGTCCACCACCTTCAGGGGGCTCTCCAGTCCAATGGGGTGTGTGGACCCTCGACTGCTGCAGCTGGAAAGGGAGAAGGATGGCGTGTCAGTCCCCAATCACAACCCCATGCCCCCTGCCCCCTGAGAACCCCATACACTCCCACTCCCCCTGGCCCAGATGGAATGGGCACGGTGTCCATGCGGTGTTGGGCACACAGGGGTTTCTCCCCCATGTGAGACTGTCACCAGGTGCAGCCCGGCCCTGCCTATGTCCCACCATGCATCTGGTGCCCGGACCTGTCCATGGGGCCAAGTGCTGGTTGGTGTGGGCAGGCGCCATGGGTATGTGTGGCCCACTGGCAACTGTGTCTTCCCTGCCCTGCTAACCAGGGTGCACGTCCCACCACGCACTTACCGGGGGGGTCCCTCAAAGACCTCCAGTGATTCCTGGCTCCCTGTGGCCCGGCTGGATAACCAAAAGGGGACATCTATTATGAGGTCATCCTCCTTGCTATACCAGTACTGGGTGGTGTCCGCCCCTTAGCTTTGGCTGGCTGGTCCTGGCTCATTGAGGCCTTCTGGCTCGGGCTGGTCCACAGATGTGTCCAGGCCCACTGGTGGTAGGGAGTTGTCCCTGGGTGCCAAGGGGGAGTGGACTTCCCGATAGTAGGGGCAGGTGGAGGGACCTGCCCCTGACTGCCCAGCCTTATCCCAGACGCGAACATAGCCCTGCTGGACTTCCTTTACTTTACTATTCAATTGATCTGGGGTCTGCTCTGGGTAGCCATGACTGGTCAGTCCCTGGGCCAGGCCGGGGAAGGCTGCAGCATTCCTCCACTTGACCCCAGTCTCCCGGAGGACCTCCTCCTCTTTCCAAAGTCCAAGCAGTCTTGGAGCTCGGGCTGTATCCAGAAGGGGGCCCCCTTTTTTTTTTTCTCCAGGGCTGGCTTCTGGGAGCTCTGTGAGGGTCTGAGGGAGGGCTCTGGGGCTCTGGAGGCTGCTGGGCAGCTGAGAGGGGGTGCTCTGCACAGCTCATACTGTTTCAGCTTGCCTGTGGTAAGCTTCCTGCCACAGGGTTTCTGGAGCCACGCGGCTTTAAGAGTGTCTGGATGCATGGATCGTAAAGCCCTGCTGCTGCAGGGCAGGACGTCTCTGTGCTCCAGCTGGGTGCTGCCATGGAGGACTCCTCTTTCGGAAGAGTGGGCCATGGAACGTTTACACGTACCTCCTTTCAAAAAAGTTTTTCAAAAGAAGACACTCTTCCCACTACAGGATGGGGGTCCAGCTTTTGAAATCTGGGCCATGTTCCTCCAATTTCCATTTGAAAGAGCACAATGCCCATGTAGATGCTCCCTCTGTTCTTTCAAAAGAGGGCTTGTCTTTTTGAAAATGTGTGCACGTGTAGACACTCCCTTGGGTAGTTATTTCAGAATAAAGGCTTTTATTTCAAAATATCTATGCTGTGCAGATCTACCCCTAGTGAAGATGGAATCTTTGGAAAATTTTACTGCTGAACACTACCTATGTCTACTGAGCATCTACAACTGTGACTTTTCAAAAGGTTCATTACTTAGCTATATATGGTTGTTTTTTCACAGGATTCAATGCATTTCTGACATCAGAGCAAATCCCTGTCTCCAAAACTTTAGGGCTAGGGGCGGGGGGGTGGGGGGGGTGCTACAATGGCTCAATGATAGGTCTGTAAGAAATTTTTAACATGAATAAAACATCATATTATTCTCTAGCCTCTTTCTGAGAAATGGCTCAACTGTTTTTGCTGATATAATCTTAAACCATTCAGTAGCGGTGTACTCCTCGTGTGGGAAATTTCAAAATGCCTTTTTTTTTTATTTTAAGTTTAGCAGCATTATAAGCAGCTTTAACCACAGTCTGATAATGGCAAGCGTCAAGCAAATTATAGGCGGTGTTAGCTATCCCACCTATAATAAAACATTTTAAAGATTTCTTTTTTTTACCATTTTAACATCTTCATGTAATTTATATGTAACAACATCAGTAGCTGTAGTATGGAGAGGAAAAATTTAAGGTAGAGTTCCACTGACTTTGCATTAAGTGAATGGATGCATAAATCTAACTCATTAAGCTGGGGGACAAAGCAAGTAAAATTCAATTATTGGATCTAATAGTGCATTTTGTCGTGATTTAAATGGGTCTCATGAAAGGATGAACAAAGTGCTTTAGACTTTTATTTCCTGAGAAGTTTTTTTCTATTGAAGGCTGTAACCTTATTTTCATTAAAACCCTTAACCATGGGAGTATTTTCCTTTCTTCAGAAGCCTGGTTTCTACATGTTTTCAGTAAATTATTTGCAGTTGTGAATGTCAAAACTTCGTAAAATATCAAGGTCAAATATAGACTTGCAAATGAGTGCAAAAATGTGATTAACATACCAATAGATGTTATTCTAGTCAAATGCCACTATTTTTACACTGGATAAATTTTTTAAAAAATCTTTTAAGTCACTCTTTTATTTTCTACAATTTTGTCAGATGAAACTGATGACTTTGTGTCATGGTTTAAGCCAGGCACAATTCAGGCAGGTGCTGTGTAAGATTTTCCCATGGAACTCTGCCAATTTAACTCAGCTCTGATCTGTAAAAAACCTTGCTAATCTAGTCCTGGCTCTCCTGCCAAGCAGCATGTTACATTTTTGAAGTGAGCAACATAGAAAATAAAGGTATCAGAGGGGTAGCCAAGTTAGTCTGTATCTTCAAAAACAGCAATAAGTCCTGTGGCACCTTATAGACTAACAGATATTTTGGAGTATAAGCTTTCATGGGAAAAAGACCTGCTTCGTCAGATGTATGAGTGGCGGTTCCAGGGGAGGGACTAAATTTAGAGGCTCGTGAAAAGGTGGTGGTCCCGGTCAAGAGGAGGGCCAGAACTGACAAGGTCAGATCAGTCACAGAGGATGTCGTCCATTATCAGTGGCTAATGTGGAGTTGTGAGGAGGAGAAACCAGGTCATTTCAGTCAGGGAGGATGTGGCCCATTATCAGTAGCTAAAGTGGAGGAGTGAACATCAACCAAGGATTGAACAGAGACTGGGAGTGACTGGCCAATTACAAAAGCAGTTTCTCCCGGAAGACGCTAATGAGGTACAGATGTAAATTTCACATGCCTTGTTAGCACATGGCCACATGATTCGGAGTCTGGAAGAAGCTCTTACGGACTCAACAGCAGTGTAGAGGTGCAGCCTGTGGGGATCTCCCAGAAGGAAACTCTCCTTCCAGGAGAACTCTGTGGGCTGAGGATCTACACAGCTAATTTGGAGTCTGGAAGAGCTTCTTCCAAACTCCGAATCACATGACCATATGCTAATGAGGCAAGGAAGTTCACTTCCATGCCTCATTAGCATTTTCTGGGCTACTCATTACCATGCCAGAGGAAGGGGCATGAGTAGACACAGCCTTGATGTTCACACTTCCACATCAGCAACTGATAACGGGACACATCCTCCCTGACTAAATTGACCTGGTTTCTCCTCTCTTGATGTTCACAATTCCACATTAGCTGCTGATCATGGGCCACGTCCTCCATGACTGAACTGACCTAGTCAACTCTGGCTCTCATCTTGACTGGGACTACCTCCTTTTCATGAGCCTATAAATTTACACTCTCCTCTGGAACCCCCTACTCATGCCTCTGATGAAGCGGGTCTCTGTCCACGACAGCTTATGCTTCCAAGTATCTGTTAGTCTATAAGGTGCCACATGACTTCTTGTTGTTTTAGAGAATAAAGGGGATTATACTGAGTAGGAGGTGTCCTGATTAGGCTAAAGTTCAGATAGTTACAAGAGGCTAACACTCTGTGGCTGTGTCTGCACTAGCCCAAAACTTCAAAATGGCATTGCAGATTGCCATTGCAAAGTTTACTGATGAAGCGCTGAAATACATATTCAGCACCTCATTAGAATGCCGGCAGCTGCAACACTTCGAAACTGACGCGGCTCGCCACCGCGTGACTTGTCCAGACGGGGCTCCTTTTCAAAAGGACCCCGGCAACTTTGAAATCCCCTTATTCCTAACAGCAGATAGGAATAAGGGGATTTAGAAGTTGCCGGGGTCCTTTCAAAAAGGACCCCTTCTGGACGAGCTGCGCAGCAGCAAGCAGCATCAATTTCGAAGTGCCGCAGCTGCTGGCATTCTAATGAGGCGCTGAATATGTATTTCACTGCTTCATTAGTAAACTTCGAAATGGCAATTTGCATGGCCATTTCAAAGTTTTGAGCTAGTATAGACATAGCCCATATGTTTTAAACAGAGAACAAAAAATAGACCTCTTAGCATGAAAGTCATTGTTCTGCAGAAGTGAATATATGTAAGTGTCCCAGGCCTTCTGCAGACTCCCATGCATTGGGCTAATTTCAGTATTTATTCCTTTATAACACTTGTGGCTGTACTCAGAACTATTCATATCATGCAAGTGTTATAAGAAAATCTTTCATGTTAATGCAAGAGGGAAAACAATCATAGCTGTTAAGTTCCCATATTTGCACAGCTAAATATATCAATAATGAGTAGTATTTCTGTATATAATGAGTAGTACTTCAGACTTCAAAATGTTCTTATTGTTCTGTGTCTCTTATAGAAAATGAAAATTATAAGCAAAGATGGCTGGGAATCTTTCAGTAAAATGTTTAGACTTTGGATAATGTAGATTTCTCAAAACTGAAACTTTTTGCAGGGAAGATATTGGTTTTCATAATTTTTCATTGGGAAAGGATTCTCCATGTCCAGAATGCCATTGAGGGAAATGACCACCTTATAATAATTAATAACCTAGTGGTTTGGATGCTCACCTAGCCCATGAGAGATAAAGACTTAAATCTCTGTTCTTCCTGGTTCAGATTGGAGAACTGAACCTACATCTTCCACATCCTAGTTCAACGCCATGACTTGGTTATGCTGGAACAGAGTACACTGAGGTTTCTCTTGTTTTCATGAAAAATACCAAAAGGTCCTGGGTTTGTCACAAAGTGGAATGGAAGATGTTTCAGAAGTTTTCATGGGAGGAGAAGACTTCTTCTCAACCCCCTCTAACCATGACTCTAAGGATTCACCAAACAGTTTTCATTTGCAAATCTCAAAATGAAACCATAGTTTTAACTGGAAAAAAATATCCTGCATATGAAACTAGTAAAGGTTTGGCTAGTACCATGGGAGAGCCAGTGAAGAAGTAAATCTAACTTACACATTAATCTAATTCATTAATTCAGCAAAAATCCTTTTTTGGAACTAGTTAAGTTGATAAAACTGCACTAAAACGTCATGGAAAGCACAGGACAATGACTAAATTGCTAAATTATAGGACTGAAGGAGGATAAACATTAGCATAAGGCTCAATATCAAACTTGAAACAGAAATGCAAAAGGGCAGTTTGATTTTGTCTTAGCTGATTCAACTTTTTATTATACTCTTATTTCTGTTTTTAAAGTGTTTTCACCTGCTTGTTTTCCTTAAAGAATCACCGTAGAAATGAATCAGTTAAGTGTAGCAATTTGGTATTGCAACCTCAGGATTTCTTTGAATATTGGTCCATTAACTGTCAAAGCAAATGAACATCAGAGAAATATCTCAAAGGTAAAGAGTTTATCTGACTAGTGTCTTCATTTTAGTTTAGCTTCTTAGTTTTGAGCCTTACATACTATTTTTCTTTGTGGCAGTGAAGTTTTGGGGAGGGAGAGCTGTTTTTACAGCGTCCACACCATGTCTGTCTGCAAGTACAGTCTGTCTTCAGCTAACAGACAGAATGAGGCTGGGCTGTCAGCCAGAATAGAAATTTAAGTTTAAGACTAGATGATTTCTAGACGTGATAGAGGGAAGAAAGTTGTCAGAGAGCAAAATCTAGTAGAAGATTAAGCTTTTTTTTTTTCTGAAATCTACAATATATTGGAGAGTTTGTCAGTCAGTTTGTCTGTTTGATCAAGAACTCCTCCTAAACAGTATGGCTGCATCTACACTAGTAAGTTCTGTTGGAAGATTTTTTGAAAGAAAGGAGCTCTTCCAAAAGATCCCACAGATTGTCTACACACAAAAAATGTTCTTTCAAAAGTAAATAAAAATAAAGTGGTGATCCTTTCAAAATCGCTCTTCCTTTCCCATTTCAGGAAGAACAACACCCCTTTTGAAACTTCTTTCAAAAGAAAATGTGTGTAAATGCTCTGGCCTCTTTTTTCCTGGAAGAACAGTCCCCATGGGGCCTGATTTTTTGAACTCTGGCCTGTTGTTTCAAAAGAGTGGGTGTCTGTGTGAATGCTCTCTTTCAAAAGAGCAGATAGCTCTTTAGATCTGCTTTTTTGTTTATGGATGGTCTCTTTTGAAAGAAGTTCTTTCAGAAGAGATCTTCTCCCAGAGCTTGTTTTGAAAGATCTCTGTAGTATAGAAGCTAGGACCATCAAATTCAGTATACAGCTTCTAATAAAACCAAACATGAAAGATACAGAATTGCCATATCAAGTACAATCTTCAAAACTGACATAAATGAGAGAATATTGAAAGGGACTGAGCCAAGGTAAACCAGAAAAGTCAGATGAAGCTGGAATAGGATGGCTTCTTAATAAACCTTACACAAAACAAATAAAATGGAGAAATTTGGAGGATGGCTCTGTTTGGCACAACTAAATTAACTCCTGAAGTTTGTAAAATAGAAGAAAATGTTACTGGAAACCAAACTGACTATAGCCATTTTTTGTTAAAACATAGTGAATAAGGGTCTATAGGGATGAACCAAAAATACCCTTGATAGAATTACCATTTTCAAAAATTTACTAATATAAAATTAAGCAGAAAAAATGTAACAATCCCTCTTTTAAAAATCTAAAATAAAAATTAACTTCAGAAAAATAACACTGTTTTTGAAAAAATGCAATCATCTAAATAGAGCATGACCATTTTTCTTTTATTTTCCAAAACAAAAAAACCAGACCTTAATTGACTTAAGGACCCAACCTACACTGGGTAAATCTGCTAGTCTGAAATAATTTTGATTTCTACACACCAACTTTTGTCCTTCCTAACCCCATTGTTCTCCTGCACCTCCTTCGGGGTGCGAAAGTTTGTATGTTAGAAGTACTCTTGCCTTGGCATAAAAAAATTCAGTACCTAGCTGTGACTTATGCTTTAAATGGCCAGATGAATTTGTCAAAAGACTCTTCCACCAGCTTTTGTGATCCCCATATCTCTGCAGTAGGCCAATTAAGTCAGCAGAAAGCCAAGACTGGTACATGCAGACAGCCTCTAATCATTACAGCTGGTGTGGGCCCAGAAAATGTGAAGCATACATTTCTGTAACCCTGCTTCATGTTCAGGATGCACCCTTATTGAAATAAAACCATCACTTGCATGAAAATGATGCTCTGTGATTGACTGTTGCATTCTAATGATTTTATAATAATATTAAACATCTGATGCCATTTTGTTAATAAGTAAATATAGTAATTAATATTAAATTGCTGGGAGCAATTTGAAAGGAAACATCTCAGTAGTTAAATGCAAATAGTTTTAATTATTAGCTATGAGGCTACAGGTTTGAAGAGGCTATAACAGCAAGGGAGATAAAGCAAAACTTCACAGTATTTACACTGTGTGTCTGTTGTCTTGTTCTTTGGTTTGAGTAATGACATGGATAAATGGGCAGTTTCCAAAAGAGGATGGAGAGGTTGGTGCTTGCTGTGCGTGAATAAGAGAAGATGAGCAGTAGGGTATGGGCAAATCGAATACAAAATTTGACAAACAGCTTGAATTTTAATGACATCCAGCTGGGTAATTCTTTGACACAGCACGTTCTATTAAGATCCGTCACAAGAGCAGAGGTTTTCCTTAGGCTCAGTGCTCTCTGGGGCATCTTGAATCCCCAGATTAAAGGGCAGCAAAAAGCAACAGAATCAGGTCTTGACCACAACTTTTCCAGTCTTTAAAAAACGTTTGTGTTCCAAAGCAGGGCCTGCTTAGCTGGCTTCCCGAAGCTCGTCATAGCAAAAACAGAAATGAGGAGAGTGGGGATCAAGTCAATGGTTAGTCCCTGAGGCTACAGCCACATAGACAAGTTATTTCAAGAAAACAGCTGTTGCTGTTGTCTATACTGTTCACAAGCTATTTTGAAATAAATTTGAAATAAGATATAAATAAATAAAAATATTTATTTAGATATGAATATTTAATTATAGATATAAATAGATAATATATTTGAAATAAATAAATTCAACATAGCAGGTGCATTATTTCAAAATTGGCAAACTTCATTGCAGGCTGGGGAATAGCACCAGTTTTGAAATAACTGTTTCAAAATATCGGAGGGGTAGCCGTGTTAGTCTGGATCTGTAACAGCAACAAAGGGTCCTGTGGCACCTTATAGACTAACAGAAAAGTTTTGAGCATGAGCTTTCGTGAGTCTGTGCTCACGAAATCTCATGCTCAAAACTTTTCTGTTAGCCTATAAGGTGCCACAGGACCCTTTGTTGCTGTTTCAAAATAGGTGCTGTTAAGACACAGGAAAGTGCTTATTTCGAAATAGCTATTTCAAAGTAAGCACTACCCCTTGTCTTAACTGCACCTAAGACAAGGACTAGTGCTTACTTTAAAATAGCTATTTCAAAATAAGCACTTTCCCATGTCTTAACAGCACCTGTTTTGAACAGTTATTAGATAGGTGCTATTCAAAATAGCTGTGTCTACACTTGCATTCCTCCTTCAAAAGAGGCATGCAAATGAAGGAAACTGAAAATGCAAACAATGCTCTGATTTACATATCTAGTACCTCATTTCCATAATTTCTTTTTGAAAGAGTTTCTTTCAAAAGAAAGAAAGCAGTGTAGACGGGGCTCTTTCAAAAGTAAACCCCTCTCTGAAAGAACACTTCTTCCTGAAACAAAATAGGAAGAGAGGTTAATTTGAATATGGGGGTTACTTTCGAAAAAGCCCTGTCTACACTACTTTCTTTCAAAATACACCCTTGCCTCTTGAAAGAGGAATGCTAAACACAGCTAATAAGTGCTATGTGTGCAGACTATGTATTTCGAAATAGCTAAGTGCTATTTCAAAATATATTTTTGTGTGTAACTGTCTTATTTCAAAATAGATATTTTGGAATAACTATTCTGGAATAGTTTATTTTGAAATTTGGCTGCTGTGCAGATGTAGCTTGAAAGCCCTAGCAGATAATTTACTATCAGTGAACTTCTCACTTCTCACCTGACCTCTTCCTGTCTGTAGTGTATAATAGTAGATACCAGTAATGGACAGTCTTACTGGAGGGAGAGAATTGTGGAGAATGGCAAAGAAGGGTGAGTGGATATGGATGCTATTACCACTGAAGGTGTGAGTGTTTTCTGAATAGCCAGGACCCCATTACTATGTGAAAGTGATCCTCTTACTCCCACTGCTGAGCAGTTACCCCCATAAGTACCCCCCCACACACATACACACATTGCTGCAGAACAAGAGGAAGGGGCAGGTTCTGGAGAAGCCACTCTTTGTGTCTCGAGTGCTCTATGGCCTCAAATGTCCATGAACGTCCACGGGAAAGAAATATGACAGGGTGAGGTGAAGCTCATTGGCACATGAGTTGCTGACCTGAAACCTGGCCTTACTGCTGCTCTAGCTCAAGGGATGGAGTAGCATCTGCTCTGTGGAGGCTCAAGTGCTTCCTGTTTGGATGGGGTAAAAAAATCTACTGTTTAACCTCAGTATAGGTCATCCTTGCGAAACCCATTTCTTCCCCACCTCCAAGGAAAATAATTATTTGTCTTTTAAACTACCTCTTTGATGTTGGTTGCATTAGTAGGGATTTTCCCAACGGTCCCTGCTGCAACAGCTGAGCCAGAAAAAATCTATTCTGCAATTTCAAATAGATATTTTTATTCAAGCTTCCATACAGATATAGAAACTGTACTAATGGCTGCTGATGAAACAATCAGAAGTAATGATGGAACACTGTGGAGAAGAGATAGTTGCTTATTGTCACTCACACTTGAATGTCAAGTTGACTGCAGGTAATTTTGTTGTCAAGGGCTCTCTTTTTGGTGACTTCAGACTATTGAATTTCTGTCCCTCTTTTTCTTGGTACTTCATCAACTCAGAACTTGGAATATGAAATACTGCATGTTCATTAGGAAAGTACTACAACTGCTGCTTTGAAACACTGATGCTGACAAGGAAGCTGTTTACAAACTATTTGTGTGTTACTTTCCATGGAATTTGGACAAGCTGGCCAGTGAAGCAGAAAAAGCACAGCCAATGTTGTCAAATATTATTGGTGCAATGTGCTTTTCTATGTGCCTGGCTGAGCAGCATCAAAAGGCATTTGACATGGTTCTTTCCTAAGGCCCCAGCTTGCTGTGTATAGTAGATTCCAAGTTAAAATCAGTTATGGTTGGAACAAGATTAACATGAAGAAAAAAAAGCTACGTTACAAATGCATGTAAAATAGGCAGGGCCATATTCATCTGGTATGAGATATACAAATCATACCACATAGACAGGGGTCCTTCTTCAAATGCCTCTGCTTGCTTTGTGTATATTTGTAAAGTACCGTGTTTCAGGTTAATCTTGTTCACCAGCTGAATAGTCATCATTCCTAAAATAGCTTAAAAGAACAATCATGAATACATACAATAGTGATGCTGTACAGCAGTCAAAAATAAGCTTTCTTTAACAGATAATAAAAATCAGGGATAAGAACAATAACTTTTCCCACTATTAAAGGGTACTGCTGGGGGTTTTCTGCGTGATTCTTTTGGATGGTGCTTTTCAAATATGTGAATATTTGTTTATATAAAGCAATGAATTATCCTTAGAGCTATGGGAGAACATAAGCATTGTTACATGTTTCTGGTATTAAGTGCAAATACAAATCAAGTGCTATAAGTAATGTGTTCTACCCTGAATGATGAGGGAAATGTCAAAGTAATTCTCAAATAAGCATTATATTAAAATGTGCCTGTTCTTTATTAGTAAAGATTTTTGAAAAAAAAAAAAAACCTATGTTTTACTGCAAAAAAGCAACACTGACTTACAAAACTTCTTTATTAATATTTATTTTGGAAATGATGAAAATATCATTTCATATCTTAATTTTCTTTCATACCCAACCTGTATTAATCTAACAAATTAACTAATGTGCACTTCTCTTTTTGCACAAGATCTTTTCCTAGACCAATAAACATAGGTAATAATTGGACTGAATATTGGACACAAGCTGTAAATGAATAGACCTTGTATAGGTCTAAAAAACTAGATCTGTATTTATTTTTCAGTTGCCTTCAGGCTAGTACAGATTGAATAACAAAGGTGAGCTTTATTTTTTGTCCTCCAAGCTGTTTTATTTTCTGTACCCCAACTCACTTGAGGCTGAGAAAAAAAAAACACCTGCCAATTGGTACTGAAGCATTTGTGTCCTATTGATTGCTACCTGCAGGGACTATCCCAGTAATGACTGTGTAACAACTTTGGGGTGAAAATGATCTCCTTGTCTAGTCTTGTGTGGGATAACACCCTAGTGTGAAGGACAAATGGCCAAAACCTCACAGATGATTTGCTCTAGGCTTGTCTTTTCAGTCACATTTTATTCACCATACTTCCTTCCTGCTGCTAGCTGCAGACGTATTTTTTAGGCATAGTGGATTCTTTCTCATGAAAAGGTAACTCTTCTTTTCATATTCAAGTGATCCTATTAAAACCTTTTGAAATGTTTGAGGCACAATGCTACTAATGCCCATGCATTCTATCCTTATCTTAACAAGACAAATCAGAGCATTACTTTTTGACTCAAATAATAATCTATATGAAAAAAAATTCTTCTAGCATCAGATTAGAAAGGAAAAATACAGTGGATTATTTTGTGAGGTAGAAGATACATTTTACGTGGTAAGGATAAAATCTTTTGGGATATAACATAAAACTACCTGAGACTAAGGCTAGGTCTACAATAGAGCAATCTGTTGACAGAAGTTTCTGGCAGAAAATATCTTCCAACAAAACTTCTGTCGACAGATCATGACCAGACTGTCAAGCAGATTGAAAGAGCGATCCGCTCTGTCAACTGAGAGTAGCCAGACTACCCAGCCACTCACTTGACAAAATGGCCAACCAAAAGTACAGCAGACAGAGGGGACCCCAGAATGTCCAGACCAGCTTTCTGTCAACCGAACCTGTCAGCAGAGGCGTTCTGCCTCATGAGGGAGCAACAGAATGCTGTTGACAGAAGTGCCGCGTACTGTTGATTTATTGTCAACAGAACGCCTTGGGAATGTTGATGCTCCATGGGTTTTGTCAGCAAAACTCTCTAGTGTAGACATCTAAAAATAGTAATCACAAACCCAGGTGTGCCAGGTGCTATACAGATGTGGAATTTTTGATGAATAGTTTTGCCCACGAAAAAATGCAACAGACCTTTTTTTTAAAAGTTAAAATATTAGAATAATAAAATATTTCAAAACATATCAAAATCTTATTTTGAAGTAGCAGTTCAGTAAGAAGTTTAGGGATATTTAAAATACAGAAGGCATTTTTAAAGGCTGCAAATTAAATAAAGTAAAAGCATTTCAACAAGAAAATATGAAAAATGCTGTTTCAGGTCACCTTGAAGTTTTTTTCCCAGGATTTTTGTTTCTGTTACTAAAATTAATTATTCTCTCAACTTTTGCTGTCATATGTAGAAAATAAACTATAGACAGCTAAAGAGGCAATATTTCTTTTCTAACTTTTTCAGTTATGCTGATGTCAGGTGCCAATATTGTTCCAAAGAACCAAATACAAACCATTTCATAGTTCTATTTCTTTCATTTTCTGTAGATTTTATGTTTAATGTTTACTTAAACTCCTGTCCAGTACATTCATATCTTCATGAGACAATATTTTAGGAAAAGTTTATTTCCTGGATGACTGTTTATAACTCATTTGAAATGAGAATCATGGCTTCTAGACACTTTATGCTCATTTTCTTAAAACCTGTTAGCACAGCAAAATGGGGGAGCACATTTTTGTGTATGTGTGTGTGTGGCAGGATTTTTTTTATTATATCAATGTAACCTTACTGAAGTCTAAAAATTTTGCCTCTAATGCTGTATGAAATCCAGGCTACATCTACACTAGCACACTATGTCGAAGTAACCTATTTCAACGTAAGAGCATCGAAATAGGCTACTTCAACACATATCATCTACACGTACTCCGGGGCTGGTGCCATTGACATTCAATGTTGAAGTAGCGACATAGAATGTCAAAAGGAACTGCCCCGGAAGGAAATGCAGAGAGTCCACACACAAAAGCACTCCCCGTCAAAATAAGGGGCCAGCAAAGGCCCAAGCCACTCCCTTAAAGGGCCCCTCCCAGACACACTCGACCTGCACAGCGTGAGATCCACAGAGCCGACAACCGGTTGCAGACTCCGTGCACGCAGCATAGACCCCCAGCTGCAGCAGCAGCAGCAGCAGCCAGAAGCCTTGGGCTAAGGCTGCTGCACGCGGCAACCATAGAGCCCTGCAGGGGCTGGGCAGAGTGTCTATCAACCCCTCAGCTGATGGCCGCCATGGAGGACCCCGCTATTTCGACATAGCAGGACACAGATCGTCTACACACGCCCTATTTCGACACTGAACGTCGAAGTAGGGCGCTTTTCTCATCTTCGGATAGGAATAGCAATTTCAATGTCTCGCCACCTAACGTCAATTTCAACATCGAAATAGCTCACGGCATGTGTAGCCGTGACGCGTACTAGTTCGATGTTGTGCCAGCTACTTTGAAGTAGCTCGCTAGTGTAGACGCACCCACACTGAATACTACTGAATTCCTCTTAAAAAGACACTACTTTCCTGCGTGTCAAGTGGAATTTTAAGGCTTAATAAACTAGACCGAATAGCCTATTTTTATAAGGCATGATTCTTGTAAGTGATTATGCAGAAAACCATCTATCATTGAGAAGGTTGCTTATATTACTAATATGCAAATCTCCCACCCAAATATGAACTCTTAATTTTGTGGCAGGGCACAGAAGGATGAAATATTACTCTTCCTCGTCTTCTGGCTACTTAAAGCTTGAACACATTGCCCACAATTTTCAAAAGAGAAACAAAGTGAGTGAGCTTTTCTGTCTCACCAACATAAGTGTTTCCAGTAAAACAGTACTACCATACTCACATTATCTCTTTAATATCCTTAGATTGACATAGCTACAATAACGCTGCATACAAAAGAAACTGATAATTTTAGGTGCCTAATCTGAGATGCTCCAAGAGGCCTAATTTTCAGTCAGTGCTAAGGATGTTCCCTCTGAAAATCATAGCGCTGTAAGGTATCTCAGCACTATGGGACACTCGAAAACATTATTGAAAATCTTGGTTTTTGCATCTGCAACATAGTCATATACAAGAGCCCTTCCTTGCCAATGGAGACCCTTTTCATGATCTATTGCTGTAGTGAGTTTCTTTGTGAGCTAATAGGTATCTTCTGAGACATGTCTGATTTAAGTAGAACATAACTTTAGTGATCCTAGAAGCATTGCCTCACCACATGTTATTTCAAAGCTTGTGAACAGCAAACTAAATAGGTTCTTTGAAGACCAACTTGAATTGGTCTACTATATGAGTATTGATTTTGTACTTTGGAGTTTTACCATAGTTACACTAGGAAAAATGGAGAAATAACTGCAGGAGGCAAAACCCAATAGCAATTTTCTACACTGTGTGCAAAACCAGAGGTAGGATACTGTTTTAATGTGGTCAACACTCAATAGTTCTGTTTATGCTCAGCATTTTGTCTGGTACCAGAACTGCAATGAAGACTAAAACAAAAGCATATTCAGTCCTGGAGGACATAGTATTTTCAGTGTCCCTGCTACACAGGAAGTGAAATCATTCACATCCATATTACAAAGAAAATGATTTGCACATCATTATGCCTGACACTGGATAAGCAAATCAAATATTTTAAGTTATTCTAGTCAAACGCAGCAATACACGTAGCATTCAAAAAGATTTATGAAACCAAATTCTAATGCCTGGTTGCAA
Source organism: Carettochelys insculpta (assembly GCF_033958435.1). Classification (NCBI taxonomy): domain Eukaryota; kingdom Metazoa; phylum Chordata; order Testudines; family Carettochelyidae; genus Carettochelys; species Carettochelys insculpta. The sequence goes on along the minus strand of NC_134137.1, from coordinate 304,946,748 downwards.
AAAAGAAGATCAAGTCCTATAAATGTTCTTTTCTGAAGGTCATTATTTATTCATTGCAAGTCAAATTTAAAGCAAGGTAATTTGGAGTAAATGGATACATTGTTAATGGTTATTCTTCACATAGGAATAAAAATTAAAAATTTAAGACTGCTAGGCCTAGAAGGCTGCTGTTTTGACGAAAGTGCCCTTTTTAAGTGCACAAGTATGTAATCATCTACTTAAAAGCATTTGGGAAGCATGCACTTTATTTTTCAAATACTGGGTCTCTGCTCATGACAAGAGAGAGAATTAAGTGGTGTATTTGTTCAGTAATATTCACTGCTTTGTTTTGATTTGTTTTCATTTTAATCTTAATTTTCACTGCATTTTTAGGAAGCATGCATGGCTTCAGAGAAAAATATGTTTGAAAAGAAACAGTCTGCCTAATTAGTTTTTAAAAGGACTCAGACCAAAGACAATGGACTAAATTCAACCCTTTTGTAATTCTCTCCATGGAGTTACAGCAAAGATGAGTTTGACCTACAGCATTTTGTTTGTTGTCAAGCCCTTGTTTCTCTTTGTACATGGATTAGACAAGATTATGTTTCTGTGTACACACAATCTTGAAATAAAATATAACTATTAAGACAAATGAGACTGTAACTTCAGCTTAATGGTATGTACTCTTTTATGGGAATGGTTTACATACACAGATATTAGAAAATACAGACTGTGCTATTTGATTTCTCACAAAGTGATTTGTCTTTTTGAAAGAATCACTGATAAACCCAATGAGTGAGATTTTGTGCTGTGTTTTTGTGAGGCCCGTGTATCTAAGCAGAGCTCATAATAGCACCAAAGCCTAGTGATGTTTTGAGAAACAGTGGACTAGCCGGAGATCCACATTCAAATAATTGTATTTCATTATATATTTGGGGCTCACAGATAACCCAATTGCCCTTGATTCCGAGGTTCTATGTACCTCCTTAAGAAATTCCAACAGGCACACAGGGCTTCAGGACTGGCTTACAAAGCTGCTCTGCAGCCATGGAAGAAGGTTGTATTCCTTATTTTTTTCTTTCCTCTCACAGAACTATATATTATTTTGTTAGTGCTGAGTTTAGGAGAGACCTTATTGGACACAGAGGCCGTGTCTACACGTGCACGCTACTTCGAAGTAGAGGCGCCAACTTCGAAATAGTGCCCGTCACGGCTACACGTGTTGGGCGCTATTTCGAAGTTGAAATCGACGTTAGGTGGCGAGACATCGAAGTCGCTAACCCCATGAGGGGATGGGAATAGTGCCCTACTTTGAAGTTGAACGTCGAAGTAGGGCACGTGTAGCCGATCCGCGTCCCGCAACATCGAAATAGTGGGGTCCGCCATGGCGGCCATCAGCTGAGGGGTTGAGAGACGCTCCCTCTCCAGCCCCTGCGGGGCTCTATGGTCACCGTGTGCAGCAGCCCTTAGCCCAGGGCTTCTGGCTGCTGCTGCAGCAGCTGGGGATCTATGCTGCATGCACAGGGTCTGCAACCAGTTGTCGGCTCTGTGGATCTTGTGCTGTTTAGTGCAACTGTGTCTGGGAGGGGCCCTTTCAGGGAGCGGCTGGCTGTTGAGTCCGCCCTGTGACCCTGTCTGCAGCTGTTCCTGGCACCCTTATTTCGATGTGTGCCACTTTGGTGTGTAGACGTTCCCTTGCAGCACCTAGCTTATTTCGATGTAGCGTGCACGTGTAGACGTAGCCAGAATGAGGAAAAGACCATGAGAGTAATAATTAAGGATTTTCAGTGCTGAACATGCTTCATCTGTTGCTTTGGAAATGCTGTGTACCATACATCATGTTACTTGCTTAAATATTTGACCTTAATTACATTAGGGTTTTTTTTTAATAGCCCCACAGACTGTTGAGGTTTTACTATATATATAGTAGGAGGAATTTTAAAGAGACTTAGGGCGAAATGACTCATAAAATCTCAATCAATTAGTTATTTTAAAATATATAAAATATATAATCTTCATACCCATCTGAACAATGAACCATGCCATTTTGTAACTCTTAAATAATTATTAATACATTAAATTTCCTAGAATAAGCCTGTTCTTGACTCACCCATACAGACATCACTTATATACAATGAGGTATTCTGGTTAAAAGTAACATAAATATTCTGCTCCTTATGCCCTAAAATTCTGCACAATGGGAGCTGGCCATATGGTTATAAGGCTATCATTAGATAGTAATTAGTAAAGGAGTGTTTGGGACAGCCAGATGGAACAGTCTGTGTTAATTCTAAATCAACACATATAAAACTGCTTTGGCTTGAGCCACCCACTCTGTGTATTCTTTCATGTGCTCCATGATATGAAATGTGCCAGGATATGTCACACATTGTAAATTAGAAGAACAGAAAAAGGGGAGCAAAGGAGTGAGGAATATTTCAGATGAAGCCAAAGATATAAAATGTCACCCAGAAAACAAATACTTGGTTGCATTTGAGGCTGTGTTTCTGGCCTTCAGCATGGTGCTCCACAGCTACCCTTCCTCTTGTGCTGAGCCTCTTCCCCTCGCTCCTTCCTCTCCTTCCTTTAGCTTGAGTGCTGCAAATGAGCTATTTGTGACACCCCCAGAAACTCTGAGAGTGTGAAAGACGAGTTGATGAGTGTGGAGCCACCAGCTTTTCCCATGAGTGCTCCAGTCTTGGAGCACCCATGGTGATGCTAGACCACAGATTTTTCCAGAAGAGGAAGTCTGGACTGTAGAGATCCAACCTGTATAACTTGTTTTGCTTGAGGGCTGAAATCAGCTCTGCTTACTTAACCAGTGTCTAAACAAGAAGCCACTTTATTTCTTTAGTATACTGTTAAAATTATACTATTGGAGCTAGGAACATTTTGCCCTGGCTCAAGAAGTCTCAGAGGTCACCTGTTGCTTTGAGATTCATTAACTGGGGATACTGAAGTTGTCAACAACCAGAGTGAAATTAGTAGGAATAGATAGAAAACTTTCCCACTAGCTGATCCTGTTATGGAGTTCCCTTCCTAAAGAGCTGAAAATAGCCCTGGCTCTTAGTGCATTCAAGAGAGATGAAAAATCCACCTTACTGAGTTAGGTTAACCAAGATGATGACCTGTAATTTTTTCAAAGACAGGTAGCCATGTTAGTCTGTATCTTCATACAACAAAAAAGCAGCCATGAAGCACTTTAAAGACTAACAAAATAATTTATTAGGTGATGAATCTTCATGGGGCAGACCCACTTCTTCAAATCTGGAATATTTTTGCAAGTCATTGTTGAAAAGTAGTGTCCTAGGGGTTGGTGGACACTGGTAGTTCAGCCTGTTCTGTGGATGAATGAGATTCCAAGTCTCACAACTGGCAACATGCAATTTTTAGGGACAGTGTAGTCACTTAACTTTTTAAACAATATGAATGTGTCTTTCCACAAAACAAGAATATCCAATTGATAATCCTTTTATTCTTTGAAGTGTACTGCAAATGGATGGTCTTGTGAAGTGTCATGACATCATGTACGTTTCTGTAATGAACTTCTATGTAATATTGCTTTTTAGATACTGAACCTACTGTAAGAGGAGAATACACATCTTTTGAGCAAACCCATCCTACACTGGCTGTATAATGGCCTGACTAGTACATGGTGTAAGGGAGCTCAAGACTCCTCCTTTACACGTCTGTGTTATCGAAGGCTCTACATCAGAGATGGGGCCTTTTTCAGGCCCAGGGCCACTGACTTTTAGAAAAATTAGTTTGGGGGCCACACAAATGAGAAGCAAAAACGAAGTGGAAACTGGGAGGTCAGCACAGGAGAGCGGATGCAGGAACAGGCTGGGGGTATGGAAGGAGTGGGAGGAAGAAGGCGGGAGGGTTTGAAATCTGGGCTCTGGGCAGGAGGGGTTAAGATGGGGATGAGGGGCCTGGGAGGGAGGGAGCTGCAGGACAGAGGTGTGGGGCCTGGGCAGAAGAAAGTGGAGGGTTTGAGGTGTGGGGTGTGGAAGGGAGGGGTCAGGGTGGGGGGCGAGATGGGGGTCTGGATGGGGGGGTACAGGAGCAGTCTGTGGGGCACAGAGTCTGAGCAAAAGGGGTGCAGCTTACCCTTGCAACAGTCCCAGATTCACATGGCTCTGCATCCCCTCCTCCCAGGCACCATCCTCTGCTGCTCTGATTGTCCTGAATTCCAGCAAATCAGACAGTGGTATGAAGCCTCTGGCCTTCTCCCAGCTTGGAGAAGAGCAACAGAGCTGCTTCCTGCCCACCTATCCTCAGCAGAGCCCACAGCCTGGATCTGGCCATGGCTTGCTTGATCCAGCCTTCAAGGTTTGGGGCTCCAAACCATCCACCCTGCTGCAGGCCAGATGCTATGAAGGGTATGCCGAGCGTCAGGGTCTGGATCCAGATGAGCCACAGGCTGGATCTGCACCATGAGCCAGGGATTCCCCACCCCTGTTCTACAGAGCTGCTACTTCCTCTTGATTTGCAGGTAAGCAAGAGGCAGAAGGGAATGAATGGAGCCTTTGCTCCGCTACCTCAATATATCCAGCAGCATAGCTATGCTGCAAGTTCGGACACATAGGCAGTGCCAGTACAGATCTGAATGTCTTGATCTAGCCCCATATAAGTAATGAGAGAAGGGATTACTTCCTTTTTAGTGGGTGTACCTATAAGCCCGTTGTACTTTTAGAATACAAATAGTTGCTTAAAGCTATTGTTTCTTTTGCAGCACTTCATCTGTAAGAACTGATGTTGACAACTGTTGATATGCACCATTAGCACCTTCATGAAATCAGCCATTTATTTTTATAAGGGCATGAGTAGAAAAAAAACAGGATACTATCACTTTTAGCAATTATTTACCTGAACTGATAGGCTGGAAAATTGACTGGACTCTTCCCTGGTCTTCTCTTCAGATTGTGATAGCCTGGAGATAAAGATTTGAGACAGAAGGTTTTATAGATGAGCACTATACCGTCTTTCTTTCTCTCTTTCTTTCTTTCCACTCCCACACTTTACAGCTACATCTACACCAAAGAGATCTTTCAAAAGAACTTCTTTCCAAAGGGTACGTCCACCACAAAAAAGATGATCCAAAGAATGATCAGCTCTTTGGAAAGAGAGTGTCCACACAGCCCATGCTCTTTCAAAAGAGAGGGCCAGGGATCAAAATATCAGGTGCCGTGAGGACTGCTCTTGAGAAAGAAGGGCTCTGTGGAGTATCTACACATTTTTCTTTCACAAGAAGAAAGAAGCTGAAAGGGGAGTGAAAGAGCGCTTCCCAAAGGAGTGCTGCATTATTCTGATTTATTTTCAAAAGAACACTTTTTGTGTGTAGACGCGCTGTGGGATCTTTCAAAAGAGCCCCCTTCTTTTGAAAATTCTTTTGAAAGAACTTGATAGTGCAGACGCAGCCTACAAGACTCTCTGGCTATGTCGACAGTACAGCACTCTGTCAACAGAAGTAACCATCAGAAGAAATCTTCCAGCAAAACTTCTGTGGACAGATCTCATCCATGCACAAAAGCAGATCAAAAGAGCAATCCACTCTGTCAACACAGTGTGGCCAGACTGCCTGGCTGCTCTCTTGAAAGAATGGCCAACTGCAAGCTCAGTAAACAGGGCTGCCCAGTGAACCAGAACCCCTCTCTGTAAACAAAGGGGCCCTTGGAGTGCCTACACAGCATTTTTGTCAATGGGAAACAGTCAAAAACAGTGTCATTACACAATGCAGAGAGGCACAACACTGCTGGCAGAGGTGCTGGATTTTGTTGACAGTCAGTTGAAAAAGCATATTTTGTGTGTAAATGATCTGTGGTTTTTTTTACGACAAAAGCCTGGTTTTGTCCGAAAAGCCCTCCCATGTAGACGTAACCTCTGTGATACAAAAGTTGTCAGCCAAGACAGACAAACATACTATAGCTGAACTGCCCAGTGTAGGTTGACTTTATAGTGCATATAATTTCAGGACATTAATTATGGGAACTATTTCTGTCACTCTGTGGACTCTTGTCCAGTTTAGCCACATTTGGCTACGTCTACACTTACCCCCTACTTCGAAGAGGGCATGGTAATCAGGGTGATGGGAGATTGCTAATGAAGTACTATGATGCATATGCAGCACTACATTAGGCAAATTCTCCCCTGCAGCAACTTCAAAGTGTCAAACTTCGAAGTTCCAGCATGCCGTGCAGCCATGGGCAGCTCGAAGTGCCCACGCTACTTTGAAGTGCCTTTATTCCTCAAAATTTTGGGGAGTGAAGGCACTTCCAAGTAGCGCAGACTCTTCAAAGTGCCCATGGCTACATGGCATGCTGGCACTTGGAAGTTGCCGCGAGGGAGAATTTGCCTAATGAAGTGCTGCATATGCATCGCAGCACTTCATTAGTAATCTCCCATCACCTTGGTTATCACACCTCCTTTGAAGAAGAAGGCAAGTGTAGACATAGCCTTTGGGTATTATTGTGAATAATTATGGCTTTGTTCATCTGAAAGTTTAGGTTTGGTGATAAAATTCTTTGTTGTGACTACATTATATTTGATTTGCCTGAAAACCAAGGCTGTGGATTTGTGAGTGACAGGATTCTGAGTAAGAATAAAGGAAGTTAGTTGGAGAGAAAATGGACTAGGTAAGGGAACAGAAGGGAGTTAGAGTTTGAGGAGAAGAGAGTTTAGAAGGAAGGAGGGAGAAGGCAGATTATTTTTGTGCAAGTTTTCAGCATGAAATATGTGTCATAAGTAGATGTTACATAGTTTGATAAAAGTATTCTGTAGTTCTTGGCCAGAGCTCTGAGCTGGAAGCACCTTTGGGATACTTGCATACTCAAAGAACCATGTCCAAAATATTATAGAGAAATTTAGCAAAATGTACTGTCCCACTCTGAAATTCTGAGGTGAATTTAGTACTTATGAAAGGTTCTGCATTGATGGCAACTGAAATTCTACCTTTATTACCTACAGGTTAGTTATAGTATGAATAGTGTCAGTGAACTCTTATCAAAATTGCCAGAACAATACACTTTGAGCCTTGTTCTGTGGGCTCATCTTTTTTCTATTAAAACAGATTAGATTCTGTTCAGTGCTGTCCTCTATATTGTGCATTCCAACAGGTATGTCAGTCAAGCAAGTGATGGACATCACTCTATTACTGGCTAAATAAAGATCATCAACTCATTTCGCATAGGCCACTAAACAGATGATTTCTTTTGTTTCCTAGCAACATTATGAACCCACTGGTGAGACCAAGGCTGCTTCTACACATCACCTCCCATTGGAGGTGGCATGGTAATGAGGCAATTCAAAGCAGGCAAACGAGGTGCTAATGTGCATATTAAGCACCTCGCTAGCATAATGGCAGCTGCACAAATTTCAAAGTGCAGATTTCGAATTGCAGATTGATAATGAAGATGGGGGCAGCTTCGAAAGAAGCACCCCACTTCGACATTCCCTTGCTCCTACAAAACTAGATTGGAGTAAGGGAAAGTTGAAGTGGGGCACTTATTGCAAAGCTGCCCCTATCTACACTGTCAATCTGCAGTTCCAGTCTTCACTTTAAAGTTCACGTAGTCGGCATTATGTTAATGAGGCACTGAATATACACGTTAGCCTTATTACCAGTAAACCTCCATTAGGAGGTGGCATGTGAAGAAGCAGCACAAGATGTAAAAGAATTTGTATATCTGTATCACCATCACCAGAATTATCTAGTTCTCTTTTATTAAAATTTTAAAGGCAAAGTTCCTCCTTATTAAAAAGGAATACCACAAAACTGGCTGTCAGATGAAATAAAATGGCATTTCTTTTACCTACCGTGCAAACCTGAAATTCTGCATGCATGATGCCTTCTTTTTATTAAAATGCACAGTAGTATTATTTCAGAGAAATAAATAACATTTCACTTGCCAATGTATATTTGTCAAGTGAATTTATAGAGGCATTTTCCTTTATTCTGTTTTTCCCCTTGTCCCATGAAGCTCTGGCTTTCGTAGGGTTTGTTGTTCATTTTTAACTGGACGATTTCCACATAGCTGAGCAAAATCATCATAAGGCAACAGTGTGACACTGAGATCTGAAGTAATTGTGCATAAACTATTTCTGCTAACAGGCAAATATTTTGATGGGAAGCGGTGCATTGGCTCAGCCTCAGAGCGTGACTGTGGTGCATCTGAAATAGAACTCAAATGACACCTGGCATGAGCGGTTATCCCCGTAAGCTGAGTGCTTGAGTGCCCACCCAGATGTGATTTAAATGCTGCCTAGCTGATTAGCAGAGCACCCACAGTACCCACAGCTGGCGGCATGTGTTTGTAAAGGTGGTGCACATCTGTGCATGCTTGGGCACACATAACAAAATGTATTCCTCACCAGGATGGAAAAAACTTGAGGGAACACTGGCCATTTCAGTGTATGTCAGGAAACATTTGAGTTTTCAGCTGTTTGGTTGTCATGTATTTAGTTTTTTCCACAGAAATCTGTCATTTTTATAGAAAAAAACTTATCTTATTGAAACCCACTTTCCTCACTCTCACAGGTTCAGAAGGAGCAGGGAACTTTTAGCTCAGCACCTCTGGAAAGATTGAGGTAAGGGTGACTCTGGCCAGATTTTTCAAGGTAATTAGGTGGCTAAGGCTAACAAAGTCCCACAGTGGCTGTTGGACTGGCTGGAGATTAGCAGACCAGTGACATGCTCCTGTCCATTCATGCTCCTGATAGGTACTTTCTGTGGAATTGGCTGAGAACCTGCTAGAGCTGAGACTCCACCTCCTATGTTACCTAAAGATTCCTACAGTGGGGTGAGGAGAGGGTGTTCTTCAGCTACATATGGAGGCCAGTACGTCAGCTGCTTCGTACATGCAGGCAGCGTCATCAACTGTTGGGGTTTAAGTGTCACAATACTTGGTGTTTTCTCAAAGTCACAGTTACTGCAATCAAATGGTTACAGGAAAGTTTTGGTTTGCATTTAAAAAAAAAGTTTCTAGCCTTGTGTTTGGAGAGAAACAACAGAAAATGTGTTTCTAGTACAAGCAGGCTCAAAATTAGGAGGTGAATAAAAATATCCTCAAAATTGTTATTTCATTTTAACGTTAAAAGCTCCTGATATTTAAGCCAACCGCACAATTCTTGAATATCTAGGGTTGACAGTAGTGCTATAATTCCTGTTGAAATTCAAGCTATGTAAATGTATGTAGAAGTCAGAAGGACATTCTGAGCACATGTGGGCTGATAAGCTCCTCGAGAGCTTCCCATAATATAAGAGCCTCCTGTTGTGAGCTGTATATTTTGACACATGAGCAGGGCTTACTAAGAGCAGAGCATGACCCCAAGATATGTTTATTCATCCTCTTTAGAGTTCATCTGTGTGGAATAGCAGACCGGCTTACATGAAAGTAGGTATATGTCCAAATGCTGTCTAGATAATGGCATAGACTCACAGAGAATAAATTTAGAGACAACTCTCCATCCCTCTCACTTGAAACATGCATGCTCTATAGAGCACAGATTCAGTGTCCAAATCATTCACTTTGTCACCGATTTCCTTTCATTGAGCAGGGAGAGATTTCTGTGTACTGCAATGGAGATACCCATCTATAAGGCAAAATAGTGTTGATTGGTACTCATTTAGAAGCTACTGTTGCTCTTAGAAAGGTGTTCTTCTACCTCACAGCTATGTAACTTCTTACATTTTATTTGGACAGAGTTTTCCTTGAAAATTTTATTTGGCTTGGATGAGGTCTGAGCTGGTTTGCTCATCTCAATAGGAGCAGAAGCTCTGCAAAGTAGAAGTGAGACTGGAATTTTCAAAGAGTTTTGAGAATCAGGTGCTTGATTCCAGATGAATTTCAATAGGAATTAGGCACCTGAGCCTCTTAGGCATCTCTGAAATCCTAAACTTATTAAATGTAAAGAGCAGCAGGTAGTTTACTTATTAGTTCACTTAGAAAAGGTCACTGATATTTTAGCCACTCGTAGATCAGAACTTTTAACTGAATTCCAGCTAAGTAATTAATTTCTGCATACCTCAGATTGTCCTGATGTCTCCTTTGGATAAGGTATGCACTATATTCTGTCCTGAAATGTTACATAGTACTGTGTGCTTTTAAAATGTTGCTCCCTTCCCCACCAAATACACCTGCACTCAAGAGATGCATGATTTCATTGCAGTGTATTCTGGGAAAAGATGAGAAGCTTGCTCCCTTCTGCAGCATTTCCCCTTCACTTCTTTGACAGTTATACCAAAGGGGTCTCCTCTTTCTTCTGTTGTGAAGTCAAAAGAATGCTCACCTCTCCTTTAAGTCTGGGAAATAGTGGGCTTCTGCTGGTGGTGTCCTCCCGTCCGCCATATCTTTCAGGTTCCTGAGGAGATTTCTTGTGCATTTTAAAGGCTTAAGAAATGAGATTTCAGAACTTTATCTTGAAATGATGGCTGAAATATCTCTTGGCCTTTTAAGCTGAAATCAGATAACATCTACCAAGAATAACCCTACTGGTCGTGTATCGGAGGGGTAGCTGTGTTAGTCTGGATCTGTCACAGCAACGAACGGTCCTGTGGCACCTTATAGACTAACAGAAAAGTTTTGAGCATGAGCTTTCGTGAGCACAGACTCACTTCATCAGATGCTGAGATTTCCAAGATCAGCATCTGATGAAGTGAGTCTGTGCTCACGAAAGCTCATGCTCAAAACTTTTCTGTTAGTCTATAAGGTGCCACAGGACCCTACTGGTCATGACAGTGAAATATTTTTTTATTTTTAATTGGAACAAGTGCGACTTTCATCACGTTATTACTACTATAATTGATTTACAAGTTCAAGTGGTGAAAAGCTGGATTTTCTTATGCCATGTAAACATCTAGCTAGAATCACAAAATTAGAATGAGTTAATAAATATGTAATTTTGCTGCTTCGGTTCACCTCTACTACAAAAGCTGCCTGATTTCTCCTTGTTTTAAGCCTCTCAAATCCCTGTGATTTAATTCTACAAACACAGCATACCATTTCTTTCCTGAGGTTACTCTGCATTGTTAAAACATAGGAAGCTGCAAGAGGACATTCTGAAGAGAATTTAGTGTCAGTACTGTACAATTCCTACAACTGTACTTGAAGACGTCTTTGTATTATCTGTGTATCTTTAAGAAGTGCATTCTTCTAGTTCATTCCCATAAAAAAGGAGGACTCGAATCTCCTCATCTGATGAGTTTTTCAGGCTGTACAAAATGGCTATTAGGACCAGAGAACTGTGACTCAGTGGGGTTAAATTAGATTTGTTACTGCTTGCAACTGAACTCCCTTTGGTAGTTGGAGTGAGCTTCTATAGCAGATGGAAAAAATAGAGCATGAGGCACATAGCAATTTTTCATAGTTATTACAGGTGACATATCTAAAGTGGCAGGATGCAGGCACAGGAAGGGCATATAAATTAGACAAATAAAAGTTTCTTTAGACTCATTCAAAATCACCAACAGAAATATAGATAGAAAGAAATGAACTTCAGTGGTGTATGTGAGTGAATAAAATTATGTCTTTTTAGATCCTTGTCAATGAAAAAAATCTAGAGGAAAGAAATGTAGCTGTGGCCTTTCATTGTGCAGTGAGTCAAAAAACAAGGGTGACATTTAAGCAAAATCTGTACTAACTTTCCCTACTTCAGGGAATAGTGTGCATAATAAGTCTTTTCATTTTAAAAAGTGTTTAAAAACCCAGTTTTAATGATCTCTTCAAGGACAAACATTTTGTAAAGAGTTGGCTATTTCTGTTCATTGGACTTTATTAAAACACTACACTTCCCTCCAATTTTTATTGTGTGGAAAGAAGGTTAAATAACTATAGATCACAAGTACTATGTGCATCATGCTTCAAAGCTAATTTCTGTGAACATTTCCTGCCATTGCAATACAACCACAGTATGTGTTAGGGGGCATTTGATTACTGCAAGTGAGGACTACTGATTAAGGGGTCTGAGGATTAATACAATCAGGGTGCTGGAACAATTTGTGTAGTTGGGGGCGGGTAGTGAGAGACATTGAACCAAACTGTAAACCTTGCATATAAGAGAATCCATTTCAAGCTAGGGGGTTCAATAACACTCCAGTAACCTCTGTTTCCAGCACCTATGAATTCAAGTATTAACTAATGCTACTGAACTCTATATAATCCTATCGGATCTAAGATATTGTAAAGCACATTCTGCACTGTTAAATGCAATACTGCAATTTAAAATCCTCACCTGTGTGCAAAATGAATCATTTAATTACTCTTCCATCACATGGGAGATCCTTCTTATGTCCTGCGCTGGGAGTACGAAAAAAGAAGCTTTTTGCTTCTTGTTTTCTTAGCTTATTGGAGGTGAAACATGGGCTCACCTTGATCTTCAGTGGTGAGAAGCTACACAGCCAAAGGCCTGTCTACCCATATTCTCCATTCTCTGTTTTACTAGAAACTTAATCGTGGCTCCATCTACTGTAATAACTCCACAGAGAAGTGCATTCTTGTTTTGCTACATAAAGACTGCTCATTAGCATGGAGGTGCTGGGAGAGCGGCTCTGGGTAGACCCAGCCTTAGTGTATCCTTATGCAACTAAGAATGTTTATGAATGGTCAAAAGAACGGTGTTTTTTAAAAGGTGAATCATCCTGGATATTAATAACCAAGTAATTGATCACTGGGGAAAATATGCAATTTTAATCCTATGAAGTCAAAACAAATATTTAAATCAGTTACTTAGAAGAATTCACTTAAGGAGCTATAATAAAACATTCCAATTAAATGTGTTGGGACTCTCAATGCAAATTAAATCCCACCTTTTACTTGTTTACCAGTGCTCTCCTCTCAGGAGTATATGGGCTCACAATTTGATGATAAATATTTTAAATTACAACTGCATTTTAATATTTCAATAAAATCACTACAATAGCTCTTAAATCCAATACTTTGGCAAAGTTTTCGTTAATTTTCTTTCACCAGTCCATGTGGAGGTGTTTGGGAGGGTTTCCTTGGAAATGGAATGGGAATGCCTTCTCCATTCTTCTTACTTGTTTGTAATAGATTGCTTGTAGAGGTGGCCAGGATTAGTCGTTGTGCAACTGCAGGGTAGCAAAAGACATGTTTGTATGAGAGAGAGGCTCACTTCAGAATTTCTATACTCTTCTCTTTACTATTTCCATGAAACTTTAGAGAAAACAAAACAACACCTTCAGGCTTGTTTAGTTTCATGGCTGGTTGATGTCACCTTTTATCTGGCTCCAGAGGGATGGTCAGAATTGCTGAGCTCCTGGGCAAAGTGGTGGGGGACCTGGCTTCACAATCTCAGAATGATGCGGCCTTGGGTAGGAGGGGGCTGGAGGCAGCCAGCCCTCAGTAGCACCTGGATCACAAAACACCATGCCCTCCCCTTACCCAGCAGCCCTCAGAGCTGCCCAGAGCATGTTATGTCACACAGGGCTCCAGTGATTTAAAGGGCCTGTGTCTCCTGCTGCTGCTGTAGTAGACTCAGTGGCAGCTGGGATCACTGGACCCTTTTGAATCCCTGGGGCAGTGGTCCCTTCCCGCCCCCATCAACCAGCTTGCCTGGTTCAGTAGCCGTAGGGTTGGCTCAGGTGACTCCTTCAGCTATTCATACTCAGTCTGTTTGCTGAAAATACAGATCCCTAATAGGAGCAGCAAAAAAGACTTTTATGAGGAAGTTCTCCAAATGAAGGCGTGTCCCTTGAAGTGAACTTGTGAGTTTTGTTTGTTGTGTGCTGACTCATTTGTGTGATGCTGAGCTGGTCAAGAGTGATTTCAGGGCTCTAGGGGCACAGGTGAGGGAGTCTGGGGTGCAGATGGTATTCTCCTCAATCCTGCCTGTCAGTGGTAGGGAGCCAGGCAGAGACAGGTGCATCCTAGAGGTGAATGCCTGGCTTCGAAGATGGCATCGCCAGGAAGGCTTTGGCTTCCTCGACCATGGGATGCTATTCCAGGAAGGACTGCTGGGCAGAGATGGTGTGAACCTTTTGAGGATGGCAAAGACTGTATTTGGACACAGATTGGCTAACCTAGTGAGGAGGGCTTTAAACTAGGTTCGAAGGGGGCAGGGGAGCAAAGCTCACAGGTAAGTGGAGAACATGGAAACCTGGGAGATGGGTCAGAAATAGGAGGCAGCATGGGCAACAATGTCAGAGTAAAAAGAGGGTCAGGGCAAAACAGGGAGGCAAACAAGATCAGGCAAACAGGCAAAACAAGATCAAATCAACATCTTAGATGCCTATATACAAATGCAAGAAGTATGGGTAATAAGCAGCAGGAACTGGAAGTGCTAATAAATAAATACGACTATGACATCGTTGGCATCACAGAAACTTGGTGGGATAATACACGATTGGAATGTTGGTATGGAAGGGTACAGCCTGCTTAGGAAGGATAGACAGGGAAGACAGCAGGGAGGTGTTGCCTTAGATATTAAAAATGTACACACTTGGACTGACATGGAGGTGGACATAGGAAATGAACGTGTTGGAAGTCTCTGGGTTAGACTAAGAGGGGTAAAAAACAAGGGTGATGTCCTGCTAGGAGTCTACTACAGGCCACCTACCCAGGTGGAAGAGGTGGATGAGGCTTTTTTTAAACAACTAACAAAGTCATGCAGGGCCCCCTATTTGGTGGTGATGGGGGACTTCAACTATCCATATATATGTTGGGAAACTAATACAGCAGGGCACAGACTATCCAGTTAGTTCTTGGATTGCACTGCAGACAATTTTTTATTGCGAAAGGTTGAAAAAGCTACTGGGTGGAAGCTGTTTTAGATTTGATTTTAACAAATAGGGAGGAATTGGTAGAGAACTTGAAAGTGGAAGGTAGCTTGGGTGAAAGTGATCATGAAATCATAGAGTTCACAATTCTAAGGAAGGGAAGAAGGGAAACAGCAAAATAGAGACAATGGATTTCAGGAAGGCAGATTTTGCTAAACTCAGAAAGCTGGTAGGTAAGGTCCCATGGGAAGCAAAACTGAGGGGAAAAACAGCTGAGGAGAGTTGGCATTTTTTCAAAAGGACATTATTAAGGGCCCAAAAGCAAGCTATGCCGCTGCATAGGAAAGACAGAAAATACAGCAAAAGACCACCTTGGCTTAACCAGGAGATCTTGCATGATCTCAAAATAAAAAAGGAATCATATAAAAAATGGAAACAAGGACAAATTACAAAGGATGAATATAGGCAAAGAACACAAGAATGCAGGAGCAAGATTAGAAAGACAAAGACACAAAATGAGCTCAAACTAGCTACCTGCATAAAGGGAAGTAAGAAGGCTTTTTATAAATATATTAGAAACAAGAGGAAGACCAGGGACAGGGTAGGGCCATTGCTCAGTGAGGAGGGAGAAACAGTAACAGGGAACTTGGAAATGGCAGAGATGCTTAATGACTTCTTTGTTTCCGTCTTCACTGGGAAGTCTGATGAAGGAATGCCCAACATAGTGAATGGTAGTGGGAAAGGGGTAGGGTTAGAAGTTGAAATAGAAAAGAACAAGTTAAAAATCACTTAGAAAAATTAGATGCTTGCAAGTCACCAGGGCCTGATGAAATGCATCCTAGAATACTCAAGGAGATGATAGAGGAGATATCTGAGCCTTTATCTATCATCTTTGGAAAATCATGGGAGACAAGAGAGATTCCAGAAGACTGGAAAAGGGCAAATATAGTGCCCATCTGTAAAAAGGGGAATAAGAATAGCCCAGGAAACTACAGGCCAATCAGCTTAACTTCTGTGTCAGGAAAGATAATGGAGCAGGTAATTAAAGAAATCATCTGCAAGCACTTGGAATGTGGTAATGTGATAGGGAACAACCAGCATGGATTTGTAAAGAACAAATCATGTCAAACCAATCTGACAGCTTTCTTTGATAGGATAACGAGCCTTGTGGATAGGGGAGAAGCAGTATATGTGGTAGACCTAGACTTTAGTAAAGCATTTGGTACGGTCTCACATGATATTCTTATAAAAAAACTAGGCAAATACAATTCAGATGAGGCTGCTATAAGGTGGGTGCATAACTGGCTGGATAACTACTCAGAGAGTAGTTCTTAATGGTTCTCAATCCTGCTGGAAAAGTGTAACAAGTGGGGTTCCGCAGGGGTCTGCTTTAGGATCGGTTCCGTTCAATATCTTCATCAACGATTTAGATATTGGCATAGAAAGTACGCTTATTGAGTTTGCAGATGATACCAAGCTGGGAGGGGTTGCAACTGCTTTGGAGGAGAGGGTCATAATTCAAAATGATCTGGATAAATTGGAGAAATGGTCTGAGGTAAACAGGATGAAGTTTAATAAGGACAAATGCAAAGTGCTCCACTTGGGAAGGAACAATCAGTTTCACACATACAGAATGGGGAGAGACTGTCCAGGAATGATTACAGCAGAAAGGGATCTAGGGGTTATAGTGAACCACAAGCTAAATATGAGTCAACAGTGTGATGCTATTGCAAAAAAAGCAAACATGATTCTGGGATGCATTAACAGGTGTGTTGTGAACAAGACACAAGAAGTCATTCTTGGCTCTACTCTGCACTGGTTAAACCTCAGCTGGAGTATTCTGTCCAGTTCTGCACACCGCAGTTCAAAAAAGATGTGGAGAAATTAGAGAGGGCCCAGAAAAGAGCAACAAGAATTATTAAAGATCTAGAGAATGTGACCTATGAAGAAAGGCTGAAAGAATTGGGCTTGTTTAGTTTGGAAAAGAGAAGATTGAGGGGCGATATGATAGCGGTTCTCAGGTATCTAAAAGGGTGTCATAAGGAGGAGGGAGAAAACTTGTTCTTTTTGGCTTCTGAGGATAGAACAAGAGGCAATGGACTTAAACTGAAACAAGGGAGGTTTAGGTTGGACATTAGGAAAAAGTTCCTAACTGTCAGGGTGGTCAAACAGTGGAATAAATTGCCAAGGGAGGCTGTGGAATCTCCATCACTAGAGATATTTAAAAACAGGTTAGATAGACGTCTATCAGGGATGGTTTAGACAGTACTTTGTCCTGCCATCGGGGCAGGGGGCTGGCCTTGATGGCCTCTCAAGGTCCCTACCAGTCCTAGTGTTCTATGATTCTATGATTTCCTGTGTTTCTAGGTGATTAGAGAATAGACTGTGCATTGTTATTGGGGCTGTGTGGTGAGCCAAGTGGTCCTAGGCTGAGTGCATTCTAACAAGGTTTTAGCCTCTAACCCTGTGATCTCTCACTCTTTTAAGGATTCCTTGAAAAGTGGGGAGCCTAACTCAGGGAGAAAAAGCCAAATCCTAGGTGGCCACAAGCCGCAAATGGGAATTTTGTGAGGAAGTCTAAAGAGGGAGTGTGCGCATCAGATACATTTAACAAATATACTCTAAATTTAATCTATTCCCCCAAAAAACCTCTTGCCAGAATGAAAATGATGCAGCCAGAAGTCTGGCAGCAGTGTGGAAGCTACCCGGATGATTGTTCCAAAGGTGCACACTCGAGCAGGAGGCATATGGTTGTATGTAATTCATGCTGCTCTTGGCTCTTAGAGACACCATAGAGAGTCTTGAGGTCAGAATGGCTGAATAGCTAAAATGGAGGAACACCGAAAGACAGAACAGTACACAGAGGAGACTTCAATGCAGTGGAGCTATCCCACACCCTGTCTTATAGTCTGTGGACTATTAGGGAACATTAACATCTCTCAGAGAAGGAGAACATCTGGCTGGGGCAGAGGTGAACAATTCCAAAGTTTGGAATCTCCTTTCAGATGATGTCATGGTATCCACTCGTACTGAGGCAATCCCTCTAGGGAGGCAACTCCATTTCCTCAGAGGAGCCTGATAATATTAATAGGGGCTTTGATTATTAGAAATATAGATGTTTGAGTTTTCGATGACTGGGAGAACTTCATGGTGATTTCCTGCAAGACGTGATGATGGCAGACTTCTTGAGACATCTAAACAGACTTTTGTCCAGTACTTGGGAGGAGCTGATCACAATGGTAGCAATGTAGATACCTGTGCATTGGGAAAAGTAGAAGAGAGGTCCTGTTAGCCAAATTTGGGCTTCTAGGTAAGAGATCAAGTTCATGACCTCCATGATAATGTACTATGAAATGCTTTTGTTCCCGTGCACAGGGTCAGGAAAATATGCAGAATTGCAAATATTCATTGCAGGGAAGAGATGATGTAAAAAGCAGGGATTTAGGAGTATTTGAAACTGGGGGACCTATTTGGAAAGGAGGACACTATATAGGAAGGATTGACTCCACCTGAACCAAACAAAAAACAAACAAAAATAATTGCTGGCATATAATTCTTTTTAAACTATAGGCTGAGTTAAAACTGACAGATACAGAGGTGCACAGAAGACATTTCTCTCTTAGAATCATAGGGCTGGAAGGGATCTCAGGAGGTCATCTGGTCCAGCCCCCTGCTTCAAGCAGGATGAACCCCCACTAAGTCATCCCAGCCAGGACCTTGTCGGGCTGGGACTTAAAAACCTTGAGGGATGGAGAATCCACCACCGCTCTAGGCAACACATTCCAATGCTTCACTACCCTCCTGGTGAAGTAGTTTTTCCTAATATCCAACTTACACCTCTTCCTCTTCAACTTCAGACCATTACTCTTTGTTCTGGCATCTGACACCACTGAGAACAGTTTCTCACCTTCCTTTTTAGAGCTCCCCTTCAGGAAGTTGAAGGCTGCTATTAAGTCACCCCTCAGTCTTCTCTTCTGTAAGCTAAACAAGCCCAAATCCCTCAGCCTTGACTAATAAGTCATGTGCTCCAGCCCCTTCAGCATTTTTGTTGCCCTCCGCTGAACCTGCTCCAGCATATCCACATCCTGTTTATACTGGGGGGCCCAAAACTGGACATAGTATTCCAGATGTGGCCTCACCAGTACCAAATAGAGGGGAACAACTACTTCTCTAGATCTGCTCAGAATGCTTTTCCTAATGCACCCTCATATGCCATTAGTCTTCTTGGCTACAAGGGCACACTGTTTACTCATATCCAACCATTCATTCACCCTAACCCCTAGGTCCCTTTCCGTCATACTGTTGCTGAGCCAGTCAGTCCCCAGAACTATAACAATGCTTGGGGTTCTTCTGTCCCAGGTGCAGGACTCTACACTTCTCCTTGTTGAACCGCATCAGATTTCTTTTGGCCCAGTCCTCCAGTTTATCCAGGTCACTCTGGATTCTCTCTCTACCCTCCAACATATCTACCTCTCTCCCTACCTTTGTGTCATCCGCAAACTTGCTGAGGGTGCAATCCAGTCCCTCATCCAGGTCATTAATAAAGATGTTGAACAACACCGGCTTCAGAACGGAGCCTTGCGGCACTCTGCTTGAAACCAAACGCCATCCAGATATTGAGCCATTGACCACTACCCATTGAGCCTGACCATCAAGCCAGCTTTCTATCCATCTTGTAGTCCAAGGATCCAATCTATATTTCCTTAACTTATGGGCAAGAATGTTGTGGGAGAATGTACGAAAAGCTTTTCTGAAGTCACAGTATATCACATCCACTGACCTCCCCATGTCCACAGAGCCTGTTACCTCATCATAGAAGCTAATCAGATTGGTGAGGCAGGACTTGCCCCTGATGAATCCATGTTGGCTACTTTTGATCACTTTCCCCTCTTCCAAGTGCTCCAAAATGGATTCCTTGAGGAACACTCTCTTCCTCTTCTGCACTTTGTAATAACATATTCAACATTCCTTTATGTAAAACTCTTCCCAATAATTGTTCCTTGTGTTCCTCAGCCAGTTGTTTTCAACATTAATTGGAAGCAACTACTTGTACAGATATTACAGGATGGACCTCTCTAATTGGAACTCTTATCCATTAACATCCATAATCCAGCATGTTTTTAGTTAGCTGGTTGACAATTTATCATGGGTGGGGTCAAGTTTCCTGTGGTCCCAAGAAGTTTGTTTACAGTCACCAGTCCTGGCTCTCAGTATTCTGTGCTGTTGTTTAGCTCTAATTTACCCCTAAATGTCTTCTAAGAGCCCAGTAAGCAGTGGAAGTGTTGGTAAACTGCTAGACAATATTGACATCCCATGATCCGGCAAATTCTTTCGTCCGGCACTGGTCAGGTCCCAAGGGTGCCAGACTAGAGAAGTTCAACCTGTACTATGGAACTGATTTCGTCTTACGAAGTTTGACTGTAGTTCCACTCCATTAGGCTTCAGGAGCAAACTCGCACCCATGCATAGATGTGATCAGTCAGCTGTCAGCAGCAAAAATGTTCTGGCTTTTGAAGCATGAAGGTGCAGAACTCCAGTCAGCAACATCTACTAAGCAGATGGTTGCTGCTGTTTAAATTGAAAAAAAATGGCAAAAGTAGAGTTGACAGGTCTCACAGGGGAAACTTGAAATGAATTCTTATAAAGCCATATTTATATCTTTTGATGTTTTAATGATCTGATGGGCATTTCTGCTCGCCTATGACATAGGACAAGGGAAAATTATTAGAGACTTAATTCCAATTTACTTTACCATGTTATATAGTAATACGTGCCAGGACCAGACTGGACTGTTGTGATCAAGTCTGACTTCCTTTATTCAATGTGCCATAGATTTTTCCCAAAGTAATTCACAGAGTGTATCTTTGAGGGAAAAAACAAAAAACAGTCTTAATTAAAATTGTCAGTGATGGAAAGTCCACTGAACCCATGAAAAGTGGTTGTAGTAGCCAGTTACCATCACTCTTAAAAAAATTATGCTTTGTTTACAGTCTGAATTTATTTAGCTTCAATTTCCAGCCTGTCTAATGTAATCCAAACTAGTGGAAATTTTGATTATGTTCACATTAAAAAAAACTTTTTGGCACATCTGAGAAAATCAGTATGTATAATGTAAAACTTTATTAATTGGTATATAAATGGGAATACACAGACATAAAAACAGTAACATATTTCAACACTTTTAATGAAGTGGATAATCCTGGCACCTAGCAGCCAATCATTCAGCACACCCCCTTGCAAAATTTCATGCACAGGGATCTGTGAAGTGCAAGCTTGTTAATTAGTCTGCTCCTCCTCAGTGAGGGGAAGATACTCACCAGCCTTCATTAACAGAGCTAAGATCCTCTAAAACTTCAGTCAAAAACACACTGATTAGGATCAAACAGGTTTATTAACTACAGAAAAACAGATACCAAGTGATTGTAAGTGATAACAAACAGATCAAAACTGGTTTCGGTGGAAATCAAATAAAACTGCAATCTAACTCTCTTAGCAATTGGATACGGTTTTAATCAGCACTATCTCATCCTGACTGATGATACAAAGAGGCTCACAGATTCTTGAGGCACAGGCAGTATCTTCTCTGCAGCCTGGGTTCCCCTCCCCCATTCAAAGCATTTTTCAGACGCGGGTAGGGGGAAGGAGTGAAGATAAGTCATGATTTAACTCCCCGGTTTTTATTGATTCTCTCAGCTTGTCAGAAAGGCTATGCATATGATGTGGGAGGGTCCTCCCACATTGGCCAATCTCCCTTTTCTTTAGACTCCTGCCAAGGAGGCTTCCTTATGCAAAATTCCTTTGTGTTAGTGGATTCTTCCCTTGATGGGTGTTGATGACAGCAATTAACACTGTCTGGCTATTCCACTATTGTATATGAAAAGCTGGTTTTGAGTTTTTCCAGTCTCACATCATATTCTAGTATTCACACATAGTAATATTTCAGAATTTCACACACAATTTTAGCACATACAATCCAGTCAGAGATAAATAATGTTTAACAGATTAAGATTTGTAGAATGAAACCTCATAAGGAATGCTGTGTGCAAAACCTATCATTATATCACAAATATGGGTACTTTGGACGTCAGAGGGTCACATGGGCTACGTCTACACGTGAAGCCTACATCGAAGTAGCCTATTTTGATGTGGCGACATCAAAATAGGCTATTTCGATGAATAACGTCTACACGTCCTCCAGGGCTGGCAACGTCGATGTTCAACATCGACGTTGCGCAGCACCACATCAAAATAGGCGCTGCGAGGGAACGTCTACACGCCAAAGTAGCACACATCGAAATAGGGGCACTAACTTCAAAATAGCGCCCGTCACGGCTACATGTGTTGGGCGCTATTTCGACGTTAACATCGCCAGACATGAACCCCCCCATTAGGCCTTTTCTTCTTCTCCCCCCTCTCTCTGGGAGAGAGAGAGAGAGAGAGAGAAACAAGCGAGGGAGACAGGTAGCCTTCTCCAGTTTATCAATATGCTTCTTGAAAGGTAGACACCAGAACTAGACACAGTATTCCCACAGTAGTCACACCAGCACTAAATACAGAGGTAAAGTAACCTCTGTATTTCTGCTCATCCAGGGATCACATTAGCCCTTTGGGCCACGGCATCACACTGGGAGCTAATTTTCAGCTGATTATCCCCCATAACTCCCAAATCTTCTCAGAGTCACTGCTTTCCAGGATAGTCCCCCTTCATGCAACTGTAGTATAAATTCTTTGCTCCTAGATTGAAAAAAAATTACGTTTAACCATATAAAAATACATAGTTTGCTTGTGCCGAGCTTGCAGAATGATCCAGATCAGTCTGAATCAGTGACCTATCCTCTTTATTTTTCACAGCTCTCCCAGTTTTTGTGTCATCTGTAAACATTATCACTGATGATTTTATGTTTTCTTTCAGGTCACTGATCAAAATATTAAATAACATTTACAGTAACAAAAATATTAAATAGCATAATGTCAAACAAAAACCAGTCTCTTCATGACCCTTGAAAAACATGCCTGTTCATGACTTATTTATAGTTACATTTTCAGATGTATTAGTTATCCAGATTTTAATCCATTCAATATGTATCATATTACTTTTATGTTTTTCAAGTCTAAATACCTTACGTCACACTGTTATCCTCATCAAACAATATTGTAACCTCATCAAGTTAGTTTGACAGGACCTATTTTCCTTATACCCATGTTTTTTGTGTATTAATTACAATACTGCCTTTAATTCTCTATTAATCAAGTCCTGTATCTGCCTGCCCATTATCCTTCCTGGGATCAATTTCATACTGACAAGCCTCTAATTACCTAGGTTATACTGTTTATACTTCTTAAACAGTGAAATGACATGAGCTTTCTTCCAGTCTTCTGGAACTTTTGCAGGTCTCCATTTTAAAAATTAATGTCCATGGAGCTCCTCAGCTGGTTCTTTTGCAACTCTTGGGTACAAATTATTCAGACCATCTGATGTGTAACTTTGGTCACTGTTGTTTTACATCCTCCTGAGATATTAGTGCAAAGTGAACAGAGTTGTTATATGATATGAATACACCATATCTTTCTTTTCCAGACTCAGAACAACATATTTATTGAATTCTTCCCCTCTTCTACACTATTGATGATGATTGTATCGTTTCCAACTAACATTGTCAGTTTCCTTTTTGTTCCTAATAGAGTTTAAAAGCTCTTTATTGTCTTTAACTCTGCTGGCCATAAATTTTGTCTTGTGTTCTTTGGCTTCCCTTATCAGATTTCTACAATCTACTTTATACTCTTTACTGTCAATTTCCCTTTTTTATTATGTATTATCATTATTATTGTGTTATATTATTATCCTTTATTTCCCCTCTAAATCAGTTTGATTTTTACCCCATACAACTTTCTTTCTCAGTTGTGGAATTGTCTTTTGGGGCATCTAATAAAGTGCTCTTAAATGATTCCCAATTATAATTCACATTTTTCTGATGTAAATTCCTTATCCAATTGATTTGGCTTAAAATGCTTTGTGACTTTTGGCTCTTTTAAAACACCACTTATCTATCACCGTCTGGACTTCATTCTGTATGCATATTGTATGTCACAACCAGTTGTACCTAAATTAGTTCCCCTTAGTTGTAGTCAGCTCCTCTATCTGTCAAGATGAGGTCTAATATAAAATTCTGTTTCATCGGATGCAACATTTTGGAGTTAGGAAATTGTCATCTATAATATTTAGAAATGTCAAGGATGTTTTAGTACTGACAGCCAGAGACCTTCAGTATATGTCACTCAGATTGAAGACCTCCATGATCAGACAACTTTATTGCCCTACAGACTGATACGTGGAGCTGGTTATCCTGTTTCTTACTGTGACTTGATGGTCTACAGCAGGCACTAACTAATAACCCATCTTGTACTTTATCTGTTCAGACCTTGATCCATAAGTGTTCAGGGTCTTTGTCTCCCAATTCACCACTGGGTATGTCTACATAGGATAGATATCTAACAGGGATGATATAGGTGGTGGTTGGTCCTGCCACAGGAGACTGAACTTGACCTCTTGAGGTCCCTTCCAGTTCTAGTATTCTATATTCTTCTTGGTGTCTGAGGATAACACAAGAAGCAACGGGCTTAAACTGCAGCAAGAGAGGTTGGACATTAGGAAAAATTTCCTAACTGTCAGGGTGGTCAAACACTGGAATAAATTGCCTTGCAAGGTTGTGGAATCTCCATCTCTGGAGATATTTAAGAACTGGTTAGATAAATGTCTATCATGGATGGTCTAAACAGCATTTGGTCCTGCCATGAGGGCAGGACTCAATGACCTCTCAAGGTCTCTTCCAGTCCTAGTATTCTATGATTCTACATTGCAGTTAAACACCAGGCCTGGACTTTGTCAGCTAACTTGGGCTTGCAGGGCTCAGGCCATGGATCTATTCAATTGTGAAGCAGATATTAGGGCTCAAGCTGGGTTCTGGGTTTTGCTGACTTCACAAGGTCTCAGAGCCAAGGCTCCAGCCCAAGTCCAAACATCTGCATCATGATGAAAGATGACCTTTGCCTGAGTCTAATAATACAAACCAGGTGTTTAGTTCCTACATAGACATAACCAGTGACCTGGTAATAGATTAGTCCCTTGTCTAACATAGGGTTAGGTTCCATGAAAAGCTTCAATACATTTGTAATATGAATGGCAATGTGTTTCTGGAAAAGATGAGACTACATGTGAGCAGTGGAAAAAAATACCTAACTTGACACCACCACACACAGAACACCCTTTTCTGACAAAGTTTAACTTGTTATTCCTCTTTTGTTAAACTCAGTGGTGATGTTACTTTAACAAATTCTAAACAGCTGAAAGGAGATTTTAAAAAGCGACTAGAAATTTGGGACACCTCAACTTTTGGACTCTTCAACAGGTGCTCAGCACATCCTACAAGTCAGACTCATGGAAACGTCTCGAGTTGGGCACCCTGAAACTGCATCACCCAAAGTAACTATCTGCTTTTGAAAACCTTTGCATTATATATTTACACTATTTGAGGAACTAAATCCAAATGGTGTAGGTGGCACCACTTTATTCTTGTAATTAACTATGACTAATCCTACTGCTTACTGCAAAGCTGTGATTACAATGGGATGCTTTTATATTTCTATATGCCTGCACAGTACTCCCTATTAAAGATTGAGGTCACAATTAGAAGAAAGAAACTTTGTAGAGTTTCACAGATTTTTAATTTACTTTTCACATTATTTTGGAGACACACAGGGCTCACAAGTTTGGTTGGTTTGTGAACCATTTCTTCAGTTAACTTATAGTTGTGCATTTTTTTGCCAAGAAAGACTGTTTTAATAAACAACTAATACAAGTCTGTGGTGTATGTTAGGTACAGTAGTAGGGAAAACAAAATCACTCAGAAGCTAGGCTGACGGTAATCGAGTGCCCTAATAAAATGAACGAACAACATTTTTAACTGAATTCTTTTTTTGCCTTCTCAGCTACTTGTTTTACAGATGCTTTGTGTCCCTATCCAAGCTCTGTTCCATTTTTCTTCTTTCTCTCCGCACCCAAACTGAATTTTTTTCTCTTCATTTCCATGCCCTGAACAGAATTTGAATTTAGAGTGATGTTCAGGGCAAACTTTCAATCCCACCCCCCATGTTGGAACTGATTTGAAATTAAGTACAACAAGCAGTCCTATTCCTAACATTGGTATTGCAAAGCACCTTTCCACAAGGATCTCAAAGTGCTTTGTGAATGTGGGAGAGCATTATCTCCATTTGACAGATGGGGAAGCTGTGGTAGAGAGAAATTATGGTAAAGGGATTTTCCAAAATGGGTGGCTTAAAATTAGGTTCCTGAGTCCTTATTTAAGCATTTAAATATGTGGCCCAATTTTCAAAGTGCTGTGCTGAGTATCCCTGCTCCCTCCACCAGCTCACCCCCCGCCACACACACACACACCAGAGGCCACTTTTTGGGTGCCTATATATGGAATTAGAACTGTAATTTCAGGCATCCAGTTTTGAGCATCTCCACCTAAGCGATTTTTCCACAGTCACACAGAGCTCACGTCCTTCTGAGTGGTGCTGATGACTTGTGACTCTGAAGTCCTGACACACTCCTGCACCTTGCAAGATCTGGGAACAAGGGGAAGTGTTGGGAGTAAGCCATAAAGAGGCCTACCAATGGAAGCAGCGTAAAGGGTGCAACTTTCCTGGGGTCAGGTGATTCAAAAGGGCCCAAGGTTCCTGGATGCTGCCACTGTGGAGCCCCAGGGCCTTTAAAAACCCACCTGAGACCCAGACCCCACCCCTCCTGTGATCACAGAGCCCATCTCCCCCACCTAAGCCTGGGGCCCAGCAATTCTGTAGGCCCTCGTGACCATACACTTCACTTTGTGGGATTAAATAATGCTGCTCTCTACTTTGGAGCTGAGCTCAATGGTGGGATTTAGGTCCATATGATACAGAAGCTGTGTCCATTACCACCCCATTCTGTTCAGAGTGGGATCACTTTACAGACCCCGGAGAAATCAGTATTCTTAATATTTTATTTTTATACTGCTGGCCACTCAGCGCTTAATTTGTGCTGAGACCTAGCTCCTCCAGGCTTGGCACTTCATAGCCCCAACTCCTCTGGGCTCTCAACCATCAGTGGCCCCTCTCCAGCTGCCCAGCCATTGTTTCGTTTTTGCCTGGCCATGCTGCGGCTTAGCCCTGGCACCTGTTTCGTTACAAATGAAGTGTTGGGACTACTGTTTCTATTTTGGGGGCGGCAGGAGGAAGCTACAGCTGCACATACTGGGACACTCTTTGCTGTTCTTCCCCTTCCTCTCGTTGTCAGGGATGAGAGAAAAGTACAGAGCTGTCCTCACTCCCGACTGGTGAAGGGACGGGACAGAGGAGTCTGTGTGTTTTCCTCTCTTTCCCTGAGACGGAGTGAAGGGGAACAGGGCAAGCAGCACCCCAGTATGTATCTGTAGTTCCCTCTGTCCTGCTGAAATGGAACCCTAGGGGATACTCCAGAGACATTCGCACCCCAGGGAAAAAGAAGGCAAGAAGAGCAAATATACCAGCTCTTTAAATGAAATAAGTGCATAGTTTTATGGTGCAATATGTGGGTAGCAATTTACAGTAGCTTTCATTTCTAGTTTAGTTCAAAATTCTCAGCCATTCAGTGCACCTGAGTTACTCAGTGTTTATTTGTATATGCTTTGTGAAAGATTACTTTAAAAACATACTCATGCTCTGTGGTGTGGGGTGAATAGTAGGGTGCATTTCCCAAAACTTTAGAAAGAGTTGGTAAAGGAAACAATATAAAAGAATGTACCAATGACTGTTTTGTGTGTTCAAAGTTAATTAAATATATTAGTTGATTACAGTTTCAATCATTACACAGCATGTAGAAGTTGCAAAGAAAAGGTAAACAATTAATCATCTAATCACTTACATTTTCTTTCCAGGGTCCTTTTTATTGTTTTGTATTTTCCTCTATTATTCTCTATTCCTCAAATTAATAAAGCTTGAAAACCTCTTTTCAAAATACATCCCATGTGAAGGTTCTTGGATTAATTATTGCTTCATTTATCTACAGCAACTCATCCAGCAACAAGCTGTGTCTACATGAACCATATGTAAAAATTTGTTGCGGGGGAGGGGAAACAAAACATGATTACCTATACTAGAACACTGTGGTTTATTTCAATTGTTATAATCCAAACAATAACATATAGAATATAAAACATAAAAAGGGATTTATCTAGTGAAATATATTTTATTATATTATTTAGGAAAAAACCCTGAAAATTTAAATTCAACAGCTGAAATCTTGTTCCCACTGAAATGAATAGAAATTTTATGATTGACTTCAATGGTGCCAGGATTTCACCTATTGTGAGTGTTAAGGGAATGGGGTTGATATTTCATGAATATACCAATGTTTTATTGCATTAATAATGTTCTTATATGAGTTGCATTGTCTTTGTTATTGATACAAATAACAGTCCTCATTCATCAATTTCTTTTGCTTCCCAGGCAGCCTTTCTATTTATGTGCTTGCCCCTAGTTTCCAGTAGCGAGCACTGATGTATCTTAGTAACATAAGTAATATAAATATGGTGTTTTAAAAATAAACCTAAGCACAAAATAAATATATCAAAAAAGGAATGTTCCTTTCTTCACTTGAGCAAGTACCTGACTTGACAATCTATACTTGTGGGCCAGGATGAAGACAGTTTCAGCAAACTAAATCATATAAACAGTGCAGGCATGGGAGTCCGAATCTTCATGAGTGTCTTCCTACATGTTTATTTCTCAAAGTCTGGTCAGTAATACCAAATCTGCAAGTGGGCAATGATAAGCCATGAAATAGCTCTTTTTTCTTTTTATTCAATAGGAAAAAAAAATTGTTCAAATATTTTTAAACAACATTTTGAAAGTTCAGCTCTGTCTCTCTGAAAACCTAAATCCAGGTTCTTGTATTTCTCTCATCTTCGTAACTGCAGCTCCTCCTCGCTGATATGCCCACTGCACCCTTTTCCCAATAGCTTTGCCCTTCTCCCAATCGCCCACACAAAACCACCAGCAAAAGTCTTATCTTCTGTTTGTCAGTCTAACCACATCTTGTCTTTGAATCCCTCTTCTCCACCAGATCAGGTACAAAAGTCTTGTGAAAGCCATTATGATACTACACATTCAGCCCAGCTCCTGTTCTTGTTTCTCCTTAAATAACCTTTCCCTGTCCATTCTGTCAACAATATCAGCTTAATAAAATAGAGGGAAAGGAAGATCTATTTTCAAGCTGAATGAGGTTTGGTTCTTTTTTGACCAACTTCTGTTGGTGAGAGAGACGAGTTTATTGATCTTCAAAGCTCTGTGTAGCTTAAAAGTATGCTTGGCACAGAAAAAGATATTCTGTCTTGTCTCTCTAACGTCATGGGACCAAAATGGATCCAACAACATTGTATTCATATTTTCAACTTTGATAACAGATGTGTAAAATTCACTGGTTAAATGTAACTGCTTTGAAGTATTTTATGGAACTTCGATAGAATGTGTAAGCTTTAAATTTGCTCATTTGTAGTATTGTTTCATTAGTGAGAGGTGATCTGTTTTGTTTAAACTAGCTGCAAATGATGTGTTTAAAAAGGGACATCAATTTATGGAGATGTCTTTGAGAATTTTGTTGAGGAGAATAACAATCTTTCCAGCTCTCTCCTTTTTCTCTAGACAGACAAATGTCAGCTGCAAAAAAAGGTTTACCTAGTTTGCACATTTTTCCATATTAGTAGCAGACTACGTCCATTAAACTTAAATAAAAGGTTAATTATTTTTGTTGGTTTTTTTAATGACAAGGGGTGGTCACTTTTAGGTGAGATTCATTTGTGATTTTTTTTTTCAAATGGTCTAAAGGTTTAAATGAAAAATCAACATAGCTGTCCCATTTTTCTGTTTAGCAGTCCTACCTGTGGCTGCTTTGAAAGTGCCCGTGTGAATGGAATGTCAGTTTGTGCCAGGTACTTTTCATGAAGCCTTAGAAAAGTCCATTCACTGGTTGTACCTGCTCCATCACTAACAGTAAAGCGGTTGACATCTACATTTTAAGATTAAAAACATATCAACTGAAGTTTCAACATTAACACCACAATCAGATAAATTCACAAGTTTGTACTTTTTTCTTGGTGCTGTTGTGTCAACCTGTTAATTTGAAGACTTGACTTTGCAAGATGACAGACTATTGTTTTAGTTTGCAAAGGCTATCTTCACAAGCATAAGGGCTAGGAATCTCATCACTAGAAAAGAAAAAAAATAGGTTGAAAGACTAACAATCAACGTAAGAAATTCCTAAATCTGTACATTTCCATTATAAGTATTTACACTAGGAATTTTGCAATGTGGAATAACGTATTTCTAAAAAAGAGATTTGTTGTATCTGTAATACAGGGGATGTAAAATAATGCTTTAGTATTCGTGATTTCCAGGGAATCAAGATGAGTTAATTTCAAGAAACTAAAGGAACGGACTCAAACTCAGAAAATGACCCTGTAATATTTGTTTACATGATGGTATAGACACTCTGTGTGGCCTATCTATCTTGATTACTGTGGAAGAGGAAGGAAAGGTGATTGAAATTAACTGCTGTGAATAATCCTCATGTTATTCCAAATGGGCCTTCTGTGTAAGAGACAATAGCCGGTTACAGCTCATGGTTGCCACATATAGCTCCCATCCAGCAAGTTTCTGAGCACCCATAACACCTGCTGGTGTTAATGGGAGCTGAGCACGTTCAGAACCTTGTAGAAAGCACTCTGAGGGCTTGTCTATATGACCATCTCCTGGGATCCTGCCAGCTTGCTTCTGAGTGAGAATTATTTGGTTAAAAAAATTTGTAGGGATTTTGTCCCAATCTTACTTTATAAAATAACACCTTTGGTGTTATAGATCACAGGACCCTGGGTCATATCATGTTCTCCGTGAATCTTGCACCCAGCCATGTATCTCACGCTTCTCCATAGATTGGTAAGAGTCAGTTACCTTTTGGGCAGTAATTCCCCTTCCTAAAACCCTACAGAAAGTTGTCTCAGAGATCAGATCTTCACAGAGGGGAGGGCAGCAGTAAGCAGGCTTGGGAGCGAGAAGAGTTTAACCCTATGTTGGGCAGAGTTCAGGTCAATGGATGCACAAGGTCTCCATTCACTCCCAGGAAGCACAGAGATTATATGGTGGGGGAATCCTGTTTAAGACATCCCTGTATTCCTGACACTTACTCTCTCAACAGTCTAGGTAAAAACATTTTCAGTTGACTCAACATGTGTTCCTTTGGTCCTGAAAAATCTCCAAGTGGCTGATCTTTTTATTTTAGACTACCACAGCTTACTGTAAAACAGTCTTGTCCTTCCCTTTTAGAAGCCCTTTCCCTACTTTCCACTTGTAATAGGCATGGTGTGTAAATGGTTTTTAACCTTCAGAGGAATCCAGTTACACACTGAGTCACTTTGAGGGAATAGATGAAAATTCATTTTGCTAGCATTAAACCCTCCAATAGTATTCACTTAAGCAAAACCCTCTTTGACTTCTTTGTATAGCAAACAATGAATAGAACTTGGACTCAACAGAGTTAGAGGATACTTCATCCTGGAATGAGGTTATGATTTCTAGAACTGGAAACACTATGCACACTAGAAAAACTTGGAAGACATCTGAGGAAAGATTGTTCAATCCAAAGCGTTTCACCATGGATCTTCCAAATTGAGCTCGCTCTCTCTCTCTCCAGGATGATTCATTTAATACCAATGCTATAAGGTGCTTTCTATCAGATGCTTATGTGGATCTCATTGCAGTGTTATCTCATGATAGTAATAGATTTTTATCTTCACAACACTCTTGAGAGAGAGGCAGAGCCATGCCCACCTGAATTGCTGAGGCACAGGATACAGGAAGTGACTTGGACTCACATTTTTTGGCTAAGCTGGGGATTGAATCCACATTATTTGAGTCTCTGTCTTGTGCTTTGTCTTAAACTATCCTTCCTACCGTTATGCCTTATTCATTTGCCCATCCTCCCTCTGAAGTCTAATCCTTTGCCAGGACCACCTACAGAACTCATAGAGAGACTTCTGCAGTATTGGGGAGCTACAAAGAAGAATGCTGTGGAAATGCAGACCTCTCACTTCATGTCTGTGGTGCATTCTCTCCCACTGTGTTCTTTTGCCTTCTCTAAAGGAGGAGATCCTGCATAAAGAATACAAAATCTAGCCTTTGGTCATTTGTATTCTTTAGAGAATCTGTGCTGCCAGACTTTTTCCTGCAGTGGGCATCATTTACAAATTCAGTGTTTGTTATTCTTCAGTTATTGTGATGCTGGAAAATCTGCTACCCTAAATGTAGTTTTTGCAGGTATTGAAACTGTGTTCACAAGGGTGCGCACAATAAGCAAGCTCAAAAATGCTCAGTTATTGTTGCTGATGAATTTCTATCAAGCCTTCTATCAAGTAGTTTGTAAACAGGTAACTATTAAAGGTTGTTCTCAAAAGATCTACTCGCTCCAGTGTTATGTGCGTGAGTTTAATACACCCTGTATCTTTAACTGGAGAACATCTCCTGATGGTGTATCTGAATATCTTTCAGATTGTTCTCCAGTCCCTCATTTTAGAATATGGAACAGCCCTGTAGCAAATGGAGTAACATTCAGAGACTTGAGAGCAGAGCACCCTTTTCCCTTAGCAGTATCTTTCAGCGTGACTTCTCCTTGGCTATACTTTATTCGTTGGGTTCATATTTTGTTGATCGTGATCCCCTTTGTTCTGAGTTGCAGAAAATGCTGACTGCTGTTATGTTTTATTATCAGTGATAGAAATTGAGACCTTCATTAAAAAGAGCACTTAAGCATGAGCTTAAGTACAATTGAAGCTAGTACTTTGCTGAAACAATGTCTTGAGACACTCAGCAGCTTTCTAGACATGCTCTTAACTGCATTTAATATCCTAAACTGATTCGACATCATGTAATAATACCATTGTCAGATTGTTAGTAAATACAGATTTTAAATAATATAGAATTGTGTTTTCAGCACCTTTGACCCTAGACTAGAATAGAATGGAAGTGGAGAAAATGTTATTTAAAGCAAGTTTTGCTGGTATAGGTACTATTACTTTTCAGATATCTGACCCTGTCATTCCTGGGTAGTTTGGCACGTACCTTTCTAAAATGTAGCCATGGTATCAATTAAGTTAATTTACTTTTACGAGAATTACCTTGTCACGTTACAAAACCATTTGATGTTCACCTGCACTGAAGCCTATGTGATTTCAGAGTGTTGTATCCAACTGCATCATTTTCAATTACAATTGTGTACATCACTTTCAGTACATCAATTATGAGTTGTCAGTAGTCGATGCTTCATGCATCATAGAGCTATAGCTACAACTATAATTATCACATAAAATTAGATTCTTACAAAGGTGATTTCATACTAGACCAACCTTCCAAAATTCTACTCACTTATCTGCCTGGAGGAGGTGAATAATGTTTTTGATGGGCAGATAAAATGTCTCCATACATTGTCAGAACGAGCATGTGGGCTCTTTGCCTAAGCTAGTATATTTTTCACAATGGCTTCATAAATCTCCATTAGCCTATTTTTTCATGGATTTATAAAGGCTTTTCTTCAGAAAGGAATGTTAAATTGCTACTACCACACACTATCATTCAGAGTTACTTTAACAGAGAGGTCTGTATCTCTGGAGTGAATGTTTTCAGGAAGCTGCCCACCTCATGACTTGGGACTTTATAAATAGAGACCATAATTTTTTAGTACTGGTGTAAGTTCCTTGTTTTTCCTTTAAATTCCCTGGTTTTAATTTTTAGAAGTGCAAAAGATATATTGAATGGATTTATTATAGTGCCATCTTGTTGCTCATCCATTTATAATGGAAACCACCTTCCAAAGAGTTTAAAATCATTTTGTAACATTTTCCATGTAACCAAATACACTTTTACTTGCTGCCTTCTTATGGCTAAGGTTTTACTTGTGGCAGGTGTTTTTCACATTCATTCACAGTGGTTTCTGAGATGCCAGAGTTTTAAGAAGTTCAGTTTAGCCTCCCTTACTTTAGAGCTTAGTAGAAATCCATTAGTTTTAATGCCAAGCGTGAATCTGCAAACACTATGGAAGATAAATGTGCTAATGAGAAAATATTCAGGAATGATTCAGATCTGTTTGCAATATTTTATTTATTTATCACTTCTTGCATCGACTGTTAAGTAAGAAAGGGTAGGTTAACAACTTCTAACATTAGAGTAATGTGCCATGGTAATTAAAAAAAAAAAAGTGTGTGAGCATTTTGCATAAGATTTAAGTCTTTCTAATTACAGCCTGAGAACCCACCTGGTGAGCAAGTTTGATTATTATTTTTAATTTTATTTTACTCATGTATTTTATGTAGTCATTTTTTCTTTTTCAAAAAAATCACTTTACCAACCCTCAGATTCTCCAATGGATCGCAAGCCCTCATTAAAGTCCTTGGTTTAGTCATAGCTCCCTGATTATCATGGCAGATCAAGGCTACACTGAACTCTGGTGTAGGTTTGAGGAGCACGGAGGCTGCTCTAACTTATGCCGGCTGGCAGTGATGCCTAAGGAAACATGTAACAGCTCAGTAGAGCTGAGGCGCAGTGTGTGCCATTTCCTGTGCTGGAAATGAGTGCAGGGACGTGGTGCAGCAGGCAGCTGTGCTGATTGTGTCTGCTGAGAGCTTCCCCCTGCCATGAAAATTCTCCTTTTGGCCAAATCTAATTGCTTTCCAGTCTTCTCTGCTCCCCAACTGTTTCACAGTATCATGTAATGTGTTGCTTTCTGGTTCTGCTGTGGAAACACTTGCAATCATGTCTGATACGATGCAAAAGCAACTTATGTTCCAACAAACTCTAGAAATTTGTGGACCTAGGAACAGCACTGTGATGGGATCCACGTGGGGTACGGCGTGAGAGCATGGGACAGTGTGTCGCTTAACTCTCTCAAGCAGGGGCTGTGTCTCCCAGTGCCTTGCTAGTGATCACAACAAACCTCACCTGGTGCTGTTCTCACACAGCACGATTGCATATGGAGTACCACATCCAGGTAGATTGCATGAATGCTCCCAGAGTCACGCATGAATCAGACAGAGAAAGGGACCTGAGCCAGATCCCACCATTGCACTGTACCCCAGGAATGTGCCATCTAATTTATTAATCAGCTCACCACTTTGTGACTGGAGAGAGGAGGTACCCCAGCTTTTGTAAATCCCCTGGGCAAAATTACCAGATGCTTCAGGCAAACTCCTTGGTAAAGATAAATAGTAAAATAAGTTTATTAACTACAAAGAGACACTAAGTTTTAAGCAAAAAGTCAAAAAAGAAAGTTTGTCAAAAGAAAATTAATTACAGCCATGCAGACTGAACACTCAACCCTATTAAACTGGGCAATAACTAGATCAAGCAGTTTTTCTCACCCCACTAGATACTGCAGTTTGTAGTATACAGATTTTACCCTTGAAACCTGGGCCGGTCCCCTTATTTGGAACAGTCAGTCTTTTTGGTGTCCTGGTTGCTGTAGCATAGGAGGGTGAAAGGGAAAGGCCAAGAATGCGTCCACTGTGTTCCATTTTTTTATTGTAAGTCCCATGTGCATGGGAAGCACAGGTCCAGGCATGTCTGGGGCATTGCTGAGTTTCTCTGAGTTGAGCCATTCCACTGGCCTGGCCTCATACAGATGAGCTGCTGCAGTGCAGCCCCCTTGCTGGACAGTGGCTGTTGACAGCCACACCCTGGCATTGGTTGCTCTCCTTGCTGTTCTCTCTGGCTGAATCCCCAACTTAAAATATATTTTAGTGACAACCATACAACACAATTCTTATATTCATTAATGGTCAGGGCTGCCAATGGGGAGCAAAGGAGGCAGTTAGTCTAAGGCCTGGAGCAGCAGCTGGTGTCTCTGGCCCTTTAAATTGACACTACAGCCCTGAGCGGCGTGCCTGGGCAGTGCTGAAGGGCTGGCTGAGGGAGGCTAGCCCTAGCCCTGTCCTTTCTGCCCAAGGCTGCACCCCTTCTGGGGAGCCTGTTGAAGTCTATCCTGAGCTCTATTAATGATATACATCTATGGATAGAGAAATGACTTTCGGCAGAATATAACCTTTTCCCTGACACCATGCATGACATACTTTATGTGCAATATCACAATTATAAACAAATGAGGAATACAGGGGCTACAGGGTGCTCCAAAGTATAGAAAATCAGATGCATAACTAAAGTAAAAGGTAACAGAGAGGTAGCCATGTTAGTCAGTATCCTAACAAAACAAATCAGCAGTCATGTAGCATTTCAAAGACTAACAAAAATAATTTTTAGGTGATGAGCTTTTGTGGGGTAGACTCACTTCTTCAGATCTGGCGATAGTGATGAGCTTTCATAGTACACTGTCTCCAGATCTGAAGAAGTGGGTCTGCCCCACAAAAACTCATCACCTAATAAATTATTTCGTTAGTCTTTAAAGTGCTACATAACTGCTTGTTTGTTTTTGTAAAGTAAAAGCCTCAGTGAAAAGCGGAAGGTAGGATTGTAAGAAAAAAAACTAGAAAGGAAGAGAAGGTAAAAGGAAAAGAATAAGTGTGACAATATGGATTTCACCATTACCAAACCCTCTCTCCTAAATTCTGTCTAATCCCCTTATTTGAAATGCCCCATAAATAATTCTGCAGAAGAGGCATATGCAGTGTGCATATCTGGCACAGATTGACTGGGAGAAGAACAAAAACAATGGCCCTGGTCACAGCTGCATCTGTAGTACAGGAACATTTTATAATTGATGCTTTGGTTGATCTATTACAGAACCCCTGGAAGTAGGAACTGTGTTAGTGGCTTTAAATGTTCTTTTATTACTTGGCTTTTTTCATTATCTCTGAGTCTCAAATGAGCTTTTTCTCAAGTGAACTTTTTCCAAACGAGTATTCTGTGACCCAGGACAAAAGGGATAAAAAATTTTAGAAATATAAAAAGAGAAGAAATTCTGAGGAAAAAATAGTTTCAAGCTTCTCTTGATAGATTTTGATATAGCAAAATAAAATGTTTGTCCATTATGTCTAGACAATGAACTGATGCTAGTTATATTAAATGTGCACCCAAAAGCACAGCAGTGGAAAAAGTGTGCAGTCTTAACAGCAAGCAGCCAATGATATGTCTTCACTATGGGATGATCTGTCCTCCAAAGTTTCCTATCTTACTGTACCATACTGGCAGAATCAAATCCAGTATCTGACATGGAGGGCAGAGTTGGTGAGAGAAAAATCGGTTTCATGAAAAATGTTGAGGTTTCAAAATTCATTGTCACTCTAACATCAAGGGCAAAAATAAACCCTGTCACAAAATTTTGTTAAAACATCCAAGAAAGAAAGACACCCACCTCCAAAATAACCAGACATCTGGTGATCAGGGCACTCATCTGGGATGTGGAAGATTCAGGTTAAAATCCCTGCTTCAGATCAGGAAGGACCAGTATGTGAACGTGGACCTCCTGCACCCTTTGAGTAGCCTAATCACTGGAATATTAACAAACTCTCCTACCTTGAATAGTCACTCTCTCTGGACAAAATTTGTATTGAAACCAAAATATTTCCATTAAACCTTTTGCTTTTGACAAAATTGTAGTTTGATTAAAAAAATCAATATTTTCAATCAATTCTTCTAAGAGAAGCCATGCAATGGAGGAAATAGGGTCTTTGGAGATGTGGATCCTGGCTTTCCAACAGATTTCTTGGGTGGCCTTAGCTAAATCCATTAATCCCTTGGTTCCTCCCTTTCCCACCTGTAGAAGGAGGATAATAACACTTCTTTCTACAACTTTTTATTTGTCTTTCGGTAAGGCCTTCAGGGAAGGGACTGCTTCTGTTGTACTAATTCTAGCATGAGGGGTCCCTACTCTTGTTTAGGGACCCATTTTATAGCAGCTCCTGATTATTTATTGCACCGGATAGTATTAGTTTGATTTGAAATCTGCAGGAGTCTTGCCAGAGTGATTTGAGTAGGATTGGGACTAATTTGTATTAATTTAGATGTGTAAAAATGGTGCAGAAAGAGTACTGATAAAACACAGCTGTGGGAATGAATAAGATGCCTTCTCCTCTGAAAAGAAATGCAGAGAGCTATAATATGACTGCAGCATGCTGCCCTGATTCTGTGTTGCCATGTTTGCTTTACATCAAAATGCAATAAGTCACAATGCAGTGTCATCACATATTAACAGCATTAGTATGTCAACACAATGCCAGGAATGAAGAACTCCATTCAATACAGTATCTTCTCTCCCTCTTTCCATCCTCCCTTCTGGCTCCCAGAGCTAGGAAGAAAGAGACCCCAGCAGTTTATTGTAGCTTTGTGGCTTGGGGTGGTGCCCAAACCTCTGATCTATTTTGGTTAGGGAGTGCTGATCAGACTGGTGGAGTCCTTGAGAATCACATACAAGCATCTACTGAATATGAGGTACATGAGCAACAACCGATCTCTGATTTACAACATAGGAGAGCAGAGGCTAAAGGAAGCCATTTAAAACAGGGAACTATGCTGAGTGAAGAGATGTGAACTGACCACCGGTGTTCTGATACAGGTATCCTGTCCCTAATGGTGTAAAGTCCCACCAATCCCAACCCATATTTACACCACAGTAGCCAAGCCTGCTGATGGGGGCAGGGGGTGCAAAGGGGACAGTTGCCCTCAGGCCCAGCCTTTCAAAGGGGCCCAGTGCTCCAGTTGCCACCACTGCCAAAGAAACACAGCTTGGAAAGGGTGGGGGGTGGGCATAGTCCCAGTGGTGCTGAGGGCCGAATGCCCTAGGCCCTGCCCCTTCCAGGAATGGATCTGGGCTCCTCTCCCAGCTTTTCATGGAGCTCACAGCAGCTCTCAGTAATGCTGACAGTGTGGCTCCTGTTCCCCAGAGCTGATCAACTCCAGGCTGGCGCATTGACTCTTTCCATATCATTCAGGCAGGGTCCTCCTCCCGATTCTCCATCCGCACCATTCAGTCTCCTGTGCCAGCTAAGCTATGGTAGGCCAAAGAGGCATCAGGCCATGGTTTGGGTGACCACCCACCCCTTCAGCTCCACAGGCTATGCTGGATGATCTTGCCAATCCTAAGAGCTCAAATCATGAGTCAGAACAATCAGAATTTGTGGGAGACTGGGCTGTAACCAATGAAATTTTAACAAATATTTGGGGTCTGCTTTCTAGTTTTTGAACTTCCCAATCTCTGCTGGTGTATGTGTGACACAATTACCATGTGAAAGTTCAGTTTTCCAATAGCTAACCCATCATTAGTCAGCCCAATGTGGGCTGCTCCCTCCCTTGATTTCCTCTCACTGCACTGTGGAGATGAAGGAGGAGAAGTTACTACTGCTGGGCTTGAATTGGGAGACAGCTCTGTTGTACTGGACCTAGATGTGTCTGGCTCTGGAGGCAGCTGTCTCTGGGGGGTCAAAGAAGGAAATTGTTAGTTCTGACAACATTCCTGAGCTGGCTTCATTTCCTCACCAGAAGCCCTCAAATCTCTAAAATCACAGTAACATCACAAATGTTGACCTTCCACTGCAGGATGACCTTGTCAAACAACTTTCTCCCATCATTCAGTGGGAAAATCTGTGCCTTATTTAACATGTACATTCATTTAATTAATTTCTAGCTTATGTTTGTTTGCACATACTTGTCATCTATAAAAGCACTTTTAAAAAAGGAATATATTAAGTACATTCTACTTTCAGCCTTATTTATTGTCATTATATAACATTTATGAAACTGTGTTGCAGTAATTGTTACTTGACAAAAGTAATTATTGTGAATGATCACTCACTTGAGATAATTCATCACTTTGGTCTCAGCTGGGAGAGCTACACTTGTGCCATGCACTTTTTTGCTTTGATCATGCAATCAGTGGCTCACTTGATGGACAGGCTAGATTTGCACAGATTCTTAGAACTCTTCAGATCGTTTTCCCTTTCTCCCCGCTTCCACACATCTCCTCATGAAATAAATTGTTTTTAGCCATTCCAGATAGTGTTCATGCTACATAAGCTTTTTCTCTCCGTAGGTGCTTAACTCTCTGAAGAAGATAATTGTAATACGTGTATCCAGAACTTTTGTTACTGTGGGAATTCCTGTGTTGTGGATTGTTTGGATAATGTTTGTTCATTTTCTTTATGCACAGTGATGTAGCTGCAGCAGTGTTATATAACTCGATCAACTGTTAATAAAAAAGCAAATGTGCTTACAAATGAAACATAAAGGCTACATCTACACTAGCCCAAAACTTCGAAATAGCCATGCAAATGGCCATTTCAAAGTTTACTAATGAAGTGCTGAAATACATATTCAGTGCCTCATTAGCATGCCAGCAGCCGTGGCACTTTGAAATTGATGCAGCTTGCTGCTGCGCAGCTCTTTCAGATGGGGCTCCTTTTCAAAAGGACCCCGTCAACTTCGATAGGAATAAGGGGATTTCGAAGTTGCTGGGGTCCTTTTGAAAAGGAGCCCCGTCTGGACGAGCTGCGCAGCGGCGAGCCGCGTCAATTTCGAAGTGCCACAGCTCCCAGCATGCTAATGAAACGTTGAATATGTATTTCAGCGCTTCATTAGTAAACTTCGAAATGGCCATTTGCATGGCCATTTCGAAGTTTTGGGCTAGTGTAGTCATAGCCAAAGGCTGGGATATAGCTCATAACAGCAGCTGGGAGACATGGCATTTTGATGATTTTCCTGAAACAACTTTTGAAAGCCTACGAAAATGTTCAAAGTGAACAGTAAAACTTTATCATTTTAGATCTTTTGTCTGAGTCTCTGTAATCAAATGTATTTTACCTCTTTAATCAGAATCTAGACTATTCCACACACACAAAAGAACCCACACATTGTTTGTCTAATTTAGAACCAGACGGTAGCATTAATTGAATTTTCTATCATTACTTTTAACCGTTCATTGGTCTTGTCCATATATTGTGAGATAGAAGTAAACTATTGTGAAGCACTATTTGTTATGTTAAATAGTCTGTCATTAACTTGGCTATCCTCCTTCAATGTACTCTGATGTGCACCAGGACCCAGCAGCCTGAGATATGGAATTAGCATATTGTTTCTCGGGGAATGCCCTTGAATGTGCTTGAGTAGCTGTGTTTTGCAAGATG
Source organism: Carettochelys insculpta (assembly GCF_033958435.1). Lineage (NCBI taxonomy): Eukaryota > Metazoa > Chordata > Testudines > Carettochelyidae > Carettochelys > Carettochelys insculpta. The sequence goes on along the minus strand of NC_134137.1, from coordinate 304,905,852 downwards.
TGAGCTGCATTGCTGGACGAAAGAGCGGAGATTTTGTTTCTGGCCCCGGGTATTTAATCCTGTGAGGCTGTGTCTACTTTTGTATCTCAGGAAAGCTCTTCAGAAATGTCAGGATCACTGTTCAGTGATTAACGAACAGCCAGTGCTGGACTAATGTTGCAGCTGGGGAATCAGTGCTAGGTCACTTTATAGCACACTTGTGTAGCGCTCCAGAAAGGGACTCTATTGGGTAGCAGGTAAGAATCTAATCCTCACTTCTAATGCTCTCAAGATATTTGCTGAGAAAATGCTAAGCAGAGCTAAGGCCTCGCCGTTGCTACCATATGAAAAATCCCCTCATGTAAATTTTTAAGAAAGATTTTTATAATGGGAAGATTTTCTGAAATGTGTTTAAGATTTAAATAAGCAGCATGATTGACAAAGCTCACGAACGTAAAAAGCTACCAAAGATCAACCTTGATGTGCCCAGCCAAGAGAGAGAGCCAACATGACTTTTTATTAATGTCACATGCCAGGGAACATTGTGTCACTTGCTAAGATGGATGGAACAAAATGTTTCCATTTGGCATAATGCTAAGAAATGGAGAAAATTGCAATCAATCAAAAGCTGCACCCTTAGTAAATCAGGAGAAAAAAATAACACTGGGAACATACTGTGTAACTGTCTCCTATTAACACTCATTTATTTTATGCACAAAAATGTAAGTTTGTCTTTTTATTTTCAGACTTTTAATCAAAACTTGTATAGTCAGAAATTAAATGTGTGTGGAGCTACTGCTTGACTGAATTATTCTATATTTCCCTCATCGTTTAAAGCTGAAAATGTCTGTGCATGCCTATAGTGTACAGTATTCAGAATATATTTATTTATGGTAATCATGTCAGCTACAGAAAGCTGGAAAAATATTACCCTTTGAATTAAGCAATGTATAATAACAGGCTGCAGACTGGTGAGTGCTGGCCTATGTCCCCATGAATCTTTTTGTGTGCAAGGTGAACCCCAGTGCTACCCATATATGTGAGAAGTGAGGCTATGTAGCAGAGTGCAGATCCTGGATTTGCTAATGTAATTGCAGGAGCTTTTTAATATTAAAAAGTTATATTGCTTTGCAGGATCATAGCGATAAATGTGTGTGTGCATGTATGCACAATATGTAACAATGATGCAAAGCATATATTACCTCCTAAGCAGAGCAGAAGATCCTCCAGTAATCATAGGAACATCATTAGAAAGTGACGTGTACATGTATGCATTACATTTTCCCATAATTCCCATAAGTTTTTGTTTCATATTGTGCTGTGAGTTATGTTGCCATAGGTAAAGTTTCCTAGATGTTGCGTTCCTGTTTAAGAACATATAGTGGTTATTTAAGAACAGCTGTTCCTGATTAACTCACCATATAGACACTATGGATGGCAGGAGATAAATCACTTGATCATTGTCTTCTGTTCTCCTTCTCTGGGGCACCTGGCATTGGCCACCGTCGGCAGATGGGATGCTGGGCTGGATGGACCTTTGGTCTGACCCAGTATGGCCATTCTTATGTTCTTATGTTCTTATGTACTTATTCCCAAATAAGCGTGTTTTTGTTACAAATTAACGTAATCTATTTTGAAAGTGAGTTAAGCTAATTGATAGCTAATTCATTTGGAATAAGAGCATCCACGCAGACTTAATTTGGAATTGCTATCCTGCTTGAAAATCTCACTTTCAAACTTCATCTGAATTAACTTCACTGTAAAAATGTCTAGCTTTAATAAAACATCACTCTTTGCTTGCAAGCATCATCTTGTTTTGTTTCATTTTTTTACTTTACTGTGAATTGGCACGTTTACCTTTCTTACCTGAATTTTTCTTCATGAAGAAAACAAGCTCTCTACCATTGTGGGTGAAAATTGCAACTGAAAGCTCTGGAGGGATCAGGGCACTCAAAGAGCAAAAGTGTTCATAAGGAAAAGGAGCTGTCGTCACTACAGCATATTATTGTAGTTCTGCAGCTGTAGTTATGGCATTTTTAACTTTCATGTTGCTTTGGAAATCCTACCTCAGGAGAAATATACATCTCTTGCTTTAGCTGTTCTAGATTTTAAAAAAAAGGTTCAAACTAGAAACCATGAGGCCAAAAATTAGGTTTTTAATTTTTTTTAAGGCTAAAGCCCCATGGAGATGATGAAACACAAAGTCTCAAAACACATTTTCACTGAAAGATATTATGAGCCTCCCTGTGGGACAGACTTTGCCCCAGATGCACTAAAATAAATCTGAAGTGGCCTGTTGAATTCACTGGTGTTAATTCCTAATTTTTTCTTTGAGGATAATGGGAACTGCATTGATGCTATACTAAGCTTTGTCATAAAACTTTGCATGGTTGTAGGTAGGTAGGTAGGCATCCTTCAGTCTGCATAGACTAGGGATCGCACCTTTTAAAATTTCAATTGAGGACTTCATTTACAGCGTCTATGGTGACTATGAAGACCCACACGAGAGTGACAGTCCTTGATGCATCTCTTGCAGATGTAGTGGGTGTCTGGCAAGTCCTTATTGTGCTTTCTGTGCGCTCGCTTCTCCTCTGCTAGCTGTCTGATCTTCATCTCGCCCTTCTGAAGGCCCTTGTGTAACCCCTTCCTCCATCTGCTGCGGTCGTCTGCTAGTTCTTCCCAGTTGTCCAGCTTGATGTCTACCTCTCTGAGGTCTCTCTTGCAGACATCTTTGTAGAACAACTGGGGGCATCCAGGAGGTGTCTTTTTTAAGTATCACTTGAAGGATATAAATTTTATATAATGGTATTGATATTCAGGAAATGTTCCACACCTCTGTTGGATAACATTAAATTAACTGAGCTACATTTAATTCTCATTCAGTCAACTGAAATATGCAGCAGCTCTGTTGAAGTCTGTGGATTTACTCCAGGTTTATTTTCATCCAACTGACAGCAGAATTTAACCTAATGATTTTAGATGAAAATATTTAAAAGCTCATGGAGTAAAATTCATTATTTCGGATTGACTCCACCATAATAATATTTAGATAAATTAACTAAAGGAAACAATTAACCAGTGTTTCATTTGTTTTTTTAAATATTTATGGCCATTTTGGTTAAACTACTTTCACAAGCGCTGGCATTGTTTAGCTCTTCATCAATTAAACAATGCTTCAGTAATTTGAAGTCTCTATTTTTATAGACCGCATCATGTGTATCATTTTTATTTGCTTAAAAATTGGCAAAAGCCTGTCAATGAATTTTCTGTTCTTCACCAAGTCATAATATGGTGTCTCCTTCACCTCCCCTAATCAAAGTGTTTCCAACACATTTCTACTAGTAGGGCCAGCAGCACTGATCCTGGTGAACATTACATCCTGGCCACGCTCTAGCACAGCTGTGAGGGAAATCCAAGGTGCAGCTGCTTTGTTTAAAGCCCTGAAGTCCAGTTATTGTTCCACTAGCCAATATCAGAGTCTCTAGGACACTCTCAGGGTGCAGACTTTGTATCAGTGTTGGCACCTGCCATCTGGCTGCCTGGCCCCTCTGGGCACAGCATGGGCTCTTCAGACTTCTGAGCATTTAACACACCTCTGTCCCAGAACCAGAACTCCATACAAAAGGGGGGAAGCACAGGGTTTACAGCTTATTTCTCCAAGGAGTCCACAGAAGTTGTGGAGCAGTTACACACACACACACACACACACACACACACTTTGCATAGTCCAGGGCCTTTATGATGAATCATGTAATGCACAGAGGAGTAGCAATTCTGAAACACAAACTTCTGAGATACCAGCACAACTTGAATCTCTCTAGTCCAGCACTCTCCAGGCCCAACTGATGCCCAACCATGGGAGGTCACGATTGTCAAGCACAGAGCTGGTTAAAATACAGCCCGTGGGCTGGATCCAGCCTGCAGCCACAGCAGGGTACCTAAGGCAGGCTCCCTTCCTGCCCTTTTCCCTGCACGCCACTCTAAAAAGCAGCTACGGGGCCCAGTTTGTTTTTCAATAGAGTCAGGCCGGCAGCTTCACACTCTACCTCCACTCCCCAGAACAGTCCCATTAGCCAGTTTCTGACTAATGAAAGCTTATTGTCTGAAGCATCCTTCCCCTTCCTCTCAGCCTCATAGCTATTCAGAGACATATGGCCTCTGCCATGGCTGGGCATGGCTAACTGAGAAATCTGGCTGGGAATTGTCCGGGTAAGACTCTGGGGGACAGTCTGTCTCTGGCAAGACAGCTCCTCTCCCAGTACGATCCTAGGCCCCCTCCCCCCACACCACATCTGCTTCCTACCCCACACAACCCCAAACCCACTGCTCCCCCTCCTCCACCCATGCCCCTTCTCAGACCCTGCACCCCAGTTCTGTGTCCCAGGTCACAACACCCTCTTACCCTAGATCCCAACCCAAGTCCCTGCACTCCAGTCCAGATCACAATGACCTCCTTCACCCAAACTCCCTCCTAGACCCTGCACTCCAATCCCTTACTCTAAGTTCCTTTCTGTACTCAACCTCCATCCCAGACCCTGCACATCCTCCATTAACATCATGGAAGAGTAAAGCCCTTGACCACTTTCCAAATTCTTGGAGTGTCTCCCCTATCAAAATTATTGCCCGTTCCTGATCTAGCAGCATTACCACCACTTGCACTTACCATTACCATTTCACTTCCGCTGCTTACTGGCCTCTTAGAAGACATTTATTGTCAATTAGAGTTAAGTAACAGCACAGAACACTGACAGCCAGGACTGGTGGCTGTAAACAAATTTTATGGGACCACAGCAAACTTGGCCACACGCATAATAACAGGCTATCTAGCTAACTAAAATCATGCCAGACCACAGACATGGCCAGAGCGGAGAGTGCTGGACTAGAGTGGTTCAATCTGTATTCCTCATTTTCTAGTATGCTATTCTTATGTGAGTCCTTGAGAAAATATGAGTGTCCAGGAGGGCAGGTAGCCAAAGTGCTCATGCAGGCTGCTGCATGCAGACTAGTCTTTTTTACCTCTCGGGAGAGGAGATCCGGTTCGTGTGCCCATGCACTCTCTCACCCCATGTTTCCTCCTTCTGTCTGCCACCATCTACCCCATTCCCCTGTTTTCCACTATGTGACCCAGCTACTGACCTTCCTTCTTTCTCTCTTTTTGGTGACTTCCCATTGTGCTTGTCTTTCTCCTTTGCTTTGGAGGAGTTAAGTTAAAACTGGTTTTTGAAGGATGCAATTCACCCATTGTTCAGGTGTTTGCACCTGAATATGGTCATTGAGTCCCATGGTACATGGAGGACTTGTCAACGGTGGTAGATGCACATACACATAGATACTCATGACACAACAGTTTTTCATAATACAACCACACAATATCAGCCAGAGTTATTAGGTGGTACAAACAACTAGAAGTCCTATGGCACCTTATAGACTAATGGATATTTTGGAGCATAAGCTTTCGTGGGCAAAGACACACTTTATCAGATGAATTTTATTTTTTATATTGAGGTATGCCTGTTGCATAGAACTGTAAGGGACTTTCAGAGGTCATCAAGTACAGTCCCCTGCACTCACAGCAGGACCTATCACCATCCCTAGCAGATTTTTTTTAAGTGTATTTGCCCCAGATCCGTAAATGGCTCCCTCAAGGACTGAGCTCACAACTATAGGTTGGGAAAAATGTTCAAACCACTGAGCTATCTCTCCCCCAGTGTGATGGAGATTACAGAAGCAGATCTAACTATACAGGCTCATGAAAAGAAGGGCCTACCAATCAAGTGGAATGCCAGAGCTGGCAAAGTCCTGACTGAATTCACCTCATCAACGCTGGCCTTCCTCTTGACTGGTCCTCCTTTCTTTTCGTGATCACGTATAATTAGACCTGCCTCTGGAATCTCCACTTCAAATGGAGAGATACATATCTCATAGAGCTGGAAGGGACCTCAAGAGGTCATTGACTCCAGTCCCCTGCACTCACCGCAGTACCTATCACCATGCCTCACAGATGTAGTTTTTTTTAAATCTCACCTGCTTCAGACCCTTGCAAGGCCTCCTCAAGGACTGAATTCACAACCCCAATATTCTAGCCACTGAGCTATCCCTCCCCCCAACAGCTGACAAAGCGGGTCTTTGCCCACAAAAGCTGATGCTCCAAAAATCTGTTAGTCTATAAGGCCGCAGGACTTCTCGTCATTTTTGTGGATACAAACTAACTCCGCTACCCCTCTGATAAGTGGTAGAAATTTAATGACAGTGCACCACAAAGGATAATAAACAAATCTGCCCTTTTATGGGGAAAAGTATATAAAAAAGCAGACACATCTAGAAGATATTATTGTTTTTCAACATGGTTCCTTCTACCTCATTCCCAAAAACTCTGTGCTGAGTCTACTATATATTTTGTCCCATGAAAGCTCATCACCTAATAAATTATTTTGTTAGTCTTGAAAGTGTTACTGGACTGCTTTTTTGTTTTCATAGTATATGGACTAGCACAGCTATCTCTCTGTTACTATATTTGAGAGAGTTTGAGCATCTGTCTGTGTGTCTGTCTGTCCCCCTGTGAGTCCGTTTCTTCAAGAACTCCTCCTGAACAGTTAGAGCCAGGATCAATAAATTTGGTACGCAGCTTCCTGGTAGTATAATTTAACACACAGTCAGGGTTTGGTTGTCCCTGGACAATGGATGTGCATGGAATGCAATTGTTTCTCATCACACAGAAAGGGAAGTGTCTGGTGGCAGGGACAGTTCATAGTCCAGAATGACCATAGAGGGGCAGCAAGCAAGCATGCCCTTGACAACCCTGGAGAGCTGTGGAGCACTGCTGGTGCCTGGGCAGTGTGACCCCTACCACCCTGAGCTGGACCAGGAAGCAATGCCACCAGCTGGGCGGCATGGCCCCTGCTGCCATGGACTAGCCCTGGAGAGCAATAGCACCAGCTGTCCCTGCTGTGAGCCCATCCCCCACCTCCTGCACCCTCTGCCCTGCACCCCCGCTGCCCTGACTTCTGTGCCCCCCTCACCAGCCATAAGACCAAAAAGCTACCTATGTTTTACTTATGTGTCAGTCAATCTGCAGCCCATCATCAGCATCGGTTATGGTATATCATCTGATGGAATTTATCTGCTGCTAAACTGATCAGCCTCCTAAGATCGATGAAACTTTTAAAACTAAAGATCAATACTTAGAAGACTGAGGTGGAAAATGTTTTCTTGAAACAAATCTGTTTTGTATTTAACAGTGTGTCACGTTAATCTAATTAAAAAGATGTCTGTATTGATTTATGATCTCATTTATGTATTTAACTGATGAAAATGTTGAAAGTAAAATGTAGCAGTGATTCAATAGTCGACCCATGAAATACAGCATAAACTACTGTAAAAGCCCCACTTATTGATGACAAAGTGTAGAAATGCCCAGAAAACTGTAAAGCAAATAGAAAATTGCACCGCTAAACTATGTTGTTGCACTGGGCACTTAGTAAAAAGCTGAAGAACTAGACTTGAAATTCCATCACAATGAATTATTAATTTTGAAAGCCAGGCAATTTTAATCCCTTTTGTAAGGATGAAGAAAAATATTTGGCTTGTGCAGGGTTAAATTGCATTTGGAAAGCTTGTGTTTAATGTCTCTGCCAACGAGTGACCAGACAATCTAAGTGTGGTTAGGCAATCCAGGCTGTTTTTGACAGTTAGGCTGAGCTTGTTTTTGAGTTTGCCAGAACTTGCACAGCAGTCAGGACTCACAACATAGTATTCTATCTGCAGGCAGTTTTGTATCTGGTGCAGTAACAGGAGCCAATAAAATCTGGGCTAAGTTTTCTCACCTGGGAGTCACTCATACATATGATACAGAGATAAAGGAGAAAATAATAACTAGTTAATATGTAAAGTAGGGAAAATTACTTTGGGGGAAGCTATATGAAAGAGGAGCCAAACACATTTGATTCTTATGTTTTAATGCCTGCTGAACTAAAGCCAAAAAGAGTAAAGATCTCTCTTCAGGGAGAAGGTATAAGAAAACCTTCTTTTGCTGGTGATGGAGGAGGAGGAGAAATGAACACTCATGTTAGGAACTAGAAATTTTAATGCTGCATCTGGAGAACAGATTCATGTAAACTGCTGCAGGTATAATTACTGAAGATAATTACAACGCAGTGTGAGTGGGGGGTAGAGAGTGTGGGGGGAGGGTTAAAAATTGCCAAGCAAATAAAACCACAAGCATCAAACAGACAAAAAGTTTGTGATAAATGGTTCATTTAGGCATACAGTGCTGTGTGGGCAAAATTGGACTGCAATCATAGCCATTTCAAAAACTGAAAACATTAAGAGAAAAGGAAAATGGACAGAAATGGCATGGAAATTACAGCCTTTGATCCGTTTTTGAACAACCTTTTATGAGACATCATGATGAGTGGGCAGCAAATTCTTTCCAATCTCCTCTTAAAGCACTTGTGAAAGCCTGGAGACCACGAGACAGAAATAAATGTTTAAGTACAGATTGTGGTGGGTTATCTCTCTGACCTTTTTTAGCTTTTATAAACTGTAAAAAGTGCACTACATATTTAAATTGTTTTCAGATTGTGATACAGAAAGGAAGCCATTTTTATAGTACCATTGCCCTACTCACTAATACTCTGTTAATAATCAAGAGTTCCTGACTGAAAAAAATGGTATATTATTGTTCATGAGGTGTTAGAATTGCAATTAGTATGTACTGGTTTATTGCCTGAAGGCTGGTTTCTGTTGGGTTGGTTGTTTTTCTCTAGCCAGGAAAAATCTTCCATTTCTTATTCTTAATCAAGTAAAGTTTTGAAGCTTTTGGGTTATCCTGATATCTCAAATGAATGATGATGTGCATTTCAAAGGACAATAAATAAGTATATGCAGAGTATGTTTGGAGTAAGGAAGTAAATTGTTAACATGAATAATATGCTGTAATTGCCAAGGCCTGCACAACCTAGCCCTGTATTAGCTAAAATTAGATTAAGCTCTAAGGCTATAAAACAATGATGATCAGAAGCTTCTTCAATCCATTATTAAAATATATGTAATTCTGTTGTAACACATCAATGTATGGATGTACTCCTTGATGATGTTTATTAAGCACCAGTAATTTATGTGTTCAGCATACACGGAGCTAGCTGACCCATTTTGTAAAATCAGAGTAATTAGCTTTCAGGTAATTGGTCAGATTAGTTACTGTATGTATAATGGTAGCAGATTGTTGTCTATGGAAGGGAAAATATTACATCCTGATTTCAAGGAGCAGGAATGCTGTCATATAAAAAGAATAAGCACTTTATTTTACGTTTCAGTAAACAACAGCTGGATTCTTCTAAGACTGCTGCTTAAATCAGATTCTGGCTGCCTGAAGCAAAATCTCTGTTTATTTTCTTATTTTATTTGACTTGACTGGATTCTGTTTTCATTAACATTTCTATTTGACCTTTTGAATTAGAAAACCTTTCTATTCTACGAAGATGTTTCTTACAAAAGAGTGACAGTTTGTTTCAGATACGTGAAATTTGGGATGTGAGGCTTTTATGTAATATTATTAATGTGAAAATTGAGGCTAGATAAATCAACCAAAGATAGGATGGTAAACAAGATAAAGAGAGCAATTTTTTTCTTCTGGACATTAAGTGATATACAACAGAACATCTGGGGTTTGTTACTGTTTTAATGCCTAGATGGTGGTAATAGATTTGTAACTTACACAGTTGTTGATACTAATATTATTAATAACAATAATAATCTGTGTAGCTCCTAAAGATTACTATTCACAGTAAAGGCATATAAAAGATTCAGTCGAGGCCATGAAATGTTTATTATCTAAAATGAGACAAAGCACAACAACAGAGACAACAGATAGCAGCGCCTGGGGCAAGGGAAGAGGACAAGAGCTGTGGTTTGAGAACATGTTATTTGCTCTTCTTAAAGGTTCCACATTTGAATGCTCACATTTTCTTCTCATTTTGTATATAGCAGTAACTAACAGCCTCAGTAATTGTTTAGATGGCACTAGTCTGGAGGGATTAGGGATGATAGGAGGACAGTGAAAGGGAAGGTAGACGAAGGCTTTTGTAAACAACAGCTGAATGCATCTCATAAGACTCCTGCTTAAATCAGATTCAGGTGAGAATCAGTTTACTTTGTGAGAGTACAAGGAGAGGGAAGAAGAAGAGGGGGATACAGTGTGGGGTGAGCATACGAGAGGAGGAAGACAATAAGGGTACATAGCTAGAGACAAAAGGTAGATCAGAAGGATGAGATTCCTGGTGGGCATGTGAGTGTGAAGCTAGTGAGCAGAGGCAGTGGCTGAGGACCCAATCCAAGCTCACTGAATGAACATCTTCCTGTTTATTTCAACACGTTAGTTCAGCTAAATCCTGGAGGTGGCAGGATGTTAGATGCAAGAGATACTTCAAGACAAATTCAGTCCTGTAAGTTCTGTTGATGCCAGGGTCTTCTGGGGTTTGACGCTTCCCTCCTTTACCTGCTCTTGCTGTCAATGGCTGGTGACTGCTGTTGAGACGTCTGGAGCTATGGCTGCTGAAAGTAGTTACCTTAGGAATAAATAATGAGTTGTGGGGGTTCTTGAGTGAACTATTTGCCTCCTAATAGTTCAGAAGTGAATTGCTCGAGTGACAATTCATAGAGTTGTATTTTGTGCTGATGAAGGCATATTGGTTCCAGGTATTAAGCTGACAGGATGGAAGATGTAATATCTTTCATGGGACCAGGTTCTACTGATGAGAGAGAGACAAGCTTTGGAGCTTACATAAAGCTCTTCTTCGAGCTCTGTGTAAACTCAAAAGCTTCTCTTTCTTTCACCAAAAAAGTTGGTCCAATAAAAACTATTACTCGCCCATCCTTAGTGTGTATTTTAATATACCTCTTCAAAACACACTGAAGTTTTGTAAAATGATCTCTGGGCCAAAATGATATTGTAAATTCCCAAGTTCTCGCAGGAAAAAGCTAAAAGCAAAGCTTTGATTTAGATCTTAAATTATACATTTTTTTTTCAATACTGAGCCACTGAACAATAAAGAAACTTAAATGGTCTTTTTCAGTTTCCTGTAAATCATATGATTTGCCAGTGGGCCTGCTTTGCAAGAACTTATACTGCATGCACAGTATATTGTGAAGCCCCAACCTGGCACTTTAATTCAAACTCCCCCTTTTTTTTTATTTTTTGGCATCCATATATTTTTAAGACTATTCCATAATTTAGTTGTGTGAAAAAGAGCATTATAAATGCCAGTGTTACTTCATCTACCCTCAAATGCTAATCTCCAAATGTATTTACATTCCATCACTGAGCTCCCTCTCCATGTTTAGGAGCATTTCTGGTCTCTTAGTTTCCTGCTGGGAGGATAAGTAATTGGGAATAGGCTGTTTTCCCTAATACTTCCCATCTTTGTCCCCCTGGAGAATGATACTATGATATTTATTTCATTTATTTATTTTGATTTATAAAATCCACAATAAACACCGTAATTACAGAAATACTCTGCAAAAAAAAAACCTAAAAACTTCATACTGTTTCAGTCTGAAAGGCTCCAAAATAAGGATGAGTTTTGTACTGTGTCCAAAAAGTTGGCACATCAGACCTTGGGCAGACCAAGGCAAGGAAATGCATTCCAGAGTGTAGGGGTACTCATGGGAAACACCTTTCTAATACCTTTGTCATATAGATGCAGAGAACTACAGGTTGGGCACAACTATGGAGAAGTTTGGTACAAGTAGAAGAGTGGGGTATGAGCCAGATATAACACATTGCCATCTAGATTCATAGAATTTAGGGTCTTGCATTCCAGCCAGTTGCACTCAAGAAAGACTAAGTATTATCTAAACCAAGGTGGGCAGCCTTTCCATGGCAGAGTGCCAAAATTTGACCCTTTGACCTCTATGTACAGTCTGAGTGCCAGTCATACTTTTCAAAGTCACTAATACTCCTGCTTACAGCAGCTTCATTAATAAATGAAGATGAAGAGCTTTACCATTTAGGTGGTGGTTGGTAGCATTAGCTAGTCTTTTGTTAATGCATAGGCTGCATGGCTTTGAACAAGCTCCCAGCTGCATAGTGGTGGAGAGAAGGGGATGCTGAGCTCCCACCTCATGTGCCAATGAAAATTGGCTCATGTGCCACTCTTGGTGCCTGTGCTGAGGGTTGGTGACCCCTGATCTAGACCATCTGTGGCAGATGCTTGTCCAACTTGCTCTTAAAAATTCTGATGCTGGAGATTCCATAACCTCCAAACACAATTTATTCCAGTGCTTAACTAGTACTGCTAATAGATATTCATCTGCATCTCAGATGCACCACACACACTAGGTGAAGTGAAAAATAATGTAAACATGACACGCAAGTAACAAAGGCAATTTTGCTCCAATTAAAAAACTCTACACTTAAAATAGATTTGTAAGGCAATGGAAAATGGGCTGAAACCCCTAATTTTATTTCTGTTTTTTAATATTTGGGATTGCTTTAAATGTTAGAGACTCATACAGAAAATGTAATCTTTAACATACAAGCCCCCTTAATTATTTTAATAGGGTTTTTACTGGGCGTGTGAAGGTTTTTTTTCAGTCCTTTCTCTCCATCCAAACTGAGATTGAAGCTATGAAGTATTGCTTTATTGTAAGGATTCCCATCTTCTTTACAAACTTCAAGCAAATAGTATGGAACGGTGTTCAGTAAAATTTGTAAAGATATTGAAAGAAGAGTTCATAAAAAAATATTTCTTGGGTTTTAACATTGATTTTTTCATTGTTCTTGGTCATTTTCATATAAATGAAATTTGAAATAGCAACTTGATCCCTTTTCACGTTGGACAAGCAAATGCTCTTAAGGCCAACAACCTGGAGATAATCTTACCTCTGCCAGGCACTTTCAAATTAAGTCAAGGAGCCAGGACTTTTTAAACATGTTCTAAATTCTACCCACATCATAACAAAGAAAACAATATTGAACTCTTTTCCTGATTTGCTTTTATTTCCTTGTTTCTTTTCCTGTATTCACCACAAGAATGAGGACAACATATTTTTAACTCAAAGCGAAATTTGCTAATTGTTCTTTGCATGAAACAGTTCTAACAGCATACCTGACAGTGTTACTGTCAGACTGGAATACTGGCCCTTTCCTTGCCGTGCTTTCTGCACTAAATAGAAATGAATACACTTGAAAACCACAGTGCTGTATGTTTTTTCTTTTTCAAAAATTGCTCTGAAGAGCAATGCCTCAGAGAACTATCCCTTCCTTTTAGCTCCTTCATTTTCCTGTAAGTTTAAGCTCTGTTGCAGCATATTTTCCAAACTGGTGTGTTCATGGAACGGGGTTGTGAGGCAGAGTACTGCACCTTCCTGCAGTATAGACAGCAACCTTTAGAAGCTTGCTACTAGGCAGCTAGGGTTTTGGTGGTCCTATGAGTCTTACCCTCAAAACCTGATGACCTAAAACTTTTGCTTATGTCTAAGGTGTTACAGGACTGCTTGCTATTTCTGAAGATAGAATTCAGGCAAAGTTGTCAAAGTTACTTAGGAAAATTCATCTCTTTAGAAACTATTAATTCTTTCATGAAATGGTATCCATTCCCTAGTGCTGATTACTGTCTGTAGAAGGCTATGGCTACACAGTAGGTGCTATTTTGGGATACAAAGGTATCCTGAAATAGCTACGCCACAACTTTGTGCAGCGCCCAGATAGTGCTGCTATTTCAGGCATGCTATTCTGGCTCTGATACCCTTTGTTGTGAGAGGGATAATGGAACATTCAAAATAGCCCTTTACTCTGAACTTCAGTGCCATTTGGAGGTTGCCAAGTTCATAATAAAGTATTTTGAAATAATTTACGCAATTTGCATAGCACAAATTGCACAAATTATTTCTGAAACATGTCACCATCTAAACATATTCTTACAGATTACTGATTACTGGTGATTTTCTATTATTTTCATGATAGGTATATTTGGCTGCACTGTGACAGTTTAGCTTTTTGCGGCACAGTGAGAGACACCTGGAAAGAAAATGACCAAATTAGTTAGAAAAGCAGCGTAAAGCTCCCAGAGGTGTATTTCAATAAAAATTCCTGCATCTCAGCTCATAAAGGGGGCATAGGACTTGACTTACTAATAATTAATGCTAAATTAATTTAAGATGTCGCTAGAACCGACAATGAAAACAAATGCAGCTGCTTATGCAATTCTGTGTCTCATCTGTGTTCCAAAATCTACGCCCCACAATGCATGTTGACAAGGCTTCTACTGGAATGGCCAAACAGAAGATTGCTTGTGGCTCAGTGGTAATGCTGCTGTGTTTGACCCATGGACTTCCTCATTAAAGTCGTGGATAAAATAACATGAAGAGCTTGTACAAAATGGGTTAATTTATGGGTAGAGAGGGACACTTCCACTCCTTAAATCTACTCTTTTCTCTGACAAAGATGAGTATTCATATCCCAGGCATTTCAGAGGCTTTTTATCACTTCTTAAGCAGACTTCCTCCATAAATGTCTTTTCTGTTGTATTTACAGCACTGGAAAAGGATTCCAAAGATACTTATATCAGCTATACTCTATTACAGTCTATTCCTGAGCTGTCCAGTTTCTCTAGTAATTAAACTTCAGTTTCCCAGCCCATTTCAGTAAGATTTAAATGGCTAAGGTTGAAACTATTCAATTGTATCTTAAAGTCTGTTGCAGAGATCTAGAATTGGAGTGTATAAAAAAGTTAGCATAAATTTATGTTGGCTTAGTGATTACTTTGACATGAAGTTCAGATCATTTTTAAATGACTGTGATTAAGCTCAACTGCTGATGGAAAATAGTGTGCATTAATTAGTACAAGGACTAATCAGCATATTAAATCAGGAACATTATTTGTTGCATATAAATTGTAAAATTATGAAACAGAGGTTGATGATCTGGATGTACTCCTGCTAATAGTGATTTTTAAATCAATATTTGGACTGAAAAAAGGAAGTTGATAAAAGCTGCCCTCAGAAGGTGCACATTTAACACAGTCAACTTCTTTTACTTTTCTGTCTTCTGTCTCCTGCCTTCTTGATCGGCTACTCTAATTACATCATCTTACTAAGAGAAACTGCATCTTCCCACTGCTTTAATATGGTCTCTGAGTAAATAATTTGGCATTTAATTCCAGTTGTCTTTCTACATACAGGTTTCTTGTATTAGACTACAAGTATGAGCATGTGTTAATGCTAGTGGCAGAGGAACAAGTGATCAATATTGTTCATTTTGTAATTTGGCAATATGTATATCAAACTTTACAGTAAATTGCCTATAAATTGTTACCTGAACTATGTTGCTTACTCACTTAGAATAAAGAAATGTCGCAGTCCCTCTAAATTTATATTAACATTGAAGGTTGAAAAATAATGAAAATTAAGCCATAGAAAACTTTTTGTGTTTTTTTGGCATCATTTCACATGGGCTACATCTACACAAGCCGCTTCTGTTGACAGAGGTCACTGTCGTCAGAGAAACCTCCGCAGTACCTCTCTCGACAGATTCCATCTATACATAAAAGTAGATCAAAAGAGTGATCTGCTCTGTTGACAGAGAACAGCCAGACTGCCCTGCCCTCTCTTGACAAAACAGCTGACTAGAAGCTCTGCCAACAGGGCTGCCCAGGGAACCGGAAGCCGTCTTTGTCGACAGAAGTGTCTACATGGGCACTCTGTTGACAAAACACTGTCCACAGAGGCACTGTTCCTGATGAGGAACAGGGATGATGCTGCTGACTGACTCTCGACAGAGCACTTTAGCCATGTAGACACTCATCGAGTTTTGTTGACTAAAGGGCTATTCTGTCGACAGAAGCTGCTCATGTAGATGCATCCATTAACTCTTAATTCCCTTCTTTGAAATCAAATACAATACCTGACAATGGCGATAAAGCTTTTTTTAGTGCAAACTACAGACACAATGCCAAAGAACAAGCATAGTGCAGTCTCCTGCCCCATGGTGCTCTTGTGGGCTGTTATGTTGCCCAGTGGTTTGAACATTAGCCTGCTAAACCCAGGGTTGTGAGTTCAGTGTTGGAGAGGGGCCATTTAGGGATCTGGGGCAACTAGATATTTTTTTATTTAAAAAAAAAAAAGGGATGGGACTTGGTCCTGCTAAGAGGGCAGGGGACTAGACTCGATGACCTCCTGAGGTCCCTTTCAGCTCTATGAGATGTGTGTGTATGTGTATCTCAGGGCTCTACAATCTATTCTGTATCCCTATCATCAGTCCCCACATCCTAGTGAGGCCTCAGTGACCTAGTCAAAGTTTACAGGCCAAGCAGACTAGTCAGTACGA
The DNA here is from genome assembly GCF_033958435.1 of Carettochelys insculpta. Lineage (NCBI taxonomy): Eukaryota > Metazoa > Chordata > Testudines > Carettochelyidae > Carettochelys > Carettochelys insculpta. The sequence goes on along the minus strand of NC_134137.1, from coordinate 304,889,549 downwards.
ATTACCCCTATGGTTGGGGTAGTGGAGCCTAAGAGCTGAAGTCCGTACAAAGGCAGTGTAACCTAGAAGCCTAGTCAGACCTCAGTGGCCTAGTTAAAGTTCACAGGCCTAGGAGCCTTGTCCTGGTTCTCAGGCTTAACAGCCAAGTCACTATTCTCAGGGCCAGTGGCCTAGTCACAGTTCATAGGCTTATCAGCCAAGTCACAGTTCCCAGGCCCAGTGGCCAAGCTAAGGCCCGGTGGCCCTGGTTCTCTCTGTCTCAGGGTTGCAGGAAGGTGGGGGTAGGGGAGGTTGCCCCCCCACCCCCCGACTCCACGAAGCTCCAGCCCAGGGCCCTAGTGAGCTTAAAATTAATATATCATTTTAAACAGCTTTTTACTCCAAAATATTCCAAAGAAGGTAAAAGGCACAGGGCTCCCACCAAGAAGTTTTGCCTGTATAGGGAATGAATGCTTGTGTGTGTTTTTACACAGCCACACCTACAACCAGTCATCTCATCCTTGTGCAACACCATGCACACTGCTTAAATTCAATCCCTCTGGAGAGGAGGGTGCAACATATTTCACAGCAATTATGGAAGTGTAAGTTTGGTTAACAAAGCTAGTTCTAATGCCTGGTTTTTATAAAAGACCTGTGAAATCTACAAAGTCCACAGATAAGCAAGAGTTCATAACCAATTTTTTCAAACTTAAGTGCTCAAAGTTAAGCATCTTTTTCTGTTTTAGGTAACTAAATAAGGGGCCTGATTTTCAGAGGTGCAGAATTCATAGCTCCCATTGGCTTTAAAAATATTAAGTATACACAGAAGCTGAGAATGTCTAGTCTAATATGCCTATTATTTTAAATACCTATCTTTTTGATAATCAGGTTAAAAATGGAGTCACGTACTTTGTGTTATCTGAAAGACCCAGCCTGCATTTAACCTCTGAGGTAAACATCAGGTAATCAGCCTATGGAAAATGGAGAGATGAATGAATATGATTGAGATATGAATCACTGTAATCTAGGATTTCCACATTTTATGATAACTTCCAAATTTGTGCCTGACAGATATAGATTATATTATAAATAAAAAGCTATTAAGAACCCTACAGCACTGTTTGAAATACAAGCTATTTTTAATTTTCCTGCTGTAATTTCATGATTGTTTTGTTATTTGTTTTTTTATGCAAAGTAAGAAGTATGAAAATACATTTTTTATTTAAAATACAGTATTTACCCAATGGACACTGACCTACAAGCTGCCTGTTAGAGCTGATAACTTCTGTTTTTAAAAAATTAACTGTAGTTATTTTTGTCAAATTTACAAGACTGACTTAATACCTGTGGTTTGTAGAGCGTAGTTAATAATTTAAAGTTGTCCTAAATTCAGAAAATGTTTTAAAATGTGTGGCTTGAATATGGCTGAGAAAGACACTATGGTATGAGTTAAAATTACTCTTGGTTATGATGTGTTTCCTATATTCTTATTTGTTCTCTAGTGGAAAATAAAAATGTCATCAGTGTTTTTCCTACACACACTAAGTTTCCTATGTCCCTTAATATTTACTTGAGTGCATATTGATGCAGTCACCTCCCTTACTATCAATTAGAATTCTTAACAATGCACTAGTTTGGGGATTATGAAATTTACGTAGTTTCTCAATAATTCCTTTACTTTGTTTTTTAGTGCTGTCTCAATGGTGTAGTCATTGGCAACCCACAGTAATAGCCTTGTTGTCTTCAGCCTTATACAAGAAGGTGCTTAAGCAAATGAGCAGTCTCACTGAAGTCAAGTTTGACTTGGCAGGGTCAGGCTTCAGGACTGGCAAGCAGGGCAATTGCCTAGAGCCACACACCACAGGAGTCCCCACCAAGCTAATTTATGTCATATCTGCAGAGTCGCTGTGGATAAATATAGTGCAGGAGTTACAGTAATTTAGGATCTAAAATTGGAAATGCAGCCCACTAATGTACAGGTTTGCAAACTGTGGGTCACACTGCCCAAGGGGGCTCATGGAAGAAACTTCAGGTGGGCTTGGAGCAGTGACACCAGCTGGTTCAGGCTTCAGACCCAGGCAGTCAAGCTTGAGCTTGGGTTCTGACTTTTGTTTCAGACCTGGGTGGGCTGCTGAGTCCAAATGCTGTCTGCCTGGAATTACAATCTCAAGCTATGACTACACAAGAGGGTTTTACTGACAAAACCAGGCTTTTGTCAGAAAAACCCACAGAGCATCTACACCTAAAGGCTACGTCTACACATGCACGCTACATCGAAATAGGCTATTTCGATGAATAACGTCTACATGTCCTCCACGGCTGGCAACGTCAACGTTCAACTTCGACGTTGGGCAGCACCACATTGAAATAGGCGCTGCGAGGGAACGTCTACACGCCAAAGTAGCACACATCGAAATAAGGGTGCCAGGAACAGCTGCAGACAGGGTCACAGGGCGGACTCAACAGCAAGCCGCTCCCTTAAAGGGCCCCCTCCCAGACACAGTTGCACTAAACAGCACAAGATCCACAGAGCCGACAACTGGTTGCAGACCCTGTGCATGCAGCATGGATCCCCAGCTGCCGCAGCAGCAGCCCAAAGCCCTGGGCTAAGGGCTGCTGCACACGGTGACCATAGAGCCCCACAGGGGCTGGAGAGAGAGCGTCTCTCAACCCCTTAGCTGATGGCCGCCATGGCGGACCCCGCTATTTCGATGTTGCAGGACGCGGATCGGCTACACGTGCCCTACTTCGACGTTCAACTTCGAAGTAGGGTGCTATTCCCATCCCCTCATGGGGTTAATGACTTCGACGTCTCGCCGCCTAACGTCGCTTTCAACTTTGAAATAGTGCCCAACACATGTATCCGTGACGGGCGCTATTTCGAAGTTGGCGCCGCTACTTCGAAGTAGCGTGCACGTGTAGACGTGGCCAAAATGTGCTTTGTCGACAGACTGCCAACATAACTTGGCACTTTTGCCAGCAGCCTTTGTCAACAGTTTTGTGTCAACAAAAACACCATGTAGACACTCTGGGGGCCCTCTGTTGACAGGCAAGTCTTCCAGTTCACCCAGCTGCCCTATCGACTGTCCTTCCAGTTGGCTGTTCTGTCGAGAGTGGCCAGGCAGTCTGGCTGCTCTCTGTCGACAGAGTGGATTGCTATTTCGATCCATTTTTGCATGTGGATGTGATCTGTCGACAGAAGTTTTGCCAGAAGAGTTCTTCTGACAGTAATTTCTGTCAACAGGTCGCTGTAGTGTGCATGTACCCTCAGTGTTTCTTCAATAGCGTGCACCAGTCAACATTGCATTCATCTAAATGGTCAGTGTCAACAGTGAGTACTACCTGCTGAAAAAAGTCTCTTCTTAAGCAACTACACTTTAGTGTAATTTTGGGTTCTGTAATGTTTTGGGAGAGGGCCTTCAAGAAGTATTATAATGATTAAATACTGAGATATTTATGTTGAACTGGCATTTCCCCCATATTACTTGCAGAGGAAGATTATAGTAGTAAAAGGTTGTTCAAAGATTGCATATGATATTGGTCACATTGTGTGGTTCTGAAATGACATACCCAAGTCAATATTTGTTGTGCTAATCTGCACAACACAAGCCAAGTCTTCTGCCATCAGGGCAAACTCTGCAGACGCAGGTTGAAATTTACCCAGGCATTGGTCCCAAACACATTTCTGTAGGGAAGATGATGTCAGAGGGCAAAGGTGTACACTGATAAGTGGCCTTCAAACATGAACCCAGGTTTTGGGAGTTACTTTCCACAAAATCATATTAATTTCCTGACCCTCAAACAGAGGAGTTGAATTTTACCTCTGAATCACCACAAACTTTAGGTCACCAAGAATTTTGTCTGCTTAAGGGCTGCAGATCTAGAGAATTTAAAAAGGTGTTGGAGAGAGAAGCTGGTAGTTGCTTTGTTTCCTTTCTTGCTGAATGAGAAACAAAACAAGCTCTAGAGAACAGTGATTTATGTCTTTCGTTTTGTTTGGAAAGCACCTAGCTCATTTTGTTTACCAGTACAATTATTATTACTAATAGTTGATATTCACCACAGCCACAGGCTGTGGCTTCTATACACAGAATGTACAGTGAATGAGTGCAGTATGTTATAATCCACATGTGTTCAAATGATACTTAAGTGATCTGTAATCGGCTGTTGTAATTTGGGGATGATTATCAGTACAATAGCTGAAGAGGTTATTGGCAGGCATTTGCTATTGCCAGAGTTGTGCTTTCTATTCTAAAAAGACTTAATGGCTACGTGTACACGTGAAGCCAACATCGAAATAGCTTATTTCGATGTAGCAACAGAATAACGTCTACACGTCCTCCAGGGCTGGCAACGTCGATGTTCAACTTAGACGTTGCGCGGCACCACATCGAAATAGGCGCTGCGAGGGTACGTCTACACGCCAAAGTAGCACACATCGAAATAAGGGTGCCAGGCACAGCTGCATACAGGGTCACAGGGCGGACTCAACAGCAAGCCGCTCCCTTAAAGGGCCCCTCCCAGACACACTTGCACTAAACAACACAAGAATCCACAGAGCTGACAACTGGTTGCAGACCCTGTGCCTGCAGCATAGATCCCCAGCTGCCGCAGAAGCAGCCAGAAGCCCTGGGCTAAGGGCTGCTGCCCACGGTGACCATAGAGCCCCACACGGGCTGGAGAGAGAGCATCTCTCAACTCCCCAGCTGATGGCCGCCATGGAGGACCCAGCAATTTCGACGTTGCGGGACGCGGATCGTCTACATGGTCCCTACTTCGACGTTGAACGTCGAAGTAGGGCGCTATTCCGATCCCCTCATGAGATTAGCGACTTCGACGTCTCGCCGCCTAACGTCGAAGTTAACTTCGAAATAGCGCCCGACGCGTGTAGCCACGACGGGCGCTATTTCGAAGTTGGTGCCGCTACTTCGAAGTAGCGTGCACGTGTAGACACAGCTAATAAGTGGTCAGAATTTGTTTTATTTAGGTCCGTTCTTGGCCTGTGTTTATGGAAACTGTATTAAAGTTTCTCTACCATGGTTTTGTCCAGGGTTTAGGAGAAGTAAGGGTGTCCCTACCCTTGTTTTTTAACATTGTATATGTAACCTTTGTATAGGGCAATCATATCTCCCAGTCCCAACTACAGGACAGGGAGATATGTGGGGGAGGGGTGGCTCCTCCCGGTTCCACCAAGCTCTGGGGAACCAGGAAGGAGGCAACAACCACCACCCCTCACCGAGCCCTGGGCTACAGCGGCCCCCAGCTCTCCCAGGAGCCCCGAGGAAGCAGCAGGGACAGTGCAGTCATGGCACTCCCCACCCCCCCCACACACACACAAACACTTCCCTGAGCCCTGAGGAAGCGGCAGGAATGGGACAACAGCAACGCTTACCCTGTACCTTCGCTGAGTCCCAGGGAAGTGGCAGGGACAGGGCAGCTGCCCATGCTTCCCCCGGCCTTCGCCAAGCCCCGTGGAAGAGGAAAGTAGACTAACCTGTGGGCTTCCTGCTCCCTGGCCTTCAGCTGCGCAGCTGCTGGTGGAAAGTGTGGGACAATTAGTCCCTTCTTGAAAATAAGTAGGGACCATCCCACCAAAAACAGGACAGATGGTCACCCTATCTTTGTATTTCTTTGGACTTAGAATAGCAGTAACCTGTGGGTAAATGTTGTTGTCTTTGTTAGATAGATAAGATAATTGGAGATACACATCTCCTAGAACTGGAAGGGACCTTGGGAGGTCATCTAGTCCAATCCCCTGCCCTCTTGGCAGGGCCAAGCACTATCCCTGATATCTATTTGCCCTGATCTCTTAATGGTCTCTCAAGGATTGAGCTCAAAACCTGGGGTTAGCAGGCCAATGCTCAAACCACTGAGCTATCCCTCCCCCCATTGTTATGGCAACCACTGTATAAATCATATACATAAAGATGGGAATGAAAATTCACTTTCCAAATGTGTTGTGGTGTTTGCTGTGGTTTGATGACTCAGATTATCAGATATTTAGCGTTTCCATCATTTTATGGTCAGCAAGTGATCAGATCTCCTTTGTTCATATCGAGGATGTGAGTGACATAAGAATAAATGTGAATATTGATTAGGCTAAGTCAGTCACACCAGAGCAATGGACTGGACTAAAATTAAGTCCTTTCCAATGCTCCCAGGATTTTACCCCGCGACCCTGCTCGCTGTCTACGGTGGGTCTAGTCACAACGGGGTTTCAGGGTGTGTGAACTGCGCTGCTACAGTGTGTTTACCCAAGGAAGAAATACAGACAAGGTGTTAGGTTTAAACAGGGAGAAAGGGTTTATTTAACAAAGTAAAAGTGTGGATTATGATAAGCTAGGTGACACAAAATATGTGGACCCTTGTTTTTCTGAAATAAGCACAGGATTTGAATACTAATTGGCTTATAGCCTTAAACAATAGGTAACTGCTATAACAGCACTGCTATCTAACCCCTTAGCTACTTACTGCGCTTCCGGGATGGGCCATGCAGCCTTCGATGCGTGCTGTAAAATGGAAAGGATAACTTCAGAGCTGAATATTGTATTTATTTATTCCTGGATATTCCTGAGGTTCACCAGGTCGCTCGACCCTTGGCCAACTACCGCAGGGAGCAGATCTTACTTAGAATAAGAATTTGCCTGCGCTAAGCTAGGTCAATTCTCTAGTGAAGTGGGTTGCCCTGCTGGCCAAGCAGGGGAGAGCCCAGTATATGCGGGGTTTCCTTCTGAGAGGTTTTCCTCTTAGTTAAATGGTGTTTTCCTAGTTAAAGGTTATCCCCTCAAAAAGGTACTGCCTATTTCGACCACCTTGTTATGATAGCCCTTTATTGCAGACCTTCATTACCCTTAAAGGGTTACTAAGAACGCCAGGGTTTTCCCTTTATAGGGTTATCCCTGACCGCTCTACCCTCCTAAATAGGGGGGAGCTTATAGCTCTGGATTATAATTATAAAGCAGTTTGCCTAACTATTCTTCTGTGTGCATGTAATAGTTTTAGGCTAGACCAATAGCATTGGCCTCCTGTGCCTTTACAAAGAGACAAGGGGTACAAAATTTAAGACGCAGATCATGGACGTGGGGAAGTCCCAATCCACTTTCTGTTACAAAACTATATAAAAACATTAACTGCTCACCTAATTACTTATATTAGCCTTAAACCCAGACCACAAATACCTCCTTATTCCTGCTCTGTAATCCAGGCACTGGGCCTGTAGTTCTCTTCGAGCTAGGAAGTTATGACCCTCACGGCGCGCTTGTACGGCAGCCACGTCAGGTCAGATAGTAAAGGAGGAAGGAAGAAAAAGAGAGCCAGGAGGAAAACCGGCTTGGTTAACAAAACCTCCTGTGTCTTTTCAGGAACGACCGTGATGTTTCAGACACCGGCCCGAGCTAAGGTCGGTGACTGGAAGGGCAGGGTCGCTGCTGTGGTTTCCCCGTGCAGGGCACCGTTGTTTAGGCGGTGCAGTCTGCCAGGCAAACCCTCCGGATAAAAGAACCGGAGTCTTACTAGTGATTTTTGCTCTTTGTAGACTGGAGCTCTTCTGGTCTTCTGGCTGGAACTCTTCTGTTCTTCGTCAGCCCACGGCGGCTAGCGAGCGATGACTGACACGCAGGTCAGCTTCGGCTCTTCTGCCAGCGATGTTCGGCTACAGGCTCAGTCCAGCTCTTAGCTCAGTCCGTCTCTGTAGTCTTCTTTCTTCTTTGTCTGCTCTCCTCCGAGGTCTGGTCCGGAATGCCCCAAGCAGCGCTGCTCTCCTGAATATATGCTGCCTGGGTGGACCTGTTTGACAACTTCTGCCTGCTAGGTCCTCCTCAGTGCCACAATGTATCAAAGGGGCATTTGACTACTACATATGTATAAGGATTCTAAATTGACCAATCAGTTTGAAACATTTCAAACCATAACTTCATACATATTCATAGCCCGCCGAATATTAATTGCAACTGTCATTTTCCAACTGTCATTTTCCAGCAGCCATTTTGTGTACCCAAACACCATTTTAACAGTAAATACATTTTACAATTTATCTAATTTTGATGTGGTTTGTGAGGGAAATATGTCACCACTGCTGGTAGAGCAGATTATAAAATTTAAATGCTTAGCTTAAAGGCTGTTTGGTCAGGATGCAGGGCAACCACACAGACACCACAGCTCATGGACAGGGACATATAAATCACCTCAGAAGAGGATTTTTCTACAGTTCAGAGGTGGCAAAAGTATACAAAAAGTTATTTGAGTAAAAGTGCAGCTGCTTTCACTTCTGTATACTTGAGTACAATCTATATGTGGGGTGTGGGTGTGTACTTTTACTCAAGTAGTTTTCCAGAGAGACAACTGGTGACTTGTAGTTAAGTACATCCCCCATTCTGCAAACATTTGCAGAAGGATCTTCCAGAAGGGGGATTTCCTTCAGAAGGACCCCTGTGTCCTTCCAAAGGAGCACCGGCTACACGGCAGCTTTGCTTCCAGAAGACCTTCTGCTGGAAGTGAGATCTCGCAGATATATGCTAATGAGGTGCAAGATATTTTCATCCACGCCTCATTAGCATCTTCCGATCCGCTCATTAGCATGCCCCTTCTGGAAGCGGGGAGGCAAGTGTAGACGCAGCCTTAATGTCTTTCTTTACCTAAAAATTGGATACACTCCCTTGTGTCTTCGGATTTTCAGATTGTGTTTTCTAAAGTTTTTGTTATTTTCCATTTGTTTTGACATTCTGTTATGTAACAGCTCAAGTGCTTTGCTGAGTTTCTTCTACATAAATAAAATTATTTGAATGTTCTTCTTGTTAATTAAGGAGGCACTTTCAAAGTTGGCAGGCTAAAGTCCTGTAAGAAAAGATCCTTCTGATATATTTTACCCTTCTTATGCTCTGGTTGTGGGCAGGGAAAATAGGGGCCCTGGGCAGGAGGCAGGGTGCTGGGGAGGGCTGAGGATGTGAGTGCAGGGTCTGGGAGGGAAGGAGAGTGCAGGAGTGGACGGAGGGTAGGGTGCTTACCAACACAGCTCCTGAGGGAAAACATGTTGCTCCATGCAGACTTGCACTTGCTGGCATCGCCCAATGCCATTGTTCGCAATTCCTGCCAGTGGGAATGCTGGGGATGGAGCCTGTGGGCATGTGCTGCTAGCGGCGATGCACACAGCTCTAGCCCAAAGGGGAGGGGGGACAGCAGAGTGCAGAGCCTTAGCCTGGGTCCTTGGGCTGCAGCCCCTAAAGCCCCTTTAAAATCTGGCCCTGAGTGGTACTCCAGCTTTCAGTGTGCTACAATGCTCCATTTCAGTCAGTGGATGCGCTCCTGGTGAGAATGCATGCTGCCAGCAGAAGTTGATCCAATTAAAGATATTACCATGCATCCCTTGTCTCTTTGTCATAAATTAAGACAGCAGAGATGCTCTATCTTAAAGCAGAAGCTATAGGATATAGCCATGTTAGAAACATTAACCGCACAGTAGGGGAAGGCTTTGATAGTGTGTCACTGCCATTCTGTTGTTGAATGTGTATATCCACACTATTTTTTATCATCATACTGTCACACTTTGGGGCTTTGCTACATCTAGGGCTGTTGATGTCACACAATACATAATGCTACTGTGACAAAGGCACAGGAATGGTGTCTGGAGGACTGGGGGCTGTTTTCAGTTCTGTCACAAACCTCCTATATGACCTTATGACCTTAATTTTTCTGTGCCTCAGTTTCCCACTTGTAAAATACAGAGATAATACTTCTACACCACCAAGGGATAATCCCATGCTGAGGGAATCCTCAGGTGTCCCATTATGACAGCCTTCTCTGCAGCACTGGTATAATGCAAAGAGTCATAGCAGGTTAAAAATCTTCCTCTACTTGTTTCAGGCAGCACTTGCCTTTGCAAAATATTGGCTAATTAGTTTGTTGTGTGTGTTACCTGCTGGGAACAAATACTGTGAGCAAAATGAAGTTACTCAGGTGTAGTTTCTAGCTACTCAGTAAGATTATAGTTTAAAAAAAATTCAAATATCCCCAAAATCAAAATTATATTTTTTTTTCATAGGATAAAATCCTGGACCCGCTGCAATCAATGGCAAAACGCCCATTGGTTGTTAAATGAGCTAAAATGTTATTCATTAGTTAGGTCTACTTCTTGGAATTCATGTATTTTACATAAATGACTGATTAAAGGAAAAGTTCTGTTTAATCTTCAGGTTGCTGTGCCAATGTGTAAGTGGAGTTTATATGAATATAAGTGAATAAATAATGGCAAGTTTTCTAAATGGCCTTTATCCAGCCTCCTTCTGTGCCCTTGCAAACAGCAATATGTACAGGTGTTCCATAAATATCTGGACATAGAGGTGGGAGTGTGGAAAGTTTCATGTGCCATATTTGCATATGCAATGTTGCATGCATATGGATGGGAGCCGTGTTAGAATACAGTACATAACATTCAGCATTTCACAAAGGGCTTGTCTACCCTAGCCCCCTCCTTTGAAGGGGGCATGTAAACGAGCCTGAGCGGTGAATAGCAATGAGGTGCTGCATTGCATGTGCAGCATCTCATCAGCATAATTCTCACTGCGTGTACTTTGAAGTTGCTAAATTTGAAGTGCCAGCAAGCCATGTAGCCTCAGGCAGTTCAAAGTACCCGCGCAACTTGGTGCCCTTACTCCCAAAGAGTGTAGATGAGGCCAAAGGATAGCATGCGCTATTTTGTTTATCTCTAGGGAGTTGTATTTACACACAATAACATTTTTAGAAACGTTGGTTTGAATCTGTTTGGCATTAAACATTATATAGTTTCATATGGCTCTGTGACAGAGTACTTGGCAATATTTTGCAACAAAAATATCAATCCAGTAAATATAAAACATGCTTTTTCGGAAGTGAGTTTAATAGTATGTTATTCCAATAATCCATTCTATGTTTTGTGGCAAGTTTGTTGTTTCTCAGGGTATGTCTAAACAGCAAGGTTATTCCATAATAGCTTATTCCAGAGTTATTATTCCAAAATAAAATATTCCAGAATAATGCGTCTATACTACAGGGATGCCCCAGAATAAACAAAACTTATTCTGAAATAGTGTGTCTGCATACAGTAGAGCCTATTTATCCACATACAATAGAGCCGAGCCAAAATACCATGTGTACATAGCAGAATTATTTCAGAATAAGCTGCTCCAGAATAGTTTATTTAGAAATAGCCCCTATTCCCTGTCCACACAGCCAGTATTCTAAAATATCTATTTTGGAATAGGTGCTATTCCTTGTACAATGAGGTTTACTAAATTTGAAATAATAATAATAATAATAATAATAATAATTAATAATGTGTCATTTAAATTCTTGCAGTTATTTTGAAATAGCGGACGTTATTTCAAACTAACTTAGATATGTACACATGCCCCCAGTGTGATGGGGTAACTCACCCTCCACTGAACTGGGAAGGGTTAACTCTTCACCATGGGCAGAGGAAGGCACATGCCCATGGTGAAGAGTCATGGTCTTGGCATGGTCCACGTGTAAAACCAGGATAGGAGGAAGCAGCTCAGATCAGTCTGGGCTGACTGCTGGAGAGGAATGACGCACCTTGCCAGCTCCTGCCCAGGAAGCACTGGACCCCCTAGATCACAGAAGCCATCCCCTGGATGTTGGTCACATGATACTATTCTACTGCCTTGTGATCAGGGCAACTGTACAGAGTCTCACCATTAGGCCCTAAAATTCTTTGGATCAGGGCAACTGTATGGATTTCAGCTCTTAGGTTTCATGACCTAGAGACAGAGACAGCTGGAAGGATGGAGTGAACTCAACTCGCACTGGTGGGGTCTCCCCGCCCTGTCACACTGAGGTACTTAGTGCAAATAGATTTGGTGAATAGAAAGGTTAACAATGACCATATAAAAGGAGTGCCTATTGTGAGATTTGCCTCCAAAATATAGAACAGTAGACTAGTCTGCAAAGTCAAGGATAATTTATACCTTCATCAGTCAACAGCATGGATGAGCTGAGGAAAGGATCCCAAATAGGTTTGTTTTCACATGGTTCTTTGATACTGTAGTTAAAGAGATGCTGCCAAGGCAAAAATCTTGTTTGAAAAAACAAATTTACGTATGGGTAGGTCTACTCAGCAAAGTTATTTTGAAATAACAGTCCTTATTTTGAAATAATTATCCTAGCATCTACATAGAGCAACCACTATTTGAAATTGGTAAACCTCATTCTGGCTACATCTACCCTAGCCCAAATCTTCAAAAAGGCCATGCAAATGGACATTTCGAAGATTACTAATGAGGTGCTGAAATACATCTTCGAAATTGGCGCATCTTGCTGCCGCACGGCTCGTCGAGACAGGGCTCCTTTTCGAAAGGACCCCGGGAACTTCCAAATCAGCAGGTAGGAATAAGGAGATTTCGAAGTTCCCGGGGTCCTTTTGAAAAAGAGCCCTGTCCGGACAAGCCATGCAGCAGCGAGCCACAGCAATTTCGAAGAGCTGTGGCCACCGGCATGCTAATGAAGCTCTGAATATGTATTTCAGCGCCTCATTAGTAAACTTTGAAATGTCCATTTGCATGGCCATTTTGAAGATTTGGGCTAGTGTTGACATGGCCTCTGTGAGGAATAGCACTCATTTAGAAATAGCTATGTGAGGGTTCACATCAGAAAATGGCCAGCAACAGCCTTTCAGCACTTCATAGGAGGGAAGAGCTTTCAGCCCCGGCAATTTGGAGGTGGGGTGTAGGTACAACTTAGCCCATGTATTTGCAGAGATCATCTTTTTCATACACTCCAGCTCCCCTGTGGCTAGAAGCAACTTGTCCCTTCCTTCCCATAGAAAGGCCACTAACACCTCCAAGCTGCTTCTGGCCACTAACGTAACCTAGCCGCCTCCTGTCCCCTGGCTATAGTGTGAACAAGAAGGGGTTAAGTCCTAAAAATGCTTTGTTATGTAGGGCCCAGGGAACCTGACTGCAGGGTCTTCAGCAAACCTGGGCAGAGAGGTGGCTCAGTAGGGGAGGATGCTTAGGGGACAAAGCAGCCCCACACCTCCGAGGGGCAGGACCTAAGGCAAGGGACAGAGTGTAGAACAAGCAGGCTGCTGCAGAGATTGTTGAGGAGCATGATCAGGCTGGAAATAGCTTCCTCCCCACCATTTCAGAACTTAGCTGAGAGGCAGAGACCCTTCCCTCTGCCAGGATTGTGCAGGGTTTTGGCACATGGAAGACTTGGTTTTTCCTGTCCAGCATCCCGGGCCAAAGGGTCTTGAGCTTTCCACAGCTGCCAACTCAGCCAGAGGCAGTAGAGAAAGGAAAGAGCCTGCCTGCTTGGCTGTAGGTGAGCTGGATGATCCAGCCAGGGGCTGGTTCTCCACATGGTTTTGGGAGTGAGTCACACCCTGCTAGGGAAGGATATGGAGGAGCAGATGGGTGAGGAGCATGAACTGGCACAGCAAGGAGAGGACAGTAATGGGAAAATGTAAGGGGCAGATGGGTGGCCAGCAGAGGTGACACATAACTAGCCACCACCTACCCACACGCACCAGACACTCCAGCAAGCAGACAGCATTGGATGAAAACGAGGCAGAGGTTATGGGGGAAGAGTGAGCACACATCAAGGGCTGCACTGATGGACTAGAACAGAGAGTGGCCAGCCCTGCGTGCTACAGCTTTACCCAGACACTTGCTATGCATGCCCAGTCCCATCATCAGCCACGGGACCCAACCCACTACTCACTGCTGGTGGGTGGGCAGCTGGTGAGCAAGGATCCAGCCAGCAGTAGGACTCACCAGCACTGATGGTAAAGGAAAGGCAGAAAATACAAGACAATTGGTCCATTTTTAAGAAGTAGGGACACCTGCAGCAGAACTTAAATATGGAACTGTCCCTTAAAAACGGGAAATCTAGTCACCCAAAGCTACAGTTGTTATTAGATAGGGAGATCACAAACTGGCAGCCTCCACCCCAAAACTTGCTTTGCCTCCAGCATTTGTAACTGTATTAAATATAAAATAAATTAAATTAAATGTTTTTTAATTTAAAAGGAGGTTCACACTCATAGGCTTTCTGTGTGAAACATATCCCCGATACAATAGTTTAAGAATCATTGATGTAATAAGTTCCTCCTTGCTGTGCTGTAGATCTGAGCATTTCTCTTCTCAGGTGAGTTAGGGCTACTTGGCTTCTCATAACTCATTGTCCACTGAAGGTTTCCACTAATCGCTATTAAATGACTCTTCTTTTCTTCTCAGAGGTAAATAAAATAGTGACAACTTCAAACTAAGTTTGCTATATTTAAATTAACAGATCCCACATTTTATTGTGACAGCTTGCTGAGGCATACGCAGGGAGTGCCTCTTAGTAATAACCATATTTTCTGATAGAAAGCATTCACTCAGCCACTTGGATTACAGATACAATACAAACAGCCTCGAGGTTAATAATGGAGAGCACTCTCTAATCATGAGTAATCACCTCTATGGTGAAAGCAAACCAGTGGGCTCAGCTCTTTCTTAGACAATTTAATTATAAATCAAATGCTCATTAAAGGCGATGAGGTGCTTCCGTCTGTTTTGAAGTGATGTAATTGGTGCCCCTTCTCTGAGTTTTTGCATGTGGCAGAATCCTGCTTTTTCTGTAAAATATGGCTACATGAGAACTTTGTGGGCTGAGATGCCACCATACCTCAGGCATAAAAGGGTGGAACATGCAAGCTGTGTCTCTTCAACCCACTTCTCAACCCTAATTCATCTTGGCACGGCTCCACAGACCCCTACTCCATCCTTGGCCTCTCCTTATTTGTACCCTAATCCTTCCTCTCAAGCTTTATGCAGCCCCTAAACCCTTAGTCCTTTCTTCCATGCTGAAACTGCACTATTTATGCTATATTGAGGGCTCTTCATTTGGTTCATAGGATTTAACCCAAAAAAGCTGACAGTTTTACAGATGTAAAATTTTAAGGATGACCAAAATTTGCTCAGGTAATACCATGATTGGTGGGTTACCAGGAAACCTAGATTTATAGCTAATTGCAGTCAAAGGAACATATTATACCTGATATATGTCTAGTCATAAGGCTTTGAGACCAACATACAGGAATTTTTGGAATCAAAGCCATTCATTTCAGGGATTGTCTACCACTGGGTGTTTGTTCAGTGCCTATCCCAGAGGGACCCCAATCATGGTAATTCCCTAGGCAAAGCCACAATAGAAATGAATAATATAATTAGCACTGTCATCTGTGCAAACTACAACTTCATATTGTTTTAGTGTGTTTGACCACCATCACCTCTCATTTAGACAATTAAAGCAGTATAGTATTCATTGTGTCCAGTAACGCTAAATGGTCATGCTACATAATCAGATTTAGTCTGTGATCCACGAAAAATATTCCTTTTAGGTGGTTTCCTTCCTGCTACTAACTTGAATGTTCTCCCTTAATTTCAAGCTATGACCCCTTGTTTACCACTATAACAATTCCTCCTTCACTTTTATGTCATTAGCTCTCGGATGCATTGAGAATAACATATTTAAAATATCCTGGCATTGCTCATCAATTTTTTAGAATTAGTTAAATTTCTTCTTTTTTAAATAATTTTAAAATCTTTTTGGTAATTTTTATTGAAATCATTTTTAGATAATCACCAAAGATAAGGACAAATTAAAGGAATCATAGTTTAATTATAGTTTAATTATTCTTCTATCCACAGGAAGGGATTCCTTCAAGGCCTTTTGAAATGTTCTCACTATTGATAGTATCTATTGGCAGTAGACATACTAAATAATTAAATTGTAGCAATCATTTCTATTTTGTGGGGTTTTTTGGTAGCTTCCAATGCTACCTTCTGTTGCTGTGTGAAGATGTATCAGTTTTGTTTTGCAAAATGTAATTTTATGTTATTTCTGAGGTAGTTAGTATGACAACAGCTCACATGAGACATTAAGAAAGATAACATACATAAACCACTAGGAGAACACTTTAACCTCCCAGGATACTCAGAAATGTACTTCAAAGTAGTTATCCTTATACAAAAACTTTGAACCAGACTACAAAGAGAAACACCAGAGCTGCAATTCATTTGCAAAGTTAACACAATCAAATTAGGACCAAATGAGCACTTAGAATGATTATCTTACTAATTTTCCTTCACTTGGCCTACATTTACACTAGGCTGTTACTTTTGGAAGGGGCATGGTAATGAGCAAGTTGGGAAGATGTTAATGAGGTGCTGCCATGAATATGCAGTTTCTAATCAGCATAACGGCGGCCGCACATGATTCACCTGTGTAGACAGGAGCCTTTCGAAAAGGCGCCCTAGACCTCGAAAGCCCCTTCTTCCTAGAACCAAATAGGTGTTTCTGGGGGTCCTTTCAAAAGGCCCCCATCTACACAGGCGGCGTGCAATTCGAAAGCGGCACTTTTGAATTGCTCAGAGCCACCATTGGGGCTAGTGTAGACATAGGCTTGGTAGTCACACATCCCCATCAGGGGCTGTGAGAGAGCCATATCCACCCTGACTGAATTGGCCTCATTAACACTGGTCTTATGCTTAATAAATAACTCCCTTCTTTATATATATATATATATATCTCTCCCTTCATCTGTAACTTCTGCTCCAGTGTTTCTGATGAAGCGGGTTTTACACTCAAAAGCTTATACCCAAATAAAACTGTTAGTCTTTAAGAAGCCACATGACTCCTCATTGTTTTGCAGACACAAGCTAACACATCTACCCCTGTCAGACTTCGTACCAGGCTCTTGTTCGTTTTCCCTTAGCTTCCACAAGCCATCAATTTTTCACATTAGAAACAAAAGGGGCTTGTCTATACTAGTACGGTGTTGGGAGTTTATTAATGAAGTGCTGTGGTGTATATGTAGCACTTCATTAAGCAAATTCCCCCCTGCAGCAACTCCGAAGTGTTAAAGTTTGAAATGCCGGCTCGCATATAGCTGCGGCTAACCCACCGGTATTTCAAAGTGCCCGGGCAACTTCAAAGTCCCTTTATTCCTCAAAATTTTTAACACTTGAAAAGCTTAACAACCTCAAAAAGTTTAACACTTCAGAGTTGCAGCAGGGGGTGGAATTTGCTTAATGAAGTGCTGCATATGCACCGCAGCACTTCATTAATAAACTCCCAACACCAAACTTACCATGCTCCCTTCAAAGTAGGGAGTTAGTGTAGACAAGCCTGAGAAGGTTTGGTTTGAAGACCTCTTTTTGGAGTTCATGGCCTACAGAAGAGGCAAAACTTTCCTAAACCTGAGTAGGACTGTCCTTGTAACAGTAATATCAGCTATCAGAAAAGCCCTATGGAAATGAATAGGGAATGATTAACTTTATATAGAATTTTAAACCAATCTTCTGCACTCAGTTATATGGGAATAACTTTGTATTAAATTGTTTGGGGGCTGGGGGTTGAAAATCCTGTGGAGAGGTAGTAACTCCACAGGTTTTCAGCATAATTTCTATAGTAATTTATATTGGATTCATTCCTGTTCAATTTAATAGAACTTTCCCATTAGAGACTGATGTAATTATGTCAGAACCTGTCAGAGAAAGAGTTTCACCAGAACAATTTAGTTTATGAGCATTTCCCTGAGACTACAAGTTTTTGCAGACAGAGAGATGGTCTTTCTGTTGCTTTTGTATGAAGCTACAATGCCATCCAGTGCTTTTGCTGGTTAATATTTAGGTTTTCCTCTGCCTCACATCATATTTCATACTTAAGAGTAGTATTATGTGGAGGTTCTTACAAATTAGTTTCTCTATTCAGGCTATTTCTATTGAGCATTCTTTTATTGACAGAGAATTCCTGTAGCAGTGATCATTGGGGATCCCATGGCAGCGATTTATGCAGCATATGGGGAACTCATAAACTCTACCCTTGGTTGCATTTACTGGGTTTTAAATAAGTATATTGGAACAAATCCAGAGCAAACAGGCATGGGAATTTTATTAAGTGATATTTTATGAACTGTTATACTACCTTAAAAAACTACATTTAACATTTTAATGGCTATGGTTAGCCATGAAAGATGAAGATTATGCAAGTAGCCTTACTAGAATAAGGCATGTATTACATTGGCTTTGTCTACATTAGCCCCCCATTTCGAACGGGTGATGCTAATGAGACACTTCGGAATATGCTAATGAGGCACTGCAATGAATATGCAGCACCTCATTAGCATAATGGTGGCTGTGGCACTCCGAAAGTGCCATTTTCGATTGCGCGCAGCTCATCTACATGGGGCCCTTTCTGAAAGGACCCCACACACATCGAAATCCCCTTATTCCTATAACCAAACAGACGAGACGAGCCGTGCGCGGTCAAAAATGGTGCTTTCAAAGTGCCACAGCCGCCATTATGCTATGATGTGCTGCATATTCATTGCAGCGCCTCATTAGCATACCCTGAAGTGTCTCATCAGCATTCCCCTTTCGAAAGGGGGGGCTAGTGTAGACACAGCCATAGAAACATATTATAAATTCCTTCATAAAGTATGAGAGCACTGAAATAACCATTATACTATAAGAACTGATCCATTTTGTTTTCTGAGAGGCCTGAATTTAGAATAGCACTGCTCAACCAATATGAAGCACAAGCCCCAAGTGGATCACAAAAGTCACATACCACACCAGCAAATGGGGGCATGGGGAGCAGCAAAATTCCTCAATCTTTGACCCAGCTGGAACCAGGGGAGGGGAAGAAGAGAACAGTGCATATCCACACAGTCTTCCTACATTCACTGCTTCTGCTGCTGGTGCCACCCCATCATAGCTTGCCTCCTGCATCTAAGCCAGTCACACAGGGGGTCCTCCTTCCCCATCTACCACTTGGTTTCCAATGCAGCAGTACCAGCTTCTTTCACAAAAAGGAAAAAAAAATGTGAACATTTGGACTATGCTGGGCCAGAGGTCAAATTTTTGGTTAGGAGAAAAGCCAGTTTTAGATCACAGACCAAATATGTTTAGAACTAGAGTGTTGGGGAATATACCATGATCCTTGCCCAACGTTGACAGCCCACTCCATGTTTGATACTGTTCTGTGAGTGATCAACAGATGGTGCTGTTACTTGGCGGGTTTTTGTTTGTTTTAGTATTCCTAGAATACAAACAAGTTTTCATTCTTGGAGGAAATGATGTAATGTTACAGGAAGGAGTGAGGGCAGTTTGGAATTGTGGCAAGCAGCAAGGGAATTTGCTCACTGCCTTAATCTAAGTATGGTAAATCCTTGAAGTAGAATTCCTCCTGGGAACTAGCAACTAATGAGAACACTGAAACAGTGGATATTGCCAACATGGTTTTGTGACCAGTTGTGTTCCAGGGGGAGTATATGAGCATAAATAACAGAAGTTACACCTAGAATATGAACTTGCACTGTGCATTACTACTTTCTCCTCCATTGGGAAGCCAGCTTGCTAGGCCATCAAAATCTGCTTCCCCTTAGCTGGTAAATCACAATATTGTCCTATAATTTGACATGTGGTACAGGTTGAAGCTCTCTAATACAGAACTCTCTCGTCCAGCAGCATCCATCATCTGGCATGACTTTAGTTAGCCACACAAGCATGTATCATGGGTGTGGCCAAGTTTCACTTTGTTTGTAAAGTTTGTTTACAGCCACCAGTCTTGGCTCTAAATGTTCTTTGCTGTTGTTTAGCTAAAATTTACTCCTAAATGTCTTCTAAGTGCACAATAAGCAGTGGAAATGTTGGTACTGTTCTAGACAATACTGACCTCCAGTGGTCTGTCAAATTCTCTCGTTTGGCAGCAGTCAAATCCCAGGGGCACCAGACAAGAGAGGTTCAACCTGTAACTACAAATGTTGACTTTTAAATTATGACAAATAGAGGCAAATATCCACCAATATCCATGTAACGTGGGGGCTCAATCACATGCACACATACCTTTAAATTAAAAGAGATATATAGTAGTGTAAAATACATACATTAGGTTGAGTGGCTTGAAATGTCATTTGTTTAGACAGCCCTTCCATTTTTATCACCTTCTTTTCTTCCTCCTCCTGGGATATATTCTATCTCTCATTCCACCATTTCTTTTTCACCTCTCCTTTCCCATCCGTATTTATCCCATTCTTATTGCACACTCCTGCCTCTTCTGTTATTTCTTCCCTTATGCCTTTCCATAGGGGCTAGAACTAGAGATGCTGGGGCTGCTGCTATACCTCCTGTTTTAACATGGTTTCCATGGTACACAGGGTCTATTCTTTAGCTCAGTGAGTGACTCTCATTACCCCTACTATACAACTTGTTCCAGCACCGCATGCTCCTCTTCTATTCTCTTTGCCCTTTTGCTCTTCCCACATGTATTGCATTCTCTAACTCCACCCATCCCCTTTTTATCTTCTGTATATCCTCTTCCACAAACAGTCTTCTGTTCTATCCCCCAGGGTTTCCTGTCCTCCCCATCTTTCTCTCCCCTCCCTAGTTGCTGTCTTTCTTCCAGCTAGTTTCTGCAGTGAAAAGTGTGCACCGATATGTCTTCCTTGTACAGCACACCTGTAAGGGAGGAGAACTGCGGCATCTAAATTCAGTCTTGCCTCTCTTTCTCCTGAGTACAGAGTTGATGCCAGAGAAAGCAGCAGACTGAAGCAAGCTTGAAATGCTAGTTTGAAATATCACTTCAGGTCATACAGAAAAAGAGCTTTAGTCAATTTATTTGCTCACACAGAGTTAACGTTAATATTGAGCTTAGTGAAATACAGAATGGGGGATTTATATAATCATAGGGGTCTGAATTCAAAAGTTCTCTATTTGAAGGTAAATCAATTCATTATACAATCTAGGCAATCATTATCTACCTCCAACAGTAACTGCTAAGTACATAATAGGAGGAGCTGGGGGCAAAATTTGTGCTTCTGGTTTTGTTTGCTATGTATTGAAAATATTACCCTAGACTCAAGCACCTTGCTATGGTCTAGTCAAGCCTTGATTATCCTGTCACATAATTGAATTTCTGTGTACTTCATCCTCCAAAGGATGGAAGGAGAGTGAGTAAAAAATTGTTTTATCAGATCAGGGTCAATGACCTTCACAGAGGTGCATACAGAAGGTAACAGTGGAGATTTGCATCTTCCCCAGGAAAGGGCTAAGTTGTGAATGTCATTTCCATATGCTGTCAGTCAGCGTACACAATATGTAAATATTCACATGAAGATCCATTACTAAAGCATTAATCACATAAGCTGATCTCAAACTTTGCTTTTTGACGATTATAGAGATGCTATAAAGGTAATCTTTTGAGCAAATTATAGAGCATGGGCAAAATCTTGTGTTTTAGGTTTTAAAAGACTATTTTATGTACTGCATCTGACAAAATACATAAATAATATATGAAAAGATTATATAGTATTTGCATTTCCCAAGCAATCCACTATGCAAGTCCCCACTGCACTCTCACGATTTTTAAAAGTTAGAGACTTCATCTTCTTTTCATCCTTTCTTTTTTCAGTCCAAACTCCAGCCAGTACGAGGACTCTTTACTGTCTTTATAATTGTGCTCTGACTTGTACCACAAAGCCAAGCTCCTTAAGGGTATGTCTATACAACAAAGTTATTTTGAAATAAGGGCCGCTCTTTTGAAATAATTTTGCTAGTGTCTACACAATGCAACTTCTAAGTATTTCGAAATAGGGGCTGTGTAGACAGGGAATACAGCCTATGTCGAAATAAGACATAGTTCATCAAATGGTTCTATTTCAAAATAGACTCTATTGGCTACATCTACACGTGCACGCGACATCGAAATACCTTATTTCGATGTAGCAACATCGAAATAGTCTATTTCGATGAATAACGTCTACACGTCCTCCAGGGCTGGCAACGTCAACATTCAACTTCGACGTTGGGCAGCACCACATCGAAATAGGCGCTGCGAGGGAACATCTACACGCCAAAGTAGCACACGTCGAAATAAGGGCGCCAGGAACAGCTGCAGACAGGGTCACAGGGCAGACTCAACAGCAAGCCACTCCCTTAAAGGGCCCCCTCCCAGACACAGTTGCACTAAACAGCACAAGATCCACAGAGCCAACAAGTGGTTGCAGACCCTGTGCATGCAGCATGGATCCCCAGCTGCGGTAGCAGCAGCCAGAAGCCATGGGCTAAGGGCTGCTGCACACGATGACCATAGAGCCCCGCAGGGGCTGGAGAGAGAGCGTCTCTCAACCCCTCAGCTGATGGCCGCCATGGCGGACCCCGCTATTTCGATGGTGCGGGACGCAGATTGTCTACACGTGCCCTACTTCGACGTTCAACTTCGAAGTAGGGCGCTATTCCCATCCGCTCATGGGGTTAGCGACTTCAACGTCTCACCACCTAACGTCGATTTCAACTTCGAAATAGCGCCCAATGCGTGTAGCCGTGACGGGCGCTATTTCGAAGTTGGCGCCGCTACTTCGAAGTAGCGTGCATGTGTAGACACAGCCATTGTGTATGGACGCTCTATTTCAAAATAGCTGAGGGCTATTTCAAAACATATTTTGGCCACATCTATACTACAGTGATCTTTCGAAAGATGATCTTCCAGATCTTCTTTCAAAAGAGCGTGTCCACACACAAAAAAGTGGATTGAAAGAGCAATCTGCTCTTTCAAAAGAGAGTGTCCACACAGCCTCTGCTTTTTTGAAAGAACAGGCCAGGGACTGAAAAATCTGGTGCTATGGGACTGCTCTTTCAACAACTGGACTCTGGAGCATCTACACATGCTTTTTTCTGAAATAATCTTTCGGAAGAAGGCACTTGTCCTCATTTGGGAGAGGAAGAGGGCCTCCGAAAGAAGCACCGTGTTCTTTCAAAAGGAATTCAAAAGAGCACATATTGTGTGTGGACACTCCAATTGTTCTTTCAGAAGAGGGATTTCCAGAAGGACTTGCTAGTATGCACAAAGCCGCTGTGTTTAGCGGAGTTATTTTGAAATAAGCTCTTCAGGAAAATGTCTTCTGTAATAGCTTATTTTGAAATAAGGCTGCTGTGTATACATAGCATTATTGTCAATAACACATATTGACTGTTTCTACACAGGCCCCTTCCTTCGGAAGTGGCATGCTAGTACAGGGAATGAAAGATGCTAATGAGGGATGGATGCAAATTCCCTGTGCCTCATTAGCATAACATCACATGATTTGGAGTCTGGAAGACCGTTCTTCCGGACTCCAAAACGCTGTGTAGAAGCGTGGCCACTGGGGGGAATTCTGGAAGGAAGTCCTCCTTCCGGAGGCCCCTTCTTCCCAAAAATTTTTGAGAAGAAGGGGCCTCCGGAAGGAGGACTTCCTTCTGGAAGCCCCTCTCCCCCCTAGGGCCGTGCTTCTACATGGCATTTTGGAGTCCAGAAGAACAGTCTTCCAGACTCCAAATCACGTGACGTTATGCTAATGAGGAACAGGGAATTTGCATCCGCACCTCATTAGCATATTTCACTCTCTGTATTAGCATGCCTCTTCCGAAGGAAGTGGCCTGTGTAGAAACGACCATAGGGAGTCTGTCCAGTAAGCAGGGCCTAAAAGAAAATGCAGCATTCAGAACAGAGAGGAGGTGGTGGTGATCATAGAAGCTGCATATGGTGCACCTATAGTCTGCAGTAATTACTGTCCTACTGGTGTTATTGTAAGTTCAGTGCCAGCCAAGATGTTCTTAGTACCTTTCCTCTCAAGAGAGAGGCTATGCTTCTCCATCAATCTCCTGGAAATGACAGTGGCTGTTCTTCTGCATGATCAAAGAAAGTGATCTGGAAACACTGCTCCCAAAGAGCAGTAACAGCTGGCACACACCTGGGATTAGCTTCATGGTGCATTTAAGGAGATTTTGTAATTTTTGTGCATTTTAGCAGTGAACACACAAAAATTTACTGCCGATTTCTATGACACATTCATCTAACTCGGTTCCACACCTATCAGGGAGTATTATAAAAGAAAGAGTAAGTTGAGCACTGTTTCTCCTCCTCCTCACAATAGCACTTTTACATCCACTGCAGTTTGTCTTTCGAGTTATTAGGAAGGCACACCTTCCAATCAGAGGGAGTCAGTTCACAGACATCGAGCCTCAGCTGCTTGCAGAAAGCAAAGCACATTTTCTGATCCTTAATGCAGGACTCCTGTGGCGTAAAGGAATCAGAGTTCCATTGACCTGAGCAAAAAGAAAAGAAAGGCTCCTGGCTTACACCCGGCTTTCACATACATCCTCTGGCAAATATGGGGCATAACAGTAGAGGGTGGGGAGGGAGGCTGCATAATTTAAAGGTTCTGGAGGGATATGTGATTGCCCCACAGAGCAGAGCTGGCTCTAGAACAGAGGATTTCAAACTGTGGGGCATGTCACCCTAGAGAAGAGGAGAGGAACTGTCAAGGCAGCTTGGGCCTGGGATGCCCCAGAGCTCGTGCTGGCCCCATGCCATAAGGCTCAGGGAGGGAGTGTTACCACCATGCAGTGACTTACTTTAACAGCTGTTGCTAAATGAAAGGCAGGGCAAGCCCAGCTGCAGTGTGAGGTGAGCAGTTGACCCTGGGCAGAGCCTCTCCTTAAATGAGTGAGAGCGCAGCCCTTGCTCTGGTAACAGACAAGAGGCATTTTCCCCAGGGCAGTCTGCAATGCAGGCAACAGGAAGTGCTGAGATTCCAGCAGTAGGGAAAGAGAAGTAGCCCCATGTAGGGTGGGCAGGAGACAAAGCTAAGCCTACAGCCAAGCACCCTGCTACTGCGCCCCTGCCTACATTGCACAGATACACAGAGGGTACCACTCTTTCCTCACAGCTGTCCTCTCGGGAGGACTCTGCAGTGGTACGTTGCGGATGAGTACCTTCAGAACATTTAGTGGCTGCTAAAGGGAAGGCAGGAATCTGGAGGGGCATGTAACTCAATATACCCTCACCTCCCCCGTGCATCACCTCCATCAGCAGGCTCGGAGATCATGAAACTCTCAGATTGGCTATGGCATCTCTCTTTCCTGCACATTTTATCATTGGGATTGCTTTTGATCCCCAGTTTTGGCCATGCATTGAATGAAATGTCAGGTTCAAAGCATGAATATTTACTTTTATGTTGCACTTTTATTGTAAAAACATCATATTAGAGGGTTTAAAATCATTAATCACATGTGATTCTACCACAAGCGACATATAGCTTCATGCACTGTTGGGCCTGCCCTTGTGCTATATTTTTGTTTGTGCCACCTAATTTTACTTGATTTTGCTGATAGATTTGGAGACTATAGATTTTCAAAAGATCCATATGCTGTAGCATCCTACTTTCCGAATGTGTTTCCCTTTACGTTTACTCTGCTCAGACCACCTTGGAATTCTGTCATGGTGCTTTTCATTCATATACATGAAATACCACTGCAGAAGACAGAATTCTTTATTTTTAGAACTTATGAAAAATGCATCCAAACTTCAAAGTTAATTAGAACTCAAGCTTTCTGCTCAGATATTTTAATATTTAGGTGATGAGAGACTCCTAGGGTGTAGACAAAGGTTCAAAAGACACGAAGGGCCAGACAAAGAGAGAGTGAATGACCTTCTAGCCCATAGTTAGGGTGTGCTTACCTGAAAGACAGGCCACGTACTCAGCTCCAATCAGATTTAATTTAACTTATTTAATTCTGGGGCACAATTCTCTCTAGAAGGAGTGATTGAAAGAATTGTGCTCCAGAAAAAAAAAAAACATAACCCATCAAATTCTCTTGGAATTTAGGAGACCTAAGTTCAAATCCTTCTTCCCATCAAGAACAGTGGGGACTTGGCCCCCGTCTCCCACATCCCGAATGAGTTCCCTAACCACTGGACTGAAAGTTTTATAAATGAGCACTAATCTTTCTGTGGGTTTAGACTTGTTCTGAGCTTATGTAGTGGACTGGGTTGGCAGGATAATCGCTTGAGCAAATTATAGAGCATGAGAAAAATCTCATGTTTTGGGTTTTAAAAGACTATTTTATGTACCGCATCTGACAAAATATGCAAATAATATATGAAAAGATTATATAGTATTTAAATTTCCCAAGCAATCCACTATGCAAGTCCCCACTGCACTCTCATAATTTTTAAACGTGAGAGAATTCATTTTCTTTTCATCCTTTCTTTTTTGTCAGTCCAAACTCCAGCCAGTACAAGGACTCTTTACTGTCTTTATAATTGCGCTCTGACTTGTACCACAAAGCCAAGCTCCTTAAGGGTATGTCAGTTTGTTAATCCCTCTGGGGCTTAGGTGTTAGGTCAGTGGTGGGCAATCTGTGGACCATGGACCACATGTGGTTAATCAGGGTTAAATACTGGCGGGCCACCCGATGCTTTGTTTACCTGACTGTTCACAGTGCAGCTGTCCACAGCTCCCAGTGGTCATGGGTAGCCATTCCCAGCCAATAGGTGAAGTAGGAAGTGGTGCAGATGACAGAGACTTGCTGCTGCCACTTACTGCAGCTCCAGTTGACTGGGAATGGCAAAACACTATCAGTGGGAGCTGTGAGCAGCCGCACCTATAGACACAAGATAAATAACCTTGCCCACCACTGGATAAGGGGCTGAGCTGTGTGGTGGTGTCAGGACTCAGATGACTAAGCCATACCCAGGCACTGAAACGTAGACTTCTTGGGACATTAAGCACTTATAGAGTTACAAGTTATTTAACTGAGCAGGGCTTTTGTGTAATGGCCTATCCTAAATAATAAGCGAAAGACATTTTCTTGGCATCTATAATGCTTTTCAAATAAAATACAGAATTGACTCCCAATAACTAGATCACCATCCATACTGCGTCATTAATACACGTATTATACATTTACCACTATTATTTAGTTCAATTAAATGCTTTGCTAGGATGATACAGTTTTAAAATAATATGATGCACAACAAACAGTCTTACTTTGCCTATAAAGATAGAGGTATCTTGTTAACACCCAAAGAAGCAGTGCACTAGTATCAATCTTTAGAAACAAAAGGCTTTTTAGTATTTTTAAATACAGTGAATCAAACTTTGCTAAACCACAAAGAAGTGGTATCTCATGCTATCACTCAGAAAGATCTAATAGATGCAGTAGTGATGTATTGTTATGAAGAAATTAGTGTAAACATACAAGAATGAAAATGTATGTGTACCTAACACTGAAAATATGCAACGCCATTTGAGGAAACTTATGTGATTATAGAAATAAAGGCTTAGTCCTCATTCACAGGAATGGTCAGGAAATTTTCCCATTCAGCATTAGTATTGCCGCTGTATTGAACACTGAAATTTGTAACAAAGCTTTGGTAACAAATTTCCCTGTTTCTTTGCACGAAATATCAGGATGTTTGTGAAGCATGTAAGATTTTTGAACTATGCCCAAGGCTCTTACCTTTTGGCATAAACCAGCTTCACCATATGAAATTGCTTCATCAGTTTGCTCTTCCAGTGATTATAGAGTGTGCCAAAGAAAGCGTTCCTTCTGTGGAGTTCTTAATCAATAAGCCCACATAAGAATCCCTGCCATGTAGTTTACAAGCTGTGTGGCCAAATAAAGATTTCAAAACAGAATCTGTTTCCTGAGTGAAATCTGTCTATGGAGAAAATGTTCCATTTAAAACATGATAGGTCTTGCACTAGATCTTCAGTAAGCATGTTCAAGCTCACTCATACCAGCTGAGGATCTGGCCTATTAAGTATAGTATTTACTTTGCATCGCATTTAGCATAATAACTCCTCCCAAAGGCAGCAAAAGTTATTACTGCACATATGCAGAACTGAGATTTTAGATACTTCCATCTTATTCTCCTCAGGCTACAAAAAAGCTTAGTCCTCAGTGGGGAGCAGGCAATGTGAATACCTCAGATGTGCAAAGTCCTGCAGGGTTTTTGTTGTTGTTTTTGTTTTGGTTTGTTTTTTTGTTATGTGAGGAAAAGATGTCTTCATTGACTCAAAACAGGAAGTGTACATTTATCATGCTTGATTAATTCAGATATCTAAGAGATTTTGCTCAATAATTAGGCTTTCTTTCACCTCTCTCTGTCTCTCACGCACGCACACACACACACACGCACACGCACACACACAGAATGTCACTAATGTGCTTCATGGAAAATTTCAGAAAAAAAAATTTTCTGTGCAAAAATACATGTAAACAGGGAATTTTATGCTGCTAAGTCCTGAAGGTAACCTTAATCATAGAAGGCACTGTGGTACTAACTAAAATTAATTCAGAATTTTTCAAGATATAGTATTATAATATGAAGGGGCACCAGTGAAAGTAATTGTTGCTGGTACATTCAACTGCCTAAGTGAAACTGTGTTTAAATCTTTAGACTTCTCAAATGCTTGTAACTATTTTATTACCAGAAAATATAGTAGTGTTGGATAATTATCACCTAAAATCCCATATTTACAGAACTTAATCATGATTCATATCTTGTGTGAATTATACAGCAAAATCACAGCTGGAATTTGGCCAAATGCAGCTGCTTCACATATATACACATGGAGGAACATAGGAATTTACTATACCTGACCATTCCTAGTCCAAAATACAGACTCAGACAGTGAGAGAGGTTTCAGAGGAAGGTGCAGGGTTCTCCAAAGTAGGTTGTTGTGGAATAACCTGCCTATAAGGGAAGCCCCTGACTCAAACCTCAGTCAACTGTAGGATTACCTTTTGCCCAAAAGAAAGAGTTTGTATGCTTTAAATACATTGACCCTATAGATGTATATCTCGGGTGGGGGAGGGTTTTGGAGAAATGAGATTTGATAGGGAGAGTGAGGGGGGTTGTCACGTTACATTTCCCCTCCACGTGAACACATCTGATATGAGCACGGTCAACAGAATGCTCACTGTGTACATTTTATTTGTACGTGTGGTGGTGGTGGAGGAGGCAGTTTCTCTAGCTGTTTGATATCTCTGGTGTTTGTCCAAAGCAGGCATGAAAGAAGAACCACATCTCTTTCTATCTATGTATGGTGATTACAGGCTTTTCTTCACATAAAAGACACAAATTATTTCAGATGAAAGAACCCCAAGTTACAAGATGGCCTGTGGTTATGCAATGCTGCTTTCTATTACTAGTGGAATGGATGATCTTAGAGACATAGCTGTTTAAATTCTGCACAGCATCATCAGGGTGCAGCACTCAGCAGGACACCCAGGCTGGGGGAGAGATCTTTGGCTTTTGTTTCCTGTACAATTATAATGATTTTTTTTTTTGGCAGAAAGAGCCCTTCCAGCAGTCTTCTACATAATGGGACAATCCCTTCATCTTAGATTCTTATTTCTTTCAACCCCACACAGCTGTGATTTACTAACGTAATAAGCATGAGACACATTAAAAGAGCCCTTATTATTTGTATGATAGTTCCAGCTATACTAATTGGATGGATTCTTCACACCTGTACCCTCTCCTAGAAGGAGAATATCAAACCTCTTCAAATATCAAACCTGTGTTCTTCTTAGTCACTAAACTAATGACACGCAACTTTAATCCATTGCATGGATGCCTGTGCTATTTTTTTGCAAGCAACTGCCGGGAATTTTATAAGTAACTTAATAAACATTTATATAGCCCCATTATCACCTTTACAGGTTATTTTCTGAAGAATTTAAAAGGACGGTCCCTGCCCCCAAAGAGCTTGCCTGTCTAAATTTGACAAACAAAGAAGAGAAGAGATAGTAGACAAAGAAAAGAGGTAGGAGTGGCTGAGGAGAGAAACGATCCAAGAAACAAATTAGTCTTATTCTAGTGGAAGATGTAGGGAGAGATTTTTAAAGACACCAAGACAGACACATATGTTCCCTTTCTGCCTTTGAAAATCTCTTCATAGAGAATAAGGTTAGGCAAGTGGAAGGGGCAGAGAGCAAAGACGTGAAAACGCAAAGAAGGAAAGAGTGGGAGAGGAGTGGGCTTTGAAGAGGAATCTAAAGAAATGGTAAGAAGGTGCTGATGCATGGGAAGAAGGGTGTTGCCCCTCTTCCAGGGGGAGAACAGTACAAAAAAGACACTAAGGTGAAACTCAGAGAAGAGAAATGGAGTGACAAAGGCAAGAAATCTGGAGCAAGTGCCAGGGTGAGGTGAGAGCAGCTAGCAATAATAATTGGGATAGAAGCAGAAACAGGATTTTTGAAGGTAAGTCAAAGAGCTTGAGTATATGTAGAAAGAAACAGACTTGCATGATACCCACATGAGGGAAGAAGGACGTTGGGTTAGACATAATGGTAGAGGCCACAGATGGGCAATAAAAAAGTGATGACCCACCAGGATCAGTCCCTGGAAGATGGCTGTAACTATATTTACCTGTGCCTCCTCAGGAACAGGTGATCACATCTCTAATTTGCCATGGATCACCATTTGCAGACAATGGGAGTGGCAGAAACAGCAAGGACCAAGACACCACTTCCCACTACTTGCATTGGCCACAAACAGCGGTCTGCAACTCACAAGAGCTGTGATTGCCTGATACCTGCAGAGGTGCATGTAAATATAGAGAAGGGGCCCACCAAGGGCAAACCTTGGCAGTCTGGTTACTGTGAGCCAGTATTTGTTCACCCATGGCCTATGACATATCCTGTATGTTAGTGAAAAGTACATAAAAAGGGGGACCATGAGTTGAGGTGTCTCCCCTTCTAAATTGAATTAATGCTTCTCTGCAGTTCACAGCCCATATTTCTGACCACATCCCCCTATCTCTGCCCAGTCATCAGGCAAGTGTCACCTGTTATGCAGCTGAGAGTAAAATCTCATCTGACGCACAGAGCCAAGCTTCATCTTCTTTGCCATAGTGCTTTTCACAAAGGATTTGACAAACATAGGTGCCTGCATGTGCCCTCTGTGTCCACTGCTCTAGGCCAAGCATTCTCAACAAGGGGTCCATGGCTTCCTGGGGGTTCACAAACCCTTTCACTTGAGCCAAGGTGCCTGTGGCTAAAAACCAGAGCCTGAGCCCCAGTTCCTCTCATAGGGCTGCAGACAGGAGTCATGGAGTTGAAACCATGATTCCTGGCTCCACCATGGGGCTGAAGTTGAGAGCAGCAGAACTGAATTCTGGAGCCCTGAGCCCCTGACGTTCCCCATGGAGCAGAAACCCTGAGCTCATGAGCAGAAACAGGGGAACAGATGGTAAGAACTGCCTGAATGGAGGACTGACTCCATGGCTGGTAGAGACCTCAGAGAACAGGGATGGCAGCCCCTAGCTATACCTCTCCCAACACACTGAGCTACCCCCTTCCCACACACAGTTCCCCTTCCTCTCCAGTGAGCTGTTATGAAACTTGTTGAACTAAGCCACTCGCTTATGAATTACAGTGTTGTGTGCCCTCCTCCTCCCCCCGCCACAACTCAGACAGGCAGATGATCTGCTGATGTGAGTCATGGAAAGGGGGTGGCACTCCCTCCCTGGACCCCACCATCAGACTGGCTCGAGCCCTGCTGCTCCCTGCCCTCACAAATTGTAAGTCAAACTACACCTATGTCTGAGTTCCCTGGCCCAGAATCCTCCCACACCCGACTGGGCACTGCAATTTTATAGCCTATTCTTTGGCGGGGCGGGGCTTCAGAAAGAGAACAGTTCGGAACCCTGCTTTAGCCAACAGTCTCCTCCTAGAGCAAGAAATAGAAAGCAGGAATTCTCATATCCAGCACACCGCAGTAGCCTTCCAGTTGTGTAGTCCCCTGGCAAAGTGTGTGTTGTATTCTTAGAGGATAATAAATGTATGTCTGTTACCAGTCATTCCTGTAACTCAAGTAGGAGCTAAAGATCCTGTGCTGATGGTTGAGGTCAGAAAAAATACTATGTGATCAACGTGTATAGGCACAAAGACAGAAAGTTGCACAGATAATCTCTGTCATGCTCCCTATCTTTTGAGTTCCAAACTTGGCAAATTTAGAGTTCTTTTTTCTCTCCCAGTAGCATTTTTGTATGGTAGGTATGTAAACAGATCAATCAATAGGATTGCCCCATAAGTCAGCACTTAAGACTACATGCCTGGGACACTTCTTAATCAGCTGCTGTGCTTCACCGGGTAAGTCACAAGTTTAAATCCAGCTCAGCTCAGTAAGTGTTAAAAGGGTGCAATCTTCAACTCTTTCCAATGTTATGTGCACAGTATGCAGCTAATGGAATCTTATGCCACCATGGATTGTTACAGAAGTTGGTAAATTGCACAGAAGGGGATGTAAGCCCTGAGTTGTGTTCCTTAAAGAGTCCCCTACTGATATGTGGACTCATGGGACTGGTGTGTGGGATAAACAAATAATTAGTAAAGCAACCACCAAGCTCTAATCAAGGTTTTCCATCCACCAACATTACTAAGGAAGGTTTGAGTGGGAGGGGGAATGGATGAATTTGTTAATTCTAAAGTTCTCTAAAGAAGTATAATTACACCATGCTGCTTCTGATCATTTTTTTTTTCCACACAGGCATACAATTCCCCAGTTAATTTGCTCATTTCCCTCTATGTATACTTCCTGTTCTACTAAAATGGCAACCTGCAGCACAGTTCCTACATCTTTCAACATCTCTTCCACAAGAACTGAAAGTGTTTCACAGGGATGAACCACCTTCCCTTCCCCTCCCCTCCGCCCTTCTTTGGAGACAGGCGGCTACCATTATAATCTTTTTCTCCTGGTGGAGTGCTTTGGCAGTAGATTTCTTTTACAGGTGGGAGTACAATTTCAAAGTGGAGAATATTGGTTTAGAAAGGGAGACATTTAGCAGAGCTAAGAATTATTGTTTTTAATAGCTGGGGAATTGATGAGAATCCCACTTCTTGGGTTGAGCTTGCAGATTAAACATGAATATCACTGGCTACCACTGATGCTGCCTTTTACCCCGTGGGACGCTGTGGCAGCTGAGGTAAGTCAAAGACACGTGAAGTTGACTCCAGGATTTAAAAAGGAAAGGGTTTTCAGAGAGGGTCTATCAATGCTAAAACTGCAAGCTCCAGCGCTGCTCAGACCGATCACCAATTTGTTGACCCCTTCAAGGACTATCACGTTACATGGGCTTCTCTTTGAGGGGCGGGATTTAAGGTTCTTTTTCTTTTGCAGGGATCAGAGGAGGGAAATTTTGGAGTCGTTTATTGGTACTGAGATAAGTTTCAAAATTTTTTATTTTTCATATTGTAAGGGCAGGTCACACTGGAGAACAAAGCAAGTTAAGATAGGCAGCTCCAGCAGTGTGGTGAGCATAGCTGGAGTCAACATAACTTAGTACAACTTACTGCAGCATCCCCCCTGTGGGCTGATCAATCAGAGAAACTCTTCTGTTGACTTCCCTTAATCCTTGTGACCCTATGGGGTCTATGTGAGAGTTACAAGTGGTCAGTTTAGCATGTCCCTGCTCGACCCACTAAATCAACCACATCTGTGAGATCCATCTATGGAGCTTCAATCTACCTATAAGTGTAGACAAGCCAATACTGTGCTAAGAAAATAGTCTGTTCAGTGCTTTTTACATAACTATCTAATTAAGTCAAATATGGCCCTATTTGGGCACCAATTTCATAAAGCACCATGATTTAAAAGCACCAGAAAATATGGCAGTTGCCCTAGTTTGAAAACTGAACCACAGTGTTTGGTATTCACTGTATTTGTTAAAAATGGCTCTGGCTTGTTAGGTTCATCTTCTCTGATGCTATTTTCTCTTCTGGGTATAATGTTCACATCTCCCAAGGAAGTGTTAAATTCTGGTATGAATTAAATCATTGACTTTGGGTAATATCACTAAGTGTTAGCCTAGACCTTCTTTGCATTTCTCATACTCAGTCTTCCTTGTAACATTCCCTCTATGTTGAATCCATTTTGAATCCAATGTAACTCTAGTCTCAATTATGATAACCTACTATCTAGTTGTCCTGCACAATCCCTAAACCATCCATCCTTTGCTGCTCTATTTTCATCAAGGACCTGGCCTTGGTATCTAGATAACAGCCTGCTAGAGGAGATTTCTTCCTTTCACATGCCACAATACATCTTTTCTCTTCCAAAAAGATTTCTGAAGCTCCTCAAACAACCTCACTACAAAATAATGTGTCCATGTGCTCTGTCCGTGATAGCCACCTTTTCTTCTGGCACAGCTTTGAATGAATGCCAGCTTATTTATTAGGTTCATCTAAACATAAAGCAAACAATTCATTATTCATGTAAAGCCCTTCTGTGCATCTTTCCTATACAGCAGGTATAATAGCTGCCAGAGAACTCTGTGATTTCTTTAGCAACCAGTTCTGTAGTCATTGTGCAGCAACCAAGTTCTAACAAGTGTAATGTATTTCCAGTCCAGGATCCAGAACTGTTGATGTAGCTGAACTGCACAGAGAATAAATTAGGAATAAATTGCAATAAAAATGTGCAATGGTGGCTTTAGGCTCAGGTATGCAGTCCCATGATCTTTTTGTTATTCTATGAATATGAACCCTATGCTATGCTGAGAAGACTTCTATAATTTATGCTGGCTACAAATGGTATCAGACTGCTACAGGAGATAGAAACTGAACACCAGGATCTATGTGAGATCCCAGCCGCATCTCCTTTCCTCTGACTACAACTTCTTTTCTCAATTCTACCAGGAGCAGCAGTGAAGATGAGCAACATTAGAACTCTGCACACTGGTTCTTCATGACTAGAGAATCTATTGTTGAAGTGACTCCTCCTTGAGTTGGTTAAACTCGCTTCTTAACCAGATTGTGCTGTCATTGTAAAAGTAGTCAGACCCCACTGGAGGAGCTGTTCCTTAGTATCTTTGGCTAAGTCTACACTACAGTGATCTGTTGACAGAAGCTGCCGTCAGAAGTGCTCTTCCGACAAAACTTTTGTCAACAGACCATGGACACACATGCAAGTCAATTGCTATGTCGATCCTCTCTGTCGACAGAGAGCAGACAGACTGCCCAGCCACTCTCTCAACAGAATGGCCAACTGAAAGTGACCCGGAAGCCCTGTCTGTTGACAGAGGGCCCCCCAGAGCATCCACCCAGCTTTTTGTTGACAGATTCTATCAAGAAAGATGTTCTGCTTTATGGTGGCAAGGCAGACAGCTGTCAGTAAAAGTGCTGACTTCTGTCGACAGTATGTCGACAAAACGCACTTTTAGTGTGGACACTCCACAGGCTTTGTCTACACATGCCTGTTTTGTTGACAAAACCCTGTAGTTTAGGCATAGCCTTTGAGATCTATATGCTTAAATGCGCAAAGAATTCAGGAGGTCTGCATATCATGAGATGATCAGTAGCCATGTTTCTATGCAAACAATTGAGTTGATTAGATCAATGGCCATGATTACCCACATATTGGCCATGTCTACACTAGCCCCAAACTTCAAAATGGCCACACAAATGGCCATTTTGAAGTTTACTGATGAAGCGCTGAAATGCATATTCAGTGCTTCATTAGCACGCGGGCGGCCGCGGCACTTCGAAATTGACACACCTCGCCGCTGCGTGGCTCATCCCGACGGGGCTCCTTTTCGAAAGGACCCCGCCTATTTCGAAGTCCCCTTATTCCCATGAGCTGATGTGTGTTACTGAAAAAAATGTTCTTACCGCTCTTCAAAGAGAAACAGTCGAGCTGGCTTTTATACTCAAATTTGGCACATTAACACATGGTTTAAGCCAGGATGGGAACTTTCAAGTCACTGTAGGGGCTCGTCTGCATACTTGGCTTAATCTAATTCTTGACCTTCCCCCAACCCCTCCACTCTCTGATTTGCTCACCTTGATCATTTTTTTCTGATTTGTCCACCTTGATTACTATTTTTGGTTCTCTGTGCCTTAAATATTGTGTCTGTTCTGGTATGGCTATGGTCTGAAGAAGTGGGCCTGTCCCACGAAAGCTCACCTAATAAACTATTTTGCTAGTCTTTAAAGTGCTGCTTGACTGCTTTTTGTTTTGATAGTGTATAGACTAGCACGGCTCCCTCTCTGTTACAAATACATACAATGTCCAACACAGTAATTTTATTAAACAGGAAGTAAGTATAACAGAAAAAGGTCAAACAGTACTCTCAGGATCACTGGTATCCACACTGATAATATCTGGGAATTTCCCCAGTCATGTGATGCGATGTAGCAAGAGTAAAGTTCGGTGTTCTATTGGTACAAGTACTTTGCAGGGATCCTTGACAATCTGTTACCATGATATCCTGGGTGCAGCAGTTGGCAACTTGGTTGACAGCTTCAGTTCAGTCCAGATGACATGGGATAAGATAGTAAGTCCCTTCACAAATTTAATAGTAGCAGGTACTAACATCCTCAAACCTTTGCCCTCTGGCTTGAGAACATTGTTCAGGGAGTAGGGATCTCCGAAACAATTTCCCTGACTAGCTAAATAACAGATGGTGCACTCTGCAAATGAGCCTCAGGTTTGGAGATGAATCTGGACACCTCAGTCACTAAACAGATGTGGATGATTGCTGCTGGCAGGGGTCCTCTGCATGCAAGAGTTAGGCTGCCTCTGGTCCCAGGAGTTCCCCAAAGAGAAGCAGGGTTCAAAGAGCAGATTACAAAAACTCTATTAAAAACAAAACAAAAAAGCAGTCATGTAGCACTTTAAAGACTAACAAAATAATTTACTAGCTGATGAGCTTTCATGGGGCAGAGCAACTTACTCAGATATGGAATTCAAATCTGAAGTAGTGGGTCTGCTCCACAAAAATTCTTCACCTAATGAATTATTTTGTTAGTCTTTAAAGTGCTATGTGTCTGCTTTTTTATTTTGTGAAGATACAGACTAACATGGCTATCTCTCTGTACTAAAAGCCCTATCTTTAGTCTTTATCCAAGCACTCAGATAGCCATGGCAGGCAGGCAGCCCTGGACTGGCAGAGCTGAATCATTTACCTAGGGAGCTAGGGAGTTCCATTGCTTGGCTGGGTGGGAAGTTTTCCCGAGAAAACTCTGTAGACTATGAGTCACCTTGAAGAGGAAAAATGTCAAACTGAGGGATGTTGCTTCCAAGTCCACAGGGACCAGTTCTCAGGAGACCTTGCATGCAGATGTGAGACTCACCAGCTCTCCCACAGCCAGTCCTGCCCTTTCTTTGGCTGGCTCCAAACTATTCCAAAGTAGTGTTTCCCCTTTCATGGTGCTCCCAAGAGTGGGCAGCTCACTTCCTACTGGTCAGGCTAGCTCTTCTTCCCTGGCTTTCACTTCTGTCATTTAACTCTGCCCTCCTCCTTTCTCTCAGGTACAGCGTTCCTTCTGAGCGGGCAAGCTTTCCCTTGCTCCCCTGGCCCCTTTCAGGTCTGATTCTGCCCTTGGTCCCCTTTTTCCCTGTGTGAGGAGACTTCTCTCCCTGAGTCACAAGCACACAGAGACTCAGGAATACTCTTTGACAGATATGTCAGTGACTGTGTTCAGATCTCCTGGCCATGCTCACCTGTTTGATAAGGCCTTTCTCCAACAGATAGCATATTCACTATTTGTAGTTGTGGAGGTTGGAAAGGATAAAATGGAAGACGAGAGGAAGAAGATGAAAAAGAAATAGAAACACACACCCAGGAACAAGAAAGGCTGTGAAAATAGTCCCATGAAGGGTACACTCCTTGCTATCCTTAATTGTTCTACTGCATATAGATACCAAGATGACAGGCATTTAGGAACAGAAAAAATGCACTTCTAATTCTCAAGCACTTTCTGGGGTGCCCAGATTTCTCTGAAATGTGTGCCAGGTAAGAGTAGAAAGATTGTTTTGTATAATCTCATCTCCCATTCATTATTGTATAGCATCCCAGTGACAACTACATGTTATATGGAAGAGGAATAGTAGGAAAATGATGTGTTGGTGGCTCCTGTAAATATGGTTTATCAGATGGCAACCTGGAGGAGAGTTGGAACTATGCCACAAACCATCTGGACCACCAAGAGCTATTCCATATCTGCCACTGTCACCCAAACACAGTTCAGGAACTAACCATTTATAGATTGCACTCTAATATAGGTACAGTACTTCTGTCCTAGTTTGGTCTCAAATGGTAACAGTCCTTAGTTTCACAGGACAAAATGTCTGAAGTTTGAGATTTACTCATGGAGATTATTGTCTAATAGCTAAATGTCATTAAATACAAAATTCACCAAGTGTTTTCTCACTCTCCCTTTGTGTTGTTACATCCCTGCCCTCATGCTGATGTTGTCTTCTATGTGTATTTGTCTTGAGTGCCTTGCTCTTCTTTGGCTCCATAGCAATAATAGCAGCCAAAATAATGATTGTGATAAAATTTTAATATCCTAACTCACCTTAAGATCATCATTCATTGCTAAAATAATTGAAAATGTAAATATCGCTTAGATGGACCATTTATAAAGATCATTCTGCAATTCACCATGGGACTCCAATCTCTATAATCGTAAATTAGCTTGCTTTTATTTTCAGCAGAAAAATGTTACAAATTAGGAACTAATTGTCCCATGATCGATCGATAATTTTCCCTCCCATTGTGTGGGGAAAGCTACTAGATGGCAAGCATTCCTCTCACAACAGGGGGGGAAAGTATCAGTCAATTATGAGACAATTAGTTCCAATTTCCACTATTTTTGCATGTACTGACAAAATTGCCTTAAAACTGTAAAAATAGTGATTAACCATAGACAGCATGGCTTTTAAACTTAAATATCAAACCTAGAAGCAGACTCTTCCAGAAGCCATTGTTTCTTGGAGAGGTGACATTAATGAAATAATAATTACTATTTGACATCAATTAGTAGAGGCTGTCATGGCCAAGTCAAATTGCACTTGTGGTTTTTCAAGGCTGCTCATGATTCCAGCTTTGACATGACATGAAATGTTCTTGAAAATCTGAAGATTGACCTTAATTAATTAATTTAGACTGTGCATCACTGACAAACCCTTTGCTTCATTACAGCACCCCAAAAATACCTTCAAAAAAGTTCCTTTAATGAAAACATTTTTGGAACAAAAAACATCACAAACTGCAAGGATTAAGACATAATACTCACTAGGTCACCTTAATTCTTGCCTTTACAAAATGATAATGTATCACTAATCAATATACAAGATGTCAGAGATTTATTCAGGTAACTTATGTATGCATATTTACACAACGTATATGAAGTTGGTATTCATGAGCTAAATTCACAGTCCTATTATAAATGCCTTTTATCATGTGCCTTTTGAGAATCTCAATATTTGAATCCCTTATTGCTCCCATATTTGCAAAGCTTTGGAGCTGATCTTCGTGATTCAGTTGAATGCAAGCATCTTTCCAATTAGAATACTTGGGTGACAAATTATGAAGCTTTAGTACCAAATACCAATCACTTTCAAGTAAAATGTTTTTTCTAAATGCCAGCCATATAAACTCATCATTGGATCTGAAAGACTAATTCCCACATATTACTAGTAACATAGGCCAGATTTTATGCCCTTTGGTACACAGCCATGTTTAACCCTAGCATTCAACTTCACTTCCACTGACCACACTGCCTACAGTAGATTTTCACAAATGTATCTGCCTGGCCTTGGGAATTTAGTAAATAATTGAGCTGATGCTGATGCATGTTAGGAATAGAATCCAGCCCGCTTTCTGTTAGTTGTTTGGCCCTGCAGATGTAACAGCAAGAAAAAAACATTCAATACTGGTCTAGGTACTTTAATCATTAAAGTCAGCAGATATGACTCTGAATATACACAGAGAGCATTTTTTTTCCGAAAGAAGGTGCCTTTATATGTAGTCACTTGTCAGAAGCAAACTGTAAAGTGCCAGTTATTTCACAAACTAATTCTAAGGATTAACTACGCTGTGAGGTAAATCTAAATTGTACTTTTCAGCTCCCCATATTTAACATTTCATTGCATGTATCATCCTCCATGTTCCTAATTAATTTTACTAGTCCCATGGTTACTGAGTGCAGAAATTTGGACAAGTAAGAAATATCAATTGAAGTAAAAAGCAAATGGGAAAAAAGTGAATTCGGAACTGTGGCCTACAGATACTAAAGAAACTATATTAATAGCATCTGTCTTTCATGAATTTTACAATTTCTGTTGTATTATTCCCTATGAATTTTATTACTTCATAATTAACCTCTATAGGTTTTTGTTAGTATGTAGGCTGTGTTAAAGGCAGTGACTTGACAGTAGCTAAATACGTGAATATAAATTGGTTTTATGCAGTACACACACAAGAATTTTATTGATTATAAAGGGCTTAATTATTTGTAGAATTACTCTAAAATTATTTTGGAACAGCAAGAACTCTCTCTGGACTATATTAAAATTGCATGCCTAAATGCAGTTGAACATTAATTTTTATGTGAATTCTTTGTTTTGTGCAGCAGTATAAAAGAAGTCTGTTGGAAGTAAATATCAGGGGAGTACAAATGCAGATTAAAGCTTCAGGAAACAAGATGTAAGTGTGAAAGATGACAGAGTGATCATGTGGGAGGAAATAGCTCTAGCTTTTTTCCCTCTTTATTCTATTCATAATTATGGCTAAGCACAAGGCCAGAGTCATCTTACTGCAGCATTTGCACATAATCATGAAAGATTCTGGGGTTACATTATATGCATTCAGATATTTTGACATGCTCCATAATCTTACCAATACTGATACACAGCAACAATGTCAGTGTCTGGAGAGGCAACTTTGTCTTCAACACAGTTTCCTTTAATATTAAAAAAAACAGATTATGAACAATTTCTGTATTTAGGGTCAAATCCTGCCTTCAGTGCATCTCCCACGTAACAGGGACTGGCTAGACTTCAATGGGACTGTTTGCAGGGAATTTGTACACCAGGGTGATGGCATCAATGTAACCTCAACTACCATTTTTAGACTGTTACATCTGCCTTATAACTACCGTACTCTCTCTGGCTATTATGATTCCCTCTTTGCATGGTGAGATGGGAATTACAATTAAGTCAGTAAATCTGTAATTTTCAAAAGCACTCACTTCAAAGTATATGTGCAAAAAATAAGCAGTCCTGTAGCACCTTGAAGACTAACAAATTTATTTTTACCCACTAAATCTCTGTACCGCGTAAATATATTTGTTAGTTTTTAAGACAGACTAGCATGCTTAGCCCTCTGAGACTATCTGAAAGTGTATGGTAGACTAATGCTCTCACTGAAGTCAATAGAAGGTTATCTGATGACTTCTTTGACAGCAAAGAGATTCTAGTGCTGAGCAATTTTGAAAATATCACCCAGAAACTGAAAGTTGACTGATGCTACTTTATCATGATATTGGGCAGATGTACTCTGTAGGCATGCTGCAAAATGACAATTAATGGAAGCACATGCAATAAGGAGAGTAAAACTGAAATTCTATATGCCTTATATGCTTCTCAACTCAGTCACTGCAAATCCACTTCTGATCCAGAAACCGTGTTCTTTGGAAGAAAGTTCATTATTGTTTTGAACCAGGAGTTGATATTCACTTGTGTTATCTGCCTAATGGAGGAAATGTGTACTTCTAGAGCTTTAAAATGGTCATGTACTGATAATAAGGCTTAGTTACTTTCTTTCTGAGTGGCTGTTTTTCAATTTTGTGTGTGATTGTGTGACAGGAGACTGATGACAGTTTTAAGGTTTTAACCTTAAAGTTTTAACCCTACTACAGTCCTGGAGAAATGTTTTGAGTTGCAAATTAGTAGCTTTGGCCTGACTACACAAAAGGAATTCGGTGTTGTGTTGCTGGGCATTACAGAAGAGCTAGAAAATCAATGAGATTCGCAAAACCTGAGTTAGACCCCTAGGCTGTCTATACAATGAATGTGGGGAGGGAAAGGCACCTTTGCAAAAGCCAGAATTCTAGTTAGGAGCCGCTTAAACTAAACAGTGTGCGATGTTGAGCAGAAGCATGTGTGACCCTTTCACAGAGATTTTAGCATCGTAGAAGATTAGGGTTGGAACAGACCTGAGGAAGTTATCTGGACCAAACCTTGCTTAGCTAGGTCTCTAAGTCTGGGCTGCAGATTTTTAAATTAAGCAATAGCTTCAACAGGAGAAACTGAAAGAATCCCACATCTGACTATCCCATAGCATTTATATCCCTTCTTCACCCTGAGGCAGAGGAAAGCATCATAATACCTGGTCTCCCACATCCCAGATAAGCATCCTCAGCCCTGGGCAAAAACATATAGCTGAGGTCCTTTTCTGGTTCCATAACTATTTTGTGTGAACTTTTTTAAGGGGGCCAGGCCAGTAGGTGTGCACAAAGGGCAACTACTAGATAAGCCTCTACATGCAATTTAGTTAACCAACGTCAGTCTTGTCCTGGGTTTGTGAATTGCTCTCCACTGTAGCAGGAGATAGACAGCTGGGTGCCTTGAGAGAGGCAGCAATGCACATATCCAGAAGCAGAAACCTAGATACCTCTGGGAACTTCTACAGAGAATATTTAGCTACCTTGAATTTTGTGTACCACAGAGATGTCAAAAATGGCATTGAGATGCCAAAAATATGGATTTAAGTACCTAATAGCTTGGAAATGTGTCTGTGGTTGGTAATCATTTTATGAGGCCATGCAACATGTTAAATTGAAGCTGAAGGTATGGGTTCAATGCTCAGCCATGTTGTTCTCAAGACAGACACAATTAGATACTCAATATGATATACCTGGCAAGCCTCAGAAAGCAGTTTTAATATCGATTATGTACTGCTGTCAGTTGGCCTGCTAGTTCCTATATATTTGAAGAACTGCTGCTGGGATCTATTCTTAATATCGAAAGATTTCAAAGTCCAGAGGGGTTCATTCTGATCATCTGCTCTGGCCCCCTATATAAAAACAGGCCATAGAATCTTTTCCAAAATAATTCCTGGAGAAGATATTTTAAAAAATAGTCAATCTTGATTTAAAAGTTTTCAGTGATGGAGAAACTGCGGCAGGTTTTGGCCAGTTGTTCTGATGGTGAATTATTCTCACTGTTAAACTATATGCATTATTTCCAGTCTGAATTTTTCTAGCTTCAGCTTGTAGCCACTGAGTCATGCAGTATGCCTTCTCTGCTGTGTTGAAGACCCCATTATTTCTTCATCTTGTCGTACTTGCAGTCACCCCTTAATCTTCCCTTTGTAAGCTAAATAGATTGAGCACCCTGAATCTATCACTATAAGGCA
The DNA here is from genome assembly GCF_033958435.1 of Carettochelys insculpta. Classification (NCBI taxonomy): domain Eukaryota; kingdom Metazoa; phylum Chordata; order Testudines; family Carettochelyidae; genus Carettochelys; species Carettochelys insculpta. The sequence goes on along the minus strand of NC_134137.1, from coordinate 304,846,558 downwards.
GGCTTTCTACTCCTTTAATCATTCTTTTGCTTCCTCTTTGAACTCTGTCCAATTTGTTAACATCCTTCTTGAATTGTAAAGTGCAGAACTGGATGCAATAGTCCAGCAGCAGTGGCAACGATATATAAAAATAAATTAATCTCTCCACTTCTCCATGTCCCAGCATTTCATTAAGTCTTTTCGCCACATCATCACAGTTGGAATCCCATGTTCAACCGGTTACTCACTGTGGCTTTTCCATCTCTACATTCGCACCCTACATATGCTTCTAATAACCTCTGTACAAAATATGCCTTATAAGGTACATTTGAAAACTATTACTTCACTGTTCATATATGATTGTGATGAAATGTGGATAACAGCATTACATATAAAGTTATGACCATAAAATGATATTATGTCTGAAATGTGCTTACCAGACAAGTCAGAGTTAACCTGTTTCTCAAAGACAGAGGACACGCTGATGCGTATAGCCAGGTGTCATCAAAGTTGATAGTCGATCAGCTATCAAATGGCCTTTTTTGGCGAGGAATGGGGGAAGAACAAACAGATCATGGAATCTCTTTTTCTGCCAGACTCTTTGTCTCTATCCTTGGTGAGAATGAGCTTTCTCAGAAGGTGACCATAAGGAAAATGCATAGTCAAAGGGCAACTGAACTATGAATTAGTTTAAAAGCAGCACAGATTATCTCCCTCTATCCATCTCTTTGCCTTTTTCATTTAAGAAGACAAAAGAAACAGCTGTTGGACTTTGAGTGCAGATCCGGCCAGAGAATTTAGTCAGCAATGTTACTGGATATGTGTGGTAAAAGATTTGACCTTGAACCGAGTCTAGTTCACTGTTTTAATATTTTGGTATAACATCTTTATCGTAACCTTCCATTCTTCCAAAAACATAGCTACAACACTATCTCTACAATGAGCTTAGAAAAGTTCTTTTTTGGCTCAGTGTCTGACATTTATTTGAAAAAGACAAAACTCTGTGAAGATATGCTATTTCATTAATGGGGAGATAAATGAGGAAGAAATATATTATTAACACCAGAACATTTAAACCTGGAAAGAGATCATTTATTTCAGAAATCTGGAGACACTCTGCTAATGCTTCCATTTTGTTAATGATGAATTCACTTCATTTAAAGAAAAATCTAATGGACTTTGGTAAGTTTTCAGAGTAATGTGAAATCTTGCTCCATTCCCAGTATATACTTATCCTGTCCCTACTGTCACTGAAGGTTAATAATGTAGTGTCTCGCCTTCATTGTGCTATAGTCTATAGCTGGAAACAGAAAATGGTATGCAATGAAAGTAATTTTTACTTGCCAAGAATTAACTTTCAAGCAGGGTGCCCCAAGGCTTGGTTCTGGGACTGGTGTTGTTCAACATCTTTATTAATGACCTGGATGAGGGACTGTATTGCACCCTCAGCAAGTTTGCAGAAGACACTAAGCTAGGGGAAGAGGCAGATACATTGGAGGGTAGAGACAGGATCTAGAGTTACTTGGATAAATTGGAGGATTGGGTCAAAAGAAGTCTGATGTTGTTCAACAAGGAGAAGTGCAGAGTCCTGCACGGGGAATGGAAGAATCCCAAGCATTGTTATAGGCTGGGGACTGATGGGCTAAGCAGCAGTACACTGAAAAGTGACCTAGGCATTATGATGGATGAAAGGCTGGATATGAGTAAACAGTGTGCCCTTGTAGCCAAGAAGGCTAACAGCATATTAGGGTGCATTACGAGGAGCATTGCGAGCAGATCTAAAGAAGTGGTTGTTCCCTTCCATTTGGGACTGATGAGGCTACATTTGGAATGTTGTGTCCAGTTTTGGGCCCCCCAGTATAAAAAAGATGTGGATGTGCTGGAGCAGGTTCAGCAGAGAACAACAAAAATGATTAAGGGGCTGGAGCACATGACCTATAAGGAGAGGCTGAGGGATTTGTGCCTATTTAGTATACAGAACAGAAGACTGAGGGGTGATTTAACAGCAGCCTTCAACTTCCTGAAGGGGTGCTCTAAAAGGATGTAGAGAGATTGTTTTCAGTGGTGACAGATAGCAGAACAAGGAGCAATGGTCTGAAGTTAAAGAGGGAGAGGTATAGGTTGGATATTAGGAAAAACTACTTCACCAGGAGAACAAGAAGTCCTGTGGCACCTTATAGACTAACATATTTTGGAGCATAAGCTTTTGTGGGCAAAGACCCGCTCCATCAGATGCATGAGTGGGGGGAGGCTCCAGAGGAGGATTTAAAGAGGGGGTGCCAGTAAGAGGGAGGGCCATAGCTGACAAGCTCTATTCAGAAGCAGAGGAGTAGGTTGGATATGAGGAAAAAGTACAATGCCAGAAGGGTGATGAAGCACTGGAATGCATTGCCTAGAGAGGTGGTGGATTCTCCATCCCTAGAGGTTTATAAGTCCTGGCTTGATGAGGTCCTGGCTGGAATGACTTAGTTGGGGTTGATCCTGCTTGAAGCAGGGGGCTAGACTAAATGACCTCCTGAGGTCCCTTCCAGCGCTATGATTCTATGATTCTTTATTTTAGTGGGCTTTTTTCTAGAATGTGTTTTGTAATTATGATCAAAGCTGAGTGTATCATGTAATCATCTGGAAGCAAACTTCCAACATTTGATGCTGATTAAACTACTGCAGTTGGAGCACAGACATTGAAGTAATGTTGATAATTATTTGTCAGGGTTTTATACCCACCCATCAAAAATTATTCTAGTGAGGAACTTGCCATAACAGGATTTTAAAAAATAGTTGTGATCTTTTTAATTTGTCATAGGATGGTAAATAAAAACAGTTGGTACCTTGCAGAGCACTGTATTTATTCCTTTAAACTGATAATACTTTTTAATGGCATTGATGATGTTCAAAGTTAGTCTATATGAAATATTTTGAATTGGCCAAAGATCTCGAACTTCTCTGAAAGCCTTCATATTACTGATAGGAAGAGAAAAAAAAAAGACACTTTCCAGTAAGTCTGTCATAGGTCAAGCTGCTGTGCTTAGCATGTCTGTACTCCTCACCAATTCTGAGTTAATTCTGAATGGAAAGGAGTAAAGAAAGGCAAGGTAGGCCTGCATTTCTCAAATCTTCTGCCTTGCGGGGCGGCACTACTGCTTTATCAACAGGAGATGCTCCACCAGATCATTTTGCTGCTGCTGAGCTCAACCCACAGTGTACCCCATTCTGGGACCTGATAGTCCCACAGCATACAGAACAGAAAACCATGGAAACTTGACAGAATTAGCCTCTGGCCTGCACATCCTGAGGAAAAGCCAAAAGAGGATGTACTTTGATGAGTTTCAGACTCAGTGAAACCTGAAACTGACAAGTTTCAGCAGCTTGCAGGGTGGGGAGGGGGGTTCACTGTGAACATTTCACACATTTCTAATAGGCATGTCTTGAAAGGATGAAAAAGATTTCACCTATTAGAAGCAGTTCAAGTTTCTTTTCATGAACACTTTAGAACAAGCCAAGCAGAATTCTAATGAGGTCAGCGTCCTTCTGAATGGCCCCATGCTCCTTCCATTTTCCTGTGTGATATCCAGATTTCAGCTTCAGCATGTCTGTATTTGAAAGGGGGAAGTACTACATCTGCAGCATATTCCCTCTGCTCCAGCACTCCAGCCCTGTCGATGGGGAGGAGGCAAGGTTAAATCAAGGGTATAACACCCCTCAGTAGGTTATGTCAACTCCATCCATAAGAATTTCCAACACCTCTCCTTTCTGATTATGTCCCTTTGGCTTTGTCTATACCAACACATTTACAACAATGCTTTTGTCTTTCATAGGTATTTAAAAAGCCCCCTCTCCCAAAGACAAAAGTTTTGAGACGACAAGTGACATCGTGAACAGCTCATCGTCAGCAGGAGCAATCTCCCGTTAACAGTGTGAACTGCGCTCATGCGGGAGGGTGCATTTTGCCCACAAAAGTTCTGACAAAAGCTGTGTCTACGATACAGACAAAACTCATGGAGCATCCACACTACAAATGTGTTCTTTCGAGAAACTGTTCACAGAATGCAGCAGTTTTCTGGGGAGAGTTAAGTCACTCCTGTACTAGGCATAACACCTCTGTTGACAGATTCTGTTAAAAAAAAATAATGTAGACAATCTAAGGGGCCCTCTGTTGACAGAGAGGGCTTCCAGTTTGGTTTGCAGAGCTTCCAGTTGGCTGTTCTTTTGACAGAGGGCTGAGCAGTGTGGCCGCTCGCTATCAACAGAGGGCATCAACAGGGGGAGCCTCTGTTAGGCGTGGACGCATTCTGTTGACAGAGATTCTGTTGAGAAATATGTCCTCACAGTAACTTCTGTTGATAAAAATCTATAGAGTAGACTGAGCCAAAAAGTATTTCCGAGGCCAGGCTTTTTGCAATAGGTACGTGTCACTAAAAGTGGTTTAGTGTAAGAAGAGCCTCAGAGGTGGATAGCAGGGGATCCCTCAGCAACATGACTTCTCTAGAAGCCATGAACAGGGACATCTGAGCAGAGTCAGGTGTCTCCATAAAGAAACTTGGTGCCTCTGATGAATCTCAAAAATGTTCAGATTTGTATGGTTGTAGACTGTTGAGATACTAAGGAATTAATAATGTCATATCTGCTCCAAAATGTCTGTATCGTCCCCAGAGGAAAGGTTAGGAAGAAACTGAATTCACACTACTGGAATGTCTAGTATGTATAAAGCTAATAGTTGTCTGTTGGGTATTCAAAAATCATGCACTGTTAACATTATTACACTTTTGGCAAATGCATTAGAATGTAATACAAGAAAACTCCACTTTTTCTTATAAATACACAAGTAATAGTCCATATAGGTCAGTGTAATCATAATAAAACTGTATCAGTACTGCCTTGGGACTCATAACTGAATTCCTTGGCTCCTTATTTCTTAACCTTAGTTTTGATTTTTTTTTTCGGTTGTGCTTGTGACTGTCACTTCATATATGGCAAATACTCCACTGTTTATAAAGCTTTTCCTTCAGAAACACACTGTAATGTCAAACTAAGCTTTATTTTACAAAAGCAAAGGACACTCATCATTCAGACTGTATGTTCCAGAACAGGGGTCAGCAACCTTTCTGAGGCAGAGTGCCAAAATTTGACTTTTGACGTATATGTACTGTCTGAGTGCCAGTGGTAATTTTTCAAGTTATTAATAGTCCTACTTGTAACAGCTTCACTAATAAATAAATGAAAATGCAGAGCTTCACCATTTAGGTAATGATTGGTAGAATTAGCTGGTCTTTTGTTCATCCACAAGCAGCAACACGTTGAGCAAGCTCCTGGCTGCATGAGGAAGGAGGGGCAAGACTGAGCTCCCGCCTCACACGCAAAAAAAAAATTGGCTCGTGTGCCGCTTTTGGCACCCATGCCAGGGAGGGTTGCTGATCCCTGCTCTATAATACTATCACTATAGTGGTATACCCACACTGTGGAATAAAGTATTAATATGATAATGGCAGCCATTGGGTGCCATTTCTGTCCACATAAATACTGTTCGGACACTTGAAATGTATTGCAGGGAACTATTTTTTTAGGATCTTTTAGAAGTACAACTTTCTTTTGCATGTACAGGTAGAAGGGTTTATGGCAAGTGTCGAGTATTTGTGCATACCTTATTAGACACAGCAACCTCTAACTGCACTGAGTCTAAAAAGGACTGTTCCTAGAGATCAGAGGAATCTATTTCTTTCATTGTTTTTCCTCATTTCTTTTAAGAAACCTTTCATATTTGGTCTTCCAGTGCATTTTTTGAAAAATGTGACTCCAAATTTATAAGTAAATAAAGTACAACATTTGTCTTAATTTTTAATTAGCTGGAAGTCATCTCTCTAAATTGTGCCTTCCATTACAAGCCAGAATATTCAACTGCCATGCCTGAAATAATGAAGCAATATATTACAATTAAACAATATAATTTTAATTTAATTATGATATATCATAGGCGCTGCTTCTGATTTAACTGACATTCATTCACAAAATACTATAACATAAAGTAACACTAAGATATACAGCTAATGGTTCTGCAAGTTTTATTTCATAGCACTTGGCATTAATCAACATATATGGAGACAGGTCCTTCCATATGAAATAACTGGCATGCTTTTAGCAGTGGGTAAAAATACTGCAATTTGTCTTTTGCTCTAATGAAATTGTGGTTAGTGACTGGGGGAAGTTACAGTCACAAGATCTGAACCAAAATCTGCTGAAACAAACATGAATATTTCCACTGACTTAAGTGTGCTTTAGATCAAGCCACTAGTGCCCCTACAGCTTATAGGCAGTAGATAAATAGATAGTCATGTTTGCAAATAACCAGCAGTGTCCAATAGAAACTCAAAGATCACCACGCCTGTGGATGTCATCCTTCCAAATTCACCACAGCTCCTCTCCCCTCCACCCCTGCTATAAATAAATGCACTGCAAATCTGAGTGAATAGGCCTTGACTTCAACTACCCACTTCTCTTTAATGCAGTCCAAATGTTACTCATCTTCCTGACTCTGCCCCTGCCCTTTCTATACAGCTGACTGGCTGGGACATCAGGAGCCCGTGAAGAGTCAGAGAGATCCTCAGCATCCTTTTCCTCCCCACCTCAGACTCCACCAGCTCAGAAGAACATTGAACTGCAGTTGTAACTATCTCATTATTTGTGAAAGAAAAAGATTTAGTGGAAGCAGCTGACAGATCTCTTTTTCCAAGAGTGGCAGGCAGGACAGCCCCAGTCTGGGACCCTGCCTCATCACTGCAGCATGGAGGATTGAGGAGTCACTATCCCAAGGGGAAGGCAGTACCCTCTTGTGAGCTCCAAGCATAGGAATACCACCCATCATAACCATAACATCGTACTCCTTTTTAGAGCACACAGCTCCATTCTCAGCCACGGCCAGCAGCTAAGAGGCCTCTGACATTTTAGCCCTTTTAAAAATAATCTCTCATAATTGTCTCATGGGTTTGTTCTTCGCCTTAGTCTTTACCACCTATCTTTGCTCCCTCTGCAGGGAGGAGCTCCTCAACCTCCAGAGTTTGTGCCAAGGCACAAATGATAGTCACAATGGATATTTCTCAGAAAAGAAGAGGAGCTGCCCCCTAGACAACAGCAGATCATGTATGGTGAGGTGGTAAGATAGAGTCTCCCAGTTCAGATGCAGGCTCTGTTTTCTGCTGGTGCCTAGATGTCCCATGCTCTTCCCCACTATTCTCAGGTGCCACATTCTTACCAGAGGCTTCATTGCTAGGAGTGGACAGGAACCCTTCAAATGATGTGGGCCATTGCACAAAAAACATTTAGGCTACGTCTGCACTAGCCAAAAACTTTGAAATGGCCATGCAAATGGCCATTTCAAAGTTTACTAATTAAGCGCTGAAATGCATATTCAGCACCTTATTAGCATGCGGGTGGCTGCAGCACTTTGAATTGATGCGGCTCACTGCCACGTGGCTCGTCCAGATGGGGCTCCTTTTCGAAAGGACCCCGACTACTTTGAAGTCCCCTTATTCTTATGAGCAGATAGGAATAAGGAGACTTTGAAGTAGCTGGGGTCCTTTCAAAAATTGGAAAGGACCATTTCAAAGTTTTGGGCTAGTGTAGACACAGCCTTAATGTTTTCAGAGGTAGCAAATTCTGTACAATCCACTCCATCTGTGTGGTACTTTAAAAATGAGTTCAAGAACTATTAAGGATTATTTAGAACCCCATAAGTCTGGTGCCGGAATGGCATAGCATGCCTCACACTTGGGTTCTTGCAGGCTAACAGAAATACCCTAACAGCAGAAACTGCCTTCCCAGAATGGGAGACAGCAGACACTAGCATCTCATTGGGAAGGCCATATGGGACTCTGGGGAAAAGTATTTTAGCAGAGGAAAGCATGGACTCCCTGACCCAGAGTCTCTCTGGTACCAAACAATTCACAAACTGTTCCTGGACCAGGAGAAGCACTACAGATTTGCACTTTTGAGAGGCAGATTTTATATTAGCACAGCCAATAACCTTACCCACACTCAGCATCACAGTCTCCCCAGTGCAGGAGAGATCAGACACCCAATAAACAGCATATTTGCCAGTCAAATGGCTAAATCCATTTGAAGTGGGGCCTCTGAAGGATCCCTACCTAAGGAAAATAGGGAGAACCAACAGTGCCCCTAAAACAAACAAATGCACTGTAACAAAACAAAAACCAAACTAACGGACACCCACCAGTGCACACAACATGCCACGAACTCATCTCCAGTCTCAAGGGAATGGTGGGGTGAGAGAGAATATAAATGAAGGCACAAACATAAACACAAATGAATTTATAGATGAGTGGTGGAGCTCTCACCTGCGGCATGGACGACTAAAGATACAGTCTTCATAGCCCAATGACTCTAACCACGTGTCCAGAGTGCAACAGCTTCAACCAGAAAGGTTGAGAGAGCCCCACATCAGAATATCCCATATCCCAGTGGTTAGAGCACTCATCCCAGACAACTGCTTTCTCCCCATCCTGTAAGGGAAGAATTGAACTGAGGGTTTCCAACATCACAGTTGAGTACCCTAAGTAAAGTGCTAAATGTTGTGAGGGAGGAAGTGCTCACCCTCACCAGCCTCATGCAAAAACAGCAGGGGAAAGGTTATAGACAAGAATTGCTCCCAGAAATAGGTGCCTTGCTGCCATCTCAAATTAGGCACTTACCTCCCTGGGAAGAAAGCGGCTTAGCACAAATCTCATTATTCATCACTGCTGATTGGCTACCTTGCGTGCTGACTTTTGTAGATGGCCATCTAAGGCTCCTATCTCTATCCATTTATTGTTCAGGGCCCTGGGCATCCAACTCTGGCTTTGTGAATAATGATGATTTTTCTAAGCACTCTAGTTAGGCACTGTGATCACAATGCCTAACTCCCCTTTTTTTTTTTTTTTTTTTTGCATTCAGGCCTGAGTTACTTCCGTACAGCTAAACAAATTCTATGTTTTAGTCCCATCCTTGTCATAGACTGGAAATGCTAGATTTTGGCCTTGATTTAGGAAGTCCCTTAAATGCATGTCCAAATGTTAAATGTGTGAGTAACCCGAACAAATTCAATGGCATTACCCATGCTCAAAGTTAGACTTGTACTAAAGTGACTTCCTGAATCGGGCTTATAAAAATAAACAAAGAGTCAATCCTGATTGCTTCACTAAATTGTATCGACCAACTGATGCCTATGACATAAGGTGAGAAGGATATGGGTTTAGATTTATGCATGGGCTAAGAGAAAGGGTTTTTTTCTTTTTTTGCTCACTTCATTTTCATATACAGTATTTCATTTTGTTCATTTGGTGGTTATTTAAATTTCTCTATGGAAGGCTGTAGGCCAAGTTCCTTTTGAGATTATGAGAGCGATTGTACACTCAGAGCAATAATGAATGATTGTTATCTCTCAAATCCCCTCTCCCTCTGGGTTTCTGAAATCAAAAATGAAGAATTATTAGTCAAATCAAAGATATTTAGGACACAGTGGAACATGAGTACAATGTGTTCAGAACCAAGGCAAACACTTCACCCAAACCTCGGGTGACACTAAAATTGTGCCACCTGAGCCCCGTAACAAGTCTTTGCTTTCTCCAATAGTTCAAGTAAAGGGTCTGCAGAATGCCCATAAAATAAACATTGCATTATAACTTTGTTAATGTAGGAGCATAAGTGCATCAACATTGTAGGTGCTTCAATCTGGCTTCAGTTAACTATCTCATATAGTTCATGAATGCACTGGTGAAACAAGGGAATAAATTTAAGATAACATGGTCTGAAGCAAATGTCATAGGAAATTATTAGAAGAGCAGTTACTTTCAGAAAGCAAGGCTCAAGGATGAATGCTAACCAAGTTCTGTATTATGTTCAGTTCTGCTTAACAGGGTACAACAGTACATTACTGGTTTTGCAAGAAATTTGTGAGATGTTTTACTTACATCAATATAATTTCTTGGCTCTGACTCTTCTCACCCCCCACAAACACATGAACAATTCTGTAAACACAATAGACTGTTTGTTTATCCTGAATTCCTGTCACAGAGTTTACTTACGTTTTCAAAATTAAAGGGCAAAGAGCTTAAGTCTACACAAGAGTTATAGCAACCATGCAGCATCTAACAGTTTCAACAGTTCAAAACTCAGCAGTGTTGGAGAAGGATCATAAGGTAATGACTACAGCTGATACTACCTCTGGAAAGGACGCTTCCCTGTAGTCTGATAAATATTGTATGAACCAACAAGAAGCAATATGCTAATGATGTGATATTTACCAAGTAAGCGGGAATATCAATTGATGCCCTGTCTTTTTGAGACCTGTTGATATCAGAACCATTTTAACTATTTAAATATTTTCTTTGGTTTCTATTTTTCCAGTTGTTGTTTCCCTGGGAACGAAAATGGTGAGTGAAAGTCGTCATGAGGCCCTGGCTGCACCACCAGCCACCACCATTGCAGCTTCACTGCCAATTAATGTCACAGAACCAGCCAGTCCTGGAGCAGGAGGTGGAAAAGAAGATGCATTTTCAAAGTTGAAGGAGAAGTTTATGAATGAACTGAATAAAATTCCATGTAAGTAAAAAGCTGCTGCTAATATTTCCACAGTTTAACTAGGAAATAGTAAAACAATATAGGTGGGACTTTTGACAAGTCGAGTTGATGTACCAGGAAAGCTAACACTTGGTTAATTATGTTTTCATTTTCTAATATATTAACTATATAGTTACATAATTTCCATAACATTATTATAAGACCAAGCCTCTTTACAACATATATGTGTATATTAATAATAATAATAATAATAATAATAATATGTAGGTTCCAAAAGCTGAAAATAAAATATAATCAATAAAATATTATAAGTATTTCTGAGGTGATATTACATATAATAGTTATAGAATTCCCTTTCATTTCACACAAATAGGTCATTTTGATACTTTTCTAAACTCAAATTGAGAAAGTTTATTTAATAGCAGCTATCGTAACAGTATCCATACTCTTAAAATATTAGCAAGTAGATACTGCAAGCAAATTAAAAGCATGTTTGATAAAGCTTTACATTTAACAGAATAGATTTTTTTTTCTTTTTAGAGGTTAAAACTTGTGCATAGGTATAATATAGTGTGACTAATAATGACAGGTAACAAATCAGAATATTAATCGATTTTTGTCTCTGAAATGGATCTTGGCAATCTGGCAGATGCAATTTTTACTAAATTGATAGCAAACAGCTTTGGTCTGTCACTCCAAATTCCCACTTGCAAGAATAGAGGTCTTACAGTGGCAAGAAGGCTGCATGTCATTAGTTTGGTAATCTGCACAGTCCAGCATGGATCACATTCAGACAAAATTGCCTGATAATATCTAAGAGAAAACAAAACTATTAGGAAAAACAAAAAAAGAACAAACATTTAGGAAAATGGTAACATTTGAGGATCTTTATTGTTTCCTTTATAGTGCATGGTGTTATCTAAATGAGGCAGCCTAGAATTTTGTATAGGCCGTACCTCTATTTTTCAGCTTCATGTTAATATGACTAACAGCATGAATGGTTGTACTATGCAAAATTCTGTAATTTGCAGGTATGGGAATAGAGTCCATAGACATACATTAACTTGAAGTGCATGCCTTCTTCCTTTTTAAAATAACAATGAAAACAAAGGGATAGCCTAATATTGAGCATTAGCTTTATATTTGAATAAAAAGCTCTGATGGGGCAGAGTGTTATGGACGAAGGAGGATTGGCTACTGTTATTTTCTAACCTTACTTGCTGGAATTTTTTTTAAAAATTCTACATTTCATGTGACTTTTCATAATACACAGAAAATGACAAATGTCTGTACCTTAACAGTTTCAACATGACTTGTTCTTACAACCTGAGTTAACTCTTAGAGAAATACCGTTTTGTAGTACAGTTTTAGAATGGATGAAAAAAGGGCTGTATTGCATGCAGAGTACCAGGATCTCTGGCAAGCCTCTAAAGAATTCAGTTAAGCCAACTGTCTGTATTCCTGCTTGCTGATGGAAGTGGATGAGATGACCAGTTTGGTCATTTTCATCTGTATTATCTGTTCTTTAGGTTATTCCTCTCCCAGGAAAAATCTGTGCATGGGGATAGAAGATGATACATTTTTTCCCTCACAAAATTTCCACCAGATCATTATTTTGGAAGAAAAAACAATGTTCCCTGTAAGCTGAGCACATGGGCGGCCATCCAGGAGAGATTCAGGTGCCATCCAGCTGATTAGCAGAGAGCCCACAGCTGCCCACGACTAGTAGCATGTGTTTTTATTGGTGGAGACATCTGCATATGTCCTGGTGCACATAACAAAATTTATTCCATCCACAGATGTAAAAAATTAGAGAGAACAGCTTCAGTGAAGTCTGTTGTGTTCCCAAGATATGCCTCCTACCCCTTCCCCAAAAGAGGGTTGAATAGCACAGAGAAGTTTCTTGAGAAAATTGATGCACCCATGCTATATTACGCAGTAATATAGATCCCCCATCATGAGAGCCTGAGTGCCTCAATCCTTACTGTATTTGTTATCCTGTGAGCATTATTATCCCCATGTTGTAACTGGGCAGCCAAGGCACAGAGAAGCTATAGGCTAGCTCTTTGAAGGGACTGAGACATGCAAGCGACCAGATATATGTCTAAGTCCATTATGTCAGCATCACTGACATTTTCCAAACCTCAGTTCAGGTGCTGCATAGCACCTGTATGTGCCCATGTTTCCAGCAAGTTACATTTGCAAAGCCACCAAAATGCTGATGGGAATAAGGGGAATTCGAAGTAGGCGGGGTCCTTTCGAAAAGGAGCCCTGTCTGGACGCGACGCGCAGCGGCAAGGCACATCAATTTTGAAGCGCCGCAGCAGCCCGCATGCTAATGAAGCGCTGAATATGCATTTCAGCGCTTCATTAGTAAACTTCGAAATGGCCATTTGCGTGGCCATTTTGAAGTTTGGGGCACGTGTAGATACGGCCAGAGTGAGAGAGAAGGTTTTGGCTGCTAAGGCATAGGACTGAACCAGTATAATTATATTGGTAAACAATGTGCCCATATCCAGTACAGGTTGAACCTCTCTAATCCAGCACCCTTGGGACATGACCAGTGCTGGATGAGAGAATTTTCCAGACTATGGGAGAACAATATTGTCCAGCAGCATTACCAACACTTCTACGGCTTATTAGGCTCTTAGAAGACATTTAGGGGTAATTTAGAGCTAAATAACAGCACAGAACAGTGACTGGCAGGGCTCATGGCTGTAAACAACTTTATGGGACTGCAGGAAAGTTGGCCACACCCATAAATGGTCATCCGACTAACTAAAATCATGCTGGATTATGGATGTTGCCGGACAAATGAGTTCTGGAATGGAGAGATTCAACTTGTACAGTTATACTGGTATAAAACCTGTGCATGTGGATTGAATTGTTTACAGCCACATCTCCCTAGCTATACATACAAGGCCTAAAATATCAAGTCATGGGTATTTTGTTTAAAGACATTACACTTGTGACTTTCATTATTACTGCCACAAAAATGTAGCCTCATTTTAATGATCTGTGAAACGCAACTGAATACTACCTTTCCTTCCAGTATTTCTCAGTAAAACTGTGACAATTTATTGTAAAGTAGATTAAAAGAGAATCAAAAATCTTTAAAAAGAGTGCATTTTTAGAACATTTAAGGTCACATGCTTAATGTAATGTGCAGCAGACCTGTATGAGAACAAAGAGAGAAGACAGGTTTTAAAGCAGAAATTTAAATATCAGCTGGTTCTTAATGAACCTGACAAGATTCTAATCCAAAATGTTAAATTTCACCTTACTCTTTACAAAACTTCAAAGTGTGTTGCGGGAGAGGGTAGATTTAAGTGACATTCATCATTATTAATGTGCTTTTTAACACAAAAATTCCATTCCTATCAAAGTCCAAAGAGCTTCCCACAATGAGAGAATAAAATGATTGCCAAGGAGAAGAGGGGGGGCCAGTTATACTATTGCTGCTATGAGCTTGTTCAATACTAATTTTAAAAACCTTGTTACAGTTGCTACTAATAGGGGCTCAAATCCTGGCCTTTCACATATAGCTGTTCCCCTAAAAAAAGAGCAGTGTGCGGTTCCCCCATGTTATGCAGGAAGAGTCTGAGCATCTGAAAACATACAGAATGTTCAGGAAGATGTCTCATCGCTCATTCTACTGTGGATAAAATGATTGGAGGCTTTTTATTACAGTGACTCATACAATTAAAGTGCAGAGATGCTCTAAGGTTACTGAAGCACAACTGGGGAGATTTTTTTTCTCAGTCATGCAAATCCCTGCACTGTGGTTGTGAGTGCCTGATCTGCATAATCACAGAACAGTTGTGTCTGAATAACTGTACAGTATGTAAATCTCTCTGTACTGATTGGCCACTATAATCCTGCTGCTTTGAATTGTCTCCTGTAGGCAGAAATTTCAAGCTATTTACAAGCCACAAAGACTCCATTTCAGCTTTTTTGCTTCCTTCATTTTAAACAGAAAAATCCCAGTATTTAAATGAAAGAGAGAGAAGAACAAACCAGAAGGAAAGAAAATGGCACTGTTAAACTGCTGAAAAGAAATTGTTTTGAAAGGCTTTTCAGACCTCTTTCTAGTCATGTCTTTCCTTTCTCTCTTCATTTTCCCTCTCGTTCCCTCTCTACAGGCCAGCAAAGCTTTTACTCCGTATAATAATTGATGTAGATTGGCATTCTTTTTTTTTTTTTTACATTAGAGAATCCCAGCCCCTCCTCAATTCTGTATGGAACATGAAGTAAACAAAAGGAAGTTGCAGAGATTCTGGGGCAAGGGTGTTATAGGACTGAAGCAAGGAGACATCATGGAGTTAAAAGGAGAGAGGGGAAAGGGAGAAGTCACAGAACGGGGGAGGTGGAACTAGACAGGCAACAGAGGGGGTTAACCCTTTCTTTAAAAAAAATTACTTTAGCTACTTGACAATCCCCTTGGAAATTTCTACTGGGGTTTTTTGCCCTTTATTTAATGTTAAAATATTTAGTTTAAAATTGGATGATGACAATGATAAGTATATAATAATAGACAGTTGTTTATATTTATACTACATAAACAATTGAGCATTCATCTCAAATGCTAAATGACCTTGACCCACTCTTAAAATACATTCATGCATAAGCAGATTCCTGCTCCTGCCCACAGATAACACTTTCTTAGTAGCAACATGAGTTTAACGATACATGAATAAGCTCCACCAGCAAAGCCTGTCAGAGGTCCCCTGATAAGAGTAAATATGAGAGTATTCTGTAATTCAATTGTCATAACTCCCACAGTTTGATGTATGTTTCCTCCCATCCTTTGTTTTTCTATTCATTCTGCCCCCTTCCCCACCACCCTGGATTGACCAATTTAGATTGGGCTAAGTGTTCTTATTTAATTCTCTAAGAGACATTAAACTCATTTCTTAATTTTTCTCTCTTTCTTGACACCAGAATTCTTGACTGTTACTTTCAATGATACTTTGTAATCACATTGTGGGACTTTGTGCACTTTCTTATAGGGTATTTCTGAAATCTAACATTGGTGGGCTTGACTATATGTAGGAGATAACTTGGGGCTTTGTTCAGTTTTCAATTTTCTCCATAATTGCCACTCCACTGAGGTTGATGGCAGGCTCATGATGCTCAATTCAGCATGCCAAAGGGTGGATAGATTTGACCCAGTCATGAAAATGGTGCTGAAGAAATCCGTGGCTTACATAAAAGGAGCTGCAGGACTCAAGACAGCCATTTGCTGTGGTGAGTCCAAGGACTGAGGGCTGCAGGAATGGTAGCACCTTGGACAGAGCAGTTGCTCTCAGATCTGGGGAAGCCAGAGGGAGATCCTGGCTCTCGCTGCTGGAATTTGCTGACTGAAAGCTCTAAGAAGAGACATGGGTAGGCCCAGATTTTGGCTGCCTCCCTCCCCCTTCCCTGTACTCACTACTGGGAAGTTGCTGGACTGTTGAACTAAGATACTCCCCCCAAACCCAGCAAGTGGGGGAACACAGAGGGTGATACAGCCATAGGGCCAGGTCGTAAAGAAGATACTGCAGTAATTGAGGGGATAGACGCCAGTTGGCAAAGATACACCCTAATGGCTAGCAGGAGGTGCAGCTGAGGCGAGCAGACTCTTTTACAGTCCCCTTCAGCACATCATTGTGGTTCTTCCTTTATAGTTATTACAGTGACTGGGTAGATATTTTATTGCATTATGGATATGTCAAGTTGTGGCAGTTCCTATTAAATTGAGTGGAGAATTCAATTTGCAACCAGAAAACTGTGAACATGTTGTTCACAAGTTTATTTTCAACACTGGGGATTTCTTTTTTAAATTCTTTATATTAGAAAAAGGCAATACAAATATGTGCTAAGATATTTATTTATAATGTATAATCATTTTCCATATTCTAAAAATTACATGTAGAAGGATTATCTGTAAAAATCACCCAATATATAAATAGGCTATTATACATTATTATGCTGAAAATTCTTGTGAAGATTGGATACATAGGGCAGTTGTGAACTCACAATTAGCAATATATTTAAACTGAGGGTTTTTGCAGCAATATACTATGAGAAAGAAACATGACTTTCAGTACTGAGCTTAATACAACTACTTAACATCTAATATCAGTATAACAAAATCAAGGCAATGCAGATTTAAAGCTGACATTGCATCCTTAACTCATCTGTTTGTGTCTAGGTGGCTGGATCTCTCTAAGACATTATCACACAAAGTAATAAAAATCCTGCAGTAGGTTGGCACAGAGGTACAAATTAAGAATAGATTGCCAGTCTTTGCTAATAATGTTTGTTAAACATGAATGTTTCACCGGCTGCTTCAGCAAAAAAAAAAATCCAAAATAAAAGACTTCCCTTAACTTTAATTTAGGTTTATGTATGTTGACTTCTTGTTTTGTTAACTTTATAAAAATCAATGCTATATTTTGAAAGGCTTGGTGAATGCTTCTGACAATCAGGCCAAAGTCACTCAGGTGAGGCATTCCAAAGTTGAGGCACACCATTGATGGATCCTTTCAAATATTTAAGCCCAAATATTTAAGTCCATTCCAAAGTACATCGTATGTAGCTTTCTCCCCTTTCCTCTGTTCTTTATTCAAAAAATCTTTCCATGACTTAAACTAATCCTGTCTATGTCTCTGTACATGTCATATGTAAGAAAATATGTGCATTAATAGGGACATGCAAGTGGATGGCCATGACTTCAATGCAATTGAACATCAGAATGAGGTGAGGTTTTTTTTCTTGGTCAGTCCAGTGCAGTATTTACAAATAGGTCATCCTTCACCTAGCCCATAACTCAGGATAGACTATTTTCTGCCTAACCCAGGAATTTGGCTTATTTTGGAGAATTCTCACTTTCCCCTGCAAAGAGGATAGGAAATTCCAAATGGGACTCTGAACTCTGATCTGCAGACTCCATGTCTCCTTTTTGCCCATGGACCTGGGTTCCACATCAGCAAAATCCCTCATCCCGACTTTCCTGTTCATTCACTCTTTGCCCTTTTGTTTACAAAGACACTGGCAGTAATACATGACAGACTAACATTCCTACAATTCCCAACGTTAAATTCTGAAATCAAGTATCTGTTAATCCTCCATCTAGTAAATCTAACTGGTTCTCCGTGAAGCATGAGGAAGAAAAAAAAAAAACATTAGCCTCCAGCCACTTTGGTTCCTTTGGGAAAAATACCTTCCTCACTCCCTGGCCAGATAATCAGTCAGACCTATAACAACATGAAAAATGCAGTATCAAGTGACATCCTAAAATCTAGGTATACCACATCCACTGCTTCTCCCTTATCCACAAGACTTGTTATCCTATCAAAGAAAGCTATCAGATTGGTTTGATATAATTTGTTCTTTACAAATCCATGCTGGCTGTTACTTATCACCTTATTCTCTTCTAGATGTTTGCAGATGAATTCCTTAATTACTTATTCCATTATCTTTCCTGGTACAGAAGTTTGACGGGCTGGTCTGTAATTCCCTGGGTTGCTCTTATTCCCCTTTTATAGATGGGCACTGTATTTGCCCTGTTCCGGTCTTCTGGAATTTCTCAGGACTTCCACGACTTTTCAAAGATGATAGCTAAAGGCTCAGGTACCTCCTCTATCAGTTCCTTGGGTATTCTAGGATTCATTTAATCAGGCCCTGATGACTCGCAGACCTCTAACTTTTCTAAGTAATTTTAACTTGTTCTTTTCTTATTTTATGTTCTAAACCTACCCCTTCCCACCAGCATTCTTCTTGGTGAAGACTGAAACAAAGTCATTATGCATATCTCTGCCCTTTCCCAGTTTTCAGATATTGTTTCTCCTGCCTCACTAAGCAGTGTGCCTTGGTCTTCCTCTTGCATCTAATATATTTATAGAATGTCTTCTTGTTACCCTTTATGCCTCTAGCTAGTTTGAGCTCATTTTGTGCCTTTGCCTTTCTAATTCTGTCCCTGCATATCTGTATTGCTTGCTTATATTCACCCTTTGTAATTTGTCCTAGGTTCCACTTTTTATTTTTGAGATCATGCAAAATCTCCTGCTTAAGCGACGGTGGTCTTTTGCCATACTTTTTCTCTATCCTACACGGTGAAATAGCTTGCTTTTTTGGTCCTTGATAATGGGCCTTTGAAAAGCTGCCAACTCTCTTCAGTTGTTTTTCCTCTTAGTCTTGCTTCCCATGGGACCTTACCTAAAAGCTCTCTGAATTTACCAAAATCTGCCTTCCTGAAATCCATTGTCCCTATTTTGCTGCTTTCCCATTTGCCATGCCTTAGAACCATGAACTGTATGATTTCATGGTCATTTTCTCCCAGGCTGCCTTCCACTTTCTCAACTGCCCTCCACTTTCAAATTCTCAACCAGTTCTTCTCTATTTGTTAAAATCAAATCTAGAACAGCTTCTCCACTACTAGTAGCCTCTTCCACCTTCTGAAATAAAAAAATTCAGTGCAGTCCAAGAACTTTCTGGATAGTCTGTGCCTCATTGTGTTAGTTTCCCAATGTATGTCTGTATAGTTAAAGTCTGCCCTTCCCACCAAATCCTGCACTTTGGATGATTTTGTTTGTTGTTTAGAAAAAGCCTCATCCATCTCTTCTACCAGAGTTGGTGGTCTGTAGCGGACCCCTAGCATAATATCACCCTTGGTTTTTACCCCTTTTAACCTAAACCAAAGACTCTCAGTGGTTCTGTCTCCTATGTCCATCTCCACCTCAGTCCAGCAGAACTGCATCTCTTCCTAATTTTTATATTTCTTTTTAGGGATGTAATTGTATTTCAAGGCAGAGCTTCATCTGGTGACTTAATTCAAGTTATGCTAGTTTGCACCAGCAAAGGATTTGGCCTCAAACCTTCATGGGAGTTTTGGAGCGAGTAGGAGAGACTCCTACTCTACACAAAGACACTATAACACTTAGTTTGATTCACAGACTTGTAAAGACTCATTTCCAGTGGAGACATCCATCTACTAAATCCCATTTAGATTCCTTGATCTGAATCTAATCTTAATGATCAGCTTCAGCAAGAGCAGCCTAATTTGCTCACAGTCCCTATATTATCTGGGACTCCAGCAAGCATCATTTCCCAAATTCAGGAAAGGATTGCCTAAATGAAATAAGGAGAGTTTTTCAAATGGCATAGGCATAAATTGTGACCTTTGAGCAAAAACACATCCTCCATCTCTTAGTCTTCATGGCTATGTCTGCGCAGGCAGCCTCTGTCGACAAAACTGGGCTTTTGTCCACAAAACTCGTTGCACGTCTACACAGTTAAAGTGCTCTGTCGAGACTTTGTCAACAAAGCTCATTTCCCCCGGGTGGAACAATTCATTTATTAAAAGTGGGAAATCTACTTTTCCTACCATGAATTTGTAGTGCAGGATGGCAATATGTTGATGTTTAACACTAGAAAGTGGGGATGTGTGGACACAAAGTGTTTCTTTGGGGTGGTGATATTTATTTTTATGTGTTATTACAGGTTTCAATCACTCCTCGATATAGAAGACTTTTCCATTTCCTTGCCAAGTTATTTCATTTTGTGCATTTATTAACACTCCTTTATTAGCCAATGTCACAGGGAAGATTTGGCCTGCGCAAGGCAATCACTATGCCAACACTGAGACTTGTTTGTTGTTTTATATTAGATATCTCCTTGTTCATCCTCCAGGTTCAGACCTTTTATTTCAAGGTTTCTCAATTCACAACACACTTGCTCTGTGCTGAAATTCAGTACTCTGGTCTCCACCTAGGACCCTGCTATTTGTTTGTAATATTCCACTGGTACAGATTTATTTGCAGCATGGGCAGTGGAAGAAAGACAGTGGAAGATAAGACAGGTTTACTATTCATAACTTTCTGTCTAGCATATCCTTTTAGATTATACCTCTGTGATAGTAATCACTTCACATGAAACTGCTCTGGAATACCAATTTCTAAACTGTATTGCCTTGTGAAACATTTCTTGATGGGCTTTATATCCAAGACTGGCTAGATGTGCCAATTCACAGAAAACCGATTCTGTTTTTTTTTAAGATTAGTAGATAAATGAAAATACCTAATGTAATCTTAGCTTGGACATCACATTTAGCCTTATAAAATGCAATGGCAAAAAAAGTCAAAAGTAACTTGACTGATATCTGTTTTGAGGTAGCCAGGTGTACATTTAACAATAATTACATGGTCTGGAATTACTTAGCCATGTCACTGTCTTCATCTAAATGGACAGACTGTAGGAAAGAACAGATGAAATACAGAGAAAAATTCTATACTCAGAGTCTCTTTCTGTTACTGTATAAATAGAAGCTTTAGGGTACATCTACAATGCTGCTCGGAACAAGTGCACAAAAGTCGTAATGTAGCCGAGAGCATCCAAGCTAGCCAGCTGAGTATGCACCCCTGGGGCAAGGGGTCTGGATAGATTTGTAGTCAAGCAGATAAATCAAGCTGCCCTCCATAATGCCCTATGCATAATGCACATGCATAATGAACTAATGCACATCTGCATGTCTCCACTGGTAAGCATGCTCTAAGATGCATTGTAGACATACCTTCAGAGGCCTGCAAAATTCGAAAGCCTGATACCACCCCTTCTACTGAGGGTAGGTTTACAGTATATTGCTACACTGTCATAATCCCATAGTGTCGACACAGCCTACAATGATAGACAGAGTAGTTCCATGGTGTCCAAACACCTCTCAAACAAAATTAGTCATGTTAACAAAAGCATTCTTCCACTGGCACAGCTGCATCTGCAGGGGGAGTTAGGTCAGCAGAGCTATGTCAGTTGGGGTGTGGTTTTCTGCACATTCCTGACCAACATAGCTATGTCAACATAACCTTTAAGTTAGGTCACACTTCAGGCAGCTGCTGTCCCTTAGGCCTTAATCTTATAATAATATCCAGGCAAGCACAGAAGTCATTGCAGGATTAGGGCTATGCCACCATGGCTGTGCAGCCAAAATGGATTCCCAAAGAGGAAAACCAAAATATAATTCTTTAACGATAAGAATAACTGAAGCGGATTTGGTTTGTTTTGGTTTTTTATTCAAAGCTGAATAATGAATTATTCCACTGAGGCAAGACCAGAAGATTAAAGTTTCTTTTAAAAAAAAAAGCAACTAAAGTTGCCTCACTTCAAACAGTGTCAACAGAATGAGTCCAATTAACAAACTGTTGTGCCACAATCTGCTACAGGTTTAACAATCATGTAGGCCTCAGTCCAGAAAAGCACTTAAGCGTGTATTGACCTTTAAACACTTCAGTGATCCATTGACTTCACTACAACACATCGTAAAGTGCTTTGCTGGTTCAGGGCCATAATGTCTTAAAGCCTTAACTGCTTTTAGTTTCATTTAAACGGGGAGAGGGAGAGGGTAGGAAACCTGAAACAAAAACACATGCAGCAATTTAGTTAATGGGCTATGTTGTTCTCTCGCCTGTTTCTAGATTGTTTTTCCACACTTACAATAGCTTTACTGTTTTAATATTTTTATCTTAAGAGAGAAGATATTTAAAACAAAGTGCAATAGCAATGCAGTGTATTGTCACTATGTACTGTATGTCAGAATGTTCAGTCCCAGAAAAATTTCCTATCAAAATTCATAAATACAAGCCCATTTTTCCTCCCATTTCATTTTAGCATTATTGTTTTTCACAGCTGCTTGTTGAGTGTATGTCCTTTTCATTACATTGACCCAATGACTCATTATCACAACATGCTTCTTCAAATTTGCTTATCAAAGAAACGGTATTTAGCTAGCTGTTAAATTCTAAATGTGCAATATTTCTTCCACTTTGACATAATTATTTGGAGGAACTATTCAAAGCTGCCAGTGAAACTGCACTGAGAATTTAGGTAAGGAGAATAAATTACCTCCGTTGAAATTTAGCCAGATTGCTAAACATTTTTATCCAGTTCTTTTCAAAATGATTGAGTATCTTTTCATTTACTTTAATAGGTGTTGGATGGGGCCCTCAGGCACTGGTATCCTTGTCAGAAGTCCCTTGGGGATGTTTAACAATCACAGGTGCTCAGGACATCATTTTTTTTCCCCTTACAATACCTCCTGTAGTAGAGTGTTTTCAGTACCATCCCTAGGCACTTATTAACTTGGAGGGAAAAACTGCCATCTTCAGTCTGCCTCGGTAGGGCATGGGATGGGAGTATTGTTGTCTTTCTTGCTATTATTTTTATGGAATGATGCACAAAACATCTGTATGGTGAATGGGATAGTAGTGGGATGTCTGTAGTAGTGACCAGGGAATGGTTATAACATTTCATTAATTCTTCGGGTTCTTGGTTGGTAGACTTTTCTGTAAGTGAATTTTGGAATGAAGCAGGGTCCGAGAGTTTTCAGTGGCAGTGCAAAGTGAGGCTTTTACCCTTGTGGAGAAGAGTCTTTTCACAATACTCAAAAAGCTGGCACCAAACCGTCTACTACTCTCTGGCCAAGCTCCAGCATGGAGAAGAATACAGTTGAAAACATTGTGCTGGTGGTGTATGTTGTGAAAGCAGCTGCCACTGATTTGTGAGTTCAAGCTCGCCAAGCGGCTGAAGTAATGGATGGTCTCAACTAACGCTGGGGCTCCCAGACTGTGCTCGTGTTATTGATGGAACTCATATCCCAGTTCTTTGCCAAAATTAGAGTGGTTAGTGAACCACATTGTGCTATTATTCAAAAACAGCAAGAAGTCCTGTGGCACCTTATAGACTAACAGATATTTTGGAGCATAAGTTTTCATGGGCAAAATTTTGAGGAGTAAGGGGACTTCAAAGTTGCCCCAGCACTTCGAAGTACCAGTGGGTGAGCCGCAGGTAGACGCTTGCCGGTACTTCAAAGTTTAAAACTTCAAAGTTGCTGCAGGAGGCGATTTGTTTAATGAAGTGCTGCCTATGCACGGCAGCACTTCATGAGTAAACTCCCAACACCCTAATTACCATCCTTCCCTCGAAGGAAGATGGTAGTGTAGACAAGCCCTTTGAGAGGGGTTATTCCTCTTCCCTATTTACCAGTGAATGCAGAGAACCTTAAATCATCTTTGGAAAGACTCCTCTGGGTTTAATTCCACATTTGTTCCATTCATAACCCCAGAAGTGTCACAATACCCAGGGCGCAGCTGGGGTCAGCAGGGAGGCTGAGCCTCTTAGGACTGGGACTGGGAAGACCACTAAAATGTTGCAAAGGCATGGACCAGGTTAACACTAGGAACCTGCTACCCTTTATTGCTGTGGAATGGGCATAGATGATGAACTTGTGCCCAGAATCTGAGTGTGTTGAACAACAGCAGTTTAGTGCTTGTTGCAGCATTGCCAAAATGAAGGTAGTTGCTTATATTATCCCAGACAAGCATGGTAAGGGTTGCTCCATGCCCTGGTTTCATTCAGACTGTTGTTCAAGGAGTGATGGGTGAGAAGCAATGAGATCTACAAGTTCAGATTCTGATGTTACATGACCTTTCATTAAATTTAATTTTATACACATAATTTGATGTCAATCATTTCTGCCTCTAATAAGGAATTAAATTGAAAAACATTTCCATGGATTCCAGTGGTGTAAATATTTGTATTCAGCAATAAGGAATACTTTTAAAAACATTTCAAACCATGCAGAGTCTACAAGCTGATCAGCAAGATATATTCAAGTGTAGTTAATGTGCTTAAATGTAACTGATGGATCATAATGATGGTTTGTGCCTTCACTGTGCCTCCAGGAAGTACATCTGCAGTATAGGAATTAATAGGCCCTTCATTCTAAGAGTAGAGGAAATGAGAATCATTGTACTGAAGCATAATGATTAGAGACCAGACTGAAAAGGATCAGAAGACATATTTGTGGGGTCCCGGAGTAAATACTACTAATGCAGCCATCATCATTTGCATCTTATAAGCCCATATCTCTATCTGTTGACTCCAGCTCTTTTCATGAGTTTCCATTTCCTCTGTCTTTTCCTTAATCTCTTTCTTGGTCTTTCTTCCTTCTGCTTCTCTAGAAAAACCACTGTTCTGTCACCCTCATGACCCATGGAGACCCTATGGAACCATAGGTCTTCTCTGAATTTTTCTTCCTTATCTGCCTTAAGTTATCAAGTTTCACTGACACCCTCACAGGCTACTTTTGATATATACATGCTTCGAGGACAAATTGCATTGGTTGGAGGGAGGAGGACGGGAGGGCTGCATCCTCAGGTCTGGCAGGCCTGGGATTCTGCTGGTAACAAAATTGAAGCATTTCATTCTGTAAATGTAATCTCATCGACCTCTAAATGTGGGCAACCCTTTCTCTGTTGACCATTGTACCTCAGGTTAGAATTGTGCCTCTGATGACCTCTTTTTCAAGCTCTTCTCTACAAGTCAACCGTGCTAATTTCTTCCTGTAAATTTCTATAAAAAGGTCAAAGGAGAACTGAAAAATATCTGGCTAGCCTTGTAGCAGACCAGTCTGTTGGATAGTGATTTAAAAAAAAAATAAATAAAAAAAAAACCTTCACATATAATATACTGCAAAAACATATTGAATTCAGTAATGCAATCACAAGTCTAGTGAACAGTGGACTTTCTCTTTCCTTTGTGAATGCTTCTGCCATTCATTGCCCATTACCCTCTGTGACTCTATTGATCCAGTGACCCATGAACTAAATGCCAAATCTCTCTGCTCAGATTTCTCAAAACTCACACCCCTTTTGTGCAGTCACGTAGGAATATAATTTGGAAGGAGAGTCAGAAGTGCCCATCAGGTGACCTTGATGCATCACTTGCTGTCAGAAGAGTTTTATGTGACCTTAGATATGGTCACAAGCTAGGGTAAACTTCTTTATTGGCTAAATCACAGAATACTGAGAGGAAGAGACATCCATCAAAGGCTGCTTAGAATGCTGGCTCCCAGAAAGTCACAGGTTTTGTCTGGCACAAAATAACTGGAAGGCATCCCAAGACTGTAAGATAGTTACCGACCACCTGCAAAGGGGTTATCTGTCAGAAACTGGCTACAATCTGTGCACACTGGTCCTAAGGGCATGTCTAGCAAAAAAAAACTCTCACTGATGGCACCAAGATTGGATAACTGAAATAAATTGACTGACTATACAACAATTTAATAGTTTCTTTTAATATGTTTTGAATGTTCTGCTTATGGGATCCATTACAAGGATGCTGGATCTCTAAGCTGCCAGCATTGAAGGGCATGTCATTTAACTTCACTTATACTTTCAATATATGCTGCATCCACTAAGACATGCTCTAGGAAATGGAGCTTTTCCATTTTCTGTTTCGCAATCCAAGGAACTTTGATGGAAGGGACTGAGGCAACATTGCGAATGTGGGTGATTATCGATTGTAGAGTAGTTTAATATTAGTCACAGCAGGGAAACAATTCTGTCTTCTGAGCTCATTGTGGACTGGAGAAAAGAGAGAGAAAGCTTCTATCCTGACTGTAGGACAGTTTCACCATAACAATAAAATCTGTGATGGCTCTGTTCCAACCTTCACCATCTTCTCTCACCGTCCCCAAAACTGCATTCTCTGCATAGCAGTAGCTGTGGCTGTACATAAATGTTCTGTACTTCTAACACGTCTTCTTTCTTCATATATTCCACTTTCACCTTGTGGACGTAGTGAGCCTGATCTCAGGACTCCTGAATTCTGTAATAGGTCTGGTTATGAACACCCAGACCACCTCCCCAAAAATGAAACAGGTTTCCTGCTAGTTGCTGGAGACCTGATTTGGGTACCTGAATATTGGACATGCCTGAGCTTCATTTTTCCCCAGTGCTGCAGCAATCCACATGGTTAAGATTCAGCTACTAATGGTATGGCACAGTAAAAGGTGTCAGTTGCCAGAGTCTTAGAATCCGATTTCCCTTGTTCTTGACTCCCATTGTGGAATCTTTTAAAGTGGTTGCTAGATGGTTAACATGTTATAGAGGGTGCCTGGGCTTTGCAGTCTTGACTGAGGTACAGGCAATTTCACAAGTAACTGAGCCTACAAGGAATACATGTGTTTTAAAAAGAATTTACTTTTTGTGTGTTACATGCCAAGCTAACCTAGAAAAACAAAAGTGATCAAGGCTAGAGCAATGCAAGTAACTATGTCTAAAGTGCTGAATGTTCAGCCAATTGATTACAGCCTTTTAAAGTCCATGGTTCAAAATACAGTGAGATCAAAATAAGAAATTTAACAATAACTTTATTTTAAATTATAACATCTGGATAACTTTACAACAAAGAAATTCTAATTTGGACTTCAATATTTTAATAGCTCCATTTAAGTGCCCTAAAGTGTTTTTACTCACACCTCTCTTCAGTTTATAAAGTTAGAAAAAAATCCAATACCTTCTAAAAGAAATCCAATTAGCCTATGCCTTTTTACTGTAGTTCCCAATACCATTAATCCCGAGTGTTCATATTCACACAGAGCAACATTCACCCCCCGTGGAGAGGTCTGTACAACAATCCATGCAGCACTTAAACCTCACCGTAATGTGAGTCTTAAATTTTGCACTGCTCTTTGGAAGGCCCTCTACACTACAGCAAATTTAACATAAGCATTTTTTAAATTAGTATTGGATCAGAGAACTGAGTCTGTCATTTGAACTGAAAATTAGCTATGACTTAGTAACAGTCACCTTCTTCTACAGATGACAGTCATGGTCCTGGACAAGTTAAAGTGGCATTGTCAAGTTAAAAATAATCTAACACAAACACTTCCTTAGCTGTGTTACTAATTTCACCATGAGCCAAAATCCTTCCCCCATTAGTGAGCGTAATGCTTGCTGTGGTTAACAAGACTATTTGAAGTAGAAAGCACTGCATCTGGTTATTACTGTTTGCCAGAGCGGGCCCTTCACTGGTTTAAATTTTTTGTTTTAAATTAATATAATTTCATTCTAATCACTGTTTTTACTGAATCAAAGTGAATTGTAAATGAGTTTCATTGTACATTGAATAAAATATTATAATAGATGGTGATAAACAGTAAAATAAATACAGCATACAACAATGGTTCTTATCTCAATGATAAAGCCTTGTTTTATCCTCACAGTGGATTGAGATGGGAGCTGCTCCTATAAGCTGTGTCTACACATGCACGCTACTTTGACGTAGCGGCACTAACTTCGAAATAGCGCCCGTCACGGCTACACGCGTCGGGCGCTATTTCGAAGTTAACTTCGATGTTAGGCGGCGAGACATCGAAGTCACTAACCTCATGAGGGGATCGGAATAGCGCCCTACTTCGACGTTCAACGTCGAAGTAGGGACCGTGTAGACGATCCGCGTCCCGCAACGTCGAAATTGTGGGGTCCTCCATGGCAGCCATCAGCTGGGGGGTTGAGAGACGCTGTCTCTCCAGCCCCTGCAGGGCTCTATGGTCACCGTGGGCAGTAGCCCTTAGCCCAGGGCTTCTGGCTGCTGCTGCTGCAGCGGGGGATTCATGCTGCATGCACAGGGTCTGCAACTTGTTGTCGGCTCTGTGTATCTTGTGCTGTTTAGTGCAAGTGTGTCTGGGAGGGGCCCTTTAAGGGAGCGGCTGGCTGTTGAGTCCGCCCTGTGACCCTGTCTGCAGCTGTGCCTGGCACCCTTATTTCGATGTGTGCTACTGTGGCGTGTAGACGTTCCCTCGCAGCGCCTATTTCGATGTGGTGCTGCGCAACGTCGATGTTGAACATCGACGTTGCCAGCCCTGGAGGACGTGTAGACGTTATTCATCGAAATAGCCTATTTCGATGTCGCCACATCAAAATAGGCTACTTGGATGTAGGCTTCACGTGTAGACGTAGCCATACAGAGGTAATGGGCAATGAGGAAAGTGACTTCTTTGTGATTCAGTTTCTGGCCCCTGCCAGAAGCTTGTCTATTTTAACAATACCTACAGTGGCCTCCCATGACTATCTCAGTGTATGTCCGCCAGTCCAGAATATCCATAACACAACACAATCTGGTACGACTAAGTACTTCCCCAAGATAAGGGTGGCAGACAGGCCAATAGGGTTCAGCCTGCTCTAAACCATCAGGGAAGCTCCTTCATGCTGCTGTGTTTCACAGGATATATTCCTGCTTCATATTCCTTTCCCGCCACATGAGCACAGTGAAGTGACTGCAGCATAGAAGAGAATCAAGGCCTGAATGGTTAGTTATTCCCAAACTATTTGCTTTTCTTTAAATTCATTATTACTTAACTTTTCCAAATTAAGCTTTTCTTATTGGGTTGCTATCTTTGTCTAGACAGAATGAAAACCCTGGGGCCTATTCTTTTAAAATTCCCAGTTGATGGTGTTTCACACCGTCTGTGAATATATCCACCAAGGAGAGGGGCATGGGAACTAATTTCTGGATGTTGTTTTAGTTCCTTTTGCTACATTTGGATTCTCAGTGTTGGCAGCTCTTTAATTGGGATTTCGATTATGAGCAGTGAGTTTTCTTGACAAAAAGAGTGTCTGTGAAATGATTTACTAAGGGAAGGTAGTATTTAAAAAAAAATCAGCTACTTACAAGCTAAGTTCCTGCTCTGATAAACGAGAGGTCAACCAACCTCTGGCACTGGTGCAAAGAGTAGCATGTCGGCCAATTTTCATCAGCACGCGAGGTGGGAGGTCAACCCTGCCCCTCCTTCCCTGTGCAGCCAGGAGCTTGCTCAAAGCCTGTGGATTAACAAAAGACCAGCTAATGCTACCAACCATCACCTAAATGGTAAAGCTCAGCTGGTCTTTTGTTAATTCACTGACTTTCTTCAAGGTCCTGGCTACAATGGGGAGGAGAGAGCGAGGCTGAGCTCTGACCTCATGTGCCAATGAACATCAGCCCATGTGCCTCTCTTCGCACCAGTGCCGGAGGTTGGTTGACCCCTGGTTTACAGGAGCAGGTCCTTAGCTTGTAACTGATTTTTTTTTTAAATACTTTCCCTTCGTAAATCATTTCACAGACACTCTTTTTGGCAAGAAAAAGAAGCTGTTATAAGTAGGACTGTTAGTGACTTTAAAAAGTATCACTGGCGCTCAGACTATAAGTAGAGGTCAAAAGGTCAAATTTCAGCACTCTGCCTCCAAAAGGTTATTGACCCCCTGCTCTAAACAGTTATGTACATGCCTGGCTTTACGTGCTTCAGTAGTTGTGAACTCAACTATTCACACAAGTGAAGTTACACATGTGGTTAAGTGTTTGCAAGATCAGGGTCTGTGTTAATTTTTGTCACTTGTTGCTTTTAACTTTTCCCCCCGTATGCAGTGTTGTAAAATGAGGGATCTAAATATTGAATAGATTTAACTTTGTTAAAAAACAATTTCAAAGAAAAAGGAAGCTGAATAGATGCCTGAGCAGCTTTCAGGAAGCTTGTCACATGCTCAGTAGGCACAGTCAGTGCAACTGTGTTCTTTGCAGCTCTCAAGCTGTTTTGCAGATCCAGCCCATATTTAATTAGAAGAGGCTTAATTAGATTACAGATGCAAAATTGCATCTGTGTGTCATTAATACTTTTGGCCAGTAACAAAGTAGCAGCTCATTTGCATTTGTTTAAATATAATTAACCCTGCATTTACTAGATTACATGATATGCAAAGAATATACAGTAAACTCTTTCATATCTGGCAGCCCCAAGACCAGGAGGTTGCTGGATATTCAAATATTCTGGATAATAGAGCAGTATACCTAGCAATGCATAACCCTAAAGAAAGATAAAATTAGGTGTTAAGAAACAAACAAAAATGTATGCAGAGTACTTTGTTTACCAGCAACAGTAGTACTGTACATTGTAAACTTATACTCTATTTGCTCTATTTATTTGTATGTACTTTCACTATACTGTACTTACTGAAAACATAACTAAAATTTACTTATGGTTAAAATGCCAGTTATCTGAGAGTTCTGGATGATAGAATGCCAGACATGAAAGAGTCTACTGTATACAGTAAGGTCTCAGAGTACACGAATCCAGAGTATGCGACCTCGCTCTTACATGGCTGAGCCCCAATTCATATTGTATTCCCTCACTTTACGCGGCTTCATATTGCACAAAACTCACTTTAACGCAAGTTTTGCACAATGTGAAGCTGCTGGGTTGTCAGCCTGCCTAGCTTGCCTCAGCTGCAGACTGCCAGACAAGCTAAAATCCCCTTCCCCCTGCTTCCCAGAGAGGTTCTACGCCACACTCTGGGAAGGTGGGGGAAGGCTTTTAGTTCAGCTAGCTGCCTGCCCCTGTGGGCAGCCAGGCGGGCTAAAACTCCCTTCCCCTGCTTCCCAGAGCAGTGCTGCTTGACACCTCCGCTTTTTCACTCCCATTAAACTCCCTGCCGGCTCAACCCCCCCAACTCAGCTGCCCCATGGCCCCAGCTCAACCGCCCCATGCTCCCTGGCTCACCTCCCCAAGTGGGGGGGCCTCCAGCAGCATGCCTGAGGCTCCCCTCAAACCCCTGCAGCCCAGGCTCCAACCCCTGTGCCTCAACACCCCCACGCACCCGGGCCCCAACCCCCACGGGACTGGACCCAACCTCTCCAACCCCCATGCAGCCCCAGCTCACCTCCCATGCAACTTGCTCATTACATGTGGGGCTCCAAACCACCCCGCTCAAGAGTTCTGCCCTGGTGCACCTCCGGTCAACCTCCGCCACCTTGGTCAACCTCCTCGCAGCCCCAGCTCGCCCCCCCGCTCCCCCCCGCACACAGGGCTCAGGCTTCAACTGCATGTGGGGCTCTAGCTCCCAGCCCCCAACACACTCCATGGGACTCCAAACACTTCCCACTCAACCACCCTGCCCCAGTTCACCCCACTTTCAGCCCTCCTGCCCAGCTCAACCCCTCCGCCCACAGCCCTAGATTACTCCCATGCATGGGGCCCCGGCTGTCGGCTGCCATGGGGTGCACAGGGGCTTTAACCCTCCTGCCAGCTCAACCCATCTACATCCCAGCTCACCCCCATGCAGTCCCCCCTCCACCTGACTCAACCCCTTCCCATCCTCAGCCCATGTCTCCACCAGCATGCGCTGGGCTCCCAGCCCCCACACACTCTGGGCTGTCAGCCACTGGCACACACGGAGCTCCAGCTGTCAGCCACTGCAGGCGCATGAGGCTCTACTCCCCTAGCTAACACCCCTGCCCCGGTTCACCCTGTCCAACCACCTCCACCTCAATCTTCTGCGGCCCCAGCTCCCACCCCCTGGCATGCGGGGCTCTGGCTTCAACCTGCACCTGGGGCTCCCAACCCCCAGCATGTTCATGTGTGGGGCTCCAGCTCCAATTCCCCTACCCACCACTCCACGGCCCGAGCTCCAACCCCCTGGCTGGGCTGAACCCCTGCCCCAACCCCCTGCTGCCTGGGTCCATCTGTATGCCCCAGCTCAACCGCATCCTCCCACCCCCACTGCAGCCCTAACCCACCCGAGGCTTAATTGCTAACGCCCCCTCCCAGGGCCCCGACCCATCCCCCCAAGCCCTCCCCAACGTATGCAAAATTGAAGGCTGTGTGGAATGCAACCCTCACATACCTTGCGGGATTACTGTATTACTGTGTGTAGTTATTATAAAGTCACACCTGATGAGGAAAGGCAACAGGCCTAAAAGAGAGAATATACAAAGAAAGAGGGAGGGAAATTACTTTGGAGAATAAATGTGCAATTAAATGTTTCTGAAAATTCATTTAATACTTATCCAAATACCTGTAAGAACAATTATTTTCAAAGACAGCTTTTCCTAGCCTTGAAATTTGATTTCTGTTTTACCCCAATAATTACTTTCTTCTGAAAGTTATGTTTTCTTCATTTTTATTTCTTCATGCTTCATAGACACCATTTTCTTTCTTACTCAGAGACAAAGAATTAATTGTTCGTTGCTGGTTATTCTACAGGTTTGAAAGAATTGTCAATTAATTATAACAAACTTTCTGTTAGCATGACAGAGCCCAGTTGCTCCTTTAGTTAATGGCATAACACATGCCTGTGAAAATGAAGACCTGAGGTGAAATGCTTCTTCCATGGAAGTCAAGGGGAGTTTTGCCATTGACTTCTCTGGAATAAGGATTTCACTCTTGGGTTCCAATTCCTGCAGTGGTTATTTTCTCAGTGTCTTAATTGTTTTTTTTAATATGTCCTTTTAATGTTTTTTATTTCTACATTTTGACTGAACATAAGCTGAACCATTTCCATTTATATAAGGACGGCAGCAAGAACCCACTTGTATGGCTTTTGCTTTAAGATGTAATTTTCAGCTTAACAGAACCCTTGTTCTATTACAATGAAGTGGATCCACAGGACATTTCTTTCTGGCTTTTCACAAACACACACACACACACACACACACACACACACACACACGAGTAAATCACAAGGCAGCATATAACACTTGGCACTTAGCAAAAAAAAAAAAAAAAAAAACCAGCAAGAAGAAGACAATGCACAGGATGCAGCTTTTGGGGGTGGTTCATAAATTCAGAAAAACAAACCTCTGCTAAGGTAGAAATGCTGATAAGATACCAGGCCCTCCAACAGGAGCATGGGGCGCAAATAGTGCAGTTGCCCTGTGGCCTGGCATTTCAAAGGGACTTGGAGCTCTGGCAGCCAGAGCTCCAGGCCTCTGCAGTGCTGTGACAGCACTGCTCCGTCTCTCCCCATGTCTCTGAGAGGAAGAGGGAAGCCCAGTGCTGTCGTCTGGGCAGCACTAGGACTGCCTGCTCTAGGCCCCACCCCATCTACCCTTGACCCCACCCCCTGCTGGGTGCCAAGCTGGGCCCATCCCACCTTGTTCCAAGGCCCATGGTAGCTGTTGGCCCTGCTGTACTATGACATCCTTATAAAAAGATATGGTCTGAGTATAGGAGTTGAGCTCTGACAAGTTTAAATGTCTTTGTTGGCACAGACTTCCTCTGTGACTTTAGACAAGTAATTTATCCTCTTTGCCTCAGTTTCTCCTCTGTAAAAGAGGGAATAATACTTCACATCTCAGAAATATTATGAAGATTGATGACTTCATATTCATAAAGCACTTTGACAACGAAAAGGAATATTTAGAAGCTAAGTGTTACTATTACTACATGGACAGTGGGAAAAGGAAACAGACTGGCAAACCCAAGATTATAGAGTAGAGTCCTTAATGGAGGTATGGAACAGACACTAATGGCCATTTCACGGAGTAAGATTTTATATGGCATTTATTAAGAGAGAGAGGGTATGTGTGTGTGATATGGAGGGAGGGGGTTGACTTATTAGGAGTACAGTATATCCACTTGTAAATGTCTGTTTGCTCTTTGTGGAGGTGGCATAGCAGAGGTTGAGTTTTCACTGTGTCTGTGGCAACTATGTCAGATTGAAGAAGAAGGATTCAGCAGGACATAAATTGAGATTCCATGGTCGTGGACCCTTCCATTCATGGCAAGACTCCCACTGACATCAATGGGAGGCTGCACAGGGTGAAACGGTAAACTCTGACCTTTATCTAATCACTAACCATTTAGTTGCTATTATTTAAGTACTTCGTCACAATCAATAGGCTACTTCTCCACCCAAGCCTTGGGCTGCTTTTTACTTTTTTCCTCATATCTTGCCCCTTCTCACCTTCTCTTCTCTGTTTCTCATCTTCTTGGTCTTTACGTCTGCTATGTTCATCTTTTGTTTTTCCTTTTCTCTAGCATTGTGTAATTTCCTGGGACTTCTCTTTCTTTTCCCCTTTCTCGGTCAATCCGCTGATATCATCAACAGTGTAGTAGGTAAGGTGGGCATGAAAGAGTCATCATTTTAGCTGATGTTCCAAGGAGTTTAACAGGCCACAGCTGTGTCTGCATCTCTCTGAGTCATTATTTCACACTTTTTGCAAACTCAGTGAGGTTGCACAGCAGTGGTTTGCTTTCAGTTCCCATTTGGAAGGGTGTTTTTTTAGCAGCCTTGAGAGCTAGAAAGACATTCTGTAAAATACCAGTTCTCTCTGTTCTCTTTGGCGCTCACATAACCCCAATGGCTTTCATTCCCCCATACACGAGTCTGGAGAGCATGCCCAGTGTTCAGAGCAAGAGCAAAGTCACTGAATGATGCCTATAAGCGCTTAGTAAGACATGGTCCCTCTCAGACCTCACCTGCAGGGAGGGGCAATTCCATGATATCCCTACTCAAGGTCTGAGCTAACTACAGCAGTTTACCCCTGAAAGTTTTTCAGACAGATGTGACCCTTGGGCTGTGGCTGCAGCACACAGTAAATGGTCTAACAGGGTTAAGAGCCAGCCTACGGCATAGGTGAATTAACTATTCATAAAATAATTAGCCAAGTCTGAAGCACAACATGAGACAAAATCTATCCCAGAAATGCCAAATGAATGGCTATTACCCCATCCTCACTTGTTAGGTATGGGAAGGGAAGAGCAGAGCAAAGATAATGATTGTCTCACATGGGTGCCCCCCAGAATAACAGATGAAGGATAAGCGAAACAATTTGCAGCTAGAATGTAGGAAATCTAGATGAAAAGCCCAAAAAGCAGATTTCAGGCTTGTCATTTCACAGTCATGTGGAAGCCAAATTATACACGACACAATCCAACCTTTTTGTGTAGATTTTTTGGTAAGTTTGTATGCAATTCATGCTGTATGATGATTTAATAGAGCAGACATTCCTTATTCCTTGAAAATGCTAGAAAATCAACCCTGCGGATAGTTGCTTCCTGAAGTGAAATACAAGGGACTAATATGTCAAAAATATTCCCCCACAGTCTTGTATGGTATTCCATATTGATGTAAGTTTTTCCTGATATTTGTAAAAATTTCTCTGATCTTTGAGAGTTATGCAGTTTAAGTGTTCAACACTGTCACCAAGACCCAAATAGCTCTTCTGGAGGGCCAGGACTATTAGATTTTCCAGGGTCTCCTAAACTCTGGGTGGGGCTGAAAATGAAGGGTTCAATGTGTGAGAGAGGGATGCAGGTTGAGACAGGAGGTTGGGTTGTGGGGAGGTGAGGGCTCAGATTGGGGGTCTGGGCTCTAGGTTGGGGCTGGGGATGAGACTGTTGGGATGCATGTGGGGGCTCCAGGCTGGGGCCAAGGGGTTTGGAGTGTGGGAGTGGGCTCAGGGAGGGAGATGGGATGGGGTGTGTGGGGTCTGAGGGGAAGTTAGGGGGTAGGAGAGGGCAGAGGGTTACGGTCTGAGGTCTTAGTGGAAGATCACGTGTGGGAGAGGACAGGGGACTGGGGTGCAGGGCTGGGACCAGGAACCAGGGAGTGAGGTGTTTACTTCGTTCAACTCCTATTTGGTGAGGGGGGCAGGTGGCTCCGTGCTGCCCTGTTCTCACCTGCAGGCACCTCCCCTGTAGCTCCCATTGACCATGATTCCTGGCCAATGGGAGGTGTGGGGCAGAGCCTCCAGGTGAGGGCAACAGAAGACCAGGCTTCCTAGTGCTCATGGCAATGTGGCTTCAGCCCTTGGCAGGGTAGAGGAGGAATGGCAGAGTGTAGAGCTACCTTCCCTTCTCTAC
Organism: Carettochelys insculpta; assembly: GCF_033958435.1. Taxonomy (NCBI): domain Eukaryota; kingdom Metazoa; phylum Chordata; order Testudines; family Carettochelyidae; genus Carettochelys; species Carettochelys insculpta. The sequence continues at coordinate 304,810,578 of NC_134137.1, read as the reverse complement.
CCCCATCCTTACCATGAAGGGCTGGCACAGAACACAGGGATAGGCTTTAGCGTCTGCAACCCAGGAGAAAGGGGGCACTGAATTGCAGTCCCTACAGCCCCTTTCTTAATGCAGCTATCACTGCCACCCATTCTGGGTCCCTTGCTCTAAACCTGACCAGTCAGTATTTTGTAAAGCACTCACAATTCAGTCAAGGCTAAAATTATTATACCCATACATAGCACTTCTTCAGTTCAAACATCCAGCTCCCACAGAAATCAGTAGAAGTTGCAGATACAGATCGAGATCGGTATCTGTCCTTCTGAGTATGGACTAGTTGAGTTGGGATAGTTATGAAAAATGTTAGGAACCCAGTATAAATGGTTATGCTCCATTCCCATGGAGCTCCTCAGGCTTGTTTTACACTAGGCAGGAAAGTTGATTGCAGATACGCAATTCTAACTATGGCAATTGTGTAGGTAGAATTGACTTATCTGCAATCAACTTATCTGCCCATCCTCACTGAGGAAAGTCTAGAAGAGAGTTTCTGCTAGGTAGAGTCTATGGTAGGTAGATTTTGCATGTCTCCACAAGCTCTGTGAAATCAAACCCTTGGTAATTTAGACATGGCCTCAGAGCTTCATTACCAACTAACAAAAATGCCTTTTGAAAGCTGAGCACTTTGCCTAGGTTTGCAATCTTCCTTGGCCTCATACATAAAAAAAAGATTGTCGTTGTTGTTGAACTGAATCCTAAATACATTTCACTGGCCTTGTAAAAATCAGTTCTGTGCAAAACCAAACAAAAAAGAAAACAGAGGAAAGAATGAGACAATAACATTTGTTTCAACATGTTTTGGGTGAAATCCTGACCACACCTGAAATTCAGTGAGGCAAGATTTGACTCTTCAAATTTATTGGGACTGGCAAAAAGAGTCCCAGTGTTCTCTGTCAAAATAACTTTCCTTCTCTTTGGGTAAATGTAACTGTAGATTTGATTAGAAGCCATTAATGAGGTCAAAAAAAATGCTTCAGTCTAGTAGCTAATGTAAACCAAATCTATTTATCACCTTGTCAGTGGCTTCTGCAAGGAATTTAATGACCATTACTGCTCAGCTACTTAGCCAATCAGAAATCATGCTTTTTGTACAGAAAAGCAGAAGCTGGTAATCAGTCATCATCATCCTCATCATAAGAGCATGTTAAAAGGGCCTCTAAAAAGGAAAGAAAAGCAACTTGGCTATTAACCTCAAATGCATGTTGGAAATTGGTGTCTTTGTACATAGGCCAGCTCAGACATGGGTTACAGCTCTGGAAGTGAGAATGGCTTGCAACATAAAGGAGATGGAAAGGTCAAGCAAAAGGAGAATCCACATTTAGCTGTTTTATTACATCTTTTAAAATGAAAATGTTTGTTTAAAAACCGCATTGACGTTTATTGTTTCATTTTCTGAATGTCTAGTTAAATTAATAGGTGAAAACACTGATTTCTTATGTAAGAGACATGAGTTTCATGCCCACCATGGATAATTAAAAGGGATTTCTTTCTTAGTTCAGCATCGTAAATAGTTAATATCTTCCATTTTCCATCCACAGATTCATTAAAATCACCTCTGCCAACCACTCACTTTTGTAGTATTGCCTAAAAAGCACTCAACAATGGATAGGGAGTCGGGGAACTGACACTGCTGCATAAAATACCAAACGCAACTGTTTCACTTGTTTCTCTTCCTCACCCTCCCTTGTTCATTTTAGCCTGTTCTCTTATCACATGTCAAAGCCCCTCTGCCCCCATTCCTGCACTGTCATCGGCGTTGGTGAACTGATGCACCCACAGACAACATATCACAGACCTGAGGCCTTCGGTTTGGTCTAAAGCAAAACACACAGCAGAGGATCTTGGAGCCTGTATTAAGAGCCCTGAGCTCACGCTCAGACATGAAAAATAGCTGTGTAGACAGTCAGGTTCAGGCTGGAGTTCAGCTCTGAAATACACACCAGTTCCTGCCTTTCAGAGCCTGAACTAGAATGTTTATATGGCTATTTTTAAGGCACAGCCCAAGTCTGTTGATCCTGCCTCTGAGACTCTCTGCCACTGGGTTTTTCATTTGCTGAGTAGACATACCCTTAAACTGTAATTAAGCACTTTGGGCAGAAACTGTCTTTTTGTTTCATATGTATTCATTGCCAAGTAGGCTGGAGCCATGAGCTCTGATTGTGGCCTTTAGGCACTACCACAGTTCAAATAATGTAATATTAATAGTGATAGTATTGCATATAAACAGTCTTTGTTAATTCAAAGCTATGTGTGTACAGTTAAAATCTAAGGAAATGTGGAAATTGAATTGATTTACTGGTGTTGCTGTTCAGCAAAATAAATATGCCTATCTGCCCATTATTCAGAATCATTAGATACTGAGCTAGCACAGGAAAGACACAACCCATCTTATCAGCAATTACTACATACCTAATACAATGTATTATTCAGTGTAAAAAAGTCTAAATAAAACTATGTGAGTAACTGGGCTTTTTGGTTTATTGTTTCATTGCTTTGCTAGTTAAATTTTCAATACTCCAGGCATTTGACTTAAGAATTTAATGAGAAAAAAAATCACTGTCAAACAAGGAAGACATTGAAAGAGTTCCTATCCCTGCTAGGGAAAGAAACCATTCCAGCTGTTAACTAAGTAGTGTTTTCCCACTGAAATGATAGGAATAGAGGTTTCCTTTCAAAAAATGACAAAAGATATTTAGGATTGAAAATGTTAATTTTTTTCATGGTCCGTTGTTTCCCTGATTTTAACAACAAAAATACTTGAATCCTGAAATAAAGTCATGTATAAAGGCCCCATTTTGCATCAGTGCCTTCAAGGAGTTCATCCAAAGTCAATATAGCTCCCCATAGGCAGTGTTCCCTATAATCTGTGTATTTGTGCAGCCACTCAGGAGAGAGTCAAATGCCACCCAGCTGATTAGCAGAGCACCCAACACCAGGATTTTTTGTTCCTACTGGAAGTGCACATGTGCACAGACCTTGGTGCACATAAAAATTTATTCCATGTGGGGATGGAAAAATTAGAGGGAACATCGCACATAGGCGCTCTGGTCGACCACAGTGCAAGATCAAGATCAGTGTAAGGGTCCAGAGAAGGGCAACAGAACTGACAATCTAGAAAATATGATTTACAAGGGAAGACTGAAAGAACTGCATTTGTTTAGTCTGGAAAACAGAAGACTGAGAGGGGCCATGATACCAATTTTCAAGTACCTAAAAGTGTATTACAAGGATGAGAGAGAAAAAATTGCTCTCCCTGGCCTCTGATGATAGGACAAGAAGCAATGGGTTTAAAGTCCAGCAATGCAGGGTCCGTTGTGACATTAGGAAGACCTTCCTATCAGCTTGGTTACGCACTGGAATAAATTGCCTAGGGAGTCTGTGGAATCTCCGTCATTGGAAATATTTAAAAGCAGGTTAGCTAAACATCTATCAGGGATGATCCTGATGGTGCCTTGTCCTGCTATGAGGGCAGAGAAATGGACTTATGACCTGTCAAGGTCTCTTCCACTTCTAGCGTTTTATGATACTACGATAATGCCTATGAGGTATCCCTTTCAGAACTCATATGGATTCCGTGAGATTTGTCATTTTAAAACTGAAAATCCTTTAATATGTTGTTCTTGTATCATCAGGGTAGATAGTAAGTAGTGGCAATTACTCTGAGAACCTTAGCAACTGCCAGTTTAAAATCTGAGGTGGATGGAAAGCAGAGCAAGAGTTGGAATTGTCCATTAGTGGTTTCCCATGGGAATCTGTAGGGGATTCCAGGAAGTTCCCTGCAGAGCTTCAGTGCTATTTTGTTTAATATAATACACATGGTGAGAATTTAAGCACTATTTTTATGATAAATTCATGGCTTGTGCCTTTTCTTCAACAGCTAATCATGATTTTTTGGTAATTTACATAAAAGAACCAATAGGTAAGCAGTGAAGAGTGTCAGATCAGTCAAGTGACCTAAAGTCATTGCTTTCTAATGTTCTCACAAACAGCCATCATAACTGACACCCAAATTGTAATGTCATAGAGACCGAATGGTCTCACTCCTAGAAGTAGCTCAACTATGGCATTATGATGAATAAACATGCCCTATGTTTTGCCTGCACTGTCTGTATATAATGGATAAACACAACACACCATTCTCAGAGCTGCAACCCTGATGTCTTTTATGAGCACCAAGTATACTTACTGTTTTATAAGTAAATAAACATTCTGCTGATACTGTGCTCTGAGTGAACAGAGCACTCGCATGGAACTCATCAGACTTGGTTTTTAGTCCCAGCTTGGTATCTCAGTCTTCTGACCTGTAAAATGGGGCTAATGATAGTGCCCTTTGATGTAAAATTGCTGAGGTCTAATGATAAAAAGTGCTTTAGTCTAAAACAATATGATCCAGGCAGCAAAACTTAACATTCCTCCATGCTATACTTGATGATGTTAACATTGATGCATTTTAAGCCAATTTAATGAGGCCTGATCCAGGCATTTTGCATGCTATGAGTTAGTATTACTAGCTTTCTTAGCTGCCTTTGAAAGTTCCAGCCTAAAATCATCGGCAGATATCTGAGGTTTTTGTTGTTGTGTTTTCCCTAGAGACTATCAATCCAAGTTTGAAGTGTAGCATACAGTAAATGTCACAGGAAAAGTGAAATGCTCTTTAAGCACAAAATACCATTGTCCACACCATGATTGAAAATGCTGTCCCAAGCTTCTACAGTCCTTTAGTGCTGAATATTAGCTTCTTGAATTGCCTTGTTGTCCTCCACTGGCAAGTTACCTGGCTTCACCTTATGTTTGCAAATGTCCCTTTGCTGAAAGCCTGCAGCAGAGCTACCTTCTGTCCTGGTTTGGCTGGAAGCTACAGCTTTGTGTGCTCTTCTCCAGCTGTGCAGCTTCCTTTGGATTTTCTGGATGTCATCCCAAGGTTTTCATTTGTTTTATTTTATTCTAAAGGATTTCTAGCCACAGCTCTGGTGCATTCACCACTAACTGCTAGACAGGCAGGAAACATTGGGCTCAGAGACTCACTTTCTTCCCTGGCCCAGTTGCTATATACAGAGCTCAGCAAATACAGGGATTTACATCCACCAATATGTGCATCCCTGGATGTGGATGCTTATATCTGCAGCTCATTTTTACAGATGGAGATGAGGATGGGGATACAAATTTTTTGACTGTGCAAAAAATGGCTCTATCTATACATGTAGTGAGTGCTCTAGGGGCCTGCTGGAAAGGAAGATATTTGAAAACCCCTCCGCTCTGTTTCCTTAGTTCCACAATCTTTCAAAAAGGATCAGTCAAAAGGAGCATGTGAGATTGTGGAGGCAGAGAGATCTTGGAGGCCGGGTCTACATTAGAGGGTTTTATCAGCAATGCTTGTGGAGCATCTACACATAAAATGTGTTCAGTTGACAGTCTGTCGACAAAACTCTGCCTAAGCATATTGCCTCTCCATGATGAGGAATAACGCCTTTGTCAAGAGTTTCTGTCAACAAAAAAGCTGCGTAGATGCTCTGGGAAGCCCTCTGTCAACAGACAGGGCTTCTGGTTCACCACGCAGTCCTGTTTGCTGAGCTTCCAGTTGGCCATTCTGTCAAGAGAGCAGATGGGCAGTCTGCCTCTCTATGTCGCTGGAGCAGATTGGTCTTTTGATCCACTTTTGTGTGTGGATGTGATCTGTCAACAGAAGTTTTTCCAGAAGATTTCTTCTGACAGTAGCTTTTGTTGACTTATTTCTGTAGTGTAGACATAGCTGGAGGGATTAAAGAAAGTGTGTCGGGGAGGAGAGAAATTAGTGACAAGGAGAAAGCAAAAAAAACTCAGCCATATAGAGGAAGATGGGGTTGACCTGATGCTGCTCCAGGGAGCAGACGCCTCTCCTCTGCCCTGAGGACAAACTTATTTTAAAAATTGCGTTTTCCAATAGTTTGTAAATCATATTTATGTAAATTAGCGTCTCCTTTATGCAAATTTGTTCTCAGGCATTTGATGGGCAAGGTAGACAGGTCTGCTCAACCAGCGTTCCAAATGTCCTGGCGATGTGGAGAATCCTATCTAATACTGCCAGACAACAGGCCACAGCTCCTCTGTGCCTGCTAGACTGCAGGTCAGTTCACGTGCCAAGTTTGGAACATTCAGCAGTGCAAAGCGTGAGTGAATTTGCATGACAACAGCTAACAAACAGTGAGACAGCCTCATATGCAACAAGTGAAACCCATCTGATCGGCACACTTTCATGTCACACTGCTTTGCATGGAGGGAAGTTTTGCTGTCATAACACAGATCTCTTAGCTCAGTTACAGCTTCGGTGATTTTCAGAAGCTATTCATAGCGACTGACTTCTGCAGTAGCACTTTGAATGCTCAGACAATAGAAAGAAGCGGGAAATGTCAACATCATTCCATTTCATTAAGGTGCTTTGTCCTGGTTCCCTCTAGTGGTAGGTAGGAGATAAATGCACTTTGTCTTTGGCAAAACACTTAACAAAGCCATATGGGAAATCTGAGGTAGACGTAAAGAAGTGAAAACCAGAGTGAAGTGTGAATCCCATGCACAAAGTGTGCTCACAGAGCTATGTGGCATATGTAACTGTGCCGGGGGAAGCAAGTAGTGAGTGTTAATATTTAAACTGCATCGATATGCTGGACAGGGTGTTTCTCTCTTCACACCTTCTTAGTGAATTCTGTCTTTCTATCTAGTGTCTTCTGGTAACCTGCATACTGCTTCCTCACATGGTTTACATTCTAGAGGGGGTTTCCAGACATACAGTAGTGTTAACACATTTTAACTTTCAAAACTAGAGGACACCCCAAGACAGAGTGTGTCAGTATCTACCAACCCACATTGTATTAACGTACTATACTATGATCCTAGTTCTATGCATGTAAATAAGGGAATTTGCGGGCCCAGGACTTGGTGTGTGTTCAATTAGAATAGATTTTACTGATATCAAGTTAATTTTCTCTACAGGTTGAAGCTCTCTAATCCAGAACTCTCTCAGGTGACAAACTCTGTAATCCAGCATAATTTTAGTTAGCTGGATGACCACTTAACATAGGCATTGCCAAGTTTCCCGTGATTCCATAAAACTTATTTACAGCCGCTAGTCCTGGCTCTCAGTGTTCTGTGCTGTTTTTTAGCTCTAAGTTACCCCTAAATGTCTTCTAAGAGCCCAGTAAGCAGCGGAAGTGTTGGTTATGTGCTAGTAAATATTGACTTCCCATCATCCAGCAAATTCTCTCGTCCAGCACCGGACAGGTCCCAAGGGTGACAGATGAGAGAGAGAGGGGTGTCCTCTTTTTTGAAAGTTCAATAATGGTAAACCTGGTATAAATTCTTCAGTCAGCTTGCCTACCATCCTCTTTCATCTGGGTTCAAGGCTAATTTGGCAGATGTGGATTTTGAGAGAAAGGGAGATGTTTTTAATACCTCCTATTCTGTGAGGATCCCATTTGGCAACTGTGAATCTGGCCTTTCTTTTCTATTTGCCACCATCAAAAGTAAACAGCACGAGCGAGAGCATCTTATAAAAAAAGAATACCAAAAATGTGCCTTTGAATCTAGACAGTACTTGAGGTATGTAATCTGGAGGTTTTTACCTCTCCGCTTCTTGTGGATGGATACAAAGAGAGCAGCTGTTTTCAAAACAACTTTCCAACATCAGCCTTTGACAAGAAGCTTGCAACCCCTTTTGTCATGTGTGAAAGTTGCCAGAGTTATCCATGCTTTTGCCACCACAGGTGGAATGCTGCAGTTTGTTTCAAGTGGTACTACAACTTCCAAACATTTGAAAATTGAAGCTGCCTGCTTACTGAGTAACATCTCACAGACAACATGATTGCTGGCTGAGATGTTGATTTTGATCAATAAATCCCTACATGATTTGGTTTCTGAGTACCTAAGAGGCTTTCTGTTTTCCTGTGGCATGCCATGGCAGGTGCCATCAGCTATGGGGCTTCAGCTACTATTCCCCCTGGCTTAAAAAGGAGTGGGATAGTAGCCAGGCCTTCTTCATAAGGGGCTTTAATTTTGCAATTCAGTTCACCCTCTTCATGCAAAGAGCACTGCTCTTTCTTTCGCTCTTCCTTGTTTTTAAGCTTCAGTGCACCAGACTTTTCCCTGGTGTTACTGACTGGAGGAAGGGGTGATGCTTGCTGTGTTGGGTTTTTGATATATGGTGATTATTTTCCTTTTGTTTTGGTGAGCTTTGTGCCTTCCTCCCTCAGCCCCACTTCTTATAATGACTGTGCAGTAGCTCTAGCCCTTGTGCTTTCATAAATTAACTGCATCTGGGATGTTAATATTACATTTGCTGGTTTTTGCTTTTTCTCCTTTCTCCCTTTCTTTTATTTCCCTCTCAAATGTACATTCTCTCTTTTTTGTCATGTGGCTTTTATCCCAGACTTAACTGGGCCCCCTTATTGTGTCCTTGGATGACTTCAAAGCACTAGTACTATTAACATTTTTTCCTTTGTCTTTGTGCTGCTTTCCTCATTCCTTGACACTTATTTACCCCATCTCCTTTTTTTCCCTGCTGTTGTCCTTCCAAATATTCAAGCTCCCTCCACAGGAGGAGAATTTTTGCATATGACATTAAATAAACATGTCAACCTGTCTGATTCAGCCCGGAGACTCAGGGTTAGGAGGGGGTGATCCTTGTTTTAAGCATATAACTAAATGAATTTGAGGGCCCAAGACTTGGTATGTATTTAACTGAATTCGAATATATTTTACCGATGTCAAGTTCTTTTGCTACAAAATTTGGTCTTTTTATCAGTTAGGATTACATTTGTGTGTCATTCCACTGGCATTTTCTATTTGTTTCCAAAGGCGGATTCTGATATTTCAATTAAAGTCAAAGAAAAAAGCCTTAAAAAGGTCCCTTCTGATCGATTGTAAATGTTGTCAGATATGGTAATTTGTGTCCCTATTGGCAATTTTCTCTTCCTTCCCTAAGTGTGTGTGTGTGTGTGTGTGTGTGTGTGTGTGTGTGTGTTGGCAGGCTGTATAATATAAAACAGGATTAAGACAGTAGGACTTACAAAAGCAAACTGAAAAATTAATATTTCACAAACTGAACCCATATATAAAACTTTTGCTCTACTGAGAGAGCAGCAATTGATGTGCTAAATTAAGTACAGTATTACTTTGCTTTTGATTATTCCAAAATAATCCATTATAGATGGAGCAAGCTTATCATCAAGCTCTGCTCTTATATGTATATTCATAACTGTTTCTGTGTTAGGGTGATACAGTTTAAAACATAAAACTTGTTAGACTTCTGGTCACCTTGCAGTTGTCAGTAAGTAGCTAACACAAGGAGGGTAACACGTCTAAGAATTACAACAAGCTTGATGCCACAGCTATTGCAAATGTCCTTATAAAAATACAGATTCATTCCACCGGGGATCAGTCAAAGCCAGTGGTGCATGCCCTGAATTAGAACCTGTCAAAATCAGCACTGAAGCTTTCCAAACAAGAGCTATCTTTTATACCATTTGGTAGTTTTATAGATATTTGTATGTATTGAGGCATTTTTAGTTATTTAGTAATAGAGACTCTATGCCATTTGCACCAACATCAGCACTTTGAGCCTGATATTCAACTTTCTCCCTCCCTGATATTGCCTCTTTCTCAGGAGTTAGTTGTCCTCTCTGGCATTTAATTGTCTCAGTGGTATGTCAGCACTGCACTTCTCCAGGAATTTTATGTAAAGCTCACACACACACACACACACACACACGCGATTTTGCAACTCTTCCCATTTTGTGGCTCAGGGTACTGCTAGCATAAGTCATGGCAGCTCAACATGAGTGAGGGTTAGAGAAATGGTCCCTAAAATATTTTGACTAATGATACAGTGCTAATGTTAACCTCTTTGGTTCGGTGCTATTGTTCAGGGACTGCTGAACTTTTGACCTGTTTCTCCATGAGTACTCTTTCCAAGTGACAGCCCTATGCCTGAACAACAAGGGTTTCTACAGGCATATTAACAATAAACGGGTTATCAGAGAAGGTGCGGGGCCATTACTGGATGAGGGAGGTAACCTAGTGACAGATGATGTAGGAAAAGCTGAAGTACTCAATGCTTTTTTTGCCTCAGTCTTCACGGACAAATTCAGCTTCCACATGACAGTCCTAGACAATGCAGTATGGGAGGGTGGAGGGCAGCCATCTGTGGGGAAGGAACAAGTTCTGAGCAATCTATAAAAACTAGATGTACACAAATCCATGGGTCTGGATTTAATGCATCCGAGGGTACTGAGAGAATTGGCAGAGGTCATTGCTGAGGATTTGGCCATTATCTTTGAAGACTCTTGGAGATCAGGGGAGATACCAGATGACTGGAAAAAGACAAACGTAGTCCCATCTTTAAAAAAGGAAGGAAGGACAATCCAGGGAACTCTAGACTGTCAGCCTTACCCTAATCCCTGGGAAAATAATGGAAAGGATCCTCAAGGAATCCATTTTGGAGCACTTGGAAGAGGGGAAAGTGATCAAAAGCAGCCAACATGGATTCACCAGGGGCAAGTCCTGCTTCACCAATTTGTTTAGCTTCTATGACAAGGTAACAGGCTCTGTGGAAATGGGGAAGTCAGTGGATGTGATATACCTTGACTTCAGCAAAGCTTTTGATACAGTTTCCCACAACGTTCCTGTCCATAAGTTAAGGAAATATGGTTTGAATCCTTGGACTATAAGATGGATAAAAAGCTGGCTTGACGGTGGGGCCCAACGGATAGTGGTCAATGGCTCAATATCTGGATGGCGGTCGGTTTCAAGCGAAGTGCCGCAAGGCTCGGTTCTGGGGCTGGTGTTTGTCAACATCTTTATTAATGACCTGGATGAGGGACTGGAATGCACTCTCAGCAAGTTTGCGGATGACAAAAAACTAGGGAGAGAGGTAGATACGTTGGATGGTAGAGACAGAATCCAGAGTGACCTGGATAAATTGGAGGATTGGGCCAAAAGAAATCTGATGTGGTTCAACAAGGAGAAGTATAGAGTCCGGCACCTGGGGCGGAAGAATCCCAAGCATTGGTATAGGCTAGGGACCGACTGGCTCAGGAGCAGTATGATGGAAAGGGACCTAGGGGTTATGGTGGATGAAAGGCTGGATATCGGTAAACGGTGTGCCCTTGTAGCCAAGAAAGCTAACAGCATACTAGGGTGCATTAGGAGGCACTAGGAGGCATATGTCGAGCAGATCTAGAGAAGTAGCTATTCTGGCACTGGTGAGACCACATCTGGAATATTGTGTCCAGTTTTGGGCCCTCTGGTTTAAGAAGGATGTGAATTTCCTGGAGCAGGTTCACCAGAGGGCAACAAAAATGATTAAGGGGCTGGAGCACAAGACCTGTGAAGATAGGCTGAGGGATTTGGGCTTGTTCAGTTTACAGAAGAGAAGACTGAGGGGTGATTTAATAGCAGCCTTCAACTTACCGAAGGGGAGCTCTAAAGAGGAGGGTGAGAAACTGTTCTCAGTAGTGTCAAATGGCAGAACAAGGAGTAATGGTCTGAAGTTGAAGAGGGAGAGGTATAGGTTAGATATTAGGAAAAACTACTTCACCAGGAAGGTGGTGAAGCATTGGAATGTGTTGCCTAGAGAGGTGGTGGATTCTCCATCCCTCAAGGATTTTAAGTCTTGACTTGACAATGTCCTGGCTGGGATGACTTAGTGGGGGTTGATCCTGCTTGAAGCAGGGGGCCAGACTAGATGATCTCCTGAGGTCCCTTCCAGCCCTATGATTCTATGATTCTTGAACTAATGAACTAATCTGCCTCACATCCCATAATTCACCAGTCTTCTGACTAGATCAGCAGGCTACAGCATCCCGGTTGGGCCACTTATAGCTTCTTTCCAAAAGCATGTGATCATTATGAAATTGTGGTGACTCAGGACAATTTCTTCAATACATATATTAAGTATTTGTCCACAAGAACTTATCAAGCAGGGAAAACAAGAGTGAAAAGCCTACATGCATGTTATCTTACTTAATTTACCTTCTTACTTACTTACTTAGCCTATTTTTGTTCATTTTTTGTTCTGTTTCATTTTGAGGTTTTTGGCCAGTATATGTTATTGCCATTTGTTTTAGGCAAACACACCCTGCCTTTCTGGTGGTCTGACCCACCAGTCAACATGTCTCCCTTAAGTCACATTCTACCTTTTTTTATTCTTTTCAACTATTCAGTGGGTGCTTGCCCCTACATATCCTGGACTTCTGAGTAGTGCACATGACCCAGTCACACTGGTTTATACATTTCTTCAGATGGGTCCCAGCTGCATGGAATTAGAGTCCTTGCCAGGTTCTTGGATACTTCAGAAGATATTCAGCTGAAATTAACCTTTAGGATTACACAGAGTAATCCATTCCACATAATCCACAGATTATGAATGTTCTTAAAATTACTGCAGATATCCTCCTCTTTCTTCATATTCTGAGTATCCAAAGATTGAAGGCTCTTGGCGCACATTTTCAAAAGTGACTAATGATTTAGAGTGTCTCCATTCTGAGAAGCCCATCTTGAGACAGGGGCTCAGCTCATGCTGAAAAATCAAGTCCCTTTAAGGTATCAGAAGTTGGGGCACCCAAAAATTGAAGTACTTGAACTGGCTAGTCCCTTTGAAAATGTTGGTTTTATTGTGTGGCGTGATAACTCTATTCAGAAGGGTTTAAATACAGTTTCTATTAAGCATTTGAAAATGAGCAAACAAAGCACCTGTTTCAGTGCCGATGCAGCTGACATTTTACTGTTTTAAATCTCATTTGTACATCCAGTAATATGAGGCTGAGTGCCAGTAGCAGTATTGTGATGAGCCATCTTCTTGACAGAGATGGTACACTCATATTGAAGAAAATATTCTCCACAGTCTGTACAGTTTGAGGGTTTTTTCTTTCTTTTCCAGAAAATCTGGCTGTTGAAGCCTTTTTTGAAGTCTCCAGAGCTTCCTGTTTACCTGCAATAGTTTTAACAAAAACAGCTGGGGAGTATCTTCATTGAAGAGATAAATTAAAAATTCTGTATCTCTTTGGGCACCACAGCCATTTGTTCTTGATTTAATTGTAACACAAGAGTTATTGCCTGCAATTAATTACAAGTTGATTAAAATAAGCAGTAAACAATATAACAAAGGAGCTAAGGGTCTCTGTGCTAAGGCAGTGAGGCTACTGCCTCATTACTCAGGGGCACCAAGGCAGCAGTGCAAGAGGACCCCTTTATTCAATATGATTTTTCAACATGGAGGCACCTGACTGCCCACTCCCGCCCCAGGCACCATGCTCTCATATCATCTTTCCTCCTAGGCTACGTGCACATCTAGGCTAATCCCCATCTTGCCCATCTCTAGTCTCAAACACCTGGGTTTATTCTGTTTGACTCTCCCAACCTGCCTTTTCCTTCCCCCACCCCAAGTCCCCTCTTTCTTCTGGAGTCCATCTTCCTGCTGCCAATCCGCTTCCCCCAGCCCTGGGGTGTATGTGCACTGCACAGCAGATGAAGCAGGTTGGCAGCACCGGAATACAGAAATAGCTGACAGATCTAGCAGTTCCTTTGGCTAATCTCAGCATAATTCAATTAGATGACCCTGAATAAGGAGACTAGCACTTTAGGTGTTTAATGTCAGGCTTTAGAAGTCACCTATACCTCTGCTGTCCTAGACTGTACATTTGATGTTTGAAATGTACAAAGATTGTGGATTTGTTCGTTTGTTTTTAATAATAAAGGAGCCCAAAGCAACATGGGGAAAAACAAGGTGAAATTTCCCAAAGGAAGCATGTTTAAACTGTTTCTTCTGGAAAAGTTAGTAAATACTTTACAAAAATAAATGGCATAGAAAAATCAATTGCCCTCTAAAGCATTCCGCCAAATTTGAAAACAAAATTCAATCATTTCAGTATGAAATGGAGATTTTATTCTTGCAATGCTGCCTTAACTCCAGAATTGCTACTGCCATCTCCATAAAATGTTTCTCTTAAACAGCTGCTAATCTGCTCACAGTGTCTGTTAACATTCATTTCTTTAATAATCTGTTCACATTTATTCTACATACGTATGACGTCTCTTTTATGGCCACTGCATTAAATGAACATTTGGAGGCACATGAAGTGTTATGGCATTATTTAACTATTCTAAACAGGTCTCCTGCAGTCTTCTTATATACATCAGTAAAGCAGTTGGAAAGATAAAAAGTACAAATAAAGAAGCTGCTTACTAACACTTTAATTTCCTTTTGAAATGGCAATCTCTAGTGCAACTTACAGGAATCAAGCTTTCTACTCTACTTCATTACTTTAAGCAATTAATTGTTCTGTTTTCACTGTCCACTTTCCTTTTGTGATTCACTGATGCAAATTTGTTGAATTCAGTTCACACTGTTTAATTTTAGAGATTTTTATTAATTGAGTTGGGAGACGATCTGCAAATCTGATAGGCAGAGTGCATTTCAAGACACCAGAATTATTCTCCTCTTTAAAACCCTCTTGTTTATCACATTTTGGGTGTGTCTACACTAGCCAGATACTTCGAAGTAGGCAGCACAACATCGAAATAGCACGTCGTGTCTACACGCGCTGTGCACTATTTCGACGTTGAAATCAACGTTAGGCGATGAGACGTTGAAATCGCTATTCCTATCCGAAGATCGCAGTAGGGCGTGTGTAGACGATCCGTGTCCCACTACTTCGAAATAGCGGAGTCCTCCATGGCAGCAGTCAGCTGAGGGGTTGAGACGCTCCATCCAGACCCTGCGGGGCTCTATGGTCCCCACGCACAGCAGCCTTAAAGCACCACAGACCTGGATTTCCTGTGGCAGGAAGCTGAGAGCATGCAGGCAGCAGCACATGCACATGCTAGCCCTGCACGCCCTCCAGAGGCCCCAAACCACCACCCACCCCATGACAGCCAGCCAGCCCCCAGACCGCCCCCAGGGCTCCACTCTGAGGGGACCCAGGCACCCCCATCAGCCAAAAGAGGGGGGGCCAAAAAGAGGCAGGGACCCTCCTGGTCAGAGACCGAGCTCTGAGACCTGCTGGGGCTCTGAGGTGAGGAGGAGGTGCTCTACATGATGGGGAGCAAGCAGTGGAATGTGGAAACACTTGGCCAACTGGCCGAGGGCCTGCCCCCCTAGGGTCACCCTACCCACACTCCAGATCACATCCGGAGCAAGTTGAAGGAGTTGCAGCAGGGTTACACCCAAGCCTGGGACTCAGCCAGCCAGTCTGGGGCTGTCCCACCGCTTGCCCCTATTACAGGGAGCTCAGGGCCCTCCTGGGCCCCCGGGACACCTCCTTCCCCACGGTCACTGTTCACACCACTGCCGACGAGACCCAGCAGGCCTCAGAGCTGGAGGCTGGCCTGGAGGCTGGCCTGGAGGCCAACCCCGCACCCCAGAGCCCACCTGAGAAGCCCCTCCTCAGGACAGCAGAGGAGGAGTCCAGCAGCGAGGAGCAGGGGCTCCTCATATACCTCCCCTCCTGGAGCACCAGCCAGGCATACACCTGCCAGGGTACCCCTAACTGCGGCAGTGGATGGTCAGGTACGTACCCCACAGGGCACACACCACTGGGCCATGGGGCAGGGGCACCAGACATGACCAGGAGCCCCACACACCCCCAGCGGACCCTGACCCGCAACTGTCCCACCACAGCACAGTCCCAGGATGGTGGCATGGCCATCAGCACCCACACCCATGGACTGCACTGTGCCCTAACCCGGGGGGCGGGGGGAACCATGCAATGGGGACGCCCAACAGGGACACCACACCCAGCGACAGGGATGGAGACCGAGCACCCAAGGGGGCGTGGGGGGAATGGGCCACGGGCCAGGGCACAGTACGAACAGCCTTACGTGCCCTCCCTCCCTCCCTCTCCGCAGCTGCACCATTTGAGGCCCCAGGGAGCCAGGCACCCTCCGTGGTCCCCGCGGTCACCCACTGACAGCACTCAGGGACACTTCCAAGGCCAGCGGGACAGGCACACCACCTCTGGACCCAGGGGATGGCCCCCCATGAACCCCCAGTTCCTGGTGGCTCTCCAGCAGCAGGCGGAGGTGGCCAAGGAGGGGCTCTGCTTTGACTGGGAGGAGTCCACCCAGCATGGCAGCAGTTCATGGGCGTATTCCAGGACATAGCCAGATCGATCTGGGAGGCTGTCACCCGGCTCCCGTCCCTGCTGCCCCCCCCCGCCACCTTCCCCACCATTCCACCCAATGCCAACCCCGCCGCCCCACCTGCCTTGCCCCCTGCTGACCCCCTGCTGTGCTGTCTGCCTTGCCACCTGCTGCCCCACCTGCTGCGCTGCCTGCCAGCCCCCCAGGACCAGAGCCCACTGGGGCTGAAGACTGGACGGTGGAGGCATCCCAGCTGTATCTACCGGTCCTCCTGGCCCCCAGCCGGCCATGCCAGGGACCGCAGAAAAGGAGGGGGGCATGACCTGTACCTGCCTGGGGTCATGCCCCTCTACACCCACCCCAGATTGATGGTCCCCCATTTGTATATAGTTGTCCCCCTTGTGTATAGTTGTTCCTCTTGTATATAGTTGTCCTCCTTTGTACAGTTTACTGGTTTTCAATATCCACAGTTTATTTTCCAAAGAACCTGAGAGGTGTGCTTGTTGGGGTGGATGGTGTGCAGGCAGTATGGGCGGTGGGGCGGGGGGTCTCTGGGGAAGGCCAGGGAGGTGCTCAAGTGTCTCCCTGATCAAAATGGGCCCTCGCGGTGGGCCTGGCGACTGGGTGCAGTGGCCAGCTGGGGGAAGCCCATGCCGGCGTCTACTGCCCACCCCGGACGAAGGCCTCCCCCTTGCTCTCCACAATGTTGTTGAGCGTGCAGCACGTGCCCAAAACCTGGGAGATGTTCTGGAGGCCGATGTCCAGGCGGGCAAGGAGGCACTGCCAGTGGCCCTTCAGGCAGCCGAAGGTCCTCTCCACCACCTGGCGGGCATGATTCAGTTCGGCATTGAACTGCTCCTGGCTGGCAGTAGGGGCGCATGAGCCAGGGCTGGAGCGGGGTAGGCCGCATCCACAATGAGGCAGAGGGACACAGTAGTATCCCCCAGAGGGATCTCCCTCAGGGATGTAGGTCCCTGCCTCCAGCCAGCAGCATAGGCGCAAGTTCTGGAAGACGTGGGCTTCGTGTGCACAGTTGGACCAGCCCACTTAGACATCCTGGAAGCAGCCCCAGCTGTCCACCATGGCCTGCAGGACCACGGAGTGGTAGCCCCTCTGGTTGATGTATCTTCCCCCACTGTGGTCTGGGGCATGAATGGGGATGTGGGTCCCATCTAGGGCCCTGAAGCAGTTCGGGAACCCCATGTCAGCAAATCTGGCGATGGCTGTGTCCAGGTCCCCGAATCGGGTGACCCTCTGGAGCAGCATGGCATTGAGCACACAGACCACCTGTGTGGAGGGAACACAAGTTCCCAAGAGGGTGTGCAGGGTATCCCAGGCCCCTCCCCCGCAGGTCCCCCTCCCAGGCACCTCCCCAGATACCCTCCCGCCAAGCCACTCTCTCGCCAGCACCCCTCCCTCCCCGGCCCCACACACAGCTCCCTCCCTCCCCGGTACCCGTCCTTCCCCAGCCCCACACCTGGCCCCCTCCCTGGCCTCCCTGCCCCCCCAGTGGGTGCGTGCCCAGGCCTCCTTACCTTCATGATGACAGCCCCGACCATGGCCTTTCCCACTTCAAACTGGTGTCCCACAGAGCAGTAGCTGTCTGGAGTGGCCAGCTTCCAGACGGCTATTGCGACCCTCCTCTCGATGGGGAGGGCACACCGCATCCATGTGTCCTGGTTCCTCAGTGAGGGGGTGAGCCACTGGCAGAGCTCCAGGATGGTCTGCCGGCGTATGCAGAAGTTCTGCAGCCACTGGTCGTTGTTCCACTCCCCCCATGACCAGCTGTTCCCACCACTCGGATTTGGTGGGGTAGCTCCAGAGCCAGCGGAGCACCCAGCAGGGGAGGAACTGGGGAGCCCAGTGGTCAGGGGCATCTCCATCTGCCCCCTGGGAGGGCCCCCTGCCCGGGGCTGCTGGGCGGCCTCCTGTGCAGCACATAGCAGGGTGCTTGCTCCTTGCGTGACTACCTTGAAGGTTTCCAGATGCTGCTGCTTCTGCTTCTGCTGCTGCTGCTGGGGGTCCATGGCTGCTGTGTGTCAGTCTGTCAGAGTGTGGCTAGCGCTCTGCAGACCTTGTGTTGTGCAGGCCAGGTGTGTCTGGGAGCGGCCCTTTAAAGGAGCGGCTTGCTGTTGCCTCAGAAGGGCTAGTCCAACCTGTGACCCTGTCTGCGGGCTTTCCTGTTCCCTTATTTCGACAGGGAGTGCTTGTGTGTGTGTGGACGTGCCACATTTCCTTCCAGGGCAGCTCAATATCAGGAGGACTTGACTGTTATCAGCATAGAGCTTGGACTGGACAGGCCTCTAATCTTGGTCATTGTTTACTGATGACTTTGACCTGCATCTATGCTGAGTAGCCCACTAGTCTGTCAAATAAAGCAGTGGAGAAATGCTGATCATTAAAAAGGACCATGAAGTTCAGAGATACTTCTTTACCTCAATCGAGGCGAGTTCCTACTCAGCACCACATGACTTCAAGCTAGGTTGCTTTACCAGATCCTAATGCCCAGTGGATTCCAAAAATGATTATTCAGAGAGAAGTAAACAATTCCCTCTAAACATGATTAACATTTTAATACTAGGTGTTTTTGGTGTTTTTATTTTTTTGGTAAGTGCCTACCTTGTGAGTACATTAGACAAATCAAATAATTCCTACTAATTAATCTAAATAACTGCAAGTTACATTATTTGTTGTTTATTTCAAAATACGTAGGCTGATAATGCATGCTTTCTTATATTAACGTTCTCTGAGTAAATGTTCATTTGAGGGACATACACAGATTCAATGGAGTATTTTTAGATACTTACTCAAATGGTTGATAAGAGGTTTGACTACAAATGAAGTCTGTTGGTTTTTACATTTATATTTATTAACAGTGTGCTGCTTTGTGTGTGTGTTTCTTTTCTCTTGCAGTGCCACCTTGGGCCTTAATAGCCATAGCCATAGTTGCAGTCCTATTAATCCTTACCTGCTGCTTTTGTCTGTGTAAGAAATGTCTGTTCAAAAAGAAGAACAAGAAGAAGGGTAAAGAAAAGGGAGGGAAGAATGCTATTAACATGAAAGATGTTAAAGATTTAGGGAAGACCATGAAAGACCAGGTAAAGTAGCCACCTTGGACACTGTTTATGTTTAAAGTGCCAAGTCTTCCAGAAATTATTAATTTATGGTATTCTTCAATGGTTGGGTAGTGGTGTTGTGTAGTGGAGACCAGCTATTATGCGCTTTGTATTGGAGTTCCTGTTAATAACCCCGAGGTGCCCTGTGGACAATGCTGACTCTTCGTGCCCCTGCTAAGGGGGCCACGCTGCTAAATCCTTCCAAGGCCTCTAATTAACTTGTCTCTTCATGGGAGGAGGAGCACTGCGACTGGTCCACATAGAGGAGCGGTTGTTGGAGAAAATGGTGGCCTCAAACTGCATAGGTCTTTGATGAGGACCAATGTGTGATAGTGAGGTTGTTTGGATGACAGGGCTGCTATTCAAGTTCTTCTGAGACTAAATGACCTGCAAGAGCAGATCTGGACTACTACAGAAGCTTATCTAGGGAGAGACAAAAAGCCAAGTGCAGCAAAAGAACAGTGGAAGGGGGAAAAGGGGAGAGGAAGGGGAGAAATGAAAGAAGAGTGGACAAAGGGATTAAGGGAAGGAGAAGAAGATGAAAGGTGGCAGAATATAATTTTAGCTGAGAGCCAGCGAATGGTTTGGGGACAGCTTATCATGCTGCTGTCTGCAGAACATTAATTTGAAAGCAGCAGGGAAACCCTTGCCTCAGACCTGATGCATGTAAGAGAGGTACTTTACCAGGGCACGAACTGGAAGGTTTCAGGACCCTGCATTTAATCCAGTGTTCCCGTATAGCCACAGACTAGATTAACACTGATTGGGAAGAAGATTATTTGTCTACACTTCTGAGCAGAAGAAAATTCCACAGTGTTGGCTTCTTGTAGGAAGGGCAGATAAAGAGTTCAATTGTGCAGTAAATAAAGGGGATGGTAAAATACAGACGAAACCTTCTTAATTATTTATCTAATTAGTGCTAAGTTTGATCAGTTCAGTGGGTAGGGGGGGAGAATCATATTTGTGCATCGATCATCTCGAAGTATTCCAGCCGCCAAGGACACACAGGAGTATGTTTTTCAAATAATGCATATTCAGAAGAATTAAGGAACTGCAGCACAAAACCTTTTTGCATGGAGTAGATGTTTCAGCTTCACTTCTGCAAATAGTTAGGATTTGCATGAGGAAGATTAGACTCCCCCACCTCTCTTTATGATTCTACCCCTGCACCACGGTAGTCAGCAGAAGTTCCACAGTTGACCCCCATAGTAGCAGCATGAAGCTCTTAGCAGCATGCTGTATCCAGGCAGAGAAGTCTTCAGTATTCCCTTAGTCCTGGCATTTGCAGACCCACTGACTAAATTCGGTTTGCCCTTAACAGAAAATGCACTCTCCATTTGAAGTGGCTAGCACTGACAAGTTGATACGCATCTTTGGAAAGTGATTAGCTTTGCCAAGGAATTACAGGCATTCCCTGTGCCTAATAAGTTGAAATAAAAACTTCATTACTTTAAGACTACATGGATCAATATTTTAATTGTGACCACTGTATATAGGTTAACACCATCAAAAGTGCCACAAAATATGTTAAATTCCACAGTTAAGGGGACTGGTGAGGTGAAGCTCAGAAATGTTATTGAGCAGAAATCTTGAATCCTTTCTTGCAAAAGTCTAATGAGGATTTTGTTTTATTTAATACAGGTAGAACCACTCTAGTCTGGCACACTCTGATCCAGCAATATCCATGGTCTGGCAGAATTTTAGTTAGTCAGACATCCACTTAGGGGTGTGACCAAATCTCCTACGGTCCAGTAAAGTTTGTTTACATTCACCAGTACTGGCTCTCTGTGTTCTGTGCTGTTATTTAGCTCTAATTTACCCATCAATATCTTCTAAATAAGCACCAAGAATGCTGTTAATGTGCTAGACAATATTGACCTCCCATGGTTCAGCAAATTTTCTCATTCAGCACTGGTCAGGTCCCAAGGGTACCAGACTAGAGAAGTTCAACCTGTATTGAAAATGTGAAACAAAAAAATTTTACACTGTTTTGATTCAGGCACTTTGATGGGCTCTTCATGGAACCCCTGTGTTATGTCTGTAGAATTTGTTCTACATTTACTAATACTACGTAATTGTGAAATATTTCCCTTTGAGATATTGTGTGAAAAAGCAGCTCATTAATTGCTGAGTTAGTCTTGGCCAAATTTAATTAACTTTTGACCATGGAGGTGAAAATAATTTTGAAAATAGTGTTTGCTCATTTGCAGGATAAAATTCAAAGTGATCTCTGTTGTTTACTATTAAATGATATTCACAATAACAGCTCTAACATTTTTTGTAGGACAAGTATCATGTATGTTGTTGATAGATATCTGTATGGGCTTTGTTCTTTATCATGTAAGATGGTTTTTGTAATTTACAGTATGTTATAAAGAGTTGTTTATTGCATTTGCTATAACCTGGATAAATGACCAAGAATTCTAGCACTAGCAGGTATTAAAATACAAAATTGTACTCAACAGTTAATGGTGAGTTTGACACAGCCCCTTTTTGGAGGGAAAACCAAGGTAAAATTTTAGATATTAATTCACTGTTGCAAAGATAATCACAACTTTGCTAAAAACACACAAAAAGCTACAGTTGCAAGTCATATAGAACTTAACATCTTCAAATGGTTTACTATTATTTTTAAATAACTGTGTCCATATTTTTAAAATGTATTCTGTGATACGTTGCTAAATGTAAGCCCCACTAAACATATAGGGTTGGATCCCATGATGGATGAAATTATCATATCCTGTGACACCAGTGAAACTATCACATTTCCACTAATGTTTCATTCCATCATTATCAGAAATGGGTTACTAAAGTTAGCCTTGTAGGTCCATATTTAGGCACTTAAATCAGTAGCCTGGCATTTAAATCAGTGGTACCTAGCAGCTCCTATCAACTTTAATTCCTTTATCACACTTGCAGTATTTGTTTTTCAGTGTAAGCACAACCAGTTAATGATTAATGCTTGAATCAATACTTCAGGTTTAGCGTTTCCATGTGAAGACAGTGTCATGCTAAATGTAATGTGCAATATATTTCAGGAGATAATTATTTTAGTATCTCTCAGTTACAAATCAAATAGCAAAACAGTGCCTCCCAGATGTCAAGGAGATACATTTTAAAGAAAACAGACAAATATATATGAAAAAGCCTCCTCCAACCCCCTGGCTGAGAACCACTGCTCTCATCCACATGAGAAGTATTATTGCATAGACCATGTATGGTGACATGCAGTTGTTAGGCCCTCCCCTGCAAAGTTCTGATTGCTCCTGGTTTTCAGCCCAATGCCTTCAGCTCCTTTTATTTTCAGTGAAAGCTTTAAGTTCTCAATACCCTCTCTGTAAGCTAAAGATTGCTTGCAAGTGCTAGCCCACAGTACATGCAAAGTCCATTAACTTCATTATTACACTTGCTGGAGCTAAATTACTGGGCCCCCCCCAGTAATTTATTTTTTCCTTCCTCAAATTCTTCAGTAAATATTCTTTAAAATCAGTAAATCAGTAACATTCCACTGACTCAATGCCCTCATCCTGCTAGTGGTAGCCCCCGTTCCCACCCAGGCTATATCTACACAACAACATTATTCCTGAATAAGCTATTCCAGAAGAAGTATTTGGAAATAGCTTATTCCAAAATAGCGTAGCTACACACTAAGGCCGCATCTACACTGCCCCTCCCTTTTGGAAGGGGTGAGTAAATGCAGCGGTTTGAAAATGCAAATAAGGTGCAGATATAACTATTCAGTGCCTCATTTGCATAATGATAGCCACTCACTGCACTGGAAGTGCAGCTTTTGAAATGTGAACTAGCCACGTAGATGGGGTTCCTTTGAAAGGAAGCCCCGCTTTTGAAAGCACCTTTCTTTCTGAAAAAAGGGTCTTACAGAAGGGGAATTTCCTTTGGAAGGACCCCTGTTTCCTTCCAAAGCAGCTCTGTCCACACAGCAGCTTTTGCTTCCAGAAGGGGATCTTCTGAAAGCGAGATCTTGTGAGAATATTCAAATGAGGCGCAAGATATTTTAATCTGTGCCTCATTTGCATCTTCCACTCCACTCATTACCATGCCCCTTCCAGAAAGCGGGGGCAAGTGTAGAAGTGGCCTTAGCGCCCCTTTGAAGCCAATGATTGCTCTGCATGGTCACATGGGTCCGTGCTAATAGAGCTGAACTATAGCCTTATCACTGGTAACTATAAGATACTGAATTGTGTAATGTCCAATATTCAGATAGATGTTATATTTCAGCTTGTCTTTTTTACTTAAAATAATTTTAATATGATATTTAAATAAATGTTATTGTTGTGAAGATGGAAAATATTTAAAATACAGATTAGGATCCTGATCCTGAAACCCTTACTCAGGACACCAACTCTTATTCATGCAAATAGAGCAGCTTGCTCCAGTAGAACCAGTCCCGTGAGTAAAGGTTGCGGGATCAGTCTTTATTTTGTAAAGGAGATGAATAAATAACATCTTATCTGTGCAAAGGGTCATTTCTCCATGGTGTTTACTAATGTTTGTGCATGGATGTTTTAATTTTTATTTCTTCCTTCTATGTCATCCTTATCTATGTTGTGTCTCATGACTGTTCTGGATTGTCAATTGCGGTAGGTTTATTTTGCTATTTGGACACGCCTAATCTAAAGCTCTGATATATTTAGTCTCCTGACAGCTGTGGCTCCTCAGCTCAGATTTATACCTAGCTTTGACACATCAAAAGGCTGAACTAAATTGATTTTTTGTGGGATAAATGGTTGTCATTTTCTCCATACTTAAACTATATTAAGTCAAAATGTACTAGAAAGCTCAAGTTTAAAAGTGATATGCAACAAAATAAATGTACTGCTTTTTAGTATGCATTTTCACCATATCAAATCTAGACCAAAACTGAAAACACCAAAACAATGGCTTCTTTTTACTGGTACCAATATAATCAGTATCTCTTGCTATTACTTTAGTCATGTTATTGTGTAATCTTAATACTGTGAGTGCACTTTAAGGTGTCCACCAAAGCATGCTCCATACCAGACTGATTTCAGTGAGGTAATTTCAAAATTACACTGGTGTACCAGGGTGAAGATTGAGTTGAATGTTTTTTCTGAAGATATACCTTTTATAATCTTCTGTGCTGCAGTTTATCAATCTCCACCAATTTCCCTGTGTCTCCCATAATTTTCTCCTGTAGTTTTTTTTTTTCATCTGTAGAAAAACATCCAGCTCTAGAGACACTCTAATAGCTGCTGATTTAATGGGTCTGAATCTAATGCACTGGTACGGCAAATTTCTTGCTTAAGCTCAGCCTTTGGGAAAGGAATAGACTTAATCACCTCTGTGATGAACAGTGACACTGAAAACTTATCAAAAATTCAGCCCTGTTTCTTAGAGAATAATTGCTATGATGGTCTGCACCTTTTATTAGGTCACTGCGTATTTGTGAAGAAGATTTCATATCTCAGCCATTTCTAGTTGCATCGGCTGAAACACTGCTATATGGGAGAGATTTTTATTTTGGGGAAATATGTATATTTGCTACACCAGGATATTGTATATCAGGCCATATGAATTCCATCCCTGCTCCTGCCATTGCCTCTCTTCTATGTAACCAGGAGTAAGTCACTCAAGCACACAAGAATGGCCATACTAGTTTAAACCAATAGCTTATCTAACCCAATATCTTGTTTTCTGACGGTGGCAAGTGCCAGATGCTTCAACAGGAATGAACAGAACAAGCAGTTATCTAGTGATCCATTCACTGTTGTCCCATTCTGGCTGCCAGCAGTCAGAGATTTAGTAGCACCTGGGTTGTATCATGACCATTTCAGCTAATAGCCACTGATAGACCTCAATGAATGTATCTATTTTTCTAACCTGGTTATATTATGAGTCTTCACAATATCTACTGGCAATGAATTCCACAGGTTAATTGTGCATTTTGTGAAGTACTTCCTTATGCATGATTTAAACCTGCTGACAATGAATGTAATTAGGTGACCATTAATTCTGTTGTTAAGTGAAGGGGTAAATAACAATTGCCTATTCACCTTCCCCACACCATTCATAACTTTATACATCTATATGGTTTCTCACCTTAGCCATCTATTTTCAAAGCTGGGCAGTCCCAGTCTTTTTAATTGCTCTTTGTATGGAAGTGGCTCTATAATTGAGATCAGATATCTTTCCCTTTTCTGTGCCTTTTCCAATTTTAGTATATCTTTTTAGACATGGAGAGACTCAAACCGAATGCAACATTCAACATGTGGGAATACCATAAATTTACATAGTAGCACTATGATAGTTTCTATCTTATTATCTATCCCTTTCCTAATGGTTCCTAGATTTCTGCAGGCTTTTATTACGGAGCAGATGTTTTCAGAGAACCATCCACAGTGACGCCAACATCTCTCTTTTTTTTAATGGTAACAGCTAATTTATAACCCACCATTTTGGATGCATAGTTGGGATTATTTTACAATGTGCACTACTTTGAATTTCATCTGACATTTTGTCATCCAAGTTGTGAGGTACCTTTGTAACTCTTTGGTCAGCTTTGGATTTAATTATCTTGAATAATTTTAGTATTGTCTGCTAATTTTGGCATATCTCTGTTTAATCCTTTTTCCAGATAATTTATGAGGATTTTTGAATTGAGCGAGTCCAAGTACAAATCCTTGAGGGACTCCACTGTTCACAATGTGGAAACTGATACTTCTTTCTGCCCTTTTTCCTATCTTTTCACCAGTACTAATTCACAAGAGTCCCTTTCTTTTTATCCTATGACTGCATACTCTATTTACCAATCTTTGGCATGAAGCTTTGTCAAAGGATTTCTGAAAGTCCAAGAATACTATATCAACTGGATCCCTCTTATCCACCTGCTTGTTGATATCCTCAAAGATTTCTGATATATATTGTGAGAGATGATCCCTCTTTACCAAAGCAGTATTGACTTTCTTCCAGCATACCAAGTCCATAGATCTGTCTGGTAATTCTATCTTTTACTGTGATTTCAGCCAGTTTTCTTTATGCGGCAGATAGACTTGCTAGCCTGTAACCAACAGGATCACCTCCGGACCCTTTTTTTAAAATCGGCAGTACATAGCTACTGCCCAGTCATCTGATTTAAGAGGCTGATTTAAGAGAAAGTGATATAACCACATGTAGGAATTGCACAGTTTAATATTTGAGAGCCTTAAGTATTTGTGAGTGAATACCATCTACTGCTGGAGGCCACTTATTAATTTATTATTTTTTCTCTAAATCTTTTCTAATGACTCTTCAACTGGGGTAGTTCCTCAGACTTGTTACCTAAAATGAATGGCTCAGGTGTAGGAATCTTCCTCAAAGGTTCTACAGTAAAAGCCAATGCAAAAAATTCATTTAACAGCTTCTCTCGACAGCCCTGTCATTTACAGCTTGATTGTGCACAGGTCCTACTGATTGTTTGGAAGGCTTCTGATATATTTAAAAGTAATTGCTATTTACTTTTTGTGTCTTTTGTTAACTGCCCTTCAAAATCTTGCTTGGCCTGCCCAATCATAGTTTTATGTTTTACTTACCACAATTTATCCTCCTTTTTCTTTTCCTCAATACAGTTTGACTTCCAATTTTTAAAGGCTACCTTTTGTATCTGAGAACCTCTTCTGTTCTGTATCGGAGGGGTAGCCGTGTTAGTCTGGATCTGTAACAGCAACGAAGGGTCCTGTGGCACCTTTTAGACTAACAGAAAAGTTTTGAGCATGAGCTTTCGTGAGCACAGACTCACTTCATCAGATGCTGGTCTTGGAAATCTGCAGGGCCAGATATAAATAAGCCAGAGTAAGGGTGGGGATAACAAGGTTAGCTCAGTCAGCAAGGGTGAGGCTTACTACCAGCAGTTGATCTGGAGGTGTGAACACCAAGGGAGGGGAAGCTGCTTCTGTATTTAGCCAGCCATTCGCAGTCTTTGTTTAAGCCAGAGCTGAGGGCGTCGAATTTGCAGATTCTATTCTTCTATTCTTCTATTCTTCTGTTTAGCCATGGTGGCACTTTTTAGTTCTTCTTTCTGTTTTGTTTTGTTTTTTGGAGGAGTATACAGTTGGTTTGAGCCTTTATTATATGGTCTTTATTACTGAGAATGCAGCTGTATTCACCTCTTGGAACAGATGGTGTGCTTCCATTAGGACTACATGAAGAATTGCCTTTGCCCTTATGGGTTTCTGGACAAGTAGCTCCAAGAAGTGGTCATTGGTAGTTTCTAGAAATTTTGTCTCAGAATCCCATCTGGAGGTGACTTGTGCGTAATCAGTATCAAGATAGTTGAAAGCCCCAATTATTATTAAGTTTTCTGTCTCTGTAGCCTCTCTAATCTCTCTAAGCACTTCACAGTCACTGTCACCGTCATTGTCAGGTGGTTGTGAGTATATTCCTACTTCTGTTTTCTTACCATTCAAGTATGCAATTTCTAGCCATAAAGATTCTATAGTACCATTTGATACACTTGAGATTTTTTCTATATTTGATTCTGTTTTCTTTCACATATAATGTGTCGCACAAGCACCTAGTATCTCATTCCTGTATCTTTTGTATTCTCATATAACCATATCCCATTAATTTTCACTAAGTTTCTGTGATGCCTGTTATATTAGTGTCCTCATTTAATACCAGGCACTCGAGTCCACATAACTTACTATTTAGCTTTCTAGCATTTATATACAAGCAGTTATAAAATATATAATATAGTATAATACCTGTACTTTATTAACTTCAATCCTCTCCTCTTTCCTAGAATATAAAGTATTCCCACCCCAACAGGTGTCTATATGAACCATGCGCCCCACTGCAATATTGGCTTTCCCCCACCTTTACTTTAAAAATTCCTCTATGACCTTTTTAGTATTATATTCCGGCACTCTGGTTCCATATTGGTTTAGGTGGAGCCCATCCTTCCTGCACAAACTCCTAATGTTCCCCAGTTCCTAATAAATTTCTAATAAATCCTCTCTCTGGCCACAAGCCCATCCATGCCTAGAGATCCTCCTGTTTTGCCTATCTGCCTGGCCCTGTGCATGGAATTTGAAGCATTTTCCCTTTTAAAATAAGCACAAAACTAGGAAAATAAATTCAAAAGCTCTCATTAATGCAATATTAAAACCACACAGTTAAAATCACAAAATGCAGGAAATCAAAATATTAGTCTTAAGATCATCTTTAAACACCAGCAAAGCAGATGCCCTCTCCAAGGGTTCCACTCTGCAGTTCTGCGTATAGTCCTATCACCATCTCAAGCTACTGTGCCAAAGAGGAAGACACCACATTTGCGTCTCCAGCCTGGGATATCATACATCATGAGGCTGACTATGCTTCTCTTAATTGCACCGTAAAGCGTATGCAGTCCAAATTGGATATGGTGACTTATTTGGTTTATTATGATTAATTTAGGTTATAATGTCCAGTTTTAGCAAACTGATACTGGGTACAGAAAAAGGGGGTGTTTGCAGGGAGCTAACAGAGCCATATTTCCCACACTTAGTACAGTGCCTCCCAGTTCCTCTACAAGTTCTTATTGCACCAAAGGTGGAAATATGACCATAACACAATACCCAAACAACTCAGTGAGCCCTAATGCATCACTTCAAAAGCCTTGTCTGACCTCACTACGCTCCTCAGAACATTTTGAGTAACTGGCTGTCCACTTAAACCCTGGAAAACAAGTGAGAAAGTGATGTCAAAAAGCCCCATACTGGAGACAGCCAGCTCTTGCTATTACATGCAGGGGTATGGCCCTTTGTTGCTGCAGGAGAACAGGCTTGCAGCAGTAATGGGTAAAGTAAATTTCACAGTAATCAAAGCCTGGCTCAGCCACTGGAAAGTGAGAAGTAAAATGGGCTTTTAATGAATTCATGGAGAGAAAGCAGATGCTGGAAGAATGAAACTTCCCTCTCCTTCTCAGGGATTCTGATAAGAGGATGTAGTTACAATAGCAAGAAGACCAGGCTGTTGTTTTAGTGAGTGAAGGGAAATCAGCTAGATGGTTTTAAAGGTCTCCTTGTCCCTATGGAATAAAAGATTAGAAGGGTCACAGCTATGTGTTCTTGAATGTGTGTGGAGCTAAAAAGATACATATTGACATTGTGGAGATTTCAGCAGCTCTTCATTGGTTTCTTTGGATATTCACTTTACCTGTGGAGGTTGGAAAAACAACCCTGAATTGATTGCACCTCAGTTTGGCTTAAAATAAAAGAGAGAGAGATGGAGCTTGGTCATCACATTTGGGGGCAGGAAGAGAACTGACCTTGTGATAAACTGCATTGTTGCACATAGCGCAGACTTTTCTCTTTATAACATGGATATAGTTTTGCTGTCTGCACACACAACAAGCTTTTCACAGTTCTAAGGCCATGCAGCCTGCAGACATTAAAATAACCCTATTTTTTTCACCCTGTGAGAAAACAGAATGCTTAATGGAATAATTTTGGGTGGAATTCAGACTGCATGGAACACTGATTACCAGGTAGACTTACAGACCGTACTGTACATGATTCTGTTTTGTTTTTACTAGTGAGTGCTTTCACAGTTGCTTTTCTTAACTATTTCCTTAAGCACATATTCATGGTCCATTTAGTGAGTGGAAATGCTGTTGATCAAGATATCCCTGTGACGCTGGAAGAGGTTAGCATGTTTTCAGCTCTTTCTAGGCCACTGTGACATTAGTGAGGAGCTAGTAAATGCAATGCTGTCGGATAACTGAGCCCAGAAGCATAATGGGCTGGAGACTGCTTCATAGATCCTTGCACAAGGACCCCTCACACTTGATATCTCACCTTTTCTTTGTAGGAGGTGGAGGAATACATCCTCTGCTGCAGTGCTTTTCCATTTTGTGTCTCTCATGGCTCAGCTCTGTGTTGATAAGTTTCAGGAAGAACAGAGAACCTTCTAGGCTCAGTCCCTTGCAGGCCTTCAGTGTTTCCATGCAAAAATCTAGGAGTGAGTAAACAGGGCTTAGTGTTGTTTTAGTCTTTCAGATCCCCTTTGTGGCTGATGCTGAGAAGTTACAGGTCAATCGGACCAAGGAGAGCTTGGCCCTAGCGGCAGTAGGCTGTGTGGGAGGGAGGAAGAGAAGGAGAGAAGAATAAGCAGTGCGGCTTTCCTTGCAGAATAGCTCCTTTCTGTATGTGAACCAGCAGAAGAACAGCTTTTCCTGCAGGATGGCATCTGTCTGCACATGAAAAGGGACAAAAAGGGAGCATGGCCTCCACTGAGGAAAATTCCAGAAACACAATTCACTGAGCCCAACAGAATTCTGACACCTCTGAGCTTTTCTGGCACTCAGGGAGCTGAGAGGAGATAAGGCTGTTGAAAATGAGGAAGAATCTTCCTTCATAGCAATGCAGAAGGAAATAGAAATGTACAAATGCACCCTTCATTGTGCTCTGGAAATGAGGAAAGAACAATCACATTGTGACTGTCACTCATTTTCTAACTTGAATTGCTGTAATCTAGTTTGGTAGAAGTCACTTAAACAGAGGAAGAGATTTTGGAAGAATTGACTAAAACATGGCACAGAAAGAGATATCCGAGTTGTATATATTAATTGATGTGTGGACTACCGGCTAGAACTAGTTACAATGGTCATTCAAATATAGATCAAAAACTATATTTGTCAATAGCCCTAATATAATCTTCAGAGCACTGTATGAGGCTAAGGTATCATGAGTATGTTGTTTTTTGTGTACCTTACTCAGAAATGGTGAAATCCTATGAGAAAATTGTGAAGCCACTGCAAATTAGTGCAAATGCAACCCATCTCCACAATCACATTCTTCTTATGCTGGATATTTCATAGAAAAACAATTTTTAAAATATTTAATTCCCTTTAAGAAATTACAAGAGAAACTTTTCACATCTATCACCCTGTAAATCAGTGTTATCTGAGTACCATGAAATCAAATGTACAAGTTAGAAGAAAAATTATAATTATAAACTATTTTAATAGTTCTAAAGAAATCTAAAATAGTTTGCGGGCATTCTAGATCACAAAATATTAAGCCTAAAACTAAAACCCCGTGATCAGTTTAAAAAAAAAAAGAGGATCACAGTAAATTTCTTTTAAATATTCCCTTTTTAAAGAATCTCAACATAAAATGAAAATCCTTAGGTGGTGCGTCAACTACTTTGACACAATTCTGTTCTTCTTCCTCTTTGGAATCCAGTAGAAGTATCAGACAAGAAACTTCTGTGCCAACTTCTTTTGACCCAGATACTATTAAAATACCAGCCTTTGATTTGAAAGCAAACTCCTTCTTTAAAGATCAAAATTATCACATGCAGCTTATGACAGTATCCCATCCCTCCTCTTCTGCTGACTTTGGTAAAATCAGTGCACTTGATCTTATTCTCAAAGTTTTGTACGTCTCCCGTGTTTCTGGTCCAAGGTCAGAAGGGATGATCTGAATACTGGATATAGACAAGTAATACAGTACCTTTCCTTTTTCTTCTTCCCATTATCATCTTTCATATTCCTCCTACAATTCATGTGGGAGGGATTCTAATAATTCACAGGTGTCTGTGTGCACTTAGTACTGTGTAAGTCCACAGCTATTATAACTTCCTGTGTTTTCTATTTCCTATTTTTATGTTTTAAGCACTGTTTGATAGTGAGATCTCTGTGCCTTTGGCATCTGTGTAAGATATTTTTTTCCTCCCTAGAGAGAATATATTATTTGTTTGTAACTCTTGTTCTTTACAGGTAGAAGCCTAGATTATAGAGAACTTTTCTCACCAACTACCCTGTCAATGAGTCAGGGGATGGCTAACATCCCTAAAAATATGGTTGGAGAGGCCTTCTCTCCTTTCTCAGAAAGTCCAAGGACAAAGCAAGAACCTTCAGCACAAATATCTGCGCCCTGAGGAGAAGTGGGAACAACATTTTCTCAAGACACATAAGGATGGTCGGCACTCACCCCAACAGCTAGGGCATATTTGATTCTTCTCCTGCCACAGAGGTTTCTGCTGGCATGATGTGGCAAGTCTCTGGAACAGCAGGCCATGGTGTTAACACACAATTTAGATGTATTGGGCATTTCATCCGGCTCAGAGCTATGGCTCCTGGCTGACTGTCAACTCAGTCATATTTCTTTTTGTTGGTTAGACGTGGTCACACTCTCAAATTCTTCTTCACCACCAAGAGACATAGAAATTTACTTTTTCAAAAGATACTAAGAATGGAGATTTGGCTGTAATCACATGATTACTTCAAAACCAGGGGACAAAGACATAGGCTGTCTTCCTTCCTGCTCCAGGCCTGTCCTTTATTATCAAGCACATCATTGTTGCAGAGCCACCTGCACCAGCACTTTTAAAGATTGCCATTCAGACATAGCAAAGGGAGAGACCAGTATCTCAGGGATTAAGAAATGTAAAAATTACTCACATATTAAATGAGTCTAATATAACTAAAATGAAACATTTTCTGCAGGAAAATATTCTACCATCTCTCCCAGAATTAGACTTGATTTCACAGGAGATTCTGATCCATTTTAACCTCCCCGCCAAAACTCCAAGATATATGATAGTGTATATGCTTTATAAGAACTCTCAAATCATAAATCCATCATTCACTAACAGAATTAGCATCTGTAATATGGAGACCAGACCCTCAGCTTGCATAAATTGACATTACTCCATTGAGCTCAGTGAAAGTGTGCTGGTTTGCATAAGATGAGGAGCTAGCCCATCCACATCAGATTACAAATGTTTATTACTGCACTGTGCAATTCTGTGTCTGACCTTTAGTTTGCACTGATTCTTGACAAATTTATGTTTCTGCTTCTGTGTTCGTATTTGAATCATCATTGCCTCTCTCCTACTCCCTCTATAGCTGACTAAAGAGGTTGACACTTTTGCAGAGGACTAATGCGTGAGTTTTGAAATCTGTACTGACACAGAGAGATGGTGGATCACAGTCCCAGAAAAAAAATGATTGAGCCAGATTGTTGAGAGGGAAAGTCTTTTATTAAAGCTGCCACATACCACTCAACTCACCCCCACCCCCCGCATCAATGACTCCCTTCCACCACTCAGCTTCAATTTTTGTCTGCCCTTGAATGATTGGGTCTCACTGCCAAACAAGCTGGGTTTCACTAGCTCCCTCTTCCTGCCAATAACAGCAGTGCATGGAGGCAGGACACTTCTCCACCAACGAGGGGCCTGGGTTTGCCTAATGATGGAGCCCCTTCCCTTCCAGTATGACAGAGGAGCAGCTGGACTAAATTTAAGTGACCTTGTGACCCAATGCATGAGCGTCTGTTCCCAGTTCTGGGCTCCATGAGGCTTCATGAAGAGTGAATATGTGCCACAGAGTTCAAAGCATGAGTGTCCCAACTCAGGAGATGTCTACACTATATAGCTTTTAGTAACTCAGTTTTTAGTGGCTCAGTTACCAATGTAGATAAAAACCTTAGATGTGACACTGCTGGTCTGGCTTTTTCAGCCAAATTTCTTTGGCAACCAGAGTCAATGGTAAGAATAGCCTTTGATCTCTTTCACATACCTGAATTTCAACTATACATATCCACCTGAAATTTGGTTCCCTACAAATAATGTTGATTAGTTGTAACCATCTAACCATGACTGGACAAACAAAAACAAACAAGTGGCTCTCTCACTTTCTTGTCCTCTCTTCATTTTGCTAAAAATGAGTGATGTGAGCTGTTCTGAAAATAATCAAAGCTTTGTATTCAATGCCAATTTCACAAAAATTGTACAAATAACAATATATATTCATAAAATCTAAAGAAACAAACATGCCAGCTTTCCCTAAGTGAAAAGAACAGTCTTTGGTTTTTAGCAAAATATTTCACATTTTACCCTCCAGAAATATTACTCTAATATTTCAAATGTGTTTTTTTCTATTTTGCTTTCTATTTCTCCTTCCAACAAGCTTTCATCTTTCTATAGATCAGCCGCTGATAGATAGCCAATGTGTTTATTAAAGAGGTTATTAATAACAAAAACAAAGAGAGGTGGGACAGTTCTTGCTATTTGACTTTCTGAGCTAAAGCATTCAGGGCTTTCAGTAAAGATGGTTATTGGGATGGAAGAACCCAGTGTTCTTCACACTGAAATAAAAAACAAAATTCTCTTGCACTTCAACAGAGGTAAGATCTGTGTGTGTTGTCCTTACTGCTATCATTGGGTTTTGGCAGGTTAGTGAAACTTCACAAGCTTTTAGAGCACTCCCAGAAAGGTACATGCATGAGTGTAAAACTGGAAAGAATATAGTTTTCTCATATCAATTCCTGGTAAGTTTACAGAATTCAACTCTTTACCCTTGTGCTTTAGATATTATTCTCATGTTTATGAGCAAATATTGATAATGTTATTTTAATATTTGGCTCATTACTCTGAGCCCTACCATTTAGCTCTTCCGCAGGCAAATGTTTGCAAGAGTGGGCAGTTTTGATATGCTTTAATAATTGTATGAATTCCTATACAACAAGAATACTTCTGCTTTCTGGTACAATACAAAATGATGTTTTGAAATTGCATTTTTTTTCTTGTGTAGCATCTTGTGCTGTTTTGTATAACAGACGAAATTATTTTTCTCTCCAATTTTACTAAAATCAATGCACCTGTAAATCAGTTTGGTTCAGCCTAGCTTTGTATAAAGAATGAATAAAACGACAATGGGACTAGTGTGGTGGCCTTTTCTATGAACATGCATTTGCTAGTAGCATGGTGATACCTTTTGCTTCCATATTCATCCAAAACAAAAACATGTCAAATGTAGGAAGAACTCACCCATAACACTCTCTTTTTCCCATAAGTAAGCCTGGAGAAACATGTGACTGTGTTTGCAAATAAGTCACAGCATGCACAGCTAGATTTGACATTGCTGAGATCTCTTTAAGATGAGTGAATGTGACTTTGCCTCTTTGATAGCATGTTTGTCCACATTTGCCTCTTTAAGAAGCAATGTGATTACAGCAGACTTATTAAAATATCAAGTTTGACATTTCCTTTCTGTTTCCAGAGTTAGCTTTTGCTGGCCATGTCCCAAGAAGCTTTCTTCCTACTTCCATTGCTTCCCTGCTGCTTGCTGATTAAAAAAAGTTTTCTTGTGCAACCTGAATACTATAAATATATGTAAACAGCATATATGGATTTCTGCCACCATGCTTGCTTTTAATGGCTTTACAATAGACTTGAGGACAGAGGATCTGCTTTAGGTTAGGGTTAAGGAATTAGTTATATTTATTATTGTTTCTTTTCGTCTTTGCAGGCCCTGAAGGATGATGATGCTGAGACTGGGCTGACTGATGGGGAAGATAAAGAAGAACCCAAAGAGGAGGAAAAACTAGGGAAAATCCAATACTCCTTGGATTATGACTTCCAGAACAACCAGGTATGGCACAGACAACCTGTGGTACATTGCTGAGCGGGTGACAAGAGACTGCAGAAATACAGCCATAATGAACAGACCCTTTCAAAGCATTCTAGCTTGCATTGAAGAAATTTAGAACGCAAGCCTGAAGCTTTATGAAACAATTCCTTCTCGGTTTGAGTTTAACACATTTTATGGGCCCACTGCACTTCTAATCCAACTTTCTGCCAAAGAGTTTTATAATGCTAGTGATCATTATTTATGGACTCTTTGTATAGAGCGCCACCTAGAAGCTCCAGCCTAGGCTGGACCTCATTGTGTTAGGCAGTCTCCAAAGGCATCGTAAGAAAGTCATTGCCCTAAGGAGTTTATAATTTAAACGGACAAGACAGAAAAAGTGTGGGAGGGAAAATGGAAGCACGGTGACCCATAAAGTTTCACAGCAAGTCAAAGGTACAGCAAGGAATCATCTCCTGACTGCCAGTCAAATGGTCTATGCATTGGCCCATGTTGTCTCTAATTAAGTAGTATTCCAGTCTCTCTTATCTAGTTCTGTTCAGTTTAACAGACGTGCAGCCTGCTAATCAATCCTTAAGCTGTCTGCAAAAACCAAATAAAAGGGCTCTGCCCTTAAAAACTCTTCAGCAAGTTGAGTAGAAAAAAATCTCCCTCCACTAGTACCACCACCTCTCATGTGGAGGCTGGAAACAAAGCCAAAGTTTGGTTGCTTCTCCAGGCAGAACAGGAATAGAAGTGATGACCCAATGCAGACTACCATAAATGTGGGATTTCGGGGGAGTGGACCTGTGTTGTATAAACATGCTACTCATGGCGTTACCACTCCCTGAGCTTGCCCACATTCCTCCCCTCTGCTGGTCTTCTTGCCATGAATAAAGTGCAGAGCTTTCTTGTTTAAGATCTGCACTCCACAATTTGCATGCTCACGTGCACAAGCACACACTCACACTGAATACACTTTTAATTTATTGGGACAGAAATTTCCAAAGAAAGTTTCTTCTCCAAGCTATTTCCTTGGGTGAACTTTTCATCTGAGAAGTCAAATCAAAAGTTTGTTGTCTTTAAGATTTTTAGTCAGAACAGAAGATTATTCTCTGTTTCGAGAAAGAAATGAATATCCATTGAAATTCTTGTAAATTTCTTCACCTGAAACAAGTTCCATATGTAGTTGCAATTTATTTCCACTGGATACATTCATATTCTTTGTCCAAGGCTCTTCTTGGCATAAGATATATTTTTTTTCAGAAGGGGGAAGGTAAAAGAAGAAATTAAGTAAATCCTCTGTATCTCCAGGAGGATATTGTGGGTAGGTTTACACAGCAAAGTTATTTCAGCTGTTATTTTGAAATAACTATCCTAGCATCTACACATTGCAACTGCTCTTTCAAAATAGTTTCAGAATAGCAGTTGGCTTATTTAAAACTTGGTAATCTTCATTGCATGAGGAATAAAACCAATTTCAGAATAGCTATTTCAAAACAGGTGCATTTAAGACAGGGAATAGAGCCTATTTCATAAGCCATAGTGCCTCCAATGGCTGTATTTTGAAATAGGTTCTGTGTGTAGAAGCTGTATTTTAAAATAGCTGAGTGTTATTTTGAAATGCATTTTTGTGGCTGTGGCCATATTAGCCCTTACTTTTGGAAGGACAATGGTAATGTGGCCTTTCAGAGTATACTAATGAGGCACTGCCATGAATATGCAGTGTCTTATTAGCATAATGGCAGCCACGCGTGCTTCAAAACTGCTGGTTTCAAAACACACTCTACCCGTGTAGCTGGGGACCTTTCGAAATGGCCCTCTGATTTCAAAAGCCCTTTCCTCTCATCTGGTTTTGGGAAGAAGGGGCTTTCAAAATAAAAGGGCCATTTCAAAAGACCCTCAGCTACACGGGCAGCGGCAGTTTCAAAGTGGGCAGCTGCCATTGTGCTAAAAAGGCGCTGCATATTCATGGCAGAGCCTCATTAGCATACTTCAAAGCGCCATATTACCCTAGCCCTTCCCAAAGGAGGAGCTACTGTGGCCACAGCCTGTGTGTAGCATTGTTATTTTGACATAAGTTATTATGGAATAGGTCTTCTGGAATACCTTGTTTCAAAATGAAGCTGCTATATACACATACCCTGCATGTCCCAAAATAATGTACAGTACTCCCCAAATCATTTCAATTCACTTGTAACTGCCACTGCTTCTGTTTTGCAAAGCAAGAGGCAAAAAGAATTCTGAACTGTTTCAAGAGAATATGGGTGAAAGAACTTTATCCTCAACTCCCCAAGCAAACACTTTAGTAAGAATTCATTATGCTGTAGCTCATTACCTGGCCAGTCATCATCCTTTGAAATCCATAGGAAACGTTAGAATCTTCAGAAGGCAAGAGATCTAAAGGGGGGATGAAAAGCTGCAAATCTTTGGTGATAAAGAGATCTGAGTTCCCATAGAAGATGAAAATAAACTGTCTTTGTGAATTGTATTAAAGGAAGCACCATATTGCTTTCGAGAACTAAATTTTCCAAGAACAAAATAGCATGTGATTAAAAGCCATGGCTATGGTTACACTAGCAAGTTTTGCTGACAAAACCCTGGTTTTGTTGACAAAACTTATGGAAGGTCCCAACACAAAATGTATTTTGTCGACCATTTGTCGACAAAACTCAGCACTTTTGCCAGCAGCTTTCTGCCTCTCAGCCAGGAGACATAACACTGCTGTTGACAGATTCTGTGGATGAAAAAGGTGTGTCAATAGTCTCGGAGCCTTCTCGCAACAGACAGGGCATCCAGGACAATGGGCAGCCCTGTTTGCTGTGCTTCCAGGTGCCTGTTTTGTTGAGAGAGTAGCCGGGTTGTCTGGCTACTGTGTTGAGAGAGTGGAGAGCTCTTTTGTGAGTGGCCACACCCTGTCGACAGAAGTTTTGTCAGAAAATCTCTTCTGATAATGACTTCTGTCAACAGAGCGCTGTAGTGTAACCATAGCCCATGTGTTTATTTTCCCAATACCACTTCTTTTATAATGTGCCAAATTTAATTAAGGTACAACTCTAAGATTAAAGTTTCCTGATGAGCTCTGTGCTTCCTTGGGATTGCATATTAGTGGTGTGATGGTGCAGCCCAGCTGAATGGAGCTGGAAACTGGAACCCTGATTACCGCTTGGTGTATTCAACTGGATTAAAAATGGGAACAAGCTGACCAAAATATTCTCTCAAGCATGATGTTTCAGTTGTAGAGTGTGAGCTTTTAAAATGGAAGTGCATTCTTTTTCCACTCTGGTAAATGAAACCCAGAGAGTCATTTTTGCTCTTTGATGTGAAAGATTTGAAGAAGAACCTGAGCCTATCCATGTATTTATGAACTATTATGTATCTAGAATTGCAATGAGAAAAAGAAAAGTCCCAAGTAGATCTAAAGGGAAAAATACTTCACAAATCTTAACAAGCACACAGGTAGGAAAGCACTTGCGCCACACTGAGAATTTAAAACAGGCACAAATGCATCCCACTTTTAAGAATCTTCAAGAATAGCTGTTTTCCCAGGTGAGAATGTAGTTGTTCCAACTGCTTGAGTTCCTCTTTCTGTTTTTTAAAAAACTGGCCTGTGGGAACAAAGAATGGTAAAGGCACTAGTTTGGGAACTAGAAGTATTTGTCTATATTTCCAAGCTCTCCCTCACATTTCTTATATAATCTTAGATAAATCACTTGAACCCATAGTTTTAAGGATTTTAGGTGCAGCATCATACAAGTTTGCCATGCCTAACTAGGTTAGGAGCCTAAATCCTATTTTCAAAAGGAATTTATCACTCAGATTTGATGAGATTTAGGCTTCTATGTGCCTAAATCCCCTTCTGAAAGTGAGAGGTGTACTGCTAAATAAGTTACACATTGTAATATGGTGTAAAAATGTAAATATCTTTAAAAATCTTGGCTATAAAGAATATTTGTTTCAGTTCCCTGCCTTTAAAATGATTTTGATAATACTGCCTTCTTCTTACTATTTGTCTATTCAGCTTGTAAGAGCTTCAGTGCAGAGACCATGCAGTGTCTAGCAGAGTAGTTCCCTCATCTTGATTTGTTCCCTGGAGACTATTGTAATACTGGTAATAATAATATTGTGCTTTAGAGCAGGACAAACACCCTCCTGTGACTGGAAAGAAATGGGTGTTGTAGATAAAATTACGTAAGTCTCTAAGACCCAGATTTTTAAAGATGTTTAGGCATTGCTGTGCTCAGCATAGTTGCACCCAATAAATCGAGAAGTCTGATACATTTTGTAAAGAGATTTAGGCACTGGGGTGCTTAAATCCCTTTGAAAATTAGACTTACACTCCTACATCAATTGTGTTGCGGTATTGAGTTCAGCAATGCCTAAACACCTTCACAAATCTGAGCCAAAGTGCCCTCGACACCTAAGTCCTATTTTCAGAAATGACTTAGCTACCTAGAACCTAGCCCTCATTGATGTGCACTCACTTACATGTTTTTAAAATTTATTGTTTTGCATCTAAGACCCATAAATATGAAATGTGAGGAGTGCAAAACCCACTGTTTCTGTGAAACTTCTACTTCATACACAATATTTGCATTTAGCTTTCTTGGTTTTATTTTGGGGGGGGCGTGTAGTTTGGAGAAGATTGGGAATACAAATTTCATAAAATTAACAGTCATGATTGCTAACTAATGTATTTCCTAATCACAATGTCCTCCACAGAATACTGATACACAAGAAGCTATTATGAAGTCGATTGCAGAAAATGTAATCAGCTGCCCTTTATAAAGCCTCTTTTCTGCTTAAAAACACACTTCCTAGAGTCTCCTTCTTCCATAATTGGTTTTGTGCAGTCTGTACCTTTGCTTTATTTGCCTTCTGTGCAGAGACTTTTGAAAGTGTGGTAGTTGGTTTTGCTTCCTTTTCTTTTAAAGCAGAGCAACAAACAAGAAAAAAAGTGTGGGAGGGGAAGACTCTCCATGTTTGACTCAATATTTCTTTTCACAAATGTCTCTTCAGCATTCCATTTTCTCTCTCTTTTTCTCTCTCCTTGCAGCTTTTGGTAGGGATTATTCAGGCAGCTGAACTGCCTGCTTTAGATATGGGTGGAACATCTGATCCCTATGTGAAAGTTTTTCTGCTGCCTGATAAGAAGAAGAAATATGAAACAAAAGTCCATAGAAAGACCCTTAATCCTGTCTTCAATGAGCAATTTACATTCAAGGTATTCCTTTGATAATTACTTGGAACTTAGTTTTTTTATTCATTGTATCTACATTATGTGTGATGCTCAGTTACAGAATTGCATACTGCATCTCTTCGTTGCTGACCTGAGGCGCAGAGGATTTTTCTGTCGCAGAAATCTTTAAGATTCAGTCTTCAGATGAAAAATGTAGTCACATTGGGTCAGATCCTTTCAGGGTATAATAAGACTTAGCTTAATTATAGTGAGTGAAGTTTTGCCAACTGTTCTAATAGGGGATCTGGCCCATACTTTGCAGTTGGAAACTAGCAGAATAGAGTAGAGTAGAGTAATAAACAGGGTGACCCTTTGAAAAAAGGTGTGTGTAAGTTTCACTAAACCAGCTTTTTCTTAAAAATCTATTGATAGCTGACTTACAAATTGTAATATACTACTCCTTTTCCCCCTCTAAAATAATATAAAGCATTAGCAAAACAGATGGATGATGTAAGAGGAATAGGACAATCTTGCTGGGTTTTCGTATGCTTTCCCATGCTACCTAACATAATAAGAGAAATCATGACTCCAGCTTACAGGACAAGTATTAAATAAATTTGGTTAAGGGTTTGATTGTAAAATTTCAGCAGCACTATTAATAGTGACTTAAGGAAATTCTTGCCATATTGCAAGTCCAGTTAAATGTAATAAAGACGTATTAGGGAACATATTTCAAAGCGATTTATCTAATGCCTATCTTACTTCTATCACTTTAGGCTCTTCCACTATCACTTTATGTTCAGTCTTTTAATGATAGTGCCAGTTTGAGAACAGGAACAATAAGAGACTCAGGCTGTGCAATCACTCAATGAGAAAGATATCCCCAGAGGTCACAGCCATTACTGCATACATAAGTCTGTTTTTTGCCTTGAAAATGTTCGTACCACTAATATTTTTGGCATATTTCTTTACTGAACTTTCCTAAGAGAATATTTAAAATAAACCAAAACTATAAATTACAGATCTCAGAGTAGCATATGTAAGAAACAACAAGCAAATCTGTCATCTAACAGTAAGACACAGTGAATAAATCAAGACACTCCACAGGCAGATAATGTCCACTTATTTTAAGTCATAGCTTAAACAGTCATATTCAGAAGAAAATGTGTCCTGAAATTTTTTGCATAACAGGCTGTTACTGAGGAGTTTAGGTGCATCACAATGCAGTACTGAGAAGGGGCTGGATCCTGCAGGCTTTACTCAAGCAAAACTGATGGTGGTTTTGCCTGACTAAGGACTGGAGGCACAGGCTCAGTGGTATAGTTGCTCTGCTTTCTGAAACATCAGTAATTTGTCTGCTTGGCTGACTACGTGCATTGCTTTTGGGGGCTTCAACACAACATGATTTTATCATGGTTTCACTGCTTTGAAAGATAAAAGCAGCTGTTCTTTGGGATACCCGCTGTTTAAAGCATTCTGAGTTCTAAATTAACACATTTATCACTAGAAATATTGAGAGGCAAAAAAATTAACCTATGCAGCTACAACTAGTCCAGAATGCATGGAAATGGAAATACAGTTGAACCGGATTTAATCCTTTAGCATCGGGTGGTAAACTGTTGTTGAAATTAAAGGGTTCCCTCTGATGGCAATGCCAGAGAGAATGTCTTGCTGTTGGGCAGCAAAACTTCTCAAAAGGACGGAAATCTGCAATCTCTGTGGTTTTAGGCTGCCGTCTTGTGTCTTGCAAAGAGAAAAGCACACTTCAATATCTTAATCAATAGAGGTTTTGCCACCAATTTTGCTGGGGCCAAAATTTCATCCTTTGCATTGTACATTGAGCAGGGCTGGCAGTACAGCATGGACCCTCTGAACATAAGAGTGGTGACAATGTGCTGGGCTTACCAGATACCACCATTCTCTTGGACACAGCAGAAAGTCAAGACATCAAGAATTTAGTTTAGCTAGGTTTCAACTGTATTATTTGTAAACATATCTGGAAACTAGCTGTCGATAACTTGTCCAGTGCACAGACAAGTACCTTCTTCAATCTGTAACCATTTGGTGGAGGACTCAGCCCCCATCTTCCCCACACACATCATTTACCCGGCCTCAACACCATTGCCCTACTCTTGCACAAGAGCTAAGGAGGGAGGGAGGAAGCAAGGGAGAGTGTATCCTTACTGCATCAGACACTTACAACCCCAAACACATTCCCCAGCTTCTTTTAGGGATGCCTTCTCCACTTCCAATTCTACTTATCAAGAAACTAGAACTGCTGTTGAACCAGTACCTCTACTGCGTAGCTGCATCTTGAATTTTACAACCTAACTACTCGTCAAATCTTTGTACTGCTGCAAGGGAGGTTAAAGCCCTGCTCTGCAATAGCCAATCTGAAATAAGGGGAATTTTTAATTTCCAGCTATCAAGGGGTGATTAGTGCAATGCCCAGAGGAATGCCCAAAAATCCAGTC
Source organism: Carettochelys insculpta (assembly GCF_033958435.1). Taxonomy (NCBI): domain Eukaryota; kingdom Metazoa; phylum Chordata; order Testudines; family Carettochelyidae; genus Carettochelys; species Carettochelys insculpta. The sequence continues at coordinate 304,767,315 of NC_134137.1, read as the reverse complement.
CTACTCTGATCCCAAGCAGAGGAAGTGGGAGCATTTGTTCATGGTGCAGAAAGTCACCCTGGGCAGAAGGAAGGGCTTACAAACCTTCCCCTTATGTGTGAAAGAGCCAATAGACTTACATTGTTTCCTAGCTCTTCTAACCAATCAACTGCAGAACCGCAGAGCCTGCCTCCTGCTGTCCTCAGCAAGAGAAAAAAATGAAAGGAAGCAATCCTTAAAAGGATCAAGGGTTTTCTTTGCCCTGATGGTTCAGACAAATGCTCCCATCTTGTAAAGCAGGGAGGCAGAGGAGGTGGCATTGCTGCAAAATCTTCTTTGAAAAGGAATTTAAATAACTTACACTTTAATGAAATAAAATGCCTATAAATACTGAAGATAAAAATTAAATAATAACTCACATATCTTTCAAAATGGAGAGGGTGCATGAAGTTTAATGTACCATGAACATAAAAGGGTTAAGTGTACTTAAAATATTTCTTATTGCATGTTTAAGCCTCCTATGCCGTTTAAAAGGTGCTTATTACATAGCTAATTTACATTATTCCAAATGGACTTTGTTATGTTGTTTTTAAAATGTTAATGCACAAGCCTGTTCCCACTGAAGTTATCATAGCCTTTAGCAAAGACAGGATCAGACCCTTAAGTTGAAATGATCTTTGTAAATGTTCTGTAACATTTTATGACAAAAGACTAAATACCATAGGATAAGTCAATATTTTAAAAAAGAAAGAGGAAGCCAAATAGTCACACAATATTTGAAGGCCCAGATCTTAAACAAACTAGAACATTTGCATGCTCAGGTGGCAAAATATTGTGCCTTGAAATGGCTTCCCTTTTCACAGAGACAATTGCCAGACAAATGATTACTGAAGCGTACAGCAATCATTTAAACTTGCAGAATATAGACAATTTATGAAAATTCACCACTTCCATGCAAGTTCAAACAATTTTAATTAGGCTTTCCTAGTCAGCTATTCAAGTGTAGCTTACAGGGACTGCATCGTTTATCCTGAATATTAAAAATGTGTCTAATAAACATCCTAACCCCAAGCATCTGTCTCATACCCCTTAGAACAGCTGGAGGATTAGTCAGCATTTGGTGTACTGCCTCTACAATTTCTAACTGAACATGATGTCTTAGACTGCACCTTAGTATCTGTGGTGTAAAAGGCACAATAGTGAAAAAATGTACCTGGCTAAATAATAAATAGTTGCCCTGTAAGAAGACGATCTAGTCTCTTATTACCTTGTGTCAGATGCAGTAAGTCAGTTCAGTAGTTTCTCATCAGTCTCTGGGCTACCCTTTTCTGGGTGTTGACAGTATGATATATAGGCAGAAACCATACTACAGTATTAAAAGCTCACATACCTTGGGGGCAAATAATTGGCCTCCAGTTTCAGTTTCACCACACATAAAACAATAATTGAGGACAGAGGGCAAAAACTGGGGAGTGATATGTGAGCTGCCACATTGTTCTATTGAGTGCCATAGACTTGTCTCAGGAAACAGTGCATCAGGTGACAACAAAAATATATATCTCATAATTTTTCCCCCAGTTCAATTTACCCAAGATGACAGCTGATAAACCAAAGAAATTGATTTGCATTGCAGTGAACCTATCTTTATTGTCTGAGCTAAAGAGTTCATCCTTTTTTCTTCTTTATAGGTGCCATACTCTGAATTGGGTGGAAAAACCTTAGTGATGGCAGTATATGACTTTGATCGTTTCTCCAAGCATGATATCATTGGGGAATATAAGGTGGCGATGAACACAGTGGACTTTGGTCATGTGACTGAGGAGTGGCGGGACTTGCAAAGTGCTGAGAAAGAAGAGGTAGGAAAAACCATGTTTTTGATTGCATATTTTTATCATTGGCTGGGGAAACAGTCAAACTGGTAATTAAAAATGAATTTGTAGCAAGAAACCTATAAATATTTCCCAAGTGAGCCTGGTTAGGCTGATGAACTTTCCCACATCTTGATGGAACAAAACCATCTTGTAAACATGCAATAAAATGAGAAGGTTTTCTTGGTACATTATACCTTATTACCCCCACTTCCACTCATCTGGGGCAGGGATAGTTCAGTGGTTTGAGCATTAACCTGCTAAAAGCAGGTTGTGAGCTCAATCCTCAAAGGATCCGTATAAGGACCTGGGGCAAATAGAAAAAGCGGGGAGGAAAAAATAGGAGGGGATGGTGCTTGGTTCTGCTGTGAGTGCAGGGGACTGGACTCAATGAAACTTCCAAGGTCCCTTCCAGATCTATGAGATTTGTATCTCTATTTATTTATTATATTTTTGATGCTTTTGGCACTATGCTAGGAGACAGACTTTCAAAAGGGTCACCTTTCACTTGAGTCAGTGAAGTTTGTGCTCACAATCTTTGCACACTTGTTTTACTTGAATAATGAGAGTGATTTGCTGCTGCAATGAGTAGAAAACATACCTCTGAGTGTTTATAGCTCTACGTATTAAATTGTGAATGGTGGCATTGTTGGTTTTAACATGCAAGACTATGCAAACAATATTCACTGAGTTTTTTTTAAAAAAGCATTGAAATGAACTTTACTATAGCAACACATTATCATCTCTCTTACCTTTTGCTGTCCTAAAGATCTGTTTTGTCAGTCAGCTTCAGAGAAGGAAATTTATAATAATTTGCTATCCAAAGTGCTATATACACATAAAGCACTCCTTAGAAGTGTTTTCGAACTAAATTGTGCTTTCTGCATCGTTTTCCATACCAGCATATCCATGTTTTGCATATCCTGAAGCATTTTTTCTTAAATTTAACATGATTTTTTAATTTGAGTGTCAAGCAATAAATACGTTCACATTCATAATAGACAGGCTGCACAGCACATTTTAGTCTTCAGGCGAGACTAGAATGAATCTAAGTTTGATTTCCTTATTGTCTAGTTTAGAGTTCAACCTTGTTTTCTATGGATAAAATCCTTCTCCTGTTCATGTGAGGAAAAATTGTATACCAGTTCCTCGTTCTGAACAATATACTGGCTTAAATTTTCTTCCTTCCATCATTGGTTACATCTACACTTGCATTCCTCTTTCAAAAGATGAATGAAAATAGGGGAAATCAAAAATGCAGACGAAGCACTGATACACATATCATGCACTCCATTTGCATAATCTTTTTCCAAAAGAGATTCTTTTGAAAGAATAAAAGCAGTGTAGACAGGGCTCTTTCTAAAATAAACCCCATCTTCAAAAGAACCCTTCTTCCTGAAACAAAATAGGAGGAATGGTTCTTTCGAAGATGGGATTTATTTTCAAAAAAGCCCATCCACACTGCTTTTTCCTTTCAAAACAATCACTTCCCTAAAAGAGATTATGCAAATGAAACACATGATATGTGAATCAGTGCTTCATCTGCATTTTTGATTTCCCTCATTTTCATTCCTCTTTTGAAAGGAATAGACGTAGCCTTTATGTGTAGACGTAGCCTTTATGTCTTCATCACCTGTGTCTTCTCCAATCTTCAGTGATGTATTTCACAATCTGCTTGTACCGTGTTATCTTTTGATGACTGTATCTGCCAACTGTTTTCTACTTTTCTGGTGTATACTCATCTGAAAGTCACTACTGCCTTTAGATTTTTTTTTCAGTGGCATTTTCCTGGTCATTGCATCTTTTGTGGGTTTCTCTTACTAAAAAAGTCTGTCATATTGGTAGCCATGTATTGTGGCATGTTTCTATCCCATACTTAAAGCAACTGTCAGATATAGTGTGTGAATCCCATTACCTCATGAGGGTCTGTCCTGCATAACTCTTCTGTAAAAACTGTAAATACAGGAAAATCAGAAAATGTTAATCCAGGCTGTGTCTACACGAGCCCTTTCCTTTCAGAAGGGGCATGTTAATAAGCAGGTTCGAAAGATGCTAATGGATATGCAGTGCCTCATTAGCATAATGGCGGCCGCAGCCATTCAAAAGTGCGGCTTTTCGAATCACGCACTGCCCATGGAGACAGGACCTTCCAAAAGGCCCCCCAGTTTTCAAAAACCCCTTCTTCCTATCTGATGTTAGGAAGAAGAGGCTTTCGAAAACTGAGAGGTCCTTTCAGAAGGTCCCCGTCTCCACGGGCAACACATGATTTGAAAAGCCATACTTTTGAATTGCCATGGCCGCCATTATACTAATGAGGCACTGCATATTCATAGCAGAACTTCATTAGCATCTTTCGAACCCGCTCATTAACATGCCCCTTCCGCAAGGAGGGTCAGAGTGTATCTGATCCCACCAATCTTTAGTGAGTATCATGAATTCCAAGGAACTGTATTTTTACTTCAGTGTTGAGTCTCATGATTTCTATTTTGTCACATTAAAAGCTATAATCAGACAGTACCATTGTCTTACATCACTGGATATCAAAAAAGAATAAAATAAAGCCAAATGATGCATAAAAAGTATTTGAACCTTTGCCTCTTTAACGAAAATTTAACCTTTTAAACAAACTATTACTCTCTTGTGCAGACAGCCAGTAAAATACTACAGGTTAGTGCTGGGTTTAGCTTGTAATGTGACAGATAACAGTCTGTTGAACATGTACTTTCCATGTTCGCAGTGATATTTGACTTAGTCCCTCTGTTCTTCGGTAAAGTTCACACACTACTAACACAAAATGGTGCTAAAGTTGCTTCAGACAGATGTTCTAAGGGGCATGGTACATTTATCAGTCAAATATTTTCACAACATACTTCTGACTTGACTGAAGCCTGGCTGTTTATTAAAGGTGAAGGTAATTAATTAAAAACACACATTGTTCCTGGACTCGGAGGCTAATAGGCATCATAATTCATGTAAAGTACATTTTGGACCTAATTTTCAAAAGGGCAAAAGCCTTGAGCTGAATGTAATAAAGCACTTTATTTTTGCATGCAGTGGTTGCAACTGTACTGACAAAGGTGGTGTTTGTGTATATAAATGTAAGTTTGAAATCTAACTGGCCATTTGCACAAATAGATACCATATTTGCGTGAGAATTGTAGTAACTAAGGGATCTCTTCACCGATTCCCACCAGTTCCCATTTAATTTTTTGCCCTCATACTTAAAGCCTCTTGCAACATTGTCCCTCCCTCATTATCCACTTGTCTCTTATCTCATTGCTCTCCCCTCTTCCACTGTGGTTTGAACCTGCACAATGCTGAGGATTCCTGAAAGGTTTCAAAGGCCCAGCTTGACTAAACCCTGACTGGGATGATTTAGTTGTGGTCAGTCCTGCTTTCAGAAGAGGATTGGACTAGACGTCTTCCTGAGGTCTAAGATACTGGCTGAGCATCCTCACTCCCATCAGTGAGCTGAAAGTGCTTAATTATTTCCAGAATCAAGCCCTCAATGGAAAGCTATTTTTCAACCTGTAATTTCCTAAGCCACCCTAACAAGGTGCATACCCAGAGGCTGGTCGGTGAAGGCCCAGGTCCAGGATCACCAGGGCCAAGAAGGGGACAAGAAAGGGCATATTAGGGGGATTGCTCCACCTGCACACAGCTATGCACATAATATGATATTGCAGTGGGTTCCTCCAAACCCAGGAATGGCAAGAGCCAGTGGTCTAGCGCAATGAATGATACCAAGCCACACAGGACAGGAACCACTGGGTGGTTCAACATCCCTCGGCCCCAAGAATATTTTCCTTGGATGCCTATGTAGCTAGGATAAATAACTGTGAATAATGTATCATTTTCCTCATCCACTCTCTGTTCTTCTCTCTCTTTGTTCATTATATTCACTCATTGAAGGTAATTTCAAAGTTGATTATAAGGTCCTTGGTTTACCTTATGTTTTTGTGGCACCAAGCATGAGTTTGAACTGATCCTGATTGGTGTTTCCAGAAGCTATCACAATGTGAATAACAAATAAAAATAATAGCTACTATTCATGGAGATCAGGTGTGCAATTGTACATTGCTCAGGGCTTCTATCCTTTTAAAACTTGGGTTGCTAATCTCAAACATATATGCCAAATGACCAAATAATTCCAATTTCTCATTTATTTTAAGATTAACATTCTATGGCTGTGTCTACACGTGCCCCAAACTTCGAAATGGCCATGCAAATGGCCATTTCGAAGTTTGGGGCACGTGTAGACACAGCCTATTGCTGCCTAATCACTCATGGCTATATTCCAAGTATCATATATGTGCAGAGGAGAATTTTCATTTCTGTGTAATCTGGTTTGGTTTGGTTTGGTTTCCAACTATTAACAGCCTATGGCTATTTCCTTGTATACCTGTTCGGCAATTTGTCATAGAAAAATTTCCTACTGTATAAAAATATTTTGTCTTTTAGACGATTAAATCCAAGCACTAAATACATTCCCATAATCAAAGGAGCAAGTTTCCATATTCTTTTTATCTGTGTCTCTGTACCACATCTGTTCATGTGAGCTTCCAATAAATGTGGGAAGTTATGATTGTTTAGGTTAGCTGAAGACTCTGATTAAACTTAGTTTTCTTAATGTTAGAGCAGTTGTTACTTTGACAACCCACAGTGCTGTACAATACAGCACAATACAAAGCTATGTCTGCACCAGTCCCAGTTGTGGTATTTTTGAAGTTGTTAATTATCCTAAGCTCATTTCTGGTGGACATCATGGAAAAAGTGGGATTTTAGGAGCAATTTAAATGAGAGGAAGGTTGTTTTGCCAATGGTGATGCATTTGATAGTTAAGCTATTTCATTTAATACATTCAGGCTACGTCTACACGTGCCCCAAACTTCGAAATGGCCACGCAAATGGCCATTTCGAAGTTTACTAATGAAGCGCTGAAATGCATATTCAGTCCCTCATTAGCATGCGGGCAGCAGCGGCACTTTGAAATTGACGCTCCTTGCCGCCGCGTGGCGCGTCCAGATGGGGCTCCTTTTCGAAAGGACCCCGCCTACTTCGAAGTCCCCTTATTCCCATGAGCTCATGTGTAGCTTTGTGTAGATTTGCGGTAGCTTTGTGTGGCTTTTGAAGGTAGCATTGTGTAGCTGAGCTCATGGGAATAAGGGGACTTCGCAGTAGGCGGGGTCCTTTCGAAAAGGAGCCCTGTCTGGACGCGCCGCGCGGCAGCAAGGAGCATCAATTTCGAAGCACCGCTGCCGCCCACATGCTAATGAAGTGCTGAATATGCATTTCAGCGCTTCATTAGTAAACTTTGAAATGGCCATTTGCGTGGCCATTTCGAAGTTTGGGGCACGTGTAGACACGGCCTCAGACTGTAGTTCCACCTTACCTCCGTCTTCTTCTTTCTCACACTCATGAAGGACTTATATGAACTTCCAAAGACTGAAAGACAAGACCCCTTTTTTTAGTTTATTAGATTTTCCACTGTTCATAGTAGATGTCTGAAGAATGAGCCTTGCACATATCACCTCAGAAGAGATTTTATTATTTGCCACTTATCTTCTAAAGGACTTAATCAGCTGAAGATAACAGTGCTGTGGTTATTGCATAATATTTTTTAAAAACATTCAGTAGTCTAAAATCACTTATGGATTCTTTACTAACCAATTTGTGCAATTTACAGTGCAATACAATGCAGTTTAGCATTATACAGTATTGTGTTTTGCAAACAAAAGTCTCACAGCATACATTTCTTAGAGCACCATATGTTTTAAAACGTAGTAAGAAGTGAGAGGCAAGTGTGCATGCCAGGAACAAGCCAGGAGGTATCTGGATGTATTGAATATAGGGGAGCTGCTTTTTGAATTGTGTTGTTAAAAATGCCAGGGAGATGCTTTACTTTCTGGACAGTCAAAGTTCCCTTCATTGGGTAGGGGGCATGGGAAATTTACCTCCCACCCCACCACACACACACACCTTATGGTCCCATGAGCGAGGGGTTGGGTTTCACTTCTCAAACCATTTAAACTTCCGCTCACATGTATGGCTACTTTTTCACTGCAGAGCAAATTCATGTTGACTTCTCCTGGGTTAGCCTGTCATGAGTGAGAATTAATCCTTGAGCAGAGAGAGTGATTAGATACAGCACATACTGGTTGTGGTAGTAGCTGACAAGCTGTGCTAATTCAGGCTGTAACCAATACCCACAGTGGGCTAGTCATCTTGAATTAAAAATACAGTACCACCAAGCTTCAGTTCTGGGCTCATGTATGTGTGGATGGGACCCAAAGTAGGGACACTGCTTGGATTATAATTCAGGTTAATTTTGCAGTGAAGATGAGCCTCTATAATTCAGTTGTTTGGTTCTGTACAATGAATTTCATCCAAATATATATTTGGTCTATTATGGATCCTTTGTTTTTCTTGTGTCTTACACAAATTGAGCCTTATTCAGCAAAGCTTCATTGCTTACAATAATTCTTCAACGTCAATCTCTCCAAGAGCAACAAATCTCTGAATGAATTGAAGAGATTCATTTTGTAAGAAATCTCTTTGGTTCTGTATCATCTGTTCCTTGGTATTTAGCTATGAGTAATGTTGGAGTCTGATTCCTAGCTCTGCACTGCAAATACCAAACAGACCTAATGACAAGACATGACTCTTGGTTTGAGGACAGAATAACTCATCTTTGATTCCCTGTTCTCTCCAAAGACTAAAGCTACTGCCCTCAGGAGTTGAATAGCCTTCATTGGTTCGAGATCTTAGGACATTTCCAAAGGACTGTTATCTCATTGCAAATGAGAAAATGTTTTAAAATAACAGTAGTCTACTTCATATGAAGATACAGATTGAACCTTTTGTATCTGGAACTCTCTCCTCTGGCATCATCTGCTTTGCCACATGATTTTAGTTATCTGGATGACCACTTATCGTGGGTGTGACCAAGTTTCCTGTGGTCCCACAAAGTTTATTTACAGCCCCCATAGAATCATAGAATCATAGAATTCTAGGGCTGGAAGGGACTTCAGGAGGTCATCTAGTCCAACCCTCTGCCTAAAGCAGGATTGACCCAAACTAAATTATCCCAGGCATGACTATGTCAAGCCAGGACTTAAAAAACACCAGTCCTCACCTTTAGTGTTCTGTGGCTGTTATTTAGCTGAAATTTACCCCTCAATATCTTCTAAGAGTCCAGTAAGCAGCAGAAATGTTGGTAATGTGCTAGACAACATTGACCTCCTGTGTTCTGGCAAATTGTGTTGTCCAGCACTGGTCAAGTCCCGAGGGTGCCAGCCAAGAGAGGTTCAACCTGTATATGAAGTGTAGACATTTTGGCTATGTCTACACTAGCCCAAAACTTCGAAATGGCCATTTCGAAGTTTACTAATGAAGGTCTGAAATACATATTCATCGCCTCATTAGAATGCCGGCAGCCGCGGCACTTCAAAATTGACGCAGCTTGCAGCTGCGCAGCTTGTCCAGATGGGGCTCCTTTTCAAACGAAACCCGGCAACTTCAAAATCCCCTTATTCCTATCAGCAGACTCTATCAGCAGATAGGAATAAGGGGATTTCAAAGTTGCTGGGTTCCTTTCGAAAAGGAGCCCCGTGTAGACGAGCCGCGCGGCTGCAAGCCACGTCAATTTCAAAGTGCCGTGGCTGCCGGCATTCTAATGAGGCACTGAATATGTATCAGCGCTTCATTAGTAAACTTCAAAATGGCCATTTCAAAGTTTTGGGCTAGTGTAGACACAGCCTTTGTAATTAAGGAAAGAGAGATTCTGACTGAATGAATGACTGGTGTAATAGGTTATTAGCAAACTTCTTCCTATGCATCCAAATAATAATACTTTTCAACATGCTCCTGTCGTGACCAGCAGAAGGGGAGTCTGGCCTAGTGTGTAGGACCAGGAAGTGAGAATCTGACAGCTAAACCAAAGGTACTTACTAGAGTCAGAAATTTAATTATAGATTTTAGCTGGAGCCAGTGATCAAGCCAAGGGTCAGAGCCAAAAAACACAGCCAGCGTCCAAAGCAAGGAACAAAAGTACCAATAGGTCAAGTACTACCAATTGCCAGTTTCCTGAAATATAATTTATGCTTGAATAGTGCACCTGGACCAATCAGAGGTCACAGGACGTGCTATCAGTCAGGTCTTCCATCAGCAGCACTTTCCATGGTGCTTAATCTCCCAAAGTTTATAGTGCTTTGACAGCTGCTGCACAATGGCTACAAGGTGGTGGCATGAAAAAGTTGATCACTTGAAGACTTGGGTTCTAATCTTCCGAATCCTTACAGCTTCTAGAGCTCAGTTTCTAGCATGAGTTCTGAATCAGTCTGGGCATTAGTTTCAAGTGCCCACATCAAGCACCATCCTTTGCTACATAGTTACTAAATACAACACTGGCACTACAAATACAAGAGCAGAGTTTATTTAGGCTCAGTGTGCATCCAGAGACACAGACTTGCTTATGTCTTGCTAGGTCGAGAAAACTAGTCTATTAATTACAACAAAACTTGATAAATGTAGAATAAAATCCTAAGGAATTGGCTTCCATCCAAACTTGTATGGACAAAGGCTATCATGTTAGCTTACTTCCATGATTTTCTATAGCATATTCCACGTATAATAACTGATGTAGCATTCATCATTGAAAAGCAAAATCTGTATGTAGTATGTTCATTTATAATCTCCATGAAATGAGGAATATCATGTAATTTATTTGCTTATACCAGTTAGGCTTTTTGAGTCCTAACAACTAGTCACTAAGTGGAATTATAAATAAATTGGCAATTAAGTAGATGTGAAGTCAGATACTGAAATGCACTTAATGTTCTAAATTATGACCCTGAAGTAAGACGTATTCCAAAGTGTGTTAATGGCAATCGTGAGCAATCACTTTGCAAGAGTCACCTCAGTGACCTCAATCAACTTCACCATGAAGATCCTCTTTTATCGTCCTTTACATGGAATTCAGTAGTTGCACAAACTAACAGATACATTTTAATGAGCAGCAGAGTCATAGCTGATGAACTGTTAGCCTCCTTTTTGTCCACAAAGCTCTTCTGTGCTTCTCAGCCTCCTCCTAAGAATGTCTCCGATGAAGTCAGAGGGTGAGAATTTAATGAGATATAAGCAGCTTCCTTCTACTCTCATGACCCAATAAAATTTGAATGCCATCTTTTGCCAGTTCTCTTGAGAAAGGATGATTAATAAGTTAATGTTGCTAAAGCCCTTGAAAGATAAAAGTCTCTGTGTAAGGGCCTGTGACACACTATGCAAGTTGGGAATAACAGGACCACTCTGACCAATGCTTGCCTGATATTAGCCAATTCATTTCTCGTGAACTACAGGCCCTGTATCCATTTTACTTTAATCCTGTTACCTCAGTGCATAATTGCTGCTGATATAACAAATTCTTCAGGTTTACCTGATTATAAGAATGGAAGTGATGAAAGGACTGTTATCCTGCACCAACTCTGGCATGTAAAATTTTGAGCAGCAACTGTAGGAGGAAAAGAATTGAAAAGCATTTGCTCCTCTGGTTTGGTCTACACTAGGAAAATGAGTCGATTTCAGATATGCAATTCTAGCTATGGTCAACTGCAAATTCTTGAGAGGCCAATTTCACCTGTCCCTGCCAGGCACACAAAATCAAACCCTGGAAGATTGACCCACGGTGGGTCAATCTTCTGGGTAACACAGACATGGCCTCTGTTGCATAGGTCAGCTGTTGTTGCCACTAGCTTTATATGGATGTTACCCCATCCACTACAATGGACCAGAGATCACAAAGCAGTAAGCATCAGCTTCATTTACTGCACAGAATTAATTTTTCCCTTCCAACATTTTGACAGTATTTGCCCATAGCCCCAGTGACCAGTCCAAGGAACTCAATTGGGTTGATGTGTATCTTTGTGGAAGGATGGAATCTTCATCCTAGACAGTAGAGCAGGATCATAGTCATTAAGACCTCGAGTAAATTCAACAGCCTTAGTAATTCCCTTCCATGGGGAAAAGGGCTTTCTGCTTGCCAATACCCATGGCAGAGGTATTTTGTGTACGCTACTGTCTTCCTTCCCCTTCCATACGCAGTGGTTCTGCTTTGTTGGAGACCATCGGCATCTTAAGAGGAGGAGATAGAATTTGGGCCTCAAAGGGGACCTCTTATTTTAGCACTCAAGCAAACTTCATAGAAATTAAAGATGAAAGAAACCAAATAAGACATCTAGTTTATTGGATCTCCAGTGCATAAACTCTGTAAGAGAGAATTAAGTGTATTTATACAAAGAATAAGTCACTCACCAGTCATTTTCTGTTATATAAAAGATGGACAGACAAGCTGTTAGACCAGTTCCATCTCTGATCATAATATTTGACAAACAGCAAGAAGTCCTGTAGCACCTTAAAGACTAACAATTTTATTGAATCACTGGCTTTCCTGGGCAAGACCCACTTCCTCAGATGATTGGAATAATCTCAGTAATGACTGGTATTCATCTGAAGAAGTGGGTCTTCCCCAGGAAAACGCAAGACCTAATAAATTTGTTAGTCTTTTAGATGCTACAATAGGTCTTGTTAATTGTGAAACCACAGACTTACATGGCTACCCCTTGGAGAATAATATTGGGTTCTCACACAGCTCTGTACTTAGTGCTTTACAAAAGAAAGTACAATTAGCCCTATGGAGATGCTGCCATGGTGCAAGACAAATTTTTAACAATTGAAGTTTTATTTAACTGAATAGGAAAATGAACTTTTGTATTTTCCACTGCAGTTGATTATATATTTAAATTATTTCATACTTTTGAAATTGTCAAGGTGCTGCAGAAATTTGTATTATTAATGCACCATGCTGTGTGATAGCATTTCTCTTCAGGGGGCTGGCAGAGAGAAAGGAGACAGTTGAAGCTTTTGGCACCTGGGGGGAAGTTTAGGTTTATGGGAAAAGCATCTCAGCCAGATGTTAAAATCACCAATAGTTAATTAGTTGCAGCTTACCAGGAATTTGCAGCATGAAATGTTATGGCTTCAGAGATAACACCCCACTGAGATGAATGACGGGATTAATGCTGTTTGGAACTGTTGTTTCAGTATCTGTGGAATTACGTATTTCCTTCAAGGCCCCCCACATACATGGTGTTGGTAATTCTATTACACACCTTCCATGCAGTACCATCCTCTTTCTGTATTCCCTCTCTGGAAAGAAACATGGGCTTTTTTTTAATTTCATAAATGAGGGGTGTTATTAGCTCATTGAAATCAAAAGGGAGGAAAAACAATTTGTGTGTCTTGATTCACCTCAGACCACATGTAGCTATAGCCATTCAGAGTACCTCCAAAGACAGTAGAAAATAAGCCAAATTTTCAGCAGTAGTATTAACATCTGCTTCCTGTGGGACCTTTCTGTTTCTGGGCAGCAGGCTGAACAGAGTTCAGAAATTTGTGTTGCTTGTTCGTCAGAAACAAGTTAATTACCCATTTGACTTCCACATGTAGAATTGCATCTTGAACTAGTGTGCTGAAAAAGTACTTCCATAATATTTGCAGCTAGTATAGAAATATCTTTTTCAAGCCCCATACATAAAAGAACAATACCAGACAGGGTACATTCCTGACAAGTGTGCAGAAGGTCACTGGAGAAAAATGGAGTCACAACAGAAAAGCAAGGAATGCCAGAGAGAAGCTTTGCTTTTTTTTTAAGGGGTTTTTGTATTTTTCATGTTGAATACAAGACAGAGAATAGAGGAAGGAGACTGGGATATGCCTGCCTACATAAACATTCAAGTTTGCTGAACTTGACTGTGGCATGCTATGACATTTGAAAAGGAATGTTATATAGGTTTTCTGTAAAATTCTTAGAAGTATGGTGGGAGAGGTTAGATTTATCTCAGCTGATTCTTTCTAACAGGTTTATGAGGAGTCTGGATTTCTCTAGTGCAGCCAACCAATTACCTCTATGTGCTTAATTCATATGATTGGTATGCCAATCATTTACATTGATTGAAATCCAGTAATTCTTCCCACGCTGCTGGAGATGCACTGGAAAAGGCATTATACAGGTGTCTTGCTCTGGTGCTGAAGGTGGAATTCTAGTTTAGTCATCAACAGTTTCTTCTGGGGCCTCCTGTCAATGCGCACACTTTAACAGCAGCTCTAATATCCTGGAGGAGATTGCTAATACAAAGGGATAGTGAATATGTATCCCTTGCTTTGTGCCTCTGGTTTTGCCTACACCCCTTCTTCTCTGCCATATTTAGACAGCCAGCATCTGGGGATGTACTGTCCAGAAACAGAGTCTGTATTCCTCAGAAGGACTCAGGACAGATTCTTTATAGGACTACAAGAAAAAATGTGTGCTCTGTGCATTTCTTCCACATCCTTTTTTGCTAGATTCGAGCTCCAAGTCAATGAAGCTATGTCTAGATGGCAGGCGCTATTTTGGGATACAAAGGTATCCTGAATGGCTACTCATATCTATGAGTTGTGCCTGTTGCCTCAAAACAGTTTTTGAGATAATGGGCATGCTATTCCAGCATCTCTGTAAACCTCATTGCATGAGACGTACAGGGATGCCTTGATATAGGACTTTATTTCAGCATGTGGCACTGTTTAGACAGTGCCACATGCCAAAATAGCCTATTTCAAAATCTACTCAAAAAAAGATACACAAATTGCCCAGCTTATTTTGAGGTTAACGTGATGTCTAGACATAGCTTAGGTGACCAAAAATCGTTATCTGATTGTTCTTAGATAAACTGAGTTCATGAGCCAGATATCTGTATCTAGTGTAATTCCCCACCATTGGTGTCAATAATGGACAACCTCATTGTCTGTCTCTTAGCATGGAGATCTGCATTGTACTGGACATCAAGAAATACCAGCTGTCACTCTGAATAAATCGGTCCACTCAAAAACAAAGAAAGGGTGAGGCACATTAGAACTGCAGTATTCCTGCTATCCATACAGTACCCATTCTATGGAGAACTCAGGCTATCCAGAGGCATCATGACAATGCATTTTTGGGAAGGTTAAAGACAAAGGTTTTGGACTCGTAGTTTATGAAAAAGAGAAATTAGTAATTTTCTTCTTTTTTTTTCTGGCAGTTCTTAAACACCAACTTAGACCTGCCATTGATTACCATAGTAACCAGTTAGTCTCTTTTCAGAAGCTCTGTGTTTCAGTTTAGTTTAATAACTTACTTAGCTGGCAGCTGAAAAACATTTTATCCGGTAGCTGTAATAGTACTGGCAGCATGCATTACCTTTTTAAAAAAATTGCAGTTATGGTCTAAAATACAGCGCAGTATTGGAAATCATAGTGCATTGGACTTTTACTATAGATTACTGCAACATTTTAATAGGTTAGATTATGAGGTGTGCATGTGAATGATATTGTCATGTTTCCAGTGGCCTCTTCTTTTGTACTTTCTGTGATTAAACACAAGGTCTGTAGCAATTACTGACACCTATTTTATACTTTAAAAACTATTTTGGATCCATCTAATTGTGCCCCTGCTTGGCCCCTGTAATCACACATCCTTACTGCTTTAACTCTCTTAGTTTCTTTGCTCTTTCCTTCATATTTTTGATAAACTCACTTGAAAGACAATTGGCTACATCACCTTAAATTAGAATATAAATTCTTAGAGGGAAGCCTTTTAGTGTGTGTTTATGCAGCATCTAGCACATTCAGGCCTTAGTCCTGGCTAGGTTTTAATCCAGAGGTGGGCAAAGTATGACCCACAGTCTGGATCTGGCCCACCAAGCCACCTGATCTGGCCCATGGACCACCCCCTGAGACCCTCAGGCACATAGCAGGAAGCTGTACAGGTATGCTGGAACAATTTGTACATTGCAGGTTCTGTGAGCCATTGAATCAAACTGTAAACCCTCTTTATAATGAAAACCATTTCAAGCCAGTGGCTCTTGAATACTTATCGAAGTCTTGGGGAAACCCCCATCAGAATTTATTTCCCACCCATGTACTAATCAGTTATTCATTATATAAATGTGTAGAAAAAACCACTTCCACTTAATTTCTGTTTCAGGAATTTATGCACTTCTTCCTGCTAAGTTAATAAGAGACTGACATCACTAGGTTTCAATAATTTGTTTGTGTGTCACACACAGACACAGACACACAGACACACACACATTCTTTGTGTAGGACTAATAATAATGAATCTTTAACTTCAGTAACACAGATCAAGGTGAATAATAAATTCCATAACAAAAAGTATCATTCTCAGGTAGTCATGGGTAGCACATACACAGTACACAGAAATAATAAGTAAGAAAACAAAAGATGGACAATTTGAATTGTAGAGTACGATCTTTGTCATCTGGGTTTCTGACTCAGAACTAGGTTACTCTGTGAAAATCAAACCCAACACCGTTCTCGATTTTCTCTGTCAGTAGGATCACTGGTGACCCTCCCTCACTGGAAAACATAGTAAAGGTTTGACTGATCTCCTAAATTCTCATCCCTGTTGGTTGTTTTCGAACAGTATCATTATTCTGCAGATGGCATTTTGTTAGTGATCATTTGACTGCATTTTTAGCCTGTTTACTCTTAAGGGTGTTATTGCTCTTTCATGATGGCTCTTTGCTCAAGATATCCAACCTTTGGAACCATTCCTTCTCCACTGAGAACATTCTTATTGTTCCTATGTCGAAAATGAAGGCCTGGCTATAGCACAGAAATGTGTCTGTCTTTTCTGATCTAGCCACAATGGAGGAAACCAATAAAATTATTTAGTTCTGTTAGCAGCCTTTAGTATCACTGACCATGATGTTTTGATGAAGCATTTATGGTGCTCTGATTGCATAGAAGGATGGATGAGGTGGTCCTCTCTTTGGCTATGTTTACACTAGCGAGTTTGCCAACAAAACCCCAGTTTTGCTGGCAAAACTGGTGGAAGGTCCACACACAAAATGTATTTTGTGGACAGTTTGTTGACAAAACTCAGCACTTTTGCCAGCAGCATTCTGCCTCTCAGCCATGAAACTGCTGTCAACAGATTATGTCAACAAAAAAGCAGTGTGAATGCTCTGGGGGGCCTTCTCTTGACAGACCGGGCATCCAGAAAAATGGGCAACCCTGTCTGCTGTTCTTTCAGGTGCGTGTTTTGTCGAGAGAGCAGCCAAGCAATCCAGTCACTTTATCAACAGAGCCCAGCACTCTTCCGATTGGCTTTTGTCTGTGGCCACCCTCTGTCAAGAGAAGTTTTGTCAGGAAATCTCTACTGACAGTGACTTCTGTCAACAGAGCACTGTAGCGTAACCATAGCCTATGAGTAGCCAAGGTGTAACAGGAAATCTGCCTCCAAGGGGCTTAAGGAGATGTACTGCCACGGGGTTCCTTCTCATTACCCCAAGGGCTGCTGGCACAGTGAACAAGCCACTATGGGCTGCAGTCATCCATGAGCAGGTGACATGCAGCTGTGTCTGATCCCCTTCTGAATCCGATTTGTGTTGTTCTTTGTGCTTGTCAGTTCCGAGTGATTATTTGGATCTGGGTGGGAAAGAACTGACTGAGATTTTACTTGATGACGCTAGTGAGCCTGAAGATTCACTTTAAGGATTGCACCTGCACCTACAAACATGGAAATCATTCCAGAAAGCAGCTATGGTTTTGATGCCTTTTATCATTTGTGACTGACCATGACACTGCATTCTTTCTTCTTCAAGACTACCTTGTCACAGAAATCTGTACCTATGGCACTTCCAGGCAGAGTTAGTGCACTGTGCAGTTCATAGGGTTTCCAACATGTAGATGCTAAATTGGTGCAGGACATGGCAGCTCACCTTTTAAGTGAAGTGAATGGCTGGATAAATTTGTTCCACTAGCTCCTACTCAGCTGTGGTTACAGTTTAAAGTGTGTGTAGTTTTCTAAATTTCCACATTGTCTGATACCCAGTTATTTGCCTCTGCTTATCTTCCATAACAATTTTTAAATCCATTGAAGAATTTCTGTTGCGCTGGCACTCATTTTTCTGAACTGGCAGCAAGTTATTATCATCTCAGTACCCTAATATCCTGACCTTACTTTTCCTGTCTATTAGAGCCCAAGCTAGAGATTAAGTAGTTTCACATTATACTGCACGTGGTTTTGGTTCATTTAGGCTTTTATATTAATCAACTAGTCTGTACATTAATTTCTTTTGCTGATGTTTTCTCTGAAGGGAAGGACATGTGCATCAACTTTGATTACTCCGATTTTCATTTGCACTTTTGTACAGAACGTAGATACAATTGTTGAAGGTGCATACCGCGCAAAATAAAAGCTGTAAATATTCCCACACTAGGAAATTTCCTTTAGTAACTATGGCTTTCTCTTTTCTAATTTTAGATGAATTTTCATTCATTTTCTTACTTCTCATATGACTTTTTAAAATATTAACCTGCATATTACTATGTGCATCAAACCCTCATGAAGAAACCTCAGCAATTTTTATGTATTATACAAATATTCAATGAAGCTAATGCTTTCTTTCCATGTCTACACTGAAAGATGTCTCATCTCATTGATATTGGACATAGCTGCCCGGACTTCTTTAAAATATTCAAGTTCTATCTATTAGTTCCTGAACAGTGTCTGTTCATCTTTGATACTAATTGCTATCGGAACACACCAGTATGTAATATATGTGCTTTTAAGTCACAAAATCCTTGGAAAGGTTTGAATTTTCTGGTGTCAAATTAATCCTAGAAAGTAAAGATAGAAACAATTTATTGGATTATCCATTCAAATTTTTTGCTACTGAAGGATTGTTCTCCATAGTACATTTGCTAGTATTCTGTCCAGTCGAATATTATATGTTCCATTTAAAAGTGGTTCCCTGTCTTTCTTTGCAATCCTAGTCCACTGCCTTAATGAATTTTTGTCAGGAAGTTAGCTTCTGATCATATATAATCAGAAAGGCAAAAAAGAGAGACTATAGTTACGTATGATGCCCAAACTGGAGAACTGTCCGCTTTCATGGACTAGACAAAGCTGAAACAAAACAGAGGAAGAATATATTGGGAAAATACATTTTTTGAGCAGCAGCAAGTCATAATGTAATTGTGAATTACTTAGGATTAATTTTATGCACTTAAGTGTCCATTTTTATAAATATATGTGGGATAGTGTCCAACCTTCAGAGCTAATCCTATCAAAATAGCTATTCCTTTAAATAAATTGCCTAACAAAAGTGTAGCTGTGAAAAAGAATAGACAGAACGATCAAGGTGTTAGCCATGTTAATAGCATTCTGCCTTGCACCAAGCTGCAGAACAGCCATAGATTGGACCAGGGACTGGAGACTCCATCTCCAGCTCAGAAGGAACTTCAGAAGAGAGAAAAACTATGTAGTCTTGATATGCCTTGGGAGTCATGTGGAGATACAGTTGCTCAAATATCTTTATTGGACTTCATACAGTACAAATAAGACTTTAAATTGGGAGTGGGCTAGATACGGCCCATGGGTCATATCTGGGCTGCCAAGCCACCAGATCTAGCCCATGCACCACCCTATTGGGACCCACAGGCACACAGCAGGAAGCTGCTTAAATCAGCATGCAGCAGTTTCCTAATCTATGTAGCCCTCTGCTCTGGATCCCAAGATGCAGGAGGAGGCTTGTACATTATTCCTGCTCGCCACACCCAGCAAAAATCTCTCCGCTCCCACCAGTTTCTGATTTCTGGCTAGTAGAAGCTCAGAGATTTTGCTTGGGGTCAGGAGCAGCACGTGAAGCATCCCCATCCCCCTTGGCATCTGGAGCAGAGAGCCCCATGGGACAGGCTTGACCAATCTGGGGCTGAGCAAGCAAGAAGCCTTCCTCAGAGGGCCACTGAGTGGAAGCCACCTAGATAAGTGTCTCCCAGCCAGAGCCTGAAAGTGGTACCCCAGTCCCTCTTTCCCTCCCCTCCACTCCCTGCCCCAGGTCACCATCTAAATCCTCAACACCCCTCTACCCGCAGGTCACAACTCCCTCACAGACACTGCACCCTCTTCTACACCCTTTCCCTGGGCCAGAATCCTCTCCTGCACTCATAGCCTCTCCCAGACCCTGCCTCCCAAGCCCCTGCCCCAGGTCACAACCCCCTCCTTCATCCAAGCTCCCTCTCAGACTCCTCTTGCCTCCTGCATCCTAGTCCCCTACCTCAAGCTCCCTTTTGCACCCAACCTTTTCCAGACCCTGCAGTCCCTCTATGACAATGTGCAGCCCTGATCCACTTACCAAAATCTTGTAGTGATCCCCCATCAGACCTTATTGCCCATCCCTGCCCTAGATGAAGTATGTGTATAACTTGTGCAGTATTTTTAACTTTTAAAAAATGATCTGTGAGAGCTGTGACTAAATCAATAATTGTTTATTCGTTTGAGGTGCCATTCCCTTTCCTCAGTCCCAGCAGTACTGCTCCTTTTCAGAGTGTCTGACACTATCTTAGCTCCAGGGGTACTGAAAGTTCCATGGTTTCCTGTATGCTCTTTTTCATGTTCTTTCTTTTCTATTGACACCATTTTCTTTGATACTGCTTTCTTGCATTTCATCCTCTTGAAATTTCTTGACCAACTTCTGTCTCTCTAGCTGCCACCTCTTGAATTTAAAAGGACTTTGGGACCCGTGTTCTGCCCCTGCTGGAGGTACCCCTTCAGTTACCAGACTCTCAACCCATCTTTGTTGCAGATGCTGTTCTTTTAAACATGGAACATTGGACCAGAGCTTTCTTGTGTGCAGCTAGGGAGGACTGTTATGCTGGAAGGAGACACAGCTGTGGCATTGCATTTTAAAGACATACTGAGGCTGGAGGCTTTGTGGATTTTGAAACTTCTTGATAGTCTTTTTGGGAAATCTTTACAGCAAGAGGAAGGGCTGGAGCTGCTGGAAAATTTTGCAGAATTTACCAGCAGTTATAGATAATTGTCACCCCATCCACTCTCCCTTTCACGCCATCCAGTGGATTGTTTAATCTGTTTGCTTTTGTTCTTAATCAACATGGTATGGTTATTGTATGAGGAAATCTTAAGTATGCAACATGCTTGCTCAGCTTCTAGCGCAGTGGGGTAGAGGTCCTGACTGAGATGTCTAGGTACTACTGAAATACATGAAATGAATAAAGTGAATATTGTACTGTAATGAGGAACTAATTTGTGCATATAAAATAAAGTTTTACTCACATATATTGTAAAGCTTTTAGAATCCCAAAATTTCAATTACAGTCCTCTGATGGCTTCTGACCTTGTACATTTTCTAATATGTAGTATAATGTCAACCTACAGTCTCAAACCTCTATTCCAATCACTTTCAGAGTCCAAGACAATAGCTTGGTAGTAGGAACTGCGTTAACTAAATGCTAATGTGCACATACTTAATATGAAAAATGTTTTTAAATCAAATGAGAACACTGTACCCTGTGGGCTCCTGTGTCCTCTCAGAATAGGACAGATTATCTTTAGAATGGCTACAATAGACACATAATTTTACGATAATTATGGATAAGCTTTGCTATTTGACTTCTCACCATATCTGGCAATAAAAAAAAATCCTTCAAATGTATTACATTTCCTCTCAGTGTTGTACTAAGACTATTCACTCAGAGAAGAGCCTGCTGACATGCCATAGTTAATAAGTTTTCCATGGTGCCAAAAGTAATAATATTAATGTGCCACTCTGAGTTAAATTAATTTTGTTTTGTGCATTGGCCTGCATAAACGTGAGTGACATTTGAAAATATGATCAGGCAGGGACTGAGAAGAAGCCAAGTGGCAAAACGGAATGAGATGCAATCATTAGAGCATAACAGCCAGCTGCAAGCATTTGTGGGGTAAGCAAACAGTTACAACATGCCATTCCTTCCTGCTTCTGGGGTGTTTGTTTTAGTTCAGTTTCCCCCTTCTCCTTTATTCAGAAATCACATTTTCCCCCTATTTAATTAGGAATGCAAGATATTTGCTAGCGTGGCCCTTGTTTTGAAATGGAAGTGCATATTCCTGCTAATCTCTGATTTCAAGTGCCTTGAGCCACAGCTTGTTCTCATTCCACAAGAGGCAGCTGATTGTAATAGCTTTTAAACTGATGACCATGGAGTGCTATTTCCAGCTCCTAATAACAGTGTTTGTTCCTATTTCTGCTGCTTTTTTTAAAAAAAGCATCAGTAGAAGTGCTTTCTATAAACAGTTAAAAGTAATGAAGAGTACTAAAAGGAAGAGAATGACTCATAAATATTGTGATCAAAATGTTTGGCCCAAGTTGTTGCCTAACTTGCCTTCAACTCTGATTTGCCAATACACTGGAGAGCATTACATTATTAGGCCATTTAGCAAAATATGAATATATTAATTCTCTACATATTTTTTGCTTGTGTTATTGTGATGAGAGGCCATAAAACCAGGTGATAGTAACCAGTGATATAAATTAGTGCAGTAAGATTTGAAAACAAGTAGTCCTGTTTCTATCCTTCTACTACCACACCTCTGTCTTCCGTCTCTGTGAAAGATCCTTCCACCCTCTGCTCTTGCTAACCTATGGGCAATGTAAGTAACAAGTCAGTAGGTGTGAGACAGCTACATGACAAAGGAATAAGAAGAGTCGGATTCTATTAGGAAAAGCAACCAGCTGGAATGTACAAGGTGAAGCAGCTTCTCCTCATTTCATACCCTGATCTATTTCTACACCGAGATCTCTACCCACTTGCTCAGCATGCAACTTACACTAGAATGGCAATTTTACTCTTTCTGTTACACAGATTTGAAATTTACACCTGCATCTTCAGCATCTTTTAATTTGGTCCTTTACTTACACCTTTAACCCTAATTGCCATTTGTTCACTGAGGATCCATAGCTGGTATAGATCTTTTAGTAGTTTCAATAAATTCTCCTGATTCATGCAATCGTTTCAGCTTCCCATTCAAATCTACCCTCCCAGCTGAAATGGTTGTGGCAGAAGTTTTATTGATAATACAGAAGCAAAATAATGTAAGCACTGCAAAGGAATAGTTCTGCTTGCCAGACTAGTAATTTCAGAGGACTGGAAAGGACCTCAAGAAGTAATCTAGTCCAGTCCCCAGCATTTGTGGCAGGACTAAGTATTATCTAGACCATCCCTGACAGGTGACTGTGTCATTTAAGCCCCTAAATGTATATGATCTATGTTTCAAAAGTCTGCAAATAAGTATTGCCATAATCAGCTTTTTGAAAAGGCTTCAGGAATTTTTGCTAACAGTCTCACTGAATAATACCTTTCCCCAGAAGCACTTCATGAGCCCGTGAGCAAGATACTATTCATTGTGAATGAGGATGAGAGAATATGCCCTTATGCAAATATGATGTATGCAAGTATGATGTTATTAAGCCACGTTTGAACACTTGCTCATCTGTCATGTGAATACTAATTACCTGCAGGTGACTTTTTGTCTTTCAGTTCAGTTTTGCCAACACAGTTGCTATTGATGTGATTGAGTTTCTTTTGAAAAGAAAATTAATACACACACACAGTGTTGCTTGTGTAAAGCTCTAAGCATTCCACTGACTGACAAATCCAAGAAGATGTCATGCTATTACTGACATCCTATTCTGAACTCTTCCCATTATGAGTAGACAGTGCACATTTTCAGATTTCAGTGTGCGTGAGAGAAACAGAGATGTCTTTGGCATTGAGAGTCCATTATTCCCCTTTGCAAAAATCCCATGGGAAAACTTAATAAAGAAAGTCTGTGTGATTCAAGATGCAAAATTTCTTACCTACCGCCTGCTCAAAAATAGAGATTAGTAAATATGAGAGGACAGAGGAAGTGAGGATGGCTTTCCAGTAATTTGAAGCATGTGGTCCAACCTCACAGAACTTGCTGTGGTTGAGAGACAGCCCCTCTGTGGGTCTTCATCCTCCCTAATCCATCCCTGTGCCATCCCCACTTTGCCTAGAGAGCTTTAGAAGGTGTGATTGGCATAAATAAAAGAATATTTTTCACATAATGCACAGTCAACCTGTGAAACTCCTTACCAGAGTATGTTGTGATGGCCAAGACTAAACCAGGGTTCATAGAAGAACTATGAACTATGTATGAAGAGAAGTTTGTGGAGGTTAGGTCCATCAATGGCTATTAACTAGGATGGGTAGGCGTGGTGTCCATAGTCTCTGTTTGCCAGAGAATGGTTGATGGTTGATCATTTGATGGTTGATGGTTGATGATTTGATGGTTACCTGTTCTGTTTATTCCCCCTGAAACATCTGGAATTGGCCACCATCAGAAGACAGAATATTGCACTTGATGGACCTTTTGTCTGGCCTAATATTACTGTTCTTATAAATGTTACTGAGAGCAACATTAATTCTGCTGGGAACTGTTGTTGGGTTGCCAGGGGATAACGATACATAAAGGAATCCTTTACTCTCCCCTTCCTTCAAATCTAATATATAATCTTATCGCCAAACCCCACAATTTCCAACTGTAACTTTTGAAAACCACATTACAGTCCCTCTAAATGTTTCTTTTTGTGATAGTTTGGGGAACACCTGCTCCCCTCAGCTCTGCATACTACACAGCAGACAGGATGATGAGGCACAGTATTGTTTTGGGAATCTTTTTTTTCTTGTTTTTTGAAACGTCAACTTTTTTGTATCATTCTATAGAAAGTATGAAGAATCTTATATGTTAGAGAGGGGCTCTATTCCTAGAGATTAAGCACCATGAGTGACAGTAATCTTTGTATACAGCAATTTTTTTCAATACCTCATTAGGAAACTATTTTACCCAGACACAAGTGAAGAATTGAGGAGAATCAGAAAATCATGAGCCACTCAGAGGTTTCTCTACAAGGCAGCTTCTATCTCAATAGGTCTTAATATGGCCTTTTGTAAAGCAGCAAAAATAGTGCCTGTGCTGTCCGTTAAAATTATGAATTTATTTTTGTTCTGCTCAGTTAAAAATAATAAGTTATCCAGGTGCTTAGATGGAAGGACACTTCTAATCAGCCTTTGGACATTCTAAGAGACCAGGTTAAATGTCTGCAAACAGTTGGACATTTCTAATGTTATAGCTGGAAGTTTCCATCCAATGATCAAAGTAACTTATTTAAATGAATTATTTATATGTAAAGCTGAAGGAAATTCAAAATGACAATGAAGCACCTGCATGAGATAATCACCCCACTAGAGGCACTCATCTGTGCCCTGTAGCCCCATGGGGGTTTGCAATTATCTCTCAAGAACCACACCTCTACTGATGGCTTTTTATTGCTTCACCGCAGTGTTGCCACTCATATTTTTGCTGCTGAATATTTCAAAAAGTTATCAGATAAATTACAGTAAACATTAGAAATGTAAAATTGGATGCAATAATTTACCCCAGAGGCAATTCCTTTGAAGTGTAGGAAACATTCATGGAATGGACTAGCCCAAATTTGAATGAAAAATTATGTACTAAATGATACGGTATGAGCTTTTTAAAGAAATACCTAAGCTGTTTTCTCAGGTTTTTCATTGTGATGGGCCCATGTTTGAGTGCAGTTTCCCAAACTGTGGTCCATGTAAAGCTTTTTGGTGGTCTGTGAGCCAGCTGTTCACATAGTACTGTCTCCTCCTCCTTGTTTCCTACATGCTTCCCCCTCCTTCTTGGAAACAATTTTAGTAAGTGCCACAGAAATCTTACAAGTGTGAATAAGAAGAGAGGAAGTCCATATAAGACAGAAATCTTTTAAGATGTTGTCCATCCGATGAAAAAGTCTGGTAAAGCCTAATGTTATGTCTTGACATATGGGAGCCTGAGGCTTTTTAAAAATTAAAAGCATTATAGAATTGTAACAGAATTGAAGTGTGTGAATATTAA
Organism: Carettochelys insculpta; assembly: GCF_033958435.1. NCBI lineage: Eukaryota > Metazoa > Chordata > Testudines > Carettochelyidae > Carettochelys > Carettochelys insculpta. Next base: position 304,741,650 of record NC_134137.1, on the reverse strand, counting down.
GGATTGAAATCTCCTAAACTGGGGTAAAATAATATTTCTTGTCATAAGGGGAACTCTGTCTTGGGTTATGTACTAAATTTTAGAATAATCAAAACTGAAAAAGCAATCCTGGCTGAAAGATACTAAAATATTTTTGCTACTTAAAGTCCTGATTCTGCATTCTTCTTTCTTCTTTTGTATGGCTTCAGGTAGGTAGTAACAACTACAGATTTGTACCAGTATTTGATAGCCAGCAAATTGCTGCAGCAGTGAGCTGGTGAATATCCTTGAGGCCCCTGGCAAAAAATGAAGGGGACACTCATATATGATGTACTCCATCATTTGTGCTTACTGACAACAGTCATATGCAGGTGTGCCTCATTTTCTATTTAAAGAGAGTTTGTCCACATTTCTGATGAGAGTTTCTGATCCAATTCAATCTGCACCCATCTTTCTGACATGAATCAAAACCCAGTGGTTCCTTGGCAGGGTCAACAGCAAGCCGTTTGTTTGCTCCATATGACTCTCCATTGAATCTCAGCATCAAAGCTGAATATAAGGGTCTTGATGCTGCTCCACAGAGGATTGAGGGATTTAAATCTTATCTTTAGCAGGTTCTTCTGTTCATAATGCATCAAGCTCTTCTCATTGGCTGGATGCATGATAGGACCAGGAACTAGCTGACTGTAGTCAATTTGAGGATCCGTGACACTATGCGTATAGTGTTAATGAGTTCAGCATCAAGGGGTTTAGCATGACTGCGGTGAGACCACACTGGTTCATAATATTTTGCTGCAGAATCCACCAACATAGCTGCAGTCCATAAGGTCCATGGACTGAAGCCCCCTACTGTTCCAGGCAATTTTCTGATAAATACAACACAAGACCTGACCTTTACATGCCCAGGTACTCCTGAGGGGTTGCGGATAGTTCAAACTCCGGGCCCTCATAACACCAAGATATTTTGGGTTAGTGTTGTGGTTGACACTCTCACCGTAGAACTACACATTGTTTGGTATCAGCCATTTTATTGTTTATATGGAAAGCAGTTACCATGGTGGGGGTTGTTTTCAGGTTAGGCCTCAGTTTCCAGAACTGGAAATAATCCGCCATTGTGCAAGATCTTAGGTTAGGGTGCAGTGAACAGTATGAAGGCTTACATGCTGAAGGCAATGATACCTGGTATATTCATGGCTTGTAGATTAACGAGTGTCAGGGCCTAGACAGAGCCCTGACAGATACCATTCTGTACTGAGAGCCATATATGGAGGTCTCTCTGACTGAGGAGCCCTGCTGAAGTTAAACCATTTAAATCTTAAAGTAGGATTGGCCTACTGAAGGATTCAGCATGGCTGAATTCGTTCCACTTCTGTTCACCAAAGTAGTGTATGCTACTTAGGAAAGCAAAAATTAAACCTCCCCAAGTTAACACACAATTAAAATACAGCCATGTGTCATTAATAATAGAATAATAGAAATAAATATTATTGTTACTTTTTTATGCTTCCATTTACTTTCCCTAAGTATCTTTCTCACCATCTGCTGACATCTTTACCTATGTTGTGTCTAGTTTAGGCCCAGTCCTTGACTGTGGTAGGACTTTGTACAGGAGTCTGTGCATGTGGCTTTACATTGTAGGTTCCTTAGGACAGAAACACTCTCTTTTGCATGTCCATAGTATTCCAAACACACTTACGGATCTGTCTAAAGATGTGTGTGTGTGTGCACGTGCGCGCATGCACGTGCATGTATGTGTATTAGTGATGTTCCTTCTCTTTCTCAGCTGAGATTCTTATTTGCCTGCTTAGTTTCTTCAAAGCTGGCAGCTGCAATATCGTCACTGTATTCCAAGTTGGGGACCAGCTGCACTTTTAAAATTGGCCAATTTGGACAAAACAATAGAATCTGTCAGATAAATAGACTTGTATTGTACTGCAAAGATACATTGGGAGGATGGAAAGATTTCCTGAAAAATAGTTCTTTGCTCTCAAAATTAATTGAGCAATTAGATTATGTGGAAAAGGAGTGCCATCTTTTGAAAGAGAAGCAGTGACGTCTGGAATGCTTAATTGAAATGTTTAATGTAACCTGGGTGTGCTGTTCACTAAAGCAACATAGATAACTCCCCAGAGGTGCCATTATGCATGAGAGGAGATAATAGATCTAATAAGCCCCATGATCATTTCTGAGCAGTGTTTTTGTTTATTTATATCTCTCTTGTATGGTAAAGTTCCAAAGTATTTGTCCTTTTTTAATGCAAGGCTTGAGAAGCAATTTTGAGAGTGATTCAGCCTTCCCTGAAGAGCCATCACTATACAGAAAAAATTCAGCAGTAAAACACAATAGGTTTGGCTTGCAGGTTCCCCCTAACATGCTGTGAGGCTCAAGGCAAAAATGAAGTGCTTCCAGGCACTCAAGATATTTAGAGGGCAACACGTGACCCTTCCCAGAACTGCCATGATAGCCAATCTGGCACACTATGAAGGAGCTAGAACACTTTTGCAAGCATGAAATCATAGAAGTGTAGGGCTGGGAGGGACCTCCCAAGGTCATTTAATCCAGTCTCCTGTACTGAGGCAGGACTAAGTGAAACTAGTCCATCACGGACACGTATGTCTAACCTGTTCTTACAAACCTCCATGTACAGGGATTCCACAGCTTTCCTAGTGTTCCAGTGCTTAGCTACCCTTATAGCTTGCAATTTTTTCCTAATGTCCCCATGTTCACCAGCCTACGTGTACATACTGATGTCCCTCACTGCTGCCACATCCTCCTTTCTGCTTCCTAGAGGACTGAAGCCCCTACCACCATTCCTGGGAGGACAAGGAGTCTGTGACATAGTCCTTGCCTCTCTGGGAGGGCACCCTTACCACCAGCACTCCTAAATGATGTGGGATCAGAATGCAGAGACAGGGTTCTAGTGGTTTAGCCATGGGTGACTAATGACACAGCAGACCTAGTCAGGGGTCTGTTCAATGGCCTGCCAAATTCATTTATGGCATTTCAGAGCATCAACTATAGTAGTGTGGAGACCTATGAGAAGTAATTTGGTGGTCTCAGTTCCTTTCCTGCTGAACAAGTGTCCATGCCTGGTACAAATATATTATTTTTCCAAAGCCCTGCAGCTCAACACAAAAAATATGAAGAGATGTTTCATGGGCAATAATGGACATTCATAGCAGAGAGAGGCCAAGGATTGTACAGGTCATGGAAACTGATCTGTTCAGCCACACACAGATTAAGGAGAACTTATGTTGACAACAGTTGCTTCTGTCCCTGGAGAACTGGGTCCCAGTTTGTGTGGGTCAATTATTGGGGAAAATGAGGCTCAGATTGGAGAGTGAGCCTGCAGATCCCTGCACTCATCCTGGGATCTGGAGAACAAACTCACCTAATGCCACATACAGCCCAACAGCAGTTGTTCTGTCATGTCCCACATGACTGAACCCACAGCTTGCAGACCTGGCTCAAATGGCTCTCTGTACAGTCTGGCCGGCAGCAGTTCCATCCTGTCCCATAGAGCTGGCCAGGCCCCTGCTCCCTACTATGGGTCATTGGCTCTTGGTGCTAGGAGGAACCAGTGACTGCATCACGTGGTGCACATCAAAGTTTCTCCTGAAGTTGAGCATGTGGTGGCAATTGGTACATAGAGTTTATAGATTTGGGAGGCTTAGCTCCCTCTATCCTAGTCCCTCCCCACCTATGTTGGTAGACTGGAAGAACAGTAATCATTGTCTCTTTATAATAGCTTTTGACACGTACCTAGATTGAAGACTGTTATCGTGTACCTCTATCAGCCATCTGTCCTTTAAAGTAAACATGCCAAAATTCTCAACTTTTCCTCATAGGTCATGTTTTCTAAGCATCTTTTCATAAAATGGCTTCCACTCAAAACATGATGAGAATGACCTCAGTTATTGTTTCACTGTCAATAATGTAATGTTTATTTGCAGGTGTGCTAACCAACCAAATGAGTCTGAAACACAATATGAGGAACAATCATCGTAATTGCTGCATTGTGTTACAGCTCATGTGGCATCTCCAAAGGCCTGATCTTGTGAAGTGCTGACTTTGTGCAATTTGCACTGAAGTCACCCAAACTGAGGAGCATTCAGCACCTCACAGGATACAGCCCAAAGGGGTTAAAGCAGAGTTGCTGAAGCAGTGTTCAGGTTTCCTACTTTTTAAACTGAACAACTTAAAGCCACTTGCTCAGACTGTAATATTGCATGTTATTTTAAAACAAGTGTTTGAAATATAATCCAATTAACCTACAATGTGGGCCTTCTGAAGTCTGTGGTTTTTGGTTTTTGGTTTTTTTTAATTAAGCTGACTAAGAATAGCACATTTCCTTGTTTGTTTTCATAGCAAGAGAAGTTGGGTGATATCTGCTTTTCCCTTCGTTATGTGCCTACTGCTGGCAAGCTGACTGTTGTCATTCTCGAGGCAAAGAATCTGAAGAAGATGGATGTGGGTGGCTTGTCAGGTAAGGATGTTTGCATGCAGCAAGTACTCTGCTAACCTGTAACACAAAGGAACTGATTTTCCACAGCTGCCCCTTCTCTGGAGAAGGTGAAGAGTCTTGGTTATATTCTGAAGTGAATTTTGCAGTCTCTGGTGCTCTTTGGATAACTCTGTGCATGACAGCCCATTTGTAACTTAAAAAAAATCCAGTGCATTGTGTATTGCATCCAGGACTTAGAACAGATCTAAACAATTAAACACATGACACTGTAACCTCACTGTAATTTCTTCCTTTCCAGATGCTTGGAAAGAAATAAGAATTTTTCAGAACGAAAAAGAATCTGATTATGCTTTCTATTTTACTTCTAATTTTCCATCGTAGCTTGAGAGTGAGCTGCCTTTCTCTGCAATGTTTCAGACACTGTAAATACTGGTACTTACAACAGGTCACTACACAGGGTGGTGACTGAGTTGCGGGGGGTGGCTTGATTATAACTGGCTCCTGCATGAGGGCGGGAGGAATATCGTTTCTCCTGTTTCAATGTGTGTGCGGGCGGGGAGGGGTACATTTGCAGTCCTTGTACTTGTGGGAAGACAGGGGGTGCTTCCTCCATCTGCCATGCACAATGAATGCCCCAAAGGGGTTGGAAAAGCATGGCCCTGTGCCTCCTTGGAAAGAGCTCAGTGTCAGGCTGGCACACTGTGGTTAGGATTCTATGACACTTTGAGGGATGATGAAGCCTGCAAACAGACGTTGTGAGCAAGACGGTGGAGTTCAACTCTGTTCTCCATTTATGACTGTGGCTAAAATATGGTATGTATGAATTACACATGTATGAATTACACATTCGCAGAAATCAAAATATGTGCTGTTAAATCTGATATTTTCTACAATGCGGCATCTTAAAAAAATTTCCTTATTCACCATATATTTAAAGGAACTATTTGTAATGTCTCCTCAGTTTATACAAACACAGTGGGAATGGAGTTGATTCTGACAGCAATTAGGCCATGTTCTAGAAAGAGGAAGCTTTAGTGATATCAGTATAGTGGCGAAGGGACTGGAGAACATGCCATTGGGAATGATCTCCAACTGAAAAGGAGATGATGGATTAAACAATCTCATAGGTGTATGTTTGGTGTTTTTCTACAGATCTGCTAGGACTAGATGGAGTTGAGTCAAATATTCACACAGAAGTCAGTATCTTGCTCAAATATGGCATCTGACAAATTTAAGGATGGAAGGTCGAAAAGTGAGGAAATCTGGGTTCCTCACTAGCTAGCTTGATCCCTCTTTTCCCCGGCAAGTTTTGGGTCACCACCATCTTCTGTTATAAGCCATTTTTGTTCAATCAGGGAAATCAGGTGATCTCCCTTTCCTTCTGTGCTTTGGGAGGCACTGGATACCCACAGCTCATATCATTAGGGAGGGACACTCAGCCTGGATCACAGTTCCTAACTTCTACTTACAGGAAAATAGAGGATGCAAATGCTTCCATTATCACCACATCTAGAGACAACCAGCACCTATAAAGTGTAGCATAACAATGAGAGATTACCTGGAAAATCCCTATCTATCATGTGTTATCAGTAATACATTACGAATCACAACAAGAAGAGAGACATGCTTATATTTTTAAGATAGCAGACAAGGGAACATTCATAATGAAGACTGATAATATCTGAGAACAAAAAGGATCATATATTAACACATAGTCTGATCTCTGGCATTCTGGCTACGTCTACACGTGCATGCTACATCGAAATAGCTTATTTCGATGTAGCAACATTTCGATGAATAACGTCTACACGTCCTCCAGGGCTGGCAACGTCGACGTTCAACATCGACGTTGCGCAGCACCACATTGAAATAGGCGCTGCGAGGGAACGTCTACACACCAAAGTAGCACACATCGAAATAAGGGTGCCAGCAACAGCTGCAGACAGGGTCACAGGGCGGACTCAACAACAAGCTGCTCCCTTAAAGGGCCCCTCCCAGACACACTTGCACTAAACAACACAAGATCCACAGAGCCGACAACTGGTTGCAGACCCTGTGCATGCAGCATGGATCCCCAGCTGCAGCAGCAGCAGCCAGAAGCCCAGGGCTAAGGGCTGCTGCACATGGTGACCATAGAGCCCCGCAGGGACTGGAGAGAGAGCGTCTCTCAACCCCTCAGCTGATGGCCGCCATGGCAAACCCCACTATTTCGATGTTGAGGGACGCGGATCGTCTACACGTGCCCTACTTCGACGTTCAACTTCGAAGTAGGGCGCTATTCCCATCCCCTCATGGGGTTAGCGACTTTGACATCTCACCGCCTAACATCGATTTCAACTTCAAAATAGCGCCCAACACATGGAGCTGTGACGGGCGCTATTTTGAAGTTGGCGCCGCTACTTCGAAGTAGCGTGCACGTGTAGACGCGGCCTCTATGTCATATCAGATTTTCCCCAGTAATTTCTTTATCAAATGCAATAACTTCTGGTTGAGCTAGAGCATAACCTTTAGAAAGATATTGAAGCTTAATGTATACCTTCAAATTTTAGAGAATTCATCCCATTTTCTAGTGTGTAGTTCCAATAGTTAATTCCCCTATTAATTCCTTTATTGAAACTTTTGCCTTTCTGAATTTATCTAGCTTCTTCTTCCAGACTTTAGGTATACTTAGGTATTTGTCTGTGAGATTGAACTATCTAGTATAAGTTTCTTCTGCTTGGTAGAGGGTTATATACTGCAATCAAGTCATTTCTTGATTTCCTGTTTCCAGATCCCTGATCATTCTTGCAGCTCTTTTCTGACTCTTTCCTTATTGTGAAAGATAAAAAGGTGGGCAGCACAGCTAGGTGTGGTACTCCAGGAAGAGGAACCCTTGGTACTCCGCAAATAGATCTGACTATCCTAGGCCACTCCCCTTCTGCCCTTGGCTTCACCCCTTCCTGGGTGAGGAGTCATGCCACCTCTCACCTTGCCCCAGAGCCCATGGTGGCTGTTAGCCCCACTATATGAAACTAAATGCAAATAGGTGCTAAGAAACTAAGTTCCTTTTAAACTGTGTGGCCATGCCTCTGTGCAGCAGCCTATTAAGCACCACACAGGCATTCAGGGCTCCAGCCCCAAACCCAACCCAACCATGGACCTGGCGTGGCCAAGGCACCCTTCTCCCAGCTGTAACCCAGCCTGGCTTAGACCTCCTATGGCTGTTGGAGAGGAGCTCTTCCCACAGCCATGGCCCAACCTGGCCTGGAGCTATGTGGCTGTGGGAAAGCACCTCTCCAACTCACCCAGGTGCTGCTACAGGAGAGCCCTCTCTCTCCACCCCAGCCCCAGGACAGCCTGTACCCCAAAATCCTCATTCCTGGTACCACCCCAGAGCCCTCACTACTAGCCAGTGCCCTCGCATCCCACACCCTAACCCTCTGCCCCAGCCCTAGCACATGAATTTTGTAATGTGCATCAATATGGAGGTTTTGTTCTGGGAAGAAGGCTCCCGGCTACGTGGGCAGCATGCGTTTCAAAACCAGCAGTTTTGAAGCACACGTGGCTGCCATTATGCTAATGAGGCACTACATATTCCTGGAAATGCCTCATTAGCATACTTCAAAGTGCCACATTACCATAACCCTTCCAAAAGGAGTGGCTAGTGCGGCCACAGCCCTTGTGATGTCTACCCCACCCCCATCCTTTCTGGAAGCAAAAGTTGCTTTTAATTTTGTACAAGTGAAAGTAGTGCATCACCGTGAAGGTGAAAAAACATGAACAATCAAACATGATCTCCAGCTGAATATTGCCCACGCGTTCCACAGCACTTACTATCACCAAAGTAGGCCATTACCAGGAGATGGAAATTATGTAGGTGTCACATGGAAAAAAATTCTTAATGGTTTGTGGAAACTAGTGAAAAATCTGCTGTCGTCAAGTTTAAAAGCATTTTTAATGCTTTTTTGTTATCCTTCCTTTTCGCAGACAGGACTGCGAAAGTGGGAGTAGGCAGGGACACAGCCATATGTTACGAGTGAACTCTGTGCTCCACAGAAGAGTGTGCTACCTGGGGTGGGTCTGCACAGCAAAGTTATTTTGAAGTAGCTGCTGCTATTTTGAAATAACTACATGCGCATCTTGTGAAACTGGTAAACCTCATTGTATAAGGAATAGCGCCTAGTTCAAAATAGCTATTTCAAAATAGGGGCTGCGTAGACAGGGGATAAATCCTATTTTGAAATAAGCCACAGTGCGTCCAATGGCTGTATTTCAAAACAGGCTCTATTGTGTGTAGTTGCTCTATTTCGAAATAGCTGAGCACTATTTTGAAATACATTTTCGTGTGTAGGCTGCTCTTTTGGAATAAGCTGCTCTGGAAAAGCTGTTCTGGAATAGCTTGTTCAGGAATAATGCTGCTGTAGAGATATAGATTGTGTGTTCAAAGGCGGAGCAGAACCCCAGTTTCTGTGAAATTCTGAGGATATGTCTATCTAGACTCCAAGAAGATCAGCATGGTTAGGGTCGATCTTCTGGAGTTTGATTTTGTGCATCTGGTAAAGACACACAAAATCAATCTCTCTGGGTCTGACAGTTAAGTCCTGAACTCCATGCTTTCGCTTGGAGTAAGTGAGGTCAACAGGAAAGTACCATATGTCTATACTAGGCTGTGTCTACACGTGCCCCAAACTTCGAAATGGCCATGCAAATGGCCATTTCGAAGTTTACTAATGAAGCGCTGAAATGCATATTCAGCGCTTCATTAGCATGCGGGCGGCAGCGGCGCTTCGAAATTGACGAGCCTTGCCGCCGCGCGGCGTGTCCAGACGGGGCTCCTTTTCGAAAGGGCCCCGCCTACTTCGAAGTCCCCTTATTCCCATGAGCTCATGGGAATAAGGGGACTTCGAAGAAGGTGGCGTCCTTTCGAAAAGGAGCCCCGTCTGGACGCGCCGCGCGGCGGCAAGGCTCGTCAATTTCGAAGCGCCGCTGCCGCCCGCATGCTAATGAAGCGCTGAATATGCATTTCAGCGCTTCATTAGTAAACTTCGAAATGGCCATTTGCATGGCCATTTCGAAGTTTGGGGCACGTGTAGACACAGCCTAGAATTGCAATTGGCTCCTTGTTGGTTCAGTGCTTCACTCAGCAAAATCAAGTCAGCTTGGTATAAAAGAGAAGCTGGCCCATAATCCAACCCATTATATTTCTATGATAATTTCAGTATTTAGACATTATTAATAGAAAATTAAATTCAGCATCTTTCTGTCTGCAAAGCAAATAACGTAAATTTATCCCAAGGGGTCAAATTATAGTACAATAGACATTAATCTACAGTTTCCAGTAATTAGCAATCTATTTTCAACATCACCGTCACATTTTAAAAGACTTCCTTGGTTATTTTACTTAAAAATCAACAGCAAAAATAGTTTAGAGCCAGAATTTTGAAGAGCTAGTGAATACGCATGAATTATGCATGTCAGAACTTTTATTTTAATAACTTCATTAAAATATAAGAAACCTTAAAAGCAACCAGACATGAACATAATATTGTAGAACAAAAATACATTATGAGTGCTGTGACCTTGCTACAAGCCATATCAAAAGAATCCAAAAAACATTACTGGAGCAGAAAAGAGCTTTATAAACAGTTGAAATTAACAATAAACAGCAAACACCGCTATTACAATGGCTACATATCCACCTATATTAATCTAAAGACTCCAGTAATCTTCATACTCTGTACAGGAGCCATCTGGCTAGCCCAGAGTTGTCTATAATGCCTTCCACCTTAACATCTAAGTTGATGCAGAAACTTAGAGCTTGTCTCCCCTCCATGATGGATTTACAATTCATTGATCAATCCACCAGCTGTCAATTTAGCATGTCTGCTTAAATGCAATAAATCAATCTATCAGTGATCTCCCATCAACTCCGGTACTCCACCAGCACAAGAAGAGTAGTCAGAATTGGTGGGAGAGCAATCTCTACTGACCTTACATGTGGAAGCTGCCTCCGTATGTCGCCTTCAGCTACACTATATGCACAGTTGAAGTTGCTTGACATAGGTAGAAAGGAGTGAGAGGGAACAATAATGTGGACAAGGTCATAGTGAAAGGTGAGTCCAGACTGCATAGTTATATAATCCTTCCTGGGCAGGCTCACGAGTGACACCAAGGTAAATGCTGTTGGGGTTAGATTACCATCCTGTTCAATGTATGCGATTGAATCAAAATAACCAGGCGTATCACTTTCCTAGCACCCTGCTGTTGAAACTCACTTTTTGTTCATCTGAGAATGTGCTCGGTATCACTGTGTAGGCAGGTATTTATGTCTCTGATCCCAGCCCTTCTCTGCTCTGGCACAAGTGGTAATTTCTGTGCCGTCTTTTACTTGTTAGGGTGCTTTTCTGGAGGGTAAAGAAGGCCTAGGGGAGTTGCTTCCTCAAATCCAACTCTGTCCTTTCCTTCCATCAGCTGATCGTTTTCAGGAGACCAGCTCTGAGGCTGGGACTTGACATTTATATGAGCTAAAAATCTCCATATTCTATCAAAATCAAGAGCTGTAAACTCTCATGCTTCAGGGCATGCCAACCTAGGTTAGAAGGAAACTTTCCTTATGGATAGACTTTCCTGTGTTTGTTCATTTTGGAGGAAAGGAGGAGGGGTTGCACTTTTCACTGAATCATCTGCTACAGGCTGCTTGCTGGCAATAGCATATTGAATTTGTTGGACCATCTAAAACATGGCAGTGCCTACTAAGAAAAGGACATTTTTCAGCTACGTCAAATTGTTCTTGCAAATGTGTTTTCTTGCAATGCCTAGGGTGAGAAAAAGATTGTGTATGCCAATTAACAATTAAATTAGAATTGTCCTGAGCTTGTAAACATTGCTCTCAGAAGCTTTAATGCAAGCCCTTTACCACCAGAAACAGCATATAGGTTCATTAAAAATTAATAGACAGTACCTATTTTAGCACCTGGATGATTTGAGAAAATCCAGTTTTAAAAAAGGCAAAATTATTAGGAGTGGTACATTTAAAAATGGAAAGGAAAGGAACAGAAAATTAGCACTGGAAGGATCAGTGCTTCTCTTCTACTTTTTTTTTTTTTTTTTGAGGATTTGAAGTCGCACTAATGAGATAATGAGCAGTTGGCCAGCAATGTTCATCTGTCAATCAGCTAATCATTGATTGTTGATCAGTCTATCCTTGGTCAACGTGTACAGGTTGCCCCTTCCAAGTTCAGAACCCTCGGAACCTGACCAGTGCCAAACAAGAGAATTTGCCAAACCACAGGAGGTCAATATTGTCTAGCATATTATGAACACTTCCACTGCTGATTGGGCTCTTAGAAGGTATTTAGGGGTAAATTACAGGTGAATAAGAGAGCAGAACACTGATAGTCAGCACTGGAAACTTGGCTACGTCCATGTAAGTGATTGCCCAGCTAACTAAAAATCATGCCAGATTACAGATATTGCTGGACAAGAGAGTTCCAGGTTAGAGCGGTTCAACCTGTATTACTGCAAGGGTTTACACATGTAGTTAGAAATCTCTGACTTCTCACTTGGTGTAAGCTTAAGAGATTTTTTGTTTAATTTATATTGTATTTGTTTTCCTTGTGTTATACAGCAGCCCAAAGCAATACAAGGCCTATCCACACAGAACTATTATTCACTTATTAATAATTATTTTACTTAAAATGCCATGATTTTTCTACAAGAATAGCCTAACAAGAGGAGCAGCTGTGAAATAGATTCAGAAATAGTGTGGCTAGTGTTGCGGTGCTGGAGTCCTTGGGGTGATTAGTCCAACATAGGCACGTAAGCGTACCAGAAGGTTTCATTTGCTTTTAATAATTCTGAAAGCCACCACAGATTAGATACTGTCTGTAAAGCTGCCGCCTATTTGTAGGTTTTTCTATATAAGAAAAAATTTTGCTAACATCAGGGTGCAAGGGGAAGAGCCAAAATAAATACATTGTAGATCAATGCTTAAATTTTGTCAGGCTCTGGAAAATATGTATTTTATGGAGGAGACTTGTGGCTCTGGAATCTTTAAAGCCACGTGATTTGTAAAGCACAATATGCGTTGTATTAATACTGCTGTGCACTTCAAGGTCTGGGGAGCTTGTGTCACTTTCTAATGAAACTGTAAAACAGATTTGAAAATCTGATTACACATGACTTGCGTTTTACATGCTGCTTTTCCTTTTTTAAGACCTATGTGGGCAGGACAGGTGATTGATGAGCACTGTTTCGTGTTTGGCTATGTTTCATAAGCTTCCCTGTTCTGTTTCAGGGAGGGAAGGTGATATGAGTATGCATCTCAAAGGAAAGGGTGGAAAAATTACAAATTACAGTCTTCTTCCTATATTCTCACTGAACCCAATGGTAGTTGTTTACGGTGGTGGGAACTGAAATTCCTTAACACCAATGCTGTGCTGAAAATATACCTGTTTATGTGTAGGAAATAGTTGCTCTGGCACTTCCATTGCTAATGTGTACTTTTCCTAAATAAAATATATAGGAAATTGGTTACATAGTTCTTATTCTCTAGCAATATTGCCAGTGTCCATATACTTTTTCAGCATTTTTGTTTGTGGAAGTTTGTTTACTGGTCTGAGGTCAGGCTCCTCAAATATGTTAGAAAATGTGTACTTGTCATGGAGAAGGCTTTCCCTTGATAGCCGGAAGATTAGATTGCTAAACAAAGATAAAAGCAAAGTTGCTAAGTAGAAACTACTCAAACCTCTTCCTTTTCAAGGTAAATAAAAGTAAGAGAAAAATATGATTTCTCCTTTAACTGAGACTAAGCTCCTCCATTTTCAGTTAGCCATTTCCTTTTCCTGCTTTCTGTGAACATCAGCCTGATTCTGTAATAAAATGTGACTCCATGGCATTCTCTCCTAAGCAGCACAGGCCTAGCTGTCTTTGGGCGACTGGGTACAAAGGGGTAGGATCATAATGTTAGAAGAGACTTCAGGAGGTCATGAAGTCCAACCCCTTGCTCCAAGCAGGACCAGTCCCAACTAAATCATCCCAATCAGGGTTTTGTCAAGCCAGGACTTAAAAACCTCTAGGAGGGAGAGTCTACCATTTTCTACGTAGCCTATTCCAGTGCTTTACCACTCTCCTAGGCTGTGTCTACACTATCAGGTCCTTTTGGAAAATCTGGCCCTTTTTCAAAGGAACACTTGGAGCGTCCACACACAAAATGTGCTCTTTCAATCTGAAATCCAAAGAACACAGATCTTCTTCCGGAAGCCCTCTTCTGCTCCCAGATCAGGAAGAACACCTCTTTTGAAAATTTCTTTCAAAAAAAAGCATGTAGACTCTCTGCTCGCCCTTTTTTTCAAAAGAGCCATCTTCATGGTGCCTGATTTTTCAATATGTGGCCCGCTCTTTCATAAGAGCGAGGGCTGTGTGGACACTCTCTTTTGAAAGAGCAGGCAACCCTTTTGATCTGCTTTTTGTGCATGGATGTGATATTTTGAAAGAAGTTCTTTCAGAAGAGATGTTCCAGAAGGATTTCTTTCAGAAGATCGCTGTAGTGTAGACATAGCTCTAGTGAAATAGTTTTCCCAATATCCAACCTAGACCTCTCCCAGTGAAACTTGAGGCCATTGCTTTTCATTCTGTAATCTGTCGCCACTAAAAACAGCATATCTCCTTCCTCTTCCTAATCCCCCTTCGGGTTCTTGAAGGCTGCTCTCAAATCCCTCTTCACGCTTCTCTTTTGTAGATTAAATAAGCCTAAATCCTCATGAGTCATATGCTTCAGTCTCCTAAGCATTTTTGATGCCCTCCACTGGAGTCTCTCACTGCATCCACATCCTTTTTGTAATGGGAGGCCCAGAACTAGACACAAGATTCCATATGTGGCCTTACCAGCATTGAATAAAGGGGAGTTGTCGCTTCCCTAGATGTTCTGGTAATGCTCCTACTAATACCACACAATATGCCATTAGCCTTCTTGGCTACAAGGAAACATTGTACCTTCTCATCCACTGTAATGCCCAGGTCCTTTTCTGCAGAAGAGCTGCTTAGCCAGTCAGTCCCCAACCTGTAGCAGTGTTTGGGATTCTTATATCCCAAGTGCAGTTCTCTGCACTTGTCCTTGTTAAACGTCATCAGATTTCTTTTGGTCCAGTTTTCCAATTTGTCTAGGTCACTCTGGACCTTATCCCTATCCTCCAGTATATCTACCTCTCCCCCTAGCTTAGTGTCATCAGTGAATTCCCTGAGGGTTCAATCCCCTAGTCCAAGTCACTAATGAAGAAGTTGAACAAAAATACCCCCAGGACGAACCCTTAATATTTATCATCAACCAGACATCAACCCATTGATCACAACCCACAGAAGATCCATGACAGTGTCCTTGTTACATGGGAATTAACCTCAGTGAATAAACAAATAGCTACAGAATTATTATTTTTGCCTCTTCCAGAAGCAGGAGAAGGATGGAGCTGAAAGACCAATGTGCATCAATAGCTTCCTGGTACAGTTTGTTGATTGCCCTGCTATGACAGCTGTGGCCCTGAAATCCCCAATCATTTTATTCTTGATGTTCTAAACATAAATTTGACATGGAGGTGGAACAGACTGGGGGTAATTCAGTGCAGCTGAGTGTATCTCATTATGCAAAAAAGTCACTATATCCATTCATTTGAGATCAGACTAAAAGATGAAGACTGGGCATCATCCATTGAGTTCACTGGCCAATGGAGATAAAAATGTCAGTGGTTTGAGTTTAAAGATCTGGTCTCCACTAAGAACACTTGTAGCGTCCAATACATTAGTGAATTATTGAAACTGACTGAGTAAAATGACAATGAATGACTGCTCTTTTGAAACTATTTTTCATTTCATTGGGTAGCTTCTTATTACAGCTGATAAAATTGTTGAATAACTTTTGTGTGCCAGAGTTTAGGAGAGAGTGGATAAGCTATTAAGAGTCCAGAGGAGAACAACAAAAATGATCGTGTGTTTAGAAAACCTGACCTTCTGAGGACAGGTTAAAAAAAAACTGAGTGAGATTACTCTTGATAAAAAAGTAACCTGAGTGAAGATCAGATAAGTCTTCAAATACATTGAGGGATATAACAAGAGGATGCTGATCAATTGTTCCCTATGTCCACTGAAAGTAAAACAAGAGGTAATAGGCTTAATCTGAATCAAGGAAGGTTTAGGTTAGTAATCAGGAAACATTTTCTACCCTAAATATAGTGAAGTACTGGAACAGATTAACAAGGTAGCCTGTGGAATCCCCATTATTGGAGATTATTAAGAACATGTTGGAGAAACACCTGTTAGGGATGGTCTAGACATACTTGATCTTGCCTCAGAACAGAGGGCTGCAGTAGCTGACTTCTCAAAGTCCTTTCTAGCCCTATATTTCTATGAAGAATGAACATTTTATGTCTTCTCATAAAAGTATTTAATAGGCTGTCCCATGGTTAGTATAAACCATATAAAATTAACTGTATATAATCCTTCATAGCCACTTAACTCGTTCCAAGTGTATCAGATATGTCTTCAGCAACAGAATGTTTGCATAAGCAGGTGCAAGAGGATGAACAACAAAGAGGTTAAATTAAAATAAATTATACTAATTCATAATGCTCTTTATTGGCAAAAATACAAATTGTCAAATAATTTTAAAGGAAAGCAAGTTCTGCAGAATTATCCACTTTCCACGTAAAGGCACAGCTCTTGAGCAAAACAGGGATGCTGAAATATATTGTAATCATTTGAAAAATGAGTTGATAAGAGAAAAGGTCTAAATCCTAAATGTTTAGTTTATGCAAAATTGAATAAAGCAGCTTTTCGCACCCTGACAGATGGTATAAGCAGGTTATAGTTCCTTAAAATACAGGCGGGAACGATCTTCCTGCCTGGTATCAACTTTCCCCAGTTCAATGCCTTTGTCCTCCATCCATCCTTCCAGGTGTGGAGTCAGGGTGGTGGGAGAAAGGGGCCAAGTCTATCTTTTTTGTACTTTCCTCCAGCTGCTAGAAACATGCATGCTCTGACTAGCTGGGGGCTCCATCCATCCCCATGGGTCAAGCAGTCTCCATTGTGTACTTACCTTCTCTAAGGAATCTCTGGAACAATGGATTGTGTGGTAATGAGCCATTACCACCATCTGGCTGCTGATGGCTACTCCTTTATTGTAACTGAAAGCCTAGTTGTAGGTAATCCCAATCTCTCAGCATACATCAGTAATACATGCAGCATTCCTTCATAGCTTCACATATAAAGATAGCACATACAATCCAACAGGATATTAATATTCAACAGACCAATATTTTCAAAACGATATCTCACAAAGGCTGTGTCTACACGTGCATGCTACTTTGAAGTAGCGGCGCCAACTTCAAAATAGCGCCCGTCACGGCTACACATGTTGGGCACTATTCATTTTGAAGTTGAAATCGACTTTAGGTGGTGAGATGTCGAAGTTGCTAACCCCATGAGGGGATGGGAATAGCGCCCTACTTTGAAGTTGAACGTCGAAGTAGGGCACGTGTAGTCGATCTGCGTCCCACAACATCGAAATAGCGGGGTCCGCCATGGCGGCCATCAGCTGAGGGGTTGAGAGATGCTCTCTCTCCAGCCCCTGCGGGGCTCTATGGTCACCGTGTGCAGCAGCCCTTAGCCCAGGGCTTCTGGCTGCTGCTGCTGCAGCTGGGGATCCATGCTGCATGCACAGGGTCTGCAACCAGTTGTCAGCTCTGTGGATCTTGTGTTGTTTAGTGCAACTGTGTCTGGGAGGGGCCCTTTAAGGGAGCGGCTTGCTGTTGAGTCCGCCCTGTGACCCTGTCTGCAGCTGTTCCTGGCACCCTTATTTCGATGTGTGCTACTTTGGCATGTAGACGTTCCCTTGCAGCGCCTATTTCGATGTGGTGCTGCCCAACATCGAAGTTGAACGTCGATGTTGCCAGCCCTGGAGGACGTGTAGACGTTACTCAGTCGCTACATCGAAATAAGCTATTTCGATGTAGCGTGCATGTGTAGACATAGCCAAAGTGTGCTTACTTCAAAACCATATCATAGTTATAAGATGTGATGCATATTGGTTTTTGAGGGTGCAGAGAGTCACCCTGACCTCCACTGAAGAAACCAGAATTAAATGGGGATATACAATTAGCTTGCTTCCAATCATTTTCTGTGTTGAAACTGGTCACTGAAAAGTAGTAGAGCTGTTCTGGAAATTTCTTGAATTTGCAGGTTTCTTTGCCTTCTGTCAAGCCGTTGTCAGTCCTGGGTATGGGCTAGAAACTGCTCTTGTAGCAGTAGTTATTACACTCCTTTTGGTCGTTGATCATGCTAAAGGGTTTGATTCTTCTCACACTAATACATCTGTTATTCAGGAGTAACTCCTTGGGTGAGAGAAGAATCAGGGCTCAGGGCTCCACACTCTCCTTTTTAGCTCTTTCAGCAGCCTTCAGCTCCCACTGACCACATGTTTTTACAGACTCATCTTTGGACCTAGTTTGGGTGGGGTACTATATAACTCCTACTTGGCTCCACTCTTATTTCCCTGAGAGGAGCCAGAATGTGAAGGATGGGGAATTGTTCCTCTGCATGTACGATAACACAGAGGATCTATTTTGTCATTCCTGTTGTACCATGTGTATAAGAAAATCCTGGGAGGGCTAGTCAGGTGACAGAGCTGCAGTATACCCAGTATATTCATGTCTTTGCCTCTACCATACTGTCTTGGTTGGAATTCCTTTCCAAGTCCAACTCTGTTTACCTTCTAAGGGCCATCTGTTTTCCAAGGCAATAGGATGAGAATTGAGACATTTTATTCCTATGCCTGTTGTGCAGGAAGCTTTATTTTGTTAAGTCTTCTGGGGCACATTTGTTCTTTTACTGCAAAGATATTTATGGTGAATATTAAAATTGTTTATAGCTCTCCAGAATGTGGGATAGGTGCTGTTCTATGGATTGTTTTTAAATCAAAATCAATCAGTTAGCACATCTCCCAGGTAGCCTGGTCACACTCCTCCTTGTCTGTCTTGAATATTTATTTAAAATATCTAGGTATTAGTACAGTAATCTCCAAACTCTACAGATGATGGGCACCAAAGGAGTGTCCCACATCCCTAAGATATTCTGAGCAAAGGCAGGACTGAAGAAAAATAGTCCTAAAAATGCATCTTTTGGAAAGTGCAAGCTACAGAGACAAGTGTCATTACTAATTTGTATTTCACTGTTACAATTTGTTCCCTGTATGTCTCATTTCAAGCACTGGCTAAAAGTAATAATTTTTGTCTGTTTAGTTTCTATACTGCTTGTAACCATTCTTGGAAGCCATTCCATTCCTCTGTATTTCTGCGTCCATCATATGCAGAGAGGCTCCTGAATCTGGGAATTGAGTTTCAACAGCCAGACTGAGTGACCTAAATAGTACAGATTTTATAAAGCAGTTTCTGCAACTTCTGTTCACTTTTGATTCCAGCACAGAACACACCAAGTCCCTAAGCATTTCTTTGCTATTTGCATAAGGGTTTGCTTACTTGGAGTCATTCCTAGTATAGACACATTGGCTTTCCTTGTTTACATTCTGTTTGCTATATTTTTCCCTTGTTTACAGTTTTAGCCTATTTGAATGCCGATAGAAGATGGAAAGGCAGCATAGCATTACCCAAAGTGCTGCTGCCTGACCTATCCAACACACACATCTTCCATTTAGAAAAAAACAATCCTTCTTCAGCAGCGCTTTGAGGTACATTCAAAATGGATTTGGCATCTATCCAGCCCTGCATATATCAAGCAGGGGACATCCTGTCTGAGAGAACAGATTGTTAGTTCAATTATATTCCTGAAATTGAGTTAAATTTCCATGAAATCTGCTGCAAAATGTGAAGAGCCCCAGGTGAATTATGTTGTTTGTCTTATAGTACAGCAATCAGGCATCCCAAATAGGAGAATGACATATATTGTATAAGTATGTGTTTTATTGTAGAAGCTGTTGTTTCTGGTTGTTCATTTCACATGTTGGGTAACAAGGCAAAGGTGAATTGCTGTGGCTTGAATATAGTGAGTGTGCCCCCATCTACAGACAAAATCCAGCTGCTGTATATGCAACAGTAATGAGAAAGGGAGAGCTGGGACTTCTTACATTAAATTGTATAATAATATTATTATATTATAATGAGAAGGATTTTGGGAGTGCTTTATGTTCCTATCTCTGTAAAGATGGCTAAGGAATTCCTCAACAATATAGCAAGCTGTTTATATTGTACGTTTCAGTCTATACTTCTTTTTAAATGATCTTTATGTATTATTCTACCTGGAATCTTCAGGACCAACTTGATAACAACCACGCTGCCAGTACCTTATTTTGTTGTTACAGTAAACCCTTGAGTTATGCAGGAGTTGCATTCCTGCAACCCCCCACCCCCATGCAACTCAAATTTTCACACAAGTTGGGGGGGGAGATGGGAACCAGTCTGCAGCCTGGTTCCCACCTCCCCTGGGCTTGCAAGAGCCAGGAAACTGACCAGCCATGTGCTGGTCAGTTTCCCCAGTCCTTCAAGCAGCTGGAGATGGGAACCAGGCAGCAACCTGGCTTCCAGCTCCCTTCCCCTTGCAGAGCTGAAAAACTGACCAGGGCAGCAGCCTTGGTCAGTTTCCTGGCTCCAGTCACTGGAGGGAAGCCAGAAACCTGGGGCAGCCTCGCTTCCGGCTCCCCTCCACTCCTTGCTCATAGCTCAGGTGTTTACTGTACTAAAATAATAACAATATTTTGCTATGAGCATAGCATCTGGTGCATAAACCAGCATGATGAGGTGTCCTGCAGCTTTGCACTGCATCACACAACTTTTAGTTCATTTTCTGGCTAAGGCTGGCACTGATCCAAATATACATATGGTACAAAATTTGTTCTGCATTGATTTCAATATTGTTTTAATAAAATATATTCTTCTGGTTACATGGATACCTTCGTATCTTTTTTAATGTTTTGCCTTTGATTTTTTTTCACTCTGTCTTTATACTCTTTCTGAAGTTTGAAAGTAGTTTCCCCCCTTCCCCATTTTTGTCCTTTCCTTTACAATAAACATTTATTTCGCTGAATCCTAACTTCACACATTTCTTAGGAAACACAATCCAACATAGCATTAACTTACATTGGGTCAGATTCCATCATTCCTTGTCAGGTTGATAATATACCTGCTAACAAACTTTCCCATTGACTTCTCATGTGGAATAAGGTTTCTCTTCATGACAAAAGGGTGGTAGAAACTCCACCTTCACGTTTTGAGATATCCTTGTATAATGCTGCCAGACCCAGGTTGCTGGCTCCAGAGACAGAACCTGCCAGTATAGGGTCTAAAGCCCTGTACTCTACCACATGAGCTAAAGGCCAGCTGGCTCTCAGCTGAGGCTGTAGAGCAGAGACTTCACTCACCCCAGATGAGGTCTCAGTGCATCTGGGTACTACATGTTTCCCTGGGCTGAGGAAGCACATCCTGAGCTTCTGAGACCTTCCAGCAGTTCTTCCCAGCCAATGCACCAGTTATAATGCTGACAGACCCAGGTTACCAGCACTAGGGAGAGGACCTGCGAGCATAGGGTCTAAAGCCCTGCACTCTACCACATGAGCTAAAGGCCAGCTGGCTCTGAGCCATGGCTGTAAAGCAGAGACTTCACTCACCCCAGATGAGGTCTCAGTGCCTCTGGGTACTACATTTGTTTCAAAAAGATCAGCCAAGGCAGCACAGACTTGAGGAAAGAGTTTGTAGCTTAGCTAGAGCTTCCTTTGATGGGTAGATGGCTGCCTTGGGAAACATGAAGGAACTTGGTCTATTATTTTTATTTTTAATTCCTTGGTGATAGTTGGTGGATTTTTGGTTTTAGTTTAGAAGAGGGATGGGGCTAGTTGTGACACTTATATAAAATCCAACGAACCTTTGTTAATATGCCAGTTCAAAGAACTGTCAAATCTAGGTCCTGATAATGTCCCTTTTTGTTGGAAAATGAATGTGAGACACGCTTATTGATGTCTATTCTGTATTTTAGGTAATTCAGTGTTTTCATAATATTCTGAATTTTACTTGTAAGGCAGTAACATCTTTTACATTTAAGTATAAAATATTTTGATTCTTTCCTGCAATATTCATACCCATTTTCACTTACAGAGAATGAAATTGGAATGTATAGCATGTATTCCAAAATGGATTTAAGGCACAGAAAAACAGCAACAATATGTGATCAGCTATTGCCTAGAAAGCTAATAAGCATGTAAGACAACAGAAATAATAGATCACTTGATGACTTAATTAGGTTAACATGACTTGCACGCAGTGATAGGCTGTAGTTCTTTAAAGTCAAATCACAAAGAAAAGTACTTGAAAGTAATGTCATTCAAATTGTCAGGAAGCCAATAAGCTGAGTTTTACAAAGGACACCAAGAGGTGCAAGTTATGCACAACCACAGATTGGTATCTCTAGAAGCATGCTCACGCGATGGGTTTGATAAAGATTATAAAACACAGAATAACATAGAACAGTATACGCCATGCAGTAGCCACACTAATCTATATGAAGCTGGAGTGTTTGTTTGTTTGTTGGTTTCTTTGTTTGTTTGTTATTTTTGCATGCACTCTCTTCTGAAAGGGCTAAGTAACTCAAAATATTAGGTTCGGTTCAAATGCATATTTTTCAAGCTTTATAGCAACCTTTTTATAGGATGGCATCAAGCATGCTGCTCTGCTATTTTGTGAGGTATTACTGGAGAAAAGCTAAACACGTGATTTACGAATAAAATAAATACACTTCAATGTAATAAGCAATGAGGGGGTCCTGTGGCACCTTACAGACTAACAGAAATGTATGGTGACCTGCATCTGACAACGTTGTTCTTTGCCCATGAAAGCTTATGCTCATACATTTCTGTTAGTCTATAAGGTGCCACAGGACCCCTCGTTGCTTTTGCAGATCCAGACTAACATGGCTACCTCTCTGATACTTCAATGTAATAAGGATCTCCACTGAAGTAACAAGGATCTTTTACAAAATAGTTTTATTTTATACAGGACAATCCTTATAATTGCGCTGAGTTGGAATGTTGGCAAGTTGCGTGTTTCTATTTATTCCTTTTCACACTACAACCCAAAAGTGGCATTAGGTTAAGTTAAGCAGCAGCAAATTTTAAAAGAGAAAAGTCAACATGTAACTAACCTCTGGAACTCACTAGCAAAGGATAGGGAGTTAAATAATACCGTGAGTTGTAAAATAGGATTGCTGGCATTGAAACCAGATTTTTAAAGGTGTCTAACAGTACTGATAAGATCCTCCTAATGAGATTCTCAAACATGCCTATCACTGCACTCAGTTGAAATTAATGTGAGTTAAGCACTGGGGTGCTTTGAAAATCTACTAGGCTCCTATTAGAGTCTTTAAGCACCTAAATACTTTTAAAAATTTGACCCACAGGCCAACATCTGCTTCTGATTCCGTTGCAAATTATGACAAAATTTTTATTGGCTCTGTGGTACACAATCAAGCCTTTATATGCTGTGACTATATTAGAGATCTGGTTCCCAGTTATACTAAGTCTCTTTTACACTGCTCCGACAGCTAAAGGGGCCTTCATTGGGACAGAAATCTCCCCACATAATACCCCTTGTTTCTTATACACACTTTAATTCATATAATGCCCTCTAGTACAAGTGGCTCCAAAACGACTCATTTGGGCTTAAGTTAATGCCTATCTGAGCTTTTTTAGATGTTCAATCAATAAGGAACTACTTGACAATATCCAATTTTAGTTATCCATCAGCTAACTGTGATATCCAAATTCAAAAAGGAGCATTTGGAAGAATCATGCGGATTTGTATTACACTCCCTTAAGTAGTTAACTCCACAATCCCAAGGCTGGATTTCAGTGAGAGTTAAGACCAGTTATAAATGATAAAAGGGTGTTTAAATGAGAACAAAGAGGTGAAACAAAGACAGAGGAAGAGAAACGAATGATACAGATCTGGGATCTGCCACTAACGCCCCCTCTTTGGGTCTGTGTAAATTATAGTCTCCCATGGCCCTGGCACCACCATTGCACATGATACAATTGATATGCTTGATGGTGAGTGTAGTGGGATTGATTTACCACTGTGGCACCTCCTGCTGGTTATGCTGAGAATTAGCACTGTTTATTAGTGCACCGCCTTCTGGCCAGTGTCTCCCTCATCGTCACTGCCCCACTGGCTCAGGACCTGCATCACCCCTTGGACCATGACATCCTCTTCAGGACAGTCCCCTCCAGAAGTGCCCATTACTCCTTTCTTATCCCTTGGGGGGTTTCCACAGTCCTCAGTCAGTACACTGTAGCCGGTCGCAGCCCCAAGTCTAGCCACTTGCTCCAAAGCCATGCTTCAGTGTGTATAGGCTCCTTGGCAACAAGATGCAGTGCAAAGGGGCACCCATGAACATCCACTACTCTGGGCCCTGCCCCAGGAACCCTATGGAGGCAGCCTTGTCCTGGTCTCTTTCATTCCCCTTAACTGCCCGTGATGTTCCCTGGGCCACTTCCCCTCATCCCTTTCTTGGCTCTTATATCAAGGCCTGAAGCCTGGTGGATATCAGGCAGGACCTTCTCTTCAGCTTCCCTGAGCCTGCCCAGCAGTGCTCCATCTAAGGTGCTTCCTCCAGGGAACTGGTCCTTCCCCTTCACCGGTCAGGACCCCACTGCCCTCTGCTATGCTGAGCAGCTTCTTATGTCAGGGCTTCCCCAACAAGCTGCCTTTTGACTGGCTCCTATAAGCCTGCTCTGATAGGCTGAGTTTATGGAGGTTCCCTCTGTCCTGCTTTTAACCTGCTCTAGCCACACTGGAGCAGCTGTCCCAATACAAGGAGCAAGAAATTCTAAAGTAAAGGGTCGATTTCTGCACTGATTTATGAGTTTGCTTACGATGGGCTTGTATGGCAGAATTTGATTCAGAGAGTTTAAGGTAGAGGGTAGCTCATTGTATGGTAGTATATAGGACAGTGGTGAGTGCTCAGACCTGAGTTTCAAGCACTGCCATTGGCCTGTTCTCTGGCCTTGGGCAAGTCACTTCATCTGTCTCTGCCTTTGTTTACCTTTCTGCCACTTGTATTGTCTATTAAGCTCATGAGACACAGATTAGCTTTTACTGCTTGTATGCATCATGTGACCCCTAGGTGCCGCTGTAACACTAATAATAGAGTAGACACAAGCTCTTTGAGCCCTTCTGCGCTCAAGAGCACTAAGCTATGGGGGTTTTCTGGCTCCTTTTGGCATTGCAATCCAGGCTGACCTTTTCCCTGGCTTTCCTGGTCATTAACTATTGTTTATTATTTGTGCTATGGGCTGTAAAAATATAGAACAAAAAGATAATCCCTGCTGCAAGATATTTACACTGTAAGTAACAGTCCAGAAGAGTCAAGTTAAACAGGAACCAATTTGTGCTAAACATTATTGCTCTTCCTTACCACCTTAATATGAAGCTGGGGAATCTTGCTGGTGGGCAGACAATTCTGTACACATATGAAAAATGTTTGGAGTATGGCTTTTTATTTTAGTTGGCTTGTTGGTAAGTCATTTTTAGCAGCTTGTAAATTTAAGAATAATATGACATTAATCCATCACAATACTTACCGTAAAATGCAGGTTGAAAGACTTGTGACTGAAACTGCACTTGAATGCATTTTTATACCCACAAAACAGTCAGTTTTGCTGGTCTCTGTTCTCTCATTTAACTTACCTATGCACTCAATCCCACTGATTGAACCAGAAAGACTCGCCACTCCATGCAGAAGTAGTAGGTACCGGAATTTTACTAAACTATTTGGTACCTCTGTAGCTGAAACTGTCTTAAGTTTCCATTGAATCAGATAATTCTTATCAGACATCCCTGAAGATGATAAGAGGATCAGTGTTGTCACCTAGTGCAAAGTAGCACAAAATCATGGTTCAGTTTACAGCTGTTTTCTGCAATGCAAAAAACATGTGTATGTTCTAGCCATCCTGGCATGGTACGGCAAGAGTTTTCAATTATTTGAATATGAGATTTCCTATACAATAATTTCTGCCACAAATGAGACCTGAAATAATTACTTGTCCCCTGTAGGGTAAATGGAACAGCTCATCATGGAGGTCTTTGTAGCGATAATGCATATACCTATTAGGAAGATTTAATATTCTTGATTGAAATACCAGGTCTGCAGCTCAAGGGTTAGGAAGAATGGTTAAGCTTTAAAATTATTTGGAAGCAGCTGATTTTAAGTTGCCATGGCAAAGGATTTGCAGACAGCGAGAAGCTTTTACATTAATAGCATTGTAAGCCTTGTTGTGATAGAATTGTCTCACTGAAGAGCAGCCTCTTTTTTGCTCCTGCCGACACACATGCTGATAAAATCATAAACTAATTATATAGTGTTATAATGATTTCTGGGTCCTTTCTCTAAGGGCTTTGTAACTGATTTGGAGATTACTTTTCTGATAGATTTTCCTAATAGGGCCTGTACTATTCAATATTTTTATCAATTAATTATCAAAATATGCCCTGGGACTATAAAAATGCTGTTTTATGGAAATGACAGTGAATTTTGGTTATGTTAATCACTTAAATTGGAGGCATGACTGCCTGCGAATAGGCTGCTCTTTACTTGGAACAGAAAACATTTTTGCATGGTTTACTGTGGTTTTCCTTTTGTTTCTTCAACACTTGGGCTGCAGTGGCCTCTCTGTGTTGCTGGCGTTCAGCTGCATATCTTCTCAAATCCAGATGACGTGGTTTTTCTACCCTCCTGGGCTGTGTCTACACTTGGCATTATTTCCGAAAGGCAGGGCCCTCTTTAGAAAGAGAGTGCGGTGCGTCTACGCACGCCACGTGCTCTTTTGAAAATGGAATCAAAGGAATGTGCACCAGCATCCGAAAGTGTTCTTCCAAACATGAAACTGGAAAAGCCATCCCTTTCGAAGGCTCACTGCGAAAGAAGGCATGTGTAGACATTCCGCGACACGCTGTTCCAAAGGAGCGGGGTCTGCCATGGCAGCGATCAGCTGTTAGGCACAGACGTGCTGTGCAGCGCCTGCAGGGCTCTATGGTCCGTGAGTGCAGAAGCCCTTAAAGCTGTATGCACCCGGAAACCATGTTGCAAGAAGCTGACAGTGTGCAGGCAGCAGCCACTGCACATGGGGCCCCTGCACACCTCAGCCAGACCCACAGCAGCAGCCAGCAGATCATGGCCAACAGTCAGTGAGGAGGGAAGTCCCAGGGACCCCCCTTCTGAGTGTGTCCAGGGCTCTCAGGGGGCCAGCCAGGGCAGGGAGAGAGCCCCCTCCTGGACAGAGCATGAACTCCAGGACTTGCTGGGCCTATGGCAGGACGAGGAGGTCCTAGTGAGATGGGCTGGAAGCGGCAGAATGCAGCTGCTTTCGCCCAGCTGGCCAAGGGCTTCACAACCCATGGCCACCCTGCCTGCATTCCAGACCAGTTACACAGCAAGGTGAAGGAGTTGCGGTAGGGGTAGGCCCAGGCTTAGAACTCGGCCAGCTGGTCAGTGGCTACCTCTGCTTTGTGCCCATTTTACTGGGAACTCTGAAGCCTCCTGGGTCCATGGATCACACCCTCCCCACCCTCCATCCTCAACACATCCACAGAGAAGCCCCAGCCAGAGGAGCCTGATGAGCCGGGACCGTCAGCCAGCCCAACCCCAGCAGGGCCAGAGCCAGAGCCTGCAGCAGTGGTATAGTGAGGGAGACCTCATGATAGATCTCCCCTCCCACAGCTCCAGCCATGCCTCTGCCAGCTGGGCATCCCCCAGATTTGGTGGTGGACCATCAGGTATGTACCTAACAGGGCACACCCCAGACCACAGGGTGGGGACCACATGCCCACCGGAGGTCCCCCCCACACCCCAGCAGATCCTGGCTGGCCACAGCCCAGTAGGGCTGTGGCACTCGGGGTGGCTGCACAGCCACCAGTGGCCTTCAGCACCCCCTCCCATGGACAATGCTGTGGCCCACTCCCAGGCAGAGGGGATGGCCAGGGGCAGACTGCACAAGGAAACCATCCCCAGGGGGACAGGGACCCCCACCACCACCATGGGCCTCCAGGGCCGCCCCGCCATCAGACAGGGACCCGCCGCCCACTGGGGGGATGCGGGGCATGGGCCACAGGTCGGTACTCACAACCTGTCCCTCTCTTCCCTCCTATCTCCACAGCTGCGCCATCTGATGACCAGGAGAACCTCACACCCTCTGTAGTGCATGACAGCCTCCTGGCCCTACCTCCCTGTCCTCCTGACACCCTCCTCACCCCATCAGGGACTCCAAACTAAGGGCAGCGCAGGTCCCAGGGCCAGCATGGGTCAAGGCCCTCCACTCCTGCCCTGCAGTAAGGGCCCCCCATGCAGGCCACAGATGTCCCCCTCCCACCTATATATAATTCGCCTCCCTCCCACCTATACGTAGGTGTATGATAACATTCGGCATAGCTGGAGGGAATTCATTCTTTGTGTTGAACAATAACAGTTTATTACAACCATATCCCTGTGTGCAGTGTGCCCACTGAGGTGGGTGGTATGTAGGAGGTCAGTGGCGGTGTGCAGCGGGGATGGGGGGCTGTGTGCGGGAGGTGGCAATGGGGGATGCAAGAGGTAAAGGGTCATGCATGGTGGACCCGCTAGGGGTGGCCAGGGCAGTGCTCACCGGGGCCCCCCAGTTGAAGTATTGGCACAGGGTCCCTGGATGGAGACCCCATCCTTGTGGGCCTTGTGGCTGGGGGTGACAACTGGCTGGGGGGATAGCGTGTGCTGGCCTTGGCCACCCACCCTTGTACAAAGGCCTTCCCCTTGTTCTCCACAATATTATGGAGCATGCAGCAGGAACACACCACCTGGGGTGTATTGAGGATGCCCACCTCCAGGCATGCTAGGTGGCAAAGACATCAGCCCTTGAGACGGATGAAGGTGCACTCAACCATGTTGCGGGCATGGTCGAGCTGGGTGTTAATCTGCTCCTGGCTGGGGGTGGAGTGGCCCATATAGGGGCGCATGAGCCAGGGCTGGAGTGGGTATGCCGTTTCAGCCAACAGGCAAAGGGGCACTGTGGTGTCCCCCAGCAGGATCTCCCTCTGGGTGATGTAGGTCCCTGCCTCTAGCCGGCAGCACAGGTTGAATTGCAAAACATGCACGCATCGGGGACGCAGCCAGCCCAGCCTACACAGATGTCCTGGAACCGGACCTGGCTGTCCACCATGGCCTGCAGGACCACAGAGTGGTAGCTTTCCCTGCTTATATATAGTCCTCCAGTGTGCTCCAGGGCATGGATGGGTATATGAGTCCCATCAAGGGCCTCAAACCAATTCAGAAACCTGAGTGCAGCAAAGCACGCGATGGCTGCATCCAGGTCCCCAGTGTGAACCATCCTCTGGAGGAGCATTACGCTGAGGGCACTCGCCACCTGGAGGGAAGAGACATGCGCACCCATAAGGGTGTGCAGGGTGTGCCAGGATCCCCCCCCAGCCTCTCCCCGGGCCCCCACTCCTGGGCCCCCCAGCCTCCCAGTGGGTGTGTGGTCTGGCCCTCTGTACCTTCACCATGACGGGCCCAACCGTGGCCTTGCCCACACCAAATTGATGTCCAGGGAGCAGTAGCTGTATGGAGTGGCCAGTTTCCAGACAGCTATTGCGACCCTCTTGTCCACGGGGAGGGCACACCGCATCCGGGTGTCCTCATATTCTCAGCTCAGGGGACAGCCATTGGCAATGCTTCAGAAAGGTCTGCTGCCACATCCAGAAGTTGCGGAGCCACCAGCCATAATCCCACTCCACCGTGACCAGTTGCTCCCACCAGTCTGAGCTGGTGGGGTAGCTCTGGAGCCAGAGGAGCACCCGGGGGGAGGGAAGGGCGGGGAGGGAGAGGGCACTGAAGGAGCTGAGAGTCTGGGGCATCCCTAGCTGCCGCTGTGGGGGCCTCTCCCAGCAGGAGCTGCGGGGCGGCCACCACTGCTGTGGCCAGTATGGTGACTACTCCTGTAGCAGCAGCAAGCAGGGTCTCCAGCTGCTGCCAGTTCATGCTCTGTCCTGCGAGCAGTGTTGGGGAGGGACTGGTAGCAGCTCTGCAGGCCTCATGCTGTGCAGGGCAGGGGTGTTGGGAAGGTGCCCTTTAACGGGGAGTCTGGCTGTGACCCCAGAAGGGTTTGGCTGCCATGATGCCCCAGCTGTGGCATTTCCTGGCCCCTTCTTTCAAAAGAGGGCATGGGTACATGTGGACACTCCCTTTGAAGGGCTCGCTGGTCCCTTTCGAAAGGGCAATGGCCCTGTTGATGGGATGGATCCATGTGTGGCCAATCCCTTTTGAAGGGGCATCTTTCAGCTACTCTCTTTCGAAAGAGTGCTCTAGTGTCAATGTAGCCCTGCTGTGTAGCCAACAGATAGGTGTGGAGAACTGTGATCTGACTGAGGCTTAACCTGGATATCACTAACACTTTCAGGTAGGCAAAAGCATTCGGAGGAATTGATGGGGATTTATTTTCCTCTTTCTTTTGGGTTGTTTTGGTTATCTACTCTTTTTCAGGGTAGTTTGAAATTTCACTGGCTTCATCTCTGCTCCTGGAATCTCCATCAAAGTAGTAGTAGTATTCTATAGTGTCTCTTCCCATGCATGGCCAGCTAACACTTCTCTTCTGTAACGTACAGCCTGGGTGAAATCCTCACTCCATTCAGATCAGTGGGAGTTTTGCTATCGCCGTCAGCAAATCCAGGAATACAGCTCTTGTCACTTAGTTTTTCATACAGTTCAACTTGTGGCACTCCTTGTCAGAGGATGCTGCATAGGCCACGACTATGACAGGGTTCAAAAAAGAACTAGAGGAGTTCATGGAGGATAAAGCCATCGATGGCTCTTAGCCAGGAGTGACAGGGATGGCGTCCCTGGCTTCTGAAGCTGGGAATGGACGACAGGAGAATGGATCACTTGATGATTACCTGTTCTGCTCATTCCCTGTGGGGAACCTGGCATTAGTCGCTGTTGTAAGACAGGATGCTGGGCTAGATGGATCTTGGTCCGACCCAGAATGGCTGTTCTCTTTTTCTTGTGCTATCTATATCTTTTTAGACTGGAAGACAGATTCCCCTCCCCAGTTACAGGTGCTTTGCACCTCTCAGGTAGTGCAAAATGGCTGGAATCTGGCCCTGTTCACTGAAAATGTATCTAGCAAGGAGAATCTCTAAAATGGTATAACTCCAGCATAAGCAGTCCATGTATCTGCTGCCCTTCTAGTATATGGAGCATGTTGAAGGTGGGGTGCGGACGTTTCTGTGGAGTGAAGAAAGTCTGCCAATTCCCTGCCAATTCTCTACTGGAGTTTGGTCCCTTGGGGACTACTGCCATTGGCATAAGCTGAAGTAGCTCCTAGCTTGCTCTCATTTACAGCAGAGACATAGTTGTGGAGTTATAAGTAGCTGCCAGCTTCTTACATGTCTCCTCTGCTGACTAGTAACAGAGAGTGTCCACCATTATATGGCAGTGACACCTACTAGGAGATGTCCACTCCAACCTCTCAGAAGTTTGCAGCAGGTGTAAAATTTTGCTGCCCACTTCTGACATGGGAGAGGACGCTGGACACGCTTATGTGCTAGGGCAAAACACAGAAGCCTTTCTCCCTATTTATTTCTAGGCGAAATTCCAGCTGCTGTTTTCAGTCCTGAAGAGTCTGGAAGTCACTTATTGGAGAAGCTCCTTCATCTCTTCCTTGTTGCAATGACAGGGTAGACTGGCACTAATCAGTACCACGACAGAGCAATGTCAGCTGACAGCAAAGCTGCTTTGTCAGCTTCACATCTTCATTTCCCATAACACTCCATTGGACCAGAGTTTGATGGGCTCCAGGACATAGTATGAGGCCTCTTTGGTCAGATAGGCTTTTAACTGAGGCTTTAATCAGGAGCTTTTAATTGAATTTTTACTTGACACTTCCTTATTTGCGGTTCAACAGGTCTAGATAGATTTTAGCGTGGGCCACAGTTGTAATGGTATGTTTTAAATGTAGTTGTGAGTTAGGTATTATATGGGGGAGTGCTGGGTTTTTGTATTAGCATAGTACAAAGACTGCCTAAATGAGCTGCTGTACTAACTAGAGGACTGAATCCCCATTATAAAACATTGGCTCTATGGTCTGTACTGCAGCACAGCCAATCTATTTTAGAGAGAGGAGCAGCATGCAAGATAAAGGGGTCCTACAGCATATTGTTAATTTCATAGTATGTTGTAAGCTATATGAAGCATCCAAGTGCCATGTACAAATGTAATACATTTAAACAATAATTTAAGAATAAAAACATTAATCCAATAAATATCCCTTCCATATATTTTTAAAATAGCTTGGAGGCCTTTTAGCTGTTGAGCTCCCATTAAAGGTAATGGCTGTTTCAAAAAAAGAGACTAAAAACCTAAGCAAACCCCTAACATTGCTCTGCTTTGAGCCTCCTCAACCATTAAACCGTGAGACTAGCCAAACTATTTATCTGGGAGTAATGAAAAGAATAGGCAAGGACACCCTTGCTGGCGTGCGGGGTGGTCAGGGGGAACCCAGCCCGCACCCACTCATGCCAGGTTCTGGCCCACAGACCCTGTGCGACTGCTGGTGGGAAGGGCTGACTCCCACAGCCCTCAGTGCAGCAGCTCTTCTCCCTGGGCCACTTCCCCAGACAATTCCTCCTGGTACGTTCTCCAGGCTGCAGCTGTAACTCTCCCTCTGCGGTTTCTGGTGTTCCTGTTCCTTTCTTCTGTTCCCCTCCAACCTGCTTTCTCTCACTACTCTAGTCTAGTCTAGTCTCCTCTCCTCTCCTCTCCTCTCCTCACCTATCTCCACTCACCTCTCACACTCTCCCCCACCCTTCCCTTTGTGAAGGGCTTTTAAAAGCCTCTTATTAGGCCTGCCTTGAAGTCAGCTGGCCACAGTTAGGCTGGGCCATCTCCTGTCCAGCTGCCTGTGATTGCCCTGCTGGTGCTCCGCAGGACCTTCTGCTTGTTTGGGCTCCCTCTGAGGGGGCCCTCTGCCCTGGCCCTGCCACACATGATAATGAAATGCAGAATGGCAGTAATTTTTAAAAAATATTTTACAAAATATTTACTTGCCGTTTCAGACATGTAAGAGAAAACATAGCCATCAAAAATAACAAAAGGTCCTGTGGCACCTTCTGGAGATTTATTGGAGCATACGCTTTTGTGGGCAAAGAGCCTCTCCATCAGATGTATCACAGCCACCAGTTCTTGATCTCCTTAGCACTTGACAAATTTACCTGAAAGTCCCCAGTTTGTTTTTGGAATACAGGAATTTTGAAGTACAGTGTTAATTTCAAAGCGCCTGCATCTACACAGCCAGTTGGCATTTTGAAAGCATCACTTTCAAAGTGCAAAAAAAAAAAAAAATCTCAGGGAGGGTGCTTGGTCCTGCTGAGAGAGCAGGGGGCTGGATTCGATGACCTTTTGAGGTCTCTTCCAGTTCTCTGAGATAGGATATGATACATATATGACTGGCCGCCATTATGCTAATGAGGCACTGAATATTAACTGCATTAACCAGTTCCGATTTATGTCATTTACATGCCCCTTCTGAAAGAGAGGGGCATGCGTAGACATGGCCTTACAGTTTTGCAACAGAACAATTATCTATGCCACAGACGCAATAATCATAATAAAGGTAAAAGTAAATGAAAAATAAAACTGAAAGGATGGAAGCCATAATAGGGCAGGAAAAGTACCATAAAAAGGGCAATTAGAACAAATGCCTTTAAAGTTGGAATGGGGTAGGTACAATTAGCAATGGAACCCATAATCTATACCACAAAGCTATTTATCGATTAAACAAGAACTTGTAAGAGTTGGTATTAATGAACAAATAAATCCCTTCATCTGGAGTACTGCTGTACATGTGCCTCCCATTGTCCCCGCATCATCAGCCCACAAGGAGAACAACTTGTAGTTTTCAGAAAGAGGGCAATGTGGAATTAATGAATAAATAAACATCTCACAAACAACATTAAATGGACATCCCATGCATATGTGCATCACTGACAGGCATTTGGGGAACACACATTTGTGCACTTTGCTGCTAGCAGTGATTTGCGGAGATTTAGTGATAAGTGAGAGTCTCTTACTTCCTAAGTATTTATTTTTCCATCTGGACTTTCCCCTATACAGTTAGGAATTGGCAGTATATGAAAGAAGAATGGGGAATGGAAGTAAATGTGACAGAATTATTTAAGATTTCCATACGGTTCTTATCAAACTTGAAGCTAAATGTCTAGAAAACTAAAGCCCCGCAAATTCCAGGGGGGGGTCAGTGACCATAGAATGGCAAAAGTGGTTTCAAAAGCCTAAGCTATTACCATATAGTATGTATGATAGTCTACTCCACTATTCAACATAAAAAATGGCCCAGTATTGAATGCCATTTGTGGGCCATGTGTTGGACTGAAGTCAAAGCAAACCAAACTTCCATGGATGATAGCTTGGGAAAACAGTACAACACACTACATTATAGACGTATGGTGGGAACATAGTGCCTGTTAGGCAGCCATGACTTGCTATTGACAAAAATTCTCCCCTCAGCATGAAACGGTATTTAAATGAGCCAGTGGCTTCCAAAGTATCCCAGTAATCTGCAAATGCTGTGGGATATATCTCAAGGGGGTGAAAAGGCTAATTATAGATTAGCCCCCTAAGTGTAACAGTGAAGTGCTATGTTCTTTTCCCCGGCCAGGGGTTTTACTTTTTTGCCTTTCTTTATTGGCCCTGTCTAGTTGTTCTCAATGCCGGCTACTACAAATACTTTCTTTACTCCTGTGTCTGGGTGTCAATCTATACAGCAGTTTATGCAACCCATTTTTAAATG
Organism: Carettochelys insculpta; assembly: GCF_033958435.1. Lineage (NCBI taxonomy): Eukaryota > Metazoa > Chordata > Testudines > Carettochelyidae > Carettochelys > Carettochelys insculpta. The sequence goes on along the minus strand of NC_134137.1, from coordinate 304,707,355 downwards.
AATTTTTAGTGTTTTCCCCCTTTTGCACATTTTATTGCCTCTCAGATAATGAAGTCAATTATTTGAGCAGAATTAGCATTTTATCATTATATTTTAAATTACATTCTAAGTCCAGTGGCTTTGAGTGGAGATTCAGTTTTGACACAAAAATACTGGAGAGCTGTAGCCCCACATACTGGATTGCCAGTTAGAATTTAATGTTCTGCACATTTTGAAGCATCACATCTACCTGTGAAAGAGTATGTTCATTCTGTTTCTTTGGCATTTATTGCTTTTTATATGCTAGGCTTAATTGGCTTGTTCCTGAATTACACAGACAATATGTTTCTTAAGTTGTTTATATATGGGATGTTTAATATCAAAAACTCTGAATTACTGTTTGATTGTTACCCTCTTCCAATAACGATTGTTTAGATAGTGTAATTTACTGTAAACATCTGGTGTGTGGATATTGATATCCAAATTGGAATAAGCTAAGTATTATACTGAGAACTCTTCTTAAAGTACTTTGGTTTAAGAATGTAATCATCTCTGTCAATGACTTCTTGTGGCATTTGAACGTCACTTTTGTTTGCTTATTTCTTTTTGGATAATGGTAGCTTAATATATATTCATTGCCTATCTGGCCACCAGATTAGCAATTAAGATGATTCTTTATTCCTCCTTTTTATACAGTTGACAAAAGAGTCAGTGAAATTTCCACAGAAAAATTAGCAACTGAAACGTTCAGGAGATTATGACCTAATCATGAGGCCATGAATCCTTGCTGTAGCGAATAGACAAAATGTGTGTGTATATATATATAGTTAAGAGGTTTCAGATTTGTGTTGTCTGTTCATTTTGAGAAAAAAATAACACTTCTTTGAAAAACAAGTAGAAACTGACTAGGTTAATCAAAATAACCTCAACCAGGGCTATGCCAAATTTGCCCTCGTTGTGGGACTCAGTAGCCTGACAGTCCAGCCTAGAGTTGTTCAGCCCTCTCACCTGCAAACATTGCTGATTTCTTTCCTTCTCCTGCTGGTGAGTTCTGATAGTTGATCCTGCCTCAACACTCATGTATTCACTGCTATATAAGCTACTGTACCACAAAAGAATAAGGGAACATGTTACTTTTCCTTTTCATGGTTATTATGCAGGTGACCTCTTGCTTCAGATTAGCCTCTTGCCTAACAATAGCCCTGCATTCAGTGGTCTTACTTAACATAGAGAATTTAAGCGCTTTATTTAATACAGTGGTTGACATTAATCAGCATTTGTCAGTATTAAACCTGTAATCTCAGGGTATGTCTACACAGTAATCTTATTTCCAAATAAATTATTCTGGAAGACCTAGTCCAGAAGCACTTATTTCAAAATAATGCTGCTACACACAAAAATGCATTTCAAAATAACGCTCAGCTTATTCCGAAATAGAGCATCTACACACAATAGAGCCTATTTCAAAATAGAGCCACTGGACACACTATGGGTGTGTCTACACTAGCAAGTACATTCAAAAGTGAGGTCAAAAGACAGCCTTATTTTGAAATAACCCACAGAGTGTCTACACACACTCCAAAACCAAGAAGTCCTGTGACACCTTACAGAATAACAGATATTTTGGAACATAAGCTTTCGTGTGCAAAGACCCACTTCATCAGATGCATGGGGTGGGGAGGGGGAGTTCCAGAGAAGAATTTAAAGAGAGGGTCCAAGTAAAAGGAGGGCCAGAGCTGAAAAGATCCACTCAGTCAGGGTAGAAATGGCACATTATCAGCAGTTAGTGTGGGGTAGTGAGCATCAAGAGAGGAGAAAACAAGTCCATTGAGTCACTCCAGGATCTGACGGGTGTGCTGTGGGAGTGGCTGGGACCGGGTGGAGGCCAACCTGGACACCCTGACCCAGGCCATGGTTGGCCACCTGGCCCCAGCAGCCGCCCCATCCCAAGCCACTCCTTCACCTGCCCCTCCTGCCCCCACCCCACCATCCCCCATACCCCCGTCACCTGCCTGCCCTCCCTCGTCCCCCTCTCTAACTTCCCCCAAGCCCCAATTCCCCCTACTACCCTACCCCCTGCAGCCGCCCTTCCCCCCACGAGCCCAACCTCGCTTCCCTGGTCCCACCCCACCTCCCGCCAGCCAGCCTTGTGCAGCTGGCCCACATGTTGCTAGCCAGAACCAGCCAGGTAGAGGCCTTGCTCCCCTCCCTGCCCCCACTCTCCCCATGCAGCCACAGAGACCTTGCCCCAGCTGCACCCCTGCCTCCCTGTGTCGCTGGGCCCCGCCCAGCCCCAATGAGGTAGCTGGTCCTCAGCATGTGCAGGCCGAGGCTTGGGGTGGAGGGCCCTTTAAAGGGACAGCAGGCAGCGGCCCCAGAAAGGCTCGTCCACCATGCAACCCTGCCTGTGGCGCTTCCTGCCCCGGTAATTTTGAAAGAGCTCCCTGGGATGTGTGGACGATCTCTTTTGACAGTGCAGCGGGGGCCGTTCGAAAGGGCAGGTTGAACCTTCAATCCCTGTTTGCCTGTGTGGATACTCCATTTTGAAAGGCCATCTTTCCATGTTTAGTTTCAAAAGCTGTCCTTTTGAAAGGGAGCTGTAGTGTAGACTCAGCCTATAGTTTATTTCAAAATAGGCTCTATTCCCTATCTACACAGCCCCTATTTTTAAATAGCTATTTTGAAATAGGTTGAAATAGGTGCTATTCCTCATGGAATGAGGTTTGCATATTTCAGAAAATTATTTCCAAATAGTGTTTGTGTTATCTAGATGCTAGCAAAGTTATTCCAAAATAAGGGCTGTTATTTCAAAATAACCTTGTTCTGCAGCCATACCCTCAGATACTTATTTTGCATATAACCATTTTCTAGTAAGTGTTGTTAAAAGTTAGATTTTAATTGGGATGTCTCTGTTTTTGGGGGAAAAAATGTACATGCTGCCAAGGACTCATCCACAGGTTGAACCTCTCTAGTCCAGAACATCTGTAATCCAGCATGATTTTAGTTAGTCAGATGACCACTCATCATAGGTGAAGCCACGTTTCCTGTGGTTCTGTAAAGGTTGTTTACAGCCACCAGTCTTGGCTCTTGGTGTTCTGTGTTGTTCTTTAGCTGTAATTTACCCCAACTAAGAGCCCAGTAAGCAGTGGAAGTGTTGAGAATGCTGCTAGACTATATTGCACTCCCATGGTCCAGCAAATTCTCTCATTTGGCATTGGTCAGGTCCCAAGGGTGCCGGATGAGAGAGGTTCAACCTGTAGTAAATCAGAGTTAAAGAACTGTCTCACCTGTAGTCTCTGAACTGTAAAAAAGGTAATGTTTACATGTAGCATTTGTAGTTTTTATGTTGTATTAAGATTATAAGCATTTTAGGTAAGGTAATTGTCCCTTATTCTCTGTTTATATGGTGCCTAGAATAATGATGACCCATACCCGTACCCAGTTGTCTTTTTAACCTATCGTAAAAACATAATAAATACTAAAGTATCATAATAATAAATAATAATAATAATAATAAATAATAATGTATCATAGTTCTGTATTTTAATACCAGAAATAAGAAATATTAAAATAAAGAACCTGTTACTAGATTTTTATTTTTCAGAAAAACATATTACCCAGCAAAAGATCCCCTGAGCAAATTTCTGGATAACATAATGAGTCATGTAGATTTGTTTGGTAGCTCAAAATTATAAATTTGTCACAGAAGAGCAATGGTTTGGAAAACAGAAAAACATGTTTTCCAGTGCCAGGATGCCAGGATTAAGGAGAATTTGGAAGCCTGGTGCTCAGAATTTTGAAAGCTCCTTCGAAAGGGAAGAAGCTAATTTAATAAAGAAAGTTCATACTTTCATTATTTCAGCAGTTCATAGGTCATTAATTCCAAAGCATCTATCAGGAAGATGGCCAGAAGCTCAAGTGGGCCCCTTTCATTATTTTCTAGACATGGATAGGATTGCCAAGAGCAAAGAAAGACATTCTCTTTCAAATCATTAAAGCAAAATCTTTAGTTGATCCTCCAATACTGTTGAGTATAGATAGCAAGAATTACACATGATTACCCCACAAAGGGGAGTGAGAATAGAAAATAAATTAAGTTTTTGTTCAAGCTGCTCTGCTTCTGATGATGAGAAGCCAAAGAAATTCTAAAACACCTGAGAGTGCAAAATATGTGAGAAAATAAAAGACAACATCCCTGAATCTACATATGGCACCTGGCTGAAGCAATGAACAGAATAATTGGGCGGACAAGTTTCTGAGATAACAGTCTGCAAGCTAATATACTCTAGTGTTGAGAACCCTCATGAATTAATGAATATTTTAACAGTTCCCAAAAATTACAATATTCTGCTCCACTTGAGCATTTTAAATGGCTGTGAAGAATACTCATGTTGCTGTAACCAAACACATTGTGGAAAGATAGGCAACAACCACTGATCATTTTATTTTGTTTCATCCAAAGGCAAAGGGGCCCTTTCATGTCTGAGCTGAAGAAACAACAGAAACAAAAACTGAAGTTCATGAGAACACTTCTCTTTTTTTTTGGTTTATTTAACATTTCCAGTGAATTTAATGCCTGGTATCAGGTTGACAGCCCGAAGACAGGTGCCTTTTTTCACAGTCCAGGTAATGTTGCTACCTGGGCAATGTGCAGTGTTAGCCAAGTTCTGAAAGGAGCCACTTATAGGCATGAAAGCATTATTTCTGCATAACCTCTTACATGCTAAGAAAATCAGGTCTCTTATAATACAGTAGATAACATGATTACCTTATATTAGAAAAATCCCTTAAAAATAAGAAGGTTGTGCCACAGGGACTTGAGAAGATTCCAGAAGGTGGCAAGTGAGCTCAGCTGGAGAAGGTGAAATGAGAGAAGGACAGGAAGGGGTTGAATATATTATTCTGATTCAATAACCATAGGCTGTGTCTACATTTGCATGGCCATTTCGAAGTTTTGGGCTAGTTTAGACATAGCCACAGTCATTTGTAGCAAATAGTATTACATATATTGTCTGTGTGTGTGTATTGTTGTAGTGTGTATTTGTAGTGTTAACTAAACAAGAAAAGCTTTTATAATGAAGGAAATCAAAGACTTCATTGCTGTACATACAGAACACACAACTAACATTTCAGGAATGACTATGACATTTCCATGGGATGTATCTTTTTAAGTCAGGACTGGCCGCCCTCTAGGCCTAAGACCTCATACTGCAGTGAAGAGTGGTGATGCTATCAGCATCTGGGAGAGCACACAAAGGATCTATCTTGTTTAACACACTTGAACAGTAGAGTACCAAGAAGAGGTTATAATCTCAGTGCAATAACTGTAGCTAGCAAAAGGGAGCAGGGACAGAGCAACTCAAGTAAAACATGAAGTGCATATAAAATGTTTCTCACATACAAATGAGAATGGTACATGAATGATACATTCATAATATTTATATATTTATCATTTAGAGCTGGAAGTAGAGAAATCTTTAGAGGGAGAAGATAGCCCCTCCCCCTTCCCATCAGCCCTACAGCTGAGCTGGACTTCATATTGCAAGCTTGAAAAATCATTATTTAGCATTTGTTCTGGAAACTAGGTGAACCCAGACTTCTTAGGTGAACAAAAGGGTTTGCTCATTTCTGCATGTGCAAAGTAGGTATAAAACACCAGCAGTGAGAATGGCAAGGTTTTGCATTCACAGATGAAAATAACAATGCAAGGTGCAATGGAGTGGACAATGAGACCTAAGGAAAATAATGCCACAATTTTGAACTGCTAAGTGGATTGCATCATTTGGCTGGAAAGTGTCCTAGGTGTTCTAATGGTGAGTTTAGGCTGCACTCATTAAATTCAGACAAATTTATCATTCCCTGCTGTGTGTCCTGACATTCCTAGTGTATATATCTAAATTCAGGTAGTACTACATTAATCTGAATGGAAATGGGCAGACTGATATTGATATAAGTAGGGAATTCATTCAGACACTTGTTAATGGGGAGAGTTTCTCTGGTTTTCCTTGGAATAAGCAATTGGGAGAAGATCAAATAAATCAGAGGAAAAACCTACAAGAAAAGAGACAAACAGTGTGCCAGAATTATCCTAATGCAGCATGCAATTGATCTGGTCTAGGGAAGATGATGTGCTGTGGTATCAAAAGCAGTGCACCTGTTGTAATTCATTATTACATGATAATGCTATTTGACTTCATAACAGAAAAACACAAGCAGATGCTTATAGTACAGTATCCAGGTGCTCTTATCCAATTCTTTGATCCTGTACATAATGGTGGGCGGGGAGTCTAATGGGTCTCTGTGAATGGGATTTTGTTGCAGGAAACATGCCTGTGTTAATTGTCTGCTAAACCTGATCTAATTGGTTGTCTTGTGAAATTTTCTGCTGGTGTAAAGTGACAAAATTTAATTTAAGTCAGTGGTGATGTTCTCATGTATAGTAGGAGAGAATTTGGGTCCATACAAATGCCATAGCTTGAAATGTATTTCTGGCTTCTTTTTTTTTTTCTTAAATAGAACAATTTTTCAACTATATTAAACCACTGCACTAAGGGATGCATGGAGAGGCATTACTTTTTTATCATTATTTGTACTTATACATTGGCATCTTGGTACCCCAGCAGTGGCTCATGGCCCAATTGTTCTTTGTGCTATACAAACATAAAATGAATGCTGGTCTCTTCCCCAAAGATCTTAAAGTCTCTTCTGCTCCAGGGCAGAGCAGGGAGCTCTTACCCATTGTTACAATCCTGGAGCAAAATAATCTCCAGTCTTCTCTGCAACACCTCATCCTCTTTGTACAAGACTGGCTCTTATGTGAGTCACTCGATGGGCTGGGGAGAGTATGGTCTGGTCCAAAGCTGCAAGTCAGATAAAACTCCCAGTGACTTCAGTTGATATTGGGTATTTCTCTCTGCCTTGCTAGAGCTCACCTGCCCCAATATACTTCAATTAATATTCAGAAGACGAGTGTTTCTCAATAATTGGCCCATGGTACCCAGAAGGTCGAGAAACACTGTAAAAGACAATGTCATTGATTTCTGCCAGTCGGGGTCCTCCTTATTTTGGAGGTTACTTGTGCTTTTGTGAGCATGGTTTTTACTGGCAATGAGACCAATCTGGAAGTCATTGATCAGGCAAAGGACATACTTAATTCAGTCTGCAATATCCTATAGCAGGTATGTTAGACTTTCTATAGAGAAATTCTTTTTTAATTACAACATGTGAGGGATCCTATACATTTAGCACTGAAGCCTACCCTCTCTGCACAGCACAATTGCTACTAATGTCAGCTGGCAGGCTGCACAAAGATCCAGAGTAGAATACAGCCTTTATATAGTAATTAAGCTCTTTGTTATGACATTAGATATGACTTTTTCAGTGCCTTATTCCTGGCTATTTATTTACTCTCTTATATTTAATCAGTGGTTTATACCTGGTATGTTTACTCTGGCTACCTCCACCCTATGGGTTGGGTGTTTGACATCACCAGCAAACAGGATCCAGCTACAATATATGGAGTATATTTTGTTTGCAAGTAGACATTGGACTTTTTGTTAATGTTTTGTCACTCATGTAACAAGCAGAGTGGATTGAAAGGGAGAATGAAATCCCTTAAAACACATTGTACTGATAGCCTATCTCCATAATATATATGAATGGAGCTGGGACTCAGAACATAATTTGTGTGTCAGTTAGATATCAAATTAGTAAAAATAATGAGCCCATAAGCTTTTTATAAATATTTTCCCCTTGTTCTTTTGAGCTGTGTATACAAATTTTTTGTTATTAGGATGATGGTTATTGGGTAAATTTGAAATATCAATTTGTACAATTTTGGATTCATTTCACTGTGTCCTTTTTCATCTGTCATTACATTTTGCAGCAGTCATTATTTCCAGCTTCTGAGGCTTGAGAGAACATGACATGAAGATGAAAGTCAACTAAAAATTTAGGTCACTGACAGTATAACGATAGACGGACAGACATTCAGAAACCCTAGCAACTAGATTTTAGATACTGAAATACCTACATCTGTGCAAAAACACAAATGGCTGTATGACATGCAGTTGTCCAACAGACATCTTTTTAACAATTTACATTTATACTATTATACCCCAGGAAAATGAAAAGATTTTCAAGACTGAAACTAAAAAAACTAATAAATGCTAAAGTTGTGTGAAGGGCACTTTTTCTTTAGATGATAAAAATAATTCTACAGGGGAATTATGGTACAAAGAATATCTAGAGATCTCCCACTGTTCTTATGAGATGTGATGTTTGAAACTAATCAAGGGGTTTTATTGACTTTAAGGACTTCATAGGAGTAGGTTGCTGAACCCTGCCAGTTACTTTGACACACTCTGCAAGGACACAAAATCTAGTTTTCATCTACTCTATACAATCACCAAGAGAGGGCTGTGAAGAGGTCCAGAATTATAAAGTTTTTCTCCCACTCTTACAAATTTCTCATTTCTATTTATTCTTACTCTGAAATGGAAAATCCAAGTCACGTATGCATTAGCAATAGTGTAAACCATAAAGCAAAGATGGGTAAATTCATTAGTGTCTTAGGAACCATGTAAATAGACATTCAGATGAGCCATCTGTACAGACTCTTCTATGATGCCTTTTGTTATGTAATGCATCTTTACATATACTCTGTAAGATCATTGCCATAAAAACCATTCAAGACTTTTTATTCCTTGGTGGTTGCCCTGCTGTGCAAGTCCAGTTGTGAATATGAGTAGTAAATACTGAACTACACTGAAAGAACAAATTAGTATCGCACGCTATCAGAACTCAAATGGGAGCATGGATGTAGTCTGAAAGCCAATATGACACCAGGAACTTGTGGCAAATGAGAATGTTTAAAAATAATGGCTTTACATGTAAAACAATCTTATCAGGATCATGCTGTCTGGCATAATTCAAATTTAAGCATTAGTCTTCATCTCTGACTTTTTGTCTCCTGATTGTTGAAATGCAATAGCTGTCTCAGACAAGAGAAAAGGCTGTCTCAGTGATGAGGCAGGCCAAGAGACTCATCTGACATTTTACTAGGGACCTGTCATTCTAAGTTCACCTATGACTCAGACAAAACGCTAGAAAATAAAATACTAACTTTAGCTCTCATTGATCCAGCAATATTTAAAATTGCCACTGCTTTCTTTTTGGTTTGGTTTTGTTGTTGTTTGCTTTTATGTAAGAGCAGTGGAATGAAAGTGACTACACATTTCCCAAAAGCATCTTTCTTCCATTTTTATAAAGTCATTTAGTGCATCTTAAAAGTTTTGATGTACAGTAAGTATACTGATTACTGTGGTACAAAATTGGTTGGTCTCTTAAATGCCCACAACAATTTTCTACTAAAATGTAGTCGATTGTGGTACAAAACCAAAAACTGTTTAAATGTTGGAATGCTGCCTTTCCTTTCAGACCAGCCATTTCTCAGGCCAAAGAAGTTTTTGCTTAAGGTTTCTTAGGTGCCTGATACACTATTCCAACCTAGTCAATAAAAGGAAACTATGAGAGGTTTTCTCTAAGCTTTTGTGCTCCATGGGTGCATTAGTGACTGAGTGAAAAATGGGATAGGACACAGGCTTCTTATCCATTACAGAAATTGGACAAAGTGACCTATTTACGCAGGAAAAGCAAACCATAATAAGAGTGGGTTTTTGTAAAAACCTTTTTAGCTGCCTACTTCCCCTCAGTCTGAGCCTGGGTTAAGAACAGTTTTGTCACATGTAAAGGCATATTTATGACAAATTCGAAAACTAAAGAGGCAAAGATATTGATGACAGAAAACCAGGTTTTGTAACAAGTTCCAGGGATTTAGGTTGAGATTCCCTCTGGGAGTTCCTTAAGGGTAAATGTAGGATAAAGGGGCAATACAAAGGATTGTGTTTCAGGAGAGTTGCTCCACAGTTTGTTTGGTTTACGGAGTTGAGTCTTAACTGGTGCTTTAAGCCTTTCTTAGTAAAAATCTCATTGAAATGGGAAAAACCACTATGCACAGTATTTCACTGGCTTATCTCACTTTTTAATACCCCTTTTGGAACAAATCCAAAGCAGTCTGTGCCCTCTACTATGACCACAATAGCCACGTCTTGATTCCTAGAATCTCACTTATACATTGGGGCTATGTCTACACTAGCACAAATCTTCGAAATGGCCGTGCAAATGGCTGTTTCGAAGATTACTCATGAGGTGCTGAAATGCATATTCAATGCCTCATTAGCATGTCGGCAGCCACGGCTTTTCAAAATTGCCACATTTTGCTCTTGCGTGGCTCGTCCAGACGGGGTTCCTTTTCGAAAGGATCCCCGAAACTACAAAATCCCCTTATTGCTATCAGCAGATAGGAATAAGGGGATTTCAAAGTGGGCGGGGTCCTTTCAAAAAGGACCCCAGTCTGGACAAGCCATGCGGGAGTGAAACGCAGCAATTTCAAAGAGCCGCGGCTGCCAACATGCTAATGAGGTGCTGAATATGCATTTCAGCACCTCATTAGTAATCTTCGAAATGGCCATTTGCATAGCCATTTCGAAGATTTGTGCTAGTGTAGACACAGCCTGGAAGTGTATGTTATAGCCTAGTTTATAACTTTCGTCATAACAGAAAATGTTCCCGTCAAACTGGTGGCTGTGGGGCAAATGCTTTCAGAAGACACAAGGAGAAAAATGAGACCTGGTTCAGGGCATCCCTCTCACAACACCCACTGTGCACAGAACTGTGGGGGGGGGCAGGGTGAAGCAGGACTATCTTCTGAGTCCTGGGAGAAAATTGTAAAGAGAAACTGGTAACAGATCATAGCTTTGGGGAGAAGGGGCAGTTACAGCCAAAGCAAGGCGAGCCTCTCTGAATGTTCGAAGATCTGCATACAGATTTGTCTGGAATTTGTCTGCCCCAGTGGTTCTCAATCTATGTACTGTTATGGGATACAGATGCAGCTCTCTGTGGTATGTGGGCCACATCCACACAGTATAAACACTACCTGTATGGTGCTGAGGATGTCACATGGGCCACAGCTGTGTGCTGACTGAGCCACAAGCAGCCCATGGGCTGCGGGTTGAGAACCACTGCATGCTGTTTGGTTGTAGGCTCGAACTGTGCTGCTTCTCTTCTCTCAGATCCTCTTCACCTTAATGTCACTCCACACCCTTTCCTCTAACCCTCGGCTCTCTTCGCTTGTGCTGTCTTTTTTCACCCTTCCCTTTTTTCCTCAGTATTGCCACCCTGAAGAGATGAAAAATAATGAGATTGGCCCAAGAACATCGTTAGATTCTCTTTTAATAAATTGGATGGAGGGTTGGTCTATCTTTTGATTTTTTTTAACTGTCCCCTGCCCATCCCATGTGTCTGTGTGGGTGGTGGTGGAGGGACAGTTAGCCTTGCCCACTCTCCCATATGTATGATTGTGGCTCCACTGCTGCAATCTACCTGTCCTCTACTCTACTTAGTAATGAATCCTGTCCCCCAGTTCACACATCAGTTATGTGCCAACTCAGCCCCCTTGTCAGGTCAGCTCTGCATGAGACCCCACCCCTCTCAGTTCAACCCCTCAGCCCTGTCAGCTTGGATCCCCCACCCCCAGCCTCACCTCTGCTCCTCCTCACTTCTTCACACCCTTCTGGAGTGCTGCACTCTGTTGATGTATTGCAGGCATTATAAAGATGAAATCATATACAACTCTTTCCCCCTACTGTGTTTCCTTTCCTTGTGTATTATAGGTTTTCTGTGGATAGGGAGTGTCCTGTTGAAACCCTGATGGACAATAAGCATAGTTACGTTCATAAGTTTTGTAACTGTTTGGTTGGCTCTGATAAGATTGACTTCCATTGGGTTGAAGACTCAAAAAGTCAGTACAGGTTGACCCTGTCTACCCTGGCAACGTCAGGATCTGACCAGTGCCATACCAGAGAATTTGTCTAACCCCAAAGGTCAATATTGTCTAGCAGCATTACCAATACTTCCTCTGTTTACTGGGCTCTTAGAAGACATGTGGGGTAAATTACAGCTAAATAGCAGCACAGAACACTGAGAGCCAGGACTTTATGAGACTGAGGGAAAGTTGGCCACACCTATGATAAGCAAACATCCCACTAACGAAAATCATGTTGGACCATGGATGTTGCCAGACCAGAAAATGCCGGACTAGAGAGGTTCAACCTGCAACACCAGATCAGTGAAAAAACTGCACATGGCTATTAAGACAGAGGACAGAGACAATATGCCTGAGAGGAAAGGAAACTATAAAACAGCAACTCCTTTCTCTTCTGAAGGACCAGAAAAAAGTGTCAGTTACAATTGCTGGGGCCTCTTGTTCCATCCCCCTCAGCCTCTGCTTATTTCTGTGCCCTAGAGAAAGGCTGACATAGTGAATCCCTTTGGCTATGGTTACACTAGCAAGTTTTGCAGACAAAACCCCGGTTTTATCAACGAAACTGGTAGAACGTCCACACATAAAATGCATTTTGTTGACAGTTTGTTGACAAAACTCAACACTGTTGCTGGCAGCATTCTGCCTCTCAGCCATGAGGCCTAACTCTGCTGTTGAGAGATTCTGTTGACAAACAATCTGTGTGGATGCTCTGGGGGACTTTCTCTCCACAGACATTCTCATCCAGAACAATGGGCAGCCCTGTCTGCTGTGCTTCCAGGTGCCTGTTTTATCCAGACAGCAGCCAGGCAGTCCAGCTGCTCTGTTGATAGAGCAAACCACTCTCCTGATTGGCTTTTGAGTATGGCTGCACTCTGTCAACAGAAGTTTTGTCAGGAAACCTCTTCCAACAGTGACTTCTATTGACAGAGCACTGTAGTATAAGCATAACCTTTGTGTCCCTCTGAGATTAAATCCTATTATGGGTTCATTTAGGCTCCCATCCCCTATGAGGAAAGGTTAATGAGACAAGAACTAGAGGGAAGTCAAAGAAGCCCAAGGGGACAGGGCTCAGTCTACACATGTATTCAGCAAGTCCCTTGCTTCCTCCCCAGTGCTCCCTAGCAAAGGCTAACACCACAAACATAATTCTAGCCCTTTAAGAATGCAGAGGCACTGCTGTTGCTTAGCAGTGCATCGCTCCCACTCCTCTTACTTAACTTGCTGACGGGTTTACAGCTGAAAAATTCAGCTGCCTAAAACTGATTTCAGAATGAAATCTCTACTGGTAGAACATTGTTATAAAGAAAGCTGACACGCAGCAGGAGGGCATGAGGTGAGAGAAGGTCTGCTTCACAGTTAGCATGTACTGAGGTGGTGAATAAGGTGCCTGAGATGGCAAGCTAAATGATAGAGTTTTAAATAAAGGGAATGCCAATGCCAATGTACATTAAGAAGCTGGAGTCTTTCCAGTCTCAATGCTGGCTTTGTCCCTGCTCAAATGAGAACAGGAAAGTCTGTGCATTCAGGACACTCCTGTTGTAATTCTAGGAATTTGCAAAGCTTGAGGTAGGATTGGAATGTTTGGGTCGTGTGTTAGTCTCGGTCGCTACGTCCACACAGGCAGCCTCTGTCAACAGAGGTCAACGTCGACAGAGAAACCTCGGCGGTACCTCTGTTGACAGATTATATCTACACCTAAAAGCAGATTGAAAGAGCGCTCCGCTCTGTCAACAGTGAGCAGTTAGACTGCCCTGCCCTCTCTTGACAGAATGGCAGACCAGAAGCTCTACAAACAGGGCTGCCTGGGGAACCAGAAGCCCACTCTGTCAACAGAACTGTCTACATGGGCACTCAGTCGACAAAACACTGTTGACAGAGGCGCTGTTCCTGACTGGGAACAGGGATAAGGCTGACAACTGAACAGCTGAATGTTGTCAACAAGCTCTTGACAGAGCGCTTTCAGTATGTAGATGCTTGGCGACTTTTGTTCACGAAAGGGCTCTTCTGTTGTCAGAAGCTGCCCACGTAGACGGGCAGGAGCAGGCCCGCTGATAGAGGGGATGAAGAGGCATTAAAGGGGGCAATTGCCCCCAGGCCTGGCAATTCAAAAGGGCCCAGGGCTCCCGACCACTGTCACCACTACTGCGGGATCACTGGCGACTGAGTCCAGAGCCCTTTAAAGCACTGTTGGAGCACCACATGGCACGTTGTGGGCAGCTCTCAGGGCCAGCAGGGGACAGGTGGAGCTTATGGCATGGTCCAGGAAGCACATCCCTTCTGCCAAATGCCACCCCTTCTGCAAGTACAGAGCTGGCTTCCCCCAGCTGTGCCCAGGGGTGCAAGAAGTCTGTCAGTCCCCCTGAGCAGGCATGACAATTTTCCTGTGTTTTACTGGCTATTGCTTATGCTTTTATTGTTATATTGTGCCATTACTTTTACTCTTATTTACTCTCATATTAAGCATTTATGCTTTATCTACACAAGCAAGTTCTGCAACATCAAGCCCCAGCCATCCAAACATTTACATATACACTTAACATTAACTATGAGTGGAGTCCTTCTGGAGTCTGTAGAACTACAAACATGGGTAAAGTTAAGCAACTGTGTAAGTTTTTGAAGGACTGGGGCCTTTTCTTGTATCCTTCCCAATGTTCTTCTACATTGTAACATTTATTATTCACGACAGTAAAAGGATATATGCAAAATAATTATAGACACCCTGATTCAAGTTGAACGTAACATGTATGTACTCTGTTACCAGATTTGACATGATTAGCTCATTTCTTATAAACTATGGTCTCGACGTAGGTAATCATGAGGCGATTACAGAAGGCATTACACAAGGCATGATCCTATTTAGACTGTCTTCACACATCTGTCTATCATGTTTTTGGAAATATGTACTATCAATAACAAAACAGGACAAATGAATTGTCTAGTCTCTTTCTACTACCCATGACTTCCAGGACAACCATATTGTTAATTGCCTTTATTAACCTGTGTCATTTTAAACAACATTCCATATGACAAGGGACTGACAGTTGCAATCCCGTGTTTCCAATTCTGTTGAATTTATCTTGTTTTTCTTAAAGTCCTGGTTTCTTTAGTCAACCAATTATGAAAGACTCCCGACTTTCATTTTTTAAAGTATATTCTAGACATCATAGGAGTGAGACACACCTGAAAGCATGAATCAGAAGGCTCGGAAACCAGAGAGCAAATTTTAAAAGGCCACATGTACATGTTCTGAAATCTCATGGCTGAGCCTATCTCATAATTTGGGAGGCGGGACTAACTCAATGACTTTAGACTATTTAAAGATCTCAGAATTGCAATCTTCACGCACATCAAACTCTCAACGGGATTTCTCTAGGAGTTCGCCCTGAATAAAGACTGCAGGGTTTTCTCCTTTAAGTTTAATTATCTCAAACTCATATCTGTCTATGCATCTTTCCCCTCTATCCTTTGTATGTTTCTTTGTTTATCTATTTGGGTATTTCAATTATTAATATTGTATTATTAATTTATTATGTATTTGTATTACAGTAGCACTCAGGAGCCCACATCATAAATCAAGACCCCATAGCGTGGAGTGCTTTGCAAACAAAACAAAAAGATTATTCATGCCCCCCAAAGAGCATAAGTTTTAGAGAACAGATAACAAATGGACACAGACTAGATAGGCATAGGAGTACAAGGAAACAACGAGACAATATTAGTCAGCATGACAGGCTAGAGTATCAGCACACCAGGAGGATATATTGTTAAATTTTAGTGAGCTTCACAGCTACTGAGTTTTAAGGAGGTATATGAAGAAAGAAACATTGCAAGAGACATTATTAAGGGCATAAGAACAAACTATTATTCCACTGCATAGCAAACATGGCAAGTGATCACCCTGGCTTAATCTGCAGATCTTGAATGATCAACAAATAAAAAAAAAATAGGACTTCTATAAAATAGAAACAAGGTCAAATGACAAAGGATGAATATAAGCAAATAACACAAGTATGTAGAGGAGACATCAGGAAGCTCAAGGCACAAATGGAGACATAAAAGATAACCAGAATACATTCTACATTAAAAGCAAAAAGAAGGCCAAGGAAAGCGTAGGCCTGTTACTCAATGAGCAAGGAAAAATAAAAGTAGAAAATGTGGAATTGACAGAGGTGCTTAATGACTTCTTTGTTTCGGTTTACACAAAGGTTGGTGGCAATTGAACTCCTAACATGGTGAATGCCAGTGAAAATGAGGTTCAGAAGCTAAAATAGGAAAGGAACAAGTTAAAAATTACTTCAACAAGTTAGATGTCTTCAAATCACAAGGACCTGATTAAATGACTCCTAGAACACTCAAGGAGCTGATTGAGGAAGTATCTGAGCCATTAGCTATCATCTTTGAAAAGTCATGGAGTACAGTTGAGACTCCAGAATACTAGAAATGGGCAAATATAGTGTCATTCTATAAAACAGGAAATAAGAACAACCCAGGAAATTAGAGACAAGTCATCTTAAGTTCTGTACCAGGAAAGATAATGAGCAAACAATTAAATCAAGCAATTTGCAAATACCTAGAAAATAATAAGATGATGAGTAACAACATGGATTTCTAAGGAACAAATCATATCAAACCAACCAGATATCTTTGTTTGACAGGATAACAAGCCTTGTGAATAAGGGGGACATGTTAGGTATGGTGTATATTTAGACTTTATTAAGACATTTAATACACATGGCTTCTCATTAATAAACTATGAAAATGTAATCTAGATGGAGCTGCTATAAGTGGGTGCATAACTGGTTGGATAATCCTTCCCAGAGAAAACAAAACAGCAGTCATGCAGCACTTTAAAGGCTAATAAAATGATTTATTAGGTGATGAGCTTTCGTGGGACAGACCTACTTCTTCAGATCTATATAATTTCCAGTCCAGACCCAAATAACTAGCACAGAGATCCAAAGAAATTGCAATAAAAACTGACAAATCAAATACATGAACTGAAGAAGGGGGTGTAAGGCGGGGGAGGGGGATGTTAACTGTCTTGCCTGAGATCATTACGAATATCAAAGGAAGGGAAGCAGTCCTTGTAGTGCGTGAGATGGTTGTTGTCTTAGTTCATACCAAGTGCTAATGTGTCGAATTTGGATATGAAGCCCAGTTCAGAAATCTCCCTATTTAATCTGTTTTTAAAGTCTCTTTGTTATAGGACACATATTCTCAGATCTTTAACAGAATGGCCCACTACATTGAAATGCTCACTAACAGGCTTACGTGTATTGAGATTATTCATGTACATTCTGTGTATTGAGATTTCTGTGTCCATTCATTCTTTAGCGAAGTGTTTGCCTGATTTGTCCAATGTACATAGTAGAGGGGCATTGCTGACACATAATGGCATACATAATATTGGTCGAGAAACATGAGAATGAGCCCTTGATCTTATAATTGGCATGGTTAGATCCAGTGATGGTATCTCCAGAGTAGTTATAGGGACAAAGTTGGCAATGGAATTTATTGCAAGAAAAAGTTCCAGGATTAATATTACTGTGGCATAGCCTCTGATTGTTAGTGACAATCTTCATTAGGTTAGAAGGTTGTCTATAGGAGAGTATAGGCCTGTCACCTAGGGCCTTCTGGAGTGTAGCATCATGATCTAGAGTAGGTTGTACGTTTTTAATGATGCGTTGCAGAGGTTTGAGTTGAGGGCTATAGGTAATGACAACTGTTGTTCTATTATTAACTGTAAAGGACAGATAAGCTTCCATCCAGCACACACCACATGTTCCATCTTTATAGTCAAGTCCTTAGATACAATCACATCTGCTCTGATCCTACTCACAGAGACCAAAAACTTCAAGATCTCAACCAAGCATTCATAAAACTTAATTACCCACTGGAAGAAGTGAAAAAAACAGATTGACAGGGCCAGATGAATACCCAGAACCAGCTACTTCAAGACAGGTCCAAGAAGGCCAATAACAGAACACTACTTGTCATTACCTGTAACCACAAACCCCAGTTTTTATTGCAATTTTTTGGACATCTGTGCTATTTATATGGGTCTGGAAATTATATAGATCTGAAGAAGTGGGTCTGTCACACTAAGCTCATCACCTAATAAATCATTTTGTTAGTTTTTAAAGTCCTACGTGACTGCTGGTTTGTTTCATTAGAATACAGGCTAACATGGCTACCTCTCTGTTACCATTCACAGAGAGTCATTATCAATGGTTCACAGCTATGCTGGAAGGGCATAACAAGTGGGATTCCACAGGGATCAATTTGGGGACCAGTTCTGTTCAATATTTTGGTCAATGATTTAGATAATGGCATAGAGGAAGTTTGCAGATGATACCAAGCTGAGAAGGTCTGCCAATGCTTTAGTGAACAGGATTATAATTCAAAATGGTCTGGGCAATCTGGAGAAATGGTCTAAGATAAATAGAATGAATTCAATAAGGACAAATGCAAAGTGCTCCACTTCGGAAGCAACAGTGAGTTGCACAGATACAAAATGGAAAAGGACTATGTAAGAAGGAGTACTGAGGAAAGCAATCTGGGAGTCATAGAGGACCACAAGCTAAATAAGAATCAACAGTGTGACACTGTTTCAAAAAAAGCAAATACCGGTCTGGGAGATATTAGCAGGAGTGTTACATGCAAGACACAAGAAACAGTTATTCCAATCTACTCCACATTGATTAAGCCTCAACTGGAATATTGTTTCTAGTTCTGGGTGCCGTATTTCAGGAAAGATGTGGGCAAATTAGGAAAAGTCCCAAAGAAGGGTAACACAAATTATTAGAGGTCTAGAAAACATAACCTAAGAGAGAAGACCAAAAGATTTAGGCTTGTTTCATCTGGGAAAGAGAAAGATGAGAGAAAAAGACGTGACAACAACTTTCAAGGTTGCTACAAGAAAGAAGGGGAAAAATTATTTCTCTTAACCTCTGAGGATAGGACAAGAACCAATGGGTTTAAAACACATCAAGGAAGGTTCAGGTTGGATGTTAGGAAAAACTTGCTAACTGTCATGGTGGTTACACATTGGAATGAATTGTCTTGGGTGACTGAGGAAACTTCATCATTGGAGATTTTTAAGATCAGGTCAGACAAACACATGTCAGGGATAATCTAGATGGTGCTTGGGCCTGCCATGAATGCAGGGGGACTGGACTTGGTGGTCTCTCAAAGTGCCTTCCAGTTCTATTATACTATGATTTTATAACTTCGTGGACATTCGTGGGGCGACCCAGTCAAGCATAGGACAGTATTGGAGAAAGAACAGAGATGCTTGTTTGAAAATTTAACAAGGCAGCAATGGAGGCTGGCTTCACTGGTGAATTGGAGGTGGGAGACAACATTGCATTAATGCCCAAGAGATAGATAGGATGCATATGGACTGAGAGGGGTTTTGAAAGTAGCTTAATGGGCAATAGAAAAGGAGAAACTAATGGAGGGATGCAAATGCAAGTGTGATGTGGTCAAAGTGTTAGGCCTGTAGGAGAATGATCTATGCAGCAACATTCTGAATGGGTATGAACGAGGCAAGATTGGATTTGCCAAGGCAAGAGAAAAGGATGTTGCAGTGTTTGTGACACAAGAGACCAGACAGGAGTTCAAGCCATGTGGACAGATAAAGAAGAATGCATCTCAGAATGTTATTTTCAGCAAACCAGCAAGATTTAGACATAGCCTGGATGTCACAGATGACACCTGGGTTTCAGGTCTGAGAGACAAGCAGGATGATGGTATTATCCACAGCGATTGAGAAAGGAGAGTCAGTGCAGTGTAATGCTAAGAAGGAAATACTAGGACCGCTGTTTTAACATACTAAGCTTAAGCTGACAGCTGGGCACCCACAGGGAAATATGAAAGAGACAAGACTTTAGTTAGGTCAGAATGAGACAGGACTGGAGTACATGAGTAAATCTGAGTTGTCAATATAGAGATCGTAACTGATTTTGTGTCTGTGGATGAGATTAGCCAGAGATAAGGTGCAGAAAGGGACTTGCAACAGAGCCCTGTGAAACCCTCACAGAAAGTTGGAGAGAAGTGTAAGTCAGATTCTTCAAAGGACTTTTGTTGCTTCAAATTCCTACATCAGACTTCAACTGGCTGCAGTTAATGATTAAGAATTTCAGTCCCAGCACTTCCCAGTATTGGTGCCTAATGTTTAAGCACAACTGAAGTGAAAGCTATAGATTTTAATCATTTGCACTTGGTATTTCTTCCTTACACTGATTGCACAATGAAGTAAATACAGGCTATCTGTTACTGGAGATGGTGCAAAAAGCATCCATAGAGATCAAGTATATCTTCTTGAAGTATGATATAAAGTACAACCACTTTGCTTTCACACGCAGAGGGCTGGATCATTTTAAAAGCATGTACTTTAAATAAGATTTTCTATGAAGTACAAGACAGCTCTCTAGTGAAAGACTTACTAACCATATGATTACAGGAAATCTCAATAGAAGTTGAATGGCAAGATTATCAAGTGTTGTGAACTGACATTTATCTCAATAGAGCTATGCCAATTAACCCCAGCTCAGTGTCTTCATTGCAATACAGGCTGTGTATTTGACCTAAAAGAATTTATTTAAAATGTTAGGTAAGTTTTGAAACTAAAGATTGGTGTGTGACTCACAGGTATTTCACTCAGAGGCAAAATAAAATTGAACAGGATTTTTCTAGTAACAGAGAGGTAGCCATGTCAGTCTATACTCCCACAAAACAAAGCAGCAAAAATGTAGCACTTTAGTGTATCCATAAGACCTGTTGGTTGCTAGCCAAGATTTAGTAGAAAGTCTGATAGAAGTGATGGGGCACTATTCTAAAACCTACTAGTTATTAGTATTATATTTTGTTTCCTCTACCATTTGCTTTACTCATTTAGCTGGAA
The DNA here is from genome assembly GCF_033958435.1 of Carettochelys insculpta. Taxonomy (NCBI): domain Eukaryota; kingdom Metazoa; phylum Chordata; order Testudines; family Carettochelyidae; genus Carettochelys; species Carettochelys insculpta. Next base: position 304,686,587 of record NC_134137.1, on the reverse strand, counting down.
GGCAAACACATTCCCTGTTGATTATCCTCATTCAGCCATAAGCTTCTGCTACACATTTTGATTCCTAATATGGTAGCAAGAAGGATTTTGTATGAGTTCCAAAGAGCTCCTCTCAGCTTGTGGAATGCAGCAAGAAAAGAATCCTGCAGTGACAAAGATCTATGTACTTGCACTAATGAAGAACAGAAAATGGACTTCATATTCTCCCAAAGTTTCTGCTTTCACTGCTCTTTCAATCACCACTTTGTCTGACTTCACACCTCTGGTACAAATTGTTTCCAATTTTCCTGAACAGACCTTCTTGACCATTTCAAAAATCAGCTGTCTAATAACTTTGTTCAGGTTTTCTTTACCAAGTCTACTACATCAAGATGAAGTTTTTATTATTCTACCTTGTAGCCTGAAAGCCTGTTTTTGTCACAGTACCAGGGGATTAATTACAGCACAAGGAATGAAATGTTAGGGGTATTGAGGAAACTTAAAGTTTTAATTAAAAAATATTTTGAAACATTTTAAACTTTTCAGTGCTGTCCAGTGTCCTTTCACTGGATGGGGATAAGATTAGTTGTTCAGAATCAACTTTTGTAATTGTTATAAAATGCTTTCCAGATAATTTTCTGGCCAGTTCACCAAATCCAGAAATTTTTGCTGTTTGCCCAATAATCTTGTGTGGGCCCTGGTCACTGAAGAAATTTAATGAGTCTTGGTAATGTGGAGCTAGGAATTTATTTCATCCAAAATAATGAACAGTTTGTGGTAGTCTGGTTTGAGGAGTATTTCTTAATGCTATATCCTCTTTAAGTCTCCCTTTCCTGTTATTTTCCTGTTGTTATTGGCAACCCAGCGTCTGTAGAAAGGATGTCATAAAGCCAAATATTGTCCTTCCTGAATCTTACACTTATCTGTTTTGTGTGTTGTGTTTTTAATTTTTGGCAATAAATATCTGATCTTTTTAATTGACATCCACTTTTTTAAGATTCTTACTGCCACTTCTTGTAGCCCTGGATGGGCAGCAAATAAAAATTTAAGAACTAGATCTATTAATTTATTGAGTCCCAATTTTCAGCATTCAGGATAAAATGCCTGATCTTCAAAACTATTTAGGTACCTAAAAATTCAGATAGGTACCTAGTGGGATCTTGAAAAGCGCTTACTCCATTTGATTTCAAGGTAGGCACCTACATTAAAAATTTGACTCAAATAACATTAAACATTTTTCCACCTTAATGTTTTCTTGACACTTTCCCTACCTTGTATCACTCACAAGAAGCAGTGCCTTGGCTTGGATAGAGAACACCATCCACCCTGCCCCAGCTAGCGTATCATTTTGTTGAGCCAGAATACAAACATTTATCAGTCCTTCTACTCTCCTGATAAGTATAATAATCTCAAAAAAAATAAAAAAAACTAGAAATCCTTTCAACTGAAATTTTGAAGGTCTTCTGAAATTCATACATGATTTATGGATTGTTGGGTTTTTTGACATAGCAGATGGTCCCTTGATTAGACTGTGTCCAGATCTTGTCTCAGTAGAATGGCAAATAGACATATGCTGAACTGTTCAAATTTCATCTGAGTAGTCAGTGAACCACAAGATCTGCCTGCTCAACCATTTTCATACCGAATTGGATATCTGCTGTTTAAATGTGTAGTTGAAAACTAACATGTACCTTCAGGTTTCTGATGGTCTGTGCCATGTTTCACTGCCTCTTAAGCCAACATGAGATACAATAAGTGGCAAAACTGGAACATGTCAACCAAATAGCTATTCATATAGGTGAATGGCTGGAAGAAATTGAAACATCCTCAGATGCAATGGGCCACAAAATACTGGCCACATTATCAGAAACAAGTTTGCCCTTTCTCTAATGATTCAGTTTGCCAGATCTTCTTTTCTTATAACAGGAATAATGTTCTTGGCATTGGACTAGTCTCACCACAGTTGTTGATAGCCTTGAATAGTTTTCTCCATTCTGCCTGGAATATTAGCAGTTAAATGCTTTTTAGGACTTTTGTTTGTAAGACAGACACCTTTGCACCTTGTACCTGTCTGTAAATTGCCTTTCACACATATGGTGCTATACAGTAAATAATATGTTTGTGGTTCCAAACAGTTTCAACAGTTGCATGCATCTTTTGAGGTCTAAAGCTCAGTCACATTACAGTTGTTCATAGAATGCTTTATCATAAGTTAGTGGCTGCTATTTTCAAGAAGAATAACAAATAGCTCTTGAAGCAGTGAAGCTTAGTTCCTAGATGTATCTTTGCAAGTACTTGTGTTCCTACTCTGCTTTTTCTACCTTTCATATTTAAAGGGAGAGTGGAAAGAAGACAGTTTTATTATGAAACTGGAACATTGCTTTTCACAGGATTAGAAAGTTTTTGTTCAACCAGTTTCTTGCTACCAGCTAGCACAATTGCTATCTAAAGTTCCATTGAGACTTGTTTAGGAAGTGTAGCCCTGGTCATTAGTATTATTTAGAACTGGAAATCTTGTAATACAGCAAAACGTAAACCCTGAAAGCCTAATCTCCAAATAACATCTATAAGTTGTCTTAAACCTTTACATTAGAATAGTAAGGCACAGACTGTGGCTGAAAATAATAAAGGGCAGTGTGACAGGGCACTGAATCCCAGAAGGTGACACTGGGCAAGATCAAGTTGCTGGTGCAAACTAAGCCTAAATGAGATTGCAGACCACTAAAACTGAGGACAGGGTGTTGCCCTGAACTTGGAAATGTGGCCAAGTTTTGGCTGATTTTCTCTAGGGTGCGATAACTAACTAAGCCCTATCTAAACTTGGCCACTTTTCCAGTACATCCAGAAGTGTGGAGAGAGTATTAGCCAAAACAGACCTTTTCATGCCTGGAAATGCTTCTCATGCCGTCCCTCTGCCAGTTTCCTGTGCCTTACCCCTTTCAGGAGGAAACAAGAAGCACAGTAGCTTGTATTTGTCACTAGCCCCTGCACAAGAAAGCAAAGAGTTGGGAAGGTGTCTTCTGTACCTAAGAATGGAGAAATAGATGTCTGTATTTTACTGCTTTGGGTTTCAAAGGTAAGGTGGCTAATATAAGCTTTGAGATACTAAAGATTGCACCTGCCTTTGGGAAAAAGTTTTGTTAGCCTTGGGAAAACCAATACAAAGCTATTCCCAGTTTATTCAAGAAAATCCTGCATAGGAAAGGGATGTGTGTTGGGAGGGATCTGTTAAATAAATATTTTCTTCTGGTGTTGGTGACCCAGCTGCTTTAGTAGGCAAAAGCAAGACAACACCCATTCAAATATACTGAAGATCTGGAAGTTTTCCCAAAATCTGTAACTGCTAGGCAATGCAGACACTTAAAAAACCCACATCAGGTTTCCAGACTGAGAAGAAATTATTTGAACTCTTGGCTCCTTTTTATACAGAACCATTGATAAATAAAATGTGAGGTGAAAGTCATGATATGCTCTTGAAAATACATATCAGCTTTGATAAAGCATAACTAGGACTGGTTTCTCACTCAGCTGTGAAGTGTGGAGATCAGGTGTCTTTGAGAGACTTGTAGGTACAGAAGCTGTAAGAAGAAAATTCAGGACTGTGTTTTTTATTCCTTCTGTACTGCAGTATTCTTATTAGATGTCATTGATTTGATATTTTGGCTTAATGCTTTGAATCATAAAACATGCCTCTCCCAGGCTGTCAGAGCTCAAAAGACAGCATGTTTACCTAAGCTCAGCTAAGAAAAACAGTGTCAATAAAGCAGCAGAAATGGGCTTTTAAAAATAATTTTTACATTATTTTACCATCTCTAGTTTTGTACATTTCTCACTATAAATTATACAAATTAAAAGTATCTTTCAGGCCAGAGCAGTTGGTTTTCTGAGCTTTATAATGTACATAACTGTAAAGACGTAAGCTTTCAACTAAATGAATTGAATTGTAATCACTCTTACATTACTGTCCTATATCATCATCTACCTGTCCTCTCTGCTTTTTTTTCCAAAACACTTTTTTTTTTAGGCGCACAACAAACAAATAGTCCTGTTAGTCCAAAGACTAACATATTTCATTATTAGGTAATAAGCTTTCTTGGGTAAGAGTCACTTCTTCGGATTGGAGCAGATAATAAGAATCCAGGGTTTATATAGCAGGGATGATTTTTATTGTTCTTAAACCATGGATTCTTATTATCTGCTTCAATCTGAACAAGTGGGTCTTACCCACAAAAGCCCATTGCCTAATAAAAAAAGTGTTAGTCTTTGAGGTGCTATAGGACTGCTTGTTTTATGAAGCTACAAACTAATGTGGCTGCCCCTCTGTGGCTATTTTATTAGGAATATGTCATATCCAGTCAGACCCACGTTTGCTGAATTTGGGGAAAGAGTAGCTTCTAAGTAGAGTTATAGCAGCCTTTTTCTCTGCTTCTGTCTTCTTTTGAAATATGTTGCTTCCAGTTCTCTCAATGGGGCGGGGAGAGTGGGGAAGAGGAAGATTAATCCGAACATTGTATCATCCTTTTTTTTTTCTTTTTTTTTTTCTTTCTGCACTGAAAGGAGAGCCATGTTGATGTGCAGTCAAGCCACAAACCTATACTATGCTGATGCCAGCATTGGAAGACTGTCTCATGAAATGTACATTCTTGCCACAATAAATTGCTAATTGGACTTGTTGCTTCCTTCCTTTTGATAAACATTGTAGCTCACTCAGATTCTCTTTTCTTATCCTGTGATTGCCTGCCAAGTTCGAGATTGGATCAAGTCTTGTTACTTCACAGGTAGCAGGGTTTTCTTTATGAGACATTGTTTTGGTCTCAATTAGTAGTTTCTGGGAATATGGACAGGCGTTAACTAGAGATGAAGAAAAAATAAATCTGTCACGACATTTTAGGTAGGTAATGCCCCTCCCAATACAAGATTTTTCCCTAAAACAATATGTACTTAACAATGCTTAGTCCCCTACAGATTTAACCTATTCAAATTTTGGGACCTCAACCACTTTCTGTGAGAGACAATTCTGATGTAATAATTTCTTTTCTGATGTATGTTGAATCTAAAACTTCCTTTAAATAATTTCACCCCCATTTCTCCTAATAATATGCCACCTTTTGATGCCTTGACTAGTTCCTCTGCTCAACTTTCATTGACTTCCACATGGCATTGCAGTCCCACTTAGTGTCTGGCCAGGCTGAACACGTTTTTCCCCAATGGCTTCCTGATATTTCTAACCTTCTCAATCCCTTCTGCATTCTCCCTCTGTCCTTGCTCATATGTGCTCTGCCATCCAAGTTACTAATAGCTGTGAATTTCACTAGTGTCCTATCCTTTTGAGCCCCTCTTCTTCCATATCCATTAAACATAAGCATTAATAAGTTAAATAAAACCATATCCAACACTGTTATATCAGCAGCACCCCATTGACCCCTTTGCTTCAGTTTCATAAATTGCCACTTCCCTCTGTGTTGAGTCTTTCAGCAGGAACTCAGTCCTTTTGATGCTGCTTACAGCTGCACCATTTGAATTCCGGTATTAGGAAAGAGTCAACTGAAGCTAATATCTAGGCTTGAGATATATCCACTAGCTCATACTCGCCATCATTTAGTGTCAAGTCAACTGCAGTTTGCTTATTACCCACACTCCTTGTGTTTTTACATCACCACAAAGTATAATGCCATTGCTTTCTAGTTGTTGTTGTCTAAAATTGAAGGACCACTCCCTCTTCTTACCCAAACTAGAAACGTGCTGGATTTTTTTTTATCTGCATTAAAGCCCCTTTGAACTGAGTAAACTCATGCCCCATCTGATGCAGTAGAAACAGGTTTCCTGCTTTGTAGTTTAAAATTGGATTTGTAATCACCTTTACAAAGGTGCTGTACTGTTACAGCTAGTGGGTTAGTTTTGGCTCTGGATTAAAACATAAGGCATGTTTTGCTGCTGGGTACAGCCCACATTTACTACACTTTCTATAATCATTTGTTTTGCATATCTGCATATCTGTAGGTTGGTTAAAATGTGTGCCGATATTCAAGTGAGACAGATCAGCAGCCCTTTCTTAAGCAGTAAATATTACCTTACGCTCATAAGCACTAATCTGTGAAGTTTTTAACTAACTTTGGCGGTGGCAGGTTGTTTGAGGTTTGTTTTTCTTCATATAATGCATCTTTTCCCATCTGGAGTTCTAACATTTGTTGTACAATTCCACTTGGAAAGCACCATGGGTGGAATTACAACCTCTTCCTCTGTCTAAATAGGCCTCAGGCCACTATGAACAATTCTGTTTCTACTGTCTGCTTTACACGGTTAGCAAACCCACTCTGAAATTCTCAGCTGGGTAAATTATTGGCTCTTTGTCATTTTTCTTCCTTTCCACCAATGTTCTCAGTTTCTCTGGATTCAGCATTTTAATATCAACTTGGTATTCATGTAATTGTACAACAGTGAAAGGCTGTTATTTTAAAATCCTGTTTGGCTTCTTTCCCCATTTTAACTTCCTTTGCTGCCTAAAAGTTAGTCTTTATAGGGCTGAATTCACAAAGAAATTTAAGTGTGGGGATGCTGAGTGTTGCCACACCTAACTTCTAAGTGCCTAGAATAATCACAAGAATTCACAAGGTCTGAGTGAGGGTCCTCTCTGTTCAATGAAGAGAGAGAGAGAGAGAGAGAGAAAGGGACACTTTAGGCTAACTCTGCACTTAAAACGTTAAAGCCTGGCCACAGCAGCAGCAGCATTGGGAGAGAGCTCTCCCAGCATTTTGTGGAAACCACCTAAACAAGGGGCCTATCTCCACCCCTCTTCCAGACCTTAGCGTGAGTCCAGGCTGAATAGAGGCACTTTCCTCTGCTCGGGATTGTGAGCTGCAAACCTGCTCTTGAAGTTAGGTGCCTCTGTTGTTGGTTCTTGCAAAGGAGGAGCAGCTGTCTCATAGCCCAGTGGCCGGGTTCTTCACCTGGGCTATGGGAAATCCCTGGTTCAATTCTCGCCCACTGCCTAAAGAGGAAACAGAGGATTATATTTGGACAGGGGTGAGCGCTCTGCACTCTAAGGCTACGTCTACACATGCAGCCAACATCGAAATAGCTTATTTCGATGTTGCGACATCGAAATAGTCTATTTCGATGAATAACGTCTACACGTCCTCCAGGGCCGGCAACGTCGATGTTCAACTTCGACGTTGCTCAGCCCAACATTGAAATAGGCGCAGCGAGGGAACGTCTACACGTCAAAGTAGCACACATCGAAATAGGGATGCCAGGCACAGCTGCAGACAGGGTCACAGGGCGGACTCAACAGCCAGCCGCTCCCTTAAAGGGCCCCTCCCAGACACAGTTGCACTAAACAACACAAGATACACAGAGCTGACAACTGGTTGCAGACCCTGTGCCTGCAGCATAGATCCCCAGCTGCCGCAGAAGCAGCCAGAAGCCCTGGGCTAAGGGCTGCTGCCCACGGTGACCATAGAGCCCCGCAGGGGCTGGAGAGAGAGCATCTCTCAACCCCCCAGCTGATGGCCGCCATGGAGGACCCAGCAATTTCGACATTGCGGGACGCGGATCGTCTACACGGTCCCTACTTCGACGTTGAACGTCGAAGTAGGGCGCTATTCCTATCTCCTCATGAGGTTAGCGACTTCGATGTCTCGCCGCCTAACGTCGAAGTTGGTGCCGCTACTTCGAAGTAGCGTGCACGTGTAGACGCAGCTTAAGATAGTCTGAAATGAGTAGACCCCTGCCAAATTCACAACCTTAAAAACATGTCATGGAGAATGAAGTCTGATCTCCCCTGTGATTCCTGGCTATTGTCAGAGAGGGTTAGGCCTGGGGGGTCACCCAGCTGAGGGCTCCTACCCTGTACCAGGCTTCAGCTGCTAATCCCAGTGAGGAAGGACAAGACTTCCTCTTCTTCTGCAGGTGACACTCTCTGGGTCAGGTCAGACGCTTGTCTAGGAACCATCACCAGCTGCAAGAAGTGTCACAGATTCTGGCTGGGAGCACAGCTCTGAAGGCAGCATGGAAGTGAGGATGACACACATTCCCATGCTTTCGCTTTCTGCCTCTGGACCAGTGACTCTTTCATTATTCATTCACAGTGGAACAGCCTCCGCTAGGGATGCCCAGTGTCTGGTTTTCAGTTGGAACACCTGATTGAAATGGGATCCTTGTGGCTTCAGTTGGCATTGCTGACTGGGCCATTAAAAATCCGGTTGGTGCAGGGCTGGCAGGCTCCCTACATGGCTCAGTGTGGCTCCTGGAAGCAGCAGCATGTTCCTCAGGTCCTAAGCCAATGGGAGCTGTGGGGGAAGTGCCTAGGAGCTGGAGGGACATGTTGCCATTTCCTGGGAGCCACCTAGCGTAAGCATGACCCGCACCCTCTGCCCCAGCCTTGAGCCCCCTCCAACACCCACACTTCCCCGAGAGCCCACACAACACTCTTCCTCCCATACCCCTGCCCCAGCCAGTTGTCCCCTCCTGTATCCCAAATCCTTCACCCCCAGCACCATGCCAGAGGCTGCCACACCCTGCCCAAAGCCTCATTCTTCCATGTACCCCAACATTCTGTCCCAGCCTGGAACCCCCACACATACCCTAAAACCCTCATTGCTGGTCCCTACGCAGGGTGTGCATCCCCAGTCTAGCACTCATACACCTAACACCCAACCCCCAGCTAGGAGCCTCCTCCTGCATTTCAAACCCCAAGTCCCAGCCAGTCTCTCTCTCCCACTCCTGAACCCCAAACCCCAACCCCCCAGCCCAGGTGTACACAACCTGTGCCTCCGGAGCCATATGTGGCTCTTTAAGGACTTCTTTGTGACTCCCAAGGCTACAGCTGCAAAGAAAAAAAACCCTCCTGATTATTTTCAACAAATGATGAATGTCTAGAAACCCAGCTATGAACAACTCATATCTAAATAGCAAACAATGTGTGACCTTAAAACATTGGATAATCCCCCTTTAATATGTGCAGTGTATTGTGGGATATGATACTGTATCTGTGGTGTGATCGTGTTGATAATAAAGTCTTGATTTTGAAAAGGAAAAGGAAGCTTGTGAGATTTCTGCTGTAAAGGGCAACTCGCATTTTAAAAAAGAACACAAATTAAACATGAAGTAAAATTGGCATAATTAAAGTAGGTGTGGGAGTGAAAGTCAGGAAACAGTGGCACATACACACCCGTGAGGAAATAGAAAATGTAAAAAAGTTTGTGACTGTCCTGCAGTAAACATTCAGCGCATTGCAAATCATTGGGTGTGCACTGTTCTTAAAATAGGGGTTACGAAAAGTGTGGTTTGCTATTATTTATTAAGGACCATCTCATATTGACATGCATTGAGGTTCTTGAATTATTAATTTTTTTACCAAATTCAAAAAAAATGGCTCTTCTTGCTGTGTTGGTTGCAGACCCCTGTGCTAGACCAACCCAGTGAAAATGGGTGAGTGAGTGAGTATGGGGGAGAACAAGCAGCAGAGGGAGAAAGATGGAGTGAGTCGGGAGCTGGACCTCAGAGAAGGGGTGGGCCAGGGATGGAACTGTGTGGAAGAGGCAGAGCAAGGGAGAGTGGGCATGTGTGTTTAGAAAGTTGGCAACACTAGCTTCAACAGCTTTCTCCCCTCTGCTTTCATCAGCCTCCTCTTCTATTTGCTATTTTGTGTAAGCTCATCTATAGGCACTTGCTTCAGTTGGGGAAGTCTGAGCATGCTTACCAGACTAGCCTCCATAGACAAGTTAAGTGGAGGAACACCTATCTTCCCCTGGCTGTGAATTGCACTGAGGCTTAAGCCTCTGGATACTTGGCACAGGGCTGCAGTATACAAGCACAGAGGCAGTAACATAGGTACCCTGCAAACTTCTACTGCAGAAATGTAGACACTAAACAAGTTTATGCACCTAAAGGGTGTGTCTACACTAGCTGGCTACTTCAAAGTAGCTGGCACAATGTCGAAATAGCACGCATCGCATCTACACACACCGTGCGCTATTTCGACGTTGAAATCGACATTAGGCTGTGAGAAGTCGAAATCGCTATTCCCATCTGAAGATGGGAATAGTGACCTACTTCGATGTTCAACGTCGAAGTAGGGCATGTGTAGACGATCCGTGTCCCACTACATTGAAATATCGGGGTCCTCCATGGCAGCCATCAGCTGAGGGGTTCAGAGATGCTCTGCCCAGCTCCTGTGGGGCTCTGTGGTCACTATGTGCAGCAGCCCTTAGCCCAGGGCTTCTGGCTGCTTCTGCGGCTGCTGCTGCAACTGGGGGTCCATGCTTTGTGCACGGGGTCTGCAACTGGTTGTCGGCTCTGTGGGCCTCATGCTGTGCAGGCCAAGTGTGTCTGGGAGGGGCCCTTTAATGGAGCAGCTTCCTGTTGCCCCAGAAGGGCTAGTCCAGCCTGTGACTCCATCCGCAGGCTTTGCTGGCCCCTTATTTCGACGGAGGGTGCTTGTGTGTGTGGTCGCTCCACGTTTCCTTCCGGGGCGGCTCCGTTCGACGTTCTCCATTGCTACTTCGATGAACATCAACAGCACCAGTCCTGGAGAATGTGTAGATGATACGCGTCGAAGTAGCCTATTTTGACATTCTTACTTCAAAATAGGCTACTTTGACGTAGTGTGCTAGTGTAGACGTAGCCAAAGGGAATAGCGATACCTGAGCAGCAGACAATTGAATCGCTGTGGACCTGATTCTGGAATTTAGGCACCTGAGAAGACATTTAGGAATCTCAGTCCTTTCGTGACTTGAGCCCAAAAATGTGAATTCCCTGTAGTATAAACAAGTCCTTGCCATCCAAAAAGTTGTTGTTTCTGTAAAACACTCCAACCCAAAATTCATCACTCTGTGCTCCTCCTTTAGGCAGGCTTATTTAAAGACATGTAAGAGTCACTCAAGATATGTAAAAATATAGACCTCATTGGCAACAAATTCCAAGACCTGGTCATGTTGCATCTGGTTCAGACCTCCAAAAATCAGTCTGTAAGCAAACTCCAGGCTGGTCTTTGACAGGCAGTAGAATAGGCCTGAAGCTGCTCTACTTTGACACACAGTTGCATATGACACTCAGTCATAGACTAAAATGATCAATAACTCTGCCCTGTCCATGGCCATGGGCTATTTTCCCAGGGGGTGGAAAAGGGCCAACTTTCAGGAATTCCCCCAAGTGGCAGAATGTCCAGCATGCTTATTAGTCTGGCTTTAAAGCCTGTTTTATATTGCTGGGGCCACAGGTAGCACAGCAGTCGCCTCTGACTCAGGGAGCTATCATGGACACTTTGCAGACCATCCTTTCCCATCCCTAGCATCATCCAGAAGATAGTAGGCACATTGCAAGAGCTGGCCCGTAACCCTCACATGAGTTATGATGGTATGGAAATTGTGATGATGTCCCAATCAAGGAAATCTGAACACTGACTGAGGAATAAACATTTCTGATCAAATAAACTCCAAGGACTCAACAATCCTATTTTCATGCAAATATTGTTGGCAAGAAAACCAAAATATATTTTATGCCAAGAGAATTGGTTCTAACTAGGTTTTTCAGTGTTTTCCTTGAGACGTCAGCTGCTCTTAAAAGATAACCCTACATCTTGCTCATTTGTGGAGGCATGTAGAAGGCACAATAGCATGAGTTAATGAGTAGAAACTATAATTATTATGAAATCAGGAATGCAGCATCATATTTGTACTGAATCATCAGCATTATTGCTGCTTCCCCAGAGAGTTCAATCTTTTACCCTGTGGCTTTGCTTCCATTTCCAAGGTTTTCCTTTTGTCTGAAGCATATTGTTTTAGACAACCCGTACACGTGATCACTCCACACTCGTTAGACATTGGTTCTGAAACCTTAATCATCCCCTCCCACACACAAATTCACAAAATGAGAACAGTTAAGGCAAATTATGCGTGGCTTGAAAGCCACAAGCATCGTACTGACAAAGGAGGTGTGCTAAGGAGAGAGCAGATGTCCCAGGATGCCATGGGGAAGAAGCCACATGGAGGGCCTGCCAGGCCGTGCTCCTCCCTCAGGAGTGATGCTGCTTCTGACCCTCCACCAGCCTCTATTCAAACTTCTGCTCCACTTGCTCCAAATGCAGGAGCCAGCACAGAGCCCAGAGCAGACGAACAGCACGAACCCCCAGCACAATTGCCACAACGCTCTGTCTGCACAGTTGCTCCAAGGAGGCCTTGCAGCAGGCTCAGGGTTGATTCCATTGCCCTTCCTGCTATGACCTTTGGTCCAAATCTTTTCCAGCTCTTTGTGCAGCGGCAGCCAAGAGAGAGCAATTATAGCCCTCTGATCTCTGCCTCTTTATAGCTTTACCCTTCAAATCACCTCTAGTCTGAACATGTTCTGAGGTCCACATATAAAGCACGGATTTCCCAATGTGACTTGATTGGATACATTTTTGAGCTGTTCTCAACAATTCCTTCGGCTCTCTAAAACGGGAGCTGGGCTGAACACGTGACAGTCTGTGGTGCTGCTTTGTCATCAGTTTGGATCAGTGTTTCTCCTTGATGGTAGAATGTGCTAGTTAGCACCCTGACACCCTGAATTTCATAAACAAAACCATGTAATTCTAACCCTATGTTTCTGCTGAATTACCAGTTTTAATTGCCAAGTATCATCTGACTCCATTATTTTGTCATGTGAAACTTTGTGATTATGCAACTGCACTTATTACTAGATTAGACCAGCTTACGTTTTCCTCTATTATTAAGCATGCTGGCTCACTCAAGAGTGACAAAGTTGAGGAGGGAGGATTTTTTTTTTCTGATCTCCGCTCACTACTGTGCAGATTGATTTATTTTTAAACAATCAGCTACACCCTTAGGAAAGCAGTCACTCTTGTAATCAATTTCCAGTATTTTCATCTACAGTATTTTCCAAATTTGTCAAGTTTCTATCTGCTAGCTTTCTGTACTTTGATTAGATTGTGACAGAACAGAAGCATGACAAATGTTTATTAAAGATCAGCACTATTTCTATGTTTGTGTTCAAAATAAACCCTAGTAGTAATACCATTCCTGTTTGACTGCTTCACTGACATTGCTGGGCTGAACAGAGTTTGTTTCATCAGCTGGAAATTCCTGTGTTCTAGAATCCATTCTTTCTGAAGGAAAATAGTACTGATTTTTCATTTATGAATGATCCCCACAATTTAATTTTAAAATCCACAAGCAAAGGATCTCAGGCTTCATATTTTGTGTGTTGGAAAATTTTCTATTTTCATTTGCCGCGCCCAACTGAATCATGACCTTGAATTATAAGTGTTGCTGACACAAGAATTTGACTTTAAATGTGCCTTTTTCTGAGATACATATTATTTTTGCTTGAACATCAAACATTATTGTTTTTCTTATCTAACCGTTTAAATACTCCTAGTCCACAAATCAGTGGTGATCTGGGTATTAGTTTCGGCAGGATTATTCTGGACTCTAAAATCAATACCAGTGTGTTTACCACCTAGTTGACTCAACTTCAACTTCCATTTCAGAGGAAGCACAGATCTTTTGGTTTCTTTTAAATAACATCCTGACATTTTTACTCTAAACTTGAACAAAGCAAAGGATGTCAGGGTAGCACCCTAATACTTTAAAAGCTGCCTTGCGAGCCTCCCCTGAGATATTCTTGTAAAACCCAGGATGCACAATCTCAGTGGTGATTTTTGCATTTGTGACTAGAATGGCAAAGACAGAGCACCTGAGGTAGAAGTGAATAGTGTTTAATCCCACGGTCATTTTAAGATGAATTTAGCTGCTGAGAATAGCCAGTCCTGTTCTCCATGGAGCCCTGTCACAGGAGTAACTCCACACATGCAGCCCTCCCTCTTTCATGTGGACCAGATGAAATCCACAACCGAGGATTCCCTCATTGTGGAGGTAATCTGGGCCCCTGTCTCAGTTTGATCTAAGACAACTGATTCAAATTAATTCACTCTGTCTTATGAGATGTGACTACATTCACGCTGCACAACTTTTGGTCCTTGGCCATTGAGGTCGAGTCTCTGACCCTTACTCATGCTGAGTAGCGCTTTCTCAATTAAAAATACACTTAAGGTATCATTCAACATGAGGAACGCTGGCAGAACTGAGCCTTTGGTAAAACTAGAAAGCATAGCAGTCCTCACTCAACTTCATCACTGAAAATCACTTGCCCTTTTTTTCTGTGACTTTTCAGGTAAAAGGCCAGTCTACCATCATTATTTTTACTCTGTTATCCTGTGTTCATGCAATGGTTTCCGCCAGGCAATTTAAATTATATTAGTTTGTGAAAGAGATGCTTTTCACAAGGAATATCTTTCTTTTATTTATTTTTAATTGAAAAATTATTTCCTTTAAATCTTTACATATGTCACATTTTGCTCTGCAAAGGATGAGCTACAATCTCAAGGAAATATTTAAATCATAAATGTATAATACAATCTTTCTTTCCTAGTAGTTGGAAAAGAATTATGTAATGAAGTAAGGCAGTCTATTTTGCAGTAATGAGGAAGAAAAAACAAAGTAATAACTATGCCTTACAGGTTGAACATTTATTATTAATCTAAGGTCTATTGCTGCACTTCATTGCAGCAGTCTGTAGCCATCTGAATTGCTAGTATAGATTACACGCAGTGGTGACTGTCGGTCCCAAGATATAAGAAAGACAAGGTAGGTGAAGTAATATTTTTCACTGGGATTCATTCTTCTGTCAGTGAGAGACTTTTGAGCTCCACAGCGCTCTTGCTTGGGTTTAGGGTAGATAGTCATGGCACATCTACACCTAAACCACTGCACCGGCACAGCTGCACCACTCCTGCGGGGTTTAACAAAGATGTGCTGTGCTAGCCAGAGAGAGCTCTCTAGTCATTGCAGTTACCGGTTGTGGTAATAAACCATAACAATGTGTAACTCTCTCAAACCCACTTCGTCCTATTACTGCAGGGGTGGTAAGGGGCCACTTCACCTTTTCGGTGGCTTCCTGCTCAGTGGACTGCATGGACCCAAGTTAGCACTCAGATTCTGTGTACCATGTCTGGGAACAGTTGGAGCATAGGAATGGGTGTCACACAGGGCAGCAAGCTCAGCAGGAAGCCGCTAATGCCGGGGAATGGTAAGGAGAGATCTGCAGCCTAAGTCCCAACCTCCCTCCAAGCGGTTTAGGTGTCTAAATCTAGACAGGAGGGAACGGCCTGCCTCTGCCCAGACTCACACGCATTGGCTCTCTCCTGGAGTTAGGGATTTAAGAAGGCTTTGGAAAGGTGCCGCTGCCATGGTGGCAGCTGCCATCTTGGATCATCTCCCATCCCTTCCCTGATGGCCCTTATCTTCATCCTCCACTGCCTGCTGTGGAAAATAAATTTGAACTTGGCCCTCCCACCTCTCAGGAGAGTGCTCCAACCACTGGCCTCTCCTGGGGTGGGGTCTCTCAAAATTCTTTTCCAAACCGGGTCGCTACCTGCAAGGAATGCAATATGCATTTGCAGCGAGTGAGAGAGAGACTCTATAAGCCAGTGGTTAGTGGCATTAGGCTCCTGATTCTCTGCAACACTAGTCCTTTGCTTTAGTCATTTTTTTCCACACACCCGTAAAGCTTCTTTAGCATTTTTTCTAACCAGTCCTCATGCTGAAATGGTCAGTTTTACACTCAACATGGAGCCTTTGCAAAACTGACAGTCTAGATCACTTCTTTTTGGAGCTCAGAGAACCACCTGCTTTACACCAGCATGTCTCCCAAAGCCCAGGTGCTAAACCCCATGTTGAAGCTGCAGGGGAAATAACCCTGAGAAAAAGCCAGGGAAGTCTGAAAGCTTTTCACACAATACTTTCTTACTGTAGCACAGGAGTGAGGAACTTCTGGCATGCCAGCCATATGTGGTGCATCAGGGTTAGCTACTGGTGGGCCACCAGATGCTTTGTTTACGTGAGCATCCAGGCATAACCATTCACAGCGCCCAGTGGCTGCACTTTGCCATTCACATCCATGGACCAGGCCACCACTTCCCATAGCTCCCATTGGCTGCGGATGGTGAACTGTGGCCAATGGGAACTCTGAGCAGGGGCAATGCATGGGAAGGAGCACCAGGGGTCATGTGCCCTCCTCCCAAATGCTATAGGTGGGAGGGGCCAGCCAGCAGCCAGCCGGGGTCTTAGCAATGTTGGAGGGCCAGCGCCAGCATCAGGGGTTCACCCCCCCTCCCTTCCTTCCTCCCCACCTCGGCACTCACCAGCAGCAGCAAGAAAAGCACAGGAAGGCAACTCCAGGTCACACTGCTCTCCGGCCATGCTGCTCCAAAGGAGAGGACAGGACCATGCTCCCCACCAGAAGCAGAGCAACATGGCCAGGGAGCAGCCCTAGCTGGGGCTGCCTTGCTCAGCTTTCTCCAGTTTGCGGGGGGGGGTAGGTGGCTGGTTGTCCCCTGGGCTCCCTCTCACCAGTCGCCTCTGGCTGCAGGGCTGCACGCTTGCAGCTGCTCATGTAAACAGAATGTTTGGCAGTCCATAACTGGCTAACCCTGACAAATTGCATGCAGAACTTTAGGCCGGAGGTTCCCAACCATGCTGTAGCAGGATGCAATTATTCCCATTTTCTTCAGGCCCCGATTCCATCGGACAGACCTGAAAGATTGTGTGCTCGGAGTAAAGATAAGGAGAGTTAACAAAAAAGTGTTCAGTGGTTTTCCTCCTCCTGACCTGCTCTCTCTTTGATAGAAATGATAAGAACCTTCGCACAAGCTATGCCAAGAGTGACTTGCAGCTATCAGGGTTTCATCACAGCTTCTGTTGTTTTGCCCTAGGGGAGGCTTCCTTGTGGCTTACATTGCAGAATTGTTCTCTACAGCCACAAAGATTATTCATCAAGTCGAGGCCGCAGTAATAGACAGGCTGGTACAAACCAAGAGCCTGATTCTCTTTACCACTCAGCACTTTAACTATGTATGGGTGTAAAACAAATGACTTAAAGTTACCCCTGATTTACAGTGGTATGAGAGGGAACTGAGTCCACTAAATCAATTCGCTGAATCAAGAAAAAGAGCCATTGGACACACACTTGCATGTACGCTAAGCAGCAGGGCTGTAACAAGGGCGAGGCAAGTAAGGTACTTGCCTCAGGCGCAGGGCTGAGAGGGTGCATAAAACAGCCATAGAGCAGCTGCAGCTCCTTCCTTCATAAAAGCTGTCATGCAAATACACCTTTGATTGCCCTTTCTAGAGTGTTGTTTGATTTTGTTTGTGGTGGGGCAGTGCTAACAATTTAACCCTATTCCTAACAGCATTTGAAACAAAGCAGCAGAAATGTAGCACTTTAAAAACTAATAAAACAATTTATCCGGTGATGAGCTTTCATGGGCCAGACCTACTTCTTCAAATCAATTTCATTTGCAATCCCGACTGACATTTATAAGTACAGAGAGGCAGCCGTGTTAGTCATTACTCCAACAAAACAAAGCAGCAGAAATGTGGCACTTTAAAGACTAACAACATGATTTATTCGGTGATGAGCTTTCGTGGGACAGATCCTGAAGATTGGATCTGGAGAAGTGGGTCTGTCCCACAAAAGCTCATCATCGAATAAATCACGTTGTTAGTCTTTAAAGTGCTACATTTCTACTTCTTTGTTTTATTTATAAGAACGGAGGACCAAAAAAAAATTGCAGTAAAAACTGACAAATCAAATAGGATAGAAGGAAGGGGGTGAAAGGTGGGAGGATGTTAATTGTCCTGTCTGAGATAATTATCAGCATCAAAGGAAGGCAAGTAGTCCTTGTAATGGGTGAGGTACTTGATGTCTCTGTTCATGCCATGTGTTAATGTGTCGAATTTGAATATAACTCTAACTCACAAATCTCTCCCTCTAATCTGTTGTTAAATTCTCTATGTTCCAGCTAGGGGGCATCCCTTTCCAAGTTTCTCTCATGCAAAACATGCTTGCCTTTGGGGACCCCTCCTCCTGGAAGGAAATAGTGAGAGAGCCATCAGACACCAACAGGCACTGAGCCCATGGTTGTTGATGATGATGACCCCCTCCTCCCACACATTATTGCAAGAGAAAGGTGTTTCTACTAACATCATGGAAAGATGCCTCTGGCTGTTCCCTCAAAAGAAACTGGGGGCGGGGGTGGAAGGGTGCAATTTAAAAGTTGATTCGAGCCGAGCTAGAAACACAGCTGCTGCTGGAAATCCTACCACAAGCACCTGCCTCCTCCGGGTGCGGAATGCCCCCCACCGCAGACACCACGTGGGTTTACAGGGCCAGTGTGAGCGGGGGAGGGGCGAACTCCTGCCTTGTCTCTAACCAGAAGCACTGATCACTGGAGGTGCTAAGTGAAAGTCACAAGTCTCCCTGCAGCTAGGAGCTGGCCCGAACTAATGCCTCTCCGCCCCCTCAGCTGCTGCCCCCTGCTGTGCAGACACCTGATACTTTATCTGCAGAGGGCTTTGAAGGCAGCACGCACGGAGCTACAGCTGGGCCAGCCCCAGTGCATGTCACTTTTTTGCAGGGAGAAAGTGCAACCACAAAGGGAGAGCGCTGCTCAGCCCCAGTCTGCAGGGCATCCAGCTGGTCTGCCGCTAGCTCCCGGGAGGTGGGTGGCACATGACTGAGCAATGCTGCGGGGAGATCTTCCCCTCTCTTTCACACACACACACACACACACGTATGCACCTTTTAAAGGGATATGGGACCTGCTCGTTCCTGCAGCTCCTCAAATTTGAAGGGGCAGTAGAATTCCCCTCCCCCATCAGAGGAAAGGCTCCTTCATTTCACTTAAGCTGTCCCAGGTTCGAGGGGGACGACTGGCTCTAAGGGTCAATGCTGAGAGCCATAGGAGAAAGTTTGAACACAGCCTGTCTCTCAGCATTTTGTAAGTGAAACCTTAAAATTCCCCTAACTCTACAAGATCAGCCCCTGGCACCTGTAAGAGTCAACCGAGCTAGAATACCCTGCCACCGCAAAACCAGATACACCTGCCTGAGCTAGAGGCTTGGCAGGAGTCAGCTATGCCAAGCATTTCATCTGTGACTAGTTGAACCTTCTACAGTTAATTCATTAATATAATCTGGCAGAATCTTATCCAGATTTGGAAATCACCCTGCAAATATTTCTCTGCTTGCCAGTGACTGTAGCATCTAAAGAAGTTTCAGTAAACTAAAATTAATTAAGAACTATCTGTGAGCATCCACAAGTCAGGAGAGATTATCAAATAGGTCCATTTTATCAATAGAACATGAGGTAGCGAATCATATTAGTTTCAATGCAATTATTTATGAGTTTGCCTCATTAAAGGCTCACAAAGTACAATTATAAACAAATACCTAATATACCTGACATGGTGGTATTTTATAATTATATGTATTAATATATTATAATTATATATTATAATTATATATGTTATATATATAATTATATATTATCATTTTATGTATTAAGATATATATATGTGCTTATTGATTGCTTGTGCAAATCTCATAACAATAATAGATAAGTTATTGTTGTTATTGTTATGTACATATTTTCCCTTTTTCTACAAAATAACTACTATGATCATATAAACATGAGGGGAAGCAATTTTATATTCTTGCCTCAGGTGCAAAATGAGCTAGTTACAGCACTGCTAAACAGGCACAATTCCTGTTGGAGTTCTAACCCCCCAAGATATCATGTCAAAGCAGTAACTTCCCTGGAAGTTTAACTTGTGCAAAGAATCTGTGATTAGGTGGTAAGTCTATTCTGATGTGTAGCCACCAGCACTCACACAAACTTATAAATAAGGAGAATTCAGTAGAGAGTAGTAACACTTGGGTATACATATATGGGGCTGTAAAGAACACAATAGTCCCTTACCACGTTGTAAGTTGGCTGCTTCTAAACACAATCAAACCCAGTGCACATGGGAGTTTGGGGAAGCAAGAAGACCAGACCATGGGAGTACCTTGGGGTAAAACTGCTCTGCAGAGTTAGAGTGGCTGGGACTACCCTCCCAGAGCATTATTTTCAATGTTCTACCAGTGCTAGATGCCAGTTTCAGTGAAAGGGCCCCCCCCGTATAAGACCCTGGGCAAACATGTAACCAAGCCAGAGTTCATGAACTGAAGAGGTTGTGCTGATATGAGAAAAAGAGAAGAGTAATATCCTATGAAGCGGAGTGAGGTGGCATGTTACCTTGTCCTTGGGCAGGTGCATAAATGGATATAGCAAATTCTTACTGAAATGCCAAATATAACACTTGATCCAATGTCAGCCACTGTAAATACAGCCTTTGCTTAAATGACCATTTGCTATGAACATAGCTATTTTTCACTAAATAGTTATTTCAGGGATTACTCTGTACTGGGGTATTTTCTGTCACAGTGCAGATTTCTTGGTCAAGGAATAATCAAGGTCCAGACTCCGGAGAAATAAATATTTCCAGGTCCATTCAGAAGTGTCTTCTGGTCTAGATTTGACTGGTTGGCTACCCCTGAGCTATACAATACTCATTAGCTTGATTATCATGTCTTACCTGTGTTCTGTTTTTTGTTTTTTTTATTCATTGTAATTTATTCAGATCCCTATGTGAAAATCCATCTGATGCAGAATGGCAAGAGGCTGAAGAAGAAAAAGACAACAATTAAAAAGAACACTCTGAACCCCTACTACAATGAATCGTTCAGTTTTGAGGTACCCTTTGAGCAAATCCAGGTAATGCCAAACCCTGCTTTCCCTTTCTTCTGTATTCCATTTCTTAGCCTCTGTAAATATTTAACAGGAACCTTTGTAATTTTGAAGGGTTCATGCCTTCATTAGCACCTATGTGCTAGCCCCACATTACTTTAGATGAGTGTAACTGCTTCAAGAGGGAAATGATAACATGCACCGTACTTGTGAAGTGTTGATTCATCAGTGAAAAATGGATAACCGGCACTCTATGCTCAGAAGCAATGGATTCCAAAAAGAAAAATCAAACAGGAAGATAGTGCTAACTTGTAGGGACAAAACTGACAAAAACTAGTATTAAGTAGGTGTCAGCCATTTTTCCTGTATCATATGAGTGGTACCTGTGGATAGAGCTGTGCAGTTATAGTTCGCGTGGCTCCTCAATCACCCATTTTAAATGGTCACAGAGAGGTAGCCATGTTAGTTTGTATCTTCACAAAACAAAAAAGCAGCCATGTAACACTTTAAAGGCTAACAAAATAACTTACTAGGTGATGAGCTTTCACGGGGCTGACCCATTTCTGCATGGAGTAACCTGCTTACTCGTGAGTAAGTTAACTGACAGATCAAGAGAAGTTCAAAAGCACCTAAGTCCCATTTTCAAAAGCGATTTAGTAACCAGGTAATTATTGACATATCTTAGTATTTAGGCACCTAAATATAAAAGTGAATGGAAACTAACTGACTTACATGCTTTTTTAGCTCTGGCTCTTGGGAGCATAAAAGTCTATGGACCTCATCTTCAGGGACATTTCTTGTGGTTCTTTTAGAATGGTTTTCTTACTGCTGACCTCATCAGGGTGTCTCCGTTCAGCAATGTGCAGTTGGGGACCAGCATCAGCATTATATTTAGGTATTTTTTTATAAAAAACTATAGTTAGAAAGATAAGTTATGGTTATGTTACCTCCATTGTAGTAGCAGTAGGCATCCTTCAGTCTGCATAGACTATGGATCGCGCCCTTTACAGTTTCAATTGAGGACTTCATTTACAGTGTCTACTGTGACTATGAAGACCCACACGAGAGTGACAGTCCTTGCTGCATCTCTTGCAGATGTGGTGGGTGTCTGGCAATTCCTTATTGTGCTTTCTGTGCGCTCGCTTCTCCTCTGCTAGCTGTCTGATCCTCATCTTGCCCTTCTGAAGGCCCTTGTGTAACCCCTGCCTCCATCTGCTGCGGTCGTCTGCTAGTTCTTCCCAGTTGTCCAGCTCGATGTCTACCTCTCTGAGGTCTCTCTTGCAGACATCTTTGTAGCGCAACTGGGGGCATCCAGGAGGTCTTTTGCCAGAAGCTAGCTCACCATACAGGATGTCTTTTGGAATCCTTCCATCATCCATCCTGTGGACATGGCCAAGCCAGTGGAGCCGACGCTGCCTGAGGAGGGTGTGCATGGTTGGGATTCCAGCTTGCTCGAGGACGGCGGTGTTGGTCACTCTGTCTTTCCATGATATTCCAAGGATGCGCCTGAGGCAGCGCAAGTGGAAGACGTTCAGCCTCTTTTCCTGGTGGTCATACAGGGTCCAAGTCTCGCTGCCATAAAGGAGGGTGCTGAGGATGCAGGCTCTGTAGACTTGCATTTTGGTGTGAGTGTACAGCTTGTTGTTATTCCACACTCTCTTGCTGAGTCTGGACAGAGTTGTGGCTGCTTTTCCAATCCTCCTATTTAGCTCAGTGTCCAACGACAGGGTGTCAGTGATGGTGGACCCGAGGTAAACGAACTCGTGGACGACCTCTAACGTATAGTTGTCAATGCTGATTGATGGGGATTCAGCAATATCCTGACCGAGTACGTTTGTCTTCTTTAGGCTGATGGTAAGCCCAAAGTCCTTGCACACTTTGGAGAACTGATCCAGCAGTTTTTGAAGCTGGTCTTCTGTGTGAGACACTACAGCAGCATCGTCTGCGAACAGCATGTCTCTGATGAGGACTTCTCGCACCTTAGACTTAGCTTTCAGCCTTGCAAGATTAAACAGTTTCCCATCAGGCCTTGTGTGCAGCAAGATGCCCTCTGTTGAAGATCCAAAGGCATGCTTCAGGAGGAGTGAGAAGGAGATCCCAAACAATGTCGGAGCAAGCACGCATCCTTGTTTGACACCGCTCCTGATTCTGAAAGCATCTGATAATGCGCCATCATATGCAATGGTTCCTCTCATGTCTTCGTGGAACAACTGGATCATCCTGAGTAACCGTGGAGGACAGCCTATCTTGTGGAGCAGTTTGAACAGACCATCCCTGCTGACCAAGTCAAAGGCCTTGGTCAGGTCGATGAAGACTATGTAGAGTGGCTTCCTCTGCTCCCTGCACTTCTCCTGCAGCTGCCTTAGAGAGAAGACCAGGTCAAAGGTAGACCTCTCTGCGCAGAATCCGCATTGCGATTCGGGGTACACCCTCTCAGCAATCTTCTGGAGTCTGCCAAGGATGACGTGAGCGAACAGTTTACCAGTAACGCTTAGGAGAGAGATTCCACGGTAGTTGTTTCAGTCGCTTCTGTCTCCTTTGTTCTTATACAACATTACAATGTTAGTATCACGCATATCCTGTGGAACCTCACCCTCTTTCCAGCACAGGCACAGTAGCTCATGTAGGGGTTCCAGGAGTGTGTCCGCGGCACACTTGATTACCGCTGGTGGTATAGCATCCTGGCCAGGGGCCTTTCCTGCTGCAATGCTGTCGATGGCTCTCTTCAGTTCATCCACAGTCGGTTCCTGATCCAGTTCGTCCATTACTGGTAGGAGCTCAACGGCGTCAAGGGCTGCATCAACCACAACGTTCTCGCGTGAGTACAGCTCGGAGTAGTGCTCAACCCAGCGCTCCATCTGTTTGGCTTTGTCAGCGATGACTTCACCAGATTTGGATTTCAGAGGTGCCATCTTGTTCTGGGTGGGTCCTAATGCCTTCTTCATACCCTCGTACATTCCTCTGAGATTACCAAAGTCGGCACAGGTCTGGATGCTGCTGCATAGCTGGAGCCAGTGGTTGTTGGCACAGCGTTTCGCTGTCTGCTGTACTGTTCTTCTGGCCGCTCTAAGTGCTTGCTGGGTACTCTGGCTCAGTGAGTGTTTGTACTCCAGAGCTGCGTCTACACATGCACGCTACTTCGAAGTAGCGGCACCAACTTCGAAATAGCGCCCGTCGCGTCTACACGCGTCGGGCGCTATTTCAAAGTTAACTTCGACGTTAGGCGGCAAGACGTCGAAGTCGCTAACCTCATGAGGAGATAGGAATAGCGCCCTACTTCGACGTACAATGTCGAAGTAGGGACCGTGTAGACGATCCGCGTCCCGCAATGTCGAAATTGCTGGGTCCTCCATGGCGGCCATCAGCTGGGGGGTTGAGAGATGCTCTCTCTCCAGCCCCTGCGGGGCTCTATGGTCACCGTGGGCAGCAGCCCTTAGCCCAGGGCTTCTGGCTGCTTCTGCGGCAGCTGGGGATCTATGCTGCAGGCACAGGGTCTGCAACCAGTTGTCAGCTCTGTGTATCATGTGTTGTTTAGTGCAACTGTGTCTGGGAGGGGCCCTTTAAGGGAGCGGCTGGCTGTTGAGTCCGCCCTGTGACCCTGTCTGCAGCTGTGCCTGGCATCCCTATTTCGATGTGTGCTACTTTGACGTGTAGACGTTCCCTCGCTGCGCCTATTTCGATGTTGGGCTGAGCAACGTCGAAGTTGAACATCGACGTTGCCGGCCCTGGAGGACGTGTAGACGTTATTCATCGAAATAGACTATTTCGATGTTGGCTGCACGTGTAGACGTAGCCCAGGAGTGCAGCGCGCTTCTTTTCAATGACTGGAATCATCTCATCGGAGTTAGCTTCGAACCAGTCGTTCATGTTTCTAGCTCTTCTTCCAAACACTGACAAGGCTGTGTTGTAAACTGTATCCCTCAGATGTTGCCATTTGGATGTCACATTGGCGCCCCCAGGGCCGCTGCGCAGATTTTCCTGGAGGGTCTCTCTGAACTTTTCAGCTTTCTCCGAGTTTGCCGTCTTTCTGATGTCAATGCAGGGCCTTCCAGCAGATTTAGAGAGGTGCAGCTTCTTGGGTCTCAGCTTGAGCTTGGAGCAAACTAGCGAGTGATCTGTATCACAGTCAGCACTATGATAGCTGCGTGTCAGAAGGACGTTTTTGAGGTTATTACGCCTAGTGATGACCACATCTAGTTGATGCCAGTGCTTCGAGCATGGGTGTCTCCACAACACTCTGTGCTGTGGCTTACTTAGACTGAATACTGTAAATGTGGCTGTGACCTCTGGTATTTTGGATGTAACGTTCATTTAGATAAACTTCCACTAACATGTTGAATAATGGAATAATGGTTATATCCAGCCCACGGTCATTAAAGAGTGAGAGAAGAGAGGGATCATGGAGATAAGGCAGAGCTGTCAAAACTAATAGAAACAGCTCGTTAGCAGCACCAATGGGAAACATAAAATGGGAGTAGAATAATGTCTTTCAACAACCTCATTGGAAATTCAGATTTTGTGCCCTTAATTGGAATGTGTATTTGTCAGCAATCTGCAGCAATGCATAAGCATAGAACTGTGCAAAAGACAGATGTGATCTTGGAACCCTTTTTTAAAAGGAGGACTTTCACAGTGAACTGCAATCTTAAATGGTGCTGAGCTAACCCCACAGGAATGTGAAATCCTATGCAGACCAAGAAGAATATAGGCAACTTTCCTTTTGTGTTCTGCATGAGTTCAGCTATTAACCTCAATAGTTTAGTCTCCATGTCCTTTCAGTGTCTGGCCACACTGCTGAGATTGCTAATACAGTTTCTTATTGGTTTGGGTGGTCTTTTGTTGTAATATCCACAGACATTTGCAGTGAAACCTACATTTCACAAAGGTGACTAATCAATCACCAGATGGCAAGGATTATCAATCACTATAATCTGTGCTGATTTGAAGCAGTGACCAGAAGTTGAAACACATCTCCTGATCTGTTCTCTGAGCCCTCCCTGCCCACTCATTCAGCCCCACACCATTGTTTGTGCTGTGTCCATCCTCGGAGTTATGATAGAAACAAAATTCCACTAGTTATTAATCTAATGGTTTCCAGTAATATCACTTGCACCATAGTAAGAATTTTTCCACAATCAAAGACCAGCATAAAGCCATTACACTTCGGGAAACCATTTTACCCTTCACCTAATACACAAATATTCCTTTACACATTCTCTCTCTCTCTCGGTGGTCACTCAATAATGAGCAGGACATCCTCGCGTCCCCTCCTATTTGTGAGCCTGTTGACAGCTGACCAGCTCGATTCTGGAGCCACAGATCTTATCACAGAAGGGGCAGGTGTTTGGCACCTGTTGGAGGGGAGCAGAGAAGTTTTTGACATTCTTTTCTTCTCCTCCACATCTCTTCATGTGCACTGCTGCGGGACCTCTCAAATACTGCCACCCCCTCACAGATTACCATTCTCCACTGGGGACAGTGCTGGCCAAAGCTCTCCCCAAAGTCAACACCAGTGCTGTGCTTTTTCATGTGTGCCTTCAGCATGTCCTGATATCACTTCCACTGCACCTAATACATAAATATTCTTTTGGGGCTATCATTGGCAATAAAAGCAAATATACTGCAAGCAACATTATGTTGTAAGACATCATTCTGGCTTCTAGAACTAGACGCATGAAGGATATTGCATTTTATCATGAAGGGTCTTGGGGAAGACAGTCTGAATTTGATATGTACTTTTGTCATAAATGATTATGTAAATACTTACCTGCCTGGAGCTGTCATATTCTCTCTGGCTCATTGATGTGTGCACTCTCTCAGGAGAAGGGGCTATAAAGAGTAGTCATTATGACTCTGCTCTTGCAGCCCTTACTCACAGGTATAATCCCATTAATAGTAGTGAGACTACTACTGCAAGTAAGGACCGCAGGAGCAAGCCTTTTTAGAATAAAAGGCTGACTGGCCTGTTGGCACTAAAAATATTTTTCTGTGTAAATCAAGTTTTCCCATAATTCATAAAATCTACCTGTAGAAATCAATCCCAGTCTGTCATGAATCCTGGAGCTGTGTACCTTTATAATAGCACAGAGCAGTCAGGAGAACAGTCATACATCTTTTAAAATGAAAATCTCAAAGGGAAAGTGGATACAGTTAAGTCAAATCAGCCTGAGGCTGGTTCATCTCAGATACTACTGAGGAAAACCCAGTTTCACTAGGGGAATAAGTTATGTTGTGCTACTCAGACAAATAGTAAATGAGCACTTAGTAATGAGCAATAGAGACATCCTCAGAGTCACTTAGATTGGGCCATATGAGAGGTGATACATAAAATGATGTAATTTCCAATCTCTTTCCAACCCTCTCAGCATGTAGATTGTATTATCCTGACTTCCTTAGATTCTCATGCACCTACATGTAATTGACTCCCTTACATAACAACTCTGAATTTGGTCTCCTGAGCCTACATTGCTGTAATTAACATGCTGAAGGGCTAGAAGAGAAGCCTAGAATACCAAATGCAACTAACAAATAGGCAAGTCTAAGAAGCTGTAAATGTCAGGTTGCAAATTACAGTTCTGAATCTGACCCTCTGAGTTTGTGCATGTAACTTAAACGGGGGGAAGAGTGTAAATTACATCAGCGGTGAGACCTTTAGATTCACCTCCCAAATTAGCCCTACAAACCTATGTCAGTCTAATCATCTTTCTACAAAAAGCACAAGGGATTTTTTTTTATTTTAACATTTCCTGAGCACCATTTGAATAAGAAATTTAATGAGAAGGATGCAATAGGAAGGACTTCAATGTTTTCTGGTTCTAAACCCACCCACAGTAGTTTTCTTGGAGAGTGCTACTTTTTGTCTTGTTTCGGTGACCTGACTCCTATTCCCAGCTCAGCCATTGGCCTTCTTTAGAAAACTGAGGTACAGTGAGGGAGAAATGAATCACCCATCTGTAAAATGAGGATGATCATACTTACCTTCTTTATAATTCGCTTTAAGGTTTATGAAATTCACTATATAAGATCTAGCCAGCATTATTATTGTCTGTATGGGAGGGTGCAAAATCTACATGTAGGTAAAGTGTACAGTAGTCATTTCACATGCTGTCTGGCTGCCTGCAAAAAATAAAATAAAATAAAATAAAATAAAATAAAAAACCACCAGTGTTCTAACTCCTTTGTTAATCTGTTTGTTTGAGATTATATATCAGAAGCCAAAATAGAAGAGAAGAAACAGCTTTGTTTTGGCTCTCTGGGTGGGTTCCTTCTCTGGAGACTTGTACTTTGCAGTCATGTTTCCTCTCAAAAGCTGCTTGACATAATGAATGTTCCTTGAAGATGTAAAGCTCTAACTCTGCGGTGTCCAGTATGTTATCTACACGCCACACATGGTGAATAGGACACTGCATTGTGGCGAATGCATGCGTACCTAACTCATAAGAAATAATAATTCTTCAAATTCATCACACATGCTTAAGATGATTAGTACAGGTACTCAACCAGGTGAGGCAGCCAGCCAGCCAGCGGGGAACCCCTGCAGGCACTGACATTGACTTCTTGAATTTTTTCAGGCAAAAGGGACTAGGAACAGAGGGGATTTTAGCCAGCAGAGGCAAGTCCACACAGCTTATTCACTGCCGGCAGCAGCTTCTGCCAGCAGGGAGATCTCGTGCGGCTATGCTAATTAGCCATGTGATTATGCAAATAAGCAGCCTATACCTAACTATAGCATTTTACTTCACACACCTAACCCCTCCTTTCTGGGCCCTTTTAGCCAATCACTGCTGTCTTTTAGAATATTTGTAATGTCATGTCTTCCAACATACAGAAACAGGGGCGACATCGTCTTTTATTTGGGAGTAAATGAACATAGAGCCAAAAGGGAGGGTGGAGACCTCTTGGTACAGCGGGGGAGACAACTTAAGGTAAAAGAGCCATGCTACACACCAGCTGTGTGTCCAAGATCTAGGGTGCATGACGCACACTGGAGTATGCCACCTCTTGAGTTGCATTATGTATTTGTTAGCCACAAAAGAGAATCTCTTCCACGTAGAGTGCATACCAAGGAATTGGCATGGCTGGTTTGAACTTGCTTTCATTCATAGGTGTTTCTAACCTTTGCTTTCTAAGACTGAGTTTTCATACCATTGGGAGTCTGCTACTACTTACTATGCCACCTACTCACCAACCAACTCTGAATTCCCGTTCTCTACTGAGTCTTGTGTCTGTTTACCTGAAGATCTTGCTGACTGCTCTTTCTTATCTCCTTTTAGAAAGTGCAAGTTGTTGTGACTGTTTTGGACTATGACAAGATTGGCAAGAACGATGCCATCGGGAAAGTCTTTGTGGGCTACAACAGCACTGGTGCAGAGCTACGACACTGGTCGGACATGCTGGCCAACCCAAGGCGACCCATTGCACAGTGGCACACCTTACAGCTGGAGGAAGAGGTGGACGCCATGCTGGCTGTCAAGAAGTAAACAACAAACAAAAGGAAAAAAAGAAGCCTTTCTGCATTTGCCCACATAGTGCTCTTTAGCCAGTATCTGTAAATACCTCAGTAATATGGATCCTTTCATTTCCAGCCATGCGTCCCTAACACAGATGAGTGGTACTTAAATCCTGTTTTAATTTGCACAACTTTAAATGTAGAGAGCCTTCTAATGGCCTTTCATCTCACCACTGCCCCCGATCTACTCTTCTTTTAAGCAATATGATGTGTAGATAGAGCATGACAGAACTTATTTATTGTATCACACAGTTGTATATACCAGTATGCTGAGAATTTATTTCTAGTTTGTGTATTTGTATGTTGTAAACGTTTCCTAATCTGTGTATATCTAGATGTTTTTAATAAGATATTCTATTTTAAATTATGTAAATTGACTGAGATATAGGAGAGCTGATAATATATTATAGGGTAACTATTGTAGCGTCTGCATTCCGGCAAAAATTCCAACTTGTAAGGCACTAGTAGTGTTACACTGACATATTAAAGGACAACTTAAATCTGAGCTTTCAAGTGAACCATTAAAAATAACAAGATATGCTTACACAGTACACCTTGGAGGGGTGAATCCAATTTTATAGACTTCTTTCACAGGCAACTTAGCATGATCTGAGCAGCTCTGCGGCTGACCTCAAGGAAGCGTAGCCAATAGATATCATTTTTCTGTATATATTTAAAAAACTGAAACCATGGCTTTACACTGACGATTGAAGAATCAGTTTCATGGGAGATAATTTCACATGACAGGAAGGGAAAGGTGGGGGGAGGGAAATTCAGCAGTAATGAAATGCTGCATTGAACCATGAAAAAAAAGTAGCTCTCCATTATCACCTTTATACAAAATTAACATACTGTGAATTCCAGTGGTGATTTCACATTCTAGGATTCTAATGAGTTTGCACATTAGACTTTGTAACAAAATATTTTATTATACTAACTCAGATTAGAAGGAATGCAGAATATTTTTAAGCACAGCCGTGTATGTTTATTATACAAGTTTCATGGTGAACAGACAGTATTGTAATCCCATCAGAAAGACAAAAATTAGCCATAGTTCTGAATGCACTTCAAAGTAAGCCAAAAGAGAACAGCTAGTGACCTTTTTATATACTATTTATATTTAAGTTTTAATTTGTCCTTTAAAAGCAAGTGAAACGAAACACACAAGTTCAAGAACACTGAAGCAACCTCTTATGTATAGTAGATGCTCGTTTCAGGAGGAGTTTTTAAATGTTCTCAATGTTATTATGTAGTAAATGGCACTATTATAACAGCTATTAGTCATTCCATAAATGTCTTGAAAGACTGCTCTGTGTACCACTGTAACTGCCGTGTGTGCTTAGACGTAGTTTTCTCAGTGGATAGCAATCAATTTATTCTGTAGTGATATTGTAATAATACTGCCATTCCCTTCTACTGCACTGCCGCAGGAGTGCATAGCACAAGCAGTTCTAGTTACTATGGACCAATTTAGAACTGACGCGCTATGCGTAGGACAAGGATGTTGTATAGAGGACCGCACAGCATTTTGTCGAGCACTGTGCAATGTTCCACATTCTGCCCCATCTCACCCCCCGCCGCCCCACCTCCACCTTGTGAACAGCTTCATCTTATGGCTAGACAGCATATGATCTCAGATTATAGAATTTCATCCTGTCATTTGGGGTGTTACATTTTAGCTCAGCTCTCATCCTTTGAAAACCGCTATTATGGCATGGATTGTGAATATAATGCTTTGAAGACGTAGCTCTTTTCAGTACCACTAAACACCAAAAAAATGTGGCACAATAAACCTTTCAGAGGTAGGATTGTGACTTTCTTTACTATAATTTCAGGCTGTGGCTTTAATTTTTTTTTCACCTAAACATTGATGTGACCAAAGGATTCTATACTGAAGAATAAGTTCCCCAGCCCCCTCCAGATTTGACTTATAAGCGATAAGACATAGCCCTGCAGAGTTCATTAAGCCCAAATGTGGAGAGCCAATGCCATGCTCATTAGACTGGGAAGCACAAAATGACCATGAATCAAACCTCTATACTCTCGCGCTCATTCCAAAATATAGCAACACTGGTCATTTTTAAGGGTGTTTCTTTTTTACATGCAAAGGCACAACTGAGGCACATTTTCAGCTAAACGTGTATACATATAGAACCATCAAGCTGGACTATTTTTAAAGGACCAAATCTCACCTGAGACAGGAACTAGGCTGACAGAGTTGCATCAAACAACAGATATTCAGCTTCACAATATCCCACTTAAAGTTGCTCATTCAAGAAATCTGCAGGTTTAAGCTGCCAGAGCTGATTCATTCTGTTAAGGTATTCTTAGTGCATTCTCTTCCGACACTGCCAGACTGAATGTCACCATAGAATTGGTTTGTAATGTACTATGATTCCCAGAGACTGAACCTGCTATGTGACCAAGATGACATTTTCATCCTCAAAGAAGCCACATGTACCTTTCTGGCAAAGCTGTGTAAAGTATTAGAATCTGATGCTGTAGAAAGATCCTAGTTGCCTTTGTGTATATTTACTGCCTGCTTGAGTGTTTCTATGTGTGGGTTTTCTCTGTATCTTGTAGAAATGTTGGGGTGTTTTATCCTGCCATACTGCTCGTCACCCACGAGCCGACAACTTTAGCTGTATTTTACCTTAATTTTTGATGAGGTGGTTTATATTTTGTTTCACTTTGTGTAGTGACTCCCCCGGTAGAGTTGTCATTAAAATAACATACATATTACACAGATATTCAATAAAAATGTTTTATTTCCTGTTGATGTCAGCATTTCAACTCTTTTGATTTAAAATGAAAAAGACGTTGCTCTCTAGTATTTATTAGTGCAGTCACAAGCTTGGTTTTGCCCTGGTACAAGTGGACAAGTAGCCAAAATCTCAAACTTAACGGCTGCCTGGTAAATACACGGGCTAACTATGAAGAAAACCCAAACACTGTCAATGTGCTCCCATTATGTTCTACCAGTCGAGGGCAGTAAATTGTTTTTACAGCTCTGTTATTGTTTTCCAAAGCACTTGGAAGTTTTGAGTGTTTACTGGTGTCTAACATATAATTTAGAACTCACTTACTGCCCTAGGAGGAGAGAGCTTCTAATCTATACAGAGGCAACACGTATGCCCACCCAGCCAGCTTCCAGACATTTACTTTGTGTTAAAATGACAAACCTTAAAAAAAAACATCTTTTTTATTTAATTTCCACTCCAGATACTGAGGTACTTGACTGAAATAGCTGCTGGAACTAGACCTGTGAAAAGACAATGCACAAACAGGTTAAAATTTAACTAAGTCCATCCAAGGAGAATGGTAAAAAAAATGAAGTAAGTTGCAAAGGGCAGCTGTTGTTATCATTTGCAAATATTTATCATCCAGTGGGATCCCACTTACTGTCATTGCTTTCCTAGTCTCACACTAGGAGGTGACAGTTTTGTTGGATCCCACGAAGTGGAAAATGTTGATAAATAACTTTTAGCAGCAGCTTCTGATTACATTGCCCCACCATTTTCCAAAAAGTATCGCTTCTTTTCAGCTTAGCTTTGTGATTGTTTTTCTTTATTTGCGCAGCCCCAATTATTTTACACTTGTGAGGTATATTTCTCCCGCATCATTTTATCACATTTGCAACTGAGCCTAAGAGTAGTTTGCCTGGGGCCTCTTTAATGTCCAACTAGCATTTACAGCACACAGTGGTGGTAGACTGGTTGCCTCTCTCCTGGAGGCCTTGAAGCACCAGCCCATTCCTATTCAGTAAAGCAATTATAACAAAGAGAAATTAAGCCTATGCTCCGGTGCTTTGCTCAAAAGGGACAGACTTACGCACCTGCTTAAAAGCTTTGCTAAATGTGGGGTTCCAATACTTCCCTTTCTAAATACAAATGGCAGCCTTACAGTCAACATTTAAGGCCAAATGGGACCATCATGCAGCTAATCTGAAGTCCATATAGTGCAAATAACTAAAACCATCCAGCAACCACACACCGAACTGAAAATCAGACCAAAATATTGCAGCCTACAGGAGCCTCGGCTGTTTGTGCCACAAAGGGGACCAAGGTGCTTCTATGCCTGAGCACTCCCCCTCCCCATACACACACAAACAAAATGGCAGGGCAATGCTAACACGGGAGGTAATCCTGGCAAGCAGCCCCTCACCCATATTCTGTGGTTCCCAAACTGTTCAGCATCACATATCCCTTTTAGATTTCTGAGAAACCCTCACTCCACCTCTTCTTTACCATCATCCAACCGCCTTTAACAAAAAATTCAATTTGTAATTTAAAATAAACACAACATTGATCTAAAAATGTTCTTTACAATTAAAAATAAGTACAAATCGTTTTTCTTGGGCCCTTGCAGGTGCCTGCTGCAGCCGCAGCTGGCCAGCTGCCTGAGACCCATGCTAGCCGCCAGAGCTGCCCACACCAGCCGCTCATGTGCTCAAGCCCTATGCTGCCAGAGCCGCCCACCCAAGCTGACTGAGCCCACGCTGCTAGGGCCAGCTGCCAGCCTGAGCCCTGTGAGCTGCCTGCCTGAGCTCCATGAGCTGCCCACCAAAGCTCGATGTCACCTCAAGATCCCTGGTCCACCCTGCCCAGTAGCCCATGTCCAGCCCTGCTGCTGCAGAGAAAGATTTAAAAAAAAAAAAAAAACTGAACACACTGGGTAGGGAGAGAGCATCCCCTCCTGGCCCCTGCAGGCAGCCAGCTGAAATCTTGCAACTCAAGCTTTTAGACTCATAAAACAAACCAAAAACGTGCCTCAGGGCTCCTAATGCCTGCTCCCTTCCACCACAAACAAGCCTGTCATATAGTTGCCCTCACAAGTTTGTCCAGTTCTCACTTAAGTTGTTTGCCCACCCTTTTGCGAGGTTGGGCCATATTCTCACCCTGAGCTGATTAGAAACCATCTGATGTCCAGCCTGTATTTGGTCATGGCACCTTCACATTTGTTCTTGTGGCAATATAGGTCTTCAGCACAAATAGCTTTTCGTTCTTCCTGGTCTTTATTTGTCAAGAGTATTCACATGCCTGATCAGGTTGTTTTGTTTTGTCTAGCCGGAACAAGACACACTCCCTTAGCGAATGGCTGCCCTTCCCAGCAGCTAGAAACAAGGCTGTAAAAATCAATGTGTGTGTGTGAGAGAGAGAGAGAGAGAGAGAGAGAGAGAGAGGCTGCTGTTTGCACTTTTGCCAAAGCCATGCTTCTACTCCCCTCCCCTGCAAAACAAGCAGGGTTTACTTTGTCCGCAGAAGAGTGCTCCTGCCCCATTCATATGCACTTGCTTGCGGAAAAAAATATTCATTTATGGAAAGGGGGTTTGGGGCTTAAGCATCCATGACCCCTCCCCCATTACCTTAGTAGTGTTTCTCTACACTTGCTCTCATTAGGGTGACCAGACATCTCATTTTTACAAGCCCACATTTACGCCTGTGTGCACGTCCCTACTTTTGCTTAAAAATTGGCAAATTTTCCCAATATTCTCTCCCCTCCCACAGTAGTGGTGGGCCCTACTGCTGTCCAGCTCCTTGTTCATCAGCCACCAGGGGTGGATGATGGGGGTGGGAGTACAAGGCTGGCAGTTGTGCGAAGTTGTAGCATGTGGAGCCAGCTGCTCCCTCAGACCAGTCCTTGCCGAAGTGCTTCCTCTTGGCCAGCAACCCACTTCCCCACCCCACCCCCACCCAATCCCAATCCCATTTCCAGCCAGCATTGGCTGCTAGGTAAGGTGGCTGGTGAATGCGAGTGATGGGTGGCTGGTTACTTGTCACTCCCCCACTGCCCACCCATCAACCTTGTACTTGTGTCCCATCATACTGCTGTGCCTGCTCACTAACCCCAGCGTCCCCCAAAATCTTGTTGTCCCCCCCATTAAGAACAGAAGAATGGCCATACTGGGTCAGACCAAAGGGCCATCCAGCGCAGTAGCCTGTCTACCAACAGTGGCCGGTGCCAGGTGCCCTGGAGAGGGTGGACCGAACACAATGATCAAGTGATTTGTCTCCTGTCATCCATCTCCAGCCTCTGACAATCACAGGCCAACCTCCTGCTCCTGGCACTGTGCAGAGTACCAGCACGTGGTCATTCAGCTCGCCAACAGCCTGGCTGTCAGGTTCCTTCCTTCCCCAGCCACCCCACTGCCTCAGGCTGGGCTGGCAGTCATGGAAAGATCAAGACGCTCTGGCCAAGGTCACTTGCCAAGAGGGGCCTGTATATGCCAAAGCCCAACACAGTGCTGGCATTGGGAAACTTCACTGTCCCTCTGAGCTGTCAGCTGAGCTCTGCAGCAGTGGGGAAGAAACTATTTCCAACCTGTTTATGCCTTGACCCTTGCACTTCCTGGGGGAAGGACCTAGGGCAGGGGCTTAGCACCTTTGTCACACACTGGCCTGGCCCTAGGTCCTGTCCCCAGGAAGTGTGAGGCTGTTCGGTCCCCTAATCACCCTGCCTTAGTCAGCTCTCTGGCCTGGTTGGCTGACACACACACACACACCCCCCGCAGTCATGTTCCCTGGGCCTGGAGCCTGCATCATCCTTAGTAACTGACCCCCTTCCTGTCTATGCTGTAGTCAGTGGACAGGAGGTGGCTGGATTACGTCAGGGGCCAGCAGCAGCTTGGAGGTGTTAGCTAGCTTTCTATGGGCAGGAAGGAACAAGCTGCTTCTAGCCATGTTAGTGTGTGGGCTACGCACCTCTTCACACAATGCCCCTCCACCATCTGGTAGCAGGTCCTGTACATGCCCTCCTGCACAGTGCTGAAATGCTGCTGCTGGACATGGACTTGGGTGAATCCTTACGGAAATCTAGAGTGAGGGGCCTGTGACCCTGTGTGCCCCCCACATGTTGCCTCAAGAAGATGCAGTAACAGATCTGCCCCAGTGGGCCCAGCCAGGCATGGAGGATGGAAAGCACTGGGTTGGGTTATATTGGTTGGCCATTCCCCCTTACTATATGAGAGAGAGTGTGTGTGTGTGTGAGAGAGAGAGAGAGAGAGAGAGACTTCTTCCCTGCAAACCTTAAAAATAAAAAGGTAAAGAAAAGTCTCCAGCTCCTCAGTAGTTTTTGTTAATAAGCATGCGACAGGGTATGGTCACAGGAGACCCCTCCCACACACACACACACACACATGGGATTGTTCTCCAGTGTGCTGATCATGCCACAGACAACCACCTTCTTGCTCACTGAGGCTCTCCACCATCCTGTCATGCTGTTTTTCCCCCAGCCAAGGCACAGAGTTGGGGTTATGCCCCTCCACATCCCACAGAGCAATTCAGACACTGATCTACTTCAGCGCTGGGAGGATGAAGCTCTAGGGCACAGTCCCCAGGAATCCAACCCCACAGAAGGGATCACAACCCCTAAATAAATCTGCCTGTCTGTGTCCAAAAGTTTTCTATGTAGAGATGGATCATCAGTTATGGCCCTTTTATCAATGAAAGATAAGCACAGTGGTGCGGTGCCCACAGCTGACAATTATTTACCCTGGGCTTGATCATAAACAAAAGTGTGTTTAGTAAATATAAACCATGGGATTTAAGTAGTTGCAAGTAAAAACTGGCAGATCAAAGGAAGTTATGACATGAAATTAACAGAAAACACATAGCTAGTTCTTACCCTAAATGGTTGTTCTCATATCAGGTAGATGCATCAAACCAGAGCTATTATTTTACTCTGATTTAGGTCAACAGCCTTTCAGATGTCTTTGTTTACTTTTAGAATATGCCAGGCAGTTTTCAAAAGCCAACTGAAGACAAAAACTAATGACATCCCATTGCTTAAATAGACTCTGCCCTGAGGCAGGAATCTATTGTTTGGTGCCCCCCTTAAGCATGGAAAAATCATGATGGAGCCCAATATCAGGTGGCACATTCACATGTTTTCCTAGGAGCATCCAGCTTCTAGACAAGCTATTTACAAAGTCATTAAATTGACCTCCTGATTATTAGGGTCCTGGGGCATGAGTAATGCCTCTGATCAGCACATTTAAGACTATAAACAGACTTTATATTTCATATTTCTTCACAAAGAAGAATGATACATGAACCAAAAGAAGATTTACAGATCCTTCAGACTATAACATTAAAATTGATAGGTTAGACCTGGAGGAGTGGGTCTGTGCCACAGAAGTTCATCACCTAATATATTATCTTGTTAGTCTTTAAAGTGCTACATGACTGCTGTTTTCTTAGGTTGTAAGAGGTATTTCATCCAAAGCATTTCCAAGTTAAGCCAATTTTCATGAACTATGGTGTGAGAGGACATGGAGCCATCACAAGAGGCTCAGTTGACTTGATATTACTTTAAAGGTTTGTACTATATAGTTCTGATTGATTGCCCCATATTCAGCCTAGGGAAATATGGTCATCCTACCTCTAGTTTAACCTCATCTCTCTTGAACATGGGTGGCCAGAAGTGAACACGCTATTCCCAATGTGGGCTTTCTCATGCCTGGCACAAAGATATTAATACTCTGCAAATGCATTTCCAGGTGAATCCTAGGCACACATAGGTGATTCACAGTCATCTTGGGTTCAACTCAGACACCCAGGTCTCTTCCCTGGTCTGTCACTGCTAAGCCAGGAGGCCTCAGAATCTAACAGTAAGAATTTATGCTACAGACAAAATGCATAACCTTAAACTTTTTACTATTGATTTTCATCCCGTGTCTATCACTCCAGTTTCCAAGACCACCTGGATCGTCCTGTATAATATGCTAATACTCCTCTGTAGCAATGATGCCTGCTAACTTTGTGACATCAGCCAAAATTCATGGGTGCCCTCCTACCCTTTGTGCCAAGATCACTATTGGCATCATTGCTGCTCCAGTTTGACAGCCCTTAAAGTCGAGTGAGGACAATGGATGAGTTCAGCACCTCACAGGTGTACTGAGCAGCTTACAGCTCAAAGCCAAAATGATGGACCACGACACAGTTTTAAGGCAGGCTGAAAAAATAATTTATGTATCAACAAGCAGAAGTTACAAATCAAGACTTTGTTTACATCCATGTACCCATTCTAGAGAAACCTGACCCTACTGGGAGCACCTTATGACTCCAGTGCCTTGAGAACAGTCAGAATGTCCTCTTTTCTCCCCTGCCCACCATCACACTCTCCCTGCCAAGCAACCAAAACCTTCTGTAGTTTCCAGCTCCAAGCCAGACAACTCACACCTACATCTTCTCAAGTTTCAAGCCCCAAAGTGAGCTTGAGCGCAGTCAGGCTCTCGGATAAATGATGCATGAAATCCGCAGTGCTGTACTGGCAGAGCTGTTGTGAGGGGCTGTGCCTGTCAGTTCTACAGTACCTCAGAGGGAACACTTCTGCACTGCAGAGCACATAGCTTTCCAAGCACTGCAAGTGGTACCAATTTCAGGAGAAACCAGTTTGGCTACTTTCTCTCCTTCCAGTTTAAGCTTCTGCAAGTTCACAAGATGCAGCTGGTACCTCGGCTCACTCAGTAGCTTCTGATACCACGTGAGCAGCAATTTATTTGAACACAGTTCTCCCACTTTGTCGTATTGCATTGGAAAAAACAAGCCACAAAAACCTCCATGCTTCAATTATCTGCTCAGTTCCCATTCTTTTCAGCTGTTTTAGCCGCTTTACAAAATGCCCACCTTATGGCAGCCAAAATCAGTTTGCCTACCATGGATAGTCAGTTAAATCTTCCCCTCACAACTAACATAAGGAAAAATGTGTCAGATAATAA
Source organism: Carettochelys insculpta (assembly GCF_033958435.1). Lineage (NCBI taxonomy): Eukaryota > Metazoa > Chordata > Testudines > Carettochelyidae > Carettochelys > Carettochelys insculpta. The sequence continues at coordinate 304,647,756 of NC_134137.1, read as the reverse complement.
CTGTTATATTAAGTGGTGAAAGCAGCAAAAATTACTCATTGTATTCAGCTCATTTAACCCCTAATCAACTGTCTAGTAAAATATGCTTCCCAACTGACAGCTTCAGTAAGCAAAGACCTGCATCTCTCAATCAATTTTCACATCATGAGTTACTGAAAGAAAGCTAATTGCCTATTCCTTATGCAAAATGCAAATGAGGATATTATATATTCTGATTACTGTATGAACTAGTTTCCTTATTTATTTTTACATTAGCATTTCATTTTATATATTGCCAGCTCAACTCCTTATCCTTAAATTTAATTTCTTAAGAGACACATAAAAAATTATTGATGAATTCCGAATGAGTCAGCTGAGGCACAATTTTATTATTCACACATTGCATAAATAGATTTTTTTTAATTTTAAGAATGTTTTGTGTGCTAACAGTTGTTTTTTCCTCCAACACACTGGTGTTACTAGGACATTCAAACACAGGAAGAACCAATGCACCATTTCTGTCTCTGAGTGATACTGTAGGACCTTTTGGCAATTTTTCCTAAAACATATCACTACCATTGGTTACACAGGCATCTACATCTTGATATAGGACAGCCACTGAATATCGCAAATACTGAGATTATCTAATTTTTCTCAAAAAGGTTAACGGTGACAAGTTGCATGCTGCTAAGCAGAATTAACCACTGCCAATAACTATAGTAACTCCGCCATGAAGTCTCTATGAGCTCCATGCCAGTCCCAAGCCTGGATGAAGGAGGAGGGTCGGTCAGATGCATGTTGATGTGCTGACCATCAAACAACAATATGAATAAAATCTGATGCCAGTACAACTAAATGATAAAAGATGCCAGCTTGGACGTCGCCTGGATAAACAAGGTCCGTGATACCAATTGAGAGATCGGGGTTGGGTCAATAACTTGGCTACCGAAAGAAAATTACAGCTAACACATACGCTACCTATTGGAACATGGAACATCTGAACACTGTGGGCAACTGGAAAATTAGAGCTGCTTTGGAAGGAGATGGAAAGATACAGATGTGATATACTTGGACTGGCAGAGGTGCATTGGATGGCATCAGGAGAGATATGCAGTTGCAAAGTCATTTGGTCAGGAAACAAAATAAAGCATGAAGCAGTGGTCAGATTCCTTCTTAGCAAAACAACTAGACGAGCATTATTAGGATACACACCGGTGAGTGCAAGAATGATGTTAGTGAGATTTGAAGCAAAAATGTTCAACAGCTCAGTAATTCAGGTGTATGCACCCACAACAGACAGTACAAAGGAAAAGATTGGGCTATTCTATAAAGATTTCAGAAAAACGGAGGAGAAGATGCTGAAGAAAGATGTGTTGATCATCAGAGGAGATTGGAATGCAAAGGTTGGAACAGATAATGAAGGTTGGGAGAGAGTCATGGGAAGGTTTGGATATGGAGAAAGAAATGAATGAGGTGAGAAACTGCTAGAGTTTGCTACAGAGCATGAGATAATGATCTGCAACATGAGATTCCAACAAAAGGACTGTAGGAAGTGGATGTGGTGATCGAATGATGGGAAGTCCAAGAACATGATACATATGATTTTGATAAGAAGAAGATGGATAACATCAGTACAGTAGTGCCAAACTTTCCAAGGAGCGGATACAGACTCAGACCAGTCTAGTGATCGCAAACATCAAGATAAAACTCAAAAGAAAATGTAAGATACAGCTTAAGAAAAGAAGAGATGTGGCAAGGCTATATGAGGAAGAAACAAGGAATGCATACAGAGCAGTGCTAGAAGAGAAGATTAAGAATATCGCCACAGAGAAAGACCTAGATAAGAGAGTCACGGGGATAGACATCGCTATAGAAGAGGCAATTGAGTAGACTGTTCCAGAAGAAGAAAAGATCACTAAGAAGTGGATTACCCAGGAGAAACTGAAGTTGGTTCAAGAGAAGAGAGCATTGAAGATCAGAAGAGATGTTTCTGAGATTGCAGAAGAGCAATATAGGGTGAAATGCAATGAGGTAAGGAAAGCAGCCAAAAAGGATAACGAGAAATGGTTAGAGGAGCAATGTGAAGATATGGAGAGGTATTACAGAGACTGTAAGACCAGGGAGGTGTAAAAGACAATTAGGAATATTAATAGGAAATGGCAACCAAAGCAGACGGTGATCAAGATGAGAACAAAGAAGTGCTCGTGAACAGAGAGAAGATTGTGCAGCGATGGACAAGATATTGCACTGATCTATACAAAGCACAGTTGGACCCAAGTGTCTCAGAGAGACTGATTGAAAAACTGAAAGAGATATCTCCACCAAACATCGAGAGCGAGACTGATATTTCGAAGGAGGAAGTGGAAAAAGCTGTGAAATGGCTAAAGAACAGCAAGAGCCCTAGAAATGATAAGCTCATGGGAGAGATGATCAAATACAGCAGAGAAAGCATGATTCAGGAAATACACCAACTTTGTAATATAGCATGAAAAGAAGGGAAGGACAAGATCTATGTTAGTGACAATACCCAAGAAAGGAAGTACATTGGAGTGCAAGAACTACAGAACGATTGCCCTAACGAGTCATCTAGGCAAGGTGCTGATGATGATACTGACTGAGAGACTAAATCACAGGTAGAAGAACATATAGCAGATGAGCAAGCAGGGTTCAGAAAAGATAGAAGTACCATACAGCAGATATTGGCACTAAGACTGATAGTGGAGAATGCTTGACGAAAGAACAAGAACGTATACACTTGCTTCATCGATTTTCAAAAGACATTTGACCATATAGATCAGAAACTGATGGACGGTGTTGGAGTCATACAGCGTGGATAGCACACTGGTACAGTTGTTGAAGGATATCAATGATAATGCAGAGGCAGTGGTGAGAACATGCGGGGAGCTGGGAAGTTGGTTTAAAAAGTAGAGGTACGAGACAAGGAGATCCAATATCGCCAAGTATCTTCATCACACATCTGGAGAGAGCGACGGACAAGATCTGGTAAGAGGTAGAAGCGATATCTGTGCATGGGCAAAAAATTAACAACTTGAGGTTTGTGGATGACATAGTTATCTTTGAGGAAGATGACGAGAAGCTAGAGAAAATGGTGCAAGTGTTAAACGAAGAAGGGAAGCGTTACGGACTGAAAATGAACATCGATATAACAAAAACAATGGTATTTGGAGATAAGGAAATAGGAAGGAAGATCAGTGTGGATGGTATTGAACTAGAAAATAATGAGAAGTTCACATATCTGGGGAGCAACATAATGTGTGATCTAGACTGTAAGAAGGAAATATCAACTGAAATAGAGAAAGCAAGAGCGAGTTTGAAAGCTATGGATAAGATCTGGAAAAGTAAAGACATTAGCTTAAGAATGAAGCTGAGCATCCTGAAACCGTGTGTAGTCAGCAGCATGTTGTACGGATGTGAGACATGGGTGATAACGAAAGATTCAAAAGAAAAATACTGGCATTCTAAAGGAATTGTTATAGAAAGATTCTGAGAATAGAATGAATGAAAAAGGTCACCAAAGAGGAGTTATATAGAAAGATACAGCCAAGAGAGAACCTGCTGCAGAAGGTTATAAAACGGAAGCTACAAATATTTGGGCACATTTGCAGAATGAACGATGAAGGAAAAATCACAACGCTGGTATTCGGCATAATGGACGGTTCGAGTAGGAGAGGCAGACCCCACAGAGAATGGATAGATGATATAGTAGATTGGTGCAGAGCTAGTCTACAGAAACTAAGCCACTCTGAACTGGACAGAGAAAGATGGAAGGAAACAGTGAGAGAGGCATCAGACACCAACGGGCGCTGAGCCCCCGGTTATTGATGATGATGATGATGATGATGATGACGACGACGGTGAATAACTGCAGTAACGGTATCTCAAGCAAGTAGCATCACCAAGTAGTTTGTTAGGAGTTTCCTGATTTCAATGTCAAATTACATTTAATTGCTAGGGACACATCCTGGGAGATAGTTTGTGGCTTTTGTGAGGCATCAAACCTGCCAATAGGAGGCAAGAACTTTACCTATATTTGTAAACTCCCTCGGCAGGGTTTGCTTTTTTATTCTGTGTGTGTACAATGCCTAACAAAATGAGGGCTAGCTCGGGGTCACTAGACACCACCACAATACAAACAATGGGGGCTCAGCCACTCACAGGACTGAGCCCACCCTGGGACTCCTCAAGCTGAGGTTTTAGACTGATTCAGTAGAGGTTTATTCACTCTCAAGCGTGACGTACCATATATATCTTTATTATTTAAAAATGTTAAGTCATTAAACTGGTGCACATGCCACTAAACTAATACCACGTGCTAAACAGCACCACTATTAAAAACAGGCTTTTGCCAAAGAAAAGGAATGCATAATTCCAAATTGCCTTTGTACCTAAATCTACTCTACAAGCCCATCTCTCGTTGCATATATCCCACAACGTATTACCAATGCACCCTTCCAGCCCACTTCCAAGGACATCTGCACCCTTACATTTTTATCACATGTCACACTTGCGCTTGGCCAGGGACGTCTATTCTTTCATCTTGTCTCTTTTTCCTAAAATATAGCTTACGTGACTCCCACGAAGCTATTTCCAGTGCCCTGAAAATGGATTTGTCGTTAAAGAATTCCCAGTTTGAGTGTAGGATAAATGATCAATGGGACAAGGCAAACATATCACAAGGAAGCTGCCTGTGACTCTAAATCCTGATGGAAAGTCTGTCAGTCTGGAACGCAGACTGTAACTCTGCAGCCAATTGTTTCACACCTAGTCAAAAATGTTATCATCTACTTGTTCTGGCAAGAGACAAAAAAATGGAGTGTACTCACTCATATCACACTTGTCACATTTTCTTCTGTTAGGAGAATGTCAATGATGTGAAGCCAATTTCCTTGGCGACATTTTCTGTGACATTCACAAAACCAACCAGTCTTTCTTATGCTGTTTCTTGAGTATCTTTTTCTTATAAAAGATTGTCCTACTCTTAAATGATTTTCAAAGATGAGTCACTGAAATTAATAGTGTATGGTTAACTTGCCTAGTTGGCTTTGACAATCTACACTTAACTTTAATAATATCTGTCAAGTTTCACAGAGTTTTCACTCACTCCTTACCCATAGCTGCTCTTGACTGACAAGGTCCTGGCTGGAAGGTTATTAAGATAATTAAGGGATCGTAGGCTGAGAGATAGAGCTCTCTTCATGAATTAAAAAAATGGCTATGAGAGAAATCAAAGATTTCTGAATTCAAAATAAGTGGTCAGTTTTCAATAGGCTATAAAGTTACTAAAAGTTCAGTACTGGAATTGCTATTTATCACTTGGCTTGGAAGCAGAGAAGAACAATGAGGTGCTGCATTTGCCAATGAACAAATTATTTCCTTTGGAATAGATCTGGATTATGAACCAATTGCTAATTTCAGCCACTGTAGTAATGAGCATCCATGTAGGCACATCAGCCATTACTTACTCTCGAGCAGTATCCATGCATGCATGTAATATTAGCTCCATACGATATCGCATAAGATGATGTTACACACAGCTACAACTGCTGCACATGTCATTAATGAATAGCCATCCCTTAATCAGATGACAGAACCCCTTCCACCTACACAAAGCCAGCACAACAAATACCAACAAACACTTGCTGCTGATTGTCTCCTGGCCACACTACATTCACACACATGCGCAATGCAACTGAAATTTCACAATGAAATACAAACTGATTGTTTTAAGCAAGACGTAAGAACCTTGTAATTGGAGAATCTTAGGGATGTACTGGCCCTGCCCAAATTTCACATGTGGGGTGCGCATGTGTCGGACTCTGAAATTTCCCCATTAGATGTCGTTGACCAGCAGTCATGCAGTGTCTCCCCTCAAACCTTGCACCAACTTATCCCAAGGCAATGCAATCAAATCTGAAGCAGAGGGGAAGGAGGTGGTTAGAGAACTACAGATAGCAACCGTACGTCTCAAAGAACTTCCAGTGACAGTGCATAAGCTCTTTTTCTTCTTAAATCATGATTCCTAAATGTATTTAACACATGGGTGACTTGCAAGCAGTGATTAGAGTGGAGATGGAGGCAAGGAGGCTGGTGACAGAGCAGTTTGTAATACTACTCTTCCTAACATATCCATGGCTGTCACTTGAGTCAGGGTGTAGTCTGCTGAGAACAGGAGACAGATCACTGAGTTGTGGCTGTGCAAATGCCCTCCATCAAGATGCCTAATAACAATGCCATGGGTGTGGTATGCATCTGTGCACAGAGTGAGCTGCAACACCCACAAAAGAAAGGAAAGTTTGCAATCTTATAGCATTGTAGTATTCAGCCTGAAATCACCCTAGAAATTCTCTGTGAGGATATGGTGTGGGCCCTTAATCTTTCTGCCCTTGCAACAAAAAATCTTTCTAAGCAACAAAAGCTTTCTAATCAGTTTTGTTCTTTCCAGATAGATGCCAGAGTGCATCTGACATTAAGGGAGTGCCATTTGTTGCCTTCAGGAGAGATGTGGTTTTAGAAAGAATACGGGAATGTGAATTGATTGGTTGAGATGGAATTCACACATAACCCTCAAGGAGAAATTGGGGGTATAGCCAGAGGGAAACCTTTTACATTTGAAAAACTATTTAGGGAGGATCTGCCATCATGGCCACTAGCTCACCAACCCATCTGGCCAAAGAGATGGCTACTAAAAATACCACTTTCATGGGAAGGTGGATCATGGCACATGTTGCCATAGATTCAAAGAGAGGCCCGGTGAACAACCGAAGAGACAAGGATAGGATCCCACAGGGACATGGGATGGGCAACTCATGGAAAAGTTCTGAGTAAAGCTTTCCTAAAGCATACTGTTGTCATGTATATGAAGCTAGAAAGTCCCACAAGTGGAGGGAAGAAGGCACTACTAGGCGTATGTGAAAGGAGTTTGGGGCTAAAACTGATGGCTTTAGGATGAGGATAACTGAGGTGGCCTTTGTGTTGCAAGAATGGTGGTGGCAGTGCACCCACACTGAGCATTAGTTCCCCTTAGCTCAATAGCATGCACTGGTCAACTCTTTCCTGCTTTGGGTAAGGTTCTCTTGGATTGAAGACGAATATGTGCACTCTACCTCTGATGCCCATCAAAATTCCAGATCATGAGGTGGACGGAGTGCAGACTAAGGTGCCTGAGCTGTCCCCAGTCCTCTGTAAGAAGAGCTAGGAACAGGCAGAATCTGATTGGTGGGCAGGCGTAAAGCCTCCAGAAGTCTGTGAACCAAAATTCCTGGACCAATAGAGTGCTGGGAGAATGACAAGGAACACCTGGTACACTTTCCAGACAACTTGAGTTAATAAAGGAAGTGAAGGGAGAATGCATCAAAGGTCACCTGTTCAGGGCAGTGGGAGACCATCACAATGGGAGTTGCTGCCTATGACTCCCCTCAAGAAATACATGTGAAGCTTTTGACTCATTCAGGATGCAATGAGATCCGACTGCAGAACAGCTCACATCGTGAAGAGGTTGGTCAGAACTGTGTTGTGTATTTTCCATTTGTGCTCTATGCCAAGACTTCTATTCAGTGCATCTCCCACAGCATTCTGAGTGCCTGGGTGCTACATAGCTTACCCGGTAACCTGCTTTCTGGCACACTCATTCCACATTCTGACCACCTTAGAGCAGAGGGAATGAAAGCTCATTCCTTCCCTGCTTGTTCACATAGATCACCATGGTGATGTTGTTAAATAGGATTCATCGGGGGGAGGAAGGTTTTGCAGGCTAGATGGACAGCTCTGAGCTCTAGTATATTTATATGCAGCCTGGATTCTGTGCTGTCCATTCACCACCCTGTGTTCTGTGGTGCTCCACGTGGTCTTTCCAGCCCATAAGGGAGCTGCCCCTCACAATGGTGGCTCTGAATATGAGAGGGCTGTAGAGGGTCCCAACCATGACCTTTGAGAGATCAGACCACTAAGCAAGAGATGCCAAAACATCTGATTGAACAGTGACTGGAATCAATTAGGTCTCTGGTCGGCCTGTTTGTCGAGTGGAGCCAGGCTTGTAGGCACCACAGGTGGTATCTGGCAAGGTATGTCCCACAGGTGTAGGCAGCCATGTACCCCACAAGATGGAGAAGCACCAATGCATTATAGTGAGGGACTTGAAGGGCATGCAGATGAGCCAAATGCCCATCAGAGAGGGGAAGGAAAGAAGGGTCTCATGGCCTTTACCCTGTAAAGTTTATCATCTGTGTTCCTGACAGTACAGATGTGCCTTCATTCATGCAGACACCTCTGACAGTATCCAAAAGACAATGGCTTCTCCGAATTGTACCACCAGAAGCCAGTTATCCAGGTACAGGAACACCCACTGATGTCACATATGTGCTGCTACTGCGAACACCTTTGTAAAAAAAAAAGCAGCAACCTTTAGGGTAATGAGCTTCCATGGGTAAGACCCACTTCTTCAGACAGCCTTTGTAAGGACCCTTGATGCTTTCTGAAGGCCATGAGGCCATGAAACTGGCAGTGCTACTGCCCCACTTTAATCAGAGAACAGTCCTTTGAGATGGATGAATGTCCATATGGAAATATAAATCTTTCATTTCCAGCACACACTCCATACTGTAAGGCAGAAAATATCAATGTTAACGTGCCCACCCTGAATTTCAGCTTCCCAACGAAAACACTGGGACTCAGCATTTTCTATTTTTTTGCTTTTGGACCAAGGAAATTCAGTAAGTAGAATACACTCTTCCCTGGTAATAGGTAGGATACACTCTATCACAACTTTGAAGAGCTCAGCATCTGCTTCCTTTTGAACAAACATTTTTTGGGTTGGGTTCCTCGAGCAGGGAAGTCAGATGGGAGTGTGGTAAGGTAGGAAGAAAAGGAACACATCCACCAGGGCGAATCTCCAGTACCCAGATGACCTATCAAGGTCCCTTCCAGTCCTACAGTTTCATAATTACATCCAAAATGAATTAAAATTCTCATTGTCATGTAAGCACTATATTCAGCATATGTTTCATTACATAAATACTTTGTAGCTTCATAGTGTCTTCCACCCAAAAATCTTAAAGGCTGCATCTACACAGGCAGTCTCTGTTGACAAAACTGGGTGATTGTCAACAGAACTCACTGAGTGTCCACAGAGCTAAAGTGCTCAGTTGAGAGTTTATCGACATAACTCAGCTGTTCAGCCGGCAGTGTTAGACCTCTCCCCAGTCAGGTCGGCGCCTCTGTTGACAGTGTTTTGTCAACAGAGTGCCCATGTAGGCACGTCTGTTGACAGAGAGGGCTTTTGGTTCCCCTGACAGCCCTGTTTGCAGAGCTTCCAGTCAGCTATTCTCTCAAGAGAGGGCAGGGCAGTCTGACAGTTCTGTCAACAGAGCATTTCACTCTTTCATATAAGAACATAAGAACATAAGAATGGCCATACTGGGTCAGACCAAAGGTCCATCAAGCCCAGCATCCCATCTGCCGACGGTGGCCAATGCCAGGTGCCCCAGAGAAGGAGAACAGAAGACAATGATCAAGTGATTTATCTCCTGCCATCCATCTCCTGCCCTTGTTATGAAGGCTAGGGCACCATACTTTATCCCTGGCTAATAGCCATTTATGGACCTAACCTGCAAAAATTTATCAAGCTCTTTTTTAAACCCTAATAGAGTCCTGGCCTTCACAGCCTCCTCGGGCAAGGAGTTCCACAGGTTGACTGTGCGCTGTGTGAAGAAAAATTTCCTTTTATTAGTTTTGAACCTACTACCCATCAATTTCATTTGGTGTCCCCTAGTTCTTGTATTATGGGAAAAGGTAAATAATTTTTCTATATTCACTTTCTCCACACCATTCATGATTTTATATACCTCTATCATATCGCCCCTCAATCGCCTTTTTTCCAAACTGAAAAGTCCCAGTCTCTCTAGCCTCTCCCCATATGGGACCCTTTCCAAGCCCCTAATCATCTTAGTCGCCCTTTTCTGAACCTTTTCTAATGCCAATATATCTTTTTTGAGGTGAGGAGACCACATCTGCACGCAGTACTCGAGATGTGGGCGTACCATAGTTTTATATAGGGGAAGTATGATCTCTTTTGTCTTATTATCGATCCCTTTTTTAATAATTCCTAACATCCTATTTGCCTTACTAACTGCCGCTGCACACTGCGTGGATGTCTTCAGAGAACTATCCACTATAACTCCAAGATCCCTTTCCTGATCTGTCGTAGCTAAATTTGACCCCATCATGTAGTACGTGCAATCTGTTCATGTATGTGTAGATGCAATCAGTCGACAGAGGTGCTGGCGAAGTTTCTTTGTCAACAGAGGCTGCCTGTGTAGACATAGCTGAAGTGTTTGATAAGTAGCAAACTGAGCCCCAAAATTATTTATTTTGAAATAAGGTGATGTGAAAGCATACTATAGGATCTGGCACAGATCTGGGAGAGCTACTCTGTTGAATCTCTATAGCAGCAAGAGCAAAAGCTCTACCAGAGGTCACAAAAGGATTTCAATGTATCTGCAGCAGCATGGTGCTGCAGGAAGCAACCCACCAAACATCCAAGCTCAGGAGAAAGCACTTGCAAATTTATTTTGTCTTCCATTTAAATTAATGTCACAGAAACTCCAGGAAGTGGGTATGTACAAGACCTGTCTACAATCTGTGCACTGTGATAGACTATGGCCACATTACAGATGCTTCAGCACCACAGGTAAAGCACTGTAGTGTTGACACATCCTGCATCAACAGATGGGTTTTTCCCCAGTCTCTGGTTAATGGTGTCTCCGAAGTGGTAGCTATGTTGATGTAAGAAGTCATCCACTGACCTAGCTGAGTATGCACCAGGGGTTGGCATGACTTAATTTTGGTTCTCACCTCTGAGTGCAGCTGGATTGAGCTAATTTTTAAGTGTAGAAAAGGCCTTACAAGCAGGTAGAAATACTCCATATTTATGGAACATATTATAGATGAAGAATTTGAAATCCAGACAAAGGCCAGGAAGATGTGCACAGATGTGGGTTGTAATCTGGGTTAAAACAGGTTCTGTCATGAAATGCTTCTAGCTTCATATACATGACCAGTTCTTTTAATCTGAAATTTCAGTCACTATATTGATTGGAATCTCATACGAAAATTATGTTGATATTCTTATATTTTATTATTTCTTTAGATTTAGCATTAAAAAGAATATGCATACAAAGCCTCTGAGCACTCTGACCATAATTAGATTTACAGTGGTCACCAATCCCGCAGCAAAAATACTTATATACAAATAAATTAACTCCTCCATCCAGCAATTTTAACCATAAAAGGAAGATAATAATTTTCCTCAACTTGCTGACAATAAAAATGTCTGGAAAAAAATCCACGCACATCATATCTAGAATGACACCCTCATCTCCTTTCCCATGAAATATATAGTCAAATTTGGGCTATTGTGGACCAAAATAGATAGCAAATTCCAGAAGTTGAGGGCCCTCCCTGAGAATACTTTGTGACCACCACCACCTCCCTTTTACAGAAGTTTAAGTATGTCATAAAGGTTCTCAAAAGAACATGTCTCCACTGGCCTGAAGATCAGAATATTAATCATCATGACATGCTCATAAAATCTGTCCTATTTCTATCCAAACCACTGTAAATAATACATTGCTCATATGATGTGTTATCTTACTGAGAGTATAAAACCTTCATCAAGCAGAAAGGCATATAAGAAGATTTACAAAACAAAATACTTTATGGAAGAAACTACCTCCCACCATCAAAGTAATGAGTTTTTTATGACTGGGTTACCCTCATTTCCATTAGTGGACAATTTGCTTCGCTTTGTACTTCTCTCTACTCCACATTGTTAATTTGTACTTTCTCTTTCTACTCCCAGACCATATTTTGATCTCACTGCTTTCTTTCTCACCTTCTCTTGAGGACCGTTGCTTTACCAAGACTTCATTTTTTCAGTAATCTCTGTGTTCCCCCCATATTACTATCATAACAATGTATACGTAATATGCCTCCCACCTCAGATTTTGATTCTACACATTTGCTAATCTATGACAGTATGACTCACCTCTGTAATGTCCCCTCATTGATCTAGACAACAGTGAGCTGCTTATTTGTCCCGTCCTCCTTTCTGTGCCACTGCTTCTACACCACTCCTCTTCCTGATGCTTTCCCAGACTTCACATCATAATCAATTCCCTCACAGAGGGAACCAATTCACATTATTTTAAAAAAACAGAATTTGCTGTACCAGCCTTTACAGTTAGCCAATACCTCGTGTGTCAGAGAACACAATGCCACTAATCAGTGCCACAGTACCATATTTGCTGCGCATGTGTCATGCGATTTGAACAAATGCAATTCCTTTTTGACAATCATTTTATGGTCTATCAACCTACCATATACTGATAGGTTGTCACTATCTTGAACTCCTCAACCAAATCCCATGTCATTCTTTCAGATTTTCACAGATAAATAACCTTTGTCTTCTCAATTTCTTATTGTAAATCAGCTTAATTTTAGGCCAGGTTGTTACATGGGTCATCCCCGTATATGCTGGCCTGAGCCAGTTTTCTTCTAGCCCTATTTGGAGAGGGAATTGCAATTACTTTTCCCTTAATGAAGTGCTAGGCCAGAGGTTCTCAAACTTTTGGGCCTGTAGCCCACCCCACCAAACACAAACCTTTTTGGGCCACCAGCCAACCACCTATGATGACAGAGTGTCTTTGTTTATCTCTAAATCCTTAAATACTAAATTATTCATATTAGGCTACTGGAGCTATCAGATAAGGGGGTGTATATAACCATCAAGAAAGGAATATTAACAACCAAAATAATTAAAGAGATGAATAATTCATTTACATCAAAAAATGTTTCAACATTGTCTTTATTTATGGCAGGGGTTGGGAACCTTTTGAGGGGCCAATGATCTACAGTAAAATCAGCTGGGGGCCACACAAGTGAGAGGCACCCACTCCCTAAAAACATACCAAAAAACCACCAACCTCCACTGATGTGGGCCCCCTCAACGAGACATCTCACTCCCCTGGTGTCCCACAGGGGGGCAGGAGTTGGGGTGGAAGAGAGGAAGCAGGAGGACCAAGCTTCAGGGCTTCCCACAGGCTAAATTAACTCTTTTAGGTCTTGGGGTTAGTAGATTTTGTGAGCTTCCTACCAACTCTGGGTTGAAACCAAAAATGAGGGGTTCAGTATGCGGGAGGGAGCTGCCAGGAATTGGGTAAGTATGGGGGGCAGGCGGTGGGCGGCATGGGAGGGAGGGTGCTGGAGCAGGTTGGGAGTGGAGTCTGGTCAGGAGGAAGGGTGCAGAAGCAGGGTGGGGTGTCTGACAGAGAGGAAGGGTGCAGGATCAAGGTGAGGGTGGAGTGTCTAGCCGGGAGAGAGGATGCAGGAAGGGGCTGAGAATGGGACGCCTGAAAGACAGGGAAGGTGCTGCAGTGGTCTGAGGATGGGTTGTCTTGCTAGGGTGAGGGTGCAGGAGCAATGGAGCATTCAGGAGCAAGCTGCGGGGTGGGTACCTTGTTGGAGGGAAGGTGTAAGGAGCAAGCATTGGTGCAGTGTCCGGCCATGAGGGACAGTGGAGGAGCAAGCTGGGGCAACGTGTCTGGCCCTTGGGGAGTAGCAAGGGAGGGTGCAGGAGCACAATGGGGCTGGGATACCTGGGCAGGATGGGGTCAGAGCTGACCAAAGCTGAGAGAGATGGAGGAGGGAAAGGTGGTGTGAGAAATGGCCATGGGCTGGCATTTACTGACTCCATGCTCCCCTCCACTCCCCAAGTACCACCCTCCACTGCTCCCATTGGCCAAAATCCAGCCAATGGGAGCAGCGGGGAAACCCTCTCATGACCAGTCTTCGGCACTGCATTCCCCCAGCAAGCAGGAGGGAGAGCAGCAGCACACAGAGCTGCACTTCTACCCCCTGCCCCTGCATGCCGGATCTGGCCCCCAGGGACTCATGGCTGCCCCCTCCCTGCCTGCAGAGGAAACTGGTGCAAGAACCTCATGGGGTGAGGGGCGCTGCATGGCTGGAACGACAGCATGGGCTCCCTTCTGGGGGGGGAGGGCAAGACACAAGCCTCACTGCCCCCTTGCAAGGCAGCCACAGACACTAGTAAGAGCCCTATCACTGCCCTCGTGGCCAGTCACCACAGTTTGAGAACCAGTGAGCTAGACAATTACCTATAACAATATATATTAAAGGTAAAGATATTGAAAACTTTTAATACTAGAGTTTCTGGCCTTACCCCATCTTTGCTGCCAGGATATCTTCTTTAAAGTGTCTGAGTCTATCCGCGTTACCTCACTTATTAGGTATCAACTCCTTCATTCTCCTTATGTTCTTGATATTTCCCACTGTTCAGCTCTCCAGGGACAAAGAGGCTCCTTTGGACAGTGAAGTTCCTGCAATAATACAGTTCGGTTCTCGAATCTCTGCTACTGAATATAAAATTCCTTAAAATGTTGGGTCCCTTGTATCTCCTGAAAGGGCAGGTCTCATTGCCATAGAAATTGCAATAACCCGTTCCCCCTTGACTATGCTGGGTGACATATCTTCCAGATCCACAGTAATAAAAAATCCAACAACAACAACAAAACCTTTCAGAACCCAAGCAACTAACTCTATGGATTTTTAAATACCTGCAGCTATAATCTGCAGGCAGACACAGCAACAGTCAATGTATCTTAGCTGAAAACTCTGTGGACTTTCTCTCAAAACTTGCTGTTCTTTTCTTCCTCCAGATATAAAGAAAGATCTTTGCTATTCACTAAAACACAACAAACACTTGCTTCTACTCATTATCAAGAGGTTGTGCTGAAATAACTGAACCCCAATAAGCCACTTTTTCAAGGACTGCTGAAGTAACTGGGCTAACTTTAGCTGTAAAGGTAGGAGAAAGTTAACAGACTCTTGGGGCTAGTTTAGAGATGCTGGCTATGTGCTTATATTGTGAAATCAGTCAGCCAATGTTTCCTTTCTGTAATGATTGCAGTGTGCTTAGCGCCAAATCCTCTGCCCCACAGGAGTAGCAGTATGTTGGGGTTATCTGGGAACCTGTCAGGGGTGTAATGGAACTGGCTAAGACCAGGAAGAGGGCAAAACAAATATTTCAGCGGTACCTTGGTGGCCTGAATAAGTCAGAGCAGCCATGAGGCTACTCCAACCTGGCCCAGATGTCAATTAGGTGTTCAACAGCTACACAACTGGGAGATGTAAAAAGTGGTTTAGCATGAGTTTCTTCCTCCCACCCTCCCACAAACTGTGCCCACGTGTGATGTTAATGAAGTACTTGACCTCAAGAGGCATTATTGTTAATGTTATATTGACAATGTAGTTCAGTATTCTATAATATACACAAATGTTTTCAATTATATTCTTATTGAAAAACTTCAGGTATACAGTGAAGAGAACAGAACAGAACAGGACAGCCATATTGGGTCAGACCAAAGACCTTTCTAGTTCAGTAGCCTGGCTTCCAACAGTGGCCAGTGCCAGATGCCCCAGAGAGAATGAACAGAAGAGGTAACCATCAAGCGACCCATCCCCTGCTGCTCATGTACAGCTGCTAGCAGAGGTAAGGGATACCATCCCTGCCCATCCTGGCTAATAGCCAATGATGGACTAATCCTGCATAAGCGTCCCTGGTGTTTACACAGCATGGATTTATCCACCCAGAGAGAAATGAGCTCCTTGCTCTCCTGATGGCTCCTGCTGGGGCTCTTTTGCAATCCTGAGAAATCATGACTAGATGCAATTGCCATGCTGGCCAGAAAGAAAATTAATTCAGATTTCCAGGCTTCCTGTTTCTGACCTCCTGCACACCTGGAGAGCAGCAGAGGTGAAAGCAGCCAAAATGGACACATTTGGGGTATTGTGGGATTCCTCTGGAGTCTGATAAAATCCATTTAAAGTAATGTTATTTCCACACTACCATTAATTCAACCTTGTAAATTGGATCTTGGCATTACACCATATCAGAGAGGTGGGGCAAGAAAGTCAGCCTGAGCATCCCTTAAAATCAACCTAATGGCATTGGCAGTGAAGACACTCACATTGTAAAATCGAGTTAAGTGTTTTAAAATTGACTTTATACTCTAGTGTAGACATAGCCTTAGCCTTCACAACAGCCTCTGGCAAGGAGTTCCACAAGTTGACAGTGTGATGTGTGAAGAAATACTTCCTTGTATTTTAAACCAGCTGCCTATTAATTTCATTTGGTGACACACACACCCTTGTTCTTGTGATATCAAAAGGAGTAAATTGACCTTCCTTATCTACTTTCACAATAGCAGCCGTGATTTTGTAGACCTCAAGCATATCCCTGTTTAATCTTCTATTTTCCAATATGAAAACTACCAATCTTATTATTGTGTCCTCATATGGAAACTTTTCCATAACCCCTAATCATGTTTATTGCCCTTTTCCAATTCCAATACATCTTTTTGAGATGGGGCAACCACAGCTGCATGCTGTACTCAAGATGTGGCCATACCAAGGCTTTACATAGAGGTAATATGATATTTTTTGCCTTATTATTTATCTCTTTCTTTATGATTCCCAACTTTCTGTTTATTTTGATAGCTGCTGAACATTGAGCAGATGTTTTCGGAGAATTATCCATAATGACTCCAAGATGTATTTCTTGTGCGATAACAGCTACTTTAGACACCACCAGCTTATATGTATAGTTGTGATTATGTTTTCCAGCATGTATTATTTTGCATTTACCAATATTAACTTTCATCTGTGATTTTGTTGCCCAGCTTAGAGATCCCTCTGTAGCTCTTTGCAGCCTGCCTGGGACTTAACTATCTTGAGTAGTTTTGTATCATCTGCACATTTTGCCACCTCACTGTTTACCCCTTTTTCCATTTATGACTATTTGGAATAGGACTAGTCCGAGAACAGACCCTTGGAGGACACCACCATTTACTTCTCTTCATCTTGAAAACATTTATACCTAACCTTTTTAGCCAAATTCCAATCCATAAGAGGACCTTCCCTCTTACCCTAGGACACCTTACTTTGCTTAAGAGCCTTTTATGAGGGACCTTATCTGAAAATCTAAGTACACTATATCCACACACTGGTTGACACCCTCAAAGTATACTAGTAGATTGGCAAGCCATGATTTCCTTTACAAAACCCATGTTGACTCTTCCTCAACGAATTATGTTCATCTATATGTCTGACAATACTGTTCTTTACTATAGTTTACTATAGTTTCAACCCGTTTTCTGGTACTGAATTCAGGCTAACCAGCCTGTAATTACAAGTATCACCTCTCAAGTCTTTTTTAAAAGTTGGTAGTACATTAGCTGGCTTCCAGTCATTTGGTAAAGAATCTGATAGGTTATAGATGACAGGTAGTAGTTCTCCAATGTCATACTGAGTTCCCTCAACACTCTTGGGTGGATACCTTTTGGCCAAAACCTCCACTAATGTCATCTCAATCTGGGGCAGTTCCTCAGATTTGTCACCTAAAAAGAATGGCTCAGGTTTGGAAATCTCCCTCACATCCCTAACCATAAAGATGGCTGCAAAGATTTTATTTAGTCTCTCCACAATGATTTTGTCCTTGAGTGCTCCCTTACCACCTTAATCTTCCAGTGGTTGCACTGGTTGTTTCTCAGGCTTCCAGCTGCAGATGTTTGGTTTTGGTTTTGGTTTTGGTTTTGGTTTTGGTTTTTTTTTTGCTATTACTTTTCAAGCTTTCCACTAGCGGTTCAAATTCTTTTTTGGCCTTCCTATTTATACTTTTACACTTTATTTGCCAGAGTTTATGCTCCTTGCTATTTTGCTCACTAGGTTTTAACTTCCACTCCTTAAAGGGTGCCTAATAGCCTCTCACTGCTTCTTTTACTTTGTGGGTTAGACAATGGATGAAACACTGTTATGAAATTTTCAGAATACATTTCACCATTTTCAATGCCTGTGACATTGGTACAACTCCTTTTGTGTGTGATAATATCACTTTTGGCATTTTCTTCCCTTCAGCATTTATTGTAAGTGCTACTTAGCAATAATGTTTATATAACACTTTGCTTTCCAATGTGCTCTACAAGTTTTAACAATTTCATTCTTAAAATACCTCTGCCCATTTTATACACGTACAAAATGAAGAGCAGTGGTTCCCTGTTTTACCCCTGTCTACATGGGAACTCAACAGCATAGCCGCAGTGGTCTTAATTCAAATTTCAAGACTTTGGGGTTTCTGATAATGCAAGGTAATTCTAATAGGAGGGATTTAACAAAGCTGTGTTATTACAGTTGTATTATGAATAGCACTGTACATTTACACTTTCCAAAGGAAGGAAAATATGGACCTAAGAAAGCAGCAGCACCTCCATACAGGCATAGCTAGATTTCTGACACTGTTTCAAGACTGAGCTGCTAAACTTTTCCACTTCAGAGATGAAAATTTTATCTGCTGGGCACTGCTCCTAATGAAAGTACTAAGGGGCTTGTTTTGAAAAAGAAACAATTAAATTCTTAGCGCAACATAAACTAGGCTGCTGCAAGATAAGATTGGTATCCTAAAGTAAAGGAATGGCATGGCATGAGGAAGCACTCTTCGCAATTCATTGCTCACTCATGCTGCATTAAGATCAGACCTATTCTGCCCCTAGCCAGCCACAAAGTCGGACTGATGAATTATACCTCCTTCTCTTTCAATTGACAGGGAGACCTTTGGGTCAGTTCAGACTATCATTTCCTTAAGTGTTGATCCCAGGTACGTATTCCACTCCTCTTAGTGCAGTTGTAGCGCCACTGTGCGGCAAATGGGAGAATACAGAAAGAACTCCGTGTGATACTTGCATGGTTACTTAGAGGATTTCCCAAGCCTCAAGAAGAGAATGTAGCAGATGTGTATTTACAATCTAGGGTGTGAAACTTCTCAGCCACCAAGAAGTAGTCACTAAGCTTCTTCTAAATCTGCTTGTATAATCACAGTTCTAACTGAAGAAATACAGCAGAGACTCAAAAATTATACTCCCAGCCTCACTTTCATTTTCAGTGGAAGCCTTGCACATTCACCTGTGCATCTTCACTGCTTCTCAGTGCTCCACACAGAGATACCACAGACACAAAATGCAGCTGCAAGATACTGAAATCACAAGACTGAAGGAAAACAGTTCCTTACATAGCTAGCTACGCAGCCATGGAAACCACCGGACTGCCGTTTCCAGCTCAGTAAAAGGAAAAGATGATTTCTCAGTATATGCAGTCTCCTGTTGAGTATCATGACACATGGACTCACAAATAGGTGGGTGACATGCAGATATCCTCCTCACTATCGAGTGACTACCAAGATGGAGAATAAATCATGACAGAAACTAAAGTTCTTTCTCCCTTAGAAAGCTGTCCATTTTTCATGCTGATGATGGAGATGTGGTAATATGTATTTGGGTGCCCAGATACTATACTAATGGAAGCCTTCAAATGTGTGCAACAATTAATAATAATAGTGTTTTCCGAAAGACTGCTTTGCTTACTGCTTTCACAGAGTATGATGAGTTTATGGCATTTTTGCCAAGAGGGCCTGGATTTCTTCAAGGGAACATCTGGTCATTTGGTCAGAAACTTTTTTAAAAAATGCTGTTCAGATGATAGGGGTTTAGAAATCTCTGGATCCAATGAACATCCCTCTTCTCTCTCAAGAGAATAATTTTCACAAACAGGTGACACAGTACAATGCGTTAATGCTGTCAGAGCACCAGCGACCGAGAAACTGTCTGCGTCTTTACTGCCAGCATGGGCTGTGCTGGAAGTCATGCCACCAAACAGAGGCATGAAGCCATGAATCTCTATTGGAATGGACAATGCTAGCAAATCAAAGTCTGAGCTGAATCACCACAGTGCATTGTGTAAAGGGATCTGGGGATCATAGTAGATCACAAAGCTAAATACGTCACAAAAAAGCAAGTATCATTCTGGGATGTACTATCAGGAGTGTTATAAACAAGACATGAGAACGCACACTACATTGATATGGCCTGGAGTATAGTGCCCACCCACGTGTCAGGAAGGATGTGGAGAAAGTCCAGACAGGAGCAGAAAAATGATTAAAGGCATAGAAAACATGACCTATGAGGAAGACTACACAAACTCGACTCTTTCACTCTGAGGAACAGAAGACTAAGGGGTAACATAACAGTTGTAACTGGGAGAACAGTTGTACAGTCATAACTGGGCGAAGGGAGAATAATTGTTCCTGTTAATCTCCCAGACTAGGACAACAAGCAATAGGTTTAAATTTCAGCAAGGGAGGTCGAAGTTGGATATTAATAAAAACTTCCTGTTAGGGTAGCTAAGCCCTGTAATAAGTTGTGTAGGGAGGCTGTGGAATCTCTATCACTGGGATTTTTTAAGAGCAGGATAGACAAAAGTTTTTTAGGGATGATTTAAGTAAAAGTCCAGCCATGCGTGTAGAGGTCTGTATTAGAAAACCTGTCTAGGTCCTGTCCAGTCCTAAAAGGCTACAATCTATTGAACTATCACAAATATTAACTACAGAATCTTCAAAGGACATTTAAAAAGCTATAAATGTAATGTCAAGAAGAGTCCAAAAAGACTGAACAACTTCAAAAAAATAGATGATGCTTAGGGACTGAAGTTCACATTAGCCCAACCTAGGAAAACCCAATGGCTTTGTCTTTAGGAAGGCTGTGGTTTAGTGAGGAGTATTTTTAGTAACAGACAGGGACAGGCCACATGCAATAAACAAAAAATGGCAGCCCACGACCTGTCCATCTCCTAGCAGGAGAGCAGTCCAGATGCATTTCGGGTGCAATGGGGCACACCGCCCCAGGACGCCATGGGTGCTGCATGGAGGAGGCATGCAGCTAAGGGATGCCATGGGTGCTCAGGATCTAGGGAGGTGGGCAGCAGACATAACAACCGCTGTCATCAGGGGGCAGGAGGTGCTCATATAATCCGTGACTTTCATAACTGACTTGCAGCCTTGCTCATGAGTGATCCTTGGCTGTTGTCTCCAAATGAGCACAACTGTTATCACAGGCTTAGGAGACAAGTATCAGAGGGGTAGCCGTGTTAGTCTGGATCTGTAACAGCAATGAAGGGTCCTGTGGCACCTTATAGGCTAACAGAACACTTTTGAGCATGAGCTTTCATGGGCACAGACTCTGAGCATCTGATGCAGTGAGTCTGTGCTCACAAAAGCTCATGCTCAAAACTTTTCTGTTAGTCTATAAGGTGCCACAGGACCCTCGTTGCAGGCTTAGGAGACTTATCTACCAAGCTGGGACAGAGCTAAGTAGTGAGGCTGGTAGACTACTTTGCTACTACATTCAGAGAAAATAATTACCATTCGATCTCTCGTAAGTCTACTGCTGAAGCCTCTTGGGTCATTAAACAATGCTATCCAGGGGTTTGCTACGGTGGCAGTAGCTCTTTGCTGAGTGATAGAAGCTGCCCTTCACTCTATCAGCAGACTAGGTATTGAAAACATACTGAAAGAAGCAAAGGCTTCAGTGCAGACAGGGTGACCCGTGAGGAAGGACATTGGGAGGGGGCATCAGCAGCCACCCACTCTCTGAGCCACCCCTACCCTGGGGTAGTGCCAGGACAACATCCTCTCTACCTCAGCCCCACCTCTTCCTGCCCCCACTCTGCTCCCTTCTTGCCTCTTCCCTGCCCCTCCTTCACCCAAGTCCTGTCCTGCCTCTTCAGCAAGTGACACAGCCTGCAGAAGCAGCAGGGGCCTGGCACTGGCAGCAGTGGTTGAAACCCCCAAGCAGTGCATTAGCGGTGACCACCAGTCCCATTTTGGCCAGGACAGTCCTGTATTTTCAGCTCCAGCGTTCCCCCTGCTGGGCAGCGCGGCCGGTGCAGCTGCGGTAATCGCCTGTTCCTGGCTGGCAGGAGGGCGCCCGGCAGGCGGCGTCCAGCAGGTGGCGCTGTCAGGCAGGGTTTAGAGACAGACACACATGAAGCCAGTGGGAGGAGAGGCAGCCTGTGTGTGATGGGGGGTTAGGGGATGTGGGGGGGGTCACCCCTCCCCATGTGCCTCCTAAAGCAGCATTTCTCAATGCTGTCAGCCCCCTGCCCTCATTGAAGCTGAGAGCTGCAGAGCTGAATGTCCAAGCTGGTGACCTCAGAGGGCTGAGGACAGGACCTGAGGGCTGAAGCCCTCATCCATGGTGTGCTCATCTCCATAGGCTGAAGATCTGCTCCCCAGTGCACCATTCCTCCCACCCCCAGGCTGGACCCCCAATCCCCAGCATGCTCCCCCTCCCGCCCCGGGCCCCCGGCTGGAGCCCTGATCCCTGCTGTTCCGCCTCTCTCCTGCCGATGAAGCCGGGAGCTGCAGGACTGAATGGCTGAGCCCCGGTGACCCTGTGTGCCCCCCCAACCTTAAGTAAAAGCACAGTGCAGTGCCAGGGGCAGACCCACTCCTCCTCTCTCCCTGCTTCTGGCTGCTCCCAGCCCCCTTTGCTCACCTCGCCAGGAAGAGCTGCAGGGGTGGGGGACCTGGCGCTATAGCTGGCAGAGTCCTCAGAGAGCAGGGGCTGCAGGGGAGCCCTCCTGGCACACAGACTCTAATTACCCCATCTCTGCCCCCCAACTAGCCGTTGCCTGCACAGAATCTCTAGCTATGCCTGCCTGCCCACAGCCCATAGCCACTTCCTGCCTGCACCCTGACCTACCCCCTGCCTGAAAACAGCCCCTACCTGCCCCTTCCCTGCATCATGAGCTGTCCCCTGCCCACACACAGCCCCTAGTTATCCCCTCCCTGGACCCTGATCTCGACCCCCTGGCCACATATAGCCCCAAGCTACCCCGCCTTCCCCTGAGCTATCTCCTGCCTGCATCCTAAACTACCCCTCCCTGCCCCCTGAGCTAGCTGCCTATATGCACACAGCCCCTAGCTGTCCTTTCCGGAAACCTGCGCTACCTGCACACAGCCCCTAGGCAGCTCCTGCCTGCACACTGCCCCGGCCGCTCCTCTTCCCACACCCTGAGCTACTCCCTGCACGCAGAGCTGTTTTCAAACTTTTTGAGCAGAGACTTCGCCCCCTCCCCCACCACCACCACCACCACACCACAGTCAAGCCAGGCTGGGTGCCCCGCTGGCATGAATGGGGTGGAGGTGGCTCTGCCTTCCTGGTCCTGCCATATGGAGCTGACTTGAGCCTGCTGGCCCTCCCCCTAAACAGAAGTACTCTACACCTATGCCTGAGATGCCCTCTCATCCCAGACCCTCATGGCCCCCCACCCCCACTGGGCCCTGGAGCTTTTACAGCATGTTGGGAGCAGGGCCTCTCACAGGTCCAAAGAGGCCTGGGCCACTCCCAGCTTCAGCAGGCCCTCGTCATAATACAGATTAAAAAAGGTGCTACATGAAAACAAAATAAGTTCTAAAAAAAGAGGGAAACAGACTTGGAATCCCCCCCTTTAACAAACACTTTTCTAGCCCATCAAATGCCAAAAAATTAACAAGTGTCTGAATCTGAGGACCCCTTTGAGCTTGAGGTCAAGGTCAAACAGTGCTTCACCCTCGTCTCCCCTGCCCCCCAACCGACTGGCCCTGGCTGCGGGAGGGTACCACATAGCTCTGATTGATTGCCATTGAACTCGCTTGAATGTGAGCGATTTTACCAGGTGTCCTGTATTAATCACAGGAAATACGGTTACCCTCCCCTGCTCTCGCTGCCAGCAGTGGGGGAAGTGGCGCGACACAGCCTTAGTTCATTCTTAACCCTCTGCTCCAGGCTATATCACATCACTTCCTGCCTGTGAGTGATGCATCTGGGAGTTGGAGGAGTGAAGCTGTGTTGCTCCACTCCCTCTCCACCACTACCAGCAAATGCAGGAGGGTCCAGCTCCTGCCCAGTCTCCTGCCCCCCACACACATTCCCTTGGCGATTGCCCTTTGCCCCCTCCCAATGTAGGGATTGGGGGTGTCACTTGCCCCCTCGCCCTCCTCTCAAGCCTCATTCCTGGGTCCAGAAGGCAGCTAATGAAGGCACTTACACTGAATTCTTAAGTGAAGAGGGCAAGAAGTGTATCTTAAGCCCGCTGAAAACATACTCACAGTTGATTCTTACAAATCCACAGCAGCACCTTCTGGATTCTACTCAGCCTCTATGGACCTTTAAGGGCTGCCAGGCTTATAAAACACTGAGAGCTGAGGGGGGCCTGTCATGTGACCAGGTCAGCATGGAGAATTTGAACTCAGTGTGCAATGTTACACAGTGAATGAAGGTTTGACTTCAGTGTCTTCTTTTTAATACTAAGGGCTTGAGCCAAGCTTTGGGCTATGTTTCCTGGGATGAAAGAAGTAGAAATTCATCTTTTGCTACTCCCAGTGCTTGTCTACACTTGCCCACGGCTTTCTTTTTGGTTTCTTCTTGTAATTTTGTGCAACGGTTAATGATCTTCTCAAATCCAGTGTCTTCCTCTTTGGGGGCTTCCTGTCAGTCTGATACTTCCAGTCCGTCAACTGATAGGCTCTTTAGTTGAAGCACATGATCAGGCAGAAGGTGACTCAGAACACAAAATTCTATTCAACTGGAGCTGGGTCTACATTTGCCCCCAGCTTCGAAGGGGGCAGGGTAATCAGGGCGACGGGAGATTACAAAAAGCAACACAGCTTCACTCCTCCAAAATGTTGAGGAGTAAAGGGACTTTGAAGTAGCACAGGCCCTTCGAAGTGCCCATAGCTATACGCCTGCCGGCTCTGTGACGTCTGACACTTCGAAGTTGCCGTGGGGGAAAATTAGCCTAATGAAGTGTATCAGAGAGGTAGCCATGTTAGCCTGTAGCTTTGAGAACAATAAGAAGTCTTGTGGCACCTTATAGACTAACAGATATTTTGGAGCATAAGCTTTTGTGGGCAAAGACCCGCCTCACCAGATGCCTTGTCAGCTCTGGCCCTCCCTTTTTCTGGGCCCCCGTTCTTTAAATACCCCTCTGAAACCACCACCCCCACTCATGCATCTGATGAAGTGGGTCTTTGCCCACAAAAGCTTAAGCTCCAAAATATCTGTTAGTCTATAAAGTGCCACAAGACTTCTTGTTGTTCCCGAATGAAGTGCTGCATATTCATTGCATGTGATGGGGTTCAGGGGTCCCCAAACTCTGCACCCCATCCACAGGCAGGAGTGACTCTCACTCAGCAGGCAAACAGCGAGTTTATTAGCCGACAGGACACAGTGTCGTACAGAAGAGTCAGTACAGCAGGCACGGACAGCCAGTCCAATCCATGCTGGGGAGAGGAGGCCCCGAAGGGCCCCCAGAGCCAGGGCCTTGCCCTCTCCTTTGTCTCTCTCCCAGCCCAGACTAACTGCTTTACAACTCCCCCTCAGGCTCCACCTCCTTCTTTGTCTGCAGTCCAGAGGTGTCACCTGGTTGCCTCAGTTACCCTCAGCAGGAGCCCCACACCCTCTGTGAGCCACACACATACAAACACACATATCCCCCACTACATTACACCACAGCGCTTCATTAGTAATCTCCTGTGGCCCTGATTACCATGCCCCCTTCAAAGTTGAGGGCAAGTGTAGACCCAGCCCCAGCTGAATAGAATTTTGTGTTCTGAAAGAAGTTACCTTCTGCCTGATCATGTGCATCAACTTAAGAGCCTATCAGTGGAAGTATCGGACAGACAGGAAGCCCCCAAAGAGGAATACACTGCATTCAAGACGGTCATTAACTGTTGTACAAGATTACAAGAAACCAAGAAGGCGGCTGTAGTTGGGATGCTTCATAGAAGGCTGGAGTAGGCACCTTTAATTTGTGGGATGATTTTAAAACATGACAGACATCTAGTAAAATGGTCACAGAACACTTTTGCCCTCACAGTCTCGCCCCTCTGACCTCACCCCCAAGTAAATTCCAGTGCTGCCCCACAATTTCAGTTCATAGTAGGGTGATCATATTTCCCAAAGGAAAAATAAGACAGAGCTACCCCCCCGCCATGCAGGGATGGCAAGAGGTGCTCGTCCAAGTCTCCCACCCCCACACTGGGCTGGTGTAGTTGCTCGCCTGAGGCCTCCCTACCAGCATTCCCCTGCATGTAAGGCTGAGGCTGGGGCTGTTTGCTCTACCCTTAAGGCCCCCTAATACTCCATGCAGGACTGGGGTCACTACTTGCCCCAGGCCTACCTATACCCCACCCCTACCCCACATGTGAAGCTGGGGCTGGATTTGTTCCTTGCTAGAGCCCTAAAGCTAATCTCTCTCTCTTTCTCTCTCTCTCACACACACACACACACAGCCTCATGCAGGGCTGGCATCACCACTTGCTCCCTGCACCCTGCTTTTTTGGTTTGGTTTGGTTTATACAGAAATATTTGCCCAGTTTATGCCAGAAAAAAAAATCGAGATGGCCAGGACAGGTCTGCAAAAGGGACTGTCCCAGTCAAAACAGAATGTACGGGCACCCTAATTCCTGGGAGAAACAATGAGAGTGTGTGCCTCAGTGCCCCAGGGCTGCTACTGAACAGACTCCAGCCCAATTAATTGACCATTGGAGTAGCAGCAGCAGCCTCTGAGACATGTCCCACTAATGCCAACAGCTTAAAGAGCTTTAAATTCCTGCCTGCTCCCCCCACAGACCCATTAATCCTGTAGTGGGAATTCCCCCAGACAGCTCTCTTTAGAAAATCAAAATGTCTCCTTTCTTGGATAGCTCTAGGGCTGCAGACCATGTAAACAGTGTGAGTCTCCGAATGAATGGAATGCTGAGTGGAATGAAGATGAGGGAACAGGCATAAACAAAAGAGGCAGCTACTTTAAAATTAAAAACATACCTATCCACCCACCGCTTCAAACATATGGATAACTGGTTCTGGAAGAACAATATCTCATGGTGCAGTGTGCAGGACAAAAACAACTGCTTTAACCTTTACTGAAAGAAATTAGTGTTATGAGACTCTAAAGCCTGTGTCATAGTGAAGCTTGTCTGCTGAGTTAATTTGAAAGCAATCCAGAGCCATCACAAGACTGCTAAACACATCTGTTTTAATTCTTAAATAAACCAAATATTCTTCCTCTTGGGTCTGAACCATGATTTTAAAAATAAAAAAGTATGAACTGGTGCCAAAAAAATATCCAAATACAAATTTGGGTGACATTTTTGTATATGTGTGTGTGTACGAAAATGACATTATATGGTTGTGAAACTTTAATGCAACTATTTAAGAAAAGCATGACTCTTACTCTTAACTTGATGCTACAGTCAATTTCCTCAGTACAACTAATGTTCAATATTAATTATAGGGCTAAATTATAAGTTGCAGTGGGTCACAGTCAGCACAAGGTGGCAGAAATACACTATGAATACATGCTTCTTAGCACAACAGAACTGAAAAAAAATGTCTCCTGTACAAGAGCCTCACAGAATCTTCACTATGTAATACTCCTTTAATAAATAGCTGACAGCTACAGCTGCCAGTACTAATATTTTAATTATTATTTCACGCTCGTGGAGGGTGAGAAAACTAGCAAATAGGTTTTTGACTATTGTTATCCCAGCAAAAACATGAAACAATATTATCCTTTCTACCTGATGTTGTTAGTGCTGTCAGTTCTTCCCCTGAAAAGTGATTCAGCCATATTAGAGCTGGAAATATTTTTAAAGGCCAAGTGTTGTGTACTTGTCTGTGTTGACACTTGGGAGAACCTTGCCCAACACTGTCCCCAGTGGAGAACGGTAATCTGTGAGGGGGTGACACAATTAGAGAGGTCCCGCAGCAGTGCAGAAAAGGAGAGGCAGAAAAGAAGATAAGAGCTTCAAAAACTGCCCGTACCCATCCAACAGTTACCAACATCTGTCCCTTCTTTGATAAGACCTGTGCCTTCAGAATCAGGCTGATCAGCCATCACCAGATTCACAAATAGGAGAGTGACATGAAGACATCCTTCTCCTTATTGAGTGACCACCAAGATTACATACAGCTGTATGTGCTTAGAACTAACTAACTCTTTTTATGTCTAAGATACATTTTCCTAGTGGAACACTTCGGAGTAAAAAATCAGTCTGTGTGCCACAGTTATATTTCCAGTCCATAAAGCCTCTGGACCAAGACTTTGAACCAAGTCCTCTTACACTACTTCTTTTACAAAACCAAAAGCAGTCAAGTAGCACTTTAAAGACTAGCAAAATAATTTATTAGGTGAGCTTTTGTGGGACAGACCCACTTCTTCAGACCATGGCCATTCCAGAACAGACTCAATATTTAAGGCACAGGGAACCAAAAACCGCAATCGAGGAGGACAAATCAGAAAAAAAAGATTAAGGTGAGCAAATCAGAGAGTGGAGGGGTGGGGGAGGAAGGCCACCCCTCCACTCTCTGATTTGCTCACCTTAATCTTTTTTTTCTGATTTGTCCTCCTCGAT
This sequence comes from Carettochelys insculpta, assembly GCF_033958435.1. Lineage (NCBI taxonomy): Eukaryota > Metazoa > Chordata > Testudines > Carettochelyidae > Carettochelys > Carettochelys insculpta. The sequence continues at coordinate 304,619,402 of NC_134137.1, read as the reverse complement.
TGCGGTTTTTGGTTCCCTGTGCCTTAAATATTGAGTCTGTTCTGGAATGGCTATGGTCTGAAGAAGTGGGTCTATCCCATGAAAGCTCACCTAATAAATTATTTTGCTAGTCTTTAAAGTGCTACTTGACTGCTTTTGGTTTTGATAATGTACAGACTAGCACAGCTCCCTCTCTGTTACTACTTCATTTACGACACCTGGGGGAAAATACATTAAAAATTACTGATATTTTTCCTCTATCCTCTAAAATGCCTTTTATTTCATTCAAGTGAAGAAGTCAATTGTCATAATGAAACTGAAGCCAGAGTATTGGAGACCTAATAATTATGCCAGCTAAGAATATGGTGTATCATCACTCTTTGGTCTTTCCCTTCCATAGGAAAATCTTGGCTCTTGGCAGTTTCTTGTGGAGACACATTCTTACATTTTCAGAGGGTGTCCAAAGAGACGAAAATTCCCATCTATAATCCTCAGGGACTGGAATGCATAAAAGTAAATGCAAAGAAGCAGTAACAAGATTCTAGCTGGTTCATTTGCAGGTGGCTCTGGTCATCCATCACAGGCAGGTAGGGAACTAAGCTCCAAATATTTGAAGACATTCTGTACAAATGTGTCCTGAGAGTTTCAGGAACTGAATTACCAAATCTTTGTGTTGTCCCATTCTAAATCACTAAAGATCCTACAGACACCTGACAATCACCACTACTTTGGCAAGTCTAATTCAAATAGACTTCAAAATATGCAATTTGATTGTCTTGGAGGCTCTTTCCATAAGGCTCCATTTGGCAATTTCCTTACTGTTCAGACTCCCAGAGATGTACAGCACGCCAAGAAAGTACAGCCTGGATTCCAGTTTAAGTGCGAGTCCTTTTTCACATCCCTGGAGATAAGGTCTTGGCTGACCCAACTTTAAACAAAGTAGGTTGGGGGGTAGCAAGGGGGAAAATGTATTTTTGGTTCAGTAACTAAACTGAATTCATGAACTCAGATTTGAGTGTTTTCTTTCTATAATTGAAAAAACAACTTAAGCCATGTTTGCAGTGAGTAACTACTGCAGTTTTTAACTCTTAGGCTGTGTCTAGACTAGCCCCCAGCTTTGAAGGGGGCATGGTAATTAGGGTGTTGGGAGGTTACTAATGAAGTGCTGCGGTGCATATGCAGCACTTCATTAGGATAAATCTCCCCCGCGGCACCTTCAAAGTGCCAGCTTACATGTAGCCATAGGTCAGCGGTGGGTACTTTGAAGTGCCCACGCTCCTCCGAAGTCCCTTTACTCCTCAAAATTTTGAGGAGTAAAGGGACTTCGGAGGAGCGTGGGCACTTCAAAGTACCCGTGGCTGACCCGCGGCTACATACAAGCTGGCACTTCAAAGTTTCACACCTCAAAGTTGCCGCGGGGGGAGATTTAGCCCCATGAAGTGCTGTATATGCACCGCAGCACTTCATTAGTTATCTCCTGACACCCAAATTACCATGCCCCCTTCGAAGTTAGGGGCTAGTCTAGACACAGCCTTATAGGCTTAAAATAAGTTATAGTCACTGTTTTCTGATTATGTTCACTAGTTGCTCTGATCATTGAATTACCCTGGAAGAAAACATTCACTCGAGGGTCTAGTACTGGACATTTTATTTAACTCTAAGGCTGCAGCTGCATTAATTGTTATTAATGCAGCTGTATTAGTTTCTAAGAAATATGGAATTTGGGTACTATTGTCTATGTCACACAGAAGCAGATTGCCATTATAGTGGGATTTTTTTTCTTGTTGTTTCAGATCAACCAAGCTATATATACTCAAATTAATGAAGCCCAATTTGTTTCTAATTCAAGCCAGGCACCCTGATGTTCCTGCCAAATGGGATTCTTGTTACTAAAAATCATGGGCACGTCTAATTTAGTGACCTGCCTCAGTGGAATTTATAAAAGGGTTGACAGGATAACACTGCAGGTCAGGAAAAGAATGTTGAATGTGGAAGACAGTAAACAGATTGGCCCAGGGAACTGACTTTATCAAAACTATGTTGCTTGTGGAATTCAAATGCTAAGAGAGCACAACTTTGTATCTGGAAAGATGACAGAGGGAGAGAGAGAGAGCAGAAAAAAAATGCACTTTCTTTACAGACACAAAATAATCTGTTGGTGTTTTGGGTAAAACTGCTTCATGAAATATTTACAATAAAATTAAATTACTATGTAGAACTGTATGAGAGTGTGGTGCCTGCAATTAATTCCCCCCCACCCCGCCCTTAATCAAATTAGCAAGTGAGGCAATATTTGAACAAAATGATGTAAGCACTGCCTCTTCCTTATTACAAAAACTTGGGAAGTCCCGTGTTTACCAGGCATTCCTTTACCTTTTCATAATGGCAGTAGTACTCCAAAAGTCCTCCCTTCAGTTATCCATGCCTTTTACTGTACTGGTAGATATATTTAACCTGTCATGCATCTATTAAAATGCTTTTGAAAAGATTCTTCTTTGGCAGGGTCATTGTGCTTGTTGGTTATTTTTTAAAAAAATTGTCACTGCATGATGATTGGATAATATGCACATGCAGCTGTGCTTTAGCTAATTGGAGTACTGGCTTGTGGGGTGATGAAAATAGTGAGTAACTAAATACTTTTGGAAATGGTAGATGAGTAAAAAGTGCAGTATTTTGTAAAAAATACTTCAGTGAAAGTACAAGTTTCATGAATATAAATTATTTGAATAAAGTACAAATCCTGAAGAAATGTACTTGGGTAGTGTAATGAAGTATTTCTACTTAGCTACTTTACACTTCTGGTTATGATATAATAACAATTATATCTTGAAAACAATGCAAATGGGCTGTGACCTAAAGTCCTAAATAGTAATGCCAAGTAATCCTGCAGCATGTTTCCGATTAAACAAAATGACACTGTAGTAACATGGATTATCTCTCTCTTCTCTGGTGCCACCAGCCCTCAGTCTCTCTCTGACTGGACTCCAGGTGGTTAGGGTGATTTTAATACGTTGGTTCTCCCTTTCCATGGGAATGAACGTGCACATGAAACACAGAAATCCAGATAGAACACACTCCTCTTTAGTGGTTGACTTGGTGTCTTTTGTCCTATCTGGGTTAATAGTTCCTTCACCCTGATGTGCAGGGCTCCCCTCCTTCCCTGTATAAGAGCTGACCACAGTCCCGATGTTATGCAGCTCGGTTGTTTTTTGTCCCTGATCTTAACAATCTTTATCCTTGAGGCAGCAGCTTCTGCACTGCATCTTTCAGTGGCACCATATGAAAGTCCCAGCCATAGGAAACTAAATGTAGCCAGTAGTTTTTCCCAAGCCCAAGTCTGCCCTTTGTACTACTTCCTGTGGCTACCTTCTCCTTTAAGTCTTAGGGCATGTCTTTGCTACCCGGAAGATCTACCGGGTCAAGGTTGATCTTCCAGGGTTCTACTTGGCATGCCTTGGGGGATGCACAAAATTGAACTATCAGGGGTAGAAGTCAACACCTTTCTCCTCAATCTAACGAGGAGTCTTCTGTCGACCTCCCACAGAGAGGACAGCCAGGTAAGTTGAGTGTAGATAAATCGATTTCAGCCACACAGTTGCCGTAGCTGGAATTGCATATCTCCAATTGACTTTAAGGTCTAGTGTAGACCTTTCCTTAGTGAGTCGGCCCTCTTCAAATCGTCCTTTGCTGAGCCCTTCTTGGGTGTTTCCCTATTTCCTCTGACACAGACAAACACCAGTCATGCTCCAAATTATTTGCTGCTGAATAGTTTCACACCTAGCTGTTGCCCACTCCTGAGCACTCTGCCCCTGGGCCTCCAAGGTCTCCCCAGGTCAAGCCCCTCCAAAGGCTTGTATCATCTTCAAGAACACCACCTCGAGTGTATACTGCGCAGCTTGAGTCACTGACTTAAGCGAGGCACTGTGAGGTGGAGGAAGTCTTAAGTAGTCCTGGCCTCAAGTGATACTCTGTCACATGACTCTTCCTAGTCAAGTCTCAAATCCTAACAGAAAGATTGACAACGGATCTGCTCACGGTAACAATTCTCTAAACAGTTTGCCACAGGACAGAGACTTTGTTTCATTAGCAGTAAGTCAGGAAGTAGACGGGGAGAGCAGTAGGAAAGAGATTTTTACTAAGTATCTTGAAAAGCCAGTGTTATATTCTATGGCTTCAAAATTCAAATACAAGCAGTGCTAACACAACTTGCTTTCCTTATTCTCTGGGTCTGACACCAGACGAGGCCCCTCCAGCACCACTCATTAGACTACAGCAGGGGGCCTGTGACTGAAATAGCGAGAAGAGCCATTTTTTCAAATTCAGTTACAAAATCAATACTTCAAGAGCCACAGTGCAAGTGAGTACAAGCCAGTCCTTAAGAAATAACGTCACACAGTACTTGTAATCACCCCTGTTTTAAGACCAGCCCATACACAATGATTTGTACCAATCAGAAAGTTAAGTTACCCCCATCTCCGGGCTTTACCCACCCCAGCCCCCAAATCTGCCTCCTAACCCCAAGCTTTACACTCGCATCCCACAAACTACCCTCCCAGCCCCACGTTTAACTCCTCTCAGCCCCAAACCTGACTCCCCATCCCCAGGATTAACCTGCCTGCAGACGAGCTCTGTGCACTGCCACTGCTCCTCCACAGCCACCACAACTCCCCTCTGCTGCTCCCTCCCATTGTCCTCCTTCTCTGCACAGTTGCGGGGCTCTGGCAGGGGCAGGTTCAGTCACTCCTTCCCCCCAGCTCTCCTGCAGGCTTAGACTTCCCGCACGTGTAGCGCGGGTGGCTCCCTGCCCTGCTGGCTTTCTCGTCCGGGGCCTCCCTGTCCTACCGTGGCTCTCCTCTCCAGGGCTCCCTGCTGCAATTGACTGCTCAGCGGCTCTGGAGGCTGCTGCCACTGAAACCAAAAAACTGAAATGTAGTTGATTTAACAGCAGGCAACTGAATTTATTTATTTATTTGTTGTTTAAGTGGTGGCAGATTCTTGAACCACAAGAAGAGTCAGCAGCAGCACTGCTTGGAGCTGCAAATGGCTCCTTAAAAAGCCTCATGCAGCTCTGGAGCTGCAGCTTGCTGACTCCTGGGTTGTGGCATATAAAGGCGATTTGGGTTTCAATTTGGTATCAGTGGCTCCCCAACTGTGGTCCTTAGAACTATGTGCCAGTATTCTGTGGACAGCTGGTGGGACACATGATGACTCTTACATTTTTTTCAGTGAGAAAACAAATAGGAAGAGACAAAATAGCTAGTGTGAATAATGTTTTATGCAAAGGATATTCGACCATGCTCAATATATAGAAGGGTGTTTACAATCTACTATATATTTTAGAAACTTTGCATGTCTGTCTGTCCAACCATCTGTGAGGCTATTCAAGAACTGCTGCTAACAGGTGAGAGCTCAGACTACCAGCTTTGGTATGCAGCTTCCTCTTATCATAACTTAAAGCAAGGTCTAGGTTTGGTTGTACCAAGGCAATGGGATGTGCCCAGAATCTGATTGTTTTCCATAAAACATGATAGCAGGAATGGTTATGCTCTGGAATGAACACAAAGGGACAGGAAGCACAGGAGACAGTTATACTGCAGAGTGACCATGTGTGGCAGGGGGCATCTGCACCTGTAACAGAGTGGCCAGCGGCGAGTAGAGTTCTGCATGATGCCAGCCATTCGGTAAGTGGCTCCCTGCTCCACAGCTGGAACCCAAACCCTCATCCACAGCACCAGACTCAGGGAAGGGAGGTCCCTGCTGGCCAGTCAGAACAGCCTTGCTGCTGCAGCCCAGGAAGCACCCACCAGCCACCACAGGCCCCATCACCATGGTCACCTTGAGTACCTGCCAGCCAGCCAGCATAGCCCTGGCTAGTCTCAGGGAGCAGTCACGCTTTGGGCAGCTAAGTCCCCACCATTGGGGCTCCCTAAGTAACCAGGCACAGGCTTGGCTTTACAGTACTTTATAGCATGAGGTTCACATTATGGAAAAGTTTGGAAATTCCTGCCTGTACTTATTATTTTTGCTTGCTGTAGGGTGACATTTTTCTAGTGTGAACATTCTCCAGCTGGCTTACTGTAACATTTTGGCCCCACCTTAGGGCTACATGGGGATAAGAGAATGTGGCTGGAACCCAGATGAATTTTGTTATATTTGTTTTTGACTTCCTTTTTATTCACTTAGTGGGATAGACAAAACAGATTCTAGAACACCCATCTCAAGTTCTGTGCACTCCTTCCAAACCATAAAAGTCTAAATAAAAATAAGACACTTTTAAAAATTAGCTATCCATGTCTCCAGTCACAATCAGAATGTAACTCTCACACATCAGTAAATAACCCCATTCAACCATCTTCCCGTTGCCTCTCCAGTGCTGGGGTGGGACTGAGAGGAAATCAAGCTTTACAGTATCAGAGGGGTAGCCATGTTAGTCTGCATCTACAAAAACAACAAGAAGTCCTGTGGCACCTTATAGACCAACAGATTTTTTTGGATTGGAGCAATGCATCTGATGAAGTGGGTCTTTCCCCATGAAAGCTTATGCTCCAAAAAAATCTGTTAGTCTATAAGGTGCTGCAGGACTTCTCATTTAAAAAAAAATCTCTTAGTCTGTAACATTTACAGTGTGTCTAGAAAGGCAATAAGTCCAAGTTCCTACACAGTGAATATGAGTGTATATGGGGAAGTGTAATTCAAAGTTGAAGACTTCTCACAGAAGATGCCCTACCAGCAGCTCTTTCTCCATAAAGGAATTTCCCTCAGGAGTTGCAAGAGTGACTTGCCCTTTAAAGAAATCTGGAAAGTTAGGCCAAGATTTTTTGCGTGTGATTAATTGTATTGGTTTTCATAAAGAGGCAGACAATGAAAAGTACAGAAAGGTAAATGACTTACAGCAAGTACTGTCTACTTGACAGGACTGCCAACAGTATTAGGCAATTCCTCAGCTTTGCAGACCAGACAACACTACATAGACATAATATGTTAGGCAGGGGGAAACCATTATACAATAGGAGAAAACATACTGGAATAGGGACAGGAGGATAGGAGGGGACAAGCAGGGCAGGGGAAAAGAGGTGGTTTGGCAGTCATCTCAACATTTTTATACAAATGTGTCTCTAGAGGAATCAAAAGCCTGCCCTATTTTGGTAAAATCATGCGCTTCATCATCATCATTGAAAGTCTTTGCTTTCAGTATGTCCTAGTGGCCTGCAACAGAAGCTGAAACTCATCAGTCATTTGCTTTATATGCCTAAAAACTGAAATGAGTTTTGACTTACAGTCTCCTGTCCGAGCCCACTATTTTCTCTTCTGTCCTTCCTCAATCCTTTCTACGCATCTAAACACCCCAGCTATAAGAATCATTCCATCAGTCTTTCTTTGTGTCAACTCATTCCTAGTCACTGTTCTCTGATAGGACTTGTAGTTCTTGTGATGGCCGTGACAGGGTCTCACTTTATGCTTCCACTCCTTCTTCTTTCTTTTCTCCCAGTGATTTATTCATTATTTATATTGAATTACATCTGGACTCCATCAGGAATACCCATCTACCTTATCATGATAGTCACATGTACTAACTCACAGGAAGATGAAATCCTCTAGAGGAGCTTAGAGCTGAAGAAAATAAGCAACAACATAAAAGCCACAGCAGAGTGACACAATGAAATACACACCATTTGTGCGTATGCATCTTTTTAATACTCTTGGAGTGTTTGTTTATAATAAGAGAAAAGGACAGGCTCACTACATCTGACTGCCCCTCTACCTAGCTTCAGCTTCTGCTTGATTCCTTGTTTCTGCCTCCAGAAATAAAGTCTGCTTGCCAGTTGTTGTAATATTACGTTTCCATAGATTTAGCCTGCCTTTTCATTCAGATACATAAATGCAAGACATATTAGACTGGGCAAACCAGAAAGCAGCATTCACCAACATTTGCCACAGACATATGCGGCATCCTACCACAAGGTAGGATATAACTAAGTGACATGTAGGCATTGCCAAATATTGACAATTTATTGGTGACCATTGTATCTTGAGGCCCCATTCTGTACCCTGGTTCTCTTATTTGTCGGAGGGAATTTCTTTTCTTCATGCGAATTGTCAAATCTCAGACATTTCTCTCACTGGTACATGAACTCCCTGGGAAACTGTATCTGCAGCTAGCAGAATCACAGACCTCTGGGCAATATACCCTCCCCCACCGTGTCAATCTACATTCCATAGCTGCTTACCCATCCCCAATATATGAATTTCAAACAAAATACTAACAGGACACACTCACACATACTCAGAAAACCTCCCTAATTTCACTTACTGATTCTAAATTTGGAAGCTGCTACTTTTATTCTCCTGTAGCTCACTCCATAAGAAGCAGAGAGATACCTTCTCATTTTTCTTTCCACTGCTTCATACTTTATATAAATGTAAGTTACATATCTTAAAATTACTATACATAGTACATTGGCTACCACATTCACTAGAGACCACTACAGTCATATGTAGAATTTTTATCAACTAAAAACATACCAGACCTCTAGCATTTCAAAAGATTTAACTGCCTAGCAAAGGAGAACCTTTGGTCCTTACCTTTCACAGCGTATAGAGTAGATGCCATGCAGGAGGACTGTTTAATTGCTATTATTTTTTGCTGAATCCTGGGACAGGTTGTCTGTGGGCAAACGGCCTCCACTCACTCTTCCCTCGTAATACACTAGCTGACCTCATTTCTATTTGTTATTTTAATACCTTCCCTGATTAATTGTATTTGCAATAATGTACAGGTTGAACCTCTCTAGTCTGGCATTTTTCTTCCAGCAACAGCCGTAATCTACCATGATTTTAGTCAGCCAGCCAACCACCTATCATTGTTGTGGCCAAGTTTCCTGTGGTCCCATACAATTTGTTTCCAGCCACCAGTCCTGGCTCTCACTGATCTGTGCTGTTATTTAGCTGTAATTTACCCCTAAATGTCCTCAATGAAATTCCACAACAACCCATCCTGACAGATCTTGACTTTCCACCCACTATAGATGAGATTAAGAAAGCTGTTAGTCAGATGAGTTCAGGAAAAGCTCCTGGAAAAGATGGGATACCAGCAGAGAGATATAAACCGGCAGGTCCAGCAGCACTAGCAACGTTCCATAGCATGATCATCAGCATCTGGGAGGATGAAAACATACCACAGGACCTCTGCGATGCTATTATTGTTTCCCTTTTCAAGAATAAAGGCAGCAAAGCAGAATGTAGAAACTACAGAGGCATATCCCTCCTCTCCGTTGAAGGGAAGATCATCGCCCGCATCATCTTGAACCGCCTAATAGCCAGTATTTCTGAGGCAAATCTACTTGAAAGTCAATGCAGTTTTTGACCTGGCTGGAGCACAGTCAACATGGTGTTTGTTGTCAGACAAATACAAGAGAAGTGCATTGAACAGAACATGCACCTGTATGCTGTCTTCATAGATCTGACAAAGGCGTTTGATACTGTCAACAGGGAAGCCATTTGGACCATTCTAATACGACTTGACTGCCCAAGAAAATTTGTCCAGATTATACGCCTTTTCCATGACAGCATGACAGGTGAAGTACTGTCTGATGGAGCCACATCAGCCCCCTTCAACATCACCAACGGAGTGAAACAAGGATGTGTTCTTGCTCTTGTCCTATTTAACCTGTTCTTTGCATGCGTCCTTAACCATGCAATGAAAGATCTGGACCAAGGTATATACTTGAAATACCGGCATGATGGTTCACTTCTTGACCTCCGTTGCCTGAATGCAAAGACTAAGACAGTGCAGAAACTCCTTTCTGAGGCACTCTTTGCCGACGACTGTGCCCTTGTGGCTCTCACTGAAAATGATCTTCAGCACACTGTCAACAAGTTTGCTGGGGCCTCGCAACTTTTCAGACTAACTATCAGCCTCAGAAAGACAGAAGCTCTCCATCAACCTGCACCTGGATCAAATGCTCCTGTCCTGAGTATCTCCATTGACGGCACTCAGCTTAAAGTAGTGGAGAACTTTAAATACCTGGGTAGTGTCATATCCAGTGATGGGTCACTGGATAATGAGATCAATGTGCGAATATCCAAAGCAAGCCAGGCACTTGGCTGTCTGCGTGTCAAAATTCTAAACCACCACAACATCCGGTCAACAAAACTGCTTGTGTACAGAGCTGTTGTTCTCTCATCTCTTTTGTACAGGTGCGAAACATGGACACTATATAGGCGTCACATCAAGCAGCTCAAAACATTCCACATGCGCTGCCTCTGTAATATTATGAAGATCCTCTGGCAAGACAAAGTGCCCAATCTTGAGGTCCTTGAAAGAGCCCAGATGACAAGCATCAAAATGATGATTATGAAGTCACAACTACGTTGGACTGGTCATGTCAGCCGCATGGATGTCAACAGAATCCCTCGCCAGCTTCTGTATGGTGAACTCTCCCAGGGCATCCGGCGTATAGGTCGTCCATGGAAATGCTTCAAGGATACCATCAAAGCCAATCTGCAGTACAGCAGTATCAAACCTAGGGACCTTGAGGACACCGCCAGTGACAGAACACAGTGGCGTGCAACAGTCAGAAATACTTGCATTGCCTTTGAGGAAGACTGCTGCCAATGTCTACAAGAGGCATGCGAACGACATCACAGAGCATCAGCAATGCACAACTCACTGATTGCGAACTTCCCATGCACCACCTGTGGCAAAATATGCACCGCTAGAATTGTCTTATACAGTCACCAGAGGGCACACCATGAGACCAATAACAGAAGATCTGCACAGATTTGTCATCATCGGATCGATGGACTACCATTATTACCGCTAACTGTCTTCTCGGAGCCCAGTAAGCAGTGGAAGTGTTGGTGATACTACTTGACAGTGTTGATCTCCCTTAGGCCAGCAAATTTTCTCATTCGGTACCAGTCAGGTCCCAAGGGTGCTGTACTAGAGAGGTTCAATCGGTACTTTGATTCTCTTTTGGCCTCTTCTGTTATCCCTGTCCTGAATATTGCTTGTCTCTGTAACTCTCACCTCATTGTCATCACCTTCTATTGCAGTAAACAGAGCTTGAAAGCTCAGGATTTAGGTTTTAAACAGAAATCATCACATTTTGGCACGGTCAGTGCTGTTTGGCTAGCGTGTAAGCTCTTCCCACAAGACAAACATCTCACCCCACAGTACCATCTTACCCCATCTGAGTTTCCCACCCTCCTATTGCGCCTCAAGCTAATTGCATCTTCCCACCCAGGCCCCTACGAACCCCACTACAAGTTCCCTATCTTTGGTGCCTACTGACCTTTGTTCCAGTTCCTTTTTTGCTGACACATCCTCCAATTATTTAAGCAATAAAACAATGGATTTTTTATATGAACACTGCAATACAGTTGAGCAGACTAAAACGTGCTTGCCAACAAAAGATATGAGATTCAAAAGATTTCCTTTCACCAGCCTTGGAGCTCACTGTTGTAAGCCTTTTACTTTATAGTCATGATATTAAGAAAATTCAGCTACTTGTTTAATCTGCACACCTATTTGTTGCAGACTTGGAGCACCAGCACTAGGTAATGTAAACAATAGCCAAAGCTGCCCTTTTTTAAAGAAGTATTTAAACTATAGTCAAGTCTAATAGAGATAAGTTCTAAAACATCCCTGAGGAGTATATTCATTCTGTAATTAGTAAATTATGTTACAGTGTGGCTTTTTAAAAACTTGTATTAAAACTAACATCTGCAAATTATTTTGCTATTTTGCTATTTAAAAGATTCAGTTGGAACTTGTTTTACAGGGATCTGATTTTGTAAGTACTGGAAAGGTTATTCTTCAAAACTATGCATTATCTTCTTTGTCTTGCAAGTGCCAAGAACGTTTAACAAACCAAGGAACAGATGATTATTCAAGGAACAGAACAGGATTAACTTTCCTTACCACAGTTTTGAATAGGACATTTTATGCACAGAGTTCAAAAAAAGAAAATGAAATCCAAAGTACTATTTGTTTTCTGTGTCTTGAACCAGTATGCTATTTTAATGTTTGTGTAATTGAGGAGGAAAAATGTGTTTTGTTCCAGTCTCTTTGGAGAACTTTGTATGGCTTTCTGCCATTGGGCTGGGGAGGAGGTGGGGGGGAGGGAATCTCTCTTTAGTGCCAATGCCTAGTCAACTACATCCTGTATCTCCCTGCCTCAGAGCACTCCAGAACAACCACTGAGCCACTTGTTTTAAATCCTCCCTGTTCCTTGGTATTAGAACATAGTATAACATATTTAGAGTAGGGGAGAAATAACATTTTTCTAGTCTGCATGAATCAGTGGATTCGTACTGGTTTTTGTGTCCCTCTATCAGCACGTGGGTAATGATACTGTCCTGTAACACACTAGTTCCACATAGCAGTAGGTTAATAAGACAGGGCAAGTGTAAGACTGTAAGAGAAAAAAACATAAAATTCTTTAGCGGTGCCTCTTCTTCATTGCTGTGGATTATATTCTCAGAGGCTCTCGACATCCCTGTGCTTCCAGTGAGTAGCCAAGCAAAACTTTAAACGGATTCAAATGTTGGGTGTTCAAAGGCACCACAAGGAGCATCTCAATATTATCATCACCATGTCTTCTTCTGTCAGTGCCTTATGTTGTCCATATTATAAGTCCAGTAAACTATACACAACTATTACAGAAGTCTCAAAGCTCAGAGAAAGAAAGAGGAAAGGTGCTAATCCATTTGGATAGCCTTTGGCAGATAAAATAATCTCAGGGGATTTTAGCTCTTGAAGCCTTAAAAAAAAAAGATCAAGGGATGCTTGTAAAATGAAGCATAATAGAAAAACTGTAACTGAAGAACATTGCCAATGAGACCTCTGCTCTGTGGAGCACACAAGAAAACAGCAGCCAAATCAAACGAAATACAACTAATGTACTAATGAACCGAATCAAATGGTGTGTTGAAAAGGTAACAAACTCTCCAGCTGGAGAATTGGAGTATGTTATCTACTGAATGGGCAGAGCAAGGACATCAGCTTTACCAATGCACCCTAAGAGTGTTCTGGACCTACTTGCATGCTGTGGTAACACAGTTGTTCAGTTTCGTTGACTGAAAGCTTGGTTTCCCTGCTGAAACATATACCTTGCACCACAATATACTATCTTGCCATTAATGTGGATCCCTGTTCCCTAGTACCTGGAATGGAACTACCTCATGAGTGTTATGGGGGTTGCCATGAAATATGCTGTCAGTCACTGCCATCTTTGAAATACTAAAGATTTCCCACATCCATTATCCATTCTACAACTAAGACAAACTCCTCTACTGGATTAGGAGACCATTAAAATCTGCTATGTAACAGGAAGTGTTTTTCTGCAAATTCTTTGCTTTTTCCACTGGTGGAGCAGAGTATAGCTACTGTGAACCACAGCTTCAGAAAATGGACTCCTATAGAAGGGGGCTAAAGTAACTTGATCTGCTGTCAGCTCTCTCAGATAAAATATTGAGTGGTCAAAAGCCACCTGAAATTGCAGTAGACAGATTTTAAAATAAAAAAGGATGAGTTAGCTAGAGAGACTCAGGCTGTGTCTACACTACGAGATAAATTCAAATTTAAGGCAGCTAATGAGATATGACAGCCTCACCGTATTCACAGTAAATACCAATAGCTCGATTTAGGGAGTACTAATATCAAAACTGGCTGGGAGAAGGGCCAAATTTGAATTTAAAAGTCCAAATGAAGGCCAGTGTGGATGCACCATGTCTTAAAGTTGAATTCATTAGCCTCCAGAGGTGTCCCATATGTAACCCACAATGCCCCAGTGCTCTGCTCTGGCCGCTTCCATCTCCACTGCTCTGTAGGTGTGCAGGAATTAGGTAACAGGAAGCCTGCGAATTTGAATTCGGCACAAGGAGACTGAGGCTGTGGGGTCATGCTTGTATGAGAGGCTGAGAAACTTCTTTCTTTCTTTGCTATCAGTACTGTGAGCACAACTACCCGTTAAAAATAGCCCCAACACAGAGTTCATGGTTATGTCTCTTCCTCTGCAGGCTGAGCACTTCGATTTTTTTTCTGTGCTGGCACCAACTACTGCTCCATCGCACCATGTGGAAGCTAGGCTGTTGCGGGGGTGGTAATACGTGTATGAGGCTGAGAAACTTCTTTTCTGTGGTTTACATTTGTGCAGGCACCCCTTTGCCACACAGGCGCCAAGCACTCAGGCTCTTTCCTGTGCCGAACCACATCCCGCACTTGACCCAATAAAAGGACATACCTGCTATTCAGTGCAGACCATGCTGCCAGCAGCACCATGTTCTGGCTTGAATGCAGCGAAGGGTCCAAGGGCAGGAAAGATTTTCAGGTTCTATCACCCAGGGAAGTCTCCCCAAGCAGCTAAGATTTGTGGAAGGCTTGCTGCTGCCCGGGGGACTGCTTCAACTGGCCTGCCACCCCCACAAAAATATTTTCAGGGGCTTGCTGCCACCTGGGGGAGCATTTCAACTGGCTCTGCAGTCACAGACCTCACATCCCCCTCTGAAAAATATTTTCAGGGGCTTGCAGTCACCTTGGGAATCATTTCAACTGGCTCTGCAGGCATGGTCTCTACAACATCTGCCCAGAAGGATTTTCAAGGACCAAGTCAACTGGCCCATCACCCTCTGATCCACCCAACCCATCACCCCATGGGATGAGGGGATCTGGCACCACGACAGTCAGTGCTGGACCCGCTCCATCTGAGCACCACTGCTTGTTGAAATTTGGTGAGCCCCATCTCCCATGTGGAACAACTTTGTGTCGTGTGGTAGGAAGGCAAAAATCTTCTCCCTAATCTGTTCTATCCTCTTTCTTCAAGGTATGATGCCCTTAATACAGGGAAGAGTGGATGAAGGGACAGTTGAGAAGACACGGACATAGACACCTTGCTGCACTATAAGCTGACTGCAGACACCTGCTGCTTATTGTAAAATCTTTGATGTTTCATTTATGAAAGTAAGAGATTTCAGACCCATACCATTGTGGAAGCTCAAAATCTTTTCCCTAACCTTTTCTATCCCCTCTCTTCAAGCTTTAGCTCCCTTAGCATAGGGAAGAGTGGGTGAAGGGCCAGTTGAGAAGAGACAGACTGCTAGATGATCCCAGGGCACAGAAGCTGTGAAATGGACTAGGAAGCCAAAAACCCTGCTTTGCAAAAATCTCTTTTTTCCAAACGTTTAGTATCCTACTCTTTCTTGTGAGGATACTTATATTTCAATTTTGAATTTTAATAAATTTGAATTTCTCTCATAGCATAGATGTTACCTTACTGACCAGGACAGCTGACTGCTGCTTTAAAAGAAGTTTAAAGAAAGAGATCTCTTAAAAGGGGCATTAACTTGGACATCTAATGAGTTTATTTTTAAAAATGAATTTGAAAGGGTTTTAGGTACGTGTCTTTCTTGAGACCCCTGCTTTTTGTGTTCGTGCGTATGGTTTTATCATCACAAAAGAAACATTTGTACAAATATGTTTCTTCCCTGTTGCTGTGCAGGGGAACCACACCAAAAAGAAAGCAGACTAAACTGATTAACTCAATTGACTTCAGAGTGGAAACAAAAACTACTGTACACATAATAAAACAGGAAAAAAAGTACAGAACTTTTTTTTCCTCTAATCTTACATTTGTAGTAGTCATAGATGTTACTTGTAACAATAAATACTGTAGCTAACCATTACAATACCTGGAGAAAAATTGCTTGTGAGCGGCCAATACTAGGGATGATCACAATGTAGTAAAATGTTAGGCCATGACTCCAGCCAGCACAGTTGCTAATCCTAGTTAGCACTTCCTGTACCACATGGCTATTTGACCCAAAAAAAAAAAAAGCAATAATTTTAAATAGTATAGATCTAGAAAAACAAGAAGAATCTTTAATGTCTGACACTTACAAAAAATAACGTGTCAGGAGGATGTAAATGCAATGGGCTTAATATGGAAATTTATGTATTTCTATTGTCTGACAAGAAATAAAGGCTACATTGGCAATATTTTACCAACCCTCCCCTAAAAACATCCTTGTCTAAGTAGACAATTCACTTTGGTTGTGTATACACTGCAACAAATAACTTCGAAGTTGCTTACTTTGAAGTACAACTTCAAAGCAGGCAACTTTGAAGTAGAGTGTCTATGCACACCCTACTTCAAAGTTAAACTTCAAAGTAGGTCACTACTCCATTCCCAGGTATGGAGTAAGGAGTTCGAAGTTGGGCTCCCTACTTCAAAGTTAACTTTGAAATAAGGAGAACAAAAAAAAAAAAAAAAAAAAAAAGAATGTGTGTAGACTCTCTGCTGGCTACTTTGATGTAGTGCCTAGCTTTGATGTTAACATTGAAGTTAGTTCCTAGCGTAGACGCACTCCTTGGCCGTGTCTACACTAGCCAAAAACTTCGAAATGGCCATGCAAATGGCTGAAATACATATTCAGCACCTCATTAGCAGGCAGGCGGCTGCACCACTTCAAAATTGATGCAGCTCGTCGAGACGGGGCTTCTTTTCGAAAGGACCCTGGCTACTTCGAAGTCCCCTTATTCCCATCTGCTCATAGGAATAAGGGGACTTCAAAGTAGCCAGGGTCCTTTCAAAAAGGAGCCCCCCGTCAGCGCTTCATTAGTAAACTTCAAAATGGCCATTTGCATGGCCATTTCGAAGTTTTTGGCTAGTGTAGACATAGCCCTTGTGTGCTATCACATCATTTTATACATTGTCTCATTACAGAATACAATAAGCTGAAGCTAGCACATATATGGAGATGGGAGAATGTCAGATATAAGTAACGTTTTCACCTAATTTCTCCAAGGAGAACTTTGAGAACTATTTTAAGTTTATTCAAAAGTTTAAACTCTAACTTGGCACTTTGTATTTTCCCCTCCTCCCAACCCCTTTAAGTCTATTTGGTTGCTGACTGCAGCCACGCTTACATTGTTGTACTCACATTTTTTGCTAAAATGCATCATTGTTATTAAAAGCCTTGAGGCGAACCCCATGTATTAACATTCTCCATGCAGAGAAACAAAAATTTCATTCCACAGCCTCTTGGTCTACTGAATGCATCTGAGTTCCAGGGATAAATACTAATGGATCCATGTCAAGCCTCTAATAAATACATTGGAGCTTTTTCAGCTCTAGCCTTATGTAACACCCCCCACCCGACACACACATTTTCTTACAAATTAGCATTACATTCTTTGTACAATGACCAGATTTATAAAGAAATTGTACAACAATATGCTGCTCTGTTACTCCAGCTCAAGTGGTAGACAGGACAATGTTTGCGTTCATTGTGTGTGTTGCAACACCTCTCAGTAGCTTCTGGTACTTTGGATCAAGAGAAGCTTGGGTTAAAAAAAGGGTAAGTGCCACCCACTCATGGTGTTTTTTTTTTTTTTTGGCCCAGTCCCACTTGCTTAATTGATACAAAGATGTAAATGTGTCATTTTTCTTTTTCAAGAAGTGCCTCCCTTATATTGTCATTTTTCATATAATAAATTGTACAAAAAACCCTGCTTAAACTGTGTTTGCCTTTTACAAGAAAATACACCTAATATTAGCATCTGAGGGTACACCTACTCAGCAATTAAACTCCAGCTAGGTCACATTAGTGGACGTGGGCTCTAACTAAGGGGCTGGTTAATGGTGGTGTAGAACTTTACCACCATGATGTCCAATACACTTCCCGTTCACCACCGGGGAGTGGCAAAGCAGCTCATTAGAGCTGAACACTTGGTGCATGCTCTGTGGGAAAAGTGCATGGGGGCAGTGGGAGACGCTTCCGCCTGCAGTTCATGGAATGGCTCCAGCTGTGGGGCACCTTGTGGTACAGGCCTCCAGTGGCAGTGCCTCCAGCAAGTCACCAGCAGTTTACAGGGGAGGGTTGTATGTGTGTGGGGAGGCGGTGGTGTTCCTTAAATTTCTTTAGGACACCACTGCTCATTGAGGTGGAAGCCTACACTTGAATGTCTATACATCGAAACATAGAATTCTAGGGCTGGAAGGCACCTTAGGAAGTCATCTAGTCCAGCCCCCTGCCTAAAGCAGGATCAACCTCCAACTAAATCAACCCAACCAGGACTTTGTCAAATTGGGACTTAAAAACCTCTAGGGATGGAGATTCCACCACATCTCTAGGTTAAGAATTCCAGTGCTTCACCACCCTTCTGGTACAATAGCTTGTCCTAATATCCAGCCTACACCTCTCCCTCTAACTTCAGACCATTGCTTCTGGTTCTGTCATCTGTCACTACTGAGACCACTTTCTCTCCATCCTCAGAGCACCCCTTTAGGAAGTTGACAGCTGCTATCAAATCACCCCTCACTCTTCTCTACTGCAAACTAAATAAGCCCAAATCCCTCAGCCTCTCCTCATAGGTCATGTGATTCAGCCCCCTGATCATTCTTGTAGACCTCCACTGAACCTTCTCCAATGCATCCACACCCTTTCTATGCTGGAGTCCAGAACCGGATGCAATGCTCCAGATGTGGCCTCACCAGCACTGAGTAGAGGGGAATAACTTCTCTAGATCTGCTGGAAATGCTTCTCCTAATGCAAACAATATGGTGTCAGCTTTCTTGGCTACAAGGGCACACTGTTGACTCTTATGCAGCCTCTCATCCACTGTAATCCCCAGGTCCTCTTCTGCTGCACTGCTACTTAGCCAGTCCCCAACCTGTAACAATTCTTGAGATTCTTCTGTCCCAGGTGCAGGACACTGCACTTGTCCTTGATGAACCTCATCAGATTTCTTTTGATCCAATCCTCCAATATGTCTAGGTCACTCTGGACCCTATCCCTATCTTCCAACGTATCTACCTCTCCCCCTAGCTTCATGTCATCTGCAAGTTTGCTGAGGGTCCAATCCATTCCCTTGTCCAGGTTATTAATACAGATGTACCAAACGAGCCCTAAAACCAATCCTTGAGGCACTCCACTTGAAATCAACCACCAACCAGACAGAGCCATTGATCACTATGGGCCCGACAGTGTAACCAGCTTTCTAGTCATCTTACAGTCCATGTATCCAATGCATACTTCCTTAATTTACAGGCAAGAATGTTGTGGGAGGCTGTATCAGAAGACTTACTAAAATCGAGGTATATCACATCTATTGACTTCCCCATGTCTGCAGAGCCAGTCATCTCATCACAGAAGTTAATCAGACTGGTCAGGCATGACTTGCTCTTGGTGAATCCATGTTGACTACTCTTCATCACTTTCTTCCTTTCCAAGTGCAGGAAGTACCCAATGTAAGAATGGGTTGCGTTCCAAAAATTCATTTCTAAATTGGTTATTTGGAACTTGGAATGCATTTTCCCCCAGAAACAATATTATAAATGGTAATTAAGTTCCCAGGCTAGCCCACAAAAGCCTATTTAACTCATAATGTAGCTGAAATCTTGTATATTTGCAATAAAAAATAGGAGAAATAGTTTATTTAACCTTAAAGGCTGTTTGCTTGAAGAAAGGCAGGTTTAATTAGAGGAAGAGGTAGGTTGAGATTCTGAAGTAGAACCTGCACCCCATGGGCTCTGCACCAGCTCCTGGGGCCAGTCACATGCTCTGGTCATTCCACTCCCCCCCCCCGCAGGTCCCAATTGCAGCCTGCATGCAGCCCCTGAAGCAGTGAGGAGCACAAACTCAAGAGGAGCTGGGGGTGGCCATGCAGCTAATCAGCTGGACAGAAGCAGTGGTTTCCCTTTCAGAGCACTGCTTCTCTGTAGCCACTGGCTGTATAACCACCCCCTGCTTCTCTGGAGTCCTCCAGCCAGCACTGGTGCTGTTCACCACCTGTAGCTCTTTCCTGCTCCCCTGTGGCCAGGCCATCTCTACCCATACATGGAATATGCAGCTGCATAGGGCATCCACAAATTTCAGGTTCAACTGGGTCTTCACATCCACTCATGTGCCCTTACTCCTGTTCTGTGGCTCTGCTTCCTCCAGAGAGGATCTAGGTCACTTACATGTGAAAATGCCTGCCAGACCTATTAGGAGAACCCCTGAAGGAGACAGTCAAGCGGTAATGAAGCCATTTAACAGGCATCTGCCAATCCAAGGTACGTACTGTCAGTTTTTGAATTCACTATGTCAATCTACAGGACCTTAGTTTAAAATTTGCTTCAAAATACATATTTCATTAGAGTACTGCTGAAGATCATAAAAAACACATCCCTAACAACTCATCTCCATCCCTCTCTAGGCTGTCATTAGGCAGAGAGGCACCAGTTTAACAGTACTGTGTTGGGTCCCATAAATGCTAAAGACATGCCTATATGAGGCTGCAGGTGACCTTTTGTTTAGTTTATGATTACAGTCTGTGAAATGGGGTGTAGGGTAAACAAGAGCTGATGAGCAGGCTACAACCAGAGTTAAGTAGTCCTAAAAAAATCAGATGTAGTCATAAACAGAGAAGGTTGTAGTTAGAGGCTAATTTTATACTTTGTTTCTAATTTAAGTGAAATTTCTGAGTAAAAATAATGAAAATAAAACCACAATTTACAAATGAGAACTTTCCAGATTTGATGATAGGCTCCAGTTTGTTTACTTGGTATTAATTTTAGTCATATGGTATTATTTCTCTTTGAACATATTCAAAAACAAATGCAGATTAGAAAGCATTTCATTTTTATTTGGACAAAAAGGCACACAGTTTTTATTGGTAGGTTAATACAGGTATCTTTTACCTGCAAAAGTAAATTCTCAATACCTTTTAAAACAATGTTATCACATAATAGGAAACACCACAAATAGCTGATGTTCAAAAATAAAAACAATATTAAGTTCTTTATAGCTAAGTGATGATTCAACTTTTTAAATACATGTAACTGCTATATTAAAAATGACTGTACATAAATTTTAAGACTGGATTATGATTTACATTTTTAAATGAAAAAATGTAGTGGTTACAACAGCTTTGCCACCTTCTACACCCTCCTCCCCATCACACTTAACTACAACCCTGAACAACAGTATACCAGAAAACTAAAATAAAACCAACAAGGCTAAATTAACAGAATAATGTTCATTT
Source organism: Carettochelys insculpta (assembly GCF_033958435.1). NCBI lineage: Eukaryota > Metazoa > Chordata > Testudines > Carettochelyidae > Carettochelys > Carettochelys insculpta. The sequence continues at coordinate 304,598,395 of NC_134137.1, read as the reverse complement.
GTTGCAGTGTTAGGAGAAAACCTACATTGTGTTACAGAGAAAGTGATTTTACTAAGTTAACACACTTTAAAATCATGACTTGGTAATCAGCTGCATAATTACATCATTTGTGTCTTGCATGCAAGTAAGTGGTTCTACATAAATGCATAGCACCAGTAGAATTGATGTGTATGTACTGACACCAAGAGTACTGGCTGGGAATACACCTGTGGTAGCCTGGATGTTAACTTGAAGCTATAAAGAGAACCTACAGCTTTCAGTAATCAATTTATTCCTTTTTTACTGTTTCTAGGGATGCTATAACAAAATGCTTAAGTTGGAAAACACATTCTTATGCTTTTCTTCCCATTAGATGATTAAGACTGAACTCACTCCATTTGTAGAAACCAACAGAGCTGTCCACAGCGCTCATCTACTCTCACCTCCTGAGTGGCACAGGCCATAGAAATCCCCTGGCATAATTTGTTTGAATTGGAGCAGCCTATTGAGAACAACTTCCATTCTTGATTTTAAAGTTGCCAGGGCTGGGAATCTACCCCAATCTTTGGTAAACCATTCCAATACTTAATTACCACCACTGTTGTAAAATTTTACATTTTATTTCTCATCTGAATGAGTTGGGGAAAAAAAACCTATTTACTCTGGCAGTTCTGATTCAGGACAAATGCCATCTCACTTGCAGGTGACACCAAATGACTACATTATTAATCAAGACTGATGAAAATTCATTGATACAACTGACATCTTCATGAAGAGAAGTCTCTAAACTCAAGAAATAATGAGGCAGATAGTAGCACCTATATTAAAAATAAATGTTTCATTTGTGTCCCCAATAATCACCTCTCTACTAGATTGCTATAGCAATTACTTTGCTTCCACCTACAAAAAGCGCAGCAAAGACCTTACTCTAGAACAGTTGTACCCTACCTCTCTCTAGTACGGCATTGTACTGAGTAACATGATGCCCTGCCTCTCCCTCTGACCTCTTGCAACAAAACCTTCATGTTGTCTGTATACTAGGAAAGTAAAACACCACTCAATGTAGATTTAAAAGATCAGCTAGTTTGAGCTATATTAAAAGCTTTTAAATGATGGTTCTGCCAATCATACTTACTTTAGCTAGTTCTCAGAACAAGTAATTGAGAAACAGATTGCTAGGTTATGACTGATACTTTGGGGTCTGACTTTATTTTCAGTTTCCAAACTACATATTCCAAGAAGATGAATGAGCGTCCATTACAGCATCTCCCCCTGGCATCCAAAATTCAAAAGGCCAGCTAATGAAAAAATACAATCTCAGTTTCCAAGTGTATGATCCAAAATCTGGTCATAGAAAGAAATTTTTTTGGCTTTTAAGACATGAAAAAGTACCAAATATAGGCTGTATTCTTCTGTTTAATAAGTACATCCAGGGCTTTTCTTCGGGTGGTATGTCCTCAGCAGGGTTCCCGTGGCTGGGTCTGCCAGTGGGACTCAGCACCCCAGCCAGCTCCCAGACACAGAGCTGCTGGATCCTTAGCAGCCCTGCAGCAGTGGTGGGGTGCGGGTGCCTGGGAGCAGAGCCCCCCCACCCAGCAGCAGGGGCCAAGAGTTGGAGCCCTGCCGCCCCTCCAGTAGTTCTAGCCAAGAGGACCCAGCAGGGGGAGGGGGAGGGTAAGACGCTGTACTGGCTCTGTTTTTTAAAGCAAGAGAAGCACTGAGTACATCAAATAACGTCAAAACTTAAGGATAACAGAGTAATTCTTTTTTTAAAAGGTTATACATATATAAATTTCTGTCTTCAGAAAAACCCCAAAACATTAACGCATACCATTCACGACCAGTGTCTCCGTTTGCTATTTTAAGTTTCAGGTCTTTGGACATATCTTCTGTCTGCTAATCAACAGAACTGAACAGACATAGTGGTACTAGACAATTCTCATAAGGCATTATCAGGACAATACAAATTAATGCCTGTCAGCTCACCCACTATGGAATATATCATGTGCCATTTGTTATGGAAACAAGATAAGGAGATATCTGCCCTATTAGTTTTCCTAACCGTCCACAAAGACATGTTAAAATTTCCCAAGTGACCAGGTTTACAATTTTGGAAGAACTACTAAGTCTATGTAGTTTGGTACCATATTAAGAGCTTGAAGTACAGAAGTCTCTCTCACAAATTTACTTGCACAATTTAAATCAGAACATTAGCGAACCCAAAACCTCTTGCATGTTAAGCTCACCTTGCTACAAAAACAACCAGGTCATCTTACGTAACACAGAAGAGGTAGGTTCTTCCTGTAAGATATGTTAAGATACTATATTACTTAATTTCAGTCTCTCTGATGGGTAACACTAATTCCAAGCAATCCTGCAATAAGTAGTTAGGAGGCAGTAAACAAACTGTTAAGGGCCAAAAAAACCTCCTTACACTGAAGTAGCTAAAGCAACACTCTCCCAAACAACTCAGATTGAAAGTTTAGTGTATGTTTGAGTTTAAAGATACCCTACTAAGATAAAAAGCTAATTGGCTAGACAAATATTAGCATTCTATAAAAAGAGCCTGCCAAATTTCTGCCAGGAACTTGATAATACTGCAAGTTTCCATAAACTGTTGCAGTGATTGAAATACTTTCTCCAGAAAAACTGAAAATCAACATGACTGTTAGCTAAAGTGTGTGGGATCTTGACCATGCTGTGTAAGATCATGCAAGCCAGGGGTGCACAAAGCTGGGGGGCGGGGTGGGCAGGCCCCTTTGGGGGGGACAGGGGGTGCGGCATGATATTTCCTAATTGATTGGCTGCTGGGGCTCAGGCTCACCCATCTCCTTAAAAATGTTGAAATGTTACTGCTTTTCGGCCTGTTTATTCACATTTATATACCAATTAACAAAGCTTTTACATTCCACATAGTTATTTTCTTACGTGTGTCAAACAGGGTTTTATTCATATGAACATAACCAAAATCTCCATCCGTTTGGATTACATTAAGCAGGTTGGAGGGAGGGGTCCCGGCTAAGTGTAAGGATGAAAAGTGGGGCTCAACGTAAAAAGCTCTCTCACCCCAATGTAGGGTGAGATGTGCATTTACACAGAAGCACACTTACGCCAGGAGCTGAACTCTGTCCCACAATTTGTATTAAGGAACCACACTTAATGACGACGCCGTTCTTGAGTGGATCACCTATCATTTTTAAACATGCTAAAACTCTGGCCTCAAAACCTACAAGGGAAGTTTATTGTAAACAAATGCTTCATACCTTAAAAATAATCCCTTAAATTAGTGTGTTTAAATGAAAAAAACTGTGAACTTCAATATTATCTTTTGCTTTGGTTCACGAAAAGTAGTTAGTTAATGAAGAGCTAATCAGAAAGAGAAATACTGGTCCATTTGCTTTGCTGTTCTAAAAGACAACATCAAAGAGACAAAAGCAATCTATTCTGACGTGAAGGAAAGCTCAGAAGAATAGTAAAAGACCAATGTGGCTCCATCGGCAGTTCTTCAGGGATCTGAAAACCAAAAAGGAAAACTACAAAAAGTGGAAACATCAACAAATTGCTAAGGAGGAATAATAAAAGCATAACAAGCATATAGGGACAGAAATCCAAAAGCACAAAAAGTGTTATGCCTGGCAAAGGGCATAAAATCCCAGAAGAGGATTTATAAATACATAAGAAATGTGAAAAATGAAGGAGACCTCTAGTTAGCAAGGAATAAGAACAGACGGACATCAAGAAAGCTGATGTATTTAATGTCTATTTTACTTGTTTTCGCTTAGGTTAATTATGACCAGATACTTAGAACAATATAAACAAAAGGGAAAGAAAGGAGGCTATAGTAAGGAAAGAATAAGTAAAAGAATATCTAGATAAGTTAGATATTTTCAAATGGGTAGGGGCTTGATCAAATTTACCCTAGGGTACTCAAGGAACTAGCCAAAGGAATCTCAGAACTATTATCAGAGGGGTAGGTGAGTTGGTCTGTATCTTCAAAAGCAACAAGTCATCCTATGGAACCTTACAGACTAAACAGTATTTTGTTATCTATTAGTTACTTTTAAAAACGGGTGAGAGGACCCCAGGGAAAGAAAAACATAGCACCAAAGAAGGAGGGTGCGGGAAGAGAAAAGGACATGGGTAACTTTAGGCAAGCAAGTGTAAATTCAATTCAAGGAAAGATATTGGAACTAATTATTGAGCAATTTCTATGCACCCTGAGTCTAATAGGGTTATAAAACAATAGCTTTTGTCAAGAACAAAGTATGCAAACTAACCTATGCTTGTTTGACAGGGTTAATGGCCCAATGGATGGGAGGAAATGGTAGATATGATGCACCTTATTTTAATAAGGCTTTTAATAAATCCCACACAATAGTTTCATAAGTAAACTAAGGAAATGTGGTCTAGATGAAGTTACTTTAAGGTAGTTGCACAAATGGATGGAAAAAAAAAGCCACTGCAAGAATAGTTATCAAATTATTTGCTATCAAACAGTGCAGACATATCTAGCAGGATTTTGTGCTGTGTCCAGCACTAGTCAGTATTTTCATTAATGACTTTGGTAAAGGAGTGGAGAGTATGTTTAAAAATATGCATATACAGTGAACTCTTTCATATCCAGGATTCTGTTATCCAGAACTCTCAAATAACTGGCATTTTTAAACTATAAGTAAATTTTAGTTATATTTTCCATAAGTACAGTATAGTGAAAGTAAATACAAAGAAATACAGCAAATACAGTGTACAATACTACCACTGTGGTAAATAAAGTACTCTGCAAACATTTTTGTTTATTTCTTAATATCCAATCTTGTTTTCCTTTTGTGTTATACATTGCTAGATATACCTCCCTATTATCCAGAATATTTGAACACCTGGCAACTTTCTGGAGTCCCAGGGCTCCCAGGCATGGAAGAGTTTACTGTACCAAGTTGGGAAGGGTTGCAAGCACTTTGGAGGTGAGAGTTCAAAATGACTTTAAATTGGACCATTACTGAAATTTATCTTGTTGATTTCAGACTGAAGACGTGTACAATGTACACTTAGCAAGGAAAAAAAATCAAATGCACAACTACAAAATGAGGTATAACTGGTTAAGCACTTTAAAAAGGACCAGAGGATTATAGTGGACTACAAATTGACTAAATCAACAATCGTATGCAGTTGTGAAAAATGGCTAATATTTTGTGATACATTAACAAGAGTGCAGTATGGCAGGCACAAAGTAATTTTCCCACTCTACTCACATGGTGAGCCCTCAGCTGGACTACTGGACACCACATTTTAAGAAGGAAGTGGTTAAACTGGAAAGGGTCTGGAGGACAGTAATCAGATTACTAAAAGATCTTCTAAATCTTTCCGTTAAAGAAAGGCTAAAAAATACGGTGCATGTTCAGTTTTGAGAAAAGATACCTGAGGGGTGACCTGATAAACAGACTCTAAATATTTTATAGATTGTTATAACGAGAATGGTTATCAACTTGTGTCACATTGAAGGTAGAACAAATAATAATGGACTTAAATCTGCAGCAAGAGAAATTTTGGTTATATACAAGGAACAATTTTCTAACTATAAAGATAGTTAAAAGCACTGTAATAGGCTTCCCAGGGAAGTTGTGGAATTAATCACTGGAGGTGTGTGTTTTTGTTTTTTTTTTGTGGCAGGGGGGGAGCAGAGGAGAAGGATGACTGGTTAGACACGCTTGTCAGCAATAGTCTAACTGTACTTGGTCTTGTTATAGCACGAGAAGACTGCATGACCTCCTGAGATCCCTTCTAGACCTCCATTCTTCTGTGATTCTACGTAAAATATAGTCTAGAAATACCCACTACATAAAACTTGGTATCTGACATTATGGTCTATGTTCAACATATGACATTAGGCATCTAATTCTCTTGGTAATACAGCAAATATAAATTTGGAAGCATGCTCTACAAGTACTTAAGTTTTGCCTGCGGATTAAATGGAAAGAGAAAGCTAGATGATATTTCAAAGAATGTTTCAATGTTAGCTTTCAGATCTATTAAGCCCACTTACATATCTGACTATTATATCAATTATTTGCCCCTCTACATGTTTCAATTTCTAATTTTGTAAAAATGATACAATTAAGTACTTATTGGTGGACCAAGATGAAGATTAGTGCTCACTTCTGCCAATTAAACCCTGCCTTTAAGCTGTGAATAAAACTGTGTGAGCTCACTCCTACTGTGAGCACAACTCCCAAGCACATAAGAAGGTAAATGTACTGTGTAATAGTCCTTAACCTTTCAATCTCTCCTTTCTTGTTGGACTATAAAATAAACCAAGCAGGGTAACTGGTTCAATATTCAGAACAAAACAAAAGCACTTTAACTTGGAGTGATAATTCCTGGATTTGAAAATTCAAGAATCCCCTAGCCTCATTAAATGCAAAGAATATTTAATTCAAAGTGGAAGCTAGGGACAGATCTTTTGTAGATGGCCATGATTATGTATTTACGTTATCTTTATATTTCAGACAATAAAAAGTGTACGGCTAGTGCTACACTCACCCCTAATGCCAGCAGCATGATGCAAATGAGCTTTCAAAAATGCAAAATAGCTGTTCAGTTGCATATTCAAGCAGCTCATTTGCATATCCACAGCAGAAAACAAGCAATGAAGGCATAGTTCTGCTAGCAAAATGCCCTTTGTCGGCAGCCCCTTATACCTGATTTTCTCCAAGAATAAGAGCCTGGTGACAGTGTTTTTGCCAGCAGAAGCACATCTTCGCTACTTGTTTTCTGAATATGCAAATGAGCTGCTCAGATATGCAAATAAACTGCCATTTTGCATTTCCAAGACTGGTCATTTGCATCAAGCTGCCAGCAGAAGAGGTGAGTGTAGCACTAGCCTTTGTGTCATTATATTCAAATTATAAGATGAAGAATGCTAAGAATGTTAAGAAAATTTTATATTTGATTTTGTATTATCTCAAACAACTTACCTATTTCTTCAAATCAGGGATGAGTTCTGCCCTACCAGGATAAATCCATGCATAAGTTTTGGTCTTGTAAGAATTTTTAGGCCAGATTTATTTGTGACTGAAGACTGGTTTAGAGATCATGGAAGTGTAATCTTGCACTAAGAACAGCGTTAGCCTATTGCCCTAAGTCACTAGAATTAGCTGCATACAGAAGCTATGTTTTTTATACATACTATTGGCAATCAAGTCTGCATGGTTTAGCCGCATGTTACATACTTGTGTTTTTCAAGGGACCAAAATTTATGAAACTTACCTTTTAAACATTAAAACTAAAATACTTTATCAGAGTTTTTAAAATCCTTACAACTCACATTTATTATGAGCACTAAGTATTTCAAATAGGTAGATTTAAATATAATTGTGTTTTAATATTTCTGCAGAATGAAAGCTTCAGGCTTTGTTTAGATTCTTAATACACAAAACAAACTTACTATAGGGATAGTAAGCTTGCATTTCACTGCTGAGCCACAAGCATAATGAAATACTACAGTGCACAACTTAGACATATCACTAAGTTAAAGTTGGTAACTATAAGTGGTTTATTTTTTTTAATAAAACCTTATTTTCCCCAAGATGACATCTGTACAGAAGAAAATCACTACTCAACCATTGTCAATCTTTGAGACATAGTAAAAAAAAAACACACACAAGATTTCTATTTTAGAAGTAGTTGATCTATAAAATGCTACACAATGGTAATGAGGCATCTACACTTAACAGCCATTGAAACAAAATGCAAGTATCTCCCAAAATATATATTTTGGAACTGTGTAAACAAAGCTTATTTTTATTGCTTCCTTTCACTCAAGAAAAAAATATACACCCAACATAGCTAAAAGTGATTCTGGTGCTCTGGTTTTTAAACTACTATACCCAGATTATATGTAGTCAGATGACAATACAACAATCATGAATTTAATGCTGTTGAAAGATGTCATAATTGTTAATTATTCTTGATGTGAAAGGTAAGGTTAAAATACCAAAAAGATTTTATTCCATTTTATTAAACGAAAAAGAATGCATTATGAAAATAAACATCCATCTGGTTTCCTGGTAATAAATATAAAGGCTTGGTTATTTTAACATACTGCAACACAGGAAGTATTACTGTAGACTTTAACATTCAATCAGTAGTTTTTAAATCTCTCTCCTCATTGAGGTTTGAATCTTCTACCTTGTCAGCTGTCCAACAACTTTTAAAAGGGTCTTATTTTCCTGCTTTAATTGCTCATTTTCATCCTCTATATCATCTAGGTCCTGAAAAAAAAACAAAGAACCCATATTTCAGCATGCAAAAATTCTTAACAGAAACTTACTGTAGGGATTCTTAAACTAGTAATTTAAAAGTCCCGGAACTTAAGTGATCGGTACATGAAACCAAGAGATTATAGGGCAAAGGGAGAGGGAGAGAGTTACAGTTTCACGGCACCTATATTTTAAATGCCGAATGAAGCAAAGCAAAAGCCACAAACAACATTTTTTCAATGTAATTGCCCAGACAAAACACATTTATTTGACATTCCCAGGTGACAAGCATCTTTTCAAAAGAAACAGGTCATCAAAAACAGACCATATCAGATTAATAAGAGTAAGAAGCCACTTGGCACATGCCCTGGACACATTAAAATGCTGTTGGGAGAGCCCAATGAAATTATTTTTTTAGTTAATAAATATTGGGAAATTATTTAGTTCTTTACAGACAGCAAGGCCAAATTTGAATGAGTGGTTCTGCAAGCCCATGTGCCAGGTTGCAGTGCCTGGAGCTTGGCCCAGCCCCATGTGCTGAGAACTAGAAGAAATGTTGCTATGGAATGAGGGTCCCTCTCTCTGCTCCCCCATGCTTTTATTTTCATTTTGTGTTATTTCACTTTTGTGAAACAGAAGGGCCCTGGCTATTGGTGCTTTCACTCGACACAGTGAGTTAGTACCCTATAGACACACACACACACCTTATTAGCACAGAACAGCACATTAAATATTACTTATTTTTAAAACTTAAGTTTGTCAGAGGCTTATGAAAAGTCTTTTTTACTCAACACATACTTGGAAATGTGATTTTCTTGAGACATCTTAATACAACTGGGTTTCTGGAACAGATGATATTGAAATGTTCTGAAGACATACATGAATCAAACATTTATTATATGTGCATATAAATATATTCATTTGTATTTAGGGGTAAAAACAGCACATTATTTTAACTAACCACTGTAAGTGTTGCTTTGTCTTACTGCAAAATCTATGTTAGCAACAGGTGCAGTGCGAACAACCAAATAATGATGAAAAGGCACCTTTTTTGTACAATGGTTGAAGAGCAGGGTTCATAATTTTATGTTTAATTTGCTGCTAACTCCAATTATGTACTATAAATGGTAGATGATTGAATGACATTAAAGTAACTGTTCCAAAACGTTTGAACAAAAGTACTTCAGTTTACTCAAAAATAAAAAAATATAAAAGATTGTAGAATGCTTATGGTACAGAAATAAAATTCCAAGGATTACTGTAAGTATGAGCTATTTGAAAACAATCCAGTAACAACTGACTATAGTTCAGATATATAAAGAAATAATGAGCACATATAGATGAGTTGCCACTTTAAATTCTAAAGTTTATTAAAATTACATTCTTAAATTCACATTGTTTATTATAAAAACAATAGCACAGAAGTGCTGGCTTCATATACCAAAGTGACAGACGGCTAAAACATCACAATGCAAATGCTCTCTGAATATATTCTCTCCAAAAACCACATTAACTATTTGCTGAGGTCACAGATGACCAACTCTATACTACTCCAGAGTTGAACAAAGTCAATGAATATTTTACTGTCTTTGGATGGCTTTACTTGCAGACAGCTAGGACTTTCACATACCTATTCCCGTTTTCTTTTGAAAAATAAATTCATTAAACAGCTCAGCCATTGGATTGAAACAATGTCATTTATAGCACAGGATCTTGGTGGGGTTCTCATGGCAAAGGGATCACCTGCTCTACAAGCGTCTCTGTAATTTGATCACAGTAGACCCTTGATTTATGCGAGATAACAGTATCTTCCCTAGAAACCAGGCGTAACTCGAAATGGTGAGGGGCGGGGCTGTCAGCTCAGCCCCAGAAGCTGCCACCAAAGCAGAGAGCAGGGGATCACCCTGTGAAGGGGCAAGAGAGCATGCGGAGTACTTTGCTCCGCTAGCTGTGCCCTTGGGTCCCCTTGTTAACAGTGATTCCCCTGTTCAAAAGCTGCTGGCTAGCTGTGAGCCTGCTCAGCCAAAGCAGCCGTCGTCTCCACAGCACAGGACAGGGTGGAGTGGGGGGAACACAATTCCCCTAGGAAGAGGGATCGCAGCTCACCTGGAGTGCCGTCAGCTCTGCCCCTCTGTGTCATTGTGGGCAGAGTCAGGAGGGTCAGGGATACCCTTGTTAACAGGTATTTCCCTGTTAAAAGGCTTCTGACTGGCCAAGCAAAGATCCCTCAAGCTCAGCCACAGGCAGCTGCTGCACAGGCAAGGAGGGAGGAGATGGCCATGTCAAGTGGAACAGAGCTGGCGCCCCTCATGACAGCACAGGGGGCACAGCTGGCAGCCAGCTTTGTTCCCCTTGAAAAGGGGATCTCCTCCCCCCTTGCCTGTTCAGCAGCAGCTGCCCGTGGCTGGAGCTTTCGGGTTCCCCTCCACTCACGTTCATGTGAGACACACGCATACTGACTGTGCGTATCTCAATGGTTTACTGTACTGGATTTTAGTATAACATCTTTCAATTAAAAAAGTTATTTAACAATTTATTTATAAGGAAACACAAAGTTTTCTAGATTTGTTAAAAAGTTATAAAAATGAAGATTTACTTACCACCGACTGGCACTCAAAGAACATTTGTTTCACCACACTAATCGGGGACAACACATCACTGGTGCAGTAGGACCAACAGAAACCTCTAGAAGTGGTGCCTGCTAGCATCTCTGAGTGTTCAGAGAGACACGGAAGGTGGGGTGGGGGGTGAGCCTCTTTATCTACTTCAGATCTTTTCAACACAAATTCAAGGCCTAGTAAATAGCTACAGGACTGTAAGGACAAAAGGGAAGGTGGGGAATAGCTTGAATATCCAGAAGCACAATTAGAGGAGCTCTAGTTGCTTCTAAGTACCCTTCGGTACCTCTGAGTAGGCCTTTGCTAAACTCCCATTAGTGAGAATGTGTGAACGACGCATCTTCTCTTCAGAAGGCTGGAACGAGGCTGACTACATAAAAGAGTAATTGTAGTATCAGTCTCCCACACTGGGTGTCTGAACCAAATACCAAGCCCATTGGATAACACCCTGAATGTGTGGACCAAGCTCCAAGAAGCAGTTCTACAGCTCTCAACTATTATGTCATGCCTCAGACACAGGTGAAAGTAACAAATATTGTACAGGCCAGGGGCTCAGAGGGGGGAGGCTGAGGGGGTTTGCAATACAACAGTACCTGTAAGAAACATAAGTGTTGGGTGGAGTGAGGGAGGAGGGACTGGCTCAGGGGAAGGGACATGAGGAGGAGCGCAGAGCAGGGGGCTACAGGTGTGTGGGGGGGGTGCAGAAGTCAGGGCTGGGGGTATGTGAGGGGGAGCTCAGGGCAGTGGGCTGGGTATGTATGGATGATTGGGATGTGGGGAAACAAGGATGCTATTTAGGGAGGTTAAAGAGTGCCATGGGGCTGGGGGGCCTTGGAACAGTCCCAGGCTAGTGTTGGAGCAACACCCCATCCAGGCCCTTTAACCTGCCTGGCAACCTCTTGCTTAACATGGGAATCTGCAAGAAGGCTCCTGGGAACCCAGCTGGAAATGTGTCACACTACCTCTTGCAGCCAAGCACCCCTGCTGGCTCCTTCTTACCGGGGTGGTGCATGTCTTACTTTCATCTCTAGTTTAAGAAAAGTCAGAGGCCATTCATCTAGACCTAAGGTAAGCTCTCCGTCCATCTGGCACAGGGGCATTAGCTTTCCCCAATATACAACCTGATACACTTGGTCAGCCATTAGGCTGCAGTGACCTTTTACCAGAAAACACAAATGTCACCTCAGCAACCTTATATACTCTCTTGATCTAAATATATGAAAAGGCTACAATCTGAAACGAATACTATCAGACTCTAGGTTCAGTTAAAATGAAAACCAGTTACCATCTTGTGCCTAAATTTAGCTCTCTCACAAAGGACTATTTTTGTGTTCATGGAAGCCCATAAAACATAGGTTCAGCAATTATTTTCAATTCAGAAACTCTCACAGCTAGTATGTCTAGCTTCTTCCTTGAAGAGATGAGAAAGGAACAACATCTTCCTTGAAGAGATGAGAAAGGAACACTCTTCCCTGGGTTCAAAGGAGACAGTGTCACACCTAACTGAACTCTTTGGTGATTTTGTGCTATTCTTGCTGATTGCAACTCAGCTGGCCAGCAAGCTTTTTGTCCGTTCCTACCAGATGGACAGACAGTACAACAGTGATAGGCCATGCACCTCTGTCAGAGCCATTGCGTGCCTTCACTGCTGGCTAGAACGCATTCCCCCCATTTTTTGATGACATAAAATGTTGGCACAGTATTGTGGTGAATATTTGCCCCACAGGTCCTTGAAGACAGATGGAAAAGCTCCCTGAAGAGTTATTTTAGGCTAACATCACTGACATCCCCATTAGGAATGTATTTTTGTTGATTTTATTTTATTTTTAAGCAGGGGGGTAAGGGGAGACAAACAATAGGGACCGATGGAATTGAAAATGAGCAAGGGAAGTTTTAAATTCCCATACCTGTAGTCTTTTTTCCTTGGAACCATGATGAAAACTCTCTGTCTCAGGGAAGCCACCCCTGTGTATTTGTTTCATGCTTCTGTTCCTTGTATTTAAAGGTAATAGAGAATCAAGTCCCAGTTCCAAATCTCCCTCAGCTTAAAGCACTGGATCCAACACCATCAGCAACAAGGGCTGTTCATTAGACTGGACCCGAACTGAAATCAGTGCCACAGACCTGCAATGGCCATCAACTGAGGCACTGTGAAAGACTGACTTGCTACACAATGAGAGAACAGCTGAAGGTTTCAAAGTAGGCTTGGTCATTGGAATGAGCCAACAGGTCCTTGGTGATGGTCAGATTTACACGTGATTGATCTATAACTATTAACACCTTTTCAGCTTTGGCTTCCACTCAAAAGGCAACATTGTAACAGACCAGTTCCTTTCTTGCAGCTGTAAGAGCCTTAGCAACTCAATCTTGAATTTGGCTCCATTTACGGAGACAGATACTCGAGAAGTGACTTGGCCAGGTCCCTTTAGTCTTTATGAAAGACATTTTGGGAGGGCATTAGGACCTGAGAAACAGGTTGGAACTTGAAGCATTCCAGGATCCAAGGAGCATCCAAAGCCAATATATTTCCCATTATAGCAGTGGTGTCCAAAACCAACTGAACTGATTGCCACATGGCACCACCCGACCCCCAACCCCCATCAGGTGCCAGCCCGCCCAACCAGGTGCCCCACCTCCCTGCCCCCAACAGCCAGGCATTCCACTCCCCGCTCAGCCAGGGACCCCACCCCCCACCCTCAATGACTCACCAAAGCTGCCACCAGAGTCGTGCTGCTTGAACCCCAGAGAGCTGAGCTGCACTGAGCACCCAAGATCTGTGCTGTGCCACCCAAGCCGCATATACCAGACCAGCCCTGACCTGTACCGAGTCCCAAGAGCCGTGCTGTGCTGCCTGAGCTGTCCAGCCCAGCCCGGAGCCACACCAAGCCCCAAGAGCCACCCACTCTAGCCCAGCCGCGGTGCACCACCTGAGCCAACTAGCCCAGCCCAGCCACCCCCCTCCACCCCCAGCCAACCAGCCAAGCCCAGAGATCCATACCCAGTCCCAAGCCATCTTATGGCCAGAGCAAGCCACAGAAGGAACCACCTCTGCTGCTGCCACCACACGCGTCCCATCAAGAGGCGGAGCATGTGTGTGGCGTGCACTCCAAATGTGTGGCTCTAATGAGCCACACTCACCACATGACGGCGTCCAGTTTGCCACATGTGGTGAACAGACAACATATTGGACACCACAGCATTAGAGCCTCTAGTAGGAAGACTGTGCTACAGAACCGACTTCGGGCATTCCTAGCCTCTGAGGTGAAAGTCTTGCAGGCAGATCACTTAGCTGGGGGCTAACATTCCCATAGAAAGCTCAGACAGTCTCTGGGTATCTGAATCCAGAAAGCTGGCAAGAGAACCGAAGGACCTCCTTTGAGATATACCCTCAGGAGTAATAGGATTCAAAAGATCCCTAGAGGTGCAAAATACTCCAAAAAGCTAACTAAAATGTTATTGCAAATGCAATAAATTTGTCTGAGGACTGGAAAAACAAGTTTCCAGAAACCTAGGTCTAAGTGTCAGCAGACAGGACCAGGAGCTTCATTATTGTGATTGGAAGGAACCAAGATGGTTGAGCCCTGCTCTACCCATTTTTATAGCCCCATGCAACTTTCAGAACAGCAAGATGGAACACGCAGGGACTTCTAGATATTTCCTCTGGTCCTTCTGTAATCCTGGCACGAAAAAATAATCTGTTAATACTTAGCTGAAAAGTTAAAACACAAAATAAATACCTAATTACCTCCTTATCTTGTCCTGGAAAGTTTAGGTAGTGCAGGGGAGAAGAGATGGAAGAAACTGAAAGCTTTTCCTCATCCTTGGGTAATACATATACTTACTCTGTTTAATAAATCAATTTCTTCCTTCAATTTCCCAATCTGTTCCTCTTTGTCCTGCGTCATCCTCAATAATCTTAGATTTTCTTGCCTCTCCTTGGCTAATTCCTGTGAAAGACACAAATCAACAGTCTCAAACTGAAGGTTCTTCAGTACTCTTAAAAATTAAATTGAAAAAAAAAGGAGAAAATTTTTGTATATTGTAGTAGGAAAAATTTTGCTTCTCACCTAAAATTTCCTGTCTTACGACACCTAGGCCAACAAATCCTGCAGTGGGTCTTCAAGCCCTTGTAGCTCAAGAGGCCAAGCAGACCTATTAGTCCCAGATCTAGGGAAAAATTCTGCCCTTGAGGAGTCCACTAGAATGATGACCTCCAAAGCTGACCTCTGAATTGATCCTACATCAATTCTGAAAACAGTACCCAAATTGAAGTGTCAACTCCCAAAGTAATCAGGAGGGTTTTTCAGAGACAGATTTTTGCTACAATATATCACTAAGGTCTACTTGAACTCCACGAGCTTTAACAGCCTGAAAACCTGCTCCAGGATCTGTGGGGCCAAGTACAAAGGGGTAGGAAACATTTCTCAAACATGAAGTTTACTGAAGAAACTATTCTAATTCCTCCTCCCTTTTTTCCATAGTTAAGAGTTATTTGGGAGGAAGCCAGTTTTGGAAGGAGGGGATTACGAGACAATTTCAATTAATTCAAAGATTCTGTAATTCCTAAATATTTCATCTTTTTCTATATACACAGATGCACACACACAGAAAGTGTCTTAGTGCTTTACCACCATCCTTTCTAGATGAAAAATGTCTCCCCAAACAATACTTTTATTTCACTACTTTCATCTACAAGCACTGAAGAGTATTTGGTATGTTATATTACAAGGACCACTTCAGAGGGAGCATGGGATATCAGGAATAAGACACCAATGTTTCAGGAAAATCTCCCCCAGGGATTGGGGTTTAGATTACATTTCAGTTCAAAAGAAGGGCACAGGAAATGGTTAGTTCTCATATAAAAAGCACCTTTAGCCCTGGTATTACTCCCTTTTCGAGCAAATGTCAATTTAGCACTTCTGATTATACAAATTTAATATTCTTCTCAATCTGATTATTTACAGATATTTTGTATTCACAAGAAATTATCACTACTTTTTATTAAATATTTAGGACTACTGCCTAATATTTTGGTGACACTGACCATCACAGTCATCATCATCTTCATCAGTGATCAAGCCTGTGATCTCTTGAATTTAACCCACGCACCTCTACTTAATCCATGCACCTTAGTTAAAAGGCTCACATCTCTGAGTGAAGACTATAGCAAGCTCCATCTCTAACAGACGGAGCAACCACTAGAAGGGGAGAGAGTGCCACAGTGAGCTAGCATAGCACTAGCCTCTCCTCATGGCATTTATAAGATGATTTTATTTTGAAACCAACATAGGAAGGACATAAATTTGTATTTACCCTTTCAAGTTCTTCAATCCTCTTTTCCAAAGCACTGTTTGGTATAGAATTCCCAGAAGAATTTGCATCCCTGCTGTATCTGCTATATCCTGTCCTGTCTGTCCGTGAATATCGATTTGGAACATCATCTTCAGGTGCATTAGCTGCGCTGTGAATTAAAGATTAATTACATTAACATGCCTAGAATAAAAAATACGTTTTAGCAAATATTTGACACTTTTTTCTCTTAATGCCAATACATTCATAAAGAATTGACTTGTTCATGAGTTAAATGACTGATACTTCAAAACATTGATAAAGCTTAAAATTTTCTTACCTGTGATTTCATCTTTGAAAAACAAAAACAAGCAAAAAAATCAATTGCTCAGTCAGACCTGCAACTTCTGTGTTTTTCCTCTCTCAAAGTGGATTCTTCTCGTCTTTAAGGCAGGAAAAAGGTACAGCAGAACCCTGAGATACGTGCACTCAAGTTGTGTGATTCTCAGGTTAACACAACCGAGTGGCAGGGAACTAGCACCTGGCTCTGGGATGCATGCCTCACGGGGAGCTGGGAAACTCTTTCCCAACTCCTAAGAGCGGGAGGCAGAGGGGACCCAGTGTCACAGCTCCCATCGGGGCAGCAGCCTGACTCTCGGCTGCCACCAGTGACAGGAGCACAAAAACTAACAAGTGTAGCAGTACCTATCAGTTTCCTGGCTTCCCCAAGTAACAGGAAATTTGATTTACGAAGGGTTGTACCTGTTTCCCAACACTTGGGATTCAATATGCTGTCATTGGTCTATATAGCAGAATGGCACATGTTCCTGCATAAAGTCTATAGGACCTCAGGTGAATTCCTTTAAGGGATGCATGTCTAGCACCAAGAGCCATGTATTTCTTTGTTCTTCAGATTTCTTCTTTGCAACACGCAGGCATCATCTGTTATGAAAGTTATCTTGAAAGAATCCAATTTCTTAGCCTCTCTCCTTCTCCCACCCCCAGCCATCTACAAGACATTTTCTGAGGGGAAGAGCCTTTCAAATAGATTTCACACAAGGTCTGGCAGAAAAAACTTACCACTGGAACAAAAAAAGCAGTAAAGTAGCACTTTAAAGACTAACAAAATAATTTATTAGGTGAGCATCATTGGTTTTGCTTTAGACAAAGTCCCTTAAGAAAACCAAGATCACAAGTGGTTTTACTTCAAACTAATCTTAGTTAAGATGTACAAAAGTAGATGGCAATATCTGGGACAAAAGAGACAAAAATTACTAACTCCTTCTCTGTTGCTCTTTAAAAGGTGATGCTCAGATTTAAAGCTACAATTTTTTTCCTGCCCAAAAGGTCAGAGAATCCATGATTTCCAGCGGTGTCATATCAGCCCATTGCAGCTGGGAGCTGCAAGGTTGCCCTACTGCCTGGGGAGGGGGGCTGTGGGCAGCAAGAGCTGCCTAGCCACTGCAGGGCCACATAAACTCTGCAGCCGAACTCTCTTCATTTTGTCAGAGGCATTTTCACTAAAAGTCATGGACGAGTCACAGGCTTCCATGAATTTGCTCCATTGCCAGTCACCTGTCTTATTCCTAAAAATTTTCATGACAAAAGTCTTAACAGTACTCAGACCCTTTCCATATTAGGCTTGGACACACCACATGCTCTGGATATATTTCCCTCTCTGCTACCCACTAGACCAGCTCTAGTGCTCCCTGGTGCCATGCACCTGGGCACCGTTATAAAAGGCCCAAAGCTGATCTCTCACTCCTGTCAGTTCCTTCTTGTCAGCTAATTCCATCAGAGGGGTTGATTACAGAACGGACATCTCAAAGAGCAACAACTATGGAAAGAAAAAACTGTTACTAATCTTTAAGTCCTTACTCGTGCCCATTCCATTTTAGGCACCTCAAGTGGTCCCTGAGGAAGTGGGCTTAGAGTTCACTGACATGCTGATTGCAACACTGCTCCTCTGAAGCTGATGTAATCTCTGGCCTGTTGGGCAATGGCATAGTGAAAAGTGAAGGTCTGAACCAACCACCATGTCACTGCTCCAGAGATCTTGGATTGGGGCCTGGGCCAGAAACACTAATGATGAAGCATGAGCTCTTGTTGCATGGGCAATCGCAATGTCGGGAAGTGGTGCTTGAGCACCCTGTGGGTGAATCCAGGATGAAGTTCTCTGGGCTGAAAAAGGGAGGCCTTTCATCTTACCTGCTACTGCTACAAAGAGCTGCATTGGTTTTATGGAATTGTTTGATCAGCTGAATGTACAAGGCCAGAGCACGTCTCACAGCCAGTGAGTGGAAAAGGCTTTACTGAGGGGTAGGGTCACTTTGCATGGGACAACCATGGCCACAGTGTTAGTGAGGCTAAGAGAGGTCCCTTTAAGAATCCCCACCTATAGCCTCATGTAAAAAGCTGCCCTTTTCATTGGCTCCAGGTGAACTCTGAAGTCATCTTATGGTAAAGAGCTCATACTCCAGTCCCAAGACCGCTTCACTGGGGAGGTTGGGAGTGGGCAGAAGAAGCCTGTGCTGATGTGGGCCTTCCTCTTCTTCAATACCAACTTCATCCTGCAGGTCTAGGTCCTGCATGCCAGTACAGGAGTCTGGGTCTGGTTCTGAACCATGTGGTGGAAAAGCTCTTCTTTCAGAAACAACTGAATCAAAACTGCCCTCTAAGTTTGCTGAACAGTGGTCACAGTACCAGAGAAAAACCCCAAGAACTGGAGAAAAGTCACTCAACCTGCATTAGCCACTGTCTTCCAGGACAGGTGTTGGGGGCAGGAGAAAGGGAACCGAGATCCAGAGGAATATAGCATCAGTAATGGTAGCATCTCTTTAGCTGTGCTCAGGGTTCCAGCTCCAACTCGAAAGAAGAGTCTTCTTGAGAAGCCCCTTGGGGGAATAGTAGCCTGCATGTCCACTGGTTGATATTGACAGTCTGTGGATCAATGCTGATCAGGGAAATCCTCGCCAAAGACAGAAGGGCCTGTTTGCCTTTGGACAGCACTGAAGGGCCTGTTGCCAGGTATAAGGCCGAGGCCACATGCTTCCTTCTGCTCAACACACTTGGAGCTGGTGGAAGCAGCAGTTGGCTTAAGCAGAAGAGGTCCGTGGCTGCTGCAAAGGCTTCTGGAGTGGAAGGAATGGCAATCCTGCTGGTGCCACAATGATTCCTCAGTATAGAAGGATGATCCCACACTAGACAATGGCACCTGCAAGCAGGCTGAAGTCAATACTGCTGCTAACAAACAGAGTGGAGGAGTAGCACAACACACACATTCCGCTGCATTCATAGGCAATCCCTACTGGGATTGTTTCTTGTGCTGCTTTCCCAGTACCAGAGGGGAAGATTTGTGCTGAGAAACACGTGGTGCTGGCAAGGTGCTTTGCACCAATGCTGGTCTGAGTGCTCCTTCCCATAGAACAGCCCTTAGACTAAACTTGTCTTGTTTTGTAGAAGGCTTGAAGTCCTGGCAGATTTGGCAACACTTATACATGAATCTTTTCCACAGACTTCAGACAGCTGGAGTCTGGGTCACTCACCAGCACAGGTTTGCCACATGGAGCTCAGGGGACAAAGGCCAGAGATGGGGGCATGCCTTTCCTTAGGAGCAAAAGAAGCACTTCCAATTTGAGAGATGGTCCAACTATATGCATGAATATTATGTTACATGCATAACTATGAGAAATTAAAACTGAACGTAACTAGGAGACTACCAGGAGAAAAAAAATAGAATACCTTGCTGAAGCAAGGGAAGATGTTATAACAACCACCAAAGAAACTAAAGAGGAAATGAGGCCAGGTCTACACAAGGAAGTACAATCAACTTTAGATATGCAAATCTAGCTATGAGAATTGTGTGGCTGGAGTCAACTTATCAAAAAATTGATTTTTTACCACCATCCACACAGTAGTAGGTCGATGGGAAAAAAACTCTTGTTGACTTCCCTTACTCCTAATGGAGGGCAGAAGTAGTGGTGCCGCCACAGGAGCCCTCTATGTTCAATATAGTGCATCCTTACTAGGCACACTAAATTGAACTCTGGAAGATCAACTGCTGCAGTCAGTCTTCCCTATAGTGAAGATGTACCCTGAGAGGGTCTGGGACTGGCCAGGCCACTTATACTGATGCATGAATATGCAGCACCAGAGGATATTAGAGCCAACCAGACATACGATGGAGAGAAAAGTCTCTAGTGACTGTGCACGAGGCGCCCACCCGTAACATGGAATGGACATGAGTAAGTACGAAAAGAACTTACCTTCTATAGTTCATCAGAATTAGGACAATTGCAGACATATTACTTACTGATTTATTAGTCAATGGTATATTCCTACTGCTATATTCTGATAAGAACCTCTACATATACCTCTCTCTATTTCATGTATTAGCCGTGTGTACATAATAATATGAGCGAGTGTGCATATTTAAGTGTATAGCAGTTGCTTCACAAGTGTTCTGGGTTTTGCAATTAAATCAAGCAGTTGTATGCTAAAATCAGTTATTGTCAGTGAACACCTGCTGACAAGGTTCAGCGGTGATCTACAAGAGCTGTATCACACCACTGAAGATGACATTAGTTGGCTAATGAACAGTAATGGCACTTTGATAGAAGCTGTCAGAGTACAGATTTCTAGTGAAGAGAAACTCAAGGAGGAATTATATTTAGATAATATAAAATATTGTCAAGTATTACACTGTCAAACATTTCATACAGAGAGAATCTAGGATTCAATGAAATGTCTCATTCCAAGGGACAATATTAAAAAGTTCTGAAATAGTCCATAGCTGCTACTTCTCAATCACCACAGCTGTCACCAACAATGCAGCACCTCAAATAGAAGTTATTGTGAATAGTACTACAGAATTGTCAATTGCCAGACAAGGACAGCAAAACCTAGTTGAGGCTTTCAACAAGAGAAACTGCAGATCAGAAATCATGCCACTAAACTGTGCTCATGATGCGGAGAACCTAGGAAGGGTAAGAAAAGTACCACCCTGTGCCATACAGTATTTCACTGCATAATGCATCTTTTCAAAATGTTCATTTAACCACCACACATTTTACAATTTTAGAAAGTTCTTGACATCGTGCAAATCTAGATGGACAAAGTACAAATCAAAAGCAGGCATCACTTGGCACGAGATGATCTTTTCATGGGCCGTATCTACACTAGCCAAAAACTTTGACATGGCCATGCAAATGGCCATTTTGAAATTTACTAATGAAGCACTGAAATACATATTCAGCGCCTCATTAGCATGCGGGTGGCTGCGGCACTTGGAAATTGAGGCAGCTCGCCACTGCACGGCTTGTCCAAACGGGGCTCCTTTTCAAAAGGACCCTGGCTACTTCAAAATCCCTTTACTCCAGTGAGCAGACAGGAATAAGGGGACTTGGAAGTAGCCAGGGTCCTTTCAAAAAGGAGCCCTGTCTGGACGAGCCGCGGCAATTTCAAAGTGCTGCGGCCACCCGCGTGCAAATCAGTGCCTCATTAGCAAACTTCATAATGGCCATTTGCATGGCTATTTCCAAGTTTTTGGCTAGTGTAGACGCAGCCATGGATATAAATATGATTATGCGCCAGTATGTGTGAAGTTTCCAAGGCACACTGACAATAAGGAATTTCCTTGCTTAATATTATTACCATATTTAGCACTGTTTATGCATTTAGAAAGATTTTAAAAAACATATTTCTAGGACCAGATATGCATGTTGCAACACAACAGAACAGAAATATTTTTAGATTAACCCACAAATCCTACAATATTTTACTTTTAAAAAGATGTGTTTTCCTCTATTCTATGCTCTGAGTGCCGTGAGAAGGGGTCTACAACCAAAACAGAAAGAACCACCATTTTTTAAAAAAATAATTCAAGAGCCACAATGCATGTGAATGTGAGAAGGTCCTTAAATGTTAAACCTTACTTTCTGTAATCCCTATTTTAAGAACACTGCACATACAATGATTTGTAAAATGATAAGTTTACTGCAGGATGTTCACCGTTTACTAAAACTAATGAGGGTTTTTTTTTTTGTTTTTTAGAAACCCTTTGCAATTATAGAGTTAGGAGCCACAAAGAAGTCTTTAAAGAGCTGCATGGAGGGACTGGCCATGAGGGACTGGGAACACTACAAAACTAGCAAGCACAGCCTTTAGTCTCAAAAGTAGCATTTTTACCAAAACTAGAACAGAACTGACTTGCTCTTGTCAATCACCTTTAGTAGTGCTCAGATGTGAAACCTGGGGAAAAAATCCTACATGATTGTTTTCAGTGGTAGTGAAAAAGGGAAAAAGTATTTTTAATTGGTAATGTTCTCTTCACATCCTACCTGAAGGAAAACCACAAGGATAAACATCCTCTTGTATTTCACTAGGGCAATGCTTCCCTGATGTTGTTGGCACCGGCCTAACCACAACTCTGTCAGGATGGTGCCCTCGGGGGGTGAGGGCAAGAAGTGGTCCCCACCTGTGGGTGACAGGCATGCCAGGTGAAGCTGGGGTCTCCCCCTGCATGCATGCAGCTCACAGTGCTGTCCAGAGTGGTGGGTAATGGCCGTCGCCTGCGGCTGTGCCCAGTAACAGGGGGACCCACTCTGAGGTGGGGTGGGCCCTTTGCCCACGTGGCTGGCATCTTCCCAGTCATGGCAGGAGGCTTCCCGCCTGCCACTAGGGGTTGTGCAGCTCAGGTGGGACACCCCAGTGCATGCATGGCATAGGTGCCAGGCCTGGGACATGGGTTCCTGGCAGGGCCATACCGTTGGGGCCTGTGGCACGCCCTATCTCCTTCCTCCCTGCCCAAACAGGTGTATACTCCCCATGGGGGACTACCAAAGGGTGCCAAGAACAGATCTGGGGATGCCCATGCCCATGGTGTGGCGCTGGAGGGGCCAGAAAACAGGGTGATGATCAGCGTGCCCTGACTTGAGTCTGGGTTGGAGTGTGGTTGTTCTATGGCTCTGGGGAGGATCCTGGGTCCGGGGGGATGGCCTCGGTGTGGAGGAACCTCCTCACCAGTGTCCATAGTCTCCCAGCCTAATGCCCCGTCCTCTTCCCCCAGCATCCAATCAAGAGCTTCCTAGTAGGTGCAAGAGGGCACCCCGCTCCCAAGCAGCGCCAGCTGTCCCTGACTCCCATGTAGCCCGGACAGTTCCTTCACCTTTACATGCACCTGTTCAAGGGTGCATGCAGGGCAGCCACGCTGTGTCACGGCATCTGCTATGCACCTGTAGCTGGGGGGCATTGCAGAGTTCGGTGCCAGTGTCCAGCACCAGAGACTCATCAGCGCAGAGGTCCAGGACCTCAGTGTTGGGGACACAAAGAGGCCAACTTATAAGTCCCCCAAGCGGCTACTGGGATGGCTCTCAGGGTTCTTAGGAGAGGTCAAGACAATCCAGGGCAGCCTCAGCAATTTCTGTCTGTGGTGGGGAGTGGCTCCTGAGGTGCGTGACTGAGCATGTGCAGCCAGCATGTGCACACGCCCCCAGCTTCCTGGAACCCTATTGCTTTGAGGGAGGGTGGAAACGGTGACCATAGAGCCCCACTGGCTGTGGAGAGGGCATCTCCCAGCTCCGGCTGTCGGTCGCCATGGAGGACCCACTCTGTTGCCAGAACTGTCTACATGGTCATGCTGTCAACAAAATACTGTCAAAAGGGGTGTTATGCCTGAACACGGAGTGGTATAACGCTGCCGACTGAACAGAGAAGTTTTGCCAACAAATTCTTGACAGAGCACTCTGACCATGTAGATGATTGGCGAGTTTTGATTGACAAAAGCCCAGTTTTGTCAACAGAAGCTGCCCATGTAGATGCGGCCTGTGGGAGCAGAGTGGAAGCAGGAAGGAAGAGAGATATTCTTTAACCGGTTTTCATTCAATTTGGATTACTGACGTTTTGGATGTGTTTAGGATATTCATTAAAGCCAGTTGGTGAAATGAGGCACTGTCTTACACGGCAGATTAGAAGGCAAATGCTGGCCTCTACCTTTTGAGAGTTAAAATTCCTTTTCAGGAAGGCAAGCCACTGAATATGTTTACAGAGAGTAGCTGATTAAACATTGTTTATTCAAGAAAACCAATTGTCAACAATAACCTTACATGACCATCCTGCCCTGAACTTCCTCTTTTGAAATGATAAACAGGGTGATGTGCCAGTTCTAGCTAAACCAGTACTCCACTATTGTTTAAATCTTATCAGTTTTAGTTCAGACAGAAAAGGACAGAAAACAGATTATGGCTGATTTACTTCTAGCAATGAGCAAACTGTCCATGATAAGTAGTAATCAGCAGATTTTGATACTACTGATCAACCACTGCTTACTTGCCTGTAAAATACAAAGCAGTCCTGTAGCACTTTAAGACTAACAAAATATCTCTGTGACTATGTGTCTATAAGATGTTACAGTATCCTACAGCAATGGCTTTCAACCAGTGTGCTATGGACTGTCTAAGTGTGCCATGAAATTTCATCAGTTTCCTCTCAGGACAGCTCTTTGCAGAGCCATGGGGTGCGGGGGGGGATGGTGGAAATGGGGGCATTGACAGCCCTGTGCCAGCTCAGGCTCAAGCAGCAAGGCTGCCTGAGCCCCAAAAGACACAGGGTTGGCCAATTTCTCCCTGTGGTAGCTCTTTGCAGAGCCACTGCAATGTGAAATCCCAACCCCACAAGAGATATTGATGCTAGGAGGCAGCTGAAATGCTGCTTCCTAGCCTGAAATGGGTGTAGCAAGAAGGGAGGGAAGGAGCCTGTTGCAACTGGGATACAGTTTAAACATCACATCAGGGCTCCAATGAGCTGGCAGGGAAGGGGGCCTGCTTTCTGGAGCCACCTCCTCCCCCCCACCCCACGTAATCAAGTAACTGCTGAAAATTTCAGCAGTTACTCATTACTGAATATCTCTAGCATGGCACGCATTCACTTGCCTGCCTTTTTTCAACCTATCAAAGATGGTATTTTCTGTGGTGGATTTGAAACATTAACGCATTTGATTTAGCTTGTTGTATGCTCTACTGTGTTGCAAACCTCTCTAGTAAGACGGTAACCATAGTGAATATAAGTAAATGTGAAAACAAAAAGCAGTCAAGTAGCACTTTAAAGACTAGCAAGATAGTTTATTAGGTGAGCTTTCGTGGGACAGACCCACTTCTTCAGACCATAGCCAGATCACACCAGACTCAATATTTAAGGCACAGAGAACCAAAAACAGTAAGCAAGGAGGACAAATCAGAAAAAGATAATCAAGGTGAGCAAATCAGAGAGTGGGGGGGTTGGGGGGGAAGGTCAAGAATTAGATTGAGCCAAGTATGCAGATGAGGCCCTATAGTGAATCAGAAAGTTCCCATCATGATTTAAACCGTGTGTTAATGTGCCAAATTTGAATATAAAAGCCAGCTTGGCTGCTTCTCTTTCCAGAACGGTGCAATAATTCCTCTTCAGTAACACACATACCTTGAGGTCATTGACAGAATGCCCCATTCCATTAAAATGTTGACTAACTGGTTTGTGGATCTGGAGTGTTTTGATGTCTGTTTTGTGCCCATTGACCCTTTGTCTAAGGGAGTTAGAAGTCTGTCCAATATACAAAGCATCTGGGCATTTTTGGCACATGATGGCATATATGATGTTAGTAGAGGAGCATGAGAAAGTGCCCGTGATTCTGTGAGTAACCTGGTTAGGTCCAGTGATGGTATTTCCAGAGAAGATATGTGGACAAAGCTGGCAGCGGGCTTTGTTGCAGGGAAAGGTTCCAGGACTGGTGTTCCTGGGGTATAGACTGTGGCTGTTAGTGAGGATCCTCATGAGGTTGGGAGGTTGTCTGTAGGAGAGAACAGGCATGTCACCCAGGGCTTTCTGGAGTGTAGCATCCTGATTAAGAATAGGTTGTAGGTCTTTAATAATTCGTTGCAGTGGTCTGAGTTGGGGGCTGTAGGTGATGACCAGTGGTGTTCTGTTCTTGGCTTTTTTGGGCCGATCTTGGAGTAGCTGGTCTCTGGGTATCTGTCTGGCCCTGTCGATTTGTTTTTTTACTTCTCCTGGTGGGTAGTTCAGGTTTATGAATATTTGGTAAAGTTCTTGTAGTCTTTGGTCTCTGTCAGTTGGATCAGAGCAAATGTGATTGTACGTAAGAGCTTGACTGTAAACAATGGATCTAGTCACGTGTGCAGGATGGAAACTAGAAGGGTGTAGATAAGTATAGCGATCTGTAGGTTTTCGATACAGTGTGGTACTGATCAGGCCATCCTTGATTAGTACTGTAGTGTCCAGGAAATGTATCCATTGCACGTTGTAATCGAGGCATAAGTTGATGGTGGGGTGTAGATTGTTAAAGTCTCTGTGGAATTCTTCTGGAGCCTCTGTACCATGGGTCCAAATCATGAAGATGTCATCAATGTATCTTAAGTAGAGGAGTAGTAATAGGGGATGAGAGCTGAGGAATCGTTGTTCCAGGTCAGCCATAAATATGTTAGCATATTGTGGGGCCATGCGGGTGCCCATAGCAGTTCCACTAATCTGGAGGTATAAATTGTCCCCAAATCGGAAATGATTGTGTGTGAGAACAAAGTTACAGAGGTCAGACACCAGATTGGCTGTGGTGGCATCAGGGATGGTATTGCTGATTGCTTGTAATCCGTCTTTATGTAGAATATTAGTGTACAGAGCCTCTACATCCATTGTGGCAAGGATGGCGTTATCAGGAACTTTTCCGATGTTTTGTAATTTCCTCAGGAAATTGGTGGTATCTCAGATATAGCTGGGAGCGTTGGTGGCATAGGGTTTGAGGAGGGAGTCCACGTAACTGGATAGTCCGGTGGTAAGGGTGCCAATATCTGAAATGATAGGGTGTCCAGGGTTTCCAGGTTTGTGGATTTTGGGAAGTAAATAGAATAATCCAGGCTGCAGCTCAGATGGTATGTCTGAGTGAATGAGGTCCCGAGTGGCAGGAGGGAGTTCCTTCAGTAGTTGTTGTAATCTCCTTTGGAATTCCAAAGTGGGATCAGCGGAGAGAGGTCTGTAAAATGTGGTGATGCAGAGTTGTCTGGCTGCCTCCTGTTCATAGTCTGACTTCTTCAGGATGACAACAGCACCCCCTTTGTCAGCTGGTTTGATTATGATGTCTGGGTTATTTTTGAGATTCTGGACAGCATGGCCTTCAGCATAGTTGAGATTGTGCCTCATTTGGCATTGTTTGTGTATAATGTCAGCCTGAGCACGGTTGCGGAAGCACTGTACGTAGAAGTCCAGACTTTCACTGTAACCCTCAGGGGGAGTCCACATAGAGTTCTCCTTCTTTTGTTGTTGGGGGGGCGGGGTCGAGAGAGTCAGAATGTTGTTCATAGGTGTGCTGGAAAAACTCCTTTAGACGGAGGCAGCGAAAGAAGGCTTCAAGGTCACCACAGAATTGTATTAAGTTCATGGAGGAGGTAGGGCAGAAAAAAAGACCCCGGGATAAGAGAGACTCCTCTGCTGGGCTGAGTTGGTAGTTTGAAGGATCACTGCAACAAATTATTAAAGACCTACAACCTATTCTTAATCAGGATGCTACACTCCAGAAAGCCCTGGGTGACATGCCTGTTCTCTCCTACAGACAACCTCCCAACCTCATGAGGATCCTCACTAACAGCCACAGTCTATACCCCAGGAACACCAGTCCTGGAACCTTTCCCTGCAACAAAGCCCGCTGCCAGCTTTGTCCACATATCTTCTCTGGAAATACCATCACTGGACCTAACCAGGTTACTCACAGAATCACGGGCACTTTCTCATGCTCCTCTACTAACATCATATATGCCATCATGTGCCAAAAATGCCCAGATGCTTTGTATATTGGACAGACTTCTAACTCCCTTAGACAAAGGGTCAATGGGCACAAAACAGACATCAAAACACTCCAGATCCACAAACCAGTTAGTCAACATTTTAATGGAATGGGGCATTCTGTCAATGACCTCAAGGTATGTGTGTTACTGAAGAGGAATTATTGCACCGTTCTGGAAAGAGAAGCAGCCAAGCTGGCTTTTATATTCAAATTTGGCACATTAACACACGGTTTAAATCATGATGGGAACTTTCTGATTCACTATAGGGCCTCATCTGCATACTTGGCTCAATCTAATTCTTGACCTTCCCCCCCAACCCCCCCACTCTCTGATTTGCTCACCTTGATTATCTTTTTCTGATTTGTCCTCCTTGCTTACTGTTTTTGGTTCTCTGCGCCTTAAATATTGAGTCTGGTCTGGCCTGGCTATGGTCTGAAGAAGTGGGTCTGTCCCACGAAAGCTCACCTAATAAACTATCTTGCTAGTCTTTAAAGTGCTACTTGACTGCTTTTTGTTTTGATAGTGTATAGACTAGCAGGGCTTCCTCTCTGTTACTATTCAATAAGTAAATGTGGTGTTTATGGGTGATCAATTCTGCTGAAAGAAGTGGGTGTGGCAATTGATTCTCATTGAAGTGTGCTGTGTTACTGAAAGATTAGGAACAACTGTCCTACAGAATAGCACCTTAGATGGCTCCTGCCTCTCTTTTACCACAGCAGTTGGAGGCCCTGCAATACTGTGTTTTTGCGTAATACTGGATTAATATACATGTATGTTTCAATAGCTGCAATTAAGACATCTTGCTGCCTCAGCTGTAGGCAGTGTAGTAATTGATCTAATACTCAGGAAGGACATCTGACGGGTTAATTATAGCCATAGCTAGGTTTCTGGTCGTATATTTGAAGGCACATTTGGGCATTAAGTTGGGCACGTCATCAATTGGACGATGATGTAGCAAATGAGTGGATTTTGTTGAGGGCTCTCATGGTTGTGTAGATAAGGGGAAAAAAAATCAGATTATCACTTGGGTAAGTAATACGTTTAATGAAAACCTCATTGCTCTTAGATCATTAACTAGCTAAAACAGAATCCAGGGTTTTCTGTGAAGTTATCAGTCGCTAGCCCAACTGTACCTACCAAAATCTCAATCTTTAAAACATACTGGGACAGGGAGTAAAATATCTTAAAACATTTGAATTTAAAAAAAAAAATAGTACAAGTTTTATATTTGAAAGTTATCCTTACTGTTTTTTTCCTTACATTATATAGAAGTTTTGTAGGGAAGTTTCTCTCCTTGACTATATGTCTGTCCTTTGGATCAGAAAGGAAAGTCAGTTTAGGTGGTCTCCATTACAACCAATTTCCTTTAAATAGGAAATTTACACAAAGCGGGGAAAAATGGGACAGAAAAATGTGTGTTTTCTTTTGCTTGCAACCAACAGGGCTGAGAAATCATAGGCACAGCACTGTCATATTACCTTGCTCTGAACCCCAGCAAACTTTTATCAACCTCATGATTTTTAAGGTCTTATTTTGAGTTTCTATCTAACATAAGATCGCAGCAGTATTGCAAGGAGGTATGTGTGTCTTGGCTGGCAAAGCTGAACTCTTACTACTTGGATGGGGGGAAAAAAGGCAGGAAAAAAACACCAATAGGAAATTGACACTAAAGAGACGGTAAAAGCAGGAGCTTAAGCTCACCTCTTAGACATTGTTCATGATTTAGCCAGAACCTGTCATGGTGCAGACTTCTGGTGCTCTCTGCAACTTGTCATGATCAATACAATAGGCCTAACGGCGTCATGCAACACACCTGAGTGGGTCCAGCAGACTGTTCCTTCCAGTCCAGTCCTCCTACATCATCATCTTACAAGCTTATACAATTGCTCCAAAATAAGCACCATGCAAAAATGTTACCAACTTCTCCTCTTTGAGGCTACCCGATTAAAAATACATTTTAGTTTTTCAAAAACTATTAACATTTCTTGTATTTCTGGAGCATTTCAGGTTTTTTTTTTTTGTTATGGCAACCCATGATGTTACAGGAGCCTTGAAGGCTCATGTATTTGCTTATCCAAAGAACATCTAATTAGAACCAGATCCCCTTTATAAAAAGTAAGCAAAAATGGTAGACATTATATATACACAGATTGGTAGGACTTTTGTTACCTTGAATAACAGAATCTACAGAGCCTTATGCAACAACATCAGCAGGGTTCACCAGAGGATTCACAAGTGCAAAAGACCATACTGCTCATGCCCAGGAAGCTTACTTCTCTCAGGCCCTGCAGAGGACTTTGATGTGCCCATCCCACATTAAAGAAATGCATGGTGTTGCACCACGGAAGCTGCCTAATTTGACTGAAAATCTATTGTGAGACCCAAACGTAACAGTCAGGGACAGCACTTCAAACCCTACAAAAATAAAGGGAATCCTGGGATTAGGAAATATTTTTGTGGTTACATATTTGGTTTAGTGAAACCAAGCAACTGAGACTGGTATGGGTGAAGACTTTCAGTCACTGAACCAATACATTTTGCAAGAAAATCTAAAAGGCTTTTACATTCTATCCATAGTACTTCCAGTTAAGCTCTATTGATCTCTGCAGCTCATTTAACATGAGGGTTTTAAAAATACATTTCAGAGCACAGCATTCACTCTCTCGTAATTAGAGAGGAAACTTTGTACATGCTGGACTTCATCTGAGTGTTCAGTACTGTTAAATAAACAAAACCAAGAAGTTGGACTTCTATTTTATTTGGCAACCTCAATGTATCAACTTCCAGAACAGAATAAAAACTACAAGTGGAGCGTTCCCCTGAAGAGCCACTAAGAGGTTCTCACCTGATTCTTACTGTAAAATGATCCAGCCAAGTCCGTCTGATCCATGAAACATACAAAGCCCAGGAGTTATTTTCAACCCTGATATGTAAGTATATTGTTTCCTTAATTTAAGACGTAAAATTTTAAAAAGACATTTTAAAACCATTTATAGCTTCAGAGCTTGCAGATGGAATTCAAAATGAGCCATGTCTTTACCTTTTACTTTTTTCAACTCTGTGTTTAAATTGCTTGTCTTTATGTAATGCCATTTTTTATAATTGAATTACTCTAAAAAAACCTGATTCCTGTTGATATGTACTCCATGATCCAACATTAAAGACAGCCTGATGGTGTTAATTCAGCATGAAACCAACAATTACACATTTAAATAAATTAGTTTCCTAAACCAGTTGATACAATTATATGCCACTCAGAAAAACTGAAGCTATTTCAAGGGTGAGTGTGCTTGACAAGCAAAAGAGTGACCACATCATAACTCTGGGACTGGTAAAATCCAGGTGGTTTGGCATCTTGGAATAGAGTAAAATGAGGCACAACTCTGGATTAG
The DNA here is from genome assembly GCF_033958435.1 of Carettochelys insculpta. Classification (NCBI taxonomy): domain Eukaryota; kingdom Metazoa; phylum Chordata; order Testudines; family Carettochelyidae; genus Carettochelys; species Carettochelys insculpta. The sequence goes on along the minus strand of NC_134137.1, from coordinate 304,567,040 downwards.
GATATAGCTGAAGACATTTGGAAGACGAGGAAGTGGGACTGTGCCACAAGAGAGCATTTATATGAATATATTGTAAAAATCAAAGCACTGAAAAAGGGGGAAGAAGTATTTTTAGGCCTTTCATATCTCAGTGTTAGCAGCAGCTTTCCTCCCATTATTGGATGACAAAGCAGAGCAGATATTTTGTTCTGGCTGGTGTAAAAGACTGTCTCCCTCAAAGCCATCGTGTTTGAAAATATAAAATACTCAATTTCCTGTTAAGTAAACTACTTAATCATGTTACAAAGTAAACATCCATGTAACAGGGCCTTTAATTATTTGCAACAATTCTACAATTCCTTATAGTTCCCTAAGGGAAAATCTGTTTGAGGAACCTCAAGGTTCAAGGAAGAAAACAATCAGAACAAGTTTTTCCCTTTTCATTCTTCTCTCTCAGTCTTAGCAATGAGATGTTCACAGCAGTAAAGGCCACCCGTAGGAGGGAGGATGATTAAATCAAAAGTTACATAAAACAGTTTTAGTGTGGGCTGAGGTATTACTAAAAACCATCTTCCCACTTTCTTGCCAAGTACCTCAAGAACACATGGATCAAAACCTTAGTTGGTGCTTACATATTTCTCTCACCAGAAGCAGCTGACTCCTTCCATCTACTGACAAGAAGTGCAAAGTTTTTGGATAGCCTTATATGGTTTTATAATATATACTTTTGACATCCTTCACCAACAAAGCTTTCTTGCCCTGACCACTAGCTAGTAGAGCACTTGAGGTGAAATCCTGGTCCCACCTAAGTCAGCTGCAAAACTTCCACTGACTTGGGGGTTAGGATATCACTGTTAAGTACACCAAAGTCAACATTCTGTAACTTCTGCCATTTTCTCTACGCATGGTTAGCATATGCCAGCTTCTCTCTCTAGGATTCTCTGATGGATTTCTGATTAGACAAAAGGAAATAATGTCTGCATGTATCTGCAATTACTCTCAATTCATTCCTTCCTTGACATCAAGAAAAGAGGAGGCGCATATGGATGGATGGCCAGACTTAGACAGGTATTCCTGGATGTAGAAGAATATCCATACCTGGTCACAGTGCAGGAAATCAAGCCTTGTTATGAGGAGTACTGTGATGCTGTAAACAGATCCCGTGAAAGTGTCTTTGCAGTCTTTGGTGGGCAGAACTGGTAAGACAACAGAGAAGAGCTGAAGCCATTTCCAAAGAGAAAATCCATTGAACTAATGGACAAAAACACTCAGTCTCTAGTTTGAGTCATGGTAAGGGGGTCCTTCAGAAGAAATATGCTTTTGGGTTACGTTAAATGTCCACAGGGTCTGTTTTTCTCCGATGAACCACTCTCACAAGTTTGCCTTTGTTCCCATGGCCAGATCACAGTTTTGTGCTCAATATTCTTCTTTTGGATGAATAATGTTATTGCTGCTGGGGTTAGCAAGGCCTATAATCTGCTTGTCAAATGTCGCTTGGTGGGAAACATAGCAAGGAAGCCAAATCACTTTCATTTGTTTTTGTATAATTAATCTTTGCCACTGGAGATTCCTGATGTCCTTTTATCTCCAGAAGTCGGATTAGGATTCCTCTCTGGTTCCGAAAAAATATCCTAGGCATCAACTTGCTGAGGTCAGTCTTACTTCAGGGATTGAACTTCTTTCCTCTCTATAGCAGTGGTGTTCAAAAGCAAGACACCTCATTGCCACATGCCATCCCCCACCAGGTACTCTCTCCCTCCCCCATCCCATGGAGCCAGGAGCCCTACACCACCCGCCCCTGAAGCAAGGCACCCTACTCCCCCAACCCCGCTGACTTGCTGGAGCCACCCAGCCCCAAGTCATTCAGCATGCTGCCTGAGCCCCCAGGCCAGCTACATGGTGCCCAAGGAACTGCTGTGCTACCGCATGGCTCCCAAGCCAGCTACGCGGCACCCGAGCTGATGCCGCTGCACCAGCCTGCTGAGCCACATTTCCTACAATATGCTTCCCCATCTGCTGTACGTATTGGACGTCGCGGCTCTACAGAGTCCTCACGGGGAAGCAAGGGTACCACAACATGATTGGTAGCTGCATTTGATTTTGTTTAGACACCCAGATGTTGCAGCTTGTTTACTGAGGAGAGATTATTTTCTTTTGCCTGTAACCAATTCATGTTTGTGGCTAAATCCTGTAATGCTCTTATACTTTGAAGATGTGATGAGCAGAAGTCACCTAGAAAAGGGTCAGCATGGAACCCTCACATTGCCATGTCCAGAAAGACCAAGGTAAAGACCCTTAACCAGGCTCAAAAGAGACTGGATCAGTAGTGAAAATGCTTTCTATTGTAGCAAAATGGCAGATACTTGCAATGTTGATTGTTTTTGTTGTAGTTAAAAAAATTATTTTGAACAGGAAATCCAGAGGCAGGGTCCTGCAACTGTAGACTTTAAAACTTGCATACTGAACTTTCACTGCCCCATCATTTATTTTGGCAGACTCAGTTTTTCTTTTCAAGTCATGGCATTCGTGACCTTGTAGACAGGAAGCATCCTGCGTCTTGACAGAATAAAACCTTTTCTATCAAAAGTGTTTAATGAGGAGAGGAGAATCTGCATCCTCACTAGACTAAATAACTGACCTGCTTTTCCTCCAACAGGAAATAAATTCTGCAGTACTAGTTGGCCTTCTAACCTACTGAGGAGCTCTGTGAGTCTTCTCTGCTAGGGTCTGGGAGGATAGAAGAGAAAACTGCCTGACTGAATGCAAAGCGGACAAGAACCCAGTGCAGGAGGCTGTGGACAACTCCATTCATTATTCTTAGAGAAAATAAATGGCCAGGAACAAGAACTGGCTGTAACAATTGCAAATAGTTACAAACCACATTTCTGTCAAACCACAAATACAAACACTAAAGGGTTAAAGACCACCACTTATGGTGGTATAATTTATGTTGCTCAGCATGGAGGTAAATAAACCACTGCCCCCACGTGGCGTGACACTAATGTAAGTGCCCCTGTTGACAATGCTACATCAGCAGGAGATGTTCTCACAGCAATGGTTTTATTATGCTGATAGGAGAGCTCCCTATGAGCATAGAGCCTCTTCACCAGATGCGCTACAGCAGAGCAGCAGCACTGTTGCTAGTGAAAATTAGCCTAAGACTACCAAGAATGCAGAATATCAGCCAGAGGATGAAAACTTTGTGACATAGTATGCAACTCCATCCTAGAAGAGAGAGAGTTTTAATCAAACATTAATGATACAATAGTCAAAACAAGACAGAAAATAAATTTGGCAGACAGAACTGAAAGATTATCTTTATGTAATGGAGAAAAAACAAAGGAATAGATGAGTAACTTTTGAATAAAAGGACACTATAAGGGAATATTTCCTTGAATTTAAAACAAATTATTTAAAAGTTTGTTTCGGCTGACATACTTGTTGACAGATTCTCACTAATACTACTAATAAACTAACAAACTGAGGGCTTGTTTATAGTTACTGGAAGAGCAATGCACTGACGGTTGATCTTCTGGGGTTCAATTTAGCACACCTACTGAGACCATGTTAATTGAATGATCAGGATGCTGCCGTCAACCCTTGATAACTCCTGGAAGTCGCAAGGAGTATGGAAGTCAACGGGAGAGTTCCTCCTGTTGACCTCCTGCTGTGAGGATAACAGCAAAAATCGATTTAAGATACGTCAACTCCAGCTACACAATTCTTGCAGCTGAAGTCATGTATATTAAATCATTTCTCCCTCCCCACTGTCCCGCAGTGTAGATCTGGTCTTAGTAATAAGGGATGGATGGATGTGTATTACTTCTAGGCTGGCAAGGATCGCAAGTTACTGGAATTTTGAAACTGGCAAAGTGCTATTCTTCTGTGAAATACCATGATTAGGCCCACAACAATGCTTGTCTTAAAGGCAACGGAGAAGACATTAATGAATAAAGAAGAGGATTTGTCTGCAGTGGCAAGTGGTGTTGGTGAACAGGAGCATGCCCAATCAGCACAAAGACAAGTGTGCAACAAACTGGAAGAGTGACAAACAAATGCTGGCAATTTAAACTGACGATGGTGTAACACAACAAGCACTCACGCAGTACCTTAGAGACCAACAAGAATTGGCACAGACAGCAAGAAAAGTAGTTTCAAAATTTAAATGTCAGAGTGACAGTTCACATAAAAGATTCAGACAGAAAGATGGGCTCCTACATTACTTCAACCAAAAGCCAAAGTTACCTAGTTTGGTGGAGAATACTATGGAGAGCATCAACTACAGTAAAAAGCAGCAAATACTGACTCAGAATGGTAAAGGAACCATTAAAAAACTGGTACATCATTTACTCAGGTCCTGTGATTACATACTAGCCAAAAAATATCAGGTTATGATATCTACTGCAGCAGAAGACCCTACTGTTGACAAATATTCCAAATGTTTAAATCAACTTCATTTCATTTTACACAGTTTCATGACAAAGAATATTAAAACAAGTTTAAAAACTAAGTCCCTTACCTTTTATATCTGCTTGAAACTGTTCTAGAGGATTCCTAAGAGAAATCAAAAACAAAAAGGAAATATAATTTCATGCTTTTAATATCACTCAACCACCTCCTGCTCAAGCAACTTATACATTAAATACACATGAAATTTCAGATCAAGATAATCTACCTTTTACACTATCTTCTCTATCATCCAGTAGTCCACAAGTACCATGTAGTAGTTACGTGATGGGGTGGAAGAAAGGAGCCCCACAGCAAAGATAGAGCCAAAGTCCTGATGAGAAATCCAGATGCCTACTCCACTCAGCTGTTAAGATGCAGGGTGCTGTGTTTACTACCAAGATACTCTTTCTACACCCAACTAGATGTTTCACTTCAGCATTTGGTTAGTAGACGTCATATAAATTTGAAGACTGTTTTACCTTCCATAAAGTTACCAAAAGTGTAGTTCTCTCGCCATTACTTTACCCTTCTCCATCAAAATATTGATGCCTGTTTCTACTGCTGCTTGTAGGTGTGTCAAAGGACTACTGACTGAAATGGCTATGATTCTTTAGGGCCATTGCTCTACAATTGTGACACAGACCAATGATTTAATCTTACTTTAACTGCTGAAAAGCAGCACTGGGGCATTTTGTCTGCAGACTTAGTAGTGTCTGCTGCTCAGGCTGTCCCAGGATTCAGTGTGTGTGTCCACTTATCTAATTTTATCAGCTAGTTGAGTTACATTTTTCTTTAATGTTCATAACTTTCAGCTTTGATCCTTGAACTTAACTTCTGCAAACCAAAAAAAAAAAAAAAAAAACACTTCAAATTGGAGATTAACTGATATTTTGGTCCACCAACCATAGCAGGGACACCTCCAGGACAGAGATGCATCTTTTTGGCTGTGAATGGGTTTAACCACCTTGGAGAAAACTAAAAGGCTGCAATGAATATCACAGAATAAAGGTGCCGTGAATCAACACTATGTTCAACAATGGCCAAAAAAACATTAAAAGGCATACCTGGCACTATGGACTTTAACATTCAATAGTGACTGAAATGTAAAAGTAATAAATTTATAGTATGAATGATTATGTGAAAGAGAAAGAGATGGTACAAATGAAGCCAAATTTATCTTGATAAACTACAGATTAGCTTTGTGAGGGTTATGAAAGCTTTGTATGAAGAGTCTTGCAGTGCTATAAGAATTGGTGGGAGATTAAGCCACTGGTTCACATCAAAGTCTAGTGTTATGCAAGGAAACCTACAAAATCACCATCACTTTTCATCATGTTCTTAAGAAGCAGATTAAGAACAGATGAACTGGAGGGTGAGCCACTGGATCTAGATTTAAGGTTCTTTATGCCAACATGCACTGTACAATTAGCAGAAATAGCTGAATTTATGATCAAAATTCTGCTACTTTGGAAAATTGTTGTACCACGTTTGGACCTAAGGCAAGAAAGTAAAGTAGCTGCCTCTTGAAAAAGGGCTAGACATTATGTGCAGAACTGTATCCGTGGTGAACTTATAGAACCTGAAGAACTTTATGAGTGGAAGAACCTGGATCAGTGGTGACAGTTCCATGAAGCATGAGAGTAACAGGAAATGTGCCTTAGCTACAAGTGCTGGACAGATTTTCATGAAATTTTGGTCTGTTAGAAACATTATCTAACCAGTGCACTACAGTATTACTCTCTGTTCTGGAAACTGCATTAAATGAAACAGACATCAGCAGAAAGCTGGAGCCAGTTGAGATAAGGGTTCTTCATAAAATGACAGGGATGAAGTGGAAAGATTTAAGACCAAAAAAAGTTAGAAAGGAGAATAGGATATGAGGTCAGGTTATGGAATAATTACAAATGAAAAGAGGGCAGTGGCAAGGACACTGCAGAAGAAAAATGGGGATAACAGGGCAGCAAATAATGTTAGCACAACCAAGATCAGTTTGTAGTGCAGGCTGACCAGTGACTAAATGGCAGTATATTGTATGCAGGGACATGAACAGGTTGGGCTTTATGGAAGAATAAGACAGACAGAATGAATATGATCCTGGACTGCTCCCTGGATGTACAAATATACTCTGGGATTAAAGCAAGACAAATAGCTTAATAATAATAATAATAATGAAGAAACTGAGCTACTCAGAATAATTTCCTAAATTGCACTCAGCTTTCTGGTGGAGAGGTGTGCAGTGAAAGAGCAGAAATATAGGATGATGTACCCTATTACGGGATCTTTGCCCGAAAAGGAGCATTTTTTTTTTTTGGTATTATGCCAACAGGTAGAAGTATTCTATGACTGCCTATTTAAAGATGTAAAATTTCTTTTTCAACAACTGTTGTGAGTGTATTTAGAAAGTTATACAGCAACCTATTTGCCTAAAAACTGACATTTTTCCCTGCTCCCCCCGTCCGAGTAGGGAAGCTTTCGGGGAAGTAGAAATCATCATTTCTCTATTATTTAAAAAAAAAAATCATATCATTTTTCTATTCTGGTAATGTAAAGAATGGGAGAAGAAAAGTAGACAGTCTAGAGGATGTACGTTTTTTTTCTTGTTACATTTATTTCATTGCAAGTACTGTATATTACAAGGAGCTAATTGCATGTCAATGATCAGGGGCTACTCAAGATCAGAGGGTTAGAGAGAATACACATGGAAAGGTAGGACATGTTCAATCTAGTGAAAAGATAGCTGAGGTTAGACAGGGCAAGTCTCTAAACATTTGATGTGATGTTCTAAAAAGAAGAACCACCACTTTTTTTGATCTGGACAAAGCTAGTTGCAAAAATAAAGAAAAACAATTTACAAGTCAGGAAACAGTTTAAGAAAAGTTAAGCAAGGGAAAGATTTTAGGGACTGTCCTATCAGAAGTGGGTAGAGTGTGGTAGATTTGATCTTTGTTAAGGATTACCATCTATTTTTTCCTGAAGCAAGCCAATATAATTACCAGGAGTATGGTTTCATCTGCTCTGGAATGTTCAGGCAGATGATTTATTATGATTGTTAGTGGGGATGTGGTAATTGTGAATGGTGATTTCATGGCTGGGAAGGAATTCTTCTAATTCTCCACATTTGCATGGTTCTTTTATGGGGCAGAAGTGCCGTAACTGAGCTCCAGTTAGGGACTGTCTGAAGTCATGTTCAGGTGTTATGTAGTGTTCCTTTTGTCGGCACGAGTACTTGGTTTCTCGCTGTAGTGTTCTGTCAGTTGCAGACTAGTTGTAGTTGGTTCCACTTTTTGTTTTCATGGTGGGTGGCTGTCATCAGGGGCTTTTTTCAAATAATAATAATTGTTTTGCATTTGTTACATGATTTCTAGGTGTGTCTCCTAATCTTCTTCTTCCAGCATGTGGGGAACATGTGGTAATTCATCTGCAGCAGTCACTCCTGGTGTATGTCAGGTGCACTACATCATTTCTCATTTTTTCCTCAGTTTACAGATGTATGAAGTGATTAGAAATTGAGAATTTGGCAGCAGTATTAAGATAAACCAGTTTTGAAGACAGGAAAGAGAAAACAGGAGCAAGAGAATCTAGTCTAGGCATATTTTTGCTACAAAGGGCAAGTATTTAAACACTGGAAAAGCAACTAACAGTGTGAATCAATTAACAAGCTGTGTAAATTACGCCTCTACAAACAAACAAACAAAAAAACTCCATAAATTAGTATCCTGATCAGCAAACTTTCTTGATGACTTTGTAAAGTTTAGCTTACTTTATATTTTGGAATCAGAGAAACAGTTTAAAGCAGGGATGGGAAAACTTTTTGGACCAAAGGCCACATCAGGCTATGGAAACTGTATGGAGACCATGAATGTTCAGAACATTGTGACTGGTGTTTGGGAGAGGTGAGGACTCTGGTTGGGGGTGCAGACAGCGATGAGAGATTTGGGGTGAAAGAGGGGAGCTCTGAGCTGTGATTGAAGAGTTCAGAGGATAGGAGGGGGACCCTGGCCAGGGAGAGGCAGTCAGGGTTCCAGCTAGGGCTGCAGGGTTCAGAGGGCAGGAAGTGGCTTTGGGCTGTTGTTGTGGTGCAGGTGGGAGGGAGACTCAGATGTGTAGGCTCTGAGCTGTGCTTACCTCCAGAAGCAGCCAAAGGGAGCTGTGGGGGCAGCATCTGCAGACACAGGAACAGCACACAGCCATCAGGTTTCACCTCTGCATGGGAGCTGGCCAGAGGGAGACATGCAGCTGCTTCTAGGAGCTGCACAGAGCCATGGAATGCACGGGACAGGGGAAGCCCCCAATCCTGCTCTCAAGCAGGAGCCTGAGGGCCAGATTAAAATGGCTGACAGACCAGATGCAGCCCATGAGCTGTGGTTTGCCTATCTCTGGTTTAAAAGTATCCTGGTTCTCGGGGGAAGAGTCAGAATAGAATAGAACTGTGATGCCCCAAAGTTGTGTTTTGGTGGTGGTTCTATTTTTAAAGATTATCAGAATATGCATTAGTTATCCAAAAGTAATTTGGAAGATACAAAATAGACGCACTTTGAGGATAAACTTTATTATGTATCTGTTAAGACAAAATGACTCAATTTCCCAAGACATGAGCTACATTTATTATCAAAATTAGAATATACCTCAAAATTGTAGGGCCTATAATATTGGTGTGAGCAAAACATTTGGTTCTTGCCTGAAGAAATTAAAAAAGGGAAATAAAACAAATGATTGCGACAAACTGCAAACTCCTTTTAGATGGCAAAAACTTTGGTGAAAGCCGGTGACTTTATGTGCGCCTCATTTCCACAGTGCTATCCTTATTTATTAAGCATGCATACTGTATACCTCTGTTTCGTATTTTCTTTTTAGTGTGGCACTCTAGTCTTGAACTTTGTTTTGATTATACCATTTATATGAAATTATTTCAAAATAGTAGCTGAATACTGCTTGTTATTTTGAAAAAACTTTGCTGTGAAGACATACCCTTAGAGATGAAGAAATCTCTACTGACATATGCCTGGTTTTGGGGAGTTTAAAGTTAGCCAGTGTTATTTTTTATGTAGCTCTTACGATTATACATGCAAACACAAAAACTAGTAATTAATTACAAAAGACTTCATGGGTAAGTTTAATGCTTCGCTAGCGGAGCTGAAACACATTTCTGGAACAAACCACTGATGTACTCCAGTACATTTTATTGAACACAGATGATGAAAATATGTTATTTAAAAATAAATGAAACTGTCATCAGTAATTTAATCTATTCTGACAAATGTAAAAAAAACTGAGCTCACATCAAGCTTTGTCAGATTTAACTCTCTCAATGGTTATACAGATAACTTACTTTAATTATATATTGGCTTTCACTTGCCAAAAGAGATATCTACGTGATTGCTCTGAAACAAGTCAAACAAATATGAAAAGTGCACGTGACACGCAGTGCATAGACCTCTGACACTGGCACTGAGTAACTTTCAGTAGGCTGTCATCCGTCAATTATGTAATCAAGTATTAAAGGGGAGGACACTTAGCCAGTGGATTTCATAGATACTGCTGGCAGCACAGTAACAGTCAGACTCTAACTGTGGGTTCTGTTCCAGGCCCTAAGGAGAGTATATTTTAGCAGTCATAGACCCTTCAGTCCATTTCCCCATCAGTTTGACTCCTTGTCACCTTATAAGGTCTCTTTCCCAGTGCTGGTTCCTTATTCTAGTCTCACTCTCCTCACTTGGCTATTCTTAGTGTCCACTCACTCAATCTCCTCATCCCAGTCTCAAGTATCCATAACCAGATACTTCTCCTCATCATATTACTTGCCCAGACAGAGATCAAATTCCCTACCATGCCAGTTCCTCACCAGATCCATCTTCTCTCCACCACACCTCCTCCCTCTCCCATTAGTTCCAAATCTCAATATCCTGGCTCAGCTATCTCTCATCTGCCCAATGGTTTCTCCTCTGATCCTTCCCTCCTGCCCTCTTTTATCCAAGTTCTTTATTTCTGCTCTCTCTGCCCCTCTTCTTCCTGCTCTGGGCCACTGCCTTCCCTGGTTCTAAATTAGAAACTTAACATTGCATTATTATGTGAGTTACTTCTGCAAAACAGCAGCAAAACATTGCTGTTCTAAACGTGCAGGAGCATCACAGGCTGTAAGGCTTGAGCCAGGGCAGTACAACAGCAGAGGGATCTGCTCTGGAAATCACAAAGGCGTATGTAGTGAGGAAGTGAAGACGACTTGCCTGGAGAGTCCTTGCCTTATTTGTTGCAGAAGTTGAAATGTGCAAAATGAAAGAAGCAAGGTACTACAGGAAGAAAGAGGATAATCTCATGGTTAAGGCAGTTGAAAAAATGCCCTGGAGAACTGACTACCCCTGTATCTGGCATGACAGCTCCCATGTGATGCTAGGCAAGCCATGTAAACCAAACTTTCCACAGATGGTCACTAACTGTTCTCAAGTTCTTGGTGCCTGTGCTGAAATGCTCTAAAAGTGCTCAAAATGCACACATACAACTAAAGCTTGTGGGTGTCATAGTTTGGACTGCAAAACCCTTGCTTGTCAGTATTTACTTCTGGAATATTCAGACAACCTGCAGATTCGAAGTGAATATTCCCTAATTAGTTAGCCAAACAGGGATTTTATCATACTCTCTTTCTGGAGAAACTTTTCATGTGCTTTGTGCATACATCATATCAACCTCGGCATGTTTCCTTTCCGGGTCAGGACTCCTGAGATTTCAGTGTTGTAATTTTAGATTTAAATGGATGAAATCAAGGAATTTATGATTTTTTTAAAATCCTCTCATTGAGAATGGACCATGAATTTGGTAGGGCCCTACTTACAGTAAACTCTCCTATCCAGCAGCCCTGGGATAATGACTCATCTTGTGCAGCGACGATGGGTCTTGAAGATGTGTCTCCCTGTGGGTGCTCCACTCTGGGTGTCGGTGCATCCTTGCATTGGTGTTCAGAGAGTCTTCTCTTGCTGTGGTTTCCTACTCCATGCATGCACAGCAGTGTCTCCTAGCGCTATCTGGCACATGTTCGGCTTGAGCCCCTCTGTTCCTTCTCTACCCTAGCACACAGAGCAGGACTCTCTAGGCAGGGGAAGGAGGGAGGGAAGTGGAGCACCCCTTGACAACACACATCTCAAAGAATCATCGTACCTGCACAAGGTGACTAACTTCCTCCTCTTCTTCAAATAGTGTCCCCATGGGTGCTCCACTCTGGGTGACTCTAAAGCAGTAGTCACACATTGGAGGTGGGTTTGGAGCCCAGTAGCAATTACAGTTGACAGAATTGTTTGTCCCACTTGAATGTAGGAAGCAATGGACAATGAGAGAGCCTAGTGATGTGCAAACATGCTGCTGGGAGACCACGATGCTGCCGTGCATACATGTCCTCCTTAAGGGGAACATTCTTGAGAAAGGTAGTGGTAGAAGACACAGCACAGGTAGACTGGATGGTGACAGTACCTGAAAGCTCCTCTTGGTGAAGTGCATAGCAAGTGTGGATACAGCTGGAAATCCTCTTGCACGGCTGAGATTGAACCAACAGGCCTTTCAATCACTGCGCAAAGGATAGGAAGGGCCTAGGAGACTTGTGCCAAGGCCTTGTCATTGATGTAGACAGTCAACATCCAACAGACATCTAGTGTGTGCCATGCCGCACGTGCAGGATCAGAGTGCAGCTTCAGGAAGAACGCAGGTAAGCGGATAGGTTCGTTGATATGAAAAAGGAACCATAGGGAGAAACTTAGGATGAAGGCGAAGATGACTCTATCCTTGGTAAAACACGGTATAAGGAGATTCAGCTTAAGGGCAGCAAGATCCCCAGTGGTCCTGGCTGATGTTATGGCAACGACAAATGAGACTTTCGTCAACATATGGAGCCAGGAATACATCACCAGGGGTTGAAAGGGTGGTTTCATGAGGCAGTGGAGTATGTGGTAAATTTCCCAAACAGGGACTGGAGGGCCTACTGATGGACAGGTGTTTTATAGACCTGTCAGAAAACATTGGGTGATGAGATGGGCGAGGAAGGAGATCCCACCCTCTATTCAGTGGAATGCTGCCAATGCCACGGCACGCTCCCAGAGAGTACTAAGGCAAGGAAGACCTGACTCACGCAGGTGCAGGAGGTAGTCCAAGAGGACAGGAAAGGGTGCGGTGTGAGGAGACATCAAACGATTAACACTGAGCCACTGAGAGAACTGTGTCTACTTGCAGAGATATCTGCAGGTGGATTCCTGTCTGATCTTAAGAATGCTCTTTATCCCTTCAGAGCATGTGATTTTGGCATTCTGGAACCACGAAAGAGCCATGAGTGGAGATGAGGATGGAATATATCTGAGCAAAGGGTGCCGCCAAAGTCCTGAGAGAGAAGGTATATGGATTCGCTACTGACATCTGGTACAGGTAAAGTTAGTTTCACCCACACCGGGGCTATCAAGATGAGCCAAGCCCAATCTAGTCTGATCTTGATCAGAACCTTGTGAACTAAGGGAAGGGAATGAAACACAGAGATGGGGCACGTCTCGTTTGAGGGAGAAGGCCATCCCCAAGGGAGTCACTACTCAGACCCAATCTGGAGCAATACCGGTGACACTTTGTTGACTGGAGTCACAAACAGCTGGCCCCAAAGGTGGAACACAATTGAGGTCCACTCTGTCGAGTTCCCACTTGTAGTGATTGCTTAATGAACAGCTGAGGGCATCAGAATTTACATTCAGTACCCTGGGGAGATATGCGGCCACCGGAGTAATGGGGTGCTGAAGGCACCATGTCCGCAGTTTTCTGGCCTCTGCACATCAGAATAGGGACCGAACAGTTGATATAATGCATGCAGGTGGGGATGTCCATGAGGATGTTGACTACCTGCGTGCAAGGTGCATTTGGAAATGCCAGCAGGCGAAGCAGACCTGCCCTGAGTCCCACGAGTTTTATGTGGAGTGCTTGCTCAGTGAAGGACCATTTGCCCTGGACCACATAAGAACCGAAATGGACCACCCACACCACCCCAATCCCATAGGGGAGGCATCCATAGTAAGGGTAATATATGGGGCATTTGGGGGAATGGCATCCCAGGGAGAACGTTGTCTGGATACATCCATCACTGAAGGGAGGCAAGATGCACAGCGGTATGGCCATGATTTTGGACAACACATTGCCAGTCAGGACTGAAGGCACCGCATGAGAAGTCTGGCAAGCTTGACCATGTACATGATAGGAACAGTGACCCAGCAGCTTGAGGCACATGCGCACCAAGACGATGGGAGACAGTTGCACCACCAGGATGAGATCGTGCAAGGCCTGGAATCTGATGTGGAAGAATGGCTGTGGCAGTGGCAATCTTTTCAACTTGCATGGTCTGTAAGGATGGCACCAGAAGCCAGGAACACACCAGAGGGGAGCCTGCCTTTGCGGACAAGGTGCCAACCAAGGCAGAGTGATGTGCAGAGTCCATACCTTGGTCTCCCATGCCGATTTCTCAGTCCCTCCCGGCTCTCACCATAAGGCTGAAGCAATGGGTGCAGGAGAGGGTTTGGTGGCCATCACCAAGGCACTTGATGCAGGAGGCATGGTTTCTCGGCATGTTGCACATCACTCAAAACCTAGGGAGCCTGGCATGGCAATGAGGCAGCAATTAAGTTTAACACTAACAGATTTGTTTTCTATTACAACGTGTAATGAGATAACTTGGATAAAGGTAGAAGAAACGCTAAACTAACTCTATCTTTCAGGGAAGGAAAGCAAAGCTCCATCTGCAGCCAAGAATGGTAGAGAAAGAACTGAGGGGTCCACATTGTGCGAGCACCAAATAGCACGAGGAGGTGTTGCTGCACATGCACAGTGTGAGAAACTATGGCTACAGAAGAATCTGAGCGCCGCGAGGATGCACTGGCACCCAGAGCGGAGCACCCATAGGGCACTGCTTGAAGAATGAGAGGTTACCGGATATGCAAATATTCTGATTAATAGAGAGCAGCTGTGGGAAGGCACGGGGATTAATTCCTCCCCCCCAACCCCCTGTAAAGTTCAGCTCCCCCTATATTCCAGCACCAGCTCCCACTTAACTCCTGCACCTACTTGTTGGTGGGGGTGGCATGGAGCCGCTTGAAGATGATGATGGTGTTCTTGCCACACCAGGTGGGGAACCACCCTGGGTGGTGGACACCTGGTAGGAGGGCGGAGGTAGCATGGGGGACTCAAGGTTGGTACTGAGCCGGCTGGCCCTGAGGGCTCAGTTCTGCTCTGCATGCTCAGAGTAAGAAGCAGTGTCATGGTTAGGATTTGAAAGTTATGTCTGTTGCTCAAATACAAGATTAAAAGAGAGAGTTTACTTATGTTTCTTTTCTTATAAACAAAAATCAGGCAACAGTGTAACAAGGTAAATACAATTAATTAGAGTTTTAAGTATTCTAAAAATGAAAGATTATTAAATCAATTTACATTTTAAGTAACCCGATAAGTACCCATCTTGATAATTTGTTTCCACTTACTAAATAGTTCACTGCCTGGGATGGAGATGAAACTCAAGTTAGAAACATGAGATCAACCAAGTGCAAGTCTGCAATTAAACAAAAATTAAATTTTGTTCAGTTTAAAATTTAAGTTCTCACCTGCATGAGGTATGAGCCACCAGGATCTGCACTGGCGGATTCATTCTGCATTGTATTCTGCTGTGTAATAGCATCTTCTCTCTTTCGCTCCTTCTGTCCTGTTTCATCATCATCATATTCATCTAGACTCTAGAAACAAAGTATTCACGTGTTTAAAAAAACCCTCTTTTTATGCAAGCAAAAACTGTAGCAATCTATGAATACTTTCAAAAGTTAGTTCAAAATTTTTGTGCTATGATTAAATTAGCATGGCATTTTGATTCTATATTTGGACTTGGTCAGCCAGTTTAAATACAGGGATCATATCTGGGAAACTGGATACTTTGTCTAAACTACTATTTAAAAATTTTAAAAAAATGCTCCCCAAAGATTCTCTTCAGAGCATTCATAGGTTTATATAAACACACCAAAAGAAACAGAAAAGGAAATGTGGAATAAAAAGTGACAGAACCAGACTGACACACATCTGGATCTTCTTTTTCATACAGCAGCATTTGCTAAGACTGGAATGTTAATCAGAATTTTCTGCCTTAATTCTAAGTTTCCTTGTTTTTGTCATTTCAGTTTCACTCTTAATATTATACAAACCTAGCGGCCTGATTTTTTTTTTTGGCTTATTAAAAAAAGTAGAACTTCAGCCTTTTCATTAAAAACCACAAAACAATGTTGCATTTATTTGCATACTTGGCAAAATACAAAAAGGGACCAATTTTCTAAGACCCAGCTAGGTTACTCAGTGCCCTCAGAAGTACATTTTAACCCAATTACAGTACTCCTCGGTTGAACACAGTTGAAGGATCTTTCAAATTCTGTCAGCCAATAGTAATTCTTGAATTAGTTTGTGTTGTTTGAAAGCTTCTGTTTTTCAACAACAGGAGCTGGTCCAATATGAGGTATTACTTCATTATACTATCTAAACTAGTACTAATGAGAGGATCTCCTCCTAAAGATAGGATACATTAGCACTTTTATAGAAAATGCTACAGATTATAGCTAAGGTGACCATCCATCCTGTATTGGGCAGGACAGTCCCGTATTTGGGAGGCCAAAAAGGCATCCCAATTTTTTTTTTTTTTTTTAAAAAAGGGACAAATTGCCCATATTTGCTCTTCTCCCTTCCCCCAGCCTCAGGGAAGCTGGGGAGCCCTGGAGGCTGCCACTCCCCTGGGGAGCACCAGCAGCTGCCACCTCCTTCCTGGCTCCCCGGGGGCTTGCAGGAGCTGCCGCTCCCCGCATATCTCCCTGTCCCTGGAACAGAGAAATATGGTTGCCCTAATTATAGCATTAGAGACGGAAGATCAGACATTCTAACAATTCATTCTGATGGAACACAAGACTTTCAATGAAACAAAAACAAGCCCAAACAACTGAAACTAAAAAGAGAAAAGAATTCATCTTCAGTTCTAACAAAGCCAGACATCTACAAAAAGGGACTGCCGACCCGATAAAAGTTCTCAAATGAAATGAAGATAAGTTTCACTCAATGGATGTGCAATTTTTTTTTAACTAGAAAAATAAAAACAGATTAAAACTCAGTGCAGATCTCACCCCAATATTTCAATATTCAAAACAAAAAAAAAACCCTGGGAAACCTCAAAGGAAAAAAAATAACAGTGAGATTAGGGTGAGGAAAGCTGTCATGTCACAAATCTCAAAGTCAGAAAAAACAAGATGACGACATTTCAAATAAATGGTCTTTACAAGAATTATATTTTTAAAATATCAAACAATATTTATACAAAATGTACATTTTTTTTAAAACAAAGACTGAAATAGCAAATTGAATACTTCAATCAGGTGGAAAAAATCCACATCTTCCTCTTCTACTTCAACTTAATCTCAAATGCACCTAAATTTAGGTTCTATAGGGAGATGAAACCCTGCCACCACCAAATATCATCATCAAAACCAAAAAAGCAGTCAAGTAGCACTTTAAAGATTAACAAAATAATTTATTAGGTGAGCTTCCGCGGGAGAGACCGACTTCTTCAGACCATAGCCATCCCAGAACAGACTCAATATTTAAGGCACAGAGAACCAAAAACAGTAATCAAGGAGGACAAATCAGAAAAAAAAAAAAAAAAGATCAAGGTGAGCAAATCAGAGAGAAGAGGGGTAGAAGTGGGGAAGGTCAAGAATTAGATTAAGCCAAGTATTCAAAACGAGCCCCTATTCAAATATTATTAGCTCTTCAAAGCAAGAGTTTGTTTTCTTGTAACTAAAAATAGGACTGAAAATACCCTTAGAAGTTATGGACCTTAACATCTTCTTGATTAGTATGGGATTTCCAACTTCAAAATTTTAGAAAAAAATTTAAATTACCAAATGCATCGACTGAGAAGTGCATCTCCACCACCCCTCATCACCACTTCCATGAGCATAGAGGACACACCATGGTTATAGAAACCAATGTTGTCAAAGATACTAACACTCAAAATACTTCAAATGGAGAGTGGTACTGAATTGTGTAGTGTCACAGGCTCACTCTCTGACAAGAGAGCAGCTGTATAAGCCTGAAACTGGAATTGCATGACTACTTTGAAGGCGGACTGCCCCCCTTCCCAAATGAACATAGAGCAGAACCCATAGACCAGCTCACTGTAAGATAAGGAAAGCCACAAAACGTTATGGTGCCTTATGGCTGCTTATAGATGCACCAAGAGAAGTTTGCCCTATGCACCTGTGAAGTTAATCACCTGTTCCTCATGGTTTCTTAAAACCAATAAAGCCTGTCCCTGTGCTAACAAAGATTATTAGTATCTCTGTGATAAACTACCAACAACTTCAAAACCTGTTACAGTCTGACTCATCCTCAGTTAAAGGATACACTACCCGAAAATGACTGGCTAGCATAAATGCAATATTGAGAACTATTTTCAACACAAGATGTTTATTTTCAACAGTATTTATGAAGAGCTCTCCTTAGCTTTTAGTTCTACTGACCATGGTCCCAAGTTTTGGAGGTAGAATACTGTGGTATAAAAAACTTAGACTTTTACTGACTTTAAATGTTAGATTTTATTAAGAAGGTAGAACTGAAGTTTAGAAATACACAACATTTAATTGAAAGCTACTGTAATAACCACACTCAGGACTATCTGCTGCTTCAATTATCTAAACCATTAGGAAATTTCAGTCACTTGGAAGTCTTGTTTTGCCTTGCATTCCATTCCTCTCCGACAGTTTGCTTAGCTTCATAAACTGGTTTCACATCATTAACTGCAACAGATACAAGAATTCCTGTCTCTGTCAGCAGTATCAGAGTACTGAACTCATAACCACTGAGGTGTGATGCCGACATCATACCTCTTGATTTTTTTAATTTTACTACTCAGTGCAAGGCATTTCAAATCTCTAAGAAATGTATTTTCCATTCAAAGTCACTTTTGCGGTACAGCAGCTATTCAGTGTGACGTGCACATCTGATCTTAATACAAAAAAATCCACAGACATTCCTTAGGTTTTCTAGCACTTCAAATAAATATTTGATGTTGTAGTATAAACAGTTTCCTATAAACTTCAACTGTGGAAAATAAAAGTAGGACATTTTCAATTGAATTAGAATGAAGTAAACAGCCACAAAGAAATTCCTGCATTCTCAGTCCACAATCAGCTTACAGCTGAATTTGACTTGCTATACAGAGAATATTTTAAATGAACCACAGCGGCACACAAAGGCTATGTCTACACTTGCCCCTTTTTGAAGGGGGTATGGTAATTGGCCAGATTGGAGAATACTAACAAAGTGCTGTGATGAATATGCAGCATTTCATTAGGCTGATCCTCCCCATGGCAACTTCAAAGTGCCAGCATGCTATGTAGCCATGGGCACTTCGAAGCACCCACCCTACTTCAAAGTGCCCTTACTCCCCAAAATTTTGCTGCGCTGTCAGCTCTTGCTGTCACATCTAAGCCTGTTATGTGATTTCTATGTCCAGCTTCAGTCATGAGGCTTCATCTTCCTCTGTTTGTGAGCAGACATGCACAAATTTAAAAAATACAAGCCTCATACACTATTTGAGTCTACTGTACATTCCGACCCCCCCCATTCTCCAAAAGTCTTCAGGCAACTCCTGAAGTATTTATCTGAATCCATAGCAATTGTTTTGCACTGTTACAGAATTATTTGTATTGAAAGAACCTAACAGCTTTGCAGAACTGGCTATTGAAGAGCCATCTCAGGTGTGAAAAGTTCCAAGTGTTTAAAAGAACATCTATACTACACAATTGTTTAGGCCAAAAATCATTGAGGCACACGGGGCTCCAATTCTGCCTATTTAGGTGCTTTATAGGAGGTTTAAAGGCTTGTTCAATGCTCCTTCCAAGAACCTGCTTAACAGGTTTTAGTAACCTGTGAGAGGTGTAACAAATAGTTGGGTCTTATATGGAACACAATAGGCCCTGTAATCTAAGAGTTTTCCATATGATAGGTTAAATACTAGCAAGATGTGACTGCTGGACAAAAAGGCAGGTATTACATACTCAGTTCACCTCAGTCTCAGTCTCTAATCTGAAAACTATTTTACTGAGAAGGGAAGCACAGTGAGTACTATTTAAAAAAAAAAAAACTAGACTCTTACTGCCCACATAAAAAACAACAGTTAATGTACCAGCAGGGACACACTGATTGGTCGGTTAACTTTCTCTTCAGAATTATTGCAAGTTTCTTGGAAGTTTCTCAGCTCTTACGGGTAGAGGTATAGAAATATTTGTTGGTAGTGGTTTCTTCAGGGACATTGAAGTGGTGGTGGATCTCTGGGTTTTGTGGGAGACATACCTCATCACCCTTGGCTACTGCCAACTTGGAGGTTGATGCAGTGGAGGTCTAAGGTGAGAGTCTTTGTTTTGCATTGCATCCTTAATTTCTATTTAACTAACATCCTCATTTTTGTGTAGCCCCCCTTTCTGAAATTAAATACTACAGTCTTGGGCTGATGTGGTATTTTCCCAGCCACAGGAATGTTAAATTGAATTACATTATGGTCATTACCCAGCGGTCCAGACACATTCACCTCTCAGACCAGACCCTGTACTCCACTTAGGACTAAATCAAGAATCGCCTCTTCTCTTGTGGCTTCCAGGCCTAGCTGCTCCAAGAAGCAGTCATTTAAGGTGTCAAGAAACTTTCTCTGTTTCCCATCCTGAGGTGACAGGTACCCAGTCTATAAGGGAATAGTTGAAATCCCCCAATTTTTTTTTTTTTTTATAGCCTCTCTAATCTCCCTGAGCATTTCAGTCACTATCACCATCCTGGTCAGGTGGTCAGTAACATACCCCTACCATTACATTGTTATTATTCAACCACTGGATTACTATCCAGAGAGATTCTATAGTACAGTTGGTTCACATATGGATTTTTACTTCATTTGATTCCACACTCTATAGTGCCATCCCACCTTCCAGCATGACCTGTTCTGTCCTTCTGATAAATTTTGTACCCTGGTATTACTGTGTCCCATTGATTATCCTCATTCCACTAAGTTTCTGTGATACCTATTATACCAGTATCTTCAGTTAATATGTGGCACTCTACCTCACCCATCTTATTATTTAGACTTCTAAGCCTTAGTATATAAGCACTTTCAAAACTTGTCACTCTTCAGCTGCCTGCCATTGCATGATGCAATTGAAAGGGACTCTTACTTGACTGTTCATCAGATACTACCTGTGTTTTATCATGTTTCACCCTCTCCTACTTAGTAGGACAGAGAATCTCCAATAAGAAATCCTGCCCGAAGGGATGCCACTGTCTGAACCACGTGTGCCTCCGCACCTGTTGGCTTTCCCTCAGCACTTGGTTTAAAAACTGCTCTTCAACTTTTTTAATTTTAAGTGCCAGCAGTCTGGTTCCATTTTGGTGTAGGTGAAGCCCATCCTTCCTGCATAGGTTCCCCTTTTCCCCAAAGTTTCCCCAGTTCCTTAAAAATCTAAACCCCTCCCTCCTACACCATCGCCTTATTCATTCAGTGAGACCCTGCAGTTTTGCCTGTCTGACACTGCGCATGGAACTGGAAGAATTTCAAAGAACGCTACCATGGAGGTCCTGGACTTCAACCTCCTACCTAGCAGCTTAAATTTGGCCTCCAGGACCTCCCTCCTATCCTTCCCTGTCATTGGTGCCAAACATGTACCACAGCCACTGGCTCCTCCCCAGCACTACACAAGTCTATCTAGACATCTCAAGAGATCTGCAACCCTCACACCAGGCAGGCAAGACACCATGAGGTTCTCCCAGTCACCACACACCCAGCTATCTGTGTTCCTAATGGATTAATTGCCCATAACTAAAACCTGTCTCTTCCTAATAACTAGAGTTCCCTCCCCTGGAGAAGGTCCCGGCTACAGGATCATTTTCCTCTGCTCCAGGTAGACGTTCTCCTTCCCTGAGACTTTTATCCTCACCAACAGCACTGAGTGTGTCAGTAGAATGGTCCCACTTCAGTCTATGTCCCCAGAAGTCTCATTTTTGTATCTGTCTCTCTCAGCTCCTCCAGTTCCACCACCAAGGCCTCCAAAGCACATACACAGTCTGAGGACCAAGAGCTCCTTGCACAAGATGCACACACAGGCCACCTGCCCAGAGAGCAGGTAATCATACATGCTGCATTGGGTGCAATAAACTGGATAGCCCCTACTCTGTTGCTGGGCTTCTGCCGGCATTGTCTTATTAAACCTGAACCAGGTCATGTGGATTAAGTTAGGATGTTATCTTTAAATTCAAGCTGGATGATTTAAGTGTCACTAGTCCCACCTCACACTCCCCAGCTAAACTCCAGTGTTAGCTGCTCCTGTTTGCTAGCTCCTCTGGCTGCTTAGGGGCAGGCTTTATAAAGCCCTGCTGTGTCTGAGTAGCCGTCTGAGTAGCCCTTTCCCCTCATTAAGGGCTATGGGTTACTCTCTGCCTTCCCTAGCAGGCTGGTAGGCTCAGCACATGGTCCTCCAAACAAACAGACCACACAGCGTCTTTTAGGCAGCCAACAAGCACACTACAACACAAAAACACACTACAGATAAACCTACCCCAAGGGTTGCATAATCGCTCCTCCTTCACCTGGAGGACTCCCATGTAAAACTCCTGTTAGCTGCTCCTGTTTCCTAGCTCCTCTTCCCGTTAGCTGCATATTCACCAGGGGAAGAGACTTCTGAAAAATGGCTGCTCTTCATCTCTGCATGACGATGGCTCACAAATTTCTCTCCCTCTCTGGTTCAAACCTGGTTCCCTCATTCTCTCTCTCGCTCTTCAATTTAATTTAATGCTAATTTAAAGTCTTTTGTAAAAATCTTTTGTAAAAGCTGCCTCCTTCCATAATGTGGACGACAAACAGTTTTTCTCATCAAGGGAAGAGACTTTTGAAAAATTGCCCCTTGTTTTCAATGGCAGGGGGTGAGGGAGGATGAGGGCAATGCACTCTGGGAAGATGGCATCACACACCCACAACCACTTGCAGGGCTTGTCTTTCCCACAATGCACCAGCAAAAAAACCTAAAATGCATTGCTGTTAACAGTCGAACTTAGGCAGTTTAGTAGGGACACACATTTAGTCAACTTTATGAGCAGGTGAGGACACAACTTTGACTTTTTAAAATCCAGTGGTAAAAAGTTAACTAATAAATTCAACTTTATTTCATAGTGTAGACATAGCTTCAATGTGTGTGGAGGAATGGAGGAAACAGATAAGGGGATTAGGTAGGATTGGGGTCTAGCAGGATGGACTTTGTAACAAGAGATAGGGCCAAAAGAGCATGGGGAAGAAAAGCACGGCGAGAATCAACTATGTCAATGAAAGAAAGGGAAAGAGAACAGAAGGATGCATACAGACAAGTCATCAGAGCTCATGGACTTGAAAATATGGAAAGACCATCAAAACAAAAAAGCAGTCCAGTAGCACTTTAAAGACTAACAATATAAATTTTGTTAGTCTTTAAAGTGCTACTGGATTGCTTTTTTGTTTTGATAGACTGTAGACTAACACGGCTCTTTCTCTGTTACTATGGAAAGACCATGCAACAGAGGAAGAGGGCAGTTACTGATGAGTGATGATGAAATGGCTGGGCCAAGCAGCATCAGAAAGAACTTAAGCTGAGTGGTGCTCGGTGAAGACCGAGTTGAGCGGACAGCCCTTTACAGTTGGAGAGTTGAATCCGGTCTGCAGATCAAATGAAGTGAGGAAAAATGAACATAGGAGTTGCACTGAAATTTGAGTCACTAAGGAGGAACCAAAATCAGAGGTTTCTAATACACTAAAAGGGAAAAGGGCACATATTAGACAGGAAGCATGGCATGAAAACACCTTGGCTTAACCAAGAGACCTTATTTTACCTAAAATTTAATAAGAGTTCTATAAAAAAAACAATGAAAAAGTGGGTCAAATTGTAAGATTGAAAAAAAAAAAAGTATAACCAAGTAGGGACAAAATTAGAAAGGCCAAGGCACAAAACAAGAACAAACTAGCTATAAACAGAAAGGGTAACAAGAAAACATTTTATAAATAGACGAGCAGCAAAAGAAAGTCCTAGGACAGGGAAGGCCTATTACTCAATGGAGGAGGGAGTAATAATAGAAAATGTGGAAATGGCAGAAGCATTTTTGTTTCAAGTTTTCACCAAAAAGTTTAGTAGTGATTGCAAAAACAGTGAATGCCTGCGCAATTACAAACTTGTCAACTAAGCTTCAGTCCCTGGAAAGCTAGTGGAGCAAATAAAAAAACAAAAGCAAAACAAATCAATTTGCAAATACCTAGAAAATAAGGGAATAAGTAACAGTCAGCATGTACTACTTAAGAACAAACCATGCCAAACCAATCTGATAGACTTCTTTGGTGGGTAACAAGCAAACATAGCACCCACAGACAGACTATGTATGTACACATCACATTGGGGTTTATTCTGTGTTTCACTGGTAGGGGGCTCAACTAAGTGTTATCTTTACCTGCTTTTGTATTATATGTAAGGGCATTTGGCATTTAAGCCACTTGCTCAGACTGAGGAGTAGGAGAGGGAGAAATGCATACAAGACACCCATCCTAATCCTGTGTGATGCAAATTAAACTGCTATTACCACCACTTTACTCTGTGATAACCTCTCAGCATCCAAGTATTGGATGGTTACTGGCAGAGTTTATGATTCAGGTACAAATATTTAGAGCTATTGCTACAATTGCACTATAATAAATCCATTCAAAGGAGATCAGGAAGAGGCTGGATGAGGAGTCTGAGAAATTAAAAGCACACTAATAGCATGAGTAACAAACTACAGGCTAAAGCCTGTAATGTCACTTAGAAAACAGAAAGCTGAGTGAGCAGCAGGGTAAAAAAGGAATGTTTTCATAGGCGCAGTTAGTAAATACCACTGACTCTAGCCGACATTCTTCCTTAAATGGAAAGTAATACTGATTTAGCTGAAAGAATCTTTCGCTACAATAGGCGTGACAAGCTAGCTATTTTTCTTTGTCACACCTGCACTACAATCCATAGAAGCAGGAAGATACTTGAGTACATACACATTGCCTTTATACTATGTTTCCTTCTACACTACTTTAGAAATGCTTCACATTCTTCTTCCCATTTTATGTATGGGTTTTGCATAGCTTTGGTTGAGAAAAAACTAAAAGAGTAACATATAAATATAAACATTATAAAAACTGAAGTAAAAATAGACCTAGCTCATAAATACTACAGATGTTATAAGACCTTAGACAATTTCAGGATGGGAGAACTGGTTCAGGAAAAAATAAAAAAATAGAGCTGAACCTTCAACCAAAACTGAAGCCAAGATTCATTTGCAGATTATTTTAAAAAAGATTTCTTAAAATTTTTACTTTATTTCCACATACCTCTGCAATTCCTTATTTTATCTGAGAAACACCACAATGCTCTCTTCAGCCTTCACCTACCACCCAGATTTCTAATTCAGCTTTACAAACTGAATGTACTTATACAGGTTGAACCACTCTCATCTGGTACTCGGGTCCTGACCAGTGCCAGATGAGAGAATTTGCTGGACGACCGGAAGTCAATATTTTCTAGCACATCCACTGCTTACTGGGCTTTTAGGGCTAATCTATACTAATGAGAAGAACAACATACTGTGGTCCATCTTTCGGAGCTCTGGAGTTCGATTTTGCTTAAGTGGCAAAATTGACCTCTCTGGGCTCCCCCTTGTGTGGGGTAAGTGATGTCAACCAAGTATACTGGGGAAGAAAGTAAATTCTGATACGTTGATTCTAGCTACACTAATGGAGTAGCTAGAATTGCCTATCTGAAATTACCTGTATTGCCGAGTGTAGACTTACCCTTAGAAGACATTTAGAGCTAAACAGCAGCACAGAACATGGAGAGCCAAGTATTGGTGGAAGTAAACAAACTTTAATGGACAAGGGGAAACACCCATGATAAGTGGTCATCCAGTTTGCTGGACAAGAGTGTTTTGGATTAGAGAGGGTCAACCTGTAGTTCAAAATATGATGCAAACATCCCTACAGTATTTGAACTAGTCCTACTTTAGAATGTGCCTCTGAAATGAGCATTTCTAGACCTAATCACTGCACATCAACTCCACACACGCTGATGCAAAAGGACAAACCCTGCTCTTCTAGATGAGGATCACCCCCTCAAACCTTCAGGCTGTGTAAACAGTATGACTATCTTCCTAAAAATTCCCATGATAGCAATTTCACCATTTCTACTCATTCTCCACCAACGTTAGGAATAAGAGCATTAGCTTAGGACAGATTCTGAAGCTGTTGGAATTTTTATTCTCATTTTATTTAATTACTGTCCAGAGCAGACACACGCATGTGAGCACAAACATACCCACCCCACCTTGCATTAGCACCTCGTACAAGCTATCACTACAAAAAACATTGCTAATTCTAGTGGAGCTGGATGAGTGTTGACAATGGTGGAAAAAAATTAGGAGGAAAAAAAATCTGATGTAGACATGAAGACAGAGACAAAACCAAACTCTTTTGATCACAGAGACTAGTCACTTTAAAAAAGGTTTCTCAATAGGTGTTTTGGCACTACTGATTTCTCCTTTTTCATGTTACATAACATTTTAAGGCAGAAAAGAACCATTAGATCGAGTCTGGCCTCCAGTACCTCACAGGCCACTTGATTACACCCAATTACCCGCTTTGTTTAGGCCACTAACTTGTATCTGATGCCCTTTGGGAGCATGTGTTTTGAGATGAACTCGCTACTTTGTGACACTTTCTTTTGCCTGATTTCTAACATATATTTTTCTGGCTTCAACTTTTGCTATCAATTCTTAAGTCTTTTCCTGTAGCATTAAGAAGACTGTTAATAAATGGCACTTTGTCCCTGCCAAAAGTACATCACCTTTCAATGTTCTTTTTCAAGAACTTTAATTGAACTCTTGAAATCGCACCGCAAAGCATTATCTACAGCCCTCAAATTAATTTTTGTCTCTTTTCTGCATTCTCTCCATTCTTTTTAAAACCATAGGCACCAGAACTGAGCATTGTATTCCAATATCAGTCTCACAAATACCACATACAAAAGGTAAAATCATCTCCCTGATTCACTTGTCTCTTGTGGTCTTTGGATGTGAAAGCATTGGCCTTTCCTCCACAGCATCACTCTGGGAGCTCATGTTCAGTTGTTTATCCATGATAACCAGTGTGCCCTCTATTTTTTAACATTTAAGGCTGGGATAAATATTTTATTAGCACCAAGGCACGTACGATAAAGAGATGCACCACCAATAAAAAATACATGCTGCCAACTGTGTGCTGCGGGCACTCTGCTAACCAGCTGTGTGGTACCTTAATTTCTCCCGAGCCAAGCACTCGTCTTACAGAGAACTCTGACCACTGCTAATTCCTAAATCCAGACTCCCTGCTTTCCAGGATATACTCTCCATCGCACAGGTAGTGCCTGCATTCTTTGCTCCTACACACAAATCTTGGTACTAACTACATCAAAATCGCTTGTATTTGCATGAGATCAGATCACCAAGTGATTCAACTTGTGTTCTGTAACTGCCAGACACTTCTTAATTTACCATTCCAGTTATCTGGGTCACCCTTAAGTTTTAAATCAATAGTTTTCTTTACTTAGAAAGCAACAATGATTTCCCATTGACAAGTACTTTCATAGAGGTCAGTCATTTTTAACCCATTTAGCATGTGCTTCACTGATACTGTACAGTTCTAATTTTTAAAACTGGAATATTGTACAACATTGTCAAACACCTAAGAAGAGGAGTCTAAGTATATTATAGTTACCCTTATTAACTGAAACTGAAACCTCAAACAATGAAATAAAGGCTTGTTTGTCAAGACCTGAATTATATTACTATCCTTTAATTCTTTATTAAATTAGTCTTGCATTGTCTTTTCCATTATTTTGCCAGAATTGATGTTTGGCTAATCTGTCTACATTTACCCAGGTCATCTTTCTTGCCTATCTGGACATTTTGAATTTTGGCATAATATTAGCACTCATTCTGCAATGTTCCCATTATTCCAAGGTCTATTAAAAGTTGTCAGACAACTCCTTTAGAGCGCCTACACTTAAGTTATCCAGGCAAATGCATTTTAAAATGCTTATCCTTAGTTGATGATGTTTAGCAACTTTGGTTACTTGGAAAATATTTTATCTTCTAGTGGTACAAACACACAGCTTTGCTTCAAATACAGAACAAAACTATGTATCAAACACTTCCTCCTCCTCATTCATGGCAACCACCTTGCCACATGCCACGCTATCCTGCATGTAAGCAGACCCTGGCTTGGGCCAAATGGAAGGGAGAGGGTAGTAGCAAGTCTTGACCTAACGCACATCCTTGGGGACCCTTTTGTTAGAGCTACACGGTCTGCACTGATTTCAGGAGTACAGATACATTCTCAATGATGGTCTCGGTTTTCCATGAGTGCAAGCTTTCCATGTTATTCATTGTTTCTCTCTTCACAAGAAAGCAGAAAACTACTGATTGTGTCACTTATGGCCCAATTCCTAATATCAGGCTAATCAAAATCTTATTTGATTATCACTACTACTTATTTTTACTAATAATGAAATCCAAACTTGGACCTCAGAGAAATCTTACCCAAGAGATCTTTTAACTGTACTGCTAATTCACACCTTTGGTTTTTAAAGTTTTTCCTGATCATAACGCCACACTTCACAAGAAAGAATATAGTATGCTCCACTGCCTCACAACAATTACATTACTGACTGGCTTATACTTTCCCTCAGTCTTAACCTCTGATTGCACAAATGCACATAGCGCTAGGCTCTGAACTAAATACCAAAATGTATTTGCAAAGAATGCACATTTTGAAGTAAGGGTTTTCAATCATTATGTGAAAACCCCTGGCACAAATGCCACACATTCCTAGGAGGATTTAAATTTGAGGAAAAGCAAAACCTGGGGTTTAAGCAATGGTTTGGATTTAAATATTAAAAAAAGTTAACTTTTTAAACTCTTGAAATATTCTACCAGTTCTGCTGATCATTACCAGACATGGACAACAAATAATCTCATTAATGTTAATGAGATTAATGTTGACCTTGCACAGTGCATGAGTTTTTTAAACAAATATGTATGATCAGTATGCTGCATTTCCATAGTATACTTTTCTTTGTATTTTGTACTTTCAGTATTGAATCTCTGAAAACTACTAAATTTCAATAGTTATCTGTAAATTTTTATATTAGAAATCAGGGTTGTGACCCAGGATTCTTCAAGTGGTATTCCTAAAAGGTTTTTGATTTTGCTGTTGCTGCGATCTGTTCACTGGTTTTTCCTGCTTTTAAGTATTCAAGCTAATTTTTCTTCCCAAACTATAAATCAGTCATTATAATAAAATAGATTTTAGAAGCTCAGACTCTGAAACTAATCTTATTAAATCCTCTCCCCTCTGTTAGTTAACCCTCCGTCTCTTCTTGCAATATCAGAATTTCGATAGTTTTCACCATGAAGTCATCCATGGTAAACAAGGCCAGAATTATATAAAGTAAAAACAAGTATTATGCAGTGTCATGGCTGTCAAGTAATTTAGAATTGTCTGTTGTCAGTACTTAAAGTTATATTAACAGAAGAAAAGGTAACACCACCAAAAGGTATGGGAGGGAAGGACGACAACAGGAATATTTTTTGACCATGAAGTGCCTTTTTTTAGCAATTGCCATGGCACTTGGCATCTGTACAGCATTTGGCTTAATCAATAGGAAACACTGAAGGAGAGAACACACTGGGAGTTAGTTATTGCAGCACCACCTACACGTGTGGCCCATCCCACAGACTCACAATTCAAGTCAATGGGGAAGATTGACTCAGTACAAATACTCACAGGAAGAATGAAAATTGGCAAAAAGCTAGAGAGACATGGACAGCTATCAATAGTTCTCCCAGTAATTTTAGCCTTTTTGGAGCAATTGAGGACTATTTCTATACTGCATGAAGAGGTATGAAACAAAATTGAACAATTTCACAACAGAAAGACTGGATTGTAAGAACTAAAGTAGGTATTTTTAAGGTTGGTTCCACAGACGCTCTTCATTTAAACAATATGACATCCTTTATCCTAACTACTCAGTAGATCAGCTAGTACTGTAGAGAAGTCTTCCTATCCAAGTGCTCCTTAATATTTGCCACACAAAGGGATTGAGTGACAGTAATCAGCTGGAAGAGTGGAGGACCCAAACACAAAAGCAGCGAGTAGCAGAGGACCTTAACATGGACATTTAACTCTCAGGAAACGTCAGAGCCAGCTGTCATAACTGAGTACTTATCTGAATGTTTCATTCCTGTGACGGTTGGGAAATGTGTCATTTAATAAAAACCAAACTCCACAGCTTAAAGAACTTGGCAAGAGGTTGAGGAAAAAAAGATAAGTAGGATTTTACATCTAATGGAATGTGACAATAGAGACACCTCCATTAATACTGAGAAAACAGTGACCAGAGAACCAGAATTGCCATTAACAGTTTGAACCATAAATCCAAAGAATAAAAGTAACAAGGTTTCAAATGCACGGACTTAGGATGTGCAAACATGACACAGAGCTCATGCACTAAGTTACCCTGCAATAGTTCATGTTAATCTAACCATCTCTACAAAACCAAAATGTTACAGGAAAATAGCACAATAGTTCACATTTTCTGACGTTCATAAAATCTTCAATTTAATAAAATTAAACCATTTTACAAATATATTTTAAATTGCAAAATAAGGAGAAAGTACTTTTATTTAGCTTTCTTTGAAGCATATGTTGCAACATGAAAGTATGCTATACATCTGCAGTGTTTTTAAAGTCAGCAATGGTTTATATTTACAACTTTGGGAAACAAAAAAAAA
Source organism: Carettochelys insculpta (assembly GCF_033958435.1). Lineage (NCBI taxonomy): Eukaryota > Metazoa > Chordata > Testudines > Carettochelyidae > Carettochelys > Carettochelys insculpta. Next base: position 304,536,683 of record NC_134137.1, on the reverse strand, counting down.
AAAAAAAAAAGTATTCATTAATGTTCAATCTTGTAACACTTCCCCTGGAACCTCTCCAGAACCATGGCTATTTGATAATGATTCCACATTAAGAGTTTGCTGACATATGTCAATCAATTTAATGCTTGCTTTATTGATAACGTTGCCTCTGTTACCAAGGAATTATTTATTTTTAACAGATATTAGGATTACAAAAGGGCTTTCCCAATATTGCTCTGGGAGACTCCCGATGTTTGAAGAGCTCAAGTAATTTTTTTTTTTCACCAAGTGGCACCATATCCCTTGTGTTGGCAGTTAAAGCACATAACTTGTCAACATGAACTTTTACAACCAGCATCCATAAAAGTAACGTGACAGGATGGTTAACAGGAAATCTCTCTTAAAGGTCATACTGTTAGCCCACCACAGGCAGCATGGAAAAGTGCACTTCTCCAAGGACTGGCTCAGCAGCAGTACAATGGAAAGGGACCTAGGGGTTATGGTGGATGAAAGGCTGGATATGAGTAAACAGTGTGCCCTTGGAGCCAAGAAGGATAACAGCATATTAGGGTGCATTAGGAGGAGTATTTCGAGCAGATCTAGAGAAGTAGTTATTCCCCTTCATTCGGCACTGGTGAGGCCACATCTGGAATATTGTGTCCAGTTTTGGGCCCCTCAGTATAAATAGGATGTGGATTTGCTGGAGCAGATTCAGCGAAGGGCAACAAAAATATTAAGGGTCTGGAGCACAAGACCTGTGAGGATAGGCTGAGGGATTTGGGCTTGGTTTTGTTTACAGAAGAGAAGACTTAGAGGTGATTTAATAGCGGCCCTCAACTTCCTGAAGGGGAGCTCTAAAAAGGAGGGTGAGTATCTGTTCTCAGTGGTGTCAGATGGCAGAACAAGGAGTAATGGTCTGAAGTTGAAGAGGGAGAGGAGCAGGTTAGATATTAGGAAAAACTACTTCATCAGCAGGGTGGTGAAGCATTGGAATGTGTTGCCTGGAGATGTGGTGGTTTTTCCATCCCTTGAGGTTTTTAAGTCCCAGCCAGACAAGGTCCTGGCTGGGATCACTTAGTGGGGGTTGATCCTGCTTGAAGCAGGGGGCTGGACTAGATGACCTCCTGAGGTCCCTTCCAGCCCTGAGATTCTGTGATATGGAGTTTGGCTCCTTGAAGGACAAACTGAAGTAATATTGAGGATTTACAGAGTTACAGACTAAGTAGCAGCGTCATGCTGAAATCTTGTCACCACTGTGCTGCCCTCAAACATGGGCTCTTATAAAGACTACCTGAAGCAGAATCTTTCTACTTTATTTCCAGAATAAAATACTCTTCCAAGTAACAGTACTCTTTCCTCACTTGAGGAGAAAGACTTGCTCTGAAGAGCTGTCAAGGTAAGGGAGATATTGATGGCTTTGGGGGTTAGAGAGACTTGAATGAGAGTTAAATGTAAGAGTGCTATCAGAATGACTGATGTCCCTTGGAAAGTTTCCAACAAAACTGAATTAAAGTAAAATAGACAAAGCTTGAATGCCAATGCTGTGTAGTTCAAATAAACTTCAGAAACTTTGCATGTCAGTGTGATAGGTAAACCTGTGCATATGTTTCACAATCAATTGAGAAAAGGAGTAAGTCTCCTGGAAACAAAGTTCCATGGAGGGACGGAAGTCTCTCCATCCCAAATAATGAGCATTTATTGATGTGTATCCAAACCCAGTAACTACTACTCAAGAACTTTTCAAATTCACTTTGTGGTTCACATACTCCAATTTCAAAATGAATACACAGCTAGGACTTAATTCAAACATCATTGTCAGCCACTTGTGAAGAAATTTAGTGTGTGGAAATCCATAATCTGACTGCAACTGACCAAACACACAACGCCAATGGTCACCTTTAAATATCTAAATCATTTCAGTTTTCTGGGATTTGGAAATATAACAAGGAGATCTAGGATAGGACAAATCAGAGGAAGAAAACTGTCGTGTAAGCTTCCCCGAGATCCAATATAACTTTGGCTCTTGACTAGAAAGCTGATAACAGTTTTGCAAAGGGAGCCATTATAGATTTGAGAATGAGTTTTATTGTCCCTGCTCACTCTGGCTGGTTTATTCAAGTTGACAAACAAAATTTTCAGGTTTATTTAGCTATTAACTTTTCTGCGTTCTAAATAAAAAGTCTAACTTATTACTGCCCAAGGAGCTTCAGAACTCAGACACAGCTTTGCCTGAATGATTTGAATATAAATCTAGACATGTCTTCTGAAATCAATGGAATCAGACCTGGAAGAAATAAACAAACAATCAGAAGCAGCATTTGCTATGAAGGATGCTCCAAGAAAGGCTGGATGCATTGCAGTTGAAGAGCAAAGAAAATGATCATTTTCTAAACAAAGCTAACAAATATGCCAATTTATGTGTGTTCTGATAGCAGGTGGCATCTATGGTGCATTCACTGTTATGAAAATTTTATATGAAACATTCACCATCCAAATGATATGAAAAACATCTACTCAGACTCCTTCTGCCTTAATTTTGGACATCTAAATGACATTGGTATACAACATAACAATGACAAAGTTGAATTCTATTTACATTTTCTTACTCAAAGTTTTATTGTGTTTAGAGATAATCATAACAAATGCTAGAACAAACAGAACATTCTGATCTGTTTCGCTACTAACCTTTTCTCAAGCATTTCCCAAAAACTCTCAAAAGAGATTATGATGGAGAAGCAGTAAATTTAAAAATAGTACTACTGTCCATCAAGAAATGCTGACCAGTTCCTTCTGGTGCTGCACAATTTATCTTGTTGACAAAACAGTACAAGTTCAGGCAGGCTGGCCTGAAAGATGACTACACTTTAGTCAAACTCCCATATTTCCTAAAATGGATGGGAGATTTTCTAGAGCAGATGTTCCCAACCTGGGGTCCGTGAGAGGGTGGTTCATAACAAAAATAAAAATGATCATAGAAAAGAGAATTGGCTTTGACGGGGCTCTGCAAACATTTTGGGGAGAGGATGAATGAGGATGCACACTAGTGAAAAGATTGGGAACCTCTGATCTAGAGCAATGTTAATTTATAACTCCACAATAAAGAATGAAAATTGAGGTACTGGAGCACAGAACTGTGACTCCAACAACATAAAAGAGGAAGTTACTCACGTGTGCCGTAACAATGGTTCTTTGAGATGTCCCCCCCATAGGTGCTCCACTCTGGATGTTGGCATTTTCTCATACTGGTGCTCAGAAACTCTTCCATACCTGTGGTTTCCTGTGCTACGCATGCGTAGAAGTACCTCCTTGTGCTCTCTAGCATGCGTGGCACAGGCTCCTCCATTCCATCTATACCTGACAAATAGAGCAAGACATTCCAAAGTAGGGGAAGGAGGGAGAGAAGCGAAGCACCCACGGGAACACACATCTCAAAAAATATAGAGAAGTTACTCACCGTAGTAACGGTGGTTCTTCGAGATGTGTCCCTGTGGGTGCTCCACAATAGGTGTCAGGCTCGCCCAGCGCTGCAGATCGGAAATCCTCCAGCAGTTTCTCCCGGATCGCGCATGCGCTGGCGCACGCCAATCCCCTGCGCGCCCCCAGCCACATGCACAATCCAGTCCCTGCGAGTTCCTTGACCAACCGTCTCGAATGCTCCTGAAAAACACTAGACAGAGATCCGAAGCGGGGAGGATGGGCGGGTGGTGTGTCCCCGTGGGTGCTCCATCTCAAAGAACCACTGCTACTACGGTGAGTAACTTCTCTTTCTTCAATTGAGTGTCCCCGTGGGTGCTCCACAATAGGTGACTACCCAGCAGTAACCCAAGAAAGGAGGTGGGTAATCGGTTTATGTGCAGCTTGCCCCCGAAAGGACTGCTGTCGACAGATGGGTATCCTCTTGGAATACCCGATGTAGGGCATAATGCTTGGCGAAGGCGTCGTAGGATGACCAGGTCGCTGCTCTACAGATGTCTTTCAATGCAATGCCCTTGAAGAAGGCTGTTGACGCCGCCACCGCCCTGGTGGAGTGAGCCCTGGGCGGGGCCAGCAAAGGGGTCTTTCGAAGTTCGTAGCACATTTTTATACAGGACACAATGTGCTTTGAAGTTCTCTGTGAAGAGAGGCCTTCCCCTTTTGACCTGGGAGCGAGAGACACTAGAAGCCTGTCCGTTTTCCGGAAGGATTTAGTTCTGTCTATGTAGAAGGCCAATGCCCTCCTCACGTCCAGGAGGTGCAGGCGTGCCTCTTTGCTGGAGCTGTGAGGCTTCGGGTAAAACTATTGGTTCGTTAAGATGGAACTCTGAAGAAACTTTTGGAACAAAAGCTGGGTGCAGCCGTAAGGTTACCACCTCCTTTGAGAATACTGTGCAGGGCGGCGTTGCCATAACTGCTGCGAGCTCACTCACCCTGCGAGCTGATGTAATTGCAAGGAGGAAGGTTGTTTTTAACGTAAGGAGACGTAGGGGAACTGAGGCTAATGGTTCAAAAGGTGGACCCGTTAGCGTGCTGAGCACCAAGTCCAAGTTCCATGATGGTGGAAGCGGTTTCCGAGGGGGGTACAGGTTTACCAACCCCTTCAAGAACCTGGTAACTATAGGACGGGCGAATACCGTGGGCCCCTCCTCTGTATGCCGAAAGGCTGATATAGCGGCGAGGTGGACTTTTAGTGAGGATAAGGAAAGCCCGCCCCTCTTGAGGTCCAATAAGTATTCTAGTATTATCGGTATAGGAACGTCAAGGGGAGCTAACTGCTTAGCGGAACACCAGGCTATGAATCGAGTCCATTTTTGCTTGTAAGTCTTCCTGGTGGAGGTCCTTCGGCTACTTTCCAGGACTTGTTGTACTCCCTCCATACATATGCTTTCTAAGGAGCTGAGCCATGGATTAGCCATGCTTGTAGGCGCAGACCCTGAGGGTGCGGGTGCACTATGGACCCCTGAACCTGCGTGAGTAGGTCCGGCGCCACCGGTAGAGGGAGCGGTGGGCGGTCCAACATGCGCAGAAGCAAGGGAAACCATTGCTGCCGATCCCACGTTGGGACGACTAGTATCGTGAGAACTCTCTCCCTTCTAAGACCTTGTGGATAAGCGCTGGGCGGGGGGGGAACGCGTAAAGTAGGGGGCCCTTCCATGGTATCATGAATATGTCCCCCAGGGACCCCCGCCCCACTCCTGCCCTGAAGCAGTACTGGGGACACTTCTTGTTGTGCTGGGTGGCAAACAGATCGATCTGGGGAAACCCCCATGTATGAAGATCGGTCGTAGCAGATTGGAGCGGATCTGCCATTCGTGCGTGAGTGCGAAGCGCCTGCTCAGCTGATCTGCTTTCACGTTGTGAGCGCCCAGCAAGTATGAGGCTTTCAACGATATGTTGTTGGCGATGCACCAGTTCCACAGTCGGACTGCTTCCGCACATAGGGCATGGGCTCGGGCTCCTCCTTGTTGATTTATGTAAAACATAGTGGAGGTATTGTCTGTATTGATCCCGACTACTTTGCCATATATGTAGTCTCGAAAATGTTTGCAAGCGTTGAACACTGCTCTGAGCTCCAGTATGTTTATGTGCAGTGTCTGTTCCGCAGGGGACCATAGCCCTTGCGTCACCTTGTCGCCGATGTGCGCTTCCCATCCTATGTGGGAGGCGTCGGTAGTGAGAAAAATGGAAATTTGTGGTTGGTGAAAAGGCACCCCTGCTAGCAGTGTCTTGGGGTTTACCCACCACGCCAGGGATCCGCGCACTTCTGTCGTGGGCAACACCACCCTGTGGACAGTATGCGATGCTGGTTTGTAGATGCTCGCCAGCCAATGCTGCAGGCTTCGCATGTGCGATCTGGCATTCTGTACCACAAACGTCGCTGCCGCCATGTGGCCCAGCAGCTGTAAGCACGTTAAGACCGGCACCGTGGGGCTGTATGTGATGACTTGCACCAGCGAACTGATGGCGCAGAAGCGGGCATTGGGTAGGTACACCCTTGCTGTGATAGAGTTTATGCGTGCCCCTATGAACTCTATGTCTTGTGTGGGGTCGGTCTTTGACTTCGCAAGGTTGATGACTAGGCCCAGCAAAGAAAACATGTCCGCTGTGACGCACATCATGCGTAGAACCTCTGCCTTCGAGGCCCCTTTCAGTAGGCAGTCGTCCAGGTATGGGAATATAAACACCCCATCCGTGTAGGTAGGCTGACACCACTGCCAGGGTTTTGGTAAAGACTCTGGGGGCCGAGGAGAGGCCGAACGGAAGAACCTTGTACTGGAAGTGTTCCCTGCCGACCATGAAGCGGAGGAAGCGCCTGTGTGCCGGGTGGATCGTTATATGAAAGTAAGCATCTTGTAAGTCGAGGGCTGCAAACCAATCTCCATTGTCTAGTGCTGTGAGTATGGAGGCGACTGTAATCATCCGAAAACGTTGCTTGCGTAAGTAGCAGTTGAGGCCCTGAAGATCTAAGATGGGCCTCCAGCCTCCTGTTTTCTTCTCTGTGAGGAAGTAGCGTGAATAAACCTTTCCCCTGGAATTGTTCTGGCAATCTTTCCACCGCCCCTATGAACATAAGGTGGTCCACCTCCTACTTGAGCCTTGCCTCGTAGGTAGCGTCCCGGAGGTGAGGCCTGGAAGGAGGCTTTGTCGGTGGGAGCGACTGGAAGGGGATCACGTAACCCGTGGCTATGATCTCCAGCACCCATTCGTCTGCAGTGATCTTTTGCCATTGGGAGTGAAACGGTCTGAGGTGATGATAGAACATGAGATGAGTGGCATTGCGCGATGGGAGTGATAGTGCAGCCCTCGACATGCCCATGAAACTTGTTGCCTTTGGGGCTGTCCCGAGGGTGTACGGCTTTGTTGAGAACGTCGTCCGGGAGTTCTGTACTGTTGCTGCTGTTGATGTCGCCCTTGGTCGTAGCCCCGTTGATACTGCACACACTGTGGCTGGCACGGGTAGCGTCTTTGCTGAGGGTAATATTTTTTCTTCCTATATGGAGGAGTATAAATACCCAGGGTTCTAAGTGTAGCTCTCGAGTCCTTACTGGAGTGGAGGACCGAGTCGGTTGAGTCTGCAAACAACTTCTGTGTGTCAAAGGGAAGATCCACGATCTTCGCCTGTAGGTCCCTCGGGATACCTGATGTCTGGAGCCAAGATTCTCTACGCATGCCCACTGCTGTAGCCGTTGAGCGTGCCGCCGTATCTGCCACATCCAGGGCGATCTGGACTCCTGTCCTCGAAGCTGCGTAGCCCTCTTGCACAATTGCCTTTAACACTGGCTTATCATCTTCCGGAAGTGAATCCATGAGAGAAGTAAGCCTGGAGTAATAATCAAAATTATGGTTCGCCAGGTGTGCCGCATAATTTGCCACTCTCAGTAGCAGGGTCGAAGAGAAATATACCTTCCTGCCAAACAGCTCTAGCTTCTTGGCATCTTTGTCTGAGCCCCCTGATTTGTACCGAGAAGTCTTTGACCTCTGCTGGGACGACTCGACCACCAAAGAATTTGGTTGTGGGTGACTGAAGAGGAACTCCATGCCCTTTGCCGGGACGAAGTACTTCTTATCTGCTCTCTTGTTCATAGGTGGAGCGGAGGCTGGAGTCTGCCATATGGTAGTGGCTGACTCCATAATGGCTTTGTCCAGCGGGATAGCAATTTTGGATGAAGCCGGGGGTCTCAAATTTTTCAGGAGTTTGTAATGTTTCTCCTGCACTTCTGCCGTTTGAATGCCTTGCGTGAAAGCCACCCTTTTAAACAGCTCCTGAAACTGTTTGAGGTCATCCGGGGGAGCGACATCCCTGGGGGCCATGGCCTCATCTCGGGAGGATGAGGAACTACCACTAGGGTAAACCTCCCTCAAACTCTCAGGTTCCTGCGGCCAATGACACACCTGCTCGCTGGAGGATTGCGAAGGAAAGTCTGGGGGTTCTAAAATTAACTCCCCTTGAGATAACTGTGTTTCCATTCCCGATCGAGAGTGTCCACGGGGGTATTGGACGGCCAGGGGTGTCTGTGTCCAGCATGATGAGAACGACCATGGCAGCACGGGCACGGGTCTGGGGATGGAGACCTGGACCACTCTCGGGGTGTGTACCCCCGATGTCTGGGAGAGCGAGATCTCCGCGATGCCACAGATAGCGGTGAAACTGGTTTGTGGTAGTACTCCAGGGGACCCAATCCCAGAAAGGGTGAAGGTGGCCCAAGCCATGGTGACATTGGTTGGAGGAACGGAGGAGGTGGTTCTGGATAGGCCGGTGGAGACCCAGGCCTTCTGGGCAGCGTGTGTAGCACAGGGGGAGGGCTTGTTGTCAGCAGCAGCACAGCCCTGTCCGGAGAAGGGCTGCAGTGCCACGTTTTTGCTTTTGCCTTTCCCCTCCCGTGCGGGGCTGGCACCGCCCCCTCCCGCACCAGTGCCGCGCAGATGACATCCTCCGGTGCCTGCAGGCTCCGTGCCTGTTGGCCCTGCACCGTTGGTGACACGGGGTCGGTGCCACCTGCGGCGGTGCCACCGGTTCCGGCGCTTGCCTGGCCGACGCTCTAGGCATCGTGCGTGCCGGCTGTTTTGTAACCGGAGGCTCAGCCTCTGCTATGTGCGCTGCCGCTTGCCTGAGTATGCAGCTGGGGGCTGTGTGCTCTGCCCGTCCCGCTCGCTGAAACTGCCGGCAAGGATCGAGCTGAGGAGAGCTTCCTCCGTTTCTGCACTGAGGGGGTCAAAGAAGCTGCCTTCCTCTTGTGGAACCCAGAAGGCCCTTCTGGTTGAGGCCTCTCCGGCAAGTCCGGCTGGAGGGCCTTGTCAAACAAGAGCATTTTAAGGACGCATTTCTCTGTCTTTCTTGGCCCTGGCTGTGAGCTTAGCACAGTGGGAACACTTCTGGGTAACATGTGATTCCCCCAGGCATCGGATACATTCACTATGCCCATTGGAGGCCGGCATAGCTTCACAGCAGGACTCACACTTTTTAAAGCCTTAAGAGGCCATCGCGGTGAGTCTTTTACTGTTAATAGGGTACTTAGCACTTAATCCGTGCCTGTTTACCCGAATCGCAGACACCAGCCTGCAGGGCAGCAGGTGGCCTACTGGCCTTCACGTCCACTCTTCTTCTCCACTCCTCTCTTTTTATTATATATATATATATTTTTTTTTTTGATACTTTGTCCTTTTTTTTTTTTTTTTTAACCGGAAAGAAACAATTTACAAGTAGAAACACTATCTAATCTGACTCTGGCCGTAGCCTGAGCGGATTCCGTCTGCAGCCGATGGTGGTTGAGAAGGAACTGGCGGGGACTGGATCGCGCACGTGGCCAGGGGTGCGCAGAGGAGCGGTGCGCGCTGGCGCATGCGCGATCCAGGAGAAACTGCTGGAAGATTTCCGATCTGCGGCGCCAGGCGAGCCCGACACCTATTGTGGAGCACCCACGGGGACACTCGATGAAGAAATCATCATTACTACGCAATGTGAATAACTTCTTTTTTGAGTAGTGTCCCCGTGGGTGCTCCACTCTGGATATCTATAAACCAGTAGTGGTCGCTTAAATGGAGGTGGGTTGGAGCTCAGCCACCACCATAATAGACAACACAGCTTGGCCCATTTGGATAGAAGAAGATGCGATAGACGAGAGAGAGCATAGTGCCAAGCAAATGTGTTACTGGAAGACTACATGGCCACCTTACAAATGTAAGAGGTAGGCTCTTGAGAGAGGCAGTAGTGGAAGACATGGCCTGGGTCAAGTGGGATGTGATGGCACCCTGCAGCTCCTTATGGTAATGTATGTAACAGGTGTGGACACAGAAGGAAACCCACTTGGAAAGTTGCTGGGATGAGAAGGGCAGGCCTTTGGACTGCTCCGTGACAGATAGGAGGAGTCTGGGAGATTTACACTATGGCTTCGTATAGTCAATATAGAAGGTCAACGCCCAGCGGGCAACTAATGTGTGCTGTGCCACATGCACAGGATTGGAATACGGCTTTGGAAAAAATGTCTATAAATGAATAGGATCATTAATGTAGAATGGCAAGGGAACCTTAGGAAGAAACTTAGGATGAGGTCACAGCAACTCTACACCTTCAGTAAAGATAATGTAGGGAGGCTCAGCCAATAAGCAAGCAAGCTCCCTGGCACGCCTAGCCCATGTGACCTCCACGAGGAATGAGACCTTCATAGTTATGTGAAGCCAGAAGCACACTGCCACAGGTTTGAAAGGTGGTCTCATCAGGCAATGAAGTACATTGAAGTTCCAGACAGGGACTTGGGGCAGAACAGCAAAGGTGTTTTGAAGGCCCATAAAGAGGCATTTGGTGATGGAACAGGCCAGAAATGAAAATCCATCTTCTGGCTGGTGAAACACAGCTAGGGCCATGTCGTATACCTGGACAGTGCCAAAGCTAAGGCCTGACTCACACAAGTATAGTAGATAATTTAAGAGGAAGGGCAAAAGTGCAGTATGAGAGGTTGAATGATGGGTGTCCATCCAGTAAGAAAACCACTGCTATTTATACAGTTAAGACTTGCATGTACATTCCCATCTACTGTTAATGAGGATCCTCTTTACTTCCTCAGGGCATACAGGGCACACAGTTTTGGCATTTTGGAACCATGAAGGAGCCATGCATGGAGATGCAGCTTGAGGGGATTGGGATGCAGTGTGGCCAAAGTCCTGAGACTGAAGGTCACAGCAAGGAAGAAACTGATAAGGAGCTGCTACCAACATCTGAAAGAGGTAAGGATACCAGATTCATCTGGACTGTGCCACAGGATGGTGAAGTAAACCCAAGAGAGAGTTTCTTCCAAGCTCCACTCTGTAACAGTACTGGTGGCACTTTCTGTTGGTCCTGCTAGTGAACTAATCTATGTGAGGGTGGCTCCACAGTTGGAGCACTCGGTTGAGGGCAATTGTATTATGTTGGTCAGTGAACGAGGAACTGAGTGTATCAACCATCACATTGGAGGACTCCGGGGGAAGGTATGTGGCCACAGGACTGACCTGGTGCTGAATGCACCATGTCCACAGCACTATGGCTTCCATGCTCAGAGATAGGGAATGAACTCTTCCTTGGCAGCTGATCTAGTATATACAGGTGGTGTTGTCGGTGAGAATTCAGACTGACTTGCCTGTTAGGAGCTGTTGGAAATGTTTGCAAGCATAAACAGACCACTGAGTTCCAGCAGGTTGATATGAAGCGGATGTTTGGTGAATGACTATCTGCCCTTCACTGTGTGAGAACTGAGGTGCACTGCCCAACCCAGAAGGGAGGCATCCGTGGTGAGTGACTGACATTGATGGCTGATGAAAGGGCATGCCGGTGAGGATGTTGCCCAGGCATGTCCACCACTGAAGAGAAGAGAAGTGAGGACCCGTGGAGGAATGTCTACGGTCTTGGAGAGCGGGTCCCTGGTTGGAGCACAGCATAAGGACAGCCATGACTGGAGGCAGTGCATATGAAGCCTGGCAAGCTAGACCACCTGAGTGGTGGTGGCCATACTGCCCAGCAATGCTAAGCAGGCACGCTGCCTGAATGAGATTGAACAAGGTGCGACAGACAGGGTGGCCGTGGTGGTGAACACATCTATGTGGATTCCTATGAACTCCAGAGTGTGAGTGGATTGGAGTGTGGATTTTGCATTGCTGATATGGAAGCCCAGCCTGAGCAGGAGATGCATAGTGACGTGCACCATATATCATGTTTCAGGGAGTTACAGTCCCTTTATTAGGCAGTCACCCAGACAGGGGGAAGATAATGAACCTATGACCAAGGTGAACAGCCACAACCGCCAGGGTTTTAGAAAACACTCGTAGCACTGTGGAAACACCAAATGAGAGGACCCAATATTGGTAATGGGAGCTTCCCACACTGAAACAGAGGAAGCATCTGTGAGGCAGACGGATGGTGATATGGAAGTTCAGCTCTCGACCTACAGGATGCGTGTCAGTTGTTCTTGTCCAGGGCCAGAATAATGGTAGCAAGGTTCACCATCCCAAAAACTCTGTAGAGACTTGAGCCATTTGAGATTCAAAACAGGCCTCCATATGCCACTCTTCTTCTGGCTGAGGAAGTAGGTGGAGTAAAACCCCCTGCCCTGGAATTCTGTGGGGACAGGCTCAACCACCCCACAACAAAGGAGCTGCTGAACCTGCTGGTCGAGGAGACTCATGAGAGGGGTTCCTGAAGAGGGACAGGGTAGCAGGGCAGGTAGGAGGAACAGAAGCGAAGGGGATGGAATAGCCTTGCGTCACCAATTCCAGCACCCATTTGTCTGTGGTGATGGCATCCCACTGGTGCAAGAAGTGGGGAGATGGCAGCAAAATGATTGTGTACCTGTGATGCCCTGCTTAGAGTGCTGGACCAGACTGTCAACCACCCCCTCAAAACTGCTGCTTGGAAGATCAAGGGTGTGGCTCCGATGTCGCTGGCCCCGGTGTGTTCTGCCAGTGCATCACTGCTGTGCTCTATGTTTTTGATCTATGTTTGAGTGTTTCAGCATGGAGAGCATCACAGGGGCACTGTCCTTGTGCTGGTGCCATCTCAAATCCCCCTGTGATTGGGAGTGGGGAGACATGTCAACCCTACTCTTGCGTGGTGTCACCAGTTCTGGAAAGCGCAAATGGTACCACTTACGGGTGGGTGGATGTCATTGCCCGAGGTGGGGTGGATGTGTAGTGGTTGACCTGGTGTGTTTGACCTTAGCCACTCATGCACTTGGTGGGGCCGCTGCTCAAAGTGTCGGTACCACTGGTGCTGATGATGTTGACACGATGTTTGCATCTTGGCACAGTGTGCGCCCGTTTGGATGGTGGCGGGGAATCTGAAGCGGCTTTTCCTTCTGGCACAGCCCACACAGACAACACTGGAGGCCCGGAACAGGCAGAAGGGCCCAGCACCTTAGTGAGAGGCCCCGTAGAGGCTGGGGGACACTTAGAATCCTCACGCTTCGCCTTGTGCTGGGATAGTGGCAAATGAACTGATTCTGCACTACATGCATTGCAGAGAGCATAAGGAGGTGCTCCTGCACATGCACAGGAAACCATGGCTATGGAAAAGTCTGACCACCAACATGAGGACGTCCCCATGTCCAGAGCGGATCACCCATGGGGATACTACTCAAAGAAGGAGCCTTTTAGAATTAAGCAATTAGATTAATTTCAAATCAATATTTAAATAAAATTGTAATAGTTCTATATTTAATAAGGCATACTGAGTATCATACACAAAAAACAAGTGTTTACATTTAAACAGCGAGAATACATGAAGGACAAATTCTTCAAATGGTTTTTCCAATAAGAAATGTTAAGATGTGCAAAGTCATTTTATTAGACTGAAACCTGCTTGTACTAGCTTCATAGTCATCAATAGTACTGGTTGCCAACAAGAAAGCAAAAAGAACCAAATGCTCACACTGTTTAGTAAAGAGTAACTTCCACCTTAATTCCACACTGCCTGCTTGGGGGGAATTCATTTAGATCTGTTATGATCCCTCTCACTTCACAATTTCAACACACAGCTTGATGCTACTGGTCTCAGTAAATTCACGGCTGCGGAGTCCTGAAACTTATGTCTTCTTAGTCTACCAAGATAACTTGAGGAGGTGGTTAAAAGATGGCTTTTGCTCTGCCTCATCTGCACTTACAGAAGAAATAAAATGCTTAGTACATGCATTGTGAAGTGTCAGTCTGAACAAACAGGCTTTTGGCATTCCTTGTATATTTACTGATACAGTAAAATCTCTGATGGTATTATGACCATCACAAACTCACGCAACTACTGCATCCAATGACACTAAATCACAAGACAGAAAAACTACTGCCATAAATTTTGAAACTGCTCAGAAGACCAAAACCCTCCCCCTGCCCACACTCCACATTTTTTAAGTAAGAGCTAATGGAGACTGCCTCATGGTTCTGTATTGGTTCGAGTTACACTCCCTATATTGGTTCATGATCTGAAAAGATGATAAAAAGGTCAAAGTGATTAAAATTTGCAGATGATGCAAAATTTATATGAGAGAGAGAGTAAACCAGTGGTCGGCAACCTATGGCTCTGGAGCTGCATGTGGCTCTTTGAGGAGCTACTTGTGACTTTGAGCGCTGCCAACAACTCCTCTACACGTGGCACCGGAGGCTGCCGCTGCCTAGTTTTGTTTCAGCGGCAGCAGCCTCTGAAGTCGCTGAGCAGTCAGTTGGGAAGGGGCGGAGCCAGCAGGACAGGGAGCCCTGGAAGAGGAAGCTGGGGCAGGGGGGAAGCCAGCAGGAGAGCTGGGGGAGGAGGGGCAGCCAAGCCTGCCCTGCCGGAGTTGTGCAGCCACCCAGAGGAGGCGGCGGCAGGCAGGGAGCAACAGTAGTGTGCAGAGCTGCTCGACTGAGCCAGGTAAATCTTGGGGTTGGGCTGGAGGTTTGGGGCTGAAGGGGTTAAACATGGAGCTGGGGTAACAACTTTCTAATTGGTAAAAAATCATTGTGTGCACTTCTCTTAAAGGGGTGATAAAATGTATTGTTTGACTATTTTTTACAGATTTATTAAGGAATGTCTCATATTCATGTGCATTGTAGCTCTTGATTTTGTAACTGAATCTGAAAACAGCTCTTGTTCCCATTGCCATTGCAGACACCTGACTAGAGTGACTAAGGAATTTTAAACATAAACATAACAAAACTAAGTGAAATAGCTGTACAATTACAGATGAACTCCAGTGTTCACAAATGCCAGTACACAATGAAAGGAATTATCTGAACTACCCAATATACTGTTTTTTTTAATGAACCATCATTAAAGAAAAAATTCTGGGTCTTATTGTGGAGATTTTAATGAAAATATCCATTTAAGTTGAATAAAAGCAAACTGGAATGAAAATTCCTGAAAACTACAATATCATTTAAACCCATGGAATTATAGATGTATTCCTGCACTGTGGTTACTGTCTCTCAAACACAAATGAAAATTAAAGGCACAGACAGAAAGACTACTTTAAGGAACATGATGGAGCTATAAAAATGGTATACAGAAGGAGACTTAAGGACACTTTAAGCTCACACAAAATACAGGAACAAGGAGACTTCAGTCTCATGACAATGCTGATGATTCACAATAAGTTGAGATAATTATATGGATAACAGGAACATTTCAAGCTACAGCAGAGAAGAAAATTGTTTTGTGTTTTTTAAAGAAGGATAAATTACGTACTGAGACATGAATGTGTTTATCTGATGAGATATAAGGAATGCCACTTCCTTTAAGAGAAGGTTATTTCAAAATTATAACAATTTCTTGAAGATTTTCTCAGAAACAGTAGATATGAGACATTTTCTGAAACATAGGATACTGGACTAGATGGACCAATTACCTGGCATAATGATCCCTCCAGTGCTACATGAGCTGCGCACACATCATCTCAAATGAAAGGGCATATCTCCAGATCTGAAGAAGGGAATCTGCCCCATGAAAGCTCGTCACCTAAGAAATTATTTTGTTAGTCTTTGAGTTGCTACATAACTGCTTGTTTGTTAGAATACAGACTAACATGACTATTTCTCTGTTAGTATTTTTGAACCCAGTTGTTACCAAAATACTCCCTGCAAATAATTCCAAAGGTTGAATGTGTGTTTCATGAAGAAGCACTTCCTTATGTTTGTTTTAAATCTTCTGCCTATTAATTTCATTAATGACTACTGGTTCTTTTGTTAGTGAATAGGGAAGTGTCTTTTCACATTTCTACCTACCATTATTTCTGGACCTCTACCATATCCCCTCTTACTCACCTCTTTGAAAAGTTGAACAGTCCCACTCTATTTAATCTTTCTTTCACATGGAAGGTATTCCACATTCCTAATTTTTTTCCCTCTTTTCTATTCTTTTTCCAATTCTAATTTATCTTTTCCGAGTGGGGCAATTAGGACGACATTCAGCATTCAAAGTAAATTTATATAGCACCTACATTTATCATCTCACTCTTTTGTAACAGTTCCTTGCATTCTGAGTTTTGTCATTGTTCTTTTTAACATTCCCACTGCACAGACGTTTTCAAAGAATAATTCATGATTACTTCAAGATCCCTCTTGAACGGTAAAAGCTAAATTAGAGCCCATCATTTTGTATGCCTAGTTGGCATTGTCTCACGACTGCTTACTATACTTAAGAGCTTTTGGTGAGGGGATCTTGTCAAAAAGCTTCCTCAAAGCTCACATAAAGAATCCTGCTATATCTGCGAAGGGAAAGCATGCCTCACAAAAGCCCAGCATTATACAGTGTTGATCTGTGCGTCTGATAATTGTGTTATTATAGTTTCACTGAATTTGCCTGGTAATGAAATTGGGCTTACTGGCCTACAATTACCAGGACAGCTTCTGGAAACTCCAAAAATTATGTTAGCATCCTCCTGTCATCAGATACGGAGATGAAATACATACCAAGTTGTTCACTCAGCAATTTTATACCCAAGTTCTTTCAGAATTCATGGATGAATACTGTTTGGTTCTGGTAATTTACTGGTGATTATGTCATCCATTTGCTCCAAAACCTCCTTTACTGACACCTCAATCTTGGACCTTTCCTTAGATTTGCCATCTAAAAGGAGGAGAATCAGATATCCTCTACAATTTAGGTCTATTTTGTTCCCTAAAATAGCTTCCTCCATGTTCTTAGCATCCTTAGTACATAGCATTACTTTTTTTATATGATGTTTCTCCACCAGCACAAGCTGAAATAGAATATTTCTTTCACCTGTTTCACTCAATTCTTGGATTCTGCTTGGGGCAGCAGACTGTGCTGGAAGAACAAAGTTTACAGAACTCAATGCCAGAAATCAGAACTACAGCAGAAGCTCTGGATACAGTATAAATCCTAGCATCCTACTCCAAATGTAAACATGAGTTTTTCTGAAATCAGTTATTTGAAGGAAAGCTGTGGAGACTTAATGGTGACAATTATACAGGCCATGTGAGCTACTGAAATGAGTATAGAAATGGGGAGTCAACTCCTGAGTTCTAATCCCAGCTCTGTTCCTGATTCATGGTGTGACTGAAGTTAACTGACCTATCAGCCTGGCTTTCATCACCTATCAACTAGAAATATGAGCTCTCTTCAAAAGGGGAGTTGTGAACATAAATACCTTCCTGTGAAACCTGGTCATAGGGAGATGGATTCACCATCATGTTTATTTATTGCTAAAAGAGAAAGGGAAATTTTATGAAGTCACTGAGTTCACACTAAACTGCAAATTACAGCAAATATAAGATGGGATTCAGTATTTTGCAAAATGCTTCAAAGAAGGGATGAACAAAAAACATAAGGAGTAGCACATCAGAGATGAACAATACAGACTCACAGATATCTAGGACTGGCAGGGACCTTGATAAATCAAATTCAGACCCCTATGCCAAAGCAAAGCCAAGTATACCTACGCCATCCCCAGACAAGTGTTTGTCTAACCTGTTCTTAAAACCTACCAGTGCCGGAGTACCCACAACCTCTTATTCCAGTACTTAAGGTTTCTAAACTATCTTAATAGTGAGAAGAATCTTCCCAAGAATCTAAATGCTGCAAATTAAGCCAGTTATTTTTCCATACCCTATCTTCAGTGGACAACTTACAGAACTTTAATGCAACAGTCCTTCAGCTACATTTAAGACATTTTAGGCCCATCTTAAGAAAAAACTTGGTATTTAAGATCCTTCCTCATAGGCCAGGGTTTTCTTTGGCTCTCCTCTGGACTCTCCAACTTCTGCATTTCGCTTCTCACGTGCGGTACTCAGAAAGCAGTGCAGATGGAACTCTCTAGTCTGGCAGCCTCAAGATCTGACTGGTGCCAAACCACAAAATTTACCAAACTATGGGAGGTCAATATTGTCTAGCAGCATTATCAACACTTTCACTGCTTACTGGGCTCTTAGACATTTGGGGTAAATTACAACTAAACAGCAGCACAGAACATTGAGAGCCAGGACTGGATGTTATAAACAAATTTTATGGGGCAGCACGAAACTTGGCCACACCCATGGTAAATGGACATCCGACTAACTAAAATCATGCCAGACTAGGGATACCAGTGGATGAGTGTGCTGGTTGAGAGAGGGTCAACCTGTACTCCAGTTGACGCCTTACCAGGGCCAAGCACAATAGAACTTACCTCCTGTGTCAACGTGTGATCTGCTATAAACCCTAAGTCCTTTTCAGTGAAAAACAAAAGCCAGTTCCTCTCTACTTTGTATGACCAATGCTGCATAACAAAAATGTAAAAAGGGTGTCAAAATGTTAGGAATTCTTTGCTGCCAGTAAACCAACTTATTTCTATTTAGTTATATAAAAAAATTCAATGATAATCATTACTGCAGACATAAAATACAGGAAGAACTAGGAAACTTTACAGGCTTTTAACACCCCCAGGTAGTCATTACTTAACATTCACACTTTGTGAGCATATCACCACTACTACATGGTAAATAAAGTATGTTTGGTTGTCTGACCACGTGAGTTTATTTATTTTTAATTTATTGGCCTTAGGGATTCTTATCAACATCTGGTTGGGAACACAAATATCCCTAAGTTAAATCCTGAGTTAATACAAGTGTTGAAAAATTCTGGCATTTTTATAAAAACCTAAATTATATTCTTAGCTATATTTTAATCTGTTAATCCAAATACTTGGGAGGCAGTATACTAAATAAATACAATCTAAGGCATTAAGCCAATTAATTTACATTGTACAAAAACACATCACGTTGTATTTGTAAATCATTTCCCCTCGCAATGAAGTGCAAGGTATTTGACACACCATAAATCTGCATTATTCACTTCCCACAGCACTGAAGAGGTGAGTAGAAACAGTGTACAGTAATGCTACACAGCATTTTCAAACAGGAAGGGTAACCACATTCCATTGAAACTGTGAAGGTAGTTAGACTGAATCTGCTTAAGACCGTGGCTTCAAAACACTCCTAGCTCCACAAAGCATCTTTGGTCAGACGGTCTGAAGAAGTGGGTCTGTCCCACGAAAGCTCACCTAATAAACTATTTTGCTAGTCTTTAAAGTGCTAGTTGACTGCCTTTTGTTTTGATAGTGTATAGACTAGCACGGCTTCCTCTCTGTAACTATTCATCTTTGGATTTGTAACAAAAATGGTCAAGGTGTCACAGAATCAGAGGAGTGTAGTTCCCAGAGTTCAGAGTCCCTTTTCCTTTGCTGAGGCAGGACGAAGCATACCTCAAATCATTCCTCACCGGTGTTTGTCTAACTCAGAGCAGTCAACATGTGGACTGCCAGCAAAATCCAGATTAACAGATGTTCTTTTGAGTGTACCCAGAAATATGTTTTAGTGGCAGTTAATGTATATTTTAATGTTTTCTGTGAAGTCTGGACTGAGGGATGTCCACTCCCAGTTAGTTGATTAGCTGGTTAAATGCCAGGTTTAGCCAGCTTGTGAGCGGTTCCCACAGGTGACAGGGTGGACCAGTGACTATGCCCCCTTGCTGGGGCCTGGGGTGTGGATCTTCAGCCTCACCCGAGAATCTGTTGGATAAGTTTGGGGCATGGCCCCAAGAACGTAGTTTCCCCTCTGGCAAGAGAGGGTTCCCTGGGAGGGGCTTCCCCCACTTTGTGCCTGAGGGAGGGTCCTGAGGGTCTGCCCTCTGGCGGCTGACCAGGTGGCAGCTCTGGCTCGGGCCCTGCTACCTCACAGCCAGCTCCTGCCCCTTGGCTGGTCGGCCTCCAAATGGGCTGGCTTCCCTCCCTTTATACCCCTCCAGGCCTGCCACTGGCTGCAGGTGAACCAGGGTGGAGCTGATTGGGCCAACAGGCCCTGTTTAACCCCTCCCCCGCCTTCCTCTCACCCTCTTACACAGCTAATGAATTAAAGTGGGGAGGGCTGGGGAGGCCCAGCTGGAACATGCCTGCTCACAGCAAAGCCACAGGTGGAAAGTACTCCAGCCTGGCCAGAGAAGCACCCATCCACAGCAGCCTGACAGAGGAGCACTGCAGGCCAGGGTGCTCCAGCTGAGCTCAAGCAGTCCCTATCCGAGGGCCCAGGTGTGTGGCAGGGCAGGGCACTCCAGCCCAGCCAAAGCAGCCCCAGACAGGGGGCACTTCAACCCAGCCAGAGCAGACCCTGTCTATGGCAGCACAGCTGCTCTAGCCCAGCTGGGCTGGAGTAGCGCCCCCATATTCCTCCCTGGGGCCACCACAGACAGGGGTATGCTGGGAGTGGCCCCACCTGCAGAGCTGAATCAACCCCCTGCCCATAGCAGGGAGGGGATTGCTCCAGCACATACCAGTTAACTAACTGGTAAGCCTCATCTGTTTAGGGTGAGGCTTACCAGTTGAGCATTAACATCCCTGCCTGTACCACAACTATACTTTAAAGGGGGCAGGGGAACCACCCACAGCAACAACTGACTATCCCAGTCAAATCTCATCTTTACAACAACATATCCAAAAAACACCATCTTCATCAGCAAACACCAACACCATTCTGTAGCAATGGTGCAATAACAAATGATCTAACTTCTAACTTAACGCCATTTTGTGCTGTACACTCATCCCTCGCTTTACGAGCAGAACTGGTTCCCAACTTTCTGCTCGTAGGCAGAAACTCGTAAGGGGGACACTAAATTACCATTAAATTACACGTAAAAGTCTCTGATTAGTTCTTAGGACTCCCAACTCTGGGAAGGAGTGGCAGCAGATGGCGCTGCTTTTGAAATGTAAGTGAACCTTGGGTTGGGGAAGGTTAAATGCTGGGGGTAGTTTAGGGCTGAGAGCAGGAGAGAGGGTTAAAATCTGGTGGCGGGTTGAGGGGGGAGGTTCAGGCTGACATGGTTTGGGGCAGGGGGTTGGGCTGTGGGGCTGCAGGGGTCAGGTTGTCTGGCTACGGGCTGGTAAAGGGGCCTTGGCTGCCACGGTTTGGGGCCGCAGGGGTTACAGGCCGCAGGGCGGGGGGGGGGGGGGTCTGGCTGCAGGGGTTACAGACGGCCATAGAGCAGTCTGGCTGGGGGGCGGGTGGTACAGGTGGCTGCAGGAGGTACAGGCGGCAGTGGGGTCTGGCTGCGGGGCTGGCAGGCTGCAGGTGGGGCGGGGTATACATGCAGCCGTGGGCCTGTGGGAGGGTCTTGCCAGAGGGGGTGTGTACAAGCAGCAGGGGGGTCTGGCTGCGGGGGGTGTACGGGTGGCCTCGGTGGGGTCTGGCTATGGGGGGGTGGGGTGCAGGCCACCGCAGGGCTCGCAGGAGTGTTAGGCTGCAGGGCATACAGGAGGCCATGGGGTCTGGCTGCGGGGCCGGCAGGGGCATCAGGCTGACTCAGTTTGGGGCTGCGGGGAGTACAGGCAGCAGTGGGGTGTCAGGCTGAGAGATCAGCAGGGGGTTAGGCTGCAGCAGGTTGGGGTTGTGGGGCTGGTGGGGGGCAGCCTAGGGGGGTTGGAGCCACCAGGAGGGGGTTAAGGCTCATATGAGCGGGGGAAGTTCACTTGCAGAGTGAACTAGGGTAGGTGAGTATGTCCCTCATTTAAGCGAGTACTCAAAGGAAGTACTCATTTAACAAGGGATGAGTGTACTCCATATTTTTCTTAAAATTTCCAGTTCAGCTAGTGATGAGACCCAACCTTGCTTAGTTTATGATATATTTCAGAATCAGTTAAAAATGCAAAAGCTGCATATAAGCTAGTCACACTGTAGTGGTTGTGACACAAATTTGTTCATAAACGTGAATGACAGAAAGGACCATTAGATTATCTAGACTTAGGGCTTGTCTATAGCACATGGAAAATCTACCTTGTCAGGGTTGATCTTCAGAGATTTGATTTAAAGCGCCTGGTAGAGATGTGTGAAATCAAACTGGGGTTGGCAGTTAACCCCTGTACTCCTCAACATTGTGAGGAGCAGGGAGGTCGATGAAAGTTTCATCCGTCAACCTCCCTCTGTGGAGACAGCCAGATAAATTGATTGTAGATAAGTCTATTCTTGCTACACAATTGCCTTAGCTAGAATTGCATATCTACAACTGACTTACTTGCCTAGAGACCTGCCCATACTTCCTGGCTAACATAAGCTACAGAATTTCTCTCAGTTATACCTGTACTCAGCTCAGCATAACCTACCAGTTTCAGGCATATCCCTCAGAAAGCCACCAGTCTTGAGTCCACAATATTAAGAGGTGGACAATCCACCACATTCCTTGGAAGTTTGTTCCAATAGTTAGTTATTCTTGTTGTTAAAAATGTGTCTTGCACCTTATTTGTCCAGCTTTAAACTTCCAGCCATTGATTCTTCGTGTCTTTTTTCTGATACATTAAAGAACCCTTTAGCAGTCGGTATTTTCTCCCTGTGACTGTATTAACCCTCCACCCTGCTATGTTGCCTCAATATTTAATTAAAAAAATAAAAGTAAACAGACTGAGCTTTAGGTAATGTCAGGCATTTTCTCGAGCCCCAAGTCATTTCTGTGGCTCTTTTCAGAACCCTACATTATTTTTCTTTATTTGAATACAATACTCCAGTACTGCTCTGTTGCTCAAGGTTAAAAAACTCCCTACTCCTCCTTAAAACTTCCCTGTTTACACATTCCTGGATTGCATTAGCCCTTTTTGCAACAACACTGCACCAAGAATACAAGTTTAGATATTTGCCAGCTAGGATCCTAAATCCTTTTCAGTTTGTTTTGGACAAACTCAACAGATTTGAAAGACTAACTTAATCATCAGAAAAAAATTATCAGTCTTAGTATAAAATTTTTGCCCTCTCTTTAGCAAAAGTAATAAATAATTTAGAAAAACCCTTCACTTGTTCGTGAGACTTACCTTTAGCAAATACAATTTTGCAGATCTATATTAAACCTAGTTAATTTACACAGAAATGTAGTGGCAACTAATCTCTAATTACAGAATTCCTTTTAATCATTAGAGGGCTTTTTTATTATTAACCAGTTCACCAAATGGGTAGGAAGGTTTCCCTCCATATATTCAGTAGGTTATAAAACATTCCTTTTAAGGAGACCTTGCTATGCACATTTGTCATTGCCAAGTGACAAATATGGCAGATTGGTATCACACAAAACCAAAATTTAAGGAAGAGAGTATCACCTTACCGTTAAGGCTTTAAAGAGATTTTTTACAGCTTGTCTCTGGATATCCCGTAACATAAACCTTGAAGGCATTTATTTGTATGTGAGGTTAAAAACTATGCAACCTGAGTAAGTATGGGTCTTTCTAAGTAGTAGTTGATTGGAGGGATGATTTGAGTGGACAAGTGATGCAAACATATGGGGCTTCAAGATTTGCAATGTCATAAGGTTTTGTTTTATCAGCTATTGTTAGTCATCAAAAATTGCCGCTAATCAGAATCCTAACTTTGTTTTCATTGAGACTCTCACCTACAAAAGAACACAGTCTACAGTTATATTTATTTTACATTATGGATCCCACAGAAGCACTTAAGCTTCCTCACCGACAACACCCCTCAGATATGGGGACATTGCTAACATTTGTCAAAAGGGTCACAATGAGCAGCTGCTTCTCTGCATCAGGGGATTTCGTCTCTGGAATTACAAAAGGTTCCACCTATTCTCTACTTTTTTATATGTAAGAACATTTTTTGCAAGAGACCATAAGCAAACAGAACCTCAAAGGCCACAATTTACAGGGTACTCTACTCCCTCCCCTTTCCCCCCCCATGAATGTTGTACCAGGTGTCTACTCTAAGTACCCAGTACAGAGCTCTTAACTGCAACTCAGGCAGAGTGCGCTACGGGATGAATTTAGAAGCTGGGAGCAGCACATTCTTTGTAGCAGTTTGTTTATAAACAGAGGCAGTGCAATTTTGATCACGAAAAGTCTTGTTACTGAAAGCAGCTAAGGATCATAAGATGATTCTGAAAGCAAGGTTGGGCACTTCAGTTAAACAATGGGGGAGAAGGGTAGAAATAAATAGTGGGAATGGAAAGAAATAAATAATGGTGTCCCCCAAGGCACTGTACTAGGAGCAGCACTGTTCAGTATATTCAAAATGATCTGAGGAAAGAAAAGGCTAAACAGTTACCTAGCAAGATTTGCAGATACACAATTTTATTCAAGATGGTTTAAGTTCAAAGAAAACTGCAATGAATTACAAAGGGACTTCACAAAACTGGATGACTAGGCAACACAATTACAAAAGAAATTCAATGTTGATGAATACAAAGTAAAGTATGTAGCAAAACACTCCCAATCATACAAAATGATGGGGTCTAAATTATCTGAACCCACCAGAGAGATCAGAGTCATTAAGGACAGCTGTCCAAAAATCTGCTCCAAGTCTAGTGTTAATCAAAAAAAACACCCACTAACAGAATATTGGGATTCATAGGAAAATGAACAGCTAAAACAGAAAATATATTGCTTCTATAAAAATCCATGGGCTGACCAAATCTGCACACAGTATTCAGCATGTGGGCATACCATCTCATTATTTAAAAAAAAAAGAAAAGATTTGGAAAAGGAACAGAGAAGGGCAAAAGATTTAGGAATACTGACCATATTTTGTCAGAGGAAAGATTTCAGTTTGGAAAAGGAATGATTACGGGGAAAAATATGACAGAGGTCTATAAAATCAATGATGTGGAAACACTGAACAAGGAAGTGTTATTTACGTCTTCAAACAATGAGAACTAAGTCATTCCATGAAATTAATACGCAGCAAATTTAAAATAAAAAGTATTTGTTTCAGTCAACCTATGGAACTCTTTGCCAGAGGAGGCTGCGAAGGCCAAGACCAAACAGGGTACAAAAAAAACAAGGTAAGTCATGGAGAATAGGTCTGTTGACGGCTATTATACACTATTGACAGGGATCCAACACCACATTCTGCAAGTCCCCCACCCCTTTTCCCAGAAGCTAGAAACAGATGGCTGGATGAATCACTCATGTTGTCTCTTGTGT
The DNA here is from genome assembly GCF_033958435.1 of Carettochelys insculpta. Taxonomy (NCBI): domain Eukaryota; kingdom Metazoa; phylum Chordata; order Testudines; family Carettochelyidae; genus Carettochelys; species Carettochelys insculpta. Next base: position 304,511,835 of record NC_134137.1, on the reverse strand, counting down.
TGATTCCCTGTGAAGCACTTGCTATGGCTGCTGTGAAAAGATAGGATACTGGGCTAGATTGGCCTTTGGTCTGACACAGTACAGCCATTCTGGTATTCCTCACATAGAACCCAGATCTATCTGCCCCTACCGAAACCCCCTAGATCCCCCTCCACGTCCAGCCAACATCCAGCTCTACATTTCCTCTACAAAGTACAGATAAAGGTTTAACCTCTGGTCCCAAGGGTGCCAGATGAGAGAATTTGCTGGACTACAGGAAGTCAATATTTTCTATCACACTACCAAAACTTCCACTGCTTACTGGGCTCCTAGAATACACTGAAGAGTAAATTACACTGAAACAACAGCACAGAACATTGAAAGGCAAGACCGATGGCTGGAAACAAACTTTATGGGACAATGGGCAAGCTGGCTGCACCCATGATAAGTGGTCATTCGGCTAACTAAACCCACAATGGATTATGGAATTTGCCAGATTAGAATGGTTCAACCTGTACCATCACCCAGCTATTCTAGTGCTGAGATCAGAACCTGAATGGAACGAAAGTTACTGATTCAAATGGAACTGGGTTAACATGGAAGAAGAAAACATTTCAAGGTAACACCATTTTAATTTCTTAAATCTCTAATCATTAATACTCTGTCCCCTTCCTTCACTCCTCATTCAACTCCTCACTACTGCTGAAGACACAGAAAGCCTTGAGGCTTGTCTGTACTTACCGGTAGATCAACACTCCATAAATGGAGCTTGTTAGAGTCAATTTAGCAGATCCAGTAGGGATGCACCAAAAAGACCACTGCTTTTTGCTCCTTTTGACCTTGGTACTCCATGGGATAGCAAAGAGTAAGGGAAGTAAATGGAGAGCGTCTCCCATTAAGCACTCACACCAACGCAGGCCCCCTGACCCCTCACAAACAGTGGGGATACTACAATAAGTCAAACTAAGTTTCATTGACTTACACTATTTACACAGCTGGAGCTGCATAACTTAGATATGACTTTGGCCCATAGTGTAGACTTGCCTTTAGTTTCTAATAACACCTTCCATCTACAATGGCCAAGAAGCTAGGCCTCACTAAAAGATCGTTGAAATGACAAGTAGTCTTTTGGCATCTTTAGAGACTAATATATGAGCTTTTGTGATTAAAATCCACTTCACAACGAAATCTCATGACCCAATACATTTGTTAGTCTAAGACTGTAGTATCCAATACCCTAGTCACACATGGCTACTTGGCCGGTTGAGTGTGGCTAGTTGGCTTGAACAATAACTATATTTTCAAAAATAATGACTCATTCACTATAGCAATAATCATTACAGTGACTATGGTGGCTACTGCTCCACAACCGTTGGACACCATGGCTCTAAGGTGACAGGCTAGCTCTCAAACTATCATTGAAATGGCAGTGCATGCTTTTATCACCTTTATGATCTACAGCTGAATGCACTGCACTTGGGAAAGTTAAAGAGCAAAAGCACCAGCTGTTACAGAATGCAACTTTTTGTCTGCAAAAAATGCCAATTTACAGTTCACTTACAATCCCAGTCCTCTAAAAAACATGCTACTGGCTCACAACTACCCAACCACTCAAACTCAAGGTCCTAGTCTTGCTTTTCAAAACTGTTGAGCACTGGCTACCTCTGAAAGTACTTCTCAGAGATCAAGATCAATTACAAAAACTATGATGAAAGATAGCAGAAGTCATGTAGCACTTTCAAGACCAGCAATTTATTAGGTCAGAATTTCCAGATCTGAAGAAATGGGTCTGTCCTACAAAAGCTCATCTCCTAATAAATTATTTTGTTAGTCTCTGAAGTGCTACATTACAGCTTTTTTGCTTTGCGAAGATACAGACTAACAGGGCTACCTCTACATGACTGATAACAGAAGCGTAAACAATGAGAATGAAGATCGAGAGCACAGGAGTTACACTTAGCAGCTCAGTAGTAATTGCAGAATTCCAGTACCTTGGACCTTAAAAAACCCTGCCACCACATTCATAATAAGACGATTTGACTTCTCAATGCACCTACACATACGCAAAAAAGTAAATGCACAATGGCACAGATTGTCAAACATACATAGCACAGTAAAAGGATCCAGCACCCACAGCTCTCTCAAGTGGCTTGCAGCTCTCTCTAACTTTTTAACAGGATGCATCCCACAGATGCACAATTCAAAGGAGCGGTTGGGAGCCTACAGAGGAAATACAGGGGAGGACACTTGTGCCTGATGAGAAAGAATGGAGGGGATCAGCAATTCTAATAGCAACCCCCAAGGAAGAAACCTATGCAACATCTTAGCCACATAACACTTACCTTTCACCTTAATGAGGGTGTTTGGTCATGTTGAGATTTAGAAACCAAAAAGGATATGCCTTCCCTTGCTGCCCATCAAGACAGGATCTTCAAACACCACAGTGACACAGAATACCTACGAATATGGACGTATAGACCCTAGATAGTAATTTTATTTGTTTTTCATCTTATTCTTGAATGTTCATATTGCTTTAGAAATAGTAACTTGTGTGCTTTAGAATAGCTCTGCAATATATTTCTTCTTCAAACCCTTGTACTCTGGGTAAAGCATACGTCATTTCCTCCACCTAACCTTTACTAATATACAAAAAAAAATACATGGCTTTTGACTGATTTTAGTCAATCAAAATAAGTAAATAATGCTTAGCCATACAGAAAAACAGCAACCACACATCCTTTTGGTACAGCACTGAGTAAATGAGAAAGTTGCACTTCTTGTGCTTGTTTTAGTGTATGTTAATCCATTCAAATTTGCCCAGAATAGTAGTGCAGAATTGAAGATTTCAGAAGCCAAATTTCACTCTTTACTGAAAAATATTCCACATGTAAGCTTGTTCACTCCATAATGCAGTTGATTTAGCCTAGTCATACATAAATTCCTTGCAGCCTCCAAAACTGATGGAAATTTAGTCTTAGGAGTACAAAGACTTTCACACTTTAGGTGAAGTTAACACTTTGGGATACATTGCAAATTTAATACAAATTGCCCATTTATTAACTATTTGCTCTGTCATTACGCTCTGAAAATGTTGTTCTATCCAAGTTACTTTTTTAAAAGAAAAACACAGATGAAATAACTAGCCAGCTTACCCTGTCTCTTCCCCCCCCCTAAAAGGAGGCATAACTAACAAATTTGAAACCCCACTCAGGTATATTTTTGCATGACTGCAGGGGACAAGGCCAACTGGGAGACCAGCAACAGATGTTGACAGGAACACCCCCACCACCCCCCGCCACTACTGCTGCCATGATCCACAAAGGAACAGTCCATACCAAGAGAAGGAGGATTCTGTTTCTCTGGAATCTCAAAATCCAAAGGATCATCTTGAGCCAGAAAGCAGCTACTTGTATAGAGATCTCCTCTTCATTTTTTTTTTTTTTTTACTGGTGAGGCTTGAGGATTTCTCAAGGATAAGAGGGATTGATGGCAATGCATACAGCAAACTACAATGAACTATTTATCTCCTGAGCCCTATATCTCCTGAGAAATCTTTTGGCTAATTTGCAGAAGGGGAAAAAGTGTGGTTCCAAGTGGAAGCTAGTTAATAATCAAGACTGAGACTTTCCCAGAACATTTTTGATGATATTTAGTTTCCTCAACAAGCTTGCATCAGCAAAGAGCGAACCTATACTTCAATCAGGAAACTCCAGAAGGGAAGATATGTTCAGATGCATTATCTGCCACTTCTTTAGCAAGGAAAAAATGTGATAGTCCAGAAGGGCCACCTGTTCTCAGAGATGGTAGCATCAAGAAACATGGAGAAAGCACTAGTGTTCATCCCTCTGAAGATTCCAACAGTCCAAGTTGCCTCTATTTTCTCCTTCTTACCAAAAGGTCCATGTGTATATATTACATCCATTTAAAAAAAGTTTAAAAAGTGGGGCATGCATGGAAGGAATTTCTCCCCCTCACACCGACCCCCCGAAAGATAGTGGGAGACAGTGCTACATGGAACACATAGGGCACAAGCTAGTTATTCAACTTGGTCCTGAGCTACTTGCTCCCTCGTCACCTCCAGGATCACAGACACGCACCCCCCACCCCGCCGCCGACTTCTCCCCACTTGAAAAGAAACCCAGGACAGCATAGAGGTGACAGCACATCTTCCTTCCCTCTCAGCAGCAGATCAAAGGGTACCTGGATACTTTCCCATCTACTCTGAGAAGAACTACCTTCCACATCTCCACTTCTTTAACAGAATCTTAAAATAGGAAGGAGTACGCCAGCCCCCTGCGCTTCTCAAGATTATGGGTCTGGAGCAGATGTCTCCCCCTCCTTTCCCAACCTCTTCAAATATTGCCCTGCTTGGTCTTACCTTTGTGCAAGTAAGTAGGAATCTGCATAGCTAGGGCTTTCCCCTACAGTCAGGGAACAAAGCTGATGGAAGTTTCCTGTAGGTAGTAAAGGGGCTAATATCAAAGATTAATTTCTGCCTTTAATAAAACAAATGATTATTCTTGCATTATAATATTTTACATCCATCTGAATAAAAGCAAAATATAGCTCTACAGAAGTTTAGATTTAAAAAGATATTAACTAAGTATATCCTTCTGCCCCCCCCGCTTTTTAAAAAAAAAAAAAGTTTAAATGAAAAAAATTTGCAATTATGTTCAGATGGTTTGTCAGCTGCAAGTCCAACAGGAATATTTTTCTCATGGATTGGTCGTTCGTTTGTTCTACTTGAGAAACATCATGGAGTAAATCCCTTGTCTGTCCATCATTATTTTTCCTACAAATATCATGCACCGTTACCTCAAATGAACTTGTTAGGACCAAAGAAGTCTAAATGGCCTTTCTCCCCTTAATTACTAGCACACACAGTCCTACTAGTGTCTTAGCACTGCCAGAATTTTGGAGGAAGAAAAAAGTAGTGGCTAGGAAGACAAGAGATGAACATGATTATGTAATGGTCTTATTTGTGCTTCCAATAGAGTTTCCATCTGCCATTGGCCCCAGGCATTTTATTTCTCACGTAATTGGAACATGACTGAACTTGCAATTTTGAGGAAATGTTTGTTAAGGTTAAGTCTGCAGCTACAAGTGATTAAACATTCCTTTTTTGGTCACAAACCACGCAAATATCTATGGGCAGAAAACGCTTGAGAGTAAAGTAGAAGTGTGGCCACATTTAATAAGGCGAATACCTAACTTCATTGTTAATACATTTTCACTTCCACTCACGGTGGAACTTTAAGGAACTCATCTCTAGGAACAGCCACTAATGAGGTATGAGAACACTAGCTAGTAGATCTGTAACTATGTGCTTAGAGTTACAATTACTATTCAGATCAGACTTACATAGTAAAAGTGAACTACATGACAAAAAGTGTTGGTGTCCTAAGTGCTCCTTTATTTGCAAACAAAAGCTTACTTGGCAAACAGCTGCAAGCCTTCCTGGGAGCTTAGATACTGCTCCATAACTATGCTGCGCTCTTTACAAAACTTGTACACTTTTTTTATACATAAACTTTAAGATATCTGGAAAACCCCAGTTAAGGAATCCAGCAAATATCCCTGTGTCCTTCACCCTACTGATTTACATTAAGCACCCAAACTTAAACTTATCTAATAATTGTATGAGGAAGTATGAGGAAGAGTCATAACAAGTTACTTAGAAATTGGCACTCCCTTGAATAGGAAGTGGAGCTGTATCATCTAAAGTTATTTTGAACTTTATCTTGCTCCTGAAAATTCCTCTCCCCCCTTAAAAAAAGGGAGAGACTAAAGTTGGCAATGAGTAATGAAAGATTACAATAAGGACAGGAACAGGCAGAATCCCTTAGCTACTCACTTCCAGGTATTTAGAAAGCTGCAGCATTTAAAAGTGTAGAATTTTTCTAGAGAATTTTAACAGACTGCAAAAATATGGTTGTAGCAGAACATTTGAAGGATGGGATTTCCACTCTGGCAAACTGGAGAAGGGCCACAAAAACTGGAATCCCTTCCTGCACATTTGGCAAACGTATGGAAGGAGTCAGAGAAGAATGCAGTCCTCTCTAAAGAGGCGGGTAAAACCATCGTCACAAGAAGGCAGCCAATTATGTGAAATTCAGGCAGAGACAAGGAACTGGGAAGTTACTAATTGACATCACACCCATGTGAGGGTGCAGGGCTTACCCTGACCAGTTAAAAACGTTATCCACGCCTTTGCTACACTAGAATTTTACATTAAGATAGCTATTCAAATGTTTTAAAGGGCAGGGGAAAACACTTGTTGCAGTAAAATCAAAGTTTTTGAGCCGAAGGGTTTCAAATAGCACTAACAATCTTTATTTCTAGAAATAAGTAGCATTTGAAGTCTCTTGCCTGTCCCCACCCCTCCGCATGCTCCCTCTACCTTCCTTGCATCCTCCTCTAGATCACTCCCCACTGGACTACTGAACCTTTTCACCCATTATCCTCCTGTCCATGATCTGCTATTCCCCTAGTTCCTGTTTCCACCTAACTCCCACATTCCAAAGACATTGGTTCTGTCTACGTGAAACCTGCAATAGAAATAAGCTGTAATTCACACTGTGCAGGTCTGTGCAGACAGACATCTCATATGACTAATTCTTTAACACGGTGTGAAATACAAACAAGTTTTCCGGTCCCAGTTTTGCAGTAAACAAACTCCTGGAAACAACTAACCACTTGGCAGGGAGCTATCCAGTTCATGATCCTCCTAAGTCCATTAGCTCCTCCAGCATGACTTTACCACTCTTCACTCATCTCCTAATCAACCTTAGAAGCCAGCAGAGACTACTTAAAAATAAATTTTTAAATTTTAAATTCTTGCACACACGAGCACAGCTCTGAGTTTATACCCCAACTAACAAAGATGAGGAAGAGTGTGGCAAAATTGAAAAAAATATTGCTTCTAGCTTTTTAAGGAATGTGACCCCTCTGTGTAAAGCATTTCTCCAGCCAAACAACCTACAAGAAGTCAAAATGAGCATAAATCCTGCGAGCAATAGACCACATGTAATAAGATTCCAGAAGTATATTTAGCACTTGATCCTATAAAAATGAGTATTTGGAATGCCATTTAGCAGCTTATGAGAAGCCAGTATGGATCATGAACTAATGTGCTCCTACCATACAAAACACTGAAGTCTATTTAAATCCTGTTGCAGCATCTTCAGCTTCTTTATATTTTATAGCAGTGGTGGACAACCAGCAGCCCATATGCATGGCCCATGAAATATTTTGTTTACCACTGCTAATGCAGAGGGTTGCCAGATTCTGCTGGAGTCCTTTGCTGTAGTTTTTTCCTACTGGTGTTACTAAAGCAACATGCAGGTAAAGCAAGGGCACGTGAAGTGCATGCTGATTGCATACAGCATTGGCTGTGAGAATCATGTGCTCCCTCTGTATTCAAAGCACTGCTACCATTCAATGGGCACACACTGCAAATTCCACATACACAAGTGCAATCAGAAAATCCACCCTGTCCCAGGAGATTGTCTTGGTTACAGCCATCTTGCAGCCCACCGACATGGAAGGCCACTCATGCAGCTCACTCCTTAATTAGAGCCACCCACCTTCAAGGCAACAGATATCAAACAAAAATGAAGCATTTATCTTGACAGATGAAGACAGTAAAAAGCCATCTTTGCCACAGCCTTTACACATTCATCTAGGGGAAGCCCAGTTTCTAACACTACCCCAAATTATATACACCTCTTTTGCTAATGGAGATAGCACTCCCACAGTGAAGAGAGTAACTATATGTTCTGTTCCAGCTACTTATCGCCCTGCTCCACCACCCCACCTCCCGAAAACAAGCAAACACTTCTCACTCTTGTCTGGATTAAATCATGGCCAGCTAGTACTCAGCTAAACAGGGCTAGATATTACCAGCATAGGAAAAGCATTGCCACCTCATCTCTCATTAGGCTTCACAGACTCAGCCACACTGAACAAGAAGTGAAAATCTATATCCCTATGGCAGCATTTCCTAAACTAATTTGGTCATGGAACACTTTTGCGCTTAAAATATATTGACAGAACACAAACGTGCTGGACTGGTGGGGGACTGGGGGCGGGGTGTTCACACCGAAAAACTGCTGTATGTAACGCTCAAAAGTTTATTTAGAAGAGTTCATTTTTGTAGATGTCTTATTTCAAAGAAGAGCAAAAACTAGGAAAATCATCTGAATGAACATCTGATGTCCTTCTGAGAGGACAATCAGCAACCCTATAATTAAGCATAAAAATTAAGTACAAACTGAAAAAAAAACATCAATATAACAGCCGAAAGAAGGATGGTTAGTGTCACTGTTTTGAACAAAAATAGAAAGGAAAATGTCCAAAAAAGGAGTGTCCTTCCTTAGAGCTTAGAAAACGTTTTAATGAAAAAGAAATGCAAAACAAATTAGGTATGGAAAAATATTTTTAAATTGAGTTTTTAATATCAATTTGTTATTTTTACAGAAAACTACTGGAAAATAAAAATAAGTAACCTTTGACAGGTTACATGTGAAGAGTGATTTTTGTCTCTCTGTTTCGGCACAAGTTGCATAACATCTATATTATTACAAATGCATAATAAATATTAATATACCTACAATCTAAATGCTATTCAAAGAGAGTATTTTCAATACACACAATTTCATATTTTAGAAGGAAAAATCATTAGCATCAATTTTTTTTCCACAGAATGCCTATTCACATGGCACAGAACACAGTTTGAGAAACACTTTCCTATGGCATTCTGCAAGAGTACCCTCAGAGCACATTAACAATAGCCCTTGGTCACTCCATGTGCTACCTCAAAGACAGAACTAGAGCTACTGAAAAGCAAATCCATGCACCTGTTGGTCTTCATAAACAACTCCACAAAGCCTCATGGGTCAGCTGTATTAAAGGATGCCACCAGATCTTGAACAGCATTGCTTAAACTGGGATCTGTGGACCCCTGGATGTTTCCAAGGCTGCACAGGGAGACCAAGGGCTCCACAGATCAACTCCTCCTTCCCAGGCTTCCTGCATGCTGCAGAACTGTTTTGCAGTGTGCAGGTGGCAATGGGGTGGGGAGTGAAGTGCAGGGATGCAGCACACTTGGGGAAAGGGGCATAAAGAGACAGGGTAGGACTGAAGCAGAGGCAGGGCCTGAGTTTGAGTGAAGAGTAGAAATTTGGGGAGCCTACAAAAAACATTCAAGCAAAACATGGGGTCCTCTGATTGCTAGAATTTGAGAACCACTGATATGGAAGAATCTGCAACGACTATCTTCATCCACTCTTTGAGATGAGATAACGCGACCAATGCAGTTTTTGCTTCAAGGCCAACAAAATGTGAGGATCAAGAAGTAGTTTGTGTTACCATGCACCAGCTTTTCAAATGACTTCCCCAACAATGAGGTGGGACGCAAGTTGACTGTTGCTGCTTTTGTCTGTCATAATAAGGAGTAAGTTCATCCAATGAGAAAAAAGTTTTCAGTCCATAAAAAAAAGCGTGCAGGGAAGGGGAGGAATTGCAGAATGATGCTTGAGGAAAGAAGAACGGCAACTGTAAGAGAAATAGTTCAGGTAAATGCAGAAACAATTTACAATTGGTGGCCAGAAGCAACTGGGAAGGTCAATTTTCTGCACATGGTAGGACTCAAGCACAAAAAACACTTATTCTTTAAGCGCACAGTAGTCCATCTGGCCAGAAAGCAAAAATCCTAGATTTCAAATTTTCTGCAGCAGCTGTCTTAAGAGCTAGACTCTGTAGGATTCAAGGTGCTCTGTGCTAAGCATCTTAAGAGGGCTGATAAACAGGAGAGAGAGGGGAAAAAATAAAAATCTTACCTTCAGATGTCCTCTTTCCTGAATGTGGCAGCCTCTCTCGCTCTGTTTTGCATGCTCTCTGTCCTTTTGGAATTCTAAACCTAGCCCTGCTCAGAAAACAGCGCTCATTTAAGCCTCTGTTTTGTAGATTTGAAGTTACTTCTCCAAAAATTAAATTCCTGGTACTACAGGGCAGTCATCTGACCCAGAACAAGAACACAATCTATGCTGTCCTGTAGACCTCTGTACTCAGTCTTGCATAACCACCCAACAGTCTTTGCACCTGTCACATCTCTCACCAGAAGCTCTTCATGGTCTTCAAAGTTCCTCATTTTAGAGCATGCGTAATTCTAACCAAGTGGAGAAACTCTCCACATAGCTTTGGCCAAAGAAGGGCCCTTCCAACATATTTAAGCTTATTAGACAGCTCCAGAGGAGAACCCTTTTTCCATTTCTCTTGCATCGTCCAAGTCTTTGCAAGCCTCCTGAATAGTAAACCTACATCCATCTGACTGTGACAAAGTCACAGAAGTTTCAGGGAACTCAGGGCCCATGCCAAGATCACTACTAGCTAGGAAAAAGGAGGCAGATATGGAAAAGTTTACAAAGCTGTGATTTTGTATGTCCTGCACTCTTTCCTTAGACGCCACCAGCCGAGCACGTCTACGAAGATGCAGAGACAGCCCTTGATCATAAAGTATTTAGCACTTCTGTGAAAAGCCCTCCTTTTTCCTTTCCAACTCTCCCCATTCGGTCTCTTGTTCTTCTACCTAAGGCAGAGTACTGCCACCGAGAATTTAGTGACAGCATGATTGCAAAGAAAAACAAACATTCAAAAACCTTTTTTGGTTATCTTAAATTTGGGTCAACACATTGTCTCTCCTTATGTAAATATAGCAGCTTTGTTTGAACACAGAAAAGAGAATTAACTTATTTTTCTAATTTGAGTACATATATTCTGCTATGTGCTATAACACTAGCACTCCTGACTCATGGTTACAAATATATACACTACATTTCCTTTCGGATAATTAAAAGCAAGATATGTACCACTTTGTCATGAACTTCTTCTATTTCCACTCTTTTTCAATCTTTTTTTCCTGGCCCTTGTCAACATGACAGCTTAGAACTGGCTGCTTTGCCTCACATGTTCATTTTAGAAGCATTTTCTCAAACAAGATGACAACCCAGTCATCTAAGCTTAATTGTTTTCAACTGCGTTAATATCTTCTGCAGCAGAGCTTAGTGTGTTCTTCCATCATCTTCTAATCTATTTTCTAGTGCTTTCAAGGAGAGGTTACAATTATGCAATCACATGTAAATGTGAGCAAAAGACAGGAAAGAAAACTGAGGAAAAAAAAACAACAACAACAACAACAAGTGGAGATGGCAGGAGGAAAGGGTAGTAAACTTAAAGTGAACATATGTAATTAAGACTGGAGTTACAAAGACAAATGCAAATCCCCTTGCATCTTCTCCAACCCCCTTCAGTCACAAGACTAACCCTTTTCTAGGCATCAAAAGGTACTGAATGTAACCAATCCTAGCACAGTGGTCCCCAAACTGTGGGGCTTTCCCCCACAGGGGGAACATGAAGGAATATTTGAGGGGGAGAACAGTGGCACCCAGCTAACTCCCACTAGGTGGGGAGGAACTTAGTGCACTTCAGCCCTAGCTCCAGGCCTGGCTGCAGACAGATTCCATAAAGAGTAATGGGCGGCATGACAGAAGTTTGGAGCCACTACCTTCACCTGTCTGCTTTAAGTACAATATTCAGGATATGCGATAGTGGACTGATTTGTTTTAACAGCATCAACAAAACAAAAGTTGAAGCCCTTCTTGCTAAGTAAAGCAGAACAAGCACAGATTAATGAGACTAAGCTGCATTTTGGATATTAATTCTTATTTTAAAGGGACAGCACTATTCAGACTAGAATGTATTCTAGTAGCTCTCCCTAGAAAAAATATTTTTCATTTTTGTTTTCATACTTGTGCACACTCACTATGTGAACTCTGAACTTTCATTAAAAGTTAGTAGGCCTATATTACTCCTGATGGGTATCTAAAATAAAATGTAGAGTGAACATATTTTCTATCATATTGCATCCACTATGTAGCAGTTCAGGCATCTGATATTAGTTTGATTTCTTTAACTGAATGAACAACTGCTAAAACTTCTGACAGACAGAATTCCCACTCAAGTGAGCTTAAAATCTACACAGACAAGAGACAAATGAAGAAGACCGACAAAGCGCACACAAGCATTCACACACCACGACTAACTGGCTCCAGCAGCCTACATTTTGACTTTAGTCCAAGTTGAGCAGCAAGTAAATAGGGGGTGGGGGACTCCATCTTTCAAGGAGAGTTGGCATGACTGGGCCTATCAAAGTCCCTTGAAACTTGTGTGCTTATTCCACGCTGAAGCTGTGATAAACTGAAACCACAAAAACTCCTTGGGCGCAGTTTTGAAAGTCTGCTCCTGACAAAGCCCATAAAATAAGAAATTCAGCACTCCAGAAAAAGTGATACCTGACACTGAGCTGCTCCGTCAACATACAGTAGCACCTGTACTCAAGTTACATAAGGGAGAAGTTGACAGAAGTGAACTGACATCTGTAGGTTCCAAGTTTAAATCTGCTCTTTAAAGAAAATGACAAACAACCACCAGCAGACTGTATGGAATGCCTGTTTGTTATTGATAAAAGGTACAGTGTCTGAAAACTGAGATGCAGTGTCCTCTAGCTTCCTTTTTCAGGATCATTCCAAAATTTAAGGCATCAAACAGGGATAATTACTGCACTTGTTTGTAAAAAAGCACTCAAGTCTCAAAAGAGATGCATGTATTAGCCTCATGGGGATGCAAAAAAACTTAAATATTTATTCTACAAGTTTTCTTGCCTGGTAGTTTTTCCAAGAGTTTATAGCCCAGGTGCTTTTAAAAAAATCCCAAATATATTTGAATAGTAACAGAGAGGAAGCCGTGCTAGTCTATACACTATCAAAACAAAAAGCAGTCAAGCAGCACTTTAAAGACTAGCAAAATAGTTTATTAGGTGAGCTTTCGTGGGACAGACCCACTTCTTCAGACCACAGCCAGACCAGAACAGACTCAATATTTAAGGCACAGAGAACCAAGAACAGTAAGCAAGGAGGACAAATCAGAAAAAGATAATCAAGGTGAGCAAATCAGAGAGTGGAGGGGTGGGGGGGAAAAAATCAAGAATTAGATTGAGTCAAGTATGCAGACGAGCCCCTATAGTGACTCAGAAAGTTTCCATCACGATTTAAACCATGTGTTAATGTTCCGAATTTGAATATAAATGTCAGTTTGTCCACTTCTTTTTCTCAAACGGAGCGATAATGTCTCTTCATTAACACACATACCTTGAGGTCATTGACAGAATGCCCCATTCCATTAAAATGTTGACTAACTGGTTTGTGGATCTGGAGTGTTTTGATGTCTGTTTTGTGCCCGTTGACCCTTTGTCTAAGGGAGTTAGAAGTCTGTCCAATATACAAAGCATCTGGGCATTGTTGGCACATGATGGCATATATGATGTTAGTAGAGGAGCATGAGAAAGTGCCCGTGATTCTGTGAGTAACCTGGTTAGGTCCAGTGATGGTATTCTAACTCAAAACACTCCAGATCCACAAACCAGTTTGTCAACATTTGAATGGAATGGGGCATTCTGTCAATGACCTAAAGGAATGTGTGTTACTGAAAAGGAATTATCGCACCTTTTTGGAAAGAGAAACAGCCGAGCTGGCTTTTATATTCAAATTCGGCACATTAATACATGGTTTAAATCGTGATGGGAACTTTCTGAGTCACTATAGGGGATTGTCTGCATACTTGGCTCAGTCTAATTCTTGACCTTCCCCCCCACCCCTCCACTCTCTGATTTGCTCACCTTGATTATCTTTTTCTGATTTGTCCTCCTTGTTTACTGTTTTTAGTTCTCTGTGCCTTAAATATTGAGTCTGGTCTGGCCTGGCTATGGTCTGAAAAAGTGGGTCTGTCCCACGAAAGCTCACCTAATAAACCATTTTGCTAGTCTTTAAAAGTGCTACTTGACTGCTTTTTGTTTTGCCAATATATTTGGCAATACAACAGCTTAATTTCTTGCTAGTATTGGGAACTCACCTAAGGCAGGTGGGGGATTAGAGGAGACCTTTATCCACCAAGTAATTCGATCTGTCTTGGTCTTTAATTCTCCCACCTCAGGAACAAAAGCTGAGAAGTAGAAAAACGGCTTTCCATTCAAGAGGCCCAGTAGAGAACATCAGGACAACAACTCAAATTTAGTAGCCTAAATTTAGACAGCTGAAGCCACACTGAGCCACCTAAAGAAGTGGTTTAAGTTTTAGCGAAGCTGAGAACTCAAAAAGGTCCAATGCTTAATACCTCAAACTCAGCCACTTATTTAGCTGCTTAATTTGAGTGAAAACTTTAGCATATGGCTGACACTTAACGTAACATAAGAACGACCATACTGGGTCAGACCACAGGTCCATCTAGCCTAGTATCCCATCTGCAGACAGTAGCCAATGCCAGGTGCCAGAGGAGGTGAACCAAAGACAACGATCAAGCGATTTGTTTCCCACCTTGGACAAAAGGCTAGTCATCACACCTTACCCCCCTTGCTAATAGCCATTTATGGACCTAACCTCCAAACATTTGTTGAGCTCTTTTTTAAACTCTGTTAGAGTCCTGGCCTTCACAGCATCCTCTGGTAAGGAGTTCCACAGGTTGACTGTGCGCTGTGTGAAGAAAAACTCTCTTTTATTAGTTTTGAACCTGTTACCTATTAATTTCATTTGGTGTCCTCTAGTTCTTATATTATGGGAACAAGTAAATAACTTTTCTGTATTCACTTTCTCCACACCATTCATGATTTTATATACCTCTACCATACTGCCCCTCAGTCTCCTCTTTTCTAGACTGAAAAGTCCCAGTCTCTCTAGCCTCTCCTCATATGGGACCGTTCCAAACCCTTAATCATTTTAGTTGCCCTTTTCTGAACCTTTTCTAATGCTAGTATATCTTATTTAAGGTGAGGAGACCACATCTGCACGCAGTACTCAAGATGTGGGCGTACCATAGTTTTGTATAGGGGAAGTAAGGTCATCTTATTTTCTATCCCTTTTTAATTATTCCTAATATCCTATTTGCTTTACTGACTGCCACTGCACACTGCGTGGATGTTTTCAGAGAACTATGCACTATAATTCCAAGATCCCTTTCCTGATTTGTTGTAGCTAAATCATATTGTATGTATAATTAGGGTTATTTTTCCCCAATGTGCATTACCTTACATTTACCCACATTAAATTTCATTTGCCATTTTGCTGCCCAACCACTCAGTTTGCTGAGATCTTTCTTCTTCACAGTCTGCTTTGGTTTTGACTATCATGAACAGTTTGGTGTCATCTTCAGCCAGCAGCTTCAGAAAAGAAACCATCCTCGAGGGTAAACAGGTAGAGAAGGAATCTGAGGAAGTGAGTCTGACCCAGGAAAGCTCATTACCTAATGAGTCAGTCATTAAGGTGCTACAGGACTGCTGTTATTAGATAAAAGAAGTGGAAGTTTAAATTATTACCAATTCTTAGGATATGAAAAGTGCTCTACAAAAATGTCATGTAAAAACTAAGCATATTATATTTAGTCATTTGGGAGACATGGGTTATTTGACCCAGAAACTGAAACCAAGTGCTTTAAAAAAAGGTTATCAGATAAAGAGCAGCTCTGTTCACAGCAGCTAGCCATTCACCTGCATTTAAATAAATACAATTGCTTTAGAACACAAAATGAAAACTGAATGTTTACCTATAAATAAGCCTAATATTTCCTCAAGAAGTATCTGTATAGTGTTGTATAGTTTACTTTACATACCAATCAATGTTATTTGGGGAATAGGGATTAAGGGGGGCAGGGGGGGGTTAGTTCTGACCGTATCTCCATTTCTCAGAATTTCTTCAGAATACACAATGACCAAGCTTTCTTGCCCATGACAGATAAGTGGTACATTGGAATAAATTGGTTTAAGGTATTGTATCTAAATATTTTAGTGATACAGGAATTATTACATTGGTGTAAAAACATACCCTAAACTTTTGTATCAATAAAATAGTTAACAAATGGAAAAACTGTTGTCCACAAAACAAGTATTAATGGATGATAAAGAGAAATGTGGCTGCACTGGGGGAAGGGGAAAATGCAGAATTCTCAAACTTCCAGGTGGATGGTCATAGACTCAGCTAAAGAATCCACTCAAGAATATTTCAGGTTGCTAGTACATTACTGTGAAAGCCTGACAGTATCAGACAAACCCTATGGAATTCAGATAAACATCAGGGAATCTTAATACCCTCAGAGTCTGTTGCATTAAAAAAGAGAGACAACTGTCTGTGTGTGTGTTTCCACAGGAACAGACAGACAGAACAGCCTAGGGCAAATTTACCCACACTAATATCTCCCAGTTGGGGTCACGGGTAGGAAGGGAATACATATTCCTTCTCTCCACTCCCCAATATACTTATTCAAACTGAATTCTCAAGGAACAAATTGAAAATGAAAGCCTATTTGTCCAAAAATCCTATTTTTTTTAAACCAGATCAGTTCCTTTCTGATCCAGCAAAAGGACTGGACCTTTGGGAATAGCTGAGAGGATGGAGCCTACTGAAGCCTGTAAGATTGTATGCTTGTTCTGAGCTGAAATAATGATGAACCTGAAACTACAAGGAAACTCCCTGGGTGGTCTGTTCTTGCCAGAGCTCATATTAGGCTGGGATGGTCACTGAAATACTTCAGATGAAGATTCTTTTGATGTTAAATAGGTCCTCTCTAAGTGCTATGCGATTCCCTACAACAACTGGTTATCGCTCTGTTAGTCTCTGAAGAGAAGGGCAAAGAACCATGCTTGAGGTGGCCCAATTTTTGCTGGAAATAACAGCAGCAAATTTATCACTCTGGAAATACCCTGATCAGGAGGGAAATGAGATGTATGTCTCCACCCAAGAGAAATCACAGCTTGGGGAACCTGAAGCCCAGTCCACGGACTTGTCTCCACTACAGAGTGATTCCATGCTGAGGTGATCAGTCCACTGCAGGTCAATTTAGTGGATTTGGTGAAGGCCCGAGAGAGACCACTGATCACTCCCCCTTTGAGTCTGTACTTTGCCAGAATGCGAAGACCAAGAGGAGTTTACCAGAGTTTTTTCTGTCTACACAGCATGAACCCTATGAAAAGCTACACTGATTTAAGTTATGCCACTAAGAGTCTCGGAGATGTAGCTTTGTTAGTCTGCATTTTCACCAAATGAGAAGAGTCCTGTAGCACTTTAAGGACTAATTTATTAGGTGATTAGCTTTCATGGGACAGACCTACTTCTTCAGACCTCAGTCCCTGAAGTGCTACAGGACCAGGTTATTATTTTTTTTTCTTCATGCCACTAATGTAACTCAAATTGCGTAACATAAAAATCAGCCTCTCCCCACTGTGTAGTCCTGCCCTCAGCTCCATGCGCTTAGAAGGGACAGAGCCTGGCACAGACAGCCCTCAATGCTGCCTAGATCACAACACTGGGTATCTTAGCCCCCAGAACAACAGGGAGTGGTGTGCTGGCTGCAATTCAAAGGGGTCTGGGGCTGCAGCAGTAGCATCTGGAAGCTGCAGGTCCCTTTGAAACTCTAAGCCCCTGTGTATTTGCCCTGATTGCCTGTTCCACCACACCCCCACCCCTCCTGTTGGCAGGCCTGTGGACTACAGGGGAGGAATATATGGGCAGATTTCCCTGAACAATGGCAATTAAACTTGTGCATTTCAACTGGGCTTCACTACCAAATTCTTCATTTCTAGACAGCCTCAAGGATTTATGAATCCAGTAGATTTCTACTATATCTCATTCTGACTGGAATTGGTGACTTCATACCCACCAATTCTTAGGTATTCCATATGGCACCTCAGAATCATACTGTACATTCAGTTTCTTGAATGCAGAACTCCTTTAGCTTAAAGAATGTGAAGGTTTTCCCAATGACGATCTCTTTTAGTAAGCTTTGAACACTCCGGGTGTGTCTACACTAGGAACTAACATTGAAGTTAACTTCAAAGTTAGGCGCTACTTTGAAGTAGCGCCTGCAGAGAGTCTACACAGGTCTTCCCTTACTTTGAAGTAAGGGAGCCCAACTTTTAAGTTCTTATTCCATTCCTGGGAATGGCACACAGTGTCCTACTTCGAAGTTTAACTTCAAAGGAGGGTGTGTGTGCAGACCATGCCTTCCCAAACTAGGGGGCATGAAGAAATTCCAGGGAGTGCAGGAGGCAACCCAGCCCCGCCCCGCCCCCCCCACCGCAATCATTCCCCGCAACCTAAGAAAGAGCCAGCCTTTGCTTCCGGGCTCACAGACCCTGCCATTTTATGTGGGTGACCCAGCACAGCCTCTGTAAAAACCAGGCTGCTGGCAAAGACCCATGTGGAGCTAGCTGCCTCCTGCAAAGATAAGTGAGTGTGGGTTGGTGGGAGAAAGGGCGGGGGGATGGAGATAGATGGGGGTCTGGAGTGCCTGGCTCAAGTGAGGGGGATGGGGATGAGAAGAGCCAGGTGGCTGGTGGTACCCTGGTTTGTGGGAGAGAAGGAGCTCAGGCGGGCAGCTTCCCAGGCTCGTGGGGCTCAGGCAACCAGCTGGCTGGCTGGCTTGTAGGATTCATGGGGCTTGGGTGGTTAGCTCCAGCACCGCAGACTGCAAGCGGCTCGGGCTGGTGGCTGACCCCAGTAGCATGGGGCTCAGGCAACTCGGACTGGCAGATGGGTGGCTGGCCCTGCCAGCATGGGGCTTGGGTAGGCAGCTTGTCCCAGCAGTGCAAGGCTTGGGCAGCCGGGCAGGCTGGTGGCTGGCCCTGGCAGTGCAGGGCTTAGGAAGGCAACTCTGGCAGCACAGGTCTCAGGAGGGCACTGGTATAGGCAGCTCTGGAGGCTGGCATGGGGCTCAGGCAGCTGGCCAGCTGGGACTGCAGCAGGCACCTGCAAGGGGCAAAGAAAAGCCATTTGTTTATTTTTAATTTTAAACAATGTTTTATAATTAAGTTTGTGTTTATTTTAAATTATAAAATTGAGTTTTTTGTCAAAGGGGGTTGGATGATGGTAAAGAAGAGGTGGAGGGGCGTGAGGGTTTCTCAAAAATCAGAAGGAGGTCACGATGCCGAAAAGTTTGGGAACCACTGGAGTAGATGTTCAACTTTTAAGTCTGTTATTTCAGAAGTAAGCAGCTTCAAAGTTATGTTTGTAGCGTAGACACAGCATTAAGCAGCTTTCCAAAGTTTTTCACACCAGGTCATTTGGCTTTGAACTACAGAACAGTTTGTAAATTCATTACATTTCAATTTAATTGTATTTAAATGTTTGTATTGTACTTAGGACACTCTGGTTTCTCACAAAGATAGGGGCTCTCACAGCAGTATCTTGCCACACTAATTAACCCTGACTTGCTAGCTCCAATCAGGGACAACAGAGTGAAATTGGTGAAGGAGCCTAGAACCTGACAGAGGATTGGCAACACCTGCCAGTCAGTGGAGCTAGGACCCCTAGAGGCAGGAAATAAGGAAAAAGGCTGGAGGGGTGCAGCCAGTGAGAGAGTCCGAGAGGGAGCTGGAAGCCTCCTAGGTGGCGAATGAATATCTGTACAGTGGTGATATAAAACCTATGAAGGAATGAAAAAAAAAAAACAAACACACCACACAGGTGGGATACTACAATGAATTCTCCCTAGACTCATTTGGGAGGGTAAGTCAGACCTGAACCCGAGGTCTCGGAAGCTGCGTTTTCCAGATGGTTAAAGCACTTATTACATACATTAGCCACACCTTCATAGATCCAAAGTACAGAACAATATATAGGTAATAAAATTTGTGCTACTGAACAAAGTATTAGCTTTATGTAGTGTATTTCATTGTGGGCCTCTCAGAATGCTTTAAGAAAAAAAACTGGAGCAATTTGTAAAACACAAGAGGAAAAAAGGTTAAATAGCTGGTCCAGAATCATACCACCTCAGGAGCAGAGTCAGAAACAGAACCCTGAACTCGAGTCTGTCCCATAGTCTATAACTAGCCTTTATACCTTCAAAAATACATACCCCACTAACAAACTTGACTTTGTAGAAAATTTGAATACATTAAGTTTTTACTACTTACACTGAGGAGTTCTGCAATATTCAATTGAATTCCAAGAGGTGACTGTACCTCTAGAACAAATATTTGAGTAAGAATATTGTGGTTGACTCAACCTTCTTAAGGATCAATTTATATAGTGATGCTGACTAGACTACTCACTGTTCAACATTCCCTAATCTGGTAACCAAGTAACTGCCAAAATATCTCTTGGTTAACTGCCCACCTCCCCCCAGAGTTGGAGAGGGCTACAGAACCTGAGCCAGCCTGTGTGCCGCTCAGCCTTTTAAATGCAGAGCAGCAGCAGCGCAAATTTCCTGATCTCAGTGCAAGCAGGGATAGAGGCTGAGCCAGCCACTCCCCACATACAGGGGAAGCAGGAGCGCACAAGTAACCAGTGGCACTAACCACTAAGCAGTTGCTCTATTACATGCCTATATTAGACAACAGCAGAAAGTATAAGCACATACCTTTGGCCTTGTGGCACTGTACACACTCGAATCCACTAAAAATCCCATTGTTACAGTAAAAGCATTATAAATTAAGACAGGACAGGGTGCAGGGGGAAAGACAGCATCTTCCATACAAGAGTGCTCCTTTCTATAAGTCCAGCTCACGTCTTCCCAAAACCATAACCCTTCATTCACAAAATAAGGGTTGGGGCAGGTGGTCAGGTAGCTCAGAGCAGGACAGTAAAATATTCCTAGATATTGTTACCTGGCTTCATGA
The DNA here is from genome assembly GCF_033958435.1 of Carettochelys insculpta. NCBI lineage: Eukaryota > Metazoa > Chordata > Testudines > Carettochelyidae > Carettochelys > Carettochelys insculpta. The sequence continues at coordinate 304,491,140 of NC_134137.1, read as the reverse complement.
CTCCCACTGATTTTCCTTTGCTGCACCTAACATCTTTACAGCTCACTAAACCGATGCAAAATAGATTCGCATCTTGTTACTGTTCACACATGTATATGGGAGCAACAAAATTTACACATCCTTACACGCGCCTCTGATCTGTAATCAGTACTGATGCAATATACTGTTGAATATAAAACACTTCAAGTGAGAATGAAGGATATGTTTAAACAGAACATTTCAAAAACAAGATGTGTACCCAGAAGCGTTTTCACAAAGCTAAGTATTAGTTCAATGGATTTAACAATATAAATAATAAAATAACTAAGTCCTAATCCACTCTCCACACAGAAAGGGCAAGACTTCTGTGAATAGTTGGAAGTTATATTTCACATAGTTGACCACCACTGAAAAAAATCATTCTAATTGCATCTTGTGGAATATGTAGCTAGACTAAGTAATCTGCTCTAAGCAATCTTTACATCAGGTTCACATTAGGAAATAAAATTGATTTTAGATACACAAATCCAGCTACAAGAATTGTATAGCTGGAGTAGACCTATTTGTTGCCATCCACAGAGCAGGGGGTCAACTACCGTTGTTGATGGAGGTGCCATAACACTTCAACTTAACGTGTTGGACACATGCTAAATCAAACCCTGAAAGATACCTGCCAGCACAGAGATCTTCCCATAAGCAAACACATACCTGTCGAAGGAACATTTAGTCACAACCTTAAGGACTCAGTGTAAGGTGTTACAGAAATAAAGCCACTTCACTGCCTTTTTTTAAAAATCTGAGAGACAGTTCAGGAGTTAAAAAATATTTTACTTGTATATTTTGCAGCTCTCAACATAACTCTTCCCAACCCCACATCTGCACTCTTTATGAAAAAAGAGACAGCACATTAATAGATAAAACCAGAAAGGACTATTATGATGCGGTTTGACCTCCTGAATAACACAGGCAACAGAACTCCCCTGAATTAAGTCCTGAGAGGAAGGAGGAATGCTACCTCCTTATAAAAAGGAAAAAGAAAAAGTTATTGAAATACTTAAAGTTCCATTTCCAATAAATGTCAGTTTAGCAAAGATTAACACTGAATAACCAAATACATAATTAAACATTGATGAAGAAAAAAGAGAGGCCTGAAGGTTACAAGTTCAAATGTTGAGTTTCTGATTTACTATCCTATTAGCAAACCCCTCACATACACCCCTTCCCGAATTATAAAAGATGTTGATCAATTTATGGTCTCTAAGGCAGATTAGTGACCAGAGAACCCCTCCCATCCCATAGTGAATGTTCCTGCACTGAAGTATTACAGCATATTAAGTACACACTTTTCCTTTACTGTTGTCTCAATGGAGAAAGCGTGCCAATAAGTACTGCAATAAGGAAAAACACTCCTGTTAGCTATGTTTAAAAAAATAGTTTGTTAGTGATGCAATCAAGATTAAAGTGGAGCTGTTATTTTAATTATTTAAACCTGTCAAAAGTGTTTGTGATGGGGGGTAGGAGATTAAGATATATATTTTTAAACGTAGGCCAAATTTACAATGGAGGTTTGACATGCCCCACACTTGCATATACCTTGTACTATTAAAAACCTCCAATGACCACTACAGAAATCAAAGACTCTACATTAAAATCTACAAGATTGAGCCTCTGTTTTGAAAAGTGATTTATGGATTATAGTTATATAAAGAAAAGACTTCACTGAAGAATAACTTGATTGTTTAGCATTTAAACTTGGAATAAATTTCTTTTGCACTTAGCTGTTTGTACACATACCTACCTATATCCATGCAACAGATCTTTTATATGGCAAACCTAATGCATTGTTGGTTTTACGCACCATATAATATAGCATGCATCCAGACACATCTGTACATAAATATATGAACTATAACAGATAGCCCAGGCTGCCATGTTTTTCACCCAACACCTAGGCATTTGGCAGGCCTGTCATGCCTCACCCATAGCCCTTATTCAGACACTATGCATACAGCTGGGCTGCTGATACTATTCTGCAGCACCCTCCTCAACATTGCTGGGGGTTGCGGCAGTGCCTGGTCTGCAGCTGCCAGGCAGAGTTTCTGTATCACCTCTCCCAAAACCCTGCAGCTGCCTGAGGCAACAATGGCAGGCCAACAACCAACAAAAAGCTACGAAGGAACACCAGCCTTATCAGACACTCTCCTCCCAACAATCCCAACCCATCACTAGGCACATGCATGGCAGTGCTCAGACATATTACCCAAGCCACCTCTTGCTCCGGCCCAACTCAGATTGCTGCAAAAATCCCCACCTTTTAAAGCTAAAAAAAATCTCACCAGTCTCCTCCCAGACAGCCTCCAGCAGGAGCCCCTCTCCATCCTGCATACTACCAACCTCAGCAACTGCCAACCCCAGTCCTCCTTAGCAGGTGTACACACAGAAATCAGCCCCATCACCTCATGTTTCAAGAGGCTCTCCTCTGCTATTTCGGGTGATAGGTGGGTTGAGGGCAAAAAAAGTTACTCTCGCTTTCTCTATAAAGTCACCCTGATCTTTGCAGCCATATACATAGCTCCTTTGGCTGACTGACATTGATGCCACACTGCATTGCGCTACGTCCACAATAATACATATCAATCATTTTATACAGCTATATTTAAAGCTGCTATAATAGTTTTCATTAACTCAACAACACTCACTAGCCATATAATAGTAATAGCTGGAGACCAAGTATGTTAAGACCACGAGGAAAATACGGTTGAGAGAGATTTAAAATTATTTCCCATGCTTCACAAGGTCATGGGAAACAAAAGTTATCCACCTACACTTTTCCATTTGAAAGGAAAACATCTTTTAGCTTAAGAAGTAGTACCACCATCCACGGGGGGAAGACAGTGAAACCAAGAATCCAAATGTTAGTAATGCAGAGAAGTCAATGCATTTGATTAAAGGATACCGTATGAAATTAACTTGACAACTAATGTTTTACAACAAGGGTTACAAAAATCTAACAAATTACAAAGGATCTTTACTCTGAGATCATCTGTGTACTCTGCATTGTGGGAGAATTTTTAAAAATTATATAACTGAAATTTGAGAGATTATTGCTAAACCTAATTCAGTGGGACACTGCCCCTCCCCCCACCTCTTCCTGTTGACACAATCTTTGCCCTTTCTAAATGGAAATCAAATTTAGCGATGAGAATGATTTTAAAATACAGCATGTAAAAACTTCACTGATTAAGCAAATTCAGTTTTGCTTTAGGCATGACCTTCAACTGTCTAAAAATAAATTCATTAGTTAGATTTAGAACAATAATTTGACATTAAGCATATAGTGCCATAGTCAAGGTTCCCACAGCAATATTAACTTGCTCTTACTACACACATTGCGTAGATATTCAAGTATGCATTACCTAAACGGGAATCCCCCTATTATACAGCATCTTACAAGATTATTTACAAAACAGCTATGGGACATGCAGATAAGCCAGTAAATTGCCCAATTGTTAAGACACTGACCTTTATCAATTAGCACACGTTGTTTGAAAGAAATGACACACTTTCAAAAAGGCAAGAACAGTTAGTAGTACAACAGCAGAAATAATCACCACTTCGCAAAACATGACAGTTTGTGCCATACCTCAACTTTTTACAAACTACTGGATATTATTTACAAGTTATTGAACACCGAAATCTGGAATTATGTAATTCAAACTAGCTGTAGGCCTATCACGTGTCAGGAGACTGCCACCAGTTGAGCTTATCTGCATGTCAAGTCATATTTCTGCATCTTGGGTTTAAAATGTCAGAATTCCTGACTTCCATTTGGATGAAGTGGTTTTTCCCCCACTCACAGTAAGAGCAAATAAAAAATAAGTTTCTGTTCATAAAAATGGTATAACAGGGTGTTATTTACATTCCAAATCCCCAGTAGAGTCCCACACAGCAATATTATATACAGCAGAGAAGTATCAAAAAAAAAAAAAAAAAAAAAAAAAAAAAAAGCAGTCAAGTAGCACTTTAAAGACTAACAAAATAATTTAATTAGGTGAGCTTTCAAAGTGCTACTTGACTGCTTTTTTGTTTTGATAGTATATAGACTAGCACGACTCCCTCTCTGTTACTGTTCAGCAGAGAAGTAGTGTAAGCCCTTTGCCAGAGTGAGAGAAGAAATGAAACCTCCCTCCCTGAGAGCTCTGCAAACACTGGGCTCAACAAACTTTGGTTACGCCCTTTCCCATGTCCTTCTTTTGCCCTTCAGCTACTAGAGTAAGGTTGATCCAGCCTCATCAACCAATTAGCTAGTACATTCCTCATCAACCTTGTCCAGGGGAGCTGACAGATGCCTATGAGATCAGGACTTTTTACCTTATCACCCACCTCTCAAACATTCCTTGAGCAGGTCCCACAAAGGGTAGTCCCTGACTGTCCCTGGCCCACTGGACATTTTCATTAGGCCTCTACCCTGCAAGCCCGTCCAGCCATTCCCTCTGCATACCCAAGCCTGCTGTGCTAGTTGCAGAAAGACAATCTGCTTCTAAACTATGCCAAGCTTTACATATGCTACACACATTTTCGTTTCCTTACCCTGGTATTTCACCCTGACACCAAGTGGCAAGACCTTTTAACCACCTATGATAGTTGAAAAACCCCATTGGAACAGCCTGTATTCCACCTTGATCTCCAAAAAGCCAAGGGACATCAGCTGGTGGCTTACAGACCCCCTGAGCATGGGTGTGTACCTGGCACTGAACTTCCATTCCTGACCTCTGGCCTTTGTGCAGCTTGATAGAGACCCCCTAGTACACATACATGTGCAGGGTATCAGAGTTCCAGTCCCTTTTCTGGCTCAAAAAGAACCTCCTTTTGAGGTTCTGGCTGTGTTCTTCCCCCACACCTTTCTTCTCTTTATACACACCCCATCCATGGCCCCACAACACCACAAGACCTCCTCAACCTCCTCCTGATGCTGCCAAGGTGACACCAGGGCAATGCTCTGTGACTGCAGGGCCTATTTCTGATCTCCCCTTGGCTCACGTACATGGGCAACGTTCCTCTGGACAACATCCACTAGCTCCATTGACATTTGAAGAGCAATGGACACTGTCTGAGGCTCCCCACTCAGTGTCCCCTTCTGAGTACCTAATTTTGAACTTATGTCCCTCTTGCCCATACCTGTTTCATCATGGGTTGTCCCTCATCTTTATTTGAACCTGGATCTAGTAGCTCCTTCAGGCTTGGGGTGGAGAGGACTACCCCTCACCCAGGCTTTGGGTTTGATAGGTTCTAGCATACAATACTCTGTCACACATGGAAATGGCACAAAGAAAACATGCAAGAAAAAAGGGACTTGTTAAACACTGGCATACCATTTCTGACTTTACATGCAAGTTCAAGTTAAATCAAGGGAAAGACTGCCAGTAAGAAATCTGGATGTTTTATTAGCAGCTACAGTTAACCAGATTTCAAAAGAAACTGAATTTTTTGTCAGGATCTTTCATCTACCATTTATTGCGTATCCAGATTAGTAAATGTTTTGTAATGGACACACACAGATTACAGAATAACTCTGAGCTTCTGACTGTATATGGATTATTAAACTTTGAAAAGAATACATGGCTCTTTAATGGAATTAAGTTCGGAGGCTAGGGTCTTCTCAACTAGGTCTTCGTCCAACAGCATTCACAGGCAGATTATAGTACTCGGGTTTTTTCCAAAAAGTTCTACGCAAAAATTCTCATTGTATACTTCGATACTGTGAGAAACATTTCTAAACCACTAATTTTCTAGTTTTGCAATGAAGGGCGTCTCCTGGACTGGACACCATTAGTCTTTTTATCAAATTGTACCTGGTAAAAATTAAATCTGAAGTTGTTCTAAATGCTATTCTACCAAGCTTTTGTAATATACAGTTGCTTTATTAATATATTAGCAGAAAAAATTGATATTGGAAGTCATCTCCTGGGATCATTGCAGCCTTGCACCAGCCCAAAGGGAGTCCCAAAATCAGGAGGAAGAGAAAGTTTAATTGCAGTGGAATCTAGGAGTTCCACCCAGACCAGCATGAACTCTCCAATATTGGGAGAAGGGAATAGAGTGGAGAAATGTGGGGGATGAGGAGAGAATACAAAAAAGTTATAGAAAAGGAAACAGTTATAAACAAATAAATCATTCTGTACTTTGCCTTTCACTCTTATGCAATTCTTTTCTGATCTCAGTCCAAAAGAGGCACACTCAGTCTTCCAAGCCCAAGAGAAAACCCATGAAATTTTTAAAGTGATAAATTTGGACTTTTGTTAAGTTTGAGCTTTTAGAGTTACCACGGCTCAGATTTTTTTTTTCCCTGCAACCACAAAGGCTAGCTTTAAAATATTTAAGAGCTGAGTGTCTCATAAAAAATACCCAACTCTGGAAAACAGAGTTCAAACTACCACCATTCTAAGAGGCAGCAACATGGCCTTGGTGGTAAAGCCAAATACATCTGTACAGTCTTCCCTCATGGAATACAATTTTTATAAATATCAGAGAGGTAGCAGAGTTAGTCTGTATCTTCAAAAACAACAAGAAGTCCTGTGGCACCTTATAGACTAACAGATATTTTGAAACATAAGCTTTTGTGAGCAAAGACATGTTTCAATCAAATAGGATTGAAAATAATTACGAGCATTATCTCAGACAGGACAATTAACATCCCCCCATCCCTCACCCTTCTTCCTTCAATCTTATTTGATTTGTCAGTTTTTATTCCAATTTTTTCTTTTTTTAATATTCTGTACTTAAATCAGCCTGTATCAGAAATGAGACTGATCTGACGAAGTGGGTCTGTCCCACAAAAGCTCATCACCGAATAAATCATTTTGTTAGTCTTTGAAGTGCTACATTTGTGCTGCTTTACTTGGTTGGAATACAACCTAACATATCTACCTCTCTGTCACTATTGTCCTAGTATGTATGTAAAAGAGAATTCCATAGTATGACTAGTGCAAGAAAATGAACCGTTTGTGCAAGTGGACTGCATTGAGGAAAGGTTAAAAAAATTACTCAAAATGGTGATGAATTAAACAAACACCCCTCTAGGTATTCAATTGCAAACTTTAGTTCCTGGCCCCAATCGCAAGATACAGGTCAGGATAACGAGGGTGAGTACCGTGATCTTATGACAGAAGTCAATGCTGCCTGAATTCCAGCAGCTACTATAGCACCAGGTTGTTTCTATAGAATAAAAAGCAGGGAAGTAAAACAGGTCTCTATTTAGAACGAAATACAGTATCTTGGAAAGTAACTAATAATTTGGGATGGCACTTACATCTATGAAAACAGATGCTAGCCCAAAGATGTCTTCTTCACTACTGGAGACCATTAACCCATTCATTAAGGCACTTCTAGTTCATCCAGCTTGAGTGCAAAATTAAAGTGCTTTACAGATCACCACAATTAGCAACCGCTTTGCAAATGACCAGCACAGGTTGACAAGTTACATACAAATTCACTGTGAGAGAACATTATGAACCCCATTCTTGTGGAACAAGAGTACCGAAAGGACAGACACTTAGCACTTGATCACAAGGGTACAATTATCTCTTCAGTCAAGAAGCAATGCAAAAAAGTTTAGCTTTAAGGAGACTTGCCACAGGACTGAAGGGTGAACAGCCCTGACAAAGAGTAGAGAGAAAAAAACGCTACTGGACAGCCAGCAAAGCTGCAGATTTGAAGGAAACTTTCAACCACTGATTAGAACAGTGGTGGGCAACCTGAAGTCCACAGGCTGCACGCAGCCCAGCAGAGTAACACACAGGCTGGCCACAAGATTGTTTAACTCGAGTCCACAGGCATATCTTCCTTCGGCGCTCATTGGCTACTGTTCGTTATTTCTGGCCAACAGGAACAACCACCACCAGGAAATCCCTGCACCATGTGGTATATCCCACAATTCCCATTGGCCAGGAATGGCAAACCGTCACCACTGGGAGTTGCAGGTGGATCTACCTGTAGACACAAGATCAAAGACCTTTCTGGTGGCCCACCAGCAACTTACTCTGACAGGTTGCACGCAGGGTGTGGGCCACAAGCTGCCCACCAATGAATGAGACTATAAAGTGAAAGAACAGAAGGCAATACCTTTTTGTGTAGTCCTTTTAAAGTATAAAATATTAAAACACCCATTTTCATTTGCTTATACTGACCCTGCTTTTTCCCCAGTGGAACTTCTGTCAATCCACACTTGCAAGTACACTTGAAATATACAATGAAGAGAACAGAGCACCCTAAAAATAAATACCAAAGATACCTACACCTTATTACTAACATAGCTAGAGCACAACATCAAGGCCCTCAAAATGAAGCTATACTGCAAGCTTCTTAACATCCCCTACATGGCACATATAAGTAATGAAGAGGTCAGAAGCATCAACTCAGCAATGGGACCTCATCACGACCTACTATCCAGAGCGAAAGAGAGCAAACTAAGATGGTATGGACACACAATGAGATCAGGACTGTCCAAGACCATACTGCAAGGCACAGTTAATGGTAAAAGGAGATGTGGCAGACAGAAAAAGCAATGGACAGACAACATTAAAGAATGGACAGGGATGACCTTTGCCACAACTCAAGAATTGGCACATGACCGCCAAAAATGGAGAGACACTATAAAGAACATTGTGATGAAGGCACCCCAACGACCTCGGTCAAGGGACTGATGATGAGTCAAGGACTAAAACTATTCCAAAGGTTGCACTCAGAAGTTAAACAAAAATATTTAAGTCAGAAGTTGAGGGCACTGAATGACTTTTCACTACTGTCCATTCCATCTCAGCATTCCACAACAGGACTATGGTGCATCAGCTGTGCGAAATGCAGAAGATTGCTCCGTCCTATTTTGTCTGCCTGAAAAGGGCCTCTGTTTCCAGTGTCACTAATCTGGCATGGCTTCAGGAGCTCTCCATTTTAAAATAGATGAAAAACACCAGAAAGAGAAAAAAAAAATCTAGAAAAAGCCACAGGAGAAAAGGGAGATAGTGGGGGTCAAGACAAAAGGGAATAGGGATGCATTATTTTTAAAAATAAGTTACAAAGAAGGCAATGAGATGTCGAAATTGTAATTATGTTTCCAGCAGGAACAAAGTTATTTCTTTATACTGTCAAACTTTAGAGCTGTAAATCAAGAGTACAACTCCACCAGCAGTACCAGTGGTAGACGCAGTACTGTAATCTGGATTCCATAACAGTAAATAAAGGTTTGACATCATACTTCCATTTACAGGATACTATCTTCTACTGTTACTACCCACTTATCATTAATTAGCGTTACACGTTTCTGCTATCCAGAAAGAACCCAGGAGCAGAGGATTAGGTACTTTTGTGTTGTTTTCAACCCAAGCTCTCTAGCTACGAGAAGGCATTGTGTGCCTCCCCACTTAAGTGTTCCGTCATCACTGCTTTCATGTCTTCTTTCCCCTCCTAAATCCCCATACTAACATTTATAGACTTCAACCAACCACTCACATCAAAGCATGTACTATGTTAACTTGGTCAAATCAAAGTTGCACCTTTAAACTTAAAAACAAAGTTACACACTCAATGCTCAAGTTATCAACTTTTAAGGAACTTTTTGGGGGGACGAGGGGGAGGCACCTTGGTTATCTTCTCTTTCCAGAAGGAGCAAGATTTTAAAAAGCTGATTTGACAATGTCATTTAGCGATTGCTTATGATTTCAATGAGTTAAAATGACACATCCACATATTTGTCATTTTATTAAAAGCTACAATGGCGACATTACATAAAATTCACAATACAGATTTGCTCCAGCAGGATATGCTTTAAATGAATGGATTTGCTTCAAACTAGGCTCACATAAAAAAATATTGTGGTTATTTGGCAAAAGACATTTGAAAACTATCTAGTCAACGGGGTAAATATACTGTTCATGATTTTGGAAGAAAAAATATTTTGAAACAGACTTAACTTCAAGAAGGTACAGTTTTATTGTTGAAAGTAAATTCTCTCTAACATGAGACAACTCTCTCAATTAAGGGGTGGGGCTTGCACAAAATATATTTCCAACAATTTGCACAAATCCAATCACCTACTTTCATTTTTCAAACTAAACATCAATTCGTAGGCTTGAAGGAGGAAAAATCACGCCTTATTTTCCATTCTCTGTACATGAAAATATCAAAGGAAAAAATTCTGCTTTTTTCCAGAGTGACTAATTTGAATACCAAACAAGAATTTGGCTTTTAGTGTACACTTTTCATACAATTAAAAAAATATATTTAGAAGGGTGGGAAAAGAGGATTTGGAAGACTAACTCAAAAGGCAGATGTCACAGAAAATAGTTTATCACCAAATATTGTTCAACATGATAACACAAATCAAAAATAGATGGCAGCATCTAATCATTTTTTAAATTTATTCTTTAAGCCCCTCCTTCTGGAGTCTCATGATTATATGAGGAAAAAGTCAAAGTTGAAGTGGAGAAAGAACCTAGATCTTTTGCTTGCAGAGAAGTTTGAAAAGGCTAAAGCCTAAAGGCTCACACCTGCATTCAAAAACACATACCAAGATCTCGTTCTGGGGAGCCTGACTATTTTTAAATGTTTTGGTTGGTAATTGTTAGGTTTCACGTGTTCCTTTATATCCAGCTGCGTAGCAAAGAAGCAGTCACAACCATCTCATGAACTCTGCCCTCACCGAGGAAAGGAGGTCAGAACCACCACGAGACTTAAAATGCAAGCTTCTTCTCTACTGACCTAAAAAAAGAGTGGGGGTGGGCACAATTCCTGGCTACCAAACCTATCGCTTTAGTTTGAGGTGCAATTCTGATTTGTCTTTTAAAAAGCTTTCACTTCAAATAGTGGCAGCACACTTCATAAACTGTCTCATTTTTGTACAGTAAACCCTCAAGACACATGCAACTTGATTGCATGTATCTTGGGTTAACACAACTGCCATGCCTGTAGGGGCAGCAGCTATGAGTCAGGCTGCCATGCCTCATAGGAGCAATGAAACTGCTCTTGACTGACTCTTGGCTGCCACGCCAATAGGAGCAATATCCCAGTTACCAGAGTGGCAGCGAGCTAGGAACCAGGCAGCATCCTGGCTCCTGCTCCCCTCCACTTGCAGAGCAGGGAAACTGACCAGGGCAGCAGCATTGGTCAGTTTCCTAGCTCCAAGGAGTGCAAGTGAGCTGACAGCCAGGCTGTCCTTGGTTCTGAGCTCTCCTCCACTGTCTGGAGCCAGCAAACTGACCAAGGCTGCTGCCCTGGTCAGTTTCCAGGGTCCAGCAAAGGGCAGTGAGATGGGAACAAGGTTGCCCCCTGGTTCCCAGCTCCCTGCCACTTTGGGAGCTAGGAAGCTGACTGGCCCTGGTGGGCCAGTCAGTTTCCCGGTTCCTGCAAGACTAAGGGAACCAGGCAGCCGCCTGTTTCCCCGTCTTCCCTCAACTTGTGCAAAAATGTGAGTTATACAGGAGTTGCAAGAACACAGCCCCCATGTAACTCGAGAAATTACTGCATTCTAAAGCTTGACTTCTCATTACATATTTAGTTGCAAATCTGGAAGAGTAGATATGTCTCCAAATGTACTGCCTCCTTAGATCCACTACCATGGAGCATTTATGTGTGACAATCACTGTATCCATTTCTAAGATGACAGCAGTTAAGGAATAGTTGTATCATCCTCTGATTCAACATTTTACTCAACCAGGTGCTTTGAAATGGGTTCCATTGCTTTGTAACAACAGCCACATAAACTGCTTAGTCCAGTGCCTCCCAAACTGTGCCACAGAGGGGTTTTAAGCACGTCACGGAAATTTTGCCATCATTAAGAGAATTTCTATTTAGTAAAATAATCTTTAATTATATTCTTTGGATTTCATTTTTTCCTTTATATTTTCCTTGCTACATTAGTAATTTCTGCTTTTTTCAGTCAGAGTGCTCTCATACTGAGCCTCACCTTTGACCAGTCAAAACCTGCACCATGGAGCAGTTTTGACAACAACATATTTGCAAGCAATTGATGCTGGCTTGACTTGATTTCACAGCACTTGGCTTGATAAGAAAAACCAATTTCACAGCATTTGGTTTGAAAGTTTATTTCATAAAAAGAGCAGACACTTTTCCTCTTATTGAACTCTCTCTCTCTCTTGACATGTGAAACAGCTACAATCTATATAGTACTGGCTGCGTACATCTATAATTTGCCCAAAATTTGTGTGGATGTGCAGGGCACCTCAGGTTCCTGAGCTCTGAGTGCAGTGGGTGTACTGCCAAGAGTGGATACAAAGATATCTGCAAGGAAAATACCAGCTTTAATGGCACTTTGAAGCAGTCACAATTATATTTACTTAGTACCTGTACTACATTGTATGTAATTGGAAAGTGTGACAACTCAAACTTTTTTTACTCTGTTCGATTTTGTTTCTTCCTTTAAATTCATATACTTTTTTCCCCATTTAAACATTAAAAATTCAATTTCTCTACATTTTGTCTTACTGGTTTCAATCTTTCAATCCAGTTTTCTTGCAGAAATTCACTCAATAATGGACACATTTTTGAAAAAAAAAAAAAAAAAAAAAAAAAAAAAAAAAAAAAGATATTCCATCAGAAGATCTGGTGGATTTGCAAAATAATGAATCTGCAAAAAAGAAGACCAAGATACAAATAATTATAACAATTACATGGCATTTGGAGTCACTTGGTTTGGTGATCTTGCTACTCCTTTGCCTCTTATTTGCTGGGTTAAGTTACCAAATGAAGCCATGGTTCCTATTAATGTCATGTCGTGGAACTGAAAAGGACCTTGAGGTCATCAAGTCCAGTCCTCTGCACTTACAGCAGGACCTAACACCATCCCTGATAGATTTTGTCGTGAATCTAACCTGCCCCAAACACTGTAAAGGCCGCCTCAAGGACTGAACTCACAACCCTGGGTTTATGAGGGCAATGCTCTAACCACTGAGCTCTCCCCCCGCATTCCAAGCGAGCTGAAATGACATCTCTCCACAAACCACCCAACTTACCTCCAAAAGGACAGGAATTACTTTAAATGGTTGCAAGAACCAAGTGCAACAAAGTTGTCCCATAACATCAGTGAAAGCATCAGATTAAGCACAAGAGGCCAGCTTCAATGTGCCACATTGAGGCTTTTTGGCTTTATCACACTATTGCTGACACCCTTATTCTGCCAGCCCACTAAGAAATTATCCACACAATAGGCCTAGAAGCAGCAAACAAGGTAGCAAGAGCTCCCCTTCCCAATATCATCATCAGACACATTGAAGGCATGTCAGATGATACAGAAACAACACTGATTTCTCAAAGAGGCAGGAAAACTTCCCCTTCAAACTAACAAATATACAAGCGTTGACAGTAGCGAACAGGTACCTGCAGTTGCTCGGCTTGCTGAGAGAGCATTATTTATTCTGCAAGGAACTTCCACAGAAAACAAATGGGGGAGGGAATATTCAGAGTGCCAGATGAATATTTTAGGACCAGAATTTCACTGAAGGACTGCATAAGCATATGCACAGATGGTGCAGCAGCAATGGCAGGGAATGTAAAAGGCTTTGCGTTGAAAGTACAACATGCAAATTTGACACCATTCAACCAAGGATTGAACAGACTGGGAGTGGCTTGCCAATTACAAAAGCCATTTCTCTGCTCTTGATGTTCACACCTTCACATTAGCTACTGATAATGAGCTGCATCCTCCATGACTGAACTGACTTTGTCAACTCTGGCCTTCCTCTTGACTGGGACTCCCTCCTTTTGATAAGCCCATATATTTAAACCCTCCTCTGGAAGTCCCCACTCATGCATCTGACCAAGTGGGTTTTGCCCATGAAATCTTATGCTCCAAAATATCTGTTAGTCTATAAGGTGCCGCAGGACTTCTTGTTGTTCATGAAAATCCAGAAATCCAAATTGCTCACTGCCTTCTACATAGGGGGGCTCTCATATCCAATGGCTTGCCAGCTGAGCTGAGATCCAAACCAAATGAAGTTGTGAAAATGAGTCAATTTCATCAAATCCAGACCGCTTCAGCCAGAACTTTTTTCTATTTTATGTGAAGACAGGAACCAGGACATCAATCCATTCTCCTTCATACTGAAGTTTGCTGGCTTTCAGGGGGCAAACTTCTGTCAAGATTTATGAACCCAGGGAAGAACTGAGGCAATATATGTGCAATCAGATTCAGCACATCTATTTATTGCAAGATGAATACTAGCTGGGAAAACTGGCTTACTTGGCTTATGTATTTGAGCACCTAAATGAACTGAATCGGAAGCTGAAAGGACACAATGAGAACACAGACAAACTAAATGGGTTCCAAACAAAAACTATGGAAAGAAGAAATAGGTCATGGTTTACTCCAGATATTCAAGTGAGCTTCTAGCTCAGGCCAAGATGAATTTACTTCAGGACAAGCTCAGGCATTATTTCAGATCATCTGGAATGGAGCAGTTCAATTGGATTCAAAATCCCTTTGATTTTTTTTTCCCCTGAAGATTATGCAATGAGTTTCTCTCTGAAGGCAAAGGAAGAATTTTGGAAGGTCAGGTATGATCGCACCTTTACACTCAAATTTAGACAAATTCTGTTGGATCAATTTTGGCTGCAAGAGAGAAATGAATATCCACTGATTTAAAAAAAAAAAAAAAAAAAAAAATCAAGCAATAATGGTTCTACTTCCATTTTCAACCACCTGCCATTGTGAACTGTTTCTCTTCATTATCACTTATAAAAAATTTAGACGAGATTACGTTTAAAAAGTATGCATCAGGAGCTCTATGTAGGTCTTTCCAGCATAGAGACTAATATTGAACAGCTGTGTTCATTAGGAGAAGCTCATATTTCACATGCAAATTCTAGTCAAAAATAAAGTCAATTATTGTTTTCATTATATTGCAATGTGTGTTTTATTTTGAAATAAGGATTATTTCTTGCAATATTTTATGCTATTTTTCAATTTTGATGCGCCATGAAGAGTTTGGGATCTTAAAAGTATGCTGCAAGATTAAAAAGTTTGGGCGGCACTGTTCTAGACTATGGCTGCCCATCTCAGGGTGTCCAGGAAGACCACTCTTGATAAGGATCGAAACACTGAGGTGAGGGGACACAGGAGTATTAACTAAGCTAACCCCTGGCTGCTTTCTACTTCCCATCACAGATTTCTCCCCAGAATCCTCCCTTCACTCCCAATGAAAAGGCCAGGGAGGAAAAGGTGAACAAGGAGTCTCTGCTCAGCAACAAGAGGGGAAGATTTTTCTTCATCAGCTGCACCCTGCCTCAGAATCACAAAGTTCAGTAGCTCTTCAAACCTGGCATTCTGATAACTCAAACTGAAAGTGCCCTCAGTATCTCAACAGGTAACTGGGATACACAGGTAAATCTGTGTTGATGCAATAGGTACAGAGCTAGCTGGTATCAAAGTGGAACACACTTGGTGCAAAAGATCTAGATACTGCGGCACTCAGTGCCGAGGAGAAATGCCAAAGGGACACTACAGAGGGCTGTATCTTCTCAGCCAGTTAAGAAGATACCACCTATACTGAAATTCAAGTTGGTACCAGGGAGCCAAAAGGGCTCTCTCAGAGGCTATGTCTAGATTACAGGGATTTGTTGACAAGTTTGTCATAGGACATCATCCTAAAATACTTCAGTTAACAGACTGTGGCCAAATTTCAAAGCAGGATTGCAAGAATGATCCACTCTGTTGACAGAGCGCAGCCAGAATGCCCAGCAGCTCTGTCAACAAAACAGCCAACCAGAAGCCCTGTTTGTTGATGCTTGGCCCCCCCAAAACATCCAGAGTAGCTTTCTGTTGACAGGAGGTGTTACGCCTTCTGGGGAGCAGGATAAAACTGTCAACAAAAGTGCTGTGTTCTCTTGATTTACTGTCAACAGAACGCATTGGGAATCTGGATGATCCTCCCCAGGTTTTGTCATCAAAATGCCAGGTTCTCTCTCTCTCTTTTTTTTTTTTTTTTTTTGGACAAAACTCTCTAGTGTAGACATAGCTAGATTGTTGGCCACATTCAAGTGAAACCAAGACAGACCATGCATCTGAGGACTTATCTCTGGAATCAACACTCTCAACATGGAGTGCATCTGCACCAAGCAGAAAATGTATGGCTAATTACCTCCAAACACCACTTTTTTTTTTTTTGTTTGTTTAAAAAAAAAGGGGGGGGGGGAGCCACTACACAGTCAACTCCCTGCCCCCAACCTCCTCCCACACTTCTCCCCCACTGGGGTTCTGCAGGTCCCTCCTGCTTCTAACAACCTTTTAAATCTTCTTGTTCCAAAACAAACAAGACCATTTTTTTTTCAACCTTCCCTGATAGTTCATGTTTTCCAGACCGCTAATCATTTTGTTGCTCTTCTCTGGACCTTTTCCCATCTGTCCACATGTTTCCTGAAACATGGCTCCCAGACTGGCCAAAGTACACTACTTAAGGCCTAATCAGCACAAAGCGTGGAAAAATTACTTTGCATATCTTGCACCCAACACTCCAGTTAATATGCCCAACAAAGATTTTTTTTTCTGCCAGTGTCACACTCTTGACTCATATGTAGCTTGTGGTCTATTCTGACCCCCATTGATTCTTTTCCTGTAGTATTCCTTACACATCAGAAATTTCTCATTTTGTATGTGTGAAAGTGCAGTACATTACATTGGTCCTTGTCCAGATCATTCTGAATCAAGATCCTATCCTGCAAAGCACTTGCAACCCCTCCAAGGTTAATATCCTCTGAAAACTAGGTGTTCTCTCTATACCATTATTCAAAATAGATAAAACTTTAGAATGCTTACTTCTCTCTCCACCTTATTTAGAACACTCACTTTCTGCAAGTTCTGAAAGTACCAAGCACCACAGATACTGTATGTTATAAATCAATTAGGCATAGATTACTATTTATTGAATACTATGTTTGGGAACGAGTAAAGAGAAAGCAGATTTCAGAAACATGGATGCCGAGAGCCATTGCACAAAGGAAGACCACCACTTCTGTTAATACTACACAACAGAGATTGAGCCCCAGGTGTTCTCTCTTTTAGTGCTTAGTCATTAATAGTGCCTCTGCTTTTCTTCACAACAAGGTTAGGAGAATGTCGTGTCTGAAATATGGTAGCCACAAGTACAAGATACATGGGATCAGACTTCTTTGCACCCTCTTACATCACCACCTTGTCAGTAACAAACACACCTCTGAGTTTAGACGACTTCACTTCCTAGTGCAAAGACGTGTTAACAGTGAGTATATTCAAACCAACCGTCTAGCTTGCTGTCGTACCTCATTTATCAGTAACATGCATGTAGCCATCATCTGATTGGTAAACTTTTGATTCGTTATACCTTTTATCGTGTAATTCGATAATAATGGGGAAAAATGTAGCAAGTAATATAGCTATTGTTTTTTCAGGTTAAGTACTACATGACAAGAAAACATCTGCTAGCATAGCATACCAGCTTACGCTACATACTTTACAGATTTATAGCTAAAGCACTATCAAGCAGACAAGTGTCTCAAAATTCCTGAGAGGGTGATCTACTGCAGAGCCTAAAAAAACTTCAGGTCTAAGATCAATGTTTCTACTGTTAACAAAAAGGCATACTCATAGTTCTTCCTATTAATAAGTTTTCCAGTGCCCCCCTTCCACAAAAGCACTTATGCAAAAAAGCAGCCCTACTGAAGTCAGTGTAATTACATTAAGGGTTTGGAACAGGTCCCATACGAGGAGAGGCTAGAAAGACTGGGACTTTTCAGTCTAGAAAAGAGGAGACTGAGGGCTGATATGATAGAGGTATATAAAATCATGAATGGTGTGGAGAAAGTGAATACAGAAAAGTTATTTACTTGTTCCCATAATATAAGAACTAGAGGACACCAAATGAAATTAATAGGTAGCAGGTTCAAAACTAATAAAAGGAAGTTTTTCTTCACACAGCACAGAGTCAACCTGTGGAATGCCTTACCAGAGGATGCTGTGAAGGCCAGGACTCTAACAGAGTTTACAAAAGAGCTTGATAAATATTTGGAGGTTAGGTCCATAGATGGCTATTAGCAAGGGGTAAGGTGTGATGACTAGCCTTTTGTCAAAGGCGGGAGATGGATGGCAGGTGACAAATCGCTTGACCATTGTCTTCGGTTCACCTCCTCTGGGGCACCTGGCACTGGCTACTGTCGGCAGACAGGATACTGGGCTAGATGGACCTTTGGTCTGACCCAGTATGGCCGTTCTTAGGTTCTTACATAAGAACATGCTTAATTTTCTCAGCTTTAAGTCTGAACTCTAAACTTATTTTCTTGTTGCTTTAAAAAGTGAGAAATTTAACCATAAAAACAACATTGACATTATAAGCATAGTGGTATACACTAAGAGAAAAAGAGATAACCTATCCCTGCCTTATTCTGCTACTTACTGAACTCATCTCATGACATTATGTCCAAAACCGAAGTATAATACCTGGAGCGGAGACTTCTGTTACTACTCCTATCATATGTCTAGAACGCTATTATGCGCTATAGAATAGTTTCAAAGCAAAATTGCATTTAGTAGATTATTCCTTTTTATTACTACCCCCCACAAAAGGGGAAAAAAAAATCAAAAATATACATAGCCTCCCCACCACCGCCAAGGCATTCTTACTTTTGACTAGTGCTATTCTGCCAGGTGGCAACAGAGACAGAGGAAAAACAGCATAATGAATAATTAAGCATTTTCTACCACTATGCATATTTAAAAGTTCTCAATACTAACATTTGGGCATCTTAGTGGTGAAATAAGTCTTACAAACGAACACAATCAGTGAAGCACAAATAAGTCATAGAACATACTAAGGATGTAGATAGTGTTTTAAGTTCCCACTCAAAAACGTAAAATTATATTGGTTAACTGTTTCTTCATTAACAAATTCACAATCTGCATCTGGCTTTGGGGGAGCCCACGCTCCTCATCCAACTGTTCCAGTAGATCCAGTGGGTCCTGGGCAAACCAACTACTGCAAAAGAAAGAGCTGGGAGGTGCCCCACACCATCAGCACGGGCTCATTCAGCAATGCCCCGAGCCATGAAGTGCTGCAAGTTCCAAACACTCCAGTATTGCTGAAGCATTCTTAATGTCCACATTATTACAATATCATGAAATTTTACCAATTTCTTTTAAATGTTAACTGTAATATATTAAACTGTTCAGTATTAATCTCTACATCCCTAAAATATACCGGGGTAAGTTTTAAGAGTGCTAATAGGGTTAAAAATGCTACTGTTAATATACAGAATAGCTACAACACTACCTAGCTACTGGAAAGAAGGTATCAAGAGGTGCCACTGTTTCTGTGCTTCTTATTCTAACATTTTAACTGAAGTATAGCAGTCATCTGTTCAACAAGCTTAAACTTTTTTAATTTTCTTTTAAAGACAATATCTTTAACTTATGTAAACATTCCTTTAAAAATGTACTGTCATCTCGAACTATATGCTGCACTTATGAAGGAAAGAAGATGTAGTTAAAATTCCAAACACTAATTACAACAAAACAAATTAATTAATTATGCTTGAATTTTAAACAAGTAATATAGAAAAGCCTACAATTAGAATACAATGACTATAATCAAATGCTAAACCTCAGAGTTTCAGCCAGTCACCTGGAGGGGTAGGGAAGGAATATTTTCATCCCCAAACCGAACTGGACAAGCATATTCTGAGATCTTCTGCCTTCCTCTGAGGCATCACAGATTAGCCAGAGCCGGAATCATAACACTAGATGGGGTGGATCAGCGCCCCAAGATGATACCGAGAATCTGATGAAGAAGGGATATTGCCTTCCAGTCAGATTGACAGAGACCTCGAGGAGTTTTCACCATGGGGAGTGGATTACTAGAATACCTGCACCTCCAATCCCTGCCAGTGCACAGGCCTCAGGCACTTGATACTTTCCTTTTCTCTGCCACTTGCATGCAGTTTAGGACATGCCTCCTGTGCATCTGGCACTGAGATCGCCCTGCTCCTGAGCAGTCCAAAGACTCAGGCCAGCACTTCAAGAATAGCTGTGCAGATTATGTTTGATATTGCAGCTTGAGTTATCAAGTCCACTTTCCCCAGGCTCCAAAGCCTGGTTCCACATCATCTACACAACTATTTTTAGCAAGGTAGCACAAGACATTAGCACAAGTTTAAACACCCACACTAGAAAGCTCATTCCTGGATGACATGTAGACACATCTTAAGTCTTCCGAGAACTGAAATGCTTGGGTCTATATAGTGAAGTGCAATGGTTTGTGATATGTAGATCAATGATCTGATCGTGCCTTTTGACCATGAACTATGAATTCTTAGTGCTCCATATTCTCCTATTTTGAAATGTTAACGGTAAACTTTCAACAAGTTGGCCTGATCTCAAAATAGTCAATTTCAAGTAAATATTTGCCTGTCAAGATGCAATGTTTATCACTAATGAATTCTGCCTGCAAGCCAGGACGACTTGCAGAAAAAAGAGCAATCAGTAACCTAAGCACTCTCTGGTACTTGCAGATTAAGTAATTTATATTTATGGTGTTAGCTGCATTAATGTTATTACAAAAGTTGACATTGGCCAGGAAACTGCTCCCATATCTATACCAACAATATCACCACAGAACTTATCCACACCTATCGGGGCTCTTTCACCACATCTACCACTATAATATATGCCATCATATGCCAGCAATGCCCCACTGCAATTTACATTGGCCAAACTGGACCGTCTGTGTAAAAAATTAAATAAAAATAAATAAATAAACGGACAGACATCAGGAACAGTAACATACAAAAACCTGTAGAACACTTCAATCTCCCTGGACACTCAGTAACAGATTTAAAAGTAGCAATCCTTCAACAAAAAAACTTCAGAAAAAATCAACTCCAAAGAGAAACCTCAGAGCTGCAATTCATTTGCAAATTTGACACCATCAACCAACAGCAGGTGAACAGATTGGGAGTGATGGCCCATTACAGATGCAGCTTCTTGATCCTCACACCTCCACATTAGCTAATGGGCCACATCCTCAGTGACTGAACAGATCTTGTCAACTCTGACCTTCCCCTTGACTGAGGGTCCCTCTTTAAACCCTCCTCTGAACCCCTCCCCCCATGCATCTGATGAAGTGGGTCTTTGCCCATGAAAGCTTATGCTTCAAAATATTTGTTAATCTATGAGGTGCCACAGGACTTCTTGTTGTTTTTGAAGATACAAACTAACTCGGCTACCCCCAGATACTATTTTCAAAGTGTACTTAATTAAAAAAAAAAGACAAGGTGTGAAGGAATCCTTTTTGTTTATTGTTACTGGCTATAAAGTTATTCAGAGTTTTAGGATAAAACATAAGCCATGGCTAAAACATCATTAAGTTACTCCCAGGAGTGCTGAAAACAGATTTTGCCAAGTTATTCTTAAAAAAAAAAGGTAGCATGAAAAAAAACTGCTCCCACAGGAAAAGCAGATATTTGGGACCAAATGAGAAAAAAAGGAGCTGTCTCGATGAAGTATAGAACAGTGGCCCCAACAAACTCATTGCTTTATTAGTGTAACAGGGGAAGGTAAGGAATTATCCATCCAGGGTATGTTAATTGTTACTAACGCAGGGGGGAGAAGCCAAAAAAAAGGGCAGCAGAGCACGTCCTAAACCACTGCTTCTCTGGAGGCTTGTCTACACTACCACCTTCCTTCCATAGGCAGCACTTCATTAGTAAGCTCCCAACACCCTAATTACCATCCTTCCTTTGAAGGAAGGTGGTAGTGTAGACAAGCCCAAGAAGTAAGAGAGTGGAAGCAAGAAACAGAAGGCCCAGGTTCAAGTGAAGGGCAATATGGGTAAGAGCAACACTAATGTGCCATGTGGAACAGACAAGACAAAATTTCTTTGGGGGGAATGCAGATGTGGTATGTCATTGTTAGCCGGTGGCCAGGTAATGTGCAGTGAGGTACTCCCCTGGGTCCTAAACAACCCAGTTTTTTTTACTGTTACAGCAGGCAGCTCCTAGCACTCTCACCCACAGCCAGGCTGTAGTAACCAAACAGTTAAAGTTCTTTTTGTTGTGCCGGCTGTGTTGCAGTAACAAAAGGGTTAACAAAATGGTTAGGCTCAGAGCTTAACTAGTTACAAGTTTATTTAAGCTACAGTTATAAGCGTGCGGTTACAAAAGGCTATTGTTTACTTCTTATATGCTAGCAAAGTACAGGTGTTAACAAGTTACATTACAATCCAATACAAAGATATGTTACCATTTAACACAATGATATCTTGGCACAATGACATTTAGTTACAGAGCTCTATTCTTTAGCTGTGCACAAAAAAAAGTCAGAGACCTAGCATGGGTGTATCTTACCCTCTCTGCGTCTCTCGATACCAGCGTAGCCAAGCCGGATCGGTCACTCAATTCCGTGGAAAGAAGAATACGAGGTTGGGCGTCCCCAGTTGTGGACCTCGGGAGGCAATCACCTGACCCGACCAGCAGGTAGTTGGTGGAGATGCACTCAAAGTTAGAGTTGTGCTGGACCCATCTTTTATACCCCTTTTGGGTTATGTAATCTCTTATCTATGGTGCCAGATCATACTGGTCTGTCTTTGTGACGCCAGTTTGTTACAAGGGCATTTCTACTTAGTTTGCACTTGTAAGACATGAGATAAGCAATTTAGGAGTACAGGACATTCTTTTGTGCGGGCGGGGCACGTCCCCTTCTGGGTGATTGTGTGTGCGCGCATCATATTGATCAATGCCAGCTGGGGTGATTTCTCAGGGTCCCCCCACCTCTCATGTTGACAGTCTGGGCTGTTAGCCTTCTAGCTGTACTTTCTGCTTCTTAGGGTCACGATAAGCTAGCATATCTGGGCCTCAATGAGGGCATCAAAGACTGTGCTGTCAGCAGCCATTTCCGTGCCCTGTGTGCTTCTCAGTGGTGGGGGGGGCAACGAGCAAGCTGGCTTGTAAGGGGGAGACTGTCTGGCTACATTCCACCCCCTGATGCACCACACTACATCCCAAAACGCAAGGTGGTGGTGATGCCAGCACCTTTTGACCTCCTTGGGGGAAGTTTAAAAGTGCCCAATGATCCAATCAGTATGTGGGGAATCGCGGAACTGGCTAGGATTACTTGTCAGCTCCATGTATCGGATTTGCGTGGAGGAGATAGCCATATTAATTAGTCTCCTGACGATGCACAGGGTTATACAAAACACAACTACTATGATAAGCACAATTAAAATAGTGGTTACAATAGAATGCAGGAATGGAGTAAGAGAAAATTATAATTGTTGAGCTAACCATTTTAACCATGAGATCTTTTTATTTTTAGTTACAGCATGTAAGATTTTAACTGCATCTTTGATGGCAGATACATCCTGTTTAATTTGTTTTGAGTGTTTACCTAAAAGCAGTAAGATTGGTTAATTACAGCACACACTTTTCCTTGTTGGGCCAGGACTACATACTTTGAGACCCACCCATCCCTTGCTGACACTCAGACAGAGAACAATTAGACAGGAAGGCAGATGGGAATTATGGTGTAATCCAGAAAGTTTAAACCGGAAGTAGGTGAAGTACTAGAGGTATTTTTCACATCACCTAGAATCAGTCTTCAGGCATCAGAAAAATTTCTTAGACTTGTTTGGTCTACACTACCAGTGGCCATACATCTAGCATACATGCAACTTCAGCTACAGGAATAGTGTAGATGAAGTCAACATTCAGATGTACTTACCACTGTGCTCTCATTGTGGTTATTCAACAGCTGGTGTTCACCTATCAACTCCACCTGCACTTCTCATTCCAGTAGGACACTGGAGTTGACGAGAGAGCAGTCAATTTATCATGTTTACATTATAAATGACAAATCAATTCCCACTGGATCAATCACTGCACATATATCTGGCAGCTAGTGTAGACAAGCCCCAAGTTCTTTGAATTTTGTTTTGAACTCAGAACTTTCCTCATTTTCACTAGTGCAAGTACTTGGGATCCAATCTCACAAGGAGGCTAATCACTTGAGTAAAAGTTACAGGAATGAGCCCTAAAATAGATTTTTTTAAAGACTTGATTTGTTCCTGCAGCTTATTTCTCACCAGACAATGTTTCTGGTATTACAAGTGACTGCTGTGAAAGTGATTATGTCATCACAAAGAAAGGATTAGTGACTTCAGGTGAGAAAAACAGGATTTCATCTTCTCCTGCTGCATAGGCAAGAAATACTTTTTTATGAAGCAATCTTTAGTTGATGAGAAATATATAAAGATATGTTTTCTGAAACAGTGCTTCTCTTTATCATCAATATAAAAATTGAAAATGCAATGCAGCTTTGTTTCTAGTCTCCTCGAGCTGTAAAAAGCAAATGATTTGGTTATCATGCTCGTGAATTCCTTTAAGAGGTTTTTAAATGAATGCCAGATTTTCATGTTAGTAGCAAACCACAAAGAACAGTTGTGTTGGCTGATAAAAATATTCTTCTCCACCCTAAAAATATGCACTTCAAACCACCACATTTTTTCCAATGCAGGAAATTGTTTCAGATTAAGAAATGTATTTACACCTGAATATTTATTCAGCGCTGATACCATGATTTTCTTTCTTTGTTGCTTAAAATGGTCAAGTGATCTGTAACAAACGCATGTATTTTTACATACTTGTTAAGGTTAAAAAAATATTTTTAGATAAGTGTGATACATGACAAAAGCAACAGAAAATAAACGTTAAAAATTAAGCTTGCTAACAGCTCATGAGTGGTAGAGTGATACCATACCAGACTCATGTTAAGGAAAGCTGTGTAGTTCTCCTAAGGCACACTGGCTATTTCACCTCCTAGTTGCAGCCAAGACACACTAAGAGGTGCAACCCTTGCACTTATTTTCACAAGTGCTTAAGGCCATACTGCAAATGCTGCTCATGCCAAGGTCCACTAACCCTTCCTCCCCAGAAGCCCGAGCATCCCAGCACTGGGGTGAGCCCCAGCCCCCTCGAAGCATGGAGAATTCTGCCTAGTCCGGTTTGTAAATTGGCCCCGCAGGGCGGGCTGGGGCTACCCCCAACGCAGCGCGGGGCAGCAGCGGCCAGCGTTGGACGCCTGTTCCCGGCCCCGGAGGGAGGCGGCTCAGCCCGCGCCACAGCACAGCTCAGGGTGAGGGAGGCAGCGCACGCCGCACGCCTCATCCGGTGCAGGAGGGAACGAGCCGCTCCGGGGGGTGGCGGGCGGCCCAGGTGTTGCCGGGCTGCAGCCGCCCGTGGCGGGGGGGCCGGGCGCGGCGCGGCGCGGCGCGGCCATAGCTCACCTCGGCGGCGGGGATGTTCACCACACCTGTCGATCGCCGCTTCTCCCGCAGCTTCCTCTTCTCGATCTGCCCCTTCCCCTTCCTGGCGCTGGGCCCCGAGCTCTTCCCCTTGGCCGCCGCCTTCTCCTCCTCCGGGGAACCGGGCGCGGCGGGGGGCTTCCCCGCGGGCTCGGCCGCTCGGCCCCCGGCGGGGCACGGGGGCTCCTTGGCGCCCGCTCTGGCGGCCAGGGCGAGGCAGTTCACGCCGGGAGCCGGGGCGGCCCGCTCCGGGAGGGGCGGCGCGGCGGCCGGGCCGGCGGGGTGCGCGCTGCTGTTGAGCTCGGCGGCGGCGGGAGCTTTGCCCTCACTCCCGGGCGCCGGCGCCTGCTTCGCCCGCATCTTCTCGCGCTTGGCTTTCCACTCCTCCAGAAAGTCCGTGGTGCTGCCCCCGCCGCTCCGGTAGCCGCCGGACGCCATGTTCCCAGCGGGGCAGACGGGCGGCCCGGGCACCACAGCCTGCCGAGAGCACCGGGAGGGTGAGCCGGCCCCGCCCCCAGGAGCCCGGCCGCCCTGCGCCCCCGCTAGCGCCGCTCGGCCCTCCCGCCGGCCCCCCGTCCAGGGAACTCAGCCCCCCGCCGGCCCCGCCCCCCCACCAATCATGCGAGCCCCCCCCCGGGAGTCAGCCCCCCGCTGCGATCCCTCCCACTGCCGCCGCCTCGGGATCCCCGCACAGCGCCCTCCCCGGGACCGCCGCACTGATCCCCGTCCGGCCCCCACCAGCCCTCCCGCGGCAAACGCCGCTCAATCCCCGGCAGAGCCCATGCGAACCCAACGCCCCCACCCCCAGAGAGCCCCACGCGAGTCCCACACCGCTCACCCCGCCAACAGTTCCCCTGCCGCGCCGGCGCTGCTCCCGGACCTCGGCTCTGCCCGCCCGGCGCCAGGTGAGCGGCGTTGGCTGCCGCTGCGCTGCGCTGCCCCGCCCGGAAGGAGCCGCTCCGGAGGTTGCCGAGCGCCCTGGGCCAGGAGGTGGCGAGCGCGGGCGGAAGCGCTTTCACCACGGGGCTCGGGGGAGGACCCGGCCGGTGCCTGAGAGCGGCCTCTGCCCCGCCCCCTCCGCGGACAGGACACCTGCCCGGCCGCGGCCCGCCCAGCGTGGCGCCCCAGCACGTGGTGCAGCTGGGTTCTCTGCGGCGCCCCCAGCCCCCCTCTCTGTCAAGGAGCTGGAAATCACCGTGGTTACAGAAACAGCCCTGGGCCAGCCGCTCTGGGGCTCTGCTAACCGGCCCCACACCTCAGAGACGAGTCCCTCAGCTCCTGCCAAGCTCCCCTCTCTGTCAAGGAGTCTGTACAGTACCTGGCACAATCTGATCCTACTCTTCCACGTGCTGCCAGTGTCTACATTGGTGATAACTGTCCTTTGGGGAGCTTTCCAGCCCAGCATCTGTGCAGAAATACTCTCCTTGTGCTTATAGTTCCAATCAGAAAAGGAGGTATATAAACTTACTTGACCACTTCAGAACCTGAGAAAGAGTGAATCCAAAGATTAGTTCTTAACATAATCTTGGTCCTATCCTAGCTACAATAAACAATGGGTTTAATAGTATGTTTCACTGTTATTTTATTCCTTCCACCAAAACATTTTATTGACAGCCTTGTACATACAATAAACTGAATGATACCTTGTAGCATTTTTATCTGGTCACAACTCATACAAATTACCCTGTGTGTGCCATACTAACTTTCTTTTGCTGTCCACAAACTAAGTAAATGACAAACTGAAATTTGTCATTTACATGCATTTCTCCCTCAGAATTCATTTGCTGCTAAAAATGAAAATTTGCCATGGTCAAGACAAGGCACCCCCCCACACGCACACAAACATTGTGACATCTTTCCATTCTAAATAATACTGCAGTAATTCTGTTCTTGAGATTGTAGCTGGGTAGATTTCACTACTGAGCACAGCAAATGGTTTGGTTAAAGCATATAGGGACACCCTGAATTTCAGTAGATCAATTGACAGGAGCTTGCCTGGGAAGCATGATCAACCAAAGTTTTGCTTCTGTGAATATCATAGTAGGTACCCTGAGATGTCATGGAGTTTTCAGACCTTGGTGGTTTTAACATTGTGGAACTTCATGATCCACTTAATCTTGGTTCTCCAGGGGTACTTTTTATTAAATACAAGTATTTGTTTATTTCAGAAGGTTCAGGCATCTAGGGATAATGGGACCTGGAGATGTGGTAGCATGATGTATAAGTTTGTGTCACAAAGTTACTGTGACTGGGCAAGTTGGAGCACATGTCAATGTCACCTATCTTGCTCCTGTCTCATTCAGAAAAGCTGTCATGTAGCACTTTAAAAACTAACAAAATAATTTATTGGGTGATAAGCTTTCCTGAGACAGACTCACTTCAAGTGGGTCTGTCCCACAAAAGCTCACCACCTAATAAATTATTTTGTTAGTCTTTAAAGTGCTACATGACTGCTTTTTTTTGTTTTGATAGCATACAGACTTATGCAGCTCTCTCTCTGTCACTGTGTCATTCAGAACAACAAGAAGTCCTGTGGCACCTTATAGACTACCAGATATTCTGATGAAGTGGGTCTTTGCCCTCGAAAGCTTATGCTCCAAAATATCTGGTAGTCTATAAGGTGCCAGAGGACTCCTTGTTGTTCTCAGAGATACAGACCAACATGGCTACCTCTGTCATACTTGTCTCATTCAGGTTACATTGCTAATTTGACCATCTGGTTAAAAAAATTCTTAATGGATTTTAAAATGGAAAATCTTGGGGAGCGGGGGTTCATTGTGTGTTTAACACAATGGGGCCCCAGACCCTGAGTGGGGCTTCAAGGCACTCTGTCAGTATAAATAATAGACTTAGTCCATGGTTCAACTTTGACCTTATGTACCTCTCCCTGCTCTCCTCTCCAGTGTTAGCACTCTGTCACCTGGCCAACATTCAATGGCCCTCTGGTCATTTAATTCACTTCCAACTTTCACACACTGTGACAGCAAGTGTGAGGAAATAAGTTCAAACTTGACTTGTCAGTCTAGAATGATTCCTGCTAACATTTTTCAAGGCAAAGGAATACTTCAAACCATACAATTTAATCTGGAGGGATAATTAGAAAAACTTTTGATAAGCAGGGTGGTAACTACAGAAAAGTTAATTCTGCACCAGCACTAAAATGATTTACCACAGTATGCACTCAACAATATATGTGTACTAATTGAGCTTTTTCTATTTATCATTTATCAAATGACATTTTTATTAAAAACACAATTTTGTCTGAACCCTCTCAAAAAATATGATGACAATTCTCAGGTTTAGAGGGTATTTTTTGAAGTTGTTTTGTTTTGTTTGAGGAAGAGTTGTTTTTCCACAGTTCATAGAGCTGTCAGTTTTGAAAATGATTGACATTTAAAATCAGTAGAAGTGAGTATCTTTCAGCTGAGTTCTTAATATGGCAGATATTGCTTCTACTCTGCAGAACTCCTCCTGACATTATGCAAAGAGAGGAAGAAGCAAAATACCAGTTCTCCAATGCACACAGTCTCCAGTCTCATTGCGGAGGCAAAAGAAAAAAAAAAGAAAAAAAAGGAACCTGGTGCAGAGACCTCTCATAGTTTTCTTTATAATATATAATATACATGATTTTCTACCCCTTATGAGATGGAGCAGCATCAGCCATTATTAGATGTTTTTGCTTCTCAAAAAAAATTTTTTTTAAATGCCAAAAAAGTCTCTGTGACCCTCACAGTCTGTTACTTATTAACAGAAGTTATGTTGTGGTGAGGTTGGTTTAAGTGCCCAATGCAAAAATGCTGACTGTCAGATGTTTGCATCTTAATAGGAATGTCTGTGCTGGTGAGCTTTCAGGGATAAAGTCCTAATAGTTTTAAGTATCACACTGCATGTTTTCCTCAGCCACAACTGGGAGTAACTTACTAAGCTGGAAAACATTTTCAGAACAGCCCTTTACTTCTAACAATCTTAAGCACGTGATATTTTAAAGGTCTAGGAATGCAATTTTTTTATTAGTTCAATTTAAAATGGCATGCAAACAGAGGATCCTAAGCCCTAAATAGTGAACTTTACATATTTTTTACTGAGCAAAAGTCTCTTCTTCTCAGGTTAAAGTTGCAACCAGGATTTGGAAGGCTGATCTTGACCTTCCTTTTAAGTCAAAAAACAATGAATGCTCATGTTCCAAATGTGTATGGTTAAACCCAGTGTGCATTCTTTAAAACTTGGGAAAATCTCATGTGTATTGTGTGAGACTAAAGCAAAGAGGTGAAAATAAGATGGTGCACCTCTGTGGAAGCCAATCAGCTGAGGACTCCGCTGCAGCTGCACCCAGCCAGGCTCCCAGGATTCTCCTGAAGGCTGCCTTGCTAAGAAGCAGGCAGGCAGGCAGGCTAGTTAAAGGACTCCTAAGTGCAGAGATGTCCCAGCCACTCCCTAGTACCCATTAGAGTGGGTGGTGGAGCTGCAGCCACATATACCCAAGACTCTGGAATTCTTCTTCCTCTTCCCCTGCCAGTCAGGGAGTGGGGGAAAAGTGCACAGCGTGTGTGCTTTCCTCTGGCTCCAGGTTGCTGAGGGGAGGGGCTGAGTATTTTGCACACTTTCTCCTTGCTCCCTGATAGTCTGGGGAAGAGGAAGAACGGTAGCAGTGACCAGGAATGTGTGGCTGCAGCTCCTCACCCCCTGAAATGGCACTCTTGCCCTCCCTGCATTCACTCTATGCTCCCCAGCCCTGAGACAACCCCAGCCCTAACTGCTACCCCCGACGATCCCCAGCTCTGAACCTCCTCCATCCTCACCCTGAGACCCTCCTCATCCCCAATTTTCTTCTGCACCCGCCACCCTGACCTGAGCCTGTCCTTACCCCTAAGTTCCTGTAGAAGACTGCTGCATCTTCTACACTCAGCCTTGAGACCCTTACATACACGCATCCAACACGCATGCTAACTCCCTGCCCTTAGAGTCCCTACCCCCAACACATTCTAACCCACTGCGCTGTGACCCCTTCCCCCCATGCCACCTCACAATTAAATTTCTTACAGGTACTGTCATATTGCAGCCCCCAATTCCTTGCCCTGAGGTCCCCACCCCACCCCCAGGGTGCAATACGAAAGTACCTGGAAGAAACTTAAAGTTTCTTTCATTGGTAACTGGGCATCTTAAAATGGGTTTCTTTTAAAATGTTTGTAAATTGTGTAATATTTCTGTGTTTTTCTAGCAGCCTAACCAAGATATTTGGCCTCCCCAAAATTCCATGCAACATCGATTTTTAACATAGACTTCTGCAGAGAGACAGTTTTCAAAAACAGAATAGTAATGTGTTAAAGAAATTTACATAAAGAAAGTAAGGCCCTGCACTCAGCTTCATGGCATGTCTCCATTTATCTGCTATACATAACTTTCCAAACCCAGTGAAAATCCTCAGATCCCACAGATCTTCCCCTCTGAACATTCTTAACAATCCTCAAATCCCACAGATCTTCCCTAGTGAAATTTACACTTCCCCCACCTCATCAGAAAAATCTCCCCCTCCAGTGAAACCCTTAATCACCACCACATCTTTCTTGGACACATTTACACACACTATCACTTGTCTACTTTACTTCCGGCCCACCCACCTTCCCTAACTCTCTGAAGAATACCCACACCCTTCAGATCCATCTCCCTGCCACTTTCCCCAGCCTCGCCTCCCGTGTTCCCTGTAAGCTGAGTGCTTGGGCAGCTTCCCAGGAGAAATTCAGGTGCTGCCCAGCTGATTAGCAGAATGCCCACCATAACCCACAATGGGCAACATGTGTTTCCTTTGTTGGTGCACATCTGTTTATGCGTTGGTGCACATAATAAAATTTATTCTTCTCATAGATGGAAAAAATTAGACTGAAAGTTGCTCACCTCATCCAATGAAATTACCCTACTATCTTCCTCCCATGCTGCCTCTTCCCCCTTGAAAATCCTCCTGCTAGTGTTCCTGGTGTTCCTCCCCTGGGTACAACCAGTACAGCTTATTGCCTCACCAACCCTATGAGTCATCAGTGAAATCATTTCCAGTGCCTCAAACCCATCACATTACATCTTCCTTCCCTCTGCCTCAAATTTCCCCTGCTGAATACTCCACTACCTGTATGCCCACTGTCTCAGCACTCCCCTATTACTATTAAATCAGCCTCAGTATCATCTTAAGTTCTGTTACTGAGAATTACCCTTCTATGACTGCAACATAAGTCAGAAGAACTTCAGAACCTGAGGCCTTATCCACAGAACATGACTACTGCCCCTTGCACGCTGACGTCAGTGGGACTCTTCCTAGGTGAAGAGGTGTGTGGTGTAGTCTTGGGGCCTTGAAGAGTAATTGTGGAGTATTCTTTCTGATTGCCCTCTGGCCACCTATTCTATCTCCTAGTTTTCAGATACTCAAACAATTTCATATTTAGCTTTATATTTGTAGGTGTTTGTTCTTCAAAGTCCCTCAGTCTCCATTTTACATCTTATCTACCACAGAGTGAGTTCTGTTCTTACTTGAACTAGGTTACTTTTCTGAAAATATTATTTTAGTGTGAAAAAATCTCCTATTCCTTTCTATTTAACATGTTATTTTTCTTGCTCCTTATTCTTATAGACATACCATCTGTGATTCTGGTAACACACACTTAGGCAGCCTACACGATGATTATATGGCTTTTCATTTCCCAACTTTCCCAATTAAATTCTTACTACCTCCCTTTTTATTCTTTACATCCCCCTCCCTAATGTTAGTATCTCAGTACTCACTTACTGATAAGGTTTCTCCCTACAAAAATATCACAATTATGTTCCAATCACTAGCGTTGGCATTTAAGTTTGATGCGAAGTCCGTATCATTCAGTTTCATTTTTGCACTTGGGACCTTCTTGACCTCAATGTAACAAGGGCCCAGATGTTCAAAAAAATTAAGATGCCTAACTCCCATTGATTTTTATCGTTGGTTCTATCGTTCCATCGTTTCTAATGTTAGAAAACAAACAGACTCATGGCCTCAGAGTAGAATGACATTCTTACTGATGCTATAAAATGTTAATCGAATGTTGCCTCCTTCACAGAGGCCACTCCCCTTTTGAGCTCATCCTTAAACAGTTGCTCACCTTAGCTCTTCCCCAAAGTAACAACAGAAGAGCTAAAAGCTGAAGCACAGGACTTGAAACCTTGAGAGAGGGAAAATATTTTTCTTTTCCTATATTGTGTTTTGTTGTTGCACTGATGTATAATGGAAAGAAAATGAAAACATATTACCTTTAATGTATAAAACTGGCAAATGTATAAAAGTCAATATGTTATCTGAAAGCAGAGATTCTGACAACTATCAAACTTTAAACACATACAAAGGATCATTATGTTTATAATGTGAAAGCCAGAGGAGTAAAATCTCACTTCCATGAGTAATAAAATGTCCCAACTAGAATAGATTTAAGATAAATATATACCTGGCCCTGTGTAAAATTTTAAGGAATACTGGTGATTATTTAATTAAAAAGTCTGCTGTGTTCCTATTGCCTCAAACTCCATTTTCCCAATTATTATCGCTATTGCTACCACCTTAATTATCATACCATATGAGTGCCTCACATCCTTAAAATAATTTTAAATATATGCACTGCTGCCCCCACCTATGGGACTGTTCTTCAACCATGAGTGTAAACTTGTTAAAAACAATGTAGGATGGAAACAAGGTAGAAAAATAGGTCTGTAAGGAAATAATGGTGTCATTATTCGTGTAGAAGAAGCACAATTACAAACCCACAAATGCAAGGTAATGCAGATTTTCTCTGAGGAAGAACAGAAAGACTGTATTTCTATTTATGATACATAACACCTCATTAGAAGTTGCCAGACTGTTTATCAGCATCTGGTGGCCTCCATTAGTGCTTAATGAAGATACTTCATACATTCCAACAAGCTACTACTATTAAAACTGAAGCACTACAGCCATCTTTATCAATAATTATGCAGCTGTTAAATCTTCTCAGAGACCCTCTAAATACATTCACATCTCTACAGCCAATTTTTTATATTATTTTAAACCACGATTTCACTCAGTTCTTACTTGGCTTAATAGACCCAGTGTATGAAACCAAAGATATTCCAGCCTTTCTATAGCTCCAAACAAAGAAATACGTACAACTCCCTAAAAAGTTGGAAAACAAAATGAACAGTTCCTACTTCTCAGTCAGTTTGTGTCCTGTGTGTATGAGTTAACAAAAACTCAGATACCTTTAGGGCTCTTTTACATCAACAGCTTTATAAATCTTACCATTTATTTTGATCTTCCCAAGGACTAATACAAAACCAGTAAAACAACTTAGGCCCTCATCCCACTACATTCTGCCCTAGTGATCACAGTAGGGTTCTGTGCATGCGAATGGCAGCTCTGCATGCACATCGCCATGGAACGCTATGGAATTCATTGCCAAAAGCATGACTACACTGCCATATCTCGTAGGAAGCGGTGTTCTGGTTTACAGGTCTTGCCAAAAAGCCGGGGCTGATAGCATGTTTGGCCTGGGTTGATGCCACATGCATGGTTTTACAGTGTTTTATGTGAGCCTGCAATTGATTTGGAGATTTTGTTTTTGTTTTTTCCTGAGTAAAAAATATTTTAAGAGTCTACACCTATTAATACAATGAACAATAAAAGAACAGCCCTGTAAAGAGAGACAGTCAGATATCTTAGGAATTTAGTAATTATCGGGCAGTGTCCAAACCAAACACAAAAGAAAACACAGTCCTCGCCCTCAAAAGCAATCAATTGAAGGCTGTGGTATTTCTGTGGAGGGCTTATGAGAGTGCAGGTGTTCACTTGTACTGAGCTCACAGCAGAATCAGGACCTAAGAAGTCAAGCAATATTCAAGGAACAAAAGGGATTTAAAGAATATGATATACAGCATAATTCTACAACAACAATACATGTCTAAAATTAAAGTTTTTACTATTTCCCATTTTATACCCTGTGTAACTTTACCCTGAACCCTTGCTTGCAGAGGGAAAGTTTAGGCATAATTGTGTTGGCAGGAACTGGAGCAGAATCGGGGAGCCCATGAATAAAAGTTTAAAAGAAACAAATACGGTGGATATTTAAAATTTTAGGCGCCTTAAAATTTACTTATTTGTGATCTGTATATTCTAAGTTATTGTAATTGCAAGCCTGTATTGAGAGACAAAACAAAACCTACCAAATTAGTCTGTTTATTTAAACATGGTTTAACTTCGTTATGAATTAATATTAAAAAGAGCAAGGAATTCTAACACTGAAAGTTACTTGAAAAGAATGCAAGCTGCAGAGCCCCAAACCTGAGGAAATTTGCACTTAATGTCTAGGAAATCATCTTAATTATTTCCCTGTTGTTCCTGTGACCTATTTCATCAGAAACTGCAGATATATTTGCTTTTACTTTTTGATGCCTCATTAAAGGCCTAAATCCTACATCCACCTCCACCCTCCCCCACATATTATTTATGTATTCACATTGAGTAGGAACTTACTAACAGAGCTGGTCAAAAAACCTAAAACTTGTTTGCAAGTAAAATGGCAAAAGTGTTTCATTTCAAAGGATTCAAAACTGATTTTTTTTTTTTTTTTGGTATTTTCCTCCAAAATTTATTGACATTACCAAAAATGTTAATAAGTATTTTTGCTTAAATTACAATGACAATGTTGTTAGTCTTCTACATAGTTTTTGAAAAAGGAGCATGAATTCCTTTTTTGCAAATCATAAATCTGAATATCAACAATTAACCAAAGATGATTTGTGATGGAAAACTATTTTTTTATTTAAAAACCTGTTTAAAACACTTTGACCAGTTTTCCTGAGAATGCAAGTAGTCCTACTGACATGAACAAAGGTGGCAAAATTATAGGTTTTGTTTTTAGTTTGCAGTACTTCCTTTCCTATTGAATAGTAACAAAGAGGAAGCCATGCTAGTCTATACACTGTCAAAACAAAAAGCAGTCAAGTAGCACTTTAAAGACTAGCAAAATGCATCTCACCATGGTCTGAAGAAGTGGGTCTATCCCACGAAAGCTCACCTAATAAACTATTTTGCTAGTCTTTAAAATGCTACTTGACTGCTTTTCCTTTCCTATTGTTACTGTTTGAGTACCTGACTCTTTAATATAAATAGAAATTCCCTCTTTTATAACCAATACTGACGCTCCTCCTGCTTAATGTATCCAGTGATGGCAGGATTCAGAATTTGGGACATCATAAGTAGTTCTCTTTGTGAAAACACTGGATTGTAAACATCAGTTGATTACTTGTACATACCAAAAATATTGTAACTGAACATGTGGAATGTTCTTTCAAAGGATGTGGTGAAAATTCCATTACATGAGTCATTTAAATAAGACTAGACAGCACTAGAAAACAGTGAAAGAAACAAAAAACGCACAGGCATTGGGATGGACTGGAAGACATATAAAGGTCTTGTCTATAATATGTATGGAGATATACCTGTCCTGTAGAACTGGAAGGGACCTTGAGAGGCCATCAAGTCCAGTCCTCTGCACTTACAGCAGGACCTATCCCTCCCTAACAGATTTTTATTTTAAATCTATTGGCCCCAGATTCCTAAATGGCCTCCTCTATGATTAAGCTCACAACACTGGGTTTAGCAGGCCAATACTCAAATCACTGAGTTATCACCCCCTTATACTACCACAGCCTGCCCAACTAAGTTACACAACTTCTGCTGTGAATAACATAGCTGAAGTCAACATAGTTAGGTCTGCTTACCGTGGTTATCTTTGCAGCAGTACATCAACAGCTGTTATTCTCCCATCGGCTCTGCTTACTCTTCTCGTTTTCGTGGAATACCGGAGTTGATGGGAGAGTACCTGGAGGAGGCTGATTTGTTGTGTCAGTAATAGATGCGTGTATATTGGCATGGCTACAGTGGAATAAACTAATCTGTGATAGCTACTCTGGAATCTATCTCCATGTGGAAATACCATTCCAGAATAAGAGTGACTTTTGTTCCACAGTTGAATATACATATGGGTGTCTATTACAGACTTATTTATTATGTGTGGTTAATATTTATTCTGCTGGTCAATTTTCCTATGCAGACAAGGCCTAATGTTTAAACTCCTTAATTCTTCTTGTCTGAGATTCCTGAAGATGCGGAAGGAGACTTTATGAAGGAGGGAGCATTTGCCTTGAAAATGTCTTGATGGGGGAAAAACAAAAGAAAAGAATATCATGATAGAATCAGCTGGGTAGGGGCAAATGTGAGATGGGGAGGGCTCCTAAAAAAGGAAGAACTGGACTGCGAATAAGGGATGGATTAAGGAGGGACAGAATGATATTAGGTATTATGAGTCCTGCTTCTTTACTGCCAAGCATGGTTCAGGAACCAAAAGGGGTTGGAGGCAATGGAGAGGGAATGAAGTGACTAAGGAAGGTAACTATGGATAGGTCTTATGGGTTGCCAGATGTTCCACAATATAATTTTCTTGACAAGTCCCACGTCCTGCATTTATGTAAACATGCCCAACTGGCCGTTTTTTGCGTAAATGGGAGATGTGGGACTTGTTGGGGAAATTGAATCCTGTGGCTGGGGCTGCCAGCAGGGGCTTGAGCTCCAGCCAGCTACTGGCTGCAGGGTCCCCATCCCCAGCTGGAGATCCTATGGCTAGGGCTACTGGCAGGGGCTCAACAGCCCAGCTGGATCCCAGATGCAGGGCTGCAGGGTCCCTGCCCCCTGGAAAAAATATGCAGGACAGGCAGCCACGCTGGGGATCCCATGGCTGGGGCTGACTGTACCGCTTAAGTTTCCCAAAAATCTGGCAACCCTAGTAGGGCTACACTAGACATTAAAGTCAATGGTAGATATGCAGTTCTAACTACAGCAATGGCATAGCCACCCTCCAAAGGGAGGTCAAAAGGAGAAACTCTCCCATTGACCTCCTTTACTTCTCGCGATATCAAGGAGTACAGGGGTCGACTGCCGACCCCAGACAGTTCGATTTCATGCATCTCTACGAGGCATGCAAAATTGAAGCTCACAAGATCAACCCTGACTGGGTTGATCTTCCCCGTAGTTTAGGCATACCCTTAGATGTCATGTGGCGTGTAGCACATGGGTAAGGGAAAAGCTGGGAAAAAGTAGGCCAAGAACTTGCTTATGTGGAAAGATTGTATCTCTGAGGTTGTCAGGGATGCATGTTTCTGATCAGTGGGGCATAAATAGGTGGACAAGAGGGCTGGGAGAGGGACAGGAGGAGGAAGACACACATGCAGCAGGAGCAGCAAGAGAGGAGTATGTGTATGTGGAATTCACTGAAATGCCCAAAAACACCACCTGAGGAAAGAAGCTATATTAGTGCGCGATAGCTGGGGGACCTTGTCGCTGAGGGAGCATGACGTGACTGGATTTTTATATTGGATCTGGGAAGGCATTTTATGTGCCTAATGTATCTGTGGGCCCCAAATATTGCGCTGAGGGGCCGTGTGAGGTGTCTAATGAAAGCTGATGATGTCCTGAGTCTATGTATGCTACTTATACGTCTGTATCATGTCGGTAGGTAAAGTTATAGATTTTAGCTATGTAGCTGTATTAGAAAATGTTTCAGTGCTAAGATCATAGAATCATAGAATACTAGGACTGGAAGGGACCTCGAGAAGCCATCGAGTCCAGCCCCCTGTCCCAGTGGCATGACCATGTACTGTCTAAAGTTTCTAAATCATCCCTGATAGACATCTATCTAATTCAAAATAGGAAGTGTGAACTCAGCCCCAGTCAGGACATTGGGCTAAACAATGGGGTGGAGACTAGGTACTTTGATACTGAATCCACATCCCAGATGCTTGGGACTTGTCAGTGGAATGCAGCCCACTGGTCAGGTGACCTGAGCTGAGCAAATGAACTGAAATGAGATGCCCAGACATAGATTCCACCTGTCATGTAAATGACTTGGGCGTGCTAGCTAAACCAGGAGCCAATGGCATTTTGCCACAGTGGCTCACCTGGGTCAGGTGATTTTTGGCTCTCAAGGGCCTGATGGGAAGAAGAAAGGCCTTGGTTCCTGGACAGGAAAGAGAGAACCATGGCATGGACTTAGCAGCATCCATCTTGGACTGGATCTTGATTCTTTGTTCTGGGGCCTATCTCCAAGGTTCCATGTCCCAGCCTGTGGACCCCAGCAGGCCAGATCTACAATTCTGCAGTAACTAAAATTATGTAACCTGAAAGGGACTTTCAGAGACTTTCAGGAATCAGTAAATAACACTGCTGGCCTGCATCAATAGCTGTAATTGATGTATGTGGAGTTGGTAAAAACAGGTTTAAGAACTTCTCACCTAAGTCTGGGGATGTTGATCTGTGCTGGTAGAGCAGCTGGGAAGTCTATGAGTTTGCTTATGTGGCTTCTGGCTGGCCAGAGGGCTGGCAGAGGTGCTGTTGAGGCTGGTAGGATTTGCTTTAGTGAGAAGGAAATACCAGGCTGGGGCCAAAAGTAGCCCAGATTTTAAATGACGGTACCCTGCATTGATTTCTGTAGCTGTGCCCAGAAACCCCAGCCAATTAAAGTGACAGAGTTGTGTTTGGATCCACAGAACCTGGACACTTGAGCTTGGGATCAGG
Organism: Carettochelys insculpta; assembly: GCF_033958435.1. Classification (NCBI taxonomy): domain Eukaryota; kingdom Metazoa; phylum Chordata; order Testudines; family Carettochelyidae; genus Carettochelys; species Carettochelys insculpta. Next base: position 304,452,221 of record NC_134137.1, on the reverse strand, counting down.
ACCCTACGCTGTTCTAAATTTGAGTTTTGGGTTTTGAGAGAGTTTTGGTTAAAGTGCAGTGCAGTGGATTCACAACAGTGTGAGAAGCTTGAAAGACAAGTCCTGGATGAGATATGCTGTGAAGGAAATATCTCCTTTAGCGAGGAAGCTACAGGAGAGGGAACTTCATCACCCATTGAACCTGCTTGGCACCACGCCCACAACAAAGAATGAAGAATTTTTCAAGTTGAAGGAAGAAAATGTGGAGCTGGAATATCAGGGGAGACTAGGAGACCTGCATTTAAAGGAAAAGAAAAGATGGCTGAATTGACTCAAGTCACTGTTATTCAAAAAGCTCAGTTGGAAAAGGCAGAACATGCACAAGTTATGAAGAAGTTAAGGGCTGAAGTTCGAGCCTTTAAATTGCAGTCAAAGCCATCTCAGGAGAAGTGAGAGCAGCAGTCCCCTGGAAGTCCAGTGTGTAATTATTCTGGTATGGGTTCTGATTGTAACGCATTGGGTATGTCTAAGAATGAGTATACATGTAACTCTTCAGTATCTGTATTGCCTGTGTGTAATAGGGAGATTGGTAAGAGGAATGTGTATAGTTTTCTGTGACTAACCAGCATTGCTTTGGCCAAGGGGAAAGTTCCTCTGAATCTGCGCCTGAAAAAGTTAGCTGTCTGCCTATGCAGGGAGGCAGTGTACTTGGGAATAAGATACCTGCATGTGAACCTGGTGTCCCAAAAGGGAGCTTGGAATTAGACCAGTGACAGGAAATGTGCAGGAAGCAGGAGGAGGTTTCTTTGAAGCAGGTTGAAATGAAAAATCAGGTTCAGATCCTACCTAAGAAAGGGTAAAGTCTGTTTTGGGGGAGAAGTTCAGGCTAGTGTTTTGAATCCAGCAGAGAGAAGTGGTAAGCCTGATCCACTGTCTGGTAGGAGCAAGCAACTGCCTGTGAACAGCTTGAGGTGTGCGCCATACTTGGCTTAATCTAATTCTTGACTCTCCTTCCGCCCCCGCCCTGCTGCTCTCTGATTTGCTGAAATTGATCATTTTTTTTCTGATTTGTCAACTTTGATTACTGTTTTGGTTCTCTTTGGTTCCTTAAATATCGAGTCTGTTCTGGTATGGCTATGGTCTGAAGAAGTGGGTCTGTCCCATGAAGGCTCACCTAGTAAATTATTTTGTTAGTCTTTAAAGTGCTACTAGACTGCTTTTTTGTTTTCATTTAAAAAAGTGCAGAGTGACCAGCCATTGACTGCGCGTAAGAGCAGTTTATCTGCTAAAGGCAAAGACAGGCCCATGAAAAAAATCTTCCAGGCCTGGGCCAAAATAGGATGCCTGTGTGTCTGTGCAGGAAAGCAGCTTGTCTACTGGGAGTGGCAATTTGTCTGTGAGAGAAGCTGTCTTACCTTGTAGGTGTGTGTCTGAAATCAGCCATTAGGGTTGGGACAAAGGACAGAGTCTGTCTGTGTTGAACAACAGCAGCATACCTGGGGAGATGGAGCCTTTGTTTGAGCCTGCATTTCAAAAAAGGTGCCTCTGCTTCTAGGGAAGTTAATCCTTTGTCTGAGCCTGTGGTGGCTGGAAATAGTGCCAAGATCCCAGAGCTGGATCTGAGTGCAGCTGAAGTCCAGAAAGGAAATGGTCCTAGTTTTGTGTCTTCTAGGGAGAACGATGCTTCAGCTCAATCTGGTTCAGTTAGTATCATCAGGGAGCTCCAGAGATTGGACGATTTTGGTGCTTGTTCTTTGCCTGATGTTGTGGTGTTGCTGGGAGAGGTGAGAGGACTCTGTCTGGTCAGAGTTATCTTCTAGCCAGGACACAGGAAGGGCAGGATGGCAAGTTAATTATGCTGCCTGTTGGCATTGTGGAAGCTTGTAGCCAAGAGGAGGAAAGTGATCCTAACCTTTCGTCTGATGGTACGAGCTGTTTGCCTGGAAGGGGATTGTGTGAAAATCAACCTGATGGGCCAGAGCTGGGTCTGGGTGTTGGTGAAACCCAGAAGGAATTGGTTATGGCAGTGCCCCTGTAGAGCCAGAAAAGGGTAAGTTATTGTTTGAGGGAGCTCTTGAGAGAGAATTCCCCTGGAAGTTCTTCCAAGCCGTCTGTAGTGACTGCAGGGAATGGTAGCAGACTATCTGTGGAGATGTTTGTTTCAGTTCCAGATGTCCGGGACCTGACTGAGTGTGAAACCCCCGTCCTATTACAGGGAGAGTTGAGGTAGGTAGGAAGCTACAGGATTAGCAGTCCAGGGGTGGGCAGGGAGGTAGTTAAGTAGAGTGAGGCTAGCGGTAGGAGCTAAACAGGCCACTGGGAAAGAGGCACATGGAGAGCAATTTCATCAGGGAAGCCCTGTGTGGCAGGGGCCATTGAAGCAGGGGAGGGATGGAAGGCCCAGGTGAGGGGAGGAAGGCAGAGAGAAGTAGCTAGAAAAAAAAAAAGCAGATGGGGTGTGTGAGAATAACATCCTAGTGTGTAGGAAGGGGCAACAGAAGCCAAGGCAGCAGCTTGGGAAGAAGAGCCAGAAAACAAATGGTGAAAGAGCAACAGGAAGTTTCTTGAGGGACAGAGGGAGGTTGCTGGGGAGACTGGCAGCTGAGGGGTGACTGAGGAAGACTGATGGATGGACAAGTTTGTGTGATTAAAAAAAACCTGCAGTTTGCTGTTGTCTGAGCAAAGTGAAATTTACACTCAGCTCAATGGTCTTTTCCCTGTTGTTTTCTCTGTAACATAACTTTTGAATGCTGCATCTGATCCAGTCCCAAATTTCAGGGAATGTTCTAGGCATCTGTGGCCAGAACCTTACTGATTTTGGTTTTTTGGTTGACACCGTGAGTGGCTTATCAGAAAGAAGAGCAGTAAGAATGGTGGAGTAGAAAGAGGTCACACAGCCCCTGAAATAGGGGAAGAAGAAGGGAAACAGAATCCCTGGCATAAGGAAGGGGTGAGGAGGTTGCTGGTGGGGGGGTCCTTGAAACAGAGGGGATGGAAGGGTGGCACATAGGGAAGATGAAGGGGGACTGGAGGTGGAAGGTGGCCCCTGGGGAATGAATTGTGCTTAGACTATAAAAGCAACAGAGTGCAACCCTCTGGTTTACACAGTGACCGTGACCGGCTGTGATATTCAAGTGAGGTCTTGTGGGGTGATGAGATTAATAATGTTTTTAATATTTCAGCCAGGTTCAGGGCTTATGTTCAGGGCTCGCTGCTCAGCCGTAAGAGCTGAAATTCTTTCTGTCTTCCCACACTGACCCTGATGGCCTTTAGGGGAAAGAATGTAGTTTAGGATGAGTCAGCTCAGCGCATACCTTGACACTTGAGTGCTGAATATGTAGTTGCAACTTGTTCAGCAGCTGGAAGCAAATTGAGCTCACAAGCTCCTTTCCCAAAGACTGCTGAGGAGCTTTCTTTGGGTGACAAGTCTCTATCAGTAACAATCCTAGCTGAATTTCTGTTAGCAAGCCAGTTTCCCATTTCCAGTCTTGTGACTCCTGGTAAAATATATTTAAAGGGACCCTCTGCTAACTCGCACTGGCTCTGCACATTCTCTGTGTGTGAATTAAGTTGAGTTTTCTATTCAGCTCAAAGCAATCTCTCATTTCAGAAGTTGTTTAATGTTCATCAAGGCAGATTTTTCTTGAGCAAATACTACATACTCCTATAAAAACAGCTAAAGAAACCACATTAGCCTTCCAGGCAGATACCGAACGAATCTCATAGACTTTATAAGTAACTCTATAGATCAGATTTTATTCAGAAGGATGGTGGTTCATCCTGTTATGAAATGATATAAACTGTGGGCAGGGCTGAAGCAGCTTTCTCATGCCACCTACTGGCTCACATTATAATGTGTAAGAAATCCATTCACTCCTGTTGATGTTTAATCTGCAAGGTTCACAGAACTACTCTGTGTGACTGCTAGTTAGGATTAGTAACATAATAGTATAGCATAAAATATTCATCCTATAACTGAATCTGCGTGAACAACTTTATCTTTTTCCATCTTATACTCAACCATGGTTAGAAAGCCATACATCTAATCAGGATCTAACTTTTATTTTCAAAATGCATTTACATATGGGAACAGCAAACATACGAAAAGTTTGCACCGGCGATTTCTCAAACATCTTCAATCACTTCTTAATAGAAACCGCCTGGTGAGTACCTTCCTCTCCTGTTTGGAATCTTGTGGCAACTACTGCATTTGTTTTCATAGAATGATGATGGTGTCTCACATCAATGACAATGTACAAGGATTCAGCAGATGCGGTAGATGGATGGTTCTGAAGCTGTGGGTCTGGATCCCAAAGTGGGCCATGACTCCATTTTAATGGGGTTGCCAGGACTCATGTAGCCTTGCTGAGGACTGGGTCCAAAGCCAAAACCTGAGCACCAGTGCCTGAAGCTGAAGCCCAAGGGCTTCAATGTTACAGACCCCCCACCCCCTCCAGGGCCTTAAATCTCTGGGCTTTGACTTTGCACCATGTCCCCCCACCCTCAGAGGGGCTCAGGGTTTGGGCCTGGAGGGCAGTGGGGCTTGAATGGGTTCAGGCTCTGGTCCCCACTCCTGGGGTCATGCAGTAATTTGTGTTGTCAGAAAGGGGTTGTAGTCCAATGAAGTTTGTTGGGAGAGGGGGCTCTGCAGTCGTAGCTCTGATCCAGCCGTATGAACTTTGACATGTACAGATTGCTCATGGCATGGATGGCGGGGGCATGAAATGGACATGCAGCCATGCTATGCTACATGTGCCAGAAGGGAAGCCAATCATCACTCTGGTGGGGCGCTGAAAACATGCTGCTTTTATGAGGAGTTGCATGCCATGCTTGCTGGTGACCCTTTCTCTACCACCCAGAGCCTTTTGTATACGTCTAGGGGCTGAAAGGCAAGCAAGCAATGGAGTTAACCCTGAGGAGGTAGGATTGATGAGGATGTCAAGTTGGAGGAGAATTGGGACAGGCTCATTCAGTGGGGTGGTGAGTCAGGGCCTTTTTTTGACTTCGGAGAGGGACTGCAGTCCAAGCAGTCTGGCTCTGGTGCATGTGAGGCAGGAAAAGGGAGTTCTGTTTTTTTTTTGATATTCATATTTTTCTTTGATATTGCAGAGTTCTATGAGGCAAATGTGTCCTTTATTTTGTTAAGTGGCGCATATGGAAGAGGGTATTTAAATTATCAACATTAGGTACTATTTGCATTTGCTTCACATTCCCCTGTGCAGGTTTGCAGCTAGGGCCTTGCAAAAAAGTTTGTTAATGTACAATAATATCTCCCAGATACTCTCCATAGAGATCTCTAGGAAACGTTCCTGCAGATACTCTGTAAGCCACTGATGAAAGTTCCTTGGAGTTGCTGCTTTGTTTTTCCTCCTGTTGTAGGAAACTTAGCAGTGCTACTGGGCAGTAACTTTTGCAGGAACCAAACACATACACAGGGAAGCAGCATATGGCCCAGCTCTGAAGCAGCAAGCGCACAAGAGCTGCACCTTTGCACCTTCCGTAATCTTCAATAGCGTGATTTCAGCTTTGATCACCACTAACCTGTGGAAAATGGTACCACAATGGTGTCCACAGGTGCTTTTACTGATCCCCTTCTGATAACATCTCTACCCTTGTCCCAATTCGCACCTCCCAGGCTGAACTTAACATAGCTAGGACTTTTGCCTAGTGGGAAAGAGGCATCTGCCACTTTTATGACTGAGGTCTCTGAGTGTACACACAATACTGACTCTGTATATTGTTTCTTTCACTTTTGCAGATCTACCCTAGAGATCCAGAACCTACACACTGCTGGAGCACCTCTGTCAGATAAGGAGATGATCAAGAAGGAGTTACGAGGACGTGTTTCAAGATTCGCTGCAATCGCCTGATCAGCCCTATAATGAGTTCAGAGCATGGAGAGAGGCAATAAATGAGAACCTAAAAATGGATATTCATGAAAGGAGACAGGTAGGAGATAATAGGAGGACACGAACAGATGATGAAGCTCAGGAAGGACTGGAGATGCTTAGGATCTTAGCTTATTCTGCAGTTGAAATAAATGCATGTTTGACGCCCGCTGCAGCCCACACAGAACTGTGTTCCGTGTCCTCCCTGAGCTTTTCCCAAACATTCATTGCATGTTCCTGGCTCATCAAAGTACCCTTTGTACACACCTCCAGGGACATTTTCCTTAACAACTGGACTTACACACAAATATGAGGTCCTCATTTCAGAGTGCTGCTCTGTGTCATGGCCCTTGTAAAAATGTTAATCTGTGTATTGTTGTTTATTAAACATTTAAGCCATGTCTACACTTACAAAAAACTTGGAAATGGTTGTGCTAATGGCCAAATCGAAGAATATTAATGAGGCGCTGAAATGAATATTCAGCGCTTCATTAGCATGCTGCCTGCTGCGGCACTTCAAAAGAGCTGCAGTTCGCTCGCCTGCAGCTCATCTACATGGGGGCCCTTTTCGAAAGGACCCCGCCAACATCAAAATCCCCTTATTCCTATCAGCTGATTTCGATGTTGGCAGGGTCCTTTCGAAAAGGACCCCCATGTAGATGAGCCGCAGGCGAGCGGACTGCAGCATTTTTGAATTGCGCGGCTGGCAGCATGCTAATGAGGTGCTGAATATTCATTTCAGCGCCTCATTAGTATTCTTCGATTTGGCAATTAGCATGGCTATTTCCAAGTTTTTTCTAAGTATAGACGTAGCCTTAGTATCACAAAGGCAATGGTTCTTTATTTGTGACCTACATATAGTGTCTGCAGCAGAACTTCATACATATTAGCAGTTGGCACATTTGCAGTCTACAGTTAAGGCTCAGGCAGGAAATCGATGCAAGGGTAATTCAAGGTTGCAAATAAACAGTGCCCGTCTGAACAGATTACAGAAAGATGTATTTCTGATGTCCAACCTTTCCTGATTAACCTAGTCCTCCATTGAATCCCTCTGATTTCCCTGGTGTCTGGCTACTCAAAATCCGCCACCAGATGACTCACCTAAGCATATCACTTCTGGAGAATCTTCTCTCCTGGACATCGCAAATGTTATACTGCATACAGTAGGCTGCTGTGACCACTGGAATATTTTCCTCACTGAGGTCTAACCTGCCAAAAAGACAGTGCCAGCAACCAATTGCTGAGCCAACCACAAATTCTACAGTCATTCGGCCCTTGCTGTTGAAGGACTCCTTGCTGCTGTCAAGATTTCCAGTGTAAGGATAAACGGTAGGAGCACATGGTAGGCTGAGTCTCCGGGGATTACTATGGGTATTTCCACATCCCCCTTTAAAATCTTTTGGTTTAGAAAGAAAGTAAGTCTATGCATGCAGTTTTCTGTACAAGCCAAAGTTGCTGAAGATGCGTGCATCGTGAAAGTTTCCTGACCACCTCACATAGATGTCAATGAAATTACATAAGTGATTCACTAGCACCTGCAATACTACAGAGAAGTAAGATTTTCTGTTTACATACCCTATCACAGGGTGGTTTGGAGCCAAAATTGAGATTTTTTGTGACATATGTCACTCTGCAATCCCATTTCTGCAAAGCTAGCTGTTATTTTCCACACATTGCCAAGAGTCACAGTCCTTCTTAGCAGGAGGCAGTTAATGGCCCTTGTCACAGGCAAGAGTAATTTAGGTTCAACGCTGGTTTTTCTGAGTAGAAAAATGCTGATCAGATATCTGTTAACACAGGCAGTTTATTGCCTGACAAGTTTAAACAAACCCCTTAACTTAACAGTTTCTCAAGCATAACAGGAAAGTGGCTGCTTACGTCCCTTTGGCAGCTGGGGACCCCAGACAGAGGTGGACAAGCAGGAGTTCTCACAGTTCCAAGGCACCGGTACCAGGTCCATTGGTTAAGTCCAAATTGCACTGATTTCGATGCTGCTTATATACAGTTTTTTCCTGCCTTGCTATGCAGTGCTGTTAGGTCACTCATTACCATTTAAAGTATTTCCTTATTTGCTTACATGTGATTGTTACATCTGGTTACACTAGATCACAACATGTTTGTTCCCTTCTCCTTAGCCTTGTCTACATATGTTCTGCTACAGTGCCACTGCTTATCTCGAGCGGTGGATGTTCCTAAGGCATATCCTTGGCTCATCAGACATGGGGGAGCGTGTTGCCCAAACACCTCTAAACTCACATACAGAGTTCTTGCGCAATTAATCCATACAGCCCTACAGCATTACTGCCAGCCCCGAGGTGGTCTTCCCAATTCCAAACTGATTCCAGGATGGACCTTGAGCGGTCTGGAGTTGCCATCTTCCACACAATGATCACCATTTCTCCACCAGGAAGTTGACTATCATTTTGGTGTCCTTGCACCATGATATAAGTTAGGGAGGGGAACTCTGCAAACACAGTTCAGGAATTATGTTTTTGCATCTTTGAAAGTTCTGCAGCCACTGCTCATCATCCCATACCTGCATCACAAGGGGATTCCAACATGTAGTGCTTATTTCTCAAGCCCAATAGCAACAACCCGCGAAGTGCAGCTGCTCTGTAAATGCCGACATTGATCTGGAATTCTTTCTTAGCGTACAGCAGGGCTGGCACCATAGATTCCCATTCAGATTTGCAACTCATGAAATATTGCAGAATTATCAACAACATGCTCAGAACACTCATCACAAGTCAGGAAAACAGTGCAGGATCCATGCTTTCAGGCCAAAATGGCAAGGCACAACGTTTATGGGGCAGCTGAAAAATGGCGGAAAATGTAGTCACAAGCCCTTGACATTATGGGATGAAGAAAACCACATCATGGGGCAGTGATCCTTCCCCGGCCATCCCCTTGATCTACTGTGACTCACTCCCAGAACTCTTAGCTGTGGAAGGAAGCAATTTGCACTGAGGGACAGCTACCCACATTGCATTGCTCTCTCTGGCATCGCTAGAGCACCAACTGTGGATGCACTCTGCCAACACAAGGAGTTTTGTGTGAACATGCGCAAGTGTTGTAATTACAGTGGTTTTTGAACATTGATTTAACTTAAGAGTTGACTGAACATTGTAGCACAGCTATAGCATTACTGCTGTGCAGCATCTGGAGCAGAAGTTTTAACAGTATGCAGGCTGGTAGTTCTCCAGCAACACAGTTTGAGAAAAAGTGGCTTAAAGTCACAATTCTAGGCTTAGGGTTTAGGATCCTCTTTAATCTTTCATCTTTGTTTACTTTAAATATCAGTGAATAGATGTACATTGTCTCAGTAAAATGTTTATTGTGCCAAAGGTACTATCCCCAAGGAGTTAATGTAGCGTTTGGACAAATCCACTTTCTTCTCTCCTGTGTGATATTTAGATAGGTAAAGCCCATCTTTTACACGTATTCACTCTGGCTGATATAACAGCTTTCTTCACCTGCCTCTGGGTAGATTTGGACTGCTCCATCCTTTTTAAGTACATCTACACTAGAGAGTTTTGGAGATAAAACTGGGGTTTTTGTCAACAAAACTCACAGAGCATCGACACACAAAATGCATTTTGTTGACAGTAACTGTCAACAAAAAAGTAGTGATGATGCTCCAGGGGCCCTTTTGTCAACAGAGCGGGTCAAAAGATTGATCCACTTTTATGTGTAGATGTGATCTGTCAACAGACATTTTGTCGGAACATCTCTTCTGACAGTAACTTCTGTAGATGGATGCTTCTCTTGTAGACATAGCCCCACAGAAGGAAGTGAGGAGAGGGAAGAAACTATCAAGATTCTCCACAGTGCTATTTCTGTGGTATTTTCTGGCCACCAGCTTTATGGGAGCTGAAGTGTAACGAATCTCTAACAGCTGCCTCACTCTAAAAGCTCCTTTAAGTCAAGTTAATTGAGAGATGCCACTGAAGTAACCTGTAGTATAGACCTTCCTCAAGAGGGGTTCTTAGATGCCCAGGGCCTTGAAGCAGAGTGAATAACTCAGATTATATTAAATCTTCCCTACGTGATGGAGCTACATATGCCCATTCATGCATTTTGTCATCTCTGCTATGGAGTCCTGACCTTGCCCAAAGGGTATTAGTTGAGTTAGTTACAGGCAATTGTGTGACAGAAGCAGCCGAATATGCTTCCTTGCATGGTACTGGAGACATCGACACACAGGCTCCATTCACAGTGATTGGATTAGGAAAGCAAGAAGGCCTATGAAAGCCTGTTTATCTAGAGCAATTACTGACTTTTACTTTTCTAATCCTTATTGATGTGCAGACTGTGTGGATCTCACAACACTTTTTGATAATGTCAGGGTTCCCATGTCTGAACTCAACAGTGACAGATACATAAGAACGGCTTTACTGGGTCACAGCCAAGGTCCATCCAGCCTTGTATTCTGTCTTCTGACAGTGGCCAATGCCAGGTGCCCCGTAGGAATGAACATGACTGGGGACGCCATCCTTGCCCAGCCTGGCTAAAAGTCATTGATGAACCTATCCTCCATGAATTTATCTAGTGCTTTTTGATAACCCTGGTACAGTTTTGGCCATCACAGCATCCTGTGGCAAAGAGTTCCACAGGTTGACTGTGTTTTGATTGAAGAAGAACTTCCTTTTATTGTTTTAAACCTGTTGCCTATTAATTTCATTTTTGAACCTTAGTTCTTGTGTTATGGGAAGGAGGAAATAACTCTTATTTGTTCACTTTCTCTATGCCACTCATGGGCCGTGTCTACACTAGCCCCAAACTTCGAAATGGCCACGCAAATGGCCATTTCGAAGTTTACTAATGAAGCGCTGAAATGCATATTCAGCGCTTCATTAGCATGCGGGCGGCCGCGGCACTTCGAAATTAACGCGCCTCGCCGCCGTGCGTCTCATTCCGACGGGGCTCCTTTTCGAAAGGACCCCACCTACTTCGAAGTCCCCTTATTCCCATCGGCTCATGGGACGAGACGCGTGGCGGCGAGGCGCGTCAATTTCGAAGTGCCGCGGCGGCCCGCATGCTAATGAAGCGCTGAATATGCATTTCAGTGCTTCATTAGTAAACTTCGAAATGGCCATTTGCGTGGCCATTTCGAAGTTTGGGGCTAGTGTAGACGTAGCCAGGATTTCATAGACTACTATCATATCCCACCTTAGTCATCTATTTTACAAGCGGAAAAGTCCATTTTATTAATTTCTCCTCTTAGGGCATCCATTCCACACTCCTAATCCTTTTTGTTGCCTTTTTCTGAATATTTTCCAGTCCCAAGATATCTTTTTTGAGATGAGGCAACCACATCAGCACGCATTATTCAAGAGGTAGACAAACCATGGATTCATATAGAGGTGGTAAGATACTCTGTCTTATTCTCTATCCCTGTCTTAACAAGTCCCAAGATTCTGTTTACTCTTCTGACTGTTGCCGCACAGTGAAGCGATAATTTCAGAAAACTATCTGGTGACTTCAAAATCTCTTTTTGGAGTGGCTATCTTGTAGAATAATATTGTTAGGAAATGCATTAGAGTTGTAAGGAAGTGTTTAGACTCTTAAATGCTTGTTAATTGCCACACACATTAATCTTACTTATAATATCTGTGTTTCACAGTGTACTGTAATACTTGTGTAATATAATGTGAACCTCTGTGACAGCATGAATCACCATACAGGAGAGAAGAATTAATTAATTAAGAGTGAAGAGCTGCTCTTCTAGGGAAATTTTATACCCCTTCCAGAAGGTGAAGTCCATGGATACCAGGCAGGCTATGGCTGGCTCTTATAATTGGAAACTCCCTACCTGTGGATTGAGAAATCGTTTACAAAAAGGATAAAAGACTTGTTGTTCTGCTGTGCTACATGTGATGATGAATCATGCCAGTAGACTCCTCTCATCGTCTGAGTTTGCAGCAAAAAGAATATGGCAGGAGGGGAATTAAACCCTTGAACAGAAAGAATTAAGGAGCTTCCTAGTGCATGTTAGGCCTGTGGGTAAGGACTTCCCTAAGCATAAGAAACAGAGCCCCAGCTGCTTATCCTGGGGCAACCTAAAGGAGAATTAGAGCTTGCTGCTGATAGAAACTCTGATTAACATCTAAAACTGAGGGCTGTAACTCATTCATGCCCCCATATTCACGTTTTCAATTTGTAAATAGTTCTCTAGTTTCAATTTCTGAATTAGTAAATCTTCATAGAGTTTATTACATGATTGGCTGGAACCATTGTCCCTGCTGTGAGCTTTAAGGGGCAATTGACCTAGGGCAAGTAACTGGCAATTTAGAACTAGGAGTAACCTGAACAGGGGAACTGGCAGCCTTGCTCTGTACCTCCAGGAGGGCTATGTCTACACTACACTGATCCTTCGAAAAAAGTTCTTCTGGAAGAAATCTTCTGAAAAAACGTCCTTCAAAAGAGCACCTCCCCCACACAAAAAAGTGGATTGAAAAACATCAATCTGCTCTTTTGATCGAGAACATTGATCGAGAACATCCATGCAGCCCCCACCGCTCTTCCACGAGGACTGCTTTTTCCAAAAAAGGGCCCCCAGGGCAGCTACGTACATTTTGTTGTTGAAACAATCTTTCAGAAAAAGACACTTCTCTTCATCCGGGAGAGGCAGAGGCCCACTGGGAAAAGTGCTGCATTCTTCCGATTTAATATAAAAATCCTGCATTTTGTGTGTAGACGTGCCGTCGGATTTTTCAAGAGCGCCCCGGTTTTTTGAGAAGACTGTCTAGTATAGACGTAGCCGAGGAGTGGAGAGACGGGCAGAAGGTGCAGGGCTGGGGCAGCCAGCCTTTGGCGCTGCCTGGAGCACACTATGCTGCACCCCACCCACCCACCCCAGGCTGTCCTCAGAACTACCCAGAATATGCGTGTGGTGCTCCAGCAATGACTTAAAGGGCCCAGTGCACCTGCCACTGCTGCTCCTATGGTAGTGGGGGCAGTGGCCAGGAGAGCTGGGGCATTTTGAATCACCAGGCCTGGAGGCAACTATCCCCTCCCCCCACCAGTGGCAGGCCCGAACTGCAGTACTGCTATAATTCTTGATGTTAAAAGTCTTCTATCACAGAGATACACTCACTTGGTGACAGTACGAACCAGAGTGTCTAAGGCAGAGTTACCATATTTGACCTTTCAGAAAAGGACACCCCCTGAAAAGGAGTGTAACTGTATCAGTGTCAACCAACTCGTGTTGTATTAATGTACTGTATATGCTAAAACACATTAAAACAATATGAACTGGTTGATATTGATACACTCCCTCTCCGGGTGGCCTCTTTTTTACATGGTAACCCTAATCTAAGGGCCCAGTTGTGCCTCTGTTTAAGGCGGGCAGTGTGCCTGAGGAGGTTAGTGAAATCAGAATTTAAAACTCATGAACGGTTTTGGGTTTGTGTCCTCAGTTTTTACCACCAGTTTGGCCTGAGGTTTGGACTCACATTCTCATGTCACTAGTGGAAGCATCAAAAATACTCTTCAGCTCCAATGACAAAGCAGGTACATGTCCAGTCAGGATGACCCTCATAATTGTTCTATGGCCATACCAGTGCTCAGCTGCTGGCCTCTTTTTGCTAGTCATATAACACTAATTTGTTTGTATGATTATCAATGATGATGAAGAGAGGAATGACTGGCTGGGAGGCAAGGTCTATAACTGGCTATACTTCATACAGATGTAAAAGTTATCCCATCAGGACTTTTAAAATGTGGGGGTCTAAGTTGTAGCTGGAGGAGGGGAAGGTTAGTTTGATGATCAGACTTGAGGGTTGGTCCCGTTCTTGCCTGTGCCTGTTTGATGGATCCATTCCTGAGACAAGAAATTTATACCATCCATTAGTTAGTTAAACTCAAAGAGCTGTTTAAGCTCCTTCCTTGAATTAATGAATAGATTTGTTATCCAAAAAGGAATGAAACAATGAACTTCATTGCTCTGTGCATTTCAAATCCTGTCCCAGTTGCACGATACCCTGGCTGCCAAGTTCCCAGCCATGCAAAACATGTCACAGACTGTGAAATCTCTCATGAAATCTGACTGGTTGTGTGGTGTTACCCTGTAACACTCATATTTCCAAGGGGGCTACCCAACGTTTCTCAAATTCAAAGTTATGACCCAAAGGGAAGTTGCAAGGGTGTGGCAAGATTATTTTAGGAGAGTCACGGTATTGCCACCCCTACTTCCACACTGCCTTCAAAAAAGCATGAATATGATATTTTCTGGTCTTGTTCTCCATCCCTTTCTTACTGATTCCTACCATTGTTTGCTTATTTTTGACTGCCGCTTCACATTGACAGGATGTTTTCAGAGAACTAGCCACAGAGACTCCCATTATCTTTCTTTAAGTGGTAACAACTAATGTAGTCCCTATCATTTTGTATTTATGGTTGGAATTATGTTTTCCAATATGCATGATTTTGCATTGATCAACTTTGAATTTCAATACTTTTTTGTTGTCCCATCTGGTCCTGGTGACTGACCACTGTTTGGTTTATTATTTTGCTCCAAAACCTCCTCTAAATGCACCTCAATCGGAGACAGTTCCTCCAATTTGTCACCTAAAAAGAATGGCTCAGGTTTGGGAATCTCATGAACTCAGCCATGAAGACGGCTGCAAAGAATTCATTTACCTTTCCCAGACTGATAATCATCCTTGAGTGCTCCCTGAGCATCTCACTCATCCACTGCCACCCCTTCCCCACGGTTGTTGGGGGTTTGTCTGAAGCAGTGTCACCTGTTGGATGTCTGCATTTTTTTATTTCCCAAACAGCATGAAGCAGAATATGTGTTTTGTATAATTATTTAATATTTGGAAAAAGAAACAAGCACAGCTGTTGCCCAGTTACAGCTGTAGCATATTTTTGGTGAAGAATAAAGCATATGTAAGACTTAAGTGAGAAGCAGCAGCAAAGTGCTTTTTGCTACTGGGTGAAAGTGTAAAATAGTAATTCCAGGACATCTGTGTGGATTTTCTGACAGGGGAAAATATAGAATCAAGGAAAGAAACTGCTTTTCTGCAGTTCCTCACCTTTTCCTAGTGTAGTTTTCTTTTTTTTTTTTTTTAAAGCAAAACCAAACAGTGCAAGTTTGTTTTGGCCTGTGCTCCCTGGCATTCACACAGAGGGAAGCAAAGCTTTGAGAGGGGGATTGTGCTGCCGTGTCTAACTGTTCTTGATAAGCTTCACTAAGCTTGCAAGACAAAAGTGTAAATGCCAACTACATAAGGAGGGATGAAATAATTACAAAATTGGAATGTGAGGCTTTGGTGCCTGCTATAAATATCCACCAATAGAAACTTTAGACATCTAACAGGTGACAGCACTTAAACCCCCCCCTCAAACCTCAGTCTTTTCTCTCTTCAAAAGGTTACATACTTTCTGTATCTAATCAGTAATGGCAGCAAAAAGGGGGAGGTGCTGACAAGTTAGAATAGCAGATGATTTAATCAGGATGGCAGCCGTTATTTTTTGTGTGTGAGAGGGATTCATTAGGAATGTTTTCTAAATCCTATAGTGTATGCCTGCACTATAGCCTTTTAGGCAGCAACACACTGCTACTCTAAACGAAAACATAACTGAGTCTGACTTTGAGCAGAACATCCTTGCAGCTACCACCAACTACCAGCTACAGCTCAGACTAGTGAGACAAATGCAAAACATACCTGCTTAATAAAGCTGGCTGAAAATTTTCCAGAACATTTTTGCATTAGAAAAATGCTCATTTGTCAAAACCAAGATGTATTGTGGAATAACATTGATTTTGATGCATTTTCCAGCAGAACATACGATTTTGAAACCTGCCTTGTTTCCTAACAGTTTGACTACCCCAGTGTTCAGGCTGAATTTGAGTTGCAATCCCAGGGCTTCTGCAGCTGTTGATTCCATGGCTTTTGGAGCTGAGGATCCCGGGGCTACTGAACTGTTCCGTAACTTGGCACCATGCACTGACAACTGGTGAGAGTTTGGCATCTGGGGGTGCAGGTAGCCCTGGGTCCCTCACTTTAAAGGGGCAGCATGGCAGGGCTGCCAGGAAGTCAAAAAAAAAAAAACAACCCTGGAAGGGGAAGAAGCTGCAGACTGAAATTGACAAAGTGCTGGTCAGTTTCAGGGATGTCTAAATTACAGCTGCAACAGTGACCAGACTAGCCTATCAGCAAATACAAAAGAAGAGTGAGAGATTATTTTAAAATGAAATAGTGCACAATTTAAGTTCCATGACAAATTGAGTTTTTGGCCTTGTTCTGATATGGAAATTTTTTTCTTCCAAAAGCTTAATTATTATGGAACAAAATTTGTTTCCTGGACACTTCAGGTGCTTAACAATAATATTTTCACCTGCTCTCTTTGGTTTTGGGCTAAAGATGAATATAATCATTATTACCCTAGATATTAAAATTCAGTATGTGACAACCGCCTTTAAAAAATAAAATAGGTGAATGTCACCCTCGTCCCATCGAAGATATTCTGTCTAGGCACTCTCATATGGAAATATCTGATGATATCAGATGTATTCAAGAGTTCTGCAGAAGTTCACTTTCTTAGGCTTCTTAAAATAAGAAGCTAATTTTATAGGGTATCTTCAAATTATAAAATGCAGAGAAATGTCTTTAGAATGTTTGTTTCATTTAACTTAGAACTGGAGAATGCCTTTTTGTCAAAGTGCACACCAAGGACACACTGCCCGGTGTGCTGGAAGTAACATTTGTCTCTCTCAAAAGGAATTGCTCATGTAAGAAACCCCCAAGAAGGCAGTTGCAGACAGAAAGGTTACTCACCGTAGTAACGGTGGTTCTTCGAGATGTGTCCCCGTGGGTGCTCCACATTAGGTGTTGGGCTCGCCCAGCGCCGCAGATCGGATCTTGCGAGCAGTTTCTGCTGGACCGCGCATACACTGGTGTGTGCCGCTCCCTTGCGCGCTCCTGGCCACGTGCGCGATCCGGTCCCCACCAGTTCCTTGACCAACTGCCTCGGATGCTCCTGCAAAACACTAAACAGAGATCTGAAGCGGGGAGGATGGGCGGATAGTGGAGCACCCACGGGGACACATCTCAAAGAACCACCGTTACTATGGTGAGTAACCTTTCTTTCTTCTTCGAGTGTCCCCGTGGGTGCTCCACATTAGGTGACTACCCAGCAGTAACCCAAGATAGGAGGTGGGTAATCGGATTATGTGCAGCTTGTCCCCGAGAGGACCACTGTTGAGAGACGGGTATCCTCTTGGAATACCCTGTGAAGGGCGTAATGTTTGGCGAAGGTGTCATAGGATGACCAGGTCGCTGCTCTGCAAATGTCTTTTAGCGCAACGCCCTTGAAAAAGGCTGTTGATGCCGCCACCGCCCTAGTGGAATGAGTCCTGGGCGTGGCCAGTAAAGGAGTCTTTTTGAGTTCGTAGCACACTTTTATGCAGGATATGATGTGCTTTGAGATTGTCTGCGAAGAAAGACCTTCTCCTTTCGATTTGGGAGCGAGAGACACTAGGAGTCTATCCGTTTTCCGGAAGGACTTGGTCCTGTCTATATAGAAGGCTAGCGCCCTCCTCACGTCCAAGAGGTGTAGGCGCGTCTCTTTGTTAGAGTTATGAGACTTTGGATAAAACGAGGGTAAAACGATAGGTTCGTTAATGTGAAATTCAGAAGAAACTTTAGGAACAAAGGCTGGATGCAGCCGTATGGTTACCGCCTCCTTGGAAAAAACAGTGCAGGGTGGCGTTGCTATAACTGCCGCAAGCTCACTCACCCTGCGAGCTGACGTGATTGCGAGAAGAAAGGTCGTCTTTATCATAAGGAGGCGGAGGGAAACTGTGGCCAAAGGCTCGAACGGTGGTCCCGTGAGCGCATTAAGCACCAGGTCCAAGTTCCACGAAGGTGGAAGCGGTTTCTGAGGGGGGTATAGGTTTACCAACCCTTTGAGGAACCTGGTAACCATGGGATGGGCAAACACCGTGTGCCCTTCCTCTTCGTGTCTGAACGCCGAAATGGCGGCAAGGTGGACCTTTAATGAGGATAGTGAGAGTCCTCCTCTCCTGAGGTCCAGTAGATACTCTGATATTACAGGTATAGGCACCGAAAGGGGGGCTAGCTGTTTGGTAGAACACCATGCCGTGAAGCGAGTCCATTTCTGCTTGTAGGTCTTCCTGGTGGAAGTCCTCCTCCTACTTTCTAGGACTTGTTGCACTTCCTCCGTACATGTGCTCTCTAGGGAGCTGACCCATGGATGAACCACGCTTGTAGTCGCAGGCCTTGGGGGTGCGGATGCACTATGGACCCCTGGGCTTGCGTGAGCAGATCCGGCGCCACCGGAAGGGGCATCGGTGGACGGTCCGACATGCGCAGGAGTAGGGGGAACCATTGCTGTCGATCCCACATTGGGACTATCAGGATCATTCGGGCTCCTTCCCTCCTGGCTTTCTGCAAGACTTTGTGGATCAGCACTGTGGGAGGAAAAGCGTAAAGCAGGGGGCCCCTCCAGGAGATCGCAAATGCGTCCCCCAGGGACCCCCGTCCCAGTCCTGCCCTGGAGCAGAATCGTGGGCACTTCTTGTTGTGTTGAGTGGCAAACAGGTCTATCTGGGGAAAACCCCATGCGTGAAAAATCGGTCGTAGCAGATCGAGACGGATTTGCCACTCGTGCGTGAGTGCGAAACGCCTGCTCAGCTGGTCTGCCTTCACATTGTGAGCACCTGGTAAGTACAAGGCTTTCAAGATTATATTGTTGGCGATGCACCAGTTCCATAACCGGACTGCTTCCGCACATAAGGCACGGGACCGAGCTCCTCCTTGCCGATTTATATAAAACATGGTGGAGGTATTGTCTGTACTGATCCCGACTACTTTGCCTTGTATATGGTCTTGAAAGTGTCTGCAGGCGTTGAACACTGCTCTGAGCTCCAGTATATTTATGTGCAGTGACTGCTCCGTGGAGGACCACAGCCCTTGCGTCACCTCTTCGCCCATGTGTGCACCCCACCCTATGTGGGAGGCATCTGTAGTAAGAAAAACCGATATTTGTGGTTGGTGGAAGGGTACCCCTCTTAGCAAGTTCTTGGGGTCTACCCACCATTGCAGGGATTTGCGCACCTCTGTTGTGGGTGACACCACCCTGTGAATGGTGTGTGCTGCCGGTTTGTATATGCTTGCCAGCCAGTGCTGCATGCTGCGCATGTGTAACCTGGCATTCTGTACTACGAACGTCGCTGCTGCCATGTGGCCCAGCAGCTGTAAGCACGTCAGAACCGGCACCGTAGGGCTGAAGGTGATGACTTGCACGAGGGAGCCGATGGCCCGAAAGCGTGTCGCTGGTTGATACACTCTCGCTGTAATAGAATTTATACGTGCCCCTATGAACTCTGTCCTGTGTGGGGTCTATCTTTGATTTTGCCAGATTGATAACCAGGCCGAGCAAAGAGAACATGCCTGCTGTGACACGTATCATGCGTAGTACCTCCTCCTTCGAGTAGGCAGTCGTCCAGATACGGGAATATAAATACCCCCTGTCTGTGCAGGTAGGCTGACAGCACTGCCAAGGTCTTGGTGAAGATTCTGGGGGCCGAGGAGAGGCCAAACAGTAGGACCTTGTATTGAAAATGTTCTTTGCCTACCATGAACCGGAGGAATCGTCGGTGAGCCGGATGGATAGTTATGTGAAAATACGTGTCTTGTAAGTCGACGGCTGCGAACCAATCTCCATCGTCTAGTGCCGTAAGGATGGAGGCGATTGTGATCATCCGAAAGCGTTGCTTGCGCAGGTACCGGTTGAGGCCTCGAAGATCTAAGATGGGCCTCCAGCCTCCTGTCTTTTTCTCCGTGAGGAAGTACCTCGAGTAGAACCCTTTCCCTTGCAGTTGCTCCAGCACTCTTTCCACTGCCCCTATGAGCATGAGATGGTCTACCTCCTGCTTGAGCCTCGCTACGTGGGAGGCCTCCTGGAGGTGGGGCCTGGGTGGAGGTCGTGGCGGTGGGAGCGACTGGAAGGGGATCGCGTACCCCGTGGCTATGATCTCCAGCACCCATTTGTCTGTGGTGATCTTTTGCCACTGGTCGTAGAATGGTCGGAGGCGATGGTGGAATAACCGCTTCGGATGATCTTGTGCGATGGTAGTGGTGGCGCAGCCCTGGATCTGTGTGTCAAATTTGTGGCCTTTGGCCCTGCCCCGAGGACGCCCGGCTCTGTTGTGAACGTCGCCTGGGAGTTCTGTACTGCTGGTGCTGTTGATGTCGCCCTTGCTCGTAACCCCTGTGGTACTGGGGACGCTGTGGCTGGTACTGGCACCGTCTTTGTTGAGGGTAGTACTTTTTTTCTTTCTGTATGGAGGGGTGTAAATCCCCAGGGTCCTGAGTGTGGCTCTTGAATCTTTACTGGAATGAAGGACCGAGTCAGTTGATTCAGCAAACAGCTTCTGCGAGTCGAAGGGAAGATCGACTATCTTTGCCTGCAGATCCCTCGGTATACCCGAAGTCTGGAGCCAGGACTCCCTTCGCATCACCACTGCCGTAGCTGTGGAGCATGCTGCTGTGTCCGCAACATCCAGGGCAATCTGAACTCCCGTCCTCGAGGCCGCGTAGCCTTCTTGCACGATGGCCTTAAGCACCGGTTTCTTGTTCTCTGGAAGCGAGTCCATGAGGGAGGTTAACTTAGTGTAGTTGTCGAAATTGTGGTTCGCTAGATGCGCTGCGTAATTTGCCATTCGCAACAGTAGTGTGGAGGAGGAGTAGACCTTTCTGCTGAACAGCTCTAGCTTCTTGGCATCTCTGTCCGTTCCCCCTGTCTTGAATTGAGATGTCTTTGATCTTTGTTGCGACGACTCTACCACCAAGGAATTTGGTTGTGGGTGGCTGAACAGGAACTCCATGCCCTTCGCCGGCACAAGTATTTCTTGTCCGCTCTCTTGTGGACAGGCGGAATAGTCGTAGGGGTCTGCCATATCATAGTGGCGGACTCCAAGATTGCTTCGTCAAGCGGTATTGCTATTTTGGAGGAGGCCGGAGGTCTCAGATTTTTGAGGAGCTTATGGTGTTTCTCTTGCACCTCTGCTGTCTGGAAGCCTTGCGTGAAGGACACCCTTTTAAACAGCTCTTGAAACTGTTTGAGATCGTCCGGAGGATGGACGTCTCCCGGGGCCGTAGCCTCGTCTGGGGAGGAGAGCGAGGAACCACTAGGATACGCCTCTCTGGACCCTTCCGGTTCCTGTTGGGAATGGTACATCCGCTCGCTGGAAGCTTGCGAGGGAAAATCTCGGGGTTCCATAACCAGTTCCCCCTGAGATACTTGAGTGTCTGTCCCCGTTCGCGATTGCCCTCGGGGATACGGGACCGTCTGTGGGGATCTTTCCCTGGTAGGCTGCCGGTGGTGTCTATGCCCCGCGTGATAGGGACGACCATGGCAGCATGGGCACTGTTCTTGGGAAGGTGACCTGGACCACTCCCTTGGTACATACCTCCTGCGTCTGAGGGAGCGAGATCGTCGAGAGACCTGGTACACTGGAGAGAGCGATTTGTGATACTACTCCAGTGGCTCAAACCCCAAGAAGGGTGAAGGTGGTCCCAGCCAGGGCGAGGCTGGTTGTAAAAATGGAGACGGGGGCTCCGGGTAGGCTTGGGGGGACCCCTGCCTTCTAGTTGGTGTCTGCAGCATGAGCGGAGGGCTGAGAGAAAGCAACTCTGCAGCCCTGTCTGGAGAGGGACTGCGGTGCCTTGTTTTCTGTGCAGCCTTCCCCCTCCCTTGAGGGGGTGGCTCTGCCCCCTGACGTGCAGGGGATCTCGGCCCCGTCCACGCTGCGCTCGGCACGCTCATGGGCGGTGCCACACGGGCGGTGTCCTCCGGTGCCTGCAGGCTGCATGCCTGTGCACTCTGCACCGCCGGTTCCCCGGGGGTCGGTGCCGCTGCCTGCGGTGCCGCCGGTACCGGCGCTTGTTTAGCCACCGCCCTGCCTGCGGTGCGGGGCGGCTGTTTGATTATCGGAGGCTGAGCCGCCTTCACGTGGTTCTCCGTGCCGCCGCCGATCAGCTGTTGCTGCGGCTGGGGGCTGTGCGCTCCTCCCGTCCCGCTCGCTGTTGCTGCCGGCAGGGATCGGGTTGGGGAGACTTTCCTCCGTTTTTGCGTTGATGGGGTGAGGGAGGCGGCTTTCCTTTTATGGGCCCCGGAGGGTCCCTCCTGCTGCGGCCGCTCCGGCACGTCTGTCTGGAGGGCCTTGTCGAATAGCAGCATTTTAAGCCACATCTCCGTATCCTTCCTTGCTCTGGCTGTTAATTTTGCACAGAAGGAGCATTTCTGCGTGACATGGGACTCCCCCAGGCACCTTATACAGTGACTGTGCCCATCAGACGCTGGCATTGCCTCTCGGCAAGACTCACATTTCTTGAGTCCTGAAGAGGACATTGTCGGTGAGTCTTTTAGTTGTTAATGGGGTACTTAGCACCTTCTCTGTGCTGTTTTCCCCCTCTTGGATAGCCTGCCGTGGCAGGAGGGCTAATGGCCCTAGGCTCCTGGCCTCCGGTGCTCCGCTTGTTACTAGGACCGGACTGAATTCCGTCCCGCTTGTTGTTTCTCGTTTTTTTTTTTTTTTTTTTTTGAAAATAACAACTGGCTAACTTAACAATAGACTAAGAACTTGAAAACTTTGAAGAAAAACAGCTAAAACCATTGAATACGCTAACTTGGCCGTAGCCTAGTCGGATTCCGTCTGCAGCCGACGGCGGTTAAGAGGAACTGGCGGGGACCGGATCGCGCACGTGGCCAGGAGTGCGCAAGAGAGCAGCGCGCACCGGCGCATGTGCGGTCCGGCAGAAACTGCTTGCAAGATCCGATCTGCGGCACCAGGCGAGCCCGACACCTAATGTGGAGCACCCACGGGGACACTCGAAGAACTTATTTTCTTAGGCGTATCATATCCACTCTATTCGGTGAAGCCCTAGCCTCATACAGCATTCCAGAACACACACAGTTTTTGTACTGGCTGCTTACTACATCTGGTCCAAGAGCGACATGCATCTTTATGGTTTGGTGCAACAGAAAAGCTCTTTCCTACTTGTATAAGCTTAACTTCAAAGCGATACAATTTGAAATTAAAATTGTTGCACAGCTTCCAGTTTTTCAAGTGGATAAGCAGGTAATAAAAGAACAAAGTTTACTGTCCTCATACTTCAGACTGAAGTGTTTGTATGCTGAAACCCCAACGGGGACGTGTGGGAGAACTTACTCAATCCAGTAAAAGTGTAGATACCTTTTACAGATGCCCTCCCCGCCCCATGTGAATGACCTCATCTTTCCTTGGAACAAGCCAGTCAAGTATGACAAAACCAAGAAGGTAAAATGTACGCCACAAGTAACCTTAGGCCAAGAACACATGATACAGGAGAGGAAACTCCATGTTTGAACTAGCTCTTGTTCTGACAGTTGGGTTTGTTACCTTCTGGCTTCCTCTATACAGACCAGGTCTAGGGGTTCAGCATGCTGGTCTGCTGAACCTCAAGACACTGGCAGAAGCTTCTCTAGATTTTCAGACTTCTCTAGTGGTGGTGACAGCTGCCCACTGCTGTTTTGTTCCTCTCCCAACTCTGTGAAGATCTCTTATGTATGATTATGTTGTTGAAAATTAGCGTCTTCACTATGGAATGAACCAAGGCTGAGGGGGCACTTTTTTATGTATTTGAAAACCGCTATCATGTCTCTTCTCAGTCTTCTCTTTTCCAAACTAAACAAGCCCAAGTCTTTCAGCCTTCCCTCATAGCTCAACCTCAGCCTGACATACCTGAAGCTAGATATCTTCTGGTCACAAACATGCAAATACTGGGAGTCAATTCATTCCACCCCTCCCCCCATGTTTAGAGTGGTGATTTGACACTAACACTTTTCCAATTCATATACCGAAAACAATATATGCTTACCACTGTACTTCCAAGTAAGAGGACATTGTTCTGCTTTAATCCAGACACACCTTGCCATGCCTTTTCGTTAAAATCCTTGGAATAGGTGATATCAAGGAGGTAAACCAGATCTAGTTTTACACTCTGGAACACAAAGCGGAGTTTTGCATGGAAGTGTCTTGGCTCAGACAGACAGTGTGAATGGAGAGAAGCTGTCAGTGATCAAGGAGTGGCTGATCCTGCAAGTTGTTGATTTTATATAGGTGAAAACTGGATACAAAAGGGCACGGTGCACAGCAGAGGGGAAAATGCATGGAGTTCAGAGAAGGAAGTGGCAGGGGGCTGCATAATGTGCATGTGGTGAGGATCAGGGAAAGCACAAAGGTTGTTTTTCAGGGTGGGGCAGAAGGAGAAGGAAAAATATAATCCAAGAGTTCCAACTCCCAGTCCTCTGTTTCTCTAGCCAAAAGCCAGAGTCAGGAATTGCATAAAGCAACAGACACCCACTTTGTTATATGCACAGACCTCCAACCTGCCTCCATCTCATTATTCATATAGTCTGCATCCTCAAACATGATCACTCCTTCGAAGACTCTGGTTCCACCCTTCCTAGCTGTTATACGTACACTAATTTGTACTGTGGATTTTAAGTGCTACCCTCATTTTGGCTTCTTTAAATTTTAAGCATCATCTGTTTCCATGTATCTCCAATATCAACTCTGGCACAGCTCCCTCCACCCTAAAACAGATCCACTGAAAATGGAAGTTCCTGTTTTGAATTCTGTTCTCCTCATGTCACCCACTGCACCATCAAAATCTATAGGTATGGTTAATTGGTCAGCTAAAACTAGCAATGAAGTGCTTTTCCCACTCTAGGATTGCTAAATAAGCAAGCTGACCTCCACAGCAGAATTGTGTTTTAAGTTCTGGCATTTGTAGGTTGGGGTTTGGTGTTTTTAAGTTCAGTTTTGGGGGTTTACTGGGCATTGACAGTTTAGTTACTAAACTATTTGTGGGGAAATGAACTGGCATTATAGAATCATCAGTTAAATTAATCAGCAGCTCTGACAGATTCAGGGTTGCATTTTACTGTGGTAACTGCACAAAAAACTGGTTCTCAGTTAAGTTCTGCATACAGACAGGTTTATGTAAAATATATAAACATTTGTCCAAGTTGTTACAGATTGCATAAATATGGCATTTTTACGGTTGCATTTACAGATGTGCATGTACAATGATGTGCAAATAATCACAATTCGATTACAATCTTTGAAAAGCACTTGAACTTTGCATCCAAGTAAATCAATGAATGAAAAAAATGCCCACTGACGAATTTAAATACTAAACTCATAACATGGTTTCAAATGTTCTCAGTAAAACTTTCACACATTTAAAATAGTTTTTTATTCCTTTTATTTGTCTATGTCAAAATACATTTTTTTTCAAAATAGTGGGTTTCGCAACTAGTTTCATGCAGATACAAGGTCTGCTCAGTACTACCAATAAAATCAATATAGCACAGTAGCCATTCGGTTTTTAGATAAAGAATAAATAACCTAAATATAAAACACTAAAATATTAGAAACACGTATTTACTCATTCACAGGCACCCACACTTTACCAAGTATAATCCAGAATATGCCTAACTGTGTCACTGAACACATTGCAACCATTCCAACTGATCAATTCTCTGCCTTTTATGTAGCACAGGACAATGGTAGTTCCTCATATGCAGACCCCTCTCTCATACAGATCAATTAGAAGAAATCCCAAAAACTATCCTTGTACCTTTAAAAGCACGAATCCTGAGCTTGGTAGTAAGAGCATAACCTTACATCTTCAAAAAACCAAATCAACCGAAAGAGAACACGTTCCCCTTACAAAAAAAAAACCCGCCCCCTCCAACAAACCCCCCAAAAGAAACAAAAGCCTCCCCACCCCCAAAAAAACAAGATCACCCCTTCCCAAGAAGTAGGCAGTAGAACACAATGACCTTTTTAAATGAAGGGGTACAAATTCACATTTAATATCGTTTACGATAACCAATAATACAATAGCTACTACAAGCTTTACAATGTACAATTTATTTCAATGGCTGAACTGTTCAGTGGTATTAGGCAATAGTCTATGTGCCAATAAGATGTCATCTTGTATAGTTTAGTGAATAAAAAAGCTGTTTGTCTCTAACAAAAGCAATCTTCACTTCAGTTACTTTTTTAAAAAAGGCCACTGAAATGTATAAAATGGTCTGAATATGATGGTGGTCTCAACTCAGATGCCTCTTCATATGGCAATAACAGTGCATATAAATATTGTGAGTGTACTGGGTTAAGGTTTTCAAACATTTAGTAACATTACTTTGGCTAGCACAACCGTTTGGACAGCACTCAGATAAATACAGGTATGTGAAATGTCGTGAAGCAGTTATAGTTATGCAACTTTTATTATGGTGAACACTATCCAAGGAAAAAATGGGAGGAACAAGGTAATAAAAGTATTTTATAAATCAAACTTTGTCAAGATAGGGCGCCGTACAATGTACAATGTGTAAATTCATTATACCATAAAAGTTAATGAACTTTGTTAAACACACTATTCTGGAGTAGCCTAATTTGCATTAACAGATATTTGCAATAGGGAAATATATTCAAGCATGCCACGTGATGGTCAGAAAATCAAAACAGTACACATATATACAGCATCACTCAGTACCTGCTAAAATGAATGTGAAGATTACAGGATCGAACATGTTTCACTACAAACCTTTTTCTTTTCTTTTTTCTTTTTTTAAAGTGACCAATAAAGGCAGAAAAACAGGACTCGAAATAATTCTAGCTTCAACTGACTTTAAAGCATCTTGTATTGAAAATAAATGCATATTGCACAAACAGTGAAAGCAAACGTTCCACCAAACATCTCTGTTCCAGGTGGTTGGACAATACAGCTCTAGTTAAAAGGTTGTGTGGTCTCTGTAAATGATAAAGCTGTGAAAACACTGTACAAGAAAAAAAACCTGGTACATGAATATTAATAGGAAAAACAAATCCAAAAACTTAGATGTAAAGAAAAAAGCTGAGTATAGAAAAATTATGAATTGTGGCACAAAACGAGTAACTGTCTTCTGTGGGAGCTGAAAGCTTTCATTGATGCAAAAGTGTTTATGTACAACTAAGGCTTACTGGTTAAATATCTGAGGCATATCTGGCCTTGAACACTTTCCTTATATGCTGTAGCTGTAAACAAGAGTTCTCAGTCATTTTTTCTTCTCAGCAGCTGCATGTTAACATGAAACAATGATCCTGATAAGGAGAACACAGGTAAGAGGGCGTTTGGCAGGATATCTGAAAATGACAGCCTCCAAGGAATCTTCCCAAGCTTCCAGTGACTGTCACACCATGGTCCACGGGAGTTACTAGATATGTGCAATACCATTTTGCTGCTGTAGTAAACTTTTTTATTTGGAAAGTTTGCTTATAACTCTGATCAAGGCCCCATTTTCATCTTTTAGCCTCTGGTTGTCTGCTTTCAAGTCTGGTAGCATCTATCAAAAAAACGGATGCACAATGGTTACTTGCCGATATAACTTACAAAAAAAGGCAACAAAACTAGACAGCATCGTCATCAGAAACAGAATCTGTGTCAACAGAAATTGTTTTAGGTCTTTCAGTAATAATCTGGGTTAGAGCATTTGGCCTTCTGGGATGAGATAATGAAGCTATGGGGTAGAAATTTGTCTTTGCTAGCACTGGATGCACTAAAATTCAGTAGACAGGGAAATAAACCAAACCTGACTTATCCTGCTCGAGGTGCTTTTGTGCAAAGTAAATGTAGACTGAATTGCTTTAAAAGGTTTTAATTACTTACAAGAACACACTTAGTATATTTGTAATCAGTTGATCCTTATGTTCAGGAGGTCCATCTACACTAGCAGTCTGCATTATTTCATCAAAATTTAATAGAAAAACAAATATCTATATTACTGTTTGTTCCTGCATTGGTTACAGCTTTCCATAACCCAGCCTGAGCAATATGAAATGCTTCACCACATCTATGTGTAAGTACTATCTTCCACCCTGTCTCATCTATGTTTTGGAGCCCCAATGCCATGGTTCCACTCTCAACTGTCCACATAGCACAATGGACGTGCACTCAAGAAAGCGACATTAAAAGAACATTATTTTTGCATAGTCAAACACTGCCAAGTTAGAAAATGCCACAATTAAGGTTACCCGGAAGGCAAAGAGGATTTGGAACCAACAGACAGAGATGGGAATGGGCAGAATGGAGACACACAGAGATAGGGCAGAAGCTGAAGTGATGCTTGGACTAGGTCAGTGGGTAAGGCTGAGCTAGGGCCACCAGGGTCTCTAACAAACTCTACAGAATGCTCCCTTACAGAAATCAGAATCGATCCCAGGAATTCTCAATCTCCACATCTGCCTGCTGTCAGAAGGTATCTGAGAAAGACCGTGCCAAACTGCATGTGCTCACCCCACACAGAAGGTAACAGCTTATTTCTACTAAGTTACCACAAGTATCAGCACTGTGCTTTGGATCTCAGTGCCCAAACTCTGCTGATGACCCAGTCAATATGGTTCCACATGACTTTTGTTTATTTAAAAGTTAGCAAATTGGGCACACAAGTCCCTATGTTAAAATAGGGATGCTGCAAAGTCAAGCATTGAAAAGTTAGCTTGCCCACACAACTGTAAATCTCCCTTCTGCTTCAGTGTGTTTGTATTACAATACATGCTAATTACAGGATCACATCCCCCTTCATCCCCATAGTAATCTGTCTCTGCAGTGCACAGCATACGTCTGCCCAGGGAATGAATCAAGGTTGTGTAGGAAGAAGTGTTGTCTGTAAGACCCTGGCTGTGTTTACAGAACTGTAGAGATCTGTGGTGAATGTGACATGACATTACAGGAACAGAAAGATGGTCTCATGATTAAGGAACTTGAATGACACCTGATAGCATTGCACAGGAGCTCTGTGGCAGAGTCTGGGCTAAGTGCACTTTACAACCAGACTTCACAGACGGCCACCCATGTGTTCCTCATTTGTGGGGTGTCCAAGATGTTTGAACCTGGGGTCTGATTTGCAGAAGTGCTCAGTGCTCACAGCTGCAACTGAAGTCAATGGGAGTTGTGCTTTGATAACATGAATAGCTATTAAATGCTAGGGACTTTGAAAATCAAGTCCTGAGCATCTCTACTTAGGCACCCAAAATCAGTGGGCGCTTTACTATTTTGGCCTTAATCTCCCTGAGCGCCAGTTCTCCATCTGTAAAATAAGGATGATACAGTAAACCCGCGACATACAAGGTGAGTTGAGCAAATCTTGATGCTGCTCTGCAGCCCCTTCTCCCTGTCTTCTCCCAGCCACAAGGCTGTCAACCTGACAGCTGTGCCACTGGGGGAAGGCAGGAGCAAGGCTTTTTGATAGCTAGGCAGGCTGAAACCCTGCTTTCCCCTGACAGCTGTGTTGATGGGGGGAACGCAGGGAAAAGCAGTCAAGAAAGTGACCAGCCCTAGTGGACTGTGCAGTTTCCTGGGTCACAAGCAGAGGGAAGCTAGGAACCAAGCAGCAGCCTGGTTACCATCTCCCGCCCTGACTTACACAAAAATTTGAGCTATGCAAGGGTTTGCTGCACTGCCTCATTGCACAGGGGCACGATTAAACTACAGAAACACCTCGGAAGATACCAGTAATTCTATCTTCAGAAAAAGTTTTGGATGGTATGTGTTAAATAAGGCCTGGGACTGAATTCTGAACATAGGAGAAAATAAAAGGAAATGCTGAAAAAGTTCATGGAAGGAGGCAGGCACGCTACAGGGAAAAAACAAACTTATCAAAACCGTACCTTAATGCAGATGCACAAGATGGCGAAGACTGTATGGGTAACCTTAATTCTGGGAATTCAGAATACTTGACTTTGCAACATTAATTCTTAGTGTCTTTTTAAATGCAGTATTATCCCTAGTATAATGTGTATAAAGTATAATCCCTAGTATAATATCCCTAGTATAATGTGGTGTATGTATTACATGTGTGGACATAGCTCTGTGCCAGTGTTTCTGCCCATTCTGGGGATCGGTGTTCAGATCTACTTTTTCTGTTCAATTTGGTCTAGGATTCTAGACCCAAAATCCTATGGAACCTCAATGTCCAAGGGTCTGTGCTTGAAGATGTATGACACTAAATGTTATATATTTACATTTACAAACATACAAAGAATAAATATCTTTTACATGGTATTGTGTTTGCTGGCTTCTTGTTTTGAAGCTAAAGTTTTCCTTTAAAGCTCAGAAAAATGCAAGCTTGGGTGTGGGGGCCTATCCATAAGGCCTAGTCAATTCTTCCATGACACCAAATGTACTAGTCCTTGAGGCAGGTTTGGGGGAGTGTGGTATGGAAGGCTGACCAGAGGGCACTAGTGCACCCCCAGGAGATGAGTACTCCAGAGAGCATAGATGTATTGGTGTGGGGGAGGAGGGAACAGCAGAAGGGGACTCGTGTATGTTTTCACAACATTTACCTTTTCGTTTTCTCTGCAAATCCCAGATGTGCAGGAAATGTGCCTCCAGTTGCACAGTCCTGTGCCAACCAGCACCCTAATAAGGGACCTGAAGTTTTTACATACATTAAGCCTTAGCTTCCTCCCACAGCTGCCTGTCTCCCCACCACATCAGTGAATTTCCATCCAGATGAAAAAAGCACTGTTCAAAACATAGAGCTTATTTAAATAGAGTCTACTGAGTATGCAGTTACACAGCTGGCAAAGCCATCTTTTGTAGTTTTTACTCTGATGAAACAATTTGTGCATTGCTACTCAAGGAAGGAAAGAGTAATAATGTGTAGATAACATATCAGCCAAATAGGAAATAGGGGAGGAGACAGCACTCTATTACTGCAATAGTAGATATGAGTATTATGGGACTGATCTGGGAGGACAAGCTGCAACCCTATGCTCCTCCCATACAATAATGGTAAAATGGTTCAGCATGAACCAGCCACAGTAGAACAACTCACATCATCTACTTGTGGCTAGTGCAGTCTCAACTGGATTTACAAACTGTGAAACACGTCCACATGTCAACACAAAGGGCAGATCCTCAGCTGGTACAAGTAACGATGCTCTAACAATATTACTCCAGCAGAGGATCTGCCCCACAATGCTTCATGAGCATCTCAGCTGTATGAACAGGTGGCATAATTGCCAAAGTTCTCTAATGTAGCTAGGCCTTTAGTTAACCCTTCATTAGACATGTGAAACTTCAACTTCAGTTTACTTCTCCCTGCAAATGAGAGCATCTTCTATGGGCTCTTAAATAAGCAAGACCATAACATGCACTATTTATAGCTCTTCATATGAGACGGGTAATTTTGCACAGGTCTAGTGGATGCAAAGTGCCATTCAATAGTCAGTAAGTATGTCCTTGAGTGGCCAAACCCAGATCCACAAATGATTAACTGTTTTCCATAAACAAATGTTGTGACAGACTGCCCAACTCAATCCTGAGGCCTGTAGGCAGAACAAGAGATCACAGACGAAATGGGACAGAGAAAGCGCACACGTGTTTGTATGCACGTGCATGCGCAAAAATGAGAGCAGTGTGAGAGATCCTTTAGCTACACAAAATTTCTATTAAATGCATTTTCACCTGGCCCAGAACCACAGAGCTTCAGCCCTATATAGCTTTTCTATGAAGGACAAGTGGGCTGAAGGATTTGGCAAGTGGAGAAGGCACAAGGGAATGGACTAAGTTCTGTTTTCTCAAAGGTAGTCACTGAACTAATTTCTCACAGCTGTCCTCTGCAATTGAATTTGACACAGGTATAACATTTGTAATCTTCATATCAACATTCAGATTTCCTTTGGTGTAAAGTTACAGATTTTCAAGCCTATTCTAAATCTAGTTTGGTGAAGAATATTAGTACAAGTGAGCCAGATCTGAACTAAACACAGTATTTGAACAAACACAAAAGGCTTGCCATTCAAATACATGATCAAAGAATAGATAACTTTTTGCTAACAACAACCTGCACACCAGAATGTAAAAATTAGAACAGCTGATGCAAACAATCAGAAGCCACACTACTGAACTCATTACTCAGATATTCACTATTGCAGTTTTTGTTTGGGCCAATCTTACAAAAGTAAACTATAGTGGAGAGCGGAAGATCTCTCCTGTCAGCGGCACCAAGAGGCACCCTGGGTCCCAGGGCAAGGTGGGCACTGCAGGGCCAAGGGCAGAAGTGGTGGGGCCTAGGACATTCAGGGCCACCCCCTACTTCCTCCCAGCTGCATGCAGCAGCACTGTTGCATCAATTCAACAGGGTCTGGAGCTCCAGCTGTTCCCACTGCTCGTTTGTCAGCAAAAGCAGCAGTCGGAGCTCTGGGTCCCTTTGAAATGCTGGGTTCTTATGCAAGTGCCCACCCTGATTTCTGTGAGCCTGTCTACTGCTAATTTTAGTATGTTGGACCAGTCAATTTCCAAACTCTGAATCTTGTACAAAAGTCAACATAACGGAAGCTTAATACTAGTTCAAGTCCTGTGTGAGCAGCCATGCCCCTTGGGGTACTGCATCTTTTTATCTACTATATATTTTAGAAACTTTGTGCATCTGCCGGTCCATCTGTCTGTCAGTCTGTTCAAGAACACCTCCTGAGTGCTAAGTCAAGACCACCAAATGCAGGCATGCAGCTCTGCTTAGCATAAAACTTCAAGAAAGGTAATGGGTTTGGCTGTGCCAGGATAATGGCTATTCCAGAATTTATTTGTTTCACAAAAAATGGAAAAGGAAGGGTCTCACGGGAGGGACAATTATACTGCAAAATGACCACAAGGGGCCAGAGATAGCAACCGGGACAGCTATAACCCCCCCATGGCCAGCTGGTGTGGAGAAAGGGACAGATATCTACTATATACCCTCAGGGAGTCTGTCTGTGTTTTTTTCCCCCCAGCTGGAGGACCTGCACTCTCCCCCAGCTGTGCCTTCTGTAGCAGTTAGGCACTCCTCACCCGGCCCCAAGCTGCTGCAGTGAGAGAAGGCTGGGGTTGTTGTCTCTTTCCCCGGGATAGGCTGCATACTGAACCCCATATTCCCAGCCACACCCCAGAACATTAATTTAAATGAAGCAAAACAAAGCTTATTTAAGGACCTGAGCAATGTCAGGTAAATCTTCTGGTAACACATAGAATCACAATTAAAAATCTCGTACAAGACCTATTTCTTGAACTGTTGTCTGAATTTGTCTTTGGATGCAAAAAGGTGACCTATGATGCTAGTAAGGATAATACCAACCCTACCACTGTGTCTGGCATGAAGGAACTGTAGTTGGGACACTGGACATCATGCATAAGCCACACTTCTGTAATCAAGCAATCAGTAAATCTTCCAACACACAAGCATTAATGGTAAAGTGCTGCCACAGCACTAGCTCAAATTCAACACCTGCCAGGCTACTCAAAGGAGAAAAAATGAAAAAAGAGGAAATTACAAGTCCACAGAATGTAGTTGCCTACAGGACCCTGAGAGCTTTGTAACCACTCTGGTCAAGGCCCTATTCTCAGCCAGTAGTCGCTCATTTAAATGTCTCAAAGACTGAATCTGCAGGAATCAAAGAAACAGAAGTGAAAACAAGAGAAAAGCAAATATAGTAAGTTTCAAAAAAACAGATGAACCATTGAGAGAAAAATTTAAATCAAAAAAGACAGCTATGTTAAAAGCAGCTAACTAGCTATGAAAGGAAAGTATCAAATAAGTGGCACATTCTTGAACTGTAATCTAAGAACAGCAAGTGATTAGTCACAGCTTTACAGAACAATTCAGGATGCATTAACAAAGAGTTATTCCGGGAATTCTTTACTTAAAATTCTGATAACATGGACTAAATTTCCTATGTTGTAATCTGCAAATAATCATGGGCTTAACACATACGTTTACGTGACACTAGAGAAAACAGGATGAGAGTTAATCTTATAAGTAAAGAGATTAATGCAAGGCTGCAAATAAAGAACTTTGCAAAACTGGTAATATCTTTAGATTCTCTATTTCTCTGATCACTCTAGCCATTCTTAAGGATAACCTACAAGTATAAAACAACCTTATATTCTCTGTCCTGCAATCCTCCATCCCTAGAAGAATAACAATTTTTTTCCATGCTGTAGTTTGCTTTCTGTCTCAAATATTATTTTGTCCTCTGTTAAGGCTCACTCACTTGGCTGTAAATCTAATGTGGATAGAAATAACACGGTTGTCTTTTGTATACTTCTCTGCTTGTAACCATCCATTATGTCAGCAAGAACTCCGTATTTGCATTTAAAAGAACAAGTATCAGAGAGATAGGGTTAGTCTTTATCTTCGAGAACAGCAAGAGGTCCTCAGGCACCTTATAGACTAAACAGGTATTTTGAAGCATAAGCTTTAGTGGGCAAAGACCTGCTTCATCAGATGCATGGGGGGGGTGGTTCCAGAGGGCTATTTAAAGAGTGGGATCCCAGCAAAAGGGAGGCCAGAGCCCCTTTTTGCAACAAATTCTCACCAGCAACTATAGATCACAACACAATAAGTCTAAACTTGGAACCCTGCAACAAACATCGCTGCCAACTCTCCTCACGTCTACACCAGTGATATCATCACAGGACGTAACATCAACCATGCCATCAGGGGTTCCTTTACCTGCACATCTACTAATATAATATATGCCTTCATGTGCCAGCAATGCCACACTACAATTTGCATTGGCCAAACTGGACAGTCTCTATGTAAAAGAATAAATGGACATAAATCAGACATCAGGAACGGTAATGTACAGAAACCCGTGGGAGAGCACTTCAATCTCCCTGGACACTCAGTAACAGATTTAAAAGTAGCAGTCCTAAAACAAAGAAATTTCAAAAATCTAATGGAGAGGGATATCTCTGAGCGGCAATTTATTTGAAAATCTGACTCCATCAACCAAGGATTAAACAGAGACTGGGAGTGGCTGACCCCTTACAAAAGCAGCTTCTCTGCCCTGGGTGTTAATATCTCCCCATTAGACTCTGACAATGTGCCCACATCCCCATCTGATCTGACTTGTTTTTTCCTCTTTTGATAAGTACTGTTGATACTGGGCCATCTCCACCTTGCTGAATAGACCCAGCTCTGGCTCTCCCTTTTACCGGGACCCCACTCTTTAAATACCGCTTTGGGACCCCCCTCATGCATCTGATGAAGTGGGTCTTTGCTCATGAACGCTTATGCTCCAAAATATCTGTTAGTCTATAAGGTGCCACAGGACTTCTTGTTGGTCATTTAAAAGAACAGTATATTGAAGTGCCTGCTGTTGCACAGTAGCAGGGAGAGCTCAAAAACGGAGTTCTAGAAGAAACTTATTAGCACAAATTAGAGAATACTAGTGATCGATTCACTGCTGCTGTCTCTAAAATGATGGCATTCTAGTTCACCACATTCCAGCTGCTTCCTGGACATGATTTAATTTTGTCATCAGCTTGGTTGTCTCACTTCTGCAGTTTTGACCATAGATATAATGAAAAATGTATATATGATCAACTCATGGGATTAGCCTTGTTGAGCTCAAACCATATTGCACAGCATTTAACTGGGTAAACTTTGGAGGGAAAAAGACTCTGCATGCAATCATATTATGACTTAAGAAAACAAATCACAGAAGAAATTACAAGGTTAATTAAAAGAAAAACCATACAGGACAATCTTCTGTTTTGAGCTACCATAAGAAGTGATGTAAAACATAAATCACTTTTCTCCTTAGTTTAAAATAAAACATTTTCTACCCTGCCTGGTCATCATCATAAACATGTAAACCTCAGTTATCTTCTTAAAAAATGGAAGAATCACCTTTGCTATTATAGCCTTGCAACCAGGACAGCAACCAAGTTGCAGTGTATTGCACAAGAGATTCTGCTGTGTTGGAAACTAAGGGGAAATTATATATTTACTTATTCTCCAATCAGATTACTAATAGTTGAAAACTTTGCACACTACAAATAATGCACCAAAGCACACTTTTACAAAATGTCACAAAGAGTGTGACACACTTACTTTGAGTTCCTCTTCCATTTCAGATATCCGTCTTTCTAGAGCTCTTCGTTCCTAGATCAAAGTAGTGGAGTTAATGGTAAGCAATGCAAATTACATCTTTAATACTTCTTGTAAATATGGTGAAAATAGTGATTCATGTCAAGTTTCAAAGATCAAACAACTAGAAGCACAGAGCATACAGTAGGCTTGTGATGCCAGTGATGTGTAGAAAATTCTTCCACATTAAAATTAAAAAGTTTAGATGGAAGAGAGATATTAATTTTTTCAAAATACATCCCATCTCTTCCCATACTTGAACTTCAACAGGGTATAAGTTTATAAGTATGCCTTTGTTCAGATTTATTATTCCCTATTTATTATTCTGTGATAATACAAGAAATGCA
Source organism: Carettochelys insculpta (assembly GCF_033958435.1). Classification (NCBI taxonomy): domain Eukaryota; kingdom Metazoa; phylum Chordata; order Testudines; family Carettochelyidae; genus Carettochelys; species Carettochelys insculpta. The sequence goes on along the minus strand of NC_134137.1, from coordinate 304,416,028 downwards.
GAAAATGATCAGAAACAAAGAAGTATATTAAAAGAAACAAAAGCATAAGCTTTCTTTGAAAAGCAAATATAGCTGAAATGTTTGTCTCCTCTAAGTATCTTCCCAAAACACTGTTTTTTAAAACTTCATTCCCATCATATAGCCCAGATTAATAATGCAGGCAATAGACTTTATAACATAGTTGCTTTCTTGTGTAAGAAGATGCAGTGGGTCTAACTCAAAAGCAGTTTCCTTATTCAATATTTTACATTCCAATTTTTTAAAAGAGTGAAGGCAAAAGCGACAGATTACTGCATAGTGTACATTTAAATCTGCAAACAGTGTTATGCAAAACAGCAAGCAGCATTAACTGAGGTGTGTAAAACTTTGGTTAGATCATACCGCCCAGTAGAGACTGACTCTTGCCGGTCACCTTTCAGATACAAACCATTTGAATTTAGTTTAATCATAGTGAAGTTGTTCCCCAGATATATTTCCCCATTTTAGCAAATAACTTCAATAGGTTTAGCAAAGTAATATTTTACTGCAGTAGTTAGTATCCTTATACTTATTCTACTTAATTCTTTTGAGCTGAAAATTGTGTTTTTCCAAGATGACACTGACTGATGATAATGGGCATAGTTATAAGTACCAGTGAGTTAACTGCAGTAAGCAAGTGAACAACAAAAGCAAAATGACAAACCCCCCAAAAAATTACACAGAAACCCAAGAAAGTTGCAAAGCCAACTTTACCAAGAGTTACATTAAAAAAAAATTGTTAACAGATAGAACATTTTTACCAGAGCTCTTAGAAACAAGTGGCCCATTAAATACAGTTCAGATTTTATTAAGATTTTACAGTTCAAGCCAGGGTGGATAGATTCAAAGTAAAGAAATTTAAGCAACCAGTTTCTATCATAATTTAAATCAGTAAGCAGGAAACACTGATTTAAACTAGTTTAATTGCAATTAAAAATAGATTTTTGTTGGTTGATAACCAATTAAAGGGGTGAGTTACACCTAAATGTAGCCTTTACACTAGAGTTGGAGTTTCATTTTGCTAATCAGTATGATATGCCCTATCTATGCATTAATGTACGCTTTACAGTCTTAATTTTTACGTTTGCATTACAAAATGGAGATTACCTAAAAGTTTATGAAAACATGTTTTACATTTAAAACTGATTAATTAAGCAAAGGAAATGTTATGCTAAATTAATGATTGTTTCTACTCATAGTCAGAGCTTAAGGCCAAAAGTGATTATCAGATCACATAGTCTGACATCCTGTATATCTATCACCACTAAGCACGCACATACTAAACCCAAAAACCAAAATATTAAAGCCCAGAGGAGATTAGACTATTACGTTTCACAGGTAGAGAACAGGAGGGAACAAAAGTGCAACAGTACCCAAGGTTCTGAAATTCAGCAGAAATTAAGTGGGGGTATGCCCAGACAATTCTAAAAAATGACCTACATGTCATGGCGGAAGGCACCCCAAGTGACAGCCAATCTGACTTCAGGAAAAATTTCTTCCTGATCCCATATTATGGTGACCAGTTAGTCCCAGAGCATGTGAACAAGAACCAGCCAATCAAACACCTGCATGAAAGAATACGTGGTGTCGCCTCAGAACACTGCCCCCCGCATCCAGTGTCCATGATCACAGTGTTCTTCAAAATTTTAGAATTACTAGATCTCATATCTAATCTTTATTCATAGTTTAAAAAAAACAACTCAAGATTTCCTGCATTTTTAGCTCCCAATTAGTGTCTCAACTTGGAATTAACTAGTTGAATGAATATTCTCTCTGCATCTACTGAAGAGGCTACTGCTGTGAAGGTTAGTTTAGCACTTCTACAAAAGGTTCTTGGTAGTTTGTCTCTCTTTAAAATTTGGGAAATGTACTACAAAGTGCTATTTTGTATTTAAATTATTTTAATAGAGTACACTAAGTTTAGGCCTTAAAATAAATTGTCTATTTCAAATTTAATTTTAAATACACATATTAAAAAGTAAACCAGTTTCTAATTTGAATAAAACAATCCTATATAAATAAAAACATCTTCAGTTTAAAAATATAATTGCTTTTTTTTTTTTTTTAAATCAACTCTGGTCCAAGGTACACAAGAAGAGCTCTTAACTGGGTTGACTGAGGTAAACTGTTTGTTATACAAATAACAAAATTCTGATTAATAATAAGTGTCCAGGTCATGAAGTGGTTTCTATGGTAAAATACTCCTAAGAATAAGCTTCTTCTTGTAGCAGAAGCATTTTTTATTTTTATTTTTAAACAGTTATAAGTGTGTTCACTATTTTCTCATGGAGAACAAAAAACTAAAAAACACATTACAACTTACAAAAGCATTTAAACAACTAGTGAAAAGTGCTAAAATTGCTAGCAGAAATACAACAGTTATTAGCCACCACCACATGTTTACTGCATATAACTAACTTACAGATTTGTATGCAGTATTACTGTGACAATGTTTGTTTCAGAATATGAGACATAAAGTGGGCAAGGTAATACATATATATATATTTATGGCTACTGGACTAATTTTAGGTTACAGGATATAGTCAAATCACTGCATATCCTATTAAAAACAACAAAATTGAAATGATCATTTGTCAGTTACTGTGCCTTGGTGCTGTTCTGCTCTATTTAATCTACTAGTTTTATTTATGAAATGTCCTTCTGAGGTGCCACGGAAAAACAGATTACTGTAGGAAACAAAAAGGCTGACTTAAATAAGAAAGTAGCTCTTATAAAGCCATGCTGTTGTTCAGAAAAAACAGATCCATCAACCAAGGGCACAACTGTGTGCATTTTCCCCTTCCCCAATGTGAACTACTCATCTATTGACATAATTATATTTTGATAAATGTAACAGCCCTCACACATTCTAGTTGGAACAGTTTCATTTTTAATCTACTTCTCTAAGGCTATTTCTAAACAGCAGCCTTATTCTGAAATAAGCTATTCCAGAATAGTTTATTTTGAAATAACACTGCTAGACACAAAGATGCATTTCACAATATCACTTAGCTATTTCATAAAACAGCATCTACACACATAAAGCCTATTTTGAAATAGAGCCACTGGACGCACTGTGGCTTATTTCAAAATGGGCACTATTATCTGTCTTAACAGAACTTATTTCAAAATAGCTAGTTTGAAATAGGTGCTAGTCCTCATAGAATGAGGTTTACCAATTTCAAAATAAGCCAACCGCTATTTCAAAATTATTTTGAAATAGCAGTTGCATTGTGTAGACGTTAGGATGGTTATTTTGAAATATTGGCCATTATTTCAAAATAACTTTGCTGTGTAGACCTACCTCCTGATGGTTTTATGGCAAGTTGATTTTCTTTTTTCTTTTCTTTTTTTAAAATAAGGCTGTCTGTAGCTGCTTAGAGATATGGAATGTTAGACACCCTTCTGGGGAAAAATGTTTAAGAAGCCGAGTATAGAAGTGGAAGTCCATGTGCAATTTACTGCATCACCACCACATGTCTACTGCATATAACTAACTAACTTACAGAGTTGTATGCAGTATTACTGTGACAATATTTGTTTCAGAATATGAGACACAAGGTGGGCAAGGTAATACTTTTTGTTGGACCAAGTTCCGTTGGTGAGAGAGACAGACTTTTGAGCTACACAACACAGAGCTATTCTTCAGGTCTAGGAAAAATACTCCAAGCATCACAGCTAAACGCAAGGTAGAACAGAGAGGAGAGACATAGTGCCCACCTACCATAACTGACAGATTGAGTGCATTTTACTGGAACAAGTAATACTGTCTATAAATCTACCTTGCATTTATTGCCACGTTGTATCCTACAAACCCATCATTAAATCACAGGAATATCTTCATTAAAATATGTCCACCCTGAGGTTGGAAAACAAAATATAATATGAACTAAAATATCCACTAGATCTTTGATGGAAACTTACCCTTTTTTCCATTTCTAAGAGTGACCTGTCAGCAAATCTTTCTTGTCTCTGAAATATAATGTTAATAATTAAATATGGGTCATATGGTGAAAAAATTATTTAAATGTTTTAAAAAAAAAAAACCCAATATTTTGGCTCTTCATGGTGTTAACAGAGAAATGACAAAAGTCAAAGAATTAAAGAAATAAAGCCCTTTTTGTATTCTTGAAGTTGAAACATGCAATTTTACTTTCGCCGTGTCTACACTAGCCAAAACCTTCTAAACGGCCATGCAAATGGCCATTTTGAAGTTTACTAATGAAAGCGCTGAAATACATATTCAGCGCCTCATTAGAATGCGGGTGGCCACAGGACTTCGAAATTGACGTGGCTTGCCGCTGCATGGCTCATCCAGACAGAGCTCCTCTTTGAAAGGACCCCGACTACTCTGAAGTCCCCTTATTCCTATGAGCAGATAGGAATAAGGAGACTTCAAAGTTGGTGGGGTCCTTTTGAAAAGGAGCCCCGTTTGGACAAGCCACGTGGCAGCGAGCCGTGCCACTTTCGAAGTGCCGCAGCATTCTAATGAGGTGCTGAATACGTATTTCAGCGCTTCATTTGTAAACTTCAAAATGGCCATTTCCACGGCCATTTCAAAGGTTTTGGCTAGTGTAGACGTAGCCTATGTGTTTACTCCGATGCCCCAGAAAGTCTTTAATACAGGAATCAGCAACCAAATACAGCGAGTGGGCTGCATGAGTGGCCCTCTTTCACCCCAGTGGACTGCAAGCATCCTGTGGCCTCCCCTGGCTGCTGCCCATCCCCCATATGCATCTTGCACAGCGGAGACCCACACTTACCTGCTCCTCCACTTCCCTCCCAGCACTTTTGGAGTGCACAAATCACTCAATTTGTGTCCATTCTTGCTCCTCCCAGAGCTGGACCACTCCAAAAAGCTGATTTGTGGAGTTCCAGCTCTAGGAGGGAGGAGAGCAGGCAATTTGTAGCTTCTCTGAAAGTGCTGGGAGTGGGGGGTAATTGTAGGAAGTGTGGGGCTCTGGTGCTCCAGTCTCAGAGATGCAAAAAGCAGGGGGACAGCCACGAGGTCTGTGGGCCACAGGTGGAGCCCCAGTGGGCCACATGTGAACCACAGGTTGCCACCACTACTTTTAATATCTAAAATCTGAGGGCCATAGTGCTGATCACGTAGGGCTGCAGAGCTCGATGCAAAGACACAGCAGCTGTAGATCGCTGAGGAAGCTCAGACACTAGGGCTGGGCCAGGGTGGCTGGTCTTGATTTCAGCAGCATTAGTTCCTTAGCTCCTCTGAGCCGAGGCATAGTGTACAGCCTGGTGGCAGCTAGGGATTCCTATATTATGAGAGATCACTTTGCAGGTAAGATACTGGAATGATATAAAAATGAACTGAGTTTGCTCCTGGCTCCAGTTACAGATGTCCAGTGACACCTCCGATAAGTAATTCAATCTTTCTGTGCTCTCTGGGAAAATAAGTTCACACATCCTTACCAGGAAGGGTGTTACATCAATGACTTTAGCTGCTTAGGTCCAGTCTGAGCTCCTGTACTGGATTGGCACAGCTGCTGTAGCAGGTCTGGTGCAGACCTGCTATGTTTATCGGAAACTGCTCTCCTGTCAGTATAATTACTACACCTTAATCAGAGGCGTGAAGATAGTGTCTCCTGCAGAAAGAATGCCAGTGTGGACACTGCTTTAAGTAATGTAAGTGCATCAATTTTTTCTATCCTAGCTTTAAAAGAAACTAAAAACAAAAATAAAAAACCTACTACTAATCAACAGATGTGATATTACCACATGCTATTTAGAGTTGCACTATTTACTCCTCAATTGCAAGACAGGATGTCTGATCAGCCAGCGATAACATGCCAGTCTGTAACAACCTGCCATCAGGCTTATAAATGAGTTCAAAAGTTAAACACTAAGGCTACATCTACACTAGAAGCATCTGTTGACAGTAACATCTCTCAACAGAGTTGTGTTGACAGAGTGCATCTACACACAAAAGCAGACTGACAGAGCAGCCAGACTGCCCTGCCCTCTGTTGACAGAACAGCTGACTGGGAGCTCTGCAAACAGGGCTGCCCAGTGAACCCGAAGCCCTCTATGTTGACAGAAGTGTCTACACTGCACTTCTGTCAACAGAAGTCTTAGTCCTCAAATTTTTGAGGGCAAATACCGTCACGTCAAATGCAGAGTTCTGTCAAGAGACTGTCAATAGAACACTGTGTGTATGCGCGTGTGTGCGCGCGCGCGCTCCCTGAGTTATGTTGACAAGGACCCCTTCTGTCAAAAAAAACTTTCTACTGTAGACATAGTCTAAGACTTCAAAGAAGACTTAATTCAACACTGTAGAATGATTTTTTTTCTTTTATGCCTTTTTCCCTCCAGACAAATTACACATATATGTGCCAGAAACAACCATTGATATCTTAGCAATTATCCACTTGCATTAGGCAACCAGCTCCATCTGGCCTTCCCTCATTCCCACAAATAATGTAAGTTTTTGTACCTAGCCCCATTCTTTCAGAAGAGGTAAGATAAAGCCAAAATCTGAGAAAAATACCAATTCCATTTTCAGTACTGTTTCAGGTTTGTTACTCATTTTACAAGCTAGAGACTTCATCTTGTGTACGAATACAAACCTGAGTGGCCTTTTCCAACTGCAGTTTAAGATCCGTCAGCTCCATGTTGGTATCATGTAACTGTGCTTTCAGCTTTTCATTTTCAGCTAGAATCTGTTCATAAAGCTAAGAAAATATTTGAACAGGGTTAAGAAATGTGCATTTCTTTTGGCTACATTATTTAATTTGTAAAATGCTGCAGTCTAAATCTTGATTGAGTTGTTTGAAAAGAACAAATATTTAAATTCCTTGAAAGAAGGAACCTTTGTCTTTTACGTTCAACAAAAAGATATTTATGATAATTTTACTTTGCATTTCCATAAAACAGAAAACAATGTGAAACGTTTTCCTCTAAAAATATCTGACAATAAGTTGGACGGTTGTTCATTTCTTTACAAGTATCATCTGAGTTTTCAACCAACACTAGATTTTACACTATAGCAAGTGCATCAAATAAAAGGCTCCATATACATATCAAGGAATTCTAACAACATGTTTAGCCTCAAGGAGCATGGCAGTGATATGAGGTGTCATTAGAACAGCATATGGCTCCTCTAGATGTCTTCACTTGCAGAGGGGAACACAAGGGTCACAAGCTAGGGCCAGGGATTGATTCTTCCTCTCTGGTGCTGTGGAGTTCAGAGTTGAGTTGCTTAGACTGAGGTAAGATTTGAAACTTAATGTAAGTAATCAGATTATGCAAGGACAGAATTTATGGGAGAATAAAAAAAAAAAAAAAATCACAAAACTGATTTTAATATCTGAGCTACTGATACCTTTTTAAAGTCAGTTGCATCTTCTTTTTCTAGTCTACTGCTATATGGTTTTCGTTCCTCAAAGTAAGTGTGTGACCCAGACCGTCCCAGCACTGAATCATAACGGTCACCTGATGTTGTGCTGATGGATCCTGCATCATATCTTTAAAGGTGGGGGGGGGGAAAAAGAGTTCATTATTTCCGTAATACTCCTAACCAGATGCAGTGTATCAAGCATATAAAGTTTATTCATACCGCTATTTTATAACTTTTTTCTAACCTGGTGCACATACTGTTTTAAAGTTTTTTCCTGCCACTCAACACTAACATTTATTCTATATGAAAACAGGTATTCTGATTGCCAGCTAAGGCTTTGGGAATGTACATTTTAGCTTTCTAGGTCAAAATTTCTTTTTAATGAAAATATTTTCCTTCAAGACATTTCTGCATGACTCTGAAGACAACCTTGTCAAGATTTCTTAAAACAGAGGTTTCACCTCTTCTTTGCTTGTTCATCTGTTGTAAAAAGGGCTGAATTATTTTTTTTCATGAAAAAAAAAAAAAAACTCAAGAAAATGAGCCAAGCTGAATCTGGTTTTCCCAGTTTTATTGGAAGACATTAGGGAATTCTCAAGGATATTAATTGTCAGTTCACCTACCTTACCAGATGCAGCAAGGCTCTCTTCACAAAAGCTTTTTTATTCAATGTTAGTCATTGAAGTAAAGTTAACATTAACAAAAAATAAAAATAAGAAGGCTTTACAAAAAAACACTCAAAAATCTGTTCCCCTACCCATTATTCAGCTTACACAGTTTGGCTGTTGTAATGTTCTATCATTGACAGGACTCAACTTAAAAAAAAAAAAAAAAAAGCATTACGACTTGATTATTCTAAAAAAGTTTTTCAGGCCACCTATCATAAAGTTGTGCCAATGAATACACATCCTTTTCTTCTTTGCAGGTTTCTTTTAAAAAAATCACCTGAGAAGATGTGTCCACATGGCCCCTCCCCTTTGGAAGAGGCATGCAAATGTACCTGATCAAAATGCAAACAAGGCTCTAATTTGCATATGAGGTGCCTCATTTGCAGAATAGTGCCCATTCGCTATTCTGGAAGTGCTGTTTTCAAGGGGGAAAAAACAAAAACAAAACAAACCCTCAAACACCATAGATGGGATTCCTTCAAAAACAAACTTTGCCCACACGGACGTTTTCTCCTCCAAAAATAGCACTTCCAGAAATACGATCACATGACAGTGTATATAATTTGAATCTTGGACCTCTGGAGCTTAGTGCAGGTGCCTCTACAGCCTGAGCTCAAGGCCAGTTGCCTCTCAGCTTAGGCTGTAGAGGACACATTTTTTCCTCTCTCTGTGAATTGGTCTAGGTACCACTACATGGTGCAGTTAACCATACATAGGTGTGTGGGTTACATATGTAAATGAGACATGAGACTTGTAAATCTGTGTTTCATTTACATTTTCAATCAGCCATATTTGCATGCCCCTTCCGTAAGAGAGGGGTCATGTAGACACAGCTTAAATAAAATACTTTATAGTTAAGGATTTTTGCAATATTACTTTAAGATTAAATGCTCAAAATGAATGAGTTTAGTGGTATTTTCAGCCTATTTCTGATGTTCACTGACTTTGCATTTCAGGTCTACTGAATGCAGTCTACTTCACTTTCCACTGAGAGTGACAACCGGGAACACTCTATATTCAGTATCAGTCCACCAATCAGGAACACAGGCAGTAGCATGTCAAAAGCCACATTAACATGCATTCACTTATTTAAGAAATGTTTTTTGTACAAAGATAACAACGTAGAAAAAAATGAATATTATTAGGGACGAGGAGTGCAGGATTTATTTCTCTGACAGGAAAACTCCTGTTTCCAGCTGGAGGATATGATAGGAGCTAAATGGTAGAATGGGACACAGTAAAAGAGAGAAGAGGAGCCTGGACTAATCAGACAAACATTTTAAGAAGCTAGTAAATGTTAATGCAATGTTTATTTAGGTGCTGTGTATCACACTTCAATATTTCCAGTAGAGATTTTCCCTGGGAGCCTTCCACTCCACCAGCATACAGGGCAACAGAAGCAAGATGTCACGGGAAACTTTACATTTTATCTAATGCATAATCTACACCTTAATTCTAAAGATTCAGGACAAAATTTTCCAAAGTGACCAAAAGTTTTGGTTTGCCTCCTTGTGAAAATTAGGCTTCTTAAAGAGAACTTCCTTTCAGTGTCTCATATCGGGTATTCAAAAACAGAGACAGCTAAAAAGCACTTGACATTTTTAAAAGTCTTACATTTTCATTGTAAATTGCATGGGGCACAGACAGTTATGTTCTGAAAAGTATCTAGCATATATTAAGTGCAGTATAAATAAATGATTCAGCTTATAACCTAAAGATTTTAACCATTATTTGCAGGTCCCCTCTAATCTCCCACATGCCCTGAATGTGTAAAATAAGCCAAGCCTATGGTTTTATTACTATATTCTACATAAAACATGCTAAATCTTTAGAGCATTAACATTTTTTTCTGAGCTTAACCTAAACAACTATCAAGATCAAAGTATGATTTGTAAATTAGGAAATTTAAAAAAAGAATATAAATCAAAAACATTTTTGTTTCATAAAAAATTTAAATCAAATACATACCTTGAAAGGCTATCACTCTGGAAAAAGAAAGAACGAACATATTAGGACAAATTGATATATGTACATTCATTAAATAAAAATATTCAACATGTCAGTGAACAAATGTAGCATGGAAAGCTGTGTTGAAGCACAGGAGAAAGTTGAATGCTATTCAACCATGTGTTCTCTAAACACCATGTAGAGCATCACATTTTGTTATTGCTATAAAAATGTGCTAAAATATATTTGCCACAAAAATATTTTGCCAAGAATAGTTAGTACAAGCTCATTATAAGGCTTAGCATTTAATGGTTATCTAAAACTATTTTAATATTTCAGAAGTATATACGTTCCTCAGTTTGTGTGGTTTTTTTGGCAAAAATTATTTAAGACGACATCGGATTTTATCCATCTACAATCCTCTCCCTCCTACCCTTTCTTATGGGTTTTTTTTTTATTTGAGATCAGTATTTTAAGAGCTCACTTGTCACTATAACTATCCTGAACAACAATTAGTGTGGCAAGATAGAAAAATATTGCCACTACTCTTATTTAAATTGTGCTGAATTGGGTGGGGAATAACAACAGCTGCCCTACCAATATAAATCAAAATAAAACCTTTGGTAAATGGCAACTAAATTTAAGATCAAGTCTCACATGTTGAGTCAAGAATGACATATAAATTCAAATTAATTTATATAATTGTATATGGATGTTTATAAGAGAAAGGGAATTCACTATATTTTTTTTTCTTTGAATGGTAATTGTATTTATATAGGCTTTATCTAGCGCCTATATTGCCACCAGCATATTCCAGCCACATTCATCTGCTGGGCAGGCTTAAGACTTGACCTTGTTCTCCCACACCCCTCACCCTTAAATGAAAAAAAACAAACACCACAACAATTCTGCAGGTGTATGGAAAGGGCTGGATTGATTTGTCCTGCAAGCAGCAAAAGGAGCAAAAAAAATCCAAACATCTCATTTTAATTCTTCCCTTCTAAGTTTCTTCATTACAGGTAGGATATTCAACAGTGACATTGACATAATTTTACTCTTACTAAATTCAACAGTAATACTCCCATAAGTTTCAGTGGGTGTGAAATTAAGCTACCACTCATCCCGTTTGAAGGCTCTACTTTGAGTCAGATTTTCAATCGTGCTGCACAAGACGCTGGAATTCTTTTTAAATGAGCTGCAACTTTATTAACACTCGGTGAAAGTGGAAAACGACTAGCCATCTTAAATACCAGGCGTTTAACTAGGTCCAATGAAGTTGCAGGGCTCTCTGCATAACCAATATCTCAGAGCTGACCCTGCAGCCTTTTCCCAGGACTCAGCTCTCTTGGAATGCTCTGCCCCAGCAAGGGAGCTGTAAAGGGTATGAAAAGTGGGAGGGGGAAAAAGATCTGCAAAGAATTCTAGTATTCCATGTCTGGGAGCTGGTCCTGTTAGCCACGGTGAGCAAACTTTTTACATCAGGCTCCACTTTTCCTCCTGCAATTAGCAGGGCTCTCCCAACCCGTCTAATGTAATCTAAACAGTGGAAATTTTGGTTATGTTCATATGAAGAAAAAAAAAACACCCCACCCTTTTGGCATATGTAAGAAAATAAATGTTTAGAATGTAAAAACTTTATTAATCAGTATATAAATGTGAATGCACTTACATAAAAACAGTAACATATTTCAACATTTTTAATGAGATGGATGAGCCTGAGCCCCCACAACCAATCATGATACACCCCACTTTGCACATTCCTGCTATTATCTACACTGACCACAGATGCAACAAACTATCCCCCCACACAACATTATATCTTATTATTAGAGTTCCAAATTCTGCTCCTTATCCCAACTGCTCTTCCACAATATCTGTGAAGAAAGCAAAACCAAAACAAACTAAAAACTCATCTGCTCTGTGCCAATTTGGCCCAATAAGAAAAAATTCGCTCCTGATCTCAAATCCTCAGTAAGACGCACTGCATACTGGAAACAGTCCCCACAGTCCCCAGTCTACAACTACAGGTCAAGAGAAGGGCACCTGACAAGGCAAGAGGCTCCTGAAGCCTGGGGAAAGATGTCAATTGTTCAGAGAGCAGCATGGAGGAAAAATCAGTTCTTACCCTTTCTCCCCAGCCCACCAACAAGAGGAAAGAATCCAGAGGAAAAGGAGAGGTCAGGTTCTCACATCTTCAGGAATGGCGCACTCTAGCATCACCCCTGAGGGCAGAGCATCCTTTTCTCTGAGCCAGGTACAACACACCCATTCACACAAAGAGGAGGTAACACTTCTCAGGCTTACCCTCTTCCTTACTTCTGGGGAAGTGCATTCCCTGTGCTGTTTCTGACTACATATCCCACCCACCTTCAGACCAGGAAGAGATTGTTGTTGTTGCCTTTATAGTAGTAATCCTTAGGATTTGCTCCCTTTCAAAGTTCCGCTATCCCAAACAAAAATATTTTGCATTTAATAAATACTGCTAGAGATAATATTAACTCTCTGAACACTGGAATTTCTAGACATGCAGTGAAGTGGAAGCTCAGGAAGATGCATCTGAAGCATTCAGAAGATTTTTCAAAGAGTTCTGCATATAGTAACTTCTGGAAAAATGTTTCCAACATAGGGATCTGTAAACATGTGTATTTACTGTAAGCTGTGTGATTGTGTGACCACTTGGCAGAAATTCAAATGTCAACCAGCTGATTAGCAGAGTTCTCACAACTAGGATTTGTGTTGCTACTGGAAGTGCACATTTGCAAATGCCTTGGTACCCATAAAATTTTACTCAGAACATGGATAGAAAAGCTTAGAGGGAACACTGGTGAACATCCACATCACATCAGAGTTCTTGAATTCTATTGCAAATTTTCAGTTGTCAGTCTGTCTTCCCAATGAATTCACAGAACTGAACCATAAGAACATAAGAACGGCCATATTGGCTCAGACCAAAGGTCCATCTAGCCCACTATCCTGTCTGCCGACACCAGCCAATGCCAGGTGCCCCAGAGGAGGTGAACCAAAGACAATGATCAAGCGTTTGTCTCCTGCCATCCATCTCCCGCCTTCAACAAAAGGCTAGTCATCACACCTTACCCCTTGCTAATAGCCATCTATGGACCTAACCTCCAAATATTTATCGAGCTCTTTTTTAAACTCTGTTAGAGTCCTTGCCTTCACAGCATCCTCTGGTAAGGAGTCCCACAGGTTGACTGTGCGCTGTGTGAAGAAAAACTTTCTTTTATTAGTTTTGAACCTGCTACCCATTTATTTCATTTGGTGTCCTCTAGTTCTTATATTATGGGAACAAGTAAATAACTTTTCTGTATTCACTTTCTCCACACCATTCATGATTTTATATACCTATCATATTGCCCCTCAGTCTCCTCTTTTCTAGACTGAAAAGTCCCAGTCTCTCTAGCCTCTCCTCATATGGGACCCGTTCCAAACCCTTAATCATTTTAGTTGCCCTTTTCTGAACCTTTTCTAACGCCAATATATCTTTTTTGAGGTGAGGAGACCACATCTGCACGCAGTACTCAAGATGTGGGTGTACCATAATTTTATATAGGGGAAGTAAGATATTCTTTGTCTTATTTTCTATCCATTTTTAAATTATTCCTAACATCCTGATGCTTAATTTTATCCATAAAATTTCTATGATAGTTTGTACACTGTTAGTTACCTGGCTTCATTTTTTTCTCTATTTATGCAAGCAGTAATAATGCTTGTCCTGAAACACCATTCAGACAACCACGGGCCGTATCAATAATGCAAAAAGAAGAAAACTTGCAGAATCAAATGAAAATATGTATTGAATTCACCACAGAAGTCTAAACTCTTGTTGACACTTAGAACAATTATCAAAAATGAACGTACAATGGGGATGTAAAAGCACTAATCACTTATTACTGAACCACTTCTATAAAACAACTACAGAAAGATGATTTGAAAGCTGAAAAAAGTAAGACTGGAGCCCAGTATTAAATCTACATTACGTGTCTATCTTTGGAGGCAGCGAGGGCGGGATTTAAACATATGGGGTGCAACTACACTAGCCAGCTACTTTGAAGTAGCTGGTGAAACGTCGAAATAGCATACATCACACACTATTTCGATGCTGAAACTGACGTTCGGCAGCGAGACATCGAAACCACTATTCCTATCTGAAGATGGGAATAGCGCCCTACTTCGACGTTGAATGTCGAAGTAGGGCATGTGTAGACGATCCGCGCCACTACATCAAAATAGCAGGGTCCTCCATGGCGGCCATCAGCTGAGGGACTGAGAGACGCTCTGTCCAGCCCCTGCAGGGCTCTATGGTCGCCGCCTGCAGCAGCCCTTAGCCCAGGGCTTCTGGCTGCTGCTGCTGCTGCAGCTGGGGGTCCATGCTGTGTGCATGGGGTCTGCAACCAGTTGTCGGCTCTGTGGACTTCGCGCTGTGCAGGCCAAGTGTGTCTGGGAGGGGCCCTTTAAGGGAGTGGCTTGCTCTTGCCCCAGAAAGGCTAGTCCAGCCTGTGACCCCGTCCACAGGCTTTGCTGGTCCCTTATTTCGGCGGAGAGTGCTTGTGTGTGTGGATGCTCCACATTTCCTTCCAGGACAGCTCCTTTCAATGTTCTTACTTTGAAATAGGCTACTTCGACGTAGTGTGCTAGTGTAGACATAGCCATAGTGACATTTATTACTATTAGAAATATCAAGCTTTCAAAAAATATGACAGTACTCAAAAATGACATTCTATTCTGGTGCTTATACCGGATTAATCACTCTGGCGTGGACTTAAACATCATCAGACTTAAAAAAAAAATTACATCTGTACTTTCAAAGTTATGATGGCATATGGCCCGTTGACTACTGCTAGCAGCAAAAATCCCCAACTGCTGGACACAGGACACTAGTCAGAAAGGGCTCTGAGTTACCTGGGAAAGAATTCTCTGTAGTATCTAACTGGTGTGTCTTGTCCACAGGTTTAAGGTCTAAATGATCACCATATCTGGAGTCAGGAAGGAATTTTCTTCCCAGGCAAACTGGATGAGGCCCAAGGAGTTTTTTAGCTTCTTCTGCAGCATGGGGCATGGGTCACTTAGGCTACGTCTACACTAGCCCCAAACTTCGAAATGGCCATATAAATGGCCATTTCGAAGTTTACTAATGAAGCACTGAAATGCATATTCAGCACTTCATTATCATGCGGGCGGCTGCGGCACTTCGAAATTGACGTGGCTCGCCGCCACGCGGCTCATCCCAACGGGGCTTCTTTTTGAAAGGACCCCGCCTACTTCGAAGTGCTGTGGCTGCCCGCATGCTAATGAAGCACTGAATATGCATTTCAGCGCTTCATTAGTAAACTTCGAAATGGCCATTTGCGTGACCATTTCGAAGTTTGGGGCTAGTGTAGACACGGCCTTAGAGGTTTAAACTAACAAACAGTTAATTCTCTGTAACTTGAAGTCTCTAAAATCACAAGTTGAGGATTTCAGTAACTGAGCCAGAAAGATTAGGAATCTATTTCAGGAGTGCATAAGGTTCTATACCCTGCAACGTGCAGGAGGTCTGACTATTCGATCATGATAATACCCTCTGACCTTCAAGTCCATGAGTCTACAACTACCCTTATCTTCAGTTTGCATGAGAAAAATACAAAAAAAAGCCTGAAAGAGTGAGTGGTAGATGATCTGTCTTTCCTTCCAGATTAAGGATAAACTTTTGTTGCTGTTAAATATGAAGAGGTCACAAGCAATAACCAAAAATACACAAAAGCAGGCAATCTGTCCCTGACTTGTATTAAAAGTAACTATGGCAAAATGGGGAAGGAGGAGGGTCCAGCATCCTCTGCTGCTTGGAGCTCCAGGGGTCCCCTGCCCCCCACAGTAGCTTAAAATTACAGGGTGCCTGCTGCTACTGGCAGAAGCTTTGAGCCATAACATCTGTCTGTCATCACTGGGAGCTGTGGGGATGCCACCAATGCCCAGGAGCATAGAGGCAGGGTGGAGGGAAGTCCCACCAGCTGACAGGTCCTGTTCCACCATCCCAGAGCTGAAGCAAAAATGCCATGGAGGTTTCTGTAAGTCATATTCCATGACTTTTTGACTAAATTTTAGCCTTACTCATAACCTCAGAGGTGATAGACCTGTCTCTCCTTCTCTCTCTGGCTGTCTCCCGTATTTTCCCCAAAGCTTTCACCACTCTCCTGTGCCTTCTCTTGCACACTGACCCCTGTCCCTCACATAATCCATGTTTGTCCTTCATTATCATCTTGTTCTTCTTACAGTCTGCCCTCCAGCATTCCCTGGATTCCTCAGTTATTCACAGGTCCCTCACTGTTTCTGACTGCTCATGGCACAGGAAGGAATGAGGACTGATCAACTGAGGAAAAAGTAGCCTTATTTCTATACGCAAAAGCTCTGGGAAACAGTCATGTTAATGAGAGGAACCTGGCTTCAATTTCGCTGAAAGTAATGCAAGATGGGCAATGACTTGTGAAATGAAAACTTTTAAAAAGAGCACTCAACATCAGACTTCCAATATCATCATGAGATTTGGCAGTTCCATGAGGCCTTTAATCTTTGTAAAGTGTCCTGGCCAACATTCTGCTTCTAGCAAATCAGGTTCTAACATTCCAGTTTTTGAGCATTACTTTTGATCAACGGCTAAACAATAAGTCATGAATTCCATTTTACTAGACCAAATTAAATTCAGAAGTACAATCTAATTAGTAAAAAGATACGGAACAGACTAATTGCTGAAGACTCTGAATACAGTAAAGCAACAGATCACTGCAGAGCCTCAGGTGTCGATGGTCCTATCTGGTGCAGGCTCTCAGTGTCCAGAGTATCAGATCTGGCTAGGAGTGGGCAAGACTGTTTGGCCTGAGCTGGTGCCTGACTCCCCGATGGAGAGAATACTTCCCCTACGGCAGATGGCTACAAACTGTCATTTAGGCATATTTGGTGGCAATAACATGAGCTGTTTGGTGGTATTGCTCTGGAAAAGACATTTAAAAATCAGTGTTTATGGGAACTTAACTGCTGAAGTAGAGGGTTGCCAACCCTCCAGGAATTAAAAAGTAATATTTCATTAAAGATCATCATATGTGATGAATGCATTTAACCAAAATCAGCAATCTTACTGAAGTAATTTCTAGTATTAGTTAAATTATTTTGTCATCTTCCTCATTGAAATCCAATTGTAAAAAAAGATTTCTGTTTTAGTGATATGACAAATATTCCACTTGGATTAAATTCTTCTCTATTTCCCTGGTTTCTATTTACAAAAACTAGATCTGATTCACCAGTGAGGAAAATGGCTGTGCCTATATTCAGTGTGCCCTAACTTATAAGCAGCACTGTTTCCTGACCCCTTTTTCTCTCCCCGCCACCCAGCACTGAAATTAATATAAAATAAGGGTTCCTAGAACCTGACACTTAGAATAAAAGAAGTTACTAGGAATCAACTTGTAGCATCGTACAATTAACAAATAAATACAGTATAAGTTTAAAGTGTACAATACTACTGTTGTTGGTAAATAAAGTATTCTGCACACAATTTTGTTTGTTCCTTAATATCTAATCTTGTTCTACTTTAGTGTTATGCATTGCTATGTATACCTCTCTATTATCCAGCATATTTGACTATCCAGCCACCTCCTGGTCCCAGTGCTGCTGGAAATGAGTTTATCTGTAATAAAATTCATCTTGAAATTGAGACTACAAAGGGAGACCAACTGAGGAGATAAGTACAGAGAGCAGTGAAGAGTAGTGGTAAAATGTGATTAAACATAGGGTTTCAATGACCTTTAATTTTTCCAAATTGACATACTGCAGAACAATTTGTAGACAATTTTTCTTTCAAAATTTATTCAGCAACTTATCTTAATTGTTTTGTGTGGGTCTAAGTTTATCTTCCTTGTGAAAGCACTGATTTCCTTTAAGTAGCCAGACATTTCAATTTATAGGCTGTATTGGGAAATCCTGGGTCCAAGCAAAGAGGAGCTGAAATAAAATTATATTACGATGACCTAAAAGTTATAAATGGTTACTGTTGTTTGTCTTTTTTTAAAAAAATAGACTTGAATGATCAGCCAACTTGTGAAAAGCAGTTCTGTATGTGGAACATCAAAGCGCAGACTGAGGACTTATTATAAGCAGCTTTTCAAAAAATCTCTGAAGCTGAAAAATATCTAATTCATCAGGTTCCTTACAAATTTCATGCCAGAAACCATTTTGTCTAAACTGCATTTCGATTTTCTTTGTAGCATTTATAAAACTTGTTCTTGACCGCTCCTCCAGTTTAAATTCTTGAGTTACTGCCAAGGCTCTCAGAACCCTATAACTGCCATCTTCTATCTGTGGCTTGTAACTTTACCAGACAATAAAAGTAACAGCAGCACCACTTAAGGGAGTAACAGAAAATTTCATTATCTCAAATGATTATTTTCTGACAAATATGTAAAATAAATAGGAAAATCAATAAATTACACCAAACACTAGTTAAATGTTTCCATAAATGTGTTCTGAATTTCTATTTGCCCCATAAGTATAAGGGTTAACATGGCTGGTGGTCTGCCTTGTTGGGGTAGTACTGCCCTTAGCTCTTTAATGTAAATGTACAATGAGGTTTCTTTCGGGGACCGTCCCTGGGGCTTGAAGACCTCCCAGAGGCACCTCTCCGCTGGAGTCTGAGGTGTCTGACAACTATTTGGCAGGAAGAGTGGAACACTGAACATGGCATTCGTCGCTCTGATTTACCATCACAATGAGGTAAGACCTGCTGGAGGGATAGTGACAACATTTTCCAGGTCAAGCAACCACTGGTCCAAGAGGAAGGGCAAACGGACTATGTCCTAGGACCAGGAAGTGGTCAAACTAGGACCTCTCACCGAGTGATGCGTGACAGATTGTTCAGAGTGGGATGAGTCCCTGGCCAAGGACTAAAGGGAGCCAGCAGACCAAGAGGAGCCATGATCTTGAACAGGAATACATCAATCCAGAGAGAACTGCTGGTTTGAAGGGCTATCTCGACGTCTGCTGCCAATGGGAGAGTAAGCAGCAGCCAGGGTCCTCAGAGTGGTCTCTCAATCTGCATCGAGGTGAGAGGAAGGGTGGATACATGCCTCAACAGACAGACATATGCCAATACACCAAACTGCACTCCAACTTGTGCATAGGCTCTAACATGAGTTTTCCCTGATAACAGGGAACCACTGACAACACTAGGCTATCCTGTGCTGTCTGCAGAGCCTCAGGTGTTGATGGTCCTATCTGGTGCAGGCTCTCAGTGTCCAGAGTATCAGATCTGGCTAGGAGTGGGCAAGACTGTTTGGCCTGAGCTGGTGCCTGACTCCCCGCTGGAGAGACTGAGCCACCCAACATGTGTTGAAGCTCTCCTCCTGCCCTTCACTTCCCAATATGGGAGGTGCAAGATCTTCCCCTCCCAAGTGTCTCAATCTTCTTGGAGGGAGCTGGGGAGGGAGACTAATGCCAGCTGGAGGACAGTGCCAATGTCAGCACAGATTGTATAAGGAGTGCTCAGAGTCCAACATCCCTCTCTCTTATCATCCTGCATTTAAACTTAAAAATATGACACCCATCGCTAACAGGTCTGTCTCCCAGACAAAGCAGGCAGCTGATATGAGGATCTCTGATGGGCATAGAACACATATAGTGGTTGCATGATTTAAAGTTTCGGGAACACAGCATGCCCCTTCCCACTCAGGACCAACTACTAACTAACTTATACTAGCTACCAAGCGATAACCATAAACTATAACTGTTTTACAAGAAAAGAGGGGCATAAGGCAGGACAACATTAGCAGTGTTAGCACAAAGCAGCAAAAGTTTCCAGGACTGAAATAAATGAGGGTGTGGGGAGTATTTCTCACCCCTTATACTATGACATGGAATTGCCAGAGTGGCTCCCCTATGGATACTGCTACAGGAAAAACTTTTGGCACCAGTGCATGTGGTGAGCATGCCCCTCTCCCCCTGTAGAATGGGATTACGGAAGCACTAAAAGATGACCAGATTTCATAGCCCATGATGTGATTTTCATGACTGCTAACTTGGTAGGGCCTTAACCACTGAAGTAAAGAGTGAGTTAGTAAATGCTGTGCTTGGGCAGTAAGTTTTTGCAATTGCAACATATATATGGAGATACACATCTCATAGAGCTGGAAAGGACCTTGGTAGGTCATCCAATCCAGTCCCCTGCCCTCTTGGAAGGACCAAGCACCATCCCCCCCTCCTTTTTTTTTTTTTAAATGTACTTGGCCCCCTCAAGGATTGAGCTCACAGTCCTGGGTTTAGCAGGCCAATGCTCAAACCGCTGAGCTATCCCCTCCCCAAACAAGAAGGGAAGCGGGAAACATTCTCCTTCTCTCTAAACATCACACAGTAAAGTGTATACGATTATTTCACAGAATGTGCAGTATTTAGAACCATCTGAAAGAAAACAGAGATTTCACTTCTTATTATAGAATTGAGGAATAGACTGCATAATCAATTGAAAGTCACTATTCAAAACATTTTCTAATCTAATTTCTTAGAGATGGTCAAAAGTCGTCATTTTAAGGGTCACAAATCAAAAGGGGCCTTCTGTCAACATAACTCAGGAAGCATCTACACAGAAAGTGTTCTGGCGGCAGAGCCTCAACAGAACTCTGGATTTGTCCCAACAGTGTTATCCCTCCAAAATGTGAGGAATAACACTTCTGTTAACAGAATTTTGTCAGAGTGCCTGTGTAGACACTTCTGTCAACAGAAATGGCTTCTGGTTCACTGGACAGCCCTGTCTGCAGAGCTTCCAGTCAGCCATTCTTTTGACAGAGGCCAGGGCAGTCTGGTAGCTCTCTGCTAACAGCACGGATTGCTCTGTTGATCTGCTTTTGTGTGTAGATGAACTCTGTCAACAGATGTTACTGTCAACAGATGCTTCTAGTGTAGACGTAGCCTTAGTTTTAAGATTTCAGATTAAAATGTGACAACATATTGTTAATAGAATGGCTTGGTATTTAACTGGAAGAACACGAGACTTAAAGACTGCTTAGCCTTACAGAGGGATTTAATTCTAAAAGACTGTCAGGATTGTTAGCCCACAACAGCAGTGGAAATGCTGGGAACTGAGGTAAGGAAAAAAAGCAGCCAAATCTGCACAATATTTTAAAACAAATATAAGACATGGAATTATGGTTTGACAAGATGCAAATTAAAAGTACTTTTACAAGGTCAGAGCAATAACATCCCAAACCCAATGTATTCTCTATAAAATGGACCTGAACTCTGCAGAACTTCTGCTTGCATCAGACCACATCAGCTTTGATTATATTTGAAAATGTTGCTCTGTACTGTTAATTTAAAAATGAAGGACTGGATGCTTCTTTGATAGGCCATTGAATATGCAGCAAATTCTGTGGCTACAGAATACAAGAATGAAGCCTCAATTTTTCCCTTGGCTTCTACTCTTTTTATACAAAAAAAGATATGCTAAAGGTGTTAGAAGTGAGAAGTCAGACCAGAAAATGAGAGGTAAGCTTCTAAATCAACCTTAACTCTTCTAACAATTCTCATGCATATTCCTTAAACTATGTTTGTCAATTATTAATCAAAATACAGTATACAATAATAGCAGCTGGAATATTTATACAACCCTTACCTACAGCTCAGTATACAGCATTCACAAAAGTCATGTTTGAAGAAAACAGTTTAAATAATGTTAACATTATGAACATTCAAAGTCAAATATCCCATAGCTAGAGACAGGTCAGAATTCTAAAGATGGTCCCATGTTAAATGATAAGTTTCAGTGTCATAGCTTTATACGTTTAAAGTGGGGTAGCCTCCCTTTTTTCATCAGGGGCCACATGGCAATTTTTTATATTTCTGAGGGCAGAACAAAAAAAGCCTCAAACCTGCCCTCCACCCATCCTCAAGCTTAACCCTTCTCAGCCCCAAACCACCCTCCCCACTCCCAGGCTTAACCCCTTTTAGACCCAAACCACCCACCACCTCACACAGGAACTCCATGTGCTTCCACTGCTCCTTCTCTGTGGCCACTGCCGTCTCCTCAGTGCAGCTGTGCAGCTCCCCACAGCCCCCCTACTGCCTTCACCCCATCTGAAGTGTGGACAGCTCCCTACCCTGCTGTGCTAAAATAATGAAACTCAATTTAACTGATTTAATGGCCAGAGCCCTCCCGCCACCCTGCTGGATGTTAAACCAATTAAACTGAATTCCATTATTGGAGAGCGGCAGGCCAAGGAGCTGGAGGAGGAGGAGTCAGCGACAGCAGTGTCCAGAGCCACAAATAGCTCCTTAAACAGCCACGTGCAGCTCTGGAGCCACAGGATGCCAACCACTTGCCCTACGGCCAGCTTTCAAAATGGTGCTGCTGCCAGCTCCATGGGCCAGATGAAAAAGCTCTGTTGCCCCAATTCTGGCTCGTGGGCCTGTGTTGGCTACCCTTGGTTTAAAGCTTTAAAATTACTTGAGTCCTAAAATTATGCTTAAGTGTTCCAAAACAATTCAATTCCTAGCTAAAATGTTGCAGGGAAATTCCCAGCCTACAAGGAATTAAATTATTAAGCTATCCACAAATCTAAATGAAAGAGTAATGCAGCATGTTAGCATCTAAACTATAATTGAACTATGATGAACATTTTCCTCCATTCAGCAAGAAGACTAGTTTTTGTGAAACTCTGATGCTGGAATCTGCTTTTCTGGACACAGCACCTTAGGTCTGCCTCTGACAAGTAATATAGTTTCCAGTGCAAATAGCTTTTATTGTCCTGGCTCATATCATATACTCATTTTTCTTTCTTAAAAAGTATTATTCTCTTCCCTTGTCTAGATTCTCTTCATGCAGGTGTCTATTTCTCAGTTTGCTTACTGTACCTGGCTACTCTATTCCATGCACTGCTGAAGTGATTCAGCTGGAGGTATCAATGTTTGGAAAAGGTAAGAAGTACTTCTTTGATGGACAATGAGTGTGCTGTTCAGCTAGTCTAGTCCTGGGTAAAAATGAGGTTCTGGACAATATTTAGTAATAGTAGAGCATGAAACTTTATTTGAGAAGTTTGTTAATGAAATCTCTCAAGCTTCCATCCACTCTGCCTCCAACTTTCTGAATCTAACACACTTGCCTTCATCAACCGATTTAAGAAAAAATGTTTAGTTGCCAGCCCACTTAAAGTTTCTTAAAAAGTGCTTCCTAATTTGGGGCTTGATTTACTGCTGTATTACTTTAGTTTTACATTCATGTAATACATTTGAAATTACCACAATCACATATTGAAATACAATTCCACAGAAAGAAATACTGATGGACTAAGTAACGTACATTGTAGCAAGAAGAAAGAATAATTACAGATCTGAGGGCAAAAAAGAATTTGCACTGGAGACTGATGAACAAAGGAAATATGAACACACAATCCATTAGGCTTGTAGAAAAGACACAAGAGCAGCAAAAAGAGAGGACAGAATGAATCATTTAACCAAATTGGTTGAGCAATGGGTAATGAGACTTATACAAACACAAGAGGGAAAATTAGAGAACTGGGGGACTAAAATAAGATGGAGCCTTATTTCCCAGTGCGTTACTTCAATGTTTCAGTCAACACAAATGTAGCCTTTTGTGCCATAACATAGCACACTTTAAGATGTGACAGCTCCTTCCACCCATACTCATTAGAGATGCTGAAGCTTTCACCCCTTGCAAGAAGAATGCATTAATTTCCCTGACTATAGTTTCTTGAAGGCTAATAATCTTGCACTGGGTGTTTATAGAAACTCATTTCTATTACGAATAATTCAAATAGATTGTGCTCTCCAGTGAACCTTCCCTGTGCTATTATCAAAATTATTAGTAACCTCCAGTTTAGGTATTTTTTTGAGAAAAATGTAGAAGACTCAAAGTTAGTGCAGCATTAGTCACAGCACATTATGTTTCCAGAAAAACGGAAGAGATGAAGCTAAGGGTGTTGACAAGGCAGAAATAACTCCCACAACTAAGATACTGTCACACTGGCCTAATCGTCAGTTAGAAATCATATGAATACAGCAAATTCTAGTTACCTACACCCAGGACGCAAGAAAAGGAGAGGCTCTACTGAGCAAACAACCAATAAAATATTTTAAAATCTATCATTAAAGCCTCTAGTTCATTTATAGACTAGAAGACATTTTTACACACACACACACACACACACACACACACCCCCGGTAAAGGAACTGGTACTGAAACATACCAACAAGCTATGAATTAGAAAGTACTCGTAAGAGGTATTTATACCCCAACAAGATGTGTTCTTATAACTGAAAGAAAGAATTTTAAAACAACATAACAAAATCTGCTTCAAGAGATCACAGCTGAATTAACAATACCCAACAAGTACCTCAGTTTCTTTTCTATTTGTTCCTTCTTCTGAATCAGACTGGTGTTCCTGTTCATTTTCATCACCCTGGAGAAAATAATAGTAATAAAAATAGTAAACTTAAAAATGCTGTTGGGAATTCCTAAATATTTTATGTTTTGGAGATCAGAATTCATGAGTGGACTGTTCTACATTACTGTTTATGTTGATGTCACTTACATTGCTCAGTGGTGCAAAAAAGACACCACCGATTCACAGCAACCTAATGTCTATCCACAACAGTGCATACTGATCATGATACTATAGGGGCAAGAAGTGGGTGGCAGCAAGGAGGGGAGCCTAGCCAGCAGGATGGCGGCCCTCCAGGTAAGCCTGGAGGCCTGACCTCCACTTGTCTGGCAAATTCCCTCACTCAGGTCCCAAAGGTGTTGGACCACGAATGCACAACCTGTTAGCTTGTTGTTCTATATACATCTGCAATAACCAAATATATCAGCAAAAGTCACTTAAAGCATCACGGGCGTAGGGCAGGGGTCTCAAACTTAATTTACCTGAGTATCATTGCCAGTCCTCAAATCCCCCTAGTGGATCAGCAGGCACCCCCCCTTGGCAGGGCTCCGGGAAAGTGAGGGTGTCTATGCATTTCCCCTCAACCTGCCTGCTGGCTCCTTCTGGCACTACCTACTGCTCCTGGGTGATTTAAAACCCACTGGGGACCCCTGCTGCCACCAGCAGCAGCACAGCAGGGCTGGAATGGCTTTTGTCTGCTCTGCTGTCATATCCCTGTGGCCCGGGGAAGGGGGGAGGTGTACGCGGAGCCGTCCCATACATAGGGGTAAGCTGTGAAACTATTAATTCATTTTGTGCAACTTACTAGATATCAGTGATGCCAACTCTCCTGATCTGATCACAAGCCTCCTGATAATTGGGCTTTTTTTTAAATTGTGGAAAGCCCCAGCCATGTCCTCCTAGTGGAATCCCCCAGCCCCTGCCTGGGGCAACTGAAAACAAAACCCTTTGGCTCTGGTCCACTGGCTGCAGAAACATGTTAGCGCAAGTGGCTCTCTGACCAGAGCTCTTTGCATTGTGACCAAGCAGTGTCCTCTGTGGCTGGAATGATATGGACGCTGGAGCCTATGTGCATGGGCAAGTCCCTATGCACCGCCTGCCCCCTCCAAGGCAGGCAGCTGCATGGGCCTCATTAAAGAATTTTTTAGAAGTATTTCACAGGCCAGATTGGGGAAGTGCTTGTGCTGTAGATGGCCTATGGGCTGGGAGTTTGGCACTCCTGGCCTAGGGGTTTAACAACTTCTGTGGCCACTCATGCAAACTCAATAGCTACCTTTACAGGAATAATGTCATAAGTATTGGCCATCTAATTCTACGCATTAAAGTCTAAATGGCCTGGAAAGAAACCCCAGACAATACAGACCTCAAGTATCCATGCTACCTCAATACACTAACACTTTACATACAGAAAAAAACATGTTACAAGCAAGACTGCAACTATTTTTGGAAGAACTCTCTAGTACATGCATAGCTGAATCAATCTCATGATGATGCATCTCTTAGGTTTTCCAGAAAGAACAGTGGTAAAACATATAAAACTTTAAGCTATTCCCCATTATTTTAATGCAACGTTTAATATAAGTTCTAAATGTTGTGAAACAGAAACATGTTACAGCTGTTTTAGCAGTTTCTCACATCCTGAGTCCAAAAGGAAACGCCTGTAGATCTTCGTTTTTCTCTTGGACGACGCCTTTCTCTTATTGATTTTGACTGTGATTTATCTTCTTCCTTTTCTTCTTCTTTTTTCCGGCCTTCTGTTGAGAATAAAATATTTAAAGTATGACAAATCCTATGATAATCTGTGATATACAATTGACATTTTACTATTAGATGCTGGAGCTAGAAATTTAGTAGCCAGTTTTACAAATTATGTGGTAACAGACCTCTGCTAAGAGCACAGCTGTATAATATGCTGTAAATTCCAGTAAAGTGGTCTGGTAAGAATTGCATATCTCATTTGTTTTCTGTTACATTCTACCTCAGCTTCCAAATGAAAATATTTTAATACAATAGTAAGACTTCTGACAACGATCTAGATGTTTGTGCTAAGATTCAAGCTTTACAACATTGGTGTACTTTATTATAGGGACATAATAAAAAACAACTAGGCCACACTTCGTCACAGAAATATTTCTTTAGTACAGAATCAAGAATACAGTGCAATTCATTTAACTTTTCATTTAAAAAAAATCTTTTATTTTAGGACAATGTACTGAAATTTCCTGGATTTTATTAAGATTGTACTAAGGCAAGGGGTGTCCAACAGGCGGCCCACAGAGCCTTTACTGGGCCCACAGGGTCTGCTGCTGTGGTGCGACCAGCTTTCATGGGGTTTGTCCTGGGGGGGTGGGGCAGGGGGGAGACAGAGACCCAACATCCAGAGCACTGAGCCCCGGCTGGGATGCAGGGCCAGTGGGAGAGCCTTGGCACTCGGAGCACTGAGTCAATGCTGGCCTCAGGGGCAGGGCCCTGCCTGGGATGTGGGGCTGGCAGCAGAGTGGTTTGGGGCTGCGAGGGAGGTTAAGCCTGGGGGTAGGGCAGGGAACAGTTTGGGGCTGTGAGGGGTTTCAGGCTGAGGGCAGAAGGGCAGTTTGGGAATGTGGTGGGGGTCTTAGGCTGGAGGTGGATTGGAACTGTGGGGGGTTTAAAGCAGGGGTCTAGGAGTGGTTTGAGGCAGCGGGGGGTGGGCAGGTGTCTAAGCCTGGGGGTGGGGCAGTGTGGTTTGGTGCTGTGAGGGATTTAAGCCAAGGGTGGGGGAGTGGTTTGGGGCTATTTTGTGTTTGCCCCCCACCCACCAACACAAAAAATTGCCCTGTGGCCACCAATGAAAAAAGGTGGGAAACCCCTATAGTAAAGATTTCTTTCTTCTCTGGTGGAAAAATTTAGTTCAGCATTGGCTTTACTGAATTCTGACTTTTCACCTCCCACATGCTTTCAACGATATGTTCAAAATAAAAATTAATCAGGGTTGCACAAACATATACCTCCTCCAATGTGTTTTTAATCTGTTTACTTCTATCAGCACAACAAATCATACAGAGCCATGTGTAAACACTGTAGTAAGTACTACACTAACTTATATTTGTGCTCCCAGTCTTCAGTTTAAAATGGAGCTCTTAGAAGGTGAACCAAGGATGAAGTGTGGGGGGAGAGGGCAGGAGGAGGAAGAAATATTTTAGGTGAATTGCACCCCTTTGCTTTAATTTTGGCTTTCTTGAACAGCATTTTTTTCTTCACACCAAACTCCATCACAAAATAGCAATGTAACCGCTGTGTGCAAGAATCCTCCTCATGTTTCAGTTTAGAATCTGCCATCAAGAACAAGCCTCTAGAATTGCAACATACTACTACGGAAACAATTCAAATTCAGAATCATTTCACAAATAGAGGGAAGTATATATTATGTATTAGGAGTCACCACTTGGAGACAGTTGCTAGTGACTACTTCAAAAGCTAAGAACCTAGGAAGAAGCAATGTTTAAAGTGGAATTAAGAAATCCCTTCTCATAACACATGCGGTTTAACACCTTCTATAGAGACAAAAGATCTTTAATAAATAAGAAAAGAAAGGTCAAAACATATAGTCCTCCTACCTCTCTCATTTTCTTTTGCTCCACTCCTCGGATAAGCAGAAGTTATACCTATAAGGCTGTTTGGTCTGTTTAGCTGACTTGAAGTAGAAAGAGAACTAGTGGAGGTGGAAAGTGAAGAGGATGTCGAAGTAGTTGGAGCTGTAGTTGAAGCTGGCCGATAACGATTATAAGTCTGTCCAGCAGAAAAGAGTAAGAATCAATTTCCAAAGAATTAAGGACATAGATAAAAATACCTATGATATAAGAAATTGATAGACATTTAAATGAGGGTATGTCTACACTTATCGGAAGATCAACATGTAGGCTGTCGATCTTCTGGGTTTCAATTTAGCATGCCCAGTGGGATCGCACTTGTCAGAGTGCTGCCATTGACCCTGGTACTCCTGGCAGTCACAAGTAGTAAGGGAAGTCAGTCAATGGGAGAGTTTCTCCTGTCAACTTCTTGCTGTAGGGATGGCAGCAAAAACTGATTTTAGTTATGTCAACTTCAGCTATGCAAGTCTCGTAACTGGATTTGCATATCTAAAATTGAGTTCATCTCCTTGTGTAGACGTGGCCTAAGTAAAGAAAACTTAAGCCTATTATTTTAGTACTACCAAACAAAAATTAAAATTTATGCCAGTTACACCGCTTAAAAGGAAGGGCATGAGATACCTCTTCAAGAGTTCTGGAATATTTTTGTCGATAGTCATCTTCTTTAGTTTCTGATTCCTTCTTTTCCTCTTGTTTTTCTTTGTCTTGCTTTTCCTTCTCCTCCTTCTCCTTATCTTCGTTCTCTTGTTCTCTGGTTCGTGTAGGGCGACTTCTTCCTATAGTTTTTTCAGCTTCTTGAAGATCAGTTAGGGTCACACCCTAGAGGGAAAAAAAACAAGGAAAAAGCAAAAATTTCAATAAGTTTTTTTCACAGTTTTTACTATTATTGATGGCTGGTCTATAAACTCATATAATAGTTTTAAAGCTTTTAACCTGGGAGTGTTTTTCTTGCATTTTGCAATTATTAAAACTTAACTCTTCGTTCTGTACTCACATTATGTGCCTGCTAAAGTACAAATAAAAAACGTCTGCTTCTGTAATATGATTTTCAATGAGACATGACACTCCTAAAATCACGAAGTGGTTTTTTTTTTTTTTTTTGAAAATCCCACTCTAGATCTTTCCCACTGTATTACAAATATTAGTATTATAAAAAGTTTATGAAAATGCAGCAGTATTCATATTGACTGCTGACCAAATCACAGGGCTTGAATTTAAGAGGTGTGGAGCCTTCACCCACTGCACTGACTATAACTGAAGTTATGAGTCCTCAGAACATCTGGGAAAAAAAAAAAAATCATGCTTGGAACACTTAATACACTTTCGTCACCTCACAGAGGTTTCTGCTTACCTAAAAGGGTGAAATTTATCCTTAAGAATTTTCCTTTTATTTTGTCTACTGTTATGGAAAGAGAACATCTCAAAAAAATCCCAAGTCTCGTAAGTTTCAAACACTGACTTAGTGAATTTCTCATGCTTACCCATCATGCCCCCTCTCCCCCGAGGTGGAATTAGCATATATGAGCTGTACCTATGATTTCACAAAAAACAAGCAAACACAGCTAGCCTTCTGAGACCTATGGTGTCCAGCACTGATTGTCAACCTTTCCTCTACAGCAGATATTGTGTCAACTGTTGTGCAGACTCGTCTCAAGAAACCATCTCTTGCAAAAAATAATCTTGGTCAATAATCTCTTTGCCAAGGAACGGCATGAACACACTTGCGGTTGGGGAGCTCCAGTAATTTCATCAATTTTCAGATTCCCTTGACATTAGTCACTCTGATTACACGTTTTGTTTTAGATTAGAGAGTGTGATGATTATTTCTTCCTACCCTTGCATTATATTAATGCAGCCTTGCTGAATTATTTCAGTCTGTCAGCAGACCAAGAGAGATGGATGGAGTCATTTTTTGGTCTTTCTACTGCTATCTTTTTGAGGGGATTCAGATGGTAGTAGTGGACACTTGATCCTCTGTCTTGAGGACACGCATGTTGGGGTACCACACCTATTTGTTTTCCTCCAATATCTATGTACATTTGAGGATACTGGAAGAGTTAAGCAAGAGGATGTGGGTTACAACATACTCAATACATGGAGAATTCTCATTTCTGTTTCTTTCACATTTGGCATTATTAGTGCATTGGAACAACTATGGTAGGGACTAAAACATTTTACGGATTAAATGAATTGTAATTGGCTACCGCTCAAATCTACGCATGACAAATAATGCTGTTGGCTTGAGAAAAATAGCTGAGAGTGGTAGCAAAGTGTGTCAGCACCAAAATCAGAGTGTGTAACTATTATTTGTAAAAGATATACACAAAACTTCAAAGCATTCTTAGATCTTTGGTTGGTCCTGTACGTTCAAACAGCACTGTCCGTTCCCTTCACCCCATACCTCTAGACAGATTAGCCTGAACTTTTCTCTTGAATGTGAACCACATCACAGATATCCAGGCCTGTTACCTCAGTCAAAGGACATTCAGGAACTGAAGCAAATGCAATGTGACAGGCTTGCTTCTTAAATAGAATTTCAAGCCTGGAGCTCACCACACTGTGTTTCAGACAATGTAATGGTTACCAGTAAGTATCCTTCTGGAATTCAAACTGTTGGGCTAAGTACCTTGGCATCCAACTACCCAGGCATATTTTATTGTCACAGCTTAGATTCATAGCTGGAGCTACCTTGCTGTATAGCAGGAAGTTGGTTTCAGGAAGATACTGTGAGAACCTCTGTTTGCTTTCCCTCCCAGTTTACTACTCTGGGTCTGTTAACCTTGAGGGGACACTGGAATGTCCATCCTCCCTTTCAGACATTTTCGGAGGAAGAGGTTTAAAATCTGGACAGGTATTGTTGTTTGCAGTGTGGATTATTTTATCTGTTGATATGTACTGAGTTTACATTGAGGACCACAGTCACTGTATTTGAAGTTTTACTGTGAAAGTTATGTTACTGCAGAGTTTGGCATCAATTTGTGTGCTCCTAAATGAAAAGAGAACAAAAATTTGTACCTGTGTGGATCTTCTGGACTGTCTTGCTTGCCTGGATCTAGCTTTTCTTTGGGACTCAGACTCTTCATCCCGAACAGGAGTGAGGTATGATCTAAAGAGTGAAATTAAAATAATATTTAACCACTATTTTTTTCACAAACAGTAAATGGTTAAATAAATGAACATTTGCAGTGCTTTTCAATGATATCACAAGGTACTTATGAGAAAACCAAAACTAAATTCTACATAAAGTAATTATATACATACATCTGTGTTTGAAATGCAAGAAATACAGAACTTGCACTATAAACAAATGTTACAGATTAACTGGCTGTTGAGTATTACGCCAAATTATACGACGAGAATACATTACTGAACTAGACTGTATCCTTGCTAGTCAATTTTCTTTCTGACAAACTCATTTTGCCATTTTCTCTCAATACCACTTTCTGAAACTATTTTGATACTCTACCAGTCGGCCAAAACAAGTGTGGAGTTCCTCAGAGATTTAGTGTATAGAAATGTATGAGAGACTATTGTGCTTTAACATGCATTTTATATGCCTAATGTAAAGAATATGAATATTAGAGGAATGCCCTACTATGCCATCTATTGTCTCAGACTATTAAAAACACAGAGCAAGAGAGTACTCCATAAATGCATTTGGAAATTTTTCAGAGACAAACCATACTTAGCTCTGATTAGGTAGCACTGTCACTAGGCAAATCTATTTTGGATATGATTACTGTTCCCCTAACTTTAGTCTACTCTGAATGTAACAGTGAAACATTGTCACTTTTCATTATTACAGGTTTGCAGTCAGTCATTCTGTAAACGCAAAAATCATACCAACATCGAGAACAGTGAGCTACTAAGTAATAGATTTTAGCCATTTTGAAACGTGGAACAAAACATTAAAACTTAATACTTGGCCTCATGACTAGTTAACCTCCCCAAAAATCCATGACAGTCGAAGCTCCCAAGTAGTCTTACAAGATCATATCTAAAACTAGCAGTCCTCTTTATAGCTGTAGGGGGAAGAGAATAAAGATTTCTGATTTATTTTCATGAGAGATTCTGTTTCACATGTCAATTGAATGTTCTATTCTAAATCCACAAAACGAATGTCTGCCTTTGAGGCTTCAACTTTCTCAGAGATGGACAAATCTTGAGCCCAGTGTACAATGTACCTGTGTGACCAGGGTCTTATATGGCTTTCACACCCTGCAAAAGAGGACAGGACAATCTATATAGAAGCAGATACTTAAATCCCACCCCCTCCTTTCCCTTAGCCTGTCTATGTACAGCCCACCGGGCATTATCATACAAGGAACCCTGCACATAGGTGGGACCCAATTTATGGATGCTTCTTGCTACTTTTTACTAGCTCTGACTGTGTAAAAGAGTTCTAAGGTCATCACAAGGGCCCTAAAAGAATATTTCCGATGTACAGAGAGACGTCTGTGCTGTTCAGCTCAAAGTAGTGTAAGCAGCTCAGGACAAATATCTGACATCAAACGCTGCTCCAGCTTGTCTGAGAAACTGGCCAAAGCTTCAATCACTGCACAAAAAAGAGGTGCCAAAATGTCTGAAGCCATTTCCTCCCTGCCACTCTCTGGGTCCTTGTGCTGACCTGTGTTTTGCTACATGGATGAAGCAGGTCCAGGGTTTACCATCTCTCCATCCCTCCCCTGCTACAAGTATCTTCCTGCCTCCTTTGTGCAACAGGGCAGCACCAGTTCAACTACAAATGAAACCTCAGCTGTGGAGTGAAAATTTGCTCCTTACTTAATTATCTATCAAGCTATAATGATCCATTAAGATTCTCAATGGAACTTCTGCTTTGTTATTACAAGATAATAAACCAGTTCTTTGCTGTTTAATTCTGATAGTTATTTAAGTATCAAGTACATTTTAGCATCTGTAGAATAACAAAGTTGGGGAGGGGGAGAAGCAGCAAAAAAGCAACCAAACATTAAGATCCTGAAAGCGAGTTCTAGTCACAAATGATACATACAGCATTCAAAGTCTGAAGACAACAAAGTGTGCAATCCTGAACCACTCTGGGTCCCAATATTAGCCAGTTTACCAATCTTTTACAATAGTGGCTTAAGATGCTATCACATTTTTGACATTAGCAGCAACGAAGGGTCCTGTGGCACCTTATAGACTAACAGAAAAGTTTAGAGCATGAGCTTTCGTGAGTTAACTCACTTCTTCAGATGCTGGTCACGAAACTCACGAAAGCTCATGCTCTAAACTTTTCTGTTAGTCTATAAGGTGCCACAGGACCCTTCGCTGCTGCTACAGATCCAGACTAACATGGCAACCCTCTGATTTTTGACATTGTGTACAAAAAGTATGGCTTACATTTTATTAGCTTCGTTGGTAAGGAATACATGACAAAATTAAAAACAGCTCTTAGTCAATCTGAAAATACGAAAATTATTTAACAACATGATTCAGAAGATGTTCTATCTTTAAAAAAAACTGCACAAACTAATAGTGGATTATCATTCATATTCTACTTCTCAGCTACTGACAGATTAAAATGAAAATACTAATTTGCCATAATATAGACAAACCTGGGCAGTTCCTTTTAACGTGTTGAATGGTAGGAGCCCACTGTACCAAGGAAACTAGGGTTTACACTGAGTTTTAGTGAGTAAAGAGTCCGAAATGCTCTATCTTCACTAGGATTTTAATATTAGTCAACATTTTAATCCCCACCACCCTCCACCACCTCCAGTGTACCTATGACATATCACCTTAAAAAGCTCTTATCTTGCCATGCTCTGCTTTGGACATCCCCCTGGTTAGAAGAATAAGCTAATAAGATTTTCAAAGTGTTAAACTGCTTCTATGCTAGATGTTAAGTACTATTTCAAATTGTGGACTGAAACACACTATTTGATTTCCCTTTTACAATTCTATTTTGAAACCTAGCAGCCTATTTTTAAGTTCACTTAATCTTTGCCAGGTTGATTTTGCATCTAATTTCTTAACTGAGAACATTATGAGGTTTCAAGCAACACCATACAGATGTCTATGTGCACTACATTAACCCTCACTTTTAACAACTAAATTTTTAATGTCATGTAAAAAGTAAGAAAGTTTGACAAGATGTATTTCCATAAACCCAAGCTGATCGGCATTAACTACATTAACCTCCTCTAATTGAACAAATTTTGTATCAGCCATCCATTATTCTTCCCGGAAGCAATGCCAGATTGGCTGACCTATAATTATTTGGGTTACCCTATGTACTTTCTTATAGGATTGGTACAACAGTCCTCGGGAACTTCCCCAATGTTCCAAGAATTACTGAAAGTCAGCATTAAACGTCCAGAGATCTTGCTGGACTACTCTTTTAGAACACTTGGAAGCAAGTCATCCCACCTACCGATTTAAAAATATCTAACTTTGCTAGCTCCTTTTTAACGCCCTTCTGAATTACCGTTGGAACAGAAAGCATTTCCTCATCACAATATGAATACAGCATCTGGCTTTTTCCTAAATATAGAACAGAATTATCTATGGAACGTTTCTGACTTTTTTATAATATTACTGACAGTTCTACCATTTCCATCTCTTAAAGCACTACTGTCAGCATTCTTTTTGTTCCTAAAATAATTAAATAACTATTGGAGAGAAAATCTATGGCTAGCAGATGTTTTTGATTTTAATTTTCTTACCTATTTTTTAAAAAATTCTTAGTGCCCAGTTTATATTAACAGCTTTCAGCTTCTCTTTCCATCAATTTTCATACACATACACGAACACACTATTTCATAACTTCTTCCACACCACTTTTCCACCTCAGGCTGGTGTACCATGGTGGCTGTTTTTGTTTTTTAAAACAAGCATAACCTTCTTTTAAAACTGTGGATTTTTGATCATCTCGTAAAATGTTCTCAAACAACTGCCAATTATTGTTGACTTTTTTTTTTTTTAATTTTCATCCAGCTGATCAGGCCCATAACTGTTTTTAGCTTTGTGAAACTGCTCTTGTACGGCACAACATACACAGATATTACTGGATTGGATTTTAATCCTTTGCACATCACAATCAAAACTATTTTGAAGCTGTTTGTCACTTTGAAAGTAGTTAAACGAAACCAGAAAAAAAGCTATTCTTACACCTCACCAGAAGTGTTCAAATGGAGAGTTATACAAGTATAATTATACCAATATATCGTCCTCTGTCAAATTTCTAATCCACACAAAGCTCTGCAATTACTATACTAGTATTTGTTAGCGCTAATATGCCTATAATGGAAAACCTACCACACAACTAGAATCCTTCTGAGGCTGATAATTGTGTGAAAAAAAAAAACGTGTGACAGATTAAAATTACATTAAGATTTCTTTGAGAAGGAAGTAGAAGAGAGTTGGACAAAAATACACGCTATCTATCTTTTTAAAAAATTAGTTAGAGAGGAACACTTTCACTTCAGCTTGCACCAAAATGCACTGTTTAGTCACTGAAATAGTTCTGAGTGGGTTTATTTTTCCGAGTAAGATTTGCAGACACATGACAATATGAACTAAGTCACTTACTGAACTAGTCAACTATTAGTATGAACTAAGTAATTACCATTAATATTCAATATACTATGTACTACAGAAACAATCAACAATTTTCATTTAAAATAGTTCTACTTTCCTCAAAACCTTCTGATCTACGTTCCTCAAAACCTTCTGAATAAAAAACCAACTTCAGTCCAATTGCAGCAATGTAACACTGAATATTGTGATTTTTTGTAATATATGTGCAATACCAACACACATTAGTGAGTGAATAATAAAGTGACAGCCTTAATTCTGAACTTCCTTGCTCTTGTCAGTTCATAATAGACTTCCAACAGCTACACTAACAGCTTAAAATTCGAACTGTTCTGATATTGCTGGAAGGAATACTGCTACTCGTTTTACATTGCTTGCATTTATTTTTATGAATTTTATGTGACAGACACTTGGCCAGCAGCAACCATGCTACTTTACGAAAAATGCACATGCAAAGCAGTGGCTACTAGCAAAATCGCTAGCGAGCCACATCATTCCCCAAGATGCCTCCAATGTTACAGTGGGAAAGAGATGAAAAACTGTCCTAAATTTAGAGTAAGCCGTGCTAGTCTATACACTATCAAAACAAAAAGCAGTCAAGTAGCACTTTAAAGACTAGCAATATAGTTTATTAGGTGAGCTTTCGTGGGACAGACCCACTTGTCTGTCCCACGAAAGCTCACCTAATAAACTATTTTGCTAGTCTTTAAAGTGCTACTTGACTGCTTTTTGTCCTAAATTTAGCACATCTGTCATTTGATCTCTTCTGGTGTAGCAAATCCACCTTTTGTAAATGCTAAACATCAATTATGTTACACCTGTAACTATACAGCTTGATTTTTGAATTCCTCTAATGCTTTTATTTTCCAAAGTGAAAGTAGCATGTGATTACATATTTAGATAAACACTTAGGGCTTGTCTACACTATAGTTTATGGGTATGAATAAGCCATTCCTCGAGCAACTTAAATTACACTAATTCAAACGCAACAGTGCGGACAGAGCTATGTCTGGAAGAATTATTCTTTCTTGTGGAGGTGTTTTATTATGCTAATGGGAGAACTCTTTCCTGTTAGCATCTGGCATCTTCAAACTTGCTACAGCAGCACAAATGCATTAGGGCAGCAAGCCTCACCACCTAGGTTGACAGATTTGGGCTCACAAGCTCATGCTACCATACTAAAAAGGCAATGGTAAACAATGAGACTTGGGCTACACCTCAGACTCTCAAATTTAGAGTGAGGTGTGGACTTCAAGAGCCCACATTGGAGCTTCAAAGTGCTGTCTGTCTAACACATCCAGTTTTAGCCTAGCACCACAAGCCCAAGTTTGCTGCTCTGGGCTGGGAGACTCAATTCTGGGGGTGATACAGACACCACAAAAATGTTTGGTTCAATGTTCAGTATCTCAATGTAATTAGACATACACAGAAATATAAGCCTGCAAGTAACCTAAACCATAAATCAACATAATTCAAGGTCAAAACAAAATAGAAGCAACATGAAAGAACACAACTCACAATGTTCTCATTAACTACTAAGATATTTTGTCAGATTCCTAGGAAGTTTCTCAAGAGTTTTTTGGAAGGTTAATGAAATTTGTTGCATGTAAATAGTTGCGTTAATACAGTCAATAAACAGCAGACAAGTATTGCTTCACTTACTGTACTAGCTGATTTATGACTAACTACTGCACTTTTTTTTTTTTTTTTTTTTATAAAAAAAGAAAGCAACCATTTTGTGCAACAGCAGCATTGCTTCCCAGACCTTTACACACCTCCGTCTCTCCCTGACCTCTGACGTTGAGGACACAGTGCCAGAAGTAGTTGTAGTCATGGTTGTGGTAGTAGCTGTCGCATTTACAACAGATGGTGCAACAGGAACGGTCACTGCTGTAGGAACATTGTCTTTTTCTTTCTCAGTACTATCATCAGCCCATATACGATTTGAGGTACTATAGCATCACAAGCAGCAACACAACAAAAAAAAAAAAAAAAAAAAAAAAAAAGAGAGAGAAAAGGAAACAGCGAAACAATGAAAGCACTTTACTAAACAGCTTATAACATGTAAGTTGAGGGATGGATTTTTTTTTACAAGAACAAAGAGAAACATCTTTGCTATGAAAGATGACGCTCACCTGGCGCCATTAAATTAGACAATTTCAAAATTAAACAGTTCATACTGTTTGATTGTTAATATTCTTTACCCTGGTAGCATTCACTTTATTCTTTTACAGACATGCATAGCTGCCACCTTATAGTGAAAGCCATTCACAATTATTTTTAAGCCAAATTGTATATGTTTAAACAAATTTAACAGGAAAATGAAAAAATCCAGAGTCCCATGACCTACTAAACAAAGAAAGCATGCACATACATAAGCACAGAGTAGATCTAACACGAAGCATGTTGACATCCTTACCTGCTTTGTACACCTGCTGAAGTAGAACCCGTTGTAATCTTTGTAGTGGCATTCGTGCTGGAAAGCAGGCTTTTCTGAAGACCAGCTGAAGAGGTAACTGTTGATGCTGATGTAGTACTTGGAACATGAGAACTAATCAAGTCATCTTGTCTTCTACCAAAGGAGCCACTGAGGACAAGAGATATTTACATAGGGCCTGTCTGCATCATTTATATGTGCACATAAAGATGTCAAAGCTACAAAAGTAATTAAGTAAAATACGTAACCTCATCTCTTAGACACGTTTTAGGGCAAAAGAAACATTTTCAAATGGGAATTACATCCCCATTTCTCTTGACTCAGACCTTCTTTCAGCCTCCAGCACTGCCACCTGGGGTCTAGCTTACACCACCCTCCCCCTCCCTCTCCTCCCTGCACACAGGTCAATCTAAAAACACATAACTTCAGCTATACAAATAGCAGAGCTAAAGTCGAGGCACTTGCTGCAATGCCCTCCATTCAGTAAGGTTGGCAGGGACTGCTCTCCTGTCAACTCCACCTATTCTTCCCATCCTGGTGGAGTTCTGGAGTCAACAGGAGAGCATTCAGTGATTGATTCAACACATATAAGCAGATACAATACACCAACCACTGCAGCACTGGTCCATTACATATAAGCAGATGTAAAAATCAACTGCTGATGAATCAATCGCTGCAGGCTTGATCTATGAAGTAGTGAAGACATGCTCTGAGAATCATCCTTAATTGGGGATTTTTTTTCCTTTCCGCTACTACTCATTATCACTCCATAAACTTACCAACAAGCTGTAATATTTCAGCTGCCTCTGCCAAAGTCCTCAGCACTATCTTCAATGCCTTATTCTTCAAGTACTGCTTCATTCACTTCAACAATTTCCACCCCTCTATCAACCTGAGCATGGACCAGTCCACAAAAGAGATTCACTTTCTGGACACTCCAGTATGAATCAATGTTGTCAACCTACACCAGAAACCTACTGACCACTATTCTTTTTGATGTGATTCCAACTTCCATCCAGGATGCATCATATGGTTCACTGTCCACAGCCAAGCCCTAAGATATCTTAAAACTTAATGACCTACCTGAAGTAAAGAAACAGACTGACAGAACACCACTTCTCATCACCTACAGCCTTCAGCCATCCATTGCATTGCTGACAATTTACAATCTATCCTGAAAAATGATCTCTCATGCTCACAGACCTTGGGGGACAGGACAGCCCTTGCCTACAGACAGCCACCCAATCTCAAGAAAAAAATCACTAAACAGCCACACAACATGCCACAAGAACACTAACCAGGAACTTACCCCTACAACAAACTTGTTGCCAACTCTGTTCATATATCTATGCAAGCGAGCCCACCATAGGACCTAACCACATTAGCCATACCATCAGGGGTTCATACACCTGCACATCCACAGGTGTGATATATGCCATAATGTACCAAGCAATGCCCCTCTGCCTTGTCTGAAGGACAAAACAAAGTATTTGTGCCAAAGGATAAATGGACATAAATCTGACATTAGGAATAGTTATCCACACAAACCCATAATCCACAGAAAGGGAGCCGTGCTAGTCTATATACTGTCAAAACAAAAAGCAGTCAAGTAGCACTTTAAAGGCTAGCAAAATAATTTACTAGGTGAGCTTTCGTGGGACAGACCCACTTCTTCAGACCATAGCCAGACCAAACAGACTCAATATTTAAGGCACAGAGAACCAAAAACAGTACTCAAGGAGGACAAATCAGAAAAGAAATGATCAACGTGAGCAAGTCAGAGAGTGCGGGGGGGGGGGTGTCAAGAATTAGATTAAGCCAAGTATGCAGATGAACCCCTATAGTGACTCAGAAAATTCCCATCCTGGTTCAAACCACGTGTTAATGTGCCAAATTTGAATATAAAAGCCAGCTCGGCTGCTTCCCTTTGAATAGCGGTGCGAAAGTTTTTTTTCAGTAATGCATGCTTTTAAGTCTTTAACAGAATGCCCCATTCCATTAGTAAGCATCCTTCAGTCTGCATAGACTATGGATCGCGCCCTTTAAAGTTTCAATTGAGGACTTCATTTACAGCATCTGTTGTGACTATAAAGACCCACACGAGAGTGACAGTCCTTGCTGCATCTCTTGCAGATGTAGTGGGTGTCTGGCAAGTCCTTATTGTGCTTTCTGTGCGCTCGCTTCTCCTCTGCTAGCTGTCTGATCTTCAACTCGCCCTTCTGAAGGCCCTTGTGTAAGCCCTGCCTCCATCTGCTGCGGTCGTCTGCTAGGTCTTCCCAGTTGTCCAGCTCGATGTCTACCTCTGAGGTCTCTCTTGC
This sequence comes from Carettochelys insculpta, assembly GCF_033958435.1. Lineage (NCBI taxonomy): Eukaryota > Metazoa > Chordata > Testudines > Carettochelyidae > Carettochelys > Carettochelys insculpta. The sequence goes on along the minus strand of NC_134137.1, from coordinate 304,375,665 downwards.
AGACATCTTTGTAACGCAACTGGGGGCGTCCGGGAGGTCTTTTGCCAGAGGCTAGCTCACCATACAGGATGTCTTTTGGAATCCTTCCATCGTTCATCCTGTGGATGTGGCCAAGCCAGCGGAGTCGACGCTGCCTGAGGAGGGTGTGCATGGTTGGGATTCCAGCTTGCTCGAGGACGGCAGTGTTGGTCACTGTCCTTCCTTGATATTCCAAGGATGCGCCTGAGGCAGCGCAAGTGGAAGACGTTCAGCCTCTTTTCCTGGCGGGCATACAGGGTCCAAGTCTCGCTGCCGTAAAGGAGGGTGCTGAGGATGCAGGCTCTGTAGACTTGCATTTTGGTGTGAGTGTACAGCTTGTTGTTATTCCACACTCTCTTACTGAGTCTGGACAGAGTTGTGGCCGCTTTTCCGATCCTCCTATTTAGCTCAGTGTCCAACGACAGGGTGTCAGTGATGGTGGACCCGAGGTAAACGAACTCGTGGACAACTTCTAACGTATAGCTGTCAATGCTGATTGACGGGGATTCAGCAACATCCTGACCGAGTACGTTCGTCTTCTTTAGGCTGATGGTAAGCCCAAAGTCCTTGCACGCTTTGGAGAACCGATCCAGCAGTTTTTGAAGCTGGTCTTCTGTGTGAGACACTACAGCAGCATCGTCTGCGAATAGCATGTCTCTGATGAGGACTTCTCGCACCTTAGACTTAGCTTTCAGCCTTGCAAGGTTAAACGGTTTCCCATCGGATCTTGTGTGCAGCAAGATGCCCTCTGTTGAAGATCCAAAGGCATGCTTCAGGAGGAGTGAGAAGAAGATCCCGAACAATGTCGGAGCAAGCACGCATCCTTGTTTGACGCCGCTCCTGATTCTGAAAGCATCCGATAATGCGCCGTCATATTGGATGGTTCCTCTCATGTTTTCGTGGAATGACTGGATCATCTTCAGCAACCGTGGAGGACAGCCTATCTTGTGGAGCAGTTTGAACAGACCATCCCTGCTGACCAAGTCAAAAGCCTTGGTCAAGTCGATGAAGGCTATGTAGAGTGGCTTTCTCTGCTCCCTGCACTTCTCCTGCAGCTGCCTTAGAGAGAAGACCATATCAACGGTAGACCTCTCTGCGCAGAATCTGCACTGCGATTCGGGGTACACCCTCTCAGCAATCTTCTGGAGTCTGCCAAGGATGACGTGAGCGAACAGTTTACCAGTGATGCTTAGGAGGGAGATTCCACGGTAGTTGTTGCAGTTGCTTCTGTCTCCTTTGTTCTTATACAACGTTACAATGTTAGCATCGCGCATATCCTGTGGAACCTCACCCTCTTTCCAGCACAGGCACAGTAGCTCATGCAGGGGTTCCAGGAGTGTGTCCGCAGCACATTTGATTACCTCTGGTGGTATACCATCCTGACCAGGGGCCTTTCCAGCTGCAATGCTGTCGATGGCTGTCTTCAGTTCATCCACAGTCGGCTCTTGGTCCAGTTCGTCCATTGCTGGTAGGAGCTCGACAGCATCGAGGGCTGCGTCAACCACAACATTCTCACGTGAGTACAGCTCGGAGTAGTGCTCAACCCAGCGCTCCATCTGTTTGGCTTTGTCAGCGATGACTTCACCAGATTTGGATTTCAGAGGTGCCATCTTGTTCTGGGTGGGTCCTAATACCTTCTTCATACCCTCGTACATTCCTCTGAGATTACCAAAGTCGGCACAGGTCTGAATGCTGCTGCATAGCTGGAGCCAGTGGTTGTTGGTACAGCGCCTGGCTGTCTGCTGTACTGTTCTTCTGGCCTCTCTAAGTGCTTGCTGGGTACTCCGGCTCGGTGAGCGTTTGTACTCCAGGAGTGCAGCGCGCTTCTTTTCAATGACTGGAATCATCTCATCGGAGTTAGCTTCGAACCAGTCGTTCATGTTTCTAGCTCTTCTTCCAAACACAGACAAGGCCGTGTTGTAAACTGTATCCCTCAGATGTTGCCATTTGGATGTCGCATAGACGCCCCCAGGGCCGCTGCGCAGATTTTCCTGGAGGGTGTCTCTGAACTTTTCAGCTTTCTCCGAGTTTGCCATCTTTCTGGCGTCAATGCGGGGCCTTCCAGCAGGTTTAGAGCAGTAAAGCTTCTTGGGTCTCAGCTTGAGCTTGGAGCAAACTAGCGAGTGATCTGTATCACAGTCAGCACTATGATAGCTGCGTGTCAGAAGGACGTTTTTGAGGTTATTACGCCTAGTGATGACCACATCGAGTTGATGCCAGTGCTTGGAGCGTGGGTGTCTCCACAACACTCTGTGCTGTGGCTTTGTTTGGAAGAATGTGTTTGTGATGCACAGATTATGGTATGTGCACAGTTCAAGGAGACGCTGTCCATTGGTCATTCATTTTTCCCACACCGAAGTGTCCTAAGCAGGAAGGCCATGAGGCCCAATCAGCTCCAACTCTTGCATTGAAGTCACCCAAGATGTACAGTTGTTCACGAGCAGGTGTTTGCACTACAGCGGCACTAAGCACGTCGTAGAACTTGCCTTTTACTTCTGGTGTGGCATACAGGGTTGGGGCATAAGCGCTGATCAGGTGGACAGGACCGGCGCAAGTTTTTAGCGTGATCCGAAGAAGTCTTTCTGATCTGCCCATCACTAAATCCACCATTTGTAGAAGGGTGTTTCTGACAGCAAAGCCAACACCATGCTCTCTGGGTTCTTCTTGGGCTTTACCATACCAGAAAAAGGTGTAGTCCTTTTCCTTTAGAGATCCGAACATGCGAGTCACGTCTCTTGCAGTGCAGCGATATCAACTTGAAGCCTCTTCAGTTCCTCGTGGATGACAGCGGTCTTTCGGGTGTCACTGATGGCCTGAAGATGTTCAGTCAAGCCGGTCAGCATGGTCCGCACATTCCAGCAAGCAAGCTTGAATTGTTGATGTTTCTCATTTCTTGTTGATTTTCTTATTGGTTTGCCTGGTGCCCAAATTTCAGTCACTTGTCAGGTTCAGGAACCTTAAGCCTCACGCACCCAGCGAGGCAGGTGCACTGTGGCGGGAGAGTACCCTATTGGCTGGGGGCTGCCCAGCTTGAGGCGGGCGGCGACTGTCCAGTGAGATGCGAGGATCCCTCCCACCATCAAAGGCAATCCCTGGCACTCGTTCTCTACGCCAATTGAGCAAGAGCTTATAACCGGTAACTGTTGCCTCCTGTGTTGATGCAATGCTGTTCAGTGATGCCAGAGTACCTCTCCGGGCGCGAGCCTGGGCATTTGTTATGGTTGTGGATCTGGAGTGTTTTGATGTCTGTTTTGTGCCCATTAACCCTTTGTCTAAGGGAGTTAGAAGCATCTGGGCATTGTTGGCACATGACGGCATATATGATGTTAGTAGAGGAGCATGAGAACATGTCCGTGATTCTGTGGGTAACTTGGTTAGGTCCAGTGATGGTATTTCCAGAGAAGATATGTGGACAAAGCTGGCAGCAGGCTTTGCTGCAAGGAAAGGTTCCAGGACTGGTATTCCTGGGGTATAGACTGCGGCTATTTGTGAGGATCCTCATAAGGTTGGGAGGTTGTCTGTAGGAGAGAACAGGCCTGTCACCTAGGGCCTTCTGGAGTGTGGCATCCTGATTAAGGATAGTTTGTAGGTCTTTAATAATTCGTTGCAGTGGTTTGAGTTGGGGGCTGTAGGGGATGACCAGTGGTGTTCTGCTCTTGGCTTTTTTGGGATGATCTTGGAGTAGTTGGTCTCTGGGTATTCATCTGACCCTGTCAATTTTTTTTTTTTTTTTTATACTTCTCCTGGCAGGTAATTAAGGTTTATGAATATTTGGTAAAGATCTCTGTGCCTTAAATATCGAGTCTGTTCTGGTCTGGCTATGGTCTGAAGAAGTGGGTCTGTCCCACAAAAGCTGACCTAGTAAATTATTTTGCTAGTCTTTAAAGTGCTACTTGACTGCTTTTTGTTTTGAAACCCATAAGCAGTCATTTTAGCCTCCCTGGATAGTCAATAATGGATTTAGAAGTAGCCATTCTTCTACAAAAGAATTTTACCACAAGATTACAGAGGAGCCATCTGAATTGGAATTCATTTACAAGTTTAATATGCCTAACCTTGGCTTGGATAGATAACTTTACTGTCTTACGCATTACAAAGGCAATTTCTGCACCTTTAATATTTGCAGGAATGGGACACATATAACTTAATTTGCTTCCTTAGCTTGTCCTACTAGTGATAGGTAACTTCCTCATTGCTATATAAATCCAGGATTCTGTGTTTCCACTCCATTTTCATCTAAAGCAGATTTTACCAGCAAAAGTTCATAACCTAATACATTTGTTAGTCTCTAATGTGCCTATTATTAATAAGTCATCTCAATGGATTCTCCAATCTCCACATACACGTATCTCACAACACCCTCAATTATTCAAATCAAGGCTACCCCTCTGAAACTTGTCTAATGAGTATGTTTTCAGGAAACTTTGTGCCATGTGTACAGTGCATGCATGGACAGGTATTTTCAGAATCAACTCTCACTCATATCAAGAACTTTTTTTGAAAAATTTAAGAGCAGGCACGTCTACATTCCATGAAGACTGCAGCTATGCCTAATATTAAAATCCCTATCAAAAAAGTTAGCATTTTTCTACAAGGATTTTAACTTCTTTTCCTTTGAGAGTCTCTCATGATTACTTTGGAAGTAAATTTCTGTTTCATGATAAAAAAAGAATGAAATCTTTGAAGTGGAAATGTTTAATTGAAAACAGTTCTTGTAGCATAAAATGCATCAGCCATTAACAGTTTTTTCTTAAACAAAGGCTATCTGTTCACTATTCCCCAGTCAGTCCAATTGCAGAAATTTAACTTATTTTGGGGAAAGCAATACACCTGGTCATAGCCCTTACCTTTTCTGATAGCTTGTATTTAATGATGTAGGTCCTTCATTCAAGCTGTTTTTCTTCGTATCTTCCTCCCATTTTCTTCTTGTGTAAGAACCACTACTACGTATTGAGCTAGCAGTTGAGTCCCTGTAAAAAGATTGTATTTAGGTAAGGCTTGTTTTAGAAATAGTTTTGCTTCTTTATGTTGGGGGAGAAGGAGGGAAAGGGAGCAAAAAGAGAGGACTGCCACTTAACTGTGCAAATCCCTAAGCTCCTATAATTAATGCAGTCATGTTAATACTGATAAGCTGTGGCCACACTAGCCCCTCCTTTCAGAGGGGGCATGGTAATGAGGCGCTCCGGCAGATGCTAATGAGGTGCTGTCATGAATATGCAGACCTCATTAGCATAACAGCAGCCATGCACGAGTTGAAAGTGCTGCTTTCGACATGCACACCACCCATGTAGACAGGGGCCTTTCGTAATGACTCCCGGATTTCAAAAGCCCCTCCTTCCCAAAACCAAATGGCTCATGACCATGTCCCCTCCAAAAGGAGGGGCTAGTATGGTGACAGCCATAGATATACAGCAGTGTCCTAACATTCAAGAGGGTTCTGTGTTCAGAACCCTCATAAATGTTGGATTTTTGTGAGTGGGGGAGGGATGGAGGGGCGCCTCGGAGCCCAGGAAACGGCAGCTGCTGGTACAACCCTCCTGGGGCCCCAGGGAAGCGGTGGCAGCCGTCAGCGCTCTGGCCCTAGAGCTCCAGGGAGCCGTGGCAGTCGCTGGCACACCCAGACCAGAGCCTCAGGAAAGCAAGGCCACTCGCAAATAATTCAATTGATGAATGTGAAGATCCTACTATACAGAAGAAAAGAGGCTGTAGAAGAGAAGTAAAAGTCATAAATATCAAATTAACAGCCATCATTTACATATTGTCATCATTGGCGTGCTTTGTTTGTACCTGTATATAGTATGGTGTCTTGCTGGGATCATCTTTGTCTGACCTAGGTAAGCAGTAGTATTTCTACTTCCTGTGTCAGTCCATTGCAGCAGATACATATGTACAGTGCATCAGTACAGTGTAATATACCTGACAGCTGTTATTTGTACCTTGCTTGACAATAAATAGTGGCTAGTTGACGGCATTCCTTACCTGGTCTGCGGTCTTTGAGGGACCTCTGCTGTGGTCATTAGGCCTGCATCATCTCTTGATCTCTTCCCCCTTTTTCCCCCACACCTCGTTATCAATAAGAGCCAAAACAGCAGTAAATCCACCAAACTACACAAACAAGTTTTTATGAAGAATTTCAGAAAAAAAGAAAAAAGAGGAAAAGGAAAAAGAAAAAAAACCTCAGACAAAGCATGAGAATGAGGAAAAGACCCTCTGTAGTTATATGAAGGGGAGCAAGTATTCCTTTATTCCACAAATTTATCCTTAGCTGGTGACATGTACTTCAGAATCTCACCATAATCTTGAAAACTACAGTTAGGTGTATAATAATGGAAGGGATGAGAATAAAGTTATTTTGTAGAAACAGAATAAACTAACATAGCAACAAAATTTAGGAGTCCTTACTGAAGAATTTGGTCTCACTAAACACATGAAGGAACTTTGAAGAACCACACATACAAACAACTATTTAATTTTTTTTAAAAAGACACCATCCATGTAAGAGGTTCACTCTTGGAGAGCGAAGAACTCAAGAGATGTTTGAATAGAATGAAAATGAAATAAAAGTCAAGAAATAGCATAAAATAATACTGCAGTAATTTCAATATGAAAGAAGAATATGATCCTTTCAAAGAATGAGAGACAAAGAAAACAAAACTGAAGGCAACAGTACAGTTTGAGTATCCCCATTTTCAAAACAAATTCTGTGGTACAGATACTGACAGATACTGAATTTAAGCAATATTTAAGCAATATTGCTTTGTAAATGTATGCAAAGGAAAACCAAGTGACTGCTTTGTATATATTTTCAACTGAGGCTAGTAATAGAAGTTTTTTTAGCAGAACATCACTGCCATGAAGCATGATGTGTCATTTCCAATTACAGCTTGCAAAAGTAAGATATACAATTACAGAGCTATTTAAAAATGGCCTTTTCATGGTCTTACTGAAACAGAACTTGTGATGTTTCTCAGGCCTTCAGTGTGCTCCAAGTATTAAGCAGAGGGCCTTTGACCATCACAGTTGAGTGCAACCTCAACAAGAAAATTTGAGGAAAGCATTGACAGGGTGAAGTTCCAGGAAAGTACAAGCATAATAATGAAGGCAAGGTTCTAAACTTCACCTCAAAAAATAGACAAAAATGAATGCAAGAAAATAATCCCAAATCCAGGAGTTAGTGGAGAGAAGAAAACAAAAGGAAAATGAGAAATGAGGCTGCAGTTCTAAAGGAACTCAGTGCTCCTGGATGACGTAGTGAGGGTGAACAGGCAGCAAAACACTAAAAGTACAGCTTTTTATTTGTATAAAAACTATACTTGATTAAATGAACAGCAGGTGAATAAGAACTTTATCAAGAGCCACGATTAGGACACGTTTCGTGATTGCAGTCAAGGAAGAAGTGGAGCTAACACAGTGGCAGTTGGGTCATCTAAGTTACTAGTATAAAGGCATCAGTATGAGTCAAGTGTACTAGCTAGTCTTCATTTGCTCAGGTCAAAAGTTCTTGAATTAGCTGGAAGCCTGAGACCTAAGAGTGAAAATCTTGTGCTAGAAGTTTTCTTAAATAATGATATTCCATTCTGTATTGATGGAAAGAAGGCAGTGATACATGTGAGGACTATGATATCATAACTAAAAACAGAACTGGGGGGGGAGATAGGAGGTTTGAAAACTATTATAGATCACTTCAAACAGTATAATTTTGGCATTTTCTCTCCAAAAAAGAAAACATAACCAGGGATCCTTCTTAACTGCTATTTTCTCAAAATTGTTAAGACTTTAGTAGAGCAGTTTAAAAGGCACTCCCATTAGTCTACTGTTCTATAAAAGAGACAAGATCATCACCCAGTCCTCCCAATTCAATCGTCTATTCCAACAAGACTACACTTTTTCTTTTCTCACTGTAGAAAAATCCTCTTCTGAGGTGATTTATATGTCCCTGTCCATGAGACGTGGTGTCTGTGTGGTTGCCCTGCATCCTGACCAAACAGCCCTTAAGCTAAGCATTTAAAATTTAAAATCTGCTTTACCAGCAGTGGTGACATATTTCCCTCACAAACCACATTAAAATTAGATAAATTGAAAAACATATTTACTGTTAAAATGGTGTTTAGATACACAAAATGGCCGCTGGAAAATGACAGTTAGAGAATGGCAGTTACAATTAATATTCGGCGGGCTATGAATATGTATGAAGTTATGGTTTGAAAGGTTTCAAACTGATTGGTCAATTTAGAATCCTTATACATATGTAATAGTCAAATGCCCCTTTGATACATTGTGGCACTGAGGAGGACCTAGCAGGCAGAAGTTGTCAAACAGGTCCACCCAGGCAGCATATATTCAGGAGAGCAGTGCTGCTTGGGGCATTCCGGACCAGACCTCGGAGGAGAACAGACAAAGAAGAAAGAAGACTACAGAGAAGGACTGAGCTAAGAGCTGGACTGAGCCTGTAGCCGAACATCGCTGGCGGAAGAGCCGAAGCTGACCTGCGTGTCAGTCATCGCTCGCTAGCCGCCGTGGGCCGACGAAGAACAGAAGAGTTCCAGCCAGAAGACCAGAAGAGCTCCAGTCTACAAAGAGCAAAAATCACTAGTAAGACTCCGGTTCTTTTATCCGGAGGGTTTGCCCGGCAGACTGCACCGCCTAAACAACGGTGCCCTGCACGGGGAAACCGCAGCAGCGACCCTGCCCTTCCAGTCACCGACCTTAGCTCGGGCCGGTGTCTGAAATATCACGGTCGTTCCTGAAAAGACACAGGAGGTTTTGTTAACCAAGCCGGTTTTTCCTACTGGCTCTCTTTTTCTTCCTTCCTCCTTTACTATCTGACCTGACGCGGCTGCCGTACAAGCGCGCCGTGAGGGTCATAACTTCCTAGCTCGAAGAGAACTACAGGCCCAGCGCCTGGATTACAGAGCAGGAAAAAGGAGGTATTTGTGGTCTGGGTTTAAGACTAATATAAGTAATTAGGTGAGCAGTTAATGTTTTTATATAGTTTTGTAACAGAAAGTGGATTGGGACTTCCCCACGTCCATGATCTGCGTCTTAAATTTTGTACGCCTTGTCTCTTTGTAAAGGCACAGGAGGCCAATGCTATTGGTCTAGCCTAAAACTATTACATGCACACAGAAGAATAGTTAGGCAAACTGCTTTATAATTATAATCCAGAGCTATAAGCTCCCCCCTATTTAGGAGGGTAGAGCGGTCAGGGATAACCCTATAAAGGGAAAACCCTGGCGTTCTTAGTAACCCTTTGAGGGTAATGAAGGTCTGCAACAAAGGGCTATCATAACAAGGTGGTCGAAATAGGCAGTACCTTTTTGAGGGGATAACCTTTAACTAGGAAAACCCCACCATTTAACTAAGGGGATAACCTCTCAGAAGGAAACCCCGCATATACTGGGCTCTCCCCTGCTTGGCCAGCAGGGCAACCCACTTAACTAGAGAATTGACCTAGCTTAGCGCAGGCAAATTCTTATTCTAAGTAAGATCTGCTCCCCGCGGTAGTCGGCCAAGGGTCGAGCGACCTGGTGAACCTCAGGAAGATCCAGGAATAAATAAATACAATATTCAGCTCTGAAGTTATCCTTTCCATTTTACAGCACGCATCGAAGGCTGCACGGCCCGTCCCGGAAGCGCAGTAAGTAGCTAAGGGGTTAGATAGCAGTGCTGTTATAGCAGTTATCTATTGTTTAAGGCTATAAGCCAATTAGTATTCAAATCCTGTGCTTATTTCAGAAAAACAAGGGTCCACATATTTTGTGTCACCTAGCTTATCATAATCCACACTTTTACTTTGTTAAATAAACCCTTTCTCCCTGTTTAAACCTAACACCTCGTCTGTATTTCTTCCTTGGGTAAACACACTGCAGCAGCGCAGTTCACACACCCTGAAACCCCGTTGTGACTAGACCCACCGTAGACGGCGAGCAGGGTCACGGGGTAAAATCCTGGGAGCATTGGAAAGGACTTAATTTTAGTCCAGTCCATTGCTCTGGTGTGACTGACTTAGCCTAATCAATATTCACATTTATTCTTACGTCACTCACATCCTCGATACTCACCTCATATGATTTCCTTGACAAGATCAGAGCTGAGAGAGAGAGAGAGAGAGAGAGAGAGAGAGAGAGAGAGGAAATGGAAAGACTTCTTTGAGGCTATACACAGCTACACTGTCAGGTCAATTTGCTCCCCTCAGTCTAACTGTAGGCAAAGAAATCCAATGGAACTTTTTATATGGCTAGTAAGAGCTTTTCCAGCCAGTGTCTTGCTGGATGGAAACTCTACAACTTCTACAGACACATAAAAATGACAACACACAAATACAGGACGCAGAAGTAGGTTGTCACATACTTGGAAAATATATGAGCCTTTACAAAATAAAAAAAAAAGCCTTGCACACACCACAAGTTCTATATGACAGGAAAAATATTAGAGGCAATCTAAAATAGTAACATTATATCTCATTCAAGAAAAAAGGAGACACTTATTACAGCAATGTAACTATGCAGAAAATACCTACTGTAAATGGAGGGCTGTAAGTAGCTACTACCACCATCTTACTACACAAAAACATTAAACAACCCACTAAGATATTCTCGAGGCATGACAACATTAAATACAATGCCTACATGATAAATACCTAAGTGTACCATAATTTGGCACATTACTGAAAAACAACGAGGAAAAAAAACTAATAGTAAATTTGTTGCATAAGTTTTAAATTTGCACTACGAAACCTGTATGACAATTTAAAGACAGCACAACACCATTTCAAACAGCACCATGCTAAAGTCCACTATAGAATTTTCTATATGGAACTATTTGTATGCAAAACGTTAGTGCACTTGACGAATCACCCCCATTCCACCCTTTTGTGTGTAATACCCAACCATGCAGACAAGCCCCCATGTAACTTTACAAAACACCCACAGACCTTCATTCTCCAAGAAGTTGATGCTATTCATCTTAAACTTGTCTACAACAGGAAATTACTTATGTGATTTTACTAGTTCAGTGACAGTGTGTTAGCTGCTGAAATGCAGGTACTAATTTTGCTTGAATAGACAAGACCCTAGGAATTATAACTATTCAGTGGTTTCCCACATATCCATGCCCTCTGCTCTTACAAGGAACAAATCAACTGCAGTTTATAAATATTCTCTTCTGAGGCAAAAAGATAGATTTGGTCTTGTGATTACAATATATTGCCTGGTTACAAAAAGCAAAGTGACCAAAATAGTTAGTGTTGAACAAGAGATACTGTAATATACATATTCACCACCCAAAATAGTTTTAACCATAAGTTTCAACTCAACTTTTCTTTTGCAGGTACAAATACTTGTTTCCAAGAGATTCTGATATCAAATAACTGTGTGTATAGTTAAAATTCAAGTAACAGCATCAAGAGTCACCTGTTTTCTTTTTCATCAACGTCCCATGTACTGGCCAATCGTCTTGGTATTGTAGGTGCAACATATGCAAGTCTAGTTCCTTTAGTATCTTTTTCCTTTAAAACAGAAACAAATTTAGAAGTTACGAATAGCTTTGTGTGGTAGTCATGAATCACATCAAAAGCTATTCAAATGTTCCGAGCTGCACTACTATCGAAGCTGCAAAATTATTTTTAGGCCAATTCCAACTCTATTTATTCCAAGTTAAACTGCATAATTAGCAGCATACAGAATTAAAGGATGACAAGCATCCCACCAGAAATGGCAAACTGTTCAAAGAACCCTACTATCTTAATATTATGCCCTTTTGTTTTTCTATTAATGTCTCTAAACGTTCAATCAAAAATAACAGTCATCCATAAAGAGAAGTTACTCACCGTAGTAACGGTGGTTCTTCGAGATGTGTCCCCGTGGGTGCTCCACATTAGGGGTCGGGCTCGCCCCGGCGCCGCAGGTCGGATCTTCCAAGCAGTTTCTGCCAGACCGCGCATGTGCCGGTGTATGCCGCTCCCCTGCGTGCTCCTGGCCACGTGCGCGATCCGGTCCCCACCAGTTCCTTGACCAACCGCATCGGATGCTCCTGCAAAACACTAAACAGAGATCCGAAGCAGGGAGGATGGGCGGGTGGTGGAGCACCCACGGGGACACATCTCGAAGAACCACCATTACTACGGTGAGTAACTTCTCTTTCTTCTTCAAGTGTCCCCGTGGGTGCTCCACGTTAGGTGACTACTCAGGAGTAACCCAAAATAGGAGGTGGGTAATCGGATCATGTGCAGCTTGTCCCTGAGAGGACCGCTGTCGAGAGCTGGGTATCCTCTTGGAATACCCTGTGAAGGGCGTAGTGCTTGGCGAAGGTGTCACAGGATGACCAGGTCACCGCTCTGCAAATGTCTTTTAGTGCAACGCCCTTGAAAAAGGCTGTTGATGCCGCCACCGCCCTAGTGGAGTGAGCCCTGGGCGTGGCCATTAAAGGAGTCTTTTTGAGTTCGTAGCACATTTTTATGCAGGATACGATGTGCTTCGAGATTCTCTGCGAAGAGAGACCTTCTCCTTTCGATTTGGGAGCGAGAGAGACTAGGAGTCTATCCGTTTTCCGGAAGGACTTGGTCCTGTCTATATAGAAGGCTAGTGCCCTCCTCACATCCAGGAGGTGTAGGCGCGCCTCTTTGTTAGAGTTATGAGGCTTTGGATAAAACGAGGGTAAAACAATAGGTTCGTTAATATGAAACTCAGAAGAAACTTTAGGAACAAAGGCTGGATGCAGCCGTATGGTTGCCGCCTCCTTGGAAAATACTGTGCACGGTGGCGTTGCCATACCTGCCGCAAGCTCGCTCACCCTGCGAGCTGACGTGATTGCGAGAAGGAAGTTCGTCTTTATCGTAAGGAGGCGGAGGGAAACCATGGCTAAAGGCTCGAATGGTGGTCCTGTCAGCACACTAAGCACCAGGTCCAAGTTCCACAAAGGTGGAAGCGGTTTCCGAGGGGGGTATAGGTTTACCAACCCTTTGAGGAACCTGGTAACCATGGGATGGGCGAACACCGTGTGCCCTTCCTCTTCGTGTCTGAACGCCCAAATGGCGGCAAGGTGGACCTTTAACGAGGATAGTGAGAGTCCTCCTCTCTTGAGGTCCAGTAAATACTCTAATAATCTAATATTACCTCGAGGTCCAGTAAATACTCTAATACTCTAATATTACAGGTATAGGCACCGAAAGGGGGGCTAACTGTTTGGTAGGACACCATGCCGTGAAGCGAGTCCATTTCTGCTTGTAGGTCTTCCTGGTGGAAGTCCTCCTGCTACTTTCAAGGATTTGTTGCACTTCCTCCGTACATGTGCTCTCTAGGGAGCTGAGCCATGGATTAACCAGGCTTGTAGTCGCAGGCCTTGGAGGTGCGGATGCACTATGGACCCCTGGGCTTGCGTGAGCAGATCCGGCGCCACCGGGAGGGGCATCGGTGGACGGTCCGACATGCGCAGGAGTAGGGGGAACCATTGCTGTCGATCCCATGTTGGGACTATCAGGATCATTCGGGCTCCTTCTCTCCTGGCTTTCTTCAAGACTTTGTGGATCAGCACTGTGGGAGGAAAAGCGTAAAGCAGGGGGCCCCTCCAGGAGATCGCAAATGCGTCCCCCAGAGACCCCCGTCCCGACTACTTTGCCTTGTATATGGTCTCGAAAGTGTCTGCAAGCGTTGAACACCGCTCTGAGCTCCAGTATATTTATGTGCAGTGATTGTTCCGTGGAGGACCACAGTCCTTGCATCACCTCTTCGCCTATGTGTGCTCCCCACCCTATGTGGGAGGCATCTGTAGTAAGAAAAACCGATACTTGTGGTTGGTGGAAGGGTACCCCGTTAGCATGTTATTGGGGTTTACCCACCATTGCAGGGATTTGCGCACCTCTGTCATGAGCAACACCACCCTGTGAACAGTGTGTGCTGCCGGTTTGTATACGCTCGCCAGCCAGTGCTGCATGCTGCGCATGTGTAACCTGGCGTTCTGTACTACAAATGTCGCTGCTGCCATGTGGCCCAGCAGCTGTAAGCACATCAGAACTGGCACTGTAGGGCTGAAGGTGATGACTTGCACAAGGGAGCCGATGGCCCGAAAGCATGTCTCTGGTAGATACACTCTCGCTGTAATAGACTTTCTGCGTGCCCCTATGAACTCTATGTCCTGTGTGGGGTCGATCTTTGATTTTGCCAGATTGATAACCAGGCCGAGCAAAGAGAACGTGCCTGCTGTGACGCGTATCATGCGTAGTACCTCCGCTTTCAAGGCCCCTTTGAGTAGGCAGTTGTCCAGATACGGGAATATAAATACCCCGTCTGTGCAGGTAGGCTGACACCACTGCCAAGGTCTTGGTGAAGACTCTGGGGGCCGAGGAGAGGCCGAACGGTAGGACCTTGTATTGAAAATGTTCTTTGCCTACCATGAACTGGAGGAATCGTCGGTGAGCTGGATGGATAGTTATGTGAAAATACGCGTCTTGTAAGTCGAGGGCTGCGAACCAATCTCCATCGTCCAGTGCCGTAAGCATGGAGGTGATTGTGATCATCCGAAAGTGTTGCTTGCGCAGGTACCGGTTGAGGCATCGAAGATCTAAGATGGGCCTCCAGCCTCCTGTCTTTTTCTCCGTGAGGAAGTATCTGGAGTAGAACCCTTTCCCTTGCAGTTGCTCCGGCACTCTTTCCACTGCCCCTGTGAGCATAAGATGGTCTACCTCCTGCTTGAGTCTCACTTCGTGGGAGGCATCCTGCAGGTGGGGCCTGGGTGGAGGTCGTGGCGGTGGGAGCGACTGGAAGGGGATCGCGTACCCCGTGGCTATGATCTCCAGCACCCATTTGTCTGTGGTGATCCTTTGCCACTGGTCGTAGACTGGTCGGAGGCGATGGTGGAATAACAGCTTCGGATGACATTGTGCGATGGTAGTGATGGTGCAGCCCTGGATCTGTGTGTCAAACTTGTGGCCTTTGGCCCTGCCCCGAGGACGCACGGCTCTGTTGGGAACGTCGCCTGGGAGTTCTATATTGTTGATGCTGCTGATGTTGCCCGTGCTCGTAACCCCTGTGGTACTGGGGACGCTGTGGCTGATACTGGTACCGTCTTTGCTAAGGGTAGTACTTTTTCTTTCTGTATGGAGGGGTGTAGATCCCTAAGGTCCTAAGAGTGGCTCTTGAGTCTTTGCTGGAATGAAGGACCGAGTCAATTGATTCAGCAAACAGCTTCTGCGTGTCGAAGGGGAGATCGACGATCTTCGCCTGCAGATCCCTCAGTACACCCGAGGTTTGGAGCCAGGACTCCCTTCGCATTACCACTGCCGTAGCTGTTGAGCGTGCTGCTGTGTCCGCAACATCCAGGGCGATCCGAACTCCCGTCCTCAAGGCCGCGTAGCCTTCTTGCACGATGGCCTTGAGCACCGGCTTCTTGTCCTCTGGAAGTGAGTCCATGAAGGAGGTTAACCTAGAGTAGTTGTCGAAATTGTGGTTCGCTAGATGCGCTGCATAATTCGCCATTCTCAACAGTAGGGTGGAGGAGGAGTAGACCTTTCTGCTGAACAGCTCTAGTTTCTTGGCATCTTTGTCCGTTCCCCCTGTTTTGAACTGAGACGTTTTTGATCTCTGTTGAGACGATTCTACCACCAGAGAATTTGGTTGCGGGTGGCTGAATAGGAACTCCATGCCCTTCGCCGGCACGAAGTATTTCTTGTCCACTCTCTTGTGGACAGGCGGAATAGTCGCAGGGGTCTGCCATATCGTGGTGGCGGACTCCAAGATTGCTTCGTCAAGCGGTATGGCTATTTTAGAGGAGGCCGCAGGTCTCAGATTTTTAAGGAGCTTATGGTGCTTCTCTTGCATCTCTGCTGTTTGGATGCCTTGCGTGAAGGCCACCCTTTTAAACAAGTCTTGGAACTGTTTGAGATCGTCCGGAGGATGGACGTCCCCCGGGGCCATGGCCTCATCCGGGGAGGACAACGAGGAACAGCTAGGGTACACCTCTCTGGACCCCTCCGGGTCCTGTTGACGGTGGTACGTCCGCTCGCTAGAAGCTTGCGAGGGAAAATCCCGGGGTTCCAGAACCAACTCCCCCTGAGATATCTGAGTCTCTGTCCCCATTCGCGATTGCCCTCAGGGATACGGGACCGTCTGTGGGGATCTTTCCCTGGTAGACTGCCGGTGGTGTCTATGCCCCACGTGATAGGGGCGACAATGGCAACACGGGCACTGCTCCTAGGATGGTGACCTGGACCACTCCCTTGGTGCATACCCCCTACGTCTGGGGGAGCGAGATCTTCTGGAGACCTGGGACGCTGGAGAGACTGATTTGTGATAGTACTCAAGTGGCTCGAAGCCCAAGAAGGGCGAAGGTGGTCCAAGCCATGGGGAGGCTGGCTGTAGAAATGGAGATGGGGGCTCCGGATAGGCTAGGGGTGACCCCTGCCTTCTCGTTGGAGTCCGCAGCATGAGCGGAGGGCTCAGAGAAAGCAGCTCTGCAGCCCTGTATGGAGAGGGACTGTGGTGCCATGTTTTCTGTGCTGCCTTTCCCCTCCCCTGTGGGGGTCGCTCCGCCCCCGGACGCGTCGGGGATCTCGGCCCCGTAGTCTGCACTGCACTCGGCACGCTCCTCAGCGGTGCCGCGCAGGCGGTCTCCCCTGGTGCCTGCAGGCCGCGTGCCTGTGCGCTCTGCGCCACCGGTTCCCCAGGGGTCGGTGCCGCTGTTTGCGGTGCCGCCAGTTCCGGCGCTTGCTTGGCAGCCGCCCTGCCCGCAGTGCGGGGCGGCTGTTTGATCATCGGAGGCTGAACCTCCGCCACATGCATCTCCGGGCCGCCGCCGATCAGCTGTAGCTGCGGCTGGGGCTGTGCGCTCCACCCATCCCGCTCGCTGTTGCTGCCGGCAGGGATCGGGTTGGGGAGATTTTCCTCCATTTTTGCGCTGATGGGGTTAGGGACGCGGCTTTCCTCTTATGGGCCCCGGAGGGTCCCTCCTGCTGCGGCCGCTCCGGCACGTCTGGCTGGAGGGCCTTGTCGAACAGCAGCATTTTCAGCCACATTTCCCTGTCCTTCCTTGCTCTGGCTGTTAACTTGGCGCAGAAGGAACATTTCTGAGTGACATGGGATTCCCCCAAGCACCTTATATACTGACTGTGCCCATCAGACGCTGGCATCGCCTCGCGGCACGACTCACACTTCTTGAATCCTGAAGAGGACATTGTGGTGAGTCTTTGAGTTGTTAATAGGGTACTTAGCACCTTCTCTGTGCTTGTTCCCTTCTCGGATAAAGCGTGCCGTGGCAGGAGGGCTAATGGCCCTAGGCTCCTGGCCTCCGGTGCTCCGCTTTTTACTAGGATTGGAAGCTTTGAATTCCTTTCCTTTCTTTGTTTTTTTTTGAAAACAACAGCCGACTAACTTAATCTAAGACTGAAGAAACTTTAAAACAATTAAAAATGTTAAATACGCTAACTCTGGCTGTAGCCTGAGCAGATTCCGTCTGCAGCCGATGGTGGTTAAAGAGGAACTGGCGGGGACCGGATCGCGCACGTGGCCAGGAGCGCGCAGGGGAGCGGCGCACACCGGCGCATGCGCGGTCCGGCAGAAACTGCTTGGAAGATCCGACCTGCGGCACCGGGGCGAGCCGACACCTTACGTGGAGCACCCACGGGGACACTCGAAGAAGAACTAACTTCAAAAAGTGTGTGTGTTTTCCTTAAACATGCGAACATATTTCATCAGGACTATATGCTCAAAGACATGAGAACTTGCAAAAACAAATGACATTACCATGAAGTTATTTTTGCTCAAATACCTATGCCAAATTAGTAACAAAGTTTTAAACACTGATTGACTATAAAATAGAAAATTAATTCTTGTCCATACACAACATGTGAATGAAGGGGTATCAGAAGACTTTTTATGTCCTCACCCCCAGCACTCTGCAGCAAGGGACAGAAATTCTCACTATATTTGCACTCTGCTAACTGAACAAGGCTTTCCACCACTTGCGGTGCAAATCTTCCCAAAAGTGGCAAAGCCCTACACGTACATTCTTGCACCAGCTAATGAAGTTGGTCTGTGTGGAGGGAAAGGCCTCCTAAACTTTTCAAAAGGTGGCACAACAGCTGCATTCCTTCTGAGGCACTTCTACTGCCTACTAAGAGCAACAGGGTAATGCCACAGTTTACCAGCTAACTTTCAATGAAACTTTGCAAGAGTGCAAACTCCACTGCAATGTACCCATCAACACAAGTTAATTTTACATTCACTTTATCTCATAACTAATATTTGTACTAACTTAACTGGCCAGAGCTTAGAGGTGTGAGTCTACATTCTGGAAATGGTTACCTTTTCTTTGTTGTCTAATGAAGAAGAAAGTCTGGGACTTGAAGCCGAACGCATAACACCTGTAGTGTCCTTTTCTTTCTGAGCTTCTTTGGAAGCTGTAATCTCTGTAAGTGCCACATAGCTGCCTGTCTTTCGAAGACCTGATCTCCATGAGGCAGGAGATTCATCTTTTCTTTCTTCCTCTTTGGGAGAAACCTTGGGTGCTGAAGTTGGAAACTGTAAATGAAGACATCATCAAGTTAAAGGCCATTAACTCACAAAGACTCTGGTACTTCATGCTTCTTAGGGATATTTCAAAATACTTAGCTATTTTCAGTCATCATACTGTTTTTTCCTTTTTAATTGAGGACGAGCAACCAATACATATTTATTTCCTGGCCAGGTTAATGACAGAGGAAATGTAATTACTCAAAAAAGGAAAACCAACTTTTCTAGAAGTTAGCTTAAAAAACCCACACTTCACAATACACGCTGTGATAAAGATGCAAACAAAAATTTACACACACAATTGAAAACCATGCAACTCTGGCATCAACCTTTTGATTAAATATGTTACTTTGCAACCTGAAACAAATCCTGCGCACACCAAAGCCTCACCATTGACTTTTCACCCTTACTGGGCACAAGAACAATGCCAGTTTTGCGCAAGCCCTGCCTCCATGACGCAGGATCTACTGCCTCCACCACAGGCATGATAGGAGGAATGATATCATACTAAAGCCAATTAAGACAAGACACAAAGATGAAAAGTGAAAGAATGGAAACACAGAAAAAAAGTTTTGTTTAAAATTCACACACTTGATACTTCTTCACTGAAATGCAAAATTTCTAAGAGCAACAAGCACATTTCTAATACTGGGGTAAAGAGTTCCCATTAAATATGCTAGAAATAATATGTTTTATATAAAAATGTCATTTAATTTCCATATACAAAGATAATGAAACTTTCATAGAACAAAAGATAATTACAACATTCTGATATTCTGCATGTAGAAAAAGCTTACCTGCTGTACTTTTCACATGGTACACCCAAACAAACTCACCACATTTAAAGGCATAGATAAACTAAATGACCTAATGCATTCCAGTTTTTAACTATCTCAAGATACCCTGCTAATCCAAATCATATTCAAAATGTCCCTTCTCCCTTTTATGTTACAAAAATACTTTTAAAGACTTGAAATCCAAGAATTAAAAAATCTAGCATATAGAAAAAACTGAGTGACAACATTGCTACATTCAATACTACCTCTCTCTCTCATGCATGCACAAACTCACACTTCTCCCCACACTGAGCACCATTACACAGCCTTACACAAAAGCATTAAGCTTTGACTTTAACCCCGCAGCACCAGCTCAGAAAGCCATCCCTTGAGCAGCAGCTATTGGAAATATAAAATTTTCAGCATCACACAACTTAGATAATTGTGTAATCACTAGGGGTAACTTTAACCAACAAAAAGTCATAGAAGCTGGAACGGTTGCCGATGAAAAGAAGATTGGATATGTTCAAG
Organism: Carettochelys insculpta; assembly: GCF_033958435.1. NCBI lineage: Eukaryota > Metazoa > Chordata > Testudines > Carettochelyidae > Carettochelys > Carettochelys insculpta. The sequence goes on along the minus strand of NC_134137.1, from coordinate 304,355,840 downwards.
GAGAAGAAAATTTGGAATGATGGGAACCTTGGACCAGGCAGTATACAGAGATTTTGGGAAGGAGTGTGAAGCCTCGGAAAAGCACAAAATCAGTCAAATGGCCACATTCTGAACACTCACTGTATTGACTGAAAAGCTACCTAACAGTACTTGGTAACATTCAGATTAACAGTTGACACTTAGAGCTGCTGAGCACAGCTATGGAAACTAGCAATTACTGTTGGCCAGGGGGGAGGTATGCGCCTCACCTATTGAGAAGCCTGTATTTCACTATGCCTGATCCTTTCATCTCATCATTTTTTTGCTCTTTGCATCTCTCTACATTAAAGAGCTCAAAAGCATCATGTTTTTCCAATCCTCCAGGGTACAAAATTGGCATGCAGCTCAATCAGCCAGAAGCACATAATTTGCAAATGTGCATCATCTTATTAAATCAGCCGTCCTCGACTAAAGGAGAAGGATATCAAAGGCTGTTAATGCTCCCCAAGTCCCTGACGGCAGCAAAAGAAGGAAGATCAAGCAAAAGTGGCTGTGTTAACAGGCCCTAGGCATGTGTGATCTTTCATCGATATCCTTGGGTCAGTACATACATACACACACACACATTCAAAGATGCTCTCATCTCTACACAATACATTGGCTATTATCATTAGCAATCTGCAGCTATTTTTGACTTGAGAAATAAAAAATATGGACTTTCTCACTCTCAAAGGAGTGTGTTCTGTATTGCACATATTACTATGAATGAAGATGATACAAGCCATTGATGAGGTTTTTCAGAAGCAAGGCTGGATTACCACCTTTTATATAATCACTCCAGTATAGAAGCAAAACCAGTTCACCTCTAAACCTTGAAGTTTAACTCTACTACACTGCAATACATAATACTACCACGTTTGGTCCTCCACCAGTTCAGATTTACTTTTATCAAAGCATTGACTGAATCGCAAGAGGCTAAGACCTATTTCTTTTTCCAACCATAATAATACAGGAGAAATTGTGGCAATTTATAGGATTTTCTTTTATTGAGCAGAATAGAGGTTAGAACATACAGTGCAAGTTAAATTATTAGACAAAAGATTTAGTGTGCCTAAAGTACAGCCCTGAGGATTTCTAAGGGGCACAAACGCCATGATACATTAAGAAGGGTCAGCGCTTATCGTCTCTACTAGTCAATGTGGGCCTAAATGACAGTATACTGACACATTTCACAAACTAGTTCATAAAGCCTAACCTCTTCTTTAAGTGCTCTCTGATGATGCACTTTAAACCAGGATACCTAGAGGAAAACAACAACAACAACAGATACAAGGTAGATGGCTCAGAGGGATCCTTAACATTGCATCTAAGCGTTTTTTGTTGTTGTTGTTTTTGTTTTGTTTTAAATTCATAGCTTCAAAACCTAACTTGGGCAAAAAACTTTCTGGCTGTGTATGTAATTTTATAGCTGTGGCTTGCATATTACACTATGCTATTAATCAAATATTTCATTTTTTTTAAGCTTCATGGTCCCTCCCCTATTTCTTAGACTGCATGACCTAGCCACCTGTTGCATCTTTCTTAAATTAGAACTCATTTAAGTTCTAAGTGGGACCCGCCTTTCTGTATGTTTGTACAGTATAAAACAAAGACAACCCTCCAATCCTTATTGGTTCCCGTTTCCATACTGCAACACAAACATCATGCTTATCCACTCTGAAAAGGCTACAGTAGCACTAGTTCCTCAAAGTCCTTCAGAGTGGCACTCAGCTGGAGGCTCACTCTGCCCTCCAACATCCTGAGAACACTATGGGATATTATGTTCAGAGTACCTAACCCTTGATACATGAGACACTAGCCCAAAAATCTACAACTACCTTACTATAATGGTTGAAGCCTCCTAGAACTTCTGGATCGAGAAAGAGAAGTTACTCACCGTAGTAACGATGGTTCTTCGAGATGTGTCCCAGTGGGTGCTCCACGATAGGTGTCGGGCTCGCCCCGGTGCCGCAGATCAGATCTTTCCAGCAGTTTCTGCCGGACCGCGCATGTGCCGGTGCGCGCCGCTCCCCTGCGCGCTCCCGGCCACGTGCGCGATCCGGTCCCCGCCAGTTCCTTGACCAACCGCCTCGGATGCTCCTGAAAAACACCGAACAGAGATCCGAAGCGGGGAGGATGGGTGGGTGGTGGAGCACCCACGGGGACACATCTCGAAGAACCATCGTTACTACGGTGAATAACTTCTCTTTCTTCCTCGAGTGTCCCCATGGGTGCTCCACAATAGGTGACTACCCAGCAGTAACCCAAGAAAGGAGGTGGGTAATCAGGTTATGCACAGCTTGCCCCCGAAAGGACTGATGTCGAGAGGCGGGTATCCTCTTGGAATACCCAAGGCAGGGCATAATGCTTGGCGAAGGTGTCATAGGATGACCAGGTCGCTGCTCTGCAAATGTATTTTAGCACAATGCCCTTGAAAAAGGCTGTTGATGCCGCCACCGCCCGGGTGGAATGAGCCCTAGGCGGGGCCAGTAAAGGAGTCTTTCGAAGTTCGTAGCACATCTTTATGCAGGACACAATGTGCTTCGAGATTCTCTGTGAAGAGAGACCCTTTCCTTTTGATCTGGGAGCGAGAGACACTAAGAGTCTGTCCGTTTTCTGGAAGGACTTAGTTCTGTCTATGTAGAAGGCCAACGCCCTCCTCACTCCAGGAGGTGCAGGCGTGCCTCCTTGTTGGAGCTATGAGGCTTCGGGTAAAACGAGGGTAAAACTATAGGTTTGTTAAGATGGAACTCTGAAGAAACTTTCAGAACAAAGGCTGGGTGCAGTTGTAAGGTTACCGCCTCCTTTGAGAATACCGTGCAGGGCAGCGTTGCCATAACTGCTGTGAGCTCACTGACCCTGCGAGCTGACATGATTGCAAGAAGGAAGGTTGTCTTTATCGTAAGGAGATGGAGGGAAACCGTGGCTAAGGGTTCAAAGGGTGATCCCGTTAGCGCGCTGAGCACCAGGTCCAAGCTCCACGATGGTGGAAGCGGTTTCCGAGGGGGGTACAGGTTTACCAGCCCCTTCAGGAACGTGGTAACAATAGGATGGGCAAACACCGTAGGCCCTTCGTCTTCATGCCGAAAAGCCGATATAGCGGCGAAATGGACCTTCAACGAGGAGAGGGACAGCCCGCCTCTCTTGAGGTCCAGTAAGTATTCTAGTATGACAGGTATAGGCACTTCAAGGGGATCTAACTGCTTGGTGGAACACCATGCAGTGAATCGAGTCCATTTCTGTTTGTAGGTCTTCCTGGTGGAGATCCTTCGGCTACTTTCCAGGACTTGTTGCACTCCCTCCGTACATGTACTTTCTAGGGAGCTGAGCCATGGATTAACCATGCTTGTAGGCGCAGGCCTCGGGGGTGAGGATGCACTGTGGACCCCTGGGCCTGCGTGAGCAGGTCCAGTGCTACCAGAAGGGGAAGCGGTGGACGATCCGACATGCGGAGAAGCAAGGGGAACCATTGCTGTCGATCCCAGGTGGGGACCACTAGGATCATGCGGGCTCTCTCCCTCCTGGCTTTCTGCAGGACCTTGTGAACGAGCACCGTGGGGGGGAACGCGTAAAGCAGTGGGCCCTTCCACGAAATCGCGAACACGTCCCCCAGGAACCCCCGCCCCAGTCCTGCCCTTGAGCAGTATTGGGGGCACTTCTTGTTGTGCTGAGTGGCAAACAGGTCTATCTGGGGAAACCCCCATGCCTGAAAAATCGGTCGTAGCAGATCGGAGAGGATCTGCCACTCGTGTGTGTGTGTGTGTGTGTGTGTGTGTGTGTGTGTGTGTGTGTGTGTGTGTGTGTGTGTGTGTGTGTGTGTGTGTGTGTGTGTGTGTGTGTGAAGTGCCTGCTCAGCTGGTCTGCCTTCACGTTGTGAGCGCCTGGTAAGTATGAGGCTTTCAACATTATATTGTTGGCGATGCACCAGTTCCACACCAGTTCCACATAAGGCACGAGATCGAGCTCCGCCTTGTCGGTTTATATAAAACATGGTGGAGATATTGTTTGTCTGTATTGATCCCGACTACCTTGCCTTGTATGTGGTCTTGAAAGTATTTGCAGGCATTAAACACCGCTCTTAGCTCCAGAATATTTATATGCAGGGACTGTTCCATAGGGGACCACAGTCCTTGCGTCACCTTTTCGCCAATATGTGCTCCCCACCCTATGTGGGAGGCGTCGGTGGTGAGAAAAATAGAGATTTGTGGTTGGTGAAAGGGTACCCCTGTTAGCATGTTCTTGGGATTTACCCACCATTGCAGGGATTTGAGCATCTCTGTTGTGGGCGACACCACTCTGCCGACGGTATGGGATGCCGGCTTGTAAACGCTCGCCAGCCAATGTTGTAGGTTGCGCATATGCAATCTGGCATTCTGTACCATGAACGCTGCCGCTGCCATGTGGCCGAGCAGCTGCAAGCACGTTAAAACCAGCATGATGGGGCTGTATGTAATGACTTGTACCAGGGAACCGATGACGCGAAAGCGAGCATCGGGTAGATAAACCCTTGCTGTGATAGAATTTATGCGTGCCCCTATGAACTCTATGTCCTGTGTGGGGTCGATCTTTGACTTCGCAAGGTTGATGACCAGGCCCAGCGAAGAAAACATGTTTGCTGTTATGCGTATCATGCGTAGTACCTCCGCTTTCGAGGCCCCTTTCAGGAGGCAGTCGTCCAGATATGGGAATATAAATACCCCCTGTCTGTGCAGGTAGGCTGACATCACTGCCAGGGTCTTGGTAAAGACTCTGGGGGCCGAGGAGAGGCCGAACGGCAGAACCTTGTACTGGAAATGTTCCTTGCCAACCATAAACCGGAGAAAACGTCTGTGAGCCGGGTGGATCATTATATGAAAATATGCATCTCGTACGTCGAGGGCTGCAAACCAATCTCCATCGTCCAGTGCCGTGAGTATAGAGGCGACTGTGATCATCCAAAAGCGTTGTTTACGCAAGTACCGGTTGAGGCCTCGAAGATCTAAGATGGGCCTCCAGCCTCCTGTTTTCTTCTCTGTGAGGAAGTAGCGGGAGTAAAACCCTTTCCCTTGAAGTCGCTCCGGCAGTCTTTCGACCGCCCCTATAAGCATCAGGTGGTCCACCTCATGCTTGAGTTTCGCCTCGTGGGAGGCATCCCTGAGATGAGGCCTGGGCGGAGGTCTTGGCGGTGGGAGCGACTGAAAGGGGATCACGTAACCTGTGGCTGTGATCTCTAGTACCCACTTGTCTGTGGTGATCTTTTGCCATTGTGAGTGGAACGGTCGGAGGCGATGATGGAACATTAATTGTGGATGACATTGCGCGATGGTAGTAATAGCGCAGCCCTCAACCTGTCCGTCAAACTTGTTGCCTTTGGGCCTGCCCCGAGGATGCACGGCCTTGTTGGGAACGTCGCCTGGGAGTTCTATACTGTTGTTGCTGTTGATGCTGCCCTTGGTCGTAGCCCCATTGGTACTGAGCACGCTGAGGTTGGTATGGGTATCGCTGTTGTTGAGGGTAATACTTTTTCTTTCTGTATGGAGGGGTATAAATACCCAGTGTTCTGAGTGTGGCTTTGAGTCTTTACTGGAATGAAGGACCGAATCAGTTGACTCTGCAAACAACTTCTGCATGTCGAAAGGGAGATCGACAATTTTTGCCTGCAGATCCCCTGGGATACCCGATGTCTGGAGTCAGGATTCCCTGCGCATGACCACTGCCGTAGCCGTTGAGCATGCCGCCATGTCCGCTACATCCAGGGCGATCTGGACTCCCGTGCTTGAAGCTGCATAGCCCTCTTGCACGATGGCCTTCAGCACCGGCTTCTTATCTTCTGGAAGCGAATCCATGAGAGAAGTAAGCCTGGAGTAAGTGTCGAAATTGTGGTTCGCTAGATGTGCTGCATAATTAGCCACTCTCAGCAGCAGGGTGGAGGAGGAGTATACCTTTCTGCCAAATAGCTCTAGCTTCTTGGCATCTCTGTCCGTTCCCCCCGCTTTGTACTGGGAAGTCTTCGATCTCTGCTGAGACGATTCTACCACCAGAGAATTTGGTTGTGGGTGACTAAACAGAAACTCCATGCCCTTCGCCGGGACGAAGTATTTCTTATCCGCCCTCTTGTTTATAGGTGGAGCGGAAGCCGGGGTCTGCCATATGGTAGCAGCAGACTCCATGATTGCTTCGTTGAGCGGGATAGCAATTTTGGACGAGGCCGGAGGCCTCAGGTTTTTGAGGAGCTTGTGGTGCTTCTCCTGCACCTCTGCTGTTTGGATGCCTTGCGTGAAAGCCACCCTTTTAAACAGCTCCTGAAACTGTTTGAGGTTGTCTGGGGGGGCAACATCCCCGGGGGCCATAACCTCATCGGGGGAGGACAAGGAGGAACCACTAGGGTAGACCTCCCTTGAACTCTCAGGGTCCTGCTGCCGGTGGTACACCCTCTCACTAGAGGCTTGCAAGGGAAAATCTCGGGGTTCCAAAATCAGCTCCCCTTGAGACAGCTGTGTTTCCGTCCCCGTCCGTGAGTGCCCGCGGGGGTACTGGGCGGTCGAGGGGGACCTGCCCCTGGTGTGTGCCTGTGCTGTCTATGCCCGGCGTGATAAGGATGACCGTGGCAGCATGGGCACGGTTCCTGGGATGGAGACCTGGACCACTCTCCAGGTGCATACCCCCGATGTCTGGGGGAGCGAGATCATCTGGGTGATTGAGACAATGGTGAAACTGGTTTGTGGTAGTACTCCAGATGGTCAAATCCCAGAAAAGGCGAGGGTGGCCCGAGCCATGGTGAGGCTGGTAGGAGGAACGGGGAAGGAGGCTCTGGGTAGGCTGGGGGAGACCCATGTCTCCTGGTTGGTGTACGCAGCATAAGGGGAGGACTTGTTGAGAGCAGCCCTGCAGCCCTGTCCAGAGAAGGGCTGCGGTGCCGGGTTTTCGCTGCTGCCTTTCCCCTCCCCTGCGGGGCTGGCTCCACCCCTCCCCGTGCCAGGGATCTCGGCCCCGCTGTCGGAGCCGCGCTTGGCACACTCATCTGCGGTGCCGTGCGGGTGGTCTCCTCTGGTGCCTGCAAGCTACGTGCCTGTTGGCCCTGCACCGTTGGTGCCACGGAGGTCTGTGCTGCTTGCAGTGGTACTGCCAGTTCCGGCGCTTGCCTGGCCGCTGCTCTCAATGCGCGGGCCGGCTGTTTAGTAATTGGAGGCTCAGCCTCTGCCACGTGCGCTGCTGCGCTGCCGCTCACTTGTGACTGCGGCTGGGGGCTGTGAGCTACGCCCGTCCCGCTCACTGTGACCGCCGGCAGGGATCGGGCTGGAGAGAGCTTCCTCCGTTTCTGCACCGAAGGGGTGAGGGACACTGCCTTCCTTTTGTGGAGCCCTGTGGGTCCCTTCAGTTGAGGCCTCTCCGGCACGTCTGGCTGGAGGGCCTTATCAAACAGCAGCATTTTCAGCCGCATTTCTCTATCCTTTCTGGCTCTGGCCGTGAGCTTTGCACAGAAGGAGCATTTCTGGGTGACGTGTGATTCCCCCAGGCATCTGATACATTGACTGTGCCCGTCAGAGGCCAGTATAGCTTCGTGGCAGGACTCACACTTCTTGAATCCTGAAGAGGACACTGCGGTGAGTCTTTGAGCTGTTAATAGGGTAATTAGCACCTTCTCTGTGCCTGTTCCCCTCTCACGGACTCCAGCCTGCCTCAGCAGGAGGCCTACTGGCCTTCACGTCCCCGGGGTGCCTCCGCTCCTCCTCTCGTTTCTAAGACTTTCTACTTATATATATATTTGCAATAAAGAAACAAACAATTTAACTAAGAACTCTGAAAGAGAACTCTAAAACTCTGAAAAACTCTAAATACGCTGACTCTGCCGCAGCCTGAGCAGATTCCGTCTGCAGCCGATGGCGGTTAAGAAGAAACTGGCGGGGACCGGATCGCGCACATGGCCGGGAGCGCGCAGGGGAGCGGCGCACACCGGCGCATGCGCGGTCCAGCAGAAACTGCTGGAAAGATCTGATCTGCGGCACCGAGGCGAGCCCGACACCTATCGTGGAGCACCCATGGGGACACTCGAGGAAGAAGACTAAGTTTTAAAGGACCCTATTCACACAGGCCCTAGAAGACAAGAGTTAAACCACAGAGAACAGCTTCTCCTTCCATGCTGTTGAGGTACTCCTGAAACATGTACGACTGATGTACAGAAGCTGCCTATCCCACATACAACAAGGCACTCAGTTCTAAGGCGTCTTCCTAAGAAGCACTGATGGATTAGGATTTAGGGGTGGGGCAGAAACAATATCTTTTCAATGTGGCCATGGCACAAGCAGTGCAGAGGCTAGAGCTGCAACAACTTTAGGGTAGAACGCACCCTTCTTTTAAGTCCTGAAAAAGCATCCTAGCCAGACAGTGTCAGGATTGGGGCCTACAACAGTTTATATTTCTTGTTTTGTGGTTCCCTTTTTCTGCTCCACTGGATTAGATCTAGTGAAACCCTTCCAAGCACTCACTAGAGACTAATCCAGCCACGACTACTTTTCTCTTTCCTTGAAAAGTAGCAGAGACAGTGGAAAAGAGCCTGAAAATCAGTGTCTGTTAAAAAACATACTTACAAGAGACAAAGAAACGACTGTACAATTTAACGCACTTTCAATACCAGTCATATAAAGGGACAGACTCTTCAGGAATATATCTTAACTATCTTTAGATAAACTCCTCTAGTTTTTCTCGTGAAAAAAGTAGTGGCCAAAACACTCGTTCAGACACTCACACATCATGCCTATTGTTAACCTAGACGATCTATCCCTGTAAGTGTACTGCTAAATTTAACTGTTGCCAGCTACAGCCAAGCCATGGCCACTCTAAGTATGTTTTTTCCCCTTACCCTTTAATATCTATCAAGTTCTTTGCTTGTCTTTAGATTGTGAAATCCTTGTAGCAAGAGCAACACATTCTTTTCTGCCTGAAAAATTATCTAGCATACTGCAGTTGCTGTTGATGTATAATAAAGAAACATTATCATAGACTGACAAATGAACACTGTGCAATGCTTTGCTCTATTTTGTTTAAAATCCAGTTGGGAATTTAAAACAGAAAATTCCTCAAGGTAGTGCTGCTATATATTCTCCTTCCAGGACAGGGTCCTAGGAAAGATGGGATCCTCTATCCTTATTTCAAAACACACACACACACACACACACACACACACACTTTTAAAATAAAATACTGAAAGTCATATGCCTACTATTTGAATACAGAGTTCTTTACTGTACTTGCTTTAAACATTACGAAACACTCACTTCTCATGTCTATCACTCCCAAAGAACAAATGAGAGGGAACTACACATACATCTACCAGAGGACAAAGTTCTGACCAGCTCATATTGCTGCAAAAAATAACTTTACACAAGCTCTGAGACAGCAGAGAAAGGATTAAGCTCCTTTGCGCACCATCACGTTGTATTTTAAAAGTTTATAAGATGTCTCTTCTACTTCTTAAGTCATTTTCACAGAACTCCTGAGAGTTAAAATGTTCAGCACATCCTTTTTTATTTATAAATCTGATATTTTTGTAACTGATGGGGTTTGATGATAAACATAACCACAACTGGCCAAGATTGAAAATGAAGTTATTTCAAAAGCTGCATCATCATTTCAGAAAACTGTTAGTAGAAAAAGAAATGTTTCACTTGATTTCAAATTCTTCTTGATTTGTCTAATACAGGCAGCTTCACTTTTGTCAAGAGATATTTTGATATTTTCAGTTCAGCTCCATGAATTTACAACCCATGAACACTATGAAACTGGCATAGAAAACAAAAGAACCAAGCACACAACCGTTATTAAAAATAAAATGGTACATGGGAAATGGAGAAATACTGGCAGACTGAGAGCTGCATGACAAAGAATCTGAGCAGATTTCTCCCCTCGAGTTCCTCTTTCAGCAAGTCTAAAATCCATCTTGTATGTCTGAAACAAAGTCATTATCACATGCAATTTCCATTCTACCTATCCATCCAGCTTTCAGTAGCTTAATTGATTCCAACAGGCAACACCTTAGATCTGGCAACAATAAACACACATGTTCCCAACATGTATACACATTAAACAGTAAGTTCTATTATTTGTAAGTGTTTTCAGATAGATTGCATATATGAAACATCAGTTTAAAATTCACAGCCCTGATGGTTTCTGATCACTTTTGTTTTTTTTTAAATTAAAATTGCTCCTTGTCATTTCATTGTTTCACAAGAGTCCAAGTATTCAGGAACACGACTTCCTTTTCTACTCAAATATATATATATATATATATATATGCCATACTAAATTACATTTTGAGGTTGTTTAAAGTCTGCTCTGTTTAGATTTAAACAAACAAGTTCCCTGCCTTCCCATAAAAGACAGAGGGTTTACAAATAAAAACTCGTTAACAGAGATGCTTTTGCTTGGACAAAATTGTATTAAACAACTAACATCCTTCAGGTATGCAACATGTGGGTTGTGTCGACGCTACCTCCCTACTTCTAAGGGAGGATGGTAAGTAGGGTGTTGGGAGTTTATTAATGAAGTGCTGCAGTGCATATGCAGCACTTCATTAAGCAAATTCCCCCCCATGGCAACTTCAAAGTTTTAAACTTTCAATTACTGGCTCACATCTAGCCGCAGCTCATCCGCCGGTACTTAGAAGTGCCCAGGGTACTTCAAAGTCCCTTTACTCCTCAAAATTTTCAAAGTTGCCATGGGTGGGGGGGGAGGAATTTGCTTAATGAAGTGCTGCATATGCACTGCAGTACTTTATTAATAAACTCCCAACACCCTACTTACCATCCTCCCTTCGAAGTAGAGAGGTAGTGTAGACACAGCCATGCAGAAGTCTCAGTAAAACATGATGAAAATACTTTAAGTTGTAAGCGTCACAAAAATTGAAAGTAAATATTCTAATGAAGAATAGAGAGTATGCAGTGAAAACTGGAATAGTATCTAAGATTCATGTGGTCAAACCAGTTCAAATTTTTTGTACTGGAATCAAAACGGTAGAATACTAAATATTCTCTAGAAACACATGCATAAAGAATATTTGTTTTGTTTTACCTTCTTAATGGGTGAAGTAGGTGTCACTTGACCAGCGGTTATTGAAGATGTCGACACAGCTACAGAAGCCGGTTGTGTACTGATGTTATTTGTACTATTAGTTACAGATGCCACGGGTTTGGTTTTGTCTGCATATAAAATATTTAAGATGTTATTTATAAATTTATTGGCTTCATTTTTATAGAAATCACATTTTTTCTGAATAGGCTAAACCTTAAATGTTCCAAGTAACATACTGTTAGTCACCCTACTTTCTGTTCAGCATTTGCTCCTTACTTCACTAATTTTAATTCTCCCTCAGTTAAAGATAACTAGAATTTTTCCCATCTTGGTTTGGCATACAACACTCCGATTTATATTAGTCAGAACTACATGTTCTTAAAGGTTGCATCTTCAGACCCTAGTCAGTTGCTGATGCTCTGAAATGCAAGAAGGGCGGAAAAAAAAAAAGGTCAGGCTCTTGTTTTGGACAGTGTAGGTAATGTATTCCATGTTAGGTTTGAATTGCTTGCCTTCAGAAGGATGTAGCTGTTTACTCCTAGACTACAATGTTCTTCTCTGTCTTTACTAACAAGGGCCCAATCCAGCAACACACTCAACTGTATGCTTAGTTTTAAGTCTCTAATTAGTCCCATTGGCGCAACAGACTACACGTGGGCTTAAGCATCTTACACTGACTAATATACTGAGAAGTAATATAAAAATTCAAGTATGGGGTAAAGAGAAGGGCAAGATCAAAAGGAAAAGACGGAACAACACGACAAGCATGTCTGAAATGATCTGAGGGAATGGCAGGACATCAAATAAAAATACATATGAATTATATGGGTTTATATGCAATACTAACATTCAAAAAAAAAAAAGGAGTCAAAAATATCCCAAAATCATCAAACTTTAAAAATGAACAAACATTAGGTTCTTACTTTCTTTCTGGTTGGCTCGCCTATATGGTACATGAGGTCATATACTGAAGAATCTCTCCATCCCCAACTCTTAGGAATAGAAATTTATTTTTTAAGAAAGTGGAGATTCTCACATAATAGCCTCAAGGAGCTGAGGTTTTAAGAAAACACACCAGCTATCATTCCCATTCTGGTTAAAATCACAAGAGTTTGCAATATTACAGTGGCAAAAAGCTTTACATTATTCAGATGGAATCTTCATTAAATTTCTGAGAATCTTCACTGTAAAGCTGCATTAAGAGGAATAATGGGAAAAAAGGGACAGTGCAGCTGAAATTTAGAGATGCAGCTCTTCAGGGAAAAGCCTAATTCCTATTGCTTGCCAAATAAAGTATGATAAAAGCCTTGTTTATACTAAAGAAAGTCCAAAGTTTACATAAAAATTAATTCTTGTGTCACAGTCAAATTTTCCTGGCACAAAATCTACTAGTAACCTAGAGAACAGTTAGAAAAGTCACAGGGTTCAGGAAACAAAGCTAGTTCACTGACTGAGGCAGCATTGCATGATATATCAAATGTAACTTAAATTTAACAAACCTCAACCTCTCTAGAAGAGGGATACAGGAAAACGAAAGAGATGTTTGAGACTTTCTAAATTTGAGAGTGATTTTGCAGCACATCATTCACCATTTATAGGAGGAGACGGTCTAATTAAAATCTAAAACCTATGAAAATCTAGTAAGAGTTTAGTTCTGGAGCTCACCCCATCCTACAATTTTATTTCCGGCAAATGTTAACATTTTTTATTACTCCAGTACTGAAATATAGCTCAAGTGATGGCTGACAAGTACATTTCAATCACTTTAAAATGTTCAAACCAGTATGACCAAAAGTTAGTTTTAATGACTTTGTATATGAATATCATTGCTAATGCTAATAGATTTAACAAGATTAAACACATGATAAAACAAACTTAGAAACACTAAACTGATCCAAATATCTTCTCCTTTGGAAGAATTTTCTTCACTGTAGGAATGTCAATCTGATAAAAGTGTCACAATCTGCCACTAACTTCTAACGTGATGCAGCAAAGGCCTGCTGGAGAACAGCAAGTTGACAGAGAAAGGAGCTATACGAATTATCTTTTAAAAAGAAAGATCTTTCTGAGGTTAATCGGGGTACCCTGTATGAGAGTCAGAGAAGCACAGTGGAAGCCTAAAAATATGTAGACAGTTTATCTCATATGGATGCTCTCTAATGAGCCTTTTGTAGTTCACTACAGACCCAAGTTCATGAAGTGGCAAATGAAATCAGAAAGGAGAATAAGGAAAACTAATTTGGAAAAAAAATACATTACACATATATATAAGAACCATCTGTAAATTTCTTTCTAAATTCTAGTTGATTTCTTGTTCCTTAAGGCATCTGTACTTTGGAGTATAATGCATTTACAACTACAATTATTTCAAACATTTCACTTTTGTTTCATATATTAAAAACACTGCTGTATCACACAGATGTCTAAGACTACCTAATATATATCTTTACAATCACACACAAAAAACCCCCTCAATCTTAAGCTATGTATTTACTCATTCACTTGACAGCACATGCAGATATAAAACCCTGCCCCTGACATACAGGGAGGTCCAGGTGGTGCTCTAGGTACCACTGCTTTGCAACTGAGAAGAGCTCCCCATTTGATCTGCCTTCAAGGGAAAAGGGGCAGTCAGGAAAGCTGCTGATAACCACTCCAAAATTGTCTGATTATCTGCATAGACTAACTAACTTCTCCATTTCTCCTCTCCGGAGCTCGAGGAACAGGCCCTACAGCTGCTACATGCAGATGGGAAGACAGTCATCCAATCAAACAACTGCTTTCCATATAAACAGACAAAGGAGAGGAAGGGTTGTGAGGCGATAAGAAGAGCTACTATGTAATTTGATGATAGTATGAGAGGGGTAGCAAATTTTGGTGGACATGTGCAGTGGCCTGCATATAGGAAGAGATCACTAGCACTGTGCCTGCAAATCTCCCCCAGCCAGCTCCACCTACATGCACACTAAATTTATGCTTTGGACTCTTTCAGATATTGTTACAGCCTTGTGTACATATACCCACCCACACCTAAAAATTCACCCCAGTCTAAGGGTTGTTCAGAGAGAGCGAACAATGGCACCCAACTTAAGACTTTTAAACAAGTCTGTTGCAGTGCTAGTTTCTCTACAGTCTAAGCCTTTTGAGTACCATTAATTCTAAGATAAAGTGAAACAGATGTTGAGCTACTATCAAAATAATAATTTTAAAACCAAATGAATTCCAGTATATTAATATCAATCCAAAATACAGGTCTCTAAGTTCATCAGTATCTGAGCCAGAATTACCCACTACATTTGATAGACTATATGATGATGTTTGCTTTACAATGCTCCATGATATAAGGGATTAGGATGGTGATCTACCTATAAACCTTATTTTTGTCTTTTCCTTTGTCTCCTCCCCATACCAAATCCTTTTTAAGCATGTTATCTAAGGTCTCTGCAACCTTATATTAGTTTGATTAGAAATACTGATTAACTATTTACAAATTACAAAATTGAGAGTTTCAATTCCAACATTGTCATTAATAAAAAACAAACCATTCCAAACGTTTTTATATGAATTACATTTTGTGTTTATAAGTGCGGATTTAATATTCTTTAAAAAAACATTAAAAACTTACTGAAATTAGAAAATAGCCATCAGCAAATGAAAAGTGGAATCAAGAAGCTACTCCAATTAATGCCCCCCATGATGAAATCCCAGTATGATGAGTTTAACTTGATTAATATTCTGAACCAAAAGATATTTCTGCAAAATTATTTACCTGTTTCTGCTTCAGATTCTGAGTCTTCCTCTTCATCATCTTCACTAGAACAACTGGATTCATCCTTCTTTCCCTCTTCTTCCTCATCTGCTTTCTCTTGCTCAAGAGACTCAATACTAGATGCATTCTTTTCTTGCTCAATAATCAAAGTTTCTTTACTGGAACCAAAAATATTAACTTCAGTAAGAAATACAAATATTTATTCATACTTCAGTAAAATAAACCAGCCAAATATATACTTAGTCTTTGTGAAAGTTCAGGAAATTATTTTCCTCAGCAAGAGCATCTTAATGATTTACTTACTTTTTAAATGGCTTTTGTGATTGATTATTATCCATGTTAGCTGTAGATTCAATTAAGGGAGATTTCTTTTCCCGTTTCTCACTATGAAGCTTTAAGAGATATAAATTGATGCAATTAAATAAATGGAACGGTATCACTTGCATATTTAATAAAAATATTAAACGATTCCATCTTCAGAATATGCGAAACCTGGTATTTACAACTTATGTAACATAACACCCGCAACCCAGCATATGCCAAACAGTATAGCATTTGCCTGGGAAAGTTAAATATAGAGAAAGCTTTGCTTGAAGAACATCACTTTTCTTTTCAAGCTTTTCAGATCAACTTCACGAATCAAGTAAAACAAGAGACAGCAGCACAGGAAAATTAAGTACTTCAAGTCAAACCTGAAAGTTATTTTCATATATTAATATGAATTAATTATAGCTGGTACATAAACACATCTGCACCATAATATATACATAGAGAAAGAAATCTCAAAGAGCCTACCAGGTTTTGCTTCTTTTGTAATTCTTCTAAATATCCTAGAATGTCTTCATCCGCTACGTCAAATGCTGTCTGACCCTGGTGACAAAAAAAAAACGTAACACAAAGTAGTATTTAAAAAACAGCTGTCATCTAGACTAACTACATGATCATAACAAAGATATACAATCATAAGTATGAGCTAGATCTCTATAATAAAATAGATAGCATTCCACCTGTCTCTCAGTGATTCAGAAGAATTTTGGAAAACCACTTCTACCTGAAGCTGAAATGAGAAGGAAAATATACATTCTCCAAAAAGCATTTCTCTGCAGGGAAAAAGGTTTTATTGTAGTAGAATTTTAAATTTTGTAATGCTATGAATACAGTTTTTAAAAAAAGTGTTTATCTTACTCCCAAGCCTCACTAGGTTTTAAACAGCTAAAGCTGTCATCCTACCAGCTGCCTGATGTATGGTGCTCAGGGAAGGCTGGGGATAAGTAGGATGAACAGCTCAGTGACATAGCGAGGGAACAGATGACAAATTCATTTAGCTGGAGACATCTGCAACTTTCTATTTGTCATGGGTCCATGGATCACAAAGTTAAAAAATTAACTTGTACAATGTAAAGAGATAAACACAGTGCAAGTAACACTGCCTACAGTTAAGGTTGCCTGACACTTTCCTTTATTAGGCCCTGATCTCTGTTGCCCCTAAGTTTACCACTTAGGCTGCAATTTACTGTGTCTGCCTTAGGCAGAATAATTTCAGAGAATTTCTGCATTTAACTGCTCAGCTGTTTCTCAGAACAAGATTAGGGGGAAAATATGATGTTTACACTTGTTAAAAAGTTTCTTACAAATTGAGAAGCCATTGCATACATGCTTTGGAACAAGGACATGACATTTAGCAGAGAGATCACCTGGGTTTCAAGAATGTACTGTCTGGTGTTTCTATCAAAATTTATCCAACGTTGCCCAAGCTAAGGGCCTCTGAAAGTCTGAGTTCCCACATGCTCAGTAGACAACTGTTAGAATTTGGCAGGTGAAAAGTCTGTCAATGAGGTTTTTGCCCAACGCAGCAGGGCACAGCTGCCACAGCTACTTCTGGTATCCTTCGTTCTTATGTTTCCCAACTTTTAAGTTCTTGACTTTGCAACCCTAACAGTTTTCATTGTATTCTGATATAATATTAACATCTGATAAATCAAATATTAATAAGAATAAATAATAGGGTTACTTTTATTGTATTTGGTGAGCTGTTTCCCACATCTTCCCCAAGGCTTTCTAAACAAATGCTCACAGGAAAAGTATGTATTTTTTGTTGCTCATAATATAAAAGGCTCCTTTTACATACAACTTTAAAATAATTTATTTTTCTTAAAATAATTGCTATAAGCCTAATATTAACTGATAAGGGGGATTTTGGTAAAAAAATCCTTACACTTAAGTTTCTTAATCTCACAAATGCTCTCTGACATCTCTTGCTGTCCTTTTGAAGTTAAGTTTTCAAACTATAGTAATATACTTTAGGGGTATTATGGATGAATGATGCTCCTTTGGTTTCACATTTCAAAATCATCAAAGCATGGTATTGGATTGTAATACACATCCTTGGTCACTGTACATAACCTTTTTATTAAGGGTAACATTTCCATCAAGTGAACCATTTAAAAAATAGGTAATAAAAAGCAATATTCATAAAAATACAAGATATAGAGCTTTTTTTCCCCCCGTCTAGATAATCTTTATTTCAAACTGGGGCATGTTCTGACTCATTTAGTCTAAAAAAAAACAGTTAAACTGAACACCTGTCAGTCTATTGTTGTTCAGCACAGAAAAGGAATTTTTCAGAGAGAAACTGCCCAAACATAGTAAGGATGCCTTGATCAGCTCTGCCAGGAGCCTCTCTGGTACACATTTCCAGAATGCCAAAAGCTCATTCTTTAGGAAGACACTCTCTGCAACAGTAACATGCTGCAAGTCAATCTAAGCCAGCTCTGCTTACGCTCTAAGTTACTGCAGAGCTATAGTCTTGCAGATGTAATACTATTTAATATTGAGAACAGTTCATGCTCCTGACATCCTGTAGTGAAATAAACAGTTGTAGTTGAGGAAACTCAATTTAACCCACTATTCTGATTTTGCAGCAGCTTTTTTTGGCCCCCCCCAATGAAAACCCATTCCCCATCTCCCAACTCCCAACCAGAACATTCTTTAACTATAGGTTGAACCTCTCTAGCTCAGCACCCCTGGATCTGATACAGAAACAGAAAATTTGCCAAACTATGGGAGGTCAATATTATATAGTGGCATTATCAACACTTCCACTGCTTACTTGGGCTCTTAGAGGACACAGGGTAAATTAGAGCTAATCAGCAGCACAGAACACTGACAGCCAGTACCGGCGGCTGCAAACAAGCTTTACAGGGCCATGGGAAATTTGATCACACCCATGATAAGTGGTCATCTGGCTAGCTAAAGTTATGCTGGACTACAGATGTTATCAGACCAGAGAGGGCTGGACTAGAGAGGTTCAACCTGTAATAGAGAGTTTCTCCCTGCCTACTGTAGTAGGTCATAGCTACTATGCTTCAATTCTGCTTTTTGTAAAATAAGCGTAGTAATATTTATCAAACTCACAGCAATGCTGTATGTAATTTTATGTTGAAAAATATGATATCAAATAACAAAGCTCAGCTAATAAGTGCTAATTGTTAGGATCTAAAACAGGCTATTATTGCCACTAATTACAGTGGATTCAATAACTGAAGTTTACCTTTGCCAACCCACTCATCTACTACGTGCAGCAAAAGGGTCCTAAAATTTCAATTGCTGGGAATTGAGTTCTCGTATTTTAAATATACAGTAGGGTCTCAACATTCGTAAGAGTTCCATGTTGGCAACCCTCACAAATGTTAAATGTTGTGAATATAGCGAGGCTGCCTGCACTCCCCGCTTAGGGCCCCGAGGGAAGCCGCCACTCCAGCTGCTTGCAAATAACTGAATTTGCGAACCATAGGTCCACAACTGTATGCTGTACACAACTAACTCCCATTCTGTTCAAAGCAATAGCTTTTACTATGAATATATTACCATTTCTGATTCACCAGATTTGTTTTCTATATATATATTCAAAAATCACATAATGACCAAAGTAACCTTTTACTACTTTTCCTTTCAGTTAGCTTTGAAGAACTCATACTGCTAAGTGAGGAGAGAGGAAAAAAAAAGGAAAAAAAATTCATTCCTCCCTGTGCCTCAGCAATCTTTTTCAATAAGGTCCAATTTATGCTAGTATCTGAAAGATAGTAGACCAGCTCAGGCACCCTAAAGCATATTGACTTATCTGGCATAATACTGATAATTTAGAAAGACGACTGACCTTGCAATGTTAAAAGTTCAAGACAAAAAAATGTGTCTTTTTTTTCCTGTAAACTGAACATAAGCATGTAACACAGAGCATGTCATACCAGAGAGCACTGTTTCACCTACTTTAGTCTCCTGCCCCAATAGCAGCTACTACTAGCTGCTTCAAAAAAAATGCAAGAATTCTGGTGTTGGAAGTTATGGGGTAATCTGGCCCCAGAGAAAGTTTCTACCTAAACCGCAGCAGTTAGAGGCTGTCGTATCACCTGAGGCATGGAGATAGTTCCTTTTCAAAAAAATCACATTTTTGTTTTTTTAACATTTGTTATTATAACTTTGGATAGTCTTATTTACAGCGGCATTAAAGCATTAAAAAAAAATTACCCCAAATACCAGGTGACAATGTTCACAGACTAATTGTACATTTATAACAGGAAACATTTTTCAGTTTTAAATCTGGTCCCCTCTCAGGTTTATTGAGGAGCTTGATCTTGAATTACAGGAACAAAAGACAATAGCAACACCCAAACACCCAAATATCTTCTCAATATCTTTGTAATTTTACCTTATAAAATGATAATGTATCTCTAGTTGTTGTCACTCTTCTGTCTAAAGTTAGAGGGTCCCAGTACTTATAAAGAAAAACCTACATCCATCTAAACATTCTTACTACCTATTTCTGACTGTCTCTTTTTTGGAAGAGATAACAAAAACTGAATGTACTAGTAGAAATCACAGCTGTGCCAGCAAGCTGAGTGGGTACTCCAAAACATGTAAAAACAGCACAGTTTTATTTTATTTAAAAAAAAAAAAAAAAAAAGCCAGGAATGGCATTAGAGGATAGCAAGCCAGGGAACTGCCTTAGGCCTCATGCCACTTAGTGTGGCAAGGGCAATGACTAAGTCACGCAAGTAAACAATGCCTGACCATTTCCTCCTTGCTTGGCATAAACACATCCTGTTCAGACTGGACAAATGACCCAAAATATGTTTTGGTACAAAAATCTGCAATGTTGGCATTTAAAGTGATCATAATAGCTATAGACTTTACAGCTCCTTAAGAAACAGGAGAGGAGTTCATACTTGTCTTTAGCTTCAATCAGACTGGTAGCCAAATTAAGTCAAGTATGCACCTAGTTATATTGTGAAGGCTATTTTAAGCAAACCCAAGACTGAGAAGGCTTTCGTACAGCCTAGATTTGCACCAAGCAACATGTGGTCCACCCCTACACTTCCTACAACAGTTTTGACCTTTCAGTTTCTGTGAGATCATTTGAGTGTGTTCCTGCCGCCTCCAAGCAGTGTCAGTTTATAGACAAAAAGCCTGAAATAGTCACTTTAAGGGGGTATGAACTGTTTCATTTATCTCAAGAACATTAACTCTGAAACAGAACCACTTGTATACTAGAACCGATTATTTTACCATATATATCCAGCACAGCTAAATATCACACACTGATGATCAAGAAGATCAATTAGTTTGTGCGTACAATCCATGTCCACCAGATGCTCTGTCTAGGCAAGAATGGATTCTGAAGCTATGTCTATGCTATGAGACAAATTCAAATTTATTAATACCGATTTTGTAACACTGGATTTTATAAATTCAAATTTGACTATCCTCACCTCCCCACATGCTCCTCAAAAAGTCAATATATTACTACCACACTCAATTGGCAAACATCAATTGTTGCAGCAGTGCATTGTGTAAACCTATCCCATAGTTCCCTCATCCCTGTAGCATTCTGGGTATTTTCACTAGTATTTGACATCATCTTCCCACACTGCATTGCCTCATTCCCCTCCTGTCGTAAGCAAAAGTCCATTTTTCCAGGTGGAAGGATAGAAAACTAGTGCATCAACAAAGATTGCCAAATGCACAGAAATCTCTTTCTTCTATAACTGAATTGCTTTTAAAAACTGTAGCAGTAACTGGATTATGAAAGATTTCACAAAAATCAGCAGGTGTGTGTCTTCTCAACTAGCCCTCCACCCGATGTACTCCCTTGAGTACATCTGATCTCTGAAAATAATACAGAGACAATCAGAAGCATGAAGAAAGAGTAGACAGAGTAAAGTTGCTGAAAAAAAACAAAGAGTTGCTGAGGGGAGGGTTTTTGTTTTCCCAGTTCATTATACAGCTTTTGTGTACAGTGTCTGTGTTCTCAACTGGCCCTCCACCCACTCTTCCCTCCATGAAGGGGTCCAAGGGGTCAGAAGAAAGAGGAAAGAAAAGGCAAGGAAAAAAAGATTTTTGGCTTCCCTCTTCACTACACACATTGCCAACTTGTGGGGGGGGGATAGGGCTCACCAAATTTCATTGGCAATGTGAGGTTGTTTGGTATTTGGGAGGTTGAATGGCCAGTTAACATGGTCCTCAAAAATCTGTTTTGGCAGTGGGATGCAGGGTCCATGCTTGAGGGCCACTTGAACTCTTCCCCCAGGCAGCAACCAGGCCTGCCCAAATTCACAACTGGCAGGGGAAACTTCCCCCCAATGACAGCTAGCCCCCAGGCCCTTGCTGTGGTGGTGGTGGGGCAGCATGGGAGGGTTTGAGTGCGGGGCCAGTTTCAGTAGTCCCCCCTGGGAGCAGCTGCGGGCCCCCACAATTTGCAGCTGCCAGGGTCAACTTCCTCCTGGGGGCAGAAAGGCCCCAAAAATATTTTTGGCACGGGACCAGTTGAAACAGGCCCCCTGGACAGCTCCAAGCCCCTGCAAATCTTAACCACCGAGGGAGACTTCCCCCCAGCAGCAGCAACACCCCTAAAACCTTTGCTGCCCTTGAAGCCCTAACCATGTGCAAGTCAGGACATGGTGCTGCCTGGCAGCATGGTCAGCACCAAATGACAGGCACATCTTTTTATGAGGTCTGGGGTACCCACATGATGTGGCTGAGCATAGTAGAGACCCCGAGTGTGTGGCATCAGTGGCTGGGAGGCGTGCACAAACAGCCAGCTGAGAAGAAGTTTCTCCGGCTCTCATACAAACATGACCCCCACAAGAGACGTGCCATCACGTGGTGTGGTGAGGCTGTGGCTGGCACCAAGCAGGGCAGGAAAAAAAAAAAAAAACCAAATGCTCAGCTAGTGGAGGAAGACACAGAACAATGCTGGGACTATTTGTAATGGGTAGATGCACTCACAGTGCTAAGTACTAAGAACGAAAGATGCTTCTCAGCATCTCATACCAACACTACCCCACAGCCAGGGGCTTCCTGGTCCTGACCTGAAATTCACTGACTTCCTGTTACTTAATTCCTGTACACCTGGAGAGCAGTGGCCACAGCAGAGCACTATGGGGTATTGTGGCACCTCTGGAGGCTAATAAATTTGATTTTAAGATGTGGCACTTCCATAATGGCCTTCATTTGAACTTGATGCTACACTTAACTGGTTCCGAGGACATTATAATATAGGTATTAATTCTCCCTAAACTGAGCTAATGGTATTTAAAGTGAAGACAGACGTGGCAATACTGATCCAACTGCCTTAACTGCAAATTTATCTTGTAGTGTAGATGTAGCAAGTGGCTGCAAGGAGAAGGGAAAGGGGCCTGCATCTAAGAGACTGAGTATATCTTGCACATTTAATTAGGGAATGACTAGGGACACTTGTGGGAATTCATTCTGCAGCTAACTCTGAAAAGCCACTTATTCATCCGCTGCCAAAGTGAGTAATTTTAGATTACCAAAAACATTCAGCACGCTATGTGGATTGAGCAGGGAGAATGGAAGAAATGTAAGGCAAGGCTTCTCAACCTCCATGGGCCATCCATGCCACAATAACTAGTTTTCTGTACATGAAAGCCAGAAATGGCATTATAGCAAGTAGGGAGAGAGTCTCTTGCCACACGGCACCTGCGAAACTATATTGCCCAGGCTTTGGTTTCAGTCCTGTGTAGTAGGTCTCAAGGCGCAGGCTTCAACCACATGAGGCAGGACTTTGGCTTTTCACCCTGGGACTCAGTCTAATACTGGCACTGATTTGTAGCCCCCCTGAAAGCCTCCACATGGAACAAAAGCAGACAACTTCAAGAATCAGCAACAGGTCACACTTTGAGAAGGGAAAAAAACCCTGTCCATACTGTCTGCAAATGGACCCTGATAAAGCTTACACCAAAATTCAGCTACATTTGATTGACTTACTGTCATCTGATCAATATTTTGTGCAGGAAGCAAAGCTTACCAAATGGAAATTTAAAGCTTTACAAGTGTCCACAAGTAACCAGGTTATCTGTGAAAATTGCTATGGAAGTCTTTATATGCAGGTATTGTATCAGAAGTGTGACAAGAAATAACATGCGATCTGGGTCACAATTTGGTTGACCACTTCAAAGACACAAGCTGAATACCAGAAAGCTCATTTAAGGGGGGTAGTTGTATAACTTTCTGTTGATGTACTCCCTCATGCGGAACCATCATCTGTGAGCTTTACACTTAACAGCACTCTACAAATAAAAGTTCTCCATTGTCACGAAAATATTCTATGCACATTCATATCCACAGTAAGGCCAAAATTTTCAAGCATGTTGGCCTAAAATAAAGTACATTAGTTCTTAAAAATCGAACATTTATGACTTATATAAGCTTATTTTCCTTTGGTAAAATAACTGCAATCCAAAACACAATCCATCATGCCAAATATCTAGAGCTAGGCACCTAAATAAAAGCATTTTGGTTCTCAGGAGCTGACCAGAACACACAACTCAGAATTTCAACTGCGTTTGGGTACTGAGAATCTCTGAAAGCCAAGCCACTGATTGCAAAACTACAGATGGAGTATCTCAGCTGCACAAAGAAAGGTTACTCACCGTAGTAACGGTGGTTCTTCGAGATGTGTCCCCGTGGGTGCTCCACATTAGGTGTTGGGCTCGCCCGGCGCTGCAGATCGGATCTTCCAAGCAGTTTCTGCCGGACCGCGCATGCGCCGGTGCGCGCCACTCCCCCGCGCGCTCCCGGCCACGTGCGCGATCCGGTCCCCACCAGTTACTTGACCATCCGCCTCGGATGCTCCTGCAAAACACTAAACAGAGATCCGAAGCGGGGAGGATGGGCGGGTAGTGGAGCACCCACGGGGACACATCTCGAAGAACCACCTTTACTACGGTGAGTAACCTTTCTTTCTTCTTCGAGTGTCCCTGTGGGTGCTCCACATTAGGTGACTACCCAGCAGTAACCCAAGATAGGAGGTGGGTAATCGGAGTATGTGCAGCTTGTCCCCGAGAGGACCGCTGTCGAGAGACGGGTATCCTCTTAGAATACCCTGTGAAGGGCGTAATGTTTGGCGAAGGTGTCACAGGATGACCAGGTCGCCACTCTGCAAATGTCTTTTAGCGCAACGCCCTTGAAAAAGGGCTGTTCATGCTGCCACCGCCCTAGTGGAATGAGCTCTGGGCATGGCCAGGAAAGGAGTCTTTTTGAGTTTGTAGCACTTTTTAATGCAAGATACGATGTGCTTCGAGATTCTCTGCGAAGAGAGACATTCTCCTTTTGATTTGGGAGCGATAGAGACTAGGAGTCTATCCATTCTCTGGAAGGACTTGGTCCTGTCTATATAGAAAGCTAGCGCCTCCTCACGTCCAGGAGGTGTAGGCGCGCGTCTTTGTCAGAGTTATGAGGCTTTGGATAAAACGAGGATAAACAATAGGTTCGTTAGTATGAAACTCAGAAGAAACTTTAGGAACAAAGGCTGGATGCAGCCGTATGGTTACCGCCTCCTTGGAAAAAACAGCGCAGGGTGGCGTTGCCATAACTGCCGCAAGCTCGCTCACCCTGCGAGCTGACGTGATTGCGAGAAGAGAGGTCGTCTTTATCATAAGGAGGCAGAGGGAAACCGTGGCCAAAGGCTCGAACGGTGGTCCCCTTTTCGCATTAAGCACCAGGTCCAAGTTCCACGAAGGTGGAAGCGGTTTCCGAGGGGGGCGGGGTATAGGTTTACCAGCCCTTTAAGGAACCTGGTAACCATGGGATGGGCGAACACCGTGTGCCCTGTCTCTCCGTGTCTGAATGCCAAAAAGGCGGACCTTAAACGAGGATAGCGAGAGTCCTCCTCTCTTGAGGTCCAGTAAATACTCTAATATCACAGCCATAGGCACCGAAAGGGGGGCTAGCTGTTTGGTAGAACACCATGCCGTAAAGCGAGTCCATTTCTGCTTGTAGGTCTTCCTGGTGGAAGTCCTCCTGCTACTTTCTAGGACTTGCTGCACTTCCTCCGTACATGTGCTCTCTAGGGAGCTGAGCCATGGATTAACCACGTTTGTAGTCGCAGGCCTTGGGGGTGCGGAGGCACTATGGACCCCTGGGCTTGCGTGAGCAGATCCGGCGCCACCGGAAGGGGCATCGGTGGCCGGTCCGACATGCGCAGGAGTAGGGGGAACCATTGCTGTTGATCCCACGTTGGGACTATCGGGATCATTCAGGCTCCTTCCCTCCTGGCTTTCTGCAACACCTTGTGGATGAGCACTGTGGGAGGGAAAGCGTAAAGCAGGGGGCCCCTCCAAGATATCGCGAAGGCGTCCCTCAGGGACCCCCGTCCCAGTCCTGCCCTGGAGCAGAATCGTGGGCACTTCTTGTTGTGCTGAGTAGCAAACAGGTCTATCTGGGGAAAAACCCCATGCATGAAAAATCGGTTGCAGCAGATCGGGACGGATCTGCCACTCGTGCGTGAGTGCGAAACGCCTGCTCAGCTGGTCTGCCTTCACATTGTGAACGCCTGGGAAGTACGAGGCTTCCAGGGTTATATTGTTGGCGATGCAGCAGTTTCACGACCGGACTGCTTCTGCACATAAGGCACGGGACCGAGCTCCTCTTTGCCGATTCATATAAAACATGGTGGAGGTATTGTCTATACTGATCCCGACTACTTTGCCTTTTATATGGTCTCGAAAGTGTCTGCAGGCGTTGAACACTGCTCTGAGCTCCAGTATATTTGTGTGCAGTGACTGCTCCGTGGAGGACCACAGCCCTTGCGTCACCTCTTCGCCCATGTGTGCTCCCCACCCTATGAGGGAGGCGTCTGTAGTAAGAAAAACCAATATGTGTGGTTGGTGGAAGGGTACCCCTGTTAGCAGGTTCTCGGGGTTTACCCACCATTGCAGGGATTTGCACACCTCTGTTGTGGGCGACGCCACCCTGTGAACAGTGTGTGCTGCCGGGTTGTATACGCTCGCCAGCCAGTGCTGCATGCTGTGCATGTGTAACCTGGCGTTCTGTTGTACGAACGCCGCTGCTGCCATGTGGCCCAGCAGCTGTAAGCACGTCAGAACCAGCACCGTAGGGCTGAAGGTGAAGACTTGCACGAGGGAGCCGACGGCCCGAAAGGGAGTCTCTGGTAGATACGCCCTCGCTGTAATAGAATTGATGTGTGCCCCTACGAACTCTATGTCCTGCAAGGGGTCTATCTTTGATTTTGTCAGATTGATAACCAGGCCGAGCGAGAGAACGTGCCTGTTGTGACGCATATTATGCGTAGTACCTCCTCCTTCGAGGCCCCTTTGAGTAGGCAGTCATCCGGATACTGGAATATAAATACCCCCTGTCTGTGCAGGTAGGCTGACACCACTGCCAAGGGCTTGGTGAAGACTCTGGGGGCCGAGGAGAGGCCAAACGGTAGGATCTTGTATTGAAAATGTTCTTTGCCTACCATGAGAAACCAGAGGAATCGTAGGTGAGCCGGATGAATAGTTATGTGAAAATACGCGTCTTGTAAGTCGAGGGCTGCGAACCAATCTCCATCGTCTAGTGCCGTAAGGATGGAGGCGATTGTGATCATCCGAAAGCGTTGCTTGCGCAGGTACCGGTTGAGGCCTCGAAAATCTAAGATGGACCTCCCGCCTCCTGTCTTTTTCCCCGTGAGGAAGTACCTGGAGTAGAACCCTCTCCCTTGCAGTTGCTCCGGCACTCTTTCCACTGCCCCTATGAGCATGAGATGGTCTACCTCCTGCTTGAGCCTCGCCACGTGGGAGGCCTCCTGGAGGCGGGGCCTGGGTGGAGGTCATGGCGGTGGGAGCGACTGGAAGGGGATCGCGTACCCCGTGGCTATGATCTCCAGCACCCATTTGTCTGTGGTGATCCTTCGCCACTGGTTATAGAATGGTCGGAGGCGATGGTGGAATAACCGCTTCGGATGACCTTGCGACGGTAGTGATGGCGCAGCCCTGGATCTGTGTGTCAAACTTGTGGCCTTTGGCCCTGCCCCGAGGACGCACGGCTGTGTTGGGAACGATGCCTGGGAGTTCTGTACTGCTGGTGCTGTTGATGTCGCCCTTGCTCGTAACCCCTGTGGTACTGGGGACGCTGTTGCTGAGTCCGCAACATCCAGGGCGATCTAAACTCCCGTCCTCGAGGCCGCGTAGCCTTCTTGCATGATGGCCTTGAGCACTGGTTTCTTGCCCTCTGGAAGCGAGTCCATGAGGGAGGTTAACCTAATGTGGTTATCGAAATTATGGTTCGCTAGATGCGCTGCGTAATTTGCCATTCGCAACAGTAGAGTGGAGGAGTAGTAGACCTTTCTGCCCAACAGCTCTAGCTTTTTGGCATGTTTGTCTGTTCCCCCACATTGCGACAACTCCACCATCAAGGAATTTGGTTGTGGGTGGCTGAACAGGAACTCCGTGCCCTTTGTCGGCACAAAGTTTTGTTTTTTTTTTTTTTCCCTCCGCTCTCTTGTGGACAGGCGGAATAGTCGCAGGAGTCTACCATATCATAGTGGCAGACTCCAAGATTGCGTCATTAAGCGGTATTGCTATTTTGGAGGAGGCCGGACGTCTCAGATTTTTGAGGAGCTTATGGTGTTTCTCTTGCACCTTAGCTGTCTGGATGCCTTGCGTGAAGGCCACCCTCGTAAAACAGCGCCTGGAACTGTTTGAGATCATCCGGAGGATGGACGTCCCCCGGGGCCGTAGCCTCATCTGGGGAGGAGAGCGAGGAACCACTGGGATACGTCTCTGTGGACCCTTCCGGTTCCTGCTGGTGATGGTACACCCTCTCACTAGAGGTTTGCAAGGGAAAATCTCGGGGTTCCATAACCAGTCCCCCCTGAGATGCTTGAGTCTCTGTCCCCGGTCGCAATTGCCCTCGGGGGTACGAGATCGTTTGTGGGGATCTTTCCCTGGTAGATAGCCGATGGTGTCTATGCCCCGCGTGGTAGGGGCGACCATGGCAGTATAGGCACTGTTCTTGGGAAGGTGACCTAGACCACTCCCTTGGTGCATACCCTCTGCGTCTGGGGGAGGGCTGGAGAGAGCAATTTTGCATAATAGTCCAGCGGTTCAAACCCCAGGAAGGGTGAAGGTGGTCCCAGCCAGGGTGAGGCTGGTTGCAAAAAATGGAGAAGGGGGCTCCGGGGAGGCTAGGGGGGACCCCTACCTTCTGGTTGGAGTCTGTAACATAAGCGGAGGGCTGTGAGAAAGCAACTCCACAGCCCTGTGCGGAGAGGGGCTGCAATGCCTCCTCTTGTGTGCAGCCTTCCCCCTCCCTTGAGGAGGTAACTCCGCCCCCTGACGTACAGGGGATCCCGGCCCCGTGCGCACCGAGCTCGGCACGCTCGAGGGCGGTGCCGCAGGTGCGGTGTGCTCCGGTGCCTGCAGGCTGCGTGCCTGCGCGCTCTGCACCGCCGGTTCCCCGGGGGTCGGTGCCGCTGCCTGCGGTGCCGCCGGTACCGCCGCTTGTTTAGCCGCCGCCCTGCCTGCGGTGCGGGGCGGCTGGCTGATTATCGGAGGCTGAGCCGCTTCCACGTGGCTCTCCGTGCCGCCGCCAATCAGCTGTTGCTGCGGCTGGGGGCTGCTCGCTCCTCCCGTCCCGCTCGCTATTGTTGCCGGCAGGGATCGGGCTGGGGAGGCTTTCCTCCGTTTTTGGCAGCTTTCCTTTTATGGGCCCCGCAGGGTCCCTCCTGCTGTGGCCGCTCCGGCACGTCTGGCTGGAGGGCCTTATGAAAAGCAGTTTTAAGCCGCTGCCCTGCTTGCGGTGCCGGGCGGCTGGCTGATCATCGGAGGCTGAGCCGCTTCCACGTGGCTCTCCCTGCCGCCGCCCATCAGCTGTTGCTGCGGCTGGGGGCTGTGCGCTCCTCCCGTCCCGCTCGCTGTTGCTGATGGCAGGGATCGGGCTGGGGAGACTTTCCTCCGTTTCTGCGCTGATGGAGTGAGGGAGGCAGCTTTCCTTTTATGGGCCCCGGAGGGTCCCTCCTGCTGCGGCCGCTCCGGCACGTCTGGCTGGAGGGCCTTATCAAAAGCAGCATTTTAAGCCACATCTCCCTGTCTCTCCTTAATCGCCTCTCGGCAGGACTCACATTTTTTTAAAGCCTGAAGAGGACATTGTTGGTGAGTCTTTCAGTTGTTAAGCGGGTACTTAGCACCTTCCCTGTGCTGTTTTCCCCGTCCGATGGCCTGCCTCAGCAAGAGGGCTGACGGCCCGATGCTCCTGGCCTCCGGCGCTTGTTACTGGGACTGGATTGAAGCTGTCCCGCTTGTAGTTTGTTTGTTGCTTTTGTTTTTTTTTTGTTTTTTTTTGCAAAAACAAACAACCGGCTAACTTGCAGTAGCCTAAGTACTTGAAAAACTTTAAAGAAAAACAGATAAAGTCATTGAATACGCTACTTGGCCTTAGCCTAGTTCAGATTCCGTCTGCAGCCGACGGAGGTTAAGAGGAACTGGCGGGGACCGGATCGCGCACGTGGCCGGGAGCGCGCGGGGGAGTGGCGTGCACCGGCGCATGCGCGGTCCGGCAGAAACTGCTTGGAAGATCCGATCTGCGGCGCCGGGCGAGCCCGACACCTAATGTGGAGCACCCACGGGGACACTCGAAGAAGAAGCAAACGCATGTCCTTGGCCACCGCTGCTCAGCTTCTCCTCTATCCCTTCTTCCCTCAGTATGAGTGAGGATAGCCAAGTTTTCTCAGGGACATTTCTCCAGAGCATTAATACTACCGTATGCACTGCCACTCCATATTAAGGACCCACTTGGCATATGAATTAAGTTTCAGGGACAGATATAAGACCAAAGATTAATTTAGCTCTGTTAAATAAACATCTGACTTTCTTATGCAACTGAAATATGTTGTCTCAATACAGTGTAATTTTCTGTTTTCAATGGTTCTTTGTGCATTAGTGGATCTTTAATCCCATTCCATATGTATGAAGTTGATTGTTCCTTCCTAAGTTGAGTACCTTGCATTTGTCCTTATTAAACTTCTTCCTGTTTACCTCAGACCAGTTCTCCAGTTTGTCCAAATCATTTTGAATTATGACCCTATCCTTCAAAGGAGTTGCAACCCTTCCCAGTTTGGTATCATCTGCAAACTTAATAAACGTACTCTCTATGCCACTATCTAAATCTTTGGTGAGATGTTGAATAGAACCGTTCCCCAAACAGATCCCTGCAGAACCCCACTTGTTACACTCTTCAAGCATGCCTGCAAACCATTAGTAACTACTCTGTGAGAATGGTTATCCAGCCAGTTATGTACCCACTTCATAGTGGCCCCATCTACCTTGTATTTTCTTAGTTTATTGATAAGAAGATCACGGGAGACCGTGTCAAATGCCTTACTAAAGTCTAGGTATACCATGTCCACCGCTGCTCCCTTATCCACAAGGCTTGTTATCCTGTCAAAAAGAGTTATCAGATTGGTCTGACACGATTTGTTCTTCACAAATCCACGCTGGCTGTTACCTACCACCTTATTTTCTTCCAGATATTTGCAGTTGAATTCCTTAGTTATTTGTTCCATTATCTTTCCCAGCACAGAAATTAAACTGACTGGTCTGTAGAACACACTCTTGCATATGAGTAAGATCAGTGGGAGACTGCTCTTCCACCGACACCAGCTATTCTTATTTTGGTGGTATACTGGCATAGAGTGCTCAGAAATCAATTTATTGCATCTAAGCAAATGCAAGAAATCAATGGCTAGTGGTTCAATCCCTGCAGTGTCTATCTCTGGCACAGTGGAAAAACAAGCTCCTAATCTAACAAATGTCTAGGCATAATGTCTGATTTTCAACACAAACCACAATATTATTCTTAAGTGGGTTCCTCCTTACATAAGTTATAGATATTAACATAACTAATTCCAGTTTATTTTTTATGCCTAAGAACTTAATTAAATAAAATACACGCATTTAAGAACGGCACAGTGAATGAAACCATACACCTTAAAAGACAGGTGGGAAAATTCACTTGCACTGAGTGGTTCAGGGTCCAGGTAGAACAAAGGAAGCAACAAGAGCCTCAGCCCTTTGGAACATTCACTAACTATTTCAGTCCTTATGAAGCTTCTAAACACATAGGAATGTTTGGATTTTGGAGAAGACAGGTTTGCTGCAGAGCTAAGTTAAGTCCACAGTTCCTAAGATCTGTCCAACAGAGGAGGTAAGACACTGTAGCTTCATGTTTCCATGCTGCAATCTGATGCATCATTTAGTATGCCCAACTCTGCCTGGTATGTTTCCCAAGTGCACAAAAGCAGAACACAGTGTTAACACTTCAGTGCATATAAGCAGAAATTGCTTTTAGTAGTTAAATGTTGCCATCCTGCAGCCCAACGCTAGCAAAAGACACCAGCATTTTTCCACTTAAGTGAAACGTATTAAAGACAATTTAGAGCCCAAGCAAAGCTGGCGAGTTGTCATGAGCCAAAAAGGGTTAAGAAAATATCCAGCAAATAAAACACTAGTTAAAATTAGAATTAAAAAATTGAAAAGCCTTATGTAACCCTAAACATTCAGGAAAATTCTACCGCACCATAAGTTCACACTAGTTTTATTTCAAATTTGCTTTTAAAAGAAATAAAATAGAGCACATGGTCAATTGTTGAAAATGAAGTACAAAGTTGAGTCAGCCATCTATAAGTCAATTTAGAAACGATCTTTAAAAAAAAAAAAAAACAAAACCTCTAAGCACACAACATGCTAGTTCTGGAATGGCACACTATCACTACCGTGCTTACCCTGGCTTCTAAAGTCACTTTAGAGACCAGAACTTTGCATCTTGAGAAGGATTACATAAAAATCCTACCACTTTGTTGACAGTCTCCATATCACACAGGTTTTCCACTAAAATTCGACATGCTTCTTCTTTACCCCAGTGAGCAGCAGCATGAAGTGGTGTCCAGCCATCATAATCTTTAATATTTACATCATAGCCAGTCTGTATTAAAAGCCTGAAGGAATGAGAAGAATTAGAACTTGTATACCACTAATAATAAATTGCCACTAAGTGATGAGTTATTTTTATTTTAATTTTTTGTCTTCATTTGACTTCTCTCACATAGGGGTTGCAGTAAGGCTGTGTCTATGCTTGCATTCTTCTTTCAAGGGGCATGCAAATGAGTGAAATCAAAACTGCAAATGAGGTGCAGATTTACATCTCTGACATCTCATTTGCATATTCCCCTTTTGAAAGGGAGTCTTTGGAAAGAAAAAAGCAGCGTAGACTGGGCTCTTTCGAAAATAAAGCCCATCTTCGAAAGAACCCTTCTTCCTGAACCAAAATAAAAAGAGTTCTTTCAAAGATGGGGTTTACTTTCAAAAGAGCTGCATCTATACTGCTTTTGTTCTTTCAAAAGATGCTTTTTTTAAAGTAGAACATGCAAATGAGACCAGATACATAAATCTGCACCTTGTTTGCATTTTCTATTTCCCTCATTTGCGTGCCCCTTTCAGAAGAGGAATGCAAGTGTAGACACGGCCTAAGTGTTCATTAAAAACCACACAACTTAAAAATCCCACACGGCTTACCAAGAAATATTTTCAGTCATTACAATTCTCAAGATCATTACAAAAAAGCAATTCAAGAGTTTGCTTTCCCCCTTCTGTTTTGTTCACATGGACTTGACTGATTATATATAGTCAGACAATTCTCCCTTGTTGTGAATCTTTTATACAGGAACAGGAGAGAGAGAAGTAATTTAGGAACATATGAGCATAAAAATCTCAAAAACTGTCAGACACGGCATGTTAAACTACCTGAAACTACAGGAAACGTTTTCATATTTGCCATTCTATCCTCTAGAATTCTCAGATAATCAGCATTTTAACCAGAAGTAAATTCTAGTTATGTTTTCCATGAGTACAGCACAGTGAAAGTAAATACAAATAAATTCAGAAAATGCAGTATCCATTTAAGTGTACAGCACTACTGCTGTTGGTAAATAAAGTACTCTGCATATATTTTTGTTTGATTTTTAATATCTAATCTTGTTTTTATTTAGTGCTATGCATTGCTAGGTACACTGCTCTATTATCCAGAATATTTGAATATCTGGCAACTTCCCAGCCCTCAGGCTGCCAGATATGAAAGAGTTTACTGTATTTTCAAATTCATTTTTGGAGCTGATATCATCCCTTAAGATGATTCGTAACTAGCAGTGTAGCAGAACTGTGCTTAGATGCATCAATGGTTGTGTCTACACTAGCCCCCAACTTCGAAGGTGGCATAGTAACTAGGGTGTTCAGCGATTACTAACGAAGTGCTGTGGTGCATATCCAGCACTTCATTAGGCTAAATCTCCCCTGCAGCAACTTTGAACTGTGAAACTTCAAAGTGCTGGCTTGTGTGTAGCACTTCATTAGTAATCTCCCTTCGAAGTTGGGGGTTAGTCTAGACACAGCCACTGTAGCTCTTCTCAAAGCTTTGAGCCTTCTCAAATCAACAATGTCCCTTCAGTTTAAGGCAATAGCTATACAAGATACAGAAGCCAACTGCCAATAAGCCATTTTAGCTCCACCAATTGTGTAGCTAAAAAACAATTTACCGATGGTTGACTTCCATGTCTGTCCACATGGAGGAAGGTCAACAGGAGTGTTTCTCCTGTTGACTTTCCTTATTCCTTCCCTCTCGCGAGTACAGGGGTTGATATAGACCCCTGGGAGTTTCATTTCACGCATGTGTGAAATGAAACCCCAGAAGAATGACCTTCAGCAGGTCCATTTTCCGCTGTAGTGTGGCTCCAGCCTAAGTTTAGCACTACTGATTTCATGGGTCAAGAACCAGAAACAGTTAGTCAGTATTTCCTAGAACTATCGATTAGGAATGGGGACTGGGTGGGAGGGAGGAAGAATACGTGTGTGCTTATGAGGGAGATCACATATGCTACAAGATTAACAAAAGTGCCACGTGTTCTTACAGTAGCATTTTCCTATGATTCAAGTATTAAGAATCATTCATTTTTACTCACAAAAAGGGTTATAAATCAGTCATAAACCTTCAAATGATAGATACCATATTTGGAGAAAAAAGAAAAAGATCCTTTTACCAACAGGTAATTTCCATAAATAATGGCTCTTAGAAATCAAGGAAATTAAATACAGTTTGACTGAAAATATCAAGATATTACCTGAACAAAAATTTTTTTTCCTACTGAAAGTACATTAAGATAATATGATGTGATAGGGTTTTTTCCTACTGCAACATTTAACAATCTGTGCTGGGGGCATAGGATGCAGTAGATTTTTTTAGTCACAAAAGTAATCAATTAATAATTTAGTTACGATTACACAGCATTTAAGTAAACTAACAAAAATATTTGGCAGATATACTCCAAATCTGCATATTAAATGTGCATTTTTATCAATCAGAGTATCTACTGTACATGTTTAGAGATATCTAAATATAAATCAGTTTCAAAATTATTCACAAAGCCTATAATCTTACTGTGAAGAAGTTTAATATAAGAGTCCTGTCTACCTTGAGAAACTGGCACAACTACAACAATGTAAATATGTCACTGTCCTGGAATGAGAAGTTAATTTTTCAATAGACTTTCTATTAATCTATTACCAAAAAAGTCCCTTACTTTAAAACGAATTGTTCCCATGGGGAGTTACAAGAGCATAGATATTACTGCTATTGTTCTGCTGATAGCCTCCCTATGTAGACAGGGCTTTGCAATGTGTAAATAGCGAAGCTTATTCAATGAGGGATTCTCATTTAAGTTCGCTTTAAGGAACATTACTGCTCCTGCACTGACAAAACATACCCATTTTAAGGCCACTTTACACACTGTCGTGCGTCAGTAACCTCAGTGAAAAAAACAGGACCTACTTGTTAGAATTAAAGATATGGGATTTCACTGCCCTCCAAACAAGGTATGTCAGATAGATCACTGGTATAAAATATAAGCAACTAGGGTCTTGGAAAATCCTTTTCATGTATTTCAAAACTAGAAACTTACAGAAGATCTACCATAGTCTCAATGAGCAACATATATTTTATTTTAGTCATCTAATAACCAGAGGTGAAAAAGATACCCCAAAAGTTACTTGAGTAGAAGTGCAGTTGCTTGGGGAGGAGGGAGAATATACTTAAGTACGAGTTACCAGTGTCCCTCTGGAAAACTACTTGAGGTAAAGTACATGCATGGGCATACGTGTACACACACATTTCAGCTCCAGATTATACCCAGGTACACAGAAGTGAAAGCAGCTGCACTTTAGCTCAAGTAACTGAGTACTTTCCCCACCTCTGCCAATAACTGTTTTTCTAAAACTCCATAGCAGGGTGAATACACAATTTACTTTGGTGCCTAAAACAGGTATTTCAAGTGCCCTCAAGAGAAACTTACATTATGGATTCACAATCTGTCAACATACATTATATGAACACAAAATCTCAAACTATAATTAACTCTAATTGATAAGGCATATAAACAGACTGCTTTCCTTGTGATAACAAATAACATTGAGAGTTTTTTTATTAACATTAATCAGTTTTTGTTTATTCTCTAGGATCATACAAATATTGATTTAGTTCCATAAATTTTCTTTCAGTTTTCTAAAACTCTTGGTCCCAAAGAAGGATCTGTATATTTCTGAACACAAGTTTTGGACCCGCATACATATTAGATGGTCAAATTAAAAAGTAGCATTTACAACAAAAAAGCTAAGATAACATGTATTAGATTGTTGGCTCCCAAACGGCTTCTAGACAATATACTATAAGCTAATTTGTTTGTTCTGTTGTTACATTTACACAAGTGTGCCAACAGGCAATACTACATAGAAACAACCCTTTTAAACACACATGGAACAAGCATAAAAATATAAATCCATACAGATGGCTTTAAATCATATTAATATATGCAGACCCTGTTTGTTTCACACACAGTTATGTTTAGGTTTATGTAGCCATTCTATATAATAGGGATAGGTACCAATGAATTAGAGGATAAGAGATGTCTGAAGGTTGCAGGAAAATAATCAAGTTCCATCTTTCTCCTAAAATGATCCAAGCTTTTCCCTAAAAATTACTAATTTTCTTCTTCTCGCCTCTCAAACCTAGATGGCTTTAGTTTAGACTGTAGCTTCTGGACAACATTTCTGCATAAAAACATCTCAGTAAATGGATTTAAAGCAGGTGCATTCTCCCCAAAACAACTAACATTAAAGAAAGGTATTCTTTTTCCTTAAGTCAAAATATGCTTCAGCGATAAGGATATATTTGCCTTAGCTTTACTGAGGATTCAAATTCAGTATGTACCATACTGGCAAGTTTTGAATGACTTCAGTAAAGTTATAACAGTGTGTTAAGATTCACTGCTAGCTGAAAACAGGAAATAGAACTATGAGAAATAGGCAAAGCTAAAGATCACAAACTTCCAGGATGCAATCCAAAAAACTTTCAATAATATTAAGGCCAAGTTATTTTCCACTAACATCTGAAAAGCTTGGAGACATGATAAATCTATCATGTAGAAATAATACTTACTTTAAAACTTCTGTATACCCTTTAGCAGCAGCTACATGAAGTGCTGTACCACCAGATTTTGCATGCCTGACATCATTTATACGGCCACTGTTAAGCCACTGTCTAGCATCTCTAAGCATTATTCGTTCTTCTTCTTTTCGAGCTGCCTCTACATCAACCCCTAATTGAAAAGACAGAGAGAGAGAGAGAGACACTGTTTCATTTCAAACAAACTCATTACCTGATAATTTGTGCACATAGCAATAAAAACAATGCTGGCTAAACAATACAATATCTATACTGAGGTAAATGTAAAGTGGTTCTTTGACTATACACCTTGAGAAAGTGAGCAACATCCATTTTAACATAAGTACATTATTCTACATACATAAAGACTTATAACAGTATCATTCATATAAAGTACCACATACAGTTTTCTAAGGAAGGGCAGAAAATAAAGAGTAGTTTAGATTGCTTTATTGAAATGTGAATGCATAAAGTTAATAAAAGGATGCTGAAGTCAAAATGAGAATATTACCAATCTTTTCTACAGCATTGTTCACAAATACATGTCAAAGCACTTTCTGGGGGGGGAGGGTGTCAGCATCATTTTCCCCATGTACGTAGGAAACACTCTGGCACAAGCATTTTAATTGACTAGCTACAGTTCAGAGAAAGACAGAAGACCATAATAGGAAAACAGATGGGAGTTGTAGCTAAATAAGAGTCTGCCATTTATGTTCAATGTGAAAACTGGACTTTAGAGTAGCTGAAAGCAATACACAGAGAAAATTAGTTCAGGAAGCGTGATTATCAGAAGCTCAAATCAAAATTAGTTGACATGTAATGGAGATCTTGGGCTATTTGACTGGTGTGCAGGCCAAGTTTAGACAACACACAGTGGTGCTAAGCACTGCATCTACCACTACCTTCAGGATGCTGTTCTGGACCTCAGATGTCTACTGTTATGTACTCTGTTTCCAAATGAGATGAGAAGCACACTGTGCTAGGAACTGCACAAAACATAGGAGTCTGTCTACCAGTAAGATCTTAATATGGATGCAATAATAGATGGAGAAGAATGAAGTATTTTTCAGCCCTATTGTCCAGACAAAGTACATCAGAGATGACTTGCCCAAATCACACAAGGATTTAACTCCTATCAAGTCCCCTGTTCAGCACTATACTCACAACATCACCAGAAAGGTGAGATGCAAAGAGAAGCGAGATGCAATCTTCAAATTTGCTATTTAAATCACTGAAAAGGACAGCAACTTCAGGCTCTCTTTGATGCCTTCAAGGCAATTGTGACCAATTCCAAAAAGGTGTTTACCATGTATTTGGAGGGTAGCCAGTCAAGCCATAGTATGGAAGGTAATCACCAAAGATATAATATGGTTATGGACCATTTAGAACATACGCAAAAATTGAATCAGTGGCTGACATAGCATGAGACAGGAGGTATTCTTAGCATCAGGACAGGAAATCTGGGCAAGCTGTCTGCGATAACTATGTTATTTTTGTCTCACATATGGTATGTGGAAATGCTAAGATTATAATTATCTCACCAGGTTTTAATAAATCTAGTGCTAGAAGGTCAGAGTTAAATGTTGTGTTATGAGGGCAACAGGTTTGTTAAAATAAAGGGAACTATATGAGAACATTAGTATGTTGGCACTGCTAAACTGGTAAGAAGGAAGTGAGCTCATGTTTGGAGATTAGCATTATGGAAATTTTGCCTTATTATTTCCTTGTATTTTAAGTGTCTGAGGTGAATAAATAATACATCTTTGAACAACCTTAACAGTTAACTTTTTGTAAGATTAATTATACTATAGCTGATCTCTAACAAAAAAAATGCAGCTAAAACAGCACACAATAATGGAAAAACTGAACGAGAATAAAATGTCTAAAACCAAACAGCACAAGGATTTTAGACAGATTGTAATTACCTGAGTAATTTAGCTCGGACACCAAAGTTAAACATCTTTTTTACAACAGTCACCATGTGGTTTTTAATGACCACAAGTTGGACAACATGGCAATTTGTTTTATGACAGTATATAGCAATATGCTGTTTCCTTACCTGTAACATCAACTTATTTTTCTATACCTCTTTCTCTAGCAATCTAAATTATATGTTTCATAAAGTATTTCAGCAATACAGTTTTCTCTTTGCATTTATTATACAGTGAAATTATTATGCTAAAGTTGACATTCCTATGGCAACAAATATGGAAATCAAGATTTAATTGCAGAATAATGTAGAAAAAGATACTTGTTGGAATTAGAAGTCTTTTTCAGACAATCTATGATGATACTTAATATTAAGAGTAAGTTTATTAATACTTTATAAAAGGTCAATAAATTATAGCTCTTGCTAACAGGAATAGTATGTATTATGAATGGTCATAACTCATCAGTAATAGATCTTACAGATTTATAAGCAGTCTACTGAATTTTTCAACATAATTACTGACTAAAACAAAAACGTATGCTCAGCTTACTTTTATAAAGGATTAATAAAATCTGGTGGTAACCACAATAATACAAACTCAAAAGCACAATGAAAGCCTGCCTACCCAGGAGGCTGAAATTTATAAGCTACTTGAACATACAAGAAACAGTTGGTGCCTTGGAAGAGCTGACATGGGAAGTTTAGGATGCTTCCATTTCTGAACATGGGAACAAAGGATGTGAAGACCATAAACACCAAATCTCGGGTGGACTGATTTAACACAAAATTATTTAAATCATTAAATAAAAAACTGTTTAAATCCTCAATTTTAAATGTATATTGCATTTGTACTTTTAATGTTAATAAATTCTCAGTTAGGAACCATAAATACATGCTGATTTGCAACTAAATGTAACTCTTACATGTTGCTTCTTTTTACTTATGAGGAGGGTATTCGATAAATGCAGCTTCATTGCTGCAGTGTGCCTGGTGAAGACACTCTGTGCCAAAAGGAGAGAGCGCTCTTCTGTCGGCATAACAAGACCACCTTCACGAGAGACAAACTACGTCAGTGGAAGAAGCTGTCAACACAAGCGCTTTTGTTGATGTAACTTATGTTGCTCGAAGGATAATTTATTCATACCCCTTAACAATAAATTCTGCCAACATAAGCTGTAGTGGAAACACAAACTATCTATACATATTTATTTAAAAGATTTAACTTTTTACTAATTAAAATTTTACTTCTTATTTCTGGATGTAAATTCAAATTCAAGTACAAATTGTGCAAACAGAGCTGTAATTTTTTTTTAATAACTAACACTACCTTAAATGGGTACTTAATAGAATTATCAAAACATGTTATTCACTTAAAAATTATGGATTTTATTAAACAAAGGAAGTAGTATCTGTAGTTAGCGAATTTAATTTCATTTCTGGTCACCGTATCCCTCAATATCTTAGAAGTAGTTCATCTACCAGAAAAAAGCTGCTGCTTTCAAAAACTGTTCTGGTATTGCAACAAACTCTGGTTTCAAGTGCTTAAATGATTTGCATGACCTTCTTTAAAACTTGGCAAACACGTACTTCTTAACATTAAAATCAATTTATTAATCAGATTATAAATAAATTTAAGTCGTAACACAGCTTGCCAATTTCAAGTTAATGTAAAGCATTTTTTTCCAAAATGCACTGTATTTTAATATGCCCCATTTAAATAAAAAACAATTATTTTCATCTACCCCATCCAAATACTGTCAAAACATTCTCTCTCTTCTCCACCTGTAGCATCAGCATTAACTAGACAGAACTCGGTAAATACTGAATTTCTTCACTCACACTCTTTGCCTGTGAAGAGGCCCCCCCATATTCACTTCTCTTGCTGTGAGGAAAAGGAGTAAAATTTGGTCACCTACTTTCTCTCCAGACAAAGTTGAGGTATAATCGTTGCACAGCTCCTTGCTCTACCCAAAACACAGTGGTGCTTTGCACACGGCCTAGCTTTTCTTGCCTTCATTTCTTCTT
Organism: Carettochelys insculpta; assembly: GCF_033958435.1. Taxonomy (NCBI): domain Eukaryota; kingdom Metazoa; phylum Chordata; order Testudines; family Carettochelyidae; genus Carettochelys; species Carettochelys insculpta. The sequence goes on along the minus strand of NC_134137.1, from coordinate 304,315,209 downwards.
AGTTTAAACCACTTGTTTGCAGCCTCTGCTTTCCACACTTATGTCTATTGTTTTCATTCAAAGTTTTCTTCCTTTGCTTTCAGGGTCTTTCACTGAAAAATTATCCTAAACCTTTTTTCCAGGAGAGGACCTTGAGACTTTGCTATTTTTCTTGCTTCTTCAACCCTTTTTGTATATTTCTCATTTTGTCATGCTCTGCAGCCTTTCTTTGATAAATTTTAGTATCTAGCTGGGGCAGAACCAGAGTCTCCCAGGCAGGCAAATTAAACTAAACAGGTAAATTACAGAACAACAAGAAGTCCTGTGGCACCTTATAGACTAAAAGATATTTTGGAGCATAAGCTTTCTTGGGCAAAGACCCACCTGGAACCAGGATGGGAGGTATACTGGAAAATTATAAATTCTGCTCTTCAACTTATGCTAAAGGTGGGGGTGCTGCCAGAAATTAAGAGAAGAACAAAAGAAAAGAGACAATGACTGACTTGGTAAATCTATAAACAAAGAGACTATGGGGGAGAAAGGAGGGAGAATGATGGGAAAAGGAAAAAACAAAAACACCCCACCAATCAGCACACATTTAAAATATCTGAGTTTTAAATTGTGAAATGCATAATGTGATGGCATCACTGGACTGTGTAGAAGTTGTGAAGATATATGTTACTACACGCAGTTTCTTGTGGGCCAAGTATCTGTATTCCGAAGGCAAGTTCCATTCTGGCAGTTCCTGCAATTCTCTTAGAGCCTATGTGGCCAAGGAACAATTTATTAACATCAGGTCCTGAGCTAGTAATATTATTTACTTTAAATTACCCAGAATTTATGTGAGTGGTTCAAATACCACAGTGATAGGCCTACATAAAACTTCATATACAGATTTAAAAAATATCGCAAGAAACTTGCACAAGTCCATCTTCAATAAGCCATTAAATATATATACCAGCATTTACAAAATTGTGTGTTACTATTGAGTGTTCATCATTAGCTCCAAGTCTGAAAGAAAGCCAAGCACCAAAGGATTTGTAGTTTCTAACAGCTTATTTGTAAAGTGCTTGGCAACTCTGATAACATTACTAGTCCTCTGGGACAGGAAGTGCTACTGCAGGCTCCCTTCTCAAACCACCTCTCTCCCACAGCCCCAGCCTGCATCAGGCCAGGAGAAGTACAAGTCTGCCTTGGCCACAGCCCTGCGATGGATTAATCCAGCCCTGGATGTGGCAGCCCATCTGGAACCTTCCCATGATACACTAGAGGTTAGGACCTATTGTTTGGGAAACTGATCAAAAGTGGTTAAGGCAAAAACAGTTAAGGCAAAAGCCTCTCAGCAGATGCTAAAAATGACACATTTGGAAGAGTGCAAATACTGCCATTAGCTCCACTGTCAAAACTGAAAACAACATAGATATTTAATGCACTATACGATAAAACATTTATGAACCTTGTGTTTTGTCACAACTCAGAGATGCTTTGCCCTTGACCCTGAACAGAATGTAAAAATGAGGAGTGCTCACAAATTTAGAAAGTTATTTAAATTATTTAAACAGATTACAGTACACTTTAGTTTCAACACAATTTAAAATACAATTTAAATAATTTTAAAATAAATGTATTTAATAAAATAACAGATTTAAATAAAAACAATTTAACACATTAATTTTTATTTACCCTATCTTCAGGGTACGAGTCAATGCATACTTTTTTTGCTTAATTCTTAAATCTATATGCTTGTTTTTTTCCCCCCTTCTTTTTTTTATTTTACTTTTAACCATTTGGTTGTTAATATTCTTTTGGCTGCAACAGTTATAATTCTTTTAATATCACCTGTGGTAAGCAGCTTATGATCTTTGACACCTCATTCTGACAGCAGGAATTATTTTTAAAACCTTAATGAACAATGCTAATATCTGGTAAAGTTTATTTTATTTTGTTTACCAAAAAGAATACACACAAATAATTCATCCTTGTAGATGCAGCAAAAGACTCGACTAACTAAACTTTTGTTTACGTTTCACTTTCTTTACTGGTGATAATACAACTGCAGACATGATACTTATATTTCATTATTCACTGCATGCTTGCCCCATTTACAATATGCCAAAGTCCTGATCCTGCAAACACAGGATCAACTTTTTGTACTAATAGTCTCCCTGGTAAAATTAGCTCATCTGTGTGTTAATTTACTCATATTCATATTTCCTACATAAAAGCCCAAGACCTCTTCCCATCAGCACAAAAGAAGGGTTCCAATGACAGCGAGGGAGGAAGTTCATAATTTAAAAAGAGAACACGCTGCCCCGAAGACCTCCATTTTTGTTTTGTTCAAGGTTAGTCATATACGTATAGATCGAAGAAACTTCAAATTAGACATGGATTGACAACTTTTTTTTGATGACCAAGGAAGAATTTTAGACATGTTAGTACAACTAACCATCTTCTGTACCACATGACAGTAATAGTTACAGAGGATTTCCAGCTTTTATTATTATTCAAGAGGTGACACAAACAGGACAGAGACCGAGACAACAAGTAGTCCTGTAGCACCTTATAGATTAACATATATTTTGGAGCACAAGCTTTCGTGGGAGGGTCTTTGCCCACAAAAGCTTATGCTCCCAAATATCTGTTAGTCTCTAAAGTGCCACAGGACTTCTTGTCGTTTTTGAAGATACAGACTAACCTGGGTACCTCTCTGATACCTGTCACCAAACAGGACAGAGTAACTTTCACAATCAATAGTAAAAGAGAGAAAGCCATGCTGGTCTATATACGATCAACAAACAAAAGCAGTCAAGTAGCACTTTAAAGACTACCAAAATAATTTATCAGGTAAGCTTTCATCAGACAGACCCACTTCTTCAGACCATAGAATACTGGTATGGCGATGATCTGAAGAAGTGGATCTGTCCCATGAAAGCTTAACTAATAAATTATTCTGTTAGTCGTTGAAGTGCTACTTGACTGCTTTTTTGTTTTCACAATCAAGTTTTCACAAACACAAGAAGAGGGTGAGAGTCAGAAAGAGATGTGCCAATTTAGTTAAGTTTGGTCCTGCTTTTAGCAGGCAGTTAGACTCAATAACCTCCTGAGGTCTCTTCCAACCCTATGATTCTAATTTAAGTAAAACATCCTGGCTGTGTCTACATGGGCACAAATCTTCGAAATAGCCATATTTCAAAGATTACTAATGAGGCGCCGAATTGAATATTCGGTGCCTCATTAGCATTAGGATGCTTCCGGCTCCGGCGCTTCAAAAGCCCCAGTTTCAAAAGCGCGTGGCTCAGCGTGTCTACATAGGGGGTCCTTTTCGAAAGGATCCGCACCTTTCGAAATCCCCTTATTCCAAACAGGGGGCGGGATAAGGGGATTTTGAAACGTGCTGGGTCCTTTCGAAAAGGACCCCCGTGTAGCCGCGCCAAGCCGCACGCTTTTGAAAGCAGCGCTTTCGAAGCTCCACGGCCAGAAGCGTCCTAATGCTAACGAAGAGCTGAATATTCAATTCAGCGCCTCATTAGTAATCTTCGAAATGGCCATTAGTATGGCCATTTCGAAGATTTGTGCCTGTGTAGACACTCCCCCTGTGTTACAACTGGCACTAAAATGGGAGATGAACTTTTCACATCATAGAACAGGAAAAAGAAAAACTTAGAGATGCTTCAAAATACATAGCCCCACTATATGTACAGAAATTAGAATGCAAAACATGTTTTATATTACCTTAAATGGAATTTCCTTTGCTTTTGTTTTCAAACCTCTGTACTGAGTGCAGAGGAGGTAAACATAAAACCAAACTCACTGTTTCTCAGACATGTAAAGTACTTTGGCCATATGGCCCATAGATGGCAATGTGGTGCCTCTCAGGACAGCAATATTTAAGAATTTACAAAGCTCGTTAGGCTACCTGAGGTAAAGTTCACAATTCAACAATTGTTACTAGAACAGACAGACTCAAAGTATCAGCTAAATGCTTTAAACTTCATCAGCAAAATGTTTATACAGTCATTAAGTAGATCTATAATATGTTGCTCAGCAAGCATTTTCTAACAATATAAATTTCAAAGCCAAATCACTGTTTCACCATCCGAACAATATAAAGACATATTTTATACGTACACTATGAAAAAATCACTTTTTATTTCACATAGTAAATATGTCTAAATATAAGCATTGTTCTGTGCCTTGTATGCATATAAACTAGTTGAGTCAAATGCTACATTTAGCTGAGATCCTCCCCAAGAGAAAATAAATATACACACACACACACCCTATAATTATTATTTATATTGTAAGATAATTATATAACCCTCTGTCAAATAGAAATCATCTCACTATTATACATTGCAGAACTATTGTGATAGAGCAATTTTAACCACCTACCTCACCTGGCATCTGCTCACCAATTCATTTCCACAGAACTTACTCTTAGCTTTTCAAAACCCACAACTAAACTTCAAGCCCCTAGGCCTCTCTCTGCTCTTGTCCTCACATAGCAGGTAATCAGAAGACAAAGGTCACCTTCTCAGGGCTAAACTTCAAAAGGCTGAATTCCTGAATAGCTAGAAGGGGGGCAGTATTTGCATACCTTAGAGAGTTCCCTAGAAAATACAATGAACTGCTAAGATATTTAAAGTTAATCCAATAAGGCTTGAAGGATATTGTAGGAAATTGCTATATCTATCACAGTCATATTTTTATAAGTCTTGTGGCAATGCAGAGGGAAGCTTCATACCACTGGACAATGAAGGTTTCCAGTTTTTCAGAAGGATTTAGTATTCAGTTCTAGATCTATAAGTGCCAAAGATACCAGATGTAAAATCCTAACATTCCCAAGTACTGTAGAAGCTTTAGGAGCTATGGGACTCATGGGAACTAAGACATTAGTCCACAGATTCAGAGAGATGAGGAAAGGCATACTAATAAAAACATTTAAACAAAAACTTTAAAACACGGATAACTTTCAATACATCATGTGACACGTGAATAGAACATGACTGTTCATTTCAAATCACTGTACCAAACATTCACTCGGATTAACTTTCATAGTCCAACCCTGGTTTTGCCACTCATAAGTGGCCTTCCAAATTCATGTTGCTAAAACTTTAAATCACAACCTTATGTGCTGTGTGTATTATCCATAATTTACCTTTTGGTGAAGGGTATAAACTACATGTTATACTGGGATTTCAAAATTAAAAATATTAAACCAATAAACCATACACTGTATCACTTGCGGTCAAATCATTGTCAAAGGTAACAGTCCTTATTCAGAATCAGGAAAATCTGTCAGAAAATATTTATCCAATTACTCATTTGCACTGATCATCACAATCTTCACCCAGAACTTTGAAGGCAAGACCATTCCTTCTCCTCCCCACCCCAACCTCCAATAAGTAGAGTACTAAGCCCTTTCCCTACTGAAGAGGCAAGACAGCCCATTAGTTCTGTAGAAGAAATGGTTACTCTCGTGCAGTAACAGTAGTTGATATGTCCCCCCTCCCACATGCCACAGTAAGTGCACTAGTGCCACCTGTTGAATAGTAACAGAGAGTAAGCCATGCTAGTCTATACACTATCAAAACAAAAAGCAGTCAAGTCTTTAATGTGCTACTTGACTGCTTTTTGTTTTGATAGTGCCACCTGTGTCTGTGATTGGAGATTCCTCATACCAGCATCCATTCAGCAAATGCACGTGTTGCAGGCAGTTTTATACTCTGTGTCGTTGTTATATAGTACTTCAACAAGATCTGCCCTCAATTAATTCTCTACCCACAAAGTTCCAGAGCAGAGGGGAAGGAAGGTAGACAATAATGGGACACCAGTAAGGACACTTCTCAAGAAAACCACAATTACTGTTCAAATTGACTAATTATTTCTACTTCTGACAGATCCTGTACTCTGGTACCAAGCAGTTTTTTCTGAAGCTGCATCTGCACTACAAGATAAATTTAAATTTAAGGCACTTAGCTCGATACTACCACATGACTGTCTTCACTCTAAATACCACTAGTTTGATTTAGGGAGCACTAATGTCAGCATCACAATATCGTCAGTACCTGATGGGTATAGCCTCAAGCTCGAATTCAAAAGTTAGATGAAAGACCAATGTGGAAGTTTCAAATCTTAAAATCACATTTATTAGCCTCCAGAGGTGTCCCGTATGTGACCCACAATGGACCTCAGTGCTCCGCTCTGGCTGGTGCTCTCCAGATGCGCAGGAATTAAGTAACTGGAAGACTGAATTTCAAATCGGGACAAGGAAGCCTGTGGCTGTGGGGTCATGTTTCTATGAGAGCCTGAGAAATGTCTTTTCTCTTAGCACTCTGAGCTTATCTACCCTTACATATAGCGCCTAAACAGAATTTGAGGTGCTGTCTCTACACTTGTTATTTTTTTTCCTGTGCTGCCCGGCACCAGTCGCTGCCCCACCACACCATGCGGCAGCAAGACTGTTGTGGGTGGCGGGGGGTCATGCTTGCATAAGAGGCCAGAGAACTTCTCAGTGGTTTATATTTGTGTTTGAACATCCCATCCCTCCCCCACAAGTGCCATGCTGTCGGGGTCTTTCCAGCACTCCACCACATCACATGGGTAGCCTCCAACCCAATAAAAGAATGTGCCCACTGTTCGGTGCTGACCATGCTGCCAGGCAGCACCATGTCCTGGCTTGCACGAGGTTAGGGCTCCAAGGGTGGGAAAGATTTTCGGGGGCTTGCTACTATGGGTAGAAGCCTCCCCGGTGGCTAAGCTACTCGCACTGCTAGCAATGGACCCGTGGGGTTTGCTGCTGCCAGGGGGAGGGGGAGTCTCTCCTGGTAGCTAAAATACTAGAAGGGGACTACTCCAATTACTCCAACATTTCCACCGACTCTGCAGCCGCAGACCACAGCCCCCCCCACCTCCCCTGCCAAAAATATTTTCAGGGGCTTACTGCCCATTGCAGACATCTGCTGCTTTGATATTTCCATTAGAAAATGTTAGGAAAAACATTTCTTATCTGTCTTCATGCTTTGACCCCCCCACAAAAACACAGCAAATGGTGGGTGGAGGGACAGCTGAGATTCCTGTTTCCATTACAATTTCAGTGTATGAGATTCCACTGCCATCTCCTGTGTTGGCAATGTCTGTGTAATGAAGGGGGAAACAAAAATCTTTTTTCCTAGGCTTTTCTATCCTCTTTCTTTTAACTTTGTACCCCCTTCACATAGGGAAGAGTGGGTGGAGGGCCAGTTGAGAACACAGTCTTGGTCCCTGTGCTGTTTTCAGTGTGGGGGAGGGGTGGGGTGGAGGGGAGACAGTCAGTGGGTAGCCAGTTAAGAATAGTGCACCAGAAAGCCAAATACCCTCCCCTCAGAAACTCTTTTTTCAAAAACTTTGCTATCATCTCTTTCTTCAAGCTTTTCATGGTCCCTGTATTATTTGCAGGGACTGGATGCAATCACAGGAGGAGAGAGTCAGTGGCAGCTAACTGAGAATTCTGTTAAAGAAAGATTTCTGTTCATTTTGCCATCTCTGTGGGTGCCCTACTTTTCCTTCTTTCTGACAGGAAAAATGGGTGTTGGCTAAACATGGGAGGGGAATGAGGAAAATGCAGTGTGGGAAGATGATGTCAAAGATCAGCAAACACACCCAGAATGCTACAAGGGATGAGGAAACTGTGGGAGAGGTTCCCACAAAGTACTACTACAACAGTCAATGTTTGCCAATTTAGTATGGCAGCAATAAGTCGACTTTGTGAGGCACACACAGGGAGTTGAGGATAGCCAAAATCAAATTTATGAATTCCAGAGTTACAAAATCGATATTAATAAATTTTATTTTATCTCATAGCATAGACACAGCCTAACAGAAAGGGGCCTTCAGAGTCGAGTCCATTATGGAGGAAAATACTGCCAAGCCAAACAAAGTATCAGAGGCAGAGTTATGATTTACAACATTGTGTTCAGTGAACTTAGGTACAGATGCCTAAATAGTCACTTTACCAATTTCAACAATTGGCAAATTCTTGGAAAAGGCACATCAAAACAGCAACAGACCTTGCAGAATGAGCACATATTACCCACAAGTGGGTGAATATTCTAAGACTTGTAAGAAGAGCTAATGAAGCCTGGGTTCCACGAGGAAAGTCTTTGGTTACAGACTGTCAACCATTCTGACCTATCTGCTAGCTAGATTACATGTCCTATTTGTCCTTCTCCTGGGTTTTGTCCAATCTAGATAGAAAGCCAGGCCTTTCCTGATGTCAAGGGTGTGCAGCAGAGCCTCCTGGTGATTTAGATGTTGTCTGCGATGGAAACCCTCTGAAGAGTGTGTCCCTGGTTTGCCAGGTGGAGAATTTATCTCTTTAAAAAAAAAAAAAAGTAATGGTCATGGGAACTTCAGCTGCTCTGGTGCCACTGACTCTTCATTCAGGTATCCCACACATGGTTACACATAAGGCAGCAAAACCATAGGCCAAGAGAGAGGCCATCAGTACTGTTGTTGGACTGGTGTACAAGAAGAGCTCCTTTGAGAGTAACTGAAAAAAGAAAGCCTTTGGACAAGGAAAAAAAATTATCTCAATCTTCTCCTAATTCATGTCCAATGACTCTCACAATTGGATTTGTAGATAATAAAACTAATTTGGACCACTATGAAACAAATGTCCTTTGTGAATATAAACTTTGGGTAGATATGTGGGCTGTTAGCTTTTTATGGTATGAGGAGTACATTTCCTCAGTCATATTTCAGATTCTTCTTTCTGGGCTCAAATTTTAGAAATAAGAAAAGGAAAGTTCCATAACACCTGAGAATTACTCAGACTTTTCTTGGGTACTTCCAATTCTTTAAAAAAGTTGAAATCAGAGATAACATACCTCCTTAGAAATAAAACGGAAGAAATTTCCTGTGACTGGGAGAGGAGCACTGTATGTGTGTCCTCAGGTCTGATTTTGTGAAAAAAAATGTGTATATGAACCTTGTGTTTAAGATCCTTTCCAAAGAGCTCAAGTTACTTTAACTATTAATGAGTCCCCAGAACATTTAAATGATAAACCGGCATGCCCATGCTGGTAAAACATTGGGGTAAAAATGCATACGTACTGAGGAAATTGACCATGAATCTTGGCACCTAGGGTAGTGGGATGACAGGGCGCATATGTCAAAAATGGTATCAGAATGGAAGCGTATGCCCCAGTAGTGTGCCTGAGAGTACAACAAGTGACAACGTCTAGACAATGCTCAGAGCCAGCTGGATGCTTGGAAGCATATGGAATCAAAATACAGTATCAAAATACTGGATTCCAATACAGCAGTATATGTGTTCCGCAGTAATTCTTTTAAAAACAAAAGTTGAAAACAACTTTCAATTATTTATGGAAATTAATTTTTAAAATATACTTGAGTTTAAAAGGTAATACTAGACTGCTATATTCAACATTACCTTGTCTGTTTACTTCATTTTGAAGCAGCTCTTCCATTGCCTCTTCCTCAGCAATATCTAATGGAGTGTCTCCTTCACTATTAACAGCTCCCACATGTGCTCCTTGACTAATTAAATACCTGTAACAGAAGGAAAAAAGAAAACGTTGGAAGCTAAACAAAACATGGTGAGCATCAGATTAATAAAGGTGGTAACGGTGGAAGAGTAACAAAAGCTGTTAGGACCAGAAACTACAACAAAATATTGTATATGCAACAATACATATACAATAAAAATAAGACAACAGGTTTACCTACAAGTGTTAGCTACGGCAGACTTTCACATAAGATGAATCTTTAGATATATGAGGACAAACTCTGTAGTTAACCAATGAAAAACATTCAGTCATGTACTCATAGGTATCTTCAAGACTTGGAGACACAAAAAAGACAATCCCATGGTAAATGAAAGGTTTCCCTGATGAAGGTAGGCGCACCTATAACAGGATTTAAGTTTTCAAAAAACACCCTGACCTTTCTAGTATTTCTGCTGCAATGATAAAATTTAGAAGGTTGATACATTATACCCTGCAGAACTGTGAAATGTGTCTCCAATGCAGCCAACTGTCCTTAACTTGGACAAGCAGGAGAAAAATTAACCAGACTGCTTAGTTTCACTATCATTCTATACATGAGGCTTTAAGTCAGAGGTTCTCAAAACTGTGGTCCACAAACCACTGGTGGTCTGAAAGCTCCATTCCAGTGGTCCATGGAACCTTTCTAGGCTCTAAGACAAAGGCCTTGTGAACTGATGCTGCAGCGACTGATCCGCTGGCTATTGATTTATCATGTGTGCTTAGACATGATGAATCACTCTCTGAGCATGCTCCTGTCGAAGATGGCACTCCATCAAAATGAGAAGAGTAGACAGCATCAATGGGAAAGCAGTTCTCTCTGACCATATCATACAAGAGATGCCACACCAAGTATGTCAAATTCAGCTATGCTATTGAAGGCCTCACGTAATACAGATAAGACCTAAAAGTACCCCAAGTGAGTCTTAAGTAGCAAGTAGTGCTAGGCTTTCTGGGGTTTTGCTAAGTGTTTTTATGGGATAAATTACTTTATTTGCAAGCTCTCTGAAGCAGGAATCAAGTCTGCAAACTCCAAGCATGTTATCAAAACAAAAAGCAGTCAAGTAGCACTTTAAAGACTAGCAAAATAGTTTATTAGGTGAGCTTTCGTGGGACAGACCTACTTCTTCAGACCACAGCCAGACCAGAACAGACTCAATATTTAAAACACAGAGAACCAAAAACAGTAAGCAAGCAGGACAAATCAGAAAAAGATAATCAAGGTGAGCAAATCACAGAGTGGAGGGGTGGGGGGGGAACTGATCTTCCCCCCCCACCCCTCCACTCTGTGATTTGCTCACCTTGATTATCTTTTTCCGATTTGTCCTCCTTGCTTACTGTTTTTGGTTCTCTGTGTCTTAAATATTGAGTCTGTTCTGGTCTGGCTATGGTCTGAAGAAGTAGGTCTGTCCCACGAAAGCTCACCTAATAAACTATTTTGCTAGTCTTTAAAGTGCTACTTGACTACTTTTTGTTTTGATAGCGTATAGACTAGCACGGCTTACTCTCTGTTACTATCCAAGCATGTTAATGTGCTTCAGGGCTTATAAAAGCTCAGTGAATTCACTGAGTTTGAGAGTTGGTGACATCCACAATGTGAAATCAGGAGAACTATGCTGCTACAGTGCCCTGCTGAACTTGCACAGTGTGGGTAAACATTCATATTTAAAATACCCATAACTAAACAATGTTTTACTTTCACGTGTATTTTCAATGCTGTCACTTGTTTGTTTGCAGTTTTATTTTGCTGTTTGTGTTGCTTAATTACTTATTTTTTATTGTTCTCTGTGTGAAGTATTAATCAAAATTATAATGGACAGCTCAGAAAAACAGAATAAACCTGAGTGAATGGCTTTTATTGTCCTTTCCAATAACAGAAAAACCTATCTGAATGAGAACATGACTATTTCTAAGAGAGACTCCATTTTGTTCAGCATCTTAAAGCTGAGCTACCTGTTCCCAACCCTCCCACCGTGGTACTAGGAAACTGCTATGCTGTACTTGATACAGCAGACAAGGAATCACCCCATACAGCAGAGGAGAAGCCTAGTACCCCTAAGGCTGGGAATTCAGCTGCCACCACTGTGAGGACGAAATGTAGAGTAGTGGTGGTGGTCAGCGATTCTCTTCTGAGGGGGACAGAGGCGTCCATCTGTCGCCCTGACATTTCATCTCAGGAGGTACGTTGCCTACCGGGAGCCCCTATCCAAGACGTGTTGTAGAGGATTATCCGGCTCTCTACTACCCCATGCTACTCATCCATGTGGGCACTAACAATACTGCGAGGCGTAATACTGAGTGGATCAAGAGTGACTACAGGGCTCTGGAAGTACGGGTGAAGGAGTTAGGGGGTGCAGGTGGTATTCTCTTCAATCCTTCCTGTCAAAGGTGGGGCTGAGGCAGAGACAGGTGCATCCTGGAGGTGAATGCCTGGCTGCGTAAATGGTGTCACCAGGAGGGTTTCGGCTTCCTCGACCACAGGATGCTATTCCAGGAAGAACTGCTAGGCAGAGATGGCGTTTACCTTTCAAGGAGAGGGAAGACCCTATCCAGACAGACTGGCTAAGCTAGTGAGGAGAGCTTTCAACTAGGTTTGACAGCGACAGGGGAGCAAAGCCCACGGGTAAGTAGAGCAGATGGAGCCCTGGGAGATGGGTCAGAAATGGGAGGGAGCAGAGATTATAATGGCAGAGAAAAAGGAGGGTCAGGGCAAAACTGGGAGGCAAGATCAAATCAATAACTTAGATGCCTATATACAAATGTAAGAAGTATGGGTAATAAGCAGGAAGAACTGGAAGTGCTAATAAATAAATACATACAACTATGACAGTGTTGGCATCACAGAAACTTGGTGGGATAATACACATGATTGGAATGTTGGTATGGAAGGGTACAGCTTGCTCAGGAAGGACAGACAGGGAAAAAAGGGAGGACATGTTGCCTTATATATTGAAAATGTACACACTTGGACTGAGGTGGAGATGGACATAGGAAACGAATGTGTTGAGAGCCTCTGGATTAAGCTAAATGGGATAAAAAACAAAGGGTGATGTCCTGCTGTGAGTCTACTACAGGCCACCTACCCAGGTGGAGGAGGCTTTTTTTAAAGCTACTAACAAAATCACCCAGGGCCCCAGATTTGTTGGTGATGGGGGACTTCAACTATCCAGATATATGTTGGGAAACTAACACAGCCACACACAGATTATCCAGTAAGTTCTTGGACTGCATTGGAGACTTGTTATTTCAGAAGGCTGAAAAACCTACCAGGGGGTAATCTGTTCTAGATTTGATTTTAACAAATCGGGAGGAACTGATTGAGAATCTGAAAGTGGAAGGCAGCTTGGGTGAAAATGATCATGAAATCATAGAGTTCACAATTTTAAGGAAGGTTAGAAGGGAGAACAGCAAAATAGAGAAAATGGATTTCTGGAAGGCGGATTTTGGTAGGGTGGGGTCCCGTGGGAAGCAAGACTGAGGGGAAAAACAACGGAGGAGAGTTGGCAGTTTTTCAAAAGGGACATTATTAAGGATCCACAAGCAAGCTATTCCACTGCGCAGGAAAAATAGAAAATATGGCTAAAGACTGCCTTGGCTTAACCAGGAGATCTTGCATGACCTCAAAATTAAAAAGGAATCATATCAAAAATGGAAACTAGGACAAATTACAAGGGATGAATATAGGCAAACAACACAGGAAAGCTGGAGCAAGATTAGAAAGGCAAAGGCACAAAATGAGCTCAAATGAGCCAGGGGCATAAAGGGAAACAAGAAGGCTTTTTATAAATACATTAAAAGCAAGAGGAAGACCAAGGACAGGGTAGGACCATTGCTCAGCGAGGAAGGAGAAACAGTAATGGGAAACATGGAAATGGCAGATATGCTCAATGACTTCTTTGCTTCGGTCTTCACTGAGAAGTCTGAGGAAGGAATGCCTAACAGTGAATGCTAGTAGGAAAGGGGTAGGTTTAGAACATAAAATACAAAAAGAACAAAGGTAAAAATCACTTCAGAAAGTTAGATGTCTGCAAGTCACCAGGGCCTGATGAAATGCATCCTAGAATACTCAAGGAGCTGATGGAGGAGGTATCTGAGCCATAAGCTATCATCTCTGGAAAATCTTGTGAGACAGGAGAGATTCCAGAAGATTGGAAAAAGGCAAATATAGTGCCCATCTATAAAAAGGGGAATAAGAACAACACAGGAAACTACAGACCAGTCAGTTTAACTTCTGTGCCAGGAAAGATAATGGAACAAGTAATTAAGGAAATCATCTGCAAACACTTGGAAGGTGGTAAGCTGACAGGGAACAGCCAGCGTGGATTTGCAAAGAACAAATCATGTCAAACCAGTCTGATAGCTTTCTTTGATAGGATAATGAGCCTTGTGGATAAGGGAGAAGCGGTGGATGTGGTATACCTAGACTTTAGTAAGGCATTTGATAAGATCTCACATGATACTCATCAGTAAACTAGCCAAATACAACTTACACAGGGCTACTATAAGGTGGGTGCAAAACTGGCTGGATAACCTTACTCAGAGAGTAGTTATTAATGGTTCTCAATCCTGCTGGAAAGATATAAAAAGTGGGGTTCCGCAGGGGTCTGTTTTGGGAGCAGTTCTGTTCAATATCTTCATCAACGATTTTGATATTGGCATACAAAAGTATGCTTATTAAGTTTGCGAGGAGGGGTTGCTGTACACTGAACCATGAACTTACCAGATACACGGGTTTTACAGCTTATTACAAAAAATTGCAACACGCTGATGACTCCTCTCACTTAACTGTCCACTGCTTTTTACATTATGCCTACAGTTTATGAGAAATGTATTTTATCTGTCCCTCCTTATATTTAGCTCAGACACTCCGATTACATTCTCCAGATCTGAAGAGGAGCGCTGTGAAGCTAGAAAGCACGTCCGTTCCACTAGCAGAATAAGATATTCTGTCCCAGTAACACATAAGATATTACCCCACCAACCCTTATAGCTCAGCGCATACTATAAACAAACATTCTGTAAAAATAAAATATTACTATTAGCATTTTTGTTTTAACGTATCTGCTGATAAGTTTGAAAATACTGATCTTCTGAAAACCATGGTGTGTGTAGAATAGTGAGATTTTGCTTTCATAATAATGGCACAATTAAAAGTTTGGGATTTGCTGAAAAGTGCATTCAATTTGTGAAAGTTACTGAAGTAGAAGCTTTGAAAAGTACTCCATACATCTATGCACACTATAAATAGCTATGTAAAAGTTGTCACTTCCAACTCATTTTCCAAGCTTAAAAAAATACTTTCAGATTACATAATTTTTAATTGCCAACACTGCAAAAATAGATAACTTTTTAAACTTCAGAGAGGTAGCCGTGTTAGTCTGTATCTTCGAGAACAACAAGAAGTCCTGTGGCACCTTATAGACTAACAGATATTTTGAAGCAAAAGCTTTCGATGAAGCGGGTCTTTGCCCATGACAGCTTATGCTCCAAAATATTTGTTAGTCTATAAGGTGCCACAGACCTTCTTGTTGTTTTAAAACTTCAGTGTGTCTTTTGGATAGGGATAGAAATGACAACTGCAATTGTCCAGGTAGGGTCTGGTAGTTCATAAAAAAAAGTCAAAGATGGCACAGGCCAAGTAATTTCATTATGTTACTTCCAAAAGGCCAAAAGTTGCTGTAACTAAAGGAAAGAAGGGAAAAGATTTACCCATAAGTAGGTATACAAATTTCAAGTTACTTTTATTCTTTTAAACCCAGTTAATCCAATATTACGGAAATATCTTGAAGAAGGAAACTACTATTATACAGTTCCAATAAAATGAAAGAAACCTTTGATATCATGTCCAAGCAGTTTGTTTTCAGAAAGCCAAACCCTGAGGCGGTGAAAAGTAAACATTCAATATACAATGGAGTCACTCAAATGGTTATTAGCAAGTCTTTTCAGATTTTTAAACTCAAAGCTTTTTAGGCAAAACACTCTAAACAAGTTTTTAAATCTCCAAACTTACCATCAGATTGGACAAAACGACTATGCGCAGCACTGCATTTCATAATTGTAAATGTTATTGAACACATACCCTCCACAGAGATAAAGGACACATTTTTGGGAGATCTGTATATTCCATAAACACACATTTCTGGAGAGTTATGTTTAAAAACAAAACAAAACAAAAAACAGTCCAGTCACTGCCAAGGCTATCTTTGCATTGAGAGGTTTCAAGTATGATTTTCAAATTCCAAGTATCCATTCTTAAATGCACAACTATGTGGACTCAAATTTTTGAATCAATGAATTGTAAGTACAATTATGTACATATAGAGAAAGATCTGTCCTCCCCCACCTAGGAAAAAAGTCTGAGCACTACATGGCTTGGTTGACTCTAGAAAAGGGCATTTACCTTGAAACCCCATTCTTCTGGGGAGGTAAAACTTACTTCATGACCCATATATTTTAGGAACCCTACACTGTGTATATCCTTTGATAACTATTACATGCAGAAATTAGATAAAAGGCTCTCTTATTTTTCAAGACAGGAAATGCAAACAACTCTCCTCTTAAACAATTAAGTAAACCTGACATTCTTTGCACCTTTATTGGAAATGCATTTTAAAACCATCATTAGGGAAATAACTGGAAGATCGATACCTCTGGATCTAATATTTATTATGGACAGAGACTGGAAGAAAGTGTCACCAAGTGGAAGAATTGGCTGGGCAAATTATTCTTAAATTCAGAAAAGACCTCTTCCTGAAGCGTGTACCAGTATTCAACACGTGAAAATTAAGAGGACCGCCATATGCAACAGTCAAAGTCAGTGTTCCTGTTTTTTCCATCCATAGGCAGAATATGTTATGTCTACTAACATATGTTGTGCATCTCAAGTAGAAACACACACACACACACACACACACACACACACACACACACACACACACACTTAGTTTTAAATACTTTATTTAAAAAAAAAAAAAAGTAACCATAGGTCCAGCCAAGACAGGTTAGGAATTTTAAAACTTGCTACTCAAAGAATTAAATCCAAGTGCAAGAGAAAAGTTAAGAAATGCATTTAGTCAAAACACTACAAACAATACTGTGAAAGAATAAAATTACAGAGAACTTATGTGCATTGTGGGAAGGACCAAGTAGTAAAAAAACAATACAAATGTGTGTTGAGAGGCACGTGAGACCCAGAGACAGTGTGTGCACGTGCTGGCAGCTGCTAGGTAGGTTTCTGAGAAACTCCATGCACTAGGGAAATCTCAGGTTAAACAGTGCACTGCCACTTTAATAAAGGGACTCACCCTTCAGGGCCTTCCTGAGCCAGGCTCAGTTCCTCCTCTCATACTCTGAGAAGATGGGGCACAGGAGAAGTGGGTAGGGGAGAAGGAAGAGAGAAAGACAGATATAGTGAGGTGTTAAAGAATCTCAGACAGTGCACTGTTTCTATAAGAAAGGCAGCCAGTCCTGCCCTCTTCAGATTGCAACAGCTCAGACCTCTCTCCCACCTGCTTGTCCCCATCCCCTCTTCTGCCCTGCTCTGTGGAGTCTGGGGTACTAGAGGGCAGGGTGACACCCTGACACCAGCACTTCCTTGCCCCCCTCTACACACACACACTGCTCAGGAGCAGCTGCAGGGTGAAGCAAAGCAGAGAGAGGGCACTTGAACAGATGCTACCAGCTGTATGCACTCATCTGTTGGGCAGTGTGTGAATCTCATTGCAGCTGTACGTGCATACATGTTATAGGGGAAAAAGGTCAGGGTTTTGTATCTATAGTGCAGTCCAAGTGGAGGACACCCCTGTTATCCAACTGACAACTGAGAAACCCTCAGGGATATGCACTTTTGTTTAGTTATTTAAAGTAACCTGTAGAGTCAATGTGTCATTTACAGGCAGTGTTAGTTTTGAAGTAAGTCTAAGTGAATGTGAGATGCATAATACTGAAATCTAAAATTATTATTCCAGTGCAGGAATTCTCTTTAAATAAGAGTAACATACTTTTCTAAATATATGCTAGAAGGGAGTCACCAGTTTAACACTTCCTTAAACATTTCTCTTTGCGGTAGAGACTACATATAAGAAATCTGAGCTCAAAATCAATTTTGTGAAAAAATTATTACTGGATATCTATAGGGAGTGAAGACTGGGGAAAAAACCTATCTTCATGACTGCTGTGACATCAGTTACTGCAGAGGTACTAAGAAGAATAATGTGCTGCTTAGTTTTCAGGATTTAAGAACAAATTATGTTTCAAATCTTGGTCTATATATCACTAATTATGTTTTTTAAACAGCTTTTAGAATCATACAAAGTTCTATGAGTTTGTAGTTCACCTTTAAAGTATACTTTGCAAATCCCTTCATTTATGAACACAGGACACCAACAGGCAATCAGCCAAAATACCTGCATATACAAATAAGTTTCCTTTTATCACATTTTAAAAATTGGACGACAGAGTATTTAATAACATTACAATAGCTTATGAATGACCCCTTTTACTGTTCACTTTTCATGGGGTTTATACTTGCTTTTTAAGTCACTGCAACATGGTTTTAAGGAACATAAAACTAACAGTCAATGGGAATTATGGCATTGATTGCATTAGTAATAGGACAGAGCAAAAACCTCAGTTTCAGATTAAAAGGAAAAGTTGTTAGGAATTCTGGAAGAAGGATGAATACAATTAAAAGTATTTGTATTCTTATACACCTGAACCTCATTAAATACACATTTCTCTGGCTTGGGGAACAGCAATGCAGGAAGGTGCTTGTCTGAACGCTTTTCCCCTGCCATGAACTGCAGGCAATGTAAGCAATGTGTGTGAAGGGGTGTGCCTGGGAGCAGTGGGGAACGTGGAGCCATGTATGCCCACCCAGGACCAGGGTGGGAGGTAAAGTCCCCAAGTTCATCCCCCTCATGCCAAGACCCTGTACCCCATCCTCATGCACCCTTCCCTCCCAGACCACACCCCCCAGCACGTTTCTGAATCCTTCATTATGGTGAACACCCCCAGTCCAAATAATTCAATAATCTGGCATAGACTATTTCCTAAAATTGATGGATTAAAGAAGCTCAAGTTTACTTTTCATCTGATCTCAAAGCACTACAGCAGAGTTAAGCAACCCCCAACACGGGTGTCAACAGCGGCAAGCAAGCCGATTTTCATCGGCATGTGAGACAGGCGCTCAGCCTCACCTCTCCTCCCCCATGCAGCTGGGAGCTTGCTCAAAGCTATATACCTATGGATTAACAAAAGACCAGCTAATGCTACCAACAACCACCTAAACGGTAAAGCTCTGCATCTTCATTTATTCATTAATGAAGCTGTTGTAAGTAGGACTATTAGTGACCTCAAGAAGTATCACTGGTATTTGACTTACAAAAGTTAAAAGGTCAGTTCCAGCACTCTGCCTCAGAAAGTTTGTTGACCCCTTCACTATAGTATTTATTAAAAGACCTAGCTTTTCCACTCCTACCCACACCATTTTAATCCAAAAATTACCTTTCTTTTTTTAAACTTGAATATTTTCTATCAACACAGATAAGTGTACCTAATTCTGCAATGGTATACATACATAAAGTCAATGGACTGTCACAGGGTATAAGGCAAAACAATATTTTAAGCCCATAAGCAGCAGAGAACCAAAAATCATCTTGCCTCACTATACAATACAAAGCCAAAATGCTGTCCCATGTTAATCTCATCTAAAAGTATCCAGTCTCCCCCTCCCCCCACAAATAAACTTTACTCTAAGGTTATTTGTTTGGCTGTCAATGCTATAAAATTAAATTATAAACGTACCCATCCTGACAAATGCAGATTTTTAGGCTCTTTCTAAAAAGGCTTCTGTAAAATTCAGTTTTAAAAACAGCAATATAATTACTTTCTGCATAATAGCAAATCAATAAATTTGGAAGAATTTTAAACACACACCAATAATGAAATAAGTTATATTCCAAAACAAAAAAGTCATTAAACACCACAAATCTTTTTCTTTCTAAACATGTATCTGTGAGGTCGTGTCTACACTAGCCAAAAACTTAGAAATGACCATGCAAATGGCCATTTCGAAGTTTACTAATGAAGGGCCGAAATACATATTCAGCACCTCATTAGCATGTGGGGGAGCCACGGCACTTCGAAATTGATGCGGCTCATCCAAACGGGGCTCCTTTTCAAAACAACCCCGCCTACTTCGAAGTCCCCTTATTCCCATCTGCTCATAGGAATAAGGGGACTTCGAAGTAGCTGGGGTCCTTTCGAAAAGAAGCCCTGTCTGGATGAGCCGCGTCAATTTCAAAGTGCCGCAGCCACCTGCATGCTAATGAGGTGCTGAATATGTATTTCAGTGCTTCATTAGTAAACTTCGAAAAGGCCATTTGCATGACAATGTCGAAGTTTTTGGCTAGTGTAGACATAGCCTGAATGTCACAATATTCTTTAGGTCTATAGAAACAAAATCAGATACTTAAAAATAACCCTGAAATGTACTGAAGTGGCAGGGCTTTCTTTTGAAACTTTTAAAAAAAAAAAAAGAGAGAGAGGAAACACAGGAGGATTTTGCAGTAAATTGCTCGGGAATAGTCTTAGAAAAGCTCTATGGAATCTTACTTCCCATATAGCTTGTCTGCAGTATAAAAACACTTTGTTTCAGAGAATAAAACTGCCTCCACAAGGCCTCACCTATGTGGATCAAGAAAGTGATTAAGAGATCTAATGCAGAATTGTAAAACTCCATTATCCTGGAAGAAGTAAAACCGACAAGTCCTGAGCTGCTTCTGGGCAACGTGAAGACAACAGTAAGGGAGCTCTACTTGTTCTGCTTAGTTTTATATCTGCTGTTAATCAGGAAATCTACGAACAAAGCCAAAAATAGGTTCCGGAGTTAGTCATAAACAGATGGCCAACTAAAAATTGAGTATGGAAGGCGTAAAATAGCAGAAATGCCTCTTCTGCAGCAACCTAGAGGATGATAGAAATTTACAGGAAAGGAAAAAAAAATAAATAAAGCCAGATAACAAAAAGATGGATATGGTGCAAAAATCCAAATGAAATAAGAAGCAAAATAAAATCTTAATGTTATAAATAACTACAGTACACAAAGAGCACACAATTATTTTATTCTTTTATCCTTCAGTGAACAGAGGTATGGAACAGCTTCCAAGTGAGGACACATTAAGGTAACTGGGACTAGAAATAACATGCAGTCCTGTGGCTCCCATTTATTGGGTCATGAGCTTTTGAGAGTAATACTCACTTGGGATCGTTCCTCTTAGAAAAGAGACAGTGGGGGGGTGAGCGGTGTGACAGAGGTCTAGTAAATCATGGATGGTGTGGAGACAGCAAAAAGTGGGGTCAGTTATCCGTCTACATAACGTAAGAGCCAGAGGTCACCCAATGAAGCTAAAAGATTAGACATAATGAACCGTTTCACACAATGCACAGTCAGCCTGTGGAACTCACTGCAATGTGACATTAACACCAAAAGCATAACTGATATTTAAAAAAAGAATTAGGTACATTTATGGAGGATAGGTCCACCGTGGCTATTAGCTAAGATGGACAGGGACAAAACCCTATGCTCTTGGTGTCCCTAAACTTTCAGATGCCGTAAGGCGACACTGTATGATGAGGTTGATCATGACACTTGTTCGCTTCCTCTCATTACCTGTTCATTTCCTCTCAGGTTCCTAGCACTGACCACAATGGGTAGACAAGGTCGTTGGTCAGACAAACCATTAGTCTGACCCAGTAGGGCTATTCTTATGGTCTTAGATTTGGCCTTAAAATGGCATGGTAGCACAGTTATTTTTGACCACATTTAGTTGGCATGTTTTAAGTTTTTAAATCCCTGGAATATAAAAGTGGTGAGGTTCGCTCCATAATGAATAACAGTTTCCAAAAAGGGAGGTATTGATCCTCACCAAGGACAGATAACAAGTAGAAACTTCGCATTTATAACTAGTGTATTTTTGAGGAAAGGCATTCCCCAAAATAACTAAAGATTCAAAAAGAAGAATATTGGTGTTTGAAAGGAGTTGTTATAGAAAGATTCTGAGAATAGGATGGATGCAGAAGGTCACCAATGAGGAATTATATAGAAAGATACAGCTGAAAGAGAACCTGCTGAAGGTTATAAAACAGAAGCTACAATTATTTGGCCACATTTGCAGAATGAACGATGAATAAAAAATCAAGACCCTGGTATTCGGCATAATGGACGGTTCAAATAGGAGAAGCAGGCCCCACAGAGAATGGATAGCTGATATAGTAGATTGGTGCAGAGCTAGTCTACAGAACCTAAGCCACTCTGCATTGGACAGGGAACAATGGAAAGGAATAGTGAGAGAGGCATCAGACACCAACAGGCGCTGAGCCCACGGTTATTGATTATGATGATGATTTCCCGAAAGAAATAGAAAACTAAAATGAAACTTCAGGTTTTAAAAATTTCGTATCATTGAAGTCTTTTTCACATTTAACTGACTAGAGAGCAGCAAAAGTTTTATACTCCACAGCTGCCAAATCCCAAATTCTACACGTAAACTCCAATACTAACATTTACATTAATATTAAGCTTAAAAATTGTAACTATTTAGGAACTTTTAATTGGTTTACAAGTCATTGCCACAAACATCAGCAATAGAACACTAATAATTACAACACTGAACAAGTGTTCTTATTTAGAGAAACATTATGTGGTAATATAATGAGCAAATCTCTAGCAGGATGTTTCCATATCGCCGTTGGAGACTTTTGTAATACCCAGGACTTACCAGACTCATTATATGATACCTCATTTATATAAGCTGAGCAGTTCACTCTATGGAGTTAGTACTTCTGCATATCAGACCAGTCTATCACACCTTTCAAATCCTCTCCTTCAAGTTCTCCTGAAAACACATTTATTCCAAGACAAATTAAGAAGTCTTCCATTCAAGCAATTATTTATTAAGTAACAAGATAGGGAACCATGACGCTGCCTGCCTAACAATTCTTTTTACTCTCACACCTTGTGCTCCTACTAATATCATCCCATTCCCATTGTCTATCTACACAGTGAATAAAACCATGTGTATGTAACATTACAAAGAATTCATCATCAAATGTTAATCCATAGTGCCTAAACACACCATGTTAACTGTTTTTAAGTGTGTTCTGTTAAGTTCTGGGCAGCTGTCTTTACTACTTCAGGAAGGTCCACCATACAATGCAAAAGTGTGCCAAATCCATTATACAAAGAAAGACACAACATAGCTTAAGAGATAAAAAGTAAGACACTTCACATTCAGCACTTCCCACTGAATATTAATCATGCTGGGATTTGAGAAAGACCACATGTGCGGCCAGCCATTGTCACTAACTAGTTACAAACTCATAGCTAATGTAAACTAAGGTACTCTTCAGAGAACAAGTGGCAGCCCTAAACTAGCCTGTGCAATTTCCAAGTGATATGGGGGGGGGTTCAGTCTCAAAGTGCACAGGTCTAATCCATCTAGAGAGTATGGTGACACGGATGGACACCCTGTGTCAAAACACATTCTTGGTCACTGCTGTTAACTGTACATCCTGAAGAGACCATGGGCCCAATTACTAAACAGAGTCACAAAAGTATGTCAGATCTCCTCACAGAAATAGTTACCATCTCTGCCAGTTCCAGCTGGTTCCCTAATCTATCAACAGTATTTAACGTGTTCTTCTATCAGCTGGCTCTCACCCAAGTCTCAATCACACCTACACACTGGGAGAGTTGATCAATGGCACAGGTAGAGTCTGAAGAAAGACTGAATTCAGCAACATTAGTAAACAGATCAGCATACTATTTTTCCTAGGAGATTCATGTATATATGAGCAAAAGTTGTAAAAACAATATCCTGCAGTACCATAATGCCTTCAGGACAGATGAACGGTCAAACAACACTAATCACTGGATCACATCAGAAAAAGAATGGAGCCTCTCAGACGCAACTCAGTTTCATCATTGCAAGGATCTTCAAAGGTGTGGGCAGTGAAAAATAGTAAACACATACGCCAAAAAAATGAGGAATCTACACCACAACTTGATAACTCTTCACCAAAGTAGATTAACCTAATGAGATTACAGATTGACCCTCTATAGTTTGGTACCTTTGGGACCTGACTGATACTGAACCAGAGAATTTGTGGAGCCACAGGAGGCCAATATTGTCTAGCAGAATTACCAACACTTCCAGAGATTACTTGGCTCTTAGAAGACAGTTGGGGTAAACCAGAGCTAATACCACCGAACACTGAGAGCCAGGACCGCTGGCTGTAAACAAACTTTATGGGACCACAGGTGACTTGACCCAAGATAAGTGGACATCCAGCTAACTAAAATCATGCTGGACCATGGATTTTGATGGACCACAGTGTGCCAGACTAGAGAGGTTCAACTTGTAATTCGTGTTCTCTCTACCATGCCTTGACCTAAACTATGTTTCACAAATGGTCAATAAGTCTATAGACATCTCAGATTGCCTTATGACTCTCTTATAAAAACCTTGCCTAAAAAAAAAAAAAATGAAAGAGGAGGGTTTAAAATGGTCATGATAACATGGTCCACTTTCAACATGAGTCTCCAAGGAATCCAGTGACATCTTTATGACTAAATCCCAAGGCCTATACTTAATCCTCACTAATGTCAAAAACAGTTGTCAACCACTACCTCCCTCTTTGAAGAGGATTGATATTTCCTTCATTGGCTGTAAAATCTCCCCTCTCCTACCACTCTCAACTTTGATACTCCTTTCAGAGAGGAGCTGTCCTATCTCCCATTCTCAGAGGAGATCCCACAGGGCCCCATTCATGGGTAGTTCCTATTTTGTAAAAAACAGCAAACACCTTCGCTGGTGGTCACTGCTTTCAGTGTTTCAAAAACCATCTTTAGGTCTGATTACTCTGATTTACTTTGCATCTTCCTCCTCTGTTCAATCCTATATCTCAATCACTGAGATATCAGTACTCTAACATCTATCTGAGCTTGATAAAACTGAACTTCTAAGGTATTCAAGGAAAAGGTACAATAGTTTGGAAATACTGAGAGAGACTGCTTCCCAGCACAGGTGAAAGCAAGAAGCTCAACTGAGGGAGGTGAATAGTTGATGAGATGATCCATCCAAAAAGAACTGGTGAGCTGACTGTTCAAATATAGGTCAAATGAAAGAATGGTCAAATATTTTAAAGTCTTAATTTATTACAACATTAGCAACAGGAATAAAAAAAACAAGGTAACTTTATGATCATAAAAAAGCTGAGATGCAGGTAGATGCTTATGCCTAATTCCAAAAGAGTTAGTTACTTATTTTAACTTGGAAAAACAGAAAGCACAATTAGATCTGGGGGAATATGTGAGAGAGTGTGAGCATGTGCACATTCATGTGAGGGAGAGTTAAGGGTTTTTTTGGTTTTGGGCTTTTGAGAAGGAGTGGGGTATTTATGTATTTAATGTGGGTGGTTTGCTTTGCTGAGGGTGCACCACAAACAGATTTGCTGCTGAGCCCATTTAATAGTTACAATATTTTTGTTTAAGGAAGAAGCTTAAAATGGCTATGCATTTCTATCTCTGTGTTGAGGGAACAGGCTGAACTGTGGATTCTGCTTCTCCGGCTCTCACAGTTAATTCTGATGTATTTGTTTAGTCAGTTTAAATAGCAGGCTCTTAAAGTAGGGACCAAGTCTTAACTTGTTTAATGTGCTTTCCAAACTGCCATGCTCAGTTGATGGCTTTGTATACAAATGAAGATATAGGAGCACATATAGAATGTTTGTTCTAGATGATCCAGTCCATCAAGATGCTCAGCTTTTAATTAGTTTGCCTTTTTTTCACAACAGGTGACATCAACACATAAGTAGGCCTGCTAACAGGTGGTAATAATCAAATAGGTAAGCCAACACTTACATCAGGGCTTTCTTTCTAGAATATCTGGCAACATTTCAACACTATCAAGTAATAGGTGGTCAAATGACTGGCTTGCACTCACACACAGATGGGCATCAATAGTTGAGCTAGCCCGGAACTAGGAAACTGGCTACATCTAGGCTGTGACCAAATGTATGACACTTAATATTTCTAAGTGCAATCTTAATTTTCTGTTTCCAGATTGTTAAAATTAATCCATCCCCATCACCCTTTCTAACTACTGACATCTCCTCTTGTTTGGCACCTCTATTAGGCCTACTCCTTTCTGGTTTCCCCAGTACCAAGGCCACTAGACACAGCCATCCATACAAAAGCACAGATATTGAGATCTTTCTTCCTGTCTAGTAACTGTGACCATCACTGACTGCCATCACTGGCTCCTACTATTTTAAATTATAAAATTTGAGCTTTTTGTCTCTTTCAAGTACCTATGTAACTCAAACTTTCCCTATTAATTTTTGTCTAAGTACTCCAGCCTTCGCATTCCACCAAAACTGCCAGCCTAGGCCACATGTTTTTTCACTTCTCCCACAATCACAGCCCAAAAGTACTTCAACTAAATGTCAGTTATCAAGCTTTTTTAATGACTTCACATCTATACACATACACACACACATACACCCCTATATATCTATATATAGATATATTTACAAATATATATTATTCTCATCCTCCATGCTTCATCTACTCTATGTACTGTATGTCATCTTAAACTATATTCCTCACACCAAGCATTGTGCCCTAAAAATGTCACAGGTAATGATCCTTGGGGTACTGCTATAAAAATAGTTAATTTTAGGTGGTATTTTATATAATCAACTCTCTATTTTATCATCCCCACCTAGCAATTCTCTCTTCTTTTTCCTGTGCATTAAGCCCTCTCAAATTTAACTGTCAAACAGAATGTAAACTTAATTAATGGTTTTACTGTGTAATATTTTTGGAAATATCTTTTAAGGTGGCATAGATACTTGAGTAGGTACAGGAGAATGCTTACATTTTTAAGTTCTAGCTTTTGAATTCTTGTGAACAAGCAAGTTAATTCAAATCAACTACACACTGACAACTACGCAGGTACCAGATTAGACCATGAGAAAGTCTATTTTTAATCAAACAATTTTTGCAGCTCAAGAGAAGTTACTGCCATTTCATGAAGTTTATTTTACATGAGTCTTAACGCTATATATAAAATATAGAAAAAACATATTATATAAACATTTTACTACTGCTACTGTTAAATGCCATCTCATGTTATTTCCCATCCTATTCGCCACACTTCAATTAAAGATGGGCATAAGAAGAATGCTAAATTGGGGGAAAAAAGTCCCTAGATGTTCAAAATACATCTTTTTTAAAAAGTGTTCAGCAGTTTAAAATTATTACATGCGCCAGACCAAAAGGAACAAAAAATTGATAGCTGCATACCTGCTTTTGCTGGATTTGTTATTGTTCTTTAGTAAAAGATAAATGTACAGGTTTATCCATTATGTACCTTTAAAATAAAGCCTACATTTAAAGTTTGATAGTCACCACAAAATACACCTGGACAAAATTAAGGAAATAAGCAACATAGCTATACTCACCCTTCCTTAGCGCCCCACACCTCAGTATAGTTTGAAACTCTCTAGTCCAGTACCCTCAGGACCTGACTGGTGCTGAACTAGATAATTTGCCAAATCACAGGAAACCAATCTGGTCTAGTTGTGTTACCAACTCTTTCACTGCATACTGGGCTCTTAGAAGACTTTTAGGAGTAAATTAGAGCTAAATAACAGCACAGAACACTGAGAGACAGCACGTGTCTGTAACTTTATGGGGCTACCGGAAACTTGGCCATACCCATGACAAGTGGACATCTGGCTAATGAAAATTATGCTGAACCACTGATGTTGCCAAACCAGAGTGTCCTGGACCACAGCCACTAACATTACACACCATAAAATGCACATAAACTTCACAGCCAGTTTGAGTTAAAAGGACAGAAAAGTCTCAGTGAATAAAACTGGAAAGAAGGGAGAAAAGGGGGATATAATTCACAGGTTCCAGACCAGATGTGACCATCATGGTCTAGTCTGAACTGCATAGCGCAGGCCATAAAACTTCCCCAAAATAGATCCTAGAATGTATATTTTAGAAAAAACTTCCAATAGTCATTTAAAAACATTGTGTCAGACTATCCACCATTAGCCTAAGTAAATTGTTTTAATGATTAAATATTCATGCTGTTAAAGATGTCTGGCTTATATCCAGTCTGAACTTGAATAGCTTGAGCTTCCAGCCACTGGACCAAGTTATATCTTTGCCAGTGACAAAGAGACGATTATCAAGTATTTGTTTCCCCCACCTACATATGTACAGACTAATCAAGACACACCTAACTTTCCTCCTTGTTAAACTGAAGAGCCACAACTATTTCATTCTGTCACTTTAAGGTAGGTTTTCTAATCTAATCTCATGGCTCTTCTCAGAAGCCCATACAATTGATCAACATCAATCTTGAATTAAGGACATCACGCTGGCCACGGTATTCCAGCAGCAGATGCAGAAGGGGTAACAAAAGGATAAAATAACCTCTCTACTCCTATTTGACATTCCCCTGTTTAAGAATCCAGGGATCACTTTAGCCCTTTTGGCCTCAGTGTAGCACCAGGAGCTCATGTTTAACTGATTATCCATCATGATGTCCAAATCCTTTTCAGATCCACTGCTTTCCTGGATCCTGTAAGTACAGCCTACATTCTTTGTTCTTAGAGATATACAGAGTTCACTGACCCATATTAAAACACACTGGTGACTTGTGCCAAGTTTACCATGGAATCGCTCTCCGTCAGTGCTCTGTCCTCTGCTTTCTCTACCATTCCCTGGCTACGTCTACACTAGCCAAAAACTTCAAAATGGCCATACAAATGGCCATTTCAAAGTTTACTAATGAAGTGCTGCAATACATATTCAGCGCCTCATTAGCATGCAGGCAGCCATGGCACTTCAAAATTGACGCAGCTCGCCCAGATGGGGCTCCTTTTCGAAAGGACCCCGCCTACTTCGAAGTCCCCTTATTCCTATGAGCAGATGAGAATAAGGGGACTTCGAAGTAGCCCTTTCGAAAAGGAGCCCCATCTGGATGAGCCGCGTGGTGGCAAGCTGTGTCAATTTTGAAGTGCCGTGGGCGCCTGCATGCTAATGAGGTGCTGAACATGTATTTCAGCGCTTCATTAGTAAACTCTGAGATGGCCATTTGCATGGCCATTTCGAAGTTTTTGGCTAGTGTAGACACGGCCCCTGTTAGTGTTACCTGCAAACTATCAGTGATGACTTTACAAATTACTGAAGAATTGTCAGTTTTAGTCCAAGAATTAGACCCTTCAGGACACTACTAGAAAAGCAAACCCACTCAATGATTATTTCTTGTTTACAATTACATCACGATCTATAGACAGTTCTAAAACCACATACACAATCTACGTCTACACTTGCATTCCTCTTTCGAAACAGGAATGCAAATGAAGAAAATCAGAAATGCAAATGAAGTGCTGATTTACATATCTTGCCCTTCACTTGCATAATCTTTTCAAAGGAGATTCTTTTGAAAGAAAAAAAAAAAGCAGTGTAGACGTGCTCTTTCGAAAATAAACCCTTATCCCTAAAAAAGAAAAATTATTTTCGAAAAAGCCACATCTACACTGCTTTTTTCTTTCAAAAGAATCTTTTGAAAAAGAGATTATGCAAAGGAAGCACAATATATGTAAATCACTTCTTCACTTGAATTCCGATTTCCTTCACTTGCATTCCTCTTTCAAAACACGAATGCAAGTATAGACGCAGCCATTGTGTGTGTCACATTTTTCATCATTCAAGTTATTTAATCAAAATGTCATGCAGTATGCAGGCAAACACTTCACAGAAATCTAAGTATATTACATCAACAGCATTCTTTTTATATAATACAAATTTGATTAAAGGTATTATTTGGACTGGCTCTATTTTCCTATAAAAATCTTAATGACTAGCATGAATATTAAATACCCTCTAACTCTTTATTTAGTCCCGTAACAGATTCTCCATCATCAATACATCAGAAATCGAATATGCATCTGTCAATTTTGTGTTCCAGCTTGCGTTCCGATAGTAAGAATGTTAGAGAGAGACTGGTTTAGAAACTCTATATAGATGTACATTTTAAGACTAACTGAAGGTCTGCTGTTCTATTGAACAAGTACATGACATCCACTTTAATTCCTAAAGAATTTGAGACTATCAAGTGGGAAGAACTATCAATGCACAAATCAATAAAATGATCATTTTTATCCATCCTGATTCACACACAGTCACAGTCAAAGGAACAGTGAACTAGCAATCCAAGCAAACCAAGCTACAGTGGTTGTTTAGCAAAGATTAGGAGGAATAAAAATCATACAACCTCCAACACCTTCCTGTGCCTCAAAAACAGCTATGTAGAAGTCTAACATTTCATAAAACAAAAACCCACAAATCAGAACCATTTCACTCTGGGGGAGAATGGCCAAAAGCTCCAACATTACAAGGGCTTCTAACCTGGCCTCTCAAGATTTTGCAGAGCCACACATTTGAATGGCTTGATACCCCCACATCCCCAGCAATTAATTAGGTACAGTTTGGCAATCAGGAAATAAGTTAGAATTTATTTATT
This sequence comes from Carettochelys insculpta, assembly GCF_033958435.1. Lineage (NCBI taxonomy): Eukaryota > Metazoa > Chordata > Testudines > Carettochelyidae > Carettochelys > Carettochelys insculpta. The sequence continues at coordinate 304,285,076 of NC_134137.1, read as the reverse complement.
TCAGGTAATGTTGGGAAGAAAGAGGAGATATTTCACAGAAAAATAGTACTAGTGAGCAGGAAATACAATGATAGTTATGTTTATGGAGCAGCTTTTTATAAAAAGAATTATACAAATTCAAATATTATGCTTGTGTTGTATCCCTTCTCTTCACCCTTCATGTTCATCCATGTTGTAAGTGTTTTTAGATTTCAAATTCTCAGAAGGAGACAAAGCACCACCCAGGATGTTCTAGTGTTACAACATAAGCAATGGTATTAAAATAATCTAAGGACAGACAATTTTGATTTAGGCCTCGTCTACACTACAAAATGAGATTTACATAAGCCACTTTGTGTCCTCCTAGGAGCGCATGTATCCACGTTGTGTCTCCCACCAATTTAAGTGTCCCATTATAACATCATAGTAATATCACCTCCACAAGTGACACAGGTCCATATACCAAAGTTGACACAGCACAAGTGCAGACAAAGTGAAGTGGTGTCACCTGCATTTCATTCTCAGGTACAATTAGGCAAGGTGATGTAACACAGCGCTATTTATGCACAGAGGGATGTTCCTTGAAGCCTCATAAGAGGCCTCTGAGACTTTAATGGTGATACTCTACAACCCTCTCTCCAAGACCTCTAGGGATGGAAGATTTTTTCTTGATTTGCAGTAGGACACTTTCCCACACCCACGAGCAAGCATTTTGACAGACAGCCTGGGCAGCTGTGAGCTATGCATTTGTTACCCTCAGAAGCGAGACAGGAGCTAAAATCACCACCTGTGTAAGATGGTGCCCGTAATCAGTGCCACAAAACTGTGATTTTCATAGCACTGTATGCGTAGGCGAAATAATCAATGTTTTTTCTTCTCAAGTTTTGTTCCATTAAGTTTATTTGCTTTTAAATGGCACAGATTTTTCTCTTTGCTTTTTTTTTTTAACTGAATAAAATTCTATTTGTCAGAAGTCCATCTTTATTAATGCTTCATAATTCCGAAAGCACCTGTCAGTTGTCAGTGACAACTCAGGATCCATAACAGAATAATATTCATAAATATATGGTAAGCACCAAAAAATTAGTGAGTGCACTAGTGTAGTATTATAATCATAAATACACATCAAACACCACACAATTCCTAACAGGTCCCAAAACATGGTCAGGTAAAGCACAGTTGATAACATTTCACTGTTAAACTGCTCTTTCAAAGCCCCTCTGAGCCACACAGCCTTGCACTAAGAACTCCCAATACTTCAAACTCAGCAGACAAACACTCCACTTCTGTCCTGATTGCAACTCCCCCTCTTTGCATCACAGATATTAACCAGGGAACAGCAGGCAGTACAAATATTGAGTTTTTCCTCCGATCCAATCCTGTGAATAAACAACACTTTTTCCCCTTCAATCAATCTGTACCTTCTGAACCAGTAGTTAAATAACATGGAGATGTCTGATAGAGCTAGAAAGGACCTTGAGAGGTCATCAACTCCAGTCCCCTGCACTCACAGCAGGACCTATCACCATCCCCAACAATTTTTTTTTAAATCTATTTGCACCAGTTCCCTAAATGCCCCCCTCAAGGGCTGAACTCACTACTCTGGGTTTAACAGGCCAGTGCTCAAACCATTGAGATATCCCTCAGTTGAATATCTTCTTTGTGCTGTTGAGGTTGCTGATGTATGGCTTAATGAGTCACGAGAGCAAGGACTATGCTGCATCCCCAAGGACCAGCTAGTGGCATTGCAACATCACTAATAGCAATCTATCAGTACTTTCTGAAAAGTCTGGTGTACTTAAGATGTAAGCATCATCTACCTTCCCTGACCAGCCAACACTGATATTGGTGAAGGATCAATGGTGATCCATGAATGCTTGCAAGGTAGCTTCTTCTTTTGACATACTCTGTGGTAAGGTGGTCTGGTGCCAAAAGAAGAATGATGTGCCATCTCTCTCCAACACAGCTTTGAAAGCACATTGTTACAAATGTGTCCATCCACTAAGTCTGCACACTGCCAACAGTCAGAATACTGCATAAAAGAAAATGATTGATAGCCCCACACATCTAGATGACAAAAGCCCCAGCCTGAGCTTTCCACTAACCAGCAGCAATCCAACACTACAAATTTCAGCAGTGTAAATGACAACTCACTTCTTCCCTGCTGATGCAGCTCATTTAGTTGTGCCTGCGTTGAAGTGAGCTCAGCACAAAGATATAGGAATGACACTTCTCCAGCCACTGCTAGTCATCCCAAGGCTGCATGATGATACAATTCCACCTGTCAGTGCTCATTTATTGGGCCCAAAAGTGCTCCATATGCAGATGTTCCATGAAAGCCACCAACAACCTTGAACTGTTTCTTACCATATCCCAAAGCAAGTCAGTACTCCAAGATATCATATTCACTGCTGTTTCAATTTTTCTCATGGCTCTGCAAATATCAGAGGTCTCTATGCCCTCGGCTTGCAATACTGAAGTCAACAATGCAGAGATATGCAGCTCCATGCTTCTTGTCAGAAATGATGGACGGGGAAAAGGCACATGGTTTGTGGAATTTTGAAACAAGTGGCATGACACTTATGGTCTATAGGTGACATTATGAGATGGACACAGATACATGGTGAGAAGTGGACTCCTTGCTCCCAGTCACTCCAAACAATTAGTTTCTGCCCCTTTATGCATTGCCAAAGCTTCCCAAAAAGACCGTGTAATGGACGGTGGCAGGTTGTATACTGGTGTATCTACCCACAGCACACTACTCTGTGCTTCAATACAAGTACTCGTGGTAAGTAAGCGAGGTGCCAGTGTTAGATGCCAAGTACATAAGCACACAGCAACATACTAACTGGAGTGGCTTTAGGCCAATGTAACTTGCATCAACGTTTGTCGTGCAGGCATGACCTTGGAGTCTGACGGATTCTTGTCTGCAGACGTAATTAAAACTGCACAGGGCTTACCAGTGACAATATATCAGAAACACCTACCAGCACTCAAACAGTTAATCATCAGACCAAAGATGTGTGTACACTAGGCATAATGAATTGTATATACTTTGGCATTTTCAAGAATTTTCATTTTTAAAATACTGTGAACACGTGAGCTTAATTCATGCTGCCACCATAGATCCACCTGCAAGCTCCTGAGCAGCTCTCCTCTTTCCCTCCGCGGTCTCTCTATGTTCTGAATTGCAATACCTAGAATCACTGTGCAGCACTAGACATAACCACCTTGCCCTAAAAGAGAAGATGAACATTAATTGGACCATTAAAAAGGATCTGCAATGAGGGTATAAAATAGAGAGTTCCTTCATTAAATTTTGTATGTGCACAGAGGTGAAATTTCTAGAATCATTGCATGGCAGTAACTTTGGCAGGATGCACTGCATTCACTAAAGGTGTGGTGTATGGAGAACTATGTTGGAACGGCAAGTTATAATTTCAACACTGTGCTTCGAGGGAGCACCAGTGGGGGATTCTGGTCAGGGCAAGTGGTTGTGTCAGGGGCAGCAGATACACTGGAGGAGACGAAGCTTCTCCGAGCACCCACGTCGCCCTGACCACACTCTGCCCCAGAGTTGTCATCATCCTCCTTCCAGCTTTCCATGTCTGTTCGCTGGTCCCACCTGCTCACTGTGGAAGGGTGGGCTGCAGCCAAACAGGCCAGTCACTCTGGAGCCAGGATGTGGGACACTAACCTGCGGTAGGGTCCAGCTGCAGGGCCTTTAGAGAAGTAGTAGGGGATGCAAAAATCAGATTGCTGACCTGCTGAAATACTTCAGCTGCTGCAGAATGGGCAGTAAGAAAAGATCCAACTCTCTACTCTGTCTTTTTTTTTTTCCAATGAGAGTGGGACAGTTATCAGAGTTCAGTCCCCCTCCTCTCCCAGCCCTCTGATAAAGGAGGGAAGAAACTAAATCCACCTTGGATAGCACGATCAGCCAGTCCAGACTGCTGTTGCTCAGCATATACACTGCCTATAACCACTCCTTTAAGCACTGAAGACAAAATCTTGGAAGAAGGTGGAGAGTCATAGCCATACAAAAACTATTTAACCTAGGAGGATGAGACAGTTGAAGCTGTCGCCTGAAGGGTCAGCTTAACCCAAGCAATGAGGTCCTTCGCAGCTTAGAACCTGTACTGTGGTAGGTACGTTTTGACTTTGAGTCTACAGTTGCTCCAGCGGTTTCTATACTCTTCTACTTTTATTTGAAACCCAAAATAGTGTAGAAGTGAGTAGGGACAGAGTTATCATTTATACTTCCTTACAGGATTTCTCTGTGGGCAAACAGTCGCCTAAACAGGAGAACCTTGACACTACAGGTGAGCTACCTGTACAGGTAAAAATCTGTGTAAATACTCTTGGTGCTGTTGAGAATTGAAGAGTAGCACTCCATATTGGTAGCGGTCTGGGCCCATGGTAAATCTCTTAAATATGCTATATACACAGCTGCATCTGACGAAGCGGGTCTTGGTCCACAAAAGCTTATGCTCCAAAATATTTGTTAGTTAGTCTATAAAGGTGCCACAGGACAACTTCTTGTTTTTGTAGATACAGACTAACTCAGCTATCCCTCTGATACATACACAGTGGATGATGTCTCTTTGGAAATATGTCTCAAACTAAGACCTAAGAACCAGATGTCCTTGTTAAGTGAAGGGATTATTAAAGCCCCCACTAAACATACACTTTCTGATCTACAGATGGCAGACGAACATATTCAGTTGAATCTTTGGCCTCCTTCCATTTTTGAAAATTAGGAAAAATGTTGAGTACATTGAACAGGTACCAGTTCTAAGGCTCCCAGACAGAACAGGGAGTTCTACTTCTTTTCTGAATATCCACTCACAGGAAGGGTCCCTCAAAAGGGAAGCAAAAAAGGAAGAGAGGAATTTTCATATAACCCGTGGTGATTATTTCCATATGATAAAAAGCCTGGGAAAAATTAGCTAGGCAGCCACCAAATAGAGTATAAGAATGTGTAACTGTAGCAGGTGGACTAACTAAAGCTCCTGATTTTCTTGATGGGAGACAGAGGCTGGAAGTAAGGGATATTGTTCAAAGAACGCCACACTACTGAATCCAGTCACAAGTAGAGGAAACTCTGCATCAGACTTGGGGGTGGGGCAGGAGAGGAGCTGGTACTCAGCTGGCTCCCCATCCCATCCAACCCACTCCCCCCTAAAACCCCTCCCCAGCTTCTCACAGCTAGGGTTTCAGGGGGCAGGGGATGCTCTGCACCCCAGCTGGCTCCCCACTGCAAAGCTGCTGGGGACTCCTGCCCCCTAGCCGGGTCCTGGGGGCTGGAGCCTGTACCAGCTCATACAGGCACAAAAAAAGCACTGTTAAGGAATCTGAATAAGAAAAATAAGCAATTTTAAGATGGCCAGAAGATATGTATATAAAATGATTCACAGTTAGAAGGCATAAATATACAAAATGTATCAGACAGCTTAAAGTTAAAAACACTTGTTTATAAATGCCATCTGCTACTTGTTCTGCTGACAATCAACAAAACCATAATATATTGACCAATTTTGAAATAGAAGAGGAAAAGTCCTTACTCTGCTATATCAAGATATCCACAGGAAGAAGCTGCATGTAGAGGTATCCAGCCTTCATTATCTGGTTGATTAATATTTGCTCCATTTTCCACCAGAAATTTCACCATATCTACGTTATCATCTATGCAAGCCTAGATAGAAACAAACAAACATTAAGAAATTCACATAGACGTCTTGCTTTAAATTTTTTTTCTTGGAAAAGACTTAAAAGAACATTCATGTTTAAGATGAAAGGATGTCTGTAGGAATTTAGATTTTTTTATCATTAAAAATTCACAAATGAACCAATAGCTAAACAAAAAAAAAAAAGTAGGAAAAATATCTCAAAGCCAAAAAGCTACTTTTGATCAGAAAGGCCCTATTTGAATCATGGCATAAACCTTCTAGTAATTGCAGCACAGTTGCACAAGAGACATGGGGGGAAAAAAAACAAAAAACAAAAAAACCACACAGAAAAGCAATACTGTGGTAATTTGAAAAAGGCAGAGTAGACCTGTTTAAGCCAAATTTGTACTATGAGGCTACCTCTAAGTTATGCCTTCCATTTAAAAAAAAAAAAGACATTTTGCTTCAGTTATTACATTAATTAAAAAAGTGACCCATTCAATATAAAATTCAGAACACTAAAATCTTAAACGGTTGCTGTAGAAATAGAGTACAGTCACTTTAATCTTTTAAATTGTATAGTCATTGAATATTAGTACTGCACTAACTACATACTCAAAAACACATATGGAAAATTGCACACTATAAAAAGTAAGCCAACTAAAATAAAAATTGTGCCTAAAACCTAATACTTCAGTATCCACAATACTGTAAATTATGTAGAGTCTTATCTATAAAGCTTCATTTTTAACTATAATTGTGCTGGGGAACCCAGGCACAACATAGCTCCATTTTATACGGCAGATAAGAGGACCCTACTTATTCCTCAAAACTATCCTTGTCAAGTACCCATCCTCAAGTAAGTTGACTCATGTTGGTACTTCACTGCTGTTTATGAAACCAGTTAAGGTTATATCTACATCACAAAATGAAACAATTTGAACTGGGAGAGAGGACAACAGTTCTTACAACTGGTACCTCAACTATGGTTTTTAGTTGTAGTTCAGACAGGGCTTAAAAGTACAGAATGAGAAATAAAATTGCATTTCTACAATGTCACGGAGTTTCTATTGCAAACAACATTCCATGCCATCTTTCTATTCTTTAAATTATTATGCACCTTATAGGTCTATACATATGTACCTTAAAAAGACATATGCCTCAGCATCAATTTCAGTATTTTGCAAAAGAGAATCCGTGTGTTTTCTGGGGACTTGACCCCGTGTATTCCGCTTGTTATGCGGCTATACGCATCACCACACATTCACCTTTGTGCTGCATAAATACACAGGAACAGATGTTTTCTAGTTCCTTAACTTGACCACCTGCTGTTCTGCTTTCCTCCTCCATGTAAAGAGTATTTTTTTTCTGACTAGGGGGTGTTCAGTAGATTTCTCTGCCAATTTCCATAGTGCTGCCCTTAAAAGGGCAGAGCAGAATGCAGAGAGAAGGCTCTCTGTGATTCAGGACAGCAAGAACTGAAGCTGCAAGATCCACAGGACCTTTTCTCAGGAGTATAACCCACTACACTATGCCACAATAAGCTTCTGCCCTCACACTTCAACAAGCCATAAAATTCAAAACATCACTCTACTGGAAAGATCCTAAATCCCGAGAAGTATTATGCTTCAGAAACAATGTAAACAAATCACACACTTATACTTTCATCATGAAATGATCTAAAATTTACCATAAATACTTAAAATTACTGAATGACTTAACATTACTCCCAAAATCCCTTTTCCCTCCTTTGTACAGGGTTGATCACATTATCATTTGCTGCATTAATCACTTAATGCATTCATGTTAAATATTTCATTGAAGAATAAAAGACACCAAGAAACTCAAAAGTTGAGTTTAAACAGTAAAGTTAACTTGGCTACCATGCACAAATATATATTTCTGTTCCTGTTTTTCCTGATTAAAATATATAAGACTAGTGCCAATCACCAAGTTCAAAATTAACTGTACAGGATAAATATCTGTTTAAATTAACATTAGTTCGGGAACTTAACCTTTGCATTTCCTGACTGATTTTACCTACACAGCTTTCAATTTTGCAGTAATTGAGCATTTCACTCAATAAATACAACAACCTCTTTCAAAAGCATAAACTGCAAAAGAGAGATACGTAAAATGTATCACTTCTACACAGCAAAATAAACAGCCCTTTTGTTTATGTCACTAATTGTCCACAGAAAAATTTCTTGCACATTTTTAAAGTATACAGAAGAGAAACTGCCAACACATATCCATAAAAATACCGTTGCTAAGAAAATCAAAAGCTTACACATGCAGCACATTAAAAGACATATGACTAACTGGCTTAAAATATTTGACCAAATTTGGTCAGTTTATTGTGCCATATATGGCAACAATCAGGATAGCTTAAATGTACTTTGAATGTCTTATCTGAGAGATTGTTTTTCTTAGCATTGCAGGAATGTATAACCAGCATGATTATCTATCATAAGAGACTGGGTGAAGACACTTATCATTGACTTCCAGGTGCAGACAGTTTAAGATGACTTTACTGTCTATTATAGCTCTTAACTGATTTAAGAAATTGGTTCTTCAAAACACTAACAAACAGCTGGTTAAATTTTGAAGACACTAAGCAACTGGTAAAACAAACTGTGTTACTTATTTTAAAGGACAAGCTGAAAAGACCAAGAAACTGAAGGCAGTAAGAGGGAAGACAGTTGTACACTTGAACGTTTTGGGAGTGTGGGGGATTTTTCAAAGACATCTTTTTAATAGGAGCTTCTTTGTACAATGAAATACTGAAGCAGGATTAGAAGTGGTGGTACAGTTACTTAAGAGTCTTCAGAGAAAGAAAAAAACACACCTGAAGTTGATCAGGCAAGATAGCTTGAGATTTTTTTTTTTTTTTTTTTAACAGCTATATTTTACCATTTTCAAGGCTTTATAGAAATGCTCACAGATAAGACAATCAACATGGTAGCAGACAAGTACCAAAATGTAAACAATGCGTGTACATGTACATGTCAAATCTAACTAGACTGAGTTCCGTCAAGGAAAACTGGAGACAGTTTATATAGGTTTTTCCCACAACTTAAAAAAAATCAGCTTATATATTTATTTATCGACTTTGGCTACACCTTAGGTGATCTGGCTAGGTATCCCCTCTACTGTTCTTGCTGCATTCCCTAGAAAACAAAAACTTGGACATCAGCAAGAGTTAATGTTAAACTATCGAGAAAGAAATATCATCACCTAATAAATAGAAATATCACCTAATAAATCATTTTGTTAGTCTCTGAAATGCTGCATGACTGCTTTTTTATTTTGTGAAGAGACAAATTTAGTGAAATAATTTTTTATCTTTTCTTCTTTATTTCTCTTTCCTCTATTATAGGGCTTCATCACCTAATTCACCCTTACAAGTGATTTTCTTTAACCATCAAGCCTCTATTGTTAGCCAGTGAAGTTTTGTCCTGAAAAACAAGTATTCCAAAGTTAAATGTAACTGGTAAGTCTCCTCCATTCTGGATGAGGCTTACCCATTATCTGGTTAACCTTTAACATCTTACAGGGGCAGGAAGCTAGAGGGGTAGCTGCCCTGGGAGCCCGCTCCCCCCTCTGCCACTGCACAGCCTACAGAAGAGGAGGAGCATGCTGGAGACTGGGGGGCAGCTCTAACAGCCTTGCCTGTAGGCCATGGCAGGGAGGAGGATCTGCAGGAGTGGGGACAGCTACCCCCAGAGCCTGATCCACCCTCACAGCCCATAAGCCACAGGAGACACTAGGGGTGAGGAGCAGACCCCAGACTCTGGTCAGACCCTGGAGCAGCCCACCAAATGGGCTGCCGAATGGAGGGAGCTGCTGGAGGCTGGGGGTAACCCCCAAGAGCACCCCCCCAACCCACAGATCAGTGCAGAGCTAGGGAAGAGGGGCAGAGGCAGCTGGAGACCTCTACAACAGGTTGCAGGACAGGACAGCCACTAACTCAAGCAAAGACTCCCTGGAGAAGCTGCAGGCCCAGGAGGTGGGGCAGCAGCAAGCTGGGGCCTGTTCCCAGAGTACTGCCCCACCTACAGGATGCAGGCTGGGGAATGGCTGGAGGCAGCTGGCGACCGGGGACAGCTAGAGGCTGGGGCCAGCCCACAGAACCCCAGACCCCACCCCAGAAGCACGCAGCTCCAGATCCTTCCCTTCCAAGAGGAGTTGTCGGACGGGGAACCACTGCCCTGGCTCGCTCAGGAGGAGCCACCGGATGGGGAGTACTCCTCTGCCCCCCAGTAGCAGCTGCCACCATAGCAGAGTCAGCCTCACTGACACAGGTGAACCCAGTATCTCCCACCTGCCCATCTCCCAGCACTGTCCTGTGACCTCTGCCCTAATTTCTGCATCCCCACACCCTGTGCCTTGATTCCTCACCAACCTTCTGCCCTAAGTCACCAGCCTCCTGCCCCTCCTCACTTACCTTCACTTTTGAAAAATACCACCATTGGAAATGTACCATGTACACTTTTCATTTTTTTTCAAAAAATTACTTGTTAAACAACCGAGCAACATCAGGTACCTTTGCTACTTATATGATAAAAATGAGACAGCAAGACATTTTTCAGCAATAACACGTTGTCACACTTGGTATTTTTAGGTCTGATTTTGCAAGCAAGTACAGGTTGATACTCTGTAGTTCTCCACTTGGAACCTGAACTGTGCCAAGTTAGAGCAAGTGCTGAACCAGAGAGGTCTGTATTGTCTAGCAGCATTACCAACACTTCCACTGCTTACTGAACTCTTAGAAGACATTTAGGGACAAATTAGAGCTAAATAGCAGCACAGAAGACTGAGAGCCAGGCCTGGTGGCTGTAAACACACTTTATTGGACCACAGCAAACATTATAGACAGCTGGCTAACTAAAAACATGACAGATGATGGATACTACCAGCCCAGAGGGTGCCAGACTAGAGAGGTTCAATCTGGAGTTTTTAAGGGAGTGAAACTTGGGGTATGCAAGACAATTCACACTCCTGAAAGAACATACTAGTCTGGAAAAGTTGAGCTTAGTTAAGCTATCTAGAAAGTGTAGTTCCTCAAAAGACAGCAATTACCTTTTTAAAAAAATCAGTACACATTATTCCTTGAAAAAGAAGGAAAAACACTTTACATTTTAATGGTATAATTTTAAAAAAAATTTAGAATGCTAGTAATGAAAAAAGCTTGTTCGTGTTATTTAACTACTGTACCATGCACAGAGCAGAAAGTTGTGCTCTGTTACTGAATACATCCTATTTTGTTATACAACCTTTAATATTTGTTTTACTTTTATTTTTCACTAAGTACTGTTTATGGAACCCTTTGCTCAGTTTTTACATTGTAAATAGTACTTAGATTTCTCAATCTAATATTTCACTGACACTTCCAAAGGGAAAACAGCATACAACAATATCTTGAACTGTCATCTGATCAGTACCTCCGTATGAGCTACACACCAATCAGATTATTTCTGCCTATAAAGAAACAAGAATAACAAACCCTATTTATAGTATCTTGTAAAACCAACCACTGTCAGCATACTTCATTTTGCCCTTTTTGCCCTCAGTACACTGCCGAGATAGGTATTTAAAAGTATTCAACGTGCAATAATGTAGACATAGGACAGCATACCACCAGTTACAAGCCTCAAAACTTTTGTACTTTGGGACAGTTGCTTTTGTAACAAGACATCTAAGATACAGATTGGCATGTTTGCTCTCTGTTGTAGACTCTTCAAGAGTGCACCCAAAACTCTGGAGTTAGGGCTAAGAGACAATCACAAGATCTAGGGTCCATTCCAGCTGGGTCACAATCTGTATGACTTTAGACACTGAACTCTTTCTTTCAGTTTTTTCCTGTGTAAAAATGAGGAATAATAATGTTACAATTTTTAAGTTAGAATATTTTAATATAAAACTAAGCTAATGTACCATCACTTAGAAGGCAGGACAGGAACAGCCCAGTGGTTTGAGCATGAGCCTGCTAAACTCAGGGTTGTGAGTTCAATCCTGGTGGAAGCCATTTAGGAATTAGGGCAAAAAGATGTCAGGGACGGTGCTTGGCCCTGCGAAGAGGGTAGAGGACTGGATTAGATGACCTCACAAAGTCCCTTAGGAGATGTGTGTCTCTCCAAAACCTTCCTGAATTGTCCATGTACTGCTGTATTGGTCTCCCAACAGGGTGACTAAAGCTCCTTGTGAGAATCAGTGCCTCTAATGTGGAAGCTTCCTTTAGTTATCTGAAGATAATCCTTGTCTATTTCATCCACCTGATCTGGTGGTCTATAGCAAAACACCATCCTCAATATCACCTCTGTTATGTCTGTCTTTTAAGCTGAACCCCAGGACTCTCAACAAGCTTTTCTCCCTCTACATACTGGAGCCCTGAGCAACCATAGTGCTCTCTTACATACAGTGCAACTTCTCCTCCTTTATTCCCTTGCCTGTCCTTCCTGAACGGTTTATATACCCTTCCATGACAGTGCTCCAGTTGTGCGTCATCCCACCAAGTCTCAGTCACTCCAATCACCTCATAATTCTCTGACTGGGTCCAGGGTTCTAGTTCTTCCTGTTTGTTTCTCAGGCTTCTTGTGTTCATGTACAAACAGCTTAGCTGATTGGCCCACCTTCTCCTTTCAAATCAGGTTTGGGGTCCTCCTTTGTTGTTTCTTCCCAGCACGCCACTTCTCCACTTACCTCGCTGCAGCCCTATGCTGGAGAATTCCTAATGCAGACAGATTCCTTGGAGAATGCAACTTTGGAGCCCTAGTCTGTGTCTACACTATCCGAAAACTTCAAAACGGCCATGCAAACGGCCATTTCGAAGTTTACTAATGAAGCGCTGAAATACATATTCAGCGCCTCATTACAATGCCGGTGGCGCAGCACTTCGAAATGGCTGCTGCTCACTGCCACGCAGCTCGTCCAGACATGGGTCCTTTTTGAAAGGACCCCACCAACTTCAAAATCCCCTGGGTCCTTTCGAAAAGGACCCCCGTCTGGATGAACTGCAGCAATTTTTAAGTGCCACAGCTGCTGGCATTCTAATGAAGTGCTGAATATGTATTTCAGCGCTTCATTAGTAAACTTCGAAATGGCCATTTGCATGGCAATTCTGAAGTTCCGGGATAGCGTAGACGTAGCCCTAAGGACATTGCTTATGTGTGCTGAGCTAGCACAGCGTGGGAGTGACAAGAACGACATCCACCCTTGATAGGGTACAGGATATCCTGGTATAGGATACTGCCACAAAAACTTAAGTTTATTGTAAAGTCATCTAAGTTGACTCACCCCATTGCTGCTGCTTTAGAAGTTTCATATCTACCACCACTTCCCCTTGACAGCATCCAATGGATGCCATAGTCTAAGAAGCCTGAGTAGCAGCACTGTGACAAGAGGTAACTCAGCCAAATCCCTTCAGTAGCCTTAAACTGGGGACAGGTATATTTTGCTGAATCAGGCATGTGTAAGAAGCCAGTGTAAATCTTCAGCCTGACTCCTACCCAACCAATATAGCTCTTGATCTGAAGCAGCCTCCCACTATTCCAGTCTGATACACCACTCACTCTGTCAAGCTCATCAGTCCTCAACTGCAGTTTCATTTGCTGTCTCATTTCAACCAACTGAATAGAAGTATGCATATTAAACAGGAGAAAGAGTGAAGGCGATGACTGGACTGTTACCTTGGACATCAAAAGGCTCCTCTGCTTGAAGCACCAAAAGGATGTCAGGCTCTGCCCCCACAGTTCCTGTTGGTCATGGTTCTCAGCCAATGAGAAGGGTTGAGCTGGTACTCTGGACAGAGGCCGCACGCAGAGCCTCCTTGTGCCTAAGGGCCGCAGGAACCTGGTGACTATTTCCAGAAATGCACAGAGCCAGGGCAGGTAGGGAATATGCCATAAGGCCCTCCCCTCCTACTGCACTCTCTAGTGGACTTTTAATGGCACAGTTGGCAGTATTGACAACAGTTGCCAGGACCTCTCTTTTGATGAGGCGTTCCAGTCAAAAACTGGACACTAGCAATCCTAGGTAAAGGGATCATGTTCCCTGCCTCCACTAACTTAACCCCTTCGCAGCTTACTGACCTATCTGTACCACGGATGGTCTCCCTTTATTTCTTGCATCAAAGATGCTTCAAAAGGGCTGGGCTTGTAAAACTTATATGTATTTAAGTTTCACCAGGTGACTAGGCCAATCAGATAGGTGAAGGTGGGGCATTACTTTTTCTCCACAATTTTTTCTCTATCTTGCTCCCTAAAAACCTCCCTACTCCAATGGAGAAAGGGGAAGGAACAGCACAGCATCTGTGCCTCAGCTACTTTAATAGTTTGTCTAAGCAGCCTTTTCTGTACTACCTTGGGCTGTCTATCAAAGTTATGCAACTTCAGCTATGGCCACATCTACACGGATCTGCTCTCCTGGAAGCTCCATACTAATGAGCAGTCTTGCAGTTGCAAACAGCTGCTCACTAGGATACTATAGCCATGCGAGATTTCACTCTCGGCAAAGGGTGGTGCAAGCAGTAAACACCATGTGGACATGCCTCTACCTGCTAAAGCCTTGTCGTCAGTCCCTGAATCTCGTGCGGCTATGCTAATTAGCCACATGAGTATGCTAACAAGCAGCCATTTGCAATTGTGAGACTGCTCACTAGCATGGAGCTACAGGGAAAGCAGCTCCGTGTAGACATGGCATATGTGAATAATATAGGTGAAGCTGAAGTATGTAGGTCTGCTTTCTGCAATAAGTTGACATCTGACGTTCTCCTGTACGCTTCTCATTTTGGTGGCGCACTAAAGTCACTGGGAGAGAACTCAGTGGTCAATTTATCACGTGTGTACTACACATGATAAATGAGGAGAAAGTAAGAAGCAGAAAGCATCCTGCATGCTTAGGCTGTCTCCACAAACCTTAAGTGTTGAGAGAGAGAAAGTAAAAGTAAAAATTTAATGCAAGCAAGCCAAGTCACTCTTCACTTACAATAGTATCTAGGAGCCCTAGCCATGGACCAGGACCCCATTGTGCTAGACATCACACCAGCACTGAACAATAAGTTTACAGTTCAATTGTTTTAATACAAGTATAAATTAAAGTGATTCAACTTTCTATTTTAGGCAAACCCCCAGATTAGTACAGCCAAAAAACAAGCAAGACCCAGCAAAAAATGATTAATTAATTTGAAGGGAATCTCATTAATTGTTTTGACTATGAGGCACAACATGGTCTGGAGGAGAATGGCTGAATAAAAAACAAACTCAGTAAATTTAAGATGCATTCGTGGGGAAGGAGTGGTTGTGCAGGTATTCCGCCCCCCAGCAAGCTCAATGCTGTAGTGGTGAGGAAGTGCTCAGCTATCTGCAAAAAGACTTTGCTCTCTAAAAACTGCTCTGCCCACATCAAAAGAACAAAATATGTATGAAGTTGCCCTCAACACTCACTGACGTTAATGGCACCTGAGGGTCTTTGAATAAAATCAGAATCCCAACCTTTAATGTAAAGGGGAAGGTAGATCCATTGGATATCTCTCTCTCTCTCAGAAAAACGGAATTCTAAATCAGAATGTTTTTAATAAAAAAATCAAGATCTCACAAACAATTCTTGTGAATTAATGTTTTAGTTTACACTTGTATATTATATTATAATTCAAAGTATAAAACAAACTTAGACATAGAAGGTCATTTCTAAAACAAAAAGGGGAAAAATTCCATTTCAATAAAGTCTAAACACAATAGTTCTAACATCTCAAAATATTGTTTTTTTTTTCCTTAAATTAAATTGAAATTAAAACTTTCCTTGGACAGTTGACAATTTTGTCAAAACAGCAGAAATATATGCCCAGAGCTCCTGGTACATTTGTTCTGGTGACCAGTTAGCTTTAACAGCAATTTTTTGCCTACAATCTTTGTTACATAATTCATCTAGAGATACCTTCAATAGAATGAGGTAGTGTGTTAAGTCTTCAAAAATTCATAATAGTAAAAAATTCAGACAACTGAGCAGTTCTAGAATGAAACCTGGCCAGCAGGTTGAACAGGAAGTCAATCAAATAATCTGCATCAGTGAACTAGTGTGACTTATAACTAAAGATTTGCGAAGTATTATCATAATATTCTATGGGAACAAGAATAATAAAAGTAAGTAACACTAAAAACTGCCTCACTGTCTACCGCATTTATTCTGATAGTGCTTGCTTAAACAGTCAATATACACATTTCATTTTCACTTAAGCTTTTTTCAAATACAGCATACAGCTGTTTTTGAGATGGTAGCTGACTGCTTCTTCACACTGTTACCTCAACATCTTAGCAGGGCAAGTTATGTTGCTGAAATGGATTTCTATGAGAGATATATAGAAAATATCTGCCCTACTTTAAAGTAAAGTTCACCTTTTCTAATGCTCACTTTTCCAATCCACAAATCAAGATCTTTTTTCAAAAACAAAAATTACGTAGTCCCCTGAAAATTTTAAGAACACAGTCATGGGATCACAAGACGAAAAATAATCACTATGAAAACAGTACATTAAATAGTATACTATAAAACATTTCATTTCACTATATTAATTCTGATGCTGTAGCTTTGTTCGCTTTTGCAAATGTGCTAGTTTGCTAAATGTTGTCGTGTACCAAGTGCTTCTCGCATTGTAAAATAATGATTTAATACACATTTAAATAGACTGTAAAACAAACTTCAGGTTCTTGTAATCTCCATCCCTCTGCCAAAAAGCCAAGTCTCCTGGAATTTAACTCAATAGTTGAAAGAGAAGTATCATTAAACAAATGTCAAAATAAGAAGCATATTCAAACATGTCTCCTTGCTTCTACTACAGGTTGAATCTCTCATCCAGCTACATCCACACTCTGGCAGGATAATTAATCATCATGGGTGTGACCAAGTTTCCTTTGAGCCCATACACGTTGTTGACAGCCCCCAGTACTGGCTCTCAGTGTTCTGTGCTGTTATTTAGTGCTAATTCACCTCTAAATTTCTTCTAAGAGCCCACTAAGCAGAGGAAGTGTTGGTACTATGCAAGATAAAATTGACCTCCAGCGGTCTGGCAAATTCTCTCATTAAGTACCAGTCAGATTCAAGTGTCCCAGATGAGAGAGGTTCAACCTGTACCAGATGATGCCTTCTACTCTTGAAATTCATGGGAAGCGTTTCTTCTCACCTAAAATTAGGAGAAGAACCTAAGATTAAAAAAAAAAAAAAAGAGAAAGGGCCAAATATGAGAGACCGTTTAAGAAACATAACAGAAAATCAGGCTTTCCTTTCCCCACAGTATTACTGAAGGGTAACTATAGCTGATGTAATTTTCCATGTTTCTTCAAGTCTTACAGAGAAAGCATGCAGAGCTGATTAGTACAAAGCACTCACTGGTTATCACCAGCCAAACTACCTGCTGTGCAACAGTCCATTTTAACTAAGACTGGTCGCAAACACCAACGTACATCTCTGAAGTGGTTTCCCTTCTTGCACCAGCATCAGCGGTCGTTTTAAAAAAAGTGCACAATTTTGTAAAATTCAAGTCAAGTCAATCTTTTTTTAAAGGTAAGGCAAAAGATGGGCAACATAGCAGCCCTTCAAAACTGACATTAAATATTTTATTTCTTCAACTTGAATAGTATTAAAGGTTGAAGACCATGTTTGTCACACATTCTATGGCTTCTGGTGGCAGAGAATGAATCAAAGCTGTCCCTCTGGAAAAGGAGCTTGGAGGTCAGTTGCTCACTAGATATTTGGAAGCAGCAAATGTGTTCTACACAATCAATGCCATTAATGTGGCAATTTATCAGAAGTCTTGCAGTTTAAAAAGCAACTTAACCTACAACCTCAATATTTGAACGAAAATTGTTAAGCACATAATACTACAGATAAATTCTTATTTTCTATTTTGTTTATCTTTTTCATATCAAATATATCTTTAATTTTATTTTTTTCCAGTAAATTAAGTAATCAAGATATTCCAAATCATTGTTCCAAATGTAACTATAGTTTAACGCTGCTGACACTCAAGATTAATATGTGAAAAGTACTGCCTGAAGTTTCAGATTTGCAGTAAATAATGTTATAGTTAAAATTGCAACTTAATTTCTACGTGTGCACAATGTGGCAAGATGCTGTGACTAAAGGCCTGTGCAGATACAAACTGTGTAATCACAGCCATAGCCATAAAAATGAGCTGCAGATATCTGCATATGCAGATACCTGTGGACATAAAACAAATGTAACTCAAATTAGTATTTGTCAAACTCCCCCCACCCTTTTAATCTCATGTACAGATTATGTGCCACAATTTTAATCTAAGGCAGTCGTGGGCTACCTATAGCTGGCAAATGGTCCATTGAGATTCCACCTGTTCCCGCCCCCACCGCCCCCAGGATCCCCACTCCCCCAAGTGCCTCTTGAGCATCAGGACACTGGAGTCTCACATTTACCTGCTCTTCCCACTCCCTACCAGGGTTTTCAGAGCTACAGAGTCCGTCCCTCCCAGAGCTGGAATGCTGCGAATCAGCTGTTTGCAGCATTACAGGTCTGGCATGGAGGGATGGGAGGGAGGACGAAACACATATCAGGCAATTCACATACTCTGAAAGTGCTGGGAGAGAGTGGGACATGCAGGTGAGTACAAGGCAACAGTGCCTGAGGGGCACATGGAGGAGAGGGGCAGCCAGGAAGTGCTGCAAGTGGAGCCCCAATAGGCGGAGGCCTGCGGCAGCCCACTGAATTGAATGAGGGCCACTCACTTCCCCTAACCTGCTATTCAGGGTCGCTCATCCCTGATTCTAAAGAGGTAGATATTTGGGCACATTGCACATTTCTATCTTTTTACAAACTAATACAGGATAGAACTCTAGGATAGAGTTCTTTGTCCCTCACACACAACAGCATCCACTGAAATCAGTAGATGGCCAAGGACAGCAGTTTAAGGTCCCCAGTATGACCAAATTACGGTTTCTTCTTCCCTTTATCACTGTTTTAACTGCTGCCGGAATAACATATCAACTACTGATGTCTACAATTCAAGAGAGATGTTGAGAACCTGGAGAGGGTTCAGTGAAGAATTAGGAGAATGATTCATGGATAGAAAATGTGCTTTAGGATCAATCTAATTACAGATAGAAAACCCTCTTTTCCGAAACTCTTGGGACCTAAATGGTGCTGTGCGTGAGAGTTTGCCAGAGCACAGGAGGCCATATTACCAAGACTTCCACTGCTTACTGGGCTCTTGGGGGTAAACTACAGCTAAATAACAGCACAGAACACAGAGCCAGGACTTTTAGCTGAAAAAGGAAGGTTACTCACCGTAGTAACGGTGGTTCTTCGAGATGTGTCCCTGTGGGTGCTCCACATTAGGTGTCGGGCTCGCCCAGCGCCGCAGATCGGATCTTCCAAGCAGTTTCTGCCGGACCGCGCATGCGCCGGTGCGCGCCGCTCCCTTGCGCACTCCTGGCCACGTGCACGATCCAGTCCCCGCCAGTTCCCTGACCAACCGCCTCGGATGCTCCTGCAAAACACTAAACAGAGATCTGAAGCGGGGAGGATGGGCGGGTAGTGGAGCACCCATGGGGACACATCTCGAAAAACCACCGTTACTACGGTGAGTAACCTTTCTTTCTTCTTCGAGTGTCCCCATGGGTGTTCCACATTAGGTGACTACCCAGCAGTAACCCAAGATAGGAGGTGGGTAATCGGATTATGAACAGCTTGTCCCCGAGAGGACCGCTGTCGAGAGCTGGGTATCCTCTTGGAATACCCTGTGAAGGGTGTAGTGCTTGGAGAAGTTGTCATAGGATGACCAGATCGCCGCTCTGCAAATGTCCTTTAGCGCAACACCCTTGAAAAAGGCTGTTGATGCCGCCACCGCCCTAGTAGAGTGAGCCCTGGGCGGAGCCAGTAAAGGAGTCTTCTTGAGTTCGCAGCACATTTTTATGCAGGATACGATGTGCTTCGAGATTCTCTGCGAAGAGAGACCTTCTCCTTTCGATTTGGGAGCGAGACAGACCAGGAGTCTATCCGTTTTCCGGATGGGCTTGGTCCTGTCTATATAGAAGGCCAGCGCCCTCCTCACGTCCAGGAGATGTAGGCGCGCCTCTTCGTTAGAGTTATGAGGCTTTGGGTAAAACGAGGGTAAAACAACAGGTTTGTTAATATGAAACTCTGAAGAAACCTTAGGAACAAAGGCTGGATGCAGACGTAGAGTCACCGCCTCCTTGGAAAAAACAGTGCAGGGTAGCGTTGCCATAACTGCCGCAAGCTCGCTCACCCTGCGAGCTGACGTGATTGCGAGAAGGAACGTCGTCTTTATCGTAAGGAGGCGGAGGGAAACCGTGGCTAAAGGCTCGAACGGTGGTCCCGTGAGCGAATTAAGCACCAGGTCCAAGTTCCACGAAGGTGGAAGCGGTTTCCGAGGAGGGTATAGGTTTACCAACCCTTTGAGGAACCTGATAACCATGGGATGGGCGAACACCGTGTGCCCTTCCTCTTCGTGTCTGAACGCCGAAATGGCGGCAAGGTGGACCTTTAATGAGGATAGTGAGAGTCCTCCTCTCTTGAGATCAAGTAGATACTCTGATATTACAGGTATAGGCACGGAAAGGGGGGCTAGCTGTTTGGTAGAACACCATGCCGTGAAGCGAGTCCATTTCTGCTTGTAGGTCTTCCTGGTGGAAGTCCTCCTGCTACTTTCTAGGACTTGCTGCACTTCCTCCGTACATGTGCTCTCTAGGGAGCTGAGCCATGGATGAACCACGCTTGTAGTCGCAGGCCTTGGGGGTGCAGATGCACTATGGACCCCTGGGCTTGCATGAGCAGATCCGGCGCCACCGGAAGGGGCATCGGTGGACGGTCAGACATGCGCAGGAGTAGGGGGAACCATTGCTGTCGATCCCACGTTGGGACTATCAGGATCATTCGGGCTCCTTCCCTCCTGGCTTTCTGCAAGACTTTGTGGATCAGCACTGTGGGAGGAAAAGCATAAAGCAGGGGGCCCCTCCAGGAGATCGAGAATGCGTCCCCCAGGGACCCCCGTCCCAGTCCTGCCCTGGAGCAGAATCGTGGGCACTTCTTGTTGTGTTGAATGGCAAACAGGTCTATCTGGGGAAAACCCCATGCGTGAAAAATCGGTCGTAGCAGATTGAGACGGATTTCCTACTCGTGCGTGAGTGCGAAACGCCTGCTCAGCTGCTCTGCCTTCACATTGTGAGTGCCTGGTAAGTACGAGGCTTTCAAGATTATATTGTTGGCGATGCACCAGTTCCATAACCGGACTGCTTCCGCACATAAGGCACGGGACCGAGCTCCTCCTTGCCGATTTATATAAAACATGGTGGAGGTATTGTCTGTACTGATCCCGACTACTTTGCCTTGTATATGGTCTTGAAAGTGTCTGCAGGCGTTGAACACTGCTCTGAGCTCCAGTATATTTATGTGCAGTGACTGCTCCGTGGAGGACCACAGCCCTTGCGTCACCTCTTCGCCCATGTGTGCACCCCACCCTATGAGGGAGGCATCTGTAGTAAGAAAAACCGATATTTGTGGTTGGTGGAAGGGTACCCCTCTTAGCAAGTTCTTGGGGTTTACCCACCATTGCAGCGATTTGCGCACCTCTGTTGTGGGTGACACCACCCTGTGAATGGTGTGTGCTGCCGGTTTGTATACGCTCGCCAGCCAGTGCTGCATGCTGCGCATGTGTAACCTGGCATTCTGTACTACGAACGTCGCTGCTGCCATGTGGCCCAGCAGCTGTAAGCACGTCAGAACCGGCACCGTAGGGCTGAAGGTGATGACTTGCACGAGGGAGCCGATGGCCCGAAAGCGTGTCGCTGGTTGATACACTCTCGCTGTAATAGAATTTATACGTGCCCCTATGAACTCTATGTCCTGTGTGGGGTCTATCTTTGATTTTGTCAGACTGATAACCAGGCCGAGCAAAGAGAACATGCCTGCTGTGACGCGTATCATGCGTAGTACCTCATCCTTCGAGTAGGCAGTCGTCAAGATACGGGAATATAAATACCCCCTGTCTGTGCAGGTAGGCTGACACCACTGCCAAGGTCTTGGTGAAGACTCTGGGGGCCGAGGAGAGGCCAAACAGTAGGACCTTGTATTGAAAATGTTCTTTGCCTATCATGAACCGGAGGAATCGTCGGTGAGCTTGATGGATAGTTATGTGAAAATACGCGTCTTGTAAGTCGAGGGCTGCGAACCAAACTCCATCGTCTAGTGCCGTAAGGATGGAGGCGATTGTGATCATCTGAAAGCGTTGCTTGCGCAGGTACCGGTTGAGGCCTCGAAGATCTAAGATGGGCCTCCAGCCTCCTGTCTTTTTCTCCGTGAGGAAGTACCTCGAGTAGAACCCTTTCCCTTGCAGTTGCTCCGGCACTCTTTCCACTGCCCCTATGAGCATGAGATGGTCTACCTCCCGCTTGAGCCTTGCTACGTGGGAGGCCTCCTGGAGGTGAGGCATGGGTGGAGGTCGTGGCGGTGGGAGCGACTGGAAGGGGATCGCGTACCCCGTGGCTATGATCTCCAGCACCCATTTGTCTGTGGTGATCCTTTGCCACTGGTCGTAGAATGGTCGGAGGCGATGGTGGAATAACCGCTTCGGATGACCTTGTGCGATGGTAGTGAGGGCGCAGCCCTGGATCTGTGTGTCAAACTTGTGGCCTTTGGCCCTGCCCCGAGGACGCCCGGCTCTGTTGGGAACATCGCCTGGGAGTTCTGTACTGCTGGTGCTGTTGATGTCGCACTTGCTCGTAACCCCTGTGGTACTGGGGACGCTGTGGCTGGTACTGGTACCGTCTTTGTTGAGGGTAGTACTTTTTCTTTCTGTATGGAGAGGTGTAAATCCCCAGGGTCCTAAGTGTGGCTCTTGAATCTTTACTGGAATGAAGGATCGAGTCAGTTGATTCAGGAAACAGCTTCTGCGTGTCGAAGGGAAGATCGACGATCTTTGCCTGCAGATCCCTCGGTATACTCGAAGTCTGGAGCCAGGACTCCCTTCGCATCACCACTGCCGTAGCTGTGGAGCGTGCTGCTGTCCGCAACATCCAGGGCGATCCGAACTCCCGTCCTCGAGGCTGCGCAGCCTTCTTGCACGACGGCCTTGAGCACCGGTTTCTTGTCCTCTGGAAGCGAGTCCATGAGGGAGGTTAACCTAGTGTAGTTGTCGAAACTGTGGTTCGCTAGATGCGCTGCGTAATTTGCCATTCGCAACAGTAGTGTGGAGGAGGAGTAGACCTTTCTGCTGAACAGCTCTAGCTTCTTGGCATCTTTGTCCGTTCCCCCTCTCTTGAATTGAGATGTCTTTGATCTTTGTTGCGACGACTCTACCACCAAGGAATTTGGTTGTGGGTGGCTGAACAGGAACTCCATGCCCTTCGCCGGCACGAAGTATTTCTTGTCCGCTCTCTTGTGGACAGGCGGAATAGTCGCAGGGGTCTGCCATGTCGTAGTGGCGGACTCCAAGATTGTTTCGTCAAGCGGTATTGCTATTTTGGAGGAGGCCGGAGGTCTCAGATTTTTGAGGAGCTTATGGTGTTTCTCTTGCACCTCTGCTGTCTGGAAGCCTTGCGTGAAGGCCACCCTTTTAAACAGCTCTTGAAACTGTTTGAGATCGTCCGGAGGATGGACGTCCCCTGGGGCCGTAGCCTCGTCCAGGGAGGAGCGCGAGGAACCACTAGGATACACCTCTCTGGACCCTTCCAGTTCCTGTTGGCGATGGTACGTCCGCTCGCTGGAAGCTTGTGAGGGAAACTCTCGGGGTTCCATAACCAGTTCCCCCGAGATACTTGAGTCTCTGTCCCCGTTCGCGATTGCCCTCGGGGATACGGGACCATCTGTGGGGATCTTTCCCTGGTAGGCTGCCGGTGGTGTCTATGCCCCGCGTGATAGGGACGACCATGGCAGCATGGGCACTGTTCTTGGGAAGGTGACCTGGACCACTCCCTTGGTGCGTACCCCCTGCGTCTGGGGGAGCGAGATCGTCGAGAGACATGGGACACTGGAGAGAGCGATTTGTGACAGTACTCCAGCGGCTCAAACCCGAAGAAGGGTGAGGGTGGTCCCAGCCAGGGCGAGACTGGTTGTAAAAATGGAGACGGGGGCTCCGGGTAGGCTAGGGGGGACCCCTGCCTTCTCGTTGGAGTCCGCAGCATGAGCGGAAGGCTGAGAGAAAGCAACTCTGCAGCCCTGTGTGGAAAGGGGCTGCGGTGCCTTGTTTTCTGTGCAGCCTTCCCCCTCCCTTGAGGGGGTGGCTCCGCCCCCTGACGTGCAGGGGATCTCGGCCCTGTCCGCGCTGCGCTCTGCACGCTCATGGGCGGTGCCACACGGGCGGTGTCCTCTGGTGCCTGCAGGCTGCATGCGTGTGCACTCTGCACCGCCGGTTCCCCGGGGGTCGGTGCCGCTGCCTGTGGTGCCGCCGGTACTGGCGCTTGTTTAGCCGCCGCCCTGCCTGTGGTGTGGGGCGGCTGTTTGATCATCGGAGGCTGAGCCGCCTCCACGTGGCTCTCCATGCCGCCGCCGATCAGCCGCGGCTGGGGGCTGTGCGCTCCTCCTGTCCCGCTCGCTGTTGCTGCTGGCAGGGATCAGGTTGGGGAGACTTTCCTCCATTTTTGCGCTGATGGGGTGAGGGAGGCAGCTTTCCTTTTATGGGCCCCAGAGGGTCCCTCCTGCTGCGGCCGCTCCGGCACGTCTGGCTGGAGGGCCTTGTCGAATAGCAGCATTTTAAGACACATCTCCCTGTCCGGCTGTTAATTTTGCACAGAAGGAGCATTTATGCGTGACATGGGACTCCCCAAGGCACCTTATACAGTGACTGTGCCCATCAGATGCTAGCATTGCCTCTCGGCAAGACTCACATTTCTTGAATCCTCAAGAGGACATTGTTGGGGAGTCTTTTAGTTGTTAATGGGGTACTTAGCACCTTCTCTGTGCTGTTTTCCCCCTCTCGGATAGCCTGCCGCGGCAGGAGGGCTAATGGCCCTAGGCTCCTGGCCTCCGGTGCTCCGCTTGTTACTAGGACCGGACTGAATTCCGTCCCGCTTGTTGTTTCTTTTTTTTTTTTTTTTTTTTTTTTTGAAAACAACAACTGGCTAACTTAACAATAGACTAAGAACTTGAAAACTTTAAAGAAAACAGCTAAACCATTGAATACACTAACTTGGCCGTAGCCTAGTCGGATTCCGTCTGCAGCCGACGGCGGCTAAGAGGAACTGGCAGGGACCGGATTGCGCACGTGGCCAGGAGCGCACAAGGGAGCGGCGCGCACCGGCACATGTGCGGTCCGGCAGAAACTGCTTGGAAGATCCGATCTGCGGTGCCGGGCGAGCCCTACACCTAATGTGGAGCACCCACTGGGACACTTGAAGAAAAACAAGCTTTATGGAACCACAGAAAACTTGGCCACACCCATAAGTGGTCATCTGGCTTCCTGAAATCATACCAGATTACGGATGTTACCCGATGAGAGAGTTCTGGATTGGAGAGGTTCTGTAGCATAACAAAACAGAAGATTAAGGGGTGACTGGATTACAGTATGTAATTATCTACCTATGGAAGAAATATTTAATAATGCACTCCTCAAGCTAGCTGGCAAAGGCATAACATGATCCAATGGCTGGAAGCTGAAGCTGGAAAAATTCAGACTGGAAATAAAGCTTATATTTTTGACAATGAAAGTAATTAACCATTCAAACAATTAACAGAGAGTCACAGTGGATTCTCTATCATTAGAAATTTTTAAATTTAGACTGTATATTTTCTAAAAGTTGTTCTGTAGGAATTATTCTGGGGATGTTCTATGGTCTGCATTATAAAGGAGGTCAGACTAGATGATCACATTGGTCTTTTCCAGCTTTGGAATTTCTGCGTCTTCCAGTTCCGCTTTTCAAGTCTACCACCAATTTAGACAATTGTTTCTCACAGCTACACATCAATAGCTTTTTACTTATGCTGTAGCACATATGAAGAGAGATTATGGAGAGGAGTTACAGGGCTGATCTCATCTATCTCCTTGTTTAACCTAGCAGCATAGTGCAACAGGAGACAAGTTCCTGAAAAGCTTAAAATTAGATGTTTTTATTGGATGGATTTAAAAATTAGATTTAAAATAATCAAATTTTAATCACGATTTAGAGTAACAAAAAGGACTTAAAATAAATGAGAACTGGAGGAGGAACTCTGTGTCGCTTGAAAGCCTCTCTTTCACCCACAGAAGTTGATCCATTAAGATAGACTGAGTCATCCACCTTGTCTCTCTTATTAAACAAAGACAGTACTATCTGTTTCAGTTACCCAGGTACTTCAGGATTTTAGAACTAGTACACAGACCTTCCCTCCTCTTATATCTTGTTTTTATTCATAGCTCACTAGGACAAAAGCTTTTTCAACTCCCAACCAGTTATTCAATTTGAGATAAACAAGTTGTTAAAATGAACTAATTGAATAAAATGAAGAAAATACTCTTCCCAGATCCACAGGAAAAAAGCTACCAATTTCAAAAACTAGTTTAACATTGAACAAACAAGTTATGCTGATTATCATAAGTTCAGCAGTTTAGCTTGCTTGGAAATTTGGGCATCAAACATGTATTTGATTTTTTAAAATTTAAATTATTTTAATATATTTTAGTAGGTTCAAACTTTAACCCAGGTTATTGTAATATATATTTTAAATAGGTTATTAATAAAGAAAAAATATTTAATTCAGCTAATAATCAAATATTTTTAAATAATTTTTATTCACCCTGCTTAGTTAGCTTAAGCATCTTATAAGAACAGGCTGCCAAATGCAGGGTAATTTTCAAATGACTCATCATAAACTATGCCAAGATGTGCTTTCTCTGAACACTAAGCACTGTTTCTCAGCATCTGGCTGTGCCATCATCACTATTGAAATAAAAAAAGCACATCAGAGCATTTTGGGAAAGAGCACAATTTTTAATAGAAAATGAAAATGATCTTCATGAATAGACATTTTGTCCCCAAATTTATAAACACAAGTTGATCCAAATATATCCGTGCTATACCAGCTGTATAAAACCTACAGGATATTAATGTCCTTCCTTCCCCTCCCAGCCTCCTTAGGCAAAGACCCATGTAATATGCATTGTTTAATGATTAACAGGAATGCATCAAGACATACCTCCAACCCACGAAAAGAAAAAAAAATCATAATGGAAATAGGAATTTTTAGGGACATCAGTGCCACTTAATAACCTTGCATACTTTTAATACCACTGCAAGGTTCCATGAAGGCATTCAGTTCCACTCCAACAGAAAAGTACCACAAGTACAGGTTGTAACTCTCCCTAGTCTGGCAACCTCAGGGCCTGACAGGTTCCAAACCACAGAATCTGCTGGACCAGAGGAAGTCAATGACACCCCCCAACCCCACTGCATCACTGATGGAAGAGCAACTGCGGAGACAAAGGGGTGCACTCAGGGGCAGGAAGCAGGGAGGGCGAGAGTCCTGTAGCCAAGGTCTAGGAATGCAGAGTCATGCGAGAGCACCAAGCCCCATGCCCTCATCCCAGCACCCAGACACAGGACTCCACAGCCACCCTCTCTCTGCCCCCAAGCATCCTCCGACCCCCATTCTTCCACCTCCCTTCCTAAGCTTGACTGCCAAAAATGGATTATTTGTGGACTCCAGAAACTCTGGGTCAACAGGCAAGGTGCAGAACAATCAGGGTCCACAGTTTTTCCCCTTGAGTGCCCCGGCCTGGGAGTACTCGTGGGATGCCGGACTACAGAAATCCAACATATAATGTCTGTCAACATTCCAACACAAAGCTTTAACTACTTAACTTACACTACTGGTGGTAGCAACGAAGGGTCCTGTGGCACCTTATAGGCTTACAGAAAAGTTTTGAGCATGAGCTTTTGTGAGCAAAGACTCACTTCATCAGGTGCTGGTCATGGAAATCTGCAGAGCCAGGTATAAATAAGCCAGAGCAAGGCTAGGGATAACAAGGTTAGCTCCGTCAGGAAGGATGAGGCTTACTACCAGCAGTTGATGTGGAGGTGTGAACACCAAGGGAGGGGAAGCTGCTTTTGTATTTAGCCAGTCATTCACAGTCTTTGTTTAATCCTGAGCTGAGGGTGTTGAATTTGCAGATGAATTGTAGCTCAGCAATTTCTCTTTGGAGTCTGGGCTTGAAATATTTTTGCTGTAGGATAACTACTTTTAAGTCTGGTACTGCGTGGCCTGGGAGATTGAAGTGCTCTCCTACAGGTTTTTGTATATTGCCATTTCTGATATCTGATTTGTGTGCGTTTATTCTTTTATGTAGAGACTGTCCAGTTTGTCCAATGTATATAGCAGAGGGGCATTGCTGGCACATGATGGCATAAATTATATTGGTAGATGTACATAAGAACATAAGAATGGCCATACTGGGTCAGACCAAAGGTCCATCAAGCCCAGCATCCCATCTGCTGACGGTGGCCAATGCCAGGTGCCCCAGAGAAGGAGAACAGAAGACAAGTGATTTATCTCCTGCCATCCATCTCCTGCCCTTGTTATGAAGGCTAGGGCACCATACTTTATCCCTGGCTAATAGCCATTTATGGACCTGACCTGCAAAAATTTATCAAGCTCTTTTTTAAACCCTAATAGAGTCCTGGCCTTCACAGCCTCCTCGGGCAAGGAGTTCCACAGGTTGACTGTGCGCTGTGTGAAGAAAAATTTCCTTTTATTAGTTTTGAACCTACTACCCATCAATTTCATTTGGTGTCCCCTAGTTCTTGTATTATGGGAAAAGGTAAATAATTTTTCTATATTCACTTTCTCCACACCGTTCATGATTTTATATACCTCTATCATATCGCCCCTCAATCGCCTTTTTTCCAAACTGAAAAGTCCCAGTCTCTCTAGCCTCTCCCCATATGGGACCCTTTCCAAGCCCCTAATCATCTTAGTCGCCCTTTTCTGAACCTTTTCTAATGCCAATATATCTTTTTTGAGGTGAGGAGACCACATCTGCACGCAGTACTCGAGATGTGGGCGTACCATAGTTTTATATAGGGGAAGTATGATATCTTTTGTCTTATTATCGATCCCTTTTTTAATAATTCCTAACATCCTATTTGCCTTACTAACTGCCGCTGCACACTGCGTGGATGTCTTCAGAGAACTATCCACTATAACTCCAAGATCCCTTTCCTGATCTGTCGTAGCTAAATTTGACCCCATCATGTAGTACGTGTAATTTGGGTTATTTTTTCCAACATGCATTACCTTACACTTACCCACATTAAATTTCATTTGCCATTTTGCTGCCCAATCACTCAGTTTGCTGAGATCTTTTTGTAGTTCTTCACAATCCCTTTTGCTTTTGACTGTCCTGAACAACTTGGTGTCATCTGCAAACTTTGCCACCTCACTGCTTACCTCATTTTCTAGATCATTGATGAACAAGTTGAACAGGATCGGTCCCAGGACTGAGCCCTGGGGAACACCACTAGTTACCCCCCTCCATTGTGAAAATTTACCATTTATTCCAACCCTTTGTTTTCTGTCTTTTAACCAATTCCCGATCCATGAAAGGACCTTTCCTCCTATCCCATGACCACCTAATTTACATAAAAGCCTTTGGTGTGGGACCGTGTCTGTGCAGCTGAATGAACCCAGCTGAATGTGCAGCTGAATGAACCCACGATGGTGTGGCTGATCTCATTAGGTCCTGTAATGGTGTTGCTGATGTAGATATGTGGGCAGAGCTGGCAACGAGGTTTGTTGCATGGACGGGTCCCTGAGTTAGAGTGACTGTGGTGCAGTGTATAGTTGCTGATTAGGATTTGCTTCAGGTTGGCAGGTTGTCTGTGGGCAAGGACTGGTCTGCCTCCCAAGGCCTGTGAAAGTGGGGGATCATTGTCCAGGATGGGTTGTAAATCCCTGATGATGCGCTGTAGAGGTTTTAGCTGAGGACTGTGGGTGATGGCTAGTGGTGTTCTGTTGGTTTCTCTCTTGGGCTTGTCCTGTAGTAAGAGGCTTTGTGACACACGTCTGGCTCTGTTGATCTGTTTTTTCACTTCCTCAGGTGGGTACTGCAGTTTCAAGACTGCTTGGTAGAGATCCTGTAGGTGTTTGTCTCTGTCGGAGGGGTTGGAGCAAATGCAGTTATATCTTTTATCTTCATTCAGCTGCACATCTACCAATATAATTTATGCCATCATGTGCCAGCAATGCCCCTCTGCTATATACATCGGACAAACTGGACAGTCTCTACGTGAAAGAATAAACGCACACAAATCAGATATCAGAAATGGCAATATACAAAAACCTGTAGGAGAGCACTTCAATCTCCCAGCCACAAAGTAGCAGACTTAAAGTAGCCATCCTACAGCAAAAAAATTTCAAGCCCAGACTCCAAGGAGAAATTGCTAAGCTACAATTCATCTGCAAATTCAACACCCTCAGCTCTGGCTTAAACAAAGACTGTGAATGACTGGCTAAATACAAAAGCAGCTTCCCCTCCCTTGGTGTTCACACCTCCACATCAACTGCTGGTAGTAAACCTCATCCTTCCTGACTGAGCTAACCTTGTTATCCCCAGCCTTGCTCTGGCTTATTTATACCTGGCTCTGCAGATTTCCATGACCAGCACCTGATGAAGTGAGTCTTTGCTCACAAAAGCTCATGCCCAAAACTTTTCTGTTAGTCTATAAGGTGCCACAGGACCCTTCGCTGCTGTTACAGATTCAGACTAACATGGCTACCCCTCTGATACTTGGCTACTAGTGGTGTGTCTATTCCTGCCCACGCCCCCCCCCCCACAAAAAAAATAAAAAGCACATCTGACTATCACAGCAGCAGGCAATCATTCCTGGCGGGGGGGGAGGGGGGGCACTCCAAGATTTTGGTCAAGTGGTAAAGCGGCATTTTTCTATGGAGAAGGTATGGGGTCTGCAATGGAGTTTGAATACAGAAGGGAACTTAGGGTAGGGAACTGGGGTACAGGGTCCGGAAAGGGATTCTGACCTAGAGAAGAGGTGTAGGAGAGGGTACAGGTTCTACAAGTGGGTTATGACCTGGGCCAAGAGTACAGGAGAGGTGCAAGTATTTGGGCTGTGACTGGGGTAGGAGATTCGGGTGCATGGTCTGCGAAAGAGATGTGACCTGAAGGAGGGATGTAGGAGGGGTGCAGGTTTTGAAAAGGGGTATGGATGAAGGAGTGGGAGTGCAGAGAGTTTGAGTTAGGTGGGGTAGAGATATAGGGGATACCGCAAGGACAGGAAGGCTGAGGTGCAAGAGGCAGGCTCTGGCCAGGAGACACTTAGCTGGGCAGCTCCTAGTCAATGGCACAGCAAGTTCCTTAGGATCCCTGCTTTCCATGCCCCACATACATCCTCAGAGCAGTTGCAAGGGACTAGGCTGCCCCTGGAGCAGCCCCTGTCTGCAGCAGCCTGGCCTCAGTTCACTGTGGGACTGGAGCAGCATCTGTCCATCATGGCTCCAGGTACAGAGCGCGCAGGGATGCTCCACTCAGGATACAGCAGCCCCATTCGGAGGCAGAGGAACTGTTCCAGCCCAGCTAGGCTAGACCAGTCCCACAGGGCCACTGTGGATGGGAGACTGCTGTGGTGCAGCCAGATCACCCCCTCCCACAGGGTGCCTGGACCGTGGCAGGCTGGAGCACCCTTGCCCACAGCACTCCCAAGCTGAGCCACTGCAGACAGGGGCTACTCCAGTCACACTGGAGCACCTCCGACCCATGGCGGCCCCGCGGAGTTGGAGTAACCCCCTGCCTGCTGCAGGTGTGGAGCTGCTCCAGGCGCTACTGGTTAACCAAAGCAGGTAAGCCTCATCGATTTAGGGAGGGGCTTACCAGTTAACCATTAACATCTCTAGTCTGAATCAGTACAGTTAATTCAAGTTATGATACATGCACATAAACCATACACTGGCCTATGTTACTTCCAAATTGTATTCAAGTACAGTAAAGTGCCAAACAAATAAAAAACCCTTGTGTATGGACACAAGAGACATCCTGCCAGAAAATCTAAAGTTACTTTAAACTGAAAAGTTTTTTAAAAGGCTTCAGAGAAACAAGGACTTTCAAGCTGTGTCATTAAAACCTAGTGATCAATAGCAACAAAGGCAGCTGAAACAGCACTGGAAATTCTGTTATTGGCATAGAAAGAACACTTATTATGTTTGCAGATGATACCAAGCTGGGAGGGGTTGCAACTGCTTTGGAGGATAAGGTCATAATTCAAAATGATCTGGATAAATTGGAGAAATGGTCTGAGGTAAACAGGATGAAGTTTAATAAGAACAAATACAGAGTGCTCCACTTGGGAAGGAAGAATCAGTTTCCCACATACAGAATGGGGAGAGACTGTCTAGGAATGACTACAGCAGAAAGGGATCTAGAGGTTATAGTGGACCACAAGGTTAAATATGAGTCAACAGTGTGATGCTGTGGCAAAAAAGCAAACATGATTCTGGGATGCATTAACAGGTGTGTTGTGAACAAGACACGAGAATACATTCTTCCACTCTACTCTGTGCTGGTTAGGCCTCAGCTGACGTATCATGTCCAGTTCTGGCCACCGCTGTTCAAGAAAGATGTGGAGAAATTAGAGAGGGTCCAGAAAAGAGCGACAAGAATGAGTAAAGGTCTAGAGAATGTGACCTATGAAGAAAGGCTGAAAGGACTGGGCTTCTCTAGTTTGGAAAAGAGAAGATTGAGGGGCGACATAATAGCCGTTTTCAGGTATCTAAAAGGGTGTCATGAGGAGGAAGAAAACTTGTTCTTTTCGGCCTGTGAGGATAGAGCAAGAGGCAATGGACTTAAACTGCAGCAAGGGAGGTTTAGGTTGGACATTAGGAAAAAGTTCCTAACTGTCATGGCAGTCAAACAGTGGAATAAATTGCCAAGGGAGGCTGCGGAATCTCCATCGCTGGAGATATTTAAGAACAGGTTAGACAGACGTCTATCAGGGATGGTTTAGATAGTACTTGGTCCTGCCATTGGGCAGGGGGCTGGACTCGATGGCCTCTCAAGGTCCCTTCCAGTCCTAGTGTTCTGTGATTCTATGATTCTATCAGGGATGGTTTAGACAGTACCCCGTCCTGCCATTAGGGCAGGGGGATGGACTTGATGGCCTCTCAAGGTCCCTTCCAGTCCTAGTATTCTATTATTCTATTTTTTCTTTTCCATCTCTAAGAAATCCTTTTAGCTCAACTAAGGCTGATCAAGGCTGTATGTGTACTATAAACACATCTAAGGATGAACTAGATGCCATCATAGAAATCCATCAAAAACTCAGGAATGTCATTTTACCACAACCCTCCACAGAAAAAGGGTAGATAAAGGGTGGAAACTGGGCAAAATCATGCATGTCAAGACATCTGGAGCTGACCTGCTGGGTCACCTTAGGAAAGTCTTCCCTTTTCTGCTCCCTAGGTCTCAGTATTCCCATCTATAAAATGAGGATAGTGGTTTCCTTTTAAAACTAATCTGAGTTCTACTGATTAAAGATGCTAACACCTCAATATTAATTTTACTTTGAAGCAATGGCTAAATTTCAGAGAAGCTGGAAGCCTGTCCACCTTTGGCAGAATTCTGCACCACTGCACATACACCAAATTCATATTTCCTAAATGGGAGAGGCAAGAGGTCAGCCAGGATCCGCATGTGGGAGGCTCTCCAACAGTCCCTCCCCTTCCCCTCCCCACAAAAATTCTGTTCCATACTTTTCGCACCCACATCCAACAACTCTCCATCTCCTGGTTCACTCACAAATTTCTGTCCCAGCCATTGATTACATCATCCTGCCACAACTCCTCCATTAGCTCGGACTTCTCTAAGCCTTTGCACTACTTCAGAGGGGTGCAAGAAGTAGGCTTTTATATTGCAGTTTGAATGAACCATTACTCAAAGTTCCATATCAATAATGCCCAGTAAGCAGTCTATTTGTCAAAAAAAAGTGTCTTGACTCTTGTCTGCATTGTTACACTCACACTTGCTGCCAAGCATTTTGAAATCAATTACCAAAATAGCAAACTGGCATGACTATATGGTATTGTGACAAATAAAATATGCAGATTTTTAATTCCCCCCCCACAGAATTCCACGACGAATCTCTTTGATAGGGATATGAGCTAAATTCTTCACTGAGAATTTACAAATATTTCAAAAGGTGCCTAACTGCCTACTGAATTCTATGATCTAAAGGGAAGACAGTGACAAATTGCAGGTTGAAACCCTAAGAAGCATATTCAGTTTAATAATTCTCTTACTTGGAAGACAGACACTTTGTTTATATGCCTTACACAGGATTAGCCTAAATTATTCTGCATCACACTAATCACTTAAAATCCTCCAAAGAAATATCTCATACTTCTGAGCTGTGGAGGGCTGGGGGGAGGGAAGCGCGTGAGAAGGAGAACAGACTACAAATCTTGGTCCATTCCCTTGGATCAGAATTACTCTCTATAGAGCACTCTCCTTCCTTTGAGCCACTTAAAATTTGAGCCCTGCAACAGAGCTTTCAGATAAATTCTAAACTCCTCCCCCCAAGGTGGTAACACGGAGATTGCAGAGAATGCCAAGGACTACCACCTACCAGACATTTCCTTGCTGCTCCCTTCCAGCCAAACTCAGATGGGCAAGAGCAGCTGCAATTGCTGGGACACCATTCTCCCCGGAGAGTCCACAAAACTGAGGATCCAAAATAAAGTGGTTTTTTTCCCTTCCCTCCTTGGTGTCTTAAAAGGTTGAATTTAAGAGCCACAGGATGTACAAGGCCAACTGAGGAAAGCACAGGAACTCTTGGTCCCTTTACCTCAGAGATCAACCTCCTAGCAGGTTTTAGTACACTCCCTTCCCTCCCTAAGAGAAGGAAGAAAGACTTCAAATGATCTCTCTGCCCAGTAGAGCAGGGGATGGTCCACACAAGTGGCCCTCAGTGGGCTACAACAGCCTGTGGCCAACTGAATTTCCACCTGCAGCCCCACTGTCCCCTTCTCCTCTCACGCACCAAGGCAGTAGAGCCCCATGCTTACTGACTCCTCCCCCGCCCTCCCAGAGCTGGAATGCTGTCAACAGCTGATTCATGGCATTCTAACTCTGGGAGGGCGGGGGAGGAGCGGTGAGAGCACAAGGCAAGCAATGTGCATGCTCTGAAGGTTCTGGGAGGTGGAGGAGGAGGAGCAAGGACATGACTAAGAGACGTAGGGAAGCAGATGGCTGGGGGGTCCATGGAATACAGGTGGAGCCTCAGTAGGCCACAAGGTGCTCACCACTGCTCAAGAGTGAGAAAAGATTCAGCTGGCAGGAAGTGCATGCAAGGCCTGCTATAGTTAATACGGGGCCCTCTCTACTTTAGAAGCACCTCCTTATTTTTCCTCTTCTGAGGAAACCATCTTGAGCAGCCAAATAGCAAATTGAAATGTCTGATCCCAAACAGGTAGAAGAGACTGGTAATGAGGAAGGATGCTAGATGAGGAATGCTTCCTAAACTCATATTAATCAACTGGTTGAGCTACATGATGGAGCAATTCAGTTTGTGGAAACAGAACACCCACAAGAATTAAAAATTCTTCACTATAAATCTTAACATACTAGTAGTAAATGGATTTAAAATCTAAACCCTCTTCTTACACATACTGGTGCATATTCTTCTTGCAAAACAAGACTCCAAGTATTAGGAGCTAACACGTTTTCTGCCAATGCTTAACATTTTAGACAGCGTTCTAAACAAAGCACCAAAGCTCCAGCAATGTACATTTAAAGCTGAGCTCTTAAGGAGGTTTGTGTGAAGGGAGGACTTGAGAGGAAACTGTAAACCTCTAGCCATGTAAGTCATTTTTATATTCTTTTCAAATAACATTTGCAATTTCAGTTAATGAAAATTTCCTGATATTAGTCCATTTTAGAGTTTTCCTATTAAAATCAACCCCCTTATAAGAGCTATTCAAAATGTTTTAAATATAATAGTCAAATGCAGAGAGAAAGTACTGTCTTGTAACGGAAATTCAAAGTTGTTGTCTTCTGCAGCCTAAAACTTTGTTTAAAATACCTATGGGATCAGCCAGTAATTTATGCCGTGCATGGCTGAAGGAATACCAGCCTATATTGTGGCATAAGCTCACTCTGCAACAAAGTTATATAATCAATGTGCTACAACGCTTTATTAAAATAACATTAAATCTCCAGTCTGTAACTACTGCCACAAAAGGAATTTCTTCCACTAGCTCCATAGGCTTCTGCAGCATTTTAAGTTTTAGTAGTTTAGCTACTGTGCTACTGATGAGGCCAAGAAAAGGGTATAATAGCTAAAGCCAAATGGGTAGTTGATTTTTTTTTCTTTTGGATGGCTGCCTTCATTTCACTGTATTGCTACAAAGCAAGTTGACCATGTAAGGCTCTGGGATTCCCACAGAAAATACTTACACAAATAGCCATACATTGGCTATAGCTTATATATCACATATTTAATACAATACAGGGGCACTTGAAGAATATCTTCAGAAGTCATTTATAAATTTGGACTTTCAAGGACATAAGCGTTAGCTCTACCTAGTTCTAACTAGTTTTATAACTAGATAAGTGATTTTTATTTACGCAAAGTCATCACACTTCCAGACCTCATACAATCCAACAAATAACCTTTTCAAATAGAAATAATACTATAAGGGTGTAGGGTCTACTGATAAAACAAAAAAATGGAAGGCAATGAAGAAGATTAGGTCTAACAGTAACAGGCAAAGCAAACTGATGATTAACATTCAATGGCACTCTATCCAATGGGACACTTCTGAACGCCACAACCAATCAATTCTGAAATTTCAGAAAGATGTGTTGGGCAGGCAGGGCTCATCAATCCTATTGATTTTGGTGTAAAATGGAACACTGCGAAAGCCTGAATCACAGGAAAATTATAGCCCTGAAACAGCCCAGTGCTGCAGACACAGCTATGTCCCAGGGCCAGTGGCTTATGTGGATGCCTGGGGAGACTGCCTACAATCTGAACTCTAACAAGAACCTCACAGGGTGGGTCTTAAAGAGGGGAGAAATAAGGATCTAGAAAGGGAGGGAGGAACAACCATGATGAGAGAGATGGAAGGGTGGTGGACAAGGCAGGTATCTTGAGGGAACTAGGTGATGAATACACCCACGATGGAAGACACCAAGGA
The DNA here is from genome assembly GCF_033958435.1 of Carettochelys insculpta. Classification (NCBI taxonomy): domain Eukaryota; kingdom Metazoa; phylum Chordata; order Testudines; family Carettochelyidae; genus Carettochelys; species Carettochelys insculpta. The sequence goes on along the minus strand of NC_134137.1, from coordinate 304,248,273 downwards.
GGGGAAACTGAATGGAAGGGTGGGTGGCACGAACACAGGGACCTGGAAGGAAGGGAATAAACAGACACTACCATGGAGTGGAGAAAATGCTGTATCCTGGCATGGGAAAATGTGGTTATGTCACATAGCTTCCGCCACACACGAAATACACAGAACACTGGGAATGAGGGATGGGGTTACGGGAGCAGAAAGGGGTATTTCTGAAAGAGGGAAACATAGGAGATTGGTTGAATGTAAAAAGAAAAAAAAATGCAGAAAGCTCCAGTGAGTACAATACGCTCAGCCTCTAAATGTGTTCTACAGCCATGCAGGAAAAATAAGAGCTTCTAAGAAATGGGGAAGAAAAGCATGATAGGGGAGAAAAAAAAATAAAGTGATATTAAATACAATTCCCAGACAATGAATCCTGGTAGCATATGACAGGTGTACTCTTCTAAATGGGGTTTTTGTATCTGTTTCCTGTTCCTTCCTTCCCATTTCTTAGAAGCCCTTTTATTTTTCCTACATGACTTTAGAACTAACCATCTCTTTTAGGTGTGTACCTCATTGATCCATCCCTTTATCATATACAGACTATAACTACTGTGCAGTCTACAGCCTTCACTACACTGGACTTACTTTTCTAAGAGACTTTCAAGGATCAGAGCACTAATGTATATGGGGGAATTCATATGCCTGTTTTAAATTAATGAATTACTGAAAGCATGTTCTGACCAGAGTTAGAAAAACAGAACTATGAAAGTGCCAGTAGGTTAGACTACAGCACAATTCTCACTGTTGATGCAACTGATAGGATTCTTTGAAGGCAACAACAAAGTTCAACATGACCTACAAAAAACTTTAATATTGAAGTTGGCTATCCTTTTACATTAAGAGTTCTTAAATTGGGGTTGTGACCCCTCAAGGAGTAACAAGGTTATTTCACCTCCAGCCCCAAACTCTGCTTCATGTCCAGCATTTATAATAAATGTTATATAAAAAGTTTTCAATTTATAACCATGGGGGGAAAAAAATCACTCATAAGTTTGCTGTGTTAAAGGGGCCACTGATATAAAAATTTGATAAATACTACAGATGTTCTCATACAAAGAACATCCACCATCTGCAACGATTTCTAGTTCATTGCTGGGTGAAAGGTAAAAAAGTTGAACCTAATACCTGACTTCCTCAGAGACGATTTCCCTCCTGCCCACTAAAGCAATCAATGTCATGCTCAGGCACTAGTAGTAAGTTGTGTGTCTGAGATATCCTCCTGTAGGAGGATCGAGAAAGGCAGGGCATTTTGAGTAAATAAAGGGACTAAATCTCAATGTAGAAAATTAACTGGGTCAAAATACTTCTTAGGACTTACCTATACACTGTAGCAAAGCACTCTAAAGCAGTTTCTCAGCCAGGGGAACAGGCACCTTTTGGGGTGGGGGTACATCAACTCACCTAGATATTTGACTACCGTAGTCCCTTGGGCTATGCAAGGGTTGCAGTCCTACGCACCCTCACGTAACTCCAATTTCGCATAAGTTGGTGGGGAGGGGCAACTTCTTTCCCTGGCTGAATGCACGTTCTGCAGCCAGGGAAGCAATAGGAGCATCTGGAGCTCTTTCTGCAAGATACCTCCTGGGGGCTGGGGGGAGGGAAGAGCTAGAGGGGGTGGTAAGCCAGGGACATACAGCTCTTTGTGGGGGTTGAGCCAGAGCCACGTTGGTAAGCTGGAGCCAGAACTGGGCACAAGGGCAGATGAACCATGGCCTGGGGGTTTGAATCAGGACTTTGCAGGGTGGGGCTGAGCCAGAGCCACATTTCGAGGGATTACTGTACTTTTATAACAAGCTACATAAACAGTAGTAAAGTCAGTTTAATCTAAACGTTCATTCAGACAATGACTTGTTTCTACTGTTTCATATGCCATACGGTGAAATGTAAGTACAATGTTTTTATTCCAATACATTTATTTGATAAGATGGTAGGAAGTCAGCAAGTTTTCAGTAGTAGCCTTCTGTGATATATCTGCATATTTTTTAAGTAGTTATTAAGTGAGGTGTAACTTGGTGCTATGCAGAACTAATCTGACTCCTACCAAGGTTACAGTAATCTGGAAAAGGTGAATGGCACCCCTGGGTTGGAGACAAATGAGGAAAAGGAGAATGCTACGCTTGGGGGTGGGCTCCTAAGGAGGAAGGAGCAACGTTTGCATCAACCCACCGCACCACTGTTTCTCAACTTGTTTTTGTAAATATGTATTAAAGTACCCCTTTATTAAAAAAAAAATTAAGTATCCCCAGCACCTTCCCCACTTTAACCCAATCCCCATCCCATCCCGCAAAGCTATGCGCCCTCAGAGCTCCCTCTCCTGCTTTAACCCAATCCCCCTTGTCCAGAACTAGGCACCTCCAGCTCTCTCACCCCCTGCGGTAATACAATGCCAATGATTCACTGGATCCACCACGACAATCACATGCTTCTCCCACAAAGTGCTGAGGCAGGATGCATGTGCACAGCAACTCCCACAGCTCCAAGCATTTTATTGCTCAAAGAGCTGTGTGCAGCTCAGGCATGCATACCCCCCGCAGCCTTCTCTTGCGTCTGGGGTCGGCAACCTGCCAGTGGAGTGCAGAGCCTGCCTCAGGCAGCTCTGTGGTCAGGCCTTGCTCAGGGGGCTCTTGTCAGGGGAAGCAGTAGACAGCCACAGATGACTCAGTGGTGACAGCATCTGGAGTGGCAAATGACTCCATAAAGAGCTGCACATGGCTCCGGATCCGCAGGTTGACAACCCCTGGCCTAAACTGTCTATTTCTGACAGCTCCTTCAGCCACAGTTACGGTAATGATCACATGACAAAAGCACAGGATTTATTCAAAAAGGGACATACCTGGAATCTTAATAGTAACTGCCATATTCATTTAGACCCAGAATCTGGCCTCCAACAATGACTATTAGTCAGATGCTTCAGCAAGAACATACAAGAAATTCCATAACAAAATAATATACCTAAAGAGAAACTTAGTAGCTGCTAGTGGGTAACTTATGTCCAGAAGTATGAAGATTTAATACTCCCTTCTATATTTTTTTCTTACAGAAGCATGGATATTTTCCTCCTCTATTTAAGCCAATATATTTTTAACTTTAAGAGGATTGATTAACCCCACATATTACCAAGACAGGTTGGGGATTTAGTAGTCTATCCTTAAGAATGCAAACAAAATGAGCACCACTCCAACACCTGCCAAGAATGTGAATCTTGGAAAGCAGACTTTCAGAAAGGTGCTCTCTTAGGTCTCAAAAGAACAGTCTTGAGTCTGAAATCCACAGTCAGCCTATAAAACAAGGGATTTCCTTAGCTCCCCCAGGCTTTATTAGTTTAGCATGTTAAAAACATATTACCTTGTCTATGCTATACTTCTGTAGTGTTCACACATCTAAGGTTCTCTCTATACACACCTTGCACACAGGCTGGTCTCAAAAAAAATTCTCTTCAGTAAACCAAAGCAAACTGCTTCCCGGTAGTTAAACTGGAAGAGAGCTTTTTCTAAGCCAATTTTTCAAAGCACTCTGAAATCCATATGAAGATAGTCTTGAAAACTGTCAGTTGAGCGACAGAATAGGATTAGTTGTTCAAGTTTCAGGTTAGTTAGCTGACCCACCTCATGTCCCCCCCATGATTTTAAAAACACATATGGGTTTTTTAAACCTTTTTGCCCAATGTAAAGCAGTATACTCAGAGACCCACATTTATGAACAACCTCAGAGCTCATCCAGACTCCCACACCAAAACTTACCATCAAAACCTAACAATTCAAAAATTAAGACTCATTCAGGATCTATAGGGAAGCTCATGTGAGCAAGAAAACCTAGCATGCATGCAGGAAATCTCTTAGGTTCATGGCCTACACACAACCTTGCACCAATTTAACTCAGGTTTGAATTTAAACTGGCAGTCTGCCTTACATTGTTTTACTTCAGATAATGACAGTTTTAAAGTCCTAATTGTCCCCAGAGACGGTATAGTACAAGTTTTGGTGTAGACAAGCCCTTACTGCAATCTTTTTTATGCTCTCCAGGCCATGTAGACTTAAAAAAAGAAAACTGACCTTCCCCCCACCGCTCAGAAAATATTGCAACCCCCCTGTCTTCAACCCCACTTAGGGAAGATGACTTCAGTATGCCAGGTCTGAGGCTAAGGGCTTTAGTTCTGCACTCAGGATATGGAGCTTCAGACTACCAGCTGAACTGCTCAGAGCTCCAACTCACCTGTGACCTTCAGGCTTCAGTGCCTTGCTGTCCATGGAACAACTAGCTAGGTCCTTTTCCCCTGGTGACTCAATCAAAACAGAGTCATGATCCATGCTGGGGTCACAACCCACCATCTCAGAACTGCTTCCTCAATGCAAGAGAGACAAGAGGAAAATTTCCATATAAAGGAAGATTTCAAAGTGCAGTAAAACTGAAAAGTCACATACCTCCTAGAAAATTGGTAAACCACACAGATAACTGGGGTAGGCATTCTTGCATGTTAGGAACTTTTTGACCAAAATGACACCAAAAGAGTGACATGCTTTAAAAATGTTTAAATGTGGGTAATTTTGTACAGACTTGGGGGGAAAGGGAAAACCTCTCCAATTTTTAAATCTTATCTCCCGGGATTAGCCCTGAGCATAAACTATTCAGTAACACCAACCAGTTTAGCAATGCAAAGGTTCAGAAGTTATTTACTATATGTTCTACAGACTGTGTCTGTTTATCAAGAACAACTCCTGAATGTAAGAGCTAGGACAGCCAAATTCAGTACACCAGCTTAGTCATCTCATAATGTAAAGAGAAGTTACTCACCGTAGTAACGGTGGTTCTTTGAGATGTGTCCCCGTGGGTGCTCCACAATAGGTGACGGCTTGGCCGGCGCCGCAGATCGGATCTTCCAAGCAGTTTCTGCTGGACCGTGCATGCGCCGGCGCGCGCCGCTCCCTGGCGCGCTCCTGGCCATGTGCGCGATCCGGTCCCCGCCAGTTCCTCGACCAACCGCCTCGGGTGCCCCTGCAAAACACTAACAGAGATCCGAAGCGGGGAGGATGGGCAGGAAGTGGAGCACCCACGGGGACACATCTCGAAGAACCACCGTTACTATGGTGAGTAACTTCTCTTTCTTCTTCGAGTGTCCCCGTGGGTGCTCCACAATAGGTGACTACCCAGCAGTAACCCAAGATAGGTGGTGGGTAATCGGATTAAGTGCAGCTGGTCCCCGAGAGGACTGCTGCGGAGAGACGGGTATCCTCTTGGAATACCCTGTGAAGGGCGTAATGTTTGGCGAAGGTGTCATAGGATGACCAGGTCGCCGCTCTGCAAATGTCTTTCAATGCAACGCCCTTGAAAAAGGCTGTTGATGCTGCCACCGCCCTGGTGGAATGAGCCCTGGGAGTGGCCGACAAAGGAGTCTTTTTGAGCTCGTAGCACATTTTTATGCAGGATACAATGTGCTGTGAAATTCTCTGCGATGAGAGACCTTCTCCTTTCGATTTGGGAGTGAGGGAGACTAGGAGTCTATCCGTTTTCCGGAAGGACTTGGTCCTGTCTACGTAGAAGGCTAGCGCCCTCCTCACGTCCAGGAGGTGTAGGCGCGCCTCTTCGCTGGAGGTATGAGGCTTTGGATAAAACGAGGGTAGAACAATAGGTTCATTGATGTGAAACTCGGAAGAAACTTTGGGAACAAAGGCTGGATGCAGCCGTATGGTTACCGCCTCCTTGGAAAAAACAGTGCAGGGTGGCGTTGCCATGACTGCCGCAAGCTCGCTCACCCAACGAGCTGACGTAATTGCAAGAAGAAAGGTCGTCTTTATTGTAAGGAGGCGAAGGGGAACCGTGGCCAAGGGCTCGAACGGTGGTCCCATGAGTGTGGTAAGCACCAGGTCCAAGCTCCACGAAGGTGGAATTGGTTTCCGAGGGGGGTAGAGGTTTACCAACCCTTTGAGGAACCTGGTAACCATAGGGTGGGCGAACACCGTGTGCCCCCCATCCTCATGTCTGAACGCCGAGATGGCGGCAAGGTGGACCTTTAACGAGGATAGCGAGAGTCCTGCTCTCTTGAGGTCCAGTAAATACTCTAGAATTGTAGGTATAGGCACCGAAAGGGGGGCCAGCTGCTTGGTAGAACACCAAGCCATGAAGCGAGTCCATTTTTGTTTGTAGGTTTTCCTAGTGGAAGTCCTCCTGCTACTTTCTAGGACTTGCTGTACTTCCACTGTGCATGTGCTCTCTAGGGAGCTGAGCCATGGATTAGCCACGCTTGCAGTCGCAGGCTTTGGGGGTGCGGATGCACTATGGACCCCTGGGCTTGCGTGAGCAGACCCGGCGCCACCGGAAGAGGCATCGGTGGGCGGTCCGACATGCGCAGGAGTAGGGGGAACCATTGTTGGCGATCCCACGTTGGGACTATCAGGATCATCCGAGCCTTTTCTCTCCTGGCTTTTTGCAGAACCTTGTGGATCAGCACTGCGGGGGGAAATGCGTAAAGCAGGGGGCCCCCCCCACGGGATCGCAAACGCGTCCCTCAGGGACCCCCGGCCCAGCCCTGCTCTGGAGGAGAATCGTGGGCACTGTTTGTTGTGCTGAGTGGCAAACAGATCTATTTGGGGAAACCCCCATGCGTGGAAAATCGGCCGTAGTAGATCGGGACGGATCTGCCACTCGTGGGTGAGCGCAAAACGCCTGCTCAACTGGTCTGCCTTCACGTTGTGCGCGCCCGGCAAGTATGAGGCTCTCAGGATTATATCGTGGGCGATGCACCAGTTCCATAGGCGGATTGCTTCCGCGCATAAGGTACGGGATCGAGCTCCTCCTTGCCTGTTTATGTAAAACATTGTGGAGGTATTGTCCGTACTGATCCCGACGACTTTGCCTTGTATATGGTCTCGAAAGTGTTTGCAGGCGTTGAACACTGCTCTGAGCTCTAGAACATTGATATGTAGAGACTGTTCCGTGGGTGACCACAGTCCTTGAGCCACCTCTTCGCCCATGTGCGCTCCCCACCCTATGAGGGAGGCATCCGTAGTGAGGAAAACCGATATTTGCGGCTGATGGAAGGGTACCCCTGTTAGCAAGTTCCCAGGGTTTACCCACCATTGCAGGGATTCGCGCACCCCAGGTGAGGGCGACACCACCCTGTGAACGGTGTGTACTGCCGGCTTGTATACACTTGCCAGCCAGTGTTGCATGCTGCGCATGTGCAACCTGGCGTTCTGTACCACAAACGTCGCCTCTGCCATGTGGCCCAGCAGCTGCAAGCACGTCAAGACCGGCACTGTAGGGCTGAAGGTGATGACCTGCACGAGTGAACCGATGGCTCGAAAGCGAGCCTCTGGTAGGTATACTCTCGCCGAGACCGAGTTTATGCGAGCCCCTATGAACTCTATGTCCTGTGAGGGGTCTATCTTTGATTTTGCCAGATTGATAACCAGGCCAAGTGAGGAGAACGTGTTTGCTGTGACGCGTATCATGCGGAGGACCTCCCTTTTCGAGGTCCCTTTGAGCAGGCAGTCGTCCAGATACGGGAAGATAAACACCCCCTGTCTGTGCAGGTAGGCTGACACCACTGCCAAGGTCTTGGTGAAGACTCTGGGGGCCGAGGAAAGGCCAAACGGTAGGACCTTGTATTGGAAGTGTTCGTTGCCCACCATGAACCGGAGAAAACGCCGGTGAGCCGGATGGATGGTTATGTGGAAGTACGCGTCTTGTAGATCGAGGGCTGCGAACCAGTCTCCATCGTCCAGTGCTGTAAGGATGGAGGCAATCGTGATCATCCGAAAACGTTGCTTGCGTAGATACCTGTTGAGGCCACGAAGGTCTAAGATGGGCCTCCAGCCTCCTGTCTTCTTCTCTGTCAGGAAATACCGAGAGTAGAACCCTTTCCCTTGCAGTTGCTCCGGCACCTTCTCCACCGCCCCTAAGAACTCGAGGTGGGCCACCTCCTGCCTGAGCCTGGCTACATGGGAGGCCTCCTGAGGGTGGGGCTTGGGCGGGGGTCGCGGCGGCGGGAGCGACTGGAAGGGGATGGCGTACCCCGTGGCTATGATCTCCAGCACCCATTTGTCTGTGGTGATCCTTTGCCACTGGTCGTAGAATGGTCGGAGGCGATGGTGAAAAAGTCGTTTTGGATGATCTTGTGCAATGGTGGTGATGGCGCAGCCCTGGATCTGTATGTCAAACTTGTGGCCTTTAGCCCCGCCCCGAGGACGGACGGCCCTGTTGTGAGCGTCGCCTGGGGGTTCTGTACTGCTGGTGCTGCTGATGCCGCCCTTGCTCGTAACCCCTGTGATACTGGGGGCGCTGTTGCTGGTACTGGTACCGCCTTTGCTGTGGGTAGTACCTTTTCTTTGAGTATGGAGGGGTGTAAATCCCCAGGGTCCTGAGTGTGGCTCTTGAATCTTTACTGGAATGAAGGACCGAGTCAGTTGATTCAGCAAACAGCTTCTGCGAGTCGAAGGGAAGGTCGACTATCTTCGCTTGCAGATCTCTCGGTATACCCGAGGTCTGGAGCCAGGACTCCCGTCGCATCACCACTGCAGTTGCTGTGGAACGTGCTGCCGTGTCCACAACGTCCAAAGCAATCTGAACTTCCATCCTCGCAGCCGCGTAGCCCTCTTGCACTATGGCCTTGAGGACTGGCTTTTTGTCCTCTGGAAGCGAGTCCATGAGGGAAGTTAATCTGGCATAGTTGTCGAAATTATGGTTCGCCAAGTGCGCTGCGTAATTTGCCATGCGCAACGTTAAGGTGGAGGAGGAGTAGACCTTTCTGCCGAACAGCTCTAGCTTCTTGGCATCTCTGTCCGTTCCCCCTGTTTTAAATTGAGATGTTTTTAATCTTTGTTGCGAGGACTCCACCACCAAGGAGTTTGGCTGGGGGTGGCTAAACAAGAACTCCATGCCCTTCGCCGGCACGAAGTATTTCTTATCCGCTCTCTTTTGAACAGGCGGAATAGTTGCAGGGGTCTGCCATATGGTAGTGGCGGACTCCAAGATCGCCTCATCAAGCGGTATTGCTACTCTGGAGGAGGCCGGGGAGCTCAAATTTTTAAGGAGCTTATGATGTTTCTCTTGCACTTGTGCTGTCTGGATGCCTTGCGTGAAAGCTACCCTCTTAAACAGCTCCTGAAACTGTTTGAGATCGTCCTTAGGATGGACGTCCCCTAAGGCCGTGGCCTCATCCGGGGAGGAAAACGAGGAACCGCTGGGGTACATTTCTTTGGACCCTTCCGGTTCTTGATGGTGATGGTGCGCCCTCTCGCTGGAGGTTTGCGAGGGAAAATCTCGTGGGTCTACGGCCAGTCCCCCCTGGGATGCTTGAGTCTCTGTCCCCGATCGCAATTGCCCTCGGGGGTACGAGGTAGTATGTGGGGATCTTTCCCTGGTAGATTGCCGATGGTGTCCATGCCCCACGTGGTAGGGACGACCATGGCAGTATAGGCACTGTTCCTGGGAAGGTGACCTTGACCATTCCCTTTGCACATACCCTCTGTGTCTGGGAGAGGGGGATCGTCGAGACACTGGAGAGAGCGATTTTGCATAATAGTCTAGCGTTTCAAATCCCAGGAAGGGTGAGGGTGGTGCCAGCCATGGGGAGGCTGATTGCAGGAAAAGCGAAGGGGGCTCCGGGTAGGCTAGGCGGGACCCCTGCCTCCTGGTTGGAGTCTGCAACATGAGCGGAGGGCTGTGAGAAAAAAGCTCCACAGCCCTGTCTGGAGAGGGGCTGCAGTACCTCCTCTTGTGTGCAGCCTTTCCCCTCCCTAGAGGGAGGTAACTCCGCCCCCTGATGGGCGGGGGATCCCGGCCCCGTCGGCACCGTGCTAGGCACGCTCGAAGGCGGTGCCGCACGTGCGGAGTCCTTCTGCGCCTGCAGGCTACGTGCCTGCGCGCTCTGCACCGCCGGTTCCCCGGGGGTCGGTGCCGCTGCCTGCGGTGCCGCCGGTACCGGCGCTTGCTTAGCCGCCGCCCTGCCTGCGGTGCGGGGCGGCTGGCTGATCATCGGAGGCTGAGCCGCTTCCACGTGGCTCTCCGTGCCGCCGCCGATCAGCTGTTGCTGCGGCTGGGGGCTGCGTGCTCCTCCCGTCCCGCTCACCGTTGCTGCCGGCAGGGATCAGGTTGGAGAAACTCTCCTCCGTTTTTCCGCTGATGGAGTGAGGGAGGCAGCTTTTCTTCTAAGGGCCCCGGAGGGTCCCTCCTGCTGCAGCCGCTCCGGCACGTCTGGCTGGAGGGCCTTGTCAAGAAGCAGCAGTTTAATCCTCATCTCCCTGTCTCTCTGTGCTCTTGTTGTTAATTTTGCACAGAAGGCGCATTTTTGTGCCACATGGGACTCCCCCAGGCACCTTATGCAGAGACTGTGCCCATCGGACACTGGCATCGCCTCTCGGCAGGACTCACATTTTTTAAAGCCTGAGGAGGACATTGTTGGTGAGTCTTTGAGTTTGTTTATGGGTACTTAGCACCCTCTTTGTGCTGCTTCCCCGTCCGATGGCCTGCCTCAGCAGGAGGGCTGATGGCCGTAGCTCCCGGCCTCCGGCGCTTGTTACTGGGACTGGCTTGAGCTGTCCCTCCGTAGCTTGTTTGTTTTTTTTTTTACAAAATAACAACCGGCTACTTATGGTAGCCTAAATAACTGAAAACTTTAAAGAGAAAACAATTAAAGTCGTTGAATACGCTATGTGGCTTTAGCCTAGTCAGATTCCGTCTGCAGCCGACGGCGGTTAAGAGGAACTGGCGGGGACCAGATCGCGCACGTGGCCAGGAGCGCGCCAGGGAGCGGCACGTGCCGGCGCATGCGCGGTCCGGCAGAAACTGCTTGGAAGATCCGATCTGCGGCGCCGGCCAAGCCGTCACCTATTGTGGAGCACCCACGGGGACACTCGAAGAAGAAGGCAAAGTTAGGGTATGGTTGTGTCAGGAAAACAGGTTTGGTTGTGCCAGGAAAAGGATTACTTCTCATAAAACAGGGAAGAACACAGATTCACCAAATTAAGGGCAATACTCTAAACTGACAGAACTGAATGTTGAAAAAGACTGAACAGAGATGAGCCAGAAAATTAGGATGAACCTGGAATAGGACTGCTTCTCAACCTTATTGAAAAGAGAAAATGGAGAAATTTGGAGTTGTGCTTTGTTTTGGCATAGCTAAATGAATGCTTAAGTTTTGAAAACTAGAAAAAATTGTTATTGGACACTAAACTGACTATAACCCTTTTTGTTAAAACCAATTGAATGGTAAGAATTAATAGGGAGTGAAGAAAAAATACATTTGATAGAATGCTCATTAAAAAACTGCTTCAAAAATTATATGGACAGCTTTTAACAATCCTTTTAAGAAATCTGAAATAAAAACTAACTTCATAAAAATAACACTATTTTGCAAAAATAATCATTTAAATAAAGCATGTATATTTTCCTTTTATTTAAAAACAATTTGGTAATTTGAAAGAACAAATACAGCAGTCCTCCAAGTTATGAGAGGGTTGCACTTCTGCACACTCTTGCACGACCCAAATATTGCATAAGTGGGGGGGTGGGAGAGAGCCAGGAACTAGGTGGCAGCTGAAAGGAGCAGGAGAGAAGCTTTCCTGTCTGCCTGCCAGGCTCCCCCAGCTAGGGGAGCCAGGGGCTGGAGCACTTTCAATTTGCACTTAACTTGCATTAATGTGAGTTAAACACAAATTGAAATTGAGCATACTGAGGGATTACTGTACTGTGTGATTGAATTTACTCTGCAGGAAACCTGGGTCCTGTACTAACTCCTTTTACATTGTGTAAATATGTCCCGTTTGTTCTTTGTAGCTTCAATGGACCTCTTTTGGAAATGTAAGAGATGTACACAATTTTAGCAAAGTTCAGCCGCTCAAAAACATACTGAAATTTCACCTTAGTACCACTTCTAGGAGAGGTTAGCAAATAACACTGTGCCTGACATGGAAGGTACTTAGGTCACACATTGAAATGACAGCATAGGCACCAGACAGTCTCAGCTAGAACATTTGATTTTGTATTTGAAAAGACTGACTGGGTCTGTGTCAGGAACAGGTATTTGTGTTGCATGCCACTGGCAAGCAGAAGTCCCCTGATGAATGAGAACAAACATAACTCGTGCATGGCAGAAGCACACAAAAACTAGAGTGATGACATCTTCAAAACATAATGCACACAGTAGTCTGGGCATAGATGAGGGACACAGACTACACCGAGATGAGATCAACAGGGTAGTTTGTACTTGTCTGAGCCATTGTTTCAGTCGACACTCATCTCCATAATGTACTCATTCAGCTGAGGGTTGCCCACTACTATAAATAAGCCATTTTACATTTGAACTTACTATGTTGCACATGGAAGTGGAGTGCTTCTACCCCCTACACCAGCTGTGGGCAAATGATGGGCCTGGAGGATACATTCCACCTGCTAGATCATTTTATTCAGCATTGTGATGAGCTGGACCCCTTGGGATGCCCCTGATGTGAAGATATCACTGAGTTCAGCTTTGCTGCCAGCCTAGACTCCCATTTACCTGGTCTTCCTCAGCCCAACTTTCAGGTCTCTTCTAGCCAAACACACAAGCAGGGCCACACTCAACTGCAGATCAGCGTAGACAAAGATCAGCTCTGGGGGGGCTCTGCTTAAGGGACTTACCAGAGCACCCATATGTCCTCTTCCTTTGGAGTACTAAAACAAAATTATATGGAATACCCCACCCCCCCATGTGAAAGAACATGCGCACAACTTCTCACCCTCTCCACCAGTTAGCAGATAAACTAACTGGGTTATATTATAAATGAAAAACAAGTTTATAAACAAAACACACCTTTTGTAATGTGGTTCTTACCTTTTTAAATAGAACATATATATAATACACACAAACTAAGCTAGATTCACTTAAGAAATTGATTTTAAATAATAATTCTTCACCCTAGATATTGTTTCAGGTAGATTCTTTCACAGGGGAGGGGCATCTTTGTAGCCTGGGTCCAGCATTTCTTCCTCTCATCCTCAGTTCCAGGTGTTTTCATTGTCTCTTTCGATGAGGAGGCAGAGAAGCATACTGAAGATCTTAACCATTTTCCTCCCTCATTTTATATGGTATTCAGTAAAGCAGGAATCCTTTGCTTAATTCCCCCTCTCCCTGTGGAACAGTTCTGCATTTCAAGATGGAGGCTAACATCACCTCACCCTGCAGCATCACAGCATCCAGTGAGTCAGGGACAGTATGACACATTTACAGGAAGGCAAAGCCTTTACAAAATCCATTGTCCTTGCTCATGGACCATCAGCCTTTTCTGGCTTTTTCCACAGTGGTACCTGAAGCAGTAGCAGTGGGCATCACTCAAAGTAAAGTGAATATGCGAAACAATATGGAGAGTAATGTCACAGGACCGACCATCAGCATCTGATGAAAATATTCGGGGAACAAGGGCTGAACAGGAATGTAGCCACAGCTGGATCACAGCCCACACAATTAACAGCCAAGTCCAACTAAAATTCAAGCATTTCACATAGTTTACAGTGAGGGATGTAATGTGGGGGGTTATAATGCAGAACAGAGGACTTGGAGCAAGATCCCATTCATCACTATGCCTTTCATTGGTACAACTAGAATTGCCAACTTTCTGATTGCACAAAAGTGAACACCCTTGCCCCACCTCCTGCCCTTCCCCACTCACACTGTTCCCCTGCCCCCACACCATTGCCTGCTCACCCTTACCCGTGCCCATTTTCATCAGACTGTAGCAAAGGGATGAAGGCTCCAGCTGGGGTTTCAGGCTCTGGAGTGGGATCAGGGAATGAGGAATTGAGGGTGCAGGAGAAGGGTTCCCACTAGGACTCAGGGATTCAGAGTGCAGTAGGGATTCAGGGAGGGGTCAGGAGGCTGAAATGCAAGCTCTGGGAGGGAGTTTGGGTGAAGAAGAGGAATCGGGGCTTAGGGTTGGAGTGCATGAGGGTTGATGGTTCTGGGGTGGGGCCAGAAACGAGGACTTGGGAATGCAGCAGGGGCTCCAGGCAGGAGCTAGTAGTCATCAGTGCAACAGTATAGCAGAGCACACGACTCACATCCATGTCACTGTGACAGCCCTGTTGGAAAATCAGCTTCAGAGGGTAAAGAGTAAACACTAACCATCTGCGAGCACTTCCCAGATAAGTAGTGTTAGCTGCCACATGTTAAAGGATAGGGCAACTGCCTGACTAGGAAAAAGAGAAGCGAAGACAGGCTGAGCACAGATCTCATCGCTATTCAGAATGCCTACTCCCATCTCCAGAAGTGAGGAGTTAAGGTTGGATGGGAGGTTGTCTACATTTCCTGTCTGTCAGAGGCTTAAATTTAGCCACTCAGTTTTCAAAGCAGAGGACACAATACCAGGTAACCTGCTGTCTGCATTACTGAAATAGCACTGAATATTACACCGGGGGAAGCCAGTTTTAAGTAAGCCTCGTTTTAAAAGGTCTAAGCATACACAGAAATTTACACTGCTTTAGCCAGTTGATTTTAACTGAAGCTGGTTAAAGTTGTGTGCTTAAACAAGGGCTTAATCATTAAATCAAGTGGTGTGCAAGTAAATGAAAGATAACACTGACTTAGATTAAAAAACTGTTCACCATTGGAAGGGCTAACCATTAGGGCTAAAAGACTAAGTGAGAATTATGGTTCTGCAGAATCTGACATTGCCATGCAGGTATATAAAAATGGCTCAGAGCATAAGGCCCAGGTTTGATCTCAGTTGCCTGTACAGAGGTTAATAGTTCTCTCTCACTTGAAACTGATTCCAGCCCCTACTAAAAATGGACAATTGTGCTTTGTGTAGAAAGCACTTTTTAAAAAAAATCAAATTACCACCACCAGGATCCTTTGTTTGTCTGTGACAAGCTGGGACAAAAAATATTCACAATTCTATATTCTTGGCAATAAATTAGATTAAATTAATAGCTTATTTATATATGTGTATGCACACGTGAGCACACACACAGTGAGCACTGCCACCCTACCAAACACACACACACACACACAGTATAAACATGTTATTTTTTAATTTGCTTTTTATTTCTGGTGATCTGATGTCAGTTTGTGATCAGTGAAATAGGTCACAAAAGGCTTCAGTCATATGTTATCTACATCTAGACTAGTTCCTGGACAAATTCCAATCACCCCCGTATTCCTCAGGTTTCTTTTCTACACAGATAGATCCTGGATGAGAAGAAGGTGTTATCCAGAATGTGTGCTTATTTGAACAGGTACTATATTTAAGCATGGGGCCTGCTCTTCTAGATTAGTGTTATTTTGCATTTTTTTAACAAATATACAGAGGCAGCAACTATCTGCAGAGAGTGGAAAAGCACTGGTAAGCAATGAAAGCTTAAGGTACATGGCAAAGAGCGAGGGGGAAGAGTTAGGTCCCATTTCTCAGTTTGAGATCACAAGGATTAAATGTGTTTCAACAAATAGGGCGTTTCTAAAACTTTATCAAAAAACTATTAAAGGTTCTCCTCACATTGCAATGGAGATCAGTAATCCTACCTCAAAAGACAATTCCTGGCATTGCAATTCCCACATGGATTGGCTTCCAGAAAAAGTGCTAACAATCTAAATATGGCTACTGTTTAAATTGCTAAATTAGGAGAAATTTTAGTTGTTCGATTACAGGTCACTAGCATAAAACAAGGCCAACATACAAAGTACAAACCAGATGGAATTTTATAGGCCATGAAGGAAAAGGAAGAATCTCATCATCCAATTAAGTACATTTAAAATTTAGGAGAAAACTTATGGAAACAAGCCTCACAAACAATTTTCTAGTCTTGGCCTCAATTCAGGGAAATATATTGCCCTGAAGTAGTGGTCCATGTTCGGAACAGCATCTCCAACTTGAGACTCCTGATCAGGACAACAAAGGCAGATACCTTTCCAAATAGAACTGATAGTTTTGTTTTCAAATTGGAAGCAAAGTTAATGTTCTTCAATAAGCTACCCAAAAATGGTTTGTTCAAATATCCTTTTATGCCAGGTGTTATGAACATTTAATAGGATACTGTGCAAAAACACAAACCACAAAATTTTGTAAGTAGTAGGATAACTTGATTTATTCTCACGTCTGAAGCTGAAGATCTGGAATTTACAGTAAAAAATTTTACCGCTTACGGTGTTACCCTGTTGTCACACATTAAGACACTAGTGTATTCTTTAGTTATACTATTCTGACTTTCACTTACTCAAACACATAGCTCAACTACTGAAATTTGAAAACTAAGGGCTTATCTATGTGGCAATTTAGGGCACATAAGCCTGGATGTAAATCTACAGTGCACTAGTGGGCCACATGGATCCTTCTGCTGCACACTGAAAGATGCACAGTGCACTGACACTTTGAAATAGAAATATGTCAAAGTGCACAATGGAACTTGTAGTACATGCAAGCCAAGATCCTAGTGTACAATGTATCAAGCTTGCCGTTTTCTGTCTTGTCATGTGGCTCCTTCTACTGCAGGTTGAATCACTATGTCAACAAGTCTTAAATTATTAGTCACAAGTCCTCATGCATGGATTTGTGTTGTTATAAGACTCACTCCCATGACAAAATATAGCCAGAAACGAGGGGTGGAGGGAGCGGGACGGACAGGATGGGACCATTTAGAGAGCTTGTTCATGTCAGCAAACTCTTTTTTTCTGCATGTGGAACTGTTCCAAAATGGAATAGGACATCTGTTCAAAAAGTAACTTTGTTGCTTATTAGATAATACCACTTAAATTAACCATGTTTAAATTTTAAAAGGAAGTTTGAAAATAAAAAACAAGTCTCAAAGGACAGATGGACTTCATGGTCCAGCATCGTTGGGACCCGACTGGCCCCAAATGAGGGAGTTTCTTGGACCAGGGAAAGTCAATTCCCCTTCTGGTCCCTCTGTCGTCAGTCCCTCTGCCACTGGAGCTCTGTGGTCCAGCCAGACCAGAGAGTTCTGGACCAGACAGGTTCCAGTGTACTTCTAAAACCATAAAACCCCATAACTTGACAGAACTGGCAAGTACAAGAACTTATCCTGTTTAAAAATCACACAGTAGTAGGATGCCACTGCTCAGGTACTTGTGTGCCAAAAAGCCAATAGAATTGACCTGTCTTCAGCCAACATGTTTGAGAAAGTCATAAAACGCTTAATTTTCATATCTGTGTACAGAATAAGATTGTTCAACTGCCTTTCTGCTAGCTTCTACTCTTGCCTTGAGTAATATTTTCCATTACCAGATACTGGTTTGTTTTTATTGGATGCATTCACTTCAGCTATGTTTAGAATATTTATGTTTTACAGGACCATTGTTACAATGGATTAAAAGCTGCTTTTATTTTAATACGTCTCAATTTTTCATTTCAGCAAAAAAAAAATTATGGACATCCATTTATCTTATAATTATGTACATTACTTATTTTTCCAACACAGGAATAAGGATCCTAATTTAGACGCAATGAAAGATATTACACCAGACATTGTCCCTTCACGTTCCTATACACTTTAATTCAGAGGATAAAATGCATTGTAGCCATGTTACTTTAAACAGGGACCACTGCCTACTGGATTTACAGGACAAATGAGAATTAGGGAGGCTGTGTAGGTCTTAAAACAGCTTCCTTCCTACTGTATAGCAAATAAAACTTCGGTGACCAATAAGACTTTGAAAGCTTTGTTCCTTTAACACAGAGGCTCTCAGTTTAGAGTCCACAGCAGGTTGATGGGGGGCAGGGGCAGTGAACCAGTTTCAGGGGGTTAGCAAAGCAGAGACAGCTCTAGACTGGCTGGTTCCCAGGCAGAAACCTGGGTACCCCAAAGCATTGGAGCCAGAGTGGTTCCTTGGGTATGGCACATTTGTGCAAGCAGCCCAGGCCCTGTGCTTTGAGAACCTTACAGGGAGATGAGGTGGCAAACAGCAGGAAGAGGATGAGGAAGCACGGCAAAAAAAAAAAAAAAAAAAAAAAAAAAAGATGGGTACTCAGCACCCCTTCCCGTGTCTCTCCTGAAAACCTCCCCCTTTCCACAGCACCACCAATCCACTCATCAGAATGCCCCCCCTCCCTCCTAGTACCTATCACCTGCTGTGGATCAGATGTTTCACACCATCAGAAAGGGGGGGCGGGGAGAGGAGCGAAGGCACAGCATGCTCAGGGGCAGGGCACAGATCTGGGTGGGTATGGGAAGAAGCAGAGCATAGCAGGGCCTTGGAGAACGGGGAGTGGGGCATGGCCTGGGCAGAGCTGAGGAGAACACTCCACAGGAAAATAGGTACTTGGCATCTATCTCCCAGGCCCCTCCCCACCCAGATGGCCCTGCCAACACCTGGTGAGGCAGTAGCCATGAGCTGCCGTCACTCCTGCCCCCCACCCCCTTTCCCCACTGGGCCTTGGAGTTTTCATAGACTATTAAGGTGAGAGGCATGAGAAGAAGTTGAATACCCCTGCTTAAATTTGTGTACTAGTTCATTTTCTAGAAACAATTCACTGCTTACAGCTCTCTGCGGAAAAGATGTGCAATTTTGTTAGCATATTTAATCTGCTACATTGCTGAGAGTTTTAAATAAAAGTCAGTCAGAACATTTCTACATACAAAGATTCCCACAAGTGTTTTGTGTAACGATTCAACTGATCACAGCAGAATTTCTGGCAGATGCCACAGAGCTCCACAACTTATGTATCTGAATACTTATAAGGTGCCTACCCAATTCTGCAGAACTATACAGAGAAGTTTAGATGACCTATGTGACATGACCCCATAAGAAATCAGCCAATTACTAGTTGGAAGAAAGTTAAGAAGAGTTAGAAAAATAACTGCAGCTGTATGCAGATGATTGTAACCTTTCAGAAGCTCGGTATCTTCATACGTTTGGCACCTACTATAAGGAAAGTGCCATTCATGTTCAGGCATCTGGTGCTAATAAATGACAGACGTTGTATACAACAGGAAAAGCAGAAAAATTAACCCATACCTCACCATTTCTTGACCAGGGATAGCAACTCCTGCTATTCAAGTGGCTTACCTGGATCTATTTTTCGCAAGGGGAAGGAGCAGAAAGAGACAGGAAGTAGAGAACAAGTCAAAGCAAAACCACACTAAAGAAATCAAGCAACTGCTTGTGAAACAGGTGCCTGTTCTACAGGGATCCTAAGCTATGACTGAATAGGCCCTCCAAGACATTCTATATCCACAGCTGCAGATCTCTTCAAGTGCATGGGAAAGAGTTTCCTCCTATGTAAATTACTTCTGACATTCCATTGTTTTAAGGCAGTTGTGGGCAATAATTTTTTCTAGAGAGCCACTTCAAGAATTTGCCAAGTGGTCAAGGGCTGCACTTTTCCATTATGTTTTTCCTGGGTCTGGGATGGCAGTTGGGTATGGAAGGGAGCTTAGGGTAAGAGACTGAAGCACTGGATAAGGTGTGGTATCTGAGAGGGAGTTTGGCTGAGGCTTCACTTCCTGCCAGCAGCCCCAGCCCACTGGGCTGTTTCAGGTAGCACTCTATGCTGGGGGAGGGGGAGAGAGCCCTTCCGCACTGCCCCACCACCAGCAAACTCTGCTCCTGTACCTGAAAACCAGCCAATGGGAGCTGAGAAATTGTGCTGTACTGCCCTCACCCTCAGCTAACTGCAGTCAATAGGAGCAGAGAAATTTTGCTGGGCTGTCCCTGCCTCCATGAAAACTGGGCAATGTTAGCTGAGGAATGTTAGCATATTTGGGAGAGCATCTGAAGCTCTCTCAACTCCACAGTCATAGAAGCAGGTGGGCCGCAGACCAGATTAAAAGCCGTGGCAAACTGGATCTGGCCCACAGACTATAACTTTAAGGGTATAAAGCGGGGCGGGGGTGGTGGTGGTGCACAGGACAGGACAGACATAGAAGCTTTTTCAGGGAAATGTTTGAGCTGCAAAAAATTCCTACTGGAGTATGCATCTACTCCTGAAACCCATTCTTTATACTGTTTACAAAACTTCAGTTGACTCCCCTTCTCAGGCACTCACTCACCCCCCCACATGGCTGCTTGTCCCCCCCAGGGGGAACAGAATTTTAAATTGATGGTGAAAACAGAAGTAAGTGTCATTGCTGCATTAGACGCTGGGTCTTAATATGAAGCTGCTCTTTGAACACCCTCACGAGAGAAATTCTTCAGCAGTTTTAAATTTATTAATTTGTCAGAGAAAGTCAGAATAAGAGTTATGACCTTAACAACAATTCTTTGCAGAAAAACCTCAGGAATGTTGCCAGTCAAATTCTCTCACTGTCAGTATTCCCAGACCCACACATGTCCATTATGACTAGGCTCCCTCCAGTGCCTCTTTTTCTACTGCTACTCTCCTTCACTTGCCTCATCCATGAACCGACTTCTGTTTCTTGGAAAGGAGAGAATATGAGAGGACCCTGGTGGCTCGGGAGTAGCTCTGTTCTGAAAATAAATGGGTCTCAGTCAGGCAAACGCATTACTGAAGCTAGCTAGTCTGTTCTTCCCAAATTGAGTTCTAAAACTATACCCATTCTCATATGCTTGTCAGCAACTAATCTTTGAAGATTTGTCAGTGTTTAACCAACCCAACCAGTACACATTCAGCCTGGAACGATAAGGCTTGTAGCAGCTCGTGTCCCTGGCTGTCTGCCTCATCAAAACAATCCAAGGAAAAAAAAAAAAAAAAAACCTGACAAGTTTTAGAAACCCCAGGACAGTATTTGTGAACGAAAGGTGCTGTGAGTACCCTGGCTGAAGAAAGATCCCTCAGCACTTCACTTCTACCCCTTCAACTCTCCTTTGGCACCTGTATTACAAAGAAACCAGACAAGGCCTGCCTGACAGGACAGGAAAAAGGGAAACAGCATCGATATCTCTGTGCAGCAAGAATGGCTGAGTTTCTTGTTTGTTTTTTTAATAAGGCAACAACCAAAAGCTCATAGTTTATAAAGCATGGCGGATTTGGGCCTTACTTACATCAACCCCCACTACAACAGAACATCATGCATTCTCCATAACCACCATGGCCCTCAAAAGTTTTCAAACAAAAGGGGAAAAAACAGAGACTTTGCTAACACTGAGCCCTAAAGCTTTGCTTCTTCTCTGGTCCAACAGGTGTCTGAGCCCAAGACCCTTCACTGAGATGTTGCTGAGATTATTTATATACGACAGGAACACAGTGTTAACTTTAGCCCATAAAAGATGTTAGCAGAAGATTCACACCCGGTGTCCCTTCAAGGCCAAAGGCATAAACATCCTCCACTTAGTTAAAATTATTGAATAGGTTTCTCTAGTGATTTCAGAAAATCTCTTTGAACATTCAGTTCAAGGAGAAGACAAACCATCTGGGGCCCCTGAGTTAATTCAAATTCATAACTTATTAGGAAAGGCATGTGCCACTCATAGTACCTTCTTAGATAGTACCGCCATGCAGTGCAGACCTGCTGGTAAGGCTAAGTATTTGCTTTTTCAGTACTTAGCCTTGTGTAAAACATTAAACTCATCTGTGCTAAAACATGGTAATACTCAACTGGCCAGCAGCGTTCACAGCTCCTAAAACTGACAACTGATTTAGTCTGTGACCTCATGCCATTTTTTCCACTAACTGATACAATGAACAGACACAGCTCTCTATGCAAGCTAGCAAATTTGGTATGTATAACTGCATTATCAAGTTTGTCTGTCAGAAAAGGAAGAAGGAACTTAAGATTGAAAGATGGCTGAGGGAACATTCTCTTCCTCTTCCGCAACTACAATTGTTATCACAACACAGTAAACCCTTGATTTAACGGAACAATTGGAGGAAAGGGGTGTCCGTTAATGTCAGAAGTCTGTTAAATCCAAATCTGCAGGACTGGAGGCACCTTGCAAGGCGCACTAGAGAGCGCTCTGTCCAAGACCTGGGAGGAATGCAGAAGGCTCAGGAGAAAGAGCTCGGCAGCTGGCTCTTTGCACTGTTCACAGAACTGAACCTCCGGGTTCACCTGCCACGATCCGCTCATCACCCACCCAAGACTGGTGGAAACTAAGGTTACCTGGAGCAGGTATGCCTCTGCTGGCCCCAACTGCTTTGACGGCCCCTCCTCCAGCAGTGGGTCCTCTATCCCTGGAGAGTCGCTGGCATTCATGGGAGAAGTGGGCGAACAGTGCCCATCATTTCAGAAGTCTGTTAAATTAGGGTCCATTAAATTAAGAGTTTACTGTAGCTTATTTATGAAAGCAGGTCAGTGAGAAGACTCATGCTGCACAGCAAAACTCTTTTTGGGTGAATGTGGGGGGAAAATCTCACTTTGGTTTAAACCCTGTGTAAAAGCCAACTAGCAAAGCCAAGGTTAGCTGAGCAGGCTAACTGAATAGCCTCCAACATGGCTGAATGCACAGCTTCTCTCCAAGTTCAAGTTCTGTTATGGTGCAAGAATGAGATATTATGTGGCACAACTTTAGCAAGGAGGTGAGAGAAGCCACCACTTTTTTTCATTCATGGAGTTAAAAACACACCACAGGATGAGAACACAACAGATATGCAGTTCCACTTCTGGTTAGTAGCTCTTCTCTATGCGTTTCCCTTAATACCCAAAGCACTACGAAAAATATAAGAACAGACCAATGACTTCAACAATCTGGTCCAGAGGCCTTGGACTTTTGGAACTGCAATTCCTACCAATCAGAGTGATTTGAGGGGAAGTGACTTTTCTTCAATTCTAATATTTAACTTGAACAAAGACTTTTACCAGAATATTAACAATGCCACATTGCTACCCTGAAGCTAAGGTACAAGTACATGTGTTAAAAGTGCAGAGAGAAATCTAGCACATTCTCTGTCAAGACAAGGCATGTCTAATGAAAAAGATTTAAAACTACTGCATTTGCCAACTCCTAAAATATTCAAAATGGAAGTGCGGACCCCTTTGGAAACTAAACAGTTTGTGGGAAAACTGTCTACTGTGACATAAAAAGTAACAATAGTATTTTTTTGGAAAAAAACTTCTAGATCTTTATACATAACAGAGAGGGGGGCACGTTTTTTAATATTTTGTAGGCCAGACTATAGATTCTCCTAAAGCTAGAATGTAACAGGGATATTTTTCCAAAAAAGAGGAACTAAGCTTCCTGTAGCTATCAGGGATGGGCCTGCCTCTTGGAGATAAAGAGAAGAGAATAAATTTAACAGCGAGCCTGGATATATGCAGAAATACTTGGGTAATGATTATTTCAAAAGCAAGTGTAACTTAATGATTCACTTGAGTGAAGGGACAGCATTCTCTTGAAGAAGCTATACTGGATTGCAATACGAAATACAGATCACTGTTGCTACCAGTGCTATATGTTTGAAATAAACCTTCGAAAATGTGGGCCAAATAAGACATCTATAAAGAGCTTATGACTCACTGGTTATGTTTAGGTTATTCGTATGCATGTATCGTTTCTGTGTATGAAGTTATAAGTATTGCTATGTCCTTGTATTTCAAATGTTTGCTTCCGGAAAGCATCAGCAGGAGGCTTGGCCTACTGTGAAAAAAGTACTAGTCAAGGGAATAGACATACTTGATTGAAAATGGGCCTTATGCAGCGCTAATCCAGACCTGATCAGCTTTTCTGTGAATGTTCAGACCAGGCTGGGAGCAATGGCATCCACCCGCAAAGACTGAGTCATACATGGACAGGTGACGTGTTTAACGTGACAAATTCCGTCTTGTAGATTTATTTATTAGGTAATGAGTTTTTGTGGGTAAGACTCCCTTCTTCAGATTGGAGTAGGCAATAAGAATCCAGGGTTTTTACACAGTGGGAGTGGGGAAAAAGACGGGGGTTTGTGTCATCTCTCATTAATAGGACCTGTGGAAGAAGAAAAGTAAGTAGGATGCGTGCCATATTTCTGCAAATATCAGAAGGTGGGGAAATTGCCCCGGTAATGCGCAAGATAACAGATCTCTGTTAAATCCAAGATTAAAATATGTCAAACTTGCAAATTAATTCCAGTTCAGGTGTTTCCCTCTGTAATCTTGAACTCTAAAAGGACTGGTGAAGACCCCTCCCTCACAGATGTACTTGAGAGACTTGATTTACACCCAGTAGATTATTCCATCTCTGCTACAAGCCTGCACCAAGAACTTTGCAATTTATGTATGTATTTGATTTCTTTAACAGTTTTCTTTCTTCTTATGAATAAAACCTTTCAGATGCTAAAGAACTGGCTACAGAGTGCTTTTGGGGGTAAAATTATAAATTATAATTTGACCTGGAATGTGGCTGGTTCTTTGAGATCAGAACCACCTTTTTATTTGATGGGACTGGTCTTCATAATCTCTCACCTTTATGAGTGTTACTGGTGGTGGCACATAACTGCAGCATCTGAGGAAACTGCTTACATGGCTTCCTGCTAGCCAGTGTGGTAAACAGAAGTGTGCTTTATGGTGGAGGACCCCCAGTTTTGGACTGTTATTAACCCTGTCCTTAAGCAAGTCACCCTGAATTGACACACACTGGAGTGCTCCCCAGAACTATTACAAAATGAATATTTCAAAAGCCTGTCTAGATTACCGATTCACTTTAGTGAAGGGGTGGCATTCTCTCAAAGAAGCTACGGGGGGGGGGGGGGCGCGGGGGACATAGGTCTGCTCTGCTTAGTGAGTGGTAAAAAGTATATTCTACTAGGTCTCCAACTACAATAACTTCCTCTTCCTACACAGGCTTTCAGGTTCATCTCAAGTAGTTCTTCATGAGCAAATATTAGCTTAGAGAGATCATACTCCATGTAAGACTAGTTCCACGTATAATGTCAATGCACTACCGATAAAACCCCAGGGCATAGCCATTGCTGAGTGTTTTATAAGTAATAACAGCCCTCTGGAAAGTGCCTGATACCATTTTTTTCCTTCTCCACCTTTTCCCCTTTCATTGGACAAGTTCCAACTCTTTTGATATAATGTGAAAGCATTTGAGCACTACTTACAGAGTTAGAGGTAAAAGATCACAGATTTAAACTCTACCTGGCATCCATGAATACTGGTGATATTAGGAGGCAAAAAAAGCTATCAACAGTTTATTGGGCAGTTGTAAGTCATTTATACTGTATGGAGGACACAAATGTTCTTTTCTCATCCTGTTTTCTTCAGTACCGCTCTATCCAGGAACTCCTGGAACAGTCTCTCACAATGTGGCTCAGGTCATGAAAAACATGTTCAAGTTGAACACATGATGTTAAGTGCTACCTTGCAATTGTATTACTTGTCAAAGCAAAAAACAAGCCAGAGACAAATACAGATAATGAGAACTTGTGCAGACCTGGGGTCTTCAGCTTTGATTAAGCCACCCTAGGATTATTTGCCCGAGGAGAACAGAATAAAGAGAGTAGAAAGAGGATTCAGGACTTACCTACTTTCATATTGGGACAATTTCAGCATATCGCAGTGCATTTCACTCACTCACTGTTGGGTAATTCAGGCAGGACCTTAACTTATGAATGACAATTCTTTACAAAATTGGTGATTCTGACAGCTATTTGAGGCAGCAAATTAAGTTTTCAGCACAGGACCTAAGTGAACGTAAGCAATTTTGGAAGCCTTTTGATTTTGTTTGCCTTCCCATTTTACTACAGGTTGAAACTTCGTCATCTTAAGGACTGATGAATCCCAAACCGGGGAATTTGTCAAACTTGTAGAAGTCAATGCCAGCCTCTCTGCTGCCACCAGCTGCAGTGCTTCACTTCAGCTACAGCAGAGGGACCAGCATTAATCATGTGGGACTGAGGGGGGCACTCCAGGGAAGAGACAGCATGGCTGTGCAGCCTCTGCAGCTACTCTGCCATTTTTCCAAATATCCCTACCCCGCTCCTGATCCTCCCTCATCCTTCCCAGAGCCTTAATACCAAAAATGAGCAATTTTCAGTGCTCTGGAAGATCTGGAAGCATGGGGGAGTTGCTGAGTGCAGGTTTCCTGGCTGTTCCCTGCAAGTGCTGAAACCCCACTGCATCCACAGATGTTGCCAAAGT
The DNA here is from genome assembly GCF_033958435.1 of Carettochelys insculpta. Taxonomy (NCBI): domain Eukaryota; kingdom Metazoa; phylum Chordata; order Testudines; family Carettochelyidae; genus Carettochelys; species Carettochelys insculpta. The sequence goes on along the minus strand of NC_134137.1, from coordinate 304,222,299 downwards.
AGGTAAGTCCTGGTTATTGATGTCTAACCCATACCAGACTCCTTGTTCTCTGTCCATACCAAAGACCTCCAAAATGCCCATCTTTGTCTGATCCAGTTTGTTCTCAGATTGCTTCTTTCTAATGGACCAAAACATGTGATTATTACTTTACTTAGGCATGCTTAAACTAGAAGCAAATGACTTACCCCTAAATCAGCTTCTTCTTCTAAACTAGGTTTGACTTTGTTTATTGGGGGATTGAAATGTCATGGGAACAATCAAGAGCAAGATTTCACAATTTTTTCCTTAAGATAATTGCTTTTTATGGATTTACAGAAATAGACAGCAAAGTACTGAGCTCACTACTTTCAAACGATGTTTTGCAATACTGAAGCCTAGTTTAACTTTTGTCATTGGAGTCAAAGGTCATTGGGACATTTGGTTGAGATGTTCAAGACCTGGTGCAATTTCAGGTTCAGTGTCTTCAGCCAATTCTGGATATGCCCCCTGAGCCAATTTGTCTTCCACGATTATACTACACTAAAAAAAAAAAAATCCCTAATTTTTGCTTGGCAGATTTTTCTAACTGTTCTTCACTCAATCACCTGTGCAAAGCAGGGAGGAAGTTGAATTGGAAGTTACAAAAGCATAATTTATGCCTTCACATTTTAAGTTCTGTGCTAGAAACTAAAAAGCCATGAAATGCTGACAGGTGTCAAAATTTTCTTGAGATACAAGGCAGACAATGTAATATATTTTACTTTACCATCTTCTGTTGGTGAAAAAAACCTTTTGAGGTATACAGACCTCTTTTCAGGTTTGGGAAAGATATTCAATGTCATAGCTAAATACAAGATATAACAGACTGTTTAGTGTAAGTAGACAACACTCTACGAAACCATTCAAGGTGAAGCGGTTCTTGAATAACTCTGGTTCTCAGAGGCAGACCAAAAGAGGGGGTTACTGGAAAATGTTGTAATAAGCCATGAATCTTTATTAAGACCATGACCTTTAGCACCTCGCAAAATTATGAGTAATGTTCCAGGCTCAACTGTTAGAAGTGTTCAGGTTTTACTTGAGCACAAGGTCTGAAAAGTCAGATCTAGAGTGATCATTTTGTGAGTTTGCGCTTATTAAAAAAGTTTGTATTTAAGAGAAAACAATATCGTACAGAGCAATACAAAATCAGAAACTCCACTGCAGAAAGAGACACACAAGTGTTTTGTCTTACTAGTTTGGGTGAGTTAATTTGAGAATATAGCAATTGCCTGGTTTTACCTGCTGTACTCCTTAACTGCACAGTAGTGATTCAAGAGCCACACACTCTATTAGCAGAGTAGTGCATACTCTGCAACAGCGTTCAGGTGTCCCTCCCACTGCCACTTTGCAGTCAGGTTGTTCCTGCACTAGAGCCCCTGGCCAACTGCTTCAGAGACCCTCTTGCTGGCTGTGCAGAGTGGGACCAAAAGGGAGTGGCACGGATGTCAGGGTGTCCCCTTCAACCTCTACCACCACAACCCATACTCCATTTCCACAGACCAGTGCACAGGAGACAGGTCTCAGTAGCAGGAGGCTAATGGGGTCTGAGATTTTAACTGTCCAGGTGGTGAGCTGAGTGCTTAGAGAGGCATCAAATGGCTTCTCAGCAGCCAGCACACATAATCTGTGTCTCTCACCCCCAACCACATACCCCATCCCCACAGAGCAGGGGAGAGGGGACAGGGCTCAGGAGCAGGCCTGTAGGTTGAACCACCACTCCTGCAGTCAGTGATGGTGTACCTTAAAGAGACAGCACCTTTCCAAAATTTCCCCAGCAGCCAGGCACACAACTAATCTGTCTTTCACACTCACCTTCCAAAACATGTATATTATTGTTGTCATTATTGCTTGCTACTTCCTGCAATGCACACACAGTCTCTGTAATTTTATTTTTTCAAAGTGTTATTTTAGTTTTATGACTGATCTAATCATGTCATAATTTTTCATGTAAAATTATACATACATTTGAAAACAAGCCTGTAAGTATTAACTCAGTACAGCCCTACAGTGAAGGAAGTCTTGAAGCTGGAGACTATAGCAAAATGCTGTTAAAATAGATTTCCATATTACCAAATGGCTATAGCAAGCTGTGTTCTCCTCTAGAAATAAAATCCATAATCCTAAGGAAAAAGTGGAAGGCTCAGGGGAGGGGGCACGGGGACAGACCACCTTTAAGCAGACTGCCACCACATACTGCTGTATCACTAACAGAATGCAATCCTCAAAAACAGTTGAACAGAGTGCACCCACATCTAGTACCCATGGCAAGAGAATAGCTTTTCCACCTTCGCAACTGCCAAACCAAACACTCATCTTATCTTAAAGACAAAACACGCTCTTGTCCTCTTCATCAGAAAATATTCAACAATCAGAACTCTGACAGCTATTTTATTGATGCATGGCATAGGTTTCAGGTTGTTCTTCAGAACTAAACTGGCTCTTTAGTACAAGCTAGGAAGTTACTCAAAAGATGTCCCTTTTTTTTTTCTCCCCTAAAGAAACTAACTATATGTATCTTAACAAGATTTTCTTTTTTTTTGGTCAAAACAGTAAAGATTTTACAAGGCTATTCTACTAGAAGCTCTTTCTGCATGATGTCCAGAATGAAAAATATGTTTGGCTGCCACAAAATTGGGGCTGCAAACAATGCTTAAAAATCAGCATTAGATATTTGAAAGATCAAACACACACTTTCTGCCACTTGAAACAATACTCTAAGACCGGGGTGAGCAAACTTTTTATGCTGGGCCCCACTTTTCATCCCTGCAATCAGCAGGACCTGTAATACAAACCGACAATTTTGGTTATGTTTATGTTTTTTAAAAAAAGAGGGGAAAAAACAAAAAAACTAAACTTTTGGCATGTACAAGTATATGGAACAATGGGTTTCAACCAGTGTGCCGCAGCACAAGGATAGGCATGAGACATGTCCAAGGGTGCCATGAAATTTCAGCAATTTCCCCTCACTGTGGCTCTTTGCAGAGCCACTGCAGGGGATGGAAAACAATGATACAACAGCTAGGACTCAAGCAGCAAGGCTGCCTGAGTCCCAGCTGGCACGTGATTTGTCTACTTCCCCTCCCAACAGTGGCTCTTTGCAGAGCCAGGGTGAGGGGAAATGTCACCCCTGCAGGATCCTCTTTGCATCAGGAGGCAGCTGGAATGCTGCTTCCCAACCCAAAGGAGCTGGTGGGGAACCTGTTGGAGCTGGGACATGGTTTAAATGCCATGTCCTCACTCGAACAGGCTGATGGGAAGGGGTGCCTGCTTCCATTCCAGTGTTTACTTCTTTACTCAACATCCCTAGCATGGAATTGAGCAGATTTTGAAAATGCATCTGTGCTCACTGTGTAAGACAGTGTATTCTTGGTGGATGTGAAACATGAATGCATTTGATCCATGTTTAGCTTGTATGTGCTATGTTGCAAACCTCTCTACTAAGACTATAAGCACAGTAAATGTAAGTAAATATGATGTTTATGAGCAACCAATTCAGCTGAAAAAAGTGCGTATGCCACAGAACTGTTTGTCTCATTGAAGTGTGCTGTGTTACTGAAAAGTTTTGGACCACTGATCTAGAATGCAAACACTTTATCAATCAGTATACAAATGTGAATACACATACATAGACAGAGTAACATATTTCAACATTTTTAATTAGATGGATGAGCCTGAGAGCCAGCAGCTGATTGTGCTGCATCCCCCTTATGAAATTTCACACCCCCCACAAGGAGGCATGCTTCCCACTTTGTGTGCCCCTGCTTTAAAAGCCTAAAATACATCTGACTTGCAGGCCAATAAGCGTCTTTCTCCCCTCTGAAACACAAAGTGAAAGATTGCTATGCTGACACAATTTAGAATTTTGCCCTTTGAGGGGTCATGGCAAAAGTAAAGTCATAGATTCATTCAAGGAGGCTTTATAAATTAAATCTTGGCCAAAAATTATAAGACATTATTGTTTAAGTAATGACTTCTCAAACTATTCAAATACGAAATCCAATTACAGAAAGCAAGAACAAGGTGGTAGGATGCACTTGCACTATTTTACGCCACACAGTGAGTAATTCAAGAGGAACGATTTAAGGTGAAACCCTGCCTCCTTTAAAGCCAACAGACAAGACTTCTGTTGATTTCAGATTTTACTGTAGTTAAGGTCCCTCCATCCCCCCATTTAAAGGGATTTGCAAGGTATATATAGAATAGTATTTAATAATTTTGTAAGACTGGTATGCAAGCATCTTGCTTTATCCTGCCATATATATTTTTGTCATTGTAATAATTATAGTTTAAAGACACCTCGAACTCTCAAATGTCTGAATTTTATTAATAAACTTGACTAATTAGAAGAGTTACTGTTTTAAAAAAGTCTATCATTTTTAAGTCTTTTGGATATCACACAGTGTTTCCCCATACATTTATGAATTACGGCCAGACTTCTACTGCAAATACATTAATATTTTCATGCCAGTATTTCCACCATTAAAAAACGGGGAACAGAGTTTACGTAACATCTTCAGAAGAAGGCACAGAACCCAGATTCCTTTATTTTCAGTACTGCAGTTTAGCCACATATGTAGACTTTCCAGTTTGTAACTCACCTTATTCAAAGATCATTTCCTGCTGTGCAATTGTAATTATGATCATAGCTTGAGATCAGTTACCTCCTTTTTGGAGGAACAGCAGAATAATAAGATTCATTAGTTTTACAGCTCTAAGATGCATAGGTAAAATGAACATGATTGTTGGAAGTTTCACTTTTGCAGCTCAGAGTTGCAAGAATTCTATCTATATCCTCACAGTAGTTTTGGTCTGTAGGAGGAAATAATGAATGAGGTAGACCAGATTACTCAGTTTTTGCAAAAGAGAAAGCTACAAATTATGAGCAACATTAATAAAGCCAGAACATGGGTGGAGGGACTGGATGATGAAGGCAAAAAAAAAAAAAAAAAAAATGGTGAAAAGAACAGAGAGGAGCTTGGTCACTTCTCACTGTCTGCCCCTCCCATCCCCTTCAGTCCCCAGTCAAGAAAGGAAAAAGTGTTTCTCTTCTGAAGCTGGAAAACTGGGGGGAAAAATGTTGTACTAAGCACTTATGTTCTAATATTTTGAGACCTGCAGGGAAGAAGGGACGAACAGAGTTCCTAAGAGCATCTATATAACAGGGTGACATCTGCGTCTGGTGCTAAAACTGCACTGGTATTTCATTGTTGTATAGATAAATCTGGGACCCTTCTGCCTCACAGTCCATGCTCTAACATGCCCCCAAAAGGCTATACTGTAATAAAACAGCCCTGCAGCCTCACTCAATCAGCAATGGACCAGCCACATTTTTAAGGCTACATAGTCACACTCTTTGATGCTTGTACAAACTACCTGCAATGCTTGAAACAACCATGTGCAAAGTGAACAATGGCAAGTTTTCTCTGATAAATCATGACAGCCCCCAAGGCTACCGATGTCTGCAAAATGTAAATGGGCTAGTATTCTAGTCCCTCTAATCTTCTAAATTAAATAAGCACAAGCCAATGCTGTGCTACCTTTCTGCATCAACATGTAGTTCCAAAGCCTCTCCTGCTTCAAAGTTGTTCTTTAACAGCAGCAGCAAGAAAGTGGTAAAACTAGCTATTCAGAACTCCATGCAGCATAGGAATAGTCAAGAATTGTTAGTTTCAAGATACTGTAATGAAAAAGCTATAAGTAAACATAATCACTACAGTCATTCACAGAATAAGCACACTCTAAAGGAGGAAGCCAGGGGAAAAGGACAGAATAGCACAGGCCTATTTCTTTGCTTGCAGCAGCCAAGATCCAAACAAAGAGAAAGCTCCTTCTTTCCAACAGTCATGGAGAAAAATATAATATTAAACCAATACTTACCAGCAAGAAAGCAGTCCAGTAACACTTTAAAGACTAACAAAATAATTTAGTAAGTGGTGAGCTTTTGTGGGACAGAGCCATGAAAGCTCACCACCTAATAAATTATTTTGTTAGTCTTTAAAGTGCTACTGGACTGCTTTTTTTGTTTTGATGGTATATAAACTAACGCAGCTATCTCTCTGTTACTTACCAGCAAGAGGATGATATAAACAATGGAACAGTATGCAAGATTCATTGACCACACCCTGCTACATTCTTATTTATAAGCAAGCTGGGGGTTGTAAACTACTGTACCAGGCTTCTCATAAAGGCACTGCTTCTGGACCCCAACCAGCTAAAGCTCCCTCTTAAATTTTTCCTCCCTCCATCACCCACTCTCCGCCCCACCTGCACTCTCACCCCCCCCCACCAGCTAGTAAGATAAGGATGTATGTATTTACTACAGAGTACTACATACTAATAGAACCTTGGGGACTGGAGAGTGTTTGAAAGTTTATCATCCTTCTCCAGCTACTGCCAGAGAAAGTATTTCATTTTAAAGACTTCCAAGACCAAAGTATTTTGAGCCACCATGGCAGAGTCAAAATAAATTTCCTTAGTGAGGAACCCAGTGTTCTAACTACACAGTAAGCAAAGTGGCATATAGAGGTTAATAGCAAGGCTTATTTTTGTACTGGCCTCTTATTGGGAGACACCCATAATAAAGAATCAAATATTTGCAGTTCTAAGAACAGTTTTATAATGGCTTTTGAACCAAGAGGCAGCATTTAGCACTGAGGATTAAAAACTACATCTTGTTTGCACCTAAACAAAGACTTCACAAATACAAAAAAAAACAAAAATAAATTATTTCCTGTTTTAATTCATAAATTAAGTGAAACTAGGTACTGGGGAGGGGAGTTGTTATAGACAGAAAACAGCCACAAGAGCACCTCTGTTTAACTACAAGTCTCTTCCCAATCTGAAAGTACAAACTAAATAGTAATACAGACCTCCTAAGTCTTAGTCAAAATTACCAAAATACCAGTAAGCAACTTATTGTATCTTCCCGAAGTTTAAAAAAAAAATCCTTGGGATGTAAGCCAGGTCTACAGTAAATAAATGAAATGCTAGTATCAGTGTTCGATACCCTTTTCCACACATACACTTTGGTGATACACATAATGGTAACAAGTATTTGGCTACCTCATCTGAAAAGATGCTGCAAACAAACCCACTGACAGACACAGCATATTAGTACAGCACAATCTCTCTGCTAAGCTATTCCTGACAGCCAAGAAACTGACATTACACAAAGTCTCCTTATAAAGAGAAAGCGTTAAACTGTTTTCCTTGGAGCTGGAGACAAATTATTTACACTATTCAAATTAGCTTTAAGCACTTTTGGGACCTCATAATAAAGTGCACAAGTTTAATTAGACAAAAAATGTAAAATTTGCAGTTCTAAAAAATCTGCAGTTTTATGACACTTGTGTTTTTAATTCCATCTGATCCTGACTGGGATGATGGGGGAGGTTTCCAGGGACAATTAAATGTCACTATTTACTTGGACTAAAATCCAAAAGGAGGATGGTTTAAGACATATTTCCACTACTCATCTTCAGCTAAGTGTCTGGAGAGATGGGGAACCTTTTGTGGGTTGGGGGTCACTAACCCACAAAAGAATCAGTCAAGGGCCACATTAAAGTGAGTGAGAAAAAACACACCATACACAAAACCCTCACTGATGTGGCCCTTAACTGAGACACCTCACTCTCCCCCTCACACTCAGGGAGGGACTGAAGTTCAGGGCTTCCCCCAGACCAGAGTAACTCTTCTGGGGGCCCAGGATGGAACTGAAAATGGATGATAGAGGGTTCAGTGTGTGGGGGAGAGCTGTAGGGGAGCAGATGTGGGATATGGGTAGCAGGAAGGATGCAGAAGTAGGCTGGGGGTGGGCATTTGGGGTCTGGATGGGAGGAAAGGTGCAGAAACAGGATAAGGATGGGTGGTCTAGGCGGAAGGAAGAGTTCAGGAGTGGGCTGGGTTTGGTGGATCTGGGTAGGTGGTAAGGTGCATAAGTGGACTGAGAGCAGCAGTGGGGGTGTGGGTTCAAGAGCAGGCTGCAGATGAGGGGTCTGGGCAGGAGGGGGTAGGGGACTTGGGCAGAATGGAGGTGCAGGAGCAAGGTGGGGGGTTTGGCAATGGGGAGAGGGGTACTTACCTCCACATACTGCTGCTGCAAACCCCTCCCCGCAGCTGGAGGAGTGTCGGCATGGAGAAACGCTCACCGGAGAGACTTTTTTCCAGCTTCTCACAGGCACTGTCCACCCCCTCCACCCCCCGCTGCGATTGGCATGAATTCCAGTGATTTTTAGATCAGGGCAATATACATTTAAAGTTAACTTTTAAATAAATCATTGATTTAAACTCAATTTCTCTCACTTGAAAATGTATTAATGTAAACTTAAAGGTTTAATTAAATACTAAGACTTTAACTGACCCTGCTGGTAGGGTCTCAAATTTTACAAAAATGATATAAATAAGATACATAAATTGAAGGTCTTTATCCCAGAAACACTAATGCAGTTGTGTGATGCAGTTCACAATAACAGAACAGTCTGATTTCAGTGGCAATTCACCTGAGTGAAGCTATGCATGTGCATGTTTACAATATTGCAAGTTGTGTTTATTAAAAATTTGTCACTAAGAATCTCATTTCAAAACACGACTGAAACTTAGACTTACACTAAATGCAACAAAATCGCAAAGCTTTTTTTTTTTTATATATACATATATATATATATATATATATATATATATATATATATATATATATAAATACATTGGCCAAAGTTTTCAATATGAGGATCCTAAGCCTATACTTAAGCACCTATGGTTATTTTTAAAAGCTGCATGATTTAGAAAAATAAGGCCCCTGACAATTACAAACAGACAGAGAAATATAGTGTAGGTTGTAGCCAAAGAATTTCAGCTTTCTTGAACTTCTGAAGGTAAACAGATTCAAATTCCACAATCAGAAGGGAAAACTGTAGTCATTAGTCTGACCCACTGTACAACACAGGCCACAGAATTTCCCCAAAATAATTCCTGGAGACGATCTTAAACAAAAATCTTGATTTAAGAAGTGTCTAAATTCAAAGACTCAGAGGTAGCCATGCTAGTCTCTGACTTCAAACAAAAAAAAAAAAAAAAAAAAAAAAAAGCAGTCCCACTATAATAAATTACTCTTAAAAATGTACATCTGTTTTCCAGTCTGAATTTACAAAACTTGAACTTCCAGCCATTTGATTATTTATAGCTTTATCTATTACACTAAGAAGAGTCCATTACCAAACATTTATCGCTCCCCGTGGCCCACCACCACATACTTAGATCACATCACCCCTTTAAACTCGGGTTGTTAAGCTAAATAGCTGTGTACCTTCATCTACTGCTACCAAGCACATTTTCCATTCTTTTAATCATTATTGTGGCTCTTCTATGAGCCAATCCTCTTCAATTTACTGACAGGCTTCTTGAATTGTGGCCATCAGAACTGAACATGCTGTCTTCCAACAACACTGCCAAATAATGATAAAATAATCTCTCTTTTGCAAGACTCCACTCTTTACGCATCCAAGTGTCCGACAAACCTTTCTGGCAACGAATCATGCTGGAAGCTTATGCTTAGCTGATTACCCACCGTGACTTCCAAATCATTTTCACAGTCACCAGGATTCTCAGGATGACCTGAACCTTGTCACTATTTACCTTTCCCTAATTTATACTTCCAATGATTATTTTATGTTCTTTTGCTGGCTATTAATAAAAATGTTAAATAGCACAGAGCTAAAAATGAACTCTATGGGACCCCATTAGAAACATTCACTCAATGATGTTTCCATATTCATAATTACTTTCTGAGATTAGTTTTAATCCAATGTTATATAGTTCTTGTTCTCCAATCAAAAGTTTATGTGAACTAAAATGCTTCATAAAAGTCTATATATATTATTGCCATTATCAATTGTGTAATCTCATTTTAAAAATAAAGTTCATTTGACAGGATATATTGACAATAAACTCATGCTGACTTTAATTATATCAGACTCCTTTACAAACAGAGCCCCATGTCAGCCAATCTGAAGCCCCCATTAATAAAATATCAGACAGTGGTGTTGCTTGCAAATACAGAATGGAATATCTGCCTGTCATTTTGTGTTCTAGCATGTAGTCTCAGGCTACTCAACTAGTCTCTTAGCACAGAGTGGAACTAAGAAAAAAGGAGTAGATGATGCAATAATTCAGAGCTGTCAGGTGGGAAGAACTAACATAAGCAAATAATCACTATAAAGTTCATCCATCATGATTCAGATTTTTGACTGAAGATGTAAATAGAGCTGCACGGTTACGAGCAATTAAATGTCAGAATCACTAACTAGCACTCTTGTGGAGAAAACAGCCACAACCACCATAGGTGCAATGCCCAATGGGATCTTTATGTGATTATGTTGTCTGCAGTGCCTCAGTTAAAGAAGCAGTATCTGATGGGTATGAAGCTGTACAGACTCAGAGAATGAAGAAGAGTTTCCTCTCAGCCCTAATCACCACCAGCTCACTGGTGGACCGCTCCAATGTTACATCACTAAAGATGTACTTAAGTCAGAACATTTCCAATGTACAGGCTTTGCTTTGTCAATCATTGTGACCAAGTCTGAATGATGCTTTGCCTGATTTTAAGTACTTCTCCTCTCACCTTTGCACAGGGTGGGTACAACACAGTAAAATCCCTCCTCTAGAGACTCCCGTTTCCCCAGCTCCCTTTCAGTGGGCCACAGAAGCCATCAAAATCCAACATTTTTTCTCCTGCATAGAGGAAGCAGGGGGAGAGGAAAGGGGCACTGGGTGGACCCCAGTAGAAGAAAGGGATGATGCGGACAGAGACCAGGTCAGGATCTCAACTTGCATAGGTACTGTCCAAAGTTCAGAAAGGTGATTTCCTTTCAGTTCCACTGAAGGAGAAACACTGCACTCCCCTCTCACGCTTAGGCCCCCTCCCCTCCAATTTACACTGCACTCCTCTACTCCCCAACAATTTCTCTGAACTTCCTTCTCAGACATGCTGGGGTTTACACTGCAATTCCCCATTGCACTCTGTTCTGCCCACCTTTCAGACCCTTTGGGGCCTGTACTTGCCCCACTGGAGTGCAGTACCATTGCACCACCTCCTGGCTCTTTGAGGCTTGCACTGCCATCCCTGGCAGTGCAGCTCCCCCGCCTCTCTCGGCCCAGCACTGCACTGTCTCCTCAGGCCCCTTGAGGCTTGCACTCCATGCACAACCCCCTGGCCCCCTGAAGCTTGCACTGCCCCCAGGCTCCATAAGGCTTGTACTGCAGTCCCCATACCACGTTCCGCACCCTTGTACTCCGCGTGGAGCATAGGTCATCTACAAGTCTTCTCCACTTCACTCCGTCTTGGGACAAAACTTCTAGCTGGCTCCAGGAGTACCCCAGTTGCTGTCCTTCAATCTCAATATGCCTTCTCCACTTTGTCCAAAGTGTTCCTCTCTTGCAGGTTCCATGCGAGAGCATGACGGACTTTGCTGGATGATGACTTTCTAAGAGTGTGACCTAGCCATCCTCATTTTCTTTTCTTGATTTGAATGTCAATTGATTCTTGTCCTGCTCTGTTCCAAAACTCCTCATTTGTGACAAAGTCTTGCCATTTGATGTGAAGGATATATCTCAGGCATCTGTTTATTAATGTCTGTAGCTTGTGATTTGAAGACTTTTTAGTACGCCAGGTTTCACATCCATACAAGAGCACACTTCTCATATTTGTGTTGAAGATCTGCAGTTTCATCTTCACAGATATTATTTGTGAACTCCATATGAGAGGAAGAGTCTTGACTGCACCTGTTCCCTAACCTGGCACTGATATCCTTATCTGTTCCTCCATCTGTGCCCATAATACACCCCAAGTAGGTAAACTGCTTCACCTCTTAAAGGTCATCCCATCTCAGTGTGATGGTGGTGTTGTTGGACTGATTGATCCTCATTGTCTTGGTCTTTCCCTTGTTAAGACTCAGTTCAGTCATTGAGGCAGTTTTGTCTAGCATTGCAACCTTTTATTTCATGTTTTACTGTTGGTGTGAAAGAAGGGCAACATCATCAGTAAAAACATGTCCTCTACCTGTTTGAAAAGTGTCCACTGAATGCCTCGTTGACGGCCATCTGTTGTCCTGTTCTTGATCACAATGGACTGGATTACGAACAGGAAAAATGACAAATGGGCACCTTTGTCACACTCCCAACAGTATGCTAAAGGATTCTGTCAAGACACCATTGTAAACAGCTTAGCATGTTGAGGGTCCATACATTGAACCAATCAATAATTTTGGGTGTGGGATACCATGGTGTTGCAGCAGTTTCTACAAAGTATCTCTGTCAACATCGTCAAAAGCTTTTTCAAAGTCTATGAAGGTTAAGTACAGGGGGAGTTCCACTCAAGCAACTCTTCTTTGAACTCTCAGAGTTGCTATTTGGTCAGTACAGGACCTCTCACTTCAGAAGCCAGCCTGGTCTTCCCTGAGCTGTCTATCGATTCTGTCTTCATTCTCACCACAAGAATCCTCTTGAACGCTTTTACCGGAATAGATAATAAGGTGATACCCTCCAGTTCTTGCATTCCTTCAGGCTGCCTTTCTTTGGAAGCTTGATAGTGGCCCAGTTTCCAGTCTTGTGGGATCTCTTCAGTGTTACAAATTTTCCCAAATATATTATACATCTTGTTGACTGATGTCTCACTACCTGCCTTGATTGCTTCTGCGGGATGTTGTCTGGGCCAGGTACTTTTCCATTTTTCAAATGGGCAATGGCTTTTCTGATTTCTTCTTTTGTAGGTCTGCTGCTGTTAATTTGCAGTGGTATATTTGTAAGTGGTAACTCAGGAGGTTCCATGTTGGCAAGGAAGTTCAGTAGCTCTTCCAAGTGTTCCATCTACTGAGTTGCTCACTTGGGTTTGTCAGCACACACCCTGCCCTTATCCTGTACTGGCTGATCCATGTACACAGTGATCCAGCTAACTTCTGAGTGATGTTATAGAGCTCTTTCAAGTTTCTTTGTCATGCAGCTTGTTCAGTTTGTTGTGCAAGGTTTTTCACAAAGTTCTTGTTGTCCAGTTTTACAGCCTTTAACCTCTTTGTTGGCTCCTGAATACAGTCTGAGCTTCCACCTTGGCTGCTCTTGTTTTGCTATTGTTGACTGCTGCTTTTCTGTCCTTTCATTTGTTCACTTTTCTCAGAGTTTCTGCTGTGATCCATTCTTTGTGATGCCTTGTCCGCTTTCCCAATGTTTTATTGAAGGTTTCTTTCCAGGCTGTGTTGGTGTGTTCCCAAACATGTTCTACGGTAGCGTCTTTCGTGATGAGGTTTGCCAGAATCTCAATCCCAGTGTGGTCAGGTTTTGTGGTGTACCTCTTGAGCTTGAACTTGTGTTTGACCGTGACCAAATCGAGGTCTGAACCTACATCTGCTCCTCTTCTAGCATGGACGGCCTGCATTAACCAACTGAAAGAACTGCTTATGCAGATATGATCAATTTGGTTTTCAGTGGTCCGGTGAAACCTAAGTGACCTTATAGATCCTTCTGTGGAGAAAAAACACTACCACCTATCACCAATCCATTAAAAAAGCAAAACTCACTGAAGCACTCTCCACTTTTATTCATGTCGCCTTGGCCTTCTTTTCCCATTGTCTATTCCTACCTGTATTTATGCTTCCATTTTTCGCATTGAAGTCATCCATCAAAATCAACAGGCTTGAGGCTTGCACTATGCCCCAAAGCACTAGCCCCAGGCTCCACAAGGCTTGCACTGCACCCCTTGTACTCCCTCCCCATATTACTCTGCCTCACACTCCTCGGCTGCCCCTTGCTCCACCCCCTGTGGCTCCCTACCTGACACTGCCCCAGGCAGGCACCCCTCTACATCTTGTCCAAAGTGGGTTTCACCATCCCTCTCCTTCAAGTGGTTACACACCCTTCTCTGGCATGCATGAGCAGCATCCCTCCTTCTCAGATTGTCCACGTTTGGTGCACGCGTATTAAAACCCCCTTGGCTCCCTGGGGTTTTAATACTCATACACCTGACATGGACAGCCTGAGGAGCTGGGGCTGGGGCATGTCCCCAGCCCTTGCTGCTCATGTGTGACAGAGAAGGATTGTGACTGGGCAGGCCGCACTTAGATTTTTTATTAACATCTAGTCGCGAGCTGCAAAAAAAAAAAAAAAAAAAAAAAAAAGGGGGGGGGGGTAAAAACTGTGTGGGCCACATGTGGCCCCCTGGCTGCAAGTTTGACATGGCTGAACTACAGGATAATCTCTGCTTTACTGCTGTATCACAATGCATTTCAGACTACTAGAAAGGTGACAGCTGAGGAATGCTTCCACCCCAATGCCTTGGTTTCCACTGACTCATTTCAGGAATGCATATAGCAAGCATGACAGCTTGGAATGTCTCCACCCATCTGACAGCATCTGAACATGCACTGCTTACAGCTAGCCATACAAACTTGCAGCTCTATTTCAATTAGTCACATCAACAAAGAAACAAGTTAGTATGAATTACCAACTTTTACATTCTGTACTATTCAATGTGTGCCAATAGTGAATGCTCAGCTGCATTGGTGTTTGCTTTCAACTCAGAAGGGAAATTCAACTGAACAAGAGACAATTAAGGGGCAAGAGCTTGCTCTTATGGATAGTCACTTGTAATGCACCCTTTGAATGCACCTTATTTGGTTAGAACAATAAAACAAAACAATAAAATATATTCAGGTAAGTGTAACTGAATGTTGTGTTCTCTTCTGTAGTCTCTTCTTTAAGCCATGCTGCTTGAGCCCCAGCTGATGTGGGGTCATCATTTCCCTCCACCCTGTGGTGGCTCTGCAAAGAGCCACAGTGAGGGGAAGTGGACGAAATCTCACAGCACACATGGACAGCTTGTGTGGCACACTAGTTGAAAACCACTGTTCTACACTATAACAACTAGCTGCAGCTGTGCTACTGTAGTACTAACATCCACCAAGGTGAGCAATTGACTTCCTCCACCTACGTTCACATTCATTTTCCACTTGCAACCCTTCCCCAACAATCTACTAATTCAGTGTTTATATAATCTGCCTTTTACCACATAACTAGTAGATTACAAAAAGAAAAAAAATGTGTACCATATGTCAGAATATGTACAGCATTTAATCTGTATGTTTCATGGTGCCAGTGAAGTCTGTAATATAGATTGGAATCAAGAAAACTTAATTTCAACTAGAAAGACAAGGTCCTACAACAGCAACACATTTAAAAAAAATGAGGTTGGCTGTAATTACAGTAAACTCTGCCTTAACCAACATTCTATCATCAGGAACTCTCAAATAACCGGCATTTTAACCATAAGTAAATTTTAGTTATGTTTTCCATAAGTACAATATAGTGAAAGTAAATACAAATAAATACCGCAAATGCAGTATACATTTACGTTGTACAATGCTACTGCTGGTAAAATATGCTGCATACATTTTTGTTTGTTTCTTAATATCAAATCTTGTTTTTCTTTAATGTTAGGCATTGCTAGGTATACTATTCTATTATCCAGAATATTTCAATATCCGGCAACCTCCAGGTCCCGGGGCTGCCAGATATGAAAGAGTTTACTGTATTGCCTATATGTTGAATGTCTTATGAAATCTAGGTGACTATCTGATAAAGGTGTGATTCAAACGCTACATTACAGAGGCTATAATTAACTTGGAGATGTTTTCACTCATGTTACTACCAGCAGCTTTTAAGATGGAATTTCCCCCATGCTTTGTCTCAACCTAAATTCTGAAATTCAGTTCAGTAATTATGTGTGTGTACTTAAAAGAGAACACTAATCAGGGACAATGTAGTGCCTTTACACCAGTGATTCTCAAAGTGTGGTCTGCCCCACAGGTGGGCCACAGGCTCAGGGCTCACCTCTTCCTCCCTCACTGCAGCAGAGAGCCCAGTCTGGCGCTGCAGCCTCATACCTCTCCCCCATGAGGCTGAAGAATCAAGGCTGGCTTCCAACTGTGGGAGTGGAGGTCTGAGCCTCACAGTCCAGAACCCATACAGGGGAGGAGACGGGGCACGGCTGCACACGTTCTCACTCCACTCCCTGCAGCTGGGGAACAGGAAACTGCTTCCTAGGAGTCTTTCTCCACTTCTCTTATTGGCAGGATTCCAGCCAATGGGAGCAGCATGGGACACAGAGCTGTGTAAGCAATCCCCATCTCCCTCATAGCCAGACCCTGGACTCCATCTCCCTCTCACATACCCTTCCTGCAGAAATCCTGCACCCCCACTCTGCTCCTGTACCCTCCCTCTCTCCCACCCCCCCGCACTCTACTTCTGCACACCCCTCTCTCAGATCCCCACAACCTGCATTTTCCCTTCCACCCAGAGCCTGCACCCATCTCCATTCTGTTCCTAGCCCCCACTTGCACACTGAATCCCTCATTTTTTCTCCACCCAGAGCCTAGGCCTAACTAGCTCCAGTCCCCCAGAAAAAATAATCTGGACTGTGAGAAGTCCTGAATCTCGGTCCTTCCTCCCACACTCCTTGGAGTTGGATGCAAGAGACATGAGGTGTCTCAGTCAGAGGCCAAAAATACTGTTTCTCTTATACTGCCAAGTACTATAGGTCCCCTAAGTTACCATGCAGTATGAAGGGACACACTACATGGCCATTTCATAGTCTGTCTCTTCCTCTAGCACCACTTTTTCAGAGAGAACTAAAATTAGGTTGCAAAATTAAGCACAAAAATCGGGAAATTAAGAGTTAACTATTTTAAGATATTAGCTTGATCACACTGAGGTATTATGCTATTCAACTCTCATTTCCTGAAAATAACATGTTTTACAGAATCTATGGCCAGCAGAAGTGCTTCCACTTATTTCTTTACATTATAATTAATTTAAACAATAAATAATTGTTTTTACCAGTATAAAGTCAGACAGTGAAATATTAAGACAAGAAGTAAAACTGATTTCCGCACTTTTGTTGGCCACCCTCAGATACACACAAAAGGAAAAAAACAGAACCATGACCAATACAGGATTTTTTTTTATTTCTTACCTCTAAGGCAAGGGTTATCAATGGGGGGGCATGAAATTTCATGGGGGCGGGGGGTACAACAGCAGCAGCTGCTGGGTCTCAGGTTAATCCATCTCATTAAAAATATTGAAACGTGTTACTGCTTTTATGTATGTGTTCACATTCATACACCAGTTAATAAAGTTTATATGTGCTATATGCTTATTTTCTTACATGTGCTGAAAGGTTTTTTCCCCATATGAACATAACCAACATTTCCATCAGTTTGGACTACATTAGACAGGTTGGCGGGGGATGGGGGGGAGGCTGCTAACTGCAGGGACAAAAAGTAAGGCCTGGTGTAAAAAAAAGTTTGCTTACCCCTACTCTAAGGGCACAGAAACAACAGGTTCGGATGCTAAGGACACATTGGGCCATTTTTCCATCATCCCAACCCCAAACTGTTCTGTACCTCCTTTCATAAGGTAGAGTAGATGGTCACAGGGGCTCAGATTACAGCAATCTACTCCTGGTTACCAGGCTATTTTGCTGCATGTTATGTCCTCTGCCCTGGTGTACCTCCTAACCCAGGCTTCAAAGGGGTACTGAGAAAGCCGATTTACATTGTACTATAAGCTTTCGTGGGCAAACACGTACTTCGTCAGATGCCCATGAAAGCATATGTTCCAAAATATCTGTTAGTCTATAAAGTGCCACAGGTTTTCTTGTTATTTTTGAAGATACAGAGTAACTCGGCTACCCCTCTGATATTTTGCATTCTAGTGAACTCCATCATCTGGTTTTAAGCACCCATTTGCATCACTCCAGCCCTTTAATCAGGTGTTAAGGCAATAGAAGGAATAAAGCTGTCATTTGAAATATTTAATGACTATTATTACCAATGTCCATGTCAGCATGAGCAATTTTATGAATTTGCCATAAAATAAGCAATAATTGCATCTCTCTGAAAGAAAAGGGAGGCAATTCACTTAATTCAGACTAAAATCAAAGCAACTACTAATGGGATAGTAAATATTAAGATAAAAATAGCTAGAATGGAAGATAGTGCCATCTTCAAGATTGCCCTTAATCAAGAACAGATCGTTGTACAGTTCTATGATGATCTGTGATTATTTTCAGAGTTGTTGTTAGTCAGTCACTGCTGAGCAAGTGCTGTACAATATCAAGACATCAGCACTAAATCAAAAGGGACCATAACGTGAATCTGTTCTAATTTAGATTGCAAAGCAACAATTTTTTTCATTAGTTTGCAAATAGCAAGCTTAAATGCTACTTAGAATATGGGTGGTAAAAGTGACCTATATATAACAGAAAATACTGCATCCCTTCAAAAAGAGAAGTGCATTTAACATGGACCATACTTTCCTTCTGAACAGCAAAATATAAAAGTGGAATCAGCAATTAGTGTCAAATCACAGTAGAAATAAAATGTGTAGGCAGTATGAGGGAGAGAAGCACTTACAGACTTTCCATCTCAGAAATAAATGTCTGCAACACATGTTGGCCTTTACAATGTATGTTGAATAAGAAGAATACGAAGAATTTGTTTAGTTATACAGGAAGAGGACCATAAACCCCACCTAACTCATCCACCAAGTTTCATTACTCCACTCAACTAGTTTTTGAGCCTTAATATTGGAAGAGATTGGCTAATGGATGACCCAGTGGTTTGGCTGGTAGAACAACTTATTGCTGCAGTGGAAACAGAGTACCTCCACACTGAAGCTGAAGGTGTAATTTCCAGTTTGAGTAAACACACATGCATTATCTTTGATCCAGCCAGTAAGCTAAAACAAGCAGGTTTGCTACCTACTCACGTACGCCTACAGACTAGCAAAGGGATCTCCAACCTACAGCTCTGGAGTCCAGAGCTACATACAGCTCTTTAAGGTCTTCTTTATGACTTTGGACGACCCCTGGCACCCTACAGAGAGGGTGAGAAGATTCAGGAGTCAAAGTCAGGAAGACGGTGTAAACACACATGTAAAGTGTGAGGAAACAGAACACGTAAAAAGTTTCTGAACATCCTACAGTAAACATGTATTGCATTACATACCTTTGTGTGTGCGCTGTTCTTAAAATAGGGGTTACAAAAAGTATGGTTTGATGTTATTTATTAAGGGCTGTCTCGTATTCACATGCACTGCAGCTCTTGAAGTATTGATTTTTTTTTAACCAAATTGGAAAAAAATGGCTCTTCTTGATATTTTGGTTGCTAACCCCTGGACCAGCAGAATTGTTCTCAGACAGCCAGCTGGAGACATACAACTCACTAGTTTCAGAGCTAATGTGCATCAACCTGAGCCAGAAATTACACATCTAGCTGCAGCGTATCTATACCCTGAAACTATGTATTCAGGGCAGAAAGAGTTGAACTATTACCAACTACTAGGACTTTTGTATGATAGTGCTGCTCATCCCTTTTTCCTATACTGCCTTGTATCTATGTGAAAATATTATCCTAAAAAAAGGTAGCACTCCTGCTTTGGTACACTGAAGTCTAACTTATATCAGGTCAGCCAAGACAGAAAAACATATCCGGGGTGGGGGGGGGGGGGGAGGAGTTCAAAATGGACATAAGCCACTTCATTTGAGACATAATACAGGTATTCATTTCTCAAGAATAAGTGTATCTAAATTGAATGATATACTTCTTAAAATATAGCAACAATGGGTTATTCTGAATAGGGCTTTCAACGTAACCGACACTAGTGATTTAAAAATGATACTAGCCAAGTGTTAAATTTCTGAACTTTTTCCTACAGTACATATGGCCTTACTTCTTACCACAGCAGCTCTCATTTAGCGTAAAGACCCTTCTATTATCAAGGACTACAGTTACACTACAGCACTCTGTCAAAAGCAGCCACTGGCAGGAGACACTTCTGGACTAAACTTCTGTCAGAGTGTGGCCATACGCAAAAGACAATCAGAAGAGTACTCGGCTCTGATGACAAAACAGACGTACTGCACCTGGAAGCACAGCAGAGTTGCCCATTGTTCTGGACGCCCTGTTTCAAGAGAAGGCCCACCAGTGTGTCCACATAGCTTTTTGGTCAACAGCAGAGTTACGCCTCCTGGCTGAGAGGCAGAACAGTGCCATCAAAAGTGCTGGGCTTTGATGACAAAATGCATTTTGTACATGGACAGTTCAACAGTTAGTTAGCAAAACGTGATAGCGTAACCGTAGCCAAGGTGTCCAGCATTTTCTATTGAAGTTTGGGTACCTAAAGACTATTCCAATTAAAATGGCACCACAACACATTCCCTTAAGGATTGGAGTAATTATACCACCATTTACTCGTCTCAGAGGGATAGCCATGTTAGTCTGTAGTTTCACAAAATAAATAAATAAAAACCAAGCAGTCCTGTAGCACCTTAAAGACTAACAGTTTTATATCTTTTTGCACTCTTTAAGATGTTACAGGACTGATTGATTTTGTTTGTCTGTGAGAGAGAATTATGTACTAAGTTACATACAGAAAACTATTCAGTTAAATCTCACAATTTGCTTTTCAACTAAATGTTTGTTGACAGAAGCCTCAAAACACCATTTTTATAAATATCATACCCATGGCACTAGAGTAACAACTACTCCATATAAGTTTTGGAAAAAATAAAATCGACAGCGATCTTAATTTCCCACTATCTGCAGTCATCTTGCAAACTGAGATGGAGTAGAAGTCTGACAGCATGGAGGCAAAGATGACATTAATTGCTAAAAATGTTGCACTACAGCATCATAAAGTGCCAAAGTAACTCCTCCTCACCTGTTTTTCATAAAGGCTTCTCAGACTTGCTAAAACACAGAAACCTTATTCTTAACTGTGCTGTTCTATCAATAATTATAAAAACCAAACTTCATCCTTTTGTTCACACTATTGAAAATTCACATATCCCAGACCCAAAAGATACGGTTTCTGAAAGTAAGGCATTTCTTCAAAGTACAAGTATCCAGACTGATGAAAAGAGGTTACATTATACTAGTCTGCCATATAATATGACATATACTGAAATTTAGGAGTTTCACAGAATGTTAACATGATCCAAATTTAATGATTACTCCATAGCCTGTCACGTTCACTTGTTTTTATTTTTGCCAGCAGAAAGTATACCAAATTCCATCAAGAGTAATAATTCAACAAAAGTGCAGGTGACAGCTTTTGTACACGAAACAGTAAATTTATGTATCTTACATCACAGTAAAAGTCAAAAAGCACAAAATCCAGTTCTCAGCAATGTTTATTATTAACTATTGCAATAAATAATGGGACATTTAACATACTTATTTCAATATCAATATTTACTGCACACTAAAGTTATCAGTTTCCTTTTAGAAAGAAACAAGAACACTCCTACACTATTCTGAAGTCCCTCATTGAACTATTTTGGAAAGATTTTTACCTGATCAAACTAGAGCTCATAATTACCAAGTCTTTCTGGAACTACTGAGGTACAATTTCCAAAACAAAAAAATAATGTCAAAGGAGATTATTCTTGCTTTTCTGAGCTGTTTCGTCAATTTAGGATGCTTCTATAGCTTTTGGTCTGCCGGAGACGCAAAAACTATTTGGGCAAACCCACATTATCACTGGATTGCCACTGCCTTTCCTTATTTGGCTAACATTTTGAGATTCCAATGAGCTTGCTATAAAACTTTAACATGCATAAAGCATCCATTTTGAGGAAACTTCTCGGCCACTTTCCATTCCCCCCACCCGCAATGAAAGTTCGAGCTCAGTTCAAAAATCCATGAACAAAGCAACCCCTTCTTACAGCCTCGCACCGCAGAACAAAATTACTGTAAGGCTGCTAACCTAGGAGGGGGCTTTCACACTGCGGCAGAAACCCATCACTGAAGAAAGACGCCTGCCGCTTACGGACACGCGTTTCTATATTAAGAACAAAACACAACCTCCCCCTAGAAACCAGAGAAAATTGAATGATCCGCCTGCACGAAGAACAGATTTCAGCCCTCAACGCTACAAAAGGAACTGGCGAGGTCGGGGCGAAAGAAAAATCATCAGACATGAGAGTGACCCTGCATCTCACCTCCTCACCCCACCTGCCAGCATCACCCCTCTGGGGTCTTTCCCTCCCCCCCCCCCCCATGCGGGCGGGATTTCTCCTCCTCGGACACACGGCGCGCAGGGT
Organism: Carettochelys insculpta; assembly: GCF_033958435.1. Classification (NCBI taxonomy): domain Eukaryota; kingdom Metazoa; phylum Chordata; order Testudines; family Carettochelyidae; genus Carettochelys; species Carettochelys insculpta. The sequence continues at coordinate 304,200,137 of NC_134137.1, read as the reverse complement.
CCCCCGGCGGACCCCGCTGTCTCAGTGACATCCCGCCGGCACACCCGGCCGGGGGCTCCCACCAGCCCCGCCCCGGGGGGGAGGAAGGCAGAGAGGTCCCGATTCCCCCCAGCTGGGGAAGGAAAGGGCTCAACCTCCACCCCAGCGGCCAGAGTAGAGCCGAACCCAGGAGCCAGCGAGAACCAGGGAGAGCAGCATCCGTAAGGCCGGTCCCTCTGCCCGGCCCACGCTCCCAGCACAGACCCCGCTGCGGAGAGCTGGGCAGGCAGCACCCTTCCCGCCCCGGCAGGACCACAACCAGCGCGCGCGCTCCCTCACGCCGGGCCCTCCAGAGCCCCTCCCCGCCCCGCCGCGGCCAGGCCCAGCCCCGGCAACCCCCGCTGAGGCCTCGCACGGACCTGGTGCAGCGCGGTGAGCCCGTCCACATTGGCGTAGTTGATGTCGGCGCCCCGCTCCAGCAGCCGCAGCACCTCGTCCGTGTCCCCGCTGGAGCAGGCGGCCAGGAAGACGGCGCCGTCATCGAACTTCACCTTGGTCTTTTTGCGCTTGACCACGGGCAGCTCCAGGTCGGTCTCGGAACCGATCCAGCGCTTCAGCTGCTCGTTCCGCTTCTGCTTGGCGTCCGCCATCTTCATGCCCCGCTCCTGCCTGGCCCTAGCGCTCCGCACCGAGGACAGCCTCTAGCCACCACTGTCCCACAAAGCACCGCGGCCGACCCGGCCGCCACCGCACTCGCTCACCCGCCCAAAGGGAAAGAGCCGGGGAGGGGGCGCGGCAGCCGGCTCTATTAGCATAATCTCGCGAGGTTCTTGAGGGGCGGGTGGGCGGAGCTGGAGAAGGCTGGCGCGTCAGACCGGAGGGAGCGGGCGGGGCACGGAGGAGGAGGAGGCAGGTGTGGGGTGGGCTATCGCCGGGGGGTGGGCAGGTGGCAGGGGCACAGGGACCCGGAGGGAGAGCGCGTGCGAGCAGGAGATGGTTGGTGGTGGGGGTGACCCGTGTGGCGGGCGGCTGCCCGGGCGGGGTGAGCAGTTCAGCGGGAAGCTCTGGGAGTTCCCGGGGGGAGCAGAGTGAGGGGACGCCGGCGGGTGGGCTCGCTCCTTCTTCGGTCGCTACCCTCGTCCGCGCGCTGCGCCTGGCCCCGGGGCCCCACAGGGGTCGGGAGCGCGGGAGCAGCGGCTGGCGTCGGGCCGCTCCGAAGGCAGAGGGCGGCCTGGGCTGGGCCGTCGGCTTGTGCGGAAGCCCCGTGGGGGGCGTGGTTCGGGTCGTAATCATTTGCCTCAGTTTCCCTCGCTGACCAAAGTGGGACTAATATGTCTCTCCCATGCGGCAGGGGATAAGTAATTACTGTCGGTGTAACACACTGGCCTGCTTCCGCTATAAGGTGCAACGGGGCTTACTGCTGTTTTTGAAGATACAGGCTAACTCGGCTACTCCTCTGACACTTAACTGTACGAGAGTTCTTTGGTACTAGTGCAGTTGGCTGTCCCCCATGAAGTTCTATGGAGAAAAGCATCAAAATGTTCTGTTGCATGTTTTTTTTTCATAACATGGCATCTAGGAAAATCCAAGGCTTCAATGTACCATAATCAGGCAGTTTTGTTAACTCACTTTGACTCTAAATCGAGTAATATTTCACCTCCTAAGTTAAGAACATGTAACTGTGTACAGCCCATATGAATGACAATAATAGGGCTCTCCCTGTCTGACTGACTGTCTGACTGAAATGTCGAGAGACACACATCAGGACAGCAGTTAAGCAAAACTGAAAACTGTTGAATTTGTAGATGCCATTTGGAGTTCCAGCAGTAGAACTGCATGGTCACATATTTCACAGCAAGAAATTTGGGGTGGATGTACCTCTGTTTTTCCTTATGTGTTTGCATGTGCACATCTGTAGCTGACTTTAGAACCTGAGCCTGAGATGTGATCATGTTTTGATGCAGCCCAAAAAAAAAGCAAAAATAAGCTGCTAAACCTAGGGTGGGGAGCTCAGTCCCTGAAGAGGCCATTTAGGAGTGTGGGGTGAATAGATTAAATTTTAAAGAGAAAAAAATACTACAAGGAATGGTGCTTGATCCTGCCAAGAGAGCAAGGGATGGGACTGGATTCAGTGACCTCCTGAGGTCCCTTCCAGCTCTATAAGATGTGTATTGGCATACGTTAAGTTTAATGCAGTGCATATGCATTATTTATGTTAGGCTTACTGTCTTTGCGCTTGCAAAAAAAAAAAAAGGCTATCCCAGAGAGAGACTGTATCAGATTGAAAGAGCAATCTGCTCTGTCAACAGAAAAGGGCCAGACTGCCCAGTTGCTCTTTAAACAGAACGGCCAACTGGAATCTTAGCAAATGGGGCTGCCCAGGGACCCAGAAGCTCTGTCTGTCAACAGAGGGCCTCCTACAGCATGTGCACGAAGTTTCAGTGACAAAACTGTTGACCAACGCATTATTCCTCATCATGGAGACGCAGAATGCCATTGGTGGAAGTGTCAACTTGTGTTAACAGACAAAACACATTTTATACCTGGACCTGCAGATTTCCAAGACCAGCATCTGATGAAGTGAGTCTGTGCTCACGAAAGCTCATGCTCAAAACTTTTCTGTTAGTCTATAAGGTGCCACAGGACCCTTCGTTGCTGTTATAGATCCAGACTAACACAGCTACCCCTCCGATACAAAACACGTTTTGTGTGTAGATGCTCTGAGATTTGTCAACAAACCCCAGTTTTGTTGACAAAGTCTCTAGTGTTGGTGTAGCTATGAGCTACGTCTACACGTGAACGCTACATCGAAGTAGCTTATTTCGATGTAGAGACATCAAAATAGGCTATTTCGATGAATAACGTCTACACATCCTCCAGGGCTGGCAACGTCGACGTTCAACATCGACGTTGCGCAGCACCACATCGAAATAGGCGCTGCGAGGGAACATCTACACGCCAAAGTAGCACACATCGAAATAAGGGTGCCAGGCACAGCTGCAGACAGAGTCACAGGGTGGACTAGCACTTCCGGGGCAACAGCTAGCCGCTCCCTTAAAGGGCCCCTCCCAGACACATGCAGCCTGCACAGCACACAGTCTGCAGAGCCATAGGCACACACACCTCGAGCGATGCAGTCATGGACTCCCAGCAGCAGCAGCCAGAGGTCCACACAGTCACCCCTGCAGGAGCAGTGCTCACCCTGCTCGGTGCCATGCAGGAGGCAGCTGAGCACCTCCTTGCCACAGAGGAGGAGCTGCCCGCAGGGGAGGAGGACTCAACCCCCAACCCTGCAGCACCCCCGCCCCCGCCTCACACGCCGCTGGCTGTGGAGCTACCTCACGAGCACCGACTGGTGGGAGCGGCTGGTGCTGGGAGAGTGGGACGACGACTGCTGGCTCCAGAACTTTCGCATGAGCCAGCAGACATTTCTGGAGCTGTGCCAGTGGCTCAATCCCGCACTCAGGCACCAGGACACCGCCATGCGGCGAGCCCTCAGCGTGGAGAAACGGGTCGGCATCGCTGTCTGGAAGCTGGCCACTCCAGACAGCTACCGATCCATGGGCCAGCAGTTTGGCGTCGGCAAGGCCACCATTGGGGCTGTCCTCATGGAGGTAAGAGGACCCACGGGGGGAGGGGGAGGCAGCCCTGGCAGGGGAGGGCCACACACACCCTGCACACCCCTCTTTGGTGCTCTCCCATGTGCTTCCCCTGCAGGTCGTCCGCGCCATCAATGCCCTGCTCCTCCACAGGCTCGTGAGGCTGGGGGACCCGGATGCCGCCATCGCGGCCTTTGCCACCTTGGGCTTCCCCAATTGCTTCAGGGCTCTGGATGGGACCCACATCCCCATGCACGCCCCGGAACAGAGTGGAGGACGCTACATAAACAGGAAGGGCTACCGCTCAGTGGTCCTCCAGGCCTTGGTGGACAGCTGGTGCCGTTTCCTGGACATTTATGTCGGCTGGCCTGGCAGCACCCACGACGCCTGGGTATTCTGGAACTCGGGCCTATGCCGCCGGCTGGAGGTGGGGACCTACATCCCCCAGCGGAAGATCCCTGTGGGGGACACCACCATGCCCCTCTGCGTCATCGCAGATGCGGCATACCCCCTCCGGCCCTGACTCATGCACCCATACACCGGCCATCTGTCTGCCAGCCAGGAGCGCTTCAACTAGCGCCTCAAACACGCGCGCCAGGTAGTGGAGCACACATTTGGCCGCCTCCAAGGGCGCTGGAGGTGTCTCCTCACCCGCTTTGATGCGGGCCCCACCAACATCCCCCAGATTGTGGGTGCATGCAGCGCCCTACACAACCTCGTGGAGAGCAAGGGGGACACCTTCTTTCAGGGCTGGGCTGTGGAGGCCGGCAGGGCCGATGTGCAGCCCACCCGCTGCCCCCAGTCGCCAGGTGAACCCCGAAGGGACCCGGGTGCGGGAGGTCCTGTGGGCCCAGTTTGATGAGGCCGCGGGGTGAACACTGGCAGGCCCCCCACTTCACCCCCCCATCCTCCACAACACTCCCTGCCCCTACGCCCACACCACAGAGCACCCAAGAGCACCCCCCAACACTTTTCTTGTAAAAATAAAAGCAGACAGTTGTTTGTCAACTCAAACATTTTCTTTACTACAACTCTTATACTATTATTATCATTATTATTATTATTATTATAAATATTCTGAACAAGACAAACTATGTACAGGGGAAATCAAACTGATAAATATATATACATTATAAAAATTGGGATGACAAGGAAGGGGAAAACTATTTACATGGGGGGTAAGGATCAGCAAAGTAATGGGTCACAAATACAAACTATTTACAAGAAAAGAACAATAAACTGGGGGGGAATATGTACAAAGGGGGAGGGGCCACGTCCTGGGCCCCACGACCCTACAGTCCAGCGCTGGGGCTGGGCGGCCGGGATCCCCGCCTCAGCCGCAGCCCTGGCCGGGGCTGGCTGGGGGCCGGGCGGACTCGGAGATACGGCTGGCGAGTGTCAGCTGGCCCCAGGTCCCACTCGGCGGAATGGCCCTCGCTGGCGGGTGGCGGTGCAACAGCGGACGGCGCAGCGGCTGGAGGAGCGGGTGTAGCAGTGGGTGGAGCAGGCAGGGCGGGTGCTGCGGTGGCCAGCACGGCCTGGGGGGCCAGGGAGTCCGCGATGCGGTTGAGGGTCCACATGTAGGCCCCCCATGCCTCCTGGCACCAGGCCAGCGCCCGCTCCTGCAGGTGGAGGCGGCATTCCTCCACCCGCAGCCACTGCTCGGCGACCTCCAGTCTGCCATCTTCCATGCTGTGGGGCCGGTCGTTGCTCCGCCGAGGGGCTGGCCTGGAGTGATGGCCCCGGAGGGCTTTCCGGGACCACTGACACCTCGCCGGCGCTCTCCGGTCCTTCCGATGGTGCAGCTGCGGAATACAGGAGGGGGGGAAGAAGAGTGGAGACAGCCGTTAGTGTGGGCCCCGAGCCATAGCTCTTGTCCCCCGACCCCTCTGCTACAGGTTCCCCATCCCCGTCCCCAGGAGATGCTGCTCTGATGGGGTTCAGGGGTCCCCCTGCGCTGCACCCCGTCCGCTGGCAGGAGTGACTCTCACTCACTCAGCAGGTGCGACAGGAGGTTTATTAGGCAACAGATGCCCAGTGTCTCCCAGAAGCGACAGTACAGCAGTCAGAGACGGTCCTTCCAACCCGTCCTGGGGAGAAGACCCCAAGGGGTGCCCCTCTGGGGTGTAGCTTTCCCCCTCCTCAGGCTGGCTGCCTTCCAGCTCTCCCTTCCCGTAGCCTCTAACTGCCGCCCCCGATTCAAACCCAGCTCGGCTCCTCCCTCCTCTTTGTTCAGGGCAGAGGTGTAACCTGCCAGTTGTAGCCCCAGGATCATCCTTAGCCACTGGGAGCTATTGAGCTTGTTTCTCATATCTAGCCTGAGTCTTGCATTTGCACTCCCCCCACTCCATCACATGCTGCTGCTGCTGCTGCTGCTGCTGCTGGGTGTCCCACCCCCTCCCCCCGGGGGATCCTAGAGGTTCCGCTCCCCCCAGCCCCAGGGATGGGGCATGGCACTGTCATGCTGGGGGGGCAGGGGCTGATGCACTCCTGTGAGGGACATGCCACTGCTGTCCTTGGGGCCATGGTCATCTGGGCATGTGGAGGGCCCTGGCCATATCTATTACCTCCCCCCTCAACCCAGGGGGTGTGCACCGGGGGGGTACATACCTGACGGTCCACTCCCACGGTCGGGGGACACCCGGGGGGCGGACACCCGGCTGGAGCTCCTAGATGGGAGGATGATGTGCAGGCCGGTGTCACTGTAGGAGGAGTCCCTCTCCTCCTCCTCCTCCTGTGCCCCGGGGGTGGGCTTCTGGGGGGGCCCCCAGGGTGCTGGGCTTGCCTCCGGGGCAGACTCTGCCTCCGGGGCCTGCTGGGGCTCCTCGGCCAAGGTATCAAGAGTGGCCGGAGGGGAGGAGGTGTGCCGGGGGCCCAGGATGTCCCTGAGCTCCCTGTAAAAGGGGCAAGTGACGGGGGCGGCCCCAGATCAGCCGGCCACATCCTGGGCCTGGGCGTAACCCTGCCGCAGCTCCTTCACTTTCCTCCAGACATGATCCGGAGTGCAGGCAGGGTGACCCCGGGCGGCCAGGCCCTCGGCCAGCCGAGCGAACGCATCCACGTTGCACCTCTTGCTTCCCATTACCTGGAGCACCTCCTCCTCACTCCAGAGCCCCAGCAGGTACCAAAGCTCAGCCTCCGTCCAGGAGGGGCCCTGCTGCCGCTTCCCTGCCTGGCTGCTGGGCTGGGAGCCCTGGCTCCCCTTGGGGAGGGTCCCCTGGGGGTGCTAGGGGGGCAGCCGGGAGGCCATCGCGTCGGGTGGGGGTGTGGGTGGCTGCGGAGGAGCGTGCAGGCTAGCCGCGTGTTACTGCTGCTGCCTGCACACTCTCTCAGCTTCCTGCACAGGAAGGCAGGGGGCGGGGAGCTTTAAGGGGCTGCTCCACACGGCCACCATTGAGCTCAGGGGCTGGAGAGAGCATCTCTCAACCCCTCAGCTGATGGCCGCCATGGAGGACCCTGCAATTTCGATGTTGCGGGACGCACAACGACTACACGTTCCCTACTTTGACGTTGAACGTCGAAGTAGGGCGCTATTCCCATCCCCTCATGGGGTTAACGGCTTCGACGTCTCGCCGCCTAATGTCGATGTTAACTTTGAAATAGCACCCAACACATGTAGCCGTGACGGGCACTATTTCGAAGTTGGTGCCGCTACTTCGAAGTAGCATGCACGTGTAGATGTGGCTATGGTGTGTTACAGAAGGTCCCCAACTTACAAGCACATTGCCTTACGACCATTTGTGCTTACAACCAACCTCCTATTAACTCCATATTACTCTACTGTATATTATTTTTGAGTTGAGGACCACCATGTCTGTTTAGTTTTTCGAACAGCGCGGGCAGCATGGTATGAGAACTACAGCTCACTCATGGTGTCAGCCAACATGTTGTCCCTCTACCACTCTGTTTCATTTTGGTTCTCAGTAGCATATTGTGTTTGCGTGTCTGCAGTTGGGCAGCATGTTTACCTTTCATTCCATCATATATTTAGCCCTTACAGTATTTTCTGTGTTTGCCTGTGGCCATCATAGCAAGTACCAGGAAATGTGGTAGTGATAAGGGTGGTGAGAAAAGAAAGATGGAAATATAATCCTCTTTTCTCTATCAGAGTCCTGATCGAGTTGTCATATGTGGACACTCACCATCGTGCAGTGTTTGGACTTGCAGGCAGTCTGAGCCTGCTCCAGCCAGTCTCTGACCCTGTCTTTGTGGAACAGATTTTCTGTCTAGTGCCACTTTATTGGAATAGGCTCCTATGGTCCAGCTGCTCCAACCCCCAGATCAATGCAGAACCTCCCAAGTATTCCCAATAGCTCAAGAACATATTCCCCAGAGCTCCATTCTTAAGGATACTTTAGTAACAAAGAGGAAGCTGTGCTAGTCTATACACTATCAAAACAAAAAGCAGTCAAGTAGCACTTTAAAGACTAGCAAAATGGTTTATTAGGTGAGCTTTCGTGGGACAGACCTGAAGAAGTAAGAGAAAGACTTTATAGAGCAATTCCTAAATCACTTTACTCACAGGCATAACAGATGTATGCAGTTTCCTTTGTGAGAGACCTCACCACTCGCACATTTTTAAGTTTGGATCAGTGCTTTCAGGGATCCCTGGTCCCCTTTCCTGGATCCCACTCAGCTCAGATTTGTCTTCCTGATCATGGAGTCTTCGTTTACTCCTGCAGCCAGCTTCCATTAGCAGATTCTGATATAGTGTTCAAAAGGTTTCTCAGCTCAGAGCACATCCTTTTTTTTCTTGAATCACTCAGAGTCTGTGTTTAGAAAATCTAGTTTTAACACGTTGTTTCTTTGTTTCTGGGATGAATTTTCCATTATGCCAACACCATCCCCTGCAGACAACCTGCAGCCATTTCATTTTTCTAGGGTGCTTCCAATGTGAATGGAAAACCATTCGGGTCAATGATTCCTTGTTGGTCCTGTTGACCTCCGTAGGCTTAGCTGGAAGCCAAATGACATAAACCCAGGGAGCAAACAGCTGATTAAACATACACTGAAGCATTCAATAATATAGCAAGTTTCATAATATCATACAGCATACCAGGCATTTCACACAGACAAACTTTTTAAACTTTCATGTGCTCTATAGCAGGGGTGGGGAATAATTTTGAACAGTGGGGCATATCAAGATTTTAGTAAGTTGTCAAGGCTTCACTTTTCTACAGAGGGGTTGCAGGGTCTGGGGCAGAGGTTTGGTGCAGAAGGGAGCTTAGAGCTAGATACTGGGATGCAGAAGGTAGTGTTGGGTGGATCTGAGAGGGAGTTCAGGTGAAGGACAAGGTTGCGACCTGTTGGAGTGGTGATTAAGGAAGTGCAGAGTCTGGGAGGGAGTTCTGACCTGGAGGAGGGGTGTGCAGGTGGTTTGGGTGATGACCTGGGGCAGGGAGTTGGGAGGAAGGAGCAGCTGGGGTAGGAGAGGCAGGCTGTGCTGAGGTGTTCACCTCGGCAGCTTCAGATCAGGATCCCTTTGAAGTAGGCCCCCTGACTGATACAGCCCCACATTGATCAAGCCTGCTCCATGTGGCTCTCAGCTCAGGCTTTATGTTGACCCTCTGCATAAGGTTTCACTTAAGTCCTTGCTGTGGGGTTATGTGCACCCTTACAGGTCCCACCTTTGCTTAGCTGCTTAGCTTGTGTAAATAAACAAGATCACAGACTAAGGTAAATATGTATATGAACAGAAAAACAACCATACTGTATCAGGCCAAAGGTCCATCTAGCGCAGTCACTTGTCTTTCAGTAGTGGGCAATGCCAGATTCCCTAGAGCAGGGGTCAGCGACCTTTCTGAAGCAGAGTGCCAAAATTTGACCTTTTGACCTCTAGGTATGACTGGAGTGCTGGTGATACTTTTTAAAGCCACTAGTAGTCCTACTTACAACAGCTTCATTAATAAATAAATGAAGATACAGAGTTTTGCCATTTAGGTGGTGGTTGGTAGCATTAGCTGTTCTTTTGTTAATCCACAGGCAGCATGGATTTGAGTTTGCTCTTGGCTGCATGGGGGAGGAGAGGTGGGACTGAGCTCCCGTCTTTCATGCCGATGAAGATCTGCTCTCATGCCACTCCTGGCACCTGTGCTGGGATTGCTGACCCCTGCCCAAGAGGGAATGAATAGAACAGGTATCAAATAATCCATCTCCTGTTGGCTTTTCCTCGGTTCTGGCAAACCTCACCATCTGTGCCAGTCTTGCTTAATACTCGATAGACCTATCTTCCATGAACTTATCTAGTTCTTTTATGTACCCTGTGTGACTAGTCCCTTGTCAGCCCCACTTGGTGTCCTGCACTTCCTGGAAGATACTAGTTTTCCTCAGAGACTCACAGAGGCCGTTTCACTGCCCTGGGTCATTCCAAGGCAAGGGTCTCCACTTACCAAGCTACTCTCATCATAGGCGAGTCCAAAGCAGGAGGGGAGGGAGACAAGCCCCTTTAAGCAAATATGAATGCGCTTGTTCTTCCAGTGAGGTGGCCCTCCAGAAGAAGGGTGTGTGGAGCCCTGACCCACCCACTACTCTGGGCTCCAGCCCAGGGACCCTAAGTGAGAGGCAACTGATGGTACTTTACCATACAGTGGCCTTTTCCCTGGGCCACTGCTCTCCACCTCTTCCCTCTAGCAGCTTCCCTTGATACCTGACTGCACCATCTTGCCCTTCTGAACCTCCAGCCTTCTGCCTCTCTTCCTTGCCCACCTCTCAAATCCTTCCTCAGCTGCCTGCACTGACTGCAGGGCTGCACCCTCTCCAAATCTGAAGAAGTGGGTCTGTCCCATGAAAGCTCATCACCTAATAAATTATTTTAATATTCTTTAATGTGCTACCTGACAGCTTTTTTGTTCTCTGAGCCTAGGCGGGGAACAGGAAGGCATTAATCTAGCTCCCAGCATACAACCCCTCAACCAGGCTCTTGCAGCTTGCAGCCTGTGGTCTGCTACACCTGTTATACTCTAGGCCCGTGTTTCTGAAAGTGTGGTACACATCTCACCAGTGTTAAACAAAAAGATTTCAAGGGGTGTGTGGCAGAAAATGAATGACTATAAATCAGGAGATAAGCACTGAGGCGGCACTGGGAGAGGGGTAAGTCGATAAGGCTGAAGTCCCTAAAGGGGTACAGGATTGTTTTAAGTTTGGAAAACATTGGTCTAGGCCTTCAGAATATCTTCTAAGTAGGAATTCCACACATTGGCCATGTCTACACTAGCCCCAAACTTCGAAATGGCTCATTCCTATGAGCAGATAGGAATAAGGGGACTTCGAAGTAGGCGGGGTCCTTTCGAAAAGGAGCCCCGTCAGGATGAGCCGCACGGCGGCGAGCCGCGTCAATTTCAAAGTGCTGTGGCCGCCCACATGCTAATGAGCCACTGAATATGTATTTCAGCTCTTCATTAGTAAACTTCAAAATGGCCATTTGCATGGCCATTTCGAAGTTTGGGGCTAGTGTAGACATAGCCATTGATCTGCTACCTATTAATTTTATTTGCTGCCCCCTAGCTCTCATGTTATGAGAACAAGTAAATAACTTTTCCTTATTTTACTTTCTCCTCAGCACATATGATTCTATTGACCTCTACCACAATCCTCACCTCTTTTCTAAGATGAAAAGTTCCATTCTTTTTAATCTCTCCTCATATGGCAGCTATTCCAAAAACCCAGTCATTTTTGCTGCCCTAGTATGATCTTTTTACAATGCCAAGATATCTTTTTGTAGATGAGGTGACCAGAATACACACAATATTCAAGTAGTGGGCCTACCATAGATTTGTAGAGAGGCAATAAGATATTTTCTATCTTATTCACTATTCCTCTTTAATGATTCCTAGCATTGTTTGGGATTTGTTTTGACTTTTTCTGCACATTGTGTGGATGTTTTCAGAGAACTCTCCACAATGACTTCAGGATTTCTCTCTTGAGTGGTAATAGCTAATTTAGTCCCCATCATTTTATACATTTGGGCTGTGTTTACACTTGTCCAGCATTTCGAAAGGGCCATGCTAATGGCCAAATCAGAGAATAGTAATGAGGCACTGAAATGAATATTCAGCACCTTATCAGCATGCTGCCAGCCGCGGCTTCAATTGCACCCAGGTTATCTACATGGGGCCCTTTTCCAAAGGACCCTGCAAACGTCGAAATCAGCTGATAGGAACAAGGGGATCTCAATGTTTGCAGGGTCCTTTTGAAAAAGGCCCCATGTAGATGAGCCACACGCGATCCAAATGCGGCACTTTTGAAGTGCCGTGGCCAGCAGCATGCTAATGAGGCACTGAATATTCATTTCAGCACCTCATTAGTATTCTCCAATTTGGCCATTAGCATGGCCCTTTTGAAATTTTGGACAAGCGTAGACGTAGCCATAGAGGGATTATATTTTCCAATATGTATTACTTTGCATTTATCAACATTGAAATTCATCTGCCATTTTGTCACCCAGTCAATCAGTTTGGAGAGATCCTTTTGACGCTCTTTACCATCTGCTTTGGATGTAACAATCTGTAGCAGTTTAGTAGCATCTGTAGATTTTGCCGCCTGACTGTTTACTTCATTCTCCAGCTCACTTACGAATATGTTGAATAGGATTGGTCCCAGTACAAACCCCTGCTGGACACCACTTTCAGTTCTGAAAACCTACCGTTTATTCCTTCCTTTTGTTTCCTATCTTTTAACTTGTTATCAGTCCATGAAAGGACCTTCCCTCTTATCCCATGACAACTTATTATTCTCAAGAGCCTCTGGTGAGGGACTTCGTCAAAGGTTTTCTGGAAATCTAAGTGTACTCAGGAAAGGGATTGTCTTTGTTTACATTTTGAACAGCACTTAGCACATTCTTGGTGCTTAACAAATAATATAATCAGTAGCTGCCTCAGCTGTTGACTTATAGCTTCAGCAGCTCTCTATGGATCTGGCAATTTCTTTTCATCCTGAGTGTGAACTCCCTGTGCCATTTCTGCCATTGGGAAATAGGCTCATTAGCTAGTTGGGCTCTTCTCAGTCCCTCTCAATTCATCATTTAGGCACATCTCTTTCTAATTAGGGCTGCTGCAGAGCAATTACTTATAGTTGCACTGAGCAGAGTGTTGTGTCACTATGGCCCCCTCTACATTGCCCCTCCCTTTTGAAAGGAGTATGCAAATGTGACCAATTGAAAATGCAAATGAGGTGCTGAATTGCATGTTCAGTGTCTCATTTGCATAACATAAGCCACTCACCATTCCGGAAATGCTGTTTTCGAAAGGCAGAACAACCATGTAGATTGGGTTCCTTTGAAAGGAATCCCGCTTTCGAAAGCACCCTTCTTCCTAATTTTTTTCAGGAAGAAGGAGGCTTTTGAAAGCAGGGCTTCCTTTTGAAGGAGGCCTATCCACACAGCTGTTTTGCATTTTGAAAGCAGCTCTTCTAGAATGGCAAGTGGCTGTCATTATGCAAATAAGGCACTGAATACACAAATTAGTGCATCATTTGCATTTTTGATTCGCTGCGTTTTCATGCCTCTTTTGAAAGGAAGGGACCAGTGTAGATGTAGCCTATCTGTTTCCCAGCACTCTGTTGCAAAAGTATTGGTATGAAGCTGCTCAAATAATCTGTATAATTTTGTAAGGTTCTCTATAAATTCTCACATTAATTCCATCCAGGTTTCTGCCATGGATCATGCATATTGGAAGGAAAGGTGGGAAAGGAAGGAATGAAAAGTCTCTAATCCCCAGGAAAATGAGGTGTTCAAGTGGGTATCAATAATACGATGCATCCAACACACGCTGATTTTTGTTGTACAATCATGTTTCCCTATTTTTAAAATGTCCCCTGCTCCCATTGGTTTGTGGGGAAAGTATCCCATGAACAACAATGGAAAGTAATAAGCTCCCTGTACTGAGGAAAGAGGGAACTGGATTATACAAAAAGTGCTGTCTAAGATATTAGGCAAATAAACTGAAGGAAAAAAAACCCTGCAGACCTTTTTCCTATTATAGCTTTAAATTGTTAGGCACTCCTAGGAGCTTCCTTGTAGCAACACAAGTACCAGATTTTCAGATACATCTATGACATTTAAATTGATTTTGTCCCTTAGAAACAAAGGGGATCCACAATAACCCACATCACTTGAGGTGTGGGGATATACCATATAATGCTGCGTCATCAAAAACAACTCCCAATAAAAATATTGGCACATATTTATAAATTATCCAGTTCTGAATCAGAAAGCCAAGAGTATATTCTCTCAATACGTGAGCTCTTCATAGATTGCCATTTTGATATTCCTAGATGGGAGTGCAAACAATTTTTTAAAATTAATTCACATACAGGCTCTCTGGCATTCCTTTATTCATGCCCATCTGTTAAAATGGCATTTAGCCTACTCTCAGTTCCAGCTAAAAATAGTTGTTCTTATGAACAAAATGTGACATCACTTGTTTTATTTGCAGTGTTCTTGTAGCTGCCCTGGTCCTAGAAAATGTGAGACTATATGCGTAGTTATAAAATGGACGCTTTGTATCCAGTCTTGTTCTCTTTAAAGCCAGTGAAATTTTTGCAAAGACTTCAATAAGAGCAGAACAAAATCATATATCACTGACAAAATTCTGATATTTTTATTCCATTTCTCTGCAATCCTGGAAATTCTGCATGTGAAGTGTAAGAATCATATTAACCAATGACTTACAGTGTTTGTATTGCTCGATAGCTATTGCTTTTTGCGGGGAGTTTCTTAGGAACTCTTGCATGGTGACAGTTATCAAAGGGGTAGCCAAGTTAGCTTGTATCTTCAAAAACAAGAAGTCCTGTGGCACCTTACACACTAACAGATATTTTGGAGCATAAGCTTTCAGGATCAAAGATCCACTTCAGGACTTCTTGTTGTTTAGGAACTCATGGATTATCTTTGCTATTTGATGTGTTCCAAACCACCAGGGAATCTAAGGACTTACAGTTGCTTTTATCCTTTTCTGGTCAGAATTTTGTCAGCGTGCTTTTGTGTTCCTTATTTTTACTCCTGTATCATGAGTCAACAGATGCACTATTGAACGAGCAAAACAAAATGTAGTTGCTGGGAGAGGGGAGGGTGAAAATGTTCTCTGGTAATGTGTGCAAGATGTTCCTTGTCTGCTGTATTCTGCACATATTGCAGCTGAGGCAGACACTTAGCTGGCTGCAGGAGATCACCTAGCACAAAGGGAAATGAAAGCCAGCTTTTGTTCCAGTTACTTCTTTCACAATATGAATGTAAAGAGTCACTGATAAACTTCACATTTAAATATCTTCTACCCTTCCCTTACTATTAAGCACACATTCATCTAAATATATTTCTTAGTACATAAAAATCATCTTTCTTTCAAATCCAGGGTGCAACGATGTTAAAATCTCACTGTGCCATTGACCTCAGCAACTAGCCTGATTTGGATTCAGGGTATCCATAACCCTGCCATGCTTTTCACTCAGCCAGCAAGCTTGGTTTTCATGACTCAGCTGAAATATAACCACACACACATAACATGTACACATTAACCATGTACCAATCTAAATGACAACAACAAAAGCAAGTGAATAATAGTGTTTCCACTTTGGTCTCAGCTGTCAGCTGCCCTTGGGACCTTTTTTAATCTGTCTGTAGTACACATTCTCTGCAGACCATTGTCACTAATTTCATCCCTCTCTAAGTGGAACCAGGCAGTCATATAACTCTTAGAATAAGTCTCTGGGGCACAGCCCCACTGTTTATCAACTCTGATAAAATGACAGACCCAGCAGTGCTTGGCAGCTGTAAGTCCTTTTTTCCCAGGAATCTGTAACCTGTTGCTGGTTAAAGTATCTCAGAAATAGTTTCTGCAAAACAAAGTTACTATTTATTCACCCAAAGACACATAACAAATAGAGGAATGGGATAAAACAATGAAACGTATTATCTTGGGTCATATCTAAACATTATTCTTTCCTTACCAGTTTTAGATAAGTTCAGGTTAACCAACATAACCTTAACTCCTGGCCTGGGAGAGACAGATGGTGCCTACATCTTTAAGTGTCTATCTGTCATACTTACCTCCAGCCATGACTGTCTGCTCACCCTCTTCCTGCTATGTAGGGGTTTTAACACTTTAATGTCCTTTCAGCACAGGCATGAGCATGGGCAAAATAAACCTCTAACCTAGCTGGATCTGAGCAGATGGATATTTTCCAGTTAATAACGCCCTGGTTTATCCTTATCGGCCCTTAGTAGTTTAATTGGAGTTATCTTATTTCTGACACTTTTCTCCATCAGCTTCCTTAGATGTAACTTGATGCAGCTATGGAGAGTAATATTAAGCAAGTAGACTGAAGCACACACAGTACTGCTACAAAATAATACAGATAACATCCTCATTCTCCACAGGCATCATCAAAACAAATTTAAATCCACGCATTAACACGACTTCAGTGCAGTGAGTACAGTGGCAGCATGAAGATACCCATGAGGTCACAAAAACCCTAGTACTAGTGCTATATAAGGGTTACAGTGTGTTTAATTAAGACATTTTAAATTAGTATTCTTTTAATTATTTAAGTTGGACTATGGCCTACTGAGTAGAGCAGATGGCTAGAGATTAACAGGCCTAGATACTGTTTCTGGCTCTTCCAGTGAAACTTGTTGCAACCGTGGATAAATCATTTAAAATTCTTAAATCTGCACAGATATGCTTAACTCAGATACCAACATCAAGACCTGAGTTTGTAACTCTGATGTTGGTGTTCAACATCTTAAAATTTCTTCTCAGCTTGAAAGTTGGAATTTTAAAAGTCTGTTGGATTTGAACATACATAAATAACAATATTACTCCAATAGCAGAAGGGAAATAATTCTGCCAAATTCTGCTTCCTCTTAATCATGTTGCACAGTAGTACCTTACTCCTTGAGTAATCTAATGAATTTCAGTGGGATTATATGAGCAAAGTACTACTCATAATAAATGTAGCTGAATCTGACTCCTAATTTGTAACTTTGGTGGTTTCATTCTTATGCTGTTTCTTCTGAAGTCCAGAAAATTTGCATCTTTACTCAAAATAAATTTCAAGACCACCCATCCTGCTCCTGATCACATTATCAAGAGTTCTTCTACTGACTTCAGTCTGAGTAGGATTGGTCTAATCAATGGACAAATACAAGATGACTATAGCTTTACAGTGACATAAGATGTGTTGCCACTTTTTGAAAAATGCCATCAATGAGGCTTGGTCTACACTGGAGATTAGGCTGAATTTAGGAGACTAGGGTCAAATTTCTAAGGAATCAGTCCACACTACAGTGTCCATTCAGTTGGCTTTAAGGGTTCCTAAGGTCAACTTTTTAATCTTGCTTTTGACAAGAAGCAACACCAAATCAGACCTTGGGGTAATGAAGATGGAGTGTTGTAAAATTCAACGTTCTTGAGCTCCTGAATATGTCCCACAGTAACACAATGTGACCACTCTGTCCCCCACTTTCAGCTCCACTGCTCTCCAGGTGTGCAGGAAAAAGCCCAGGAAAATTTGGATTTCATTTCTTGTTTGGTCAGTGTCGTGAGCGGAGCATGCAGCTGCCCTCAGCAGCACATCTCAGAAGCACATCTGACCATGAATTCACAGAGTCGCAGACAAGCTCCAGCATAGGGTATGCGGAAGACTCAGGCCCCCATTGTGGAAGATTCAGGCCCCCATTGCTGTGGGGAGGGGAGGGGGATGAATCTGTGCTGAGAAAAATACAAAGCAGCCAAAGAAATGCAGACATATGCCAAGATCTCAGAGGACATGGAGGAAAAAGGATAGACCAGAGATGCTCAGCAGTGCCGTGTGAAAATGAAGATGCTCAGGCAGGAGTATCATAAAACAAAGGAAGCAAACATATGTTCTGGGTCATCACTGCAAACATGCTGCTTCTGTGAGCAGCTACATGGGATAGGATTCTAAGAAGTGATCCAGCCACTGTCCCCCAAAAGTCTGATACATCTGAAGAGATTCCTCAGGGAGCCTTTGACAACAGCAAGGAGGAGAGGATAGATGAGGAAGAGGAGGGTGACGACAATGGTCATCAGGCAAATGGAGTAGCTGATCTCACAGGCAGGCAGGAACTTTTTGTAATGTTGAATCTCATCCGTCCTCCCAGGATGTTTTGTAGTCAGGCCTTGATGGTGGGGAGGGCATCTCTAGTGAGTTCTCATTTTCAGTCATGCTACAAGTGAGCTAAGGCAATTGGGTGTGATCTGTGGCAGCTGCTGTACCTACACAGCACAGGGCCCCTGGAATAACCTGTTAATGTGTCTGAGGATGGAGTGCTGATACTTACTGCACACCTCCATAAAACTCTCAGACAGGTACTCTTTATTTTATCTAAGAAGTTTTTTTGGGGAGAAGTGCCTTATTCTGACATCCTCAATAGGACACTTTACCATGCCAGCCACCCATGGGTAATCTGGTGTCATGGCACCACGGAGCAAAGTAGCATAATGACCAGCCTTGTGAAAGCCAGTCAGCATCCGTTCCTTATTAATGTTTGTTAGTCTAAGGAGACTGATATCTCTTTTTTCAACCTAGAGGAAGCAAGAGAAGGAGCATTAAGTTACCGTATGATAACACAAGCTGCTCCGCCATGCCTGGACTATTTCTGTATCTCCATTATGATTTTCTCATCTGGGAAGTCCCATTCTGCAGCTTTCTAAACAGACCTGAGTTCCTAACGATGCATGTGTCATGCACCTTTTCTGACCATCCCACATGGATGTTGGTGAAATGACCCTTGTGATCCACCAACACCTATAACACCATGAAGAAGTACCCTTTGCCATCTATGTATTCTGTGACAAGGTGGTCTGGCCCCAGGATAGGGATGTGTGTTTCATCTACCACCCTGCCACATTTAGGGAAACTCATTGTGGTAAAAAGGTCCACTGTGTGCTACACATTTCCCGGAATCACTGTTTTTCACAGCAGAAAGGTATTGATTATCCTGTCTACCTGGATGGCAGCAGCCCCTGCTGTAGATTTCCCCACTCTGAATTGATTGCCTACTGACCGGTAGCTGTCTGGCATAGTAAACTTCCACAGAGCTATTGCTACATGTTTCTGAACTGTCAGAGCAGGCCTCATTTTGCCATTGCAGCACTTCAGGGTGGGTGAAAGCAGTTCACAAAGTTCCATGGGGGTGGCCTTATGCATGTGGAAATTTTGTAACCATTGTGGATCATCCCATACTTGCAGAACAATGAAGTCCCACCAGTCTGAGCTTGTTTTGCAACACCAGAACCGGCACTCCACTGTGTACAAAACTTCAAGTCAAGCCAGCATCTCCCTGTTTCTTCTCTCCATTGTCCCACATTCATGTGTCCGTGTCCCCATCGGAGTCTTCATCACTCTCACCACTGCTTAGGCTCTGCACATGCCACAAAACAATGTGTGAGGTGCTCATAATACTTGCCACAACAGTTGCAAGATGGACGGGTTCCATGCTGGTCTTGCAATGGCAACCGCATGGATATGAAAAAAAAAAAGGGGGGGGCATGAAAAGAATTTTTTCCTGTTGCTTTGCAAAGGGAGTGGGAGGAGACTGTGCACTAAGGGATGCCAATGGCACCCATCCACGACCACCCATGGCATATTTTTGTCCCTTCAGAAGCTAGGACAGAAACTGATACTGCAAAGGACAGCAGGAACTGTGGGATAGGTACCCACAGTGCATTGCTGACAAAGGTGAAGCTGGCAATGCTAATGGGGACACAGTTGGTTGATTTTAGGTACCAGTGTGAACATGCACCCTCAGTTTTGTAAAACTGGATGCTAGAAAATCGACTTGAACAAATTTGACCTAATTTGATAGTATAGACATATCCTGAGAATGATGGAGATTTTCTTGAAAGTGAAGATGCTTCTGTAAGACCCCATTTGTCAAGGTTATTCAAGAAGAATGGGAATCCTATCGCAATAAATACATTTGAATTCTTCAATACATAACTTTCTTACAGGAGTCACAATTCCCTTGCCAGTTTGCTCCTGGAGCAGTGCAGCTGCTCGCTGCCCTTTAATCAGAGCTCAGTGTAACATTACAATATATCCCCAAATTTTCAGAGGTGAGAGGTCTGTTGTATCTTGGCATGAATTCAGTAAGAAATAAAAACAGACGAAGTAGCACTTCAGTCCATAGCAGAAGCATAGTTATTCAGCGGCTTTACAAACCTCATCTTAAATGCTAATGAGATTCTGACATTCTGGCTTCAACTTTCCTGTTACTCAGCGTTCTGACAAGATTTTTCTTTCTGTCAGGCTTGGAGCTTGCCTAAACATTAAGTTACTAATCAAATTTCTTTAGTCATACTGAAATATACTGCAATAATTATTTCTTGACAGCATGTTTATAGTTTCTTGGGCCAATAAGAACTCGTTCAAAACCCCTTTAACATTGAAACTGAGCATTAAGTTACAGAAAATGGCCTAAAATAGCATTTGAAGGCTTTCCCTTGGGAGAAGAGAAAAGCAAATGTCCAAACTTCATACATTAAAGGTGACCTAATGCATCTCTGTCCTGGTCAGTTTTCTGAGCTCCCATTTTAGAGTTTGTTCATGCTTTCACACAGACAGAAAGCAGTCTCTCTATATATAAAACAACAACTTCCTGCAATCATATGCTGTACATAATAATCCACTAGTCTTCTTTCTATAAAGTGGCAATAGATGCCTGGAACAAAAAGGCATTTTAGGTAATATTTTGTATTTCAAACATTCAGGCTACGTCTACAGTAGGGGGCTTTGTCAACAAAACCCATGGAGTGTCCACATTCCCAAGGCATTCTGTTGACAATAAATTGACAGAATGCAGCACATTTGTTTACAGCTTTATCCCACTCCTTATGAGGCAGAACGCCTCTGTTGATAGAGATTTGTCAACAGAAAGCCAGTCTGGACATTCGTGGGGTTGGGGGAACTTCGGTCAACAGAAAAGTCCTCCATGGAACCGTGCAGGTGCCCAAGGAGATGCCCTGTCCACAGCAATCAGAGCTCTATGGTCCCTTCCTCCAGCCATTCTTAAAGCTGCAGGGAGCCCTGGAAACCCCGAAGCAGGAAGCTAAGAGTGTGGAAGCAGCAGAGGCACCACCTGCGCTCTCCCATGCCCTTTCAGCGACTCCTTTTCCCAGAACCTGACCAGATGGCTGAAGGACAGGCACCCTAAGACTGTCTTGGGCCCTTGCAATACCAGCCTGATGGGTCTCAGGACTCACCCCAGGGGTCTAAAAGGCAGGCCCCATCCTGGACTGGGACCGAAGTCAAGGACCTTCTGAACCTGTGGGGTCAGGAAGAGACCCTCCTCAACCATTAGGCAAAGCAGTGAATGCCCTCATGTATGTCCAGCTGGCCACTGCACTTGCTGAATGGGGCTATCCCACCCCACACCTAGGAGCAGGTGCAAGCAAAGGTGAAAGAACTTTGGCAGGGCTATTGCTGGGCCCATGATGCTAGCTGAAGATCTGAGGCAGGACCAACAGCCTGCCCCTACCACAGGGAGCTGCATCAGCTCTGGGTAGGAGAATGACACATCCCTTCTGACTGCCTCTCTCGACACAGCACAGGAGCCCCCTCCATCTGTAGCCCAAGGCCGAAGAGGAGGAAGAGCAGCCATCCTGGGACCTATCCCCTGCCGGAGCTGGAGGCAGACATAGGGTCTGAAACCAGCAGTAGCACACTGGTCATCCAGCCTGGAGTCAGTTCATGCCAGCTGCACTACCTCCAGGGTGTCCTCGGAGCCAGACAAGGGTCCCTCTGGTAAGTACTCCGCATGTCACACACCCCAAGGCAAGTGAGGTGAACACAGATAGGGTGTGCTGTGAGCATTGCCCCACCAGCTTGAGTGGGACCTCATGCTGTGGTCTGTGCACATGTAACCACATTTAAGGTAGCATGTCCCACCTGAATCCAGCAGGCAATCCCCAGGCACAGGTGCCAGCCTGCTGCCAGCCTCTTGGTAGGCCAGCACCTGTCACAGCTTGAAGTGGACTGGCAACAAGGGTGCCGGCCTGACTTCTGACATACTGAGGTGTGTGGGTCCCAACACGAGGGCATTCTCATAGGACTAAGGTAGCACCACCTCCTGCAGACAGTACTGAGAGCTGCACATGTGTGAGGCAGGCCCAGGGAGGATGAGGATGTGTCCGGCTCACCTGTGACCCATTGAGGGACCCCTCTGTGGCTGGACACCCCACCCCCCACCACTTGGCCACTCACCTGTAGAGTTAGCCTTACAGGTCCAGGAGGTCCTGGACCTTGGTCCCAGTCCAGGATGGGGCCTGCCTTTAGACGCCCCCGGTGGGTCCTGGGACCCCTCAGGCTGGTCTCACAAAGGCCCAGGATGGTTTCAGGGTACCTATCTTTCAGTCAGCCCAGTCCCTGAGGTACTGCAGAGTCCACATGTGGCAGGGCCCACTGTGCAGGCCACATATGCCTTTGCTCCTGGGACATCCCCATCCCATGCCCCGCAGGCAGTTGGTTGCTGCTCACAGTGCAGGACAGGGCCGTAGGGGCAGTGTTGTGTGAATGACTCGCCATCTCTACTCCTTGTCTTCCTTACAGCTGGACCTGCACTGAACGAGGGCTGAACCAGCCCCACCTCCCTCCCAGCACCAGAGCACAGCAGCCCTGAATCAGTGCCAGGATGAACCACTACCCCGACCCCTGCCACCAAAAGGGCAGACCTGCCTCCAGAGGTTCCATTGCTGTGGTAATGGGGACCTCAAGAGGGCCTCCACTCCTGCCCTCTGGAGGCTCATGGTTGTCCTGGAGCGGCAGGTGTGGTACAACCATGAGTGGTTATTGCAGGGCTGGGGCTAACTGATGTCGCACTTTATGCTGCCACCAGCATCTAGTAGTACGTTAGTCCAGCTGTTCTTGGCTGCCACCCCCACCACCGATGCCCCCACCCCTACTTCCACTTCCCTGCCCTGCCCCCTCTGGCCATCCTGCAGATCTTCATCAAGTCCTGGCAGTAACTGAGGGTCATGCCCACCCCCCGGCCTCCAGAACTTCCCTGCTTCGCAGGCCTCCCAGACTTTCCTACCAGCTCAGACAACACTGCAGCCCCACAGTCTCTGCACCTCCCCCTTTTCCCAGCCCCAACAGGGATCCTGAACCTGCACTGGGAGGGAATCCCAAGGCTGACACCACTCGGGGTCCCACTCCCCCGTGGGGTCATGACCCCTACCCTCTCCTTGGACAGAGGCTCTGAACCCCCTGTTCAAAGCCCCCGTGTCCAAGTTCTGACGCCACCCACCCTCTGTCCCCAGCCCAACCCTCCATATATAGTTGGTTAGTTTTGCACTTTGTACAGTAGTGCCTGGATTTATGCAAGGGTTCCGTTCCCACGCACTCCACATAACTGGAATTTTCACACGTTCTGCAGCTGAGGAAGCAGCAGGAGCACCTGGAGCTCCTTTTGAAAGGTAAGTCCTGGGCCTGGGGTGCAGCTGGGGAGGGTTAAGGCTGGCAGTGGGCTGGGACCATGGGAAGGGGGGCAGGGGGAGTTAAGCCTGGGCTGGGTTAGGGCTACAGCGGGAGGAGTTGAGCCGGAGCTGTGGGTGTGGGGTTGAGGTAGAGCCACGTGCGGGGGGTGGTGAGCCAGAGCCTTGCTCGCGTGGTGAGTCAGGCTGCAGGGGATTTGAACTGGGGCCACGTGCAGGGGTTTGAACTAGGGTTGGGGGGTTGGACCAGAGCTGTGCGCCAGGGGAGGATGGAGCCATGAGCCGGAGCCATGTGGGGGGGGCAGTTGAACAGGGGGAGGTTGAGCTAGAGTTATGCATGGGGGATGGTGAGCTGGAGCCAGCGGGGGATGGTTGAACTGGAGCTGGGGGGGAGTTGAACTGGAGCCACGCACAGAGGCGGGGGTCGAGCTGGAGCTGTGTGCAGGGGTGGTGAGCCAGAGCCGTGTTCAGGTGGTGAGCTAGGCCACAGGGGGTTTGAAAAGGGTGTTGAACCGGGGTGGGGGAGCTAAGCCGGAGCCAGAGCCAGGTGCGGGGTTAGGAGGTAAGCTGGAGTTGGAGCTGTGCACAGGGGGTGGGCAGAGTGGGGTTGAACCAGGGCTGTGCGGGACTGGGGGGCTTGAGCCAGGGTCGAGGGTAGAGAGATTCTGAGTACCGCTTAACTCATGTTAATGCGAGTTAAGCACAACTCGAACTTGCACATTTTGAGGGTTTACTGTACATAGTTTTTTATTATACCATTTATTTGCCACACGTTTATCTTTGTTTAAGTAAAAAAATTATTTGAGGAGTAATGGGACTTCAAAGGAGTGCAGGCACTTCGAAGTACCCACAGCTCACCCGGGGCTACATGCAAGCCGGCACTTCGAAATTGAACACTTCGAAGTAGCCGCGGGGGAGGTTTAGCCTAATGAAGTGCTGCATATGCACCGCAGCACTTCATTAGTAATCTCCCAACACCCTACTTACCATGCCCCGCCCCTTCGAAATTCAGAGGTAGTCCAGACACAGCCTCTGAGTAGTATTCACAGGTAATAGATGGGACAATACATAATTTAAGATACCAGACACTATGAGTAAGGGTGGCAAAATCTGGACGTTGATTAGGTAAATCAAATTATTAAGTGTAAGAATCTGTATTTTTTCAAAATAAATAGAATAGAAGTATCTTTGTTCTTCTTAAAATTGCCATAAGAATATGTATCTCATTGAACCTGTTGACATATAGAAGGTACAAATTCAGGACCAGATCATTGTTGAAAACTGCAAACTTCTCTTGACTGAGGACCTGGATTGTAAAATTTAGTATCTTGGTCCTTGGTATTGGATGTAAAATCTGAGGCTACGTCTACACGTGCCCCAAACTTCGAAATGGCCATGCAAATGGCCATTTCGAAGTTTACTAATGAAGCGCTGACATGCATATTCAGCGCTTCATTAGCATGCGGGTGGCAGCGGTGCTTCGAAATTGACGAGCCTTGCCGCCGCGCGGCGCGTCCAGACGGGGCTCCTTTTCGAAAGCACGCCACCTACTTCGAAGTCCCCTTATTCCCGTGAGCTCATGGGAATAAGGGGACTTCGAAGAAGGTGGCATCCTTTCGAAAAGGAGCCCCGTCTGGACGCGCCGCGCGGCGGCAAGGCTCGTCAATTTCGAAGCGCCGCTGTCGCCCGCATGCTAATAAAGCGCTGAATATGCATGTCAGCGCTTCATTAGTAAACTTCGAAATGGCCATTTGCATGGCCATTTCGAAGTTTGGGGCACGTGTAGACACAACCTGAGTAAGTCTGGAGTAACTCTTCCAAAATCAGTGGAGATACTTTGAATTTATGCTGGTATAACTATGAGCACAATATGATCTGTTATGAAAGCTGGGGGCAGGGATGTGATTCCCCTGATTCTGCACTTTTATCTTCAGAAGGATGGTACTGGAGGTTGAATACATCCACAATTATGTAAGGGTTGAATTAAACGGCTATCTTTAGACTCAAAGGGGTAGCCATGTTAGGCTGTAGCTTCACAAATAAGAAGCAGTTCTGTAGCACCTTAAAGACTAACAAATTTAATAATAATTAGTCTGTTGTTAGTCTTTACGGTGCTGCAGAACTGTTTATTTGTAGTGCTATCTTTAGTTCATCAGTTTCTATTTCTCACTGAAATGTAAAAAGATACTTTCTTTGCTTCTTTAGGTGAATGGGTAGATGAACATGGATAATGTAAAATACATACACAACTTTTAGACGAGTTGAGTATAGATCTTACCGTCTCAGTCCTTTTGGCTGTCTTGTTCCAGCCGCTTTCGATGAGCTATGAAGGGAACCATTCATGTCTTGTCTGTGAAAATACATGGGCTGTACACATGGCTGGTCTCTGGATAGAATTTTAACCCACTCCAACCTCTGATCCCCAGCTGGCAGATATAAGGAGTCCCATTCATTGGCTTTGATGAAGTTGCACTGTGAATTCTTTGACATTGCATTATTTTAATAAATTAGTCCGTGACGCAATCACAGGAATGGTTTCCCTGGAAACAATGGGTCTTAGTAAGTGCTCACCAGTGTCATTAAAGAGTCCACAGTCTGGCCCTAAATTAGGGTTTGGGGGGTTGCAAGAGAGTAACTAAGAATGGAACATGGTCTTACGTTTTTTTCTGTGTCTACTACGCAGAAGATGGTACAGAAGATGGGGGATAACTTGTCGGGCATGTGAGTCACAGTCATCATTAAAGGGTCACATCCTGCCTTAGGATGGGCAGAGCTTAGAACAATGGCTATGCAGAGGCTTGCGCATGGTCAGTGCTATATAAATGATCGTTCTAATTGGGGTCATAATGGGAGAACAGTAATACCTCTGCAGCACTCAGTGTCCTAATGGAACAGATCAGAGTAGAATGGGATGTATGGCTGTTTCCTGATGCACCTGCTTGTAGCTGTACAACTGCGTATCTTGCATAAATGTAAAGGAGGTTCAGCTCCTTCCAGCACACTTATTAGCATTATGCCTGCTCCTGTCCCTCAGACAGTATGCCTCCTCCTCCACACAGCATGGATTTGGCCCTACAAGACATAATTGAACTCTAACAGGGTTTCTCAAGAGTAGACAATTTTACATAACATATTAATGCAAAGTGAGTTAGTTAAACACAGGCTTTAGTATTGTCTGCATTTTATGGTTTCTATCATAACCTCAGCCTGCTTTCCCAGTGTCAAACATATGATTGTAAAATACGTCAATGAATATACTCTTGATCTGTTGACAGTAAGATTCATTCTTACCCAAAAAAGAACAAAAACATATTTTCAGATTATTTCCATTTTTATAGCATGTTACACAATTAGATTTAAAAAGTCACATCACAGTCTATGTTCTGTTCTGTTAGTATCAAAAAGTAACAGAGAGGCAGCCATGCTAGTCTATACACTATCAAAACAAAAAGCAGTCAAGTAGCACTTTAAAGACTAGCAAAATAGTTTATTAGGTGAGCTTTTGTGGGACGGACACACTTTTGCAGACCATAGCCAGACCTGGTCTGGTCTGGCTATGGTCTGAAGAAGTGGGTCTGTCCCACGGAAGCTCACCTAATAAACAATTTTGCTAGTCTTTAAAGTGCTACTTGACTGCTTTTTGTTTCTATACAGTGCAGGTGTATTACCCAGTTCATCAGTAATTTATAAATGTCATTCTGTCAAAAAATCCTTTTAAAAAGGAATTAAATCACTATTGTTTTCTTTGCAACTACTAAAATTGTTTACATTGGGCTGGATTCACTGGTGGCACTTGTTCAGTTCTCTTCCTGTTTGTTTTTTTTTCTTTAAAATAATGTTGAGGTATACATTTAGTTTGAGCCTGTGTCATGGAGGTTGCAGACATTTCATTCCTATGACTCTTCCTTATAATTTCCATTTAATTAGCCTCCTCAGTTTTGAAATTCAGTGGTACTGTGGTGATTTTTTTGAGTATTTCTTCCCCCTAGACACACACACAAGGATTTGCAGAGTACTACTACAACCAGACTTGCGGGGAGAAATAAAAGGAAATGCTCAACAATGATGGCTGGATGGTGATTGCAACAGTGAATAAAAAATGCCAGGTTTCTTCTTGTATTTTGCAGCAGCTGGATGTAGTGCCCTGCCACTTCTGGGCCTGAGAAACAAGCTCAAATTGGTGGGATTGATTTGGTATGATAAGAAGTGACTGCAGAACTTTCAGGTGCAAAAAACCACATTTTTGGCTCTGTGTCCGAGCTCATCTAAGCCCTCTTGTCCAAGAACACCAAAATGCAGGGTGGGCAATAAAAAAGTGGCAGCCCACCAGGGTGAGTCCCTGGCGGGCCACTGCCACTATGGTTACCTGTGCTTTCCCAGGTATCAGGCAAGCACAGCTCTTGTTGGCCAAAGTTTGTGGCCAAGAGGAGCAGTGAAAAGTGGCACAGACCAAGACATCACTTCCTGCCACTCCCATTAGCTGCAAACAGCAATCTGCAGCCAATGAGAGCTGTGATTGCCTGGTACCAGTGGAGGCGCAGGTAATTGTGGAGGTGGGGTCCCACCAGGGACTAACACTGATGGACCTGATCCAGTCTGCAGGCCAGTATTTGCCCAGCCCTGCCATAATGAGAACTGCATTGAGAGTGTTTTATTCCTTATCAGCATATCTTTTTATCTTTTCTTTGCTCAAAATCTTCTTTCCTCCAACTTCTACCTCACTTAAAAATAGATCCCATTTCATTTATGTGTTTGGAGAACAAAGGCATTGATTCTTAATTGCTCATTTTATTCATGACTTTTTTTACAAAATAAATATAACCCATAAGTATGGCAGTCTGATTTACACAGTCCCCAGAAGATCAGTGTCCTGTACTCAGAGATAGAAGAAAAAGGTAGAGGTGAGATCTGCTCTCCTGTTCTTCAGCTTGTTGGGGGTTTCATTAAGTCTAGCTTACGGGGGTAGCATGATACATTGGAAAACTGAAGGGGACTGTGTGACTACGTAGTCAGAAGGTGCATCTACACTAGCTGGCTACTTCAAAGTAGCCAGCACAACGTTGAAATAGCACCCGTCGCATCTACACGCACCTTGCACTATTTCAACGTTGAAATTGACATTAGGCAGCGAGAAGTCAAAATCGCTATTCCCACCTGAAGATGGGAATAGCGCCCTACTTCGACGTTGAACGTCGAAGTAGGATGTATGTAGACAATCCGCGTCCTGCTACTTCAAAATAGCGGGGTCCTCCATGGCAGCCATCAGCTGAGGGGTTGAGACGCTCTGTCCAGCCCCTGCAGGGCTCTATGGTCTCTGCACGCAGCAGCCTTTAAAGCACCACAGACTGGATTTCCTGTGGCAGAAAGCTGAGAGCATGCAGGCAGCAGCACATGCACGTGCTAGCCCTGCACGCTTTCCAGAGGCTCCGACCCATCTACCCACCACCCATGGCCTCGAGCCAGCCCCCGGAGTGCCCCAAGGGCTCCCCTCCCGAGGGGATCCAGGCACCCCCAGCAGCAAAGCAGGGGGCCAAAAAGAGGCAGGGCCCCTCCTGATTGGAGGCCGAGCTCCAAGACCTGCTGGGGCTCTGGGGTGAAGAAGAGGTGCTCCATGTGATGGGGAGCAAGCGGCAGAACGCAGAAGTGTTCGCCCGACTGGCCGAGGGCCTGGCTGCCCGGAGTCACACTGCCCGAGCTCTGGATCACGTCCAGAGTAAGGTGAAGGAGTTGCGGCAGGGGTACGCCCGGGTCTGGGACTCGGTCAGATGGTCTGGGGCTTACCCCGCCGCTTGTCCCTATTACAGGGAACTCAGGGCCATCCTGGGCCCCCAGGACACCTCCTCCACCCCGGCCACACTTGACACCACAGCCGACGAGCCTCAGCAGGCCTCAGAGCCAGAGTCTGGCCCAGAGGCCAGCCCCGCACCCTGGGGCCCACCCAAGGAGCCCCTCCTCGGGACAGTGGAGGAGGGGTCCAGAAGTGAGGAGGGGGGGCTCCTCCTCGACCTTCTGTCCCGGAGCACCAGGCGGGCATCCACCCACTGGGCTTCCCCCGACCATGGCAATGGATGGTCAGGTACATACCCCACAGAGCACACACCTATGGGCCACGGGGTGGGGGCACCAGACACAACTGGGAGCCTCACACACCCCCCAGCAGACCCCAACCCCCAACCGCCCAGCCACAGCACGGTCCCAGGATGGCAGCACGGCCATCAGCACCCATCAGCATCCACACCCATGGACAGCACTATGCCTTAACCCTGGGGCTGGGGGGAAAATGCTATGGGGACAGCCAACAGGGACATCACACCCACCGACGGGGACAGAGACCCAGCACCCAAGGGGGGGCGGAGGGGACAGGCCACAGGCCAGGGCACTATACTAACAGCCTTCCCCTCCCTCTCTCCCTCTCTGCAGCTGCAGCATCTGACACCCCAGGCAGCCAGGCACCTTCCGTCATCCTCAACAGCCCGCCGGAGGTCAGCCACCGCCAGTTCCCGGAGACACCCCCAAGGGCAGCGGGATGGTTCCGCCACCACCGGACTCTGGGGATGGTCCCTGTGGACCCCCACCTCCTGGCAGCTCTCCAGCGGCAGACAGAGGTGGCGGAGGAGAGACTCTGCTTTGACAGGGAGTCCACCCGGCGCTGGTTGGTGTAGGAGGACTTCATGGGGCTGTTCCGGGACATAGCCAGGTCGATCCAGGAGGATCCCCCAACTGTCCCCCGGGCCACCCTCCCCACCGCTGCACCCAAGCGCCCCCCACTGCACCACCTGCTGCCCCACCCGCCTTGCCACCTGCTGCCCCACCTGCCGCTCCACCTGCCTTGCCGCCTGCTGCCCCGCCTGCCGCCCCCACAGCCTCGCCACCTGAAAGCTCCACAGAGCCCACTGGGGCTGAAGACCAGCTAGTGGAGGCATCCCGGCACTACTTGCTGGTCCTCCCAGCCCCCAGCCAGCCACGGCAGGGACTGCGGACATGGGGGGGTGGAATCGCAAGCCATACCCGCTGGGGGTCGCGCCCCTCTACGCCCACCCCAGACTGATGGGCCAATGGCTGAGCCATCCACGGGGCCCCCATGTATATAGTTGTCCCCCATGTATATAGTTGTCCCCCTTTTTGTATATTGGTTGCAGTTTCTGTTGTGCACACAACAAGATAGAAGTTTTCAGAAAAAAAAGGTTTTATTTTCAAAAAAGCTGGAGGCATGTGCTTGTTGGGGTAGTGGCATGTGGGTGTTGGGGGCGGTGTGCGGGCAGTGTGGGCTGTGTGTGCGGGGGTCTTCCGGGGAAAGCCAGGGAGGTGCTCAGGGGTCTCCCTGATCGAAGTGGGCCCACAGGGCCTCATGGACCCATACCTCCTCGTGGTGAGCCTGGTGGCTGTGTGCAGCGGCCGGCTGGGGGAAGCCCGTGCCGGTGTCGACCTCCCACCCCTGGACAAAAGCCTCCCCCGTGCTCTTGACGATGTTGTGGAGCATGCAGCATGCGCCCACAACCTGGGGGATGTTTTGGAGGTTGACGTCCAGTCGGGCAAGGAGGCACCGCCAGCGGCCCTTCAGATGGCCAAATGTCCTCTCCACCACCCGGCGGGCATGGTCCAGTCGGGCGTTGAACCGCTTCTGGCTGGCATTGAGGTGGCCGGTGTATGGGTGCATGAGCCAGGGCTGGAGGGGGTAGGCCGCGTCTACCACGAGGCAGAGGGGCACAGTGGTGTCCCCCCAGAGGGATCTCCCTCTGGGAGATGTAGGTCCCCGCCTCCAGCCGGCGGCACAGGCCCGAGTTCCTAAAAACACGGGCATCGTGTGTGCAGCCAGGCTAGCCCATGCACAAGTCCTGGAAGCAGCCCCGACTGTCCACCATGGCCTGTAGGACCACGGAATGGTAGCCCCTGCGGTTTGTGTATCTTTCTCTGCTGTGGTCCGGGGAGCGGATGGGGATGTGGGTCCCATCCAGGGCCCCAAAGCAGTTTGGGAACCCCATGGCGGCAAATCCAGCTACGGCTGCGTCCAGGTCCCTGAGTCAGATGACCCTCTGGAGCAACATGGCGTTAAGCGCATGGACCACATGTGGGGAGGAAATACAGGAGCCCATGAGGCTGTGCAGGGTGTCCCAGGGCCCTTCCCCCCGGGCCCCCTCCCAGGCACCTCCCCGGGTACCCCCCCACCGAGCCCCTCCCTCCCTGGTGTCCCTTCCTGCCCAGCCCCACACCTGGCCCCTCTCTCCCCAGCCCCACACCCGGCCCCTCCCTCCCCAGCCCCATACCTGGTCCCCCTGCCCCCAGTGGGTGCGTGCCCAGGCCTCCTTACCTCCATGACAACGGCCCTGACTGTGGCCTTTCCCACTCCAAACTGGTGTCCCACAGAGCGATAGCTGTCTGGAGCAGCCAGCTTCCAGACGGCTATTGCGACCTTCCTCTCAATGGGGAGGGTGCGCTGCATCCGGGTGTCATGGTGCCTCAGTGCAGGTGTGAGCCACTAGCAGAGCTCAAGAAAGGTCTGCCGGTGCATGCGGAAGTTCCGCAGCCACATGTCATTGTCCCACTCCCGCATGACGAGCTGCTCCCACCACTCGGAGCTGGTAGGGTAGCTCCGGTGGGGGGAGCAGCCAGTGGGGGAAGAAGAGGGGAGCCTGGTGGTCAGGGGTGTCCCTGTCTGCCTCCGGGGAGGGCTCCTCTGGCAGGAACCACTGGGCGGCCTCCCGGGCAGCAGCTAGCAGGGCGCTTGCCCCCTGGATGACTACCTGGAGGGCCTCCTCTTCCTGCTGCTGCTGCTGCTACTGCTACTGCTCTGCAGACCTCATGGTGTGCAGGCCGGGTGTGTCTGGGAGGGGCCCTTTCAAGGAGTGGCTTGCTGTTGACCCAGAAGGGCTCGTCCAGCCTGTGACTTGGCCCATGGGTTTTCTGGCCCCTTACTTCGACAGGGAGCGCTTGTGTGTGTGGATGCTCCACATTTCCTTCCCGGGTAGCTCCTTTCAGTGTTCCCCATTACTACTTCGACGTTGAACATTGATGGCACCAGCCCTGGAGGACGTGTAGATGATACGCGTCGAAGTAGCCTATTTTGATGTTCTTACTTCAAAATAGGCTACTTTGACATAGTGTGCTAGTGTAGACGTAGCCAGACTGTTATAGTTCACAGTTGAAGCTGGGTTAGTGAAATCTAGTTAGAGCATACACCCAGTTTGCACTGCTTTTTGATAGTCTGTCCCAAATTAGACCAACTTTGTCACCTGTGCTAGCCTGGTGGGAATGGCTTGACTCTGGTGGTGTTGCAGACAGCTGTTGGCTCACTGAGGCTATGTCTACACTAGCCCCAAACTTCAAAATGGCCATGCAAATGGCCATTTCTAAGTTCACTAATGAAGCGCTGAAATACATATTCAGCGCCTCATTAGCATGCGGGCGGCTGCGGCACTTTGAAATTGATGCAGCTCGCCGCTGCACGGCTCATCCAGATGGGGCTCCTTTTTGAAAGGACCCCACCTACTTCGAAGTCCCCTTATTCCCATCTGCTTATAGGAATAAGGGGACTTCGAAGTAGGTGGGGTCCTTTCGAAAAGGAGCCCCGTCTGGACGAGCCGCGCGGTGGCGAGCTGCATCAATTTCGAAGTGCCGCAGCCGCCCGCATGCTAATGAGGTGCTGAATATGTATTTCAGTACTTCATTAGTGAACTTCAAAATGGTCATTTGCATGGCCATTTCAAAGTTTGGGGCTAGTGTAGACAAGGCCTAAATGTTTTGCATTTCTTTCCATTTCATTCTTTCCTCTTCTTTCACACTTCAGGGGCCTCTATCAGGCTCCCATGAAGTGTCCATACATAGGCAGGGTGCCCATAGCACCTGTGGCAAATATGGCATGTAGTTCATTGTAGAAGCAGCAGGCCTCCCACTCCCTCTCATAC
This sequence comes from Carettochelys insculpta, assembly GCF_033958435.1. Taxonomy (NCBI): domain Eukaryota; kingdom Metazoa; phylum Chordata; order Testudines; family Carettochelyidae; genus Carettochelys; species Carettochelys insculpta. Next base: position 304,167,209 of record NC_134137.1, on the reverse strand, counting down.
ACCTGCTGAAATCCTTTCCCTTTCATTTTACTGCTGCTCATTTCTGTTGTGCCCCAGCTTCAGTGTCCCCTGTGCAAGCTACACAGAGACATCTGTGCAAGCAAAGCTAAGAATCAGGCAAAACAACAACAAACCAATCTCTCAGTCTCCCCTCCCCATAAGCTGAGGAGATCCATGACTTCTTTGCTCCTCCAGATGGGAGTGTGTCTAGTAGCTCTCTGCATGTGTGAAGTTGGCATGGTTGGAGGCTTACAAAGGTGAGCCAACAGATGTGGTCCCCCAGGTAAGAAAGCAGGAAATGGTATATTTGAAATACCAAAGCTAGGAGTATTAAGTGTGTGTGTGGGTGGGGAGCTTCCTTAGTCTATGACTGCTGAGTTCTGGAGTTCAAAATCGTGATTGGAGCAGTCACTGTTGCGGGGACAGGGCACAATGGGACAGCTGCTGGAAGACTTGTGAGGGTCCCCACAGGTAATGCAGTATCTACACTTGCACTGCATCAACGGGAGTAGGTTGACTGTGCCTTTGTGTCATTCAGAAAATGGTGTCAGTGTAACAGGATGTTTACTTCGCAAGTGTCTACGCCTAAGTAGGTTTCCTGCCAAAGTTAAGTCAAAACTGGTTGACTTAGGTTGTCCTATAGAACTGGCCTGAGAGAGCAGATTTGACAGAAGTGAAAACAGGATAAAAATACTGAGTTATTGCTCATAATTTTAACCGTAGCTTTTCAAGTTTCACAGGATTCCCTGCACTTTGCAAACTCGTGGGATTTATTTTTAAGAATCTGAGGTGCTATCTAGTCTGATTCTTGTTGGTATACTCAGAACTCAACAGCAGCAAAAATACATTTCTAGCAATATAAACATACACCATTCACCTTTTTCTACTGGAAATCAATAGCAAAATGCTCCATTAGTACCCCTGAGCACCAGATTAGGCCCACTGCTTTAAATTCAAGAACATGTTAAAAATATTACTGCATTTCTGTTTGATAAACTCTAGCGTACTGGAACTTCAGGGCTGCCAGGACTTTTCTTACAATGGAAAGCAAGCAGGATCACAAAGATTTTTCACAGTGTTTTAATATTTGAAACTCACTTATGTTTTGTGGGCATAATATAGCTGCTTTATGGTATTAGGTTAAGTAAGGTCAAATACCTAAAAGGTTGTTACAAGGAAGAGGGAGAAAAAATTATTCTCTTGAATCTCTGAGGATAGGACAAAAAACAATGGTCTTAAACTGCAGTAAGGGAGGTTTAGGTTGAACATTAGGAAAAGCTTCCTATTAGTGTAGTAAACTACTGCAATAAATTGCCTAGGGATATTGTGGAATCTCCATTTTTGGAGATTTTAAGAGCAGGTTAGACAAACATCTCTCAGGGATGATCTAGCTGGTGTCATGAGTGCAGGGGACTGGACCTGATGACTTCTTGAGGTTCCTTCCAGGTCCATGATTTACTTTTTTATTTCAAGAACAAAAGACTGATTCTTGTGTTTTTAAAGCTAAGAAGACATTAAAGATCTCATTACCAATCTGTTGTTCATATTAATTTGAGGAATTGTGTTTAATTAAGTAATTCAGTGGTCACCCTTCATCCTCCTATGTTTTTGGGGTTTGAAAACAACTTTCTACTAAACCAAATGCTTTTAGCTCTGACAAAGAGAGCTTTTGTCAACCATGATTACTGTTTTTGGTTCTCTGTGCCTTAAATATTGAGTCTGTTCTGGTCTGGCTATGGTCTGAAGAAGTGGGTCTGTCCCACGAAAGCTCACCTAATCGATTATTTTGCTAGTCTTTAAAGTGCTACTTGACTGCTTTTTTGTTTTGATAGTATATAGATGAGCATGGCTTTCTCTCTGTTACTTTAAATAGATTCTTCTGGTTTAGTACAGAAAGAACTGGCAGCAAAAGTATGTGTTAAAAGCTACAGTGAAAGACGAATTTAAAAGGATGATTTAAAGTGGTTACTAATAAAAACAATTAAAAACCATATGAACTAAAATTAACAAGTCCCTTTGCGTGTGTCTGTACTGCAGCCGGGAGTGTGCTTTCCAAAAACATAGACAGCCCTGGGTTAGCTCTAGTTAAGCTAAACTGCTAAAAATAGCAGCGTGGATGCTGCAGCACAGGTGGTGACTGGGACTAGTAGCAAGCTCAGATACAGGGTGGGCTTGGGCAGCTAGCCCAAGCTGCCACCCATATTACAATATTTAGCTGGCTATTTTTAGTGTCGTAGCTTGAGCAGAGAAAACAAATGTCTGTTTACATGGCCTGGGAGGAATGGTCCCAGCTGCAGCACAAGCACACCCTTATATTCCTAGGGAAAGGCCCAGAAAATTCAGGTTGCAAAGTATATTAAATTTGTTGTACTCACTTAGGCTATGTCTAGACTGCAGGGTTTGGTTGACAAAACCATTGGAGTGTCCAGATTGTGAAGTGTTTTCTGTTGACAGTAAGTTGACAGAACGCAGTGCTTTTGTTAACAGCCATAATCCACTCACTGTGAGGAAGAATGCCACTGTTGACAAAACCCCAGTCTGGATGTTCCAGGGGTCTTTCTGTTGATAGAAAAGGCCTCTGGGACGCCAGGCAGGTGCCCCAGTGGACACCCTGTTCACAGCAGCCAGTGCTCTATGGTTCCTGCCTCTTGCCTTTCTTAAAGCCACAGGGAGCCTGGGGACCCCTGGGGCAGGAATCTAAGAGCCTGTGAACAGCAGAGCTACAAGCTGCTGTGAAAATGCCCTCTCAGCCACACCTTTGTAGCCAGCGTTGCCATCATGGCAGAGCAGGAGGCAAGATGAGATGCCTCCTGACCCCTACAGGAGCAGCCTCAGGGGTCCCAGGAGCTCCTCCCTGGGGTTCCAAGAGGCACACAACATTCTGGTCTGGCCCAGAGGTCGAGGCCCTCCTAAATCTCTGGACCAAGGAGGAAACTCTGCAAGACCCCTGGGCCAGGTGCTGAAATGTATACATCTATGGTCACGTGGCTACCACTCTGGCTGAACAGGTCCACCCCTGCGCACCCTGGAGCAGGTCAGGGTGAAAGTAAAAGAGTTCCACCAGGGGTATGTTTGGGCCTGGGAAACTGCCCGATGTTCAGGGGCAGGACCACCAACATGCCCCTACTACAGGGAGCTGCACAACATTCTGGTGCGGGGCATTTCACCCCTTGGACTGAGCCTCAAAACCAGGCTCAAGCCCTGACCCACCACAGCAGGAACCCCTGGAGAAACACAAGGATAGGCAGTGAGTCATTCATGCAATATGGCCCCTAAGCTCCCTGACCTAACCTGCTCCTTTACCCTGACCTGTTCCAGAGTGCGGTGGGGGTGGCTCCATTCAGCCAAGGCGGTTCAGTAGGTTGTGTCAGTAATCTGGGGAAATTTTTGTCATAGGAGTGGCATGACATGACTTTACAGGTCTAATGAGGAGTAAATGAAGGAAATGGCTGAGAAAGAATCCTCAGGACAGGGGATGGTCACAGTTTGTGTTCCAGAATGGTTTGTGTGGGACAGCCTCAGTGTAGGCAACTGCTGTGCAATCCCAAATATTGTTTTCCATTCACAAATAGAAGGTGTTGGGTGTTGTTGAGCCCCACCAGACATCACAACCTACCAAGGGTTCTGTCACCCCTTGCACGGCAAACTCTACTGCCTTTGTTCTGTGTAGCTTTGGTTCGGAGCCATGATACCAGTAACCTCTCCACAAGCACAGGGTCTCACCTAGGCTTTCACCTGCTCCACCCCTTTCCCCCAGTAACTGCTGAAGTCAAGAGAACTCCTCTGGATTTATGCGGGGGGAATTAACCACAGCTCCTGCCCCATATTTTAAATAAACTAGATTTCTAAGATCTATGCACCATATAGTTCACAACAAAAATGAAATGCAAGTCACATAATAACGTACACCTATAGCTCTTCCTGCAGAAGCTTGTTATATATGCAACAAAATGTACTCTTTAGGTTTTGCCATCCCTGCTCTCTATGTTGTAGGCCAACCCAGAGCAAGATCTGTACCACAGTTACTCATCAGTATGATTTGTTTAGAAAAGTGGCTTTTAAATATTTAAATGTACCAGATCCTGTATGTTTAATTTCATTGTTTAACCATCACATAGTTTCCCAACTATGTAGGCGCTGGCAGAAAGTGGTGGGCTGCACAGTATTTATGTGCTGCTGTTTTCCAGAGCATTTCAGCACTCAGCAGGCACTTCAGTTATGTGTTATTCTTTTGTTGCTGTTGAAGACGGATGTCAAAATACATAGGATACCAGCAAACCCTCCTTTTATGGAACATAGTAACAAAGAAGAACCACCTCTCCAAAATACATGCGCTGCTTGGTTGCTAGAACTCACAGCCCTTCCAGGCAGCAGCTAGGAATAGGGTTTTAGGGCTCTGTGTAGAGAATCAAGGATAAGTATATGCATCCTATGGATACTCAGAGTTGCATACATGCAGTTTCTCTGCATGTTGCTTCAAAGGTACTCTGAAGAATCTAAGGAATGTCCATCAGTTCACAGCTACTGTATAAGATACAGGGTAGGCTACAGCAAAAAATTCAAAGAATATGTCCCAGCTGTCTCTCTCTTATACTCACTAAAGCGAATTTATAGCAGTGGCTCCCAAGCTTCACTGGGTCATATATTGCCCTCTGAAAAAATTGCCATGAGGTGAATGGATGAAATGTCAAGCCCATGTACCCCACTTTGGGGACCCCAATGTGACAGCATTATAGTCCTTTTATAAAAAGGGAAGACTCAGAGAAGGAATGTCACTGTCTGACAAAGTTTCTGAACCTGCTGAAGTCCAGTATAAAGGCACACACTATAAACCACCTGTTTAAAAATAGAAGAAAATGCATCTGTCTTCTTACTGCTAAGCGCTGAGATCCTAAAGCCATGTCACACATGTGCAAACAATTATGCTTATGATATTTAGAGAATGGAAATAACTCTTTATAAAGAAATCATTTAGTTGGACAGCATGTATGGGAGTTGAGGAGCACATATATGGGAGTTGAGGAGAAAAACTGATTGAGAGATACAGGGATGGGAAGAAGGACAAAAATCATAGGGAGAACTTGTAAAAACACAGAGGATAGGCATCCTACTGAAAACTCACACCCAGCGGTAAGGGTTTGGAATGGTTTACCCAATTTGGGCTGTTCCTTAAGCCCAGTGACAGACTGGGCTGCAGGCTTTTTCCCACAGGAGCTGTAGAAGAGGGGTGTACAGTAAGGATGAGGCATCAGCCAATGTGATGTGCATATTTCTATCACACCAAGTCGTGGCCTTTAGGGACAGCTCGCTTTCCTTCTGTGCAGATGGCTTTTGCCCCTCAGAAAAATAAATGCATACACTGGGAGGCCAAAAGGGACCACTGCGATCATCTACCCAGAGAACCTGCACATTGTAGGCCAAGAAACTTCACTCCAATTATCCGTGATAGACCCACAATCCCTGTCTCAGTTAATGAAGTCAGAGGGAGTGTACATTGGAAGCTACAGGTCAGAGTACAGGTGCACACTGACACTGCTTTTGCAGTGTTAGGGTGTGCTCATTTTGCAGGTCATTGCCTGTATTTTTAGACTTTGGCTAATAAAGAGGGAAGATATTTTGGAAACCACTCAGTTAAATGTGTTCTTAAAAGGTACCTACATTGACGCTACATTCCATCTCTGAGGTTCTCATGGTTTATGTCAGTGCCAGAGCCCATAGATGGAATTGAAACCTTATGTACAGTTCACATAAGGACAAATTCTGCAAGCACTGATCGCAGTAGAACTGATGCAGTTTGCCACATTGTTTAGCAAAAACTCCCTGGACATGAGCACAGAGTTGGGTAGGGTCAGCACTTGCCTACAACTTGTGGTTTAGCTAAGCCAGATTTCAACTGCTTCAATAGTGCCTATGGAAGAGTCAATATAGATTTAACTAGATTGATTTAAAAACCCTTTATAATGAAACTGATGCAAAACTGTGTGTCGACAGGCCCTCTCACTCTCAAAACCCAACACTGCGTCGGTGCAGGGAGAATTTTAGCAAAGCTGTGCAGATAGACATCTTCCACTCATCTTCAACAGTGTGGACACTCTTATACTAATAGCAACAGGGCTTATAGTTATTATATTGGTTACTATTTGGTGTCACATGGATGCAGTGATGCAATCATGACACAATGGCCGTGTCTACACGTGCACGCTACTTTGAAGTAGCAGCGCCAACTTCAAAATAGCACCCGTCACGTCTACACGTGTTGGGCGCTATTTCGAAGTTAACTTCGACATTAGGCGGCGACACGTCAAAGTCGCTAACCCCATGAGGGGATGAGAATAGCGCCCTACTTCAACGTTCAACGTCGAAGTAGGGAACGTGTAGACAATCTGCGTCCCGCAACATCGAAATAGTGGGGTCCTCCATGGCGGCCATCAGCTGAGGGGTTGAGAGACGCTCTCTCTCCAGCCCCTGTGGGGCTCTATGGTCACCGTGTGCAGCAGCCCGTAGCTCAGGGCTTCTGGCTGCTGCTGCTGCAGCTGGGGATCCATGCTGCATGCACAGGGTCTGCAACTAGTTATCGGCTCTGTGTATCTTGTGCTGTTTAGTGCAAGTGTGTCTGGAAGGGGCCCTTTAAGGGAGTGGCTTGCTGTTGAGTCTGCCCTGTGACCCTGTCTGCAGCTGTTCCTGGCACCCTTATTTCGATGTGTGCTACTTTGGCGTGTAGACGTTCCCTCGCAGCGTCTATTTTGATGTGGTGCTGCCCAACGTTGACGTTGCCAGCCCTGGAGGACGTGTAGACGCTATTCATCAAAATAGACTATTTCGATGTCACTACATCAAAATAAGCTATTTCGATGTAGCGTGCATGTGTAGACGTAGCCAATAGGTCATTGAGCTTCTTCTCTGTTAAAGGGGAAAATCAGAGGCAAAATGAAATTTAAAAGACAACAGAAGCATGAGACCAGAAAAAATGCACTCCCATTCCTGATGTCAGTAATAAGTGTTGTATTGATATTTGTATTTTCTAGAAAAATTAATAAATAAATCTTTTTATAAAAAGCAACTTGTGCAAATCAGCTCCTGGGATCTTTTAAAAAATTATCCCTTGAAACATTTTTATTTCAAATGCTGGCAAGTCTGGTTTAGGTTATATTGCGCAGAACTGAAGTCAATGCAATACAAGTTGTATTGACAACAATTAATAAAAAAATATGCTTTTAAGTAACTGTAACTTTATTTCGACAATTGACCATCAAATATGTTTATATTCACTTGAAAGGGGTGAATATTTTTTGCTTTCCTTAACATTATGTAGTATACTAGCCCTTTAAAAATTATGGAAAATGAATCAAAACTAGTATGTTGTCTAGCAACAAAGAAACAAACATTTCACTGTGTTTCTTCTGTTGCAAATTTCTACCTTCAGGTGAACAAAGCAAGACTGAAAGAACAAACAAGATATAACCAGTTAGCTGATCAACACCATCACCTCTATCTGCCAAGCACCTACTTTATAGTTGGGGTCTGAGACAGAGCCATATTTTTTTTTTTTCAAAAGTATCTGAGACTCATTATATTAGGTTTATCAGAATATATTTGATTCAGTAATTCCATCTCATTCATTAAATTATTAACTTATAACTCTTGGCCCCTTGTCCTGCTACATTCTTGTCCCCTTTGATTAGTTTTTGCTGCTGAACAAAGATAACCTTAACTTTTCAATTTCGTGTAAACTGCAGAAGGTGAAAATGCAGATCTCATCAGCAGAGGCATCTGAGCAACTAGCTTTGTTTTATCCAACACATAATATTCTTAGTGGGTTTTATATAATATATTTTAGGCTATGACTACACTAGCCCCCACCTTTTGAAAGGAGGATGCTAATGAGACAATTGGGCAGATGCTAATGAGGCGCTGCTATGAATATGCAGCACCTCATTAGCATAATACCAGCTGCAGCAATTCAAAATTGATGCTTTTGAATTGTGCGCCTCCCGTGTAGACAGGGGGCCTTTCAAAAGGACCCCCCGGTCTTTGAAAGCCCCTTATTCCTAAAACGAAATAGGAATTCAATCTTAAGCAATCTTAAGCAAAGATAAAAATATAAAATTATACAAGACCCTAATATGGTAGTCAGTCATCACAGATTCTTCCCATTACTAAACCTCAGGAAGAAACTCCCACCACTGTATCAGTTAACATCACATGTAACTATCCTGCTAAGGACCTCCTGAGACAGCTAGCATAGTAACAGTATACTGGCTCTGTCTTCCAACCTGAAAATAAACAGCAGCAGCAACAACACAGGGATTCTATTGAACACAAATGGTCTGCTCTCTCTCTTACTCCCTTACTAAATAATTTGGGAAGAACCCCAAGTCTTTCTATAGAGATAAGAAAAATCAAGGAAGTCACAAATTTTATACACAGAGAAATTTACCACAACAGGAAGACTTTTCTTTGTAATCTTTGCCAAAAAGAAATTCTCTCATCCACTTTTAGAGACTCCATAAGGGCAGATAGTGGCTTAATGTAGGAGCTGGAAAATTAGATCAAGAGCATGATTACTGAACCTGGCAAACCTTCTTGAAGTCAGACCCAAAAAGAACTCTGTGGATGTTCCATGTTAATTAATTTTCAGGGCTTGAAGGGCAGAAGGACTCACAGATGTTTTGACTGCATCTGGCCCATGGAGTCTAGAAAAAGAGGAGGAACTAGTGATGGAAACGCAACAATTCAGAACCTATGTCTGAGGAGTCTGTGGCTTGCAAGACTCAATGCATACCAAGAAGCAAGTGTGAAAACACACACACATGCAGAAAGGAAAGTAAATTCATAGAAGGTGTAGCTGTGGAGAAGGGATCAGTTACATCATGAAGGCGCCAGCCTGCACTGAGGAGTGGACTAGAGGTCTCAGAGGAGGGGCACTGTGCAGCTGTCTCATTGACTACGATTACACTAGAGAGTTTTGTCGACAAAACTCGTGAAGCGTTTATACACAAAATGCATTTTGTTGACAAAACCCAGCACTTTCCCCGGCAGTGTTCTGCCTCAAAACTTTGAGGCATATTAATGCTGTCGACAGAAATCTTTTGACAAAGCAGCTGTGAAAACACCCCCAGGGGCCTCTCTCAACAGACAGGGCATCCGCTACAATAGGCAGGCCTGTCTGCTGTGCTTCCGGCTATCTGTTTTGTTGAGAAAGCAGCTAGGCAGTCCCGCTGCTCTGTCAACAGAGCAGAGCACTCTCCTGATTTGCTTTTGTGTGTACACGCAATCTGGTAACAGCGGTTTTCTTAGGAAAACTCTCCTGACAGCTGTAGTGTAACTGTAGCCACAGTGTACAATGCGAGATAGGGTGAGCAAATTCGCAAATCTGTTGCTACTCAACAAAGTGCCAAAAGTTCCCTCCTAAGTGACCAGTATCAGAGAGGTAGCCGTGTTAGTCTGTATCTTCGAGAACAAAAAGTCCTGTGGCACCTTATAGACTAACAGATATTTTGGAGCATAAGCTTTCATGGGAAAAGACCCACTTTATCAGATGCATGTTGTTCTCCTAAGTGACTGACCATTTTCAGCGGTTCCACCTCTTCCTTAACACTTTTTGAGTAGCTAGAATGGAAAAGAAAGATCAGGTACACCCCCTATTTCTGAGACAGAGCATGTCTAATTGAAACAGCATTGAATTGAATGGTTTTCGAGACTAAATTCAAGTAGCTTACTTTGGATTTGGACAGGGTACAAGGGCCAACCCTTTGTCTTTTACAAAAAAGTGTCATGACATGGGATCTTTAATGATTTATTAATTTGTATTGCACTCGCTCTCAGGAGCCCAGTGTCATAAGCCAGCACATCATTGTGTTGGGGGGCAGGGAGACATTCACAGAACAAAAAGATGGTCCCTGCACCAGAAAGTTTGCACTGAAAAAAACCATTTGGTTTCTGGGAGATCGTCTTCAGCAGCACAGTGCCCAATAAGAAGCTTACTTTGGTGTTGGATCACTTTTTATTCTGATTGCTGAGTATCAGTTATACCTCTCCTTGCAGGGTCCTCAGAGTACCCTGGAAATCTTTCACCCATGTGCTAACCTAGTGCAAACCTGCATTAGTTATGAACTTTCACATTACCACGGGCCATGAGGGCATTGCTGTTGACAAAAACTTTGGAATATTCAATCTACAGATAGAGCTTTCTTGCTTTTCTAAGGCTGTGTCTACACGTGCACGCTACTTCGAAGTAGTGGCGCCAACTTCGAAATAGCGCCCGTCACGGCTACACTTGTTGGGCGCTATTTCGAAGTTGAAATCGATGTTAGGTGGAGAGACGTCGAAGTCGCTAACCCCATGAGGGGATGGGAATAGCGCCCCACTTCGAAGTTGAATGTCGAAGTAGGGCACGTGTAGACGATCCGCGTCCCGCACCATCGAAATAGTGGGGTCCGCCATGGCGGCCATCAGCTGAGGGGTTGAGAGACGCTCTCTCTCCAGCCCCTGCGGGGCTCTATGGTCATCGTGTGCAGCAGCCCTTAGCCCAGGGCTTCTGGCTGCTGCTGCTGCAACTGGGGATCCATGCAGCACGCACAGGGTCTGCAACCAGTTATCAGCTCTGTGGATCTTGTGTTGTTTAGTGCAACTGTGTCTGGGAGGGGCCCTTTAAGGGAGGGACTTGCTGTTGAGTCTGCCCTGTGACCCTGTCTGCAGCTGTTCCTGGCACCCTTATTTCGATGTGTGCTACTTTGGCGTGTAGACGTTCCCTCTCAGCGCCTATTTCGATGTGGTGCTGCCCAACATCGAAGTTGAACGTCGACGTTGCCAGCCCTGGAGGACGTGTAGACGTTATTCATCAAAATAGACTATTTCAATGTCGCTACATCGAAATAAGCTATTTCGATGTAGAGTGCACATGTAGACGTAGCCTAACAGACACATTTTCACCCTTTCCTGTCATGGCATAGGCCTATAGCCTGTGGCCTAGTGCAAATGTGATTCTGAAAGCTGCAACTACAATTATCTATCAGTTTAGAAAGTTCATTTGAAATATATTTAAGTATTTTATGCCACTAGATTCAAAGGGTTTTGAAAATGTATTCCCATATGTTTAATTAATTGTCATTGGCCACAGCTCCTTTTAAATTCTTTGTCAATCAAAGTAAGTTGATCTGGCGAATACCATAAGAAAGGAGTTAATCTGGGGAGCCCCTCCCAAATTTAAATTGATAGTAACAATAATAGATTGTGAAAAAGGTTTTATAGTTATCAAAATGGCAGAAATAATCAGACCTTTGAAGATTGAATTATTTACTCTGGCTACGAAGGATGTGCTGCATCTTCTGTCCCTCAGGAATGTTTTTGCACTAAGCAAGAGAGCTACATTAGGATTAGTAATTGCACAAAACAGTGTGTTGCATCTGTTTGCTCTTGCATTGATGTTTGCCAGCCCACACAGCAACACTGCAGAGCTCTTTACAAAGCTGTGACTGCAGAACTACCTGACTGTGCATTCTGAGATGCCTGAAGTACCTATTACCATAATGCCTAGTGCTGCTTGCTGAGAGCAGTGTTTATGGGTCCAATCCACTGACTTCTAGGATGGAGTTAGGAGGACTGGTTGTACCAATTGTAGACTGCTGTGGTTCACCAGGTTCTGAACTAAAGACCTCTTCCCTAACATTGCAACCTGCTGGTGTAACGCTTGTAAGATATCTGCTGGGCGAGCTGTTGTGTACGGACACAAGGTATTGTATGTGTCTTTCCAAACGCACTGTGTTTCAGTTAGTGGGTTTTTTTGCAATACCTTTTTGCTCTGTACAAACAGAACTCTAAAGCTTCTAAATAAATGAAAACGCTACGTGTTCCTGTACGTATCAAGAAGTTAGTTGACATGACCAAACAGCTGCCAGCTGGCAAGGTCCCAGGCCCAGATAAGAAACTTCTGTAAGCATTTGCTCCTTGCTTCTGTGAACCAACGTTTGGTACATGCAATATGATTAAGAACAAATAATTCAGTGTAGTCACATGACAGTGGCAATAAACCAGTGAATCCCAGTATTTAACACGTGAAGATATTTATGCTGATGGCCTATTTAGGTGCCAAAACTAAACTGCAGGTTATCCTTGAAAGGTAGACAACCATGTTTTAGTTCTGTACCCCAAAGGTGCTATTGCCTCAGATGTCCTATCTGAATGTGCAGTAGTGGGGGGCTGCTAGAAGTTTACATCTCTTTGTTCCCTGATTTTTTTATTCTGAGCCTGGGGCATGCATGAGTTTAACTTTACTTCCACTGTAGAAGCTGAGCGGTAATTATTTAAAAGGAAAAGAAGACATTTTGTTCTGATAGGCTACGTCTACACGTGCACGCTACATCAAAATAGCTTATTTCGATGTAGCAACATCGAAATAGTCTATTTCGATGAATAACGTCTACACGTCCTCCAGGGCTGGCAACGTCGACGTTCAACTTCAACGTTGGGCAGCACGACATCGAAATAGGCGCTGCGAGGGAACGTCTACATGCCAAAGTAGCACACATCAAAATAAGGGTGCCAGGAACAGCTGCAGACAGGGTCACAGGGCGGACTCAACAGCAAGCCGCTCCCTTAAAGGGCCCCTCCCAGACACAGTTGCACTAAACAACACAAGATCCACAGAGCCGACAACTGGTTGCAGACCCTGTGCATGCAGCATGGATCCCCAGCTGCAGCAGCAGCAGCCAGAAGCCCTGGGCTAAGGGCTGCTGCACACGGTGACCATAGAGCCCCGCAGGGGCTGGAGAGAGAGCGTCTCTCAACCCCTCAGCTGATGGCCGCCATGGCGGACCCTGCTATTTCGATGTTGCGGGATGCGGATCGTCTACACGTGCCCTACTTCGACGTTCAACTTCGAAGTAGGGCGCTATTCCCATCCCCTCATGGGGTTAGCGACTTCGACGTCTCGCCGCCTAACGTCGATTTCAACTTCAAAGTAGCGCCCAACACGTGTAGCCGTGACGGGCGCTATTTCGAAGTTGGCGCCGCTACTTCGAAGTAGCGTGCACGTGTAGACGCGGCCATAATGTCTTAAAAGAATAGAGAAATTAGGGAAATGTAAAAGATTCTACATTTCTATATGCCATGCATCCAAAGTTGGATTTGGTTTTGCTATAGAAAAGGCACAACAAAATTCCTGAATTTAGACAAATCCAGAGCTGAGCTTCCATCCCTGTGTATACTCAGCAAAGCAAAGATACAGCCCACCATACTTCCCATGTAAAGGGAACAGTACAGTTTATAGCAAGGCATTCAGTACATAGCCAACCAAGATCATCGTGAGCAGAGCATGGACAACACTCAAATAGGATCCGAATTAGCTATTGTAAAAATCAGCAGGGAAAAAAGAAAAGGGAATGAGATCTTCAACCATGTCAGACTTTTTAAAAATTGGTAAAGTAAAAATAAATCTGAAAAGGCTAGCTTATGTTTCTGAGCTGAAAAGAGGAAGTGATATCATTAGGTGAATGAGTGACTGATCAGAAGACGGGCCAGACTGACACTGCCATGAAAAGGAATAAGAGAAAAGAAAAAACTAAAACAGAAACTCAACAGATCCAAAAACTGGGAGAAATGTCAAGGAAACTGGAATGCTGAATAAAGCACATACATTCAAGAAGCACTCTGGAAAATGTGCTGTGACTACAGTAGAGTCTTGGCTTAGTATGTATGTTCCAATGAACATGGAATTCTTCAAAGAAATAAAAAAAAATGAAACTAAGCAGAGTAAGGCCCCCAGATCTGGCACGAACTGAGGTCAGGCTGAGAGACTGCAGGTGCATTTATCTGAAGGAAGAAAACAGGATCTGTAGCCTTTGTAGGTTGTTTCTGCAAATTTAACGGGAGCGTGCAATTTTAGAATTGCTTTTTGGCCACAAGTCACATTAGATGCACTTCTGTATTTCAGAATAGTTCCAGAGAAAGGTGCACTTGTTTGCTTGATGAAGGTTACTCTGTGACTGGATCAAGGTAAGAGGAAAGGCTGTAAATTGTTTTTAACACATTGAATTTTCTTTGTATAAATAGCTCCAGTAAGTGTATAGAGCCAAAACTTTGCTTTGCTATTGCATATTTCTTACATGAGACACTAACCCATCATTATGTTACATTTATCATCATTGCATTGAACAAGAACATTAAAGTTTTATTTTCTCTCTTTGGTCATGAAATCTTAGAAAACGATATAAATCTTTACAAGAATGTCTTATTCTCCTCCTCTCCTTTTCTCTTTTTCATAAAGGCACCTGCTGGTAATTGCTAGATTTCTACACAGCTCCTTCAAACTTCACTGTAGAATCTGCCCACTTGGAGCAGGATCTCATTGTTGTGAACTGATTCCGTCCTTGTTCAGCAATCACCTCAAGTTGTGTCCTTCTGTTTTTAATTCTCCCCTGGGGGCAATTTGTTCCAATTAGTGCCTCAAACAGCAATTATTGCTGTACAGTACTCTCACTGTTATTCCAGTCTGGACTAGCTGACCCATAATCAGAGAATCCCAAGTGTAATGGAACACACATTTTAGCCCGGTGCATTTTCTGATCTATGGTTAGGGATGATTTCCCTCTGTTTTCTGAATGAGGTCTTTCTTTGCTCTCAGATTCCTCTTATCTGGCGTGTAAGAGGACGTTGTTTTAAAAGCTAGCTTTTCTCTGTGAGATTGTGTATATACCTAACAACGTACAGAAGCAGAAACACTGCAGATAATTTATTTGAATGATTTATATTTCCTTGCATGTTGAATAGTAACAGAGCGGTAGCCTTGTTAGTCTGTATTCTAACAAAAGAAAATAGCAGTTATATAGCACTTTAAAGAGTGCTGTTTTGTTTTGTTTTATTTCCTTGTTAATTCAGGGGCAGACTCTGATCCCCTACTCCTGTTGACAAACACCTTATTTCACAAGTAGGCCCACTGACTTTAGTTGGATTACCCATAAAGTATGAATATGGATACCTGAATCCCTCTCGAATCATAAACATATGCCAAACTATTTTTATCTCCATTTTCTTGTGTAAAGAAAAATGCCAGCATAGAAAGTACCCACGTATCACATGTTCTCTTGCAATATAAAATGAAAGAATTATGAACTTAGCTGATTCTTTGTCACAGCTTTAAAAATCGATATGTAACATTGAAGAGAGGTTAGCTATATTGCAAAACAAAACAAAACAAAACAAAACAAAGCAAAATAAAAACAACTCGGGAGTGGAAAAACTTAATAATTTTATTGAGAACACAAATAATCTCTTTGGTATTTTATTTTTGGCATTTAACTTTGCTGACAACGAGCAACTTCGGTCAAGACAGTAGCTGTAAGATTTAATGCAAAACTAACAATGGTTAGGAGACTCATGCCCATTTCCCGTACACATATTCATGAAAAATGTGACTGCAGAACTACAGCTGCTTATCTATTATCTGAAAATGTGTAACACTGTGGATTTCAATTTCCTGAAGTTGCATTTGCTCATCATTTCTTTGGCTGATTTGTAAAGTTATTTTGTACATATCAAGTAATGAGAATTCCACTAACTGTGTTACAGTATATTCATACTGGACCCTTTCCCATAAACACTTACCAGGCAAGATTACTAAAACATCCCCCACAAACAATGGCATCTCAGACCAATCATTATGAAAAAGTAAACAACATGCATCTAATGTTCTGGACATTGCATACCAGTTCAGCCCTGGAAAGGACCTGTTGTCCCTTTCTCAGCACCTGTGATAGGACTATAGTCCCTTTTATTTTCTCTTTCCATTGAAGCTGGAATCTCTCTCTCTCTCTCTCTCTCTCTGTCATATTTTACTTAAATGCAGATTTTAAGTGAATCAGTGCCAAACATGCTGCTTCCTGCAGCTGTATTAGCAAAAGGAGTTCCAAACAGAATGTGATCCAAAATTGATTGAGATCCGTGCAAGATTCCCATTAGATTCAAAGAGCTTTGGATCAGGCCAATAGTAAGTTAGTGAAAAAGGAAAATTTCACTATGGTAGGAGTGTGATCTTCTGAATGGAATCAGATTTTGTATATTGACGCCAGAGGAAGAGATTTGGATTCATCAAAGAAGATGTTTCACCTAAGCCATAGATCAAAAATATCACAAATAGCATCTGGCAACCCAACAGTTGACTACAACAAGGAATATGGTGACATTATTTGGAGACTAATGTGTCCATTAAAAGAATGGCCACACTGAGTCAGACCAATGGTCTACATAGTCCAGCATCATGTGTTCCAGCGTGGCCAATGCTAGTTGCTTCAGAGGGAATGAACAGAACAGGGAGGGAGTCATCAAATGATCTCCTGGTGCCCATTCCCAAACTTCAAGCAAACAAAGGCTAGGGACACTTCAGAGCATGGTTTTGCATTCACATTGATCCTGGCTAAGAGCCGTTGATGGATCTAACCTCCATGAACTTATCTATTTCTTTTTAAAACCCTGTTATAGTTTTGTCCTTCACAACTTCCTCTGGCAAAGAGTTCCAAAGGTTGACTATGTATTGCGTGAAGAAATACTTACTTTTTATTTCTTTAAACCTGCTGTTACTTACTAATTTCATTTGGCAGCCCCTAGTTCTTCTGTTATGAGGATTAAATAGTTATAAGGAAGCTGATATATATCCCTAATTGTTGTTGCCCTTTTCTGTAGCTTTTCTAATTCCAATATATCATTTTTAGACACAGGGCGACCACACCTACATGCAGTATTCAAGATGTAGTCATACCATGGATTTATATAGAGGAAATATGATATTTTGTGTCTCATTACATATCACTGTCCTAATAATTCCCAATATTCTCTTAGCTTTTTATTTATTTATTTATTTATCTATTTATTTATTTTTACTGCTACAACAACTTGTTTTCAGAGAACAATCCACTCTGATTCCAAGATCTCTCACTAGAGTTGTAACAGGTAACTTAGACAACACAATTTGATATATTTTATACGTTGTTGCCCAGTCACCTAGTTTTGGGCAATCATTTGAAGATCTTTGGTATCCATTTTGGACTTAACTGTCTTAAGCAATTTTGTGTCACCTGCAATATTTGCCACCTGACTCTTTACTCCTTTCTCCAGATCCTTTATGAATATGTTGAATAGGACTGGTCCCAATAAGGATTGGACAGTTTATTCCTATCCTTTGTTTCCTTTTAATCGTTATTAATCTGTGAAAGAAACTTTCCTCTTATTCCATGACAGATTACTTTGCTTTAAGAGATTTTAGGTGGTGAGTTTGTCAAAGGCTTTTTGGAAATTTAAGTGCACTGTATCTATTTGAGAACCACAAGAAGTCTTGTGGCACCTTATAGACTAACAAATATTTTGGAGCATAAGCTTTCATGGGCAAAGACCTGCTTCATCAGATGATGAAGCATCTGATGAAGTGGGTCTTTGCCCATGAAAGCTTATGCTCCAAAATATCTGTTAGTTTATAAGGTGCCACAAGGCTTCTTGTTGTTCTTGAAGCTACAGACTAACACGGCTACCTCTCTGATACTTGTATCTATTTGATCCTTCTTGTCCATGTGCTGGTTGACCTCTTCTAGTAGCTTGGTGAGGCATGATTTCCTTTTACAAAAATCATGTGGATTTTTCTCCAGCTGATCACATTCATCTTGGTGTCTGAAAATTCTGTACTATAGTTTCAACCAATTTGCCTAGTACTGAAGTTGGCTTACTGGCCTGTAACTTCCAGGTCATTTCACTGTTTTTTAAAACTTGTTGTCACATTAACTAACCTATCATTTAAACCAGCTTCAGTGGCAGATAACTGGAGGATAGTTAATGCTAGAGAGGTGGTGGTTTCTCCATCCCTTGAGGTTTTTAAATCCCGGCTGGGCAAGGTCCTGGCTGGGATGATTTAGTGGGGGTTGATCCTGCTTGAAGCAGGGGGCTGGACTAGATGAACTCCTGAGGTCCCTTCCAGCCCTGTGATTCTGTAATTAAAACAATTTAAAATTAATCTTGTTAGACTGGTGCAAACCCTAGTACAGATGCACTTAGAGTGATTTAAACCTTGCTTAAAATTCATTTAGTTTGCATTGATAAATTAGCACATTAAATTAAACTGATTTATGTGCAGATTAAATTGGTTTAAGTGCATCTACATTTTTTATTGTGGTAGCACCTGGGAGTGCCCCAGTCGTAGAATGAGCTCTCATTGTGCAAGTTGCTGTACAATCACAGACTAGAAGACTCTCCCACACTAGGAATTTGCACTTAGAGCTATTTAAATTGGTTCAGTTAAACAGGCATAACATTTCTAATGTGCACAAGGCCTAAACGACACAAACCCATATGTTCTAAAACTAATGCTAGCCAACCATATATCTTGGAGGAGTTAAAATGTAAACAGCGTATTTCATTTGATAAGATATAGGCTCGAGCTGCAAAGGTCAGATCCTGGTACACACATGAGCTTTTCAAGTTCAACTGAGTTTTGGATCCAGTGTTTGCTTTGGCCCTTCATAAACACAGAGATTGGCTGCAAAATTCAGAGGCAGATGTGAACATTCTAAAATCTGAGGGTGTATTTATACGCAATTTGGTTCAGGCCCACACTTCTGTTTGAACTGCCTTGAGGCCACATAAGGAATACTCTATTTTATGGAAAAGAGAAACATCCTCCGGTCAAGATACTGGCAGTTAGGAAGAAATCCAGATGCACATGCATGGGACAAACTTCTGTAAACATGTTCTTCACTCCAGCAAAGAAGTAAATGTCAAGGTAAGCTTGGCAAGCAACAAGGAAGGATGAGTCATATTCCTCCAATTCAATTCCAAAGATGATATCTTATACCCTCCTTAGTACTGTGATCACAGGACTGGCACTGGTTCTGCTCCTTTATGGGAAACAGAATTCAAACACTGTAGAGAAATGGTTTACAGGAGCCCCAAAGTAATTTTTCATCTATCCTTTGTTTTCATTATCAAAATCTGGAAGGAGTAATTTACCATATGAAGCAATCAATGTAAAATTGCCTTGTTAAAATGGTTATTGTGGATTTGTGAATAACAACCAATTTCCCTCCCCCATTCTCAGCCTATATATTTAATTTAAAATATATAATGTTAAACAGTTTTGTAAGACACCACTTGTTCAGCATTTTTGGGTGTTTACAACAACTCAGGGCAAATTCAGCACTGTTGATTTTGAGGTAGGGAATTAATATCTATTTTGCAAAGAGGAAAATGAGGCAGAGGCTGTATGGCCAGCATGTTCATAAAGGGCCATTGATTTCAGGTGACTGAGTTTTTGAGTAGGCAAAATGAGACATCTTGAAAACTGACTTTCAGAAATGCTAGGTACCCATAGCTCTGACTGAAACTCCTGGGAAATGTTGGTTTCCAACACCTCTAAAAATCAGGATGTGCACCCACTCTCAGGTTGCCCAGAAATTGTGGCCACTTGGGAAAAGATTTGCATAAATTTACACATGATGTCTCTGACAGAGCCAAGAATAAAATCCAGGTCTTCTGGCTCCCACTCCTGGTCTTTCAGTATGTAATTATCATTCCTCCTTGACACTTTCAATTAGTGAGTATTTTCCTGCCACCTACAGGTAAAAGGTGTGTAACGTATTTTTGTTGAATAGTAACAGAGAGGAAGCCGTGCTAGTCTATACACTATCAAAATAAAAAGCAGTCAAGTAGCACTTTAAAGACTAGCAAAATAGTTTATTAGGTGAGCTTTCGTGGGACAGACCCGAAGTGGGTCTGTCCCACGAAAGCTCACCTAATAAACTATTTTGCTAGTCTTTAAAGTGCTACTTGACTGCTTTTTGTATTTTTGTTGTACATCTCCTCCCTACTTCCTGGACCGATAATTTGTCTGCAATCTTATTTAATATTTTTCAGGCATGGCTGGCTTTCAAAACTGAAATAAAGTCCACATATGACGTGCTCACGAGGGCAGAACAAAAATGTTAATAGTTTACAAATATTTCAGATGAGTCCGTGAAGGGTTTTTGGTTTCCTTCAGTCTAATAGAGTCTGCAACTTTTTTTTTCTGAATGACATTTTGGAAAGGGTGGAAGGTACAGTGCCTTTAAATGTACAGAAAGCAATTCAGTTGGAAGAACACGTTCCTAATTTATGAGGTTCGTGGAACTTCCCTCTTTTTCATTTAGGATTTGTATAATCATGGGTTTCAGAATGTTAGATACTAAATTAATGTTATGCTCTTGAACCGACTGTGCAACCCTTGCTCATGCAGCTGCTAACATTTGTGCACTCTATGCAATTGCTTGTATGACTAAATGCTGTTACAAATGAGTAAACACTGCAGAATCTGTGTGTGTTGTTTTTTGTTTGTTTTCCTTTTATATGGAAAGTTTCTATTAGACATGATATAATCTATATTACAATACCATTTGCTGTCTGTAGGACTCATACTTAACTTGAGGACTTTTTAAGGATCACAGTTACAGACAACAGAAATATTAATAAAACGGGTAACGTATAAAGGGACATATTCCAGCAAGCTCTTGAAGGGTCCAGAAATAGTCTTAGAACATTGATTCTTGGATAGGGAGACCATATTTCCTATACTGAATACAGGATGCTGGCAAAATTACTCCTATTCAAGTGAGTTCAGTGGCAATCACTCGGAACTGTATAGTACAAACATTCAAAATAGCATCAAGCTGACTGAACCCCAGTTAAGGAGAAATACTGTGCATCTTCTAGAGTCTTTTTGTTTACCCTATCTTTGCATAAGAAGAGGTGACTCACATACACTGCTATATGCCTCTCTCACATAAGGATGGCAGTGGCCACCCAACCTGACCCAACCTTCCCTGCCCAGGGCTATCCTGCCTCCAGGCCTGTCTGGGCCTCAAGACCAACCCATCTCTCCTAGTAGCGGGTGCTGTGCCTTGTCAGTGGGTCACAGGCCCCCCTCTCCACATTTCTGTGATGATTCACACCAGAACACAACCAGGTGGGATCTTTCAGTGTCTTGTAAGAGGGAAGGGACAGGAGTGCTTCCAGCCAGGATGGGTGGGGCACGGGGTGACTTACCTAGTCCATAGAACTGTAAGGAACCTTGAAAGGTCATTGAGTCCAGTCCCCTACACTCACAGCAAGGCCTATTATCATCCCTGGCATTTTTCTTTTAAATCTATTTGCCCCAGACCCTTAAACTGAGCTCACAACCCTGGGTTTACAAGGCCAATAGTCTAACCGCCGAGCTATTCACCCTGCCCTCTGCCATGTCCTTGCCGAGATCATCTCTTCCCCTCCCCCCGCCACTCCTGCCATTGCCCTGTGTCCAGAAGCAGCGTATCCCTTTCTGCCCATAGAAAGGCAGCTAACATCTCCAAGATGTTGCTAGCCACTGACATAACCTATCCACCCCCAGAACAGTGTCTCAGCAAGGGAAGGAGTCTAGGGGAGAGAGCACATACCTGGGGCAGGACCTAGGATGGGACAGTGGATGAAAAGGGTACCAATCCCCTGCCCCAGCGACTGCTGCAGAGCCTGCAGGGTTGGGGCACAAACAAGTTGGTAATAGCTTCCTCCCCACCACTGCAGAGTTTAGCTGTGGGGCAGAGAAGCTTCCCTGTGCCAATCCTACATGGGGCTTTGGCACAGGCAGGGTTCGGCTCTTCCTGGGACAGCAGCCAAGGCCAGAGGGTCTTGAGCTTTCCATGGCTGCCAGCCCAGGAGAGGAGGAGGAAGGAGCCTACCAGCCAGGCTGTTGCTTAGCTGAATGATCTGAGCAGGGCTGATTCTCCTCACAGTACTGGGGAAAGGATGCTCCCTGCTGGAGGTGGGAGGTGGGGTGGGCGGAGATGTGGAGGAGCAGCAGTGCTATGGGGGACACATCAGGAGGAATGGGCACATCAGGGAGAGGAGAGTGAGGCAAGTGCATGCAAAAGGCCAATGGGTGGGCAGCAGTGGTGACATGTAACTGGCTACCCACTTATCTGCACTCACAAGCCACCACTGCAGCAAGCAGCCAGAGCTGGTTAGAAATGGGACAGGTGAGAGGGGTCTACTGCACAAGGAGAAACATGCAGCAGGTGCTGCCCTGCACATTGCAGCTTTGCATGACCACAGGCCTTGCACACCCAGCCCATTGTCAGCCACTGGCCTCCCACCACTCACTGCTAATGGGTGGGCAGCTGGTGAGCAAAGATCCAGCCAGCAGTAGGACCCACCACCGTTGATGGCAGAGAGGCAGAAAATTTGGGACAATTTACCTCTTTTTAAGAAAAAGTAGGGACACCCGCAGGAGGGCTTAAATTTGGAACTGGTCCTTTAAAAATTGTCACCCTATTCTTGGAGGATTTCAGTTCTCCCACCTGCAGGCAAAACAAGGAGGTGCAAAGGCATGAAAATAATGTCCAGATCAAAAGAGACTCAGCTGTGGTTGCAGAGGAAGCTCTGATAGTTTCCAATTTGGTTCACGCTTCTTCATTTCAAATCCCATAAGCCAGAGTGTGCGCTGAGTTACTCTTGTGCGACATCACTAAAGTCCCTGGGGTTCTAGGACTGTAACCCAACAGAATATGGCTCACGGTGTGAAGAGCAGCATCAGTACATATCATTGGCAGTCTTGGGAAAGACTACACAGCAGAAGATTCTCTGCAGAAAAATACAGTGGCTTTGCCAATGTCCACTTTCTGCAGGCTTGTTGCCTGCTTTAACTTTTCTCAGAGTTTTTGCAACTTAATTGTACTTTTAAAATGTCCTTCATTGGTAACAGCCTTGTGGGATTTAGTCTGTTTCAGTTATGTGCCTATGAATAAACATCTTTTCTATGATTTACATAACGCATGGCTGCTCTATATTCTTCCAGCTCTAGCATTTTCCACCAAGTCTTATTCTGTAAAGGAACTCTCCCAGGGGCATTGGCATTTTCACCCTCCTATGAACTGTTTTAGGTCCTATTGGCTACAAATAAAACAGCTTGATTAGGGCTGTGTCTACACTACAAAAATAACTTCGAAATAAGCAACTTTGACGTAGAGTGTCTACACACATCAGACTATGAAGTTCAACTTCGAAGTAGGGCATGACTCCATTCCTGAGAACGTAGTAAGGACTTTGATGTTGGGCTCCCTTCGAAGTAAGGGAAAATGTGTGTAGACTCTCTATGCCTACTTTGAAGTGGTGCCTAATTTCAAAGTTAGTTCCCAGTGTAGACCCACCCTAGGAGAGTTTGGGAATGCCCCATATGAGAACTCCGCACAGTTCAGAACTCTCTCAGGAGCAGGGAGAGAAACCTGTCCAAATCTTTTCCTCCCAGCAAGCAGAGGATGGAGCTGAACCTAGTGCATCCATCTGCCAGGAGAGCTCTTTAGCCACTGAAATGGAAGGTACAATGTCACCACCATCCGTGGCTCTTTTGCATTGAGTCAGGCAGGTGTCTCAGGGTATGTCTACACTACCAGAAAGATCAACCCAGTCAGGGTCGATCTCCCGGAGTTCGATTTCACATGCCTAGTGGAGATGTTCAAAATCAAACTATCTGAGGTTAACAGTCGACTCTTGTACTCCTTGATATTTTGAGGAGTAAGAGAGGTTGATGGGAGAAACTCTTCTGTCGATTTCCCTCTGTGTGGACAGCCAGGTGAGTACTTATATTTATCTCATAGAACTGAAAGGGACCTTCAGAGGTCATCGAGTCCAGTCCCCTCTACTCACAACAGGACCTAACACCATCCCTAGATTACAGATAAGTTGATTCTAACTACGCCATTGCCATAGCTAGAATTGCATATCTGCCATTGGTTTATCTCCCTTGTGTAGACCAAGCCTCAGTTACCTTGCTCCAGGAAAAGGGTTCCTGACTTTAGAATGCCGGTAGAAGAAGGTGCCAAGCTCTGTGAAAGAGGTGGGTCTTAGGATATCCCCCCACCCACATACATGTTATCCTCTCCCATAGGTTAGTTTATGCAGCTCCTTGCATGCTGGCTTTTGAGGGTTGCATTCTTAAGCTGCTATGTCTCCCCATTCATTGTATAGGGAGTCTAAGTACCCAGCTTAGGTTTTCTGAATTGCAGTGCTGTGCCAATGACTTGTATCTGCCCCTAAAAGTTAGTCCCTGTGAAGTGGAGCATTGCAGAGCCCCATGGCAGACCTGGGACTCATTGCATGAGAAGAATACAGTACAGCCTTGATTATTGGACATCCCTGGGGAATGGGGATTGCCAGTTAATCAAATTTTCTGATTAGTCAAGTCGGGCTGCTGGCTCTAGCTGGGCCACCAACCTGGTTGCTGTTGGCAGGGCAGTTCGCCCTGTCCAGGATGCCAGCCCTGGCAGAACAGCTGGCCCCATATGTGATGCTGCCCAGCTGGCTCTTGCAGGGCAGCCAGCCTCACAGCCACTAGTCAAGTGGTACCACGTCCATCAGCCAAGTGACCCCATGGCCATCGGCCTAGCAGCCCTGCAGCCATTGGCCAATGCTGGATAACAGAACTTGCTGGGTATCCAAGTGCCGGCTAACACAGCTTTTACTGTAATATGACAAGGTGGCGATTTCTTCACTCTTTGGCCGAGTTTAGCTGGTTATTGCTGGGATACTATGGAATTGGCAGCTGGATTTCTCTCATGTCATAATTTTTCTTTTAAATAAATGCTGAAGCTGTTGAAGGCCAGGACCCCAATGCAGCTCCCAAGGAGCAAGCATGAGTATGTATGTGAATGGGAAGTTCTCTACGAGCAACTTGACCCCGTGGGCCAAAGGTGCAAGGGATAGACAGAGCCAGTTCCTAGGAGCGGCAGAGACTTCCCCAGGAACGAAAAATGGAGGGAAGAGCAGGAGCGCAGGGGATGAGGCCCTTCAATGTAGCACAGAAAAGTATATCACATTCCGCTGACTGGAAGCTGAAACTAGACAAATGCAGAGTGGTAATAAGGCCATGGTGATTCTCTCTCACTGACATCTTTTAATTCAGGATTGGATTTTCTGTTAAAAGATGCATGCTAGGGATTATTTTGGGGATAAGGTTGCTAACTTTCCCAACTGGACACTGTTGCTTCAAACAGTTCCTGGTTGGGAAAACTGGCAACTTGGGAAGTTCTATGTTCTATATTATATAGGAGGGCAGGATAGATGATCACAATGCTTCTTTCTGGCTCAGACTCCAAGAATCTCTGAGGCGCTTTTAGAACCTCAGGCCATCCTGTTCTACACAGTTTGTATTGTGAGCATAATTGTTTCCTTTCTGATGCCTGAATGTTGTTTAATTTCCTTCTGCCCTTTTCCCTCAATATGCCTCCTTTGATGGACTAAGCCCCCTGACCTCCAGAACTTACTGATCCAGCTATTCTAGGATAATTATCTGAAGTTGACTAAACTCAAAAAAGGTACGCTGTGCTTCGTCCTTTCTTCTCCATCAATGTTCCTTTTGTTTTTCTTTTTTGTGCTTTCATGTTATGAGCTCATTGCCTCCCTCCATTCCACCTCTTGCCAGATCTGTAACAAGAAAAAAGGTAAAAGATTCAGAAACACCAAGGTATATGTATAGCCACTCTCTAACCATGTAATTGAATTGTGATTAACCCCAGGCTCTCTCTCCACTTCGTCTCCTTCAGTTTATGACAATCATTTGCCTTCTCTTATATTTAATTAAATGTGTCTTTAATTAAAACAGCTGGGGTGGGGACTGTTTGCTCTGTTTGCACCTGGCAAAATAGGACTACAGTCCTTGGGGAACTAATGTCATTTAATTAATGCTTCTTATAAAGCCGATGCAATACTTGCATAATAATCATACATAAATAAATTGCAATGATTTCCTGGTTTTATCAGATTTTTTTTCACTGCTTTTCCTAGTAGCTCCACCCATGTTTAATCTCTATATACTTGCCCTTGTTTTATTTTACAAAGTTATATTAGTTTCCCCACCTTCCCAAATGTGTTAGTTCTTAGTGAGATCAGGTGGGTGAGGTTATAACTTTTATTGGATCAACTTCGGTGGGTGAAAGAAACAAGTTTTGGACTTACATAGATCTCTTTTTCTGTTCTGGGAAAGCTACTTGGAGTGTCACAGCTAAATACAAGGAAGAACAAGTTAATCATAAATAGCTAACATATGTTGCAAGAAACGATTCATGGTGAAGTGGGAGGTTAACATGCTTGCAGCTATAGAATAAGGGAGGGGTACTGGATTGCATGCTGTTTTAAAGATCCAGAAATCCAGAGTCTTTAATAAGCCCATGATTTCTAGTGTCTAGCAAAGTGATGAATTTAAGTGCCCAGGCTCATCTTTTGAAGATGCTATGCAGGATTTCTTTGTGGATGAAGCATAAGAGTCCAGGTACAGAGTTGTACAGATCGTTTTGTGAAGTGTTCACCCTTGAGTGCTGAAGTGTTTTTGTCTTTTTTTTTGTTTTTCTGCATGGGTTCATTTGACAACATAGTGATCAATTTGTTTCATCTGCATTGTTGCTATTGGGGCATTTTGTGCTTTGGATGAAGTGCATCACGTAGAAGCATGTGTAGAGCTCAGGGATCTTGAAAGTTGTGTTGAGAGTGGGGGTTATATTTATCATTATCACAGTAGAGATATATTTGAAGGCTTCACATTGGTTGTAACATCAGGGTCCAATGCTGCTTTGAGTCAGTATGTCTTGGTTTGTTGGGACCTTGCTTTGATGATGACCTTGGCAAGGCTGGGGGTTTTTGAAGGCCAGAATAGAGGATCTGGGAAGTGGACTGTAACTGTTTCATGATACCCCCTATGGGTATCAGTGTGGAGTGGCAGGTGGAAATAAGGGGTGTGTGGTCAGTAGGGTTATTTTCACTCAGAAACAGGTTCTCTCAGGTTGTTCGATTGTCCCGTTCCATGATACGAAAAAGCAGTCGTGTAGCACCTTAAAGCTTAACAATATAAGTGCTACAGGACTGCTTTTTTTGTTTTGTGGAGAAACAGACTAACACGGCTACCTCTCTGAGACCATTCCATGATATGAGCTATGGTTTTAAGAGCATATTTTGTGATATCTGAGTGCGTGGCTCTAGATAATAGATTTCTTGGTGTATTTGGAATGGTTACCACAGCAACGAATATAACTGTGTCAATTTATTTTTTGCAAATTGTTGTTCTTAATATCACTTATTTTGTCTCATTAAATCCAAAGCTCTTCATCAAAGCTGGTCTCCACTCTGTTCTAGTTGAGTGCCCCTTGCGTGACTGTTGTCCTAGCCAAAGACAATTGATCTTTCTGTCCCCATAAAATGTACCTCTAACAACAGATCAGCTGCAGTTATTTTTTTCTACAATCTTCTTTCTCTATTTATCTGGATCTTGGTTTTTCCTTGCAGGTTTTACTCGTATATTAGGCCCTAAGCAGCAATGTATGGCTTTGCTTATAGGAAAACTCATATAAGTTAAATAATAAAAGACAGAATATTAAGTCATCTAATCCAGTCATCTATTAGAACAGGGTATTTCCCACAGTATATACCAAAAGGATGGCTATTTTGCAGTGGAATTCATATAAAATCCAGGTTTCTCTATCCTTTTGTCTTGTTCCTAGAATTGCCTTCCAATGACTTTTCCTACCAACTGTTTACTTCATATGGCTGATTTTTACGAATTACCCTATGAGCTAAGGGGCTGGTTCCACAAACCACTCCACTATTGCTCTCTTTTCACAAAAACTTTAGGTGGATATTTGTAAAAGTGTTTCCCACTTAAGAGGTACATGAGGCCTGAGAGAGTTGCTGACGTGCTACACACCCCTTCCCCTGCAGTCATCAGTTTGATTACTGCTTACCTCAGAAGAGAATAAAAGTTATTTTGTGTGTGTATTTGGTAGCTTCTCTGTGACAGTGGTGTGCAAAGTGAGGTGTGAAATTTTGCAAGAGGGGTGCCGCACAACCAGCTGTGGGGTCTCAGGCTCATCCATCTCATTAAAAATATTGAAATGTGTTGTTGTTTATGCACAAGTGAATACACATAATGGTTAATAAGTTTTTCATTCTACATACTTACTTTCTTACATGTGCCAAAAGGGGTTTTTTTCCCCTCCACATAAACATAATGGAAATTTCCATCAGTTTGGAACACATTAGCTGGGTTGGGGGGGGCCCTGCTAATGGCAGGGATGAAAAGTGGGAACTTGCCTAAACAGTTTGCTCAGCCCTGCTCTATGAGAAAAGAAAAGAGAAGAGAAGATGAGGGGACAGTTTCCATTTTCAGCTCCCACAAATTCATGACTCTGCTGTAAGCTGCTCAGTGCAGGGACTCTCTCTTACTCTGTATTTGTACAGCAGGGACCTGACCTTAGCTGAGTCCTGCAAAAGAGCTCCTGCAGGAGGGGCCAAAGTCATGTGAGGATCCACTGGAGAGAGTCAGCACCATTTGAATTGTCACATGTACAGTTAGGGTAGACAGGAGGATTCAAAATTTGATGAGAACAGCAACATGAAATCACCATCTTTTTAAAGAACCTTTCTACTTGTCAACCAGACTCTCCATCTTTTAGCTTTTGGAATTGGCCATATTGAATGTAAATACTGGAAGAATGGCTATCTGCAGCTGGCTCCTAAGTCAGAGCTACACATGCTCTACACAGAGCTAAGATTTATTTGTCAAAAGTCAAGAACTGACATTCTCCAGATTAGTCAGACCTAGTATGACAAACTGTATTTTTCCTAGAAATTTGGCTTCATGACTTAGCTATTACAGTTGTTCAGTTTTCATCTGGGCTCTAAACTCTGCAAAGATTTAGGGGCGTGATTCTGCAAGCAGAAAATGAATAAGCTCCTTCATGTGCAGAATCCCACTGAGCTAAATGTGTAGCAGCACGTATACGACCAAGGGCTCATAATTTCCTCCGTCATGTCATTTAAGCACAATAGGTTGGCACCCAGGTAAAAGAAGGTATTTTTCTATTGAAACAAAAATGTATACTTAAATCTCTGACCAGAAAATGAACCAGTTACCCTTAAATTAATAAGTGGCTCAGGCTGTTTGTATAAGTTTAGTAATATTTTCCATCATCCTCCCTCTTTAATACCTACCTGCCATTGTCTAATCATTCACATGTTTTGCTTTTCGGCATGCAGATGAGTCATGAAGTGCCAAGTGACACATTGCCATGATAAATATTTCATCTGTTTCCTTTTAGTGTTAACTCAGCTGCATGATTGATGCTATAACACTATTTTACTTGTTCCATTCTATGTTTATGTCAAACCTTGACTTTATGAACATTAATAATGCTGCTGCAGTCACCTGTTCTTACTTAAAAATCAACATGAAGTTGTCTACTTCACATATTATAAATTCAGCCTAGAGTAATTCTTCATGCCATTAAGTTTGCTACTCAGATGTAACCAAGAAAGATGTTGAATTATGGGCTGCAGAAACAAAAGGGGTTTTCTGTATGATTCAGCCATTAATTTATTTGACTACTTTAAAAGGGTTTTTGCCAGTCTTTTAATTTGTTTAAGGTAATGCTGCTGCAGGGCACAATTTCCAGCTCTGCAGTGGCCCCTTATAGTGTCACTATAGGAAGGCCTGTTATGGGTCACATTAGACATGTCTGGAGGGAGCTTTGCAGGAATCTGTCCTTTGCATGTTTCTTTGGCTGCTTCACCCACTTTGTGATTGTCTGTCTCTCTTTTTGGGTATGCCTGCCCTGGCATAGATAGCTGCTAGCATGGCCATGGCTGAGCTGGGTCAGCTGACTTGTGTTCCTGGGCTTAGGCTGCAGGGTTATAAAATTGCAGTGTAGATGATCAGAGCTGGGCTATAGCCCAGGCTCTGAAACCCTCCTTTCTGCAACAGGACCTCAGAGCCCAGGCTCCGGCCTGGGCCTGAACATCTACACTGCAATTTAATAGCTCTGCACTTCACCACCTCTTCCCTCCCACCTCCCACTCATTTTCCCAAGTTCCTCCAACCTCAGAGCCCAACAAGCTCTGAGAGTCACTGCCATGTTTTTTTTGCAATTGCAGTGTATACATATTTGTTGAGTATTCTGTGGCTTGGCCCTCCAGCCCTATCTCAAAAGTTCAGCCCTTACTTTATCAGGGAACCAAAAGTTTCAACTAAATGCCCCTTTTGGGACACACTGCACTCCTATGCCTCTTTGCCCTTATGCAAAGGCCTTATGGGTTCTTCTACTACCTTCTCCTCGTAGCATTCTCCCACTGCCTCCACTCCCCTGGGGCACTGGCAGCAACCATTCATGAGCACCCTGCTTCTTGTGGGCCCCAGATTTGGGCATTCCCCATAGGAGCCTGCCCAGCTGTCTATGGGTACCTTCTAGCCTGACTTCCCTGGCTTTTCCTAGAGAGGAAACTACCTTTTCTCCTAGATCTTTCTGCTATGTTCTCAACTCTGCCAATATAGTCCTTCCTCTTACAGCAGCTTTGGTCAGTCACTATAATTAAATCTCCCAGACAGGTTCATGTACACACTGATTAACTTCCTTGTGCCTTCACTAGACTCTTTCCTTCTACATATGGGGGCTACCAGGTTTACTCCAAAAACAGGAAGATGTGAACTCTAACGATTAGGAGGCAAAAAGACTGACTATTGAAGACTTTGTTCCAAAGACATAACATACCTGAACATAAATACCCCAGAATTAAATTTAACCTACCTTCTTGAGACTTCTATGTAAACCTACAATTTAGAAAATACCAATAGCTAGTTACTAAAGGAAAAACACTACAACTGGGAAAAAGATTAGAAGAAATATTCTGATGAAAAAACACAAATAAACTCCTCCTTTTACTGTGCAACATATTCACTGAGAAAACACATATCTACATACATTTAAATACACACAAATCTATACTGTCAAATCTTCAGTGTTCTTGAAACAAACATGTAATCATCCAAGCCTGCTATAACATGAAATAAATGACAGAATGGCCATGTCTACACTAGCCCAAATCTTCGAAAAGGCCATGCAAATGGCCATTTCGAAGATTATTAATGAGGCACTGAACTACATATTCAGCGCCTCATTAGCATGCCACCAGCTGTGACTCTTTAAAATTGCCACTTTTCACTGCTGCGTGGCTCATCCAGATGGGGGTCCTTTTTGAAAGGACCCCGCCAACTTCCAAACCCCTTTATTCCTATCTGCTGAAGATTTGGGCTAGTGTAGACATAGCCAGTGTGGGTAAAACAGAGCAAGATACATACAATTTTCCATCACAGATGTCAGTCACAAATGTAATTAGTGCATTTTTAATGACCATGGAAGCATGAACTCTGGAATAGTGACCAAAACATGAGAGGCATACAAATTTTTAGCATCTCTAGAATGCAAATAGCTTGCAATGGCAGCTGTGAAGAGCCATGTAACATTTGTTTTCACTTGCAGGACACACTGTAGATTATCTTCCATCAGTGTGAACAAACTGGTTTGTCTTCGTGATTGGCTGAACAAGAAATAGAACTGAGTGGACTTATAGGCACTAAAGTTTTACATTGTTTTGTTCTTGAGTGCAGTTATATAACTAAAATTTTCTACATTTATATATTGCATTTTTATGTTAAAGAAACTGCCTTACAATCTTGCATGAGGTAAACTGAAAAAATACTATTTAATCATTTTTACAGTACAAATATTTGTAATAATTATATAAACTGAGCACTGTACTCTTTGTATTCAGTTGTGTAATAGAAGTCAATGGATTTGAAAATGTAGACAAGCATCCACAAAATGTAATACACTTCAATTAATATTCTATTGTTTAACAGGGTGATTAAAACTGAAGTTAACTGAGGTTAATTTTTAATTAAGTCTGTGAGTTAACTGTGATTAATCAGCAGCCCTAGTATTAACACCTTTCATTATAACAATGCCCCATCTCAGCTCTGCCCCATCTTGTGTAATAGTTTAAAATGTAGACTCCTTGAAAGAAAAGAAGTGATAACAGCAGGACAGAGAGGGTACATATAGAGTTTCTAGCACTGGAGGGACTGGGAGAGTCAGATACGGTGGGCATGAGGGTGAAAAGAGGGACGTACAGAAACCCTGCCATGTGGCACAGGTGGGAATGAGTGGGGATATGCAGAAACCTTGCCATGGTGAAGAGGGATTAGGAAAGATGGAGGAAGCAGGGAATGAAGAGGCACATGATCACTGATCTATGGCAGGTGTGGGAATGGAAGGCAGAAGAGTCCTTGAGGTGAGAGGGAAGAACAGGGGACCCTACCACAAGGGAGGAGGAATTGATGGGCCACACAGAGCATCTGAGTCTCTGGGAGGAGGGAGTAGGGGCAACAGTGAGGCCCTGAAATAAAGGAGGATGGGAGGGGCACACAAGGAGCTGAGGTGGAATGGAGGAAGCAAGGAGTCCCTGGTGTGTGCAGTGTGCTCCATTTCTACAAGCAACAAAGTGTGCGACCCACTATGTATCTGGTATGCATTGCTGTCTTCTATTCACTTCTACAGCCATGTCCTACCATTACATTATGGGATATGTACTGTTAACCCTTGACAACTGCAGTCAAGTAGGTGTCCCCATTGAATTCACAACTGGTACTTCTCGTATTCAGATGGCTGATATGAAAGGCACTCCTTTTTTCTTTTAATGCTGATAATAGAACTCAGTAATCCCAACCGTAGTATGGTATGACAAAGGATACCTCAACATTTTGACAAAATCATGAGTATGCCAAATATATCAGTGACATAATGATGGGGATCAACAGCTAAACCAGCATTCTGGTCAGGTAACCATCAATTAATTCCTCCCAAGGTGGGCCTGACGGGGCTAATAGGTGGCTCAGAATGGGCTGGGTGGGGACTAATGAGCAAACTGGACCATTAACACAGGAGGATAAGAAGGCCCAGGCTAGTTATGCAGTGAAGGAGAAAGAAGCAGTGATTTCTGACTCGAATGAATCTGCCTCCCCTCATCAGTGAACTGAGGAAAAATGGAAACTAGATAATAGGGTGTATAGATCAATCAGGTGATGGGAAGAGCAAATACAAGTAAACTGTACTGGGGTGTTTAACAACTGAAGGTTTCTAAGTGTGTGTACAGAAAAAGCAGAAGTGGGATGTTAGCTTTTCACAGAGTCAAAGTGAAAACATTTAGTTTTTCCTGACAGATAAGAATAGTGAATATAGATCGATATATATAGTGACAAATAGTAATAAGAGTGGTATAGTGTACTTTTATTGAAGTTCTATATTGACAAAGAGAGACTACATGAAGTCTGGAAAGATTTACACATGTACCTCTATCTACCTCTGTTGTCATAGGAACAACTTCTAGGTGCCACTTTCTAACATGTGTTTAACAACATTTGCAGCAGTTCTCAAGAAAGAAGAAGCTGTGAAGAAACAGGAAGGCTACAAAGTCAGAGCACAGTGGCCATGTCTACACTAGCCCCAAACTTCGAAATGGCCACGCAAATGGCCATTTCGAAGTTTACTAATGAAGCGCTGAAATGCATATTCAGCGCTTCATTAGCATGCGGGCAGCCGCGGCACTTCGAAATTGACCCGGCTCGCCGCCGTGCGGCTCGTCCCGACGGGGCTCCTTTTCGAAAGGACCCCGCCTACTTTGAAGTCCCCATGAGCTGATGGGAATAAGGGGACTTCGAAGTAGGCGGGGTCCTTTCGAAAAGGAGCCCCGTCGGGACGAGCCGCACGGCGGCGAGCCGGGTCAATTTCGAAGTGCCGCGGCTGCCCGCATGCTAATGAAGCGCTGAATATGCATTTCAGCGCTTCATTAGTAAACTTCGAAATGGCCATTTGCGTGGCCGTTTCGAAGTTTGGGGCTCGTGTAGACATGGCCAGTATGTGAAAGCATCCCAGTAATGGGGTGAACAGAAACTTTCATTTCATAAAAATGGATAAAAGGTACAGTCCCGAATGTAACTAGCTCCCAAATTCTCATGCAAAATTTAAAATACTCTGATTTTTTTAAAAAAAGACAATTCTCTAATATGAGTAAAAGATATTAAAAATTCATTAAAAATTCGTTAAATATCATGTAGCATTACATCTTAAGACATCTTTCTCAAGAACAGCGAAAGGGAAGGAAATGTGATGTCAAGTAGCTTTCTTCAGTTTCTATAGATACTAAAAATCCAGCCTAGAGCCTGAGGAATATATTCATTTATATATCGAATGAATGAATAAATGCATAAATAATGGTTTATTTCTGTATATTATTCTAGCTTGCTGTGTTATGTGCACTGGAAGTAAGGTACAATGTAATTACCTAGTAATAGCATTCCGGAAAACAGATATCAAGAACAATGCAAAAAAGCACCTTAAAACCAACAATGTTGTTTATTAGGTGATGAGAATTATTCTCCAGATCTGAAGAAGTTGGTCTGTCCCATGAAAGCTCATCACCTAATAAACAACATTGTTAGTTTTTAAGGTGCTACAGGACTGCCTTTTTTTTTGTGGGTACAGGCTAACATAGCTACCGTGCTGAGGCTACGTCTACACTATGATATAAATTCAATTTTATGAAAATCGATTTTATAACCTCACCTCCCCACAAAGTTCCCATGAAGTAGATTTAGTTCTGCTACACTGAATCGCTGAATATCAACTGTTGCAGCAGTGCATTGTCGGAACCTATCCCACAGTTCTCTTCTCCCCGTAGCATTCTGGATTCTTTTGCTGGTGTAGTGTGGGGAAAAGAATGCCCCACAAGTGGTTGTGGATATGTGATGTCATCTTCCCATACTGTATTGCCCTCATTTCCCTCCCATGGAAACCAAACAGCCATTTTTTCAGAAGAAAAGAAGGAAAAGTAGGAATCCCAGGTGAAGCAACACCAAAGAGGCTTGCTTCAGAAGATGATTAAACAACATATACAGGTTGCTCATCTGCTTTTCCCCCATAGAAAGAACACATGTAGGTACGACTGTCATATTGCCCTGGGATCACCCAGGTGACTGTGCCATCTCAACTGGCCCTCCAGCCACTCCCCATCCCTCTTGAAAGAAGAAATATCTCCCTGAAAATACTACAGGAACAGATTACAGCTTGTGATATCCAGCCCACCTGCAATCTGCAAGGAGTGTCGAGGGCTGGGTGGGGGAGGAGGTTGAAGGTCCAATTGAAAGGGTCTCTTCAGCAGGCTGCTCTGGTGGGGAGGCACCCTGCAAAGGGTGTCATGGGGGTGCTGGGTATCACAAGCTGTGATCTGTGGCAAAGGCCAGCCCCTGAAATCTTTGCCATGGGGGGAGATTTCCCCCCAGTGACAGCAAGACCCCAAAATCTTAATTGCTGGAGGAGACTTCCCCCCAGTGATAGCCAACCCCTGAGAATCTTTGCCAACGGTGGGGGGGAAGATTTCCCCTCTCCCCACCCGGTGACAGTGAACCCCTGAAAATCTTTTCTGCCTTTGGATCCCTCACTGTGTGCAAGCCAGGACATGGTGCTGTCCGGCAGCATGCTCTGTCCAGTGCCACAGGCACATACTTTCATTGGGTCTGGGGCTAGCCACATGATGTGGTTGGGTGTGCGACAGAGCCCATCTGCATGGCACCTGTTGGGGATGGTGGGGACTGGCCCTGTACTATAGTGAACCACAGAGAAGAAGCTTCTCGGCCTCTCATACAAGCATGACCTCTGCAGCCTAGGCACCATGTGGTACACTAGCGCAGGGACTGGCGCCAGTGCTGGAAAAAGACAAAAAATCTCAGTATCTCATGTTATATCCTGTGCAGGGAAGAAGCCACTACTCTGTGCTGGGGCTATTTTTTCATAGGTAGATGAGATTGCCGATAAAGAAATAAGTTTCTCGTCCCCTAATACAAGCATGACCCTCACAGCCTTGCTGCCACGGTCTTCCTGGTGCCGAATTCAAATCTGCATACCTTCTGTAACCTAATTCCTGTGCACCTGGAGTGCACGCGGAGAGCAGCGGAGATGGAAGCAGCCAGAGTGGACAACCACGGGACATTGTGGAATACATACAGGACACCTCTGAAGGCTAGTAAAGTCGATTTAAAAACACTAACCTTAACTCAAATTTTTAAATCTGAGTTGGATGCTTCTCTGACGTGCTTTCCATGGTGTTATAATATCAACCTTAGCACTCCCTACAATTGACCTAATGGTATTCACTGTGAAGCCAGTGACATTGTAAAATTGCGCTAACTGCCTTAAAATCGACATTGATAGTAGTCTTCAACTTCTTGGGGAGAGGCGAGTGGCTCTAAATAGGATGGAGAGAGGCTGTTCTCAGTAGTGAGGTGTGGCAGAACAAGGAGCAAGGTCTCAAGTTACAGAGGGGGAGGGGGAGGTTGGATATTAGGAAAAACTATTTCACCAGGACAGTTGTGAAGCAGTGGAATGCGTTACCTAGAGAGGTGATGGTATCTCCTCTCCAGAGGTTTTTAAGTCCCAAGCTTGACAAAGACCTGGCTGGGATGATTTAGTTAGGATTGATCCTGCTTTAGGCAGGGGGCTGGACTCGAAGGCGTCCTGAGGTCCCTTCCAGCCCTAGGATTTTACGGTTCTATGATTTAACATGTAGCGTAGACATAGTCTGAGAGTATTAAGATCAAATAAAATACATAATAGCAATAAAGAACTGGGGAGAGCTCCCTGCCAACTTTTCTCTTGTGGCCTTCTACAGCAAGAGGAGAACCAACTCTCTGAATGTGATTCTTCTGTGTATTCTGCAGCCAGGAAAGGCAACATTCTAAATCCCTATTATATTAAGACCCCCTTTACATGGCTACAGTAGTGCAAAGGGCTCTTACTGTGACTGAGAATTCAGACCTGAATCCCTAACATCCTTGTCTGCTTTAGAGACCTTTGTAAAACACTTGAAACATTTTCAAAACACTTTGGCTCCGTCTACACAGTGTGCTGCTGCCAGTAGGGTCATGCAAATAAGGGCACTCAGCAATGCAAATGGCCACTCATTGGCATAGTCACGTGCCTCCCTTGCATTGTCATGCGAGATTGGTGTCCCAGCAGAGGCATCTGTCATCACAAAAGCAGCCGTGTAGGTGGGGTTTTGGTTGACAGTACCCTGTCTACTCAGCTTGTTTTGTGACGACATATGCCTGCGCTGGGACAGCGATCTCACAAGACAATGCAAGGGAGGCACACGGCTATGCAAATACGTGGCCATTTGCATTGTTGAGTGCCCTCATTTATATGACCCTGCTGGCAGTATGGCTGAACCAAATCAGCTGACTTTCCCTACACAACCTCATGGCAATTTGAATAAATAGCTTTAGTAATTCAGTCTCCACAGTTTTATAAAGTGTGGTTTTGCAACCTTTTTTGTCATTCACTTTTAAATGAGAACTGTGCAATTAACGCAGTGTGCATCCTGTTTACTTTTAAGTCCTGGTTTGCTCTGAGCTATTGCAAGAGTTTTAATTTTATACCTAAGATTTTATCTTCTGAGATACACTGCATAAAGTGTTGAGGCCTTTCTTCTTTAAAAATAATCAATGATGTGGGTGTGGAGGCATGTATGACAGAATAGATTTGTGTGCATTTAAATTTATGTAGATATGCTTTCTCTCCATGGTGACTCCCACTTTGTAGAGTTCATTTGCAATGCAAAAGTAGAAGCGAATACTGCCATTATTTTTGGCAGGGTTCTTTGCAATATTTTTCTCAGGATTTTGTCCATGTGAATGCCTGTTGACAGGGTGAATGCCAGCAATATACATTAGTGGAAGATGAAGCTGATGAAAATGTGTAAGGGGAAGCAGAATTCTTTCTTCTGATGTTGGCAGCCACCTACCTGTTGCACACGAATAGCTTTGCTAGGCAAAGAGCTTTTAAAATTTGACTTAGAGTGAAAGGGAGTTAAAAAAGAAAGCAATCTTCAGTCTTCTGTTTTCACTTAAGCTGGGGCTACCCTACAGAGCTCTGTTGACAGAGGAAGCTGTCTGTTGACAAAACTAGGGAGAGTCCATACTACAAATGCGTTCTGTCAAGAATCTGTCAACATAATGCATCAGTTTTCCTGGCAGAGTTCTGTCTTGACCATATGCGGCACAGTGCCTCTGTCAACAGATTCTGTAGACAGAAAAATAGTGTAGATGATCTGGGGAGGCCCTCTCTCAACAGAAAGGGCTACCAGTTTACCAGGCTGCCCTGTTTGCAGAGCTTTCAGTTGGTTGTTCTGTTGGCAGAAGGTGTTGATGGGGAGAGCCTGTATTAGGTGTGGATGTGTTCTGAAGACAGAGGTTCTGTCGGGAAATACACCGCAGCCTTATTCCGAAATAAGCTAGTCAAGAATCACTTAGCTATTTTGAAATACAGCATCTACACAGAGCCTGTTTCAAAATAGAGTCATTGGACACACTATGGCTTATTTCAAAATAGGTGCTATTCCTCGTGAAATGAAGTTTACCAATTTTGAAATAAGACGGACACTATTTGAAATTTATTTCAAAATAGCAGTTGCATCGTTTAGATGGTCGGGTAGTTGTTTCAAAGTAACAGCTGTTATTTTGAAGTAACTTGGAGGTGTAGACCTACCATTAATGTGCTGGACCAGTAAGCAATTGGGCTCAGCAAAGATTAGTGTTGCCAGCATCTCTTATGTTATGGTGGCAATATTTGTGTAGGTGTCTACTCCTCCTTGCTCATGGGTGGTGAGTGAAGCAGCTGCTTGGTGAGGCAAGCTGCCCAGCCTGTAACCCTAAATCAGGCATAAGAGGCTGCCAACAAAGGGGGTGTTTCGCTGGCAGAGCCATGTTTACAGCTTTTTTTTGTGTTGGCAGCAGCATCTGCCAGTGAGTGAATATGCAAATGAGCAGCCATTTGGACTAGATGACCTCCCAAGGTCTCTTCCAGTTCTATAGAGTGTGTGTATCTGGACATAGTAACGAACAACTGGTTTTGTCAGTAAATTCAGGGTTGGCACATGCCTGCTGAATGGTTTTAATTATTACTTCATGGCTGTTTCAGAGGTTCAATATTATGCTAATCAGTCCGGCAAGCTAAAAAAGCTTTTCACTTTTAAGTTAACAAAGACACTTCCAGAGAAGAGTCAAGCTGCAACAGCCAGTTGTAGGAGCCTTGAGGAACTGCCAGAATAGGGATAGGAAGATTAGAAAGGCTGAGTGCTAAGACCCAGAGGAGGCATTGCCTCCCTTTGACTCTTATACCCTTCACCCACATCTTTGCTAAAATCCAAACTGCGAACAGACTCCTTTGCTGATGCAGCTGTGTCTGACAGAAAAACAGCATGTCCCCATCTGTGCAGAGCATGGAGTTATTTTTTTGTTCACTAGGAGATAAAAACATAACCTGCTCAAACATAAACTTCCAAATCAGCATGTAAAAGGAAATAGGAGAGACATAGGTTGGCACAAACCAGGAAGATCAAATGTTTTCATTGAGGACTAATTGATCATGTACCTCTTTGATCTGAGTAGATTATGCAAGGTACAAGCTGGAGAAGAACTGCAGTTTCTAAAGCAATGAGCAAGTATTACAAACCTGGAATGGGTACCTTAAACCAGGTGATGCATTCAGAAAACAAACAGGAAAATGATTAAAGATCAGAACAGCCAGAAAACAGATGACAGGGAGATTCCTGTTTTCCAGGACATTTTAGTGTGAAAAAGGATACAGTGCAAAACTGCTTTTACATAGTTAGTACATATTTTACTTCTCTATTGACATGCTTTAGAAAAATAGGACACATAATGAAATATTTTTCAGCTGAAGTATTCCTGCAGGTAATATGGTTGTAGCAGATAAAGCAATAGAATAACTAGTGAGTACAAGTGCAATCTTGTGAAGAGGCCAAGATAAATGCCTGGCACATAATTTTCATCTTGGGAAAAAGTTACCAGCGCTATCATCACTCACCATTGGGAATGAACTTGAAAGAAAAATAAAGAGATATTTGAACATGGATTTTAGGTGCTGCACTTGAAATGAATAATCTCTGAAAGGGTAAAGAGACTACATTGCATTTAAGGAAGTTGAACTTCCTTAATTTGTCTGAAGATTAGATAATATTTTGTTTCTCAGAGAGGCCTGATCCAATAGCCATTAAAATCAATGGAAAGCTTTTTGAGGTCTTCAATGGATTTTGGATTATTTCACAATCTGAAATAAGATAATATATACATTGCTAGATATTTTATTTCATTTATTTAACCAAAATGGGGAGGATCATTTTAAAAATTGCAAAAATCTTTCATATTATTCAGCAAGCTTTATAATTTTGAGCATCAACCCCTACTGCGTTGATTGGATAACAGTTATAGATTGTTCTAAACAATATTGGTATTATTTATTATTTCTGGTACGTTCCAGAGAAAAGGCTATAAAAGATTTTAAAAAGTGCTGTAATTTTTTGCTTTACAAACATTCAAAATAATATCAAAACAAAAAAGCAGTAAAGTAGCACTTTAAAGACTAACAAAATAATTTATTAGGTGAGCTTTTGTGGGACAGCTCACCTAATAAATTATTTTGTTAGTCTTTAAAGTGCTACTTTACTGGGTTTTTTTTGTTTTGATAGTATATAGACGAGCACGGCTTTCTCTCTGTTACTATTCAAAATAACAGAGGAATTCCCATTGTCAGCTCTTTACTTCCCACTTTTGTTTCCCCCCCCCATCAAAAGGCATATGGATGTGCATGTGTGAAAAAGTTAGAGAAATTAGGTTCTTCCACAATCTGCCAATTTTTGTTTTACTTTTTGCCTTCACTGGAAACAGAATGGAAAAAGGTTTTCTTTACACTTTTTTTTTTTAAATTTGCAAAGTGAGAGAAAGTGTAACTTTTGCTTCCACTCACAATTTTCACTGGGCAAAAAAGCAAAAGGAAGGGCTATAATCTCTGAAAATTAAAAAGAAACAAATTTATTGTTTTATTAAGAGAAATTCAATTTAGGCTTTTCTGTGAAAAACAAAATAAAGTAAAATGTCAAATGAAAATAAAATTCTGTATTTATTTTCAATTTCTTAAAAACTCGCTAAATTTTAACCAACTGTAGGGGTTATGTGATAATGCATAAAGACTCTGTAGAGTGGCCAGCAGAGAGAAGATTAACTCTGCTGAGGAATTAGTTTCACACCCTAGTAGAAAAATCCAATCTCTTTGGTGGCCACAGAGGGGCCCCTGGCAATGGAACTGGGGTAGTTTGTCTGTATAAAGCTTATGTGGGATGTGGAGTAGCAGAGGCCCATGAAGGGGTTTCACCTTCTGGCTTGGAGTGAAAGAAATGCAGATTTAGGTTGGCTTCCTTTACCATGGTAACCCATGAGGGTGTAGACCAGAGTATCTGCGGCTGGGTGAATCCCAATGTTCTCTGTTTGAGGGGTACACAGAGTTTCATAAATTATTGAGTTGAATAACTGAGGATGGTTCTGTAACTACATTGTATGTGCAGACAGTGGACAATTATGGCTGCAAAACTAACACTAGGATTAAAGATTTCTACTTATACAGCAGAGCAGTTGTCTTGTGGCTGCCTGCAAGAATCCAGGTAGCTGAAGAAGTGGTGGCAGCCTGCAACCGCCACTTCCAGCTTGGGCCTAACTGCTGGGGCCAGGGGCTGAACAAGCCAAAGTTCCCCTCCCTCCTAACATGTAACCAGCTCGCTTGACCCCTGTCCCCCAGATCTGGCCACTAGGCCACACAGATTGGCACTGGAGAGCCACTGCATTGACTCTGATCATCTAGCGGCACTATCTTGAGGCCCAGGAGAGTCTGGTAGACTGTAACTATGGTGTCACCACTCCCACAATCCACCCCATGGTGGTGCTGCATGGTGGTGAGAGTTTAAAGTAACCTTTGGGATCTTTGAAGGAACAGATGGTTTCATCAGTCTTGCCTGAAAACAAGGTTCAGCCATCAAAAGGAAAGTCCACAATAGCTTGCTGGACATCCAGCATAAGTCTTGAGTTCTGGAACCAGGACACTCTTCTGCCTGCAACTGCAAGGTCCATCACCCTTGCAGAATGTCTGCCACATGAGGGAAGAATACAGAGATGTTTTAGGCAGCAAGCAGCCCTCAGAGACAAATACCCAAGAGTCATCCCAGACAAAATTGGCCATCTGGTCCTTAAATTTGGGCATAGATGACCAATTGGAAAAGTTATTTTGGCCAGCGACTCCAGAGGGAGCCAAGTGGCGGACTCATTGAAAGCCCAAGATGAGGAGGGGATTGGCTCCCTCTGTGGAGCCAGCACCACTGGTGTCACCTCAGAGAAGGTGGCTATGTCTGCACTAGAGCAATCTGTCAACAGAAGTTATTGTTGGAAGATACCAGTCAGAATGCAAAGCGGATCACTATGTCAACAGAGAGCTGCCAGACTGCCTGGCCGGTCTCTTGACAGAACAGGCCCTAGAACCCCATCAGACAGGGTCACATGGCTGGCAGTCCCTTCCGGGAGCCCCAGCAAGATGCGCCCTTAAAGGCAACCCCCTCAACGCCCATTTCTTACCCATGATGAGGCTTGCAAACCTCCTCAAGCGACAGTACAGCTGCAACAGCATGTCAAGCTTCCCCTTACGACTCAGCTGGCCCTGGGTAGCCAACTTGCCCGGAAAGCTACCTGGGGAGGTTAAGACCTCCTGCGTATCGGGTCCCAGAGGACCTATAACAAGACTTTGGCAAGCCCCACCCCATTCCCCAAGGTGAGGGAAAGTTCGGGCTTTGCACGTGGGCTCCACCCAATTCCCCTGGAAGGCAGAAGCCAGCACAGAAGGGCGAGACTAATGCACTGAGTTAAAGTGAAGCAAAACAATTTATTAAAGGTCATCAATTGGAACAATAAAATTACAGCCCAAACTATACACAACTATATCTAGACTTATGTTAAGCACTATGACTAAACACTTACAAATACTAACAAATCCATGGAGCTGTCGTGTATTGATATCTTTATTTATCCGGAAGGCAAAGTAGTAAGTTAATAAGAGAAGATAATAGTTTTCCTTTTTTCAAAGGTGGGGCGAGGGTGCTAATCCTCGTCCACAACCTGGGGCTGGGTTGCTACGCCGGCCCAAGTTATTAGGAAAAGGAAAGAGGGTAAAGGTATTTCAAATCCCTATAGGCTTCCTTAAAGGCAGGGCAAGGGCGCTACTCCTTGCTCACAACCTGGAGCTGGGTCGCTACTCCAGTCCAAAATGGAAGGTACCTTGGAGGCCGCCGGGGTCACTCCTAAGGTCCAACCTATAGCCTGGGAGGATATTGCCCTCTCTTCAGGCTGTGCTGGAAGCAGGGAGGCCAATAAATGGCTAATGCCAGACAAGTCTGGTCACAAAGAAAAAGGTACAGGTAAGTATGGGTAAGGGAGAAAATGCCTTCACCGTAATAATATAATCGTTGTATAACAATGAGTTAAAAATACAGGTTTGCACTTTGAATACTTAACTTCTTAAAACTACTGATACTAATTATTTGAGGTAACTAATTTGAACCAATAACTATGGGTTATTAATTAAGTGTACAAATTGGATTGTTTGTATATGGGTATTCAGGCCCGGCCCTGGGAGTCGGGCCCCCAGGCACTGCCTTCCCCTTGGCCCAGAAGAGGGCATGGCAGGGGAATGACCCCTGCCCCCCGTAAGGGGTCCCGGTATCCAAATGCTGTATGTCCCTTTAAATGTGTGGAAAATGCCAATATTAGTGATGCGGCTCCGGGCTACGCCACGGGCCTAGTGGGAATTTTACGTGTTTTTGTAGTTGAATACAGTGCTTGTCAAATCCAGTAGTGAAGTCTTGTCAAAAGTGAGTTGTTGTCTGCAAAGGCAGCGTGGGTGATGGTGTGGCAGGAATGCTGATGACGACGGCAGACCCCAGGTTACGCCGCCAGGTATGCAGTACCCCCCACCGAAGTGGAGGGCCAGTTCGCCACCTGGCGGTTTGGCCAAAGGGGCTGCTTGTCGCTCCTAGACGCAAACACGCTGCTTGTGGGTGCTGAGGCGCTGATGCTGGAGAGCGCCGCTTCTGGGCTGCTGGGGCCATGCAGGTAGGTCAGACACTGCAGTGATTTTAGTCAGCTCTATCAAGCACTGCCAGGTGTGGCGAGTGCTGCTGTGGTTTCAGCTCTTTCTTCGGCTTAAGCCTGACCTCAGGGTTCAGCAGACGCAGCAGAGCTGCCACGCTCCCCTGTGCTGGGTCACAGAGTCCTTGTCTGTGTCCCCAAGGGCCGCAGGACTGCTGGCGAGCCCTGCTTTTATCCTCTGTCCTCATACATAATTTATAAGGTTATTATCATACAAAGATTCTATGTACTTGCTTTCAACCAGGTCCTCTGTGTCGCCGAAGGTGCTGGAAAAGCTTACCTTGGGCCAATCAGAGGCTTGGAA
This sequence comes from Carettochelys insculpta, assembly GCF_033958435.1. NCBI lineage: Eukaryota > Metazoa > Chordata > Testudines > Carettochelyidae > Carettochelys > Carettochelys insculpta. The sequence continues at coordinate 304,122,957 of NC_134137.1, read as the reverse complement.
TTTAAACCTGCGATCATGAATAATTCATGAGTTCAGGTTACCGGGGAAACCAACTGACTCAGAGTGACCGTTGGTGGGGGCTGCTAAATGGCAGCCTATGAGATTTTAGATTTTTCATGTGCCTGCATTGATGTTTTACAGCCAAAGGCTTGTTCTCCCTGGCCCACGGGGACGATAATGCCCAAGGGATGAAAAAATCCCTGACACAGCAGAGCTCACATGCATGCTAAGAGAGATACCACACTTTCTAGCTAGCTGTGGTGCCGGAGCGGCCTCCCAGTTTGTACTGGCTTCACTCAGGAGTGCTTCAGCCCCTGCTGAACCTCCTCACAGCTGTCCTTCTCCTGCCCCTCAGGTGTGATGGGCTAGACACCACCATCGAGGAGCATGCCTTTGCTGCCACATGGGCCCAATTGCATTCATTCCACTGGGAGCCCAGGCAGGTCTGGAAGCACAGCACCAGTTCCAACTGATGGGACCAGCTGGTCATGGGGCAGTAGGATGACCAGCAGTGGCTCCAGAACTTTGAACTGCGGAAAGACACAATTCCTGGAGCTCTGCACCTAGCTTGCCCCTAAGCTCCGCAGACAGGACACCTGGATACGGCTCACACTCCCCTTGGAGAAGTGGGTCACCATCGCCCTCTGGAAGCTCACCACCCTCAACAGCTACCATTCCATCAGGAACCAATTCACTGTGGGGCCATCCCCATGCAGGTAAGGCACTCTTGGGCTGCAGGCTCTGATGGGGGACGGGGCACTGCAAGGCCTGGAGAGGGGAGAGCCCCATCCCCAGTGGACCATGCTATCCTACCTTCACACAATATACTTCAGGTGTCTCCTCATCTGCCTGGACATGGAGTAGCACAACATCCCCCAAGTTGTGATGGTGTGCTGTGCCCTCCACAACATTATAGAGGGAAAGGGGCAAGCCTTCCTCCTGGGGTGTGGGGCAGACGCCGGCCATGGCTATGAACAGCCAGGCACAGCTCTGGTCCACCAAGCCCATCAGGATGGGCTGTGGATGCAGGAGATCCTAAGGGAGATACTCACCTTTGGGCATGCCCATGAGCCAGGAGCTGCAATTCTTGGTGTGTCTGGGGTCAGGTTGGTGCCCTGGTGGCTGGCACACTTCCAGATATGGCAGGGACTGGCATTCCACACGTCCCAGGGCCTGGAGCTTGCCTGGGCTCCTGTGAGGCTAGCAGCAGGATGGCATCTGTGCCCGTGGGCTGCCTGCTGCTTTGAGGTGGGCCATACTGCCTTGCACATGGTTCCATATGCCAGGACCACAGTGTGAGGTCCTGCCCAAGCTGGCCTGGCGAGGCATGTGCCTGCGCCCCAGGTGCTGGTGTGTGTGACGTTTGGGTATTTACCAGAGGGTCCCTAAAACAGGTCCGGGAATGCCCTGGAGGTGGCCTGGCTGTAGTGGCCCAAAGTCCAGGGTGACGGTGAGGGTGATCCCACTGGCCTCAGACCCCCTGTCCACCTCCAGCCCCATTGAGGGGTTTGGTCTTAGGAAGCTGCTACTCCTCCTCCTCCTCAGGCTCCAGCTGCAGCAGAGGAAGACCTCCTGTGTGGTGTCTGCAGCGGCAGCTGAGGGGGAAGTGTTGTCACACCCAGGAGGCGGTGGAGTTCCCTGTAGTGGGGGCAGGTGACTGATTCTGCCTCTCATATGTGCTTTACATTGTGGGCCTAAGTGTACCCCTGGTGCAGCTCTTTCACTTTCCCCTGCTCCATGGTGTGGGTGGGGTGGCCCCATGTCAACAGGGCAGTGGCCAGCTGGGTAAAGGTGGGGTATTCCTCCACTGTGCCAAGGAGCTCAAGAGGGTATGTTCCTTGGCCCACATGGTCAGGAGGTCCTGGATCTTGGACCTGGTTGAGGAGGGGGCCTGGTATTTTGTGCCCTGGGGTGGATTCTGAGACCCCTCTGGCTGGTCTCCCTCCCCCAGGTGGCTGGATTTCAGCCATCTGTGCAGGCTGCATTGTCAGGAGTGGCTGCAAGGGTGTGGTGGAGCAGAAATGGCGCCTTTGCTGCTGCCATGCTCTCAGGCCCCTGCCATGGGCTTTTCAGAGCTCCCTGTGTCTTTAAGAATGGCTAGAGGAAGGGACCATAGAGCTCTGCTTGCTGTGGATGGGGCATCTTCTAGGGTAGCTGGCTGGCACCATGGAGGACTTTCCTGTCAACAGAAGTCCCCCTGGAATGTGCACACCGGCTTTCTGTCAACAGAGATCTGGCCTCCGGGGGAATGGCAGAACACTATTGAAAGAAGTGCTGCATTCTGTCAATTTACTGTTGACAGAATGCCTTTGTAATGTGGATGATTCACAAGTTTTGTTGACAAAACTCTCTAGTGTAGTCATAGCCAGTGAGTCCTGGTGCAAACAATGGTACGGGATTGCCTTTATGCCTCGATGTCAGGAGTGGCAACAATCTCCATGGGACCATCTGCAGCATACTGATGCTGAGGAAAAGCCTTGTAAAGAAGAATCCTGTACTGTGTCCAGTACCGTGTCTCTACTAACCCCAGACAGGGCCGCTTCATGGTATGGTGCTGAGATTCCAGTGGCACACTCTACCTGGCAGTCTCACACTCTTTGACCGAGGATGAGACTGCAGAGCAGAGTATATCCAGTTCAGCTTGGATACTCAGCAGAGTATATCCAGACTCAAGGGATGCCCGGAGACCAGAATTGGAGTTAACAGCACAGGGGGTGTCTCCCCTCCCTAGCCTGCACTGAGTCAAGGTCAAGAGGCACCAGCGCTATCCTGTGGCAGACCTGACCCTGTGCTGCCCTGCACTGTTCTTAGGAGAAGTGGGAGAGTTGTCCTGGGACCTGGAGCACATCCACTTGGAGCTAGTGCAACTTCTTTTTTGGCAGTGAACATGGAGAACCACTCCTGTGCGTTTTCAAAGAGGCCCCCACCCGGGAATGGGAGGTAGCATTGCTCTTCAAGTCTCAGAGCTATCTGTGGTCTGAGGAAGGCCTCAGTACCAGTTAAAGCCTCCTGGCCTGTTCAGGCAGATGCTGCTTAAGGCAAGGGTCCCATGCCACCTGAGGTTGGCTATGACCAAAGCACCATCTTGTCTTTGGAGAACAGTGTTTAAAGAGACTAGATGATCTCTTGAGGCCCCTTCCAGACTTATCTTTCTATGATTCTCATTGATATCTGTCAAGCTAGAGAAGTGTTTCTCAATCTTTTTTTAATAACGTACCCCTTTTAAAAAAATGTAAGTACCCCCAGACTTCACTTGCATATTCCTAATGGTACCACCCATTGAGAAAAATGGTCCTAAAGTAGTCTGAGGTCTTGAAACAAGTGCCATTCAACCTTTCCAGACAACTGAACCCTTTTTAGGGGTCAGGTTTGTTTTGCATACCACCAAGTCACACCTCACTTAAAAACTACTTACTTACAAAAATGTGCAAAAATATCCCATAAGAGTACTAGTGTGAACTTGCTGACTTTCTACCATCTTATTATGAACTAAACGAATTGGGATAGAAATATTGTACTTACATTTCAGTGTAAGACATAAGAAGCTGTAGAAACAAGCCATTGTCTGAATGAACTTTTAGATTGTACTGACTTTACTAGGTTTTTTTTTTTTTTATGTTGCTTGTTGTAAAACTAGGCAACTATCTAGATGAGTTGATGTACCCCCTGGAAGAACCTGGTGTACCCCAGTGTACATGTACCTTTGGTTGAGAAACACTGGGCTAGATGGAATGTTACTTGACTGCATATTGGTTCTAAAAATATTAATTGTATTGCCAAACATATGGCCTATCTGAGCATTTCCATAGTGTGTTTTCTGCTGAAGTAATTCAATATATGAAATATTATATAGCCATCCATTATTTTTGCTACTGACAATGATTTTTGGGATAGAGCTACTATAGAGTTAGAATACGTCTGGGCAATGAACACTGGAGGTTTACAATATTCCTATGCCATGTCACTTGCATCTGAATGGAGAGAGTTCCTGTTGGTCCACTGCAGTGTTTCGCAAATGATGTTCCATGGAATCCTGGGGTACCGCAAAGTGAATATAAGGGTTCTGCAAGAAAATTCCATTACAATAGCTGACTCCTCTGCAGCTCCCTGCCCCACCACAGCTGAAACAGTGAACTAAATTTAATTGGTTTAATGATTGGCAGGGCTCTGGGAGGGATCCAGCCATTAAACCAACTGAATTTAGTTTCATTATTTCAGTGGTGGCAGGGAAGGGAGGTGCAGAGAACCCCTCACTTGCCTCGCTACCTGAGCAGCCACACCCCTCTGGTGGGCATGGCTCAGTTTACCCCCACCAGTGGAACACCTCCATGCCAGCTTTCATACCACTGGGCACACATGGCTGCCCTGTGTAGGTTCCCCAGCAAGTGCCATGGATGGGTTAGTCTTGGGGGCCCACTTTGGGGATGAGGTGGGTTAATCCTGGGCATGGGGGGCATGTTTGGGGCTGAGAGGGGTTAATCCTGGGGATGGGGGGCTGGTTTGCAGGGTGGGGGGTAAAAGCTGAGGATGCAGGGGCAAATCTGGGGGCTGAGGGCTGAGGTGGTAAAGCCTGGAGATGGGGGAGCAGGTTTGGGGGACGAGGGGGATAGAGCCAGAGAATGGGGTTCCACAAAATTCTTTTGAGTTTAAAAGGGTTCCATGGCCAAATAAAATGGGGAAACACTGATCTACTGCATTGAACTGCTAGACATATATGCTACTATTTTGTAGGAATTAGTGCTCAGGAGAGACGGATACTTAGCTGCTTTTTAGGCTAGACATACAAATCTAATCTGCAGAGAATATGGGTGGGGCAGAAGGGAGACAGAAAACCTTTCAGATATAATCAGTAGCAAAGAAGCAAAATAATACCTTTTCTAAGTATCTTCTATTGCTACAGCCAGCCTTGTTTGTCTCTTGGCAATTCTTGTTTGCTTTGTGTTGGTGCTACAGTAAACCCTCTCTAGTTATTGTTGGCATGTACAGGAGATCTCCAAGAATAAGCTCCTTGACTTTCACTGGTGCCATCCATGTGGAGTTCAGAAGACTTTCTTTTTATAGGTAATAAATTAAGATGGGATTTTCTTTTATATACACATATAAATCAATGTTGGCAAGAAAAAAATAATATGGTGCTCAGCAATTACTGCTACCTATCTGGCAGTTTTCATCTTGTAGCTAAATGCTGTTAAGATCTAATGTAAGGTAGAATTTTAATTAACAAAAATTTCAGACACTTAGAATCATAGAATCATGGAAGAGTAGGCCTGGAAGGGACCTCGAGAGGTCATCGAGTCCAGCCCCCCGCCCTCATGGCAGGACCAAGCACTTTCTAGACCATCCCTGAAAGCCATCTATCTAACCTCTTCTTAAATAGCTCCAGTGATGGAGATTCTACCACCTCCCTTGGCAATTCGTTCCAGTGTTTGATCACCCTGACAGTTAGGAACTTTTTCCTAATGTCCAACCTGAACCTCCCCTGCTGCAATTTCGGTCCATTGCCTCTTGCTCTATCCTCAGAGGCAAGGAAGAACAAGTTCCCTCCCTCTGCCTTATGACACCCTTTTAAATACCTGAAAACTGCTATCATGTCCCCCCTCAATCTTCTCTTTTCCAAACTAAACAAGCCCAATTCTTTCAGCTTTTCTTCATAGGTCATATTCTCTAGACCTTTGATCATTCTCGTTGCTCTCCTCTGGACCCTCTCCAATTTCTCCACAGCCTTCCTGAACTGCGGTGCCCAGAACTGGACACAATACTCCAGCTGAGGCCTAACCAGCGCAGAGTAGAGCAGGAGAATGACTTCTCGTGTCTTGTTCACAACACACCTGTTAATGCATCCTAGAATCTTGCTGAGGCATAGCAGTCATTTTGTCCAGTGCCTGCTATCTGATGCATAGAGTATTACTGAGCAGACATATCAGTGGATGTCTAATAGTGGCAGATTTATTTTTTTATTTTTCACAGAAATTCGTTTCCTACTGTAGAAATCATCTGAACATCTATAGCACAGAAAATCATTATACAGCCACTGAATTGCTATTGATTTAGGGTATCAGCTGATACTACAAGTATTGTCAAGTTTAAAGCACTCAGGACATTTATAGTATAATATGAATAATTTTGTTGCTGTTGGTTGGTTCTTTTCTCTTCGTGCTAATGACGCATAACACAGCGACCTGCATTAGGCCTCTAGACAGGCATGCAGGGCTCCATGGTTAAGGCACATACTGTATGAAGGTGCAATTAAGGGTACATCTACACTTACCGCAGCATTGATCCATCTTCTGAGGTTTGATTTAGCATGTCTAGCAGGGACACGCTAAATCGAATGCCGAGATTGCCTTTTTGACTGTGGTACTCCAGGCAGTCTCAAGAAATAAGGGAAGTTGATGAGAAAATTTCTCTCATCCTCTTTCCACTGACAGGACAGTGGAGAAAGTTAATCTAAGTTATGTCCACTCTAGCTACACTATTCTCATAGCTGGAGTTGTGTATCTTAGGTCAACTTTCTCACCAAGGTCAGAACTGTCCTGAATGTGTCAAAATAGCAGGAAGATATAGGCCTTGTTTATGTTAGGAAATAGTATTATTTGAACAACTTATAAACTCATTTAGTCAGTTGAACTGAACTGGTATTTGATTTAGGTATAAATTAAGGTGAGGACAAACTGTGATCAAAAGGGTTAGAGGAGCATTGACTGTGGTTTGTCCTAGTTTCTACCTATAGTTAAACTGTGGTCAGCATGAATTGAGATGAAAGAACTGAGTACTGGTGCACAAACATTCTCCAGAATCTGCAGACAACATGAAATGCTAGTGCCTAGATGTGTGATCTGTTCTTATTCTGACTGGTGGGTGTGGACATGGAAATCTGCTGTCAATTTAAAATGTCAAGATTAACTATTTAATCATTCACCAGAATTCACTATTTAATCATTCACTATTTAATCATTGATCATTCACCAGAAACATCTTCCACTGGTGGATATTAGGCCAAAGGGTGTGATGTAGATGGATGCTTTAATGAGTTTGTTGAAGTGGGAAAATAGGAATTAAAGAAAACCCCTAACCCCTCCCATCCTTTTAAGCAAACAGTTTCAAGTCATATCTTTCCCTCTCTACATGAGACAGAAGTGACATGTCTTACATCTTCCTGAGTCTTAAAATCTCCATTTCTCTAACCTTCTAAGATGAGGGTGAGGAACCTCCCAGATGTGGTCCCCAACTGAAAAACAAAAGACAAAAAGGAGACATTCCCCATGTACACCAGTCCCAGAGACGATGGGAGCCAGGGCTAATACATTTTGTGGGCCCCTCTGGTGTGGGGCTCTGGGGTGTGGGAGCAGGTAGCCAGGAAGTGGGCTTCGGTTGTGGGGTCTGAGCAGGAGAGAGGGTGCAGAAGTGGGCTGCGGGTGGGAGGTCTGGAAAGGAGTTGGCTGCAGGTGGAGGGGTCTAGGAGCAGGCTGGGAATGGGGGTCTGACCAGGAGGGGTTGAAGGAAAGGGGTGGGGATTTGGGTGGGAGGAAGGGTGCAGAAGCAGACTGGGGGTCTGGAGTCTGGGTAGGAAGAAGGGTGCAGGAGGGTTTGGGGTGCTGGGTCTGGAACAGGGGGATCAGGGTGGGGGGGAGGTGTCTGGAAAGGAGGGGCATATGTAGGGTATGGGTGAGGAGTCATGGTTGAAGGAGGGTGCAGGAAGGGGGGTAGAAGTGGAGGTCTGGCTAGGAGGGGGCATTTGACTGGTTGAGGGGCATGGGGTTTGGGTGATGGGGGTGCAGCTGACCTGGGTAGCACCACTGGATGTGGTATGGCTCTGCACCTACTCCACACTGCTTCCAGGCACCACCCTCCACTGCTCTGAATGGCTGGAATTCTGTCCCGTGAAGTTTGGGTCTCTGCACTTCCAAACCCACGGTGGTTCAGATGCTGGGGAGGGGAGCCCCAAGCCTTAGGGGCCAGATCCAGGCAAGCCACAGTCTAGATTTGACCCACAGGCTGGGGGTTCCCCACCGCATCCTAAAACTTTTGAACTGGCAAATTGTCAATACAGAACTCTGTTGCATGATAATATAGACTGATTTGAAGACAACATAAAATAAAATGAATTTAATATAACAGTATACCAGGAATATCAAGGTGATGATTATTCATGTTAAAATCAATAAAGTCCTCCCTCTTTCAGTTGCACTTCCAGCTGGCTGCAAAAATTTTAGTTTCCACGCTAGGGGATCAGAGAAACCTACGGTCTGGTTCAGATCCAGCACGCAACAGACTACACAGCACTATGGTCATGACAAATAAAGTTCTCTCTTTAAAATTAAATTCTGTAAACTTTACCTGAGTTCAACATGGGCTTTGACAAACAGCAAAACACCAATAAAAATGTGTCATGTCACCCAAGCGCTATTTCAGGAAATGGTGCAAACAAGGTACGCAGCAAACAGCACATGGCATAAGTATTTTGCCACCTAGAACATTGCATAATTTCTTTTAAAATACAATGAAGTTCTATCTAGCAACTTTCAACACCAGTTAATTGCACCATAGGTAACTTCACTGAATGCTTAAAAACCTTGTACTCATTGGCTCGCTTATGTCAACATGGTGTGAGCTTCCAGTGTTCAGACTTGATCCAAAGCCCTGTAGAAGGCCTGACCTGTGGACAATGGTCATGTTGCTGGATTTTATTTAGTTTTACACTGTGTGGATCTAATTATTTTAAGTATATTCTTTTTGATTCATTATCTTAATTCGTATGTCTCATTTCTCTTAATAAATCCCTTTTCTCTTTAGACACAATATGCTATATCTGTCCATCTTGTCAGCAGGGACGTCAAATCAATCAGTTGGGGGAAAACCAAGATAAGAAAATAACTGATTATTCTGCAATGATTAGGAGATCAATCTGAAGAGCTGTCCAGGTTGAGGTGTTAATAGAGGAGGTTTTCAACAAATTGCAAAATTAAACAGCAATAAGTCACCAAGACTGGACGGTATTCACCCAAGAATTCAGAAGGAACTCAGATATGAAACTGCACAACTACTAACTGTGGTATGTAATCAATCATCATTATACCTCTGGCATTTATGTCAAAGAGGAAGCTCCTCCATGCCTCTCTGTTCCTGGCAAATCTCCCCCAGCTGTGCTCCAGGTTTTTCAGCTCATAGGTTAGGTTAGTAGGTGACCCTTTTTGTACATGATGAAAGTGTTTGAGGGTATCTCTGCTGTTTACCACTGATAAGCCACATCATTTTGTAGACAGTTCATTGCTAACCACAAGAAGCTGCATCCTTGGGTTGTGTTGCCAGATGATCAGTTTAATGTTGTCTGTCCATTCGCACGAGATGTTTGATCTCCTCGCGTGCCTTGATACACTGCTTATGTTGTTTGTTCTTTAGCTTCTCGGATTGTCTCTAAAACATTTTTCTTCAGGGCTCGTCTTTCTATGGCATTCCATGTGTTAAGTGTAATCCACTCCTTCCTTCTCTTCTGTCTGTGGCCTAGCACAGGCATTGCTGCTCTGTTTATAAATTGCTGTTACTTTGTCCCACTTCTTGCTGATATCCTCATCTGCATTCCCCTCCTTTTCATCGAGGTCTACAAGCTCCTGAAAACTGTTTGGTTTTTTTTAGCTCTATTTCAGGAGCCCTTAGCTTGTCATTGTCTTAACATCTTGTTTAATGGACCCATATTTTTCAGTTTTAGCCTGATGGAGGCAGTCAGAAGCTGGTGATCACTGCCAACATCTGCACCTCTTCTCATTTTCGCATCTGTCAGTGCATGTAGCCATTTGCCAATCAGTGTCACATGGTCAATCTGGTTAGCTCTTCAATGTGGAGCACGCCAAGTAAGCTTGTGAATTTCACAGTGTTGAAACAGAATTCTGCCAATGACTAGATCGTTCATATTGCAGAAAACAGCAGAACACTCTGTTTTCACTCCTGGTGCCACACTCATGTCTTCCTATTGCTCTCTCATCTGACATTCAGGTCTCCCTGACCTGGGAATAGCTGCTGGAAGGGAGAGGGCAAACACCCTGTCAGATAGGCAAGATTACAGTTTTCTGCTTAACCTGAGCCTCCAGGCAGCTTTTCCACAGATGGGCATCGCAGAGATGACAGTTAGATAGTATACTGTGCCATGACCTAACTCTTCCAGTTACTTAAGGTAAAATTTATTCTTTGCTTCTTTATTGCTGTAATTTGTAGGAGCATAGCACTGAGTCGGGGTCATATTGTGGTTACCTTTCAGTCTGGCTCTCATTAGCCCGCTCATGATGAATGTCCCCTCAAGCTGGGAAGGTTCCACTCCCTTCTTCAAAAAGATGGTAACTCTCTGATGGTGTTGTCCATCACCCCACCCAGAATACAGCAAAGTTTCTCCTGAGGCTGTTGGTAATCTTCTTAATCCTATTCATATGATCTTGCTGACACCCAGGATGCACCTCTTCTCTGCTGCGACCTGAGCTAGACTCCCTGTTTCATATATTGTTTATATGTTACAAAAAACAGCTTTGGTTATTGTCTTGATGTTGAGCACTTCAGTCTTCATGGCAGTGGTTTTCTTTCCTTTTTCCCCACTGGCAGTCATATTGGTCATTGACTCCTTAAGGTCATCACGCACCATAATGGTTGAATTCCCTGTCAATGTTTTTGTAACACATTTTGTTTCTTATGTGACAAACTTGTTAACCTGACTACTAGTTGGACTTTTTGTGCTGGGCAGGTGCAGGGGTGGGCGGGGGGAGAGCAGAGGGCTTCCTGGCCAATGGGAGCTGAGAAATTGTGTTGTATGGTCTCTACCCTCAGCAAAATCTCTCTGCTCCCATTGGTCAGTTGTGTGTGTCTGGCCAATAGGAGCTGAGAGAATTTCCTGAGGGGAGCAGGCTCAGCACTTGAAGCTCTGCTCCCTCTGCAGCCCTAGGGGCCTGCTGCAGGCCAGATTAAATGTCTTAGTGGGGCTGAACCTGGTTCCTAGGGCCTATCTTGCTCACCCCTACTCTAGATTCTTAGCTGCTCCAACTTGGATAGGGGTATTATCTCCTTTAAGGAGGTGCTCAGCTTCTTGAAGGCAGCCCTTACAACTAGCATGCCCTTGTTTTATAGGTCATAGATTTTGTCCATGGGGGTAATTTGTGGGAGAAAGAGGCATAAGAGTGAAGCAGCTGGTGAGAAACTAAGAACTGGGGAAGGACTGTACCTACTGAAAAGCCTGAGTTGCCAGTTTCTAGCAAATTACCTATAAGGAAAGATTAAAAAAATTGGTTTGTTTAGTCTGGAGAAGAGAAGACTCAGGCTATGTCTGTACAAGACATAGAAGTAGACTGCTAAACAATTTTAGCTACACCAATCACGTAGCTAAAATTGAAGGTCAGCTCCAGTATCTGTCTACATGGAAGAAGGTTGACAGGAGCATTTCTCCAGTTGCCTTTCTTTAATCCTCGTTGCTTGCAAGGAGTTCTGTGGTTGAGTTGACCCCCGAAAGTGCTGTTTTGCACATGAATGAAACAAAACCCTTGAAAATTGACCCTGAGTGTTGATATTCCACAGTAACATAGACATAGCCTAAGGCAGGACATGACAAGAGTATTCAAAGCTTATTAGGAGGAGGGTGAAAAATTATTCTTGTTAACCTCAGGATATGATAAGTACTGGACTTAAATTGCAGCAAGGGAGGTTTAGACTGGGCATAAGGAAAAACTTCAGAGTGGTAAAGCACTGGAACAAAATTGCCTAGGGAGGTTGAGGAATCTCCACTGTTGGAGGTTTTTAGCAACAGGTTATAGAAACACCTGTCAGGGAGGGTCTAGATAACAACTTAGTACTGCCGAGTGCAGGGGGCTGTGCTAGGTGATCTACTGAGATCCTATTCTGCCTACACTTCTATGATTCTCTGATGAAGGCCTAAGTGGGGTCAGGGTGGGTTAGAAATGGTGCTGATGTGAAGGCTCTTTTCTGATGATTGTATGTGGCCTGTGTATAGGTGATCAGGCTGCAAAATCTTTTAATGAATCATCTGTAAAAAATTTCAAAGTCCAGGACTCACTGCAGCTCATGTACATTTGAAGATGCCTTCCACTCTGTGGTCAACCAAAGAAGTCCATGGTGAGCCCTGCCAGAGAGATGCTGTGTCCCAGAAAATGCCATATGTCCTTGTCAAAGTCACTCTTCTGAGGTGTAGCATAATGTTGATTCTGATGAAGAATGATATATGGCTGGAATGGAGCTCTTTTTTCTCCCGGAAGATGATACTATTGTCTAAATAGATTATCACAAATTGATTAAGGATATTCCTGAAGATTTAATTCACAAGTGGGTAGTGGTAGCATTAAAGAGGCCAAATGGGCATGACCAAATATTTAAAATGGCCATACCCAGAACAGACTGCTGTTTTCATCCCATCCACTTTCCAGATTTTGACTGTTATATTCTTCATTCAGGTCTTATTTCATGAAGATATGGGATGATTTCAGTCTCTCTGGGAATGCACTGAGAATGGGAAGGAGATAGTGATTGAACTCCTGTGATTTGATTTAGTGCCCAGCAGTCAATACAGGGTCAGAGAGAGCTGTCATTGTTGGCTACAAAGAATATAGGGCACCAGCTGGGGAGGTGGAAGAATGAATAAAACTCTTCCACAGGGTTTCCTCTAGATATTCCAAGAGGACACCTTAGCTCTGGCTGAGGTGGGAACCTTCAACCTCAGGCAGTGTCCATTAGGCAAGTTGTAACTTTGGTGAAGTGGCAGGATTTCTGCCTTCTGTTTATTGAACACTGTGGTAAACTCCAGGTACTCAGTGAGAACCTTAGCTGAGCCCACTGCTTACCTCTCTGGAAGCGTTGGGGGTTGGAGCATACCACAGAGCACAGTCAACCCTGAAAAGGAATTAGGGAAGCATTTTCACTAGGAAGTGGAAGAGCACTGTCTTTGATTGTCAGCTGATTAGAGGCTTGTGGGTATCAAGGATAATTGGCAAATGCAGGGCATAGATTACCATGAACTTCTTGGTTTCCTGGTGGCCACCATCCATCTGATATGTGATGGGCCCACAAAGAGAGGGGTGATGTGTGAATGGTGTAAAGGAGCTCAGGAGAGATGTTGCAGAAGATAGGAATTCAACAACCCTTGACAAATTCCTGGTTAGTGAAGTTACTAGATGCCCCCAAGCTGAACAATGTCTCTTACAGAGGCTGGGCATGACAGGGTGCTGGAGGTGGAGGGGAAGACAAAGTGGAAGACCTTACTGGTTAGCAGTTGTCAGGATACTAGCAGAGCGGCTCACGGTTAGGCAGAATGGAATATGGAGCCTTTCCATGTCTGTCATTTCCTGACACAGAGGGGCATCCGTCACTGTCTAAGCAACACACAGCAAAAATCCCTTGATTCCCTGCAATACAGGCAGAGTCCTAGAGCCCAGGACAATCTCTTTTCATTGGTGGAGATGCAGGGGTCACATTTGCTCAATCTGCATCAGCTCAGGCTCCAGCAGATTGATTGGAGTCACAAAGGATGGAAGGGTCTGGTTCCACCAGGGTGTAGTGATGCACTTGTTTTCCTGGGCTCATTCCATTATCTGATAACCATAATCTAATTCTAATGCACAGATCAATCAGGGTCCCTAGCCTAGGCAGAGGTTCCAACTGAAATAATTGGTCCTTAAAAGGTTTGTTGAGCCTTTGCCAGAAGTGATGTCACCATGTGGTCTCATTCCAGGAGGTATCAGCCATGTATAGAAATTCAGCTGCATATCTGGTGACAGCTGACTTGGATGGTGGAGAGTGGACTTGCCAGAACACTTGGTGCACAGCTTCTGCAGTGTGCTGTCTGGTATGGCCATTAAAAATGTATGTCATTGCCTGAATAAAAGCTTTCAAACGCTTGAGAAGAAGGCTAGATGCCTTCAAATTGAGGAAGCCTCCACCAGTGAAAGCCCTGGCCCAGCTGAGTTACTCTTTAGACTATAGCAAGAGCATCCCCGCTTACTCTTATAACTCCAGCTCAGAAATGACTTGTTTACTGACAGCTGGCAGCTCCTTTTATTTTGACTTGGTGGGCCTTGATTGGCTATTGGCCTCCTGCTTTTCCACCTGCTGGAGGACTAGAGCTTGCTGATATTCAAAATGGCTGCTCTTTTCATCATAGATAACCATTTCATGAGTGGAGCAATCACTAAGAGGCTACTGAGGCCCAGCATCCACTCTTTGCCCCATCATTGTCTCTTGCTATAAAATGTAAATTTGTTTTTTACCAGGGTAACTCCACTGAAGTCAATGACTTTTAGGCATGAGGGCCTGATTCTGATCTCACTGCAACTCCACGGATTTCAGTGGAGTTATTGTAAGATCAGAGACAGGCTTTTAGTAAATGTTGAACCAGGCCCCTTAGAAATCAATGGGTCAGTCAAAGGTGCAGGAAGTCGGAGGTGCGGCAATGTTCCTTTTAATTTTTTTCCATCCAAGGGCAAAATAAATTTTGTTATGCACACCAGTATGTGAGCAGATGTGCATCACCAGTAGAAACACATGCTGTTGTCTTTGGGCACTCTGCTAATCCAATGATGGCATGAGAATCTCTCCTGGGTGGCTGCCCAAGCACTCAGCTTGAAGGGAACACTAGGTTTTGCATCTGGCTTCCTTGTGCTCAGGTACTGGCCTCACTGCTGACCTGCCGCTGGCATTAGCAGCCACCCCTGGGTCCTGCTGCCAGCCGTCTCCAGTGTCCAGATCACTGGCTCTGGAGGTGCCATTGCTGTTTGGGGTCCTGCTGCTGGCTGGGGGCTTCAGCGGTGGCTAGGTGGCTAACTTGGACAGACTGGACACCATTATCACAATTAGCATGAAGTCTGGGAGAGTTGGCAGTCCTAGGTGTGACTGTAGGTTGGAGTGATGAGAGGTGCAAATGGCTGGGGGGATGCAGCTCAACACCCATACCCCAGAAATAGTTCTAGCACCTCTAAAGTCAATAATCAGTAGCAAAATGCTCCCTACAGGCTCAGGGTTTAGATTTCAGTAGAATTGTTGCTATAAGCCTAGTGTTTGGGTTTAGAGAATCCCACTGTCAAAATTTCCTGAAGATCTTGTTTCTAAGTGTCTCAATCAGCAGTAGTTGCCAAGTCAGAGATTTTTTTTTCTATATCTGTAAACAAACCAACCTTACGAAGAGTTGGGCCTGAACCAATGGCACAGATCTCAATCTCTCCACACTTGGAAAAACGTTTATCTGAGACTACACTTGGCAGCTGCCCTTTTTATCCCAAACTGGCTGAACCAAGACCTTGGATCTGAATGCAACAAACTTTGAAAAAATTTGGATCCAGATCCAAAGATTGAATCGAGAGTCTGTCTCTTAAAAAAATACCATGTAACAGGGTAGCAACATTGGCCTGAAATACCTCCCTACCCTTTAGTTAGTGTTGAATCTAATGGGAAAGGGTTAAGTATGTTCTGCTGACTCACCAAAGCACGAGGGGTTTTACCACAATGGAAGCAGGAGCTGCTTTCCAGAGACGGAAGGGAACTAGGTTCTGAGCAGCTCTGAAGCAGGCACTGTAGGAGCCTCCAACCTGAAGAAAAGGCTCAAAGTAGATTATATGAAGATTCTGGTTGTGTTTTTATGTTGTTGTTTAATTTCTTTAACAAAACCAAACACCGGGAGGGGGAATTTCTGGATCTGCAATGAGGAGATTTGGTTTCAGAGCAGATTAAGGCACCTGCAACCAACTTAGTACTCTTCTGTGTTTTGAAAGAGTTAAAAACTTGTTTTGTAAAAAAGCACTTGTTTTGCATGTACTCTGAGTGTTGCAAGTAAGTGGGAAATGACCCCCTAGCCTTTTGTGGTTGCTTGCATTTACCACAGCTTCTTGCTATCAAATATCCTTGCAGTATCAGAATTGTGAGATGAGGAGAGAGAAACTTACTGAGCAACTGCGGCTTCCTGCCATCATCTCCTGTCTGCAAGTCAGAATGCACTGGCAGAAGAGATGTTTCTAAAGTGGTGATGGGAAGCTGTGGTCTCTCAGGCACAATGCAACTGAAAAACACGAGCTCATATTCTGAAAGCAGGAAAAGAAATATTTAACTTGATCTTGTGCACTATCTGCTTTATGACAATTTCCAAGTTGCCTGTAACATCTCTGAGGCAGCCAAATTTAACTGTCAGTTAAATAAGATGTATTTATGCAAAGATGCATAGAAAATAGCATCTTTAAGAAGCTTGCTAAATAGGGCTCTTCCTATCAAATTCTTCCTGGAGAAGCTGTCAAACCATTATTGTGATGTAAGCATAACCTGCTTGGCAGAATGTGCCTCTGTACTACATTGTTAGGGCATCAGAACAGCCATTCTTAGTCAGACCAGTGGTCCATCTGGCCCGGGGGTCTGCAACCAAAATAGCGAGAAGAGCCACTTTTTCAAATTCAGTTACAAAATCAATGCTTCCAGAGCTGCAATGCATGCGGACATGAGACAATCCTTAATAAATAACATCACACCATACATTTTTGTAACCCCTATTTTAAGAACAGCACACACAATGATCTGTACCAGTTAGAAATTTTAAGTTACTTTCACGCCTGGGTTGGAGAGCAAATGAGGACAAGGAAAATGCTGCGCCTGGGGACAGGCTCTGAAGCAGGAAGGAGCGATGTTCGTATCAACCTTCCACACCAATGTTTCTAGCCTTTTTTTTATGAGGTATCACTTTTTAAAAAAATTATGAGTACCCCCATCACCCCCCCTTTAACCCAATCCCCCTCCCCTCCTCCAGAGCCAGGCACTCCAGCCCCTCCCCCACTTTAATCCAATCCCCCTGCCCTCCTCCAGAGCCAGGCATCCCCAGCCCACCCCCGCCCCACTGTAATCCAGTGCAATCGACTCACTGGAGCTGCTGCCGCCATGTGCTTCTCCCTTAAAGTGCTGGGGAGGGATGCAAGCACAGAGTGATGCACAGTGCTCCCATAGCTCAGAGCATTTTATTCCCTAAATGGCTGCATGCAACTCGGGCGCGTGTACCGCCTGGACTTCTCTCACACTGTGGGGTCAGCAAACTGTCAGGGGAGTGGTGTGCCTGCCTGTGGCAGCTCGGTGGCCTGGCCTTGCCCAGGGGCTCTTGTCAGGGGGGCTTGTGGACAGCCCTAGAGTAGTCAGTGGTGGCAGAGTCCGGAGCTGCAAATGACTCATTAAAGAGCCACATGTGGCTCTGAGCTGCAGGTTGCCAGTATGCAGTTTCCGACATTGACTCGTGTCAGGTGTTTCAGAAAAATTGAACAGAACAGTGGCAGAGAGATAGCCGTGTTAGTCTGTGTTCTATCAAAACAAAAAAGCAGTCATGTAGCACTTTAAAAACTAACAAAAACCTTTATTAGGTGATGAGCTTTTGTGGGGCAGACCCACTTCTTCAGATCATAGCCTTACCAGAGCAGTACAGCTTACAAGTTTACAAGTACCTAAAAGAGGGTTACAAGGAGGAGGAAGAAAATTGTTTTCCTTGGCCTCTGAGGATAGGACAAGAAGCAATGGGCTTACACTGCAGCAAAGGAGGTTTGGTTGGACATTAGAAAAACTTCCTGACTGTCAGGGTGGTTAAACATTGGAATAAATTACCTAGGGAGGTTGTGAAATCTCCATTGCTGGAGATGTTTAAGAGCAGGTTGGATGGACGCCTGTCAGGGATGGTCTAGATGGTACTTGGTCCTGCTGAGAGGGCAGGGAGCTGGACTTGATGACCTCCCCAGGTCCCTTCCAGTTCTAGTGTTCTACGATTCTAAGATTCATTTGCTGTTTCACCTGTAACACCTTTCTCTGGACTACTGTTGTCCTTCAGAACTGTCCCTCCACCCAGTGCACATGTTGCGACTGCTCTCTGTGCTGTGTAGCCAACTCCCTAATGAGTTACAGCCCACTGCTGCACCCTCTCTCCCATCCAGACCCCTCTCACCTACCCCTGACCCACTGGGGCTAGAGAGAGGAACAAGCCTGCGGCAGGTTCTTCAGGGCTTGGTGCTGCAGACTCTGGAGGGGCTCTGGCCCCACCCCTACAGCAGGGACTTGGGAGGAGGCCTCTGACCTCACAGGAGTTCCAGGGGATCCTCATTCCCACACAATACAAGACTCCAGCCCTGGCCCTGTGATGCAGCAGATGCTCAGAGGTGGGGGAGGTCTGGCCCCGTGGGAGGTCCGGGAGGCCTTGGCCCCACACCATACAAGGCTCTGGCTCTGGCACTGTGAGGCAACAGGGGCTCAGGGTGCGGGGGTGTGCTCCCACACTGCACAGGGCTCTGGCCCCAGGCCTACAGCAGGAGCTGTCCCAGTAGGGCTCCAGCCCCCAAGTTCCCTACAGGACTCCATCCCTGGCCCTGTGACACAGTAGGGGTTGAGGGGGGAGGTTCAGCCCTTGCACCAGGCAGGGTGATGGCCCAAGCCCGCACCCAGTTCTGGGTGCACCCCAGCCCTGGGCACACCTTTCCCATCCCAGAGCTCCGGCCCCAGCTTGACCACACACCTGAGCGAGGCTAGGGCTGGTTTTGTCATTCCAGTGGGGCAGCAGGTGGTGAGTGGTATTTTGAAAATGGTTGTGGTGGCAGCGGGAGAAAAAGGTGGCGGAACACCGTTCTGCTGTAAAAAAAGCCCTGATTCAACTCATTTAATTATTTTTACTTTTATTTGTGTGTTTGAAACCTGTTTTTTTTGGGGGGTGGGTTTTATTTTTTAAAAAAGCAAACTAGCTCACTAAACATGAACTTTGCCTGCATAAATAAAGCCATCTGGATTGTTGGCTAACCATCTGGATTGTCTAAAGATTACTGTCTCCTGAGTATTACTCACAAGCTGACGTGATCAGCCCTCCACCGTCCCTTGTGGTTTTTAAGAGCTTTCCCACGGCATTGTGATTTTAATTGTTTTATCTGTTTTTCTTTTTGTAAAAATTTGCTGGTTTAATCAACGGTGCTTTTTTTTGGGCTGTGCCTACGATATCATGAGGCTTGAGCAGATAACAACGACTGATTTCTATTGAGGGTAGGAAAAGAGAGATAAAGTGAGGGCAAAAGAATCCTTTGGCGTGCTTTGATTCCAATTCATTTCTGGCCTTGGTCACAACGCACTCCAGGTTGGCCCAGAGATTGATCTAAACTATACCAGCTATTAATGCCCAATAGAATGGGCTGCCTGCCTATTAGGGGCTTCACGGCCATTCCAATTCTTCCCCAGATCTTAATCCAAGGGCTTTAGTGGGTGAGTGGTATAGGATGGGACTCCCCAGCTAGGGCTTTTCATTGTCCGTGGATGAGGCCCAATCATCTAGAACCTAGTCCTGTGTTTCTAAGCTTTACTATTGGTGTCCTCAGTATTAAAGGTTGAAGAGTGACTAAACTTCTGCTGTGCCTCTGCATCACAGAGACAACGTTTTCCACTGGGGCCTCTAGTAATGCCTTGCCAAAAGGGTTCATCCTCATCCAGAGTTCAACTACTCCACTTTCTGGAGAAAATGTCTCATTTCTTGTCTAGGTTGCTGATAAATAAAAGGAAGCAAACTACTGGAGCAATTGCATTCTGCTTGTTCAGTGTCTTAGGAAATCTCTTCAGGCAGCTTTAGAAAAATCAATCCTATACGAATAATGAGCAGTCCTATAGCACCTTAGAAACTAACTTACTGGTTCAGCCCTCTGTCGTGCTAGCTCCCATTTAGGGAAACAAATTAAATTTGGCTGGAGGTAACGACCATATCTACATGAGAAGCCTCTGTTGACAGAAGCGATTGTGGGAAGAGATTTCCCCACAAAACTTCTGTCAACAGATTGCATCTACCCATAAAAGCAGATCAAAAGAGCAATCTACTTTGTCAACAGAGAGCAGCCCAGAAAGCCTGGCCCTCTTGTGACAGAATGGCTGACCGGAAGCTCTGCAGACAGGGCTGCCTGGTGAACCAGAGGCCTTGTCTGTTGACAAAAGGGCCCCAGAGCATCTACACAGCTGTTATGTCGACAGAACACTGTCGAGACAGGCATTATACCTGAATAGGGAGAGGTATAACACTGCCAGCAGATGTGCTGGGTTTTGTAGACAAACTATCGACAAAGTGCAATTACTGTGTAGACGCTCTGCATTTTTTCCAGCAAAAGCTCAGTTTTGCTGGGAAAAGCTGCCCGTGTAGATGTGACCAACCTTTCCCTAACTGGAGAAGGAGAAATAGCTGCCCTTTAATTAGGCTGGGGCTGTATAAAAGTGTCAGAGGAGGGAAGCCAAAGGGGCAGCAGAGAGGGAAAAGGCAGGGAAGGAGTGTGTTCTTCCTGCCAACTGTACATGGTGAAACACTGTGGGAACAAACCTGTGAGTAAACTACATTGGTGAATAACCCGGGGTCTCAGAATGACTTTGTGGACCCAGTAGAGACAGGAGCCAAAAGGTCCCTGAAGCACTCTGCTATGGTGGGTGTGCACGTGTGCTTTGGAGGTGAGTCTGAGTTATGGTAGAGGCCTAACTACAAACTAAATCTACTTCACTATAAACCAAATGATATTATACCCTTGTACACAAGAAGGGAGTTCAAATGCACAATGATGCACTTTTTCCAGTTGGAGGTCCTGGTCCATAGATTCCTGTTTAGATATGAAGGGGACTGGGCATTTTGGTGATGGACAGCTCTTTCAGTCCATAGGTAAAAAATCACATTGAAATACCCATGAACTGTGATAATTCCTGAGTGGAAATGGCTCGATTGGGCTGTAAGCCCTCTATTAAGCTGCTATTTATTGATGGACAAAGATTTTCTTACAGCCCTATTAATTTTAATACTTTTTCAAATTCTACCATAAAAATTGGCATGTGTGACTTCCATTCAATGTGATCTAAATATTTCTACAAGGTCAACTCCATCTGTGAGCAGGTACCAAAATTCAAAGAAATCAGGAAAATATTTTTCCTAACATGCAAATATTTTTCAATCACCTTTTTGGAAAAGAGCAATTTAACCCACAAAATTTGCATTACACCCATGTAATAAGTGATCTTGTCAAAATGAATAATATGGAAATCCTGTGCACTGGGAATATTCGTTTTTCTCAATGCATCACACATTTTTCCATTGGTTGTTACATTCTTGCACTAATTCAGTTTAGAAGAGAAGTACAAATGTAGGGTGCATCTACATTTGCATGCCTCTTTCAAAAGAGGCATGCAAATGAGGGAAATTGAAAATGCAAATGAGGTATGATTTACATATCTGCCACCTCATTTGCATATTCCTCTTTCCAAAGAAGAAAAGCAATGTAGACACTGCTCTTTCGAAAGTAAACCCCATCTTCAAAAGAATCCTTCTTCCCTCTTTTTATGGGAAGAAGAGGATGCAGCTCTAGGACACAGCACCCAGGAAACCCATGCCGCAAAAGCAATCAAACCCAAAATAAATCTGCCTCTTTCTGGCCAAAAGATTTGCACAGAAAGGGCTCATCAGGTAAGCCCTCTTTATCAATGAAAGGTTGATATGCACAATAGTGCCCCCCATGTAATAAGTACTTACACTGGGCTTGATCATAAATAGATGAGATTTTATTAAGAATAAACAGTAGGATTTAAGTAGTGTGTCTACACTAGCCAAAAACTTCAAAATAGCCATGCAAATGGCCGTTTCGAAGTTTACTAATGAAGCGCTGAAATACATATTCAGCACCTCATTAGCATGCGGGCAGCCGCGGCACTTCGAAATTGATGTGGCTCACCGCCGCGCGGCTCGTCCAGATGGGGCTCCTTTTCGAAAGGCCCCCACCTACTTCGAAGTCCCCTTATTCCTATAAGCAGATGAGAATAAGGGTACTTCGAAGTAGCCGGGGTCCTTTCGAAAAGGAGCCCCATCTGGATGAGCCGCGCGGCGGCGAGCTGCATCAATTTCGAAGTGCCGCGGCCACCTGCATGCTAATGACGTGCTGAATATGTATTTCAGTGCTTCATTAGTAAATTTTGAAATGGCCATTTGCATGGCCATTTCGAAGTTTTTGGCTAGTGTAGACACGGCCTATAAGTGAAAAGAGATTTAAGTAGTTACTAAAAATACATAGCCAGGGTTAACTTCCCTAAGGCTGTGTCCACACTTTGAGATAAAATTGAATTTAAAGGAGTTAGCTTGATATTAAAATGTCACTGTTTTCACAGTTAATACCATTAGCTCAATTTATTGAGCCATAATACCAATAATAAACTGTCGATATTATGGGAAGGGTATAGTGTCAATTTCCAATTTAAAATCTCAAATAAAGGCTAGTGTGGAAGTGCCATGTCCTTAATTTGAATTTATTAGTCTCCAGAAGTGTCTCATATGTGTCGCACAAAGCTACGTGGTGACCCTCTACATATGGCCACTTACTTGTACGCTGCTCTCCATCCATGTATGCAGGAAGGTCACATGAAGCCTGCGAATTTTTGATTGAATTAGAATTTGAATTGGAATTCAGCTGTGCCCAGCTCTGCAAAGATGAAGGGTGCCCATAATGAAAAAATTCCTTTGCCCATTGCATTGCACCATGTCAGTAGCCATCGCACCACATCGGTAGCAATTGCATTGTTACCCATCTCCTGTGATCACAAGCATTCAGGATAGTGATCTGCTTAGTACCTCTCAGAGTTGCAAGACAGCCCCAGTGGGGACCCACCAGTAGCTTCTGGATCTTCTTGTGATTTGGGGAGACCAACTGGTGGCAAAGAGACTTCAGGCGGCCAAAAGAAACACAGCAATCTATGATTAGCTGTCGTGCAAGGTGGCTGCCTGAAGTTACTCCTGGGACTCAATGCGTTGCTGGGTGAAGATGAAAGAACTCTGGAAAGCATATCAAAAAGTCCAGGAAGCCAACCAGAGGTCAGGGCAGCTCCATATACATGTCACTATTATGACAGCTGCACATGCTTATGGGGAGCGATCCCCTGCCATGGAGCTTGGTCTGAATTATGACACTTCTGGAGACCCTGGTATGGAGTTCAGGGTGAGCCCAGAAAAGCTGACTGCCCCACAGGAAGAGGGCAATGGGGAGGAGGAAGGGGGCAATGAGAAGGGGCCTGAGGAAGTTCTTCCAGACAGCCAAGAACTCTTCACCATTGATCTGGAACCGGTCCCCTTCACAGCATTCCCCTCCTCTGTGGTCCCCTCCAGGCCAGACCCCTCCACAGCGGTCCTCTCCATGCTGGTCCCTGAGCCCCCTGGACAAACCTGTGTGTGTGTGAGTATTTATTCTGCATGCTAGAAGTGGGTTGGGAGTGGGTATAGGTAGAGGGTTGTGTACAGGTACAGGCTTGCTATGGTTCTGTGCCCTTCAGAACAGTGTGTTAATGTTTCTTGGGATGGAGCGCTTCTCCTTTCTGGAGGTCTTCTCCGAGGCCTCAGGCAGGCATACTTATATTTTTTTCACAAGGTTCTTGGGCAGTGATGACTTTTTGCGGCTTCCATGGTAGCCCATCTTGCCATGCTAGGCACTGAATAGCGATCTGGTGTCCTGGCGCCACACAGCATTTTAGCAAATTTTCCAGGCTTTCGGTCATACAACATGAGTAGGTGTTCTTTCTCCATATGTTAGTTTTAACAGGGTGATGTCTTCACTGGCAACCTGCAGAAGCACAGGAATTTGCATCAGACTTTTTTTTTTAACATGCTTCCTGCCCCTTTACATTTGCCTGCAGCAGCTGGCGTGTGCTCTGTTTCCCATCCCTGAACACAGTTTGCAGCCTCTGCAGGGCTTCTTCCTCCCATGTCCCTTTACAGCCAGCATTTTTTATTTTTCTGGACTCCCCCATGTCGCACAGCTGCTGGGGCCTCTGGGGCAGAGACCCCTCCTCATGTCCATTTTCAGCTAGCATTTCTTTTCATTTTTCAGCACTCCCCTGTGACATGCAGCTGCTGGGCTCTCTGTGTCATCTCCACCCCCCATGCCCCTTTCCAGCCAGTATTTATTTTCATTTTTCAGGAATCCCCCACACCCTGCAGATACTGTGCTCTGATGGGCGTCTCCCCTCCCATGTCCCTTTCCACCCAGCATTTCTTTGGATTATTTATTGTTTTTCTTTTTTACATTTATTTTATTGTACATTGACCCCACCCCCACAAGCAGCCATCCATGAGGCTATAATAGAACCCTGCCCCACCATCCTCTCTACACAGCTTGATCACTGGGGAGGAATGCTCCAGGAACAGCTGAAATTTTTTTCCCCTGACCCAGGACACCCCCAGGACACCTGCCTAGGACACCTATTGGCTTCCCCTGCTTTGCAACCTTCTCCTTCCCACGAAAAGTGGATAATTGCTAATAGTTTACCATGTCCAGAAAGAAATGTGCTGAATACTGGTAAATGATGAATTGTGAAATGCACGCTAACTATCCCATACTTAATAAGCCTTTAGTAACCTGCAAAAAGGCAACTTTCCCTGATAGTAGACACAGAAACCCATTCATTTAATTTGAAAGCACATTATGTAACAGTATCTTAATTTTGACCTTCACTTTCCAGGTGCAATGCCCAGCATGGGAGAGAGGAACAGAAGGAGAAAGAGATGCAAGCAGGATGTTATCCTGCAGCACATGGAGAAGAATGAAGCAAAGCACACAAAGCTGACAAAGGACACTGCTCAGTGGCATTATAGTACAGCTCAGTGGCGTCAGTCAAGCTGAGTTTCAGCAGAGAATACTGGACTTGCAGCAGCAGCAAGCGGCAAAGCAGAGTGAGGCCACGGCAAAGCTCACAGTGGCAATTACGGAGCAAACAGAGGTCCTGCGCTCCATGCTGCAGCTGCAGAGGGACTCACAACACAGCAATGCAGGAGCCAATACCTGTTTCCCAAGGTCCCCTCAGGAGAGGACACTCCCACCGCATCATTGCGGTCCATAAATGTGGGGAGGGAGGGCAAGGATACCTGCCACTCCAGCCCCCAAGGGCCACTGCAAAAGGCTATCCAAGCACCCTTGAGAAGGCTCCTTTCCCCTGCCCCTGAAACCTCTCCTCCCCCCATATAAAATCATTCCTTTGAGCTCAGTATGATTTTGTGGCATGCAGGAGTGGTAGGTAACACAGATCATACTGAGGGTTGGGGGTGGGCTGAAGTCACAGCTGCCCACCGCTATGCCCAGGTCTGCAGAGGACACGCGGGTGACAAAACCAGGCAGGCTGGAGGAGGACTGAAGGCAGAGTTGCCCAGCGATACTCCCAGGTCCACAGCAGACATGCGGCCAATGGAACCGGGTGGGTTGGGAGAGAGCTGGAGGTACAGCTGCCCACCGATACTCCCAGGTCCACAGTGGTCACAGGGCTGACAGAACCTGGCAAGTTAGGGGAGGGCTGAAGGTACAGCTGCCTGCCACATGCAATCTATCACCCTTCCACCAAGTAAAAGCATTCATTCATTATGACACTGTATGATTTATTGGCATTATGTCAGAGAAATACATCAGTAGCATGTGCGATACAGATCATTCATGAAGCTATGTTTTAAAGCATCCCTTATTGCTGCTGCCTCCACATGGTTACTGGTGGGGGGTTGTGTAGGCGGCTGCAAGTAAGCCCTGCCTATGGCCTCAGCTTCGGAATTACAGATGGACAGGAAAGTCTTCTGAGTGGATTCAAATATGTTGTGCAAAATAGCGCACGCTGTAATAACGGTGAGGACATTAGTTTCAGAAAGGTCCAAACAGGTCAATAAGCATCTGAACCTCACCTTTACACAGCCAATGGTGCATTCAACCACCATACTGCACCTGCTGAGTCTGTGATTGAAGTTTTCCTTGCTGGGGTCCAGTGCTCCTGTGCAGGGCTTCATAAAGCAAGGGAGCAGAGGGTAAGCAGGGTTGCCCAATGTAACAATAGGCATTTTCATGTTGCCAATTGTGATTTTCTGATCAGGGAAAAAAGTTCCATCCAGGAACTTTCTGTCCAGGCCACAATTTTGGAATATGCATGAGTTGTGAACCCTCCCTGACCGTGCAACATTGATGTCAAACAACCTTTGTGATCTACCGAACCCTGCAATACTATTGAAAATTACCCCTTTTGGTTTATATATTCAGAGGCCAGGTGGTCCAGGGCCATGATGGGGATGTGCGTGCCATCTATTGCCCCACCACAGTTAGGAAACCCCTGGGCAGCAAAGCCACCCACTATAGCCTGTACATCTCCAGGGTCACAGTCTTTCTGAGGAGATGCTGACAGATTGCATGGGCTGCCTGTAGAACTGCCCACCCTGCAATCGTTTTCCCCTGACTGGTAACTGTTGGGCATTGCCAACTTCCACAGTGCGATTGCCACTCACTTTTGAACTGTTAAAACCCACCCCATTCTCGTGTTGTTGTGCCAGCACATCACAAAGGTCCATAAAAGTGGACTTGCATGTGCGAAAGTTCTGCACTCATTGTTGGTTATCCCAGGACTCCAAAACAGTGTGGTCCCACTAGTGTGTTCTGGTCTCATGAGTCCAAAACTGCTGCTCCACTGTCACCAATGCATCCAGAGCAGTCAGCAGCTCTGAGTTCTTGGACCACAGTTGGGAGATTTGCTCTTCCAAACCATTGTCGTGTCATCATCATCATCACCATTATGATACTGAACCATCACTGGGCTTTATAATTGAAGGAAAAATGGCTTGACAGTCAGTGCAGTTGCCGAAACGATGTGGGCTATGAGTTGAAGCATTTGGGGACCCATGCTTGTGCTGGAATGCCACAGCAGGAAATGGTGCGACCTCCAGTTCATTTTCATGTGGTTACTGGTGCTCTGAATCCTGGGACAGTGCTTTGCATTCTTGGATTCAAACATGAAATGCCCAGAAGCAACCTGGGCTAGGGCACTGTGGGATAGGTACTCACAATGCAATGCTCACACTGTTGCACTTGCACAGGGAGATAGGGATATGGAAACTCAACATGGAAAAAAGGTGGGTCAAATTTCAAGAAGCCTTTTGGGCACTTAATTTGAATTCATATTAATGATGTTAAAATACAATTTATTAAAAATTGAATATATCTCATAGTGTAGATGCAGCCTTAGAGTTATTGCACACAGATTCTTACCTTAAAGAACTGTTCTCATGTCAGATAAAATCTTCTAACCAGAACTGTTCTTTTCCTCTGATATTGGTCAACAGCCTTTCATAGCTCTTTGTTTCCTTCTAGGGTGGGTCAGGTAGATTCCAAAGCAGGCTGAAGACCAAAAGATTCATAACTTCCCATTTCTTTAACAAACTTTTTCATAGACTGGGAAACTTTTGATATACATGCCCGTCCCCACCGCACCAGAAAAGCACTGGATAAAGATGGTTTTCAGTACCAAGTGGTATGGGTCACATGTTTACAAGTCATTAAATTTCTCACTCAGTCATTAGATTTGGGGCACCAGTAATGGGTGTCATTGGATGTGACAGATCTCTTCTGAGACACCTCTGGTCTTCTGGGAAAAAATCTGCAGTGTGGCCCAAGCCATACAAGAATAATATATGCACAAAAATAGAATATACAGATCCAACAGACTGTAACATTAACATTGATAGCTTACATAAGATATTTTATCCAAAGCATCTCTGATTTATGCATATTTATATTCACAAGACAAATCAGTAACACTCCCACCTCAAAAAATACAGCAGTTCACCACAGTAGATAATGATTTACTGGTATATGGCAGCAAATTCCACCTATTGAACATACAGTGCCTTTTATTTATTCTAAATTTACCTGTAATTTTAGAATATCTGTTTTCACATTAGGGTTATGTCTACATGGTGCCATAAGCTTGAAATAAACTATGCAATTTTGCACTACTCAAATTGGGTAGCTTATTTCCAGTAGATTTTGAAATGGGCTATTTTGGCATATGGGGTTGTCCAAACGATGGCACATGCCAAAATAAAACCCTATTTCGAGGCATTGCTGTATTCTTCCTGCAATGAGGTGTACAGGGATGCCGGAATAGTGTGCCTGTTATCCTGAAAACTTGAAACTTGCTTAGATGTGGGCAGCTATTTTGGGATACAAAAGTATCCCGAAACAGCACCCGCAATGTAGACCTAGCCCAAGGCATAGTACAAAAGGAGTGACTGATCAGTTTTTGCTATACCTCTCAACTTTAAATACTTCAATCACTTCCCTGACTCCCCATTCTCTTTTCTCTCTTCTAGCAAATGTGCAAAAGATATGTACATTTTCACTTCTAGTAGGTGTATTATCCCGCTCCTTTTATATATATTCTTACTGAAAGTTGGTTTTATTGATACGCCCTTGCCTTGATGCTTCAATGTCTTTTACAGTTATTTATTCCTGGTTACAGTCGGTATAAAATATTATCATTCTGACCTCGGTATGCTTTACCTCATTTTGTAATAGATACAAGTGAAGAATTAGGTTTTTCATTTTATATTCAAGTCTAGTGTCATACTTTAACTTTGAAATGCTTCACCTGAATATAAGTCCTGACAGAAAGGAATCTCCATGTGGTTTCCCGCACAGCAATCCTGCAAGTTTTCCCTTCAAGGAGAGAGGAAATGCAGTTTAGCTCATGTGGAATTTACATTGAGTAAGGAGTTTCAGTGTTATGCATGTAGGGATGGAAGCCATCGAGCCACAGAGACAAAATCTGTTTGCATGGATTGGCGCCAGCAAAAGCTGTCTTGCAACAGATTGGATCCCCCTGTGACAGGTAGCAGCTATTTTGAATATCCAGAGGGCATTACAATTGCATTAACTTAATTTTATATCATTACTCCTAGAAATCAGGGCTACCAAAGAAAACAGTGCAAACATGAAGAAAGAGAGATATAGAAAAGACATTATTCAAGTACCTCTTGCTCTTAATTCTAAAGATTCAAGTAAAAATTTTCAAAAATGATTCATGATCTTGGATGCTCAATTTGAAACATATTATCAAGAAGTGCTGAGTATTCATTCTTTGAAAGTCAGGCCAACCTAAGATGTTCCAAGTTGGGCTCACAAAATCACTAATCCCTTTGAAAACTTGGCTTCAGATTTCAGATTTCTCAGAACTCTTTGAAAACTTCTCTCCAACTAAACTCATATTTACAATAACCCAATGCAATGCTAATTCATGAGAATTTCCTTCCTAGCATATATAAACATATAAATCTATAGATACAGTAGGCACAAACTTCTCTCTAAATAACTTTTGCTGTTATGCAATGAGGCTCTAATCCTGCAAGAAATTCAATGCAGGTGGACTCCTGCACCCTCACAGAACTCCCCATTGAAGAAGGACCTTGCAGTTAAGATAAAAGTTCTTTCCCCGCTAAATAGTTATAAAACTATTTCTTGTGATTTTGACTGCAATATCTTTTTCAGATCCAGGAATTTAAATGGTGTTTGTTAGCTCTATTACGTACGTCTTACAAAATGCCTCTTTCAGTGAAGTCAGAAAAAACCGATCTGTTCTAAGAGTGATCTTTCTGATAAGGATAAATGATCAACACATAAAACTTACCATTAGTAGGAATGAGTACGTTGTGTCATCATTTACATCTGTGCAAAGCAGACAGGCGGGTATAACCTGGAAGATGTTGAAAAGTTCACCTACCTGGGAAGTATTATGGGCATAGATGGAGGAAGAGATAAGGATATCAATGCAAGGATAGAGAAAGCAACAGCTGCATTCAAGACTCTTCGTCCCATGTGGAGTTCACAAATAATATCTGTGAAGACAAAACTGAGGATCTTCAACACAAATGTGAAGAGTGTGCTCTTGTATGGATGCAAGACCTGGCGTACTAAAAAGCCTTCAGATCACAAGTTACAGACATTCATAAACAGATGCTTGAGGTACGTCGTTCGCATCAAATAGCAAGACTTCATCACAAATGAGGAACTTTGGAACAGAGCAAGACAAGAACTAATTGACATTCAAATCAAGAGAAGAAAGTGAGGATGGCTAGGCCACACTCTCAGAAAACCATCATTCAGCATAGTCCATCAAGCTCTCACATGAAACCGTCAAGGAAAACTCAAAAGTGGAAGAGATCGGACAATGTAGACAAGATCTACTGAGACTGAAGGACAACAACTGGAGTACTCTTGGAGCCAGGTAGAAGTTTTGTCCTTGTCCTAAGACAGAGTGAAGTGGAGGAGACCTGTAGATGACCTATGCTCCAGTTGGAGGACAAGGCTTAAGTAGTAGTAGGAAAGCAGACAGAAAATGCTATCTAGACAGTTTGTTAAATTGCACAGGTGTAAATGAATATACAAAGCGCAAGGAAACGGAAAATACAGTACTGTGTGCTCTTCTGGAGACTCTTGTTGTCTTATTTTTCCTAATATTAGAGTTTTATTGCTGCTTTAGTGTGTGCAGTGTTCTACAGAAGTGGCTTTCTAAGTGAGTTTTTCACAAGAGATTTTACATGCATTGAGTTTCCGTACTGCAACCCCATCCATAGTTTGGAATTTTTTTTCCATCTTGCCATTCATCTGTATTTTCTCCTCTGCTTCTCATTGGGAACATTTTTGTGTGTCACCTCTGTGAAGCTGGTTATTTGTGACATAATTTTCTTTCTTGTTACATATTCTTCTCCCTGAATTATGAACTTCTAAATTATATAGCTTCTATTCCAACATTTGTATGGGCTGGAAATGGAGTAGGGGAAGGGGAAAAAAGAAAAACAAAAGAAACCCTGTACCCAGTTCTTTTCTGAATGACCTATTAAATGTCCAACTATATGCTCATTACCCCTTTACTTTTCTAACAGAATATGGAAAGGCATATACAGTAAATGCTTTCATATCTGGCATTCTATCATCCAGAACTCTCAAATAACTGGCATTTTAACAATAAGTAAATTTTAGTTACATTTTCCATAAGTACAGTATAGTGAAAATAAATCCAAATAAATCCAGCAAATACAGTATGTTTTCAGTATAAAATACTACTGTTGGTAAATAAAGTACTCTGCATGCATTTTTGTTTGTTTCTTAATATCTAATCTTGTTTTTCTTTGGTGTTATGCATTGCTAGTTATACCTCTTTATTGTCCAGAATATTTGAATATCCGGCAACCTCCCAGTCCCAGGGCTGCTGGATATGAAAGTTTATCATAGTCAACTTTATAAACTGTATTGGTAGCATGACTTTTAAGGACCTTTCAACAAGGTTGGGGGACAGCTAGCTCAGTGGTTTGAGCACCGGCCTACTCAACCCAGGATTCTGACCTCAATCATTGAGGAGGCCAGTTAGGGGTCTAGGGCAAATAGATCAATACAGGGAAAAAAATCAGTTAGGGATGGTGCTTGGTCCCACCAAGAGGGCAGGGGACTGGACTCAATGACCTCCAGAGATCCCTTCCAGCTCTATGAGATATGTATCTCTAAATAATCTTAATTTAACATTGGCAGAACCTTGCATTCAGAGATGACTATCTGAGTGGGAACAAACATCACCCGATCTGCCTGAGCAAAATAAACATAAGTCTTATGCTAGGCAGCTTGTAAGACACTTGAATGCCCCTGTTCAACTGATTTTTTAAAACTTACTCCATGATGTGTACTGCTAATTGCATTGGCATGCAGAGGGATCCACCAACACAGGCTGGGAATTTATAAAGTTGTTACATATCTAAAAGAAATCCTTTTGTAGATCAAATTGAAAGCCCTAATTACACAGACAATTTTGCTTAAGTATGCACTCTCAGTTGTGCCTTTTACTTGCATTTCTATGTAATGTGCTTAAAATTAGGCACATGCTGAAATCTTCAAATGTTTGGGGTCTTTAAGGAATTAGGATTATGCAATATATTTATTGATAGGCAAAAGGACTGGTTGTTTAAAGACAAATTCAATATATAAATAAAAGTCTATACTGTTAAAAATCTTTTCTGGAGACATATTCATGTAGCTTGAATTTTCTTATACACATGGATTCCATCTAGCAGAAATGTCTTCACAATCATTAATACTGGCCGGGAGAAATATTAGATCTTACATTTTAAAAAATCAACCGCCACAGAAGACACAAGAGTCCATATAGTATATTAGGTGTGAAAGATAGAAGCAAAAAGCCATGTCCTGAAAAGAGCTCAGGGAAGACAGAAGGATCCTGTACCTGTGCAAAGCCCACTGTCTGGAACGGGGCTTCATATGGGCACATGGACATGCATGGAGTTCACTATAGGCTGTGCATATCAAAGACACTATTTTGATATTTTTTAGTATATGAAATATTTAAATAGTAAAAAACACAGCTTTTTCACTCTGATTTGCCATCTTTAGTATCACAGTACCTAGGAGACCTACTCTTGGACCAGAGCCCCACAACTGTACATACTTTGGGGCAGGATCTATTTTTTGTCATTTTTGTGTAGCACTTAGACATTGATCATGACCCCATTGTGCTTCTAAGTGATATATAATAATAATTTGTATATCTCAGAACTAACCCAGGAGAGCATTATCATTTCCCAAGAAAAACTCAGAGCATCAATTTTGAGCGGATACCAAACATGATAAAATTCAGGCTTCTTTGGGTTTTTCCATGACTTGGACTTCATTTGAACACAAGCTCTAACAAGGGCACTAGTGCAGTGCTTTCCCATTCACCATGCCAATTATTCCTTCATAATAAGTGCACTAAATAGCCTCTAGGTGGCACATTAATTCTTTTACTTTTTATTTTAAGATGTTTTGTTCCCTTTAGCAAAATGATTCCTACAACAAGAATTTTTTAGTTAGGAGACAGACTCTCACACTATGCAGAAACTTTAAAGAACTTGTAACTTCCTCTATTTCCAGATGATGCAATGTCTGTTAAGTTTATTTTTATGGAAACATTATTTCCTTTGTGGTTAAATGTAAGACAGGACTACCTCAAGTTAAAGCAACAAACAGAAAACAAAATTAATTAATACAAACAATTACAAAACATAATACTGCAAAGTAAGTAGAAAAGTGCAAAAAAGGCTCAGAAGTGAGTGGTTCTAGGTGCCTGGGATACTTTTCAACACAATTTGGCTTAGGTTAAGTATCTTCTGAAATACTTTTGGTTTTAGTTACATTTGTTTAGATTAAGCATTTAATTCTACTTTGCACCAAGATTTTAATATAGGCAGTGCTTTTTTTGTGCCAATACTTGCCGATACAGTAGTCTCTCAACTTACGCACGGGTTATGTTCCTATGCACGCTTGCATAACTTCAATTTCATGTAAGTCAGGTGGGGCGGCTTTTTCCCCCCAGCGGAACACGCTTTCTGCAGCCAAGGAAGCAGCAGGTGCACTTGGAGCTCCTTTTGGAAGGTAAGTCCTGGGGTTGGGGGGGCAGCTGGGGAGGGTTAAGCCTGGCAGTGGGTTGGGGCCATGGGAGGGGGGAGGGGGTTAAGCCTGGGGTGGGTTAGGGCTGCAGTGGGGAAGGGGAGGTGGATTTGAGGTGGAGCTGTGTGCGGGGGGTAGAACTGGGGTGGCGGGGGGGTTGAACTGGAGCCATAAGTGAGGGTGGGGAGCTAGGCTGCAGAGGGGTTTGAACTGGGACTGGAGGGGTTGAGCCAGAGCCATGTGTGCGGTTGGTGAGCAAGGCTGTGGGGGAGCTGAACTGGGGCTGGGGAAGTTGAGCCAGAGCCATGCAAGGGTGTTGTGAGCCAAGCTATGGGGGGTTTGAACTAGGGCTGGTAGGGACTGACTTGGGGATGCACATGTGGGGCGGGGGTGAGCCAGAGCCATGCCTGAGCGGTGAACTGGGGCCACAGGGGACTTTGAATCAGCGTGGGGGGGGTTGAACTGGGGCCATGTGGGACCAGGAGAGTTGAGCCAGGGATGACAGGTAGTGGGATTTTGAGTTGCGCTTAAATCACGCATTTTGGGTGTTTACTATAGTGAGTACTCATACCTGGCAACCCCAGCCATAGGGCTGGCTTGGGGGATGGAGTGGGGAGCAGGGACCCATCTCAGTATGCGCTTTTTTTTTTCTTGTTTAGAATAAAAGCACAGGATATAGGATGCAATCTTGAGAGCTATTCCATGCAGATCAGGGATTCCCAACGTATGGGTCAGGACCCAAACATTAGTTGATTAGATTTGTTAAGGGTGGCTAGCAGCTAGGACCTGCATGTTGCTCTTGAGGAAGCCATTTGCAGCTCCTTAACACTCACACATCCAACAGCTATGTCTATCAATAGGGAAGCACTTGTGCATTATAAAGACAGCTTCTCCACCTTTGATATTCCTTGCTATCCCAGGCAAGCCACATAGTAGACTCCTGCAGTAATTTTTGCCCCCTCTACCTTCCCTGCTTTTGCCCCCTCCTTCTGTTCTATGTCGCTGATTTGTCAGTTTTCATTTTTTTTTGTTCATATCTCCCCTCAGGCTGAGTGTGACTCACCCAGCCCCTGCCTGAGTGTGACTTATCCAGCCCCCCATCACAGAATCACAGAGCTGGAAGGGACCTCAAGAGGTCATCGAGTCCAGCCCCCTGCACCAAGCACGATCAACCCAACTAAGTCATCCCAGCCTTGACTATGTCAAGCTGGGACTTAAAAACCTCTAGGTATGGAGATTCTACCACCTCCCTAGGCACTGCATTCCAGTGCTTCACCCCTCCTGGTGAAGTAGTTTTTCCTAATATCCAACCTACTCCTCTCCTTTCTATCCATCTTATAGTCCCTGGATCCAATCCATACTTCCTTAGCTTATGGGCAAGCGTGTTGTGAGAGACTGTATCAAAAGCCAGTTACCTCATCATAGATGCTAATCAGATTGGTTAGGCACGACTTGCCCTTGGTGAATCCATGTTGACTACTTTTGACCACGTTCCCCTCTTCCAAGTTCTCCAAAATGGATTCCTTGAGGATCCCTTCCATTATTTTCCCAGGTACTGAGGTAAGGCTGACCAGTCTATAGTTGCCTGGATTGTCCTTCTTTTCTTTTTTAAAGATAGGCAGTACATTTGCCTTTCTCCAGTCATCTGGGATCTCTTCCAATCTCCAAGAATCTTCAAAGATAGTGGCCAAAGGCTTGGCAATGACGTCTGCCAATTCCTTCAGTACCCTAGGGTGCATTAAATCCAGACCCATGGATTTGTGTACATCTAGTTTTTCTGAGTAGCTCTTAACTTGTTCCTTCACCACCAAAGGCTGCCCACCACCTTCACACACTGCATTGTCTAGCACCATAGTGTGGGAGCTGTCCTTGCCTGTGAAGACTGAGGAAAAAGAAACATTGAGCACTACAGCTTTTTTTACATCATGTCACTAGGTTACCTCTCTGATCCAGTAATGGCCCCACACCTTCACTGATAACCCTCTTATTGTTAACATGCCTGTAGAAACCATTCTTGTTACCCATCACATCCCTTGTCAGCTGCAGTTCCAATTGTGCCTTTGCTGACCTGGTTACTGTGCCTGCCTGAGTGTGACCCTCCAGCCCGAGTGTGACTCCCCAGCCTCCTCCAGCTCCTGAGTGTGACTCCCCCCAGCACCTCCAGCCTCTGAGTGTGGGTTTAAGCTCTGGGAGCTCGGGTGGGGGAGCAGTTTGGGGATGAGGATCTTTCCCCCAACCCAATTCAGATCAATTTTAATAAGAAAATAATTAACTATAATAAAGTGTTATTTTATTATTATTAATATATTTCCCTTTTTCTATGAAATAACTACTATGAATACATAAACATGGTGGCACAATTTTATATTTTTGCTTCAGGCACAAAATTAGCTAGTTACAGCGCTGCTCCCCCCACCCCACCCCCATTTGTTAATTGCCTTGGGTCACCAAGTCTTCCTGAATTGTCAAAATGAGCCCCCACCTGGAAAAGGCTGGGAATCACTGGACCATTTGTACTTCAGACTGGTGGTCTTGGGTCACTTTTACATCACATTGTTGGTTGCTCCTTCCAGTGCACAGATAGGTAGAAAATAGCACCTACAGAGTGGAGAGCAACAGAAAAGCGTATCCTGCTGGGAGAGATCCCACTGATTCCAATCAAATTTCTTCTTTGTAAATGGGGAAACCAGAGCTTTATTATTCTTTTTTTAAAAGTATTTTGAAAGGGAGCTGCAGTGAGAAAGGGTAAAGGCCGATAGGTGTGAGGAGCTGCTGTTGCCATGCTATTAGCACTATCAGCACTGCTATTAGCACTATTTACTGGATTATCTGAGTCATAACAAGTTCAGTGAAAGTTTGTGCTATTGCACAGGAGCGACTCAAAGTGTAACTCCCCCCCCCCCCCATCGGCCGAAGCGAAAAGAAAACCCGCTGAGAACTTAAAAATTGACTGGCAACTGGCCATGTATCCCAGTGAAGACTGCACCTGGCAATACACAGAACAGGAAGAGATCTCAGCCATGCCTGTAGGGGTTCCCATCACTCCCCGGTGACAGAACAGCCACCCGAAGCTCAGAACGGCACCTGGTGACAATCCTAGAACCTCACCAGACGCTGTGGGCCCGGCCCTGAGAGCTGGGAAAGGCGCGAGCCCTGGGCTGGGGCCACAGAGAGGCTGGAACTGACGGGGTTGCAGGATGCTGTGGGGGCTGCTGTGGGTGTGGGTGTGGCTGTGGGAGGGACACGGGGGCTGGGGACGCAGCTGGGAGGGGAAAGGGCGGCAGAGCAGCACCTCCTACTGAGGGCACCGGGCAGGCGGGGGCGCTAGCAGAACTGAGGCTCAGGTTCGCGCGCGGGGCCGCTCTTTCCCACGTGACTCTCAGCTCAGCCCGCCCAGGTTCCGCTCGCACTACCCCCTTCACCCCTCCTTTCAGGCAGCAGCCGTAAAGCACGACAGGAGACAGACGTGTCGCGCGGGCGGAAGTCGAGCTGTGCTTTGCGGCCCGGCTGCCCCTGGGAAGCGGCTGCGGAAGCCCCGCTCGCTCTTTTGCTGCTGCGATCGCTGGCGGAAGGTGAGTGTCCAGCCGCTCCGGGCCTATCCCCCCATCCCCCATCCCGGCCGCGCGCCGCTCACTGCCGTCTGTGT
Organism: Carettochelys insculpta; assembly: GCF_033958435.1. Lineage (NCBI taxonomy): Eukaryota > Metazoa > Chordata > Testudines > Carettochelyidae > Carettochelys > Carettochelys insculpta. The sequence goes on along the minus strand of NC_134137.1, from coordinate 304,086,057 downwards.
CTGTTGCAGGAGGAGCCATGCCGGCCAAGGGGCCTCTGCAGAGCGTCCAGGTCTTCGGGCGGAAGGTGAGCGAACGGGGGCAGCGCCTCTCCTCCCCGGCCGGGCCTGGCACTCCGCGTCCCCCGCAGCCTGATGGGAGATGTAGCCGGAGCCGTCCCTGTCCGATCGCGGCCGCTGCGCTGGGAGTGATCGGCCGAGGACCGTGGCGTGCGCTGGCACGTGCGCCTTGGTCCGCGCGCGCCTCGCAGCCTTTGCCTGCGCCTCGCGTGCAGTGGGGCCCCTCCCCCAGCGTTGGAAGTGCGCGTGGGGCGGCAGCGCCCCTTGATGTGAATGTAATATTTGCAGCGCGTCCCCCAGCGCCCCCGCACCGCCCTCGCCGCAAAAAGCCGCCCTCGCCGCATGGTGGTCTGAGGTGGTAGAAGGGGAAGCAAATGATTCTGTCTCCAGGGTCTCTCCAGCTCCGTCCATGATGGAGGCGGGCGGCTTGGCTGCTGCTAGTGAATCATGTCACACACTTTTCACGTGTATAGCACATTTTACGTGGTTTCACCAAAGCTGTTTCCGCCTACCTTTTCTTTTTTTTCGCTACTTGAAGACCCCATTTGATCTAGTATATTTCACCAATTTGTAGCAGTGGCTTTGCTTTAAATGGAAAAAAAAACCTTGAATGTGTTAATCCATTCTGAAATGGGATACACTAATCTCTAAAAGCACTTGTGCAGTTAGTATTATGCAAATAATAAAAAATGCCATGCTCACATATGCTTGCTCTTTCAGAAAACAGCTACTGCTGTTGCTCACTGCAAAAGAGGAAATGGTCTCATTAAAGTGAATGGAAGACCCCTGGAGATGATTGAGCCTAGAACCCTGCAGTACAAAGTAAGCACTTAATTTGATTTCTTTGGAAATTAGTATATTTTGGGGAACTGTATGCATGTGGAAGAGCAGGGGTGTTTTCTTGTTGTCGTGAGCTGTGTGCACACTAGCCCTAGAACTTCAGAAGGGGCATGGTAATTAACCTAATTGAAAGATGCTAGTGAGGCGCTTTGAAACCAAAAAGGAATAGGGGGATTTCAAAGTGCGTGGGGTCCTTTCAAAATGGATCCTGTGAAGATGACCTGTGCACAATCAAAAGCGGCACTTGCGAAGTGTAGTGGCCACTATTATGCTAATAAGGCACTGCATATTCATGGAAGTGCCTCATTAACATCTTTCAGTTAGGTTCATTATCATGCCTCTGTCATAGTTCTGGGGCTAGTGTAGACATAGCCATGAAGATGGGTGCTGGGTGATCTGTATCTTATTGCCTTGAAGTTTGTTAACTATAACTTTACTATTTGTACATTTGTCTATAATTTTAAATTTTGAAGCTGAATATTCAGGTTAAATAATAACTAAAGCCAAGTAATGTATTACTTGGAACGTTTTGATGAGTTTCTTTAAAATGTGTATATATAGTGTAGAATGCACGTTTTATAGTGTAGAGCTCTGTAAAAGTAGTATTAAACTTCCAAGTATTCCAGGACTTGGCATTTTTCATCTGTAAATTGGTGATAAATATGCTTCTTATTTGACATCTTCATGAATTTTCCTACAAAAGCTAAATAAAAACAAATCAACTACTGTGAACAATAAATATTTTAACAATAAATTTCTTGATATGATTTCAGATTAGGCCAAATTAAAATACTGGAAGTAATTTGTGATTTCACACTTTCCTGAGATGTCCTGCCAGTTTTTGTGATTTTACAATTATGTTTTCTTAATAAAGATGGTGCTTTGTGAAGAACCTACACAAAACCTTATGCAGGCATCAGTGAAATTAACTAGGAGTAGTAATGCTCATTGTATAAAGTAGGCAAATCCCCACCTTCCACCCCGGGGTGGGGGGGTCAAAAATCCTTCAAGTATTAGCTTAGAGGTGGGTGTGTCTTGAGTGTGAATACCACTTAGCTAAATGGGATTTAAACTTCTGTATGGGTTAGGTGTTTTTCTAAGTTTTACTAGTGACATTTTCTGTAATAATTTAGTAATTTTCATCAGTGTTGATGGGAGCAAAGCCTACATGTTGATATCTGTTAATCTTCCTCAGATCTAATTTCATTAATTTTAATACTACCTAGTTTTCATAAAGCATGTCAGTCAGTCTTAAAGCACTTTGCAAGATATTATTATTTCTTACGTTTGGGGGGAACCAAGGCACTGGAAGTTGAAGCGACTTGACTAAGGCCAGTCAGCAGCAGAGCTGTGACAAAAATCCCAGTCTCAGGCAGTGCTCTTGTCCACTAGTGACTGGACCATGTTGCCTCAGTGGCTTTAATTAAATTGCCTTAGTGTGTGCATTGTAAATTCAAGACTCCTAGCACCAAACATTTTGTAAGTCCATCCTTAGAAACCTCGCGCACAACATTCTGATTGTTGCTTTTCATCATAAATATGTTCTCATAATGCATGTAATATGCATGTTTTTCTTAGCTGCTTGAACCTGTTCTCCTCCTGGGGAAGGAACGCTTTGCTGGTGTTGACATCAGAGTCCGTGTCAAGGGTGGTGGCCATGTAGCACAAATCTACGGTAAGATTCTTGTGCAGTATTATTGTATGGGCTGGAATAGATTAAGCTACTTTATTATCTACTTTGAACTAATTAGTAAGAAATTATAAATATTTTATCAGGGCATAAGCAACATCTGTAGTGTAAAACTTCAGCTACACATATTAGTTTTGTATATCTGTATCAACTGCCCTCATATGTATACACGAATGATCTTTGTGGAAATGGTCTGTATGGAACTGCATTAGCATTTTCCTCTTCCAGTTATACATAAATGAGATTTTGTGGATTAGTGAAGGTATCATTGATTCTTCCATCAAAGATTTTTGTCTCAAGTTTAAACGGCGTTTACTTACTATGCTGCAAAGTCAAGCAGTTACTTTCTCAGATAAAATTGGTCAAATAAAAATTTTAGAATCAAAACTGGCCTTGTAAGTTATTCACATTTGTCAGAGGACAATATAGCTTTGCACTGCTTCTGGTTAAGGCCTGTGTACATTTATTAAGCAGATATGACTCACAGTGAACAAGAAGAGGTAGCTGTTAATCCAGATTTTCACCAGTGTTAGTTATCCGTTCTGACATTTTGAAGTCTTTTTTTTTTTTAAAGGGTGTGATCTGAGGTGGAAGATGCATGACACAAAATGGTTTGATGTGGTTTAATCATTACATTTAGAACTTTTTTCATTTATCACATTAATTTCTTCCAACTTCTCCCCTCACCCAAAAATGAAACAAACAAAATCCCGAACGACAACAACAAACACCCCCCCCCCCTTTTTCCATGTTATATGTGTAAACCTGTAATTATTGGATATTATTGCTAACATGTCTTTTTCCTCAACAGCAATTCGTCAGTCTATTTCCAAAGCATTGGTGGCTTATTATCAGAAATGTAAGTTGGTTTTGATTTTCTTTTACTAGCCTTTTTGAGGCATTGAGCTTCAGACATTAAGTGCTATATACAGAAGACTAATGGGTGGAGGTTATTGAATATGTCATAAATATGATTTCTTTTTTAGATGTTGATGAAGCTTCCAAAAAGGAAATCAAGGACATCTTAATCCAGTATGATAGAACCCTGCTGGTTGCAGATCCACGTCGTTGCGAGTCCAAGAAGTTTGGTGGACCTGGTGCCCGTGCACGCTACCAGAAGTCTTACCGTTAAAATTGTTCTTTACCCTTGTGCCTTGCAAAAAATGTGAGGAACAATAAATATTTCAGGTTTCTAAATCTAGTATTTGTTTATATTGGATAAAAGTAGGGGTTTTTTTCCCCCCCTTCTTCAGTGTACTTCCATTAAGGGTTGGGAGAGTTTTGCTAGTCACGTACATTATTAGTGTAAGAGAGCTAATGTAAAAGGAGAAAAACAAACAAACAGTGCTGGTGTCTAGGAATAAAGAAACCCCCTATGTTGCTGTCAGATGTATCTTTTTCTTTGTTTCAAACAATATATGCCTCTCCTGTGCTGTGCTCCATGTATTCTTGACAAACTACTAATCTAGCAGCAGAGTTTCTAAAATTGTTATCCCAGGGAAATTAAAAGATCTTATCTCAGGCCTCCTTGAAACCATGACCAAATAGAATGCCCTCAAGGACCATCTACATAGCTGCATTATTGCTGTTTTGGAGCCCGAAGAGGATGTTTCTTTCTTTTGAAAAAATATGTCCAGTGTATGCATGTTGAAGTGCCAGACTTCGTGAAATATGCATATGTTAATGTGAATTCTTGAGTTTATATTCAAGACTAGAAAAACATTATTTTATACACTTAAAATGATTTACAGATGCTGATCATTGAGATAAAGGTCTTTACTGTGAAGTGCTTTAATACTAACATTACTACACAGAGATGCGGTAAGAATGATCAACACATAAGTATGTTGTTTACACCAACTCCTCTGTACTGGTTTGAAAATAAAGATGTTTCCATCTCACAAGATAGGGGAGGCTATTCCAAGTCTTGAAAGTACATCTGTGAGTTCTGGGAGTGACTAAAAACTGACGCATGGGGATTAGTTTGGAGAGTAATCTAGTTCAGTGGTTCCCCACTTCTGGTAGGTACGCAGATTAACAGAGGGTACATCATCTCCTCTTGGTATTTGCCTCGTTTTACAGCAGGCAATATAAAAAGCCTTCAAGAAGTCAGTACAAACTAAAATTTCACATACAGGTTAAACTGCTGTACATACTATATCCTGAAATGAAAGGACAATATATACCAATTGGTTTATAATTACATGGTAACAATGCAAAACTTTTACAGTAATAGTGTGCTGTGACACCTTGGTAGGGTTATCTGAATGTTCAAAAAAGAGGACACCCCTGAGAATCTATGTACCAACTCCAGTATAAATGTACTATATGTACTACAACACATTAATACAGTATGGCTGTTTCTACACGGGCAAGATCTTCTAGAAGAATAGTGCCTTCTGGAAAGTCTAATGAGTGTCTGCACATGTAAGGTGCTCTTCTGGAAGAAGGCACCCCATCTTCTGCGCCGTTTCTACGCAGGCCACTTTCTTTGAAAGTGGCATGGTAATACGTGGCCCGAAATATGCTAATGAGGCATAGATGCAAATTCCTTGTGCCTCATTAGCATAATATCACATGATTTGGAGTCCAGAAGACCCGAAAATTTTTGGGAAGAAAGGGCATCCAGAAGAAGGACTTCCTTCCAGAAGATCCCCCGGGGGCCACAATTCTACACGGCGTTTTGGAGTCCTTAACGGTCTTCAGGAAGAGGGCCTTCTTCCAGAAGCATCTTCTGGAAGAAGGCATGTGTAGATGCTCCTGGACCGCTTCTTCTGAAAGAAGCGGTCTTACATGGCGGCAGCCCACTGGAGACCAGGAAAGGTTTAGGTGACCCCAGTGGCCCTCTATGGTCTCCAGGTCCTGCAGCTTTTAAAGCTGCAAGGACCTGGAGGCCCTGTGGCAGGAAGCTTGATAGTGTGCGATGTGCAAGGCTGCCTGCCACACTCCCCTAAGGCCCTGCAGTGTCCCGCAAGCCCTGACCTGCAGAGATGGCCAGCACCCCACACTGCTCAGGGGAGCCCCAGGAACCCAGACGAGGGCAGCCAAGACCCTGACCAGGCTCCAAAATGGAGGGCCCCCTTCTGGACTGAGGCAGAGCTCCAGGACCTCCTGGTGCTCTGGTGTGATGAGGTACTTCAGGATGCCAGTGGCCACCAGAGGAATGCCCCAGCCTTTGCCTGCCTCACCCAGGGCCTGGCTGCCTGTGACCCCTTCCCCCAACACCAGAGCAAGTCAGGTGCAAGGTGAAGGAGCTGGGGCAGGAGTACATGCGGGCCCAGGACATGCTTTCGGATCTGGCCATGCCCTTGCCAGCTGCCCCTTCTACTGGGAGCTTCGGAACCTCCTGGCTGTGGATGATACCTCTCCACCCTGTGCCACCATGAAGACAGCTGCTCCTGTGCCCCCTGCTGCACTGGAGGAGGAGGAGGAGGAGGGATCTGCCACTGTGAATGTCCCATCTGAAGGGGAGTCCGCAGATGGGTCTCTCATCATCGCGCTGCCCTGCACTGCCAGCAGCTAGGCCCCCTCCAGTCGGGCATCACCCGACATATATGAGGTCACCTCGGGTAAGTGTGCACCGTGGCAAAGCACAGTGGGGGAGGGGGACAACTGGACCCAGGCCCCGAAGCCCAAAAGCCCATCCCCGGTCAGGGCCCAGGGCACACCCATGCCTGCGGGCAGTGCCCAGCTCCCTTTCCCATGGAGTGCCACCTGAGCTTGCTGAGGCCCCCACGGGCAGCATAGCTGCATCCAGAACCCCCCCATGGCCAAGCCCCCCCAGCCTACAAGTCTGTTGCAAGGGTGGGCCGTCATGGACAGTGCCCAGGCCCTGGCACCTTGCCCCAGGGGCCACCGTGGCGAGTGCATGCAGGCCTGCATGGCGGTCTCCCTTGCCACATGCCTGTCCCCTGGGTCTGTGGAGGGGGTAACCAGCTGGGGAGACGGGCCATGCCACCCAGGTCCCAGATGTGGCATTGATTCCCCCCTCTACCTCCACCCTCTCTTAACAGCGGCACCATCCAAAGGCTGGGGCAGCCAGATGAGGAGCCTGCCAGCCCTGTCCAGGCTGGAGGACCCAGCAGCCCATCAGCTGTGCCCAGACCATCCCCCACGGTGCGGAAGCCACGGGTGCACCAGACCAGGCACAACTGCCGTGAGGATGAGGTCACAGCCTAAACCGCGGTCCTTCGCCACCCTCGCTGAAAGATGGCTGGCCCTTGACGAGGCCAAGCTTTGATGGAGGCAGGACACCTGGGGGGATGTGGTGGGGATGCTCTGCACTGTGGGCGGGACCCTAGTGGGCCAGCATCCAGCCCCCCCCAGCTGTTCCTCCTGCAGGCTCCCCCTGCTGCCCCCCCCGCAGTCCCCCCTTCTGGCCCCTCGGCTGCTCTCATCCCCCCAGCCCATGACCCTGAGGCCCTGGCTGCCCTACTGCCCCCAAGCCTGCCCGATGCTGCTTTGAGGGCCCTCGCAGCATGGCTTGTGGCCACAGTGGGCCCTGTGGCAGCTCCCCTGAGCCATGACCCACCCTCCAGCCCCATCACTGAGGTTGGACCAGGTGCTGACCCGCCCTACCTGCTGGTGCTTCCGGCCCCATCAGTGCCGCACAGGGGACCAGGCATTTGGGGTGGGTGGGGCATCTGTGGGTGCCGGGGCTTGCAGCCTTCCACCCCATTCCTTGATTAGGGTCCACACCATTCCTGCTCCAGTTCCTGTCCAAGTTCAAGTGCCCCTGTCCCCTTACCCCCATGTGTATAGTTTGCTCTGTATGAGGTTTTAGTTATTTTTATTATTCCCTATTTACTATTTACATTGGTCACTGTTGTTAAAAGTTGAGGATTAAATATGTTTACATTTTGCACCCCCTGTGTCCCTTAGTACTGTGGGGGAGGGTGGGGTGTTGTGGGGGGTGCACATGGGGGTGTGTGTAGGGAGGCCTGTGGGGAGGGGTGAGGGGGTTAGTACCCTCGGCTGAATGCCTCATGAAACACCCCCTGGATCTGGAGCCCATCATGGTCGAGCTGCCCGTCGGGGGCCACAGTGGGCTGCTGGTAGCAGGGGGTCCAGTTCCACCATCCAGCCCTGGGGCCGGGTCCCCTCATGTGCCCTGATGAGGGTGTGGAGCGTGCTGCAGGTGGCCGTGACCTGCGGGACATTCTCTACCCCCACATCAAGGCGCATGAGGAGACACCTGAACTCTGCCTTCAGACAGCCGAATGCGCACTCGACGGGATACTGGGCCCATGTGAGCTGGGCATTAAATAGCTTCTGGGATGGCGTGAGGTGGCCTGTGTATGGGTGCATCCACCAGGGCTTGAGTGGGTAGGCCGGGTCACCCATGAGGCAGAGAGGCATAACAACGTCCCCAACGGCGCGCTTCTGCTGGGGCATGAATGTCCCAGCCTCCATCCTGTGGAGCAGGGTGGAATTCTGTAGGATATGCGCATCATGTGCCCTGCCCGGCCAGCCGACGTACTTCCCACGGGCGTCTATTACCTCCTGGAGCACAATGGAGTGGTATCTCTTGCGGTTGACATATCGGTCACCACTGTGGTCCAGGGCCCCGAGGGGATATGCATCCCATCAATCGCTCTGAAGCACTGGGGGAGCCCTGAGCGCAGTGAAGCCCTCAACAACTGCATCAAGGTCCCCGATGCGCACCAGCCACCACACTAGTACATGGTTGATGGCCCTCATGACCTGCAGGGGAATGGGACTGGGTGCATTCATGGGCATACACAGAGGGGTCCCTGCCCTGTTTCCTTTCTACCCCCTCCCTCCCTACCAGTCCCCGCCTGCTGGGGGACCCCTCCGGCAGTGGCCATGTGGTATCCCCTTTGGGCTAGGCCTGCCCGCCCTTCTGGCCCTGCTCCCTCCCAATTAGTGCCTGGAGTCCCCCAAGCCCACTGGCCCTCTCCCTCCCTCTGGTGGGGCAGGGTCTGGGGCAGGGCTTACCTGGAGGATGATGGCCCTGACAGTGGATGTGCCCACCCCGAACTGCTGCCCAATGCATCTATAGCTGTCCAGGGTGGCCAGTTTCTATAGGGTGATGGCCATGTGCTTCTCCAGGGAGAGGGCCAGCCTCATCCAGGTATCCTGGTGTCGTAGCATGGGGACGAGCCAGCTGCAGATCTCCAGGAAGGTTTCTTTCTTTATCCGCAGGTTCTGCAGGCAGTGGTCGTTTTCCCACTCCCCCATGACGACCCTGTCCCACCAGTCTGTGCTGGTGGCATGGGTCCAGACGCACTGGACCGGCTGGAGGGGGCCCGGCAGGGGTGATGGGGGTTCAGGACCCACGGGCCTGGACCTCTGTCTCCACAGGATGCTGAGGAGGGCGGCCAGAAGGATGGCTAGCCTGTGGGTGAGGGCACATCTGCTGGCCTGGGGCTGGGGGATCCATGCCTACCGGTCAGCTCGCACTGTACAGGGACCTGGGTCTGGCTTGCTGTGCACAGATATGGCTGGCCTCAGCTGCATGTGCAGGGAGGGGCTGTTTGGGTGGGGCCCTTTAAGGGGCTGTGGGGCCGGCAGCCCCAGAAGGGCTGCCTGGCTGTGCAACCCTGTCCACGTCGTTTCCTGCCCTGTTCTTCCAGATGAGTGCCAGTGCATATATAGATGTGCTCTTCTGGAAGAAGAGGTGGTTCTTTCAGGGGCCTGTTTGCTGTGTAGATGCAGAGGATCTTCTGGAAGACATCTGGAGGATCATCTTCTGGAAAAAAGTGCCATGTGTAGACACGGCCCATGAGTTGGTAAATACGCATACAGATATATTGCCTCTCAGAGGTATCCTCTTTTTGCAATATAGTAATCCTGTGTGATTTGGGTATTTTTGCCTGATTTTTGTAAGCATGTAACTTGTGAATGAGGTGAAATTTGGGATTAGACAAATCAGTCACTGGAAAGGGCCACAGTAATCTGAAAAGTTTGAGTGCCACTGATGTAGATGGTAGAGGTGTGTACACTACCTGACAGGAGGAACCTGGAGATAATACAGAAGTTGCTTCTGTTTAAGTAGTTGAAGAAAGGTACGAGGAACCCTTGAGGAGGAACTCTTTTCCAATGCCAAAGTTTGGGAAACTGAGGTATCAGTCATATATGTCTAGCAACAATCATGTAAGCTTGACAAACAGGAGCTTAAGTACGTAGTAGAGCTCCTATGCATGGGAACAGCTCTGGGTTATTTCAGCCATGGGTGGAAAAGAATATAGGCTGACCAGTAGAGCAGGGGCAAGCAAACTTCTTCGGTGGGCCCCGCTCTTTGTCCCTGTAGTCAGTAGGGTCCACCTAACTGTCAGAGCCAAGCTGATGGAAATGTTGGTTATGGTCATATGAAAAAAACAGCCAACTTTTCGGCCTGTGAAAGAAAATCTATGTAAAATGTAAAGGTGCTAATTGGCATGTAAATGGGAATACACATACATAAAAACAGTAACATATTTCAACATTTTTAATAAGCTAGAGACTCCGCACCTGATCACGCTGTACTACCCGTATGAAATTTTGCATGCCCTGCAATAGAGAGTCTAGATTCTTTTAGAAAAATACAATTTTTTCTTATTCCCCAACAGGCAACAGTGAGGCCTCTTGGTACACACATCCTACAAAAATCCCCGTCCTTCCATCTTCGTACTTTGTGCCCCTGTTTCCTGGCCACCAGCTACTAAATACACTGCCTTTGCTGAGTGAGTTGTTGTACATTATTGTCAAATGATTTTTAATACACTAGATTTATGCACTTGTATTTGCAGAATTTTTTTGTTTTTTTAACCTTAAACATGTACCAGTCTGGTCTTAATATTTTCTGAAAGAGCTCTTGCATGTCTGAGAATGAACTAAAACATTTTAGAGGAAGGGGTAGGGTGTGAAATTGTTAATTAAGATTTATTTTTTTAAATAAACAATGTTAAATAGTGGTAGCACAAATGGAGTAAAACTATGCTAATTAGATCCTGGTCTGATTTGATAGGTACTCGGTCTCTGATGATCTGAATAATTTTCCAGTCAAAGTTATGTGTTCCAGAGTGGATAAGACCTGAATTTTAAATACAATTAGAATATGAAAATTCATTTTTTTCCCTCATGCTTCAGAGATGAAGGAGGAATGCAGGCAAGCAAAAAGCCCATTTTTGTTTCCTTTTTGCATGTCTACTGTGAGCTCCTGGCAACTTGTCTGTCAGACTTGCCTTTTATTTTTCTTTTGTTTTTTGTCACAAATCAAATGAACAATATACCTAATTTTCCTTTAGAAGTTTTTATTCTGCATTATTTGTGTTCTGACTGATCTCTTTTGTGAGATGTTCTCTGGTTTCTTTTTCTGTGTATCCTTTGACCTGTGAAACTTCTCATCACCCCATGTAGGGATACAGGATTGGTAAGTTAGAACACTGGAGCTCATCCAGGTATCTTCTGAGGGGGTTGTTGATGAATGATGAGCTATTATAGTTCCTGGGCCATAAAATCTCTGGCACCATGTTTCTAGGCTTAAGTTTTTTTTTTTTTTTTGTTTTTTTTTTAAAGGCTGAGATGTGGAAATGAAATCTGGATATATTATATGGCGGTGCAGAACATACTGCCTCCAGGTCATTTCTTTAAACTGAGAAGCCCTTAACCATAACAAAAATGAATCAAAGTGCTTTCTAAAGTGGATGTTGATCTCATGAAAATCTGTTAATTGCTGCACTGATGTCACATCAAACTGATTTTGTCAACACAATGTAAAATGTAAACATTACTTGATGTGTACTGGGAGCTACTAGATGCAAGAGAGTTCATGTTTATTCAGTGATTATCGAATGGTTAACCACTTGAGGGAATTTAGTTTTGTTTTCCAAAATGCTACAAGTGCACTGGTGTGAGCTAAGCGTGTAAAAGCAAGGTGGAAATAGGATGCAGTCACGAGACCTCTGTTTTAAATATTTATTCATTCTGTCCTGCTGCTTACCTTCAGTAGAGGAGTGACCGATGAAAAGTGTTTTCCTACTCCCAAGAGGAAGTTGAGCTGGCATGGGGACTGCTTTACCAACTCACTGCCACAGTGTGGTCCTCCTCAACTAGGCCTTACCAGCAACAAGTCACATAAGACCAGAAGGTAGTCCCCCACCATGAATGAGGATGAACTAGAAATTGGAGAAGTCCTGGTTCAGCTTGGCCACACCCAATCCCAGGGCCTCATGAACTGCAGGAGAAGTAAGCCTGGGAGGCAGAACAGGGGACTGGAAGCTGCTGTGGAAACCTGGCTCTTGCCTAGTTGGTCCACCTGATGCTGGGACTTACAAACTGGTCTACGCCATGAAAACTTCTGTGTGCCACTGGTTTCAACCATGTGGGGAGAGCGAAACTTGTGCATGCTAGGGAATTACTGTCTCCCAGTATGCAGGAGGCCCTTGGAGGAAGGGGGTGGGGTGTGCTTAGGGGAGGTGGTGGGAAGGGGTGTGGTTTTGGAGGTAGGTGTGGGCTGATCTGGGGGGAAGGATGGCTTGGGGATTTGCAAAAAAACCCAAAAAAGTCAAAATTGGAGGCCTTGGGTTTGAGAACCTCTGTTCCAGGTTCCTATGACTTTTGTTGCTCTTTGTTTTGCCAAAAGTCTATGTCTCTGGTAATACAGTCACCAGACATGAACGCAGTTTTACAGATGCAGTTGTATTAGACTCATAGGCCGTGTCTACACTACAGCGGTCCTTCGAAAGATGTTTTTCTGGAAGTGATCTTCTGAAAAAACATCTTTCGAAAGATGTGTCCACTCACAAAAATTAGGGTAGAAAAATTGATCCGCTCTTTTGATAGAGAGCGTCCACACCCACTCTTTCAAAAGAACGAATTAAGGATCGAAAAATCTGGTGCCATGAAGACTGCTCTTTTGAAAGAAGGGCCTGAGGAGCATCTACACGTTTTTTTTCAAAAGAAGTTTTCAAACGGAGTGCTATTCCTGATCTGGGAGAGGAAAAGGGCTTCCGGAAGAAGAATCGTGTTCTTTCAATTTCAGATCAAAAGAGCACATTTTGTGTTTAGATGCTCCATGTGGTCTTTTGAAAAAAGGCTGGATTTTCCCAAAGAACTTGCTAGTGTTGGATGCAGCCATAGAGAGGAGGATTATTGCTATACTGCTATATGATGTGGTTGTGTCTGTGTTTTGAAGCTCTCACCTGCATGTGCTGGTTGACATTCCATGATACTTTCAGGATAGAGTTACTGGTGTGTATGCAACACACAAGGAAGTTGTGTCTAGGCCCTGTTCTTTTTCCAGATGAGAATTTTAAAATTCAGGTAAATAACAGCTTCAAAGTGGAGAAGTCTCCCCATATTTTCATGGTTGTAGGGATGAAAAAATAATCCTTGGGTAAGAGTGCACAGATTATAAGAATCCCTGAGAACCAGGCTGTGGAAGAGATGAGGAATGATGAAAGAAAATCAATCCCAAAATGGCTAGCACTGAAGTCAAGGTGAAAAGGAATTGCCAGCATAGGAACAGTGATGTGAGAGGAAGAGAATAGATATGCAAGTAAAGAGAGGAAGAAGAGTGAAAGACGAGTACGTGACCACCTCCTCAAATTTCATACTTGCAAGTAGCTCTGTTTTATAACACACAGTGGTATGTTTCATTTGAGGAGCTTTGTATTCATAAGAATTTCATCTCTCACCAATACTTCTCTGAAGATTCTGTAAAATTACCAGATCATGAACTTACTGATATGCACCAAATCCTTCTTCTCACCTACACATAGAATAATTGCCAAGTGGCTGACTAAATAGTGTCTGTTTAGGATCAAACCTAACAAAGTATTTTGTACGGTCCAGCTCTTCGTAGGCAGAAGTCCCTTCATAAGTGGCTTCCTTTCCTGGCAGTGACCAGAGGTGCAAAGACATGGATAACAACTTTCTTACTCCTACAGGATCTTTTTTCCAGGTGAATGCTGGAGTGTAGATGGCACAAAAATTACCCCTTTGGTCAATCAAAATATACCACTGATGGGCCCAGGAAAATTTCCCATGCAGTTCTTGCCAGCAGAGTCAGGAACACCAAGGCAAGGTCTTCATTTGGAAGTGTGGGGCAGGTAGGAGGTGGGAAGGGTTGTAGGGAAGCAGGTCTTGCACTTCAGTTGATTCCCCTAGAACAGGGGTGAGCAAACTTTATACCTTTTTGTCCCTGTAACTGGCAGGGCCCCCTCAATCCATGTAATGTGATCCCAACAGACATAAATTTTGGCTATGTTCATATGAAAAAAAAATTGTCGCTGTAAGATGTAGAATGTAAAAATTTTATGAATCGGTATATAAATTTGAATACACAGACACAAAAACAGTAACATACTTCAACATTTGTAATGAGATGGATGAATCTGAGACCCAGCAGCCAATTGTGCAGCTCCCCACTTACAAACTTGGGGCCTGCCCCTCCCTTTACTCACCCCTGCTCTAGAAGATGAGATGTAAATGCAATAACAGGGACACAAGGTGGACAGATAAGCAGAACATTTAAAATGATTTTCTTACTATTTATAAAACACCAAAATGTGGAGGAATACATCAAAGAATTTGTTATTCAAAAATTATATTAATTGCTAAGAGTCAGCTATAAAGATTAGATGGCTGCAAGGTACAGTAAACTCTTTCATATCTGGCATTCTGTTACCCAAACTCTCAAATAACTGGAATTTTAGCCATAAGTAAATATTAGTTACCTTTTCCATAAGTACGGTATGGTGAAAGTAAATACAAATAAATACAGCAAATACAGTATACGTTTACAGTGTATAATACTACATACTGCGCCTACAATTTTTTTTCCTTAGTATCTAATCTTGTTTTACTTTACTGTTATGCATTGCTAGGTATACCTCTCTATTGCCCAGGATATTTGAATACCCACCAACCTCCCGGTCCCGAGGCTGCCGGATATGAAAGAGTTTACTGTACTCTATCTGGGGCTACAGTTTAATTCAACATGAAAAGAGAAGCAGGTGTAAACTGTGGTAGCCTGTCCAGCGATATAGCTTTGTAGCTCCAGTTCCTGCCATGGCTTCTTGGTTGTTTCTGTGTGGAGTTCAGTTGCATTTGAACTATAAAGTTTTAAGCAGCTTGGGGCCTGCCTTTTTGAAATACTGCATCTCTCTCCACTCCTGTTTGCCTGACTTTTAGTCCATGAAGGCACTCACCTGGAGGGATAAAGGAAAGGGAACTGCTGGTGGGGGCATCTTCCATGCAAGTCCCTCAACTTCTGAATTCACTTAGGTTTAAAATAGTCTCCCAGCACCACCTAATACATTATTTTGTTAGTCTTTAAAGTGCTGCCTGGCTGCTGTTTTGGTTTGTTAAGATACAGACTAACAAGACTCCCTCTCTGTTACTTTCCAGCCTTTGATTAGAGATATGCTACATGTTGTTGGTTTTGGGGAGTAGGGCATGCCATGGGGATTGCATTGGTGGCTCATTATCAGTACAGCTCTGGTTGGGATAGTAATCTGGTTATTCTAAGGTTATCATATGACAAAGAGGACACCGCTAAGACGGAGTCTTATCTGTATCAAAATCTATCGATTCACATTGTATTAATGTACTATAGAGACTATAACAGATAACACCACATGAGACAATAGATACTGATGCAGTATGCTCCCTCTCAGGGGTGTCCTCTTTTTCTCTTTGGAGGAAGTTGGGTTTATCTCCTAAACATATAAAGATGCAAAGGGCCCACCCTACTTCATGTGTAAACAATGGGTTAAAAGTCATTTTGAGTTGTACACCTGTCTGGGATCCAAGTGCCAATTCTTAAGATTTTACTGTAGCATTTTCTTTCTGTCCCCCTTTCTAAATCTGTCCTGTGTGAAAGAGCCAGGATAAGGAGAAACAGGCTAATTATGGTACTGTCAAAAGCACAAAGTAATTCAAAAAAGTTTCTCTAATCTCTAATGGTTTACTTACATGCACTATAATTGTACAATATATGCTATTCAGTTACAACAATCTTGGGTGTCGCCTGTTATCAGTAAACAAACAAGCAAAAACAAGCCCCCCAAACAGTGATCCCTGCAAGTATTCTTTGAAAACAATTTCTCAGCATCATATTTTCATACCTACATCATATCATATATCTACAGAAATAATCAGCATTCTTTACTACATACACATAAGATGCTTTACATAAAAATAAAAGGTAATTGGTGAAATCCCTGTCCCACTGAAGTTAATGAAAAAACTCCTATTAATTGGGCCAGAAAGGTACCCCCACCCGCTTTAAAAGCAATTAATTTGAAGGTAAAATTACTAGGGTAGTTGTAGTGTTAGTTTAAATTAGTAGCGTCTTTCCTTTCTTGACATAAGGGCTACGTCTAAATTGCAGGCACCTGTCGGGAGTCCAGAGGTCACCTAACAGAAGTCTACCACTCCTGGAGCCTTCTGCCAACTCTGGTCATCCCCATTCCACAAGGAAGAAGGGATGTCTCAGCACAGGAGGGCTTTCCTGACATTTGGTCCTGTGAGGACAGGCCAAATGTCAGGAAAGCCTCTCCCAACAGAGCTGTCAGCAGAATATAAGCAAACGTGTTGTGCAATTTGCATGTCTTTTGCCGACAGAGCTCTTCAATTTAGACATAGGCTAGGTTTTGATGAGTATAGTTAAGAGGATGGAAAAAAAATCCAAAAAATTTACAGCCCTAATATTTTTCCTTTTCTGTCATATATGAAATTTTAAAACACATTTTATTACAAAATTAACAAAGTTTCTGGACATTTTTGTGATGTCATCAGAATTTTACAAGAAAATAATACCTTATTTGCTTCCTTTAGGTATTTAAAAGCCAGCTAATTTCACCAATGTCTCTTATTTATTTTGAATACTTCAGTACGTTAGTCAATAAAACAATTTAGTTAAATGTTCCGAAAGAACATTGCTGTAAGTTTTCATTTTAATAAATAAAAGGTAGAAAGGGCAGCAATTTTAATTGGCACAAGTTAAAAAATCCACAAATATGAAACGACTGTTTGAAAAATCATTCAGAGCAACATGACATGGCAAAATTTCTCTCCATGTCATTATGCGTGAATATTATAAAGGGTTGATTCAGTCCAGAAGACGAATAAGCCTTGCAGGTCTAGTGTAGGTGTAACTAATACAGACTCTGGTAAGGAGTTACCATGCATTACTAATGAGAGAAGCATAGCCAAAAAGTTGTATGCAACATTTAACTGAGCTCCAGAAGCTAGATGTGGCTAGGAAGCTGGATATTTCTTTTTTCTTGTCACCCCTATTTTTTTTTTTTACTTTGCATTATTTAAAGTACTCTGATATCTAAATTTATAAAATATTTAAACATTCTAGAGACACACCTAAGATGCCATCATCATAGTCAAGGCCACCAATTTGGATACCTTTCATACTAAGAAGCTATACTGAAATGAACATTGTGGGAAAACTCAATTTAATGATACCTTGGAGTGTATTTTTGGTTCATTCTCTGCTGTTCTCTTTGCAAGGTAAGAACTTATGCTCAGCTTTCACAATAAAAGCTTTTTAGAAAGACTTCTCTTAAAAATTTAGTAATGCAGTTTCTTATTTTTCTTTCACTATAAAGCAAATATTTCTTACAGTGCATGGCCCGATTAAATAAACAAACCAGTAATGCAAACTTAATATCTTTGTGTCACACTCTGTGACTGCTTTTGAAACTAAAAATGGCTTTGATTTTTTTTAACTTCAGACCTTAATGCTTGAATTTTATTACAAAATGATTGGTAAAGAACAAAATTATTTTTCTTGGCTTTCTGGCTTCTCATTATTGTCAAATGCGTTATCAGATCAATGTAGGCTTGGTTGTTATGAATAGGATATGAGTTTGCTCAAAAATTGGAAAGCACCTGCAGTGTGTTTGAACATTTTTTATAACTAGAATAAATATTTGGCATACTGAGTATAGAACCTCTCCCAGCTGTTGTCATCACACAGGCTAGGAATAGATACCATAAGCAGCTGAGGAAAATGATTCCTTAGGGTAACAAGTTTTTCAAGCATTGTGCCTTTTATATAGCTTGAAAGTAAAAAAATATTCTTAAAAGTAGATCTGCATGAAATCTAGAGAGAAACTTAAATGTAACAGACTAAAGGTTTGTAATTACAATGTTCAGAAAAACATTACTGCTACATTGCAGCCTAATCCTGAGCAGTATGGAGCACCTTCCGTAGGTAGTGAACTTTAGTTTGATCCGTTAGGTAGTAAGCATTCACCACTTCCAGGGGTGGGAGTCAAGGGTGCGTAGCACTGTGGAGATAGGGCCTTTTGGGAATTGCAGGTTCTTAGAACTTCTTAGGGTTGGGCTCTACAGAAGAAAAACATCAATCACACAGCAGAAAAGTGTTTCTATCTTTGCTGGCAGGGAGTAACTCAGTCCCAACCCCCTCTGGAAGATAGGGGGGTATATATGTATGTATAAATGCTTTCTGAAAAACTTATTGTCATTAGTCCTCTTCTAAGGAACAAAACTCTTGTTTATTACAGTTTTGTTTATTAAACCAAAGTTGGATACAGATTTGTCACTTTTCCGTCACTTTTAACCCAACAGGATGCTATTGTGAGTTTTCTCTTTTAAGAAGAGCACCCCGGTGAGTATGCTTTTCTCATTTGAAGAGTTTTAAAAGCAAATATATGTGAAATCAGTAAGACTTGTTCAATATGATGGAAGTACCTGTATAGGAAGTGCAACATGGCCTGGTGTAGAAAACAGCTCTAATTTTTAGTGACTTAGACATAAAGTATTCCTTCAGTTTAATAACTCTTCCAAAAGAACTGGTGATTAAACATGTAAACAAGTGTTTGAAAAACAAGTGCATCTCTTTAGTAATCACAAAAGACTGTGTTCCTCAGCTAAGTTCAGAGGATGAGTATCTTATGTGACTGTTCTCACAGCTGATAAAAACGTGTCTTATTTAAACACCAGTAGATCATTTTAGTTGCAGGATAAAAATAACAACATTATAGTGACACACAGAAAGGAAGTGCCCACAATTAAACCATGCCATACAATAAATACAGTCTCAATGATGATCATTCATTTCACAGTCTGAAAAAAAGTATTTTCCCGTTAAGCAATAAGTGTTAGTTAAAGCAATAAGCAATAAGCAACAGTTAAAACCAAATCCAAAGGAGGGTGTCTTTCAGCTCCCACTGATACCAATGGCATCTCTGCCATTCAAAAGAAGCAAGCTTAGAGCTCAGCTCTGTACATCTAATGACTTCTATGGTCTACTGGTGTTTAAATAAGACACATTTTTATCAGCTGTGAGAACAGTCACATGAGATCACACACTATGGCTGTGTCTACACGTGCACGCTACTTCGAAGTAGCAGCACCAACTTCGAAATAGCGCCCGTCACGTCTACACGCGTCGGGCGCTATTTCGAAGTTAACTTCGACGTTAGGCGGCGAGACGTCGAAATCGCTAACCTCATGAGGAGATAGGAATAGCGCCCTACTTCGACGTTCAACGTCGAAGTAGGGACCGTGTAGACAATCCGCGTCCCGCAATGTCGAAATTGCCAGGTCCTCCATGGCGGCCATCAGCTGGGGGGTTGAGAGACGCTGTCTCTCCAGCCCGTGCGGGGCTCTATGGTCACCGTGTGCAGCAGCCTTTAGCCCAGGGCTTCTGGCTGCTGCTGCTGCAGCGGGGGATTCATGCTGCAGGCACAGGGTCTGCAACTCATTGTCGGCTCTGTGGATCTTGTGCTGTTTAGTGCAAGTGTGTCTGGGAGGGGCCCTTTAAGGGAGCGGCTTGCTGTTGAGTCCGCCCTGTGACCCTGTCTGCAGCTGTGCCTGGCACCCTTATTTCGATGTGTGCTACTGTGGCGTGTAGACGTTCCCTCGCAGCGCCTATTTCGATGTGGTGCTGCGCAACGTCGATGTTCAACATCGACGTTGCCAGCCCTGGAGGACGTGTAGACGTTATTCATCGAAATAGCCTATTTCGATGTCGCCACATCGAAATAGGCTACTTCGATGTAGGTTTCATGTGTAGATGTAGCCTATATTGTACAAAATCTGGCCAGTTAAATAAAACACAGTGTATTTTGTAGACTGAGGCCATTGTTTCCAAAATTAATCTAATTATTACATATTGTAATTTATTTATTGCTGGAAAGTAAGCTTACACTTTTAACACTACAAACACTGCACATGCAAATAGCACTGATGCATCTCAACAACACATGTACCATTCAGGCATCTAATGAAAGAGATTTGCTATTTTGTGTCCCATATTATAAGCCCAATTTGCTTATCTCCCCTCCCCCACAAATGCCAGGTACCTCTTTGAACAAGTAGTCTGTGTTCAAAAGCAGATATCGGAGCACTCTTGGATTTTGTAAAATGAGACTATGAAAAGAAAAAAGTCACCTTTTTAAATGTTAACCCAAGAAAGACCTCTTTGATAACTGTGCTGGAAATCAGAGAGAAACACTTCTCCCAAGGGAACCACTTATTCAGGTTGCTCAGGGACCTTTGATTATACAAGATCCTTTTTTGTTTTCTTCCAGAAACCAGTTTAATGCAACTCGACAGAAAAGAGATCTCTTAGCAGCTGAGGTAGGTTATGCCACAGAAAGAGATAGGGGCAAGAATCCCCCTCCTTTTTGCAATGGGGCTTTGCTGTTGTCACAATGAGATCTTTGTCAAGGAGAATGGAGATGGTAATAGTAAGACTGGGGTGAGGAGGAGAGATTTTTCCATATCCGCTTTTCTCAAACTTAAATCCACAGCTTCATTTATTCTTAGCAACATGCTTCATGAACTATCCACCCTAACAAACACTGTGGGGCAGTTGGGGCGGGGGGGGGGGGGGGGGCGGGGGATGAGCCTTTGACTGTTAAATCTTCTGTGAGTCCCAACAGAAACATGACTCTGTGGTGAGAAGCACAACAATGCAACCATACTGAACAGTTTTGCAAATAGTGGCGATGTTGTGACCTGGCTCCTGGGCTGCTCGGCAGTTCTCAGGCTGAGGCTGTGCTCTGGAAGCTGTTCCCCAGTCCCATTGCCACATTGCTGGTGAGATAACTCAGGAAGTTAGGAGGTCATGAAACAGGCCTGACAGCTATTTCATCTGGGATGAGTCTAAGGGTAGTTTTAAAGTCTTCCACACTACTGGGCGCTAGGATTTTGTTATATGTCAGTGAGATACACAAAACCCTGGAAATTAGCACCATTTGCCCATTCTGGAGGAAGCACTTTGTTCAAGATGCAGAAGTGTGGTGGTGATTAACATATGAGATGCCTGGAAACCCATGTTCTACTCCAAGAATGCCTGCATTTTGGTGATGGAAAAAATAATTCCGTACATGCGGTTTTCAATTTTATCTAGTGTTTAAAAAGTGCTTTGTGAGTTGCTTGGATTAAAAGCTCTCTATACATGCGAGATCATTTTATGTTAAAGTAACTGTCAAATTCCTGTCCTAAAATTGCTGTAAGAGACCTGGAATTGTGTGAGACATTTTTGATGTACTAACACTCTGGTTTTGCTTGTTTGTGTCTTGGATAGACTGGTGTAGATTCTGCTGGATCTCACCTTCATGGGGACCTTACTCAGAGTCAAAGACCATCAGGAGGTCAGTGATATGTTACTAATCCACTACCTGTTAGATATGATTTCAGGAAAGTGCCATCTACCCATAAACTGCCCCTTGCTTCCAGGGATTGTGTAGCTCTATATAGTATTTTTTTCCATGCAAAACTCAGTGCTGTTTCATTTTGGTAACTTGTACTTCTGACTTTCTAAGTCACAGAAAATGGTTATTAAAAAAATCCAGTTTTTTATGGAAGCATTAGTGTGACACCCAAGCACCTAAAGAAACAATTCCTTTATTGCTTTACAAAAAACAACAAGAAGTCCTATTGCACCTTATAGACTAACAGATTTTTTGGAGCATAAGCTTTCGTGGGCAAAGACCCACTTTGTCAGAAGCATCTGTATTGCTTTACAGTTATTTCCACTCCCAGTTTTCTTGCATGCTACTTTTGGCCTCATCAGATTGAGTATGTATGCTGACTGGCATTGATAATAGCAGCTGTCCGTAGTGGAAGATAAGCCTAAATCCTCTTCTAGAAAATTCTAGGCTTCAGTCAAACTCTTCAGTTTGTTCAGAGTGAATTGAGGGATTCCATATATGTTACACAGAAGATCCATTGCTGTTGGTGTTACCTAGCATCCACCATGCAAAAATGATTAAATGGGCTGAACATGGATGCTTTAAGACACAATAGGTCCACTCAAATAGAATTTTTGGTGTCTTTCATATAAGTGAATACAAATCATGGTGTTGTTCTTAGTGTTGTTGTTTTAAAAGCATTTCCTTGTAAGTGAAAAGGGGAAGCTAGACAGTATTCTCTATATTTTTAAATGTCTTTATATGTATTTGAAAATTAACTTTAAAGTGGCAAGAATAAAAAGCTAAAGTTTATGTGCTGCCTTAAAAAGAATATTTTACAATTAAAGTTAATATTATGGAACAAGTCTGACTACTTTATATGATTAAACTTCAAGGTCCAATTCAGCTCCTATTTTGGTTATTGTGGGCTTTATCATGGACTCACTGAGCCTGGGTATTAGAACATTTTTAACTTGTTTGTGTTGCTTTTTGCAACAGAACATATGTAACTAAAGATGTTCCCCAGCTGCAAAATTCAGAGGAAGATTTTAAACCCCACTGGCCTCAGCGATATTTGGATCCAGGGTCTTAGTTTCCCTCATTGTACAACTACCAGCAAAATTCCGATTCTTCCTGCTCTCCTACCACACACTTATCTGCCTTCTTCCAAGTTTTGGACATTCAGATGTGGTGTTTTGTTTTAGAGCCCTCTCTCTTAATAAGGCCAGTGGGGAAAATCTTGGATTTTGGAACAGTAGCATACAACTCTTTAATGAAAGTACTTGTATATAATTTTAGAAAATTGTTAAATTAACCACAGCATAAAACAACCAATTCTAACAAAATTTTAAATTCATGAAAAATTTCAACTGTTCAAACAAATAATAATTTAACTGATGTTTTTAGCATGAGTAGATGATGGTTTGTTGTTTTTGGCTACATAAAACTTTATATTCATAGGAATTTTATAGCCTGAATGTACATTTTCCTCTAATCTTTATTAATAACAAGCTGAACCTACATGCAGTTTGTGCTGAACTCAGTCAAGGAGTACAATATGCACCTTGTATAGTTCTGTTGCAAGATGATGGGGATTCTGTTTCTTTACGTGGGAACTTGACATTTTAGTTAACTACAAGGAGGTTGACCTTTGCCCTTTTGTTTGATTACTTTAAACAGCTTTAACTTTAAACTATGTTTTTACCAAACAACAAAAATATGAAATGAAATAAACATTGAAAACTGAGAGTGCTGTTGGTTAATTTTTTAGCTATAACTCTGATTCTATTTTAGTTATTAGAAAGGTTTCTTCCACATTGTTTGGCATCTTGATAAATTTCAGTGCATATTAGAAGGCAGCTATATTTTCCTTCAGGGTCTTGTCCTCAAGAATGCCTTAATGGAGCAGTTTGTACAGAGGAGGGGGTATGTGACTGTCAGATGATTCAGGCTCATGGTGAAAGATGCCAAATTGGTAAGTTTCAGTAATCGACAATGGAATTGAGTTTCAGATTAGGGTGAGATTTAAGAGCTAGTTTGTTGAAATAATACCTGCTCACAGCACTTTTGCAATTGCTTTATAATCAAGCTGTAATTCTAAGTGGGAGGCTGGGTGTCTCAAAGGATGCATTTCAAAGTGAGATATGGGACTACAAAGGACATCAGACATTCCTCAGTTTTATTAATCCTTGTAAAAGTATCCCAGTGCATCATGACATACCATACTGGCTTTTATTTCTTTAACCACTTCACCAAATACATATGCTGAAGACAAGATGTTGGTATATTTTAATGGGACAAATTTTGTCAGGTGCAATCCACCAGCAGTAGAGTTGGGGTAGAATGTTGTTTGTCCCTTTTTGATTCCTCAGGCTACTCTGGCTCCGTAAAATATCCACAATAACAGCCTTTGTAAGGTCAGACCTAGAATGTCAGCTGGTGTCAATCAAATGTAGCTCCATTGACTTCAATGGGAATGCACTGATTTACTTCAGCTGAGATTATAGGGCAGTGCGTCTGTTGAAAATGAACAAAAAGCATCTCAATTTCAACCATTTTCAGATATATTTAATTTTGTTAAAGCTGGAATTAAAGGGCATTTCAAAATGCTTATGTGCAAAATAGTCAAAATAAAAGGTTGTAATTCCCCACCTGACAATTTTAGTATTTTATCACTGAAACAATTTGGTGACATCAACATGAATTAATGAAATGCTTCATTGTCACCGAATCTGCCTTTTTCACTAAAAAAAGTTAGGATCCATTTTTTTTTGTTTGGTGCTGAACTATACTTATTGTTCTATTGCTAGTTATAATTAAAGGTGACGTAGAGGCTCCAATGATATCAATAGCAAAACTTCCATTGCCTTTACTGGTCCATAGTTCCCTTTAAATTTTTTAAGACTTGTCTTAATCTAATTTCTTGAATGATAAGTAATACTTTCTTCTGTGATGATATATGCTTGTCTACTATGCATGTAATAATCTCACTTTTGTACGTTTGTAATACTTGCGTAATTTTTTTGTTATTTTGCATTTTACATGTTTGTCTTATTTATTCTCCCCAGTGCCTAACAATGGTAAGGATCGAGATGGAATTTGCAAATCCTGGGGGCAGTATCACTTTGAAACATTTGATGGCATTTATTATTATTTCCCCGGAAATTGTTCCTATATTTTTGCAAAAGACTGTGGTGCTCCAGAACCTCAGTACACTGTCTGGGTAAGTGTGTGAACATAGGTTTGAAAAGAATTGTGAAATATTGGTATAATACAGAACTTGTGTTATAGTATGATAAAAATAAATCATCAGAGACTGTAACTGGCTGAAAAGGTGGCTTACTTCCTTTTTAGATCCATAGAATGTGCTGAGCAAAAACTCTGAAAATATACTAGCAATAACTGAACACATTAGTAAAATAATTAATCAACAGATTCAGTACATCATACAGATTTCTTCCCCCCCTCCATACCAAAAAGACTCTTACCTCCTGCTTCAGGCAAATTCTGTGTAGTAAAAAATTGGCCTTGAAGCTTTGGAGCTATTTAGCAAACTTGACTTGAGAAGCTCTGTGTAAGCTCAAAAGTTTGGGTCTCTCACAAGCTGCTGGTCCAGCAAAAGTTATTACTTCACCTACCTTTTGTTTTTAAATAATTTGAGCTGTCAGAATGTAGAAATAAATGAATTCCTAATTACAGTGAAAACAGCCCTTACCAGCAATTTCCATTTAAATCGGGAGGTTGTTATCTTAAGACCTATAGTTGATCTACACTATTGTGAAAGAACATAAATTTAGAGATCGGTGTGACTGGTTGGCCCCTTTAAATTTTTTTGTTACTTTGTTGACTGTTTGTTTAACCTGTGGAATAGGGGACTGGGTGACAAAAAGGAGTAGCAAAGAAGTTTACAGAGCCTTTGAGTCCTTACGACAGGGGTGGCCAACCCTTTTGCATCAGCGGCCACATGGAAATTTTTTACATATGCCGGGAAGCAAACACAAAATTGCCCCAACCCCCACCCCCAGGCTTAACCCTTCTCAGCCCCAAACTTGCCTCTCCTGCATTAACCTGCCTCAGACAATGAGCTTCGTGTGCTGTCCCTGCTCCTCTGTGGTGGCCACCTTCCCCCTCATATTTCAGTGAGGCTGCGCAGCTCCAGCAGGGGCAGACTTGACCTCCCCTTCTCCCAGCTCTCCTGCTCACTTCCCCCACATGCAGTGCAGGGGGCTCCCTGACCTGCTGTGCTGAAATAATGGAACTAAATGTAATTGGTTTAACAGGTGGATCCCTTCTGTTGCCCTGCTGGATGTGAAACCAATTAAATTTAGTTCCTTTATTTCAGCTGTGGCAGGGCAGAGAGCCGCAAATGGCTCCTTGAAGAGCTGCATGTGGCTCCAGAGCTGCAGGTTGCTGACCCCTGCCACAGCCTGACTACACCCATGCCCAACGCCCAGTTTGGCCAGCTTGGGTAAAACAGTGCTGCTGATGCGGGAAAAGGATTTGTGGCCAGATAAAAAGGTTTCACAGGTCAGACTCTGGTCCATTGGCTGCATGTTGACCACCCTGATTTAAGATAATATCTGAAATCTCCCCTGAATATTTGGTGCCAGTGTAGCAAGGCAGTTAAACTCATGCTAGACTGTAAGTGTATGAATATTTCCAGAGCAATTCACTGCTGGAAATCAACAGGTGCAACTTATGTGCTTTGATCATAACTTTCTCCAGGTTATTTCCATGGATGGAGTGGTGGTCGTTCTTTGTAGGAAGGGATGAATAGGAAGGAGAAAGATGATGTGTGGCAGATCATTGGGAGGTCAGCTGCTAAGTGTGTAATGATAGCACCAGACTGAGGGCCTGCCAGTCGCTGCTTCCTGGGGGTGGCCAGGGTGGCGGGGCAATTCTGGCCAGCCAGCAGCCAGCCAGCAGCTACTACCTGGGGCAAACCAGGATAAGAGTGTCCATATGGTGCTGGAACTACTGTGTTGCTGGTAGCCCATATTTCAGAGAACATGCACCTTTGGGCAGTAAAAGCCCACTTATACTTTTCATAAGATATAGGGTATTCCCTTCTGTGTCATTAACTAACCCATATGTAGGTAATTATAGTTTGACTGAACTAAATTCTGCCTCCAGTTTCAATTGGATAAATATTCCAGTTCTTTTTCTGTCCTAAACTGCTGTGCAGTGATGCTGGGTGCAGTTAAACGGTTACTGCATTTTATAGCAGTGTAGGGCAAAGTTTTTTTCTCTGTATTTATCACTGTATTAGCGGTCCCTTGTATTATTTAAATATTTATTTCTAAAGTTCTTTGGGATCCTTCTGTTAGAGGTGTGTAGCAATGTAAAAGATTACGTGTACATTTATTAAGAGTTGTGTGTAAATCTTGAGCAGAAACCCCATTTGTTGTTAGTGCTTACATTTATTTTTCTCCCCTCCAGGTACATAACAGCCCCCAGTGTGATGGTTTGGTGTACTCTTGTCTGCGATCAATAAGCTTATTTTTTTCAAACCAGGAAGAAATAGTTATTGTGGGACATGAAGTGAGAAAGGAAGGAATCAGGTAAATTGGCTGGTTTGGGACTATGTTACCACAGAAATGAAGTATCGGGATTTGGAAGTGATGATGTTTCCACCAAATCTTGCAGTTGCCCTGGAGTACACCTTTGCTGCATAGTTAGCCAAAGTAATCTGCCACTGCTTCTGAGTGCCCAGGTCAGCATAGCGGAGACATGAGCAGCCACACTGCAAAGGCTTTCCTTGAGATATTGAGTCCTCATTGGTGCTACGCTCACTTTGTGTGTCACTACATATCCTGTTGTTCTCTGTGCTGCCACCACACTCTGAATTTTTCCCTCATGAACTGTGGGAGAACTTTCTGCCTTTTGAGTGCAGAGAGAGGAACTGTGGGAAGGCATTCTAGTGGTTTAATTTGTGCCCTCACTGCAAAGGGGCAGGGTTTCCAGCCCAAGTGAAAGTGGAGCCTATGGTTTAATCCACATTCACAGCCATGTCAGCTATCCTGGGTTGAAAGCACCACTAAAGTCAGGGGAGGGTTTTTGTGTGGATGGGTTAGAGATTAGGGACAATACCAGGTAAGAATTTATCATAACTCTGTAGTGAAGACATACCCTCAGAGGTCATTTGGTAAGTCACAGAGGTTATAATTATGTAGTCAAATCCTGATTTGATGAAAGGAGTTTAACTCCACTGATATGTTTAGCAAGTTGTTGACTCAGACCTGTCTGACCGTTTCTGTTAACTTAGCTATTTTCGGTGGTTGACCTCTACAAGGCATCTGATTTCTGACTCTTCTCATGTCTGTCTCTTGACTGACAGAGTTTTCCTACACTGGGAAAATGCATGGTGTTATAAGATGTTAACCATTAGATTGTCTTGTTTAAAACAGTGTTAGCTAGTCTTGGTTAGCACTTGCTGTACTCTGATATCAGTCAGTGACCAAGCTGATTGTAGAGAAGTCCAAATTGAATTAATCGGGGTTCTTCAGTTTGCTATTTGTCACCATGGCCGTGTCTACACTAGCCCCAAACTTCGATATGGCCATGCAAATGGCCATTTCGAAGTTTACTAATGAAGCACTGAAATACATATTCAGCACCTCATTAGCATGCGGGTGGCCACAGCACTTCAAAATTGATGCGGCTCGCCGCCACATGGCTCGTTCAGACAGGGCTCCTTTTCAAAAGGACCCCGGCTACTTCGAAGTCCCCTTATTCCCATCTGCTCATAGGAATAAGGGGACTTTGAAGTAGGCAGGGTCCTTTCGAAAAGAAGCCCCCTCTGAACGAGCTGTGCGGCGGCGAGCTGCATCAATTTCAAAGTTCTGCGGCTGCCCTCATGCTAATGAGGTGCTGAATATGTATTTCAGCACTTCATTAGTAAACTTCGAAATCGAAGTTTGGGGCTAATGTAGACATAGCCCATTTGAAGCAAAAAACAGAGTTTGAAATACAACAAACTCTGAGCTCCATCAGGCTTACCCTTCTCTGTTTCAACTATAAGGGTGAGTAGATCGGGTGGTCCCACATCTGAGTTGCACCACCTTGTAGCTACAAGGACATAGCCATTAATCCCAGAAGCAGCAACCTTTTGAAGACAGTGATTGGCTCATTCTCTAATACTAGGGTTTGGTGGAAATCCAAGCATAGCTATACCCACTGACCGGTCAGAAATACAGGCACATTGAAGGATATGTTGCACATGACTACTAATAGTTTCTGTGTTATTTAATCTTTGATTTGCATAGCAAGGGCTCTTATTCTATACACATTCTATGTACAGAACAGTTATTGACTTCAAAGGAAGTTGTCAATATGCAAAACTTGAAGGTGGTAGATCCAAATTGCATTGTCATTCACTGATATTTTTAAAAGTTTTAGGCACATCTGCCTGTTGCTTCTTCTGTTTACAAATAAGTTAAAATTACTCTTTGACTCTAAAAAAGTATACTCTGTAAATGACTTCAGGGATCCCATGCTTAATGTCTCTGTCAGTGACTCCATATCAAAACTGTTCAGTCTACAAGTAAAAAGATGCTTTTCCTAACATGCCAGTGCATCAAATGCACTGTAGGATTTGAAAGTCACTTGGGGTTCTTTCTGGTTTATGCATCAGTTCTGCATAGATTGTGAATATGCCAGAAAATAATCCATTTTACTTAGTGCTTTTTTTGTGCTGGTACTTGCTGGTACTGAGTACCAGCACATTGGCAGCCCCAGCTGTGGGATTGGCTGTGGGGAGAGGTGGTAATGAGGGCGTGGGAAGCCAGCTGAGTACTAGCTCCTCTATACAAAAAAAACACTGATTTTACTGAATTGATTGTGCAAAGGTAACAGGAATGACAAATACTAAAAACTTACTTTTGACAGAAAGAGATGCAGACTCTGAGTACACACGGAGAGAAAATCTTATGAGTTAGAAGGTGACATTGTGTATAGTCTCTTTCTAGTTCTCGTCTCCTTTTTGTATTTAAAATGGGGGTTCTCTTTTTCCAGATTA
The DNA here is from genome assembly GCF_033958435.1 of Carettochelys insculpta. NCBI lineage: Eukaryota > Metazoa > Chordata > Testudines > Carettochelyidae > Carettochelys > Carettochelys insculpta. The sequence goes on along the minus strand of NC_134137.1, from coordinate 304,056,824 downwards.
ACATTGCCTCAGACAATTGGAAATGTTTTCATTGAGAGGCTGGCTGACTACATTCTAGTGAAAACTACCTTTGGTTTTTCTCTTGCTTGGGACGGAAGCTCTGGTATTTATATTAAACTGACAGAAGAACATAAAGGGAAACCTTGTGGCCTGTGTGGAAATTATAATGGCAATAAATCTGATGACCTGAAAATACAAAACAGTAAGTGAAGAGATCAGAAATATACCCTTCCTCTGTTTAAAACAAACAAAACAAAACAAATATCCATAGCTTCCCTGGTCCTGGTCTTCTCAATATCAGGATGTGCTCTAAAAGATTGTTCCATTGTCCATTTCAATTTATTTTCAGGAGAATTGAAAAGACTGGGGATAGCTCAATAAAACACTGAAGCACATGCTTAATTTAGTTGATAGATATACTTCTAATGACCAAAAGACTATGCTTTTCCTGAAATCAATACTATATAACACCCTTCTCCTCCAAAGCCCAACATTAATATTTGGAAAATGCAGTAGCTCAGCACGCCATTCTACATAGTAATTTTATGTTTTGTTGCCTGGTAAATATAAACTGTTGAAAAACATTGTTGAGGAAGTTGATTTTTTCTCATTGCTACACTTTTATTAACATACTTCACTGGGAGGCAGACAGTACATTTTAAAGAAGATGGAGAATCCAATAGCATTACTGTTGTTCATCAGAGAGAGAAAACTTGTGCTATTTTTTTGCAAGGGGTATTAGACCTGGAGAAAGATAAAAGAACTTTTCTTTTCAGATGAATACTAATCTCTCTAGGCAATGCTTTATATTGGCCATTGTCTACTGTAGATAATCTTTCCTGTGTGCCCTAGTGAAAAGTGTTGTGTGTTGTTTTTGTTTTAGAGCAGATACCAGCTTGCAGCTGGTGAACGAAGAAAAGGAAGGTTGGTAACACAAGAGGAGCAATTTGTCGCAAACAATACCTGATATAAGCAAAACCAATAATGGTATTTAACCATACAGGCAGAGTTTAGTGTTTCGCCATTGGCAGTTTTTTCAAATCGCAAGTTTTATTACCCTAATTATCCTCCTCTCTTCCATATCCCTTTTGAGCAATAGCCAAGTGCTATTTATTGTGCCAGGAGAGGGAGAAGCAGTTGGCCGTGCTGATGTGTATGCCTACCCTTCATTTTCTGCCCAGTAGAAACTGGTTGTATCCCCTCCACAGTGCATATAGCAGCCTGCAGTTTCTTGGTGACATGGTACAGTTTGTTCTTTTCCAGGCATTTGACATTTGCATACCAAAACATTATCTGGCCAGTTAAAACTAATTATTTTTTTTTCTTTTAAAAACCATTGATTCACATGCTGTTAAAATATAGTTCCAGTGTCTTTTTCTTATACTGTTGATCATAAAACGCTTTCAGGAGATGGGTCTGGTTTCTGTCTCCTTTCAGCGTTACACTGTGCTATTGGCAGTATAATCTGGGATCTGCAGTGGCAGAATTCCTGTCTTTTAGAAGTCAGAGTCATGAATCACATTAAAAATTAAACATGAACTGATTTTATAGCATTGTACCCTGCTGCTGTGTGTACAAACAATAAGCAATTTGTTGTGATATTTTACACAAGAATAGGGTGTGATGAGTTCATCATACTTACAAATTGCAACTCCCTCTAAATGTTTCCAACTTTCACCAACACTTTATGGTATTTCTGTACACCAGCAGTGTAAGGGAAACTGTTCTTTGTGTCCTGATCACTCTCAAAGGCCTCTGCTATACTACTAAAGCCAAATCTGGGGGTCTGTTGTCAACATGGCTGTCTTCCAATGTGGCAATGCAGTTCAGAGTTGTAGGGTCTTGGAAAGTGGGTTAAGGTTTTGGACCCAGATGCAGTGAGGTCCTCGACTTGTTTATGATTGCAGTATTGCTGGCACATTAGACATACCTTACAATCTACCAAAAAAAAAAAAAAGTAAATTTAAGAATTCAACATTTCTAGTGACAGAAAGAAACTGCTAAATACAGTAAGACAAGTTGAAACATGGGACAATGCTACAATCCTAAACCTGTTCACGATGAATTGAAATAGAGAGAAGTTGAAGGGCATGTTAGAAAGTCAAAATACTTAACAATAGCAGAAGAATCTCACTTTATTTTTGCTTGTTTTTATAATGGTCACGTGAAACACTATCTTACTAATTTTGATAGATCAGCCCAAAGGAGGACAATTCTCTTTAAGAGGATATTTTGGGGTTTCTAAATTAGGTTTTGTTCATCATTGGAACAGAAGCAAAATATTTTGAATGCTGAACATAAAACAGAATTTGTCTGAATGTTTTTATTTGGAGTCTAACCCTGGGCTGCCTGATTCAGGAAGATTTTCCAGCTACAGGACTTGCAGGGAAGGTGGAAGAGTGAGAGGAGGGAAAGAGGTTGAGACCCAAATATTGGATCTCTTCTCAGCGGACAGCTAGAAATACGTGAGTGATAAGGACTAGCATGGCCTGTGTGAGACCTGTGTTTAAGTCTCTGATCTGCCTTATTTGGGGCGTCCCACATTCAAGGCCACTGCTGTGACCCCAGGCTGTAAGACTGTGAGTTTCTTGCTGTCTGCTTGAAACTGATCAGAGAGCTCTGGCCCAAGAAACCTTACTGATGAAAACTGTCAGAATCAGAGTGTGTCAACAAAACATTTCTCCTTTGTTAAAACAGCATATTTTGACACAATGTTTATTCAGAGGGGTCAGAGTTCTAGCAGCCTGATGTTAAATTTCAGACCAGAGATGGTTTCCAAAGAGCATTGGTTCTTGGTACGTTATATAGGCAAAACTAGCTACCTCCTTTAACTTTACTAAACCCATCGCATTTTTCAGTAAGCCTAGGTACCAAAATATAACCAATCACATACTAGCACCTATGTTTTGTCCTCCCTGCTCAACTCTTTTTATATTTTATCTCTCCTGCCCAAATTGAAAAACATGATTTTCTTTGTGTATCTGGTCAGCAAAAAGTCGCTGGTCAGAGCTTTTCTTTTCTATTTTATCAGTTATTAGGGTCTTTCTGTTTCCGCCCTAAGCTTCTGAGAACCTGGCTATATTTACTTTACAACTCTTGGGCTGTGTCTACACTACATTCGCCTCTTAAAAGGGGAATGCAAATGAGCAAGATCAGAAATACAAATGAGGCAGATGTTTACATATCTCACATCTCATTTGCATAGTCTGATGCATTCTTGCTTCCAAAAGAGATGTTTTTGAAACAACAGCCATGTAGATGGGGTTCCTTAAAAAACTAACCCCATTTTTGAAAGAACCCCTCTTCCTATTTAGTTTCAGAAAGAAGGGTTTATTGAGGTCCTTAAATAAAACATATTAAAGAAAAGCCAAAAACATACACAAAAACAAACCCTTATAGGAAGAAATATGATTTCTACTCCTTATGAAGTTACCACAACTTTATTTCCTGCAAAATTAGACATTTCCTGTTAATTCACTTTAAAATTTAAATATAGTGAAATTTAAAATAATCTTATACAGATCGCAAACTACAAATTTAATATATCTTAGAGCATGTATATTTAAATTGTTTGCCAAATAATTCTAATATTTCATTTGAGAGGTTTCTCAGCTTTTGTGTTGGCATAAAAACCTTTGTTTTTGTGTGAAATGATTCTGTTTGATGTTTTTCTGAAGTAGGTGAATATACAGACGACATTGCTGTATTTGCAAACAGCTGGTCTGTACAAACTCCAGAGGATGCACTTTGTGTGATGACTGCCTCGGGTTTTTCTAGTCCATGTTTGACTGACACAGAATCCTTTGAGGTAAGTTGGGCTGCTTACATTTTCATATTGGATGCATTATAATGATTCACATTCTCTAGCCTGTTCTTTGCATTTCCATTAACAATACTTCTACGTAAAAACATAAGAGCAGCCATACTGGGTCAGACCAAAGATCCAGCTAGCCCCGTATCCTCTCTTTTGACAGGGGCCAATGCCAGCTGCCCCAGAGGGAGTGAACGGAACAGGTAGTCATCCAAGTGATCCTTCTCCTGTTATCCACTTCCAGCCTCTGACAGACAGAGGCTAGGGACACCATTCCTATCCATCCTGGCTAATAGCTATTGATAGACCTAACCTCCATGAATTTGTCAAGCTCTTTTCTGAACTCTGTTAAAGTCCTGATCTTCCCAACATCCTTTGGCAAGGAATTCCACAGGCCTACAGTGTGCTGCATGAAGTAAAACATCCTTTTGTTGGTTTTGAACCTGCAATCTATTAGTTTCGTTTGGTGACACCCAGTTCTTATGTTATGTGAACAAATAAATAACTTTTCCTTATTCATTTTTCCCACACCAGCCATGATTTTATAGGTCTCTATCATATGCCCCCCTTAGTCTACCCTTTTCTCAGCTGAAAAGTCTGTCTTTATAATGTCTCTTTATATGGGACCCATTCCAAACCCCAAATCATTCTTGTTACCCTTTTCTGAACCTTTTCCAATGCCAGTTTATCTTTTTTGAGATGACTTTGAAATAATGTGTTAAGCCCTCCACAAACCAAGGCATGTATGGTCCTGCACAGACCTAAAATTTAGCACAAGTGAAAAAATCATAAATGATTAACTTAAAATTAGATAAAATATTTTAAAATGCAAATGTTGTGGCACCAGTTGTAGGTTCCAGCAGCAGGTGGCCTGGCCATGACTATCCAGAATCCAGGCTTACAGGAAAGCCAAAACCATTCACAGATTTGTATTTTGAGCACCGGGCCATTAAGTTTCTGGAGTATAAGTAATGGCCCCAATCAGCACATTTAGGCCGTGTCAACACTAGCCCCAAACTTCGAAATGGCCATGTAAATGGCCATTTTGAAGTTTACTAATGAAGCGCTGAAATACATATTCAACGCCTCATTAGCATGCGGGCGGCCACGGCACTTTGAAATTGACATGGCTCACCGCTGTGCGGCTCATCCCGACAGGGCTCCTTTTCAAAAGGACCCCAACTACTTTGAAGTTCCCTTATTCCCATCTGCTCATAGGAATAAGGGGACTTCGAAGTAGCCAGGATCCTTTCAAAAAGGAGCTCTGTCAGGATGAGCCGCGCGGTGGTTAGCCACGTCAATTTCGAAGTGCTGCGGCCTCCCACATGCTAATGAGGTGCTGAATATGTATTTCAGTGCTTCATTAGTAAACTTCAGAATGGCCATTTGCATGGCCATTTCAAAGTTTGGGGCTAGTGTAGACATAGCCTTAGAATTCTAAACAGATCCAAGCTTCACATTTTTAACTTCATACACAGGCATGACACACACAAACAAATGGAATATACACATTTAGCAGATTGGAAGTTTAAAAATGACCTGTTACATAATGTATTTTGGCTAAAGTGTCTTAGATTTATTCATATTCATAAGCCAACTTTCATAAAACAACAGGGGTATCACAGTTTGTATCATGAAATATAAGGTAACTGTTAGTTAACTTTTTTTTTTTTAAATGCACAGGCCATATTCTTCAAATGCCAAATACTCCTACAGTTTCCTTTTTTCAGCTGTCATGAAAGCATAGACCCTTATTCATATATATCTAGCTGCATGAATGACCTTTGCAGGTAAGAAGGATGGTGTTCTTTAAACATTCATTTTCATTGTTTGGTGTATTACATGATAGCCAGATTGGTTTTAGATAGTGGAGTTTTTCAGTACAATTTTATTTTTGTAAAATACTTTCCTCTCCACAATGCCCAATCTCATCGTTCAGTGTCTGTCTGTTTAACCCCAATAGCTGCTATAATCTTAATAAACAGTGGGTCAAATTCAAACCTGCCATAAAATGTTGCAACTGTCTTAGGTAATGATGAGAATTGCACCATTTAATGGGAGGGATAAATTTAATCTGTTATTTCTCCCTTAATTTCAGAGTCCACACCCTGAAACATCTCCCTTACCCCACTCTTCACTCCTCCTTGCCCCCTATCTTGTCTGCCGACACTATCTGCATTTTCAAAAGTGCTGGCTTCTGTTAGACATTGTAAGATCAGTTACATTAGCAATGATTATCCCCTCATATGTACTGAAATTAAATAAATGACCAAGCAATAAGCAGCAGCTCTTTCAATAAAAATGATATCCTAGCAAATAACCCAAGTGATCTCACTATTAGTACTTTATATATATCTTCTGGTACTCGGATGGTATGTCTGCCATCAGTTATTTGCTTTCTGCTTTCCTATTTATTTATTTAAATGGGAGTATAGAAGGGAATCAGTACAAAGAACTGAAGGAACTCTTGATTCCATTATAGTTTCTACCTCAATATGTGACTAACACTGACTAGTACATGACTGGATTTTGATTTCCTCTTTTGCTTTACAGTGGTGCTGGCAAAATATAGGTTTACTGGTGTCACAGAGTTTAAAGCCAAAGGGACAACAAGATCATTTAATTTGCCCACTTAAACACCTGCGAAACCCAACAACTGAAATTAGACTGAAGTAGACACATCAGCAGAGTCATCCTTAGGATTTATGGGGCCTTATGCAGTATTGTTAAACTGGTTTCCCTATGATCACAGGCAGCAAGGGTTGTGTGTGTGTGTGTTTTAGGGATGTGATTTTATAATCTTCAGAATACACTAATGACATATTTTTAAAACAAACTTCAAGCTCAGGTCCTGTGGACTAATACATTACATTCAGGAATGGACAGGAGATGGCAAAGGGCTTCATTACAGTTTGGCTCTTTCAAAGATTCTGCTAATAGGTCTGGCGGGCATTTTCACTTTCAAGTTAACTAGAGGTTGAACCTCTCTCGTTTGGAACCCTCGGGACCAGACTGGTGCTGGACGAGAAAATTTGCTGGACAATGGGAGGTCAATATTTTCTCGCACATTATCAACACTTCCACTGCTTACTGGGCTCTTAGAAGACATTTAGGGGTAAATTACAGTTAAATAACTGCACAGAGCACTGAGAGCCAGGACTGGTAGGTGGAAACAAACTTTATGGGACCATGAGAAATTTGGCAACACTCATGATAAGTAGTTGTCCAGCTAACTAAAATCGTGACGGACTATGGAGTTTGCCAGATAAGAAAGTTCCAGATTAGAGAGGTTCAACCTCTGGAGGAAGCAGAGCCACAGATAAAAGGTAGGAAGAGGCTGATGGGAGGACATTAAGACCCAGAGGTGCTCCAAATTTCTGGGTGCGCTACATAACTGTGAATTGTGCCTATGGGTAAGGATGGCTCTGCACAGGAGACTAGCCAGACAATACAGCGTAGCATGGTGCACCAATGCCAGAGGTCCCCCTCAGTGGCAGCAAAATAATTAGGTGAGAAACACCTTCCGTCTAAAAACGTTTTCATTGAAGCTAGTGGGAAACCTTCTGTTGATGTCTTGGGTACAAAAGTCAGGATCTGAATTTTATTTGTAATGACTATTTACATCTTAGGGATTTGTCGTACCTTCTCTTTGTCAATGGAGAACTTTCAGGATGGCATGTGCTAATACAACAATATGTCAGAGGCTTTGGGTATTTTTTGTTTTTAAAAATGCATTCCCATATAGTGACAGAGAGATAGCTGTGTTAGTCTAAATTTTATCAGAACAAAAAACCAGTCATGTAATAATAATACTTTTGTTAGTTGTTAAAGTGCTACATGACTGCTCTTTTGTTTTTTACATTCACATATGTGGTGTGTGTATGTGAATGCTCAAAACTTTGAGTGAAGTTTCTGTGTCTCAGGCTTTCATTAATTTAGGCTTAGGTTGTTTATAAAAGAGAACTTTCATCTTGTGGCTTAGTGTCACTTTAAGAAGTTCCTTCTGGCACTGTAGTATATATGCAAGTCATTCTTTTTATTAAGACTCATTTAATTAGATTAGAAGAGGCAGACAAGAGAGAGACTGTGGAGTTTTCAGATAGTGACTTTGAAACAGGTGCTTTGAAACTACCAAAGCACGCACACACTATGATATAATCGTCTAAAAATTTTGTTTTGAAAGCTTCATCTTGTTGTGCTTAAAGACAAATAAACCCCAACCTACATATTATAACATTGCATATCCCACAGATGTCTTGTTGTGAGTTCACAGTGAAAATGAGTTACGTTCTCACTTTAAATATAACAGTGACTATTTATCTAGTTCTGATTCCTGTCCCTTGAACATGCGAACACAACCCAAATATGAACGAATGAATCCTTTGAGCAACCTGATGAAGGAGGTACTAATATCCCCATTTTGCAGATAAGAAAATTAGGTAGAGAATGACTTTAACCAAGGCCACACAAAAAGTTTGTGACAAAGCCAGGAATAAGACCCAGGTCTCCAGAATTGCAGGCCCTTGCCTTCATCCCAAGAGCACCATTCTGCTCCCAAATTATTTCTGTTAATAAGCATTGCTAAGCTTTTGTAACATTAAAATAAGTAAAAATCTTTTGCTGGGTCAACGGGTCAAATATGCAAAAGCTTAGTTGCTAGTTTCTTTCTGAAGTGATGCTATGTAAAGTCTCAGAAATTTTGACCCCTTTTTACTCTGTCAGGCCAACTCTGTGGAGAGTTCTGCAATGTCATGTAGCAGAGATTTAGCTGAGTATTAAAGTTAGGGTTGAGTGATCACAGGATTACTTTATTGCTTCAGTGTGAATGACGATGAGACTTACTGCCGAGCAGTGACAGAGTATGCCAGAGCATGCGCACATGCAGGCTATCCCATACGGGACTGGAGAGAGGATTTTCCTGCCTGTAGTAAGTATCAACTTTTTTATATTTTTAATATCTTATTAATTTTCCAAATATACCAAAATAGCAGATACACTGTAACACAGTAGAATGCAGTATAATGAGCAAAGCGAATTAGGATAAAAGGAGGAGAGGGGAAGAGATCTAACTATTTTCAGGACAAACAAAATAATTTATTAGGTGATGAGCTTTTGTGAAACAGACCTAATAAATTTTTTTGTTAGTCTTTAAACTGATACTGGACTGCTTTTTTGTTTGGATAGTATATAGATTAGCATGTCTTTCTCTCTGTAACTCTCTTCAGGGTGTACCTTAGTCATAGACCTCTAACACGCCCCAGCTACTTTGAGTGTTTTGGAACGCCAGTTGATGGTTAACAGTGAGGGCAGCCTTGCCACGGAGCTGGGTACCAATGTTTGGGAGGGATAGACTGTTCCCTTTTTGCAGGATTAGTTATTGTAGTGACCATGCCACCTTGTTATCAGGTGACCTTAAAGTATTGGGAATACCTCCAAATCCAAAACATGAGGAGGGCTCCAACTGAGTGTCCAATATCAAGCTGGTCCAGTAACTTACCTAATACCAGAGATTCTTGGTAAAAGAGCAGCTCTAAAAGATAAACTAATGCTGTGCATTTCCAGCAGTGCTCAGTATGTCTGAGGCCCATTAATGTTAGTTAGCATTGTTGTCCTAGTTTGACCGTTATGTGTGGAGGAAGGGAAGGGGCAAAGTGCAGATGTACATACATACATAAACACATGTGCATGCTGAAGCCCGTTCCCGTGGCTCATAGGCTCTGCCCCCAAGGAGGGAGTGGTACCTGACCTGGCGGTGGGGGTGGGTTGGGATGAGTTCGCTTAATGGTAGAGCCCTCCCTGCTGCTGTGGTGACCTGAGCACTGGAGCTGTGGACACTCTGGCATCAGTGGCTGCTGTGATGCAGCTGCTTTGGTGCCTCCCTCCTGGGGCTGCTGCTGCTACTGAGGCGATGTCAAATACTGGCTCCTTCTCCCATCCACCTTCCCCATCCCCTTCTCTTCCTCCTGCCTTATTCCCCTCTTCCCCACTCTCTCTTCCCCCACTTCCCTTTTCCCTGCTCCGCTCTGCCCCTTTTGCCCTGCTCCCTGGTGGCACTCAATCTTGTACAGGAGATAAGATAATGTCATGTGATGAAACCTCCAGGAATGCATCCAACCAGAGTTGGCAGCCGTATCCCTCCCTTCCCCTCTGTTGAGGGCAATGATCCCCCCAGACACCTCCAAACTCACCCATGGAGTATGTGGGGACCACTGTATTTGAAAATGTTTCTTTTGATGTAGAAGCCGTAGTTTTCAGGTCTGCAGTTGCTTTCTAAATGTTATGTATAATTGTAGTCCATTGAGTTGGACGCAATTTTGTATCTAATTATCATTAAAGCATATTTAATGGTCTTTTAAATGCTATTTTCTAACATATATAGTGTTGCTGCGGCCACGATAGTCCCAAAATGTTAGCGAGACAAGGTGGGTGAGGTAATATCTTTTACTGTTGGTGTGAGAGACAAACTTCTGAGCTCCACAGACCTCTTCTGTGGGTTGGGGGAAAGGTACTTAGTGTATATAGAACAGATTGTTCAGCAGAAGCAGTTCATCATGGCTGGTGAGTGGACTAGCAGTTAGAGGAAGCTAATCCCCTCCCCCTGGCCCTTTCCTCTCCTTCCTGGCCAAGTCCCCATCCTTCCTCCTCTCCTTGTGTCCCCAGCTGGAGCCCGAAGCTCATCTCCCCCACTGCTGGCCCCCTCCTACTCCAGGTCAGTGTTCCCCCATCCTAAAATTCAGAGTGTGGCACATGCAGTGCCACTGACCCCACCCCTGGAGCACTGCAGCTGCAGAGCTTCAACCCCAGCCCCAGAGCATGAACCACAGCTGCAGCCTCCCTGGCCCCAGGGCTCCTGGTGCATGGCACCAACTCAGCACCTCTCACCCCCAACTGCAACAGTCGGCAGGGAAACAACTTGGTCTCTCCAAATCCCCCTAACAGGCTGTCAGGCTCCAGCCTCGCCCACTCCTGTCCTGCTGGAGCAGAGCATGGGTGGGGCCACACCAGGCTGTTTGGGGAAGTTCAGCCTCCCGCCCCACCACCACCTTCAAAACCCAGGATGAAGTGGCTCCAAAAACACCTCCACAGTCACAGGGGAAAATAGCATAGAGATACTGGATTTATGGCTGATTAAAGCATTCTATAACCAATTTAATTCCCCTCTTCCAATTCATCTCTCTCTTATTGTGGCTGGAGGGGTATTAATAGGGTTTTAACGATGGATTTATTTAACAATGATTAATTATACCAGAAACCTTGCACAGCCATTTATTTGGTGAGAAGTGCTACATTTAAGAAACTCTCCAATGACAGATAGAGATATTCTGACTTATAAAGGAAACATAATGCACTAACAGACATTGTGACTTGTACACATTTTAGCTGAAAAGTGTGAAGACAGGTTTATCCATCGGGATTGCATTAGTTGTTGCCCCCCAACCTGCACATTTGAAAAGGATTGTCTTGGCAGCAACCTCCATTGCTTAGATGGCTGTTACTGTCCAGATGGTAAGTATCTAATATTTTATCTTGACAAGTTAACATTGAGTTAATGCCTGATGTCACAGCTAAATAGACAGTGTCTAAATAGACAGTGTGCTTAACATTAAAAAATAAGAAAATATATTTTACATACATAAGCTTCTAGTTTAGTTTTAAATATAGCCAGGCTTTCTTTTCTCCTGCTAATGTTGTATGCCCTGGTTGTATTATAGTCTTCTAAAAATTGTTCAAAATACAGAGCAACTTTGAGTCAGACCATATCAGTTAAAACTTGGGTGATCTGGTGGGTGAGCTGTACAAATAAAAAGTTGCAGGAGTTTTAATTTTAACTAGCGTATCAGAATTTTTCTGAATTGTTTTGAGGGTTTTTTTTTTTTAAATAGTGCAGATATTTTATACTGTCTTCAGGAAGATTCTCCTCTTTGAAGCTAGACCCAAAAGGAGGCAAGAGGTAGGGTTGTTGACTATGTGGCCCCACCAGTTTTTTCCCAGTCAAATGTGTGTGTTTCTAAGGGGTCATTGAGGGTATTGTACATGGCATGTACAATCAGGGTGAAACTCAAGCTGCTTCAGAAGAACTGCTCAGAGCTCTCAACCACAAAATCTCCAGGTAAGCCCTTTAAATCAGTAAGTGGTGCATCTCTTGAGTGGACAGCTGGCTTTGGGGGGAATTTGTCAGGAAAGAGGTGCTGAGGGTTAATTAAGTACTGAGGCTCAAATCTTTTTTTTTTAACATTCCTGATAGGTGTAGCAAGCTCTGAGGTGCTAGAACTTGGAACTATTAAACTCAAAAGTTCCAGGACTCAGAGCTGGCACAAACTGAGCCCTAATTTCACCCTTTCACTGAACTGAACTTTTATGCTGCATAATGAACAGTGGAGCAGGTGGATGGCCCAGCACTAGTCTAGGATTTGAGAGAGTCAGGTTCTGCTCCCTGCTGTGGCATGGATATCCTTTGTAACCTTGGGTGAGTCACTTAGTCTCTCTGTAGCTTAGTTAGGGTGGCCACTCATGCATTTCAATACTTCCAAGAACAGCATGGTCCTGCAACCTGGCTTGACCCTGTCCCCTCTGGTGTGCTGGGCATGTAAGCTCACACCACGTAGAACAGAGGTTCTCAAGCCTTTTATTTCTGAACTCCTCCCCCACTGCTGACTGCTACAATGTGCTATAAAATTCCACAGCCCACAATTTGTTTGGATGGGAGTCAAGGTGCAATGACAAACTCTTCAAAATGGCACCCTTCATCCAGACAAAACCACGCCTGGGGTAATATCAGTACTGGACAATGGACAAACCATTAGAATATGGACTATCTGACTTAAAACTGCATGAATGACTGTACAATGGAGGTCATGGAGAAGAGATGCGCACTGCTGAGATAAAACCACCCATTGAAATATCATGGAAGAGGTGCCCCTATGACCAAGTGGACATAAAGAATGAACAACAAAACCCCAATATTTCTGTCTTGTTTTGAGTCTTGTGTTTTTTTTTAAACAAATATAGGTCTTGTTATGAACAATGGAACTTGTATCTCTGTGTCAAATTGCCCCTGTATTTATCATGGGAAAGCCTTCCCTGTAGGCTCAAAAATTGAACAAGAATGCAGTCAGTGGTATGTAACTTCTCATCTACTCTTTCCTTTTTCACTTATCTGCTTGGAGGATGGTTACAAAATTACATTACATGTTTCAAGGATGTTCTTTACCTGGATCTACAATCAGGACTGTCCCTCCAAATTAAGTAGTGCCCTATGCTGCGTATGCCTAGTGCATCCCACTCAAGCAGGCCCAATCCTCTGGCCTCTCAGTCCCTGCTCCACCTCCCGGCCCTGGTGCCCTGGATTCTCTGCCCTTCCGCCTGGCCCTGGTGCTCTGAATCACTCACCTACCTGCCCCTCCACCCAGTCCTAGCACCCCAAACCCCTGATCTCCCACTCAATTGCCAAGACCCAGTGGCCGAAAGTCCTGGCTCCTCTGCCTGGTCTCAGCAACCTGAATCTCCCTCACCCCTATGCCCGGCCCTGGCACCCCAAATCCCTGCCCACTGCTCATTGCCCAGCCCTGGTCTCCTATCCTACCTCCCAGGCCCAGCAGCCCAAATCCGTGGTTCCCTGTTTAGCCATCTGGCTGTGGCAGCTGAATTCTTCAGCTCGCCACCCTGCTGCCTCGGCCTGGTGAGCCAAATCCCCCAGCCACTCACCTTTCCCCTTGTTCCCCCACCAGCCTTCCAGCTCTGTTCCTGCCCCCATAGCTCTGCACACACTCAAACACACACATGAGGAGGATGGGGGAGGGGTGCAATTGCTGAGGCTGTGGAGAGCACCCGAATTCATAAGGATGGCCATGTCTCCAATTCATGTTCCGTATCTAATCAGAATACAGAGAAAGTAAATCCTAAATCAAGTGTGAATTTTCAATGTCTGAAGTTATTCTTTCCCTAAAAACTTGAAAAACAGCATGTTCTGTCTTTTGTGCTTTGTTTAGTACTTGTACTGGTGGCATTTGGAACTGCACTGAACATGACTGTCCAGGTAAGCACATTTTAACCATCAGTAGAGAGATCACCAAGGATCTGAGGCTCATTGTGGATCACAACCTAAATAAGAATCAACAGTGTAACACTGTTGCAATAAAACCTAACATCGTTCATTCTTACCCTGTTGTAAACAAGACATACAAAATCATTCTTCTACTTTACTTCAAGCTACTTAAGTGTCAGCTAGTGTGTGGCATCTAGTTCTGGTCATGACATTTCAGTAAAGACGTAGACATGTTTGAGAAAGTCCAGAGAAGAGCAAGAAAAGTCATTAAAGGTCTAGAAAACATGGCCTATGAGGGAAGATTAAAAAATGAGTTTGTTTAGTCTGGAGAAAAGAAGACTGAGGAGATATAATGAGTTTTCAAGTACATAAAAGGTTAATTATAGGGAAGAATAAGAAAAAATGGTGTCAGCCTCTGAAGATTGGATGAGAGGCAGTGGGCGCAAGTTGCAACAAAGCCATATTAGGCTGGACATTAGGGAAAAACTTCCTTACTGTTAGGGTAGTTAAACATGGGAATAAATTGCCCAGACAGTTTGCAGAATATCCATCACTGGAGATTTTTAAAAGCACGTTGGACAAACACCTGTCATGGATGATCTAAATAACACTTGATTTTGCCATCAGTGCATAGGAGTGGAGAAGATGATCACTCAAGGTCCTTTCCAGTCCTAAGATTCTGTGCTGCTATGTGTCCCAGACGTTGCAAAAGATTAAAAATAGATATATTTTAGGACAAGTGGTAGGCAACGTGCTGAAGGATATGCAATCCATGTCTCGTTACCTTTCAATCTATCGTTTGCACAACTGCAGCAACTAAAAAAAAAGGAAAATAAAAGGGATAAGCATGTGTGCTGTCTCTTGCACACTCTCTTTTTCTCTCTGTTGCTCTCACACTGAGACATGCAGAGAAAAGAGGAAGAAAACTATTTTGGCAACCTTGTAGGAGGGAATGGAGGTGACTATAATCTTCTTGTTGGACTTTGCCTTGCATTATTATTTTGAAGTGGGGGAGGGTGTGCACTCAGGTATCATAATAATGAATGCCTGATCAGAACCTAGGGATGCTGCACATGTAAAACTGCATTTGATGAGGTGATTCCTGATTTCATCATATGCACTAAATATGGAACCAGATGTAATGGTGACGAAATACATTTAAATTAGGCTGGAAAATGTGCTTGAGAATAGGTGGTAGGAAAATGTGCCTGTATTGCTTCTTTTCCATCTCTGACTCCATGATATAGGTCTATGCAAATGAACTTCCCTATTTATTTAACATTGTTCTTTCTCTCAAGCTGAATGCGCTATCGTAGGTGATTCTCATTTCACAACATTTGACGGTCGTCATTATACCTTTCTTGGGAGTTGTCAGTACATACTGGTAAAAGGCACTGGGAAAGACAAATTCACAGTCACTTTACAGAAAGCTCCGTGTGGTCAGGTAAGGTCACACTTGAATTTGAAATGATAAATGTGTACGTAAAATTTTCAGGTAATCTTCTGTAGCCAGCCACTGTGTATTAACCTGGCATGCTTAGTAGTAAAAAATGCCAGAAACAAAATTGAAACAGTTTAGCTGGTTTTTACATTGAGTAGCTAAATATAGTTTGAGCATGAATTGTGTTTTATTTCAATTACCACTATTGCCCTTTGTGAAATCAATTGCTGCCTTTCTAGGATAAAGTCTACAGACCTTTTCATTCATGCATGATTACACAGGTATCTACATATTTGGTTACAGCATGAGCAGGTGTTTTAGACAGAAAAATGCTTTTGCTGAAAGAACTGGCAGGTTTAATATACTGCCAGCTAGGTAGGAGAGATATCTTAGCCGCTTGAGACGCTTATTTGTTGTTTTCTAGGATATCACTTGCCTTGGAACAGTTCGTTTGAGAAGTTCACCAAAATATTAAAACATTACCTGCCATCCATATCGGTTTGTGGTTGAAGAGTTCAGGATAATTTAGTGGTCTGAGATAACTGAAACCTTAACTTTTAATTTCCTTCTTTTTGAAAAGGTTAAATACTTGATGTTATTTTAACATATTTTTGGAGGTTTATAATCTTTTTCTGGAGTCAAAGGTCATGCCTGTTTTCCAAAGGGAAAGGAAAAGGTCTTTTGTTAGTATGACTATAGGTCCCTCCTAAAACTTTGAGGTATCTAGGCAGGGGAATCTTTTTTGGGTCAGCAGCCACTGATCAACAGAAAACTCAGTCCACAAGTGAATGAGAAGAAAAAACAACAACTAAACAAAACAAAAACAAACAAACAAAAATACCCTCCTGAATGTGGCCTCCAACTTTGATATGCAGAAAATAAGACATTCACCTCATGCGTCTAGGGGCACCAGGGTTCCCCTGGCACTCCAGCCCCATGGGTGAGTAGATGCCCAGTGTCAGGGCTTCTCCCAGGGCTGGATTAACTCTTCTGGGAGCCAGGGGCTAGTACCTTTTGTGAAGCCCCCCTAGGATCTGGGGTGGGGACAAAATGAGTGATTCAGTGTATGGCATGAGGCTTCCAGGAAGTGGGCTGATGACAGATGTGCAGGAGCTGGGTGGGAGTGCAGGATCCGGGCAGGAGAGGGATGCAGGAGCAGCGCAGTGGGGGTGGGGAGCTGAGGTAGGAGGGAGTACAGGAGTGGGCTGGGGTGGGCAAGAGTGGGCTGGAGGTTGGAGTGTGGGGTCTGGGTGGGAAGAAGGGTGTTGGAGGGGGCAGGGGATTGGGGCCTCTTCCTGTCATAGCCCCTGGGAGGGGACAGGTGGCTTTGCACTGCCCTGTGTTTGCAAGTAAAGCTATCCACCACTCCCACTGTCTGCGATTCCTAGTCAATGTGAGTGATAAGGGAGGAGGCTGCAGGAATGGAGCTTCCCTGTGCTGTCATTCCAGTGCAGAGATGCTTCCCCTCTTCACCAGGTAGAGCCCATGGGCTGGATGTGGCTGGTGACTTGCCTTGATTCATCCTTTGAGGCCTGGGGCTTCTGCCCCCTGCAGCAGAGTGCCAGCACTGGCTTATCCCACTGCGGAGTGCAGGGACCCTGAGCCTCCCGTGCCAAATCAATGCAAGCCAGTGGATTATAGGTTTAGTCTTTGATCCTTCAATTGGCTGTGGGCCAGACCCTCATTCCTGCTCAGAGCAACATTTCATTCAGTAAATTCCTGAGTGGGCTCAAGGCCCATATGGGCCTGAGTTTGCCTGCCACTATGCTTTTTGCATAATTGGTTCCACACACCAGACAATCATGTATGGCACGTCTCTGTGTGCTTTGCACTCAATATTTGCATCTGGCTTCCTGTATTTCCTCCTCTCTGATGCTTCTAGTTTAACATTCTGGTTGGTGGAAGATGACAAACATATCTGATAAAGCATGCTGGTGGTTGCTTTAGCCGAGTATTTTCTTCACTAGCTTTGGATGAACACACTGAAGTTTAATTCAGAATTAGTAAAAAACTCCTTGTGCAAAATTCTGTCTGTTGATAAAATTCATTTTCACACAGAACCTCAACTATGGCTGCATCCAGTCTGTAACACTTGTTCTTGAAGATGATATGAATAAGCAAGTGACTCTTACCAGGGATGGCGAAGTCCAAATTGGCCCTAGCCACAGTTTTAACTTTAATGGTAAGAAAACCATGCATTAGAGTTCACATTTTTGCCTTTCGATTTTATAATGCTTTTTATTGCACTTTTCTACACATACCATGAAAGGTGCTAGCTACTATTAAAAGACTTACCTTTCATATATTGTACAATAACTGTATGTAGTAGAGAGGAATCCCTGTGTCATAAATGCAAGGACACCTACAGATGTCAGCCATTCTGATTTTTTTGCAGGATCATCCTGATACTAAAGGGATGATCCTGCTTAAATGAGGTTTATTGGAACATATTTCAGAATGCAAACTAGGCACAGCTTGGTTTAAAGGCATCTGCATGGGACTGAGAAATAAGAATGGTGAGTGTTTGACTCTGATACTGATTTGCTGTGTGACTTCCGGCAAGTTAGTTCACCTTTTTGTCTCAATTTCCCTGCTTTTAAAACTGTGGAACAATGTTTACCTGCCTGAGAGGTAACTAGTGAGATTCTAGTGTCTTGGAAGTTAAGAGTGAAGCTAGCATTTGATTATGTCTTCTGCTCAGACAAATTTGTTACACTGAAGTTGTTTGTGAATATCTGTAAACAAATTAGTGGGGTCAGGAGGAAACCTTTCAACAGAATATTTTAATTATGAAAGACAAATATATGAGCCAAGGAATTCAAAAGTTAAGATGCTGCTTAGCAGCCCCTTCCCCCAGCCAAAAACAATTAAAGCTCTAAGCACTGAAAGTTTGGAAAGGTAGTTAAGAAGCTCCACCTTTGTATCCTCAGTGCCTTGTGGAATATTCTTGTAAGGTACCTACAGCATGTATCTATGACAAATATCTTGGCATTAGAGCTAGGACATGTTGTTAAACTCTGGATAGATGAATGTTTGGCTATCAGCAGGAGCACTTTAAAGGCTCATACACTGACAGGTTTTGTCTGAAGCTGCAAATCATTTACATTGCAGTTTAGGCAAAAGAGTGTTATGTAAATTAGCTACAATGATGTACTGGGTTTAAAATGTTTGCAACTGCAGGGACCCAACCACTATGGATCATAACTGGATACAAAGTATGTAAATTTTCCGTTGCTCACTCTAAAGCTGCATCTATATGGTCCCCCCTTTTGGAAGGGGCATGCAAGTATGGCTAATCAAAAATGCAAAATAAGATCAGATTTACAAAACTTGTGCCTCATGTTCATACTTCTGCAGTCGTATTCCCAGAAGTGATATTTTAGGGGGAAAAAAAAACAACTGTGTAGACGGGGTTCCTTCAAAAAGAAATCCTGTTTTTGGAAGACCCTTATTCCTGAAACAAATGAGGAAGAAGGGTGCTTTTGAAAAGGGGGTTTCTTTTCAAAGGAGCCCCATCTGCACGGCTGTTCTTTTTTCTAGAAAATGTCTCTTCTAGAAGCATGATCGCATGAGTATGAAAATGAGGCATGAGATTTGTAAATCTTCACTTCATTTGCATTTTTTATCAGCTGCATTTGCGCACCCCTTCCAAAAGGGAGGGGCCGTGTAGTTGCAGCTTAAGGGCTTTATTAGGAAAATGGGCTGGGTATTGTAGAGGGCTTTGCTTGCAGGTGAAATGTAGTATTAATAATGAAGTTCTTAGGTAATATGTTCTGCATGAAGACATTAATGCACCTTACAAATAGGTGTTAAATAATTCTTAGCTCCCCTAAGAATCAAGAAAATTGTTCTTTTCCCATTTTGTCAGATGAGAAAGCTGAGGTACGGAGATTGAATAATTTATCCTAAGTCACACAGGAAGTCTTTGGCAGATACTGGAATAGAGCCGCATTCTCCCTTGACTTTATCCTCAGTGGGACTGTAGCAGAGAGGTAGTTGTGTTAGCCTGTATTCTAACAAAAGAAAACAGCAGTCATATAGCACTTTAAAGACTAACAAAATGATTTATTAGGTGATGAGCTTTCGTGGAACAGACCTAGTGGGACAGACCTAAAGTGGTTCTAATAAATCATTTTATTAGTCTTTAGAGTACCACATGATTGCTGTTTTGTTATGTCAATGGCACTGTCATTCTTCTCACCTGAGGCATGATAATGTTGTTGCTGTCTTGTCAAAGAAAGGAGAATGAGAGACTGGTCTCTGTTCTAGTAGCTGACACATACAGGAATGTGACTCATGCATTTGTATGCAGATTACAGTACACTGCAGTTGTGGCATCTGGTTCATCCTGTCAGTTTTGAGGGTGTACCTCAGGGTTTGGGGGGGTGCAATCCAAACCAGCTAGGGGATGTGTCATCTTGTGCTTTGATGCCCTGGGAATTTAAAAATACCGTACCACTGTAGCTCCCAGTCTCGAATGCTGACAGCTATCCTACAAACATACAGGTCACTCCTTGAGTGTGTGTATGCACTAAACAGCCCAACTTCAGTGGTACTGACCCCAACAGTTTATCTGCAGCCACACTCCGGTTTCTACCAGCCTTGGTTACAATCAGCTACATGACCCCGATCTACTCCTGTTCTTGAATTTCCCCAAAACCATGTTCCCAGAAGTGCCCAGCCTTCTCGGGCACTGTGGGATACTTCGGGAGGCCAATAAAGGTGATTTGAAATAACTCAATTTCTACACTAGCCTTAAGTCAACCTTGTCAATTTGAACTTGGCATTACTCCTTGTGAAATGGGCAGGGAACCAAAGTCAGCTTGAGCACCCCATAAAATCAGCCTAAAGATATTTGCAGTGAAGACAGGTACATTATAAAATCGAACCAAGTCCCTTAAAATCAACTTTATGCTCTAGTGTAAACATACCTTGAGACACATGAGATCTTATTTATTTAATTGGGATATATATATCATTCCCTGCAAATACAACATTGAGTAGGTTTGTATTAAAAATAAAACATTTAGTAACAATAGGACACAGATTAAGCCAACTGAAAGACATACATTTAGAAATGACCACAAGCAAATACAAGTGAAAACATGCATCTGGAAATTTTAAACTTAATGAAACAAGATACAGGCTTTCATCAAGATGCTTTTCCTCAGTAGTCTTCCTTCTTCCCAGCTATGGCTGAATTTCCCTTGGTCATGACCTTCCACAGATGGACAAGTTGCTGGTTTTCTATGTTTTCCTACATGAAAGATCTTTACTGAAGCAGGTTTCTCACCTATATTCAGTTTCAAGAGACTTTAACCCTCCCCGCCTTGGTTGAAGGACATATCACTCACCTTGCAAGAGCTCAGTCCTCTTGTCTGACTAGTGGTGGATGCCAGAGATAGCTTCTCTCTTTGCTTAGGTATCTTCCAAAATTCAATGACCTTATTTCAAGATAGGATGACCTTATGCTGTTGTCTTCTTGTGGTGTTCCCCTCCCACTATAAGCAAATGGGTCTTCTATTGGTTTGATTCCACCATGTTTAATTTATACAGGAGACAAGTGAATAGCTGCACATCCCTTCCTGTCTGGGGACGCCTCTTTCTCTCTTTGTCTGGACATAGACTATAAAGTTTGATACCTATGAGTGTCCATAATTCCTTTTAAGGTGTTAATATATGTATATTTTACAATCCTATTAATCACTAGTATGTCATAGGCTTTCATTATTAATCACTAGTATGTCATAGGTTTTCATTAAACATCTCACATAATACACTTGTAATACAGTAATATGGTATATAATCTGCTGCTTATCACTTGAGGTTCAGGGCCCCTGTCTTGATATCTGGGATAAAGTTTCTCTTTTTTGCTGGAAGCTGTCATCTCCTCCCACTTAGTATCTTAGTTTACCTAATACATAAATAGGCCTTCCTTGTCTCTGCCTGACAACAGAGCTGGTCAAAGAAGCAAATACACATTTATTTTTATTTGTCTAGGGCAGATGTGTTCACAAACTCTCCCCTGACATTTCAGTATGTATCCATAACTTTTCGTGTACTCTGTGCACGTCTATCACATAAAAATACTAATGATTCGTAAGTTATTAGTTTTCCGGTGGCAAGTTATATGACGGCTTTTAGATACCTGATAACCACAGCGAGTCAGTGTTGTGGATATGGCAGCACATTTCTCAGACCTGACACACAAATGGGCTTCTGTGTCACAGTGTGGTATATATATGTCTCCATTAGCTTTGGTGGAGACTGGGCTGGGACAGGGAGAGTGTTCTGAGATTTGACATATTTCTTAATTTCATAACTATAATTTGCAAATTTTTTTTTTTGTTTTTAAGTTGAAGCATTTAAAACCATGGAGTTAGTTTCTGTAGGAAATATTTAAACTGAGGAAAAATTACTCTTTTTTTTCTGTTCTGTGCAGAGGATATCGAAATTCGGAACCTTTCTTCTTTGTTTGTGCAGTTGAAAACTAGATTTGGTTTAAAGATTCAATTTGCTAAAGATGCAGAAAGACTATATATACAAGTCAATACCAACTGGAAGAGAAGAACACTAGGCCTATGTGGAACTTTTAATGGGAACTTAAGAGATGATTTTCTGTAAGTTTGTTTTATATATGTCTAGACTGAATTTAAAAATGTGAAATATTGATCAGTTGTTAGTCATTTCACTAACACTTTCAGATTCTGATAAACCAATCAGTTAAAAACACGTGAGTACAAGAATGTCAGCTATTTACATTTTTAACATTGAATTGGTTCACTCAGTGCTCCCACGCGATGTGTTCTGGAGATTAGAAAAGGGCCTAGATGTCAGGATTTCTGATATGAAATTCTGTGCTATTGAAGTCAATGACTCACTTCAGTGGGATGAAGATTTCACCTCAGGACTTTATTCTGGGCTCTGTAGTGTGATTTTGCCTCTCTGCTTCAGTTTACTCATGTGTAAAAATGGGACTATGTCTTACGTACTACATAGTAAAATTGGTTAACTCACTAATGTCTGCAAAGTGTTTTGAGATGCTTGGATGCAAAACAATATATAAATGTAAATGATTATTTATGGTAGTGCAGAGATAGAAAAATGAACCACTAGAGATTTATCTAACACACAGACTATGTCTATATTGTGTTTTTCTACATTGTATTAAAATGCAGGCACTAAATTGATCAAGGGATTGCTTTCATCTCTTACATCTCGTTTGTGCTTTGAATTGGCAGATGTATGTCTATGAATTGCAGATCTATGTCTGCCAAGATCATGGTTGTGCAGTTATGTTTTCCTAAGAGCATATTAGTTAACATATTTATCATTAGTCAAACAAAAAAATAAACTTAGGAGTTTGATTGCATCCCACAGCGTATTCATCCTCTCTACTAGATTTAGTGACAGCACACCACAGGAATTACTACCTGGGTTTCAGAGGACAGAGAGATGATTCATTCCCCAAAGGAGTAAAAGCAAATGTTTAACAGAAGACACATCCTGTATCATTGTTTAACCCTTTGACGCCAGAGATCAGATTTCCTTGCATGACGTCCACTGCTGGTGATGGATTTACTGGGAAACACCAGCACAAAAGGATTAATGGTTTCTTTACGTCTTGGTTGTATTAGAATTGCAGCACCAGAAAGACTGAGAACAGTTGATGGGATTTTGAGTCATTTCAGCGTTCTCTGCTGGTGGGTTGAAGTTGGGATTCTCTGAGCTATAAATAACATTCACTTTCTAGCAGATTAACTTTTTGTTTTTGTAAAACCTTTTGCTCTTATTTGGTTTATGGGCTGGATATGACTTTTTAAACCAAGGGAAACAGCCTTTCTGTGACCATGCTGATTTATTTCTTGACCATGGTACGGCAAGAAACTACCTTCTACATTACTAGACACCTTCTTCCTTTTTAAGAAAGAGTAACAAGCCATCTGTTTATTCAAATGTGTTAGTCCTGGTATTTCCTGGAAGAGCCTTTGCATCCAAACTGTCATCACAGGACATCAGAGCCAGGAAAAAAATGACAGCATCCAATATTGCTGCCATTCTCAATTGATTTCTAGACCCTTATTATTGCTTGATTTTTTTTCTTTAAACTTAAGAACAGAAGAATCCCTTAATAACCAAGAACATCCTTCTCTCTTCCCTTCAGTCAGACTTTACATCCCTGAAAATCCTTCAGACTTTATTCCAATTCTTTATAGAAAGTATATTTGTTTGACATACTGAATACAACAATACAAATCATTGAGATCTGGCTATTTGTCAGTTTTTTGAGGCTTCATTAAGTAGATTACTTTTAGGAGTGGCCAAATGCTGTTCTTGGTAATGGCTCATCAAACTTAATATGAACATCATCACGTGGGGTGGAAGTAAAGTCAGAAGTTTCAGAATCAGTAAAATATTAGCTGAAACTGAACCTGACTTGTACTGTACTACTTGGAAGGCTAAAAATGCTTTTGTGAAAGAATGTATTGAATGGTGAACTTGCTTATGTGTTTGAGGCTCTTTGACTTGTGAACCTATGTGGTCAGTAGAAGGAAGTAGCTCAGGTTTATGTTCATGACCACAACAACAGCTAGTGTCTGTTACTTATACATGCTCTGGGGTTAATTTTGCTACCACAAGCAAGAGGTTATGGGCCATCTGACTGGTCAGCAACTTTGGAATTGATGAGAGCAACTTTAGTATTAGAAATTTATTGCCTTTGAATAGGTTGTGGAAAAGAACATTATGTAGTTTATACTTAGACATGAACATTGGTTTCCTTTTTTTAGATAATGTTTTACAAAGTAATTTGATTTGCATTTAATAATAAAATAGGTCAGTTATAGATCATTTTTCTTTCTAAAGAAAAAGAAGAATAGAAACAAACAATTACTGAAGTCCTTTAAAGTGTTTTTTAAGGATAGAATTTTCAACAGCTCTCTGTTCTGTCATAACTTGTTGCCTTTGATGTCAGCGGTGAAGCTGACTTCAAAGCATAAGGCCAACATTGAATACTTTGGAAAATCCCATCCTAAATTTTTATTCCATCCTCTGAAATTGTCATTCTTTTTGCAGTGAGTTGGGTTCTTATGGTTCAAATTCCATACACTGGATGCAGTGTAGCTTAGACAATGGAGCAGGGCTCAGAAGACTTTGGTCCTAGCCTTGCCACTGGCCTGTGAGGTGATCTTGGGCAAGTCACTTCACAGCTCCGTGCCTCAGTTTCACCATGTGTAAAGTGAGGATAATACTACTGTCCTCCTTTTGTAACATGCTTTGAGATCTACTGATGAAAAGTGCTAAATAAGAATTAGGAGTTGTTGTTTGCTGGGGTAATTCTGACAAATGGGGGCAAGAAACCTGAAAGAAGATTCATGTTTGTTTTCCTGGTTTTAATGAGTTTTTAAAAAATGTGTTATGAAGACTCTTCTCTTTTGTGATGGATCAAATACCATGGGCCTGGGATAGTACTGCTGTTCCAGAATCTATACATATGTCCAGTTTTCAGGTAAATATCTATCATACAGAAATTTGACATTTATCTGAAAACAGAAATGTGTGTCAAAGCTGAAGCGAGTTTGCGTCTGTATCTCTCTGGCCCTTTGCAGCATCACCATCTTGAATTCTATGGCAAGATGATACTGAGCGATCTAAGTTTGCAGACGTGTCCAAGTGATTTAGAACCACAAAGCTCACTTGGGAATTGGTAATCCTAAATCACTGAGGCACTTTTAAAAACAATGCCTGAGATGAACAAGAGCATCTGTCAGCCACAAATTCATTTATATTAGAGGAAATGAGTCAAGAATGTTATAAAGAAGTTATAGCAGAGATTTGGCAAACGTTTTGCTGAATGTTTGTAATAATGCAAAGGACACGGGATAGGCCTTAATTAAGTATACTTAGGGTGACCATCCTGTATTGGGTGGGACGATCCCATATTTGGGACACCAAAAAGACATCCTGACTTTTTTTTTAAAAGGGACTCATTGTACTGTATTTGCACCCCGCCCCCACATGGAAGCAGGGGGAGCATGGGCAGTTATACCTTCCCCAGGGAGGCTGGCAGCTGTGGCTTCCCTGGTCTCCTCGGGAGCACCAGCGGCTGTGGCTTCCCTGGGGCTTCTGCGGAGTGCCAGGAGCTGCCGCCTCCTTCCCAGCTGCCCAGGGCTTGGAGGAGCTGCCCCTTGCCCCATATCTCTCTGTCTCGTATTTGGCACAGGGAGATATGGTCACCCTAAGTATACTTAACTTTCCAAAACATTGCTGTACCTATACCAGGCATACTAAATAGATGAAAGACTAAATAGTCTTTACAATTTTGAAGGTGGTATTTACCCATTGTAAAGAAGAATGTTTTTATGAGAGTTTTGTTCATTTCATTCCTTTGTAAAGATTCTCACGCAAACTGTGGCAGGGAAGTTCCACTGTTGCGTGGAAACGATGGATGAGTGTGAGATAGCTGTAAAAATGCAATCACTAGTCTGTGTGAGAAGCCCTTCTACTAGGCAATGCTCATCTTTTACTTTGTCTTTCCTTTGACCTGCAGGTCTCCAGCAGGGATGATTGAAGGAACCCCACAGCTTCATGCCAATGCATGGAAGGTTTCCTCAGCTTGTTTTGTGCCTGTCAATGTTCCTGTGGTTGATCCTTGCAACATAAATCAACAAAATGGTACAGTCTTCCTTTGGAATGTTGACTTAGATTTTTCTTAACCATATTACTAGATCAAGGCTTTGTTCTTCCCATTCTATCTGAGCTTCATTGTTGTGGATTATCTCTGGGTATTGGTTTTACTTCAGTTCTACATATATACTGATTTTTTTTCTATTTCCTAACCCTTTCCTTTGGTGTGCGTAATGCCCTTAACATACAAATGGAAATAACCTTTCGCATATGCAAAGGTGATTACATAATTTTAGGTGTGTTTAACTTTCCTTTGAAGAAACATAAGCATGTTTTGAAGGCTGTTAGGTTTCCTGTCTGATATGCATGTGTAGCTCACAGTGATTGTGTCTTATCCCTGGGAATTGTTTAGACTTAGTATTTTTAAAGTTTTTGTGCGTAATCCTCAGTTCCTTAATCAGGCAGTACCTCCCCTGAAACCAAGGAGACAGAGCCCTGAGTAGGAAGATGTACCTATCTCACAGAGCTGAAGGGACCTTAACAGATCATTGAGTACACCAGGACCAAGCACCATTCCTGACAGATTTTTTTTTTAAATCTATTTGCCCCAGAACTTTTAGTGGCCCCCTCAAGGATTGAGCTCACAGTCCTTGGTCTAGCAGGCCAATATAAGCACAGAGTCCAGAATAATCTTTAATTCTTAGGAAGCTAGTGAATCCTATGGTGTTTTATAGCTTCAGGACTAGACTGTTTCTAGCGTGCTATGGTTATCTGTGGTCAGTGCCAATGGGCCAGCTTTGGACTATTTGTGTAGAGTCATCTCCCCACCTTTCCCCCCAAGATACCCTCTTCCTTCCTCTGGCCTGTCTGAAAGATTGCCCTGCCTTGCTCTGCTGTCAAGTTTCATCCCCTGTCTCAGACAGGAAAGCAGCATGGGTGAGTGATACAGAGCAGCTGTAGTGGCTGGGGATGGATGCCATCTCATACAGCACGCACAAGGACAGTGGGGTTGATGTGGCTGAATGGAAAGATCATTATCAGAGACCTGAGCCCTCTTGACATCTCTAGGAGAGGGCTACAGAAGGGTCTAACAGGTGGGAGGGCTCAAAGAGATGTGTGATTGGTGGCAAAAGCCATCAGAGATCTGAGTTTGCTCTGCTCTCAGCCTTTTATTTGAGTTCAAAGGACATACATGCTCATCTTACTGTAGGCATCCAAGGATCAAAGTACTGTAGAAGACTCCAAGTGCAGCAGTAAGTCCACATCCTTTCCAAAGTGTGGTGCCCAGAACTGGACACATTATTCTAATTGAGGCCTTATCAGTGCCAAGTAGAGTGGAGGAATTACTTCAGCATTACCATGGTGGGCTGGATTAGGTCCCAACCATGCAGTTGAACTGGCCACCTGTGATTTTCTCTGTGGCAGCTATTTCACCATATAACAGCCAAGCATTCGGTCATTCTGCTTCTCTTAATGCCATGAGATAAAATGAGTGAAAGCATGAGATGGGCTGAGCATCAAAGCAGAAATAATGGAGTATTTCGGACCATATAAGAATTTCAATGGGCAGGTCAGCAAAAAGTCAGTAACTCCAAAAAGTATTATGAGACATGTAGAGAGAGCAGTAGTCTTGGGACAATTGTGTCCCAAAGCTCCCATTTATAGTAATTCCCCAGCCTCTATGCCTAGAAAAGTTTGGCTGTTGCAAATCCCCAATGACGTTCCTTGTCCTTTAGAAATATAGTCTGTTTCCATTTATGTGTTTCCTTTGCCTAAGTATAGATTTTTATTTAGCTACATATTCTGATTGAAGCCAAGTTCCTTGCTGAAATATAACTGTATTTTATGGGACTACTTTATGGAGAAGTTTTATGGCACAGTTGTACGAATTGATGTGCTGTTGATACTCTTTGCTGTTTATTTTTGATTGATATGTTATCATGGGTACTGCCAAAAAAGAAAATGTTGCCTTTCCTTAGTTGGCTATGCATCCCACTGTGATATCATCAATCAAGAACTTTTTGCTCCGTGTCACCCATACATCAGTCCAGGATTATACTATCAGCTGTGCCGTTTTGATGCCTGTAAATGTGGAAGCAGCTGTTTGTGTAATGCACTCGCACACTACGCCTATATCTGTGGCAAGCATGGAATTGCTATTGATTTCAGATCTCATGTTTCATACTGTGGTGAGTAACTTTTCCCAAGGAAGAGTAGTTTTAGAAATGAGGAATGATTAGGCATTCTTTGAACTAAAACAGATCTTTGCTTTGTGTTGGAAGCTAGAATCATGCTTGAGGATGTTTAACCACAAACATAATACACAACAGATGCACTTGCTGGGCTAAAGGTGTTACTCTTTGGAAGGAAGGGTGATGTGTGTGATGTGGAAGGGGGAACAGAGATGTAACGCCAGTCTTCCAAATCCTTGGCTACTGTCCTAGCCTCTGGATCATTTTTCTTCTCCAGTAGAAACCTGAGTTATTAGAAAGATATTGAATATACTTTGAAACACATAATTTTTTCAAGGGTTTTTCTTAACAAAAAAGGAATCTGAATTTAACCATTTAAAGCCTCACCATAGTGACATTTCTGACACACTTGAAATCAGAGTTGGGCTGAGGTGTAGCTGAGAATCACATGATTAAACCCCAGCACATCTCTGCAGTAATTTGGGATAGTATATCTTAAGCTGCGTCTACACGTGCACGCTACTTCGAAGTAGCGGCAGTAACTTCGAAATAGCGCCCGTCGCGGCTACACGTGTTGGGCGCTATTTGGAAGTTGAAATCGACGTTAGGCGGCGAGACGTCGAAGTCGCTAACCCCATGAGGGGATGGGAATAGCGCCCTACTTCGACGTTCAACATCGAAGTAGGGACGTGTAGACGATCCGCGTCCCGCAACATCGAAATAGCGGTGTCCTCCATGGCGGCCATCAGCTGGGGGGTTGAGAGATACTCTCTCTCCAGCCCTTGCGGGGCTCTGTGGTCACCGTGTGCAGCAGCCCTTAGCCCAGGGCTTCTGGCTGCTGCTGCTGCAGCTGGGGGTCCGTGCTGCATATACAGGGTCTGCAACTAGTTGTTGGCTCTGTGTATCTTGCACTGTTTAATGAAAGTGTGTCTGGGAGGGGCCCTTTAAGGGAGCGACTTGCTGTTGAGTCCGCCCCGTGACCCTGTCTGCAGCTGTGCCTGGCTCCCTTATTTCGATGTGTGCTACTTTGGCGTGTAGACGTTCCCTCGCGGCGCCTATTTCGATGTTGGGCTGAGCAACGTCGAAGTTGAACATCGACGTTGCCAGCCCTGGAGGACGTGTAGACGTTATTCATCGAAATAGGCTATTTCGATGTCGCTACTTCGAAATTAGCTATTTTGATGTAGCGTGCACGTGTAGACGTAGCCTTACTGTGTTATCTCACACTGTCATGAATGCATCGAAGTGTTTTTACTGTAACTTCATAAGATGATGTTGTTTCCTACCTAGGTGTCGTGTGCCAAAGTGGTATGCTCTATCATCTGTGCTCTTCTTTTTGCAAACACTCCTGTTCTTCCCTCTCTGCTTTGCATGTCTGTAATGAGGACTGTGCTGAAGGATGCAATTGTCCTGATGGGAAATACTTTGAAGAATCAATCAACTTTTGTGTGCCAATGTAAGTCATATTACATTGTTCTGAATATACTGGGTATGGTGCTTTGCAGCAAGTCTTTAGAACTCTTTCTTGCATCTCATTTTGTGTTCTCCTTTCTCCGACACTGTATCAATTATTACTGTATCAATTATTTGCCGATGATAGGATAATTGCTGACTGATGGCCAACAAGAAAAGTGATTTACTGATTCAGTGTCACTAAATGGAAAGTAATGTGCATGTGAGGGAAACATTTAAATGAGTTGTATGCCTTTCAGGGTTCTAAATTAACTACATCAAGTTAAGAAAGAGACATCTCTGACACTGTAGTCAGCTCATTGAAGATCTCTGGTCAGTGCACAATAGCAGCCAAAAATTACATAAGGCTACCTAAGGAAACTGATAATTCTGTATCGCAGTAAACCCCCTACATATGGGTTAACACGACTGCTGTCTCCTGTCAGTGGAGGTAGAGGCTGGGCGGCTGCCACTGCCAGGAGAGATTTCCCAATTCTGCCAGGGGTGGCATCTGGCTACTGCCACTGCAAAGAGTGGAGAAACTGCTTCAGTCAGTGGCGGCAGCAGCTCCTGTTAGTGGCGGCAGCCAAGAGTCAGGATCTCAGCTGCTGCCACTGACCAGGAGTTGGGAAACTGATGAGGGCACCAGCCCTGGTCAGTTTCCCAGCTCTGCAAGTGGAGGGGACCTGAGGGCTGGGTTGCTGCCTGGTCCTCAGCTTCCCTCCACTTGCTGGAGCCAGGAAACTGACCAGGGCTGGTGCCCTCATCAGTTTCCTGGCTCTACCATGAGTTGCGTGAGAAATTTGACTTGCGTGGGGATTGTGAGAGCGCAACCCCTGCATAAGTTGGGGGTCTACGGTATTTACTATCATAATGCATCTATTTAAATCAAAGGTGCAGCCTCTCATGGAATACTATTTGCACTACTGGTCACCCATTCTTAAAAAATGAAGGAAAGATATTGCAGACATGTAGGTGATGATGTTTAAGACCGTAGGAAAAAATCTCATATGAAGAGAGATTGAAAGGGTTAGATTTACATTCCAAGGGATACAAAAGGGAGGGGACATGACAGAAGTGGACCAAATAATAGAGAAAGTTGATCTTTAACTTCTGCTCTCCATGTCACATAGGACACATTCAATTAAATTATAAGATGGGAAGTTTACAATCAATAAAAATATAACCCCAGAGGCACTGAGACCACCTACTTGGGTTAGTGAAGTCTCTGCTCTACAGCCTTGGCTGAGAGCCAGTTGGTTTTTAGCTCATGTGGTAGAGCACAGGGCTATAGCCCTTAAGGTTGCAGGTTTAATCCCTTATGCTGACAACCCATTGTCCATGGGCATTACAAAAGGAAATGCCTTTTTTCATAGTATGTAATTACGTTTGGAACTCATTGCTACAGGAATGGGTGTCATATAAAGAAAGATTGAAAAGATTGGGACTTTTTAGCTTAGAAAAAAGGAGACTAAGGGGGATATGACAGAAGTATAAAAATCATGACTAGTGTGGAAAAAATGAATAAGGAAAAGTTACTTACTTGTTCCCATAACAAAAGAATTGGAATCAAAGATTAAAATTAATAGGTAGCAAGTTTAAAACTAAGAAAGAGAAATTTTCTTTCACACATCACATAGGTCCATGAAACTCCTTGCCAGAGGAGGTTGTGAATTCCAAGACTTTACCAGGGTTCAAAAAAGAACTAGATAAATTCATGGACGTTAGGTCCATCAATGGATATTAGCCAGGATGGGTAGGAGTGGTGTCCCTAGCCTCTGTTTGTCAGAGGTTGGAAATAGATGCCAGGAGAGGAATTGCTTTTGTGATTACCTGTTCTGATCACTCCCTCTGGGGCATCTGGCATTGGGCTCTGTGGGCAGACAGAATACTGGGCTAGACGGACCTTTGGTTTGGCCTAGTGTGGATGTTCTTATAGGAAGTCACTGAGGTCAAGAGCTTAAGAAGGTTCAAAAAAGTATTGGATGTTTGTATGGTTATAAACATTGTCCAGAGTTGTTATAATTAACGACAGAAACAATTTTGGAGAGAGGTTGAAAACTTCAATTTCAATTTTGATTTGAGGAGTAAAGGGACTTCGAAGTTGCCCTGGCACTTCGAAGTACCGGCAGGTGAGCCGTGGCTAGACGTGAGTTGGTAGTCGAAGATGCCATGGGGGGAATTTGCTTAATGAAGCGCTGTGTATGCAGCGCAGCGCTTCATTAGTAAACTCCCAACACCCTAATTACCATCCTTCCTTCGAAGGAGGGTGGTAGTGTAGACAAGCCCCAGGTGTAGTTCATGTCTGATTCAGCATGGCAATTCTTATGTTCCTATGATTTTGGAACACCATTCTGTAAATCAGGCTATGTCCTGGTATACTCATTCTGTAACTGGGAAGAAAAGCTGCTTTCTAAACACACGGAAACAGCAAATAAGTAATTCAAAGATCATTACAGGATATGAGTGAAATCCTGGCCCAGCTGACATCAGTGGCAAAATTCCAATAGACTTCAAGAGGGCCAAGATTTCACCCTTTATGTCTTGCCTTATGTTAAGCTTGCAGCGTAAATCAAAATAAGCAGCTCAGTCCTTCTTAGGCTTTGAAGAGTGATGTATCCTTATACCCTATTTCGTATAGATTTTATACCCATATACATAAGCTTTGTTTTCACAGATCTAGCTGTCGTTGTCATTACAAAGGCAAAGTCTTCCAGCCTGGGGAAATCCTGCCCACACAGTCAGGCTCCTGGTAGGTTTTGACATTAAGAGTTCTATCTTTGACTCACCCAGGCCCTGACCTGTTAGTAGAACAGTATGAGCTGACCCCTGTGCCTCTGTGGTTCTTAATTTGGAACTGGGGCCTCACTGCTTCCAGGTCCACGTTTATTTTGTATGTTGGAAAAGGAAACCTTGAAAGACACTGGATTTAATATATGTTATAAAAAAGGCCTCTTAAACCCAGAGAAACAGTTCAGCCCACCATGTCTCAATATTCTGCACCTTTCCCAAAGTCACTGTGCCTCATTGCCCCCTACTGACTACAGCCCTTCTCCATCTGCAGGCTTCCAACACCCCTCCCTCAGCCAACAACTCATTCCCACCCATCTCCCCAGGGATTTTCCTTCCCACAGCTCAATCCTCTCCTCCCATCCTGGGCTAGGGAGGATCCTCCTGATCCTAGCTGTTCACCACCGCTCGCCTCATGTCATGTGGCCCCATTCTGCTCACGTTTGATGTGGCTGCCCAATTTCAATAAGTGCTGTTGAGTCCCAACACACAGGGTCTCAAGGCTGATCAACTGCTTGTGGTCACCCCTCTGTTAAGACTGAGAGGTGGCCATGTCAAACGTCAGTGAGTGGTGTATGACTCAGCACACCAGGCGGTGGTGCTGCTGAGGTTTGGCTCAGTCATGACAGAGAGGTGGCTGGGCCAGTTCGAGTGAGCGGTGTTGCACTGTTGTGCTGATTAGTGCCATGCACCCCTCCCCCACCCTTGCAGTTGTGTCATGTTGTTTCCCTGCAATGGGGTCTGTGCAAACTCATGGAGTGCACATGGTTAATCTGGGATGTATCACATTACCAGTACCCTGAGACACCCAGTTCTTGTATCAATATAAATAAATTATGCACAAAATTTTGAATGGATTTGAGACTTGTAGAGTTTAATGCTCATTCCCCTCTTGATCTAAAGTGTGTAAATTAAGTAGCATTTTTAGAATGCTCTCTAATTGCTAAGTTGTTTTTTAACATACACAGCGGTTGTGTGATTTTATTTTTCCTGAAATAAAGATGATTTGTTTCTTTACACCAGCCAGTGTTTGGATGGAACAATGAAATGCACTGAAACTGCTACAACAGCAGGTGATTTACATTCTTGATTTTACAGTTGCACAGGAAAAATGTTTGCTATTGAGTATTCATTTATTTGCTATTTGCTATTCAAAATACATCTTATCAGATGCTAAATATTACCACATTTTGTTACAATGTTTTTTCAGTCTAAAGATACTTATCTTGACCTAATTAGTTTAGGAGTGCAAGTCACAGCAATTTTCAATGCAATCTATATTCACTGAATGTAAATATAAATCACTTAAGTAAAATTGTTAAAAGCATGAGACATAGGTCAAAATTTTCAGACATTGACACCTAAAATTAATGCCCCCAAAATCCCTATTAAAGCACCTAAAAGAAGAAACCTGACTTTCAGAACTGTAAATGAGGTGAAATTTCAGCTGGATTTCTGATGGGACTTGTGAGTGCTCCAGACCTCTGAAAATCAAGCCACTTCACTAAGGGGTGATCCAAAGCACATTGAAGTGATTGGTAATTGACTATAATGGCTGTGGATCTGGCCAATGGTGCCTTGCTTTATATGCCTAATTATAGGCACTGAAGTTTGCAATTTTGAACCTTAGTTAATAGATATTTTTAATGATATAATTATATAGAACATAAACAAAAATTTAGAGGCTATAAACAAAAAAATTGCAGTGGGAAAGGGATAGCTCAGTGGTTAGAACACTAACCTTGTGTAAACCCAGGCTTGTAAACTCAGTCCTTGAGGGGGCCTTTCAAAGGTCTGGGGTAGGTTAGATTTAAAAAAAAAAAGAAAAAAAATTGTCAAGGATTGTAATAAGTCCTGCTGTGAGTGCAGGGGACTGGACTTAATGAATTTTCAAGGTCCCTTCCAGCTGTATGAGATACGCAAAATTTTCACTTTAATTGCAGCTGAACTCATATAAAATTCATGTAGTTTAAATAGTACGTTTTATTCATTAACACTTTTAAAAAGTAAATTGTGAATTAAAATAATTAGAATCTTCAGTGCAAAGGAGCTGCTGACCTCATTCAATTTGCATTTTACATTTGAAGTTCACACGTGCCCTGAAGGAAAAATCTACTATGACTGCAGATATCCAGTGCCTGGCTTACCAGCAGCAGGTGTGAACTGTGAAATTTCCTGTGCAAATCTTGCCATGAACTTCACATGTGTGCCATCACCGCCATGTGCAAGTGGTTGTCTCTGCCCCCCAGGGTAAGTGTAAACCAGAGTGTTTAGTACAGCCAGGGGGATAGGAATACTTTTTTCTTTCATGGGACCCCTTGCATACTGTCTTTTCTCTCCTTCTGATTTGCCTGCAAATGAATGAATTGATCATGCTCTTTTTTTTCTCCTGAGATGTAAAATAATAATTGTCATGGTTACCAGGCTAACTGTGCCACTGACCCTTTTTGTTGTCTCTGTGAGTGCAATCCCCAGAGGCACTAGGTCTCCTGCCTTGCCTTTTCTGCATGGAATTCTGCTGCTCTCCCATCTCAGATATGGTCCTAGGCTACAGGACCCTGTGCATTGACTCTACGTAGCCTTGTGAGTTTGGAACCTGTGGTTCTTCCCTTTGGGAGTCTATGTCCACAGGTGTGGTGACCCAAAACGGTCTTCCTAAGGTCAATATAATAAACAGGTTTATTAAGCCACAGGAACAAAGCATAACATTAAGAAAAAAAAATTTTAAAATAACAAAAGGCCTCCATTCATTTCTACCTTACCTAGGCTAGCCATTGTAACTCTTTGTAACTCTCTGGGGAGACCTGTCTAAGGAGCTCCACAAGAGGTTGATCCAGAGCATCTAAGAAAATGGTTCTTTCATTCACTCACAAGTACTTATTGCAAAATGTATACCATGCTCCACTCTTACCCCCTTTCTTGGGACACTTCCTGACAATCATGCTATTGAACTAACTCAACATATGGTGACAATGTATATCACAATAAACTGATCACAATACTGTATTAATTACCCAGCAATTTTCAAATCTGCCTAACCTAATATCCTTCTTTGACAGAGTTTTTAAAGAGCCTTGTGGCTGGAGGGGAAGCAGTAGATGCAATATATCCTGACTTTAAAGCTTTTGATATGGTCTCAAATGAGCTTTTCATGAACAAATTAGAGATACGGCTTAGATGAATGTATTGTGAGGCAGGTGCATAACTGGTTAAAAAACATACTCAGAGTAGTTATCGATAGTTCACAATCAAGCTGGAAGGGCACATAGCATGGAGTCCCATAGGGATCTGTGGCTCCAGTTCTGTTCAATATCTTTATGAATGATTTGAATAATGGTAGAGTACACTTAAGATTTTTGTGTTTGATACCAGGCTGGGAGGAATTGTAAGTGTTGTGGAGTATAGGATAAGAAATCAAAACCATCTGGGTAAACTGGAGAAATGATCTGAAATAAACAGGATAAAATTCAATAAGGACTAGTGCAAAGTACTATGCACTGGAAGGCATAATCAACTGTACAAATACAAAATTGAAATTGTCCAGGAAGGAGTACTGCAAAAAAGGATGTGGGGTTATAGTGAATTTCTGACTAAATATGAATCAGCAGTGTAATGCTGTTGCAAAAAAAAAAAAAATGGTACACAAGCAACACAGTAGGATTAGCCAGTTCTCTGGATCATCAGTAGGTTCTCCAGTGACCAGCAGCATTCCATAGAAAACAGCAGAAATCCCATACTTTAGGTAGTTAGCTTTTCGCTTTAAACAATAACATGAAATTATCTCAAATAGAGAACCAAATTGTGGGTTTTTTTCTATCTTGAAGGATGGCAGAGCATAAAGGGAAATGTTATGTTCCTGAGAGTTGTCCATGTACCTGGAAAGATTGGGAGTACCTGTCTGGAGAAGTGATATCTACACCTTGCTATACCTGGTTAGTGACTATCATGCTTTACATATTTCCACAACCTCACTGCCTAATAATAAAGTGAACTTTTATACTTCAAAATTTGAACCTATACTGAAAAACATGGTGGCAAGGGAAGGGAAACATGAAGAAAGAGAAACTGTGAAGAAGTATACAAGAGAAAAGTTGCATATAAAATTAAGGGTGAGGAAGCTGGTTGTTTGGTAGTTCAGGATACCACTAGATGAGCTGACATGCTGTCTTCCAATACAGCTTGGGGCTTAATGCAGGATGAGATCTACTTAGCATAAGTGTGGATACCAGAATGTGCTCATTAACCAAGACTATGAACAAAAGTTTTATAAAAAAATTAAAGGAAATAGAACTATAACTAAACAGCATTAAAATGCGTTTAAAATTGAAAAGATCATACCTGGATTACTTTTACCTCTCTCCAACCTGGCCTCCATTGGTACAACCATAGTTATGCAAGTGAGAAAAAAATATGACTGGGGTGGGTGATAGCCTGTTTTCACTTGCTTTGTAGTCAGCTTGCAGATACAATTTAGTGGCAGTGTGAAAATGTTATTAGCAAATTGTATGAGCCCATAAAATTAATTAAACATGCATAACCAGAGGCACTGGAAATGTTGTCATTTAGAAAAGAACAACTCCATTTACTTGACAGCAAAATTTTGCTCTCCAAATATAAGCAACTATGGGCCTCATTTGGGACAAGGAAATCCAACTGAGAGTAACAGAAGATCTTCCCGTATTGAACAAATGTAGATTCTGTCTCACGAAAAAATCAAAATGAATCAAGAACAGAAAGTCTTTAGTATTGTGAGAATCAGATGTAGGTACTGTTTAGTGGCATCATGGTGCTGGAGTTTCCATCCACCCCACAGAGGCAGCAGGAATGCTCTCATGTACCACAGAATCAGTAGGGTTTTCATAATAATTTTCTGCACATTATTTTTCAAATATGTGAGTTTAAGGCCACACTTTTGCCACTTCTGCAACCCTAGCAAGCTCACAGTTCCAGGGCAGCATGCAGCACAACTCTGGGCATGCACATTTTCCCCTTCTTTGATTTTTTTTTTGTCACAAGTCAAAATAAAGAATGTTAAAAAACAAAAACAAAAACAAAAAAACCACCTTCCTTGAAAAAT
The DNA here is from genome assembly GCF_033958435.1 of Carettochelys insculpta. Classification (NCBI taxonomy): domain Eukaryota; kingdom Metazoa; phylum Chordata; order Testudines; family Carettochelyidae; genus Carettochelys; species Carettochelys insculpta. The sequence goes on along the minus strand of NC_134137.1, from coordinate 304,019,390 downwards.
AAGGAGGGTTTGAAATGAAAATAGCCTTTCTCTGATGTGTAATGGACTGTCTTGCCTTTGTAGTGTTTGCAGGCGTGGGGTATTCACATGTACCAGTTATCCATGTCCTGCCATGTGTACGGTTTATGGGGATCGACATTATTACACTTTTGATGGGCTGGAATATGATTACATCAGTGACTGCCGAGCTTATATAGTGAAGGTAGGAGAATTTTTCTCACTCCTGTAAGTAAGTAAGTAAGTAAGTAAGTGTGTGTGTGTGTGTGTGTGTGTGTGTGTGTGTGTGTGTGTGTGTAAACCTATATATAGATATAGTATGTGTTTATATATACACACACACGCACACACACAAAAGATATAAAATTATTAAAGAAACAGAGAACTGGACTTGCAAAGTCAGCCTCCACATTTTTTCGAATCAATAGCTGATATGCAGAAAAAAGCCATTAATAAAGAGAGTGCAACAGAGATGTAAGGGAGAAGTGAAATCTATACAGAACTATCCTACAAATGGCTTTTTGTGAGAACACAGTTTTGAATATGATGGTGATGATTTTTTTTTAACCATAATGGCCATAGATGTTCCAAGGCCAAATAAAAGACAAGATCCTTCTCTGCCCTACCATGATGAAGGAAGACCAATCAAAGGGGTGTGTAGAGACCACTCTCATCAAGCCATCTCCACAACTGGAGTTCCCTCTTTGCTCCTCCCTATGTTTCTTTTAGATTTAAGCTCTTTGGAGTAAAGGCTGTCTTAATTTCTATACTCAACCCTGAGGAATAAGTTGTCAGCCTTAAAACGAGCAGTGGATCATGGAAGGCATAGGAACAGTTTAAGAGTGGCTGACCATTATTTGTACCTTGCTAGAAGCCATGCTAACTGTGTAAGTAATTGCTTAGCACTTTTCCCTCTGAGATTCAGAGAACAATAAAAAGTGATAATGCAGTTTCAAAATGACAGCTGTGCTGCTCTCACAGGTTATGTCTGCACTGCAGTTGGAAACCCGTGCCTGGACATGCTAACTCAGGCTTGAGCTGAAAGCCTCTTTAATTATGGTATTGATGTTTAGGTCTGGGGGTGGAGCCCTAGCTTTGGGACCCTACATGATGAAAGGTTCCCAGAACTTGGGCTGCAGCCTGAGTCTGAACGTCTGCACTGCAATTAAGCAGCCTTTTAGCCTGAGTCCCAAGAGTCCAAGACTGACAGCTGGCACGGGCATCTAACTGAAGTGTAAACATATCCAGAGGCTGCTTTCCTGTGAGAGTAGCTAGCATGGAAACTACTGTGCAGCTAGATAAAGCTCTTCTATTTGGCTGTGTATTGATTTGTTTTGTATCACATATTCATTTATAAAGTACACTTGGCATAGTTTCTAGGTGCCTGATCTACAATGCCCAAATCAGGGGAAGTCTTTCCATTAACTTTAACGGGATCTGGATTAGACCCTAAATGCATGTGTCTACTTAAACTCAGGTGTGCTGATTGAATAAAAAAGCCACACATTTCTTTATTATGATTGGCTTGCCACTAGGTACTAATGTTCCTAATAACAAACATTTGCATTATTTGCCTATTTTATGTAGAAATACCATTACTGACATTTCTAAACACATCCTCCTGTTTTTAAAAAACACGTAAATTATTTCTTCTTCTTGGCTGGTGCTTGTGGTAGTGTTTAGAAGTGAGAATCTGGTTTGGAATTCCAGTAGTGTTTTACAAAAGAATGTTTTCCTATGCCAGTGTGTGACTCTGGTACTTTTAACTCTCTAGGGCTATGTCTACACTTGCCCCAAATTTTGGGGAATAAAGAAAGCATTTGGAAGTAGTGCAGGCACTTCAAATTGCCTGCGGCTACATGGCGTGCTGGCACTTTGAAGTTTGACACTTCAAAGTTGCCATGGGGAGAATGAGCCTAATGAAGTGTTGCATAGTCATCGCGGCACTTCATTAGTATTCTCCTATCTGGCTGATTACCATGCTCCCTTCTAAAAAGGGGGCAAGTGTAAACATAGCCTAATAGAAAGCACAGCTCCTCGTACATTATTATTCAAAATGTTTCACAGAAACTTTATAAAATACTCATAACTGTACGAAATAAAGCAAAATTATCCAAGTGACACCAATGTGAACCTACATTTTGGGGATCTTTGGTCTAGAGTTTTTACATCCATTTGCAGAGTATGATTCACAATGGTGATTCACACCTACCTTCTTCCAAAAGCCAAAACAAACAAAACCACAAATAACTAAATTCCTGATCTGTATCAGGACATCTTTTAACTTGATGTTACCTTATTTGTAAAATCATTTTGGCATGCGTGAGCTGGAAAATTAATAGCCATCTCTTAGTCTGTAAATCACCCAGCTAGACAAGTACAGCTTTTAGGAGGCTGTGATTATCTTGCTGATCCTTCACTTGTCCATTCCAGTTTCACCTGCCATTCTTCTTCAGATTATTATTTTTTTTTTAAATTAATTGCTGGGAACATATAGCGTTCTAAAGTCCAAGAATGGAGCTGGCAGTTGCATAGTAAAGGCATATGGCACATTGCCTGTCGTCCTTTAATCCAGTGAACAAGATGACACAAGTGATGAAAATGCTGCCTATGTAGGTTGGTGATATCAGTACTAGCCTTGTTATGTTGGAGACAGGTGCAGTGGTAGGCCTACCTGGAAACCTTTCAAACTCTGCTTGTTTTTTTTTTTTTTTTAAATTAAGATATGCCTGGTTCACAATAGCTAATTTGTTCATGGTCCTCAGGTTGCACTGTAGTGCTGATGGATTTCACCACCCCTACAGAAGGATTGTTTACTGCAAGCCAGGCACTGTATAATGATTGCTGGAGTAAATAGTGTTATTTGTTCCACTGTGTATGTAAAATGTTTAGAGGCAGTGAAAAGACTTATTTGTTCCATAGTTATGATGATGATTTATCAGACCGTTTCCATGACTCTCCTACTGAAAGGATAGGAGGTTTCTGCTTTAAATATTTGTCCTGGGGTTTAGGTCAAACTGTTTAACTTCCTAGTCATTAAATTCAATTTATTTAGCTGGAACTCTGGAGTATATGTGCTGTAGATACTCCAACTGAATATTAAAGTATCCACCTTGTCTATCATATTTCATAAACACTGCATATAATGTAAATAGGTGTAATTGGCATGTTACTTGAGGGAGCATGAACATGATGGTTCACATGCATATTGATCCAGGGCTCAGCCTTTGATTCTGCACATTTGTTCATTTGCATACACATTGTATGCATAAACAAGCACTCGGGGGAGGGATAGATCAGTGGTTTGCACATTGACCTGCTAAACCTAGAGTTGTGAGCTCAATCCTTGAGGAGGCCATTTAGGGACTGGGGCAAATAGATATCAGGGATGGTGCTTCATTCTGCCAAGACAGCAGAGGATTAGACTCAATGATCTCCCAAGTTCCCCTCTAGCTCTAGGAGACATGTATCTCCAATTATGTATAACTTGTTTGTGTATTGATAACAAATAGATTTATATGAAGAAAGAGGCCACTTTTTGCAGTTATAGTAGCTCATTCCTAATTTAGAATATGCAGTGATCTTCTCCTCCTAACTATCCTACCCATTTTTCAGTCATCTCCATTATTATTATTATTATTATTATTATTATTATGCTCAGAAATCCCGGCTGAGGTTGAGATCCCTTTTTGCTAGGCACTGTGCAGAGGCATTATAAGAGACTCTTTCTCTGCCTAACAGTTTGTAATCTAAATAAACCAGACAGTTAGAAGGTAGAACAGGAACAGGCACAAACCATTGAAGTAATTTGCCCAAGGATATATAGCAGTTCAGTACCAGAGCAAGTGGTAGACCCGCCCCCACAGCTTCATAGGTCTGTGCTCTGTTCACCCATTTGCTACAAAGTACAGTAGTCCCTTGACTTATGCAAGGGTTCCATTCCCATGCACCCTAGCATAACTCATTTCTAGAAAGTCGTGGGGCGGCTTTTCTCCCCGGTGGAACTCATGTTCTGCAGCCAGGGAAGCTGCAGGAGCACCTGGAGCTCCTTTTGAAAGGTAAGTCCTGTGGCTGAGGCGGGGTACGAGGCAGTTGGGGAGGGTTAAGCCTGGTGGTGGGCTGTGGCCATGGGAAGGGACAGGGGGGTTAAGCCTGGGGTGGGTTAGGGCTGCGGGGCGGGGGCGGGCATTGGAGTTAAGCAGGAGCTGGGCCGTGTGTGTGAGCGGGGATGTTGAGATGGAGCGGCGTGCAGGGGGTTGAGCTGGATCTAGGCCACAGGGGTGTTGAGCTGGAGCTGGAGCTGGAGCTGGAGCTGGAGCTAGGAGTGGGGGGTTAAGCTGGAGCTGCGCAGGGGGAGACTGAGCCCAGGCCAGGGGGAATTTGTACTGCGGCTGAGGGAGGTTGAATTGGGACCAGGGGGTTGAGCCAGGGCCCAGGGGGAGCTGGATTTTGAGTTGTGCTTAACTGGCGTTAAAACAAGTTAAGCTCAACTTGAAATGGTGCATTTTGAGGATTTACTGTATTTCCCTAAAAAGTAACGTTATGGTTATTTAACAGCGTATCTGATGTAATAATGTCAAATGATAATTCCAACTTGTTGGTCTTGGGTGGAAGAAGAGAATGGAAATTATTAACATTAGAACTTCAGAGTTATGAACACCTTGGGAACTGACATTGTTTATAACTCTGAAATGTTTGAAACTGTGAATGAAATATTGTAGTGTTTCTTTCAAAACTTTGCCAGTGAACATTGACTTTCTACAGTTTTGAAACTTTTCTATGCCAAATTAATATGCTATTTTTAACCATTGAACTTAAATGAAAAAACACAGAAACAGCTTCTTTACCTTGTCAGATATTTTTTAATGTTCTATTTATTTTTATAGTAGATTAAGTTTTACATCGGTACTGCACTGTATTTTCTGGTAGGGAGGCTCTACTGTTACCTGATTGTATACTTCTGGTCAGTTTGTAACTTTCTGGTGCTCCTAACTCTGAAATTCTACAATACGTACTTATTGTATTGAAGCAGATTCCCAAAATATCATTTTCCATTTTCTGCAAGGAAAAAACCCACCACTTTAAAAGGTGCACATTAATTTGACTAGTATCAGAGGGGTAGCCGTGTTAGTCTGGATCTGTAACAGCAACGAAGGGTCCTGTGGCACCTTAGAGACTAACAGAAAAGTTTTGAGCACGAGCTTTCGTGAGCAAAGACTGCATCTGATGAAGTGAGTCTGTGCTCACGAAAGCTCATGCTCAAAACTTTTCAGTTAGGCTATAAGGTGCCACAGGACCCTTCATTGCTGTTATTAATTTGACTGATTATTAATTCAGACTACTCTGAACCAGATTTTCAAATAGATTAGGTGAACATTTGCAAATCTGATTTGCACATGCATAGAATCATAGAATAACAGAACTGGAAGGAACCTCAAGAGCTCACCAAATCCAGTCCTCTGCACTCATCACAGGACCAAGCACTATCTACCATCCTGGATGAGTTGGACAAAAACCTGCTTTTAAAAATCTCCATTGATGGAGACTCCAGAGCATCCCTAGCATTGGTGATTCTTGATAGTACTCAAAAGGTAAGCCATTCCCCTGGGCCACTGCCAAAATTTTAATAGGTAATCAGGGAGCTCCTACTCCCTCCCTTTTCCTCTGAGTGGCCCTCCCTACATCTCTTTGCAGGTGCTAGTTGCCTCTGGTCTCTAGGAAATTTATTCCCACGCTTAACCACCCTGGCAGGGAGCTTTTTCTAAAGCTTTCCCTTACTGCAATTTAAGCCCATTGCTTCTTGCCCTATCATCAGCTGTTACAGAGGATAATTTTTCTCACTCCTCCTTGGAATATCCTTTTAGATACTTCAAAACTGTTATCATGTCCCATCCCAGTCTTCTCTTTTCCAGACTAAACAACCTCAATTATTTCAGTCTAGCTAGTCTGATCTTGTTTTGTGCCTCGGCCTTCTGATTTTGCCCCAAGAGAGGTGTATTATTTATTTATATTCAACCTTTGTAATTTGACCTAGTTCTACTTTTTGTAGGACTCCTGTTTTATTTTTAGGTCATTCAAGATGCCTGGTTAAGCCAGCGCAGTCTTTTGTCTTACTTCCTATTTTTGCCATGCAGTGGAAAAGTTTGCTCTTGATCATGTCTCTCTGAAAAAGTGCCAACTCTCTTCAACTGTTTTTCCTCTTAGACTTTCTTTAGATGGGCTCTCACCTATCAACTCCCCAAGTTTGCTAAAATCTGTCTTATTGAAATACATTGTCTTTATTTTGCTGTTCTGCTTCCTGTCATTTCTTAGAACCATGAACTCTTATCATACCATGATCACTTCACCCAAGCTGCCTTCCACTTTTGAATTTCCAGCCAGTTCTTACCTATTTGTTAAAAAGTGAATCTAGAAAAGCCTTCCCCAATAGCTTTCGTCACCTGAAATAAAAGTATAATTAGCATGAGTACACATTTGGAACCCACTGGCAAGATTGACTTTATTAGAAAATCTGGCTTGTCATTCCAATAGTAACATGTGATCTGTAAAAGGGAAAGAAGGATAGCCTGACATTTAAAAACTATGTAACCATTCTGTCCATTCTCTTAGACTCTTTTTTTCCTGCTGAGAAATAGGTCACTTTATTTCTGCTAGTTTATGGTAAGAGTAAATTGACATCAAAATACGATAATGGGAACTGTTTGTACCAAACACTGATTGTTTTGCTCTGACACAAGGCTGAATTCTTGTCTATAATCTACTGTAGCTGTTTTCCCAGTCGATAGGATAGTGACATGCTGATGCTCTTTGACTTAGCATTTAGCCTTTCTGAATGTGATGCACTGTGTTTAAACCATACACTTTATCAATATATCCTGCTGTTAAACTTTCAAAAGAGGCACCTGCTTGTCATCTAAAAAGGAAACACATTTAATCTTTCAGCCACTTAGGACATGTTAAACCACAGACTCAGTGAACTATAATCAGCAGTTTAAAATTCTTTAAGATAACACCAGGTGAATGAAAAAGCTGTCTGTAAAAGATTCAAAACATATTCTCTGCTGGATATGAAAAACACATGAATGAATTTAATGCAGGCTTTTTAAACTATCAGGGGGCATTATTTCTTAATGATCAGTAAGATATTTCAAGATATTTTGTTTCATGTTGTATATAACATGAATTTAGTGCATATAAAGGTTACTGCCCTGATGTACGACATCTCAAAGAATATGTCCATTTTAAGCCTTAACAATTTAAAATCTTAATTGCCAAATCCCTTCAAAGCACCAAGTCTCTTTTCAGTGCAGGTTGACTAATCTTTTTCACTTCATCGTAAATCAAGTAAATTGTTAATTTTTCACAGGCTTGAATATAGATAAATTCATGCCAGCCAAATGTTATAACTAAATAGAAGATCTTTCTGTAAAAGCATAGGAAAGTAAACACAGTGCTATTTTTAAAGTGTAAAGTAACTGTGGTTGTTCAGACTAAGTATTCCTTAGACCAATCAGTCATTTAATTCCTGTTTGTTTCCAGGCAGTTCTGCATTTATGTTAAAAATGCCACTTGTGTAGTGTATATGTAGGGCTCAATATAATTAGTTCATAATTGCCTCTGTGGCCCCTTTCATTCCTGAATTTCAGTTTCATCTTCAGTAATGGCTGCGCCATGCCAGTATGGAGGCATTTTGCAGCCATTCAAGGTTGTACTCTTTAGAGAAGCAGAGTTCCGCCTTCAGCGACATAGGAAAGATCATGTTCCCAGTTGAATATCAGCTGAAGAAGAATTTTAAAGGTCTGTGTAGCTTACAGATCAGCCTGTCCTCAAATGAGAGCTCTGTATTAATACTCAGAGCCTGTTTCAAAGCCCACTAAAGTCAATGGGAATGAAGCTCTTCTTTTATATACATTTTTGGAAGTCAGCTAGGGTCTTATTAACCAGGCCTACAGAGAGGCCCTTCTTTTTTCGTCTTCTGCTGAGAAACTCAGTTGCCAGATAACTTTTTTTCCACTTGTTCCATCCTCTCAGTGAGCAGAAGATTTGGTTACAGTTGGCAGTGGATTTATGCTCATGTTCCATGCTCTCCAGATTGATGATTTCTGACTCAATTACCTCTACTTGCCTTTCTGTCTCCACCATCTGGCTCAGGAGACCATTACATTATGCCGTGAATGAATCCCTTTTTTTTCCTCCAGTAAAGGAAAGATTGCTTTCAATTTGTGCAGATTAGCATGGAGGGTTTCCAGCAATTGCTGGAGCAAAATTTCTTTCCAAACTAGAATTATTGAGGAAGTCTGGTGTGATTGACAGGTTGGCATCTCATGATGAGTCTTTGTTGTTCAGCGGTGACCACACAGCATAAAGAAAGTAACTTTTTCATAATTGGTTTTTACTTTTGGTGTTAGGATTGGGCAGGCAGGTGTCCTTTGGCAACCCCTAATCTACATTTTAATAATTTGTTGCGTGTGTGAAGAGCAAAGCCATTGTAAGAATGACTAGTTGGAGTTCCAGTAATAATGTTGGCTCCTAATGTGTCAGGTTCCATAGAATGTTAAAATATCACCCCCAGCCATAAACAAAAATAACCTTGTACAAATCAGTTTTCAGGTGATCAGGTGTGTTGTCATTTCACTGCTGAAAGCTCTATCCCATATATGAACTCTAAGAATATGAGTCAGGTTGATGATGGTAGCATGGACCACCTTTGATGGGCCACCTGAGCCGTGTCTACACGTGCACGCTACTTCGAAGTAGCGGCACTAACTTCGAAATAGCGCCCGTCACGGCTACATGTGTTGGGCGCTATTTCGATGTTAACATCGACGTTAGGCGGTGAGACGTCGAAGCCGCTAACACCATGAGGGGATGGGAATAGCGCCCTACTTCGAAGTTGAACATTGAAGTAGGGCACGTGTAGCCGATCCGCATCCCGCAACATCGAAATAGCGGGGTCCGCCATGGCGGCCATCAGCTGAGGGGTTGAGAGACGCTCCCTCTCGAGCGTCTATGGTCACCGTGTGCAGCAGCCCTTAGCCCAGGGCTTCTGGCTGCTGCTGCTGCAGCTGGGGATCCATGCTGCATGCACAGGGTCTGCAACCAGTTGTCAGCTCTGTGGATCTTGTGTTGTTTAGTGCAACTGTGTCTGGGAGGGGCCCTTTAAGGGAGCAGCTTGCTGTTGAGTCCGCCCTGTGACCCTGTCTGCAGCTGTGCCTGGCACCCTTATTTTGATGTGTGCTACTTTGGCGTGTAGACGTTCCCTCACAGCGCCTATTTCGATGTGGTGCTGCGCAACATCGCCAGCCCTGGAGGATGTGTAGACATTACTCATTGAAATAGCCTATTTCGATGTCACCACATCGAAATAGGCTACTTCGATGTAGGCTTCACGTGTAGATGTAGCCCTGGAGATACTGCTTTAGGAGTGACTATGTGGGCATGATTCTTAAGAATAGCTCATGTAGGAGCAAAGTAGGAAAATGTTTAATTCTGAATTAAATTTGCTATGAGCTGAGTCAGGAAAGGTCCTCAGAGTCTACCTTTCTGAATCCACAGAAACTAGAAATTACAGTAATCTAAATAATCCAGTTTTAATTTTTTTGTTATGAAATATGTAATGAAGTCCAGGACTTACAGTCATTGACAACATTTCACAGTACTCAGAAACACCTTATATGTTATTTAGGAATAATAACTTGCTGTTACAATTTCACTTCTACATTTTTACCTTATCTTTTTCTTTACAGGGAAGAAAGCAAAATGTTCACGTTAACAAGCAAATTAGTTACATCTGAAAGGCTGTGTCTACACGTGCCCCAAACTTCGAAATTGCCATGCAAATGGCCATTTCGAAGTTTACTAATGAAGCGCTGAAATGCATATTCAGCGCTTCATTAGCATGCGGGCGGCAGCTGCGCTTCGAAATTGATGCTCCTTGCCGCCGCGCGGCGCGTCCAGACGGGGCTCCTTTTTGAAAGGACGCCGCCTACTTCGAAGTCCCCTTATTCCAATGAGCTCATGGGAATAAGGGGACTTCGCAGTAGGCGGCATCCTTTCGAAAAGGAGCCCCGTCTGGACGCGCCGCGCGGCGGTAAGGAGCGTCAATTTCGAAGCGCGGCTGCCGCCCGCACGCTAATGAAGCGCTGAATATGCATTTCAGCGCTTCATTAGTAAACTTCGAAATGGCCATTTGCATGGCCATTTCGAAGTTTGGGGCACGTGTAGACATAGCCAAAGTTAGCTATTAATAATGGATGCCATTTATGGTCCATTAACAAAAGTAATACCTCACATATCTTTATAATAATGCATGCTTCCATAAAAATACAAATTTAAGTATTTAAACATACAGTAAATGAGTATATCCATTAATTTCACTGTTTAGATACCAGTCATATTGCAAAATAATTAATATTGTTGGGGGATCATATCACTTGGAAACTGATACCCAAACTTTTCTAAAACCTCAATGTAGGGAATATCACATTTTTAATTAGAAAAGGATTGTTGTAATGTAACCCAAGCAAATGCCAAATCTAATACACAAGCAGGGCAAAATTAAATAAGTAGAACAAAGGAGAATCTGTTTAAAATAATTCGATACATTCTTTTTCTTCAAATATGAAAAAAGAAGAAAAAACTCCTTTTTACCTGATTGTATCATTTTGTTTCTGAAATCTATATTTAATTAAAAGAGCATTTTTTTAGACATAAACTTTGGAACGTAATGATCAGACAGATTCCCTTGTCATAGTAGCTCTCTGAACTGTCATTACAGTGAGATTCACTTGATAGTTATTAGGACTTCACTCATGTGTGCTAAAATGAAAATCGTGTACTACTATAAAGTGCTCCCAGAATGGAAATTAAAAGAAGGTTGTAAAATGGTATGGTTTAGAAGTCAGTTCTAAATAAGCATTATCAGACAGCTGAAAATGGTCAAAGACTGGAGTGATAGTCCTTTCCATATAGTGTTACCACAGCTTTCCCCATGTACCTCTGTTGCTCCCTGTTGCTGCCCTTCTATTCAGTAATATTATCATGTACTAGTCTCACAGTGTCATAGAGAGATGTGGTGCTTTTTCCAATTTATCAGTTTAAATCAGTGATTTCTGGAGTTTACAAACAAAATTAGGCTCAATATAGACATGAGGGATGGTGAGGAAAAGGCACGTGGGGAGGGAGAAATGTAACAAAAATGTCATACTGCTTGGGAGGTGTTTTATTTGCATGTTAGTCGTTTCAAATATTATTTAATTTTAAAATGCTTTTTATTAAAGTGAGTTAATTTTTTGTAGAAATGTGAGCAGTATCACTGCTCTGTTCTCCATTTTCTTTGCCTGGTCTTCTCCTCCATGGTGGGAAGCACTCTTTCTTCCATTAAATTTGCATCCCATCTCCAGGACTCAGCTTTTTGGGCATGTGTACACTATAGGATAAAGTCAATCTAATATGTACAACTCCAACTATTGTAGCTGGAGTCAACATACTTTCTGTTAAATTACTGTGGTGTCTCCACTGCATAGGTCAGTGGGAGAAATTCTTCCGTTGGCTTCCCATATGCTTCTTGTTCCAATGAAATACCAAAGTCAACAAGAGAGTGAATTCTCCACTACACCTACTAGATTGATCACTGCAGTACTGATCCCTTGTATGTGTAGACAAGCCCTTCTTAATCTGTTTCTTAGAACAAAAAAGCAGCCAAGTAGCACTTTAGAGACTAACAAAATAATTTATTAGGTGAGCTTTCACGGGACAGACCCACTTCTTCAGACCATAGCTGTACCAGAACAGGCTCTATATTTAAGGCACAGAGAACCAAGAATAGTAATCAAGGTGGACAAATCAGAAAAAAAAAATTATCAAGGTGAGCAAATCAGAGAGTAGAGGGGCAGAAGCGGGGAGGGGACTCAAGAATTAGGTTAAGCCAAGTATGTAAAAGAGCCCCTATAATGACCCAGAAAATTCCCATCCCCGTTCAAACCACGTGTTAATGTGTCGACTTCGAAGATGAAAAAGAGTTCAGCAGCTTCTCTTTCAAGAGTGTTGTGAAAATTCCTCTTCAGTAAGACGTAAACATTTAAGTCATTAACAGAATGGCCCACTCCATTAAAATGCTGGCTGACCGGTTTGTGGATCAGGAGTGTTTTTATGTTTGTTTTGTGCCCATTAACTCTTTTCCTTTCAACAAAGCCTGCTGCCAGCTTTGTCCACATATCTATTCTGGAGATACCATCACTGGACCTAACCAGGTTATTCACAGAATCACGGGCACATTCTCATGTTCCTCAACTAACGTCGTATATGTCATCATGTGCCAACAATGCCCAGATGCTTTGTATGTTGGACAGACTTCAAACTCTCTTAGACAAAGAGTTAATGGGCACAAAACAAACATAAAAACACTCCTGATCCACAAACCAGTCAGCCAGCATTTTAATGGAGTGGGCCATTCTGGTAATGACTTAAAAGTGTCCATCTTACTGAAGAGGAATTTTCACAACACTCTTGAAAGAGAGGCTGCTGAACTCTCTTTTATATTCAAATTCGACACATTAACGCATGGTTTGAATGGGGATGGGAATTTTCTGGGTCATTATAGGGGCTTGTTTGCATACTTGGCTTAACTGAAGTCTTGACTCCCTCCCCCACCCCCTTGTGCCCCTCTACTCTCTGATTTGCTCACCTTGATAATTTTTTTTTCTGATTTGTCCACCTTGATTACTATTCTTGGTTCTCTGTGCCTTAAATGTTGAGTTTGTTCTGGTATGGCTGTGGTCTGAAGAAGTGGGTCTGTCCCACAAAAGCTCACCTAATAAATTATTTTGTTAGTCTTTAAAGTGCTACTTGACTGCTTTTTTGTTTTGATAGTATATAGACTAGCACGGCTTTCTCTCTGTTACTGTTTCTTAGAACTTGTGAGTCTGTGTGTACCAGTGCCATATGACTCCCAACAGCAATGCACATATGATTCTAGGAAAGCCTTTTGGGGGCTATTAGCATTGTGCTTCAGGTAGGCAAGAAGCTAAAATTGAACAGTAAACAATGTGTAGGTATGATTATGAAAACACAAAGATATATGGGCATTAAAGTTTATGCTTAACAGCTTGAGGTTCACGGATGATATAGTTATCATTGAGGAAGATGAGGAGAAGCTAGTGAAAATGGTGCAGGCACTAAATGAAGAAGGGAAGCAGTACAGACTGATTATGAACATTGATAAAACAAATACAGTGGTATTTGGAGATAAAGAAATAGGAAGGAAGATCAGTGTGGATGGTATTGAACTAGAAAATGTGGAGAAGTTCACGTATCTGGGGAGCAACATAACATATGATCTAGACTGTAAGAAGGAAATAGTGACTAGAATAGCAAAAGCAAGAGTGAGTTTGAAGGAGATGGATAAGATCTGGAAAAGCAAAGCAATTAGCTTAAGAACGAAGCTGGGCATCTTGAAAATGTGTGTATTCAGCAGCATGTTGTTTGGATGTGAGTCGTGGGTGATAACAAAAGATTCAAAATGAAGAATATTGGCATTCTAAAGGAGTTGTTATAGAAAGATCCTGAGAATAGGATGGATGCAGAAAATCACCAATGAGGAATTATATAGGAAGATACAGCTGAAAGAGAACCTGCTGCAGAAGGTTATAAAACGGAAACTACAACTATTTGGACATATTTGCAGAATGAACAATGAATGAAAAATCAGGACCCTAGTATTCGGCATAATGGATGGTTGGAATAGGAGAGGCAGACCCCACAGAGAATGAATAGATGATGTAGTAGATTGGTGCAGAGCTAGTCAACAGAAACTAAGCCACTCTGCACTGGGTAGGGAAAGATGGAAGGAAATAGTGAGAGAGGCATCAGACGCCAATGGGCGCTGAGCCCACGATTATTGAGGATGATGATGATGCTTTGCTGGACTGGGGACAGAATGCCCTGCATCTTGCAGAACTGGGGTCTTTATGAATAATAGGTTAGCAATGAAGTTGCAGGAATTAACTGTTATGTGCCTTACAGAGGGGAGTCAGAGCACCATATCTCTGTAAATAACAAATAATAAGCCTCAGCTTTCAGGAATCACAAAATCGGGGAACAGGTAAGGCCAGGTCTACACTAGACCTGAAAGTCGATTTCAGATATGCAATTTTAACTACAGCAATTTTATAGCTAGAATCGATCTATCTAGGAAGGTCGATGGAAGCATTTCTCCCATCGACCTCCCTCACTCCTCATGCTAGCAAGGAGTACAGGGATTGACTGCCAACTCCAAACAGATCAATTTAATGCATCTTTACCAGATGCATGAAATCCAACTCTGGAAGATTGACCCTGACTGGGTGAATGTTCACCGAAGCGTAGACAAGCCCTACGTTTGTCTGTGCTCTACTGGTGCCTCCCCCCTCCTGGAGACAGCCATAACAGTAAGTCAAATTCCACTTTTTTTGAACAAAATTGCAATTTCAAACATTTTTAGATCTCAGTGTTTTGACTTTTGAGTATCATTATAAAAAATATTAAAGTCAGGCAAAAATAAGTAAAATAGGAATTGATTTAACCTGTATCATCTCCAGTCTGGCCCCAGATTCTGTAGGGAGTACATTGGTACCACTAGAGTGCATGCTGGTGCATCATAGTGAATGAAAACTAGTGACTATGGATATTAGAACCTGGAAAAGATGGAGAGAGGGTAAGCTTTAAATCAGTTACTTACTGATTATCCCACTAATCAGGATTATTTGAGCATGTAGTGCTAAAGCAGATAGATTTAAATGAATTAAACAAAAAACAATCTTCACCCCAAGTCCTCATTTATTGGGCTGAATTTTCTGAGATGAGCATAGTGTTCTCCTCAGATGGCACTGATCACCGCTGAAGACCTGTGACAGAAATAAGATGTAACGCTCCCAAGCATTATTAAAAATTGGGGAAGAGCTGGCAATTTATTTTTCCTGTCTCCAAGGCATTGAATAATACAGTGCAGTTGAGAAGTCTAGCAAAAGAACATTCTGAGACGTTAGGACTGACAATGAGGTTTTGACAGACTGCCCAGGTCTGTGACACTCTGCCTGCCATGTTGCTTAGCAACTCCATGTTATCACAAAGAAACTGATATTAAGTTGGAACAGGCTAGATATGGTAATTTACATGGGAATATGCTAGCTTCTCCTGAAGTGGGAAAATGATTTCATTTCTAGTTTCTATCAGCATGACTAGGTTTCACATGACTGATTGTAGCACATCCCTCTTTGTGGAAGTTTTACCTAATAAGGTAAAGAGAAGCACAGCTCTGGAAAGTGGCTGTGTAAAAGCAACACCTTGTTATTCACTAGATCTGCTTCCTGTGTATATTCAGACGTAGCAACCAACGTTAGTGACAAAAGTAGTTTTTTATAATAGCTGAGTGAATTTGACTGTTACTAATTATTTGTATTACTGTAGCACCTGAGAGTCCCAGTGTACTGTACTAAGCGCTGAACAAAAAGACAGCATGGCTGTGTCTGCACTACAAAAATAACTTCAAAGTTGCTTACTTCGAAGTACAACTTTGAAGTGACAGAGAGGCAGCTGTGTCAGTCTGTATCTTCAAGAACAACAAGAAGTCCTATGGCATCTTATAGACTAACAGATATTTTGCAGCATAAGCTTTTGTGGGTAAAGAGCCACTTCGTCAGATACATCCGAAGAAGCGGGTCTTTACCCACGAAAGCTTATGCTTCAAAATATCTGTTAGTCTATAAGGTGCCACAGGACTTGTTAACTTGGAAGTAAGCAACTTCAAAGTAGAGCATCTCCATTCCTGGGAATGAAGTAAGGACTTGGAAGTTGGGCTTCCTTCTTTGAAGTTAAAGGAGAAGCCAAAACAGGATTCTTAAATAAGAGTCTGTCTGAATGAATGTTGTGTCTGGGGCTTCTGGCTGTGGCTGTGGTGTTTTTCTGTTCTGTGGTGTGTGATTGTTAGTTGTTTTTTTTCTTAATTTATTTATTTTTTTATTTTTCCCTGCCCCCGCCCCATGGAGGGTGGACTGGGACTGGCAGTTGGAATCTGTTGGCTTCTAAATAAGCTTGTTATCTAGAAGCCTCTGCTGATTGGCTGAGCCTCAGTAAGGGGCGGGACTTTGAGGCAGTTCAAGGCTTTATAAAACAGTGTCCTAGCGAACAGGTGAGCTTGCGAACAGGAGACTGCAAACAGGGAGTTTAGAGTGGGAGTTGGAAGGGGCCAGGGACCCTTGCCTTTCTTTTAAATCACTGTTCTAGGATGGCAGGCATGGATAGTGATAGGTCTGCTGCTGTTACCTGCTCGGGATGCGCCATGTTTTTCTTCCTCCTTGAGGAAAGAAGGGATTTCGTCTGCACTAAGTGCAAGCTGGTCTCCATTTTAGAAGAAAAAATTAGAGGACTGGAGGCTCAAGTGTTGACCCTATGCTCAATCAGGGAGGATGAAGATTTCCTTGACAGAAGGGAGCATTGAATCTTGCAAGCACGACAGGCGGAAGGACCGGGGAGGGTGGTAAGGGATGAAGTGGAGAACTGGCGGCATGTAACTTCGAGAAGGAAAAGAAGGCTGGTACACAAGTCCCCCATTGATATAGAGATAAGTAATCGCTTTCAGGCACTCTCCACTGGTTCTCTGGTGGTGAGTGCTTTGGATGGAACCTCATAGGAAGAAAGTGGCAAGAGAACTGCTCCTAGTGCAGGACAGAAGATGTGTAGTCCTAGGGTTGGGGGTTCAATGACCACCACCCCCAGAAGAAAAAGACGGATGGTGGTGGTAGGGGACTCCCTCCTAAGAGGGATTGAACCATCCATCTGCCAGCTGGACCTGCAATCTTGTGAGGTGTGCTGTTTACCAGGAGCTCGAATTCAGGATGTGACTGAGAGCCTTACAAAACTGCTCAAGCCTTCGGAATACTACCCCTTCCTACTTCTGCATGTGGGAACTAATGATGTGGCCAAGAATGACCTTGAGTGGGTTACTGTGGATTATGTGGCGCTGGGAAGAGGGGTCAAAGAATTTGGAGTGCAAGTGGTGTTCTAGTACATCCTTCCTGTTGAAGGGAAAGAGCTAGGTAGGGACCGTCAAATTGAGGAAGTAAATGCATGGTTATGCAGGTGGTGTCGGAGAGAGGGCTTTGGATTCTTTGATCATGGGACGCTGTACCAGGCACAAGGATTATTGGGAAGAGATGGGGTCCACCTAACCAAGAAAGGAAGGAGCATTTTTGCAAGTAGGCTTGCAAACTTAGTGAGGAGAGCTTTAAACTAGGTTCGCTGGGGGAAGGTGACTGAAACCCTGTGAGTAGAAAGGAATTTGAAGGTTGGGAAGAAATGCAAAGAGGAATGTGCAACAAAAGTGGACCTTTGGTTCAAGTAGGGAGGGTGGGAAATCGACTGTTTATCTAAGGTGTTTGTACACCAAGCCTGGGTAACAAGCAGGAGGAATTAGAATCCCTGGCTCAGTCCAAGAACTATGACGTGGTTGGGATAACAGAGACTTGGTGGGATGACTCTCATGACTGGAGCGCTGCCATGAAAGGGTATAAACTGTTCACGAAGAACAGGCAAGGGAGAAAAGGTGCAGGGGTTGCACTGTATGTGAGAGAGCACTATGATTGCTTGGAACTCCAGTACATAGAGGGAGAAAAGCCTGTTGAGAATCTATGGGTCAATCTTAGTGGTGTAGACAGCACTGGAGATGTGGTGGTTGGTGTCTGCTACAGGCCGCCAAATCAGGATGATGAAGTAGATGAAGCTTTTTTTAGACAACTGAGAGAAGTTTCTAGATCGCAGGCTCTCGTTATCGTGGGGGACTTCAGTTACCCTGACATCTGTTGGGAGACCAATACAGCGGTACACAAGCAGTCCAGGAAATTTCTGGAGAATGTTGGGGATCACTTCTTGGTACAAGTGCTGAAGGACCTGACCAGAGGTCATGCGCAGCTCGACCTGCTGCTTACAAACAGGGAGGAACTAATAGGGAAGGCAGAGGTGGGGGACAACCTGGGAAGCAGTGATCATGAGATGGTAGACTTCAGGATCCTGACCAAAGGAAGGAAATAGAGCAGCAAATTACACACCTTGGACTTCAGAAAAGCAGACTTTGACTCCTTCAGGAGCCTGATGGGCAGAATCCCCTGGGATGCTACCATGAAGGTAAAAGGAGTCCACGAAAACTGGCAGTATTTTAAGGAAGCCCTGTTGAAGGCATAGAAAGAAACTGTCCTGATGCGCTACAAGAGAAGTAAATGTGGTAGGAGACCAGACTGGCTTAATGGGAAGATCCTTGGAAAACTTAGATACAAAAAGGGAGCTTACAAAAAGTGGAAACTGGGACAGATGTGTAGGGAGGGGTATAAACATATAGCTTGAGAATGTAGGGCAGTTATCAGGAAGGCGAAAGCGCAACTGGAATTGCGACTTGCGAGGAATGTGAAGGGTAATAAGAAAAGTTTCTACAGGCATGTTAGCAAGAAGAAGGTGATCAGAGAGGGTGTGGGGCCCCTACTGGTTGAGGGAGGTAACCCCGTGACAGATGATGTAGGGAAAGCTGAACTACTTAATGCTTTCTTTGCCTCGGTCTTCACAGACAAAGACAGCTCCCGGACTAATGCGATAAGTGATGCATTGTGGGATGAAGGTGGACAGCCTTTGGTGGGGAAAGAACAGGATAGGAGCTATCTAAAAAAGCTAAATGTACATAAATCAATGGGCCCAGAACTAATTCATCCTAGGGTTCTGAGGGAGTTGGCGTATGTTGTTGATGAGCCTTTAGCCATTATCTTTGAAAAGTTGTGGAGATCGAGAGAGATCCCGGATGATTGGAAAAAGGCAAATGTAGTGCCCATCTTTAAAAAAGGGAAGAAGGATGATCCAGGGAACAATAGGCCGGTTAGTCTTACATCAATCAGTCCCTGGAAAAATCATGGAGGGGCTCCTCAAGGAAGTCATTTTGAGGCACTTGGAGGAGGGGAGAGTGATCAGGAATAGTCAGCATGGATTCATGAAGGGCAAGTCATGCCTGACCAATCTGATTTGTTTCTACAATGAGATAACTGGCTCTGTGGATAGGGGAAAATCAATGGATGTGATTTATCTTGACTTTAGCAAACCTTTTGATATGGTCTCCCACAATATTCTTGTTGGCAAGTTAAAGGAATGTGGATTGGATAGATGGACGGTAAGATGGACAGAAAGCTGGCTAGAAGGTCGGGCCCAGAGGGTAGTGATCAATGGCTTGATGTCAGGATGGCGGTTGGTTTCTAGTGGAGTGCCCCAAGGTTCGGTTCTGGGTCCTGTTCTGTTCAACATGTTTATCAATGACCCGGATGAGGGGTTGGATTGCACCCTCAGCAAGTTTGCGGATGACACTAAGCTGGGGGAGAGGTAGATACACTGGAGGGTAGGGACAGAGTCCAGACTGACTTAGACAAATTGGAAGACTGGGCTGCAAGAAATCTGATGAGGTTCAATAAGGGCAAGTGCAGAGTCCTGCACTTGGGCCGGAAGAATCCCAAATATTGTTACAGGCTGGGATCTTACTGGCTCGGTAGTAGTTTTGCAGAAAAGGATCTGGGGGTTGTAGTGGACGAGAAGCTGGACATGAGTCAACAGTGTGCCGTTGTAGCCAAGAAAGCTAATGGCATATTAGGTTGCATCAAGAGAAGCATTGCCAGTAGATCCAGAGAAGTGATTGTTCCTCTTTATTCAGCTTTGGTGAGGCCGCATCTGGAGTACTGTGTCCATTTCTGGGTCCCCAATTAAAGGAAGGATGTGGATACACTGGAGAGGGTCCAGTGGAGGGCGACCAAAATAATTAGGGGGCTGGAGCATATGACTTATGAAGAAAGGTTGAGGGAATTGGGACTGTTTAGTCTGCAGAAGAGAAGACTGAGGGGGGACTTGATAACAGCCTTCAACTTGCTGAAAGGAGGCTGCAAAGAGGCTGGAGAGAGGCTGTTTACAGTGGTCACGGATGGCAGAACATGGAACAATGGTCTCAAGTTGTGGCTGGAGAGGTCCAGGTTGAACATTAGGAAAAACTTTTTCACTAGGAGGGTGGTGAAGCATTGGAATGGTCTACCTAGGGAAGTAGTGGAGTCTCCATCCCTGGAGGTCTTTAAGTCTCACATCAACAAAGCCCTGGCAGGGCTGATCTGATTGGTTTGGTCCTGCTTAGAGCAGGGGGCTGGACTCGATGGCTTTTTTAGGTCTCTTCCAGCTCTATTGTCCTATGATTCTATGATAAGGGAAAATGTGTGTAGACTCTCTGCTGGCTACTTCGATGTAGTGCCTAACTTTGAAGATAACTTCAAAGTTAGTTCCTAGTGTTGATGCACCCCTTGGCTACGTCTACACGTGAAGCCTACATTGAAGTAGCTTATTTCGATGTAGCGACATCTAAATAGGCTATTTCGATGAATAACATCTATACGTCCTCCAGGGCTGGCAACGTTGACATTCAACATCGACGTTGCGCAGCACCACATCGAAATAGGCACTGCGAGGGAACGTCTACACGCCAAAGTAGCACACATCGAAATAAGGGTGCCAGGCACAGCTGCAGACAGGGTCACAGGGCGGACTCAACAGCAAGCCGCTCCCTTAAAGGGCCCCTCCCAGACACAGTTGCACTAAACAACACAAGATCCACAGAGCCGACAACTGGTTGCAGACCCTGTGCATGCAGCATGGATCCCCAGCTGCAGCAGCAGCAGCCAGAAGCCCTGGGCTAAGGGCTGCTGCACACGGTGACCATAGAGCCCCGCAGGGGCTGGAGAGAGAGCGTCTCTCAACCCCTCAGCTGATGGCCGCCATGGCGGACCCCGCTATTTCGATGTTGCGGGATGTGGATCGGCTACACGTGCCCTACTTCAATGTTCAACTTCGAAGTAGGGCGCTATTCCCATCCCCTCATGGGCTTAACGGCTTCGACGTCTCGCCGCCTAACGTCGATGTTAACATCGAAATAGCGCCCAACACGTGTAGCCGTGACGGGCACTATTTCGAAGTTAGTGCCACTACTTCGAAGTAGCGTGCACGTGTAGACACGGCTCTTGTGTGCCAAAAAGCCTGCAGTCTAAGTTGGATCCCTTCCTTTTTTTGCAACATCAACAGAATTATTTGCTAAATTGAAGGTGCACCTGTATTTTACCCACTGGAAGTAACAAGGTAGCACGTGTGCCCCCTACTGCTGATTTTGCAGATCATGGGACTATACAGGTGTAACTTGTGGTGCTATGTGAGGAGAGAACCCTGCTATTTTCAGATCTGCGGAAGAGTGGCAGGGCTGGAAGTTAGCGGAAAAAAATTCTTCACTTGAGGTTTGAGCAAACATGGTAGTGTAAGTTCTGTGACAAGAATAAGGTCTCTCAGGACTTCACTGTTTGAATGCTATTTGATGGCCTGTACGTAGCTTATGGGTGTCAAGCCATGTGGACAATAGACAAAGAAAAAGAGTAGCTATCATCATCAGCACACGTTTAACTGTTTCAGTAATAAGGGATTGAATCTTCTTGGATTGCTGAATAACACTCTCTTATCACCTCTGGACCTAGTTTCTTTACTGCCCCATACACCGAGGCTGTGTCTACACTTGCATTCCTCTTTTGAAAGAGGAATGCAAATGAGGGAAATTGAAAATGTAAATGAGGCACTTATTTACATATTTTATGCTTTATTTGCATAATCTCTTTTTGGAAGAGATTCTTTCAAAAGAAAAAAAGCAATGTAGCCAGGGCTCTTTTGAGTCTCCTGAAACAAAATAGAAGAAGGGTTCTTTTGAAGACGGGGCTTAGTTTCGAAAAAGCCCCATCTACATTGCTTTTTAGTTTTGAAAGAATCTCTTCTGAAAAGATATTATGCAAATGAAGCATGAGATATGTCAATCAGTGCCTCATTTGCATTTTCAATTTTGCTCATTTGCATTCCTCTTTCAAAAGAGAATGCAAATGAGGGGAATCAAAAATGCACATGAAGTGCAGATTTACATATCTGACATCTCATTTGCATATTCTTCTTTCAAAAGAGCTTCTTTCGAAAGAAGAAAAGCCGCGTAGACACTGCTCTTTCGAAAGTAAACCCCATCTTCAAAAGAATCCTTCTTCCCATAAAAAAAGGCAAAAAGGGTTTTTTTGAAGATGGGGTTTATTTTCGAAAGAGCAGTGTCAACACTGCTTTTCTTCTTTCGAAAGAAGAATGTGCAAATGAGATGCCAGATATGTAAATCAGCACCTCATTTGCATTTTTGATTTCCTTCATTTGCATGCCTCTTTCAAAAGAGGAATGCAAGTGTAAATGCACCCAGCCTGAGCGTGGGCAGACAAGAGTTCAAAAATAAAAAGACAAACAAAACCACATAAGATAATTAAAAATATTTTAAAAATTTTCAGCAAATCCCATGATTTTTGTGATGGGAGTACATAATTTTCATGGTGGGCAATAGTTTTGCATTGAAAAATGGTTGGTAGACTTTATGGCAACATGTTCTCAGAATGCATGCTTTTAAAACATCCTTTTCATTGGTGTTTATGATATAGCTAGAATTTATTACTACATTTTGCTAAAATAATATATTATTATATAATATAGAAAATATGTACAATCAATTTTTAAAATCTAAACCAATCTCTTACTTAATTAAAAGTCTAATTTTAGGCTACGTTAATCCTCAAATTGTGAGTAAAATCCTCAAGAACATAGAATGACTGAAAGATGGATTTAATAGCTCTTTGCGCCAAAGAAGATACAATATTGGATTTAAAATCCCTTTTTTGAGTTATATCTATTTATGGAGCTTTCAGTTTAAGAGGTTAAAACAACAGACTAATTGTGATGTTGTGATGGAAAAGCTGGAGTTTATCTGTTGAAGGGAAGTGCAATTGTATTTGTAAATAAAACAGTTTTCTTCTTCATGTTGCAGAGCACAGACTACTCAAATGTATCCATAATTGCCCAGAACAAGAAATGCTTTGATAATGACATTGTTTGCTCAAAGAGCGTTTTGATCTCTGTTGGAGATACTGAGATTTATTTTAGTGAACCTTCTGACAAGCAGGTTAGTTATTCTCTTCCCTCATTTGGATGACCATTTATGGTACATATGTGAAACATGCACATTTATTTATTAAATTGAGTCCTATTCAATCAAAAGTACCAAAACATCTGAGCTCCTTATACAGCTCAGATCGCCATGAAAATTCCTGTTTCTTCCCTGCTTTTTAACACCTCCTTTCCCTTTCCATTTCCACACCCATATTGGTCCCACAGGGAAGAATGCTTGGCTGTTGTTTTTAATAGAGCTGAGGAGTTTTTGGATTAGTTTGTTTCCATCCAGGTACTTTTGTGACAGAAGGCAGCATATTAGCCAAAGTAACCACAAATAAAATAAAAATCCTTAAAACAAACCAGTTGAGGCAATGCTCCCTAGTTGCTCAATAACATACTCGGGTTAGGCTATAATTTAAAATATACCTTGGGCTAGTTAATAGTTGGTGGTACATCTTGCTTGTAAACATTATAAAATTGCTGTTGTAGATCTTTCACAAATATCCATTTCTGACAGAGGACAGCCAGGAGATGGGAAAACAAAAGAACATACCAGCTTTGGAAGGCTGGATATTATACAGTGGTACACTTTCCAGAGCAAGAAATTACAATCCTGTGGGACGGGAAGACAACGATACATGTCAAAGTTGGACCTCGATGGAAGGTGAACCAAATTGTAAACTTGAGATTGTGTACCATACATTTTATATCACTGAGCAGTTCCTTCATACTGAAAGAACTACAGCATGGGGTGGGACTGTGTGGTGGCCCTTGGGATTCAGTGTGTTAGCAGTTCATCTTTGGGCACTTTTAAATCTGGTTTAGATCACAAAACAAAGATGGATCCAAAGAGGAATATTGGATATGAACTCTTTGATTTTGGCATTCTCCCTTCCCCCAGATATGAACATCATGGCTCAGCCCATTATAGTCACAATCAGTCTTTGCACAGGTTAGCAGAATTTAGCCCAATCCATTCTGCCAAGACTCTCAGCTGGTGTGTTGCAGGTCAAAGAACAGCAACATTTACAGCAACATGTAAGAAACTGAATGGTGTCTGCCTGCTCTCTTCCTGAATTAAACTAGCTCTGCCACTTGGTATCTCTCAGAAAGAATAATATCCAAATTGTACTTTCATTAGGCATTCTTGTGGACCAAGCTGCTGTTTGGCATAAGGAAGTGTGACAGAATCTGGCTTTAAATAAATCACAAGTACTCGTCTTGTTCTGAGGTTGTCACTAGATAGTGAAATCCATATCTTTGTTTATCTTCTAATCATAAAAGTATTAAGGGCAAAGCTGCTTTCATTCAAGTTATCCTAGTAATTCAAATATGTATCGGGTGATAGCACGAAGCATACTGTCCAGCATTCTATCACAGATATTTTCAGTGCACCAAATGCCACTGTTGACTTCTGTGCAATAATCGTCGTTGCCCTTGCTGTATCATTGACATCTCTGGTAATACATTCCACTGACTTACTGTGACATTGCCACGTTAGTATACCCCAAATTAAGGCAAGAAGAGACTGAGATGATACTGGTGTAGAAGAGTCAGCTCAGTTTATTGGGATTAAAATAAACATGGACAAAGCAACCCAGCCGGGGAAAGGAGCATCCAGAATTCCAACACAATCTGTCAACAGTAAGTCGACAGAAGGCAGCACTTTTGTTGACAGCTTTACCCCACTCCCCACGAGGAATAGCCCCTCTGTTGATAGAGATCTGTCTACAAAAATCCAGTCTGGATATTCCAGGGGACCTTCTGTTTACAGACAGGGCATCTGGAATGCCTGGCAGTCCTGTCTGTTGTGCTTCCGGTTGGGTGTTTTGCTGGTAGAAGGGCTGGACAGCCTGGACACTATCTGTCAACCGAGCAGATTGCTCTTGTAATCCACTTGTCAGTTTGGCCGCGATCTGTCGACAGAAGTTTTATCAGAAGTTATCTTTAAACAGAAACTTCTGTTGACAAATGCCTGTAATCTAGACATAGCCTGTGTGCCTACCAAGCTGTTCTAGCAGGGGATGTTTAAATTGCAGGCAGAAATGTGACTTTTGCACATGGTGACAAACCTGATCTAGCTTTCATCAGCTATGGCCAATAACAACAGCAGTGACCCTGTAGTACCCCAAGCTCTACAACCCCACCCAGTTTCCTGGGTATCTATTTAAGCATCTAGCCCCTTGCTAATTGTGCTTTCCTGTCTTGCTATTGTTATTCAAGCGAGTTTGGGTTTGTTTACACATGCCTTAGTCACCACCTCTGACTGCAGTGTAGACACGCCCTCAGTTGCAACCATGAATATGCATGTTTGGAAAGGGACTGTGAGGGGTTCCCTCCCCCCACACGAGGAGTTATAGTGCCTGTACAAGGACAAAAGCACATATTGCACTTCTTGCCCTCACACATACCTTTCTCAGAGACTTTGGCCCTAAAGAAACAACAATTTATTACACTGAACCAAGAGCATACTGGAAGTGTGAATGTCCATCACCCCGATTGTATTATTGCACAGAAAAAATAAGTCATTTTTATATATTCATTCCCAGCATATGCCCCTACATTAAGAGTGCTTCCGGTGACTGGCTTGTGCATAGGATAGGATAGAATTGCCCTTACTGTTCTAACTTGGATTTAGGCAGACGGTCTTAATGAAGGTCTAATCAGGCTGCACTGGTAAGAAGTAATGAACTGGAACTTTTGGTTTTTGACTTGGATCATACAAATGTCAGATTTTAGAGGGAATTTTGAAGGGACCCCCCTTCCTTTCTTCAGTTAGAAAGTAAAGAAAGTATGTTCTTGGAAGCAGAAAATAGAAAGAAAAAGAGAAATAGAATTCTATGCTTCAAAAATCTTTAATTTGGAGCTCTAAATATATTGTCATTTCAAATATCATCAAAGTGTGGGTCATGGTTATAAACACCATGCAATCATAATATTAAGGCAACCTTAATTTAGTTTCTTCTCCATTAAAACCACTAGTTTGTAATTGTAGTTTTTTACTGACAATCAAAAGATGTTTAAAAATATTAATATATGTTTTAGGGTAAATTAGCAGGCTTGTGTGGAAATTTTGACAAATATACTTCAAATGATCTGACTACATCAAATAACATGGAAGTGAGAAATGCTCAAGTTTTTGGAGAGAGCTGGGCGATGGGACAGGTAAGTGACATGTTCTCCAACACAGAAATAAACAGAACAAAAAATGAATTGTATGAGAACAGGTTGTGAACACTTGTGGTGTTTCTACACAACAACGCTATTTCAGAATCATGGCTGAGATTCCAAAATAACTTTGCAAGCGTCTGCACAACAAAACTGCTATTTCAAAATAATTTTGAAATAGCGGACGGCTTATTTCAAATTTGGAAAGCCTTATATGGGGCTTGTCTATTTTAGCCCCCTCCCTTGAAGGGGGCATGCAAACGAGCTGGATCGGTGAATAACCATGAGTTGCTGTGCTGCATATGCAGCAACTCATTAGCATAATTCTTTCTACCCAAACTTCAAAGTTGCTAACTTTGAAGTGCTGGCAAACCATGTAGCCACAGGCATTTTGAAGTAACTGCTCTACTTCGAAGGTCCCATACATTTTGGGAGTAAGGGAACTTTGAAGTAGCGTGGGTACTTCGAAATACCTGCAGCTATATGGCTTACCGGTGCTCTCTATGCAGCTGCATTTGAGCAAAAGAAGAAAGACCCTAACTTTCTGCTCCATGACACGATGCTTTTGTTTATACAGCCCAGCTTGCTTTCGCTTATGATTTTTTTTTGAGCTGTACACTGTTGTAAAGTCATGCCCAATTTTCTATCTGTAATCAGCACTAGGTGTCTTTCATCATTGCTGCTTCTCAGATTTTTCCCTCCTATCTGCTTTTTGGATGAACTTGAAGTAAATTGAGTGCCCTTTTGTTAAGCTTTCCTGCCCATTTGTTTTCTCTTTTGAAGGAGAATATTTAAAAAGGGAGTTGAGTATCTCAGTTATGTTTCAGTTATCATGATGATCTTTGGCTCTTTGTTTTTTATGAGTTATTCTCTTCCTACTGTTGCTGCTTCATTTGAACATATAGGGCTAAATCATCCCGAGTGTGATGCCATTTAAAGTCAATGGCAAAACACCAGGGATGGATTTGGCCCATGATGCTCTGTTTGTGATGTTACAATTGGTTGCTCTGGAAACAGTTACGCTATGTCTATCACAAATACAGAATAATAGTCTTCATGTACAGCGCAAGAAGCAGAAACATACAAGTTCTTAACAAACAGCAAAGGTTCTTTTTCATGCAAATGTTTTTAATTATGAAAAACAGGAAAGGAGGGGCCAAACACAGAATAAAATATTTGCGGTTTAACATTGCTTTCTCTGCTCTCTGGCAATGGGAGTTTTGCTATATGCCAAAAGTAAGTCTCTTGTATAACAAACAAATATACAAAACCAAAACATAGTGCATATAAATAGCTTGTACTCATTTTGTGTTTTTTTTTTAAGTGTAAAAGCCCAAATGAAACCATAAAGCCATGTGAGGTGCATCAGAGCAAGTTCCCCTATGCCAAAAGGGAATGCTCAATTTTGTACAGTGATGTTTTTGCCCCTTGTCGGAATGTGGTAAGTTAAAAATGTATTAAGTATTCAAAGATGAACATATTGATTCTGAATGTCCAGTAGCCAAATAGTCACGAATCAGTAATTTATTCCTTGTTACAGTATGACTCAGTCTGAATAATCTGGGAGGCACTGACTCAGGCCCCAGTGCTGCAAGGATCTCTGTTTGGATGCTTCTTCAGAGCTTCTTGCTTGTACAGAGCTCCTTGCCAGACTGGAGCCAAAGTCTGGATCATAAATCTGTAGGAGAGTTGGTGGATTTTCAGTGTTATTATCTGTCGTGGACATGGCCCTCATTCAAATAACAGAAAGTTTTGGGTAACTGGCTTGGAAAATCAAATTTCTATTGTGTTAGTGTATTGGGACGTGATACTCACAATCTATACAGCTAACTTAGTTTGAATATTCACATGTATCAAGCGGCAGGGCTGACAGCCACCACAAGCCAGAGGGCAAGGTGAGGTGGGGCCCAACTCCACACTCTGGAAAGGGTGGGACCAAGTACAGAAGGGGTGTGCTTAGCCCCCGTCCATCCTCTGAGCTGCACAGAACAGTGGAGCAACACTGCCTCAGCACTTCCAAGTCGCAGCAGCTGGAGCTCTGGGCTCCTTTGACATGCCAAGCCCTAGGGCAATTATCACTTTTGCCCCTCTGTCGGTGGTCCTCATATGAAGCCAAGGGAGTCTGAAAATTTGATAATCACAAGTGTTAAGTGCATGTGATGTGAGACGTTGGAGTCACATGTATAGCCTTATCTCAGGTGGTTGTCTTCTGTCATTTGTCCTGCTTAATCTGTATATGAGGATGCTAGGGGAAAGAGTGAGAAGATTTGGACACCAGAGCCATGATGATGTAACTGACTGTCAACTAATGTGTGCTGTGATGTCTTGGCTTTCTGGTACCTGGTTAATAGGAGTGTTGGTTACAGCAGGCTGTCTAAGGTGCAGTCCAAACAAGATGGAGATGATGGAGATAGCTTGAAGAAAGTGTGGCAGGTGTCCCATAGACAAGGGGCCTTTACTGAGCTTTGTAATCTACACGTTTGTCTGGATTTCTGATTGTATCTGCCTCCTCAGGTGCCTTCAGTTACCAAAAGGGCCTTTTTACAGTTAGGCTGTTCTGCTGTGGTTTTCTGTGGCCAGTGGCCAAAGTAGAAAGATGAAAGCTAGCTTGAGTATGTCTGCCCATGCAAGGGGGATGGAACAATTTGTACAGCAGGGGTACTGAGAGCCATTGAACTAAACTGTAAACCCTGTAAATGCTGGAAACCACTTCAAGCCAAAGGGGCGTATCAGCAGGACCCCTAGCAGCACAGTCATATCCCTGCTGCAGTCATATCCCTCAGTTGCAGTGTAGGCCTCAGTGCTTGCCATAGCTGTTCCTTTCTGGCTGTTGGACTGGACTAATGAATGGTATCTCCAGGTGGCCTATAGGAAATGGCAGCTCTTAGCTTTCAGGGAGTGGAGTGAGGACTACCAATTTGCTCAGGAATTTGCCCAATGGAGAAGTTACAGGATTGTACATAGACAGAGGAGTGAGTGGATTTAGTCATACTCACATTAGCCAACATTTTAGGATTTTTTCAGTTGGACTCGTGATGAGTATATTTTCAAAATATAAAATAGAAATAGAAATGGAATCCTCAAAAGGTAACTTTTTCTCTAAAAACGGACAAAAATGAAGAATTCTGTTCTTTATTGTACACTCACTTTTACCTGTGTTTGGGATAATTTTCTAACAATGACAAAATTATATGCATGAGAATTCACCTCATGCGAAACACGAGTATGTGTATTCAATTACATGTTTGTACATAAAAACATACCATTGGTGTGCAACACATTTTGTAAATGCAAGTACAATTCAAGTGTACCTCTACCACTTAGACCTCAGTGTTCAGAAATTTGGCCTTCATGGTCTTTGTCAAAGCAGGCTTTCTAAGTTATTGGTTGTGATTCAATTTCTGTAGAATTAAGTCATCTGATGATGGATTTAAAACTACTACACTAAAACCCTACCACTGTTAAATGTTTCGATCTTTTGGAATAGCAGTAAGATTTTTATGATGATGAATTAAAGTTGCCTCAGTCCAACAGAAAGGGTTATTTTACAGTTCATAATGCAGAAATAATGTAATAATTTAATTCTTTTTAAGTTTCAGAGTTATGAATGGCACAGGGAAGGGAACGGAGTAGTGAGCTAATGCAAATCTGAGGAGATATAAGACAAATGTTAGAGAAAATTTTGAAAACAGAGAAGTATTTTACTTTTGTTGAAAGACAGTGTGAATGTCCATCATCCCGATTGTATTATTGCACAGAAAAAATAAGTCATTTTTATATATTCATTCCCCTAGACAGTAGCTTCAACAATGCAGTCACTTTTTTCAGACACTCTATCTGTCGCCAGCAAACTACACTGATTTATTTTTTTAAAGTAAAGTAAATTGACTTGTAAAACCACTCTGCAAGCACTTCCTCTTGCATTTTTAACAGAGCCCTGGTCTACATATTGCTACTGTAATACTACATGTATGACACAAGATGGCAATATTAACCTTACAGATAATCACAAACTGACTAAAATTTTAACAGAGAGGGAGCCCAGCTAGTCTATATACTATCAAAACAAAAAAGCTGTCAAGTAGCACTTTAAAGACTAACAAAATAATTTATTAGGTGATCTTTCTCGGGACAGACCCACTTCTTCAGACCATAGCCATACGAGAACAGACTCAATATTTAAGGCACAGAGAACCAAAAACAGTAATCAAAGTTGACAAATCAGAAAAAAATTATCAAGGTGAGCAAATCAGAGAGCAGAGGGGTTGTGGGGGGAAGTCAAGAATTAGATTAAGCCCCCTCCCCCACCTCTCTGCTCTCTGATTTGCTCACCTTGATAATTTTTTTCTGATTTGTCAACTTTGATTCCTGTTTTTGGTTCTCTATGCCTTAAATATTGAGTCTGTTCTGATATGGCTATGGTCTAAAGAAGTGGGTCTGTCCCATGAAAGCTCACCTAATAAATTATTTTGTTAGTCTTTAAAGTGCTACTTGGCTGCTTTTTTGTTTTGACTAAAATTTTGTGACCATTGCAAATGGTCACGTTAATAAAATAGCGAATGTGTAGGCAGGCATTCCACATGAACTTTATGATGTACAAGGCTGGTTTTGTAGACAGGCAACATTGGTTATGGCTGCTTGAAAGTTGTTCAGTATTTTTATCAAGACTTTAACACGCTGTTGAGGGTTTGCAGCTGTACAGCACTGCTGCTGTTGGCGCACATCGGCTATGTCTACATTTGCCCCCTTCTTTGAAGGGGGCATGGTAATTAGGTAACGGGAGATTACTAATGAAGTGCTGCAATGAATATGCAGCACTTCATTATGCAAATTCTCCCCTGCAGCAACTTCAAGTGTCAACCTTCGATGTGGAGGCATGCGTGTAGCCTCAGGCGCTTTGAAGTGCCTGTGCTACTTTGAAGTCCCTCTACTCCCCAACATTTTGAGGAGTAAGGGGACTTTGAAGTAGCGCAGGGGAAAATTAGCCTAATGAAATGCTGCGTATTCACTGTAGCACTTCATGAGTAATCTTCTGTGGCCTTGATTACCATTCCCCCTTTGAAGTTGGAGGCAAGCGTAGACCCAGCCAATGTGATTTACCCAAGCATTAGAAAATGTTCGATTTTCTATGACTGACTTCGAAGGTTGACATCCACTAACTTTCTAGACACAGAATTCCTTTTGAAACTGGTGGGAGGTTTGGTGGAAAGTGATGGCAAGTGGGCCCAGAATGTTCAAATGCTTTTTTCCCACTTCACTTTTCAGATTGATGTGACTTCATTTGTCAAAAATTGTCATACAGACACATGTAATTGTAATCTTGGTGGGGACTGTGAGTGTTTGTGTACAAGCATTGCAGCTTATGCTTACAAGTGCTGCCAGCAGGGTGCAGCAATTCATTGGAGATCTCCATCTGTTTGTCGTAAGTACATGATTGATCATGTCCCTAGACATCTCAATAAACAACCATGGATTGTTTGACCTTTTAATGATTGATTGCTGTTGATACATAAGTAACATGAAAAGATTAAAATTCTCATTTACAGTGCAAATGATCTAAAGTAGGATAGGATAAAGCAGTGTTTCACAATTTTATTTGGCCACAGAACCCTTTTAAACTTGAAATAATTTTGTGGAACCCCTAATAACTCCTAAATAATTTTGTGGAACCCCTAATAACTTATGTATGGCTTAATCCCTCTCAGCCCCACACCAGCCCCTGGGACTAACTCATCCACACAAAGAGGCCCCCAGCCTAATGCCACCTCAACAAACTCTGTCCAAGTTAGCTTCTTGTTACCTCACCCAACATGGCAGAAAAGCCTACCTCAGCCACTGCTGTGCCTCCAACTTTTGTCCCAAGAGCCTGATTTTATTGGCTGCCTATGGCAACATGAGAGGTCAGTCACAGCCAATGAAAGGCAAGGACAACACAGAAACTGCAGGACCTGTCTGGCTCCCCTTGCCCCAGCCCCATTGTGTGCACTCTGGCTACTTTGCGAGTGAGGAGGTCTATGAGGCTCCCTGCTCTATTACCACTGAAATACCAGAACTAAATTCAGTTGGTTTAACAGCCAGATCTCTCCCACTGCCCTGCTGGCCATTAAGCCAATTAAATTTAGATCTCCTCTTTCAGCAGCAGAGGGGCAGGGAGACGCAGAGAGAAGCGGCCGTGTCCAGAACTGCAAATGACTTCTTAGAGCAGCATGCAGCTCTGGAGATGCAGGTTGCTGATCCCTGGTCATTTTCTTATGGAACCTTAATTTTCACTTCACAGAACCCTGGGGTTCTGCAGAACACCATTTGGGAAACACTGGAATTAGTTCCAATATATATGTACTTCTACTCTAAATTTTTCGTATAGTCCATGATGGTCATTTTACAAATGTATTTACAGCTCCCTGTGAGGAAACTAGCTCTGATCACAATATTTTTTTATAGGTCCATCAATGGCTATAAGCCATGATGGACAAGCATGGTGTCACTAGCCTCTGTTTGCCAGCAACTGGGAATGGGTGACAAGGGATAGATCACTTGATGTTTACCTGTTGTGTTCTTTGCCTCTGGGGCCCTTGGCTTTGGCCATGGTCAGAAGACAGGACAATGGGCTAGACAGACTTTTGGTCTTATGCCAGTATGGCTGTTCTTATGTATACCTTTGTCCTCAAAATAGCATATTAGAACATGCTGGTTTTATACTCACATTGTGAGTTTGCCAGCAGATTTGACATATTTCGCTTCTAACTTCAGTATGAAAAAAAGTACTTTGATGGAACACTCAGAAGTGTATAGTTGGTGCTTTAAAACTGCAGTGTCAACACTTCTAAGATGTGTGTCTGTTAATAAAATTGTAGAGAAACAGAGCCACTAATTCAAATACACGAAGGAAAGCAAAACTTTCACTGATCAAAGTGAATTACCATAAGTGACCTTGATTTATGGTGTTTCAGGGTAGTTGACAGGTATGAATTTTGTTGATGCTGTTTAATGATGTTATACCTATTTTGTCTTCTTTCAGCCTATAATTGTGAATACTACAACCAAGGTATGTGGCATTTATTTAAAGAAAAATATTTCTGTGTTAGATGCATCCTCGTGCCTCTAAATAGCTTGATAAATGTATTTATCTTTATAAGCCACACTGTTTCTTACCATACCCTATTACCCTCTATTTCATTGGTGGCTGTGTGGCCCATCAGGATTTTATGCATAGCCTCTAAGACATTTTGTTTACTGTTGCCCATACAGAGGGTTGCCAGATTCTGCTGATTTCTGTCCTCATACTTTTTTTTCCTACTGGTATTACTAAAGTGACATGCACATAAAGCAAGAGGATAAGAAGTGATGTGCATGCTGATTTCACACAACTTTGATTGTAAGAGCCATATACTTCTTCTTCATCCAATCAAAGTGCTGCTACAGCTCAATCAACACACTCCACAAATTCTAGGCAAGGAAGCACAGTTAGGAAAACTACCCTCTCCCATGTTGGTTATGACAATCTTGTGGCCCACTGATATGAAAGAAGACCACTCATGCAGTCCATGTATTAGGTTGCCCATTGCTGTTCTACGTGCTAAAAGGAACTGTATTTTTAATCTGTAGCTTAAATATGGTTACCTTCAATTCACTTTGTGCGGGGTTTGGTCGCTATTGTGGCCAGGGCTAGAATTTAGCTTGGGCACGTGTTTTTTTTAAACAAAGTTTAAAATGTTTTTCAAACCTTGCTTTCTCTAGTATAGTCAAGGTCTCTGTGTCTTGCACAAGAGAAACACACACACACACACACACACACACACACACACGAGGCCAAATTCTTTTTGGCTCGACATTTCTTTAGTTATCACAAGTTAATGGTTTGTCAGTACTTCTGTTTCCTGAATGTGCAAGATGTCTTGAACTATACACCAGAAGCTCAGATAGTTAGCAAATTGACACCTGTGGGACTTCCAAAGGTGCTGAGATAATGGTTACGTGGATACAGGCCTCAGGGTGATTAGCTAACCCACTTGTGTCTGTCATCTGAACTGTAACTTGAGACATCTTGCTATAAAAACACAGCTCTCCACAAAAAAAAAAAAAAAACCACCTGCTAGAGTGTCTCCTTTTTTCTGGGTCTCCAGCCCCTACAGTGGGAGCACATCATTAGAAATGTTTGAGCACATTAGACATTCTCAGCCACTGGAAGGCAGCAGTGACACATGTTAAGCAGAAATATTGCTGTCAGAACTTTACATATTTATATTTTACCATTTTAAAATATATATTTATGTTTCTTACAACATAAAATTTAAGATTTAAATATCTGGAGCAGTAAAATGCAAGACTTTAAAAAAGCTGTAACCATGAAATTTACACAAAATGGACTGTGAATTTAGTAAGGATCTACCCATGGGGCTGGGCCTGGCTCCTTGCTCCTGCAAACTGAGGCATGCAATCTCAGAACATCTCAGGTTTGGTTTTGCTGCCCTTCCCTTATGATGGAGCGTAACGCACAGGCAGGCCAAGATTGAGTGCTGATGTGATCTGGTTCATTCACTCAAGACGGAGCAGTCGTTGGCCACATCTATCTTGTGACCCCATGCACCGAGGTCAAAAGGGTAAGAAACTGCAGGGCTGGAGAATGAGTGATGTCAGGTAGTAGATACCTCACCATTGCCACTGGAGCTGTAGGCTGGGCTCCCAGAGGTGGACCCATGCAACTGGGCTTTGCAGGAAGTGCTACCCAGCAGAACCTAAGTGGATGCCCCTCACAGCTCACTGATGGGCTGATATCAGTACTTAAAACAGAAAGTCATGTTGGGAAGCTGTCTGAGCAACATTGCTTGCAGAGTGCGCATCTATGCTCCAGATCCTGCTCACAGTAGATACTAAACTCCTGTTTCCTACCCTCATTTGGCCTTGACTTTGCTTTTTGATTGCTGTCTGTAGTCTGGAGCCTGAGTTCAGCCTCCTGGTTACCTGAACTTGTCTGCTTCCTAATGCCTGATTCTTGGTTTGCCCAGCTCAGATTCTGACCTCCCATTACCTGACTCAGTCTGACCCTGCTCCAGCCACTAGATCTGACTGGCCTCGTCATGGGCATGACAGCAATGCCTAGAGTGGGAAGTTAAGTCCAACCCTCTACAGGACATAAGTGCACATCAGGCTTGCTCTGTAATGCTCCTTTTGTTCCCCAGAGACTGGCCCCAACATCACTTTTCAGGATAAAATAAAATGCCTGAAAAAATGAAATAAAAATATTTTAAAATTTAAAATAATTTCATAATTGTGACTCCGTTCTGCTTCTATTGAAGTTGAGGGCAAAACTCTACTTGACTTGAAGGGCACAGAATCTGTTCCTTGGTAGTCTTCTCAGTGTCTTTCTTTTGGCAAGGTAGCTGACAGCCTCTGTGGGCCTCTGAGCAAGAAGGAGAGGCCACCTCTGTACTCTCAGAAGGGGTGAGGCTGAGGGCAGCCAACCCTGAGCATTGGCTGGCACATACCACCCCAACCCCCAGGCAGCTCTCAGCACTGCCCAGAGTGCCCCCCGCCACAGCTCTGACCAGAGCACACAGCACTCTAGCAGTGATTTAAAGGGCCCAGGCCTCCAGCAGCCACCACTGCTACTGCTGCAGCCGCAGTAGCGGCGGTGCCCCAGGCCCCTTTGAATCCTGCACTCTGGGGCAATTCTACCTTTGCCCCTCCTGTTGGTGGCCCTGGCTTTTGGTGTCAGGAATTTAAGAGACATGTGATGGTGATCTACAAGCCCTGACAGCTTTCTGCTTACTCAACATTCAACGGCACTTTGTCATCACCTAAAGTTTTTCAGAAAGTACATCTGAGCCAACCCATATTCCTGTAATTGTCCTTCCATCAGCTCTATGCTTCATCTTCACTATAGAAATCCTGGTTAAACTGGCTGTGAGATGGACTTGCAGTTGAACTAAGAACTTTCACAGATCTCTTGTATCTTAGTCAGTACCCAGAAGAGAATATTTTACCGGTAAATTCCCCTTTGTTCAAAGACTCTCTTGGTGGATCATAGCATTACTACTTTTTGGCTGGAGTGGTCTGGAAGGCTGTTCCAGTTAAGAGTAGAAAGTAATGATACAATCTGGCACCTCTGAGGCAATCTTTTTTATTTGCAAAAAAATGTGCAAAGTCCTGTTTCCCTGAGCAAAGAAGGAACCAAAATAACAAATTATTTCTTTGCTTACCACCCCACATCTGTTAGTCAGCACCAAAACTGTCTCTATGCTTCTCTCAGTGTCATACGCCCTGCTTGTCTAGGCCATGTCTGGTTTGCTGCCTCTTCTTTTTCTATCTTTTTGTCTTGCCTCTTAACAAGTCTGTTCCTGTGTGTTCCTTCCTTGACATCCTTGTCTGAAACAATACCCACTGAACTTTCCACCCATGTGATTCTAATTTCTGGGCAGGTTCATAAAGGCCTTTATTTTAGATGGTGCTGATGCAAAGGAGTTTAACAGCAGTCTTAAAGGGCAGGTGGTAGTTATGTCCAGCATTTTGTGTGTCCTATTGCAATAGCAAGAAGTACTGAAACTTTGGTCTTGGAGGGGGAGCTGTGTTAGTAATAGAAACAGTGAGACCTTGTTAAAAACTGGTACATATTTGAGAACCTTACCACCGAGCAATATTGGCATAAAAAATCTGCCTTATCAGTGTTCCCATAATTGACAGCTGTAGGACAGCAACTTAGAACCTCAAGTATCTGGCCTTCCTGCATAGATGCAGAGGTCAGCTTAGTGCCCTTTGTAAAACAGTGGTATTCCTGTCTTTGGTTCACCATAAAGTCTGGGGAGCTACAGTGGAGGAAACTTCATGAAGAAACCTGGGTTACTTACTAGAAATGTAATTGTATATTATTATAGAATATATCCATGCTTGCCTTCCTCACCTGTTTGGAGTGTTTATATTCTGGACAGGAAGTAAACTGGCGTGAGAAAATCTTGTAACTCTGTCACAGGGTCAACAATGCAGCTTGGCGCATGTTTTCAAGATTGGCTAGACAGGCATGCACTAGCTTGGCTAAAACCATTGGTGGTGTTAAGGGTAGCATCTAACATGGGCCAGGTGTCTGAGTACCAACTCAATCAGTCCCCAGGTACATACATGGTCAACTAGCTCAGGCTGTTGCTTGTGCTACAAGCTACACACAACTACACTGGTATTTTTAGTGTGCTAGCTCATATCTATTTACTAGAACCGGTATGCACACTTTTAGCTGCAATATAAACATACCTTTAGATGCTGCTTTGGCTTGAGATTAGTCTGAGGCATGTGGCCCCTTTCTAAGTGAACTGCTTTTTAATGTCTCTTGGATTTTCTGGTCTTTGTGTGGAAGAATAATCATGTCACTATATGCTACCAACTGAGGATTTGCTGTTTAATATAAGTAAATCAATAGGTTTTCCATTTGATTGTGCTGTATTTGTTTGGTGTTTCTTTCACTAGGCCTTGGAGAAGGACCATATATTTTGGCAAGTTATGGACAGAATGATACTGTTATAGGAGCTAACACTACCAGCAGAAAGCTGTTTCCTTTGCCTAGAATCAGTACATATGGAAATGTGGGTTTTAGCTTTATGATAACTCCTGGTCTTTTCAAAGATAAAGACTTATGTAAGTATACTCAATATTCCCATAACAACAAAGACTAGTTTCAGAGCTGCAAGTATCAGCTGCTCTGCTTTTTAATGATTTTTTTACTGATTGTTGTTCTTCATGGAATGGAAAAAAATGAGACTGGAATATCCAATTTCACAACTAGTTTGTCCTTACGATTTCAAGAAGAAATATAGTGCATTTGAAATACATTATTGGAACATTTAGCTTAAGACTTTAATAATAAATTTTGCAAGACTATATTTTAGAAATGAAGCAAGGTACAAATGAACAGAACAGTTTTATCATGGCAATTTAAGTATCCTGTGCAAATAGAAATAGAAATGGTTTGCATGGTTACATATGAAATTTTAGATTTTAAAAATGTTTACCAAAGTTCTTGTGCCTCTATGTATAAACCGACAACCTATACTGTGATTACTAATGTGTATCTGCTTCCTATTTGTTTTTTCACACTGTGGCTGTGTCTACACTAGCAAGTTCTTTCAGAAAATCAGGCCATTTTTTTGAAAGAACACTTGGAGCATCTACACACAAAATGCGCTCTTTTGAACCGAAATTGAAACAAGATGGCTCCTTCTTCCAGAAGCCCTCTTCCACTGCCGGATCAGGAAGAGCACCTTCTTTTGAAACCTTTTTTAGGAAAAAAAAAAAAGCATGTGTAGATGCTCTGCGGGCTCTTTTTTCAAAAGAACAGTCCTTATGGCACTGGATTTTTCCATCCCTTGCCCATTCTTTCGAAAGAGCAGGGGTTGTGTAGATGCTTTCTATCGAAAGAGCGGATCAATCTTTTGATCTGATTTTTGTGTGTGGACATGATCATTTGGAACAAGTTATCGCCAAAGAGATCTTCTGGAAGAACTTCTTTCAAAAGATCACTGTGCTGTAGACGTAGCCATGTGTATGAAAAAATAATTTTTAATGTTTTCTCTTTCATTCAAACAGTGACCTACGCAACTGAAATACGAATGTATAAAATATCTTTCTTTCTTTCTTATATATACTGGGCTTGCTCCTGCTCCACTGAAGTCAACTGGAAATTTGCCATTGACATTTGTGGATGCAGGCTCCTATCTATTGTAATTTGTGAAACCAGTGTCTCCAAAAGACCCATCTCTGACCTGAGATTTCAAATTATGTTCAAGAGAAACTGAGATATATTGACAAGGGAAAAAGTATGTTTTTGAATGACATTTGAAAACAAATGGAGAGATGATGAAATAGAAGGAGGAAGGAAGTCTAATGAAATTCTCCAGCAAATTAGAAATAGCACAGGTAAATGTTGAGATGACTGAAAGCTGAATTAAATGAAGTAATATTTGGATGCAGTAAGGCAGCTGTAAATTTTTACCTTACCCAAATTTTAACCAAGCCTTTTCTGAGCTTCTAAGTGTTTAGAGAAGTGATTTTTTTCTCTTTTGATCTGTGCCAGACTAGAACAAGAAATGATAAAATACAACTTCCCGGATGCTCTTCTGACTGTTACAGGATATAAAAGTGCCTGAAATCTCAAGAGAGAAGACTTTGTTCTCACAAAATGTACACCCTGATTTTGCAGTGAAAGGACAAATTATATTTACATATCTAGAGCTCGTGGGACATTTTCGTGTAAAACTACGAAAATGCCAATTTGGTAAAGTGAAAGCTTTGGCTGAATATATCACCAGTTTAATAAAACTTGTGTGAAAACACAGCAGAACATGGAGGTTGTCTATCTTCCTGTCTCTCCCCTGGCTCTAGAGATGGGCTCCCAGAGTTGGTAGCTAGGAGGAGGAAGGCAGAGTGACCAGACTCTCTGCCTTTCTGGCTGCTGGCTAGAAGGCCGTGGCCCCAGGGGACAGAAAAAGTCTATGTACGTTTTTCCAAAATATTTTTTTTTCCTGAAATCCCATTTTTTGAAAACATGCATGTTTTTCATGTTTTATCCCACTTTGAGCCAAAACTTTTCCCCCAAAATAGATTTCTTTTTTTTTTTTCAGTCACCTCTATACATAAGTGAATTTTCAGATTTTTATGTGCACTGCACCTCAGGTGGAATTATTGGTCACCGTTGCTAGCTTCTCGACAAAAGAAATGAGAGAATTTTTGGGAAGAGCCATAGTTTTGACATAAACTACGCCCACAGCCAATGTGCAGTCCATAGTCACACACTTAGTATCCTGTTGTGATAGCCTACTCATGATTGCTTTGTATTTTGTTTGTAACAGCTCTGTCTCTTGTTTCCCTGGAGTCTGCTGAAAGACCAAACTATTTCCTGTACGTCCATGACAATGAATCTGTTACTTTGGAACAGTGGGCAGCAAGTTTATCCTTTCGTAGAAGAGCCACATTCTTCCATCACCAGGGCCTCTGGATTCCAGATTCCAGTGCTTTTGAACTTCACTACAAGAAAGGCTTTTTCATTGTATTGACCACTTCTGGCATTAGAGTGTCAAAGTATGATGATTCAGAAGAATTCAAACATACAAGTAGCTTTAGCATTGAAGGTAAGTTGTATATGATCCCAATGGATACTATACAATTTTGTTTTATTGTCTCAAAAGCGGTACACACGAGGACATCATCAATAATAGCAAATATTTATATTGATTTCCTTTGTTTTTGTCCCCCTATTGTCAGAAGTTATTGATTTCCTGTTTCTGAGGTCATGAATACTGCCTTGACAGCATAATCTGGTCAGATTGATAATTACCTTTTTATTTGGAAATGAATTTGGCATCTCATCACAAGCAGACAAAAGTTTGTGTGCTGTTTCGTGAGCTATGCATTTTTTTGTTTGTTGGATAAGGCAGTAATATTGTTTCTGAAATCATCAGCACACTGGAGTATATGTATTTTTTCCTTAGTAGATGGTTTTATTGGAGTGTTTGGTAATGAACTGAAAGTGGATTGTATCTTTCATACTACAATATTTTTAAACTTTCTAGGACTCCTTGGTTTAAATTCTCACTTATAATAATGCTATAATTGATTTAGGAGATTTTGGGAATCTGTGGGCTTGTCTACACTACCACTCTCCTTCGAAGGAAGGATGGTAATTAGGGTGCTGGGAGTTTACTAATGAAGTGATGCGCTACATACACAGCACTTCATTAAGCAAATTCCCCTCCCCGTGGGAACTTTGAAGTTTTAAACTTCAAAGTACAGGCTCACATCTAGCCATCGCTCACCCACCGGTACTTCGAAGTGCTGGGGCAACTTTGAAGTCCCTTTTGGGAGTAAAGGGACTTCGAAGTTGCCCCGGCACTTCGAAGTACCGGCAGGTGAGCCGCGGCTAGACGTGAGCCAGTACTTTGAAGTTTAAAACTTCAAAGTTGTCGTGGGGGGGAATTTGCTTAATGAAGTGGGGCGTAAGCACAGCAGCACTTCATTAGTAAACTCCCAACACCCTAATTACCATCTTTCCTTCAAAGGAGGGTGGTAGTGTAGACACAGCCTGTACTTAAATTCTGCTATCAACTTGCAATGCCTGTAATATACATCATAGAAAAGTCTATCAATTTATAAATACCATGCTTTCCTTCTTTCTCAGAACTCCAAGCATCAGTACCTTATAGGAGGATGTGTGAATGGAGATACGAACCTTGTGCTAGCCCCTGTTTTAAAACATGTAGTGACCTTGAAGGAATAGCATGTAAATTTCTTCCTCCGTAAGTCCAAATCAACTATGAATCTCCAACATAATACTATGGCATTGAATGCATATACCATCATTTT
This sequence comes from Carettochelys insculpta, assembly GCF_033958435.1. Taxonomy (NCBI): domain Eukaryota; kingdom Metazoa; phylum Chordata; order Testudines; family Carettochelyidae; genus Carettochelys; species Carettochelys insculpta. Next base: position 303,977,837 of record NC_134137.1, on the reverse strand, counting down.
TAGTAATATATTATGTACTAATCTTTACCAACCAAAAGTTCACTTCATTGGCATTATAGTAAGGTTGAGTTGGCTTCTTGTGCCTTGTAAAATCAGATGTGCACAAGCCCATTAAATGGTTACATGATTCATGTTCATGTCTTCTGTTGATAATTGTCCATCAGCATCAATGTGGAATGACTCCTTGTCAATCTCCTACAGGCTGTGTCAGACTTCAGAAGAGAGAGAGAATGTGCGTGTAACCTGTACAGTGGAGGGGTCTCAGGGTTCTTTGTGTAGCAGAAGCAAAAGAGGAATCTTAAGCAACTGTCATTTTATTTAACTGAACAAAGATATTGTAGATTTTCCATTTTTTCTAATGTGCCTTTTTTGGGTTTTATTAAAGGGTTGAAGGTTGCTTACCATATTGTCCTAAGAATATGATCCTTGATGAGGTGACACTTAAGTGTGTTTACCCAGAAGACTGTAAGTAGTTCTGTAGTTACCGGTAAAGTTTTTTATTACATAATTTTATTTAGTGTTCATGACCAGATTGAAAGCTGTAGAAAATAAAGCCCATATATGGAGAGAGGGAGAAGGAAGGGGATGTGCATTGCAGATGCACAAGTTTTTTCTGTGTTTCTTACAAAAGTGCAACCTTCTTCTCTCTGGCCTCCCTGATACGTGCATCACTGTACACCTGTCCATCCAGCATCCAGCTGCTCAGATCATTCTCCACAGCTGACCATGTGGAACATAAATTCAGTTCCTTTTCTGTGACTTTCATCGTATTAAATCAAAAGGTCTTGTTCTTGTTAAAGGCCCACCACAACTCTGCACCAGTTATATATCAACCCTGTGTTTTTGCCATCAGCTCTAGTTACATCAGTGTGTGTGTGTGTGTGCACACGAGGGGGGAACAAATTCAAATAGCCCAGTGTCCTGGATGCTTAACTGTTGGTGTGTGGATGTCACATCATTACTCTATTTGTGGATAATACTGCAATTCAATATTATAGTTATTTTTCTTCCATTTTAGAATAAAGCCTGTGCATTTGGTATGTTGAAAGTAATTATGTGATGTCAAATATTTACTCATACAAAGTAAGTTTCATAATGCATTTGTATCTTCAAAAATAGAAAAGAAAACTGTATCTTTTAACTCAGGTTCCTGAATATTCTACTATGCCATGTCTGCATAATTTGTTATAGAATTCACTTCTTACTGTAGAATTCTGCACCAGAATAAGTTTTTAATCATCATGTAATAAAAACCCTAGCATATGGGTATGTGAAGAAGACCTTACAAATGTGAGTTCTGTGTAGCTAATGCTGAGTTGTCTTCCAGAGCCTGCAGGTATCCTGAGCAATGCCTTGGGGCATACAGTGGTTATGTTTTCAGGAAATTTAAGCTCTCTGAGGCTACATCTACACTACGAGATACATTCAAATTTATTAAAATCTATTTTATAATGCCGGTTTTGCTAAATTTGATTTTGAGTATCCTCACTTCCCACAGGCTCCCAACATATTCGACACATTGCTTCCACACTGAAATAACCAAACATTGCCTGTTGCAGCAGTGCATCGTGGGAACCTATCCCACAGTTCCGTCAGCCCCACATTGGCTGTGTCTACACTAGCCCCAAACTTCGAAATGGCCATGCAAATGGCCATTTCGAAGTTAACTAATGAAGCGCTGAAATGCATATTCAGTGCTTCATTAGCATGCGGGCGGCTGCGGCGCTTCGAAATTGACGTGCCTCGCCGCCGCGCGGCTCGTCCCAGTGGGGCTCCTTTTCGAAAGGACCCCACCTACTTCGAAGTCCCCTTATTCCCATGAGCAGATGGGAATAAGGGGACTTCGAAGTAGGCGAGGTCCCTTCGAAAAGGAGCCCCGTCGGGATAAGCCGTGCAGCGGTGAGGCGCATCAATTTTGAAGCGCTGCGGCTGCCCGCATGCTAATGAAGCACTGAACATGCATTTCAGCACTTCATTAGTAAACTTCGAAATGGCCATTTGCATGGCCATTTCGAAGTTTGGGGCTAGTGTAGACGTAGCCATTCTGAGCCAGGTGCAGCAGGGGTGTCAGTTTCCCAGGTTCAGCAGCTTGGGGGACCCGGGAAACTGACAATGCAGCAGCCTGGTCAATTTCCCAACTCCTGCTAGTACAATAAACCCTCCATTTAATGGACTAATAAGGCAGTCCTTTCTTCCCCATAGTCCCTTAAATGTGAAGTTTACTCCCCCTCCCCACAGGCTCCTCCAGTCCTGGTGCCACACCAATTTCCTCTGCAAAACCCAACTTTCTGAAAACAGCCCCCCCAAAAACACCCCAAAACACTCCCCTCGAAAAAAAAACCCTCTCCAGAAAAACCCCAAACCCCTGCCTCTCACCAGCTCCAGTGTGAAAGCTGCTGGAGCCGACTGGCTGAGGGCACCTGGCGGCAGGTGGCCAAGGGCGCCTGCAGGATGGGTGCCTGCCCATGGGCATCTGGCCCTGTGAAGGCTCAAGCAGCCCGGTGGTGGGTTCCTGGCCCCGCGAAGGCTCAAGCAGCCCAGCAGCTGGGTGCTTGGCTCCGTGAAGGCTCAAGCAGCCTGGTGGTGGGCTGCCTGGCCCTCACCACAGGAGTGCCACAGCCTGGTCAGTTTCCCAGCTTCCGCTAGTAGGGGAGAGCTGGAAGCCAGGTTCAGCATAGCTTTGTGGGATAGATAGGGAACACCTCTGGAGGCTAATAAATTCAATTTTGGAATGTTGTGCTTCCACACTGGCCTTCAGTCGAACTTTTGAATTCAAGCTTGGTGCTATACCCATCAGGTAACTACAATTTTGTAATCTCGAGATTAGTGCACCAAAAATTGAACTAATGGTGTTGTCACTGAAGACAGTCACCAGACAATATTGAGCTAACTGCTTTGAATTCGAATTTATCTCATAGTGTAGACGCAGCCTAAGAACAAAGTTGTTTATATTTAGATTGTTACTCAGTGGCTGGTAGATGCTGCTGTTTTGCTCTTTCTTTAGTACAGAATAACAGCAAAATGTGTTTTCTTTCCAGGCATACCTGTGACACCTACAGAGCAGACACCTGGAACAACACTCCAGCGAACAAGACCCACTGCATTAATCTCACCTATGATTGTTACTACAGAGAGATTTCCTCAGATGCCACCTGTGTTTATTACCACAGAAGCTGAGCCAACTCATACAAGTGTAACTACAAAAATAACCACAAAGAAGGACACAACTTCAAGAGGAGCAACTACTGCAGAACCCCTGCCAGACTTTCATACAACTCCTTATTTAACTTATTCATTACCTCTTTCAAGCGCAATGCCATCTTCCAAAGCAACTCACAGCACTGCAAGCCTCTCTGTATTGCCCCAGCCCATAACATCAACACATTTTCCAGCTACTCTTCGGACATCAACAGTCACATTAAAAACATCCCATACTGCAAGTCCGATGGCATTTATAACCTCACCCATTACAACTATGTCAGTTACATCAACACCTGCTTTTACTCTGGTGACTCCAAGTCCTCTTCCAAGACTTTCTACATTCCTAATGCCCACTTCCTTACTGGGAACACCATTTTTGCTTGAATCAGGAACCACATCCTCTTCTACAGCATTATCAAGTTTATTCCCTAAACCAGCCTTTCTCACTTCTAAAGTACCCACAAGAATCTGGGGAACCAGAAGACCTTCCACAAGTCATTCACAACAACCAAAAAGATCTACAATATTTCCTTCATCTGCTTTATTAACTGGAAGATCACCTCTTTCAAATCCCACATTCTTTACAAGCCCACAGTTAATATTAACTGCATCTACTTCACCACCACCTACTATGAGTGAAGGAACCAGGTTTACAGCAGCTCAACCTATAGGTCACCCAACTTCCATATCTACCCCAACTTCAACTATTTTTCAAACTCCCATGTCTACTTCTAGATTTACTGGCATTGAAACCAGTCCTCCTCAGCTAATCACAGCTTCGTTCTTGGTGACAACTCAAGCTACTTCACAAACTACATCATCATCTTTAACAGCAACCAGTTCTTTAACTAGAACTTCAGTACCACTATTTTTGTCTTCAGCGGGTATTTCAGTGACTCCCTCCAAACACAGAGTTCCAGTAAGCACAGACAAAGTTTCCAGTATCACACCTATAATGACTGAAGTGTCATCTCAAGCTGTTTCTCAAATCCCTACAACCATGAGAACACCATGGTCTTCTTTGAGTCCTAATGTAACACACGCAATGTCCACAATAGTGCCTCCTCCCATTACATCTCCCAAATCCAAGGCAACAAGAGAAGTCACAGTTGTCTCAAAGAGCCTTTTCTTAGGGCCTTCCACTGCTTCAGTATCTCTTCTAGCTACTCCTCAAATTTCTGAAGTACCTGTAACAAGTACAATCTCAACAGAAAGGAAATATGCCCTATATACTGATGCATTTCCAATATCGGTTATTTCTAAAATGCCAGCTACATCCATTAGTTCTACAGGCTTCCCTTTTATCACATCTGTATTACCCTTAAATGTCACATTAGCTACTTATCAAATGTCAAGAAGCACTTCAAAAATTACAGAGTACCCTATCAGGCCACATTCAGAATTCAAAACTGCATCTGTGGTACAAAGTACAGATGCTTCTCTAACTCCTAGAGAACTATCAGGAGCTATATTGTCTTCTACCAGTCCATCCACATTGCTTACAATGTTGTTGTCAACAACAAGACCATCTGTTTCACAAATCTCTGCCATTACATCGCATACAAGTTCTTCAATGATGCCAACAGTAAATAGGACATCTGTTTTAACATCAAATACAACTCTTACCCAACCACCCATTGTATCCACAGGTACACAAGAAACCTTGAGAAGTCCACATACAGAACTGGCAAGCTCTGCCTTGGATATTTCTACATTAACTTTAAGCTCAAGCATTTATTTAAGTCCTTCAGCTGTGCCTAAACCTTCTTTTGCAATACCACATTTATTAACTTCTAAAACTCCCAAAGTCACTTTGGAAAGCTATTCCAGTATATTTACTACTACATCTTCACTGCCTTCTGAGCCCCCCCAGGTATCTACTGTGTCATTAGAAGCAAATATATCATCATCGAGTCCTTCCAGAGAATATGAAACAAGACCTTTTTTATCCACTGAAACAGTCACTGAGCCCACAGTGCCATCTGCAGCATTGACCGTGAGCACAGCTTTGAATACTACAATCTTAATGCCTACTTATGTCACTATGACAACAGCAGTTCATCCTTCAGTAAGTTTATTAGTTACTCCTGACACCACCATCACCCCTAGTGCTAGTGCAAAAACCACTGAATCTTCTGTTACTGATGATGAGCTTTACACAGCCTCTAGTTCAGTGCCAATACCTGGTACCTCTCAAACATCTATGTCACTGAGTACTCAAGAAATGCTAAAAGTTACAGACATGAAAACAACTGGAGCTGTGACTACATTGTCGGAGCTGAAGATTAGGCCTTCTTCAGCTTCAGGACTTAAATATGCAGCCACCACTGGGAGAACAGCAGACACCATCGAAAGTAGTCCGACTTCACCTGTGCAAAAAAATATTACTAAGACAAAATCTACAACTACTGCAAAATCTTCACTGTTGCACTCAACGTTCTCTTCAATTCAGACTACTACTTTGCCCATTAAAGGCAGCTCAACATCAGGAAAATCTGTCTCTATTTCTGAAGTCACAAAAGTATCAGATTGGTCCAGAATTCCACCACAAAGAACAATCAAACCTTTCTATAATCTAACAGAACCAGACCAAACGAGGATCAGAGAATTGCAGAGCACCACTGTAGAAGAATCATCACATTCCAGCTATACAAAAGTGTCTTCTACTACAGAACCTGTGGAAACACAAACTTCACTGACAGACACAGAAGTGATGATGACAGTTATGGGTGACTATACATATGGCACAATGATGCATACATTGATGTCATCTTCCTCAGATTGTATGGTATGATTACTTTTACCTACCCATTTTAAATGCTAGGCAAATTGCTTTTTTAATCTGCTTTTTCCTCTTCCAACTGGGATGGGTGAGGTTTTAAGCTGAATAAAATATCTTTCATTTTTCTCTCTTTTTTGGCCTTTATATTTGCTCCTTATTTTTCTTTGAAGCTTAACTGCACACCCTCATGCTTGTGTGCACTTGTATACTCCCCAAATTGGCTGAAATGCACTAGAAAACTATGGCCAGGTGAGCTGTAATGACTGCAGTGATTGTAGGGGTAGGAATAAGGAGCTCTGAGATGAGGAGTTCTTTGAAACTATTGCCCATAGAGATGGGTACGGCTCACCTTCCCTCCCCACTTCTTTGGAGCCTACGGAATTTGAATTTGTGGACGTGACTGAGGAACAATTCAGGGTAATGTCTTCTACATACTTGTGGTCATGAGCACTGGTTACTGTGAGCAAGTGTGACAATAGTCTCAATAGCTAGAACTTCCTACAGGGCCCCAGTGAGGGGTGAGTGTGTGCATGTCTATCTGCACCTAATGAGATGGGTCTATATAACCAGACCCCTTGAAATACATTTGCCTGTGGCTATTGGAGCCAATACAAGGAATCAGGAGAGAATAAAGTGCCCCCACCATCTCCGTTTTTTTTCTGTCTTTAAATGATAGAGTTCTTCTTTACAGTTTTGGCTCTCATGTGAGGCCATGTCATGACATTAAGGATTAATTGGACTTCAACGTTTCTGTTGATTTTATTGCTGTTTGTTGTGATTTGTTGTCTTTATTTTTGTGTGTGTTGGGACAGCATAGCAAATTTCTGCCTTGTCCTGCTCTATGTCATCAGAGACAGTTTAAGGGTCTGTGGAGCTGTGGGCTGAAGCAAAAGGGTGCCTCTCTCCACCCCTCTGCCTGCAGTCTTGTCACTGTTGCCTCAGCACTCCTGCTGGGGAAATGGGGTTGGGCATGGGGGCTTGCCCTATGTACCTGGTGCTGCTGCCAGAAAGCAGGGTTTGGGCCCAGGGGTTTCCTTTGCCTGCCTGCTTCTTCTGCCTGGGAGCAGGATCAGGGCATGGGGGCTTCTTCTGCCTGCCTGATGTGTCTTCTGAGGAGTCAGGGTTAGGTCATGGCAGCATCGTCCACCTCCCTAGCACACCTGCTGGAGAGTGGGGTCAGGGTGCAGTGGCTTCACCCCACTCCCTGTCAGGAGTGTTAAGCAGACAGGGCAGGGTGGGTCCCCATGCCCTGTCACCAGTCCCAGTCAGGAGCACCAGCATGGTGGAGTGGGTTGGACATGGGAATACTCCAATTATTAAGGACCCCGGGCATGGGCCCCACTGGCTTAGTGGCTAACTAGGCCACTGAGTGTCCTAGGGATTTGGGAAAAGAGTATAGGGAGTCTCTTTTCTTTCCACCATGCAGATTATTAACTTGGTAGACTCTTGGGTGCTAGATGGAGACCTGTCAAATGCATCCAGACTAAATAGGCATGGATAGATCTCTGTGTGCTCTCTCATGTTCAAAAGCAAAAGCTTGCAGGGAGCTCATGTTGCCACTAAACTTATGATCTCTGAAATTATTTTTTGAATATACAGAATGCAGTATTCATTCCTATTTTTCCTTTTTACATAACAGCCAAGATACATTGAACCTCTAGACAGATGTAGCCAGTATGTATGCATTAACATGGGATGGATGTTGTATAATGTTTCAAGGAACTGCCATAAGACTGTGGAGAAGCCTGATTGTGGTTTTCGAGGAATGCCAGTTCAAGTTAACAGTGACAGTTGCTGTCCAGAATGGGAATGTCCCTGTAAGTCACTGTGTTGTTTATTTTCCATTCTCACATGTGAAAGATTAAAACTTGATTATGTAAACCTAAAAAATGTAAATTAAGGATTATAAATTCAAGAGTGGTTAAAGCACTGTTCTGGTTTCCATTCCTAGTTTTGCCGTAGATTTTCTGTGTGACTTCATGGCAAAATACTTAATTTCCATTGAAAAATTGGGAATTCTATACCACAAAGGAGTACTGAGAAACTAAATCCATTGGTGCCCATGGGGTGCTGTAGTACCAAAGTAAAAATGCAACAGAAAAGCTTTTCCTTAAAAGGCATAAAATGAAGAGATTAATAGTTTTTGAGAAAGTGTAAATCAGCGTTATTTTTATAAATTACTTTGCTTAATTTGGTGATTTTTTTCTTTTGGAGTTTAGAATACAGATTTTAAAATATATAATCAGGCTTCAGAACTACAACTCCCATGAGGCAGTGAGTCACAGCAGGAAAATACTATTTAATATTGAACTGTCTTGAAATGAAATGTTTCTGGTCAGTTCAATCAACAAATCAGAATCAAACATTTTGATTTTTCAGGTCAAAACATTCTGACTGAAAATACTGAAATGACACATTTTAACATTTCTATATTGAAATGTTTGACATTTCCCTTCCTTAAAGATGTTGGAATATCATAATTTTCCCAAGAATAAGACAAATTTTGAAATATCAGAATTTTCCAGCAGCCTAGAAATTCCAAATTTCACTTAACTCTGACTGGAACTTGGGACCTTAAGATCAATGGAGGTCTGTCATTTAATTTAAAGATCATTTCATGAGGTCCTAATTCTAGCAATAGAAGCTCAAATTTATTTTATATTTTTAGGGCATATCAATGGTGAGCATTAAAATATAGATATTAGTCAAACAGATGTAAATATGACGTTCTTGAAACCTCCATGTTTCTAGCCATTGTCTTTTCAGTTGTGGTTGAGTTTCCATTTTGATCTGTGGAAATGACTCTTATTTTGTGAAAATTGTCAGAACTCCATTTACTTTAATAGACTTATGACAATTTGCAACTGCTGGGGATCTATGCCAGTATCCAGCACACTTCTTAACTAGCCAGAGTTGTTGCTGGTAAGCAACATAAGGTACTTCCATCTCTTCCTGGCTCAGGGTGTTATGTGCACAGCAGTTCCAGCTAACAATGGTGGCTTTTTGATTTCACACAAGGCATCTATTACCAAAAATGGAAGATTTAAAGAAACTTGTAGAGCTCAGTTTTGTTGGTGCCTTCATTAAAATGTTGTTTCTTTTTTAGGTCAATGCTCTGTGCTGTCTGAACTGAGCATTATTACATTTGATGGAAATAACATAGCCCTCTATAACATGGCTTCCTACATTTTAGTCAAGCTGCCAGAAGAGATAATTGTTGCTCATATTGAAAAGTGCCCCGCTAATCGGGTAGGATGTTTGCTTGCTATCGCTTCTTCAATAACCTTTGTAATGCTGAATTATTTTGGGTCATGTGTGAATCCAAGTTTGCAAAGGCACAACATAATTATCATACATTTAACAGTGGTACCCATTTAAATATTGTACATTATTTATGAAACAGATTCCAAGGTAACTAGTAATTGTTGCATTTGCTATAAGGAAATGCAATTATAGTTTTCTTTTTTATTGACAGATACTAAGCTCAGTAGGCTAGATCCTCAAAGGGTAAATCAGCACAGCTTGATTAAAGTGGTGAAAGGAGGTGCAAATAATATGTCCCCTTCAACTAACCCATTGCAGCTGTACCCCAGGCGAATTCAATGCCATCAGAGGAAGGCAAGAGATGCCCATATCACTGACTTCCTCCAGGAATTTTGCTTATGATGCTAGCTTCAGGTTTCAGTAGCAGTGCCACAACAGTCCTTCTAGACAGCTGGTTCCTGAAGCCATGTCTACACAGTGAGTAGGTTTCAAAATTATTTACGCAATTTGTGCTACAGAAATTGCTTAAATTATTTCGAAATCCCTTATTCTGAATTTGGTGCCATCCAAGTGGCACCAAAGTTTGGAATAAGCAGCTGTTCTGAAATTTCTGTTACCCCTCATATGATGAAGGGTATTGGATCCAGAATACCATGCTCGAAAAACCAATGCAATTTTGAGCACAGGGACAAGCTGTGATGTTGCTCTTTTGGGATATATTTGTATCTCAAAATAGGAAAGGCCATGTAGACAGAGCTTGAGTGATGTGCTTAAAACACGATATCCACTGTCGACTGCCCTTCATACTTCTGGAATTGCACAGGTTGGATGCGGGTGTTGGGGGGGACCTTACATCAATGCTAACGTTCTTTGAGTTGACTTGCAGGGTTGGTAGAACTTGATGAAACTTGTGGGTAAATTAAGGTCATTGTGTTAGTGGCTGGTGTGAGAGGGAGAGTTGCAAAATATATGTCTATATTAAAATAAGATTCTCAAGAAAAAATACTCAAGAGCACATTTTGGTAGATATTTACTGCCTAAGGATAAGGACTGCACTCTGTAGTAATGGTCTAGCATCTCAGTCCTGCATTGGGATTGCCCTTGTGGATTCCTGCACATGTGTGGCTGATTTCTTTGGAGTGCACGGGGCAAATGGGCAAAGTCCTGATGGGCTATGTTAGCATTTTTTTTTTTAAGATTGGGGATCCAAAACACTAAATCTTATGATATTACTACAGCAGGGTTTTGCATGCTTAATGTAATTTGATATGCACATTCTGGTTACTCTGTGAACTGTACCATAGGCCCCTTTAGGTCCCTGTAAAATGCAGCCCTCATATGACAAGTCTGGCTCCTTACATGTCACTCTGGCTAGATCCTTGTGGTCCATCCACTGCTAGACTGTCTCTCTTGTTGTCAGTGCTAAGTTTCCCAAGGATATGAATGTGACAGGCTGAGGTTGGTTTGGCACCTAGAAACCCACTCCCAGTGGAAACCCACACCAGTGGAGGCTGCTCAAGACAGGTTGCTGCCAAGGAAAAACTTCAGTGTGCTGCCCCATACCTATTCCCTTAGGAATTCATGACAGGCCCCATGCACCTCCCTTGTCCCAGGTCCTACCACTGCCACCTCTAAACCTTGTGTAGCTGGAGTCAAAGTCTTATGGATAGACCCTAGCCTGGGGCTGCAGAGGCTGCTGACAGACTGAGGGAACATTTTGACACCTGGGTGGGTTGACCTGGGACAGGCCAGGATGTCTTGTGCCTTGGCTCCTGTCAACAGCTGAGACCTGCTTTCTAGGTTTTACCCCCTGACAGCATAGGCGACTGGTGCCTGCAGGAGGATGGAATGCTGGGAGGGCCACCCCCAGGGACAGGGAGGGGTATATGGGGCTCCATATTTAGCAATTAAATTTTTGGAGGTGGCACAGAGAGGCATTGCACCTCCTGACTATTATCACAAGTCACCTATGCCAGTCAGGGCTGCCCTTCCCAATGACCCTTTCCAAAAAGGTTGGCACCAGCTGCCCAGGGCTTCAGAGGAAAAGGAGGCCCAGCCCCTGGATGGTAGCAGATACTTACCCTGGTGCTACTCAGCTCATTCACAACATGGTCTGGGCACCAGCAGGGGGCATCTCCCTGCCAGAAAGGTTCCAGAGATTGGGCAATGTAGACTGCTTGTCACCCAGCCTTGAGGCACTGATCCCCCACTCATGCGTGGGATAGTTGTTTTATTGCCACTGCACAGAAAGTGGAATGCTCTGCATCTGGATTCCTGCTTGCCTAGTCCAGCCCCACACCTGAGTCCTCACACTGGCAGTCTGTTACCCAGTCCCCTGCACTCTGTACATCCTGCCCCAGTAACCTCTGGATTGCATACCTGCGGAGCCCCCCAACAATCCTCACACCCTCTAGTCTTCCTCCCTGAGCCTTTCTGGTGAATTTGTAGATCTTCAGTGACAGGTCCTCTGCCACTGCCCTGGACACAGTGGAGTTGAAGCATGGCCACAGAGTGAATCCAGTGCTGCTGTTGTGGTTGGGGTTTGGGAAGTGTCAGAGTGGCAGGTAAAGGCTGGGCACTGATACGGAGCCAGGAAGGTCACTGTGCTGGTGGCTGCAGCCCCAACAGCATCTGAGGTACCAGCAAGAGCATCTCTGAACCATGGCTGCAACCTGACCTGTGCTAAGAAACTGAGCAGGGGGCAGTAACACTTCCCTGGCATCCCATCTGGGTACCACTTCCTGCTTCTTGTATCTAGGACAGACTCATTCACTATTACTGCTCCCTGGGGATGGTATTGGGGCCCATCTCCAGAAATCTGCTGCTCTCAGAAATCAGTTGCTTTGAACATCTGCCTAATCTGCCTATAGCTAGCACAGCCTCTCGGTTAAAGTGACCTAACAATAATTTCTTCAGAACAAAGGATTATTTGTTTATTAACCCAAAGGTACAAATCATATAGAGGGAAAGGTAAAGTCAGTAAAGGCCTAGGTGCATATTTCCTTTTGCCATAACCTTAATCTTTCTTTGCAGGCTATACTGTGTTTAAGCTAGTCTAGTTACCTACGTCTTTGGTCTGTGAGAAGGAGATGGCCCTTGCTGCAGTTTTGGATTCTTCTTCTGGCCATTTGTACATTACGGCTGTTGCAGTGACACAAGCCACAGAGCTATAGCTGTGCCACTGTGGTGCTGTAGCCTAGAAATGTCTTACATTGACAGAAGGGTATCTTCCAATGATGCAGTCAATCCCTCTTTTTGAGATGCACTGACATAGCCAGACCTATACCAGGTTTCAGACAAACTACCTACAATGTCCAGGAAGTGAAATTTTTCACAGTCTTGAGCGATGTAGTTCAGCTGATTTAATTTTTTCAGTGTGGAGCAGGCCTAACTCTCTGAGTCTCCCTGCCAATCTGTCTGCTGTTGCTGACGCATCCTGGGCAGCCTCTGGCCATACACTCAACCTCCCACATGTTTTCTAGATCTAGGGACCTGTAATGATTAAGTGGTCCCATTGAACTCTCTCCTCTTAGCCTTTGCAAAACAGTTATGTCACCAGGGTTTGGGACAAGGGGTCACCTCTTTACTGCTCTTCACTGTTAAAGTTGGCAATTGTATCTGAGTGTTGGAATGTTCTTTATCTAAGTTGTGGTGTTGTCTATCCTGCTTGGTTCCCCTAGTAGGCCTTTTGACTCTAATGCCATAGCAAATAATGCTGCTTAAATGCATAAATGAAAGCACCATATTAATAAACACATACACACACATATCTTGTAGAACTGGAAGGGACCTTGTGAGGTCATTGAGGCCAGTTCCCTGCACTCACAGCAGGATACTTCCTAGTTATGTTCTTCTATTGAGTGAAAGTTTAGCTAGCATTCAGATTGAAGGAGAAGTAACCTCAGTGTTGAAAATGATAATTTGTCATGGCAGAAAAGGAGAAAGGTCTAATAGCCCTACATTTCTAATCTACTTTTTAAATGTTTTTCAGAGTGCCAATTCAATAAGAAAACTAGTAAGTATTTTGTTAATTACTAAGTATACCACTTATTTTTTTAATTTCTCTTACACGCTAAAATGAATACTATTGTAATATCCCCTCCCCCACCAATCTCAGTAACCCATTTATTTTGGCATTTTTATAACAAGGTTTCACCTGGAGGCACTTCAGGGCTCTGTTTCAAGAAATTAAACGTAACAACACCTACAAGTAAAGTACTCATTAACCGCTTGTCTAGAAAGGTGAGAATAATTGTTAATGTTAAAAATGTGTGTATTTTAATGGTAATCTACACAGTGCTATTCTGTTTTATAATGTGTCAAACCAGTCTTACAGTTTATGAACTGTAGGAACAGGATTAGTTCTGTTGTACATTCTCCATCCCCTCCTTGTTGTACTAAAAGAGGAATAATAGTGTTATTTGGTAATATATGTGTGTAAAATGTGCTGTTGGCCTTCCCAGTTATCCCTCTTTCATTATTATTATTATTATTGTTATTATTATTAATTATAATTAATTATAATAGTCTACTATAGTCTACTATACTCATTCTCCTGTCTTTTCATTCTTGATCTCCCGTGCATTGAGGTCACCTGCCCCTCCACATTGCAAGAGGTGGTATTTGTCATTCTGTTGTTGGCAGTTTCTCAGCATCATTTTAAGAGATGCTATGCTGATGTAAAGTGGATATTGAACTGGCACCCTAAGCAAAGCTATGGGAATCTTTGGTGTTGAAACTCAGAACACAGAAAAAAATGTAAAATTTTAGTTGATGTATAAAACTAACATTTGACCCAGTTTCACAGACTTTTGAGTGAGCACCAGAAGTTTTATTTTTATGATGGAAACTCTAAAAAAACACATTCATAACATGTTCAAAATGGAACTGAATAAGACTTATTCCCAGATTTGCTGATTTCCTGATCTCCAGTCTTATGTGTAATCCATTATATTTCCCTGATAGTCAGTAATAGGTGAGAAGAGAGAACAAATGAAGAAAGCAGGATGAGTTTGTTACTTATTTGGTCAGTTGGGTATGGGAACAAGGACAAATTCCTGTTTTCATGCTTACAAAAGATTCTTCCTTCACCATTTTCTCTTATTGCCTACTCCCTTTGAAATTATAGTAGGTGAAGGTTGACTAGAAATTCAATGATTTGCACACTGACTACCACCGACAAATGTGAGGGAAACAATCTAAAACAATAAAATGGAAATACTGCTTGCTATTTTATTAAATGTGTTTCTGGAATTCTGTTCATTTTAAAATATATTTGGTTCATTTTAGGTAGTAGTGGATTCTGTAATTCAACCTTTACCTTTCTCAAAACATGGACTGTGTATTCAGGATACTGGGGCCATGTACGTCATTAACACACCTGCTGGCATTAGCATTAAGTGGGCTCATGTTACAGGCATTATAGATATACAGTATGGCTTACATTCTAACACATCTACCAAGACAGAAGGACTGTGTGGTGAGATTATCTTCTATATTAATCTTTGTTTGTATTATATTTTGTTTTAATTAAAGTTGCTTTTAGCTTTCTGTCATTTAAACGTTGTCTGGTACGCCACTTTTTAATGCCACTGCCAACCAAAGCCTATTGGTGATGCGCTGTTGTGTTCTGAAAGCCGTTCAGATAAGAAACTCTCATTAAGTTTAATGAAAATTCTACCTAATCTGGACTCACATGATTGGTTCCATAATCTATAACTAAATGTTACTTCTCTTCTAAACACCCATTTAAATAATATCAGGGCAAATAATTATCACTGTCTTTTATGTATTTTCTTCTATTTGAAATGTACCCATCAAAAACTCTGTCTCCATGTAAGATATTAACAAAATCAATCGAGCAGCAATAGAGAAAAATTCTGCACTCAGGAGGAACTGATAAGTAACAGATTGAGATCTAAGCAATTCATCCAATGGGATGCAATTACCAATTCTGTCTATTTGACTAAAGAGTTGGTTCCCTTGTAGACATAGGGTGCAGATCCAGGCCTACTATGGTTTCAGCCTTAATTCACCACTGTTCCTGCTTATAGACAGGTTTTCAGTTCTCAAAAAGAAAAGCTATAGGAAAAAAGACCATAGCAGGGGAAAAAACAATAACCATGATAAACTATGTATGTCATGGTGTTGGTGCCTCATGACGTTCTGAGTGCATCCCTAAATCCACGTCCTTACCAGTCTGTTTGACATAAGATGCACAGCAACAAGTTAATAGGGAAAAGGACAAAAAAAACCCATAACTGATGTGAACTATAAAAGTATTAACTCCAAACAGCAATTCCACAGTATAGCACATTTAATTGAGATATTATTTTTTCAGACTGTAGTGAATGTTGACTTGGCAGCGCACAAACACAATAGTTGTCGGAGAAAAATTTGTTAAAATTGTGATCCTGTGGTTACAGCAAAAATGTTGGAAGTGTGAGGATGCTTTGCTTCCTAAGTTTCATAGGATTGTGAGAATTAACAGCTGCTCGGGTAAAAATAGCAGTAAGAATTTGGAATTGCGTAGCTTTTATTTATTTGTTTGTTTTGCAACTCTCAATTTCTCTTTTGTATTGACAGATCAAAGTTTTAAAAGCTTTCATTTTCTTTGTAGTCAAATTCAAATTGGTAAAGTAATATTATAATCCTAAGTGTAAGGAGGTATTTTAATTGCTGTGTGAATACTGCTCAATATCAGTTACAGTGTAATGTAATGATTAATTTTTGATAAAATTAATGTATTTTATTTGGACTTTAAATTGTTTTCATTATTTTTAAAGGAATTAATTTCAAAATAATAGGCCACACTAATTCCTGTAGATAAAACAGACAGTCTAAGCAAATCAAATACTTAAAGCTCACCTCCAGGGACCAAGAAGACATAATGATGTAGATCCAGGGGAGGAGGAGGGAAGCTCTGGTTTTGGTTGATGCTTTGTCTTTCTTCCAATCCCATGAAAACCTCTTGTAGGAGCTGCGTAAGGAAACAGATCTATGACTTGGGTGGGAGATGGTTGAAGACAGGATAGCCCAGAAATCAGCCGCACTCCACTTTATGATCCTTCCAAGCATCAATTAATTTCAGCTTTGCTTTGTCTGGGTTTACCTCCATGATGTGACCCTTGTTGCCATAGGCAGACAGTGACAGCAGGGAACACCATCTTATAAACTTTACTGCCATGGGGTGAAGGTGGATGTACTGAGTGATCAGGGCCAAGAAGATGTTATAAGGCAGTGGTTCCCAACCCGGGGTCCACTAGGTTTTTAGGAGTGACTGGGAAAAAAATAAAAGATAAATAAAAATGATAATAGAAAATAAGTTTCAAATAAATTGCAAGGTTACAATCAATTATTAATTTTAAATGAAATATCTGCCAATAATGTTATTAACTGCTGTCCAAAAAAGCTAATCTGTAGTATCCTTTTTCATTTAGCGAAATGTATATGGCAGCTAGAAATGGCTTTGATGGAGGTCTGCAATTGGTTTGGGAGGGAGTGATTGGGAGTCTGTGAATTGTCTGGAGGAGTGATAGGAGTCCACACTAATGAAAAGGTTGGGAGTCATTGCTATAAGGAACCATAAAGAACATGTGAAATCTTGGCCTCATTGCAGCTAATGGTAAAACTCTAGTGGGAGTAACTACATAGGGAGCAATTTGGACTGTGTTGATCATCAACCTACATGCATGTTAAATCACATTTTAAATTACTTTGATTTTCTGTTTACATTTTTAGAGTTTTAAAATTAAATCATCCAGTCACAGTAATTGCACCATAATTACAAATTTGTTTCACATCCAAACATATCAGAAATATTGCAAGACAAAAATCATGTCAATCGGGATTGTAATTAGTGTTAAATTCATTAATTAATTAGAAATCCATAATGATTGAAGATGAAATTAAAAAGTGCTCCACAACTGGGAATAAAAGCAAACAAACAAACATTATGTGACATTGATACTAATTATTAATAAAAAGATATAGGAACCTCAGCTACTCATTCCCTAATCAAAAGTATTCAGACTCATTGGCTATAGAAAGTTCTGTTATATATTTGCTGACTCAAACACACAAAGATTTGTATTCTATCATTTTATCATTTTTATAATACACATTTATAATGACATATTTTCAGTCATTTCTAAATACCCATCCTTGTGTATGGAAATTGCATCTTTTGTCACCCCATATAATATCAAATTCATACAAGAGTGGTGAACATTAATCTTAAAGTATGTTAGATGTTTCTGCACAGACAATAGAGTAACACAAATATTTGTTATAAAGAAGGAAACTATTTCACTTTTTTAAAAATATTTTGATGATTTCTAGCATTTAGAAATGTTGAGATAAAGCCAAAAAATGTGCCAGATTATGAGCCCCTTTCTGCCCATGAACAACAAGAAGTCCTGTGGCATCTTATAGACTAACAGGTATTTTGGAGCGTAAGCTTTCATGGGCAACTTCTTGTTGTTTTTGAAGATACAGACTAACTTGGCTACCCCTCTGATTCCTGCTCATGGTAAGTGTCACAGTTCTGGACAACTGCACATTTATTTTCCCTTAGTGGTTCAGCAAGAACACCCATTATCAGGCTTCTGGACTACTTGACTGTTGACGCTCTTGGGTAGAGATACCCTTTGGTCTCCCTTATGATCAGGGTATCTCCAGACTTGAGATATTCCCAGCAAGAGAAGCTGCCTAAGCAAGCTTGCCTATTTTCCATTCAGAAGGTAACAGTGTAATTGCTCAGTTATAAATTAGCACACAGCACTTCCTATTCAAGCCTAATTTAATCTTTCCGTAAAGCACAACAGAAAAACATACTAAAACAATAAAATATTTGAAGTACGTTCTAATAAGATGACCAGAGACTCCCGTCCCCAGCTCTCTTCTACACAGGCTCTGGTAAGTGATTCCTTCAGACCTTGCCAAGGGTGTCAGTTGTGGTGGCAAGTACCTCAGAGCCTCAGCTCAGAACCAGTACACTCATTCGGTGTTTAGTTCACTCTTTATACAGTTCCAGGGTCTTTGGTGGCAATTAGTTTCTCTCTCCAATGGGTAACTTCAAAAGCCTGGATCTGAAGTGAGTCACTCAATCTCAAGTATTTCCTAAGATGTCCTCTTTATATGCATTGTTCCTAAAAGTCCTTTGGAGTTCCTCATATATCCTAGGGATAGGGTGACCATATCTTCCTGTCCCAAATACAGGACAGGGAGATATGGTTGGGGAGGGGTGGCTACTCCTGGCTCCACCAAGCCCTGGGGAGCCAGAAAGGAGGTTGCAGCTGCTGATGCTCCCTGGGAGCCCCAGGAAAGTGTCAACTGCCAGCCCTCCCCAGGAGCCCCAGAGAAGCAGCAGCCCCCAGAGCTCCCTGGGAGCCCTGGGGAAGCATCAGGGATGCGGCAGTTGCCCACGCTCCCCTGCTTCCCCAAGGCTCAGGGAAGTGACTCTTGCCAGCAGCAGGTCAGTGGGGGGATGGCCCAAATACAGGACAATGATTCTCTTTTAAAAATAAGTTGGGATGCCTTTTTGGCATCCCAAATACAGGACCGTCCCACCTAATATGGGATGGATGGTCACGTTGCCTAGAAATTGCATTAATCTAGTCTTTCTGCTAAAAGAAATTCCAAACTATCCTGCACAGATATTTGCATTTTAATACAATTAACTCCAAAAATGTTAAAAGTAATTCAGTAGGGTTTGGTCAGGATATTGCTGTCTGTCACAGTGAACTATTATTTGCATAGCACTACTATTTAAATTAATAATAGAACTTGTGGAAATTGGTGCTGCTCAGTCTGGCACAAAATGAGTGACAAAAAACAGCAGTCATGTATCACTTTAAAAACTAACAAAATGCTTTATTAGTTGATGAGCTGTCCTGGTACAGACCAACTTTTTCAGATCTATAGAATTTTCAGTCCAGATCCAGATGTATAGTACAGAGATCTAATAAAAACTGACAAATCAAATACATTGAGCTGAAGGAAGGGGGTGAGAGGTGGGGGATGTTAAGTATCTTGCCTGACATAATTACGAACATCAAGGAAGTGAAGCAGTCATTATAATGCATGTGATAATTGCTGTCCTTGTTCATACCAAGTGTTAATGTGTTGAATTTGAGTATGCACCCCAGTTCAGAAATCACCCTATATAACCTGCTTTTAAAATCACTTTGTTGTAGGACACATATTCTCAGGTCTGTAACAGAATGGCCTACTCAGTTGAAATGCTCACTGACAGGCTTATGTGTATTGAGATTCCTAATGACTGCTCTGTGTCCATTCATTCTTTGGTGAAATGTTTGCCTGGTTTGTTAGATGTACATTGTAGAGGGGCAATGATGGCACATAATAGCATATATGATATTGGTCGAGGTAGATGAGAATGAGCTCTGATCTTATAATTAACATGGTTAGGTCCAGTGTCTCTGTCAGTAGGATCAGAGCAGATGCGATTGTATCTAAGGGCTTGACTATAAATGATGGATCATGTGGTGTGTGCTGGATGGAAGCTGGAGGCATGTAGGTAAGTGTATTAGTCAGTGGGTTTCCGGTAGAGAGTGGCGTCAGTGTGGCCATCAGTGATTTGTACTGTGGTGACCAGGAAATATATCTCTTGTGTGGAATAGGCAAGGCTGAGATTGATGGTAGGATGCAGGTTGTTAAAAATCTCTGTGGAATTCTTTCGGAGTCTCTTTACTTTGGGTCCAAATGATAAAGATGTCATCCATATAGCTTAACTAAAGGAGAGGTAATAGGGGATGAGAGCTGAAGAACTGTTGTTCTAAGTCAGCCATAAAAAATGTTAACATACTGTGGGCCATGAGGGTGACCATAGCAATACCACTAATTTGGAAAAATATGTTGTCCCCAAATTGGAAATAATTGTGTGTGAGAACAAAGTTACATAGGTCAGATACCAGATTTGCCGTTGTAACTTCAGGGATGGTATTCCTGATTGCCTGTAGTCCATCTTCATGTGGAATATCGGTGTAGAGAGCCTCTACATCCATGGTGGCAAAAACAGTATTGTCAGGAAGGGTTCCAACGTTTTGTAATTTCCTCAGGAAGTCAGTGGTATATGGGAGTTAACTAAGCATGCTGGTGGCACAGGATTTGAGGAGGGGGTCTACAGAGGTGGTTAGTCTGATAGTAAGAGTGCCAATACCTGAAATGATAGAGTGCACTGGGTTTCAAGATTTATGGATTTAGGAAAGAAATAGAATAATTCAGATCACGCTCAGAGGAAAGAGGTCTGATCCCACCTTAGAATTCCAAAGGAAACTACACCATCTATTTAAGGAACTCCCTGCCTCTACTTGGGATCAAATTTATTCAGACACACCAATTAAATTAATTAAATTAAATTAAATTAAACTCAATGCTGTATCTTTCTAGCTAAAACATTGTTGATGTGACAATATACCCAATAAAAATTTAAAACATATATAGGAAATTCTAATTTTTACAAATGTTGAGTCTATTGCAAATAAAATTATTTATAAATAAATTTAAACCACTGTTAATATTACCATATCATTTGTACTTTTCTTTAATTGGAGAACAAATGTGCTGTAGTTAGTCACTAAATCTGATGCATTATTTTAAGGGGTGTGCAATGGAGACCCAGTTGATGACCTCAAGATGCAAAACAGGACAATAATTACCAATATGGAAGAAATTGAAGCATTTATTAAGAGCTGGGAAATTGAGAAATCAGTTGATGTAACAACCAGGAGGCCTGTAAGAAATTGTACTGAAGATAACTGTACTTACTGCATGGAGCTGTTAAACAGAAGTGTTTTTGTCCCATGTCACAAAAAAGTAAGTATAAAGAAATAGTCAGTTCCACATCTCAATTAATTAAATTTATCATAAAAATATGATGCACAGTATTTCTTTATATGTCCCTTACTACCAGTGTTTGGAGATGGGATAGACCGAATTAATTCCTCCTCCATGTTGCTTATGGGCAATCTCAGATGGTCTCCCTCCCTGCAGATCAATTCAGGGCTTGTCTTCACTGCATTGGTAGCTTGAACTATACCTCAGGTTTTGCTCCTAATCCAGCTCCTGTCCATGCACACACATCTCTAGCTTGAGCTGAGTGGTGGCACATTAAGCTCGAACTAGGCAGCCTGGGAGGCTGGGGTACATGGTTAATGTGTTGAAGCCAACTACTGCTGAACATTTGCCTAGTATCTCAGTGGGGCTATAGCCTTTTGAATTACAGCTCATCACTACTTGCATAGCATCAACACGGTCACTTTCTCTGGAACTTGTCTAGCTCGAGTGGAGTACCTTGCATGTACCACATTGAGCTAACAATACAGTGAAGTCAAGCTGTGAATGTGTAGGCCACCATATTAGTATGTCATTCTTAGAAGTACCCCTCCACACTTGAACATATAAATGGCGGAGATATACCACAATGTCAGCCTACCACTGAAATATAGTTCAGAAAGTGTGATGTTTAATACATGACCAAGAAACATTTTGCTTGGAGTGAAAGCCTAATGGTTCTATTAAATGTAATAGCATCTTGTTCAAACTAACAGAAGTATTTCAGTCACATAGACAGCCTAGTCAGTCATATACTTGTTACAGTGTTTATTTTCAGTAATTCCAATGATGACAGTAGTTCAGTACATCAACCCCTACTAGAGGTAGATGGTGTAATGCAGGCAGTGTAGGTCTGGTTTGCAGGGGAAGAAAAATGTGAAAATAAGAGAATGACCATACAACTTTGTTCACTACCAAGGGTTTGCTTAGATTGTGCAGCAGTGGGTGTACATTGTAGAGCAGGCTAAAGTGCTACTCTCTGCTCCATGTGAAGGTGACTGGTAACCTGCTGATGGTAGGCATGGCAGATGGCACAATTTAAAGGTTCTGGTGGCATGCCACAGGATTCAGGGCAGGCATTCAATGACAAAGGAGTTTTGGTTCTAGAGCTACTTTTGTCTTCATATTTTATAATAGTAACAGAGAGGTAGCCATATTAGTCTGTACTCCAACAAAACAGCAGACAGGTAGCGCTTTAAAGACTAGCAAAATGATTTATTGAGTGATGAGCTTTCATGGGTCTGTGGGTCTATCCCACAAAAGCTCATCACCGAATAGATCATTTTGTTAGTCTTTAAAGTACTACACATCTGCTGTTATGTTTTATAATACTTTGTTGTAGCAGACAGAAACTCTTCTAAAAGACAGCTACACAGGAAGAAGCTCTGGATTTCACTGGTGCAATCTGTCAATTTAAGGGACAAATATATTTTCAAACCAATAATTTGATATGATATTTTTTGGTTCTTGTGATAATAGCAACACCCAGTAATTGTTTATAATCAGTTCTGGTTTAAACATATAATTTTTTTCCTTCTCCGTTTGAATCTTTATTCTCTTCTGTCTTAGCCATTACAAATACTATTAATCTCATGCTAACTATCCTGGTGGCACTGATAACTCTTCTGGACAAATTGGAGAAAGTCCAAAGAAGAGCAACAAAAATGATTAGAGGTCTAGAAAACATGATCTATGAGGAAAAGTTAAAAATAATGGGTTTGTTTGATCTGGAGAAGACTAAGAGAGGACATAACTACATAAAAGGTAGTTACAAGGAGGAAGATAAAAAATTGTTGTTCTTAACCTCTGAAGAAAGGACAAGAAGCAATGGGCTTAAATTGCAGGCAGGGCATGTCATCAACCCCACCTCCTGCTTTATGAAAACTGGCTTATGAATATGCACAACTCAAAGATGCTTTAGACAAAATGCATCACATAACATATTCTTAAAGTTACAATCTGCTGAATGTGTATATTCTATTTCCGTGCATGTATCACTCTTGCATATGAATTTAAATATATGAAGGGTGGGTCTGTTTGTAATTCTAAATGTGCTAATATGGGCCATAACTGATACTCTGAAATATAATGGCTAAGTACTCAAAGTAACAATCTTTAAATTGTTTAGTTTTTCCTGTAAGCCCAAACTAGATCCTAGAAAGACATGTGACTCTGTCACCTGGTACTAGAATCTATCCTGAATCTGGTATTTTTCTATTGGGATGGGGAGATTGAAGTTTAAGAACTTGAATTTGGATTGAAGTCTCATAACTGGCCCACTTTCATTATTAAAATTATTAAGTTTAATGGTGTGACTTTCCAGTTCTTATTATTTATTATAATATAGTCTGATATGCAGGCCCCAATCCAGCAAATTCTTAAGCAGATGTTCAGTCATAAGAATGTGAGTTTCCCAATGAAATTGATAGAACCGGTCAAGTGCTTGGATTTAAGCACATGTAAGTACTCTGATGGATTAGTGCCATGAGAAAAATTAAATAAAATATTGACACAGCTTCAGGGGAAATGCATTTGAATTCCTCCTGGTCCTTTCTGCCTCCCTGCGCCCCCTAGTCATCTCCCTGGTGCCCGGGGCCCTGCTGTCTCCTCTCCACCATTTTTCCAAGTATGCTACTACATCCTCACAAATGCACCCCAGCCTGGCTCCACCACTGTGCTACAGTAACTGCAGCTGCTACCAGCCAGTTCTCAAATTGCTGTTCCAGGATCCACCTAGAGAAGAAATGCCTTCCTCAGCTGTGCTTGGAGAAAACTGCAGAGGAAGGGAGATGCCGGAGGGGACAAGTGACTCTGCTTTCCCCCTCCTTCCAATGTATCACTTATTTCCCATGTAGACCCCGTGAAACCAGAATATGTCAATTCACACTGTTAGAGCCCATAAGCAGGGTCTATACTTTAGAGCACTCTATAACTCAGTTCCCTCTGTTGTACATTGGTGGACTATGTAGGCATGCCTCAAGACTTCTTTTACATCTGGTAGTTTCTCAATGTGAGAACAAAAGTCCAAGTTCTAGTTCTTGATTTTATTTGTTTCTAATCCAACCTCTCCTCCTCTGTGGTTTGTTCAGCCCTGTTCTGTACCTCTCTGTAAGTCCCTATCCTTCAAGCTCCAGAGATCTTTCTTGTCTTTGCCCCGCTCCTATCTGAAGGAAGAAAATGGAGCTAACTTTGATCGAGGTGAGGAGAAAAAAAATGAGTGAATGTCATCTGAAAAAACCTGACAGGGGCAAGAGAGGAAGAGATGGGAAGCAATTTGACAGCAGGAGGGAAAATGGGAGTGGTTTTTGCTTTATCCATTTTAATGTCTTCAGCTTCTAGTAGTTCAGAGGTAGATTGTGTAGTCAAAATAGATGACAAAAGCATTGGGTTCTACACACAGCTCATTGCAGAGCTGGAATGGGTGCTGGTACAGATTTAGATACCTTGAACCTGCATGCTCCATTTGTGAGTGGCATCAAAGTTTGACATTGCATCAAATCCATGAGCGCTTGGCTCAGCCAGAATGAAGTTTATTCTCTCATGTTAACATGAATGTGGCAGAGCCAGAGATGATGCAATATACTGTGTGCTTCATAAAGTTAAACAAAATTCAAAGAGTGAAGAAGGGTAGGCAACAAAATTGCCTAGTAGTGAGTATACAAAATTGGGCTAGGTGTATAATCATAGAAATAGTGATCATGAACAGAAAGGGTATTAACTTCCTGTCAGTAAGGGGTCACTAATGATTCTTGTCCCCTGCAGTGGTAGCATTTCTTGTAATTAACAAGCAACTTTTACTAAAACAGCTGTTCTCATTAAATCTAAATTAAAATATAATTCTAGGTTTCGCCACAGGACTTTTGTGAAAAGATGTGGATCAACAATACCTACTTCTGGAATTATGAATGTGATGCACTTTCTGCATATGTGGCTTTGTGCAACAAACATAATATTTGCATTAAGTGGAGGACTCCAGATTACTGTTGTAAGTAAATACCGCTATTCTAGCTCCAAACATAATTTTCTATCAATGCAACATTTCTTCATCCTGTATACTAGCCAGATTTTTTTTAACATATTAGAAGATTTGCCACAGCACTGTGAAGTTATGGCAAAATTTCTTAAAATACTAAATATGCTAAATACATTGTAATTTAATTCTAATCTTGACCGAATTAGTCGTGTGCATTCCTAAAACATAATTTTGTAATTTACGTTGCTCAAATGTAAAAGACATGTTGTTATTTAATGAAAATGTTGCTCTTACTGCATTTTTTTCCTTTGAAAAGAAGAAAATGCAAGCAACACTTTGTTTCCTCTGTGTGTGACTTGTAGCTCTGAGTTGTCCTGATGGCAAGGAATACCAGCCTTGTGTGCAGCCCTGTGCAGCCAAAACATGCCTAAATAAATGGTTCTATGAAGAATCCCCTTGCTCCTATTTGAGGGAAGACTGTGTGTGTAAAAATGGAACCATTCTCCATAGAACAGACTCTGACCTCTGCATACCTGAAGAAAAATGTGGTAAGGAAAGCTGAGCAGAGTGACTGAGTAGGTATTTTAATGTTTTTACTGGTGATTTATATTGAGACCTATTTGCCGAGTCACCAGAGAATATGAATCTGTTCCAGGTTCAGGTACAGAGCTTGTCTTTTTAGCACTAGCTGTAGAGATTCATGCTTTCAGCTGTGGCGGTCCTTGCTTCAATTCCTGGTGTTTGTCAAAGGGCCATTACACTAGGACAGGGGTCAGCAAACATTCCAAAGCAGAGTGCCAAAACTGGACCTTTTGACCTCTATGTGCGGTCTGAGTGCCGGTGATACTTTTAAAAGTCATTAATAATCCTACTTACAACAGCTCAATTAATAAATAAATGAAGATGGAGAATGTACCATTTAGGTGGTGGTTGGTAGCATTAGCTGGCCTTTTGATAATCCACAGGCTTTGAGCCACAGGCTCACAGGCTTTGAGCATGCTCCTGGCTGTATGGGGGAGGAAGGTAGGGCTGAGCTCCCACCTTGTGTGCTGATGAAAATCGGCTTGTGTGCCACTCTTGGCACCTGTGTGGGGAATTGCTGACCCCTGCTCAAGGAAGTTTTTTGGTGTTTGTACAGCTTTCCCCCCTCTGTCAGAGCACTTGGAGGGAACACAAATAATCATTCCTGGCCTCTGCACTGAGTAGTTTTGTGCACTCTTTGTTCAAGAACTGTGTAATTTGGGTTTGCTTTTGAATCAGCAGCTATTCCTGCAGCTTAACGTGGGGAGCCTCAGTTTCTGGTCACTCACGGCTCCTTAGTTTGGCTAGATAATTGAAGCTCCAGGGTACCCCACCAAGCAGACTGCTCCAGAGCCAAAGAATTTAAAAATATTTGTCTTTTCTTCTGACTATAGAATCATAGAATCATAGGGCTGGAAGCAACCTCATGAGGTCATCAAGTCCAGCCCCCTGCTTCAGTCAGGATCAACCTCAACTAAGTGATCCCAGCCAGGAACTTGTCTAGCTGGGACTTAAAAACCTCTGGGATGGAGAATCCACCGCCACTCTAGACAGCTCATTCTAGTCCTTCACCACCCTCCTGGTGAAGTAGTTTTTCCTAATACCCAAATATAAGCAAAACTAAACTTAAAAATGATGGAATCCTCCATGACAGCTCTAGTTATAATCCTGTATTAACATTCAGACTAATTATCACTGAGTTATCATGTAAAATTAGTATAATTTAGTTCCAAGTGTTACCTGGGAAGTTCTGAAGCTAAAACAGTGGTAATTTAGCTTGTTATTTTTAGGCAATGTTAGGAACAAATCAGTGGGCTCCGTTGTCTGATAAGTGATTGGTACAAACAAGAGTACTTTCATCTGAAGCAATTCTTTACTGATTCTCAAGCACACATATATATGCCATTTCAGCAGGTTTAAAGCATCCCAGATTATAGTGACCCAACGTTTGAGATGGTTTCCAGTGATGAATAGCCAGGCCTTCTGGGGCTCTCCCTCTGTCCAGCTGCTGGGGATATGTCAGCCTTGTACTTGAGGACAACCTTCCTTGAACTGTTCCAAAGTGTATATTTTTACTTAATTTTTATAGCTGATTTAAATAACATGCATAAGTTATAAGTTACTCCTAGTAAGGCCCCATAGTAGCCCCCTAGTGGGTCACCATTTTTTTGGGCTTTAGCAAATTGCTCATTTTTATTAGCAATGTTTTTATTATAGTTATAAAAACAATAAACTTACTTGTTAAGGGCACTTGAAATCAAGATTGGCTGTTAATGTATTCCCCTCCATTTTCCTAGTCTCTTAACTTTCTGTTGTACCTTTTCATTCTAATTAGCAAAATTGCAGTCATGCAGCTATTTGGCCTTGCTTCTTAACAATTATTTTTAATGATAGGGTATTTCATTTTCAGCTACTAGTGACTGGAAATACAAACTGCTTGCATTTATGTCAAATTTAATTCTCCCACAAATTTAATTCTCTCCAGTGTATAAAGGGAATGACTGTGTCTATTTGGATCAAATGGTTTAAATTCCAGTCGCAGGTAGGAAGCTTAGGCTGAAGTGTATCTTGCGATATTGTTTCTGAGTTACAAATAGATTCAACGAAGGAAGTAAGTTTGGACACATACTTGGGGTTTGTGGTTCTGCGAGCATGAGGTAGAAAAATTCAGGGCATTCAAATCCAGGGCTTCATCCACACGACTCTGGAAGATTGACCTGGAAGATCATCTTTTGATAGATGTGGCCCTTGAGTTTTTGTTAATGGAATAGATCGATTAAATTAGGAATTTTCAAGGTATTGAACTCAATCAAGTTTTAGAAAACCATATTGTGCATTTTTTTTGTACATGAGACTTTCCAGCTGACACATCATCCTTGTACTAGTCTGAAATACACTTGTGCTAAATACAGATCTGAAGGATGTAATATTTTTCTTCCCTAGCATGTACAGATAATGAAGGACAGCCCCGTTCTGCTGGAGAGGTTTGGAATGGGTCCATTAAAGGGTGTTGTATGTATAACTGTTTGGAGAATGGAAGTGTTATTCCTATAGAACCTGAATGCAGTGAGGACCCACTACCAGTTTGTGAGCGGGAAGGTGAAGTTATCATTAATGTAATTGAAGAGAGGGCTTGCTGTCCAAAGAAAGTTTGTGGTATGTATGCATCCAAATATATTTTCTGCACCAAGAGTGTTTAAACGTTTATTGACAGGGACTGATTTATAGGCAGGATTCAGGGGGTAAAAATTTCAAAAGCACCTAGTTGACTTTCAAGTGAAATCTCTGTTTCAAAAGTGACTTAGGGTTTGCCTGCACTGCAACTAAACATCAGTGGCTTACCTGCACCATCTAGCTTGAGGTCATGGGGCTCAAGTCAATAGATGTAAAATTGTGGAGTAGACATTTGTACCTTGTCCCCTTGTATCAGAGGGTTAGCTGTGTTAATCTATATCCATAAAAACAATGAGAAGTCCTGTGGCACCTGACAGACTAACAGATATTTATCATAGAAAGGCCAATATCATATTTATCCAAGTCACTCTGTGAATTATCTAGGTAGCATGAGTGTCCATGTTGCTTCCAATTCTTCTGCAGCCATTATGCTGTCTTTCTTGTGGCATTGCTCTGTAGGAGATGACATCCTTTCAGCTGCTAAACCAGGGCTGATCAGTCTGAAAGCTGCAGTGCTGGCCAGTAGAAATGAGTCTTCCTCTTTGAAGCAGTCTCTGACTTCACCTGCCTCCCCTCCCAGCCATAAAGCAGAGCTATCCTTCTCTGGCAAAACCATACAACCTCTCCCCTGCTTAATTGGTATTGGCAGTCATTGATTGGCATGCTACTGTTTTCCCAGGAAGCAGCTTAGTGTCAGTTGATGGTCAGATGTCTTCTGTCTGTCCATGTTTCTTACCAAAAGAAGCATGCTTCCAGTCTCTTACATGTTAATTATAAGATGCTTGCTTTAATGTTTTGATGAAATATTTTTGTGGAAATAGAGACCAATGGGATAACCGAACTGCTATCTTCACAGCTAGACAGCTACCTGTAACCAATTGCCAGTTATCAACCAATCTAATATCTAGTCACAGTCATACACATCTGAATATTTTCATATGCCATATTTCTTTTCAGAATGTAACATGACTTTGTGTGAAGTTATAATTCCAACATGCAAAAATGGTGAAAAATTGATGGTAGGCTATAGCGCACTTTCCTGCTGTCCACAATACCAGTGTGGTAAGTGAGATACAGAGACAATATTAAAAGCACATTTTCCATCCTTATGTTATCTGTGGCAATTGTGACAGACAATGATTCTGCCTAAATAAGTTAAGAGAAATGTTTCTCCTGTCTTCCTCATGTTGTCTCTGCACCATTCTTTAGGGTTTAAACTATTTTTTGTATTTGTACTTTCTGTCAGTTTTGATTCTCACTTTAGTTTTGTTTAGATAAGAGAAGCAAAAATGTAAATAAAGAATACAAAATTACTTCCTCTATTTTAGGACTACAGTCATACCCCGAGATACACCCATTCAGGTTATGAGAATTCAAGTTTACAAGAAGTTTGATTTAAAACCCCTACCTCATCTGATGAGGCATTTCCTCTAACTTACAAGGACCGATTTCAATTTCATGTGTCTCAGTGGGATGCGATGCCCTGCAGCAGGAGAAAGGCTGTGGCTCCAGGCAACAGCTGCCCGCAGCTGCATCCCGCCCGGCGCATCTCTCCGCAGCACCCGGTGGCGGTTTCTTGGAGACTCTGGCCCAGCCTTTACCTGAGGCTGGTCTGGGTCTCTGCCTCAGCTCTGCAGCAGCGGTGCACCCTGGCCCAGCCAGCGGCCGCGGGCTCCCAGGTGCTCCCACGAGACGTGGTTGCTGGGCGTGCAGCCCATCCCGGCCCCACCCCTGCCGGTCGCTCCCGGGGTGGCTAGGGGGCCTCAGCTGCCCACCATGTGCAGCTGTGCCTCAGGTGCTGCTTGCCGCCTGTGGCGTTCCTTTGCATTTAGTGCCTTGGCCGCTGCTGGTGGGACCTCTCCGCCACGCAGCCCAAAATGAGCAAGGCATCACCCCTTGCCAACTGGGGGCCTCGTGTGCCTGCCTAGCTCCCTGCATGGCTGGCCCCTGACACTGCCACCTCCCCACTTAACATAAGCCGTGCTCAGGCCGGGCTGCCTCCCTGTGCCTCCCCATGCCCAGCTCTGCCCTGCCCACCCCCTTGCACCGGCCCTGCTTCTGCAGCTGCGGGCAGCTACTCGGCTTTGTGCCCCCCTCCCAGGCGCTTTTTGATTTCAGTTCCCCTGTCTCTGCAGGTAAACAGACATATAGTAGAGTAATTAATGAAGGGAAAATGCCTTGTTAGGTTGTGTTATAATAACAAATGTTAACTGTTGAAATAATTGTGTTCATTTTAAGGGGATTTGGTGTTGTTTTAGCATAAATGGGTGTAAATTATGGGGCTCAGGAACGCATAACATTTTTTCCCATTGAAATTAATGGTAATTACATTTTCAACTTGCAAGAATTTGACCTAAGAGGAGTTTTTCAGAAACGAATTACCTTCGTAAGGCAGGGGAAGACTGTACTCATGTGACTTGCTGTTTGAGATGTTGACTTTGTCTTTTATGTAGAATGTGATCCTTTAGCATGTCCCATTGCTCCCCGTCCGGAGTGCAGGGAGGACCAATTTATTGTTGAAGCAAAACAGGAAGATCCTTGTTGTTTCTCCTATCTCTGTGGTAAAAAGCCTTTTCTATATTACCTTTCTTGTGGGTAGATGTGATATTATGGGACTATAGTTCTCAATCTTTTTTTTCATTTGAGAACCCCTAGAAAATCTTAAATGGAGGTACAGACGCCTTTGGAAGTCTGTATAGTTTTCAGTAAAGGGTACGTGGATCACAGGTTGAGAACCACTCTTGTATGGTATCTATAAATAAGACAAGACAGGTCCCCAGCTGCATACTTTAAAACATTGCTTGAGAGTCCTGTGACTGAGTTGGCCTGGGCAGACTGTTAACAGCTATCAGTGTGCACCTGCATGAATGGTATTACAATTTGGTGCCTTTATTCCTAGATTAGTTTTTAAATGTTACTGCTGAATTGCACACTAAAAAATGACACCATTTCACACACAAGTAAAAAAATTGCTGTTGTCTGAAAATATTTGGACACATTTCATGTAAAGAACTGGGTGAGCTTTTCCTTTAGTGTGCAGCTTCATAGTTTATAGCCCAACTGAAGTCATTTTTTCAGTCCATGTAGCAACACTCTCTGAGCATAAATCTGAATACCAGACAATGCAATAGACACATCCATTAATGTATCATTACCATCAATGATCTATTTTGTTTGAGGGTGTTGGTCAGTAAAAGTTTCTTAGATGTCAAGGTGGCAGGCAAGCAGGCACAAAGAAAAATATAGGTAGAATAAAAGTGATATGTAACAGCTTTCTGGTGATATATGTTAAACTTTCCATTGGTTTATTCGTTTTAACTTTAGTTTGTGAATCTTGCATCGAGCCTGTTCCTGTATGTAATGAGGGGGAAATTCTCACAGTAGATCTTAGCACCATGCATGCCTGTTGTCCTCGTTACCATTGTGGTAAGTTTAGCTGTGTTTAATTAAAATGTTTTACTTTATCTGGTAAATATAATATGCTTCAGCTGATTAAATACTATCCATCTAAAGTTTTCTTTAGCCAAATGTTAAATACATAATATTGTAAAATATTCCATTTAGTATGTGTTGTTATAGTCTTCTGGCATCCCTTTCATTTTTGTTTGAACTACAAACATTCTTCCTTTATTTTGCTCCTGGGGGCTGGGACTTAGACCAGGGTTTTCAAAAGTAATTAACGTTAAAAGCTGATGAAATGAGCAGCCAGAGAAAGCCATTCACAGTGTACAATAGCAGATCGTATTGTTTCTAAAAAGTCAGGAACTGTGCTACATATTTCTGAGTACCTCTACTGATACCCTATTTATTAACTGTTTACCTATATCTGGATACAGCAACTCCTGTAGCATCTTTTCTTATAATAGACACTTAGTAATTTCAACGAAATTTGTAGCCTTTCAAATGACTAAGCATCTTCACAGGTCTTCCACCTCCAGTCATTCCATTTTAGGGGCTTTTCTAATAGTGCCATTTGCCTTTGGAGATTGATTTTTCTAGCTTCACCTTTGCCAACTCCTGATGGTCACAACCTTCCTGTTTGTACAGAAAATGATAGGTACGGCAGCAGAGTTGTCCTTATATGTGTATGCATGACCTCTAGTGCGACTTTCTGCAGGAAGAAGCTAACTGGAGCAATTAGATAGCATATTAGCCTCTAGTTTCTTTTTCATTTTTATCAGACATATTGCAAATTTCTCTCATTCCTCTTCCGTTAGACCCAAAGGATTTTGTTAAAACATCTAAGATTTTAATTGCACCTTATCTTCCTCCCTGTGTTAGGTGTAAGTGCTGGCAAATTAGGAAGCTGTCCGTACTCATGGCTATATTCATTGTAGCCATTCTTATTGGCTATGTGTACACTAGAGAGCTTTGTTGACAAAACTCGCAGAGCATCTATGCACAATATGCATTTTGTTGAGTCTGTCAACAAAACTCAGCACTTTTGTCCATAGTGTTCTGCCTGTCTGCAATGAGGAATAATGCTTTTGTTAACAGTTTCTGTCAACAAAAAAGCCATGTAGATGCTCCGGGGGCGGGGCTGGGGGTGCCCTCTGTCAACAGACAGGGCTTTTGGGTCACGGGGTAGCCCTGTCTGCTGTGCTTCTGGTCAGATTTTCTGTCGAGAGAGGGCTCACTTTTTGGATCCACTTTTGTGTGGATGCACTCTGTCGACAGAAGTTTTGTCAGAAGATATCTTCCAAAAATAACTTCTGCTGACAGATCACTGTAGTGTATACATAGCCATTGTCTTTATCTAGTTTGGCAACCGCTTCACAGTTTGTCCTTAATAGGCTCTGAAGAAGTGTCAGTTTTCACAGGGGGTGCAGTGCAACAGGGTGTGGAATATTGTTCACTACTATCTTTGAGGTGGCTCTGGTCAGTCACCATCTTCTGACATCTTATCTAGTAACTATTTGCAGATATTACAGGAGCACTTTACCTATTAAACTAATGATTTCAGATGACTTAATTGCTGGGTGCCCAACCTGAGTCACTTTGATGGAGTAAAACAAAAAAGCAGTCTTCTTCTGTCCCAAGAAAGCTCATCACCTAATAAATTATTTTGTTAGTCTTTAAAGTGCTACATGACTGCTTTTTTGTTTTGGTAAAATACAGACTAACACACCTATCTCTGTGTCACTATTCGATGGAGTAAGATTTTCAGATGACTGGCATCTAACAGACATAAGCTACGTCTACACGTGAAGCCTACATCGAAGTAGCTTATTTCGATGTAGCGACATCGAAATAGGCTATTTTGATGAATAACGGCTACACGTCCTCCAGGGCTGGCAACGTCGATGTTCAACATCGACGTTGCGCAGCACCACATTGAACTAGGCGCTGCGAGGGAACGTCTACATGCCAAAGTAGCACACATCGAAATAAGGGTGCCAGGCACAGCTGCAGACAGGGTCACAGGGCGGACTCAACAGCAAGCCGCTTCCTTAAAGGGCCCCTCCCAGACACAGTTGCACTAAACAACACAAGATCCACAGAGCCGACAACTGGTTGCAGACCCTGTGCATGCAGCATGGATCCCCAGCTGCAGCAGCAGCAGCCAGAAGCCCTGGGCTAAGGGCTGCTGCACACGGTGACCATAGAGCCCCGCAGGGGCTGGAGAGAGAGTGTCTCTCAACCCCTCAGCTGATGGCCACCATGGCGGACCCCGCTATTTCGATGTTGTGGGACGTGGATTGTCTACATGTGCCCTACTTCGATGTTCAACTTCAAAGTAGGGCGCTATTCCCATCCCCTCATGGGGTTAGCGGCTTCGATGTCTCGCCGCCTAATGTTGATGTTAACATCGAAATAGCGCCCAACACATGTAGCCATGACGGGCGCTATTTTGAAGTTAGTGCCACTACTTCAAAGTAGCGTGCACGTGTAGACACGGCTATAGAAATGTAAAAATTTTAAGGTGATTTAAATTGGGCACCAAAAAGTGAGAGAACCAAAATCGCTAACTTCTGGAAATTGTAGCCTGTGTCTTTATATGTCTGTTGTACAACGCCACAAATGTTGTTGGATCTTAACAAACATTAAATAGGAGTAATACAATTCTATAGAAAAACGTTAGTGTTGTTAAAATAGTTTATCAAAGGAATTATGAGTTGAAAATGAGTTGATTCATGTAATTTCTTTCCCTGCCACAATTTAGTTTGTGATGAGAACCTTTGTCCAATGCCTCTTCTGAACTGCACAGCTGACATGCAACTTGTGAAAGAAAAAGTACTTGGACAGTGTTGCCCAGACTGGCACTGTGGTAACTATTATTTGTTCTTCTACTAGTTACTTATTCACACAAGTTAAGATCTTTGTACTGAAACACTTCTGTTGCTCTCTTTTCAGAATGTAGCTGTGAAAATTTTACTATGCCAACCTGTAAAGTGGTAAGAATTTTCCTTTAGATATTCGCTACAAGTTGAACCTCTCTAGTCTGGCATCCTCAGGACCTGACCGGTGTCAAATGACAGAATTTGCAAGATCACAAGAGGTCAATATTGTCTAGCAGAACCACTGTTTACTGGCTCTTAGAGGACATTTAAGGGTATATTACAGTTAAATAACAGCACAGAACACACAAAGCCAGGGCTGGTGGCTGTAAACAAACTTTCTGGGACCACAGGAAACTTGGCCACACCCATGATAAGCAGTCATCCATCTAACTAAAATCATGCCAGATTATGGATGTTGCTGGATGAGAGAATACTGGACTAGAGAGGTTTAACCTGTATTACAGTATTTTAATTCCCATTTTTCTTATTGTGTATATTGCTTCTGTCCCTTCTTTGAACTTGTTGTCATAGTCTATGGGATTGGGATGACCAATAATGTCTATATTTGCCAGTACATGGATTATAAAATGGGGATGTGTTGGAGCACTGTCCCCCATCTTCCAAATCCAGTTTGCAACCTCCTGTTGTAAATCCTGGGTTGCTATCACCAATCCACTGAAGAAGC
This sequence comes from Carettochelys insculpta, assembly GCF_033958435.1. Taxonomy (NCBI): domain Eukaryota; kingdom Metazoa; phylum Chordata; order Testudines; family Carettochelyidae; genus Carettochelys; species Carettochelys insculpta. The sequence goes on along the minus strand of NC_134137.1, from coordinate 303,942,600 downwards.
TTGATTTTTTTTAACGCATACCCAATTGAAAGGAAGAGAATCTAATCTTATTTTGTTCAACACTGACTAGGATCTACATTTTAAAATTATATGTTACAAAAATTAATTTTTGTTATTGAAAGAAATCAACTTAATGAACATGCTTCTTATCTATATGAATGTTGGCTTGTTTTATTAACTATATATGCTCCCTCTTAAAGTTATCAAAGTTCTTTGACTTCTATAACATAGGAGAGTTGAGGTCTACCATCCCCTTCTCTCATTTTCTATTTTTTTTTAAGCCACAATAGTTTTTATAACCTGGAAAGTGCATGATAACAAATGATGTAACTCTGAACTATCACTGTGGTGAAAGGCATATATCACCATCACATTCACTCCTCCCTATGTATAGAGCCCTGCAGGGGTACAAAGTTTATATCCAAGGATGTGATCATCCATAGCAGCTGTCTCTGGTCTCTGTTTTGTGCCTTGGAGCATGCGAGCCACTTGCATGCATGCGCATGACCAGGGGGAGCTGCTGTTGAACCTGCTGCCTATCCCTGTAGGCAGGCCTGGGCAGTACAGCCATGCCAGAGGAGCTGACGGGACGGGGCGCTGGCTCTTGTGAGCAGCAGCCTGACATGCTTTCACTGCTGCAGTTCCTGGTAGAACTCTGCAGCTCCATGCATGTCCACTACGTATCCACAGATATCCTCATCTGCTGATATAAATTGTGTATTTGCGCAGGAATCTGTAGATGGGGAGTATGTAATATGGATATAATGCAAGGAATGTAATGTGGATCATAACAGGCCAACTTCTGAGCCAATTGCAAGGGAAGTGTGGTAGTATAGTATTTTGACAATACATTAAAGCCACGGACAAGGTTTCAGGGCTTCCAAAGTGATATTTTGTCACTAGAAATATCTTTATTAATGCAATAACCAGGATTTGCCTCTACAAAGTATATCCAAAATAAAGGAAATACAGATTTTTTAAAAAACGAATCAATTAAATCTGAGACAGGAAGGATGAGGTAGTATTTTTTATCAGACCGTCTTCTGCTGGCAAAAGAGGCAAGCTTTCAAGCTCCACAGAGATCTTCATGTCAGTATTAATTAAAACTACAATTTTTCAGGAAGAAGGGTGCTTTGGAAAATGGGATTTTATTTTGAATGAACCCCGACTACACTGCTGTTTTTCTTTCAAAAGACTCTCTTTCAAAAATGTTATTATGCAAATGAAGCATGAGATATGTAAACCTGCACTTCATTTGCATTTCAATTTGCCTCATTTGCATTCCCCTTTTGGAAAGGGACTGTAATGTAGATGCAGCCCTGCTGTCATTTGTAAAGGATTCTGTTTTTCTCTTTCTCCAAGTTTAGGCTGGTGTGGTGCCAGTGGCTTTGTATGCTTTCAGAGAGGGGTGCCTCCTGCAAGCCTTATAAGTTGAGTTTGATGTGTTTGACACTGAAACTGTTTCTTACTATGCAGGGAGAAGTTCAAAGAATAGATGGCAGCATTTACAGTGCTTGTGGATGCATGCAGTATATCTGTGGTAATATTTTTCTTTTTCCTTTTATTGATTTTTGTTTTACAGAAGAAAAGCACACAGCAATGCAGGAACGGGCCCATACTGGCCTTCTAAAAAGGAAACACTAAAATGACTTTATATCTATGGTTTATAATATCTAAACATTAATTCTAAAGATAGAAGTTTAAGGGTGCAAGGCTACAGTTTTGGTATTTCCAGATGAGAAGTTTATATAATTAGATTAGCACAGCGTTAAATATTAGAGAAATGCTGATAATATGAAGATTTACTTCAGCCTCAGACCAGGAATATAACTGACATTACATTTAATCGCTTTTCAGAGAGGGAGGTGAAGCAATGTTATATTGTAGGTTTTATTTTCCCTCCAAATACTAGGAAAGTCCCCATCCTATACAGTTTAAAAATTAAATTTCAAATCATGTGTAAAACAGACAAGAATGTGTCACATATGGTGGATACTGGACTACCAACCCTAAATATGGGGTTAGTGAATGGTAAAAAATCTCACACACATTCCATCTGTCCTGGGGCAGAGGAGGTTACTTGAGAAATGTTTGATCAGACTGAAGGTGAATATATTTTTCGAAGATAGGAGGTTAAGGGAGAAGATCCCAGGCCTGAAAAATGTCCCCTCCCTCACTGAATGGGTTAGGAGGGACATTATAGTGGTGGTTGGAGACTGTCTTCTGAGGGGGACGGAGGCGCCCATCTGTCGTCCTGACATTTCATCTCGGGAGGTGTGCTGCCTGCCGGGGGCCCGTATCCGAGATGTTACGCAGGCATTGTCGAGGATTATCTAGCCCTCTGACTACTATCCCATGCTTCTCATCCATGTGGGCACTAATGATACTGCGAGGTGTGACGCTGAGCAGGTCAAGAGTGACTTCAGGGCTCTGGGGGCACGGGTCAGGGAGTTTGGGGCGCAGGTGGTATTCTCCTCAATCCTGCATGTCAGAGGTAGGGGCCCAGGCAGAGACAGGTGTATCCTAGAGGTGAATGCTTGGTTGCGTAGATGGTGTCGCCAGGAAGGCTTTGGTTTCTTTGACCACGGGATCCTTTTCTGGGAAGGACTGCTAGGCAGAGATAGCATTCACCTTTCGAGGAGGGGGAAGACCGTATTTGGACATAGGCTGGCTAACCTAGTGAGGAGGGCTTTAAACTAGGTTCGACGGGGGCAGGGGAGCAAAGCCTGCAGGTAAGTGGACAGCATGAATACATGAGAGATGAATTTGAAATGGGAGGGAGTATGGGCTACACTGGGAGAGTAAAAAGAGGGCCAGGGCAAAACTGGGAGGCAAGACCAAATCAATGTCTGAGATGCCTATATACAAATGCAAGAAGTATGGGAAATAAGCAAGAAGAATTGGAAGTACTAATAAATGAATACAACTATGATATCGTTGGCATCACAGAAACTTGGTGGGATAATACTCATGATTGGAATATTGGTATTGAAGGGTACAGCCTGGTTAGGAAGGACAGGCAGGGAAAGAAGGGAGGAGGTGTTGCCTTGTACATTAAAAATGTACACACTTGGACAGAGGTAGAGGTGGACGTAGGAGATGGATGGGTTGAAAGTCTCTGGGTTAGACTCAGAGGAGTAAAAAACAAGGATGAGGTCCTACTAGGAGTCTACTACAGGCTCCCTAGCCAGGTGGAAGAGGTGGATGAGGCTTTCTTTAAACAGCTAACAAAATCATCCAGGGCCCAGAATTTGGTGGCGATGGGGGACTTCAACTATCGAGGTATATGTTGGGAAACTAATACAGCAGGGGACAGACTGTCCAATAAATTCTTGGATTGCATTGCAGACAACTTTTTATTCCAAAAGGTTGAAAAAGCTACCAGAGGGGAAGCTGTTCTAGATTTAATTTTAACAAATAGGGAGGAAATTATTGAGAATTTGAAAGTGGAAGGATGCTTGGGTGAAAGTGATCATGAAATCATAGAATTCACAATTCTAAGGAAGGGTAGAAGGGAAAACAGTACAATAGAGATAATGGATATCAGGAGGACAGATTTTGGTAAACTCAGACAGCTGGTAGGTAAGGTCCCATGGGAAGCTAAACTGAGGGGAAAAACGGCTGAGGAGAGTTGGCAGTTTTTCAAAGGGACATTATTAAGGGCCCAAAAGCAAGCTATCCCACTGTGTAAGAAAGATAGAAAACATGGCAAAAGACTGCCTTGGCTTAACCAGGTGATCTCACATGATCTCAAAATAAAAAAGGAATCGTATAAGAAACGGAAACTAGGACAAATTACAAAGGACGAATATAGGCAAACAACACGAGCGTGCGGGAGCAAGATTAGAAAGGCTAAGGCACAAAATGAGCTCAAACTAGCTACAAGCATAAAGGGAAACAACAAGGCTTTTTACAAATACATTGGTAACAAGAGGAAGACTAAGGAGAGGGTAGGGCCATTGGTCAGTGAGGAGGGAGGAACAGTAACAGGGAATTTGGAAATGGCAGAGATGTTTAATGATTTCTTCGTTTCGGTCTTCACTGAGAAATCTGAAGGAATGCCTGACAGAGAATGCTAGTGAAAAAGGGGTAGGTTTAGAAGTTGAAATAAGAAAAGAACAAATTAAAATTTACTTAGAAAAATGAGATGTCTGCAAATCACCAGAGCCTGATGAAATGCATCCTAGAATCCTCAAGGAGCTGATAGAAGAGGTATCTGAGCCTTTAGCAATCATTTTTGGAACATCGTGGGAGACGGGAGAGATTCCAGAAGACTGGAAAAGGGCAAATATAGTACCCATTTATAAAAAGGGGAACAAGAATAACCCGGGAAACTACAGGCCAGTCAGCTTAACTTCTGTGCCAGGAAAGATAATGGAGCAGGTAATTAAAGAAATCATCTGCAAGCATTTGGAAGGTGGTAAGGTGCTAGGGAACAGCCAGCATGGTTTTGTTAAAAACAGATCATGTCAAACCAATCTAATAGCTTTCTTTGATAGAATAACAAGCCTTGTGGATAAGGGAGAAGCGGTGGATGTGGTATACCTAGACTTCAGTAAAGCATTTGACACGGTCTCACATAATATACTTATCAACAAACTATGCAAATACAACTTAGATGGGGCTACTATAAGGTGGGTGAACAACTGGCTGGATAACCGTACCCAGAGAGTAGTTATTAATGGTTTTCAATCCAGCTGGAAAAGTATAACTAGTGGGGTTCCGCAGGGGTCTGTGTTAGGACCGGTTCTGTTCAATATCTTCATTAACGATTTAGATGTTGACATAGAAAGTACACTTATGAAGTTTGCAGATGATACCAAGCTGGCAGGGGTTGCAACTTCTTTGGAGGATAGGGTCATAATTCAAAAGGATCTGGATAAACTGGAGAAATGGGCTGAGGTAAACAGGATGAAGTTTAATAAGGACAAATGCAAAGTGCTCCACTTAGGAAGGAACAATCAGTCTCACACATACAGAATGGGAAAGGACTGCCTAGGAATGAGTACAGCAGAAAGGTATCAAGGGGTTATAGTGGACCACAAGCTAAATATGAGTCAACAGTGTGATGCTGTTGCAAAAAAAGCAAACATGATTCTAGGATGCATTAACAGGTGTGTTGTGAACAAGACACGAGAAGTCATTCTCCCGCTCTACTCTGCGCTGGTTAGGCCTCAGCTGGAGTATCGTGTCCCATTCTGGGCACCACAGTTCAGGAAGGATGTGGAGAAATTGGAGAGGATCCAGAGGAGAGCAACGAGAATGATCAAAGGTCTAGAGAACATGACCTATGAAGAAAGGCTGAAAGAATTGGGCTTGTTTAATTTGGAAAAGAGAAGACTGAGGGGGGACATGATAGCAGTTTTCAGGTATTTAAAAGGGTGTCATAAGGCAGAGGGAGGGAACTTGTTCTTCCTTGACTCTGAGGATAGAACAAGAGGCAATGGACCAAAATTGCAGCAGGGGAGGTTCAGGTTGGACGTTAGGAAAAAGTTCCTAACTATCAGGGTGATCAAACACTGGAACGAATTGCCAAGGGAGGTGGTAGAATCCCCATCACTGGAGCTATTTAAGAAGAGGTTAGATAGATGGCTTTCAGGGATGGTCTAGAAAGTGCTTGGTCCTGCCATGAGGGCGGGGGGCTGGACTCGATGGCCTCTCGAGGTCCCTTCCAGTCCTACTCTTCTATGATTCTATGATTATTGGTTTAAAAAAAATGCATTGTTCCTGGAAGAGAGGGAGAAGGTGGGGGAGCACATACCCAGAAATGCTAACCCTGGGTTCCTTTTTCTTCACAGATTTGTTGTATCTAATTGGTTAGCCAGGAGGGAGGGATAAGAGCCAATTGGCTCCTGTGTCTCCTCCCTAATATATCTAAACTTTTCTTTCACCTTTAGGGCCATGTCTAGATTACAGCAATCTGTCAAGAGAAGTTGCTATTGGAAGATATCTTCCGATATAACCTCTGTTGACAGATTGCGGCCAAACTGTCAAGCAGGTTATAAAAGTGATCCCCTCTGTTGACAGAGAGTGGTCGGACTGCCCAGCCACTCTACTGGAAAAGCAGCCAACCAGAAACACAGCAGACAGGACTGCCCGGTGTCCTGGAAATCCTGTCTGTCGACAGAAGGGCCCCCTGAAACGTCCAGACTAGCTTTTTGTCAACATATCTCTGTTGACAGAGGTTTTATGCCTCATGGGGAGTGAGAGAAATCTGTTGACAAAAGTTTTGGGTTCTGTTGATTTACTGTTGGCAGAACACCTTGGAAATCTGGACGCTCCATGGGTTTTGTTGATAAAACCCTCCAAAGTAGACTTAGCCTTGGGGCCCTCTTGCCTTTTCTTGCATTTACAGTTTCTTTTCAGCTTATGGTTTGTAGTCATTATGGATAAAAGCTAAAAGGGGTTGTCCCAGGAGTAAATGAGACCTGGGATTTTTTGCTGCTGGGACTTGTGCCTGTAGGAAGAGCAGGCCTGCAGTCTTTGCAGACCAAGGTCTCCCGCTTGGTACAGTGTTCTGTTCGTAGGGCAGGAAGTGAGGACAAGAAGTTTTAGATGTGAGCTGATTTCGAACAGGTAGGCTGAATGATCTACCCTGGGTTCTTGTTTGTAGGGTGGGAGCCCTGTAACACCTTGTGTTGGACCATATGTGAGATGGGTGGGTTTATACCTCCCATATCCAGTTATAAGCTAATAAAGTTGCAGGCTGTTGCTTAAAATCCATCACAGGTTGCATCTACACTACAAACTAAAATCAGTTTCATTAAAATGGATTTCTTAATGCTGGGTTTGATTCATTCAATTTTGAGCATCTTCACCTTCCCACATGCTCCCCAAAGAATTGACTTACTGCTGCCACACACCAAATCAAGTTTAAATCGAGTGCTGTAGCAGTGTATTGTGGGAACCTATCCCACAGTTCCATGAGCCCCATAGCATTCAGGCCCCTCAAGTAGATGTGGGTATATGACATCTTCCCACATTTCTTTCCCCTCTTTCCCCTGCTGTGTTAAGTATGTTTAAGTAGACATGAGTGCTGCACTGCAACTTGAATGAATCATTGAAACAGTTACAGCTCAGGGCGGCTAAAAGACCCTAGACTACAGCCAGGTTTGGACCTGCCAAAAAAGACCTCAGAACAAGAATATTCCCTGCTGCAAGCCTTACTTTGAAAACTGGTGATTGTATCGCTACTACATTATCTTCATTGAAACATGTACAGCTCAGGGCAGCTGAAAGACCCCTGGCTACAGCCAGCCCCTGAAAATCACGACCCTCACTGCATGCAAGCTGCCTGGCACCTTGTGCAGCATGTCCTTTTATTGGTTCGGGGTCAAGCCACGTCATGTGGCTAGGCACGGGAAAATTCCAGACTGCATGGTGCCTCCAGGGGGAGGGAAGTGAGGGGAAGTGGGGGTCAGGACAAAATGTAAGCAGCTGAAAAGCAGTTTCTCATCCAAGCATGACCTCTACCCACAAACTAGCTGCCATGTGATGCAGGTGAGGGAAAGTTCCAGAATGCATGGCACCTCTTGGGGATGGAAGGGAGGGGATGTGAGGGGCAGGACAACATGTAAATGGCTGAAAAGAAGTTTCTTATCCTACCAGACAAGCATGTCCCCCACCTACAGCCTAGCTGATACATAGTATGGGGGAGCAGTGGCTGGTGCCAGGCAATGCAGAAAAAAAAGGCAGCCTACAGGGGCTTTACACAGAACTGTGAACCCCACAGCTGTGCTACTCACAAAGAAAAAGAAGATTTTTCAGCTTCTCATGACCATACAGCCACGGGCTCCCAGGTGCCGAACTGAAACAGTCTTCCTGTTGCCTATTTCCTCCGAACCTGAGAGCAGTGGAGATGGAAGAGGCCCAAGTGGAGAATTGTGGGAATTGTGGGGCACATATGGCACACATCTGGAGGCTAATAAATTCAATTTAAAGACATCACACTTCCTCACTACCTTTCATTTGGAATTTTAAATTCGAACTGAATGCTGCACCCGTCAGGTTATTACAATTTTAGGATTTCTATAGTATGTCTATTTTAGTGCTCCATAAATCGAGCTAATGGAATTTACAATGAGGACGGGCACATGGAAAGATTGGGCTAACTGACTTAAAATCGATTTTATCTGATAGTATAGACACAGCCACAGTGTCCTTTCAGTTTCCCTGCCTGTCCTGAGCAGTGTTCCTCATGCTTGGGAAGAGCATGTTGCCTCCTGCCTAGGAACCCCACCACAACTATATAGAGACATCCACATGTAGCATATTTTAAGTGTAGTGGGCAATTTCAGAATTAGTTTTGGTTGCCACAGAACTCTGTCAAAGTCAGTGGGATTGCACTGGGTGTAACAGAACACAGGGTTTGTTCCTCAGACGGGAAGTCAAGGGGCTTGCTCGGAACAGGCCCTCCTCGCAGTAGTAAACTTCAAACTTGTTACGAAGTGCAGGATTTGGCCCCAGTTTGAATGAGATTCTGTTAATTTGCTTAATAGAACACATTTTCCTAATGACCGCACTTCTTTTTACGATCATTTTTAGAAAAGGATGATGTATGTGTATTCCAAGAAGTAACTGTGCTGAATCCTGGACAATCTATGATTCAGTATTTGGATGAAAATCTTTGTTACACAGTACACTGTTTGCAAGGAAAAGATCCCAGTACCGGATATCATGCCATGGATTTCACAGTTGTGAACTGTTCCCAACAATGTCAGGCGGTGAGTGTTCTTAAAATGCAATTCTGATGTGACTTGTGAGCAAATATGTCTTAGTTACAGATTTATAATAACTGATTATAGAGGAAGCTTAATAGTAAGTCTGCTCAGCAAGTAGAATAAAAACAACTTGATGACTTGACTTAATAGCAGTACCCTTGCTTATGGAAAATATTGCTTTACTGAGCTTTTTTTTTTATTTAACTGGAGCTACACTACAGAGCTGTCTCGACAGAAGAGGCCTTCTGTAGACAAAACTAGAGAGTGTCCACACTGCAAATTCATTCTGTCGAGAATCTGTAGAAAGAATGCAGCAGTTTTCCTAGCAAAGTTATATCTTGACTGTACAAAGCATAGGACCTCTGTCAACATGTTCTGTTAACAAAAAATAGTGTGCACGCTTGGGTTCGGGGGGGAACCTCTGTTGACAGAGGGGGCTTCCGGTTCACCGGGCTGCCCTATTTGCAGAGCTTCCAGTTGACTGTTCTGTTGACAGAGGACTGGGCAGTCTGGCTGCTCTTTGTCAACAGAGGGCGTTGACAGGGGGAGCTTGTGTTAGGTGTGGACGTTTTCTGTAGACAGAGGTTCTGTCAGGAAATATCTGTTGACAGTGATTTCTGTCAACAGAACTATGCAGTGTAGACACAGCTTTTAAGTTTTATAAACACATTTTTCATTTTTAAGTTCTGAATCTAACAGGAACAAAGAGGGTGTTTTCAAATTGCAAATCTATGTTTTTTAAAAATAATAGTTACATAGCAAAAAGTTATAACCTGCAGAAGCAAAATGTGCATTTATTTTAGCAGGCTGTGTGTGAAGACTGCACAAGAAACTAGAGAAGCAGCAACTGGATACAGTATTCCCCACTGGGATTCCAGTTCAGCGGGAATGATATTTACACTCAGTTTCAGCATCTTCACTCCATAATAGATGACACACAAGACAAATTTCATTGCCTACAGTGATGACTGTACAGCACACAGCAGATATACTTTGCCTGTTCTACTGTTCAGGAAATACAATAGTAAATGGTAATTCCAGCCTACCCCTATTAATATTGGGGAATCTGGCTGGGGATTAGGCTGCAAATGGCTTGCAAGTTACCAGTAGAAATGGACTTAAACTGCAAAATTTCAGATATGGATTGATACTTACCTGCCTTTTGAAAGTTCATGGAGTATTCAGATCTGAGGTCCTGGTTAGATCCCTTTTGGGAGGGCTTGTGTACATGGTGCTTCAGGCTGGATTATGGAGCTGTGATTTGCAAAGTTCTTCAAAAGGTGCAGGAACTAGATACCTTTTAGTCCAGGGGCTACATGGGGCATTTAGAATGCTCTATAAATCTCCTGTGGTCTGATCTGTTGGCCTGTGTGGACAGCCCTTAGTTGTACAACATTTAACCTCTTAAATGTAGAAGCTATCTTGTCTCTGCTAAAGCATTTTAAACCATTCATATAATTCGTGTAATTACATTTTCTCATATATGAACATTATGTCACTTGGGAGTAGGACAGCTGCAGTGCATTCTGCATTAGGTTATTCTTGAAGACCATTCAGAAACTTCAGCTTCTATAGGAAGGAAACACTGCTCAATTATTTTGTGAGGCTTCCCCTATAAAGTATATGTGTTTCCCATCGTGTATAGGAAGCTGGCCAGTTTGTTTCCTGGGAGTATAGATGTTGGTCTACAGTGGTTGCCAGTTAAAAGGTTCTCTGTGAGCGTCGCAATATGAAGAACTTTTAAAATCTGAGTCTTGTGTATCTCATAAGCTAGGGATAATATCCTCACCCCTGCTCCACCCCATTTAGGCAAGATGAAAGTTCTAGAGCTGTGCAAAAAGGTCCTAAAAGCCCAGTGTTCAGTCAATGGAAAATTCCCTTTTAAATCTGTCTTCCAGGAACTCTGTCATAAACCCTTGCATAGTGGGTGTGCCAGGAGGCATATATATAGGCCGCAGGAGTGTGTCAAGTGCAGGGCCATAGCATACAGCACTGTGGAGATTATGGGTAGTGCCGCAAACCATAGAATGTCCCTGGTAGGATGCCATAATTTAAATTGGCCACCAGGAATGTATAAATTATTCTGGGGTCTCAGAGAAGCTCAGGGATGGAAGGTTACCAAAGTGGCTTAAAATCATCTTAGTCCACCTTCTTAAAAGGCTGAGAGTTCTGTTATCCTCCTCTTAGGTTAGGTGTACACTAGACACAGAAGTTGACTGCAGATACACAATTTTAGCTATGCCAATTACACAGCTCAAATCAATTTATCCGTGGTTGACTTCCATGTTTGTCTACATGGGAGAAGGTTGATGGGAGTGTTCTCCTTCCAACCTTTCTTATTCCTTGCCTCTTGCAATGAGCACAGGGGTCAACTTTGACTCCAAGAGCATCATGTCACATGTGTGTGAAGTCAAACTCTGGAAGCTCTTCCGTGGTATTGTATCTGCAGCCTTACAGCCAGAAAAGTCTCAGTAGAGAGCTGTTCCCTTTTCTAGCTGTTTTGACAACCTCCCTCTTTAGCTTTCCAGGGCACAATAAAACCTCATGGGGTTGCTTAGGCCCTTGTTTGAGAAAGTTTGGCCTGAGTGGGTTGAATTTCTTTTGTGGTTTCTTTGTAGGGAGTGGAAGAGGATGATTTTTGTGCAAATTAAAATTCTCTAATTTAGATGTTAGTCTGCAGTGTGCACATATTGCACAAATTAATGTTACACATATTGCACAAATGGCATGGGGATACTATCCATTTTCCTTATGGGATGGGATTCCTAGTCCATGGTGCCACTTATTCTTTTAATAAATGATGCATTTTCTCTTGTATTTGATCCCCAGCTTTCTTTCATAGCTGCTTATCTTTATTGTTGCAATCTTATGTTGCAGATGTAAAAAAGTAAATATATCTCACCAGAATAAATTCCTATATTGTCTGATTGTTTTGCTACACCATGTTTTAATGATCAAAGTGAACTTCATTCATGTAAATAAGAATATAGAAAGATTCAAAGAACAGGCAGAGAGCATATGGTTCAACATAAAATTCTAAATGTACGTTACATCCCAGAAATCAAGCTGATCTTAAATTAAAACATCAGATTATGTCCCTGCCTAACACCCTGGGGAATGTGGATGTAGATTCAGATTTAAACTTTATGGCTTAGGACCATCTCCACTGGGCGAGAACACAGACAAGTACCCTTGCCCCAACCATGACTAGGAACCTCTATAGTAATAAAATAAGGTTCATGTATATTTTTTTTGCTTTTTTTAACAGCATCAAATATACATTCCTTCTTCCAGCCATCATGTTTGTTGTGGAACCTGTCAAAATGTGTCTTGTGCTTTCTATACTGAAAATGGAACAGTATCTGTTTATAAAGTAAGTGCCTCTGGACAGCTGGAGAAAATAATAATATGTAGCAATGTGCCTAAAAGTTAGCATTGCAATGCCTAAGTCCCTTTGTGGAGCTACTTATTGGCACCCAATTTTCAGGAGTGCAGAGTACCCACAACTTCAGCTGAAGTCAGTGGGAGCCCTCCTGAGAATCAAGCTCCCTAAGGGTATGTCTATACTAGACCAATAAAGTTGAACGCAGATATGCAATTCTAGCTACATCAATTGTGTAGCTAAAATCAAACTATCTTTGCTCAGCTAACTTGTCTGTCTGTACAAGGGAAGATTAAGAGGAGAGTTTCTCCCTTCGACCTCCCTCACTCCTCCTGTCTTGCAAGGAGTACAGGGTTGACTGTGACCCCTAAGAGCTCAATTTCGTGTATCCAGACTAGATGCGTGAAATTGAACCCCTGAAGATCGACCCTGAGTGGGTTGATCTTCTGTGTTAGTGTAGATAAGCCCTCAGGGACACTAGAAATATTATTGGTGTAGGTAAAGCTTTTGTTCAAACACTTGACCATACATATATGGCAAATTTGTAAGGATGAACTGTAAGCAGAGGACTGGATTAATGATTTACCATTATGGTTTTGGTAGAGGCTCAGAGTCCAAAATAGGGGCTGCTTTCCAGGGATTTATAATAGTGATTCCTGTGCTGTATGCTTTTTGGAGAAGTTGTAAAGCATTTTGGCATCAATGATGTGGTATAGATGAAAGATGAATAATGTTAAGGAGATTAATAGTCATATGCTTCTGGAGCTCATGGTTCATGGACACCTGTAGGAAATCAAGAAGGGGTTTCTGGATTACCCCCTTCCAAAATGTATTCTGGGTTGTTGTTTTTTTGGCTGGGGGTGGAGAATTATTTTTGGCCTCCTTCCTCTGAAGCATCATAGTTAATTGGAGATGAGATTGGATGGGCCAGTGCTCTGAAGTGGCACTGAGCAGTCTGTCTCTCACATGCTTAGCCGGCTCTTGCACACATGCTCAAGTTCCAGCTGATAGATTGGGATGGAGTTCTCCCACAGGCCACATAGTCAGGGACCGAGGGGATCTTTCACCTGCCTTTAGAGTTTGGAGTGTTGATCACTTGCTGGGATTATCTAGATATCTATATCTATATCAGTTCCCCATCATTTCAGGAGCTTCAGACCCAGGAGCATCTCTGTCCCTCCTATTCTCTTCCTGTGGACTGAGATGCTTTGGTCTAATTTTGGTTGTTTGGTTTAATGTGTGGGTGCTAGACAGTTTTGTGGTATGTAGGTCATCATCCTAGATGATCTTATGATTTCTTCCAGCCTCGAACTCTGTGACTCCTTGACTCTCACTCACATTGAGTCATAATTCAGCTTTCACTTTCAGTCATGGGGAAGTAAGTAGCACCAGCCTTTTTTCTCATGCTGGGTCTCCTTCTTTTGGCTGGTGCATTGGTGAGGCATAAAGTCTGGGTTCTATCTTAGTGGCTACATGTGAAAATAACACAGTTATAACTAAACGGTATTTTAGGACACGTCAGTGCTGCTGCACCTTGATATTTGTTCTGGTATTTTTGTTTTGTATTTGCAGGAGGGAAGCACCTGGGTCTCCAATTGCACCAAATATGAGTGTGCAAAGACAGCTGTAGGTGCTATGATACTGGGATCTAGTGTTGTCTGTCCCCCTTTTAATGAGACTGAATGCACAAAGGTTTGTATTTTGTGATGTAAATCATAATAACTAATCTTTTGTTTTGGAACTTTTTGAGCATTCATTTCAGAACTCTTATGGGTCTGACAGCCATATTACACCTTCTATAGAATGGTTATGCTAAAATAAAAATGGTAAGTAGCAACTTTTAAATGAGCATTTCATGGCCTCATTTTACAATTTTTTTGTTTCTTTTAGGGCTGTATCGTACATCCCAAACCATGCCCACTTTTAAAATGTTGTTTAATCAATACTAAGCCTGCTGCAATCTCAGGCCACGGCCACACAGCCAAGTAATTTTGAGATAACAGCTGTTGTTTCAAAATAACTTTGCTGTCATCTACACTGTGCAACTGCTATTTTGAAATAAATTTGAAATAGCAGGTCCCAGTGTCTTTTTTGTTAAAAAAAAAAAAAAAAAAAAAAAAAAGGATGGGCAGTACTCAGATGTCTCCCCACCTGCTCTCCCCAGCCAATCCCATGGTTGGGGCTTCTGAAGGGCCAGTTCTCAGTTCTGACAAGTACTGGACCAAAAAAATGCACTGGCAGGTGCATTATTTCAAAATTGGTAAACCTCATTGCAGGAGGAATAGTGCCTATTTCAAAATAACTTTAATAGTTATTTTGAAATAGGCTCTATCTTGAAATAAGCACTGTACGTGTAGACTATGTATTTCGAAATAGCTAAGTGCTATTTCAAAATAAATATTTGTGTGTAGCAGCCCTATTTCAGAATAGTTATTCTGGAATAGTTTATTTTGAAATAGGGCTGCTGTGCAGACATAGGCTATATCTACACTACCGGATACATTTGATTTTATTAAATTCGATTTTATAATGTTGGGTTTTATAAATTCAATTTTGAGTATCCTCACTTCCACACAAAGTCAAGTTAGTGCTGCCACACTGAATGGCTAAACATCAACTCTTGCAGCAATGCATTGTGGGAACCTATCCCACAGTTCCCTGAGCCCCTCATTCTGCACCCTTACCCCCAGGCTTTGCTGCACTCCAGCTGCCGGCAGTGCTCACCCTGCTGCCTGATGCCCAGGTCCCTGCACCTTGAGGGAGCCAGGACACTGACCAGTGTTTTCGGGAGCTGGGAACCAGGGACAGCAAGGATCCAGGTGCAGCAGCACCTTTCAGTTTCCTGGCTCCCACGAGTGATTTTGACCCAGATCCTTTTCTAGTGTGAATTTTTGTAACTCCATTGACTTCAGTGATAATACATCGATTTACACTAGATGAAGATTTAGCCCATCATGTTTTAAATATAATTGGGCATAGTGGGGCATTGCTTTGGGCACAGTCTTTTTTGAAATATTTGCATTTTCTTTTCCTAGAATGGAGGCACTGTACAGACTTACAATGATGGCTGCTGCAAGACCTGTAAGTGAAAAAAAAGCTGCAATACATGCTAGTTTGGCTTTGGTTTTGAAGAGCAGTTTTTAACTCAGTTGCTGGGACGTAAGGAAGGAAAAAAGCATGCAGTCCCCAAATCAAACAAAATTGTTATAGTTCTTTAACAACTGTTTATTGATAAATCTTGCTTCATATGGCTGCTGGTATGGTGATTTTTAACTTTATCCTTCTGGAGTATAACCAAATCTCTCCAAAGACAGCCGGAGGAAGATGAAAAGTAATTTCAGTTTAAATAATTAAGTTATTTTGTTGTTCAGATTACTCCAAAACTATACATAGACATATAAATATATATATAGTGTTCTTGATAAAGTGCAGAACAAATTTTCTAAAATTGATACTTATTTTGATTATATTTTGAAACAAATTGTATAATTTTGGCTTTATTCTGTTTTGTTCTTGTTCCTTTTTTGCAGTCAGAGCACGAGAATACAATTTTTTTTTAAATTGAAAAGTTAACTCTTTCCATTTCAGAAAAATACTTTTAAATCCAAAATATGAAAAAATTACAGGGTGTACAGCAAATAATTGATGGTGATAAAAAGCACAAGTCCAGACCATATGTACAATTGTACTAGCTAGTTATATATTCACATTCTATGAATGTGCATGGTTAAAACATATGAGTCCTTAATTATGTTTTAGGTTATATGGCAGAATCTGATGTCTTTTTACATCAGTGTAAAAATGGACTGTGAACAGAATTTGTTCCGTGTTTGCAGTTTTGAACTACAAAATGCTTTGTTATTTAGGCTGTGAATTCTAAACTACATAAGATAAAACTCTTGATTTTATATAAACAGCTAATAATAAATATCAAAAACAGAGCTGCTTGGAAAGCACATTTTTTCTTCTTTGGAATTAAAATTTTTCGGCAAGAATGTGATTTGAAATCCTCATTTTTTAAATGAGCTGTAATCAATAATATTGAATCAGAGCACACAGAAATAATTTTTCATTGCTTCTGTCATACTTGTGCCATTCAAAAGTACAATATGGTAGCTGCATATATACACCTGTATTATTTTTTAAAATATGCATAAAGGCATATTTTTGTCAATTAAAATTATACTTAGCTTGGATGGATACAAGGATTTTGAAAATCAATTTTTAGGAATGTGGATGAAATGCTGTTCTTTCATATACACATCAAAGAAGCCAGAAATGATCGTAGCTTAATGCAGCACTTTTTTCAGAAGGAAAACCAACCAACCAAAAATAATTTTAAACAACCCCTACACAAAAATTGTGCTTGAGTCTTTCAGAGGGGTTATTCTTTTACTAGTTTAAACAAAGTTGCAAAATATTTCACTGAAGCCATATAAATTGTGGGCGTATCATTTAGAGAATAAGACTAAAGTATTAATGGCTACAAATATGATCTGCCTTTTGCAGTAATCAGGAAAGATTTAGCTTTCACAATATTCTGTGGCCTCAGGAAAGGCATTGTTATACTTCAGAAATATTCGCTGAGATGGCTGCTAAGAACAAAAATACAATATATACAGTTACATGCTAATTTTTATTT
Source organism: Carettochelys insculpta (assembly GCF_033958435.1). Classification (NCBI taxonomy): domain Eukaryota; kingdom Metazoa; phylum Chordata; order Testudines; family Carettochelyidae; genus Carettochelys; species Carettochelys insculpta. The sequence goes on along the minus strand of NC_134137.1, from coordinate 303,925,856 downwards.
GTGTTTGTGTTTTCAAACTAAAAGCATGTGCCCTGGGGTAAAGCAGTTAAAAAGACAAATATAAAATAGAGCTTGCAACAACTGGGGGTTGTAATGGGAGCAAATAATCCTTTTGAAAAAAGCTTGATTAAGTGCATGCAAAGTGAGTTCATATATTTAATTCTTACCTTGCCATAGTTATGTGATACCCATTGCAAAAGTGTGTTATGCATGGAAATGCTGTTGAAGTTTTGTGTTAATCAGGACAGTACTAAGTCGAGGATGTTATCAGTGAGATTTTCAGCAACTGCAGAATTTCTAAATTTGGTAGATAAACAGGGAAGTTCATTTTTTTTAATCAAAAGAAAAATTGCAGTTGGCAGTGTAAGAATTAATGAAATGTCATTTGTATAAAAATGTTTTCATTTTACAAGAAACTTATTTCCTAATAATTCTGCCAGGTTCTGGATTGGGTGTATTACCCTTTGCCATTAGTCCTGTAGTGTCTACTGATAGTATAAATTGTGAACCAGGTATTATTATTTTTAATAATGTATTTTCTTCTTATATACCATAATCATTACTTGTAGGGATATGTTTATATTTGAATATCAATGTAATATAGCCAATGCCGTATTGGGATTGGGCCTTATACTGAGAGTTGCTTATCATCTGTAGTCTTCCATAGAGCAGAAATCCTCTGTCAGATTCCACTGCTCAGTGCCTCTCAGGATTAAGCCCATTAATTGTTGGAATGTGCTGTCTGCAATAGAGCAAAATGAACTATAGAACTTGTATGCAGTAGTAAGGTCAACATGGCTGCTTAGTGCATAGTGGGTGATGCTCTGTGGATCCACACCACTGCTTGACACGCACTAAATCACTGTTTAGACAAGCCCTTGCATAGCAACATGCATTTTGGCAAAAGAGTAACATGTTTAGTACCAACCAACCCGATCCTGATTCTGCACAGAAGTAGTTGGAGGATTGCATGCCCTCTATCCCTTGAGGCCAGACGATTCATGCTTTACTCCTGACATGCATACAAGATACCCACTGGAGCTGGGGCCACTCCATGGGGTTGCTCAGAGCTTGGCTGATCTTACCAAAGCGCTCAGCAACATATGTTCTGCCCTTCCTGTGGAGCAGGAAGGGGATTGTGTTGAAAGTGAAGAGGGAGTAGTTTCACTTACTTTAGATACTTAAAATGCAAAATGATGATGCGGTGACACAGTTAGACAGTAACTTCTGATTTGGTTGTGAAATTGATGTAGTGAAAGTATATTATTTAACAGATGCGGCTGGCACAAGTTGTTTTGCATCCTGTGGCAAGGGAATTTTGTGTAACTTTTTCATTTGTTTCAGTAGAAAAATTCACAAAAATCCATAACCTACAGAATTGTAATATTTTGCATAAACCTCTGTGTGCATTTGCTATTCCCAGTACAACTGTCTCCAGTTCAGGGAGTAATATTTGATACAAAATGCCCTGTATGCAGGGAGCAGGGGTGTGTACTTCTTGCTAAGCCTTCACAAAGCTGTGTCAGGCCTCTCCACAGTCAGTAATCTTGCACACTTGTCTGTGTGCTGGATATTTAAAGCAGGTTTATATTCTGATAGCCAGTTCTAGAAGTGTTTTAAAGTGCTGGGGTTATTTATTGTTTAAAGATTTTCAATACACCTTGAGCATTAAATTCAAGCTAGTTTCTCTTTTATGCACTTATTTTCCTAAGTCCAGCCTTAATATTGATAATATTCACTGGGTTTGTCTGCTATAGAGAGTCAATCTTCAAAAGCTTTGAAAGATAAATTTTACATAACACTAACATTTCAACACTTGTAGCCTCTTCATATGGTCTCTTGATTATGCTGATTAATGTTTTCATATATGGTATGCATAAAGTATAGCATTTTTTCCAGGAAATGTTTGTTAATATATTAATGGTTTGTCACTGCCTAATATTTTATATATGGAAATAATATTTTACCATATTATTAATTAAAAATGTAAGAATTAAATTATTACAGTTAATCTGAATTCTCTTTCCACATTTTAAAGAATGAATAAACACAGCATAATATACATATAATGAATAAACATTTTCTATATTTTATCAGGCAGAAAGGAGGAAAGGATTTGCCAGAAAGTGACTGTCAGAACAACTTTAAGAAAAAGTGACTGTATAAGTCAAAGGCCTGTAAGTATAGGAAACTGCTGCTTTTGTGTTTCATAATGGGCACGAGTCATACTAATAAAACAAGTATGGAAAAGAGTATTGCAGACATCAGTATACAACAAAAGTGCTGCTATCCTCTCATCAAGCAGACCTTTCACCCTGGAAATGTTGTTTTACTCCTAAGTGTGGGTAGAAATTAATTACTTCTGCCCGTACATGGCAGAAATGCTGAGCCCTTCTACATGTAATAACATCTGACTGCAAATGAAAAGTACACAATGTATTTCATTATCAGTGACATAAGCATTGACCTCTCTGTCATGAAATCACATCCCTAAAGAGGAGTTACTCAATAAAAAGAGTATAAATTCTTCCACTCAACAAATGATGGAAACTTGTTCTTCCTTAAAAAGCTCTCTGAGATAAATATTCTTCTCTCTTCCATGACAAATCTATCTAGATCATACATTCATGATTACCTTAATGGAGGTAACTTGAAAAGACCTCATACCTCTCTGCTTTGGTGAAGTTTCAAGTATAAAACCTTTTAGATACATGTGTGAATGTGGAAAAAAGGAGAAGTGGTGGACATAATTTAGCCTTCCAAAAAGCTTTTGACAAGGTCCCCCACACGAGGCTATTTAAAAAAAAAAACCTATGTAGTTACGGGGTGAGAAGCAAAGTACTGTCATGGTCAAAAGCTGGCTAGTGTGTAGAATGCAAAGAGTACACTTAAAGAGTCAATTTTCATCATCATGTCAAGGTAAGTATTCCATGCTTCCATATTAAGCCCTCTGGTGTTTGATATATTTAACAGTGATCTGGAAAAGAGTGTGAATTGGGACATAGCAAAGTTTCCAGCTGATAAAGGTATTTAGGTTAGTCAGGACCAGAAAAGACAGAAGTTCAGAGATCTAAACAGATTAGGTAATGGGCCAAAGGATGGCAAATGAAATTTAATGCAGGCAAAAGTAACGCAAAATGGAAGGAAAATTTAAGCTACTCTTACAACGTTCTAAATTAACTGTATGAGCTCATTGCAAACCTCTGCTCATTGCACAGTTGCAGTCAAGAAAGCTAACAAGATGTTAGGATGCATAAGTAATGAGCAGGAGAATAATCCCCAAAATATGGCTTTACGTGTGACCTATTCTGGAATCCTGTGTACAGCACAGTTCACCCCATCTCAAGGAGGAGAATAATTAAAGTACTTGGAAAATTTGCAGAGGAAGAGAGATTGAAATAAATGTGATTTTGTACATCATGAAGAAGACAAATAAGGTAGTCATGATAGACGTATATTCAAAAATGAATGGCACAGAGAAGGTGGATTGGGAGCAATTGATCTCACCATGACATAATAGAAGGACAAGGGGACATTCAATAAAATGAAAAAGTTGGATATTCACAACCAATAAAATAAATGCTTTTTCACATATTGTTCAATGAAGTTGTGGAACTCATTGCCACAGGAAGTTGTTGAGGTCAAGAACGTAGCACACTTCAAAAAGGGATTGGAGATTTATGTAGCTGTCACGAAGATACAGAGTTATATTGAAGACAAAATTTTAGAAGGGACACTAAAGCTTGTGCTTTAGAGCTTAAGCCCATCGATAACTGTCGCAGCTTGGGATGAGGACTAAGTGGGGGCAATCTGTTCCTCAGTTGCCTGTTGCAAAGTTTTAAGTTCATCCTTTGAAGTATCTGGTCCTGTCAGAGACAGGATACTGGATGGGGTGAATTACTAGTCTTAACCAATATGGCAATTCATATTCAAGATATCTATGGATGTTATTTCATGATCCCATGTACTGTACAACTCAGTATCAGCAATCTAATCGGCTCCAGCACAATAGCAGATCGGAAAACTGTTTATGTGCTGTAAGTATTGGATAAAATTCCAGTCCCATCGAAGTTAGTAAGGTGAGGATAACACCCATGCTAATATAGCTTTATTAGCTTTGTCTTCACTTGCAGTGGCATGTGGGTTATAAGTAGCTACATGCTGCCATGAAAAGTAGGCTATATCCACGGATGTGTAGCTACATGCAGCAGAGAAAGGGTCTGTCAGGGGAAGGCAGCAAGGAAATAGTAGGACATGACATTACTAAAAACGACACAGATGTTGGAGGCACAGGGTCAATCCTGGGGCTGGGGGCGCATCTGGCCTTGGCCTCAGGCTCAAAGGAGGCCTCAGATTTTGACACTTATTAATTTTTTGGCATTTGATAAGTTTCACAATGGGTGCGTCTACACTAGCTGGCGACTTCGAAGTAGCTGGCACAACGTCGAAATAGCATGCGTCACATCTACACGTGCCGTGCACTATTTCAACATTGAAATCGACATTAGGCGGTGAGGTGTTGAAATAGCTATTCTCATCTGAAGATGGGAATAGTGCGCTACTTTGACGTTCAGTGTCAAAGTAGGGCGTGTGTAGATGATCCGCGTCCCGCTACTTTGAAATCATGGGGTCCTCCATGGCGGCAATCAGCTGAGGGATTGAGACATGCTGTCCAGCCCCTGTGGGGCTCTATGATCACCACATGCAGATGTCCTTAAAGCACCACAGACCTGGATTTCCTGTGGCAGGAAGCTGAGAGCATGCAAGCAGCAGTACATGCACGTGCTAGCCCTGTACACTTTCCAGGGGCCCCGATCCGCACATTCACCAGCCATGGCAGCCAGCCAGCTCCCCCAGTGTGCCCCCAGGGCTCCCCCCCCGAGGGGACCCAGGCATCCCGGCAGCCAAATGGGGGGCACCAAATAAGCGAGGGGCCCTGCCTGGTCAGAGGCCGAGCTCTGAGACGTACTGGGGCTCTGGGGTGAAGAGGAGGTGCTCCACATGATGGGGAGCAACTGGCAGAATGCAGAAGTGTTTGTCTGACTGGCCGAGGGCCTGGCCACCTGGGGTCACCCTGCCCGCACTCCGGATCATGTCTGTAGTAAGGTGAAGGAGTTGCAGCAGAGTTACGCCCAGGCCCGGGAATTGGCCAGCTGGTCTAGGGCCACCCCTGCTGCTTGCCCCATTACAGGGAGCTCAGGGCCATCCTGGGCCCCTGGGACACCTCCTCCCCCTGGCCACCCTTGACACCATGGCCAACGAGCCCCAGCTGGCCTCGGAGCTGGAGTCCAGCCCAGAGGCCAGCCCCGCACCTCAGGGCCCACCCAAGGAGCCACGCCTCAGGATGGTGGAGGAGGAGGTCCAGCAGCATGGGGAGAGGGCTCCTCATAGACCTCCACTCCTGGAGCACCAGCCGGGCGTCCATCTACCGGGGTTTCCCTGACCGTGGCAGTGGATGGTCAGGTACATACCCCACAGGGCACACACCCCCGGGCCACAGGGCGGGGACACAAGACATAACTGGGAGCCCCACACATCCCCAGTGGACCCAGCCGCAGCATGGTCCAGGATGGCGGCATGGCCATCAGTGCCCGTCAGTACCCACTGGACAGCACTGTGCCCTAACCCCAGGGGCAGGGGGACCATGCAATGGGGACACCCAACAGGGACACCACACCCACCAACGGAGACGGAGACCCAGCACCCAAGGGGGGAGGGGGTGAATGGGCCACTGGCCAGGGCACAGTACTAACAGCCTTCCCCTCTCTCTGTCCCTCCCCCCAGCTGCACTATCCAAGGCCCCAGGCAGCCAGGCACCCTCTGTGGTCCCCGAGAGCTCACCAGAGGTCAGGCACTGCCAGCGCCCAGAGACACCTCCAAGGGCAGCAGGATGGGCATGCCACTGCCAAACCCAGTGGATCGCCCCTGTGGACCCCCAACTCCTGGTGGCTCTCTGGTGGCAGGTGGAAGTGGCTTAGGAGAGGCTCTGTTTTGACCAGGAGGAGTCTACCTGGTGCTGAGTGGTGTGGCAGGAATTCATGGGCATCTTCTGGGACATTGCTGGGTCGCTCCAAGAGGCTGTCGCCTGGCTCCCGCCCCTCACTGCCCCCTCCCGCCGCCCTCCCCACTGCTCCACCTGCTGCACCACCCGCCATGACGCCTGCCACCCCACCTGCCGTGCCGTCTGCTGCACCGCCTGCCAGCCCCCCCTGGACTGGAGTCCACTGGGGCTGAAGACTGACCGGTGAAGGCATCCTGGCCGTACCTACTGGTCCTCCTGACCCCCAGTTGACCACACCAGGGACCATGGACTTGGGAGGCTGCGACCCGTACCCGCTGGGGGTCGTGCCCCTCTACATCCACCCCAGATTGATTGGCCAATGGCCAAGCCATCCACTGGCCCCCTATTTATATATAGTTGTACCCCTTGTATATAGTTGTCCGCCTTTGTATATTGGTTCCAGTTTTTGTTGTGCACATAAGACAGTTCACTAGTTTTCAATAATCCACAGTTTTATTTTCCAAAGCACCTGAGATGTGTGCTTGCTGTGGGGATGGTGTGTAGGCAGTGGGGGCAGTGTGTGGGAGGCCCTCCAGGGAAGGCCAGGGAGGTGCTCAAGGGTCTCCCTGATCAAAATGGGCCTCCAGGGCATAGTGGACCCGTACCTCCTCACAGTGGGCCTGGCGACTGGGTGCAGCAGCTGGCTGGGGGAAGCCTGTGTCGGTGTTGACTGCCCACCCCTGGACTAAGGCCGCTCCCTTGCTCTAAACAATGTTGTGGTGCATTCAGCATGGGCCCACAACCTGGGGGCGGGTATTCTGGAGGCCGACGTCCAGGCAGGCAAGGAGGCACCGCCAGTGGCCCTTCAGGCGGCCTAAGGTCCTCTCCCCGGCCTGGCAGGCGTGATTCAGTTGGGCACTGAACCTCTCCTGGCTGGTGGTGAGGTAGCCGGTGTATGGAAGCATGAGCCAGGGCTGGAGGGGGTAGGCTGCATCTGCCATGAGGCAGAGGGGCACGGTGGTGTCCCCCAGAGGGATCTCCCTCTGGGGGATGTAGGTCCCTGCCTCCAGCCAGTGGCACAGGCCCAAGTTCCTAAAAACGCGGGAATCGTGTACAGCCAGGCCAGCCCATGAAGACATCCTGGAAGCAGCCCTGACTGTCCACCGTGGCCTGCAGGACCATGGAGTGGTAGCCCCACCGGTTGATGTATCTTCCCCCGCTGTGGTCCAGGGTGTGAATGGGGATGTGAGTCCTGTCCAGGGCCCTGAAGCAGTTCATGAACCCCATGGCAGCAAATCTGGTGACGGCTGAGTCCAGGTCCCTGACTTGGATGACACTCTAGAGCAGCAAGGCATTGAGCTCACGGACCACCTGTTGGGAGGGAACACAAGCACCCATGAGGGTGTGCAGGGTGCCCCAGGCCCTTCCCCCCAGGCCTCTATCCCGGGCATCTCCCCAGACACCCCCCACCCAGCCCCTCCCTCCCTGGTCCTACACCTGGCCCCCTCCCCAGCCCCCCCCCCCGCCCCCCGGTGGGTGTGTGTCTATGCCTCCTTACCTCCATGATGACGGCCCTGACTGTGGCCTTTCCCACTCCAAAGTGGTGGCCCACAGAGTGGTAGGTGTCTGCAGTGGCCAGCTTCCAGATAGGTATTGCGACCCTCTTCTCAACGGGGAGGGTGCGCCGCATCCAGGAGTCCTGGTGCCTCAGTGTGGGGGTGAGCCACTGGCAGAGCTCCAGGAAGGTCTGCTGGTGCATGTGGAAGTTCCTCAGCCACTGGTCATCATCCCACTCCCCCATGACCAGCTGCTCCCACCACTCGGAGATGGGGTAGCTCCAGAGTTGGACGAGCACCCAGCAGGGAAGGAACGGGGAGCCCGGTGGTCAGGGGCATTCTCATCTACCCCCTGAGAGGGCCCCACTGCCTGGGGCTGCTGGGCAGCCTCCTGTGCAGCTCCTAGCAGGGTGCTTGCTGCCTGGGTGACTAGCTGGAAGGCTTCCAAGTGCTACTGCTGCTGCTGCTGCTGGGGGGTCCATAGCTGCTGTTCGTCAGTCTGCAAGAGTGTGGCTAGTGCTCTGCAGACCTCATGCTGTGCAGGCCAGGTGTGTCTGGGAGGGGCCCTTTAAAGGAGCAGCTTGCTGTTGCCCCAGAAGGGCTAGTCCAGCCTGTGACCCCATTCGGGGGATTTCCTGGCCCCTTATTTTGATGGGGAGCGCTTGTGTGTGTGGACGCTCCATGTTTCCTTCCGGGGTGGCTCCTTTCAGTGTTCCCCGTCGCTACTTCGATGTTGAACGTTGACAGGAGCAGCCCCGGAGGATGTGTGGATGATATGTGTCGAAGTAGCCTATTTTGACGTTACTTCGAAATAGGCTACTTCAATGTAATGTCTTAGTGTAGACGTAGCCAATGTGTTTTTATGCAGTTCCTTCAATCATTAGTGCATGTGCACAGAAAAAGGTTAGGAAAGCATTTGTTGGATAAAAAAATATTCAAATGATGTCTCACTCTATTATGGGTAGGGGTTTCAGGAGCTGGAAGTGGCCTGGGCCTGCCTGGATCTCTGAGACGGTCCGGGGGGTGAGTGGGGTGCACTGCTTGGGTGTGTAGCGAGCCATGCATGATTATACGATCTAAGGTTCTAGCATATCTTTGCTCATTAGGAAGCATCTCACTAGTGCTATTTATACCTGTGCTACGGGTGTGAACCGTCTTTGTACAGTTTACACTGCCCCAAGTGTTGATATAGCCGAAGTTCAAGTCCCAGACAAACATGACAAAAGATGGAGATTGAATTCTGTGGAGTGTGCACTTTCATGCCAACTCCATTACCGCACCCTCCCACCTTGTTGCTTGCTGACCATGCCTCTGCTATCATGCTTTCCGATATATTTATCAGAGAGACTTAATGGCTAATGACAGCTCTCTAGCTTGCCTGCCATATAGAAAGAAGAAGGAAAAAGCTGTTACACTAGTGTACTTCCATTGTTGATGCCATAGAGGAATAGTTAAAAACTGGACTGCCAACTGAGGAGAGGGTGGGAGCAAAGGATGCATTTGTCCCATGGACCAATGTTTTAAAACACGACAGCACATGGTTGGAACTGCAGGCCCTTTAAGTCTCCACTGGAGCCCCAGACAGCGTGGTCCGGGTGGTCTGAGGGCTGGCTGTCCCTAGCTCCCCCCCTCCATGAAAAGTCCAAACCTGAGCCTCTTGTCCCCCACCCCCTATTGCCAGGGCCCAGCAAAGTCTGTTGCTAGCCCAGCTTAAAAGACTGCTTTTTCCCACAGTTTGCTTAATCCACCAAGAAGAAAGGACGCAGCTGTTTTAGGGTTAAGTGGTGTGTACTAGGGCAAGTATTGGAGCTCGAGCAGATTCTCAGAATCAAAGAACAGAAAGGAAGATCAGAAGATTCCATTTGTTGGTTATAGGAAGCTCCATGCGGGCTAGGGTTTTGCTGTCATAGGAATTATGTCCCTCCCTAAGTGCCTGCTATGCAGAGCTCAGTGGAATCTTTCCACTGATTTCAGTGGGCTTTGGATCAGGCTTTAATTGAGGAATATCATATTAGATCCACCTGTATATAACTGAAGTCCTCTTTCATATATTACTTCAGTATCTGACTCATTACCATTGAATGCTTACGTGCTCTTCCACAGCAGTGCTAGGCAAAGAACAGAATGGATTGTTTAGAGAAGACTGCAATTTTATCAGGTAAAAATCAGAGGTACAAAACTTTAGAAACAAGCACCAGATTTTGTTCAGGCTCAGACAACAAAGTGGCCAAAAGTGCAAACCAATACAACCCCTAGAATAAAATAATTATTACACACCAGAATACAAAATCACGGATATTTTTAAATGTAATAACCCATTCTGCCTGCAGTTCATTTTGAGATGTATTGTTTTATCTTCTTAATGACACTGGTTTGATCATTTATCTTTCTCTGTCACTAACAGATAAATGTGGCTTCCTGTGAAGGAAAATGTCCATCAGCTACAATATATAATGTCAATATTGATAGCCATTTAAGATTCTGTAAATGTTGTCGTGAAAATGGAGTACAGAACCTGACCGTGCCACTATACTGCTCAGGAAACGGCACCGAAGTGATGTACGTGATCCAAGAGCCGACAGACTGTTCATGCCAATGGAACTGAACATTTGATGGATTCCAGTGACGTGATTTCACAGTGAGAATTGAAGTTGGGATCCTAAACTGAATTATATTTTTGGCATTGGATAGACTAAATAAATCCTATCTAGAAAAATATATTTCATCATTCATGTTTCAGCCATCTTTCGTAGCAAATTTGATAGAAATTGAACAGAAGAATTAAAGCAAAAACATTTTCAAACACTGGTGAATATAATGCCTTTTATAGCAGGTCTTGACAGCTATTTACTTCTATCTTATTACTTTAAATTATGCTGCTGAAAACTAATTTGATTTTTAAAATTTAGTCTTGACTGAAGTGGGACATCTTTATCCGAAAGTTAATTTTTGTGAAAACTTTTGCTTTTGTCTTATTAACAGTTCCATTAGGCATTACCCACTCACTGAAAATGACTTAAACAGGAACCCCAAATAATATGGTGCATATAGCCTTTTATTATTTTACTTTTAAAAACCCTATCTCTGAATCCTAGTATAATGTGACATCCCTTAAATATATAGCATTTTGCTTTGTTAATATCACAGACATTGTAAATATTGTAATTGGATAGAAGGGGACAAATATGAAGGGCAGTTATACTTTTGTTAAAAATATCTAAAAACTATGCTGTTCATTGAAGGCTTATACTTTAAATTGTTTTTTAATTTTTTACAGCCAATCAGAGAGAAATTATGTTTCTTTCTGGTTGGTTGTTGGAGTGTGATTTAGAGAGTGTCTCCATACTTCTGTTTTCAAAATGGAGCACTGCACCTTCTGTTTGGGTTGAAATACTCATGTTCAATACTTTTTATTTAAGTGAACTAAATTTAAGATAGTTTTAAAGGAATATTAATATTGGACATGGATGTGGAACTTATGTCTCAGATCATTTGGAATCAGGAAGAAACTTGCTCCTAATAAAAAGAATGTAACTAACTGTAAAGAGATAAGTGAAATTCATATATATAATTAGTCTGTGTATGCACACGTTCCTGTTTATCTACTGCCACAGGTACCCTCCACTTTCTTAGCCATGAGCCATTTATTGTAATTCTTAAGAATTGTGGATCTAGCTTTCCACACATTTTCAGGAGTATTGCTTCCTCTAAAAACTCACTAAATAAATTCCTGGCCCTGTAGAAATCACTGTGGCCATATCTATGCTAGCACATTCTTTCAGAAAATCAAGCCCTTTTTCGAAAGAGCATGTGGAGCATCTGCACACAAAATGCACTGTTTTGCTTTGAAACCGAAAGGGCATGACTCCTCTTCCAGAAGCTGTCTTCCTCTTCCAGATCAGGAAGAGCAACTTTTTAGAAAGCTTCTTGTGAAAAAAAGCATGTGTAGATGCTCCCTGTGCCCTTTTTTTGAAAGAGCAGTTCTCATGGTGCCAGATTTTTCTATCCCTGGCCTGTTCTTTCAAAAGAGCAGGGGCTGTGTGGACATGCACAATGAAAGGAGCAGATAGATCTTTCATTATGCTTTTTATGTGTGGATGCCCCCTCCCAAAAGAAGGCTTTTCAGAAGAGATCTTCCTTAAGAACTTCTTTCAAAAGCTCACTGTAGTATAGATGTGGCCTATGAGTTTAGCCATTGACTTCTGTTTGACCAGGAGTCTACTCGCATTGTATATTATTTCAAAATTAAAATTGTTGTCTAAGATTTTCAGAATTTCTTGGGCAAGCAATTCTCAAACAATAGGTATTTAAACAGTCAAAATTTAACAAAATAGTAAAGAGTTTGGATTATGTTGCTTGCTATTTTGTTTCACATAGGAAGAGGATTTAACCAATCACTTTAGGCAGCTGAGACAATGAATGTGGCAGCAAAGAATAAAATATTATGGATGAAACCCTAACTGCAGAGAATTCAATGGCGAAACTTACATTGACTTCAGTGGGGTCAGATTTGTACTTAGAGTTTTAATGAGTGTATAAACCATGCTAAACTTTCTGTAAACTTTGAGAATATTAGTTAAGTAGAGTGCAGCATTATATATCTGGATAGGATTCAGGTTCTCTAACAGGAGCAAATCTTGCTCATTTTATTCATACAAAGTTTCTAATGAAGTTATGTGCACAAAAATAGAGGGCTATGGAATTATACTTGTGTGACATATTTTGTTGTCATTAAAATATTATACATTGGGATCTAGAATCAATATGTGTGTGTTTAGTCCTGTAGGAGTTCTTGACCATAATTATAACTATCTTACTATAATTTGTTAGTCTATACTAAAAGTTTATAAAACAGTGCAATATACTGGAAGGGCAAATATTCAAAAAAGAAAGTGTCTTCAAGAGCCTTATATATATAAATATAGAAATAGGAATCTTATTTTTATATCCACAGGGAGTTGGGCCAGTACTTATTAATATATTTAGTATTTGCCAAATAATGCCACAAATTTAAATATGATACAAGAGATTTAATCATAGAACTCTTGATGGGTTTTGATTGAAATGGTAAATCATACATTTTATTTTATTGATATACAAAATGTTTATGTAACACTTAGCAATTGTTTGTAATTAAAGAAATACCAATAAACATAATATTTTGAAAAATAGTGTGAATTAAAATGAATCAATACCAGTGTAATTAGTCAAAAATGAAGCACCAGTCTTTTAAGTAACTCACATATTCCTATAAACATCAGCTATAGCCCAAAGTCTTATGTTATACCCAATTTACAGGTATTTTAAGATTTTTAATTAGTCTCATGAAAATATGTAATGTGGACAATATATTAAAAGAATTTTCCTGCTTTCAAGGTTTGTTCCAATTGCAAAAGCCAGTTGGATCATCAGAACGTCATTGAAACCCTATAGCAAAATTCTTCATCTTTAGTGGAGAAGGACTTGGTCCAAGATTTTTTTTTATACATAATTTTTCTTCATCTGTAAATCACCTTCTAGTGCATTAATTGGCATTCAGAATGTCACTCTAAAAAGGTAAAGCTATTGGATGTAATATCCTAGTGCAGGGGTTGGCAACCAAAATAGCAAGAAGAGCCATTTTTTCCAATTTGGTAAAAAAATCAATAATTCAAGAGCTGCAATGCGTGTAAAAAGTGTGAGATGGCCCTTAATAAATAACATCAAACATCCTTTTTGTAATCCCTATTTTAAGAACATCACACAAACAATAATTTATAATGTTTACTGCAGAATGTTCACAAACCTTTTACAGATTCGATTTCCTCACACTTTACATGTTTGTATATGCCACTGTCTTCCTGACTTTCACTCCCGAACCTTCTTTCTCTCTGGAGGATGCTAGGGGGAGTTATCAAATGTTTCGAGATCACACATCATTTGCTATTTAGATATGAGTTGTTCATTCTTGGGCTTTCAGACATTCACCAGTTATTGAAACAAGTCTGTACTCTTCCTCTTCCTCTGTGATTTACTCTTAAAATGTTGGGGAGTAGTTGATGCCCCACACGACATGAAGGATGCAAACATCATAACTCTCTAAAAATAAAGATGACAAGGGTGACTGCAACAACTACAGAGGCATCTCATTACTGACTATTACAGAAAAAGAATTTGCCTGTGTCATTCTCAAATGCCTGCAAAAACTTGCAGATTATATCACCCAGAAGCACAATTTAGCTTCACCCAGAAGCAGGTCAACAATGGACATAATTTTCTCTCTTTGACAACTACAGGAAAATGCAGAGAACAAGGAAAACTGTTATACGGAGCATTTGTGGACTTAACAAAGGTGTCTGACACAGTTAGTAGATTAGGAGTATACAGAGTATTAACCAAGATTGGCTGCCGACCAACCCTACTGAAGCTCATGAGGTCCTTTCATGAAAACATGAAAGCGACAGTTCAATATGCTGGATCTACATTGGAACTGTTTTTAATGAACAGTGGAGTCAAACAAGGGTGTGTTCTTGCCCCTACCCTCTTCGGCATATTTTTTTCAGTTCTATTAAATTGTGCATTTCAAAACTCATGCAGTGATGTATTTCTCCGCACAAGATTAGATGGCTCTCACTACAACCTGGCAAGTCTCAAGGCCAAAACTAAGATCAATAAAGTCCTCATAAGGGAACTCCTCTTTGCAGGTGATGCAGCTTTCATGGCTCAATGAAGACATGCTACAGTCACTTATGGATTCTCTGTTCAGAGCCTGCAAGTTGTTTTCCCTTGACATAAATATGAAGAAAACTGTTGGATTCACTCAAGGTTTAAGTCAGCGACCCAATGTCATTCTGAATAACATCCCATTAGATGTGGTTCAACAATTCCATTACCTTGGATCTACTGTTACCACAAACCTATCTGTGGATGAAGAACTGAACATCAGAATCGGGAAGGCTACCACTATTTTTGACAGACTTACGAAGTGAGCATGGAACAATCCTAAACTGACAGTGAAAACCAACATACTAATATATCAGGCATGTATATTGCATATCCTGCTATATGGTTCTGAGGCATGGACCACTTACTCGAACCAGGATTAAAAATTGAACAGCTTCCATCTTCACTACCTCTGTAGAATTATGAATATAAACTGTCAAGATAAAGTTTCAAATGCAGATGTTCTGTGAAGATCTGGCATACCCAGCCTCCCAGTTATTCTCAACAGCAGAAGACAATGTTGGCTTGGTCATGAATGTGAATGTGACCTATGAAAAAGGGTTGAAAGAATTGGGCTTGTTTAGTTTGGAAAATAGAAGACTGAGGGGAGACATGATAGCGGTTTTCAGGTATCTAAAAGGGAGTCATAAGGAGGAAGGAGAAAACTTGTTCTTCTTGGCCTCTGAGGATAGAACAAGAGGCAATGGGCTTAAACTGCAGCAAGGGAGGTTTAGGTTGGACATAAGGAAAAAGTTTCTAACGGTCAGGGCGGTCAAACACTGGAATAAATTGCCAAGGGAGGTTGTGGAATCTCCATCGCTGGAGATATTTAAGAACAGCTTAGAGAGATGTCTATCAGGGATGGTTTAGATAGTACTTGGCCCTGCCATTGGGGCAGGGGGCTGGACTCGATGGCCTCTCGAGGTCCCTTCCAATCCTAGTGTTCTATGATTCTATGATTTTATGATTCTATGTGAGAAGAATGGGTGACAAATGTCTTCCCAAAGAAATCCTCTTCAATGAACTGTCATGAGGGCTGATTAACAAGAGGAAAACCAAAGCTAAGATTCAAGGACACGTGCAAAAATGCTGTGGAAAAAATTCAACATTGATCTAAAATCCTGGGAATCTACATCATCAGATTGAAATACCTAGCAATGATTGCTACAACAAGGCACATCATCCTTTGGTAGTCTACGTGCAAGCCACGCAAAAGAACTTCATTTTAAGAGAAAAAGCTCTCAGACTCAAGAATTCGGAAGTAGACTGACATGCAGTTATTGCAGTTGACTGTGCAAATCCAATATTGGATGGATAAGCCATCAGAGAAGCTGCAGACTCAAACCCGCCCATACATCCTCACCACTGCTGCTAACCACTGTCTCTCAAGATGAAAAGGGACCATATCTATTTATCAATTTTATCATTGGGAGCCTTAAAAAAGTCCTTAAAGAACTGCATGCAACCCCACAGCAACAGCTTGCAGACCCCTGTCCTAGTTTATGAACTGCGGCAGTATTAAAGGCCCACATAGGGACTCTACTGCTTGCACAGCAGGTGCACTTTTGTATCACGTAAGTGCCATGGAAACCATTTCCAAGACAGGCCCATTCTGTCACAGAAGGGCATAATGGAAATAAGGCAGTGTCACGCATCTACATCTGTGTCAATCCAGTAGCTCCCTGGGAAACTGGCACAAAAGGGCTGTGGCCATTATTCCAGGGTTAAAGTGAGCGGTATAGTGCGGAGACTAGCAGCTATGTTCCCAGATAGTTTGGAATTCACTTTGCCAATAATACTGCATTTCTTACACATAAATGCCTGAATACTTTAAGCTTTATATGGTTTCAGTGGATTTCATCCATTTCACATACAGTAATTTAATTAAAGTACATTCTTTATGAGGAGAAGAAAAAGTGGATATGAATCACTAGCTGCATACATGTAAACATTTAACACGACAGTGGAAAAAGGGCTATTATTTGGAAAGGTGTTGAGGAACAGTAGCCCACTGCCCCACTCTTTACATTTCAGGTTTCAGAGGTATGGGAACTGGAAACATTAGGAATAAATCAACAATGGCAATTGTTGGCACATCATATCTCACGTGTTATAGAAACTTTTAATTTATTTACAAATTCTTGAGTGCCTTCAGTGCATTTTTTACCTGTGTTCTCGTCACTCTTGCTTACAAGCAAAGAGCCTGCCCCTGCCTGTGTCAAACTCAGTGGCAGACTTTCTTCTGACTTCAAAAGATGGAGGACAGGCCCTAATTCTGCAATGCCATTCATACAGAAGCAGAGTTTTTTACTTTCCTAAGTAGCTCTACTGTGTTTTATAGTGTTACTTCTGAGGAAGGATTTTGGAGAAATGAACTTGTTAAGATCGTTAACAAGTTCTTATGTTCCATTCTAAGCATCAGGCTGGTGAAAAACCCAGACGTTAGCTGAAAATGCTGAATACAAGAAAAAATATTTGTGTTTGGGGAGTACTGTTGTGGTTAGAGTGGAATGTGCCACACACTGAGTTTAGAGTGTGGGTGAGAAAGAAAGAGAGCCCCGATCTATTGGTATCTGTGACTTCATCACAGCAACCTGGTCACTTTTTCCTTTACTTATTTATTTGTTTGTTTGTTTGTTTGTTTTTGTCAACCTGATCTGGAGAATGCAGGCAACCGGTAAGCCCAAAACTTATTATGCAACAGAAATTCAGATCACCTGGTTTACTCAAAAAGCTATGGAAGCTCTGGCTGCATCTACACTAGGAGACAAAATTGATTTCTTAACACTGAGTTTTATCCATTCAGTTTTGAGCAGCTTCACCTTCCCTTCTGCTCCCCACAAAATCGACTTACTGCTGTCATGCACAAGTAGCTTAAATTGAGCTTAAATCAAGTGCTCCTGCGTATATTGTGGGAACCTATCCCGCAGTTCTCTGAGCCCTGTTGCATACTGGCCCCACAAGTAGATGTGGGTATATGGACACCATCTTCCCACATTTCGTTCCCCTCTTTCCCCTGCCATGTTAAATATGCTTAAGTAGACATGAATGCTGCACTGAAACTCGAATGAATCATCAGTAATGGGCCAGGGTGGCTAAATGATGGTACACAATTGACAGCCATGAAAATTGTGACCGCCCACGGAGGCCCTTTCGGTACATGAAGCTGGATTTAGGCCACCTGGGAAAGAAGACCCTTATGTCCAAGTAGATACGGTTGTTACATTGAACCTCGAATGATTCATCAGGCTAAAAGACACCAGACTACAGCCAGGTTTGCGCATGGGAAACAATTCTGTGCTGCAAGGCTTACTTCGACAGCTGTGGTAATTGTATAGCTAATACATTGCCTTCATTGAGATGTGTATGGCTTGGGGCGGCTACAAGACCCCCAGCTACAGTCAGCCCCTGAAAATCATGACCACCGAGGGAGGTGTCCCCCAGTGGCTACATGACCCCCCAACTACAGCCAGGCCCCAAAAATCATGACCACCCAGAGAGAGCTCCCGTGGGCAGCTAAAAGAGTCCTGGCCACAGCCAGCCCCTTACAATCGTAACTGTTGAGGGAGACATCCCCCCAGTGGCTAAAAGATCCCCAGCTGCAGCCAGTCCCTGCAAACTGTAGCCTTGCACAGCATGTTGTTGTTTTGGTTCAGGGTCAAGCCACGTGATGTGGCTGGGTGCAGGAATGTTCCAGACTATATGGCGCCTCCGGAGGGCGGGCGGGGGTGGGGAGGGAAGGGAGGTGATGGCTGAAAAGAAGTTTCTCATATTACCAGACAAGCGCGACTGCCACCCACAGCTGAGCTGACACATGGTACAGGGGAGAAGTGGCTGGTGCCAGGCAGTGCAGAAAAAAAGGGAGCTAGTAGGGGTATACACAGGAGCATGGACCCTACATGTGCACTACTCACAAAGAAAAAGAAAGAAGGTTTTTCAGCCTCTCATGACCCTACAGCCACAGGCTCCCAGGTGCTGAATTGTAATGGTCTCCCTGTTACCTAAGTCCTACGCACTTGAGAGCCGTGGAGATGTAAGAAGCCAGAGCGGAGAACTGTGGTGCATTGTGGGGCACATACAGGACATCTGTGGAGGCTAATGAATTCAATTTTAAGACCTGGCGCTTCCTCACTACCCTTCATTCAGATTTTTAAATTCAAATTAAATGCTACACCTGTTGGGTTACTACCATTTTAGGATTTCGATATCATGTCGATTTTAGTGCTAATGGAATTTACAGTGTGGCCAGGCACTGGGAAAAATCAGGCTAACTGACTTAAAATCGATTTTATCTCATAGTATAGACACAGCCTCTGTCTAAAATATCACATTTACTTCATAATTTCAGTGTTGTGTGCATCTGTTAGAAAAATCTTACAACGTAACAACCGGTGAATATCTCATGATACAAAAATATTGCACCATGAATGGCCATAGCACTTGAAGATATAACCACATAAAGAAAGGTGAGTCCAGAATTGTCCGTGTTTGATAGGGTTGCTTATTTATATTTAGATTTATCTAGCAGCTAGCATTTTCAGTTTTTCAGTTTATGCTTTATCCATTATAAAACAAATACTTTATTTCAATTGTTATTGAACATACTTAACTACCATTTTAAAATATTTCATATTTGGAAATCTGGGCTGCCTAGGAGGAGATTTTTTTATAAGAGCACTGATTCAAATCCAGCCCAGCCCAGCTTTCCAATGGTATTTGTGTTATGAGTTAGTGGCTCCAGACCTTTGTTTGTTGATGTTTGCATTGATAGCTCTGATAGCAGCCTCAGCAGAGAGGAGAAGAACTGAAGAGGTATTTAGACAATCAGATCCCAATTCTGCTCCATGAAAGGTGATGTAAATTTGGCCAGTGATTTCAACTGGTACTGAGCAGGGCCCCATTTACAATTTCACCTATAGAAAGGATTTATGGGACTTTCAGATAATATGCACTGTTGAGACAATGCAGACAGCTTGCATCAGTATTTATATTGACTCTGTTCTGTGGATAAATAGGAGACAATTCCTCAATGATCTCAGTCTCGTACACTTCATGATAACTACATTTATATTAAAAAGATTATTTGAAAATTATGCTGGCCTTCACTAACTGAAACTACATTGTAAAATATTTGCTCCTGATTCTCTTTGTTACTTGATTACCTTCACAGAAATATATTCAGGAGATCTTGAATATATCTTACATTAAAGTATTACTTAAAAGTGGCTAATGTAACATTTTACTCTTTTGGCATTTGTGGTGTTATGCTTAAAACAAACAACCCCCCAAACAACACTGTTGGGTTGGAATTTTTATTTCCCAAG
The DNA here is from genome assembly GCF_033958435.1 of Carettochelys insculpta. Taxonomy (NCBI): domain Eukaryota; kingdom Metazoa; phylum Chordata; order Testudines; family Carettochelyidae; genus Carettochelys; species Carettochelys insculpta. Next base: position 303,906,273 of record NC_134137.1, on the reverse strand, counting down.
AAAACATAAAGAACATTAATTCTGTTTGCTCCCTTGCGTTCACACCACTCAGCACTGGTCTGTGTTTCAGATTAACTAAAGCTTTTTGCTGATAAGTAATATAATAAATTAATAAACCTGGCAAATTTCATTGCAGGTAGGGATCATATATGTTAGTCCCAGTGCTAGTTTTGGCACTAGGAACCAGAACAGTTTCTTGGCACACACACTTAGATTATAATCATAGAGTCACAGAGCTGGAAGAGACCTCAAGAGGTCACTGAGTCCAGCCCCCTGCCGCAAGCAGGATCAACCCCAACTAAATCATCCCAGCCATGACTATGTCAAGCCAGGACTTAAAAACCTCCAGGGATGGAGATTCCACTACCTCTCTAGCCAATGCATTTCAGTGCTTCACCACCTTCCTGGTGAAGCAGTTTTTCCTAATAGCCAACCTGCACCTTTCCTTCTGTAACTTTAGACCATTACCCTTTGTTCTGCTGTCTGTCACCACTGAGAACAATTTCTTTCCATCCCTTTTAGAACACCCCTTCAGGAAGTTAAAGGCTGATATTAAATCACCTCTAAGTCTTCTCTTCTGCAAACTAAATAAGCCCAAATCTCTCAGCCTATCCTCATAGGTCTTGTGCTCCAGCCCCTTAATCATTTTCATTGCCCTTCGCTGAACCTGCTTCACTACATCAACATCCTTGCAATACTGGGGGGGAGGGGCAAAACTGGATGCAATATTCCAGATGTGGCTTCACCAGTGTCAAATAGAGGCAACAACAACCTCTGTAGATGTACTTATTTTCTTACACATGCCCAAAGGGTGTTTTTTTAATATGAATATAACTTACATTTCCATCACTTTAGACTACATTAGACAGGTTGCGGGGAGTGGGGGCTGCTAATTGCAGGGAACAAAAAGCAGGGCTTGACATAAAAAGCTTGCTCACCCTGAGCTAGAGGGTCTTTTTGCCTTAATTCAGAATTGTGATTTTGTAGCATATTGGATGAATGAGCCATTAACTTTCTCTGAAGGAGCCTTTGAAGTGCTCTGCCCCTGGTGGTGAAGCCCAGACCAGCTGATACTCGGGTTGTGGAACAGAGTCTAGTCCAGTGTTTCCCAATTTTATTTGGCTGTGGATCCCTTTTAAACATAAAAGAATTTTGCAGAATCCTATTCCCATACGTTACCCCCTCTTGGCCCCCAAACCCGTCCCTACCATCTCCAGGCTTTACCTGCCTCAGCCCATAGCCCCTAAATCTGCCCCCATCTCCAACCCCATCTCCAAGATTTACCCCTCATCCCACAAATCCACTCCTCATCTCCAGGATTAACTCAACTCAGGCCCAGACTGGCCTCCAGGACTAATTCATCTGCGGTGCTGGCTCCCAGTTGGGACCTGAGTGAAGGTCACTTTTAGGGGGTGAACGTTTTAAAGGTACCCATGTTGAATAATCTCTTAAGGATTGCAGGAATGAAGGCCCGTCCTGCCGAAACAGTAACATTGCTTTATTTTTTTCTTGGTTGCTAAGATTTTGGGCACTTGGGTGCTTTTTGATGCCAACACAATGATGTTTGCACAATTAAAATGCTTTTGAATTCATAAATGCATGCAAACGTCTGCAGCAGTTTTGGAATAGAATTACCATTTTCTATTAATTCTTGTTTAAATTATTAAATCAGTCTCCAATAAACTATATACATATGCCATTCTATGTGGGTTTATGACATCTCTTGTGATGAACAACTTACTTTGCACAATTTATTGTAATTTTATCTAGCAGTTAATTTTATTCATTTCGATGCTGTTGGACATCTTTGTTAAAACAGCCAGAACTTTTATATCTTGTTAATGCACACTTTGTGTATAATACATAACTGAGAGACAAAATATTGCCTATATCAACAGTATGTACAAGTGAGTGCAGTGCAATATTTCCAAGAAACATTAGTTTAGAAGTAACTTACAAAGAGTATGCATTATGGGCAAGATCCAAGTCCACTGAAGCCAATGCAAAATATATTAAAAACTTAAGAATGGCCACACCAGGTCAGACTAAAGGTCTGTCTAGTTCAGTATTTTGTCTTTTGACAGTGGCCAATGCCAGCTACATTACAGGGAATGAACAGAACAGGTATTCATCAAGCGCTTCCTCTCCTGTTGCCCATGGCCATCTTTTGGTAAAACCAAGGCCACTTGGCCAATAGCCATCGGTGGATTTATCTTTCATTAATTTTTCTAGTTTCTTTATTTTTAACCATGTAATAAACTACACTTTCACAACATCCTCTGGAAAATAGTTCCACTGACTTGCCCTGGGTGTTGGATCAGTCCCTGCATCTGGGGCCAAATCCTGCTCACACATGTAGACTCATTAAAATTACCCTTGTAGGAGTAAAACAAACCACAGCTGGTCCTGGATGGATCCAACACAATATAGGATCCTGTAATCATTATTCAGGCACAAAATAAACATAATTTTGAAGTTGAGAATTTTGCTGTGTAAGAAGTAGGAGGCTGACTCAGAGCTCCTTGAAGTATACAAATACTCTGTCACTGAGTTCACTCGCCTAGTAAAGCCAGGCTTGTAGTGAAGGACTGTACATCTACAGTTGTATTGAACTTCAGTTGGAGCAATACAAAGTGTTACCATGCAAGTTCATTATCTTAATTACTTAATTTTTTGAAGCTGTTCAGAGTCAGACACCTAATAGACATTGGGATTATAAAATTTTATTCCCATATGGACAAAGTGAATCTTCTTCTTCTGCTGTTAGAATATATATTTCAGGTAAGATTTTTTTTTCTTCTGTTGAATATATGTAAATGTATGAATTGAAGTGTTCAAAGTTACAGTTACTAGTTAGGTTCTTTGTAGTCATTCTAACTACTGCAATAAATTGTAATATATGGTAACCTCTGAATTGTTCCGGCCCTGCTGGTGGAAACATGACTGGATCCTATCGGTAGGTAGGTGGTGAAAACTGAGTCGAAGGACATATACCTAAACAATTTGTTGTCAGTTTAAAGGCTCCCATTCATTTCAGTGGATTTTGGATAAGACCCTAACTGAGATTCAAAATCTTAAAACTAGGTTTTGCACAAAGAAGTAGAGGGAAATTTATAAGCTGAAATCCCCTTTGTCCCTTACTATCACAAGTAATGCATTCAGATGAATGCATTTGTACATTTGAAGAGTTAAAACAAAAAAGCAGTCAAGTAGCACTTTAAAGACTAACACAATAATTTATTAGCTGAGCTTTCATGGGACAGACCTACTTCTTCAGACCAAAGCCATACCAGAACAGACTCAATATTTAAGGCACAGAGAACCAAAAACAGTAATCAAGGTTGACAAATCAGAAAAAAAAAATTATCAAGGTGAGCAAATCAGAGAATAGAGGGGCAGAAGGCAGGGGCCGGGGGGAAGAGTCAAGAATTAGATTAAGTGACGTATGCAAACGAGAAGAGTTAAGTGATTTTGGTAGGCTTGCTATTATAATTAATATTGTGAAATGCTCTGCTCTGTTTTTTTATGGTGGCTTTCTGCAACTGCAAAAAGCAAATATACATTGTCCCATCAAAACCAAGAGCAAAAGTTAGAATGGAAAGAGCAAATCTACCATTTCTAGAAATCTTACCTATTGCATAATTGTTTGTCGCATTTCAAAGCACATTTGCTTCTGTTCAGAATGAAAAAGTTTCACAACATTGTTTTCAGAGTATCAATTTCTGCAGTTCTCCAACTTGCTGTACAAGTATAATTTAAAAGCCTATTATTCATTTCCCAAGCATGTCTAACTCCTTAGTGAGCACTATTATTTATAACAGATTTCAGTGCAGCATGAGGATTCCTTGGCACCCAAGAAGAGGCATGAACCATTCTTGTCAAATGTAAACTACACTTTGAATGAGAATTATTATTAAGATCTTAGAAGATTTACATAGTCTTGTCAGCCTGGCTTTAGACATAATGAATTACCATAGAAGAGCAAAACAAATAAGCAGTCATGTGGCACTTTAAAGATTAACAAAATAATTTATTAGGTGATGAGCTTTTATGTGACAGACCGATTTCAAGAGCAAACTGAGTACCATATCATAATGTACTCACAAAGGGCAATGCTCTATTGAAATTTCATCCTTTTACATTTTGTGTTCACTTTTTACGATGGTACATTGTTTTGCAGAATAATACTACATAATACAATCAACAATTTTAGATTTAGCTTTAATGTAGACTAGTACAGTTGCTACTAATTCAGACTATGACTTTTTTGAGTTATATTTTGGGTTTGTTACCAGTGGCTGGCAAAATAAATTTGTTTTTATTATTCCACTCAAGTAAAATAGAAATGTAAACAGGTAAAGTGTTGAAATCTTTAAGTAACCCTAATTCGAATTATGTGTCATAGGGAGACTAGTATCTCAGGCCCAAACTCATTAGAAATTCAGATGCATGATTTAGATTTGTATATCCAGATCCCAAACTAGGCCCTATGTTTTTTGGCTCCACGTCAGACACCAGGTTAGCAGTGATCTCTCCATGTTTGGGCGGAGCCAAAATATGTGAGAACAAATGTGTCATTAAAATAATAGCAAAGTACTTGCATCTTAAAATGATTCAGGCTGCTTCTACACTTGCTCTCTCCCGTTGGAGGTGGCATGGTAATGAGGAAATTCAAAGCAGGCTAATGAGGCACTAATGTGCATATTCAGCACCTTATTAGCATAATGGCAACCACCCAAATTTCAAAGTACAGCCTTCGAATTACAGATTGACAGTGGAGAGGTGGGCAGCTTCGAAATAATTGCCCCACTTAGACGTTCCCTTACTCTGATCTAGTTCTCTGAGAGTGAGGGAACGTCAAAGTGGGGTTCTTATTTTGAAGCTGCCCCCATCTCCACTGTCAATCTGCAGTTCAAAGTCTGCTCTTTGAAATTCACACTGTTGCCATTATGTTAATGAGGTGCTGAATATGCACGTTAGCACCTCGTTAGCCTGCTTCGAATTGCCTCATTACCATGCCCTCTCCGATGGGACGGGGTGAGTGTAGAAGCAGCCTCAAGTTTCCATCATAAGAACACCCCTGAACAGGTAGAGTCAGCAGATGAAAGCTAGATCCCCACTTCCTGTATGCTTCTGATTCTGGATGCTTATAAGCTGGGCTGGTTACTAAAGTCTGCACTATGTTCTGAGGGTGGGAAACATGGAAACTGGGTGGTTTGGGGTTCAGATCCCAAGGACCATATTTAAAACCAGAAAAACTTGTAAGCAACCAGATTTCTCTTCTCAGCCCTGACCCTAGTAGAGGGATATTAACCCCAGTACTCTGCGTTGCTGGTTCAGAGAGAGCAGTAAGATCTACCCTCATTATTAGTAGAGTTGGCAGAATAATATTCACCATTCAATGTATTTGATTAATTTTGCAGTATCTTTCAAGTACTTCTTTTCCATTCTTCTTGTCTTACTCATTTCTGTTGAGGGCAGCTTTCTTGATTCAAGCAGAGCTATGTCTTTTTTGTTCCTTCTCAACACCCTGACATTTCAGAGTGGAATTTTGGCTCTGTGAAACTCTCCCAAACCCCAATTTTGAAGCAGGTCTCTGCTTATCCTCATAGTCTGCAGTCCCTTTAAAAATAATTCCCTGGACAAGAGCCAATGTTAGGTATACATCGCTGAGTGCATTCTCTGCCTCAGTTCCAATGATGGTGATGGTGATTCCATATTGGAATCACGGACTGCTTTCCTGACAATGGAGTAGGTTTTGGACCCAGCTGATATTTGCTACATCTGAAATAAAGGAAAGGCATTAATATTGATACCTGCAGAAACTATTAATCTTACAGAGTTTCTAAGGACTTCACAGTTGGGTAGGCAGCATTGGTCTGGTAGACTCCGATGGTAAGGCAGTATGTATACAGAACATGTAATTGTAGAGAGAATTTAAACATGTCCTCAGATTTGCATTTCTTCTATTCCATTTTCTGTTAAAATACATTTTGTGAACTTTTGTGTTGCAGGTTTCCAAGAGCCTAGATTGTGACCAAGTAAAAGCACCCACAAGAGAAGTTTTGGTGACGTGGTCTGAGTTCCCAAAAGGAGAGAATCCAGACTTTTATGTTGTAACATATAAGCTGTCAGATGACTTCCATCACAAAGTAAACAATGTATTTCATGCTGCTGAACAGTAAAGAGCTGTCTTTTTTCAGGCTCATCCATGAGGGCAGGCAAGGAGAACAATTGCACAGAGGCCTGGAGTGTCAAAGGTGCCTGGAACTCCCAGCTGCCACCGCTGTGTTGGCTGGAGCCCTAGGTCCCTTTGAAATGCTGTGGAAGCACCCCTCCATGCAGCTCTGAGGCCTGCAGGGAAAGGCCCGGGACTATGCTCCGGGTGGCACTAAGGGCTGACTGCTCTTAGCCTCATCCATTCTGCCTGAAGTTCAGCCCCTTTTGAGGCATGGAGAAGGGTCCTCCCCCCAGGCTCTCAGGCCTCCACTGGTTGTATGCTCCACTCTGTGTTTTAGTAAAAGAGATGAGTGTGACATAGTTTAATTGTTAGAGTAAAAATTTAGAAAAATTCGTCCCTGATTCTGCAACTGGCTTCATGTGAACGCAGTTTTTGTCCACACAGAGCTGCATTGAATACAGCTGAGACTCAGTCATGCCCTTTAAGGGCTTTGCTGAACGAGGACAGACTTAAGCATTTGCTTAAAGTTAAGCCTGCGCATAAGTGCATTGCTGAATCAAGGGCCCCCTGAGGCTAATGCTGCCATTCATCACTAAGCTCTCCTAAAACCGCACAGTTGCTAAACTTTCTGGTGCTCAGCCTAGGAGGCCTTGTTTCTATTTCAAGTGCATGCTTTTGGAATGCTCCTCTAGGCAGAACTCAAGTCATCCTGCCCTCTCCCCTCAATACAAGGCTGGGTTTTAAAGATTAGAAGCAGCCATAAATAGCTTTGTCATAAACATTTGTTGAATGTTCTATAGTTGAAATGAGAGAAAATAGTTCGACACACTGCAATATTTGATTAATATCCCTTTTAAAAAATTCAGGAACACAGTTTACACTAGAGATGATCTTTATTAATTCTCTTTTGCATTTCATTTATTACTCATTACATCAAGAAACTCTTTTATATTTTAGATTGTAAAAAACATTTCTTCAGTTGTACTAAAGCTTCTGAATTCCAGAATTCTGCTTGAAGAAGGAAAGAAATATGACGTCACCATAGAATCAGTAAAGAATGGGACAATTTTAAGTGTAAAGTCATTTAAGACACGTAAGTAATACAGTAAAATCTTTCATATCCGTCAGCCCTAGGACCATGAGGTTGCCGGATATTCAAATATTCTGGATAATAAAAAGGTATCTCTAGAAGTTCATAACACTAAAGAAAAACAAGATTAGATATCAAGAAACAAACAAAACTGTATGCAGCATACTTTATTTACCAACCACAGTAGTACTGTACACTGTAAACGTATACCGTTTTTGCTATATTTATTTGTATTTACTTTCACTACACTGTACTGAAGGAAAACATAACTAAAATTTACTTATGGTTAGAAAGCTGGTTGTTTGAGAGTTCCAGATAAGAGAATGCTGGCTGTGAAAGAGTTTACTGTAAAAGAGAAGACACTGTTTGACATCATCATAGACAGCTTTGTTATTGAAGATAGGGTTGAAGAGATCCCCAGGTTTCATTACAGTCAATAGATGTTTTTCAATCAGCTTCAGTATGTTCAGGATTCCACCTATGATTTAGGGCAGGGGTTGGCAATAATTTTTGATGGGGGCCCAAGACTTTGTTGAGTGGTCAAAGGCTGAGTTTTTCTATAGAAGGGGTACAGGGTTTGGGACTGAGTTTGGGTGCAGAAGGAGCTTGGGGTAGAGGACTGGGAAGCAGGAGAGCATGAGGGAGGGTCTGAGAAGGGGTTGGAGGAGAAGGTTGTATCCTGAGGCAGGGACTTGGGAGGTGGGGTCTGAAAGGGGGACTGAGTGCAGAAGAGGATTCTGACCTGGGAGAGGGGTGTGGAAAGGGGTTCCGGGTCTAGGAGGGAGCTGTGACCTGGGACAGCGGGGATGCAGAGGGTTTGGCAGAAGGAAGGGGCTGGGCTGGGTGCCAGAGGCAGACTCTGGCAGGGAGGCGATTGCCTAGGTAGCACCTGGGCAGGAGACTTCTGAGGCAAGCTCCCTGCCTGCTGCAGCCCCAGATCAGTCAAAACTGCCCCCTGTTCCATGTGTCTCTCTGCTCAAGGGAGAGGGAGGTGTCATGTGCTGCTCCTACTCCCCAGCAAAATCTCTGAACTCCTATTGGCCAGGAACAAGAAACCAGCCAACGGGAGATGAAATATTTTTTGCAAGAAGGTGGGGACAGCATGAGAAGATTCTCTCAGCCCCCAAAATCCAGAACAGACAACTACATGGAGCAGGAAGCTGCTTAAAGCAGCTATTTAAGTGGCTTTGTGCTGTGTCCCTGAGGCTGTCAGACCATGGGCTGGATCTTGGTGGGCTGTATGTGTCTCGTGGGCCTGTATTTTGCCCACTGCTGATTTAAGGCAAGGCCAATTTCATAATAACCTGTTGGGTATTGTAATGATCAAGTTAGCTAAGAGGGTGCAAAAACAATGCTCTTATGATTTTTTTTTTAAACTTGTGGCTGAGGTGTCCTTCCTTGAGAGAACTGACTTATAAAATAGGCCAGCAGCAAAATTACAGATAGTCTTGCTATTTTAGACCAATTTAAGGGTATAATATTATAGTTACAGTAAAAATTTAAATTAAACATTGTACTTGGGTTGGTTGGTTGGTTTGTGTTTTGTTGACAGCCCTGCATCTAGAATGGAGCAGAAGAGAAGTTCATTTAGGCTAGTTAGAATAGAGAATTAGGGACCAGATTCATGGACTAGATCAGGGGTCAGTAAACTTTCTGAGGTGGAGTGCCAAAGTTTGACCTTTTCACCTCTATGTACTGAAGTTGCTTTGATAATTTTTAAAGTCACTAATAGTCCTACTTACAAAAGCGTCATTAATAAATAAATGAAGATGCAGAGCTTTACCATTTGGGTGGTGGTTGGTAGCATTAGCTGGCCTTTTATTAAACCACAAGAAGCATGGCTTTGAGCAAGCTACCAGCTGCGTGGGGGAGGTATGGTGGGGTTGAGCTCCCTCCTCACATGCCAATGAAGATCGGCTCACATCCCGGCACCTGTACTGCGGTGTTGCTGACTTCTGGGCTAGATCTGCAGCACAGGAGTTTCCATGTTAGGGAGGGTGAGGAGGGGCCTACATGTGACATTTTGGCAAATAATAGGGAATTTTCAGAGGCCAGCTACAATTACACGTCAGCCTGTAGCTGCCTGAACACATTTGGGAAGTGAATCTGACCCTTGGGATACATCTGCCCTGCAAAACAACAGCAGCAAGCACCAATCAACCAAGCCATTCTCCTCCAAGGAGACAAGTTAGAGTCTAGGTCAATGCAAGTGTGTGCTGTGGAACTAATAATAGCAATATAGAAGATCCCATTTGCATGGGAGCCCATGCATCTAACAAAGTGGGTCTTTGCCAAGAAAAGCCCAATAAATCTGTTAGTCTATAAGGCCCGTGTCTACACGAGCCAAAAACTTCGAAATGGCCATGCAAATGGCCATTTCGAAGTTTACTAATGAAGTGCTGAAATACATATTCAGCACCTCATTAGCATGCAGGTGGCCGCGGCACTTCGAAATTGACATGTCTCACTGCCGCGTGGCTCATCCAAATGGGGCTCCTTTTCAAAAGGACCCCGGCAACTTCAAAGTCCCCTTCTTCCCATCTGCTCATAGGAATAAGGGGACTTCGAAGATACCGGGCTCTTTTAGAAAAGGAGCCCCGTCTGGACGAGCTGCGCAGAGATGAGCCATGTCAATTTTGAAGTGCCGCGGCTGCCCGCATACTAATGAGGCGCTGAATATGTTTTTCAGTGCTTCATTAGTAAACTTCGAAATAGCCATTTGCATGGCAATTTTGAAGTTTTTGGCTAGTGTAGACGTAGCCAAGGTGTCACAGGGCTTCTCATTTTTGCAGGGCTAACGTGGCTAGCCCTCTGATACTAGCTTGTGCTTTGAGATCCTCCCCCACAGCTGGGTCTCAGAGCTCTCAGTTGTCCTATGCTTTGCCTGGCTGCTGCTGGGGTTCTTCTTGCATAGCCTGTATTTCCTTTGACACCTTGTTAGAGTTGGCTCATCTTTCTATACTTCAGTTTATCATTTGTAAAATGGGCACAGTGATACTGAACCTACTTCACAGGGATTTTGTGGATCTGGATTAATTAACATTTATAAAGCTCTTGGAGACCCTGAAATTCACCCAAAATTCTCAAAGGGCCTGCAAGGTGTATAATGGCAATATATAACATCATTTAAATACTAAAATGGGCAGTAAACGGTGACTACCTGGTTTGAATTTCACCCTAACTACATAGAATTATTAAGGTCTGATTAGTACAGATGAACAGATAATTGATTTTCTTTAATTTAAATGAAAAAAATATTTTAGAATCAACCCACGTGACATTTTTTATTCTTTTCTCAATGAAGTTAAAAACTAAAAAAAATCATTTCAGGTTATTTTTGTTTTAGATTTTGGGTATACTGTGCTTTTAAAAATAAAACTGGATAAATTTTGAAACAAAATGCCACTTCAATATCAAAAGTCAAAACATTTCAGTTCAAAACTGTCAAAACAACCCTTTGATTTTAAAAAAAAATTTTTTTTTTGGCTGACACAGTTTGCCACATTTGGCCTGAATTCACAAATAGTTTTGATCAGCCTGAAGCTTCACGGTGGATCAACTGTTTGTACAAAAATTTTGCTCAGCTCTAATAATGAGGCCCCTAACCCTATGGAATTTATATCTTGTTTTCCATGTCACTGTCTGCCTAGTGAGCCCTTAAAAAAACTGTGCTCTGAGCAGCAGTGTCATTGCTTGATCAACACTAGCTCTCATGGCTTTAATTATGGTTTCATAATGTCAGGGTCACCCTCGGTATTAGCTATTTGGGGTTTCATTAGCTGCAGTAGCAGCAAGAATAGATTACAACCTCCTAGCTGGGTCTACTTGGAAGAGTATTGCTGATAGCTTCATGTTAATGAGCAGTCTCACAATTGCAAATGACCACTCATTAGCATAGCTACATGAGATCTCACTGCTGGCAGAAGTTGCTGCTGGCAGTAAACAGAACATGTAGATATGCCTCTGCCAGCAAAAACACCCTCTGTTGCCAGCCTATCTGTTACCAGCAGGGGATTTTGCTGGCAGAGGCATATCTACATGGCCTGTTTACTGCCAGCAGCAGCTTCTACCAGCAGTGAGATCTTGATCAGCTATGCTAATTAGCCTAGCAATTATGAGACTGCTCATTAGCATGAAGCTACAGGCAATACCCCTCCATGTAGACCCAGCCCTTGAGTATGAGACAGAGATTTTGAAAAGGGCCTAAAGAATTTAGGACCACTTGGGCTCCTAAAGTCCTTTACATGCTTTTAAAACTATATCTTAAAAGACTTACTTCTAAGATGTGCCAACATCTTGCCAACCTGGAAATAAGAGAACAGGATCAGGCTTTAAACATAGATCTGCGGCTTAAATCATTGGAGTCCTGTATCCCTGTAGTAGCATCCATTGACAATAACGGGAGCAGAGGGCATTCAGCAGCATGCAGGAGCGGTCTCAACATTTTGCAGGATTGTGCTGCTAGTGTCTTTGTGCACTTGCCCAACATACGTTATTAATCAATTTTGAACAAAGCTGAATTACTGAATTTACACCTTTACACTCACACACTCTTTTAATAATTAGCTTTCTAATTTTATTTGTATTCTACTGAATACAGTGATTATTCCAATTTATGTTTATATAACATTAAAATCATTCAGAGCAAGAATGCATGGAATTGTACACTGAAATCATTTCTCAGTGGCAGGTCAACAGGAAATATATTTTTGTTTTAAATGTAGTATATCCACCAGCCTTTCCTGATATAGACGTCTCTCTTAAATGGCATGAAAATTATGTATTTTCTCTTTTATCCATATTAATGAGTTATTGTAAAGGTGTATAATAAAAATTTCTTTGCTTTGGCAGGTGGAATTTCAGACAGTAACATCAAAGCACTTGTGACAAGTACTACCGTATCTTTCAACTGGAGTACACTAGCCGGTGAATTTTCAGTTTCAATTTCATTAAATAACACTTGGCGGATTATACAACAAAATGATGTCTTCTCTGAGTGGGATCATTTGATACCTGCAACCTTGTATACTTTTACATTTGCATTTAAACAGGTGCACCTTGAATTTCTAAATGTGATTCAAACAATGGATATTCAAGTTGAAACAGGTATATACTCCATCATGATCACAAAGAATAAATATGACACTGATATTTTTAAGATAAATTTTGAAAAGTAATCTGCACTAAGTTTTTAAATGAAACTGAGCTATTGTTAAATCACTTTTGTGTTTTCTTTCCAGCCCCCATTCCACTGAAATCTGTGAGGCTTTGCAGGGGTACTGAGGGTCCATCAGTTTGCAGTAATTGAACAGAAGACTTAACTCTCTCAGACAAATTCAGCAAAATCAGAGTTTTTTGAAACATGTAGGTTTTGTTATTGGGTCATGCAAGAGGCAGTTGTGAAGTGCAGGATTAGTAAAGCTTTTAAAGAATTTCCATTATTTGAAAACCTGGATTTTGGTTCTCTGTCACTGAAACTGCAAGAGAGAGAGAAACATAGTGACCAAGAATACTTCCTTGGTTAGTCTCCAACCTGGCTGGGAGTAATTTCTGAAAGTTGAATAAATTCACCAGAATTTGACAAAATGACAATTCCTCCTGCATAGTTCACAAAAATAATTTCCCTTTAGCCTATGTAAAGGTACATTTACTAGATTGGCATGAATTAAGATCAGAGAGAGATTTGCAGATTTCATAGGAAGCTTGTAGACACACCCTTAAGCTGTAATTAGAGCACCGTACTTAACCCTATTGGCTGTGGCTACACTAGCCCCCATCTTTTGAAAGGGGTATGTTAATGAGCCACTTCAGCAGATGCTAATGAGGCACTGTCATGAATATGCAGTGCCCCATATCTCAATGACCTCCCAGACTTCAAAAGCCCCTTCTTTCCATTTGGTTTTAGGAAGAAGGGGCTTTTGAAGTCCATGGGGTCCTTTCGAAAGGCTCCTGTCTACACAAGCAGCATGCGTTTTGAAAGTGGCACTTTCGAAATGTGTGCATCTGCCATTATGCTAATGAGGTGCTGCATATTCATTAGTATTCCCCTTTCAAAAAACAGGGGCTAGTATAGCCACGGCCATTGAGATATTGTACTACACCTGTTTTACTAGGTGCTTTGAGACATTTTGTCCTAATGCAGCAGCTATTGGCTGTGGAATTTTGCAATATGGGCTCTGTCATGTCATTTGCTAAAATCTTGTAGTAATTTATGTCAGCACTTAGAAAGCATATAGGTTGCGGTGCTCATTCATGAATGGCTAATTTCGCTAAGCAGTCAATAACAGGACTACAGGACAGTGGCTGCTGAGCAGCAATCTAGCTTTGAAGGCAGAGCAGCAACACAGAAGTAAGGGTGGCATGACATGGTATTGCTACACTTCTGCTTGACCGCTGGCAGTGCGCTGCCTTCAGAGATGGACACCTGGCCAAGAGTTGCCTCTTAGCTCTGAAGGCAGCGTAGAAGTAAGAGTGGCAATTCAACCCATTGAAAACAATCTTAGGCCTTCCCTGCAACTCCCTTGTGAGACAGAGCTCTGAATTTGAGAAACTGTGGTCTCCTCCATGAAATTCGTTCAATATAGGGCAAAAGTAGTGATATCATGGGGAGATACCAGATTTCACAGTCTGTGACACATTTTCCATGGCTATGAATTTGGTAAGGCCATATTCAAATCAGTTCATCTTTTTTCTTAAAGTCCCACTTGCTGGAATCCTGAGATTGCAAGCAAAGCTCATTTTACATTAAAGTGAAAAATATTTTTAATTATTATGGTTATAGGAAAGCTTGAAAACATGATATGGATGCACTCTAAAATCTCAGAAATCAGGAGACAAATAAAATAAAAAAAGAAGGCAAATATGTTATTTTAATGTCTAGTTATCTTAGGACGTGGAGTGGCTAACTTGTGATTCTGGAACGGCAGAGGTTGGCAAAACTGTATTTTAACTAAATCTCTTTATATTTTATAGACATGTTTAAGCTTTGTAAAATGAAACATCACCATTATGGTAGAGAACTTTTTGGAAATGATGTATATGCTTACTCCTAGGTCTGTGTTCACCAGGATGGCTGGCCTTCAAAGGCAGCTGCTATAAAATGAGCAAATCAAGCAAACCATGGAGTACAGCACAACGAATCTGTGAATTGTCTTCAGTGGGGGCACACCTTGTTGACATACAGAATGAAGAAGAACATATATTTATATCTGCTTACCTCCAGACAGTTAATCAAATAATCATGTTATGGACAGGTCTTAATGACATGAAGGTCAGTATGTTTGACCTTTTGTTATCTTTATTAAAACTGATTTTTCTTAAGCAGGAGAAATTTAATATGTACAACAAAATTCCTATGGATTTAAAATTTACTACAGTAAATTGGGATTTTTTAAAACCCTCTCATATGCATTGTTTATTAATCTGGAGATTAGTAGGATATAACCTATTCTGCTAATAATTTACAAATATTTACAAATAAATTAATTATTAATTCATCATTGTAGAAAGATATTACTGGAAAAGTCAGCTTGAAGGCACCAATCCATATTAGAGGTCCTTGACTATGCCACCCGATACCCAGAGGCAGTGTCCCTACGAAATACCCATTCAAAGACCATAGTGAGGGAATTAGTTCCGATTTTTTCACAAGTAGGAATATCCAAAGAGATCCTACCAGACTGAGGTACTCCCTTTGTCTCCAAGTTGATGAAGGACTTGTGTGCACATACATGGGCCCTGAGGATGTCAGTGTACCATCCGCAGACTGATGGCCTAGTTGAGTGGTTCAACCATGCTCTCAAAGGCATGATCTGGAAAGTAATGAGCCAGGATGGGAAAGACTGGAATGCTCTTCTCACATACCTCATGTCCACTGTCAGTGAGGTTCCATGGGCATCCCCTGGGTTTTCCCCATTAGAGCTGTTGTACAGGCGTAACCCACAAGGCATCCTAGACCTCATCAAAGAGGCCTGGGAGAAGTAGCCAAACGAAGGGCACAATATTATTGAGCATATCCTCCAGAGGAAGGGCAGGATTGCCAACATTACTCCAATTGTCTGGGAACACCTGGAACAGCCCCAAGGGGCCCAGCAGACTTACTACAGCAGGCTGATGACAATCTGAAGATTCCAGGTGGGAGACCAGGTTATAGTCGCAACAATAGAGAGCAAACTCCTCACCCAGTGGCAGGGACCCTATGAAGTGGTTGAGGTTCTAGGAGAGGTAAACTATAAGGTATGACAACCAGAGCATTGAAAGAAAGAACAGATCTATCATGTTAACCTGCTGAAACCCTGGTGGGATTGGGAAGCACAGCTGGCTGCCCTGGGGATGACGGCACTGGAGGAAAGCCGAGAGAAGCAGGTAGGAATCTCCCCAAAACTAACTGTGGACCAATGGACAGAGGTTCTCAAGATGCTGGAGCAACATATGGATGTGTTCTCAACAAATCCCAGGTGAACCACTGGGGCTGAACACCACATCATTGCAGACCCAGGAGTAAGGGTAAATGCAAGGCTTTCCCAAATCCCAGAGGCAAAACGGGAGGAGGTCCAAAGGCAAGTGAGGAAGATGCTGGAGCAGAGCCAATGGTCCATCTCAATCATCTAGGTACCAAAACCCGACAGCAGCCTCTGGTTCTGTAATGATTTCCAAAAGCTAAATGAAGTATCCAGATTTGACGCATACTCCATGCCATGAAAAGACAAATTGATTGATGGGCTGGGAAAAGCTCACTTTCTGTCCACTCTTGACCTGACCAAAGGATACTAGCAGATTCCCTTGTCTGGTGGAGCCAGAGAAAAGATAGCCTTTTCCACACCAGAAGGTTTATACAATACACCATCTTCCCATTTGGGTTACACGGTGCTTCTGTGACATTCCTAAGGCTAAAGGATAAGCTACTGTGACCACATCACACATATGCTGCAGCTTAGCTTGATGATGTCATCATCCATAGCCCAGACTGGGACATGCACCTGGAGAAGGTGGAGACAGTGTTAGACACCTTGAGGGAAGCTGGCCTCATGGCAAATCCAGGAAAACATGCAATGGACAAGCAGAGGCAAAATATCTGGGGTATGTCATGGGAAGGACTGTGGTGAAGCCCCACTTGAACAAGGTGACAGCAATACAGAATTGGCCCCAGATGGTCCCGAAAAAGCAGGTCCAGGCATTTCTGGGAGTAGGGGGGTATTAGTGAAGTTTATCCCCCACTTTGCTTCCAGGGCATGTCCCCTGACAGGCCTCATGAGAGACTGTGGCCCCAGTGTGGTGAACTGGACCCCTGTGACAGAGGCGGCATTTGTTGACCTGAAAAACAGCCCTGTGCAGTGACCCAGTCCTCATCAACCCAGATTTCAAGAGGGAGTTCTTACTATAGATTGATGCTTCTGAAGTCGGCTTGGGGGCTGTACTGTCCCAAATGGTTGGGGAGGAGGAGGATCCCATCCTACACTTGAGCAACAAGCTCCTCCTGAGAGACAGAAACTATGCCATCATCAAAAGAGGGTGCTTTGCAGTGAAGTGGACCATGGAGAGCCTGAGAAAATACCTCCTTGGATGGAAGTTCACTCTCATTACGGACCAGGCACCCCAACAGTAGATGCACCAGAACAAGGACAGGAGCACAAGAGTAACCCAGTGGTTCTTGTCCCTACAGCCATTCCACTTCCGAGTGCAGCATTCTACCGGGATCCAGGACAGAAATGCAGATGGCCTGTCATGGGTACACTGCATGCTGTCCCAAGTAGCCCAGCCCCATAGTGTTGAGTATGAGAGAGGGATATGTGTCAGGCCAGAAAGCTAACACAGTGAGATAAAGGCAACAAATGGCAAAAGAAGAGAGGGGTACCTTAGTGCAGCGAGGAACAGCTGAGCTGGGGAGGCAGCCAAGGAGCGGCTGCTAGAAATCAGTTGAGGCAGGTGAACCCACTTGAGGATGCCCTAGGACTGTTTAAAATGCCTGCCCTCCTGAGAACACAGGGAGAAGGAAAAGAAGGTTGGAGTGGTAAGAACAGAGAAGGAGAGAGTAAGTTAGAAAGCAGAGGAAGAACTTCAGAGGTGCCAGAGACAGCAGGGAAAGGCAGTCCCTACAAGGAGAGTTTGGGGGGACCTCCTTTTCCCCAGGCAGCTGGGGTGGGGTGGAGGGCATACCCCCAAGCCCTTTCAGCAGTTTCAGCTTGGGGACCTTGGGGAAAACTGAGTAGGTGGGGCCTGGCCTACCTGCAAGATGCTGAGCAGGACAAGGGCTCTCGAGCCCAGGAGTGAGGCTGACTCCATCTTAGGCACAAATGGCAATCACTGAGTGTTAGCTATCTGTTTTTTGTATCTTTGAAAAAAATCTTCCTCTAACCCTTTAAACCATGGCAAAATGGAAACATTGCAGTGCTGCAATGAAAGCAATGTTATCATATTGTGATATAAACTGAGACTATTGTTGGCCCCAGGGGAAAAAAATTCCATTTACTTTAAATATCCTCAAAATCTTGTTTATAGTAAGTTTGCAGGATTTTTTTAAAAAGTCCTGAATTTCTTCAAAATGTGTGACTAGCTAGCACCATTTCTAGAAATGAGATATAATTTTATCAGCAAAACTAGCTATAAACATCTGACCACTAATAAATTTTTTACTGCATTATACAACATTTTTAAGTTGCTTCATAAATATTACTAGTGCTAGAGCCTAAAATTGACCCACGGAAGGTCTGTCTTATGGGGTTTCATTTTACCCATGCATGAAATGGTGCTCCCAGGGGTCGATGTCAACCCCTGTATGCCTTGTGAGAAACGAGGCATAAGAAGGTCAACATGAGAAACGCTTCCATCGACCTTCCTCCATGTGAACAGCTCTGGAAGTTGACCATGGATAAATCAATTTTGGTATGGTTAAAATTGTATATTGGCAGTCATCTTCTATGTCTAGTATAGACATATCCTAGGGTTATTCGAAGATTCTCTTAAATTATTGCTGTCTTTGCATGAGTCTCATGTAGTTATTATCAGAACATATAATTTCTTGCAAGCTGTTTTCCATCATCAATATAGTTGAGTGGTGACAACACCATAGTTCAGGTTATATTGTTTAATAATGCAAAATGTCCCAAGCCCATTTGTACAAGTGAGTGCAAGGTGTAAATACCAGAAGTTCAACATGTCAGCTATATTGTAGAAAATATGAATGATAATTCAGTGGTGTAGCTTTTATAAAAATATTTCCTGTGATTTTTGTTTATTGCAGGAAGAAGGTCACTTTTTGTGGACAGATGGATCTCCTTATCTTGGAAAAGCTGAAATCTCATCTTTGTCCTTGATACCAGAGAATGAAACTGACTGCTATGCTTTTCAGCAAAATCCAATTGGTCCCAACTATTTCTTTACAGGATTTTTCTGCTATATGCCTCTGCCATACATTTGCGAATATGAATGTAACTACATTTCTTCTAGTCTTTTACATTTATCTGAATGTGTATTTTCCCCCTAAAACTACGATAACAATGTTAATTTTAGAAACATCATTCCTTTAACCTGTATCCATTATTCTAAATTTTTGGTGTTCTTTTTCAGTACCTTCTGTACCAGAAAATTTCACATTTAATGTGCAAGAGGTCAAATCAACTGAAGCTGTGTTTGTCTGGAGTGATTTGGATGACTGGCTTACCTCTGGATTTGAAGTTTTAATTAAATACTATTTTGATGATTCAGAGCAACATTTTGAGAGCGTGCCTCTAAACAGAACACACACAACAATTATGCAATTGTCCTCTGGTCGCCTTTACAGGGTTTTACTGTCAGCAAGGAGCCCCAGAGGGGCACAGACTAACCTAAGTCCAGTTCTGATGGTAGAGACAAGTAAGTTACAAAACATAACAGATATAATAACCATTCAGTCATTCACTTTTTCATATTCTCTTCTTTTAGAAAAGTATGCTTTTGGGCTCATGCATCTGCTAACATTAGAAATGGGCTGACCTAAAATCCACTATTGGAACAGATGGTGGAAGAACTGAACTCACAGAACTCAAGTAGGAAACCTGCTAAAATGTGATTAGCTGCAAGGTCCGCTGCACCTAGAGGTCCCACTGAAGTCATAAGAAAGGGATCAGGTTGTCAGTAAAGGATACAAAACACACCTTTGAACACCATGATTTAGTAAAATTGTGCGGGTCCTAATCCTGAAGGGAAAAAAACACTTGGAAATATTGCCATGTCTACGTAGTGACTGCAAAGACAAACTTCTCAGTTAAGAGTATACTATAGTCAGTAGTTTTTTTGTGCTGGTACTTGCCAGTACTGAGTACCGGTACCTCAGCAGCTGCAGCAATGGGATTGGTTGGGGAGAAGAGGAGGGAAGCCAGCTGAGTACCAGCTCCTCTATTTTTATAAAAAAGGCACTGACTGTAGTTATTTTTGGCAGATTGATTTAACCTGGATATGTCTCATTTCAAGTAGTTACTTTAACAACAGCAGAGGTCCTGGGGGCCCAGGGAGGGGTAGCACCTCTGGCGTGGGGACTTGTCATGTCTCTTTGGGGCAGTTCATGCACCTTTGGTCCCCACCTGGCACCCAGCTCTCATCTCTGGCTCCAAGAAGCTGTAGCATGCAGCAGCCACACCCCAGTAAACTGCTTTGATAGGTGGGCTAAACCAGATGAGGGTAGCTGGCAGGTCTGAAATCTGCGGTGAGGTAGGGAATTGCCTATCCCAGAGTGCTAAGTCAGCCCCGGCAGACTGGGCGGATAAGATCAAAAGCAAGATACAAAGTCCAGGAAGGCGGTTCTGCAATGCTCTATGGAGAGCGAAGGACATGACAAGGCACCAAAGACGGCATGGCCATCCACTGCGGCCTAGGAAGTCCCAGCCGTGACAACTTTTCGTACCACTGGAACCAGGCTTCTGAAGTCGAGAGAATGGAACTGCCCCTGTGCAATGGCTTTTCCACTTTAAACATTCTCCCGCATGGGTTCTTTGCACATTCTCATCACTTCTGTCTACCTCAAAGTCCTATGGTGATGGTGGAGGGGCGAAGCGACTGATGGAGGTGACCACTGGGAGTCGTTGCTCCAAACCTGCACGTAGGCGGCCTGTGGACTTTGGTCGCTCGACTCTGACCCCACATCGACAGAGGAGTTCAGCAGCATCCCAGGCGACTGAGCAGGACTTATTAGGAACAGCACTGCTCACCCTCAAAATGAGAGAGGGGACTAGAAAAGGTGTCCCAAAAATTGCTTGTCCCAACCAAAATGGCCAGCATGCCGCAGCTGGCAGTTTTACCCTCACAGTGGTTGAAAAACAGTGAAAGGAAAGATGATATTTGCAGCATGGAACGTTCGTACCCTCTTGGACAGGGAGAATGCTATGAGGCCTGAGAGAAGAATGGCCCTCATAGCAAGAGAACTGGCATGTTGTAACATTGACATAGCCACCCTGAGTGAGACCAGGCTGTAAGAGGAAGGATCCATCTGCGAACCAAAAGGAGGTTACACCTTCTTCTGGAAAGGCAGTCCAGAAAATGACGACAGAATCCACAGAGTAGGACTTGCCATCAAGACATCACGTCTGCACCAGCTTCCTGACCTACTAATTTGCATCAGTGAGCATTTGATCAAGCTCTGCTTCCCTCTCAACACCTCTAGCCACATTACAGTCATCAGTGCTTACGCTCCCACACTGACTAGCAGTGGCGAAGCAAAAGAAAGCGTCTAGGAGGACTTTGACCATCTTGTGAAAGCTACTCCTAATGACAAGCTTCTCCTGTTGGGTGACTTAAATGCCAGGGTCTGCAAGGACTATAGGAACTGGAAAGGGGTCCTGGGGCATCATGGTATTGGTAACATGAATGCCAATGGCTGCCTTCTGTTGAGCTTGTGTGCAGAAAATGACCTGATGATTACCAACACTCTCTTCAGGCAAGCCGATAAATACAAGACCACATGGATGCATCCAAGACCAAAACAGTGGCACCTGATTGACTGTGTCATCAGTCGCAGGCGGGACATTCAAGAAGTTAAGATCACCATGGCCATGCAGAGAACTGAGTGCTGGACTGGTCATAGACTCGTCTGATCAGTCCTCATGCTGCACATCACATAAATGCACCGCAAGAAGCTCAAGGTTGTCAGACCTTCCTTCAACATTGGGAAGCCGCAACATACTGGTCATTGTGAGAAGTTCACAGCCTGCCTTGACAAAGTGCTGATGTCCCATGGACCTCTGACTGGAGACCCAACACAAAAGTGGGACCAGGTCAAAACCCTGGTGATGGAGTCAGCCAAGTCAACACTAGGACTGAAAAAGAGAGTTCACCAAGGCTGGTTTGATGAAAATGATGAAGCCATCGTGAAGATCTTAGAGGAAAAGCAGAACACATTTCTGGTATGGTAAAATGATCCGTGTTCAATCTCCAAACATGATAGTTCAAACACCTTCAAAGCCAGGTGCAAACGGCACTTCGCAAAATGCAAGATGAGTAGTGGGAGAGTAAAGCTGATGAAGTCCAATACTATGCTGACACCAAGAACTTCAAGATGTTCTTCAGTGCTATCAAAGCTATATATGGACCTTCAAAGCCAAGTACTACACCTCTCCTGTCTGCAGATGGCATGACCCTTCTGAGGGAGAAGAACAGCATCAACAATAGGTGGAGAGAGCACTTCAGCAACCTTCTCAACAGACCGTCCATTGTCGACCCCGTGGCCCTAGAACTTCATCTTGAAGTTCTCAGAAACCCCACAATAGACAGTCTTGACCTGCCCCCTACAATGGATGATGTCAAAAAGGCAATCAGCCAGACCAGCTCTGGCAAAGCCCCTGGGATGGACGGTATCCCTGCTGAAATTTTCAAAGCGGCAGGACCAGTGTCACTTGAAGCCTTTCGCATCTTGATCGGCATCTGGGAAGAAGAAGACATGCCCAAAGACTTTAAGAATGCCACAATCTTCTCACTCTTCAAGAACAAGGGCAACAAAGCTGACTGTGAAAATTACTGGGGCATCTCCCTTCTCTGTACTGCTGGGAAGATCTTGGCTCGAATCGTCCTCAACTGTCCGATCACCAGCCTCTCGAAGAACCTAGCAGAGGCACAATGTGGTTTTCACCCAGGCCACAGCACCATTGACATGATCTTTGCTGTTTGTCAGGTCCAGGAAAAGTGCATAGATCAGAACTTGGATCTGTACACTGTCTTTATAGGCCTGACCAAGGCATTTGACACCATCAACAGAGAAGCCCTGTGGATTATCCTGTCAAAACTTGGCTGCCCAAGAAGATTCTTTAACCTCATATGCCTATTCCATGATGACGTGACTGGCTTTGTTCTTTCAAATGGCAAGTCCTCAGATCCATTTGAGATATCCAATGGTTTGAAGCAAGGGTGCGTGCTGGCCCCAGTGTTATTCAACCTCTATTTCATGTGCATCCTCAGCCACGCAGTTAGAGACCTGGACCATGGAGTCTACATAAAATACAGACTTGATGGGTCACTTTTCGACCTTCGTTGTCTGAATGCTAAAACCAAGACGCGTGAGAGGCTCATCCTTGAAGCCCTTTTTGCTGATGACTGTGCACTTATGGCACACAAGAAATCTGATCTCCAGCTCATGGTCAACAAATTGGCTGATGCCACTTGCCTCTTTGGTTTGACATCAGCCTAGGAAAGACCGAGGTGCTGTTTCAACCTGCTCCAGGATCTGCTTCTCTCCCCGCTTTAATCTTTATTGAAGGAACAGAGTTAAAAACAGTAGAGGAGTTCAAATACCTTGGCAGTGTGATAGCCAATGATGGCTCCCTCAACAAAGAAATCAATGCCAGAATCTGCCAGGCCAGCCGGGCACTAGGATGTCTGAAAGTGCAAGTGTTGAATCAGCACAATATCTGACAGTCCACTAATTGAAAGTGTACAAGGCTGTAGTCCTGACCTGTATCCTGTATGGCTGTGAAACCTGGACCTTATACAGAAAACATATAAAACTGCTGGAGTACTTCCACACATGCAGCCTGAGGTCAATATTGCACATTCAATGGCAGGACAGAGTTAAGAACCTCGAAGTTCTGGACAAAGCAGGAACTACGAGCATCGAAGCCATGATTCTGAAAGCCCAACTTCACTGGACAGAGCATGTCATGTGAATGGAGGAGTCAAGAATCCCTAAGCAACTCCTCTACAGTGAACTCTTCCAGGGCAAAAGGAATCAAGGTAGGCCTCGCAAAAGGTATAAAGGCTGTGTGAAGGCCAACGTTGCTCATGCTGGTTTAAAACCAGATCAGCTAGAGCAGTATGCAAAAGCCCAAACAGGCTGGCGTGCTCTCGTATGACATGTGTATGACCACTTTGAAGAGCAGCGACACGTGCACCTCATTGATGCTCATGAGAAGAAGAAAGCAACAGCAGCAGCCGCACCAACAGAGCCAGGACAATTCCCTTGCCCCTGCTATGAACACCCACACCATTCAAAGCCTGGACTCCTCAGCCACATGCGAGTCCACAACTGATGAGCCTGTGCAAGCTCAAGATGTCATCGTCAGACACAATGGACTACCTACTATAGTTATTTTTGACCCATGTGCACTAAGCTAAAAGGAATAGAGACAAATGTATTATCCAATTGTCTATGATCATACCAAAATCAAATTGAACGTACCCTGTGAACAATAACAAATACTGGATAAAGGAGGTTAGTTCCTTTAAATCAAAGGTGAATTGAAGAGAAATCTCATTAAGAATAAATTACTTCACTCTCTCACACACACACACACAAAACCCCTCCAAAACCATTCACTGTACCAAAGAATGATGCTACAATTAGAGGCATATGTTCTACAACTCTATTTCTGTTTAAACAATTTTGTACCTTGATTTTGAAAGTAGTATAGATAAGAGTATAAAATTATATATTGTTTTTGTTCCGAAGTGTAAAGTCAAATGGCTTTTTATGAAAAACATTTTAGGTGTTAAAATTGGTTATCTGAAAAAATAGAGGTAATTAACCTGTGAGAAGAAGGCCATGCCATTGTATAGGGAATCAATTGCACATGTTCTGGAATTATTCCAAACTGAAAGATTTCTGGTCTGATCTTTGAAAACTGATTGCAGGGCAAAATCCTTCATGTTTCCACTTCTGTTGTATTAGAATCTGCAGAAATTGAACAAGGGTAGATAGTATTGGTTGGAATAGCATCTGGCAAACCAGAATGAATACTGGGTAAGGCATAGCTGCATTTCCTTAGGAGCGGGGCCGAAGTTAAAGTGCATCAGAGGGCAAGTAAGATGTACTTGCCCTATACCAGGTGTGTTTTACGCCCTCCTCTGTGCTGGCTTTGCTTTGCTAGCTTGTGCATTTGAAGTAGTGAGGCTTCACCCATTTCCTGTTCCTTCCTATCTGGTTATATCTTTAATAAATAGTAACTAAACCATTGCCAGAAACTAATGTTTTGTTTTCCTTCTTAATTTTGTCATCAGGGCCATTACAATCTCACAGATTAGAGGCCACCCATGTTTCATCAACAGAAATCTATTTGCAATGGGATCCTCCCCAGAACTCCTCCAATGCATCTTTTCATCATTATCTTGTCACTATTTTGGACACAGAAGGAAACACATTGGAGAAATTACCAATTCAAAAAAATGCCACTTCAATGGTAATTAGAAACATCAAGCCATATCATCAGTACAATATATATTTACAGAGTGTAGCAGAAAAGGGATCTCTAAGCTGCAGTGAGAAGTCTATATTAATTACAACAGGTAATTACATAAATGTACACATCTTTTCTATTGAAATTGAAAATAGAATGCACAAAGTTAATTGGTACTATACAGATAGGCTACGTCTCCACTTTCTAAAAACTTCGAAATGGCCGTGCTAATGGCCAAATCGAAGAATACTAACAAGGTTCTGAAATGAATATTCAGTGCTTCATTAGCATGCAGCCGACCCCGGCACTTCAAAAGTGCCGCAGTTCATTTGCTCCTGGCTTGTCTACATGGGGGGGTCCTCTTCAAAAGGACCCCACGAACATCGAAATCCCCTTATTCCTATCAGCTGAGGAATAAGGGGATTTCAATGTTGGTGGGGGTCCTTTTGAAAAGGACCTCCGTGTAGACAAGCCGTGGGCGAGCAAGCCATGGCACTTTCGAAGTGGCTGGCGGCATGCTAATGAGGCACTGAATATGCATTTCAGCACCTCATTAATATTCTTCAATTTGCCCATTAGCATGGCCATTTCAAAGTTTTTAGTAAGTGTAGACACGGCCATACTGATTTATTAGTATATGTTGGGGAAAATTGTCTTTTTCTCATCTGCCTCTAACATTCATTAATTTTCCAGATAGGGATTGTATTTATCCTCCGTCCCTTCCTCCCCCAGTAGCTTGTGTTAATATTTGCTAAATACATTTCATATATTTATTTACCCAGGTCACATATTTAATGATAACAAAATGGCTAACTCCTCAGGTACTCCAGGATAGATTTGAACATAAAAACACGATAAGTGTGACATTTAAGCAAATGTGGTAAATTTAATGTGTACCATCCAGTGCATCAGTGAGAAGGGGTTTTTGCAATTGCACTGGCTCAGAGTTCAGTAAACTGTGGAGCAGTGATGACCAGGATTTTTAAGCAGTAGTCCCTTCCTATATTAAGACAGCTAGTGCTGGAGCTGTCTGGAACATCAGTCTGGCTATGTGGTTGCAATTCCACTGAAATTTGACACACACTCCTTGGAGAGGCAAAGGAGCCCAATTTTGGTGAGTGCTGCTGTGATCTTGTGCTCAGGGTCACAATACCACTCAGATTTAGCTTGGCCACCTGCACAGAGATGGTCAGATGGTGTTGTGACCTGGCATATTGAGAGTCTGTTCCATGAATGGCTGGAGAGTCTGCTGAGAAGTTGATTTCTGGCAGCAGTAGCTCATGCACTATTGTTGATAACTGAGGGAGAGATTCCCTGATTGAGGGAGACCTGGGGTTCCAGGAGAGGGGAAAGAGTATGGAGAATAAAACAGAGTCCCAGAAGGGCATAGGGGTGTATATATGTATGAGAATTTCCCTTCCTGACACAAATATCTCATTTGGTCTACGTAAAGATAAATCAATGATTACACGAGTGGTGAGATATTAATGTTCCCATTCTTATTATTTGTTCTATGACTGTATCTACTGGAATGGGAGGAGCTCCTTGTAGAATAGGTTACTACACATTGGCTACGTCTACACTAGCACACTACACTGAAGTAGCCTATTTCAACGTAAGAACATTGAAATAGGCTACTTCGACACATATCATCTACACGTCCTCCAGGGCTGGTGCTGTCGACGTTCAACGTCGAAGTAGCACTGGAGAACATCAAAAGGAGCCTCCCTGGAAGGACACGCAGAGCTTCCACACACACAAGTGCTCCCCATCGAAATAAGGGGCCAGCAAAGCCCCAAGCCACTCCCTTAAAGGGCCCCTCCCAGACACACTTGGCCTGCACAGCACGAGATCCACAGAGCCGACAACCGGTTGCAGACCCTGTGAACGAAGCATGGACCCCCAGCTGCAGCGGCAGCAGCTAGAAGCCCTGTGCTAAGGGCTGCTGCGCGCGGTGACCATAGAGCCCCACAGGGGCTGGACAGAGTGTCTCTCAACCCCTAAGCTGATGGCCGCCATGGAGAACCCCGCGATTTCAAAGTAGCGGGACATGGATCATCTACACATGCCCTACTTTGACGTTCAACATCGAAGTAGGGCACTATTCCCATCTTCGGATGGGAATAGCGATTTCGATGTCTAGCTGCCTAACGTTGATTTCAACATCAAAATAGCACACGGTGTGTGTAGACACGACAGGTGTTATTTCAACGTTGTGCCAGATACTTTGAAGTAGCCGGCTAGTGTAGACATACCCATTGTGAGTAGAGGTGGCTATAAAGTATAACTGGAACAATTTTTATAAAATACTAGTAATGAATAATACTTTTTCACATGCCACTCACCATTAAACCTTCCATTTTCGATATTTTTGGAGAGGTTCATCAGCACAGAGACAAAGAGCACAGTACTGTTTATTCTTTCACACATTCAGGATAGCTCATTTTTCCCCTCCCATCTTTCTGACTTCCTCAAGCCTTGTCCGTAATGTTTCCACCTCCCCACCCCATCCTTCAATGTAAAACCAGAGAAAAACAAGATTCAAAACAGAACCTGTTGTTTATGCAAAAGAATGCAATTTAAATATCATTAGCTACAGAAGGTGAGCACATAATTGGATGTAACCTGTCTTTTGAATAAAACACTATACAAATTTAGAGGTTTCTCTTGCTGTGTTTATGTATGCGTCTTATCCACGTATCAGAAAAGAAAATGTACAACCAAAGGATTACATTCAGAAGGGTTACTAAATGGAAAATATCTCTGGCCTATTTTTGTACACTATCATTCTTTTTCTTTTTTTAAGCTGTCAGTCCACCTACCAATGTTTTTATTCATCCTGAGGATGTGCAAGAAGAGAGCGTAATTCTTCATTGGAAGGTACCACAGGAGGGCCTCGAATTCTATATCCAAGTGAAACCTACTACAGATGTGGATGAAACTATGAAGTTTTTACTGAACACAGATAGATTAAAGATTAACCATCTAGTTCCTGGAATGACTTATGAAATAGGAGTGGCAACTGTGAATAATGGAAATATGAGTGAACTGAAGACCATTCATTGCACCCTAAGTAAGATAAGATTTTATAGAGATTACCAAATTATTATTATTTATTCTTTAGCATAAATAGTTTGGCAGATTGGATAGACTTCTCTGATGGCCCTGGGCCTAAATTGAGAGAAGTATCTTTACCCGACATGCCAAATCAAACTCTGAAGGGGTCAATCTTCCATTATGTGTAATCTTCCATTACCCTAAATCTCCAAGAATCTGGAGAAAGTTCTGGTACAATATATCTTTTTAGCAAGTAGGTAAGGAATGTGGAAGATTCGCACACAATATGGGTGTGTTTATATTCGGGGTTAGGGCAGTACAATACAGACAGCTGAAAAATGACATCACAGTAAATATAACTGATGACATTATTTTGGTAGATTTAGTAATTTTGGGATATCCCCCATACATCATTCCAGCTCCAGATGCCAAGAAATTACAGAAGATACTTTTCACAGCTGCTAGCACCAGCTATGCACCAAGAATGACTGCCCTGCACTGAAAACAGATGGGCGGTTATCCAGACTTGCCAGAAGAAGGTAGGGGTGCTTTGAGGCAGGGCAGGGAGCATGGTAAGAAACTGCTGCAAAAAGCTGATTTCTTTGCAGCACTGACTCACCCACGGGGAATGTAAGGGCAGCAGGCTTTAAAGGTGCAAGCTCTGGCATGCAAAACCCCTTTGTCCCTGCAGCAGGCAAGCCAGCACCCACTTTCGCTCTCTTTGAGCTGCGATTAGCAGGTGGGTGTGAGTCTGCGGTGAGCACTGTGCTAGTTGTTCCTTTTAGGGGAACTGGGAAGGAATTTTTCCTTCACCACCATTGACTTCATTGGAGTAGGGATTTTTGCTTTCCGCACATCAGGTGTCAGAGTAGACCTTTCCTTGTGACCACAGAATGGGGAGTAGGCCATATGTTTCAGCTTATTTAGTAACTGTGGAGTAACTGGCCAACTTCATCAGGAAGGCTTCCAATGGCCTGATAAAGGACTTGAGCAGGAGGTGCTGGTTAAAGGAATGGAATGGGGTGGGTTTTAGGGCTCATATAGTTGTAATGTTAGGGAGCGAACACCCATTTCTTATATCCCACCTTACCTCTCCTATGGGAGAGTAAGGTCCTGGCAATGGATTTGCTAGAGGGACCTGGATGGAAAATGGGGGGAGCTGGTAAAAGCTTGCAGGTATGATAAAGTCCTGGCAACAGATACACTGGAGGGACTATCAAAACAAAAAAGCGGTCACGTTGCACTTTAAAGACTAACAAAATAATTTATTAGAAGATGAGCTTTTGTGGGATGCAGTGTGTCTGTCCCACAGAAGCTCATCACCTAATTAATTATTTTGTTAGTCTTTAAAGTGCTATATGACTGCATGGCTATCTCTCTGTTACTGGAGGAAATGGTATGGAAAAAGAGAGGAAGCTGCTGAAAGTCCCATAGATACTTACTGTGTAACTAGGAGGTTACTGTTATCTGCCATGTAATTCCAGACATCTAATAATAAAGTTATTGCCTGATTAAATCCATGTAAAGTATCTCTCATGCTTCTTTCAGTATAGCTGGACAGTGCTAAAATGTAAATGTAGCTTGCTAGTCAAATGCAGGTTTCCTTGGTACATCTTCTATGACTGAATTTGCTCTCCCCATTTTATAATTCATAAATTCATTTCATTCAGTTTGTTTCAAATGCTCTTACTTCACTGCTTACTGGAATTATAATAGAAAAGGAAATTAATAGAACATCTTCTGCATATAAAATTGTTATGAGATTGTCATCTCCGTTATAACGTGCTTGAAATCTAGTGATGAAAAATGCTATATGAAAACTTGTTTGTTTATTTCTCAGTAATACAGGTTGAACCTCTCTAATCTGGAACTCTTCATTCAGCAACATCCCTAATTCATCATGATTTTAGTTAGCCAGATGATCATTTATCATGGGTGTGGCCAAGTTTCCTGTGGTCCCATGAAGTTTGTTTACAGCTGCCAGGCCTAGCTTTCAGTGTACTGTGCTGTTATTTAGCTGTAATTTACCCCAAATGTCTTTTAAGAGAGCAGGAAGCAGTGCAAGTGTTAGTAATGCTGTGAGACAATATTGAGATCCTGTAGTCCATCAAATTGGCACCAGTTAGGTCCCCAGGGTGCCGGATTAGAGAGGTTCATCCTGCACTGTATCTTGTTATAGAAGCTACTACATTCTTCCAGATGAACATGTATCTCAGAAAACCTGCTTCAGACTTACTGTATTGTATTTGACTAATTGTGGACTGATCTAATGTTTTCTCTAATATTTCTTGTTCCAGGGCCCAAACCACTTCAGATCGTAGTCCCTTATGATATTTCTAGTAATTCTGTGGTTTTATTTGTTCAAATGCCTGATGTTGGACTGTTTGATGGTATATATGTTGCAAGAAGAGGAGGACCTAATGTTACATTGTCTTTAAAGAATGATAATAAAGTAACAATTGGAAACTTGATCCCAGGCACACAATATGAGTTCTATGTTTCCACAGTAAGTGGAAATGTGTTAAGCTCTGAATACCACGTAACTGGTGTAAAAACATGTAAGTAATTTTAAATTTCAGTACTGTATGACCCTCCTAAATTACGTCTTTAAATCTATTTTGAAGTATTTGCTGTACTCAGTATAGATACAGTTTCATCATTAACTGCCTTAAGATCTATTTGGGCAATTCATAATTAAATCATAGCATTGAATGTTTTATAAAGAAAGCTACTTCTTTACATTTCTATGTGCTAGCATTGCTGGTATTTTAAATCTCTGTTTTCATTTAAAAACATTATTATACCAAATCTCAGCTAATGGTTAGAATGAAATTTAAGAAGTAAAACAATATTAAATTTGTTATTGGCTTTGTGGGAAAAGCATGGTGACATTTTGATAATTCCTATTTGGTCAATCTGATGAATATCAACAGAGCATTTTCTGTCTCCTGAAATCAGTAGGTTTGTGCTAACTGATGCATATCAAGTTATGGTTAGAGACTGTGTTGAAGGCTATGTCTACATAAGTGGCTTTTCCTGCACAACTAGGCTTTTTTCAGGATAAACCACAGAGCGTCTACATGCAACATGAGCTTTGTAGACAGTTTGTTGACAAAACCCAGCCCATCTGCAGGCACTGTTATACTTTTCCCTGTTCAGTGCTCTGTCGACTAAACAGCTACATAGAAACTCCGGGGCCCTTTTGTTGACAGTTCACCAGGCAGCCCTGTTTGCAGAGCTTGCTGTCAGACATTCAGTTGAGAGAGGACTGGGCAGTCTGGCAGTTCTCTGTCAACAGAGCAGATTGTTCTTTCCACCTGCTTTTATGCGTAGACACAATCTGTTGACAAGTTTTGCCAGGAAATCCCTTCCAACAGTGACTTCTGTTGTCAGAGGCTTCTTGTGTAGATGTAGCTGTAGTGCTTAGATTGCCATGCTGTCAGGTGCTAACATCAGTGAGAATTAAGCTATGAACCTCGTAGAAGACACCAGCTGATGGGAATTCTTGGAATCATTTTTTTCTCCACTAGCAATTTGCTTTTTCTAAAAATAGCTTTTTATGATTTCTTTTGTCATTTTCAAAAATTTTTAACTTTTTCCCCAATGAAATTCCAAACCTCGAAAGTGTTTTGGTTTTTCATTTTTCTGATTTTAATTGTTTCCTCTTTTCAACCCCCTGCATCATACAGGCGACATCTATGCTAGTGAGGTTTTTGAAAAAAGTCAGGGCTTCTTAGAAAAATCCCGCAGAGCATCTACACACAAAATGCCTTCTTTTGATATTAAATCAGAAGAATGCAGAACTTTTTCTGGTGGCCCCCTTCCTCTCCCATATGAGAAGGAGCACCTTTTTTTCCAAAAGATTCTTTAAGAAAAAATGTGTGTAGACACCCCAGGGGCCCTTTTATCAAAAGAGCAGTCCTCATGGCACCAGATTTTTCCATCCCTGGGCCATTATTTCCAAAGAGTGAGGGCTGTGTGGAAGCTCTGTAATGAAAGAGTGGATTGATTTTTTGATCTGTTTTTTTGTGTGTGGATGTGCTTTTTCAAAAGAGTTTTTTTCGGCAGAGGTCTTCCAGAAGAACTTTTGAAGAACTGCTGTAGTGTAGACATAGCCAGTGAGCTTTTCAGTGGCAAAGTAGAAGGGGAAAAAGAGAAGAGAGAGGAAAAGATAGATAGGGGAACCTCAAAATATTAAAATGTTCAAAACAGAATTCTTTTGTGACTCAAAACTTGGTAAAAATCATTACAGAATATTTTGAATGAATGAAATAGTGTTCCCTTTTAAGATGAAAATTATTTCTGAATTTTTTTGTATGAAATCTCTTTACCATTTTTTCATTTAGTTCTAGAATGAGTAAATTAGCTGTGCACTGGTAAGATAATTGGAGACAGAAGAAAAAAATCCCTCTTAAATTGCTGTCAGTTTTCTGTGGCGATATTATTTTTCCAGTGTAGCCTATGTGCTCCACACAGATTTATAGACCTCATACCTACTTTGTTCATTTGCAGAAACTTTAGGGGTTGCATTTGTGGGGCCATTTTTGTGTTCTAAATCAAAATGAAAATATATAAAGTAGAAGGCTTTGACTTGTGGATAGAATGTTGTGTTTGAATCTGAAGGGCTATGCTTTTTTGACATACATGTCATGGGAACTTGTGTTCCTGATGGCTTGATCATACACTTGATCGTCCAGCTGAGTTAGACTTTGAACCTCACAAATTCAATGGAAATTGAGAAATATAAAAGGAGAAAATAACTCTTTAACAGAAAAAAATAAGTTCTTTTGCCTTTTCCTTGCAATAATGACATTGACATGTAAACAAGGATAAGCTGATTACTGAGGTTGAACGGAACAGCAAGCTTAGTTCCACCTTTGCCACAAGGGACTGGGACCTAAAGAAGACATGTTTTTATAGGAAATGAGTCAGTTAAGCTTAGTGTATTTCACTATACAGTGTGGACAATAAACAGCCTGGCAGTTGGATGGGGTTCACTAGGGTTAGTCCCTTGTGGGCCACCAGACACATTATTTACCGGAGTGTCTACAGGTACAGACACCCGCAGCTCCTATTGGCCATGGATTGCTGGAAGTAGTGTCCCAGTCCCTGCTGCTTCTTGCAGCTCCTATAAACCGGGAACAGTGACCTGCAGCCAACTTGTTTAACTCGTGAGTTTAAAAATCTTTACATCCTCCCAAGACAATTTACTTGATTGCTAAAATACCCTAACAGTAAGTTTTTCCTGATGTCCAACTTAAACTTCCCTTGCTGGAATACAAGCTCCTTGCTTCTTGTCTTATCCTCAGATATTAAACAGAACAATTTTTTTTTCACCCTTCCTTGCAACATCCTTATGTGTGCTTCAAAACTCTCATGTTCCCCTTCAGTCTGCTCTTCTTTAGACTTTACAAACCCATTTTTTTTCAATCTTCTCTCATAAGTCACATTTTCTAGATCTTTAATCATTTTGTTGCTTTTCTCTGGACTTTCAATTTGGCCATTTTTTATCAGAAATATGGTGATCAGAACTGGCCACAGTACTCCAAATGAGGCCTTATGGATCCTGTACTGCCATCTTTTTCTGCTCCAGACTTTGACTGGTCTCCTTGGGATCTGAAAATATTCACCATATAAGGTCTCACCCTGCAGTCCTCTCACCTAAATGTCCCCATTGACTTCAATGACATTATGCATGCAGAACTGAAGGATAGGGCCTAATACATTTGCAAGTTTTATGTTGCTTGGGTTTTTTTAGGCCTGGCAGCCCCACTAAATGTACAAGAAGGTGAAATTACAAATACTTCAATACAAATTGTTTGGGATCGTGCTGATGGAAATTTTCAGGAGTATGAAGTCACTTGTACAAATTGTGCAGGCACTCTCATGGTAGGTCTTTTTAAGAACATTAATTGTATATAAGTCAAAGTTTCTGTTCCACCCTTTATAGTAAAATAAATTGTAACGGATGCTAACAGATACTAACCCATTCAAAACACAGGGATGCTACAAATAAAGATTTTACTGCTACTTAAAAAAATTCAAAGCACTTCCATAGAAATGCTTATCCCATAATGTTTAATCTGAAGGTCCAAAAAGTCAAGAAAGAAATGGCAGAGTTTTCCAATCTTATTCCTGGAATGTTGTACAACTTTACAATTCGAACAGAGAAAGAAGGTTTCAAAGACAGCCTTCCTGTAGTAAAAGAAATAGAGACAGGTGAGACCTTTCTGTTACAATTCAGTATACATTTGCCTCTACCAGTATTTCTTGCATTTTCCTGCAGTTGCCTGAAACTTTTGTCTTAGGTAGGCTCAGCCATCTTAATCATTTCTTTTTCCATTGTTATCTTCTTGGCTCTTTTCTTTGGCTGTTTCTCTGCTCTTGAAAGCATATTTGGGTATGATTATACTGTGCCATGGCCCTGCTAACGTTATCTTAAGAATTGTATTGTGAGATCTCCATTCTCATGACTGATATTGCAATGTGCTTGGCTAGTGTTGCTACTCATTAGAAAAAGTAAGGCAAATAGTTTCTCTCTTTAGTCTCTGGTCCTGCTTGCTCAGTTTTTGAATTTGGGCAACTTTGTGTATTGTGGATGTAATCGATTACTTGTACATTGGTGCAACACCTGTTGGCATTCCTGTGGAATTGCACCTAGTTACACTGGGGATTAATTAGTCCATACATATGTATTCTCAATCTTAAATTTTGGTTTATGAAATATCTTCAGGATGTTTTTCTGTTTCCTACAATAAGGAAGTCTCAATGCCCTTTATATCAGTTGTGTTTTCTGTTTTCCTTTCTGTTCCAATCATGTCAATATTCTTTGTGTTGCTACCCAGACCTGGTTAGTTTCCACCATGGCAGGCTGGTTTTCCTTTCAGTCCAGCACTCTAATTCTCACAAGCATATATATTTCCCACCTTAGTTTTGTAAATCTTCTGCCACGGCCCTTTGATTTTAATCACGCTTTCTGATATCTTTCTCTCTGCTGCCATGATTTTTTCTTTCTGTTACACAACTAGATTCTGTCTTATTACAACTTCCTCCTGCCCTCAGTAAAAGTTCTTTAACACTTGAATACAGATTGTCTGCAACTTTCTCTTCTTCTGGAATTATTTTCTTTCCAAAGGTCCCTTTCAGTTCTCAGAATACTCTTTCTCCTCATACTCCATCTCCCAGTTGCATTCATAACTTACTTAGTCTGCTTCTCTGAGGACATGGCCAATTGTATTCATACACCGCATCAAGTAACTATACTGCTCCTATTTAGTACCAATTCCAGCTGATGATGTTATGCTTTAGAACTCACCAGCGTACTGCTGCTTCCTTCTTCTCCAGTGAGTATAACATTCCGATTGGTTGGCTAGTAAAGATGACTCAGCTATGACTGTAATGCTACAAAAAGGTGCATTTTTTGCATCCCGATAGCTAATGTGTTAGTTATCTTGTGGGGAAACCACCCCTTACTTTTAACACTGAAGATATGAGATTAATAATATTGGCTATTACTTATATTATTGTAGTGCCTAAGGCCATGTCTCTATGACAGCCTTGTTTACAAATAAGATACTTCAAATTGGCTATTTCAAACTATCTTATTTTGATATAATACGACCACATACAAACTACATTTTGAAATAGCACTCAGCTATTTTGAATAGCACTTCTGGACCCATAGTGCTTATTTCCAAATAGTGGCATTAGAGCCCATTATGGCTTATTTCAAAATAACTCTATTCCATGTCTTACTAGGGCCTATTTCAAAATAGTGACATTATTACTCATTGAATTAGAATAATGCATCTCCTATTTTGATTTTGTTATGAAATAGCGTTTGCTATTCAGACACTGCCAAAGTTAAAACTGTTGTTATTTTGAAATAACTTGGCTGTGTAGACATAGCCTATGAACTCTAGGCATGGACCAGGGCCAGTTGCACTAGGCACTGTACAAACAGAGAAGGAAAATATGGTTTCCTAGGTCTGACATAATGTCACATGGTATAAATAGTAATTTTAGTGAGATAAGGTTGAAGCTTCTCAAAAAGTCTCTCTGTTTTGTACATACCTCCGTCCTCAAAACACTCCCAAACAACAACAGCAAACTCACAGTTTCGTGTTAGAAGAACATTGAGGGTGAAAGTTAAGATTCAGAAGTCAGGTAATGCCCAAGTAAAGTTTTCCTTTGCAAACTTTCGCATTGTCTTTCTGAAGTCCCCTGCCTCAGTTAGCATATATGTTGCAACTTCTGTAACAAATAAGGCACAGGTTCTGCAGATAACAATCCCACTTACTCCACAACTATGATTCATTCCCAGAGTACCTTCCATCCTACACACTGAATGGAACAGGGATAATTTGGGAAAATATTATGCCATGATGTCACTAAGGCTATCTCATAACATGTAGGACTGAATTAAGGAATATAGAGAATTGTGACTCCTGGGTTCAATTCCAGATTATGAAAGGGAGCTTTATTTAGAGAGGTTATTGACCCTTCTATGTTATCTGCCCCCATTCTTCGTCCACCACACTTCCCCTCTGTTCCTATTCATAACCCAGCCTCCTGACCCGTTCCACCTTGGTTCCTGGCCTGTTTGTCTCTCTATCCTTCCTGCTACTCCTGAGAGTGGGGATGAAGAGGGAGCATGTCGATTTCCCACTAGTGTCAAGTCCTTGAGGGACACTGTGTCAGTGATGTAAATTAATGCTGCCTCTCCTGTGACTTTAATTTGTATAGATACCTTGTGGCTGCAAATCAGGGAGCTGTGACCCTATTAGTCTTGCTCAGAGGTTTGGTACAGTGACAAATCAAGACCAGTATGTGTTACTCCATGTGTCCCTGTGATAAGTTAAATTTTAGGGTCTACACAGATTTTTTTCTAGATGTTTGTTTGTTTCTGGAGGTGATTGGTGCTGGGAACCATATGTTAGAACAGGGTATTTAAACATTGTTTTCTTTATTGACACAGTACCAAGCCCGGTAAAATACATGAATCACAGTAAAGACTCAGAATCAATAACTGTTACCTGGCCATCAGCTCAAAATATATTTGATGGATACATTATTTCAATTATCAGCAAAAGTTTCAGCAAAGAGGAACTCTTATCTTCTAGTGTAAGGTATGGGACTGATATTTTACTGCCCAAGCAAATAAATGTATGTAACTGTATGTCATGTTGGATATTTAAAGAGTCTATGCTGAATTATTATTTATATGTAATATTCATGGTTTGATAGGTCAGTTAAAATCATAGAAATGTAGGGCTGGAAGAGACCTCAACAGGTCATCTGAACCAGCCCCCATTGTTAATGTTAATGTATGCTTGTATATAGAAAAAATTCATAATCTTGGTCAACAAATATCTTCCTACTCTTTTATGAATTACTTTATTTAGAAATAAATACATCTAATGGTCTTTATACATAGGTAAACCCAGCGTAAATTACTAGTCTGAACAGCCATCCACCATGTCATGGCCATGGTATGATCTTGCCCAACACTTATCACCTCAGGCTCATCTCAAGATGAAATGAATTAATGCTAGCTGAAAGTGGCATATAGAGTAAACGGAGAATCTGAACATGATTCCTGTTGTCAGGAATTTACTTTGCATCATATAAAAGAAATCTCAAATGTTGGCAACATAAGCAGCTAATTCTGGCATTAGATCCATGTGATATGAATTAATCTGTGAGGGGCATGCAGTGATAATATATGTTTGTTTTCCAAATTCTTAAAAATATAACCATGTTTTTCTTAAATATGCAGAATGTTCAGATTTGACAGTCTTTCCCCAGGGACGGACTTTTTAATTAGTATTGTGACTACCAATGGATTAAAGAGAAGCCGTTCTACCACCCTCAAGCTTAGTACTTGTAAGTTCGAGCTCATTTAATTAACTTTTCAGGATTGCAGCGAGAAAAGGCTACTTATATTTTTAGGGTGCAATTACACTTGCATTCCTCTTTTGAAATAGGTATGCAAATGAGGCAATCGAAAATGCAAACGAGGCACAGTTTGCATATTTGTCACCTCATTTGCATATTCTAATTTTGAAAGAGCTTCTTTTGAAAGAAGAAAGCCAGTGTAGACACTGCTCTTTCAAAAGTAAACCCCATCTTTGAAAAAATCCTTCTTCTCTTTGGGTGCGTCTATACTTGCATTCCTCTTTCGAAAGAGGCGTGCAAATGGGGAATAAATTTGCATATTCAAAACCTCATTTGCAAATTCTAATTTCAAAAGAGCTGTAAATATTACGAAATAAATGAAAATATTGGGAAATAATTTTCTTCTGTGTTATTAAGGGAACCTGCATCTACTTAGGTAATCAGTATTGATAATTAGAATAAAATGATGTAAACAAACTGACTTTTTCTGCAGAATTTCATCTCCCTAAGCCAAAATATATATATTTTTTGTACTTATTTTTACTATTATTTTACCACATTGTCCAACAAGCAACAACATGATATTTTGTTAAAGTGCAGCAATGAATACAGCCTACTGTTCATTCTTCTGATTTCTGAAATGTAAATTTTATTTTTATATTTAGTGTGAAATGTAAAATATTAATTTACAAAATGTCTATAATACTCATTCACCTTTGAACTTGTCTAGAATATTCTGCTATTGTGTTATGTATCTCTGTCTATTTTACCTCAGATCCTGATCCACCCTCAGATTTTCAGGCTTTTGGACAAGAAGAGAACACTGTATATTTGTCTTGGAAACTGCCAAGAGGAGGCTTTGAAATGTTTCAGGTAAGAGAGAAAAATGTGCAAAAACTAATGCTGACTATTAAATTTATTTCTGTTCTCAGCGAAATATATCAAATACTAAAAACCAGCTGGGTCTACATGGCATAAGGGGCTGGCAATGGAGGGGCATTTTACCAACAGAGGCACATCCACATGGCCTCTTTACTGCCAGCGCTCCCCTTTGTTGAGACTGAGCACTCGCGTGGCTATGCTAATGAGCCACAGGACCATGTTTATGAGCAGCCTTTTGTAATTTCAAGGCTGCTCATTAGCTTTGACCTACCAGGAGAGCTGCTCCACATAGACTCAGCCGAAGACATTTTTTTTGTCTTTATATTGCACATTAACCTGTAAAAGGAATGCTGTCATGTGAGGCAAATCAGCTATCTTTATATTAGTTTTATGTCTGCAATATGTACCTAAATTAAAAGTATGTTAGGATTGCAAACTCAAATCCTCAAAACTAAGGGAATGCATGTGTGTTACAATAGGGTCCTACCCACCATCACCTAAGAAGCCTATACGTAAACCTAGATAAAATCCAGCTCTCTTCGGGCCCAACACAGGGTCTTCATCACAAGAGACTCCTTTCTCTCATCTTACAGCTTTCTGCTTTATTTGCTGTTGATCATAAATGAAGCAGGGATCCTGTAAAGCAAACAGCATGCATGCATGTAATGAAGAAGTATAACCATGCACACACAGAAGGTGGCCAAATGAAGATTACAAGAATAGTCATAATTATGACCTGTCCTTTGTGTACTTGTCTTTACAAAGAAAATTGAGGCCAAAGAGGGATCAGGATACCTGTTCTTGTTGTTGATGTTGCTGTATCATAAATAGAGCTCGAGGTCTATGAGACTTGGGAACATGCTCAATGCAGATGGAAGAGCAGTGTCACCTGGGAGCATGTATAGTGTATCTGACACATAGCAAGCTCCTTGGGGCTAGGAGAGTGAACAA
This sequence comes from Carettochelys insculpta, assembly GCF_033958435.1. Taxonomy (NCBI): domain Eukaryota; kingdom Metazoa; phylum Chordata; order Testudines; family Carettochelyidae; genus Carettochelys; species Carettochelys insculpta. The sequence continues at coordinate 303,866,585 of NC_134137.1, read as the reverse complement.
TATAAATGGAGTGTAGGGAGTTTTGTGAGCGTAGGAGCATTCTCAGTAAGTTATTATGTAGGGAGTAGTATGGATCTGCAAACATGTTCAGTGCAAATGGAAGATCAGTGAGGCTAGAGAACATATCTGGTGCATATGGTAAGTGCAAAGATTGGAGCAGCAAGCATCTGCCAGGCTCTACTGATCACCAACATTCAAATCCCTGTTCCAGACCCCAAAACCACCTCTTCAGCTTTATGGGGGGGAAGGGAAAAATCAACCTGGTAAAACTCTTATTTTCTTATAATCTGAGGCAGAAACAAGGCATAGAGAATTGCAACCAAAGCAGTTTAAATCTGGCACGTTTATAAGCAATTTAAATGGTACTATCATGGAAAATGTTTGGTAAGTGATATATTGGCATCACTACACACTTTGCCTATAGTATAATGAGGGGATTATCTGAGGTGAGATACGAAGCTTTTTTAAATTAAAATGGAAATGTGTGCTCTCTGATATTGTAATTCACTCAAAGGTCAGATTTAGCCTGTGACGCTAATGCCCTACTGTAACTCCAACATCCCTGGGTCAGGAGCACCAGGGATTGAACCTGTAATCATAGGGTCAAAAGCCCTGTGCTCTACCACATGAGCTGAAGACCAGCTAGCTGGCAGCCAAGCAGAGACTTCACTCACTCTACTATGAGGTCTCAGCACACCTCTGGGTACTACACATTTCTCTGGCCTGAGGAAGTGCTTTTCTAAGCTTCTGGAACCTTCCAGTGGTTCATCCCAGACAAGCCCCCAGTTGTAACACCAGCAGACCCTGGTTGCTAGCAGCAGGGATTGAACTTCAGGTCAGAGAGTCTAAAGCCCTGTGCTCTACCACATGAGCTAAAGGCCAGCTAGCTGTTAGCCAAGGCTGTAGAGCAGGGACTTCACTCACCCTGGTATGAGGTCTCAGCGCCTCTGGGTCCTACACTAGAATCTAAGGTTTCGTAATACAGCATTTTTTCCTGGACCGATCCCTCCACTACAGTAGGTTTTCTTTTTAGTTGTCCCCCAAATTTATTTGGGGTCTGGAAATTAGTGATTCCCCACCCCCCTCATAGGGGTGTCTTGTAGCTGTGGGTGGGCTTGTACCTGACCACATTCTCTGTCCCCAGCTGGACCTCCACTAGAGTAAGAATATAGTATTCACCACCAATCTTATATAATGAGTGTGGCCAGTCATCCCAACCACAGCACAAATTATTTGTAAATCCCAGAATATTTTACCCATTTTGAAAATATGTTCTCTTTGATTTTCTATGTAAGCTGAAATGCGCTTTTGAAATTGTTTGTATGTGTTTGGCCAGGAAGTAGTAACATCTTATGGAAAAACCTGTAAACTCTAGTATTAATCTCTGTGCCGCAGTGTTATTCTTTGACAAATCATAGAGGAGACAGCCATGGTAGATGGTGTCTTCTCTGAATAAATGAGATTGCATGTAAAACTTTAATGAGAAAGGCTTGAGTAGGCCGGTTACTTAGCAAAGTATACCTGCATAATTGGGATCATTTTACTAATCATTTAAAATTAATCATTCCAGCTCACCCTCTTTCTGTAACACGTACAGTACTTTGTAGATAGAACATAGTACTTAAAATGTGCTTTCTTGTTTCATATACATGGAGCTATTTTAAGGCATTACTTTGCTTTTAGTATTTTGCCACTATGTAAATCACATGAGTAAACAAATTTCTTGGATTTAAATCCAAAGATACTGGCATGCTGTTGGGGAGGTACACAAAGCTCGGAGCGGGGTGGCTGTACCACTTTGCTTTCAGGTCAGTCTTGCTCCTGTGATACTTCTCTGCACCCCTGAGCCTCCCTATATCGGGCTGGGGGGGATAGTTGAGGGGAAGCACCTGGTGGATCTGTGCAGATGTGCATTTATCTCTTCTGGCCTTTCCCCCAGCCCATCTTTTGCCCCTTAGAAACTTTGCATACTAAAGCACAAGATGCTCCTATGAGGGTAGCTCTGTGGAACATATATTTGCAGACTTTCTTCATGTGCTCCCTATACAAAGGCTATGGCTACACTGCATTCCTCCTTCAGAAGCAGAATGCAAATGCGTGAGATCAAAAATGCAAACGAAGTGTGGATTTACAAATCTTGCACCTCATTTGCATATTCATGTGTGATCACACTTCTGGAAGAGGCTTTTCTAGCCTTAGAGATGAGGTTCCTTCAAAAACAAACTCTATTTTTGAAAGAACCCTTCTTCCTGAAACAAAATAGGAAGAAGTGTTCTTTCGAACACAAGGTTTATTTTCAAAGGAAGCCTGTCTACACAGCTGTTTTTGCTTCCGGAAAAGCCTCTCCCGGAAGAGCGATTGTGTGAGAATATGCAAATGAGCCATGAGATATATAAACTCACACTTCATTTGCATTTTCAATCTCATTTATTTGCATTCTGCTTCTGAAAGCAGAATTCAGTGTAGCCACAGCCCAAGTGTTTAATTGTTTTCAGGGTTCTCAGTGCCCCTCTAAGGGACTAGAGCAGGAGTACTCTTACTGACCTTGAAACTAGGAATTTACACAGGGCTTTTTCAAAGGTTTCTGTGGGAGTTAGGTAGCCAAATCCATCTGTTGGTATGAGCCAGTGCAGGGGTTCTAGCCTCTGTGGTGATAGAAAGCAGTTACATGGCTTTGGAGTAGCACTGAGCGGTTGAAGCATACCAATGAATGGAGCTGGGTGCCTAATTGTTTTAGGTGCCTTTGAAAATCCCAGTTTTAAAGACAACTAAACAATTTTTTTTCTTTTGGCCCAGGAACGCTAAGCGCTCTGAAGTACCTGGTCCCAACCCAGAGTAAATCTTCATGCCTGATCCTAACCATTACTTTTTGGCCTGCTATTTTTTTACCCATTACACAGCTCTTATTCTTTCCATTTTCACTTGAATCGGCTGGCTGGCAGGTGGTCTTCTTCAAAAGGGGGGTCAGCACTGCTCTGTGACTCAGAAAGTGGGGGTGTGCTAATACAGTGTATTGTTATTTTCCTTTAGACCACAGGCACCTGCCATGTCAGCCATTACTGAGCTCCACTTTCCTGGGAAATGAATCTCCTAAAGCCGTACTAGGCACTGAGTCAGTCGCATTGCTCCACACGGATGCCAAGGTGTTGAGTGAGCTGTTTAGTCCTCACTCCTTCAGGCTATTTTAAAACTCCTAAGATAAGATACTGTTGTGTCATATATTTAAATTAAACTGTTTATTATACGAAGTACTGTAATTCCTCTCACATTACAGATAACCAGTAAGCTCTATAGGGCTGGGAACTCATTTGGTGTCTAAAGGTGATATGTTCCCTATCCTGACAGGGACTTTTGGGCACTGCTAGGCTATGCCTACATGGTGCCCTAAACTCAAATAGACTGTTTTGAGGCATTCTTGCACTCCTCTTGCGATGAGGTGAACAGGGATGCCAGAATAGCTGCCTGTTATCTGGAAAGCTGTTTTGAGACAACAGGGGCATTGCTTAGACACAGGCAGCTATTTCAGGATCCTGCCGCAGCCTAACATGGCACCCACCATGTAGACATAGCCCTAGAGTATAAATACCCTTCCAATCCATTACTAAGAAACCAGAAAATAAAATAGAAAGAGCAGTGAAAGGCTCAGCCATTTTAAATTCTGTGCCCAGCTGTTTAATAAATTCTTTGAGGACAACTGGATGTGCCACTCCACTACATAAGGCAGCACTCCCTCAGACTTATGAATGTGGAGCCCCACCTCAGTAAAATGAACTCAGTCATGTTTCTCCTGAGGCCCACCATGTGTTGTTAAAGGGTTACCTCTGCTCATTTGTTCATCTGCCAAAACCATCCTCCCTCCCCATGCAGGGGGCACACCCCACTCCTTGGAAATACTGCTATAAACCAGGATTTTCATTCCCTCACTTTAGTTAAAGAATGATTTTAGTGTTCGTGAAGCTGCTGTACCACTGGAGCAAACAGATGGCTCTGGAGCCAATGCAGAGGTATAGGACCTCAGTTCAAATAGCTCTCGGGTCCAGCAAATTTGTGCAAGGAACTGTGGCTCTGTGGTGTTTGAGGACCAGTTCCACTCTGTTACTTCTGCAGGAAGAGATCAGGACAAATTGTTCTCTCACTGCCCACTTTCTGACAAGTCTGTGTTGGTCACATTTGGAATGGGTGAGGACCTAGGTCTTAGTTGTTTCCTTCTTTAAATAGAGTGATGGAAGGAGGTTAATTGCAGTAAAACTTTAGTTTTGTTAACGATGAAAAGAAAAAAAAGACTTGTCTTTTGTTGGCTTCAGTTTCCCTACGCAAGAATTTTTGCTGCTTCAAATGCAGATTAACATGGGGCAGAGGACATACTTGAAGGCTATGTCTACGCCGTGCTCCACCCAGTGCTGCTGCTGGCACAGCTATGCAAAATGAGCTTCTTGGGATTGCAAATGGTGTGCCATTTGCATACTCCTGAAACTTATTACCATAGCCCCATGAGAGTATGACATCAGCAGAAGGTGGTGCTGGCAGTAAAGAGGCCGTGTAGACATGCCCCTGCCAGCAAAAAGCCCCTCTGTCACCACACCCTTATGCCTAAACAAAATTATTTTAGGCATAAGGGTCTAGCGACAGAAGGGCTTTTTGCCAGCAGGGGCATGTCCACACGGCCTCTGTACTGCCAGGACCACCCTCTGCTGAGACTGAGCTCTCACGTGGCTATGCTGATGAGCTGTAGGGCCATGCTAGTGAGTGGCCATTTGCAGTTTCAAGGCTGCTCATTAGCATGGACCTGCTGGGAAAGCCACACAGTGTAGAACCAGCTGAAGTCCTTTACTAATGTTATTATTAATTTTAAGATTGGTCTTAGGGTATGTCTGCATTGCAGTGTAAGCACATGCTTGAGGCCAGGCTCAAAGCTAACCCCCCTGGTATCTACAATACAATTATGCTAGCCCTTGATTCAGACTCATGGTCCCAGGATGCTGAAGGTTTGGAAGATCCAAATTTGAGTCAAGCCAGACCTAGAGGCTAAGGCCTGTTGCTTTGCAGTGAAACTGCCGCCCCACTTGACTTACATCCCAGGAGTCATCTGAAAGCACAGTAGAACCTTAGAATTAAGAACACCTTGGGAATTAAGGTTGTTCATAAATCTCAGATATTTATCATTCTGAAAAAAAATCCATAATGTTTCTTTCAAAAATTTACAACTGGACATTGACTTAATATAGCTTTCAAACTTCACCATGCAGAAAAAATGTTGCTTTTAACTATATCTTACTTTAAAGGAAACTTTAATTTTAAAGTAGCTTATGTTTAACACAATACCTTATGATGTTTTTTTGTCTCTGCTGTCTGATTGTGTAATTCCAGTTCCAAATGAGGTGTGTGTTGGACAGATGTGTTCATAACTCTGAGGTTGTACTGTAACACAGAATTCCATGGGATGCTCGGTGGTTTGTGCATTGGCCTGCTAAACCCAGGGTTGTGAGCTTGATCCTGGAAGGAGCCATTTAGGAATAAGGGGCAAATAGACTACAAAATAAAGTCTGTCAGGGATGATGATAGGTCCTGCTGTGAGGGTAGGGGACTGGACTTGATGAAATCTGAAGGTCCCTTCCAGCTCTATGAGATAGGTATATCTCCATACATGTTAACTTGTTTTGTACTCTGTATCCCAGCAGTCATAGACTCATATGGTTAGAAGAGAACTCAGGAGATCATCAAGTCCAACCCCCTGCTCAAAGCAGGATCAATCACAACTAAATCTTCCCACTCAGGGCTTTGTCAAGCTGAGACTTAAAAACCTCTGGGGTACAGATTTCACCACCTCTCTAGGTAACACATTCCAATGCTTCACCACCCTCCTGGTGAAATAGTTTTTCCTAATATCCAACCTTGACCTCTCTCAGTCTCCAATCCACTCTGTTGAAAACAGCAGCCTGTCCCTCCCCTCACCCAAGCCTCTTGGCAAATGTCAACAGGTCAGCACTAATCCATTGTGTTTTGATCACCAGTCTGCGAACACACTCTTAGAGACCCCCCTGAGCTTGCATCAGAGAGCAAACAAATCAAGCCTTTTGCAAAATGGACTACTTCCTGCTTATGTGCTGGGAAGGCAGAAAACTTTTCCCATAGTGCCTCACTTTCCTAGGTCTAGCATGTTTCTGAGAGTGGTGGGGGGGCACAAGGCTTTCTGGGACAGAAATACTTTGACTTGGGTCCACACAGCAGTGTTGATACCAGAGCAGTAGGTATAAGGACAGGTCAGAAAATTTTTAATCTAGAGTTAAAATGCAATATAGATGCTTAAGTCCAGATTTCCTAACATGGACCAGCTGGCCTGAGTCCCAATGACCCGGGGCTTACATTGAGGTATAGATATACCCCTGGAGGTCTCAGCTGAGATTAGGTCCTCCTAGAGGATATCTATGAGGAATTCTAAGCCCAGGTTAGCGGGACCTGAGTTTTTGGACTCGATGTTTCTAAACCCATTAATGAATGTCCTTAATGCATTGTATAAGCAGGTGTACAACTGCTGGTTTTGCATTTCACAGCTGTGCTAATGCCTCCATACTTCACTATGCAAATCTTCTGATTCATGTCTGCAGCTTGCCCTGTGTCCTCATCCTAACACAACAGGGCTTGGACATGGGTCACAAAGGAACTTGAGCTCTGACCTACCCCTCTGGCAGGGTCTTGGGACCTGGGTACTAAACCTTGTGAATTCAAGTCAGACTGATTGTTGGGTGGAGGGAACAGAGACTTGGGCTCAAATCTGGCTCAGAGCGAGGACTTTGTGTGCCATGTAGGTGCACCTATTGTACTAGACACTGAATGCACATGCAGTGAGAGACAGTCCTTCCCTGAAGCACTTATGAGTTACAGTGACAAGAGGGAGGGGGAAAATAAAGTTCAGACACATGGGGTAACTGCCCAATGAAGCAGAGTAAGTCAGTGCCTGAGCTGGAACTAGAATCCGGGGCTCCTGATTCCCAGCATGGTGCCTGACCAACTAATTCATGCTACCTTTTCTAATTACCCTAATTTACTATGGATTTTTCTGGAAGGTATTACAAAAACTTGGAACTTCAAATCACTGGAAAAGGTTTTCTGTTTTTTGCAGTATGTGACTATTATAATACATTTTCACTCAGAGTAATTAGCTGGCATCTTTGAATATTACCATTCTGAGGTGAAAGAATTTGACCTGTATTTTTGGAAATGTATTTTTCTTCTATAGCTTTCCTATTATTTGGTAACAAAGAGTGAAATGCTACGTACAACAACTGTTTATGGCAGCAGAGCTATAGTGAAGAATCTGACCCCTGGAACGGACTACTTGTTTCAACTGAAGACAATTAAAGGTTTGGATTCCAGTCTGACGGTGAAGAAAAAAGTCACTACAAGTGAGGAAATACCATATATAGCTTTCTAAGTTGGTTTCTTTTTAAAGATGGCACTATCAATATGGTTAGTTGTTATGTGTATGTGTGGTTACAAAAGACAATTGCAGGTAAAATGAAGGCTACTATCTAGTTCCATTGGTAACCTACAGGAAGGTCTTATGCCTAGTATACCAGCTTAAAACTCAGGAGATATGGGTTCAATTAAAGATATAACATTAAATGAAGAGATGCAGCTATATGAAGCAATAAAATGTGCTGTCTAGATGTTCTGTGTTCACTGAAAACCCGGTGGAGAACACCTCAATCTCCCAAGACCCTCAGTAACAGATTTAAAAGTAGCAGTCCTGCAACAAAAAACACTTCAAAAACAGTTTCCAAAGAGAAATTGCAGAACTGAAATTCATTTGCAAATTTGACATCATCACCCAAGGACTGAACAAAGACTGGGAGTGGCTGGCCAGCTACAAAAGCAGTTTCTCCTCTCCTGATGTACACACCTCCACATTAGCTACTGGTAATGGGCCACATCCTCCCTGACTGTATTGACTTGGTGTCTCCTCTCTTGATGTTCACAACTCCACGTTAGCTATTGATAATGGCCACATTTGCCCGTGACTAAATTGACCTTGTCAGCTCTGGCCCTCCTCTTGACTGTGACTCCCTCCTTTTCATGAGCCTATAAATTTAGACTGTCCTGTGGAACCTCCACTCATGCATCTGATGAAGTGCATCTTTGTCAACGAAAGCTTATGATCCAAAATATCGGTTAGCTTATAAGGTGCCACAGGACTTCTTGTTGTTTTTTGAAGATACAGACTAACTCGGCTACCCCTCTGATACTTATGTTCACTGAATTTTCTAAATACAGATCCTGGTGCTATTAATATTATCTTACACTTTACTCGAGTGTTCCCATATTTCTTAAAATTCCTGTAAGATAGAGATGCTAAACTGGAGGGTTGCCCTTGTACAGAGACTGCAGCCTATTCATGAGAAGCTATTCTTGGTTGCCTGACTGTGCTAGAAAGCATGACGAAGTAGATAAATTGTGCTCCAAAGGGCTCAGTGGGTACAAAAAGTAAACACCAAGTTGCTCACCCTAAGCATTAATTAATAAGATTTCAGGAGAGTGTCTACAAGCTTAATCAACATTTCTGTAATGTGCACCTTCAGGGAAAACTAAGACGTATTTTTCTTCAGATTGTATAAAGGCATATATGTTAAAGAAAACACAGTTAATTAATGGTTTTAATTATTTTGACTATTATTAATTAAAATTGATGCAATTTTAGAAATGCTAATATAAGCACAAAAAGTCTTTTTTGCTAACTTTTATGACTGACGCTGGATAGTTTGATGTGTTGATTTTTAAGCAAAGACATGAAATATTTACCTCCTTAGCTCCTCACTTTTAAAATAGTATTGGCCATGATCTTTTTGTGAACTTTAAACTTTTGTGAGTAGAATCATTAAAGCTGTTTATTAAGGGCTTAATTCTGATGTCTCTGCAACTCTGACTAGCTGTGTTTTTCTAATGAGAGGTCTGCTAGGGTTGGAATCCAGTTAAGTTTGTAATCACACAGGCTGAATTACAGCTGTGGGTGCACATTCACTGCGCTTGGTTCCAAATCCCACCTTCTTTTTCCAGGAAGCAGAGGTACACTGGCTACTCTGCATCTGTGACTAGAATATTTCCTTCAAAGCTTTATATTTCATACTATTAGGAAACCTCAAAACATTCATGTGGAGACTCCATATTTGTGCAAATGAGTATAACCTTTAGTTGAATGTGATAATCTGCTAAAACTAATTATTTATAATTTTTTTTCAGTCCAATCTCTCTCTATATCTTATTTATCTTTTCTGTTGAAAAATGTAGAACCAGCTGGGATATGTGGTCTAACATTAAAAAAGGCAAATACTTCCTCTGCCACGCTAATGTGGAATCCAACCAGCACCAACTTCACCCATTATACCGTGTCTGTGTCAAACAGTACCTTCAGGAAAAAATATAATGTTTTGGGAGTGCTGAATGAATACACAGTTACAGATCTGACTGCTGGCAGCATTTATAATTTCACATTACAAAGAGTCAGAGGCCATGTTGAAGGAGTTATCACATTCATTGAAATTGTAACAGGTTTGTACACTTTCTCTCTCTTTATTCTTGCAAGTGGGTAGGCCGCATATTCTGGGTATAATCCAGCCTGCTGAAGTTATGTCACTACCTACCCTGCAACCCTCACTACCTACCCTGTGGCTACACTTGGCCAAAACTTTGAAATGGCCATGCTAATGGCAAATCAAAATTAATAATGAGGTGCTGAACTGAATATTCAGTGCCTCATTAGCATTTGCATGCTTCCAGCTGTGGCACTTCGAAAGTGCCACTTTCGAAAGCACACAGCTTGGCACAGCTACATGGGGGTCCTTCCCGAAATCCCCTTATTCCTCTCAGCTGAGAGGAACAAGGGAATTTCAAAGTTGGCAGGGTCCTTTCGAAAAGGACCCCTGACTGGACAAGCTGCGTTGCAGCGAAAAGTGGCAATTTTGAAGTGCTGTGGCTGGCGGCATGCTAATGAGGCACTGAATATGCATTTCAGTGCCTCATTAGTATTCTTCGAAATGGCCATTAGCATGGCTATTTCGAAGATTTCTCTTAGTGTAGACACGGCCTATGTGTCTCACAATTATTTGCTACTGTATCTCCCAATCTCAGCGGCTCACAGGTGGCATGCAGGTCATATCCTTCATAACCTTGATGACCCCTGGCCAGAGGTATCAGTTGTGCTTTGTCTTTGAAAAAGTGGTTTATCCCCTTCCCCTGATTTGTCTGATAAACATATTTCAGCCTTATTTTAATCTTATGTTCATTAGTCACATTACGTGCATTCTGTCGCAGTAGATAAATAGTACACATTTTTTTTTACAATATTGTTGTACAACTCATTTTAAACAAGTAGAATGTAAGGACTGCCACTATAAATACCGAGCTTCTGGATGAATTCTGAAATATTTTCATGAGATTTTGCTGCGTAATATCTGAATAGTGCATACAAAGTAGTTTCCTTTTGTTGTGGTTCTAGCTGTGCATCAGTATAGTATTAAAACACATCTGAATTACAAATTGCTTGCCCTTTTGAGTGGTGTCACCAGCAGGCAGAGTTATGATCATGTGGGTGCCTTGACTATGCATTTTTTACCTCAGCCTGTTTGCAGTCCTCAAAATCCTCAATTTCCTTGTTATTTTTTGTTTTGAGGTAGTCAAAACATCGCTGTAGTATTTTAAGCTACTGATAGAAACTTTCAGCCTTAACTTCATTTTAACATGATTTATTTTATCTGGGAATGTATCTGGTAAGCACTGACAGGGACACAGAACCAGAAAGTGGCTGTACAGTTACAGAAGCATATTTCACAGATGATGATATTCTTAATTATTGCAACCGGAAGAAAACCTGCCACTGCAGGTAAGAAGTTGTGTGTGTGTATCAAAAGGTAGATAATGGAGGAACAGATGGTCTAAGGTACTGATACTGCAAAGACCTAAAGTCCATGCCTAATTTTATGTTCTCTGAGAAATCTGATTGACTTCAGTAAGCCTGTGCACAGAGTGTAAAGTTAACCTTGTGCGTATTTGCAGAATTGGGTGCCTCAGATGGAATTTTTGGGAAAGACAGAGAAGTAGGAGAGGAAAGTTTTAAAACCTGGGGTTTTGGATTTTGTTTGAGAGTTAGGATAATATTAGAGGGAGAGAGGTTTTTATTTTGATCAATCCAGTTGAGGTATCTGTTAGTTTAACCTGAGCTATAGTGAACTAAATATTGCACACACCTTATTTAAGAGCTTTCAATATAAATATTCAGAAAAAAAATCTTTAATAGCCCTATAACAAATGAAACATAAATGCCCTTTTCATTTCCAGAACATGCCACTAGTCAGGAAGAAGCAGAGTTCATCTGAACATATGAAACAAACAAAGAAACACCAGCACTGTAATAACTGCTTTCATTGCATGCAACTGGCACAAAGAGACTTCACAAACCCTATGACATAATGAGGATTCACAAATCATGATCATTTGATTTCTCATCTTATTACAATATCATGTAATTTGCATTTATATACCACTTGCCAGGCAAGGATATCTGAGTATTTTTAAAGATAAAATACAATTAATATTTCATGCTAAAATGACCTTACATATGAGCCATGTGAACAAATAATAGTTATCCTAAAATGCCAGTTTAAAGAAATTGAATGAGTATCTCTGACACAAGGCCTAAGGAGCCCCAGCTTCAGATTCCCGTACTGGAGTGCCCTTAGAGACAGGGTGACGACTTTCTCAAAATGCAAAAATGGATGCATGCAGTGTCCCTCTTGTTTGTCTCCCTCCTCTGTACCTACTATTCTTTCTGATGCCCTGCCCCCTGGAAAGCCACCCAGGAAACTGCTGGGCTGCTGTAGGTAGTTCCAGAGCCTCCACCTGCCCTTGGCGGTGAGCCAGAATGCCTGATACAAGCTCCAGCTCATGTCCTCATGCCGTGGGATGAGCTGCCCAGGGCAGGTGGAGTAGCTGGAACTTCCCAAAGCAGTCCGGGCACCCTGGAGATCTCTTGCTATGACTCAAGATTGGCCTCTGGCCTGCCCAGGGGTGGAACCCTTGGGGGAAAAGGTGAGCTAGGCAGAACCTTGTGATGGAGGGGCTAAGACCCACCTCATGAACCTCCCATTGCAGGCTAGTGTCTGAAGGACTTCCAGCTTATAATACCTACCACACTTCCCTCTGGGCATGTGGTAACTCAGCATCCTGTCACCTGTAGGCTGGTGTACCATTGCACTCATAGTGACTCCCTGAGTGGATCAGCTATGTTATTTTTTGTATCTTTGCAAAAATACAATTTTTAAACTCTGATTTTATTTTCTAACACTGTGTATCCAGATCCTGCACCATAGGAACATGTTTAACTTTATACTCTGTAACCACATGCACACTAGTGAGTTTTGTCAACAAAACTCACGGAACATCTACACACAAAGGCTACGTCTACACGTGCAGCCAACATCGAAATAGTCTATTTCGATGAATAACGTCTACACGTCCTCCAGGGCCAGCAACGTCGATGTTCAACTTCGACGTTGCTCAGCCCAACATCGAAATAGGCGCAGCGAGGGAACGTCTACACGTCAAAGTAGCACACATCGAAATAGGGATGCCAGGCACAGCTGCAGACAGGGTCACAGGGCGGACTCAACAGCAAGCCGCTCCCTTAAAGGGCCCCTCCCAGACACAGTTGCACTAAACAACACAAGATACACAGAGCTGAGAACTGGTTGCAGGCCCTGTGCCTGCAGCATAGATCCCCAGCTGCCGCAGAAGCAGCCAGAAGCCCTGGGCTAAGGGCTGCTGCCCATGGTGACCATAGAGCCCCGCAGGGGCTGGAGAGAGAGCATCTCTCAACCCCCCAGCTGATGGCCGCCATGGAGGACCCAGCAATTTCGACGTTGCGGGACGCGGATCGTCTACACGGTCCCTACTTCGACGTTGAACGTCGAAGTAGGGCGCTATTCCTATCTCCTCATGAGGTTAGCGACTTCGACGTCTCGCCGCCTAACGTCGAAGTTGGTGCCGCTACTTCGAAGTAGCGTGCACGTGTAGACGCAGCTAAAATGTGGTTTGTCAAAAGTCTGTTGACAAAACTCAGCACTTTCACCAACAGCATTCTGCTTCTTTGCAGTGAGGAATAACATCTTTGTTGGTAGTTTCTGTTGACACAAAAAGCCATGTAGATGCTCTGGGGAGCCCTCTAGAGACAGACAGAGCTTCCGGTTCACTGGGCAGCTCTGTTTGCTGAGCTTTAGGCTGAGAGACGAGCAGGGCAGTCTGGCTGTTCTTTGTCAACAGAGCAATTTGCTCTTTCCATTCACTTTTGTGTGTGGATATGACCTGTCAACAGAAGTTTTGCTGAAAGATCTCTTCTGACAGTAACTTCTGTCAGCAGATCGCTGTAGGTTAGATGTAGCCTATGAGTTGTCCCAATGAAGTTAGTGGATAAAGTTAAATATATGTGTGCTGGATAGGTGCCCATGATGGTCTTCTATGTTACTGTAATCCAGGCAGAGTTTTTAAGAGAGAAACTCCAGTCCAGGCCTATATTCCTGATTTTTGTCCCCCTCAGGTCATCCTTCATCTTGTATACTCTTGATACTCTTGATTTAATTATGAGCACTAAATTAACACACTGCACAGTATCTGTTGCTGTGTATTTCTTAGTTTTCCATTCACTAATGAAAAGAACATGATTTTCAAAAGCGTGTCCATTGTATTTTTACTTAGTTCAATTAAAAGGAATGTGTTAGAGCTGCATATTGTTTGTGTGATAACCAGAAACTATAAAACTTTTCTGTTTTCACTCTTGTCCAAGTCAGAGTTTCCATTTTGCTAATTTTGGTCTTTTGAGAGAAGTATGTGTTTGGGTTTTTACACATCAGGTTGTAATCTCTGTTTTTGCTCTTTACCAGTGGTTTAGAACAATCATTTTAGAAAGTATTTACTATTCATTGTAACTGATTCTAATGCCATCATCTGATGAACTTTTGTAAGTGGCATTGAATTGATATTCCATTTTAATTTTGGAGTGTTAAAGCTCTATAATCAAATATTTGTTCATGGGAATATGATAAAAGGCCTTTATGCAATCTCATGCATAAATGAGAGAACTTTTTATTCAGGAGGTCAGCTAGAATTCAGCTGTGTCTCACAGTAATTATTCATCTGACAGCTGATGGCAGGATATAGTAACTGTCTCATACTTTATCTCTTTGGCTGTAGCAAGCTAGACTGCAATCAAAGAACTGATATACTGTGAATTGTGAAAATTCTTGTCTAGGTATTTCTGATTTACTTGACATACGCCTAACTTTATTTGACTATTTTTAGACATGAATAATCATATAATTAACTACCCCTAACTGGTTTATCCATTTTCACAGTAATATATACATTTTGTATAGTATTATAGAAATATTAGAGTTATAGCCAGATATAATATGCTGCAATGGAAGCCTACAAATGGTAAAAGAGAAAGGTAGAAAGCATTTGACAGCCATGCTCCTTGCAACACTTAAACATGTATAACCAAGATACTCAAATAGACTTAAGCCTGGCAGCTCTGACTTGCAGCACCTAACTTTTACATGACTTGCCATAGCCTTGAATTAGGAGGCCTGTGCTCCCCAGACAATGCACAAGAAGAAGAGTTCAGCACTTAAAAATGGGGTCCACCAAAAACAGCACATTGAGCATGGAGCAGCCTAAGTTTATGTCTACACTGCAGTAAGACACCTGCAGCTGGCCTGTGCCATCTGACTCAGGGTTGCAAAGGGGAGGGGAGTCTGGCTAAAGGGCTGTTTAATTGCAGTGTAGATGTTTGGACTCAAATTGCAGCCTGACCTTTGGGACCTTCCCACTTCCCGGGGTCCTAGAGTCTGTCTTTCAACCTGTGCCTGACTGACTACATCCCAATTAAAAAACTTCTTAGCCTGAGCCCTGCAAGCCTGAGTCAGCTGCCATATGCCAGTGGAAGGTTTTTAATTGCAGTGTAGATATACCCTAAGTAGCCAAGAGAAAGTACAGTTACGGTCCAAAGCCCGGGCATATAACTTTACTTGGGATTCACAGCTGTGAACCCTCCTTTCGACCTAAGATGTGGAAGACTCAAGTTCAGTTCCCTCTTTGCCTAATGTAGAACTGGGATTTGAACTTCAGTTTGTACCTCTTAGATGACTGCCCTGACTAGCAGGCTATAGAATCAATCTCATGTTCTCAATGGTCCTTTGCGTACGTAATTATTTGTAAAAAGTGGAATGGTTTCAGGAGGAACAAATATGAGAGCTCCATCTCGCTGTCCTGTAATCCAGTGGTTTGTGTATTCCTTGGAGGGTGGGAATCCCAAGCTCATATCTCTGCTGTGTATTAGGTGTGCTTGGAGTCACCTACTGGATCAAGCCCTGCAGGTAAAAGAGGTGGGGAAGTGCCCCTGCTGGCAGTAAGGTGGGAGGAGATAGAGCTCAGTGCTCAGAACATTAGCCTGCTAAACCCCAAGTTATGAGTTCAATTCGTGAAGGGCCCATTTAGGGGTCTGGGTTAAATAGACTTAAAAACAAATCTATCGCGGGGGTGGGGAGTGATAGGTGCTGCTGTGAGTCCAGGGGACTGGACTTGATGACCTCTCAAGGTCCCTTCCAGCTCTGTGAGGAATGTATATGTGGTCAGATCCACCACCAGAGGGGCAGAAAGAAGCTGTATTGGGAATCATAGTCAGTCGCCTGTTGCAATGATACTAGTAACAGTGGGGTTTGTGTGGCTCAGTTGAGCACAGACTCTGCCCACAGAGTTCCTAATGGCCTGGAGACAGGCACTACATAAATTGCAAAAGCAATAGTGTGGGGGGAAGGTGACTGGGAGCTCACTGTCTGGAGAACTTTGACCTATGTTTGGAGAATGTGTCAGGCGAAGGGGAATGCTCTAGACATTGAGTATGGCAGGAGCAGAAGTATAGCCTTCAACAGAGGGAAAGAAGGGGAATAGGAACAGAGATGAGGACAAAATTCACAGAGCACAAAAAATGGAGAATTAGAGGGGCTATGATGGCTGTGAACATTGACGGATATAAGAGTAATTATCTAGTGGATGAGGAATCAGTAACAGGAGTAATGTGCTATCTTGGAGTGGGTGATGGGGCATGCTACAGCACTCTGCACAGAATTGAGCTGGGATACCAGTAGTACTGGGAGACCTACAAGTGGGAGAGATACTTTAATCAGGATGTGAATACATATGTATGAACGAATGTTTCAGCAGAATGAGTGCTAGGATAGAGGCACATGTGTGAAGGTGCTAGTGAGCAAACATCTTCTGTGGCATGTGCGAAGGAGAGCTTTCAGTTGAGGACACTCGCAGATTACAGAATGTAGAGAAGAAATGCAGATTGCTGCACATGGGGGAGAGCACTTCTTTTATCAAGGGGGATGGTGACTCTTTTAAAGACCTGCTGAAGAATTGGATTTGGGTCTGAAGTGTGGCAAAGAATGATTTAAATGTGAGGCAAAGGGAGGAAAAGAAGAAAGGAAGTGAAGACGAAACAAAACACCAAGAAGGAGAGGGGCGAGGGAGACACAGGCACTGTGAAAGAAGTGGGGATATAGGGAGAAGATATGTTTGGAATAAACATCCAGATTTTTGGGCACAAACAAATCTACGTGCCATTATTTGTCTCACTAGTTTTGGAAGAGTGCTAAAGAAATATTAACTTTATGGTAAGAAGCAGACCAAAATATGAAATAGGCTCTTTCAGGGCTTCATTTACAAGTGCTTCTTTTCGGGTTCATTCCAGCAGAGACATTTAAACAATCTGTTCTTGCAACAGGAATAAATAAATACCTTATGTTCTCAGCATATTAGCTATCTGTCTGTCTGTGTTAGGTTAAGACATTTTGCTGGACTGAGCCTTTTTTCCCCCAATTCATCAAAGCATTAAGCACATGCTTACATTCATCCTTACAGAGGAACCTGCTTAGAACTGGCTTGAATTTATCTTAGAGGTTATTGAAGGGATTTAAGGGCATGTATAAAGGTAAACCCAGGCATTAGTGTTTTGCTGAACAGGGTTTGAGTGTTAGAATAGGAGCTTAATGATGTGCCAGCCATACATTTTAACAATGAACTGGGACAGGAAGCCATCTGGTCTCTGGTGATTTTAGGCCATATCCCATTGAAGCCAATGGAAGTTTTGTTTGAATGAGTCCTGCAGGACCGGGTCCTTTGAACTCTTCAATGATTTTAATAAAATGATAGAGTCTCATTATACTCTTGATGAATTGAGCATGTGTTCTGCCATTGATTACAACGGGTCAGGATCAGGCCTTTATATAGTGTGTAAATCAAATACCGCTATTGATGGACACCTTTACAGAATCATAAAAATGTAGGTCTGAAAGAGACCCTGAGAGATCTAGCCCATATCTAAACCCTCCCTGACAGGTCTTTGTCTTCAAAACCTCCTGGGACAGGGATGGCTAATTTTTATTACCTGTTGTTGTAACTAGTAATATACTTTCATTGAATCAGACTTTGCATATTGCCATGTTTAGGTTAATCTGTTCTTACTTTGAAAATCACTTTCAGAACCTGCAGCGGTAGAGGGTCTAAAAGCCTTCAATATTTCATCACATTCCTTTTCTGTGAATTGGAGACTACCTTATGGATGTGTGGAAAGGTTTCAAGTTGAGCTTATTCCTGGTCATGGCTTTGTTACTATCGTAGATCTTGGAGGTGGGGAGTATCGGGTATGTGTTTTCATTGTAGTATTTGGATTGACAGCTTCTGTTTATGCACTGTGCTGATGCGAAAATTCTTTGCCGAACTAACCAACCATGAAGCGTGCTTCTTTAGCTTTTTAACATAGATAAAAACATAAAAGTACAAATGCCAAACTCCTGAGCACAAATTTCAACATCTGTGGTTTGTTACCTTAACAACAGTTATAATACTCTTATTTTTACATCTCCTATAAATCTACAGCCAGTCATCCAAGAGTTCATGAATAGTTTAACAAAGGAAGGGCAAAGCTATTGAGTAATACAGGCTCATTAATTGTGTACTTGCCAGGAAGATCTAGCCTTTAAATCATTAATGCAGTCAACAGTTCCCTGTTAAGCCATCAAAAAGAAATAGGAATACTTTTTGAATCTCCTGTCTGAAAAAATATAATAACAATAATGACGTTTCTGGTTCTTTTGCTTCTGTTTTCAGCTGGAACTGCAGAGATACAGGTATTTTGTATAAATGCTTACTATTAAGGTGCGTGATGTTTATTTCAAAAGATAAGATAGATAGACATTGGAAACTTGAAAGTTTTACAGGGATCTTAATAATATATTTTTTTCCTTCTCTTATGAAAATAGGACTTTCTAATGCTTCACATGCACTAAAATACTACCATGATGGTACCCTACGATGGAATTTTTTTTATATATAATTAGCTGTTCTGATCTCAGAGTTAATTTTGTTGTTTTAAATATTACATGGTATTCAGGTCTTATAGTGGGTAACTTGAGTACAGGTACAAAATGCTGTATTGCAGCAAACATATGCAATGTAGTGTTTTTATTGCCGTAAAGTGTATTATGTCATGTCCCCTTAGATCATGTTTAAAACTGTATTTTCTGTTTGTACGTATCTTGGCCAAATACTTATTGGATTAATTTGACATTTTAGGCTCATTTTTCTAGTGTTACTCCTGGAACAACATACAATGTGACAGTTTCTTCAGTTTCTTCTTCAGCATACAGTTCACCAGTCAGTAGACCAGTGACAACTAATGTAACCTGTGAGTTAATTAACTTATTGTATTTTGCCCATGCCTGCTAAATAATTGCCTATTTTATTTATTGCTTAAATCAAGTACAATATTTCTTTATTGGTTAAAATCTGAGTTTGAACATGGTATGCTATTTTTACATGAAAATCTTAGACAACAGTTTGCTGTCTTTAAAACATCATAACATATGAGATACTTGCTGAGTAGTCGAGAAGAAAATTGAAATTCCTCTAAAACTGTTTTTAAAAGATTCTGGTTACGACTGATAGTCTTTATGGAAGTTTATGGAAGTGTTTGTTATTGTTTGTATATTATGTATTTTACACATTTCAAACTATACGTACAGACATCTTCATTTGATATGATTTCTTTTAAAAAGCATACCAGTAGCAAACACATATTCTAAAACAGTGCTTCATATATCTGTGTAGTTTTAGGTGAAGAATCCTAAAATTAAACAAGCTGTAAAAATACCTCTTAAGGCTGGCAAAATGTCTGGCTTAAAACTCTATTTTGTATGTGAAGATTTTGAGCATTCCATTTTCTACATTCTTATAAAAGAATGTTCCTAGTGTTCCAAAAAAAAAAAAAAGAAGAGTATTTAATCAGCTTTTGAAGCACTGATCTCAGGAGAAGCACATTAGTCTTTAGGCACTTCAGATCTCTGTGCTGAAAAATGCTTTTATTTGTAGGCATTAACTGTGAAGTTATAGAAATTACTTTGTGATAATGTAGTTGAGGAATGTTTTCTTTCTTTTTTTTTTTTCGCCAGATCCAGAACCCCCTGTGTTCCTTGCTGGTGAAAAAGTGGGGTCTGCAGGAATTCTCCTCTCCTGGAATGTACCACCACATCCAAATGGGAGGATTACATCCTATATTATTAAATATAAGGAGGTCTGCCCATGGATGCAAACAGCTTACACTCAAGTAACAACAAAGCCAGATAGCTTGGAAGTTCTTCTCACAAATCTTAACCCTGGAACAACTTACGAAATTAAGGTAACAGTATAAATGATGTAGCTTTTGTATTTTGAATTCTGGGTATATCATAGAGTATCTGAGATAAAGTAAAAGAATATGATGCCATTTTTTGCACACACAGTATTTTCCTAACCAGCTTGCTAATTACTTGTTGAATTCCTTTCCAAAAACACTGGCCAATTCTTTGTATTTACTACAATGCTTCTTTTTAATTACAAAGACCATTACAATCACTTTCATCTAAAAGTGCACTAAAATGAGATTTCTTCTTTTAACATCCTGTTTGACATAACGTGGTACAGTAACTCACAGAAATTTTTGCAAATGTCTAAGGGATTTGGGAGAATAGGTGTGAAGAGGTCAGAAATTCTGTTTTGTGAAGGCTTTTGAGATTTCAAAATCTGGCTTTGTTCTGAATCAGAACAAAACCAAAACTTCTGATTTCTCTACAGAGGAAAATTGGGTTGATAAAATGTTTTGTTCTGAAAAATATCAAAACATATACAGGTTGAACTTCTCTAATCTGGCACTCTCTTGTCTGTCAACATCTGTTGTCCATCATGATTTTAGTTGCCTGGATATCCACTTATCATGGGTGTGTTCAAGTTTTCCCAGGGTCCCATGAAGTTTGTTTGCAGCTATCTGTCCTGGCTCTCAGTGTTCTGTGCTGTTCTTTAGCTCCAATTTTCTCCTAAATGTCTTCTAAGAGCCCAGTAAGAAGCGGAAGTGTTGGTAGTGCTGCAAGACAATATTGATCTCCCGTGGTTTGACAAATTCTCTTGTTCAACATCAAGGATGCCAGGTTAGAGACATTCAACCTGTTGATTCAATTTTTCCTTTAAAATTGTGTTATAATAAATACAGAATATACAGAATGCAAAATAAAATATTTCAGTATGAAAAATCAAAATCATTTCTGAAAATGTTGTAATATGACATTATTGTCACTTGTTTTTTGTCTTTCAAAACAATATTCTGGCAAAATTGACCTGATGGAATCCAGGTCTCTCAAAATTTCTCTAATCAAGAGAGATTCCATTTTAAAAAGCCACTTAGGCACTGAATTAGGCTCCTAAATCAGTAGGTTTCTTTTTTAAAGTTTACCCAGATTTCTTTTACAGATAATGATTTGCTTTGTGATATATCCCCAAAAGACATTACCTTCATTACTTGTCCATTTCCTTACTATTAAAATTGTGTGCTTTCTCTTTGCATTAGTGCTGATAACCAATAAATGCATTTCCACACATACAATATAAGCAGGCTAAGTATATTTACTCCAGTATCAGAGAGTTAGTCATGTTAATCTGTATCTTCGAGAACAAGAAGTCCTATGCCACCTTATAGACTCACAGATATTTTGAAGCATAAGCTTTTGTGGGCAAAATATCTGTGTCTATAAGGTGCCACAGGACTTCTTGTTGTTCTCAAAGATGCAGACTACCGGGGCTACCTCTCTGATACTGTCACCTATATTTAGGCCAAGAACTCTTGATTTCGATACATATTTTCATAAGCTCTTAACATCTGAGTAGTGAATGAGTAAGGTGAAATGTCCAGAAATGCATATAATTCCCTTGCCAATGTTTGCGGCTTGAGGAAATGTTCATGTTTGTGAAGGTCTGGAAAGGGATGCTTTTTAACAAATATTAAACTAGAGTTGTTTTCATCTATGTGCTAGAATTTCATGCAGCTCAAGACTGTATAAAAATCTTATAATTTCAGGTTTTGAGTAACACATTATGCAAATTTCCTTTTAGAACTTGTACTCTCATGACATAGTAAAAACTGAAATGTGGCTTATTTAATTATGCTTAGCATTGAGTGAAAGCTCCTTCTTTTGAATCTTTGTACTGATGACCACATGGGTAAAAGTTAGTCTACATGTGGCTACAGAAAAGTGTACCCTTTAATCGCTAACTCTCCCTCAGTTGTAAAGCAAAAGTTTAGCTGTTGGAGAATATACCATTTGCTTAGGCCCTAATCAGGGGAAACTGCCCTGAAAAAGTTGAGCCTGGAAATGGAGGGTTCTAATATAAAAATCCAATTAGCATAATACTGCCTGTTGTATTCAGTAGAATTATTAAAATTCTTGTACATTCAATTTCCTATTCCCTGCATGTATCTTTCCTAGGAAAGTTAAAAATACTATTTTTCCCTTCCCCGGTCTTTAATGGTACTATCTTCTAGCAGTTGTTCTCAGCCTTTTTGTGTGAAGGACCCATTTGTAAATGCCATAAATAGTCTGGGAGTAGTGGCCCTAGGGAGATTTAGGTTAGATCCTCCTGACTTCAGAGGCTTAAGTCCTGTCTGGCACTCACTGCACAATGGCGGTTCCTGCAGCTCCTGTGCAGGGATCTGCCTGGGCTTGGCTTTTTGCTTCAGGCATTACAACCTCTGGGGTTGCAGTAGTAGGCATCCTTCAGTCTGTATAGTCTGTGGATCGCGCCCTTTAAAGTTTCAATTGAGGACTTCATTTACAGCGTCTATTGTGACTATGAAGACCCACACGAGAGTGACAGTCCTTGCTGCATCTCTTGCAGATGTAGTGGGTGTCTGGCAAGTCCTTAGTGTGCTTTCTGTGTGCTTGCTTCTCCTCTGCTAGCTGTCTGATCTTCATCTCGCCCTTCTGAAGGCCCTTGTGTAACCCCTGCCTCCATCTACTGTGGTCATCTGCTAGTTCTTCCCAGTTGTCCAGCTCGATGTCTACCTCTCTGAGGTCTCTCTTGCAGACATCTTTGTAATGCAACTGGGGGCGTCCGGGAGGTCTTTTGCCAGAGGCTATCTCACCATACAGGATGTCTTTTGGAATCCTTCCATCATTCATCCTGTGGACGTGGCCAAGCCAGCGGAGCTGACGCTGCCTGAGGAGGGTGTGCATGGTTGGGATTCCAGCTTGCTCGAGGACGGCGGTGTTGGTCAGTCTGTCCTTCCATGATATTCCAAGGATGTGCCTGAGGCAGCGCAAGTGGAAGACGTTCAGCCTCTTTTCCTGGCGGGCATACAGGGTCCAAGTCTCGCTGCCATAAAGGAGGGTGCTGAGGATGCAGGCTCTGTAGACTTGCATTTTGGTGTGAGTGTACAGCTTGTTGTTATTCCACACTCTCTTGCTGAGTCTGGACAGAGTTGTGGCCGCTTTTCCGATCCTCCTATTTATCTCAGTGTCCAACGACAGGGTGTCAGTGATGATGGACCCGGGGTAAACGAACTCATGGACGACCTCTAACATATAGTTGTCAATGCTGATTGATGGGGATTCAGCAACATCCTGACCGAGTACGTTTGTCTTCTTTAGGCTGATGGTAAGCCCAAAGTCCTTGCACACTTTGGAGAACTGATCCAGTAGTTTTTGAAGCTGGTCTTCTGTGTGAGACACTACAGCAGCATCATCTGAGAACAGAATGTCTCTGATGAGGACTTCCCAGTGCTGCCACACTTTGGTCCTGCCCCCTGACTGGACCAAATTTGTGTGACCGAAGACATGACCTGGCTCATGGTGTTGCAGTACCACTCACTCACGTTTGGCTCACTGAACACCCATCATCCTAATGACTGGGCTAACTCTGAGTGGTGCTGGGACACTAGAGGTTAGAGTGCCTCGTGCAGGGAGATGAACCAAACTGGCCCCATAAAAAAGGAGTCCCCAGAGCTGCCACATGACCCTTTGAAATATTTTGGTGACCCAGTGTCAAATCTCGACCCACAGGTTGAGAAACTCTGGTCTGTGGGTCAACTTTTGTCCTCTTCTGCACATGGACAGTTCCCATTGACATTGTGACTTCCCATAGTGTTCACCTGATAACAGCATTTGACTCTTTACATTAGTATTTATTCTCTTCAATGTGCGCTATGGGCAACCTGCAACTGTGTAGTGAGGCCTACAAGAATGACCTTTTCCATATTCTGGTAAAATAGCAATGATTCGTTAATTGTCACACCCATTAGATCTTGGACAGGTTCATGATGGATCTTCTGAATGACTGATCCACTAGCAGCCTCACAAACTAAAGGGCAACAAGGTGCTTTGTTCACCTTTCTCCTCTTAAGTGACATGGTATGAGTCAGGTGATTTGGTTCATTGTAGGATCTGTCATGTCATTTATGAGCAAGTTCTCAAGTCATCCCTGTGGAAATTCTTTGTCATTTCATTGTACATGGTTTGTC
Organism: Carettochelys insculpta; assembly: GCF_033958435.1. Taxonomy (NCBI): domain Eukaryota; kingdom Metazoa; phylum Chordata; order Testudines; family Carettochelyidae; genus Carettochelys; species Carettochelys insculpta. The sequence goes on along the minus strand of NC_134137.1, from coordinate 303,842,656 downwards.
TCCTTACTGAATTTCTCTTAGTTCCTGCAGTGGGGTACAGTTTAATGGAATTGCTGCTATGTTACACAGTTGTATTTAGAGTAACAGAGAGAAAGCTGTGCTAGTCTATGTACTATCGAAACAAAAAAGCAGTCAAGTAGCACTTTAAAGACTAACAAAATAATTTATTAGGTGAGCTTTCGTGGGACAGACCCACTTCTTCAGACCAAGTGGGTCTGTCCCACAAAGCTCACTTAATAAATTGTTGAGCTGTATTTATGTTTTCCTTATTTTTTTCAATAGCCTAGGTCTTAATTTTTTTTTTACCTTTTTTTTTTTAAGTTAATGGAAGTCAAATTAATATCTAGTAGACAAATGAATAGGAAGGCACAGGATCATACCATTGTTATACCAAATCAGACCTATGACCAATGTGTTTCTTTGGTTATTTACGCATTATCATGGTATTGGAGCCACCGTAGTTGCTGTATCCTGGTTCTGATAGTGGCCAATATAAGAGGGTGTAAGAGCAGTCATACTGGATAATTAAACAATAATATACCTACTGGAAAGTTTTTTTTTCTTATGTTGCAAAGCATAAGGAATAATAATATCCCTTATGAATGTTTATCCTGACTAGTTTAACCAGGTATGATAACTATGTGATTTCTACAGGAGTCTACTTCTTTGATGCTCTTTTCTGTAATATTTGTGGCATTGAGATTTACATTCTAACAATGCATTCTTTTCACATTTACTTGTACACAATAATTTGTAATTTATTGTCTTTCATGTTAATTGTGTAAAGAAACAGAATATAGAGGTGTGCACAACTGACCTCCTTAGTATTCAAAATGTTATATAACTCTATCATCTTAGTTGTTTTCTCTCTCAATTAAATATTCCTAAACTTTTTACTCTCTCCTCATACGGAAGTCTTTCCACACCTCTAATTATAGTCAGTATCCCTTCTGGACCCTTTCTATTTCTGCTATACCCTTTTTGATACGAGATGACCAAAACTGAACACGGTATTTAAGGTGAGTACATAGTGTTCATTTAGAAACAACATTGTAGGTTCAGTACTGTTTTGTTTCCCTGTCTCTCTAATGTGACTGCTTTGATTTCTTGTAGGTTGCTGCTGAGAACAGTGCTGGCATTGGCGTATTTAGTGATCCTTTTCTGTTTCAAACAGCAGAAAGTGGTAATTTCACGAAAGCTTCAATTAATCCAATTTATTCTTATAAAGCATCTCTGATGTTTTCTTTTTACAGTAATAATACCAAAAAATTCTGATCCATTTAGGAGCAAATCCTGATTCTTTCACTCTGCCCAAAAAAGGGCCTCTCTTACAGCGGGAAAGGTGCCAGACCTGGCACTTGGTGGGTGTGGTCCCCATTCATTATGTCTGGGTCTACACAGAGCTCTGCTTATAATGGCTGCTTATTTGCATACTCCTGTAACTCATTACCACAGCCATGCAAGACTTTGGCGCAGGCAGAAGCTGATGCTGGCACCGCAGAGCTCAGTGTAGACCCAGCCTATGTGTAGGGGTTCCAAACAAGTCCCTGTGCAAATGGACTGCAGGAAATCGAGGCAGGGATAGCTGATCAGATATAAAATAAACCTGATAGCTATTGCCCATTGTAGCATGGGGACACAAGAGCTATAGTCGATTCAGGATCTTACATAGTTCCCTTGTGTTAAACCCAGCTTCTTGTATGTGGTATTTGTCACTGTGTTTGTGTCTTAAGGCTGACAGGTTCTGATATCTAAAGCACAGTTATAATGCATACCTGAAATTAGAATCTGGCAGAGGACATCGTATGTTTTCCTACTTTTTTGTGGCTTAATACTCTATCAAAAAGTCTGCTATTGTTATTAATTTACATTATGGAGTCTGTATCTTACAAGCACTCTGGAAGAAATTCATCTTGCTGCGCGAGGCCTATTTTCAGAGCTTATATGGGATTTAAGTAGCGGTACTACTTGTGCTAGTCCTTTGCAAAGCGTAAATTTCACTTTCTGTGTATGGAATTCCCATTAATTTCAGTATGAGTTTTCTGCGTACTCAATGTTCCGCACCTCTGCACACACTGAAGTCAGGGAAAGATTCAGCTTTTCATGGTTTCAGACTCTTACAGCTTTAAATGGAGCTGTACAAAACTAGTTCTTTTCATTTTGCAAATAATTGCCTGCAAACCTAACATTGTAATGAGCATTCTGTATTTAACAGAGGGCAAGATACAACATTTTGCCTTATAAAGGCATTATTGCTTCACATAAATTGTTTGCACAATTCTATGTGCCTATGATGAATATAAAATGGAAAGCCACAGTTGAGTTTTAGCTGAAATGATGAAGAAAAGAAAACATTTTTTTCTAGCACCTGCATTTGTAAACTCCCTTTCTAAGTAACACAGCTTTGGGAGTTTAAAGAAGTCATCATCCACCACCACAAAGTGGATAATAAACTTGTTATATTTTTATATGTAAAATATGAACATTTATTTTGGATACAAATTGTTTGAATAGTTAAAGACATGATGCTGGATTACTTTGATTCATGGGTACTAATAGTGATGGGAAACATTGTCTCAAAAGGAGTAATATGGAGAGGTGGAAAGAAAAGCCAGAAATAAAGCCCCTATTCAACAAAGCACTTAAGCAGGAAGCTAGGAGGCTGTCTCATCCTAATTATGGAAGATTTAATGTAAAGTTGAACATGAATATATTTATTTAAATTAACTCATTTTCAACACCATATAGCAATATGTTTAGTTTATGAAATTTGGGTCTGTCCTGTAGGTATGGCATTTCAGATACTTCTGGATGTTTACCTGCCTCACTCAAGAACTTGAATCCTGTGAGATAAGGATATGCTGTATTATGTTTCCTTATGGTATGAACCGATTTGTGACCCAAGGGACACATCAAATTGTTATTGATACAAAGAAAATTATTTCTTGATCGCACACTACCCTGTATTGGGAAATGACTAATCAAATAAATAAATTCAAGTACTAAGGGAACAGTTTTTAATTTACCAAAATGTTGAGATTTCCCAATCAGCATGTTTCAATTTTATTCCCTAAAAAAGAGTGGTTCATTTTACTAGTTCAGATTAATCTATCTGAAATTTAAATTAAAAGTAATTTTATAAGGCAAATGTATCAGGAGGGAAGAAATCCACACTTTAAAAACTACTTTCTGCCTCAGAGCACTGATTTTTCATTTGACTGGTTATACAATACACGCACCTGCCCTCCCAAAACACTGCCCCACTCAGAACCTTCCGAACAACTTAATTCAGTTACAGCAGATTGGCAGATGTCAGATGCAAAACAATTTCTGGATTTGGGGTTTTTCCCCAGCAAAACAGGTTTTCAGATAGAAAATGCTGCTTTATCAGAGTCAATCCTGTAAACTCGTACTGTGAAGTGTCAGTTTTAGTGTAACTTGAGTTGGGAAGGTTTCTCAGAGGCACTCGTGTAAGTGCAAGAAAGCTGTGTGAACCAATTCAAATCCCTGCTCTGCTTAATCTAGAAAAGGGAGTTGACCCCACTTCTCACACACGCTGGGTGAGAGCCATGAACAACAGGTTATTCTGTCGTCAAGCTCTCTTGTTGGAGTTGTTTCACTTTGTATGAATAATTATTCATTGGCATAGGGAGGGAGACTGGGTGCCCCAAATTGGAGGTGACTGACCTAATCATTGGGTAGTAGAGTCATTCTTTCTGTGGCCCAAGGAATCTTGAATTAGTTATACAAAAGTGGAACAGCTCCAATGGGAGAGGTTGAAAAAGGGAGACAGAAACTGTAAAGCTTTATCATTTGAAAGCTACAAATAGAGACAGTATGGAAGAACAAATAGGGATACCTCTTTTCAGTCCTTTGAAATTCATTGGACTGGAAGAGCCTTTTAAGTTACAGAGTGGCAGCAAGGGTCAGAGCCTAGGTTAACAGACTCAGGCTTGTCATATGGTATGACAATTGCTTTGTAAACATAGTGGTTTGGGCTGGAGCTCAGGCTCTGAAATCTAGGAAGGGGGTAGGTTTCATAATCCCTGCTCCTGTCCAAGCTGTAATGTGTACACAGCTCTTTTTAGCACTGTAACACAAATCCTATAAGCACAACTCTTCTGACCTGGGGCCTAAGACTTGCTGTGTAGCTGTACCCCTAGAGGGACTGAAAAATATATTGAATATTTTGTTAACAGAGACTATCCTTCCTTAACAGCCAATGATGGAAGTGTTATGGGAGCAGTAGTACAATTTTTTATTTTAAAAAAGGAAAATAACCAACTATCATATTTGGAGAGAGCTATATAACTTTTAAAATTTGAAAATTGCCTCTAAGGTACTGTGATGCTGAATGATATGAATGCCTGAAAACAAGAAATGGAGAAAGCAGGCATAAGCAGGCATCAGGAATAAAGAAGGATTAATTGACTTTTGAAACTTATTTTAGATAGGAATGTTAATTCCAAAATGCCCATACTACTACAAAGAATTATATGCATTGCTGGTTCTGTTTTGTTTCTTAGCTCCAGGTAAAGTGGTGAATCTCACAGTTGAGGCCTTAAATTATTCAGCTGTAAATCTGATCTGGTTTCTGCCTCAGCAACCAAATGGAAGAATAACCAGCTTCAAGATTAGCGTAAAACATGCAAGAACTGGAATTGTAGTGAAAGATGTTTCTGTTAAAGTGGAGGACATTCTATCTGGAAGGTTGCCAGAATGTAATGTAAGTGTTAAAAACAATTTAATTAGAGGTAGACTCCAGGGATGAAATGTGGTTCCACATTTGTATTTTGAACACCTCAAAATCTGGGTGGCCTGTGGGATTTGGTTGAGGTCTATTTCTAATTTTATAATTTAGTTGTTGATTTACAAACTGATGCACTAGTTAGAGAGAGAACTTTATGTTTGAGCTAGAGCTTGTCAAAAATGTTCTGACAGGACAATTTTGTAGCTTTTCATGGTCCATGTTTTATCTTTCTAGGAAAAAAGTGAATCATTTTTGTGGAGTACTACCACCCCATCAACTACTTTTGGCAAATCTACATTTCCTTCACGGGCTATGTTTACACCAAGTACAACAGCACCTGGTCTAAGGATCTCTGTTTGGAATGAACCTATTAATTTTGTTGTGACTCATCTTAGACCATACACTACTTATCTTTTTGAAGTCTCTGCAGTTACCACTGAACCGGGTTACATTGACAGCACAATTGTCAGGACACCAGAAGCAGGTATGTGTTGCTTTCTGAGAAAAAACAAAAACAAAAACCTTTTAACTACAGAGAAAACTCACTATGAAAACTTCTCAGACATATTTTAAAATCTATAACATAGAGATTTCAGTTTACATTGCAGGGTGCTTTAGACTGTGATTCTGTCTTCAGCTAGCTCTCTGGTTGTATTTCAATGCGTACATTCTTTGTTTTATAGTTCATGGTAGGCTTAATCAGTTGTTCCAGATGAGATCAACTAAATGTGTGTATGCACTATATACAATATAATATGGAAAAGAGGGATGGATGAAAGTTGAGTTTACATGGGAAATACAGTAAAACAAATTATGATTATTTAAAAGAGAAGGCGAAGATCGTAGTTTCTAAATTCTGTGAAAACTTGAGGTTCTGGTAGTGAATCAGCAGTACCTGAGCCAGACCCTACTTAACATCTCTGGCAAAATTCCTTCCTTTCCACACCTGAGATTTGGATGAAATCATGGACATGGTTTTTATCTTCGTTATACTAAGTGCTGGGGCTCCAGTGAGGAGATTCAGCACCTCTGAGGAGACACGTGAGACCCAAAGTGTGAAATCTAACTGTTAATTCTCACATCAGTTTTTCCACCACTTCTCTACTTCTGGAGTACTACTTCTTCACTAGTTCAGGAGTATTCACAGCTTCCCACAATCAGTCAATTGTATTTCTCTGGAGATATGGAAAAACAGGGTGGAAGAGAGAAAAATCCCTTTCCTAATGTTTCCCTCTCAGGATCCACAGCTTAAAAGGCAGGCCCAAATCCAGCCCTTGAACACCAGGATTCTCAGCGCATTGCAAGTGACCTGTCACCAGGGGAACGGAGACGGAAACCATGATTGTCTGAACACCAACTAACTGACCATGGGTCAAAGACTGTGCATCAGTTGGACATTGCAGCTATCTTTTATCTAGTGCTGTTTAGAAATTCTAGGCTCGTCTTTTATGTCAGAATTGATACTAATTGACAGATGAAAAATGATCTGACTCTTTCCTAATATTGTTTAGTTGAATGGTTTTGTTATAGGTAGAGAACCATAAATATTTAGATGTGTCAGGGAAAAATACAGTTCTGTCTAGTTCCCAGTCTGATTCAATGCTCTTTTCCAGTTTTTAAGATGACAAGGGACCAATTCCTGTTGCCCAACCCAGTAGCAAGGGGAGTCAGTAGCAGCAGCCAGAACTTGGCTCTGAGCAGCACCCTCCCTCCCCATTATGGCCTGGTGTCGGTGGCTGCTCCCAGTTCCTCCCCTCCCAGACGAGTCCCAGGGCCGGTATCAAGAGGCAGGGGAGGGACTAGGGCCGGGTGGGGGTAAGCAGGGAGGGGGTCCAGGGCAGCCTTCCTGGGTTGGAGGAGCTGCATGGACAGCCTTGGCCTTCCTGGGTGTTTGAGGAGCTGTGAGACCAGTTCCCACCTTCCCAGGGGGTCAGGGAGCTGCGTGAGCAGCCCAGGCTTTCCCATGGTCTCCCCCGCGCCTCACCTGGGCTCTCCTTCCCACCTCCTCCCCTGCACACCCTCCCCCCCAGGAAGCAGACTGAAATGATGATGTCATTCAGTCGGCCAGAAGAAAATTTTTTTTTATAGAGAGAGATAATGAAAATGTATATGCGTCATTTAAATCATTTCTCTGGAATGGGGCTGAGGGGTTTGGTATGCAGGCTGCTGAGGGGAGAGCCCTCTCTAGCCTTCTCTCACTGCAGCAGCTTGGGGTTAGCTGAGAAGCACCTCCCTATAGCCACTGCAGCTCCAGCAAGGAAAGTGAGGCATGTCCTCTGGCTGGTAAAGGTCTTGGATCATCTTCTCCATGCACCCCTCCCCCACCAAACTGTGCATTTTCCCCTTGCTCCCTGATGAAGGGGAACAGCCAGCAAGTGTCAAGGGAGTGGGGAGCTTCATCCCATCCCACACGCTCTTTAAAGGACACCTGGGTGGTGGTGGGAGGCTTGGGGCTGAGGCAGTTCAGAACAGAGGCGGGGTGCTCCCAACCAATCCCTTCCACCTGCCTAATGATCCTGTCCATTTTCTGAATGGTTTTATGCATCCCTCTAGGATGTGTGGTTGGGAAGCCTCAGGCACCCCTTCCCAGCAAAGGCGCCCAGTGGTGGGAGTCTTGGGGCTAGCATAGTCGTGGATGGGGCAGGGCCCGCCCCAGCCATCTCCTTTGACCTGCCTGGAGTTTTTGTCTCTTTTCTCCATGAGTTTATGAGAAACAACCCCATTCTAGGCACATCCCATTTTCCTGGCAAGACCAAACCCTTACCTTGCTTTAAGTTATGATAAGAGGAAGCTGTATACCAAACGTGGTAGTCCTAGCTCTGACTGTTTAGGAGTTCTTGAACACAAAGCTATGTCAGAAGACAGACATCCATCCTCACATATCTAGTAGTTTTAAGATGAATAATATAAATTAAATTATGCTTCTGGGAAACCCTAATATGAATTACATGTGCATACATTTTTCCCAATGTTGTTCTAGTTCCAGAAGATCCACCCCAGAATTTTGCCAAAGGCAACATTACTGGAAAGTCTTTCTCGGTGACGTGGGAACCACCAACCATTGTAACTGGAAAGTTTAGTTACAGAGTTGAGTTATATGGACCATCTGGTAAGTCTGAGTCAAACTTAGGTTTCTTCTATTGTTGTTAGGATAATTTTCTTTCAGGAACTATGACCAACGTTCTTAAATGGATAGTTGAAAACAGCGCTTTTACTTTTATGAAATTAGGCTTGGTAATAATTCTTTGGTAACTTCTCAGGCAAAAGGATGCTTCTACTACAATGCCTCCTCTGTAAATACAAATACCAGAGATTAGCCAGAAGGAAGCCAACCCTAAATATTGATTATGGGGCATGGAGGTCATTAACCACCATAGTTTATTTATAATATTTCATTACACCACCTTTTATGTATCAGTGCACTCATATAATTTATGTTATCCAACTTTACTACCCTTCCGTCAAAGCAGGGTGGGGAACAATATTCCCTCTATTTTATTTTTACATCTATGTGCAAAATAACTTTTGTTATGTGCACTAAGGTATGTGCAGATGTGCACCACCAGTACAAGTCCCTGCTTCCTTCTGCAGTCAGCTGTGGGAACTCTACTAATCATCTAGGTGACATCTGAATCTCTCCTGGGTGGCCATCCTACTGTACAGCTTGGTTTCTCCTCCCAGAGAATTTCTTGGATAGGTCTACAATACAAAAGAAATTCAGTCTATGATACACAACTCCAGCTATGAGAACTGCATAGCTGGAGTCAACGTACCTCAAATCCAATTTCTGATGCAGAGAAATTGCGGAGACCCCCACTGCTGGCGATCTATGGGAGAAAATCTCCCATTGATTACTCTTAATCCTCACAACAGTGAGGAGTACCATAGTAGACAGGGGTGCCCTGTGAGTATGATTTAGGGAATCCCCACCAGATGCGCTAAATCCAGAAGGGTGATTGTGGCACTGTCAATCTTCCACTTAATAAAGACATATCCGTGGGCTCAAATGTTTATCTTGTCTTCTTGGCTGCACAATTATGAAATTATGGAACCTAAGGCTTCCTTACCCATGCACAGGCTTTGCTAACATTTTGTCTGGTCAGGCACCAGAGGGTGGGAGAGCTGGGAAAAGAAGGGGACTAGATGGAATTTTGTCACCCTACTTCTAATGTACTGATCATGTTAGCTGTACCAGAGTACCAGGTATTGACTTAATTCAGGGTATTTCCTTCTGGGAATGGCTGAGAGAGCCGGAAGCAAATTATGACAGAGCTACAATTAGAGTGAGCTTATACATATTGTGAAAAATTGAACTATGTGGAAGATTAATATCTGTCACATCATGTCTTCAATATTATTCTACACTTTTGGACTTTGATATTAAAGGTACTAGAATTAACAGAAATGGGTAGACAGTGATAACCCAAAGACAGCTGATTTAATTAATCTTTTAAATATGGTCTAGTATCTATAGCTGTAGTGAGTGGGGAAATCAACTGAGACACCAGAATGCGTATTACACAAACATGCATTATTTAAGTAAGTAAATAATTGCATCTCTAATTTAGAAGACTACTGTTCAGTAACACAAAGGATTGGATTACTTCCTTTTAAAATGAGACATTCTGTATCATACTGCCTCATCTGGTCCTCCCTATGGGCCTGTCATCTCTGCAGAAAGATTGGAAGCAGTTCAAGTGCTTTGAAAAGGAAGAGGGGTCTAAATGATAGCTTCTTCAGTGCTGCTAAGGATTTCTGCCTCTAGCAACAGGACACAAATGAAAGGACTGATTGCTTCCATATAAGGTTTCTCAAATCCATAGTTTTCAATCTCAGCCGCACAAATTGTCTTATGGAAAGAAAGCCCTGCATTCTGTGACCTCCCAGAACAGCACCACTTAAGCACTTTGTCTTATTTTTCTTGAGTACTTGTGCTACTATTTCTGACCAGAGAATGGAGAGCTTTCAGATTTTGCATCAGGAAGCTCCAAAAGTGCACCTCAGGAATGGTCTTCCCACTTTAACTTTTTGATATGTATCATTTTTATTTATGTGAGAGAACTTGGGAGCCATAAAACCAATTCCAGGCCCAGATCAATTCATAGGGTAGTATTCTAAATTCTTAACAGTCCAGATGAATAGAGAGGTGTATTTGAGCTATGTCTGACTTGAAGAAAGGGTTCTCCAGTGTGCATTACCTATGTAATCTGTCACATTTCTTAAAACTTTATTACCCTTTAGAACCAGCTTTTATATTCAAATCTTTCTATATTCTTCCTTCAGTCTAATTGCTCCACAGTGAGGCTATCAGGAGGGATGATGAGGAAGAATAGAACATTTCTTACCTATTATCCTTCCAGTGGTTTTTCTCCACCACTTCAAGCATATCTATAATGTGAATCTGAGTTATATTTCTGATGATTTTTAGCTAAGCTGTGGTTTGTTTTAGGGATTTGTGGCTGCCCTCCATCAGTCTTTAAAGGAGGCCATGCCTACTCACTGCAGTATGCTTGTAGATTAGAAGTCTCAGAGCTCTGGCCCCCTGGGCAAGGCAGAGTCATAAGTGGTCAAAGGGGATCTGATTCTCAGGGTAGGATAGAGCCGTACATGGTCTATAGCCCAATGCTTCCTGGCTATGGCAGACAACAAACAAACACAGATCACTTGGCCTTAGGCGGCTAGGCTGCCAACCCGGAGGTGGGGTCAGCAACAGGGGTAAGGAAACCTGGGCCCACCCTACTTCACCAGGTACCAGCACTAAGACCTGACAGTCATGGAGGACTCCACCACTGGGTCAGTGAGTATCCCACTGAAACGTGCTGACCTGGACTCTGTCAACACAGCCAGACTAATGTCTAGTGTTCCTGGGCTACTTCGTACAATTCCTCATGGGTGTGCCTCCATCTCCTAAGATTTCTCCATATTGAGATACATGGCCAGTGGCAGTTCCAGTAGCTTCTCTAGGTGCTGGTCTGTCTGTCGTTCTGACACCCCTTCTTGGTCCTCAGTACTGTAGAGCTCTGTCATGGAGAACAGGTACAGCTGAGCTCCATGGTCTGCCTTTTAAACTTCCTGTCTCAAACCTATGCTTCCAGAACGGAGGGCATAACTGTCTGGCTTCACTCACCTGAGGGTGGCTCATGGCCTCTACCCATAAGTCTCAGAGGGAGGCCACAACCTCTTACTATAGTGGTATATATAGCTATGTAGGAGATAATTAATTTGACATATTTACAATTTTGGAGGCCCCCGCCACATGAAGATAGTTGGAGAGATTAAATGTAGAAAAGAATTGAAAGGAAAGAAATTTTCCTTTCAGACTGGTTGCAATGATATCTTAGCATTTTACCATGGACACGCAATATCACTTGTGTAATGTCATAGTTACTCTAAAATGATGGTACCTTTATTATTGTTTTGGAGTCGTTTGTCTTTTATTATCACGGACCAGAGCTATATTCAAAATGAAGAAATGTTCAATACTGATGTTATTAAACTGAAACTGTTTTCTCTTTTCACTCTAGGTTATATTCTGGATAATAGCACAAAAGAGCTCAAGTTTACATTTGATAATCTAGCTCCATTTACAGCATATAATGTGTATGTTGGTGCTGAGACAAGTGCTGGGATGGGGCCTAAATCTAATTTAACAGTTTTTACTCCTTCAGAAGGTTGGTGGAATTATAAAAATAAAATAGACAAAGCAATTGTCCTGCTAAATGTGATTGGTTTTAATTCTCCCTTAAATGCCATTTGATTAAATTGTGTATGAAAAATATGTGTCTAGTTCACTCCCTCATCTGGGTAGCGCATTATAAACCAGAAATCACAAATCATAGCAAGAGAACATAAATCACTCTGTGATCACATTCATGAGTTCAGAAGCCTTTGAAGATTGTGGCCCTAATATTTTTTGAATAATAATAAAAAAAAAGATACGAAAAAAAGCGTTACTTCTGGGCTGGGTAATTCAGTTAAAGGAACCACTCTACTACTGGGCCAGTAGATGGCAGCAAATATTAGGCTAAAAGCATATTTCTGTAATCACATCCAATTTTATTTCCCCACATGTACAATTGTCTTTATATTTCAGATAAAGCTATTAAAAATAATGTTAATGTGAGTAGCTTGTGCTTACCTTGAAAGGAAGAATGTGGTATATGTTCATGATAATGGCACTGCTTTTAACAAAATACCTTGTTTGTCTGTAGGAAAATGTTAATAACTTTTAGTTAAAACAAAATAGCATATTTGTTTGAAAGGAAAATCCTAGCTTGTCTTAGTGCTAGGTGCTGTACGATGTTAAGATGACCTAGGTGCTGTAGGTGATGGTAAGAGACCATCTCTGTCTCAAAGAGCTTTCAATTTAGATCACAATCCAGCTGCTTCATGTTTAGCTTTCTATGCTACAAGGAATCCCATTAATTTCATTATACTGGCTAGGTAAGTCTTTGCAAGTTCAGGACCTAAATATCCAAGATAGACAAAAGATAGGAGGGGAAACAGAAAGAAGAAGTGAAGTGACTTGCCCAAGTTCATATAGCAGGTCGGTAGCAGAGTCAGGAATAGAACTCAGTTTTCTTGACTTCCAAGCCAGTGTTTTCCTTCTGGGCTGCACTCCCACTCTGACCCATACTCTTTGGTTAGACACCTTTTACTCAGCGGCTTCTGGGAAAACTAGCAGGTGATGACAGTATTCTAGTATTTAAATGATGGTTTAAAGGCCCTGGGTTGTTCTAACTTCTTTTCAACAACAAGAACCCAGGAGTGAGTGTCATACCCCTCCAGTTTGAATACCAGTTTATTTTGGTATTCATATTCACGCTAGGCAGGATACGTGTTCTCAGCTGCGGCATAATATGACAGACTGATAATTTTGGTTTCAAACCTACAAACCATTATTTTTGTGAGTAATCCCATTTGTAGTTAAAGGGCTACTTGTGTGAGTCAGGATTAGCAGGCCTTTCATCTATGTCACTGTAGGATGAATGATTTTGTGCCTGAAATTCCATGAGAACCATTGTGTGGAATATTAGGACACTGATGTGTGATGTTCATTGTTTTGCATGTAAAAAGTAAAATGTCCTCAAGTGTAAAGCAAGAAGGGATCACCAGACCATCTAGTCCGACCTTTATATCACATACCACCAACTCCACTCAGCATCCACGCACTAAATCCAACAACCAAAACTGATTGAACGATTACAGTCCAGAGGAGACTAGACTGTTATGTGCCACAGGCAGAGAGCATGAGGGACTGAGGTACACCAGTGCCCAAAGCACTTGCAATGATGATGAAGTGATATATAAGTACAATGGTAGCTCATTATTAATACTAAAAGGCAAAATGGTGTTAAAACTTATGAAATATGACACACAAAATGGTAATATCATCAATTATAATATTTCCATTTTTTTTTAATTGTCATTGATTTATGCAAATTCAAGGTACGTGAGGGTTGCGTGGATCACAACAATTGCGTACCTCGAAGGATTACTGTACATATGTTTGATTTATTTATGTCTAAATTTGTAAAACATATGTTCTAACTGGGATGGATCAGCATACGACTACTGACTTCCAGTACATATAACTTCAATTGGAATTGTGCCATACTGATTTACACTAGATGAGGATCTGTCTCGCTCCTACAGTCATTAATATACTGCATTTCATATAGCTACCTTCAGGTTTTTAAATCCAGATTTAACCATTGAGACAAAATCTATTTGAAGTAACTTGCTGATTGCACTGGAACACTCAGTTTATAAACAATTAAAATCTGATTAGATGTTTACAATGCTTTTGCTTGGTTTGTTGAAAAAGTTTACAGTAACATTTAGAAATTAATTGATAGTGTTTAATTAAGTTCATTATCGGAGATAACATTAATTCAAGGGGGTTTTGTTTGTTTTAGTTCCAAGTGCTGTATCTGATTTACAGCTAGAAGGAGTAGAAGCCACTCTCATAAGAATTACTTGGAGGAAACCACAACAACCGAATGGAATCATTACCCAATATAGGGTTAAAGTGTTAGCTCAGAACACAGGAGAAACTGTGGAAAATACAATTCTCACAGGGAAAGCTCAGGTATTTTGCTTTTTATTTGTCTGTTCAGTTTTGGTTGCCTGGCCTGTGAAAGTGTGGTTTTATTTTAAATTACAGAATTAGTTACTACTGGTTAATTTTCAAGTCCTTTCTCATTGTCTTTTATTTCCTGTTCTATTTTTAATTTTCAGTTAATTTTTCTAGTTTCACCTGACTGCAATGTCACTTTAGGCTGCATCTACACTATGAGATAAAATCAAATTAGAAGGAGTTAGCTCAACATAAAAACGCCACTGTCTTTACTGCAAATGTCATTAGCTTGATTTAGTCTGCCCTCATATTGATAACACAATGTCGATATTAACAGACGGCTACAGCATCAAGCTCAAGTTTTAAATGTTTAATAAAGGCTAGTGTGGAAGTACCATGTCTTTCATTCAAATTTATTAGCCTCCACAAGTGTCCGCTATGTATCCCATAAAGCTATGCACTGCACGTGGCTCCCATCTCCCTGTTACTAGTGGGAGCTGGAAAACTGACCAGGGCTGCTGCACTCCTGCCACAGTGAGCCAGGCAGCTCCAGCCACACAGGGCCAGGCACCCTCTGGCCAGGCAGCTCCAGCCACGTGGGGCCAGGGGGCTCCAGCTGTGCAGGGCCACATACCCCTGCAACCAGGTGCCCCCAGACAGCAAGCTGCAGTGGCTTTTCCACTGGAGCTGATGAGTGGCAGGGGCTTGGAGGTTTTTTGGACAGTTTTTTTTGTTTTTTTTCCGGGGGAGTGTTTTTGGGGGGATGTTTTGGGGAGGTTGTTTTTTTGGGGGAAGTTGGGGTGGGACTGGGGCTGGGGGAGCCTGCAGGGAGGGGGAGTAAACCTTCACATTTAATGGACTATGGGGAAGAACAGACAGCCCTTCCCCACTATTAGTCCATTAAATGGAAGGTTGACTGTACTAGCAGGAGCCGGGAAACTGACAGTGCTGCTGCATTGGCTCCTGGCTCAGAATGTGGGGCTGAGGGAACTGTGGGATAGGTTCCCACAATGCACACCTGCAAAAGTCGAAGTTTGGTGATTTCAGTGTGGAAGCAAAGTGTTGAATGTGTTGGGAGCCTGTGGGAAGTGAGAATACTCAAAATTGACTTTAAAAAACCAGGCAGTATAAAATCGATTTTAAAAAATTGGAATGTATCTTGTAGTGTAGCCTTAGACTATATACACGCTGCAAAAGGCATGTGGCATGGCCCTTACTGGCTCAGGTCAGTTGACTTAAGTTCACAGGGCTTGAGCTCTGGGTCTAGAAATTAAAGTTTAGATGTGTGGGTTTGGGCTGGAGTACATACTGTGAAACCATGTGCAGGGAGCCCAGGTTTTAGCAGCCTAAGCACGGCTGTCTACACTGCAATTTTTAGCCCCAGCCCCACCAGCCAGAGTTGACTGACCCTGAATCTGAGACCTGGTACATTGCTTTTTACTGCAATGGAGATGAAAACTTAAAAAGTTCCATACATGGGTCACTAAAATTACTTCACTTTATAATTGAACAAATGTAGCAGAGGATGGGAGACAGCTTTCCTTTTTACATATAAAGAACTAAAGGTACTTTACCACAATGTATCTGGTACCAGCAAATATGATATGAATAGATCCATGTTGTTTTATATTCGTATTAGACATTTTCTTAACTTCCGATTGTCTAGAGCAAGGGTAAGCAAATATTTTACCTGGGGCCCCACTTTTCAGCACTGCAATATTCCAGGGGCCCCCAACCTGTGGGAGGACCACAGGAAGGAAAGTGGGGGGATGCTCAGGAAGGAGGTGGGATGCTTTGGAAGGGGATGGGGTGCTCAGATAGGGGGTCCAGGGTCTCTGCCCCACAGGGAGAAGGGTACTCAGGGGGAGAAGCCCAGGAGGGTATGTGGGGGATGCAAGGGGACTGACAGTTGTGCCACATTGACAAGCAGCAGTGTCACTAGGCCGAAGGCAGCATTGTACCCCCACAGTAGCACTCACTCTACACTAGCATCTCAGGAGACTCCTAGAGGCCAGTGTGATATGGGCTGTGGGAACCAATGTGGCTTCGTTACCAAGCCAGGAACTTGCCAGGTTGGCCTCATTGCTTGACTCAGGTCCTTTGAACATTCCAACTGGCCCAGCAGTAGAGGGGTGTTCTCTTGGCGATAGCAGTGGTCAAGGCCACGAGGGGAGGAAGCAGAGGGCTGGGGAGACAGCAGAAGCCATGGAGTGATGGGGGGAGGAGCCAATTTCATTGCATCCCTCTTATAAAATGTTGCACACCCCACTTTGCACACCCCTGGTCTAGAGTCTTCCATCAAGTTGAGTCCTGTCCTACCCAAAATGAATGGAGCATTCATATGGTAAACTGTAACTGAACATGAGTCAGAAAGACAGAATCCAGTTCTCTGTGTACACTCATATTGGCCTAAACAGTAGGTTTTTTTTGTTTTTATTTTTTTAATGTGATTTGTCACAGAAAGTGGTACTTTTCAAACACATTTCCTTTTTTTGGATAGGGTTAGGGTGATTCTTGAATAATTTTTTCAGTATTTAGGAATACTGAAAAAGTATATTTTTAGAAATGTGGAAGAAAGTATATATTTCAAAATAAACGTGTGAGTCAAAATCTTTCTTTCTTTCTTTCTTTCTTTTTTTCTTTATTTCTCCTGTTCAGCTGAGAATGGGATTCCATTGTTCTGGGCAACATAGAAATATGTAATAAGAGAGAATTTTTTTCTGGCATCTTAGAGACATAGGAAGTTTTATTAGTTCAATTTTACAGACTGAAAATTAAGTAGATCTGACCAAAATATCTTGTTTTTGAAATGAAACTTCGATTTGAAATTTTATTCTGAAATTTAATATATGAAAAATAATAAGCCACATTTTTATAATAAAAATTGAGGGTGCTGTTTAATCAGCTATAGAGGTGGCCAGAAGTTGATTTTATTTTTGAAAAAATCTACATAATTTTCAACATATTTTGAAAAAAAGTAATTTTTTACTGGCTTTTCAGTCAGCTCTGTTATTTAGTGACTTGTACGTCACATGGGAAGTCTGCAACAGATCCTAGAATTGAATCTACATCTCTTTGATGCAACTTAGTACCTGATCTGTGCCATTGACTCAGTTAATTCCCTTCTCTCCTCCTCATTTCTTGTCCTTCTGCATTTTTCCCTCCTTTTCTAAGTACCCAGCAGGCAGAACATTGATAATATAAGCTAGACCTCCTTTCAGTTTTAGTGCCATAGTGGCCCTGTACATCTGTACATCTGTGGGCAGTAGTCTGCTCATTGCAGATGAAATCTATGGCAAATTTAGCTGCCAAACTCTAACATGTTTTTCCTAAGCAGGCTGATGTTTAAAAGGTTTCTCACTTGATCAGACTGGCATGAATTTTCCAAGGCATAGCAAAAGGCGCATTCTTCTTGCCAGGGTAACACCCCTGCTAAGTTTCAAGACCTTGCTCTGAAGTAGGAGACACTAGAACTTAGTGAAATGGTTGTAAGAATGTTGTGAACATGAGCAAAACAACAGTTTCCCTTAATGCTGTTACAGAAGGTACTAAACTGTTTCAGATGAAACCTTTTAAAAGTCCCCTGATTCAGAAACCCAGAATCATAGATTTCAGATCAAATAGCTGAAGTCTATCAATGTTATAAGCACTTGAAAATAAGGTTTTATAATGGGAAGTGACGGGCAACCTTAACTGTAGTTACTGGTGCCAGCTATAGGGACGTGTATATACTATATACTATGCATATGTAATTTGTGTGTGTGTGTATGTGTGTGTTTATGTGAATGTGTATATAAAGCAATGTTATGAGAAAAAAGAGTTAATAGTAAGTGTCATGTTTGGCTTGTGATTTATTTGTTTTTGTATTTTTAATCTTCAGCATTTGATGGATTCTGTAGATACAGAGATGTTACGTGAAAATATCCAATCTACTGTCACTTGGGAGAGATTGGAAACAGACACTAGATTATATGAAGGCTCAGCGGAGATTCTTCCTATGCTACAAACAGTTTCTTCAGTAACATTCACTAGTCTATCTAGTGATAACTTGCCCACTATCAATGGACCAGCAGAACTGTATTCAGCTTCTGGTAAATTTTAAGATCTTTTTATACCCACCTCATTGTTCAAAAAGTCTCTGTCGCTGTCGCAAATATGATCTTTAGCACAGAATTCAACCAATTTATTAATGTCATTTCCTGGAGTTAATATTTTTTTAAAAAAATAACCTTCTGAAGCATCTGTGAATGCCACACAGGCAGGAACTAGCCCCTTATCACCCAGCTGACCTTCTTCCCAGTGAAAGTATCACACAAGAGCTATCAGCCAAGCTGCATAGACAATCAGTTATTACAGTTGCCAAAGCAGGTGTGATTGCTGGGGATTACCATATCTCCAAGCCCTTCACAGACCTTGATTTCACTAAGCCTTTTGACTAATAGCTTTTCAAATGTCACTGAAGGTAAATAGGTCAAAAAGTTACAACTCTGCTCTATGGGGTGGCAAACAGGTGGACATGACCCCCCATGTTATGGTGATGTCATTAGTGTATACACTTGTTCTGTGTTATCAATGGAACGTTGTTTCTTTACTAAGTATGGATATTTATGACCCATTAAACAAGACTTAGTTGACAGATACTGGCTTAAAATACCTCTTCAAATTTTTACAATGAGACCTTTAAACAGCAGAGGGCCAAATTCTGATTTTATTTATGCTCCATTAAAGTCCCTGCATCTGGCTTTTGGTGTTTTTGTAGCTGTGTTGTGTCAGGATATTGAAAAGACAAGTGTATGAGGTAACATTTTTTTATTGGACCAATGTTTGTTGGTGAGAGAGACAAGCTTCCAGGCTTACATGATGCCCTTCCTCAGGCCTGAATCTGGTGTAATACAATGTTCAAGTACAAATAACTTATGTTATCTTGAAAATATTGTTAGATGGAGATGGGTTTTCAAAAGTGGTGACATTCTGGATACTTCCATTTTTGGATACTAAACTTGAAGACCTTGGGCCTAATTTTTAAATACACTGTCTCCACCCCTTCATGTACATATTCAGAATGTTGTAGTGTAATGACACCTCTACAGTGCATGGATTTGGACTAGAACAGAGAGCTGCCCACTAAGTTTAGCCTATACATCTGATCTCCTGAATTTCCTTCTGATTCAGCCCAATCCTCTTAGCTTAGCTTTGTAGTATCGGCATAGATTATTTCCTCCTTTCAAAACACTCACATGAAAGGTGTTCCTTGAGGAGACCCGGGAGTAGACACTATTGCAATTGATCACATCAGTTACTTGGCTAGAAGGAAGAGGAAATTCCTTCCTTTCATTGGAAAAGAAAGCCAGGCCCACCCCCCTAGTTTAGTGGAATCCTGTGAGTCCTGGGAGGCTGGAGCCATCTGCACGTAGGCCTTGTGCTTCCATACTAGTTTTAGTCCTCAGAATTACCATGACCCTCTTCCCAAGCTGCTTGCTGCACAGATCCCAAGATTCACAGATCACAGAGGAGACAATCTGCATTTCCTGTCCTCAGTTATCCTGCCAGGTGTTTAGCTTAGCCTGTTGCGTGTCCAACCAATCACAAAACCTGGCCTATGTGGAGAGGCCTCTATGGGGTCTAGGGAATAGGAATGGATGTGCAAACACCGGAGAGCCATGCACAGACTGTCCCACCTATGTATGCGTTAGAGGCCATGATGTAGCCTATTATTATTCTAATTGCCATGCAAGTGTGATACCCAGAGGCACTGAGACCTCATACTAGGGTAAGTGAAATCTCTGCCCTACAGCCTTGACTGAGAGCCAACTGGCCTTTAGCTCATGAGGTAGAGCACAGAGCTTTAGCCCCTATGGTCACAGATTCAATCCTTGGTGCTGGCAACCTGGGTCTGTCAGCGTTACACAAGAGAGGTGAAAATCCTGATGATAAAATGTGTTCATAAGCATTTCAGCTTCACCTTAGAGTGTGCAAAAATAATTTAATTTTACAAATGAATAACAAAACTTTTTTTTTAACCATAGACAACCAGTATGCCATTGTGTCAGACAAACAGCTATCATATACAATAAAAGGACTTGTGCCTTTCACAGAATATAAAATCAGTGTATCTGCTTTCACCATTGTTGGAGAAGGGCCTCCAGCTGTTCTCACTATTAGCACACGTGAACAAGGTATTATTTTATAACTCTGAAATAATTTCATATAAGAGATTCCTCCTTCCACTGTGGTTTTTGCCATGATTTAATCTTTCCTTTATCCCCATTAATTCTTTTGTTTTTGTTTTTTAAGTTCCAAGCTCAGTGCAAAATATTTATTACAAAAATATTAGCTCATCCTCTGTTTTGTTGTATTGGGATCCTCCAACAAATCCCAATGGAAAAATCACTCATTATACAATTTATGCGATGGAACTGGACACAATGAGAGCATTTCACATGACAACTGCAAACAATAGCTTCCTTATAACAGGTATGGGATAGCTCTAGTATGCAGGGGTGAACTAGATGGCCTCTTGAGTAGCATCCAGGCTTACATTGTTCTGATTCATAAAAATAGTCGCAAATGTTTTATGCAAAATGTCTCAAACAATTTAGAAATGTAAATAATCCAGATAATTTCTCCCTGACCTTCATATGGAAGGGCGGCCTGAGCATTTCTGCAGCATTGTCCCTTCTCTTCTTGCTAAAGCTGGGAAAGGAACAATGTGGCTGCAGGGGAGGACTGGGCAGGCTGGGTGGGCAAAGACCCATTGCACCCACCTCTGGGTCCATGGAAGTTACCTGAAAAAGAAAATAAACTCTAGGTCCAGGGGGCAGCATTGCTAGAGAGCTCCCTGACATTACAGCTCCAAGGAAATTACTCTGCCCCTCTACACTGAGGGGAATGATGTGGGACAGAGCTGGTGCAAGGGCAGAGAGGACTGCTGCATCAATGGTCAAAGCTTCTTGTCTTGTGGATCCAGAAGAATCTGCCACTTTTGAGGGGTGACTTTTCTGCAGAGGACAAAACCCACCATTCTTCTTTTTTCAAGGGATTCTAATGGGAATTTTCTCATAGATCATCTCCTTTTTGGCTTTTCACTTGGGACAGGGTTAGTTTGGCTCAGTGTTTCTGTGCTGCTAGTTCTTTTTACAACTTCTACATTTTACACAGTATGTATTAGAAATTTATCTTTTCTACTTACCTTCCTATATATTAACTGAAAAAAGGTATCCCACTGTGGGTTTTCAGGCACTTATTTGTACTAACAAAGTATTAAAATATACATACGTATGCACACGCGCGCGCACACACACACCCCCCCCACACTGGATTTGTAATGTACCATTTATAAAGCCATGTACAAAAAATGAGCTGGTTGTTTCTATTGAGGTCAATGGGAATGATTAATTGGCGCCCCAAACAAAAAAAATATTTTTGAATATTTCATAGTGGCTTTATAAGCTATTCACTGTGTTTGCGTTTACCTGAATTCTTATGTAACTATTAAAACTATTTGAACATGGCAGTTTTTTTATACTGAACCTGTGAACTAAAAGGAAAAAGGATGCTTAAGATGAACCACAATCTAGGATTTTATCTTGTTCTCCCTAGGTCTGAAAAAGTACACAAATTACAAAATGAGAGTAGCTGCTTCCACCACAGTGGGAGAAAGTGCTCTGTCTGAAGAGAACGATATTTTTGTGAGAACACTTGAAGATGGTAAGTCTCCTGTTTGCAGTGATATGCATGCACTGAGTTCAAGCACAAAGGATAAAATATGCACATTGAGATCTATTTCCATCATCTAGAATCTTCCCAAATCAGCTCAAACTGGAGCTCTCTCTTGCCCAGTGTTGCTCCCTCAGCCAGTTTTGTGGACTTGAGAGTAAAGAAATAAACTTCTTCATTACCTGAAGCCAGGCAAGCTGACAGACTGGCTGGGCCCTGGGGCAAGAAAGGACAGGCAAACAATGTGATGAGTTAAAGGGCCCAGAGTTCTGGCTGCTGCTCCTAGGCCTCTTTGAATAGCCAGGCCACTGGGCAGTTGGTCCCTTTGACCCTCCATCTGTGGGGCTGCATGAAGCTCAACAAATTTGGGCTCTGGTGCACCAACAAAGGAAGCAACTCCAGACTATTCACTGAAAGACTGGCTGTGGCCACACTACCTCCTCCTTTTAGAGGGGCCATGGTAATGAGCCTCTTCAGCGGATGCTAATGAGGCACTGTTATGAATATGCATCATCTCATTAGCATAAAGGCAACCACCTGTGCTTCAAAAGTGCCGCTTTTGAAATGCACTGTGCCCATATGGTTTTGGGAAGGAGGGGCTTTCAAAATCGGGTCATTTCAAAAGGCCCCTGGCTACACGGGCAGTGTGTGTTTCAAAACCAGCACTTTTAAAGCATGCACGGCCGCCATTATGCTAAAAAGGCGCTGCATATTCATAGCAGTGCCTCATTAGCATCTGCAGAAGTGGCTCATTACCATCCCCCCTCCAAAAATAGGGGTTAGTGTGGCCACAGCTGCTATGTCTACACGGTAGCATTATTTTGAAATAAGCTATTCCAGAAGAGCTTATTCTGGAATAGTGCATCTACACACAAAATGGCTGTGTCTACACTAGCCCAAAATTTCGAAATGGCCATACAAATGGCCATTTTGAAGTTTACTAATGAGGCACTGAAATACATATTCAGTGCCTGATTAGCATGCTGGCAGCCGCAGCACTTCGAAATTGCCGTGGCTCCTCCAGATGAGGCTCCTTTTCTAAAGGACCCTGGCAACTTCAAAATCCCCTTATTCCTATCTGCTGTTAGGAATAAGGGGATTTCAAAGTTGGTGGGGTCCTTTCTAAAAGGACCCCTGTCTGGATGAATCGTGCGGCAGCAAGCCGCAGCAATTTCAAAGTGCTGCGGCTGCCGGCATGCTAATGAGGCACTGAATATGTATTTCAGCACTTCATTAGTAAACTTTGAAATGGCCATTTGCATGGCCATTTCAAAGTTTTGTGCTAGTGTAGATGTAGCCTATGTATTTCAAAATAGCCCTCAGCTATTTCCAGATAGAGCATTCAGAGACAATAAAGCCTATTTTGAAATAGTGCCCTTGGATGTGCTATAGCTTGTTTCAAAATAGCCCCCATTCCCTGACTATACAGCCCTTATTTCAAAATAGGCATTATTCCTCATAGACCATGTCTACACTAGCACCCTCTTTTGAAAGGGGGATGCCAATGAGGCACATTGGGATATGCTAATGAGGCACTGAAATGAATATGCAGTGCCTCATTAGCATAAAGGCAGCAGTGGCACTTTGAAAGTGCCACTTTTGATCCCATGTGGCTTGTCTATGCGGGGTCCTTTTCGAAAGGACCTCACACATTTAGAAATCCCCTTATTCCTATAACCAAATAGGAGTAAGGGGATCTTGAAATGTGGGGATCATTTGGAAAAGGACCCCATGTAGACAAGCTGCATGGGATCAAAAGTGCAGCCTCCATTATGCTAATGAGGTGCTGCATATTCATTGAAGCACCTCATTAGCATACCCCAATGTGTCTCATTAGCATCCCCCTTTCGAAAGGGGAGTGTTAGGATAGACATAGCCCTAGAGGCTACATCTACACTTGAATTCCACTTTCAAAAGAGGAATGGAAATGAAGGAAAGAGAAAATGCAAATGAGGAACTGATTTACATATCTCATGCTTCATTAGTATAATGTATTTTCTAAAGAGATTCTTTGGGAATAAAAGGCAGTGTTGTTGTGGCTCTTTTGAAAATAAACCCTGTTTTTGAAAGAGACCTTATTCCGAAAATAAAGGTGGAGATGTGGGTTTTTTGACTGGCTGCCTCTGACTGGTGGTGCCTCTGGGAGGTTGCTGTCCCTCACCTCCGGGGGGCTGTTTGGGATGACTGACACAGAAGGACTCTCTTGTCCCTTGGATGGTGTGGGGGCAAGCAGAGAAAAAGACTGTGAGTACCGACCCCTGCCCCATGGCCCAGGCCCCCCATCTGCCTGTGGGCACTGAGTCCCCATCCCTTGTCCCCCATCTGCACATGAGGTGGCCCTGTGGGTGGCCCCTTTGTGTGGTCCGCCCCCCCCCTGCACCAATCTCCCCCAGGGGCAGGGCATGGCTCTGTCTGCAGGAGCGGGTGCTGATGGGCACTGGTGGCCATGCCGCCATCCTGGGGCCGTGGTCTGGTGGGGCCTGGGTGGGCTGGGGTCTGCCAGGGGTGTGGGGGGTCCCTGGTTGTGTATGGTGCCCCCGCTCAATGTCCTTGGGGGGATGTGCCCTGTGGAGTACATACCTGAAGGTCCACCTTGAGTTAGGGGGATGCCCATCTGGCTGATGCCCGACTAGAGGGGCTGGAGGGGAGGTACATTACCAGTTCCCCCACCTCACTGGACCACCCTGTTGCCTTGCTGCCCAGCTCTGGCTCTGACCTTGGTGTTGTGGGGCTGGCCGCTGGCCCCAGCTCCTGCTCCTCACCTCCTGGGGTTCCTCAGCTGCGGTGTCGAGGACAACCAGTGGGGAGGAGGTGTCTTGGGGGCCCAGGATGGCCCTGAGCTCCTGGTAATAGGGGCAAGCATTGGAGGCAGCCCCCCGACCGGCTGGCTGAGTCCTGAGGCTGGGTATAACCCTGCCACAGCTCCTTGACCGTACTCCTGATATGGTCGGGAGCGAGGGCAGGGTGACCCCAGGCAGTCAGGCCCTAGGCTAGCTGGGCGAACACAGCCGCATTCCACTGCTTGCTCCCCACCACCAGGAACACCTCTTCCTTGTTCCAGAGCTCCAGCAGGTTGTGGAGTTCAGCCTTGGTCCAGGAGGGGCCCCGCTTCTTCTCCCCCAGCTGGACCCCTGCAAGTTCTGGACATGCTGGGAGGGGAGCCCCTGAGGCTGCTGAGCCACTCAGGTGCTGGCCATGCCACTCTCAGCTGTGCTGGTGGTCATGCTGAGGCGTTCAGGGGCAGTGCGTGTTGAGGCTGCTGCCTGCACACTCTTAGCTTCCTGCCACAGGGTTTCCGGGTCCATGCAGCTTTAAGGGCCACTGCACGCCCAGACCATAGAGCCCTGCAGGGGCTGGGCAGCAAGTCTCCACTTAAACAGCTGATTGCCACCATGGCAGATCCCGCTATTTCAAAGTGGAAGGACATGGAGCATCTACACACATCATTTTTTGATGTTAGACAGTGAAGTAGTGCCCTATTCCTGTTCTCTCAATGGGATAGCGATTTCAATGTCTCTGCGCCTACTGTTGATTTCAACTTCGAAGTAGCACACAGCACACATAGACTCGACGTGTGCTACTTCGAAGTGCTGGCTGCTAGTTTGAAGTAGCAGGCTAGAGTAGACACAGCTTAGGTATGATTGGTCTAATGAATCCTGCCATCCTGAAAGGATTGGAAGGGACTCCATGATATGATTCTGAAAGCATCTAGCCATTAGCTAACAGACACAATGGGAATTGACTCAGAAACACAGCCCTAAAAAGGCAAAGAAATACACTGTGACTTCCTTTTAGTTTACCTACTACAACTGGTGATTGATGACCATGAAGATCTCTGTACAAATCTTGTGTGCCATGGTGTGGAGGTCACACAGAAAGCAAGTCTAGTTAGGGAGTAACTTAGTGGTTATACTTACTTGCAGTGTCTGGAATCTAGCTGATGACCAAAATGTAGTCAGACAATCTCTCTCTAACTAGGTATAAGAGTGCCTGTACAGAGGCAAAAAATGAGTAGTAGATATGAAGATCTCTTCCACATAAGAGCTGTTCCCATAGTCACTAATATATGCAATATATAAAACTTAATATGATACAATAACAGTGTTATGCTTTTATTGCCTGAGCAGGAGAATAATAATGACAATAAAGAATATTGTCACATTTACACTTTTTTTGTCCCTTATTTCCATTTGTAAATATTAGTGTTGTGCTTTGAGGTTTAGTACATGTAAATAATGTTGAGATGTCTCAAAGTTTATCTTAAAACTTTTTGGTCGAGTGGTCTCGCAGAGAGTTCCAGTGCTTCCAGATGGGTTTCTAACTCAAGAGGTTCCAGCTGTAAAAGCCACCACTCTGGATCACACAGCTTCTAGCATAATGTGCCAATGTACAGTAACTCCCAGTTCTAGAGTTCTCTGACATGGAAAGATAACCAAAAGCAAGAGTAAAGTTTCCTCAATTCTGAGAGAAATGTGGATTGATGAAGATGTATATATATTTAAATAGCCTTAAATACTTACATACTTAAATTTATATATACTTATATAGCCTTATACTTAGGCTGCCATCAGGAAAAGGGAACTAATTTCCTATTCTCCTGTGGCACAGTATAACTTGCTGAAGCCAGTGGAATTAAACTGCTGTAAAACTGACAAAATGACAGAAGCATCAGACCTAATGTCTATGGTTCTGAACCTGCAATTAGATCTATGAGGGTAGAGCATAACAACCACATGAAATCCTAGTAATGTTTGTGGGACTCCACACAGGCACACGTGAATATTGGTGCAGGATCATTTCCCAAGTTATGACATTGCTAACAGAGATGACAACGCACACGGGGGAATGGTTGGAGGAGGGAGGACAGTGAGGTAGACCACGCCATTGCTCTGTTTAGTAATGCAGATCTTGGAATTTTTCATGGTTTAAAGACATTATTTACAATAATTTTCTTGTTTCTCTTTGTGGCAAAGTATGTTTTAAGGAGATAGTTTAAGGAAGAGAGATGGTAAAGACTATCTATGGTCTAGCTCCTGAAGCAGATTATAGGCGCGGGTTGGCTGCATGTTAAAAAGCTGAAGAAGCCTGAGCAGGAGAAGTCACAGGGCATGACTGCAGAGGACGGGGATGTTTAAAAAAGAAGAGACTAGAGAAATATGCAGGAGTTAAGTTGCGAGCCGGTCTCTGAAGGAAAGGCTAAGGAGTTTGAATCTGATGTGGGAGGCAAGGGGATTTGCAAAAGAGATGGACATAGGTGGGGAAGAAGGAAGATTTTTGCATCTGCGTTTTTGATGGATTGGTGGGTGAGGTGAGAAACAGTCTAAAGAGGCTGCAGTTGTTGGATGCAGGATGGTCAATGTTTGTTTTACTGACAGGAGGAGAAGTATTGCTGAGATATACAAAGATGGAAAAACTAGTAGGATTTACAGTGAAAGACCAGTTATTGGGCACTCAGATAACTGGCACGTTGAGTTAACTGGCAAGCCTGGCCAGGGCTAACTGCCACAACTGCTGCAGGGCCAGCTGACTCTCTGGAGCTGGGTACCATGACTGCTATGGGGCCATCTGTCTGCAGCATGGTTGGGAGGGGGAGAGAGCAGAACAGGTCTGGCTGCCCACTGCAGGTGGGGAGGAGTGGTGCACAGGGGTTGGCTGCCTGGCCAGGGGACAGAGCAGGAATGCTGCCATCTCCAGCTCGAACAACCAGCACATTTTATTGTCCATCATTCCCAGTTCCATGGGGAGGCCAGATAATAAAGCTTGTACTGTAGTGATTAATGGTTTGGAAGTGGGTGTAATTTTGCCATCTTTACTCTGAACCTCAAGTAGCTGCCTTTAGAAATGACTAAACGCTGGGGACATACGTTTATGAGACCATCTGATCAGTTTAAATAATTCAAAAATCTTTTATTCGGTATCTTCTGTTACAGAACCAAGTTCACCACCCCAGAATGTAGAGGTATTTGATGTAACAGCAACAGGAATATACTTGAGATGGTCACCACCAGAACAACCTGATGGGATCATAACACATTATGAAGTTTTTTACAATCATGACCATGACATATTTATTAAAAATACTTCAGCTACAAGTATATTTTTAAGTGGCATGAAGCCATATACTCTCTACAACATTTCTGTAAGGGCTTTCACTAAAGTTGGCCATGGGAATCAGTCATCAGTTCCCCTCTCTGTTAGAACGTCGGAAACAGGTGAGTATATTTCTTAAGCATACTGCACTTTATCCTCATTTGCTAGCCTGTAGTGCCATTTCATGCCAGTTCATTTTGCTGCAATGCACGTCTTTAAGCCTAATGCTTCCCCCTTTCACCTGCGTAAAGACTAAGTAGGGAGTGGGAAGGGGAAGGTAATGAGAAAAGAGGTGTAGAATGGGACCCTGTTACGTATTGTAGAGCTTTATGCAGTTTCTGCCTTTTACAAATTCTTCTGGCCCGCAAGATAAAAAGAAAGTCATTTTTATAGAAAAGGAAGAATTTCAAAAGGCCAGGATTGTTGCTCAGTGCAAAGAGCTTGAATATGATGTGGTAAGAGAAAAGAAATCAGTGAAAATATTCAGACATGTGCTGGTGCTGTGGCTGAAGCAGTGGCTGAGAAAGATGATGTTGAAAAGGAAGAGGCAAAATGAAGCCACAGAGGGTTACAGCAGTCAAGATGAAAGTTACCTACTGCAGGGAAAAGGTGTTTTAGCAGTAAGTATTCAAAAGGAAGAGTGGATTTTGGAGATACAATACTAACAAGGTGTGATGGAGTTTGGGGATCCCCAAGCACTGCAACCTGTCCACAGGCAGGAGTGACTCTCACTCAGCAGGTAGAACGGGAAGTTTGTTAGTCGACTAAGGCACAGCTCAGTGCAGAGGTGTCAGTACAGCAGACAGAGACAGTCGTTCCAACCTATCTTGAGGAGAAGAGCCCGAGGGGTGCCCCATCTGGGGTCTAGCTTCCCCCCACCACAGGCTAGCTGCCTTCCCACTCTCTCCCAAGCTTCTAACTGCTGCCTCCGATTCAAACCCCGCCCCCGCCCGCCTCCTCCCTGCTCTTTGTTCAGGTCAGAGGTGTTACCTGCTACAGTCCCAGGGGGTCATCCTTAGCCACCGTGAGCTGCTCTGCCTGTCACACACACATCCATCCTGACTCTCACACACACACCCCCACTCCATCACACAAGAATTCAACTGGATATAGTGAGAGATTAGATGTTAAGAAGTGGGTGGGGATTAAAGTGGTAGAGGAGAAGGAATGAGAACAATCAAGCCCAGGAGACAGGCAGGATAATGGAAATACCAATAGACATAGGCTGGGTCCACCTGGTGCACCTGACATGGCAGATCCATGCTAATGAGCAGCCTGAAAATTGCAAATGGTCGCTCATTAGCATGGTCACATGGCTCATTAGCATAGCTGAGTGAGAGCTCCATCTCGGCAGAGGGGTTGCCAGCAGTAAAGAGGCTGTGTGAACATGCTCCTGCCAGCAAAAAGCCCCTCTGTTGCCAGCCCCTTATGCCTCAGGCGACAGAGGTGCTTTTGTCACCAGGGGCATGTCCACACAGCCTCTGCTGCCTGCACCCCCATCTGTCAAGACCAAGCTCTCGTGCGGCCATGCTAATGAGCCATGGGACCATGCTAATGAGCAGCCATTTGCAATTTCAAGGCTGCTTATTAGCACGGATCTGCTGGGAAAGTCGCAGTGTAGACCCAGCCGTACAGAAGAGAGGCAGAAGAGGGATTAGGAGACTGGACCTCGAAGAGAAGATGCTGGAGAAGCAGCTAGAACTATATGAAATGATAAAGGTGAAGAGGGGAGTCAGGAGCAGAGATGAGAAAAATCTTCTTTGACCTGAACTCAAGCCATTTTTTGCATATTTTTATAAGATCTAAAAATTATCCCTTTTTTGTTTCAAATAAACCAAAATGTTCCTAGTCAGTTTGCAATAGGTTTTCTTGCTTTGTTTTGTTTTCCACTTAGATTTAAGTCAATCAAAACATTTCAATCAATCCAAAGTATTATTTTTTAGTCTTCTGTTTTGATTTGACTGTTTTAAAATTATTTTGTACCCTTATTTTGGTGCTTTGTTTCTAAATTGGCCATATTTGAATTTGAAATGCCATTTCAAACCAAAAAGTCAACATAAACAATGTCAATAGTTTCAACAAAGCATGGTAACTCTCTCAGTTTCTCACGTTTGTTTTTTGGCTGAAACAATTTGACAAATTCACAAATAGTTCCAGAGCACAAAAAATTGTTTAAAAATGGCCCCCAGTTTGTTGAAAAAAATTATTTTGCCTTTTTCTAATCAGAACTATAAAAGAGGGGTGATTTTCAATAATTGATGTGTAGGCAATGGAGCTGTGTCTACACTTGCATTCCTCTTTTGAAAGATGTGCAAATAAAGGCATTTGAAAATGCAGATGAGACACAGATTTACATATCTGGTATCTCATTTGCACACTCTTCTTTTGAAAGAAAAAAAGCAGTGTAGGTGCAGGTCTTTCACAAGTAAATCCCATCTTCAACAGAACTCTTCTTCCTATTTTGTTTCAGGAAGAAGGGTTCTTTTGAAGCTGGGGTTTACTTTCAAAAGACCTGCAGCTACACTGCTATTTTTCTTTCAAAAGAAGCTCTTTGGAAAGGAGAATATATAAATGAGGTGCCAGATATGTAAATCAGTGCCTCATTTACATTTTCAATTTCCCTCATTTGCATGCCTCTTTCGGAATAGGAATGCAAGTGTAGACTCAGCCGAAGAGAAGGTCTGAACAGATATCTTATGGATATAGAGAGACAGGAGATGGTGTAAGAAGCCAAAATTAAGGCATTAATAACCTTGATAAGGGAAGTTATGGTGGAATGGGGAGGACAAAAGCCAAAATGGAATGGGTCATCTGAAGGAGGAGAACTCAAGACAATGAGAGTGAACAGAATGATCAGGGATGCTGAAAAATATGGGAGAAGCAAAATCAAATGGTAGCCCCTGCAAGAAAAGGAGGGTAGATTGTTTTGACATCTTTATCGAAATAGGAAAAGGAGAAACCAAGATATGAAGTTAGTAAGTGCTACAAACACCCCACAGCTCTGAAACACAGGCCATTTTGTTGATGCTGTTATGTGTCAAACTTTATACATTCACACTGGAAAATGTAGGTAACCAATGTCCATTTGGGAAGGGAAACATGACAATATGATATGCTGAAAGTAAAACTCTTCTGTGCTTACTTACCTGAAAATCAGCTAATTTCACCTGTTATTTATTTTTAAAAGACAGGAGGGACCTAGGTACCAAGGTCTTAATGATGACATAAATCAGTAATTAATAACTGTCCAAGAGCTTCTGGCTGGTCATTCCTTCACTTACTACTTACCACTATTCCTGGCTGAACATATTGCATCGTTCAGAGGATTTTACCTGATTGGGTATACATTCAAAAGAGTGCTATACACTTATTAACTGGCCTAAAACACCTATACTTGAAGTGTATTATTAATAGATATGTATTAAAAATGTTGGAAACCTTCAGTCATTCTTTAAACTAAACAAATTTATTTCAGGGTCAGATCACTCATAAAAACCCATTCAGGCCGCTCAGATACTCCTTCCCCTCTCTTGGACCATTTCTACACATGTCACTTTTCCCAAAAGTGGCATGCTAATAAACAGGCCAAAAATGCTAATGAGGTGTAGATGTAAATTTCCGGTGCCACATTAGCGTAAGGTCACATGATTTGGAATCCGGAAGAAGCTCTTCCGGACTCCAGAACAGCGTGTGAGGCATGGCCTCTGGGGGATCTCCTGGAAGGAAATCCTCCTTCCGGAATCCTCTTCTTTCCTGCCAGGAGATCACCCGGGGCCACGCCACTACATGAGTTCTTCAGCAATGTAATGTGTCAGAGGGAAGGAAGGCATAAGACTGAAAGTATGAAGAGATCTGGGACTTGTTGAAACATTATAGTGTTTGAGAGAGCCTTGTTAAAGTCATACCACTAAACTAAACTATGAGGATGTTTAAGATGATTTCTTAGCTGCTGATGGAATTCAGCCCCTCTCTGGATACTAACAAATACTCCTAGACAAAAAAGGTGACATCTCTGGGTCTCATACAAATCTAACCTTTCTGCCAGAAGGAGTTGGCAGTAACTATGGTGGGGTTCAACATCTAGGGGTTCTTTTTTATCCATCTCACACAGAACCGGCTCAAGCCTCCACCCAGTAGCCTGGGAAATTTGCACACCCCTGGGTGCCTCGGAGAGGCAATGCTTCCCCAGTCGCAAGCACAGAATCTGAATGTAGAAAAGAACTTTTATTAAAAGAGGCAGAAAGGTCAATTAGCGTAAGCTTGGGAAAATACCACACCCAGAGTTCATAACCAATCCTCAAGTAACTGTCCCAGCTCAAATGCATTGAGCAATGTCTTTGGCCTCTCAGGCTCACCAGTCCAATACAGTAAGCAGCCAGTCCACACACCCAACTTTCTCCATACCCCCAGTTCAAGTGCCCGACTTACAACTTGGTCCAGTCCGTGCAGACCCTGACACCTCATGCTGATGCATTCCCTCATGGGACCTGAGGCAATGCCACCTTTGCACTGATCCAGCATTCTGCTTGCTCCTTGCCAGCTGCCACACTGGCCATCCACCGGTCACACTGGCCATCCAGCAGTCACACCATCCATCTGTCACACCTCTTACCAGCTATCCACCAGTTGCACTACCTGCTGTGGGTTTGGCCTGAGGCAAAACTCCTGTTATTTCAGTTCTTAGTGGCCTTAGCTGCCACCCTGTGATTTCAGCTCACAGCATCTGCCAAAGTAAAGTCTTATACAAGATACAAAAACTAGTATCCAGCTCTATCTTTTTAACAGGTGGGGAGGACTAGTCAAGCCAGGCTTATAGCTATATAGCCAAGGCTTAGACAAGGCCAAGGCACCCAGCAAGCTAGTTTAACCCATACCCCTTCCCCTCTGCTTTACAATGCTTTAAATGTGTAATCCATGTCTTATGCAGTTATGATGACTGCCCTGTTGCCCACAACGACTTGAAGCATTGGTGAGATTTCACAATTCTTATGCTGAGTGTTAGCATAAATTGTGATTTTACAACAGTGTGTTTACAATAGACAAAATCTCATTGCTTCCTTGCTACCCATCAGTCTTTGTTTGCAAGGTATCATATATGCATACCTTTGCATTCTCATGCAAATAATCTCTGGGAGACACATTCCTCCCAGCCTTCAGCAAGGTATCTCATATGCACACCTTTGCATTCTCATGCAAATGATCTATGGGAGACACATTCCTCCCAGGCTTCAGCAGCATTGAGTTCCTGCTGACACATTCCTTACACAAATACATATGCATTGCAAATATTTTTTATTTTCAATGCAATGGGTTGCATTAAGTGTCAGACGTTTTCACAATACTGGTTGAACCTCTCTAATCTGGCACCCTCAGGACACTTCCACTGCTTACTGGGCTCTTAGAAGACATTTAGGGCTAAATTACAACTAAATAACAGCACAAAGCACTGAGAGCCAGGACTAGTGGCTGTAAACAAGCTTTATGGGACCATGGGAAACTTGGCCTCACCCATGATGTGGTCATCTGACTAACTAAAATCGTGCCACATTACGGATGGTGCCAGATGAGAGAGTTCTGGATTAGAGAAGTTCACCCTGTACTTCCCATGGAGGATACCCAGAACTCCTCTAAAAGCCATTTACCCTGCTCTACCTTGTCAAACTGCACGAACTGAAAGAAGTGCTGTGAAAAGCGAACATATTTATATCTTACTTCAGAAAATGATTATACAGTGTTGTCATATGCTGGTGCCTTCTGCCCTGGTTTTGGGAACTGGGAAAAGGTGTTTTTGTTTTAATGGGAAAACAAATTTAAAGATTGCCAACAAGCATGTGGATCAGCAAAGGCAAGTGGAAAAAATGTTCGTGGAAACCCTTTGTTAAAATATTGGCAGCAAATCAGTGAAGAGGTCTTGAGAGAGCCAAGTGCAGGGTGATAGGTACTGAGGTGACATGAAGGAAGCTCAGCATCACAGGGACGGATGCAAGTGGGAAGATCTTTAGCTCATTTGTCAAGAGGATTCCACCAGTTAAAGACTGTACATAAGAAAACACCTCATAATCCAGATAGTTTCATTATGTATTAATAGTACATTTTCATGCGTTTTTGATCTTGCAGCTCAACTTGTAAAAATATAAAATTATTGCTTTTAGTAACAAAAATCATATATTTAGAATATACTGTATTTTGAATTGCTTAATTAATGAATAACATTTTGACTCGACTATTTTTAAATCTGAATTTTCTTCTTTCAGTTCCTGATACTGCACCAGAAAACATAACCTACAGGAACATCTCATCTACAGAAGTAGAGTTATCATTTTTTCCACCATCTGTTCCCAATGGGATTATACAGCAGTACACTGTATATCTGAGGAGGATTAATGGGACTGAGTTGAGAATCATAAACACTACTCTTCTGACAGTAATTATTACAGGTTAGCTCATTAACAATCTGAAACTTGATAGTGTCCTGGTTTGTTAATGCTGAGTAGTTCATGCTGACACATTCCAATCTGAAGGAAATCTGTAATGTTTGTTGGAAACTTAATGTTTACAGCCTTGAGTTAATTATGCCAATGTCATTAGAGGTCACTTTTCAAGCAGAGAGATTGACACTAAACTTAGTGCTTATTGGGAATACTAAGACCTTGATCCTGCAAACGCTCTCATATTTAGTTTCAGGACTTCAGTGGGACTCTCCAAATGTATAAAATTAAGCATATATGTAAGTGTTTGTGGGATCAGCATCTTAATTCTTCACACTTTAGTTTTAAACATGATAATCCATTTTGTGGGACAAACATGATTTTTTACTTGTGTGACTATTCAGAATTCTGTATTAAGAAGAACAGATGCTTTCACACTCCTGTACATCTAAAATATATTGAAATACTTCAGGTTAGGATAAAGTTGAGACTTAATTCCAGGTACAGCTCTGATTTTGCTGATGTCCCAGTTTCTGAAATAGTTTAAAAGGATAATTTCTGTGTAAAAGTTTATACGTGTGGACTGTGTCCATCAGACACATCAGACTATAGGTCTCCCATCTTTGGTGTTATTGGATAATATTTTTGTCTTGTGGGACTTGGAAAAAATAATTAAAAATTCTTCTAATGCATTTTTGGCACATCTAATATCAACTTGGAGGTCAGTAGGGATTGTATGCCTACTCACGCACTCAAAAGCCTAACTTTAGAGGTTTTTAAAATATCCACCAAAATCTCCCTTCTAATTTATGAACTAGTTTCTTGTACTTTTCTTTCTCTAGGTTTAAAGAAATACACCAAATATACCATTGAGGTGTCTGCAAGTACCAACAAGGGTGAAGGGGTTCATAGTGCACCTGTAGACATACTGACTAATGAAGATGGTAAGTAAGAAAAGAAGTTACAATATATCATTGTCCACTTTCAGTGGACAAGTCTTAAACGTTGTTGCAGAGATCCTTCTCTGTTCAATGTATATGACACTTTTATATAGGTACATCCCATTTAGATACAATGGATCTTCATTCTTTAATACCTCAGTCAGTATGAATTATGTCAAATCACCAAAGTTATGTATTTGAAAAGCAACACTACTTCTCTTTTAATAACTTAGGCCTGCAAAAATATCAGTGTCTTCCATTTTTAAGAACCCTTAATTTACTGTTACTATTTTTGCCTATTATGGACAGGCAGGAAGTGAGTCAGATGGAGTTTCTCTCTGGTTGGGTGGAGAAGTAGAAGAAGGGAGAATTCACAGACAGCTTTCCCTGTTCCTCCCCAAATATGGGTCTGCAATAGTCAAGAGTTCTTGTGCTTGGAGTGGCATATTATATTTGTCTAAATAGATGAATTTATAGTTACAGTTATTAGTATTGTGTTAATGCTTAAAAGACATACTTAATGGCACCAAACTCTCAAAATGAGCATGGTGGGGTCAAAAGTAGAGCCCAGGCATTTCCCTCCATACTAGCCAGCAGAGTTGGCTCTGCATTATCAGACTGTACACTATGCTTTATTTAAGGAGAGCGTAGTGTCTATGCTCCCTCTCTGCCCAAGAGAAGCATTATGCTTGCATTAGACACAATTCGTCCGGGAGTGCTGTGATTATGCATCTTTGCAAAACTCCCAGGCTAGGGCTACACTACAACGGTCTTTTGAAAGAGGTTTTTTTGGAAGCTCTCTACCAAAAAAACTTCTTTTGAAACATCATGACAAAAAAAACCAGATCAAAAATCGATCTGCTCTTTCGATAGAAAGCAGCCAAACCCCACCCACTCTTTCAAAAGAACAGGGCAGGAAACACCATAAATTGAAAGACTCAGTACCATCAGGACTGATGTTTTGAAAATGAGGCCCCCAGGGCATCTACACACTTTTTTTTTCGAAAAGAATCTTTTGGAAAAAGGCATTCTTCCTCATCCAGAAGTGGAAGATGGCCGCCAGATAAGTGCCGCCTGCGGTCTTCCAATTTACTGTTAAAAGATTGCATTTTGTGTGAAGATGCTCTGCAGAATTTTTGAAAGAAAAACTAGCTAGTGTAGACTTAGCCCCAGAGTGGCCAGATGGTTTCATCCACAATCTGTACCATGTTACATTGCTCAGTATTAATGTTTCTATAGTACATCAAAACAGTTCAATTATTTAAAATCATGCCATTTGTTTAAAATGTTTTTCTTTAGCTTGAACATTTGCTTTGTATTTTACTAAAGAGTTGGTTATCTGAATAAGGACTCTATAGCTGTGTCTACACGTGCATGCTACTTCGAAGTAGCGGCACTAACTTCGAAATAGCGCCCGTCACGGCTACACGCGTCGGGCACTATTTCGAAGTTAACTTCGACGTTAGGCGGCGAGACGTCGAAGTCGCTAACATCATGAGGGGATCAGAATAACGCCCTACTTCGACATTCAACGTCGAAGTAGGGACCGTGTAGACGATCCGCATCCCGCAACGTCGAAATTGCCGGGTCCTCCATGGCGGCCATCAGCTGAGGGGTTGAGAGATGCTCTCTCTCCAGCCCCTGCGGGGCTCTATGGTCACCGTGGGCAGCAGCCCTTAGCCCAGGGCTTCTGGCTGTTGCTGCGGCAGCTGGGGATCCATGCTGCATGCACAGGGTCTGCAACCAGTTGTCGGCTCTGTGTATCTTGTGTTGTTTAGTGCAACTGTGTCTGGGAGGGGCCCTTTAAGGGAGCGTCTTGCTGTTGAGTCCGCCCTGTGACCCTGTCTGCAGCTGTGCCTGGCACCCTTATTTCGATGTGTGCTACTTTGGCGTGTAGACATTCCCTCGCAGCGCCTATTTCGATGTGGTGCCACGCAATGTCGAAGATGAACATCGACGTTGCCAGCCCTGGAGGACGTGTAGACGTTCTTCATCGAAATAGCCTATTTCGATGTTGCTACATCGAAATAAGCTATTTCGATGTTGGCTTCACATGTAGACGTAGCCTATATGAGTTAAAGACTAATAATATCTTTGGATCAAGACATGCCAGAGAGATGCAACATTCAGTATTTGACAAACTTTTACTGTAGTGTTACAGAGGATAATAGAACAAGTAAACACTAGATACGGCTGTCAGCATTTATTAACAATGTATACAGGCATTCACTGAACTCATTTGCTCAGGCAAAATTAAGATTTCTTTAAAATGTACAGAGAGCAAGATGTTCTAAAAAAATATGCTGTCCTCTGGTTGAGAAAGACAGTGTAATTAAAGGAAGAGCAAAACAAATATTTATAATGCGCCACATGTGTCTTACTGAAAGGTACGCACTGTTCAGAGCATCAGACCAAATGCCTCACAGATTTGCTAATAGCTATGCTTATGTTCTCAATTTCCATGCATGACCACAGCCATGACCTGAATTTTTAGTACATGATGCTGTTTGGTTTAATTTGAAAAACAAACGTAATGTTAACAGTACAGCACAGTGCAATATTTTTGCCTGTTTTAAAAAAAGGTTTACTTCTTTTATAGTACATTAATTTAAAAAAAGCATTATTACTAAACAGACATATGGATACACTTTCGTCACAGCAACATTTCTATGAACTTTAAAATATTTTAATAGACACATGAAAATGTATCATAATATTTTATTTAGCTATGATATTTCAATATTTAGTGGTTATACTGCTGCCTAATGTTCATCTTAGAATGAATTTCAGTAGTCTCATTCATTGAATATGTGTATATCTTTTTCCATGACATGTTAAATGTATGAATGTGTTCTTTATTTGATGAAGTGAAAAGATTTAACTGTGCCTGGTATCCCACATTTTTATCATCTCTCATGATATGCTATGCTCATCAATTTTCCCATTTTGGTGCTTCATGTAATTATTTACAGGTCCACTTCTCCTCAGGGGAACTATTTTGCTATATTTTACTAGCACTCACACCTATAAAGCTCTTGTTTTTATTAGAAGAGGGAAATTACAACAATGTACTTGGACAGTAGGTGAATTAGTGTGACAAAACCATTGCTCTGTTTTCTCATGAAATATTTTTTTCCATTGAATCACAGAAACAGATGTTTTAACACTGCCATGAAAAATCTTCCTTTATCATCAGACTGAAAAAGTAAAAAATGCTTGAATTTAGCAACATTTCATAAGGGTATTGTACCTGTATGCTCCCATATTTCACTTGCTAGCATGAATAATTAAAATCCTATTTAAAGATCCTCCACTCAACAATGGCACAGGTCTTAGCTGTTTAACAAATTCTGGTGTTCTGCATTCTCACTTTATAGCTCCTAGTTCACCTCCACAATTCCTCTCAGTAAAACAGTTGTCGGGTGTCACTGTGAAGTTGTCATGGAAACCACCTCTGGAGCCAAATGGAATTATCCTCTATTACACAGTTTATGTCTGGTAAGATTTTTTGGAAATGGTTCTGAGGATAAATATTAATCTGTAATCTAAAAGGAATGTAAGATTTTCCTTACAGGCCTTCTTGATTACACTTGTTTTGAGAGTGAATATTAATAAGTTACTTAAATATTAGCCTTTCTTATACATAAATACCACTCTAGAGTAGGGGAAAATTGTAGAATAAAATGATTTTCACAGATCTAAAATATTTTTCAAGTGTTTGGGATTTTGCAAAATGAGTTTATATTTAAATTAACTGGTAATCTCCTATCCTAATATATTAATTAGACTTTCAGAATCTAATTAATGATACAAGGAGACAAAGGCTATTGTCTTATCATCATCATGAACAACCATGGGCTCAGCACCCATTAGTGTCAAATGTCTCCCTATTTCCTTCCATCTTTCCCTGTCCAGTGTGGAGTGGCTTAGTTTCTGTAAACTAGCTCTGCACCAATCTACTATACCATCCATCCATTCTCTGTGGGGTTAGCTGTCCATTATGCTGAATACCAGGGTCTTGACTTTTCACTTGTCATTCATTCTGCAGATATGCCTGAATAGCTGCATCTTCCATTGCATAAACTTCTGCGGTAACTTCTCTGTCGGCTGTATCTTCCTGTATAATTCTTCACTGGTGACCTTCTTCATCTATCCTATTCTCAGGATCTTTCTGTAATAACTCCTCTCAAATGCCAATATCCTTCTCTTTGAATCTTTCGTTATCACCCATGTCTCACATTGATACAATATGCTGCTGAATACAT
This sequence comes from Carettochelys insculpta, assembly GCF_033958435.1. Taxonomy (NCBI): domain Eukaryota; kingdom Metazoa; phylum Chordata; order Testudines; family Carettochelyidae; genus Carettochelys; species Carettochelys insculpta. The sequence goes on along the minus strand of NC_134137.1, from coordinate 303,803,387 downwards.
ATGTTTTCAAGACACTCAGCTTCCTTCCTAAGTTAATTGGTTTGCTTTTCCAAATCTTATCCATCTCCTTCAGACTTGCTCTTGCTTTCACTGTTCTAGTCACTATTTCCTTCTTACAATCTAGATCATATGTCATATTGCTCCCCAGATGCATGAACTTCTCTATGTTCTCTAGTTTGATACCATCTACGCTGGTCTTCCTTGCTATTTCCTCATCTCCAAATACCATTGTCTTTGTTTTATCAATGTTCATAATCAGCCCGTACAGCTTCCCTTCCTCATTTAGCACCTGCACCGTTCTACCTAGCTTCTCTTCATCTTCCTTGATGATCACTTTATCTTCCATGAATCTCAAATTGCTAATTCTCATCCCGTGTACCAATATCCTTTCTACCTCTCCTTTGACTTTGTCCATCACTCTCTCTAGGTGTGTCATGAAGATACTTGGTGATATCGGATCTCGTTGTCTCATACCTCTACTTGTTCTAAACCAACTTCCCAAATCTCCGCACATTCTCACTGCTTCCTCAGCATTGTCACTGATATCCTTCAACAACCGTATCAGTCTGCTATCCACCCCATATGACTCCAACACTGCCCCAGTCACTTTCTGATCCATCCTGTCAAATGCCTTCTGAAAATCGATGAAGCAATTGTAAATGTTTTTGTTCTTTCGTGGAGCTTTCTTCACTATTATTCTTAGTTTCAATATCTGCTGTATGGTACTTCTATCTTTCCTGAATCCTGCTTGCTTATCTGCTAGATGTTCTTCTATCTGCAAACTCAGCCTCTCCATCAGTATCATCATCAGCACCTTGCCTAGATGACTCATTAGGGCAATTGTTCTGCAGTTCTTGCACTCCAAAGCACATCCTTTCTTCTGTATTGTTACTAGCATGGAACTCGTCCATTCCTTAGGTGCTTTCCCTTCTTTCCAAGCTATATTACATAGTCGGTGTATTTCCTGAATCATACTTTTTCCACCATATTTCATCATCTGTCCAGTGAGCTTATAATTTCCAGGGCTCTTGTTGTTCTTTAGTCATCTCACTGCTGTTTCTACTTCCTCCTTCAAAATAGCAGTCTTGCTCTTGATGCTTGGTGTTCATATCTTTTTCAGTTCTTTGATCAGTCTCTCTGAGACACTCGGGTGCAACTGTGCTTTGTATAGATCAGAGCAATATCTTGTCCATCAATGCACAATCTTCTCCTTGTTCATGAGCACCTTGTCATTCTCAACTTGGATTGCCATTTGCTTTGGTTGCCACTTCCTATTAATATTCCCGATCATCTTATATGCCTCCCTCATTTTACACTCACCACAATACCTCTCAATATCTTCACACTGCTCCTCTAACCACTTTACCTTATCCATTCTGGGCACTTTCCTAACCTGATTACATTTCACTCCATAGTGCTGTTCTGCCCTCTTGGAAATATCCCTTCTGATCTTCAGTGCTCTCTTCTCTTGGACCAACTTCAGTGTGTCTCCTACATAATTCACTTCTTATTGATCTTCTGTTCTTCCAAAACCATCTGCTCAATAGCCTCTTTTATCACCATGGCTATCCCTTCAACTGTCTTATCTAGGTCCTTCTCTGTGCCTGCATTCCTGATCTTCTCTTTGGCCATGTCTACACTAGCCCCAAACTTCAAAATGGCCACGCAAATGGCCATTTCGAAGTTCAGTAATGAAGCACTGAAATGCATATTCAGCGCTTCATTAGCATGCGGGCGGCCGTGGCACTTCGAAATTGACGCGACTCGCCGCCGCGCAGCTCGTCCCAATGGGGCTCCTTTTCAAAAGGATCCTGCCTACTTCGAAGTCCCCTTATTCCCATGAGCTGATGGGAATAAGGAGACTTCGAAGTAGGTGGGGTCCTTTCGAAAAGGAGCCCCGTTGGGATGAGCCGCACGGCAGCGAGGCACGTCAATTTTGAAGTGCCGCGGCCGCCCGCATGCTAATGAAGCACTGAATATGCATTTCAGTGCTTCATTAGTAAACTTCGAAATGGCCATTTGCGTGGCCATTTTGAAGTTTGGGGCTAGTGTAGACGTAGCCTTTGAGTGGTTGTCTGTATGCATTCCCTATTTCTTTGTCACCTAGTCTTGCCATGTCTCTTCCTTTGTTGAAATGTATCTTATCCTTTGTCTTCAATTGTATCTTGATGATCACAATCACCAGGCTGTGGTCGGAGTCCGTATCATCTCCTCAGAATATTCAGCACTGCTGTACTGATGTTACCAGTCTTCTCAGCAAAATCATGTCTATCATGTTCTTGGACTTCCCATCGTTCAATCACCATGTCCACTTCCTACAGTCCTTTTGTTGGAATGTCATGTTACAGATCACCACCTTCTGCTCTGTTGCACACTCTAGAAGTTTCTTGCTTTGTTCGTTTCTTTCTCTGTATCCAAACCTTCCCATGACTTTCTTCCAACCTTCATTATCTGTTCCAACTTTCACATTCCAATTTCCTCTGATGATTGACACATCTCTCTTCAGTATCTCCTCCAGCATTTTTGTCAAGTCTTTACAGAATTGCTCAATCTCTTCCCCCATGCTGTTCAGCATGGGAACATACGCCTGAACGACCAAGAAGTTGAACGGTTTTGCTTCGAATCTCATTACCATCATTCTTGCACCCATCAGTGTGATCCTAACAATGCTCCTTCAGCTCTTTTGCTAAGAACTTAGTTAGTTGTAATTTTCTTTCAGTAGCCAGCTTATCAAACCTGATCACTTATTTGGTAACATGGGCCTTATTTATCCAGGCAATGTCTGAGCCAGCATCTTTTATCAGGTAGTTGTACTGGCATCAGATTTCATTAGTATTATTGTTTTGTGATCAATGCATCGACATTCATCTGACCAGTCCTTCTCTTTTATCCAGGCTTGGGACTGACATGAAGCCCCTAGAAGATGCATGGTGGAGTTACTATTGTCTGAAGTTTGCTAATATTTAAAGCTGATATGGGCAAACATCGTACTGACAGGATTTAGATGGCTAAGAACCAATTAAAAAGGTTTCAGCTCCCAGTCAGTGGGCTGAGTAAACAAGGAGTTGTAATAGCAGGAGTACCAGCTAGCATGATATTTTGTGCACCTCATGTATCCTGCTACTTCAGCTCTTCCCATTACTTTGTTACTTACCTATCTTCTTCTCAACTCTATTATAGCACTCATTAGAAGAGCTGGATATTTTTTATTTGCTTATTTTGCCTCTTGGAATCTGTCTCCTCCTCTTTCAAAAATAGACTATTGTCATTTTCAATCCCAGTTAAAATTTATTTTCACTTTCCTCTCCTAAGCACTGCTTGTTCTAAAGATATGTCATCTCTTCCATTTGTAAACCCTGTATAGTGCCTTTACTGGGTTTTGCCACGTGTTGACGTGTTTATTTTGATTGACGATTACAGTTATTTATTGTATTCATGTGGTGTCCTTTTGTTGCTGTGCCCAATGCATAGGGGCAAGTAGCTACAGAAATTCATAGCAAGCAATGTAAATTATGTATGGAAAAGGACACAGTGTTGCAGCTGAGGATATATACTGCAACTAAGCATGCACTTTTTATTTTTAAACGTGATCTGAAAGTTTCTCTGAGTGGTAGCTGTTTTATCTTTTTTTCATAGTTATGAACTTCTGCTTTAAAATAGTGAGGTAGTTGACACAAATAATCCCCACTCTCCAGTAGATTACATACTGGCTTTCCGCCCCTCATTACACTGTGCCAGCAGGAACTAATGTCATCTGCATCTGTGGAGAACTTTGAACCGTGGAAGAAGTTGTAGCACAGAAAGATCTCCCTCATGTTAAAGAATATGGCTTTGGTGGATACTGTGTTTAAAGATCTAAAGATATTCAAGATCAATGAGCTTCCTCTTCTTTCAAATCCTTCCTGGAGATGTAATATATCTGTGATTACCATAGAATGTGTCATTAATCATCATTTCCAATAACTTAATTGAACCATCCAGATCTGCAGAGGCTGAAATTAAGTAATCACAGAATTTCACTGATGTAATCTTAGTCCTTACCGTCTCCAACTCCTCCCTTCTGTGTCTGGTCCTCACAGACCTCTCACATCTAAAATCAGATTGGTATTAGCTCCTTGAGGTAAGGACCTAGGATGAAAACTCCTACTGACTTCAGTGGAGCCAGGATTTCAATTCACCCTTGGACTTTTAAATTATTCAGAACACTTTTGGTTGTTATAAAATCATCGCAAATAATTACTGGGGCTATTACGGCAAACAAACTATGGAACTACAACTTTTCTTAAGGGCAACATTTTCCAGTGGAAATAAGTATTGCCAGAACTTCCGAATAACATGTATGGAGGTAAAGATAGCGAATGCAGGCCATTTAACAGTGTAGAAGCAAACCTGTCTAAACATTCTATTACATGTATTACATTAGCTGTAGAAAATTCAGGAATTTATTTTTTCACAGAACGAAGCCAGGGAGCCACAGGAAAAAACTCATATGTGATCTAGTAGTTCAAAAATAATTATTCTTAATGTTTATCTTGCAAGAAATATAATATTAATAAGTTACAGGAATTTAAGAAAATATTGGTTTCAGTTGTGCTGACTATCCAGCTCTAATGAATTTCTGTAGCTTTGGCTAAGTCTTGTTTCTTGCAAGATTTGTGAGAAGTGCCTTTTTAAAAACAAGACTGTGATAATTTTTGAATAATACAAAGTATTTACAATTCATGAAAGTTCCATTTCTATTGTATGAGTTTCTGTATTTGATTTAGTATTTTCTGTTGTATTTTTAATAAAAAGTATTACATTAGCCCATAGTTTTATCAGAAAAATGTAAATATATGATGCTTTTTCTTTCTTTAGGAATACAATGTCAAAAAGAAGTACTAACGTAACAGAAACATCATTGATATTCACAGACCTAGAAAATAACAATGAATACAAAGTTTATGTAACCACAAGTACCAGATTTGGGGATGGAAATATAAATAGTACCATTATAAGCTTCAGAACTTCTGAAGGAGGTAAGTTGATGCATAATAAATCATGAAAATAATATATAGTTGCATCCATGAATTTGTGTCAACCTTATTTAAATATGTAAAATATCTTAGCTGAAAGCTTGGATTTGATTGTCCAAAGAGACATTCAAACTATATAATAACTTTCCAAAGGCAGTGTAATGTCTCTTCATCAAATAGAGCACTATATTTCCCTGCAAGCCATTTAAATTTAAAAGGCTTTTTATTTTGCTCTTTCAAATTAAGAGTGTTTGATTTTATTGCCCTTATCTCTATCAAGCTGTGACTATAGTACTGAGAAGAAAAGCCTACACAATTTGAGTGTCTCTCACAAACACAGAGATAAAGTGGTTGTTCTCTGAAAGCACTTTTAGAAACATGGCGTTATGGGTTTCCAAGCTGATTTGATCCCAGTGAATTTTATGTACTTCAGAAATGAAAGGTCTTTTTTCTAGGAGGCAACACTATATACTTAGCTTTGAAATTGAAGCTACTTCCTGTCTAGCTCTGTCACCAACATTTACAATTCTTCCACAAAAACTTAAGTACCCATCCTTCAGTTAAATGCGTACATGTGTCTCTGCATCTCTGTGGAGCCTCTTTGGCCAAGATTTGGCTCTGAATATGCCCTTAGTTGCACATAGTCATTTATAGGATCAGTACTTCAGTGAGTGATAGTGTGAGCTAGAATAGAACCATCTTACAGTTCCCTTGCTGTATTGATTGTCTGGGTGTTCCCAAAGAAAGAGAGGAGGCTTTTGATGTGGGACGCAACTTTATTATTAAATGTCTGGGACTACCGAGAAGATTACATGTACATGCCGGTCATCCTCAATTGTTTTGTCCAGTAATTAAGCAGGGAGGGGAGTGCCTCTACCAGCTCCTTTCCTACCCAGTTTCCTCTAGTAGATCCATTGCCAGGCCCCTACAAACACCGGGAGGGGGGGGCCACAGGGGGCGGGGAGAGTGGCTGGCTCCATTCCATATCAATCACAGGAGTCCCAGGTACCCTCAGCTTGCTGAATTACTCAGCACCTCTCCATTAAGTCCTTTCCCCAAGACACTTTTCAGTTACTGTATGTCTCCTTTTATGGAGTACCTGCACTGAACATCTGCTATACACTTAAAAAATGAGTTGCAATGTATGGCTTACCACCCATTGTATTCTGCATCAACAGGCCCACCTGAGCCTGCTGTCAGGAAGGAAAGAAAAAAAAACCAAAAAGCAAACGGCATCAATGCAATATGGTGGAAAGGGAAAAGTTCCTTCCAGGCCCCCCCTTATAAATGTCAAACTGCACAGGTGCACAGTGTTTATAAGCTTAGATTTGTGCATGCAAACTTACATCTTCGAATCTCTGAAAAACAAATGTCTGAAAATGAGGGCTTTCAGAAGATGTTGTACCCATTATTCATTTCTGATACATTCCCACCTTCTCCAGAAACAGAAGCTGTATGATAATCAATAATTTCACAAAAATATTTGATTTAAGACAGGATTTTTTTCAAGTTTATAAAGTCAAATCATGTGAAATAAAAAGCAAAGAAGTTTATATTATGTAAGCTAAATTTCAATATTATTCTAGCACCAAGTGATCCACCAAAAGATGTCACGTACAGAAACCTGACTGCATCATCAATAATTATTATCTGGTCCCCTCCTCAAAAGCCTAATGGGATTATACAATATTATTCAGTTTATTACAAAAATAATTCAGGAATTTTCATTCAGGTAAGTTTCTTTTTATATAATTTTTGCATATTTCAGTACAGAGAAATGCACTTACTTTTCTTTAGTGTATCATAAAAGATTAAACCAGTCTTACAGTAAATGTTATATTTTTTCACCCTCTCCTCATCACCAGATTATTTTGTTTTTTATCATACTACTAAAGGGATAAATGCAATCTTCACCTTGAAATTAAATGTGTGGTATCCTACAATTCCAAAATTCCTGTGCGCCTCAAGGAGAATTTGTGCTATTAAGCACATTAATAGAATAGCAAGAAAAAGGGTAAATTTCATGCAGAATAATTTTTTTATTGTTCTAGGATGCAAAATGAAATTACATGTGCCTAGTGATACATACATATTTTCAACACTTTTGTGCAATAATGAAAAGCAGAAGGTAGTGTTGCCATAAGTAAGCATAGAATAGTGCCTCATGTTCTGTTACTCCTTCATCACAGAATCACAGAATCACAGGGCTGGAAGGGACCTCAGGAGGTCATCTAGTCCAGGCCCCTGCTTCAAGCAGGATCAACCCCCACTAAGTCATCCCAGCCAGGACCTTGTCCAGCCAACACTTAAAACCCCCAAGGGATGGAGAATCCACCACCTCTCTAGGCAACGCATTCCAATGCTTCACGACCCACCTGATGAAGAAGTTTTTCCTAATATCTAACCTACACCTCTCCCTCTTCAACTTCCAACCTTTCTCCTTGTTCTGCCATCTGACACCACTGAGAACAGTTTCTCACCCTCCTTTTTAGAGCTCCCCTTCAGGAAGTTGAAGGCTGCTATTAAATCACCTCTAAGTCTTCTCTTTTGTAAACTAAAAAAGCCCAAATCCCTCAGCCTATCCTCATAGGTCTTGTGCTCCAGACCCTTAATCATTTTTGTTGCCCTTCGCTGAACCTGCTCCAGCAAATCCACATCCTTTTTATCCTGGGGGGCCCAAAACTGGACACAATATTCCACATGTGGCCTCACCAGTGCCGACTAAAGAGGAATAACTACTTCTCTAGATCTGCTCAAAATGCTCCTCCTAATGCACCCCAGTATGCCGTTAGCCTTCTTGGCTACAAGGGCACACTGTTTACTCATTTACAGCCTTTCATCCACCATAACCCCTAGTCCCTTTCCATCGTACTGCTGCTGAGCCAGTCAGTCCCCAGCCTGTAACAATATTTGGGATTCTTCCATCCCAGGTGCAGGACTCTACACTTCTCCTTATTGAACCGCATCTGATTTCTTTTTGCCCAGTCCTCCAATTTATCCAGGTCCCTCTGGATTCTCTCTCTACCCTCCAATGTATCTACCTCTCCCCCTAGTTTTGCGTCATCCACAAACTTGCTGAGGGTGCAATCCAGTCCCTCATCCAGGTCATTAATAAAGATGTTGTATAATTATAGTGCTGAGGAATTCTTTTCATGAACCAGGACATGCATTTCAATTGTTTATGTCCATATAATTCAGGAGTGTCTATAATCTATATGCTCCTTCTTTTATTACATATAAACTGTGTGTAATGTAAAATACAAAGAAAACATAATTTTCCTTAATAGATTTTTGTACTCATAAAAAGAAATGTAAGATGTATAGCAAAGTACAAAGAATGAAATCTTACATATATGGCATAATTTTCTAGTTATCACTTACTAGATTCAGGGATTTTTTTGCCTGAAGATATATGTTTACATAACAATTTGCAAATATAGGCCCTGCTCCCAGAATCTGATCTGTTCAAGCCAATCTTTGCAGTCATGCATTGCTCTATTGAAATTGGTGGGGCTCTGCCTGAGTGTCGGCTTCAGCCCACGTAGACCTGATTGCAGAATGGGAACTGTAGAGAAGACTCATTTCATGACCCACAGTACTCACAGGCCAAGTCTGCTACACTACAAAAAGAAATTAGAAGTTGTGTACTTCAAAATAAGGAACTGGAAGCTGAGCACCTACACACACCCTACATTAAAGTTAAACTTTGAAGTCAGGCACCTCTCCATTCCTGGGAATGGAGTAAGGACTTTGAAGTTGGGCTCCGTACTTCAAAGTTAACTTTGAGGCAAGAGAAAAATGTGTGTAAACTCTCTGCTGGCTACTCTGAAGTAGTGCCTAACTTCGAAGTTAACTTTGACATTAGTTCCTAGTGTAGACGTACCCACAATTTAATAATTAGCAGATTAGTTAGCTAAAAGTACCTTGGTCACATAGGAAGTTCTGTAATGTTTGCATATCACTGCTTATCATACTAGATCACTTGAAATTTATCCTGGTGAAATAGTAATATTGCCTTTTACACGTGCTTTTGTTGGCTATGTGCATTGTGTATCATGTATTGTATTGGCTATCAGAGAGGTAGCTGAGTTAGTCTGTATCTTCAAAAACAACAAGAAGTCCTGTAGCATCTTACAGACTAACAGTCTCAGGAAAGTGGAGGGCCAGAGCTGACAAGGTCTATTGAGTCAGGGTGGATGTGGCCCAGGTTTTTGCAGGAGAACACTTCAGTCTCCCTGTCACTCAGTAACAGATTTTAAAGTAGCAGTCCTACAACAAAAAAATTCAAAAATAAACTGCAAAGAGTAATTTCAGAGCTGCAATTCATTTGCAAATTTGACTCCATCAACCAAGGACTGAACAAAGAGTGGGAGTGGTTGGCCCATTACAAAAGCAGGTTCTCCTCTCCTGATGTTCACTCCTCCACATCAGCTACTGATAATGGGCCACATCCTCCCTGACTGAATTAACCTGGTTTCTCCTCTCTTGATGTTCACAACTCCACATTAACTGCTGATAATGGGCTGCATCCACTCTGACTAAATAGACCTGAATAGACCTTGTCAGCTCTGGCCCTCCCATTTTCTGAGACTCCCTCTTTAAATCCTCCTCTGAAACCCCCGCTCTCATGCATCTGATGGAGCGGGTCATTGCCCATGAAAGCTTATGCTCCAAAATATCTGTTATTCTATAACAAGCCACAGGACTTCTTGTTGTTTTTGTTGGCTAAGTGTATTATCTGTTATTTTGCTATTTCAAAACATCGTGTTGTATGGATGAAGGAGGGGTATGGAAGAGGCCTTTGTTTCTACTGCAGTTTTAGTTTGCCAAGAAGTCCTAAGCCATTTGTTGTAATCCACAGCCAGAATAAGCTGTAAAATTTCATCTAATGATGCATCTCCAATTCAAAATTTCCTCTAATGATGCAACTAGTTCAAATTCTTTTTTTTGCAGTATTTCATCCCAGTAGCTCTCCATATCACTCTCATCCTTCATTATCTGTGCATGCTTTTCTAATGTTGTGCCATATCATGAGTTAGTTATCTGCTCATCTGTTAGTTTTCTGCCAGACTAAATGGTCTGACTTCTAAATAGGTAGACTCAGTGAAGGAAGTGATTTTTTTAATCGGACTAACTCCTTCTGCTAAGAGAGACAAGCTTTTCACCTACACAGAACTTTGTGCAGCTTGAAAGCTGGCCTCTCTCACTGAAGCTGGATCTACATGTGCAAGTGCATTCAAAATACCTGTCTCTCTTTCGAAAGAACGTAAGGAGTGTCTACACACAAAATACGTTTTTTTGAAAGGAAATCAAAGGAATGTGGTGCAGATTTCAGAATCCCTATCCCGATCCTGTACCAGGAAGAACATCCTATTTCGAAAGAATTTTGAAAGAAGATGTGTGTAGATGCTTTATAGCCCACTCTTTCGATAGAGGAGTCCTCAATGGCATCATGGTGGGTATGTGACCTGGGCCTGGCTTATTTCCATGAGGACAGTGCTGACAGTGGCCTTGCCCACCCCAGCTGGTGCCTCATGGAGCGGTAGCTGTCCAGGGTGGCCAACTTCCATATGGCAATGGTGACCCTCTTTTCCAGGGAGAGGGCAGGCCACATGCAAGTGTCCTGGTGTCTGAGTGTGGGGGCAAGCCAGTGGTAGAGCTCCTGGAAGGTCTACCTGCTCATCCATAAGTTCTGCAGCCATCTGGCATTGTCCCACTCTCCCGTCACCAGCTGCTCCCACCAGTTGGAGCTGCTGGAGTGACTCCAAAGGTACCAGGGCACCCAGCAGGGTCATTGGCAGGATCCAGAATGGGAACACTCCACAGCCCAAGGAAGGCAGCCTGATCACCCAAGGAGGTGGGGGGCAGAAAGCTGCGACAGCTGTGCACAGCATGGCTAGCACAGTGTCCAGGATAGCAATGTCTAATGCCAGGAGTGTTTTGCTGGATGTCTGGGTCCTGCATCGTCTCTGCTTGGCTTGGGGCAGCTCATCAGGCCTCAGTGTGCGCAGGGGAAGGGTGTCAGGGAGGGGCCCTTAAAGTAAGCAGCTGTCTGCACCCCCCAAAAGTGCTTGGCAGCCATGCAACCCCCATCCCCAGTGTGTCCTGTTCCATTCTTTCGAAAGAGCACCTGGAGCTGTGTGGATGCTCCCTTTCCAAAGAGTGGAGTGGTCTTCTGAAAGAGCAGCTTGAGCATTTGATCAGCTTTTGGTGTGTAGCCACACTCTTTCAAAAGACTGAAATGCAAATGTTATCATTAGAATTTTACCCTTTCAAAAGAGCTCTGTCATGTAGACCCAGCTTACCAGAAATTGGGTCAATAAAAGAGATCATATTACCTCCTTGAAATAGTTTTTCTCTTTTGTTTCCAAATTGGTGGTACTCTAAACAAAGGAAGGTTTGTACTCCCTATTGTGGGAGACATAAAGTTCCATTATTGTAAGAGACAATATTAGTTTGAATAAAGTTTTGGACATTAACACTGTACAAAGCGAGGACTCTAGTACTTATGAGAGGCATATTTTTGTTGGTAATTTGTAGCTGGTGCAGCTTCTCTGTTTTGTTTTGTTTTGGTTTTTCTTGATATGCATAAGTACATTCCCTCTACAGAATATTTTTTCTGAAGAAGAAATAGCAGGTAAACAAAACCAAGTTGAAAGCGAGTCAGGCACATAAATGTGTAATGTCTTCATAAAAAACAAGATAGAAAAGATGTGATTATTTATTTGACTGTGTTAAACAAGCATCAGCATGACTGATTTGAGACATTAGAGAACTGAAGTGTTGATGATTAGTAAATGGTTTATTGAGTAGTAAGGATGGGTGAACACATGGGTGGCTAGACAAATAAAATGAAGACATACCATATTGTTTGTAAATGATTAAATATGACATCTTTCTTTCTTTTCCTCAGAATTTCACCAACCAGGACATTGACAATGGTGTTGACAATAAATCTCTGTCTGCAGTATTAGACAATTTGGCAAAATGCAGCTACTATACTGTGTGGTTAACTGCAGACACAGCCTTTGGAAATGGAAACAAAACCAGTGAGATAATACATGTGTATACAGATCAAGATGGTACGCACATGTCTGTATTTTTAATTTTCAAATAATCTTTCAAGTTTTTCACTATTAAAAAAGGATTGAATTGTTTGGGATAAAAAGATTAAAATATATGCATTGTAGTGAATGTAATTTAAGATATTCTCCATACTGTAGCATTTACCTTTGTATGGGTTTGGTAATATTCCATTGGCCTAGACTGGAGATAGATCATTCTCATGAACCTTAGGGTTAGTATCACCAAGAGACCTCTTTGTGTCAGTAGATTTAGCAGATTCAGCTCTATGTTCCATTTCAATCTGGTCACCATTATTTTCTCCACCTTAACTATCAGGATAACCATTATCAGCAGAAAACCCTACTGATCAGTCTTTAGCCCATCAAGTTTTCCTGACAGTTGGAGAGTCATCTTAACTACCAAGCAAATTCATCTTCAAACCTTCCTCAAGGACATTGTGATCTGCTGTCTCTCTTGTTGTTGTTGTTGTTGTTGTGAAGGATAAAAAATAGATTTTCTTCTCTGAGCAAATAGAAAATCTGAGAAAATTTGTTTTAAGTTACCAAAAAGATTCTCTCCCTTTTATAATCAACACTAACTACAAATAATTATGTACATATACATTCAAGATGCTTTGTTTTTGGTATCAAAACATAGTCAAAGAAAATATTTTAGTCAAGAAAATAATGTAGCAAAATATTGAATGCATGTTAGAGGTTATTAATCTATATAGCAACATTTTGAATGCATAGTTCTGTTATTTATATCAACTGAACAGATATCTTTATTTTTTATTTATTTATTTTTGTGTTTATTAAACCATAGTTCCAGATGGCCCTGTTGAAAGTCTGACCTATGAAAACATTTCTTCAACCTCTATAAATGTAAGCTGGCTTCCACCATCCCAGCCGAATGGTGTAGTCTTCTTTCTTGTTTCACTGAGCTTATTGGATACGCAAATGGACAGTGAGATATTGTCTCTCATTACTTACAATAAAAGCGTGATTTTTGATAAGCTGGAGAAGTACACTGATTATGTTCTGAAAATCATTCCAGCAACAGTAAAGGGATCTTCTAAAATGCACACCGTGAAACTGCACATCAAAACTGAAGAAGATGGTAGGTTTTGGATTTCTTTTACACCCACATAGGAATTTATTAAAATCAAATAACTTTCTAAAAAGTTCTTGATGATTAGGTTGTTTTCTTTTGACATAACGTTACTGATCTGTTACTTTTTTTTTGTCTAATTAACTAGTAGAGCAACCGTCAATATTTCACACTGATTTCTTGTAATGCTTCATTAAGAGCAGGAAGTAGAAGCTGGCATTGATAAGAGAAGAAAGTTAATTGCTATTTAAAGCTGTTTTACACCATAATTCATCTTTGTGGCCTAACAATATTGGCTTTTTGGTTTATTTTTGTTTTGTTTTCTCATTTCTTGATATAGTCCCTGAATCTTCACCTATAATCAGAACTTATAAGAATCTTTCATCTACCTCAGTTATGTTTTCCTGGGATCCTCCTCTCCAACCCAATGGTATCATAATAAGTTATGATTTAAAGTTATATGGACCAGAAAGGAATGATTCTTTCTCTACCTCCAATAAGTCTATCATTCTAGAAGATCTTTTACCATTTAGACTGTACAGTATTTTTGCTGCTGCCAGAACTATAAAAGGACTTGGCCCCTACGCTATGCTTAACTTTTACACAGATGAATCAGGTAAGAGATAAAAAAAATTACATCATGCTGTCTGGAAGAAATTTATGAAATAGAGGACCCGAGAGCTGGTGTAGAGATGTAGGTCTTCAATGTGGTCTCGGTAGAGCCGCTAAAATCCTTGAGACACGGGGCCAGACACAATGCAGCTTCTGTAGAAGACAACATCTGATGGACAAATTTAAAATGCATTCCACAGGGAAAACTTTTCTAGGTTATTGCCCTCTTTCCACTCTTTGCCTGTAGATTTTGCTGTAGGGAAAGGCACATTGTGGCTCAGCACAATTTTAAGACTTTGTCTACACTAGGAGATTCGGTCGAACTTAGGTAACTTAGGTCAAATTTCTAAAGAATCAGTCCACAATGAACACAGGTTCATTCCATTGTCTTTAAGAGCTCCTAAGGTAAACTTTTATACTCCTGCTTTTCACAAGGAGTAATGCCAAATTCAACCTTGCATGGACAGCCTTAGGGTAGTGTAGATGGAGCATTGTGAAATTCAACATTCCTAGCTTCCTGGAGGTGTCCCACAGGGCCCCAATGTGACAACTCTGCCCACCACTTTCAGCTCTACTTCCATGTGTGCAGGAAGCAGCCCAGGAAAATTTGAATTTCATTTCCTGTTTGGCCAGTATAGTGAGTGGACCAGCACAGCTTATCAGCACACCTGGTCATGAAGCCATGAATTCCCAGGGTCACAGATGAGCTCCTGGAGCATGCAGGAGACTCAGGACCTCATTGCTGAGTGTAGGGAGGTGGTGGTGGGGAGGTGAATCTGTGCTGGGAAAACTAAGGAACAGCAAGAGTAAAGCACACATATATGCCAAGGTCTCATAGGGCATGGAATTAAAAAGGATATGCCAGGAATGCCACATTAAAATAAAGGAGCTCAGGTAGGCATACCATAAAACAAAGGAAGCAAACGGACATTCTGGGTCATCACCACAAACATGGCACTTCTATGAGCAGCTGCATCAGATTCTAGGGAGTGACCCAACCACTGTCCCCAAAAAGTCTGTGGATACCTCCAAAGAAATTCTTCAGGAAGCCTCTGTCAACAGCAAGGAGGACATGGTTGATGAGGAAGAGGATGAGGGCAACAATGGTCAGCAGGTGAATGGAGCAGCTGATCTCACCAACAGCCAGGAACTTTTTGTAACAGTGAATCTCATCTTCTCCTCCCAGGATGTTTTGTAGCTGGACCTGGATGGCAGGGAGGGCACTTCTGGTGAGGTATTACTTTTAATCCTGCTACAAGGGGGTTAAGGCAATTGTTTGTGATCTGTGGTGGCTACTGTACCTACACAGCATGGGCACCATGGAACAACTTGTTAATGTGTCTGGGGATGGAGTGCTGATCCTTCTTCCACGTCTCCATAAAGCTCTCAGACAGGTACTCTTTAATTCTTCTGATGAGGTTTTTGGGGAGAATTGCCTTAGTCTGAGCTCCTTGATAGGACACCTTTCCATGCCAAGCCACTAGTAAATACTCTAGCATCATGGCACTGCAGAGCAGTGCAACATAATGACCAGCCTTGTGCCCACATTCAGTTAGCATATGTTCCTTGTCAATGTTTGTTAGTCTAAGGAGACTAATATCTCTTTTTTGCAACCTAGAGGAAGCAGGGGAAGGAACATTACGTCACTATGGCTATGTCTACACTAGCCCCCTCCTTTTGGAAGAAGCATGGTAATAAGTCAGTTGGGAAGATGCTAATGAGGTGCAGCCATGAACATGCAGTGCCTCATTAGCATAATGGTGGCCGAGTGTGATTCAAAAACGCTGCTTTCGAATCATCACTGCCCATGTAGATGTGGGCCTTTTGAAACGACCCCCTGCCAGACTTTGAAAGCCACTTCTTCCTATTTGGTTTTAGGAAGAAGGGGCTTTCAAAGTCTGGGGGGTCCTTTCAAAAGGCTTCCGTCTACATGGGTGGCATGTGATTCAAAAACAGCACTTTTGAATCATCATGGCCACCATTGTGCTGATGAGGCACTGCATATTCATGGCAGCACCTCATTAGCATCTTCCCAGCTCACTCATTACCATGCCCCTTCCAAAAGGAGGGGGCTACTGCAGATGTAGCCATAGAGGTGTAGTGCTCCAGCACTAGCTCTGCTGCCGTGCTTTGACCACACCCACTACTCTACCTGGGCTTCTGGGAGAAAGGAAATGTTCACCTTCCCAGCCAAGAGGCCTGGGATAGGGGTGAGCGACCACATGGTGACCCAGAGAGCCAGGCACACAGCCACAGAGAGGACAGCACAAGCTGCTCCGCCATGTCTGGGCCACCTCTCTCCCTTCCCTGGGTTGCTGGGGGAAGATAAATTTTCACTGTCTCAGCCAAGAGGGTTGTGGGGGAGGGGGGGCAGAAACCACATACTGACTTAGAGAGCCAGACACACATGGTGACAACCACTGCCACAGCCCCCAGGTTCCCCCACTCCCATATCCCTGCACAGCTGCAGAAGCTGATCTTGCAATCCCAGACTTGAAATCCGTGCCTTACAATGGCTGGGAGTGAACAGCATCAAGCAGGTCCTGTAAAATCTCTGGGTAGTATCTGCTGCACAGAGCACACCTAACATTCAAAATTTGTCCTTGCACAGAACACAGCCCTGTCATCTTTCGCAAGGATTCATTCATGCGATTCCTATTTACTGAAAAGGTATCTCCTTCATGTCTGGCCTTCACTTACGTTTTGTTGCAGTGTGCTCCAAAACAGGCTCTTTGACCATTGCTTGCTTCCCCACGCCTTCCACTTGTTAGACTGGCACAGATCTGCCGGAGAAAATGAACATGTGAACATAAGGTCTTAGAGTACAGGCAAGCCACCTGCATGGACAGGGATAGTTAAATGCATGGAGGAGACCCAAGATGGAGGAGAATTGAGCTGATCAGGAAGAAATGAGAGCAGATCATGAGATGAGGAGTGAGCACAGACAGTATAAATCAGAGACCCAGGAGAAGTTGCAGCTGATGAGGCAGCTAACAGAGCTCCTACAGTGGGTAGTACAGCAGCACAGCACCCCACTGCAGCCCTGGATGAATCACATGCCCTCATGGGCCCACATGCCCTCATATTCTCTAACCTCCCCCACACGGCACCCCAGAATGTGGTGAGGCAAACCAAGGGCAGCCTTGCATTCCACTCCTAGGGATCCTTCTGAGAGCAGAAGGCTGATATTCTTCCACCTGTGATGGCAAAATGCCCTTGCTTACCCACCCCCAAAGCCCTTAATATGAACTCATTTGGTGTTCCTTGAATAAAAATGCTTAACCAGTGTGTCTGTTGCTTGTGTTGCATGGGGTATGTGTGGTTTACAGGGAAGCACTCATCATTTAGGGGGACCTCTTTAAGAGCAGCATACAGGACTGTCATGTCACTGTCTGGTCATTCATAAAGTTGTTTTTCAAAGCATCCCTGATTATCAGTGCCCCTTGCTGTGCCTTCCTTATTGCCCTTGGATTTGGCTGCTCATAATTAGTGCCAAGATGATTTTCCTCTGCCCTCCATCCTGGCATGAAATTTCCCCCATTGCTGTCACATACAGTATGAAACACACAGCAGGCTGCCACCATGAGGGAAATGTTGCCTTCTCTGAGATCTAACCAAGTCAGGAAGCACCAGAACCTGGCTTTTAAATGGTCAAAATCGCACTGTACCACCATTCTGCACTTGCTTAGCCTGTTGTTGAACTGCTTCTTACCATGGTTCAGGCTGCCTGTGTATGGCTTCATGAGCCAAGGAAGCAAGGGATAAACTGGGACATCCAGAATCACTACTGGCTTCTCCATGTCTCCAATGGTGATTGTCTGGCCTGGGAAGAAAGTACCATTCTGCAGCTTTCTAAACAGACCAGAGTTCCTAAAGATATGTGATCATCCCACATTGATGATCCAGCAGTGTCTGCAATCACATAGGGCTGGTCTACACTACCACCTTCCTTCGAAGGAAGGGTGTTAATTAGGGTGCTGGGAGTTTACTAATGAAGTGCTGTGGTGCGTAGGCAGCACTTCATTAAGCAAATTCCCCCTCCCACACCCCCGGCAACTTCGAAGTTTAAAACTTTGAGGAGTAAAGGGACTTCAAAGTTGCTCCGGCACTTCGAAGTACCAGCGGGTGAGCCATGGCTAGATGCGTGCCAGTACTTCAAAGTTTACTTCAGAAGATCACTTCAGAAGAATGTGATCCTGCCTGCCTGAGCTTGTTTCACAGCCCCTGAAGTGGTGCTCTACTGTGTACAAAGCATCGAGTCAGCCAGCATTGCCCCCTTCCTCCTATCCAGTGTCCCACATTCGTTTGTGGCTGTGTCCTCATCAGGGTCTTCATCGCTCTGATGGCTTCTTGGGCTCTGCACATACCACAGCACAATGTGTGAGGTGCTTATAATACTTACCACAAGAGTTTTAAGCTGTATGGGCTCCATGCTAGCCTTGCAATGGCATCTACATGGATATGAAAAGAGGGCATAAAAACACTTTTTGCCATTGCTTCCCAAAGGGAGGGGTAAAAGACTAGTGCACAATGGGATGCTGATGACACATACCCCCAACTACCCATGGCACATTTTTGTCCCTTCATACACCAGGTCAGAAATCCACAATACAACTGGGCAGCAGGTATTGTGGGAGAGGTACGCGGAATCCATGGCTGACAAAGTTGAAACTGGCAACCCTAATGGGGACATACTCTGTGCACTTTATATGCCAATGTGGACATGCACACTTGATTCTGTAAAACTGGGTGCTAGAAAATTGACCTAAAAAATTCGACCTAATTTTGTAGTGTAGACATACGCTAACTCTCATTACTCTGTGACCATATCAGTTCTTTTCTGATGTAACACAAGAAAATAAATTTGAGGTGCCTAGGAAGGGTGGCATTTAATGGCTCATAGAAGTCTCCTTTTAAAAATATGCTACTAAATTTAAAGGAAGCAATGGAGTCCTATGATTCTTTAATTCTATAAATACATCTACTCTTTTTTTTGGTCAAATATTTTCACACTTCTTTGGTTATAAAAATATGGTCTTGTTTCAATAATGAATAACATAAATGGATTATCCTGTTCCTCCCCTTGCGTCCTACAACAACATGCATCTTTGTTAAATAGCATTTATAACAGGCAAATGGGCCAACAGCTGTTGGGAACTGTTTGTGAAAACTGTAACAGTACAATATTGGTTCAGTTAAACTCAGACATGAATGCATAATGAATTCCTAATAATCTTTTGTGCTCACACAATGTTCATAGTTGCCTAAAATTAACATTGTTTGTAAATTTGAACTAAGTATTTTTTCCCACAGTGCCATTAGCACCTCCCCAGGATTTGACTATTTTCAACTGTACTGCATACTCAGTGTGGCTAAATTGGAGGCCAAGTCCTCAGCCAAATGGTGTTATCAAGAACTATAGTTTCAAGATTCATGAAAACAAGAGTCAGACTATATTTTATCAGGTACGTTTATATTATTTAGTAGCGTTTTAAGTATTTTAAAAAATATATTTGTCTTTTATGGCTACCTGACGAATTTCTCAAAACCAAAAATAAGCAAAGCATTTTATTATATGGCATATGTTAATGAAAATTGTATGAATTCATAACTTAAATGAGGTGGGTTTTTTCATGATGTTCCTTCATGTAAGACACTGATAAAAGATGTTATGGAAATACATGTACACTGTAGGCTAAATCATGTCCTTTAGTCAGAGTCTCCTGTGACTTGTTCCCATAATATAAGAACTAGAGGACACCAAATGAAATTAATGGATAGCAGGTTTAAAACTAATAAAAGAAGGTTCTTTTTCATAAAGTGCACAGTCAACCTGTGGAACTCCTTGCCAGAGGATGCTGTGAAGGATAGGACTATAAGAGAGTTCAAAGAAGAGCTAGATAAATTCTTGGAGGTTAGGTCTATAAAAGACTATTAGCCAGGGGGTAGGAATAGTGTCCCTGGCCTCTGTTTGTCAGAGGCTGAAGATGGATGGCAGGAGACAAGATGCTTGATCATCGCCTTCAGTCCACCCCCTCTGGGGCACCTGGCACTGGCCATTGTTGGCAGACAGGATGCTGAGCTAGATGGACCTTTGGTCTGACCCAGTAATGGCCATTCTTTTGTTCTTATATTCTTATTGTAGGTCACTTGACACTCCTTCACCCTCAGCCTTATAATGTTTGGTGTGGGGCCACTTGGCACCACAAGAAAAAAGCATCTCTTGTTATTTATTGCTTTGTATTGCAGTAATTAATCCCTAACTGGGATCCAGGCTCCATTATACTACACTCTGTAAATACATAGTAACAGAGAGGAAGCTGTCCTAGTCTATACACTATCAAAACAAAAAGTAGTCAAGTAGCACTTTAAAGACTAGCAAAATAGTTTATTATGTGAGCTTTCATGGGACAGACCCACTTCTTCAGACCAAGAAGTGGGTCTGTCCCACGAAAGCTCACCTAATAAACTATTTTCCTAGTCTTTAAAGTGCTACTTGACTGCTTTTTCTTCTGTAAACACATGTAATAGAAAAATGAAACCCTGCCCCAAGGAGTATTCTGCTATTACAACCCTTTAAGAAGAGCTCAGTTTCTCTGCACTAGGAATTCAGTCTTGTTTGCATTATGCAGGCCATAGAGAAGCTTCTCTATTGTACATATGCGGATGGGCCAGACAGAATCTGACCTCAGCAATGGCAGTCGGCTGAGTGGTGTCTGCCACACACAAAGCTTCCTTTACATTGTGACAAGAAGAGTAACTTGTGCGAGAGAGCAGATGGAGTGGAGAGCAGCAGTGGCACAGGCAGACCAATTCGCACAGAGGGAGATTGCAGCTAAATTGTATAATTAAGTATAATCCACATCTGTTTTCATGGTACAACTGAGCAGCTCTCTCTGGTGCTTTTAGAGTCCTCAGAAGAGATGGCTGTGAGCGCTGCAGGAATAGCTGTTCTTGTGGCCTCCTTGTATGCCCCTACATTACCCAAAATAGCCTCTTATCTCAGATAGGAGATTAGATATCACCCCTATCTCTTTCTCTCCAGTTGCTGGACAAGGGCTGGAGAGAGGGGAGGGGCATTGTGCCATAAACAAATAAAAACAAGGTGAGCCAAAAAAAAGCAAGAAGTCTTGTGGCACCTCACAGAGTAACAGATATTTTGGAGCATAAGCTTGACTTGAAGCTGGGACCAACCTGTTATATGGAAATCCTTTCCTTCCTCAGAACTGTGCCTTAAGCAGTGTTATAGCCGTGGAGGCCGAGCAGATGGGGATGAGGTAGACAGTTTGTGTGCTGGCTGTAACAGCAGCTCTCAAGGCTGGCACAGGATGTATAGGTGGAATTACTGTGAAACTACTGTAATTATAATCACTTCAGTTGACAAACCTTTCAAAGTTACCATGAAGGAGAATGAGTGGAAAGGAAGGGAAAAGGAAAGCAGTGTTTTCAATCCATCTATGAAATATTAATAATAGAATTTGACTCACTGACTAACACAAATAGGAGCTAAACCTCAGAAGCAAGCAGCAGAGCAGATAAATGTGACTGCCTGTTGTTAATTTTCTATCTTTCTGTTATTTGCTGTAATTTCCATTATCTCTCTCTCCTTGTTTTCTTCGGATATTTTGTTATTTGTGGGGTGGAGGAGAGTAATCTGGAAAGAGTTACCCTCTTTGTACCAAAAAAGACAATGTTCTGGCTTGCGCACATGTGCAATAGCATGATAAAGAATTTGACCCTTCTTCCTCTTAGGTGAGACCTTGGACTATTTTGTGTGACATGCAGGATGCAAGAGATAAGACTTGCAGTGCCAAAATTCCTATTAACTTCACTGGGGGCAGAATGAGGTACAGTGTGTTAGCAAATGTGTATTTTGTGCTAATATTTGTTTTCTTCTTCCAAGAACATTTCAGGGTCACAAAGTGATGCAAACCTTGTTGGATTAGAGCCATTCAGCACCTACTTTATTAGTATCTCTGCTTTTACAAGAGTTGGAAATGGCAATCAATTCAGTAACATTGTCCAATTCACAACAAAAGAATCAGGTTAGAAACAATTTCAGTTCTACATATGAGCAGCAGCGTTGTCTATGCAGGTTTCCTTTGGTAACTGAACAGCCTTCTTCTCTTGTTTTCCAAATTTAATGGAACTCAAAACTATATCATTGTCACAACATTCAATCACATTCCTATTGTACCTGATAGATGAGGGCTTTAGCTTTCAAGTTTGGTGTGGGAAGTCTGAAATTAGAAATGTCCCTGATTGAAGGAATAGGCATGGATGGCTCCAATAAAACTTTCTGTAACCACACAGGTAATAGGAGAAAAATTAGGTAAATATCAAATTTTAGAGACCAATTATATTTTAGATCACTGTGAAAACAGCTATGATAGTGTCATGGCAACTGAACAAAAGGATGACAAATGAATCAGAAGCTACTTTTTAACAAACAGAAATATTTAATGTTTCCTGATAACGTATTCATGGGGAAAAAGGCAGTCCCTAATAAAATATCTTCTTTTGCCATACCTAAGTCTTTCTGATAACTGGGAAGAACTCTTCCATTGTTAATTAATTAACAACTTACTGACTGCAGCTTGTGCTCAATATACTTTGAAGTTACAGGAACTAGCAAACTGCCCTTTTCCTTTTCTAAACAGAACACTTCTGCTAACGACACATCTGAAAGACTCTTCATAGACAGCCCAATCCAGTCCACCCCACCACTCTTGCTAGGAGACTATTGGAATAGTCCAATAACTTTATTAAATAATTAATATTATGCATTCAAAACTTTTGTTTTTTTTAATTAAACTTAGATGGAAGGAAGGAAGAGTGCAGGGTAGGAGCATGAAAGTATTTGAGACATCATTAAGACATGATAAGGAAGTAACTGAACAAAGGGAAAGGGAGCAGAGGCAGGCTTTGGTCTGTGAGAATGTTTTTGTTTTAAATGACTAACAGCTATGCAATGCATTTAACTAGCAACACTTATTAAATTATAAAATGCTTATCACCTTTGTTTAAAAGCGACAAAATAACATGAACAACTGGAAGGGTGTGTCTACACTTGCATTTCTCTTTTCAAAGAAGCTCTTTCAAAATTAGAATATGCAGATGAGGTGCTGAAAATGCAGTTTTATACCTCATTTGCATTTTTGATTTACCTCATTTGCATGCCTCTTTTGAAAGAGGAATGCAAGGGTAGACACACCCAAAGTTCTTTAAAGGCATACAACCAGATCTCCTGCCGCAGCCAAAATACACAGCACCTAGCTCAGGGAATGTGGGCAAAGGTGTCTTATAGCCTCTGATCAGGGCTTCTGCTGCTGCTGCTGCTGCTGGGCCAAGTCAGGGCATCTTTCAGTCCACTCTGGTTTACACTGGCTGCAGATAGGTCTCTCTGCTAGAGGTGGTGTTACTAAAGGTTCTTTGTCTTTCATTGGCCTGTTAGTTCTGAAGTGTTCACACGGAGATATTGTATTCTTCATGCACTTGCTGATGCCTGGCCACCACTTTGACTACGTGGCCTGCACACAGCATTTAGTTAATCCCTGATGTCCTGTGTGGATGAGGTTTAGGTGGGTGAGGAATTATGATGTAACTGACTTTGCCATGACTCCATTTGATGAATGTAATTACCAGTGCACCACAAAGTAGATCCTCGTCACTTCCTCAGTGGCTGCATCTATGCTTGCATTCCTCTTTTGAAAGAAGCATGCAAATGAGGAAAATAAAAAATGCAAACAAGGTACAGATTTACATATCTGGCACCTCATTTGCATATTCTTATTGAAAATCTTCTTTTGAAAGAAGAAAAGCAGTGTAGATGTGGCTCTTTTGAAAGTAAACCGCATCTTTGAAAGAGCCCTTTTTCCCATAAAAAAAGGAAGAAGGGTTCTTTTGAAGATGGGGTTTACTTTTGAAAGAGCTGCGTCTACACTGCTTTTCTTCTTTCAAAAGAAAAATAAGCAAATGGAGTGCCAGATATGTAAACCTGCACCTCATTTGCATTTTTGATTTCCCTCATTTGCATGCCTCTTTTCAAAGAGGAATGCAAGTGTAAATGCAGCCTTTGTGTTTGATAACAATTCTGTCACTTTAAAAAAATTTCAGGTGCGCTAGTGCTAGCTTCTAAATTGTCCTATTCAGTTTAAACTAATTTGAAATATTAAATATTTAATTATTCTATATTGTTTAAATATTAATTTTCTATATTATTTAAATATTCTATTTATTAAGCTAATTTGAAACAAATACTCCATACTAACCTACATTTTATTCCCACTCTATCTGGAGTATCTCTGCCCCACCATACAGTTCCCCCAAGCTGAAGAAAAAGGTTTGCTCTTTTTTAAAATATCCACACAGTTCAATGTTCCTCACCGAGTACCTGATCTTTGCTCAGCTCTTGCCATCTAGTTGTATTTCTCCATGGCCCTTCTCTGGGCAGACTCACTACCACAAAAATGTTCTAACCAGAGCAGTCCCCGCATCTCAGTTTTCCCCATCTGCTCCACAATGCAGTTTGGCTCATTTATTTATTTTGGCCACATCTGCTATTCCTGCTTCTTCCAGTATGTTCCCATCTCATGGAGGTTTTCAATAACAGGATTGCAGACAAACAAATAAAAAGACTCTCCATTTTATAAGTGATGCCTTATACATAGCATCCCACTGAGTTCTTGAAACACAGGGACTAGTCTGCACATTCCTTTATCCTTGCAGGGAGGGTACTGTAAACTACACAGAAGTTAGAAGTGGCATAGAATTGAGGAGCAACAAACAGCTCTTTTGTCTCGCTTGCACTCAGCACTGACTGGGCAAAGGATTCTATCCCAGGCCTTTTTTAAAAATATAAAATGGTCACCTTTGTTCTAAGGATGCTACTTTTGAAAGGAGCACTACAAACCCAGGAGAGAAATACATTGATTTTTAGAGACCCATTTTCCTCAATCCCTGTGGGAATCGGTGTGTTTCCCGTTGCTTTTGGGACATTGCTGCTAGTCAGTTCTCTACTGTATTGATTAATGGACACAACCTCACTCGAGAGAGACAGAAAAAAACCCTTTCTTTTTGTTGACCTTTTCTCATGCTTTTTGACAAGGTCTACACTTCCAGATAAATTCAATTTTATAATGCCAGGTTTTATAAATTTGATTTTGAGTATCCTCACTTCCCCACAAAGTCCACATAAAGTCCAGTTAGTGCTGCCCCACTCAGTGGTCCAGTATCGACGGTTGCAGTGATGCATTGCGGAAACCTATCCCACCGTTCCTTCAACCCTACATTCTGTGCCTTCCTCCCCTGGGCACTGCTGCACCCCCGCTGCCAGCAGCGCTCACCCTGCTGCTGGTTCTTGGGTTCCCACCTCCTGGGGAAGCTGGGAAACTGACTGGAGCTGCTACACCTGGCTTGCCAGAGCAGGGAGCCAGGTGCAGCAGTGCCACTTGGCCTCTGGAGGCTACTGGATTCAATTCAAAGGTATGGTGCTTCCACACCAGCCTTCACTTGAACTTTTACATTTCATCTTGATGCTACACCCAAGTGGTTTCAATAATGTTATGCTATCAATATTAGTGCTCCCTAAATCAAGCTAATGGTATTTAAAGTGAAGACAATCATGAGGTAATGTCAAGCTAACTGCCTTAAATTCAAATTTATCTCATAGTGTAGACAAAGCCTTAATTAGCACATTCCACAATCAACTTCTCCTGGGAAAATTTAACCACTTTTGCCCTAATTTGGAGCTAGTTGTTTGTTGTCATCTTAAATATAATATTCTTTCTATCTATGACATTTAATGAGTTGCCCAGGAAGCTTTACAAGAAATCATCTCATGTGGAAAGCAAAAGGGTAGGACCACTAAGGCAACTGCTGCCTCCAAGTGACAGCTTTGAAGGCTCACAATCATACTGTGATGAGTGCTAGCCATAGGGTACAGTAAATGAGGGAAAGTAAAGGGTAAGTAAAGTTTTATTTTGCAGTGTATCATTTTAACATTACTGTATATGTTCTTCTGTACTACTGATTAGTCAAAAGGGGAGAAATGAGGGTGTCAATGGGAGAGAGAAGGGAAAAAGGAAATTGGAACATATAATTAGTTGTAGGACATATGGGCTATGTGTACACTTACGAAAACTTCGAAATGGCCATGCTAGTGGCCAAATCAAGGAATACTAATGAGGAGCTGAAATGAACATTCAATGCCTCATTAGCATGCCATCAGCAGCACTTCAAAAGTGCCACAGTTAGCTCACCTGTGGCTTGTCTACATGGGGGTCCTTTTTGAAAGGACCCTGCAGACATCAAAATCCCCTTATTCATTTCAATGCCTCATTAATATTCTTCGATTTGGCCATTAACATGGCCATTTCGAAGTTTTTTGTTAAGTGTACGTGTAGCCCATATGTCCTACAACTAATTATATGTTTCAGCTTCCTTTTTCCCTTCTCTCTCCCATTGACACCTTCATGTTCCCCCTTTTGTCTAATTTACAGTACAGGAGAACATATACAGTAA
Source organism: Carettochelys insculpta (assembly GCF_033958435.1). Lineage (NCBI taxonomy): Eukaryota > Metazoa > Chordata > Testudines > Carettochelyidae > Carettochelys > Carettochelys insculpta. Next base: position 303,777,063 of record NC_134137.1, on the reverse strand, counting down.
CATGAAAATGATACACTGCCAAAGGAAACTTTACTTACCCTTTAGTTTTCCTTCCCTCATTTATTGTACCTTATGGCCAGCAATCATTACAGTGTGAACTGATTTACTTACACTTTAGCTTTACTTACCCTTTAGCTTCTCTTCCTTCATTTCCTTCCCTCAGCTGATCGGAATAAAGGGATTTTGATGTTGGCAGAGTCCTTTCGAAAAGGACCCCCATGTAGATGAGCCACGGGCAAGCGAACCGTGGCACTTTTGAAGTGCCACAGCCAGTGGCATGCTAATGAGGCACTGAATATTCAACACTTTTTAGCCCAGTGCTCTTGCTACACCATTAGTTTGTCTGGAGTTGGAATGGCTGACCCTTATTATAACCATTATGCCTGCATCTCTGAGTATACTATAATGGAACTACCCTTTCAACTGGAAATTTTAACCTTTAGTGCATGTGTATCTTTTAAGCTCCAGATGTTGTCCAGAATGTTTGGTGTACTGCAACAAGTTGGCAGTCCATTCTAGTGCACTGGGACCCACCTGCCAAGTCCAATGGAGTGATTACACATTACCTCATAACATTTGAAAGGAATGCTACAAACATTTCTGCTTTTGATAAAGTGCATACATTCAGAGATCTGCTATCAAATATTTCCTACCAATTTAAAATAAAAGCTGCAACATCTGCTGGTGAAGGAAAAGAACAAATATGCAATGCCAGCACATTTCCAGAAAGAGGTAACTATTTTTTAAGTTAAAATTTTAGATGAATTTAAATGACAATTTAATATTTAGATCACTAATTCTGTTTTTATGTTAACTGTAGCATCCCAGTCCCTTCCTCAGTTAAGTACAACCACAGTTTATGTCTAATATCAGTTAATGAGAAATGGAGCTGGTTCTCCAACCTGTCTTGAAATACCATTGATTGTAGTCCCAAGGGATAGAGTTTATCATGGAATTGCTAGTGGAAAAAGTCAGTTGGATTTGGAAGTACAAATGAAGAGTTATGGTCTTCCTATGTTAAATCTGAGCTCTTATTTTATTTCTTCTGTATCACCCAGTCCTGGTATGCTCAAAAGCTAGATTGGCTGGTGACCTCACCTATCAAAGGCTATGTCTGCACGAGAAGCCTCCCCCAACAGAAGTCACTGTCAGAAGGGATTTCCCAGCAAAACTTCTGTCAACAGATTGCATCTACACATAAAAGCAGATTGAAAGACCAATCCTCTCTGTCAACAGAGAGCAGCCAGACTGCCCGGCTCTCTCTCGATAGAACGGCTGATCGGGAGCTCTGCAAACAGGGCTGCCTGATGAGCCAGAAGCCCTGCGTGTTGACAAAAGGGCTCCAGAGCAGCTACACAGCTATTTAGTCTGCGGAACACTGTTGAGAGAGGTTTTATACCTGAATGGGGAGAGGTATAATGCTGCCAGTGGATGTGCCATGTTTTGTTGACAAGCTGTTGACAAAGAGTATTTTGTGTGCAGATGCTCCATGTTTTTTCTCAACAAAAGCCCAGTGTTGCTGGAAAATGCCTCTTGTATAGAGAAAGCCAACTACAATTAGTGGCAAGGTTTTGTCTGAAATAGTAGTATTTCTGCTGGTGACATCCTTTGTTTTAACAGTAAGTGGTCAAAACTGCAGACTCACTCATTTGAAGTGTTACCATCCAAACTTTCCTTTCACTATTGTATATTTAATCATCAAGCTAGTTTTTCAGTGGTGCAACTTGTAGGAATGGGAGCATTAATTTGCATCTGCAGCCTTGAGAGGCATGAATATATCAAGAAACATATAAGTTCATTCTCAGGTGGAATGTGTTTTTCTTTCTCATCTCTAAAATAATAAGAGCTTATTTAAACACATAATATTAGTTCTTAGTTTGTCTCCGTTAATTGGAACTAGCTCTCTAATTTTCTTTTATAAATAAGAAGTTAGATAAGTATTATGACAATGTTATATCAGAAATTCTTGCTCTCAGTGGTAATAGGGATATATTTGGAAGTGTATTCTACCATATCATTTTTCATAAATTTGAAGTCAATATGATTATTCACATGCATACAAGGCATGCAGGGTTGGTATTCAGTTTAGGATCTGCATAAGTTCAGACTGAATATTAAAGAAGTAACATATAGTTTCTCCAACTCTGACAGTGCAAAAACATTTCTGGTAAGTGGCTTTCAAACTTTTAAGCAGACATAAGGTAAATACAAAAATCAGTGGAAAAATATATGTCCAATTTTTGGTAAACTTAAAAATTCCTCTTTATTTTGTCATCTTGTTGTATGGACCTGGGAACAATGCCTATTTTTACTTCATTTTGTGTGTTGGTTTCTTTGCAATAAAAATACCTAGGAAGAATTTGTAAGATGGGATGACATGAGGCAGATAGATAATTGGAGTTACAACGCAAAGAATACTGACTAAACAGTATTAATGATTCATTTAGATTCTCATTTGGCTGTACAGTTCAGCCATGCTTGTACATCTTTTTGTATGTTATTTGTAAACATTCTCATGTCTTTTGTTTTGAAAAATGTGTGTACTACAAAGGACTGTTGTATTCACATGAAAACAAGCATATTTGTATCTGAGGAAGAATATTTGCTATTTGTTACTTACTTTTCAGTAATTTTTGCTAGTTTTCATGTAAACAGTTCAGCTATCCAATCAGATAACTGACAGCACTTCCATGTGGCTTGGGGTGAATGATGCGTGAATGACGAATAATGAGTACTTGAATCAAACAGTTCGTAAACCACACAAAACCTAAAACTTGTATTTTCACACTATTTAGCAGATCTTTATGAACAATTAAAATATTGAACACATTGGGATTGCTACATAAATCATTCCCAAACAGAGTGAAGAGCTGTTAGGTAACTGAGCTATAGGTAATAAGGTTACCAAATTCACTTGGAAAATATAGTTTTAGAAAATATACATGTTCAACCAGCTCCCACTGAAGTCAGTAGAAATCTTTCCATTGTCTTCAATTGGATGATAACCTTGAAGAGAAAAGGGTTGCAGAACTAAGCCCTAAGCCTACAAAATATGGATTGTAGCTCAGACTTGTGTTGTTTAACATTTAACTGAAATTTTAGCACAAGGTCATATTTGTAATAAATTGGTTAGTAGCAGGAGACTATCGTCTTAACTGTGTGTTCACATGAATTGTTTTCTGATGAGTGCCTGCTAGGAATCAGAGATTCATGGTAGGGAATGGAAACAGTTTTATAGCTGTTGTCAGCTTTTTATTTATGGTGGGCTAAGATTAGTTACAGAGTACATGGCCAGCTCTGAGTCACTGACAATGCATTTATTTTTGACATAAAGTGAAATCAAATTTGGTTCAGTGTCTCATTGCATAGTGTCTGACCTTTAAGTTCCTTGCAAAGATTATTCGATTTTTTAAAAACACAAACATATTCATATCTGGACATAATTAAACATGGATCATGAAGATTAAATTTTTGAGATTAGTGTTTGGTGTCTAATGTTGCTCTGCTGGTATGGTAAATCACTTGTACCAGGGTAGAGTACATTATGACCTATAAAAATCTATGAACTTTGGGGTAGTTACATTACTTTGTGTTTAACTATTTTATATAGGATATGAATGATAATATAGAAAGATTTTATGACTGAATAACTATCTTTGAATTACGTCCAAGGAAAAATATATATTATGATTTCATTGGGGTTGGGTGAATTTTCAGAGGAAAAATCTGCCTTAAACTGGTAAGAAAATGTTCTCTAAAAGGATCTCTCTGTTTTAAAGCCATCCTTGTTTACCTAGATCTGTGTCTAATTTAGTCATTTGCAAATAAATGTTAAGCCTATTAAAGTACCATTTTAGTTCCAAGACATCGATCAATTAAATATAGAAACTGCTATTATGTTTCATTTGCAAATTTTGTATTTTATCATGGAATCATAGAATCGTAGAATTCTAGGGTTGCAAGGGACCTCGGGAGATCATCTAGTCCAGCCTTCCCCCTGCCTAAAGTAGGATCAACCCCACCTAAATCATCCCAGCCATGACTATGTTACGCTGGGACTTAAAACCTCTAGGGAGGGAGATTCCACCACCTCTCTTGGTAACACATTCCAGTCCTTCACCACCTTCCTGGTGAAATAGTTTTTCCTAATATCCAACCTACACCTCTCCCTCTATAACTTCACACCATTGCTCCTTGTTCTGTCATGTGTCGCCATAGAGAACAGTCTCTCTCCATCTTCTTTAGACCCTCCTTTCAGAAAGACTGCTATCAAATAAGCCCAGATCTCTCAGCCACTCCTCATAGGTCATATACTCCAGACCCCTAATAATTTTTGTTGCCACCCACTTCTATTTCTTCTTCAATTTCTTCCCTGTTTGTGAGCAGCTGATCAGGTTCCTGCAGCACTTGTATGAGGACGATATCCCAACATTCTCCAAAAACTTCCTGGATTGTTTGTGTACTGCTGTATTCGTCTCCCAACAAATGTCTGAGTGATTAAAATCTCCCATGAGAACCAGCACTTGTGATTTGGAAGGTTATCGTAGTTGTCTGATGAAATTCTCATCCACCTCATCTACCTGATCTGGTGGCCTACAGCAGACACCAAACACTATCTTGCCTCTGTTGCTTCCACTTCTAAGCTTAACCCAAAGGCACTCAGCTGTCTCTTCCCCCTCCATAAACTGGAGCTCTGAACACTCATATTGCTCTCTCACATAAATCACAACTCCTCTTCCTTTTCACCCCGCCTGTCCTTCCTGAACAGTTTATACCCTTCCATGACAGTGTTCCAGTTCTGTGAATTATCCCACCAACTCTCCGTTATTCCAATCACCTAATACTTCTTTCACTGTGCCAGGGACTCTAATTGCTCGTTTTTTTTCCAGGCTACTTACATTCATATGCAAACACCTTAGGTAATAATCTGATTGATCTACTTTCTTCTTTCAAACGAGTGGTCCTCCTTTGTTGTATCTTTTTCTTTCCCCACTTACCTCAGGGCGTGTATCGCTCCCCCTGATGAACGTATTTTAAAGCCCTCCTCACTAGGTTTGCAAGCCTGTCTCCAAAGATGTTCTTTCGTCTCTTTATCAGTTGGATCCCATCACTTCCCAGCAATCCTTACTCTCGAAACAGAATACCATGGTCGAAGAAACCAAATCCCTCTCTCTGACACCACCTGCGCAACTATGCATTTACTTCCATGATTCGACGATCTCTACCTGGACCCCTTCCTTCGACATGGAGGATGGATAAGAATACCACTTGCACTCCTCTTTGATCTTCGTTCCTGGAGTTACACAATCTGCAGTGATCCACTCAAGGTCATTCTTTGCTGTGTCATTGATTCCTAGATGGAGAAGTAGGAAGGGGTAAAAATCCGCAGGTTTGGTGATTTTTGGAAGTCTTTCTGTTACATCCTGGATTCTAGCTCCTAGTAAGCAGCAAACTTCATGAGATTCCAAGTCTGGATGGCAGATGGATGACTCAGTCCCTCTTAGGAGGGAGTCCCCAACCACCACCACGCATCTTCTTCTGTTGGGGCTGGTGGTTGTAGAACTGCCATGCCTAGGACTTCCCATCCCATGCTTTCCAGCCAGTGGGGTCTTCTTCTCATCCTTTCTCTGAGAGGTCTCTGCCATATCATTCTCCTCTATATCACCAGTGATGAGAGCTTGAAAGTGGTTGCTTACCTCTACAGGAATTGGAGATAACTGAATTGGCTTTCTTCTCCTGGAGGTTACATGCCTCCAGTTTTCTTCCTTGGTTTCTACTATCCTCATTGGTTGCTCAGCCTGTTGTGCCTGCAGTACGAAATGTTGCCTTCTATCGAGGAAGTCTTCACCTTCTCTAATGGACTGGAAGGTCGATATTCATGCCTCACGTCCTCTAATCTTTTCTTCCAAGATGGCAACCAGCTTGCACCTGGTACCTATGAAATCCCTTCTGTCTTCCGGGAGGTAAACAAACACAGCACATGCTCATATATGCGTGTGCGTGAAAGAAAACATATAATTTTCAGCATGAAGAAAAGACATAAAGTTACTTTGCCAGACTCTATTTTCATTGTTCTGGAGTGTGGTATGGTTTTCCTTACTGTCGTCTAGCATTATTGAATATCTATATTGTACTAACAGCAATGGTCCTCAACCAGGCCAGGCGCCCATTGTGCTAGTTACTGTTCATATATAGAATGTAAATGACAGGCCTTGCCCCCCAAAAGATTCTATACTTCCTTCTTCATGGATTCATAGATTCCAAGGCCAAATGGGCCATTGCGATCAGCTAGTCTGATGTCCTGTATACCACAGACAATAGGACTTCCCCCAAATAATTTCTTCAGATTGTTTGTTAGAAAAAACATCCACTCTTTATTTAAAAAACAGTGATGGAGAAGCCACCATATACCCTTTGCAAAGGTTTAATTATTGTCCCTAAACCCATGCTGATTGGTATTAATTATATTATTTTCATTTAATTCTTTATTAATCAAGTCTTATATTGAGTGGTCCATTATCTTGACCAAGATCAATATGTGACTTTATTTTTTCTTTTACCCAAGTCATATAATTTAACCTTGTAAAATATTTGTACATCATTCATTTTCTTCCAGGCTCCTGAAACTTCTCCAGTATTCCTAGACTTATGGAAAGTCAGCATTAATGGTCCAATGAGCTCTTCAGCCAGATCATTTAAAAAACTTCAATGTAAATTATCTGGACCTACTGGTTAAAAATGCCTACCTTTAACAGTTATTATTTAACAACTTCCTGATAATAGGAGGAAAAATATGATTTGTGATATATCAGTCTAGAATAGAGCACCCACATTTGAGGCGAAAGGGTGTCTGTGTCCCTTGCTGCCTCATTAAACAAGGGCAGGATTTGTCTCATAATGAAGAAAATACTCAATCACTCACTGCTGCCAATTGCCATATAAGATATAAAGCATTCAGATAATTGCAGAATGAGATCGTGATTCAGTGATATCTAAGAGTTCCCTCTGTTACAGAAGCCTATTTGATTCCCATACTTACATGTGCTGAGAACATTATTGTTATTATTATCAGTAGTAGTAGTAGTAGTAGTAGTAGTAGACTCATCCATTATCAGATGTGTTTAACTACAAGATAAACTTACTGGATTCTAAACTGCTTGTTCACTTGACCTCACAAACATGATAAACTCTGCTGCTACAGCTTTAGATTTTCTTTTTATTATGGGTGGTCAAAATAAGTTTGATGATTCTTTTCTTTTAAGCAGATAAACCAAAAGCAGTAGAGAATCTTAGAGTACCAATTAGTCATTAGGGAATGCTCCTGTTTCTTCCTCTCCGTGTATTTTTCTCAGGCCTCTCCTACTATATTTTTCAGTGAGTCTCTCATATGAAGGGTCTGATCCTTCTCTTATGATATATTCCAGTTGACTTCAGTGGAAATATTATTAGGCCTATAGGGCTACACTTTCAAGTTCTCAGAAACCAACATTCAAACCAGGTTTTCCTTAGCTCACCTCTTACTTAGGCACCTACACAAGCCTCAGCTTCCCAAAGAGCATAGTGCCCAATGGGTTGAGGACTTTCCAAAACGTGACCCCTGCTGTGGGGGTTGAACTATTTTCAAAATCTTGTCTATAATATTGGATCAGTGACCAAATCATTGGAAAAATAAAAGTTAACATTTGTTATGTTTTTATGTCATGAATTAGTATCTTGTCCAAAAAGAAAGATATGCTCATTTAGTGACAGATTGTGATGCCTTACTCACGTTGAAAGAAACATTATATCATGAGTAATCCAAATTAAATCTAGTACAGATTGAACCTCCCTAATCCAAAACTCTCTCAGCCAGCAACATCCTTAATTCAGCATGGTTTTAGTTAGCTGGAGAACCACTTATCACGGGTGTGGCCAAGATTCCCATGGTCCCGTAAAGTTTGTTTCCAGCCACCAGTCCTGGCTCTCGATGCTCTGTTTTGTTTTTTAGCTCTAATTTACACCTAAATATCTTCTAAGAGCCCAGTAAGCCATGGAAGTATTAATAATGCTTCTGGACAATACTAACCTCCTGTAATCTGGCAAATTCTCTTGTTTGGCACCGGTCAGGTCCCAAAGGTATCAGGTTAGAGAGGTTCAACATGTGGAACAACCTTGAGAGTAAAGTACTGTTCAGTGTAAGCAGAAGTACCACGATCTGGCTCTTAACAATTCTCCATGAAATGTAATTTTATGAATACAAAAACCTCCAAATATTTATTTTCTGAATGTCCTTTTTTGTGCATGCTTCTATTCCAGGTTCTTCACTGCAGATCTTTTGATGCTCTTAATACTGCACAGCAGATTTATAGGCTGCCATTATTCTTTAAAAGCAAACTCCCTGCTAAAGACAGCTGTCCTGAAAGACAATTTCTTTTCATTAATATAGTTAGGAATGAGGTCATATCATATTACTTTTTTGCTTTTCCCGTCCTGCACAGCTGCAGCTATTTCTTTCTGCAACCTCCACAGTTAGAGTCATCTTCTTTCCTTTCTCAGCAGATTGATTTTTTTTTGTCCTTTACTGCCCAAGTGTCAACTTCTCCATCATGATGAGTAGAATTTTTGCTGCAAAACTCACCTGTCTGTCTGTCTCTCTCTTTTTTTGGCTTAGCTTTGTATGCCAATTCCATCAGCCCAGTTTCTGTGCCTGCCACACTGTTAATGTTTGATTCAAATTCATGTGCAGGTTGCTTCAGGAATTTGCTTCCATTTAGGGTCTTAGATAAAAGCTTCACCTGAAAGTTGTCAAAGGCTTTGGGGCTCCTGATCACCATCAAAGCCAGGTGAGAGTAAGGAATTTAAGGGACTTGGTGCTTGCTTCTGAAGTTTGACCTCCTTTAAACACCACTACGTAAACTTGGAAATTCCTCCTCCTTGCATTAGTGCAGATATTGAGTTCACTCGTGCTCCACAATGAACTCCTCTGGCATAGATGATGGAACCAGGGATGCTGGGAGTGCTGCTTAAAGTGGTTCTTTTATATAGAGGGTTTACATTTGTATTTAATGGCTCTCAGCACTCCTACTATAAAAATTGTTCCAGCACTCTGTCCTCTGTTTCAGTTCTGAATTCAAATGCTAAATAGAATGAAAACAAAATCTTTCATATTTTAGACTGTGCTGTACTTCTTATTCTGTTATAATGAATAAAATGTAATCAGCAAAGTATATTTTATGAGGCAAGTACTTGAAAAAACTGATCATGTTAGAATGAGTCTTACGATGTTTTGGTGGTGGGGGTTAGACATCTGATTAGCATCAAAGGTCTAACCAGCTGGTCAGAATTCAACTCTGGACAGTTACTGTCCTATTGTATACCAATACAACTAACTAACATCCTTTTCTTGCTTTTTATTTATACAGTGTCTTTCTGAAGGCCAGTGAAGGTTAAAACAATTACATTTAGATGTGTATTAAAACAGAAATATGTCTTTGGGGATAAATATGCAGACCTTTGTTCCTGCTCTGATGAAAGCATCAGCTCATAAAGGATAAGTCCTGAATAATACAATTTATTATCTGAAGTACTTTTATTATGAACATTTATCACTTCATAGTTGAATCATGTTTGGAAATTTTAAACAAGCTGTATGATTATTTTAGGAGGCATGGAATGTTTTTTTCAAATTAGTACCATCTGTGGATACAACAAGGTTGGAGAATTTTAGTCATTCTTGAAGAATGGAAATCTGATTCTCCATGCTAAAGTAACTATAATCCTGTTTGTATCTGTAACCCAATAGCATAGTTGTCTTGAAGTTGCCTAGCTGAATATGCAGTTTATCAAAGCAGAAGGCAGTGTATGATGGTGTACCACTGCTGATCACTTGTAATTACCCTCCAAGTTCCTGCATTCTTCTTTTGCTGCACAGGGGATTTAACATCTTTTCATTTATTATGAACAAAAAGGACATGTATATGTGATTTGACCATTTACAAGTATGTGATGAATTAAAATGAAAATTAAAATGTTAAACTAGCATTTAAGTATCCAATTCCATTTTAATCAATTGTTTAGGCATTGCAGCATGAAACAGTATTTTCTGCTGTCTTACGCTATATTTGATGGCGCAGAAACAAAATATATTTTCTATTGATCCAGTCCCTTACTAAATTCAAAATGTGATTAAGTAAAAATGAAAGACACTATATAACAGTAGAAGAGTATCTATCTACTTTCATGTGTATCTAAGGTTCTTACCACCCTTGATAACTGAAAGGACTTATTCCATCACAGAGGCAAGTTTTGATCTATTGTTATTAGGACAAGGCCTAATGTATTCATGGAAATATGTTTTAATTTGTAGTTCACTGACTCCATGAAGTGTCTTTTTCATTATTATGTTACTGCACTTATGCTTCTAGGGCATCATCCCTGCACCGGGGGGGTCAGCAATCTTTCTGAGACAGAGTGCCAAAATTTGACCTTTTGACCTCTATGTATGGTTTGAGTGTTGGTGCTCCTTTTGGAAGTCACTAATAGTCCTGCTTGCAACAGCTTCATTAATAAATACGTGAAGATACAGAGCTTTACTGTTTAGGTGGTGGTTGGTAGCATTAGCTAGTCTTTTGTTAAGCCACAGGCGGCATGGCTTTTGAGCAAGCTCCCTGCTGCATGGGTGTGGAGGGGTGGGGCTGAGCTCCCACTTTGCGTGCCGATGAAAATTGGCTCCCGTGCCACTCTTGTTACCTGTGCCAGGGGGTTGCTGACCTATGCCCTACACCTTTCAGGCTGTGCAGCATACTCATTTCCACAACTGCTGGCTGAAATATAAAGGGGCTGTGTGGGGCCATAGGTTTCTCTTTGCCTCTGCCCTCCACACTAACACTTTGTTACTATTCTCCCCTCCTTGTTAGACATGCAGGAACTGCAATTGTCGTTTGCTGCTCTCTGTCTCTCTCACAGAGATAGAGAACTTCTAGTCCTCATAGTCATGGAGAAAAGCTTGAATTTAAAAAAAAATGTGGATTTTAAACTAATCTCATGATTTTGAGGGCCTGACCCTGAGTTTTGAATATTTAAACATAGCAATATTGCAATCCTGAAAGCAACTGATTTGGATTCATTTTCAAAGTGAGACTTAGCAACAGCTATTTTATTCAAGCTATTTTATCCCCCCCCCCACCAAATCCATTCCTATAGTTATAATTTTAGTAACTGAACAAGCCAGACATCATTTCCAGTGTAATAATTTTCCTTCAAAAATACGACTCTCATTTAAAAAAAACCATGCAGCACCTCATTAGGCGAATTCTCCCAGAGGCAACTTCAAAGCAAAATTTTTTGTAGCAAAATTTTGGGGAGTAAGGGCACTTCTAAGTTGCGCAGGTACTTCAAAGTGCCGGCGGCTACACCCATGTTGGCACTTCGAAGTTTGCAACTTCAAAGTTGCCGCGGGGAGAATTAGCCTAACGAGGTGCTGCATATTCATCACAGCACTGCATTAGTATTCTCCGTTCAGGCTGATTACCATGCCCCCTTCGAAGAAGACACGGCCTTAGTGTGTAATAAACATAAAATATTCCATGTACCGTTCTCCTGTGAACATCCTACGTTGCTTATCTTCTGCTGTTTTTTTTTCTAAATGGGAAAATATTAGGATTGCACCTGTAACACATGTATGTAGTTCTCTGTCTGATTTGTTATGTTGTGCTGTAAACTGTTTTTCTCCTCAGTAAGCAACAGAGAGAAGAATATAAAACCTTAATGTTGATTCGGTGGAGTATTATAGTATTTCCAGGCAATGTTTCTCTCAGAAGATTCTTTGCTTCCATGAAATTTCTTACTTTTCTCGTGTTAAAGTAGGATAAAATTCCCCATAAAAGTCTGTGGAAAAACTCTCATTCACTTCAGTGCACCAGGATTTTGATGATAGTAATTAATGATACAGCACTAAATTACTCCTGTACAAAGATTAAATAAGAAAACTAGCATGGCTAGGAAATTATTTTTGTTTAAAGGCTTGTTGGCTAGAATGACCACACTGCACTTTTAAACTGCTGGGGGTTATTTGGCTGGCTGGCTAACTGAAGGGAGTGGTGCTTTATGTCTGGGAAGTGTGGGGTGAGGGGATGCAGAAGGAAGGTTTGGCCAAAAGTCTTCAGGAATCAGCTGCAATCTCCTGGTGACTATTAAAGGCAACTGGGGAGATGTTAAGTGGCTGAAGTCCGATTGGTAGCACAGCAGAGCTAAGGTAACTCCTCACTTACCATGGCTGTGCACGGCCCCCAGAAGCAGCCGGCATATTCAGCTCCTAGGCACAGGGCCAGGCAGGGGGGTCTCTGCATGCTGCCTTCACCCCAGGCACCAACTTTACTGTTCCTGTTCACCAGGAATCAGAGTGAAAGTGAGCCTGTGCCCCTTGCCACTCCCATACCCCCAAACCTGAGCCCTCTCCTGCACCCAAAATGCCTCCCCAAGCTAGCACTCCCTCCGGCACCCAACCCCCACCCCACCGCAGGCTCAGCCCAAAGCCACCTCACATATTTCAAAGCTTTCAGCCCCACCACCCCCGACCAGACCCTCCACCCCCTTGTGCAGCCCAACCCTCTGCCCCAGTCCAGTGAAAGTGAGTAAGGGTGGTGGACAGCAAACAATGGAGGGAGGCGGGTGGAGTGAGCAGGGGTGGTATCTCAGGCAAGGGGTCAGGGCAAGCGCATTCAGGTTTGTTCAACCCACTTGGCAACCCTGGGAGGGAGATGAAAATTGCTGCAGAAGTGTCTGCACAATTGCTGAATCATCCCCTGGCAATGCAGGGCTTAAAAGGCTCTGTGCTGCGTCTGAAACCTCCCATTTACATGCAGTAGGCTGACACAGGAGCCACTCACCTTCCCCATTAGTGGTAAAAGACCAGGCTTAGTCAAGATCAGCTGTGGGCATTACACTGGCCACCCTATTTTTTTAGGTAACGTGGGATGGAATTTTTCTCTTTCTATCACATTGGCTTGTGTGCAGTTGGGGTGGTTTTTTGCCTTGCCACCTGTTCCTGCTTGATAAGAAGGGCAGTAAGGTATAGTCACAAGTCACTGTTCCAGTGCAGTGTGGATGTCCAGTGCAGGTATTCCATACCAGGGATAGGCAGCGACCAGGTAAATGGCTTGGGAAGTAGTAGTAGTAGCAGCATTCTTCAGTCAACGTAGACTATGGATCGCACCCTTCGTAGTTCCGTTCAGCATCCTCATTTGCAGTGTCGGCTGTGACTGCGAAGACCCACACGAGAGTGACAGTCCTTGCTGCATCTGATGCATATGTAATGGGTGTCTGGCAGGTCCTTGCTGTGCTTTCTGTGGGCTTGCTTCTCCTTTGCTAGCTGTCTGATCCTTAACTCACCCTTCTGAAGGCCCTTGTATAGTTCCTGCCTCCATCTGCTGCAATTATCTGCCAGCTCCTCCCAGCTGTCTGGCTTGATGTCTACTTCCCTGAGGTCTCTCTTGCAAACATCTTTGTAGCGCAACTGGGGACGTCCGGGAGGTCTTTTGCCAGAGGCTAGCTCACCATACAGGATGTCTTTTGGGATCCTTCCATCGTTCATCCTGTGGACGTGGCCAAGCCAGCGGAGCCGCCACTGCCTGAGGAGGGTGTGCATAGTTGGGATTCCAGCTTGCTCAAGGACGGTAGTGTTGGACACTCTGTCCTTCCACGACATTCCAAGGATGCGCCTGAGGCAGCACAAGTGGAAGACGTTCAGCCTCTTTTCCTGGCGGGTGTACAGGGTCCAAGTCTCGCTGCCGTAAAGGAGGGTGCTGAGGATGCAGGCTCTGTAGACTTGCATTTTGGTGTGAGTGTACAGCTTGTTGTTTTTCCACACTCTCTCGCTGAGTCTGGACAGAGTTGTGGCTGCTTTACCAATCCTCCTATTTAGCTCAGTCTCCAAGGACAGGATGTCAGTGATGGTGGACCCGAGGTAAACGAACTCGTGGACGACCTCTAACGTATAGTTGTCAATGCTGATTGATGGAGAATCAGCAACATCCTGAGCAAGTACATTTGTCTTCTTTAGGCTGATGGACAGCCCAAAGTCCTTGCATGCTTTGGAGGACCGATCCAGCAGCTTCTGAAGCTGGTCCTCTGTGTGTGACATGACAGCAGCGTCATCTGCAAACAGCATCTCTCTGATGAGGACTTCCCGCACCTTAGATTTAGTTTTCAGCCTTGCAAGATTAAACAGTTTCCCATCAGAACTTGTGTGCAAAAAGATGCCCTCTGTTGAAGATCCAAAGGCGTGTTTAAGGAGGAGTGCGAAGAAGATCCCGAACAATGTCGGAGCAAGGACACATCCTTGTTTGACGCCGCTCCTGACGCGGAAAGCATCCGATAATGTGCCATCATATTGGACAGTTCCTCTCATGTCTTCGTGGAAAGACTGGATTATCTTGAGTAACCGTGGAGGACAACCTATCTTGTGGAGTAGTTTGAACAGTCCATCCCTGCTGACCAAGTCGAAAGCTTTGGTTAGGTCGATGAAGGCAACATAGAGTGGCTTCCTCTGCTCCCTGCATTTCTCCTGCAGCTGCCTCAGAGAGGAGACCATGTCGACGGTAGATCTCTCTGCACGGAATCCACACAATGATTCAGGATACACCCTCTCAGCAATCTTCTGGAGTCTGTCAAGGATGACGCGAGCGAATAGTTTACCAGTGATGCTTAGGAGGGAGATTCCAAGGTAGTTGTTGCAGTCGCTTCTGTCTCCTTTGTTCTTATACAAGGTTACGATGTTAGCGTCGCGCATGTCCTGTGGAACCTCTCCCTCTCTCCAGCACAGGCACAGTAGCTCATGTAGGGGTTCCAGGAGAGTGTCTGTGGCACACTTGATAACCTCTGGTGGTATACCATCCTGGCCCGGGGCCTTTCCTACTGCAATGTTGTCAATGGCTTTCTGTAGTTCATCCACTGTTGGTTCCTGATCCAGTTCGTCCATTACTGTTAGGAGTTTGACAGCATCGAGGGCTGAGTCAACCACAATGTTCTCGCATGAGTACAGCTCGGAGTAGTGCTCGACCCAGCGCTGCATCTGTTTGGCTTTGTCAGTGATGACTTCACCAGATTTGGATTTCAGAGGTACCATCTTGTTCTGGGTGGGTCCTAATGCCCTCTTGATGCTCTCGTACATTCCCCTGAGGTTACCAAAGTCAGCACTGGTCTGGATGCTGCTGCATAGCTCGAGCGAGTAGTTGTTGGTGCAGTGCCTGGCCATCTGCTGTACTGTTTGTCTGGCTGCTCTGAGTGCTTGCAGGGTATTCTGGCTTGGTGAACGTTTGTACTCCATGAGCGCAGCACACTTTTTTCGATGGCTGGAATCATCTCATCAGAGTTAGCTTCGAACCAGTCATTTGTGTTTCTAGCCCTTCTTCCAAACACCAGCAAGGCTGTGTTGTACATTGTATCCCTCAGATGCTGCCTTCTGGATGTCATATCAGCACCCCCAGGGTTGCTGCGCAGATTCTCCTCGAGGGTCGCTCTGAACTTTTCAGCTCTCTCTGAGTTAGCCATCTTTCTGGCATCGATGCGGGGCCTTCCAGTTGGTTTAGAGCGGTGCAGCTTCTTGGGAATCACCTTGAGTTTGGAGCAAACTAACGAGTGATCTGAAAGGACTTTGTTAAAAGACTGAATGGGGAAGGATGATTGTGGTTGTGAACACCTGTGATTAGTATGGCAGGGAGCCAACCCTCCCATTCTTAGAGCCCCCCTTAACCCTGCTATAAAGCAGGTGGGTGGTAAAGTCCCAGTCAGGGGGCCAACAGACTTGCTGGGCCCCTTGGCAAGGTGGGGAGGGCCATGCTGGTAGCAGCCAGCCTGTAGTGCCATCCAGAACAAGCTGTGCCACATGTCCCCACCCCCAGCAGACTTCAGAGTCTCCTGGAACATACGGTGTAGAGCTCCAGGGATCAATTTACAGTTTACAGTAGCAATGGAGGTGTCTGGGACTCCTGAGCCCTTTGATATCACCAGGCCCAAGGGCAATTGTCCTATTTACCCCCTCCATTCACAGAAGTATAAAAAGGACCTAAAAAGTTACCTAAGTAAAAGTGCAGGTGATTTCTGGGGTGGAGGCGGGAATATGCAATGTACTTAAGTACAAGTTACCAGTGTCCCTCTGGAAAACTATTTGAGAAAAAGCACACGCGCATGCCTGTGCGCACATACACACACACAGACACGCGCGTCACATCTAGATTGTACTGAAGTATCCAGAAGTGAAAGCAGCCATACTTTTACTCAAGTAACAGTTGGGGTACTTTTGCCGCCTCTCCCCACTCCTCCATCAATGTTGGGCCCGGTCCCAGTGAAGTCTTTCCTGGAGGGACCTTCATGAAAAGGAGGAGAAACCAGAAAAATCTCCTTGGGTAATTACAGAATAAATATTGTGTTACCTGCACTGTACACTCTTATCTGCAGAGTAACCCCAGGTATCTAATAGTAAAATTGTGGCCTGATTAAATCCATGTCACATGTCTCCTGTCCTTTTTTTTGTATAGTCAGACAATTGGTGTTTCCACTTTCCTGGGACCTGTTTCTTAATATTCTTGTGCTGCCACTCCCCTCCCATTCTGTCAAGATTTTATTCTTGCAAGTCATTCCAAAATATTCAGATATAGGTTTGTAACACTAGGAAATCATAACAAAAAGTGAACTCCCAGAGACAAAAGTTTCAGATATGCTCAAAGGTCTGCGAAAGCCACTGGAATTTTTTCCAGAAAGAATATCCTGAGATTTTTCTCCTTTATTTAAATATCCATGTTGCTTAGTTATCGGTGTTAGGATAGTTAAAGGATTTTTGTTTTACTTTTACCACTAATGTTTTTTCCCTGAGGATTTCAAAACAATAAGGTAGTTACAGGGAAGAATTTTTGAGGAGATTTCTCTTTTCAGTTTCTGCTACTGATGAATGCTAGTACTGTATTATAGATAATCTTTGAGATAATATTAGCTTGGTGTCTGACTACATGATCCTATACAAAACCATATGTCTTATATCCAGTCTGAGAGATCTGACAAGTCCACTGTGGGCTTAACAGAGATGTGACATCCTCTTGTGTAAATACACATTCATATGTACACATATAGATGTGTGAATAGATGGCAAAAGATTTACAAACTTTCTTTCTTACATTGAATTTTCCTGTTACTGAGTTTTTGTTTTTAATTTCTATTATTTCTTGTTTGTTGAACAGCACTGAATTTTGGAAAACTGAGCCTACTCAGTGTATTCATACGTATACTGTTATGTGTTTAAATGCTCAAATGTTAAATAACAAGCGTATGAAGCCTTGAAATTTTGTCTGAGGATTGCATTACTAAGACTGTGGGCCACAATTCAAGATTTCCAAGTGGGAGTAGAGGAATCCCAGTTAGCAATAGCAGTAAAAGATGCTGAGGTTAGGCCAAAAATAACTTCATTTATATTCTCTCCCCAAGAGGAGGAATGGTCCCAGTATAGCAAGAGCCATACCTCTCCTCCTAGCTGCATTTGTGTGCCACACTCAGATGTATTTTTCTTTAATCCAGAACTATACTAAATGTGGGTGCCATATGTAAGTATATATAGAGCTGGGTTTTTCTCTCATGTTCACTGGAGTGTGACTGCATTTATATCGGTCGAATTACTCCTTACAACAATGTAAATCGGGGAGAATCAGGCTTCTAAGGTGCAGTATATTTAGCAAGAGTTTGGGCAAAATCTGAACTGATCATATGAAACTGTATTCTGTATTCATTAGACATGTTTATTAAAAACAATTTTTTAACTATGGATAAATTAAAGGTAGTTAAGACTCCTTGTCATTCAAGGTAAGATATCTTATGTTAAATTAAAATTTTATTTTAATTTTCTAGTCCCCAGTGCTCCCAAGGATGTGGCTTTTTCTAACATTCAAGCAACAAGTGTGACTTTGCGATGGAGAGCACCAGATACTGTCTTTGGCTATTTTCAAAACTACAAGATTACTACACAGCTACAAGCCATCCACTGCGGTGACTGGGAACATGAAGAATGTATTGAATATGAGAAGGATCACTATTCCTATGAAACCAGCATGGATGACTATATAGAGAAGACTATATATGAATTAAAAAAATTCAGATGGTATAGGTTTAAAGTTGCTGCTAGTACAAATGCTGGTTATGGCAACACTTCACCTTGGATTTCTATGCAAACTCTGCCTGGCTGTAAGTAAGGATAAGTGTCATACCTTGTATTTCTATACTGAAAGTGAGTCCAGCTAGACATACAAATGTAGTCAGAGGTGATGATCTTTCTTCCAAAAGCTTTCTCAATGGTGAAGCAGTGAAGAATTTGTTGTGATGTTGTGGCTTTAATGTATTTACCTTAGTGTTTTCAAACAATATTTATTCATAGCTAAAGTAATTCAGGACTGAAGAGCCTGTTCAGTGCCAGGATGTATCTTACTACTTACAGAATGGCAATTTAATTTCTCACTCAAAGTCCTCCACAGACATGTCTGATTTTTTCAGTTTCCATTTGCATTTTTAGGTAAGCGGTATGGGGCCGTTTACAGCACACATGTTTTAAAACAATCACAAGTTTAAAATTTTATTTATTTTACTAGTCTAATGGCACTTTTAGTAGGGGGAGAACAAAGGACAAGAATAAAGAATAAAGAGCAGCTGAGAAGCTAGATTTCTTGTCAATATCATATACTTTAAATATCATGTAAAAACTCTTACAAGTTCTTTACAAGAGACACCTGCAGATTTTGGGTTATAACTAGTTTTTTCAGACAGATGTTCTTCTAAACAACATTGTAGAAAAAAAGACAAATATTTTTGTTCGAGGAAGATATGAGGGTTGTATAGGACTGGTATTGGGATATATAGTCTGTTGCATCTTGGTTGCTGATTTAAATCCAGCTCAGGTCAGTGGTATAATTTTTATAGCTGTTTTTAGTCTGTGTGAAATGAGTTAATTTCGGTACTGTTTTTAAGGGACTGTCTACATCACAAAACAATACCAGAATTAGAAGTCTTAGCAGAGGTTCTGAGAACTTAACTAGCTATGGAAAGAGGATTTCTCAATCACTTCTTTATCTATTCTAGTCGTATTTTTATAGCATGACCATCATCATGGTTTCTGAATGCAGAGAACTTTTATATGGTACTTCACAAATTATTAACCTGATCAATTCAACATACAAACCCTCAACAGGGGAAATTGTTCACAATGGTGTCTTGACAGAATCTTTCATCAGACTGTCAGGAGTGTGAGAAAGATGTCTTTTGTCACTTTTCCTGTTGTTGATCACAATGGACTGGATTATGAGCAGGGCAACAGATGGCCATGAACAGGGCATTTAGTGGACACTTTTCAAACAGCTAGAGGACATTGATTTTGCTGATGATGTAACCATACTTTTCACACCAACATGAAAACATGGAAGAAAAGGTTGCAACACTAGACAAAACTGCCTCAATGACTAGACAGAATATTAATAAGGGAAAGACTAAGACAATAAGGATCTGCCAGTCCAACAACAAAACCAGTCCTTGCCAGTGGACTGGGAGGGGATGACCTGGAAGATGTGGAGCAGTTTACCTTCTCGACCTGGGGAGTAATATGGGCACAGACAGAGGAACAGACAAGGATATCAATGCCAGGATAGGGAAAGCAACAGTTGCATTGAAGGCTCTCCATTCCTTATGAAGTTCACAAATAACATCTGTGAAGAAGAAACTGCAGATCTTCAACAAATGTGAAGAGTGTGCTCTTGTATGGATGCGAGACCTGTCATACTAAAAAGTCTTCAAATTACAGGCTACAGACATTCATAAACAGATGCTTGAGGTACATCCTTCACATCAACTTGCAAGACTTTGTCACAGATAAGGAGCTTTGGAACAAAGTAGGACAACAACTACTTGACATTCAAATCAAGAGAAGAAAGTGAGGATGGCTAGACCACCCTCTCAGGAAACCATCATCCAGCATAATCCGTCAAGCTCTCACATGGAACCCAGAAGGAAAACACAAGGAAGGAAGACCTTGGACAGTGTGGAGAAGATCTAGTGAGACTGAAAGGACAACAACTGGGGTACTCCTAGAGTCAGCTAGAAGTTTTGTCCTGAGACAGAGTGAAGTGGAGGAGACTTGCAAATGACCTGTGCTGCACCCAGAGTACAAGGGTTTAAGTCAAGTCAAGTCATCAGGTAATACCGCTGCACCCTCACACATACCAGTAAATTTGCACGCTTGTGAGGTAAGATGGGAAACTGAGGAACAGAGCGACTGAACAACTTGTTTGAGGTCACACAGAAAATCTGTAGAGAAGAAGAAAACCAAACCTAAGTCTGCCATATCTCAGATAAGCACCTGAATGACCATCTTTTCTCTCTGCATGTGTAAAGTTAAGCAAGTACACAAGTAAAATAAATAGGCAGGATCAGGGCCTAAGTGTGCACTCTACGTTATATATGCAACTGTTTATACATACACAGACATAAGAGGCAAAGCAATGAAAGTGGCATATTATAATACTTCAGCTGCTGGCTTCTATTTCCCGTACACTGTCCTGTTTCCACAGACACCAGATCAACAAAAATAAAGAGCCATATTTTGCAGTTATTTTTAAGTACAACTCACCTTGATTTTAATGGAAAATTCTTCCTATAAATTGAAGGCTTAATATAGTTCAAGATAAAGAAGTTAAAGCTTTTTTCAAAATCAAACGTACAACTTATGTTTCTACAGAAACTGGGTAGGAAAAGTTACTGGCAGTTAACAAGTCTGAAATAAATTTCTCATTTACGGATCTCAGCTTCTGTCTGCCTGCCGAGAAATGCAATTCTTAAAACAACTGCTCAGTTTAGGACACTTTTAGTTTCAAAGAGTGGGATGGGGAAGAAGATTTAAAATAAAAAATCTTGAGAAAATATGTTTTAGATTCTTCAATGCCAGGATGCAATGATTTGAGGAACTGTTAACTTGCCGACCTATTCCAGCTAATAAGATTAACATGGAAGTTATAGATGGAAGAAAAGACCTGTTAGACTTCCCAGTAATGAATGAATTCAACAATATAAGATTAAATTGTACATTTTTGGGAACTGTTGGGAGTTATTTCACCCTTACAATCCAGTTAAACAAATATAATATTGACTTGGATCTGTCAACATTCTGAACTGGTGCTGAATAATTGTCATTACCTGTGGAATTTTTTGGACAGGCTTTTATAGTCTGTGCAGCCAGCTATCATAAGAAACCCTAGTTATGAATTGGAAGTTTATCAAAAGTATTCAAGATGGAAATATAGATAGGGTGACCATGCTTCCCGTTTTCGGTGGAACAGCCCCGTATTTTGGACACTATTCTGGCATCCTGATTTATTTTGCAAAAGGGGCAAATTGCCCTGTATTTTACAGTGGTTCACCTGCTTCCCCCACCTGGGGGATCTGGGAGCTGGGAGCCAGACCAGGCAGTGGCTCAGCTGCTGCCTGGATTGCCCCAGCAGGGACTGGAGCTGAACCAGGGCCACAGGGGTTGGAGTGGGAACCGCGGGGTGTGTGTGTGAACCAGGGCTTCAGTGGGGTTTTATCTGGGGCCTGGGCAGTGGCGGTGGGGGTTGGAGCAGGAGCCAGGATTGGAAACAGAACTGTGGGGGGTTGAGTGGGGCTGCTGGAGCTGGAGCCAGAGTTACCAGGGGTTGAGCCAGGCTGCAGATGTTGAAGTGGGAGCTTGGGCGGTGGGGGGATGGGAGGTTGGCGTGGGGCTGCTGGAGCCAGGGCCGTCGGGGGGATGAGCCGGGATGTGGAGGTTGGAGCAGGAGCCAGGGTGGGGGAGGAAGGAGGCTGTGTGGGGCTGCTGGAGCTGGGGCCGGTGGCCGGTGCTGGAGCTGGAGCTGGAGCCTCAGCCACAGGGAAGCTGAGCAGGGGGGTGAACCATGGCCACAGAAGTGCTGGAGCCAGAGCTGCCTGGCTTCTCCCGGCTGGGGCAGCTGGGAGCTGGAGCTGTGTGGTGGTGCGGGCTGCCACCCACAGCTCAGGGAAGCCAGGAGCTTTGCTGGTGGGGCGGCAGCGCTGTTTCCGGTGTCCCAGATAGGGTGACTATACATCCCATTTTGTCCAAGATGGGGGTCATTCCCCATGTCCCATATTTGGCTGGGGGACATATGGTCACCCTAAATATAGGGCCAAATGCTAATGTCACTGACTTCCATTCAGCTGTAATAAGGGACAGTAGGTTTTGTGTAACTAACTTGTCCATACAAGTTACCCTACTTATAGACAGGAAATCAAACGGAACATTCAGTGTAGGGATAATATATGTCTTTTTATTTTGCCTGTTACAGATGACCTAACATGATTCTTTTCTGCCTCTAGCAATAGTAAAACTATGTTGCTGTCCCTTACATATAGAATAAAAGATATAGCTATGTCTAAACTATTGCCTGGAAAAATTGTATGGTTGTGCTTTCAAAAGAACAGATAGTCGAATAATTAGTACTCTCATTTAATCCAAAAAGTGGAACTATGTAATCAAGCACACAACTATGGGACTACATCGTTGATTCAGTAGCTTCCTTGGCACGAAAGGCAACAGAAAAACAAAGGGAACAAAAAAATCCAGCAACATCAGTCAGTCAAAATATGGACAGTCTATAGCTGGTTATAAAACAGCCACAAACGTACCTGAACATTTTCAAAAAATGGTAATTTTTCCACTAATCCTTCTCTGTAGAAAGCTGTGAGGTCTTTGGCCAGTGCTTGATAGTTACGGAAAGCACTGATTGATGTAGCAGAAGAACTTCCTCTGAGGTTGTCAAGCCGCATTCAGGCAACTGCCCTACCCTGCTCCAAGGACAGGGTCTGTGACACTGTCCAGCCTGACAGTATAGGATTCTGTTTACATGGGCAATGACATCACTGAGCATGAGCAGTAGTCTCTCTGCCATTCATCAAGTTCTCCCTGGCTTAATGGCAATCATCTGAGGAGAAAATGAACAGGCCATGTCAAAAACAGTTATCCACCTGGCAGTGGAGACAAGGCCCCTCAGAGCTAAGGTGGATCTGTGGAACAGACATGTCTCCTGCTACCTCAGTCCAATCCTATAGCTCCTGCCAGCTTGGCATTTTTTGTACTTAAAAATGTTTAAGGAATCTTTATTCAGTTCCACTTTCACTACTTTGCCAGGGATTCTTCAGTCCCCACTATGTAATAATGTCAATAGCAGTCCCTGTATACCAGCAATGAGAGGGTGGTTCAGGGTGCACCATAAGGCTAGTTAGGGAAACTGCACACAACAGGTGTGGATCTCCTCCTCTTTCCTTATTGGGAATCAAGCTGAATCAAGCATCTTCTGTGTGAGTCTGCTGATGCACAGCCAGGGAAAACAACTTTATGGAGCTAAGGGCATCTCACTGCTATGTGGAATAGCTGGAGATTTAACCCATAGAAGTCAATTAGAGTTGTCTGGGCACATCTGCGAGCGGGTTTTAACCCAGTGCTGCTGGTTTTCAAGCAAAAGCTCTATAAGATGTTGTTCTTCAGGAATAGTAAGAGAGAGATAGTGCAAAGTAAACTTGCCTGTGAAATACCACTCAAAGGATCTTTCTTGGAAGAGGGGAAAGTGATCAAAAGTAGCCAACATGGATTCATCAGGGGCAAGTCCTGCCTGACCAATCTGATTAGCTTCTATGATGAGGTATCAAGCTCTGTGGACATGAGGAAGTCAGTGGATGTGATATACCTTGACTTCAGCAATGCTTTTGTTACGGTCTCCCACAACATTCTTGTCCATAAGTTAAGGAAATATGGATTGGATCCTTGGACTATAAGATGGATAGAAAGCTGGCTTGATGGTTGGGCCCAAAGGGTAGTGGTCAATGGCTCAGTATCCGGATGGCGGTCTGTTTCAAGCAGCATGCCGGTTCTGGGGCCGGTGTTATTCAACATCTTTATTAATGACCTGGATGACGGACTGGGTTGAACCCTCAGCAAATTTGAAGATGACACAAAACTAGGGAGAGAGGTAGATTCATTGGAGGGTAGAGAGAGAATCCAGAGGGACCTGGATAAATTGGAGGACTGGGCCAAAAGAAATCTGATGCAGTTCAATAAGAAGTGTAAGAGTCCTGCACCTGGGGCGGAAGAATCCCAAACATTGTTACAGGCTGGGGACCGACTGGCTCAGCAGCAGTACAATGGAAAGGGACCTAGGGGTTATGGTGGATGAAAGGCTGGATATGAGTAAACAGTGTGCCCTTGTAGCCAAGAAAGCTAATGGCATACTGGGGTGCATTAGGAGGAGCATTTTGAGCAGATCTAGAGAAGTAGTTATTCCTCTTTAGTCGGCACTGGTGAGGCCACATGTGGAATATTGTGTCCAGTTTTGGGCCCCCCAGGATAAAAAGGATGTGGATTTGCTGGAGCAGGTTCAGCGAAGGGCAACAAAAATGATTAAGGGTCTGGAGCACAAGACCTATGAGGATAGGCTGAGGGATTTGGGCTTTTTTAGTTTACAGAAGAGAAGACTCAGAGGTGATTTAATAGCAGCCTTCAACTTCATGAAGGGGAGCTCTAAAAAGGAGGGTGAGAAACTGTTCTCAGTGGTATCAGATGGCAGGACAAGGAATAATGGTCAAAAGTTGAAGAGGGAAAGGTGTAGGTTAGATATTAGGAAAAACTTCTTCACCAGGCAGGTGGTGAAGCATTGGAATGCATTGCCTAGAGAGGTGGTGGATTCTCCATCCCTTGAGGTTTTTAAGTCTTGGCTGGACAAGGTCCTGGCTGGAATGACTTAGTGGGGGTTGATCCTGCTTGAAGCAGGGGCCTGGACTAGATGACCTCCTGAGGTCCCTTCCAGCCCTATGATTCTGTGGTTCTGTGATTCTTTGGGCATAATATAATTTGCAGTTATTTTCATTTCTCTCAGGCTTAGTCAAAACCTAATGGCCATTTGTCTCAGCCCCAAGAACTACTTACAATATTTACACATACCTAGTTGCAACATTATCTAACAGACAAATGTTTAATAATCTGAATATATTTTGGGAAATTAAGTGGAGGATCTCACTACCTCACCATAATTACAGTACCTTTTATGACAAAGTAAAAATGTGTTCTGTTTGCTTTTAAAATGGTAGGAAATCCTATTTAAATTCTTGGTCCCTCTGTACATATTTGTAGCCATAATCAGTAATGTAGTAGAGTAGACTACATGGTAGTGCGTTACTCAGGATTAATCCAGCTCTCTCCTCCAGATCAACTACTCAGCCTATCTGTTAGTCTATAAGGTGCCACAAGACTTCCTGTTGTACTCAGCCTTCTGTTTTGTAGATTATCCTCATAGAAATGGTCTTACTGTGTCATAAAATAGTTTAATGGCACTGTTATTGCTTAGCTGATGGACTGTGCAAAGATTCAACTCTGTTTTGCAAGATACCATATTTTCAACATGATCTAAATTTGTACAAACACCAGTATATTAGATCACAGTATTGTGGCACAAAAAGAGGAGGAGAAGGGAACATTTTCCATAACAAGAGAAACTTATCTTGTACCTACACTCATTCTGATCTTTTGCATTCATAACAAGCAAAATATTGCATTTTATAGTCCTTATCATGCTTTCTTAGGAAAAAGTCATTTTGGAGAGCCAAACTTAGGTGGGAAATGAATGGTACCATAACCACTGAATTCATTCTGCATTGTGGTATAGTAAGGGAACTTGGGAACGGGTATTTTTTGTAAACTGAAAGCCTTCCATTTGCAAAGGTGTCCTGAGATATAATGTAGTCCTTGGAGGATCCCTGAAAGCCAGAGGCATATGTGGACAGGACCAGACCCTATGAAGTGCTTACCCACACCTTACATCTATTAGGGCAGGATGGTTCATTCTGTTCTACCTTGCATGTTGAAAGTAACAGAGAGATAGCTGTGTTAGTCTGTATACTATCAAAACTGCTTTTTCTTGTTCTTTTCTACCTGTACACGACCCAAGGTATTCAAAATGTGCTTTTTTGGGGGTTGTGTACAGGGTCAGCAGTATATTGCACAGGGAAATCACAGTGATTTTCCAGTTAAGTGAGACTATGGAAAGTGAGCCTTGACTAGTTTCACCCCTGCCCTTCCCAGCACCTACCCTGCCAAACTCTAGTGCCTGGAGGGCCTAGAGTTCTTGCTTTTTGGGGTCAAAGTGAGAGGAGTGATATTGTCATGTTTGAATCACCTTAATTCAGGCAACTTTTGCCTTTAAGAAGCAGGGAATTCTTTTTTCCTTTCATTCTGTTTATGGTGAGAACGTTGAATCCTATGTCTGTTTAATGCCTAAATATCAAATATTTGAGGGAGTATCTAGATTGATTTAACTGGCCCTGAGAGTTTTTTCCTTAAAATAACAATAAAAAGGCAGTTCTTACCCAAACTGGCAAGTATGAACTTCCATGAAGAGGTTAGGATGTTCAGTCTTGTTTTTTAGGGCTCTGCTAAATGATGGGCTATCCAGACTTACCTTCTAGCAAACACACTTAACTGCTGCCTTAGCATCAGGACACAGATGGATGGGAAAGATGACCCTGACCTCCATAAGACCCACATTCCTGTGCCAGGATAGAAGCATGATAATCAGGAAATGATGGTTGTTAGTTACAGAAAATGCATTATTGCGAAAACCAGGAGAAAACTGCTTATGAGAGGAAGTGATTGGATTATAAGGGAATGAGCGAATAAAACCAGGTCGTTTCTACTGAGTAAATTGCTGTGATTTATAAGAGAAAGTGTATAGTGATATCTTACCCTAATACTGACTAGACTCATTTCACAAAAAAAAAACCCACAAAAAAAAACCCTAAATCAGAATGTGACAGTTACCACTAAGACAAAAGTTTAAAAAATGTTTATTATGTAACACCAAGTGTTTTGTACCAGCATAGTCCCAGCATCCAGTCTCCTTTTGTGTTTTGCAGATTATTGTACTGTAGTAATGCAGCAATGGATACTGCAAACATTTTGTACACTAGCAGAAACTTTGAGGAAAAAGTAGGGAGTGAGCTAACTTAAAAATGAGTTATAGCACAGTTAAAAATGTGTGTCTTCAGTAGATATCACAGAGCTACTGCAGATGAGTCCTTTGGTTTTAAATTGCCTCTCTCCTGTCCTCACCTTCCTCTGAGTGGTCTACATTCAAGTGTTCAGACAATCCACAGCCTTTTGCTAACAATCAAACCTGATTACCATCCAAACCTTCTTATTTCCCAGCTATAATCCAGTGGATAGTAGGTAGTGATCTAATGACTCACAAAGGAGAAAAATGCATTACAGCAATTATACACAGAAATCAAAGACAGGAATAGAGAGAGCTGCTTTTACTATTTTTCTATTCATTGAGATTTGTATAGAAGACAGTCTTTTTGTAGCAGGCAAAAAATTGTGCCATAGTAATAAGTTCTCAGACTGTCTCTTCCACTCACAAATCCTATTTTCCCCATTCTTACCATATTCATTGCTTAAAAAGTCAGTATGAACAGTACCAAGAATTTCTGTGTTCTTGGAAAAGTGCCTGATTTTCCTATACTTCAGAATAGTAGATAACTACCAGGTGATGTGGAAACTGCTGAAAAATATTCATTTTAATAGTGACTTATTTAGCATTCCTACAGCTCCTTTCCCTTCTTTATCCTTCTGTATTTCATAATATACTAGGGAAAAATATAAAAAAAAGATGAAAACCAGACATTCATTTTATAAAACTGTACTCTGTACAAACTTAAGAATTTTCCAGTCCCGTTGACATGTGTAGGAACGTGTGGTAGCATTTTGTTGTTATTTAGTCTGGCGCATCAAACAAAATGCATCACCCACATGGACATTATATGTGCCATATGAAAGTCTTTCGTTAATAAAGACCATCACATCAATTTACAAAGATGTTTAGGAAATTTAGATCCATCTTGCATTAAAGATATGGAATTTTAATAAAAGATATCTCTAAATCCCATAGAAAGCTTTATAAATGGGAACCAAAAATGTTTGTAATCTTTAAACAGCTTTGCAAATGTATTAATGCAGTTAGGAAGGTTTCATTTTCAAACTGTAAATTAATTTTTTGGTAACTCTAGACACTGTGTTATTTGTTGTGAACAAATTCAGCTCCTATGTTTCATACTACTTATGCATTTTTTTCTTCCATAGCTCCAGAGGGTCCTCCAGAAAATGTAACTGTAATAGTTACATCTCCTCACAGTATTAACATAAGTTGGAATGAACCTGACATTATTACTGGACCAACACTCTACCTCATTGATGTTACCTCAGTAAGGCAGTCCTCATTTTTATTTGTTACATTTCTTACATTTGTTATCTGATAATGTTACAGATGTTTGATGGTATCTGATTATAACACAAATATAGACTTTTTTGTACAAATTACAAGACACGTAACTAGGATAGGAACATGAAAAATAATTGAAGTTAGAGAAAATAGTGATTTTCTTGTTCCTTGCGAAGGAACAAATTCTTTGATATTGAAAAGATGGATAACATTCTAATGGGAAGCATTACAGAAGCTGAGTAGTATGGTGCTATATAACTTATAAACCTAGCACATTAAAGTTGAAACTCCTGGGTAATCAGTATCTGGGGCTTTAAGAAATACACCAAATATAGCAAGAGTCACAGTAAAGTAGAAGTGGCAACATGGGGCTGACGTGCATCTTCTGAAATAAGCAGTCCTGTAGCACCTCAGAGATTAACACATTTATTAGGTCATGAGTTTTTGTGGCTAAGACCTGTTTCTTCAGGTGATGAGGAGCTCGGAACTTCTGGCCGTTTCTACACATGCCACTTTTTCTGAAAGCGGCATGCTAATAAATGGCCCACAATATGCTAATGAGGCACAGATGCAAAGTCCCTGTGCATCATTAGCATAAGGTCACATGATTTGGAGTCCAGAAAACGCTCTTCCGGACTCCAAAACAACATGTAGAAGCGCAGCCGCCAGTGGTGGGGGGTCTTCCGGAAGGAAGTCCTCTTTCCGGAAGCCCCTTCTTCCCGAAAATTTTTGCATCCGAGCCTCATTAGCATATTTCAGGTTGTTTTGTTAGCATGCCACTTTTGGAGAAAATGGCAAGTGTAGAAACGGCCTCTGAGTTTACTGGTATTTCTCTAACTGGCCCAATGCACTATGCAGGTAATGGACAATATATATCACAGCAGCAGTGCAACAGGATGGCTGGGCTTGCAGTAACAAGGGAAGTGTTACGAAGAAAACAACTTCTTGTTGCTCCATCAAAATCTTGAGCAGGTCGTTATCAGAGACCAGGGAAGAGCTGCAGCACATTTCTTGATAATTCTGATTTCAACACTCCTGTTGCTTAAGATAAACTGTCGTAAAATTGCACAAAAGTGATTTCTTTCACCTTTTTTTGCACAAGCACCAAACCCTCAAATTCAAATCTGTTGTCTGTGTGAAACATTCCACCAAGTTCTATTCACACAATTTTCCCTTCTGCCTTTGTAATGTGCAGTTCCTGAATTATTAGCATGATGCAGTCATGTCCTAGCCCGCAGTATATTGATCTGATACTTAACCTATAATATATCATAAAGCTATAATGAAAGACTGGATTTCTCAAATGTTCTGGTAAATATTCAGTAGGTATTTAAAATGCTGTTTTGAACATTCAGTCAGCAACCAAAATGATTTTAAGGAAATCTTCACATTCAAAATATTTTGGCTATGTCTACATGGTGCTTCCACCAGCACCACTGCCAGCAGAGCTATGCAAAATGAGCTGCTCAGGATTTCAAATGGTGCGCCATTTGCATACTCCTGAAGCTCATTACTATTGCCCCGCGAGAGTTTGGCATCAGCAGAAAGGGGTGCCAGCATTGCAGAGGCCGTGTGGATGTGCCTCTGCCAGCTAAACCCCCTCTGTTGCCAGTCCCTTTGCCTCAAACATCCACATGGCCTCTGCAGTGCCTGCACTCCCTTCTGCCAACACCCAACTCTCGCCCAGCTGTATGAACTTCGGGAGTATGGAGATGGCACACCATTTGCAATCCCAAGAAGCTCATTTTGCATAGCTCTGCCAGCAACAGCGCTGGGGGAGTGTCATGCAGACCCAGCCTTCAAGTACATAGATTTTCATTTTAGAGATGGCTTGTAATCAAGTGTGGCCTAATCAATGATCAATAGCTATAGGTGTTGTCTCCATAGTGAAAAGCATTTTGCTGAGAAGTCCACTGCTACTTAAAGTCAAATAAAACAGTCGTAGTCTGTCTGCAGTGAAAATACTGGCGTAAATTTTGGTGAGCGTCTGGGAAAATCATGTATTAAGATCCCAAATTCCACAAACATACTGTATTTTACAACATTACATACTTTTAGTATTTTAGTTCTCAGATCTGGCTCCTTAGAGGTTTGTAAAATATTTTTATGGGCCATAATAAATTAAGATCTCTTTTCTGTCACATCATAATTTTTAAAAAGTAATACTTTCCATCCATTTATTGAAAGTTGGAGTTTCTTTTTAAGTTTCCATTTTTTTCAGCTTTACAGAAGAGAAATGACAAAATCATTTTGCCACCATTATGCCAAAATAAGTCGTATTTTTTTTCTCATTCTTTGTTTTCATTGAAAGTATTTGTGGAGTAAAAAACTATTTGGAATCAGTAAATGACACAGAAGTGGACCATAAGGCTTTGGGGGTAGAGTAAAAATAAAGTACATTTTAATGATGCTGTATCAAATTGTGTTTACAGTTCTCTTAAATATGTGCACAGCATATAACTGATAGTAAGATATGGAAAAGTAACTTATCTCTTAATGGTCATCCCAGGAAAAGAATGTCTGTTTAGTGCATCAGAAACTTTATTTAAGGTTAACTCTCAGAGGGGATGGAGGCACATCTGTCAAAGAAAATTGTGCTTGAGTGATCCTAATGCTTTAGCAGCTGCATTTAATACAAATTTCTCTCAGTGGGAAAACTATTGTTCAGCTACCTAATTGTCCGTCAAATTACACATGGAAGAACCAATAATGAAAACGTCATTTTAAACAGTTTAATAGTGGGACTAGACCATGAGGAAGGGGCTTAATAAAATGTATGATCATCTAGTAGAAGAGCTTCCTTATTCACTTATGTACTTTTTCATAGAGTTCAAAAAGCCTTATAAGGCCCTTTGGCCCAGCTTTCTGCCAGTGGAGGATGGTTCTGAATAAATGTTTTGTCCATTTTATTTATAAAAGTGTCAAGTCACCACTATTCAAAACAAGGAGTTAACTAATGAGCAACGCGTTAATTAATTTCATATGATGTGTTTAATTAGATTTTCACAGCTGAATAAAATGACATAGCTTTGTGCATTTATGTACTGATACCTGTTTTGTGAAACAAGCTATGTATTGATCCTTAAGGAATAAGGCAACAAATACTTGTTCACATTTGTAAACTTAAGCACATGAGAAGTTTTGTGGGCTAATGATTACCTATGGTTTAGAGCTACACAGAGAAGCACAGGGGCATACGACAGTCTTCTTATTTCTCTGCACAAGCTACCTAAGTTGTACGTATCAATGCACAATCGCCGTGGAGTTGCTAATCCTTTTCCTGTATGGATGGACATAGGCAGTAGCTGGTGCAGCCATGCTATTTCAGATTACTTTGCTACCATCTACACAACACAACCACTATTTTGAACTAGTGGGTACATTATTTTGAAATTCGTTAACCTAACTGCAGGAGGAATAATACCTATTGGAAATAACTATTTTGAAATAGGCGCTTCTATTTCAAAACAACTATTTCAAAATAAGTGCTATTAGGACATGGAAGAGTACTTATTTTGGAACAGCTGATTTGAAATAAGTGCTATTCCCCATCTTAACAGTTAGTTAATTATTAGTTATTAATTAGACATTATTTCAAAATAAGTGCTGTGTGTATAGACTATGTATTTCAAAATAGCACTTAGCTATTTCGAAACACATTTTTGTGTGCAGCAGCCCTATTTAGAAATGGTGCGAGGAGGTCCTTGACTTCCCCTCCATGTAGGAGGGGTCCCTGTTGTGCTGGCACTGTCTGGGCTTCTGGGACCCCTGGCTGGGCTTAACGGTGGGTTCTGAGGGGCACGAGGCTCCTAGCTGGCCAACATGGCTGTCTCAGGGTGGCTGTCACTGTGATGTCATCATGGAGCAGTCATACAGCAGGAAGCTCGTGCTCACCCTGCTTGAAGCATTCTCTCAGCTTCCTGCCTGGGGTTGCTGGGTAGCTACATCTTTGCATATGGCCGGCAAGCACCATACAGCCCCATCTGAGCTAGACAGAGCATCTCTATGCTCTTGTGGGCTGCCACCATGGTGGACCCACTACTTTGAAGTAATGGGATGTGGAGTTACAGTTCAAAATAGGGTGCTATTCCCATTGCGGAAATGAAATAAGGACTTAGAAGTTGGGCCCCCTTACTTTGATTGCTATTTCAAAGTAATGTATAATGTGTAGGTGCTCTGCACTTAACTTCAAAATAAGCACTAATTTCGAAATTCATCTCAAAGTTCATTCCTAGCGTAGATGCAGCCTGGGTGAAGTAACATTACTTCTTTACAAGCGTCAGCTGAATTTCGTCTGCCTACCAGCATGGATCCCCTGGCTAATGTTCGACCCATCCCCTCCTCTCATGTTTGCCATGCATTTCCTCTGTCTCCATGCCTGGAGTTGTGATGAGCATGATAGTGTGGTTCCACATGCATGGGTTGGGGTGCATGTTTCTTCTTCTGCCTATTCCCTTATGCTACAATTCAGTCTTGCTAATTGGGATCCTGGCATATTTATGTGTGCATGAAGGTCAATATAAATAAAATACACTATGGCTACATCTACACTAGCACACTACGTTGAAGTAGCCTATTTCGAAGTAAGAACATTGAAATAGGCTACTTCGAAGTGTATTGTCTACATGTCCTCCAGGGCTGGTGCCGTCGAAGTAGCAATGGGGAGCATCGAAAGGAGCCTCCCCAGAAGGAAATGCGGAGTGTCCACACAAGCAAGCACTCTCTGTCGAAATAAGGGGCCAGCAAAGCCTGCGGACGGGGTCACAGGCTGGACTAGCCCTTCTGGGGCAAGAGCAAGCCGCTTCCTTAAAGGGCCCCTCCCAGACACACTCGGCCTGCACAGCACGAGGTCCACAGAACCAACAACCAGTTGCACACAGCATGGACCCCAAGCTCTGCAGCAGCAGCAGCAGCCAGAAGCCCTGGGCTAAGGGCTGCTGCATGTGGTGACCATAGATCACTGCAGGGGCTGGACAGAGCATCTGTCAACCCCTCCGCTGATGGCTGCCATGGAGGACCCTGCTATTTCGATGTAGCAGGATGCAGATTGTCTACACATGCCCTACTTCGAGACTGAACATCGAAGTAGGGTGCTATTCCCATCTTCGGGAAGGAATAGAGATTTCAACATCTCGCCACCTAACATCGATTTCAACGTTGAAATAGCGCACGGCACATGTAGAAGCAATGAGTGCTATTTCGATGTTGTGCCAGCTACTTCAAAGTAGCTGGTTAGTGTAGACGCACCCTATATGTGTAATACCATCTTATGAATTTAATGTACTATTTTGTCGTATTGTATTTAATTATTTTATAGGTAGACAGTGATGACTATAAAGCTTCATTTCTCAAGACAAATTACGAGGGTAAAAGCCTGGAAATTGCAGAATTAAAGTCATTTACAAGATACTCTGTGGTAGTCACTGCTTTTACAGGAGATGTAAATGCTGCACGTATTGATGGCAAGTCTAGTACTTCAGTCATTGTCTCCACGTTTGAGGCAGGTAAGTGTTTTTGTGTTTTTAACTTAAACAGCACAGGTTTTTTTCCTTGATACCCGTCTACTAAAGAAAATGAAGATCTTCAGTACCAGCTACATTTTCAATACTTCTTTATATTTTGCTTTCACAATAAAGTGGTGTAAATCTCCCTTGACATTAAACGGTGGTTGTAGACAACTAGTGACAGTAAAATAAATGCTGCTAACACATAGCACATATAATCCATCAATGTGAATATGCTGTACAGAGGTGGGGAATAATTACTCCTGTTTAACATTTGAGTAAGAGTGATGCACAACTAAACAAGGAGGCCAGAGGGAGGCTGTAGTAGACAGAAATCAATCTAATGTTAAGACAACATATTTTAAAGGGACACACTGATAGAAAAAACTGACTGCCTCAGCAGACAATCCATTAGCCATGAAAATAGATCTTTGCATTTCCAGATTTTCAGAGTCAGCTTCTTGATTATAACTTCACTTTTAAAAATATTTTGTTTCTTTTCTCAGGCATGTATGCTGTGTTTAGTATAATAGTTTATGGCTATCACAGTGGTCAGTTCAAATTATATGTAGGAATCAAAAGATTTAAAGACTTCCTTTTTTTGTGATATTATGCCTAAAGCCATGTCTACACGTGCCCCAAACTTCGAAATGGCCACGCAAATGGCCATTTCGAAGTTTACTAATGAAGCGCTGAAATGCATATTCAGCGCTTCATTAGCATGCGGGCGGCCGCGGCACTTCGAAATTGACGCGCCTTGCCGCCGCACGTCTTGTCCAGACGGGGCTTCTTTTCGAAAGGATGCTGCCTACTTCGAAGTCCCCTTATTCCCATCATCTCATGGGAATAAGGGGACTTCGAAGTAGGCGGGGTCCTTTCGAAAAGGAGCCCCGTCTGGACGAGACGCGCGGCGGCAAGGCGCGTCGATTTCGAAGTGCCGCGGCCGCCCTCATGCTAATGAAGTGCTGAATATGCATTTCAGCACTTCATTAGTAAACTTCGAAATGGCCATTTGCATGGCCATTTCGAAGTTTGGGGCACGTGTAGACATGGCCTAAATGAATGACAGACTATTAGTCCAGGTATAAGAATTAGCTTCATTAGCTTCATAACAAGGCAAAGTGATGCTGTCAGATTTTCATACTCAATAACTCTCAGCGGGTTTTGAATTACATGCTAAATCATCTTTTAAAAACAAAATAAAATGGTTGAATCTGACTCTTGGCATCAGTAGCCATAGGAGATAATTATCCATATATTTTGAACCTCAGGTTGACTTGACTACAGTCACGCTATTTTCAGATCCAAGTATAGGGCAGACAGTGGACCAGTTGTTGTTTGCATGTGACCTCTTTCTGGTGATGTAAGAAAATCCTGTTGTTGTAGTAATACCTTTCATACAATGATCATGAGGTTTTGCTGACCCCATTGAATCTCTAGAAGTAGATGGAGTCACTTGAGGATGCCTCAACCTCTTGATTATGGAGAAAAAACAGAAGATTGTGGTAGGTGCTGGTTCCCTTTGTCCTAGGTTGCCTAGGTTGGGGTACTATCTTACAGTTCCCTCTTTATATAAGGATGCAAAGAGGTTGTCATATGTAAGGAGAAAAGGAAATACTTCTCCACTTCATCTGAGCTATTTTGTACAATTGAGCTTTTTCTGTGGTACATGGGTAAGGTTAAGGCTTGGAGAAAGGTGTCTGACATGCTCAACCCAGAGAAGACTGACTTTCTATCCATGGGCTGAGAAGCAAGCAGAAATTATATCTGGCCCCTGGACTGAGGGAGTATGCTTCCCTTTGGTTATTGGGTTCACAGTTTGGGGTCATATTAGATCCCTGGCTGCTCAGCAGCATGAGTAGGCAAAACAACTTCTTTTCTGTCCATGCCTAGAAAGGCTGTGTCTACACGTGCCCCAAACTTCGAAATGGCCATGCAAATGGCCATTTCGAAGTTTACTAATGAAGCGCTGAAATGCATATTCAGCGCTTCATTAGCATGAGGGCGGCAGCGGCGCTTCGAAATTGACGAGCCTTGCCGCCGCGCGACGCGTCCAGACGGGGCTCCTTTTCGAAAGCACGCCACCTACTTCGAAGTCCCCTTATTCCCGTGAGCTCATGGGAATAAGGGGACTTCGAAGTAGGCGGGGCCCTTTCGAAAAGAAGCCCCGTCTGGACGCGCCGCGCGGCGGCAAGGCTCGTCAATTTCGAAGCGCCGCTGCCGTCCGCATGCTAATGAAGCGCTGAATATGTATTTCAGCGCTTCATTAGTAAACTTCGAAATGGCCATTTGCATGGCCATTTCGAAGTTTGGGGCACGTGTAGACGTATAAGATGGATACACCTTTTTCTTTCAGATGGAAATGTTGGTAAAATGATTTATGCTTTTGTCACCACGAGAATAAACTACTCAAATAAATGTTATATAAAAGGCTATGCTAAGGATCACTGGGACCACACATGATAAATGTGATCTGAAAGCTGCTTTGCCTGCCAGTAATTTTTTTGATGGAATTTAAAGTGCTGACTTCACTATAAAACCCAAATATGTTTGGGCATCAGCTAATGGAAAGATTGATCCTTTCCTTGGGCAATGCAGTGTCAGCTGTGAATGGCAGACGCTCCTGATATAACAATCCCCTTCTTTGAAAGTAGGGAGGGTGATTGCTGTTGTCAGATTGTTCTCAGAAAGTGATCTCCAAATCTGAGTGTGTCCATATGGTCTAACCAAACAAGAATTTGTTGCATTCAGAGCGTACTTCAAGGCTCATGCATTCTACAGGGTGATCCAGGAAGCATTGGTTTTGGAGATGAATGTGGTTGGTTATGATCTGGTGCAAAGTATGGTGAGTTTCTAACAGTGGGCATCCTATTGGCAACACTAATAGTACAATAGTTGCACAGACACTTTGTGTTAGCGTAGCAATTTTTTATTAAACAAATTAAATAGCAGTGGTATAATATTGGTGTCCCAGTGTATTTTTCTGTAATCTTTCTGAATACTGATCTAGAAATAAATAATAACAGTAATAAATTCTGATTCAAAGTGAATTTTTCTGAAATATTTCCTTTAGCGCCTAAAGACTCACCTAACAACATAACATTTCAGAAGATACCAGATGAAGTAACAAAATTCCAAGTGACATTTGTGCCACCAGCTGAACCCAATGGAAATATTCAAGTATATCAAGCTATGATTTACAAAGAAGATGACCCCGCTGTTGTCCAGATTCACAATCTAAGTGTCATTGACAAAACAAATAAATCGGTCACTGCAGTGATAGAGGGGCTAAAAGGAGGACATACATATAACATCAGTGTAAGGTTTAATGCAGTTCTCTCTCTTTGATGTCAACAGATTTGCCTAATTCAAAAGTGCGGTCTTAAGTCTAGAATGTGATTTTGGTCCCTGGCATTGTAAGCGGGAAAATCAGTAGTTACTCACTGGTCGTGGCTAGCACCTCGTAGGAGTAGATACTTGATCACCAGGCCAGTCTTTGACACATCACTTTTCATAATTTTGTCCTCTCTTTTGATTCCCTGTGGTCTTCTTCTGTTTTGTATTGTTTTTGTTTTCAGCCTCAGGGCCCAATCCTAAAAGCAGTGGTTTCAGATGAGTCTTTATTACTGCTAATTCCACTGCTAAAGTAATGAATGATTAAGGCAGGATGAGAGGAGAAGAGTAAAAATCATCCTAGAAATAACCGTTCATGGGTTAGATATGTTTTTCCTGTTAACAGCAGAAACAGAAATATTATTTTCCTTATTATTTTAGAGATGAGTGAAGTGAATGGCCCAAAGAATGACCGGGAAGGTACTTGAAAGAGTATCTCTGGAAACTTTTTTTTTTCCAGTGTAAATCCATTTGGTTTATTATTGTGCCAATATCAAAGGAGTTTAGAAGAATAAACAAACTGGGCTAAAATTCTTTCAGTTACACTGGTGTAGACCAAGAAAGTGTCAGGTAAACCTGAAGGCAGAATTTGGTCCACTGGCATATATTTTCAAAAAATGGAGGAGATTCAGATAATAGTATCCAATTTACTTTTGGATATTATCTTTCATAAAGAAGTATTACAAAATGCCTCATGAGTGCTTTCAAGTTTTATACATAGAATTATTTTAATGATAATATAGCATACAGATAACACCTATGTTGCAGGAGAGAAACTAAGAGGCTCAAGTAAATAAGATTTCATAAGATGAGATGGGTCTTTGAAATGGTATTTAAAGAACATCAGGAATGAGTTAGAGGTAGAGAGACATGCTAGGGTAATAAAATGGTCTCCAGAGGGCAAGGGAATGGAGCTAGAGATAAATTAATAGGGACATTTTTAAATACATATTTTAAATAATGTTGCTACATGTATACATAAATTAAGGTTCTAGCTCTGTCTTGCATTCTGGTCACATGAATAAATCAAATGGCATTCTCAAGGTGTATCTTATCACTGAAACCATTCAGTCCTGTCATATTAGGTATAAATAAAATTGCAAGCTTCTTTATTCCTTTCAATAGTATCTATTTCAATATTCCTTTCAATAGTATCTATTTAACTTTTTCTGATTTAAGTTTAACACAAATTCTCAATAACATAAAATATTCATTTTTTCAAGGTGTATGCAATAAATGGTGCTGGTGCTGGGCCAAAAATTCAACTGAAAATAACTATGGATATCAAAGGTATGCATAATAAAATGCTTTTTTGCTGAGATCCCAATAAGCTTTAAAAATTGCTATAAATTTTTGTATGCATATGTGTGCCCTCATGTCTGATACCTGTTACCGCAACAGAGGTGAGCAAACCTTTTACATCAGCTCCCCTCTTCGTCCCAGCAATTA
Organism: Carettochelys insculpta; assembly: GCF_033958435.1. Lineage (NCBI taxonomy): Eukaryota > Metazoa > Chordata > Testudines > Carettochelyidae > Carettochelys > Carettochelys insculpta. The sequence goes on along the minus strand of NC_134137.1, from coordinate 303,738,401 downwards.
GCACCCCCCTCACAAACCTGTCTAATGTCATCCAAACTGACAGAAATTTTGGTTTTGTTAATATGAAAAAAAACCTTTTGGCACATGTAAGAAAATAAGTCTGTAGAATGTAAAAACTTTAGTAATTGGTATATGAATGTGAAGAAGTACATAAAAACTGTAACACGTTTCAACATTTTTAATGAGATGGATGAGCCTGAGACCCATCTGCCATTTGTGCTGTGCCCCACTTCATCCTTCCCCACCCCTCTGGGGGCCCACTCACCTCCACTTTGTGCACACCTGATAGTGCTGATCGTGCTGATCGTGCTGATCGTGCTGTGAACCCCTCGTGCCCCCCCCACACACTTTGCGCACCCCTGACCTAAAAGAATGAACATAAGGCTGTGTGTCTTAGATACCTGTGATCTCTTACTATCTCTGCTACAGATTAATGATATCTGGTACTTGTGTAGGATTTTGCTGACTATATTAGATAATTTGAAAATAATTTGTTGGGGAAAAGTCAGCGTGGTTTTTGTAAAGGGAAATCATGCGTCACTAGTCTACTAGAATTATTTCAATGAGATAACACGTGTGGACAAGGAGGATCCAGTGGATATAGTGTTTTTTTCAGAAAGTTTTTAACAAGGCCCCTCACCAAAGGCTCTTAAGCTAAGTAAGATGTCATGGGATAATAGGGTTCATAGGCTATGTCTACACTACAAACTTACTTCAAAGTTAACTTAGAAGTAAGCTGCTACTTTGAAGTAGCCCACAGAGCATCTATACACACTTTCTCTTACTTCAAAGTTAATTTTGAAGTAAGGACACTAACTTTGAAGTCACTACTCCATTCCTCCACTGCTCCATGAGGCAGGCTTAATTCCAAGTTTAACTTTGAAGTTAAGTGTGTTTAGATGCTCTGCACTCCTTACTTCGAAATAACAAGTCTGCCAAGGAGGCAGCCCCCCTGGAGGACGGAGACACTCTGGCCAGCCCAGACAGGGCTCTATGATCTCTGCCAGCCACCTTAAAGGAAACAGCTCCCCAGCAACTCCAGGCAGGAAGTTGAGACTCTGCCACAAGAAGGAGCAGCACGAGCTCCCACTCAGACTGCCCCTGCTCAAAGCACCAGCCTGTCTCCACTCCCCCTGGCCACTATGGTGCATGCCAGGACCATCCTCCCCCCACCCCCCTTGGGGAGTCTGAAGGCTCACAGCAAGGGCCATGCCAGGCAAGGGCCATGCCAGGAGAGGACCCTCCAGGATTGAGGATGAGCTGAAGGACCTTCTCACTCTGTAAGCGGAGGAAGAGAACCTTTGCCAGACCAATACCTGTCACAGAAACACTGAAGCCTTTGACTGGCTGGCCAGCAGCCTCACCACCCAAGGCCACACCGACCACATTGGCAGCAGCGTGAGGATAAAAATTAAAGAACTGAGGCAGACCTACATCAAGGCCCATGGTGCTGCCAGCCTGTCAGGGGCATGGCCTGTCCACTGCCCCCACTACCAGCAGCTGCACAGGCTCCTGGGGCTGAGGGAGGCAGCCACTCCAGAGCATCTGGTGAGGGCAGCGTCCAGGTCACCCAGGGTCATGACTCATGGCAGGAGCACCTTGTTGATAGCTCAGACAACCTGCAGAGGAGGGAAGGAAGGCAAGTCCAGGAACGCCTGACTGGGAGGTCCTCCTGCCCCCTGCCCCCTCCCCACCAGTGGCCCTCTTCCCCCTGCCCCTTGCCATTAGCCCCTCCTCAGGGTGGGTCTGTGGTGGGGACTGGATTTACCTCAATAATCACCACTCTGATGGTGGCCTGGCCAATGCTGAATTGGAGGCTGATGGCTTGAAGGCTGTTGGGGGTGGCCAGCCTCCACAGGGCAATGGCTGCCCTGTTCCACACTGGGAGCATTGGCTGCATCCATGTGTTCCAGGGCTGGAGAACTGTGGCGAGCCAGTGGCAGAGGTTTTCAAATGTTTGGCAGGTCATTCTGAAGTTCCTCAGCCATTGCTCATTGTCTCAGTCCTCCAGCACCAGCCTCTCCCACCACTTGCTGGTGGTGGCGAAGGCCCACTGGCGCTGGATCAGGGGGCCTGGAGGAGGGGCAATAGTGCCATGGCCAGGACTTGCAGGCTGGGTCCCATGCGGGTGCCCTGGATGCACCACTGAAAGATCAGGGTGACCAGCATGGCCATTAGGCTGGCCAGGGTGGAGAGGACCTTGTCCACAGGGAGAATGGGAGCGGGCATGTTGCTCAGCTGTTCTCCCGAGCACGTTTTCTGTTGCTGTCCACAGCCTGGCAGCCTTTAGCATGTGCAAGGTGGGGGTGTTGAGAGGCGTCCTTTAAAGGGTTGGCTGGCTGCAAGCCTGGAAGGGCTTGTCGGCCATGCAACTCTATGCCTGCTTTATTTCCTGGCTCCTTACTTCAAAGTAAGGGCTGTTTGTGTGTACGCGTTTAACTTCAAAATTAGAGGGATCCTACTTTGAAGTAAGGGAGGGTGCATTTTGTGTGTGGATGCTCTACTTCAAAGTTGCTTACTTCGAAGTTATACTTCAAAGTAAGCAACTTCGAAGTTCTTTTGTAGTGTAGACACAGCCATAGAGAGATAATGTGTTAAAACTCAGGAAGCAAAGGGTAGGAATAAATGGTAAGTTTTCAGAATAGAGATTGGTGAATACAGGTTGCACTTTCCTGGTCTGGCACCCTCAGAACTCAGTGGTCCCAGAAGAGGGATTTTGTCAGACCGAGGAGGTGAATACCCCCTGGTCCCTGGCTGCCCCCACTAGCCTGCAGCAGCAAGCTGCCCAGCCCCACACAGGGCAGGAGGGGGTGGGGGACACCAGCACTCTGGCCCTCCTGTGGGGCTGCTGGGGAATGCTACCTCCAGACTCCAGTCTCAGGCTGTGAAATGGCTGCCGTATGAAGAAAGATTAATAAAACTGGGATTTTTCAGCATGGAAAAGAGATAACTAAAGAGGGGATATGATTGAGGTCTATAAAATCGTAACTGGTAGGGAGAAAATAAAGAAGGAAGTGTGGTTTACTCCTTATAATACAAGAATCAGGTGTCATCAAACAAAATTAATCGGCAATGGGATTAAAGCAAACAAAAAGAAGTATTTTTCACATATTTTTAATAGAAATCTTTGCCCAGATCTTATTGTGAAGGCCAAAACTATAATAGGTTTCAAAGAAGAACTAGATCAGTCAATGAAAGATAGGTTCATTGGTGGTTGTTAGCTAGGATGGACAGGGATTGTGTGCTGCTACTACTACTACTACTACTATTTAACCCTTGTACTCTGGGTGGAGCATAGGTCATCTACAAGTCTCCTCCACTTCACTCTGTCTTGGGACAAAACTTCTAGCTGGACTCAGTCCAAGTGGATTGTCACCTCCTCCCAAGACCTGTGTAGCTGCAGGTTTCTTTGCAGATGTTTCAGTAACTTTTGGTTTTTTTATGGATAGGGTTGTTAACCCTAAGCCAACCCCTTTTACAGGGAGAGGTGATTCAAATTTGTTTGGTCTCTACATGTCCAGTTTGGGTGAACCTTCCAGGAGCTCTAGTTCCCACTGTCATAGCTCTCTGGGTCCTTGAGAAACACAAGCCACCTTTGCCAGAAGCTGGAAACAGGCAGCAAGGGATGGGTCATTTGGTCTATGTCTACGGTAATCAGGTAGATCATGGTAAGTACTGTTGGGAGATTACTAAGGAAGTGCTGCGATGCATATGCAGCACTTCATTAGGCTCATTCTCCCCCGCAGCAACTTCAAAGTGTCAAACTTTGAGGTGCCTGTACTCCCCAAAATGTTTGGGAGGAAAGGCACTTTGAAGTAGCGTGAGCACTTTGAAGTGCCTGTGGCTACATGGCATGCTGACACATCAAAGAGTGACACTTTGAAGTTGCCACAGGGGAGAATTTGCCTAATGAAATGCTCCGTATTTATTGTGGCACTTCATTAGTAATGTCCCTTCAACCTGATTACTGTGCCCCCTTCAAAGAAGGGGGAAAGGGTAGACATAGACTTCATGATTACCAGTTCTGCTCATTCTGTCTGGGACACCTGGCATTGTCCATTGTCAGAAATGAGGACACTATACTTGATGGACATTTTGTCTTACACAGTGTGACCATTCTTATTTCCTTTTTTATGTTCTTAATACAACTAAATGCTAGAACTAAATAAATTTCATTAATAAATTAGAAAGCAAATCATTGTGACTCATCTTGCTTAAAAACAGAACCACCAAGACCTAATAAGAAGCCAACACCTGTTTTTGATACCAGTGGGACACTGCTTGTTACTGCTACAACAATTACTATCAGAATGCCAATATGCTTCTATAATGATGATCATGGACCTATCAAGAAGATACAAGTTCTTGTTGCAGAAACAGGAGGTAGAAAAAGCTATTATGTTCTTTTGTATATAGTACCTCTTTGGTTTCTTGCATTTGACCAGTTACTCACTTCCCTAATTGCCTTTGCTGGGTGATGCAGACTTTGCGTTGAGACACAACTGACCAGCAGTAGTAACATTTCCAGGAGCTGTTCATGTGTACCCCTGTACTATCATTCCTTGCTCCAAAGCTGAAGAATTATCTGTGTCCTGTTGACTGGATTCTGGGCATTCTCCCTTTTCAGCTGAGCTGACAGATAGTAACTGTTAGTGGTTACAGTTACCCATGCACTAGTTCTCATAATCTTTTCCTGGGCTTATGAATTGTCTTTATTCAAACACATGCTGTATCCACAGAATAAAAGATTTGAAAGTTCCATTTAGCAGTTTTCCTTCTGTAATATTTTACTGCTGTTAAAAGATTTCAGCCATAATAACATTTCTATTTTAGAAATGCATCTGACGAAGTGGGTCATTGCCCAGGAAAGTTTCAAAAAATCTTAGTCTATAAGGTGTCACAGGACTTCCCATTATTTCTATTTTACTGCTGGACGGAGTCATGTAAACCTCTTTTGTGCAGTATGGCTCAGATCGTGAACCGCTTTATTTGAGCTGATCAGCATTTGCTCATATAACTGCTCACCAGCGTGAGAAAGGTGTAAACAATCTGGCCAGACAGAGTAAATTGTTCTTCACCTAAAAATCGGAAGTTCCATATACGCTCATCCCTCGTTTAATGAGTACTTCACTTACAAATACTCTTTAAAACGAGGGAGACACATACCCCTACCAAAGTTCACTACACGAGTGAACTTCCCCCACTAGTACGAGCCAGACGCCGGCAGGGGCTGTGAGACCAGTAGCCCTGCAGCTGGCTCCGCACCAGCCGCTGGGTCCTCAGCGGGGAGCAGAGAGACAGGCAGCCCTGCAGCTGGCTCTGCTCCTGCTGAGGGGTCCTCAGGGAGGTGGGGGGGTGAGTCCAGCAGCCCCGCGGGGTCCCCGGCAGGGAGGCAGCGAGTCCAGCAGCCCCATGGCTGGCTCTGGCTCAGATGCAGGGGCCCCAGCACGGGAGCCGGGGGGCAGTGAGAGGAGCAGCCCTGCTGCTGGCTCCACTCCAGCCACAGGGTCCCTGGCCCGGGGGCAGGGAGATCTGCAGCCCCATGGCTGGAGCCGAGCTTGCCGTGGAGTCCCTGGCTGGGGGGCTGGGAGATCCACAGCCCCCCCGCCCAGTCCCAACATTCCCCCAGCCCACAGATCCACGTGCAACCCCCCCAGCCTGCTCTCAACACCCACCCCCTCCCGTTCCAACCCCCCTCCAGCCCCCGCGCCCCCCTCCCCAGGTACCTCTGCTGCAGCCAGGAGGAACAAGCCACCACCTCCTCCACCTGAGCCGCCTACAGGTTTTAACCCACCCTCCCTCCCACTCATGGCCCCAAACTGCCCCCAGCCTTTAACCCCCTCCAAACCCCAGGTTCTCTTACCTTTCAAAAGCAGCACCACCTGCTGTCCCTCCGAGCACTTGGAACCAATCACAGTCTTTTACACATATTTTAATAGGAATGTAGTGTCCCTCTTACGAGTTTTCGCCTACAAGCAAAAGTTAGGAAGCAATTGTGCTCGTATAGCGAGGGATGATTATATTTGAATCCATGTGCCAGTCTCCCCTCCTATATGGAAGACGCACTGTATACCATGCATGCTTTTGAAAAATTGCCATTTTAGGTCTTTAAATGGGTGTTATTGGGTGCCAAGCAATTCTGAAAATAGAACAATTTGTTTGTGTACTTCAATTGCAATCTGTTTAGGATTTAAATGATTTATAATTAATTTCTTCTGACAATAGTTCAGCATGATGGAAATGTTACTAAGTGGTATGATGCCTATTTCAAAAAGCCAAGGCCATATTTCACAAATGAAGGCTTTCCAAACCCACCCTGTACAGAAGGAAAGGAAGGGCTAAATGGCAAAGAAGACATGTATGTCATAGGGGCTGATACCACATGCATGATACCAGGGAGTGAAGATAAAATCTGCAACGGCCCCCTAAAACCAAGAAGACAGTACTTGTAAGTATGTGATTTAAGTTCTAGGTCAGTGTTGGAGCAATAAAATTGTTTAAACTAAAATATGTAGCTATATGAGTGGCAGTTCCACAAAATGCAAAGGTAATATTTTTGCAAGGCTCATTTATGAAAGATGAGGTCTAAAGTGACTTCACAAGGACCCATAAGCAAAATAAGACTTTCTGAAGGAAATTGTTTTGCATTTAACATACTTATTTTTCTAGAGTGTAAATGTGACAGAAGTAACTAGAAGATTTTTTTTGTTTTGGTAAGATTGTTCTTCCTGAATTCAGCAAGTGCAAGTGCAAGATAAGTACTATCCGTTTCTTGCATCTCCAGTATACTTTTAACATGCTAAAATTAGGATTCTAAAATTATATGGCGTATGCTGATTGCATGTAATTTCCCCCTAAAATGAAAAATATTTAGTAGTTCCTCATTGGATTAAAGATTTTAAAATTTATCTATAAATGTTTGATTCCTGAATTTACGTAATTTATTTTACAGATTTAAGTTCAGAGCAACAAATGTTAAAGGCCAGTTTACAGATTCAGACTATTCTGACCCTGTCAAAACTTTAGGTAAGGAAATTTTAATTTATTAAAGACATTTTAATATTTCAGAAACATCTGATCAGTTATGAATTTTTTACCAGATTGTTCTCTTTTAAATTAATAACCACAACTTTTGGTGGGCCTCGCTTAAACTCAAGCATGCAAAGTCTGGAAATCTATTCATTCTACAGGATGCCCTGCGAAGCCATGCCATCATAGCACCATGATTTCTTCATTTCTTCTACTAGCAGCCATCTTGTGGACATGATCCCGTGACCCTTCTGATTCAAACAAAAATGACTTTTATCAATAGGAAACAGACTGGCAAGGCTCAGTTAGAACAGTGGTATTCTAATGTAGAACCTAAATAATTCTGGATGTCACTGGCCAATGGCACGATTGTTCTGGGACCCCAAACCACATAGAACTGTTGGAGCAGGTACTCTGTGCAGATCCTAGTAAAACAAACATAGTAAACTGACCCTCAGGAAACTACCATTCCATTGAAAGGGAACCTGGTCAAGTCCCTAGATAATAGCAGATGACTTCCTCTGGGCATATTTCCCCCTTTGTGCTTCTGAGCTCCCCAGTCCACTGATCTGTATTAGAAAAATGAAGTATCACATTTACTATCCCATCTGTGCATTAGAAGAAGTACTCAAATGCTACTACCCAACCTAAATGGTCTGTTCTCCTTAGCCTGCATGCTTTAAAATAAAAGCAACTACAAATGTTTCTTGCTGCCTTAAAAATCATCTGATGAAGCAGGTCTTTGCCCACAAAAGCTTATGCTCCAAAATATCTGCTAGTGTATAAGGTGCCACAGGAGTTCTTGTTGTTGAAGATACAGGCTAACACAGCTACCTCTCTGATATTTAAAAATCTCTGGCATTCCAACTCACTGAAGCAAATACCCCCTGAAGGGGCAACATGATAGAGAAGTATGAAAGGAATCATGATTCAACCCCTCCATCCTCCTTCTAAGTGCCTGTGCACCAACCCCCACGAATAGCTTAAAGAAACCATCCAAGCAAGCACAGAACAAAATGCTGCACGTGCAAATACTGTAGTTAATTGCAGTCCCTGCTGTACTTCCACTACTGGAAATTGCATCAAAGGCTCCTCAGGAATGTGCCACAATTGGGCAAAACATAGTTGCACTTAGTAACACATGAAACCAGAGAAACAACAGTGCAAATTCTTCAAATCCTAGGGGTTCCTGATCTCTTCTTCAGTGACAATAATACCTTGCACCAAGGGTCCTCATGGCATCACAGCATGGCTCTTGCCTGGCCATATAAAACACTTCACAGTAATTAATTTTTAGCAGAACAGCCTCACTCAGACAGAACTGCACAATACATTTTAGTGTATATTCTCCTCTCAGCTATTTTGTGAATATCACTATTCTAATCTGGAAGAGTTGGGGAGTCATTTAGTTATGGCTATATACCACAAATCCATGCTACAGAAAAAGGCCCAGTGTTACTATATTTTAGCTAACAGCTGGCAACCACTGTATTAATTTCTTGGTGTGGAAAAGAAAGTTTGTTGTTTTCACGTTAGCAAGTGGCAGTAAACAACTGAAAATTCTAGTGTTTAGCTCCACCTCCTAAAACCTGTGAAAACTGCAAATCCTCTTGTCCATACCAAATTTTTGTAAAATGTCTGGTGCCATGTGTTAGCTCATGCTTGGTAAAAACAAAACAAAGCAAAAACACCTTTTCCTAGTGGTCAAGACCACATAGAGATGAAACAATCACATCACAGCATGACTTTATGATGCAAAACTGTGACATTTACATTATGCTGTTGCCTCTTTGTGACCCAATATCACCATGTATTATGCATGTCAAAATTCTTTTGCAAGAGAATGTCAGGATTGCATTGCACACTGATGTAATATATGCAATGTATGAACCTCCATTTGTCATCATGACTGTTTTGTCCCTCTCCCGCTACCACCCCCCAGTGTCTCCCCCCTTGGATTTTGGCAGAGTGAGAAAGGGTTCTGGGAACTCTGATTAATTTACTTAACAGTGAGCAACTGCTCTGTCTGAGCGTGTCTTGACTAGATATTTTTGCTGTTTTACTTCAGATTAAATGACAATTAATTCAAGGTAGTCAACATATTTGTGAAAGTTACTTAGGAGTAGAGCTGTGTGAAGTGTTTTAGACAGCCCATTTTTAATGAATAATGCTGAGCTCTGGCTCTAGTGTAATATTTTGTGAATTTGTGTTAAAATCATCAGTTGTTTTAGTCATTTTTTTTAATTGAAGTGTTTCATTTCAATTTTTTGCATTAAATCATTCAGATTTTTCAATCCAAAACAACTTTTCTTTCCAAAGGTTCTTCAGTGTTATTTAAAACATTTTTAAAAAATTGAAAATGAAACAAAACATTTTTCAGTTTCAGCAGAAAAATCTTGTTGTGAGTTTTTGGTTCACTGATAATTTTTAACAAATTTCATTAATCTAAATGCTTAAATTTTATTATTTAGCATGTCCAGCATTTCAAAAACATCTATTTACACAGTGCTTAGTCTGGACATTCCCCAAACTTTTGTTCCAGGCTACTTACGTATGTTCTACTGATGCTGGTAGTGTCTAGTCTAGCAGTACTAATCCTTTCAAGTTAATCAACTATCAGTTAGTTTAAGCTACAATCTAGTACAGACAAACCCAAAGAGCATCTTTGACTGTGCATATGGCTATAGAAGCAAAAGATTAGTATTGCTGCTTTAGACTATTTTTATTAATTATATAAATAAGCAAATGCCAGCAGCAAGCTAGATTTGTTCTGAAACTGTGACATGGAACTTGATACCTTTTGACTCAAGAGGTTCACCGCTATTCAGTGTTGAAGGTTGTTTCCATTATAAGTAGAATTAGATGCTATAGTAAGGTGCGATCCTATGATGAAAATCTGTTTATTTACAAAGAACATGCAAAGTTCTGTTACCAGGAGCACATTAAGCACTGAATAACAGGAAGCAGTTTCTTTACTTACAGTTCCAACCCTCTTTTCATCCATCACCCAGTTCAAAAAGAACTCTCTTGGCTTTCTCAGAGGGAAGTCTATATGGAAACTAGGCACCTGAACCTGGCCTATGCAAGCTGACTCACGCTTATGAGGATTGATCAGTGGAGCCTTTTCACTGCTGTGTAAATTTTGGGGCTTGGGCTAGCAACCAAACAATGGGACCATCCTCCTGCACTACAGAGAACCCCAGCTCCAGCGGAAGCCTAGACATCCACAAATCAGTGAAACAGCCCTGCAGACAAAGCTCTACGAGCCTGAGTTGGCTGGCACAGGCCGGCTACAGGTGTCTAGTCGCTATTCAGACGTACTTGCAGAGTTATGCTGCAAGTATTTCTTTTGCTATTTTCCCGGCTTCCTGGCTGCTTCCCTTAGCTTGTTCTCTGGCTGCTTTGCAGTACTGCTGGCTGCTTCTGCTCAGACACAAAACCATCCTTCTCCAAACAGTACTAGCCACCTGTACATTCAATCCCTAGCTAACCCCCTCAACCCACGTAGCTCAGCTTCTGCCTGGCCTTCTGTGAGTCTGAGTTTTGACCAGTGATTCCTAGTATTTCATGTTGCTCCAAGAAGCTAAATTGTTGCTTACATTTATCTTGAATGAGGGCAGTATCAATGAGGTTTTACCCAATTTCCTACGTAACCGGTGCTATTGAGAATTGCGTATTTTTATCTCAAGAGATAATATTCCCCGTGCAGTTACCACCAGTTAAATACAACTAGATTTACTAAATAACAACTCTGCCATGAAGCCTCTAGGGGTTCCATGCCAGTCTCAAGCCTGAAAAAAGGAGGAGGGTTGCTTATATGAGAGATGATGCACTGACTGTAAAACAATATGAATGAAATCTGATGCCAGTATGACTAAATGATAAAAGATGCCAGTTCAGATGTCTTCTGGATAAACAAGATCCACAACACCAATTGAGCGACCAGGGTTGGGTCAATAAGTTGGCTACCAAAAGAAAATTACAACTAATACATTTACTATCAGTTTGAACATGGAAAGTCTGAACACTGTGGGCAACTGGAAAATTAGAGCTTCTTTGGAAGGAGATGGAGAGATACCAATGAGATATACTTGGACTGGCGGAAATGCGTTGGACCGCATTGAGAGAGACGTGCATTTGCGAAGTCATTTGGCTAGGAAACGAAAAAAAGCACGAGGCAGGAGCCTGATTCATTTTTAGCAAAAGTGCTAGAGAAGAATTATTAGGATACAAACTGTTGAGTGCAAGAATGATGGTAGCAAGATTCAAAGCAAAACTGTTCAACATCTTGGTCATTCAGGTGTATGCACCCATGACGGACAGTACGGCAGAAGAGATTGAGCTACTCTATAAAGACTTTGACAAAGATGCTGGAGGAGATGCTGAAGAGAGATATGTTGATCATTGGAGGAGATTGGAACGTGAAGGGTAGAACAGTTAACGAAGGTTGGGAGACAGTCATGGAAAGGTTTGGATATGGAGAAAGAAACAAACAAGATGATAAACTACTAGTGTTTGCTACAGAGCATGAAATGGTGACCTGCAACACAAGATTCCAACTAAAGGACTGTAGGAAGTGGACATGGTGATCAAATGACAGGAAGTCCAAGGATATGATAGATATGATTTTGATAAGAAGAAGATGGGTAACGTCAGTACGGCAGTACCAAACTTTCCAAGGAGTGGATATAGACTCTGACTACAGTCCAGTGATTGCAAACATCAAGCTAAAACTCAAGAGAAAGTGTAAGATGCAGTTTAAGAAGAGAAGAGACATGGTGAGGCTAGTTGAAGTAATAGGAAATACATACAGAGCAGCACTCATAGAGAAGATTAGGAATGCAGCCACAGAGAAAGACCTACTTAAGAGAATGAAAGTGGCCAGAAAAGATAGGGCAAAATGGTTAGATGAGCAGTGTGAAGATATAGGAAGGTATTATGCTGAATGTAAGACCAGTGAGGTATATAAGATGATTAGAAATATTAATAGGAAGTGGCAGCCAAAGCAGATGGCGATCAAAGGAAAGATCAAAGAGGTGCTCATGAACAAGGAGAAGATTGTGCAGGGATGGATGAGATACTGCACCAATCAATACAAAGCACAGTTGGACCTGAGTCTCAGAGGCTGATTGAAGAACTGAAAGAAATATCTCCACTGAGCATTGAGAGCAAGACCTATATTCAAATGAGGAAGCAGAAAGAGCAGTGAAACGACTGAAGAACAATAAGAGCCCTGGAAATTGTAAGATCACAGGAGAGATGATCAAAGTATGATTCAAGACATACACCAATTATGTAATATAGCATGGAAAGAAGGGAAGGCACCTAAGGAATGGACAAGATCCATGCTAGTGGCAGTACACAAGAAAGGAAGTACATTGGAGTGCAAGAACTTCAGAATGAATGCCCTAATGAGTCATCTAGGCCAGGTTCTGATGATGATATTGACGGAGAGACTAAGATCACAGATAGACAAACATCTAGTGGACGAGCAAGCAGGGTTCAGGGAAGATAGAAGTACCATACAGCAGATACGGGCACTAAGGATTGATAGCGGAAAAAGCTCAATGAAAGAATAAGAACGTCTACACTTGCTTTGTTGATTTTCAGAAGACATTTGACACTGAGGAGACAGTGGTGAGAACGTACAGGGAATTAGGAGGTTGGTTTAGAACAAGTAGAGGTACGAGATAGAGTTGCCTCTAGATAGAGTTGTGGACAAGATCAAGAAAGAGGTAAAACGGATATCAGTGCACAGGAAAAAAATTAACAACTTGAAGTTTGCGGATGATGTAGCTATCATTGAGGAAGATGAGGAGAAGATAGTGAAAATAGTGCAGGTGCTAAATGAGGAAGGGAAGCAGTACAGACTGATTACAAACATTGATAAAACAAAAACAATATTTGGAGATAAGGAAATAAGAAGGAAGATCATCATAAATGGGATTGAACTAGAAAATGTAGAGAAGGTCACATATCTGGGGAGCAACATAACATATAATCTAGAATATAAGAAGGAAATAGTGACTAGAATAGTGAAAGCAAAAGCAAGTTTGAAGGCAAAGGATAAGATCTGAAAAAGTAAAGGGATTAGCTTATGATCAAAGCTAAGCAGCTTGAAAATGTGTATTCAGCAGCATATTGTACAAATGTGAGACGGGTGATAATGAGAGATTTGAAGAGAAGGCTATTGCCATTGGAGAAGAGTTGTTATAGAAAGATCATAAGAATACGATGGATTCAGAAGGTCATCAACAAGGAATTGTATAGGAAGATAGAGCCAAAAGAGAACCTACTGCAGAAGGTTATACAACAGAAGTTACAGCTACTCAGACATATTTGCAGAATGAATGACAAACAAAAAATCAAGACCTTGGTATTCAGCATAATGGACGGTTCGAATAGGAGAGGCAGACCCCACAGAGAACGGGTAGATGATACAGTAGATTGGTGTGGAGTTGGTCTACAGAAGCTAAGCTACTCCACACTGGACAGGGAAAGATGAAAGGAAATAGTGAGATAGGCATCAGACATCAATGGGTGCTGAGCCCATGGTTGTTGATGATGATGATGATACTAAATAACAATTTTCAATCTGAATTAGAGAAGAAGTTGCAAAACTGTGGATTATAGTCTGCAGGAGCTAAATGTTTACATGGTGCTAGTTCTTAATTTTCAATGACTAAATTGAATTAAAAAGGAAGCTTAAAATACTGTCCTCATATTAATTTTCCATAAAAGCAAGTAGTTTCTTACATGATAGTAAATAGGGGGAGAGGTGGCCATGAAATTGAAACTTGGTTTGGAAATGAGCCACAAACACATTTTTTCCAGTAAGTTTTTCTGGTCTGTGCCACGTAAGGGGGTGAAGACATCACTATTTGATCATTCAGATTTATTAAAATTGCTATGGTCTTGTAAAATATCAGCTGATGTTTGAAAACTGAAGCAAAACATTTGTGCAGTTAGTGATATGCTGTTTTACATATAGTGAAGCTGTTTCTACACTACAGCAATACTTCAAAATAAGTTCTTCCAGAAGAAATCTTCCAAAAAAACTTCTTTCGAAAGACCACTTCCACACAAAAAAAGCAGATCAAAAGATTGAGACACTCTTTCAATAGGGAGCATCCACACAGCTCCTGCTTTTTCAAAAGAATGGGCCAGGAATCAAAAAATCCAGTACCATAAGGACTGCTCTTTGGAAAGAAGGATCCGCAGAACATCTACACATGCTTTTTTTCAAAAGAATCTTTCAGAAAAGAAAAAAAAACAACTCTTTTTCATGTGGGAGAGGAAGAGGGCTGCTGGACAAAGGGCTGCATACTTTCAATTTGAGATTAAAAGAGCACATTTTGTGTGTAGCTTCTCTGCAGGTTTTTTTGAAAAAGGCCTAGCTTTTCTGAAAAATCTTCCTAGTGAAGACAGAGTTTACATGTTAATCTACAAGAAGTTTTTTTATACACAAATCTTGCATTGACATATAGTGATAGCCTTAAAAATGTGTATATCTAGAGTCAGAAGTATTTGGAAACCTCCATATGGAACGTTGTTGGGTTAATTTCAGATATTCAACAAGCCAGATCTTTTACTGATAGATATTGACATGGCTGATTCATTACCTAAAAATATTTCCTATTTTACTAAGCCTTCAGAATGAAATAACTGGAACTCAGTTTTCTTTGAGAGGCTCCTGGGAGGAAGGCAGAAGGACTAGGAAATTCATTGAGATTGGTCTCACCAGTTTTCTAAGCAATCTATAATTCAGGAAGGTGTGTAGTGTAGACAAGGAGTCCTGCTTTTCAGTCTCAAGAGCCGTGTCTACACGTGCACGCTACTTCGAAGTAGCGGCACTAACTTCGAAATAGAACCCGTCACGGCTACACGGCTACACGTGTTGGGAGCTATTTCGAAGTTAACATCGACGTTAGGCGGCAAGACGTCAAAGCCGCTAACCCCATGAGGGGATAGGAATAGCGCCCTACTTCGACGTTCAACGTCGAAGTAGGGACCATGTAGTCATTGCGTGTCCCGCAACATTGAAATTGCGGGTTCCGCCATGGCGGCCATCAGCTGAGGGGTTGAGAGACGCTCTCTCTCCAGCCCCTGTGGGGCTCTATGGTCATCGTGTGCAGCAGCCCTTAGCCCAGGGCTTCTGGCTGCTGCTGCGGCAGCTGGGGATCCATGCTGCATGCACAGGGTCTGCAACCAGTTGTCGGCTCTGTGGATCTTGTGTTGTTTAGTGCAACTGTGTCTAGGAGGGGCCCTTTAAGGGAGCAGCTTGCTGTTGAGTCCGCCCTGTGACCCTGTCTGCAGCTGTGCCTGGCACCCTTATTTCGATGTGTGCTACTTTGGCGTGTAGACATTCCCTCGCAGCGCCTATTTCGATGTGGTGCTGCGCAACGTCGAAGTTGAACATCGACGTTACCAGCCCTGGAGGACGTGTAGACGTTATTCTACATCGAAATAAGCTACTTCGAAGTAGGCTTCACGTGTAGACGTAGCCAAGGAGTCCTGCTTTTCAGTCCCATGGGGATCCACAAGTAAGGGAAAGTCTATGCCTCTTAAGGCAGAATATTTCCACAGGACACAACAAACATTAATCCATGCTATTTTACTGGCATACCCTTTTGGCATGGCTTAGTGTGATGATCTGCTGTGTTGCGTGGAGGTGCATGGCGGCAGCTGCAGAGGAACACCCAGAAGGAATTAATGCTGCTTGGGTATACGGAAGGAAATGCATGGTTTCAGTGGCTAGTGAGGTTGGGCTGTGTTCAGCCCATACTTGATCTCACTTCTAAAGTCCTGGGATACCCAGATATTGCTGAGCTTTGGCAGAAGAGCTCCTACTCACTACCAGGAAGGAGAAAGTACAGGGCTCCCTCCATGCATTCCACCACCCCCAGAAAGCTATACCAGAATTTATTCTCTTTAGATTGCAAAATTAGATGAAGAAAGATCCAGTCTTCAGACATTTGTTCTTCAAATTTTCAATCCCAGTATTGCCCATTTTCTGTTGCAGGTGAGGGACTGTCAGAAAGAGCTGTAGAAATAATACTTGCAGTTACTTTATGTATACTCTCCGTAATTCTTCTTGTGGTGGCAATCTATGCTTTTGCAAGGTAAGATGTCTTTGTATATACAATACTGCACATTCTTTCTCATCTGTATGCAACTATTTCTTTGCATCTAGAAGAAATAAATCTTATACATAAAACTATCTGTCAAACTAGCTTGGTGTCTTGAATACTGTTGTGTTTTCACATAATTTTTATCAAGCAAAAACTTACTGTCATCCTTGGTGACCAGCTTAATTCAAAGTCAGCAGGTCAAAATCCATTCTCAGTCACACTGGTGAAATTCCAAAGTAGGACCATTGAAGCAAATGGAGTGACTTTGGGATGACACCTGTGTTTGAGAAACCACAAATCTGACCCTGGATGAGGGGTCCTAAAGTATTCATAGATGCCTAACTGAAGAAACAGACAAGCTGCTGCCTCAATGATGTTCATTTACTCAGGCCAGGGCTACATTAGCATCCCTCTTTCAAAAGGGAGATGCTAATGAGCTGCTTCGGCAGATGCTAATGAGGCGCTGCTATGCATATGCGGCACCTCATTAACATAAAGGCAGCCACACGCATTTTGAAAGTGCCACTTTCAAAACGCACACCGCTGGTGTAGACGGGGACCTTTCGAAAGGACTCCCTAGATTTCGAAAGCCCCTTCTTCCCAAAACCAAAGGGAAGAAGGGGCTTTCAAAGTCCAGGGGT
The DNA here is from genome assembly GCF_033958435.1 of Carettochelys insculpta. Classification (NCBI taxonomy): domain Eukaryota; kingdom Metazoa; phylum Chordata; order Testudines; family Carettochelyidae; genus Carettochelys; species Carettochelys insculpta. The sequence goes on along the minus strand of NC_134137.1, from coordinate 303,721,600 downwards.
CCTTTCAACAGGCCCTCGTCTATACTGGTGGTGTGCATTTCGAAAGCAGCACTTTCAAAACATGTGCGGCCACTATTATGCTAATGAGGTGCTGTATATGCACAGCAGTGCCTCCTTAGCACCTGATGAAGTGGCTCATTAGCATCCCCCTTTCGAAATGGGGGTGTTTGTGTAGCCACAGCCTCAGTGTGCCATGCTGCCACTATCAATTCAGCAAGGCATTACAGCAAAAGAAGGATCAGCAGCCAAGAGTCTACACAGGATTTAAGAAGTATAAGAAATTGATTCTCTTTTCACAAAATTTTTGCACAAGTTTAGCTCCATTGGATTGAATTGAATTACTTCTGGTTTACACTAGTAAAAATGAGAAGAAATTTAGGTCCAAGTAGTAATAATTTCTGAGATAAACTATCAGAGTTTTTCCAGTAAAATGTGATTAAAACGTGTTCTGACAAAAATGTTCAGAATGGGTAAAGTTGTACTGGCTTTGCTATGCTCACCACAGAATGAAAACTGAAAATAAAATTTTTCTAGAGCTTTCCCACTCCTATGAATACTGAAGCTATCCTTCTATCCTGCTATTTTATGTGTAATTCATAAATCATTTGAATATTCCTTTTTTTTTCACTTTCAACTTTGCTATGATCTTTTGTTTAGAATCCGACAAAAGCAAAAAGAGGGAGGCACCTACTCTCCCCGGGATGCAGAAATTATTGATACTAAATTCAAGCTGGACCAGCTGATCACAGTGGCAGACCTGGAACTGAAGAATGAGAGGTTTACTCGGTAAGCATGCTCCTTAGGCAAAACAGTAGTCCAAAGGATCTGTAGCCATGACCCCTTCCTGACCTTTGCTTGTATGGAAGTGTTTGTGGTGTTCTTAATTTACACAGGTCACTAAGATCCTCTTTCAAAGGGTGCCCTCCATCTTCCAGACACTTTTGAATAGCATGTAGAATATTACTTAATCTTCACATCTTTTACAATAAGATAAAGATCACTTGTCCTTCTGGCGGCAAAAGGAGCTGCAATTTTTTTAAACATGGGAAATTGTTCAGTATTTTGATGGCTCAATATTTTCTGTGGATTGCAAGTTTATATACATCCCAAAAGAGCCACACTCTTTCAAACTCAGAATTTTTCCGCTGATTCCGTAACATCTCAGTCATTGTTTAATCAATACCTAGCAACCATTTTGGTATAAGGAGATCTCTTTTGCAGCTGAGACTCTCTGGAACATGAAAGTACTGTGGCCACACTGATATAGCCAGGCCCTGAAGAAACATGTGGTAGCCGAAGGTCATCCAGCTGGCCAGATTTTCTGGGTTTTCACAGTGACAGAGACTCTTGTCCCATGTGTTGTTTAGAAGGAAAGCTGTATGGTGTTTCTTTCAATAATCAGTAATTGCCACATTAGTCCACAAATAAATGCAATAAAAATCTAAACAGTATGCTATGACTGAATGAGCAAATGTTGAATAAATATGATCAACATGTATATATCCTCCCTACTGTGTCACACAGCACAGCACTGTGGTAGGCAATCTCCGTAAAGATGGGAAACCTAAGATTACCTTCCCCTAGGAGTTAAGCATCCTGCTGTTGCAGACTGTGGGGAGCGAGAAGATGAAAGTCTGTAGCTGTTGACCTGTTTATTTAGAGTGTTTTTATGGCTATGTGTGTGGTGCAAAAAAGGATCATTGCATTATAAAGCTGTTCAAACGTGCACATTTAAGAGTGTCCGTGCACAGCACATAGTCAAACACACTGAAAATTCTCTGATGCTAATGAATGCAACTCAACTGTGTGAGCACTGTCCCACATTTTGTTTAGATAATACAGTCTAATCCTCATTAGCAGTAATGGAGATAGTTCACTTTCAAAAGACAGCCAGACCCTTTTGTACCTTTATAGCTGTAACTCAGATAAATGTCATTGGTGGGTCAAAACAAAGTAATTAATATGAGATGTTTCCTACAACATACACATTTGCAAATTGCTGGCAAAATAGGAACAATATTGTTTTTGTTTGTATACTAAATTATTAATGGATTTTACTTCCAGATATTCCTCATTTTTCTTTAGACGCAAGGAAATATTTGTCATCCAGTAAGTCATTGCACTGTTGGAGAGATCTGGTGTGATGTCCATAGTGTTGTGTAACTTGTGTGCCTCTATACTTTTTTGGTCTTTATCCAAAGTAAATTTCCAATGTGTGTTCTTGGTAATGGAAATGAAATTGGCATTTGCAACCTATATTATTCTATGGTAATGCTAATGATAAATGGTCGTATTTGTCAACATACCACTTTTGGTTACAGTGATTAATGTTAAGATGCTATAATTCTGCAACTATTTTAAAACTAACTGTGAAAGAAATTATGTTAGACTCACCTCAGAAGACACAAAAAATAGACAACAAAATTAGAGCACAAACACAAATGCAAGCTCAAAACTGGGTCTTACATTTTTCTTCATGAGTTTAAATTTGCGTATTCAGGAGAAATCTTTCTGTTTCTCCTTGGCTGGCTGTTGTACTATCTATTTTACAACAAAATATCCCATTAAGATCTCAGCAAAAATTCCAGAGGTTCAAATCCCATATCATGTTGGAGAGTTCCACTTCACCACTGCCTGGGCAATACGGTGCTCTCCCAGTAGTCATCTGGCCTACCATAGATCATATGGTGTAAGTTAGAGCAGCCTTGGAAAGGGGGTGGCATAGGCAGACCATCAGAATCAGACAGCTGTAGCTCTAAAAATGTTCCCACATATCCACACATTCTTCTTCGAGGAGTGTCCCTGTGGGTGCTCACCTTTAGGTGTTTTGGCTCTGCACCATGCCTGTTCAGAAGATTTTTGTAGCTGTGGCTTTGACAGCTAGCTTGCACATGCACATACCACTACATGTACTAACGCATATGCACAAGGTACAATCCCCTCAGTTCCTTCTCTGCTGCCACCAGTGTTGCTCAGAACCCACAGTGCACTCTGCAGTTCTCTTCAGAGAGACGGCTATTCAGTTTTCTTTTGTTTCTTTTACTTATTTAGCCTTTTTTTAAGCTAAAAAACAAACACATTTGGAAAACCAACAGGTTATTCACAGAAACCACAGAACAAATCCTAACCAGCATCTATACACCGCACCACAGTCACTCTAAGTCAGGGACCCATCCATGCAACAAACCTCGTTGCCAGCTCTGCCCACATATCTACACCAGCAACACCATTACAGGACCTAACCAGATCAGCCACACCATCATGGGTTCATTCAGCTGCACATCTACCAATATAATTTATGCCATCATGTGCCAGCAATGCCCCTTTGCTATATACATTTGACAAACTGGACAGTCTCTACGTAAAAGAATAAATGCACACAAATCAGATATCAGAAATGGCAATAATACAAAAACCCGTAGGACAGCACTTCAGTCTCCTGGGCCACACAGTAGCAGACTTAAAAGTAGCTATCCTACAGCAAAAAAAAAAAAAAAAAAATTTCAGGACCAGACTCCAAAGAGAAATTGTTGAGCTACAATTCATCTGCAAATTCGACACCCTCAGCTCAGGATTAAACAAAGACTGTGAATGGCTGGTTAAATACAAAAGCAGCTTCCCCTCCCTTGGTGTTCACACCTCCAGATCAACTGCTGGTAGTAAGCCTCACCCTTCCTGACTGAGGTAACCTTGTTAACCCCAGCCTTGCTCTGGCTTATTTATACCTGGCCCTGCACATTTCCATGACCAGCATCTGATGAAATGAGTCTGTGCTCATGAAAGCTCATGCTCAGAACTTTTCTGTTAGTCTATAAGGTGCCAAAGGACCCTTCGTTGCTGTTACAGAATGATTGTAGGGGCTCCCCGTCTCTTCCCTGAGAATCTCCAAATGGATAGTTGAATGCATAAGAATAGAATATCCAACCTTTGATAAAGATCCACCTGCTCAACATAGTGCACTTTTGACCAGGGCCATGGCACCATCAACAGCCTATATACAGGCCATCTCCCTATCCAATATATGCAAATCGGCAACCTGGTTGTCTGCTCACACATTCACTACTTGCTATGCTCTGAACTCCTAGGGATCCAGAGAAATTAGGTTCGGACATACCATCCATTCCATGGTCCAAAAGGATAATACATTGTCCAAAGCTCCCATCTCCAGTGGACAGACTGCCTGTAGTCACCTAAGGTGGAGTACTTATAAGGACACCCATCTCAAAGAACATCAGATGCTGCAGAGAGTGAGTAGCTCTCTCTTCTCCTGTGCCCAGCAGATCTTAACATAGGATATTATTCGGCTCAGGTAGTCAGGGACATATGGAGATCCACATATTGAGTAGAAGTGGTAGGAAGTAGTTTTCCTATCTTGTGAAAAATTCCAGAGTTAAAATCTTTTCCCCACTCAGAATTGATCCAGAAAGACAAAATCTCAGAAATGTTTTTGAATTGAAAAATGGAAAAAAGTTGGTTTAGGCCAATCAGCGTATTACATTTCAATGTCAACATTTTCAAAAATGTATTTAGTATGAATTAAATTTCAGAACAAAGTCATTTCAAACAAAAATATGTAAACCAACCCTTTTCAATGAACAGTTTAGGTTTATATGAATCAGTATTATTCAGGGAAAAAAATGACTGAGAAAAGTTCCTGACTAGTTCTAACACTGAGGCCCTAATATTGGATACATATGTGCCATAATCATGGACATTCTGGAAGGGAATAATTCCTAAGACACTAACATAAGGAAAGAGTGGAGACATGTTAGTCTCCTTAGGTGATATGAGACGGACAAGAACTGAACAGATAAAGAATTGTCTAAATCAATTCCAGCCCATCTGTGTAAGTAGAAACATGGAATGGATTCATCAAGCATACAAAACACATATATACATATAATTATACCAATTCCTGTTTATTACACTCCACTTCTCTGGACAGATATCAATCTGCTGTGAATGGAACCAGCCTTCATATTCCATGTGCTTCTAAACCCCATACATCTGGCTACTGACTGGTCATTTGTTCTGGGTCTCTCAGGAGCAGATCCTGTGTCTGACACCCTACTTGTGCAGTGGGACACTCTTGTCCAGTGGCTTTATATGCGCAAATGAGTGTCTTAGCCCTCCTGAGCCCCCTTTGCTTATGTACACTCCCTCAGGCTTCCACTTGATTGTGGGTTCTTTGAACTTCTTCAGGGACAACATGGCAGGCAAGCAAAGAATGAAGACTTAGGAAAGGAATTTCATAACCACAGGCAGTTTAATCTTGGAAGCACTTGATATCCCACTAAAATATAATCTCTGACCCTTTTAGTCAATTATGGAGGCTGAGAAACTACACTGCTTCTCTCGTCCAGGCTCCAGTAAAGACAACTCACTGTTCTTGTGGATGGATTTGGCAGTGGAACAACATTTAGAGTTGATGGCACCAAATGTTTCTGTATCAGCCTCTCAGGAGGAACTCAAGAAAGAAAATGGAATTCACAATTTGACACAGGCATAGCCCCAACTTAGTGCAGAGGCCATGCATCATTTTCTCATAATCAACATTTTCATGATCTGCAGTCCAGTTAAAGGGACAGATTTTCTCTTTTATTACAATTCCTTCATATGCCTGTGATATACAGAGGCTGCAAACAGGTGGAAAGTGGGCCTCAGAGAATAAGCCTGTTTGGGGGTATTCCTGGATGACACAAAGTTGACTGCCATCTCTTGCATCTCCAGGTATAAAGGTATGCCAGGTGTTTTCTGAGGAAAAAGGAGGACAAGGCCTGAAAATATAGTGCTTGGTTGCAGAATGGCCCAGAGGGATTATACAACTGCAAATAAATTAGAGCACCCATGTGACGTGATCAAGAATAAAGAAGACCCAATGAAGCCTTAAAACCCCCTTGTCTAATCTTTACTCTTCCACATCTGCGCAGAAATAGACAATCAGACCTATTCTTCTCTTGGTCTACCAGTAGATAAACTATTACTGCTACTGGCAGTATTCTTCATTATACATGTGGGGATTGCCTATTTAAACCACTAAAATTTTGTGTATCTAGCAGTAAAAAGATAAAAATAAAATAATTTAACTTCACACACTGTCCATGCAGTGTAAGAGGGGTGGGAGCCTAAGGGCTATCAGAGTTGCTGAGGCATCCCCCAAAAGTACTTGCATGAATGTTGTATGTTCAAAAACATTCTATCCAACAATGCCTCATGAGAGCTAGCATATGTGTGGCAACTACCCTACCACAACTGACATTGGCATACAATTCACATAGAATGATGTAGACACTCCAGGTTGAATCTGTCTAATCCAGAACCTCTGTGGTACAGCATGATTTTAGTTAGCAGCACGTCCACTTACCATGGGTGTGACCAAGTTTCCCAAGGTCCCATAAAGTTTGTTTATAGCCTCCAGTCCTGGCTCTGTGTTCTGTGCTGTTATTTAGCTCTAATTTACACCTAAATGTTTTCTAGGAGCCCAGTAAGCAATGGAAGTGTTGGTAATGCTGTTAGACAATATTGACTTCCTGTGTTTCAGCAAAGTCTCTTGTTCTGCACCAGTCAGGTCCTGAGGGTGCAGGACAAGAGAGGTTCAACCCGTACAAATATGCAGCAAAACAAACTGCACTATTTCTCTACCCACGAAGCAGCTGGCTGAATTAACCCAGACAGGAGTAGGTTATCTGTATTAATGTGTGCGTAAGTCAGGAAAGGCTTCACATGGGCAGCAGCTCTAGGCACACTGTATCTGAGGCGGATACAATGCTTTGTGAAGTGACACAGCTGAATGCATTTCACAGCAGAACCTGTTATACCCTTTAAAAAGTGTGGAGACATTCCCCCTTTCTCCATGCTCTTCCAGATCTTCAATGGGTGGTGCTGAGGGAGGGAGGGCACAGGAATCTCATTGCCTCTGCATGCCCCCCCCCAGGTTCTAGTGAAACTGTCAGTCATAGAGTCCTTCAGTTTAGTGTGCCAAGGACCAAGATTGCCTGGCCACTGTGCAGTTGAAGGGAATGGGTGTGGTATCTTCTCCTCATCTCCCTTGATCACTTATGAAGGTTAAGCCCTATGTAGGTTTCAATTAACTTGTAAAAAATTACTTCCTTGGCTATTCCTAGCAAGTGTCAGTGGTGCTTATGAGTTAAGCCTTTAGTCTACATATTCATTTCTGAGCATTTCCATTTGGACAAAGTTTTAATTCCCTTTAGATTTCAACTGATTGATCCAGAGAGAAAGTTGAGTCTGTGCAACTATATGGTCTTCAGTTATCATTGCCAACACAAATAAATGGCTTCTTCCTAGGTCTATGGGAAGTAATCTGAGTGGGATTCAGATTTTTGATAGACTTCAAAAAATCCCATATGTGAAATAACACACTGTTTAAAAAGAAAATCAGATTTAAAACAACAAAGTGTTCTCAGAGAATTCTTTACTTTCCGCCCTTCAATTACAGGGTAAAAGGAAATGTTAAATTATTCTGTTGAACTTGGGGAAGTTGTCACCTTACAATCTCTGCAAGAGTTGTATTTTTCAAGGTCAGATGATATTTGCACCATGATGTTTCATACAGAAGACTGAAAAGTCAGTGAAGCTGTGCTGTTGACAAATTAATGTTTGTGCATTAAAAATACTGTAAGAAGATAAAACTATCGCATCTTATTACAATGATTCATTTTAGAAATATGAAGGAAAACAAGGTGCATTTTTAAACCTTTGAAAGACTGCAACCAAGTCTAATTGTGTTATACAAAATTCCACTGAGCTATTTTAGATAAGGGCACTGATCATGGTACAGTTTCCTCATTGCAAAGCTCCTTATACAACAAGGTTTCAAAAGCCTCAAACTAGGCCTCTAAATTGACAAATGGATACTACATGGCCTGATTATCACAGGTGTTGAACCTCTCTGCAGCCCCCAGTTGCTCCATAGGAAGTTGTGTAAGTTTAGTACACTGAAAATCAGACCCTTCATGTAGGAGTCTAGTTATGGAAGTGAGTGTCAAACTTCAGGCACTCAATTGGTCCAACTCTTAAAAAACATCTAGTGTTTGCAAAAGGTGCCAGATGACAAGCAATGAACACTGAAATCATCAGGTTTGCAGCACAAACATGAGCTAGAAGGAAGCAGATTTAGGGGGGAAAGTTCAGTTTTGTCTCCATCCATGTTCAGGGCTTGACTTCCCTTGTTGCATTGCTAATGGAAGTGCCAAGGGTGATGGCCAGTCCCAAGGGTGATGTTCTTGGCTATAGGGTCCACTAGAGATGTGCTAAATGTGATATTCTGGGTGCTCATGCAATGTGTCAATTTAATGTTAATTCTGAAATGATAGAACTACCAGTGCAGTAAGTCAGCAATTACAAGCAGTTTTGGGGGAGTGAAGACTGCAGTATGTCTGAAATTATTGGGGTGTCAAATGGGGTATGATTTTTATTCCATTGCTCCAAGAGAAGACAGGAGAATTCAAATATAAAGGCAGATTGAGCAACATTTTTGGCAGAATTTGCTAAGAAATTTTTCTAATAAAATTATAGTGAGGTGTGCCTTATGCTTAAAGACTAGCACATCTGTGCCTAACACATGGATGTAAATATTTTAAGAAAAAAACCTTCTTGAGACAACTTTAGTTCTGTGAAGCCGCCAAGGTTCATGTACCAAGTATATGCAGACAGCCATACAAGTAAGACCAGAGTACAATAAGTGTTAGTGAAACATATGAACAAACTAAACAAGGAACTTCTATGCTCTTGTAGAAGGTGTCGGTGCTTTGTCATTCACTCCCTTTTTCTGCCCATTCTAGATTGTCACCTCTACCTTAGTGGTCCTGATTGGGCACTTTGGATATAATCTGCTCCTCAAGAAATCAGTTCCAAAATTCCCATTTACTCCAACAGGATAGAATCAAGTTCTTTCTGAGCCTTATTTTGGCTATAGGTTCCTTTTAATTTGATTGCACTACCTGGTTTGCATTGTTTTGAGAAAATTATCATATCAACACAAGATGTGTCACCAGTGCATGTATATCAGCAGTGGTCATTAACAGGCCCACAGACTGGACTTAGTTCACCAGGATTAGCCCCTGGCAGGCCACCAGCTCTTTATTTATCTGCATCTTTGCAGGTACAACTGCTTGCAGCTCCTGTTGGTCACAGATTGCTTTTCCCAGCCAATGGGAGCTGTTGGAAGCAGAGTCCTGGTCTGTACCACTTCTCATAGTTCCCGTTGGCTGAAAACAGAGATCCTTGGCCAATGGTAGCTGTAAGCAGTCATACTTGCAGAAGTAAAGGTAAACAAAGTGCTGTTGGCTTGCCAAGATCTAATTCTGGTGAACGGACTACGGCTTGTGCCCGTCCCGATATATAGTATAGCCTGGACATTAATTTCGGTAATGTTATGCAAATAATTTAATAGTATATGACTCTGCAGCTGTTTTAATATAATTTTGATTTCTAAGACATATTTCCACTTCTATTTTTCTAGAATATATTTATTAAAAAGTATATAAGAGAGTGCTTTGCTAAAAAGTGTTGAATTATAGCTTCTTAAAACCAACTGCCTAGTAAGATTATTAAAAGAAAGCCATGTGATTATTCATACTACTTAAAGTACTGCAGTATGTTAAATGCATTTTAATTAGTTTAGTCTCCAAGCAGGTGTGATTTTAGACAGAAAATATTAAAAGGTATAAATTTCTGAAAGACCAATTTTTTTTTCATTTTGAATTTCTTTGCTAGAAATTGTTAGACAAGATTTGCAAATTTGGGTACCTTGAAATTTAGGCCTAAATTGATAGTGCTTGATGGACCTCAGAAAGCTGTGCAGCCACTATGGTGATAATCACATTATGAGCATCTGTATAGAACATTTGGGTCCTGATACTACAACGTTCCTCAATATGAAATATGCTTGTAGGACCAGCCATTGGAGCCTAAATATATAGCCTGGTTTTCAAATTTGCTGAGCTCTCAGAACCTCCCACTGAAGTTAGGCCATGTACCTAAGGCTATGTCTAGATTGGAGCAATCTGTCTGCAGAATTTTCTGTCAGAAGATATCTTCCAACAAAACTTCTGTCAACAGATCATGGCCAAACTGCCAAGTGGATCGCAAGAGCAATCTGCTCTGTTGACAGAGAGTGTCTAAACTGTCCGTCTGCTCTATTGGTAAAATGGCCTACTGAAAGCACAGCAGACCAGGCTGCCTGGTGTCTCGGAAGCCCTGTCTGTCGACCGAGGGCCCCCCAGACCATCTAGACAGGCTTTCTGTCAACAGATTTCTGTTAAAATAGGCATTATTCCTTGTGGTGAGCAGGATAAGGCTGCGGACAAACGTGCTGCATTCTGTCTATTTACAGTCAACAGAACACCTTGGTAATTTGGATGCTCCTTGGGTTTTGTTGACAAAACCCTGTAGTGTATACATAGCCTAAGAGCATAAATATGGATTTAGGAATCTGCTCGTCTTTTAAAAAACATCTTGGCTTTAACTATTTAGCTTCTATATAGTCATGACATTCAGAATGAAAGGCAGGCACAAGCTGGAGCTACAAAGGGCTTTGTGCAATGAACAGCCACCTTAAACGTCCCCAGAGATGCTATGTGGCATGAGAGCCAGGATTCCTTTTTTTGCCTAAATCCTCTTCTGTGCTACTTGGGCTTGACAGTAAGTCTATGAATTTGCTCGTAAAAGAATGACATTAACACATTTCATTTTATACTATATCCTTAATGTAAAACAATGGAATGAGCAATGTAAGTAAATCACTACACCTGATATGTGGATTTCTTGGGGCAGAGAGCATTTTCACCAGAGAACAATTGCTAAAATGATCTGAAAAAATAATAGACTGAAACTGCATCAAGTATACTAAGAATTACATGAAGAAAGAGCTCAGTAAGACAGATTTCCAAGTTATCTAAAATAAAATATTATCGAAATCCAGGGATGAAATCAGCTTCACCCTATTGCATCTAAAACCTTGTCAAAATACACTCTGTGCTCTGACTCACAATTTACGGCATTTAACACAATCTCTGTTGCAGGTTACTTAGTTATAGAAAATCCATCAAGTAAGTTGATTAAAGATTTTTATATTATGGCTATCAACTCACTAGTTTGATGAGTGTGAATGTGTGGTTTCTTCTTGTATGTTTATTAGAAAAAACTCCAAGCTGCGTGTAAATCATAAAAGCATGTCTAATTGCATGGTAACTGGAGATATGCTTTCTCTCTCTCCGGGGTGAAGCTTGCATGTCTGTGTTTTAGCTTGGGAAGTAATACAGGGTTATTTAAACTCCTTGGGGTTTGAAAACCATGTCATTATGAGAATGAGGTCACTCCAATATTTTATGTCTAAAACCTTGCAAAGTATTAAATGTATTCTGTGTAACAAAGAAATATTATGTACTTTAGAATATACCGATAACCTTATAGACTTCCTCACTATCAAAATTGTGCATGAGAGTGCTAAATTTATTTAAAAACACTCCAACGCAACAGGATGTTAAAGGTGGATGTACAACAGGATGTAACAACTAGATCAGGAGTAGTAATAGAGCAAAAAGATGCTCTTACTTTGAAATGCTCTAAACAAATCAAATAACTACACTGTCACTGATTTATACGTTATTTTATCTCTGTAAATATCAATTATTATTAAACTGAATAGCAATTCATTTTGATTAGCCAGGGCTTAAATGAAAAACAAACCAACCAAAACCCAACTTTTACGTGTCTAATACCTCCGTTATTACTTCTAGGCCAATAAGCAAGAAATCCTTCTTACAACATGTTGAAGAACTTTGCACAGACAACAACCTAAAGTTTCAAGAAGAATTTTCGGTATGTTACTAGCAGTTGTCACAACATTGCAAGACCTCCAGTCGTTTCATGTGTCACATTTCATGTCCATTTTATGCTAGCCAGGCCATGAAGGACTCTGGCCTTGATAATCAATACCCAATTACTAGGCTGATTGTTTAGAATGTAATATTACACTGATTTAGGATGTGCAGTCTTCATTGCAACCTGACCAGAATTATTTACCTAGTGTGTCAGCAAAAGATGATCTTCTTTAGCTCTTTCTGTCATGACACTATCCTCAGTAGGCAACTAGATGGTGATATAAATGTGATACTTCTAAAACTCGTAGTTTGAGAAATTTTTGTTTACAATGGGTTTTTTTGCTTTACATATCATGATATTGTTCAAGTCTGAAAAAAATATTTATCGGCTCTTTAGGATTATATCAGGATATGATATGTATTGAAATGTAACTGATTGCATAGGTCATCATCGTACAGGTTTCATTCAAATATATCTAACCACTTTAAACAACATCATTTTCTTCTGGAGTAAAAGCCCAGTATACATACCTACCATTTATTTTCTGAAAGGCCAGGGCTTGATCATATTCCCATAAAAGTCAGTGGAATTTTCTCATTGGCTGCAATGGGAGCAAGACTGGGTCCATACATTTTCATTTCTTTACAAATAACAAGCCAAATTCTACTTGTTTTGCTCTTGTGAAAAGTATCAGTGGGACTGAAACTGCTCATGTGGTTATGGCCAGCACCATTTGAGCCAGTAACTCTGCAAGTCATCTGACTCCATTTGAAAATGATTAGTTTTCAAAGCATACATGACATCTGTATAATAGATGATGTCAGCACTGTTTAAACCTCAACTAAACTTTGCACTGTTTTCTTAAGTAACTTTTCTTTTATGGCTATCATATTTAAATTATTTTTTACACTTTATCTGTTCTTTTTTGATATTTCAGAATGTTTATCATCGTCCTGTGTAACACATGCAGTTATTTGCCATCACAAAAATAATTTGTCAATCTCTAGTGACTTTGCCATTTTGGATTTATAGATTTGGCATGAATTGCTTTCTATATGGATTTAGAAAAATGAGGACTCAAACAATTGACTTTTATACTACTAGATTATAATATTTCAGTCTCTCCAGGAAAAACAACAAAAGTGTGAAAAGATTAATGGCATTTCCTACAGCTTTTTGGCTATGCTCCTTAAGTCTCATTGGACTGGATTTAATAATAATAAAAAGCACCATAAAATTCTTCTGAGCAGTAATAGAGAGGAAGCTTTTTTTCAGGAGTAGAAGTGTTATTTCACTAGAACAGGAGCGATTATAATTATATTATGCATGACTGAGCAGATAAAAAGTTTTCCTAGCAATAACATTTTCACATTTTAAAGTTTGTCACTGGAAAGTTTCTAACATTACTTTTTAGGTATTATAGTTTCACCACAATTACAGGTTTAAATGTCACAGTACTGAAATGACTTAAAATCTAACACAAACAATAGTGTTCTATCCAGTAGTAGCTGTGTCAACATTTTTTGAAAATCTTAGAGAAATACATACAGCAAAAATCTAATTTGACCAAATGTTTGAATGAACTCAGTTAACCAAGGAGTATGTCTGCACTACAGGTAAACCCAGTTTAGTGAGACCCAGGCTTATGTGCCTATCCTGTACAGTGCAGACCTCCTGACTCAGATACACTGCAAAATATCAGGATTTGGACCTGAGTCCCGGCAGGACTTGGGCTCTGACTCTTTTCCCTAATAGGGTCCTAGGACCCAGGTCCTGAATGCTTGTTCATTCAAGTCAGACTGATTTATCAGTGGACAGAAGCAAGGCATGGGCTCAAATCTGAACCAGAGCCTATGCTTAGAAAGCACTGTAAACATACCCAAAATTTATATTGGCCTATTGGATTTGTGCTGTACTTCAGCTTCCCCAAATCGAAAATGTAGTGAAGATCTTCCAGACAGTTTATGCAAGGTCATCCAGTGCACAGGGGCAGGTTGTGCTCCTGGTGAAGGACATACCAGTCTCTGTGCACATAAGCAGGCTGTAAGGAGCCTTGTTATCTGGTGGCAATGGGCCAGCTTCACCCATTTTCTGAACCCTCAGTTTTGCAAAGGAATGGCATATTTTGTGATACCTATGGAAAATCAGGTTTCTGTGGTGTTCGATACTATTGTACTGAGTGGTCTACAATATATTTTCTAAGTGCTATTAATGAATAAACGTCAGCTGCCTTCAGGTGTCATTTCAAAAGAAGTCCCTATATCACCATTACCATAAATGTTTTTGCATATCGAGAGTATAAATTTCTAAAATTCATAAACCTGCAGGGAAACATTCTTCCTGTAACAAATCATCATCGAATTTGAGACTCCAAAAAACCTTCGTCCTGTGCTAGAATAATCAGTTGGGGTTGAAATTTACCCTGGTAAAGAGAGCTGGCACAAGGCCATTAGCACCAGTAAAGAGCTGTGATGAGGCAGGCAAGACATGGGTGCAGAGTTAGAGCAGTAACATAGGGTGCCTCTGCATTGCAGAGTGCTCTGTGCTGCAGCTTGAAGTTGGCAAGTTAAGGTCAGGCTCATGGGACAAGTACTTAACATACAAATAACGTCCAACCCTTAGAAATCAACTGGGCTCTACCCAGGTTTAGTGGGGCTTCCACGTGGAGCCAGTTATAAGAGCAAGACATTATTATACTATAAATTACAATCTGATTTACAAAAGAGAGAACACAATTTGACTATGAAGATAGAATACATTTTGGCACTGGCCACAGGTGTAATCGAGGGCAAGATTGACAACAGATAGTATTAATTATGAGATGAAGCTATAGCTAAATCCATTCCTTTTCTTGACATGTGTGTTCCATAATATGGACCAGCATTTTTTTTAGTTCAGTATTAACTCTGCGTCTGTTAACAACGCTGTTAACAGAATCTGTTAACCATGTCTACAGAGGCACTATGCCTCAAACTTTCAAGACATAATGCTGCCAAGAAAAAGGCCGTGTTCTGTTGACAGATTCTAGACAGAATGCATTTGTAGTGTGGACGCTTCCCAGTTTTGTAGACAGACGGCCTCTTCTGTTGACAAAACTTTGTAGTGTAGATAAAGCTTAAGGGTACGGCTACACTACATTCCCCTTACAGAGGAGGAACACAAATAAGGGAGATCAAAAATGCAAATAAAGTTCCGATTTACAAATCAAATACCTCATTTGCATAATCTCACACAATCATATTTCCAGAAGAGACTTTTTCAAAGCAAAAACAGCCAGGTAGATAAGGGTTCCTTAAAAACAAAACAAAACCAACATTTTTCGAAAGAAACCTTCTTCCTATCTTGTTTCATGAAGAAGGGTTCTTTTGAAAGTGTTTTCTGCAGCCCTGCATCTGACGTTCTTGATGTAACTAGGGTTGACAGTGAGGTGAAATGCTTCTGCAGTGCCTCCAGCTATCCTTCGAAGTGTAACATATAGAACTGAAAAGTACTTCTTTTATTGGAGTGACCAGATGAGAAGAAGTTATGTTACTGATCCACTAGAAATACTGAGCACCACACAAGCTTACAGGCTTTCTAACAAACATACGTTATCTTACAGGAACTACCCAAGTTTCTTCAAGACCTTGCTTCAACCGATGCTGATCTGCCTTGGAACAGGTCTAAGAATCGTTTCCCAAACATAAAGCCATGTAAGTGTTTACTAACTGATATCTCTTTTTACTCACTAACTGTAAAAGTCATGGGTATGTTTGGCATGATTCTGAATTTTCCTTTTGGTCTCTCTGTGATATGTTACTGTAATAATGTTCACATTATATTACAGTTTGCTATCAAATAATCTGGCTTTTTTTTAAACATGTTTGAGTAACGGTTCTTTGTAAATGGCTGTAAGCTTGCTTTCACAAGCTTTAACCTGCAGGTGCAAGGAACTGTAGCCTAAATAGTTTCTTAGCTTTGTAATTTAACCCAAGTAGCAAATGCTTTAACATTCCTCCTGGACTTTTCCCCTTAGTTAAAAGTAATTTAAGTGTAAAATCCACATGTTTATGCATTTGTTTTTCCTGGGAGCCTGGTGATGCTTTCTTACAGCTACTTGCAAATATGCTGCAGGACTTCCATTGAAGATCAGAGTGACTGTATGATAACTTATAAGCTAAGGCTAGATTTTATCACAGGAGACAGGAGTCTGTCTCCCTGTACTCGGCACTGCTTTATTTTCAGTTAATAAGACAAGAAATGCCGTTATTATTTTAAGCATTAACTGTGATGTGAGATGGGGAGCATAGCATTCCTCTGTTAATGTAGCTACATTCTGTGCTATTAACTTTACAGAACAGCTGTTACTGTTATCTGCTGCCTGGTTCAACCCATATTCTGTGCTCTAATGGACAATTTTTAAAAACTGATATTCATGTTAACCACGAATACATTGTCAGAAGTGCTTCAAAAATTGTTTATTTCATATATCCTTTCTTTTCCTGGTTTATAGACACAAATGTTAGGAAACTGATACATGATTTCATTATGTCCCTATTTAGAATCGTTTTAAGATATGACATCTTTCCTTTTTTCACCACTTCTGCCTACTCAGAATGGGCCAAATTCTGACATCCTTCCTCAATTTTTACTCAGTTCTCACTTATGCTGACATCCTGTAATAGAGATTTGCCTGGTTAATGATGAGTTAATGCTCAATAAGGATCTCAGAATCTGGCCTGATGGTAGCAAGATATACAGAACACACAAATATAAATTACTAGGTCCCATTCTTAGGTTCATGGGAATAAGGGGACTTCAAAGTAGGCGGGGTCCTTTCGAAAAGGAGCCCCGTCTGGATGCGCCGCGCGGCAGCAATGCGCATCAATTTTGAAGCACCGCAGCAGCCCACATGCTAATGAAGCGCTGAATATGCATTTCAGTGCTTCATTAGTAAACTTCAAAATGGCCATTTGCGTGGCCATTTTGAAGTTTGGGGCACATGGAGACGTAGCCTTAGAGTCTGATCCATGCAGAAGACCCCTTTACCATTGCACCAGCGCTACAAGGGTCTGCCTGCATACAACAGGTTGCATATGGGGCCTTAGACATTTGCATGATAAATAATCAGTATGAGAAGAATATGTAACTGGGAATGCATTGAAATGTAAAGATCAAGATTATACAATAAAACAGGGTGGTGAAATAATTCTTGTGAGTTGCAGTTAATGTACTACTTTGCCAGGGCAGATTTAAAAAATTTAACTAAACTAATGTAACTAGTAATTTTGAATTCTTAACCTCATTACATCTGATGCATGTCACTGTAATTTATAATTAAACATCACAATTAAATAAACTTTATTTCTGCTATAGATAATAACAACAGAGTAAAGCTGATAGCTGATGTTGGTATTCCAGGATCTGATTACATCAATGCCAGCTATGTGTCTGTAAGTTGGAAGTCTCTCATAATGCTCATCACATTTTTTTCTATTTTTATTTGCTTTTTCAAAGTTACTTAAAAGGGAATATATTTTATATCAGAACATGCATCTCATGGTTTTTTTTTTCCATCCACTGCAGCTGCTATGGCCATACTGTCACTTCAGTCACTATGAGTTCATATGTTTGTGTATATCGTTGAACACAATTAGTTTTTAAATGTTTAATCTAACTGGTGCATATTTTTGGTAGGGTTGTGTTTATTAATCATAAAACAACCATAGTCAGCTAATTCATTTCTGGAAATTATCTCATCCTGTTCCCATTGAAGCGTATTGTAAAAATCCCATTGATGTCAGTGGAACAGGGTATGGAACTGTTTTTATACGGTTTGGTTAAGGGCTTTGGGGTATTGTACATGAAATTTGTTACATAAAATTAAATAGAACTGAATTGTATATTCCTGTAACAATAACTACACTGGTTTTATGGTGGCCCTTATTACTTCATACTAATTTCAAGGAAGAAAAATGTAAATATGCCACCTGATAACCAGTAACTCTGATACTGTTCGATGACATAACTGCTATCAAATATTTCAATGCAATTGAATGAGCTGGTGTGTCTGAGCATAGACAAAATAAGTTACAAAACTACTCTGTTGATGGGAGAGAGGGCACAATGTCTCTTTCCTCCTGCCTTCTGCAGAATAGAACAGAAGCAATTCCCATATTGCTCCCTAGATTTATGTTTCTCAGAGTTTTCTGAAGGATCCCGTTGTCTCTGCCCTTATTTCCATGAACTATGGTAATGCTCCCCTCATGCAGCCAAGTAAAACAATTGAGATATCCCTGATGAGATGATAATTATAATTATTTATTGTTTCTATTACAGTGGCCCCAACTGAGCTCAAATCACTATGGCTATGTCTACACTAGCATTCCTCTTTCAAAAGAGGCATGAAAATGAAGGAAATCAAAAATGCAAATGAAGCACAGATTTACATATCTGACACCTCATCGTGAATATTCTTCTTTCAAAAACCTTCTTTTGGAAGAAGATAGGCAGTGTAGATGTGGCTCTTTTGAAAGTAATCCCCATCTTTGAAAAATCCCTTCTTCTTAAAAAAAATTAGGAAGAAGGGTTCTTTTGAAAATGGGGATTACTTTCAAAAAAGCCACATCTACACTGCTTTTCTTCTTCTGAAAGAACTTCTTTTGAAAGTATATGCAAATGAGGTTCCAGGTATGTAAATCTGATGCCTCATTTGCATTTTTGATTTCTTTCATTTGCATGCCTCTTTTTGAAAGAGGAATGCTAGTGTAGACACAGCCCCTAAGTGCTGTACAAACAGAATAAGAGGTGATTTATGCCATGTAGCTCTCACCATATAAATAGATGAGACAGGAGAGAGTAGGTGAAGGAAAATAGTATTATCTCCACTTTGCACTCAAGAAAGTCAGACACTGAGACTTGCCCAAGGTCACACAGGAAGTCTTGGGCAGACCTAAGAATTGCGCACTAGTCTACTGAGTCCTAATTCACACTCCACTGTCTTAAACATCATCCTTCCCTTCCATTATTTGGCAAGCCTACTCATCACTTTTTACAGTGTTCTAACAGGGTAGGTCAACAGAAGAGCCCTTCCACCTTATGTGCCATCTTCTTCCCTAGCTGGCAGTACTCAACCCTCCTTCCATCTCCTTCCTCCCGGGCTCTTCCCCCCAACACACACCTGCTCCACCACTTCTCCCATGTCCCCCACCTCAAACCCTCCTCTTCCCTGCTGACTCTCTCCAATGTGTCCCATCCCTGCTCCTCCCGCAACCCACCCCTATTCCACCACTTCACCCACCACCCCTACCCCAAACCACCACTTCTCTGCCACCTCCCTGCAACATGTCCCATCCCTGCTCCTCTCCCTCCTTCCTAGAGCTTCCTGAATGTTCACATCACCTGTTTGCAGTGCTTTGGAAGTGCTGGGAAGGTAAGGAAGGAGTTGGTAAGTGGGTCCACTGGCACACAGTAGGGAGGAAGCTAGAGCAGGGAGCTTGGTTGCTAGTGGGTGCTCATCATCCACTTATTTTTCCCCATGGGTGCTCCAACTGTAGTGTTGTTTGCTGTGTTCATGGCTTCTTATTTGGTGTTTTGGGTAGACTAGAAGATGGACAGGTCTCCACTCTTTCCGTCATTGGCTAGTACTTCCAAGCTGATGCTGGAAAGCTCAAACAGCGCCTACTGCTAAGAGCTCTTCCATGTGGAAATTTTTGTTTGCTTCTGATTTGATTGGATATTGCAGCTGCTAAGGCCCCCAGTTCTGAGCTACAACTTTTCCCCTTATATAGATCTCAATATATATTTAGAGAGAGAGAGAGAGGGAGAGAGAGAGAAACACCCTGTAAATGCCACATAAAAGTGGAAATAGGAATGCTACTTCTATTTTTCCTGGTTCATTCATGAAAGGAGAAAGCAAATAATTAATTCAGAGCTTTGTATACCTGTGGTACAGTTCTTCACTTCACTGTTCAGCGAGGGAGGATTGGCAAAGTTTCCCACTGCCACCTGTTAAATATAATATATATTAAATAAAGAGCAGGCAGATGTGAATTACAGAGCTGTAATTCCACTGAGGAGCTTTGATTATGCTAATTAACTTCTGAACTGATCATTCTGTGTGACTACCAGAACTCCATGATGGACTATCGCTTCTACGATGTGACATTTATGTTTTAAATTGTGTGTGTGTGTGTGTGTATACACATACACACACAATTTAAAACATAAATGTCACATCGTAGAAGCGATAGTACATATGTATATATGTGATATGTAGAGCTTCTTGTGTACCAGTGACCCCTTGGAGAAAACTGGTTCCAACCTGCGGAATGACAGTCAGGGACATATGTACTTGAAAAAAAATGCTCTTGTGCTTTTAATTCATTTTGGAGTTATGTATAAAACTAGAAATAAAGATCATCACTTCCAGAGGAAAACCTTCAGGGTAATCTCAGGTGATCCCTCAGAGAGATTTACTTAGAACTTTTCAGGGATTGAAGTTCCTCCCAACCCACTGGCAGGAAAAAGTCCACCTCTGAACTTGGGCTGATCCATAGCAATTTTGCATTAATAGCCCTACATAGCCATGCATCTAATACCACAGCCACAGCTGTCCCAGGACCATGGGTGAAACTCTGCTGTAAAGGTCATACAGCCATATGTTGTAGTGTTGGGATGTTTCTAATGGCTGTAAGGGGCAAAGACTTCAATTTAACATTGTTTGTAAAAGATGCCGCTCCCATTAGCATGGGGCCTCTCATATATTTGCACATTGGTTGAGAACAGACTTAATCAGTGGAAGGAATATCAGCATATCAGGGCTATAGGGATTTATCCACATCACTGAGGCTGCACTAGAAGTTTTCCACGCAACAACTTGTAAGGTCTGTCTCTGTTTAATTTAGTTTACCAGATAAATTCACAAGCACTAATGACCTGGCTATAGGCATAATTATAAGTCATACGCACAAATACATTTTATTTGTGTATATCCATATATATGCCATATTTTCATTTTAGGGCTACTTGTGTCCAAATGAGTTTATTGCTACTCAGGGACCATTACCAGGAACAGTGGGTGATTTCTGGAGAATGGTGTGGGAGACAAGAGCGAAAACGCTTGTGATGCTTACACAATGTTTTGAAAAAGGACGGGTAAGTTACTGGCATGTCAATTAACAAAGCATGTGATAACTGGAAATTACATACAAATATTGTTTCTATCATAATAACATATGTTCCTTGTTAATAAGCAGTGTCCTTTGACTGCAGGTAAGATGTCACCAATACTGGCCAGAAGACAACAAACCAGTGACTGTGTTTGGAGATATAGTGATCACCAAACTAGTGGAAGATGTTCACATAGACTGGACTATCAGGGATCTGAAAATTGAAAGGGTACGGGAAACTTGAAAAATGCTGTTATGAATATACTCTCTTGAAGCTCCAATGAACCTCAGAAATGTTCCTTCCTACTCAGCTGACCCTAAAAGTTCTTCTTTTAATCCAAAATTTGTATACATTCCATTGTTTGGTTTTCCTGAGTATTTTTAATAGTATCCTTGATTTTAGGTCTTCTTGGGTTACGTCTACACGGCAAAGTTGTTTTGAAATAACGGCCACTATTTTGAAATAATTTTGTGAGCATCTACACGATACTACTGCTATTTTGAAATAATTTGAAAATAGTGGTCATGTTATTTCAAATTTGGTAAACCTCATTGTATAAGGAATAGCACTTATCTTGAAATAGATATTTCGAAATAGGGCTTGTGTAGACAGGGAATAGGGGCTATTTCAAAATAAATTATTCCGGAACCTCTTATTTCAAAATAAAGCTGCTGTGTAGACCTAGTATTTTGGATTAGAGCCCCTGGAAGCAGTGCTTCCAGGGGCTGTAATCTGAAATAAATCTATTGTGTGTGGACACACTATGTTGGAATAAGGTTTGCTTATTTTGGGGCTTCCCTGCAGCATAAATGCATTATTCTGGAATATTTTATTTTGGAATAATAACTCCAGAATAAGCTATTCAGGAGTAACTCTGTGGTGTAGACCTTTGAAAACTGTTTTCTAACAAAACAAAACAGCAGAATGCAGACTAACACAGCTACCTCTCTGTTATTATTCAACATGTAAGTCACTACATTTAGCTGTTTGGAACGGAGATCCGTCAACTATTTGAAAAAACTCACTCAGATCCAGATAGACATCATCTTTCTCTACAAATGCAAAAAGATGTTTTTAAAACTGTTGACAGTGTATGTCCCACAGATCTGATATGTGAAACCCAGATGATAGGAAGTGGAACATCAGGGACATTGAGTCACTAGTGTGTGGAAAGTCAAAGTTTCTACCTTCTTTCTTCGAAATGAATCATGATAAAAAATTGGGAATGATAAAAATCCCTTCTAATTCATCCCTCACAGATAAAGCAACATGGGTGAAATCCTCAGAAACAGTTTTGTATGGCATCGGCAGCACTAGTGAGCTATGGACCTGGCACAACCAGCCCTTAATACAAGTGGCTCTGGGGTCTTAACCCCACTGTTTCTATGCTGATATAGGAGGGGTGGCCTGGATGCACCTATGATATCATGATCAGCCCACCTGTCCTATGTAGTTTCAGGCTTTTGAAACCATTAGCAGAAAATTGGACTCAGGTCCCATTGGCTTGAAAAGTCAATTGGAGGGTTATTGAGTCTTCTGGTGGCTGAGGTCATTAGCACTACCCCATGGAAGGACTGCAGGCAAACTCCCACAAACAGCAGTCACTACACCCATGCACAAACTCAACCTTCCCTCTGTAGGGGAGTATATTGAGAAGAATGGGCTGGGGAAACTTAGCTGTTCCAGTCCAGTTCACTTCCAGATCTAATAGGAGTCAGTTTTAGAGTTCTAATACAGAACCTGTGTCTAATTTGTGCTCACCAGCATGGGGACTGTATGATGGTACGTCAGTGTAATTTTACTGCTTGGCCTGAACATGGGGTCCCTGAAACAACAGCACCATTAATCCATTTTGTCAAGCTGATCCGAGCAAGTCGAGCACACGATAGCACACCTATGGTGGTTCACTGCAGGTAAGCAGAGAATTAAATACATGCATGAAATCAGTGTAATGCCGTGGTTCCCAGCCTTTGCCGGATGGGGACCCATTCTGACAATTCAGAAAGACTTGATGACCCAAGGCAATTCAAAAACGGGGGGACAGTGTCATAACTAGCTAATTTTGTGCCTGAGGCAATAATATAAAATTGTGCACCCTCATGTTATATATTTATAATAGTTATTTCATAGAAAAGGGGAAATATATTAACAAAATAATACCACTACATTTACCATAGGTAATGAGAGTTGTGGCGGTGGAAAGACACACCTCCCCAAACTGCTGTCCCCCTGGCTTAAACCCCACAATCAAGGGCTAGGGGAGTCACACTCAGGAGCTAGAGGGGTCTAGGGGAGTCACTCAGGAGCTGCAGGGGGCTAGGAGAGTCACACTCAGGGACTAGGAGTCACTCAAGCGGAAGGGGGCGAAGGGTGTCTCACTCAGGAGCTGGAGAGTCACACTTGGGGGCTGGAGGGGGCCAGAGGAATCACACTCAGGGGCTAGGAATCACTCAGGAGCTGGAGTAGGCCAGGGGAGGCACATGGACCCTCGTGGTAGGAAGCCAGCTGTGGCAGAGCCCTGGCCAGCAGAGCCAGCCACCAGAACCCCAGCCGGTGAGGGAGACCCTGACACTCCCCCCGATGGCTGGAAGCTGTCAGCACCAGCCATAGGAACCCCGGCCAGGGCTGGAGGTACCCCTGACCATTGCGATTGGAAGTTGGCTGGGGAAAAGCCCTGTCCAGCAGCACCAGTTGAGGGAACCCCGACCCCTGCAGCTGGAAGCCGGCTGCAGAAGAGCCCCAGCTGGCAGACCCAGCCATGGGAACCCTTCTGGGAGTTGGGAGACCCCACATCCTGCAAAGGCTGGAAGCCAGGGAGCTTATCAGCTTTGCCCTCCTTCCCTACATTGGACCCAGGTCCCCACCTTATCTGAGCTGGGTGCTGCTCCTGAGGTATGCAGTTCTCTGCCCTGCAACTGAAATGGTTCTCAGTTTAATTGATTGGTTTAACTTCCTGAAGGCTGTTAATCCAATTAAGAGGTTGAGAACTACCTGAGGAGTGTGAACGGCTTCTTAAGTGCCACCTATAGAGCCACCCACCCCAGCCAGAGACCCTTACAAAATGTAATCAAGACCCATGTTTGGATCCTGGCCCACAGGTTGGGAAACCCTGGTATAATGCATAATGCCATTTGAGTGATTATTAGGACTCAGGAAGGTTAGCAGATTTACAGCAGTTGTGAGGCAAGAGGGGAAAGCTGCTCTTTGATTCACAATACAGCCCTGGCACCCATGCTAGTTTCTCAGGCAATGTTCCTCAGCTCTTTTGTGCTTTTCTTTCCACCCCATGCAATCCAACCAATATGTCAGGGAAAGAGTTTTTTCAGTATTTACCATAAAGTCACACTAAAGTTCACCTCAGATTTCCTAATTACTTATGCATGGTAACAGTTGACAGATGTTGACATTTTAATTACTTCTCTCATAATTACAAATTTCTTTCAGGAAGAAGTGTTGAAAAGTTTATTTAAAATCTATATATCACATATTATTAAAAGACAGAAGCTATATCCTCTGTTTACATGAGCCCCTTCCTTTCAGAAAGGGCATATTAATGAGTGGGTTTGAAAGATGCTAATGAGGCACTGCAATGAATATGCAGCAACTTATTAGCTTAATGGTGGCCACTCTGATTCGAAAGTGCGGCTTTTTGAATCCCGTGCCACCCGTGGAGACGAGACCTTCCGAAGGGACCCACCCAGTTTTCAAAAGCCCCTTCTTCCTAACACCAGATAGGAAGAAGGGGCTTTTGAAAACCGGGGGGTCCTTTCAGAAGGTCCCATCTCCAAGGGCAGTGTGCGATTCGAAAAGCCACGCTTTCGAATCACCATGGCCACCATTATGCTAATGAGGTGCTGCATATTCATTGCAGCGCCTCATTAGCATCTTGTGAACCCGCTCATTAACATACCCCTTCTGAAAGGAAGCGGCTCGTGTAGACACAGCCTATAGAAACGAGCAGAGAATGAAGACTTGCAATCCTGTTCATGATCTAAGTCTAGATTTCAAACTTGGATTCTAAAAACGGAACCCCAAATCTACATGTTGGGACCTAAATAAATGGTGCAGTTTTGAGAGGTGTTCAACTTTCTTAGCTCCCAATGATTTTATTCTCTACACCAATACACTGTCATTTCAAAGTATCAGAGTCTGCGCAAGGCTAATTCTCCAGTAAGATGGGTCAGTGGGCCTATTTCAAAATAGCTATCTGATGAAGCGGGTCTTTGCCCATGAAAGCTTATGCTCCAAAATATCTCTTAGTGCATAAGGTGCCACAGGACTTCTTGTTATTATTTCAAAATAAGCACGTTAAGTCAGGGAATAGAGCCTATTTTTGAAATAAGCCATAGTGGCTCTTTTTCAAAATAGGCTTACTATATGTAGATAATGTATTTTGAAATAGCTAAGTGCTATTTCAACATGCATTTTGTGTGCAGCAGAGTTATTTTGAACCAGGCTATTCCGGGATTATTTCAAAATAATGCTGCTGTGTAAACACACCCTTAGGCTACGTCTACATGTGAAGCCTACATCGAAGTAGCCTATTTCGATGTGGCGACATCGAAATAGGCTATTTCGATGAATAACGTCTACACGTCCTCCAGGGCTGCCAATGTCGATGTTCAACATCGACGTTGTGCAGCACCACATCGAAATAGGTGCAGCAAGGGAACGTCTACACGCCACAGTAGCACACATCGAAATAAGGGTGCCAGGCACAGCTGCAGACAGGGTCACAGGGCAGACTCAACAGCCAGCCGCTCCCTTAAAGGGCCCCTCCCAGACACACTTGCACTAAACAGCACAAGATACACAGAGCCGACAACGAGTTGCAGACTCTGTGCATGCAGCATGAATCCCCCGCTGCAGCAGCAGCAGCCAGAAGCCCTGGGCTAAGGGCTGCTGCACACGGTGACCATAGAGCCCCACACGGGCTGGAGAGACAGCGTCTCTCAACCCCCCAGCTGATGGCTGCCATGGAGGACCCCACAATTTCGACGTTGCGGGACGCAGATCGTCTACACGGTCCCTACTTCGACGTTGAATGTCAAAGTAGGGCGCTATTCCGATCCCCTCATGAGGTTAGCGACTTCGAAGTCTCGCCGCCTAACGTCGAAGTTAACTTCGAAATAGCGCCTGACGCGTGTAGCCGCGACGGGCGCTATTTCGAAGTTAGTGCCGCTACTTCGAAGTAGCGTGCACATGTAGACACAGCTTTAGTGTCCCCACAGACTCAGTGAGCACATTCTGAAGTTAATGATTAAGTCTAAGAACTCAGTTTCAGATTCTCTGCTATGCTCAGTGTGGAGGACACTGAGCAATTTGGTTTCATCTCTCACTGCTCATCGATATGCACCTTGTAATACATTGGATCTGCTCTAACTTGTTTTGCTGCCAGTGTCACTAAGGGACCATGCACCAAACGCCTCTGCTGGAACATAATGTTCTCCTCTGCCCTGCTATCAATACAACCTTTACACTAGAGGCTAATGGAGGAGGCAACTAGGTTGACTCTATGCTTCTGAGGACCACCCCATGCTGGAGGTTGTCCCCAAATGGGAGATAGGGTCAGATTCCATCCCTTTTGCACAGCAAAGAGGTGCAAAGGGGACAGAGAATTTGGTTCCCAGCCCTTGCTTATGTGCCCTTGCTTATGTCACTATACCCTTGCAGAGCAACACATGCCCTCAGAAGCCCAGGATTCATTTATAGTAATATCACTTAGCAGAGCTTCTCCGCATGTTGCCACTCCTACAGAGTGCCATCACACATTTGCTGAGTGAACATGATTATGTTACTCTTTCCCAGCATTTTTTACACGGCTTGCTTATAAATGTTGGAATGATGTTAAGGTAACACTGTTAATTTTCAAACGCTTTAATCAAGAAGCATATCCCTAGCCACATGGGTGTGGGACTTGTCACTTCAGCCTAGCTATCCATTCCCACCTTTTTCAAAAGTTTTTTTCTATATTAACAATTCACTAAAAAGAACTCTCTTGTGTTTTATTTAGTTTTTAATAGAGATGCCCCTAGGAATCCAAGTTTCAGTTTTGCAGAACCTTGTCATTGCAGTTTTGTTGTATTCAAACCAGCAAAGTTGGTCAGTATTCATGTAAAAGTGTTTCAGGTCTTTCCCATTCCTATGATATACTAAATAGGGTAGTTTTGATTTAGCTTCTGCTCAGGCTTTCACTTTGCAAAACCAAACCCAGGTCGCAGTGCAGCTCTAGATTCCAGTTTAGCCCAACCAATAAAGGTAGCAATGTGAAAGGGTGGATAAAGGTTTTAGGTTTGACCCAATTTCCTTGTCACAATAAGTTTGTCTTAAGGTTTTGAATTTTTAGGTTCGAATGTGGGATGGAACCATGGTATCACTTAATCTGACCTCCTGTTCGCGATTTTGAACTTTCAAAAAAGAGGAGTGTATCTGTATCAGTATCTATTGAGTCAAGTTGCATTAACGTACTGTATGTAAGATAACACATTAACACAATGTGAGTTGGTAGATACCGATACAGATATGTTCCCTCTCAAGAGTGTCCTCTTTTTTATACGGTAACCCTACCACTGAACGGCCCTTTTCATGGAGTATATTTTTAAAAAGGCATACAATCTTGATTTTAAAATTATTGGTATTAGAGAATATATAATTACTCTTGGAACTTATTCCAAGGGTTAATTACTGTTAAAGAAGTAAGCCTTATTTCCTGTCTGAATTTGTCTAGATTCAACTTGTAGCCACTGGATCTGCTGTCTCAGAGACTTGCAATTATTAAGATAATTAGTGTATAAATTATATTTTATTTTGTACATCTTTACAGTGCTGGAGTTGGAAGAACAGGGGTTTATATTGCACTTGATCACTTAACACAGCATATAAATGATCATGATTTTGTGGATATCTATGGACTTGTAGCTGAGCTGAGAAGTGAGAGAATGTGTATGGTACAGAACCTGGTAAGACACATGGAATTTATACACATCTTATACACATTATTTTCTGAAATATTGAGCACCAAAGCTTGTGAAAATCAGCCTTATTTTAAGTTTTCAAGTACTTCCTCCTCCTTGCTGGACTGGAAGCATTGTACCAGTAGACTTTTCTTGCGGTCTTTTGACACTTTAGCTCTTGGCCCAGAAGGGCAAAGAAGAAAGGTAATGTTTTTAAAAAATAAGCCAAACCTTCTCAGACTTTGTAAAAAGTTTTATTTTGAATTTTGAGTAAAAGTTCTGGTAATTTTTTGAAACCCAAACTGGTTTGCCATGTTTTTATTTATTGGCTTCTTTCTGACATGTAAAATCATATAAATACAGGGGTTCATCCTCCAAAAACATGCTTCACTTTGCCCATATCAATACTCCCATCAACTGACTTATTTTAAATTGACTTAAATAAGGTTATGAAAGTGAGTAATGTTCTCTGCACTCTTCAGTAGTTGTAAGGTAAGTGTCTGAGGAGCCTTTTATAGGCCTAAAATGAAAAACATTTTTATTCAGCAGTCATATGCAAGGTGAATATAGGCTATTAAGAGAAAAATAATTGAACTGCTAGTAAAAGGACTGTCCTAGACTTAGAAATCTGGGTAATGCTGCTTTTCATGGATCCCTGGTGGAATTTAAAGCTGTCCTTACCTCCCCAATTCAGTGGTATTCTTGCTGCAGTGCCCAGGCTCTCCTAATATTCATTCATCATCATCATCATCATCATCCTCATCAACAGCCATAGGATCAAGCGCCCATTAGTGTCTGATGCCTCCATATTTCCTTCCATCTTTCCATGAACAGTGCAGAGTGGCTCAGTTTCTGTGACTAGCTCTGCACCATTCTACTATATCAACTACACATTCTCTGTGGGGTCTGCCTCTCCTACTCAAACCATCCATTATTCCAAATACCAGGGTCTTGATTTTTTGCTCTTTGTTCATTCTGCAGATACGCCCAAATAGCTGTAGCTTCCGTTGTATAACCCTCTGCAGTAGGTTCTCTTTTGGCTGTATCTTCCCATATAATTCTTCATTGGTGACCTTATGCATCCATCCTATTCTCAGGATTTTTCTATAGCAATGCCTCTGGAATGCCAATATCCCTCTCTTCAAATCTTTCGTTATCACCCATGTCTCCCATCCATATAACCTGCTGCTGCATATAGGTTTAATAATATTATTTAATTTAGAGGAGGCTCTTAAAATCTATGTCTAAAATACTGGGATTTGTCAACAGAAGTTTTTGTCAGAAAATATCTTCCAACAAAACTTCTGTGGACATATCGTGGCCAAAATCTCTAATTCACAGGTTCTTATAGGCTAAATCCAGATTACAGGGATTTGTCAACAGAAGCTTTTGTCGGAAGATATCTTCCGTCAAACTTCTGTCAACAGATCGCAGCCAAATTGCCAAGTGGGTCACAAAAGTGATCCGCTCTGTTGACAGAGTGTGGCTGGACTGCCTGGCCCCTTTATTGCCAAAAAGGCTCACAGAGGGCCCCCTGGAACATCCAGACTGGCTTTCTCCTGAGACATCTGCCAACAGAGGTGTCATGCCTCATGGGGAGTGGGATAAGACTGTTGACAAAAGTGCTGCGTTCGGCTGATTTGGTGTTGACAGAATGCCTTGGGAATCTGGACACTCCCCGGGTTTTGTCGACAACACATCAGTTATAGTCTTGCACTTCCCAACAACCGCTGACAGAGTTCCACAAGTTGACAGTGTTGTGTGAAGCAATATTTCCTTTTGTTTGTTTTAAACCTGCAGCCTATTAATATCATTCGGTGACTCCTAGTTCTTGTGTTACGAGAAAGAGTAAATAACACTTCTTTATCTCCTTTCTCCACACCAGTCATGATTTCATAGGTTTCATGTCTCCATTAGTCATCTCTTTCCTAAGATGAAAAGTCCCAGTCTTGTTAATCTCTCCTCATATGGAACTCATTCTATACCCCTTTATAGTGCATGCAGTGGATAGCTACATGCAGCAGCAAAAGTCTCCAGCAGTGAGGGGTGAGGGGAGTAGGTGGGAACTAAGTTTCCAGAAGCCTAGAGCCTTTTCTCATTGATCGTGTCTTTCATTTTGGCAGGGAAGAGCTCTGGCAGCCAGGGAGGTGGGGTTGGGGAAGCAGAGGTAAACACTACTGATAGTAGCCCTGGGCATGTCTACACTCTGGAGAGTTAAAACAAAAAGCAGTCAAGTAGCACTCTAAAGACTAGCAAAATAGTTTATTAGGTGAGCTTTCGTGGGACAGACCCACTTCTTCAGACCACAGCCAGACCAGAACAGACTCAATATTTAAGACTAGCACGGCTTCCTCTCTGTTACTCTGGAGAGTTGTATAGGATATAAAAGTTAGAGTTTGGGAATATAGGGTACTCTACCTTACGGCCATGTCTGGAAAAAATGAGGCATAAGGGGCTGCTGACAAAGGAGGCTTTTGCCAGCAGAACCATGTTTACATGGCTTGTTTTCTGACAGCATCGATCTTCTGTGACTGTGCAAATTAGCTGCCTGAATATACAAATTTGCATTTTCAAGATCCCTTCTGTGCATCATGCTGCCACAGCATGTCTCCATGTAGATTCAGCCTACTTTTCTGCACCATCTATAACTGCTATCCTGCTATCTATAACTATGCTTTCTTGGGTGTACGGTATCTGTTCTCCAGACACTCCATATAGACCTGTCAGGGTGTTTCAGCTGCACACAACCCCTTCCTCTCGGCTATGCAGTAGAATCGCAAAGTTCCAAATGGAGAATGGAGGTCCTTTCTAACTCTGAAATGTTCATAACTCTGAACAAAACATTACGGTTGTTGTTTCAAAAGTTTACAAGTGAACATTGACTTCATACAGCTTTGGAACTTTATAATTCAGAAGAAAAAATTCTGCTTTTGTCCATCTTAATTTAAATGAAACAAGCACAGAAACAGTTTTCTTACCTTGGCAAATCTTTTCTTTAAACTTACCTTTTTTTTAGTAGCCTATGTGTTTTATTTTTATGTTTTTTTAATCTCTCTGCTGCTGATGGCACACCTCCGGTTCCAAAGGAGGTATGTGGCTGACAGTCAGTTGGCAATTCTGGTATTCTTCACTCAGAGGTTCTACTTTATGTAAAAGGCAGAGTCTAGTGCCTAATGAAATTGATTTTCCCCTCAAGGAAGATCCGTGGAGCGTCTATACGTTAAAGGTGCCCTTCCAGAAGGAATCTGGACAAACGCACCACATCTTCTGGATTCTGTACTCCACTGCCAAATCAGGAAGAGTGCCTTCTTCCAGAAGACTCTTCCAGAATAAAGCATGTGTAGACAGTCCCTGACCCCCTCTTCTGAAAGAGCAGTCCTCCATGGTGGCAGCCAGCTGGAGTGCAGAGACACTCCAGGCAGCCCCAGTGGGGCTCTATGCTCTCTGGTTCTGGCTGTTTTTAAAGCTGCAAGGACCCAGAGACCCCGTGGCAAGAAGCTGAGAATGTGGAAATGGGCAGCATGTGCCGGACTGCAGCTCACACTTCACAGCCACATCTGCATCAACCACAGCCTGACGGCTGGCCAGCAACCAGCCATCCCACTCCCCACCACCAACCCAGGGCACCCTCAGGAAGCCAGCCAAGAGCAGCCAGGACCCCAACTGGGCCACAAAAAGGAGGGCCCTGTCATGGACAGAGCCAGAGCTCCAGGACATCCTGGTGCTCTGGAGAGATGAAGAAGTGCTGTGGGACACCACAGGGCACTGTAGGAATATCCCCACCGTTGTGCACCTCACAAATAGCCTGGCTGCCTGAGGCCACCATTCCCAGGTGTCTGGTGTAAGGTTAAAGAGTTGAGGCAGGGCCACATGAGGCCCCAGGATTGCACCCGCTGGTCTGGACAGCCTCCAGCCAGCTGTCCCTTCTTCAGGAAGCTGTGGGACCTTTGGTGGGGGACAACACCTCCCCACCCAGCACCACCATTGAGACAGCCGCACCTGAGCCCCCTGCCACACCAAGGGGGAGGCAGGTCCAGCCAAAGACCAACCCATATCTTCCAGAGAGCACAGTGCCCAGGGTGTTGAGGTCCCATCTGGGGATGGGTCCTCGGAGACTCCCTCATAATCAAGCAGCCCTCCACCTCCAGCAGCCAGGCCACTTCCAACCGGGCAACACATGACCTTTTCAAGGCCACCTCAGGTAAACACATGCTGTGGCACATCCCTTGGGGGGATGCACACCTGGGCCTCCATGCAATGGCCCAACCCCAGATGTCCCACCCCAGAATGTGCCCCAGGGCTGCACCCATGCCTGCAGGTGACTTCTGGCACCCCCCACATAGAGAATCCCATGAGCCACCTTCTCCACAGGCAGTAACTCCCCCGTATCTGTATGCCTCACCTTGCCTACTAGCCTGTTCCCAGGGGGGCCCACCACAGGCAGCACCATCACCAAGGTGAGGCACTGCATGGGCCAATGTGCCAGAAGCATGGGACACCGCTCTGGGGGCATGCCTGGGATATGACCATCCTTTGGGTCCAGGGTTGGGGTAGCTGCCCATGGGGGTGGGGCATGACACTCAGGGCAGGATGTGGTTCTCAACCCCCTCCCTCTCCCTACCCCACATCTTACAGCAGCTCCATACGAGGACCAGGAGAGCTGGACGAGGAGCCCAGGGCTTGCCAGCCCCTTCCAGGACAAAGGGCCTCCTGGTCCTGCAGCCAGGCCTGGATCAGCCGCAGTACCTGTGGCCCAGCAGCCACATATCTGAAGGACCCAATGCCAGGGCCGCGGTGAGGAGGCCACAGCCTATACAGCTACCCTCCAGCACCACAATCCACTGGCTGTCAGGCAGCTGGCCCTGGATGAGACTGAACTTAACTGGAAATGGGGAACATGGGGGGAGGTTGTAGGGATACTCCACACAGTGTGAAGGGCTCTCACAGAGCTGCCCCCACAGCCTCTTGCCTCACCCCCCACCAGCTGCTCCTCCAGATGATTCCCCTGAGGCCCTAGCCACCCTACTTCCCCCAGGCCTTCCCATGGCTGCCCTTGGAGCCTCAGGACCTGGCCTCATGAAAGGCCCCCCACCCCATGAATCCTCCCCTTTGCCTGCCCACTGAGGCTTACCCTGTGTCTGACTACCACTATTTCCCTGTGCTCCTGGCCCGGTCAGTGCCCCGATGGGGACCACACATCTGGGGCAGGAGAGGCACCTGCAGGCACTGGGGCTCATGGCCCTCCACCCCATCCTTTAAGTAGGGCTCCCACCATCCCTGTCCCTATCCCAACCAAAGTTGGTATGCCCCCATTTCCTGGCGCCTCATGTAAATACTTGTACAGGTTTCAGTTCAAACATATATGCTTATTGTTTTCCAGTTATTTGTTAAAAAATGTTGTTTCTTGTTTGCAAGTTCTAGCTAAATAGAGTTTAATAGTTTCCAACCCCCTGTATCCCTGATTACTGAGGTGGTAGGTGAAGGGTGAAGGGGGTGCCTGGGGGCGGGACTAGGGGGAGGGTCAGTGCTAGCCATGGGTGAATGCCTCCTGAAGTACCTCCCAGATGTGGACCCCATTGGGGTTGATCTGCCAGTCCAGGGCTGCAGCAGGCTGCTCGTATCCAGGGCAACCGTGGCCATCCAGTCCTGAGGGAGGATCTCCTCACGCACCTCAATGAAGTTGTGGAGGGCAGAGCAGACACCCCTAACCTGGGGACGTTCTCCCCATATCGAGGCACACGTGGAGGTATCTAAACCTCGCCTTCAAGCAGCCAAAGGCACACTCCACAGGTTACCAGGACTTTGTGAGCCAGGTACTGAACAGCTCCTGGGAGGTGGGTAAAGTGCTCTATGTATGGCCACAGGAGACAGGGCTGCAGAGGATAGGCCAGGTCGCTCACAAGGCAGAGCGGCATGGCAGCATCCCCAATGGCATGCTCCTGCGGGGGAATAGAGGTGCCAGCCTCCATTCAGTGATACAGGGCAGAATTGCAAAAAATGCGCATCATAGCCGCATCTACACATGCACACTACTTCGAAGTAGCGGCACTAACTTCGAAATAGCGCCCGTCACGGCTACACATGTTGGGCGCTATTTCGATGTTAACATCGACGTTAGGCGGTGAGACGTCGAAGCCACTAGCCCCATGAGGGGATGGGAATAGCGCCCTACTTCGAAGTTGAACGTCGAAGTAGGGCACGTGTAGACGATCCGCATCCCACAACATCGAAATAGCGGGGTCCGCCATGGTGGCCATCAGCTGAGGGGTTGAGAGTCGCTCTCTCTCCAGCCCCTGCGGGGCTCTATGGTCCCCTTGGGCAGCAGCCCTTAGCCCAGGGCTTCTGGCTGCTGCTGCTGCAGCTGGGGATCCATGCTGCATGCACAGGGTCTGCAACCAGTTGTCAGCTCTGTGGATCTTGTGTTGTTTAGTGCAACTGTGTCTGGGAGGGGCCCTTTAAGGGAGCGGCTTGCTATTGAGTCCGCCCTGTGACCCTGTCTGCAGCTGTGTCTGGCACCCTTATTTCGATGTGTGCTACTTTGGCGTGTAGACATTCCCTCGCAGCGCCTATTTCGATGTGGTGCTGCGCAGCGTCGATGTTGAACATCAACGTTGCCAGCCCTGGAGGATGTGTAGACGTTATTCATCGAAATAGCCTATTTCGATGTCGCTACATCGAAATAAGCTACTTCGATGTAGGCTTCACGTGTAGATGTAGCTCATGTGTCCAGACAAGCCAGCCCACAGATATGTCCGTGAACTACCCCAAAAGTCCACCACCGCCTGGAGCATGATGGAATGGTACCCTTTGAGGTTCACATAGCAGCCAGCATGGTGGTCCAGGGCCATGATGGGGATCGCCCTGAAGCACAGGGGGGAACCTGAGCTCAGCGGAGCCCTTGACGACTGCATCCAGGTCCCTGATGCACATGAGCCTTCTCGTGGCACATTGTTGATGGCTTTCATGACCTGCAGGGGACAGAGAATGAGCACTTCCATGGGTGTGCACAAGGGTACCCCTGCCCTTGCCGACCCCTGGACCCCCTTCCCTCCCCACAGGGCCATCCATGCCCTCCCGGTGAGTCGGCCCTTTGGCAGCAGGCCTGTGTAGGTCCCCCAGGGCTAGGCCTCCCTGCCCCCTTGGTCCGACCCCTCACCCCCTGATCCTCTAGGGTACCCCTTGTCCAACAGCCCCTTCCCCACTCCCTGAGGCAGGCTGGGGCCTAGAGCACGGCTTACCTCAAGGACAATGGCCCTGATGGTGGACGTGCCCACCCCGAATTGCTGATCAATGGACTGGTAGCTGTCCAGGGTGGACAGCTTCCATATGGTGATGGCCATGTGCTTCTCAACAGACAGGGCTGGCCACAAGCAGGTGTTCTGCCATAGAAGGATGGGGGCGAGCCAACTGCAGATCTCCAGAAAGGTCTCCTTCGTCACCCAGAGATTTTGTAGCTAGAGCTCATTGTCCCACTCGACCATGACCACCTTGTCCCACCAGTCCATGCTGGAGATGTGGATCCACATGTGAAGGATGTCCTATGGGAGGGAGCCAGCAGGGGCAAGGGTGGGTCAGGACCCATGGGCCTGAGTCTCCACCACAGGAGGCCAAGGAGGGTGGCCAGGAGAATGGCCAGCAGCTGGGTCAGGGCAAAGCTACAGGTCTGCAGCTGCTGGGGGGCCATGACTGGTGGTTGGGGAAGTCAGGACCAGGGACAGGCTCAGCCTTGCTGTGAGCAGCATGGCAGGCCTCACCAGCTTGAGCAGGGAGGGACTGTTGGGGAGGGGCCCTTTAATATGCTCCATGGCCCGCAGTCCCAGAAGTGCTCTCCAGCCATGTAACCCTGTCTGTGGCATTTCCTGTCCTGTTCTTTCAGAAGATCTTCCGTGCTTGTGTAGACACAATCTTCTGGAAGAAGGGGTGGCTCTTTCCAATCATGTTTTATGCATGAAAGTGATCTTCTGGAGGATCCTCTTCCAGAAGATAGCGCATGTGTAGACGCAGCCCTTATGTGCTCCCCTCCATCCCTCTTCCTGCCCCGTGGGAATTTCGTAAAGATTTTTCATGCATACAACTGGCAGCTGCTTTGGCACAACAGACTTTACAGCTTTTGGTGTTCACGATCTGAATATTACAAACTATTTAAACAATTTATGTTGTAGTAACTTCAGTCTGTCAGGTCAAAGGTCGTATTTGCCTGATGGATCCGTTTACGGGACAAGCTATCTTCCCCCCAAAAGAGTTTACTACAACAGGTATTTTGAAGCAATCACACCCTATCATGTTAATAAACATTTCAAGAAACAAATATGCAGAAAATGTCTTGCTCCTGTATACTGCTGCAGCAGCTTAAAAATTTATTGTTTCAGTTATCTGTGGCTGAGAATTATTAACGGTTGGAATGGTAGGTTTTGTTTATTCTGAAATATAAAGAAAATTACTAAGCAAAAATTACACTACAGTATAAAAAGTTTTATTCCAGTGCACAGAAAACAAGGATGTCAACATTTTTATTTCCAACTTGGTTCTCAAAATGACCTCTACAACAGGCATCTGTCTTCAGAAGCTATTTGTTTTTACCCTCAGGAACAGGCCACATATTAAGTGAACAGCATTGAGTGGATTTTTTGCATTTGACTGCACCCTGCTGGCTTTCAGCATGCTAGGAAGGAAGACAGTTTCTTCATTTAAGTGTTTCATGAAGATGATTGACCTTCTTCTGTCTGAATCAAATGTTGAAAAACAAGCTGAACCCATTTTTACTGTATAACTGGTTTTGAGAGAATGGAGTGGTGCAGTCTATTATCTTCGTTTATGTTCAGAATAATTTTGTGGGATTGACTGAGCATATTGATAACTCATAATTACCTAAATTGGATCAGATATAAACCATTTCCAATGGGTTGAAATAAGTTACTAAAGAGTCAGAATTTAGTTTTTTATTCAAAATTGCTTTAAAGTATTTTGCTGTTACAAGCACATTTTAATAATAAATTCAAGTAACCTATAACTTCTACATCTTGCAGGCACAATACATTTTTCTGCATCAGTGTGTTTTGGACCTATTGACAAGCAAAGGAAGCAATCAGTCCATATGTTTTGTAAATTATTCAGCACTGCAGAAGATGGATTCTTTGGATGCCATGGAAGGTAAGTAGATACAGATTGTTCCAAAGTTATTTTTTCATAGCAGGTGCATTGGTTTGTTCATACTAATAAGCATACTTTGAAAAGCACTTGGAGACCTTGTAACTGTAAAGTGAAGGCTTTCTGTCACCCTTTAACCCAGATTATTACACAAGCTATTTACATTTTTCTGCAGAAATCCTTTCAAATATATATTACACTTATCAGTAATTGGCTAATGTTCATATTAAAAGCAGTTTAATTTAATGCATTTTTTTCTGTTTCAGGTGATGTGGAACTTGAATGGGAAGAAACAACAATGTAAATAATTAAAACAAAGATTATTAGATCTTTTAAACCAAATGGTATTTTCTAAACTCAGGGGCCAAAACAAATCCCCTTATTCTAATGAATTCAAAACAATAATTTTTAAAACATTGAAAGGGTTCCTTTTCTATCAATGTGCCTTCATAAATGTGATAAATTATTTTATGCAAATCACTAGGAATAAAGTTCAGTAAAACTTTTTCCCAGATTGCAGTTTTGTTGGTATATAAATAACTCAGTATATATTTAAACTGAAAATGTGTTCTCAACAAGTGTCTCTTTTTTCCAGTTACATTGTAATAGTTTTAAAATAAGCCAACTGTGAAGGAAAATGTTTGTATTTCTTAGCATGCGTAATTCAGTGTGGATTTGCTGTATTCCTTTGTTTGGTTTTGAGTAAAAGCTTGAATTCTTTGACACAGTCATGTTAGTTTGGCCTCCAGGGTGTTGACAATTCTTGTGGATTATTTCCAATACTGTCACAATGATCTTTACCTAAATGTATGTTCTTTGCTGTTTCATGAGTGCTAGGATATCATCTCATGATCCTGAACAGCTGAAGAGTCACCTCCTGACACTGCAAGGATTATTCAGCTTTTACACAGCACACGGTAGCTCTTCAGGGATACTTGGGCTATTTAAGCAAACTTGTGATCATCTGATTGTTTTTAAATATTGCTAGTGACTGCACATTCCTGATGATGCAGAAAGGTTCTCACATTCCTACCACTTTTGTAAAACGGAAGGAAAAAATAAAGTTTTAAATTTATTACACATTATAGTATATGGAAGATTGATCTGAGAGTATGTTCACTGAATGTGTACATTCATTCAAATGATATGTTTACAACCTTGTACAGTATTTTAATAAGGACTTTATTTACTTGACTTAAACCCTTGTACTCCAGGTGGAGCATAGGTCATCTACAAGTCTCCTCCACTTCACTCTGTCTCAGGACAAAACTTCTAGGTGACCCCAGGAGTACCCCAGTTATTGTCTGTCAGTCTCAGTAGATCTTCTTTACATTGTCAGAGGTCTTTCTCTTTTGCGTTTTCTGTGCATGTTCCATTTGAGAGCATGACAAGTTATGCTGGGTGTTTGTCTTCTGAGAGTGTGGCCTTTGAATATCAAGTGGTTCTTGTCCTGCTCTGTTCCAAAGCTCCTTGTCTGTGACCAAATCTTGCCTTTTGATGCAAAGGATGTACCTCAGGCATCTGTTTATGAATATCTGTAGCATGTGATTTGAAGACTTTTTAGTACAAATTCTAGCTCTTAACATAAATGTGAAGAGTGTGCTTTTTATATGCATTCAAGACCTGGAGATCTAATAAGGAATACACAAAAATTCAGTATTAAAATAATTTATTGTTCAAGTGTATAATTAAACCTTGTTGCCCTCGCATTGGCATAAAATAAGTCACTGAAGCCTTTGAAACACATGGCTGACAACACTTTAAACTGACACTGTTCCAGAGAGCCATGGTTAATAAAGCCCAAATACTCAGCTTCTAGTGCTGCATTATTAAGAGTAGATCCGCAGATGGCATGGAAGAGTCAGGAGGCTCTCAATTAAGTAGCAAAGAATAAAGTGAGGAAGTAGAGGGCCATAGGAAAATAATCTTACCGTACATCTGAATTTTACTAAGAGTCCCAGTGCTTTAGTAATATCCTCATAGCTTTGTACTGATACTGGTGCCAAATGAAAAAATTTACCAGATGACGAGAGGTCTATATTGTGTAGCAGCATTACCAACACTTCCACATCTTACTGGGCTCTTGGAAGACATTTAGGGATAAATTACAGCTAGATAACAGCACAGAACACTGAGAGCCAGGGCTGGTGGCTGTAAACAAACTTTATGGAACCACGGGAAACTTGGTTACACTCAGCTAACTAAAATCATGCTGGATTACATATGTTGCCAGACGAGAGTGTGCTGGACTAGAGAGGTTCAACTTGCTCAAATCAATCATACTATCAAACTGTGGCCTATGTATTCAAAAGAGAACACTGCCTGAGTACAAAAACAAATAAGGAAACTATAGAAGTTTCTCTTTGTAGCAAGCCCATGTTTGCAATGGGAAGGAGATTGCAGCCTCCTGGGGGAACAAGTGGTGCAACTTTCCAACTCAAAGGAGCCTCAGGTAAATCAGACAATTGCCTTCACTGTCTGGGCCACCAACAAGGAATATAAAGAGTCTGAGTTTGCACATCATCTGTATGCAATAGAAAGTTAACTGGACTCTGGGGCTATGTCTACATGGCAGGTGCTATTTCAGGATACAAAGATATCCCAAAATATCTGCCTGCATCTAAGCAATGTGCCCATAGGCTTGAAAGAGTTTTTGAGGTAATGGGTGCACTATTCCAGTGTCCCTGTACAGCTCATCACAGGGGGAGTACAGGGATGCTGCAAAATAGTGCTTTATTTTGGCATGTGGTGCCATTTAGACAGTGCCACATGCCAAAATAGCCTATTTAGAAATCTACTCAAAATAAGCCATGCAATTTGCACTATGCAAATAGTGTAGCTTATTTCAAGCTTGTGGTGCCATGTAGACATAGCCTTACTTATTGCATGTTCCAGACAGACAATGTTGTATGGCACATCACTTGACCTGAAACAGCAGTAAGGGCCTCATTTCTTTTTACAATCTGATGGGGTTGGTACTGATTGTAAATTGGAAGAGATCTTTTGTGACTAGGCAGAGAGTAATGACCATCATAAGCAACACTGAGGAAGTGGAAGAGGATCTGATGACATTTTAGAGATGTATTCTAGGGAAACTGTCTTTCAAGAAGACTGACAGTAGGGAAGTGCCCTTGTCAACCTAAAGGAAAACGATGCTTTTTAAAGCCAGACCTAAGGAGACGTGGTGTCCACAGTTGTTCAGATCTCTGGCAAACCATTCTGTATAGCTCTAGTTTCATTTGTTCATATGAAACATGTGTTCCTAATTTATTAAATATATATGTTTTAAAGTTTGTTGACAAATTGCATAAAAGGGTCTTACAGATGTTTTTCATGATTGTGTTTGTACTTGGTAGCAGTATTTATAGTGCTGATAAGCTGACATTATTGAGCCATGGTCTTGTAACCACTCTGTTTGATTAAAAGTAAGTTTGCAATTTCTGTATTTTTGAAAAAGCTAATTAATTAGTTTCTTGCATCTTAAAGGTGAGCCCTCTAGTGATCCAACAAAGATTATAAGTTTTTGTATTTTATCAAATTGACTCCTATGAAGATTATTGCTTCTTTCTTTAAAGCATCTGGAATTGGTTGCTGTTGATGACTGGATTCAAAGGAACACTGTTCTGACAATCCAGTGTGACACTTATGTTTTTGTGATTACTTTATGTTAAAGCCAAATACTTAAAAATGTTTCAGCTATTTCACTGTACGGTGTTATGTATTGGTAGTCCATTGCTGATGACAATGATGATGATGATATTGTTACAGTTCTAATATATGGCTGTCCATATGACTTGGAAGTCCAAATCCTGATGCACTGGGTCAGACACATTGAGGGCATGGAAGGGATGTTTGATGATGCATCCCGGTAGTGCCTTTCACATGCAGCCTGCAGATAATTTCGTAGATCCAAGTCACACTTGTCACATGCTGATCTTACCAGAGACTGACAGTGAGTCCTGTTCTGAGCCATTTGATCAAGTTCTTTAGGAATTGATGCCAGCACGTTACAGACGGCTCTTCAGATTCCCTTCGAAACATTTATATGGATGACCCTTCTTTCTTTGCCCTTCTTCAGCTCCCCACACAACATCTGTTTTATAAGATGTTGGTTTTCCGTTCTGGAGATATACCTGGTCCACCTAAGTTGTGTGTTCAATAACATTTCCTCAATGCTGGTTTTGTTTGTCATCTCGAGGACTTAATACTGATCACTCTGTTGGCCTAGTTTATGCTTATTATTGAGCCAAGGGACCACATGTGAAATTACATAAGCTGTTTAATGTGATGTCTCAGATCTCAGCAGAAGAAATGTTAGCATTCCTGCACTGTAGCTCTTCAATTTGGTGGAGAGATGGACATTGTGTTGGTTATGAATTTGTTCTAAGTCAATCAAGGGTCTTGCTGGCTTTAGTAATTGTGGAGGAGTTTTCCTTATCAAGGGAGCCATTGCTGTTTTCAACTGTGTACCTTGGATGAAGACAGCTGGCATTGGGACATGGGAATGAGATACTGGTTGGAACAAGACCTCTGTCCTCCTGAGACAGATGGTAAGGCTAAAGAGCTAGGATGCTTCAGAAAATCTATCCATCATCTTGCCTATGTACCATCAACAGAACCAGGCCCTGCTGGAGCTCTCAGCTCTCGAGCAGCTTTACCAGCAGGGATCTTCCTTCCACCACTGCCTCTGACTGGGCTGGCACTCCAAGAAAATCCAAGACCCTCCAATCCAGCCACGACCTGCATTTGCTAAAACCCACACAACCTTGACTGGCATGGGGAAGCCTCTCCACCCCTCAGCTAAGGTTTGGAGTGATGGGGGCAAATGACTGTCAACCTGTTCTCACTCCAGATCTTCAGGTTCCACAGCAGTCCCCCAGGCAGTGGCTTAGCAACCTCTTTGTCTCTATTCCGCCACCCCCACTTCCTGGGTCTTTCCCCCAGGGAGCATGAGGCTGTTCTGTCCCCTAGACATCCATCCCTCCCTCCTAAGGCACCTCTCTGGCTAGGCTCCATGACCACTGAAACCCTTGCAGTCAGATTCCCTTGGTGCATAATGCATCTTTAGGCTTAAACCCCTTCCTGACACACCATAGCCAGAGACAGGAGGCGCCTGGGTTATGTTGGTAACCAGGAGCAACCTGGAGATGTCAGCTGCCATTTGACATGGTACAGGCAGGAAGGGATGAGCTCTGCAAAGGCCTGGGCTGGGTCATACCTGCCCTCCCTCCTTCCCTGCAGCTGGAAGCAGCTCCTGTCTTTTACTCCTGCACAGTATTGAAAGGCTGCTGCTAGCCAAGTCGTGGTGTGAACTGTGACAGAAATCGAGGGGAGAGGAATGACAGTCACTGTCATCCACTGACTACTGAAACTGCACCTGAGAGTTGGCTGCTTGAGCTGATGATGAAGTCCAAATCAGAGCAGAACTGCTGCTTGGTTTCCTTGGTTGGAGTAGGTGCATAGACACTGAAGACAGTAAGATGCTGTGGAGAATTCAGGGGAAATCAGGCCCAGAGAAAGCTAGAAAGTTGTTTCAGGAGTGGCATACTTATGGCAAATCCAACTCATGAATTCTGTCTTTATCCTCCACTCTATCCTTCCAAAAGAAAGCATAACGCCTTCTACTTCACTGATGGAACTATCTTCAGACAAGCTAGTCTGAGTGCTGCAATATCGATATTATAATATGCAAGTTTTCTGGGAGACAAGAGGTATTCTTCTGTGAGGCCTTTCTGCATGGCCTTTATCCACATGGAGGTTGATTTTCCATGCT
The DNA here is from genome assembly GCF_033958435.1 of Carettochelys insculpta. Taxonomy (NCBI): domain Eukaryota; kingdom Metazoa; phylum Chordata; order Testudines; family Carettochelyidae; genus Carettochelys; species Carettochelys insculpta. The sequence goes on along the minus strand of NC_134137.1, from coordinate 303,678,730 downwards.
CTTAGAGACAGTCTTTTCTTTTTACTGTTTTTTGACTATTGGGGGCTGATGTGCCAGCCATGGTAGTCTGGCCAGATGTTATGGGGCAGGCAATATTTAGGGCACCTTTTCTAGTCCCTTCCCTTTAAAAGGATGAGCAGTGCTCTCCTAAAAAGAGCTGCTCAGTCTCCTAAAATGCTTCTGAACTTCTCCTCTGCTCCAAGGATGGAGCTGAATGATCACAAGTTTTGAGGCCACCTAGATGCAGAACTGGGGCTACAACTGCTGGTGGTTATCTCCACCTGTTCTTCACAATGTTCCCATCACCATAGGACTTGACATAATGATATGATTATAATAATAAAGAAATTTGATATGACGTTAATTGGATAAGAATTGTGGGAAAAGTTGAATTGGGGCATTCCCACTCTCACAGCTGTGGAAGTCAGAGTCCAACAGCACAAAGAATCGTGATGGCTGGAGACTTCTCTAGCTGCAATGCATGACCAGGACATCTTCCGTACCTGGTCATGCTCTCCATGCCTATAGCATGTTGTTGAACCAACTTCATGGCCATGAAATCATCAATTGAGTTCCTCCACCAATTCCACTGAAACAATCTTTGCATGCTAGAATAAAGCAGTCTGCCTCTCTCCAAGAGCAAAAGACTCATTGGCTACCCTAGCCTGGTTTGGCCCACTTGTTGAAGCTGACCCTTCCTAGTCCCTCAGGCACAGTTTTATGCGGGCAATCTGATAATCTGCCTTTGGAGATTTCACTTTTATCTCTTCAGGTAGGGAAAAAGCCAGTAACCAGACCACTCTGAGCACAGCTCAGAGGGCTGAGAAGGAGATGCTCTGCTTTCAATGCTGCAGTAATCCATCCAGTCCTTCAATCTGTACACTTCCATGGGGAGTGCAGAAGGCAAGATAGCTATGTCACAGTAGATCCTCCAGCCTCACCCATGAACACCATGCTTGATCAAGTACAGTCTCGGTCCATAGACTGGTAAGGGATCCCCATAATTCCTGCCCATCTTCCCCATCTTGTGCCAGGGAAGCCATAGGGACAAGTCCAGAATTTAGCCATTTTGTGAATAAATGGCTGTTTTGTAGAACTGTTGTATGCCACATTGTTGTAGCCGTGTCAGTCCCAGGGTATTAGAGAGCCAAGGTAGGTGAGATAAAATCTTTTATTGGACCAACTTCTGTTGGTGAGAGAGACAAACTTTTGATCTTACACAGAGTTCTTAGAAGAGCTCACCTCCCTCCCCAGCAGAAGTGGATGCAATAAAAGATACCTCACCCATCTCACCTTTCTATTTTGCAATGTGGCCTTTTTATTTTTAATGTCTCAGATGATGTTTTACTGCCTCTTCAGAGACTATTTGGGTAGAGGTGTTATTATAGCTCCACATTGCTAATGTAGTCAGTGTATCTACTTCACCAAAAACAGCAATCTAACGAAGCAACCAGTGGCAACAAATCTATCCTTCTGGAAGAGTCCTCTGGAATTTAATAGATAGTGACAACTGTTCTTTAGTTTTTCTTTTTACCCATTCTAAATTATGTATATATGTAGAGAATTACAGTCCCATATGTAGATAATTATAATCCCATTATGGATTTATATAGGATGTTTTTAAAAAACCTAATGAAAGGATATTAAGATTTAACAATTACCAAGACGTGCATTTGACAAAGTGGGTCTTTGCCCATGAAAGCCTATGCTCCAAAAATCTGTTAATCTATGAGGTGTCACAGGACCTCTCGTTGTTTTTGCGGGTACAGGCTAACAAGGCTACCTCTCTGGTACCAATTAACAATGCAATTTCTATAGCAACCTGTTATGTTTCACAAAATCCTATTTGTTTAATTTTTATGTAAGTCTGTAAGACAGCTTCAGAAGGGACACTGAAGGAAGTCAATCTAAATATGGGATGGGAGAAGCGGGAGAAAGAGAGGGAAAGAGACAAGGTAAGTTGTTTCTAACTGAGACTACTAGGCCTGTGCCTACTCTTGATGGCCTCCCAAATTGCTCCTCCCGCACACATAGCAATCCGCCTTCTACTTTAAAACCTTAATTTGGGCAACTCAGCCTCTGGTTTTCAGACCAGTAGAGTTCACCCTCTGACAGTGGTCAGGAGAGTTTCCTTTAATGGCTGAAGCGTTCATTGGGTGTGAATGTAGAACAAATGATCATTCCTTTAAATTTTTAACTGTCTCGCAGATAGTGGCCTCTTCTTGCCACTAGAGGTGCTGTCTATGTTGAATTTGTTTGTCTTTTATCTCCAGTGAGTACAAAATAGTGAAAAGGGATCCGGAGTGACAGGAAATCCCACAGATCTCTAAGTTTTCAAGTACAGTAAACCCTTGAAATGTGCGATTTCAAGTTTCACTTAGTCCTGCTCCCCAGGCCCCAGTTCAATTTCCCCGCACCCGTGTGGCCGTGGTTCAAACACCCCCACAGCCCAGCTCTGGCTTGAGCTCCCCAGCCCCATGCATGGCTTTGGCTCACCCCTGGCCCTGGTTCAAACCCCCCCCTGCATGCAGCTCCAGCTCAAACCCCCACCCCGGTTCAAACACTCGTTGGCCCAGCTCACCACCCCTGCGAGTGGCTCTGGCTCAATGCCCCCCAACCCAGATTCAACAGCCCCCTCCCCGTGCAGCTCCGGCTCACCCCCTCCACCCTCCCTGCAACCTTAACCCACCCTAGCCTTAACCCCCCCGCCCACCTCCACAGCTCCAAACCACCGCCAGGCTTAACCCTCCCCAACTGCCCTCCCCCAACCCCAGGACTTACCTTTCCAAAGGAGCTCCAGGTGCTCCTGCTGCTTCCCCGGCTGCAGAACATGCGTTCCACCAGGGAAAAAAGCTGCCCCCAGCTTATGTGAAATTGGAGTTATGCCAGGGTGTGTGGGAACACAGGCCTTGTGTAACTGGAGGGACTACTGTACTCACCAGCACACTGACACTTTTTACAAATGAATAACATAAAACTAAGTCCTGCCCTTCTTTAAGAGAGAGAGAATAAATCAAGAGGGGATTTCAAATGTTTTCTTAGACATGCCCTCAACCCTTTATTGTGGAAAGAATGTGTGCTGTATGGTTTGACTTACTCAGACCACAGAGTTCTCTAAGAATTGCAATCATTTTCTAAGCCTTAACGTATTTGCAAAATTGGTTGCCACTTAGCAAAAGGAGCTGTCATTCTACTTCCTTTTGACAGATGAAGTGAAGTGAGAAAGTGAAATCTGGCTGGCTACTATTCTTACACAGGTCGTCTAGGTGGCAAGCTGTTATAACAAAGCCAGTTGACTGTAAGGAGGTATACCTATCTCATACAACTAGAATACACTGTAAGAGGTCATTGAGTCCAGTCTGCTGCACTCACAGCAGGGCCTATCACCATCCCTCACAGATTTATTTTTTTAGTCATCTATTTACTCCAGACCCCCGGACAGCCCACATCAAAGACTGAGCTCACAACACTGAGTTTAGCAGGCCAAGGCTCAAACCACTGAGCTATCACTCACCCTGCTAGAATGACTTGCCATGCTCAACATCAAATCAGTGGTAGAGCTGGGGCTAGATCCCACATCCGCTGATTCCCAGAGCAATGCCTTGGCTATCAGACCACACATCAGTGTTGAATTTGGATTATATTTATGTTTTAAAATCCTTGTTGTACTTTGATGTGATGTTACAAGACCAGGCCCTAGTAAGAAAAATAATCAAACCTTGTAACCTTGCACTGTCACTAGGGACATCAGGCTACACAGTAATTTACTTTCATAATGCAGTAAACTCTCGATATAATGGACTGACGGGGGGGATGGGTGTCTGTTAAAACTGAAAGTCCATTATATCACAGGGTTTACTCACTGACCTTCCCAGCTCCTCTGGCTCCAGCAGAATGTGCTGGCTTCTCCAGTTCTGAGCCACCTGCACTCTGCCCTGAGCACAGCATCTCCTCTAGATCTGAGCTGCCACTGCTGTCTTTTTCCCCTCCCACTCTGTGGCTGGGATCACTGCAGCTGCAGGATCTGTGGCTCCAGCCGGAATCACTGCTGTGGACCTCAGCCGCGGGGTGGAAGAACGTGGCAGTGGTGGCTCTCCAAGCCATGGCCATGGACCCTGCAGCTGCAGTGGTCTCAGCCACAGGGGGGACCAGTGTCATCTCTAGTGAGTCACTGTTTACAATACGGTAGAGTACAGTACTCTACCTTCTTTGAAGGGGAGGCTAGCGGATGTCCATTATTACTGATGTCTGGTAAAACGGGGTCCACTATATTGAGGGTTTACTGTATTGTGTGAAAGATTATAATGCAGACCATCTAGAAACTGAGAACAACAAGAAGTCTTGTGGCACCTTATAGACTAACAGATATTTTGGAGCTTAAGCTTTCGTGGGCAAAGACCCACTTCGTCAGATGCATGAGTGGGGGGCTGGTTTCAGAGGGGTATTTAAAGAGTGGGGTCCCAGTAAGAGGGAGGGCCAGAGCTGACAAGGTCTATTCAGCAAGGTGGAAATGGCCCAGTGTCAACAGTTGCCCACGAAAGCTTATGCTCCAAAATATCTGTTAGTCTATAAGGTGCCACAAGACTTCTTGTTGTTCTCAAACTACAGCCTAACACGGCTACCTCTCTGATGCATCTAGAAATTGCTACAATATAAACAGTATGGCATATACCATTGTTAAAATTGCAAATACACTTTGAGCCTACCATATTTCATACTAAGCTCAGACATGATGGTAAGCCCTTCTCCCCGTTGTATGCAGACACGTACAAAGCTTCTCAGATTTGGATAAGCTTCAACAATTTCTGAGTAATTTGAAGAAAAACCCTACTTCAGTTTGCTTTGAGAAGACTATTTAAAAAACTCTTTCCAAACAAAATATCTGACACTTACAGGCCACCCATTGCTTTTTCTGTGAAAAAAAATCCACTTGGAAGAAAACAAGTAATATCACAATGCTAGTGCTTACCTTTGCCTTTTCTATTTAAGTACTTATTATTTAAAATGCAGTACACTTGAAACCACAATTTGAATTAAATATCAAGTTTGAAAGGGACTGAGAGAGTCGTTATCAGTGCCCAGACTCATTGTCTCACATCAGAACTGTTCAAACAAAACCATTCTGCTTCTGGAAAGGTGCTGGGAATGGCTCAAAATGACACTTTCTGTTTCACTGATGCACTTGCATGGAGAAACAAAGGGCTACAATACCTCCCTTGTCTTGTATTTTGATTGTGTTATGAACTATTGTGAATGGGGTAAAGTTCTGGCTCCACTTAAGTCAGAGACAAAACCAAATCTTCAATAAAACCGTGATTTTATTAGCTACTATGCACAGTATATGAACAAATTTCTCATATTTCATTATTCTCTGCTAAAGGTGTAGCCAAGTAGGTTTTAAGTAGCATGAAGCATACCCTGGAAAGTCTTTTCTTTGGTTTATTCCTAGCTATTTAAACAGCTTAAATTCACAATTCTGTAATATTTTAATCTTAAAACTTGTGCCACACTTTTCCAGGCAATAAATGTTGGATGACAAAAGAGTAGGTGAGTTTGCTCTTACAAGGAGACATTTATTATTAGCTATTCCCTGAGTATAGCTATACCATTAATATTTCAATAAATTGAGATTGCTAAAAGATATTACGCCACTTGGAAAGTTAGAAGCCTTTTAATTGGAGTTATTCTGCTACACAGATGCTACCATGGAAATATTTTTACTTCAGGTGTTTCTCTTTTCTCTAACATAATACCTAGGCACTGATTGATTTTTTTTTCAGTTCAGCAAACAAAAATAATCTTGAAGCATTTGAGACTTCTGCGTTCACTAATTTAAGTATTTGAGAGAAGGGATGGTTATCCACAGTTAAATAACTTTACTCAGAAATGCTAAGGATGAAGAAAGTTTTGTTGTTGCTTGTGTCTAAGGTACTGATTGCATCTCAGTGTTAGTATCTATTCCCCCTCTTAGAACAAGTTACATACACACACTCTCACACTACCAAGACGCAGGATTTGTTGCACCTAAATCATACAGTTGAAATCAACTTGACGACTTAAATGTACAATACTTTGTATGTGTTAAGCTCAGAGCAAGACAGTCTCAGTGAAGGACCCTAAACTCAGAAACATACATCCCCATCTGATCCCACTCTGACACAACCGCATTGCTGAGATCCAGAGCACAATGAACATGAGAGGAGGGGGCTGAGCAAAAAGCAGTTTGATTGGGAATGGTGACAGTGCATCAGCTTGAACTTTTAACCTTTTTTTAAAAAAAGTATTTTTAGAGTGCCTCATCCATATGACTTGCACACGGGCGGGAGGGGGATGGGGCAAATTTTAAAGCATGGAAATAAATAAAATAAAATAAAATTCCCAAGTCCAAATTCAGTTCTTAATGTTAAGCATTATATACAATATTCTGTTATTGCCCTTTGCTTTAAGGAATTTATGACCACCTGTATCTGACACAATGAAATCACAGTCAGTACTTGATTCTGTAGAACAAAGAATGTGTAAATCATGCATGTTAATGAGGACCTGCTGAAGTCATACACTATGTTAATTTAAGACAAGGTATTAAGTTTTCTAGAACTAGTACTAGGTGCAAAATTTCATTCCCAGATTGACAATACAATAGTTTTAATCTGCTGCCACGCCTTCCTCTTCCCACCATGGCATGCAGGTGACATCGGGGAACACGAGCTGAGCCTGTTGCACCAGCTCTTCCTCAGATCACTCTTCTGTCTTCTGTCTGGACATAGTTATGAGTCACCAGACTGGATGCAAACTTACTCCTGTGGCTGAACTAAGCTGAATTGTGATATCAGTTGTACGTCTTCTCAGTGCAATAAGGTCTTAAAAATAAGATGGAATGCATACTTCCCTTACAGAAGATGTTGCTGCTGCTGCAAGTTTGGAGGATGATGGATGTGCTCCAGATGAGAAGACGGCTCTAATGGTTCATGATAAATCTGTCTTTCACCTCTGACCTTGCCCTATCTATATTGAACAAATTACTTATGTTAATGGCTTTCTACCTGATCTTTTTCAATGCACATCCTGAGCTCCCACAGTGCAAGGAAAATGACCATTTAGGACATGAATCCTGCATGGCATTGCTTGGTGTGTTTCACATACCTTGTCCATGCAGGAGGTTCTGACAAGATATTAAGCTTCTGAGTTCTACGTGAAAGACCAAACTCAGAGAGTTTCTGGCAGATAAGAGAACTGTAGTGTTTGAGTGTCTGTGTGTGTGGGTATGTGTGTGTTGATTGCTGACCCTTATAGGATAACAGTTGCAACCAGCTAGCTGTTATCATTAATAAACTACATCTCCACTCTTTGTAATCAACAGTAAAATAAAGGAACTTTTACAAGATATTCCTGAAATATTTTCTGGGAGGTACAGTTTCTGTATGGCACAAAAAAGGACGCTTAGCGAATGGAAACCTAATACTCCTCTGAAGATTTAACATTCACAGTTTCATTCCATGAGACATGCTGTACTGGAATGTGTCATAGCTCCCCGGTTGTCTGTTAGGAGTTGGCTGTTTCTTGCCAGGTAAATCCTGTATTTGTGAATGCCAAGCCTGTGCTGTTAAATAAGGATCTCAGACACAAACAGCAATGTTTAACTCTTCATACTAATCCAAAATTTGTTTTTTAGTAGTCAGAGGAGTTGGGGGGTTGGATTTGATTTTTATCTCCAATATCATGAGTTAATGTCAAAATAAACCAGTTTAGGACAGATAAAGGTGCGGGGGGGGCGGTGGAGGGAGACAAGGGAGGAGCAGAAAAACTAACCATCATGATAAAGTACAGATGAGGACAATTCTTCAGTGACAATGGCTCTGACCCCTTAATAAATGTTTGCCATCTCTGATTTCTATTTCTCTCTTACGCAGACATTAACACGTTCCCTGCATTTTTCTGGAATAGAATTCTGGCTAAAGGTAAATAAATGCACTTACCTGAAATGTCTGTTTTCTGATCTAGTGAACACAGGCTCTCTGAGCAGTCGCAACTTGAATTTGTTTAGTTCAAAGCTAGGGTAGATATTTTCAATCGGGAGAAACAGAAGCTTACTCATGCAAGCAGCAATAATATGTCTTTTTCATTATGATGATGCAGAGATTTCTGGAAATACCATTTTTCCAGGGAAGAACAAACTGCAAATGTTCTTATTAACTCACAGTAAATTAGAGGTCAGATAGAAGGTCTTTCTAACTAGGTTTGAAGTTAAATGGGTATGCTTTATTTGCTTGTTTTATTGTATTTTTCCCTTTGGACTCTTCCTAAATACCCTGAAATGACACAGGACACAAAACTAAGCCTCTGCAGTACGTCTTACAGCAACTTACAATTAATCAGTGTAAAATTTTGGTACGATTCCTGATCCCTTGCTGCAATTTCTATCCAACTCAGACTCATTCCCCCTGCTTTTCGGCAAAAAAAAAAAAATCGAAGAGAAAGATGCTAATGAGAAGATTTTCCTTGTAAGTGTAAGTATGGCCAGAAAATTAACTATGCAAAAATGTCCCTTTCTGAGGCCATAGATCTGCTCTGTGTGTGTGCAGACTCTCAGATCTATCTGTTTCATTGGCAAACGAGTTTTTACCACTTGTTTGTTAGCTCTGCAGAGGCAGTGCAGCGGTCAGAGGGGGAATGTAGGGCTCCCGCATTGCTCCCAGACTTCTTAAGTAAGCTCCAATAGTAGGAAGAGAGGTTACAGTCAGAGTCGCCAACAGGCACCACATCTCAGGAGTAAGGTGGGAGGGGAGCTTGGCTCTCTGTCCCCGGAAGGGGCAGGGCCAAGGGTAAAAGGAGCAGAGCTTGGGGCCTCCCTCCCACACTACCTGAGAGCTGCATGCTGGAGCTCAGGGCCACTTTGAAATGCTGGGCCCAGGGTAACTGCCCCTTTTACCTCCACACAGACCCTCCCATCCTTGTTGACAGGCTTGGTTACATTACAGCAGGAGGCCAGTCAAGAAGCTGCAGAGAAGCCCCCCCGACTCCTACAGTCTGCTCCCAGTTGGGGAACAAGTTAGGCATTTGCCACCATAGCCTTCTCCCAGTGAGGCAAACTGGCTGACAGTTTGACATCACAGAGACTTTTCCTTCTCATGATTCTGGGAGGGGCAATACAGAAGAAATAAAAGGTATAAATAAGAACAAGTGCTGAGCAGTCTTTTAATTATAGGATTGATGGTATGATTTAGCATCAACTAGAGTGGCATCTGAGCTATGGAATTTGGATCTGGAAACTTTCGTCAGCTGATCTGGATGTTTAGTTTGAGCCCAGCTCTTCGTCAAACAAGCAAAACTGAGGAGCTACAGAGCTAAGGTTGTCTCTGCTACCTTTACACACCCCTCTCTGTCTAGTTAGTGAAGTATATGCTGGTGAATCCCCTCCCATTCTGGTATTCCCACCACGCCTAGTGCTATAGAGGGCACAGTGGAAGAGGGACTGCTCTCTTAAGTTAAGCTATTGTAACCAAGTCCTTTGCAATTCATCTCATTTTGTGTCAGACCTCGAACACACAGAGCCTTGGTTGTTCATAATGTAAGCATAAAAAACACGCTGCAGGCGCCAGTGGCAGAGAATGTCTAATGCAGAGAAGAAGCCTGCCAGCTTGGCTGGCTTTCCGAGCAATTGTCATCAGGCCCCTGAAGGAAAAATATGACGTGCACAAATAAATCGCAGCAATCAATCACAGTTATGGGTTTAAAGCCCTGTGTAAAGGCAAGAGGGTTGCAAGAGCTGTAGTCTGTGAACAGACTAATCTACATTCCTCCCAATTTCCTTGAGCTCTCATTTAATGGTATTCTAAACCAGCACAGGCCATATAAGCCTCTTCACAATTCTCGCTGTAAGGCCACGTCTACACTAGGAAAGTATTTTGAAATAAATAAAATTGAGTTAATAACTCTCAAAATAACTAAACCGAAATAGTGTGTCCATACTACCACTATTTCAAAACAACTTTCTCAAAATAAGCACTACTTGCATTCCCGTCACGTGGCTGGACTTTTCTACTGGGTCTGGAAACCATTTTAATGGCCAATGTAGCTATTGACCCCAAATATTGTGCTGGGATGCCTTGTGAGGTGTCAAATGAAAGCTGATGATGCCCTGAATCTTTGTATGCTTCTTGTCTGTCTGTATCGTGTTGGTTGGTAAAGTTATAGAGTTTAGCTATGTAGCTGTGCTAGAAATTGTTTCAGTGCTAAGTTTCACTATAGGAGGTGTGAACTCAACCCCAGCTAAGACACTGGGCTAAACAATAGGGTGGAAGCCAGGCACTCAGACACCAAATCCACATTCCAGTTGCTGAGGAAATGTCAATAGAATGCAGCTCAGTGGTCAAGTGGCCTGGGCTGAAACAAAGGAACACGTCCATTTCAGAAATTTGAGACTGTCTCCTGGGATTTATCCAATGGCAGTTTGCCACAACAGCCCACCTGAGTCAGGTGAGGGCAGACCCTCAAGAGACTATGGGAAGAAGAATGGGTTTTTGCCCAGAATGGAGATGAGACAACAACAAGAGAGAGGCATGCTGTGGTCTTAGCAGTGTCCATCTTGGATCTTTTGTTTTTTGGTCTCCAAAGGTCCCTGTCCAGCATGTGGACCCCAGCAGGCCAGATCTACAATGTGTTGACAACTGAATCTCTATAACCTGAAATGAACTTTCAGAGACTTTCAAGAATCAGCAAATAACATCTCTGGCCTGCATCAGTAACTATGACTGATGCAGGTAAAGTATTGCTTTCACAATTCGTCTCTCCAATGCTGTCCTTTCTTTTGTATTAATAAATCTGTAGATGTTAGATCTAAAGGATTGGTGAGCATGTTGTTTGGGTAAGATCCAAGTATATATTGACGGGGGTCTGGGGCGGGGCCCTTCGTGGTCTAGAAGAATCCGTGTGGTGTTTGGTGAAATAGGCTTAAGAGCCTCTTACCTTAAGTTGGGAGTTGTTGGTCTGGGATGGTAAAGCAGCTGAGAAATCTGTGTGATTGCTTGTGTGGCTTCTGGCTGACCAGTTGGCTTTGCAGAGGTGCTGTGGAGGTTGACTGGATTTGCCTTAGTGAGAAGAAAATCCCAGCCTGGGGCTGTAAGTGGCCCAGATTTTAAGAACAGGTATCCTGCATCGATTTCTCTAGCTGTGCCCAGAAATCCACATGCTATTACAGCTCCATACTCCTTGATCTTCCTTCCCAGAGTTACATAATCCACAGTGATCTGCTCAAGATCATTCTTTGCTTTGTCATTGGTTCCTACATCAAGAGTTGGAAAGGGGTAATAATCCACAGGTCTGTTGATTTTTGAAAGTCTCTCTGTCACATCCAGGATTCTAGCCCCTGGTAAGCAGCAAACTTCCTGAGATTCCACGTCTGGATGGCAGATGGATGACTCTGTCCCTCTAAGGAGGGAGTCCCCAACCACCACCACCCATCTTCTTCTCTTGGGGGTGGTGGTCGCAGAACTGCCACCCTTCGGACTACTCATCCTGTGCCTTCCAGCCAGTGGGGTCGTCTTCTGATGCCTTCTCTGACAGGTCTCTGCTACAGCATTCTCCACTATATCACCCGTGCAGAGAGCCTGAAAGCAGTTGCTTACCTCTAGAGGAATTGGAGATACCTGAATTGGCTTTCATCTCCTGGAGGTTCCATGCTTCCAGTTTTCTTCCTTGGTTTCTACTGCCCTTATTGGATGCTCAGCCTGTTGTGCCTGCAGTATTAAGTGCCTTCTATCAAGGAAGTCTCCACCTTCTCTGATGAACTGGAGGGTTGATATTTACACCTCAAATCCTCTAATCTTTTCTTCCAAGATGGAGAGCAGCTTGCACTTGAGACCTATGAAATTCCTTCTATCTTCTGGGAGAAAGACAAACAGCACATGCAGTGCAGGTCTCAATAGCTGACTTGTCATTAGACTTGTCACTATCCATTTTTTTCTTTTTTCAGAGAATTCCTTCGGCAGGTATTAGAGCCACCTTGAAAGGCATAAGAGAAACAAAAAGATGCCAAATAATAATATGGGGCTTTACCCAAGGTGAACTCCCAGACAAACTACCCTGTTAGCAGCCCACAGCGGGTCACGCTCCCACTGGTCACTGCCTCTGGCTTGTGAAGCCTTCTCTCCTTTGGTCCCTTCTACCCCTGGTGAGTCACAGGAGGACAGGCTCAATCACACACCCTAACTGACACAGTAACTGGAATTCAAATTCAAGCAGACAGTCTAGTAAACTGAAATTCAAATTCAGAAATTAAAATACACACAATCAGCCTGGCAAACTGAAATCTCTGATTTGTTGCGCTTCTCACTGCCAGAGAGAAAGTGGAAAGTGCACAAACTTAATTGATCTAAGGACACATGCAACACTGGGTAAATCTGCTAGAAGGCAATAATAGTAGAACATCTGATTGGGCTACACAATGGCCTAATCAGCATCCCAACTGGATTATTCTGACATTTTCTGAAAAATCTTTTAAAGGCAATGGACACCCATTAAATGAATTTGCAACTATGATCCTCTTGATCTGCATGATTCCTTCCTCTTTGTGAAAAGAGGAGCTGTATAGATACACCAAAGGTCAGATAAAATGCAGGAAGTTGTTGCAGAAAACATAATTCCTTCAATAACTTGAATGTAAGAGGCTGCTTTGGTGTATGAGGAGCCATTTTGCCTGCTACATGGAGTGGCTGAGTCTGCCACATAGCTTGTTTTAATCTGTTCTGTATTGGCTTTGCTGTTCACTGAATCCCATATGTATTCTCTTCAATGAGAACAGTTACAAATCTGAAGGGCAACTAAAATGATTAGGGGTTTGGAACGGGTCCACTATGAAGACGGATTAAAGATACTAGGACTTCTCAGTTTAGAAAAGAGGAGACTGAGGGGGGATAAGATAGAGGTATATAAAATTATGAGTGATGTGGAGAAAATAAGAACATAAGAACAGCCATACTGGGGCAGACCATAGGTCCATCAAGTCCAGTACCCTATCTTCCAACAGTAGCCAATGCCAGGTGCCCCAGAGGGAATGAACAGAACAGGTAATCACCAAGTGATCAATTCTCTGATGCCCATTTCCAGACTCTTGGAAACAGAGGCTAGGGACCCCTCCATTCCCACCCTGGCCAATAGCCATTGATGGACCTATCCCCCATGAATTTACCTAGTTCTTTTTTGAAGTTTACTAACATCTTGGCCTTCACAACATCCTCCAGCAAGGAGTTCCACAGATTAACTGTGTGTTGTTATGAAAAAATATTTCCTCTTGCCTAATTTAAACTTGCTGCTTATTAATTTCAGTTGATGACCCCTAGGTCTTGTGTTGTGAGAAGGAGTAAATACCAATTCCTTATCTATTTTCTCTACACCAGTCATGATTTTATATACTTCTATCATATCCCTCCTAAATCATCTTTTTTCCAAACTAAAAAGTCTCAGTTTCATTAATCTCTCTTCATATGGCAGATGCTCCATGCCCCTGATCATTTTTGTTCCCCTTTTCTGAACCTTTTCCAATTCCAATATATCTTTTTTGAGATGGGGCGACCACATCTGTACACAGTATTCCAGATGTGGATGTACCATGGATTTATATAAAGTTAACATGACATTTTCTGTCTTATTATCTACTCCTTTTTTAATCATTCCCAACATTTTGTTAGTTTTTTTGTCTGCCGCTGTGCAGTGAGTGGATGTCTTCAGAGAACTACCCACAATGACTCCAAGATCTCTTTCTTGAGTGGTAACATCTAAGTCAGACCCCATCATTTTATATGTACAGTTGGAATTATATTTTCCAAAGTGCATTACTTTGCATTTATCAACATTGAATTTCATCTGCCATTTTGTTGCCCAATCACCCAATTTATTAAGATTCTTTTGTAGCTCTTCACAGTCTGCTTGGGACTTAACTATTTGGAGTAGTTTTGTGTCATCTGCAAATTTTGCTGCCTCAATGTTTATCCCTTTTTCCAGATCATTTATGAATATGTTGAATAGGACTGGTCCCAGCACAGATCCCTGGGGGACACCATTATTTAACTCCCTCTATCCTGAAAACTGACCATTTATTCCTACCTTTTCACCATTTACTTGTCCAAGAGAGGACCTTCCCTCTTATCCCATGACAGTTAACTTTGCTTAAGAGCCTTTGGTGCGGGACCTTGTCAAAGGCTTTCTGAAAACCTAAGTACACTACATCCACAGGATCCCCCCTGTCCACATGCTTGCTGACCCTTTCAAAAAATTTTAATAGATTGGTGAGGCACAACTTCCCTTTACAAAAGCCATGTTGGCTCTTCCCCAACAAATTATGTTCATCAATGTGTCTGACATTTCTGTTCTTTACTAGAATTTCAACCAGTTTGCCCAGTCATGAAGTTAGACTGACTGTTCTGTAGTTGCCAGGATCACTTCTTGAGCCCTTTTTAAAGATTGGTATCACATTAACTATCCTCCAGTCATCTGGAACAGACACTGATTTATACGATGAGTTACAAACTACATTTAGTAGTTCTGCAATTTCACTTTTGAGTTCCTTCAGAACTCTTGGGTGAATACCATCTGGCCCTGGTGACTTATTACTGTTTAATTTATCACTTTGCTCCAATACAGCCACGTCTGCACATGCCAGCTGCTTCGAAGTAGCCGCACCAACTTCAAAATAGCGCCCCCCACGTCTACACGTGGCGAGCACTATTTTGAAGTTGAAATCGACGTAAGGCGGCGAGACGTCGAAGTTGCTATCCTCATCAGGAGATGGGAATAGCGCCCTACTTCGACGTTGAACATCAAAGTAGGGCACGTGTAGCCGATCTGCGTCCCGCAACATCAAAATAGCGGGGTCAGCCATGGCGGCCATCAGCTGAGGGGTTGAGAGACTCTCTCTCCAGCCCCTGAGCTCTATGGTCGCTGCGTGCAGTGGCCCCTTAAAGCTCCCCGCCCCCCGCGTTCCTGTGCAGGAAGCTGAGAGCGCATGCAGGCGGCACCACTGACACATGGCCTGCCTGCACGCCTCCCTGCAGCCCCAAGCCACCACCCCCGCTGTGATGGCCGCCTGCCAGCCCCCCAAGCACCCCCAGGGCACCCCCGAAAGGGGAGCCAGGGCTCCCAGCCTGGCAGCCAGCCTGGGAAAAGGCAGCAGGGCCCCTCCTGGACGGAGGCCGAGATCCGGGACCTGCTGGGGCTCTGGAGTGAGGAGGAGGTGCTCCAGGTAATGGGGAGCAAGAGGCGGAACGCGGATGCGTTCGCTTGGCTGGCCGATGGCCTGGCTGCCCGGGGTCACCCTGCCCGCACTCCTGACCACGTCAGGAGTAAGGTAAAGGAGCTGCGGCAGGGTTACGCCTGGGCCCGGGATGCAGCCAGCCAATCTGGGGCCGCCCCCTCCACTTGCCCCTTTTACAGGGAGCTCAGGTGCATCCTGGGCCCCCGGTACACCTCCTCCCCGCCGGCCACTCTTGACACCTCGGCCGACAAGCCCCAGCAGGCCCTGGAGGCGAAGTCCGCCCCGGAGGCAAGCCCCGCACCCTAGGGCCCCCCCCAGGACCCCACCCCTGGGATGCCAGAGGAGGAGGAGGGTGAATGCTCCTCCAGTGACAGAGGCTGCGGATCATCCTGCTGTCCTGGAGCTCCAGCAGGGCGTCCACCCAGAGGGTGTCCCCCAGCCGTGGGAGCGGACCGTCAGGTATGTACCCCCCCGGTGCACACCCCTGGGGTTAAGGGGCAGGGACAACAGACGTGACCAGGGCCCTCCACATGCCCAGATGACCATGGCCCCAAGGGAAGCAGTGGTATGTCCCTCAGAAGAGTGCATCAGCCCCTGCCCCCCCAGCAGGACAGTGCCATGACCCATCCCTGGGGCTGGGGGGAGCAGAACCTAGGGTCCCCGGGGGGGGGAGGGGGTGGGACACCCATCAGCAGCAGCAGCATCTCCTGGGGACGGGGATGGGGAACCAGCAGCAGAGGGGTGGGGGGACAAGGGCCACAGCTCGGGGGCCACACTAATGGCTGTCTCCACTCTTCTTCCCCCCCTGTGTTCTGCAGCTGCACCATCGGAGGGCCTGGAGAGCGCGGGCGAGGTCTCAGTGGTCCCGGAGAGCCCACCAGGGCCATCCCAGCAGGCCAGCCCCTTGGCAGAGCACCAACCAGCCCCAGGACGGGGCCGACGGCAGAGCCACCACCACCCGAGGACGGCGACGGACCCCCAGCTGCTCACGACCCTCCAGCGTCAGCTGGAGATGTCGGAGCGGCGCCTGCGGGTGGACGAGCAGCGGCTGGAGCTCCAGGAGCGAGCGCTGGCCTGGCGCCAGGAGGCAAGGGGGGCCTTTATGTGCACATTCGAGCGCATAGCGGAATACCTGGCCGCCCCATGCCGCGCTGCCTGCCGCTCTGCCCTCCCCACCCGCCGCTCCACCCGCTGCTCCGACCGCCTCTCCGACCGCCGTCCCACCACCGTCTGCCACCCTAGGGCCTTCTGCCAAGGGTGACCTGGGACCTGCTGACACCCGCCAGCCATACCTGCCAGTTCGCCTGGCCCCCAGCCAGCCTCGGCCAGGGCTCAGGCCAAGGCGAGGGTAGCGCCCGCCAACCCCGGGTGCCGGACAGTAGAGGGGTGCAGGGCCCAGGACGTGGGCCTCCCCTTTGTACCTATCCATCCCATATATATTTGTATATAGTTTGTGTTACACCCCTGTTCTGTTATATGGTACCTGCCCCCCATGTAAATAGTTCCCTCCTTTTGTTCTGCTCTCTCTCTATATATATATTTGTTGTTTGAATAAAGAGAAATCACAGGTTTTTGGTTTCAAAAACAACAGCTCCATTTTTATTTGCAAGAAAAGTGGTGTGGTGTGTGCTTTTGGGTGCTCTGTGGTGTGGGCGTGGGGGCAGGGAGTGTTGTGGAGGATGGGGGGGTGCAATGGGGGGGCCTGACAGCGTTCACCCCGCGGCCTGGTCGAAATGGGCCCGCAGGGCCTCCCGGACCCAGATCCCCTCGGGGTCCACCTGGTGACTGGGAGCAGCGGGTGGCTGCACGTCAGCCCTGCCAGCTTCCACAGCCCAGCCCTGGAAGAATGCCTCCCCCTTGCTCTCGACCAGGTTGTGGAGTGCGCTGCACGCACCCACAACCTGGGGGATGTTGGTGGGGCCTGCATCAAGGTGGGTGAGAAGACAGCTCCAGCGCCCTTTGAGGTGGCCAAAAGTACTCTCAACCCCCTGGCGCGCATAGGTCAAGCGCGTGTTGAAGCGCTCCTGGCTGTTTGAGAGATGGCCCATGTAAGGGTGCATGAGCCAGGGCCAGAGGGGTACACCGCATTTGCGACAACGCAGAGGGGCATGGTGGTGTCCCCCACAGGGATCTCCCACTGGGGGATGTAGGTCCCCGCCTCCAGCTGGCGGCACAGGCCTGAATTCCTGAACACCCAGGCATTGTGGGTGCTGCCAGGCCACCCAACACAAATGTCCAGGAAGTGGCCCCAGCTGTCCACCAAGGCCTGGAGGACCACAGAATGGTAGCCCTTCCTGTTCAGGAAGCGTCCTCCTCTGTGCTCTGGAGCTCGGATGGAGATATGGGTCCCATCCAGAGCCCCAAAGCAATTTGGGAAGCCCAGGGTGGCAAACCCCACGATGGCGGCATCTGGGTCCCCAAGCTGCACAAGCCTGTGGAGGAGCAGGGCATTGATGGCACGGACGACCTGCAGGGGAAGGACATGGGAGAGCACCAATGAGGGGTGTGCAGGGTGTGTCTGGCCCTCCCCCCCAGAGCTGCCCTCCCCCGGGTCCTCTTACCTCCATGAGGACAGCCCCGACGGTGGCTTTGCCGACGTCAAACTGCTGGCCCATGGATCGGTAGCTGTCTGGAGTGGCCAGCTTCCAGACAGCGATGCCGACCCATTTCTCCACGCTTAGGGCATGCTGCATGACGGTGTCCTGGTGCCTCAGTGAGGGGTGAGCCACTGGCAGAGCTCCAGGAATGTCTGCTGGCTCATGCGAAAGTTCTGGAGCCAGCGCTCGTTGTCTCTCTCGCCGAGCACCAGCTGCTCCCACCAGTCGGTGCTCGTGGGGTAGCTCCACAGCCGGAGGCGTGTGCGGCAGGGGGGGTCAGAGGGCAGCAAGGTCTGGAGTTGCTTCCTCCTCCTCTGTTCGTGTAGACGTAGCTTACCTCTTCTAATGACACCTCAATTTAAGACAGTTCGTCACATTTGTTACCTGAAAAGAATTGTTCAGGTTTGTGAATCTCCCTCACATCCTCAGCCATGAAGACTGATGCAAAGAAATCATTTAGTTTCTCTGCAATTGCTTATCATCCTTGAGTGCTCCTTTAGCATCTCAATCACCCAGTGGCCCTGCTGGTTGTTTAGCAGGCTCCCTGCTTCTGATGTATTTACATTTTTGCTATTACTTTTTGACTCTCTAGCTAACTGTTCTTCAAAATTGTTTTTGGCCTTCCTAATTATATTTTTTCACTTCACTTGGCAGAGTTTGTGTTCCTTTCTATTTTCCTTACTAGGATTTATCTTCCAGCTTTAAAAGGATGTCTTTTTGTCCCTCACTGCCTTTTTTACTTTATTGTTTAAATATTGTGGCACTTTTTTGGTTCTCTTAAAACATTTCCTAAATTGGGGTATACATTTAAGCCTCTATTATGGTGCCTTTAAAAAGTTTCCACACAGATGGCAGGGATTTCACTTTAGGCACTGTACCTTTTAATTTGTATTTAACTAACTTTCTCATTTTTGTGTAATCCCCCTTTCTGAAATTAAATACTACAGTCTTGGGCCTCTGTAGTATTTTCCCAGGCAAAGGTATGTTAAATTTAATTATTTCACTATTACCCAGTGGTCCAGAAATATTCACCTCTTACACCAGATCCTGTGCTCCACTTAGGACTAAATCCAGAATTGCCTCTCCTCTTGTGAGTTCCAGGACTAGCTGCTGTAAGAAGCAGTCATTTAAGGTGTCAAGAAACTTTACCTCACCTTCCCATCCTGAGGTGACATGTAGCCAGTCTATATGGGGATATCTGAAATCCCCCATTATTATTGGGATTTTTATTTTGATAGCTTCCCTAATCTCCCCGAGCGTTTCACAGTCACTATCACTATTCTGATCAGATGGTTGGAACTATAACCCTACCATTATATTTTTATTATTCAAGCATGGGATTACTATCCAGAAAGATTCTGTGGAACAGTTTAGTTCATGTATGATTTTTACTTCATTTGATTTTACACTTTCTTTAATGTATAGTGCCACCCCTTTCTCCAGCACAACCTGTTCTGTCCTTCTGATAAATTTTGTACCCTGGTATTACTGTGTCCCATTGATTATCCTCATTCCACCAACTTTCTGTGATGCCTATTATGCTGCCATCTTCATTTAATATGAGACACTCTAGCTGACCCATCTTGTTGTTTAGACTTCTAGCGTGTGTATATAATCACTTTAAGAACTTGTTACTCTTTAACTGCCTGCCATTACATGATGTAAACATGCGGACAAGGGGCACCCAGTGGACATAATATACCTAGATTTCCAGAAAGCCTTTGACACGGTCCCACACCAAAGGCTTTTATGTAAATTAGGTGGTCATGGGATAGGAGGAAAGGTCCTTTCATGGATCGGGAATTGGTTAAAAGACAGAAAACAAAGGGTTGGAATAAATGGTAAATTTTCACAATGGAGGGGGGTAACTAGTGGTGTTCCCCAGGGCTCAGTCCTGGGACCGATCCTGTTCAACTTGTTCATCAATGATCTAGAAAATGAGGTAAGCAGTGAGGTGGCAAAGTTTGCAGATGACACCAAGTTGTTCAGGACAGTCAAAAGCAAAAGGGATTGTGAAGAACTACAAAAAGATCTCAGCAAACTGAGTGATTGGGCAGCAAAATGGCAAATGAAATTTAATGTGGGTAAGTGTAAGGTAATGCATGTTGGAAAAAATAACCCAAATTACACGTACTACATGATGGGGTCAAATTTAGCTACGACAGATCAGGAAAGGGATCTTGGAGTTATAGTGGATAGTTCTCTGAAGACATCCACGCAGTGTGCAGCGGCAGTTAGTAAGGCAAATAGGATGTTAGGAATTATTAAAAAAGGGATCGATAATAAGACAAAAGATATCATACTTCCCCTATATAAAACTATGGTACGCCCACATCTCGAGTACTGCATGCAGATGTGGTCTCCTCACCTCAAAAAAGATATATTGGCATTAGAAAAGGTTCAGAAAAGGGCGACTAAGATGATTAGGGGCTTGGAAAGGGTCCCATATGGGGAGAGGCTAGAGAGACTGGGACTTTTCAGTTTGGAAAAGAGGCGATTGAGGGGCGATATGATAGAGGTATATAAAATCATGAATGGTGTGGAGAAAGTGAATATAGAAAAATTATTTACCTTTTCCCATAATACAAGAACTAGGGGACACCAAATGAAATTGATGGGTAGTAGGTTCAAAACTAATAAAAGGAAATTTTTCTTCACACAGCGCACAGTCAACCTGTGGAACTCCTTGCCCGAGGAGGCTGTGAAGGCCAGGACTCTATTAGGGTTTAAAAAAGAGCTTGATAAATTTTTGCAGGTCAGGTCCATAAATGGCTACTAGCCAGGGATAAAGTATGGTGCCCTAGCCTTCATAACAAGGGCAGGAGATGGATGGCAGGAGATAAATCACTTGTCTTCTGTTCTCCTCTCTGGGGCACCTGGCATTGGCCACCGTCGGCAGATGGGATGCTGGGCTTGATGGACCTTTGGTCTGACCCAGTATGGCCATTCTTATGTTCTTATGTTCTTATGTAATTTTAATGTAATGTAAATTATTTACTTGTTCCCATAATATCAAAACTAGAGGACACTAAATGACATTAATGGGCAGCAGGATCAAAGCAAATCGAAGGAAATTCTTCTTCACACAGTGCACAGTCAAAATGTGGAACTTCTTGTCAGAGGAGGCTGTGAAGGCTAGGACTATAACAGCGTTTAAAAAAGAGCTAGATAAATTCATGGAGGTTAGGTCCCTCTCAGGCATCTGGTATTGGCCACTGTTGGCAGACAGGATACTGGGCTAGATGGACCTTTGGTTTGACCCAATATGGCCATTCTTATGTTCTTATGTTCTAAAAATCAACAAGTCAAAACATGAAGCACTTTCTCAACCCTTACTCTGGCAAGATTCACTATCACCAAAAGGGGCTCTTCCTGGCTGAGGGACAGGTCTTGCCCTTCCACTGGAAGAACCTCCAGCAAGGAAGCCATTGTCAAATTCCCTCAATGGGGTGTCTTTCAGATTCCTTAAGTGTGGGGTTAGGGTGGGGTGTTAGGGTTTTATTTCCCCTCCACTCCAACATCCACACAAAAAAGATGCCATGAAGGCCCAGGTTCCTCTGGCAGTAAGGGCCGTGCACTACTCATGGGCTCCCCAGTCGCTATCCCAACTCCAAGGCAAAGCACTGACATCCAGGCTGCCCCAGGACCTACTGTGAGGGTGGAGAGAGAGGGGCCTACTATGCAGAGGGAGCCATAGATAGGGCAACCTTAGGCTAAAGCTTTATTTTCTTTTTTGGCAAAACTCCCAGTGTATTTCTTGAGGGAGGCACAGAGCCACCAAGCCCAGCCCCTGCACTGGAGCACAAGACAGAAAAGCTTCCTTGGCTTACCTCCTCCACTTTGTGCAAACACACCAGGCTGGCTACCAATAGCCCCTCCATTGCTATTCAGTCTTTACTCAGTCAAATACCTTTCACAACAGCCATTTTGCCTTAGGGTTCACTGAGTAAAAATTGAAAGATGGCTTCAGGAACTGGCCCTGTATTTCAACCCCATTAACGCAGTATTATTTATGATCTCAACATTTTTCTAACTTCCAGTCTAACTTTATGACATGATCACATGCATGTATCCCTTCTCAAATGCTCTCTGCCCCCACAACAAGCAACAGCAGGAGAGAGAGATTTGAATCACTCACGTCAAGTGTGGCCGGCTGCAGGTTGAGGCAGGACGTATGACTTGGATTTACTGTCGTCATGACCATTTAGTTGTAGTCTATGGAACTAATTGTGTTTGCTTTTTTAAAAACTTTGCCGGGGCCAGGCTGAAGCTCCCCTTTATGATGTGTTCAGGGGAGTAAGATGATGACTGCTCTAATGGAGCTGTGAAATACTTTGGGGGGTCTCATGTTATATAGTTCTCTAAACACAGAAAGAATGTTCTGCAAAGTTTTATAAGGCAGCTTGATGAAATATAAAATTGCAACAACAGCTGAAAGAAGGAGAATAGTCCCATTGACAGAAAAATAATGAGTAAGTGTCAAAATGGACAGTTGGTGTCAATTCCAGAAGGATTTGAAAGTTAGACATAAATTTGAAGATCCCATGTAAATAGACCAGTCACTGTTTATATGAAAAAAAACATACTATAAAAATCCAACATAAACATCATGCTTGTCACAGTCTATATTAAAGTGCTTAACAAAAGAGAGTGGTGTATTAACAGAACATTTAAACATTTAAAAGTGCTGTATTCCATTCCTATCTGCAACATATAAGCTAAATCTACACTAGAACGCTACATCAAAGTAGTGTATTTTAGTGCAGGGACATTGAAATAAGCTACTTCAACACGTAGTGTCTACACATCTTCTGGGGCTGGCATCATTGATGTTCAACGTTGATGCAGCAACAGGCAACATCAAAAGGGGCCCACCAGGAGAGCGGCTACACACAAAAGTGGCTCCTTCCGAAGTAAGGGGCCATGATAGCCTGCAGATGGGGTCACAGTGTGGACTAGCTTTTGCAGGACAACAGCAAGCCCCTCCATTAAAGAACCCCTCCCAGACACACTTGGCCTGCACAGCGTGGGGCCTGCAGAGCTGACACCAGACTCACAGACCCAGTGCATGCAGCTATGGACCCCTAGCAGCAGCAGCAGCCAGATGCCCTGCGGGCTGTCACTGAGGCAGGAGCCTTCCTGCTCAGCTCTGTGCAGGAGGCTGCCCAACACCTCTTGGAAGGGGAGCCCTCCCTGGGGGATGAAGGGGTTGCCCCAGACTATGGGGCCCTCCTGGTCCCCCCGCTGGGTGCTCCACCAGCTATGGAGCTACCCCACCACTTCAGAGCGGTGGCAGTGCCTGGTCATGGGGGCCTGGGACGATTACCACTGGCTCCAGACTTTCCAGGTGCGGAGGCAGAAGTTCCTGGAGCTCTGCTAGTGGCTCATCCCCGCGCTGAGGAACCACGACACCCGCATGCAGCGCACCCTCACCATCAAGAAACAGGTCAGCATCGCTGTCTGGAAGCTGGCCACTCCAGACAGCTACCGATCTGTAGGACACCAGTTCGGTGTGGGCAAGGCCACTGTTGGGGCTGTTGTAATGGTAGTAAGGAGGCCCAGGTGGGGACCCATTGGGAGGTGAGGGGGTCAGAGACGGGGTCTGGAGGCAGGCCTGGGGAGTGGGGGTGCCCAGAGATGGGGCCTGGGAAAGGGGGGTGCCTGAGGAGGAGGGGTGCCTGGGGGACTGGGAGGGGCTGGGCACACCCAGCAGACCCTCACAGATGCCCATGTCCCCTCCCCACAGGTGGTCCATCCACTGAACACCCTGCTGCCCCACAGGCTCATGTGGATGAGGGACCTGGATGCGGCCATCACAGGGTTTGCCAGCTTGAGGTTCCCCAACTGCTTTGGAGCCCTGGACGGGACTCACATCCCCATCCATGCCCTGGACCACAGTGGGGGATGCTTTATAGACATCTTACTACTCAGTGGTCCTCCAGGCCATGGTGGACAGCTGAGGCCACTTCCAAGACCTCTATGTTGGCTGGCCCAGCAGCACCCATGATGTCTGTGTGTTCTGGAACTCTGGCCTGTGCCGCCAGCTGGAGCCGGGGGGACCTACATCACCCAGAGGGAGATCCCTGTGTGGGACACCACCGTGCCCCTCTTCCTCATGGCAGATACAGCCTACCCACTCCAGCCCTGGTTTATGTGGCCCTACATAGGGCACCTCAACGCCAGCCAGGAGAGGTTCAACAGCCACCTGAACCATGCCCGCCAGGTGGTGGAGTGAGTTTTGGATACCTTAAGGGCTGCTCGTGCTGCCTCCTTACCCACCTTGATGTGGGCCTCCCAAACATCCCCAAGGTTGTGGGAGTGTGCTGCACACTCCACAACCTGGCAGAGAGCAAAGGGGGGAGGCGTTCTTGCAGGGGTGGGCTGTGGAGGCCGGCATGGCCTATCCCAAGCCAGCTGCCACCCCTAGCCACCAGGCTCACTAGATGGGGGTCCAGGTCCGGGAGGCCCTGTGGGCGTATTTTGACCAGGGGGTGAAGTGAGTGTTGCCCTGACCATCCCTGGTAGGCCTCCTGCACACTGCCCCCACCTCCTGCAAACTGCCCCCCTAAAGAGCACACGACACACTGGGGTTTTCAGAAAATAGAACTGGGATTATATTAAGAACAAACCAAATGTGTGAACCAATTCTTTAACAGAACTAATGTCCTCTGGGGAAACTATGTACATGGTGTGGAACGCTACCTAATGTGGGGGGCATAACTATTTACAACAAAGGTAGGGAAAACTATATATGGGGGGAGGGTCTACTCCTTGGCCTCTCACAGCCCCCCCATCCAGTGTGGAGGGGTACAACTCCTGCAGGGTCCAGATTGTTACCCCTGCCTTGTCCAGGGTCCCCGTTGAGGCCAAGTGGGGGCTGGGAGGACTGGCAAATATGGCCAGGCTGGCTCTGGTCCTCCCCGGTGGACTCTGGTGCAGGGGAGCTGGCAGGCAGGATGGCAGGTGCAGCAGCAGGGGGTGGCAGCCAGGCAGCGATCCGGGTCCAGGGTTCCAGCAAGGTGGTCGAATGTCTACATGAAGGACAGGCCTCCTGGTGCCAGGCCACTGCCTGCTCCTCCAATTGTAGGCGATGCTCTGCCACGTCCACCTGGCACCAGAGGGTAGCAAGGACCTGGGGGTTGGCAGCCGATTGCAGCTGGCACCTGCGATGGCAGGCCGATCCCGGTGGTGGCTCCTGCCCTGGATGGCTGCTGCACTGTGACGTCCCTGGTGGGCTGTCTGGCACCACAGAGACTGCTGTCCTGTTATGGTCCTGAAATAGTGCAGCTGTGGACAGGTGGGGAAGAGAGAGGACAGCCGTTAGTACTGGGCTCTGGCCTGTGGCCCATGTCCCCTGCCCCCCATGGGCACCGGTCCACATCCCCTCCCCCCCAGCCATGGGCACAGTGTCCCTTTGGGTGGCCCCCTTTGGGAGTTCAGACCACCCCCTCCCTTCTCACCCAGGGATGGGGCATGGTGCTGTCTGCGGGGGTGGTTTCTGACAGACCCTGGGGGCTGTGCCACTGTCCCAGGGCCAAGGTCCAGCTGGGCCATAGTGGGCCAGGTTTGGCTGGGAATGTGTGGGGGCCCCAGTCATGGCCCGTGTCCCCACCCTCTAATCCTGGGGTGTGCTCCCTGTGAGGTGCATATCAGAAAGTCCACTCCTGTGGTCGGGGGACAACCCTTGGGTGGACACCTGTCTGGAGCTCTGGGAAGAAAGGCAAATGAGGAGCTCCCCATCCCTGCAGCCCTCCTCTGTGTTCCTGGGGGATGGCTCCTCTGGGGGGCCCTTGGAGTGCGGGACTGGTCTTTGGGCCAGACTCATGCTCTGAGGCCTGCTGGGGCTCCTCAGCCATGGTGTTAAGGGTAACGGTGGTGGAGGAGGTGTACAGGGGGCCTAGGATTTCCTTGAGCTCCCAGTAATAGAGGCAAGCAGCTGGGGTGGCCTCAGACTGGCTGGCCATGTCCTGGGCACAGCCATAACACTGCCACAGCACCTTGACTTCACTCCCGACATGATCAGGAGTGCGGAAAGGGTGACCACAGGTGGGCAGGCTCTCGGCCAGTCAGGCAAATGCTTCTGCATTTCATTGCTTGCTCCCTATTACTTGGAGCACCTCCTCCTTGCCGCAGAGCCCCAGCAGGTCTCGGAGCTTGGCATCTGTCCAGGAGGGGGCCCGCTGTCTCTTACCACCCCACCAGCTGGATGTCTGGGAGCCCTGGGTCCCCTGAGGGGGCCATGGGTGGTGGGTGGGCGGCTTGGGGGTTCTCTTGAGGGCATGCAGGGTAAGCACGTGTGGGTGCTGCTGGCTGCTCACTCTCAGCTTCCTGCCACAGGAAATCCAGACCCATGGTACTTTAAAGGCTGCTGCACACAGTGGTCATAGAGCCCCACAGGGGCCAGACAGCACATCTCAACCTCTCAGGTCATTGCTGCCATGGCAGACCTTGCTATTTCAAAGTAGCAGGCCACGGATCATCTACACACACCCTACCTGACACTGAAGCTGCATCTACACGTGCACGCTACTTCGAAGTAGCGGCACCAACTTCGAAATAGCGCCCGTCGCGTCTACACGCGTCGGGCGCTATTTCGAAGTTAACTTCGACGTTAGGCGGCGAGACGTCGAAGTCGCTAACCTCATGAGGAGATAGGAATAGCGCCCTACTTCGACGTTCAATGTCAAAGTAGGGACCGTGTAGAGGATCCGCGTCCCGCAACGTCAAAATTGCCGGGTCCTCCATGGCGGCCATCAGCTGGGGGGTTGAGAGATGCTCTCCCTCCAGCCCCTGCGGGGCTCTATGGTCACCGTGGGCAGCAGCCCTTAGCCCAGGGCTTCCGGCTGCTTCTGCGGCAGCTGGGGATCTATGCTGCAGGCACAGGGTCTGCAACCAGTTGTCAGCTCTGTGGATCTTGTGTTGTTTAGTGCAACTGTGTCTGGGAGGGGCCCTTTAAGGGAGCGGCTTGCTGTTGAGTCCGCCCTGTGACCCTGTCTGCAGCTGTGCCTGGCATCCCTATTTCGATGTGTGCTACTTTGATGTGTAGACGTTCCCTCGCTGCGCCTATTTCGATGTTGGGCTGAGCAACGTCGAAGTTGAACATCGAAGTTGCCGGCCCTGGAGGACGTGTAGACGTTATTCATCGAAATAGCCTATTTCGGTGTCGCAACATCGAAATAAGCTATTTCGATGTTGGCTGCACGTGTAGACGTAGCCTGAATGTCCAAGTAGGGCTCTATTCCCATCTTCTGATGGGGATAACAATTTTGACGTCTTGCTGGCTAATGTTGATTTTAACTTCAAAGTAGCACACAGCATGTGTAGACGCGACGCACACTACTTTGAAGTTGGGCTGACTACTTGAAATAGTCGTCTAGTGGAGATGTGGCTATAATGTGTTCCTTTTCCTGAAAAGCAAATTCCAAACTCAGTTCTGGCCTGAGCTGCAGTGTTGAACCATGGAAAGAAAAATCCATTACAAAATCAGTGAAGTTTCTTTCATAATAAAGGATGAAAACTGCAATGAAAAGAGATGCCACAGCCAGTCAGTCCACTGTGCTTTTTTGCGTCATTTTTTTCCCCTGAGAACCATTGTGGTACCACAGCAAATATGTTCGGTTCTCTCAAGCTGGCAGCCACAGATAAAAGCTGTAGGCTCACAGAGGAAATATAAGAATAAATTGTTAGACATTTTCTACCTTACATGCTGTAACTCTCTTTCCATTAGGCAATATCTTCTTTCATTCACAAAACAACACTGTTTCACCCTATTCTGCCACCTGGACACTGGCAGAGGAGGGAGCAATGGAAAGGCAGCAACAGGTGCCTAAGTGCATTCTCTGGCTAATACAATCACTGCCCCTTTGCCCATGCAATTCATTTGGCAAGTGTTTAATGATGTATATGAATCGCTTTCTGGAATAGTCTGGCTCTGCTCTAGCAATATAATAGCTCGGCTTATATAGAGTTGTTCAGAGCTTGTTATAAAATATTAGTTCAATGAGCTCTTCAGTCTTTCTCATTTAAATATTATAACATCATTAAATAGAAAATTAATTTTAAAGGTAAAGTTCCATTTTGATTGTTAAGCATGACACCTGACTGCTCTTTTATTCCACTTATTCAAGACGTTGTAGCACCTGAGAATCCTCACAACATCCCTTGAGGTAGGTGAGCATTATCCACATTTTACAAATTGGAAACAGAGGGTACATCTACTCAGTAGATTGACTTGGTGAGAGTTGATCTTCCAGGGTTTGATTTCACATCCCTAGCGGGGACACGCAAAATTGAACTATTGGGGTCTACAGTCAACCCTTGTACTCCTCAGTCTGACAAGGAGTAAGGAAGGTCGATGGGAGAGTTTGTCCCATCAGCCTTTCTCAGTGAAGACAGACAGGTAAGTAGATCATAGATAAGTCAATTCCAAATTGCGTATCTACAATCGACTTTGTCTAGTGTCAACCTGACCAGAGAGACTAAAGCCAAGATCCTCAAGATCCTCAAAAGTACAGAGGCTCCTAATGCCCACTGCTATCAATGGTCATTAACAGACTCAATATCATAGAATCATAGAACAATAGAGCTGGAAGAGACCTAAAAAAGCCATCGAGTCCAGCCCCCTGTTCAAAGCAGGACCAAACCCGTCAGATCAGCCCCACCAGGGCGTTGTCGAGGCGAGACTTAAACACCTCCAGGGATGGAGATTCCACTGCTTGTTTGGGTAGACCATTCCAATGCTTCACCTCCCTCCTAGTGAAAAAGTTTTTCCTAATGTTCAACCTGGACCTTTCCAACCGCAACTTGAGACCATATCTTTGAGGATCTGGGCCTGAGTGACTCACCCAAAGGCTGTGGCCACACTTGGCCAAAACTTCGAAATGGCCATGCAAATAGCCATTTCAAAAATTACTAATGAGGCGCTGAATTGAATATTCAGTGCCACATTAGCATTAGGACACTTCTGGCCACGGTACTTCAAAAGCACCACTTTCGAATGCTCACAGCTCAGAGCAGCTACGTGGGAGTCCTTTTCGAAAAGACCCCGCACCTTTCGAAATCCACTTATTCCTCTCAGCTGAGGGAAATAAGGGGATTTCAAAAGGTGTGGGGTCCTTTTGAAAAGGACCCCCATGTAGCCGTGCCAAGCTGTGAGAGTTCGAAAGCAGCGCTTTCAAAGTGCCAAGGCCAGAAGTGTCCTAATGCTAATGAGGCACTGAATATTCAATTCAGCACCTCATTAGTAATCTTTGAAATGGCCATTTGCATGGCCATTTCGAAGTTTTGGCCAAGTGTGGCCACAGCCAAAAAGTCTGCATCAGAGCATACAGTAGAACCTAGGTCTCCTGGGTCCTTTACCAATGCCTTATCTACGAGATGGTCAGACACTATGGGGAAAAGTGTGGTTATAAAAACCAGCACGGAATGGGACAGAACAAGACCATCTTTCCTTCCTTAAGAAAAAGCCCCAGAGGATGTGGCTGTGAAATCCTTTGCACAGGATTAGCTCAGTATCTGCCAAGCAGTAGTATTTTGATCTTGAAGGTTCTCACTTTGTTCCAGCATTTCAGATGAAGCTGGTCTCTGTTTTTTCAATAGCATGAATGTAGACCTGAGGTTTCTCCCAGGACACTCTAAGACAACAGCCACGATTAGGTTTAAATCCTCAGCTGCACTCAGTCTGATCACTGGGGGAGGTTAGCTCTCAGTCCAGGGGCCAGCCTGCAGGAACAATCAGAGCAGGGAGGGCAGGAGGGCCAATTGGATTTGGCTGCAAGCTCAAAAGGAACCTTATATTTGGACACTTGTTAATTTTTTGGCATTTGATAAACTTCACAACTTGTTTTTGTGCACGTCCCTATCTGACCAAAATGTGACACACTCTCTCAACTTCAAGCCGCAAATTTTGGTGCCTTTTTTGTTTTGGTGCGTCATCATTTTTTTATTTTTATTATGGTAAAGGGCCTCAAAAGCTGGAAGGGGCCTCTCTTGACCACTGAGAGGGCCTGCCAGTCTGGGAGTAATTCATTTCCAGCACAGATGAAAGCAGCAAACAGACACCATATAATAATCAGATTGATGCTCTGGATCCAGTACATAGTGGAGCAGCTGGCAATCTCTAACAGTTTGATTATGCACTTTCTATAGTCACAGTGGAACTTGACCCTTGGATAAATAATTTTAATAGTCATTGGACCAAGGGGATTGGATGTTGGGTCTGCAACATCGGTGCTCTCACCACAAGGCTACAGAGTCATTCTCACGTTTGTCTTGTGCATGCTCTCTCTCTCTCTCTCTCTCATTGTCTTTCAATCAATTGTTTTTGGTATTTATCCACAATGGAACAGCTTTAACAGGAAAGACTAAGGAAATCAGCTGATAGGAATAAGGGGATTTTGATGCTGGCAGGGACATTCGAAAGGGACCTCCATGTAAACAAGCTGCGGGTGAGCAAACTGCAGCATTTTTGAAGTGCTGCGGCTGGTGGCATGCCAATGAGGCACTGAATATTCATTTCAGTGCCTCATTAGTATTCTTCGATTTGGCCATTAGCACGGCCCTTCCAAAGTTTTTTGTAAGTGTTGATGTAGCCTATTTGCGCAAAATAGGCCTTGTGAAAACTAACATTCTGGTTATTAATATAATTGTTAAATGCATGTGTTACCATTACTTGTGAAGTTATGAGTTCCCTCTGTATGATGTTATTAAAACATGTCTAAGACAGCACAACCTAGTCCAAGTAAAGATGGTAAACAGTTCTGTCCTAGATAAAGGAATGTGACTTTACCTGTTCGCGTGTTACCAGGAAATACACCTATCAAGGCAAACCAGCCGGGGTTGTCCTGCTCTTGAATTTCAGACAAAGAATTAACACACTTTTTGCACCCCTGAGACAGGGAACTAAATCCCCAGGAGGCCTTCCTGACAAGACAGAGGCGATCCCTTTCAAAAAATATGGAGCAGAGAGTAAGACTCCATATTTGTCCTTCTAGAGGAGATAAACAAACAATGAAATTTGATCTCAGAGAAGGGTTCTGGCAAGAAGAAAGCTGGAAAGGAGATTGAGTGTTAAAAAAAAAACATATACAGCCACCATGAAAACCACAACAAAACCAAACCCAACCATCCTACTTCAATAAAGACTATATTCCTCTAGATTAAGTTTTAGAGTGTATGTGTTTGTTTGCACTTTCATTTGCTAGTAGCCATCTCTACCTTTGTCTCTTTCACTTAGTATCATTTAATTATGTTATTTTATTTACAAAAAGCCCTTGTTTTACTGTCACTAGTAACCAAGTCAGTGCTGTGTTTGACGTGATCGGTGTATTTAATCCAGTTAACGTAATACATTGTAATGTAATAACTCTTTAACAGAGCACAAAAGTTAACAGAATGTGCAGTATTAGGGGTTGTGCCCTGGGACTTGAAAATTTGAAAAGGCACAAGTCTTTTAGATACTGCTGCTACTACTATGACAGCCACAGCAGCCAGAGCCCTGGGCCCCTTGAAATCACCCCCAGAGTGCTCTACCATGGACTCTGGGTGGCTCTAAGCACTGCCTCAGGGGGAAAGGATACTGCAGCATGCTTTGTGAGGTGTTTTGGGCTGGCTGCCCCAGCCCTGCCCCTTCTGCCTGAGGCTCTGCCCATTCTTCAAGCGTGAAGTGTTCCCCCAGTTTCTTGCATAGGGGCCTGGAAAGTCTTTCTACCCCTCCCTGTTCCTCCAGGGCTGTGTATTGCAGGAGAACATCTGAGGACCTCAGGGGCTGGAGTTCACTGACTGGTTCCTGCTAGGAAAGGTCTCAGTGGCCGTGTCTACACGAGCCCCAAACTTCGAAATGGCCACGCAAATGGCCATTTCGAAGTTTACTCATGAAGCGCTGAAATGCATATTCAGCGCTTCATTAGCACGCGGGCGGCCGCGGCACTTTGAAATTGACGCGCCTCACAGCCGCGCGTCTCTTCCCGACGGGGCTCCTTTTCGAAAGGACCCCGACTACTTCGAAGTCCCCTTATTCCAATGAGGAGATGGGAATAAGGGGACTTCGAAGTAGGCGGGGTCCTTTCGAAAAGGAGCCCCGTCTGGACGCGCCGCGCGGCGGCGAGCCACGTCAATTTCGAAGCGCCGCTGCCGCCCGCATGCTAATGAAGCGCTGAATATGCATTTCAGCGCTTCATTAGTAAACTTCGAAATGGCCATTTGCATGGCCATTTCGAAGTTTGGGGCACGTGTAGACACGGCCTATGAGTGTGATTACATAAGAATGTAAGAATGGCCACTCTGAGTCAGAGCAAACATCCACCTAGCCCAGTACCCTGTCTCCTGGCAACGGCCAGTGTCAGATGCCCCAGATGGAGTGAACAGAACAGGTAACATCAAATGATCCCTCTCCTGTTATACAAATCCAGCCTCTGACTGAGGCTAGGGACACCATTCCTACCCACCCTAGCTAACACCCATTGATGGACCGAACCTCCATGAATTTACCTAGCACTTGTTTGAACTCTGTTAAAGTTGTGGTATTCCCAGCATCCTCTGGAAAAGAGGTCCACAGACCTACTACGCACTGTGTGAAGAAAAATTTCCTTTTGTTAGTTTTAAAAGCATTAATTTCATCTCGTGACCCTAGATCTTATGTGACTGGACTAAACTTGCTAGGAGAGGGTCCACAGAATGCATTTATGTAGATTGTGGCCAGGCACTCACAAAGGCCAGGCCATTATTTCACTTTTGTATAGCCCTGTTGCCTACCTTTGGGTAGGGAGGTCCAGCCCTTGCCCTGCTAGAGTTCCTTTTGCTGTGCTCACATACGTCTGCATGAGTGACATTTTCCCACCAAGGCAGTAAGTTACACTAATTGATGGAAAAGGTGCTGTGCACAGTTTCCTCAGTTCAACAACACACTTGTTATCAATACCTTGAATGGCAAATGTATCACGTTCTCTCCAACAGCCACATCCTTGCAAGGTTTTTTTTCTTCCACCCATTCCCACTCTCATCCTTATCAAAAATACCAAAGGATTCTGAACTTATTTGCTATGCAAAAGAAGTGGGTGGTTACCACTGAGATTTTTACATGATTTATGTATCTGGAAATCAAAATTGTGCAATCTGGGTCAAATCAGTATTTCTGCCCAACTGAGTTAGGCTAAGAACCCGTATAGTTTGCTTTAGTCCAGTGTTTCTTAAACTATGTTCTGCGGAACACTAGTGTTCCATGAACAACTTGCAGGTGTGCCATGACAGCATAGTAATTGGCAACAACATGCGGTGCATGTATATTATTTTCTGTTATTAAAACCAGATACAATGTTACTTCTTCACTGGTATGATACCTGATTAAATTACTTTATTTTGTTTACTCTGTATGAGTGTGTCTACACTTGCATTCCTCTTTCGAAAAAGTATGGAAATGAGGTGAATCAAAAATACAAATGAGGTGTAAATTTGCATATTGCTGCCTCATTTGCATATTCTAATTTCAAAAGAGCTTCTTTCGAAAGAAGAAAGCCAGTGTAGATGCTGCTCTTTTGAAAGTAAACCCCATATTTGAAAGAATCCTTCTTCCTATTAAATAAAGGGAAGAAGGATTCTTTTGAAGATGGGTTTACTTTCAAAGAGCAGCGTCTACACTGGCTTTCTTCTTTCAAAAGAAGCTCTTTTGAAGTTAGAATATGCAAAGGAGGTGCTGGATATACGAATTCATGCCTCATTTGCATTTTGATTTGCCTCATGTGCATGCCTCTTTCAAAAGAGGAATGTAAGTGTAGACACACCCTATGACTGTGTCTACACTAGCCCAAAACTTCGAAATAGCCATGCAAATGGCCATTTCGACATTTACTAATGAAGCGCTGAAATACATACTCAGCACCTCATTAGAATGTCGGCAGCCGCAGCACTTCAAAATTGATGCAGCTCGCTGCCGCGTGGCTCGTCCAGATGGGGCTTCTTTTCGAAAGGACCCCATCAACTTCAAAATCCCCTTATTCCTAACAGCAGATAGGAATAAGGGGATTTCGAAGTTGCTGGGATCCTTTTGAAAAGGAGCCCCGTCTGGATGAGCCACATCAATTTCGAAGTGCTGCAGCTGCCAGCGTTCTAATGAGGCGCTGAATATGTATTTCAGTGCTTCATTAGTAAATGTCAAAATGGCCATTTGCATGGCTATTTCAAACTTTTGGCCTGGTGTAGACATAGCCTATACGTTGCTGTTTGTTTGGGGTTTGTTTTTTTTTTCTTTGAAGAAAACTTTCATAGATGTTCCACATTAAAAAAAAAATTGTTTTGTGTTCCATAGTCTCAAAAAGTTTAAGAAACACAGCTTTAGTCCATTATGATCAGAAATTATAAATCCTACAAACTTCCTGTTTATTAATGAAATGAAAGACAATCTCTAAACTATAATGTCTTTGCCAGGCTGTGTTCAAATGCATAGCGCCTATTCTATAATGTAAGCAAGTGAACAAAGGTCGAGGAGATGAAGGGCATATTTATCTGAATGTTAATAGTGCTGAGAGAACACCAATCCAGGATCAGGACCTCATTGTGCTAGTAGAACTGCTCGCATACCCAATTAAAATACAGGCCTTGCTTCCAGCTGATTTCCATCTAAGCTGATAGATAAATATGTGGTTTTAAGACTATACTATGCAAAATGTCCTGTATGCATATTACATTGCTTATAAGCCCCAAGCTTCTGAGCACAAGGAGGAAAAAATAGCTCTAGTTACCATCATATCACTTACCACACAATATCATATGTGGGTTGCATAGCCAACAGTGCCTGTTCCACTCAGTAACAGTGCGGTGAGCATTCTGTTTCTGATTGGGCAGTTTTCCCCCCAGTAAAATGTCTGGTAGTGGAATAAATGTGTTTGTGCAGTGGTGGCTATTTGTCACTGGAGCCCTTGACACAGGCATTAAAACATCTGCCGTTTAGAGCAATGTGTCATAACTGCCCAATAGGCGAGCCGTAATAAAATCCTCCCTTCCTAGCCCGAACTAGAAATGTCTGTTTAGTTAACCAGATTGCACCTCTAGACAGCTATCAGCCACGTACCTGAACTGAACACCAAACTCCATCTTGAACCAAAGGAAAACAACAATAATTAGAAGCAGCCATTCAGAAAGGCCTTGATGAAGAGCGTTTTGTAAATGCTTTCCCAAAATAATTCAGGAAAATGCAACACTAACTTTTCCACCTGCTTTCTTTTAAATGTGCACTTTCTATTCCTGCATCCTGGCCTATCGTGGAAATTAGCCCAAGGCCTATGAACATTTGTCAGTCTGAGTTAGAGGAATTATAGCTTCCAACTGTATGGCTACATCTACACAACCAGATAAATTCGATTTTATAACACTGGGTTTTATACATTTGCTCTTGAGTATCCTCACTTCCCACAAAGTCCACACAAAGTCGAGTTAGTGCTGCCACACTAGAGTGGCCAAACATTGACTGTCGCAGCAGTGCATTGTGGGAACCTATCCCACTGTTGCCTTAGCCTCACATTCTGTGCCCTCCCCTCCCCCGGGCCCTGCTGCACCCCCACCGCTAGCAGCACTCACCCAGCTGCCTGGTTTCCAGGTCCCCACAGCTGGGAATCCAGGAAACTGACCAGCGCTGCTGTGCCTGGCCTGGGGGAGCCAGGAGCCAGGCGCAGCAGGGAGCTGGTCAGCTGGTGGCAGGCAGCCGGGAGCCAGGTCCAGCAGTGACCACAGTTTCTTGGCTCCCTCCACTGCCCAGAACCATTGCAGAAAGGGCCCCTTTATCCCTCCCTGGCCTCTTTATCAGGCCTAAATAGGCCATAGGGGGAATGAGAAGCCTTCCCATGGTAACAAAGGGAGACTGGTTTTGCAGACAGAGCTGTAGGAAAACTAGGGTTAGTAAAATTCTCTGAAAACATTTATATGCTTCTTCTACCATGGCTGAGACATACACAGAACACCTAAGTGTGTAGTGTAGTACAAAGGCTTCATCTGTAGCTGTTGAGAATCAATGGAAATCTCTTTAGGGCTAATATTTCTTATGCTTGTTATGACAAGGATCAGCTACCCAGAGGCGGCAAGCCAAGGCAGTGCCGAGCAAACACAACTAAGTGGTCACCTACCAAAGGGTAGGGGAGCCCAGGAGGAAACCTGAGACCCAGCCTCACTGCCTAGATCCCTCTGGGGAAATTCAGGCATGTGAACACCCTTCCATGACAGCTTGGCCAGGTCAGAGCTATCACCTGAGAAGCTGAATACAGGCAGGCCCACTAGCAGACTGGTAGTCTCAGCTTTGACTGGCTGCTGGCTATCCTATGAGGGTTGTGCTGGGATCTACCAGGATGATGGGCACTCTTAGAACTGGTCAAAGTTTTTAAGTGAAAAGTATTTTGTTGAAAAATGGGTATTTATTCTCCAGCTTCTTTTGTGTGTGTAAATTCTCGACTGTGACAACACAGGGAGTGAACAGGAAAGCCTGCACCCTGATCACTCTGCCACCCATTACTTCCCTAGAGAAGACTGGTTGCTTCTACACATGCCACCTCCCATCAGAGGTGCAATGGTAATGAGGCAATTCAAAGCAGGCTAATGAGGTGCTAACGTGCATATTCAGTACCTCATTAGCATAATGACAGCCGCATGAATTTCAAAGTGCAGAGTTCAAATTGCAGATTGACAGTGAAGATGGGG
This sequence comes from Carettochelys insculpta, assembly GCF_033958435.1. Taxonomy (NCBI): domain Eukaryota; kingdom Metazoa; phylum Chordata; order Testudines; family Carettochelyidae; genus Carettochelys; species Carettochelys insculpta. The sequence goes on along the minus strand of NC_134137.1, from coordinate 303,642,208 downwards.
CAGCTTCAAAATAAGCACCCCACTTTGACATTCCCTTACTCCCACAGAACTAGATCAGAGTAAGGGAACGTCGAAGTGGGGTGCTTATTTTGAAGCTGCCCCCGTCTACACTGTCAATCTGCAATTCCAAGTCTGCACTTCAAAATTCACATGGATGCCATTAGGTTAATGAGTTACTGAATATGCAGGTTAGCACCTCATTAGCCTACTTCGAATTGCTTCATTACCATGCCAGCTCTGACAGGAAATGGCATGTGTAGAAGCAGCCTCAGTGAGGTAATGGATGTTAATCACTTAATCAGATGCGTGAGCTAAGGACTCTATTAACCCATCTGCTCAGGGCTGAGTGAACTAAGGACTCTGTTAACCCATCTGCTCAGGACTGATGAGCCAGCTACAGGAAAGCAGTGAAGGACAGAAGAACAGGGTTGGCTGAGCCTTGTGACTGTAAAGGGAGAACTCCTCTCCTCTTGAGCCCTGGAAGAAGGGCTGCAAACACAGAGGCGCATAGCAGTGCTGCCTGGGTCTCTCAAGGTGTCAGTGGAGGGATCAGAACTAAACTGCACAGCATGCATACCTAATGGCTGGTGTCTGAGAAGGCAGAAAAGGCCTGCACCCTGCTGCCCTGGCATTACAGACCTCTATTGTTCGTGTGAAAAAAAATGATCACAAGTATTTGTTAAAAATACTGTTCAAGTAATTATCAAGTAATGTATCGAGTAATATATTCAAGTAATTATCAAGTAATGCATTCAACAAAACCCAAGACTTTAGTAAACAAATAATGTTGATTTCATATTGGGAATATTTTTCATAATATTTGCTGTAAAAAAACTTATAATGTGGAAAAGTTAAACAATGGGAAATGGGTCCTTGGTGAACACTTTCAAACAAAAACAACTTTAATTTTTGACTCTGTAACTTTAGCTTTTAATTTTTCAGCCACTCTGTCTGCTTGATCTTGGCTCTATAGGCCCCCTCTCTGAAGCCCCTTGCCACATGAACTGCCACAGGCTCCTCTCACCAGGGATGGAGTATGTACTCAGGCAGCTGGCATTCACGTATGCCCCCACCCCTGGTGGGAGGAGCATGTGGTGGCTCTGGTGGTGGTGGCAGCTCCTCCAGCTGTGCAGTGGAGTCTTCCAGCTCCAGCCATCTGGCCCTGGATCTGCTTCAGCCACGTGGCGGGAGATAGCTCCAGCCACTCAGTGCAGGGCTCTGAACTGTGCGGCGCAGGGCTGGCTTCAGCAGCACAACCCAGGGCCAGTTCCAGCAGCGTGGCACGGTGGGGGGCAGCTCCAGCCATGCAGCGTGGGTCTCTGCAGCTGCACAGCATGGGGCCAGCTCCAGCAGCTCCACGCAGCAGGGGGCAGCTCCAGCAACGCGGCGCTGGGCCCACTCCAGCCACACAGTACGGGGAGCGTTCCAGCCCTGCAGAATGGGGCAGCTCCAGCTGCGTGGGCTGGCTCTAGCCACAGCAGCAAGCTTTGGCTCCTCCACCAGCAGCAGGCTGGTGAGTCCATGGCTTTTGGGGGAAGGGGGCAGCTGAGGCTGTCCGGAGGCGGCAAGCTGCCACACAGAAGAGAGAAACCAATCTTACCAAGGAGAAATTCCTTGCAGAACTAAGTACAGTAAACCCTGGCATTTAACAAATTTTCAGTTTGACAGACACCCCTCTTCCACATTAGTCCATTAAATTGAGGGTTTACTGTACATACAATAAACCACCAATGCACTTTCTCTATGGAAGATTGTCACACCAGTCTGGGTACTGTATCAGCAGCTTCCTATTGCTTTGAGCTCTGAAAAAGCCATAAGAACATAAGAATGGCCATCTTGGGCAAGATACATGGTCCTGTTAAGCTAGTATCTTGTCTTCCAACAGCAGCCAGTGTCAGATGCTCCAGAGGGAGTGAAATGAATGGAATACTTTACTGAGTGATCCTTCTTGTCATCCAGTTCCAACTTCTGGCAGTCAGAGATTTAGACACACCCAGAGCATGGGGCTGCATCCTTGACCAGCTTGGCTAATAGCCATTGATGGATCTACCCTCCATGTCCTCATTTAATTTCCTTTTTTTAGCTTTACAACATCCACCAGCAATGAGTTCCACAGGTGGGTGCTGTGTGGAAAGAAATACATCCTTATGTTTATTTAAACTTGTTGACTGTTAATTTATTGGAGGAACCTCTTAGACCATGACTGCTTATGTTGCTTAAGAACCCCTGAAGCGTGACTTCACCAAAAGCTTTCAGAAAGTCCATGTATACTATACACATTGGATCACTCCTGTCTGCATGCTTGTTCACATCCTCAAAGAATTCTAAAAATTGGTGAATCCTGACTTCCTTTTACAATAGCTGCATTGATTCTTCCCAAAGAATTGTTTGGCTATGAATTTCATAATTCCATTCTTTACTATAGGTTCAACCAATTTGTCCGGTGCTGAAGTTAGGCTTACTGTGTTTAGTAGCCAGGATCATAAAGGAAACTTATTTTAAAAACTGGTGCTACTTTAGCTACCCTTCAGTTCTCTGGCACAGAGGCTGATTTAAGTGATAAGTTGCATACCACAATTAGGACTTCTTCAATTTCATACTTGAGTTACTTTAGAACTCTTGAATGAATACCACCTGGTCCCAGTGACTTACTAGAGACAAGACAGATCAAGAGCTATTGGCTAAAAGTAACACAGTAAAGATATATTCAACCCCCAAAAGCTCAAGGATATGCATTCAGCGCCACATGGGGCTCTGCCAAATCAAACAGTTCAAGGGTAGCTGCCCCAAGGAATTTTGCCATGGAAGTTGAGACAGGTGCAACGATCCTTAGGACCTACAACTTAAAAAGGTAATGACACTACCTGGACCCGAAACAGTTTGCCTAGTGTGGCTACAATACACCACTGCAACTTGAGCTGGCACAGTCAGGCTGGTTCAGGTTGTAGTAATGCAAGTAGATGAAAATAGTGAGTTCAGGGCCCCACAGCCATACCGGTAGGTGTGTGACACTAAGAAGTGCAGTATAAAAAGATACAATTGTTCTGAAACAAAAGGAATCACAAAAATATTAGTTTCTAGCATATATTGGAAAACTTTATTGACCCTCCTAACTTATATACCAGGGGTCAGCAACCTTTGGCAGAGGTGCCAAGAGTGGCACACAAGCCAATTTGCATTGGCATGCGAGGCAGTAGCTCACCACACACCCCCCTGCAGCCAAGCACTTGCTCACAGTCAAGCTGCGGATACACATTGTGCAGCACGACAGGGCAGTCTGGCAGAAGCTGCAGGGAGCTCTGGCTGCCACCTGAGTTTGAGTGGGGCAAAAGGGACTGCAGTGTGATGGCCACAGGCCGAGAAGCTCTTACAGCCATTCCAGATGTGGGTGCTGCCAGCTGGCCAGCCTTAATCCTGGGAAAAGCAGGGAATTTTCTCCCTGGCCAGCACCCAGGTTGCTCCTCGCTTGTCAGACGGTAAGTTTCCCAGGCTCGTTGTGGGGCAGTGAGCGCTTTGCTGGCCTGGCACCCATGGAGAGCGGTGAGCAAAGGCGGATTCCCCACAACTGACTCCCATTCACTGGGGCCATTTGCTTTAGGGAAGGCAGCAGACACTCCCAGCCAGCTGCTTCCTGGCTCTGCGTGCTCAGCCCACCCTATTTCCAGCTGCCTTTATGCTCAGGGGCAGACTCACCAACAGGGAGGCGGCCTCTTCTCCTTGGTGACATGTGAATCCACCCGCAACCCTCAGTGATTTGTAATGACTACTTACTATTATAATATTTGCCCCCCAGTCTCAGAGCAGAGACTCGAGTCCACAGAACACTTCACACACATGCTCAACTTCCACTACTTGCTTATGTGCCCTTGACCACAGGGATACTGATGGAAGTTCAGTACATGTTTAAGTGATTTGCTGAAGTGGGTCCTGACCTTAACCCATCATTTCTCATAGCACCCTCGCAAGGAATGTGAGAGAGCCAATTATCCTCTTCTACTGACAGGGAAACTGAGACACAGGGAGGCCAAGTCTGAGGTTGTCAAAGACACCTACAGGAGCTCTATGTCCAGCTCCCATTACATTTCCAATGGCATTAGGTGCCTCAGTATGTTTGAAGATGGGGACCCTAGCTCCCAAAGGCTTATTTGAACCTCCGCCCCCAAGCCCAACACTCCCCACTGAGTTGCCAGTGGATGCAGGGAGTCAGTGGCAGGGACAGGATTCAGTTGCAGGTCAGATTTTAGGAGCTGTTTCCTCTTGACCTTACTGTCTATTCTGAACTTTCACCCATTTCTAGCACCAAACGCCAAGCAACCATTCTGGGGCAGTTCCAAAAATTCCAGGCTTTGTAATGAGGAAGAGGTTTTGTGAAGGATGTAAATTGGTTGTTTGAGGTGGCAGGAAGCCAGGGAGGTCCACCTGCCGATTAACAAAAGACCAGCTAATGCTACCAACACGAACCTAAACAGGTTTAGTTATTAATGAAGATTTTGTAAGTAGGACTATTAGTGACTTTAAAAAGTATCACCCGCACTTGGGCTGTAGCTAGAGGTTAAAAAGTCAAATTTCAGCACTCTGCCTCTTAAAGGTTTCAGACCCTTATTATAGGCAAAACAAAAAGCAGTCAAATACCACTTTAAAGACTAGCAAAATAGTTTATTAGGTGAGCTTTCATGGGACAGACCCACTTCTTCAGACCATATCCAGACCAGAACCAGGATATGATCTGAAGAAGTGGGTCTGTCCCACGAAAGCTCACCTAATAAACTATTTTGCTAGTCTTTAAAGTGCTACTTGACTGCTTTTTGTTTTGACAGTGTATAGACTAGCATGGCTTACTCTCTGTTATTATTATAGGCAATGTTACCTATTATTATGTGCCAGTAAATGGCAATCTTTCTAACTCAGTCAATGTATATACCTGCATATCCATTTGGTAAAGCACTTCTGTAACACTTATATGTAAGTGTTTGATGAGGTAGAGAGAGAAGAAGAATTTGGGACAACATATTTCAAACTATTGATGTGTTATTCACTAGTTTGCTGGCAGTCGAATGAAATATTATGAGTTACATTCACATGTTCAATGCAATCAAAGTCCAACTTCCCACCTAAGTGCTCTGGCTAATATCAGATTACCTTCCTTTTCATTTATTTTTCTAACTTTTCTTCCTTTTGCTTTATAAATTGTTTGGATTTTTTTCAGGGCATTTTAGTTTGGGAAACTTCCATTTGCACCAAACGCCAGCACCCACTTTGATGAAGGAAGGAAAGGAGGAAGGAGATCAGGAAAATGGGTGGGGAAATCCCACCAACAGCATATTTGATGCATGTACTATTTATTAAATATAGCATTCAGTAGATAAACAAAATTGGCTTTAGAGTAGTTCCATTGGTCAGGAATCAAAATGTAAGCACATTTGCTTTGAGGCATCTTGTTAAATGACTTGTAGCTGTCCATCTATCCACATAGAGCAAGTTACCATGTATTCATCACCATCATCAATAACCATGGGCTCTGCGCCCATTGGTGTCTGATGCCTCTCTCACTATTTCCTTCCATCTTTCCCTGTCCAGTCTGGAGTGGCTTTGATGTATTACTTACATTAAATGATTTATTACTTATGTTAAAGTTACAGCTAGCAGATCCAGTAGAGACAAGGAGCCCTTTGTGCTAAGCACTGTTCAAATACATTAGAGAGAGTCCCTGACCTAAAGAGCTTATAATCTAAATCAGAGTCAGCAACCACATGCACCAAGAGTAGAACAAGAGCCAATTTTCACAGCTGGGAGCTTGTTCAAAGCCATGCCACCTGCAGATTAACAAAAGACCAGCTAATGCTACCAACCACCATCTAAATGGTAAAGCTCTGCATCTTCAGTTATTTATTAATTGAGTTGTTGTAAGTACGACTATTAGTGACTTTTAAAAGTGTCGCTGGCACTCAGACCATACGTAGTGGTCAAAGGTCAAATTTTGTAACTCTGCCTTGGAAAGGTCACTGACCCCTGTTCTAAATACTGTTCTCTTTTATACTGAAACTAGTAGTTTAACTGACCGAGTTGAACTTTGGTGGAACCTTTTAAAATGAGACATTACCATGACTTATAAGGAGGGATATGGGGCCTGACACATTTACTCAGAACCAAAGTCCCATTGACTCATGAGCTCATAATATCAATGAGCACCAGCTCACAATTAGCTACTGAGAATCAGATGAGTCAGGGATTAATTCTATTTTATTAGGGCACTTAGCAGCAGGGTAATGGTTCCACTCACAAGAGATCTGTGGATAGAGTTGGTGATACTTCATGGCCTTTGCTCTTGTCACTGTCTGCAAACTGTAATCAAACAGGGAACGGACATTGTAATATATGGAGATACACATCTCAGAGAGCTGGAAGGGACCTTAGGAGGCCACTGAGTCTCGTGCCCTGGCCTCCTACACCATAATTTCTCCCCCCTTTCTTCTATTTGCCCCAGACCCCTAAATGGCCCCCCTCAAAGATTGAACTGACAACACCGGGTTTAGCTCAAACCACCGACCTATTCCTCCCTCCTGAGTTTACACCGGGTAGGCTGAGGCTGGGCAGATGAGTGACAAACATAGGCTAAGACTGGGCTTTGTTCCCGATACATCGCCTATCCGGGATATAGGACACAGAGAGACCCGAGTTTGCCCTACCACCCAGACCCGTGATCACCGGGCACTGAAACTTACACGGCTTGTGAGTGCAATGCCTGAGGCAGCCACTGTCTGAAGAATGAATAACGATCCAGGGAAAAGAGCTCCTCAGAGCCGAGCGAGGCCTTGGCAGCCTCCCTGCCAGTGCGTGCTGCAGCAGCCCGTGTATCGCTTGCAACCTTGGGTCACAGGAATGGCATGTTTGGAGGAGAGGGGAAAATAGCCCGGCCGGCTCTGAAACTATTAACCCGCCTATCTGGAGAGCGATCGTGGCTTTGAACCCTCCGGCTGCGCACACCTATATTTAGCACCAGAGAAGGGAGGGGCGGGTAGAAGAAGGCTCAGCTGGAAGCTTCACCGCTTGCTCTAAACTCTCCCCCCATCGGAGACACGGCCGGTTCGCCCAAAGCGGGCGGGGGGACGGGGGGAGCTCTTTGGAACCAGCCCCTCGTCCACGTTGGCTGTCGCACTTCATCCCCAGGTGGCTTGGTGGGGTGTATCCCGCTCCCCGCCGGGGGATGTTCCCCGGAGGGAGCCCAGGGTACCGGTTGGAATCAGCTGGGGAGGGTGATGCACCGCGACAGCTATAAGTTGGATAGAGTTTCAGCAGCTACTATATATAAAGCGGGGGGACTTATGTCACCGCGCTAATTAAATTCCATCTCGGCTGCTCCTCTGGGGCTTTTGGAGCCTATCGCCCAACTCCGGCCGGCAGAGAGGCCAAGGGCAGAGCATGATGATGGACCTTTTTGAAACGGGCTCCTATTTCTTTTACTTGGACGGCGAAAATGGAGCCCTGCAGCAGCTGGAGATGGCCGAGGGGTCCCCTCTCTACCCAGGGAGCGATGGCACCTTGTCCCCCTGTCAGGACCAAATGCCCCCAGAGGCTGGGAGCGACAGCAGTGGAGAGGAACATGTGCTGGCCCCACCTGGCCTCCAGCCCCCTCATTGCCCCGGCCAGTGTCTGATCTGGGCTTGTAAGACCTGCAAGAGGAAATCGGCGCCCACCGACCGGAGGAAAGCAGCCACCCTGCGGGAGAGGAGGCGGCTGAAGAAGATCAACGAAGCCTTCGAGGCTCTGAAAAGGAGGACTGTGGCCAACCCCAACCAGAGACTGCCCAAGGTGGAGATCCTGAGGAGCGCCATCAGCTACATCGAGAAGCTGCAGGACCTCCTGCACAGGCTGGATCAGCAGGAGAAGATGCAGGAGCTGGGGGGGGATCCCTTCAGCTTCAGCCCCAAGCAGGGAAATGTAAGCACGGCCACTGCGCTCGGCCCCCTCTGCCCCCCAACCCGCCTCCTCCCCGTCCCCGTCCAGCCTGGGGAGCGTCTGGGACTCCAGAGCGCCCGGCGCGCTAACAAACCATTCGGCTCGGCCAGGGAAGGGCGAGCTGGTGGGAAGCCCAGGCTAGCCCGAGTCGCGCCCTTCTGAGCTCGCCCTGCCTGTCTGTCTGTCTGTCTGTCTATCTCTCTGCCTCTTTCCTTCAGATCCCAAGTTCAGATTTCCTGAGCACCTGCAGCTCCGACTGGCAAAACGTGTCCGACCATTCCCGAGTGCTGGCAATCAACGCCAAAGAAGGTACCCGGCGGGGGTCTCTTTCGGGGCGCAGCGCGCCCCCCCCCAGAGTCCTAGGCAGAGACGGGGAGAAATGGGGCCATTCCCTCAGCGCACAGAGAGCGTCCGGAGGGCTGAGAAAAACGCACAGGCTCCCTGCACCGGAGTCGGGGGCGGGGGGTTGACAGTTTGCTCCCCGGGCTTCCTTCCTTTGTCCTAAGAGGCTTCGGCTCTGGTTTCCGGTAGCCCCTCGTCCTTCGTAGGGCTGCGTCGCTGTCTGCCGTTGCCTCCTGCCTTCCCACCCCTGGTACCAAACCAACCCGCCACCCTAAAGCGCCCCGCATCTCTGTTGTTCCTAACCAGGAGCCTCCGTCCTGGAGTCTTCCGCCTCCAGCAGCCTGCGCTGCCTTTCCTCGATAGTGGACAGTATTTCTTCGGAAGATCCCAAGCTCCCCAGCGCGGAAGAAGTGGTGGAGAAGTAGACCTGCCTTGGGCCTGGTCGTCTTGCCAGCGCAGACCCCGGGGATCCCGTGCTCCACGTGCTCCACGGAGTAATGCATTCAGTTAATGTTTTCGCGATCCCAAGCGGGGCTCTTGCTAAAGACCCTGGTAGGCAGATAAAGTTGGGTCTTCTTAAAGGGAACTAGCTGCTCCTCACACCGCTGTACAATCCGGTTCTGCCTTTTCTTTCCCGCGTTGTACAGACCACGCCTTTCCGGGGAACGGATTTACTTGCTTTCTGGGGCTCCACTTCGGATAATCCTCAAGGAAAGGCTCATTCCTGTCCGAGGGAAGCTGGCGGTTGGATTTTCTGCTAGGGTTAGTTCAAGCGGTTTTAGACGTGGTTTTTGTACATAACTGGAGTACTTTTGTACGTAACCCTCCTCCATAGAGATACTATTTAATTTGTGGGATGTGATATTGTATATAAGAGCGGCCAGATTTCTTGGGTATGTAAAATAAAAGGTATTTGTGTTACAAAGGCCCCGGCCTCGGGACCCGTCGCTTTAAATGATGGGCCCGATCCTGCTGCCACTAGAATGGTATTTTGCCCGCGCGAGCAGGACCCGGTTCGGAGCTGGACGCGGGAGGTGGCAGACACTCCCATCCAGCGCCGCCTCTCTGCCACCGTCGCTCCGCTGCTCGGACCCGCAGGCCGCCTTAACTCTCCTCCTCTCGGTTTGCCTGAGCAGCCTCCTCCCGCTGAGACGAGCGAGCTGTGCAGAGGGCTGCAGCCAGCCAGCGTTCACCGAGGGCCGTGCCCCTCTCGGCGCACGAGGCAGCGGGTCTCCAGACGCAATCCGTTCACGGCCGATCTTTGGCGTTGGTTACCACCAAACGCCCAGCAGGGCCCAGTGTTGACCCCGCTGAGCTGCACAGGCTTGGGGGAGCGTGGACGGGGTGTCTGCCCAGCCCGGCGTCTCTTGTGCTTAACCAACCGGCTGTTCCCCGTGCTCCGGGAGATTCGCTCCCCCACCCCGTTTGCAGCCGAATTTGTGGGCCTGGCTGGGTCCCTAAGGGACAGCAAAGGGCCGTGGCAGGAGCCGGCTCTCGCGGGGTCTAGGGAGCAGAGCCGGCTTTGGGAGAAAGGAGACTCCCGCGGCCACCTCCGAGCCTGCAGGGGGAGCCGAGGGACCCCGGGGGCGGAAATTGCTGAGTGGCTGAGCGCGCGGAGGGGGAGGACAAACGCGGAGCCTCTGAGCCCCGGCGGTGGGAGAACAAGCCCTAGCGCTGAGGGTGGGCAAGCGGCAGCTGCTCTGGGGTGGCTTGTAGCAGATCGGCGCATCACCCCGGGAAGGGCGCAGCACCGCGCGTCTCAGCCGCCCCGTTCCGCCCTCGGCGCTCCACCTGCTCTGGGGAACTAGCAAGAGGTAATGGTCCATTGTCAAGCGAATGCCCCTTGGTCACCTCCGCTCCCACGTGAACGCTTGTACAATACGGTCTCGGGGTAGCCGGGGTAGCCTGCGTCTGCAAACACAAGGAGGAGGCCAGTGGCATATTAGAGACAAACAGATGTATTAGGGCATAAGCTTTGGTGGGTAAAAAAAAACAAAACAAACCCTTTCACCAGATGAGTTGGAGTGGAAACTGCTGGGACAGGGGTAGTTATAAGCACAACAGAAGAAGCCTTTGTGCGGTGGAGGACCATTTACACACCAGCACATCTGAGGAAGTGGGTTTTACCCAGGAAAGCTTATGCCCCAGTAAATCTGTAAAGTGCCACGGGACTCCTCTTTGTTTTCTAAAACACAGTGTCACGCCCATGTTCTTTCTCAGCCAGCGGGATGGGGGTTCGGAACCTGCTGGCTCTTTTCCTCTACTTATGCAAGCTGACTCGCTCGATACACCAGTTCCCCGGCGCCCGCGGCTTGGTGTTGTTTCTATGTTTAAAGCCTGCCACTTAAGCAGGGGAATTTCCAATAGTTGAGCTCTGGGGTCTGTGTGTCTCAAGCAATGATACACAGAAACAAGATTGTGAGGGTGTAATTCCGTTTTCCACCCTCCCTGCCACGCTCGAAATGAACTGGAAATAAATAACAGAAGACAGGACCTTGGGAAAGCTACACTTCAAGAGAATATGCTTTTCTCTGCATTAACGTGCTTTTGATAAGAGGTGGCATCTGTCCTGCCTTTTATATAGGGCACCAGGTTGATCAGACACATATACAAGGAAGCTTATTATCCCACGTTAGAAGCTATTGTTGGCTTTAATAATCTAATAGGGTGTCTAAACAATTAAAGGGTGGGGGGCCGTCTGGTAACACTGAAGGAAAACTCTCGCGGTGCAAAGGGTCGGACCTAGAGGTAGCATTGTATCTCTCCTAGGAAAGAGACTTCCCCGAGCATCTCAAGCACACCTTGAAGAAAATGCGCGTTCTTCCTCTATGTCCCCTAATGTTAACGCCCAGAAGCTATGTTGGCCGGTTGTGCTTGGACCCCGAAATCCGTGTGCTCTCCAGCAGCGGAGTAACATGAGAAATCGTTTGGGAAAAGTTTGAGCAAAGACGGTTTTTTCCTTAAATAAAGAAAATATTTCCCAAAAGAGCCTCCCCGTGACCTCAGTGGCTGGAGCTGACACGCCAGGCTTGCCCATGAAAGTCCTCACTGTGTTTTCAATTAGCATGTTTTTGTTTGATATTAATAACGATAATCTTTACCTAAGTCTAAAGCCAAAGCAAACAGGGCCCTGGAAGCACAGAATCAAGAGGTAATAACTCGGGAAAGATAAGCGGGGTGGGATTTAATCTACCCTCTTTCCAGAGGGGGCTGGGCGCAAAGTGATCAGGTTTAAACTAATGAAAGTGATTTTCGGCCTACATTTTATGAAAAGTGGAACAAAGCTCCTGGAACATGACTCCCCAAATGGCCCTGGGAAGGCCTGGCTCCTGCAGCTTCACTTGTCTGGCTTAACTCACAGCCGGCGTTTTTATGTACAGTATATTAGGGGTGGGGAGGGGGAGGCTCGATGGGCCCTTTTATTTCCCCGATCCAAGCGGCGCTGTCATAGACTATGGACTAGGCAGTCATTATCTTTGAGGTGGCCCTGGAGACCGCAGTGTCCTGGTGGAGCACGTGGATCGTGGGCACGATGGTGGTGAGAAAGACAAAGGGTTACATGACAATGGATCGGAATGCCCCCTAAGGACTGCAGCACAAATACACTGTTCTCTTTTTGAGCGACAAAGGTATAGCTTTCAATTCAATATATTTACATTAACGAATAGTGAGGCGTCATCTCGGTCGGATAAAGCTCCCATCAACTGTAGGGGCCAGAACAGGGGTGGGCTCCATCGATGTGGCTGAACCTACGCAGACCTTGGCATGCTGGTGCGACGCAGCTATCATGAAAGCGCAAAGTCCGAGCTCTCGAGTATTCCTACGGGCGCTGGCCCGGGCCGGTTTGTGGCTGCGGGGACGGACCCAGGAGAGCGTTTTGCCAGAGCTTTGCCCTTTTACGGCCGGTGGGGCTGTTTGCACCGGGAGAGGAGCGAGAGAAGGGCTGGCGGTGTGTGGGAGGCCTTGAATACCTCAGCCATGTGCTCGCTCGGCTTCCCCCGGCTGTAGCAGCAGGAACTGGCAACTTTAGCCATTCTCAAGGCTGCTAAAAATCTCTGGGCCCTTTGATCTCCCTTGGGAGTCCCCGAATGCAGGCAGAGGCCAATGTCTTCTTCAGCTGGCTTCCGCGCCTAGCCTTCCCGCGGCTCTGGCAGGTACTAATGTGTTTACTTAGGTGCGCGCAGTTCCCAGAGCTTGACGGGACCAAAAGTTTAGCACGTTGAAGGAGTCAGTCCTCTGGATCCCGAGCCAAGCGGCTTTCCTTCCTAGTGCTGGAGGCGGATTGCTGGAGCAGGGCGAGTGCTGGGTTGGAGATCTACCCAGGAGCTCAAACTTTCACCGCTTTAGCGGCCCCCAAAGCCATTGGAGCTAACGGACTAAGGGGTCACCCAATGGATGTGACAAGAGCTGCGGGCTACATGCGGGCGGAACTCCCTCCCACCCAGCCCAATGACCAGCTCGTTTGCGCCGGGCTTGCTTGGCTGGGGTTGTAACGTGTGTCCTGGCTACGTGTAGGCGCAGCAGTTAAATAGCTGCAGCCATGCGTTTGCTGGGAGTTTTGCTTCCAGTGGGGGCTACAGTCCTTGCCCCCTGGTTTCCACTCTCTTTACAGTTGCACTGCGTGTGAGAGCTGGTGCTGCGAGAGGACGAAATGAATACAGCCCCCCACAAAGCGGAGACGGGAACTCGAGTTCTGCAGTCAGCTCCCCCACTCACTGGCGTAGCATCTCACCGCAGACGCGCCGGTGTTTTAACTTGGGGTGATAGCTGTACAGCGGGCAGCGGCATGTGATAATATTCTCCTGCACCGATGGGGCAAGTCTCAAGGGAGCTGGTCTCCCGCCCGCTCCATGTAGACGTGAAACTGACTAGGTAACCCCTCCCTTGTTTGGTCTGCGGGTTCCTTGTTTGGGCTGGTTTTCAGAGTAAAGCCCAACCACTTCAGAAAGGGGGGAGGGTAGTCACGAAATAAAAATGCGGTTCCAAAATTTTGCTTTAAAACCCTAACCCTTCTTTTATGGTGGGTTTACGGAATCGTATACTAGTCAAAAAGTGTTTAAAATTATATAGTTAAACATAACAGAGCGATTGCTACTGGCTGGCAGAGGCCTGTGAAGTGCCGGGGTCTTTTCTTCCCTGATTTAAGCTTGATAATTTAAAAAAAAAACACTATTGTTCTCTGCTATAACAAGTTATGGCTCACGGGGATCCCATTTTCAGAATTTCAATCCCCAGATCTCAGAAACCCACCACCCTCCCCGCACTGCCAGCGGCCTCATTAGCCAACCTTGTCGCTTGTGTTGTTTCTGCTGCTTTTAGTTCCACTCGCCTGCTTACTGCACGGTTGCAAACGTGTTTAGAGATCACTTTACAGAAGGAAGCTGGCACCTCTAAGGGATGCTAATTACTCGTTTTCCTGAGCGACCGCGTCTTTATTCCCCAAAGATTCAGGAAGAAGGGAAACAACCTTCAGAGTTCCCCTAATACTATTGGGAAAGGCACCATTCTAAACAACCTCCACCACACTGACTCAACGGCTACAGATCCGAAGGCAAAGGAGTCCCACGGACAATATTTTGTGACGCATATCGAAGAGTCTGGCATTGTTACTACAAAAAACAAAAACAAAAACAAAAGAAACACTTTACATACCTGGAGAGACGCCACTGAAAGGTGATCAGAAAAGTGTAACTACCACTTTAAAGACCAAGTTTATTTGCGGGCAAAGCATAAATCTGTAAGCAGGTCTATTTTAGCCCGTGTGAACGTGCTACATCAAAGTATCTGCGTGCTACAACCCAAGTAAGTCTTCAAGTTGCAGCTGACCAGAACCGCTGTATGTGGCTGATGATTTCTTGGAGAACGGCTGAATGTCAACCTGGACTTCAATGGAGAGAGCTGAAATTCAGAGCTTTCCTTCCCTGTAACTTCATTCCTTTATCAGCGCTCTGGCTTTAATACAGTATTCATTTCAAAGGGGTTTGCTGCCCGTTTATGGCCCTAAATAAATTGGAACAGTGCAGCTGTAGCCTTTCCAAGCGCTGAGATAACGACACACCAACTTTTTGAAGGGGAGAGGGCAGACTTTTATTTATGGAACTTGTTACTTCTTCCTCTGATGGGTTTTAAAGTGGGCGCCCCACCTGAAAGTAGTAACAGTCCCCAGTGGGAACTGAACACTTACAGATCTGTTACCAGATGGACTCTCCTCTGAGTGGCTGTTTAATAACTTTTCTTACACCGAATTCCCTGCCAGGCTCATTTGAAAGGGGTCTTGAATAAAATGACCAGCCAGTAGACACACAGCCGATGTCAGCTGCTCCTTGAGAGAGGTCAGTCCAAAATCCTTCGGCTGGCTACAGAGCAACGCGCCTAGCCTGGGAGTTTCCCACCCGTCGTTCGGAAAGCGTTTTATTTAATCCAAAGAGCACATTTTCCTAACATACAGAATCCAGCTGCATGTGGCCAAAGGGTTCCTGCGCCCTGGCAAATGCCTGTTAAATGGCTTCATTACCACTTTAATGGCCCCTTTAACAGCTTCAGTGATCGGCTACTGAGTCTCGGGAAGGTTTTTGACACTAACTTGTGTAAAGTTACTCAGGGATTGGGGGGGGGGTTGAAATTTTACACCTCCAGGAGGGGTTTGTGGCGCTGACAGCTGGGACGCATCTGTAACGCTCCAAGTTTGCTTGAAAGCAGAAAATTAGCAGCCCCAAAGCACTTCTGTACTGCTGTGTCTCTAAGGCCATCAGGCCCGGGGGAGGACAGCAAAGGAGAGGAAGAGAGCGTTTCTTTGGCAAACTAATACAATTGTCTTTTGTCCGTAACTTTTCTGGCCTGATCAGCGAGCAGGAAAACCTGACATTTACCCTCCTCCCCACTTCCATGTTACCTGACAATAGCATTGCTGCGCCGGGATGGCTTTCTAGCGGTGTGGGTTTTTTAAATAAAACATATATAAATAATCTAGCCAGAGGGCAGAACATTCCCCAGGACAATGAAGAAAACGGTTCCAATCACAGCTGTAAAACAAGGTGTGTGTGTGCGGGGGGGTCAGTCTGGTTCAAAGAGTAGCCCTGATCGCCAGAAACTCAAACGATTCAACTCCCGTGACTAGGGGCAGGCTGGAGCCTGTTTACTCCATAACCCGTTGGAGGAGGCTCAGATGCAGGAAACACGTTTAAGGGGTTCCCCCGTCTCCCCTCTTTATTCCCCACAACTGCGAACCCCCGACTTGGTGCTAGCTCCGGGGCTGTTACAGCCACCGCCCCCGAAGACGGGCGCGCAGGATCAAACGCAATAAACCCATCAGAGCGGCCAGAGGAGCGGCGCGCAGCAAGCTGTCCCCTGGGGCACGGCGGGGGTTTGCCCAGACGGCCCCCGTTGGGGCTGCGGAGCGATATGCTAATACAGACTAGCCTCCCTGGCCGGCCTCCCTTGACAACACATATATAAAGAGCCCCGCGCCCCGCAGAAAGGCCACTTGGTCCCGCATCCCTAATTACTTCGGCAACTGCCCGCGGGAACCGCCGCGCGACTGGCTGAGCCCGGCTGGTCGCAGCCAGCCCAGACCGGCCGCCCTCAGATGGAGGCGATGGACAATTGCCAGTTTTCTCCATCCGAGTTCTTCTACGACAGCTCCTGCATCCCTTCCCCCGAAGGGGAGCTCGGCGAGGAGCTGGAGCCCGGCCTGGCCTCCTTCGGGGCCCACCAACCCGCTGGCCCAGGCTCGGACGAAGAGGAGCACGTCCGAGCGCCCACAGGGCACCACCAAGCCGGCCACTGCCTCCTGTGGGCTTGCAAAGCCTGCAAGAGGAAGTCCACCACCACGGACCGGAGGAAGGCGGCCACCATGCGCGAGCGCAGGCGGCTGAAGAAGGTGAACCAGGCTTTCGACGCGCTGAAGAGGTGCACCTCGGCCAACCCCAGCCAGCGGCTGCCCAAAGTGGAGATCCTGAGAAACGCCATCAGGTACATCGAAAGCCTGCAGGAGCTGCTCAGGGCGCAGGTGGAGAACTATTACAGCCTGCCCGGGCAGAGCTGCTCGGCGCCCACCAGCCCCACTTCCAGCTGCTCCGACGGCACGGTAAGAGGGGCGCTCCGGCGCCTTTGGGTGCAAACCTGCCGACCTAGGCAGGGCAGGGCGCTGCCGTGGGATCTAGCGCGGCGGTGGATTAACCTCAGGGCAAAGGGGGCCCTTGCCCCGGGCCCCCCTCACTCCACTTTGCTGAAACCATCTGATGGAACAAAAGAAACGCGTCACATTGTCCGCTGCAAATTACCGCGGGGTTGTAGAACAGTCAGCCGGAGTGGATTTAAAGCATAAATAATGATATTGCATGAAAATGGCGGGGAGAGGGGCTTTGGGACCGTGATGTCCAAGGGCCCCACCTGGTTTTAATCTGCCCCTGGTCTAAAGGCAGAGGCGTGGCGGGGGAGGGGGTGCTCATGATCCGGGGAACCATTGATGTGCGATCAAGAACATGGGCCCTCTCCAGGGTGTAAATCTCATGATGTCCTACTTGCCGGCAGCCTCGCAGTGCCTTCCGGGGGTGGCAGTGGGGGCGGGGGGTTATATGAGCCAAGGGGGCCGCGCTGCTGCCCTGCGGGGCACGCAGGGGACGAGCAGACGAGCTTGTGGCTAGCATTCGCCATTCAGTGCCTGTCCAGCTGGCCCTGCTCCTTTCTGGTGGGCAGTCCAACTCCGATCCCACATGGAACATGGAGAGCCCAGACCAGGGGTGAAGCCCCGCCGCCGGCCTAACCAGTGTGCCTGGAAAAGCGAGGGGAGCCCACCCCGCCGAGCTGGAGTGCGCTCCAGCCGGGCCGGGAAAGTGCTCGCCCTGCCTGGCCGGGCCTCCCCCAGCCGCCAGCCCCTGCGCTGGGGGAACGCGCTGCTCATTGCTTTTGGCCACGCTGCCCCCGGCGCACAGCGGCTGGGCACCGAGCTGCTGCGAGGCCAGGCGCAGGGGGCGCGCTGCGGCGTGGCGGGGGCTTGGCCCCGGGCGCCCACAGGCTTTGCTTTGGACGCTCCTTCCTTGTGTGTTTCAGGCTGACTGCTCCAGCCCGCTCTGGGCCCGGCGGAGCAGCGCCTTTGACCGCGTATATTGCCCGGCCACACACAACGGTAAGACGGCGCCCGGCTCTGCGGCTGGGTGTGACATCAGCCCAGATCCAGCCTCGGGGGAGAGTGGGGTCGGTGCGGATCCAGAGGCAACACCTGCTGGAGTGTTCTCCTCCCACGTTCCCCCCCGGGGGCATTTACAGGCGGAGGCGGGGGGCTCCATGGGTGTCGGACTCCAACGGGCTGGGTGGGACTATGGGTATCAGCGGGGATTTAAATAACAGCTAATTAGTGGATTAAATCCTGTCTGTTAATGCACGGAAGTAGTAGTGAGCACTGAATAGTAGTGATTTAAACTCTTGTTAAAGCACGGAAATAGTAGTGAGGAGTGAACAGCAGTGAGTTAAAGCTCGTCTGTTAATTCAGGGAAGGTGGTAGTGAATAGAGAACAGTAGTGAGTTAAATCTTTGTTAATTTACGGAACTATTAGGGAGGAGTAATTAGTAGTGGATTAAATCCTGCTTGTTAATGCACAGAAGTAGTAGCGAATTGTGAACAGCAGCGAGTTAAATCCTGTTTGTTAATGCATGGAAGTAGTAGCGAAAAATGAACAGTAGTGAGTTAAATCCTTTTGTTCATGCACGGAAGTAGGAGTGAATAGTGAACAGGAGTGAGTTAAATTCTGTCTGTTAATGTATGGAAGTATTTATCTACTCCTTTCACCTTTCTGTGTCCCCCAGACAAAAGTCCTGCCCTGTCCAGCTTGGACTGTTTATCCAGTATTGTGGATCGCATCTCTTCCACCTCCGACCAAGCTTCCCTCTCTGCAACCACCAGCCTCGATTCCCAGCTGGGCACCCTGCGGACCCCCCATTCCAAGCTCATCTATCACGTATTATGAGCTCTGAGGCTTGGCACCAACTCCAGCCACTGCTTTAGATTGGAGGTGGGGGGAGAAATTCACCCTGCAAACAGCCATGCCTCTCCGCGAATGAACTCTGGGGCATGTGGAATCCAGACCTTTCAAAATATGTATATTCAGGAGACGCTTTTTAAATTGTATATTTGTGAAGGAGATTGCCCCGTTACCAGGAGATGTATTTAACTAAAGCATTCCTGAGACATTTTAGTACCTTTTTGGACTTTTGTTATATAGTTACCAGCTTTGTTATGTTTTCAGCCAGCACATATACAATGAGCTGTATACAGAAGCCTGTAAGAAGTAGTTTCCTGCAAAGCTTTTATAGCAAGACTTATGTTATATTTTCACAGAGGCTTTTCTTAACTTTCTTGATTAGAGGAGGTGCTTTTATTCCACCTGAAATGGCAAGGCAAGTAGGAGCTCACTCGCAAACAATGCTCAACATATTCATCTCATCAGACTCAAATGTATGCTATGCATAGATAATATTGTTATCCAATGCTGTATATTTTATTTCCATTCACAGGATGCTTTTCATTGTAAGCAGGTAAGTATTTGTGTTTTTGTTAGGTAGCAGGGGGGAGGTTCTCAAAATAAAGGCAACTAAAATTGTCAAAGGCTGGGAATACACAGTATTCTGAAAATCCTGCTATAAATAAAATGTGTTATTACAGAAGTATTTCCTTTTGCTGTTCTTGAAATCCATTTTCAAATATTAAGATCTCTTGTCACCTTTTTGTGATTTATACCTCTTCCATATGCTTACAAATTCTTTGAATTCCATGGGACAATAATGGCATTGCATATTGCACATTTCAGCTAGAGAAGTGGTTCTCAAAACTGTGGTTTGGGATCAGGGTTCCCTCTATTTTTTTTTCCATGGACAGAATCAATTTTATATGCACTGATATATGTGTGGATGTGCATCACCAATAGAAACACAGGCTGCCAGCTGTTGACACTCTGCTAATCAGCTGAGTGGCCCTTTAATCTGTCTGAGATGGCCATCCAAATGCTCAGCTTATAGGGAACCCTGGTCAGGATCCCAAAGCTGATGGTAATCTCATTTTAATGGGTTCAAGGCTAGTATAAATGTTGGCAGAATTGGGACCTAAAGCTACAGTGCAGCACTCCCTATATGTGTTATCCTTCCTTGTGTAAGTCAACCAAATCACTTCCATGGGACTACTCAATAAGCAAGGGTTTGCAAGATCAGGCCTTTATATCACACACCAATAGTAGAGATCTGTTCCTATTGAATTGGGCAGAATTGGGCCCCACTTCTATAGTCCTTGTTCTTGTTATTCTCTCCAATCTGTGGAAAAGGACTACCAGTGTAACAGAGTACAAATTGCTGGTTTATAAAAAAAGAATTGAAAACTATCACTTTTTTTCATAATCCCCAAGCTAGAGTTCACACGGTTCAAAAAGTACAATACGTTGCCCACATTTTCTTTGTTCCATCTCCTAGGAGAGAAGTGTATGCGTAATTTATAGATGACAAGAGTCACACAGCACTAGAAATAGCCAGACAACTTTTGCAAAATTATGATCTTTTAAAATTATGATCCTAGGTCACTTCAACTAACATATGCTGCGTTGAAAAGAATCCATCCATTAGTAATGCTCTATCTGTAATGCAAGAATCTCTTCCCAGCACCTTCCAGAAAAGAAAGATGGGTTCTTTCAATAGCAATCAAGAGTACCTAGCATGACAAATTAGCCTCTGGGTGTCAGACCTCATGAACAAAAGGTGTAAAAGTTTTGCTAGCATGGACTTACGGATATATTTGATATGTGATTACTAGCAATGGATGGCTTAGAGCATGAGTAATGGGATAGCAAGCCTTTCGTATCTAAGGGCTTGTCTATACCTAATGGAACATCGACACGCTGTGGTCGATCTTCCAGAGTTTGATTTTGCACATCTGGTGATGATGCAGCAAAATTGACCCCCTGCGCTCAGCCGTTGACCTCTGTTCTGCAAGCCATCACACTGAATAAGTATCAGAGGTGTAGCCTTGTTTGTCTGTATCTGCAAGAACAATGAGAAGTCCTGTGACACCTAATAGATTTTTTGGAGTATAAACTTTTGTGGGCATGCATCTGACAGAGTAGATCTTTGCCCACGAAAGCTTATGCTTCAAAAATGTTAGTATATAAGGTGCCACAGGCCTTCTCATTTTTTCATTGAGTGAGGGATGTCACTGAGAGACTAAAGAGGTTGGACTACACTAGGGAAGTAAGTTGATTCAGATATGTTGATTCTAGCTGCACAAATACCATAGCTAGAATTGCATATCTGAAATTGACTTATTTCCCTAGTATAGACTTACCCTAAGGGCTAGTCTCCACTGCAGTCTTTAGCTGCGTCTACACGTGCACGCTACTTCGAAGTAGCGGCACTAACTTCGAAATAGCGCCCGTCACGTCTACACGCGTCGGGCGCTATTTCGAAGTTGAAATCGACGTTAGGCGGCGAGACGTCGAAGTCGCTAACCCCATGAGGGGATGGGAATAGCGCCCTACTTCGACGTTCAACATCGAAGTAGGGACGTGTAGACGATCCGCGTCCCGCAACATCGAAATAGCGGGGTCCTCCATGGCGGCCATCAGCTGGGGGGTTGAGAGATACTCTCTCTCCAGCCCTTGCGGGGCTCTGTGGTCACCGTGGGCAGCAGCCCTTAGCCCAGGGCTTCTGGCTGCTGCTGCTGCAGCTGGGGGTCCGTGCTGCATATACAGGGTCTGCAACTAGTTGTTGGCTCTGTGTATCTTGCACTGTTTAATGAAAGTGTGTCTGGGAGGGGCCCTTTAAGGGAGCGACTTGCTGTTGAGTCCGCCCCGTGACCCTGTCTGCAGCTGTGCCTGGCTCCCTTATTTCGATGTGTGCTACTTTGGCGTGTAGACGTTCCCTCGCTGTGCCTATTTCGATGTTGGGCTGAGCAACGTCGAAGTTGAACATCGACGTTGCCAGCCCTGGAGGACGTGTAGACGTTATTCATCGAAATAGCCTATTTCGATGTCGCAACATCGAAATAAGCTATTTCGAAGTTGGGTGCACGTGTAGACGTAGCCTTTCTGTGTTATCTTCTGCAGCTTTGCTCAACTCTCCAAGCCCTAGGACTTTCATCCAGGAGAGTATGAAGCAGAACACACATTGACCAGTGACCCATCTCTACCTACTTTCCCATTTACGTTGTGGAGATAGCCAAGTAGGTACCATCTGACACTGAGCCAAGATAATCCTACATAGTCATTGCCACAGTTCCCTGAACTTGTATCTTCTTGCCCTTCTACCTACTCCTCACTTGTCTTCTGTGCACCACAAGCTACATGGCACTCAACTCATCTTTTTCCCCGCAGTTTAATTCAGTTTCTGCATAGCTCAATCCAGCTCTGACAAACATCACAAGGCCTACCACATTGCATTCTGCCAGCTAGATGGAGGAACATTCCCAGGTTCTAGTTAACTGCCAGTGTGAGTATTCCAAAGATCCTAATTTCCTTCACAAATCCAACATATCTGGGAGGCCATCCCAAAGAGGCAGGCAGAGCTGGGCACCCACCAGCCTGTTGTGTGATGCTGAAAATGTATCAAGTGCTTGATGCAGCTCAATGAAAAGCAAAGGAAGAGAGCCACAGGTTGGACACCATACAGACAAGCTATTATTTCTGGGATGAGCTGCGTCACCTGCCACCATCCTGAGCAGAGAAGTCACCATCTTGCACAACATCTTGAATGAAGGAGGCCTTATTCACAGAGGGAAGGAAGGGGGAAGAAGTGGAGAGGAGCCTGTTGGAACCCTGGTATGAAACTGGGTGCTGGAAGTTCATGGAGGCAAACAAGCCACAATGGCCATACTGAGGCAATTACCTCAGGACCTGTTTGGGGAAGTGTCTATGGAACATCCTGGGGAGGGAGTGGTAGAATCATAGAATACTAGAACTGGAAGGGACCTCAAGAGGTCATCAAGTCCAGTCACCTGCCCTCAGCGCAGGATAAACCACCGTCTATATCATCCTTGTTAGATATTTACCTAACCTGTTCTTAAGCACCTCCAATGATGGAGATTCTACAACCACCATAGGCAATTGATTCTGGGGCTTAAACACCCTGACAGTTGGGAATTTTTTTCCTAATGTCCAATCTAAACCTTCCTTGCTGCAATTTAAGCCCATTGGTTCTTGTCCTATTTTCAGACGCTAAGAAGAATAATTTTTCTCCATCCTCCTTGGAACACCTTTTTAGGTACTACTGGTAAGCTGCTATCCTCTCTCATGCTTCTCTTTTCCAAACTAAACAAACCCTATTCTTCTAATCTTGTCTCATGGGTCATATTTTCTAGACCTTTAGTCATTTTAGTTGCTCTTTTCTGGACCCTTTCCAAAGCCGGGGGACAGATCTGTGCCTGAAAAGTGCTGTCCATGATCTTAGTTAATGTGGTAAGAAATTATAATCTTAAAAAGGAGTAACAAAGAGGAAGCCGTGCTAGTCTATACACTATCAAAACAAAATGCAGTCAAGTAGCACTTTAAAGACTAGCAAAATGGTTTATTAGGTGAGCTTTCGTGGGACAGACCCACTTCTTCAGACCATAGCCAGACCAGACCAGACTCAATATTTAAGGCACAGAGAACCAAAAACAGTAAGCAAGGAGGACAAATCAGAAAAAGATAATCAAGGTGAGCAAATCAGAGAGTGGAGGGGTGGGGGGGAAGGTCAAGAATTAGATTGAGCCAAGTATGCAGACAAGCCCCTATAATGACTCAGAAAGTTCCCATCCCGATTTAAACCATGTGTTAATGTGCCGAATTTGAATATAAAAGCCAGCTCGGCTGTTTCCCTTTCCAGAACGGTGCGATAATTCCTTTTCAGTAACACACATACCTGTAGATCATTGACAGAATGCCCCATTCCATTAAAATGCTGACTGACTGGTTTGTGGATCTGGAGTGTTTTGATGTCTGTTTTGTGCCCATTGACCCTTTGTCTAAGGGAGTTAGAAGTCTGTCCAATATTGAGTCTGTTCTGGTCTGGCTATGGTCTGAAGAAGTGGGTCTGTCCCACGAAAGCTCACCTAATAAACCATTTTGCTAGTCTTTAAAGTGCTACTTGACTGCTTTTTCTTAAAAAGGAGGGATTTCTTGGTCATGACCAATACAATTATTGTTCTGAAAGATATTGCATATTGGTAGGGGTATTTAGCTTTGATTGATGGTGGAAGCAAGCTCGGGCTCTCCCATAACTCTCCTTTCCTGTGCCTCTCCCTCCCCTAGTCACATGGATGCCTGAAGGGAGGAAAATACACACATCATTAGTAGCACTTTCAGAGTATCATTGTAGTAAATGTTAGCAAAATATTTGCAGGACTTCAGGCCTGGCAAACATGTACAGGTATTTCTAACTGTATTGCTCTTAAGTAACCCAGCTGCACCAATGTGATTATCTGTATTTATACCTGACCTAT
Organism: Carettochelys insculpta; assembly: GCF_033958435.1. NCBI lineage: Eukaryota > Metazoa > Chordata > Testudines > Carettochelyidae > Carettochelys > Carettochelys insculpta. Next base: position 303,618,456 of record NC_134137.1, on the reverse strand, counting down.
CATAACATTGTCCTACAGGAGACAGCATTGATTATTATCAGAGGGGCAGGTGAGTTAGCCTGTGTCTTCAAAAACAAGTCCCGTGGCACCTTATAAACTAACAGATATTTTGGAGCGTAAGCTTTCGTGGGCAAAGACCCGCTTCGTCAGATTCATGACGCATGACAAAGTGGGTCTTTGCCCACAGAAGCTTATGCTCCAAAATATTTGATAGTCTATAAGGTGCCACAGGACTTTTTGTTGTTTTAGCATTGATTATGAATCCCAGGGCCACATGGTGTGACAGAGGTCCTTTTGTCCTCAGTGTATGGATCTCTTACTCTCCATTTGCAGCAACCTGGCCATTACACCCAGTGGGAGAAAGAAAGGGAGGGTGAAGCACACTGCTGATCGCAATTCTCTGCAGCCTACCACATATGCTGTTAAAATTCACCTCCATTTGCTTCCACTCCTGGAAAGCGATGTTTGCAAATGTTTTCAGTGTGAGGTGCTCCAGCCTGTCCATCAGATTCCTTGGCTGGGTGAACATGCTCTGGTAGCTCACTCAGCCACTCCACTCAGGGTATGCTGTTCTGTCACCAGCCACTCCAATAGCCCCTTGGCATAGATATTTGGGTTTCCTCCATTTGTCTGGCAAAGTGCTTCATTTGCCCAATCGCACACTGAGGGCAGGGCGAGGTCCTGCTGGGATTTGGTGGAAGTCAGCCCAGGCGGGTAGAAAGTGTGACAAACAATGATCAGTTGATGGCTGTTTTGCATCTTCTCTCAAGTGAGCTATTGTACTGAGCCTCATTCCTTTTGCAGTTGCATGCTCACCGTAAAAATCTGCCATCCCAAACAGCACTAGCCAGCTGTTTCAGCTAAGAGGCTAATGAGTGAATGTTCCTGGACTGACTTTATTTGACTATCCTGCTCAAGTTTGGTAGGACAGTGCAGGGACAGCTGCATCACTGACGTGGAGTTGGCAAGTACTCTGTGTGCAAAACTGCCACTGAACTCAAATGAATTTTCATTTATAGGACTGGGCCCCCACTGTGTGACTTTGGTGTAAGCCATTTCTCTTCCCTGGGCCTCAATTTGCCCTTCCTTGGGTGGGGATGATAACTCACAACTACTACCCAGGGAAGCTGTGAGTTTAAATAATTATGTGTAAAAATGCTCTCGGAGCCTTGGACAAAAGGTACTATAAAAGTACCAAGTGTTATTACACTGTAAGGTTGTAACGGACATACGGATCCTTAAACTTTTTTCAGTGCCAGGTAAATGTTTTCAACAACATGCACACTGTTCTTAGTACACATTTTAAATATAGGGTTAATGCACGATTACTTCTTCTGCATACATTTAGTGAAAAACTTTCAGAGAAACAGGAAAGCGAATGTTTTTATTTATAAGAACACTTTTCCATATGCCCGTTGTTACATTGCTATGCAAATTACTGATTTATTGAGTTCTAGTGTTCTATTGATCATCTAACATGATGATTAAACAATTAGATAAGATATGGATCTTGCTTTTTTAATTTGGCACTTCACTGACCTTGGCAAGTGACTTTCATTTAAGTATGCCGTGCAACACAGACAAATCACATGTTTGTAATATATACCGCCCTTTGGCCGGTAGGCATTTTAAAAGCGACAATAAAGGTCAACACCTTTGAGAACTCGCTCTTCACTTATTGAATGTGTAACAGTATACTGCTTGCTGTACATTTGTTAGTATCTTTAAGAGCACTAACATGCTAGATTACATCTGGAGGGACATTTTATGACATTTAGGAAGTCCAGACGCAGAATTTAGCTGGACTGTAAACAAAACTATTACGAAACTACAATTAATGAGTCCTTGGCTATCTGATGTAAAAACCAAGTATGCAGTGCTGTTGAAGTCATGTTGGTCCCAGGATATTAGAGAGACAAGGGGAGTGAGGTAATATCTATTATTGGACATTTTTCTGTTGGTGAGAAACAGAAGCTTTTAAGGTTAGAAAGAGCTCTGTGTAATCTCAAAAATTTATTTCTCTCACCAACAGAAGTTGGTCCAGTAAAAAGAAGAGCAACTCACTATATCTGAAGCCACCCTGTGGGATGGAAAGGGACAAGAACTACAATTAGTGGTCCCTTAGGAGTTTTATTCTAAAGGCCAAATTATGAACGTTCAAAGAAGTGGGGATTGAAGGCAAGGCATTGAACTCCATGTACAGTCATACTGACAGGGTCCCCATTATTTTACACCAGGATATTCCCACAGGTTTGGAGGGAGTTGCTCCTGTGAAAAGCAACACTCCCTGAGCACCAACCTTCTCTACTCCATGAGATTACCTCTTAATGGCTGCGAAACCCAAAGTGTCAAAGGCATACATACTGCAATGTCTTCACTTTACCCACTTGCCCTGTGGATGCCTTTTAATCTCAAACAAAGACAACAGGTAAGCATGTTTTGCTGTATTTTTGAAGTTTTCCTGACCTTCATCAATGTAATGAGGGGCACAATTCTGTCTCTGGGGTTTTAGGCTGGACCCTGCTTAAATAAGCTTTCTGCAACAAGTCACATTTAAACAAAGGTTTTTTTGTTTAGGAATAAAATCCATCTTTTTTTTTCTTTGTATTCTGAAGTGTTCAGAAAATTTAAGCAGCTGTGCATGTTGCTCAGTGAGTAACTTCTTTTTCTACTGGGCTGCTGATTCAAAGCCAATCAGAGTTCCCCAGTGAAAGTGAATTATCTGATTTTAGCTCAGTTCCTAGTCCAGAGCAGATCCAACACCAACCTCAGGAATTACAAAACTAACAGAACAGACACTCTCTGATTTGTGACATGACTGGTAAATATGACACCAGAGAACACAAGTTCTACACTGTGATGAATCAACACTTGTAGCTACTGTTCTTTAGGAGACAGTCCTTATGAGTGGATCATTTGCCTTCACTGGCTCAATGAGAGTACTGGAATTACTGTTTAAAAAAATTATACTTCCTGGAACTATCTTTCCACTGACAGAAGAGTTGCGAAGCAGGTCGTATGCCTTAAATCTAAGATATACTGCATCTTTTAGGGGCTCTAGTTCTGGGAATTAGTGTCTATGTGGTGCACAAGGGTGTGTGTGTTTAGTACAGTAAGTGTCACTTTCTTTAGTTAAGGCTGGAAAATAATTTTCATCGGCATGTTTTCAATCACTCATAACCTGCTTATACTTTGACAATTTGAGTTAAGATTTTCTATGCTTGGCTGAAAGCAAGAAGGAAAAACTGTTTAGATTTTTTAGGAATTATGTGTATGAAAAAACACATTTTTCACCTTGAAAAATCACTCTCATCCTCCTTCTTTGTCCCTCACCAACAAGGGTAAAAGCTTAAATGTGGCCAAACTTTGAAATGTGAAACCTGCTATGTCATTACTTTCTAGTGAATAGCATGTGGTTTGCTATGTTACAAAGAAGTTGGCTATTGTACAGCAAAGTTATGCATATTAGAAAATATTCATGTGAGCCAAAGAAAGTTTTTGCTAGCAATGACAACTTTTGATGCAAACATTCTGACTTTAAGCTGTCATAATTTTAGAAGGAATGGACTGTTTTTTCCTCAAAGAAAGATTAATGTTTGGTCTCAATGGCTACGTCTACACAGTGATTTTTTTCAAAATAGTTTATGGAATTTGCATAGCACAAATTGCGTAAATTATTTAGAAATGCCTTATTCTGAATTTGGTGCCATACAAATGGCACTGAAGTTTGGAATAAGGGGCTGTTTCAAATGTTCTGTTATTCCTCATACAACAAGAGGTACTGGAATCACAATAGCATGCCCAAAATAGCAGAGCTATTTTGAGAGCTGCAAAAAAGCAGTGGTGTTGCTATTTCAGGATACCTTTGTATCCTGAAATAGCACCCACCATGTAGATGCAGCCAATCAGCCCTACAAAAGATGATAAGCTCGTGAATTCTACTGTCAGTAGGTACAGTGCGTGGTAGTACAATGTTCATTTGATACACATAGTGGAACAATCCTCCACATGAGGGGTCAGCAACCTTTCTGAGGTGGAGTGCTGAAATTTGATCTTTTGACCTCTACGTATGTCAGAGTGCCCATAATGCTTTTTAAAGTCACTAATAGTCCTACTTACAGCATGGTAGAGGTTCTGGTCCCAGCCCCACACTATGGAAGGGGCTCTGAGGAGGAGGGCTTCAGAGCCATCCCTGCACCACCCAGTGGATAAGGGGGGTCTGGCCCCAGTCACATGAAGGGGGATCCAGGGAAGAAGGGGGTTGACTTGGCCCCACAGCTGGGGCTCTGGGAGAGGGCTGTGGGAGAGGGCTCCGGCCCTGGCCTCATGCTGCGCCTCAGCCCTGCAGAGGAGGCTCGAGGAAGGAGGAGGGCTCTGGCCCTGGCCCTGCAGAAGGGGTTCCAGGGGGGCACAAGGTGGGCCTCCGCTCCTGCACTGCAGCTGGGGCTTTAGAGTAGGCCTCCAGCCCTGCTCTCCGGTGGGGGCCCTGTGCTCCAGCTCTGTGCTGAAGATCCAGAGGAAAAGGGGGGTGTCTGGCCCTGGCCCTGGCCCTGCAGAGGGGGCACCAGGAGGGAAGGATGGGCTCTGTCCCTGTGTTGCAGTGAGAGCTCCAGCCTTGGCCTCATGCTCCCATTCCCTCCCATGCGGCATGGGGGAGGAGGGGCGGGCCTCATGCCCTCACCACATGCCATTCTAAATGGACTTGCACGCCAAGAATGGCACACATGCAGGGGTTGCTGACCCCTGCTTCACAGTATACAAAGAAGATCACTATGGAGCACTCCACAAGACTGGCTACATCACAGAATGTTGGTCCCTACAGTCTTTTGCTTCTACCTTGCAAAGAACCTCTCTTACGTCTGTGATGCCACCCGGAGTGGTAAGGGCAGTAGCATCACAGCCCTTCCCTCCTCACCCCACCCCACCCCAGGGGAAGAGGAGACCCCTTAGGAGGAGCAGTCACTCCAACAGTTGTGGGTTATCCACCTGAGATGGTGACCTGAGTTCACTGCATTCTACTCTTCGTGCCACACAGAGGTATGTTGGGGTGGTGTTAGTGGAGCCACCCAGAGCTGTACGTCTTGTTGTTAACTCTTGTGTTGCATCTCTCACAGGTGTGAAGCTGTCTTCAGATGCATCAGTTACACTCAGTTTATGTTTCCAAATATTTTTTTCACAAGATGGAGGGCTGGCCATATTTTGTTTAAATGAAAGCTGAATTTCCACTGCAGTGAGATGATACCTGATCTGGGGCTCTGACTGTCTGTGAAAGGAATATTACTGCTACATTACTCTGGGTGATTCCCTTCCTGTAGCTTGGCATGTCACCAGGGTGCATGACTCAAAGGTACCTGCCTGTCTTAGCCTGAGCCTCTTACTTTATGGGCTTGCTTTTTGTTTCTTTAATCTATTTTCCATTAAAATACATATGTTCTGCACTTCTCTTTTTTTCTAAGGAAAAAAATCTGGGCAAACAGCTATGATAAGAGACTGTAAGTTTCCACAAGGAAACATTTTAAAGTCAGGTGGTGTGAAAGTTAAGCCTGATCGTGGTCTGCTTGCAATTGTGTTCAACAAGTCTTTTCTGTATCAGACATAGCCAGGCATGAGTGTGAAGCACTCGGCAGCAAATACACACCTGGTCCACAAGGGGGCCAGATTCAAGCACAACAAGTGGTTTACACTCCAATTCCACTTGATATCAACAACGATCCACTATTGTCTCATGAAAGGAGTGTCTACACTATGGAATTAGGACAAATTTCTTAAGGTTGATTTTACAAAGACAAGGGTGAGTACCCACACTGTCACGTTAAAGTCAACATCATGTGTACCCATTTGGGTTTCCATCTTCGACTTTGTCAGCAATGCGCTGCAGGTACCTAGCCCACAGTTCCTGCTGCCTTGTTGGTCTCTGTTGCAGTGTCTGACAGGACAAAAATATGCCATGGATGGTTTGGGTGTGCGTTGTCAGTATCCCATAATGCACTTGTCTTCTCCTTCTTCCTTTGGATAGCGATGGCAAACATATTTTTGTGTCCTTTTTTCATATCCATGCAGACACCATTGCAAGGCTAGCATACTCTGTACAGCTTAAAACTCTTGTGGTAAGTACTACGAGCACCTCACATGTTTTGCTGTGGTACGTGCAGAGCCTAAGCAGCCATCAGAGTGATGAAGGCTTATGTGATAGCCATATAAAAAACACTGGAGAGGAGGAACAGGGAGATGCCAGCTGCACTGATTCTTTGTACAAAGTGAAGCACCTGTTCTGGTGCGATGAAATAAGCTCATTCTTGTGGGACCGCATTGTTCTGCAGGTATAAGGTAATCAGTGGTGGCTACAAAACTTTCCACATGTGTTAGGTCACTTACTTGGAACTTTACACTGAAGTGCTGCAATACCAAAATGAGGCCTGCTCTGACAGATCAGTAGCGCGTGGCAATAGCTCTGCGGAAGCTTGCAATGCCAGACAGCTAGTGGGCAATCAATTCAGAGTGGGCGAATCTACAGTGGAGGCTGTAGGTTTGGCAGTCAATGCCCTTCTTCTATGGAACACAGAGACCCTGGGAAATGCTCAGGACATAGTGAATGGTTTTGCCATGACAGGGTTCCCTAACTGTAGCTAGGTGATAAATGAAAAACACACCCCTGTCTTGGCACCAGACCACTTTGCAACAGATCTCACAAACCACAAGGAAGCTCAGGCAGCCTTGCCGCCCATCAAGTGAGCTGGCAGAAAACCATGAACATTTTTAATGGAAGTTTGTCAAACCTGGTACGTTGCTGTGAGCCATTTCATACTTGACAAATCAACATTTTCTGATGATATACTGTTTTACTGGGGTTATTTCCAAACTGCGCTGGTCATCACATGACTTTGTGAACCTGTTCTTTAAGAAACACTGTGAGGCCCTTGACAAACTAGTAGAAGCTAGCGATGTTGACTGTGGTTCCAACAGAGTGCAAGAAATACCCCAGCAAGCCATGAGTGCTTGTATTTTCCATAGCAGAGAGTTAGATGTCCTGATATGGCCCTACAAGCCAGTTGACAGGTAGCAAGGAAAAATGGAATATTGTGGGTGGAGAGTGGGTGTGTCAAAACCCTTGCCATACACCTACACTGAGTGTTATGCAGATGTTTGTAAGTCCAGTATAATATCCTGAGAAATACAAGCTAAAAGGTGAGTCATACTAACATAGTTGATTTGCGGAAATGTAATCAGGTACCCCGGTGCCTCTGAGAAAGTTACTGCCTCTTTAAATGATGGTACAGCTTGGAAGTTGAGACTTGGAGACAGGAAAAGGAAGTGGAGGATGGAAACGTAAGTATTGCAAAATGGGAGGGGAGTAGTCACATGCTATAGGAGGGGTAGTTCAGCAACAGGCGAAGGATTCCTGGGTGAGGGAGCTTGGAAAAAGGTTGATAACTGAAGACCCTCTAGCTAAGCATAAAGAAGGAGAGAAACTCAGTAAACAAAGCCAGAGACAGCTGCATCCTGCCACAGCCTGAAATGCTCATTTTTGACAGTGGAAAAATGTCTCATGTATTTATCAGCAAGATAAAATTCAAAAGTGGCTGAACTTCAAAACCTGCAACTTAATAAGATTCGAGCTCCTCAATAGCAGTGTTTACTTTACAAACAACCTGGCTCTCAAATAAATTTACATATGTGTGAAAATGTGCTGTAATGCCTGGTTTAATAAAGAAAATGGTCAAGGAGTTTCTGGAGCTGTGGTCTTACCAGATTATTCCAATTAGCCACAGAAAATAGACTTTTCCCCAAATATTAATAGTATTTTTTTCACTCTTCGTGACTTTTCTGTCAGCATAGCATGTGGGTCGGGGGTGTGTGCGTTGGTTTAGTCAGCTTCCTTTCAAGGATTTAGTAACAACAGCTTAAACGATGGAAAACATCCCCAGTAAAAGTGCATACACCTACCACAAGGCATGGAATGGGAAACCACAGATCTAGTTCTAGCAATTGGTAGGAAAAGCATTCTATAAAAGGGGAGGATTTATCAAACCCACCTACCCAGCTCTACTATAGCAGATATTCAAATGCTACATTTGGAACATGGAGAACCGGGGTTTATGCCAATGAGTAGAAACAGGGTCCATGCTGAGAACTGCAATATACGAACGGCCAAATCTGCCTTTGGAACATGTAAATTCTCTAACAAAGACTGGATTGATGAAAATGCTGACATTCTTGGGCCTCTTGAAGAAAAACACAAGGCACATCTGAATAACATAAAGAACCCATCTCAAAGCACAAGTGATCAAATTCGACACACAAGATCGGTACTTCAGAGAGAATCCAGGTGGCGTACGAACAAGTATTGGGCTGACCTATGTCCTAATATTTAAAAGACATCTGATTTGGGCAACCTGAAAGCCATGTATGATGGACTGAAGAAAGCACTTGGACCAAACATAACCAAAGTTGCCCCAGTGAAGCATGTAAATGGACAGGTGATCACAGACAAAAAGCTGCAGATGTCCAGATGGGTGGAACACTACTAAGTCTTTATTCCCGTGAGCGTACAATACAAGCTGAACTTGACGACCTCATCCCAACTCTTTCAGAAATGTCTAGGCTAGATGCAGAGAAGGAAGTTTTTCAAGCTATTGATGCTTTCTCCAATGGAAAAGCACCAGGAAACAACAGACTTCCCGCTAAAGTCCTGAAGGCAAACAAGTCTGTGCTCTTCCCCTTTCTCTATGATTTACTACTAAAATGTTGGAGAACAGGTGATGTCCCAAATGGCATAAAGGATACAAACATCATCACTCTATAAAAACAAAGACGACAAGGGTGACTGCAACAACTACAGAGGCATCTCGTTACTGAGCATCAGATTTGCCTGTGTCTTTCTCAAATGCCTGCAAAAACACATAGCTCGAGTCTACCAAGAAACACAATGTGACTTCAGGGCTGGCAGGTCAACAATGGACATGACTTTCTCACTTGGACAACTACAGAAAAAATGCAGAGAACAAGGAAAGCTGTTATTCATATAATTTGTTAACTTAATAAAGGAGTTTGATACAGTTAGTAGGACAGGGCTATACAGAGTATTAACCAAGAGTGGCTGCCCACTGACCCTACTCAAGCTCATGCCATCCTTTCACGAAAACATGAAAGCAAGTGTAATATGATGGATCTGCATCAGAACCATTTGCGATGAACAGTAGAGTCAAACAAGCGTGTGTTCTTGCCCCTACCCTCTTTGGCATGTTCTTTACAGTTCTACTAAATTGTGCATTTCAAAACTCACACAGTGATGTATTTCTCCACACAACATTAGATGGTTCTCTCTACAACCTGGCAAGACTCAAGGCCAAAAGTAAGGTCAAGAAAGTCCTCATTAGAGAACTCCTCTTCACAGATGATGCAGCTCTCGTCGCTCATAATAAAGACACGCTACGGTCAGCGAAGGCTTCTCTATCCAGTGCCTGCAAGTTGCTTTCCCTTGACATAAGCATGAAGAAAACTGTTGTATTCACTCAAGGTATACTTCAGAGATGCCATGTCATTCTGCATAACAGCCCATAGATGTGGTTCAACAGTTCTGTTACCTTGGATCTACTGTTACCACAAGCCTATCCATGGACAAAGAACTGAATATCAGAATCGGTAAAACTACTATTTTTGGCAGACTTACGAAATGAGTGTGGAACAGTCCTAAGATGACAATGAAAACAAAGATACTAATCTATCCGGCATGTGTATTGAGTATCCAGCTATATGGTTCTGAGGCATGGACAACTTACTCAAACCAGGAGAAAAAGTTGAACAGCTTCCATCTTCCCTACCTCTGCAGAATTATGAATGTCAACTGGCAAGATAAAGTTTCAAATACAGATGTCCTGTCAAGATCTGGCATACTCAGCCTCATAGCAATCCTCAACAGCAGAAGACTATGATAGCTTGGTCATGTGAGAAGAATGAGTGATGAATCGGTGAACCCTCATGTAGGCTGATAACAACAGAAAGACCAAAACTAAGATTCAAGGACACGTGCAAAAACGCCATGAAAAAATTCAACATTGATCCAAAATCCTGGAAATCTACATAATCAGATTGAAATACCTGGCGATGATTGCTATGACAGGGCATATCACCCTCTGATAGTATATGTTCAAGCCATGCAAAAGATCTTCATCTTACTAGGAAAAACTCTCAGACTGCAGAATTGGGAAATAGAGTGACATGCGGTTATTGCAATCGACTGTGTAAATCCAATATTGGACAGATAAGCCATGAGAGAAGTTGCAGACTCAAACACTGCCCATAGATCCTCACTGCCACTGCTAACCACCATTTCTCAAGATGAAAGGCCGCGTCTACACCTGCACGCTACTTCGAAGTAGTGGCACCAACTTCGAAATAGCGCCCGTCATGGCTACACATGTTGGGCACTATTTCGAAGTTGAAATCGATGTTAGGTGGCGAGACATCAAAGTCGCTAACCCCATGAGGGGATGGGAATAGCGCCCTACTTCGAAGTTGAACGTCGAAGTAGGGCACGTGTAGCCGATCCATGTCCCGCAACTTCGAAATAGTGGGGTCCGCCATGGCAGCCATCAGCTGGGGGGTTGAGAGACGCTCTCTCTCCAGCCCCTGTGGGGCTCTATGGTCACCGTGTGCAGCAGCTCTTAGCCCAGGGCTTCTGGCTGCTGCTGCTGCAGCTGGGGATCCATGCTGCATGCACAGGGTCTGCAACCAGTTGTCGGCTCTGTGGATCTTGTGTTGTTTAGTGCAACTGTGTCTGGGAGAGGCCCTTTAAGGGAGTGGCTTGCTGTTGAGTCCGCCCTGTGACCCTGTCTGCAGCTGTTCCTGGCACCCTTATTTCGATGTGTGCTATTTTGGCATGTAGACGTTCCCTCGCAGCGCCTATTTCGATGTGGTGCTGCCCAGCGTCGAAGTTGAACGTTGACATTGCCAGCCCTGGAGGACGTGTAGACGTTATTCATCGAAATAGACTATTTGGATGTCGCTACATCGAAATAAGCTATTTCGATGTAGCATGCATGTGTAGACGTAGCCAAAAAGGGCCATAATAAGGATTTATTACAAGTTTAATAATGCCATATAGCTTATGTTGCAAGAGACTTATTTAACTTCTGAAGTCAGATCCTGCAACCCTTTCTCTGGGAACACTAAAGCTGTGTCTACACTTGCATTCCTCTTTCAAAAGAGGAATGCAAATGAAGGAAATTGGAAATGCAAATTAAGTGCTGATTTACATATCTCATGCTTCATTTGCGTAATCTCTTTTCAGAAGAGATTTTTTCGAAAGAAAAAAAGCAGTGTAGACTGGGCTCTTTTGAAAATAAACCTTGTTTTTGAAAGAATCCTTATTCCAAAAAAAAAGGGGAAGAGGACTGCAAGTGTAGACACAGTTTAAGAGAGGTATAATATTTTGTGTTATTAAAACCAAGACAAAGAGCTTTTAAAAGTGCTAGAAAAAATATGTGAAGTCTTCCATATGTAGACTTCACATTCTACTTAAATGAGCCATACTCTGAAGCTGAGTCACTGAAAATTGCATATGTTTCATTTACCATGAAAGACGAGAACATTGAAGAGAAATTGATATATTTGTTTGTTTCCCCTTGCTTTAATATATTTTGCAACTTAGTGACACCTGACTCCATCATGTGACTTTTGTGAAAGAAACAGCTCTATTTTTATTACTGTTCTTTATTCTGTGAAATTAATCTGTAGGTAAACATGGGTTTTCTATTTTTACAATGGAAAACTGTAGACTTTTGCTATATGTGTATGTATGAATATATGCATAATATCTACCTTATAAACTGCAAATGGAGGTTAATAGAAGTCTGTTCCTCTAATCAACAATTTTCTTTTTTAAAATAAAATGTAGTTGTAGTTAGGCTAAGTTTATACCTGGTGTTATACCAGGGACAAATCTGGTCCTGTGTACATAACCCTACTGAATTTAGTGTAGTTGTACCAGGGCACATTCAACTGACAGTGTTTAGAGTACAGTTACAGAACATTAATTTTCTCATGCTACACAGATGGACTATATATGTCCTAAGCAGTAAGCTGATATTTATGATGATTGAAGGCTGAACTAAGATAAAGTATTTATAGACTCTGTGGCTGTGGTATGTGGAACTGTTCCCTCCTTTATGGAATGGGGAGGCACTATCATTCTACAAATGTGGTTGGATGTCTGTTCCGCAAATCCACACAGTCCCAAGATGCTGATGGATACCAAGGTCCAAGCCCCACAGACTTTAAAACTTCAACAAAGACCGAGGTCTTACACAACCGCACTTCTTTGTGTACCACTACCTCCTCTTCCTAGTTACACCGCCTACATGTGTTCATGCCCCTCCTATGATTGCTGACTGTACTGGACAGGACCAACCAAGTGACATTCATGGCAATGGAATCTGCTCTGGGAGAGTTGGCAACCCTAGTTCCGCATCACTGCAGCTTGGGGTAACTTCTGGGTCTCAGACTGAGACCAGGAGTGGAGCACCAGGATGGTGGCAGTTCTCTGAGAGCCAGCGGACCCTGCTAGACCAATAGGATGTGAGACCCGAGGGAGGTGGAGTTGGCAAAGCCAGTGGCACCAGCAAAACGCAGAGGCCTGGTGAGACCCTGTGGGGGTCACCCAGAGGCAGAGATCCAGGGCTAGCAAAGCCAGCAGGTGGTCAAGAGTGGGCCAGCTCCTGAGCACAGGCAAGCTAGATGCAAAACCTGGAGATACTGCAGTATTCCCTGAACCCTCCTTCCCACTCTCATGCAGAAACACACAGTATTTCTAGACCTATGTAGTATTTCTCCCACCCTTATGACAAGAAACACCTGCTAAGCTGGCTTCTTATAGACGTTCAGAGCTGAGAGGGTTGGGGAGGCACTGGGAGGGATAGAAGTTACACCCAGAGCCACAAAGACTAATTTTGGGTGTCCATCTATGACACTTTCATGGGTCAGAGACAGAAAACTGCTGGACTCCAAAGCTGGATGAGTTTTCTGGGCCAGTCCAGCCTGATGCCATGTCCCTCTCCACACCTCTCAGCACCTGTCATAGATGCATGTTAGGAGTGGGGTAGAATCATAGAATCATAGAACACTAGGACTGGAAGGGACCTCAAGAGGCCATCGAGTCCAGCCCCCTGCCCCAATGGCAGGACCAAGTACTATCTAAACCATCCCTGATAGACATCTGTCTAACCTGTTCTTAAATATCTCCAGCGATGAAGATTCCACAACCTCCCTTGGCAATTTATTCCACTGTTTGACTGCCCTGACAGTTAGGAACTTTCTCCTAATGTCCAACCTAAACCTCCCTTGCTGCAGTTTAAGCCCGTTGCCTCTTGTTCTATCCTCAGAGGCCAAGCAGAACAAGTTTTCTCCTTCCTCCTTTTGACACCCTTTTAGATACCTGAAAACCGCTACCATGTCTCCCCTCAATCTTCTCTTTTCCAAACTAAACAAGCCCAATTCTTTCAATCTTTTTTCATAGGTCACATTCTCAAGACCTTTAATCATTCTTGTCACTCTTTTCTGGACCCTGTCTAGTTTCTCCACATCTTTTTTGAACTGCGATGCCCGGAACTGGACACAATACTCCAGCTGAGGCCTAAGCAGCACAGAGTAGAGCGGAAGAATGACTTCTCGTGTCTTGTTCACAACACACCTGTTAACGCATCCCAGAATCATGTTTGCTTTTTTTGCAACAGCATCATACTGTTGACTCATATTTACCTTGTGGTCCACTATAACCCCCAGATCCCTTTCTGCTGTAGTCATTCCTAGACAGTCTCTCCCCACTCTGTATGTGTAAAACTGATTGTTCCTTCCCAAGTGGAGCACTTTGCATTTGTCCTTATTAAATTTCATCTTGTTTACCTCTGACCATTTCTCCAATTTATCCAGATCATTTTGAATTATGACCCTATCCTCCAAAGGAGTTGCAACCCCTCCCAACTTGGTATCATCTGCAAACTTAATAAGCATACTTTCTATGCCAATATCTAAATCATTGATGAAGACATTGAACAGAACCGGTCCTAACACAGACCCCTGCAGAACCCCACTTGTTATACTTTTCCAGCAGGATTGAGAACCATTACGAACTACTCTCTGGGTACAGTAATCCAGCCAGTTATGCACCCACCTTCTAGTAGCCTCATCTCAATTGTATTTGCCTAGTTTTTTTATAAGAATATCATGAGAGACCGTAACAAATGCTTTACTAAAGTCTAGGTAGACCAAATCTACCGCTTCTCCCCTATCCACAAGGCTCGTTATCCTATCAAAGAAAGCTATCAGATTAGTTTGACAAGACTTATTCTTTACAAACCCATGCTGGCTGTTTCCTATTACCTTACCACTTTCCAAGAGCTTGCAGATGATTTCTTTAATTACCTGCTCCATTATCTTTCCTGGCGCTGAAGTTAAGTTGACTGGCCTGAAGTTTCCTGGGTTATTCTTATTCCCCTTTTTATAGATGGGCACTATATTTGCCCTTTTCCAGTCTTCTGGAATCTCTCCTGTCTCCCATGATTTTCCAAAGATGATAGATAAAGGCTCAGATACCTCCTCTATCAGCTCTTTGAGTATTCTAGGGTGCATTTCATCAGGCCCTGGTGACTTGCAGACATCTAATTTTCCCAAGTGATTTTTAACTTGTTCTTTTTTTATTTCAACTTCTAACCCTACCCCTTTCCCACTACCATTCACTATGGTGGGCATTCCTTCATCAGACTTCCCAGTGAAGACCGAAACAAAGAAGTCATTAAGCATCTCTGCCATTTCCAAGTTCCCTGTTACTGTTTCTCCCTCCTCACTGAGCAATGGCTGGAACAATGGCTGGAACACTCTGTGCTGCAGAATGGCCCACAATGGCTTGGGGTAGCCAGAACACATTGGAGCAATCCCAGGTGATGGGATCTGGGAAGGGCTCAATGCCCAACACTCAGAAGACGCAATGGTGCCTTAGAGTGCTATTTAGCAGCACTATCTCCCCACCTCCACCCTCCTAAGCTGTGCATCCTGACCAGCTCAGTTCTCAGTCAAAGCAGAGGAGTACGACTTGAAAGGCCTGGCAGAAGGCCTCACACTTGCCCAAACTATACTTGTCAATGGCTTGTGTAAAGACATTTGAGCCGTGTCTACACGTGCACGCTACTTCGAAGTAGCGGCACTAACTTCGAAATAGCACCTGTCACGGCTACACGTGTTGGGCGCTATTTCGATGTTAACATCGACGTTAGGCGGCAAGATGTCGAAGCCGCTAACCCCATGAGGGGATGGGAATAGCGCCCTACTTTGACGTTCAACGTCGAAGTAGGGACCGTGTAGTCGTTGCGCGTCCCGCTACATCGAAATTGCGGGGTCCTCCATGGCGGCCATCAGCTGGGGGGCTGAGAGACGCTCTCTCCAGCCCCTCAGCTCAATGGTGTCCGCATGGAGCGGCCCCTTAAAGGTCCCCTCTCCCTCCCTTTCTGTGCAGGAAGCTGAGAGAGCGTGCAGGCGGCAGCCCAGACACGCGGCCAGCCTGCACGCTCTTGAGCAGCCCCAACAACCCCCAACCAACCTCATGGCCGCACGGCAGCCCCCCCAGCACCCCCAGGGGACCCCCCCCAAGGGGAGCCAGGGCAGCCAGGGCAGCAAGCGGCAGTGGGGCCCCTCCTGGACGGAGGCCGAGCTTTGGGACCTGCTGGGGCTCTGGAGTGAGGAGGAGGTGCTCCAGGTAATGGGGAGCAAGAGGCGGAACGCGGATGCGTTCACTCGGCTGGCCGAGGGCATGGCCGCCCAGGGTCACCCTGCCTGCACTCCGGATCATGTCCGGAGTAAAGTGAAAGAGCTGCGGCAGGGTTACACCCGGGCCCGGGATGCGGCCGGCCAATCTGGGGCCTCCCCCGTCACTTGCCCCTTTTACAGGGAGCTCAGGGACATCCTGGGCCCCCGGCACACCTCCTCCCCTCTGGACACTCTTGACACCTCGGATGAGGAGCCCCAGCAGGCCCCGGAGCCGGAGTCCGCCCCGGAGGTAAGCCCCGCACCCCGGGGGCCACCCCTGGAGCCCACCCCCAGGGCATCGCAGCAGCAGGAGGAGGAGGAGGAGGAAGGGGACTCCTCCTCCGCTGAGACGGGGCTGCACATCATCCTCCCCTCCTGGAGCAGCAGCCGGGCGTCCGCCCCCCGGGTGTCCCCGGACTGTGGGAGTGGACCTACAGGTATGTACCCCCCCCGGTGTACACCCCCGGGGTTGAGGGGCGGGGGTAATAGATATGTGGCCAGGGCCCTCCACATGCCCAGATGGCCATGGCCCCAAGGACAGCAGTGCAATGTCCCTCACAGGAGGGCATCATCCCCTGCCCCCCCACCCCCCAGCACGACAGTGCCATGCCCTATCCCCGGGGCACGGGGGAGCAGAACCTCTAGGGTCCCCCGGGGGGAGGGGGTGGGACACCCAGCAGCAGCAGCAGCCGCAGCAGCATGTGATGGAGTGGGGGGAGTGCAAATGCGAGACTCAGGCTAGATATGAGCAGCAAGCTGAATAGTTCCCAGTGGCAAAGGATGATCCTGGGGCTACAACTGGCAGGTGACACCCCTGCCCTGAACAAAGAGGGGGGAGGAGCTGAGCTGGCTTTGAATCGGGGGGGCCGCAGGTAGAGGCTAGGGGAAGGGAGAGCTGGAAGGCAGCCAGCCTGAGGAGGGGGAAAGCTACACCCCAGAGGGGCACCCCTTGGGGTCTTCTCCCCAGGACAGGTTGGAAGGACTGTCTCTGACTGCTGTACTGTCACTCCTGGGACAAACTGGGCATCTGTGGCCTAAGAAACCTCTCCTGTCAGACCCTGCTGAGTGAAGTGAGAGTCACTCCCACCAGGGGACGGGGTGCAGTGCAGGGGGACCCGTGAACTCCATCACAGCAGCATCTCCCGGGGACGGGGATGGGGAACCTGCAGCACAGGGGTGAGGGGACAAGGGCCACAGCTCGGGGCCCACACTAACGCCTGTCTCCACTCTTCTTCCCCCACTCCTGTGTTCCACAGCTGTACCATCGGAAGGACCAGAGAGCACCAGCAAGGCTTCAGTGGTCCCGGAATCCCCTCCGGGGCCATCGGTCCAGGCCAGTCCCTTGGCGGAGGACCGACCGGCCCCACGGCGGGCAAGACGGCGGACCCTGCAACACCACACGGCGGCGACGGACCCCCAGCTGCTGGCCATCCATCGTCGGCAGCTGGAGGTCGTGGAGCAGCGTCTGCGGGTGGAGCAACGCCGCCTCCACCTGCAGGAGTGAGTGCTGGCCTGGCGCCAAGAGGCATGGGGGGCCTACATGGAGACATTCAACCATCTCGTGGACTACCTGGCCCCCCCGTGCCGCGCCAGCCGCCGCAGTGCCCGCCCTGCCCGCTCCACCCACCGCGCCAGCCGCTGCTCCGCTCGTCGCCGCGCCATCCACCGTCGCCCCGCCACCGAGGGCTGGACCGCCGAGGGACACCTGGGGCCAGCTGAGACTCGCCGGACGTATCTTCCGGTCCGCCTGGCTCCCAGCCAGCCCCGGACAGGGCTGCAGCTGAGGCAGGGCTCCCGGCCGCCCACCCCCAGTGCCGGACTATAGGGGCGTGGGGCCCAGGACATGCCCCTCCCCCCTTGTATATAGTTGGACTTATGTTTTTGTGCCCCCCGTTTGCCCAGCGCCATCCCATGTAAATAGTTCTCCCCGTCCTTGCAATCCCTGGTTTTCTGTTTTTTGTTACATGTAAATATATGGAAACTTTTTTATTATTCACTTATGTTATGCTTTAGTTAGTAGGTCTTGTACATAGTTTTGTCGTTATTAGTTCAAAAACCAGTTGAAAAAAGAAAACCAGTTTCATTTTACCAACGAGTGTGTGCTTTTATTTGTCCAGGAGAAGTGTGTGTGGGGGGTGTGCTGTTGGGTGCTCCGTGGTGTGGGCGTAGGGGCAGGGAGTGTTGTGGAGGAAAGGGGGGGGGTGGGCCTGGCAGAGTTCACCCCGCGGCCTCCTCGAAGTGGGCCCGCAGGGCCTCCCAGACTCGGGTCCCTTCGGGGTCCAACTGGCGACTGGGGTCTGCGGGTGGCTGCACATCGCCCCTGCCGGCTTCCACAGCCCAGCCCTGAAAAAAGGCTTCCCCCTTGCTCTCCACCAGATTGAGTAGGGCGCAGCAGCCACCCACAATCTGGGGGATGTTGTTGGGGCCCACATCCAGGCGGGTCAGGAGACATCTCCAGCGCCCTTTGAGGTGGCCAAATGAGCGCTCCACCATCTGGCGTGCGTGGTTCAGGCGCTGGTTGAAGCTCTCCTGGCTGGCAGAGAGATGGCCCGTGTACGGGTGCATGAGCCAGGGCTGGAGGGGGTATGCTGCATCTGCGATGACGCAGAGGGGCATGGTGGTGTCCCCCAGAGGGATCTCCCGCTGGGGGATGTAGGTCCCCGCCTCCAGCCGGCGGCACAGGCCCGAGTTCCGGAAAACCCGGGCGTCGTGGGTGCTGCCAGGCCAGCCCACATAAACGTCCTGGAAACAGCCACGGCTGTCCACCAAGGCCTGGAGGACCACTGAGTGGTAGCCTTTGCGGTTGATGTACCGTCCTCCACTGTGTTGCAGGGCGTGGATGGGGATGAGAGTCCCATCCAGAGCCCCGAAGCAATTGGGGAAGCCCAGCGTGGCAAAGCCCGCGATGGTGGCATCTGGGTCCCCCAGCCTCACAAGCCTGTGGAGGAGCATGGCGTTGATGGCACGCACAACCTGCAGGGCAAGCACATGGGACAGCACCAATGAGGGGTATGCGTGGCCCTGCCCTGCCCTGCCAGGGCCCCCCCGCCCCCCCCCGTGGGTCCTCTTACCTCCATGAGGACAGCCCCGATGGTGGCCTTGCCAATGCCAAACTGCTGTCCCACGGATCGGTAGCTGTCGGGAGTGGCCAGCTTCCAGACAGTGATGCCGACCCATTTCTCCACTGGGAGGGCATGCCGCATGGCAGTGTCCTGGTGCCTGAGTGCGGGGGTGAGCCACTGGCACAGCTCCATCAATGTCTGCCGGCTCATCCTGAAGTTCCTGAGCCAGCAGTCGTCGTCCCACTCCCCAAGCACCAGCCGCTCCCACCAGTCGGTGCTGGTGGGGTAGCTCCACAGGCGGTGGCGTGTGAGGTGGGGGGGGGGGTCGGGGTGCTGCTGGGTTGGGGGTTGAGCCCTGCTCCCCTGGGGGCCGCTCCTCCTCCGGTGTGGCAAGGAGGTGCTCAGCTGCCTCATGCATGGCATGGATCAGGGCGAGTACTGCTCCTGCAGGGAGGGCTGGGTGGACCGCTGGCTGCTGCTGCTGCTGTTGCTGCTGCTGCTGCTGCTGGGAGTCCATGACTGCATCGCCCAAGGTCTGTGTGCCTATGGCTCCTCAGACCGCGTGCTGTGCAGGCTGAGTGTGTCTGGGAGGGGCCCTTTAAGGGAGCGGCTAGCTGTTGCCCCGGAAGCACTAGTCCGCCCTGTGACCCTGTCTGCAGCTGTGCCTGGCATCCCTATTTCGATGTGTGCTACTTTGGCACGTAGACGTTCCCTCGCTGTGCCTATTTCGATGTGGTGCTGCGTAACGTCGATGTTGAACATCGACGTTGCCAGCCCTGGAGAACGTGTAGATGTTATTCATCGAAATAGCCTATTTCGATGTCACCACATCGAAATAGGCTACTTCGAAGTAGGCTTCACGTGTAGACGTAGCTTTGGTGTGACTAACTGGGAAATATCTGCATTATTTTTATGACTATAGTACATTTCAGGTTGCGTGTTTATGTCATTTCTTGAAATGGGGTTAGATCAAAAGGGTTGTTCAGGCAACCCACCAGGAAAGGGGTAAAACAACAACACAGATCAGAGTCAAAAGTTAAAAATGGAAAATCTGTTTATTGGAGAAGATCCAATTCCTGGCACTGGCCAGGACAAGAATCGTTTTACCCTTCTTAAGGAGAAGGCTAGGATCAAAAGGAGTATAGAAAACATTTCAGGAGCCGTGTCTACACGTGCACGCTGCTTCGAAGTAGCGGCACTAACTTCGAAATAGCGCCTGTCACGGCTACACGCGTCGGGCACTATTTCGAAGTTAACTTCGACGTTAGGCGGCGAGACGTCGAAGTCGCTAACCCCATGAGGGGTTAGGAATAGCACCCTACTTCGACGTTCAACGTCAAAGTAGGGACCGTGTAGTCGTTTCGTGTCCCGCAACGTCGAAATTGCGGGGTCCTCCATGGCGGCCATCAGCTGAGGGGTTGAGAGACGCTCTCTGCAGCCCCTCAGCTCAATGGTGGCCGCGTGGAGTGGCCCCTTAAAGGTCCCCTCCCTTCCTGTGCAGGAAGTTGAGAGAACATGCAGGCGGCAGCCCAGACACGCGGCCAGCCTGCACGTTCCTCAGCCAGCACAGAGAGCCACCCCAGCCGCGATGGCTGCCCAGCAGCCCCCCCAGCACCCCCAGGGGACACCCCCCAAGGGGAGCCAGGGCAGCCAGCCCAGCCAGGCGGGCAGCCAGGCTGGCAAGCGGCAGCGGGGCTCCTCCTGGACGGAGGCCGAGCTGCGGGACCTGCTGGGGCTCTGGAGCGAGGAGGAGGTGCTCCAGGTAATGGGGAGCAAGAGGCGGAACGCGGATGCATTCGCTCGGCTGGCCGACGGCCTGGCTGCCCGGGGTCACCCTGCCCGCACTCCTGATCACATCAGGAGTAAGGTGAAGGAGCTGAGGCAGGGTTACTCCTGGGCCCGGGATGCGGCCGGCCGATCTGGGGCCGCCCCCGTCACTTGCCCCTTTTACAGGGAGCTCAGGGACATCCTGGGCCCCCAGCACACCTCCTCCCCCCCAGCCACCCTTGATACTTCGGCCGACGAGCCCCAGCAGGCCCTTCGGCCGGAGTCCACCCCGGAGGTAAGCCCCGCACCCCGGGGGCCCCCCCCCAGAGCCCACCCCTGGGACATCGTGGCAGGAGGAGGAGGAGGAGGAGGAGGGGAGCTCCTCCTCCGCAGAATCCGGGCTGCAGATCCTCCTCCTGCCATCCCGGAGCAGCAGCCGGGCCTCCGCCCCCCGGGGATCTCCGGACAGTGGGAGTGGACCGACAGGTATGTACCCCCCTCTGGTGTACACCCCTGGGCTTGAGGGGCAGGGGGTAATAGATATGTGTCCAGGGCCCCCCACATGCTCACATGGCCATGGCCCCAAGGACAGCAGGGCCATGTCCCTCACACCAGTGCATCAGCCCCTGCCCCCCCCACCCCACACGACAGTGCCATGCCCCATCCCCGGGGCAGGGGGGAGCGGAACCTCAAGGGGCCCCCGGGAGGAGGGGGTGGGACACCCCGCAGCAGCAGCAGCAGCAACAGCAGCAGCAGCAGCATGTGATGGAGTGGGGGGAGTGCAAAAGGGAGACTCAGGCTAGATATGAGCAACAAGAGCCAAATAGCTCCCAGGGGCAAAGGAGGATCCTGGGGCTACAGCTGGCAGGTGACACCTCTGCCCTGAACAAAGAGGAGGGAGGAGCCGAGCTGGCTTGGAATTGCGGGGGGGGAGAGCGGGGGCCACAGGTAGAGGCTAGGGGAAGGGAGAGCTGGAAGGCAGCCAGCCTGAGGAGGGGGAAAGCTGCATCCCAGAGGGGCCCCCCTTGGGGTCTTCTCCCCAGGATGGGTTGGAAGGACTGTCTCTTCCGACAGCTGGTGCTGTCACTCCTGGGAGAAACTGGGCATCTGTGGCCTAAGAAACCTCTCCTGTCAGACCCTGCGGAGTGAAGTGAGAGTCGCTCCCACCAGGGGATGGGGTGCAGTGCAGGGGGACCCCTGAACCCCATCCATCACAGCAGCATCTCCCGGGGACGGGGCTGGGGAACCTGCAGCACAGGGCTGGGGGGACAAAGGCCACGGCTCGGGGCCCACACTAATGCCTGTCTCCATTCTTCTTCCCCCACTCCTCTCCTGTGTCCCGCACCTGCACCATCAGAAGGACTGGAAGAGAGCGCCGGCGAGGCGTCAGTCATCCTGGAGAGCCCTCCGGGGCCATCGCTCCAGGCCAGCCCCTCGGCCAAGGACCGACCGGCCCCACGGCAGGCTAGATGGCGGACCCTGCGCCACCAACCGCCGACGGCGACGGACCCCCAGCTGCTGGCCATCCACTGTTGGCAGCTGGAGGTCTCAGAGCAGCACCTGCAGCTGCAGAAGTGGGCGCTGGCCTGGCGCCAGGAGGCATGGGGGGCCTACATGGAGACTTTCAACCGCCTGGTGGACTACCTGGCCCCCCATGCCGCGCCGGCCGCCGCAGCGCCCGATGTGCCTGCTCCACCCGCCGCACCACCAGCTGCTCCGCATGTTGCTGTCCCGTCCGCCGTCGCCCCGCCACCCACCGCCGAGGGCCGGAGCGCCGAGGGACCCCTGGAGCCACCTGACACTTGCCGGGCATATCTTCCGGTCCGTCCCGCCCCCAGCCAGCCCCGGACAGGGCTGCGGCCGCGGTGGGGCTCCTGGCTGCCCACTCCCAGTGCCGGACTTTAGGGGCGAGGGGCCTGGGACGAGGCCCCCCCCTTGTATATAGTTGGGACTTATTATTTTGTGCCCCCCCGTTTGCCCTGTCCCCCCATGTAAATAGTTCTCCCCTTTATCATCCCTGGTTTTCTTTTTATTACTGAACACACTTTTTTATTACTATTGTTTTATTTGTACCTATTACTTTGGTTCCACACATGTTGTATATAGTTTGTTCTTGTTTTATATTTATAGTTTAAAAAAAAAGTTCTAAAAGAAAAAGCAGTTTAAGTTCAGCCACAAGTGCGTGCTGTCATTTGTCCAGGAAAAGTGGGAGGGGGGTGCGGTTGGGTGCTCCATGGTGTGGGCTTTGGGGCAGGGAGTGTGGTGGAGGAAGGGGCGGGCAGTGGGGGGCCTGGCAGAGTTCACCCCGCGACTTCATCATCGAAGTGGGACCGCAGGGCCTCCTGGACCCGGGTCCCTTCGGGGTCCACCTGCCGACTGGGGGAAGCGGGTGGCTGCACGTCGGCCCTGCCGGCCTCCACAGCCCAGCCCTGAAAAAAGGCCTCCCCCTTGCTCTCGACCAAATTCTGCAGGGCGCAGCAGGCACCCACAATCAGGGGGATGTTGTTGGGGCCCGCATCCAGGCGGGTCAGGAGACATCTCCAGCGTCCCTTCAGGAGGCCAAATGAGCGCTCCACCACCTGGCGCGTGTGGTTCAGGCACTGGTTGAAGCGCTCCTGGCTAGTGGAGAGATGGCCCGTGTACGGGTGCATGAGCCAGGGCTGGAGGGGGTATGCCGCATCTGCGATGATGCAGAAGGGCATGGTGGTGTCCCCCAGAGGGATCTCCCGCTGGGGGACGTAGGTCCCCGCCTCCAGCCGGCGGCACAGGCCCGAGTTCCGGAAAACCCGGGCGTTGTGGGTGCTGCCAGGCCAGCCCACATAAACGTCCTGGAAACAGCCACGGCTGTCCACCAAGGCCTGGAGGACCACAGAATGGTAGCCCTTGCGATTCATGTAGCGTCCTCCACTGTGATGCGGGGAGCGGATGGGGATGTGAGTCCCATCCAGAGCCCCGAAGCAATTGGGGAAGCCCAGGGTAGCAAAGGCAGTGATGGTGGCATCTGGGTCCCCCAGCCTCACGAGCCTGTGCAGGAGCATGGCATTGATGGCACGCACAACTTGCAGGGCAAGCACATGGGACAACACCAATGAGGGGTGAGCAGGGTGTGCGTGGCCCTGCCCTGCCCTCCCCCGCCCTCCCCTCCCCTCCTCTGCCCTGCCCTGCCCTGGCCTCCCCCACCCTCCCCTCCCCTCCTATGCCCTGCCCTCCTCTGCCCGGGGCCCCCTCCCCTGCCCTGCCCTCCCCCCGTGGGTTCTCTTACCTCCATGAGGACAGTCCCGACGGTGGCCTTGCCGACACCAAACTGCTGCCCCATGGATCGGTAGCTGTCGGGAGTGGCCAGCTTCCAGACAGCGATGCCGACCCGTTTCTCCACAGGGAGGGCACACCGCATGGCGGTGTCCTGGTGCCTGAGTGCGGGGGTGAGCCACTGGCACAGCTCCATAAATGTCTGCCGGCTCATCCTGAAGTTCCTGAGCCAGCGGTCGTCGTCCCACTCCCCAAGCACCAGCCGCTCCCACCAGTCGGTGCTGGTGGGGTAGCTCCACAGCCGCCGGCGTGTGAGGCAGGGGTGGGGGTCGGGTGCTGCAGGGTTGGGGGTTGAGCCCTCCTGCCCTGGGGGCAGCTCCTCCTCCGGTGTAGCAAGGAGGTGCTCAGCTGCCTCCCGCATGGCATGGAGCAGGGCAAGCCCTGCTCCTGCCGGGAGGGCTGGGTGGCCCTCTAGCTGCTGCTGCTGCTGCTGGGGGTCCATGACTGCGGCGCCCGGGGTCTGTGTGCCTTTGGCTCCTCAGTCCGCGTGCTGTGCAGGCTGAGTGTGTCTGGGAGGGGCCCTTTAAGGGAGCGGCTAGCTGTTGCCCCGGAAGCACTAGTCCGCCCTGTGACCCTGTCTGCAGCTGTGCCTGGCATCCCTATTTCGATGTGTGCTACTTTGGCGTGTAGACGTTCCCTCGCTGCGCCTATTTCGATGTTGTGCTGCGCAACGTCGAAGTTGAACATCGACGTTGCCGGCCCTGGAGGACGTGTAGACGTTATTCATCGAAATAGCCTATTTCGATGTAGGCTTCACGTGTAGACGTAGCCAGTATCTCCAGCATTGGTTGAGTGCATGGCTGGAAGTTGTCCAGGAAGGGTCAGATAGAGCTAACAGGGCGGCAAGGAGGAACTCAGAGACAGTGCGCTGCAAGTGGGACAATCTGCTCCCCTATGCCAGAGATAGGTGGGCTGAGGGAAACGTGAAAAATTTCAAGTGAACTTTAAGGTGTAGCACCAACCTATTTTATTGGTTTTACCCTTTCCTCTGTGTCCTTTGTATCTTTGGGGGAATGAATTCCTAACACTTTGTTTTCAAAATGCTGGTTTCAAGTTGCTCTCACCACCTTGATGGCCACAGGTCCATGGAGTGAGAGGACTCCAAGGTGCCACCAAATGAGAGGGGATGGTCAAGCCAACACAACTGGGAAAAGGGAGCTGCAGCCCAGCAACTAGTCTGAGTGGTTTTACTCAGAGTTACTTGCAGGAAGCCAGGTCTGTCACCTGAGGGGAGCATTGGAGAGGAATTAATGGGGATCCAATGTGTATTTCTCACGGTAACCCTGACACACTCTTTGTCCTGTCAGATTTCTGCTTGCCCAGTGACTAACATGATAGGACTCGAATCCCATCTGTAGTCTTTCAGAGCATCTGGAATATAAATCCAGAATAATCATAATGAATATCCAGATGCCTCCTTTGCCACAATCTTGGAGTCAGGGCAGAGTGAGGTCCTGCAGGGCTTTGGTGGAATCCAGCCCAGGCTGGTAGAAAGCAAGACCAAAAATGATCAGTTGATCACTGTTCTGCCTCTTCTCTCCAGTGAGCTATTGTACTGAGCCTCCTGCCTTTTGCAGCTTTGCATATGATGCAACTGTGATTCATTATCCTTGCATTTCTAGAGTCAACAATCACTGAACAGAACTCTACACGAATACCTACCTATTGCTCAGAATTCAGAGCACTTCAGACACCCAACCTCACCCTCCTTGTGTGATGTAAATCCACATAAATGTTTGCATGCAGACTCTTCAGAGAATGAAAAAAGGTTGGATAAGGGACACAGGAATATTTGCAGTAAATGTGAACCGTCTTCTTTGTATTCTAATGAAATTCTTTAGTGTTTTGGTGGCTAAAGGATTATATTTACCTGTAATTCATTTATGTGTAAAAAGTTAAGTGTTTTTTTTTGTTGTTGCTATTGTTGTTTTTCTTTTTTTAAATATGCTCCAACTTCAGAGGAAGAACTTTTAGTCTCGAGAGACAGTTCTCATCAGCCTGTTGCTATTCCGGCTCAGCCATCAGGTGGGTGCATGGATACTACAATGATGAGAGCCATAGCTATGGATACAAATTGTTCCTGGTGTGGAAATGTTAAAAAAAAATGAACTCTGTTCCTCACTCTGGTGCTCTGTAGAGGCAGGTGTAAATCTGAACATCACAACCTGAGCTCACCCTTCTTTAAAAGTCAATTTACTTTATATAAAAAGCACAACACAGTAGAAGGGGGCAGGAGGAGAGAATCTTCCATGGGCTGAAGTAAGAATCGATTAGCAGAAAGAAGCTGAAAATTATCCAGCTGGTTTAATTTGGCAAAGTTTCAGAATAAATCAGCTGGGCTATGAATTCCACAGGAGCTAATGAAAGAGACCAGCTGAAAGAATTAGAATGGAAGATATTAGAATTTCTATTAGGATACCTCATGGACCATGTGCCTGACCCAAAGCCCCTGTTGGTTACTAGCCACCTTTCCATTGGCTTTGATGTAGAAATCATCTTTGCATTCTACTGACGGGCCAAGACTTTATTTTGCCAAATAAATCAGAAATCTAATTTGTACTTGGTAGTGCAGGGATGGAATGATTCTGTGCATGTGAGCTCAAAAGCAGTGCACGGGCCCGACCTTTCAGGAACAGAGCCATTTAAAGTTACAAGCAGTGTGCTGCATTATGTTGAGAATGGTAACCGTACAATCACAACAACTGTGCATAACATTTTTCGTTGGAATGGGTACCACCCCAAATGATACGCTGTTTAAATAATCCAATTATTTAAACAGACAGTAGAAAAAAAAGTAAAATTGAGAGGCTCCTAAATAAGTGATATGATTTTTGCAAACCTGAGCTGCGTCTACACGTGCACGCTACTTCGAAGTAGCGGCACTAACTTCAAAATAGTGCCCGTCGCGGCTACACGCGTCGGGCACTATTTCGAAGTTAACTTCGACGTTAGGCGGCGAGATGTCGAAGTCGCTAACCTCATGAGGGGATCGGAATAGCGCCCTACTTCGACGTTCAACGTCGAAGTAGGGACCGTGTAGACGATCCGCGTCCCACAACGTCGAAATTGCAGGGTCCTCCATGGCGGCCATCAGCTGGGGGGTTGAGAGACGCTCTCTCCAGCCCCTCAGCTCACTGGTGGCCACGTGGAGCGGCCCCTTAAAGGTCCCCTCCCCCTCCCTTCCTCTGCAGGAAGCTGAGGGAATGTGCAGGCTGCAGCCTGCACACGCGGCCAGCCTGCACCACCCTCAGCCCCACACAGCTGCGATGGTTGGCCGGCAGCCCCCCCAGCCCCCCCAGGGGACCCCCCCCAAGGGGAGCCAGGGCAGCCAGGCTGGCAAGCGGCAGCGGGGCCCCTCCTGGATGGAGGCCAAGCTGCGGGACCTGCTGGGGCTCTGGAGCGGGGAGGAGGTGCTCCAGGTAATGGGGAGCAAGAGGTGGAACGCGGATGCGTTCGCTCGGCTGGCCGACGCCTGGCTGCCCGGGGTCACCCTGCCCGCACTCCTGACCACGTCAGGAGCAAGGTGAAGGAGCTGCGGCAGGGTTACTCCCGGGCCCGGGATGTGGCCAGCCGATCTGGGGCCTCCCCCGTCACTTGCCCCTTTTACAGGGAGCTCAGGGACATCCTGGGCCCCCGGCACACCTCCTCCCCTCCGCCCACCCTTGACACCTCGGCCGACGAGCCCCAGCAGGCCCTGCAGACGGAGTCCGCCCCGGAGGCAAGCCCTGCACCTCGGGGGCCCCCCCCGGAGGCCACCCCTGGGACATTGCGGCAGGAGGAGGAGGAGGAGGGGGCCTCCTCCTCCGCAGAATCCGGGCTGCAGATCCTCCTCCTGCCATCCCGGAGCAGCAGCAGGGCCTCTGCCCTCCGGGGATCTCTGGACCGTGGGAGCGGACCGACAGGTAGGTACCCCCCTCTGGTGGACACCCCTGGGCTTGAGGGGCAGGGGGTAAGAGATATGTGTCCAGGGCCCCCCACATGCTCACATGGCCATGGCCCCAAGGACACCAGGGCCATGGCCCTCACAGCACTGCATCCATCAGCCCCTGCCCCCCCCCACCCCGCATGACAGTGCCATGCCCCATCCCCGGGCCAGGGGGGAGCGGAACCTCGAGGGGCCCCCGGGAGGAGGGGGTGGGACACCCCGCAGCAGCAGCATGTGATGGAGTGGGGGGAGTGCAAAAGGGAGACTCAGGCTACAGATGAGCAACAAGAGCCGAATAGCTCCCAGGGGCAAAGGAGGATCCTGGGGCTACAGCTGGCAGGTGACACCTCTGCCCTGAACAAACAGGAGGGAGGAGCCGAGCTGGCTTGGACTTGGGGGGGCGAGGGCGGGGCCCACAGGTAGAGGCTAGGGGAAGGGAGACCTGGAAGGCAGCCAGCCTGAGGAGGGGGAAAGCTGCATCCCTGAGGGGCACCCCTTGCGGTCTTCTCCCCACGACAGGTTGGAAGGACTGTCTCTTCCGACAGCTGGTGCTGTCACTCCTGGCAGAAACTGGGCATCTGTGGCCTAAGAAACCTCTCCTGCTGTCAGACCCTGGCGGGTGAAGTGAGAGTTGCTCCCACCAGGGGACGGGGTGCAGGGCAGGGGGACCCCTGAACCCCATCCATCACAGCAGCATCTCCCGGGGACGGGGCTGGGGAACCTGCAGCACAGGGCTGGGGGGACAAAGGCCACGGCTCGGGGCCCACACTAACGCCTGTCTCCATTCTTCTTCCCCCGCTCCTCTCCTGTGTCCCGCACCTGCACCATCAGAAGGACTGGAAGAGAGCGCCGGCGAGGCGTCAGTCATCCTGGAGAGCCCTCCGGGACCATCGCTCCAGGGCAGCCCCTCGGCCGAGGACCGACCGGCCCCACGGCGGGCTAGATGGCGGACCCCGCGCCACCAACCGCCGACGGCGACGGACCCCCAGCTGCTGGCCATCCACCGTCGGCAGCTGGAGGTCGCGGAGCAGCACCTCCAGCTTCAGAAGCGGGCGCTGGCCTGGCGCCAGGAGGCATGGGGGGCCTACATGGAGACATTTAACCGCTTGGTGGACTACCTGGCCCCCCCATGCCGCGCCGGCCGCAACATCGCCCGCCCTGCCGGCTCCTGCAGCCCCACCACCAGCTGCTCCGCCCGTCGCCATCCCGTCCGCCGTCGCCCCGCCACCCACCGGCGAGGGCCGGAGCGCCGAGGGACTCCTGGAGCCACCTGACACTCGCCAGCCACCGTGCCTTCCAGTCCAGCCCGCTCCCACCCAGCCACGGACCAGGCTGCGACCGCGGCAGAGCTCCCGGCCGCCAATGCCCGGTGCCGGGCTATAGGGGCGAGGGGCCCGGGACGTGGCCCCCCCCATTCTATATAGTTGGACCCTGTTGTTTTCGGCCCCCCGTTTGCCCCGTCCCCCCATGTAAATAGTTCTCCCCTTTATCCTCCCTGGTTTTCTTTTTATTATTGCGGACAGTTGTTTCTTTGTATTGTTTTATTTTTGTACATATGCTTTTGTTCAACGTTTGTACATAGTTTTTGGTTTGTGGTTCAAATATTTATTTACAGTTAAAAAAAAAAAGGTTCGGAAAGAAAAAAAAAAGTTTACGTTCAGCCACAAGTGCGTGCTGTCATTTGTCCAGGACAAGTGGAAGGGGGGTGCGGTGGGGTGCTCCATGGTGTAGGCGTTGGGGCAGGAGTGTGGGGGAGGAAGGGGCGGGCAGTAGGGGGCCTGGGCAGAGTTCACCCCGCGGCCTGTTCATCAAAGTGGGCCCGCAGGGCCTCCCAGACCCGGGTCCCCTCGGGGTCCACCTGCCGACTAGGGGCAGCAGGTGGCTGGACGTGTGCCCTGCCGGCCTCCGCAGCCCAGCCCTGGAAAAAGGTCTCCCCCTTGCTCTCGACCAAATTGTGCAGGGCGCAGCAGGCACCCACAATCTGGGGGATGTTGTTGGGGCCTGCATCCAGGCGGGTCAGGAGACATCTCCAGCGACCCTTCAGGCGGCCAAATGAGCGCTCCACCACCTGGCGCGCGTGGTTCAGGCGCTCGTTGAAGCGCTCCTGGCTAGCGGAGAGATGACCCGTGTAGGGGTGCATGAGCCACGGCCGGAGGGGGTAGGCCGCATCTGCGATGATGCAGAAGGGCATGCTGGTGTCCCCCAGAGGGATCTCCCGCTGGGAGATGTAGGTCCCCGCCTCCAGCCAGCGGCACAGGCCCGAGTTCCGGAAAACCCGGGCGTTGTGGGTGCTGCCAGGCCAGCCCACAAAAATGTCCTGGAAACGTCCCCGGCTGTCCACCAAGGCCTGGAGGACCACAGAATGGTAGCCCTTGCGATTCAGGTATCGTCCTCCACTGTGATGCGGGGCGCGGGTGGGGATGTGAGTCCCATCCAGAGCCCCAAAGCAGTTGGAGAAGCTCAGGGTGGCAAAGGCGGCGATGGTGGCATCTGGGTCCCCCAGCCTCACGAGCCTGTGCAGGAGCATGGCGTTGATGGCACGCACAACCTGCAGAGAAAGCACATGGGACAGCACCAATGAGGGGTGAGCAGGGTGTGCGTGGCCCTGCCCTGCCCTGGCTCCCTTGCCCTGGCTGCCCTGCCCTGCCCTGCCCCCCCTGCCTTGCCCTGCCCTGCCCTGGCCCCCTTGCCCTGCCCTGCCCTCCCCCCGTGGGTTCACTTACCTCCATGAAGAGAGCCCCGACGGTGGCCTTGCCGACACCAAACTGCTGGCCCACGGATCGGTAGCTGTCTGGAGTGGCCAGCTTCCAGACAGCGATGCCGACCCGTTTCTGCACTGTGAGGGCACGCCGCATGGCGGTGTCCTGGTGCCTGAGTGCGGGGGTGAGCCACTGGCACAGCTCCATAAATGTCTGCCGGCTCATCCTGAAGTTCCTGAGCCAGCGGTCGTCGTCCTACTCCCCAAGCACCAGCCGCTCCCACCAGTCGGTGCTGGTGGGGTAGCTCCACAGCCGCCGGCGTGTGAGGCGGGGGGGGCGGGGTGCTGCAGGGGTGGGGGTTGAGCCCTGCTGCCCTGGGGGCATCTCCTCCTCTGGGGCAAGGAGGTGCTCAGCTTCCTCCTGCATGGCACAGAGCAGGGCAAGCCCTGCTCCTGCCGGGAGGGCTGGGTGGACCTCTAGCTGCTGCTGCTGCTGCTGGGGGTCCATGACTGCGGCGCCCGGGGTCTGTGTGCCTATGGCTCCTCAGACCGTGTGCTGTGCAGGCTGAGTGTGTCTGGGAGGGGCCCTTTAAGGGAGCGGCTAGCTGTTGCCCCGGAAGCGCTAGTCCGCCCGTTGACCCTGTCTGCAGCTGTGCCTGGCATCCCTATTTCGATGTGTGCTACTTGGGCGTGTAGACGTTCCCTCGCTGCGCCTATTTCGATGTTGGGCTGCGCAACGTCGAAGTTGAACATCGACGTTGCCGGCCCTGGAGGACGTGTAGACGCTATTCATCGAAATAGCCTATTTCGATGTGGCGACATCGAAATAGGCTACTTCGATGTAGGCTTCACGTGTAGACGTAGCCCTGCTGAGCACCTAACAACCTGTGTTGATTTCTGTGGATATTAGGTGCAAGGTACACTGGAAGATCATGTATTTAGAGTTTAAATTTAAACTTGAGGCTCCTATTTGGAAAATCTTGACCTTCATCATTATAGTAAACAACAATATTAAAAAAAATCAGAGGTTGAAGCATTTGATAATGGCCTTTGTTTTTCTTGCTTTTCAATTCAAAATTTGGATAACTGGTTGAGTGTCTTAAGCATCTGTAGTACTGTTGTCTATGACTTAAACACATGCTAAATGTTAGGCACTTGAGTATTCCCGATGTGTAAAGTTAAATGTGCATACAGGCATAGAGAATAAGGGCCTTGACTCAATAAGGAGGATGAAATCTCTCCTTACTACTGTAGTGACCTCTGACAAGGATGGGAAAGTACTGTGTAAGTTGTAAGTATTATGTGCTTGTTTATTTCAGCTGATGGTCTGCTAAGGTATCTTTTGCTCTTTTGCCCTGGATTCATGTTTTCATTATAAATTAATCCTGGAATGTTGGAAGCAAATGTCGTTACCCTCTCTACCAAAGCTTCCCACAGGAGCAGCCACATTGATCATGCTGCTGGTGGCATTTGTTTTTGGAGGCTCCAAAGCCTCACTAGAAAAGTTAGGGGAGTTGTCTGTGATGGACTGTATTAAAAATGGGTGAAATTCTACTTGCCTTACTCACATGAATCGTCCTATAATCCGACCTTGGAGATGATCCCAACAAAAGCCATTGGGGTACTGCTCTTACTATACAGGAAAATCACATGGCTATTAAAACATTTTGCTATAATTTTTTGTGTGAAGTCAGTGCTCTTTGCTCGCATTCTGGCTTGTTTGTCAAAGAAAAAAACACTGATTGGGAACACATTTGTAAATTGGATCCTCAGAACCCCCACGGGTTGATTAATGTCAGACTTATTATATAAGCTGCTTTAAATGTAACAATTCTTATAGCTTGGCAAAGTCTCTGAGAGGGCCACCATTAGGGGTTTGCCCGGGGCCCAGGAAAGCTAAATTACATCACATCTATAGAGTCATTATGGGTAAATGTAAGTGTGAGCAAGAGTCATTTGCTCTGTAAAAGTGGAAATAAATCACTCTGGGGCAGAGATTTTCAAACAATAGAGCATGTCTCTGTAGGGTGGCACAGAGCTATGATGTTAGAACTACTTCATACAGCAAATTATTCTAAATGTGTAGGTATACATACATCTGTCAAGGTGTACTTTGCAATAACATAGCTCTTTTGAACAGCTGTGGCCACTGTGGTAATGCCTTTGAAAATGCATGGTGCCCATCATCCCAGCAAGTTCTAGTAAATAACCTCTTCTTTTCATTCAGTCAGTTCCAGAAGAGTTAATCCTACTCAAGGGGGCCAAGTACATTAGAATGCGCTACCTGAACAGCATGATGGCATGGTGGTTTATAAACACTGAGGTAGATAAATTTCAAGTGGAAGAATTTTTGGAGCCAGTTGAACTGATTTTAGTATAGGATCTGTACATGGGAGAACTGCAGGAACGCGTCCTAATTTAGCTCAAGGTGTGAGGGAATCTCAGTGGATTTGTTTTGACATTGTAATTCTCAGATTCTGTTAAACAAACTGAAGCATTTGTTGGCGAAGAAAAGAAAATCACATCTGGACTGAAAATGTAAACTTCAGGCCCCAGCCCATGCGACTGACTTTGTAGCCTAAAACCTAGTGATTATAAAGCTGTTATCACAGGTCTAACTGAAAGCATATAATACCTGCATATTAAAAAACAGGCCTAATTCAATGAACTATGAACAAGAGTACTCTGGGGTTCCTTTTTAGCTTCATTGGAGATTGTGTGTGTGGCCTCAGAAGATCTGCTTTTATGGGGAGTGATTCTGAAGATTTCCAAGGCAGTTATGTATCTAAAGCTGAAGCTAGGTGCCTAATGTGATTTTTCAAAAGTGCTGAGGTGACTAAATCCTTTGGAAACCAATAGGGTTATTTAAGACATTGAAATCAAGAGGAGTCATGGGCATGTGTTCTTTTGAATATTTCTGTCTGC
This sequence comes from Carettochelys insculpta, assembly GCF_033958435.1. Lineage (NCBI taxonomy): Eukaryota > Metazoa > Chordata > Testudines > Carettochelyidae > Carettochelys > Carettochelys insculpta. The sequence goes on along the minus strand of NC_134137.1, from coordinate 303,584,975 downwards.
ACTTTCAGATACTTAAATACTTCTAAATATCTACCAATAATGTCTTGAAGCACAGGCCTAGCTTTAAGCATGTCAGTATTCCCAACTGAAGTCAAAAACAGGTACCATAAACCTAGCAATGTGGATGAACTTTGAAGCCTAGGGACAGTATATTTGCTCTGTGTTGGAACATCAAGCGTAATTGTGTTTCTTTCATGTCTGGAGCTCCTAGGTGCTATCACAACACAACTAATTCATAAGATCATTTTAACAAGTTCCTTCAGTCTTGTAATGTGACGTGGTTAGTCAGATGATGGAGTATCGCACATTTGTAAGACACGTGCAAAACTTCACTGTGGGGTCTTGTCAACCACTTGCTGCTGTACATGTTTATCGTTGGTAATTATTCTGTTTAAGACACTACAGCAATTTCTTGCTGTCTGTGAGGCATACTCCTTAAATTATGTTTTATTCCACGTGTACATAGTCAGATATTCCCAACATGACATTGGTTGTCTGGAATTAGTTCTCCTAATTAAAGGGTAAGCAATAATTGGCACAATCAAATAATAATTGATTTTATCTAAGGTTCACATTTGCCCTCTCAGAGGACTTCTCCGTTTGGTTGTGCATGTTTGAGATCCCATTTTGCGTGCTACTGGGCTCCCAGAGAGACGACTCTGCAGTCATTTTGCTTTTCTCAGCAGTGTCACAAACCATAGACCTTAATAATAAAAAAAATTGGCTGTATTCAATTTATACAGTCCCATGGAGAACAGCTGGTGAGCCACAGCTTCTGTGTAACTTTTGACAATGGCGGCATGTGGGAGAAAGAGTCAGAGATCTCAGACTGGTCAGACAGTAAGATTGTATGTGCAATGAGTAAAGGAGTAGGGGGAGTCTTTAAAAGGGTGGTCTTAATATTTTATTTTTTAAGCAGATTATCCTTTGATGTATTTAAACCTATGCAAGGCGACACCTGCTGGTGGAATTTGGCACTAGATAAAGGCTAATTTAAGAGTGCCATGTGTTAAATGCAACGAGAAGTGGTGACTGACATGTGGCAGTGATTTGTTACCATTTTCAGCAACGTAAATTATTAATGATGTTACGGTCCAGCTTTGTATTTTAGATGGTCTAGCTCTGTGCTCATTTCCATTAGTTTGTCTCAAACAGTTGCTAGAATTCACCAGACCAGTAATTAAAATAAATATTTTATTTATATTATTTGCTTCTTACTGCAGGGAGGTTAATGGAATTATTTGCTAGACCCTTTGCTAGCAAGAATAAGCTTTCTTATGCTCACTTGTTTTGCAAATAGTAATCAAAGGGAACTTGCCATGCATTTACATATTGTAATACAAACTCTAACCAACAAAGAATTGTTTTATTCCATGTTACATATTTTTGCCTTTGTTTAAAAACCTCTTTTCTGGTAATACTTGATCAGATGGAAGAGGAATTAAAGACAATCAGAGGGACTCTCTGATGAGAACAGCATTGCAATGGTACTCTGAGACGAAGCAGGATCACTCTAAGGAAGTCAACTCTGTATGTAAGTTACTGGGAGGCTAGTAAGAATGAATATAGAGCAGCTGTTCTGAACTTAAGGAAGAGACATGCGAGTAGCTTGCTGGATATGCATTTCAAGCAGAAAGCAGGAGGCAGCAAAATAAATTGGGACGTAGACCCCTTGGCAAAAACTGAATTGATGTCAACCACTCCTTTTAAATAGATGGTACTAGCTTCTCCTGCTATCAACTGACTTTACATTTGAGCCACATCCCTAAACATGAGAGGCTGTGAATCCAGTTGAACACCCCATGTGTCCAGTCATGTGTCTAAATTGGTGCTTTTTAAATGCTGTATTGTTTTTTTGAAAGCATTGCTTCAACATCATTTGCAAGTCCCCAGTTTCAATGGAACCAAGGTCTGTGCTATGTAACTAAGAAATGAAAAAAAATGTTATAGGGATGACTACTGGATTAGTGGTTAGAGCAGGAGATCTCTTCCCACATTTGCCTCACTCTGTGACTTTGGACTAGTCACTTAACCTTTTTGAGTGCTTTGAGATCAATGGCTGAAAAAGAGAAGTTACTCACTTGTGTAGTAACGGTGGTTCTTCGCGATGTGTCCCCGTGGGTGCTCCACCATAGGTGTCGGGCTCGCCCCAGCGCCGCAGATCAGAAACTTCTAGCAGTGTCTGTCGGGTCGCACATGCGCCGATGCGCGCCGCTCCCCCGCGCGCTCTCGGCCACGTGCGTGATCCGGTCCCTGCCAGTTCCTTGACCAACCGCCCCGGATGCTTCTGAAAAACAACGGACAGAGATCCGAAGCAGGGAGGATGGGCGGGTTGTGGAGCACCCATGGGGACACATCTCGAAGAACCACCGTTACTACACAAGTGAGTAACTTCTCTTTCTTCGAGTGGTCCCTGTGGGTGCTCCACTGTAGGTGACTACCCAGCAGTGACCCCAAGTAAGAAGGTGGGTAATCGAGTCATGTGTAGCTCGCCCTTGAGAGGACTGCTGTTGACAGACGTGTATCCTCCTTGAACACCCAGTGCATGGCATAATGCTTGGCGAAGGTGTCGTAAGAGGACCACGTTGCTGCTCTGCAAATGTCTTTCAATGGGATTCCTTTGAAGAAGGCCGTCGACGCCACCATCGCTCTGGTGGAGTGAGCCTTGGGCAGAGCTAGCAGAGGAGTCTTACGGAGCTCGTAACACAGCCTTATGCAGGATACAATGTGATTCGAAATCCTCTGGGAAGATAGGCCTTCCCCTTTCGACCTGGGTGCAACAGACACCAGGAGTCTGTCCGTTTTCTGGAAGGACTTAGTTATGTAAAAGGCCAACACCCTCTTCACGTCTAGCAGGTGCAGCCACACCTCCTTGCTGGAGCTGTGAGGCTTCGGGTAAAATGAGGGTAATACTATTGGTTCGTTAATGTGGAACTCTGAGGAAACTTTGGAATGAAGGCTGGGTGTAATTGTAAGGTCACTGCTTCCTTTGAGAATACTGTGCAGGGCAGCGTTGCCATTACTGCTGTGAGTTCGCTCACCCTGTGGGCTGACATAATCGCAAGGAGGAAGGTTGTTTTCATGGTGAGAAGTCAGAGAGGTACCGTAGCCAATGGTTCAAAGGGCAGTCCCGACAGCGTGTGGAGTACCAAGTCCAAACTCCATGACGGTGGTAGCGGTTTCCGTGGGTTTATCAGCCCCTTTAGGAACCTCGTGACGACAGGATGGGTGAATACAGTAGGTCCTTCCTCTTTGTGTCGAAACACTGATATAGCCGCGAGATGGACCTTTAGTGAGGATAAGGAGAGTCCGTCTCGTTTCAGCTCCAGCAGGTAGTCTAGAATTACAGTTATAGGGACGTCCAGAGGAGCTACCTGCTTGGAAGAGCACCAGGAGGCAAATCACGTCCACTTCTGCTCGTAAGTCTTTCTGGTGGAGGTCCTTCTACTGCACTCCAAGAGTTGTTTCACTCCCTCCGAACATGTGCTCTCTAAGGTGCTTAGCCATGGATTAGCCATGCCTGTAGGCGGAGCCCCTGAGGATATGGGTGCACTATGGCCCCTTGAGCCTGCGTGAGTAGGTCCAGCACTATCAGCAGGGGGAGTGGTGGGCGGCATGACATGCACAGAAGCAGGGGAAACCACTGTTGTCGGTCCCAGGTTGGGACTATGAGTATCATGCGTGCTCTCTCCCTTCTGGCTTTCTCTAGAACCTTGTGGATGAGAGTCACGGGAGGGAACACATAGAGTAGAGGGCCCTTCCATGAGATCATGAAGGTGTCCCCCAATGACCCCCATCCTATGCCTGTTCTGGAGCAGTACTGAGGGCATTTTGTGTTGTGTTGGGTGGCAAACAAATCGACTTGGGGAAACCCCCATTTGTGGAATACGTGTTGGAGCAGGTCGGAGCGGATCTGCCACTCGTGCGTGAATGCAAAGTGCCTGCTTAGTTGGTCCGCCTTCACATTGTGGACACCGGGTAAGTATGAAGCTTTTAGCATTATCTTGTTGGCAATGCACCAGTTCCACGACCGGACTGCTTCTGTGCCTAGTGCTCGGGATCGGGCCCCTCCTTGTCGATTGATGTAAAACATGGTGGAGGTGTTGTCGGTATTGATCCCGACTACTTTGCCATGCAGGTACTTCTGAAAGCGTCTGCATGCGTTGAACACTGCTCTGAGTTCTAGTACGTTGATGTGCAGTGTCTGTTCCACGGGAGACCACGGCCCTTGTGTCACTTTGCTGCCAATGTGTGCTCCCCATCCTATGTGGGAGGCGTCTGTTGTAAGAAAAATCGTGATTTGTGGCTGGTGGAAGGGCACCCCTGCTAGCATGTTCTTGGGATCTGCCCACCATGCCAGCGATTTTCACACCTCCGTCGGGGGATACTACCCTGTGTGTGCCGCATAGTTCGCCATTCTTAGTAATAAGGTAGAGGAGGAGTAGACCTTTTTGACAAACAGGTCTAATTTCCTCACGTCCTTGTCCAATCCTCCTGATTTATATTGGGGTGTCTTAGACTTATGCTGTGATGATTCGACCACCAAAGAATTTGGTTGTGGGTGACTACACAGGAATTCCATTCCTTTGGCTGGAACAAAGTATTTCTTATCCACCCTTTTATTTGGAGGTGGGATGGAGGCTGGGATCTGCCATATGTTGGTGGCTGATTCCATAATGGCTTCGTCTAGCAGAATGGCTATTTTGGATGAAGCTGGGGGTCTCAGATTTTTCAGGAGTTTATGATGTTTCTCCTGCACCTCCGCTATTCAAATGTCCTGTGTGAATGCTACTCTCTTGAACAGCTCCTGGAATTGCTTAAGGTCGTCCGAAGGAGAGATGTCCCCAGGGACACCCACCTCATCCGGAGAGGACGAGGAGGCGCTGCTGCGGTATACCTCCTCTAATTCTTCTGACCCTTGAGTTTGTTGGTATACCCGCTCTTTTGCGGGTTGTGAAGGAAGGTCCCTGGACTCTGGACCAGTGTCTGTCTGGGGAAGCTGTATGCCCCCCCATGGAGTGGGACTGTATGAGGGGGTGTCACCAGGGTGTGGGTGGGGATCTACCCCTGGATCTGGACCCCCGATGCCGGTGTTCAGTATGATAAGGGCTGCCATGGCAACATGGGCAAGGGCCCGGAGATGGAGATCTGGACCACGATCGGGACGTGTACATATGGTGTCTGGAAGAGCGTGATCTCTGTGGTGACATTGAAAATGGCGGAGATGATCTGTGATAGTATTCGTAGGGGCCCATGCTGGAAAAAGGTGAAGGTTGTCTGAGCCATGGTGATGGTGGCTGAAGGAATGGGGAGGGAGGTCTGAAACAGGCCGTTGGAGTGGCTGCCCAGCGTGGCGTGTGTATCTCTGGGGGCCGGGGGGGGAAGCTGGGCGGTAATAGCAGCGCTATGACGTCCAGAGCCGGACTGCGGTGCTGGGTTTTTGCCTTTGCCTTCCCCTGCCCCTGCGGAGCAGGCGCCGCTCCCTCCGGTGCTGGGGACCTCAGCGCCGCTGTCGGTGCTGCACTCGGTGCCGCTGCACGTGGTGCCACGCAGATAGCTTCCTCCAGTACCCTTTGGCCCCGTGCCAGGTGCCCCTCCTCCAGTGCCAGCAGTGCCACAAGGCGCGGTGCTGCGTGAGTCTGCGCCGCCGGCTCCGGCACTTGCCGCGTTGGCACCTACAGCGCCCTCGGTGCCGACAGCTGATCAGTCGGAGGCCCAAGCACAATCCTATGCGCTGCTGTATCCCTGCTATGAGCAGCCAGGGGGTCAGGGCCCTGTGTTTCGCTCGTCCTGCTCGCTGGTGTTACCGGCAAGGATCGAGCTGGAGAAAGCTTCCTTTTCTTTTGCACCGAGGAGGTTAGGGAGGCCGCCTTCCTCTTGTGCACTCCCGATGGCCCCTCTTTCTGGGGCTTCTCCGGTGGTTCAGGCTGGAGGGCCTTATCAAACAGGATCATTTTTAGTCTCATTTCCCTGTCTTTCCTGGCCCTGGCTGTAAGCCTAGCGCAATGAGAACACTTCTGAGTAACGTGAGCCTCTCCAAGACAACGAATGCACTCGCTATGCCCGTCTGAGGCAGGCATGGTCTCGTGGCATGACTCACACCTCTTAAAGCCCTGCGAAGACATCTCTGCCGCGGCTTGTAAGACTTTAAATGTTAATAGAGCACTTATTGGTTGATGAAGTCTTTAACCAAATAACGTTGGCGGCCTCCAGGGTTAGCAGACCACCAAAGGCAGCCACCTGCGTCCGCTCTTCTCCCCTTTGTTCCTCCCTTCTTCTTCCTTTTTTTTTTTTTTATATAGTACAACGGTTTGAACAGTGAGAACACGACTAACTACTAACAACTAATAACTATCAACAATAACCACAGTTTCTCTCTTTTTTTTTTTTTTTTGTCTCAGGAGTTGGAGCCGGAGCAAATTCCGTCTGCAGCTGCTGGCGGTTGAGAAGGAACTGGCGGGGATCAGATCACACACGTGGCCGAGAGCGCGCAGGGGAGCGGCGTGCATCGGCACATGCGCAACCCAACGGACACTGCTAGAAGTTTCCGATCTGCGGTGCCGGGGCGAGCCTGACACCTACGGTGGAGCACCCACGGGGACCACTCGAAGAAGAACTTGCTTTGTGAGTGTTCACCGGCAGGCACCCCCAACCCTCCCATTTGCTGTGATTCCCATCCAGCCATGGGGACAGAGCCTCCAGGTGAGTGCAGTGCTGGGACAGAGCTCCAGCTGGAGTGGTGGCCAGAGGGTGAGGAATGGCAGTGTAGGAAGCAACCTTGCCCCCAGCCCCCGGCCCACTACCACCAGGATGGGCTGGCTGAGATACAGGGGCTTCATTGGCTGCAGCCCCAAGTCCTGGACTGCAGGGTCACCTGAGCTCCAGGATCTTGGCTTGTAGCCCCTAAAGCCCCTTTCTTAATCCAGCTCTGCTTACAGAAGTCTATTACGTCCATGAAGTTACTTTTATCATCTATCTTTGTAATATCTTCAAATAATGAAGATAGGTTTGTTTGACAAGTTTGATTGTCCATAAAACATGCTGATTGGCATTAATTATATCTCCATTCTCTATCAGTTGAATAACCCATCAACTTTTCCTTAATTTTGTCCAGAATTAATGTTAGGATAACCTGTCTACACTTACCCAGTTCATCCTACTTGTCCTTTTTGACCATTATCATGTTACCATTCTTTCAATCTTCTGGAATTTCCTGAATATTCCAAGATTTATTAAAAATTAAGATATAATTGGAGATACACATCTCTTAGAACTGGCAGGGACCTTAGAAGGTCAATCTAGTCCAGGCCCCTGCCCTCTTGGCAAGACCAAGTACCATCCCTGATGTCTATTTGCCCCAATCCCTAAATAGCCTCCTCAAGGATTGAATTCACAACCATGGGTTTAGCAGGCCAATGCTCAAACCACTGAGCTATCCCTCCCCCCTGAAAAGTAGGTAATCCAGGCCCTTTGATTTAAAAAAATGTTTACCCATAGCAGATTTTATCAGCTGCCTTGGTTACTAATGGATTGGAAAGTACATCATCATCATCATCATCTGACATGCATACATCACTCTGCTTTTTTCCAATTACAGAACACATTTATTAAACACTCCTGATTTTTCTGCATCATTAACACATTTTCCATATTCATCGAGTATTGGGCCTACACCACTTATAGGATTTCTTTTGTTCTTAATATATTTTAAAAACTCTTTATTATCATTAGCCCTGCCAGCCATGGAAATTTCCAAGAATGTCTTTCCACTTCAGTGAATTCAGGTATTTTTAATGCCACTACTGCTAGGATTTCTTCTTTTTTCTAAAAGCAAAAAGTAATGTCTTGATCCTGCAGGCATATAAGCTGGCATGTAACTTTCCTAGATTAATAGTTCCACATGTGAATAATAACTTCAGTGGGACTATTAGTGCTTATAGTTAAGTAGGAACATAAGTGTTTGCTGTAAATAGTATTTTTATTTTAAAAAACAAAACAAAACTTCCTAGCATCACAAAATTGTAAAAATATTAAGCTCTGCCTGGAAAGTTGAAATCTCTTCCTGTGGAAAAACTTTGCACTTTTGACTTTGTTCCAGTTTGTGATGAAGTGTTTCCTTCAAAAAAAATACACATTTTTTTTCCAGAAGGAAATTCAAATTCAACTTTGGGAGAACCTGAACAGATTTTTTTTTGGCTTCCCAGCTGTCCACCTCAAAGGCTCTTATCAATTTCACTTTCGGCATGCAGAAAATATGTTGACAAGGGGTATTTCAGCCCTACTTCCCTTGCAACAGAGGACTGGGGCTTTCAAATTCCCAGTTTCTCTAAATGGAGAGGCAGAGGGCTGGGTGTCCAGCCTGCCTGACCCCAGAGCTAGAAAAGCTGAGCACAAAGAGCTTTGTCAAAAGCTTTCCAAGCGGGCAGGTGGGAAGCGGTGCGGTCAACAGCTGCTGTGGACGCTGGGACAAGGTAGGTGCAGGGCCTGGCTCTGTGCTCTGGTCCCAGGGAGGCCAATGGCAGTCAGGTCTCAGTGCCACCCCAACTGCAGCCCTGGCCTGCCCCCATACTCCCTCACAGCTGTGTGCAGCTGGAGCAGTGCTAACCTGACACTTCAAAGAGGCATGAAGCTCTGGCTGCTGTTGCTGCCAAAATGGTAGCAGTGGTGGCTGGAGCTCTGGGCCCCAGGGCAACTGCTTCCTTCCTCCCCAACCCCACTCCCATCAGTAGGCCTGGTGGGTAGTTATCACTTGAATTTCTGTTGAAGAAAAACACACTTTTAAAAGAAAAAAATTAAATTTTCCCCTAGAAAACTTTGATTTTGCACAAAGGACATTTTCCGTCAGAAATAGCTCCCTGGAATTAGGCTACCAAACCCCACGTTTAGGCATCTTAGGGTGGGACTTTCAGAAATACTTGAATGAGGAGTACCAGTCCCATTGACTTCAAAATGAAACTCTGGATGACCAAGTATAGCTTGCTTGATGTATTTAACATTTCTTGACCAGTAATGTCTCAGAAGGGGGAATTGCCTGCATATACAGAACAGATTATTGGTTAATCAGTTTTGTGTCTGAGTTTGTGTTGTTTTCAGAGTTGGAAAACTAGTGAGGCCTTGGGCTTGTCTTCTTTAGCACTGATCACCATGAAACTTCTTGGTAGATAAATATCTCTAAACAAAATCTGAAATTCTACTAGCAGGAGGGTAATTGAAGTACAACAATCCCCTCTACCAATTTAAGACTATGATATGAGAAGAGAGTAATGAAATAGCAACATATATATACAAATTACTTGCATTAAAAATTGTATTAATAGTTTTCATCCATTCGTATTTACTTTGATAAACACTAATGAGCTTGCATTCATAGCTCATTAGATTTTGTTCTTTTTAATCCTCTACTGCAGAGCTCCTCACAGCATTTAGGAATGATATCTGTAACAGCTGTTGATGGGAAAAATACCCTTCTGGCTGTATGTCAGACTGCAGGCAGATGTACTTCGTTGCTTGATATGTTGAACAGTCTCTCTCCAGTTATTCCACTTGTGCCTTTGTAATTTGTAATTGTCGCCTCTTTGATTAATGCGTTTTTGTCCTAGTGTCAATTAGAGACTGGCTGATAGCAACAGTCGCAACGATGGGAAGCTCAAGCGTTCTGATTAATGTGGTTTGAAGTGTCAGAGGACAGATTATTGTCATTTTTACATCAGAGGAATATAGTAAAACTTAACACTAACTACTCAAGAGATAGACACATTCTCTTCCTCAATTTCCAGCTACAAAGGGTAGCTGGTGCCTGTGAATAGACTGGATTTAGCTTCCCTCTGTCATAGGAGTCGAGCCCACGCTTGCCAAATAAAAGGGGTTGGGCCTAGAAAGGGCTGCTAGAGACCAAACAATGGAAGGAGACTGGGGAGGGAAGTTACTGAGGAGGGGAGCTAATTCCTGGGGTGAGTCCCTGAATCAAGGAGACAAGTGTTGCAGTGAGGTAGGACACCTGGCTAAAACAGGGAAGCTGCCAAGAGCAGGAGATTCCTGTGGAATGGGGGATAGCCCTGAGGTCTAAAGGGAAAAAAAATAGTGAGTTAAGACTTCTCTGTTGTATGAGAGTAACGCTGCTGGAAAGATTGGGTGTGGCAGCATATACTTGGCCAATAGCCTGGAGGAGACCATGCAAATAGGTTTCCAAACCCTGCTGTTCATCTCTTCTTTAAGACATAAACCAACATTACTGCCAAGTTGCAGAATTTACTAATAGGATGAATGTATGTCCTTGTAGGTTAGTATGGCTGAAATGTGCTGCCTGTTTAGCAGACAGCAACTCAAATTCCATTAGTTCAACACCAGTGCCTACTGAAAACTCTCAGCAGCTCACAAAAAACATGTCTCAGCATTAGAGCCATCTGCTCCGCCATGTCAGCCCAGTTGTGTATGCTCCTTTTAGACTCAAAACATTCTAGACTTGGCCTTTACTGAGAGGAAACTCCCAGCAACCCAAATGCGAGATTGGATTAAGAATGTAAAGGAGTATGTTACTAGTCACTGAAGCTTTTAACTACTGGAGACTTTTTGTTTGCTTCATTTACCCTTTACTTTATTAGATACTGGCAAGCCAACAATGGTGTGGCATACATGGCTACATTTACCGATGATAAAGATATTAGCCCTTGTGAAAGAAATGAGGCTCCTTGTGGCAGTATTACTCCTGTGAGGGAGTGAACTCTTCTCCTAGAGCATGAAGGCCTTTGCCTCCCTCATATCTCCATTCCTCTCCACTGTTCTGCAACCAAATCTGCTCCCCTTGTATTCCACAGGAGCTTGGAGCTTGTCACAAATGAAGGGGTCATCCATGCTTGCATTCCGTACTCTTCTCTCTCTGGTAACAGCTGCCTTTTCCAGCAAAACCTTTCAAAAACAGCAATGCTAGTCAGCCAAGGCTGCTGCCTGCCCACTGCAAACCACAGGTTGTTCTCTGACAATGGAAGCTGCTGGTGAAGATGAACTTGACACACAGAGATTACAAATACTAACAGTTTTCCTTGGAACAAAATCTTTTGTAAAACTTTTCTCAAAGACTGCATGCCAAATCCTTGCCCCACACACGGGACTCAGGGGAAAAAGGGTTCACACAGGAGACTTGTGCAGTAGTCATTCAGGATGGTGTCCTCACCTCCAGCCAGAAAAGATAGGGGGGAAGTACCTTTATAGCTTGCACATAGGTATAGCTGTTGCTTATGAGCAGTGATAGTTTTGGTGCCTCACTATGTGGTGTTTTGTTTCATGGAGCTGATGGGGGTACCATTAGGAACCAGAACAGTGCTACAAAGGAGTGGCAGCCATGAGAACACCTACTAGTACAGAAAAAGCTACCTTGTTTCAGAGCACTGTTTTGGGCCAAGTGCATTCATTGCTCTGAAAGCGGAGCAGCACTTTATCAAGTTCCTGCTGCAGCTGCCCCATGTGGTATCCATTTAACAAAACACTTGTGTTTGCTCTTTCACTGTCTCATTAGCTTCAGTGAGACTTAATCAATGCTTAAGTGCTTTGCTGAATTAGGCCCTGTTTGCTTTCTTCTGTCCCATTGGCTGTGTCTACACCTAGAGAAAACTTTGAAATGGCCATGCTAATGCCCATTTGAAGAATACTAATGAGGTGCTGAAATGCTGATAGGAATACGGGGATTTCGAAAAGGCCCCCCATCTGGACGAGCCACGTGGGAGTGAAAAACGGCAATTTTGAAGTGCTGTGGCCAGCAGCATGCTAATGAGGTGCTGAATATGCATTTCAGTGCCTCATTAGTATTCTTAGAAATGGCCATTAGCATAGCCATTTCAAAGTTTTCTCTAAGTGTAGACGTAGCCATTGTCATGAAGGACGTGATATTAAGTAGTTATAACTGGTGTAGACATGTTCAGTCTAATGACTGTGTACAGTGCATAGATAGCTTTAAGATATAAGATATGCTCACACTACCAGTAGATTTCATGTTTCCATGGGACAAGGTATTAATAGTATTACTGTTATTCCCCATTCCCATTCTATTCCCAGCTCAAATATCCACTTAATACTAGAAGGAAACTTTTTAGAACTGTTCACTCAGTGTGAACTGCACAGAAACATTATGACATAAATCTGTACATATTTGTGCTTTTAACCAGGTAGAGTAAAACTAGAGTAGTAAGTATTGGACTTGTTAATTTTAGGATGCTATCCACATCTTTAAGCACTAGATGTCCCCCTTAGTTTATTTATAATAGTCATACCATGAAGAGCTCTTCATTCTAAGATAAGGTGCATGAATATACATGTCCAAACAAATACAGACATAATTAGGTAATTTTTGGATGAAAGACATACTAACTTTTGTTATACTTGTCTGCATTCTATATGCCTAGAAAAAGTTAGCCACATACAATGGTGATACCAGAACATATGGTTAAGAGGTGAGGACAAACAAGAATCTGTATGAGTACCAGAGGGGTAGCCATGTTACTCCGTATACACAAAAATGGTGAGAAGTCCTGTGGCACCTTATAGACTAACAGATATATGGGAGCATAAGCTTTCATGGGCAAAGACTCACTTCGTCAGATGCATAGAGTCCTCCCGAGGTCTCTTCCAGTTCTATGAGATGTGTACCTCCATACCTTGCAGAAAGTTATGCATGGACTTTGCAGACTGTGACTAGTCCCAACTAAATGTATGATGCATTGTATCCCTGCAGTCAGTGATTAACACTACACAGTGAAGTTAAGCAGGAGCATCTCTCTCTGCAGGACTGAGGCCTCAAAACCACACTGGCACATTACTATTTAAGTGATGCAGAAATATAGCTATGTAAACATTATTATAAAGTAATTATTTCTCTTGCTGGTATATGGTTATCATTCAACTTCAGAATCAAATATATTTAATGGCTTCAAATATGCAATTCAAGTATTTTCCTCTGTGTTAACTTAAATTTATATGTTTCTTCTTACATAAAAGTGATTTCATCTCTTTATGGCCAGTTAGCACTTTAAAAATGCTATCAAGTCATCTTTCTTTTCCTTCGGAGCTCTGGCAGTATGATATACAACAGTTACATGTGCTTTACAGCCAGACTTATTGAAGGTATTTTAGATCCCCAAAGAGTGCTTAGTGCTTTTGAAATCTGACTTGTAGAAGTTCACTGCAGTGATAGTGTAGATATGATGTCCAAAGATATTAGAGAAACAAGATTGTTGAAGTAATATCTCTTATTGAACAAATGTCTGGTGATGAGAGGGACAAGCGTTTGAGCTTACCCAGAGCTCTTCCGCAAGTCTTAGAAATTTAATCCAGGTCTATATTGTAGACTTATATCAGTATAACTACAACACATTGGGTGTAACAAATCCACACCCCCGAGATGCATAGGTATAGTACTCTAACCCCTCAGGTAGACAGTGCTACGTTAGTGGGAGATTGTCCTGTCAACATAGCTACCATAGCTACTATACTGACAGGAGAAACTCTCCCATCAGCATACAAGTGTCTTTACTGAAGTGTTACAGCAATGCAGCTGCAGCAATGCCAACATAGAGTTTTAAGTGTAGACATGCTGTCACTCAGTGTCAACGTTAAATAGGACATGGAAAAGATTACTTAGCATAAGTAGCTAACAACAGACCAGTCAAGGTGAGATGGCCCATTAACACTTCTTAGTCAGAGGGAGAAAAGGAAGGGGGAGTTGGGAAAGCAGCTGAGGATAGCTGTTAGTGAATTATAGGTTCCTCTAACAAGCCACACATTCAAGTGCTTCCATGATTCCATTATATATCAAAGTTATGAATTTCAGTTTTTAGGGCTTGTCTTTTGAAAACGTTGTGCACGTTTTCTTTGAGAACAAGGACAGATAGATCAGACAGAGCGATTGCATTGTGGGGGCTGGAGGGAACCAACACTTTGCCCACATGTGCTGTGGTGGTTTTGTCACCTATCATTTTCCTATGAGTTCATTCTAAAGCACAGTGTCTGCTTTCACCCAAATAGTTGTTATTGGGACATTAAGTGCACGGGATGAGGTACACCACATGTGATAGGCATGTGTAGGATCCATGGATTCTGAAAGGTGTGTTATGGAGTGGTATTGGTTATTACATCAGGGAAGATCTATCAGCAGGCTTTGGATTTATTTTTCTGGCAGGGTCTGGTGTCACTCTGAGTTGGTGTGTCCTGGCAGTGATGAGTTTCGAGAAGTAGGGGATGTTGTTTGAAGGCAAGAAGAGAGGTCAGGAGAGATTCTTCTCATCAAGTATGGGTTGTAGTTTTGTCTTACTCCATATGGGTTTCAGTGTGGGGCAGCAGTTGACAACTGAAGGTTTTACTTCTGCACTGAAGCAGGTTTTTTGGAAATATAGTGGGAGCCATTCCACGGTGCAGTCTACTTCTCTGGTGGAGTGGTTCTTATTTGATGGGTTGGGTTTGAGTGTGTGAAGGTGTCCATACCAGGCTTTTTCCTCAGAGACTATTCTGTGGTATCTGTGGCCATGGCCGTAAATATCAGATTGCTTAGTGTGTTTGAGCAGTTACTGGAGTTATAAAAGTAGGTGCGATGATCTGTGTGTTTCTTATATAGAGGTGCCTATCTGGTTCCACCGGTGAAGCCAATTGTGGTTTCCATGAAGATGATGTTGGTGTAGAGGTGCTCCAGAGGGAGGTTACTGTATGTCTGATGCTTGTTGAGATTGTGATCAAAATCTAAGTTATCTGTCCGGAGGATGAAAATATCTCAGGTACATCATTTGTTTTGTGGTGCATTGGGCCAGAATTTTTTAATCAAGGTGACACAATATGATCTTCGCATACTGGGGAGTCATCCTAGTGCCCACAAGTGTTCCTGTGGTTTGGACAAAGTGTTGTTGAATTGTTTATTGTAAAATTGTTATAGGTGATGATGAAACGGATAAGTCTGGCAATGTGTTTGGGGCGGGTATCTGAGGATTGTTCATTGTAAGTATTTGAAGTAGACAGCTATGTCCTTCCTCAGAGGGATGGTGGTTCAAAGGAAACACTTTCAAAAGATGAGCCTGGGAGCTTTAGCTCTTAACTTTGCTAAAATCATGGTCTGAACAGAGGCACTGGATTTATGGCTTATTACAATAACCTACAATCCACTAACCATTCCTCAGAAAACATAGATTCCCTCCCTCCTTTTCCACGTTCCTTTCCTCCCTATGACTGGAGGGTTGTTAATGCAACATTTCAACTTGAATGGTGTCTTGAAATATGTCTTTACTTATGCTTAAAGATCTGTTCCACCTTATATTTAGTGATAACATTATGAAGCCCTGCAGGTCTACACTACATACTTGTATCAGTGTAAACGTTATGAAAAATCCATAATCCTCAGGTAGATAGCACTGTCAACAGGAGCATTTCTCCCACCAACAGCTACTGCCACTCGAGGAGGTGGATTGCTGTGTTGATCGGAGAAGCTCTCCTGTTGCAGTAGCAGCATCTTCACTCAAGCACTAGAGTGGTGCAGCTGTACTGTAGCACTCTACATGAAGACAAGTCCTAAGTTTCCAAATCTGAATAACTTTGTAAGCCCTCTCTCACCGACAATTCAATCAGAGATATCACCTCACCACCTTGTCTCTTTGCAGAAGCTAAGTACACAAAAAGGTGAAGTTGCCTGCAAATAGAGAATGTGCTATTTGTTGATCAGCTACGTGTCTGAGTTTGTTTTCCACAGTAAGGATGTTAATGAGGCCATGAACTTGTCTTTTTTTCTTTGCATAAATCACCATATTAAGTGTGAAATGCCTGAGCAGAAAATATCTCCATGTAAAATTCTAACAGTTATGATAGTAATTAAAGAAGCATCATATTTAACAATTTAACACATCGAACAATACAAAATGAGAAGCAAATAAAAAACTAGCAACATGTAAATCAAATCCAGATCAGCTTAAAGATTAAATTAATGAGGGAATGTTGGATTTTCAGTATCTGTAATTAAATTTTTCCATCTTAGAGACCTTTGTTAGCTCCTGAATTCTTGTATATCTTTGAACTTCAGTAATACTCAAGTTTCACCACATTCTTTAGTATCAAATGCATATTATATTTTTGAGGTTTGGATAACTCTAATTTTCACGTACTTCTGTAATTGCTACATCTGGTTAGAGACCAGAAGTAGAAACACAGAAATAGAGTGAAAGATGGTATTTCTGAGGCTTTTCTGGCACAACCAAGAGCAGGGGAATGGGAAACTAAGTGAGCCATTCAGCCTACATGAGATTTCCAGCCCAACTTTCCAAAGTGAAGAAATTTGTATTGGACAGGTAGACTCAGAAAGTATATGTCATTTTGAATATTTGTCCAAATATTTGACTATAACAAAACCCATAAGGAGTAGGTGGAGACAGTACTATTTACAGACTAAGATCAGAAAGGGTCACTATGGATAAAAAAGAAGCCACAGGTTTTCAAAGCCCTACGTCTAACCTGTAACTTCTGTTTTGAGCTATCGTATGATATACTTGGGATTTGATGAAACCATACTGAAACTGGTGCACAAAACAACCACCTTTCAGTCACGATCAATTTAATTCAGCTTCTTTACAGAACAGACAGCTGAAAGAATAGGAACCATCACCCCAAAACACAGGAACATGCAAAATCAGTTAGGAATCTTAGTTATATAGACAGAATAGTTTTACTGGAGCTGATTGCAATTATTATCTCCTGTCAAACATTGGAGTCCATTTGTTCTGGCCAATGTTAAGTGGGGAGCAGTAAGAGATGTCTGGGTTTGATGGGAAGGCAGCTACCTAATGATACCTTTGTGAGCTTGATGCAGGGAATATCAACAATCAAAAGCTGGTTATGAATACTAGGTCTTGTCTTTGGAGCTTTGGCATGGTGGAAAGGTACTGAAACTCAAAGCCAGATAGGTCCCTCTCAATTCTCATATTGCGGAAGTATTAGGCCTATGTGACAGCATTCTCTTCTTGGTGGACTAAACTATGTCCTGCTACGTCAGTTCACTCTCTCAGTGTAATCTGACTGAGATTTTTCAAGGGACCCAGGGAAGCTATTTCTTAGCTGAGGCAGTTTCTTTAGTTGAGCCTTCTTGATAAAACATATGCAAACTCTCATAGATTCTTCCTTTCAACTCTGTGCATGCGCAGCAATTCTTTTTCCCAGAGTTAGAGTGAAAGAGAGTCATGTGCCCCTTTTAGGCCCTCGTTAAGTACATGGCTTTTGTGCCTAAGTGCTGTGCTGAATCAGACCTACAGATGCACGTGAAAAAGTGCAGAAAACACCATAACTGAAGGTTCCGTTTTTGAGGATGACAGATAATCAGCAGTGTGCAGAGGCTGCTGTCAGGTGTTCTAGTGATTAGCTTGCTACTTCTTTACAGATCCAGGGTGGAGGTGTGAACATTGAAACTGACCTTGTCAACAAAGAACCACAGAGTTAGAAGGGACTGCAAGGATCATCTAGTCTAACACCAATCATTTGGTCCCCTGTTTGTTTCCGCTTAGGATATCTGATTTATTGGTAGTTGTACTGTACCTGCATTATACTCTCCTCTTATTGTTAAATGTCGGTAGAGACTGAGATGTTTATATTAGTATGTATAAATAATTTACTGAACAATAACATATGAAAATGAATTAGATTTGCTTGTCTATATAAAGACATTAATGACTTTTTTTTTGCAGTGTACTATACTAACTGTCCATTCCATTAACATCTAGATATTGTGATGAGTGTAGAGAAGGGTTCAGAAAGAATGTAATACAGTGGTCTCAATAATTATACTGTGTAATATTTGGTCTCTGAAAACTTACAGAGCAGTAGTGATGTAACTCAAATCATTGCTATGTGATATAATACAGTCATATACAGTAACAGTACTTATACTATCAATACTATATTTAAATACAGCTTTAAAATAGATATTTCAAATGGCTACATCACAATCTTGTTAAGTTAAAAGTTAAAAAGGCAAACAAAATCCTCACACAAAAGATTAGAAGGATATTCTACCTTTAATTTCTGGTAGCACACTCAAGCTACACTCTTTAATTCATGTTGTTGTCACCAGCACCACTGGATGGAATTATTTCTAGGTAATATATTACCCATCTGTTGTTTTAATATAATTTGGTTTTAAAAGCATGATTACTTTCAGCAATTCATTATAGTAAAGAAATACTGTTAAAGTTGGTGGCCAGTACCTGTTTTCTTATTTTAAATCTGTGCTGCTATAGTACATCAGTTTTCCCTTGCTGTGGATGTCTGCTCTGTATTTGATTAGATATTATACTGAAGTGAAAGGAATCGATATGAGCAATTGCAAAAGAAAAGATGTAACGTGTTTTGGCTTTTTTGGTACAAGGCTGCAACCACAGCATTACTTAAGAATAGTTCTGAGTTTCTTGCAGCCCCAAACTCCAACTAAAATCAAGGGGAGTTTTCAGTATGCAAGAATTACAGGACTTCCCTCTACTTTGACACTGCTTTGCCTTTTCAATCTCTCTGTAGGAGATATTTTTAAATTGGTTAGACTTAAAAGCTTTTTTTCACACTTACAAGGTAGGTAATATTTTTAGCCTTCCAGCTTTGATGGTGACTGCTCATTAGTCTTTGGAATAGAAAATGTAAACTTAAAATAACTGTTATATATTTTACTTTTACATTCCAATTTGAATTGATGACGTTCTAAACTTCAAGGTCAAACTGATTTGCAAAAATACACCAGGAACAATTTATACTTCTGCCTCCAAATATATTAAACAAATAAATAGAAAATAAATTTTAAAATACAGGAAAGCTGAGATAGATGGGTTATACTTATCACATGAATACGTGACAAAGAAAGCTTGGTCTTTTGCTAACATTATCTTACTACATTTGTAATACATTAATAAATAAATGGTAAGCAGAGAACCTACTTCTGTGACAAATACATTCTGACAATATATATTTTATGGAATAAATATACAGTATATTAAGTTATAGATTTCAGAATAATAGCTATAGTAGATACAAGCAATACCTATATTTAAAAATACATTCTAGGATTCTCTAGCCTGACACTAATAAAATTAAAATAGATCTAAAATTGCTTCACTCTATTGATGCATAATAAAATATATGGAAACATCAAGAGTAAAAAGCCAATTGCTTCAACAACTGAATACTTTATAAATATAGTAACTTGCTATTTCCAGGAAAATGATATTATAAACTGGAAGTCAGATCAAAACAACTCTATAATATATAGTACAAAGAAGTTATGGAGTGTGATGTGCGAGTTTGTTTTATGCTTGTGACAAAACTTGGAAAAGATGCAGTTTGGTCGATGAACTACAAGTTGTTCATTTCTGGAAATAATTGCAGAGAAAGACTTCACCCTCGTTAGCAGCCGATCTTGGCCTCCTTAAATAAAATACTCACTGACCTCAGTAAACCAATAGGCCAGAGTTTTGTCAAAATAAGGAGTGCAAGATTGGATCTTACAAAGATTTATTCAGAAGCCTCCAAGTTCTCCACATTTCACAGCATTTACTTACCATACTGCTCATTAGGAAAAAAAGTCATAGAAATCTTGTATCTGAGACTGCATTGTGCTGAAAAGCCTTACAAAGAAGATGTCAAGTGTGTTGTGGTTCTTAGTAAATTATTCTTGCACCATTTATTCATAACTTCTTGATAAGTTCAGTTACTGTGTTCCCTCTGTTTCCTTTTAACTGTATGCTGTAATACTGATGCACAGCTCCAACTGCATGGTTACTGAATTCTTGATCTAGGTTTTATTCTCGAGAACAACCTAGAATTAAACAAACAAAAACAATTCTCAGAGCTAACAAAAAGAATTGAGAAACTGGGTCACTAATCATAGACTAACAGGACTGGGAGGAAAATAGGTCATCAAATCTAGTCCCTGGCATTCACAGCAGGACCAAGCATCATCTAGGTCACCCCGACAGGTGTTATGTTTTGCTCTCAAATATCTCCAGTGATGGCGAGTCCAAACCTCCCTAGGTAAGGTGACCATCCATCCTGTATTTGGTGGGATGGTCCTGTATTTAGGCTGCCAAAAAGGTGCCTCTACTTACTTTTGAAAAGGGACGAATTGTCCCGTATTTGGGCCCTCCCTCGCTGACCTTTTCCACCAGCAGCTGTGCAGCTGTTGGTGAGAGCCACTTCCCTGAGCTTCGGGGAAACATGGTGGGGAGGGTGGATGCCACATCCATGCTGCTTTGCTGGGTTTCAGGGAGTGCCGGCAGCTGCTGTTTCTCCAGGGCTCCCGGGGAGCACAGGGGGCCTGCTGTTTCCACCGAGTTCTGGGGGAGGATCAGCAGCTGCCACTTCCCCAGGGAGCACTGGGGGCTGCCACTTCCCTGGGGCTAAAGGGGAGGTTTGGTGGCTGCAGCTTCCCTGGAGTTCTGGGGGAGAGCCGGCAGCTGCTGCTTCCCAAGCGCTGGGTGCTGTGGCTCCCCCAGGGCTCCCGGGGAGGGCTGGTCTCCTTCCCAGCACCCTGGGTCTTGCTGGAGTTGGGAGAAGCCACCCTCCCCCCAAAATTTCCCAGTCCCATATTTGCAATAGGGAGATATGGTCGCCCTATCCCTATGCAATTTATTCCAGTGACAGGAAGTTTTTCCTAAAGTCCAACCTAAACCTCTCTTGTGGCAATTTAAGCCCATTGCATCTTGTCCTATCATCAGATATTAAGGAGAATAATTTTTCTCCTCCTTATAACAAAATTTAAGGTACTTGAGAACTGTTTTCATGTCCCCTCTTAGTCTTCGCTTTTCCAGAGCAAACAAATCCAGTCCTTTCAAATCTTCTCTCATAGGCCATCTTTCCTAGACCATTAATCACATTTGTTGCTTTTCTTTGACCTTTTCCCAATTTGTCCACATCTTTCCTGAAATACGATGCCCAGAAATGGACATTCTACTCCAGCTGAGGCCTAATCAGGCCTAATGTTTTTCCTCCTTCCTTTTTTCACTAAGGCTATGTCTCTGTTACGGGATAAATTTCAATTTGTTAAAACTGATCTTGAAATGCTGGGTTTTATAAATTCGAATTTGAGTATCCTCACCTCCCCACGGATTCCCCACAAAGTCGACTTCTTGCTGTCACACTTGATTGCCAAACATCGACTGCTGTAGCAGTGCATTGTGGGAACTTATCCCACAGTTCCCTCATCCCCATAGCATTCTGTATATTTTTGCTGGTGCAGCATGGAAAAAAAATGCCCTGCAAGTGTTTGTGGGTAAGTGACGTCATCTTCCCCCATTGCATTGTCCTCATTCCCTTTCCATGGAAAGCAAATGGCTACTTTTCCAGAAGGGAAAAAGGAAAAGCAGGGAATCAACAAAGACTGCCAAATTAACTGAAATCTCTTGCTTCTGTAACTTAATGCTTTTTATAACTGACTTTTCAAAGATTTTACAAAAAGCAGCAGGTGTCTGTGTCTTCTTAGCTGGCCTCCTGCCACTGTCCCCCTTCCCTTGGTTACAGAAACATGATCCCTGAAAAGAATACAGGAACAATGCAATGCTTGAAAAAAGAGAAAGATACTAAAGGTTTGGAAAAAGAGATTTCGTGAGGCAGGGTTTTTGGCTTCCCAGTTCATTACACAGAGGTGCCCAACATGGGGGATGGAGCCTGCCACATTTACACACACACACAAATGCTTCTGTGCTCTAAGATCATCCAGGGGTCTGAGTCTTCTTAACTGGCCCTCAAGACACGTTTCCCTGTGTTAAAGGGGACAAAGTTGGAGGAAAGAGAAGGACAGGATAAGAAATAACTGAAATAAGATTTTACAAAAAGCAGCAGGTGTCTGCAATGGGCTTAAACTGCATCAAGGTGTCTGCGTCTGTGTCTTCTCAACTGTTCCTCCACCCCCTCTTCCCTCTGTGAAGGGGGCCAAAGGTTGATGAAAGAGAAGACTAGAAAAGGTTAGGAAAAAGATTTTTGGCTTCCCACTTCACTACACAGAGTTATCCAACGCAGGGGTTGGGGCCCGCCAGATTTCAGGAAGAGGTGGTGCTCAGGCAGGGGGCCAGCCCCAACTGACTCTGTGGGGACCAGCCCCCCCTCATCATCATGGGGGGACGTGGGGTCTGTGGCCACAGAGCTAGTTGATGCAGTCTCCCCCATGTCAGCAAGGGCCAGTCTTTTTGGGTGGGGGGTGTAGGGTCTGTGGCTTGAGGGCCAGTTGAGATGGTCCCCCCGGCGGCTGTAAACCCCCAAAAATCTTAGCCATTGGGGGAGACTTCTCCCAGGTGGCAGCAAGCCCCTGGAAATCTTTCCTGCCCTTGGAGCCCTCACCAGGCACCAGCCAGGACATGGTGCTGCCTGGCAGCATGGTGCACGCTGAACAGCTGGCATGTCCTTTTTTTGGGTTTGGGGTTAGCCAAGTGATGTGGTTGGGCACAGGAAAGAATGTGACTGCATGGTTCCTGAGGGGAAAGGACGGGGAGCCACTGCACAAACGTAGACAGCAGAAGTTTCTCAGCCTCTCATACAAGCACAACCCCCGCAACAGCCTAGCTGCCACATGGCGTGGCAGGGCAGTGGCTGGCACCAGCACTGACAAAAAAGTGCTCAGCTTGCAGAGGTAGAGACAGAACCATGAAGTCCACATCGGGGCTATTTTTAATGGGTAGATGCACTAACAGTGCTGATAGCAAAGAAAAAGCAAGGATGCCCAGAAAGAATACCAATTTACCGGTCAGACTCTTCCCTGTATTCCTCACCAAATTCCCATGTCAGGTACTGACTTCTACATTTTGATGTGGAAAAATAGTTCCCAATTTTGATGTGGAAAATCCCTTAGCTTCAAAGTGCACTTTTCCTGGGGTAGGAATACTGATCTCCACCAAGCAATAAGCACCACTCTCATTGCAACTGGTGCTCAGCATGTGGCAAGAGAGGCTCAGTCCTTCACAGCAGGAGCAATGAATAGTCTCACCTACGACATATGATTTTGCTGTGTATTCTGCTGCTGCTGTTGCTGCTGCTGAATTAGCAGTTGCTGCTGCTGCCGGCGTCGTGCTGTCCTCAGTTTTTCAAAACGAGCCTCCATCTCTTCCAGCACCTTGGGAGTGTAGCGCACAACCAACTTTACACTCTCTTTAGCAGCCTTCAGGAGCTCGACTGCCTTCTCATGGTGCTCTCCTTCCACGCTCTGCAAGCAAGGGGGACAGAGAGACTTCTAAAGACGCTGGTATCATCCAGAGTCCTGTTCTCAGACTCGCCATCACAGAAACAGAGTCATAGGTTTAAGCTGTCTCTGTATTTTAGGCTTTCCAAGTGGCCATTAGGGGACAAAATTGAAATGTAAGGAAGATTTATGCAGGTTTGGTGGATTATCTCTTTTTGCATTTTAAATATGGAGTCTATTTTTAGGTTGTATTTGAAATATGAAAAGGAGCATAATTTCTGAGTCACGCAAAAACCAGGGGCATGGGGTGGGGAGAGTTTTGTAATGATACAAACAAAAAAGAAGGCAAAATAATTGAATTTGAGCAAAGTGTGTGAAACTTTTCCTGTGGCTACGAAGTAAGGAAGTGGAATACGGTGAGCGTGAAAGTTGAACATGGGTGAGAAGCAAGCAGGCTGGGAGCCCAGAAATGGCTCACTAGCCTTTCATTGACACCGCATGGAGCTTACTGCAATATATAAGCCCCTGCTTAACTTCAAATACGCAAGCAAGCCCATGAATCACATGCATAACCACATCCTTTATGGAGTGGAGCTGGTACAAGTGCAGACCCTTTCCAGTGACTTTGAAATGATCTGGTCCCCTCCATACAGTCAGTTGCAGACAGGCTTATGTGTTGCAACAGGCACTAAACTGCAGCTGCAAGAGTAAACCAAGAGGCCAAGGGGTGAGTGATGGGCCAGGACCTTAGTTTCCATATTCTAACATATGAGCACGTACCTAACCTCTCTCATCCAAAATAGTCACACTGAAGTCTGTTAGACTTGGTCATGTGAATGCAGAGTCATCCACATATTTAAGTCAGTGATGGACAACCTGCAGCGCATGGCCCGCATGCAGCCCATCAGTGTTCTGTGTGTGGCTTGCGGGATATTTTGTTTACTGTTGCCCGCATACAGGGCTGCCAGATTCTGATGATTTCTATCTGTGTAGTCCTGTGGCAACTTATAGACTAACAAATATTTTGGAGTGTAAGGTTTCATGGGCAAATTATACTAATTAAACTCATTATATAGGCTCATGAAAAGGAAGAAGTCCCAATCAGGAGGAAGGCCAGAGTTGAAGAGGTCCACATAAGCTCCTGGAAATGAGACACATCCTCCCTGACTGAACTGACCTCATCAGCTCTGGGACTCATCAACTCATCAACCTTCCTCTTAACTGGGACTCCCTCCTTTTCATGAGCTTGTATAACTAGACATACCTCGGGTATTTCTATTACATGCATCTGATGAAATGGGTCTTTGCCCAGGGAAGTTTATGCTCCAAAATCCGTTAGTCTGTTAGGTGCCACAGGACTTTTTGTTGTTTTTGCAGACACAGACTAACACAGCTACCCCTCTGATACTTGTTTGCATAGTGATTTTCTTATTGGTATTCTAGAGTGAAATGCTCATAAAGCAACGGCACATGAAGCGAGATACATGCTGACTATACTCAACATGGACCATAAGAGCCATGCACTCCCTCTGCATCCATTCAAAGTGCTGTTACAGTTCAGTGAGCATACCTTGCAAATTTTAGGTACACAAGCACAATTAGCAAAACTACCCTGTCCTGGGAGACTGTCTTGGGTACAATGATCATACATCCCACTGAGATAAAGGAACTCACTAGCTAGGTTGTCCACTGATTTAAGTGCTTTCAAGATTGTATACAGGCCTATTACTGTCTAGAGGTCACATCTTCCACCCTCAGAGGGTTTCAGAGTCCTGGCTCCAGCCCAGGCTGAATGTCTGCACTGCAGTTTTATAACCCTGAAGCTTTAGACCCACAAGCCAAAGTAAGCTGACCTAGTGTCTGACAGTTGGTGATGTAAGCTTTTAATCCCTTTGTAGACATAACCTTTAACATAAGCTAAACCATATTTATGCTGGGCTTAACTATGTCTGAAAGCAGAGTCTGAACTTCAATTTAAAAACACTGATGCTCTAACTAACTGCAGTACCACACTGTCTTTCAGTGTGATGGTGTATGTTTGTTGATACTGAAAAAATTTAAAAAGGTGTTTGGTAGTGGTGGGGTGTGTGGGGCAGAAGTGTAGGTGAGACAAGCTTGTGAAATCCAAACATGCTAAATAGAGAGCACACGGAAAAGAGAAATGACTTTCTAATTTTTTATGATGTACGAAGGTGGCTTTTTGGTTACTATTCTGTTAGGATTTTTACCCTTGCTTCCTGGGAGCCTGTAAGAATAAGTGGAGAACTCTGATATCTATGAACTGAAACCTAAATGAGAGACGAAAGTGGAGATGATGGTGATTGGGGTCTTTTTGCTTTGTTTGTTTTCTGTAGTTCAGACTATAAAACTAAAGCTTTTTGTTAACACCCACTTAGCACCAACATCCAACAAACAATTATGAGGAAACCTCTTTTGCTGAAGATTGAACACCATCTTCAATTAAGAACTAAGAAATCCCATCTCTGGATTCTTCAGAAAAAACTTGGGAGATGAGACATTAATAAGCTTTGAAAAAGTAAACATTTTGTTGAAGCTTTCTTGATATACAATTACACACAAAAGGAAACTAACCCAGTTTCCATGCCCTGACCACATATCATTGAAATGAACTTTAAAAAAAAGCTTCCAGGGTTTCCTTTCCCACTAGTTTCCTTGGTATGTAGGCTTGAGCACATGTAACAGAGGGGTAGCTGACTTAGTGGGTATCTTCAAAAACAACAAGAAGTCCTGTGGCACCTTATAGACTAACAGATATTTCGGACCATAAGCTTTCGTGGGCAAAGGCTCGCTTCGTCAGATGCGTGAGTCGTGGGGTTGGGTTCAGAGGGGGGTTTAAAGAGGGAGTCTCAGTCAAGGGGAGGGCCAGAGCTGACAAGGTCCTCCATGGCTAACAGACCTTGTCAACTCTGGCCCTCACCTTGACAGAGACTCCCTCTTTAAACCCTCCTCTGAAACCCCGCCCCGTTCATGCATCTGACTAAGTAGGTCTTTGCCCACGAAAGCTTATGCTCCAAAATATCTGTTAGTCTGTAAGGTGCCACTGGACTTCTCATTGTTTTTGAAGATACAGACTAACTCGGCTACCTATCTGATACTTGTCATCCTGCAAGGCACTGCATTTAGCCGTATTGAGTGGAAATCCATCAACCTCATGAAAAAACTTGCACAGATACAGACAGACATCATCTTCCTCTCGAAATGCAAACAGATGGACATCGTACCGAAAGGACTGAAGGTGAAAAACCCACTGACATCAACATACTACACAGATGATGGTGAGAGATTGTGCCACACACACTCTAAGAAACTGAAGAACCATCTGATCAGCGTCCTGCACAGCAAACAGGAAAAAATCAAAAAAAAGCTCTCAAATTTGGAGATTCCCATAAAAAAACAACCTTCCACACAAACCTCCACATGGCTGGACTTTATTAAAACAAGACAGCAGATTTACAATGCACATTTCATTTCTCTACAGAAGAAAAAGGACTGTAAACTATCTAAATGCCTACTTTCCACCTGGGGCCACAATAGCGATACCCTTAACTCACCAAATAATATTGTCAATCTACCCACCTACACACTCAGCCCAGCAGAAGAGTCTGCCCTTTCTCAGGGATTCTCTTTTTGCCCCACCACCACCACAAACTTGGTGCAGTTCTGTGGGGATCTGGAAGTCTGCTTTCGCCATCTCTGACTCAGGAATACTTGCAACATGACACTGAACAGCACACTGACCCACACACACCCTCTCACCTACAGTACAAGGAAAAGAATTTTTCATGGATTCCCCCGATGTTTGAAATGACAGACTGGACATATACAGAGAATGCTTCTGCTGATGTGCGCAGGCAGAAATTGTGGAAAAGCAGCATCGCTTACCCCATAAACTCAGCTGTGCAGAATACAACGCCATCAACAGCCTCAGAAACAACTCTGACATTGTCATCCAAGAGGACAACAAAGGAGGTGCTGTTGTCATCATGAATAGGACATATCACCAAAAGGAGTCTGCCAGGCAACTCTCCAATATCACATTCTACAAGCCACTGTCCCAGGATCCCATTGAGGAGTACACAAAGAAACTACAGCATCTGCTCAAGACTTTCCTTATAAAAACACAGGAACAAATCTGCACAGACACACCCCCTTGAACCCAAACCAGGTCTGTACTATCTACTACTCAAGATCCATAAACGTGGGAATCTCAGAAGCCCCATCATCTCAGACATTGCATTCTCACTACAGGATTGTCTTGATATGTGGACTCTCTACTCAGACTAAGCTACCATGCTCCCAGCTTTCTTCAAGATACCACCTACTTCCATAGGAAAATACAATTCATTGGTGACCTTCCTGAAAACACCATTCTGGCCACCATGGATGTAGATGCCCTTTACACCAATATCCCACATGAAGATGGGCTTCAAGCTGTTAGGAACATTATCTCTGATAAGACCAAGGAACAAATGGTGGCAGAGCTTTGTGACTTTGTCCTCAGCCAAAACTATTCCAGATTTGAGGACAATTCATACCTTCCCTGGCACTGGTATGGGCACCCACATGGCCCCACAGTATGCCAACACTTTTATGGCTAACCTGGAACAACGCTTCCTCAACTCTCCTCCCCTAGTACTGCCTTCTACCTGTGCTACATTGATGACATATTCATCATCAGGAGCCGTGGGAAAGAGGCTCTTGAAGAGTTCCACTGTGATTTCAACAGTTTCTGCCCCACCATCAACCTCAGCCTGGACCAGTCCACACAAGAGATCTACTTCCTGGACACTACTGTGCAAAAGAAGTGATGGTCACTATATCGGAAACCCATGGACCGCTATGCTTACCTGCACGCCTCTAGCTTCTGTCCACGGCACACTACACGATCCACTATATACACCCAGGCACTGAGGTACAACCGCATTTGCTCCAATCCCTCAGACAGAGACAAACATCTACAAGACCTTTACCAAGCTTTCCTCAAACTACAATACCCACCTAAGGAAGTGAAGAAACAGATTGACAGAGCCAGACGTGTACCCAGAAGCCATCTGCTCCAAGGCAGGCCCAACAAGAAAAACAAGAGAATACTACTGGCCATCACATACAGCCCTCAGTAAAGCCTCTCCAGTGCATCATCAGTGATCTACGACCCATCCTGGACAACGATCCTTCACTCTCAGAGACCTTGGGAGGCAGGCCTGTCTTGACCTGCTGAGATCCTGCCAACCTTAAACAAATTCTCACCAGCAACTATAGACAACATCACAGTAACTCTAAATCTGGAACCAATCCCTTCAACAAACCTTGGTGCCAACTCTGCCCACATATCTACACCAGCGATATCATCACATGACCTAACCACATCATCAGGGGCTCTTTCACCTCCACATCTACTAATATAATATATGCCATCATGTGCCAGCAATACCCCACTGCAATTTACATTGGCCAAACTGGACAGTCTCTACATAAAAGAATAAAAGGACATAAACCAGACATCAGGAAGGGTAACATACAAAAACCTGTAGGAGAACGCTTCAGTTTCCCAGGAAACTCAGTAACAGATTTAAAAGTAGCAATCCTACAACAAAAAAAACTTCAAAAATAACCTCCAAAGAGAAACTTCAGAGCTGCAATTCATTTGTAAATTTGACACCATCAGCCAAGAATTGAACAGAGACTGGGAGTGGCTGGCCAATTATAAAAGCAGTTTCTCTACTCTTGATGTTTACAACTCCACATTAACTGCTGACAATGGGCCACATCCTCCATGAGTAAACAGACCTTGTCGACTCTGGCCCTCCCCTTGACTGAGACTCCCTCTTTAAACCCTCCTCTGAACCCCCCCACTCCCAGAGACTCATGCATCTGATGAAGTGGGTCTTTGCTCATGGAAGCTTATGCTCCAAAATATCTGTTAGTCTATAAGGTGCCACAGGATGGCTTAAGCACAGTGAATCCTCTTAACTAAGTATTAAGAAGCAGTCCAGTAATATATTCCTTTTCAGTTTTCTGCATTTCCCTGAAACTCTTTTCCCAAAACACTTCCTTTGCTGTCTTTCAGTTCTGAATTCCAGATTTCCAATTTGCATCAGAAGTGACATTCACTCTTGGAACAAGTGACTGATGATGTCCTTTTGGGAGAGAAAGAAAGGTCTTCTGTCAATGAGGTTTGATATAGTCCCTCAATAGTGGTACTTTAACTTTATTTGTAGTACAAAGGAAAATAGAATAAAGAGGGAGAAATACTGAGAACTGAATGATCTCAGAGCCACAATAAAGGGCAAAATTCTTGTCTCAGATAAATACACAATCCCGTTTCAAAAATGACTTGCATTAAGTGATACCTGCTGTGAAATGAAACATACACGCAAACGTGTTTAATTTCTGATTGGAATGCTTACATTGCTTTTTTAATTGGTAAGTCTTCAAAAGCAGAGGTGATTTCTATGAAAGAGGTTGTACATTTTTTTCCCCACTAAATTGCTTGACTGGAGTACATTTCAAGAGTGAAAACTGTTCTACACATTAGGTGGAATGGTGGAATTCTGTAATGACAGATCATTCAACAGACAAACAAAAACCTACAAACAAGATCTTCATGCTGATTGTAGACTATTTTAAGTGAACATTTTTTCATAAAAGAAAATAAATCAAAACTTTGTCACACAGTATAATGATGTATTTGTGCATCATGTTATTTGAAAGGAAACTATACTAATATGTCACAAATCTCTTAAGAGCAGAAGCTGCACTAATAAGTCCATTATTGTAAGAATATGTTGGTGTCATTTTAAGAACATCAGATATCAGAAGAAAAAATTGCTTATATCTGTCACTTCTCATAGATTGAGAATACTTTGTGTAACAGAGCAGAAAAAATATGAATTATTTCTGCGGGGACACACTAGAAGACACAACTATCAAGGCAGAAGATGCCAAAAGCAGTCATATGACGTTTCAACTTCAGTGAAATGTGTAACACAATCAATATTCCTGTTTCTCAAACTTCTTGCTGGCAGTAAGCTTCCTTTGATGTAGGAGCCAGCACAGGAGTTACAACGACAACGTAGTTCAAAAATACTGTCCCAAACAAAGGATAAACTTTTAGATGAACTGATGGGGTAGATGTATTTTAGAAATATGAACGTGCTTCAGAAAGTCCTATTTTCCAAGTTAGGAGGAGAACAGTTACCATTTTAGGTGCTAAAATGATGAGAGGGGCTATTCTGTATTTGGTAGCCAGAGTGAGACAGACCCTTGAACTCCTTAACTAAACCCCTTCAGTTTAGTGTCAGATGTATGACCATATGTTTCTGAAGTACAGATTCTTCAGTCTTCCATAAACCTCCCACTGCAAGAGCTTAAAATAGTATTGAAGTTATGTGATGAAATACACTTTTTTTTTTAGTTGTTGTGATTATGGTAATGCAAATCTGCTGAACATCCACAGCTAAATGAAAGTAATTTGCAGAAAACAGAATTCCACTACAAATGCTTGAAAAATTATTAGGTGAGAATATTTTTCATAAGAACCAATTTACAATTGATACGTCTAATGCACAAAACAATCAGAGCTCAAATGGAAAACAATGTATGAAAAGGGTCTTTTAAAATTTGAAAGATAATTTGCATGTACAAACTAAAAACTGGTGTAGGGGTTTTGTGGTTTGATTTTTTTCCACCATAGAGTGTACTGAGTTCCAGCAATCGATAGTGTACTCAGTGCTCATTGTGCTAAATATACAATAAATCATTATTATGTGACGTAGTCATATTGATCACTGTAAAGTGACTTCTGTACTTGAAACTAACCACACACAGCTTTGTTTCCTTCTGCATGTTACATTCTGCCTAATAAATTATGGTCAATATAAATCTTTCATCAGTGCTGGGCCCCATAGCAATTAACACTGTCTGTGTTTACTAAACAGTGATAAAGCTCATAGCAAGAAACATATCTTAACTTGCATGCAATTATTTTAGTATTAAATGTTTATTTTGTTTTAAAGGGGATGGATAGTTACCGATGGTGCAGTAAGCAACAGTGGTTCCATCTGTGTAATGGACTCAACAGGACTGCCCACATCCACTTTGCCTGCCACCTACAACACTAGACTGGAATTCATAGTTACTCATTTTTTGAACTTCATCCCTACCCCTTCTCCATTTGTATAAAGTTGACCAAGTTATCACCATTTTCTTCATTAGTAATGAAGCGCTTTTCACTGCTCCTACTCAAGGCAGTGGAAAAACTCACTGACTTGACTTATGTAGGATAGAGGCCTAAACTTCCTAACAAAACACAGAAGGTGAAACTAGAAAAGACAAAGTAAATGATTACATTACTAAGTACGGACTTTGCTCCCATCACAGTCCTGAGTTCATGTATTAGCATGTAAAGGCTAAGTTCGAGATGAGTTCAGCTGCATCTAACACCAATACTGCAGTTGGTTGGAATGCATCTGTGCCTGCTGTCACTCTTAAATTCATATGGCTTTGGCCAGAAAGGACCATTAGACCATCTAGTCTGATGTCCTGTATACCACAGTCAATTAATTATCATGGTGTAAAGCGTAATAACCTGTGTCTACCTAAAGCATAATAAAAAAGTTGTGATACTATTTAAAATCCTACTTGGCTTCCTCTCTCTTTGTTAAAGAAACTAAGAACAGCCAAGAAAAGGGTATTGAGAATACAGATATAATTTTTTTATCTTGTAGCACTGGCAGGTGCCATCAAGCAGAATAAAAGACCTACTGTACAGATAACAATAGGTAAAGGAATTGCAGATGACTATAGCCAGGTACATATAATTATAGTTTAAAAAAAAAACCAACTACTCAATTACAGACAACGAAAGGAATATGATTACTGGGCAGGCAGGGAAAGGGAGAGTAGTATTCCTATCTGTGGTCCATAAGTAAACACGCTGGATGAGAATTAGTTCTTGTATTCTTATGATGTAATATCTGACTAACAATAGCTATGTGAGTAAAGTGTCACATAATGACAGCTACCTCTGTGTCCTGTCTGAGCCATCTGTTGGGCTTTCTGCATACAATTTATCTTACTCAGGAGAAAAAATGGTCACTTATCTCTTGCAACTGCTGTTTTTCAAGATGCATTGCTCATGTGCATTCTAACAGGCACACACACGCAACACTCACAATTATCGGAAGGGTTTTTTCCTCAAGTGGTACCCATCAGGCCAGTTGTGGAGCCCCGCAGAGTGGCATTGACACAGTTCAACCAGTCTTCTACCCTCTCATTTCTTGCTTGTTGGCTTTCAGACAGAGGGGAGGTGGGTAGGATAAGTAATACAGGATCTGAACACTGAACCCTGCCTGGTTTTACTTTGATAATTATAAAGTTGGATAACCACCAACATATGAGCATTAGCAAACTGGTTCATTTCTTATACCACTGCTGATCCATCTGTTGTACTGCACCTGCTGAATATTATTTGCTTTTTTCAGATACATGTGACCTATTCACAGTGAACAATAGGTTAGCTAAAGTTAGTCCTTTTTTCTTCTGTTCTCAAGTTGTCTCTGAACAGATCACTACTTTCATATTTTTTATTGTTTGAAATTATTTGGAATGGTTTTGTGTGGGTATGATTCAGTCTCTGGCTTTTGAATTGTTAGCAACAGGTGCGGTTTCAAGTTTTCAGCGTATATAATTCAAAATAAAGGGTGTTTTCATTAGGCATGGATCACCTCTCCAGATGAGCATAACTGTTAGATTCAGGCTGCTGGTGTGCAGATGCGATATGGTGAATCTGACATTTGTTTTCTGCTTTGTTAGCGTAATATTAGTTCAGGTGCACAATTCTGCAAGTAAATGCCTGTAGGCTATTTACAAAGAGGTGAGAATACACTCAAAGTAAATGCATTTTAAATTTTTAAGATCTGTCCAGCTGTAACTGAAAGAAAACATGTTTCCAAACAAGTCTATTGGTCAGTTAGAAGACAATTTCCTTTTACCTGTATTTTTAACTTTATCAGTTGCCAGCATGATACTATCAGCAGTATGTTGACCATCTATCCCATATTAGGCAGGACAGTCCCATACCTGAGAGGCCATAAAAGGAGTCCCTACTTATTTTTTAAAATGAACTATTTGGGCCCTCCTCCACTAACCTTTTTCACCAGCAGCTGCACAGGTGCAGCTGCTGGCAGAAGTCGCTTCCCTGAGCATCAGGGAAGCAGGGGAGCATGGGCAGCTGCTGTGCCTCAGTCACCTCCCCAGAGCTCAGGGAGTACCAGTGGCAGCTACTTCCCAAGGAAATGCTGGCAGCTACTGCTTCCCTGGGGGTCCCGGGGAGCACTGGAGGCTGCTGCTTCCACAGGACTCCTGAGAAGGGCTGGCAGCTACTGACTCCTTTCCAGCTCCCTGGGGCTTGGTGGAGCCAGGAGGAGCTGCCCTTCCCTCCCATATCTCACATCCCTCCTCTCATATATGGTTGCCCTAATCAGCAATCTTATTTGATTTACCCCCAAGCTGTGAAGGCTGGGTAACTTTTTTGGCTAAGTATTCAACAGGATCTTGTGAATTGATTGGCTTCTGAAGTAGCTCTTCTTTTATTTAGGGAATCACATTCCCTCCTCCCCAGTGCACAGAAATGGTCAGCAAAATTTTCACATTTTGCAAAAGTTTTCCATTCTTCAGGGGGACAAAACAGAGACCTTTAGATGACACACACACACCTTGAATGTCGTGGTGAGTAGGACACTCCCCCGTCACGTGGGAGACCGCGGTTCAAGTTTCTATTCCTAATCAGACAGAACTAGTCCTTGAACCTATGTTTCTCCCTTACCAAATGGTGTCATACCCCCAAGACTATTGGCTGTTCTCTTTCTCGCTGTTTTCTTCTTTAAACAAGAAATTCCTATCCTTGACTTGAAAAACCTTCCTGACAAAGCTATGTTCACACACAAAATGATTTAATCAAGAAAATTCCCAGTCAGCTCCAGTTGTTGATCCTTCATTAATCTTTACTGTCTTGCCACATGCAAAAAATTAAGCTAAACACTAAAGCTTGTTAGGAACTAGCTTGGGGTGGGGGTGATCTATGTCCCATTTTCATAGGGAGGTAATGGTCAATGGGAGATTCCGATGGAAGCTTTGGATGGATAAGGAATTTAGGATTACAGTCTTTTTTAAGGCTAGTGTGTTTCCAGGCACAAGCATGCTTTCTGACTGTTCCATACTATTTTAATATTTTAAAAAGTCTACTAACTGAGATTTCACCTCTGCCTCATGGATTTGAATGTAGCTATGCAGAGGGCAAGGAAGCACGGAATACTTACCATTATGCCACAATTACTTCATATTTTATGAAGACTACCACACTGAAAGTGCAAGAAAATACCCTGTAATATTTGAGGCAGTTGTAAGAAAAATAAGAAATAGTGTAACCCTAATTCACCAGTAAGTTTTTGGACTGTTAGAAAATTCTTTTAAGAGGAATAAATTCTGACTAAAGGACTCAATGTTGTCACTCTGAAAAAACTGCAGAGCAATAATTTTACTCAGTTCCTGGTATCTCGCACACAGAAGTGCAACAAATATGTGATAAGGAGCTATGGGGAGATGAGAAGGCAGGACTGTCTCAGATACAGTAGGGGCCCTGATTTTCTTCACGTGCACCTTTCTATTCCAGTTCCCTCTTTGGAGTCCAGAGTGAAACTATTGCAAATCCATCTGTTTTAAAGTGACTGAAAAGTAATTATGTAAAATGACACCTTTTTTCTTAACACATCTGCTATCTATATGTATTTAATGATATCCGCTGATTTTAGTGACAAAAATAACACTCCAGACTAACACAAGTAAAAGAGAATGAACTAGATTTTATTCTCCATTGTGAATCATCAACGAAATTGTTTATTTAGTTCCTTTTTAATTATAGTTGAACAAAGCCACTGAAGGCCACATGACTGCACAAATGTCACAAAGGGCCTAATTTGGCCTGCAGGACTCTTATTGGATATGAAGTCAGGAAGAAACAAGCCCAGTTTGACTCTTCAATTGCAGTACTGGCAATGACAGAAGGTATCTTTTTAACCTGCAATCTGAAAGCATGCCATGCAGAAATTGAGAAAATAAACAATGGAACTCCATAAGGATATTTTTAGAGTCACTTTTCAGAGATGAGCCACACTGGAAGATGAAACTCTAATAATCAGTATTGTAACAAAAGATGTGGTGGCACAAAGTTGTTCAGTTCACCGCAAATATACCATCTCAGGTCTCTTACTTCAGAGTTAATTCATTTTGTGGTGTGCCAGCATTTTAAACCTCTGTTTGGAAAAATAAGAACTCAAATTACAAAGGAAATCACTCTAAACTTTTCACATACCACTCCGTTAACAGAAAGCAGCTGGTCTCCCCGCTTGAGTCCTCCATGTCTTTCTGCCACCCCTCCAGGAATGATACGAGAAATATATATAGGAGAATTTTGTTCCTTTCCTCCCATCACGTTAAAGCCAAGACCTTCGTCAGTCTTTGGCAGCTCTACCACTCGAGGGTGTGAATGGCCTTCACTTGCTGCGAAAGCAGCAACTGTTGCCTGGAAGAAAAGAGGGTTATTTGGCCATGTAATGAGATCACTGTTAAGCCCTCTTTGTTTGCTTTG
This sequence comes from Carettochelys insculpta, assembly GCF_033958435.1. NCBI lineage: Eukaryota > Metazoa > Chordata > Testudines > Carettochelyidae > Carettochelys > Carettochelys insculpta. The sequence continues at coordinate 303,549,147 of NC_134137.1, read as the reverse complement.
CAGGAGGAATTAGTTCACATGAAAATAATATTTTGAAGTTCTACCAAAGATCTGAAAGCACTCTACAAACATTAAGTCTCAAGTCGCTCCTTTAAAATACTTGAGTGAAGAAACACTGAGAAGTTACATGATTTGCCCAGCGTCACACAGAAATAGATTATAAAAGGCAGGATTGACAGTCATCTGTTCTAACTAACACATTCTCTCTTTAAAGCTGTTTTGTCACTCAGTTTTTTTTCCCTTACTGCTGTGCAAAATGATGATATAATCTTCTGCTGTTCTAGTTTATATAACTTGGATAAAGTTAATTATCCTTCTGCCCCAATATGTATGGGACTGATTATTTGGCTTATTCTTTGTTCCCCCTAAAAGGAAAGAAAATCCTGAAAAAGGATATTTTCATTTAAACTATTTTATTAAATAGCCTCTTAAATGAAGCACTAACAGAGTAATCATTTTTACAATAGGGGTATGAGCTTTTATATCACACCAACACATTTATAAATAGGTCTTGAAATGTGATCTTCAGATTATGGAAATATAAAACAAATTAAAAAAACTAAATGACTGTTCTTACTATGGAAAAAAATTACATATAAGTAAGGCACTGTGAAGAAAAGAAAATATTCTTCAATCTTTCATTAGCAATTGTCTCTTTTTAGCTGTAAACCCTAGTAAAGCATAAGGTAAACATTAAAAATAATTATTTCTACTTTTCAGCATACCCTCAGATGAAAATTACTGCAGTAATTGTACGTTATGTTAATGCTTGTTCAGCATTCTAATAATATTTATGCTTAATGGAAGCTAGTAGATGATGTGGCTATAATGGATCATTCTCAGTTATATGTATTTGTTCATGCAAACCTTGTCATCATGCATACATTAAATGTCAGACATGAATGCACTAGGAAAATGCAATGCAGACAGCCCAGAAATAACCAGGAAGTATTGCGATATTCAAACATTGCTCTGTAACCCTGCTGTTCTATATGAATAAGAAATGAGAATGGCAAACACTATTCAGAATTTTTGTCTTCATCATACCCCATAGCAATCATTTTTATGTTTACCTACCATGTAAACAAATCATGATCTAACAATATTCTACATTCAATAGTAGAACTTTTACAAATCTACATTGTTCATTTGAAGTGTCAATTAGGAAAGGTTAACTCATGAAAAACAAGCTTACGGTAATAAGCCTAACTCAATATAACAAAAATTAAATTACAAAATCAAATGTAGGAAAATATTTCAGGTTACTGTACAGTAGGCCAGTTATTTTAAATGTACCGGTTTACATTGGAACATTTATCTGAAATACTGTAAGTGGCTTTGACAGGATATTTCTGGTCTTTGACTCTATTTACTGTTTTGTTAGGGGGTTTCTTATTTGCCTTTTCCCTCCAATGCAAACTTACAAGGACATAATAAACTTAAAGCCCGTGGGTTTTTCCCATTGACTTCCCTGGGAGACAAACTGGATCTTAATGAACTATCTTCCTGAAAAATACCATGGCTTTGCTAGAACACACTGCATGATATATACATTGCCCATTTAGTAAGTGGGGGGTAATCCTAAGTGCCAAATGGTAAAGGAAGGAGCTAATTCTGTGATGGAGCTTTGTTAGAAGCAATTATTCTTGTTCATGGACTAACACAAATTAGGTTACATATTGGGTGCAACAGAGAGTCTTCTATGAAAAATGGAATTCACACAAAGTTACCACACACGTTTAGCAGACTTGCATGCTTGGGCTCTGCTTTTCAGATGCGATGGGAACCCACAACTCCCATTGACTTCAACTGTGTGTGTGTGGTCAGCAGCTCTGAAAATCCTACATGCATTTATAGGAGGCTAGACCACCAGCTACTTGGGATGAGCCCTATAAGAGAATTTGTCATAAAATATTGATACTCCAGGTTTAATTCTACAGCATGAACCTGTAGATTTGCTTTTGCAAACTGATTTTTTCAATAAACCACCAAATCCCATGGTATCATTCTCTTTTCTTAAGCTACAGAAGCAGCACAAAGGTTAAATTTGCCATTAGGATTGTTACCTGGAAAGTAGCACTGGTTCTAGACTCTGGGCTGCCACTGATGTCTAAATTTTCTTACAGAGCACACACGAATACCTGAAACACACACGCGCACAGTCAATTACTAGGTCACTTTGGTAACATGTACTTCAATAGATGCACAGGTCTTACCTTTGCAGTGGCCCTGGCACGGAATTCTGGGCAGCCATTAACTGTTATGGTTTCATGCATATACTGATAGACCTAAAAGGTTCATGGAAACAAAGGGGAATTAATTACAGGAACAAAACGAAAACAAATTTCTTTTACTCTGCATAGGATACTCTCTTTCCATCACAATATGGTTTTATTATTGTTCCATTGGTACAATCAGGGAATCCTGTGTTTGTTACCCTAGCTGTACATTTATTTCCCTTGAAGACATTCTTTGCAGTCCTTCCTCTAAACCTCCCAAAACTACTCTCTCTCTATTTATGGCTCCACAATTTTATAGCGCCAATCCCTATTCCACCAGTGGACACTTTCCGGCCATGTCTGCCATGGACTACGTCCATTGCCTCTGACATGTATTTGTTGAGTCTCATGATCTCTGAATCCCCTCATGAACTGGGAAGTCAGGAGGTAGAATAAAAGTAGGATACGGGAAAGGAAGTCCAAATTAAAAATCATGGAATTTAATTGTACAATGTTAGCATGGTCACTCAGTGCTGTCTGAGCTTGGTGGTAGTGCTGAATTTAATTTTTGCTGTAATCTGTTGGCACCAGTGAGTCATTGTAAATGGTGGGGAATAAGGGAGGGCAATCTGGGTGGTAAGCTAGGAATGGTCACCAGTGGTGATGGTTCTTGACTCACTGGGACCTTACTAGCCAAACAAGTTGCAAGAGATAAAGAATGCCAACAGCGGTAACTTTCTGCTCAGTTTTCTCCTCCTTGCTCCCCACTGCCCTACTTCACTTGCACCTGCCTCTCCCATTGCATGCTTCCTACTTATATTTTCCCTTTTAAAGAATAGGGAGATGGCATCTTCTTTTACAGCGTTCTCTCTGGGTCCCCAGGAATTCTGATATTCTGGTTATGAATAACCCTTTATTTTGTTTTGTTTTTTCAAAACTAGAGACTTGGTGAATGACTGGTGGGAACTGTAGATAAACAGGCAGAAAAGGCTTAGTCAGCAACAGAAAAAAAAATTCAGGGTGCCAGTTGCACTACCCCATACCTCACCCTTTCACTCCCCGGTACTTCAAATCACACACAACTCATCAGTGTGTGTTAGAGAGGATAGCCTGTTCTATCTAGGTAGCTGCCATCTTTAGGCAACAGACTTTGGTATTCATAAGCAGCCTGGCAGAAAAGAACAACACTGCCAAGGAAAAAAAAGTCTGAAATGTGTAACATGCAACATAATGTTTCACATCTGAACGGTATGGTTAGAATTGATGATAACATTCTGTGTAATGCAGTGGTGAGCAACCTGTGGCCTGTGGCTCCCCACCCATATGCCCTTCTCCCCCACATGCCTCTCATGCACCAGAGCCCTACACTTCCAAAGCCACCCACTCCCTCCCAGCACTTTCAGAGCACTACAAATAACCTGATACATCCTCAATCCCCACTCCTACTCTTCCAAGCCGTGTCTACACGTGCACGCTACTTCGAAATAGCGGCACTAACTTCGACGTTAGGCGGCGAGACGTCGAAGTCGCTAACCCCATGAGGGGATAGGAATAGCGCCCTACTTCGACGTTCAACGTCGAAGTAGGGACCGTGTAGTCGTTGCGTGTCCCGCAACTTCGAAATAGCGGGGTCCGCCATGGCGACCATCAGCTGAGGGGTTGAGAGACGCTCTCTCTCGAGCCCCTGCGGGGCTCTATGGTCACCATGGGCAGCAGCCCTTAGCCCAGGGTTTCTGGCTGCTGCTGCGGCAGCTGGGGATCCATGCTGCAAGTACAGGGTCTGCAACCAGTTGTCAGCTCTGTGTATCTTGTGTTGTTTAGTGCAACTGTGTCTGGGAGGGGCCCTTAAAGGGAGCGGCTTGCTGTTGAGTCCGCCCTGTGACCCTGTCTGCAGCTGTGCCTGGCACCCTTATTTCGATGTGTGCTACTTTGGCATGTAGATGTTCCCTCGCAGCGCTTATTTCGATGTGGTGCCGCGCAACGTCGAAGTTGAACATCGACGTTGCCAGCCCTGGAGGACGTGTAGACGTTACTCATCGAAATAGCCTATTTCGATGTTGCTACATCGAAATAAGCTATTTCGATGTAGGCTTCACGTGTAGACGTAGCCCCACTGTGCTCCCAGAAACGGAACACTGTAAACAGCTGATTCATGGAATTCCAGCTCTGGGAGAGAGAGGAAGGAGCAGGATGGAGTGCAAATCCAGGCAATTTTCGTGCTCCAAAAGTGTTGGGAGAGAGGGTGAGGAGCAGGTATTTGTGGGGCTCCAGTGCCCTGGTGCATGAGAGATGTGGAGAAGGGAGAACACAGGGGGTGGGGAACTGTGGGGCTAGAAGTCGAACTTCAGAAGGTCGCAGGCTGCTGCAACCCATTGAGATGAAGGAAGGGCACTCATTCAGCCCACCCACTATTCCTCGTTTTCCATTCCTGGTTTAACATCTACAGGAAAATATTTATTAGCCACGGGTAACTCTGTTAGCACTTCTCTCACAAAGCAATAGGGGTTTTTAAATCAGTTCTTGTAATCTGTTTTGAGTAAGAGTTCAAAAATTCAAAAGGAGTTTTATTTCTGTGTCAACTTGGACAGATAATCAGCACCTCATTGCTGGCCTGTCCAGAAAGAATCAGGCTCCTAAAGTGTTTCCAGCTGTACTAGGAAATATCTACAAAATTCCCTTACTGCATCTGATATACAATTCAGTATTTTTCTATAGCACTCTTTGTATAGTTTCACATTGCACAGATTAATTTACACATACAAATGCAGAGCCAATTTTATATTTGCAGTTATACTATACCACACTTGTAGCATGTGCAGATTTGGTGTCGGGGGAGAGGTAGGAGGATGAAATAATTAAGGTTAGGGATGGAGCAAGTTTTCATTTTTTTCATGAGAGGTGCAGCAGACCCCATGAAAAAGGGAGAATGCAATGTGCAGGTAGGTAGCAATCAAGGGAAAGGCAAAATGAGGGAATGGGAAATCCAACAGATAATTAAATTTTTACAACACCTAAATGTACTAAGCACTTTCCTATAGAACAGAGAATTGGTAGATTATCATCAGCACAGAAACCGTAGTACGGATGAATTTAGGCCTATTGAAAAGTACTGTCTAAATGGGGATAAAACAGACTAAGGCAAAAGGCTACATCCTGTTCCCTATCTCTTTTTAGGATGAAAGCCTTACTCTGTTGAAATTAATGGCAAAACTTACACTGACTTCAGAACCACCGTTCCCCTAAAATTTAAAAATAAAAAACAAACAACCAAGTACTGAGATCACTGACTTATGCTGCATCCACACTAGGACATAAATTTGAACTTAAGGCAGTTAGCTCGATACTACCACGTGACGATCTTCACTGTAAATATCATTAGCTCAATTTAGGGAACACTAATATTGAGATTAGAATAGCAGTTACCTGATGGGTATAGTATCAAGCTCGAATTCAGAAGTTTGATTAAGTGTGAGATCCTGGGGCTTGCAGCCACCACAGAGGGGGAAGTCTCCCCTGGTGGCTGATACTCACGGAGGACCACCTCAGCTGACTCCCCATTGAACACCCCCTCACTCGTAGCGCGGGACCACTGGAGCTTGCAGTCACCGGGGTGAAGTCTACCCTGGAGGCAAAGACAGTCGGTGGGACTACTTCAGCTACTTCAACATTCCAAGCAGCCCTGCAGCTGCAGACAACAGCACCCTGCACAACCTACCACAATATTTTCGGGAGCTTGCTGTCTATTGCAGACACCTGCTGGTTTTATATTTTTGTTATGAAATCTTTCCGCTAACTTCTCCTATCAGTCTTCATGCTTTGACCCCCTCAGAAGCCCAGGAGGAAGTGAGTGGGGGGGGCTAGCTGAGATTCCTGTTTGCATTATAAGTTCAGTGTAGGATATTTCACTGCCCTCACCCATGTTGGCAATGTCTGTGTAGTGTAGGGCAAAGTCAAAAATTCTTTTGTCCTAGACTTTTTCATTCTCTTTCTTCTAACTTCAGAATACAGTCCGGGCCCCTGTATTATTTTCAGGGACCACATGCAAAGATGGCAGGCGGGACACTCGGTGGATGGCCAGTTGAGAACACAGTCATTGCACAGAAGTCTTACAGTGCACCAGAAAGCCGAACACTCTCCCCTCAGCAACAATCATCTTTCTTTTCAGGGTCCCCTGTATTATTTTCAATAAAGTCAAAAATCTTTTTTCCTAGATTTTTCTCTTCTCTAACTTTGAGAATACAGTCAGAGTCCCTGTATTATTTGCAGGGATTGGATGGAATCATGGGAGAGGTGGACACTCAGGGGATGGCCAGATGAGAATTCAGCTACAGAAGAAAGACATTTCTGTAAACTTTTTTGCCATCTCAGCAGATGCCCTATTTTTTCTTCCTTTCAACAGGAAAAATGGACGTTTGCCTGGCACGGGAGAGGAATGAGGAAAATGCAACATGGGAAGATGATGTCAAAGACCACTGAGCATACCCAGAATGCTACGGGGATGAGGGAACTGTGGGATATATTCCCACAATGCATTACTGCAACAGTTGATGTTTGCCAATTTGAGTGTGGCAACAATGAGTTGAATTTGTGAGGAGCATGTGGAAGGTAAGGATGGTCAAATTCGAACTTACTAATTCCAGAATTACAAAATCGATATTAATGAAGTCGAATTTATCTCATAGTGTAGATGTAGCCTTAGTAATACTTTTGAAACTTCCTTTTTCATCTACAGTTGGTGTAACATAGCTTACACCTACATAATCAGCATTGCTTTAGGTAGCTCAGTTTAGTGCTTCTGAATATTAAGCTGTAAGAATACAGTAGAATTTCAGAGTTACAAATAGCTTGGGAAAATGGACTGTAAGGCTGAAATGTTTGTAGCTCTGCACAAAACATTATGGTGGTTCTGTCAAAAGTATACAGTTCAATACTGACTTAACACAGCGTTGAAACTTTACTACCCAGAGGAAGAATGCTGCTCCCCCTTTTTATAGTTAGTAGTTTACACTTAATGCAGTACTGTACTTGCTTTCTTTGTTTCTGCTGTTGCCTGACTGCATATTTCCAGTTCTAAGTGAGATGTGTGGTTGACTGATCATAATTGTGAGGTTCTAGTATATGGGATTTTCCATGCCACTTCAAATTACTACTCTGATTCAGACATGCAGCATCCAGGGTAATGTTGCTTCAAAACCAATAATGCATTAAGCCAACTATGTAACGCTGTATGTTCTTGATGCCCACACATCTGTTTTAACTAGATGCAGGGTATCTGATTAGCTTTATTACAATTTTTTGCACACCTACAAATATTGTTACAGGCCATAAATTAACAATATAGAAATGACAAAAGTCTATGATGACAGTGAATTGTGTTGAGAATTAACCACAGCACTCTATCATGCTATGTCCTGAGGAGTTATCTGAGACACCGATAATGTAGCTTGGACAAGCCAGGGGTATTCATAAAATCAGCAGCTAACAAGTAGAATGGATTGACTCAATAGCATCTATATACCATCAGGCTATGGTTACATTGACCCAAACTGTGGACAGCAATATGTAAATGGACAGTCCCGAAAATGCACAGTTGCTCATTTGCATATTCACTTGCCAGCAGAGGCTTCTGCTGGCAGAAGAAAAGCTGTGTAAATGTGGTTGTGCCAGCAAAGCCTGCCCCACCCTGCCCCGGCAGCAGGCTCACATGCCTGATTTATTTCCAGTCATAAAAGGCTGCCAGCAAAGGGAGGTTCTCACTGGCAGAATCACATTTATGCTGCTTTTTTCTGCCAGCAGCAGCCTCTGTCAGCAAGCATATATGCAAATGAGCATACGTTTGCATTTTTGAGACTGCCCAATGGCATACTGCTGCTGGCAATTTGGGTCAGTGTAACCGTAGCCCTTGTGTGTGTAAACTGCATAGTGATGAGCTAATACAACATTTAGATTGTCACTGAGCCAATGTAATATGTAGAGCAACAAAGGGTCCTGTGGCACTTTATAGACTAACAGAAAAGTTTAGAGCATGAGCTTTCGTGAGTTAACTCACTTCTTCAGATGCTGGACCAGCATCTGAAGAAGTGAGTTAACTCACGAAAGCTCATGCTCTAAACTTTTCTGTTAGTCTATAAAGTGCCACAGTACCCTTCGTTGCTCTACAGATCCAGACTAACACGGCTACCCCTCTGATACTTGACAAAATGTAATATGTGTGTGTGTTTGTCTGTCTATATTTTGTAATCAGTCATGCAAATGCAAGAATTTCAAATCTTTCCATTCACTAAGAAATTTTAAAATTAGCAAATTTAAGATGGTGGTCTCCAAAGATTTACCAGTATCACCCTGGTGACCATAACATCTGTAATACAGTTCTAGTTGGACAGGAATTTCTCTTGTAATTTAAACCCCTTTGAACAAGCAATTGATGCTATTACTCTTGAATATCAGCTTGATGCAACATCAAATCCAATTTCCCTACCCAATTGTCCCATAATGCTTAATATAATTTGAGATTAAGAGATAAAATGTATGTCTGAATGACTTTCACATAATTAAGTTAAACAAAACAATGAAAAGATTAACTATATCTGTTCCCATAAGCCCTTAAAGCTGTATGTTACAGATTACTCACAGTAACATCATATACAAAGCACATAGGACTCAATAAATAACTACCATATGTCTGTATTGACAATATTGCTTTTATCTAATTGGTTGGTATCACCTCAGGCATTGAGAGTGTACTGTGCACAAAGAAATGAATACATGCAATCAATTCTGTTGCCTATTCTGTGTGTACAGAAACTAAAATATTCTTTGTTCTCAAGATAAAAAGATAATTTTTATTCTCAGAAGAGAACACAGCTGTTCCCTCCCCTTCCCCCACCAAGACACGGTATGTGTAAAGGACCAGAAATAGGTTTTTTTATAATTTTCTTGCCAATTCCAACATCAGCAATCCATCTAATGAAAGATTTCTTAACACAATACTATTCTCATAAATATAACAGAATTTTTTTAGAAGAGTCAGCAAAGATCTATTTAGACCAAACATTGCTCACAATAAATCAAAGATGACAAAGGAACAGTATTATAATTACATGTGTCTGAATGAATATTTAGGAGTAGTTATTAAAAAGGTCTTTGAAAATGTTGTCCTAGGGTGCCTGTGAAAACAACAGTTACCTGTTTCCATAAATGGTTATTTTCAAGCTGTTTTGCTCAGGTTCATTCAATTTAGGTTTGTGTGTTTGCCAAGTGCACCAGTGACGGAAGTTTTTTCCCTTCACAGTATCCCCAGAGGACTGGCTCTGGCATCCTCTGGAGTGGCATGTACATGTTGCAGTATATAGGGCACTGGCTCCTCCGACTTTCTTGCTGGAGACTCCAACAGTGGGGAAGGAGTGTGTGAAATTGAATGGATATGAGCAACACATCTTGGCCCCCCTAAGGAGTTTATTTCTGAGGTTCTACTGCACTCCTATAGTTTAATATTTAGAAAAAACAGTTACTCACCATTGTAACTGTTGTTCTTTGAGATGTGTTGCTGATATCTATTTGAGTTAGGTGCATGCCCATGCATGCCTTTCAGAAAGTTTTTCCCTAGCTGTTATTCATCCTGGGTCAGCTGTGGAGCCCCCTGGAGTGGCACCAGTGTGGAGCTATATGTATGACCTGCCAACTCAACCCCCGTCCTGTTCCTTCTTGCCAGCTAATCCAACAGTGAGGAAGGAGGGTAGGTTTCTAAGACATTTGAGCAACACATCACAAAGAACAACTGTTACAACAGTGAGTAACCATTTCTTCTTCTTCAAGTCCTTGCTCATATCTGTTCGAGTCAGGTGACTCTCAAGCCAAAACCAGGTGGAAGGGTTGGAGTCAATAAGTGGCTGACTCAAGGACAGCTGCCCTGAAGGTTGTGTCCCATCTAAATTGCTGCACAATAGCATGGTGAGATGTAAAAGTGTGCACAGAGGACCATGTCACAGCTCAACAGATTTCCTTGAAAGGCACATGCAGCGGGAAGGCAGTTGAAGAGACTGGACCTCAGCATGTGCGGCAACAGGCATCAGGGAAACCTTAGTGAAATTGTAGCATGTTCATATACAGGAAGAGATACACTGCAATGAAACTGGAAACCTCTTCAAACGATCAGCAATGGACACAAAAAGCTGTGAGGTTTTGTGGAAGGGCTTGGTCCATCCAATGTAGAAGGCAAGCACCCACCTCACACCAAGAGAGTGAAGCTGATGCTTCCATTGGGAGATGTAACATTTTGGGTAGAAAACAGGAAGGAAAATGTCCTAGATAATATGGAAGCCAGAGACCACTTTCAGAAAGAAAGCTGGGTGAAGGTGGAGTTGGACCTCGTACTTACAGAACACCACGTACTGGGGCTCTGACGTGAGGCTCAGACACCCTTCTGGCAGATGTGATGGCCGCGCCTAGAAACTCACCTTCCAGGAGAGGTACAGAAGGCAACATGTGGCCAAAGGTTTGAAGGGGACAGGAGGAACCAAAAGCACTGGGAGTACCAAGTTAAGGCCCTAGGCTGGAACTAGATGGCAGACTGGTGCATGAAGACGGGCCATGCCCTTTAGAAAATACCTCACCATGGGGTGTACAAAAACAGATTGCTCACCCCTCCCCCCTTAAAATGGAAGGCTGAGATGGCCTCCAAGTGAACCCTGAAAGAAGAAGCAAGGCCTTGCTGCTTCAGGGAAATCAGGTTGTCTAGCACCTGTGGTACAGAGGTAGATATACGTACGAGGTCATGCTGATGACACCAGCAGGAGGAGTCCACTAAGTGAAGTACAAGTCCCGCATAGATGGCTTGCAGCTACTGAGGCAGACCAGCTGCACTGTCTCCAAATATACTGGGCCAAAAGAAATCTGATGCAGTTCAACAAGGAGAAGTGTAGAGTCCTGCACCAGGGGCAGAAGAATCCCAAGCATTGTTATAGGCTGGGAACCAACTGACTAAGCATCAGTACAGCAGAAAGGGACCGAGGGGTTATGGAGGATGAAAGGCTGGATATGAGTAAACAGTGTGCCGTTGTAGTCAAGAAGGCTAACAGCATACTAGGGTGCATTGGGAGGAGCATTTCGAGCAGATCTAGAAAAGTAGTTGTCCCCCGCTATTCAGCACTGGTGAGGCCACATCTGGAATATTGTGTCCAGTTTTGGGCCCCCTAGAATAAAAAGGATGTGGATGTGCTAGAGCAGGTTCAGTGGAGGGCAACAAAAATGATTAAGTGGCTGGAACACTAGACCTATGAGGATAGGCTGAGGGATTTGGGCTTGTTTAGTTTACAGAAGATAAGACTCATCCGTGATTTAATAGCAGGCTTCAACTTCCTGAAGGGGAGTGCTAAAGACGATGGTGAGAAACTGTTCCCAGTGGTGTCAGCTGTCAGAACAAGGAGTAATGGTCTGAAGTTAAAGAGGGAGAGGTGTAGGTTGGATATTAGGAAAAAATACTTCACCAGGAGGGTGGTGAAGCATTGGAATGCATTGCCTAGAGAGGTGGTGGATTCTCCATCCCTCAAGGCTTTTAAGTCCTGACTAGGATGACTTAGTGGGGGCTGATCCTGCTTGAAACAGGGGGCTGGACTAGATGACCTCCTGAGGTCCCTTCCAGCCCTATGATTCTATGTTGCTCAACTGGGTTCAACCACGAAGCCACTGTGCCATGAAGTGAAGAGACCAAAGGTCTGTGTGGCAGAGGTGGCTGTGGTTCTGCTTGATGAAGTCTGGAAGCAAGGGAAGTCAAATGGGTGGAAGTACGGAGAGCTCCATTAGCATGGGGTACCAGTGCTGATGAGCCCAAGCCAGGGCTATTAGGATAATATCCACCCTGTTCCTGCAAACCTTGAGGAGCACCTTATGCATAAGGGAATATGGAGGGAAGGCACAATGCAGCCCTGGGGTCCATGGAATGAGGAACATGTCCACTAAGGAACTGGCGCTGAGGCTCCGGAAGGAACAGAACTGAGGACACTTGCACTTGCTCCAGGATGTGAAGAGGACCAGCTGAGGACAGCCTCACTTTTGAAAGACAGCGTAAGGTTGTCCATGTGGATTGACCACTTGTGCGAGATCTGCGCAGGGAATGGAATGGAAATGCCAAGGAGACAAAGTCCAGCACACTGTGAAAGGTGGAAACGGAGAACCCGAGCTGCCAGAATCCTGGCAAGTGTAGCTGGACTAGAGTGAAGTGCAGGACTTGTTTCTGTAGCAGGAATGGTGCCAAGGCATGTCCAAGCCTGCCGCTGGACAGGGCCTAGGCGAGTGGATTCTGGAGCCCGAAACAGAATGTCGTTGAGACAGTAGTGGGCCTGGCGAGACAGGCTGCTGAGTATCACTGCAGACGGCACTGCCTACAATGGAGACCCTGGAACATGAGCAGCCATGTGTCAAGTGGGATGGAGATCAATACCATGAGTGCAACCAATGCCCTGAGTCAGATCGATGTTGCTGCTAAAGGCTGGGTGGGGACTCAGAGTGGGGCCGGGACTCCCAGCGGCCAGGCACTTGTGACTGAGCGGGCACAGACAAGACAGCAGTCTTACCCCTGGAGATGCTGTGGAGGGACAGAGGACTCAGTCTGTGCCGAGGAGCTCATAATTTTGATAAGTCACCATGCCTCCTGGTATGTGTCAAGTGTAAACAAAGGGTTAACAGGCACTGGGTCACATCTGGGTGAAGACAGGAGGATTGCGCTCAGTGTGCATGATACCGGCACATCAGGATCACAAGCCCCAGGAGCATGTGGTGCTGTGCGCGCCAAACGTGCCTAGGTCAACAGAACTAGTGCTGATGATTTAGGCATCTCAGGGATGCAAACAAGAAAGAGAGAGAGAGAGACAGAGAGACAGAGACAGAGAGGTGCCGCACTGGAGCCTTCAGGGAAGGCTGATGCCAAGACAAGCCCTTTTTCATTGCGGGTCCCAGAGTAGAGGATGATGCTGTGCACACCAAAGCCGGGGTGCGAAGCTCTGCCATGGGGGGTATGAAGTGCTGACTCCATGAGAAACTGATGGAACCAAAGTCATGCTCCTTTTGAGTCCAGGGCTTGAAACCCCTGCAGATACAGCACTTATCTGGTTGACGAGCTTCACCCAAGCAACGAAGACAGGAGTCGTGAGGGGCATTAGCTGGCATGGACTTTATGCAGGAGCAGCACTTCTTAAAGCCCTGGGACATTTTCATGCCACAAGTCCTTGTAGGGGAGATGGAAGGAGAAGAAAAAAACTTCCCTACCTGCTGATTGCCTTAACTAACTGAAAATAATGCTATATTAAAGACCTATTTACAACTATTTATACAAGAAAGAGCTCGGGAGTCATGGGCCATTTCTACACAGGCGACTTCCTTCAGAAGTGGCATGCTAATACACGGAGCCAAAGATGCTAATGAGGCGCAGATGCAAGTTCCCCGCACCTCATTAGCATAATGTCATGTGATTTGGAGTCCAGAATACTGTTCTTCCAGACTCCAAAACACCGTGTAGAAGTGCGGCCCCTTCTTCCCAAAAATTTTCAGGAAGAAGGGGCCTCCAGAAGAAGGACTTCCTTCCAGAAGCCCCCCCAGGATCGCACTTCTACACGGCATTTTGGAGTCCGGAAGAATGGTCTTCTGGACTCCAAATCACGTGATGTTATGCTAATGAGGTGCAGGGAACTTGCATCTGCACCTCATTAGCATCTTTCGCTCCGTGTATTAGCATGCCACTTCTGAAGGAAGTCTCCTGTGTAGAAACAGCCATGGTGTAGAAACGAGCACTTAGCCACAGTTGCACCAGCCTCAGGGGTAGTAAGAAGGAACTGGAGGGGAGTCAGGTTGACAGGGTCATATATAGGGCCCTACAGTCGACCCAATGGGTAGCAGCTACAGAAAACTTTCTAATAGTCATGCATGCATACACAACTAACTTGAACAGATATGAGCAAGCTCTCGAAGAAGTAGCACAAAACTGAGCACTAAATGTGGAAACAGGGAACTACCTTGTCTTCTTCAAGCGCCTGCTTATGCCCATGCAAGTTAGAGGAGACCAAGGCAGGTAGGAATTTATGGACATGCAGATTGCAACACAGCTCTTCCAAACGCAGCGTCTTCTCTGGCCTGCTGAGCAGCAGCATAATGGTTCATGAACACGCATACCAATGACCACATAGCAGCCTTACAGGTGTCTCAGAGCAGAATGTGAGCCAGGAAGGCTGTCAAAGAGGCCTGTGCCCTCACCAAGTGTATCCTCATGATTGGTGATGATAGGACTCCTGCCAGCTCTTAACAAGCACTATGCACTCTGAAATCCTCAGCACAAAGACTGGGAGACTCTTCATGCTGTGAGCCAATGATATGAAGTACTGGAACAACTTGTGGAAAGGCTTCATTCAGTCCAAACAGGCCATGTAAGTGCCTGTTTTCTTCACTGATCTTTTGAGGCTTAGGACAGAAGACCAGTAGAAAGCTATCCTGGTTCACGTGGAAAGTAGAGGTCAGCTCGGGAAGGCAGAACAGCTCAAACATATCCTTTATCTTTATGGAATACTGTATAAGGCAGTTCTGAAGTTACGGCATGTAACTCAGAGACTTGACACACTGAAGACCCCACAACCAGAAAAGCTACATTCTATAATAGGTGCAACAAAAAGCATGAGGCTACAGGTGGAGCGACGGGAGCCTGGGATATACCAGCCAGCTGTGATCCTGAGCCAGAAGAGATGGACACTTTGGCAAGGGCCACATGAGGAGCACCATCAAGCTCAGTGGTATGCTGGTCCTGTTTTGGTGTGACCATGTGGGGGTGATCAGGGTGACCTGAGATTAATCTTGTCTGACCTTGAGCAGGATCTCATTGATGAGTGGGATTAGCAGGAACACATACTATTCAGGGCAGGAGAAAGGTATGCAAAAGGGAACCTTTAACCAGGGCCCACATGGAACAGGATTTGTGATACTTCCTGTTCAGCCTCAGAGTAACCAGGTCCATTTGTGGAGTTCTCCACCCCTGGAAGGATGTGGAAACCACATCCATGTAGAGTGTCCACTGTGGTGAGGTGAAAAACCTCTGCTCAATTGATCTGCCATTGTGTTCCTGGTCCCCATGAGATGATGTGCTTCCAGATAGATTCCATGGTCAATGCAAAAGTCCCAAAGAGAGAGTGCCTCATGGCAGACAGCTGAGGAGAGAGCTACCCCTTGCCTGGTGATATAGAACATTGAGGCTGTGTTGTCCACCAGAATGCTGACCAGTTTGCCTGACAGACAAGGAAGGAAGACTGTGCATGTCTTGCAGACTGCCTAGAACTCCTTCAAGTTTATATGGTGCACCATCTTCTTCGTGGCCCATATACCTTGAGCCTGAAGATCACTGAGTTTGGCCCCTCAAATAGAAATCCAAGCATCCAAGACCAACTTGATCGAATGGGGAGTGTTGTGAAATGGGACACCTGTGAGCAGACTGTTGGGCTTACATCACTAACTGAGGTAAATACCATCACCAGGACAGATGGTGTCTGGGCTAAGAGTAGACCATTGCCAACTATTGTTGCACTCCACCATGTGTCCCAGAAAGCAGAGGCACATCGTGGCACAGTTGGGTGAATACTGAGACTTCCACAATGAGCTTTTAGTTGAAGGAATGCCCTGGCTGAGGCCGAGTCAAGCACTGCTCCAAAGAGCTCTATCCTCTGCATCAGAACAAATGTGGATTTCGTGTCATTCACCAATAGGCCAAGATGATGATATCTGATGTCCACTTGAATTTTGGATCTGGAACTACTAGGGCTATGTCTGGATGCTCTGCTGCCAGAGGCACCACTGACATGCATTTGGTGAATACCCATGAGGACACAGGTAGGACAAATGGGAGAACCACAAACGAATAATGGGTTGATACCTACTACAAAACAGAGGAAGCATTTGTGCCTCTTGAAGATAATGTGGAAGTATGTGTCCTTGAGAATGCCGGTGGAGTACCAGTATACAGATCCAGGGTGCAGGATGATGGAGGCCAGTGAAACCATGCAGAACTTCAGTGTCAGCTGCAGGAGCTCAGTTCCAAGAATCATCACTAGTGGAAAGCAGAAACTGAAGGTAGTAGTGGGGGGAAGCTGGTGGTGCTGTACACACCACAGCACGTATGCATGAACCACTCCATATGGATACTGGATAGTACAGAGGGGAAAACCATTGGTGCATATGGTGAGCACATACACCTAAGTTGCATGGACATAAAAAGCACCCAAAAAAGAACACCAATTCCTTTAGAAGACCACATGGGATCCAGTTTAATGTACCATGTCTTGTTCTGTCATTTCAGTGGAAAAGCAAACAGCCTACAACTAATTTCATTTTAATCTTTTTTCTCTAACAGATATGCAAATCAAGATATACAGATAAAGAAAGAAGTTGTCAAAGGTTCAATTTAATTTCAAGATATTTGCCAGTCTAACTATGTATATATAAAGAAAATCCCCACAGTTTCAAAATAATGTTGCAGGCTTATAGCCAAGAGGTTTCCATTGTCACCAAAGTGAACTGTAAATTATAATGAAGTATCACCAATAAGACAACACATGAGGTAGCATGAACATTACTATAATGCAAAGTACTTCATATTAAATGATGTGTGTAAGACTGGCATAATAATAGCCCGTTCCTTGAAGGGCTGGAAGCTTGGGGCCTGGTCAATTATCAGCCCCACTGAAATGGTAGTGAGTGATTATAAAAGCCAGCAAGTGGCTCAGTTGAGGGAGAGCCACAAAGGAAACCTGTAGGTAGGGGTAAGGTCCCGAAGTAGCCCCTGAGGAAGGAAGGCAGGCAGATCTCCACATGGTAAGTCCTGGGACCTGTGGCTGGATAGGAAGTTCCAGTTGATAGGCTCTATTTTGCTTTTCTGAGTTTGTGGCCATTCAGAAAATAAACGGATCCCAAAGTCAAGGTCTAAAGACTAATATGGCATGGCTGATAATGCCCCAGAATGGTGATGACACCTGCATAGTATAGCTGGTTTTTGAAAGTATGTAGTGCCTAAGATTCTAGATGGATATTGGTAAATAAAACAATATCAAAGACCGGGATGTAGAAGAGCTTCACCGGCTGGTCTTGATCACTCTAATAGCATACATGCTACAGGGAACCCTTCATTTTAACATGAAGGAACGTAAAAATGGCCACGCTTTAACATGCATTGAGCAGTCTGTAATCAAGAGCACTTTCTAAAGTCAGGTATGTGGTATGCCATGTTTGGTTCTTAATCTCAAATAGTAAAAATTAATGTCACTGAAGAGGCAAAGGTTGCTTTGGAGGCACAGTTGAAAGGTTGGTTGGAAGGGCACGAACTGCTATTACAAGTGTAGTCTCTAACAGGATAGGGGAAAGATCATAAAAGAGAATGAGGAAACCATCCCCACAGGCAACTGAAAAACAGAGCCGAAGATGAAGTTTTATTATTTCAAAACAAAGATCGGCAATTGAAGATTGAAGAGTGATATTTCACCCTTTCTTTGAGGCTGGGGGAAAGTGATTTCTAGGCAGAATGTCAGTTCCCACATGTGAACATTCAATGAAGCAAAAATGTGATGTATGTAGGTATTTATTTCATTTTTTATTCATGCAGTTCTAATTTGTAGTATGGAGTTAGCAACACCCAGCTTTGTGTTCCACTTCCATATGCCACACAGAATACAATACTCTTAACAAGAAGCACTCCAGATAGCTTGAATATACTATTCAGCCACAATTTATGTAGCTTGTACATTTAAGAGACTTAGCTATAATAAACTATGTAGGAACCTTAGCTGTAGAATAAGCTAATGCTGCTCCTCACAGTAGTTGGCAGAAACCCTGAAAGGGAAAAGTCCCAGTAATGCATGCAATTCATAAATCCCCATTGTGGTGCAGGAGCACTAGCTGGCACTGGGAGGTATACACTGTATCAAGTACAATAAGTACAATACGCAAGCTCTTATGCAGTGCTTTGGATCAGTAGATCTCAAAGCATTTTACAAAAGAGGCCAGAATCATTATTACCAGTTTCCAGACACAAAAATGAACGCACAGTCAATAGAGGTGACTTTCACACGGTCATTCAGCAGGCCAATAGCAAAGCCAGAAACAAAACACCAGTGTCCCAAATCTTTGTTCAGTGCTCTGTCCACTAGACCTCAGCACCTCCTGTTACATAACACCCCTTCTTCCACTGCTCCACAAGCACTAGAGGATAGCTTGAGGGAAGAAGCTACTTCACAAGGACTTAAAGCTGTGCGATGGGGACTGAGAACACCGACTGGCCTACTGAAGCCCTGTTCAAACTTTGGGAGGACTCCGAGGAAGTATAATGCTGTCAGCACTCTTGCATGAGGGACACTACCGGAAGTATTCTGTAATAGCCTGTGTGCAGCAGTGTGTTTATTGCTTGAGTCCTAGAAGTTGCATGTTAAATAGAGACTTTGCTCAGTTAAGTCCTTTTAAAAGGCGGGAATTTCTTCCAGTGACCTTTTGGTTTCACCCCATTCACAGCACTATCAGCATATTCAAAGGACTTCAGCTTGCTTCAGTCTGAAAAAAGGCAAAGACAAGAAACAGAAACAAAATTTCTGAGGGGAGAAAAAAGTGTTTATAGAATTAGAAGACCAATGAGGGCAATTATAAAGCAATTGAGAGTGATAAGGTACAGGCCCAGATGAACTTCTAAGAATAGTAAAGACAGTAGCAAGCTACTTAAAATACCTCTGTAAATATGAGTGTATTTGATGACTAGTAGTGGGTTATTATTTATTTCCATACTATCCAAATCATGTTAGATGCTTTATAAACAGAAACACAAGATCCTTGCTCCATGCTCTTTACACAAATTTAACAGAAACATAGAAATGAAGGATGGGGGACAGAATGCAACAAAAGCAAAGTGAATGAACAGTCAGCTGTAGCACCTCTTTCATTGCTGCCAGGATCTGGCTTACAGTTTAGAAGACTAACTTTAAATATTTCATTGACAGGAACTCCAAGGAATTTTAGGACTTTTGAAAAAAGTGTGTTTTAATGAGGGAAGGACAGGGTCATGCTAGACAGTGAGAGGGAAGAGTTTCAGATGCTGAAAGCATCAGGAGTTGAGTCAGAGGACAAAAATGAAGCAGTCAGTTGTGAAGTTTTTGCCCATTCTTTTGTGCCACAAAAATAGCTGATAGACCAGGAGACTTAAGTTGAGCCACACAACAGTATTCTATACACTTTTCTTTGGTGTCCATCTACTTTCTAGGCACGCTTTGAGTTGATTCCACAGCCGAAACACTTTTACGGCATCTTTTTAATATTTTGGTAGTTCTCAAGACTAAAAGTATTTGTGTAATATACTGTTCAGTTATGTTCCTTCTCTCGATTGAGGTGAATGAAAAAACATCTCCAAGATAGGCCTTCAAGATTAACGTCATGTATACATGTTACTCTGCATATCTTATTAAAAGCTTTTCTACAGACCTACACCCAAAAAAAATTGTGCACTTATACAAGAGTGGCAGTAAATATGCAAACATAACAGCATCTGTTAAAGAACTTATTCAAGACAAAAAAAATCCTTTATGGAAGTCACCGACTCAATAAGCATACAAGATTATCTCTGCCAATTACCAATATTTATGTAGCTATTTTAGATCACATGGAAAAATTAAGGAATCCATGCCAAAACCTAAATAAGAGACTAATCTATAAAGTCAGCAAGTCGGGTATAAGAATTTATTTTTGTTTTAAGAAAAAGAAAGGTAGGAAACTTATACGACGCCAAACACAACTGTGAGTGTAAATATGTGGGTTGAACCAATGGCATTTCTCTCCTTGCTGTTCCTTCATCCTGCCATAAGATTACTATAGTCTGGCACCTCCACCCTGCTAGTTAGGAAAAGCTGTACTACGTCAGTTCAAGTGAAACACTTGACACAGATGGGCTATCTGTTGTGTCTTCTATGACCACCACTTGCAATTTCACATATTTCTGTTCTTCTTGTGTGCTAATATTACATGATCTCATGAGGCAAACAGGCTCAGGAGAGCTAAGTACTGGATAATAAAAGAATGATAATATATTTTCCACATCTGTTATACCTATGATACTATAACACACTGGTTGAAAAACAATGGTCCATAAACCACCAGTATGCAGAATTGTAGGTCACATGGTTCTAGCTCCACCTCCTATTGCTTTCAAACGATGAAATAGTGTGAAAGTTTAGCTATCCAGACATAATTTTCCTAATTACCTTCCCGGAATGATACTTGCCACGTAGATGTTTTAGAGCTGAGAACTGGAATGGGAAATATTTTGCAAGGCTCAGAATAGGAAAGAGAATGCTCCATGAGGCAGATTCTCTAAATGCTGATTCCCATGGTGGAAAACTTTGAGAATCTCTGCTGCTAACAAATCCATGGCCATCCTAAAACATCATGTTGCATATCCTGTCTTCTTGGAACTTTGTGATGTCAGTGGACTTAGAATTTAGATGCTCCTTTTCCACAACAACAATTCCCTATTTGAGTAAATGCAGGACAGGTGTTACGATTGCATAACATGCAATGTATGGTCAAACAATTCTGGATGGAACAAGAATTAAACAGTGAGATCTTCTGTGCATCTGTGTGGTGCGTGCATAATAATTTTATGCACACAGAAGTACATAAATTGTGTAAGATGAAAATTAATTTAAATTTTGTAGTCTAAAGCACATTGACCAAAGGCCTCTTTGTAAAACAGACAAAACATATGAGCACAATAAGCAGTCGAAAAATGTACTGTGAGATATTTGTGATGTATTATGAGTTCACAAGAAATACAAAAAAAATCCTGTATTAAAGAAATAATTTCCTGTAGCAACTGAACTATGGAAACATAGAAAAGCTGTATTTTTTATTAGCTGGGACTTCAAGAAGCAGCTATTTGTATGTGATCAAATAAGTAGAAGGTGGTCATTTGGGTTGCAAGCATTTTAAACATTTTGGTGTGGTAATCTTTCATTAGTCTGAAAGTACTTTTGTGTTTGCATCAGAAAATCTGTTAGCAGCTGCCCTCAGAGACAAACATCTGCATCATCATCACAGCTGTCAGAATAATCCCCTACCATGCAGCAACACTGTCATTCTGCCTTATGCATCACAGAGGATAACTCATTAAAAAAACCAAACCTGTAAATGAACTAAACTTCATTTACCTTCCTAAGGAGATATGACAGTTTTAATTACAGAATGTAAGAGAGGAATACAGGAAAATGTAAAAGCTAACATTTGTAATATGAACATATTTTATTAAAACATTTCTTTCAGTGGGGACAGAAAAAAAGAAATTAGGTCAGATTTACCAAAATGAAAAATGTTGTTAATCTTGATATGTTATTAAATCATCCTTAGGCAATGAAAAAAACCCCCTGATTTGGGGTTGAAATACCCTCCAAAAATAACTGAAATTTAAACAATATAAGGGGAAAAGCTTGAAGTTAGGATGCCACATTTTCTAGATGTTCCAATTACAGCTTAAAATTTGTTTTGTTCCAGAAGATGTTGTTTTCTGGGTTTTCGTTAGTATTTGACAGATATTTGGATACTACAGTGATGGTGTCATATTAGTACTTATCTTGGACTTCAAGATATCTGATGAACTGTCCATTAATTTTTATCAATACCATCAGGTGCTACATTTTGGTTTTCATGTCAATCTCTCTTTAACTGCTAGTATCCTTTTCCATCTGCCTTTACAACTCTTGCTGCAGTTACAATTACATATACTCTACAAAACTAGCAGCTGAAACAGACCTGGTTGGATAAGCATCTTGCTCTGCTTTCAGAACTAATTTTTGTGTACGCTGGAATGTGTGGGGAGGACTGGGACAAAGCACATCTTACATTTTGGGCTTTTGTGCAAGGGCTTCATGCAGTCTTGGTTCTTGAATTCCTGCCATGTGAGGACTGTGACTATCTTGTGCTGAAAGCCACAGTGAATGACCCCAAGGGTGTAGGATGAAGAGGGGCCCTGGTCTCACTCCCTTCTGTGCTGACCACAAGAGCATAACAGATGCACATAGTGAGCCTGCTGTCATGTCTTCCACAGTGTGTGCTCTGACACATATTTGATGAGTCAGTCAGAATGCTCCTGGTACTGCTTCTAGGGCACAGTGTTTCTACACGCCCTTCCTTCCTTCCTGCAATGTGATTTCTGAAAAAGCCAGATTAGTGAACTGAACCTGATTTACATTCTAATAAGTAGAATAGAAATTAGACACTGAAAATGCCTATTAGGTTATTTTACTTATTTCCTTGTTCCTGAGACAGACTTCAAGAAGCAGTGAGCACTTTCCATGGGTGCTGTTGCTATTCAGCAGCTCCACAGATGTTTCAAGTTGGGCACTCAAAAATCCGTGGCTTTTTGGAAAATTCTGGCCTCAGTGTTTCTTTAGCTGCTTTTACTGCAATTACAGCAGCTGGAAATGAGAAAGGGAGCAACACCATGTGGTTAACCAGCTCCCAGTACACCACTTATCCACAGACCATAGCTGAGTTACCACATTTCTCAGCTCATTGCATGTTCTGGTTTGGAGGAATATCTGAACCTTCAATAACATACACACACCCTTCATTTTATCAGTGAGTCTGTATGGGCCACAGACCACAGCAGCACTACATTAAACCTAAACAGCTTTCTCAGTGCCTCACCAAAAACCAGCAGCTGGCTAAAGCTGCGTGTGTCATCCTATTATCTGAGTGCATTCCAAGCGCTGCTTCTACCTGGCTGGAAGGGAAGGGAGGCTATTTGTTTCTATATTTACGCAGGTGGGAAGCAAACAGACAACATGGGATTCATAGAGGTAAACAGATAAAGGCAAGCTTTGTCCCTCTCTGAGGGAGTAACCCAAAAGTACAGATCGAAAGACACGTCCCAAGAATTTCCTATAAGAATTTGGTGGGTGGGAACAGGGACTCTCTGGGGGCTGTAACAAGGCGGAATGCAGGTATGCAGGAAAACTGCACTGGTCCACTCCAGCAGACTGCCAGAATAAATATTTTTCTTACCTGTTCACCTGGCTGCAGACTTCTCTGATAATTAAGCCATAAGTTTGAGACGAACTACAGTCAAGGCTATTGTTAGCCTCCAGAGTTTTATATAATCAAATATGATAGTATGACACTAAACAAAAATGATAATGTACGGAAAGCAAATAGGTTGCTGATTTGCGTACCCAATGGTACATTAGAACAATCTTCCATGAAATAAGTAGCTGCAGAAAGCTCTGTACAAAATTAGCCAAATCAAATTAGAATAGTTATTAGAATTCTAACAATTATGCAGCAGCAACCTAGCCAAACAGTGACATGAGAGAAACAAAGCATTATTTGACTGTTGGGTCTTTGTAGGCTATTTTTGGAATGTTGATTTTTTTTCTGGGGCACCGCTTAGCAAGTCAAGCACAACTGCATGTAGTTACATAGCCAGCAGCCATCCTCAGCAATTGATCTTTAATCATATTTCTCAATGGCTGCAATCAGAACTCACCACTGAAGCCCAGGAGAAGTACTCTGTAAAGATCAATGGTATTTCATGGCCCAGATTCTGCAATATTACATCTGTGATATCAATGCATTTAGCTCTAAGCTGCTTTCAAAAAAAAGTGACAATGGCAGCTGTTTTAAATCTCCTCTAGTGAAATCATGGGCACAGAGACATGAGAATGTCTCCATATAGTGCTTGGTCTGCCTTGTATGTTCAGGTATCATTGCCATTAATAGCTGCGTCTACAGGTGCACGCTACTTCGAAGTAGCGGCACCAACTTCGAAATAGCGCCCGTCGCGTCTACACGCGTCGGGCGCTATTTCGAAGTTAACTTCGACGTTAGGCGGCGAGACGTCGAAGTCGCTAACCTCATGAGATAGGAATAGCGCCCTACTTCGACGTTCAACGTCGAAGTAGGGACTGTGTAGACGATCCGCGTCCCGCAACGTCGAAATTGCTGGGTCCTCCATGGCGGCCATCAGCTGGGGGGGTTGAGAGATGCTGTCTCTCCAGCCCCTGCGGGGCTCTATGGTCACCGTGGGCAGCAGCCCTTAGCCCAGGGCTTCTGGCTGCTTCTGCGGCAGCTGGGGATCTATGCTGCAGGCACAGGGTCTGCAACCAGTTGTCGGCTCTGTGGATCTTGTGTTGTTTAGTGCAACTGTGTCTGGGAGGGGCCCTTTAAGGGAGCGGCTTGCTGTTGAGTCCGCCCTGTGACCCTGTCTGCAGCTGTGCCTGGCATCCCTATTTTGATGTGTGCTACTTTGACGTGTAGACGTTCCCTCGCTGAGCCTATTTCGATGTTGGGCTGAGCAACGTCGAAGTTGAACATCGACGTTGCTGGCCCTGGAGGACGTGTAGACGTTATTCATCGAAATAGACTATTTCGATGTTGGCTGCACGTGTAGACGTAGCCAATGAGAGCCATCTGCCTAGTGACAAAATAATCATTCCAAAACTTCACTGGGGCAATCCAGTGCTTTCACTCAACGAAGTAGGGATATATCACCTATGTTAGTAAGATGGC
This sequence comes from Carettochelys insculpta, assembly GCF_033958435.1. Classification (NCBI taxonomy): domain Eukaryota; kingdom Metazoa; phylum Chordata; order Testudines; family Carettochelyidae; genus Carettochelys; species Carettochelys insculpta. Next base: position 303,524,368 of record NC_134137.1, on the reverse strand, counting down.
AACATGAAAGTATTCTTTCCTTCATTGCCATACTTTGTTTGTCATTTGGTATAATTTCCAGTTAATATTCCTGGGAACTACAGGAAAAGAAATACAAGAAAAGACTGAATTTATACAAGAAACATGATCTCTGCTTATTTCAGCCTCCAATTATTCTAGTTTCTGAACTTTCTAAATGCCTGAAACACTATAGTTGGAAAGGGGGGACAGATAGGTTGTTCAGTGACCTACGACCAGTCACTCCTTGTTCTAATTTCTCAACATGTCCCAATAAATACTCAAAATTCCTCATCACAGACATAACCCTTTTGACCAAAGAAGGGAAGACAAAACTCACTGAAGAGCCTACTAGCACTAATGTTTAATTATTCCAAAGTCACCACTGAACATAATTAAGTAATGACATTTCCTGGAGGGACAAATATGATGTGTTGGTAGAATTACTGCTTCAGGTTGAACCTCTCTAGTCTGACCTCCTGGGTGCAGAACAAGAGAATCTGAAGACCACAGAGATCGATATTGTTTAGCAGCATTAACAACATCTCCACTGCTTACTGAGCCCTTAGAAAATGAAAAAGCAGTCCTATAGCACTTTAAAGACTAAAAAAATAATTTATTAGGTGAAGCTTTCATGGGACAGACTAGAAACTTCCAGATATGAAGCAGGTCTGTCCCACCAAAGCTGATCACCTAATAAATAATTTTGTTAGTCTTTAAAATGCTACGTGACTGCGTTTTTGTTTTGTTTTGTGAAGATACAGACTAACACATCTGCCTCTCTGTAACTATGGGCCCTTAGAAGACACTTACAGGTAAATTGCAACTAAATAACAGCATAGGACACTAAGAGCCAGGGCTGGTGGCTGTAAACAAACTTTATGGGACCTTGGGAAACTTGGCCACATCCATAAGTGGTTATCTGGCTAACTAAAATCATGCTAGACCACAGATGCTCCCAGACGAGAGAGTACCAGACTAAAGAGGTTCAATCTCTCTTTTATCACTTATTTCTGCATAGTGTTTTATTGAAAATCTTGATACCAAGCGCCTTTTGTCTAAAAAGTACCATGCTCCCCATATATAGAACTATATACATAAATAAGATCAGACACCTCTGAGTTTCACTCTTTATAGCTCTTATCATTATGAGATACATAAAAAAAAGCTAGAGAGGTTAAAGGGCAAGATTCAATTCTCACTAGAAGACTGATTCTGTACTCACTGACATCCACGGCGTTGTTGTTATGGATTCTAATGGGAACAGGATAGTGTAATTTTAAATTGGTGCAATTTTACACAAATCCGGAGGATTTTACTAATTTAACTGAGACTATAGCCAGGACCTGATCCAATATTCCAAAACCAAATATTAAATTGTAGAGTTAACATCCAATAAAAAGAACTTTTAACACAAAGGTGCAAATATAACTCTAGTCTAAGTATGTCAAAAAATCTCTGAACTTGGCCCTAAGTCTAGCTTTATACTGCTTCCAACAGCTCTTTGTTTGGAACAAATACTACATTAACAGTTTTAAAACTGTCACATTTGCCCTCTCTTTACCTGTTAAACATATGAACTGAAATTACAACATGACCTGCCAAGAACAGAACTTCACAAAGAATTTTGCAACCACAGAGGCTTATTTAAGAGATATAAAACCTCGTTTATACATGTTTTAGAAGTCAATTATGTTCTGGGGAACAATGTGGATGAATTAATATCTTTTATTAGACCAGTTTTTCCTGGTAAGACTCAAGCTTCTGCATTTACAGAGCACTTCTTTAGTAAGAGCTCTGTGTAAGCTCAAAAGCTTGTGTCTCTCATTAGCAGAAGATGGTTTAATAAAAGATATTACCTCACCCCACCTTGATTCACTATTATCCTGCGACCAACACGGCTAAAACAACACTTCATAAAATTACGTTCTGCACAGTTGCATACTGTATCTGGGACAATTCCCTTTTTAGTGTTGTAAAACTTCTCCTGCTAAATTAACAACATGTTCTGAGACTATGTCTAGTCTATAATTTTATTTGGTATATTTTAACATATAATGTAAGTGATAAATCTTGTGTGCCATATTCACGAGTAGCCTCATTAGCCATCAGTTGACTAATGGTCAAACTCTTCTACTTTTACTTGTGTTGAGTAGTGCAGTATCTTAATTTGCCTGGGTAGAGAGGACAGAACTGGAGTTTAAATTTGGGTTTTCATACTGAAGTTGAAAGACAGTTCCATCCTGAAAATTCTATCATCTTCATCTATCGGGTCTTCTCTCTGTGTGTATTCAAAGTAATATTTTTGTGACTTTGAGTACATTTGTACACACTTGGTTCTGTAGGGTTACAGGGAGAGAATAAGATTCTATCTCTGCTCATTTACCAGCTACAAAAGTGTTAATTAAATTTCTTCCTTCAGTGACTAAGGGGGATAAAAAGCAGTTACACCCATGTAACGTGGAACAGACTCTGAACATTGGGGGTGATCAGCTGTTACAGACCATAGAATTTGGCCTGCAGAATCTTTTATTTTAAATTGGTAGTCTGAGAGATTCAGTGGGCAGAAAGTGTGCAACTTAACTTTAAGAATCTGGGGCTGGCAGTGAGAGAGAGAGAGATAATATTATACTAGTAAACCACGCAAAAGTTGATCTTGGAATCCTTGAAACACAGAAGAACCTGCGAGGGCCTGATGATTTCACTTTAAATTTCTAAATACTGTAAAGAGCATTCTTATAAGAAAGTTAATATGGAAGAAGTGTGAGTTGAGTCTATACCCCATAACACTGCATTGTGTATACAGCTTTCTAAAAACAGATTCCAAATGTGAGAATTCCAAATCCTGAAAGCTAGAAATGAGATAAATAGGTGAAGAGACCCAGCCAGCTCCTTGGAAATTCTTTGCTGCTCAACAACACTGCACCCAACTTACACCACCTACCAAACCTTAGTGCTTCTACCTAAGGTTGACAAGGTGTATGAAGTATGAAAATTAAATTTTATTAAGGCATTATTAGCAATCTGCAGAAAAAGACCATAGAATAATATATTGACATACAGCAGTGTTGGGATTCTAGTGTTTAAATTCACTAAGACATAGAAATTATCATCCATTATTAATGAAGCAAAATCACGCTCACATGCCATATCCAGGAATAGTGACAGAATATGGGCTTGTTTAACACCTTGGGAAGGTGGCGATAAACATTTCTCACTCAACTCTCACCTAACATCCTGGTAATGAACCCAAGTTTTGATAATATATAAAGTTAAACCAAAAGTATTTCAAAAGCACTAGTGGGAGAGGAGGGGGAATCCTGGCCCCATTAAAGACACTAGGAGTTTTGCCACTGACTTCAACTTAGCACTTCACTAGTTTTATGATATTTTCTCCAGAAAGTATTCCAATCCACAGATAAAAAGCATACTTTAAATAAAAAAAGTCTTTATACTGGTCGTTCCTCAAAATACTGTTCCACCAGATAATCCCATACAGGTTGTGTCTACACGAGAGAGTTTTGACAACAAAAGGGGCCTTCTGTCAACATAACTCAGGGAGCATCTACACAAATAAAGTCTTCTGTCAACAGAATCTTGACACAACTCTGCATTTGTCTCAATGGAGTTATCCCTCGAAAATTTGAGGAATAACACTTCTGTTAAAAGAGTTCTGTCAACAGAAGTGCACTGTAGACACTTCTGTCGAGAGACAGGGCTGCTGGTTCACTGGGCAGCCATGTTTGCAGAGCTTCTTTTCAGCCATTCTGTTGACAGAAGGAAGGGCAGTCTGGCTGCTCTCTGTCGACCGAGCGGATTGCTCTGTCGGTCTCCTTTTGTGTGTAGATGCACTCTGTCAGCAGAGGTTTTGTCGACACAAGTCTATGCAGTCTTGCAAAAAACAGCATCAGATGATGGCCACCTATTTAGGCAGGAGTGTTGAAAGACACTGAAAGACAGTAGGACAATGCATATTTTAGCTTTGTTGGTTTATAAAATGGGTAGACTTTATAGCTTTCTCAATTCAATTATGCATGAGATTAATTAATGTAATAAATTCAGCCATTTCTTTGATAGAGGACCTTGTCAATCAAATTTTCTTTTAAATAAAACATTTCCACAGAAAACTGGTCCCAGAGTGATGAATTTTATTATCCTACGTTCAGTTATTTGGTGTGGTGGTAATGGGGCACTGACACTTATTATACATAGTTATTTAGCCAATACGTGAACAAAAGTTTCATTTTCAGATCCTTTTACTATACAGCTTCTTAATGGGCAACCTAACATTCCAGGAGAAATGAGGGTTTGCTGATATGTATTGTTATTTCTATTATCTTTCACCAAAAGGCAATGTGCCACATCTTTTGCTGCTTATTTTTTCATTCTCTTCATTCAACAATGTATTCTAACACCTTCTGTCTGAGGCTTACTGCCAGTAAAGTCTTGCAAAAGGCTGATTTTTTGGTTCACTATACATTTCACCCTCTCCCCCAAACAGTTTCACTGACAAAGTTATAATTTTTGGTGAACTGAAGTTAAAAGAAAATCATGTGAAACTAAATATATTTTTTCTGTCACCCAAATAAAAAAAAAAACTGAATTTTTTCCTGAGCTTTCTTAAACATCTTATTTTTTCATTAAATTGAACTAAATTAAAACATTACTTTGAATCAAAACTGAAATACTGTGTTTAAAAATGTCAAAAGAAAATTTTGTTTTTATTTCCCCCAGATTATTTACTTTATTTTCCTGAAACAACTTGGCAAATCTGATACAATTTGACAAGGTTGTCCTGGTCCTGAGTCCACAGTAGTCCCCAGCAACTGGCAGAAGCAACTGCAGGGGAGGTCCTGCCTTGCCTCTGCAGTCCCATCATCAAGCATGTGGGTGTAGTGCTTCATGGAATGTAGCTGTCAAATTCTAACAAGTCTCTGCTGAGCCCTGTTGACCTGAGATTTTTCAAGGGCTTGTAAAGTGGCCAAATTTGGGCATTTTTTTTCCCCTCATGGAAACAGGAAAAACACGTACCTGACAAAAAGGCAATTCTCTCTGATAAATTTCAAGGAATTCAAGTTCAAATATATGAAGATGCTAGAGTTTCTCAGGAAAATGGTTAGACTTTGTTAGCATGAGCAAAACAGGTTTTTCCCCCGTATCATTTGCAGAAATGAAGGAAACATTTCTGGTGAAACCTTCTGTAAACCTTCAGCCTGACACAGATACCCAGAATGGAAAACTTTAGCACAAACTAGTAATTTGGCACAATATAAGCAACTGAAAAGAGAGTTTTATAAAATATCCTACTACCTCCACGTTTAAAAGATTAATAGATTTGTGTTAATTTATTATACTTGAAAGTTTTCACTAGAAAGTCAGGATTTACATGAATAAAAAAGCTAATTTTACCTGAATTTCCTTTTTTAAGCAAAGATAATTAAAAAAGAAAAAAAAATTATTCTTCATGACAGCTGTTATTGACCTAACCACTTTCTTTAGAGTCAGTCTTAAGCTATGTCTAGATTACAGGGATTTGTCAACAGAAGCTTTAGTCGGAAGACATCTTCTGACAAAACTTCAGTCTACAGATCCACAGCCAAGCAGATCACAAGAGTGATCTGCTAGTTGACACAGAGTGACCGGACTGCCAGGATGCTCTATTGGCAAAAAAAATGCCATCTGGAAGCACAGCAGATACGGCTGCCTGGTGTCCCGAAAACCCTGTCTATCGACAGAGGGCCCCCCAGAACATCCAGACTAGCTTTCTGTCAACAGAGATCATGTTATTCCTTGTGGGTAGTGGGATACAGCCGCAGACAAAAGTGCTGCATTCTGCTGACTTACTGTCGAAAGAACGGTTTGGGAATCTGGACGCACTGTGGGTTTTGTCAGTGAACAAAACACTCTAGTATAGACATAGCCCCAGTTACTAGCATAAAACAGTAAAAGAAAAATCAGTTTAGTACAGGGTGACTTAACACAATAGCCTCTAAAACACCTTCTATGCCATTATAGATGATCCTGTTGTGTTCTACTTAGGTATTTTAGTTCACTGAACTGAAAGTGCATTACAGTCTAGCCCATTTGCCACCTTCCTATGCTCCCTTACCTGTTTCAAAAAGCTACATGTTTGCTGCTCTCAGGAATATTTTCTGCGGTTATATATAAATGTGCTAGCATTTGACTGGTTTTGTAAAGAGAGCAAAGCTCCCCTTCACAACTTGAGTGCCAAGCTGTGCTATAAAGAAAAACATAAATCTTCAGTGCTTCCTGCTGTCAACTGAGGAAACATTTAGCTGGTTAAATGAAAAAACTAGCCTGCATATCAGCATCTTAGAATAGACAGTGCTGTTATTTATGGTCTTGGAACAGTATTACCCTTCAAAATCTTTGAAACTGTGGGCTATTTAAGTGGGAACCACTCTCTGTTTCTTGCAATGCAGAGTATGTTCTGAAACATAAGGATGTGCTGCACCTTGCAGATAAACTAATGAACCTTCCCTTTTCTCTTCCTTCTAGCCATTCATGAAAAAAAAGAAAAAAAAATCACTATCAAAGCACTTCTTCTGCCTCCATATCGAAGAGTTCAGTCCTGCTACCATTGAAGTAAATGATAGAACTCCAATTGATTTTGCTGAAGGGGGATTACTGTTAGGCATTAAATAGATAAGCAAAAGGAGAAGTAAGAAGCTTGCCAGTTGCAAGTTGTAAACCGTTGTCGCTATAAGAATACTTCCTGCCACATCGGCCTGGCCTACAAACAAGCTATGTTTACACTGGAAACATCTGTTGACAGACATTTCTGTTGACAGATATTTTGATGGAAAATCTCTCCCAACAGTGTGCGGCCACACACTAAAGTGGATTGAAAGCTTAATCCTCTCTGTCAACAGAGAGTGGCCAGGCTGCTCAGCCCTCTCTCTACAGAATGGTGGACTGGAAGATCAGCAAGCAGGGCTGTCTGGTGAACCGGTAGCTCTGTCTGTTGACAGAAGGCCCCCCAGAGCATCCACACAGCTTTTTTGTCAACCGAATCTGTCAAAAAAGGCACTCTTCCTCATCTGGGAGACGCAGAAGGTTGCTGGCGAAAGTGCTGACTTTTGTCCACATGCTGTCAACAAAACACACTTTAAGTGTGGATACTCCACCAGTTTTGTTGACAAAACTCTCTAGTGTAGCCATAGCCATAATGTTTAGTAGAGAAATAATCTCAAATATGTTGGAATCCAATGGAACTGATTAGCTTTATTTGAATCTTCTGTCCAAGAAATTGCAAAAGCATTATCATTTACAGCTATGAAATTTGGTTCACATCACCCTTGTCTGTTTACAAAAGAGGGTTCCAAAAAGGTAGAGATCCCATAAAACAAAAATTTCTGAAACTGCCCGATCTATGGTCTTACTAGTGTGACCCCCAAACATATTTCACTGATTTAGAGACATCGTAGCTGCGTATGTGTGATGTTAGAGAGCCAGGAGAGATGACAGCACCTGGAGCTCCTTCCCCCTCTATGGACTGGTGTGGGGAAAAGCCACAGTTTATCAGACTGCTGGAGAGTGCCTGGGAGGGGGGGCCTTTTTGCACAAATGGAAGAACAATGATCCCAGGCCTCAGCACTGTCAATTTGCCAACTCCAAGAGCACATACTCAGTGCTTTCTACAGGCCTGATCCAATGTTCCACTGAGTCAGCTGAAAGGGCCCCCTTAGCATCAATGGATTTTAAATTAAGTCCACAGTGCCTCTGGGGGCATCATGACTTCAAATCACAGTTCTTGCTGTGGCGTACAAGGTGTTCTTGCTTCCTCAACATTTATAAGAATAAGACTATGCTAAGAAAGGTCTAAAATTTCCATACCTCTCTGATAGCTGTACAAAACTCACTCTGCAGCACTTTCTTTAGGGACTGTAGCTTGTGTACTGGTACTTCTCCAGACTCTTGTAGTTTCTCCAGCAATTCAATTGCTCTTGCCACATCTGAATTGGTAAAAACAGGAATAAAGTTCAGAAAAGCAGAGATGTAACATGTAAGAATGATTAGTAAGTGGTACCGTGATGATGATCCATGTTTTCAATACATAATCAGCTTTATCAATGCTTAATTTGTTTGTGTGTTTATAGTTCTTTAAGAGACAAGATAAAATTAATTTCTGCAGATAAACCACTTGATATGTACACATTTCCTTCAACTAATATATGTGCAGGCACTGCTGTTCAAAAATCTGAATCCTCCAGTACTGACATTACATGAATATTTATCAATTTACAAGTACTCCTTTCTTAAAAAAAAAAAACACATGGATACCAGTACAAGCAGATAATACACTGTATGACAGTATGCTTAAAACAGTAATACCTAACTGCTTTATTCTGCATTAGTAAGAACAGCACCAAGGAAAAACAGAGGCATGCTTTCAAAGAGTCTGAGTTAAAATAGTGCATGGGTTATGATTATGGATAAGGAAAGCATTTATTTTCACTGGAACTATACACTAATATTTTATTCAAGACTGTCTTTGCCTGTTGGTAGAAGGTGGCTTATCTAGGGTGTGTCTACACGGGCACAAATCTTCGAAACAGCCATGCTAATGGCCATTTAGATTACTAATGAGGTGCTGAATTGAATATTCAGCACCTCATTAGCATTAGGACGCTGATCGGAATAAGGTGATTTCGAAAGGGGCTGGTCCTTTCAAAAAGGACCCCCATGTAGCCGTGCGGAGCTGCACGCTTTCGAAAGCGGGGCTTTCGAAGCGCCACGGACGGAAGCATCCTAATACTAAGGAAGCACTGAATATTCAATTCAGCGCCTCATTAGTAATCTTCGAAATATAGCTATATTTCGATGATTTGTGCCCGTGTAGACACAGCCCTAGTGATTAGAGCACTTGCCCAGGGCTCTGAAGGGCCAAGTTCAATTCAATGTTCTTCCAGGTACTTACTTTATGACTGTGGCAAAGCCAATCATCCTCTCTGCCTTGGCTCCTCAGCTGTAAAATGGAGGTAACAGCACTTCCCTACCTCACAAGCATATTATGGATTGTGAGATGTTAAAATGATGTGGTCATGCAGGCTATATAAGCACTACAGGTAAGACCCGTTCCAGTATTACTTGACGAAAGCTATCCACTGATCAAGCGAGGAAGGTGAGTCAGTCCACTTAGTTAAAAGGCTTTTTTTTTTTGTTTGTTTGCAAGAGTTAACTGAAACAAGCAGCTAAGCTATAAGGGGTGGATCCCAACCACTGGTGGTGATTGTGGAGGCTGTGGCTTAGGCTGGACTCAGATATTTTCACTACCTTGACATTTAAGCCTATGTAACAACTTCTGCTATGGAAGCTGCACTGGGTGCTGGGGGGGGGGGGGGGCGTGAATTACAGCTACATTTGTCGATGAAACCTGGCAACATTGTGAAGTTCTGTGTCTTGATAGGATAGTCATTCCCAGTACCAGCACAGTAAATAGTATTTGCCTTTCTACCAGCAATATCGCTAGCCAACTACCGTAGAATACTAAAAAGAGCGCAGTGTAGTTGTATAGTGACTAAATTAATATACAATACCAAATCAATGCAAAATATTTGAGGCATTTTAAGTGTGATTTAGCTGCATTTAAAAATAAAATCTGTACAATGACTGCAAATGACCTTACATAACCCTCCTTCCCCATGACAAAGATTGTAGTGTTTGTGACTGGGAGATTACACTAATTGAAATCATTCTTAGAATCCTCATCTTGCAGTTTAGCTATTCTGATGTCCTATCTGGCACAGACATGAGAAGCTATTTAGAAACGAGGAAAGGACGACTTCAGATGAGTGGTTTAACGTATCCTTTTGAAAACTCATAATAAGAAACAATGTGAAGAACAAATAGCAAAACCATCTTTCTCAAAATGAAATACCTCCAAAAATGGCTATTTACCAGATTCATAATTTTAGGACATATCCCACTCAAGCCAAGGGGCTCACACTTAATTTTTAGGCTTCCAGTTCTGAGTCCTTAGCCCCAGCTTCAGATTCTGTGCCCTGTGCAGACAGTAGAAAGCAGATTAAGAGCTGTACCTGAGAACTGCCTGACATTCTGCTGGCATAGCAGTTTTGACTGGACTTCTGCAGCTGGCATAGCTTAGAAGAGCCCTTCAGTGGCTCTCAATCACAAGGGGTTTGGTTTTTGTTTTTTCTTCCTGGTTAGACTAATTTAGAGCATCCTTCCCAGCCCTCCTCCCAAACAACATGGAACAGTAGTGCAGAGCAGAGGCTGGCTGATGCCCCACTATTCTATTTACACTTAGCTGTTCTACCCCTATTCCTGTGGTTTCTTTGCTTTTCCCCATGTTCACTAGGGTCCCAATCCAAAACCTATTAATTTAGTAGAAATTAGCATTCATTTGGCAGCCTGATTTGGAAAAGCATTCCAATTCTTAAAGCATATGCTTAATTCACTCTAGGCACTTTATTGCCTTATTGAAATCAATGAGGTTTAAGTATATGCTTAAATTTAGGCATATGATTAAGCATCCTCCCAAATTAGGACCTGGATCATCCACAGTATAATTATTTGCATTTAGTAGCAGGACAGACTTGCATTTAGTATTATGATACATTGAAAAAAGATTAATATGATAGTACAAATGATGAATTCATACACTCTGATGTGAAATCAAGAGACGAGTTCATGAATTCCTAGGCAAAACTATGTGCCACGATGTCATTGGCTAAAGTGAGCAACTCCCATTTTCTAACAGAGTAGTTGTGCATGAAAAAACAAAAGCAGCACACCGTGAAAATGCTAAAAAAGCAAAGCTTGTGATTGTTTTTAAATAACAAAAAGTATTAGCACAGCTACTTCTCTGAGATTTATTACCACCGGTAGTAATTTTACCAGTGGATGATATGTTCCATATTATTTGTATTATCCTAGTGCCTAGTGGTGAGAGCCATGACTTTTCACTATCTTGCTTACCATACCAGAAGTCACGAGTACACTGCTTTCTCTATGATTTACTAGGTAAGTATAGTACAGAATGTGTATGTGGATGGTCCTTTTGTAGGGGTTTTCAAACCACGGCCACTACACATGGTTTTCTTGATTCACACTTTCACCATGTGGGAACTTATAGCTCTATTTGTAGTAATAATGAACACGGTTGCAAATTAGAAAGACAATATATGCTTTATTAAGAAATGTAATTTAACAGCAGGAGCAAGAGAGGTAGGGCTTTTGTTTCCCACTGTGAGACAGGCTAGAAATATTGCTTACAAGGTACTTATTGCCTTTGCTGGGAGTTATGCAGCTGTGAGAGAATAGGGCCCCAGATGCTAATCTAACCTGCAGAAAACAAGTTCATAGTGATCGTCACAGACCCTCACTGACATAACCATCTTCATCAAGGATATTAAGTTTCAAGCATTACTTTTTTCTAAACAAAAATTGCCCATCGCTGATCAGGGATCCTGAAAGCAGGATATTTCCTGCTGAGCAGTTTCTCAGAGCAGTAAACGCGGCCACTGAAAGCCAAACTAACCCATTTACAGATAACACCAGTTAAATGTTTTGTTTTTCATTCTTTAAAACTCAAGATGTTCAATAGTTTAGAAAAATGAGGTTTTTAACTACATGTAACCCTTCTGTTAACGCCAGATGCCTGCCAGAAGGGCCGGGTTCAACTCTTGTGGGGATTTCCTATCAAGGATACAACCAACCGGCTCGAGTCCCCACCCAGTGGCCTGGGACAATTTCACCCCCGTGCTGGGTGCCTGTAAGGCGGTTCTCCCCAACCCTCGCAAGCACAGAGTCTGAGATAGAAATGGCTTGTTTAATGACCGTAACCTACCCCAAGGTTACAGCGACAGATGCAGTATATCTCAGCACAGAAGAGACAAAACCCCTTTTACCCAGATACCATCCCATATGCAGTAGAACCCAGTCTCTTGCTGGGGCTCTTGGCCCTTTTCTACACACAAGCCGTGTCTACACGTGCACGCTACTTCGAAGTAGCAGCACTAACTTCGAAATAGCGCCCGTCACGGCTACACGTGTTGGGCGCTATTTCGATGTTAACATCGACGTTAGGCGGTGAGACGTCGAAGCCGCTAACCCCACGAGGGGATGGGAATAGCGCCCTACTTCGAAGTTGAACGTCGAAGTAGGGCACATGTAGACGATCCGCGTCCCGCAACATAGAAATAGAGGGGTCCGCCATGGAGGCCATCAGCTGAGGGGTTGAGAGACGCTCTCTCTCCAGCCCCTGCGGGGCTCTATGGTCACCGTGGGCAGCAGCCCTTAGCCCAGGGCTTCTGGCTGCTGCTGCGGCAGCTGGGGATCCATGCTGCATGCACAGGGTCTGCAACCAGTAGTCGGCCCTGTGGATCTTGTGTTGTTTAGTGCAGCTGTGTCTGGGAGGGGCCCTTTAAGGGAGCGGCTTGCTGTTGAGTCCGCCCTGTGCCTCTGTCTGCAACTGTGCCTGGCACCCTTATTTCGATGTGTGCTACTTTGGCGTGTAGACGTTCCCTCGCAGCGCCTATTTCGATGTCGTGCTGCGCAATGTCGATGTTGAACGTCGACGTTGCTAGCCCTGGAGGATGTGTAGATGTTATTCATCGAAATAGCCTATTTCGATGTCACTACATCGAAATAAGCTACTTCGATGTACGCTTCACGTGTAGACGTAGCTACACACAGTTACAGGGTGTACCCTCTGCGGTGCAGTTCCACACTCAAAGCCCACAGATACATCACCAGGGCAATACTAGCTGTCCACTTGTCTGTAGCCTCCCCTTGCTGTCACCAGCCGTCTGCCAATCGCCGTCGTCCGCCGCTGCCCCTACCGGCCGGCCGCCCGCCGGTCGCCATCGTCTACCGCCGCCGCCCCCCCTACCGGCCGCCCGCCGGTAGCCGTCGTCTACCGCCGCCGCCGCTCCTACCGGCCGCCTGCTGGTCCTGCTGTTGTCCGCCAGTCCTAACCCCACTGCTTGGGACTGCCCTAAGGCAGAACCCAGTGATTTCAGCTCTGTGTGGCCTCAGCTGCCACTCTGTGATTTCAGCTGTTGGTATCTCTAGTGTGGGGTTTCACAAACACCCTAGTATCCAGCTCTATCTTTTAACAGGTGGGGAGGGTTAGTCAAGCCAGGCTTATAGCTATATGGCCAAGGCATAGGCAGGGCCAAGGCACCCAGCAAGCTGGCTCAACCAGTACCCCTCCCCTGTCTCTCACAATGCTTTAAACCAGGGAGCCCTGTGTAATCAATGTCTTACACAGCTAAGGCGACTGCCCTGTCCCCCACAACAACCCAGAGCATTGGTGAGATCTCACAACTCCCGCATTAAGTGTCAGCTTAAATTGTGATTTTACAACTACATGTTTACAATAGACCAAATCTCATGGCTTACTTGCTACCCATTAGGCTTTGCCTGAAAAGGTATCATACATAAGCAGTATTTAGTCTCCTAAAATGAAAGTCTAAGAAAAACTGGGGGGAGGGGCAACAGAATGTCCGTGGGGCAACAGAATGACATTATCACGCAAATGAATCTGACACTTGGAGAGGAGAGAGGAGGAGGAGGGGTTGCTGGTGTGGAGGCAGGGAGAAGGGCCAGGGCATGGGTGTCAGTGGAGAGGTTCTGGGAATGCCAGGGCTGACCCTGTGGTTTATCAGACCCTCTGGGAAGACAGACAGGTTACTGTAGAGAGTCAGGGGCACAGCGCTCTAGTATATGTATACATATTTCAAAAGATGAAACTCAAAGTCTTAGATACTGTTGAAAGCTACAGTGTAAGTTGAAGCATAATTGTCTGGTCTTGTGGGATGCTGAAAACAGTAAATTGTTTAGCCTTTGGCCCCAGCAGTTGGAAGATTTCCCAAGACTAGCAGCAAGTAAATAAATTATTCCATTTAATTTATTGTTTCTGACATCAGCAAGTAATACAACACTGGGAGTTTCCATTTGCAGGTAACATAAAGAAATCCCAGAGCTCAGAAAATATGAGAGACTATCAGGGCCTTCTTACAATGACTTTTTAAAAAGTTCTGTAACTTTCCATGTTCCCAAATTAATCCTAAATTCTAAAATGGACATAGTGATCCAAGCTGTAGTTCTGAGGTATTCTCTCTCTATCATATTTCTTAACAATATGCTATGTGCCTTCCCTTATCACTGCTGGTCCCAGTGATCTGACTGAATTCGGTAGTGGCTTGAGGGATAGTGTTCACGGCAAAAGAATATATGAAGCAATAAATAGCTTTGGAGGATGATTTAATTCCAAAGAGAAATGAGGAATGTATTCATGGACATACTTTTTTGTTCAAAGCAGACACCTTAGTTGTGAGCATTATTCTTGTTTCACAAGACAAAACAAGATTCAACAAACACGATAAAGTATAGGCATGAAGGTAAATATTACCCTCACAAAGGTTTGAAATTTTGTGCTGAACAGCATTACATCTGTGGAGGTGAGGCTTGCATAAATACCTGCTCTAAGACAGGTTCAACAAGAATTGGATGATCATATTTCTCTATGCTGACTATGGGACGCCTGACACAGTTACTTGTATTCAAGCAAAGTCAACCAGTAATCAATCAGAAATATGCAGTGCAAGTTAACATCAAGCTGACCAAGCCATTGTTTAAAAAAAAAAAAGCAAAACCATCTTCCATCTGTCTCAAAATGAAGTAACTCCAAAATGGCATAGCCGGAGTCTTTTTATTTGCATTCTTATCTGAAGTTTGCATTGGGGGACAGGCCTGCTGACAGGGGAAGGCAAAAGGGACAGCTGCCCCTGGGCCTCTTTGAAATGTTGCGGGGCGCTGTGCTGCCACTCTCTGCATGGCTCAGAGGGAGAGTTGTGGGAGGAGCCCCAAGGCTGACTGCCCGAAGCCCACCCTTTCCAGACCTGGTGTGGCTGTTGGCCCCACTACATGGGGTTGTGGGTGACTGACTGACCAAACCTGACCTACCCAGCACTCTTCATCCAGGACCCCCAGGACAGACCCCTCTCTGCCCTGCTACCTGGTGCTGCATCTTCTTAAGGTAAAATGGGAGCATGAAGGATCACAGGCTCCCCTCCCCAGCTTTGCAGGGTTTCACACAAGAACAGGACAAGCAGCAGCTTTTTGGCATCGTGCAGGAGGGAAGGTATGGGAGCTGCTTCCAGCTGAAAGGAAATGGCAGAGAGGGTAGGAATGACTTTGCCTATGTTTTTTCAGAGGTTATCTGTTCCCTTTTGCCTCCCCGTTCTCTCCCACTTCCCCTGTTTCCCTCTGACAGAAGCAGCTTGTTCCTTCCTTCCCACGCTCTGTAGAAAGGTAGCTAACACCTCCAAGGTTAGAAAGCTAGCTAACACCTCCAAGCTGCTGCTGGTCACCAACATAGTCCAGCTGCCTCCTGTCCCTTTGCTACAGCACAGAGAGAAAGGGGTTAAACCCCAAGGATGCCCTGAGCACTATGGCCCAATGAACCTGACCGCAGGGGCTTCAGTGAACCAGGCAGAGAGATGGCTCAGCAGAGGAGGATACCTAGGGGACAGAGTGTCCTGCTATCCCTGTGGGCAGGACCTAGGGTGGGGAGTGGGTGGGTGGAGCACATAAAAAAGAAGCTAAGTGCCAGGCACGGTTGCGGCGCAAAGCTGCTGGTGAGCTGGATGATCCAACTAGGGGTGGGGGCTTTCTGCACAATGCTGAGAGGGGGTGCACCCTGCTGGGGGGGCAGGATGTGGAGAAGCAGCAGGTCTGAGGGGGTGCAAATGGACACAGCAGGAAGAAGACAGTGAGAAGGGCATCATTAAAGCAGCAGTGTCCAATACACTGTCTGTTCTCTGTACACGGTGAACAGGACACCTGGATGTGGCGAATGCAGCTCAGGAGAGCTGCACATGCAGCACACCCCTCCTGCCACTGTGCACATCTGCCCCACCACTTGCTGAGACAAGCACGTGGTGGTAGCAGCAAGGAGGCTTCTCCTGAAGCTGGCTGGGGCTGTGACAGCTTGTGCAAGAGAGCTGAGTGGCATGGACTGGGGCAGCGTGGTCGGCTAGCGTGGCTCTGGGAAGCTGGGATGGCGCAGCTCTGGGTCACTGACAGTTTGGGGAGGGCGGGGCTTAGGGTGCCTGGTTAGGGGTGGGGAAGAGTGCCTGGCTCAGGAGACAGTGCCTGACCGCGTCGGCGTTGGGGGTCTCTGTGTTGAGTGTAAATTTCTTTTGGACACTGCTGATGTAAAGAGTCAATGGATGGACAGCAGAGTAACATGTAACCAGACATCGCCTGCCCATACTCACACGCCACTGGTGCAAGCAGCCAGTGCTGGCTGGAAACAGAGCCAGGGAGCGGGGAAGTCTGTTGGCCAAGAGCTGGCATGCAGCAGTGATTTCACTGATGGAGCAGCAGGGGGAGTAGCCGGCCCTGCACACTGCCCGATCATCAGCTTTGTACACTCACCCCAGTTTCAACCACTGGACCCCCATTATTCACTGCTGGTGGGTGGGTGGCTGGTGAGTAAATACCTGACCAGTAGTAGGACCCACCAGTAGTGATGGTGAGGAATAGACAAAACAGATAAAATAAAGGACATTTAGCCCATTTTTCTTTTCAAATTAGGGACACCTGCAAGAGAGCCTGTCCCTTTAAAAACAGGACATCTGATCACCCTAAACAAGAATGAAATTCAAACCTGCACAAGGCTTAACTGGAGCATGAGATCTGTGCTGAGGCAGAATTTCATCCGACATGGAATAACAACTTGAGGGTTAAAATGTGAATTGTTCCAAGGAATGATGGAAAAGGAGCGATGTGACTGACAGCTATGAATATTTCAAAGACACTTGTGAGATGCAAACATATGAGGTAAAATCCTGTCCCTACTGAGCATAATGGGAATACTCCTCTTGCTTTTTTATAGGGCTGAAAACTTCCTATGGTGTTCTCTTCTTGTCCTCCTCTTGCTTTGTAATTAATCTAAGGAATTATCTCTGTTTGTTTTGAAGACTGGGCAAGAAAATGTTCTCAGATAAAATGTTTCCTCATGTATTAGTTGAAGGCATTAATTAATGAATTATAAATCTACTGAAATTGTGAAACTTTTTGAATCAGTTTAAATTGATTACATAATAAAGGAAAGTAAACTTAGTCTGCTAGAACAACACAAAGTCTTTTGGCACCTTATAGACGAACAGATATTTTGGAGCATAAGCTTTCGTGGGCAAAGACCCACCTCAACAGATGCATGATGCATTAGTCTGTTAGCTTTACTATTTCTAATTCATCCCTCACCATCATCCAGGGAAACATCTTTTTTTAAACAAAACCCTCTAATAATAATCCCTTTGATCAAAATTTAATTTGATTGAAACTTAGATTTCAATCAAATTAGCATGAATTTATCTTCATTCCACTCACTGAACATCCATTGAGATCAACGGGAACCTTGTTTGAAGACGGACTGTGAATGCTAACTTTGTGTTTTATGTTGAATATACCAGAAAAAGTACATCCGCGTCTTCTTTCCCTTTTGGACCTAACGCTCATCTTCCATTTTTTATTTTTACCAGCAGCTCTTTATAATTCTCTCCTCTATCTAAGCAATGATCTCCATTCTCCCTCAGTCTGTTTAACATTCCATTCACTTCTCCTCTCTTCTCATCATTGCACTCACATGCGGCACTTGAGGAAATAATGTTTCAGCATGGTGGGTCACATTATCAGTGAAACACAGAAAATGGTGAGGTAGCTATGGATGAAACACATTACATCAACAGTGTGCATAAAAAAGGGGCATAGTCTTCAGGAAAGAATCTCATCTGATGTAATATTTTTATATTTTTCATTTTAATGCAGTTTCGTTTGCATTCCTAGGGATCATAAGCATGATATTATATTGCTGACAAAGCTAATGGAAGAAAGAAATTGCTAGAACATGGAGCTAGTATGATTTCATCGTGTGATTAAAAACTGGAACATTACCATGCAGTATTAAATGAAGTAGAATTGTGTAGACATAGCCATGAAGCACAATAGAGTTATAAAGGCAGGTCATCTTGCTTATTACTGTCCTTCAAGCCCCATGTTTAGTCTCATTTCTTTCAAATGTTATAATTATATACCATTGTCCCTGCTGTCTCTATTCAAAAATCATGTAATTAAACTAATGCTGAAATTAATCTACTGAATATTTTAAAAATATTATTTTTTATATTTTGCATTTCAGATAACTGTTACCCAAAAGCAACAATCAAATTCACATTCTGTGAGAAATAAGGATCCTAGATACTCCAACACTGATATTCATGTCACAGTTCTGTTAACAGTTTGAAGGTAAATTCTAGTTTTCAGTGGATTATGTGTAATAGTTGTCAGTGATGTTGGAATTTGACACGAGTTGTCTTATTTCTAACTCAGAAGATCCAGCAAATTCAGCAGGTCATAGAAATGCCAGGATACTTGATTTCGGCATTATGAATCAACTTGTTCTCTAGAGTGACTGTAACCATCAGTGTTTTGAGATACTACAATAATTAATGTATGGTCTTCCACAACTGTGTTTATCTGGAGATTGCACTATTATAATCTGCAGTCTCCTGGACAATTTTACTCATTGACGCAACAGACCTTTTTTGACTAATGATGACAGTATTCTTTGAAGTTAGGTTTGGTTATAGCAGTAACTGCTTATGTGGGCAATATATGTCTATTTTTTCACCAGTTAGTATGGATTCATCTTGCTGGAGTCTTTGCAATAAGGAAATATAAAAATGTCTTGTAGACTAACCAATTTTGGACATTAGACCCCCCCACCTTACTGAGGCCCTTTTTGTCTTCTACTGGACACATTCACTTCAGATATGAAAAAGTTAATTGAAGGTGAAACTGGATCATTTATCACAAAGAGGAAACAATAAAATAAACAAAAATTCCATCAGGGATATCACTGCACTTAATAGTAAGAATGCACAGTTGATCTCTAATGTATAAAAACATATAAAAGGCTCACCAGGGCAGAGCAGAAATACACCCTGGCCATGTAGATAGGAGAATTTTTTTGTTAATATCTCTTTTGTCCATCTTGTACCTCATCCATCCTATTTTGTATGCACCTAATCTGTTTGAAAAATTGGGCATGGCACTCTTCCTCGTTCAAGTTTGTCTACAGATTTCATCTAGGCAAAAAGGTGAATAGTGTCAAACAAATCTGAAGAAGTGGGTCTTACCCAGAAAATTTCACAACCTAATAAACTGGTTAGTCTTTAAAGTGCTACAGGACTGCTTGCTTTTGTGAAATCCTTGTATAACTTCCCACTTCATTGTGATTTCCTACCCCTCTGGTCAATTTGTGTTATTTCTGTAATAGTAAAGAGAATTTAGCTCAGAATCTTTCATTCCAACGTTTTAAACAAGATTGCTGTTATTAGAGTCAAATTCTTGTCCCAGGTCACAAAACTTTTATTTGAAGTTGTATTATATTTAGTAAAATTAGCTTTACCTCATTCCTTGTTGACAGGTGGTTAAGTAATTACTATTCTATGGTAATTAGTAGTGTTCTTGAATAATTGTCTGTAGCCCTGATACAATATATAAAACTAGTCACCTAAATGACTTTGGTTGAGGCACAAATTTTGAATGAATTTCACTGAAAATCTTGGGTATTAGAACACTGCTGCCTGTTGCTACACGTATAACATTACACTTCCTTCTAAGGTGTCACACACCAGACTCACAGAACAGGCTTCTCTCCTGTTCTAGTAATTCTCTTTAATTTACTTACTGAACTAAATCTGATTAAAATGGAGAGCTCATATGAACAGAGAAAGTGAGGAGCTTTTTTTGTGACATTTGTGTTTTTATCAGAGAGGTAGCCGAGTTAGTCTGTATCTTCAAAAACAACAAGAAGTCCTGTGGCTCCTTATAGACTAACAGATATTTTGGAGCATAAGCTTTCATGGGCAAAGACCTGCTTTGTCAGATGCATCTGATGAAGCCGGTCTTTGGTTACAAAAGCTTATGCTCCAAAACATCTGTTAATCTATAAGGTGCCACAGGACTTCTTGTTGTTTATGTTTTTAAGTTATCCAAAATTTCATGCAAATTAGTCACCTTTAGAGGTGTATCTTAATATTGTATACTGGGCATAAAAGTGTGCAGAGAGCAACAATTTCACCAGTTAAATGGTTAGTAATGTTATCCAGGTTTCATGGAACATTTGTTTACTGCATCTATAATACATATCTTTGAGGCCTACTCAAAACAGTTATAGTTAAAAATGAAGTTAATAACTCTATTATTTTGGTTTAAATAAATGACCTGGTAATTATTACAGATCTAACGTACCAGTACTCACAACTGATTATTATTACAACTAGTCAAGTATATAAAATAATGAACCATATAAAACTTCTACTGTCCAGAAAAAAAAACTCCAATCACACTTGTGTATCTTTTTCAAATGGTCTAGGTAAATGGCTATTGGCCCTACTTGCATGTAACACAAACTTTATCATCATCAGTTAAGGCAGCACTTTTAAAAAGTAAAGGTATGTCTACGCTGCACACTACTTTTATTAGTGTGGAATACCTTAAGTCTATGCCTCTAAGGCTCAGAGTCCTCATGCCAGAAGCCAGCCTGCAAGCACAAAAATCTCACCATTATATCCACCAGCTGAGTTACACCTTTCAGGGTGATGCCAACATAAAAACAAAAGAATGATAATACTGGGTCAGATCCATGGTCCAGTCTAGCCCAGTATAGAGAAGTTACTCACGATAGTAACGGTGGTTCTTTGAGATGTGTCCCTGTGGGTGCTCCACAATAGGTGTCGGGCTCGCCTGGCGCTGTGGATCGGAATTCTTCCAGCAGTTTCTCCTGGATTGCGCATGCGCCGGCGCGCGCCGCGCCCCTGGCCACGTGCGCGATCCAGTCCCCGCCAGTTCCTTGACCAACCGCCTTGAATGCTCCTGAAAAACATTAGACAGAGATCCGAAGTGGGGAGGATGGGCGGGTGGTGGAGCACCCACGGGGACACATCTCGAAGAACCACCGTTACTACGGTGAGTAACTTCTCTTTCTTCATCGAGTGTCCCTGTGGGTGCTCCACAACAGGTAACTACCCAGCAGTAACCCAAGAAAGGAGGTGGGTAATCGGTTTATGTGCAGCTTGCCCCCGAAAGGACTGCTGTCGACAGACGGGTATCCTCTTGGAATACCCGATGTAGGGCATAATGGTTGGCGAAGGTGTCGTAGGATGACCAGGTCGCCGCTCTACAGATGTCTTTCAAGGCATTGCCCTTGAAGAAGGCTGTTGATGCCGCCACCGCCCTGGTGGAGTGAGCCCTAGGCGGGGCCAGCAAAGGAGTCTTTCGAAGCTCGTAGCACATTTTTATACAGGACACAATGTGCTTTGAAATTCTCTGTGAAGAGAGGCCTTCCCCTTTTGACCTGGGAGCGAGAGACACTAAAAGCCTGTCCGTTTTCCGAAAGGATTTAGTTCTGTCTATGTAGAAGGCCAACACCCTCCTCACGTCCAGGAGGTATAGGCGTGCCTCTTTGCTGGAGCTGTGAGGCTTCGGGTAAAACGAGGGTAAAACTATTGGTTCGTTAAGATGGAACTCTGAAGAAACTTTTGGAACAAAGGCTGGGTGCAGACGTAAGGTTACCGCCTCCTTTGAAAATACTGTGCAGGGCGGCGTTGCCATAACTGTTGCGAGCTCACTGACCCTGCGAGCTGACATAATTGCAAGGAGGAAGGTTATTTTTATCGTAAGGAGACGTAGGGGAACTGTGGCTAATGGTTCAAAAGGTGGACCTGCTAGCGTGCTGAGCACCAAGTCCAAGCTCCACGATGGTGGAAGCGGTTTCCGAGGGGGGTACAGGTTTACCAACCCCTTCAAGAACCTGGTAACTATAGGATGGGCGAATACCGTGGGCCCCTCCTCTGTATGCTGAAAGGCTGATATAGCGGCGAGGTGGACTTTTAGCGAGGATAAGAAAAGCCCACCTCTCTTGAGGTCCAATAAGTATTCTAGTATTATCGGTATAGGAACGTCAAGGGGAGCTAACTGCTTGGCGGAACACCAGGCTGTGAATCGAGTCCATTTCTGCTTGTAAGTCTTCCTGGTGGAGGTCCTTCGGCTACTTTCCAGGACTTGTTGTACTCCCTCCGTACATGTGCTTTCTAAGGAGCTGAGCCATGGATTAGCCATGCTTGTAGGCGCAGGCCCTGAGGGTGCGGGTGCACTATGGACCCCTGAGCCTGCGTGAGTAGGTCCGGAGCCACCAGTAGAGGGAGCGGTGGGCGGTCCGACATGCGCAGAAGCAAGGGAAACCATTGCTGCCGATCCCACGTTGGGACTACTAATATCATGCGAGCTCTCTCTCTTCTGGCTTTCTGCAAGACCTTGTGGATAAGCGCTGGGGGGGGAATGCGTAAAGTAGGGGGCCCTTCCATGAAATCATGAATGCGTCCCCCAGGGACCCCCGCCCCACTCCTGCCCTGGAGCAGTACTGGGGACACTTCTTGTTGTGCTGGGTGGCAAACAGATCGATCTGGGGGAACCCCCATGTATGAAAGATCGGTCGTAGCAGATCGGAGCAGATCTGCCACTCGTGCGTGAGTGCGAAGCACCTGCTCAGCTGATCTGCTTTCAAGTTGTGAGCACCCGGCAAGTACGAGGCTTTCAACGTTATGTTGTTGGCGATGCACCAGTTCCACAGTCGGACTGCTTCCACACATAGGGCACGGGATCGGGCTCCTCCTTGTCGATTTATGTAAAACATAGTGGAGGTATTGTCTGTATTGATCCCGACTACTTTGCCATATATGTGGTCTCGAAAATGTTTGCAGGCGTTGAACACTGCTCTGAGCTCCAGTATGTTTATGTGCAGTGTCTGTTCCGCAGGGGACCATAGCCCTTGCGTCACCTTGTCGCCGATGTGCGCTCCCCATCCTATGTGGGAGGTGTCGGTAGTAAGAAAAATAGAAATTTGTGGTTGGTGAAAAGGCACCCCTTCTAGCAGGTTCTTGGGGTTTACCCACCACGCCAGGGATCTGGCACCTCTGTCGTGGGCGACACCACCCTGTGGACAATGTGGGATGCCGGTTTGTAGACGCTCGCCAGCCAATGCTGCAGGCTTCTCATGTGCAATCTGGCATTTTGTACCACAAACGTCGCTGCCGCCATGTGGCCCAGCAGCTGTAAGCACGTTAAGACCGGCATCGTGGGGCTGTATGTGATGACTTGCACCAGCGAACTGATGGCGCAGAAGTGGGCATCGGGTGGGTACACCCTTGCTGTGATAAAGTTTATGCGTGCCCCTATGAACTCTATGTCTTGTGTGGGGTCGGTCTTTGACTTCGCGAGGTTGATGACTAGGCCCAGCGAAGAAAACGTGTCCGCTGTGACGCGGATCATGCACAGGACCTCTGCCTTCCAGGCCCCTTTCAGTAGGCAGTCGTCCAGGTATGGGAATATAAACACCCCGTCTGTGCAGGTAGGCTGACACCACTGCCAGGGTTTTGGTAAAGACTCTGGAGGCCGAGGAGAGGCCGAACGGAAGAACCCTGTACTGGAAGTGTTCCCTGCCGACCATGAAGCGGAGGAAGCGCCTGTGTGCCGGGTGGATCGTTATATGAAAGTAAGCATCTTGTAAATCGAGGGCTGCAAACCAATCTCCATTGTCCAGTGCCGTGAGTATGGAGGTGACTGTAATCATCCGAAAACGTTGCTTGTGTAAGTAGTGGTTGAGGCCCCGAAGATCTAAGATGGGCCTCCAGCCTCCTGTTTTCTTCTCTGTGAGGAAGTAGCGTGAATAAAAACCTTTCCCCTGGAATTGTTCCAGCACTTTTTCCACCGCCCCTATGAACATAAGGTGGTCCACCTCCTGCTTGAGCCTCGCCTCGTGGGTAGCATCCTGGAGGTGAGGCCTGGAAGGAGGCTTCGTCGGTGGGAGTGACTGGAAGGGGATCGCGTAACCCGTGGCTATGATCTCCAGCACCCATTTGTCTGCAGTGATCTTCTGCCATTGGGAGTGAAACGGTCTGAGGCAATGATGGAACATGAGATGAGAGTGGCATTGCGCGATGGTAGTGATAGTGCAGCCCTCGACATGCCCATCAAACTTGTTGCCTTTGGGCCTGTCCCGAGGGTGTACGGCTTTGTTGAGAACGTCGTCTGGGAGTTCTGTACGGTTGCTGTTGTTGATGTCGCCCTTGGTTGTAGCCCCGTTGATACTGTGCACGCTGTGGTTGGTACGGGTAACGTCTTTGCTGAGGGTAATATTTTTTCTTCCTATATCGAGGAGTATAAATACGCAGGGTTCTAAGTGTAGCTCTTGAGTCCTTACTAGAGTGGAGGACCAAGTCAGTTGAGCCTGCAAACAAATTTTGCTTGTCAAAGGGAAGTTCCATGATCTTCGCCTGTAGGTCCCTCGGGATACCCGATGTCTGGAGCCAAGATTCTCTACGCATGACCACTGCTGTAGCTGTTGAGCGTGCCGCCGTATCTGCCACATCCAGGGCGATCTGGACTCCCGTTCTCGAAGCTGCGTAGCCCTCTTGCACAATTGCCTTTAACACCGGCTTCTTATCTTCCGGAAGTGAATCCATGAGAGAAGTAAGCCTGGAGTAATAATCAAAATTATGGTTCGCTAGGTGTGTCGCATAATTTGCCATTCTCAGTAGCAGGGTAGAAGAGGAATATACCTTCCTGCCAAACAGCTCTAGCTTCTTGGCATCTTTGTCTGATCCCCCCGATTTGTACTGAGAAGTCTTTGACCTCTGCTGGGACGACTCGACCACCAAAGAATTTGGTTGTGGGTGACTGAAGAGGAACTCCATGCCCTTTGCCGGGATGAAGAACTTCTTATCCGCTGTCGTGTTCATAGGCGGAGTGGAGGCTGGAGTCTGCCATATGGTGGTGGCTGACTCCATAATGGCTTCGTCCAGCGGGATAGCAATTTTGGATGAAGCTGGGGGTCTCAAATTTTTCAGGAGTTTGTGATGTTTCTCCTGCACTTCTGCCGTTTGAATGCCTTGCGTGAAAGCCACCCTTTTAAACAGCTCCTGGAACTGTTTGAGGTCATCCAGGGGAGCGACATCCCCGGGGGCCATGGCCTCATCTGGGGAGGATGAGGAGGAACCACTAGGATAAACCTCCCTCGAACTCTCAGGTTCCTGCGGCCGATGATACACCTGCTCGCTGGAGGATTGCGAAGGAAAGTCTCGGGGTTCTAAAATTAACTCCCTTTGAGATAACTGTGTTTCCATCCCCGATCGAGAGTGTCCACGGGGGTACTGGACGGCCGGAGGGGACCTGCCCCTGGGCGTAGGCCTGGGGTCTGTGTCCAGCATGATAAGAACAACCGTGGCAGACACGGGCACGGGTCCGGGGATGGAGACCAGGACCACTCTCGGGGTGTGTACCCCCGATGTCTGGGAGAGCAAGACCTCCGCGATGACACAGATAGCGATGAAACTGGTTTATGGTGGTACTCCAGGGGATCCAATCCCAGAAAGGGTGAAGGTGGCCCAAGCCTTGGTGACATTGGTTGGAGGAATGGAGAAGGAGGTTCTGGACAGGCCGGTGGAGACCCAGGCTTTCTGGGCGGTGTGTGTAGCACAGGGGGAGGGCTTGTTGTCATTAGCAGCGCAGCCCTGTCTGGAGAAGGGCTGCGGTGCCAGGTTTTTGTTCTTGCCTTTCCCCTCCCCTGCGGGGCTGGCACCGCCCCCTCCCGTGCCAGGGATCTCAGCCCCGCTGTCGGCGCTGTGCTCAGCGCGCTCAGCCCGCTCAGCTGCGGTGCCACGCGGTTAACGTCCTCCGGTGCCTGCAGGCTCCGTGCCTGTTGGCCCTGCACCGTTGGTGCCGCGGGGGTTGGTGCCACCTGTGGCGGTGCCGCCGGTTCCAGCGCTTGCCTGGCCAACACTCTAGGCTGGGGGCTGGGGGCTGTGTGCTCCTCCCGTCCCGCTGGCTGAAACCACCGGCAAGGATCGAGCTGGGGAGAGCTTCCTCCTTTTCTGCACCGAGGGGGTCAAAGAAGCTGCCTTCCTCTTGTAGAACCCAGAGGGCCCTTCCGGTTGAGGCCTCTCCGGCAAGTCCGGCTGGAGGGCCTTGTCAAACAAGAGCATTTTAAGACGCATTTTTCTGTCTTTCCTGGCCCTGGCTGTGAGCTTAGCACAGTGGGAACACTTCTGGGTAACGTGTGATTCCCCTAGGCATCGGATACATTCACTGTGCCCATCGGAGGCTGGCATCTCTTCACAGCAAGACTCACACTTTTTAAAGCCTGAAGAGGCCATCGCGGTAAGTCTTTTACTGTTAATAGGGTACTTAGCACTTAATCCGTGCCTGTTTACCCGAATCGCGGACACCGGCCTGCAGGGCAGTGGACGGCCTACTGGCCTTACGTCCACTCTTCTTCTCCGCTCCCCTCTCTCTTTTTATTATATATATATATATTTTTTTTTTTTCCTTTTTTTTTGATATTCTCTTTGTCCTCTTTTTTTTTACCAGAAAAAAACAACAATTTACACGTAGAAACACTATCTAATCTGACTCTGGCCGTAGCCTGAGGGGATTCCGTCTGCAGCCGATGGCGGTTGAGAAGGAACTGGCGGGGACCGGATCGCGCACGTGGCCGGGGGCGCGCAGGGGAGTGGCGCGCGCTGGCGCATGCACGATCAAGGAGAAACTGGTGGAAGAATTCCGATCTGCGGCGCCAGGCGAGCCTGACACCTATTGTGGAGCACCCATGGGGACACTCGATGAAGAACCTGTCTTCCAACACAGTCCAATATCAAGTGCTTCAAAAGGGGATGAACAGACCATGACAATTATCAAGTAATCCATTCCACAATCCAATCCCAGTATCTGGCAATTAGAGACTCAGGGTCACCCAGACCACTGGGTTGCATCCCTCACCAACTTGGCTAATAACCATTGATGGACCTATTCTCCATGAACTTATCCAATTCTTTTTTGAACCCCACTATAATTTTGGCCTTCCAAATATCTCCTACTGATGAGTTTCACAGACTCACTGTACATTGTGTAATTAGTATATCCTCTTGTTTTAAACCAGCTGCCTATTAATTTCATTGGGTTAGCCTGGTTCTTGTGTTATGAGATGGGGATAAAAAACACTTCCTCATTCACTTTCTCCACACCATTCATGATTTTATCAAAACAAAAAAGCAGTAAAGTAACACTTTAAAGACTAACAAAATAAGTTATTAGGTGTGCTTTCGTGAGACAGACCCACCTCTTCAGACCATAGCCATACCAGAACAGACTCAATATTTAAGGCACAGAGAATCAAAAATAGTAATCAAGGTTGCCAAATCAGAAAAAAATTATCAAGGTGAGCAAATATATTCTTCATATGTATTCCAAATGGAATAAAAATACTTCATATGTATTCCAAATGGAAAAAAAAAATACAAAGAAGGGCAACCAAAATTATTTTTTTTAAATGGGGTGACCAAAACTACACACAGTATTCAAGGTGTGGTCATACCATGAATTTATACAGTAGCACTGTAATAATTATTGTCTCATTCACTATCCATTTTCTAATGATTCTCAACATTCTGTTCATTTTTTGACTGCCACTGTACACTGAGAGGATGTTTCCAGAGAACTACTTACAATGACGTTAAAATCTCTCTCCTAGTCACAGCTAATTTAGAACCCACCATTTTATGGTATAATTTTGTATTTAAATCTCCCCAAATCTGTCCTCCCCCAAGCCTGAACTACAAGACACTCAGACCTCTCTCTTCTGGTTCATCTCCCTGCCTATGTGAAAACAGCTCTCACCTATCAGTTTTACTTTGGCATGGACATCATAAAGGTTGCACATTGGACTTGCCTTGGACAAAAATAAGTAAAATGTTTATTTAAAAGAAAAATCACAAATTGAGAGAAAAACTGTACGAAAAAGCAAACACACACTAATCAGAAAATAAATATAAAAGACAGGACTTCAAGCTTTAAATATTAGGTACATTCTAATTATTATACAAGATACCTATTGCATTTGAATCATTTTCAAGCATGCCCGACACAGATGAATCTAGCATTGCAGTGACAGCTTCCTGTTTAGAGGCTGCCACTCAGTTTCTAGAAAGCTTTCACTTCAAAGCCCTTCTCTTGAAAGGGTAGGCATTGTTTTTGTGGTTTTTCCCCCCTCTTTGTCAGGTTACAGTGATTTGTGATTACTCAGAGTGGGAAAAACTTCCCCTGGTCTTGGTTGCAGGAGTGCCTAGTGTTTTCTCATTACCTGTAATGGTTAATTATTTTCTTTTCCTGGGTTGTACCATGAATCATTACTTTCATTTGGTTCTGTGACAACACTTAGCTTGGAATGCAGTCCTCCCCCCGTGAGGTATATTTAAAATTTCAGCAGAGGTGACAGGAATAGTATTCTATATAGATAACCACAGTCTGTATACACATCTCATAAAGGCCAACAAGGTCAGAACAGTACATAGTTTCATAAAAGACCTGACTTGACATATTTCTATAAATATTGTACAAACAGCTGATTTAAGTGCTTACTCTTTGGGGTTCAGAGACATTGTTCTCTCCTTGGGGTGTCTGAACCTTGATTGTCACAGTACAGTCCCTAGGTGCCTTTCTCCACATCCAAGCAGTGCTTCCCTTCCCCACTCACTCCTCCCACCATGTCCCATAGCCTTCCTAGTGCTGGAGTCTTTCCCTGCTGCAGGGAGAAGCTCTAAAAATGGGGAAAGACTCTAGCAGTGGGGGCAAAGTCACCAACTCTGTGGGTGCTCTGGGACTGAAGCCCCCATGAGGAAAAACTAGTGGGTGTTCAGCACCCACCTGCAGCAGCCACACTCTCCCTTTCACCTGCTGGTGGCCCTGAGGACCAACTCCTCTCTTGTCCTACCAGCATTTCTGAAGCACCACAAACAGCTGATTTGCAATGTTCAGGAAGCTCTGGGAGGACAGGGAGGAATGGGGATGGTGTGCACCCGGTGAAAGAGGTGGGGTGGGAAGAGACAATGTGTGGGATTGGAGGAAGGGGGTAGAATGGGTGCTGGAAAGGGGCAGCGCCTTCTGGTAGAGAAGTCGGTGCCTTTGGGCATGGGGAAGGCAGGGAAAGGTTCCAACAACTTCCAACAACTTCTGTGCCACAGGCAGCTGCCAAAGCCTTTCACTAACACATATGACTACACAGCATGGTGTGAGCACAGCCTGTTTTTCAGTGCTATATGCAGCTACACACCTTATATACCCCATCACAAGCGATGGGCATTGTAGACATACTGTAAAGCTTCATACAAAAGACCATTTTAAGCATGCAGCTTAGCAAATGTTTGTCTGTCTTTTCCTAATGTGTGAAGAAATCCATGCAATAGAGCTGGATGTGCTGTGACTGTCTCACTTAGCCCGCTATTGTGTGTGTGTTGGTGGACTTCCTACATGCTTTCTGTAACAGACTGGGTCAAGTTCCTTCAGCTGGATGCTCCTCAAACTGCTGTGGTTGGACCCATACACTAGCTCCAACAGGCTTCTGAGCCAGTAGTTTGAGCTCACTCTCCCCAAAGCTCCAGCCTCACGAGTACTGCTGCTGTTAAATTTAACCTCTTGGAGTCATCTAACAGTTACAATATTTCCAACCCCAAGAGATCAGCAATAAGCTGAATTTCAAAAATGATGAGATTATTTTTAACAAGAATATATGGTGTCCTTTGCTTTGTTGCTTGATTTTGAAATCTTCCTGCGCACGGCCAGCATGTGACAATTAGTGTTGCTCACTCTCCCAGATGGGCCCCCACTGCAGCAGCTCTCACCCTAACATCTGCCCCTTCCCAGGCTGGGGGCTGCAGTGTTCATCTGCAAAGAGTAAAGCTGAATGCAAGTTAAGCTGAACAAGTGGAACTTTGTTAAACAAAGTGACCATCTGTCCCGGTTTTGGCAGGACATCCCCATATTTCGGACACCAGGAAGGCATCCCGATTTATTTCAACAAAGGGCTAACTGCCCCATATTTGGCTCCCTGCTGGTGCTCAGGCCCAGCTGCTGGCCAGAAAGCACATGGAGAGCACGTACAGTATTCGTGTGCTCTCTGGCCCTGCCAGAGGGAGCCAGCAGGGATTCCTGCCCCATCCTGTCTGGGGCTGACTCCTGGCCAGCCAGCGCAGAGGGGCAGGGCGGGACAGGAGCGGGAGTGTTGCTGAATCCCAACTAGCATCCCCGCTCCTCTCCCACCCCTAGCAGCAGAGTAACGGCAGCTCCCAGTGGAGGCAGGACGCAGCCATAGCAGACTGGGGCCAAGGTGAGCGTGGCCAAGCTTTACGTTGCCCCCACCCCGGCCCCGTGGGGCCTGGCCGAGGTTCTCCTGGCTTGGGGCAGGTTTGGTGCACGGAAGCTGGCAGTAAGCTGGGGGGTGGGGAGGCTATAGTGGGGAGGGCTGGGAGCGAGCTGGGGGATGGGGAGGCTGTGGTTGTGGGGGCGTTGGTCGTGAGTGGGCTCACAGCCCCCTCCCTGCTGCACTCCAGCCACCCTACACAGCAGCCCCCTGCCTGCCCCCCACATCTGCAGCTCAGGCTGAATAACCAGCTGGACCCCCACTCCCATATCTCCCGGTCCCGTATTTTGGAAAGGGACACATGAGCTGTGTCTACACGTGCACGCTACTTCGAAGTAGCGACACTAAGTTCGAAATAGCGCCCGTCGCGGCTACACGCGTCGGGCACTATTTCGAAGTTAACTTCGACGTTAGGCGGCGAGACGTCGAAATCGCTAACCTCATGAGGGGATCGGAATAGCGCCCTACTTCGACGTTCAACGTCGAAGTAGGGACCGTGTAGACGATCCGCGTCCCGCAACGTCGAAATTGCCGGGTCCTCCATGGCGGCCATCAGCTGGGGGGTTGAGAGATGCTGTCTCTCCAGCCCCTGCGGGGCTCTATGGTCACCGTGGGCAGCAGCCCTTAGCCCAGGGCTTCTGGCTGCTGCTGCGGCAGCTGGGGATCCATGCTGCGTGCACAGGGTCTGCAACCAGTTGTCGGCTCTGTGGATCTTGTGTTGTTTAGTGCAACTGTGTCTGGGAGGGGCCCTTTAAGGGAGCGGCTTGCTGTTGAGTCCGCCCTGTGACCCTGTCTGCAGCTGTGCCTGGCACCCTTATTTCGATGTGTGCTACTCTGGCGTGTAGACGTACCCTCGCAGCGCCTATTTCGATGTGGTGCCGCGCAACGTCGAAGTTGAACATCGACGTTGCCAGCCCTGGAGGACGTGTAGACGTTATTCATCGAAATAAGCTATTTCGATGTTGGCTTCACATGTAGACGTAGCCATGGTCATCCTATTGTTACACTATAGCTACGTCTACACGTGAACGCTACATCGAAGTAGCTTATTTCGATGCAGAGACATCGAAATAGGCTATTTCGATTAATAACGTCTACACGTCCTCCAGGGCTGGCAACGTCGACGTTCAACATCGACGTTGCGCAGCACCGCATCGAAATAGGCGCTGCGAGGGAACGTCTACACGCCAAAGTAGCACACATCGAAATATGGGTGCCAGGAACAGCTGCAGACAGGGTCACTGGGCGGACTAGCGCTTCCGGGGCAACAGCTAGCCGCTCCCTTAAAAGGCCCCTCCCAGACACACACAGCCTGCACAGCACGCGGTCTGCAGAGCCATAGGCACGCACACCTCGAGCGACGCAGTCATGGACCCCCAGCAGCAGCAGCAGCAGCAGCAGCCAGAGGTCCACCCAGCCGCCCCTGTAGGAGCAGTGCTCGCCCTGCTCGATGCCATGCAAGAGGCAGCTGAGCACCTCCTTGCCACAGAGGAGGAGCTGCCTGCAGGGGAGGAGGACTCAACCCCCAACCCTGCAGCACCCCGCCCCGCCCCCTGCCCGCCGTCGGCTGTGGAGCTACCCCACCAGCACCGACTGGTGGGAGCGGCTGGTGCTCGGAGAGTGGGACGACGACCGCTGGCTCCAGAACTTTCGGATGAGCCGGCAGACATTTCTGGAGCTATGTCAGTGGCTCACCCCCGCACTCAGGCACCAGCAAACTGGCATGCGGCGTGCCCTAAGCGTGGAGAAACGGGTCGGCATCGCTGTCTGGAAGCTGGCCACTCCAGACAGCTACCAATCCGTGGGCCAGCAGTTTGGCGTTGGCAAGGCCACCGTCTGGGCTGTCCTCATGGAGGTAAGAGGACCCACGGCGGGGGGGGGGAGGCAGCCCTGGCAGGGGAGGGGAGGGGAGGGGGGTCCTGGCAGGGGAGGGCCACACACACCCTGCACATCCCTTATTGGTGCTCTCCCATGTGCTTCCCCTGCAGGTCGTCCGCGCCATCAACGCCCTGCTCCTCCGCAGGCTCATGAGGCTGGGGGACACGGATGCCGCCATCGCGGGCTTTGCCACCCTGGGCTTCACCAATTGCTTCGGGGCTCTGGATGGGACCCACATCCCCATCCGTGCCCCGCAACACAGTGGAGGACGCTACATAAACAGGAAGGGCTACCACTCAGTGGTCCTCCAGGCCTTGGTGGACAGCCGGGGCCGTTTCCAGGACATTTATGTGGGCTGGCCTGGCAGCACCCACGACGCCCGGGTATTCCGGAACTTGGGCCTGTGCTGCCGGCTGGAGGCGGGGACCTACATCCCCCAGCGGGAGATCCCTGTGGGGGACACCACCATGCCCCTCTGCACCATCGCAGATGCAGCATACCCCCTACGGCCCTGGCTCATGCACCCGTACACTGGCCATCTGTCAGCCAGCCAGGAGTGCTTCAACCAGAGCCTGAACCACACGCACCAGGTGTTGAAGCGCACATTTGGCCGCCTCCAAGGGCGCTGGAGGTGTCTCCTCACCCGCCTTGATGTGGGCCCCACCAACATCCCCCAGATTGTGGGTGCGTGCAGCGCCCTACACAACCTGGTGGAGAGCAAGGGGGAGGCCTTCTTTCACGGCTGGGCTGTGGAGGCCGGCAGGGCTGATGTGCAGCCACCCGCTGCCCCCAGTCGCCAGGTGGACCCCGAAGGGACCCGGGTCCGGGAGGCCCTGCGGGCCCACTTCGATGAGGCCACGGGGTGAACGCTGGCAGGCCCCCCACTGCACCCCCCCCCCATCCTCCACAACACTCCCTGCCCCTACGCCCACACCACAGAGCACCCAAGAGCACCCCCCCGACTTTTCTTGTAAAAATAAAAGCAGACAGTTGTTTGTCAACTCAAACATTTTCTTTACTACAACTCTTATACTATTATTATTATTATTATAATAAATATTCTGAACAAGACAAACTATGTACAGGGGAAATCAAACTGATAAATATACATACATTATAAAAATCGGGATAACATGAAAGGGGAAGACAAGGAAGGGGAGAACTATTTACATGGGGGGGTAAGGATCAGCAAAGTAATGGGTCACAAATACAAACTATTTACAAGAAAAGAACAATAAACTGGGGGGAATATATACAAAGGGAGGGAGGGCACGTCCTGGGCCCCACGCCTCTACAGTCCAGCGCTGGGGGTGGGCAGCCAGGATCCCCGCCTCGGCCGCAGCCCTGGCCGGGGCTGGCTTGGGGCTAGGCGGACCGGGAGATATGGCCGGCGAGTGTCAGCTGGCCCCAGGTCCCCCTCAGCGGAATGGCCCTCGGTGGCGGGTGGCAGTGTGATGGCGGCCGGCGCAGCAGCTGGAGCAGCGGGTGGAGCAGGCAGGGCGGGCGCTGAGGCAGCCGGCGCAGCCTGGGGGGCCAAGGAGTCCGCGATGTGGTTGAGGGTCTGCACGTAGGCCCCCCATGCCTCCTGGTGTCAGGCCAGCGCCCGCTCCTGGAGGTGGAGGCAGCGTTCCTCCACCCGCAGCCGCTGCTCGGCGACCTCCAGCTACCAACAGTGCAGTGCCAGCAGCTGGGGGTCCGTCGCTGGCGGGTAGTGGTGCTGCATCCGCCGTCTTCCCCGCCGTGGGGCCGGTCGTTGCTCCGCCGAGGGGCTGGCCTGGAGTGATGGCTCCAGAGGGCTTTCCGGGACCACTGACGCCTCGCTGGCGCTCTCCGGTCCTTCCGATGGTGCAGCTGCAGAACACAGGAGTGGGGGAAGAAAAGTGGAGACAGCCGTTAGTGTGGGCCCCAAGCCGTGGCCCTTGTCCCCCCACCCCTGTGCTGCAGCTTCTCCATCCCCGTCAGATGCTGCTGTGATGGGGTTCAGAGGTCCCCCTGTACTGCACCCCGTCCGCTGGCAGGAGTGACTCTCACTCACTCAGCAGGTACGACAGGAGGTTTATTAGGCAACAGATGCCCAGTTTCTCACAGAAGCGACAGTACAGCAGTCAGAGACGGTCCTTCCAACCCGTCCTGGGGAGAAGACCCCGAGGGGTGCCCCTCTGGGGTGGAGCTTTCCCCCTCCTCAGGCTGGCTGCCTTCCAGCTCTCCCTTCCCCTCGCCTCTAACTGCCGACCCCGATTCAAACCCAGCTCGGCTTCTCCGTCCTCTTTGTTCAAGGCAGAGGTGTAACCTGCCAGTTGTAGCCCCAGGATCATCTGTAGCCACTGGGAGCTATTCAGCTTGTTTCTCATATCTAGCCTGAGTCTCGCATTTGCACTCCCCCCACTCCATCACATGCTGCTGCTGCTGCTGCTGCTGGGTGTCCCACCCCCTCCCCCCGGGGGACCCTAGAGGTTCTGCTCCCCCCAGCCCCAGGGATGGGGCATGGCACTGTTGTGCTGGTGGGGGGGCAGGGGCTGATGCACTCCTGTGAGGGACATGCCACTGCTGTCCCTGGGGTCATGGTCATCTGGACATGTGGAGGGCCCTGGCCATATCTATTACCCCCGCCCCTCAACCCCGGGGGTGTGCACCAGGGGGGTACATACCTGATGGTCCACTCCCACGGTAGGGGGACACCCAGGGGGCAGACGCCCGGCTGGAGCTCCTGGATGGAAGGATGATGTGCAGGCCGGTGTCACTGGAGGAGAAATCACTCTCCTCCTCCTCCAGTGCCCCAGGGGTGGGCTCCTGGGGGGGCCCCCGGGTTGTGGGGCTTGCCTCCGGGGCTGACTCCGCCTCCGGGGCCTGCTGGGGCTCCTCGGCCGAGGTATCAAGAGTGGCCGGAGGGGAAGAGGTGTGCTGGGGGCCCAGGATGTCCCTGAGCTCCCTGTAAAAGGGGCAAGTGACGGGGGCGGCCCCAGATCCGCCGGCCGCATCCCGGGCCCGGGCGTAACCCTGCCACAGCTCCTTCACTTTACTGCGTACATGATCCAGAGTGCGGGCAGGGTGACCCCCGGCGGCCAGGCCCTCGGCCAGCCAAGAGAACGCATCCGCGTTCTGCCTCTTGCTCCCCATTACCTGGAGCACCTCCTCCTCGCTCCAGAGCCCCAGCAGGTCCCGAATCTCGGCCTCCGTCCAGGAGGAGCCCCGCTGCGGCTTCCCCGCCTGGCTGCTGGGCTGTGAGCCCTGGCTCCCCTTGGGGGGGTCCCCTGCGGGCGCTGGGGGGGCTGCCAAGCGGCCATCGCGTTGGGTGGGGGTGGCTGAGGAGGAGCGTGCAGGCTAGCCGCGTGTTAGTGCTGCTGCCTGCACGCTCTCTCAGCTTCCTGCACAGGAAGGGAGGGGGCGGGGAGCTTTAAGGGGCCGCTCCATGCGGCCACCATTGAGCTGAGGGGCTGGAGAGAGCGTCTCTCAACCCCTCAGCTGATGGCCGCCATGGAGCACCCCGCAATTTCGATGTTGCAGGACGCGCAACGACTACACGTTCCCTACTTCGACGTTCAACGTCGAAGTAGGGCGCTATTCCCATCCCCTCAGCCGCATCTACACGTGCATGCTATTTCGAAGTAGCGGCACCAACTTCGAAATAGCGCCCATCACGGCTACACGTGTTGGGCGCTATTTCGAAGTTAACATCGACGTTAGGCGGCGAGACGTCGAAGCCGCTAACCCCATGAGGAGATGGGAATAGTGCCCTACTTCAACGTTCAACGTCGAAGTAGGGAACGTGTAGTCGTTGCCCCCCCCCCACCCCCGTGGGTCCTCTTACCTCCATGAGGACAGCCCCGATGGTGGCCTTGCCAACGTCAAACTGCTGGCCCACGGATCGGTAGCTGTCTGGAGTGGCCAGCTTCCAGACAGCGATGCCAACCCGTTTCTCCACACTTAGGGCACGCCGCACGCCAGTGTCCTGGTGCCTGAGTGCGGGGGTGAGCCACTGGCATTGCTTCAGAAATGTCTGCCGGCTCATCTGAAAGTTCTGGAGCCAGCGGTCGTCGTCCCACTCTCCAAGCACCAGTCACTCCCACCAGTCGGTGCTGGTGGGGTAGCTCCACAGCCGGCGGCGTGTGCGGCGGGGGCGGGGTGCTGTAGGGTTGGGGGTTGAGTCCTCCTCCCCTGCAGGCAGCTCCTCCTCTGTGGCAAGGAGGTGCTCAGCTGCCTCCTGAATGGCATTGAGCAAGGCAAGCACTCCTCCTACAGGGGCGGCTGGGTGGACCTCTGGCTGCTGCTGCTGCTGGGGGTCCATGACTGCGTCGCTCGAGGTGTGCGTGCCTATGGCTCTGCAGACCGCGTGCTGTGCAGGCTGCGTGTGTCTGGGAGGGGCCCTTTAAGGGAGCGGCTAGCTGTTGCCCCGGAAGCGCTAGTCCGCCCCGTGACCCTGTCTGCAGCTGTTCCTGGCACCCTTATTTCGATGTGTGCTACTTTGGCGTGTAGACGTTCCCTCGCAGCGCCTATTTCGATGTGGTGCTGCGCAACGTCGATGTTGAACGTCGACGTTGCCAGCCCTGGAGGACGTGTAGATGTTATTCATCAAAATAGCCTATTTCGATGTCTCTACATTGAAATAAGCTACTTCGATGTAGTGTTCACGTGTAGACGTAGCTCTCATGGGGTTAGCGGCTTCGACGTCTCGCTGCCTAATGTCGATGTTAACTTCGAAATAGCGCCCAACACATGTAGCCATGACGGGCGCTATTTTGAAGTTGGTGCCGCTACTTCGAAGTAGCGTGCATGTGTAGACGCGGCTTATGTGCTCCACTCTGGCTGCGTGGCTGAGTTGCTTTTAGTGTAACTCACCGCATTCCCTGTTTTCCTGCTGTCCCATCTATAACAATGTCTTGAGAGAAGGAATGTGGGCCTCTGACTTTGGTTCCACTGATCACGATACAGCTTCATTATTTTACAAATGTTATTTTACAAACACTTTTACACACAAGGTCAGTATAAGTGAACCCTGGACACCCAAAGTCCAACCCCATGTCTGTTCTGTCAGAGGTTGGTAACAGTGAACCGAGTTGGAGTCTCATTTTAACCATGGACTCAGATAGTTACATATTTCTTTGGAACAGTTTAGTCTCCTCAACCTGCAACAACACCAGCAGTAACTGATCTTGGTCTGCCAGTCACCATAAACAAACTCTCTGTGGAGTCGCCTCCCTCCCGTTAGGGTTGGCATTTGAATGATCCTCTGTGTCTCCATTCTGTGGCAATGTGTGTAGGTTCTGGCTGGGTGTTGTCTGCTGGCTTGTGTCTCCTGTTCCTTCGCATCATGTGTCCCTCTTGTATAATCATCCCCTATGACCCAGCGGCGATTGCAATCCTCATTACTCCTTTAGTCCATTCCTCTGGTGTGTCTCAAATGGCTGGATTATCACAGAAAAACCTATCTCCTGAGCCGAAAGATTTTTGGCTGATCTTTCACATTCTAGCACCTACTTTCTTGGATTGACGGCCAGCTCCTTTACAGGGTCTTCCAACCTTCTGGCTGCAAAATGTCTTCCCCTCATTGTTGAAATGGCTTGGATACATTCTACCATCACTGACTGCACTGGACAGGTTTGGCATCCCATGGTGGGCTATTCCTGTGTGTGCAGATGCTAACAAAGGATCCGAACTAGAGGTCTGCTTGGTCCTAATTTTAAACCCTGGGCCAACCTCCTGGATAGCTTCATTAAGAGCACTGATGTACATTTCTACCTTTGCACTTCATAAGTAGGAGTGTACGGGCAAGAGTGCGACCTGGAAGGGCTGGAGCAGTTACGCCGGTATCAGTGATTGTGCTGTGAAGTAGGAATTGGGAGAGCAGAATCTCCTTCCTCCTGGCTACAGAGCATCCTCTGAGACAGGTACAGTCAGGGCAAGCTTGGCAGCAGACCAGCACAGAAGGAGCTGGGGATTCTGAAGCCATGACTGGGCAGGGACGTATGAGACTCAGAGCTGAAAGGAGCCTCAGGCAAAACAGTAAGAGATAGGTGATATTAAGAGCTAAGCAGTGGACTGTTTGGCAAATGGAGCCCCTGCAGGGCATAGTAATCAGGCACAGACAGGAGGACATGGGTACAGAACAGGCTCTGTGGAGAGTCTGCCCCTATCTTCCACCTATCTCCCTCTGCTCCCCTCCTCCAGTCCCCGGGCTTCCAACTGCCATTTCAGAGTGCACCTCGAAGTTCTGTTCCCATGCCAATGAAAAACAGAATTGGCACAGTTAGGCTATGTCTGCATAGAAGTATTATTTTGGAACAAGCTATTCCAAAAGGGATTTTCTGGAACAGCTTATTTTGAAATAGTGCAGCTACACCCAAATGTGGGTCTACATGTGCCCCCTCCTTTCAGAGGGGGCACGTTAATGAGGCAGTTCAGAAGGTGCTAATGAGATGCTGACACCTTATTAGCATAATGTCAGCCACATGCAATTCGAAAGTGCCGCTTCTGGAATGCATGCCACCCATGTAGATGGGGACCTTTCAAAAGGACCCCCCTGACTTTGAAAGCCCCTTCTTCCTAAAGCCAAATATGAAGAAGGGGCTTTCAAAGTCAGGGAGTCCTTTTGAAAGGCCCCTGTCCATACAGGAGGCATGCATTCCAAAAGCAGAACTTCCAAATTGTGTGCGGCTTCCATTCATGTCAGCACCTCATTGGCATCTTTCAAACTGCCTCATTAACATGCCCCCTTAAAAGAAGGGGGCACATGGGCATGTGTGGACCCAGATAAAATGCATATTGAAACAGCACTCAACTATTTTGAAATAGAATGTCCACACACAATAAAGCCTATTTCATATTAGAGCTCCTGGAAGCATTATAGCTCATTTTGAAACAGCCCCTCTTCCCTGTCCATATAGCCCCTATTCCACAACATCTATCTTTGAGCTGAATTCCACTTCATACCCAACTAATCTGCTAAGTAAAGGACCTAACAAGCGATAAGTCCTGCACGTAGATCACAAAAAACCCCCACAGCACATACAGTATAGGTGTGTATGTTGCCAAACTGGTGTGTGATAGTATGTTTTTTAACACTTGTCAAACAGATTTTTCTTGGGATGGGAAGCGGGAAGGAAGGAAATGAACCATCAACAGTTATTTCACAAAGGGAGGTGAGGAGTTCACAGACAGTAATTCTCTTTCACAATAAGCTCCATGTTTGAGACAGAGATGCTACTCTCAGTTCCTTCTCTGCTGGTGTGTCATTATTAGTCTTCCCTGCTGTCTGTTCCCTAGTTCTTATCTCTTCAGTTAATCTTGATCTTACAGTTCTTTCATTGTTCGCACCAGAAAAAGAGGAAGAGACGACAGCAGGCTCATGGAGGTAAACAGCTGCATGTTATTTGTAGGACTATGATTTTAATTTCTTCACTCAGTGTTCCATGAGCCTCCATCCCATAGAAGCAACAAAGTTAAGATGACATTATTATATAGGAGAAATGATGTAATAAATCATAATGCATGAATACATAATGGTACTGTTGCTCTGTTGGAACAAATAATGAGAGGTTAATCTTCCACCTTTCTGAATTCACCTTTTTCATTTTAGTTGACTCCAGGGCTGAACTTTGTAGTCTTAATTCTCTGTGCCAGCTGACCAGAGAAACGCAACTTCACAAAGAATCAAAGTCTTCAGAAGTATATATGTGAAACACTGTAAAAGCAAGAGTAATGTAATGCACTCAACATTTCTTGTTAGCATATCCAGTGTAACTAGACATTGTAGGAAGTGCTAATATGCAATGATAGAAACTGCCAAATAAAGCACTTTTGTACTTTTAACTTTTCAAATCTATGACTTTCCAAACAACAAAAGTGAATTGAAGTTAGGGTTCCTTTTGCATTAATGTGATTACAGAATAGAGTGATGACTTTCCAGAACTGCTGCTGCAAGCTATTAATAAACTTTGAAATGGAAAGCTCCCTTCCTGCTGTACAGAAAACATAGGTAAGCACAATTGCCATTTGTTATGAAAGCATGATTAGATGGTGGATTTCTGAAGGTTAAGGCTGCTGCCAAGGATTACAGGTTGAACCTCTCTAATCCAGAACTCTCTCGTCCAGCAAACGCTGTAATCCAGCACAATTTTAGTTAGTCATATGACCACTTTTCACAGTTAACCTTAGACTTAGCTTTCAGCCTTGCAAGGTTAAACAGTTACCCATCAGATCTTGTGTGCAGCAAGATGCCCTCTGTTGAAGATCCAAAGGCATGCTTCAGGAGGAGTGCGAAGAAGATCCCAAACAATGTCGGAGCAAGCACGCATCCTTGTTTGACGCCACTCCTGATTCTGAAAGCATCTGATAATGTGCCGTCATATTGGATGGTTCCTCTCATGTCTTCATGGAATGACTGGATCATCTTGAGTAACCGTGGAGGACGGCCTATCTTGTGGAGCAGTTTGAACAGACCATCCCTGCTGACCAAGTCAAAGGCCTTGGTCAAGTCGATGAAGACTATGTAGAGTGGCTTTCTCTGCTCCCTGCACTTCCCCTGCAGCTGCCTTAGAGAGAAGACCATGTCAACGGTAGACCTCTCTGCGCGGAATCCGCACTGCGATTTGGGGTACACCCTCTCAGCAATCTTCCGGAGTCTGCCAAGGATGACGCGAGCGAACAGTTTACCAGTGACGCTTAGGAGGGAGATTCCACGGTAGTTGTTGCAGTCGCTTCTGTCTCCTTTGTTCTTATACAACGTTACAATATTAGCATCGCGCATATCCTGTGGAACCTTACCCTCTTTCCAGTACAGGCACAGTAGCTCATGTAGGGGTTCCAGGAGTGTGTCCGCGGCACATTTGATTACCGCTGGTGGTATACCATCCTGACGACCAGGGGCCTTTCCTGCTGCAATGCTGTCGATGGCTCTCTTCAGTTCATCCACAGTCGGTTCTTGATCCAGTTCATCCATTACTGGTAGGAGCTCGACGGCATCGAGGGCTGCGTCAACCACAACGTTCTCGCGTGAGTACAGCTTGGAGTAGTGCTCAACCCAGCGCTCCATCTGTTTGGCTTTGTCAGCGATGACGTCACCAGATTTGGATTTCAGAGGTGCCATCTTGTTCTGGGTGCGTCCTAATGCCTTCCTCATACCCTTGTACATTCCTCTGACATTACCAAAGTCGGCACAGGTTTGGATGCTGCTGCATAGCTGGAGCCAGTGGTTGTTGGCACAGCGCTTGGCTGTCTGCTGTACTGTTCTTCTGGCCTCTCTAAGTGCTTGCTGGGTACTCTGGCTCGGTGAGCGTTTGTACTCCAGGAGCGCAGCGCACTTCTTTTCAATGACTGGAATCATCTCATCGGAGTTAGCTTCGAACCAGTCGTTCGTGTTTCTAGCTCTTCTTCCAAACACCAACAAGGCCGTGTTGTAAACTGTATCCCTCAGATGTTGCCATTTGGATGTCGCATCAGCGCCCCCAGGGCCGCTGCGCAGATTTTCCTGGAGGGTCTCTATGAACTTTTCAGCTTTCTCCGAGTTTGCCGTCTTTCTGGAGTCAATGCGGGGCCTTCCAGCAGGTTTAGAGTGGTACAGCTTCTTGGGTCTAAGGTGCGGAAAGTCCTCATCAGAGACATGCTGTTCGCAGACGATGCTGCTGTAGTGTCTCTCACAGAAGACCAGCTTCAAAAACTGCTGGATCAGTTCTCCAAAGCGTGCAAGGACTTTGGGCTTACCATCAGCCTAAAGAAGACAAACGTACTCGGTCAGGATGTTGCTGAATCCCCATCAATCAGCATTGACAACTATACGTTAGAGGTTGTCCACGAGTTCGTTTACCTCGGCTCCACCATCACTGACACTCTGTCGTTGGACACTGAGCTAAATAGGAGGATCGGAAAAGCGGCCACAACTCTTTCCATACTCAGCAAGAGAGTGTGGAATAACAACAAGCTGTACACTCACACCAAAATGCAAGTCTACAGAGCCTGCATCCTCAGCACCCTCCTTTATGGCAGCAAGACTTGGACCCTGTATGCCCATCAGGAAAAGAGGCTGAACGTCTTCCACTTGCGCTGCCTCAGGCGCATCCTTGGAATATCATGGAAGGACAGAGTGACCAACACTGCCGTCCTCGAGCAAGCTGGAATCCCAACCATGCACACCCTCGTCAAGCAGCGTCGAGTCCGCTGGCTTTGCCACGTCCACAGGATGAATGATGGAAGGATTCCAAAAGACATCCTGTATTGTGAACTAGCCTCTGGCAAAAGACCTCCCAGACGCCCCCAGTTGCACTACAAAGATATCTGCAAGAGAGACCTCAGAGAGGTAGACATCGAGCTGGACAACTGGAAAGAAGTAGCAGATGACCGCAGCAGATGGAGGCAGGTGTTACACAAGGGCCTTCAGAAGGGCGAGATGAAGATCAGACAGCTAGCAGAGGAGAAGCGAGCACACAGAAAGCACAATAAGGACTTGCCAGACACCCACTACATCTGCAAGAGATGCAGCAAGGACTGTCACTCTCGTGTGGGTCTTCATAGTTACAATAGATGCTGTAAATGAAGTACTCAATTGAAGCTTTAAAGCGCGCGATCCATAGTCTATGCAGACTGAAGGATGCCTACTACTACTACTACTACTTTTCATGGATATGGCTAAGTTTCCTGTAGTCTCATAAAGTTCCTTGAACGCCAGCAATCCTGGCTCTTAGTGTTCTGCACTGTTATTTAGCTGTAATTTACCCCAAAGTTCTTCAAAGAGCCCATTAAGTGTGGAAGTGTTGGTTATGTGCTACAAAATATAAACCTCCCGTTGTCTGGCAAATTCTCTCATACAGCAAAGCGCAGGTCCCAAGGGCGCTGGACAGAGTGGTTCAACCTGTAGGATAGGCTCCAGTCAGCTATCTGATTTTGTGTATGGACATCTGTGCTAGTCCTGGAGATCACTGATTACCAAAGACTTCATATAGGCCAATGTGCCTGACTGATACCTCAAAATATAAAGTTTCTTTCTTTCTTTCTTTTTTTTTTTTACATGATATGATTGAGGAAAGTCATGAGGGAGTCAGGAGCTCTGAAGGATAAATGTTTACTTTAGGGATTTCTCAAAAGGAGTGTGCACAGTAAAGGGGAAGTATGTCTGATTCAGAGGAAATAAAGATAACGCCACTTTAAGAAATGCTCTGTGTGTGTGTGTGTGTGTGTGTGTGTGTGTGTGTGTGACAGACAGACAGACAGACAGACAGACAGACAGACATTTGTATAAAATCTTGTTCTCTGAGCCACTCCTTCCCAACCCCACTCTGATGGTGGTACTACATGCTCTTTACACTGTTTTATGTTTCTGAACTAAGAACAATTATTTAACTTTATGGATTTATTGCCTGGTTTGCTCATAAAAACATTTTTTTCACCTTTTAAATAACAAAGAACATTCCATTTGTTTTGGAGAGTTTCCTCCCCTGCTGCTTCTGGCCATCCAGTTTCTGGATGACAATTTATCCCCTTTGTTTAGCATCAGCACATAAAGGGTCACAGTAACATTGTATGGGAAGCTACTTCTGCTTCTTGTTGACTTGGTGGCATTATTCCTGGGTAGTTGTTTTGCCTCACTATCTGTTAGGGCCCCAGTTCAGGAAAGCTTTTCAGCATGTGCTTAATTCCATCCCTGTTTAGGACAGCACTTAAGTATGTGCTTAATCTAAAACATGTTTGGGATTTCAGTACATGTTTTCTGAATACGTACTCTTTCCTGAATTGTCTCATAATATTTATGTATAATGAACTGCCGAAAGACACGTCAGTTATATCTTCTTATCCAGAATCTGAATCTCCAGCAAATGCCTGATTATAGATAAAAGATTAAATCAGCTCTGATTAACCTTTTTTATAAGTGCTTGTATGTTTAAAATTATATTAGTATTTTAAAAGTGCCAAATATATATGACATCTCACTCTCCCACACAACTAAACAACTGAACAACTATACTTCAGAAAAGATAGATAGATTTAGGAATTACCAACTAAGTGAGCTCAAAACCTTATCTGCTTTCTTATAAATATTCTTCTGTAGGATTTTCTCATCTTACAACTGATGGGGGTTCTAGGACTTAAACTGATGGCTTCACATTTCATCATTATTTCAAATTATACTGCCTTTTTATCTGCCAAGAAGCATTCTTTACATTTAACTAACATAGCTCAACTAAAAGAGCGTATCTTTGCATGCGCACGTGTTTCATAACTGTTAAAGAGAGGTGTATTCATGTACTTTTTTATGGTGGCTAATTAAAAGAACATATCTGAACAAAGCCTAAGACTTTGCTTTCTATCACATTTCTTGTTTCCTCTGATAATTTCATTAGAGGCATGCCCAGCCCAATAGCTTATGTATATTGA
Source organism: Carettochelys insculpta (assembly GCF_033958435.1). Taxonomy (NCBI): domain Eukaryota; kingdom Metazoa; phylum Chordata; order Testudines; family Carettochelyidae; genus Carettochelys; species Carettochelys insculpta. The sequence goes on along the minus strand of NC_134137.1, from coordinate 303,479,823 downwards.
AAAGAGAAGACACGTAGTATAGTCAGACAAATAATTTAATTGATATTTCATTAATGAGCAGATCCTGCATTCTTTACTCAGGTAACGTGAATAAGGCATGTAGGATTGGGCACAGGAATACATATCATAAAGCATCCCTTTTGTTTCCTAAGCATTAATACACCAATTCCATACCTTGTTGCATGTGACGGACTTCTGTTGCTCACAGCCCCATCAGGGATCAACAACTTTCATGATCCAGACCAATGCGATAAATGAGCAGAATACCGTGCTGGTAGCCGAAATTCTCTTCAGATTCAGGATCCTCCAATATAAATTCAGATAAGCTAATGTGACATCTATAAATTGTTACTTTATTGCTACAGTATCATCAGTGTGCTAGGTGTTCACAGACCAGGACTAAGACAAGATCCTTGGAGTAGTAAGTGTTTGTTGTTGAGCACTGTCCATCTTATTTTGTCAATCATATGCCTAACATGCTCAACAAATATTTCTTTTGACACAAACCAAGTCATTGACGAACAATGTGGCATGACTAGTCTTGTGTTCAAAAATTATATTTGACTGGGGATTTAAGAAATCTCTTTCCAAGTCACAGAAGTAACACACCAAATTCCATCCATTTTCAGGAAAAAAAAAAAAAACCTCTGTGTTTGTGGAGTATTAAATACCGACACACTGGATGATAGTCTGATGCACAAGGACAAAGTGGATAAAAGGAGCTGTTACTCCTTTCTGATCACTGTAAAGGGACCAGGTACGTTTACAATCTCCAAGGTAGTAGGGATTGCTCTCTCCTTGTGGCCCCATGGCAGAAGCCCCCTCACCAAGGACAGGAAAGAGAAAGAACAAAGTATGACTATGATCCAGTGAAAATGGCGGACTACAGATGGAAACACACAGATTCCTCTCTCAGAGTGTCTCTCAAAGTTCCCCTAGGAAAGAAGATCTCTGTACCTACCCACAATTCATGGCTGTGCCTAACATGTGCAGGTGAGTTCCTCGTGTACATTTAACTTTTTAAAATATTAAAATTATTTTGACATTCCTTATAAAAATCCAAGCTCTTACATGAAAAATATAAGTACAGTAACTATAAAACTCTAGGAAGCATTACTAAAATATATGCATAATTAAAAATACCACAAGTGCTTCACTTATTTAAATCTGTGGAAAGCATTCACATTCATCATCCAAAATGCACTAAACCCAGCGGCTTCTGCTAAATCCATCTCTTCAGAAAAGCATCCAGTTAAAAAAAATAAATAAATCAAATAACACAGTGACATAAAACAAATGATTTCAGTCTGTGATTACATATCCTTCTGTTCCAACTCTACATAACTAAATACAGACCATGCCCTCTGACTTAATAGAATGAGTTATTTTTATTTTTTATTATATCATTATTTTGTATATCATCATCATAAAGGAATATCCAACTGCAAACCTGTAGCACTTGAAAAGTATTTTAATTACTCAGATGCTACAATGGCAGATGCTCTAAAATCTCTGAGACGGATGATATATTTGATAGATATTGAGTCATATCCATGCCTATGTAGGGTGACAGCACAAGCACTCCAACCCTACTTTGTGGGAGTTAAGTGGGATTTAAGTGTCACTTGTCCTTACACTGGGTTTCTGTAGTAGGGTCAAGTTCCTAACTTATGAATTAGACTTTATATAAATAACATTTCATTTTTTCAGGACAAATATAAATTACATTAATATACACAGTCCAGAATATTGGCATATTGCCAATTTCCATGAACAGTATATCAATGATATGTACTTACCACACACAGATGGAGAAAGGAAGCAAACCCAGTTAAGAAGGCTATCAAAAGAGGAGTATAAAAAGAAAAATAATATAGAGAAGGATGTACACAGCCCTATAAATGAATGGTGTTCTATCTAGCTGGAATGCAGGTTTATATTACAAGTATCAGCCCAGCATCACCACAGCTTAGTCTATTAGACGGTCCATGCTAATTTCAGATCTTTCCTTATTCCTCTTTATCTCTCTTAGAGAGTACTGTATAGAACAACTTTTCAGGTGTTTTTAAGTACACCCTTCTGTATGGAAGTTATTTATTTGAATTAACAGAGAATATATAGAATTTAATTGTTCAGTATAGCTCAACAGTAAGAGGTCTTTCCCATTTCCTAGCATAGATTTGAGAGCAGCAGAAATTAGGTTGTCAATAAGTTTGGGTTATTTTAAGGTTATGGTCGCATATATAACTGCCTGAATGATTTTAAATTAAATTAATCTCAGATTGCTCCCCAATGACTGACTGCCCAGACAGCAGTTATGACCTTGGATGAAGTTTCATAAACAGTGCTATCAGCTTTTTATGTGCAAAGAATTCAGTAGTCTTCCTTCAATCTGCAAGCACTTAAGGAAGTGTGCAGCTCAAGGATGTGAATACTAATTATATGCAAATAAAAAAAGTAATCAGGATGTCGGGTGAAAAGATGGACAAAAACGTAGACTAGTGGGACCCTCTCCCTGGAAATATATTTTCCATGACAATCTAGCTTTTAACCATGAGTCAGTTCAAAACAATTTAAAGATCTAATTGACTAGAAATCAAGATGGGAGCTTAAGAAAAGTAATCTTTTATAACTTGATATTTAGTTGGTCCTATTCAAAACCCACAATGAAACACCAGGGAACATGTTTGTGCAATGTTCTGAGTAAAGAGACACCACAGCAAACTAAGTTCAGCTTCAGATTGAAGAGTACAAACAACAATTTCAAGTCAGTTAAACTTTATGAAAAATATTAACAGAGAGGTAGCTGTGTTCGTCAGTACTCCAACAAAACAAAACATCAGAAATGTAGCACTTTAAAGACTAATGAAATGATTTATTCAGTGATGAACTTTCATAGGACAGACACACTTCTTCAGATCAACCTCATTTACAATACAGACTAAGAACAAAGGACCAAAAAAAATTGCAATAAAAACTGACAAATCAAACACATAGGAAGGTGATGAGGGGATGTTAATTGTCCTGCCTGAAAAATAGTCTTTTAAAATGTTCAGTGAAGTATAAAGATCCATACAGCTACTGTGCTTGTGCTGGAAAGACGGTGAGGTTCCACAGGACATGCGCAACGCTAACATTGTAACGTTGTATAAGAACAAAGGAGACAGAAGCGACTGCAACAACTACCGTGGAATCTCCCTCCTAAGCGTCACTGGTAAACTGTTCGCTCGCGTCATCCTTGGCAGACTCCAGAAGATTGCTGAGAGGGTGTACCCCGAATCGCAGTGCGGATTCCGCGCAGAGAGGCCTACCGTTGACATGGTCTTCTCTCTAAGGAGCTGCAGGAGAAGTGCAGTGAGCAGAGAAAACCACTCTACATAGTCTTCATTGACTTGACCAAAGCTTTTGACTTGGTCAGCAGGGATGGTCTGTTCAAACTGCTCCACAAGATAGGCCGTCCTCCACGGTTACTCAAGATGATCCAGTCGTTCCACGAAGACATGAGAGGAACCATCCAATATGACGGCGCATTATCGGATGCTTTCAGAATCAGGAGCGGCGTCAAACAAGGATGCGTGCTTGCTCCGACATTGTTTGGGATCTTCTTCGCACTCCTCCTGAAGCATGCCTTTGGATCTTCAACAGAGGGCATCTTGCTGCACACAAGATCTGATGGGAAACTGTTTAACCTTGCAAGGCTGAAAGCTAAGTCTAAGGTGCAAGAAGTCCTCATCAGAGACATCCTGTTCGCAGACGATGCTGCTGTAGTGTCTCACACAGAAGACCAGCTTCAAAAACTGCTGGATCAGTTCTCCAAAGCGTGCAAGGACTTTGGGTTAACCATCAGCCTAAAGAAGACAAACATACTCGGTCAGGATGTTGCTGAATCCCGATCAATCAGCACTGACAACTATATGTTAGAGGTCGTCCACGAGTTCATTTACCTCGGGTCCACCATCACTGACACGCTGTCGTTGGACACTGAGCTAAATAGGGGGATCGGAAAAGCGGCCACAACTCTGTCCAGACTCAGCAAGAGAGTGTGGAATAACAACAAGCTGTACACTCACACCAAAATGCAAGTCTACAGAGCCTGCATCCTCAGCACCCTCCTTTATGGCAGCAAGACTTGGACCCTGTATGCCCATCAGGAAAAGAGGCTGAACATCTTCCACTTGCGCTGCCTCAGGCGAATCCTTGGCATATCATGGAAGGACAGAGTGACCAACACCGCCATCCTCGAGCAAGCTGGAATCCCAGCCATGCACACCCTCCTCAGGCAGCGTCGACTCCGCTGGCTTGGCCACGTCCACAGGATGAATGATGGAATAATTCCAAAAGATATCCTGTATGGCGAGCTAGCCTCTGGCAAAAGACCTCCCGGACGCCCCCAGCTGCGTTACAAAGATGTCTGCAAGAGAGACCTCAGAGAGGTAGACATTGAGCTGGACAGTTGGGAAGAACTAGCAGATGACCGCAGCAGATGGAGGCAGGTGTTACACAAGGGCCTTCAGAAGGGCTAGTTGAAGATCAGACAGCTAGCAGAGGAGAAGCGAGCGCACAGAAAGCACAATAAGGACTTGCCAGACACCCACTACATCTGCAAGAGATGCAGCAAGGACTGTCACTCTCGTGTGGGTCTTTATAGTCACAATAGACGCTGTAAATGAAGTCCTCAATTGAAACTTTAAAGGGCGCAATCCATAGTCTATGCAGACTGAAGGATGCCTACTAAAATCCATCCATTATTGAGCGATACAGTGAAGTCTACCTATAAGTGAGGGAATCCATGTGTCAGAAATCTTGGTCAATACTGTACATCTTTGAGAAAGAATATAACAACATGTCTACTAATTTTGGCTTAAATTAAGATTAAGTGCATTTTTCCTCAGTGCAGTCAATAAACACTAACTTCCAGAGCAATTATCGGAGGGGTAGCCATGTTAGTCTGGATCTGTAACAGCAACGAAGGGTCCTGTGGCACCTTACAGACTAACAGAAAAGTTTTGAGCATGAGCTTTCGTGAGCACAGACTCAATTCATCAGATGCTGGTCTTGGAAATCTGCAGGGCCAGGTATAAATAAGCCAGAGCAAGGGTGGGGATAACAAGGTTAGCTCAGTCAGCAAGGGTGAGGCTTACTACCAGCAGTTGATCTGGAGGTGTGAACACCAAGGGAGGGGAAGCTGCTTCTGTATTTAGCCAGCCATTCGCAGTCTTTGTTTAAGCCAGAGCTGAGGGCATCGAATTTGCAGATGAATTGTAGCTCAGAAATTTCTCTTTGGAGTCTGCTCCTGAAATTTCTTTGCTGTAGGATAGCTATCCTATCCTTTGCTGCTATCCTACAGCAAAGAAATTTCAGGAGCAGACTCCAAAGAGAAATTTCTGAGCTGCAATTCATCTGCAAATTCGATGCCCTCAGCTCTGGCTTAAACAAAGACTGCGAATGGCTGGCTAAATACAGAAGCAGCTTCCCCTCCCTTGGTGTTCACACCTCCAGATCAACTGCTGGTAGTAAGCCTCACCCTTGCTGACTGAGCTAACCTTGTTATCCCCACCCTTGCTCTGGCTTATTTATACCTGGCCCTGCAGATTTCCAAGACCAGCATCTGATGAATTGAGTCTGTGCTCACGAAAGCTCATGCTCAAAACTTTTCTGTTAGTCTGTAAGGTGCCACAGGACCCTTTGCTGCTGTTCCAGAACAATGTCTTTTTACATTTCTTGAAACTTTCCCTGGGACAGGAGAACTGCTTTCTGCCCACCTGTATGGCCAATGATAATGACAGGCAGAGCAACAGATGTGCTACTGAGGGGAGGGATAGAAGGTTGGTGCAGCGAGAATAGGGATGGTGTTTGGTCTGAGGGACATATAATTGTGGGGACCTAAGTTTGGTGGGTAACTGGCAGAGGACATGTGCTGGGGAGGGTGATATGAGGATGATGAGTCTCGGAAAACCCATCCTCTGACAAGTAGGATTTATCTTTGTTGAGAAGTCCTAGAATACGTTCTGTGAGGATTCTCGTGCATGGGGAGACTTGGGCTTGTAACTGATGGGCCTGGACACTCAGACTGGCCATAGTTTGATAGTGGCAGAAAGGCAGCAGTCTTCCTCCTGTAGATTTTGGGGACCATTCCTTGATTTGGAGAAGGCAAAAATCCTTCATATCCCCCTCCCACAAAAAAAGGAAGATCAGGGAGGGCAGTGCAGTCCTCCCCAGCCAAAAGACAGCTGGGAAAAAGCTGGTGAATGCCATCCTGAAGACTGTAAGGGTACATGAGGAGTCCTAAGTAGAGGTTTATTTGGAAGGTGTGATTGGCTTATGGTGATCCAATGACATGGAGTTTGAGAGCCCAGGCATTCTAGAGACAAGCCTTAGGGGTCTTTAGCAAGGACGGTTTTTCTGATGAGCTCAGTGGAGTACTGGTGGTGGCATGGGGAGAGGGTATTGGACTGATCTGCACTGTAGCAGGAGGTGTGGTGCAATGCTCTCAAAGGAAGGCTGAGGTTTGAGATGATCATGAGTGACAGAGGGCCTACAATGAGGGAGTGGAGGCAGGAGGCGAGTGGGGTTCTGCAAGCAGGAGATGTCGGGTCATTGGGTAGCAAGGCTGCAGCAGTGAGGCACTGGCAAGTGAATGTGCTCCCCAAAACCAACAGCTCAGTAGCACAGTAGCACATTCCTATGGTCCAGATTAAGCAAAGACTGCAAAATGATTAAACTTTAAATTTTAATTGTTGTCCTAGCCTCCTTCACAGTTGTCCCTAAATGGTGCTTCTCCCACGTTGTGTGTTTCTCAACCTCCAACCTCTGGCTCTATGTAAATCACTATAGAGTCAAAGAACCTTTAGGTTAGGTAAGACTGGTCATCTAGTCTAAGCATTGCCAAGATTCAGGATTTATTATCTCTAAACCATACAAGACAGATAGCGATGCAGCCTCTTTCTGAAAACCTCCAGCGAAGTAGATTCTACATATCACCTAGGAAGTTTCTTCCATTGTCGTTACAGCTAGGAAGTTATTACTGAGATTTAATTTAAAGTGGTGATGCTGTAGCTTGAGCCCACTGCCTCTTGTCCTGCCCTTTGTGTAAAAGAGAACAATTTTCTCCATCTTTTTCATGTCAGCCTTTCAGATACTTGAAGGTGGCTACCACGAACCCTTCTGAATTTCCTCTTTTCCAAAATAAACAGAACCAGTTCTTTCAGCCTTTGCTTATATGGTTTGCGTGCCATCTCTATGATTAACTTTGCTGCTTGCTCTGGATTCTTTCTAATTTCTTTACATCTTTCCTGTACAGTGGTGACCAAAACTGAGCACAATATTCCAGATGAGGCCTAACCAGCACCAAGCAGAATGGTACTATCACTTCCTGTGACTTGCATGCTATGTCTCTGATAATGCAGTCCAAAACTGCGTTTGTTTTTACAAGAATATCACATTACTAACTTCTTGTGGTTATGATCCACCACAATTCCCAGATCATTCTCAGTAGTGTTGTTGCTAAGCCAGTTGTCCCCCATTTGTGCATTTGGTTTTTCTTTCATGAGTTTAGCCTCTCACAATTGTCTTCACTGTAAATTTTTTTGCTGTCTATATCCCAGTTCTCCAGTTTATCAAGATACCTTTGAATTTTACTTCTTTCCTCCAATGTGTGTGCCACGTCTCTTAGCTTTGTGTCATGTCCAAATCTGATCAGTATGTGCTCTATTCCTATATCCAGATCATTAATAAAGATGTAAAGTATCACAGGACACAGAATAGATCCCTGTGGAATCCCACTTGAGACCACCTCCTAATCTGGCATCATTCTATTAATAGTTACTCTTTGTTTACAACTGTTTAACCAATTGTTAACCAATTACCATTATGTATCCACTTAATGGTAATTCAGAGTCTGCAACTCTACAGCTTATATATGAGAATGTTATATAGGACTGTGTCAAAAGCCTTGCAAATTCCAGGTATATTATATCCACCATATCCCACCAGCTGATATGTATAATGGGCTTTTTCCCCTGCTAAATCTCTTGAATGTTTACCCACCCTACAACTTCAGCCTCACAGCAGTGGTTCTCAACTGCACCTCTTTCAGGAGTCACATATGTCTTGTGTACCCCAAGTTTCATGTAATTTAAAAATACTTTCTTACAAAATCAGACATAGAAATATTGAAGTGTCACAGCACACTATCACTGAAAAAAGCAATCATGTTCTCATTTTTATCATATAATTATAAAATAAATCAATTTGGATATAAATATAATACTTAAATTTCAGTGTATAGTACATGGAGCAGTATGAACAAACCATTGTGTGAAATTTTAGTTCGTACTGAATTTGCTAATGCTTTTTTAGGGAGCCTGTTATAAAACAAAGCTAGTATATGAATGAGCTGATGTATTCCTGGAAGATCTCTCAGTAGTCCCAAGGGCACATGTTCCCCTACGAACCACTGCTCTACAGAAACTCCCAATGCTGCATCTGCCCTAGTAGCTACATCACATCACATTCCCACCCCAGGACATATGCTATCTCCCTCCTTGCCCCATCCAATGCTCAGACCTAAAGGGAGATGTCTGTGAAATTAAACTGTGATTAAAATTTCCATTATCCTGGAAATTTCCTGTATGTATTAGATTCCAAGAGACACAGATGGTTGCGCAGGTAGAGAGTGACATGCTGACAGGAATTAAGGAAGTGAATTCTTATCCTTTAGACAGAAGTAATCTTCCAGAATTATATCCTACTCCAGCCAGTCACAGAAAAAGGAAAGTCACCTTTAAATGTTGATTTATTTTAACTCATGTTTTTTCTTATTTACCTGGGATGGGGTTTAATAAAAACACAACTGTGCATAAGAACTTATTTTTGTGTGTATGTATGATGACACATTCCAGGATAGTAATTAAGATTTTACAGATGTGAATTACCCACAGAAGGCTAGATTTCAGCATTCCTTCATTGCTCAGAAGAGGTGGCAGTGCATGGGCACACTGCCCCCAAATAGTCCATGGAATAATTCCTTCCCCATGATCTTCTGAATTACTATACACCTTAAAGGACTGCACTTTACTCTCCATGCTACACTGATTGCTCCATGGGAGAGCATGGAGCTGATGTGGGTGTATGGCATTTCCCAGCAGGTACTAAAACTGTCTTGACCTTAGCAGGACCGAGGCAGACTCAGGAGGAGCCTTACTCTTTCTCATCTGATAAAAGGAAAAAGAAAGAGAGAGAGAGCTTGTCTTCCCTGATTACAGAAATCTTGCTGCCCCAGAGGGAGTCCCATCTTCCCTGGTTGATAAGGGGAGGACTCGAGTGAAAATATGTAGGGACACTGGGTCTCGATGAGATGTTTTTAGAGCTCTCAGCCTCCCTGATAACTGAAGTAGCAGCAGCCCCTGAAAGATGACTGTGTGCCCACTGCAAAAGTGGCCTTTTTTGGGACAAGAATACGTCAGACATATTTATTTTTCCTTGTTGCATACAATTCCCTTGTGGTATACCACTCATGCATCTCAACCACATTAACCATGAGTCCTGCTAGGAGCCACTGAAATTGATGAACCCCCTCTCTTATTTTCATCCTCTTCAGCCACCAGGCTAGAGGAGGACATTTTGGCTCTTAACTTGCACCTTTATAATAAAGTGGTAGGTAGGCACACCACGGCCCCCATCAAGTGGAATCTTAATTCTGACTAATACAGGAGAAGACAGAGCATTTAAAAAAAGTTTCAATAACAAACAGGAATGCAACAGGATCATAATATTGAAATACCTAATAATTCTCTTTGAAAAAGCAATGCATGCTAATGGATCACCATCGGGTCAACCCTTCATCGAAAACAGATTTCCCCTGCTTAATGCATACAATCTTGGGATGCAACTGTACACAGTAGATTTCTAAGGACACTGGGGGAACATGTATTCTCCTTAACTTTCTATATTATCAGTACTTTATTTCAGTAATAATTTCATTTTATTTCTTTTGTCTGAGTATCTTATTAAAAATCCACCTAATGCATGGTAAAGTTGGGATGAGTACCACAACAGTTGCTATGCTCTCAATTAGGTGCCAGCAATGCCAGAGTCCTCTAAATTAAAATCTCAAACTGCTCTTTGCTTTGTGTTTTGAGTCCATCTTAATCTTCTAGAAAGAGTATTTTTAATACCAAGACACTGCCCTAAACCATTCTCTACAAAGTAAAGGCTTTTCAAATTGTTTGGGGTTCAAACACACAGGAAACATATTAGAAAGAAAAACGTCCTAATACTTAAGAGTCCTGTCCAGGGAGCATGTCTGCTCTCATAAACTGGAATTCATAAAGAAGAAAAAACAAACAATAAAGCAAGTTATTTCCCCCTCTGCAAAAAACAAATATTTTAGGGTACCTTATTATGGTTGCATATGTATTTTCAATTATATCAATTCAGAAATCATTTCTTGTTGTTGCCTGATATGACTGGGCAGGAAGTCTAATTTTACCACCTTGTGGCAGAAGTTTATTTTTAGCATAGCTTCAAGCCTTCCGCACCCCTTTTTTATCTCTTTTGTAGGTGATTATACAAAGAGAAGGATAAAAAGGTGCAGCTGTCACTGTATGAAGGGTGGAAAAGATTAATCAGTGTTGTCATCAATGCCAGAAGCAACTAGATGTCTGCAAGAATAGTACACAAGCTGGTCTATATAGAAATAATATTAATAATAGCAAATACAGCAAATTGCAGCACACTCCCACTTCCATCCCCCCAACTCCAAAAATCAGATTTTTCACACAGCTGATTTTCCTTTTCTTAGAGGTTTAGCTATGCAAAAGCAAGGCCACCACTGACCCAGTAACTAGAATTGCCTCTCTATGCCAAGCAGGAACTCTCCGGCTGTACTTGAGATGCCAGTATAGAGACATGCTGGAAAGCAATGCACGAGAGATGCTAGCACCAGACGCTGGACCAGAGAGCAAGTTAGCAGAGAAAAGCTAGCGCAGAAAGGCTGCTGAAGCGGATGCTACCGAGAGTGACAGCCCAGAGATGCCGGTGTTGCACTATGCTAGAGTGGCACTGTACTATCCCCTTCCCCGGTACTCTGCTGACCCCGGCTCCTGCTGCCTCCTCCAGGTGCCACCCCTACCGCAGCCTGCCAAACCCTTCTCCCACTCTAAGAAAGTTTGGGCTCTGCTCCACTTTCACCTCCCAGTCACCTGCAGCCCGCACTGCCACGGCAGGCAGCGTCCCGCATCCCCGCAGCCCTGCGCTCCGGCTGCGGCTTGCCTCCCGAGAGCCCCGCCGGGGCCAGGCTGCAACCCAATGCGCCGGCCGGGGACGGCTCGGCGGGAGACCCCAGCCGCCTCTCGCAGCCCCTGGTGGGAACGGTTCCGCACTCCGGGCGCGAGCAAGCCCTGCCCGAGCCGCTCCCCGGCGGCGGCGGCAGCCGCCCTTACCTCGGTCCAACGTGAGCGGCTGGACCACTGTCAGCGTCGCCATGTCTGCGGCGGCTGCAGCCGGAGTGAGGCTCTGCTCAGGCGGCGGCGGCGTGCGGGGAGCCGAGGAGGAGGAGACAGGGAGGGCTGGTGGAGGCCGAGGGCTGCTGGGCGGCGAGGCGCGCTAGCCACATGCAGGCAGGCGGGGCTGACTCCGCCCGGCCCGCGGCGCGCGTGCTCCCAGATGTGCGCTGCCGCCGCCGCCGCAGCAAACTTAGCTCGCCCAGCCCGGGCGGGGAAAGGCGCGGACTGGCGGGAGATGTAGCAATGGCCGGAGTGGGCGCCGGACTGGAGCCCCAGGGAGGGAGGAGGCGCCAGCGGCAGCCAGACCCGAGGGCTCGGGGAGCAGGCAGCCTCCGGCGTCGTCTCCCCAGTCTGCCGCCCTCTGGCGTCGGCGATGAAGTGCGGGCTCCGGCAGAGGGTAGGGCGGGGCGACGGACCCTGGCGCGCGGTGCCTGGCGTGTGGGGAGGAGGCCAAGGGTGTGAAGCGGCGATCACCCTGTCCCGCAGAGGAGGCGGCGGAGGAGGCAGCGGCGGCGGCAGGGAAGAGCCCCTTCCGAAGGGGTGTACTTGGGTGGCTCCAGCACCATCCTTAAAATGGGGACCTAAGGGCCATAGAAACTGAATAACACGCTGAAGGTCTCATGGAGGCTATATACAAAGCCAGGAAGTGAACCAAGGTCTCCTGGGTACCAGGCCAGTGCTCCAGCTGGACGCTTAGGCTTACTTTGGTTGCAAAAACACTTAAGGCTCGTTTTCAGCAAGTTATCCTTCTCCAGTTTTTACCTACTAGGCTGAAAGTTGGCCAGGTTAGAGGTCAGTCCTGGAGTACAGAGTTCTGTAATCTGGAAAAGAAAATGGTTCAGCCATTCGTGAAAACATTTTCCAATAATAATAAAAGTTCAGCGACTCTTGGTTTTTTTTTTTTAACTAGCTTTCATGCCTCAGTGGCTGGAGAGAAAAGATAGGCATTTGGCAGAGAGCAATCCCAAGTCACATGTGTGCCAAAGATTTGTAAACAGGACGTGGGTATTTCTCTTGTGGTCTCTTAATAGCTTCCTAACAGTTATGTGCATGCATAAACTAGGCTAGAGGATCTCAAGCATCATTGTACTGGGATCCTGTTCTGACAAAAAAATTACTGCATGACTCCAAGAGTGAGGATCAGGGACCAAGCCCCAAGCCCCATCACCTGGGTCAGTGGGCCAAAGCCCAAGTGTCACTGCACTGAATCAGGGATGGGATCAAAGACCAAAAAGCTTCAGCCCGTTTGGACTCAGCCCCATGCTGTGTGGCTTGGGCTGTGTTCTCCAGCACTAAAATGCCAGCCTTGTGAAAGCCTATTTAAAGGGGGCTACCAATCTCTTTAGGGACCCGACTCACAGTTTGAAAACTGCCAAACTAGGTAATCCGAAGGCAGTTCAGCCATCTTCCTTCTCAGGAGTGACTGTGTGTATGGATGATGATGATAGCTAAAGATCTGCTGCAGCCTGTCGTATGAGAGATGAGGTGGCAGAGAAGGGTTTGCATGAAATGAGGCAAGGACTGCTTTCTCACTGAATGCTCTGCTGTGCGATACATGCATTTTGCTGGTGTCCAGTACATAGTTAAACCTGGAGGAATTTGTTTCTTTATTTTCCCTTTAAAATATGTAAGAAAAGCTGTATAAAAGATATTGCATTACAAGAAAGTTACAGTTGCAAAGTGAACTTCAGAGAGCACAGACGTGAAAATTAAATTCAAGCAATAAAAGAATTATTACTTGAATATTTTATCACAAATTTTGTGTTTTTATAATCAGGTGAGTGTAAGAGAATAAATTTAAGAGAGTAAATAAGAGAATAAATTTAAGACACATTTGGTCCTCAGACAGATGAGTTAAAAATAAAAACTCTTGTGTGTAGTAAACATAATACTCAAATCAGTTTGGGTGTGTTGACAAGAAAATGTTTTAATTGGCTACAATGCTGAAATTTTAAAAATCAGTTACTGGCAGAAAGTCAATTATCTTAACCTAAATTAGCATAAGGATTTTTATTATGTAGATTTTATGTATTTGCATAGCAGCTGGATTGACATAAAATGTTACAGCTCCTGTTAAGCTGTCATATTGCTATATAGGGGATTCATAGTCTTAAACTGAGAAGAATGTACACATTTGGAACTATAACAGCCTAATGTGACTAGTCTCAAACTGTTGTGACACTTTTAAAAAACCTATTATGGGAAGTATGGTTAAATAATTTTAAAACACACTGCCTAGCTAATTAAGCAATAACGTTTTTCCTCTAGGTTTTCAGGACCCTTGAGACTCTTTTTAAATTAAACACAGACATTTTAAAACAATACAAATATTAAATTATGTGGCCTGTTAATAAACCTATAATAGATACACCATATGGATGAATTACCAAGATCCAGCTCTTAAAAAAAAATAGTAGTCTGACATATGCCTCTCTTTTACCTGTACTTCAGAGGAGAGGAGCTTCCTATGGAAAGAATCAGTAGGACAACTTTGCACCTTTCTGGATGCCCTTTTATGACTGCTTTTAGGTGGACAGGTCAGTTGTCCTATGCCATACAGCCTGATGAATACTTGAATGAAGACTTCTACCAATCCCAGCTTTCCCTTTGAAAGTGTTGTTGCTGAGGCACAGTGTGACGGACTCAGCTTTAGATTCAGTGTCCTATTTCTGATTAAATTTCACTTTGGGTTGTTACGTTCTGCCTACCTAAATTTCCCCTGTAGTTTCAGTTGTCTACTATCTACTGTTCATTTCATGCCACATCCTTTGATATCACCATGTATTTCATCTCAGGAATTTCAATCATCGATAAATCGATTGTTCAGAATATAACACAGGCATAAATCTCCTCTTCTCCTTTTGTAAAACAAATAAAGTGTTAGATGTGCTTCCAGTGCTCTCAAACAGTAACAGCCTGACAACTGTGGAGACTAAAGTTCAATATTTATTCTCAAGAAAATCTACGGTAGCACTGGCTTCTCTTTGTTGGAGGCTGGTCATGCTAGCCCTCTGCATGGAACTGTTTGCTTCAATGAAAACTCCATGCACAAAGGGATTTTCAAGGTCATTTGTGCAGTTTGTAAAAGGGATCATTTGTGACTAAAAGTGCATTATGGGCCTTTGCTTTAAATATTCTTGCTGACATTGGTTTCATTCTGAAGCCACCATTGTTTTTCAATGAAAATATAAGCAAAGATGCTAGACCTAAGATTCAGGGCCTACCAGTTTCTCACTTCTTTCCAACCTGGTCATTAACATTTGCTTTGGAATGAATTCCAACATACAGTTATAGCTGGGGAGAGCACCCTCTTTCTCTTTATTTAATTCATCAGACCAGTTCCAGGGTGTTTCTAAAATGTGTGTGGAATTTGGCTTATGGCACAGTTTGTTTATCAGGCAGAAAATTGTGTCTTCTTCCAGAGGGATTTTTTTTAGGAGTCTAAAATAAGATGCAGTTTGATGCTTTTGGTAATAATTATACATGTTACCAGCATGTCCGCATATTCTGCTTCAGGACAGCTATCCACTGTTAAATAATATTTCAGCTGGATTGGAAGCTGGAAATGTAGTGCTCAACTACATTGGAAATGTAGTGCTCAACAGTTCCTGTTGCTACATTAGTTACAACCTGGAGCCACTTTTTAGTTCTAATATTGCAAAACATATGACCATTTCAAAACTGTTCTTCTGAAAGCTCCAGATCAGCCTCAGCTTAACAAATGGTGCTTTTTAAATGGTAAACTC
Source organism: Carettochelys insculpta (assembly GCF_033958435.1). Lineage (NCBI taxonomy): Eukaryota > Metazoa > Chordata > Testudines > Carettochelyidae > Carettochelys > Carettochelys insculpta. The sequence goes on along the minus strand of NC_134137.1, from coordinate 303,464,573 downwards.
CCATTTACTACAGTGAGAACAGGGCTAAGCTTTTGTGCTCTGGGAGCTTTACCATTGACTACAAGTAATGTGCGTGGGCTAATCCTTAATTCATAATATTCATTGTGAATTTTGGATATATTTTATATCTGCTGACATGGATACTGACACTTTAAAAGTGCTTTTATTGAATTAGTTATTTTTAAGACTTTGGAACACAGGGACTATGTCTACGGTAGGGGAAAACTTTGAAATGGCCATGCTAACAGCCATATCGGAGAATACTAATGAGGTGCTGAAATGAATATTCAGTGCCTTATTAGCATGCTGCCAGCTGCGACACTTTGAAAGTGTCACATTTCACTCGTGTGTAGCTCATCTACATGGGGTCCTTTTCAAAAGGATCCTGCAAAAGTCAAAATCCCCTTATACCTATCAGCTGAATGGGCTTTGACATTTTCAGGGTCCTTTCAAAAAGGACCCCCTTGTAGACAAGCTGCGTGCTAGCCAAATGCGGCACTTTCAAAGTGCAGCAGCCAGCAGTATGCTAATGAGGTGCTGAATATTCATTTCAGCACCTCATTAGTATTCTCTGATTTGGCCATTAGGAAGGCTGTTTTGAAGTTTTCCCCTAGTGTAGACGTAGCCAGGGAGTACACTTTGTGTACGCAGTCTATGCTGCCTTTTTAAACATTCAGACTACATTAACTCAAGTTTTAAACCTATGTTTCTCACACATCATCATCATGAGCTATCCCAGTTTACCTGCCCAATCTGTTAATATGTTATCCCTTTAACAATGCTTTTCTAACAATCACAACAAACAACTTCAGCCATTTCTTTGACTATGTTTATTGTTTGTTCTTGGCTTCATTTGTTTGCACCAATACAGGTATAAAAAGTAGTAACAATAAACTGGTTAATAAATATAAAATCTTGTCATTATAGAATTTTGAACTAGCAGAATATATTATATAAAATGACTGCAAAATCAATCATCATCATCATCATCAACAACAACAACCATGGGCTCAGCGCTGGTTGGTGTCTGATACCTCTCTCACGATTTCCTTCCATTTTTCCCTGTCCAGTGCAGTGTGGCTTAGTTTCTGTAGACTAGTTCCGCACAAATCTACTATATCATCTACCCATTCTCTGTGGGGTTTGCCTCTCCTATTCGAACCATCCATTACGCCAAATACCAGAGTCTTGATTTTTTTGTTCGTCATTCATTCTGCAAATATGCCTGAATAGGTTCCATTATATAACCTTCTGCAGCAGGTTCTCTTTCAGCTGTGTCTTCCTATGTAATTCCTTGTTGGTGACCTTCTGAATCCATCCTATTCTCAGGATCTTTCTATAACAACTCCTCTCAAATGCCAATGTTCTTCTCTTCGAATCTTTCATTTTCACCCATGTCTCACATCCATACAACATGCTGCTGAATACACGTTTTCAAGATACTCAGCTTCAGTCCTAAGCTAATTGTTTTGCTTTTCCAGATCTTATCCATCTCCTTCAAACTCGCTCTTGCTTTTGCTATTCTAGTTGCTATTTCTTTCTTAGAATTTAGATTATACATTATGTTGCTCCCCAGATATGTGAACTTCTTTACATTCTCTAGTTCAATCTCATCGACACTGATCTTCCTTCCTATTTCTTTATCTCCAAATACCACTGTATTTGTTTTATCAATGTTCATAATCAGTCTGTAGTGCTTCCCTTCTTCATTTAGCGCCTGCACCATTTTCACTAGCTTCTCCTCATCTTCCTCAATGATAACTATATCATCCGCGAACCTCAAGTGTTAATTCTTTCCCTATGCATGGATATCCCTTCTACCTCTTCCTTGATCTTGTCCATTGCTCTCTCTAGATGCATGATGAAGATACTCGAGGGCAAAATCAATAGTGAACTAATATTGATGAATACAGACAGGTTTCTCATCAGGCATTTAGACTTAAACAAAAAGGAGTACAAGTTTTTAAAGTCAGGTCTGGGGGAAGGCCAACAGGTACAGGGAAGCATGTGGTTTAGGCAGACAGCCCATAGGGGAGGTTTTATTAATGGACATACTCTATAGCTTAGAAAAGAGGAGATGACAGAAGTTTATGAAGAGCAGTTAGGAACTGAAGAGATATAGTCAAATGAAAAAAAGTCCCATTCAACTGCAACACATGAAGGAAGACAACTGAACACTGACAGATTTCGTAAGTGCTTATATACCAATGAAAGAAGTCTAAACACTCAGATGGGTAAACTTAAATGCCTGATATTATGTGAAGATGCTGAAGGGCATCACAGAAACTTGATGGAATGATGATCATCAGTGTGATATGTTAATACCGCCATACAACATATATAAGAATGACAAAGAAGATTGTACTGGTGAGGAAGTGTGAAAGAAAGTATAGACACAAATATAGTAAAAATCTTGATTGGCTCAAAATCTATCATAGACTCTAAGAGGATAGCAGTGGGAATATATTACCACCTACATGAGGAGGATGTTCATGGTGACTGTAAAATGCTCAGGGAGCTCAGAGAGGCTACAAAAACAGAAACCCCAATAATAATTGGGAGGAGTTCAACTATGCCAAACTCGAGTGTGTACATATAAGAACAGGATGCAGTGATAAAATTTTTAGAACCCATTAATGACTGCTTCTTGAATCAGTTAATTCATTTAGCCCTAAGACAGTGATTCTTTACCAGTTTATCACTGTGGGACGCATGTGTGGCCTGCAATGTTTTTCTTAGGCTGCAGGTTGAGAACCATAGTACCCTCCCCCAAAATGCCCACTGAACCCTATGCTTTGTGCCCTTGCCAATACTGGGGCTATGCATGAAGTCCTGGGCTTGGTTGGGCAGCCAGGACCTAGAGCCACTGGCCTCCACAGTGTCTCAGCAGTAGTCAGGGTTTGCTTCACCCTGCACAACCTCGTGGAGGTGAAGCATGAGCCCTTCATTCAAGAGTGAGTTGCCGAGGCTGGACACAGGTACGAACAGACCCTGGTGCCCCATGCCAGCAGGGCTAGCAGGACGGGGTGTGGGCATGGGAGGCCCTTCGCCAGGCCTTGAAGCAGGGGCCACAGTGACCCCCCCACCCTGCACACACACGCAGCACTACCACCACCACACATGCACGGGGCACAGGGTAAAACTAAACAATAAACTGTTTACTGGAACTTAACTGTCTGCCTCTGCATGACTGAGGGAACTATGTACAGGATGGAGAGGGAACAGCTAATGGGGATCTGGGGGAAACTACGTACGGGGGGGAGAGGGAACAGCTAATGGAGGGCGGGGGGGAATTATGTACAGGGGCATAGTTGCCCCTGGCAGGCGCCCTGTGAACCCCAAGGGGCTGGGGTCGAGGCAGGGGGCTTTACCCCTCAATGGGGGTTGATGGCCAGAATCCCTGTCGCATGTGCCCGCCCCTTCCCCCCATCCAGGAGCCCCATCAGGGCTGGGCTGGGGCTGGCGGCACAGGGAGGTAGAGGTGTGGCTGCAGTGTACAGTTTTGCAAGTGATTCTTCTGATAACTTATTTTTAAATTTAGAAGAACATTTTCTCTTGGCATTAAACTAACAACACTCACCAGCACCTGCTGTCATCCATCTGCTCAGGGCCCTCAGATGACACCATTCTAGTAAATCTGCTCTGCATTTACATTCAAAGCCATCAGATTTGCCTTCATGTTGACCCACATTCTGTTCCAGGGTGGAGAACAAATTCTCAATTTTTTTTTCCGCTCTATTGACTGCACTGCTGTCAACAGTTTTCCTCCGTTGAAAGCTTTTCCTAAACAGATCTAAACATTGCTGGGACTCAGACTCATTCATGGGGCTCTTCCGAAGATGTTTGATTCTCACCTGCTTTGTTGGGTTTGATGATGAGCTGGGCTCACTGACACAGCACTCTGATCATATTAACAACTATAATCAAACACTCAGCCTCCTAGGTTATCCCTGCTGCTATTGTAAATGAAAATATCAAAAATTTGTTAACTATTGAAGTGAACCTTGAATATGCAGAAACTTCCCTCTCTACATTACATAGTAAACTCTGCTCCACTTGTTTGAGTGTGTAAGCTGAACAGGGCACAAGAAATCTCCTTCTCTTGTACCCCTTCATGGGACAAAGCCTCCTACTAAAGTGGAGCCTCTGATTCCTTCTAGCAGCCTCTGTGGGTGCTTCTTTCCCTGCTGGTCACAATGAGAAGTAATGACATTTGTTATCCCACATCCAGCGGAGCTGCCAATGTGGTATGGGCTTCACAGGAATCGACAGGGCGAATTATGGCCAACTGGCACCTCTTCCCACAGAAGGCACAGCTCTAAATCCACAAGCAGGCCCTTATTCTTACATTTTTCATGTGATTCCTGTGATATTTTCATGCAGATTCTATTGATGTTGAATCAGTTTCTTAAACTTTCTGCCTCACTTAGAAAACCTTTCTAGGCTTCCTCCAAATACGCAAGAGACTCCCAAAGACAGATTTGCATTTAAGCTTTGCCTATTCAGTTAGTCATTTGTTTGCCTTAGCTTTTTGCCATGCTGCTTTGCTGCATTTTCCTATTATCGAGTGAATTCACAGGCAGAAGTAAAATCTCCTGAATAGGAAATAGCCATCCGGCCAAATGTGCCCAACTTTTTCAGTTTAACCTACCTTCACGTTACTAATTTTCCTGCTGTACACTTAGTCCCATGGCAGAACTAAATGCCTTTCCTGTTCAATCGACTTAAATGCAGAAATATTTGGATCCCCATTTACAATATATTTATATATAGTTGTCTGTTCTTCAGGATGTCTTTAGAACATTCATATGATATGTGGTGAACAGGAGATGTTCTAAGACCAAAAGGAGGAGTTCTCCCTATGTAGTGCCTTTCCAACTTTCCATAACAGTTAGCCTTTTCCATGGTTTCCATTGGTAGTTTCCATCGGCAGTTAACCTTTTTTTTCTTAATGTTGGCAGTTGGGTACTATACATCCTGTCTGGTAGGAAAAACACATTTGCCACAATATACCTGCAGTACACTTTTACATTCCCCAGCTGCACACCGGCCAATGTACCTGGAGAATGTCAGAGTTACATTCCAAGGTGCCCCGGAAGCAAGGTGCACATAGGGACTGCAGGTTTGCAGACACTGTTGTGGTGTCCAGAATGTCCAGAGCTCAGACCCCTTCTCCACTCAAACTCCTTCCTCTCCACCTCCTTGAGGAAGTTTGGGTAGGGGAGGGATGTGGGCTCTGGAAGGGAGTTTGAGTGCAGACTCTGGGCTGGGACATGAGATTGGGGTGCAGGAGGGGGATGCAGTGGGAGGGAATTTGGGTGCAGGAAGGAGTCTGGAGTGCAGACTCTCACCCAGGGTGGCAGGCAGGACCAGGTGATGCAGCAGGGGTGGGGGCTGCACTGGAGTAAACAGGGGCAGCAGGTGGGGCTGGAGGAGAGTCCTGGCCCAAAACTTTTGCGGAGCAGGACCCCTAGGCCAGGAATATTCCTGATGCCTGATCATCACAGGCCCATATAATTCACCACCTACAGGTGCATATGCTCTGAATTGTTAACTTCCAGTTACATTATTCCAGGATGTGTAAGTCCACTTTAGCACAAAAGGGTTAAAGTCAACTTTTTTTTTTTTTTTTACTAAAGAACAGCACTCCCTTTGTTGGAGGAATGAAATTCTAATAGAACTGCATTGTGACAAAAGTAGAAAAGTTACTACTACTTAAACAAGGTAAATACTGCATAAGTTTATTATGATTTGTTTCAAATGTTGATTGCTTCCCCTCTAGCACAGAGAAACAAACTGCATTACATTCTAATGCTGCTTGTTTCTCATAAAATTGCCTTCATAAAATACTTAACTTTGAACCAACACTATTTTTCAGATATATTTTCCCATCTTATGAAGTATTTTGTTTCACTTTTAAGGATCTAAACTTGGATATATAAGATATTTATCTTTGGAAGAGTCTATTGTCTTTGTAGTATTTGGGATAGACAGAATCCTGGATAAGTTAAAGGCACTGGTATCTAGGATGGGAGAAATAAGGGTTAAGTGACACAAGCTCATACGTAAGGCAGGCTGTTAAGGCCCTCTGTATCCAGTTCTCAGAGACCTACTCATAACACCAGCCCAGGTCCATTCTGAATTTAGAGTCTTTCAAGTTATACCAGTAAAACAAGATATTTGTCCCAGAATATGAATTTCTATATATACATGTCCTCTCCAATAATCACCACCTTGTAGTGGTGGAGAGGCTTCTATGTTTCAATGATCCTGAGAGCGATGCTGCCTGCAGTCATGTACTTCTTTAGGGTCACCCATGGCAGAACAGTCGGGGCGAGATTCCAGACAAAGTGTGATCCAAGAAGCTTTCAGTGGCAAAGCAGATGGAGGATAACTGCACAATGGAGATGAAACTCTTGTGTAATGTTATAACAGCTATGAAGAGGGATGAAGGCTGCAGCCAATGGAGAATTTGCAATTTGTCATGGTATCCATACCTTTGGTTTCAAGCAAGGTATTTGTCACGGACAGTGTTGTGACTGTTGTGCACGGGTCTCTCCATTGTGAAAGAAGTCCCACACAGGCATCTCCCAGGTTTGAGAAAACAACACTTGCAAACTTGTGATTCAAGGATAGGCCTTATCCACCTGAGGATCCACAACTCCCATGCAAGATGACCATAGTCGGCAATGAGTGATCATTGTGATGTATTCATGTAGTTAGTGTGTAGGCACAAGGGGCAAATCGGAGCTTGTCACATTTCTAACTTTAGCTCTGAGCAACCTGTGCCTAGAATTTTGAGGGGAGGAAGGCTGCTCAAGGTCCTTCTCAGTGATTGTTCCATTGCAGTGGTGTTTACTCCCACCCTGTAGAACGGGCCACAGAGACTTCTCACAAAAAACACTGGTTCCCTGGAATTCTGCCTGACGCATACAGCAGCAGCAGCAGCAGCCCAGATCCTTCCATTAGAAGGCTTTATGGTTCTGTTTGGTTCTATGCCTCATAAGTCCCAACAGCTCTGCTCCTTAGCAGGGCATCTCCATGGAGATATGTTCTGTGGGTTTCTCGTTCTGGAAGGGCAGAAAGAAGAAGAGTTGGGAGTCAGGACGATCATCTTTCTGCTCTGATCTCCACTGGGTGATGTTGGAGGGTGAAGAGGCAGGATATTCTAAGTAAAATCTATATTCGTCTAGATTGAAAATGAAGGCTTATAAAAGAAATCCTTTCATTATTTATTTATTTGTGATAAAATTAATGTCATTTGCCTCACTGTATTAAGTCTGAATGTTTATCTTTGTAAAGTACACTTTATCTTCTCTGGCTAACTCTAGTTCTGAGATGCTTTTTCTAATTTTCTTGGTGGACATTACATTATTTCTCAAGGAACATAAACGAAGGAAGTACGTATCAAATTCTGCATTTCATGCACCTGTTGGGGCAGATTCCATAGCCCTTACTGCTCACATACACAAACCTATTGCTGCTTATTACTCTCTCCTCTATTTGTTTCTATTCTGAGAGAGCTGCAAGTTTGGCCTATCAAGAAGATTTTTGTTAATAATTACTAAGAAAAAAAAAGCTTTTTGCAATGCATGTGAGGCTTTTAGCATTCAAATCCACAGAAAGTAGGTATAGAAACACTTTTCAGTCATAACAATCAGTATTAAAATAGCAAAATGATACTGTGCAATTTGAACAGAAATGTTGACATTGAATGAACTGCACATGCATGGTCCAAGGGAGTTATGCTGAGAAGAGTTAAGGGGTGCAAAGGAAGAATTCAGTTCTGCAGGATGCTGAGCACTTTTGACTCCCTCTGAATTCCAGTGGACATTGAGACTGCTCAGCATTTCATAGGATCGGACTTCAGTTTTTAAACCAACATCATTTAAAATTACATTGTTTTCTATGGGAAAATACAGATTGGATGTAATGTGGTTAAAGTAAGCAGTAAAGCAGTTATTATACAGGCTAGCTAAAGGAAAGGGAACAGCTATATTTTGCATCCTTACATTGCAGGTTCCCTTTAGGAAGTGATGGCATGCTTTATTTATTTATTTATTACCTTAAACAGGTTATAGAATTGATGCCCATGTTATCACTAGTGACTTATTCACTGGAACACAAAAAGAACACAGGAAGTATAAAAGAACTGGGAGAAAAGGATGTATTTGTAATACCAGTCATTTGGTAAATATTTGAATATAGAAACTATTGTGATTAGTCTGACACAGCAAATACAACAAGGAATCCTAGGGCATCTTTAAGACCAACAAATTTACTTGGGATGAAGCTTTTACAGGGTGGAATCCACTTTGTGAGATTTAGATGTATCTCATTTTTATTGTGACTAGCTGTTCAAAATTGCCTGGCTTCTTAGCTGTCTCAGGGCTAGATCTTGGGGGTGGGGCTGAGCAGGGCTGCATCTTGCAGGTGCTCAAAATTGCATTGGATGAGGTCCTAATCACCAGCTGTTAAGCATTCTAAAGACACTGCTTCATTTTTCACCAGCAAAAAAGTGAAATAACCCTGGTACTAACAGGAACTTTTAGTTTGCCCTCATTCAGACTTGGAAACCATATGAAAAGAATAATTATTTCTTTCGTACCTAAATCAATAAAAATGCTATTATAGCAATAATTGGGGCCTATTTGCGTCAAGCATCAATTGGTCTTGAAAAAATGGGAATCTAAATATTGCCCACCAATGCAGTGTGTGATTTCAGAATGCAGCTTATTTTAAAGCATACAGAACAGCATAACAGGGTGAACCAATTTTTAGAAGGTTATCAGAAAGGCAACAGCTTTTCTGGCTTGGTTTTATTTATTTTTACTTTAAAGGCATTTCATAATATGAATAAGACCATTTCAGGGACTGGGATTATCTGATATACAAAGCTCTCCTTATGATTTAGATCATGTACAGAAAATAAATTTCATAAAGCCACAGAGAGCAGCTGGCCAGAGATTTTAGTTGTGATGAACATCAGCCTCCTGTGTTGCACTGGTCAGCATCCAGGCCAGAGTGCATCTTTAGACTAGTCTGTGCTTTTCTGCAATACTGGGTCAAATATGACTCTCAAGATACATAGAAAGCCTATGAAAGTATTGCTTTAAAAATTAACGGGAAGGTAAGGAGATAGCCTTCATATATAACAGCAGCTTTTTAAAAAATTATATCACCAGCAAATCCAGAACGGGAGGAAAAATCCCAAATTATTTAGCAGTCTAGGACTTAAACTGGCTGTCTCTGCTGTCATCCTCATTTATGACCAGCCAGGTCTATCTGTCTAGGGCTTTCTTATTCTAATATTAAAGTACTGGAGTGCATCCCTATGACATTAGATCATTTGTGCCAACTGGCAAAGAGTTCATTGTTTGTTACAAGCAATGCCTGTCTCAGCCTTGACAAACTCACTACACGCAAGAAACCAGTATGATGCAGTTAATCCAGAAAGGATATCATATAAAGTCTCCACTGAAAGTCTGAAACTTACCAATACTGAGATGTTGTACCCAGTTGCACGCATCCTTTTTCTGTACAGATGAGGAATTGAGATACAGATTATGTAACTTGCACCGGCAATCTGAGGTAGGGCAGGGAATTGAACCAGTTTGCAGCATGACTGTTAGGTAGGCAGGATAATAGCAATTAATAGGTGGAATGGGCTAAAATTGTTGGAGTGAGCCTAGTGTTCAAGACTGAGTTAAGAACTGGGACATTTTGCAAGGGGTATCATCAGTGCTGTTCTTTTGAACTCTAGTAGTTTAGATTCCATAAATTATGGTAGTGAATTTGCTGCCTCTGTTGCACAATAGTAGAACCTCCTTACCTCCATCTTGACGCTGCCATAGCTTGGCAGAGGTTCTTTGTATCTGAAGTCTGTTTCAGACTATCGTTTCCATTACTGATGTGTTGGGGCTTCTGCTTTTCTGCTTCTTCTGTTGCAAGTTGTCAGACAACCAAGTGAAGCCATGTGTGCCATGAGTTCAAAGGGGAACATTTTGGTGTCTATAGAAGGAGTTGGGGAGTGGTTGCAATGTTTCCCTGGATATAGTCTTCTTAGTGTCATGAGTGGGGAGTTTTTGTTTGTTAGGTTGGATATTATTGGAGGAGGTGGTTTGGTTTGGTTGTGTTTTAATTTGTTTATTTGTTTTTATGTATCTTAGAACTTGGCAGAATCCAAGAATTTTCTGGGAAAATGATGGTGGTCATTGTTTCTTGTATTGCCCTATCTTCTGTCACTGTAGGAGAAGTGCTCTTCTTGCCTCTCTCTCTCCAACCCCCTCCAAGGAACAGTACCTGTGGGAGCTGGAAGGAGAGCTGGTTGCTGGGAGACAGGGCTACTTTGTCTCCTCTGGGGGAAAGCCAGGTAAAACATGATTTCATACAGCACATCTCTTCTGAAATGACCTACAATCTTCACAGTGCAGGAAGTTTCAAAGCTTTCCAGGGAAAGGATTCTCCCACTTCATCCAATTTTAATTTGCTTGTTTATCAACATAGATTTTCCAGCACAATCAATTATACGTGATGGCAAAGACACAGCTTATAATATAATAATGTTGTTTCTTCTTTTTAACACCACAATTCCTGGGAGGGCAGGCATGCTAAGGTTTCTGGGATATGCTTATTTTGAGTTGGGTCTGTGCATTGTAGTGTGGATGCCAGAGCCCTAGGTTTGACCTCAGGTCAGAAAATTCTTAACCCAGGGTTAAAATACAGGTCGCACCTCCCTTGGTTGGCATAGTGGGAATCTGACAAGAGCTTCTGCTTCCCAGCCGCTCTCCCTGGGACACCAGCCCCAGTCTGGGCTCCCTGGGGCTGCCAGAAGGCTCTAGCACCTTCCCCCTGGTTCTGGCTCTGTCCCCTGGACTTACAGAGCAGATGTCGGGACTCTTACTCCTCCCCAGCTGCCATGGGACAGGTTGAGGGCTGCTGCTCCCATCCCACACTGCCACAGGGCAAGTGGAGACTCTGGATCGCAGCCAGGCTGCAGCAGGGCAGAACAGGGGCTCCAGCAGGACTTAATGTACAGTGTATACATACCCTGATTTCATACATTTCATAATATAAGCTGGGCTCTTCTTTGGGAGCTAAATCAAAAACATCAAACTGTAGTTTCCCTGTGACTGTGCTCGGGTCAGTGAATTCTGTCCCAGGTGGTAAGCACAGTTACTTAAACTTTCAGGGACTAAGATTGGATTTCTAGTGGTTCCACTCTTTTTTTAGGATACATACAATTTTTGACTTCCTGTTTATTGTAAACATTTTCTCTCCCTTAGCTTAGTGACTTTATTCTTCCCTGCTTGGTGTTTTCAACCTAGCTTTTAGTGTGACAAATTAAGAAGTTCAAATTCTTGCTCTCCCATTTGTTCTCAATTGTGGAAATGGAGGATTTTAATTTATATAGCTTAGCACGTCTCATGACAGTTGGGCCGTGTCTACACTTTGTTTACAGGGGCTCTTACTCCTCCCCAGCTGCCACCTGGCAGGTGGAGACTCTGGATCCCAGTCTTGTGCCACAGCTGATAGGAATAAGGGGATTTCAATGTTTGCAGGGTCCTTTCAGAAAGGACCCCCGTGTAGACGAGCCACATGCAAGCGAAATGCAGCACTTTCGAAGTGCTGCGCCCAGCAGCATGCTAATGAGGCACTGAATATTCATTTCAGCACCTTATTACTATTCTTCAGTTTGGCCATTTCAGTTTTTTGTAAGTGTCGATGTAGCCTTGAATGGCTTATAGGTTCCTCCCAGTGAGGACAAGAAGTTCTCATCTTTTGTACATGGACAAAATGTCACCAAGAGATGCTACTACATCATGCAATGAAGTTTTGTTTATCATTCCTATCTATGTCATAGCATTATTATGTTCTTATATTTTTAACCACAAATGTATCCGGTTGTCAACTCTTGGGTTTTTATGTTTTGTTTCTCCAGATGTGTTTTTCGCTTGTCAAAATATTATCTGCTATTAGATGAATTTTAAAAATTAAGGAACCCATGGCAGACAACTTCTAAATGGTGCATCTGCTTAAGCTTGAATCTGGCCCTATCACTACACTTTCCTAATATATCTAATTTCTACTACTGAAAAATTGGAGGTTCTATTAGAAATATAATCAAAACAAAACACATATGGAGATACTTTTCTGATTGATTACAGGCAATTAAAAGGACAAAAACAAATGTAATCTTACACAGTCTAAAAATGACTAACTAAATTGCCAAGTAAATTATCATAGTCAACCATATTAATTCTTTATCCCTGTAAACAAACCTCAGTAAAGAAACAAAATAACAGCTGAAAACCACAGACAGCAGGATACAAGATATCGTACAATATTTGCATAATTCTAAGATGAAATGCATGTCACTCATTTATCATCCGTTCTAAAAATATTTGCCTTATGAGGCTGGACAGTGGAGTGGGCTAATAATGGAATATTATCTGTCAACTCTGTGCCATCAGTTTATGTCCAAACCAGGTTTTCAATTTCCAAATGCTGTTAACAAATTATGATTTCTCAGAAGTTTCTAACTGTTGAGCACGGAAGCTGATAGGACCAGCAGGCAGGTCCTCTCAGACGGTGACAGAGGCCAGAGCCACTTTGACTGTAGATGCCCCAGCCCAAATTCCTGATGTATCTGACTTCTGATCCACGGGGTCATACTTAAAGAAAAGGAATATATGAAAATGAATGCTTGAAACATTTATTTATTAACAATTAATAAATTAATATATGAATAAATGAATATCTTTAAGAAGTCATTCAGTGTTACCCCTCTCAATGTCCAATATAGCATTGCGTGCTTCAATTACAAGATCAGTTTTGTGGATCATTTTTAGCAGCTTCACTCACAAGGATGACATTACAATGCATTCAAATTTGGATGCATAATTCTGAATTGATTTAAGCTCAGTGTGAACCTGAGCTTTGAGAGAAAGAAATTCAACCCCCTTAAGGCCTTTCTTGCAGAGTTGAAATGCTGTGTGACTGGTTTAACCCCATCTATTCACGCTGACCATCTCACTGTCAACATGCCATGAAGGAAAACAGGCAGATGCTGCTTCAGAATTTCTCATCTTCAAGGACTGCTAATGATGAGGCTAGATTGTTTTAAAGTACGTAAGTGCTTCATTGCATGATTCAGTGCAGTCAACCCTGATAAGATATAGTGTGTGGTAGCCACAAGTGGAGAAAATAAATTTGGATTTTGCTCAAGAAGGACTGCTTGTACTTGGTTGTACTTCCCAGCCATATTGGATCCATTGTCATAGGCCTGGCCAATGCAGACTTGAAAATTTAATTTGAAGCCTTCCAGAATTTCGAATACATAAACACTGATTTCTTTTCCAGTTTTTTTTTCATGAAATTATTGAACAAAATAAATCATTCTTCAAATGTCTCCTTTGAACTTCCTGCAATTTTAACACATCGAACAACCAAGGTCTTCTGTTCTTTATGAGAACAGTCTGGAATTACATCAGTAATAATTAAAAAATACTTCACAGTCATATCTCTTCAAGAATTGTTTGCACAAATGTCCCGCACAGTTCAACAACCGCTTTTGTATTCTGGTAGACAGATAATAGATTTGCATGCATTTTCTGCTTCTTGTGATTCCTCGTAAACCTAGTAAAACCTAGATAACCTAGTAAAACTGGGTTATATTTGCAAAGACCTCAAGTATACCAAGAAAGTTTCCAAGTGTAGGGTCACTGATACATAGACCGGAACCAAACAAAGCCAATCCCCATTCAGAAAGAAAAAGAATGACATTCAATATGCGCTCAAGTAGCTTTTTCCAATGATCAGTTTCTGTGTTTATTTCACTCAGGAGTCAGTTTTCAATTGAACTGTCAGCTGGTGCTGCTCTGCTAGCTGATTTCCATGTAACAAAGTTATATGTTTATGTGATACTTTAGTTTTATGTGCAGTATTTGGTCTTTCAAATTCCTCCTACTTCTACTGGCACTCCAACTGGATGGATCAGATAGTACTGATGCATTTGAAATATTATCATTAAAATGAAACAGAGTACACAGTACAGAGCCTGCTTTTCCATGCTGCCACAGAGCCAGTCTCTTGTGCAGATCTCTCTGTTTGGAAGTTTTTGTCAGCAGATGCGTGGGAAAAGCATGATTTTTCAGCATCTTTCAGTATAGTACTAGGATTCTGAAATCAAGTCACTTTGAGAAATGGCTGCATTTGAGCAACATTTTTCTTATCAGGAAGTCCAACGTCAGGTTCTGATGCCACTGTTTCCTGAGGTAGTCATAAGTTCTTGCTCTTGATGCGTAGCATGTCTGAGGTCCTTCTTTTCTGCCTGCATAGATTCTGCATTTATCACTATTGTTGACATTTCTGTGTTTTGATTATTTTGAGTCAGTGGCATTGAAATGCCATTTGTGGGTACAAAGTTGTAATCATCAGAAATGGAAGTGTCACTGTCTATGGTCACTGTCTAATGGCTGAGGTATCTTTTCCATGAGAAAGGATGTTATTGGCTTTAAACTCTTTGCTGCTTAGCTCTGTTGCTTTCACTGTCTCTTACTTCCACCACTTTCAGATCGTTACTTCATTTTTATATAAGCGTTCTTTTAAAACACAGGAAAATGCAATAAATTAATTCACTAAAGGCTAATTGTATATATTCTCACAATAAATACTATATACTAATGGTTTGGGGGTGTTATGTACCACGACCCTTATAGCCTTATTTCAAAGTCTTGAATTTTTGTCTGCTAATATGTCCCTGTTACTAAATTCCTCTAATAACTGGTGTGTTATTATGCATATGAACCTGGGGCAATTACCAGAACATATATAAAGTTTATGAAACAACTAGAATTAAAAATTTATTATCACAAAAAACCGTTAAAGATTAATCTAAAACTGGACGAAGAGCTAGTGTACAGCTGAGCCTAATATGGTTATTGTACATGAAGACACATAAGAAAAAGCAGGAATAGGAAAAGCTCATATGCAGAGATAAACATCTAATTTAAAAGTTAAACTCACCCTCAGACTAAGCAGAATCACATTACATTAACTGAATTAATTCCAACTTTCAATACCTCTAAGCTATGCAAAAGACTCTAAACAGATTTTCATACCATCGAATCACTACTCACAAAAGGTACTCCAGTCTCCAGTCACGCAACTGAAAACACAGATGTGATCAAAAAATTGACAAAGGCCTGAGGTCCCACAATGATTCAAATCAATTTTTGCAGGTATATACAGCTTCTTTTGTTAATCTGTCTTATAATTGCAGGATGTATAATAAATGGAAATGACTTGGTAGAAAAATGTCAAAACCTGAAGCCTCTTGTCTCCTGAGGCCCGACCAAATGGTCTTCTGGGCTTCTCTGAAAGCACCTGCCATAATTTGCTGGTACTTCATAGAAATGACTACACCTTGATACTCCAACTCTTACCTTGGTATTCAGCAAGGAATGAGACATTTTGTGAAACAGTGCATGCGTGAGAGGAGTCTATATGTAGACTCAAGTATAGTATGAATTAGGCACAGTTCTCTGCACTGAATGGAAGAAAGTCTGCTGCCACTTGCATGCCTTCTTTCTCTACTCTCAAGAACACCTGGCAAAAAAGGAGGACGTCTGGGGAGAGAATGAACATGTTTGAGGAGACTTGGTCATCAGTGGAGGAATGAGTCAAATTTATGAAATTTTGAAATCCACTATGAAAAAGATCGTGCGAAAATAGAAATAAAGGAAAAGCAAAGTTAGGAAAAAAGTTACATGTATATGTCCATTTGTATGTTTTGCAAGATCAAATGACCAAAACATGAAGTTACTTTCAAGATAAGAAAGTTATTGCACAGACCATACATACTTGTGAGGTGACTTCATAGTGGCAATGTAAAGGTGACTGACTACACCAAAAATATAATGATGAATTAAAATTTTCAACCAAATGGAAACAAGGAACAGAGAATTCCAATTTCAGCACAACTGTGGAAAGTACATGTCTGAACATTAGACATACGATTATGCAGTATATCCCTTCTTAAGAAAATAGGCTCTTCTGCTTATAATTGCCTCTAATGCCAGAATATTTGTATTCATCACACAGTATACATTTACAACTAGAGTCATGAAGGACTTCAGATATGAAAATGAAGTACTACTGACTGTTGCCTGTAACTTAAATTTAAATGTAACCTCATTTACATCAGTCTCTGTACAAGATGACCGAAGGACAGATAACGAGACACCAATTTTTTAAACAGGCTCCAGAGGTTATCCTGTAAATTATAGGCTGGTAAGCATAACTTCAGCACAAGCAAACTGGCTGAAGCTGAAGTAAAGAGCAGAATTATCAGAACGCACAGATAACACAATTTGTTGTGGAACAGTCAACGTGGCTTTTGTAAAGGGAAATCATGCCTCAACATTCTATTAGACTTCTTTGAAGGGGTGAACAAACACACAGACACCAGTGATTGAGTGGATATAGAGTACCTGGACTTTCATAAAGCCTTTGACAAGAGCCCTGACTTAAGATTTTTAAGAAAAGTAACCAGTCATGGGACAAGAGAGAAGATCCTCATGATTCAAAAGACAGAAAACAGAGGGTAGGAATAACTAGTTAGTTTTCAGAATGGAGAGAGGTAAGAAGTATTGTCCATCACGAATCTGTAAGGAGACCAGTACTACCCAACATATTAATAGAAGATGTGTGAAAATGGCTAAATAGTGAGGTGGCAAAATTTCAGATGATACAAAATTACTCAAAATAGTTACGTCCAAAGAAGATTTTGAATGATTGCAAAGGGATTTCACAAAACTGTGTAACTGAACAACAGAATGGCAGATTCTTTGATAAAGAAATGCACATTGAAGAAAACAATCTCAATTTAGACACAAATGGCATGTTTAAGTTAGTTGTTACCACTGAAGAAAGAGATCTTGGAGTCATTATGGATAGTTCTCTGAAAACATCTGGTCCATTTGACAGTAAAAAAAAGCTAAGAGAATTTGACGAACTAGTAGCAAAAGGACAGGTAAGAAAACAGAAAATATCATAATATGACTATATAAATCCATGTTCACATCTTGAATACTGCATGCAGTTCTGGTAATCTCATCTCAAAAACATATATTAGAATCAGGAAAGGAATGGAGAAGGCAATAAAAATGATAAAGGCTATGGAACATATTCCATATGAGGAGAGCATGGTGGGGCATGTGCCCCACACTGGCCTGTTGTGGGAAAGGCAGGGTTGGTGGAAAGACAGGCAGAGATGGGAGAGCTCTGGCCAGGCAAGCTCCCAGGCTCCAGCCCTGAGAGAAGGCCTGATGCTACTAGGGATGCAGGAGGCAGCCAAGATAAGAGAAGTCAGCAGGTCTAAAACCCCCGTGCCAATGATGAATGGCCATTTCAGACTGCAGTTTGCCCCGAGGTACAGGGCTAGATGGTGACTGGCAGTGGACCACTAAGGTAAGGTGAGCATCAGGGTTCCCAAGAGGGAAGGATCACAGAGAGAGAGGGCACTATGTCAGGGTAGTAGTCTGAGGGAAAGCCACCGCGGTCTGGGAGGGAAGTGGGTGCTGATTTAAGGTGGTGGAGAGCAGACTAGTCAGGTAACAGTGGGTGAGACACCTGTCAGAAGAGAGCACTGCTGAGGCTGAAAGAGCTAATTCATGAGTGGCCAGCAGGAGATGCTGCAGCAGTGAGCCATGCCCCATTACAGAGTGATTAAAAAGACTGTGACCATTCAGTATGGGGCAAAAAAAGATGACTAAGTGGTATATGACAGAAGTTTATAAATCCACGACTCATATGGAGAAACTGAGTAAGGAAATGTCGTTTACTCCTTCATATATTATAGGAACCTAAGTTACCCAATTAAATTAAGAGCCAACAGCTAAACAAGCAAAAGGAAGTACTTCTATGCCCAATTTGCAGTTACCCTGTGGAACTTATTACCAGGGGATGTTGTGAATGTCAAAACAATAACAAAAGTTCAAAAAAGAACTAGATGTGTTCATGGAGGGTAAGTCTGTTGGTGGCTCTAGTTAAGGTGGTCAAGTATACTACCCCATGCTCTGACGGTCCCTAGCCTCTGACTGCCAGAAGCTGAGAGTGGATGGTAAGGGACGGACAGGTCTACCAATGAGGGGGGCAACAGAGGTCAGTTGCATAGGGCCTCTCTAAACTGCTGCGGCAGCGCCGTTCTGCACAGCTCCGGGCTGCAGCACTGCAATCCAGGCAATGCTAATGGATGACTGTCCGAGGCCCCCCACTTCTGCCCTTGGCCCCATCTCTTTCAGACTGTGGAGCCAGGCCTTCCCCTCCCAGTTTGCCTGCGGTGGCTGTCGGCCCTGCTAGGGATGGATCACTTCATGATTGCCAGTTCTGTTCACGCGCTCTGAAGCGCCTGGCTTTGGCCTGTCAGGAGACAGGATACTGTGCAGCTGGATGATTGGTCTGAGACGGTATGGCCATTCTTAGGTTCATCTCCTGTGTTGCTACTAATGAGTGATGGGAGGCAATCTGTGAATTGTATTGGTGCATCCCTGCACCTGCACAGAACTCACGAAGACTTAATAGAAAAGACTCTGATTGCAGGAGTACATGTGGGTGCTGATTTTGGTTTTAGAGTTTAATCAGTTCTCACTGAAACTGAAACTGAAACTGAAACTGAAACTGAAACTGAAACTTCTGTGGGATTGGGATGCGGTTCTAAGGTGCAGTTTACACCCAAGCAAAGTATAGTGAGACCATCCAACACCTGACAACTGGAGCAGAAGGGTAGCAGAGGGCTTTACACAGATGCTTTGTATCAGGTGAATATCATGTTTAAAGCATCCAACCCTTTCACAAGCTGTTTCTGTATCTAGTTGAACAATATATTCTTGTAGTTTCACATTTGCATGTTTGTGTCTGTGACGTTATTAGATTTTAAAAGGTACACGTCAACCATTATAGTAACCAGTCCTAAGTTTGCAGTAAAGCTTGTGCCAAATGGGCCACGTGAGGTGTATAATGAAAGCTGGTGATTCGCTGAATCTATTCATGCTGCTTATATGTCTATGTCATTTTTGTATGTGAAGTTGTGAATGGCTCTGTACTCGTATTACAAATGTGAAAGTGCTAGGATTCACAAGAGGAGACACAATCACCTCCGAGCCAGGTGAAGATGGATTTAACAAAGAAAATATCAGAGGGGTAGCCGAGTTAGTCTGTATCTTCAAAAACAACAAGAAGTCCTGTGGCACTGTATAGACTAACAGGTATTTTGGAGCCACTGTGGAAGCAGGTCTTTGCCCACAAAAGCTTATGCTCCAAAATACCTGTTGGTCTATAAGGTGCCACAGGACTTCTTGTTGTTGTTAACAAAGAATGGGTCTCGTCAGACTCCAATCAACATCTCAGGAATTTAGCTGAGATGTATAATCTGGAAATCTGCCAATGGCAGAATGCCCCAAAACAGGATGGACAGGTGACCTGTTCATGGGGCTCTCCATTGTGTACATGACCACAGGAAGAGTTTTCCCTCTACGTGGGCAAGACTATAAAAGGGACCCTGGCAGTCATGATTTTGTCTCCAGTCCACAATCTCCATTTTGTCTCCAATCTCCAGGCTGTTGTTTGCAGGAACATATATGCTATGAACTGAGCCTGAATGGACTGCTCACCTATCCTAACAAAGGATGTATGTCCAGAAACTGTTAGGTTAGTAGCCTATTCCATATGCTGCATGCCTGCATCAAACAATTTATGACTGATGTACTTAATTTGATTGTTTTAACAATTTCACCCTCACCCTATGCTTTCATTCTTTTATTAATAAAAGTTTAGATTTTAGATTCTAAAGGACTTGAACAGTGGGATGTTTTGGGAAAGATCTAAATGTATATTGACCTGGAAATGTGGCTGGTCCCTTTGTGGAGCTGGAAAGACCTGTGTGGATTTGGTGAGACTGATTTTCATAATCTCTCATCTGTGTAAGGAAGGATACTCATTGGGGCACCAGGGAGACTAGAGAGCCTGAAGGATTTGCTTGTGTAACCTCTGACTGGCCAGGAAGGCAGCAGAGGTATTCTTTGTGTCTGGGTTGGTTTGTCCAGGAAACCTCTGTATATTACGGTGTCACAAATTTTCAGTGCAAAATTTTCCTTGCAAAGGTCTC
Source organism: Carettochelys insculpta (assembly GCF_033958435.1). NCBI lineage: Eukaryota > Metazoa > Chordata > Testudines > Carettochelyidae > Carettochelys > Carettochelys insculpta. The sequence continues at coordinate 303,444,406 of NC_134137.1, read as the reverse complement.
CTCATAGGACCAGGTGTGGAGGGTGTTGGGAGGGATTACAATACCTCCTGGCAACTTTATCCTGTGGAGTGAGTCCTGGAGTGCCAAGTATATTGGAAAATCTGGCCCCTAATTTGTAGGCAGCAGGCATCCTGAAAGGTGCAGATTCACTAGAAAATTACAATTAGCAGGGATCAACAACGTGCAGTTTCTCTCTGTGCTTATAGTATCTTCCAACCTAGGCAACCAAATGGAGTTCTCAGCAGTAGAGTTTGTGCTGGCCAAAATAAGATTAAAATAGTGCAGTCTTGATTTTAGCACACATGCGTCAAATACTCTCACACTAACAGGGATTCTTCAGCAGGACTTGTTGTGTCAGGCACTGACGGAGGAATATTGATGTTTTTGCCAAACTCTATAAAAAAAATTAAAAAGTGACATGCTGAACACTTCTCAGAGGAAAAGGTCAATCTGAACAAGGTCTACAGTCAATAACAGTAGCTAAAAATTAACTGCTTAAGCGCCTTTGGATTAAATGTGTAGAATAAAAAAAAGTTTCAAAAGGCATTTATATGTCATTCACATAAGAAAATAATGTTGAGTGGGGGAGATATGGGATTCCTGGTGCAGTATTATTTCCTTTTCTACCAAGTTAAAACCAGAAATAAAGCCAGGCAAGAAGATGATATTAATTATAGTAAAATATATATTTGTCATACAGCCATCTCATCAGTTGATTTTTCACCTAACTTTAAGCTATAACTAGAAGATGGAGTATTTTGCTCAAGTCATCAAGATGCCTAGCAGTCAGAGACACACCAAGTAGTAACTGTGAGATAATTTTGCTGCATTGTGCATGCTGAATGAGACAACTACCAATCTTTCTTAGTAAAGAGATTTACATATGTAGTCCATCATGCATGATGGTAAGTTTCACTCCTTTGCAGAGAGGAAATGTAAATCTCATCAAACCTTTTCTGAGCAATTTTTTCAAGTCTCTAGCTTAGCTCCAATTCCTGCATTGCTTTTTAAGATCAGTTTGATCCCAGAGTCTGACTCCCAGAGTCAGTCCCTTGATTAGCAGAGCCTGAGAGCGCTATCGAGCTGGCACATTTAGACGAAGTCCTGCTCTTTGACTGACCAGCTCTTCTTTTAATTGCATTTTTAAATGTGCAAAATGAAAAGAACTAGGTTTGTTACAGGTTATACAATATTTGCCCCACATAGGCAATTTCAGTTTGAAAGAGAAAATTGTCAGGAGACTATAAGTTTTTAAAGTGGAATTCACCATAAAGATCCCTTTTCATGTTTCTTTTTTCATAAATGATGTACACTGCAAAACTGTTGCAGTGAGCCCTGTGCATGTGTAAACAGCCTGTGCTAGTTGACTGGCTTTCTGGGCTCAGGTTGTTGTGCTGGCTTTCTAAACTCAGGCTGCAACCTGGGATCTTAACTCTGCAGGGTGGGAGGGTCTTAGATCATGGACTCTTTCCTGAACCCGGAACTCCACACAGCACTGAAACAGCCCTGTAGCCTGAGCTCCTTCAGTCTGAGTTGGCCGGCATAGACCAGCCACAGTTTTCTTTTACGGTGTATAGACATGACCTATGACCACAGGAGAGGCTGTGTCACATACAATATCACTGTCAGACTATAAAAATGCCTCATTAAATATGAGGTTAATGTGAAGCATGTTCTTAGTGAATGCTTGCTGATCGACAAAGTGGTTCAGAGAACTAGGGAGCCTTTAAATGGTAATCTGTTTGTATTTGACTAGAAACAGAAAATAATACTAAGCAGCATTTCCAACAAACCAGCTTGTCAGAAGTGATCTTCATATCTAGTGTGTGCTGTGGTACTGCTTTATGGAACAGATGCAACACTTACAGGTTAATTGAAGTGATGCTGATTGGCTCTAGGGATCAGCACCAACCCCTGCAAAACCCTCAGGGTGAGATTGGCATGGTAAGAATAATTAAAAAAAGGTTTTTTTAATCATGTTCTTCTCTTTCTAAGATCTTCATTGATGGCTCATGATTTAATAATCCAGACTCGTGGGTTGTGTCAATGTGTAAAATATAGCTTGTAAGCACTGTGAATAAATGTACTGCTGCATAAATGGATTCCTCTTCATTGCAGACCCAGGGCAACTTAATGAATTCTGGATGATGCAAAATGAAGCATTTATGGTCTAACATTCACACAGTAATCCCTCAAAATGCACGATTTCGAGTTGTGCTTAACCCTCATTAACACGAGTTAAGTGCAAGTAAAAATTCTGCTTCCCCCGGCCTTAGCTCAGTCCTCTCAGCTGGCCCTGGTTCAACCCCCTTTGCATGGCCCCAGTTCACTCCCCCACTGCATGGCCCCGTGTAGCCAGACAAAGTCTCCCCCTTACAAGCCAGCTTGCTCGTTGCCCCCCACACTGAGGAGCACACAGGGCACGGAAACGGCTGCTGACAGCACAGTCTTTGATGCCCTCATTGAGGCCCAGATATGCTGGCTTATTGTGACCCTGAGAAGCAGAAAGTACAGCTAGAAGGCTAACAGGCCAGACTGTCAACATGAGATGGGGGGGGACCCTCAAGAAATCACCCCAGCTGGCATTGATCAATATGATGCACACACACAATCACCCAGAAGGGGACGTGCCCCGCCCGCACAAAAGAATGTCCTGTACTCCTAAATTGCTTATCTCTTGTCTTACAAGTGCAAACTAAGTAGAAATGCCCTTGTAACAAACTGGTGTCACAAAGACAGACCAGTATGATCTGGCACCATAGATAAGAAAGAGAATACGTAACCCAGAAGGGGTATAAAAGATGGACCCAGCAGAACTCTAACTTTGAGTGCATCTCCACCAACTACCTGCTGGTCGGGTCAGGTGATTGCCTCCCGAGGTCCACAGCTGGGGACGCCCAACCTCGTATTCGTCTTTCCACTGAATTGAGTGACCGATCCGGCTTGGCTACGCTGGTATCGAGAGACGCAGAGAGGGTAAGATACACCCATGCTAGGTCTCTGACTTTTTTTGTGCACAGCTAAAGAATTAGAGCTCTGTAACTAGTATCAAGATATCATTGTGTTAGATGGTAACAGATATCTTTGTATTGGATTGTAACGTAACTTGTTAACACCTGTACTTTGCTAGCATATAAGAAGTAAACAATAGCCTTTTGTAACCGCACGCTTATAACTGTAGCTTAATAAACTTGTAACTAGTTAAGATCCAAGCCTAACTATTTTGTTAACCCTTTTGTCACTGCAACACAGCCGGCACAACAAAAGAACTTTAACCATTTGGTTACAACAGGCTGGCCGTAGGTGAGAGTGCTAGGAGCTGCCTGCTCTAACAGTAAAAAACTGGGTTACTTAGGACCCAGGGGAATCCGTGAGCCTGTCTTGGCTGCTTGCAGCGACGAGCTCTCTGCTCTTGTAGTTTTAAACTTGGATGATAACAAGGGCATAGTTGGTACCTCACCACACATTACCCGGCCACCGGCTAACACCCCGTTTCAAACCCCACTCCCACCCAGCCCCGGTTCAAACCCACCAGCAGCCCCAGTTCACCCCCACCCCACACGGCTCTGGCTCACCACCCCCACGTGGCTCCAGCTAACCCCCACAAGGCTGCATGGCCCCAGCTCAACTCCCCCACCCACCCGCCTACAGCCCTAACCCACCCCCAGGCTTAACCCCCTCCTCTCAGCAGCAGGAGCACCTGGAGCTCCGTTTGGAAGGTACAACCCACCACCAGGCTTAACCGTCCCCAGCTGCCCCCTCAACCCCAGGACTACCTTCCAAATGAAGCTCCAGGTGCTCCTGCTACTTCCCTGGCTGCAGAAAGTGTGTTCCACTGGAGGAAAAAGCCGTCCCACCTGACTTACTGGAAATTGGAGTTATGGGAGGCTGCGTAGGAATGCAACCCTTGCATAACTCAAGGGACTACTGTACTTTCCTGGTTATATGCCTCCTTTTTCTGCTAAGTGTTTTTCTATTAAGTAAATACTAACTACTGTAGTTCCTCAAGTTATGCAAGGGTTATGTTCCCACATGCCCTCATGCAACAAAATGTTGTGTAAGTTGGGGGGCAGGCTTTTTTTTCCTTGGCAGAACGCATGGTCTGCAGCCGGGAAAGCAGCAGGAGCACCTGGAGCTTCTTTTGAAAGTTAAATCCTGGGGTTGGGTGGAGGCAGTTGGGGAGGGTTAAGCCTGGTGGTGGGTTGGGGCTGTGGGAGGGAAGCAGGGGGATTAAGCCTGGGTGTGGCTTACAGCTACAGGGAGGATGTGGAGGTGGAGTTGAGCCGGAGCTGTGTGCAGGAGGTGAATTGGAGCCAGGCACGGTGGATGGTGAGCCAGGGCCACATGGGAGATGAAACAGGGTGATGTGCTGGGGTTTGAACAGGGGCCACATGGAGCCAGGTGGGTGGAACAAGGGCCAGGGGGAGTGGGATTTTGGGTTGCGTTTAACTTGTGTTAATGTGAGTTAAGTGCAACTTGAAATCACGCATTTACTGTAATGTTGTTCTTTTGTCCTACAGTGATGGATTCATGACTTTTAAGTCATGATTTTGACTCAAAAGCATGATTTTGATATTTTCTTGCCAGTATGGGTGGCTGGCTGGGAAAGCGACCGACTGAATCAATTTAACTGAGAATAACAGATACACCAGTTTACAATATCAGAAGTACAGGATGCTAACAGTACTCAGAACTCAGAAAAAAACATTGTTTTGCCATCTCTGTGCCCCCCCGCACCAAAAACAAACAGACAGACAAACAAACAAACAAAAACCACCAAATTAAAATCCTCTGGGAGGGGTGATGACGGTTTCCCTTTTCACCAGGTTTAAAAACAACACTGAAATCACGTGTTGAGTATGAACGCTAGATTCTGCTATCCTCACTCAGGTTGAGTAGTCCCTTTTTCCCTGATTTCCTTGAATGCCATGATGAAATCACAGCTCTAATCACAGTGCCATGTAAAAACAATAGAATAACAAAACACACTAACAGATAGAACTTGAGGAAGTTACTCACCTTGTGCAGTAATTGTTCTTCGAGATGTGTGTCCCCCTGGGTGCTATGTCAGTGCATCCTCATGTCGGCACTTGGAGATTCTTCTTTAGTTGTGGTGGAAGACACAGCTCTGGTAGATTGGCCAGTGGACAGCCCAAATGGGAGGGCCCGGTATGTGGCTGGTTCCTTTGGGGACTGGAAGAATCTGTGTGGATTTGGCAAGATTGGTTTTCATACCTTTTCATCTGAGTAAGGGGGGATACTGGTTTAGGGCACAGAAGCTGCTGGAGAGCCCATGGGATTTGCTTGTGTAACATCTGGCTGGCCAGATAGGGAGCAGATGTGCTTTTTGTAACTGGCTTGTTTTGCCTAGTGTGAGGAAAACCCAGTCTGGGCTATATGTGGCCCAGTTTTAAGCAATTTGCCCAGGTTTGATTCTCTTAGCAGTGCCCAGGAAACCTCTTGCATATTATAACCTGCCAAGCCTGTTGAGGCCAGGGACACAACTATGGCTACGTCTACACGTGAAGCCAACGTCTACACGTCCACCAGGGCTGGCAACGTCGACGTTCAACATCGACGTTGCAGAGCACCACATCGAAATAGGCGTTGCGAGGGAACGTCTACACGCCAAAGTAGCACACATCGAAATAAGGGTGCCAGGCACAGCTGCAGACAGGGTCACAGGGCGGACTCAACAGCAAGCCGCTCCCTTAAAGGGCCCCTCCCAGACACAGTTGCACTAAACAACACAAGATACACAGAGCTGACAACTGGTTGCAGACCCTGTGCCTGCAGCATGGATCCCCAGCTGCCGCAGCAGCAGCCAGAAGCCCTGGGCTAAGGGCTGCTGCAGACGGTGACCATAGAGCCCTGCAGGGGCTGGAGAGAGAGCGTCTCTCAACCCCTCAGCTGATGGTCGCCATGGCGGACCCCGCTATTTCGAAGTTGCAGGACGCGCAACAACTACACGGTCCCTACTTCGACGTTGAACGTCAAAGTAGGGTGCTATTCCTATCCCCTCATGGGGTTAGCGACTTCGACGTCTCGCCGCCTAATGTCGAAGTTAACTTCGAAATAGCGCCTGGCGCGTGTAGCCATGACGGGCGCTATTTCGAAGTTAGTGCCGCTACTTCAAAGTAGCGTGCACGTGTAGACACGGCTATAGGGACCCCACCCAACATTCAGACCACCTTCCCTTCAACAGAATCTATCAACAGAAGTGCTCTGCCTGCTCAGGGAACAGCAGAAGGCTGACAATAGAAGTGCCACATTCTGTTGATTTACTGTCAAGAGAATACATTTTTAATGTGGGTGCTCTGCGAGTTTTGTCAGCCAAACACCAGTTTTGTGAAAAAAAACTCTCTAGTGTAGACATACCCTTAGAAACTAACAAATTTATTAGGTCATGAGCTTTTGTGGGCAAACTCCACTTCATCTGAGGAAGTGGGTTTTGGCCATGAAAGCTAAGAAACCTAATAAATTTGTTAGCCTCTAAATTGCCAAAAGAGTGCTTGCTATGTATATGTACTGTTTAATGGATAAATTATCTTTTCTTCACTGTCATGATGTTTTTCAGACACAAAGTTATGTAAAAATCCAAATATGCTTTCCCAAACAAAGAGGCTGCTGCCAAGGTATAAAACCCTTTTTTGAACAAGATCCTTTTTATCTCGTATTTGCTTGGCCACTCCTCAGGAAAGCTGTTATCCATAAAAGGTGAGATCTCAGAATATTCTGGTGCCCCATTAATGGATGTTGATTTAGGATTCAGATCTGCTTGAGATTTAGTACAGGGGAAACCTAAGACACAAGAATTGAGGTCCCAGTCATTGACTGGTATCACCCTAGATAGGGATTTTGGGCTATAAACATGGACTAAATTCTAAAAGAACTTTTTGCAGCTATGGGATCACCAACTCTATTATGCAACTGAACCTCAAGAACTGCTCTCATGTCTGTATGTATATTGATATTTTCATCAATACTCTCTCTTTTTATTTTGAATACGTTTTACTTTAGTCGATAAGAATTGGCTATAAGCAGGCATTTGGGATAGGGTCTGAAATATTTATTGACTTGAAAGGTAAGGCCTCTGATCCTTGGGTACTGGCAGAACTTTTACTGGGCTTTCTGGGGGGAACCCTGAGACTGGCAACTTTAAAGGGACTGTGATTTGGACTTCTGACTGACAAATACAGTAATACAGAAGCTATTCTGTGCTGGAATAGTGAATATAAATTTTGGAATAACCATCAGCTTTGGGGATTAGCCATCCCATTTCTTGCAGAGCACCCTAATTGAGTGACCTCAGCTATTTCCCATGGGATTCCATGTATCACAACCACACCTGGACTTCGGCAAGCCAAGAGGTATGAAAGTGACTTCTTTGAGTAACAAAATAACTCCAGGATTTTAGGTTTGTAGGCAAGAGGGCTGTTCTAACTGGACATTCAGAAATCCTTGAGGTGGGGGTGAATATAGCTCTTTTAAAGATACCACACTAAAAGCCCTTAAAACTAAAGCCCCCTGTTGCCCATATTGTGAGTGGTGCCTGCACCATGGTAGAGCAAGAAGCTTCCGCTGCTTGTGTGGCAGTGTGGGGGCTGCTTACAAGAGCTCTCCCCGAGCTCTAGCCGCTCCATGCATCCTGCTTGCTCTTCTTAGGTGTGTTGGGGGAGTTGGGTCAGCAAATCTGGAGCCTGCTTAATGGGTGGCCAAATCTGAATGAGTGGAGCAATTTGGTTTTGTTGTTGTTGTCAGCAGGTGAACAGACTCGGGTCTCCCTACTGCTCCACCAGAGAAAAAGTAGTTCCCCGTGCCTCACCAGGTCTGAGGCTTCAAAGCTACACTCTTTTCCGTGCACCTGCAAAACTGGCAAAAGCATCAGTGCTGCAGTCTCCTGAAAGGCCCAGTAATCAGTCCCCAGCTGCTGCTGCAAAAAGTATTTCTCTGCCACTGTGCTCCAAACTGGAGGCATCTCCTCTGTTGATAAGGGAGTAGTTCAATATCCACATTCACATCTAATTCTTGGCCTCTTATCCACAGTGAAGCTCCTTTGTGGTGTGACTCACTAGGAATTGGAGTGACACCTGGAAACAGATTATAGCGGCCATCAAGACTGTAAGATTTTTCATGCTCTGGGCTGGATTCAAGTATGTATCCTAATCCCTGCGGCTCGTGGGAGCAGTTGTGTTTTAGAAACCTGACTCACACTGTCAAACACTTAATTCACAAGAAAATGTCAAAGTCCATAAGATTGCTTGCAGCTGTGAGCGCTCAGCAGCCAGAGCAAGGGGTCCATAATGGAAGTTACAGCGGGTGAGCACTCTCTCCAGCTGTCTTCTGACTGAGTAATTTGCTCCCCTCCCCCACTCCCGGCTCTTTTCTCTGTACATCAACCCCATCACCTATTTTCCTATCTTGGCAGAACAGAAGGGCCTGATAGAGTTATAAAATCTTGTAGCTTTACATCTTGGGAAGCAGACTTTTGAGAACTTGAAAAGAAGATTTTATGGTAATTGGAGATTCTTGAAATTGAAATACTAATCTTTGGGAAGAAAAGGTTTCATTATCTTTTAATTTCAAGATGAATGAATGTCATTTTTCAGTCAATGTCTTTTTTTCTGTACTCTTGATAACATTACCACAGCATATTGCCTTCTGGGAAGGGACTGAGATTCCCTTTCACAGATATTATTCTGTTTGAAATTCCTGTTTTAAGAAAATGAATAGAAATTTATGTGAGTTTTTCTCCTAAACTTGCTCTCCTTAGCAGTCTGCTAACACAACCTCCTAGTAGTTGGATACTGTAAAAATCGGATTCTTTGAAATGGTGCTTATAATTGCATACATATTACAGAAATTAAAATATTTGAATTATTAGTAGGCTAATCTGACAGAATATTCAAATATCAGAATATTCAGTGTACTGTATTTTTGAAGGAAAGCACTGTGATGTGTGAAGTACCAGAATGTTGTTATAGATTGAAAACAAAGTTTTGGTCTGTACAAATCCCACTCACCCTGCCAATTTTTTACAACTAGCCCCTCCCCCTTGTTCTTGAATCACATATAAATGAGGTTAATAGCAGACTCTAGATTCGTACAGTAAATTGGGAAGGTCAAAAGAGAAGAGGATTTAAAGATTACAGCCTTTCTGGTAGAGTTTCAATCCTTGTTTTTGAAAACAATGTTATGGCATATCTAATAACTGCATGGTAAAAAACTAGCAGATTAAAGAGTAATCATTTATATTGTGGCATAAATCTTCAGAAGAATACAGCCACCTTTAAACAGTGTATCTTTTCCTAGCAGATATTATTGTCTGACATGATATGATTTGTAAGACAAAACTGGATCCATATTTCCAGTGTGAAAATAATATTCCATATTTTTAAGTAAATCTAAACAAGATGAGGCTTTATCTGACTATTTCTGCAGTTTAACACTATTCAAAGGACCTTGAAAGCCCTCTACAGTGACAATAAAAAGGGGAAACTAGGATCTCAGGGCTATTCCAGGTTGATAAGAAAAGTGATATATGAATGCTTTTTAGAAGCACTTACCTTAATAAAGGTGAAAATTATATACATTCTCAATAATTGAGTCTGGTTGATCATAATTTTGCAGTTTCATGGCATTCAAAGTCATAAACAATAAGATGCATATACCCACTGCGTGCATCGCAATATTTCCAAAAAAATGTACAATATAGCAAGGATGTAGACTTGAATATTTTTGTTTAAAAAAAAAACCTACATGTGGTGTCACAGATATAAATATTATTTTTATACAACGCAGGAAGACGGCATCTCTGCCCCAAAGTACTCACAATGATAGATCACCTGGAAAGATTCAGCTATCTTTCCCTAGTTCTATTCGTATGACATCAAACAGGCTCCTCAACAGTAAATCTGCAAAATTCACTCAAACTATTTCCTTTGTGGAAAGTGCTGCAACACCCTGGCATCCCATCCAAAATTATTAACTTGATTCATTCAACATATGAACCCTTGACATGCCAAGTTGTTCACAATGGTGTCTTGACAGAATCCTTCAGCATATTGTCATGAGTGCGACAAGGATGCCTGTTGTCACCTTTCCTGTTCTTGATCACAATGGACTGGATTATGAACAGGACAACAGATGGCCTCAAGGAGGCATTCAGTGGATACCTTTCAAAGAGCTAGAGGACATTCATTTTGCTCATGATGTCATCCTCCTTTCACACCAACATGAAAGCATGAAAGAAAAGGTCACAACACTAGACAAAACTGCCTCAATGCCTGGGCTGATCTTTAACAAGGGAAAGACCAAAACAATGAGGATCAACCAGTCCAACACCACCACCATCACACTGGGAGGGGATGACCTGGTAGATGTGGAGCAATTTACCTACTTGGGGAGTATAATGGGCATAGATGGAGGAACAAAGGATATCAGGGCCAGGACAGGGAAAACAACAGCTGCATTCAAGTCTCTCTGTCCCATATGGAGTTCACAAATAATATCTGCAAAGACGAAACTGTGAATCTTCCACACAAATGTGAAGAATGTGCTCTTGTATGGATGTGAGACCTGGCGTACTAAAAAGTCTTCAAATCACAAGCTACAGACATTCATAAACAGATGCCTGAGGTACATCCTATATAACAAATAGCAAGACTTCGTCACAAATGAGGAGCTTTGGAACAGAGCACGACAAGAACCAATTGACATTGAAATCAAGAGAAGAAAGTGGGAATGGCTTGGCCACGCTCTCAGAAAACCATTGTCCAGCATAGTCCATCATGCTGTCATATGGAACACACAAGGAAAATGCAAAAGAGAAAGACTTTGGACAACATGGAGGAGGTCTACTGAAATTGAAGGACAAGAACTGGGGTACTCCTGGAGCCACCTAAAAGTTTTGTCTCAAGACAGAGTGAAGTGGAGATTTGTAGATGACCTATGCTCCATGTGGAGTACCAGGGTTAAGCAGTAAGTAGTAGTAGTTTTCCTTTCCATGATGTTCCATCAGTCCCATGTGGCCCTCTTCACCCATTCTCTTGACTTGTCCTCACAATTTCATTGAAAAAAACTTACAGTAGCATTTCATTTGATGATTATTGCAAGAGCAGATTTACCATTAAACACACTGGCTGTGGCCACACTAGCTCCCTCCTTTCGGTAATGAGAGATTTTGGCAGATGCTAATGAGGCTCTTCCATGAATATGCAGAGCCTCATTAGCATAATGGTGGCCTCGCACACTTCAAAATTGCCGCTTTCGAAAAACACGCTGCCCGTGTAGCTGGGGGCCTTTCGAAACAACCCCCTGATTTTGACAGCCCCTTTTCCCCATTTGTTTTTGGGAAGAAGGGGCTTTCAAAATCAGGGGGTCATTTCAAAAGGCCCCTTGCTACACAGGCAGTGTGCTTTTCAAAAGCGGCACTTTCGAAGTGTGCGCGGCTGCCATTATGCTAATGAGGCTCTGCATATTCATGTAAATGCCTCATTAGCATCTGATGAAATCCCTCATTACCATGCCTCTTCCAAAAGGCGGGTCGAGGATGGCCACAGCCACTATGTCATGACACAGGGCTCCACTGCAGTCAAAACAAGTATTCCTCACACAAAGAATAGGTGGTAAAAACCCCTGAGTACCCCCCAGCAGCCTCAAAGATACACGTTTGAAAACCAGTGGTGTTTGCATGCGAAGTGAGTGGCTTTTCCTGTGCAAAATTTTAACCTGCTTTTTACAGGCTGCTTTTGGGAATTTGGCTGGAAAATGTTCACATTGTGTAATGAGCCCTTTTCTCTCCTTACTCCACATCTGCCCACACTCGTCACATGATGCTGTGTATAACAAGCTGTGGCGTATCTTCCATTAGGTACACATCAATGCCAACTTTGACAGCCTTAGCATTTCTCAGAGAGGCATGTTTCAGTGTTAGTTCCTCCCACAGGAAGCTGCGTGTGTCTTGTGAATCAGTTTCTAGTGCAGGTTCAGCTTCCTAACACTAAGCCTCAAACTTTGAACAAAAGAGTTATTTAAACTTAAAACAGTCCAGTGAGTGGATTTTATTGTTTTCCTCAATGTACACCAACACATTGTAATAGCTGTTAACTTTCGGGATGGAGAAGAAAGCTGCCTGGTTTGCCTAGCGCACAAGCCGGCAGCAAAGATTTTTGTCAGATAATAGAGATGGTGGGAGAAAACCAAGACTTCAGTCACTGTTTGCAATGGGTTGGCAGCTGCAAGTGGCTCCTGAGTTTGGTGGCAACCAGGATATATGAGAATCTCTTGAACACGGGAGCAGAGCAAGAGGCATTTACCGCGGAAATTTGAGGTTTGCAGAATATGAGACACCCTTCCTGCAGACGAGTGAGTAGGTTTCATTCATGAGCCCTGTGTGAGTTTTGCAGTTCAGATGAAAGGCAGCATGGTCTGGTGGGCAGAGCTCTGGACTGAGACTAGGTTCTGTTCCCAGTTCTGCCACTGGCTCACTGTGTAATAATGGATAAGTCACTTCCCTTCAGTTCCCCCATCTGTAAAATGAGGGGAAATGATACTGACATCTCCTTGGTACAGCATTTAAGAGATCTGTTGATTAAAAGAGGTTAGCTATTGTTATTATTTAACAGCTGACAATGATAGCTTCACCTTCTCCTATAAAAGCCTGTGTTCTCAGCATGCAGTAAAAATTTATTGTGATATAACTATAGAGAAATGAAGGGCAAAAGTGTGGGGAAGGGTATGTGTTAACTCACTGTGTCTGTTTCTGTAATTCCTACAATCCGAATGTGAGTGCATATCGCCATCCTTCTGCAGCTGTTGCATGCAAATAGCTCCTTCTCAGCTATTCTTCTTTCACAGACACTGTGTTAGACATGCACTTGTTTGTAAGTATCTCCAAAGTGATTTGTGGGAAATCCATAAATATGAAACATGAATATTTGTGTTTTAAGGATAGACATTTTTTATTGCAATGACATTTTCTTCTACTCCAGCTGTGAATGCTGTTGGCTTGTGAACAGAACTCTTGTTCACAGTGTTATAAGCACTCAGGTTAAAAGCTAGTCTTATCCAGTTTTTTCCCCAGTGTATTACATTTTAATAACTAAAAGTAAGGAGTATTCTTTGTGTATTATTGGGGCAGCAGTTGTGATGCTAAAGTTGCAAAACAGTTTCCGCTGCAAACACTGATTACTGTAAGTTGGTGAAACATTAGCCTTGTGGGATGAAATTTTCCTGGACTACTCTCTGTTCAAAGGTGAATCTTTTAGCAACTTTGGCTAGATTCAGCTCATGTATATTTTAGTCAGAAATGAGAAGGTGAACAATATTTCCCCCATAAAAAATTCTCCAACCTTTTGAATCCAGTAGGACTACTTCTAGAGTAGTGGTATCCCAATGTGAGTATAGTGGATGAATCAGGCCCCTCCCCCCCACCGTCTCTTTTTTAAAGTGAAGATGAGACGGAGAGCAACCTCAAGGACCAATTCACCAATTAGCCCCCTGAATAGCTGTGGACAGTTCTCAAATTTTAAGAAACACATGTTCTGATAAAAGAGATTTTTTCTGCTGCTACATCTGTCCCGGTTGGGAGGTGAGCTACATGTGCCTTCCTGGCTATCGTACAACTAATGATTTACTGGTATGCCAATGGGCATAGTTAGGATGACATTATAAGAAAGTGGCTTTCACAAAATACTTCAAAACTAGATATATTCGCCATTAAAGAAATGGCGCAACACTAACACAGTCATGGCTCTAAGGAAGGGAGTGAGAATTAAATGAGTCTAGAATAGGGTAGAAACAGGATATAAATAATTGCCTGGAGATGACTCACCTTTCATGTCCCCAAGTGTGAAAGTGTGAAGTAGTTTGAAAAGTGACTCTGTAAGAAACATCTTGAAGCTGCATATTTATTGTCGCAGTTTCCATGGCAAATGTGCCCATTGTGTAAACAAAAAAGATGGCCTAAGTGCCTGCCCTGCAAACATCCGCTGGACCCTAAGGGCTTTCCTTCTCAACCCTTGCGACCAATAATAAATATCCTGATGAACAACTATGTCATCAGTTAGACTAAAACAAAATTATTGGCTTGAATTTATAGTTTTCAGTAACTGCTGTGCAAAGCCACTGTACTCAAAAAGGCTGCACACGTGTAAGTGATTGGAATTAAACTTCTCTGTGGATAATGCTCAAGATGGAATACAGTCCAGCTCACCTTCTTGTAACTACATTGGCTCTGTAGCACAAAGGTGAGTAAAAAAATGTAGTTTTGTAATTGATGCAAGAACATGTGATTCGGAATAGTCACGGAGAGTAGAGTTCAGCATTGGCATGCAGATCCTTCCTGGAGTCAACACAATTGTCACCAGCCTCCTTTGTGCTAAAAAAGCTTTAAAATATAGCTAGCGCTGTATTAAAGCAGAACATTGCAAGTGTCAGTGCTCCATTAGCCTCTGCCCAGCCTCCTCCCCTTAATACAGCAGAAGCACTAGGATGACTGGCATGCTTATGAAATCTCAGTACTGTAATTACATCTTAGTGAGCACTTTTATGGCACTGTAATTACAATATTTTTCTCATAGTATATTTCCTGGCTGAACAATCTACTTAGCTTCAATATACTGAAAATGTTACATATATAGTCATGAACTGTAAATCCCTTCAGTACTTATGGAATGCTGAAATTCAAGAATCTTGGAATTCCACAACTGGGTAGCAGGTGCTGAAACAGACATGCAGAAGCCACAGGAACACAGGCATAATTTTTCCATTTCAGATTAATGGTCTGTCTAGTTTGGTACCCCTTTTTGACCATGGCAGATGGTCAGAGGAAGATAGAAAAGTCCATAGAGTACGATTATGTAATAATTTGTCTGTCACAGAATGGAATGTTCTTTAACAGAATTTTGGTTAGCACCATCTGTGAATGTAAAAGGCTTTCCAGGCCTAAAAGAGCTCATAATTAATTACTTCATTTACAAATTATAAAAGGTTCCTCCTTTTGATTTCTTTACTGTTTTGGGAAAGGATAAGTAGGAATTTCTGAATTTAACTTCTCCATATCTTTAATTGTTCAATCTTTAAAATGTCCCCTTTTAGTCTCCTCCTGGCTAAACTACACGCTCCCATTATTTTCAGTCTTCCATCATTTTGAAGTCACTTTACCCCTCTAATCATTTTTGTTGCTTGTTTCTTAATCCATCCCACTATTATAGATGAGGAAGTACAGCTTGTACCTCCCTCATCTGGCACCCTCGGAACCTGAGTGGTCATGAATGAGGGGATTTGCAGAATGAGGGAGGGTCAGGCCCCCAGGCTGCCTGGATGGGGGACACCCCTGCAGGGCTTCCCCATGGGGCTGCCAGGCTCCTCTGCCCTGGACAGGTTCCCCACTGCTGCAGGGCTGCAGGCAGGGCTCCCCAACCCCAGCCAGCCTCCAGGTAGTGGAGCTCCCTGACTAGGAGCCCTGCTCTGGGGCTACCCTCTGGCTTCCCATAGTGGACTGCCAGTGGGGTTCTCTACCATCGTCAGGGCTCCATTGCACCCTGCACAGCTAGAGCTCTCTGGTCCAGGTCCTCTCTGGTCCAGCAACATCCACTGTCCTGACAGAGGAGGGGTGTTGCCAGACAAGAGAGTGCTGAATGAGAGAGTTTCAACCTGTACTGTAGATTTGTACAATGGCATTATATTTGCTATCCTTTTAAGAATATACCCTAACATTTTGCTTGCTTTGCTTAGGCATCTCTTCTATGTGATTCCAGATCAATTGGAACCCAGAAGTTTATGACTGTTTCTGATTTTTTTCATTCAGGGTATATTACCTTGCATCCAACAATACTGAGTTTCATCTGTCATTGTACTACAAGTTTATTTAGTTAAGTGGTGCTCTGTTTTGTCTCATTGTGACTAACCTAAATAACTCAATATCTATGTTTACTACTTCAATAGTACCACATAAGTTATTAAAAAATATTCCCTAAACTTTTCCATTCGCTGATTTAAAAAATAGCCTTTGATTTCTGGAGAATTCAAAGGATTCCATGCTTCGTTAATGTACTTCCTAAAGAGTTTGAAAGTGCTAAATAAGGAAGCTAGTGCCAAGCTAAATAAGGAACTATAGCATTAAAGCCTAACAATTTTTGCAGCTCAGTTGTTTACTCTAAGACAATTGGCAAAAGAACATAAGAACGGCCTGTGAGCGGTTCACACCTGAGACCGGGTGGCCTAGTGGCTAGGTCCCCTGGCCAGGCTCTGTTGGGTGGGTCTTCAGCCCCACCCAAGAGTATGTGGGTTAAGTTTGGGGCATGGCCCCAAGAATCTAGTTCCCCCTTTGGCGGGAGAGGGGTTTCCTGGTGGGTGGCTCCCCACTCCCCTCGGTGCCTGGGCAAGAGACCTGGGCTGTGCCCTCCAGCAGCTGACCGGGTGGCAGCTGTGGCTTGGGGCCTGCTGCCTCAGAGCCAGCTCCTGCCTGTTGGCTGGTCAGCCCCAAACTGGGCTGGCTTCCTTCCTTTTATACCCCTCCAATCCTGACACTGGCCGCAGGTGAACCAGGGTGGGGCTGATTGGGCCAACAGGCTTTGTTTAAACCCTGCCTTGCCTGTCCTCCCTCTCACACTCTTACATATTCCCCCCTCAAGACCACCATAGGGGTCTGCCCCCTCCCCCAAATGTGTTCCTTCTCCCCTGGAAAAACGTCTGCACTTGCATGATCCTTTTCTGCACGATGCTGGATCTGGAAGGAGAAGGGTTGGAGGGAGAGGTACCACCTCATGATTCTGGGGTTTGTCTCTTTCATTGCCTGTAGCTAGCACAGGGTGGCGTGGTTGGTGATGAGGGTAAAGTGTCTGCCCAGGAGGTAGCATCGGAGTGAGTCTAAGGCCCATTTGACTGGTAGGGCCTCTTTCTCTATTACTGAGTAGGACTTCTCACTTGGGAAGAGCTTCTGTCTGATATAAAGAATCGGGTGCTCCGTGCCTCCTACAATTTGGAAGCACACAGCTCCCACCCCAACATCTGAGGCATCCATCTGTAGCAGGAACTCTTTTGAGAAGTCAGGGATGTACAGGACCGGTTCTCAGCAGAGCTGAGCCTTTAGGGCCTGGAAAGCTTCCTCACAAGCTGGAGTCCATGGGACACGGTTGAGATCCTCTTTCCAGGAGGTTGGTAAGAGGGGAAGCGATGGAGGAGAAGCCCGAGATGAAGCGGTGGTAATACCCTGCTAACCCCAGGAACAGGTGTTCCTGTGTTTTTGAGGATGGAGGGGCATACTGCTGGACAGCTTGGACCTTCCCCACTAAGGGGAGTACCATGCCCTTCCCCAAGGTGTACCCTCAATAGGTGGTCTCATCCCTTCCAAGGTGACATTTTGCTGGGTTTGCTGTCAGGCCTGCTTCCTGGAGGGACTGCAATACGACACACACATGTTGTAGGTGGATCTGCAAATCGTGGCTATAGATCACTATCTCGGCCAAATACACTGTGATGTATTGGCTATGGGGACATAGAAGCCGATCCCTCAGGCACTGGAATGTAGCTGGGGCACCATGCAGCCCAAAGGGCATGTTCCAGAATTGGAAGAGTCCAAAAGGAGTGGAGAAAGCTGTCTTCTCATTGGACTCAGGCGTGTGGGGTTTTGCCAATAGCCCTTTCTTAAGTTGAGGGTAGTGATGTATTCTGCTTCCCCAAGCCAATCGAGCAACTCATCTACCCAGGGCATTGGGTAGGAATCGAATTTGGACACAGCGTTCAAATTCCAGAAGTCGATATAAAACCAGGTGCTCCTATCCGGTTTGGGGACAAGGACTATTGGGCTTTCCCATTCACTGAAAGATTCCTCGATTACCCCCAGCATTAGCATCGACTTCAGTTCTTTCTTTACCACCTCCCTCAACATCTGGAGAAGGGGTCGAAGCGTGTCTTGGACCTTAACCCCGGGTTCAGTCTGGATATGGTGGACAGCCGGTGAGTTCATGCAGGTTTCACTGAAAAGACTGAGGAAAAGTGGGCAACTAACTTCTGGGCCTGAAGCCTCTGTTCTGGGGTATGGTTAGGCCCAATCTGTACCTCCCCAGCGTTTGCCACCTCTGCTGCCTGGGGCCCAAGTTCCAGGTCTGGTAAGCAGAGGGTGATTAGTAGCCCATCCTGGGCCTTCCAGGGTTTTAAGAGATTTACATAGTAGATCTGTTGCCCCTTACACTTATCCAGCTGGTCGACCTCATATTTCACTGGGCCCACTTGCTGGACAGTCTCGTAAGGCCCCTGCCAGCGGGGAAGGAGCTTAAAGTCTGTACTTGGTAGTAGCAGTAGCACTTGATCCCCTGGCTGAAACTCACAGAGTCTTGCTTGTTTGTTCTAAGTTGCCTCCTGGGCCCACTGTGCTTGGAGGAGGTTCTCTTGGGCAAAAGTATGTAGAGTTTCAAGCCTCTCATGTAGGCTGAGCACATATTGCACCACGTTATTGCTTTGAGAGGGCCGTTTCACCCACATCTCCCTGACTAGGTCCAGAATCCCCCGCGGCTGCCTTGCATACAGGAGTTCAAAGGGTAAAAACCCTGTGGAGGCCCGGGGCACCTCCCGAACTGCAAACATGAGGAATGGGAGGAGCTGGACCCAGTGACATGCGTCCATCGGCACAAACTTGCAGAGCATGGCCTTCAAAGTCTGATTGAAGCATTCTACTAGTCTGTCAGTCTGGGGGTGGTAGACGGACATCCGGAGAGTCTTGATCTTTAGCAGACGGCAAAGTGGTTACACACTTT
This sequence comes from Carettochelys insculpta, assembly GCF_033958435.1. Lineage (NCBI taxonomy): Eukaryota > Metazoa > Chordata > Testudines > Carettochelyidae > Carettochelys > Carettochelys insculpta. The sequence continues at coordinate 303,425,648 of NC_134137.1, read as the reverse complement.
AGCTGTGTCTACACGTGCACGCTACTTCGAAGTAGCGGCACTAACTTCGATGCTAGGTGGCGAGACGTCGAAGTCGCTAACCTCATGAGGGGATCGGAATAGCGCCCTACTTCGACGTTCAACGTCGAAGTAGGGACCGTGTAGATGATCCGCGTCCCGCAACGTCGAAATTGCCGTGTCCTCCATGGCAGCCATCAGCTGGGGGGTTGAGAGATGCTCTCTCTCCAGCCCCTGCGGGGCTCTATGGTCACCGTGGGCAGCAGCCCTTAGCCCAGGGCTTCTGGCTGCTGCTGCGGCAGCTGGGGATCCATGCTGCAGGCACAGGGTCTGCAACCAGTTGTCGGCTCTGTGGATCTTGTGTTGTTTAGTGCAACCGTGTCTGGGAGGGGCCCTTTAAGGGTGCGGCTTGCTGTTGAGTCCGCCCTGTGACCTTGTCTGCAGCTGTGCCTGGCACCCTTATTTCGATGTGTGCTACTTTGGCGTGTAGACGTTCCCTCGCAGCGCCTATTTCGATGTGGTGCCACGCAACGTCGAAGTTGAACATCGACGTTGCCAGCCCTGGAGGACGTGTAGACGTTATGCTCCAAAATATCTGTTAGTCTATAAGATACCACAAGACTTCTTGTTGTTCTCGAAGCTACAAACTAACACAGCTACCTCTCTGATACTTGTCACCCAGTACCCGATAGGCAGTCTGAGCAACCCGTCAAGTAAGGTGCCAAGATGGCTGCCCACTGGCCTCAGGCCGACTGGGCTACAGGGGCCACTTGCTCAAAGGTCTCCAAGAATGCCTCTGGGTCGTCTTCCGGGCCCATCTTTGTCAGTTTGATTGGTGCCAACACTGGCAGCCCATCTGGGGTTCTGGGCTGTAGCAAGGAAGTTACCTGCTGCATCAGCTGTTGCTGGTGGGTTGCTAATTCCTCAATTAGTTGCTGCTGCTGCTGGTTGGCCTGTTGCTCCACCATCCGCTTCAACAGAAGCTCCATTTTTTCAGTGGTTCACACTTGCTGGGTCTATTGAATTTCATCTGCTATTTTGCTGCCCCGTCACCTTGTTTTGAGAGATTTATGATGAGGTGTTCTCCCATACCAACTCTACAAGGATTAAAGGATGCTCAGAAAGGGCCAATGAGTCTGATAGATTCCACATGAAGGGATTAGGCTGGAGGAATAACCCCTGACTCGAGGATGAATTTCACTTGAGTAAGATGGGCTGAGCTTGTATAAAGCACCAAAAAAGGGCTGCAGAGAGGAAGTCTAAAACCATCTTCTGTGCGTTATGGAGGGAAGGAGAATACTCAGGAAAACGGTAGGAGCTTGAGATCCTTTTCCTGAGGGCAGGGCATACCCTAAAATGAGAAATATGGAGAAGAAAGCCTGTGGGAGTGAGTAGGAAGCAACCCAGACAGTAAGCAGCAAGGCTAGGGAACCTGAATTAGTACCTGGTCCAAGGTTCCACTACCTGTCACTAATGGAGTGGCATTGCCTCAGTATTGAGTCCAGTGAAACTCTGTACCCTGGAAAGGGAAACCAGAGTGACCTGGCCAGAGGGCTGATTCACAAAGAGACAGCAGCAGCCATATGAAAAGGTACAGGTTGAAACTCTGTTGTCTGGCACCCTCAGGACCTGATCGGTGATGGACAAGAGAATTTGCTGGACTATGGGAGGTCATATTGTCCAGCAGCATTACCAACACTTCCACTGTTTACTGGGTTCTTGGAAGACATTTAGGGGTAACTTACAGCTAAATAACAGCACAGAACACTAAGAGCCAGGACTGGTGACTGTAAAACTTTATGGAACCATAGAAAACTTTGTTGCAGCCATGATAAGTGGTCTTCCAGCTAACTAAAATCATGCTGGATTATGGATGTTGCTGGATGAGAGAATTATGGATTAGAGAGGTTCGACCTGTACTTCTCTTTTAAGAAAGGGCAGGGTAACAAAGGGAAAGGCACCAACCCCAGAGAGGGAGGGGAAAAAGGAGCAGAGGTTGGGGGGATGCTAGGGACCAGATTATGGCAGAGATCACCAGAGTATACATGGCACTGACAACCGTAAATCTGGCAGAGGGTTAACAAATGCACCCAGCAGTGGCTAGCAGATAGAACAACGAGAGCAAATAATGCACAGTCAGATAGAGCTACAAACACTGAAGTGAAGTGCACAGCATTGGGAACTCTGATCCTGTAGGACGAGCGAAGGCGCTCCATACAGAGCAAGCCCTGAAAATATCTGAAGACCTGGAATTTCACAAGGAAAGCATAGGGATGCCATGGAGGACCAGCATAATTTGCCTCACCAGGGGATAAAGAACAAGAGAGGGCTGGATTATAGATTTAAGTGGGAAGGTGCTTGAGGTAGGTCCACCCCATACAAGTTTAAAAAGGGGTAATGTAGCCAGACAAACCAATTAACTCCACCAGGGGCACCTGTAGGCACAGCCAAGGAGCATGCCACTAATTAGAAATAGGTTCAGCTGGGGAGGAACTGGCAGGTCCAGCTATATATCCCAGGAGCAGTGAGTGGCAAGAAAGATGCAGGAAAGAAGGGAAGAATGCTTCAAGCACTTCCTGGATGAAGGGATCTAGCATGCCCAGAATAGGGGGAAGCCAGATGAGCAAGAAGAAGCTCAGAAAAACAGCAGCAGGGGTGTATTTGTCTGACCATGCAGATCCTTTGGCTGCTTGTTATAGGGTGCCTGGGTTCTAGGGTTGCCAGCCATCCAGGATTAGCCTGGAGTGTCCAGGAATGAAAGATTAATTAAAGATTGTCATGTGATGAAATCTCCAGGTATACAGCCAATCAAAACGGGCAACCCCACTGGAACCCATGTAGATATCAAGGCTTGGGTTCCCATACGTGCATTGGCAAGGGCAAAGACATTGGAAATGACAAAAAGACGGTGAGTCTGGAAGGACTTCCAATCTCACAGTAAGTGGGAGGACCTCAGAGACTCAGTAGAGGTGCCAAACCACAAAAATAAGACTGAAGAGTCCAGAGTGAGCAGGGCTGCAGGGTGAGGCAGGATGGTGGCAGATCTCTCCAGAAGGACAGCATGAGCCTGACAGACCTAATTCGAAGGATGGCCAGCAGAAGGCACTGTTAACAATAAATGAGTCTCATGACAAAACTTTCATTTCCAGATATAGATGGGGGATTAGTGCTATTAATAATGGCAGGGCCCACAGAGATGTGGCTATGATAGTTTACAGATTTCTTCACCAAGCAGTCACCACACTAACAAGAAGTGATGCCTTTTTAGGGTTAGAATTGATATATGATGAGGACCTCCTAGCAGAATTGCTTGTAAGGGGCAGCCTTGATGTGGGCCATTCTGAGCTATTTCAGTTTCAGCTAAATAGAAGGATAAACAAAAACAGATCTGCAACTCTGGTCCTAGATTTCAAAAAGACAAATTTTAAAGAAATTAAGGGAGTTAGGGAAGGGGACTGGACTGATGAACTCAGGGATCTGGACATTGCAGAGACTTGGAATTATTTTAAATCAAAGTTGCAGAAGCTATCTGAAGCTGGTGTCCCAAACCAGGGGGAAAAATGTGAGGAAGGTTTGCAAACCAGGGATAGGGAAGTATTATGAGCATTTAAAAAGGCATTGGTGAGACCCCATTTGGAATATTATGTGCAGTTCCGAACTCCCATGGTTAAGAAGGAATTCAAACAGGAATAGGTGCAGAGGAGTGCTGCTAAGATGATTAGAAAATGGGCAATCTAATTTATGAGGGTGAACATGATGATCCCATCTATCCTTAAAGTCTCGGAGGCGTTTCTCGGAATGCTTATGTAGGGGTGTTCATTCTCTTACCTAGCAACCTAAATTTGGCTTTCAGGCCTCTGTCCTACTTTTCCCTATGTCATTTGTAGCTCCACGTCTGACAGCCAGTGGCTCCTCTCCCACCACTATAAGTCTATTTAGCTGTCTCACAAGGCCTATATCCTTTGTACTGAGTAGACAATTCATATGTGCCGTTCCTGGTCATCACAATCCCAAAATTAATCTGGAGTTCCTGGCATAACAAAAATAAACTCAGGAAGGGTAGAAACTTACTTAACCTCCAGGTTAAGAATGAGATTTCTTTCCTTCTTCAGTTAAGTATTTTATTTTAATTGTGTGTCATTAAAACAAATAAAGTACAGACAGCATAAACTTTCATAGTATTGATCATAAGTATCATGTAATAAAGTAATTGCCCTCAGATCAACATACTAAGAGGAACATCCCCCAAGGAACACAGAGGGAGTTGGACACTTTTAAGGAAATATTCTGTCTTTTTCTGGAAGATCAAAGAAAACCTCCAATAATCTTGAGATCCATGCAGGTGGAGTGGGTGGGCCCAAAGGTTGGTAGTGGAATATGGACCTCTGGCATTTCTCAAGGAAGGGTAATACAGCATCCTCGTGTGCTTAGACTACTCCCCACCTGTAGTATTTCTTTTTCACAAGTCCCAAAGGCGAGGTACCGCGAGGGTTGAAACACAAAGACAAACATAAAGACAGCAGGGGACCAACAGTTCTGAAGTCTGAAGGCCCTGAGTTTATTATTCCCACAGCTTTTATAACCAAGTGAGAGCACATTATTATGAGAAAAGCAATCAGCTATAATTCAACTAGCTCAGCACATCTATCTCTAGTGAAAGCACATCGTTCCTCCCAGTCCTTGAACATGAACTCTTAGAAAACACCTGGTTCAAGCAACACAGCTCCCCCGTGGCTTGCCTCCAAGAGAGCAAATGTCTTGTTTGCAAAACATGTTATGTTGCTTCAGATGCCAAGAGTCCAGCTGGGCCTGGGAGGTATGTAGGAGGGAAGGGCAAAACTCCTTCACCCACCCATTAGAGATGTTGCCATGCAAGCCCAAGCCCTGATTCTTAGCCCAGTGCCCTTCTCCCCACCTTATGTGGGAGAAGGGAGCTCTTTGTCCCCTGATTGGCACAAAAGCATAGATCTTCTGGAAGGATTGTGCTGACCTTCTATGGAACTCATCAGCTTCATGAATTCTGAGGCAGACCTATGGGTAGTTCTGCAGAGCTGCAAATTGTTCTTTCCAGAATGTCTTGGACTATTCTTGTGGCATCTTCTCCACTCCCAACCTTTCTCCTCTGCTACTGACACAGCTACAGGCTACAAACTAGAATTACTTATACATTTAGTATGGTACAAATCATAACAAGGTTTAGTTGCTTGCATGTTAAAATGTGCATGTTTAATAAAGAAAAGACAAATAGCAAAATGTTGATTATCTTTTCTGTGTTTTGCTTTTTGTTATTTTTTCCCCATAATATCATACATTTTGCCGAAACAGTTACTCAAACTCAGTGCAATGGAGTTACAACTAGGAATTGGGCCTAGCAGGAATCAGGCCATCAGCTTGTTGTTAGATATTTATGTATCCCAAGCAAAGTAAAATGTGTATTAATTGGTAAGGAAACCCAAGATCAGACTAACATCTCTGATCCATGATTTTTGAAAACTCTCTGCTCTATGCCGTCTCGCCTACATATGTCTGAAACTACCAGCCAGGCAGAAATTTTGTATGTACTATAGATGCTTTGTCCATTCAGAGATTGATGCTATCTCTTAAGCATGAGATAGAACTTGACTATGAACATAACTGATCAGAATCTTTCACTTGGAAAAAGTACCACTTCAAATGCTTACTAGACTACCTGTTGGCAATATACCTGGTGGTTCTAATATTGAATGCATTTGTAAGGAATGTGCCAGCAGGAACTCAATGCTGCTGAAGGCTGGGAGGAATATGTCTCCCAGAGATCATTTGCATGAGAATGTAAAGGAGGGCATGTGTGATACCTTGTAAACAAAGACTGATGGGTAGCAAGGAAGCAATGCAATTTTGTCTATTGTAAACACATTGTTCTAAAATCACAATTTATGCTAACACTCAGTATAAGAATTGTGAAATCTCACCAATGTTCCAAGTCATTGTGGGGGACAGGGCAGTCGAAATAACTGCATAAGACATGGATTACACAGGGCTTCCTGGTTTAAAGCATTGTAAAGCAGATGGGGAGGGATATGGGTTGAACTGCCTATGCCTATGCCTATGAGCCTGGTTTGGCTAGCCCTCCCCACCTGTTGAAAGATAGAGCTAGGTGCTACTGTATTTTTTATGAGACTCCATTTTGGTAGCTATCGAGAGCTGAAATCACAGAGTGGCAACTGAGGCCACCAAGAGCTGAAATCACAGGGTTTTGTCTCAGGCCAGACCCACAGCAGTGGACAGATGTCGTGACCGGTGGGTGGCCGGTAGGAGGAGCAGCGGATGGCTGAATGGATGATGCAACCAGCAGGTGGCCAGTAGGAGGAGCAGCAGACAGACGGATGACGTGACTGGCGGGTGGTCAGTAGGAGGAGCAGCGAACGGTGCGACTGGTGGATGGCTGGTAGGAGCTAGCAGAATGCCAGACTGGCGCAAAGGTGGCGTTGTCTCAGGTTCCATGAGGGAATGCATCAGCATGAGGTGTCAGTACCCACACGGACTGGACCAAGTTGTAAGTGGGGCATTTGAATTGTGGGGGTGTGGAGAAAGTTGGCTGTGTGGATTGGCTGTTTACAATATTGGACTGGTGAGCCTGAGATGCCAAGGACATTGCTCAATCAATTTGAGCTGGGACAGTTACTTGAGGATTGGTTATGAACTCTGGGTGTGATAATTTTCCCAAGCTTATGCTAATTGACTTTTCCACCTCTTTCATTACAAGTTCTTTTCTACACTCAGACTCTGTGGTTGCAAGTGGGGAAGCATTGCCCCTCGGAGGCGCCAGGGTGTGTGACGTTCCCAGGCTACTGGGTGAGGGCTTGAGCCGGTTCTGTGTGAGATGGATGAAAAGGAACACCTAGATGTTGAACCTGGCCCTGGTTGCCACCAATTCCTTCCAGCAGAAGGGTTACACATTGGTACTGAATATGTATGTAACTTATCTTTGCTGGGATGTGTTCATCTCAAGGAAACGAATAAGGGCAGGTAGATGCCTGGGGAAAATGTGTATTTTGTATGAACAACTCAGCTGCCGCAAAGTATAATTTACAGTAACATGGAGTAAAAATTGTTAATTATGCTGTAAACTCATTTACTGTGTTCCCTTCCTCGTAATGATTTGAAACACTAGAAAACATGTCTATGTTATTCTAGTTTCCTTGATATTATCTTTTCCCTAATGTAGGGCACTTGGGCTGCGTCTACACAAGCAAGTTTTTTTTGAAAAGCCAGGCCAGCTCTCTGGTCAAGATTATTTTTTGACGAAATAGCAGTAATGTCTAGACAGCAGGCCACTCTGTTCTTAAAAAACAAACCAAAAAAGAGAACACTGCATGAATTTTAAATTAGAAGCATATATCTCCAAAATTTTCATGCTTTTCAAATGCAAATGAACGAAAATGAAAAGTTGTATGGTTTGTTAACAAACGTTTGGGTATGTGGGTTTTCAGTGTAAATGTGTATTATATGAGATAACTGCTCATTTTATTGTAGGGATTTTAATTATATTTGGTTTTATTTGCATATCCTTAAGTATTATGATTTGAGTAAGGTATTTCTGCATAAAATTAAAGAAATGAAAAAAAGACCAAAAAGACCCCTTTTCTCCAGCTCCATTTTAAAGTTTCATATACTAATTGTTTTAAAAGTTTCTAAGCCAAAAATATTTCAAGGTGACCTACACACGACATGTTTTAAAATGAGCTAGAACATAAATTTATGCCTATGAACAGACTGCTCCAAGTAATAAGGGCAAATGATCTGGAATAAAAAGGGCATCAAACAGCTTCCACTCCACTTTGACATCCAGTCGTGCATCTTACTCTTGCTCATTGAGATATTTAGCACATTTAAAAGATATTTGCAAGTCATCTTTATAGCCTGATCCTGCCCAACTTTATGCACTAAAAATTCCCACTGATCACAATGTGTAAGGACTGGCTTCTTAAATGCTTGTTTCATTAATCACGGCAGGAATCAGCAAATACCCGAGCAACGTAGAACGCTGGAGTGAAGGGTCTGTGGGCTCTGGTGTTAGCAATCTGGAGACCTAAAATACAATTAGGTACAGGAATAAAGAGCCTGAGGGAATGTGTGGAAAGATTTATCTATAATGAGAATAAGAAAGGCAAATAAAATCTCATTATGTGCTGTGACTTTCATGCTCAAGGTACTTTGCACAGCAATATATCAGATGCTATTAGTGCCATGACTTTATAGGCAAATGCTGGGTGGGAATGTGCATACAGATATCTAGCAGAAAGCCAGCACAACACATCTAGGAGAGCTAGGATGCATTGTGAGCTATAATTCTGAGGGAAGTAACTATTGTGGCACCTTTGGTAAGTGTACAATATGCACTGTCCAACCAGTGCTGAGGGCTGTGGGTGGCAAGGAAAGAGAGAGAGCTCTGGCCCCATCTGCTTTGGAGAGGCTAGTTCTGACTGCAGCATTATGCCCAGAGATGTTATATTTCCTGAAGTCTGGACCCCCATTGCACTTACTGTAAGAAAGAAATTGTTAAGGGGGTAGGAGCTATAGGTCACTCGAAGGTGGACTAAACAAAATCTTAGAGGTACTGTTGAAAAGGCCGTCTCGCTAAATTAAAAGCCGATAGCTGCTAGCTGCATCACTTCCAACAGGATGTATCTAAAGCAATAAATCATGTTACAAACACTTCAAGTGCAGTATAAAATTCCTTGAATATAATTACCATAGAAAATATATCAACACATACAGTCATTTCAGTCTGAGGTAGGTAATTGCCTTCAGTGGCTATAAAGGAATGTTAGTATTAATCTCAATTTTACAAGCAAGCAACTCTCTCCTATGCAGGAGTGACATCATGTCAGTGTCAGGGTTTAAAATCTTAGGCTTAGCTGAACAAGCACTTCCAAATGACACGCAATAAAGACATTAATAGAGGGGCTGTGTTTGTCAGAAACAGTCCTGCTTCTAGACTCTGTTTTTGTGAGTCTTATCCATACTGTTATCAGACAGGATTCTGGCCCAGATGGTCATGGGTGAGCATCTTGGGCGTTTCTCCTCCATTCATGGTTGTAGTGGTCTGCCTTATTTCAGATCTGATCAGGCATGTTGTCTCTGTTTGATTCCTTCTCATATCCAATACTGTGTCAACTCAGAGATCAGCAATTTTCCCTTTTTCCTCGTGCAGTGTTGTGATGCTCCCTGGGGTCCCTGGTCTGTGATGAACCACCCTGCTACCTGCTTTTATCATGAAGACTTGTTTGTGCCTGCCAGGTGTCAGCTCCCTGATTCCTCTGCTCAAGAATAATGCAAACACTACCCTCTCAGCCACCACAGGCTCTGCTGTCCCCCCTGTAGTGAAGAGGTACACACTAATTGCAGTGTCCTCCAAGCATTCTCCATGGCTACATTTACACTACAGTGATCCTTCAAAAGATGGTTTTCCAGAAGATCTTTTGAAAGCCAGTGTCCACACACAAAAAAGCAGATCGAAAGATCGATCGGCTCTTTCAACAGAGAGCATCCACACAGCCCCACTGTTTCAAAAGAATGGGCCAGGGATTGAAAAATCCAGTGTCATGAGGACTCCTCTTTCAAAAAAGGGCCTGCAGAACGTCTACACATACTTTTTTTTTCCCCCCGAAAGAAGTTTTTGAAAGGAGTCTCTCTTCCTGATCCAGAAGCAGAAGAGGGCTTCCAGAAGGAGAGCCATATTCTTTCGATTTCGGATCAAGAGAGTACATTTTGTGTGTGGACACTGAGGCTGGGTCTACACGTGCCCCTTCCTTTCAAAAGGGACATGTTAATGAGCAGGTTTGAAATATGCTAATGAGGCACTGCAATGAATATGCAGCACATCATTAGCATAACAGCAGCCATGGCGAGTCGAAAGTGCAGCTTTTCGAATTGCGCGCTGTCTGTGGAGACAGGACCTTCCGAAAGGACCTCCCCCCCCAGTTTTCGAAAGCCCTTCTTCCTATCTGTAATCAGAAGAAGGGTTTTCGAAAACTGGGGGGGTCCTTTCGGAAGGTCCCGTCTCCACGGGCGGCGCGCGATTCGAAAAGCTGCACTTTTGAATCGCTGTGGCTGCCATTATGCTAATGCGGCACTGCATATTCATTGCAGCGCCTCATTAGTATCTTTCGAACCTGCTCATTAACATGCCCCTTTCTAAAGGAAGGGGCTCGTGGAGACCCAGCCTGAGTGTTCTTTTGAAAAAGGGCCTGATTTTCCAAAAGAACTTGCCAGTGTAGACACGGTCCTGGAGCGTCCAGCCTATTTCTTGGACATTCACGAATTCATAAGCTCACTCTTTCTAAAGGACCAAGATGCTTCTGCTTACCGCTTGGACCTCAGCGTCACTCCTCCATTCAACTCACAACATTTAGAGTTGCCGAAAGTGAAAACAAGCGTAAGTCTATTTTCCCAAGAGCAGAGATTCAAATAATAGTAAGTGGGCAGAAGTATGGGAAAAAATTGGTTACATCTAAAATAAAATCATAATACACTTAGGCCTGGACTTATCTTGCAAGATACTCGCCTGTCCCAAACATTAGTTCATCCAAAGTCCTTCTCCCAGCAGTTAATAGCCAAGTCAGCCATGACTGTCCATACCACAAGCGTGCTGGCTACTTGTCATCTAGGTGAAGGACTCTGCACATCTCCATATATTCTCTTGGTATACCAGATTGTTTGATTTTAATCATTAACAGGACACTCCACCTGCTGTGTCCTGTAAATGTTTTGATATCTTGCTGACTTCACACTTTTGATGACCTGGTAGCTTAGTATGCAAATAGTAATATTATAAAATAATATACTATAAATGCAGCCAGCAGCCAGGGCGAGATAACTATCTCCTATTCCATGCTTGAAGAGAACGTGTTTATCAGTTTCAGGCACTCAGTCTTAACTTCCACACCATAAGGAGATAGTTTTTAGTATTGTTACATAACTCATTGCATACCATCCATACTTATTTCTCATAATGATTAGAAGAGTCTTTATGCTACAGACTCTTGACAGATGCCTCTCCTGCCACCCTTTGGTGCACTATTAGACACAGGTGATTCTTGTAAACCTATATATGCCTCATGCCCTCTGTCTCTTAGCATCAAGGGATCTCTGGGCCACAGGTGCCATTTACAAATCTTCAGACAAACCTTGTTCTATCAATCTGTTCTTCTGCTTTTTCTAAAAATTAATGAATTCTCAGACTTAGATGCCCGAATTCTCAGGGAAAATGTTGCAATTGTTCATTTCAGCATCTACCATTTTCTTCTTTTATTAAAATTAGCAGCGTGCAACTTACCTTTTGTTTCATTCTTTTCTTCTCTGAGTTTTCTACTATTAAAACAAACTTCCTCCACCTTGAAAGATGATATCAATAATGCCGTTATCAAATTCTCTTTTTATTCATAGCCTATTCCTAGAAAATCTGCATAGTGCTAGCAAATATGATAAAAGTGAGTGATATGTTAATATTAAGGAGGACATCTCTCATTTGTTCTCAAGCTCTTCTTATAGTGAGTGTTCTTACATTAGCATTTAAAGAGGCTAATATTTATTCTTTGTTTTACATGATTTTAAAAAGGAACAATAGAAAACACTGCAAATAGGGAAGAAATGGTCTTGCCATTCACATTCAAAAACATGATTAATAGCTTTTATGCCTCTTTTCTACTACTGAGAAAACATCCAGAAAAGAGCTTGGCAGTAGCACATACAACTCCTTAAATTATAACTATAATGCATCTGACTTCACCTGGCATTTTGTGCCTACCGCTTCCACCAGTCTGTCCAGTTGTGTGCTTAACAATATCCCTTGGACATTATAGCTGTCCTTTTATGCAGAGAGGGAATAGTGAGGAGGACATCCAGGGTCTCCTTTACTTTTTAAAAACTGCCAAAGTAGCTTTAGCTGCCACTTAAACACTCTTGAGAAGATCAAAAGGAATGTTCTTTAATATTTCAGCCAACGATACAGTATCTTTGCTTTAAAACCTCCTTCAAACATGTATTAATTAATTAGGTTTCTTACCAAACCTTTAGAAATGTGTATGCTGTGATATAAAATATTTCTTGGAAGGCTGCATGTGTTAAGAAATAAGTGATTACATAATCAAAACAAAAAGCAGTCAAGTAGCACTTTAAAGACTAGCAAAATGGTTTATTAGGTGAGCTTTCGTGGGACAGACCCACTTCTTCAGACCATAGCCAGACCAGAACAGACTCAATATTTAAGGCACAGAGAACCAAAAACAGTAAGCAAAGAGGACAAATCAGAAAAAGATAATCAAGGTGAGCAAATCAGAGAGTGGGGGGAGGGTCAAGATTAGATTAAGCCAAGTATGCAGACAAGCCCCTATAGTGACTCAGAAAGTTCCCGTCCTGGTTTAAACCATGTGTTAATTTGCCCAATTTGGCACATTAACACATGGTTTAAACTGGGACGGGAACTTTCTGAGTCACTATAGGGGCTTGTCTGCATACTTGGCTTAATCTAATTCTTGACCTTCCCCCCCACACCCCCCACACACTCTCTGATTTGCTCACCTTGATTATCCCCCTGGGGGCCGTGCTTCTAAACGGCATTTTGGAGTCCAGAAGTATGTCTTCTGGACTCCAAATCATGTGACCTTATGCTAATGAGGTGTGATGAATTTGCATCCATGCCTCATAAGCATATTTCCAGCCATTTCGAAGAAAGTGGCATTTGTAGAAACAGCCTAAGAGAAAAGTAGTTCAAGAGAGCTGGCAGTTCAAAAAGAGACAATATTAAAGGCACAACAGCTTTTATCAAGAGTTAAGATCATTACGAAGGAGTTTCTAGAATATATTAGGAATAATACATTGAAATGGTAGAATTACCAGTGCAGTGTTCAATAAATATTTCAGGTTGTGTTTGGGGAAAAATAAATGATGTAGTAATATCAAGTGATATCACTCTTTCTTTTCCACTTGTACCTCAAAAGGATATTAAACAGCAGCTACTAAAATTAGGTACTTGCAAATCAGTGAATTAGGATAGCTTGCATACAGGAGTTTTAAAAGAGCTAGCTGAGGAGCTTCCTGAACCATTAATGTGCATTTTAATAAGTGTTGGACCACTGGGGGAGTTCCAGGAGACCGGAAAATAGCTAACATTGTGCCGATATTTAGCAAGTGTAAACATGGGTAAACATGTCTGCCAGTCTGACATGGGTTTTGGCCAAAATAATGAAGCACTAGATAAAGGACTCAATAAACAATTAAAGGAAGGTAATATAGTTAATGCCAATCAAACATGGATTTACAAAAAATGGTTCCTATCAAACCAATTTGATAGCTTTCTTTGATGAAATTAGAAGTTTGGTCCATACAGGTGATAGTACCGAAGTACTATGCTTAGACTTCTGTAAGGCATGAGATCTGGTACTACATGACATTTTGATTAAATAAACACGAAGGAGATAAAAACAAACATGACACATAATAAATGCGTTAAAAGCTGGTTAACAGATAGGTCTCAAAATATAATTGTACATGGAGACCTGTCATGGAATCAGTGTGTTTCTAGAAGGGTCCTAGAAGGTTTATTCTTGGGTCTATGCTATTTACCATTTTTATTAATAATTTGGTAGAAAACATAAAAATCATCACTGATAAGGTTTGCAGATAGTACAGAAATTGGAGGAGTGGTAAATAATGAAGAGGACATGTCATGGATACTGAGCAATTGAAACTGCTTCGTAATAAGCTGAGTGTAAGCAAACAATATGCTTTTTAATACTGCTAAATATAAATTTACACATAGGAACAAAGAATGCAAGCTATACTTACACAAGTGGGGATTCTATTCAGAGAAGCAGTGACATGCAGCAGGGAGGGGGACCTGCAACAACAAAGAGTCAAAGGACAAGATGACAAATTAACAGTAGAGGAAATCAAAATTAATCTTAGTTGTGGTGGATGTTTTTGTTTTGTTTGTTTCTGGTGTTTTTTTTTTTAAAGCTATTCAGTGCCACAGGAGCAGGAGTACAGAAAGCACATCTAGGGAATTATTCAGGGTTGAGTACTGGTGGGTCAGAGTGAGCACTGGGAAATGGGATCAAGAAAGACCATCAAGAGACCATATTGGCATACAGTAGGAACCATAGTCCTACTGTCTCTAATAAAAATAAAATGTGTACAGTGTTCTAATTTAAATATTGAAACACTGAATTTTCAGATTGGCACCTTCCCATTAAAAATAACAGTCATAAGCCGTGTCTACACATGCACGCTACTTCGAAGTAGCGGCACTAACGTCGAAATAGCGCCCGTCACGGCTACACGTGTTTGGTGCTATTTCGATGTTAACTTCGACGTTAGGCGGCAAGACGTCGAAGCTGCTAACCCCATAAGGGGATGGGAATAGCGCCCTACTTCAACGTTCAACGTCGAAGTAGGGACCGTGTAGTTGTTGCGCGTCCCGCAACATTGAAATTGCGGGGTCCTCCATGGCGGCCGTCAGCTGAGGGGTTGAGAGACGCTCTCTCCAGCCCCTCAGCTCAGTGGTGGCCGCATGGAGTGGCCCCTTAAAGGTCCCCTCCCGCTCCCTTTCCTGTGCAGGAAGCTGAGAGAACGTGCAGGCGGCAGCCCAGACATGCGGTCAGCCTGCACGTCTCTGAGCCACCACTGTCTGCCAGCCCAGCTGCGATGGCCACCCAGCAGCCCCCCCAGCGCCCCCAGGGGACCCCCCCTAAGGGGAGCCAGGGCAGCCAGGGCGGCAAGTGGCAGCAGGGCCCCTCCTGGATGGAGGCCGAGATCCGGGACCTTCTGGGGCTCTGGAGTGAGGAGGAGGTGCTCCAGGTAATGGGGAGCAAGAGGCGGAACGCGGATGCGTTCACTCGGCTGGCCGAGGGCCTGGCCGCCCGGGGTCACCCTGCCCGCACTCCAGACCATGTCCGGAGTAAAGTGAAAGAGCTGCGGCAGGGTTACGCCCGGGCCCGGGATGCGGCCGGCCGATCTGGGGCCGCCCCCGTCACTTGCTTCTTTTACAGGGAGCTCAGGGACATCCTGGGCCCCCGTCACACCTCCTCCCCTCCGGCCACTCTTGATACCTCGGCCGAGGAGCCCCAGCAGGCCCCGGAACCGGATTCCGCCCCGGAGGTAAGCCCCGCACCCCGGGGACCCCCCCCGGAGCCCACTCCTGGGGCACTGGAGCAGGAGGAGGAGGAGGAGGAGGGGGACTCCTCCTCCACCGACACAGGGCTCCAGATCCTCCTCCTGCCATCCCGGAGGAGCAGCCAGGCGTCCGCCCCCCGGGTGTCCCCCGACCGTGGGAGTGGACCTACAGGTTTGTACCCCCCCGGTGTACACCCCTGGGGTTCAAGGGCAGGGGTAATAGATGTGTGGCCAGGGCCCTCCACATGCCCAGATGGCCATGGCCCCAAGGACAGCAGTGCCATGTCCCTCACAGGAGTGCATCAGCCCCTGCCCGCCCCCGCAGCACGACAGTGCCATGCCCCATCCCCGGGGCTGGGGGGAGCGGAACCTCTAGGGTCCCCCGGGAGGAGGGGGTGGGACACCCCGCAGCAGCAGCAGCAGCAGCAGCAGCAGCAGCAGCAGCAGCAGCAGCAGCATGCGATGGAGTGGGGGGAGTGCAAATACGAGTCTCAGGCTAGATATGGGCAAAAAGCTGAATAGCTCCCAGTGGCTGAGGATGATCCTGGGGCTACAACTGGCAGGTTACACCTCTGCCCTGAACAAAGAGGAGGGAGGAGCCAAGCTGGCTTTGAATCGGGGGGGGCCGCAGGTAGAGGCTAGGGGAAGGGAGAGCTGGAAGGCAGCCAGCCTGAGGAGGGGGAAAGCTCCACCCCAGAGGGGCACCCCTTGGGGTCTTCTCCCCAGGACGGGTTGGAAGGACTGTCTCTGACTGCTGTACTGTCGCTTCTGGGAGAAACTGGGCATCTGTTGCCTAAGAAACCTCTCCTGTCAGACCCTGCTGAGTCAAGTGAGAGTCACTCCCACCGGGGGACGGGGTGCAGTACAGGGGGACCCTTGAACCACATCACAGCAGCATCTCCCGGGGATGGGGATGGGGAACCTGCAGCACAGGGGTGAGGGGACAAGGGCCACGGCTCGGGGCCCACACTAACGCCTGTCTCCACTCTTCTTCCCCCCCTCCTGTGTTCCGCAGCTGCACCATCGGAAGGACCGGAGAGCGCAGGCGAGGCTTCAGAGGTCCCGGAACCCCCTCCGGGGCCATCGCTTCAGACCAGCCCCTCGGCGGAGGACCGACCGGCCCCACGGCGGGCAAGACGGCGGACCCAGCACCACCACCCGATGGCGACGGACCCCCAGCTGCTGGCACTGCACTATTTGTGGGGGTGGGTGTGCTGTTGGGTGCTCCGTGGTGTGGGCGTAGGGGCAGGGAGTGTTGTGGAGGAAGGGGGGGGGGCGCAGTGGGGGGCCTGGCAGAGTTCACCCTGCGGCCTCATCAAACTGGGCCCGCAGGGCCTCCCGGACCCGGGTCCCTTCAGGGTCCACCTGGCGACTGGGGGCAGTGGGTGGCTGCACATCGGTCCTGCCGGCCTCCACAGCCCAGCCCTGAAAAAAGGCCTCCCCTTGCTCTCCACCAGATTGTGTAGGGCACAGCAGGCACCCACAATCTGGGGGATGTTGTTGGGGCCCGCATCCAGGCGGGTCAGGAGACATCTCCAGCGCCCTTTGAGGCGGCCAAATGAGCGCTCCACCACCTGGCGCGTGTGGTTCAGGCGCTGGTTGAAGCGCTCCTGGCTGGCAGAGAGATGGCCCGTGTACAGGTGCATGAGCCAGGGCCGGAGGGGGTATGCCGCATCTGTGATGACGCAGAGGGGCATGGTGGTGTCCCCCACAGGGATCTCCCACTGGGGGATGTAGGTCCCTGCCTCCAGCCGGCGGCACAGGCCCAAGTTCCGGAAAACCTGGGCATCGTGGGTGCTGCCAGGCCAGCCCACATAAATGTCCTGGAAACGGTCCCGGCTGTCCACCAAGGCCTGGAGGACCACTGAGTGGTAGCCCTTGCGGTTGATGTAGCGTCCTCCACTGTGTTGCGGGGCACGGATAGGGATGTGAGTCCCATCCAGAGCCCCGAAGCAATTGGGGAAGCCTAGCGTGGCAAAGCCTGCGATGGTGGCATCTGGGTCCCCCAGCCTCACGAGCCTGTGGAGGAGCATTGCGTTGATGGCGCGCACGACCTGCAGGGGAAGCACATGGGAGAGCACCAATGAGGGGTGAGCAGGGGGTGCGTGGCCCTGCCCTGCCAGGGCCCCCCTGCCCTCTCCTCTCCTCCCCTCCCCTGCCCTGCCCTGCCCTGCCCTGCCCTCCCCTCCCCTGCCCTCCCAGAGCTGCCTCCCCCTCCCCCCATGGGTCCTCTTACCTCCATGAGGACTGCCCCGACGGTGGCCTTGCCGACACCAAACTGCTGCCCCACGGATCGGTAGCTGTCGGGAGTGGCCAGCTTCCAGACAGCGATGCCGACCCGCTTCTCCACTGTGAGGGCATGCCGCATGGTGGTGTCCTGGTGCCTGAGTGCGGGGGTGAGCCACTGGCACAGCTCCATAAATGTCTGCCGGCTCATCCTGAAGTTCCTGAGCCAGCGGTCATCGTCCCACTCTTCAAGCACCAGCCGCTCCCACCAGTCGGTGCTGGTGGGGTAGCTCCACAGCCGCCGGCGTGTGAGGCGGGGGTGGGGGTGGGGTGCTGCATGGTTGGGGGTTGAGTCCTGCTCCCCTGCGGGCCGCTCCTCCTCCGGTGTGGCAAGGAGGTGCTCAGCTGCCTCCCGCATGGCATGGATCAGGGCGAGCCCTGCTCCTGCAGGGAGGGCTGGGTGGACTTCTGGCTGCTGCTGCTGCTGCTGCTGCTGCTGGGGGTCCATGACTGCGTTGCCCGAGGTCTGCGTGCCTATGGCTCTTCAGACTGCGTGCTGTGCAGGCTGAGTGTGTCTGGGAGGGCCCTTTAAGGGAGCGGCTAGCTGTTGCCCCGGAAGCGCTAGTCCGCCCTGTGACCCTGTCTGCAGTTGTGCCTGGCACCCCTATTTCGATATGTGCTACTTTGGCGTGTAGACGTTCCCTCACTGCGCCTATTTCAATGTGGTGCTGCGCAATGTCGATGTTGAACGTCGACGTTGCCAGCCCTGGAGGACGTGTAGACGTTATTCATCGAAATAGCCTATTTCGATGTCGCCACATCGAAATAGGCTACTTCGATGTAGGGTTCACGTGTAGACGTAGCCATAATGGCAAAAGCAACTACATTCTGACAGAGCCATGATAGGACATAGACAATCTGATAACACATTTAGCTGTTACAGAATACAGAGCTAGTACAGTCTAACCACTCACTTTCCAAAGCATCATAAATGGTTAGCTACAGCAAGTGCATTTACAGAGAAAACATATATAAGGAATTATAGCATAGTCGGGAATAAAGGTATTGTGATTCAGAATTGAGGCATTTTATGGTGGGACCAGCTGAGTTAGGTTTTAGCAAGTGGCTTGTATTAGTATTCAGGTGGATGTTTTTATATTTTTCCTGTTTCTGCTATGTTATCCCCCTGGTACTCATTAAGCCTTGTCTTGCTGCAGCAGACTATCAACTCAGGCATGAATTGTCGAAGAGGTAAACAGAATGTTAATATAAATATGAAGCTGTCTATTGCAAGAAGTATTAAATTAATAGGTAATTAAAAAACCCACCTACAGAGCACAAATGACCCCTAAAGTGAAACTCCAAAAATTTTGACAATAAGTATGAATTTCTCTTGTACAGTGTTTATTAGACTTTAATTCTAAAATGTCTTAGGACCGAATGAAAATACGTAACTCAGTGGGTAGGTAATGGGCAAGTGAACATTTCAGCTCGACCTCACTGTTCTGAAGAGGGAGGCAATTATACATTTAAGGGATATGTCTTTCCACTGCCTTGCAGTTTATTTAAAAATATACCCATGTGCAAAGTGGTTGTCAAATGCTACTATGCATGTACACAAGGGGCAAAATTCTGGTTTAATAATGATTTACAAAGCTGTAAGCACTGCCATCACTGTATGCAAGGAATGCACTGCATGCACCAGGACTGGCTGCCCTGAGTGCCCAAAGGACAATTCTGTCTAGTCCCTGAACATACATGGCAGACACCAGGTAAGAGAGCAAAGTGGCATCCTCTGCTCAGCATACTCCTGGAGGGTGATGTTTGGCATGCAAGTGTGAAATTGCACACCTGACTAAAAATATCACAGCAAACCACTGACTATCAGACTCATTAATTCAGTAAAGCATCTAAGCGTGTGCCTAGGGCCACCTCTGTTCAGCAGAGTACTTAGGCACAGATGTTGAAGTCTCGTTCACTGAATCAGAACATAGATGACTCCATGAGGTGCTGTGCAAGACAATGAAGAATCAGACACAAAACATGGACTTGTGTTTTTTTTTAATATGTGGTTGGGAGAGTGAGTTGGATTCTACTCAAGCTTGTTTAGATAAGAAGTAACTCCAGGGACATCTCTGAAGTTATTACACCAGTGTAAGGTTGGTTTCAGAGAAAAATCAAGCCATGAGAGGCCATGGTTCTATTGCTGGATCTGCCACAGACTTTCTATTTGACCTTGACCAAAGCACTGATGGCCAGATTCTGCTTTCATTTACAAAGGTGTAAACGGGAATTACCCAGGGATCAGCAACCTTTCCAAAATGGAGTGCCAAAATTTGACCTCTCTGTATGGTCTGAGTGCTGGTGATACTTTTTAAAGTCACTAATAGCCCTACTTACAACAGTTTCATTAATAAATAAACTAAGATGCAGAGCGTTACCATTTAGGTGGTAGTTGGTAGCATTAGCTCGTCTTTTATTAATTCACAGGCTTTGAGCAAGCTCCTGGCTGCCTGCGGGAGGGAGCGTGGGGCTGAGCTCCCGCCTCACATGATGGAGAAAATGCACTCATGTGCCCCTCTTGGCATGAATGCTTGGGATGAATGACCCCTAAATTACTCCACTGGGATTAAAGGAGTTACATTAGATTAAGACCAGGAGAGGAGAAAAGAATAAAAGAGCTTGTCGATACAGACAGTATTACATGGCAAGCTGGGGCTGTAACACCACTGTCCAGCAACCTACTGCATGAACACTTCTGCTGTGCACTAGAAACTCTGTAGTGTATTTTGATCTTCCATGGTTTGAAATGGGATTAGATAAAAGCACATGAGGGAATTTATACAAAAAACCCAAGCAATCCTGTAGCACTTTAAAAACTAACAATTTCATTCATTAGGTAATGAGCTTTCATGGGTAAGTCCCACTTTATCAGATCTGGAGCAAAAATAATAGGAATCTAGGGTTTATATAGCTGTTGGAGGGGTAAAAAGGGAAAAAGATGAAGGGGAGAAAAGAGGGGAGAGTCACTTGTCAATAATAGGACCTGTGGAAGAAGTTCATTAAGTGGAATGGCTACCATTGCTGTGAATATCAGTTGCAGTGAAATTGCACTTGTAATGTGTAAGATAATTGAGATCTTTGTTAAGTGTCAGGTTAAATGTGTCAAACATGCAAATGAATTACAATTCAGATGTCTCCTGTAATTTTTCGGTAAAATCCTTTTGTCACAGGCTGGCCACTTTAAGTTCCATTATGGAATGTCTTGGGAGGTTAAAGCATTCCCCTCCAGCAGAGTTTCCCAAATTTTATATAGTTGGAACCCCGTTTTTTCAGTACCTTTTTTTGCAGCCCAAAAATACAAATGTATATAAAACAGCAGTGAATGAAAAATGAATAAATTTTCACTGTTTATTATTTATTCACAATAATAATAGTACATAATATAAATCTTGATATAAAATACATAAGTGCCTAACTTATTTTTATTACTTCAATTATGTGGGAAAATATGAAATTCACCAAATTAATAGGCTCATGTGTGATAATTTGTATATTTTCTAAGGACTGATTTTTTTTTCCAAGTACTGGTACTGGGCTGCGGACCACACTTTGGGAAACGCTGCACTATAGGTTTATGTGTATTCCAATTCCTGATTTATGTCCATTCATCCTTTAGCACAGGACTGTCCAGTTTGTTCAATGTACATGTCAGAGGGGCATTGCTGGCACCTGATGGCATGTGCCACTGTAGTGGATGTGCAGCTGTATGACCTCCTGATGGTGGGACTGATATGATTAGGTCCAGTGATGGTGTCTTATTGACAACCTAAAAGCTATACTGAAACATGATCCCTCACTCTCACAGGCCTTGGGTGGCAGACCTATTCTGTCCAACAGACAGCCACACAACTTTAAGAAAATACTCAATAGCAGCCACACACCATACCACAGAAACACCTAACCCAGGAAACCTATCCCTGCAACAAACCCCGTTGCCACCTCTGTCCACATAACTATACCAGAGACACCATCAGTTGATCTTGCGGGTGTGGGGGGGGTTTGTTTTTGTTTTTCTTTTTTCTTGTGAAGCTCCAAACTAACACAGCTACCCCTCTGCACCTAAGGAATGTCTAGTGAATGATAACAGTGTCTTCATGGATGGTTTTGTGTCAGATAAATGCACTGTGAATTTACAGCCAGTTTATTGGACACCAGTGGTCTGTATAGACAACCTCAAAGGAGTCAACCATTTGAGCTTCCAATTCTTTTTCTATAAAATATGGTGATTGTACTACCTATTGCCTATCTCACAGTTGAATTGAGAAGATAAATACATTTGTACAGCCATTCAGAGTCCTCAGGTGCAAAGGCATTCTGAGTGCAAAGATATTATCTAGGAGGAACTTGGCAATCAGACATTCACAATTCACCTGACAATACTCTGGCATGTCAAATGTGCAATTAATTCAGAACTCAAGGAAAGTGAAATACAGAGAAAAATACCACAGCTTTTAATCTCTCTCTGAACAATGAGGATCATTTACACTCCGGCAAGAATAGGAGCTCCAAAAAATAATTCTGCCACCTCAGAAACTGCAAATGCATGCAATCAAGCTTAAAAGAAAGAAAAAGAGATTAGACCTGACGATTGAAATGCCCCTAAAGGATAGTATACACACAGATTTAATGAAAATTAATCAGTCTTTAAATATTCAAAAACCTATCTAATCCCTGGGAAACAATACCAAAATAAAATTGTATTTCAGAAGAAAAGACCAGATGACTTGGGAAACAGAAGACAATGTTAATGATCAGAATCAACCTTCTGGCTAACAGACTCAACAACATTTGTTCATACATAATGCTATTGTCTGGATTTTGTTTAGGAGGGGGTTCAGATATGTGAATGATATAGAAAGTGGAATGAACATCTCTCTGCTTTCATTGCCAGCTCGTTGACAGGAAATATCTCAAGAGTTTGGATACCTTGTTAGTACAAAGGCAAAGTGAAGCTGTAGTATGTTTCAATGGTGCAGTGATCTTTTTATTATTGACCAACACTAGCCATTTATTATGACATACAGACATAAGTGAGGAAATCATGATAGGTTGATTATTGTTTATTAAGTTATATAATAAACATAAGAATTCTTCGTTGGATTAAAAACTGACATGACAAGAACAGAAATGCTCTTTATAATTTCACAGCTTCATTGAAGCTGGACAAAATATTAGTAACAATTTTTCCCCATTGAAATAAGTCTGCTTTCATGTTTGCAAAAAGTTCATAAGACTGCTGGCAAGTTTTCATTAATTCTAATTTCTTTGAATATGCACATAAAACATATTGCTATGAAAAGGAAGTGAGTATGTGAAAAACTTTAATCTTATGTTTACCCTTACAAGACTATAATAAATTTTGTACCATGTATGCCTTGTGAGGTATCACTCAAAAACTCATACCCCACTGAACACTATTGTCCTGGTAAAATGCGCGTAACAACACTGTATGCAAAGTTACAATATTCTACTGTGTAAGATACATTTCAAGTATGGGGAAACAGCTTCACTCCAATTCCCAGGACAGAAAAGGCTAGCCAACACCTCAGGCAGGTATCAACAAAATAAAATGGACTATCACCTTGTAAAATGGCCATTCTTTGGCTGGAAGGTGGATGTGAGAAATTTACATATCAGCAATGGATCAGCTGGGGATTCCTGTGTAAACAGACTGAGTGTTGTCTGAATACCCGCTGGAGAAGATTCTCAAAGAGGGTGAAAACATAAAAATGAAGGACACAGGCTTCAAATCTCCTCTCTCCTTCTTTCTTCTCCACACACATCATCATCTACACTCAAAGGAACACTGAAATGAGGGAGGGAGCCTGACAGAAGGAGTTCAGTTAGGAAAAACACGCAATGAGACAAGTCCTTACTTTGCATTTATTTAGTTTGTAAAGTTAGTTATTAGTTTGCATTTTCCTTTTATTTCTTTGTAACCAATTCTGACTTTTATGCCTCATAACTTTTAACTACTTAGAATCTATTTTTCTGTAGTTAGTATATGTGTTTCATGTAAGCCAGTGTATTTGGATTGAAGTGTTTGTAAAAGTTCTTTTGAGAGAATGGGGTTTGTACATATAATAGTGTACTAATGAAATGAGTGCTTTTAGCGCATCACTGAGTTCCTCCAAGGTGGAGTCAGCATCGAGTTCAGTCAGGGTGGGCAGAGGCTTGATGGCATTCAGGGCTCTCTCTGTAACTACAGTCTCTCTGGCATACAACTGTGAGTAGTGTTCCACCCAGCGTTCCATCTGCTTGGTTCTGTCCTTCAAGACCTCGCCTGTGGCCGACTTAAGTGGGGCAGTCTTTCTTTGTGATGGACCGATGGCCTGCTTGATCCCATCGTACACCCCTCGCATGTTACCAGTGTCCGCGGCCTGCTGAATCTTGGAGCAGAGTTGGAGCCAGTAATCGTTGGCACACCGCCGAGCAACCCGCTGCACTTGACTCCGAGCAGACCGGAGCGCCTGCAGGTTCACCTCACTGGGAGAGGACCTGTATGCAGCCAGTGCCTGTCTCTTCTTCTCAATCAGGGGTGTCAGCAGTTCAGTGTGGGCTTCAAACCAATCAGCAGACTTGACTGTCTTCTTCCCAAAGGTGGATATCGCAGTATTATAGATAGCTTCCCGTAGCTGTTCCCATCTCTTGCTGATATCAGTGTCGTCCAGGCGGGGCAAGGCCTTTTCAAGTCCTTGGACAAACTCGCATACTTTTGAAGGGTCACGAGTCTTGCCAGTGTCAATGCGCAGCCTCCCTTCCTTTTTGGAGCGAAAGAATCTTTGCGGCTGGATGTGCACCTTACTACACATGAGCAAATGGTCAGTGTCACAGTCTGCGCTGTGGTAGCTATGTGTCACCTTGACATTACCGAAACGGCTGCGTTTGGTGAGGATGAGGTCAAGCTGGTGCCAAGGTTTTGATCTTGGGTGTCGCCATGAAACTTTGTGCCGGGGTTTGACGTTGAAGAAGGTATTGGTTACGCAGAGGTCATGTTGGGAGCAGAGTTCAAGGAGGTGCTGTCCATTTTAATTCATCTTCCCTGTTCCAAACTGTTCCAGACAGCATGGCCAGCTGTGGTGGTCGCTGCCAACTCTGGTGTTAAAGTCACCAAAGATGAATAGCGGCTCATGGGAAGGTACCCCAGGGAAAGACGGTATTCCCTCAGAAATCCTCAAATGCGCCAGTGGTACCACAGTTTCACAGCTGCATGGAATACTTTGCCAATGCTGGAGAGAAGGCAGCATACCACAAGATATGAGGAATGCTAACATTGTTACTGTCTACGAGAACAAGGGTGACAAAAGCGCAATTGTAACAACTATCACGGCATCTCCCTTCTCAGTACCATGGGGAAGCTATTTGCACGTGTTGTTCTGAAGAAGCTCAGTGTTCTTGCAGAGAGAGTCTACCCTGAGTCTCAGTGTGGGTTCAGAGCTGAACGGTCCACCATAGACATGGTTTTCTCTGTTAGGCAACTACAAGAAAAGTGCAGGTAGCAGAACAAACCTCTGTATATTGCCTTCATCGACCTGACCAAGGCATTTGACCTCATCAGCAGAAAAGGTCCGTTTGTGATTCTGGCTAAGATCGGCTGTCCCCCAACTCTGCTCAGCATTATTAGGACCTTCCATGAAGGCATGAAGGGGACCATCGTATACGACGGATCCACATCTGAACCCTTTGAGATTCTCAGCTGAGTGAAGCAGGGGTGTGTGCTAGCTCCAACACTGTTCGGCATCTTCGTTGCAGTTTTGCTCAAATATGCCTTCGGAACTGGTACAGTGGGCATCTCTCTCCACACAAGAATGGATGGCAACCTCTTCAAACTGTCGAGGCTTAGAGCAAGGACCAGGGTGCTTACGAAGCATCTAAGCGAGTTCCTTTTTGCTGATGATGCAGCTATTGCTGCTCACACTCAGCAGGAACTGCAGTCACTCATAACTCGCTTTGCGGATGCATGTATGGAATTTGGCCTCACAATCAGCTTAAAGAAGACCCAGGTGATGGGCCAAAACGTGGGTAACGAGCCATCTATCAACATTTTAGACTATGAACTGGAAGTCGTCCATGAGTTCGTGTACCTAGGCTCGACGATCTCGGACAACTTGTCACTTGATAGCAAGATCAACAAGCACATTGGAAAAGCCACCACAATGTTCTCCAGGCTGACGAAGAGAGTATGGGCTAACAATAAGCTCACTGTACACACCAAGGTGCAGGTCTACACTGCCTGTGTTTTGAGCACACTGCTGTACAGCAGTGAAACATGGACTTTGCGCTCAAAACAAGGGCAGCAGCTCAACACATTCCACATGTGCTGCCTTACGCGCATACTTGGTATCTCATGGCAGGACAAGGTCCCCAATAGTGCAGTGCTTGAGAGGGGAGGCACCACCTTCATGTTCACCCTTCTCAAAAAGAGGCGTATGCGCTGGCTGGGCCATGTCTCGTGCATGATGGATGGCCAAATACCGAAGGACCTCCTCTTTGGCGAACTGGCATCTGGAAAGAGGCCGAAAGGGCAACCTAAATTGCGCTACAAGAAGATGTGCAAGTGTGACCTCAGCACTCTCTCTATCAGCGTGAACACCTGGCATTCGCTCGCCTCAGACAGGCATGCCTGGAAACAGGGAGTGAAGGAAGCTCTTGTTGTGTATGAAACTACCTTGGTGAAGGAAGCGGAAGACAGGAGAGCCCTCAGGAAGATCCGTGCCCATGATACCAGAGCAACATCTCCCTACTGCTGCTCACAGTGCGGAAAGGACTGCCACTCCTGGATTGGACTGCACAGCCACAGAAGACGCTGCTCAGATCAGTCCAACTGGGGCGCAAACCCATGATCCCTCGGGATCGAAAGATGCCTACTACAAACCCATGAATGAAATGAGGGACTTTCTATGAGCTTGTGCTGAGTAGGAGGGTACTAGGCACTACAAGATGTATGTTTCTGGGGACAAACCTTGGCCTGGGAATTTGCAGGTCTTGCTCTGAGGTAGAATTCCAGGCTGTGAGCCTGATAGGCTCGCTGGAAGCACTCTTGCTGTATAGCTGGTGGGTAATTTACATGCTGAAGGCAACATGTAAACGGAGGAGACAGAGAAACAGTGTAAAAAACACCCCAGGGTGAAGAATGGAGGAGACACCTCTGTACAGCAGTCTAGATTGTACTCTGGGAAATATCACCAATTGTTGTTTTGACAATTGTTTTGATTTTTAAAAAAGCTTTTTATTCTGTGGACCTGCTGATTGATTGACAAGATATAATTTTGGTTCCATGGATTTTCTAAGCTTCACATTGCTGGAATGGGAGGTTCTTTGCATAAAGATTGAGTGATGCCAGTGACTTTGGAAGGAATATTATGTACAATTTTTCAAAGACTCCTAATTTGTAGGGGGAGCAGACGACCAGGCCACCATCTTCAAACACTGAATTAAAAAGACGATGCTTGCCTGCTGCTTGCCATTGGTTTAATACTATTGTTGGCTGCTGTCATGGCTGCTATAGGAGCAGCTGGCTCTGGCCTTTGACCATGTAATGCCACCATGCCTGACAAATGAGGCCTTCACTTCCTCAGTCTCTGGGCTGATCACCACCACCAGAGACAAACAGTTACAAACAGCATCTAAGATTCAACATCTCTTCAAGATTTCAAGGGCTGAAGAACCACTGTAATCATCTAGTCTGACCTCTTGTGTAAGACAGGTCACAGAACTTCCATGAAATAATTCCAGATTGAACTAGAGCATATAATTTTAAAAAATGATTTTTAAAATCATCAACGATGGAGAATCTACCACAATCTTTGGGAAATTTTTCAAATTATTAATTACCCCCCACTGTTAGAATTTTATGTCTTATTTCTATCATGAACTCGTCTAGTTTCAACTGCCAGTCATTCGATCTTGTTATATTTTTGACTTTTAGACTGAAGAGCATGTTATAAGATATTAGTTCCCCATAAAGATGTTTATGGACTGTAATCGTGTCGCTCAACTGTCTTTTTGGTAAGCTAAATGGATTTCAACTCTATCTATCACTGTAAGGCATATTTATTAATCCTTTAATCATTCTTATGGCTCTTCTCTGAACCCTCTCTAAACTCACCAACATACTTCTGAGGCCATATCTGTAGCAAAAACTTTGACTGATGCAAGCTGCATTGGCATATAGCTGCCAAAGTTTATATATCACTCAATAGCTGTGTCTACACGTGCATGCTACTTCAAAGTAGCGGCACTAACTTCGAAATAGCGCCCGTCGCGGCTACACACGTCGGGTGCTATTTCGAAGTTAACTTCGACGTTAGGCGGCGAGACGTCGAAGTCGCTAACCTCATGAGGGGATCGGAATAGCGCCCTACTTCGACGTTAAATGCCGAAGTAGGGACTGTGTAGACAATCCGCGTCCCGCAACTTCGAAATTGTGGGGTCCTCCATGGCAGCCATCAGCTGGGGGGTTGAGAGACGCTGTCTCTCCAGCCCGTGCGGGGCTCTATGGTCACCGTGTGCAGCAGCCCTTAGCCCAGGGCTTCTGGCTGCTGCTGCTGCAGCGGGGGATTCATGCTGCATGCACAGGGTCTGCAACTCATTGTCGGCTCTGTGTATCTTGTGCTGTTTAGTACAAGTGTGTCTGGGAGGGGCCCTTTAAGGGAGCGGCTGGCTGTTGAGTCCGCCCTGTGAACCTATCTGCAGCTGTGCCTGGCACCCTTATTTCGATGTGTGCTACTGTGGCATGTAGACGTTCCCTCGCTGCGCCTATTTCAATGTGGTGCTGCGCAACGTCGATGTTGAACATAGACGTTGCCAGCCCTGGAGGACGTGTAGACGTTATTCATCGAAATAGCCTATTTTGATGTCGCCACATCGAAATAGGCTACTTCGATGTAGGCTTCACGTGTAGACGTAGCCATGCACAGGCATACATTGCTGTTCACATTGGCACTGTGTGTACTCACCATAAATGCTTGTGTCAGTGCAAAGTATAGTGAACTACATGTAGGTGTGGCCATGTGCCACACTGTGCTGTGTGGAGTGATGCCTTTTGGGAACTGTGTGCAGTGCAGCAGAAGTGAGTCATGTGGGAATCTCTGGGAGATAGTGATCAAGGTCCCAGCACACAACTTTCTCTGTCTTACAATGAAATCCATATCTCTTAATTTTCACCCCTTTTTTTTAAAAATCCCACAAATTCACACAGAACATTGCAGTGTCTACCATCTCTGACAGAAGCATGGAGCCTACGTAGCTCAGCACGATTGTCCTGAATATTTCAAATACTGGACCTACAATTCTTCTGTGTTTGAAGACTTGAAGGAAGTAATGCAAAAAGTGAGATAAGACAATTGGACTGTTTACTGAAAGACACAGTGAAAAGTTATTCAAGATTGTTGGTGGCAATCATGGAGCAGTTGGAGATGGTGAAGTGCTGTTTTTGGGCTCAAAAACAAGCAGTGACCAGTGGGATCAGATCATAAAATGAGTTTGGGATGATGAGCAGTGGTTGCAGAACTTTCAGATGCAAAAGATCACATTTCTGGATCTCTGTACTGAACTCACTCCAGCCCTCCAGCTCAAGAATGCCAGAATGAGCTGCATTCACAGTGGAGAAGCAAGTATCCGTCACACACTGGAAGCTTCTAATGCCACATTACTTTCTTGTTGTCCTTTGGGACTGAAGATTACACTGGCCATAGTATTGCATCTTGTAAGTATGACTATAGCTAAAAATGCCGATGTGTAAGAGTCCGTTCTTTCTGCATTGAATGCACGTGTAGCTCGATATCAAGGAAGGGATTTCAGACTTGCTCACTGTATCTGCTGCTGTGTACAACTCAGCCACTGTGCCTAAAGATCCATATAATGATTAATAATGAACTGAGTAACCCCATCATTGACTGCTGCTTGCCAGCATAATCTGTCTGTTGCTGATGATTTCCAGCTGTCAATGTTAATGTTTCAATGCTTCACATTATATTTCAGTGTGTGTTTGAAGCACCTATTCTGGCTGCTGAGTGCGCAGTTACTTGGATTGCCATGCAATTGAGAAATTTGGCAACCCTAGCAGTTACCCACTTTCAGCTCACTGTACAGCAACTACATTCATCATCCAACCTCACCACATGACCAATCCAGCATGCCTGTTACGCAATGAATGTGGCTTCAATTTCTGTCCCCTGGCTGCTGTCCACAACTCTTAATTGGTAATTTTATCTTGTTATTTCCTGTGGAGTATGGCACACAGATGTGATAAGTGGAACTTGTCAGAAGCTTGATGTGATTCTTGTAGCCAGTCCAGGTCTTGCACCTATACAACAAATTGGACAGCAGAACTGTTTTATGAACTTTTAACTTGGTTTGAAGCTTAATGTCATGTTGCTACCAGACTCTCCTGGGTAGTCTGCCAAATGATGAACTGTCTGTTGATGCTAGTTGTCAGCTCCTTGTCTATAGTAGCATCGTGTGGCAATGTAAGTGAGCAAAAGTCTGTAACAGACTCTGGCTGTGTGTGGCTGATGGTAACTTGTGATTTTTTGAATCTGTCCATAATTAATTATATGCCTTCAGAGCACACTCAGCTGTATAGAGCAGCTCAGGAGCAATTGCCTTGAAGACAGTACACCATAGTTTGCTCAGGTTGAATAATTTTCCAGAAGGTTGGAAATGTATCCTGATAATGGCACTCCAGTCTCTTGTGGCATCATTGAGCACTGTGGCATAGAAGAAATTATATGGGGTTCGACCAAGTATGCAGCATTGCTCAACGCCACTGGTGACAGAAATGGGTGAGAGAACATTATCTACAATTATCAGTGAGGTAGCCGTGTTAGTCTGTAGCTTTGAGAACAACAGGAAGTCTTGTGGCACCTTATATCTGTTAGTCTATAAGGTGCCACAAGACTTCTTGTTATTATCTACAATGACTTTTCTCAGAATGCTGTCATGAAGTAGACTCAGAAGGTTGCTGAATTTTTTTGGACATCCAAACTTATATAATAGTAATGAAAGTCTGGCTCCACTGATGGTGGCAACTGCTTTAGTGTTCATACTTAAATATTTCTGCAGTTCTTCATGGTACTAATTGCTTCACTGATTTTATTGAGGGACGGAGCTGTGGCCATCTAGTCATTATGGGTCGGCTGATCCATTACTCAGGTTGGCCTATGCACAGCTCTTGAAAGGGATTCTAGTGGTATGTGTAGGAACATGTATGTCTTTCAAGTAGTAGAAAAGGCTTTGGTTTCATGATGGTTGGCATAGTGATGTATTTCATCTACCTTGATGTTCCACCATTGTTCCTGTGTGCCTCATAGTATGTTTGTACTATGCCTGCCAGGAAAGGGATGCAAGAATTTGATGGGGCCACGGTATGTTCGTGATGTATGGTTCTCTGAGCCAGGACCTTTAGGTGTTGTTAGAATTTGTGTACTGCCAGCTGTATGCTTATAAATATGACTGTGTTTTTGTGAATGTTTAAGTTATGTCGTGCTTGCTGCACGTTTACAAGAACAAACCTAGGGAATGGAGGTTGTTCATAATAATGACATATTTGTAACTGAACAAAATGATACAGTCATTCTTTAAAAAAATTACAACTGAATATTGACAATACAGCTTTGAAACTTTACTGTGGAGAAGAAAAATGCTGCTTTTAATCATTTTGATTTAAATGTAACAAGCACAGAAAGTTTCTAACCTCATCAACTTTTTTTTAAAAAAGTTCCTTTTATATTTTTAGTAGGTTGTTTAACACAGAACTGTACTGTATTTGCTATTTTTTGTCTGCTCCTGCCTGATGGCTGCTGTTTAATTGCTTCCTTCAGTTCCAGGTGTGTGATTAACTGGTCAGTCCACAGCTCAGTTGTTCATAACACTGACGCTCTAACGTACAGTGTAGGCATGTCAAACACCCTATTCTGCAACCGCATGTGGCCCTACCACTATTTTTGCAGCACACAACTAGAAGTTAATAAAACATCTAACTGCAGCCCACCCTGACTCACAGACAGCCCAAGGAGCCCACTGCTGCTCATTCATGCCTCCTCAGGCTGCCTGGATCTGGCACATGCCTATTAAAATCTCCATGGCTCCCTGAGTTTTAATATGCAAGAGCTGTACATGGGCAGTCCGAGGAGGCAGTGGGAGGAACAAACACCTTTCCCAGCCTCTGCAGCCACCAGTCCAGAGATTGTGGAGGTGGGAGAGTCTGCTGCGTATGCGAGGTTGGTAGAAGGCAGAGGGGGATGGTTGTCTGGTTCTACAGGGGAAAAGCAGGTCCTTGCTGGTGCTTATGATGTGCCCTGCTCCCTGCTGTCAGAGCTGCAAACAGAAAAGGGAGAGAAGGGAAAAGAAGGTGAGAGAGAGGAAAACATAGGGAAAAAAGAGGGCTATGCAGGAAAAATCATCAGGAAAGAAGCTGTAAAGAAGAAAACAAATATAATGAAGTTAGCGTTCTTGATTTTTATAGATGTGTGCCCAGGCACTTTGTTGAAGCATGTAAATTTGTGTCAAAAATATTGTCAATGTTTGGTAGTGCATACCTATGTGAACAGCTCTTTTCTCTTATAAAAGCCAACAAAATGCCCAAAAGGTCAAGGTTATATGATGGATGCTTATCAGCTGTAATTTGAGTAATATCAGCTCAAAATAGCAAACCAAATATTGAATAACTGGTATAAAAGTGGTATCAGCTCTCTGGAAAGAGTGCTTGGGACTGAAATGCTGGAGCTTATAATTTGAAATTTTCATGCTATTATATTTTATTCTCATACTACTGTTGTTTTTGCTTCTCAGGGCTGAATAGTAAAAATATGATTTAACATTTTGTTTTTTACTTATTTTTCCCAAATGAAATCACAAAATGTATATTACATTTATATCAATAAATATATGTCCATTTTTTGTAATTTCATGAATAATTGTTTATACAAAATCTCAGTCTTACAAAGTCTTTCAGATTTTCACAGAAGACTATTCTGTTTGATTAACCACTGCCTATGCTTGTTTCTATTTCAGCAAAACAAGTTATGTATCATATAAAATTTGAAGTACCTTAAATCTAAATTAAATTTAAAAATATATACGATTTTACACAAATTTTATGAACTATAAATAAAATTATAAAACAATAAAATTCATATTACATATTCAGTTCTCAGTTGAAATTATTGTTTTATATTCAAACAAGACCTGAAAAAATATAAAATATACCTAACACATAACCTATAGTAATAATTATGGCTTTCCAACAGAAGTACATTTTCTTTGGTGGCCCTGAAAGCTATCAGTTTTCATTTGTGTCATCCTCAGTAGGCTTTGAGTTTGACTTGCTTGGTTTACAGTTTGATTCAGTAGCAATCAGCACCACCACTAAACAAATTGTATCAGTACCCCAGACCACAATGGTAATTTCTTACCTTAAAGTCCATGGGCCTAAAGTTCAGCTAATCACATACACCTCTGCTTATGTAAAGGGAAAATAATAGGTCTGTATTACAGAAGACACTCAGATAAATTTGGACTATACAATGCCTTAAGATCATGTCTACACCAAGGGTGGGCAAAATGTGGCCCATGGGCCACATTTGGCTTGCTAAATACTTTCTCCATGGCCATTAAATGTGCAGTGCCTGGCTGCTTGCCACCCATGGCCCTGGCTACACTGCTCCCAGAAAGCAAACCTCTGTATGTCCCTTGCAGGGAGGGAGCCAGTAAGTCTCCATGCATTTCTGCAGCTCCCAGGACCCACTGCCCAGAAATCAGCCAATGGGAGCTGTGGGGAGGGGGTGGTTGTGGACACAGACCCCACCCTCCCAAAGGATTGGGCAGAAACAAGCTTGCCAATACCAACTGGCCACTAGGAATGCCATGGGGCCACCATGGCAGACAGGTAGCCTGCCTGCATGTCATACTACACTGGCAGCCAGGAGCGGCCTATAATAAGGACCTCCCAGCTAGGCCCAAAGCCTTCATCTTGCGTCCCCTTCTGCACCTCAACCCCTAGCCCAGGTCATAGCCCCCTCCTAGACCCAAAATTCTTGCTAAACCCTACACTTCCTCATATACTCCAACACGTCAGAACCTCTTGCATCCAAATCCCTCCCAAATCCTGCATCTATATCCCCTGCCTAGAGCTCCCTCCTTTAGCCAGCCTCTGTCCCAGACCCCACACCTCCTCCATAAATATATTACAGAAGTCTGGCTGTGACCACTTACTAAAATTCTTGACTTTACCCCGCCACTTGAAAATTATTGGTCTTCTCTCTCCCCAGTGTGCTGTATGAACACGATTCCCAGCTTGCAGTGACATGCTCGTGTTAGCTCTTATCTGAGCTCATGAGCTAAAACATATTCATGCAGCTATTAGTAGCATAGGCAGCAGCAGCAGCATATGCCAGGTGCCCCCAGTGCAAACCCCCAGGTTTATATTTGGAGTATCTTGCAGTGTTGTTGCCACATACAGTCACCGTTATACTTATTTTTAGTGTGCTCACTCAGATGAGATTGAGCAGAAGTCAGTCTTCATGGGTTGGAAGTTAACAGCGTTTGCTCATCATGGAGATGTAGCCTTAAATATTTAAGGTAAATTAGTACCAGTCTAACTTGTAGAAAGGCTTAAGTTACTCTGGTTTATATAAATAAGCCTGAATCCAAACCATATGTCCACATACCCTCAAACTTGTATACTGCTCTGCATCTATCTCAAATGTCTATATCTCAGACTTACTGTGGATCTGAATTACAATGTCAAGTCCCAAAACTTGAATCTAGGGAAAGCATTGTTTCAGAATGCAATTTCCATGTCTCAGGACCTTGATATATAGGGTGAAATTCTGATCCTCATTGAAGTCAATGAGAGTTTTGCAATTTACTTCCATGGAGCCAGGATTTCACCCATAGCTGTATTCTTAGGGCTGTATTCTTTGCTGAGTTTCACCATATTCAGTCACTTATACAAATGACATCTGTTTGCAAGGTATTAGCAAAACAGAATCAGACCATCTTACATTCATATTGCGTAGAAGAGTAAGTTACACAGAGTGCAAGGTAATGTCAGGCCTTCAAGTTAAACTCTCTGTCAACTCAGCATCATAGCTGTAGAAAAGTTTGGCAGAAATCCATGTCAGGCACCTGCTCATTTGCCCTTTCATAGATATCCTACTTTATTCTTCACTGAGCGCTCCGCACCTTGGTCAGAGTAACTACACCACTTTGTTCAAACAATGACTGATCCTCACATTCTATTTTTAGTCTAAAATAGTGAATGTCTTCCATGTACATGTTTCAGATTATGTTTGCAATGCCTTCAGGATTCATGCTGGCTGGCCGTGCTATAAGTGCTTCTGAAATAGCAGCCACTTCAATAAATCTAACAGACATTCATTTGACTTTTGCTCAGAGGTCCATCATGTGTAATTGGAAAGATAAGTGCAAATTAAATTTTACTGTTTAGTTTAATAGTTGTCTCCTTCACATATCTGACAAAGCCATAGCAGAAACATAATTTTTGAAAATTCAGACCATTTCAGTTTGTTCAGTAGTCACACATGGTTTTGGGTTTTTTTGGTCTTTCTGCAGAGTGTATTCTTGCCCTTTTTGTAGCATGATTGGTCAAGATGTCTATTTTTCTATGGACTGTGTGAGAATTTCTTGGCATTATTTTAGTCCTGTAGATATGTGTTACACAAACGTAATAAATGGTTTTTAATTTTCAAATGCACATCATTCCTTTAATATTCTAAAAGGGGCAAAAAGGGCCTTTTCTGTGAGGGCAACCATATCAAAGTCATACGAAGAAGCATTCTACAACGTATCAGAGCAAAAATACACCCAGACCATTCTCTCATGACAAAACAGAAATGCCAGGTGCCATCTTCTGCCAACTACAGTCACGAAAGACGGTGACTATTTTTCCCTCAGGCAACTTTTGAAGGAAAAAAAATGAACTCAGTGGGTTCTGTTTTCCCAGCACTAACATTTGCTCGCTTTTTACACCATTTCCTGGCTTCTTAGCCTTTTATTCATCTTGGCTTTTAATTTAGTATACATAAATCTGAAACATAAAAGATAAATGCTCACCTCCTCCCATTGTCATGCTAATGTAGAAGAGATAGCAGGTAAAGCAACAGGAATAAATTAAATAAAAAAATATAAATCACAGCCTTACTTCAGTCACTACTACATTGTATTCCCACCCCAGAGCCAACTTCATAGTCAAATTTTGAAACTATGAAGGCCCCATCAAGCCACACACAGCCTAAGCTAGTGCTATCTCCCTTTGGGAAAGGGCTGGTTGTGAAGCATATAGAGTTATTATTGCAAAGTGGAGGCTGACCAGCTGGTATCTTTCACCCCTTTTATCTTTTATTTTATCCCAAAATTCAGGAACCTATATTGCTGATTGAAAGAAATGATCGACATGAGTCAACTTTCCTTCAAAGCAACTATGAAAAATTCAATGGATTGTCAGTAAGAGCAGGAGGGGTAGGAAATCACAAAGTTGCTTCTTTTAGTGAGCCCACTATTTCTCTTAGTACAGACCCTGACATCTGTGAATATATAGCCAACCCACCCACGTTTCCAGTTTCATATTTTATCAATTAAATAATTAAGCAAAAGCATAGAATAAAATACACATAAAAAAACTAACAGATTATAAAAACAAAATTTAATGAGGTGGATTAAACAATGTCAAACCAGCCTTCCTTGTAAAATCTATGTAATAATTTAGAAAGGCAGTGGTCTTGTTTATTCCTGGTCTCAAAAGTTCAAGGGCATTGTCAAATTCAGTAAACAGCAACAGACTTACATTCTAACCAAAGGGCTGATGAAGTGAGGTTCAAATCACTTCCAGATTGAAGCTAATGTTGAGATGAAAAACTTGATGCCAATAAGGCAACCAGCCCACCCAAGTTATTGGTGGTTATACAATGTTATTTCCCTATCCCTGAACGTAGGGAAACATGAAGTAGCCTGCAGAGCATCTACACAGGCTTTTCCTTACTTTGAAGTTAATTTCAAATGAAGGGAGGATAACTTTGAAGTCACTACTCCATTCCCGGTAATGGAGTAGCGCCCTCCTTCAAAGTTTAACTTCGAAGTAGGGTGTGTGTAGATGTTCTGCTCTCACTCTTTTGAAGTAAGGGGTCCGCTATGGCAGCACCCCCCACCCCCCGTAGCAGAGAGAAACTTTGACCAGCCTATGCAGGGCTCTATGGTCCCTGCTGGCTGGCTGACAGGAAGCAGCTCCCCAACAACCCCAGGCAGGAAGCTGAGGGCGTGCCACAAGCGGGGACAGCATGAGCTCCCCATCAGACTGCCCCTACTCAACACACAAGCCAGCGTCTGCACCCCTCGGCCACCATGGCAGCACGGCAGGGTCCCTCTGCCTTCATGGAGGCTCCAGATGAGGCATCCAAGGGCTCACAGTGCCCAGGCAAGGGCTGTGCCAGGAGGGGACCCTCCAGGAACAAGGTGGAGCTGAAGGACCTCCTCACTCTGTGGCAGGAGGAGGAGGTCCTTTGCCAAACTGGCACCTGGCAGCGAAATACCGAGGCATACGAGTGAGCTCACCACCTGATGCCACCCTGGCCACACTGAGAACAACATTTACATAAAAGTGGAAGAACTAAGGCAGGTTTACTGCAAAGCCCATGACGCTGCCAAATGGTCAGGGTCACAGCCTGCTCACTGCCCCCACTACAGGGACCTGCATAGGCTCCTCAGGCTGAGGGTGGTGGCTGCCCTGCAGCATCTTGTGGATACCACCAGACCAGCCCCCCTCAGACACCGATGAGGAGGCGGGCCCCTCCGGCACCACCAGCCCCCCATGCGGGTACCAACACACTGAGATCGAGGACAATGTTGAGGGCTCTGGTGACGGGGTAGGTATAGGGTGATTGGAATGGCACAAAACCCAGGGATGGGGTCCACCCCGGAACAGCCCCACAGCCCATCCACCCGGGGAAGGAGAGGGGACACCAAACACATCATGACCCTTGCCAGGTGGCAACCCCTTGGCACCCAGGATCCCATGGGGTCCACAGGCCATTAGACAGCGGAGGGGCAGGGTGGGGGCCAGTGGAGTTGGGGCCCTGGCACCCCCCGGAGTTGGGCCCCAGCATTCACAGGCCATCCTCCTGATCCCTTCTGTCTCCACAGGTCTTTTGTCAGGCAGCCACCCCAGCCCATTGGAGAGGTCCGCAGATGCAGAGGGCTGGGAGGCTGTCCCATCACCCCAGCCCACATCCCTGCATGGCTGCAGCCGGGCCACACATCGATGGCACTGGCAGGATGAGGAGGCAGCTGCCAAGCAGGCAGTCATGCAAGAAATGACCAGCGTGCTCTGGGACTGGCTGGCGATGGAGCTGGAGGTGTGGGTGCAGCTGTCCACCTGCATTGAGCTGGGTTTGTGGCTCCTGGCCAGGGTGAGAGCACCTACCCTAGCCTCAGTGTCCTCCCCACGCTGTGGAGGCTTAGCATGTGGTACCCCCACCCCACCCTTACCTCCCCGTTGCCCTGGCCCTGTCACAGCCCTACAGGGGGCCCTGGACCCAGGGCGGTAGAGGCAGCCATGGCCGCCATGGCTCCCGGCCCTCCATGCCACTGGGTGACTGAGCCCTCTCCCATCCTAGCCCCCCCTCCAGGTTTGGTCCCCCATGCCAACCCCCTGCCGCCTCTCCATAGAGCAGTTCCCCGATACACTGTACATAGTTCAACATGTTCCATTTTGTTTTGCAAAATACATTTATTCCCCAACAGTAACATGTAATGTTTCCACCCTACCCCTGAGTCCCCAGTGCATGGTGGGGGAGTGGTGGCGGGGGAGCGGGATGGGGTGCATTTGGTGGGGGAGTATGAGGGATGGGGGAGTGGGGGGGCCTCTGGTGTGGAGTGTGGCTAGGAGGGTCAGGGCAGGCCCTAGGCAAAGGCCTGTCACAAGGCCTCCTGGACCCTGACCCCATCCCTCTGGGCCTGGTAACATGGGATAGCAGGCGGCTGCTCATACCCAGACCCCAGGTCTGTGGCTCAGCCCTGGATGAAGGGCTCTCATCTTCCCACCACAAGACTGTGGAGGGCACAGCAGGCAGCAACCACTGTGGGGATGTTTGGGAGGCCGATGTCCAGCCTCGTGAGGAGGCTGGGAAACCTCCCTTTTAGCCTCTCAAACACTCGCTTGACAGTGCTCCAGGTGTGGTTCAGGTGGCTGTTCGAGGTGTCCTGGCCTGTGGTGGTGCATCCGGTATAGGGCCGCATGAGCCACAGGTGCAGCAGGTACGCGGTGTCAGCCACAATGCAGGGGGGCATCACGATGTCCCTGAGTGAGAGCTCCTGCATCCGGCATCTCAGCCACGAATTCTGGACTACACTCCTCAGCAGGGCCTCCCTCCCCATTTCCCCAACCCCAGCAGGGCCCCCCTTCCCCTTGCCCAGTAGCCCACTCCTCACAGTGGGTCTGTGGGGTGGGCCAGGCTTACCTGTATCGGCACCACTCTGATGGTGGCCTTGCTGACTCCGAATTGGCCTCCTAAGGACTGGTGGTTATTTGGAGTGGCCAGCCTCCAGAGCACAATGGCTACCCTCTTCTGCACTGGGAGTGCTGGCTGCATCTGGGTGTCCCTGTGCTGGAGAACTGGGGCGAGCCAGTAGCAGGGGCCCTCGAATGTCTGCAAGGTTATTCTGAAGTTCCGCAGCCACCGCTTGTCATCCCAGTCCCCCAGCATTAGATGGCCCACTGATGAAGGCACATTGACGCTGGATCTGGGGGGCCCAGGGGAGGGCAGCAGGACCCTAGCCAGGGCCTGGAGGATGGGGTCCGTGCGAGCAACCTGCTTGTGCTGATTGAAGAGCGTGGTGAGCAGCATGGCCAGCCGGGTAAGGAGCTACTCCTCGGGGAGCGTCTGGGCAGGCATGTTCTCCCCAGCATGCGGTCTGCCCTGCTGTGTGCAGCCTGGCAGCCTTGAGCACGTGCAGGGTGGGGGTGTAGAGAGGGGCCCTTTAAGGGCTGGCTAACTGAGACCCCAGAAGGGCTTGTCAGCCATGTGAACCCTGCCTGCATCATATCCTGGCCCCTTACTTTGAAGTAGGGTCTGTTGCTTTGTGGATGCTTCATTTTGAAGCACAGGGACCCTTCTTCAAAGTAAAGGAGGGCTGCTTTTTGTGTGTAGATGCTCTACTTTGAGTTGCTTAATTCAAAGTTGTACATTGAAGTAAGCAACTTTGAAGTTATCTTGCAGTGTAGATGTAGCCTAAGGATAGGTCTACACAGCAAAGTTATTTTGGAATAACTGTCCTAGCATCTACACAATGCAACAGCTATTCCAAAATTATTTCGAAATAGCATTTGGCTTATTTCGAAATTGGTAAACCGCATTCTACAAGGAATAGTGCCTATTTTGAAATATGGTCTATTTGCTGCCTTAACACAACTTATTTCAAAATAAGCCATAGCGTGGCCAAAATAGCACTTACCTATTTTGAAATACAGCGTCTACACATAGAGAGCCCATTTCTAAATGGAGCCAAGCACTACTTTGAAATGCATCACCACAGCCACATTTATAAGTAGGAAACCAGCAAAATAACTTCTTAATTTTAAGACGGACTTGCTCCTAAGAAGCTTTGGAGAGCACAAAGGATAAAGTTCTGGGGGCTAAGTGCTCAGATGGCTTCATAAGGCATAACTCTACCTTATTTTGAGGAACTTTGGTGACTTACACCAAACTATGAATTAAAGGTACACCTAAAATATTATGTGCCTCATCCTGCAATCTTCATGCAACCAAAACTCTCCTAAAAGACAACAGGAAAATACTTCAGGACTAGGATGTAGGTATTTATACAAAATCTGAAACACTATACATTTTCACTTTATTATAAAAATTATTGTAATTTTAATATATGGATAATCTACACAGATATTCCTAGTGTTTAGGGGTGTAAAGCCTATTCTTTAAACCTAGAATTAGCATGGAAATGTGAAGGTGAAAGTGAGCTTTGCAGTTTTATTACTGAAGGAGAGGGTTGAACATAGAGTTTAGCATGGTTACAACTTTAAATTTGGAACTGTTCATAAGAGCCAATGTTCATTCACTTCAAGGCTCAAAGTGAATTACTGACATAAAACGAGCCCAGAAACAAGGCTAGCTAGAATAAATTGCTGTGGGGGAGTCTTTGCTGAGGCTGGGGTCTGGGCATGAAGCCCCCTACCTCCCACAGTGGGGCAAGCCACATGGAGCAGTGAGCCATGCTGAGTGTTGCTGCTCCATGCCATGGAATGGACCGTGGGCCAGAGTAATAAGTTGGGCGGGCTGGATATGAATCACTGGCCATATCTTTCCTGTCCCTGGCTTAAGGTCTCCCAGTTATAAGAAACTGCCAGAGGAGGGTGAAGGGAGATCGGAGGAGTAACAATGACCAAGTTAGACTAACAGATATTTTGGAGCATAAGATTTTGTGGGCAAAGACCTGCGTCTGCCCACGAAAGCTTATGCTCCAAAATATCTGAGAGTCTATAAGGTGCCACAGGACTTCTTGTCGTTCTTGAAGATACTGACTTACACGGCTACCTCTCTGATACTAATGACCAAGTTATTATTTGAAACTTTTTTAAGATTATTAATAGGAACATCAGAGCCTGTTTTGTTCCCTAATAAGAAAATATGCGGATAAATGTTTGTTAGAATCAAAGCAAGGTTATTTAACATTTACACTTCTTTTACTCTCTATTTTTCATTTTTGTTTCAAAAGTGGGCTTTGTGTAAGAATTGAATCTTTAGTAATTATTTGGATTAGAAGACATGGGTGCCTGGCATATTGGGAATGGAAGATTTTAAGAATGAAAGGAGGCAAAATAATTTTTACACTATTTTATTTAAAGTTTGTTTTTCTGTTAATTGGTTTACAAAACAGGAAAATAAGCTCTGTACGTTTTGTGAAAGCAGTGCTTGCACGTCACAGCTCAGATGCAGCAATCTGAAAAAACAGCTGCAAATGCACAGCAGAAAAACAAGGACAGCATTTGATAAAACAGATTTTACTCTTTTAGAGCCAAACAATCAATATTCTGCAATTGCACAAACTGTCACAGCCCTGGGACATGAACTACACAAAGATCAATCATCATTGGCAATTTTTGTGACATTACTTCACCCAGAGCTATGTTATAGTAAGATTAAGGTTGTAGGTCAAGGCCACAAAAAGCAAAGAATTCAAATCAAAGGTTAAAATGTTATTTGTTCTCTATGAAAAGTATGCTTGGCCTTTTTTTTGAATTGCACATCAATACTTGGCACCATCTCATACTTTTTATTTATCATTTAATTACTTTGATTTCCTATGCTCTTAATTTTCAATTAGAATATTTTAAGACATAGTCCTTTGTAGGCTTATTTCCTTTTAAAAACTTTTTAAAAAATGTAAATATGCAGAAATACTTGATAGAAGGGAAGACAATGATAATCAACATGCATTGAGGATTCTGGTTCAGATTCAGCAGTGTTACATGAGCAAGGCAATAGCCTATTTGCATGTGAAGCTCATTAACTAATCAATATATTTGTTAGCCTTTTAAGATGCTACAGGACTGCTTGTTTTTTGTAAAACTAAGAATGTTTTTTGAAACAGGACTTCAGTCTGAGAAATGTGCTTGTGGAGAGATTTTCTTACATTGCAGAGAAACCTTGCAGATACATTAAAACAAAAACATTAATAACTTATATTAGGAGTGGATGAGCTGTAAAAGGGGGTGACGAGCTTGTATATTTCAGCAACTGTGAGTAAGGCAGAATAAAAAAATGTGTGTGAATGAGGTGCATCTGCACACTGGTGAAAGCAGGCAGAGTTCAGGTTGCACTGGCGACATTAAATGTGCATTTCCTGGTTTTTCTAACTTTGAGTTTTCCTACA
This sequence comes from Carettochelys insculpta, assembly GCF_033958435.1. Classification (NCBI taxonomy): domain Eukaryota; kingdom Metazoa; phylum Chordata; order Testudines; family Carettochelyidae; genus Carettochelys; species Carettochelys insculpta. The sequence continues at coordinate 303,383,300 of NC_134137.1, read as the reverse complement.
ACCAATTATCCTTAATTCTGTGTTCATAATCTTTTGCCAGTGGAAGATTACACTATTAGAATCCATATAATCCAATTTTACAGAATTTTAAAATTTTCATTTGAGTCTGATAAATCATTTGCTCTGGAAATGTAGTCTTGGTCTGGTCAGTTAACACATTATGAGAAGCAGTCAAACTTCACCAAAATAAACACATTAACGTTTGTCCACTGCATTTAATATCTAGTTTGTCAGAGAGTTAGGCAGATTTAAGAGTGTATTGCTAAATTCAATTAAAAAACTATTAATTGCTTTCTTTTAGTCTGAATGAGCATAATATCTAGAAAAATGAAAGTTCCCTGAAGCATAATACTGTTTTCTTCACAGTAAACACTGAATATTTAAAAAAATAAAAATAATTCTAGGATTAAAATTAGCTTTTAAGTGCTCATCTTTGAAGATGAATAATTAGTGGATAGAGTTCAAAACTGTCACTGAATTAGGCAGAGTGGTATGGAATGAGCAGGAAGAACTGTCTTCAATGGAAGATATGAAGCTTGTGGTTCTCATCTATGTTGGTACGATAGCAACATGTAGGCCGTGTCTACACTAGCCCCAAACTTCAAAATGGCCATGCAAACGGGCATTTTGAAGTTTACTAATGAAGAGCTGAAATACATATTCAGAGCCTCATTAGCATGCGGGCGGCCGCGGCACTTCGAAATTGATTCGGCTTCCCGCCACACGGATCGTCCAGACGGGGCTCCTTTTCAAAAGGACCCTGGCTACTTCGAAGTCCCCTTATTCCCATGAGCAGATGGGAGTAAGGGGACTTCAAAGTAGCCGGGGTCCTTTCAAAAAGGAGCCCCATCTGGACGAGCCGTGTGGCGGCGAGCCGTGTCAATTCCAAAGTGCCGCGGCCGCCCGCATGCTAATGAGGTGCTGAATATGTATTTCAGCACTTCATTAGTAAACTTCCAAATGGCCATTTGCATGGCAATTTCAAAGTTTTTGGCTAGTGTAGACACGGCCATAGTGACTGCTCTTGTGACCAGTATGCACCTTCTGTCAGGGAGGTGGGTGCTCAGGACTCTACAAGCTTTAGACTCCAGGGAGTCCTTGGGAAGGATCACTGAGGAGCCCCTTGCTGGTGGATCCAATTACAAAGGACACCTGATGGAAAAATCTTGCAGGTATGCAGCTATGTGATGCCATCTCCTCCTTCTCCTTCCTTGGCAGGCAGCAGACAGACAGCAATGGATAGATATTGTGCTGCTGCTGCAGTGGACAGTGATGATCTGCCCCTGTGATGTACGTCACAGGCTTTTATAGGCTTCTTGATGGGAGAACCCGGTACCTTGTGATCCCTTGGAGGGAAATGGAAGGCTCAGGTGAAAAGGGTGGGAAAAACCAGTTAGCTCTTGTTCCCAACTGCCAGTGACTGATAATTCTGGAAGGCTGAGTCCAAAATGGAATCTCACTTAGGTGGTACAACTCCATTTTGAATGTGACAGCGTAATGAATATGCTTATAGAATATATATTTTAAACATTTCTTAAAACAACCTCTAACACACCCGACTTCCTCAATAATAATTTAGAAAGTATCTGAAAAATGGTGCAGCCTCTTAGTAACCCAGAAATGCCATTCTGATTTCTTTGTGGCATTCTCCATGCAATATTTCCACAGGCTACAGGGTGGGACCTTAAATATGCGGAGTTATTTTTGGAATGTCTGCTGAACAATTTTACTTGTAAGCTCCTTCAAGCACAGACAATTGTTTATTATATATGTGGCCTAGCAAACTGGGGCCTCTTGGCATTACTCATGATAATGGGGTTTTGTTTGCCTCAGAAATAGAAGTACTATTCTTGATCTCTGAAGATTGGTAATTGTTTTTGCTTTACAGGATGGATTAACGTGAGAGTGGGTTGGGCCAAAATGAGACCATTTATTGGTCAACTCCTGCTCACCATATTCAGTATTGACTGAGATTATAGTGAGTTAATTTTTTCCCGCTGTAGTGGGTAAACAGAGTATTTCTTTTGATCAGTTCAGTCATTTACCAGTTATGTAACTTACTGACATGTTCTAAGTTTAGTTGCTCAACAAAAAAATCACCTAACATGACCCTCAAATTAACAGTGAATGTTACAAATATTTAGGGTTACCTTGATTCGTTTACACAAATACACTACTCTGAGTTATTCCCTTTTATTCCGCTTTTCCTGGTGAGGGTCATGGTGATAGTATGGACAGTAAAGAGGAAGAGACCTTTTCCTCTGCAACTGGTTCCCACTCCTCCTGAACGGTTCCCAAGCTATCCAGGGCCGTGTCTACAGTAGCCAAAAACTTGGAAATGGCCATGCAAATGGCCTTTTTGGAGTTTACTAACAAAGTGCTGAAATACATATTCAGCGCCTCATTAGCATGCGGGCGGCTGTGGCACTTCGAAATTGATGCAGCTCGCCGCCACGCGGCTCGTCCAGATGGGGCTCCTTTTTGAAACCACCCCAGCTACTTCAAAGTCCCCTTATTCCCACCTGCTCATAGGAATAAGGGGACTTCGAAGTAGACAGGGTCCTTTTGAAAAGGAGCCCCATCTGGATGAGCCGCATCAATTTCGAAGTGCCACGGCTGCCCGCATGCTAATGAGGCGCTGAATATGTATTTCAGCACTTTGTTAGTAAACTCCGAAAAGGCCATTTGCATGGCCATTTCCAAGTTTTTGGCTACTGTAGACACGGCCCTGGATAGCTTGGGAACCGTTCAGGAGGAGTGGGAACCAGTTGCAGAGGAAAAGGTCTCTTCCTCTTTACTGTCCATACTATCACCATGACCCTCACCAGGAAAAGCGGAATAAAAGGGAATAACTCAGAGTAGTGTATTTGTGTAAACGAATCAAGGTAACCCTAAATATTTGTAACATTCACTGTTAATTTGAGGGTCATGTTAGGTGATTTTTTTGTTGAGCAACTAAACTTAGAACATGTCAGTAAGTTACATAACTGGTAAATGACTGAACTGATCAAAAGAAATACTCTGTTTACCCACTACAGCGGGAAAAAATTAACTCACTATAATCTCAGTCAATACTGAATATGGTGAGCAGGAGTTGACCAATAAATGGTCTCATTTTGGCCCAACCCACTCTCACGTTAATCCATCCTGTAAAGCAAAAACAATTACCAATCTTCAGAGATCAAGAATAGTACTTCTATTTCTGAGGCAAACAAAACCCCATTATCATGAGTAATGCCAAGAGGCCCCAGTTTGCTAGGCCACATATATAATAAACAATTGTCTGTGCTTGAAGGAGCTTACAAGTAAAATTGTTCAGCAGACATTCCAAAAATAACTCTGCATATTTAAGGTCCCACCCTGTAGCCTGTGGAAATATTGCATGGAGAATGCCACAAAGAAATCAGAATGGCATTTCTGGGTTACTAAGAGGCTGCACCATTTTTCAGATACTTTCTAAATTATTATTGAGGAAGTCGGGTGTGTTAGAGGTTGTTTTAAGAAATGTTTAAAATATATATTCTATAAGCATATTCATTACGCTGTCACATTCAAAATGGAGTTGTACCACCTAAGTGAGATTCCATTTTGGACTCAGCCTTCCAGAATTATCAGTCACTGGCAGTTGGGAACAAGAGCTAACTGGTTTTTCCCACCCTTTTCACCTGAGCCTTCCATTTCCCTCCAAGGGATCACAAGGTACCGGGTTCTCCCATCAAGAAGCCTATAAAAGCCTGTGACGTACATCACAGGGGCAGATCATCACTGTCCACTGCAGCAGCAGCACAATATCTATCCATTGCTGTCTGTCTGCTGCCTGCCAAGGAAGGAGAAGGAGGAGATGGCATCACATAGCTGCATACCTGCAAGATTTTTCCATCAGGTGTCCTTCGTAATTGGATCCACCAGCAAGGGGCTCCTCAGTGATCCTTCCCAAGGACTCCCTGGAGTCTAAAGCTTGTAGGTCCTGAGCACCCACCTCCCTGACAGAAGGTGCATATTGCTCACAAGATCAGTCACTATGGCCGTGTGTACACTAGCCAAAAAAATTGCCATGCAAATGGCCATGTGGAAGTTTACTAATGAATCGCTGAAATACATATTCAATGCCTCATTAGCATGCAGGCGGCCATGGCACTTTGGAATTGACACGGCTCGCCGCCACACGGCTCGTCCAGATGGGGCTCCTTTTTGAAAGGACCCCGGCTACTTCGAAGTCCCCTTATTCCCATCTGCTCCAGTGTCCTGGGTTAGCCTCAGGCCCTCCTTCCTGTGGGACATGCCTGATAGACTTCCAAAGGAAGCCTTCCAGAAGATATCCTCATCATGTGCCCAGACCACTTCAGCCTGTTGCTCTCAATCCAGAGTAGTGGGTCTCCTGAACTGCCGAGTCTCTTACCCTTTCTTAGATAGTAAGCCCAGCCACCTGTAGAGAAACCTTATTTCTGCTGCTTGTACTCACAAATTTGTCCTTTTGGTCATTACCCAAAGATCATCACAGGTGAGGATGGGTAAATTGGTGTATGAACGAAGAGCTTTTTTGAGATAATAGCTCCTATTTCAGCTACAGAGGTCTGTATTGTGCTTGTGTCACTGTTGCTGCTGTGCCAGTCTGCCAGGCAATCTCACCATCTTTTGCTTACTATAACCTGTGAGCAAGTATTTTTCTCTAAGGGAGATGCTCCCCCTTTACCTAAAAAGAACAATCCACTTTTATTCAGGGAGAGGACCATGACCTCCAATATCTCACCCCAGCCATTCTACACTCAGCAGCAAAATGTAATTTTCTGTATCTCTTATCTGACATATTTTTATTGTGTGACTCCAAGAACAACATCCTTGCCTCTTTTTTTTTAATTACAGGTAGAGCCATTAGAACAGTAAAAAAACTGATTCCATAAAGGAGTTACACCTCCGCAAATTTGGAGTCTAGGGTATTTTTTAGCTGGCTCACTCCCTACAATACTCTAAAAAGAATCTTCTGAAACTTAGAAAAGTCTTCTGGCATGACCAGAAATGTACAAAAAAACTAAAAATGTTGTGAAGTAGCTGAGTTTAAGAAGTTTCTTCTGTTCTCAAAGGCCTTGATGAAACTGGTGGTAGGTTCAGAGGCTTAAATATTTACAGATGAAAGTGAGCAATAGTTGAAAATGTTTGGGTTTTGGGGTAGTCCAGTTGAGAATTAGGAACCTTCAGGGATAGTATCTTTACAGTGCAGTGCAGCTCTGTTCCAGGGAAATAGGAAAGTTCGTTTCGAGTGTGTCTACATTACCAGTTAGATCAAAGAGCAGCGACTGATCTTGAAGAACAGTAACAGAGAGGTATCTGTGTTAGTCTGTATTCTATCAAAACAAAAAATCAGTCACGTAGCACTTTAAAGACTAAAAAAATAATTTTTTTAGGTGATGAGCTTTCGTGGGACAGACCCACGATCTATAGCTCTGAAGAAGTGGATCTGTCCCACGAAAGCTCATCACCTAATTAATTATTTTGTTAGTCTTTAAAGTGCTACATGACTGCTTTTTTGTTTTGATCCAGAAGTCTATTTATCAAGTCTAGTATAGACATGATAAACTGAATGCTGATTGCTCTAGTGTCAGTTCTGGTTCTCGTACTCCATCTCCACCAGAAGTGTAAGGAGAGCTGACAAGAGAGCATCCCCTGTAGATGTACCACAGTGTCTTCACAGAGGTAAGTAGATCCGAAGTTGATGCACTCAGCTATATTATTCTTTCAGCTGAAATTGCATAACTTAAGAGTGGTCCCTCTTGAAGTGTTAGACCACCCTTCAGTCAGGCTCAGTGTCTGTAACTGGGGCACCTCTGCACAGCCTCCCTACCAAGCTGCTGTTGCTTTTCCATAGTGCCATATACTCGTGCACCCAGCTATGATGTCCATCAGTCACAGCTTTTCCTGAATCTAGCTGTGCATATACTTTCCAGAAAATCATTTTTAGGTCCAGATTCACTTTAGCTCTTGGCTAGCCATGCAGCTGTGGCTTCACTGAACCGAGCACCCCGGGGCTCACTTTCTGGTTTCACGACTTTTCACCTTACCTTGCCAGAAGGAAGATGGGCAACAGGGAAAGGGCAGTTTCAAATGGGGATTAATGCGTTCACCTTTGGCCTGGCTGCCCAAAACTCTGCTATGAGGCGGCTATGCCAAACCTGAGTGATTTGGTGAGCTCACACCTGAGGTCACTAAGCCTACAATGGGAGGTGAGCCCAGCCTGTCATAAGAGACAGCCACAAGAACAATGGGAGCCACTACCGTGGGATGAGTGCAGGCTCACTTTCTGAAACTGCCTCTTCTTGGGGGCAGCACTCCACCTCTCACTCCAGTGACAACACCCAACTGTGCCCCTCCAGGGTCAAGAACCGCCCTGCTTTAGCCACTAGAAATGTTGGGAAGTTTGGTACAGGTGGAACCACATACTCACATGATTTGTATAAGCATTAAATATAATCCTACTATATGATGCCCCTCCCTTCCTCTGTTTTCAGTTTACTCCCAGTGCAGCCACTTAATTTATTCCTCTTAACTTCCATGATAAGCCTGTACTCTGATTCCAGGCCTGTGAAGTTGAATTTTAAGTTTTGAGGACTTTTTTGGGGGTGGGGGGTGGTGGGGGAGGGTGAGGAAAGTTTGGCAGGTCTGGCTTTGGAAATTCAGCTGCTGGTGGCAGCCACCCGCATGTGTCTTTGCTGATGGCAGTAATAGGGTGACCATACATTGTGTTTTGACCAGCACAGTCCCTTCTCTAAGCCCTGTCCCAATGTTTCCAGGATTAGTCAAACATTCCAGCCTTAGTAACAGAGAGTAAGCCGTGCTAGTCTACACACTATCAGAACAAAAAGCAGTCAAGTAGCACTTTAAAGACTAGCAAAATAGTTTATTAGGTGAGCTTTCGTGGGACAGACCCACTTCTTCAGACCATAGCCAGACCAGAACAGACTCAATATTTAAGACAGAGAACCAAAAACAGTAAGCAAGGAGGACAAATCAGAAAAAGATAATCAAGATGAGCAAGTAAGAGAGAGGAGGGGTGGAGGGGAAGATCAAGAATTAGATTGAGTCAAAACAAAAAGCAGTCAAGTAGCACTTTAAAGACTAGGAAAATAGTTTATTAGGTGAGAAGTGGGTCTGTCCCACGAAAGCTCACCTAGTAAACTATTTTCCTAGTCTTTAAAGTGCTACTTGACTGCTTTTTGTTTTGATAGTGTATAGACTAGCATGGCTTACTCTCTGTTACTAGATTGAGTCAAGCATGCAGACGAGCCCCTATAGTGACTCAGAAAGTTTCCATCACGATTTAAACCATGTGTTAATGTTCCGAATTTGAATATAAATGTCAGTTCGTCCACTTCTCTTTCTAAAACGGAGTGATAATGTCTCTTCATTAACACACATACCTTGAGGTCATTGACAGAATGCCCCATTCCATTAAAATGTTGACTAACTGGTTTGTGGATCTGGAGTGTTTTGATGTCTGTTTTGTGCCCGTTGACCCTTTGTCTAAGGGAGTTAGAAGTCTGTCCAATATACAAAGCATCTGGGCATTGTTGGCACATGATGGCATATATGATGTTAGTAGAGGAGCATGAGAAAGTGCCCGTGATTCTGTGAGTAACCTGGTTAGGTCCAGTGATGGTATTTCCAGAGAAGATATGTGGACATCACTGGACCTAACCAGGTTACTCACAGAATCACGGGCACTTTCTCATGCTCCTCTACTAACATCATATATGCCATCATGTGCCAACAATGCCCAGATGCTTTGTATATTGGACTGTTGCCTCCTTCTTAAGGTGGCACAGTGGCAGTTCATGCCCGGTATGCAACGCTGGCCCAATAACACACCGAGAGTGGAAGAAGAATCTTTATTTGGCATGCCAAGTCAGGTGCAGGGGGATCTCTCCTCAAAGCCTGCGCACCTTGCAACAAGCAGTGAGCAATACTTATACCTCTCTCCTCCTTTGTTCACCACCCCCCAACAAACCAGGGGAGAGTTTCTCATACTCCCTTTATCCATTCCTCCAGCTCAAACTGAATTTCTACTGCTCATATGACATTCCGCTCTGGTAATTCCCTATTAATCAGGAGGTAAAGTACCAATAGATTATTAACAGAATGTAAGTTACAGGGAGGTAGAGTTATTCAGTCGTGTAGAACATGAACAGGATTTCAGTAACAAAACAATGCTGAATTTCATGAGAAAATTAAGGAGGATTCACTAACAATGCTAAATACAATATTGAACCTCATGGGAACATTAGTAAGCATTCATTTACAAAACAATGTTTCTATGAGTACAGAATATAACAACGTTTCCCCTGCCAACAGGACAGACTTCTAACTCCCTTAGACAAAGGGTCAACGGGCACAAAACAGACATCAAAACACTCCAGATCCACAAACCAGTTAGTCAACATTTTAATGGAATGGGGCATTCTGTCAATGACCTCAAGGTATGTGTGTTAATGAAAAGACATTATCGCTCCGTTTTAGAAAAAGAAGTGGACGAACTGACATTTATATACAAATTCGGCACATTAACACATGGTTTAAATCGTGATGGGAACTTTCTGAGTCACTATAGGGGCTCGTCTGCATACTTGGTTCAATCTAATTCTTGATTTCCACCCCACCCCTCCACTCTCTGATTTGCTCACCTTGATTATCTTTTTCTGATTTGTCCTCCTTGCTTACTGTTTTTGGTTCTCTGTGCCTTAAATATTGAGTCTGTTCTGGTCTGGCTATGGTCTGAAGAAGTGGGTCTGTCCCACGAAAGCTCACCTAATAAACTATTTTGCTAGTCTTTAAAGTGCTACTTGACTGCTTTTTGTTTTGTTCCAGCCTAAGTTAACTAAACGTTCAGCTTAGTCAAAAAAGGGAGCTGCACTGCAAAAGAATAGGCGTTGAAGCTACTCTGGCCAGCTCAGTACCATGTCTCCTTTTCCCTTTGGCCACTATGGTCCACCTAGGCAGCAGCGGTGGCGGGTGCCTGCTTGCTGAGAGGTGTAGCAGTGGTTGATGGGAGCAATGCCAAGTGCCCCGAGCCCTTGGGCTAAGGCAGGGCGCCTTAAGGGGGACGCACCCCTGTAGCCAGGCCGGGCTCGACGAGCAATGCCGCAGGAGCAGGAAGGTGGGTCTTCCCTAACCCTAACCCGGCAGAGGAGCAGACCGCGCGTGGGCCGGCGGGCTTGTGCAATCGGCCTCACCTGGCCCGTGGCCATGGGGGAGGGCGGCAGGAGCAAAGCCCGGGCTGGACTCCAGCCTTTGGCGCCTGTGGACCTGTTGCTCTCGAAGCGCGGCGCAGCACAGAGGCGCTTGCGGTGGATCCAGCTCGGCTCTTGCGGGCGCCTTCCACGTGGCTTTTCGGGACGGCTAGAGGGAGCCGCTCAGCTGGGGCCGCTCTACCGAGGCGCAGAATGATGGAGCTGCAGCGCCTGGTTACGCGGCTCCGCGGCTGCAGCGCCCTCTGGGGCAAGGGCTGGCGGAGGGCGCCGGCCCAGCGCTGCCTCTCCGAGGGCGCGTACGAGCGAGCGGTCCGGGCCGCCTTGGCCGAGCCCGAGCAGCTGTGGGGAGAAGCCGCCCAGCGGATCCACTGGTCCAAGCCCTGGGTGAAAACCGTGGAGAGGAGCAACCCGCTGGTCGCCTCCTGGTGAGCGACGCGCCGCCGCCGCGGGGACGCTCCAGGGCGGCGGGGGGCTGGAGGGCAGAAGCGGGCGTCCCTAGCGTGGGGGAGGGGAGCAGGCAGTGCCCCCAAAGCTTTCATGGGGGCCAGGCGTGTGTGCGCGGAGAGCGGCTCCTGCCTGTCTAATGGGGGCTGCGTGGGAGGATGGGGAGAAGCCGAGAACGCCCCAAACGCACCTTGGGTTTCCCTGAGGGAGAAGCAGCAGCAGCCCGCGTGTAGCCTTCGAGCAGTGAGGCGAGGGGGGTTGTGGGGAGGAGAAGAGAATGGCCCCCGCCGGGGCTGATGTAGTGGGGAGTGTGGGGGACAGAGCATGCCAGCTCCCAGCTCTTGAAAGGGGGCTGTGTACTGCCTTCCCTGGTCCTCAACCCTGGCGAGCCCCGACGAAACCAACCCCCAGTCCTGCAGCACTTTAAGACTAGCAATATGATGTATTAGGCGATGCGCTTTTGTGGGGCAGACCCACTTCTTCAGCTCCAGCTCATCACCTGATACATCGTATTGTTAGTCTTTAAAGTGCTGTAGGACTGTGGGTTGTTTTGTTAGAACACAGATTAACACAGCTACTGCTCCATTACTTCCTAGCAAGTTTGGTATACTAAACCCACCCATCATATCAAATGGTCTGTTTTGACTAGAAAACACGGGCACTTTATAGGGAAAAATGGTACGTAATTTGGCAAAGATGACCTGTTATTCCAGTGAAACTTGATCAAATTGAACTCTTTTGACCCTTAGAATGTTTTTGGCAATAGTATAATACACTACCATCATTGGTATCCGCTAAAGTACATTACAAGATAATTTGTTAAGTTCTCTACATTTCCAAAGAATACTTCACCATTACGTAATTTATTGCACTGGGGAAACAGAATAACATTAGAACAAGACATTCCATTGTTTTCCCTTAGAAAAATTGTGTACAATAGACTTTTAGAAACAAAACCAAAAATAAAACCAAAACCCTGGAGCAGTGTCCCAGCTGAGTGTTTAGTAAGTCTGTGCTGTATTTTTTAATGTTTCATAAGGGAGCTCCAATCAAAGGCACTGTTCAGACTTTTTAGTTTAAAATTCATGGTAGTCAAGCAAGAACAACTAGAGCAGGGGTTCTCCACCTTTTCAGTAGTGCAGACTCCCGGTCACCCCCGCCCTCGCAAACTGTTCGTGGACCTCCATCAAAGCCACTTCTATTTTCCCGTCATCATTTTTATTTATCTTTTATTCACAGACCCCCTGCAATAGCCTTGTGGAACCCCAGTTTGAGAAACACTGAATTAGAGAGAGGTAGATGGAGAATCAGGAGCAGACTGAGTGAAAGAGGCATGGATAAGAGATTTAGGATGTGGTCAGCAACCTTTCTGAGATGGAATGCTGAAATTTGGCATTTTGCCCTCTTTGTATGGTCCGAGTGCTGGTGATACTTTTTGAAGTCACAAGTAGTCCTACCTACAACAACTTCATTAATAAACAAATTAAAATGCAGAGCTTTACCATTTTGGTTTTCAAATCTCAGGCCGTCAAGGTTTTTGACATACCTAAAATTGTCTGGGATTTTAAGACAGGTTGAATGTCTCTTATTCCAGATTCTGTGGTCTGGCAATATCTGTGGTCTTAGCCTGTCTGGCAGGTAGCCCCACAGGTTGGGGACAGAGCTGCTGGCGGCCCTGGGTGGGAGCCACTGCCGGCCATTGGTGGGGAGCCCCCAGCATGCAGGATCACAGAGTTGCTGCTGTTCAGGCAGGGGGCCAGCACTGGCTGGGAGAGGGGGCTGCAACAATTCTGCAGAGAGATAAGCACTCCCGCTACACCCAGCCTGCTCCTGCCCAGGCCCTCTCACCCCCACTCCACTCCTGGCTGGACCCCCCCCATCCTCGGCTTGTTCCTGCACCCTCCCTCCCACTCAGACTTCTCATCCCCAGCCTGCTCCTGAACTCCTCCCCCACTGCTGCACCTTGCCTCCCACCCTAATCTCCCAAAACCAGCCCACTCCTGCATCTTCCCTCCCACCTAGACCCCAAACATCCACCCCCAGCTGGCTCCTGCACCCTTCTTCCTGGCCAGAATGAACACACCCACCCCCAGCCCACAGGGGAGCAGGAGGGAAACCAAACTGTGGCAAGTTCTGCAGGGCTCTGGGACAGGCACTCTGGCCACAGTCCTGTGTTGTCCAGGGTTCCAGCTCCTTGGCCCTTGGTGAGGGCCTGTGTGACGGGAGCTGCTGCAGTAGGGCTCCAGCCCCATCCCTGCACCACTGCAGGGGCTCCAGGAGGCTCTGGCCCCAGCACCGTGGCAGGGGCTCTGCAGTGGAGAGGGGTCCATCTCCAGCCCCATGGCGGTGGTCTGTGTGGCAGGGGCTGCTGTGGTAGGGCTTCAGCTCTGCACCACGGCAGCGGCTCTGGCCCCTCCTGTGCTGCATGGGGGGAGGAGGGGCGGGGCTGAGCTCTGAGCATGTGCTGGTTAAAATCGGCTTGCATGCCAATGGTGGCATGTGTGCCAGGGGTTGCCAGCCTCTGGTTTAGGAGGATAAAGTACTAGTTCTGACCTTTGGCAAGAGACTATGGTGAAAATGGTTTCATACACATAATCTCAGTTAATTAACGTAATTTTTATGGAGATATTTAATATTGCAATAAGCATATTTTAAGCACCTACTAATTTTGAACGTTTCCATTTCTGATGCCCAACTTGAGACACCTAGGGCCTGACTTTCAGAACTGCTGAATATGTTGAGTTCCTGCTGACTTCATTTGAAACTGTGGGTGCTCCCCATTTTTGTTAATGAGGTTCTGAGGGCTGTGTTCATCCTATCTAAAATTCAGCTGGACAAAAGAAAGCGTAAGGCTGGTAGATTTGTCTCCTGCAGAATTTCATTGATACTGGAGGTTGCCTCCATTGGTGTAGCCAGACTTGTGCCACGAGCATGTGGTCAAAGTTCCTCTAACACTGTCTATTCTGGCTCTCAAAATCAATTGTGAGCTCCTTCTAGAGTGCTGGGCTGAGTGACACCCCAAAATGGTAGCGTCTTGAAAGATGGTTAAATTGATTCAAAGGTGCTTACTATTTTAAATATATTAAAACATGTTTGTTCCTGTGTAATTCTTTATTTGGTTTCCTAGATCGCTTCTCTTATTCAGAATTTAAATGCCTGTGTGGTTTTTAAGGAACTTTGGACAAACTCTGTGCCCAGTGATGCCATTAGATATGCAGTTAGTAGAAGCTGTAAGTGTACTGGAGAGCAGAACTGGACTCTTAAGTACTGACGGTTAAGACCTTAAATGGTTGTTAAGTTTTGCAGATGAGGACGCAAAATCTGCCCCACAACCATGACTTCCCCTCCCTTCCATGATATGACTTTTGATTTTAGCCTAGCCACTCTTGATTTAGTAATTGTCACTTCATATGGTAGCTTTGCGTTTTACGCCGACTGACATTGTTGGAATTGGAGCACAGTGTTTTATGGCAGAATAGGATTGATTAAGATGATATTTTTGTTTTTCTGTGCTTCATTACTGTGGGATGTAATATCACTTCCAGAAAAAAACACTGCATATCTCAAAAGTGTAGTTACAGACTGTAGCTTCCAGATATGTATTATCAGGCTATCAATGGTTCACTTGATATTACATAAGAGGTAGGTAGCTGGCCTGATGAAATAATGGGCAAAAAAACAAACAACAATGAAAAAAGAACAGGACGTCAACCTAAGTTGAATAAAAACTAGATGCTAAAGGGGCTTTATCCTCTACAAGGTTCAGTGAGGGAAAGAGTGCTGCAGACAGACTTGTTGTTGCTCTTTTCTCATGCATGCAGTTATGAAAAACTAGCCAGGCCACTGATGTATGCTATCTAATAGGGAAGGGGGCAAGTAATACCAAGCTGATTGTTTGGATCTCCAGAATGGCAGAACGGGGTAAGCTGGGCTCATTGAGCACAAGTTGTCTGCGTTGCCTTAAGCTGCCACCTTAAGTTTATTTTTTTCACACAGATGGGAAAGTCAGTGTACCAAACAGTGCTAGAAAGAAGCTGTAATTGTCTTGATAAATTGATTTTGACAGTGCCCAAAGTACGCTAGAGTCAGGTGTGGGAAACCTTTGGCCTGCAAGCGGGATGTGGCCTGTGGTTTGCCTTGGTCTGACCAGTGAGGCTTGGGGCTCCCCAACCTCTGCAGTGAGGCAAGTTGGCGCATCCAGCTGTCATGTAAAGCCTCTGCTCAGTCCAGTACAATGCAGATGTAAGTTCCGTAGCTTTGTCATTTCTAGTTTTAAGTCTTGTAACTCTCTGTAAGCTTTCTTTTGTAGCAGCTTCTAGGTCCATAGAGTATTATAAGTTCTGAACAGTTTCTTAGTAGATACCATAAGTCTGTAAGAAATCCTGTCTGTTCCTTTGTAAAATAAATTGCTTTCTCTGAAGTGAGTTCTCCTTTGTGTGAATGTGTGTGTGCAATGGAATCCGTCCCAGGAGCCAGCCTGCACATTGGTGGCCAGAGGATAATAAGAGCTGAGCCCTGCAAAAGAACCCACCCGAGAAAGAGGCCCTATCAAGAGAAGATCAAAGTCCCATCTGCTGTTCACTGATGACTCATGGTCATACAGAGTCTTGGGACAGTGGGATAGGAAAAGAACTGTAGACAAATCCACATTTAAAAAAAAGATGGGAGCAAAGCTCGGGGCTGGTGTGTGTTCTTTTTGCCATCGCCACTCTGTAGGAGGTAGTCTTGGCTGGCTGGGGAGGCAGGAGGCAGCCTAAGGCTCTAGCCCTGCGCATCTCCTTCTCTCTCTAGGATGGATGGTACTGACTGCTCCTGAGTGCTACTCTCACAAGAGAGAACTAGCTGATAATGGGGGTCCTAGGATGAGCTTGCAGGATTTGTGCCTGCAGGCAGACAGACTGGACCCACTATGCCTAGGTTTCCTTGGCTGTCTCTAGGCAACCCTTACAGAAGAGAGTGCAGGAGGTCTGAGGGTGTGCATTTTGAAAGCTGCTTCCCCTTCTTCCTTTAATCCAGTAATGGCATTTAATAAAATACATATGAATGTAACCCTGAAGTGGTCTCTAGTGGAACTAAGGTAACACCAGCCACATGAGGGGACACAGTGGCTGGAGTGCCAGTGCTGGCTCCCTGGGGGTGGGGCAGAGGCATGAGCCTCACAGTCCTGATCAAGGCAAACCATGAGCTGGTTCTGGCCAATGGGCTTTACCTGGCATGAGGAAGGAAGCAGTATGTTGCAGGGAAGTGCTCCTTGCAGACAATGTCACCCCCACCCCCCGCTGCTCCCATTCTCTGAGAATTGCAGCGAATGGGAGTGGTGGAGGGACAGTGACTGCAAGTACAGGGTGGCCTTATTTGCACCAGGTTGGCGCCCCAGTCCCCAACCCCTTCCCCACCTAGATCCTGCACTGCTATTCCTAGCCCATTTCTGTACCCTGTCTGCTGTTCAGACCCTGCACTGGCATCCCCAGCCTGTTACTGCACCCTACCACCCTTCCAGAATCCTCAACTCCTGCCCCCAGTCCAGACCCCAGCAGCCCCCTTTTGTCCACTGAACACCTCATTTTGGCCCCACCCCAGTACCTATAGAGGGCCCACAAAATCTACTAGCCTGTGGCCCCAGAAGTGTTAATTTAGTGGGGGGTAGATCTCGGTGCTCCCACCCAATGGGACTGGAGGTTGAGGGGAGTACCATTTTTTTTCCTCCTTCTCAGTTGAGGTGCAGGTCATTGAGCTTTATTGTTTATTTGCTTTTCTCTTGTGTTTAGAACCCTACTGATTCTTCTGTTGGTCAGTGGCCTCCAGTTCAAAAAAAAGGTCTCGTTCCCCTCAGCCCCGAGTCTGTTGAAATATTCTGTGGAAATCCAGTCTCCTCTCTCTTTTGAAGAGACTACAGTAATACAAATATTTTAATTATTACATAAGTCGTTGCTTAAGCATTTTGGATCAACTGAAATGAATGTCTTCTGGCAATGTGTAAAGACTTTTCCTCTCTGGATTATAGAAAAATTGGCAAGTGTTTGACAGAACAATTCCTTATTCTCATGATGGTCCCTACTGTGTTCATTGAGAGCTTATACATGTTCACTGTGGGAGATTTTGAAAGTAGCAGTGTCCATTGCTCCATGCATGTGCCTTTGGCTTGCTGAACAGTTTCATCTGAGGAGATAAAGGGAGTGGCGCACTGACACACACTCCAGTTTTGCACATAGTCTGGGTTGGAACTAGTAGTGTCCTCTTGCACATGACGAACTTTAACAAAGATAGACTTAATCTGTACATAGTCTTGCAGCATTTTACTGTTCTGTATAATAGTTTAGATAGATTACTAGTTTTAGGAGTAGAATTGTGTTTTTTGTTTTTGTTTTGGAATTGTTTCTGCATAAGCACCTCCTGTCAGTCTGTGTCCATGCACAGGTACTGAAATATACCAAAGACACCAGGCTTCAAAATCTGCACCTCCTACCCATCTTCTTTCTCCATCAATGAGGAACATCAGCACTGCCTGTGCTGCTTGGATGAAGCCTACATTTCCTCCAGATGCAGCATCTGCCTGTCCTTTTCCAGTCTTACTCAAGAAAGCCAGGCTATCTCCCTCTGAAAATGCCTCATGGAAGTTTCCCATGAGACTTCCCTTGAACCCAGGCAGGACAACTTCCTGTACATCATCTTGAAGCATACAGCAATGCACCTCCATCTATGGAGTCCTAGTGTAGCACCTGTAGTACCTCCACATCATGGATGCTTTGCCAAGGCCCAACTGGGAGGCAAGAAGCACAAACACCAGGATGGCAGTAAGTCTTCCTCTGTGCCTGTGAAAAGAGAGGTTTCAGTTATGGGGAGTGAGCCTGTTCTAAAGTGCCTAAGCATGAAGAGACCACAGAAACTAATAGATTAATTGTAAGTGGGTACAGCCTGTACACCCAAAAGCACTGGTGTCTGAGCTCGTGAGTTGTCTGCTTCATGGAAGACTATTGCTTCTGTGCCAGTTCCAGGGACTGAGTACCTTTGATACTACTCAGGTTGGGAAGTCTTTGGCTTGAGAGACTTGACATCTCCACACTATTTGTAGCCCTTTACGTTCAGGGAGACTTTATTTCCTGTGCAGGGCATGTCTCAGCTGAGGCACCCCTCAATCCCACTCCAGTCGTATACATGTGTCCACTGGTACTGCTGATGGAACCAGCCCCTTTTTGTCTTCAGAGGAATCTGATGAGGGGCAGGAGCTTATCTATCTCTTCTCATCCCTATGAGTACCAACCAAGGCTTTGGTACACATGATTCACATCATCCTCACCTCAGTGGCTTTGTCACCTTCCCCATCTGCTGATGATTGCTGCGAATTCCAGGCTGTTTCCAGAGCTGCAGGAGAGCTGCGTGTGTTCTTGGAGGAGGTCCAAGACCATCAGTATAAACTGCTGGGTGTACTTTGCTTATTTGAGGAGCAACACTATGCAGCACCAGTCTGTGACGCTATTCTCAAGCCATCTAAAACAGTTTGCATAGGATGACTACGTACTTCTCCCTTAAAAGTTTAGATAAATGCTACTGTGTTCCAGCCAAGGAAAGGATTTGAGTTTCATTTTTTTTCTCAATCCCATCCCTCTCCCTCGCCCAAGGCATTTGTGGTCCAGTCTTCAATGGAATGGGCTAGACAACAGCACTTATACTCCACTCCATCTGAGGAGGAGGAGAAGCTGGTAACAAGAAAATCATTTAAATACGTGGCAGGTGTGGCTGATACCTCATCACCAGAGCTCTGTAAATCTGCAGATATCCATTGTTGCAACTTGGATATGGATACAAATTTTGTATCTGTGCAGGGCTCTGCAGCATATGCCTACCCAAATGGAGTAGCTGTCATGCAGCATTCATACTCCAGCTTGGCTTTCTGAACTACCTAGCAGCAGGCTGCAATATGTTGCAATAACCTGCTGAGCATTCTGGGACTTTGTAGTCTCCAGCTTGCTTGGTCAGGAACAGGTAAACCATAATTAAAGCGTGTTAGCCATCTGCCATTTTGAAGGATGTGTGGTTTTACTTTAGAAGGTGATAATGGTGGGTGCTGTAAAGAAAACAGTTGTCACTGTGTGTCCCATGTGGTTATGTATTCGTTAATGCTGCCACAGCTTCATAGGGGTATCTGAACTCCTCCACTGGGCGACTGTTGCAGAACACAGTGACCAGGGTTATAGTACTGTGGGGGGCAGAGTGATGAGCTAAGAAGTCTCTGAGGAAAAGTGGTGAGCGGTTGGGGGGGTGGCACAGCCTTGCATTACTGGTGATGGCCTGTGGAGTTGTTGATAGAACCCTGCAAATCTGCTGGCATTTTTGGTGGATTGAGCACAGATACAAAATTTGTACCTGTCTAGGATTTTATTCCTTGTCCTGTATGGCCATAGCCATAGTTATAAGTAGGGAATTGACTCCTTTCTTCTGGTTTGCTGAGAGGTACAAAATACCATCAGAGATCACCTCCATTTTGATAAATCCC
This sequence comes from Carettochelys insculpta, assembly GCF_033958435.1. Lineage (NCBI taxonomy): Eukaryota > Metazoa > Chordata > Testudines > Carettochelyidae > Carettochelys > Carettochelys insculpta. The sequence goes on along the minus strand of NC_134137.1, from coordinate 303,365,123 downwards.
ATCTTTTCAACCAGAAAATGGACAGCTCTTTCCTCATTGTCAGTGATTTGAGAGCTATGCTTTGTTCCTTGGATATCTGCACACCTGAGCTGAAGTGTAATTCTACCACCCATATAGTGTTATGGGGCCTCCCTGTTTTTCTTCAGCAATGTTGTGGACCCCCAAGGAAGTGTTGAGTGAAAGATGTCATCCTCAGTACATGTCTTCACAACATTCTTCCTCCCAGATACAACCCTCACAGAAGAGAGACTCCTTAGGAATCCCAGATAGCCATCAACTACCTTCCCTACAGCTGAACAACCACCCTACTCCCTTTGAGGAGCCATCTAGCACTCTTCTTACCATCTAAGCATGCAATAACGACAGAGAAATGGTACTAAATGTCATCCGCTATGGCCAAACAACTAAGTTTAACCTCCATGTTGCTCTGGTGCCTTTCCTTTCTGAGTTAGTATCAACAAAGAAAAATCAAATTTGACTTCATACAACCCTTAGACTGTATAGGGGCCTCCATCAACTCAGTCACTTATATACTAAGGAACAGTTTTCAGAGTCTGCAGGAAATAATAACCTATGTAATCAACAGTCTTTTTGTTCTGTCTGGAACTTGTGTATTCTGCCTAGTTCAGATTGCTGCACATACACATCACCGACTTTGCTTACTTCCACACACACTGCCTCCAGACTTATCTCCAGAGAGACAGGTCCGTCCCCTCCATCCCCCCATGCAACTACTCTGCTACTGCCGGCGGTACACAGACCCAGAGCAGGTTTGCATATGAGTCCCCTTTCTCCCTTCTTCCCTGTCTCTTGTAGGATGGGGAGTGTATATGGGAGACCACATGACACAAGTAACATGGACTCCTTGGGAATCCAGGGTGCACGTCAACATTCTGAGACACCATGTGGAAAGAAGTCTTGCCAAACGCATCGTATTTTTCTGTCTAGCAACACCATCACTGTTTACTATGTTGACAAATAGGGGCACAGAGTCCACCATTCCATGTACAGAGGCAGTAAACCTGTGCAGTTGGTGCCTTCTTCCACGAAGTTCTTGTTTATCTGCAGCCTACCTCTTGGAGACTCAGAATGTGATTGCAGACTCGATCAGCAGGTAGGTACTGGGAACTCCATGACACTAGTTTGTGACAGTTTTGACCAAAAGGTAACTCTGACCAGAGACCCATTCACCTTCCTCGTCAACAACAAATAAAGCACATACTGCTTCAGCTCTCTGCAAAGTAGGCCAATTTCATGAGAACTCAGGCTTTGACCCTAGCCTCCCCCAGTGACATACTGCTCTGGAGTATGTGTCAAGTGACCATGTGGAATTCAGTACATACCTTTGCTTCACATTACTCCTTGGTGCCAGAGTCATTGGCAAATGTCTCCTTTGGTACAGCTGTCTCTGCTCAGACATTCCAACTCAGTTCTTGCCCCCCCTCCTCTGACTTATATACAACTTATTAATCACTCTCAGTGAACCATTATCTGTAACTGGAGGGTCTTTGAGATGGGTGGGTCCCTATTTGTATTCTACTTCATGCCCACCTTGCTGCTGATGGTTGGATTTGTTATGGTAAAGAAACTTGAGATGTAGTAATTCTTTACTACACCAGATGAAACTATGAGGGCACTAGTGGGCGATACTGCTTTCACAATCTCCAGATGCATGGTGCCGCTATGTAAATCATCAGTGTAATGCAGACAGGGACCACGCCTATTGGTAGCTGGAGGTTCTGTGATAAGTATTTGCTGCCTCCTAAAAGAATTGTGGAATATTTCTGAGGTAAGGCTACTGGACCCTATTTTATTATTTACTTTTGTAAATTAAATTAACTTACTTGTGGCAACCTCTATGAACTTTCTGGCTGATCCAGCGAAAGGCAATCATTAGCTATTAAAAAGCTTATTATATCATCATGCGAGGGCTGGGTGAAAGAAATCATTGATTGTTAACAAGCTAGCATTCAGTTGAGCTTTTCGTTCTGCACGTTATGAAGGCAATACGCCATGGATCCTGATAAGTGGGCCATTTTCTTCAGAAATCTAAGGGTACTGTGGTTTGATGTGCTGAGAACAAGCAGAAAAAGTCTCTAAGAGAGAGAGAGATACTGCCACCAGTCTCTTAGTCTGATAAAGTGAATAGTCTAATGGAGCGTACTGTTTTCCCACAGATGAGCTGCTTGGTCTAATGGACTTATGGAGAGGAAGCCATTACCTGATTTCTAGTATTTTATCTGGAAAATAGAATTTAGACTTAGAAAAAAATGTTTGATTTTTTTTTTTTTTTGAATGGTCACAGTGAATCTACTTGAGAAGAAGAGAAACATTAGTTTAAAATTTAAAGAGGTGTTCAGTACCTGGCCAAACAGAATACCAAATTGGAAAGCATTTCTTTCAGAAACTTTCACATAAGCCAGAAATATTAAATGAGGCGTGAATGTCACTTACCTGCACGTAGCTATAAAGATACCCTACCCCAACTATTTAAATAAAGCCTAGAACCATTTCAGTGCAAGAGGAAATACATCTGCTATGACATAGCATTTAATCTGGAATCAGTCGTTGTTTACATGTGCTAAAACACTTGGTGGCTCCAAGTTAAATAATCATGGGTTTACAGCTCCTCTTTAGTAACAGATAGGTAGCTGTGTTAGTACGTGCTCCAACAAAACAAAACAAAACAGCAGAAATGTAGCACTTTAAAGCTGTTTTGTTTTGTTGGCGTACAGGCTAACATGACGCATGGCTGCCAAGCTCTTCTGCTGCCTGCAGCCAGCCGCCTCCTTAAAGGGCCCCTCCCAAACACCGCTGAGGCCTGCAGAGCTACCCAAAGCCAAGCATAGCCTGTCCCACAGCACAGTGGATGACAAGCACCTGCTCCTGGCTTTAAATGCTGAGATTGTGGACACTGTGCTACAGCTGCTGTGCGCAGTTGTCGCGGCCTCCCCTCTCCTTGAGAGACTGAGTGGTCCCCCGAGCCTCAATCCCACCTTGGGCGCTCCGGCACCAGTGGAGCCACCCCGGCAGCTTGGACTGGTGGGAGTGATTGATTCTGGGGAAATGGGATGATGCCAGATGGCTGCGGAACTTGCACGTGAACAGGGAGACCTTCCAGGAGCTCTGCCATTGGCTCATTCACACACTGAGGCACCAGGACAAAAACATGTAGCCCACTCGCCTCCTCGAGAAGTGGGTTGCTATTGCTATATGGAAACTGACCACCCTGGACAGCTACCACTCAGTGGGGCATCAGTTCAGGGTGGGCAAGACCACCGTTGGAGCTGTCCTGATGGAGATAAGCTGGGCACAGCTCACACCCTCCCCATGAGGAGAGGGGAAGGTGTTCCTGGGCACGGGGACCCTCAGCGGCAGGGGGCTGGGAGCGGGTGTGGCTTCAGGGGCTGCTGGCTGGGAGGGGGCAGGGGTGTAGTGGCTGAGAACTCCCCACCACACACTCATGAGAACACATGTCATAAGAACAGCCATACTGGGTCAGACCATAGGCCCATCAAGCCCAGTATCCTGTCTTCTGACAGTGGCCAATGCCCCAGAGGCAATGAGCAGAACTGGTAATCATCAAGTGATCAATTCCCTGTTGCCCATTTCCAGCCTCTTGGAAATAGAGGCTAGGGACACCCTCATCCTCCATGCCCATCCTGGCTAATAGCCATTGATGTACCTGTCCACCATGAATTTATCTAGTTCTTTTTTAAACCTTACTGTAGTCTTGTCCTTCACAATGTTTTCCAGCAGATTAACTGTGGGTTGTGTGAAAATTTCCTATTGTTTGTTTTAAACCTGCTGCCTATTAATTTAATTTGGTGATCCCTAGTTCTTGTGTCGTGAGAAGGATTAAGTAACAATTTCTTATCTATTTTCTCCACACCAGTCATGATTTTATATAACTCTATTATATCTCCCCTTAATCATCTTTTTTCCAAACTAAAAAGTCCCAGTTTCATTAATCTCTCCTCATATGGCAGGCACTCCATAGTCCTCCATCCTTGTGCTCCACATCCTTCATCCCGTGCAGGTTGTCTGCACAATAAATGCGATGCTCCTCCACTGCATCATCCATGTTGGGGACCTGGACACTGCCATCGAGGGATTCACATCACTTGGGTTCACAAACTGCTTCAGCGCCCTGGATGGGATGCACATTTCCATTCACACCCCGCCACAGTGCAGGCCATGAGGGCACATTGATGATGAGCTCGCCCTCCTCACTGGACCCCTCCAGGGGGGAGTCCAGCCCCTGGCTCTGGCTCTCTGGTCCCAGCTCCTCCTGGGCCTCTGGCTTGGGCTGGTCAGCGTCCATGTCCAGGATGCTGGGTGGCGGGGAGCTGTTCTGGGGCCCAAGGATTGAGTGGAGCTCCCAATAATAGGGGCAGGTGGAAGGACCTGCCCCTGAGCACTGATCTCGTCCCAAGCCCAGGCATAGCCCTGATGGAGCTCTTTTACTTTACACTGGATTTCATCTGGAGTGCATTAGGTGTGTCCCCCCATGCTGAGGCCATGGGCGAAGGCCGTGACATTATGACACATCACCCCATCTCCCTCAACATCTCCTTCTCCTTCCTAAGTCCCAGGAAGCCTCTTAATTCAGGGTTTGTCCAGGAGGGAGCCCTTCTTTTCATTTCACCTTGCTGCTCCTGGAAGCCCTGTGAGGGCTCTGAGGGGGACGCTGGGGCTTCTGTGGTGGGCAGCTGCTGGCCATTGCTGTGCAGAGATGTTGTGGGGGTGGCTGTAAGGGCGTCTTAAGAGCAGCTCATGCCTTTGCTGCTTGCATGTTCTTGGCTTCCTGACATGGGGATTCTGGGTCCATGCAGTTTTAAGAGCGTCCAGACACAGGGATCATAGAGCCCTGCTGCTGCGGGCCTGGGCGTCTCTGTGCTTCAGCTGGCTGGCACCATGGCGGACTCCTCTTTCAAAAGAGCGGGCCACGGTGCATCTACATATACCTTCTTTCAAAAGAGAATTTTGAAAGGGGGCACTTTCCTAATATGGGGCTGGGGTCTGGATTTCGAAGTCTGAGCCGCATTCCTTTGATTTCCTTTTGAAAGAGCACATTGTATGTGAAGATGCTCCCTGTACTCTTTTGAAAGAAGGCCTGTATTTTCGAAATTACGTGCATGTGTAGCCATGGATTTTGTGAAAACTGTTGCTTCGTCTGGAGACAGAAGTTCATTATTCACATACAATCTGATATCACCCTGTTAACAAAATGTACGTTAATAGGGCAGAATGATGGGGTGAAAGGTTATTTCAGTTTCCATGCCCACTCAGTCTCCCTCTTTCCCCATTCAGTCTTCGAAGAATAGACTAGGATGCCAGTTTTGATGGTGTTTTTCTGTGGAATGTACAAGGAGCAGCATTGAAATAGTTCTTTTTCATTTCCCTAGCTGAAACAGCCTATGGGTCAATACCAACTTGCATTAGGTTTAATAGTTGTGACCCTGTGATGAAAGATGCTCTGTACACTCATCCCTCGCTATACAAGCACAATTGGTTCCCAACTTTCTGCTCATAGGTGAAAACTTGTAAGAGGGAAACTAAATTCCCATAAAATACATGTAAAAGTCTCTGATTGGTTCCAAGTGCTCCTAATTCAGCGAGGGAGTGGGAACATGTGGCGCTGGCTTTGAAAGGTAAGTGGGTTTTTTTTTTGTGGGGGTCAGAGGGGTTAAAGGCTGGCTGCAGTTTGGGGCCATGAGCGGGAGAGAGGGTTAAAACCTGGTAGTGAATTGGGTCGTGGGGTGCACAGGGGGCATTAAGGCTGTGGTGGGTTGGGGCAGGTGAGGGGCAGGATTCAGGCTGCAGTGGGTTGGGTCTGTGGGCTGGCAGGGCAGTCAGGCTGCAGCAGGTGAGGTGTGCAGTGCCAGTGGGGGGCTTTTCAGACTGTGGCAGATTTGGGCTGCAGAGCCGGTGAGGGGGTTACACTCGTATTAGCGAGGGGTGGGAGAGTGCACTTGTTTAGTGAACAAAGATAGGTATATGTGTCCCCCATTTTAGTGAGTACTCACAAGTAAAGTACTTGTTTAACAAGTGATGAGTGTGCATGCAAATACAGTCCCTTTATTGAGACAAACAAGGATCCTTATTTTTCCTTTCCTTGCTGATACTGAGCTTAATTCTTGAGTCTGAGTTGTGTCCAGTGCAGTATCGTACCAAAGGTAAATGTACACCACTTTAAGCTCCCGCTCGTCCTATGGGAGCAGTTTCACTCTTGTACTATTTAGAACATCCCTATGGGATCATAGGATTCACACATGCTTTCCTTCTGGTCTCTTCAGTTGCTCTCTTTCACTATTATCCTGGGGTGTGTGCACAGAGGGGGGAAGGGATAACAAGCTAAAGCTACGTCTACAGTAGAATGGTATGTTAACATTGCGTATTTGGATGTGGAGACATCGAAATAAGAAATGTCATTGTGTAGCAAAAACACATCCTGCAGATCTGGCACCGTTGACATTCAACGTCAACGTAGTGACGTGCAACATCAAAAGGAGCCCCCTGGGATAGCGTTTACACACAAAAGCAGCCCCTTTCAAAATAAGGGGCCAGGAAAGCCCACAGACGGGGTCATAGGGTGGACTAGCCCTTCTGGGGTAACAGTCAGACACTCCTTTAAAGGGACCCTCTCAAATAGACTCAGCCTGCACCTCATGATGCCTGTGGAACTGACATCAGAATCACAGACCCAGTGCATGCAGCTATGGACCCTCATCATCATACATACAGAATGGGAAAGGACTGCCTAGGAAAGAGTACAGCAGAAAGGGATCTGGGGGTTATAGTGGACCACAAGCTAAATATGAGTCAACAGTGTGATGCTGTTGTGAAAAAGGCAAACATGATTCTAGGATGCATTAACAGGTGTGTTGTGAACAAGACACGAGAAGTCATTCTCCCGCTCTACTCTGCACTGGTTAGGCCTCAGCTGGAGTATTGTGTCCAGTTCTGGGCACCGCAGTTCAGGAAGGATGTGGAGAAATTGGAGAGGGTCCAGAGGAGAGCAACGAGAATGATCAAAGGTCTAGAGAACATGACCTATGAAGAAAGGCTGAAAGAATTGGGCTTGTTTAGTTTGGAAAAGAGAAGATTGAGGGGGGACATGATAGCAGTTTTCAGGTATTTAAAAGGGTGTCATAAGGCAGAGGGAGGGAACTTGTTCTTCCTTGCCTCTGAGGATAGAACAAGAGGCAATGGACTGAAATTGCAGCAGGGGAGGTTCAGGTTGGACGTTAGGAAAAAGTCCCTAACTATCAGGGTGATCAAACACTGGAACGAATTGCCAAGAGAGGTGGTAGAGTCTCCATCAGTGGAGCTATTTAAGAAGAGGTTAGATAGATGGCTTTCAGGGGTGGTCTAGAAAATGCTTGGTCCTTCCATGAGGGTGGGGGGCTGGACTCGATGGCCTCTCAAGGTCCCTTCCAGTCCTACTCTTCTATGATTCTATGATCATAGAATCTATGATTCTATGATCATCATCATAAGCAGCAGGAGCAGCCAGAAGCCCTCCAGGCTGTCGCTGAGGCACGAGCCGCTCTGCTTGGTGCTGTGCAGGAGGTTGCCCTTCACCTCCTGGAAGGGGAGCCCTCCTTGGGGGATGAAGGAGTTGCCCCAGACCATGGGGCCCTCTTGGTCCCCCACTCTGTGCTCTGCTGGCTATGGAGCCACCTCACCACCTCAGAGTGGTGGGAGCGCCTGGTCATGGTGGAGTGGGATGATGCCCACTGGCTCCGGAATTTCTGGATGCACCAGCAGACGTTTCTGCAGCTCTGCCATTGACTTATCCCTGCCCTGAGGCACCACGACACCCATATGCAGTGTACCCACACCATTGAGAAACAGGTCAGCATCGCTGTACGGAAGCTGGCCACTCCAGAAAGCTGCCGATATGTAGGACACCAGTTCGGTGTGGGCAAGGCCACTGTTTGGAGCTCTTGTTGTGTAGGTAAGGGGGCCAGGGCGGGTACCCATTGGGGGGAGTGGGGGCCTGGGGAGCGGGGGAGCCTGGGGAAGGAGGTGCCTGGGGAGGGGGTCGGGGGGGGCTGGGAACGCCCTGCACATCCTCACTGGTGCCCATGTCCTCTCCCTGCAAGTGGTCAGTGCGCTGAACACTCTGCTGGTCCACAGGCTCATGCAGATTGGGGACCTCGATGTGGCCACCGTGGGGTTTGCTGGCATGTGGTTCCCCAACTGCTTTGGGACCCACATCCCCATCTGTGCCCTGGACCACAGCGGAAGATGCTTTATAAACAGGAAGGGCTACCACTCGGTGGTTTTCCAGACCATGGTGGACAGCCAGGGCTGTTTCCAGGATGTATATGTTGGTTGGCCTGGCAGCACCCACGATGCCTGTGTTTTCAGGAACTCGAGCCTGTACCGCTGGATGGAGGTGGGGACCTACATCCCCCAGAGGAAGATCACTCTGGGAGACAACACTGTGCCCCTCTGCCTCCTGGCAGATGTGGCCTATCCCCTCCAGCCCTGCCTTTTGCATCCCTACATGGGCCACCTCAACGCCAGCCAGGAGAGGTTCAACGGCCACCTGAACCATGCCCACCAACCAGTGGAGTGGGCTTTTGGCAGCCTCAAGGGCGCTGGTGCTGCCTCCTTGTCAACCTCAGTGTGGGCCTCCTGAACATTCCCAGGTTCTGGGTACGTGCTGCATGCTCCACAACCTGGTGGAGAGCAAGAGGGAAGCCTTTGTGCGGGAGTGGGCGGTGGAGGCTGGCACGGCCTACCCCTAGCCAGCCAGCCACTGCTGGCAGCCACCAGGCCCACCAGGAGGGGTCTGGGCCCGAGAGGCCCTGTGGGCCTATTTTGACCAAGGGGCAGAGTGAGCACTGCCCCAGCCATCCCTGGCAGGCCTCCCACACACTGCCCCCCTAAAGAGCACACAACACATTTCTTTGAAAAATAAAACTGTGAGTATAGTATTTAAGAACTAAATGTGTCAACCATTTCTTTAATGGAACGAATGTCTAGGGGGAAGCTATGTATGGGGAGATGGGGAGAATGCCACCTAAAGTGTGGGGACATAACTATGTACAACAGAGGTGGGGGTGAACTGTATACAGTGGAGGGGGACCTGTGTGGTCCAGTCCTTGGCCCCTCACTGCCCCACATGACCCCCATGGCTGCTGCACCGCAATGTCCACAGCGGGCTGCGGAGGTTGGGGGGAAGAGAGAGGGTGGCCGTTAGTATTTGGCCCTGGCCTGTGGCCCACCCCCGCCCACCCCATGGGCACCAGGTCCCTCTCCCCTGACCATGGGCATGGTGTCCCTGTGGGTGGCCAGGATTTCAGCCCTCTGCCCCAGGATGGGGCATGGCTCTGTCCACGGGGGTGGGTGCTGATCGGCCCTGGTGGCTGTGTCACTGTCCTGGGGCCATGGTCTGGCTGGGCCATGGTGGGTTGGGGTCGGCTGGGAGTGTTGGGGGGCCCCAGTTGTGTCCCGTGCCCCTGCCCCTGCCCCGTAACCCAGGGGGTGTGCGCCCTGTGTGTAAATACCTAAAGGTCCACTCCCACGGTCAGGGGACACCTGTTGGGTGGATGCCCTGTTGGAGCTCCGGGAGGGGAGGTCGATGAGGAGCTGCCCCTCACTGGAGTTCTCCTCAGTGGTCCTGTGGGTTGGCTCCTCCGGAGGCCTCTGGGGTGCTGGGCTGGCCTCTGGGCTAGACCCCTGGTCTGAGGCCTGCTGGAGCTCCTCGGCCACAGTATCAAGGATGGCCGTCAGGGCAGGAAGTATACTGGGGCGCAGGATTTCCTCGAGCTCCCTGTAATAGGGGCAAATGGCAGGGGCGACCCCAGACCGGCTGGCTGTGTCCTGGGCCCGGGTGTAACCCTACCACAATTCCTTGACTTTATTTTACGCATGTGTAGATGTGACGCGCGCTATTTCAAAGATGGGCTGGCTACTTTGAAATAGTTAGCTAGTGTAGATACGGCTTAAGTGACAAAGAGGAGATCAGCATTGGCAGGCCAGGGAACAGGACTAAAAATCAAAGCTCCTCTTTGAAGTTCATACAACTTTTGTGTATTTTAGTATTTCAGCATTATATGTCATTCCAATAATCTTTTGTGTGTAAAATGGCAAAAAAAAATCACAATTTGTGAAATAGTTTTTAATTATCAATTGCAATTCTCTGTAAATTTTTGGCTGTTGAAGAGACCATGACTCTGAAGATTTCTAATCTTTATATACAGTTAAAGTAAACATTTTACTACCCAGCTGATAGGCTAATTCACCCATATTTTTGGCAAATTCTTTGTCTTGGGACTTGTTTGCACTTACAGTGCTGCAACTGTGCTGCTCTAACGCTTGGTGAAGATGCCATATTGCCAACAAGAAAGGTACTCCGTCTGTGTATTTTAATGGAAGAAGCCCTCCCACCAGCTATGCTATGTACCCTGAGGATTAGTTTGGTATTACTATTTTGCTCGAAATGTGGATTTTCCATAATGCTGAGTAATGTAGCTATATTGACTTATGCTGGTAATGTAAGTAATTTAACAGCAGGGGCCTTCTGATTTGAAGATCATTTCATCGGTTGGCTAAGTGAATGTTCTCTCTCCTTCACAGAACTTAGTGTAGCTAGTTTGGAAAGATCTTTGTCTAATGCTGTACTTCCTTTTCTTTTTCCTTTCAGGTTTGTGAATGGGGAGCTGAATATTTGCTATAATGCTGTAGATCGTCATGTTGAAAGCGGACATGCAGACCAGACTGCTATTATCTATGACAGTCCCGTAACAAACACTAAACAGGCTATAACTTACAAAGAAGTTCTTGAACAGGTATGGTTGATAACAGAATCATGTTTCATAGAAGCATATAAGAAATAATGTCATGTTACATGGCGGGCTATTACAAAAATAGATTGATTAGAAGTAACCTTGTCTTTCAAACTGCATTTTATTTTTTTTAGTTATGTTCTGATTCATAAACTTCACTAGGGCCGTGTCTACACTAGCCCAAAACTTTGAAATGGCCATGCAAATGGCCATTTCGAAGTTTACTAATGAAGCGCTGAAATACATATTCAGCGCCTCATTAGCATGCTGGCAGCTGCAGCACTTTGAAATTAACGCAGCTCGCCACCGCATGGCTCATCCAGACGGGGCTCCTTTTCGAAAGGACCCCGGCAACTTTGAAATCCCCTTATTCCTAAAATTTTAGGAATATTTAGGAATATTTTAGGAATAAGGGGATTTCAAAGTTGCTGGGGTCCTTTCGAAAAGGAGCCCCATCTGGACGAGCCACATGGCGGCGAGCTGCATCAATTTCGAAGTGCTCCGGATGCCGGCATGCTAATGAGGCGCTGAATGTGTATTTCAGCGCTTCATTAGTAAACTTCGAAATGGCCATTTGCATGGCCATTTCTAAATTTTGGGCTAGTGTAGACGTAGCCTAATTGTATCCAGTAATGCATTGTTTCTTTTGCCTCTCTCTCTACTGGTTATTAATGCATGTAGGCGCCCGGGTGCTATGACCGCGCCCCTCTGGGCAGCACAGGCCCCTACTGCTTGCCCTGGGTCTAGCCATCCCAGGGCTTTGTCCCCTTTAAGGGTAGGTGATCGGTCAGCCCACAGCTGGAGGGCCCCACCTTAAAAGCTGGGGCAGGGCCGCAGCTAGTCAAACAGTCCGGGGTCGGCCCTTAGCTCCAGGCGGGACCTCAGTCACAGACGCTGTCCTGGGAAGCCCAGCCCTCAGTTCAGGGCGGGGCAACAGCACAAGGTTTGAGGAACAAGCCCAGCCCTCAGTTCAGGGCGGGGCAGTAGCACAAGGGTTGAGGAACAAGCCCAGCAAGGGCTTACCCCATCAGGGAGGGGGTAGGGGGTCGCAGGCCCTCCCACACCACTGCGACCCAGCCCGGGGCCCTGCGGGTCGCTTACACACGACCACGGCGGTGCGGATCCAGGCCGCAACACACCACCATGGGTTCTGGTGCAGCGTTCCCCGGGCCACTTCCTACTTCCACCTCCACTGGGGGAAGGTCCCAGTCCACCTGGTCAGGGGGTCCCCAGGGGTCGGCCCCCTCCAAATTGTCTACCTTTGGGGGCTCTGGCCAGTTGGTAATTTCCACATCATTGGGGTAGTTTGATGGCGGTAGCGTGGTGGGTCCGAGGTGATCCTGGGCCTGGGGGCTGCAGGGGTCTGCTGGAACTCTGGGGCAGGCCACTTCTGGGGCCTCGTGGTTGCTAGCCCCCACCCGTCTGGCTGGGCCTTGGGTTTCCTCCAAGAAGGGGGTCCTCCGCCGGAGTGAGGGCCCTGGCAGATCTGGGAAGTCCGGGTATGTCCCCTGGGGCATCTGGATCCATGGCTGTGTTGGCTGGTCTGGGCCGCTGGGGGCTTGCTCCTCCCGACCGGCTGGGCGGCAGCAGGCTCTCTGCCCCTGGCACCCAGGAGCCCGTGAAACAGCCCGTTCCCTGCGTGGAGGCCCAGGCTTTAATGGGTCCCGAGCTCTGCCCTTGGCCCTTCTGGCTCTGGGCCCCACCCTCTGAGGGGCGGGCCACTGGTGTTCTGGGTCCAGGCCCGCCCACCAGGGCCTCTGCGCAGCCTCTTCTGCCTCTGAGTCGGTGGGAGGCCACAGAGGCTCGCTACAATGCAAAATAGCTGCTGTTTCGTTTTTTCAGTCTTATGTCCCTTCACCCCAACAACCAACCATTTCTGTGTTTGGGGTTGGAGGAGACAGTATAAGTAAACTTCTTTACACTTACTTACTATCGCCAACAAAATTTCTCTTCCAGTAGTGACAGCAATAAGTTTTTGAAAAGGACAGCTTATACCTTGGCCAAATACACAATATATCAACAAAATGTCACCCTTAAAATTTAAATGTTAAAAGAACAGAACTTCTAAAATATGTGGCTCATCTCAGAGTGAAGTTTTTTTCATAGGTGTACCTAGCAAATCAGTTAACACTGAATATTTGGTGAAAACTGGTGTTTGCACATAGAGGCTACATCTACACGGGGATGCTACATCGAAATAGCTTATTTTGATGCAGCGAAATTGAAATAAGCTATGTCAATGAATAGCGTCCACATGTCCTCCAGGGCTGGTGCCGTCGATGTTCAACGTCGATGTTGGGCAGCACTACATCGAAGTAGGCGCCATGGGAGCGTCTACACACCAAAGCGGCCCAAATCGAAATAAGGGTGCCAGGAACAGCTGCAGACAGGGTCACGGGGCGGACTAGCACTTCCCAGGCAACAGCAAGCCGCTCCCTTAAAGGGCCCCTCCCAGACACACGCAGCCTGCACAGCACGTGGTCTGCAGAGCCACAAGCACCCACACCCCATGGAAGCAGCATGGACCCCCAGCAGCAGCAGCTGCAGCAGCAGCCAGAGGTCCACACACCCGCCCCTGGAGGAGCAGTGCTTGCCCTGCTTAGTGCCATGCAGGAGGCAGCTGACCATCTTTTATTTGAGGAAGATGAGCTGCCCCCAGGGGATGAGGAAGCAGCCCCAGACCTTGCTGCCCTCCGAGCACCCCCCGCCGCACATGCTACCGGCTGTGGAGCTACCCCACGAGCACGGGCTGGTGGGAGCGGCTGGTGCTCTGTGAGTGGGACAACGACCGCTGGTTCTGGAATTTCCGGATGAGCTGGCAGACATTCCTGGAGCTCTGCCAGTGGCTCACCCTGCCTTACGGCACCAGGACACCTCCATGCGACGTGCCCTTACGGTCAAGAAACGGGTCGGCATCGCTGTCTGGAAGCTGGCCACTCCAGACAGCTACCGATCCGTAGGGCAGTAGTTTGGCGTGGGCAAGGCCACTGTTGGGGCTGTCCTCATGGAGGTAAGAGGACCTGGCTGGGGGGGAGCCCTCGGGGGGGAGCCCAGGGGTGGAGGGCCAGACACACAGTGCACACCCCTCACCGGTGCTCTCTCATGTCCTTCCCCTGCAGGTCGGCTGCGCAATCAATGCCCTGCTCCTCCACACGCTTGTGCGGCTTGGGGACCCGGATGCCGCCATCGCGGGGTTTGCCAGCCTGCGCTTCCCAAATTGCTTTGGGGCTCTGGATGGGACCCATATCCCCATCCATGCCCCAGAGCACAGCGGAGGACGCTTCCTCAATAGGAAGGGATACCATTCCGTGGTCCTCCAGGCCTTGGTGGACAGCCGGGGCTGCTTCCTGGACATTTATGTTGGCTGGCCTGGCAGCACCCACGACGCCTGGGTGTTCAGAAATTTGGGCCTGTGCCGCTGGCTGGAGGCGGGGACCTACATCCCCCAGTGGGAGAGCCCTGTTGGGGACACCACCATGCCCCTCTGCGTTGTCGCAGACGCGGCATACCCCCTCTGGCCCTGGCTCATGCACCCTTACATGGGCCATGTCACAGCCAGCCAGGAGCGGTTCAACACTTGCTTGAACCATGCGCGCCAGGTGGTCAAGCGCACTTTCGGCCGCCTCTAAGGGCGCTTGAGGTGTTTCCTCACCCTCCTGGATGCAGGCCTCACCAACATCCCCCAGGTTGTGGGCACATGCAGCGCACTCCACAACCTGGTGGAGAGCAAGGGAGAGGCCTTCTTCCAGGGCTGGGCTGTGGAGGCTGGCAGGGCCGACGTCCAGCCACCCGCTGCCCCCGGTCGCCAGGTCGACCCTGAGGGGATCCAGGTCCGGGAGGCCCTGTGGGCCCATTTTGACCAGGCTGTGGGGTGAACGCTGGCAGGGCCAGCTGCTGGTGAGTCACCCACTGCACCCCCACTCCATCCTCCACAACACTCCCTGCCCCCACGCCCACACCACAGAGCACCTGAGAGCACACACCCCCACACTTTTCTTTGAAATAAATGAAAATGTTGTTTCAAACAAAACAGTGCAACCTTATTATTAACCGAAGAAAAGGGGGGAACTATGTACATGGGAGCGCAGCTACTAAAACAGGGGTCCAACAAAAACTATTTACAAATAGGGGAGTTTGTACAAAGGGGGGGGGCAGCAACATCCTTGGCCCCGCACCCTAATGTCCAGCGCCCGGTGTTGGGGGGCACGACCCACCTCTTGGCCGGAGCCCTGGTCGAGGCTGGGTGGGGGCCAGGAGAACCGGCAAATACGTCCGGCTGGTGTCCGCAGTCCCATGGTCCCCCTTGGCGGCAGGCCCCAGGGTGGTAGATGGTGGAGGGACGGCAGGTGGAGCGGCAGGTGGCACGGCGGGCAGAGTGGTGGGCGGCGCAGTGGGGGGGCCAGGTGCTGCGCAGTGCGGTCGAAAGTGCACATGAAGGCCCCCAAGCCTCCTGGCACCAGGCCAGTGCTCGCTCCTGGAGCTCTAGCCGCCGCTCCTCCACCTGCAGGCGCCGCTCTGACACCTCCAGCTGACGGCGGAGGGTCACGAGCAGCTGGGGGTCCGTGGCCGTCCGCGGGTGGCTTCTCCATCAGCCTCGTCCTGGGGCTGGTCGGTGCTCTGCTGAGGGGCTGGCCTGCTGGGATGGCCCCAGTGGGCTCCCCGGGACCACGGACACCTCGCCGGTACTCTCCAGACCCTCCTGATGGTGCAGCTGTGGAACACAGGGGAAACGAGTGGAGACAGCCGTTAGTGTGGGCCCTGACCCGTGGCCCTTGTCCCCCCACCCCTCTGCTGCTGTCCCCCCTTCCCCGTCCCCCGGAAATGATGATGATGATGATGATGGGTGTCCCCCCACCCAACGGGGGACCCTAGGTTCCACTCCCCCCATCCCCAGGGATGGGGCATGGCGCTGTCCTGCTGGGGGGCAGGGGCTGATTCACTCTTCTGAGGGACATGCCACTGCTGTCCTTGGGGCCATGGTCATCTGGGCGTGTGGAGGGCCCTGGTCATGTTTCTTGTCCCCACCCATTAACCCCGGGGGTGCGCACCGGGGGGTACATACTTGACAGTCCGCTCCCACGTTTGGGGGACACCCATTGGGCGGATGCCCTGCTGGAGCTGTGGGATGGGAAGGCGATGCAGAGCCCCCCGTCGCTGGAGGACTCCCCCTCTTCCTCCTCTGGTGTCCCAGAGGTGGGCTCCTGGGGGGGCCCCTGGGGTGCAGGGCTTGTCTCCGGGGCGGACTCTGTCTCCAGGGCCTGCTGGGGCTCGTTGGCCGAGGTGTCAAGAGTGGCCGGGAGGGAGGAGGTGTGCCGGGGGCCCAGGATGGCCCTGAGCTCCCTGTAAAAGGGGCAAGTGGCGGGGGTGGCCCCAGATCGGCTGGCCGCATCCCAGGCCCGGGCGTAACCCTGCCACAGCTCCTTTACCTTACTCCTGACGTGGTCAGGAGTGCGGGCAGGGTGACCCCGGGCAGCCAGGCCCTTGGCCAGCTGAGCAAACGCATCCGTGTTCTGCCTCTTGCTCCCTATTACCTGGAGCACCTCCTCCTCACCCCAGAGCCCCAGCAGGTCCCGGATCTCCCCTCCATCCAGGAGGGGCCCCGCTGCCTCTTCCCTGGCTGCCTGCCAGCCTGAGAGCCCTGGCTCCCCTTGGGGGGGGTGCCCTGGGGGTGCTTGGGGGGCTGGCTGGCTGCCATGGGGTGCAGGATGGTGGCTTGGGGCTGCAGAGAGATGTGCAGGCTGGGCACATGGTAGTGCTGCTGCCTGCATGAGCTCTCAGCTTCCTGCACAGGAAATAAGGGGGCGGGGAGCTTATAAGGGGCTGCTGCATGCGGCGACCATAGAGCTCAGGGGCTGGAGAGAGTGTCTGTCAACCCCTCAGCTGATGGCTGCCATGGCGGACCCCGCTATTTCGATGTTGCGGGACGCGGATCACCTACATGTGCCCTACTTCGAAGTTCAGCGTCGAAGTAGGGCACTATTCCCATCTCCTGTTGGGGATAGCGACTTCGACGTCTCGCCGCCTTACGTCGATTTCAACTTCAAAATAGCGCTCGGCACGTGTAGACGCAGCGGGCGCTATTTCGAAGTTGGCGCAGCTACTTCGAAGTGGCCGGCTTGTGTAGACGTGGCTAGAGATATGTATGTGTTGCTCTCTAGTACCACATACAGCAAATATATGTTCCAAGTTTCATTAGGTGTCACAGATGCAAGTAAGGGACCCCTGCTGGTCACTGACTTGGACTGCTGCGGAGGGAATGCAAGCCTTGGTTTCTATGGATCCGTGGCCTGTGTGGTATCTAACATTGCCCAAGTATCAGTCTCTTAAGCCTACGCTCTGAGATTGCATTGATCAAGTCTGAAAACTGGAACCTGCTTTCCAGTTGCCTAGCCTCTCTGAGGACTGTTCTGTCTATTAAGGCTTGCTTGTACTTAATCCCACTCAGAAGGCATGAAATTTCCAGCTTGCAGTACAGCTAGATCAGGGGCATGGAGTAGTTGTGAAGCATTTAGACTGTTTAAAATGTGTGAACTAGTAAATTTGTTGTCTTATGCTTTAAACGTGGAAAGCCAAAGAGTATTCATGTCCTACAAAACTGTAAATGTTACGTACACACACATCCCTTTTTAATCATATCTTTCCCTTGGAAATCCTTGGGGATTATTTGTACCCTGGGGGCAGGTGCGGTGTCCCCTCCTCATGCATGCTATTGTTTGATGGGTGGCAAGTATCGGAGGGGTAGCCGTGTTAGTCTGGATCTGTAACAGCAACGAAGGGTCCTGTGGCACTTTATAGACTAACAGAAAAGTTTTGAGCATGAGCTTTCGTGAGCACAGACTGAAGTGAGTCTGTGCTCACGAAAGCTCATGCTCAAAACTTTTCTGTTAGTCTGTAAGGTGCCACAGGACCCTTCCTTGCTGTTTGATGGGTGGGTCTCTCTGTCTCTCTCTCTCGGAGCCCTTTGTCCAGCTTCAGGGGTGTGATCTCACTAGTCTGGTTTCCTCCTACTCCTGTGCAGATTGTTTAAAAACAAACAAACAAAAAGCCCACCACCTGGTAACCTGCTGTTTTTTTGTTTTGTTTTGTTCTGTTCCTGAAAATGTCCACCGCTCCTGCCTTCAGAGGAATTGGCTAAACTTTGCTTCTTAGGTAGCAGCTCACCCATCGGCTCAGTATTTGTGCTTGAATAGAATCATCGTCTGAAGCCCCTTTTTATTTATCTGTCTGGGGCATACCTATAGGCACTCATGATCCCAGTTTTTTTTTTTTCATAAAACAGTAGTGACACTGGCAGACCAGGTGCTCGTGTCACTGAACACTGACAAATTCTTAGCTGGAAATCAGCCCGGCTGACTTGTTTGTTGGTATTGATAATATGGGTATTGCACTTAGAGATGCATATAGTGGCTGGATTTTATGAAATCCTTGTGAATTGCTGCATGCATTAATTTTACTTATCTGCAGAACATGTTATAAGGTAATAAGTAAGTGTTTGCTTTGTAACTATAAAAGTGGTTGCTATGACACTGGAAACTCCCCCAGCCAAGAGAGAATCATTAAGTGTGAAATGCTAGTTTAACAGAAGAGGTGCCATCATCTGTCCAATAATAGAAGATTCACAAACACCAGACGAAACATTCATGGAACATCAGACTCTGTTGATTGCTTCCCCCACATCCATTGGGATGGGATGGATACATCTAGTCATCCCATCATGATTTGAACTCTGGGAGAAAGGAATAAAAAATCCCTGACTTGGAGAACCTGTATAAATATACTTTTTAAAATTTGGAGAGGGTAATATTTTTTAAGTATAATCAGGGGAACCTCAAGCTGTTTAGCCTGGGGCGTCCATAAAAGTCAACTAGAGCTTGCATAGGATAGCAATTTCTATTACCGTTTGAAATCTAAAACTATAACTCATGTATCTGTGTATGTGTTTTCTCTACTTGTAAATAACTTCAGTTTGCTTAGTTAGTAAACAGTTAAATTATTGTAGGATTGGCTACATGTGTTGTCTTAGGTGTGGGATCTAGTGTGCAACTGATGTGGGGTAAGTGACAGGTTCTTTGGAACAGGGTTACCTGAATATTGTTTTAATTTTGTGGTAAATTTTCCCTTACAACAAAAAGTAATTTTGTGGTGGCAAGGCAGACTACCCAAGGGGACTGTCTCCAATGCCATGGCTAGTCTGCTATAGTGCTCAACTGTGTTCATGCTTGTTACTTGGTGAAATCTAACTATAGTACTCTCAGCTGATTTGTGGTTTGTGTTCTGTTTCTTGACCAGCTGCCCTGAGGCTGGCAATTGTGGCTGTGGGCTTCTCCAAATAGCTTGATAACACACTGATAATATAAATCAGAATTTATAACTTTACAGATGGAACTGCCATTCATCATGCAGGTGGGGTAATAAATGGATTGTTTCTATGTTTAAGAAAGTGTGTATGTTCCTAGAATCTGATTTGCTTGAGTGCGTGAAGGATGGCTTTTGAATGCTTGGAGTGCTGAAAGCCTCCAAGCCCTAGTGCCTATCAGAGAACAAATCTGAAATTTCTATTTAAAAATAGAGGCCATTTACCAGATTTGGAGTCAAGGCTGTGTTAATGCTAGAAAGGAGTCTGGTTGGGGATCTGAAGGGAGGCTCCATACTGGGGAAGATTAATGTCCACTGTGGCCTATATTTGATGACTAGCGTCTTGCCCTGTGGATTGGGCAATCAGCCCCTGATAAAACCCTTACAATAGAGATACTTGCGGTATATTGATTTAAGTGAGGAGGCAACTTTGACAGTGTAGATACTAATGTCTGATTGATAAACTCTGCCGTTTAATATACAGCTTTTCATATGGCAGTTTCATATGGCAGTGTCCAAGATAAAATTCAGGTAACTGTTAAAGTGAAATTATTCCATGCTGGGGAAGAGGAGCTGCAAACTGTAGTGTTCTTAACTGTGTGAATGTGTTTTCAGTTGTGTATTTCATTCACATTAAAATAGTCGAATTTGTGAGTTTTTTGTTACTGTCTTTAGGGAAGAAAAAAAAAATCATTTAGCTCATCACAGCACTTCTCTAACCCTATAATGAGAGCACTAGAAACCCTTCATTTTTACTGATTGACTTTCAAGATTTTTTGACCAACAGAGGATATAAAGGTTAACTAACCTACGCTATAGGGTTGTGCCACAGCTGTTCGCATACTTCAACATTTATTGAAAAAGTATAAAACAAACAAGCAGTCATGTAGCACCTTAAAGACTAACCAAAATAATTTATTAGGTGATGAGCTTTTGTGGGGCAGACCTACTTCTTCAGATCTGGAGATACACCATTTCCAGTACAGCACTGATGGTTTTATAACATAGAGATTAAAAAACAATTAAAATGAAAGCTGACAAATCAGATACATAGGATTGAAGGAGGATGGGAGGATTAAAAACTGGGGAAGAGGGGAGTAAAATACTAAGGCTGGGTCTACACTTGCCCCCAACTTCAAAGGGGGCATGGTAATCAGGGCAACGGGAGATTACTAATGAAGTGCTGTGGTGAATATGCAGCATTTTGTTTGGCTAATTCTCCCCCACGGCAACTTCGAAGCATTAAACTTTGAAGTTCCAGCATGCGTGTAGCCATGGGCATTTTGAAGTGGCTGCCCTGGTTTGAATTGCCTTTACTCCTCAAGTAAAGCTTAGGAATGAAGCTGAACATCTCAGAAATGTGTGTATTCATGTGAGACGTGGATGTGAGACATGGCTGATAACAAAACATTTGAAGAGAAGGATATTGGCGTTCAAGAGGAGCTGTTATAGAAAGATTGTGAGAATAGGATGGGTGCAGAAAGTCACCAAGGAAGAATTATATAGGAAGATACAGCCAAAAGAGTACTGAATGCAGAAGGTTATGCAATGGAAGTTACTGCCATTTGGGCATATCTGCAGAATAAATGACGAACAAAAAATCAAGACCCAGGTATTTGGCTTAATGGACGGTTCGAACAGGAGCAGCAGACCCCACAGAGAATGAGTAGATGATACAGGAGAATGGCGCAGAGCTAGACTACAGAACTAAACCACCCCACACTGGACAGGGAAAGATGGCAAGGAATGGCGAGGGAGGCATCGAACATCAATAGGTGCTAAGCCCATGGTGATTGATGATGATGATAGAATGAGAGAGCTGCGCAAGTTTACTTAAAAATCTTTTCCCCACACATTCTCCTTTTCTAAACCAAGTGAACGGGAAGCACTAGCATTAGTAAAACTAACCTGAGTATGTAATCAAATTCACTCTGAAGTCATTAGGTCACAGAATGCTCCCGGTAGTGGAGCCCTGCTTAAACATTCTCTTTGAATTCTAACAGACTATTTGATTGTTCTAGTTTACACGTTTTCATGCTCTACTATCATGAAGGAGAGAATCTAAGGTTACTCTATACCACCATTTACAAAAAGTATTTAAAGTCTATTGCTAAGCATTTGAACCTGTTAAATTGGGTTTTTATATATAATACTTTATTTCCGTGAAATACTTTGTTCTTTTGCATGCTTTCTGTTTTTAGTCTTACATTGAATTTTACATAAAGGATATTTTAATAACAAACCTACCTTTTCCCTATTTTGACCCAATGCCAGTGGTGAGTAATGCAAGCAACCTGTCAAGATAAGCCAATGGCTGACCACAAGACAGATTGTTTATATTGAGTGTTTGAAAGCACACCCATCCTCTGCCTCAGCTCCGAGTGGCTATGGTTTGCTGTCCCCAGCCTATGGGAGCTCTGGGGGTCTGTATGTGTGGATGCGCAACATAAAGAAACTGTCTTGTGGCCTGTCAGAGGTTTACCCTGATGGGCCACAGGTTGTCCACCCTGTATTATACGGTGTTGCTAACCCTGCCATCTTAAAAATCAAGATTTGGTGAATATAAAAAATGAATAGCAATTTTTTCAAACATAAACATATATATAAAAATACACAGTTTACAAACCTCATTATTGTCTTATTTAATTTCGAACAGGTCAGGGCTCTTTACAAAAAATATTATTGCATCTGAAAATACTTCACCAAACACTTCAAAAAATCCCACTTTTCTGTCTTCACTATGTGGCTGTGCATCTCAAGTTTAAGGTTATGATGATAATTATTGGAATAACAACATATGCTGGAGTGCTGAACATTCAGCAATTTCTGGTAGCTGTTGGCAAGGTTTCAGCCTGCTATGAGCTGGAACTTTTGTTGCATGTGAAGTAGATAAGACACTGCACATTCTAGACTGGAAAAGGGTTTCGTTCCTCTGCATTAGGAAAACAAGTACACACCATGCTTGCCTGATTATAAGAGAGAATCAGAAGCGTAACAATCCATGCCAATTTTTCATGTGTTCCCATTTTGTTAAGATCCAGGATTTGTTCCTGCTTCTCCAACTCATCCAGTTTTGTTACCCTGACTGTAAATGAGACAATTCAGAATCGACTTGATACTGGTTCCACTCTCATTGGTCTTTTTTTTAGTTTCTGCCCTGAGATTTCATTGCAGATGGAAAGAATGTCAGTAGGTTAAGAATTGTATCATCATCAGCCTCATCATCTAGTTTTTGGGTAGGCATAGCAGTATCAACACCTGAACAATGTGGTCTCACTAGTAATTTTTTCATTAATTTCTGGATAGCTGCAGAATAAAACTTTGAGCCCAGGACAGAACTTCTCAAGCGTAGCCTTGTCTAAACCTGTATTAGCCGCAAAATTTAGTTTTAATGGCAACAGAAAACTACTTGCTTTCTTTGAGTCATCATATCTCGGAAGTCTATCGGGATTATATTATTGGCACTTCCTAACACATCCAATTTTACAAACTGATTGAGCAATTTTTTTAGCAGTGTAATGCTTTCTTCCCAGTGGTTGGCAACTCTTGCATCCTCATTTTGGAAAAAAAGAAAAAAGAATGGGCTAAGCGTCCAAAGGACATGTTCCAAGACAAGAAAATAAAGATGCATTTTCTCATCTTGCTTGTAGGTGTAAATTCATTGAATTTTGCCAGATTGTTCTGTTTCTTTATTGCTTCCAAACCAGGCTTTGAGTGGCTCCCACTGGTAATTACATCTTGCTACTGCTGCATGGAGACTGTGCCACCCTGTTCCACCTGGTTTTACTGATGATCATCTGAATCATACAAGTGCTGATATTTCTTGCACTCCTCTTTTTGTTTTGTGCTGCCATTAAAATAATAGTCTACTAGCAGATCTCTTGATTTTGACACTGCTTTAACAACATCTTTCACTGACCAGTGGATCTTAACAAAACTCACTGATTCACCACTATTACACAACTTCGAAGGGTAGGAAGGAGAGCGCTTGACTTTCCCAGATTGTAAATCATTTTGGACTTCAGGCAGGCAATAAGTGTCCAGATTTTTATTATGAGGCTGTAATGCAGGTGTGTCCAACCCACGGGCCGCATGCAGCCCTGGACAGTCAGTAATGCGGCCCCACAAGATCGTAAACTTTTAACATTATTATGTGATTTATATACATTAACTATATTATATGTTTTATATGCGGCCCAAGACAATTCCTCTTCACTCAACGCGGCCCAGGCAAGCCAAAAGGTTGGACACCCATGCTGTCATATGTATGCTCAGATAAGATTTAGTTGCCGGGGCAGCAAGAGTAAGGCTGCAAATCCCTAGAGATAAAAACCTTCGCATTCAGTAAGTTTAGATGACTACAGGGTTAAAATGCAGCTGCAGCAGGTGCTTTCTGGGTCACAGTGGTGCCTAAAAATGGGAAATAGGTGCACAAACACATATCTGGATTGGTCGTCTTGTCTCCAATGATTTTTGTTAATAAAAAAGTCAAATATCTTAAAGCGGTCGACCAACCTTTAATTTTTAAGTAAGTTGTACCTGTAAATCACAGTGAGATCAATAATTAAATGGCCAAGTATGTTGTCCAGTTATTTAGATATTGACTGTGTTCCTCTTTATGAGCTACTGCTTTGAAAAGGCTTGTATTTGTTTATGGAGATGCTTGCTTTATACATCTCATTTTCATTAGCTTCAAATTTTGGCTTATACAGGTCTCCAGATTAGCTGATGTTTTGGTGAAATGTGGTGTGAAGAAGGGAGATTGTGTTGTCATCTACATGCCCATGATTCCACAGACAATGTATACTATGCTGGCGTGTGCAAGAATAGGAGCCATACATAGCCTCATTTTTGGTGGATTTGCCTCAAAAGAACTTTCTAGCCGCATTGACCACGCAAAGGTAACAAACATTTAGAAAAAAGAAACAAAGCCTGTTGTGAGTTATAGAAAATAATTGATTGCAGGTGAATTGCTTTCCCCCACTCCCAGTGATTGTTATATTTTCCTTTATGTGGCAAACTGCTCTCTTTTAACAGGATACAGAGAGTGCCTTATGCAGAGCGTTGTATTTTTTTTATAGCAAATACAGAGTTTAACTCTTTGACCTTTTAAAAATATGACCTTTTTATCATGCTGCTCTCTATGCTTAAAGCAAGTAACCTCCTGTGTGGCAAATATCCTCCACTCCGAAAGCTCTGCTTGAAACACACTTTTCACCCAGCCTTCTCTTGATTGTCTAAGATTTAGCAAATTGCCAACTTTGTACCTTTCCCTTTTATTTGTTTTGCATCTGTCCATATTGTGTTGAGTTAATCAGATGCAGGTTATGTTAAATTATACTGTGTGGCTATAAAGTATTGTTCTTATGTGACACGATACTGTAAGTAATACATTTGTATACATAATACTTTGTACTATTACATTTAATAGCAAATACTGTTTGTATTAGAAACAGTGGTGCATGAAATGTTTTTTATTTTAATCATTTGTTTTGTTGGAATAACAGCTGGAAAAGAGAGG
This sequence comes from Carettochelys insculpta, assembly GCF_033958435.1. Lineage (NCBI taxonomy): Eukaryota > Metazoa > Chordata > Testudines > Carettochelyidae > Carettochelys > Carettochelys insculpta. The sequence goes on along the minus strand of NC_134137.1, from coordinate 303,340,442 downwards.
TGAAAATAACAATTTATTTAAATTTTATTTCTGCTTTTTCAGCAAGCTAGATGAATAAATTTTAAGTCTCAGATGCTAAACTGATTGGGACATAGTGAAAAGAACCAAATAGGAGTGCAAAATGTTAAGGTAAATTGGTATAATAGCACAGAGCAAGTATTTTTCATTAGCACAATATTTTGAAAATATTAGCTAATTAAATCTAATTGGCCTTCTTTCAGGAACAGAAAGAAAACCACATATAATATTCCATATTTTACAGATCAGAACATGGAGAGGGAAGTTAAGTGATTTATCCAAGGCCACACAGCAAGTCTGTGGCAAGTCAGGCATAGCACTAGGAGCTGCATGCTCTGGGTTCCAGGCTAAATTATGCCATCCTTTGCTTTAAATTTAAAAGACAAATCTAATTGAAATGTTTCATTCTGATAATGAATTCTACTCTAGGTAGACTCATTGTGGAACAACCTGATGTGTAATGAAAAGAAAGGGTTAGACAAGAAATGAGCAACATTGATACTCAAATTTCAAGATGTCTGCAAATTTCAGATCTCTGTACATTTTTTTTCAAAAGTTTACTGCCAATTGTATTAAGAGTATTTTAAAGCACATGTACTTACATAATTGTCCAGATGCCACTCTGCTGAGCTAAAAGTTAATAAGATTATCTTTAGCAATTGTCCTAGTTCAGGGGTCAGTAATCTGCAGCTCTGGAGCCGCATGCAACTCTTTTAGGAGCCATTTGTGGCTCTGGACACTGACTCCTCTGTGGCTCCGGAACCTGGAAAGGCTACACACTACTGCCACTGGAACAATAGCTCATATCTCCAGACTGGCCACTGCTCGACTTTCCCTCCTCCTCCTCCTCTCATGTTTGACCTGGCCAGAGGGCAGCAGGGGGCGGGGCTGCCTGGCACTCAACTCATCCTCCTGCTTCTCTCACATCTGGGCAGGGTAACGGGGTTGGGCGTCTTGGCCCTATTGCTGCGCCTGTGTGTTTCGGTGCAACTTTCCCTGTGGGGTCTGGATCCCATCTGGGCTAGAGCAGAGCGAGGTGTGGCAGGCTGTCATGAGCAGGGTCCCACTCTGGACAGGTAAGGAGCAGTTTGGGTGTCTCTTCCCCCTCCCTTTGTTTTAAAATGGGGGTTCTCAAATGTTTTTGGTTCACATCTGAAAAGAAATTTTTTCGTGGACCACCAGCTACGCTGCATTTGTGAAAAGGTAACATCTCTTTGGCAGACATCAGTTGCTGATGTGGAAAAATGATATGAGGAATGTGTTTAATATATTTTATTCCTCTTTGAATGTGATTTAGTAACTGGAAATCAAGGAGAGATGGGTAAATGCTGTAATGGGATGCAATAAGGAAGTTAGAAACTAAGGGAAAATTAATAACATGTTTCAAAGAGAGACATTTTATAATAAAATAGAAATGTAAGATCATGAGCTGTTATTTCTGTACAAATGCAAAGAGCACCCACTGTAAATGAGGTTACTGTGCTATATGCTCCTAAATTGATCCCTTTTGGGTTCCTGGTTAATTTCTGGTACTCATTGCCACTAGATAGAACGGACTGATCATGGAGCTTACTGGGACTCAGAAAAAGGTTACATATTTACATGGATTACATTACAAATTATTGTGTTTGTGCTGTTTTTAAAATAGGGGCTATGAAAAGTATGGTTTGATGTTATTTTTTAAGTAACTGTCTCATATTCATGTGCATTGAGGCTTTTGAAGTATTGATTTTGTAACCAAATTGAAAACATGTTTCTTCTCAGTATTTGGTTTCAGACCCCTGCCCTAGTTAGTACTATAATTTGTGTATATTGAACACTGAGGTACCAAACCTGATGTTGGTATGGTATGCTAGAAAGAGTTAAGTCTTTGGAACAGAGATCAATTTGTGAGAAATTCTTTTGGAAGAAAGGTCACAATTTAAATCTTGTAAAAAGACTCCAAATGTATGTAATAAAACAAACTTTCTTTTGTTTATATAGAACAGTACAGATCCAATCCCAGTTTGGCCTTAATTTGTCTTGAATTATAAACAGCTCTGGGAATACTGCATAGACCTACAGTTGATGGTTATTAGTCTTGTCAGGTATTGACTGTGCTGTAGACATAAGTGAATTGAGATGAAAAGATACAGAGTGGGTGTATAGGCATTTCTTGTAGCCTCATTTCAGTTGAAGTGGAGAATATATATATATATATTCACTATTCTGAAATAAAAGATAGCCTTTTCTGATATTAGATCTAAACACACATTTGCTTAGACATCTTATTTTAATACTTTTAAAAATGTAAGAGGAACACTGCAAGGATACTTCAAATGTAACGTAGTTGGTTGCTCATCTTAGAGATGCTGTGCTTTAAGTCACTCAAGCCTGTTGTGGTTTTTCTGCATTGCAGTTAAACACCCATGGCTGGTACCTCTCGGCTGAGTCAGGGCAAAGGGTCTCTTTAACTGACAGTATAAACCAGGGATCACAAATCTTTCCAAGGCAGAGTGACGAAATTAGTCCTTTTGGCCTCTAGTTGCCAGTGATGCTTTTTAGAGTCACTAATAGTTGTACTTACAACAGCTTCATTAATAAATAGATTAAGGTGCAGAGCTTTACCATTTAGGTTGTGGTTGGTAGCATTAGCTGGTCTTTTGTTAATCAGCAGATGGCATGGTTTTGAGCAAGTTCTTGGCTGCGTGGGGGAGAAAGGGTAGGACCGAGCTCCTGCCTCATGTGCTAATGAAAATCGACAAATGTGCCAGTGTTGGCACCTATGCAGGGGGTTGCTCACCGGTGGTATAAACATTCAGGTACAGGATTTCATTTCCAACCTATATTTAGCATGAAATGGGATCTTCATTGTGTCTCGGAGAAGTGTCTTCCAAAAATGGGTTGGTGTCACCGGATAAATACCAGACAGAACAGGGGATGGGGTGGGGGAAAGCACTTGAACAAAACAGCTGTTCCAAAATAATCATCTTTCCTGTCACAGCTGTGAGAGACAGGAGCTGGGTTCCAGTAGAGAGCAGATCCCTGGGACTGAATGTTTGCAGTCAGGGCCTGAAGCAGAGCTTGTCTCCAGGCAGCCTTATCAGCACAACTGGGCTACAGCAGAGTGCCTGAATGGCAACGTTCCCCGAGTGCCTGGAGGGGCCAGTTGGCCAGTTTTCAGCCCAGCAGCAGTTTGTTGGCTGGTCAGTGCTCATGTTCCGCTCATGTTCCGCGACCGCTTCCATATTGTCTTCCTGTCTTGAGCTCAGCCTTGCCTTGGTCCTGCCACTACTTTGAATGTCTCCTGTTCTACTTCCCTGCTTCATCCAGTTCCTGACCTCCAGTTTGACCCTTGGCTTCAGCTTCTGCCTCTGAATCTACTCCTAGGATTTAACACTTGGTCCTCACGCTTGACTACTAAGCCTGAGACATTTTCTAACCACTAGCCTACACTGCCCTCCTGCTGGTTATCTGAGGCTGATACACAGAGCTATCAGCAGAGGGGAGCTGCCACTACTTTCCTCCCTGTCCACTGAGCTGCTTGGCTAAATCACAGGGGGATTGGAGCAACATGTTCTTGACCCAGGGGCAAGAAGAGGCTCTGTCAGGCAGGTGAAGTGGAAGGGATTCTGTGTCCTGGGGATTCTCTCCAGATGGTGCTGCATTCCTGGGCCTACCTACTCACAGGGACTATTACAGGAAAAGGGAGTGCCTGGGCACTTAAGAAGAAGGGGAGGAAATTTCTAGACCTAGCTATTCACAGTAGGGTCTAGGGATTAAACTGAACAAATGGAAGTACTTCTTCACATAACACAAACAACTGTGGAACTTTTGTTTCCAGGGTATATTGTGAAGCCCAAAACTATAATAAGATTGAGAAAAGCATTAGATAAGTTTATGGAGGTTAGGTACATCAATGGCTATTGACCATGAATGGTCATGGTTGCAACCTCATAACTCTGGATATCCCTAGACTCTGACTGCTAGAAGCTAGAAGTGGATGATAGGATGGAACATAGATGAGTGCCTTTGCTGTTCATTTCCTCTCAAGCATCTGGCATTGGTCCTTGTTAGAAGATAGGATACTGGACGGTGACAGGAAGGCAGATGCTTTACATTCCTGGGGGAACTAATGCATAGGGGGGCCAGTACTTATAAGTATGGTTGATTGTTGCCTATGGCTTATATGTGCAGCAGATGGCTATCTTGGTAGGCTTCCTGCCTGTCTCTCCATATTCAGTGCTAGTGGTCACCACTAGCTGTTTTAAACTTCTCTGTGCAGGCAGGCTGAGGAGCATGTGTTGGAGCTATGTCCAGGAATTCAAATAGTTATAAAATCAGACTAGAAACTGTGAAAAATAAAAATACTGGATTTTTGAAAATCCAGTAATTTTTCAGACTTTTTGGTGGAAGAAAAAAAAATGAAGGTCCCATTTTATTCTGAACAAGATATTATCCTGGCATACAGATTCATCTATTAATGGGTACTCCCAGTTGTTATGAAATGATTGGTTCATTTGTGGTGTTAGGCACTAAGAGCAGCATGGCACTTAAGAGAGATGATTAAGTGAAAATAAATGCAGCCCCGTCTTATGTTTAAAACACCATTTATTTTTGTAACATTAACTCTTTTAATTCTGTACAGTAATATTTCAGAAATAAACATTTGTTCTCTTCCATCCGGGAGACAGACAAGTGTCTTTGGTAACAGCACATCTTAAAGACTTTGGTTTTCTTCTTGTCATTAATTTCCGTTTCCTAGGAATCACATCTATATGTTATAGAAAAAATAAAGTTTTTTTTTTAAATTTTTTCATATCAACTTATGGATGTGAATCCTGGGAAACTAGTGTTTTGACATGAAGAAAACTGAAGACTTTGATAATGGCAGAACAGATGCTGGTTTTCAATCTTTTTCATGTGATCTATCTGAGAGCAGATATGGATGATTAAAGCACTGGTATCTGCTGATTCCCTGTCTGCATGCTGCTGTGTGTGTAATATATATTACAAATGCATATGCAGCAACACATTGCCCACATTTAAAAAAAATAGATCAAATATCAGCCTGTAAGTAAGCTTAAAGGGTATGAAATTTTGAACATTTGCCTTTTTTGTAAGACAGTTGATCTTACTCAATCTTAAGTCTTGATTATCTGTGAAAGTCCAGCTGCAAGTTGCCAAGCAGGAAGGCAAGATGGATTGCACTCACAAGCAGGGATGTGTGTGGCCCATGCTGAAGGCAGTGAACAGGGATTTCAGTGGGGAGAGGATTCTTTGGGCAAGTAGATGATCTTGGGTTGTGGCAGCTGTGGTGTAGAGGAGGGAGACTAGGAGTTCATGGAGAGGGAAAAGGAGGAAGGGGGTGTGGAATCTGGATCTGGGATAGGGAGATATGTGTCTCTTTGTGAACAGTTCCCTATATAGCACTGCTGTTTTTGCTATATTGCTCACTGAGGCAGGACTGCAAAAACTCTTAGGGCTTGTCTACGCTTGCCCCCAACTTTGAAGGGGGCATGTTGATCAGGGTGATGGGAGATTGCTAATGAAGTGCTGCAGTGAATATGCAGCACTTCATTAGGCTACTTCTCCCGTGCGGCATCTTCGAAGTGTCAAACTTCGAAGTGCCAGCATTCATGAAGCCACAGGCATGTCGAAGTGCCTTTACTCTCCAAAATTTTGACAAATAATGAATGGACATAGAAGAGACATCAGAAAACTCCAAATACACAGACCTGTCACCCAGCACTTTAATGGACTGGGCCATTCTGTTAAAGATATGAAACTTTGGCTGTGTCTACATTACAAAGAAATTTCGAAAGGGGGAACATCAAAAAAGAAAATCGAAATAAGGGATTTCGAAATAGCACAGCTACACACACAAAACGGATCACTGTACCGATCCGCTATTTCGAAAGAACACCCTTCATTTTTCAAAAGAAAGCGTCCACACTGGAAAATGGGCTATTTCGAAATAAACAGCTGGGAAACGTCATGCACAGGGTCACATGGCTGACAAGCCCTTCTGGGTCACACAGCCAGCAGTGCCCTTAAGGGGCCCCTCCCAAACACATCCACCCTGCACACACAGAGCCCAGCAGAGCAGTTCACAGCACTGCGTGGACTGTGCACCCAGAACCAAGAGGAGGATGGAGGAGCAGCAGCTGTCAGAGTCTGATGCTGGCACCGTCACTGGGACCCAGGCGGTCATCGCCATCCTGGGCTTGGTGGATGCCCTGGAGCCCACCCTCCCACCCTCATGTGTCCTGCAGGCCCTGCCAAGGGGGCAGCCACTGCGCCCCATCCCCCACGGCGCCTCTGGAGCCACCCCAGCAGTGGGGACTGGTGGGAGAGGCTGGTCCTGGGCCAGTGGGATGACGAAAGGTGGCTCGCCAATTTTAGAATGACGAGGCACACATTCATGGAGCTGTGTCAGTGGCTCTCACCCACCCTGCAGCACATGGACACCCGCGTTCCCAGTCAAAAAGCATGTGGGCATTGCCCTGTGGAAGCTGGCCACCCCAGACAACCATCGGTCAGTAGGGCACCAATTCGGGGTGGGCAAGGCCACCATGGGAGCCGTCCTCCTGGAGGTAAGTCAGACAAGGGCCCCACACCCTCCCTAGGAAGGGATGGGGGCCCCTGGGTGAGGGGCCTGCAGGGGCAGAGGGCCCCCGGGTGAGGGGCCCGTGGGGCAGGGTAGAGGGCCCACGGGTGAGGGGCCTGCAGGGGCAGGGGGTAGGGGGCCCATGGGTGAGGGGTCTGCAGGGAAAGGGGGGGCCCCCCGATGCGCAGGCCCACATGTCGATGCCTCCCTACAGGTGGTCCAGGCCATCAACCGCCTCCTCCTGCGGAGGGTCGTCCGCCTCAGCAACTTGGATGACGCCATGGCGGGATTCGCAGCTCTCGGATTCCCAAACCGCTTTGGCATGCTTGATGGCACGCACATTGCTATCCACGCCCCAGACCATAGAGCAGGACACTATATAAACCGCAAGGGGTACCACTTGGTGGTGCTCCAAGCGCTGGTAGGTGCCTGGGGCCGGTTTACTGACATCTGTGTTGGCTGGTCTGGTCGAGCCCATGATGCGCGGGTATTCCGCAACTCCTGGCTGGGGCAGCGCATGGAGGAGGGCACCTACATCCCTGCCCGGGAGCTCCCTGTGGGAGACACAACAATGCTACCCTGTATAGTGGCCGATGGGGTGTACCCATTAAAGCTGTGGCTGATGCGCCCCTACACTGGGCACACCGCCGCCAGCCATGATGTTTTTAACTCCTGCTTGAACCAGGCTCGCAACACTGTTGAGCGGGTCTTTGGACGCCTCAAGGGGCATTTCCGATGCCTCAATGTGCGGCTGGACGTGAGCCTGCGCTACGTCCCCGGCGTGGTTGTGGCCTGTTGCGTGCTGTACAATGTGGTGGAGGGCAAGCAGGAGCGCTACATGCCCGGGTGGGCTGCGGACAGCGGCCCTGGCTGTGAGCAGCCGCCCACAGCCCCGTGTCGCCAGGCACAGCGTGAAGGGGTTAGGGTCCGGGAAGCCCTCTGGGAGGCCTTTGAGCAGGAGCCATGCTGACCCCCACCTGGCACATGGCTCACACTCACCCTGCAGCATGGCCCCCCGCACACACACACACAGGACACTGGGCTGCACAAAAAGGTTTATTAACTGAGGACTAACTATGTAAATAAATGGCTGTTAAACAATGGTGTGCGGTCTTCCTACTGGGGCTAAATATGGGGGGAACAGGGGGAGAACTCGATACAATGGGGCACGGCCACGCCCCCATGGCCAGGGCCACAGGCATGGACAGGTGCAGGGGCCCTGTTGGGGCCAGGAGGAGGCTGGAAGGATGGGGAGGTAGGGTCGTTCAGGGGCTGAAGAACAGGGTGGGCTGGGTGAGGCGGGATGGGGTGGGCGCTGGGGGGGCCAGGAAGGGGATCCCTCTCCTGGCTGGCACTGGCAACCAGCCAGCTGGCCAGGGCAAGATGGGCGGATGGGCTGAGGGTGGGTGGGATGAGGGCAATGTGTTCAGGGGCAGCGGTGGGGGACAGGTGGGGGGCCGGCTGGGGGGCCAGCTGTCGGAAGGCTGCAACCACCTCAGACCAGACCTTACTCCGCCAGGCCCTGTCCTCCTTCCGCCAGGTCCTCTCCTCCCGCTCCATGAGCAGCCACTCCTGGAGCATGGCAGTCTGCTTCCAGATGGCTGCGGTGTAGGTCTCTGCCGCCTCCTGGTGGTTGTAGTGCCGCTGGCATCAGGCCCTCTGGGTCTGGGCAGGCGGCATCCGGGGCAATGGGGAGGAGGGCTCTCCGGCTGCGTCCGAGGGTGGCCCGGGTGTGGTCCGGCCCTCAGAGGATGATGCTGTGGAGACACAAGGGGAGAGTGGCCACCCATCAGTGCTGTCACCCAGGACTGGGGTCTCCACCTGCGCCATCCCCTGGCCATCCCCCGAGGTGGTGCCTCCCCTGCTGACCCCGCTTGGGGTTCCCGTGTGCCTGCCGGGACATCGTCTGTGGGGCAATTGCTGGCTGCGGCCTGGCCCCCACATCCATCCCTGGTCGGGCAGGCTAGGGTGCTGTCCATGGGTGCATTTGCTGGATGGTGCCGTGCTTGGGTCTGGGACGGGGCAGGGTACTGTGGGATAGGTCCCCCCACCCAGGCCACCCAATCCACCTGTCACCTACCTGGACCTCTGGAGAACAGGGCCGGGTACACCGGCCTCGAGGGCACCTGGCTGGAGGTCTTGGAGCTCACTGTGATGAGTAACGGGCCCCCTTCATTTGAGTTGCTCCCGGTCCCCGCAGATGTGGTCTGGCTGGAGGGTCCCGGCTGCTCCAGCGGGTCTATCTCCTGGTCGGGGTCTGGGTCGCCTGTGTCCACCTGCACCGACAGCTCTGGGGCATCCTTTGGGCCAAGGAGCTGTTGCAGGGCCCGGTAGCGTGGGCACCTCGGGCCAGCCCCGGCCCCTGATCGGCTGTGGGCATCCTTGGCCCGGCTGTAGGCCTGCCTGAGCTCCTTAACTTTGGAGTGGACCTGAGCAGCTGTGCACTCGGGGTGTCCCCGCTTCCGCAGCCCCAGGGACAGCTGCTCAAAGGCAGCTGCATTGCGGGGCCTCCCTGTGCTGTGGAGCAGCACCTCCTCCGTTCAGAGGCTGAGGAGGTCTTTCACCTCGGCCTCGGTCCAGGACGGGCCCCTCCTTCTCTGGCCCTGGCTCTCCTCCGGCGATCCCTCAGGCGGGGAAGAGGGGGCCTCCTGGGGTGTCCCAGAGTGTGGGGGGCTTGCCATCCCACTGATGGACTGGGTGGCACAGCCGTCTGGCTGCTGGAGCGTGTATAGGGCTGAGCTCGTGCTTCTCGAGCCCTAGGCACGCGCTCAGCTTCCTGCATGGGGTTTCCAGAGCCTTGTGGCTTTAAGGGGCTGGCCCACGGACCATAGAGTCCCGCCGGTGCTTGCTAGCGCGTCTCCTGCAATCTCTGGAGCTGCCGCGATGGCAGACCGGAGCGTCTACACATGCCCTATTTTGAAATTTTATTTCGAAAGGGGCCTCTCTTCCCAATCCCGGATGGGAAGAGCGATTTCGAAATTCTGACCTGTTTTCGCCGAAAACAATTTCGAAAGAGGCTGTTGAGCGCGTAGACGCTCTGCAGCCTCTTTCGAAATTGAGGCCCCTTTCAAAATTAATTTCGAAATAGAGTGCTAGTGTAGACACACCCTTCATGTTCTACTGAAAAGGGTCTTTAACAACCGTCTACAAAGGGAATGCTCAGAACTAACATTCATGTTCAAATTTGACACATTAACCTGTGGTTTAAACAGGAACAGCAATTACCTGACCTGTTACAAGAACTCTTTTTTACATACTTTGATATTTTATCTAACTCTTAACTTCCCCACCCCATATCCCCCACCGTCCCTCTGCTCTTCTAATTTGCCAACCTTGCTAACAATTTTTGGACTTCTGTGCTGTATATATTGAGTCTGTTCTGGTAAGGCTATGATTTGAAGAAGTGGGTCTGTCCCATGAAAGCTCATCACCTAATGAATTATTTTGTTAGTCTTTAAAGTGCTACATGACTGCTTTTTTGTTTTGGTAGAATACAGACTAACATGGCTATCTGTCTTTCACATCACCCTGATTACCATACTCCTTTCGAAGTTGGGGGCAAGTGTAGACCCAGACTTAAAGGAGAATAATAGTGATGTTGTAGAACTTTGCTCTGTCCTACTCTAACTCCACCATCATGTAGCACTGTCTGTTTCTACTATAGCCCATTTTCTGTCACACATCCTTTCCTTCTTCACCAGATCCTTGAATGTCCATCTCACCTCAACTCCAGAAAGGAAATCTGATGTCACGTGGCACCCCTTAAAAAGAAAGTTGAGCAAAATTAGTCCTGACTAGTCTACAAACATAACAATGGGAGACTGTAGTTGTTAGTATCATGATCAATTACAAATTCATTTATTCAAATATAGTAGCCTCCATATGACTTCAGTGAAGCTGAACTATATGGAAATATTGAAGTGTTCACATTCTTTAGTTGAGGTTATTCTGGTCAAAGAGAGATGAGATATGCTGAACTTATTTTTCTTTTTAAAAAAAGGACATTTAAATCTTTTAGAAATCTTTTTGAACTCAAACTATGTACTGAATTTTCTTTAGAAGCACATTTGGAGATCATTCACTGTAATATTCATATGTAAGAACGTTATTTAATTCCTATTCCAAATTTGAAGTCCAAGACTCAGCTGTAATCGGAGTGTTGGGGCCTCTGGTCCCATAATGAAATGTCTTGTAATATGTGCAATTAATAAATTAGCCTGGCTAGAATGTGAAATTGCACAATATAAACTTAAGATCATTCTTGTTGCACATGCAGCTTTGCAGAGAAGAGAAGATTTGTTCTCTTCTACATAAGATAAGCCTGTTTGATTTTTGTTTTGTGTAATAGAACTAATGCAGATTTTGTTCAGTTATGTTTTGAAGGGAGTGGCTAGGAAGTTATTTCAACAAATTGTGTATATTTTTTTAAAGTCAGAAGTGCGCTGATTTGAAATTGTACAATCTAATGTTCTCACTCCCAGTGTAAATCAAGAGAGTATCATCTGAAATATAGAAAGAAGGGAAACAGTACAATGTTCTACAAATTAAGGAAGTGTATGTGTTGTGTGTAAGTGATTTATTTCCTGGATAATTTATGACAGACATTTTTAATGTACAATGATCCCTTTACTTTAGCCCAAACTTGTTGTAACTGCAACTTTTGGGATAGAACCAGGAAGGAAAGTGGAATATATACCACTTCTAGAAAGAGCACTGGAGATGATACAGCACCAACCTGAGAAAGTCCTCATATACAGTCGACCTCATTTGGTAAGCCTATAATTGTTCTCACTTAACATTTTATGTGCCATCTTTGTGTCCTTTTTTCTGTTTTAATCAAATAAAATGTTTTGCTGTGCATTTTAATTAGTATTGTTCATGTTGTGGGATTTAAATAACTTTTAATTAGCTAGTAGAGCTTCTGTGTCTGAGAGATTAGGTCAGCTTGCTTTATTCAAGGTATCCATGTGGGAGACTGGATACTATATATCTTTTGAGTGTTCTTTTATTCTGGTTAAATTTCATTAAATATTTCCATGTTTCTTGGTGTACAGGGAACTGTTCCACGGGTCTCAGGTCGTGACCTTGATTGGGATGAAGAAATAGCAAAAGCCAAGCCTCATGACTGTGTTGCTGTTCATTCAGATCATCCACTATACATTCTTTATACATCAGGAACAACTGGCTTGCCGAAGGTAGGGTAATATCTGTACTATAAATACTCGTGACTAAAGTGCTTTCTGTTCCTTATGAGAGGGCATTTAATTACAGGTCTGAAAACGTTTGCCAAATTCTATGAACACAGTGAATAAGAGACATTATTAGAACTACTTTGGTCTCATTTGATCTCATTTTATTACTTTAAATCATAAAAGTTCATTGTCTTCCAGTAAATCCTATTCAGTGATCTGAATGTGAGTGCATAAAATAAACTGCATTCTAATCTGAATGTTTAATATAAATTTTTAGGAGAAGAGACATATTTTCTAATTATCTATCCATATTAGCAGTGTGAAATAAATGTTCTATAATCAGTGATTGCTTGCTCAGAAGTGTTTACTTCAGTGATGGGCAGCCAAGGCTATTGAATGGGCCACGTGAGTGGTGCTCCTTCATTAAAGCAGGCCATAAAATAGAAATTGGGCATGTGTACTAACTTCGGTCTCAGGAATAAGATTAAATACATTGCACTTGATTCTCCTTCTCTATCACACCTTTTCAAATATGGCAATCCATTACTAGTGGCAAATTAAGTTGCCCGCAAAAGTAACAGAAGTGGGGGCAGCGCACTGCTAGCACAGTGTTGTGTGCAGTCAGCGTGCACCTCACATGACGTGTCATTTCTCATGTTCCAGGGGGTGCTTGACTTCTCCTCTACTCCAGGCCCAGCTTTCACCTCCTTCCCTCAACCCACCCCCACCCCTTCCCTGCCTTCTCCCCACAACTGCCCCCCATCCCTTCTCCTCCCACTCATTCCCAGCATTCCCCCTCCCTCCCAGCACTTCCAAGTGTCATGAATCAGCTGTCCCCCTTCTCCCCCTCCCTTCTTTCCAGAACTTGAATATCACCAGTCCAGCTCTGTGAGGGAAGAGAAGGAGGAGAATCAGAGAAGGGAAATGAATTGGCTGATTCACAATGCTCCAGAGGTGCTGGGAGAGAGGGAAAAGAGTAGGCAATAAATGCAGGGCCTGCTGTGTACGAGAGGTGCATGGGGAGGGGACAGAAGGAATATGTATGAGCCACACATAGAACTCTAATGGGCTGCATGCAATCTGTGGGCCTTAGGTTGCCTACCATGTGTTTACTTCTGTGATCAATTGTTTTGTGGTGTTTTTTTTCATACTGAATAAAGGATGATCACATAATACTCCATGAATTTTAACTGAAATTGGGATGTAATGTTGAATTGTAACTCCATTTGGGAATAAAAAGACCATATGAAGATAGAAGTTGGAGTTGATAAGAGTAGAAAACTAAGGCGGCATATGCTTTGAAGATTTTAGCTGTACAAATTCAAATGATCAGTTGTATATCTTTAGAAGAATCCTGATATACTGAACATGCCTGGAAGTCTTTCTTGTGCTAGTTTATAGCTATATTAACCTTTTTCATTTGTTCATTTGTGTGTTATTTTAATCTACACTCCCATCCCCTAGCAATATTAATGGCAATATTACATTTTGTCTGCTCTCCTTCATTATTTTATGATTAAATGTCAAACCTGTTTCACCTTTGCCCCTTGGCTGATGTTACTCATGTCAGTCTAAAACTGTGCACTATTAAAGCACTAGCCCATAGGACTTGTTATAACTTTCTTACCGTCTGAAGCAGTACTCCCATTTAATCTCATATGATGCAGATTTAAGTACCTTCTCAATCAAACTAAAAAGCTTTACCCTCTCAAGGATTCATTGGAGAGCTGGGGATGGTGGTGGAAGCATCTAAAAAGACCATCTCAGTGGAAAGCACGTTCTATCTTTGTGGCAAATGGACACTTAATGTCATGACATTTAACACTAAACTCTTTCTGGTTTAGTGGATCTAGGGAATGGAAGATGGATGTGGGGAGATGTAGGTTAAGGGCATGACAGTGAAAAATCTGGATCTAGTGGCACCAGCTATGTTTTTCCATCCCTTTCACACACACCTCCCATCGGCACTGCAAAAATCTTCCTTATATCATACTAAGCTGGGAAGTGAGCTGTGAGGTGCTAGTGGCTGGGTGAGCTCAGTGGAATACATAATAAATGCTGTGGTAGGTAGAGGAAGATATTAGCGAGGAGAACCCAAGATAAATAGCTAAAAATGAAGTTTTACAAGAAGAAAACCAGATAAGATGGAAAAATGTGTGCAGAGAACAGAAAAGAAAATCTTAAAGATAGGGGCAAGGACTTGCATGAAGAGAGAGCCTGAGAGAAGGGGAGGGAATTCCCAGGTGCTTATTCATCTGGAGGTGAAATCCATTTATAAAGGCTAGGAATTCTGCTACTCTATGTTAGGAACTTTTCACAAACTAATAGCAATCCAGTTAATTAAAGCACAGGGGAATCAAGTGCATCTAATTGCTTTTGGAGAACTAGAATAAAGTACTTAGATCATGTAGCAAAGCTTTGTTGTGGGGTATTACAGCTAAGCTTACATAAGATAAACATAGATCCTGTGATCCCAACACTTAAAAATTTTTAGCAACTGCTGTGCTAACTGCATCTCAGAAGCAACTTCTAGATGTCAAAAAGTTTGGCCAATTCTCTTAACTTCCAGTTAGTGGAAAATTTCCAGTTCTTGAAATTTGATCTGCTTGAGACCAGAATAAAACATTTTCCCCAAAAAAATGTCGTGCAACACATACATTCCATTTAAAATTTTGCTTTGGAAACTTCAATACAGAATAAAATTGACTCCCCAGGGCCTTGCTTCCAGTGTATGAAATTGATCATGATTCTTCTTGTTTTTCTGCTGCCCTCTGTTGCATAGCACTGATAAAATAGTGGTCAGTTAGTCAATCTGTCAGTATATTTTTGTGAAACATTCTGGGCTCAGTGAGTCAGCATTTTCCATTGAAAACCTATATGGCTGGAAAATTTTCATTTGACTCTAGTTGTCAACATAATTGCCTTTGTAAGATGCTGTTGACATCAATATGTGTGTGCATATATACATATACCAGTTGAGCCTCTCTAATCTGGAACTCTCATCTGGCAACATTGATAATCCAGCATGATTTTAGTTAGCTGAACAGCCACTTATCATGGGTGTGGCAAAGTTTTTCATGGTCCCATAAAATTTGTTTACAGCCACCAGTCCTGTCTCTCAGTGTTCTGTTCTGTTATTTTGTTGTAATTTGCCCCTAAACGTCTTCTAAAAGCCCAATAAGCAGTGAAAGTGTTAGTTATGTGCTAGACTATATTGATCTCCATGGTCCGCCAAATTCTCTCATCTGGCACTGGCTCAGTCCCATGGGTGCTGGATTAGAGATGTTCAACCTGTATATGACATTCATAGCATAGTGCTATGTTCTGATACTGAAAAGAAGATTAATTTATTAACATAGTTAAGTTAAATTTGCTTCTATTTTAAATGTTTTAAACTTTAATATGTGGAAAAATATGTGGGAAAACTAATTTTGAAGAGGATTTTAGTTGGATGATGGTTTGTGTTCTGTAAATAATTGACATCAGATCTAATTTTGTGTTCTGGCTTTTGAAGTAATCCTCCAGGTAATAATGCAAATATTAATTTTAATCTGTATTTGGACTTTCTTCAGTGGGACTACTTTCATGAGCAAACAATTGTAGGATTGGGCTATTACATTACTTTGATATGGCAGAGATGTTAAAGTCAAAGTCAAACAGCTTCAAATATTCTACTTAATTTATAGTAATGAGAATTTTTATAGAAGGAGATTTAGTTTGTGTTTGCCTTTTAAAGTGATCTTAATTTTAAATTACTTCTCATTCAGGGTGTTGTTAGACCAACAGGTGGCTATGCAGTTGTGTTGAACTGGACAATGTCAGCTATATATGGACTCAAGCCTGGAGAGGTAATTGCTGTTTACATTTTAGTTGCATGTATTAAAACTTTATGGAATTTTTAAAAATGTATTTTTTTTCATTTTAGGTGTGGTGGGCAGCTTCTGACTTAGGCTGGGTGGTTGGCCATTCCTACATTTGTTATGGACCTCTCCTGCATAGAAATACAACTGTTTTGTATGAGGTAAATGCTTGTTAATACCACTGAAAGACTGTCTACAGTACAAAAATATCTTTGAAATTGCTTACTTCAAAGTAAAACTTCAGAGTAAGCAACTTGAATGTTGAGCATCTACACACATCCTACTTTGAAGCTGAACTTTGACATAGGGCACTACTCCATTCCCAGGAATGGAGTGAGGTCTTCGAAGTTGGGCTCCCTTACTTGGAAGTTAACTTCGAAGTAAGCGAAAATGTGTGTAGACTCTCTGCTGGCTACTTCAAAGTAGTGCCTAACTTTGAAGTTAACTTCCAAGTTAGTTCCTAGTGTAGACACACCCAAAGAGACAAAGTAGGAGATGTAATGCCTTTTATTGAACAACTTCTGTTGATTGGATGTACAAGCACTAGAACTACACAGAACTCTTCTTCACGTCACCGTTACACTGTTTGACTTTTCTGCATTTTTGTGGTATATTTAGGTCTGTTGCTTTTAAAAAAAATTGTGACTAATTCAGAATAAAAGTAACAGAAATTAACATAATCCAGATCCTGTGAGGATTTATGTACTTCAGTCATACACACAATTCCATTGAAGTCCATTTAGCATTTTGGGGCAAATAGATCAAAAGGAAGGGGGAAAAATGCGTGGTACTTGATCCTGCTAAGAGGGTAGGAGGACTGACCTTGATAAGGTCCCTTCCAGTTCCTTAAGATGTGCGTATTATTTGACCTGCATTTCCCATGCTTCTTTCTGATCACAGTCCCATCCTATCAATGACCCTGCATTAGGAGCTCAGTTAAGATCTTCAACCAGTATGAATTCATCAAGGGTCTTGAAAATTTCCTTTCTAGTTCAGGTTAGGATTTCTTTGGAAAATGAGACTTCAGCTATTACGCCTGCATTGACAAATCTCATGTAACACAGAAGTTGAGCCTTGATGACTGTCTGTGAATTCATCAAGCTGCAGGACAGAATTTTGCCTCTTCTTAACCTGTTTTTGTCAACTTCTTCTGGATGTTTTCTGCAAGATGATCATTCTATCTACGGATGGTATTATTTGGCATCAGAATGGTTTTCACTGCTATGGCTACTTGTTCCCAACTCATAATTCTGTATGTCTGTCACTGCTGGAAATTGAATTGTCTGGTAAATGGTGTGTGCAGGTTTATTTTTTGCAATCCATCTGGTCAGAGCAAAAGATCATTTTGAGCATTTTAGTGGAACAGTTGCTTCTTCACACATGCCTTCTCCCTTGTCTCTCTGCCCCCAAGCTTTAATTCTTCTTGTTTCCAAAAGAAAAATTGCTGTTCTTGCATATGAATCCTGGCTGCTCTGTTTCTAAATGTCTCTGTAATGTCCCTGGCCTCATGCTTTCATTTTCTGACAACTGAAAACAAATGACACAAAAATCCAGATAGAATGTAATTATCATCACATTATATATTTTTCTTCATTTTATGTTTAATTCTGTTTTAAAAACATTTTCATCTTCAGCTGAATATTAGCTACATGTAGGCTTAGTTTGTGGTAAACGTTGTTCCATTGTAAAGAGCAGACACAATTACCTGTGTGCTCTAGGTTACCCACTTTTACCCAGTTCTTAGGGCTTAAGTTGTAATCTGATTGATTAAGGCATCCCCGTCCTTATCCAGTTCTTAGAAGTCAGGCCATACTCTACTGCAGGTTTGCAGGATCTTTTCACAGTAATATCCTTAACCTCTATTTATTAAGAATCACCATAACACATTGCACATGTTGAGTATACAATGCTCACCATTCCCAATAAGGCAGACAAACTTTTCCTACTGGTCAGTTGGGTTCAGGTCTTAAGGGGACTCTAGCTTCTGCATGGTGTGATTGGCAGCTCTGATCCTGGAGCTGTGCCCTGGAGTTTGTTCCAAAAAACTTCATTTTGGACTGCAGTTTATATGGTGAAAATTGAATCCTGCTTAGCTGTACCATAAACAATTACTCTGAACTAATGTGCTACAAAACAGTATTTTTCACTAATCCTAGCCCATTATGAAACAATTCTTTAACCAATCATACCCCAGCACTATGGCTGATTTACACATAGCAAAATTAGTAATGTAATAGGTGGAAACAATTAAAGAACCAGGCAGAGACCATACAGAAAAAACATAATGAGTTAAGGACCATAAGGCGAAACATTAGAAGTATGCATTTTACAATTACAATTGTCCTTGTTATTAGGCATTTTTTTCTTTAAAAATGTTCAGAAATTCTTTGCGCATCTGGAGATGGTGGGCACTGTCGAGGGGGTGCCTTTTCAATGGCCTTAGTTTACTTTGTCTTGGTATAATTTAGAAAGATTGTGAGGGTGGAATTTACAAATGTGCAAAATAAGTGGAGTGCATCTATTCGCATTCGCAAAATACAATTAAGGGATGCAGGTACATACACAGGGACTTGGTCTATAACCCCGAGTACCAGTAAATGTATTTACCATGTGCAGGTCTGTGAGGATGCCTGTCCTACAGCAGCCCCAACACCATCCCCTTCCCCACCTCCACACATGGATGCTACCCCAAAGGAAGGATGCCCATTTATACAACCATGGCCCACATCCGGAATCTTCCTACACCCGACGACGGAATATATGGTGGAGAATGTAGGATGGCTTTATATGCCACTTAGACTGGATTTTACAGCTATGGACATGCCAAGGCAATGTCCTAGCCATTATAAGGACTGGTTTAACTCCGAGATGCAAATGCAGCTACAACTTTGGAAGGGCTCTCAAAATACCCGACAACAACATAGAGACAGACGGGATATATTGGGAACAGCCCTGGGAGGGTCTAGCCTTGGCATGTCCCTATGGAACTCGGCAGATATTGAAAATCTCAATTTAAAAATCAACACTGTGGTGAATGGAATAGGCAAAGCAGTTAAAACTGGGGGAGGAATTAGTAGTCTATCACTGGATCAGCATGCAATCACTATTGACAATATGCATTTAATTGCACAAGGGTTTAAACACCTAAATGCTACTATTCTGTCTCTTATCAACAGCATACAAAACAATAACGTTTCACTGGCAGTTGCCTGTACAGCCTATGGCAATAGGGTAATAGAGATTGTACAGCAAAGTGTGCTACAGTTACAGCTTCAGAATTGGCCACGTATCTTCGACCAGGCATCCATCATATTACCCTTCTGCCCCTGTCATTGGGATGGGTTGGCCTGTTCTTTCTTATCTGTCGAATGTTTCAGGGTCGGGTGTTCTGGTACCATGTTCCTGTTTCAACATGCTAGGTAGATAGGTTTCTGCAACATCAACCCTCTTCTTGCCAACTTCTGTGAGCAATGCATTCCTTTTGCTTACAGCTGCACTTTGCTTTCTGTTAACAAAGTTTTGACCATTACTTTGGTTCAGGCCTAAGGCCTCATATTAGGCCTGTACTTACTACAGTGACCTTCTGCTTCTTGGCTTGTAGCTGCTGCTTTCCTAATATGGCTTCAGGAAAAGGCCCAAAGCTTTTGCCATATCTAGTTTTCCATTTGCCTTATATTGTCAAAGCAGGGCCTGATGAAATGCATCCTAGAATCCTCAAGGAGCTGATAGAAGAGGTATCTGAGCCTTTAGCAATCATTTTTGGTAAATCGTGGGAGACGGCAGAGATTCCAGAAGACTGGAAAAGGGCAAATGTAGTACCCATTTATAAAAAGGGGAACAAGAATAACCCGGGAAACTACAGGCCAGTCAGCTTAACTTCTGTGCCAGGAAAGGTAATGGAGCAGGTAATTAAAGAAATCATCTGCAAGCATTTGGAAGGTGGTAAGGTGCTAGGGAACAGCCAGCATGGCTTTGTTAAAAACAGATCATGTCAAACCAATGTAATAGCTTTCTTTGATAGAATAACGAGCCGTGTGGATAAGGGAGAGGCGGTGGATGTGGTATACCTAGACTTCAGTAAAGCATTTGACATGGTCTCACATAATATACTTATCAAGAAACTATGCAAATACAACTTAGATGGGGCTACTATAAGGTGGGTGAACAACTGGCTGGATAACCGTACCCAGAGAATAGTTATTAATGGTTTTCAATCCATCTGGAAAAGTATAACTAGTGGGGTTCTGCAGGGGTCTGTCTTAGGACCGGTTCTGTTAAATATCTTCATTAACGATTTAGATATTGACATAGAAAGTACACTTATTAAGTTTGCAGATGATACCAAGCTGGGAGGGCAACTGCTTTGGAGGATAGGGTCAAAATTCAAAATCATCTGGATAAATTGGAGAAATGGTCTGAGGTAAACAGGATGAAGTTTAATAAGGACAAATGCAAACTGGAAAGGCCCAAGTCTCTCTCAGTAAGCCAGGGAGCCCTGCACTAGCTTTGCTAGCCTTCCAAGAGGTATGCAAGCCTTGGCCTGGGCAGGGAACGTGACCCAGAGGAGGCCCTTTAAGGGCAGGCTGGGCTATTGCTCCAGGAAGGGCTCGGCATCCCTGCAACCCTAACTTCTGGGTCATTGGAGCCCCCTCTGTTGACAGAGCAGTCAGGCTGTGTGGACGCGCTCTGTCAGCAGAAGTAATCAACAGAGAGAGCCTGTATTAGGTGTGGGCATGTTCTGTAGACAGAGGTTCTGTTGGGAAAGATCTGTTGACAGCAACTTCCATCAACAGAACTCAGTAGTGTAGCCACAGCTTTACTTTCAAACCTTACCGCTAAGTCCACATCCTCCCTGGATTTCCCTATGTGCAATAGGCTCAGACACTTAACCTTAATGAACTTAGCTCACCTATTTGGACTAGCTGTAATTTCAAACTGTGCATGCCAAACACTCCACTCCTGTTGCTCTCCACTGAAAGGTGCTGGATTAAATACAGGCCATTCTACCATTCTTGGAAGTGACATATCTGAGGCTATGTCTAACACAACAGACCGATTTTGAAATAGTGCCACTGCAGCCCATTATGGCCTATTTTGAAACAGGTGTTATTCCTTGGGGAATGAGATTTACTACATTTGAAATAATGCATCTGTCATTTTGAATTTATTTTGAAATAGCGTGTGTGTCATTTAGAGGATACCAAAGTTATTTTGAAATAACTGCTGCTATTGCAAGATAACTTGGCCATGTAGACATAGGCTGACAGCCTCTCCTTCCCAGTCACTCATATTTCCCCCTTCAAATGCCAACAAAAATAAACAAGTCTACAATTAAAAACAAAGCTTTATTTTTCAAATAATGGCCTGAATCACAGACTTCCGCTTGCTTCACTTGAAGGAAAAATTACCACAATCCCCAATGTTCCATCAATTTGTGCTAACCACCCCACAAATTGTGCTGCACATAGGTACTTGTGGAACACCTTCATAATTTGCTGAAGGATGAGATGACAACCTACAAACAATCTCTCCTCCTATGTGCACAAGCACAACAAATGTCATTAAATTGTAGCTTGGATGTCCCAAAAGGCCTATAGGGCAACAAAGCAATGGCAGAAATTGCCCCTTGTAGGTTAAATGGGAAGCGGCATCTCACTGCATGTAATTTAGTTAAATATCAAAGGTTTATCTAGCATAAAAAGTGGTTACTTCATGAACAGCCTACAGACAAAATTCAAAGTAAGAACATAAGATGAATTTTTAAAAAAAAAATCACTTCGAAATTAACAGATAGATACAAGTTGTAACAGTCTTCCTTCCAAAACAAAGTCTATCAGCCTATGTCAAAGGAGACATAAACACCACATGGGTACTCCCCAAAACAACCCCTAATTCTATCACGATCCAGGTCAGTGACTTTTGACAATAGTGAATATCGATTAACCCCCATTAACGGACTAGCCCTTTGCTAACACAGACCACTGCGGAACCCCACTTGTTATACTTTTCCAGCAGGATTGCGAACCATTAAGAACTACTGTCTGGGTACAGTTATCCAGCCAGTTATGCACCCACCTTATAGTAGCCTCATCTAAATTGTATTTGCCTAGTTTTTTGATAAGAATATCATGAGAGACTGTATCAAATGCTTTACTAAAGTCTAGGTAGACCACATCTACCGCTTCTCCCCTATCCACAAGGCTCGTTATCCTATCAAAGAAAACTATCAGATTAGTTTGACAAGATTTATTCTTTACAAACCCATGCTGGCTGTTTCCTATTACCTTACCACCTTCCAAGTGCTTGCAGATATTTATTTAATTACCTGCTCCATTATCTTTCCTGGCAGAGAAGTTAAACTGACCGGTCTGTAGTTTCCTGAGTTATTCTTATTCCCCTTTTTAGAGATAGGCACTATATTTGCCCTTTTCCAGTCTTCTGGAATCTCTCCTGTCTCCCATGATTTTCCAAAGATGATAGATAAAGGCTCAGATACCTCCTCTATCATCTCCTTGAGTATTCTAGGATGCATTTCATCAGGCCCTGGTGACTTGCAGATCTCTAATTTTCTTAAGTGATTTTTAACTTGTTCTTTTTTTATTTCAACTTCTAACCCTACCCCTTTCCCACTAGCATTCACTATGGTGGGCATTCCTTCATCAGACTTCTCAGTGAAGACTGAAACAAAGAAGTCATTAAGCATCTCTGTCATTTCCAAGTTCCCTGTTACTGTTTCTCCCTCCTCACTGAGCAATGGTCCTACCCTGTCCCTGGTCTTCCTCTTGTTTCTAATATATTTATAAAAAGCCTTCTTGTTTCCCTTTATGCCTGAGCTAGTTTGAGCTCATTTTGTGCCTTAGCTTTTCTAATCTTTCTCCTGCATTCTTGTGGTGTTTCCCTATATTCATCCTTTGTAATTTTTCCTTGTTTCCATTTTTTATACAATTCTTTTTTTTATGTTGAGATCATGTAAGATCTTCTGGTTAAGCCAAGGTGGTCTTTTTCCATATTTTCTATCTTTCCTACACAGCAGGATAGCTTGCTTTTGGGCCCTTAATAATGTCCCTTTGAAAAACTGCCAACTCTCCTCAGCTGTTTTTTCCCTCAGTTTTCTTCCCATGGGACCTTACCTACCAGCTCTCTGAGTTTACCAAAATCTGCCTTCCTGAAATCCATTGTCTCTATTTTGCTGTTTTCTGTTCTACCCTTTCTTAGGATTGTGAACTCTATGATTTCATGATCACTTTCACCCAAGTGTGAAAGGTGTTCTCAGGCTTCAGGCCCTGCCCAGGGAGGCGAGAGGTCCCGGCCCAGGGGAATCCTTGGGGAGCAGGGGCGGAGGTGTGAAGGGGGGGATTTGGGAAAGGGGGAAGCCCCATCCCAAGGGCACTGTGCCGTCTCACTCACTCACAGACTGCTGTACGGGGCGACCGCCTGGGAGGGCTGGGATGGGCTGAAAGGGAGGGAGAACACCCTGGGGCCAAGGGCCTGACCACCCGAGTCCTTCACCCATGTGGCCTACCTCCTCCCCTCACAGGTTGTGAGAGCCATCAACTTCATGCTGCTGCATAGGCTCATCTGACTGGGCAGTGTCGACACTGTGGTGACCAGATTCGAGGCCCTGGGCTTCTCCAACTGTTTCAGGGCCATCGACGGGACCCGCATTCCCATCCATGCCCCGGAGTACAGTGTGGCTTGTTTCCTCAATAGGAAGGGGTACCAATCAATCATGCTGCAGGCCCTGGTAGACCACTGTGGGCAGTTCACTGATGTGTATGTTGGGTGGGCCGGCTGGGCGCACAACACGAGGGTGTTCTAGAACTCTGACCTCTTCCGGAAGATGAAGGTGGGCATCTTTGTCCCCTGCTGGGAGCTGGTCCTCAGGGATGTGGATGCACCTCTGTGCATGGTGGGGGATGCTGCCTACCCTCTAATGCCCTGGATGCCTGGACCCTCCCCAGGAACTCTTTAACGCACACCTAAACCAGGCCAGTTTGCTTGTGGAGCATGCTTTTGGCCATCTGAAAGCCCAGTTATGGTGTTTACTCACACACCTGGATGTGGGGGAGGGCAAAGTACCCCAAGTTGTGGGGGTCTGTTGTACCTGCCACAATCTTCTGGACGGGAAGGGGGAGACCTTGCTCCAGCTGAGGGGCCCGCCGGCTGGCCACACCTATGAGGAGCCTGGCGCAGCTCCCATTTGCCAGGCCCACCAAGGTGGGCTGCACATCTGGAAGGCCATGTGGGAGCAATTCTCCTAGGGACCCCAGTAACCCTCCAGGTGGAAGTAGCCAGTGTTATCAACAGAGCCACCAACTGCTTATCAGGGCATGATGACGGGCACATTCTAGATGGTCATGATGGTCCTTCAAGAACATCATAAAATCAAAAATCCAGTTCATGTTGTAAAGGAGCTGAAACTGAACATGTGTTGAGGGGAGCAAAGGGTCAGAAAGAAAGGCCCAGTGAAATGCAGAGAGTTGGGACTTGAATTTAAATGTACAGGCTGGAGCAAACACATGAAAGCACTTTAGAAAGTTTTGTTAGAATATGCAGGTGTGCTTAGTTATGTTGACAGTGATCTAGGATGTACTGGCCAAACAAAACACTGGGTTAATACTGAGCTCATTAGGTCTCTCTAAATTCATGTGTTGCTCCCAGTGGTAATGGTGTGGGAAAAAAATTGGAGGCAGATTACCATATATTGAATGATGTGACTTTCGAAAGCTCCTGTCTCTTCCCATGGTTTGACAAATTGGATTTCCTGGTTAAAACCCAATGGTTTTGTGCCATTGACCTTGTCAGTGGATATTGGCAAGCAGAGGTGTATCCATAAGACAAAATTAAAACAGCATTCTTCACCAACAACTCTTTGGCTGTGTCTACACTAGCAAGTACATTCGAAATCCAAATTGGAAGACCGAGCTCTTTCAAAAGAACACGCGGAGCATCCACACACACACCACACTCTTTCGAAAGTAACTTCGAAAGAAATCCCATTTTCTTTCGAAGTTGGTCCTCCGTTCCTGAGATGGCAAGAGTGCCTCCTTTGAAAGATAATTTCAAAAGAGAGCAAGTGTAGACGCTCGGTGTCCCGCTCTTTCGAAAGAGGGAGTCCTCCATGGTGGCAATCAGCTGGCAGGCGGCAGTGCCACTCACAGCACAGACGGAGCTCTATGGCCCCAGCGTCTGGCTGCACTTAAGGACACAGGCTCCTAGAAACCCTCTGGCAGGAAGCTGAGAGTGTGCAGCTAGCAGTGAGGTCACGCTGCTCTCCAGCTCACCAGCCATTGCGATGGCCAGCCAGTTCGTCATACCACCTGGACCCATGGCCAGCCACCTGGACCCCCGCCCACCCCAGGGACCCTCCAGAGACAGCAGGGAGTTGTCCCAGGAGGCAGGCCAGGCCCCGAAGCGTCGAGCCCCCTACTAGATAAAGGCCGAGATCCAGGACCTCCTCTCCCTATGGAGGATGAGGAGGTCCTCCAACAAACAGGGGTCCGTAGCCGCAATGTGGTAGCCTTCAAGTGGCTGGCAAAGGGGCTGCTCGGCCATGGCCACCCCACCCGCACACCAAGCCAGGTCCAGTCAAAGGTGAAAGAACTGCTGCAGGGGTATTGAAGGGCCCAGGACACAGCTGGGCAGTCGGGGGCAGCCCCCCCAAGCTGTCCCTACTACAAGGAGTTCCACCACCTCCTGGGGCCAAAGGAGGCTGGACCCTGACCATCCTCCTCGACACATCCATGGCTGACACCGAGCCGGAGCCAGCGACAGAGGCCGAGGAGCACCCGGAACCATCAGCCAGCTCCAGGCGACCGCAGACAGCACGGTGACTCGACCCCACCAGTGACAGCAAGGGGGCCCTCATCATCAACATCCCATCGGGGCTGTCCAGCCAGGTCCCATCCAACTGTGCCTCGCCTGCCTTCCTGGAGGGACCCATAGGTATACGGCATGCACAGCAGCCTCCCTAGTGCCCAGAGAGGGAGTGTCAGGTCCCACCTGGGGTGGTCACAGGCATCCCACATGGCCACCAGCCCAGGTGCATGTGGACCCTGGACAGCTATGTTCCCCAGGCTCAGGAGGATGATACGCGGCACTCAGCACCACATAGAGGGGACAGCACCACAGGCTGGCCAGACTTGGAGGGACTGGGGAACAGCAGGGGGGGCGTCCTCGGTACCCCTGGAGGGCACTTGGGGACATAGACCCTGGGGGTGGCGGCAGGACACGGGGACCTTCATCTGGGACTAATGGCCCATTCCTGCCTCCCCTTCTGTCTCCACAGCTCCTGCAGCCAGCAGCTGGACCACCCCCACCACAAATGGCGAGGGAGAGCAGCCTGGATCCCAAGCAGGGACTGCGTGGGGCCATCGCCAGGCCATCCACTGGCACCACCAGGGCGGTGATGAGGAGGTGGGAGACGCTGTCCATACCGCAACTCTGCAGGACCTTACTGGCATGCTGCAGGAGTGGCTTGCCATGGAGCGGCAGGCGTGGGACCAGGTCGCAGCAAACATGGATGCCCTGACCCAGGCCGTGGTGGGCCACCTAGACCCAGCTGCCACCCCATCACAACCCGCTCCTGCACCCGCCTCCCCTGCCCCCAATCCACCATCCCTCATTCCCCTGTCACCTAGCCGTCCCCTCCCCCACCTCCCCAGTCCCCCAGTCAGCCTCCCCTCCCTGACCTCGACCACCTCCCTGGTGCCCTGGTCAGCCTCCCCACCTCTGACCTCCCCTGCCCCCCAGTCTCCCCCTCCCCCCGTAGCAAACCCCTCCCCCACAAGCCTGACCTCTCTGCTCTTGTCCCAACCCACCTGCCCCCGGCTACCCTGATGCAGCTGGCCCATATGTTGATGGCTAAGGGTGGCCAGGGTGAGTCCATCCCCCCCTGTCCCCCACTTTCCCCCATGCCGACCCCAGGGAGCCCGCAGGGGCCCCGCCCCAGCAGTGACCCTACCTCCCTGTGCCACCCACCCCAGCCCTGTGCCGGACTACCCAGACCTGGGGGCGAAGGGGCAGACGTGGGCGATGGGGATCACATCCCTCGACCCCCATAAATGATTAGGGCCTTCTGCCCTTGCCCTCAGCCCTCCCAGGGCCCGGAGGGTGACCACCTGGGGCCGCAATGCCCCTGTATATAGTTCCCCCAGTTCCCCTTTTTTGTGATACCCCCTGTATATAGTTTCCCCCAGCCCCTCTTTCTGTGATATGCCTCCCTGTACATAGGCAAAGCAGTAATAGCAGTTAAGTAAAGTGTTTATTTCATGGTTCCATCTGGGTCCCCTGTGCATGTGTGGGGGTAATGGGGTATGTGCGCATGGGGGTGGGAGTGGAGTGTGTGTACATGGAGATGGGGGTGGGGTATGCATGTGCAGGGTGAGGTGTTTACTGCGGTCCCCGATCAAATGCCTGACGCAGGGTCACCTGTACTCACACCCCATCCCGCTGGGCCTGGTGGCATGGGGTGGCAGGGGGCCGCTCATACCCGCACCCTGCTTCAACGGCCCACCCATGCATGAATGGCTTGTGCTTTGCCTCCACGAGGTTGTGCAGGGCACAGCAAGCGCCATCCACCGATGGAACACTGGGGAGGCCTGCCTCGTGAGGAGGCATCTGAAGTGCCCTTTCAAGCGGCCAGATGCCCACTCCACTGTGTTGCGGGCCTGGTTCAGCCACTCATTAAAAACGTCCTGGATGGGCTCTGTGTGTCCCGTGTATGGCCTCATGAGCCAGGCCTGCATGAGGTAGGCCGCATCCGCCATGATGCAGGGTGGCATTGTGGTGTCCCCAATGGGGAGTGCCCCGGGGGATGAAGGTCCCTTTGGCCATGTGGCAGCCCAGCGCCGAGTTCCGGAACACCCTGGTGGCATGGGCATGGCAGGAGCAGCCCACGCAGATGTCCTGGAACTGACCGTTGGCGTCAATGAGTGTCTGAAGGACCACAGAGTGGTAGCCCTTATGGTTTATGAAAGCCCCGCCACTGTACTCTGGGGCCTAGACGGTGATGTGCGTGCCATCCAGGGCCCTAAGCAGTTTGGGAAGCCCAACTCTTCGAAGCCCTGGATGACGTCATCCAGGTCTCTGACATGGACCAGCTGCCACAGAAGGACCCTGTTGATGGCCTGGATGACCTGCAGGGAGTGAGAGGAGGATGCACTCATGAGCATGGGGTGGGAAGTAGTGTGCCTGACCATCCCTGTCCCCTGTAGGGCAGGACTCCCTGGAGTCCCTGTCCCGTCCCCGGTGAGGGCTGCCCTTTGGTCCTCCATGGTGCCCCAAGCCGGAGTGCCCCCCATCCCCTGGCCCCCGCATGTGCTCAGCTTACCTCATTGGGAACGGCCCCAACGGTGGCCCTGCCTACCCTGAATTGGTGGCTGATGGATCAGTGACAGTCTGGGGTGGCCAGTTTCCAGAGGGCAATGGCCACCCTATTCTGGAGCAGGAGCACTGGCCTCATGTGGGTGTCCTGGGGCTGGAGGGCTGGGGCGAGCCAGTGGCACAGCTCTAGGAATGTCCCCTTTTGTCATCCGGAAGTTCCGTAGCCACCAGTTGTCGCCCCAGTCGGTCCCACCAGTCGCTGCTTGTGGGGAAGCTCCACGGGCAGCGGATGCCCTGGGGGACTGGCTGGGGATGTCGCACTCTCAGGATGACTTCCAGGAGGGTGACTAGTAGGCTGGCTGCCCGTAGCCGCTGCTGCGCGGTGGCCAGGACCACGGCCAGTGTGCTGGCCACGGCCTTGATGGGGACCGGGGGCTGCTCAGGTTTCATGGGGGCCCAGGGTGCTTCCTCTGATCTCCTCGGTGTGCAAGCCTGGGGACAGGTGGCTGGCCCTCAACGTGTGCAGGCTGAGGTATGGGATGGGGGGCGCCCTTTAAGAGGACAGCAGGCTGCAGTCCCAGAAGGGCTCGTCCGCCATGTCACCCTGCCCATGAGACTTCCTGCGCCTGTACTTTCGTAAGAGCGCCCTGCATAGTGTGGACACTCATTTTTGAAATTGCACTCTGGGACTTTTGAAAGAGTGGATTGCGCCTTCGGTCTCTGTTTGTCTGTGTGGACGCTCCCTTTCGAAAGGACGGCTTTCGGCGTTCTGTTTTGAAAGCCGTGCTTTCAAATGGGGGCTGCAGTGTTGACGCAGCCTTTGAATTTAATGTAATGCCATTTGATGTAATACATCTAGGCTGTGTCTACATGAGCCCCAATGAGCGGCTTTGAAAGATGCTAATGAAGTGCTACTATGAATATGCAGCGCCTCATTAGCATAATGGCAGCCACGGTGATTCGAAAGTATGGCTTTCGAATCGCACACTGCCCATGGAGATGGGGACCTTTCGAAAGGACCCCCCAGTTTTCGAAAGCCCCTTCTTCCTATCTGGCATTAGGAAGAAGGGGCTTTCGAAAACTGGGGGGTCCTTTCAAAAGGTCCCCGTCTCCACAGGTGGCGCACGAGTTGACTGCATATTCATGGTAGCACCTCATTATCATCTTTTGAACCCGCTCATTAACATGCCCCTTCTGAAAGGAAGGGGCTCGTGTAGACACAGGGCTAGTGTTTTCCAAAGGCTTATGCATGTCATCTTGAAGGGAACAACGTGTCTCCTGTACTTGTATGATACCATTGTTACAGACTAGGGGGAGACAATAAGCTGTCAGTGAGTTGGTCCCCTGAGGGCTAATTCTGGAGAGCCATATCCAGCCTTCTAGCTACTTATTGCCCTATGATAGGCCAGACCTTTGAGGATCACCTGGAGAAACTGAAATTGGTACTTGAGATGTTAAAGGATGCCAGTCTGAAAGTTAAGCTCATTAAATATCACCTTCTCTCCAGGATGGTGAAATAAGTGGAGATGTTATTTCTATAGAGGGAGTAATTCCAGGTCCAGAGTAGGTGAGGCCGTCAGAACGTGGCCAGTATCTTGGGATGCAACTGAGTTGTGCAGTTTATAGGGTTTGGTCTCCTGTTATGGAAGGTTTGTAGCAGACTTTGCTGCCTTTGCTAGCCCCTTACACAGGATTTTAGACAAGGCAAAGCTGCTCTGTACCGAGAAGTGTCAAGATGTCTTCATAGAGCTGAAATAGCAGTTGACGTCCACTTCTGTTCTCATATAGCCAGACCTTTGATTCCCTTTCTAGCTGTACACCAGTAGAAGTGAAGTAGGCATTTGGGCAGTTTTACATCAAGTGGAAAAACAGGTAGGAGAAGCCTTAAGCAGAGGTGATTGCAAATGTGGGATGATACAAACACACACACACGCATACAAGCCTGCCCACTGTGGTGACTATTAACAAATATTTTGAACAATTTATTATAGGGAGAAAGTGCATGTTGAGGACATACTTCCTAGTGGCTGCACAGTTTCCATCAACCAGAAGGGTAGTTTACCAGATGGTTGGAACAGTTGGCTAAGTTTGACTATGGGATTGTACACTGCCCAAGGAAGGAACCCCAAATACTATTGCCTTGTTCTGGAGGCCTCTTCTGTGAGAAATTGGACCATAGGCTGAGGTGATGGAGGTACTTGTTTGAAGATGTGTTTAGTCTACCCATCCCACAGTTACAGCTCAAGGGATTATGTTTGAACAGTTCCCTAAGGCCCTTAATATCCTCTACAGGAGGCATACTTGGTGAGAGGCACTGGCTGTGTTTGGGGCTTGTTCTTATGACAGATCTGACCATATCTGAGTAAAAGTCACTTCAGAAGTAGAGTGATCAGGTATACTGCTGATGACACTAAGTGTATATTGTGACTTGGCTTTTTGCTTCTGTGGCTAGTTAGAAGATGTAGGTCACCTTTGTAAGTTGCATCCATGAACAAGAGTTGCCTGGACTTCCTCATAGACTTGCATAATGCTCTTTGCTCAGCTACTGCATGATTAAGATTCTTGGACTAACACAACTGAATTGAATAGATCGGGGTGAGCGAAGTGGAGAGGGAGAAGGCATGAAATCGTGTAAGGGGGATGCAGCACAATCGGCTTCTGGGTCTCAGCCTCATCCATCTAATTAAAAATGTTGAAATATGTTAGAATTTAAATGTTAAAATTTGTTAGTTTGAATTATGTTAGACAGATTTTTTTGGGGGAAGGGGAGCTGCTAATTGCAGGGGCAAGAAGTGGGGCCCGACATAGAGTACATACTGCTGGTCTAGATCACTGGTTCTCAAACGTTTTGGCCCTCTGCCCACCTCACTCAGTGCAGCCCACTAGACAACCACCCATGATGGAAAAAAATCCATTTGCTTGCTTCTAAATTCCTTAAATACTGAATTATGCATATTAGGCAACTAGAGCATAAAATCATAAATACACAGCTGTAAGATAAGGGGGAATAATTTTAGTTCTTACTGCATATATCATGTTATTTAAAATGAAGTTTGGTAAACTAAAGTAAAATATTAATTTATATCCAAAAGAAAAGGTTTCAACTGTATAATATGATCAGCGGTGGGCAACCTTCACTGAGGGTCACTGACCCACAGAAAAATAGAAGAAAGAGGTGAGAAGGAAAAAAAAAATCCCTCACTGATGTGGCCCTGACTGAGACACCTCACTTCCTTTGCACTGCAGCCTAACAGAGGGAGAGAGAAGACTGAAGTTCAGTGCTTTTGACAGAGCAGATTAACTCTTCTGGGTTCCTGGGGCTAGTAGATTTTTGGGGGCTCCTTAGACTCTGAAGCGGAGCAAAAATGAGAGTTCAATTGTGGGAGGAGGTTGCTGGGGAATGGGATGGAGTGCTGGGTCTGGTCAGGAGGTGGGATGCAGGAGGGTAAGGATTGAGATCTGGTCATAACGTAGGGCTCAGGAGCAGGCTAGTGGATGGAAGTCTGGGTGGGAGGTAGGGTTCAGGAGAGGGCTAGGAAGTGGGGTCTGGTCAGACTACGTGTAGGGGTGAGCTGGAGATGTGGAGGTCTGGGTGAGACAGAGGGTGCAGGAGCAGGCTAGAGGCGAGGGAGCTGGGCATGAAGGGGATGGGGAGGCACTTACCTGGCTCTGCACTAAATCCGCTCTCAGGTGCCGTCCCCTCCATCCACTGCTCTGATTGGCTACGATTCAGAAAGGTTGGAGTGCCACAAGGCTAGAGTGCCTTGGTGGGCTCCCTGATGCTTTGGGGAGCAAGACAAGTCCCAAGTGGTCCACAAACCACACTTTGAGAACCACCAGTCTAGATAAATGCAAACACAATATGTACATCTATATGTAATGCTTTCTAATTTCTCATTTGTACCAGATGGTTGAGGTTTGAATTTGTAATGTGTATTTGTTTGAATGATGAGGTGCAGCAATATGGTGACATTTGCAACAACCAAATGCTGCTCTGCACTTGGTTCTTGTCCAGCATTTATGCAAATAGCATATTCAATATGAAAACTGTATACTCAGGTTGAACCTCCCAAAACTAGAAATAGCTGGTCCAGCAACATCCATAGTCCAAAAGGCTAGTGGGAGGAGCACTGGCAGCTTGGAGACCTGCTGAGCAGGAGGCTGGTGACAGGGATCTTGGCAGCCCTGTGTGCTTGGAGCCTGGTGGAGCCTGGAGCTGTCATCCCTGCCAGCATCCTTGCTGGGTGTGTATGTCCCCCCTGGCAGCTGGCCGGTTTGGCAGACTGGCATCAGTCAGGCTAGCAGCAGGCCAGCGGCCGCATCTAGCAGCCTGGCTGGAGGGCCTGGGTCCAGCATCTGGCATCCTGCCTGGTGTCTGCCAGGCTGAGTATAGCGTCCAGGGCCAGGGCATGGGACAGCCTAGCCAGGCCTGGCAGTAAGGAGGCTGCTGGGGCTGCAGAAAGGGGAGGCTGGAGGCAGGGGGCATAGCGGGGGCAGAAACAGAGCTGGTGGCAGGGTGGGGCCAGGTGGGAATCAGGACACCAGCCCTGGTTCATCAAATTCCCTCATTTGGGACCAGTCAGGTTCTGAGGTACAACCTGGACCTCCTAACTTGGCTGTAAGCACTGCGTGATACAAAAAGTTAATTTTCTAATTGTGATTTTTTTTTTTTTGGGTAGTGAAAAGACCAAGGTAATGACTGTAGAGCTGTGCCTAAAAGTCATTCTTCTTTTACTTAACTTCGTCATTTAAAACTAAGCAAATATGGTGACCTTCATTCACTGCAGCTATCAGGAACAACACTCCCTTCTGCACAAGACCCTGCCCTTCTTTCTGAAGCCCTGCCCCCACTCCACCCCCCTGCTCTTGCCCACCGGGGGGCAGAGGAGCCCCAAGACCCTCAACATGGCTGGCTAGTGTTAGAGGAGGTTTGGGACAGCTTAGCCCATTGACTCTGAAGCTATTTTGTACCATTCTACAGTGGTGTAGAATTGACTCCCTCTATCTCCAGCTCTTATGTTTGCTACAAAAAGAGCCACAGCCCTCCCACAGATTTCTCTAGCTTCAGCTTGCACTTTGTCAACACAGTTGGAGATTGAGCTCAGAACCTTTTGCATATCCTCTGAAACATGAATCCAGCTTGTGGTATTAATGGTATAGTAAATGAATAATCTCATTGTATATTGAGAAAGGCATCTCTAAATTTTTTTTGAAATACAGTTGTTAATGTGTTGTACGCTACTGTTATGTGTTCAAGTCATGAACTGTTAAGGAATTACAAACTCTTTTTATCCTATGACATTTTATATTAATCTCCCCATAGGGAAAGCCTGTGGGAACACCAGATGCTGGTGCTTATTTCCGTGTGCTATCAGATCATGGAGTGGCTGCCTGTTTTACTGCACCAACTGCAATTAGAGCAATCCGTCAGCAGGACCCAGAGGCAGACTTGGGAAGGCAGTACTGTTTGACTAGGTAAACTAAGGGTACATTTCAAATTGTTTGTTACAGGAATAGACTTGATAGACTGAGGAGAGTATAATGTCTGCGCGTTGGACACTTAAGCAGTAGCACAAAAACATATAAAAGACTGTACATTATATTAAGTATATGTGTATATAGAGCATGTGAGATATGTGTGTGTGTGTAAATCAACATATGTTACACAAAATCATTCAAGTAATATTGTTAGGGTTGCAAAGTCGTACACTCAAAAGTTAGGAATGCCTCAGACTTTGACTGTGTAACCTCTGGGTTTTAATTACATCATCACATAGTGTCATCACATACTGGTTTTTCCACAAGATCTCGTAATCATTCGGTGCACAGCACAGATAGTGCTCACTGCATGAGCAGCTATTAAATGTATTATTTTTTCATTGATTTTTTCAGAGTTCTTATCATTATATAACATTCCCAAGTTCACAGTACGGCCCTGAATGAATTCAGTTATAGCTGTGAGTGCTCAGTGTTTTTGCAAATTGAAGTCTTGCACTGGGCACACAGAAACTGAGGAACAGACAGTTTTGTAGTAGGCATCCCTCAGTCTGCATAGACTATGGATCGCGCCCTTTATAGTTTCAACTGAGGACTTCATTTACAGCATCTGCTGTGACTATGAAGACCCACACGAGAGTGACAGTCCTTGCTGCATCTCTTGCAGATGTGGTGCGTGTCTGGCAAGTCCTTAGTGTGCTTTCTGTGCGCTCGCTTCTCCTTTGCTAGCTGTCTGATCCTCATCTCGCCCTTCTGAAGGCCCTTGTGTAACCCCTGCCTCCATCTGCTGCGGTCGTCTGCTAGTTCTTCCCAGTTGTCCAGCTCGATGTCTACCTCTCTGAGGTCTCTCTTGCAGACATCTTTGTAGCGCAACTGGGGGCGTCCGGGAGGTCTTTTGCCAGAGGCTAGCTCACCATACAAGATGTCTTTTGGAATCGTTCCATCATTCATCCTGTGGATGTGGCCAAGCCAGCGGAGCCAACGCTGTCTGAGGAGGGTGTGCATGGTTGGGATTCCAGCTTGCTCGAGGACGGCAGTGTTGGTCAGTCTGTCCTTCCATGATACTCCAAGGATGCGCCTGAGGCAGCGCAAGTGGAAGATGTTCAGCCTCTTTTCCTGGTGGGCATACAGGGTCCAAGTCTCGCTGCCATAAAGGAGGGTGCTGAGGATGCAGGCTCTGTAGACTTGCATTTTGGTGTGAGTGTACAGCTTGTTGTTATTCCACACTCTCTTGCTGAGTCTGGACAGAGTTGTGGCCGCTTTTCCGATCCTCCTATTTAGCTCAGTGTCCAACGACAGGGTGTCAGTGATGGTGGAGCCGAGGTAAACGAACTCGTGGACGACCTCTAACGTATAGTTGTCAGTGCCGATTGATGGGGATTCAGCAACATCCTGACCGAGTACGTTTGTCGTCTTTAGACAGTTTTGACCACCCGTGAAAATGTTGGTTTCAATGACTTGCCTAGCACCATTCAAAGTATTACATTCAGGAACTCTGTGGCAGAGGCCAGACTAGAATGTAGCTTGCCAGAGCAACTTTTGCCATGTCTTAGCCACGAGACTTTCCTCTTTTTTTTTTTCCTACAATCCCCTGCCCCATTTGGTTATATGTAACCTTCCAGTTTTGCAGCCAGTAAAGCTGGGTCCTACAGTCAAGTTTCCTTTACTGTGCAGCCTTG
Source organism: Carettochelys insculpta (assembly GCF_033958435.1). NCBI lineage: Eukaryota > Metazoa > Chordata > Testudines > Carettochelyidae > Carettochelys > Carettochelys insculpta. The sequence continues at coordinate 303,305,284 of NC_134137.1, read as the reverse complement.
GTTCATCCTTAATAGCACTGTCCATAGTGTGCAGTGAATGAAGGAGGGGTGCTATGAAAAAATAGTATACTATCATATAATTGAAGATTGTATCATTATGCATGTGCACAAGAGGTCAAATTAAAATGCATAAATAACCTTAATTCTGGTATTTTCTTGGTGGTCCCAGACCTGTCTGCTCCACACTGTTGGCTCCGTTTCCCATTCTCCTTGTTTTGCCAGTCTCTATTCCTCAGGTTTCTTATCCCAGTCATAGCCCAGCCAGTCCTAATCTTCCATTCTGGGCTCATGTTTGCATCCCAATCTACTGCAGTCCCAGAATTCCCTTCCCTCATCCAGATCCAGTTTTCTCCATCAGCCAGTCCTAGTACTTCCCCTCCCAGTACTCATCATCTTTCTTTCTCTCCTTCCTCAAATCTCAGTTCAAACTCCAGTTGCTTGTCAGATTTCTCTTCCTCCTCCCTGACTGATTCCTTGTCCAGCTGCTTGCAGTGTCCCCTGTCCATCAGCTTCTCATATGATCTGTGTCCCCTATCCCATTAGCTTTGACCAGAAAGTTCCAGCCTCACAGCTCAACCAGTCCTAGTCCCTATCTCCTCTCTCCCCAGTCCCATTCTATCCCCTTCACACTTTCTTGTTCTCTCTCTGGACTTCATTGTAGTCTGCTCCATTCCTTTCGGCAGCCCAGATTTTGTCCCTTCAGCATTTGAATTCGAGGGCTTCCTCTTCCGGCCTGCCTGGGTGTCAGTGGGTCAATCGTTGAAAACACATGAGACCAGCTACCTGCTCTCAGTACCAGTGTCTGGCCCCCACCCTGTCCTGAAGCATCTGAAAGTGACAGTTAGAGGGAAATCTGGTTTTGCCCCTTTGAAGCATTCTCATTGGCTCTGTGGGGATAACATGCAGAGTCTGATTAGCTTTAAGAGCTGTGAGAGGGATGGGCACACTCAGTAAGGAGGGACTCTGGAGATTTTTATCTTGTAAAATTGCACTCTATGTGCAAATTTTGATTTTTTTTCCAGAGATATAGAACTTGGCCAAATTTGTCTGGATTTTCTACAAGGATGGCAAAAGACACATTTCTGTTACAAAGGCCACGCCCTGCCAAATTTCACATCCCTACTTTAAAGCATGAAGGAACTAGAATTTTCCAAGGAGAAGGTTGCCAGAACGTTTTAATATGCAGAAACAATGTATTTTTCCGAGCATTTCCAAGAACAAAACTAAACTATTTTAGCAGAAACTTTTTAATTTTTTTAAGTAGATCAGTTGAACATAGGCAGCTGTCATGGAACACCTCGGCTTAAATAGTTTGATAAATTGTAAGCAACTGAAACGAGCCTTTTAACATGCAGTGACGGCCAATCTTAATAGGCAGTGCAGCCTGTCCTGCCTATAACATCTGTATAATTTATTTTTATCAAAGAGATATTTTAAGTATTTTCATTTAAAGTGCAGTTAAACAGTAAAATTTGAATCTGGATATATCCTATCTGTGACTGTGTCTCCATGACTTCTGCATCAGATTTGGTGACCTCACAAATAGAGACAAAGCCTTTAAATGCCAGTCCTAAAAACTTCACTCTGGGATGTGACAGTCAAGCTGTTCTTTCTGGCTCTGACATCACCAGTAATAAAGACTGTGCCTCTGGAACCTAGCTAACAGCTTGGTTAATAATGTGTGATCATGAGCAGAATCTCTGAACATCATATTTGAGATCTTTTGGAAGAAGCTCCATTGTTGTCAACAACCAGCTGCACATCTCCTTCTTAGCAGATATGACTCATGACATCTCCCAGATGTACCGATGCCTTCAAGAGATAAGCACCTGGATTTATTTAAAAAAAAAACAAAAAAACACCTCTGCCTCAGTTGGAAGGGAAAAGAGGGAAAACGCTTGGAGATAGCCAAGGCACTACCAGTTGTCAAGATAATGTCTGATGAGGACTCAGGCTGTTTTAGTCATGGGTACTTTTACTAAAAGTCATGGACAGGCCAGGGACAATAAACAAAATTCGCAGCCTCTGATCCATCCATGATTTGTATTCTATACCCCTGACTAAATCTTGGGAGAGGGGCTCAGCCCAGGAAGGCAGCATGGGGCATGCTGCTGGTGCTGCAGAGGGAACGATTGGTGGGGCTGGTGGGCTCTCTCCCTGGATATGTTTCTCCCTGGAAGTGATGAGGTCTGGGTGGAGGTGTGTCCAGTGGGAGTTGTGGTGGGGAGTGCCTGCAGGCAGAGGCAACATGCAGAGCTGTCTGGCTGCTAGTTGTCTTGGGAGCTGCAGGAGGAATATTGCCATGTCTGGGTATCTCACCTCAAGGTAAGTACTGACTTTTGCCCTTTCTCCCTCCGTACAACACCCATCCTGGAGCCTCCCACACTCAAACTTCTGCAGTTGTTTGGAGGAGGGATGTGCAGTGGCCTCAGACTACTCAAGTAGTGGCTGATACAGCTGGAGAAGTCACAGAGGTCCCAGAAAGTCACAGACTATGACTTCTGTGACCTTCACAACAAACTCTCAGCTTTAATGATGATAAATTGTATAGTCAGTTGCTTAACCACGTTTTGGTTGTTATGAAATATACTCAAGAGATCAAATAAGTGTCAGTCAGGTTTATTGCTACAATCCAATAATATAATTCAGGAAAAGGGTTTGGTAGGATACCAGTCTTTAGAAGCCATCTTGTGCTGTGATGCAGAAGGCCTGCTCCAGAAGTTTCACATTTCAATTGGTAGTGTTTCTAAGTTGACTTTACACATTAGACATTACTTTACAAGCCACTAAAATTCAACCTTTCACTTTGTCCCAGTTCCTTTCACTATCTTTGTTCTGATTACTAGCATTCCAGGTACCTTCTAGTTTGTACCATGGTAGAATAACTTGTCCTCTTCTGTTGGGATATTCCAGTACCAGCCTATGAGGAGAACCTGTTACTGTGGTAAAATATTCATAAATCCTGATCCTGACACCTTTCCTTGCTACATAATCCAAAGCTTACTTTAGACAGTGCAGGATGTTGTGAAGTATTTAGTATATAATTATAGAAAAAGTGCGGGCCAGCTTAGGCTATTTAACTTCAATAATATTCGTACTTAATGCATAATAATGGATATATTGTGTGTGTGTGTGTGTGTTTGTGTGTGCACGTGCACGTGTGCGTGTATATATTTATTTTCCTCCTGGGTAAGAGAATGACATTATCATGCAAATGTATCTCTCTGCCATCTGGGAAGGCTTGTGGGAGGTTGCTATGAGCAGCTCCGGCAGAGTGGTAAGGGAGGTGGGCGGAATTGGGCTGTTTCTGGCTGCAGGCAAGGGAGGATCTGGGAGAGCAGCTGCCACCACTAGCCCATGGCGGGGAGGGAAGGTGCAGCTCAGAGAAGAGCTCTGGCTGCTGCTCCAGACTCCCCCTGCCCCCGGGTTGGGCAGCAGGCAGTGGTTCCCCTGTCAGTAGCAGCAGCTGGAGCTTGGCTCTGCGTGGCGCCTTCCCTCCCCAGCAGAGGAGATGGGAGGGCCTGCTCAGAGCTGAACTATAGCTGCTGCTCTTGACAAGGAAGCCACTTCCAGCACTGAGAGGCACCTTTCCTGCCATGGGCTGGCCGTGTGACTCCCTTCCCTCCTCCCCCAGTAAGACTGGAGCTAGCTGCATGGCTTGCTGACCCTCCCCAGGTAGAGAGAGAGAATTGGTGAGTGTCATGAACAGTGTGTGCAGCCCCCACGTGTGTCTGTGGTGAGAGGGGACTGATGTGGGGGATTCAAAGGGGTTCGCTGGCCAAGTGCCCCTGCTTTGCCATGCCCCACCCCTTTGCCCCACTGTGCTCATGCCCCACCCCTTCCCGACCCTGCTCCACCCACTTCTGCCTCTTCCCGTGGAAGCACTGCATCACCTCTGATAGATGTCTCCCCCATTTCTCCTGGGGTGGCATGGCCCAGGAGTGGTGCTTTCGAGCTGTGCTGTTGGGGGGGAGGGGTGGTAGTGCCCCTGTACTCTTTGGAAGTTGCGCAGCATACAAACTTATAGTTTTAATAATTTGCCTTTTATGTGTTTAAATTACACCTGACAATAGTCCCTGGGTACAAGAAAGAATTAATAAAAACTCCACAATGCATCCACCATCTTACATTAGTAAATGCAAGCAAACTCCACAGAAAAAAGTTTGGAGGTGATGGTGCCAGGTAAAATTGGAGTATGAATTCCAGTTTTGGCTTCTCTTCTCTGAAAATACTTTATCCTGTGGTATACCCTTATGGGCGAAACTTAAAGAACTGACAGGTCAGGCATCTGGGCTTTTAGGAAATGGTTTGAATAGAGAAGTATGTTTTCTTTTGTACTAAGAAACAATTCCAAAAAAATTCATGATTTGTCTTCCAAGATTGGATCCTATATTCATAGATCAAAAACTTGCGTAGCTCAATCCTTCTTTAATGCATTTTGGATTGAGACCCTAAAAGCTTAATTACTCTGATTTATAATATCAGGAATCTAGGTTTCAGAGACCACAGTTTAGGAAATGTTTGTTTAAAACAGAGATCAGACTGTTTCTTACACATTAGCTGTGTCTACACGTGCACGCTACTTCGAAGTAGCGGCACTAACTTTGAAATAGCGCCCGTCGCTGCTACACGCGTCAGGCGCTATTTCGAAGTTAACTTCGACATTAGGCGGCGAGACGTCGAAGTCGCTAACCTCATGAGGGGATCGGAATAGCGCCCTACTTCGACGTTCAACGTCGAAGTAGGGACCGTATAGACGATCCGCGTCCCGCAACGTCGAAATTGTGGGGTCCTCCATGGCAGCCATCAGCTGGGGGGTTGAGAGACGCTGTCTCTCCAGCCCGTGTGGGGCTCTATGGTCACCGTGTGCAGCAGCCCTTAGCCCAGGGCTTCTGGCTGCTGCTGCGGTAGCGGGGGATTCATGCTACATGCACAGGGTCTGCAACTCGTTGTTGGCTCTGTGTATCTTGTGCTGTTTAGTGCAAGTGTGTCTGGGAGGGGCCCTTTAAGGGAGCGGCTGGCTGTTGAGTCCGCCCTGTGACCCTGTCTGCAGCTGTTCCTGGCACCCTTATTTTGATGTGTGCTACTGTGGCGTGTAGACGTTCCCTCGCTGCGCCTATTTCGATGTGGTGCTGCACAACGTCGATGTTGAACATCAACATTGGCAGCCCTGGAGGACGTGTAGACGTTATTCATCGAAATAGCCTATTTCGATGTCGCCACATCGAAATAGGCTACTTCGATGTAGGCTTCACGTGTAGACGTAGCCATTGAGTGCAAGGAGCTGGACTGCAATAGTAAATGCAGTCAGAATTAAGCTTTCAGTGGGATTAAAAATATGAAATTGTTCATACCAGGACTCTTTTTGTATGTATAAAAATAGTGTTTTGCATCACATACAGAGCTCTCCTGTTTGATTTACTATTCAACTGGAGAAAATAATTCTGTATTTCTTTTGATTATTATTCTTTTGAGCTCTAACACTTAGTACTTTTCCCAGACCTGAAAAAGAGCTCTGTATAACTCTAGAGTCTCTTCAACAAAAGTTAGTCCAGTGAAAGCTACCTCACTTGCCTAAAGTTAGAGAAACAAGGTAAGTCTTCCAGAATTTTCTCCATGTATTTTTGTTCCCATCTGTGAAAGGGGAATACATTTATTTCATAAGGATTTTATGACACTTAAGAGCTTGTCCTCACTGCATTAACTCAAGCTATAACTTGACTTTTGCTGCTAATGTAGATCTTGAGTGTATCTTGGGTGTGCACATGTCTCTAACTAAGGCTATCTGGCCTGTTCAGGCAAGCGAGTGAACTGACTCTTGCCACTCTCAGAAAAAATTTTCCCAGAATCCCAGTGTGGATTCCAACCATTCCGTGGAACAACAGAAATGATCTTCACTGCGTGACAACTGCAAGAAAAATGTTGTGAACAAAACGAAGCCTTATACGCAGTGCTTTTTTGTGAGAGAAAAAGGCAGTAGAACTCAAGCCCCAAATGATACCCCCCTGCCATGAGGCCCAACCCCTTCCTGGCGCCTTATATACTATATATGTCCCCAGGTGGGGCCCACATGACTCCCCCATGGGGTCCAAGCTGTCCCCTGGCAGCTTAACTCCCTCGCAGGGCCCTAGTTGTCCCCTGGTGGCTTAAATGACCCTTGGGAGGGCTCAATCCATCCTCCAGTGGCTTTGCCACCTTCCTGTGTGAGGCCCGAGCCACCCTGTGTGGGGCCCAAACAACCCTCAGCAGGGCCTGAGCTGCCCCACGCAGGGCCTTACCAGCCCCCACGCAGGGCCCAACAAGCATCCCCCATGCAGGGCCTGAGTCGCCCCCTCCCCCCCATGCCCACACTTAACCCCCTGCCTCTCTTGCACAGCCCCAACCCATGCCCAGGCTTAACCCACCACCCCCTGGCCCCAAAACTGCTCCCCCACAACCCAGAATTCACTTATCAGCTTGCACAGGAATTCTGCTGCTGCTTTTTCCCATCCAGGCCCTCTGGCAGCAGAGCAGGGGAGGCTCCCAGCGTCTTGCTTGGCTGAAAAACTAGCTCTCAATATAATTGGTTTGATGGCCAGATCCCTGCTGCTGGCCCTTAAACCAATTCAGTTGAGTGCTAGTCTTTCAGTAGGCAGGTCAGGGAGCTGGAAGAGTGGGGAGTGGGAGTCACTAATGGCTCCTTTAAGAGCCATAAGCAGCTGGGAGCCACCCTGCGCAGCTGGCTTCCAAAATGGTGGCACCTGGGAAAAAGGTGGGGGGAACTCAGTTCCACTGTGTTCCACAGAAAAAAGCCCTGCTTATACATGAGCTTTATCAACCTAACCAAAGTGTTCATCTCAATCAGTCATAGTGTTCCTGTGGACCCTCCTCTCAAAAATCAGCTGCCCCAGAAATTCTTTAGCATCTTGAGGCTGTTTTACAACAACATGACTGACACAGCATTGGGCAACAGCAGATCCCAAAGCAACCCCTTTGAGGTCAAAATGGGAGTCAAACAAGGATGCATCATTGCCCCATCACTATTTTGTGTCTTCATTGTCATGATCCTTCACTGCTGATGGCATGAAGCTTGTCTGTAGAATGAATGGAAAGCTTTTCAATCTCAGGAGACTGAAGGCTAAAAGCTAGACCTCCACAACCTCCATCCTGGAGTTCCACTACGTGATGACAACATGGTTGCTGCTGTTTCTCCCAGACCCCTTCAGACCATCTTAAGTGCCTTCACCAAAGCATATGAGAAACTTGGCCTCATACTGAACATTGAAAAGACCAAGGTCCTCTACCAACCCTTGCCAAAGGGACAATCTCGTGCACTTTCTATTGAAGTCAATGGAATATTTCCCGTACCTTGGAAGTCACCTTTCCACTAAAGTTGACACTGGTGTGGAAATCAAGTGTAGTCTGAGATGTGCAAGCTCTACTTTTGCCTGCCTGAGACAAAAGGTCTTCGAAAATCCGGACATCTTTGCCAAGACAAAGCTCCTTGTGTACCATGCAGTGATTATTCCAGCACTGTTGTGCACATGTGAAACATGGACATTGTACAAGCATCATTGGAAGGCACTTGAACAACATCAACAATGCTGCTTCAGGATAACTCTAAATATCTCATGAACACTTGTGTCCTGGAAGAGTCGAACATGACCAGCATTGAAGCCGTTTTCACCAATAACTTCATTAGACTGGACACGTGGTTCAGATGTCTGATCAGCACTTCCCAAAACATTCTGTTTTCTGAGTTGAAGGAAGGACAGAGGGTAGTTGGAGGCCAGAGGAAGCAGTTTAAGGACATGCTGAAGGTTCACCATGAAATCTGTAGCATCAGTATTGACATTTGGGAGAACCTTGCCCAGGACTGTCCCCAGCAGATAGTGGTAATCTGTGATGGGTTGACCCAGTTTGAGAGGTCTCACCACAACGTAGGTGAGGAGAGAAGGAGAAAGAGAAAAAAAGAGTGGCAAAACTTGCCCCACACCCCTGCAACAGCTACCAACACCTACTCCTTCTGTGATAAGACCTATGGCTCCAGAATTGGGCTGATCAGTGAACTCACAAAGAGGAGGGTGACATGAAGTCCTACTTGTTATTGAGTGACTGCCAAGATGAAGACACTGATCCTCACTTACTGACCCCTAAATGAGAATTAGTACTCTCTTTAAAACTGCACAGGATTTTTTGTGTCGATTTTTTTCTTTTTTTCTCCTGGCCCATTAACTTTTGGCTACTACTAGAAAATTGCCTAGCATGTAGAACTCTGCTGTAAATGGAGCCAAAGACTCTTGTCCATGGAGAAGAAATCACAGTTATAGCCCATAGTATTAATACAATTAAGATTAATTGGTTTTGTTATTAAAGCTTTGGTTATTTGGAATCTCGCCCTCTTTTGCAAACAGTTAGATTACCCTATTGAATTGAAGGGGAAAAAATGGAAGAATAACATCTCATTTGGTGAGATCCATTTAATTTGTGAAGGAATGAAGTTTTTGTTTCAAATCTATTGGGATGGAACAATGCTTTAAGCTTCCTCACAGCAGGATTCTGCTGTGTTTCAGAGAAAGGAATACTACTATGAATCATTTCAACTTTCTTCTTTGTCTTTTGGGTTTTTATTGTTGATAAGACTTGAAACATTGCCATACCCAAGACATTTTGCTCAGTGTTTTACAGAGAAAATCACTGAACGATGACTAGGAAAGAATTATAATGCCAGACAAACTTAGTGCCCATTAATTTATATAATTATTTCCTATTTCTTTTTAAGAGAAATGCCTGTAAAAATAGTACAATTGTTGTTTAACACAGAACTGTGTTCTTCAAACATGAAGCATATTGTTCATGTGATTTGATTTATAATCTGTTACATTGGGGGCATTCATGATGAACGTGGTGTGCTCTCTCTCTTGTTTACTCCCTCAAATATACCCACCCAACCAAAACTAACTAATAAACAAAAACTTTTTCAGGAGAAATGCAGAACCCTGATTCACAATAACTGAATTAGTAAAAGATAACCAATGCATACAAATTATTGAAAGTTGTTTGTTTATGGGCCCAGTCCTACAGATGTGTGTGTGTGTGTGTGTGTGTAATTTTGTTCACATAAGTATTTCACTGAGGTCAGTGTGGCTACTCACAGAAGTACAGTTACCGAGGCTTGGTCTACACCAGACCATACACTAGCCAGCTTGTGTAGCTAGAATGATGTATCTGCAGTCGACCGTGAGGTCTGCCCTCACTGAGGAGGGTCAGTGGGAGTATTTCTCCCACTTACCTCCCTTACTCCTTGCAAGAGCAGGCATGCAGGGGGTTGACGGCAGACCCAGAGAGATTGATTTCACGAGTCTTTACCTGATGTGTGAAATCAAATTCTGAGAGATCAACCCTGAATGAGTTGATCTCCCATTAAGTGCAGACATACCCTCAGTCATTTATTTTGTATCTCTCAGTGGACACAAATTACATTTTTTTTTCTTTTGTTCCTCAAAGAGGGTTGCTTATTTTTTTTTCATGGGGATTATTCTTATCTCAGTTACCATAGTTTTATACTGAGAAGAGTGATATGTAAATTATTCACAAGGAATTAAGAAATGTACGTAATATGTTACAACAATGGGACTACTCACGAGACACATTTGCATAAAACCTTTAGTCTGCTTGTATATTCTGAGTTCTAGATCTTAAATAGTAATTTGTGTGGTAGGGAACTATATAAAAACACTTCAGTTCACATTTAAGACCTTTCCGTACTGAAGGGAAAGTGAAATAAATTTGTAGTGCTTCATGAGGGATGATGATAACTTCTCACAAAGCATGTGATAAAACATAATGTTAAAAGAGTGTGTGGGTTTAATGCATGGTTATATAACACAATTTAATTTATTATTATTATTAATAATAATAATAATAATAATAATAATAATAATAAAATGCAAATAGCATCTGTTTCTGCTGCAGTCTGCTAGAGAACATCCCTCACGATGAATAGAATTCTAACATGTTCTGATGTCAAGTGCATATGCCATCAACTGAGTGTTTAATGTGAACATAGCATATTGTTCAGCAAAGAAGTGGCTATTACAAATGTGTCTTATAGTACTTTGGAAAGCTAATTGATTTGTAAACTCTTAGAGTATGTAATCTTCAACAAGGTTGCAAATGCTATACATATCTTCTAGATTATTGTTTGCCTTGGAAACTTGTATTGCTTGCTTGCTTTTAGACCAGTCTCTCTCCTATGTCTCTCAGAATTTACAAATGTTAAACATATTATTTTATTTCATGTATTGCTTAGAAGATCTGCTTTAAGATTATTCCTGTACATTGGTTGTACTAATGGGAAAGGGTTAGTTTCAGTAGTTGCTAGAAATCCCATTTTCAAATGACTGATTTGGTTAAGGTTAGAAAACTACTGAAAATAAGACTGTTTACAGCTTTAATTATAGGGAGACTACTGATCTTTCCAGAAAACATCTTCATGTCTATATAATATGTTTCTTATTGTCTCTGATTTTTTTTTCCTGCTCTTTTTAGGTATCATCCCTTCATTTCTTGACTTGTTTTCCCAGGTACACAGGGTCAGAAGTGCCATTGTTTTCCATTCCTTTCCGACCAAAGTACAGGTTTGTAGGTCTGGAGTTCTCTTCAAAATTCACATGACAGACTCTTTTCCATCATATCCCCAGTGTTCCTTTCTTTCTTTTTTCTTCCTCCTGTAGTTTCTTTGCTTGTCACTCTTATCCCATTCTTAGTCCGTATCCAGCTCACCTCAGACCTGTCAGATAATCTGCTATGGAGACCGTGTCTACACTAGCCAAAAACTTTTGTTAATTTATTAATTAGCTATTATTAATTTTATTAGTTTATTAATGAAGCGCTGAAATACATATTCAGCGCCTCATTAGCATGCGGGCGGCCGCAGCACTTCGAAATTGACACTGCTCGCTGCTGCGTGGCTCGTCCAGATGAGGCTCCTTTTCGAAAGGACCCTGCCTACTTCGAAGTCCCCTTATTCCCATCTGCTCATAGGAATAAAGGGACTTCAAAGTAGCCGGGGTCCTTTCGAAAAGGAGCCCCGTCTGGATGAGCCGCGCGGCGGCGAGCTGCATCAATTTTGAAGTGCGGCAGCCGCCCGCATGCTAATGAGGCGCTGAATATGTATTTCAGCGCTTCAATAGTAAACTTTGAAATGGCCATTTGCATGGCCATTTCGAAGTTTTTGGCTAGTGTCGACATAGCCGGAGAGTCCCAAGTTAATCTTCTTCATTCTTTCATTCATCTGTCTACCCTCTGCATGCTAGCCATTCTCCTCAGTATGTTGTTCTCTAGTGTTTCATTTGTGTGTCACTATAATGCGGTGGAGAAACTTGCATATATATAAGATACAAAGGTTACTCCTGGTAAGGTCATCTATGGTGATTAAGTCAAATGTAAGCTATCCGACATCGAGCAGCCTGACAAAAACCAGTATGAATGTTCAGTGGCAGAGCAGACAGATGAAGCAAGCTCATCTCTCAACGCTTGCAAAGGTGGAGGAAGGCTGCAATGGAAGAGAAACGTGATTATCTTGGACCTCCTTGCCACTGCACAGAGATGTGGCTTCACTGAAATTTGTGTTGTTACTGATCCACATCTGGAAATGACAACACAAGTGTCAAAGAAGACTGGGAAGCCCTAAAACAGACCATTCATAAAGCTTGTAAGGAATCCACTGGTTTAGCTACTTGCCATCATTATGACTTTTTTGATGACAAAAAGGGTTTGAGGCCATAGCTCTTTTGGTTCAGAAGATAAAAGCTTTGTTTGACTGGCAAAACTATCCATCATTCAGTCACAAGCAGAATTCTTTCCTTCATCTCAAAGCTGAAGTTCCGGGACATCAAAACCAAATGGTGGGAGGACAAAGCAAAAGAAATTCAATAATTCACTGACAGACATGATATTCAGAGACTATGGGAGACCAAGACTTCGTAGCTTCAGACAGGAGAGATCCAGAGACAGTAGCACAACTTAAGATAGTAAATCCAACAAGGAGCACTGGAAGGAACATTACCAAAATCAAGAATCCATGGTAATTGATGACACCATCGACACCATCCATCATCATCCAATCTGGGAAACTCTTGGCCAGACCACCAATACTTGAGAAAGTCCACAAAGCAATTCAACAAATGCAGAACAATAGAACAGCAGGTCCCAACAGCATCCCAGTTGGAGCACTAAAAGGGGTGTGTGTGTGTTAAAATCTGGTGCACTCAAGAAATCTCTGTGGACTTATGTAATGCTAACTTCCTCCTTTTTGAAAATGTTGCAGATAGGGCCAACAGTGGCAACTATAAAGGCATATAGCCCTTCTCGCCATTGCTGGGAAGATTCATGCTAGACTCTTACTTAATCACCTGCTCCCTTCTGCAGAGAAAGTACTGCCAGACTCCCAGTGTGGCTTCAGACCATCATGAGGTAATTGCAACCTGATTTTTGCAGCCAGGCAGATTCAAGGAAAATGTCAGAAACAACACCAGGAGCTGTATATGGCCTTGCTCAGTCGGATCAAAGCTGTCTGTCAACTGTGAGGCACTTCAGAAAATTTAGTCAAATTTTGCAAATTTATCACCATTGTAAGACTCCTGCATGACCAGATGAATATCTTCATTCTGTGCAGTGGCTCCTGCACACAACATCTCCTTTTGAGCCCTTTACAATTCAAACTGGTGAAAAACAAGGTTGTGTACTTGCACCCACCCTTTTTTCTCTGTTTTCTCAGTGGTAACGGAAATGTTAACCCAAGACCGGATGGCAGTCTCTTCAATCTTTCTTGTCTGTGTGCTAGAGCACAAGTAATATTGGTAACTGTAATTGAACTCCCCAATGCAGATGTTGGCCCTGTAGCTGCATGCTCAAAGGAAGATCTACAAACAGCCCTGAATTGTTTCTCTGACACAAAACCCTGGGGCTAACGCTCTGAACATCAGCAAACAAAAGGTCTCCACAAGCCAGCTCCTGGTCAATCAGTCCTGGCAAGGAAGACTTAGGCTGAGAAAGAAAAACAGGAGACTGTATAATACTTTGCCTATCTTGGCCACCATCTCTCACAGAGGCCAGGCATAGATGCTGAGATTCAGCACAGAATCTGCTGTGCCAACTTTACCTTCCACGCTGTCTTGCTTGATATTCAATAATCACAACATTAGAACTCATGCTAGATTTTTTGTTTGTAAAGCAGTCGTAATTGCAACTCTCTTCTGCGGCTGTGAGACTTGGGTGACCTATAGAAAACACCTGGAAGGTCAGCAACATCACTTTCTCTTGAAGATCCTCAACATAAAGTGGAGGGATTGACACACTAATGCCACCAGTCACTGAGATCAGCATCTTCAGTGTTGAGGCTCTGATTATCTGGCACCAGGTGCTGAGTTGGAAAGGGCAGTGTGCATGTGCCCGATGTGTGCTGTACAGTAATAACTGCTGTGCACCCAACTCACCAAAGGAGAAGGTAAATGGTGAGGCCAAAAGAAATGCTTTAGAGATGTCCTTAAGATAACCATCAGGATATGCGGCATTGACACCACACATAGGGAGACAGTAGCTCAGGACAGGGATAATTGGAAACGACTTGTCAGAGAGGGAAAGTTCATTGTAGAGGAAAATCACTTAGCCCTGCTTGCAGAAAAACACCCAAAAAGAAAGGATAGACAAGTGTAATGCAGCAATGGTGGCTCAATCCTGACTTCTAACACCACCTGCAGTTCCCCCCACTGATTCTGTGGCTCAAGCATCTTGACTCCTCAGTCATCAAAGGACTCAAAAATAAACACCTGTGGAAAAAAAAGAGCATCCTTGACTTGAAGCCATCGCAAGATTACATACTATGAATTTGTCTTCAGATGCACCATTTCCAAACCACACCACAAAACATGCAGGATACATTGTTCCTTTTACTTAATTACCAAATTTCCCATTCCACAGTACTTCTGCACCTGTTTCACATGCACATTATGTTCTTGTTTTCACTTCTACATTTATTTCTTCAAAGACGGTAAATGTATTTCCTAAGTACACAAATTCTTTCTCCTGATATAGCATTTCTCTTGAAACATCTGTGAATAGCTCTTCTTCCATCTTTCCCTACTTGCTAATCTTTAGGTTCTTTGTGTTTACCCTTATGCTATATCTACACTATAGGAGATTTTGTGCCGACAAAACCTGCAGAGCATCCAGATTCCCAAGTCATTTTGTTGCCAGTAAGTCTGCAGAACACAGCACTTTTGTTGGCAGCTGTAGCCTGCTCTCCATGAGGAATAATGCCTCTGTGGACAGAGATTTTTGAGACACTGACTTAACAGGAGGATGTGCCAATAGGGCTATGTCTACACTAGAGTGCTACTGTGAAGTACCGTATTTCAAAGTAGCAACATTGAAATACGCTACTTTGACGTTTTGAGTCTATACACCCTCTGGGCCTGGCACTGTCGACATTCAAAGTTGAAGTAGAGATGCACTACATTGAAAGGGGCCGTCCCGGATGCGGCAAGGGAGTGTCTACACACACGAGAAGCCCCTTTTGAAATAAGGGGCCAGGAAAGCCCGCGGACAGAGTCCTAGGGTGGACTAGGCCTTTTGGGACAACAGCAAGCTGCTCGTTTAAAGGGCCCCTCCAAAACACACTCAGCCTGCACAGCACGAGTCTTGTGTTGGTGCCGCTAGCCTCCTAGACCCAGTGCCTGCAGACATGGGTGCCCAATAGCAGCAGCAGCAGCAGCAGCAGCAGGTGGAAGTCGTTCAAGCTGTCTCCCGTAAGAGAAGCACAGTACTAGATGCTGCACAGGCAGCCACCCAACAGCTCCTGGCAGGGGAGCCCTCCCTGGGGGCAGAAGGGGATGCCCCTGACCATCGGGCCCTCCTGCTCCCCCCACTGCTGGGTGCTCTGCTGGCTCTGGAGCTACCCCACCAGCTCTGAGTGGTGGGAGCATCTGGTCATGGGGGAGTGGGATGATGACCAGTGGCTGCGAAACTTCCACATGCTCCAGCAGACCTTCATGGAGCTCTGCCAGTGACTCACCCCAGCTCTGAAGCACTAGGACACATGGATGCAGTGCACCCTCGCCGTCGAGAAGAGGGTCGCGATAGCTGTCTGGAAGCTGACCACTCCAGACAGCTACCACTTCATTGGCCACCAATTCAGTGTAGGCAAGGCCACAGTTGGGGCAGTTGTGATGGAGGTAAGGAGGCCTTGGCACACACCCCTGGGAGGTGGGGGGCTGGGGAGGGAGGAGCTGGGATGGGGGGCCAGGGAGAGAGGCCCAGGGAGGGTACCCAGGTGAGGGGGTCCAGGTAGGGGGATTGGGTGGTGGGCAGGGCACACCCTGTACACCCTCATGGGTGCCCATGTCCCCTCCCCGCAGGTGGTCTGTGTGCTCAACGCCCTGCTGCTCCAGAGGGTCGTCCGTGTCAGGAACCTGGACACGGCCACCGCGGGCTTTGCCACCATGGGATACCTGAATTAATTCAGGGTCCTTGATAGGACTCACATCCCCATCCACGCCCCAGACCACAGTGGCAGATGCTTTATAAATGGGAGAGGCTACCACTGGGTGGTCCTGCAGGCCATGGTGGATAGGTGGGGCTAGATCCAGGATGTGTATGTGGGCTGACCTGGCTGCACCTATGTGCTTGTGTGTTCTGCAACTTGGGCCTGTGCTGCCATCTGGAGGCGGGGACCTACATCACCAAGAGGGAGATCCCTCTGAGGCACACCTCCATGCCTCTCTGCCTTGCGGCAGATGTGGCCTACCCCCTGGCTCACGTACGCTGGCTCACATACCCCGGCTCACATACCCCTACATGGGCCACCTTGATGTCAGCCAGGAGTGCTACAATGCCTGGCTGAACCATGCCCAGCAGGTGGTTGAGTGGGCCTGCAGGTGCCTGAAGGGCCGGTGGTGTTGCCTCCTAGCCTGCCTGGATGTGGGCTTCCCAAACATCCTCCAGGCTGTGAGTGCCTGCTGCACACACCATAACCTGGTGGAAAGCAAGGGGGAGGCCTTTCTACAGGGATGGGTGGTTGTGGCTGGAATGGGCTACCTCCAGCCAGCCACTGCTCCTAGCCACCAGGCCCACCAGGAGGGAGTCTGGGTCCGGGAGGCCCTGTGCGGGTACTTTGATCAGGGGGCCCAGTGAGCGCTGCCCTGGCTATCCCTGGTGGGCCCCCTGCACACTGCCCCCAACACGTGCACACTGCCCCCACCAAAAGCACACATACCACAGGGGCTTGGGGAAGATAAAACTGTGAATTCTTGCTAATTGATTGAAATGCTTGACTCTGATTTTGCAACAACAGCGAATATCACAACTATATACATGGCGGGGGATAACTATTTACACAGGGGGGATAACTATATACGTGAGGGGGAGCACATGGACGGGTCGGCCATCAGCCCATCACTCTGGGGCGGGGGTGGATGGGCACGACCCACGCCGTGTCCAGGTCACTGGCTCCCCCTTGTCTGGGGTCCCTGGAGAGGCTGGCTGGGAGCCGAGAGGATGGGGAGGTATGGCTGGGGTGGGTCCTCGACCCAGTTGTAGGCCTCAGCGGACTCCTGCTCTGGGGGGCTGGTAGGTGGGGCAGCAGGCGGGACAGCAGGTGGGGCAGTGGGTGAGGCAGCAGGCAGGACAGCAGATGGGGCAGCAGGTGGGGGAGCAGGGAGGGCAGTGGGGGGGCGGCAGCCGGGCCAGCAGCTCCTCGAAGGAGGCAGCCACATGGTTAAAGGTTGGGGAGAGGGATAGTTCTGTGGGTTGAGCACTGGCCTGCTAAACTTAGGGTTGTGAGCTCAGTCCTTGAGGAGGCCATTTAGGGCTCTGGGGCAAATAGATTAACAAAAACAATTTGTCAGGGATGGTGCTTGGCCCTGCCA
Organism: Carettochelys insculpta; assembly: GCF_033958435.1. Lineage (NCBI taxonomy): Eukaryota > Metazoa > Chordata > Testudines > Carettochelyidae > Carettochelys > Carettochelys insculpta. The sequence goes on along the minus strand of NC_134137.1, from coordinate 303,288,377 downwards.
AGAGAGCAGGGGATTGGATTCGATGACCTCCTGAGGTCCCTTCTAGCTCTATGAGATGCGTATGCGTAAAGGTGGCCAAAAAGTTCCTCCAGGCCTACTGACCCCAGGTGGCCTTCACTCCTCGAAGCGGACCCTCTGCTTCATGATGTCTGCCCGGTGCAAGAGGGTGGTGGCCACCTTGGGGTCTAGTCCATGGAGGTACGTAGGCCTGTCCTGGTGCCGGTGGTGCCCCCGGATGTTCACTGTTCAGGGATCTGCGGGGGGCTGTCCAGGACCACAGCTGGAGCCATGCTGTCCTGGCCCTCGGGTGGTATGACTGCAGAAACGGGGGAAGAGAGAAGGAAGCCATGAGTATCGAGCCTTGCCCCATGGCCCTTGCCCCCCCATGCCCCTCAGGTGTCAGGTCTCCCTTCCCTGTCCCCCATCCATGTGTGTGGCAGCCCTGTTGGCTGCCCCTTCCTGTGGTCTGCCTCCATATCCCACTCTCCTGGGGGCTGGGCACGGTGCTGTCCATGGGTGCAGGTGCTGATGGGCACTGGTGGCCATGCTGCTCTTTTGGAGCTATGGTCTGCCTGGGCCCTGGTGGGCTGGGGTCTGCTGGGCCTGTTGGGGGTCCCCAGTCACATATGGTGCCCCCACCCCATGCCCTGGGGGTGTTTGCCCTGTGGAGTACATACTTGATGGTACACCACTGTGGTTGGGGGAGGCCCATTGGGCAAATGTCTAGCTGGAACTGTGGGAGGGGAGGTCCATCACCAGCTCCCCCTCCTAGCTAGACCACTCGGATGGTGGCACGGATGGTCCCGGCGCTGGCTCTGGGGGCGTGGGGGTGGCCTCTGGTCCAAACTCCGGCTCCAAGTCCAGCTGGGGCTACTCGGCTGTGGTGTTGAGGACAGCTGAGGAGAGGAGGTGTCCCGAGGGCCCAGGATATCCCTGAGCTCCCAGTAATAGTGGCAAGTGGCAGGGGTGGCCCCTGACCAGCTGGTTGAGTTCCATGCCCGGGTGTAACCCTGCTACAACTCCTTGACCTTACTCCTGGCATGGTCAGGAGTGTGGGCAAGGTGACCCTGGGCGGTCAGGCCCTCGGCCAGCTGGGTGAATACTTCCGTGTTCCACTGCTTGCTCCCCATTACACCGAGCACCTCCTCCTTGCCCCAGAGCCCCAGCAGGTCACGGAGCTTGGCATCAGTCCAGGATGGGCCCCGCTTCCTGTCCTGCTGGTTGGAGACTGGTGAGCCCCAGGATGGCTCAGACAGGGAGCCCTGGGGGTGCTTGGGGGGCTGGCTGGTTGCCATGTGCTGTCTCTGAGCCGTGCAGGGGCACCGTGTGGCATGCTGCTGCCTGCATGGTCTCAGCTTCCTGCTATGGGACTTCCGGGTCTGTGCAGCTTTAACAGCTGCTGGGCACAGAGATCACAGAGCCCTGCAGGGGCCCCACGGCACATCTCCGCTTAACAGCTGATTGCCGCCATGGTAGACCCTGCTATTTCAAAGTAGCGGGACGCGAATCATCTACACACATCCTACTTCGACATTAGACATTGAAATAGGGCGCTATTCCCATCTTGTCATAGGAATAGAGGTTTTGATGTCTCCACACCTAACGTCGATTTCAACTTCGAAGTAGTGCGCGGCGTCTGTAAACGCAGTGCATGCTATTTTGAAGTTGTGCCTGCTACTTCAAAGTAGTGCTCTAGTGTAGACACATCTTAGGTGTTTGGATAATTTGCATCATTCTTATCCTCCCAAGAAAACACAGTCGATCCCATTCTTCAGTCATCTGTTATTCTAGCTTCGTCTAATAAATTACATAGTGATCTATGAAGTCATGTTACTCCAGTGTCTCTAGTTGCCTTGATGATATCAACAATTCTTATGTTTAGCAGTATGCTTTACCATTCTCTTATTCAGTGCTGCTTGTACCTCTTCTGTTCAGATAAGTGTCTTTTGAGATGTTCCCATAATTTGTTGTTGTTTACATTTGCAGGTTTCATTTTTCTGCTGTCTTCTTAGGGTTAGTGATCACACAATTCCCATTATTCTCACATGAAGATTTCTTCATAGCTTGTGCTTCATTGTTTTTCTGTATGGCTGGCCCAAAAACACTTTCCTCCCCATCTCTTCCTCCAGTTTTCAGTATCCTTCCTCTTCAGCTATCATTCTTACCTTAACAACTACCTTGTTAGCCTTATTTTTTTCCTTGAACTTTTGAGTCTCCTGATCAGAAGCTAGTTCCTCACAATTTCTGTTATTTGTTTTTTTCTTCTTTTACATTAGACATCCACAACCAGTGGATTGCTCAGTGAGGAGAGAGAAACAGTAACAGGAAACTTGGAAATGGCAGAGATGCTTAATGACTTACTTGTTTCGGTCTTCGCCAAGAAGTCTGAAGAAGGAATGCCTAACATAGTGAATGCCAGTAGGAAAGGCATAGGTTTAGAAGATAAAATAAAAAAGAATAAGCTAAAAATCACTTAGAAAAATTAGATGTCTGCAAGTCACCAGGGCCTGATGAAATGCATCCTAGAATACTCAAGGCACTGACAGAGGAGGTGTCTCAGCCATAAGCTATCATCTTTGGAAAATCATGGGAGACAGGAAAGAGTCCAGAAGACTGGAAAAAGGCAAATATAGTGCCCATCTATAAAAAGGGGAATAAGAACAATGTAGGAGACTACAGACCAGTCAGTTTAACTTCTGTGCCAGGAAAGATAATGGAACAAGTAACTCAGGAAATCATCTGCAAGCACTTGGAAGGTGGTAGGCTGATAGGAAACAGCCAGCATGCATTTGTAAAGAACAAATCATATCAAACCAATCTGATAGCTTTCTTTGGTAGGATAATGAGCCTTGTGGATAAGGGAGAAGCAGTAAGATGTGATATAACTAGACTTTAGTAATGTATTTGATATGGTTTCACATAATATTCTTATCAATAAACTAGGCAAATACAACTTAGATGGAGCTACTGTAAGGTGGGTGCAAAACTGGCTGGATAACCGTACTCAGAGAGTAGTTATTAATGGTTCTCAATCCTGCTGGAAAAGTATAACAAGTGGGGTTCCGCAGGGGTCTGTTTTGTGATTGGTTCTCTTCAATATCTTCATCAACAATTTAAATACTGGCATAGACAGTACGCTTATTAAGTTTGCAGATGATACAAAGCTAGGAGGGGTTGCAACTGTTTTGGAGGATAGGGTCAAAATTCAAAATGCTTAGGACAAATTGGAGAAATGGTCTGAGGTAAACAGGATGAAGATTAATAAAGATGAATGCAAAGTGCTCCACTTAGGAAGGAACAGTCACTTTCATGCATACGGAATGGGAAGCGACTGTCTAGGAATGAGTATGGCAGCAAGGGATCTAGGGGTTATAGTGGACCACAAGTTAAATATAAGTCAACAGTGTGATGTTGTTGGGAAAAAAAGCAAACATGATTCTGGAATGCATTAACAGGTGTGTTGTGAACAAGACATGAGAAATCATTCTTCTGCTCTACTCTGCACTGGTTAGGCCTCACTTGGAGTATTATGTCCAGTTCTGGGCACTGCAGTTCAAGAAAGATGTGGAGAAATTGGAAAGGGTCCAGAAAAGAGCAACAAGAATGATCAGAGGTCTAGAGAACATGACCTATGAAGAAAGGCTGAAAGAATTGGGCTTATTTAGTTTGGAAAAAAGAAGATCGAGGGGGGAACATGATAGCGGTTTTCAGGTGTCTAAAAGGGTGTCATAAGGAGGAGGAAGAAAACTTGTTCTTGTCCTCTGAGGATACAACAAGAAGCAATGGACTTAAACTGCAGCAAGAGAGGTTTAGGTTGGACATTAGGAAAAAGTTCTTAACTGTCAAGATGTAGCCAGACAGAATGCCCTGCTCTGCTCTATCTTGCCCCTTTTCGGTGCCTCTGAGTACAAAGCACAAAGAAACAGCACAGTCTTAGAATGTTTGAAAGCACAGATGCGCTTATCTCAAGCCCAGTCTTTTGATGCTTCAAAACACAGATGTGCTGTGTCAGCATGACCCTGGACTGAAGAGTACAGACAAGGGGGCTAACAGGCTAGCTGTTGACCATAGGGCCTCAAACTGCCCTTGGCTGGTACTGATAATTGCTACGCCCACACTTCGTCCCAGAAGAGGAACCTCCCGCCCATATGAAAAGAATGTCCTGTTTTAATGATTTAGTTATCTCTATCTTACAAGTGTAAATTAAATTGCAACTGCCTTGTAAGAACTGGTGTCACAAAGACGAAGCAGCACAATTGGTACGCTTAGATAAGGAAGAATGTGCATGACCCAAGGGGTATAAAGAAGGGTCCGGCAGACCACTCTGACTGAGCTCCAATTACCTACACCTTCCAGTCAGATAAGGTATTTACCTCCCAAGGACCCAGGGGACTCCCTCCTCGCATTGTTCTTCCTGAGGGATTCAGTGAACGATGTTGGCTACGCCGGAGTCGAAGGACGCAGGGGTGAGAATTATACCTGCAATGTACTTTTGTGCACATTTAATAGTAAGAGCTCTTTAGGCTGAGGCATCTGGTCCTCATATGAGTAACTTTTCACTTATAATCTAATTGACATGTCATGTATCATCCTACTAGTAGTTAAGAAGATAATGGTTACAAAGTTATTGCTCTAAGATTCTTGTTTCTGCTTTTAATAAATAGCAACCGTTTAAGCTTTCAGCCTGACTCCTTCCAGTTACTGTAACTTGGCCGAACACAAAAAAAGAACCTTAGCCGTTTGGCTATATCAGCCAGGTCAGTGGTAAGGTGCAGTAAAAGCTGAGTGCTGAGTCGTGTCGCCTCCACGGGGCAGACTCTTGGGGCACCCAACAGCTATCCTGGCTGCCCGCTCCGAAGGGACAGTCTGTCCTAGCAGTTAAAGACTCGGGTGGCATAAGCTCTCTGCACCAACATTTGGGGCACCCGTCAGCCACACACTGACTGCCCACTGCGAAGGGACAGTCTGTCCTAGCAGTTAAAGACTCGGATGTGATAAGGCTCACAGACCACTCATTACCTGGCCATCGGCTAACACAAGGTGGTCAAACACTGGAATAAATTGCCTGGAGAGGTTGTGGAATCTCCGTCTCTGGAGATATTTAAGAACAGGTTGGATAAATGTCTATCAGGGATGGTCTAGACAGTACTTGGTCTTGCCATGAGGGCAGAGGTCTGGACTTGATGACCTCTCAAGGTCCCTTCCAGTCCTAGTATTCTATGATTCTATGCACCGGCTTTTTCTGTCTGTAAGCAGTCCACCTTACCACTCATTCTTTCCCATGTTTCCTGGGCTGCTTTGATGAAACTTTCTTCCATTCTCCCTCCCCTGACTTCATTGTTCTTGGCAAAAAGTGAAAGCTTACCATTACTTTCTGGCAGAAGTTTTTCTTTCTCCCACTCCCCTGTGTACATACCCACCAATGCAATTTCTTCCTTAAAGTCATTATCCTACCTGGTTTTTCAGGGTACAGTTTGTTTTTTATCTCTGAATACTTTTATATTGTTCTGCTACATGTTATTCCAGTATAATCCTTTTGTCTCTTCACTGTTTTTGTATGTTCTCTTATCAAAACATTGCCTACATGGCCCGTACTTTTTCCACTTAGCATGTCACTAGGTGGGATCTATTTTTCAAACCATGTGTTCACCACTGAGAACCCATTAAATGGTGGTTGACCCACTTTTCTTGTTTGGTCTTTCTTTTACCAAAGCTAGATTTTCACACTCAAATCTCCACTAACAAGAAGTTACTATCTACCATGAACATTGGCTCTGCTAGAGCATTTTTAAAGCTCGTCTCTTCTTACTGTGTTTAGGACCACATGCTGACATAACATACACACAGCTACTCTTTGTATTCAACATTCTGCCATCCACTAGTCCCCTCTTCTCCCTACCCTTGTGAAAACCTCAGCAATCTCTGGGCTCACAGGGGATACACAGTTTCTGTTCTGTACATGTTTTAAATTTAATACATTTTGTATTTGTTTACTCTTCAGTGAATTGTTGAGCCAGTCCTGATGTCTAGTGGCATTCACATTTTTTAAAAAGGGTCCTATTAAGTGTTACAGTTATAAGTATATAATAATATCCATAGGAATCCAATTTCCATTTAATAGGCTGGAACAGAAGCAGGCTTTCCCATGTTCAACATCTTGGGCATAGAAAATGAATTTCTAAGGTTTATAGAGAAATATTTTCCTTTTTTGTTTTCACTTTCTTTGTTAAACATTAACATCTAAAATTTGTACCATGTTGTTTAGGTTTCGAACATTATTTGTGGCTGGTGAACGGTGTGATGTGGAGACATTGCAATGGTCCAAAAAAGTCTTCAAGGTCCCAGTGTTGGATCACTGGTGGCAAACAGGTGAGCATTTTGCAATATTATTTGAAATTTTCTCCCCCCTCCACCTCATAAAACTTTACAGATTTGATTCCTGATTTTGCAGAGCAATCACTACAGGTGGTTCCTTTCATCCACATTACTTTTTATTTAAATACAACCCCATGGGATCCATTTATGCTTTTCTGGAGTGGTGAAGAAAGCAGTAGATGTTTAGCAAATAGTGCTTTAAAAATGAATGTGGAATACCCAATGCAGTGCTTTTGATACCTGCATTTAAAAGATTTAACATCATTATCATCCCTGTATTTTCCACCTGTTACATATTATGTATATTTCTGCACACAAAACTTAATCTGTTAGATAAACTTTCAGATTAATTTTATATGCTCTTCAGTCGATTCTATGTATGGAAAAATATGGCACACAGGAGGCTCAATTTTTGATCACATTCCCTTTGGCCCCGGTCCAGTACCCATTAAACAACTACTATCAATTTCTGTGGTAGCTGGATCAAGTCCTGAGATAGCAATCAGAGAATCAAAAGCATCAGTGTTTGTGTAACCATGTGTCACAAATTCAGGTGGGTTCTGGTAGCTGGGTTTGACTGAGTAACTTTCTACCATAACTCTGAATTATTTGTTGTGTGTTTGTATTCTCTCTCTCTCTCTCTCTCTCTCTCTCTGTGAGAGAGAGAGCAAGCGAGCGTGTTATCTGTTACATAAACTAAGCACATTTGAGGAACTTATGCTTGTTTTTTGGAGCTCTTTGTTCCAAAAAGACTCCTTTCACTTTCTGTGCATCGCTGTTTGATAATAGAATTTCACAGATCTTTGTATGAGGAAGAAAGCTTTCTGCTTGCTCCATGATGGGAGGCTTATGGAATGGGTATGAGGCAGAAGAATATGGTTTCTAAGGATACAATTGCCTGGAGCAGAGAAACTTCCTTAGTTCTGATCTGATTCACCACATACAATAAAATCAGTGTAGTGGGCTTAAAGTGCAGCCTGTTTGTACCAACATTTCAGAGGTTGTGTGAGAGATGTATTCAAAAGATAGTGAGATTGTTTGTTTGTTACTTAATCCTTGTTCCTATTAATTGATAAAAATAAAGTGTTTATAGCATGGAGAGAGAGCCTATTCTTTTCCTCATATGCAACTTCAGTAATACTCAAGGGTAGAGTCATAAATAAAATTGTCCATTTTTCACTTCTGAAAGGATTAAATATAGTTTGAGCCATTGTATGTCACTAGTGTACCCAGACTTAAATAAAAGACTCCTTGAAGACTGAGAACAAACATAAGTCATTCCTAGTAGAAGACAGGGTTTCATATTATGTTTTTTGTTGTTTTTTAATGTAGAGAAATCTTATGATGATCCTCTAACTGTCTTGTCACTAGGAAGAACATTGAGGATTTCTATTGTTGTGAAAACGTACCGATTCCTACCATAATAAGCCTTCAGTACATTAAATTTAGTCCTTAAACCATATCCTGTAGAGAGCATTGAATTTTTTTTTTTTTTTTGAGTTTTGGAGCAAGACAGTTCATGTTGGATAATGCTGGATGACTTGGGTAACTTGAGCAGGTGTTAGTGCTTTTGGTCATATGAATCAGAGTATATTTTATAAATATGTTACTGAGGTTTACAGTTTAATAGTTACGAATTACTGACTGTCTAGTATGTTGAGAATAGTTCAGCTTTTTATGACCTTCTTACTGCAAGGTGCTTAGATTGCTTGGCTCATAGGGAATTAAGGGTATTTTCCATGCTGCAGGATGTGTTTAAAAGAGCAGAACTGAATTTATTGTTAGTGACAAAGCAATATACAGCACAGCATTTTTTATTTTATATTTTTTGCTAGCAGTTTTCATACATGTCTATAAAACAGTTTATAAAATTAAAACCATAAAGACAATTTCTTATTTACTCTATTACTCAGTATTTGAATCACAGGCTAGGTGGAAAAGACATTTCTGATGAGATTTAAAAATAGATGGACAGTGGATAAGTCCAGAGAGTAACAGCAAAGCTATTGCAGATGGCATGAGCTGCAGAACCAAAAGGTCTCTAACAACATGGTGAGTTGAGATGGAAAGGCAGAGAGGAAACTAAGATCACTGACATTTATGTGCTGCAATAAAAAGGGACTATGCTAGAAGAGGACTGCATAGGGAGACTGTGAAATCCATGTTAAGAACCAGGACAGTTTTGAAGTGAATAGACTGTCATGGCAAGAGACTAGCCCAGGGATGGCCAGTAATTTTTGACGTGGGGTGGGCACTGCAAGAATTTGGTAAATAGTCAAGAGCCTCATTCTTCCATGATATTAATAGAGGAGGTGCAGGATCTGGATTGGAGGCTGGGTGCAGAAGGGCACTTGGGATAAGGGATTGGGGTGAAGCAGGGAGTATGGGTTCAGGATTCTGACATAGAAGAGGGATTTAGAGGGTGTAAGCATCTGGGTTGTGACCTAGGCAGGAGGGGGGCTGTTATCTGGGGCAGGTGACTGGGGTGCGTGGTCTGGGAGGGGGCATAATTGTAGGAGCAGGGGTGCAGAGAGTTCAAGTTGGGGGAAGGAGGGGCTGGGATACCAGATGCAGGCTCTGGCCAGGAGGCCCTTATCTTGGGTTGCTCCCGGCCAGCAGCCTAGTGAGACCCTCAGGCAGGCTCCCTACCTGCTGCATCCCCATGTGCCACTGAAAGTGGTCAGCTGTGATGGCCATGCGTGTCATGCAATGCCTGCGCAGCTCCCATTGGCCAGTTTCCAGCCAGTGGGAGCCGCAAGATTGTACTGGGGGCAGGGTAAGCATGCATAGCCCCTCCTCACCCCACAGTGCACAGAAAACATTTGGTTCCCCATACAGTGGGCCGCTATGAGTGGTGTGCTTTCTCTTTTTTTTTTTCCCCCACACAGTGCACGGTCAGCCTGTGGAACTCCTTGCTGGAGGAAGCTGTGAGGGCTAGGACTATAAGAAAGTTCAAAGAAGAGCTAGATAAATTCATGGAGGTTAGGTGCATAAAGGCTATTAGCCAGGGGGTTGGAATGATGTCCTTGGCCGATGAATGGCAGGAGATAAGCCGTTTGATCATTCTCTTCAGTCTACCCCCTCTGGGACACCTGGTACTGGCCACTGTCGGCAGATAGAATGCTGGACTAGATGGGCCTTTGGTCTGACCCAGTAATGGCCATTCTTATGTTCTTGTGTTCTCTGTGATCTCTGTTTAACTCTTTTGGGCTACGTCTACACTACAGAGCTCTTTTGCAAGAAGCTTTTCTGGGAGATCTTTTCTGAAAGAGCTTCTTTTGAAATAGTGCATCCACACACAAAAAAGCAGACAAAAGGAGTGATCTGCTTTTTCGAGAGAAAGTGTCTACACAGCCCCCGCTCTTTTGAAAGAACAGGTCAGGAATCAAGAATGAAGACAGTTCTTTTGAAAGAGGGGGTCTGCGGAGTGTCTACGCACATTTTCTTTTGAAAGAAGCTTTCAAAAGGGGACCCTCTTCCCGAAACGGGAAAGAGTGATTTTGAAAGGAGCACCACATTCTTTCAATTTACTTTTGAAAGAAGGCTTTTCACGTGTAGATGCTCCATGGTCTCTTTCAAAATAGCCCCATTCTTTAGAAAAATCTTTTGAAAGAACTTGCTAGTGTAGACACAGCCTTGGTGTTTGGCCTTTTGCTGTTACCTTTCTTAGGATGGAAGCTGGCTTGTCTTTCTCACTTAATATGGGACCCAGCTACTCTGCCTCATGTGTACTAACTTCTTTATCACCTTGTTGGTACAACTGAGTGTTAGACACTTTTGCTTCCTCTCTTGGGGAACCAGTGATGGTGATCAACAGTCCTCCTTAAACCTAAGTAATGGTACTTAGCAGTTAGAACAAAGCATTAGAGAAAATTGATTACAAACAGCAAACATCTTCCCTGCATGTCTTTTTTCCTCCAATTTTACATTCCACTGCAAGCCAAATTAGATAGAACAAAACCAACTTACATTGTTAGAAGGGCAAGGTTGTCATGTACTTGGTTCTCTGTCTGGTTCTGACCTCTCCCTACCCCTAAACTGATCGCAGCCTCACTCCCTACATTTTATCTTCCTGGGTTCTTTACCAAGCATAGATATGATGTCTTGCTGCTTCCTGTTCCCCCCCACCCCCTAGCAAACAAGTATGGGACAGCCCAGGAGAACTAGGTAGAGTATTCCATGGTACGTAATTTCGTAATATCTTTGTAATATCAAACATAGTTCTTTGTAAGTTGCACATACAGAATCTCCAAATTGTCATGAAAGGAAGAGAGATCCAAATCAAGGTAATGCTCGATATTGATCCTGGGGCAGGAAAAGGAAAAGAGAAAGTTGTGTGGAGATGCCCTTGGTCAAGAGAAGTCTTTGCCTCTGAGATAGTTAGCTGGATGATTTTAAGGTGAAATCACAGATTTGCTTTCCCAAAGATGGAAAAAGATACATTATTAATGGGGTCAGTTATCAAATAACTCAGCGTTAGTAGTGTGAGTGGTATTAAGGTTGCAGTTATTTAACATAACAAGTTATTTATACATTTGTGGAGGTTGGAAGAAGATACGTAGTATAAGCTACAACAGGGGTCAGCAACCTTTCCAAGGTGGAGTGCTGAAATCTGACCTTTTGACCTCTATGTATGGTCTGAGTGCTCGTGGCAGTTTTTAAAGTCCCTAAATAGCCCTGTTCACAACAGCTTCATTAATAAATAAATAAAGCCCATCCGTGATGCACCTGTCAATTTGATCCTGTCTGCTTGTGCCTAGTAAAGAGAGAGAGAAGATTTGAAGCAGAGTCTCCCACCTCTCCAGAGTAGGCTCCCATCACAGGGCTGCAGAATTTTCTGATTTGGCGAGCCACATCTCTGCTGTTGGAATAAATAGACATTGGACCGGAAAGAGAGAGTGACTCATTCGTTCAGTGGTTAGGGCACCCACAGAGGTGGGAGACCCAGAGTACCCCTGTTACAATTTAATTATTGATATTATTGAAAACACTTCAGCAGCATTGAGAGAGGGGGCCCTACATCAGAATACCCCACAGCCAAGCAGGACTGACAAGAGACTTCACCAGATGGAGCCACTTCTGGGCCCTCTGGAAGGGGCAGAGCCTCAGGTGGAAAGATCCCAAAGGACAGAATTTGCTGGACCAGAGGAGGTCCAGGGCTTCTGCTACAGGTGGCTCCAGCACTGTGTTCCTGGGGCTGTCGCAAGGGTCTGGTAGGCAGGGGCTTTTTCCTCTCTGCAGCATGGGCCAGCTGGCATCAGCTTCCAACTGCCACTAGTTAGGCACTGTGCTGTGCTGTCCTCGGGCCTGTGCCTGCCCCCATGGCCCTTCTACGTGCCCCTTTGAGACTATCCTCTGGGCACCCTCCAGAATCCAGCCCTTTTGGGCCCAAGAGGGCAGCCTTGTTGTACAGTTTTACCTGAGCTCTCCATGCTGGTGGTCACACAGCACCAGCATTCTGGGAGAGGCCATGGAGACCAGCGAGGCTGGAGATGTCAACGGGTAAGACAGGGAGACACAATTGCTAGGCAAACAGAAGATATCCTGTGGGGGTATGAGGTCCCTGGGGCTTACAAGGGAGGGATTGTTGTGATCTGGGCAGCTCTTGGGGCTAGCTGCTCTCTGTCCCTCTCCTTCAGCCTAAGGGCAGGGGCTCTGGTGGGTGCTTGGTCTATGGAGAAGCTGGGGAGAAGCCTCAGTGGCATGGTTGTCTGCCTGCCTGGCTTTCACCAGCTGGGAGAAGCTGCACCAGGCAGACAGCCACAGTGATGTGGCTTTTCCCAGCTGGGGGAGCTGGATGAGTAGAGAGTTGAAGAGCAGCTTGAAGTTGCGCTGAACTTGGGTTAAATCAAGTTAAGCGCAACTTGAAATTATGCATTTGGGGGTTTACAGAACTCTTTCTCATTCTGGTTTGGAAAGGGTAGATGGAAGCTGTAACAGGGCGAGACCAGTAGCTTGGAGTTGACAAGCAGTTCAGTTGTTATGAAAGGTCAGAAAATGAATCTGGGGGATGACAGATACTGAGAGGCTGAAGAAATACGACAAGCTGAAGCAAAAGGAAAAGTGCAATGAAAGAAGAGAAGGGGAGGATAAAAACAAGACTGTTAAATTTATGAAAACATTGAAGTGTCTGTCTGGGCTCTAGGTGCAGATGCTTGATCAAGGCAAGCCACAGGTCAGATGTGGCCCACAAATTCAGCCTGGTGGGGCTGGGGGAAGCAGCTCTGTGTGCTGCACAGAGGCATCCCCGTTGAACCATTTGGCTGGGAATTGTAGATCCACACAGCCACCTGTGCCCCATTGAGAGCTATGCCAGGTAGCTGCCTTAATCCCCTGTCTCCCTCTGCCCACATCCGCAGCTTCACCCCAGCCTGCTCCGGTACCGTTTCTTCTGTCCAGATTCCACCTCTCTTCAGCTGCCTCCTGTACCCTTTCTCCCTTCCAGATTCAGCTTCATCTGAAAGAAATAGTTATGCCTTCCATGCCAGATGCAGATAAACAAGTGTCCTGATTATCACTGCTGTGTGATCACCCCACAGAAGTTGGGGGGGGTTCTTCGAGTGGTCCCCATGGGTGCTCCACAGTGGGTGCTCCACAGTATGTGTCAGGCTCACCCCAGCACCGCAGATCGAAGATTTCCAAGCTGCATCTCGTCGGATCATGCATGTGTAGGAACGCGCTGGCTCTTCATGCGCTTTTGGTCACATGTGCGATCTGGTCCGTGCCAGTTCCTCTCAACCACAGCAGCTGCAGATGGAATTCGCTTCGGCTCCAATGTCTGAAAAGATAAAACCTTTTATTTGTTTTACTGGTTCCTAGTTTTTAAGAACTGCTCCTTAAAGTCTTTTACTGTATATAGTTTTTACTTAAAAAAAAAAAGAGAGAAAAGAAGTAAGAAGAGAGCAAGGGAGAAAGCTCTGCCACCAGAGTTTTCTTATCTTTAGCATAGCCCTGTTAACATTTATCTACAGACTGTTTTGTTGTTCTTGGTACCTGTTGAGTACTCTTGTTACAGGTAAGCTACGTTAAGTTATTCAAAAAAAAATTGTTTCTGGCAGCCTTCAAGAAGTGCAAGTCATGCAGTGAGGCTGTGCCAGACTCTGACAGCTACAGCAAATGTATTCACTGTCTGGGCGAGGCCCAGGTGTCTCAAAAGTGTCCTCATTGCTCTAAACACACTGCTAGAGTGAGGAAGGACAGAGAAATGAGGCTGAAGAAGATGATTTTATTTGATAAGGCTCTTCAGCCTGAAACAACCGACCTGACTCCCTCAGAAGACCCATCAGTGCTTCAAAAGCAGAAGGCAACTTCTCTGACCTCCATGGGTCTTAAGAGAAAGAAAATGTCTTCTGCTCGATCCTTGCCCGGGTCTCAGACTTCCAAAGATTCAGCACTGAAGATCCTGCAGACTTCTAAGTGGCAGGTGCCGGAGACTGTGGCACCGAGACAAATAACCCCAGCACCGAGAACATCGGAACCAGAGGCCCCAGAACAGGGACTTGCGGTGCCGAAGACCTCTGACATGGCATCATCTGTATCGGCACCGGGGAAAGCACGTTCTAAGACACAGCACCGAAGACCCACCCTGGACCTTTTTGTTATACAATCCCCTCTGTCTCCGAGCTCTCCTCCAGAATCATACATACCGGAAGGACCCTTGACACCACCATCACCTTTCCTTAGGCCACCATCTCCATTTCTGCAGCCCCCTCTTCCTGGCTCAGGCACCCTTCACCTGACATTCAACAATCACATCAGCTACAAGAATACCCCTACAGGGTGTCCCCACCCCCGTCTGTATCATCTAGATGGTCTCATTCCTTCCATCATCATAGATACAGGCAACACTCACATTCCAGATCCTCATCACCAGGCTCATGTCTCTGCCACTGAGTACACCCCTACTATCAGGAGGACTATCACTGGCATTGACGTTATTCAAGGTCCAGGGATAGATCCCCGCATCCATGCCCCTCATATAGACAATCCTCATCTCCTCCTCCAAGGAGGCATCATCTGTCTTCTCCAAGAGAGGATCCAGAACCAGTTGTCGATCCCCCATTGGAACACCTAGGGGAACTAACACAGGAAGTATCTGAGGAACAGACAGAGGCATATCGGGTGGATGCCTCTTTGTCCTCTCCGGATGAGGCGGTGATCCCAGGAGATATATCCCCTCCAGATGACCTTAGACAGTTTCAGGAACTGTTCAGAAGGGTTGCCCAGTCTCAGGATATACAGACGGCAGAGGTACAAGAGAGGCAGCACAAACTCCTAAAAAATCTGAGACCTCCTGTGTCATCAAAGATAGCCATCCCATTGGATGAGGCCATCACAGAGGCTGCTACAAACATCTGGCGAACTCCAGCTTCTATTCTGACAACCAAAAAGAGGGCGGACAAAAAGTACTTTGTGCCGTCAAAAGGAATGGAGTTTTTATTTAACCACCCCCAACTAAATTCCCTTGTTGTGGAATCCTCCCAGCAGAAGTGAAAGACGCCGCAATACAAATCTTCAATGTCAGATAAGGATGCAAGGAGACTAGATTTATTTGGGCAGAAGGTATATTCATCCTCCACCCTACTGCTACATATGGCTAACTATGCTGCACACCTCTCTAAGCATAATTTTGATAATTAGACAAAATTGATATCACTCATGAACTATCTCCCAGAAGATAAGAAGCCAATCCTAAAGGCTATAGTCCAGGAAGGGTACGCGGCCTCATGTACAGGAGTCCAAATCACACTGGATGTGGCGGACACAGCAGCACGTTCCACTACCACTGCAGTGGTGATGTGGTGGGTATCCTGGCTGCAAACATCTAGCATCTCTAAGGAATTACAAACAAAAGTTGAGGACCTTCATTTTGATAGATTAAAACTGTTTGCAGAAACCACGGATGCGGTCCTCCACTCCAGCAAGGACTCGAGAACCACGTTAAGAACGCTGGGTATTTACAGTCCTCCTTACAGGAGGAAGAGGTATTACCCATACCAGCGACGCTATGCCTTCCAACCTCAGTGCCCACAGTACCACCGGGGTTATGACCCGGGGCACCAACAACATCAAAGACCGTCTAGGTGACATACCCAGCAAGGCTGTAACCCTGCACCACAGGCAGCCAGGCAGCAAGTTTGACTGCTAGGTCGAGGACTGTGATACCACACCCATCACTCAGTGCCAGCAGTCACCTCATCCCCTCTGTCACCACTGCCTCAGACCATTCTACCCGCAGTGAGAAAATATCACCACAGACAAAATGGGTACTGGAAATTATTGCTGCGGGATGCACCATCCCATTCCGCACACTTCCACCAACAAAACCCCCTACCCAGTCCCTCCTCAGGGACCCCTCCCAGGAGACCTTGTTAAAACAAGAGATCGATCACCTCATCTCCATTGGAGCGGTGGAGAGAGTCCCGGATGATCTCCAGGGGAAAGTTTTCTATTCACATTACTTCCTCACAGAAAAGAAGACAGGGGGCTGGAGACGAATACTAGACTTAAGGGCTCTCAATCATTACCTCTGCAAGCAGTGTTTCAAGATGGTTACTATTACTTCTGTAGTCACAGCACTGGACAATGGGGATTGGTTTGCAGCCCTTGACTTTCAAGATGCGTACTTCCACATAACCATCCATCCTGAACACAGTTGTTTTCTGGGTTTCACCGTGGGCACAGAATGTTTCCAGGACAAAGTTCTGCCCTTCAGCCTGTCTTCAGCACTCAGAGTCTTTACAAAGACACTCAGGAGTGTCGGCTTACCTGCATCGTCAAGATGTCTTCATCTTCCCATACCTGGACAATTGCCTCTTAAAAGGTGCCTCGTGAGTAGATGTCTTACCCATGATAAACATTACTGTAAAGACGTTCCACTCCTTGGGGCCTCATTATCAACTTCCAGAAGTCGATGATGGAACCTATGCAGGACATAGAGTTCATAGGAGCATGCCTCGATTCCATCATGGTGAGAGTGTATCTACCTACTGTACGTTTTCATGCTATCCAGTCTCTGATTCAGGTGCTCGTAGGCAGCCCCACAATACATGTATTAACTTGCCTGCAGCTTCTGAGACACATGACCGCCACCACATCTGTGGTACAGAATGCCAGGCTGCACTTTCATTGCCTCCAGCACTGGCTGGTGACCGAGTATGTACCAACAAAACATACCACTCACAAAAAGGTGTCACCCACGATAGCGGTGCAAAGGTTGCTGAGATGGTGGTGGAGCCCAACAATCTGCTGTTGGGGTCCCCTTTCACCAACCGCAAACCACAGTTTTTCTTACAACAGATGCTTCCCACATAGGATGGGGAGCACATATGGGAAACAGATCAGTGCAAGGGTGATGGTCCCACAGAGAGAAGGCAATGCACATAAATATGCTGGAACTAAGGGCAGTGTTCAATGCACGCAAGCACTTCCTACAGTTCCCGTGACACAAAGTGGTTGGTGTCGATACCGAAAACATTTCCACGATGTATTATATCAGTCTACAGGGCGGAGCCAGATCTCACACATTGTGTGCAGAGGCTGTCTGCCTGTGGAACTGGTGCATTGCAAATGACATTATCCTGAGAGCCTCATACTTACCAGGCACCAGCAACATGCAGGCCGACCATTTGCGACTTCCAACAACAAGAAATGCCCTGAAGTTTGTTCCAGAGTGGGTATCGATCCGGGCTTCTTGGGGGATGCTTTCCTTCTGTCATGGAAGGGCCCCTTACTTTATGCATTCCGTCCTCCAATACTCATCCACAAGGTCCTGGAAAAGGCAAGGATGGAGAGGGCACACTTGATACTCCTAGCACCAGCATGGGACCGTCAACACTGGTTTCCCCTGCTACAACGTATGTTGTGCAGCCAACCACGCCCCCTCCTGATTGTTCTGGACCACCTCACACGGAACCAGGGAGCTCTGAGGCACTCTCAACCTCAAACATTCCCCCTCAAGGCATGGCTAATTCTTGGCTCAGTGCCTTAAAGACTTTATGCTCAGAAGGGGTTAGAGATCCAAAAATGCAGCTGACGGGCTTCCACCTGGAAGACTTATGTGTACAAGTGGAAACACTTTACTTCCTGGTGCTTATCCAAGCAATTGAACCCCCTACATGTTCCGATTCCCACGATGTTGGATCATCTGCTGGATCTAAAACAAGTGGGGGGACTCTCTCTGCCATCACTAAAGGTCCACCTGGCAGCTATATCGGCCTTCCAGCACACAGTAGAAGAATCAACTGTCTTTGCCCATCTTATTACAGCACGGTTCCTGAAGGGCCTCACGAATTTATACCCTCCTCACAAGCCAATCGTGCTCTCATTGAGCTTAGATCTGGTTCTGGACATGCTGTCTAGGCCACCCTTCAAACCCCTAGCCACCGTTTTGCTTCGTCTACTTACCTTAAAAACGACATTTCTTCTCACTATCACATCTGCCCGTAGAGTAAGCGAACTGGCTGCGGTAATACAACTTTCTCCAAAGATGCGGTAATACTGCATTTACAGCCCACATTCCTCCCAAAGATCTCCTCAGAGTTCCATATTAATGAGCCGATACTTCTACCATCCTTCTATCCTAAGACACATACCTCGAATAGGGAGATACGGCTTCATGCACTTGATGTGAGAAGGGCATTGGCCTTCTATATAGACAGAACCAAACCCTTCCGAAAGACAGACAGACTGCTGGTGTCACTTGCACGTGGATCAAAAGAAGAAGGTTTATTCTCACAAAGAATTTCAAATATTATCACAACCTGCATAAAGATGTGCTAGTCGTTATGTAAGACCCCTTTACCAATTCTGCCCAAGGCTCACTCCACTAGAGCAATGGCGGCTTCGACAGCCTTCTTCAGAGGAGTCCCCTTGAAGGACATTTACAGAGCAGCAATGTGGTCATCCTATGACATGTTCGCCAAGCACTACATGCTTCATTGGCTACTGGAGGAGGATGCACGCCTACCAACAGGTGTCCTCTCAGGAGCAAGCCATACATAATCCGATACCCACCTTCACCTTTTTGGGTCACTGCTAGGTAGTCACCTACTGTGGAGCACCCATGGGGACCACTCAAAGAAGAAAGAGAAGTTACTCACTTGTGAAGTAATGATGGTTCTTCAAGATGTGTCCCCGTGGGTGCTCCACTACCCACCCGGTTCTCCCTGCTTCGGAGTTCTGCTTTATGTTTTTCAGAGGCACCTGGGGCGGTTGTTTTGAGGATCTGGCATGGAGCGGATTGTGCATGTGACCAAAAGCGTGTGAAGGGCCAGCGCGTTTCTACACATGCACAATCTGACGAGATACAGCTTGGAAATCTCCGATCTGTGGCGCCGGGGTGAGCCTGACACCTACTGTGGAGCACCCACAGGGACACATCTTGAAGAACCATCATTACTACACAAGTGAGTAACTTCTCTTTCTACTATTACCCATAGGACACGTCGACACTAGGAACTAACTTCGAAGTTAGGCATTACATCGAAATAGCAAGTAGAGAGTCTACACACATTTTCCCTTACTTCAAAGTTAACTTCAAAGTAGGGAGCCTGACTTCGAAGTCCTTACCCCATTCCCAGGAATGGAGTAGTGCCCTACTTCGAAATTTAACTTTGAAGCAGGGTGTGTGTAGATGCTTAACTTCGAAGTTGTACTTTGAAGTAAGCAACTTCAAAGTTATTTTTTCAGTCTAGACACAGCCATAGACTGCATATTTGAGTTATAGCGATAGAGAAACACACCCTCAATTGTGGGGGCAGATACAGTTCTTGCCATAGGTTAGGGTTGGTTCCCTAATCTTACCAGTTTCGCTTCCTTCTTGTCTGGGCTGAGGTTCAGCCAGTTATCTATGACCCAGTATCTGTGAAGTGTAGGTAAGGCATTTGACAGAATGAGTGTCAGTGGCATATTAAATCACCATAGAACATATCTGCATGCATGGATAGCATAGAAAGAAAGAAGATGAAGCTCTGTGGGACCCATCTTTGGCTATGTCTATACTACAAGATAATATCAATTTTAAGTAATTTAGCCTGATTTTTTCCAAGTGCCTGTCTTTGCTGTAAATTCCATTAGCTCTATTTATGGAGCACTAAAATCAACATAATATTGTAATTACCTGATGAGTGTAGCTTTCACTTTGAATTTAAAATTCCAAATGAAGGGTAGTGAGGAAGTGCCATGTCTTTAAATCAAATTCATTAGCTTCCAGACATGTCCCATATGTGCCCCACAATTTTCCACTCTGGCCTCTTCCATCTCCAGTGTTCTCAGCTGCAGAGGAATTAGGCAACAGGAAGACTGTTTCAGTTTGGCACCCGGAAGCCCATGGCTGTAAGGGCATGAGAGACTGAAAAAATGTCTATCTTTTTGTTTGCTGGTAGCACTGCTGTGGTATCTGTGGTCCTGTGTATATCTCTGCTACGGGCCTTTTTTTTGTTTTTGTTTTTTTTTGCACTGCCTGGCTGCGTCTACACGTGCACGCTACTTCGAAGTAGCGGCAGTAACTTCGAAATAGCGCCCGTCACGTCTACACGTGTTGGGCGCTATTTCGAAGTTGAAATCGACGTTAGGCGGCGAGACGTCGAAGTTGCTAACCCCATGAGGGGATGGGAATAGCGCCCTACTTCGACGTTCAACATCGAAGTAGAGACATGTAGACGATCCGCGTCCCGCAACATCGAAATAGCGGGGTCCTCCATGGCGGCCATCAGCTGGGGGGTTGAGAGATACTCTCTCTCCAGCCCTTGCAGGGCTCTGTGGTCACCGTGGGCAGCAGCCCTTAGCCCAGGGCTTCTGGCTGCTGCTGCTGCAGCTGGGGGTCCGTGCTGCATATACAGGGTCTGCAACTAGTTGTTGGCTCTGTGTATCTTGCACTGTTTAATGAAAGTGTGTCTGGGAGGGGCCCTTTAAGGGAGCGACTTGCTGTTGAGTCCGCCCCGTGACCCTGTCTGCAGCTGTGCCTGGCTCCCTTATTTCGATGTGTGCTACTTTGGCGTGTAGACGTTCCCTCGCTGTGCCTATTTCGATGTTGGGCTGAGCAACGTCGAAGTTGAACATCGACGTTGCCAGCCCTGGAGGACGTGTAGACGTTATTCATCGAAATAGCCTATTTCGATGTCGCAACATCGAAATAAGCTATTTCGAAGTTGGGTGCACGTGTAGACGTAGCCCCTGGCGCCAGCTATTGCCTCCCCATAACATATGGCAAATAGGCTGTGGGTGGGAGTAGTGTTTGTCTGATAGGATGAAAAACATCTTTTCAGCCATTTACATGTTGTCCTGCTCTCCACATCCCCTCCCTCCCCTCCCCAAGGGGCGCCACACATTCTGGAACTTTCCCTCACCTGCATCAGGTGGCAGCTAGTCTGTGGGTGGGGGTCGTCTTGGACAAGAAACTTCTTTTCAGCCACTTAAATTTTGTCCTGACCCCCCCCATCCCCTCTCTTTCCTCCCCCTGGAAGTGCCATACAGTCTGAAACTTTCCCATGCCCAGCAGCATCATGTGGCTTGAGCCAAATCAGTAAAAGACCGTGCTGTGCAAGGTGCCAGGCAGTTTGAACGTGGTGAAGGTCCTAGAGCCGGCCAGGGAAAATCTTCCTGGTCAATCATGATTTTTGGACAACAGAAGAAAATACTTTGTTACTAGCATGGCTGTCCTCTGAGAAGAAACTTTGGATGAGCTTTTGCCAAAGGCCAAGGGGCTGGCTGTAGCCAGGGGTCTTTTAGCGCCTGGGGGAAGTCTCCCTCGGTGGTCATGATTTTCAAGTGCTGGCTGCAGCCGAGAGTCTTTTAGCTTCCCGGAGATGTAACTGTTTCCGTGAAGGCAGTGTAGTAGTTATACAGATACCACAGTTCTCGAAGTAAGGCTTGCAGCTAGGAACATTCTTGTTCTGAGGGTCTTTTTTGGCAGGTCTGAACCTGGCTGTAGCCAGGGGTCTTTTAGCCACCTCGAGCATAACTGTTTCCATTACTCATTGCAGTTTCAATATAGCACCCATGTCTACTTAAACATCTTCTTCTTCTAAGGGTCGTCTTTTCCAGGAGGGCTAAATCCAGATGCAGGTCCAAGTCTGGGCACTCTGTTAATAGGGGCTGGTTGTGGGTCTCCATGGGCGGTCACAATTTTTGGGGCTAGCTGCAGCCAGGGACTTTTAGCTGGCTTCTTATTCTGAGGGTCTTCTTTGACAGGAGGTCTAATCCAGATCCTAGCCTGCAAAGATCCGGTGCTTTTGCATCCCCTTTTCAAAAACCCTTTGGTTGGGACACGTTTACTATGCCTCTCCCCCTCTACCACCCAATTATTAAAAGCACATCTCTTATAAAGGCAATCCAGGCCCGTCTGGAAAAAGGAACATTTGTTTAACATAGCAGAGGAAATAAGGGAATTAAATGTGGGAACATGTCGTCAGATACCCACATCTACTTGCAGTGCATTTTTTCCCATGCTGCACCAGTGTAACTAGCTAGAATGCTACAGGGCTCAGGGAACTGTGGGATAGGTTCCCACAATACACTGCTTCAGCAGTCAATTTAACCTACTTGTGTGTGGCAGCAATAAATTGATTTTGTGGGGAGCACGTGGGAAGGTGAGGATGCTCACAATTGAATGGATAAAACCCAGCATTAAGAAATCAATTTTAATAAATTCAATTTTAGCTTGTAGTGTAGATGCAGCCTTTGAAGAAAAGTATTTGCCAGTGACGAATATCTAACCCATTTAGGAGATAGGAGTGAAATCTGTGAACCCTAATGGAAGAAAATGGGCCAAGCCAGCAGTTGCTTCATCGCCAGTGGTACTTACGAGAGCAGATAGATCTGACAGTATCAGTATGGACACTCTGTCTTTATTGGCCGGAGATCCTCTAGCAAGGCATCCAGAATAGTTCAACCTGTACCCAGACTGGCACAAGTTAGGAAGATTTTGTGTATGAAAATGATCCGAGAATTATTTTACCATAGTACCCTTAACCAAAACTGGAAAATTGTGATCCTGGAAATATCAGTCTATATCGTTAGACTAGAGCAGAGATTGGCAACCAAAATAGCAAGAGCCCTTTCTTTTTAGTTCAGTAAAAAAGATTCAGTAATTCAAGAGCTGCAACGCACGTGAATATGAGATAGTCCTTAATAAAGAACATAAAACCATACTTTTCATAACCCCTATTTTAAAAACAGTGCACACACAGTGATTTGTAACGTGATACATGTTTACTGCAGGATGTTCACCATTTATCAAAAATAATGAGGTTTTTTGTTTTTTGTTTTGTTTTTGTTTTAATTGCAATTATAGTGTTGGGATCCACAAAGAAGTCCTTAAAGAGCTGCATGCGGTTCTGGAGCCACATGTTGCAGACCCCTAGAACTAGACTGATGGCTTCACCACTTTCTTTACTGAAATCAGCAATCTGTCCTACATTGGACATTGACAGTCTCCATCAGCTGGAGGTGCAGTTCTTCCCTTACTCAGAAAGGAAGCTCTTGGCTGCAAAGCACAAAATATTCCTAACATTTCTAGTACCTCGGGGAGCATCATTGGCCTAAACTTAGCTGGAAAAAGGCTAAATTGCTTTGCCTTTACTGAAGTGTGTATTTCAGGCCAGTCAATTTTCCCTTCAAAGTAACATGCAATTTCTTTGCAATGGGAGGTACTTGCATCATTTGGAATAATCAAAGCTGTCCGTTATTTTAAACAACTCTGCTGATGAGGAGTAAGAGAATGCTAAGGTGGGGGAAAATAAAATAAAGCAATAGTCTTGTTTGTTGTGTGCATAACTACTGCATAAAGGCTGAAAAATTGTTACAGCGCTGGAGGTCAGATCCAGTGACAGAATTGAACTGGTACTCTAGGCATCTTTTCTTCTCTTAATTCATTACTTAATTCATCACAGATCACCTGTAAACCATGAAGACCTATGAGAACGGAGCCAGCGAAGACAATATCTGGGGAAGGGTCATATTATCAATAATATATTTTTAATTTAATTGTTTATAAAGTCCTATGACAAAATATATGCATGTTTTATAAATACACATATTAAATATATAATTTGCATATGTTGGAGGATATGGTTATATGTTTTTGGAGCAGGATTGGTTTGAGAGACCTACCGCTGGATGGGAGTAATGCATTTGAACATTGTGTTCATCTTTGTACAAGAAAATGATAATTTTGCTTTGGTTTTGTGAACATGTTAGTTTAGGTGCTTGGGTTTTGCATATTTATGAAAAATAATACTTTGCATTTAAATAGCATGTTTCATCTTCATGGTGGTTGTTCAGACATGAGCTAATTAATTCACAAAACAGTCCTGTGAGATAAGTAAAATGTTATCCCAGTTTCACAGATGTGGAAATTGAGGAAGAGAGTTGACTTGCCCTGAGCTACACAAGACATTACAGATTCATGGTTAGAACTCAGAAATTCGTGTGCTCAGAGAATAATTTGGTATATTTAGCTCTCTGTGTTTGAGGGAGTGATGGATAGTGGAAAAAAAAAACTTCTTGGCCCTATCACTATATTGGAGTTTTAAGGGAATATAACAGGACAGACTGAATTTACTGGCCCTCTGAGCCACATGACAATCTTCAGAAGTTCAAGGGTCGGAACACAACTGCCAGAAGCTGGGGCTCAGGACTTCAGTCCTACTCCGAGTCCCCAAGCCATGGCAGGTGCCATCCGTATTGCTGAAACTCCAAGACCCTCTTCCCTGCTGGTCAGAAGCTGCAACCCCACTGCCACACCACAGAGCAGACGTTCTGAGCTCCCCTCCTCTGTCTGGTAGTCAGAGAATAGAGGGAGTGGGGCAAAGGGTACTTGTGAGCCTCACTTTAATGGTAAGAGCTGCATGTGGCTCCCTAGTCACAGTTTGATTGTCCCTAGAATATAACTTGCCTCTGCCATGTGAACTGAAAAATATTATTTTGTTGTTTTAGAGGACAAATACTTCCAATCAAACTCTCAGGTAACTGGCATAATGCTGGTAAATATGGCTTCTTTTTTTTTCTGAGAATCCCGAGGTGCTATGTGAGCCCTCCACAGGCTGAGCGGGAGTCCCCAGGCTCCTTGCACCATGCAGCAATGTCCCCCCACAAACGGCTTCTTGCAGGGTGCAACGGTGTCCTCTGGCCTGCAAGAGGCTCCTCATGGGGCGCTGCGGTGTCCGCCACCCCACAAAAAGCTGCTGCTGTCTCCACCAAAAGGTAAATGGGGCACCAGTTGCGTAGGACCTGCTACTCAGGGAGGGGGAGTGGGAGGAGCTGAATTTTCCTATTGGGGGCCAACTGACCGCATCCTTTGCTTCTTCCCAGCAGTAATCCATTAACCAGAATATTTTAATATCTGGCAACGTCCCAGTCCTGGGTTGCTGGATAGTGAAGAATTTACTGTATTTGAAAACACAGAAAACATGAAAATTTACATAGATAGTAGTATTGGGGTATGTCTACACAGCAGTTTGGAAGATGCTAATGAAATGCTGACATGAATATGCAGCACCTCTTTAGCATAAGGGAGGGATAGTGTGGCCACAGCCTTTGTATGCTGGGGAGGATGGTGTTGGATTCCAGTTTTTTTTTTTTTTTTAAACACTCCCTGGAATGGTGCAGGGATTCTGCATTGCAATCCATATAACTCCTCCATAAGGAGAACCTTTCAGAGCAAGGCAGCTGCTAGCAAGTCTCATCAGGGAACAGGGAGACAAAAGAATGTTGGTTTCTGTTTGCGGTAAAATGGTGAACTTCATACAATCTTCAGAAAATACCAAATTATGAAGGCTACAGGGCCCTGACTGAGATGTGTTAGGCAAATCCCATGTCTCAGAGATGTTGTTTCAGTTGACAGTCTGTTCATAGTTGTGAGATATTCTCTGAGGCAATACAGGCTGGAAACTTGTTAAAAAATTGGAAGCTGAGATTCTTGGGAAAAGTCTGGAAGAACTGAGTAAACTCTGCAGAAAATTCCATAGTGGTGAAACATTTGGGCATTGAACTTCATGTTTTGCAAAATGTGGACTTAAGTAAGACTTTCATAGACGGAACTGGGAAAGGGGTTTTCTTTCTTAAGAAATTAATTTCGAAGGATTTAGCAGTCTGACATCATCCACTTAGAAATATATAACACTAGCAGTTTTACCCAGGATTGCTTGGGTTCTTTACTTAATTAAGTTTCCTTTTTTTGGAAAATAAAAGGAAAGTGCACATACACTATTTAAATGATTGTATTTTAAAAATAGTTTTTTATTAAGTTAATTTTTATTTCATCTTTCATAAGAAAAGGAATTGTTACATTTTTCCCTTTAATTTTTTTAGAAAATTATTTTAAATGAGAATTCCATCAAATGTACTTTTTCCTCATCCATATAAATTCTTATTTGCTATGGCTTAACACACACACAAAAAAGAGAGGTCTGTAATCAGTTTGGTTTCCAATTACATTTTCTTCTAGTTTTCAAGCTTTATATATTGATTTAGCTGTCCCAAGCAGAATATCTTTGAATACTTCAAATTTCTCTGTTTTATTTTTTATGTTAATGTTTATAGGTTTGTTCTATTTTTTCTGGCTCATCTTGGTTTAGTCGCTTTCAACGTTCACTCAGTTATGTCAACTTGATGTGGTAATTCTGTCTCTTTTCTGTTTGGATGGGTGAGAAGCAATCCCATTCCAGGAATGTCTTGTTTTCATAGTATAATCAAACCCTTAGTTTGCTTTAAGTTATGAAAAGAGGAAGCTGTCTACCAAATTTGGTGGTTCTAGCTCTTATTTGTTTCAGAGGAGTTTTTGATCAAACCAACAAATTCTCTAAGATATATATCAGAGAGGTAGCTGTGTTGGTCTGTATCTCCAAGAACAACAAGAAGTCCTGTGGTACCTTATTGACTAACAGATATTTTGGAGCATAAGCTTTCTTGGACAAAAACCCGCTTCATCAGATGATGTGATGAAGCAGGTCTTTGCCCTCGAAAGCTTATGCCCCAAAATATGTGTTAGTCTATAAGGGGCCACAGGAGTTTTTGTTGTTTCTAAAATATATAGTAAATTATCTGTTGTCTCTTATTTTAAGCAGTTTTTCATAGAGGTCTTAGTCATTACCATGACAGTAACTAGTAGTCTGGCTGGGTATCCCATCCTCTACAGGCGGGGCAGGCAATAAAAAAGCAGTGACTCACCAGTTGGCCACCGCTGCTATATTGACCTGTGTCTCTGCAAGTATGGGGTGATCACAGCTCTTGTTGGTTATGGATTGTCATTTTTTGGCCAATGGGAATGGCAGGAAGCAATGCAGACCGTGACACTACCTCCTGCCACTCCCATTGGCCATGAATGGCAGTCCCTAGCTAACGAGCACTGTGATTGCCCAATATCTGCGGAGGTGCAGTTAAATGTAGAGGTAGGACTAACTTGGGTGGACCAGATCCATCCTGCAGTCTGTTATTTGCCCACCCCTGCTCTGTAGTGACCTATCAGGACATTTCAGAGAAAGGAACATTGTAACTTTTAAATTTTTTTCTTTTTTCTATCTCTGTGCAAACTTCTGAGTCAAAGTGAGAAGCGTTTTCTGCTTCTATGGGGGGATCAGGGTTTTTTTTTTCCCCCGTTGAGGTCTAAAGCCCTTGCGATTTTTATTGTATAGTAATTAGTGTAACTTCAAGGTGACAGACCATTGATTCATATAGTGGTAAAGACATATCTTTCCCCTTATTAATGTAGTCTAGCGTATCCTTCAAATTTTCACTGGTTATGTACCTTACTTAAACTGTCTGCTAGGGGACTCTGATCTTTCTGCTACCAGTAGTAATTCAGAGTCACAATCATCTAAATTCCTGCTCTAATCTTGTATCCTCATGGAATTCAAGGCTTTTTTCCAGATGTAGAAGATTCTAATCCAGACAGTTGGTATCTGCTTCATGAAGGTACTTAGAGTTAAGAAGAAATGTATTGATTAATTTTCACTGGGCACTCAAGAATGCTTTAATTATGTTTATTTAAAATTATCATTTTAGTTGGAATGAAAGTGTTACTGTTAGCTAAGTTTGCCACGGTAGCTGTTCAGAGTGAACCTTCTCATCCTGCTGGATGTGGCTTCTATATTCTCCTCCAAAAATGTTTTATTCCACATGGAATACTGCAAATATGCTTTTGACAGATGATCAATCCTCCTCTGTATCATAGGAAAGGCTCCAAGCAGCAAAGATGGCACAGGTTCAGTGACTAAGGGAAGAAAGCTGTGTCTTGGAAAAGCCTCTTAATCCTCTTGTTTTTATTTTTAGAAATGATGAAGTTTTGCTTATGCATGCAGAGAGCCAGTGCCTTAGGTCTGCTCTAATAAATTAAAGCACAAACAGCTTTTGCTCTCTAAATTGCTCCGGTTTACTGATTTCCTGACAGTGGTCACCTCTACTCTTCTGCACTTCTGTATGCTAAGTTATTGTGTCTAATTTGTCCCCAACCCTGACATTCTGTATAAATTTAGCATATTGAAGCTTTTTTCTTGTTTCCATCTGATTGTAGTTTCTCTGTTCTGTTTAATCGAAGTTGTTTCCGACTCTCATTCCACATGCAGTTAAGGGACCTGCAGTGATAAGAGTAAAGCAATAAATGAATACCCCCTTTTTAATTTCCTTTATGCAGGTTTGATGGTTGGAAACAAAGGAATTATAAAATGATCTTCACTCATGAAGCTCATCTCTGAGCTATATTTAGGTTGCAGTAGATAGGCGAACGAAGGGGCAGGGGGTGCGTTTGTGTTTTAAAAAAAACTGCGTGAAGTCTAATATGGTCTCAGCTGTGTGAGTGAGAACAGCTGTGACAGTGTCCCCAGTTTGTATATTTGTGTGATAATGTTACAGGTTGCTGACGTCATTTTTGTTGCTTGGCAACTGTTTTTTCCCTAGTTCACAGAACAGAGTCCTCATTAGTGTCAAGTAGATGATTTTACTGATGATTTGAGGAGAGGAAGCCTAGAGTTAAGCTCCATGAATCTAGTTTATGGGAAGAATAATCCTTTGTAAGATTTAAGGCATCACTGATGAAGGTTTTCATGAAGAGAGAGGGGGGAGAGAAACAAATTATAAAATGTTAATCCCTGCTGCAGAGAAATATACCTAAATTACACAGTAATAATCTAATCATCCTCTTCCATCTTTACACTAAAACTCTGCATAAAATATATGTCTTTCTAAAAATGATTAAACAGTAAATGGTTAGCACTGAGATGTGTAATTGCTTTTTATGACATCCATTTTTGTCTATTAAGTATTTATCATGTATCAGAGTATTACAAAAGGAAGAGAATAAAAACTGATTCAATTAAAGCATAAAATATATATTTTATAATTATATGCATTGCATTATTTTATGCATCTTTAACTCCTTGGGCCAGTCTCTGAAATCTTCAAAAGAGACAGAAAGCACTCCCTATCCCTTATGCCTGAATATCCCAATGATCACCTACTCCTTTCTGTTGAACAAATACACTATAGCAACGAATACTCTGAAACAGAGGAGAGTAACACACTTTCAAATTCCCTCTGTAAACCTCATATGCACTGTAATTAATTTGGGAATACTATAAGATCGCTGGACGTTCATTTCAACCGTCGTCATAGCCAACCAAATTCCAGTTAAGCTAATTAGTGTTTACCAGCAGGCTCACTTAATTGCAGCCATGCTTCCGAGGTTTGCCATTTTTGGATGTTTTACGAAACCCCAGAGGTGGCAGGGGTGTTCATGTGTCTGTGTTGTCCGCATGTACATTATGCTCAGTACAGCATATGAATATGTACTGCTTATACACTGGACTGTGAGAGTAGAGTAAAGATCTTCAAAATTATGTTTTAATTATTTGAGTATCAGAACAAATATATTGCCACAAGAGTGTGGTTTTCTTAAACAAAGGCAGGCATGTCAAGATTACTCATGCCTGAAGGCTGTAAGAAAAAAACAAACTGAAGGAGCTGTTGAATTCTCATGTGATTAAACTGTAAAAAGAAAGTTTCTGAATGGATTTGAGTTTCTGTAATTTTATTAAAAGAGTGTGTGCCTTCCATGGTGACAAGTATCACAAAGGTATCCGTGTTAGTCTGTATCTTCAAGAACAACAAGAAGTCCTGTGGCACCTTATAGACTAACAAATGTTTTGGATCATAAACTTTTGTGGGCAAACCAGGTCTGATGAAGTGGGTCTTTGCCCACAAAAACTTATGCTCCAAAATATCTCTTAGTCTATAAGGTGCCACAGGACTTCTTGTTCGTTATAAAAAAAGAATTTCTCCATACAAAGTCATCTTTCAAATATATTATCTGGTCTTGTGACTTCCTCTGGAATTTGTATACAGTATAGCCTTGATTTAATGGACTATGTGGGGAGGGGTGTCTGTTATACCTGGATGTCTGTTAAATCCGAGGATTTTCTTTCACTCTAGTGCCTGCCCACACCCACCAGGCTCCCCCAGCCTCAGTTTCCCCCACCCCCCAATAAAATGCCGGTGGCTCACCTAAGCCACCTCTGCTGGAGCTGGAGCCCTGCTGTGGCTGGAGACCATGCTACTGCTTGGAGCTCTGCTGCTGCTTGGAGCCTCCACCGTGACCAGGTGTGTCCTGACATCTGGAGGCGCTCTGCTGTGGCTTGGAGCATTGCTGCAGGAGCTGGAGACTCCATTTCGGCCTTCAGGAGCTGCCATCAGAGCCAGCATGTGCTCCTCCCACCGTGGCGGGGTGTGTATATGAGTGCTGATGCGCCTCACCCCTGGTGGGGAGGAGTGCATGGCAGCTCTGGTGGCAGCGGCCATCCAGGCTGTAGTGGAAGGTTGAGCTGCAGTGCACTGTGTCAGCTGGAAGCAAGGACCCCTCCAGCTGCAGCAGTGTGGCTCTGGCAACTCTGGTAAATTGCCTTACTCTTTTTGGATTTAGGATTTTACGGACTCTAGCAGACTTTAGGAACAACGTGGAGCTGGCAGAAATCTGTTGTTCCTGAAGTCTGCTAAATTGGGGTCGTAAAATTGAGGGTTTACTGTACTTGCAGGAGATGTCAAGTGGTAGTATCAGGATTAGCAGTACAGAGTTGTCACAAAAAAGCTGGTTTTGGCTTCAGACTCCAAGATCAAGATTATTTTTGTTATGGTAGTACTGAGAAGCCATAGTCAAATTCAAGCCCCTTTTGTACCACTTGTTGTAAAAATAGGAATGGCTTGAATGCCTACATGCTTTGTGTTGATTTATGTATATTCATTTAAATACTATTATAATTGGGTCATCTCCCAGTGTGGGTGCATTTGTACCAGTTCAGAGGTGGTTGTATTGGTGTAGCCTATTTATCAAACTGACAAATGCTGCTATGAATACTCTCATAATTGGAATAATTGTGTCCCTGCTAGGTGGTTATATGGATTGTAACCACTTGTTGTGAAACAGAAATCATTAAATCAGTACAAATACTATATACAGATTAGTACAGAGTGGCATCTTTTGTCTCAGAGTTTGCAGTTTGAATTCAGAAAAGCATCTTTGTTCAGGAAAGCACTTAAGCATTTGCATCAGTCCCTGTTTTGTTGCCAGAAGCCTGCGATCTAGACATAGCTTAAGAGCAGAATCCTACTGCTTAATCTTCTAACTTTGTAGCAGATGTAATCCTATTTTGGGCAGGCTATGGGAACCTGCCATCATGTTAGCATTTTGCATGTTTAATAAATAAGAAGACATGGATGGAGAAAATAGGGGATAACAAGCAGCTGTCAAAATCCTATATTCTGTGTGTACCAAATCTCATAAATCGTCTGGAATTAGGCATAACATCACCACTGATGTAATTGTCAAAGTTCAAAGAAACATAAATAGAAAGAAATTAAGAGATAAGATTAAAGGTGTGTCCTTACTTCACCTCATCTAATTGTGTCTAATGAGTAAATTTGTGGTTTAATTCCAGACTTGCTTTCTGACAAATTTGGTGAATGTGAGGCAAAGGATTTTTCAAAATGTTATTCGCCTACAAATTCTTCAATGTTTGTTTCTCTTTTGCTGTTCTCAATCGTGTTAGTCTTCCCTTTGGCAACACCTTATTCAGTATGCTAGGGTGGAGTTTATCCCTTCAGGAAATTGAATCTTTGCCAGTAAATTTTGCTGTAAGGAGCCCAGTTTTTAAGCAAAGTTATAATGGATTGATTTCTCTAGATGTGCTCAGAAACCCCATCCTATTACACAGGGAAAATTCAGTGTTAGAAAATAAATTTCTAAATTTAACTAAATTTCTGTAGATTTCAGTTACAAATTTTTAGGTCTAAATCAGCTGTTATCACTCAACAACGGGATGTTGGAGTCACTGTGGATGGTTCCCTGAGAACTTCTTCTCAATGTATAGAGGCAGTCTGAAAAAATCTAATGTGGAGAACTATTGCAAAATGGACAGATGGTAAAATTATATATACACAGTTATCGTTATTTAAATTCATGTTATTCCCACACCTTGAATACTGTGTGCAATTTTGGCTGTCCCATCTCTAAAAAGACACATTAGAATAGGGAAAACTACAGAAAATTATAAGAACGATGAGGGGTATGAAAGAGGTTCCATGTGAGGAGAGATTAAAAAGACTGCGACTGTTTATCTTAGAAAAGCTATATCTTAGTGGGATGTGATAGGACTGTATAATCATATTTGGTGAGGTGGTGACGATAGAAGTGTTATTTATCCCTTAATATAACATTAGAATGAGTTGTCCCCCAGTTAAATCAATATCAGGTTTAAACAAACGCAATGAAATACTACTTTTTCCTTACTTGTTGCACAGGGATGTTGGGAAGGCCAAAAGTATAACTTATTCAAAAAGAAATAAACTCATGGAGGATAGGTTCCGTCAATGGCTATTAGCCAAGACCATGTGCTCTGAGTGTCCTTAAATCTCTCACTTCTGGAAGCTGAGAATGGATGACAGTTACCCTGTTGTGTTCATTCCCTCTAGCGTCTAGCACTAGCCACTGTTGGAAGACTGGCTAGTTGGCCTACTGGTCTCACTCAGTGTGATCATTCTTACATTCTTAATTTCTGCCCCTGTTTGTAAGGCTCCCACTTTCTCCTATGGACAGCATGTGCACATCAAGGGCCAGCATTTCACATTACAGTAAGGTAGATACTAAAAATGCTACAACTAGCAAAACAATATCGGAAAGTAGTTGCTACTGAAATTGCATAACTGCTGTATTGAAAGTGTGCATTTCTTATCAGAATAGATGGAACACAGTTCAGACTTGTTCCATTTTCGTTATGTAGCAGGTAAGTGCAGAAATATAAATCAGCATAAGAGCATGTTTCACTTTTAGTTCATGTTGTTAGTTTTGTAGATTGTGCATAAAAAGCACCAAGTGGATCCCAACTTATCCTTGAAGACTTCACTATTTCCCCCTCTCCACGATCTTTGAAAAGGAGGCCTCTGCAGTGACAAATTAATGTCAGTTCCTAGTGCACACTAATCATGTCTGTGGAGTAGGTTACTGTAATGTTCTATTCTCATTCCATTTTTCTGACAGAATCATAGCTTCACAGCTGTAGTAATTTTCCTTGTCAAAGGCATTCCCTATTTCTGTCAACTTGTATATGAAGAGAAATTGGCTGGAGTTCACTAACTCATGTCAACAGTGATACTAATGATGGAGTTTATGAATATTTCTGTACTTGGCAATGTTGTGTTTAAGAAATATAAATTGGTTCGCTGCATTACAGATAGTCACATCCTCAAAATTGCACTGAAACAGTGATAAAAATGGAGCATTGGATGGTTTCATGAAACTCATAATGAGACATTCAGCCTTTTGCTGATGGCTGGCTGTTAGAAATTCAAATGTGGCTTAGTTTGAAAGGTACTGTTAACACTTCTCAGTTACAGAACTCCTTTAGACCTCATGTAAAGGGCCAGCTCCTAGGAATGAAATGAGACAAAATGAGTCTTAAAATCAAAATTTTTCCAGAATTATCATGACTAGAGCCTGTCAGGTCCCAGTTCCAGACCTAACACTAAGAATATTCCTCCTGAAGTCTAGACTGGACCTACATGGTCTCCTGGATTCAGGAATCCAGCATGGGTGTGGGGAGGAATGCCACCATTCTCATAACAGGGGGGCAGAAAGTTTGTGACTCTCTTGGCTGCAGTCACCCATCCCAATGGCTTATCAGTACAGACGCTCTAACTCCGAGGAAGTTCTTTACTCAGGATGCTGAATCCCCTCCATCTCCTGGGACAGACACCAGGTATCCTGAAGATGGAGTGGAGGAGGCCTTGGTTGCCCTAACCTAACAGGAATTTTGTAATGGCTGTTGCATTATAGGAGTGCGATACTATCTGTGGCCCTGGATTTTCCAGCCCTGAGTTCCTAGTTCCCTAAGGCTATCCTCCTCTTCTCCTCCCACATTTTTCACCCTTGGAGGATTGTATGGCAAGGCTTTCGAGCCTGAATTCTGCCTCTCTCTGTGTGTGTTACTTAGAACATTCATTTGGTGTGTAGGCTCATATTCGTTGCTAGTCTAAGGTGAAGTTAATTCAGTGGGACCTGACTATGCACTGAATGTGACCTCATGTGGGAACAGCAGGTTCTAGAAAAAGCAGCAGAACGGAGTGGCAGTTGTTTTGGGTACACTGAAACAGACAGGATAGGCTGGAGGGCCTCAGAGGAAGAACATTAACAGGCTGAAGAGTTATGTTAACAGATCTTAGTAGTGTAGACCAGGCTTTTCTCAACAGACCTGCTACTGTGAGTTTGGCAGACTGCTGCAAAGCATTGTGTGGTAACAGGCAACTCTGGTAACTAACATACGTGTTCTTTCTGTCTTCCCTTCCTGCGTCCAGTGACAAAATTCTCCCTTCCTTTCAGATTGCCCTTCCCCTGCCCCCCAGGGAAATGCAGTCAGTCAAAATTTGGTGTATTTACACGTTAGCAGCCCTTGCTTGTCATTTGATTTCATTCTAATTAAAAAAAATTGAATGGGGAAGAAAAGGTTAGGGTCCCATAGCTGAATATCATTGTTTTGGAAAAAATGCAGCCCCAAAGCTGCTGAAATAACATCTTTTTAAGGTAACAGAGAGTAAGCCGTGCTAGTCTATACACTATCAAAACAAAAAGCAGTCAAGTAGCACTTTAAAGACTAGCAAAATAGTTTATTAGGTGAGCTTCCGTGGGACAGACCCACTTCTTCAGACCATAGCCAGACAGGAACAGACTCAATATTTAAGACACAGAGAACCAAAAACAGTAAGCAAGTCCTCCTTGCTTACTGTTTTTGGTTCTCTGTGTCTTAAATATTGAGTCTGTTCTGGTCTGGCTATGGTCTGAAGAAGTGGGTCTATCCCACGGAAGCTCACCTAATAAACTATTTTGCTAGCCTTTAAAGTGCTACTTGACTGCTTTTTGTTTTGATCTTTTTAAGGGTTTCTGCTTCTGCAGCTCCATTAGTTTCTGCTACTGACTCTCTGCTACTACAAGACAACCCTGGCAAAGATCCTAATACATATTGGTAAATCGGTTAAGGCTTCTTTATTTTACGTCATAGGGAAGCAGGACTCCAGTCATTTTTTCTGCCTGCAAAATAAGTCTCTCTTTTTTTTCCAAGGAAATGCGTCCATATTATGATGTTATTAATCTTTGCCACATCCATAAATTTTTTTCTAAACTGTGGTTCAGGGATACAACAAGACTATAATCTTATTATTTTTTTCTGGTTTTTCACACATCATTTATTCCACTTTCTTTGCCCCTTGTCTCATTATAGCACTGAACAATTTTCTCACCTTTTCCCCACCTTTTTTTTTTTCCTATTTTAATCTGTGCCTGCCCCCACCTCCTTCCCAGGTCTCTCAACCTGGGTGCAACCATCAGTCTTCCTTTCTCCTGGTCTCTTCTGACCTGTTCTCTTTCTGTTCAGTTATTTGTCTCCATTTTTTTCTCCTCCTTCATACTTCCCTTTTGACCTTCAAAACTCCTTTTCTGGCCAGTTTCAGCCACCACCTGCTGGCGATCCCTCTGCAAGTCAGCCTGCCACCACCTGCATCTATTAGCTCTTTCCCATTCTCCTTGTGACCTCTTCTGCAGCTCTTCTGTCTGCCGCCTGTGGGCCAGCATCTGAGACAGGCTGCTTTCAGGTGGGATTTTTTTTTCAAAACTTGATATGCATTTCTTGCTAGGCACAGTTTGACCTTGGTGCAAACTCAAGGGCCATCTAGAGTCCTGCGCTGGTTTGCTTAGTTTGAAAAAATTGTCTGAGTTGAAATTCCAGTGAGTGCCATCAAAGTCATTGGCCAAAACTACTCCGACTGGCTCATTTTG
Source organism: Carettochelys insculpta (assembly GCF_033958435.1). Taxonomy (NCBI): domain Eukaryota; kingdom Metazoa; phylum Chordata; order Testudines; family Carettochelyidae; genus Carettochelys; species Carettochelys insculpta. The sequence continues at coordinate 303,252,694 of NC_134137.1, read as the reverse complement.
TGCCCTGCATATCTGGTAAAATTAGTAGACTGAACAAGGATCCTATTAAATTTTCATCACTGACCTGTTAACTCCTGTAATAGCAACATGAGAAGCCTCAGTAGTGAGAATACAGACTTAAATTTTTGCTAGAATGGCTTCTATAGATCAATACTCCTATACAAAGAGACAACTCTTGTAGTTTTATTATGTCTTGTCATCGTTTTTCATTAACCTCTCTTCTCCCACCCCACCTCCAAGACCCTGGAGTTATGTGACCACATCAGAACCTGAGGTGGAGAGATCAGCTGGTAAATCAGAGCACTAAAGAGTCATAATCTAGAAGGTGAATTTAAAAAACAAAAACAAAACAAAACAAAAAAAACCCCAAACTTCGTGATCTGTTGAATGCTGGGGGATGGCTTGACTGAAGGAATGACTCCCTGCCCCCTACAGTCCCTGCAAGTTTCTTTCAGGTAAATTAAGAAATTTAAGGTATGGCTACACTGCAGTCATGGGATTTGTTTGCAGCTTGTGCACATGTTCCTGAACTAGCTTTAATTTAGCCCTCCATGACTGCAACACAGCCATACTTACTCTGAACTATTACTACTATAAACTCTACTTTTTCTTTCCTCTTCACGGTATAACTGCGAAAGTTCTCAAAGACATATCTCAGCTCTGTGAGTTGTAAAATACATACTCCTGAACTACGTGGTGCACTTCCAAATGAAGTAGTGATCCATTGCTTCACAATGTGGGTTGCTCTCTGGTCTTTCTGCCCAGCAGCCTGAAATGGGGAAATACTGAATTTTTTGCTTTCTGAGCCTGTCAAAGGTTACAGTTTCTCAGCATCCAAAGCAAATTCTGCATACAGTTGGTCTACTTTGCAAAAATTTTGAACAACTGCATTCCTTTGTAACATCATAAATATTAAATGTTGCAAGTGACCAGTTTCAGGCTTTTCTGGGAATATTCTAGGCATCAGTGTACTGATTTACAAGGGATATGGGAAATCTGAAAGGAGGAAAACAGGGAAAATTTTGGCCTCTGCCATCTGTTTAGCACAGTAGTTCCACCTTTCTCTCCCATTGTCTCTAAATCAAACTACTTAAAAGCACCTATTCATATATTCCAGTACAATAGCATCTCAGGTCATCCCTGCTTATCCTCCCAATAGCTGAATGTCTTGATGCCCTAAATGACTTATCTCCCAGATGGTAAGAAGAATAATTATGAAGAGGAAATGGTTAAGGGGAGCATAGAGAGAGCCATTGGAATAGAGGGATCCTGGCCCAGAGGAGGGAATGAGACACAGAGTCTATAAAGGGAGGGAATTGATGGTATACCATGTGAGGAAATGAAGGTGCACACAGATTGCCTGGTATGTGGGGGGCACATATTTTCTGGTGTGGGTGTGGAAAGGTGGGAATGAGGGCACACAGAGCCATTTGCATGGAGGAGAGGGAGGAATAGGAAACACACAGAGCCCAAGACTTGATGGAGAGGGTGGGATGAGTTGCAGGAAATCCCTGAAATAAATTGGGATGGCATATGGCATATGAGGATGGCATAACTGAGAGCTTATCGAGTGGAATGGAGGAACGTCAGTGAGTGCAGTCAGCTCAGCCTGCAGAAACAGTGAAAGCTCATCACCTAAATAAATTAGTTTGTTAGTCTTTAAAGTGCTACACAACTGCTTTTTTGATTGTGAAGATACAGACTAACACTTCTACCTCGCAGTGAAATATGTAATCATATAGCAATATATACCCCACACAGAAAAAAACTAGTACAGCCTAAACAGAGACAGAATAATAAAACAAGGCTGGATTAATCTGCCTTCTAGAGATTGTACCTCTTGATGATTTTGGTTTATGGATTAACTCTTTAAAAATACACATATAAAATAATCTTATGAAGCAGCCCTGTCATCTGTAGGTTACTTACAAACATGTAATTTATTGTTCTCTGACTCCCATTGGTACACAGCAGAATAAGCTACTGGTTCCTATTTTTCTTAGGGTTTTTTTGTTTTTTTGTTTCTTTTTCTTTTAAATCTGTATTGTACTAGCTGTTAATGAACAGGAAAGTGCTGTTTTGGTGCACTCTGACATTTGTGGTGAATTTGTATTTGTAACACATTATATATGAGCCCTGCGGATTCTAAATCTTTCATTGCTCCTCGAAGAATGTATATTTGATCTGTTGAACGAGGAACCAACTTGGAACAGATAAATACTTAATGACGCTAAGTACAAGCCTTAACTGACATAGTTTAATTTTATTACATAACAGAAACTGGATCTGCAATTACTGCTTCCTGCATTGGTTTGGGAAACTCTACAACACCTCCACCGGGACAGGCAGGGAAACCAGTGCCAGGTTACAAAGGTAAGTGTGTGCAGTGTATATCAATAGGAGAGGGGGTTGCTAGTGCTTCTGAGAGAAAGCTCGGGAGCACTCCCAAGATAACAACTTAAGACTGGGGTTGTTCTTTAACAATCTAGGAGCAATAGTGGCGTGTACTCCATCAGCTTTGCATCTCTCTGGATTAACTGGATACTGAACTGGGTAAAAATCCATGTGGCATAGGATCAACACAGTAATTCCTCACAAACGTCTTTTTCTTTTTCCTTCTTTCCAATTTTGGCTGGGAAAAAGAAACTTGATTTGGGACTCGACACATCCTGAAGATCAAAGTATGTCTGCTACCAATTCACATAATTTAGAACAAAACTGATTCGGTTCTATGTTGCCCCTTGGAACTAGCTTAGTGGCCCCAGGATTGATTTAAAGCCATTTTTTCTCTCTCATGCAGGCTGCTTTTTAATCTGTGTCTGGAGCAGACGCATCAGTTCTTCCTCAAGTGCTTGCTTATGTCTATTCAGTCTAGCTGTACATGTGCATGCAGAGCTTTTGGAAAGTTTTCCCTGGCAACTAGCCAGCTGTGTTGGATGGGGAACCCCCTGGAGTGGCCCCTGTGCAAAGCCTATATATGACCAAGGTGACCAGGGACCCCATAGTTCTCTTCTCGCTGCCAGTGGTGGCTGTTCCATTGATCTAGTCAAGTACTTGTTGCTATTTCACAGCTCCCTAGCTTTTTCTGTGCAAATAGTTGTAAAAAGCTGTGTTCAGTATAACCATTGGTTTTGGTTCAGTTAGTGTTTGCTGTTCATTGGGTAGGGAAGGTCTCTTCCCTTCTCTTAACCATTCCCCTCCATTCTGCAGGTGTTAGATTACCTCATGTCCCTGAAGCAGCAAGGTGTACCTGGCAGCCATATTGGCTGGGAAAAGTGGGCATTCTATGTGTGTGCAACCCATGGTGGGGCACTTCCTCAAAGGCATGGACTGATTTCACCCACTGTTTTGCTGGCAAGTCCTGGTGTGAGACCTTAAAATGGTCCTCTGGGTGCTCATAGGCCCTCCCTTTAAATCACGGACCACTTGCTCTCTCCTCCACCTCTTCTGGAAAGCGGCCTTTCTGGTGGCTATAACCTCTACTAGAATGGTACCTGCACTTTAGGCACTTGAATAGATATGAGAAAGCACTTGAAGAAGAAAAAATGGTTACTCACCATTGTAACTGTTGTTCTTCACTCATATGTATTGAAAATCCACCCTCCTGCTCCACTCTCGCAGTGGTTAGGAAGAAGGAACTGAAGGGTTCCAGGTCACATTGGTCATATATAGGCTTTGCATAGGTGCCACTCCAGGAGGCTCTCCTGTCGACTCAGCTGTCTGGTTGCTATGGAAAACTTTCCGACAGCCGTGCACATGCATATCTAACTCTATAGGTACGAGCATCACATCTCAAAGAACAATAGTTACAAAGGTGAGTAACCATTTTATCTTAAATCTGGCTCCAGTATCAAGTAAAATGAAAATTACAGTCAGCAACCACTTAATCAGATGAGTTTTAATTTATCCAGTATCCCTAGAAGATGCTTGTCTCTTCCAGGACGTGCTCAAAAACTCACAAGATCAGATCCTTACCAATCCATCTTACAAGGAAACATTCCTCCCCACCTTCCAACTATTAGTCTGAATCTGCATTCCTTGTGCACCCAAAATTTGTCTGGCACAAAGTGAGATTTGAAAGTGCACAGAACATTAGCTGTAGCAGTTTAAGAAACACACTGATTTGATCTTTTTCTGAATAACAATTTAATATAAAATCTTACCTGATTCTATGTGTGTAAAGATTCTTCCTGTGAAGTCTGTGACCTCTATAAATATTTAATGATAAACTAGAAAAACAAAAACAAAAACATAGTAAGGGTATAATCTCTGTAGCTACTTCACACGCCCATTTGTTTAATCACAGAAGACAGTTTTTGTATTCACTGTTCATACTTGAAAGGGTTCATATTTGAGAGAGATTGTATGCACATTATGTTTCAGTAGTTGTGTAGCATTTTTATTTCTAGCTTTAAGAAATTGTAGGCTGTGAATACACATAGGGCATAAAAATGAGAGCTTTCATTGCGTGGAAGTTATTTGCATGCAGAGTGTGCAAGCATGACATTAAGAATTCTAGCATATTTTATACCTGGGAACATTGATTTTGACTCCTGTGTTTTCAGGAGTTACTCCAAGAAGGGAACATAGATTTCTTTGAGGTCAAGCCATCTACAGGAGAAGTATTCATATTTTTAGGGAGAGAAGGACTGGCTGATTTTCATCTACCAAGCAGAAGCAAAAGTGAACATTTAAAAACAAACAAACCACTATTTTAACTGCCCTAAACTTTTGTACTAGTAGTTACTGTACACACACATCTCATAGTACTGGAAGGGACCTCAAGAGGCCATCAAGTCCAGTCCCCTGCCCTCTTGGCCAGGCCAAGCACGGTCCCCCCCGCCGCTTTTTTTTTTAACCTATTTGCCCCAGATCCCTAAATGGCCCCCTCAAAGATTGAACTCACAACCCTTTGTTTAGCAGGCCAGTGCTCAAACCACTGTATGAAGACAAAAAATGAATGTTAAAGGAAGTTTGAGAAAAGACTTGAAGTTTGAGCAGTGCTCTAATAAGCAGGAAACAATGGCAGAATATAATTACATCAAAAAGCTCTTGTAGTCAGGCTCAGAAAGAATACAAGAGAATCACTTAACACAGATTTTAAAAGAACTCTGCAAAACCTGCTGTTAGTGTATAAATGGACCAAAGGGAGCCTGAGAGTTACAAATATTGAGTTATGAACTGAGCAAACATATACCTAATTTGAAACTGGAAGTATGTAATCAGGCAACAGGATAGCATACAGTACAGCACTGTGTTGCATGTAAACTACTACTAAAAAAAAGAGAGAGAAACTGGCATTTTTCTTCTGCATAGGAAGTTTTCAGAGATGTGTCACGTCAATGTCCACTTGTAAACTTTTGAAAGAATAACCATAACGTTTTGCTCAGAGTTATGAACAATCTCCATTTCTAATTCTGAGGTCGTGCTGTCCTTCAAAATGGATACCACAGTCACGTTCTGTGAAGGAACGGATGTCATATTTCTTTCCTAACCAATGATTCAGGATCACTTATTGGAAGAGTGCAAATCCTGTAACCTACTCTTAATGAAATGTGGGACCTTGAAATCACTTCTGATTGCTATCTCACTCGTCTCACCTCAGTTGTGATATGACTCTGGCTGCTGCTATGTTAGCTACTAGTTTGAGATTAATATTTTATGCTATTTTTAAAAGATGAGCTTGGTACTTCTAGATGGAATAAAATTGCATTAGTAGTTCTCCAGACAGTGGTTGCTGATGTCATGATGTGTTTAAATTGGATTTAGGGAAATAAAATAGAAAGAAATGCCTTCTTCCCCCCTAAAAGGGGGAAGATTGTTTCCTATTGTAACATTGTAAATACAGAGTAAAATAAATTCTGTGAAGTGACTCTACCTTACACTGGGGTAAATAAGAGCAGGATTTGGCCATATTTTAAGATTCAGAGTTGTGTGACCAGGCCAGGCTAGGATTGAATGCTGCATACCACTGGAAAACTAATATACCTCACTCACTTCTAGCTCTGATGGTTTTCTGAGATCTGACCTTTTATCTGGATTGGTCTATCTGTTTATTTGTTATTGATCTAAGATAAAATACAGCAAGTCCTGTATATGAGAGCAGTAAGTACTCTGAATATAGGTTGGCAGCTGTGTAGTTCAAGAATACCCCCAAACTTGTGTTCTTTTTTAAACAGATTCTAAAAATCTCAAAAACCTAAATACATAGCTTCCAGGGTACAAAATCTAATATTAAAAGATGGGATAAGCACCATGATAAACAAATTACATTAAACTGGGGGAGTCGACTGCATCCAAAAAAAATGTTGAAATTGTTGTATGAATAAGACGTCTACTCCTGCTCTATGAATCTGAATTCTCCAAATCTAACTTGATGGATTTTCTCGATGCTAGGTGAATAGGTACAAGCAACAAATAATGTTTGCAGAATTTGTCACGCAGGGGTATGGAAGTTTCTGGTTAACATCTCAGACTTGCACTCCCTTGAATAGAGGGGACAGGATGATTTTGGAGTTCCTATTCATCCTTTCTAGAACCTTTCTTAGCTTAGCTTTTGTCTGTCTAATTAACCCTTCCAAATTTTGAACCTTGCTGTATCTATCCTTATAACAAGCCTCTGACCCACTGTGTTTGACAGACCATGTTGGTGTTTAAAATCACTGTTCTTTTTGAAGGACTGTTTTCAGACAGTAAAGATCTGATTTCAACAGTCATGGAGTCTGTGCATTAGGTAGGCACGATGGTACTGATGGTACTGGAAAGGTCTGTTGGCAGATTTGTATATTTCTGCCCTCACCTCAGCTTTCTTCCTTAGTGCCCAAGGTTGTTAATCCATCCTGCTGTTAGCTTGCTGTTACTGCCTGTCATGATCATGAGGGTTAGCCAGCAGCCTGGGAGTAAAAGGGTTAACCTCCTTAGCCAGGTGGGGTTGGCCTATAGGAATGTAGGTAAGAATTGAATTTTGGCTCCTCCCTTCTTCTGTTCTCTGTCTTTGCTTCTTCTTTCCAGCCATGAGGGAGAGAGACATAGACTATCTCCCTCCAAGAACAGGCCCTGCAATCTTCTGTAAGTAGGGTAAAGTTTAGATAGATCCATTAGGCTTTATTGTTTTATGGTTTGGGAAGTGGGATCTGATGTCTGTGCACTTTTTAGAAATGTTCTTTTACTCTCCTTGTAACTAAGTTCCAGGCCCATGGTAGAGACTCCCCATGTGTTTTACTTTGTGACTCTTCCATCTAGTCATGAGGCTTGCAGCACGAATATTAAGAACATAAGAACATAAGAATGGCCATACTGGGTCAGACCAAAGGTCCATCCAGCCCAGTATCCCGTCTGCCAACAGTGGCCAATGCCGGGTGCCCTAGAGAAGGAGAACAGAAGACAATGATCAAGTGATTTATCTCCTGCCATCCATCTCCTGCCCTTGTTATGAAGGCTGGGGCACCATACTTTACCCCTGGCTAATAGCCATTTATGGACCTAACCTGCAAAAATTTATCGAGCTCTTTTTTAAACCCTAATAGAGTCCTGGCCTTCACAGCCTCCTCCGGCAAGGAGTTCCACAGGTTGACTGTGCGCTGTGTGAAGAAAAATTTCCTTTTATTAGTTTTGAACCTACTACCCATCAATTTCATTTGGTGTCCCCTAGTTCTTGTATTATGGGAAAAGGTAAATAATTTTTCTATATTCACTTTCTCCACACCATTTTATGATTTTATATACCTCTATCATATCGCCCCTCAATCGCCTCTTTTCCAGACTGAAAAGTCCCAGTCTCTCTAGCCTCTCCCCATATGGGACCCGTTCCAAGCCCCTAATCATTTTGGTCGCCCTTTTCTGAACCTTTTCTAATGCCAATATATCTTTTTTGAGGTGAGGAGACCACATCTGCACACAGTACTCAAGATGTGGGCGTACCATAGTTTTATATAGGGGAAGTATGATATCTTTCGTCTTATTATCTATCCCTTTTTTAATAATTCCTAACATCCTATTTGCTTTATTAACTGCCGCTGCACACTGCGTGGATGTCTTCAGAGAACTAGCCACTATAACTCCAAGATCCCTTTCCTGATCTGTCATAGCTAAATTTGACCCCATCATGTTGTACGTGTAATTTGGGTTATTTTTTCCAACATGCATTACCTTACACTTACCCACATTAAATTTCATTTGCCATTTTGCTGCCCAATCACTCAGTTTGCTGAGATCTTTTTGTAGTTCTTCACAATCCCTTTTGGTTTTGACTGTCCTGAACAACTTGGTGTCATCTGCAAACTTTGCCACCTCACTGCTTACCTCATTTTGTAGATCATTGATGAACAAGTTGAACAGGATCAGTCCCAGGACTGACCCCTGGGGAACACCACTAGTTACCCCCCTCCATTGTGAAAATTTACCATTTATTCCAACCCTTTGTTTTCTGTCTTTTAACCAATTCCCGATCCATGAAAGGATCTTTCCTCCTATCCCAGGACCGCCTAATTTACATAAAAGCCTTTGGTGTGGGACCATGTCAAAGGCTTTCTGGAAATCTAGGTATATTATGTCCACTGGGTGCCCCTTGTCCGCATGTTTATTAACCCCTTCAAAGAATTCTAATAGATTAGTTAAACACGACTTCCCTCTGCAGAAACCATGCTGACTTTTGCCCAACAATTCGTGCTCTTCTACCTGCCTTGCAATTTTATTCTTTACTATTGTTTCTACTAATTTGCCTGGTACTGATGTTAGACTTATCGGTCTATAATTGCCAGGGTCTCCTCTGGAGCCTTTTTTAAATATTGGCGTTATATTGGCCGTCTTCCAGTCATTGGGTACCGAAGTGGATTTAAAGATAGGTTACAAACCACTGTTAATAACTCTGCAATTTCACATTTGAGTTCTTTCAGAACCCTTGGGTGAATACCGTCTGGTCCTGGAGACTTGTTACTATTCAGCTTATCAATTAACTCCAAAACCTCCTCTAATGTCACTTCCATCTGGGAGAGTTCCTCAGATTTGTCACCTAAAAAGGCTGGCTCAGATTTAGGAACCTCTGTAACATCCTCAGCCATGAAGACTGAAGCAAAGAACTCATTTAATTGCTCCTCAATGGCACTGTCTTCCTTGATCGCTCCTTTTATATCTTTATCGTCCAAGGGCCCCACTGCTTTTTTACCGGGCTTCCTGCTTCTAATGTATTTAAAAAACATTTTACTATCATTTTTTTGAATTTTTGGCTAGCTGTTCCTCAAAATCTTTTTTGGCTTTTCTTACTACATTGTAACACTTAATTTGGGAGTGTTTATGTTCCTTTCTATTTTCCTCACTAGGATTTGACTTCCACTTTTTATTATATTGTTGTAATAATAAAAGTTCTCCCTTTTTTCTGTTTGTTAGCTTGGTATTGGTTAATGTTTGTGTCCTGTTTTTTATTTTTGAGGCTGAGATTTCCCAAGTAGTCTCTCCCTGGTTTCCTTATTATTATTTGGGGGTGGGGGCAGCAAATTTTATCCCCAAAATCTAAGGTTTTTAGGATTTTTTGGGGGAAGTTTATACCAAAACCGGGTAGATAAGGTTTTGGGGATACTTTTGCTGGCCCCCATTTCTGCATTTATTTTGCTCAAGTGGGGAAGGAGCCATGACACTGCCTTTGTCAGATCAGTTGCACCTATATTCCCTCTCTTGGGTTCAGCAAGGGCACCTGCGTTTAGGCTCTCTGTCCCTCAGCTGTGATGTCTCTGGGCAGAGACCCACATCTTTTCCCCTCCAGTCCTGGTTAGAGTTTTCCAGGCTGCAGAGTTCCCTGTCTAGGCTGCGTTATTTCTTGCAAGACAGACTGCCTAAGCAGGTGGGCCTCTACTCTTCCTTTGGTTTTGGAGGCTGTAAACAGCATAATTGCCCATACTCAGAAATTATTCACCATTCTTCCTAAGCAAGCACGTGTATTCTTAAAGTAAAAAACATTACAGAGAAAAACAGTAGAAGAACCTACCTGAATGCTAATCAGCTTCACAGAAATCAGCAAAAAACAAGCAGCCCTGTAGCATCTTAGAGACTCAAACACCCATTACCTAATAAATTTAAGACCCACTTCCACGAAAGCTCATTACCTAATAAATAAATGTGTTAGTCTTTAAGGTGCTACAGGGCTGCTAGTTTGTCTGAAGCTACAAGCTAACGTGGCTACCTATCTGAGAGCTCAGCAGAAAATCTAGTAGGAGTCAGTTCTCAGACCCCACCACAACATTCTTCTGTAGTTAAAACATCTGTACCTCAGAACAAATATCCCCATAAAATGGTTAGCCCATTCTTTTGATATCCTGAGAGTTTGATCCTCAGATTGTGGGAACGGGTAATTAGATAATGATCCCATCTGCATGGCATTGCTTCAACAGGCTGTATTCAGTGGCCCCTTTGAGTTTCCCCAGCCAAACCACTACACACTGTCCAGAAGCTGATTCTTGTTTGACCCACTGTTCAGTGTAATCCTCTGATGTTCATAACATTTCCAATGGCTTACAGCAATATATAATCTTTGCATTTAATACAGTGAACTCCAAATAAACCTTATTCGGTAAGATTTTTCAAGGATATTGCAAGAAGTTGCTGTATATTTCAGAAAAGAGCCTTATTATTTAAACCTGCATCCATCCAGTCTGTCACGTGTCAATATGTCTCTTCTCAGCACCACCACCCCTTGCCAATCACAGGCATTAGCCATTCTGAATGGTGTATATCTAGATATTATAAACCAGGCCTCTGAACAGTTAGTACAGATAAGGGTACCACAGCTACTGGAAAGAAATTATTTGTCTTCTTTTCCTTGTTCCCAGGCAGCATGGAATTGATTCTAATGGATTTCCTAGATTAAGAATGTATCCAAGATGAGGTTCCAGGCTCTGTTTTTGGAAACCCAAATATCCTCTATTGAAATATAACCCAGTCACTGAAGGTTGTAACAAGGGCAATGTGGACAGAGGAAAGGGCATTGAAGTTGGCTTCTGGAGTCTGTTCCCAGCTATGCTACTGGCCTGTTGTGTGAGCTTGGTAGCTTGTTGGTGTAGGCGTGTGATTCTGGCTTTGGGTGTGAGAGATCCTGGGTTCAAGTTCCAGACAAGCCCTTCTTAGATGGGCTGCATAGCTCAGCAGTTTGAGCATTGACCTGGTAAATCCAGGGTTGTGAGCTCAATGTTTGAGGGGGCCACTTAGACATCTGGAAAAATAGATTAAAAACAATTATATAAAGGATGTGAACACATTAGAGAGGGTTCAGCAAAGGGCAGCAAAAATTATTAAGGGGCTGGAGCACATGACCTATGAGAAGAGGCTCAGAGATTGGGGTTACTCAGTTTGCAGAAGAGAAGACAGGGGTAATTTGATAGCAGCCTTCAACTTCCTGAAAGGGGGCTCTGAAGAGGTTGGAGAGAGACTGTTCTCAGTGATGACAGAATCGGGGCAATGGTGTGAAGTTTCAGAGGGAGAGGTATAGTTTGGATATTAGGAAAAACTATTTCACCAGGAGGGTGGTCAGTTTCCTGGCTCCTAGAGTGGCAGGGAGCTGGGAACCAGGGGGCAGCCTGGTTTCCTGTTTCTCCACTGCTTGTGGGACCCAGGAATCAAGCAGCAGCCTGGCTCCCAGCTCCCCTCTACTCCTTTCCTGGCTCTGCGAGGGGAGCTGGGATCCAGGCTGGGAAACCGTTCCTGACTCTTGACTGCCACCCCTGACAGCAGTGGTTTCCCACTCCTGCTGGGCAGCAGTCACATTAACCTGAGACATGCACGACTTGGTTGTGCTTATCTCGAGGGTATACTGTATTTTAAAACCAATGGTATTTGTGGCTGGGATACTAACAGGAATCTTTAGCTCATAGATTGCGGTACCCAGACATTCTGTAATTCCTTTTTTGCCTGTGACTTCCACACTGAGTGTGATACACGTGGTCATTCATCAAATTAAGGTTTGTAGGTATGGTGAGTTAGTGTGCAGCATGCCTGGGTGTTAATCTACAGCACTCTTGCTTGCTGTGTGGACCTGCTACTGCACACTAGATGTTCCATCGTGCTGTGTAAGGAGGTCTGCTTAGCCGGTTAGTGCATTGTAGCTTCTCACCCTGGCTCGCTTTGCCCTCCCTACCCAGGTAGATGAGCTGTTAGAGATTGTCCTTGTCCAACTGCAAAGTACTGGTAACAGGTGAGAAAATGATTTCTTCCTTTATTACTTTACAGTGATGGTTCTGGATGACAACAAGCAACCAGTGAAGGCCAGGACTTTAGGAAATATTGTGGTAAAGTAAGCAAGTCAAAACTTCCAATGTCATATAATTAAGAGTTGCTGCTTGCTTTATATGAAAACTGTCGAGGAAGGCCGCGCTTTCTGGTTTTGGCAAATACATAAGGAGGGTGGGAGTAGAAGAGCCTGGCTGTCTTTGATGCTGATTTTATGGAAGCCCACATGTTATCTGAAAACACTAATATGGAAACAATCAATTTATCCAGTACAAAAGGGTTAAAACTCATTAACATAACATAAGAACATAACATAAGAACAGTCATACTGGATCAGACCAAAGGTCCATCCAGCCCAGTAGCCTGTCTTCCGACAGTGGCCAGTGCCTGGTGCCCTAGAGGGGGTGAACCGAAGACAATGATAAAGTGATTTGTCTCCTGCCATCCATCTCCAGCCTCTGACAATCAGAGGCCAGGGACACCATTCCTACCCTGGGCTAACAGCCTTCTATGAACCTAATCTCCATGAATTTATCTAGCTCTTTCTTAAATTCTGTTATAGTCCTACCCTTTACAGTCTCCTCTGGCAAGGAGTTCCACAGGTTGACTGTGTGCTGAGTGAAGAAGAACTTACTTTTATTAGTTTTAAACCTGCTACCCATTAATTTCGTTTGGTGTCCTCTAGTTCTTGTATTATGGGCACAAGTAAATAATTTCTCATTATTCACCCTCTCCACACCTGTCATAATTTTATATACCTCTATCATGTCCCCCGCAGTCTCCTGTTTTCTAAACTGAAAAGTCCCAATCTTTTTAGCCTTTCCTCATATGGGACCTCTTCCAAGCCCCTAATCATTTTAGTTGCCCTTTTCTGACCCTTTTCTAGTGCCAGGATATCTTTTTTTAGGTGAGGAGGCCACATCTGTACACCGTATTCATACCATAGATTTGTATAGGGTTCTGATAACTTGACCTGCAACTGCTTTTTTTCTCTCTCTTTAGGGCAGACTACTTTGCCAATTTCTTATTTGCCAGCATCACAACAAATCTAGTTACTGTGATGCAAGAGAACAGAGATCTGGGAACTGCTTTCAGTGTCTGACTTTCTTCTGATTCAGTAGAGCGCTGCAGTGTCCCAGAATTACATGTTTAACGATGCAATGGCTGCCTGCTGCTTCTTTGTCTCCAGCTGCTTAAACCTAAAGCAGCACTTGCAAATTTTTAGGGTTAGAAAGCTTATTTGCTAATTGTCCTAAAACAAGAGCCCATCTTGTGTCTGAAAATGTGGTTTGTATGGAGCAGATGACTTGGACCCTGCCCCAGAATGGACATGGCTCAGATGAGGAGCACATATTGAAAGAGCCCATAGGAAAGAGATTCTTTGTTGTTCTCTGTGCTACACCTTCTCTTTGATAACAGTTGACAGCAGCAGATTTTGTCTCTCCAATCTGGTGTGTTTTGTAAACAGTGAAAGTGAAATTAAACAGTGAACCCTAACCCGAACCTTAACCCTAACCCTAAGTGAAAGTAAACAGTGATGGTGAAATTGCAGTAGACTGATATGGTCTGAACTTGAGGCTTCAGACAATTCAGTCTGATATAGATGATAAAATTCACACAGTCACAACAGCATGAAACTGTTTGAGGCTCTGGGGCATGTGGCCTTGTGCACTTACATGGTTTAATATGCCAGACTTCACTTTGTAATTTTGCAGTGTTGGCTGGCCTCAGTTTACTCATGATGTCACCATCTGGAGTCAGTAGTGAAGAGCCGTGTCTACACGTGCACGCTACTTCGAATTAGCGGCACTCATTTCGAAATAGCGCCCGTCGCGGCTACACGCGTCGGGCGCTATTTCGAAGTTAACTTCGACGTTAGGCGGCGAGACGTCGAAGTCGCTAACCTCATGAGGGGATCGGAATAGCGCCCTACTTCGACGTTCAACATCGAAGTAGGGACCGTGTAGATGATCCGCGTCCCGCAACGTCGAAATTGCCGGGTCCTCCATGGTGGCCATCAGCTGGGGGGTTGAGAGATGCTCTCTCTCCAGCCCCTGCGGGGCTCTATGGTCACCGTGGGCAGCAGCCCTTAGCCCAGGGCTTGTGGCTGCTGCTGCGGCAGCTGGGGATCCATGCTGCAGGCACAGGGTCTGCAACCAGTTGTCAGCTCTGTGTATCTTGTGTTGTTTAGTGCAAGTGTGTCTGGGAGGGGCCCTTTAAGGGAGCGGCTTGCTGTTGAGTCCGCCCTGTGATCCTGTCTGCAGCTGTGCCTGGCACCCTTATTTCGGTGTGTGCTACTTTGGCGTGTAGACGTACCCTCGCAGCGCCTATTTTGATGTGGTGCCGCGCAACGTCGAAGTTGAACATCGACGTTGCCAGCCCTGGGGGACGTGTAGACGTTATTCATCGAAATAGCCTATTTCGATGTTGCTACATCGAAATAAGCTATTTTGATGTTGGCTTCACGTGTAGACGTAGCCAAGATGTCCTCTTACGCCCTCACCTCAGTAGCTTGATGGACAATTCTAGCCAATGTATGCCTGCCTGCAGCCGGTGCTCACATTAGTGATTGACAAATCTATCTACCCTTGGGTTCTCTACAAACTAACAGTTTATGTCCTCAGAGGACTTGGCTTTACTCATCAACATCAGAAAGGAGAAAGTTGTTAGATTAGCTTGCCAAGTTTTTCTGGCCTAGATCAAAGGAAATGACCTATTAGGCTGTGGCCACACTTGCAGCTTATTTTGAAATAATTTTCGAAATGAGGGGCGATTTCGAAATGAGCAGGAGAGCAGCGACACAGCAATTGCTCATTTCAAAATCGTTATTCCACTCCCGTGTTGGGAATAACGCCTCATTTTGATGTTAATTTCTAAATTAAATGTGTGTAACCGCTCCCTGGCTGCCATTTTGAAATGAAAAGTCCTCCACAGAGCCGGCCCCTCCCACCAGCAGCCAGAGCTCTATGGCTGACAGCTGCGGGTACCTTAAAGCTGCAGGGACGCAGAAACCCCATGCAGGAAGCTGAGAGTGTGCTGGCAGCCATAGGAGCACGAGGTGGCCAGATGACACTCCCCAGCACCCCCAAAAAGCGACACCCCACTGTGGCTGGACCGATGGCCAGCAGCCAAGACCCCAAAGAGGAGGGGGGCCCTCTGGCTTGAAGCTGAAGTCTATGACCTGCTGGCTGTCTGGGGGGAGGAGGACATCCTGCTCAAGGTGGAGGGGTGGAAGAGAAACGCGGACACCTTCGCCCACCTCACCAGCAACCTCGCTGCAAGGGGCCACCCCCTCCAGACCCACAACCAGATCTGCTCCAAAGTGAAAGAGCTGTGGCAGGGCTATGCCCAAGCAAGGGACTCAGCCAGACAGTCAGGGGCAGCGCTGGCCACCTGCCCCTACTTAAGGGAGCTCCACCAGCTGCTGGGACCCAGGGAGGCTGCATCACTTGAACAGACCCTGGACACGGCAGAGCCGGAGGGACAGGGCAAGGAGCCCCAGCCAGGACCCTCTATGCCCCACCTCCACTGCAGCCCCCAAAGTACCTGCTGGCACCAGGGACAGCGACAGCGGGAGTGAGGGACCACTGTACATGGCCAAGCCCGCCGAGGGCCCTAGCCAGGCTACCTCCACCTGGGCCTCCCCTGAACCACTCGAGGAACCCTCAGGTAGGACTGGGCGTGGGGAACGCTGGTCATGTGGGGGAGGGGGCGGTCCCTGACACAGCCAGTACAGGCCTGGGCACACGTCCAGAGGCCAGGGACCCAGGGATGGCTATCATCGCTGCTGGGTGGGGCCCCCACAGGGCCTTGGGCTGCCATGAGGGTCAGAAGCCTGGGAGGACTGGGGCAATCACTCCAATGTCCCCGCATTGATGGACCCCACAGAAGACAAGCCACCCCAGAGCCCGTCACTACAAGCAGGGTGGGATGGTGGTGGGGACAAGGCTGCTGGCCCACTATACCCAGGCTCATGACTGATAGGGCACCACCCTCTCACCTTATGTCTTCACAGCCTCAGCATCTGCCAGCCACCCCAGCCCCCTAGACGTGCCCGGGAGCCCCACATCAACAGAGGAGGGTGAAGGAGCAACACCTCCCCAGACAGGGCGCCATGGTGGGAGGAGCCACCGCCACAGCTGGGCAGATGATCTGGCAGCAGCCCACACGGCTGCATGGCGGGAGCAGAACCACTTGCTGTGGGAATGGCTCTCCATGGAGTGGGCAGCCTGGGACCGGGTGGCTGGGTATCTCGACACCCTGACCCACGCCATCGCTAACCGCCTGGCCCAGCTGCCTGCCCCATGGATGGCCTTTCCCACAGCACCCCCTTCTGCCCCAGCCCCTCTTTCCTCCCCGGTACCCTCCTCCTCCCCGCCACCTCCCTCTGCCCCAGCTTCTCCCTCTTCCCCATCACCCCCTCTTCCTCCACTCCTCCCTGTTCCCCAGCCACCTCTGCATCCCTTCTGCCCCCTGGCCCCTGCAGCTCTGCTCCCAGCCAACATGACCCCAGATGAGCGGCAGGAGCTGGCTCACTGGCTGTGGCCAGGTGAGCCCTGCCCGTCTGTGGCTCCCCCCACCTCCGCCCCACAAGTCCGAGCCCCTAGATACCCCAGTTCAGCCCTACCTTCCTGTTCCACCTGCCCCATCCCGGCCCCACCGTGGTCCCCGGACCCGGGGCGGTCGTGGCTCCAGGGGCCGTTGTGGCTCCCGACGAGCCACTCCGATGGAGAGTTGAGGCCCTCCACCTCCCCATGTATATAGTTCACCCCCGCCCCCGTGTAAATAGTTCCCGCGCCCCGTAAATAGTCGCACATTCTTTCTGTTCCAAACATAGCACTTGCATTTATTTAATGGTGTATGGGTCCTGCCTTGAGTGGGGATGGCAAGGGCGATGCTGATAGGGGAGGTATGAGAACCAGGGCCGGGGGGAGGTGTTGCATGGAGTGAGCGGGGCCAGGTCATGGGGGTCCCCGGGCAAAGGTCTCCCGGAGGGCCTCCCACACACGCACCCCGTCCCGGTTCACCTGGCGATACAGGACCGCACCTGGCTGCTCATAGTGCGGCATGGCCTCGGCTGCCCAGTGTGCCACAAAGAGCTCCTGCTTGCTCTCCACGAGGTTGTGCGGTGCACAGCAGGCGCCCACGACTGCAGGCACGCTGGGCAGGCCTACCTCCAGGCACATCAGGAGGCACCTGAAACACGCCTTCAGACGGCCAAATGCCCACTCCATGGTGTTCCTGGCATGGTTGAGGCAGGCATTGAAGAGGCCCTGGCTGTCATTGGTGTGTCCCGTGTAGGGATTCATTAGCCAGGGCTGGAGTGTGTAGGCAGCATCCACAACGATGCACAGGGGCATGGTCAAGTCCCCCACTGGCAGCTCCCATGGGGGGATGTAGGTGGCCTCTGCCATCCTTCGGCCGAGCCACGAGTTCCGCAGGACACGGGCATCATGGGTCCTGCCCGGCCAGCCCACACAGACGTCAATGAAATGTCCTCTGGCATCCACGAGGGCCTGGAGGATGACGGAGTTGTAGCCCTTGAGGTTAATTTACTGTCCCCGGCTGTGTAGTGGGGCCCAGATGGCGATGTGGGTGCTGTCCAATGCACTGATGCAGTTGGGGAATCCCAGCTGTTGGAAGCCAGCCATGGCAGCGTCCACATCACCAAGGTGGATCAGGCAGCGCAGGAGGATCCTGTTGATGGTGGCGACAACCTGTAGGGTAGAGAGCACAGGTGCCTGTGAGTGTGTGGTAACATATGGGGACCCCATTCCCCAGGGCCCTGCTCCCTGGGAACCTCCTCTGTGGGAACCCCCTCCCCCGCAGGCACCCCACTCCACGGGGCCCCACACCTTGGGACCCCCCTCCTCAGGAACCCACCGTGGCCCCAGGTGCCTTACCTCAAGGAGGATGACCCCGATAGTGGCCTTCCCCACCCCGAATTGGTGGCCAACCAAGCGGTTGCTGTCCGGGGTGGCCAGCTTCCACAGAGCGATGGCCACTCGTTTCTCCAGGGGGAGGGCGGGCCGCATGCGGGTGTCCTGGTGGCGAAGTGCTGGTGCGAGCCAATGGCACAGCTCCATGAAGGTGGCCCGAGTCGTCTGGAAATTGCGGAGCCACTGGTCGTCGTCCCACTCTCTACAATGATGTTGTCCCACCATTCCCCACTGGTGGGGTACCGCCAGAGGCGACGGCGGGGCTGGAACAGGGGGTGCTCCGGATGCAGCGTGGGAGGAGCCTGCAGGAAGTTGGCCATGTGTCAGGCAACACGTAGGCTCATATGGCTTGCTGTCAGGATAGCCATCAAGCTGGCCACAATGTCCAAGGTGTCCCCATCAGTGAAGTGCTGCGGGTCCATGGCAGGCAGTGGTGTGGTGGCTAACCAAGGCTTTGCTGAGTGCTGTGCTGGAGGTCACGTGCTGCAAGCAGCCAGTGTCCTCAGCATGCGCACGGGGGATGTGTTTGGGAGCAGCCCTTTAAGGGGTTGGCTCGCCCGTGCTCCAGGAAGGGCTTGTCAGCCATTTGACCCTGCCTTCACCATTTCCTGCCTTGTTATTTCAAAATGAAGCTGTGGCAGTGTAGCCACTCCATTTCGAAATGACTGGGAATCATTTCGATGTTGCAGATCGCAATGTCGATCTGCATTTTGTGTGTAGTCGCTTCCATGCCACTTATTTCGAAATGGCTTATTTTGAAATAACGGATAGGGATAAGCCATTTCGAAATCACTCTCCAGTGTGGCCACAGCCTTAGTCTTCACAGAGAGCACAGCAACAGTGCTCTAGCATGGGGAAGCCTGCTCTGTTCAGAGGCTACTTTGCTTTGGGAGGTCTTCACTTTCAACTTAATAGGCTTAGGAGCTTCATATCCACTGGGGTCCAAAACAATCTGTCAGATCACCTAAACGGATGGTTTACAAGAGAGCAGGAGTGTTTTATTTCAGAATACCTATCAATGGGTAACAACATAATTGAAACTAGCATGAATATGCTGCACTATATTGACAAACAAGATATACAGAAATTTCAAATATTATATATAGAACTGTGTGGTTTTGTGACAAATTTTTAGTTTTTTGGCACAGAATTCCCTCAGGAGTAAATGCTGAAATAGCTGCCTGATACAACTTGACAGAACTAGCAGCCAAAGCTCAGTGTTTCAGATACACTAAATAATCTAGTATCTGTTGAACTGAAGAAAGGGACAGTGACACTGCCTTCCTGATCACATTTGTAAGAATGCATCTGTCAGGGAACCTGGGCCGTGACCTTGTATGAAACAGAACTGCTGACACTTTTTGTTGATCCTTGCCACAAATAGGTTTATTTATGGAAAATCACACCAACATAAGTTGCATTTGGCCAGGTATGCACAAAGAGAAGTATGTCTGTAACAATACAGGTAACAAAAAGATTTCCTCCAGGAGTAGGAAGTTAAAAAAGTGCTTACAACAGCCCAGTTCCTGTTACTCTGTTATACCTTTGTTGGGCACCTCAGTCTAGATGTGTCACACATGCCAGCTGGGCACAGCTTGGGGTGGGGGAAAGCTCTGCCTTTATCTTTTAGTCAATTCTCATTTATTTTCACCCTGCCCTCGTAGGTTACCACATTTAAGTTCCCAAATAGCAGAGAGTGCTGAGGCTAGAGGAGAATACAGTTGCAGCGTACTAGGAATGTCTGCACTGAGTTTCCCAGCCCAGACAGTAACACTCCCTATCCCCAGAGTTAAGCTGCAGGGCCAGACATCCAGACCTTCTCCCTCCCAGAGCCCAGATGCAGGCTTGGCTGCATTCCATACAACATGCATGGATTATTGTCCTGCAGTGCTGAGACAACCCATACCTGCTAATGGGGGATGGGCGGGGGCGCAAAATTGGTTGCCCCAGAACAGATTAAGTCATGTCCCTTCTGGGAGCCCTCCCTGCCTTACCTTCACTCTACCTTCCTGGAAAGCAGCGGCTCCTCCCTGCAGCTTTCAGTTGTGGCTTCTGCCACGCGCTGTAGGGCACAATTTGTCAGCTCCAGTAGCTGTTGCTCGGATAGGATTCCCAGGCACATCATGTGATTCAGCAGGGCTAGCAATCCTTGACAGAAATCAGAAGCAGGGAACTGAGCGTTTGTGCTCCTCTCCCCCCGACCGTGCTGGAGAATGCAGTGCACTCTGGCTTTTCCTCAGCCTTTGTGAAAGCCAGGTTTGCTGTGCCTGCTCCTATCCGGGGGTGCATGGGGATCAGTCAAAGCACACAAAGCCACAGAGCCTCCATCCTTGCTGTGCTGGGCACTGTGCTAACTGTCCTTCCCTGGCTCATATGTCCACTCCTTCATTCAGGATGTACTGTGAACTGAAGTTCACCCACACTTGTGCACCAGCATACTGTGATTTGGAGAGCCCCTAGCATCAGCCATCTGCTCTGGAGTGGCAGTGCTGTGGGGAGGAAAATGAAATTCTTTGCAGAACATTACTTCCGTGCAAGTATTGCATTGCACAGTGGTGTAGAAGTCTGTCAGAAGACAGCTTTCCACCCCCAAAGGTAAGTATTGGTTCTTCTCTGAGTGGTCCCTGTGGGTGCTCCACATTAGGTGTCAGGCTCGCCTTGGTGCCACAGATTTCCAAGCTGTACCTCGTTGGATTGTGCATGCACAGATGCGCACTGGTCCTTTGCACGCTTACAGTCATGTGTGCGATCCAGTCTACACCAGTTCCTCTCAACCGCCAGCGGCTGCAGATGGACTTTGCTTCCGCTCCAATGCCTAGAAAGATAAAACCGTTACTTGTTTACTATTTGCTAGTTCCTTTTCAAAACTCTTCCTTGAAAGTGTTCTTTAAAAGTTACTGTATATAGTTTAAAAAAAAAAGAAGAAGAATTAGAGGAGGGAGGAGAGCAGCAGCCACTGTGGCCTGCTTATCTCTAGCATAGATCAGTTGCTGAATCTTATCTACGGACTAGTAGCAGTTCGTTGTTGTTCCTTAATACCTGTTAAGTACCCTCATTAAGTTTAGACTTTATTAGGTTGGTCAACAAAGGAAGATACCTCAGGAGGGCTTCAAGAAGTGTGAGTCATGCCATGAGGCTATGCCGGCCTTGGACGGCCATAGCAAGGGTATCCGTTGTCTGGGTGAGACCCATATTCCTCAAAAATGTCCTCACTGCTCTAAGCTGACTGCTAGTGCGAGGAAGGATAGGGAAATGGGGATGAAAATGATTTTATTTGACAAGGCCCTTCAGCCTGGAACAACTGATTTAGCCCATCTGGAGGGTTCCTTAGTGCCGCAAAAATGGAAGGCAACCTCTCTGACCTCCTTGGGTCATAAGAGTAAGAAATTATTCCCTACTCGATCCTTGCCAGTACTACCTACGAGCAGGACAAGTGAGGCACAGAACCCAGATGTACTTGCTGCTAAAGGAAGCATAAAGCCTGGAGAGCAGAAGGCAGTGCCCGGGTCTCAGACCCTTAAGGATGCAGCACTGGAAGCCCTGCAGGTGCCTAAGTGCCAGGTGTCAGAGACTGCGGCACCAAGACCCCTGGCACCGAGAGCATTGGAACTGGGGTCATCCGAACAGGAACCTGTGGCGCTGAGGCCTCTGCCCATGCAGAACCGCAGGCCCTGGCACCAAGCATGGAACTGCAGGCACCAACACCCGCGCAGAAATCCGTGGCACCAGACATAACATCCATATCGGCACTGACCCACCAATCTCACGGACTTACAAAGGCATGGTCTAAGACTCAGCACTGAAGCCCATCACTGGAACTTCTCATCATATCACCTCTCTCTCCCAGCTCTCCTCCTGAAATGGGTATACCAGATTGGCCGTTAACACTACCATCACCTTTCTTGAGACTGCCGTCTCCACTCCTATGGCCCCCTTCTCCCTGGCTTAGGCATCCTGCACCTGTCATCAGACATGAGCTGCATGGATACCCCTACAGAGCATCTCCACCTATGTCCGTGTGATCTAGGAGGTCTCACTCTTCCCATCATCACAGATATAGACAATGCTCATGCTCCAGATCCTCCTCACCAGGACTGTGTCTTTGTCACTACATGCATCCAGACCACCGTGAGGACTATCATCTGTACCGAAGCTACTCAAGGTCCAGAGATAGATCTCAACATCCATGTTCCTCATAAAGACAGTACACATCCCCTCCTACCAAGGGGGACCACATCGCCCCTCCGAGAGAAGATCCAGAGCCAGTTATCAACCCCTCCTTGGAGCATTCAGGAGAACAGGTGCAGGAGGTGTCTGAGGAACAGACAGACGCATAGCAGACGGATGCCTCTTCGTCCTCTCCAGACGAGGCGGTCATCCCAGGAAATATGTCTCCTCCGGACAATCTAAAACAATTTCATGATTTGTTCAAAAGGCTGGCCCAGTCCCAGGATATACAGGTGGCAGAGGTGCAAGAGAAGCAGCACAAGCTCCTCAAAATCTGAGGACTCCTACATCATCGAAGATTGCCATCCCACTAGACAAGGCCATTATAGAGGCTGCTGTGAACATCCGGCAAACCCCATCTTCTATTCTGCCGACCAACAAACGGGTGGACAAAAGGTATTTTGTTTGTATTCAACCATCCCCAACCAAACTCCCTCGTGGTTGAGTCCTCTCAACAGAGGTCAAAGGCACCACAGTACAAATCCATGCTGTCGGATAAGGAAGCAAAGAGACTGGACTTATTCAGGAGGAAGGTATACTCATCCTCCACCCTACGGTTGTGCATGGCCAACTCAGCTGAACACCTCTCCAACCATAATTTTGATAATGATATGAGACTCATATCACTCATGGACTTTCTCCCAGATGACAAGAAACCAATTCTAAAGGCAGTATTGCAGGAAGGATATGCGGCCTCATGCACAGCAGTCCAAATCATGCTAGACGTGGCAGATACAGCAGCATGCTCCATGGCCACCACAGCAGTGATGCGGTGAATATCCTGGCTGCAAACATCCGGTGTTCCTAAGGCTCTGCAAACAAAAGTTGAAGACCTTCCCTTCGATAGGTTAAAACTGTTCCCCGAATCCACAGAGTTGGTCCTGCACTCCAGCAAGGACTCAAGAACTACGCTTAGAATGCTGGGCACGTACACTCTTCCTGACATGAGCAAAAGATATTACTCATACCAGCGATGTTACACCTATCAATCTCAGCGCCTTCAATACCAACGAAGCTATGACCATGGGCGCCAACAACATCAAAGACCACCTTTGACATCCCCAGCAAGGTCATACCCACATGCCACAGACAGCCAGGCAGCGAGTTTGACTGTTACGTTGAGGACTGCGACACCACTACCATCACTTAGTGCCAGCAACCACCTCAACCTCTGTTTCACTATCGTCTCAGACCATTCTACTGCCAGTGGGAAAGTATCACTATGGACAAATGGGTACTGGAGATTATTACTGTGGGATACGCCATCTCATTCCACTCCTTACCTCTGCCAAAAGCCCTACCCAGTGCCTCTTCAGGGACCCCTCTCATGAGACTTAGTTGAAACAAGAGGTAGATCACCTCATCTGCATAGGAGCAATAGAGAGAGTCCCGGACTCATTCCAAGGGAAAGGTTTTTATTCCCAATCCTTCTTCCCGGAAAAGGAAACAGGAGGTTGGAGACCAATCCTAGACTTACGGGCTCTCAGTCAGTACCTCCGCAAGCAACATTTCAAGATGACCGCTGTTACTTCTATAGTTACAGCACTGGATGATGCGGATTGGTTCACAGCCCTCGACTTACAAGATGTGTGCTTCCACATAACCATTCACCCTGCACACAGGCGCTTCCTCCGTTTCGCTGTGGGTATGGAGCATTTCCAGTACAAAGTCTTGCCCTTTAGCCTGTCCTCAGCACCAGGGTCTTTACAAAGACACTCTCTGTAGTGTCAGCTTACCTGCATCGTCAGGATGTATTCATCTTCCCATATCTGGACGACTGACTCTTGAAAGGCACTTTGTGGGCAGACATGCTACTTACGATAGACGTTACTGCGAAGACATTCCACTCGCTGGGCCTGGTCATCTACTTCCAAAAATTGACATCGGAACCCACACAGGACATAGTATTCATAGGAACGCGCATAGATGCTATCACGGCGAGTGTATCTGCCCACAGCACGTTTTCATGCCATCCAGTCTCTGATACAGGTACTGACATGCAGCCCCACAGTATGCGTATTGAATTGCCTTCAGCTTCTGGGGCACATGGCTGCCACCACATTTGTGGCACAGAATGGCAGACTGCATTTTCGCTGCCTCCGGCACTGGGTGGTGAGTGTGTACATGCCAACAATCATGCCACTCACAAAAAGGTATCGCCTCCTCCAGAGGTGCAAAAGTCTCTGAAATGGTGGATGGACCCCAGGAATCTGCTGTCAGGGGTGCCCTTCCACCAACTGCAAATCACAGTTTTTTTCTCACAACAGATTCTTCCCACATAGGCTGGGGGGCACACATGGGAAACAGGTCACTGCAAGGGCGATGGTCCCATACAGAGATGGCAATGCACATAAATATACTGGAACTATGGGCAGTGTTCAATGCATGCAAGGACTTCCTCCAATACCTATGACACAAGGTAGTTGGGGTCAACACTGACAACATTTCCATGATGTAGTATATCAATCGACAGGGCAGGGCCAGGTCCTGCACATTATGCGCAGAGGCAGTCCACCTGTGGAACTGGTACATTGCAAACAACATAAGTTTAAGAGCCTCAAACTTACCAGGGGTCAGCAATGCAAAA
The DNA here is from genome assembly GCF_033958435.1 of Carettochelys insculpta. NCBI lineage: Eukaryota > Metazoa > Chordata > Testudines > Carettochelyidae > Carettochelys > Carettochelys insculpta. The sequence goes on along the minus strand of NC_134137.1, from coordinate 303,227,728 downwards.
GCAGATCAGCTGAGCAGGCATTTCGCTCTCAAACACGAATGGGAGATCCGCTCCAATCTGCTTCGCTGTATATTCAGCACATGGGGGTTCCCTCAGATAAACTTCGTGACCTACAACAACAAGAAATGCCCTCAATACTGTTCCAGAATAGTCATTGGAGTGGGCTCATTAGGGGATGCCTTCCTACTGTCAGGGAAGGGCTCTTTGCTATGTGTTCCCTCCTACAGTACTTATCCCCAAGGTCCTGGAAAAGGCAAGGAGAGAGGGAGCACACTTGATACTTATAGTCCCAGCATGGGACCACCAACACTGGTTTCCTCTGCTGCAACGCATAAGGTGCTGCCCACCACTCCCCCTCCCAGTTGTACCGGACCTCCTCACACACAACCTGGGAGTCTTGAGGCACCCTCAGCCTCGAATGCTACGTCTCAAGGCATGGCTAATCCCTGGCTCAACTCCCTAGAGGATGTATGCTCAGAAAGGGTTAAAGAGGTCTTAGAATGCAGCCAATGGGCCTCTACCCGCAAAACTTATGTGTACAAGTGGAAGCGTTTTACTTCCTGGTGCTTATCCAAACAATTGACCACCCTAGAGGTCCCAGTTCCCACGATTTTGGATTATCTACTGGATCTAAAACAAGGGGGTCTATCCTTACCATCAGTAAAGGTCCACCTAGCAGCTATATTGGCCTTCTGCCACACAGTGGAAGGGTCAGCTATCTTCGCCCATCCCATTACAGCATGGTTCCTAAAGGGCCTTACGAATTTATACCCCCCTCAGAAGCCGATATCGCCTTCATGGAGTTTGGATCTGGTCTTTCGCACACTGTCTAGGCCACCCTTTGAACCTCTAGCCACCATCTCTCTTCGCCTACTTACCCTAAAAACAACTTTTCTTCTCACTATCACATCTGCTTGCAGAGTAAGTGAGCTGGCTGTGGTAATGGAGATCCCGCCCTGTACTGTTTTCTCCAAAGAGGTGGTAATATTACGTTTACACCTGCATTTCTCCCGAAGATCTCTTCAGAGTTCCACATCAGTGAGCCAATAACTCTACCATCCTTCTACCCTAAGCTGCACAACTTGAATAGGGAAGTACAGCTTCATGCACTTGATGTGAGAAGGACACTAGCTTTCTATATAGATAGAATCAAACCCTTCCAAAAGACGGAAGGACTGCTGGTGTCTCTTGCACCCAGATCAAAAGGGGAAGGACTATCCTCGCAAAGGATCTCAAGTAATATCACATTCTGTATAAAGATGTGCTACACTTTACGTAAGACCCCCTCTGCTAACTCCACCTAGGGCTCACTCCACCAGAGTGATGGTGGCTTCGACAGTCTTCTTTAGAGGAGTCCCCTTGAAGGACATTTGCAGAGCAGCAACGTGGTCATCCTATGACATGATCGCCAAGCACTACGTGCTTCATCGGCTACTGGAGGAGAGCCTATCGACAGCTCTCATCTCAGGAGCAAGCCATACATAATCCGATACCCCCCCTCCATGTTTTTGGGTCACTGCTAGGTAGTCATCTAATGTGGAGCACCCACGGGGACCTCTCAAAGAAGAAAGAGAAGTTACTCGTGTATAGTAACAATGGTTCTTCGAGATGTGTCCTAATGGGTGCTCCACTAGCCACCCGTTCGTCCCCACTTCGGAGTTTTGCTTTATATTTTTCAGGGGCATCTGAGGTGGTTGGTCGAGGAACTGGCATAGACCGGATCGCACACATGACCGTAAGCACATGAAGGACCAGTGCGCATCTGTGCATGCGCAATCCAATGAGATACTGCTTGGAAATCTCTGATCTGCGGTGCCAGGGCGAGCTCAACACCTAATGTGGAGCACCCACAGGGACACATCTCGAAGAACCATCGTTACTACACACGTGAGTTACTTCTCTTTTGTTTTCTCTAACAGCATGTTCCCAGAGTTTTTGAAAAACCTCGTCAAACTGTATTCTCAGTTGCAAGACCCCCTTCTTCTCTGAGTGCTCACTCATGTCCATTCCATATTAAGTGCTGGTGCTTGCCACTTGCACTGGTGCTGGAAGTCATTCTCTCAGCAGTATCCATAGGGGAGCGACTGGTGCCCTCTGGAGCAGAAGCCATGTGGCACAGTATAACAGGCACCATCAGCTTCCCCGCCACCACCCCCACCCTCAGTTCCTCCTGGCCATCAGTGATGGTGCACAGAACATTTGCTGCTTTTACTAGCATTGTTTAGGCTTCATTTGTATGAACAAGTGTTCCTGTAATGTTTGTGTACATAGTTGTTAGTTGACTCAGTTATCCTTAGCAGTAGTTAATTTTCTTCATCCCAGGTGGGACTTAGCTGAGCATAGGGCATGATTCGGTGCCCAGGCTTCAGGCCCTGTGAACACTGTGAGCAACCTGTGCCCGTGAGTGATCTATATACTTGTCTTAGCTGCCTCGTCAAGACACATAAGTGACAAGTGTCACATGTGCAAGTCTTCCAAACCTAGGACTAAGAGAGGGTGTGATATCAGACTTAAAGTACTTCTGATGGAGTGGGAACTCACTCCAGCACCAGAGCAGCTGTCTCACTCAGCACCCACCACCTTTGATGAGCTGACACTGATCTCGTTCCATGTCCCCAAACAAGAAGAGTGTGCCACTAGGTGGCAGTCTTATACGCCCCACAAGGAGAAGAACAGGGCTGGGAGTGAGCTAAGATCTCCCGTTTTGGGAAGTCGCACCCCACTTATGTCAAGGGATGCAGCCTCAGTTGCGTTTTATCCCACAGGTGGTAGTGTACTTCTAATTTACTTACCTGCATTCTGCTTAAAGCCACGTTTGTAGAGTCCTCAGTCAATGCATTTGCTTCTCCTTTGAGTGGTCCCCGTGGGTGCTCCACATCAGGTGCCAGGCTCGCCCCAGTGCTGCAGTCTGGAGATTTTCAAAGTGGTGGTTAGCCAGACTGCGCATGTGCAGTAACATGCTGGGCCCTTTGCACACTTTTGGTCATATGCATGATCCAGTCTGAGCCAATTCCTCTCCTGTGCTCTTCAACTCTGTTTGAAAGAAAAATTCTTGGTCTTTATTACTTGCTGTGCATAGTTTTAAAAAGTTGTTCCTTTCTAGTTTGTTGGATAATAGTTCTATAATAAAAAAAGTAAAGTAATAATATATAGTATAGGCTATGTCTACACAAGCCCCAAACTTCGAAACGGCCACGCAAATGGCCATTTCAAAGTTTACTAATGAAGCGCTGAAATGCATATTCAGCACTTCATTAGCATGCGGGTGGCCGCGGCACTTCGAAATTGATGCTCCTCGCCGCCGCGTGGCTCATCCCGACGGGGCTCCTTTTCGAAAGGACCCCACCTACTTCGAAGTCCCCTTATTCCCATGAGCTGATGGGAATAAGGGGACTTCGAAGTAGGCGGGGTCCTTTCGAAAAGGAGCCCCGTCGGGACGAGCTGCACGGCGCATCAATTTCGAAGTGCCGCGGCCACCTGCATGCTAATGAAGCACTGAATATGCATTTCAGCTCTTCATTAGTAAACTTCAAAATGGCCATTTGCGTGGCCGTTTCGAAGTTTGGGGCTTGTGTAGACACGGCCATAGATATAAATAAATATATATACTAAATAACATTTTTTCTGAAGACTTTAAGTGTTCAAGTTAAAGTTAATGTTCTTCGCTTAAAATGCCTGAAGTAGGGTTTAAGAAATGTGACTCTTGCCAGGAGGCAATGCTGTCCTCAAATGGCCATTAAAAATGCACTCGTTGTTTGTGAGCATCTTATGTGCCTCAGAAATGTCTGCATTGCTCCAAGATTACTGTGAGAGTGCAGAAATATAGAGAAATGAGGCTGAGAATGATCCTCTTTGTTAAAGCTCTTCAGCCTCTCACCCCTGATCCACCGGCTCCTGAGGGCACTTGAGCGACTCAGAAGTGCTTCCTCAGCCTCGTTTGCTGCCCATAAGAAGAAAAGATTATCTCCCACTCGATCTTTGCCTGTGTTATCTGGAGGCAAGATAAGTGAGGTCAAGAACCGAGGTTTCTGAATTATTAAGGAGGACAAATGGCCTAAGACAAAGAAACCAATGGCTCCAGCTCCAGTGCATAAGTCTTGCTTGGAACTGAGAAGCTTGCAAGCCTCAGTGGTTCCGGCAACTAAAGATACCATGGCACCAAGACAGTCTATACCAGCACTGTGCCCTATAACTCTGGCACTGGTGATGCTGGAGTCCTCACCGAGACTTGCAGCACCAGTTCCTATGGCACCAGAGTTGGTACCGATGTACACCGCTTCACAGCAGGAACGGAGAAGAGCTCAGGCCAATACTCAGCAGTGTATCCCATCACCAGAGTCAATTATTATGATGACCTCCTCTCCTGGATCACCATTATCTCCCAGTTCTCCTCCTGTATGTTTAGTCACTGAATGGCCTGTATAGCCCTGCATCACCATTCCTAAGACCACCCTCACCTTTTCTGGAACAGCTACACCACTTTCTTAGTTACACTCACTGCATGTCTCCTTCCCACTGTCTTCCACAGCATCTTACTTACCATACTCTTACCATCATCATGGGCATAGAAGACATTCTCTCTCTCACTTCTCCTCAGATGCTCATCTCTGTTGCTACCCTCATGCTTACCAACACAAAGACCATCACCAACGATACTATTACTACAGCAGGTCTAGGGACTGATCTCCTGACTATCTTCTGGAGTACAAATGATCAAGAACTGCACCAACACCATGCCCACAACTCTCCCCACCACAGACACAGTCTGAAACAGTGGACACCCACCTCTCGGAACCAATGGAAGAACATACAGAAGAACAAATGGAGACTTACGTTACTGATGTCTCTTCATCATCCCTAGATGAAGCTGTTATCCCAGACAACATTTCCCTTCTGGACAATTTAAAACAATTTCAGGACCTTTTTGAAAGGGTAGCTCAAAGTCAAGACATTCAAGTTGCATAGGTTCAAGAGAAGCAACATAAACTTTTAAAGAACTTGAGACCCCTATCATTTTCTAGAATTGATATTCCACTCGATGATGCCATAACGGAGGCAGTGGACAATATCTGGCAGACCCCTGCCTCCATCTCAGCCACTAACAAGAGAGCAAATAAAAAGTATTTTGTGCCATCAAAGGGTATGGAGTTTTTATTTAACCACCCCCAGCCAAATTCACTTGTTGGAGTCATCTCAACGGAGATCCAAAGCACCACAGTATAAGTCTACTGTCTCTGACAAGGATGCTAAAAGACTTATTTGGGAGAAATGTGTATTCATCATCCATGTTGTTATTACATATAGCTAATTATGTGGCACATTTATTGAACCATAACTTTGACAGTTACACAAAATTGATGGACCTTGATGGACCACTTACCAGAGCCTAAGGAACCTATCCTGAAAGCTATTGTCCAGAAAGGTTATGCCGCTTCTCACACAGGGGTCCAGATAGCATTAGATGTGGTTGACACTGCTGCATGACCCATGGTGACAGCAGTGGTTATGAGACATGTCTCCTGGCTTCAAACATCTTGTGTACCTAAAGAGTTACAAACTCTCATGGTCCCTTCCAGTCCTAGAATTCTATGATTCAATGAAACTAAAGTCGAGGGCTTACCATTTGGTAAGACCAAATTGTTCTCTGAGACTACTGATGCTGTGTTATACTTGAGCAAAGATTCTCAAACGATGCTTAGGATGTTGGGTGTGTGCACCCCACCATATAAAAGAAAAATATACTACCCATACCAGAGATGCTACAACTACCCCTTTCAGCAGCAACGCTATCAGCAACAGGGTTATGATCAAAGTCGACAACCCCAGAGACCATCTAGATGGTGTAACCAGCCCGTGTAACGCTGCACAAGCTCCAGGACAACAGCTTTGACTCCTCAGTCAGAGACTGTGTCACCATACCTGCTGTGCAGCACAAGCAATTAGTTCAACACCTTTGCTTAAGACCTTTTTACCAACAGTGGTCCAATATCACCACAGACAAGTGGGTAGTGGAAACAATTTCTGCGGGATATACCATTCCCTTCCACTTATTCCACCTACTACCCCTCCCACCCTGTCCCTCTTCAGGGACCCCTCTCACAAGACCCTATTGAAACAAGAGGTCAATCGTCTCCTCTCTATAGGAGGTGTAGAGTGGGTACCAGATGAATTCAGTGGGAGGGGGTTCTAGTCTCAATATTTTGTCACAGAGAAAAAGACAGGGGAATGGAGACCCATACTGGACCTAAGAGCTTTAAATCATGACCTTCGCAAACAGCATTTCAAGATGGTTATGATTTCTTCCATAATTACTGCGCTGGACAATCAAGACTGGTTCAAAGCTCTTGACCTACAAGATGCATACTTCCACATAACTGTTCACCCCACCCACAGGCATTTCCTGTGATTTACTCTAGGTACAGAGCACTTCCAATATAGGGCCCTGCCCTCTGGCTTTTCCATGGCACTCAGGGTTTTCTCAAAGACTCTTTCAGTGGTATCAGCCTACCTCCATCACCTAGATGTCGTAATCTTTTCCTGCCTAGACAACTGCCTATTGAAAGGGCATTCACGCTCAGCTGTTCTTGATATGATAACTATCACTATGGAAACGTTTCAATCACTCAGTCTCATTATCAACCTACAGAAATCCACAACCAAGCCTACACAAAGCCTAGAGTTTATAGGGGCCTGCTTCAACTCTACTACTGTGAAGGTACACCTACCACTCCATTTCCATACTATTCAGTCATTAATTGATGTTCTCGTTCACAGCCCTACTGTGCAAGTAATAAGTTGTCTACTTTTATGGGCCACATGGCCGCTACCACCTACATGGTACAAAATGCCAGACTACACTTCCAATTTCTTCAGCATTGGATAGGAATTATCTATACACCCACAAGGCATACAATCATCAAGTGGATATTCCCAACCACTCAAGTACTACAATCATTGAGGTGTTGGATGAGGCCCAGCAATCTACTTTCAGGAGTTTCCTCCCATCAGCCTCGACTTTCTGCCCTAATAACTCTGTGGACACTTCCAGCATAGGCCAGGGAGCCCATATGGGCAACATGTCAGTCCAGGGGCGTTAGTCCCAGCACGAAACAATCCTTCACATAAACCTCCTGGAACTGAGAGAAGTGTCCAGTGCATGCAAGCATTTCCTGCCCCATGTTCACAATGCAACAGTGACAAATTTCACTGACAATGTCACAATAAATCAACAAAGAGGTGCAAGATCATGTTCTCTTTGCATGGAGGCTCTTCATCTATGGAACTGGTGCATTGAAAATGGAATAACACTAATAGCCTCCTACTTACCTGGCATCCACAATATTGCCCCAGATTCACTGAGCAGACAGTTTGCACCAGACCACAAATGGGAGCTTCAATCCAATGTTCTCCATCACATTTTCCATATATGGGACGTTCCCTCCTTAGGGCTCTTTGCAACCCACAACAACAAGAAATGTTGCCATCACGGTTCCAGGGAAGTTGTTAGCCATGAGTCTCTCGGTGATGCCTTCCTTATTCCCTGGAAAGGACCCTTGCTGTACACTTGCCCCCAACAATACTGGTACACAAGGTTCTGGAAAAAGCCAAGCTAGAGAGGGCCAACCTGATCTTAATAGCTCCCTCCTGGGTCTGCCAACACTGGTTTCCAATTCTGCAACACATGTCGTCATGCACTCCATGCCCTCTTCCCATCATTCCAGGTCCACTCATGCAGAACCAAGGGTCACTAATGCGTCTGCAGCCCACACGCATTTTGCCTTAGGGCTTGGCTGATATATTGGTTCAACGCCTTAGAGAACTTATGTTCTGAGCAGGTCAGAAATGTTCTGATGCACAGGCAATGAACCTTTACATGGAAGACTTACTAAATGGAAAATGTTCTTGCAGAGACTTATGGCCATTGGAGGCCCCTATACACACTTTTTTGGACTAAAACAGAAAGGTCTTATGTTACCATCCTTCAAGGTACACTTAGCAGCCACCTCAGCCTTTATACACACAATGGAGGGAACATCAGTATTTATGCACATGATTACAGCGCGTTTCCTGAAGGGCCTTACCAATCTGTACCCTCCTTGCAAACCTATCTCACCTCCCTGGAGTTTAGACCTGGTACTGGACACATTATCCAGACCACCATTTGAACTCTTGATGACTATTCCACTCCGTCAGCTTACCTTAAAGACAGTGTTCCTTTTGGCTATCACATCTGCTTGTCAAATTAACGAATTGGCTGCTCTGATGGCAACTCTGCCATATACAACGTTCACCAAGGAAGCATTGGCACTCTGTCTACACCCTGCCTTTGTTCCCAAAGTCTCCTCTGAATTCCACATAAATGAACCAATCGTACTGCCATCTTTCTATCCCAGAAAGCACACTTTGAGTTGGGAAATGACTTCATTCTCTGTATGTAAGAAGGGCTCTGGCATTCTACTTAGAAAGGACAAAGCCTTTCCAAAAACCAGACAGACTATTAGTATCCCTTACCCAGAAATCTAAAGCAAGGCAATATCGTCATAGAGAATTTCAAACATTATCACCTCATGTATCACCATGAGTTATTTGTTATGAAAAGCGACATTACCTGTTCTGCCCCGGGTTCACTCTGCCAGAGCAATGGAAACATCAAAAGCCTTCTTCAAAGATGTTCCTTTAAAGGACATTTGCCAAGCAGTGACATGGTCGTCCTACGACACATTTGCCAGGCATTAAGGCACACATCACCAGTTGGCTGAAGACATGCGCCTTTCAACAGCTGTACTTTCTGTGGCAGACAACATCTAACTCCAGTGCCCTCCTCCATGTTTTAGGGGTACTGCTTGTAGTCACCTGATGTGGAGCATCCACGGAGACCACTTGAAGAAGAAAAAGAAGTTACTCACCTGGGTAGTAACGATGGTTCTTTGAGATGTGTCTGCCTGGGTGCTCCATTACCCACCCTTCCTCCCTGCTTCAGAATTTTTCTTGTTATGTATTTCAGATACGTACTTCTGAGGCAGCTTTGAGGCTAGCTCAGACCAGATTGCGCATATGCCCAAAAGTGTGTGAAGGGCCCATCTTGCTATTGCATGTGTGTGGTATGGCTAACCACCACTTTGAAAATCTCCACACTACGGTGCCAGGGCCAGCCCAACACCTGGACTACGTCCACACTAGCCAAAAACTTCAAAATGGCCATGCAAATGGCCATTTCGAAGTTTACTAATGAAACACTGAAATACATATTCAGCGCTTCATTAGCATGCAGGTGGCTGCGGCACTTCGAAATTGACACAGCTCGCCGCCACGCAGCTCATACAGACAGGGCTGCTTTTCGAAAGGACCCTGGCTACTTCGAAGTCCCCTTGTTCCTATCTGCTCATGGGAATAAGGGGACTTCGAAGTAGCCAGGGTCCTTTCAAAAAGAAGCCCCGTCTGGACGAGTTGCGTGGCAGCGAGCCGTGTCAATTTTGAAGTTCTGCGGCCTCCTGCGTTCTAATGAGGCACTGAATATGTATTTTGGTGCTTCATTAGTAAACTTCGAAATGGCCATTTGCGTGGCCATTTTGAAGTTTTTGGCTAGTGTAGACATGGCCCTGAAGTGTAGCACCCATGGGGACACATCTTGAAGAACCATTGTTATTAGCCAGGTGAGTAACTTCTTTTTCTCACTGTGACATTGCTCAGGACTCAAAAGACAATGCTAGAGCTGGATGAGTTATTCTTCAATCATGACCTGCCCTCCTATCCCTCCATGGCAGAGGTATAGCAAGAGGAAGTGGGGAACTAAGGCAAGCTCTTCCCTTTATACCTAAATGCAGGACTATATCAGACCTGGACATAAAACCCAAATTTTTACAATCCCACTCGAGCACTTTTCCTACTAAGCCACACTGAAATGAGGGGAAACTAGCATAAGGCAGCTTATCTCTTTGTTTTTCTCTGCTTTGAGCTAAATTTTTGGACATGAATGTTAATGAACTGAAGGTTAATTTTGACATATTTGTAATGACCTCCAGCTTCCATTAGCAAGTACAGATGACAGATATTTTAACATAGTCACGGAAAGGTCAGACTTTCTTTCTTTTGTTTGCATCTTTGTGTGTGTAACCATTATTATTAGCAAAACAGAATTCCGTCTGTTCTCAAAAGGAACATTAGCCAAAAAACAAAAAGTCAGTTGAAAATTCCACTGTTGGGGGAAACTCAGAATCTTTGTATCTATAGATTGTAAATGTCCAAGTCTTCTGTATTTATTTTTAGGGGCAATTATCAGTATGTCTGTCTCCCTAGCTAACATCACACTTTCACCCTGCCAGAACACAAAGGGAGGGCACAGAATCATATCATAAACACAGCAGTGTCTACCAGCTGATCTCACACAAGAGCCTCTCATGCAGCTCTGGGTCTGTTTCTCTAATCACAGTGTGGGACTTTACCTCTAGTATTTATATAGCTGACTTTTGTACACTTGCTGTGAAGCACGGAGAGAAATCTTACAACTACAAAGGTCTGCTAGTTGACATGGATAGTAACATTGTCAATCATGATACATCACAGAGTCATGGTGCAGTATTCAGCCAATATTTCTGTTCTGTATTTAGAAGAATCAAAATGATGCATTTATAGCTTTCAGTGATAATGAAGTACTTTCTGTTACATCAGTAAACAGAGAGGATGTTAAACAGCACTGTCCAGTTTGGTAGCCATCTCTTCTAAGTAGCGGCATTGCATCTGTTTTCTCATGTTTGGAAGTTTTCCAATCATAGCATCCTGGATTATGTTTTTGTCAGATTTCACAACCAAAGCAATGTCAGATCTGGTCTGTATTGAGATAGAAGAAGCTCAAAAAAACAGAGGATGGTATGGGAAGTGGTGATGGGCAAACGACTTTTCTCTTTCTGTTATCTCAGAACATAAGGGACAGGCGAACTCTAACCTTAAATGAAGGAGAAAAAAAAGGAAAAAAATAAGATACCCAGTGCCTCCCTTGGTGGGGGGTTATACTTTATTATGGGAAGAGTTCTTTCAGATGAAACACAAAATAGACCGCTTGGCCATGTTGTTTTTTCATCCTCTGGTTCTTAAGAGCTCACTGCTGTTGTTGTTAACGACTGTGGCAAAATGCTCATTGATTTTCATGGCATGGAATTTTGGCCCTTTAGGTGTTAGTTTAAAAGTCCAGTATACAGACGTATATCCTGGTGAGGTGACTTCCCACAGATTAGTTTTTCTGTTGCTGACCGAAATGTGTCGTGTTATGTGACGTCAGAGGTGGATCACATTACTGAAGATGAGAGTAATTTCTATGTACAGATTGTTCTCATGGCCTTAAGTTCCATGTTTTTTATACTTTGTCAGTATGGATGCTGTTATATTACAGGGGAATATTTCTGAGGTGGAGGTATCGCCCTTTTGATAGGGCTATGAATCATCGTGGCTTTTGTCAGTGTTTGATGACTGCCAGGATGAAAATGAAGAACCTATGTATGAGATATTGCTTGTGAGTAATATATTCACTCCAAACTCCTACCAGGAGATCTTCTATACCACATTATTGAATTGATCTAATATCTATGTCTGTGCAGACTCTCTCTCTTTCTCCTTCCCTGCTCCCAGCTCAATTTATATGTTTTAGGGATAAGCCTAGTTTTCTTGAACTTTATTGACAGCACTGTGGAGTTAAAAATAATCATCTTTTCTCCTTGTCAACCTACGGAGATTTGCAGCATCTTCCCACCCAACGAGTATTATGTGTACAGAATGCTCCTTCTCTCATCTTCATCACATTCAGATGATGACTGATGTGACAGAATGTAGCATATTTCAACTTCTGTCATTTTTGTTTTCTTCTGTGAATTAAACTCAAATTATTTTATTTTTAAAAATGTAGGTTTTTGCTTTCTCCAGCTTTCTTTGTGGGGAGGGATAGTTCAGTGGTTTGTGCATTGCCCTGCTAAACCCAGGGTTGCAAGCTCAAGCCTTGAGGAGGCCATTTACAGATTGGGGTAAATAGATGTCAGGAATGGTGCTTGATCCTGATAAGAGAGCAGGGGACAAGACTAGATGACTTCCCAAGGTCCCTTCCAGTTCTAGGAGATGTGTATCTCCAACTACATTTTATTTTATTTATATTTATTTCCGACCCCAATAATTACTGCCGCTTTTTGTGCATAATTTAATTTCATTTGTGTCCAATTAAAATAAATATAACCGCCTAAAAATACTGTGACCCAGATCATTGTGACATTGAAAGTGCTAGGACAATTTACACAAACTGAGGGTTTGAGCTTGTATGTGGTTATGTGTATATATGTATTATATGTATCATAAATAGCATATATCCATGTCAAATATATATAATATGTATATGTACTTGCAGTTTTTCTTTGCTTTAGACAATGTTTTAAGCTGAATGATTGTTAAAGATATAGCTCTACTTTCACATTTACTAGATCAAATTTTATAAATAAAAGTTGTAGGTTCTGGTGTTCCATAAAATGTATCACAAACGACTGTCTTCACTTTGAGAACCATATGAATTGATTTAACAATTTAACATTAGTTTATGAAATACGTAACTTTCAGAATCATCTATCACTAAGGCCGCGTCTACACGTGCACGCTACTTCGAAGTAGCGGCGCCAACTTCGAAATAGCGCCCGTCACGTCTACACGTGTTGGGCGCTATTTCGAAGTTAACTTTGACATTAGGCAGCGAGACGTCGAAGTCGCTAACCCCATGAGGCGATGGGAATAGCGCCCTACTTCGACATTCAACGTCGAAGTAGGGAACATGTAGACGATCTGCGTCCCGCAACATTGAAATAGTGGGGTCCTCCATGGCTGAGAGACGCTCTCTCTCCAGCCTCTGAGGGGGTCTATGGTCACCGTGTGCAGCAGCCCATACTCCAGGGCTTCTGGCTGCTGCTGCTGCAGCTGGGGATCCATGCTGCATGCACAGGGTCTGCAACTAGTTGTCGGCTCTGTGTATCTTGTGCTGTTTAGTGCAAGTGTGTCTGGGAGGGGCCCGTTAAGGGAGCGGCTTGCTGTTGAGTCCGCCCTGTGACCCTGTCTGCAGCTGTTCCTGGCACCCTTATTTCGATGTGTGCTACTTTGGCGTGTAGACGTTCCCTCGCAGCGCCTATTTTGATGTGGTGCTGCCCAACGTCGACGTTGCCAGCCCTGGAGGACGTGTAGATGCTATTCATCGAAATAGACTATTTCGATGTCGCTACATCAAAATAAGCTATTTCAATGTAGCGTGCACGTGTAGACGTAGCCTAAGTAATATAGGCCGTGTCTACACTAGCCCCAAACTTTGAAATGGCCACGGAAATGGCCATTTCGAAGTTTACTAATGAAGCACTGAAATGCATATTCAGTGCTTCATTAGCATGTGGGCGGCCGCGGCACTTCAAAATTGACGAGCCTCGCTGCTGCGCATCTCGTCCCGATGGGGCTCCTTTTCGAAAGGACCCCGCCTACTTCGAAGTCCCCTTATTCCCACGAGGGCCATGTCTACACTAGCCCCAAACTTTGAAATGGCCACGCAAATGGCCATTTCGAAGTTTACTAATGAAGCGCTGAAATGCATATACCCATCAGCTCATGGGAATAAGGGGACTTCAAAGTAGGCAGGGTCCTTTCGAAAAGGAGCCCTGTTGGGACGAGACGCGCGGCAGCGAGGCACGTCAATTTCGAAGTGCCGCGGCTGCCCGCATGCTAATGAAGCGCTGAATATGCATTTCAGCTCTTCATTAGTAAACTTCGAAATGGCCATTTGCGTGGCCATTTTGAAGTTTGGGGCTAGTGTAGACGTAGCCATAGGGTGTTAAAGGAAGTGTCAACCAATTGCCTAATCCTCATGAGTGAGATATGAGTGCAGTTCTGTCGCACTGTGATTATCTATTATGCTCTGCATGATTGAAATTTTTGAGTGCATATCTTATTATTCTAACGTCTGTACTTTTGTCTTATTAATGTAAGGATGCCTTTGCCTCCTGGAGCCTTCTCGGGTCTCTGGAAAAATCAGGAAATGTTCAAGGAGTTGTATTTCAAAAAATTTCCAGTAAGAATTGCAAAAGGAACTATATAAATTAACAGTGACACTGTGGCATGAAATTACATGAGTTATTTGGATTCTTTCATTTCTTTGTTTAAGGAGATAGCTTTGATATATATGTCTGTTTAAGATTAAAAACATTTAAAGTTAAAGCTTTTGTTGTGCAGGTTAAGGAAATATACTCACTTTCTTTTTTTAAGAAAATCTAAAAAATATCTTCTGTGTGAGGTAACATATACAGGAGGGAATCATGACTAGTGAAGGGAATCAGTATGCAGTTGAATAAATTGTTTGCCTCCTCAGATCCTTACATGGAAGAGATTGTATATGCACTGATATGAGGGTGTGTGTGTGTGTGGTCAGATTTATGTGTGGGCAAGTTGTCATTTAGTGCTCTGGAAGGGTGGTGCAGTCATGCTTCAGGGTCGATATATTCCTGGTAGAAACAGGAATATCATGAGAATTTAAGCTTAATTTTGCTGCCCAATTCTTTTGTGACAGCCCCCATCTTCTTCTGAGCATAGGACAGCCCCATCTTCCAGGGGTTCTGAGTGAGGAGTGAATAGGGATGCAATAGAGTGTCCAGTTACTTTGTTATCAGTTAGTGCTATTGGTTATTTGTAGCCTTTGTCTGAGTAACTGACAGAAATTTTGGCAGTTATTGGGTTACCAGATTACTCGCTCTTTAACCGCACTAGTAGTTCATAGGTTGGAAAAGGTGGGTGTGAGGGCATATAGTATTTCTCTTGTCCCCACAAAGCTTACTCAGGGAGAGGATCCCAAGCTGCATTATAAAATAAGAGCAGTGAATAATACAGTGTTTCAGAATAAAATTAATATAATGAAAATCTAACTGGGAAAAGAAGGAACTGCAAAGTTAATCAAGATTTTTCAGCTGTAAAGTTGATATGAAGATAACTGTCTCAGTAAGTTTTAATGTATCAGCTTTAGTGAGAGGTGTCTATATTAAACAAGCCAGTAACTTTTGTCAGTTTGAGTGAGTCAGTCAGTTGTTTTTGTTGTAGAAAATTGCTGAGATGATGACCCTAGTATTGTTATCAATTTATTTCTCGTGGTTTTATTTTTAGGGATACTATGATACCATGGATGCCGGGTACATGGATGAAGATGGCTACTTGTATGTCTCGTCTCGAGTTGATGATGTGATCAACGTTGCAGGTCACAGAATTTCAGCTGGTGCAATTGAGGAGGTGAGCGCAAACCTGGCGACAGTGAAAATGGATACAAAGTAAGCTGGCATCACAGGGTACAGCTACACATTGTGTGGGAGCCTGTGGCTGAGAGTCTCTGAGCCCAAGCTGACAGACTCAGGCATGTGAGGCTCACACTATGATGCTTAAAATACCTATGTAGACATTGTGACTTAGGTTCTGCAGCTGAGGAGCGGGGTGAGCTTCCAAGGCCAAAAATCCATCCCAAGGCACAACATGTATTTTTAGCCCTGGAGCATGCGCCACGTGAACACAAGTGTTTGGAGATGGGCTGTAAGATTCAGTGACACTCCCTGTAGAGATGTGTCTACAGAGACTGGAAACCTCAACATATATATTTCTGTTATGACTTTATTGGGTTCAATTTCTTTGATTTTTTTAAAACACCACACTTTTCTGAAACTTTGGGAAACTTTAAAAAGTCGTTAAATGTAGATTTCCAAAAACACCCAATGCTGGTTTAAATGCTGCTCTCACTGAAATCATTAGTAACAGATAGGAAGCCGTGCTAGTCTATACACTATCGCAACAAAAAGCAGTGGCTTTTTTTTCTTGAAAGTGCTACTTGACTGCTTTTTGTTTTGAAATCATTAGGAGTTTTATCACTGGTGTCAGTCACAATTGAATTAAGCCAACGATGGAGGCTGGTAGTTTCAAAGCATTGCACCCTAGTTCACTAATATAGTATACATATAACTACAAGAGTTAAACTAAGCATTTAAAATTCACATTTGAGACTCATTTCCAGATTCACTAACCTGTCCAGATCTACTGTAACTGCCAGAAGTTGTAGCATTTCCCTGAAGCTCTCTTACAAGTACAGGAAGCCATGCAGAGGGAGTGCAAGAAAATCCTGCTCATTTGGCATTAGGCATGTGGTATGTTTCTTTAGACTCTGAACTTAGCAGATGAGTGAGAACTAATTTTGCAGTTTTTTGCTTTACAAAATATTTGGAATATATAAATAGGTCTGTACATTTTATTTAACATTTGGATTTTAAAGAGTAGAAAACTTGGAAAAGTGCCAGAGGATAGGTTTATGGACTCTGTTGCTGCACAAGCTATGGGTTGCACAAAAACAGTGCGTAAACCCCCTGGATCCACCTTCCTGAGCATTTACATTATATAAGGGGAATCTATGTGGACTACAGGTTCCACTTCCCTGGTCCGGCATGGTCAGGACCTGCAGCAGTAACTCACACACCTATGTGTGGTTAACTGTCCAATTTAGTGGTACCTAGACCACTTCACAGAAAAAGAATGTGTCCTGTACAGTCTGAGGTGAGAGCCAGCTGGTCTTTAGCTCATGCTGTAGAGGCACCTGCACTAAGCTCCAGAGGTCCCAGGTTTGAGCCTGCCTGTGGGTAGTTACACAGAGCAGAAACTTTGTTGGACCAGAGGAGATTTCCTGCCACTGTCCCCACAACCCCCTGGGGGTTGGGCTGCTCACCTATCTGGTGCTGGGTGGGCACCCTAGCGTAGGTTGCTACTGGTGCTCCAGCTTATGCTGCTAACGATTCTGGGAGATGCAGGGCTGCTGGGGATGCATTTCTAGCCCAGCATGTAGCCCCATGGAGCTGCTAGGAGAAGCTGGCTCAAGCCTGGCCCCATGTCACTGTTCCCAGCCCCAGCCTGGCTCTGTGGGGCTGCCTGGGGACACTGGCCTGGGCCCTGCACATTGGCTTCCCCACAAGGTTGCTGGGGGATGTGGACTCCTGCCTCTGCAGCTTGGGGCTGCCATGGACAGCTCCAGCCCCCAGGAAAAAGCCAGAGGACATGGGCTGCAGCTTGTCCTCCTGCCTGGCTCTCTGGTCCCGGAACATCCCTGGTCCTGCTGGATGAGGGATGTCCCAGAGAATGTGGGTTTTGGGAGGTACATCATGTACTGTGGTATTAGCAGTTATGCTCCATGCCATTTCATCATCCAGGAGCATTACCAGGGTATCCTTCCTCCCTGGTGCTTCTAAGTGGATGGAATGTCCTCATGGGTTTATGAATAATCTCACTTAAATGAGAGCTTCTCTACTCTAAAAGTGCAAGGCTAATGTAGATTGGTTCAGAACTGGGAAAATAAATATCAATATCACCTTCTTCTCCCACCCTACAGTCCTGTAATGTGCACACCACCTGGGAAGGAATTGTTCCCTCCACCATGATCCTTTAATGTAAAGGCTGTCACAACACCATATCTAGGTATCTAATCACTTGCCACTCCTCTGATACGAACTTTGCAAAAGGCAACTTGTGCTGCCATATGAGACCCATGCTTCAAGCCCCAGAATAGGGAGCATGTCTAAATCAAGAGACAGTGGGTGAGATACAATAGCATAGCACATGGTAATTAAGCAGCCTCTCAATGTTAAGTTATTCAAGGGACAACACTGGCCCTATAGCAACCCAGAATTGGCAGGACCAAAGGTGGCTTGAAGTGACACAGCACAGAATCTCTCCACTGATCTTTTTACTTCTGTACCATTAAGCAAATTATTCAGCTGGTGTTCCTTATCTTTCAGAGTGGATTTGAAGCTGATGAAGTGGTTGGCGGTGTGAATTACCTGATGTTTTAGTATTTTATCTCTTTGTACCATGTGAGCTTTCTCCCTAGTCTTTGATTCCAGTCACTTGTTTATTTCTCAGCCTTCACCCCTGGTGTTTTGTAATTTTGTTCCCCTGAAAACAATAAATGCTTAATCACAGGAAAGTACTTAGGTTTTTTGAGTTCATCTTTTATGCAAAGCTAAGGAAAGCAAGACTGTAGTTAAAGTTTACAGAACAAATCGCTATTTAAATGAGAAAACAGAAACAGTAACACAATTAACTCTTCTGATAAGTAAACACAGGATTAGAAGCTGTTAATTTTCCTTTACTTAAATGACAGTCTCCTTGTCACACATGCATCTGTTTTAGCTCTATGGATTTGAGCAAGGTTTTGCTCAGCTTTTTGACTAGCAATCGTAATTTCACAATGTTGCAATCAGAGTTATGTATTTCACTAAGGCTATGTGTAAGTATCCTCAGAGTCTCATGAAGCTACAAGAGTTACCATTTAGCCTGTCTCTCAATTAATAGTTATTACCTATTTGTGTTAATTTCAGCTTCCATCTTGTGCTCAGTGTGTGTGTGTCTCTCTCTTTCAGCTGGAATGGCTTGCCTTTTCTCTGAAGCAAAGTATTAATACTAACGGGATTCAGTGTGACTAGTCCCTTTCCTGACTGTCTGTCTGCTTCTGTAGGAAACAGGAATGCATCCTGTTTCAGTGATTGCCATTCTAGAAACATTGCATCTTATTTTAATTTTCCTGGTTTCTTATTTTTACAGGTTTTTTATTTTCTGTACTTCTGTTTTACGTGCTATTTAAAACTTTATTTTTAAAGCTTTCCACTAATTTTTAAAGCTGTTATCTGGGACTTATAAATAAGGAATCCTTCTTTCTCCTTCATAATTATCTCTAAGCTTTTTGAACTCCATGGAGGATACTTGGTTCAATGTCAGGAGTAGAAGCCAAAAGAATGCACTGGGAGCAATGGTTTTAGAAGAGCTTAGTACATAGACAAAAAATGGGAAGCACTGAACGTAATGGTAGTTGCTGAGATTATAATGTCAGGTTGAGGGTTATGGCTGTTTTTATATAGTTATGCATTTTGTTTCTCTGGGGTACACTGAATGTTTCATGGCTTTTTCCTCTGCTTTGACATTATTTTCATACCCCACTCTCAGGGGTCTAAGTGCTTAAAATTTTCCCTTTTCCCTTTGGCTGTTTCTACACATGCCACTTTCCTCCGAAAGTGGCGTGCTAATGAACAGCCCAAAATATGCTAATGAGGCATGGATGCAAATTCCGGATGCCTCATTAGCATAATGTAACATGGTTTGGAGTCTGGGAGACAGTCTTCTGGACTCAAAAACAACATGTAGAAGCATGGCCCCCGCGGGGGCCTTCTGGAAGATCCGCCCCCCCCAAGGGCTGCTCTTCGACACGGTGTTTTGGAGTCCAGAGGAAAGTCTTCCAGACTCCAAACCACGTGACCTCATGCTAATGGAGTGCTGGGAATTTGCATCCATACCTCATTAGCATATTTCGGGCTGTTCATTAGCATGCCACTTTTGGAGGAAAGTGGCATGTGTAGAAACAGTCTTTGTGTGTGTTCAGTTATCTATGTGGCTGTGTTCAGTTATGTGCTACGTTCTATTCTTTACTCATTTGTATTTTCCTTGATATATGCGAAAAGCAGCATGTCAACTAACACTGCTGACTGAACAGGCAAAGGAATCTTCAGGGATTGCCACGGACAGACAAAGACTTCCTTTACTGGCAGTTTGAACTTTTGCAATCCAGCTATCAGGGCCAAATAGACCTTCATTTTAATGAGGGAATTCTTGAACCTGCAAAAAGAATTATAGCCTGTTCCACTATCTCAGCGACCTGAAAGAGAACTGAACAAATGTTTCAAGATCTCCATAAAGGGATTGAGTATTTTTATTCTTATCTGCCACTATAGTTCCTGCTTCCTTCCCCAGACATGACGAAGATGTATGTTGGGCCAAAATTTTCACCAGCAAAAGTTGGGTCAATAAAAGATATTATATCACCTACATTGTCAACCTCATCTCTAGTAGTCATTGAAAATAATAAAGATCACAAAATGAGAAAAATATCCAAAGAAATTGGATCCATTTGGCCATATGAATTATTCAGTGGTATCTCTTCAAGCAAGGATTGAAAACTATTTGGCTATGCTAGCCAAATATAGTTATATAAAATGCGACAAAATTGCAGATTTTTGGAAAAGAGTTACCTCTGGAGCTGAAGGATGAATTTAAATTGATTTATTATAGAAACCACTCTGCAAGTAGTTTTAGACTCTCACAGGCAGAGGTGTTAGATCAGTTGTCACTGGAATTTCCATGAGAAGGGACTTGTTTTTATCTACATCAGGACTACATAAAGAAATGAAAATGCAGTGAAAGATCTATGCATTCAGGGAAAGGATCTGTTCAATGTGAAACAGATGAAACATTACACTCTATGAAGGATTGTAGAGCCACACTCTGATCAGTGGTGCTTTACATCTCTGTTTTTAAGAGAAAGCAATATAAGTCATGGTTCTCTTCAAGGCAGAGATCTGAACCATTTATTTTGTTTTATCTTTATTATCAGAAACAGCAAGATGAGTTTAAAAAGAGAGAGCAATTCCAAAAGAGCAGCCTGTCCTCTTCATTCTCTACTCAACCATCTCATTCTCATACACAATAATTTTGGCATTTCTGTGGAAGTTAGATTGTGTGGATTGGAGCCCTTCCCTTCCTTTTTGGTACCTGCTTTGTCTCCCCACCCCACCCCAGATTACCTGTGTTTCATTAATATCACACTTTAATATTAATATTGCACTTTTAGATCTTCTGGGTCATTTAGAAAAGGTACACTTTCAGTTCCATACCATACCCCCCCGCATGCATCTTCTTCATACTTTTTGCAGGGACTAATCTCATGTATCTCACGCATCAAGAAGAATTGCCACTTCTGGAGTTAGTGGAAGTGTGGCCAATTCCCTTAGCCTTTGGGAAAAATGGATTTTATTATGCATACTTTGTTATACTGAAAAAGTGTATTAGACCAGGTATTCCATAGTAAACCTCAGGCTCCTCAACACTGTCATCACAGTATAAAATTCTGCATGGTGACTCTGGCATTCATTGTACCTTCTTTATATCACACATTCTGGTTCAGTATGCTCAGTTCTCAAGATACATGTTTTCATGTTGCAATACATCCCTTGCATAAGAAATAGTTTTCTTTCCAAATACCAAGTGATCATCATCCATTCCAGGTCTTTCTATTCAGACTCTCAACCTCACCCCCACATGCTTACAAATGTCCATTGGTAGTATCTGCCAATACGTAGCACTGAGGGATTTATAGGCGTTTTACGTATGTCTTTGCTAATAGTTAAACAGGGAACATCGACTTGCCATCTGTCCTCAAACTTGGTTTTAAAGATCAGGCCCAGTTCATGCAATTTATAAGCCTGGAAGACCAATGTGAAACAGTAATGCTTTCTGAGTTTATTGTTGGTCTGGGTTAGCACAAAGCAACATTTCAGATAAATGACTTGTTACCATACTGCAAAACTTGTGTTTCATTATGGAGTTGTTTTCTTAATTCTTTAGTTATGATTGAAAAGGCGCTTTAGTTCTGAGTCCTTGTTTTGCTTACAGTGGGAAAGATTATGGTAGTACATGTCTGAGGTGTGATGGATCAGACATTCCATTAATGTACCAGCAATCACTTGCTCATTCCTTCCTGCATGGTTGTTTGAAATATCAATTATATTAACATAATATTTTTCTGGCTAAGATATTGTGGAATGATTTAAAATGTGACATCATTTTAGTATTGCTGCAAGCAATTCATTGTATTACCTTGTTGATTGTATATTGTGGTAATTAAGGATTGTCCTTATTTCCATTGAACCACTGGATTTTCTGTGCTATCTACATAGAATATCTACTCACTCTTTGAATTTTATTTTGTTTTCTCCCTCAGTCTGTTCTTTCCCATGGAGCTGTGGCCGATTGTGCTGTTGTTGGCCAAGAGGATACCTTAAAAGGTCTTGTCCCGTTAGCACTATGTGTATTAAGAAATGGTGAGAGCTCATTACTGTTCATAGACTCATGTCTTATGTCACTAAGAATTGTATAATATAAAGTAGCTACAGCATCTGAAATTCCTCACCAGGTATAAAGACAGAGGAGAAGAAAGTTATGGAAGAAATCGTTAAGTATGTTCGAGAAACAATTGGTCCAGTGGCAGCTTTCCGAAAGGTGGTGTTTGTGAAACAGATCCCAAAGACACGTTCTGGCAAAATACCACGTTCGGCTCTTTCTGCACTTGTCAATGGTAAACCGTATCAGGTAAGCTGTTGGTGCTCTTTATTTCAATGAGTGATGCTAGCTAGCCCCTCACCAGAAGTAACTCCATCTTTTGATTCTTTAAAGTATTTTGTTATGTTTCACAATATCTGACATTGTAACCTCATTTTATTTTTCCACGGTATATTTTATCTTCAACATGTTTATAAATGCTTTTTGCTTGATTACTTTAGAATAAATTAGCATTAGAGGATTTATTGAAACCATTTCTGCTTTGCTCGTGTGGTATTTGGCAATTCTCTATCATGTGTTATTTTTTTTCCCCTCTCAGATAACACCAACCATTGAAGATCCTGGTGTGTTTAAACACATAGAAAAAGTGCTTAAGGAAAAAAAATAATGTGACCTTATCCATCTTTCATGGTTATTTTTAGTAAGCCTTCTGACACTTGGACTACATGAGAACTATTGTATTTGGTAACACAGTAGTATGGTATTTTGGAAGTCTGAAATAACCTGGTGTTAATTTTATCAAACTGTTGCTGCTTTCTCTATCATATCATCATGGACTATGAAACATTTTCAGTTTTGGCAGTGTTTGTAATTGGTGTTATACTGGAGGCTTCAATAGGTAAGAAGTGGCTATGTACAGTGCAGAGTTTAACAGAGCCTTGTAAAGAGGGTTCATAGTTCCATAGAGTTCAAGGACAGAAGGGACTTTCAGATCATATAGAATGATTGTCTATATAACACAGCTTCTTAGTCTCACCCAGTAAAGCCTGCATTGAACACAATAACTTTTTTCACTGAAGCATAACTTGTTTGGCTGCATATGTGTCCAGTCCTGATGAGATGATGGAGAATCCAACCACTTCCCTTGGTAGTTTATCCCAGTGATTAATCAACCTCATTGTTAAAAATGTGTGCCCTTCATTTCCCATCTGAATTTGTCTAGCTTCAGCTTCCAGCTATTGGTTCTTTTTATACATTTCTGAGGTAGATAAGAGTCCTTTAGTACCCAGTATTTTCTCCCTATGAAGGTAATTGTATACTGTAATCAAGTCACTTTGCAACCTTTATATGATAAAATAAGCAGATTGGGCTCTTTAATTCTCCCACTATATGGCATTTTCTTCAGCTCCTGAATCAATTCTGGGTCATTTTTTCTGCATGACTCCCCAGTTTTTCAGCATCTTTTTAAACTGTGAACACCAGAACTGTGTGCATTATCTCAGTGTCAATTTCAGTAGTGCTGCAGCGAGAGAAAATCATTTCCCGATTCCTATTCCCATTTATACACACACACAAACATTGCATTAGCACTTTTAACCTCAGCATCCATCATACTGTGAGCTCATGCTGAAAAGTTCCACTATTACCCCCTAAATCCTTTCCCAGATACAGTCTTCCATTCTGTGTGCATGGTTTACCCTCCTTGTTAGTGTGCAGCTATGCATTTGGCTGTATTGAGATGCATTTTGTTTGCATTGGCTCCAGTTGCCAAATAATCCAGATCAATCTGCATGACTGCCCAGGCCTCATCATCATTTACCATTTCACCGGTCTTTGGTGTCATCTGCAAATTGTATCCCCAATGATTTTTATTTTGACTTTCCACTTACTGATGAAAGTGTTGAATTCCATTGGCTTCTAATATTGGTCCCAGTGGATTCCCACTAGAAGTATCTCCATTCGATAATGATTCACCATTGACAACTAGTTTTTCAGAGATGTCAGCCAGTTCTGAATCCATTTAATGTATATTTTGTTGATACCGCTAATTGTTTTAATCAAACTATTGTGTGATTCTTAGTCAAAATAACTTAGAAATATGTATATGACATCTATGTTTTTGTCTTTTATTAAGCAAATCCCTAAGCTTTTCAGAAATGAAATTAGGTTTATTTGACAAGACCTATTTTCATAACACCCTCTTGCCTGGCATTAATTAGATTCCTGTCCTTCAATTGTTTATCTGTTGAATCCTGGCTCAGCTTTTCCTTTCGTTTGCCCAGCAATGCTTTTGGCTAACAGGCCTATATTTACCCAAGTCATCGCTCTTGTCCTTTTTAATATTGGCACAGCCTTAACATCAGTTTGGTTACCAATAGACCAGACAATGTGAGTACATAATCTTACTTAAATTAAAATAGAAAATACAACTGTTTGTTGATAACTTCTGCCTTTTCTGCACCATTATTGACAGTTTTACCATCTTCACCTAGTAGTGCCCCTATGCCATTACTAGGATTTCTTGTATTTCTATTCTAACTTAAAAAACCCTTTTTACTGACCTTTGCCCTAGCAGCCCTGAATGTCATCCTCATGTCGTTAGCTTATCCATTTCCTATACTTCACGTATTCTAATTTATATGAATTGCTTTTCATTTCTCTTTATTTCCATTTGTCGAATATTGATTTTTTTATTTTAATTCCTAATTGCTGCCTTCACTTTGCCACTGAACAAGAATATGGTTGCCTGATAGTTTTTCATGTGTATTGTTAAAGTAAAGATGCACCACAAATAGAGGGGGAAGAGGGAAGGCTAAATTAGGACTGGATATCTTTCAAAATATATTGTAACTCATACAAAAGTTATGGGTTTGATGTAGAAATTACAAGGTAAGGTTCTATGATCTGTGTTACGAAGTGATTCTAGATAATCATAATAGTCCCTTCTATTCTTAAAATCTGATTACGGCTGACTAAGTAGATAACTGGGATAACTGAACTGTGTATATGTGTACCACTGTTGAGCTAACTACATGTTTCAGGCTAACAGTGAGACAAATGAGCACCAGTGGCTACCACGTAGCATGATGACTATTGGCTAATTGATGACAGAGGTCCTATTCTTGCAAGGTGCTGAATACACCCTTTTGCCTTTGAGTCGTGGGTGGCTGCAGCTACTAAGGATGTTACAGGATGGAGCCTGTACTGTTTTAATGTGTTTTAATGTGTTTGTGTTTCAAGTGGTAGCTTTTAATGCTTAACAAAATAAATCTGTTACTTTTAAATAAATACAAAATTCAGGCACATTTTAAAAATAAATTCAAAGCAAGGAAGTCAGCAATAGGTGAATTTAAGAGTTGCTACAATGAAAGAAACACTTATTTCCTGAAACCATGCTAAGGGAGAATCCCCTAGTGACGTTCTTTCTAGGATCTTCTGTTATTTTCCAGATCTGTCAATAGCTGAAGTATATATTTTGTTTTAGAGAGTATCTATGGAGACTAATAAAACTACACTTTATTTTTTTGCTCTGGGGGTTTGGGTAGTATTGCCTGAAAAAGAAATCATCCAGGACAACAGTCATCAGCTAATAAATAAAGGTAGGGAGCTGTAGAGCTGTTAAGTGTCACTGTACAGGAACCAGATAAAAAAGCAGGCTGACCATAATGGTGAGCCTGCCATATGTATAAAAGTGATACCCATTTGGATACACTGTTGGGGCCTCTCTGCAAACTACTCTGGGTGGGTGAGAGGCTCTGCGTTTGCAGGATGGTTTGCAGGACTGGAGCCCTAGCTGCTAACTGAAAAAAATATTCCAGAACATTTTTACCTTGTACTGAAACCCTTGGACAAAAGCAATGAAAGAGACTGGGACCTAGTACGATGAAATAAACTACTACACTTATCAGACAGAATGTGTAGAGTCACATAATAACTGATGCTATAGTAACTTTATTCTTTACCAAGCATTTGTATGTAATAATTCATCCTGTTAAATTTATATGAACTCCACCATCTGGTTAGGGCCCAGCAGCATGGCTAGCCACCACTTAATAACTCAAAATAAGGGGTTGAGGGAGACACACAGTGGATAGGTCTTCTGCAATGGTTTTAAGTTTCCACTCATGAGACACTTTGTGATGTGACTAAGTTTGTTCATCTGAGTCATCTTATTAACTTCAGTTAAGTTACTCACCTGTCTGTTTGTGGGTTTGAAGCCTTTATTTCCTCAGTTTTGCTATTAAAATTATGTTGTGCTGCTTTCTCTTGCTACTGAATTTGCTGTCTCTGTAGGCATCAAAGATGGTCTCCATGCACATACTGTAGCTTTGGAAGGAAGCTAGAGAAGGCTATGTGTATGGTGCAGTACTGTCTGCCTTGGATTCATTAGCTAACTGATGTTAACCTGAAGTGCCTTGCTTAATATGGAGGGAATCAAAAGCTCCAACTTCAGAAATTTTCACTTAGGGAGTGTAGTTTCAAGCTGAAGCTTTGAGGTATGAAAGTGCAAAAAAAATCTAAATTTACTGACCCTGCCACCAGAGACTTGCACAATAGATATGGCATGTACACCAAGAAGCTTGGTGTGTACTGTCTTGCACATTGAGTTGTTGTTTAGCAAATACCGAAATATTTTTGGAAAAATGCCAAATATTTTTGTGAAGACCAGTATAGCAAGCTGTTTATTCAAACGAGACTTCTTTAATGAGGCACTAGTTTGGATTCAGATATTTTATCCTGTGGACTGTAGAGTTGTATGCTACTTTCTTTCCTATGTAATAAAATCAATGAACATTTAAAAGTAAATTACGCTGTGTTTTTTTCTTTTGTAAAGAAAATTTCATTAAAAATGTCCATGAAGTGGAAAAGTAATTATAGGGAGGAAGCTGCCTTGTGGTTAAGGCCCTACCCCAGGCCTTTGGAAATTTGCACCATGTTATTAAAATGTCACAAGCTCCCTCTGCTCCTGTCCCCACACTATCAAAATAACATAACCCACCATCTCCCACTTTAACTCCATTTTCTACTTTTTCAAGCAGGAGGGTGTATGTGCAGCACTTGACATTGAATAAAACCATCCTGGTAGACTTCCTAGTAGGCTTTGTTTGTTGGTTTGTTTGTGAGTTAAACTATTGCTTACCTGTCTACTGACCTGAAGGCATGATGTAAATTTGTAGTGTTTTCTGTGGATAGAGTTGGGGTTATAATTGTGCCATGAAAAGAGTGTGTTACCGTTGGTATATCTGAAAATGGAGTAGCCTCTTTAAATGAAATGTCCTCTCTCTCTAGCTGACAAGTATGATAGCCATGTTAGTCTGTAGCTTTGAGCACAACAAGAAGTCTTGTGGCATCTTATAGACTAACAGATATTTTGGAGCATAAGCTTTCATGGGCAAAGACCTGCTTCATCAAATATGCCAGGCTTTGCATTGTATATATGTGACATGACCCTGGGTGGTACAGTAGTGTAGAGATAAATAGATCAAAGATGCCAGATATAAAGCATTAGTAGAAATTATCAACATTGGAAATTGTGTTTCTGGGTTTTTAACTGGTGATACAAAAGGCATTAAAAAAAACTGTTCGGCCATGATGGTATTGTTTCAGCCTGTATTTTTTATGCTCGTGTTTGCTGGTCTATGACATTCACAACTCTGCCTGTCATGTGGCCTTTTCATGGCACCTTTGTATAGAGGCATTCTGCGTCTCCAAGCAAAATTTATTTTTTGTACAGCATGGCTGCTGGCTAATAACTTGTTTCAGTATACCTGAAAATAGCACAGAAGTGATTAACAGTTTTTTTTTTAAAGAATGTGAATAGACTTGAGCAGTAATTTGAAAGCTGCTAGTGCTTTTTTGTGTGTATTTTAAATGAGTGTAAAGTAATGTTGTGACATCCTCCATGGCCATCTTAGCTTGGCTGAGATAAAGGTGTTGGAATTTAAATCCCATATATAGTAGACACAGCTTTGTGAACTTTAACAGCATAGTAGCTGTTACACTAAAACCCTGAATATTTTTATTGACAGTGGGTGAGGAAAATCTGTCACCATTTGATTGACTGAAATTTGTCAATAGTGGTTTGAGCATTGGTGTGATAAACCCACAGTTGCGAGTTCAATCCTCGAGGAGCCCACTTTTAAGGGTCTGGGGCAAATAGATAAAACAAAACCTGTCGGAGATGTTGTTTAGTCCTGCCAAGAGGGCAGGGGACTGGACTCGATGGTCTACCAAGGTAATATTCAGGAATAGTTTATTTTGGAATAACTCTGGAATAAGCTATTCTGGAATAATTTTGCCTTGGTGTGGATATCTGAGAATGGGTTTGAATGGCTACTACAGTAACAAGTTTTTAATTTTTTTCTTTTCTGGAATTGTTGAGAATGGCAATCTCACTCATAACTGGGGGAAAGATAATTAAACAAAGGCTCTGGGTCAGAACTGTTCACATCCAACTTAAAGCATTTATGGGTTTTTCCTCCTCTGAACTCCCAGAAGATTTTATGTTAGATGTAAGTCTTTCTTGCAGAGGTATGTAACTTCTATTTCAGGTCAGAGAGATTTGCTTATTTTCCCCTCTCAGTTTCCCCCATTGCCCCACTATGTTGTTCCTGGTTTGGGCTGAGACCATATGAAAATTGCAAACAATAAATACTGAGCTGGAACATAATGAAGCGTTTGCTCAAAAGATAGAAGAACCAATGTTGGAGTTTGCACTGTTTTTACTTATGTTTCTTCACTCAAACAATCAACGGGGAAAATACTGACATGAAAGCTAGTTAAGCCTGAGAAATTTAAAATTATGTCTTTATACTCTCTCTTTGCTGTCTTTAAAATTTGATCAAATTCACCATATCCTACAAATAAGCAAGTTCAGTGCTCCCTCTAGTGGCAGACTCAACATTGCAGATTTTGATAAATGCTGCTGCCTGGGAAAAGGTTCTTATGCTTTGAGATGTGCCAGCCCTCCAGACTGCTTTTCCATGTTCCCAAATACCTAGCATTATTGATATTAAACACAAATAGCACTGAATATTTTTATTGACAATGGGGGAGGAAAATCTGTCACCATTTGATTGACTGAAATCTGTCAAATGAAAATAGACAATAAAACAAATGTTTTAAGTACGTGCAAACATTGCAGATCAAAATACAAAAAGAAATAACTAAAAGACAGATCTTAAAATAGTATCAAGCAGCAGAAAAATAGCAAATAGGTCAATGACATTATTAAATAGGTCTTACTTTAAACTTCCCATATAAACAAAGAATAAACAACACTAACACCACCAAATAAAACCACAGCAGGTAATAGTTGTTCTTCTAAACTTTTATACACTATGTATTATCATTCTGTCTTTCAGTTATTTCCTCTGATTAAACTGAATTTCAAGATGTCTCAGCAAGGCCAGCTTGGCTAAAAGCATAACGTTAGACAGGAATCTGTCTAATGCCCAGTTACAATGAAGAAATGGTGGGTTTGCCTTTTTTTTTTTAAAAAAAAATGTAATAGGAAACTTCAACATCAGATTCTTTGTGGTGTTCAGATTTTTACATCCCATGCTGGCTGGCATCTGAAGATCTTGAAACAAAAAGGTGGCTCTTCTTAAAGCAAGCTTCTTCTTGGTCCACAGGTAACACAGGAGAATGTTTGTTTGATTTTTCTAATACGTTATTTTTCGGTAATTGCTTTTGACTCTTGTTAAACAGTTTTGTTGGTTTTGTTTTTAAAAGGAGAGTGAGCCATCACAGTGTTTTTCTACAAGTATTACAGGTATCTGGTGTTTCTGCTTGACTTTGTAGGTCCATTTTGGCTCCAGTTCCAGCTTAAATCATTTCACATAATCAGAGGCAGGTGTTCAGTTTTAAATATTGACAGATTTTAAAGTAGGAACAGGTTGAAGCTTCTAACTGCTAAACATATTATTTTGACTGTTACAATCCAAAAACTGTAAAAATGGTGAATGGAAAGATACAAACATTATTGTTGACACCATATTGTCAAGTGTTTGCACTGAGACCCCATGTACCATAGATTTTATTTTTAAAAAAATCATATTTATATCCATTTACATACACATTTTAAAAGAAATACATACACAATAAATAAGTAGATGGCTAGTATTTTACAAGAAAACTGATGAACAATGTAAAAATGAGTGGCGCCACTGGAAAAACCATTGGATGTGCACTACTGCCAATTTTTATGACAGATAATTGGTTTTTGATTTTAAAATTATGTAGGTATTTTATTAGTCTTGTATTAAACTAATCCATAACGCAATACATGAAAAGAACGTCACATTTTAGCTTGATAAAACTTTGTGTTCCCTTCCCTATTACCCTGTTCCTCAAGAAACTGTTACTGCTCCTTTTTCCTAAGATACTGGTAGTGCACTTCAGGTAAAGTAGAAGAAAGAGATGACATCTAAAGAAAACATAAGAACATTAATTAGCAAGAGTCTTGATTATATCTTTTTGCCCAAACTTGTTTTACAGTGAGATCAATGAAATACCAAAGTACTTCATACTGTATTTCAGGTTTTGCTCCAACCTGAGTTTGAGCGAGATTGAATTTACATTTATTGTACATTTTACATTTCTTTCTGCGTAAGTGAATGAAATGTGTTTGAGGGAATCTTGGACTTTTGGCTACCAAATAATGAACTAGGTCATTGGTTCTCAGACAGGGGTGTGCGTACACCTGGGGTAGGCAGAGGTTCTCCAGGAGATACATCAGCTCCTCTAGATATTTGCCTAGTTTCACAACAGGCTACATAACAAAGCACTAGTGAATTCAATACAAATCTGCAAAATGTCACATTGTTTAATCACTTACTAACATGCAGCAATTATTTTTCAAACACTGAAACGCAAGCAAACTGTACAGTAAGTTATAGATTTAACATATTATAAATTTGAAAGCCACAAGAAAACTTCCAATATAAAAAGTTAAACTATTTCCACTACATACATTAATTTTATGTCCTCCATCTTGCAGACGGTCAAGGACAACCAACATTAGGGTCCTACCTACTTGTATCAAGAACCAAAGATGCAAAACCTGTTTGTTATATATGGAGATTAGTCCATCCATTGCAGAACCTACAGTTCTTTTGCTTGGTTGAGCCTGGAAGCTTAAAGCCTGCACTTCAGTGCTCCTTCCCCTAATTCAAGTTCTTTCTTCTCTTTTGGGATCAAGGATAGAGAATATTCTGAGACTCTAGAACTGCAGATTACTTGAGAAGAAATCAAAACAGAGGGAGAGACAGAGTCCACTGTTTCAAGATCTGGCAATTGTTCCATGGTGGGAGAACCAAAAATCCCATCATGACACCTGCATTTCATGGGGTATTCAGGTGCCCTATGCTTGAGGGTTGGATGGTGTTGCATGAGCTGACCCACTACCACGCAAGTGAGCTATTTCCAGTCTAAAGCCAGAAGAGACAAGTATGTATGTTTAGTTTCCTGCTATTTCTTCATGTGACTAAGCACTGGGAGGAGGTTGTCAGTCATATTTGGACTTCAGGCTACTGAATAAAGAACTAGGTCATTGCTTCTCAATCAGGGGTATGCAAAGGTTTTCTAGGGGATACATCAACTCCTCTAGATATGTGCCTAATTTTACAACAGTCCACATAAAAAAGCATTCCTAAATTCAGCACAAACTAAAATTCATACAATGATTTGTTTGTAGTGCTCTGTATACTCTATGCTGACATGTAAGCATGATATAAAGGGGTGTGTGTGTGTGTGTGTGCGTGTGTGTGATTACATACACACACACATGATAGCTTTCTTTGATAGGATAACAAGTCTTGTGGAGCAGGGAGAAGTGGTGAATGTGGTATACTTAGACTTTAGTAAGGCATGAGATACAGTCTCACACGATCTTCTTACCAATAAACTAGACAAATACAACTCTGATGGGGCTACTATAAGGTGGGTGCATAAGTGGCTGGATAACCATTCACAGTCATGCTGGAACGGTATAACAAGTGGGATTCTGCAGGGGTCTCTTATGGGACCAGTTCTATTCAATATCGTCATCAATGATTTAGATATTGGCATAGAAAGTACGCTTATTAAGTTTGCAGATGATACCAAGCTGGGAGGGTTACAAATGCTTTGGAGGATAGGGTCAGAATTCAAAATGATCTGGACAAACTGGAGAAATGGTCTGAGATAAACACGATGAAGTTTAATGAGGAGAAATGCAAAGTACTCCACTTAGGGAGAAACAATCAGTTTCATATATACAAAATGGGAAGCAACTGTATAGGAAGGAGTATCTAGGGATTTAGAAGACATAGTGGGGACCACAAGCTAAATAGGAGGCAACAGTGTGATGGCATTGCAAAAAAGCAAACATGATCCTGGGATGCATTAACAGGACGTTGTGAGCAAGACCTGGAAAGTCATTCTTCCGCACTACTCAGTGCTCATTAGGCTTCAACTGGAGTCCTGTGTCCAGTTCTGGGCACCACATTTCAAGAAGGATTTGGGCTGTGTCTATACTACAAAAATAACTTCAAAGTAAGCACCTTCAAAGTTGTGTGTCTACACACACACACCCTACTTCAAAGTAGGGTAGTACTCCATTTCCAGGAATGGAGTAAGGACTTTGAAGGTGGGCTCCCTACTTTGAAGTTAATTTCAAAACAAGGGAAAATGGGTGTAGACTCTCTGCTGGCTGAAGTGGTGCCTAACTTCAAAGTTAGTTCCTAGTGTAGATGCACTTATAAAGAAATTGGAGACAGTCCAGAGAAGAACAACAAGTATGATTAAAGGTCTGCCTAGAGAACATGAGTTACAGCGGAAGACTGAAAGAACAGGGCTTGTTTCGTTTAGAAAAGAGAAGACGTGGAGAGGGACATGATAGTGGTTTTCAAGTACCTAAAAGAGGGGTACAAGGAAGAGGGAGAAAAATTTTTCTCCCTGGCCTCTGAGGATAGGACAAGGAGCAATGGACTTAAACTGCAGCAAGAGAGGTTTAGGCTGGACATTAGGAAAAAACTTTCTAGGTGTCAGGGTGGTTAAACACTGGAATAAATTGCCTAGGGAGGTTGTAGAATCTCCATCACTGGACATACTTAAGTGCAGGTTAGTTAGACATCTATTGGGGATGGTCTAGACCAGTGGATCCCAATCTTTTCAAGAGGGCAACCCATTTTGACAATTCAGTAAGACTTTGTGACCCAGTGCAATTCAAAACTGGGATGGGGGGAGGAATCCTCGCCTGGGGGGAAAAAAACATATAAAACTTGATTTACTGACCTCCCCGCCAGGCTTAAACCCCTCACCAGGCTTAAACCCCAAACTGCCTCCCCACTCCCAAACCACCCTCCCCTCAGGCTTATACCCCCTGCAGCACCAAAACACCCTCCACCTACCTCACACAAATGCTGCTGCCCACCTCCCCCCCAACTGCTCCTTTGCCAGGCCACCACCACCACCTCCCCATGGCCCCCCACCCCCCAGTCCTCCACTTCCCTTCCACCCATCTGCAGCATGGGCAGTTCCCTGCTGCGCTGAACTGGGACTGACTTTAATTGGTTTAATGGCCTGATCTCTTCTGCTGGCTGTTAAACCAATTAAATTGAGCTCCATTTCAGCATGGCAGGGCAGGGACTAGGAACGGGAGGAGTGAGCAGTGGCAGCAGCAGAAGCTGCAAATGGCTCCTTAAATAGCCATATGGTGCTCAGACCTGCCCAGCTGGTGACCCTTAGAAAATCTAATGGTGACTCATGTTTGGGTCCTGACGCACAGGTTGGGAATTCCTGATCTAGACAGTGCTTGGTCCTGCCATGGGGGCAGGGGCCTGGACTTGATGACCTCCCAAGGTCCCTTCCAGTCTAGTGTTCTATGATACTATGCATATTCCAGCCCATTTATTTTATAATATATATTAAAAAGGAGAAAAATAAGCAATTTTTCTCAATAATAGCATGTTGTGATGGTGGTGTATTTTATATCCTTTATAAGTAGAGCCCTGCTCAGATCTAAAATTTGTATCAGCATCTGTACAGGAAGGGTGCAGTATTCGCAAATTTAACAATCTCAAATTCAATTATTTGCCAGTGTCTGGGGGAATTAGTTTCAGTTTCCTGTGCCGGGCTCGACAGGCGGAGCAAGATTCTGAACAGCTCTTCTTCCAGCCTGCCAGACACAGTCACTATTGTAAGAACCCACTTGGGTTCACTGATGTGGCGGGGGTGGGGGGGTGAAGAAACGTATGTCCCCCCCCCACCCCATTGCGCACAAACCCTGTGCCAGGGCAGCGTGGACCAGGATGGGGGGAAAGGCCAGGGTGCGGGGCCATGATAGCTGTGTTGGAAGGCAGCCCAGCCTATGTAGAGCGGGGGCATGGCCTGGCCACTGACCAGTTCCCCCACAGTCCCGCCGTCAGGCTCTGCCTCTCCCCACTAGAGCCGCTTACAGTGCCAGAGCCCAGGAACCCACTGAGTTCTGCTCCTCTGGCTGCCCAGATCTGCAGGAAGAGAGAGTGATGTTGGGTGGTGCATGGAGCAGCTCTGGGAGTTTTCTTTTGAACCCCAGCAGGTATTTGTGAAAATTAACCATTTGTGAAGGTTCTCAATACCAAAGCCTTGCAAATGTCATGTATATGCAAAAATGAGCCATGGATAATCACACTGATATCTGCAAATATAAAGTGAATATATGCAGACATACGTGCAGAGTTCTATTTATAAGCAAGTAGTTTTTAAGCGAAAACAAAAAAGCAGTCAAGTAGCACTTTAAAGACTAACAAAATAATTTATTAGGTGAGCTTTTGTGGGACAGACCCACTTCTTCAGACCATAGCCATACCAGAACAGACTCAATATTTAAAACCAAAAACAGTAATCAACGTTGACAAATCAGAAAAAAATTACCAAGGTGAGCAAATCAGCGCACAGAGGGGCAAGGGCGGGTGGGGAGTCAAGAATTAGAATAAGCCAAGTATGCCAAAGAGCCCTTGTAATGTTCCAGAAGATTAGCATCCCGGTTCAGACCATGTGTTAATGGGTCAAATTTGAATATGAAAGAGAGTTCAGCAGCTTCTCTTTCTAAAGCAGACTGAAAATTCTTCTTCAACAAGATGCAAACTCTTAAGTCATTAACAGAATGGCCCACTCCATTAAAATGTAGACTAACTGGTTTGTGGATCAGGAATGTTTTGTGTCCATTAACTCTGTCTGAGAGAGGTTGAAGACTGTCCAATATACAAAGCAGCTGGGCATTGTTGGCACATGATGGCATATATGATGAGGAGCATGAGAATGTGCCCGTGATTCTGTGAATAACCTGGGTAAGTCCAGTGATGGTATCACCAGAATAGATACGTGGACAACATGAGTCTGTTCTGGTCTGGCTATGGTCTGAAGAAGTGGGTCTGTCCGATGAACGCTCACCTAATAAATTATTTTGTTAGGTTTTAAAGTGCTACTTTACTGCTTTTTTGTTTTGATAGTATATAGACTAGCACGGCTCCCTCTCTGTTACTTTTTAAGGCAAGTGTATCTTGTGTGTCCCCAAGACAATCAGTCTCCTGCCAGGGGTACAGTGGAGTCACTGTCCTCGGTCCATGCTTCACTTTGTTCAGTGGAGATGGAAGACATCTATGTTGTTGTATGTTTCTGCCACAAGACAGTTGTTTCCAATCCTTTTAGGACTCATCTGCTCCCTCAGTTTCTACAAAGATTCTAGTAAATACATTACTAACCTTCTCCTTGTACACCAAGTACAGGTGTACCCTTTCCCAGGTCCCCTTGTTCTCTCTGTTAATAAGGTCCAGTATCCATGGGTAACTAACTGAACATGTGTTGCAACTCTTTGCTGTGATTAGTCGTAGGCACCAGACTAATAAAGGTACTTGTCTACTGAAATACCTTATGAGCCCCACTGAGTTTTCTTCCTAATCGTGACCTACTCAAGTTTATTTTTTGGCATGTTGGACCCTCAGAATCTGATACCCAAGCACCACCTTCATCTTCAGTTGCTGAAGTCTCTCCTTTTGTACAAATGGTATTCATCACTTTCCCTTGAGGAAACACTAAGAAGTTGGGTGTAGCCTAGTATAATTTGCTTCACATGCTGCTTGAGCTCTCCCTTCTACCTTTTCTCAACTAATTGCATATCACCTCAACTATGATTAGCTTGGCTTGACGTACTCTTTTGGTTCAGTACAACTGTACACATACATTATCCCTTCAACTTTACAAGACAAATATGTGAATGAAAGGGCAAACGGTGGTATAACAGAATCATCGCCTTTTGTTTTATTCAGCATATTTGCCATCTACAGCTCTCACATTTGCTTATATATAAATTTTTATTAGGATAATTTTCTAGCCTGGACATTTTTGCAGGTTTATTAAAAACAGTGAGTTAGATGAGCTAAATCATAACACTACTATATGCCCTTTATAAAAAGGGGAGTGGGAATTAATAAAACGATTATTACATTAATAACATTTTAGTCATTCATGTGTTAGGGATGGGCAACGGGATTTGAAATTAAAGGAAGAAATGATTGTCTGATGGGCAAGATGAGTTGTAATAAACATTTAATTGCAAAAGATTAGCCAAGAGTATTGAATGAACAGACATCACTAGTAATGGTCCTAGAGAGTATATTCAACTTATTGTATACCATTCTATAAACATATTTTTGTTTCAAACACGACAGTACAGCTCCAGTAGTGTTTTTGCTGCTGCTGCTGCTGCAGCTGCTGCTTCTCAATTTTTAGCTTGGTACAGTAGTATCAGGTAATAACAGGGCTCCAGCAGTAACAGACTGACTGGTTAACTAAGTTTTTTTGTGTTTGTTTTGTTTTCACAGTCCCTGACTTTCATGTATTCTTTGAACTTTCACAGCAGTTTGATACTCCTTGGGGTATATCACCGTAAATTACACTGTCTACACTTTCTACATTGTAATTTTCAAGATTAAAATAACAACTGTTAATGGCTGCATCAACTGAACTAAATCAGCATTTGTTATGAAGTAGCACTGGACCCAAAAGGACTCAGGCTGCATCTACACTATGAGATACATTTGAATTTAAGGCAGTTAGTGTGATATAACCACTTGGCTGTCTTCACTGTAAATACCATTAACTCAACTTAGGGAGCACTAATATTAATGTTATAATATCGTTGGCACCTGCTGGGTGTAGCATCAAGCCTGAATTCAAAAGTTTGATTAAAAGTCAGTGTGGAAGTGCCACACCTTAAAATCGCATTTATTAGCCTCCAGCGGTGTCCTGTATGTAACCCACAATGCCCTTCAGTGCTCTGCTCTGAGCACTGCTCTCCAGGTGTGCAGGAGTTAGGTAGCAGGCAGACAGTGTGAATTTCAAAGCGGGAGCAGCAAGCCTTTGGCTGTGGGCTCATGTTTGTATGAGAGCCTGAGAAATCTTTCTTTCTTTGCTGCTAGCGCTGAGTGCATCTACCCATTACAAATAGCACCTGCAGAGAGTTCGTGGTTCTGTCTCTACACTTGGTATTTTTTTATGTGCTGCCTGGTGCCAGCTGGTGTCCCGCTGCACCACATGGCAGCAAGGCTGGGGGGGGGGGCGGTGACTGTGCTTGCATAAGAGGCTGAGACACTTCTTCTCAGTGGTTTACATTTGTGCACGAATTCCCTTCCATCTCCCACAGGTGCCACACAGTTGGGCTGTTTCCTGCACTCAGTCACATCACGTGGGTAGCCCCCAACCCAATAAAAGAATGTGCCTGCCGTTTGGTGCTGACCATGCTGCCAGGGAGCACCATGTACTAGCTTGGGTGCGTTTAGGGCTCAAAAGGCCGTGAAAGAATTTTGAGGGATTTCTGCTGCCGGGGGAAGTTTCCCCCGGTGGCTAAGATAGTCAGGTGGACTACTTCAACTGGTTCAACATTTCACCTGGTTCTGCAGCCACAGACCACAGCACGCCCAGGCCCCATCAGCCAAAAATATTTTTGGGGGCTTGCTGTCCATTGCAGACACCTACTGGTTTGATATTTCTGTCATAAAATCATTTTCCTACCATTTCCCGTCTGTCTTTATGCTTTGACCCCCCACAAAAACACAGCGGGGGAGGGCCAGTTGAGATTCCTGTTTCTGTTATAAATTCAGGATGTGAGATTTCGCTGCCATCCCCCGTGCTGGCAGTGTCTGTGTCATGAAGAGGTAAGACAAAGATCTTTTTTTCATAGACTTTTCTATCCTCTTTCTTCTAACTGGAGAATATAGTGTGCCCTGTGTTATTTTCAGGGATTGGGTGCAACCATGAGAACGGGGACTCTAAGTGGATGGCAAGTTGAGAACACAGCCTGTGCACAGAAGCCTTACAGTGCACTGGAAAATCAAAGACCCTCCCCTCAGAAACTCTTTTTTCAAAAACTTTTCTATCTTCTCTGTCTTCAAGGTTATCAGGGTCTCTGTATTATTTTCAGGGATCAGATGCAATCACAGGGGGAAAGGGGACACTCAGTGGATGGCCAGTTGAGAATTCAGCTACAAAAGAAAGACATTTCTGTAAATATTTTTGCCATCTCAGTCGATGCCCTACTGTTCCTTCCTTCTGATGGGAAAAGTGGACTTTTGCTTACCATGGGAGGGGAATGAGGAAAATGCAGCATGGGAAGATTATGTCAAAGACCAGTGAGCATACCCAGAATGCTACAGAGATGAGAGAACTGTGGGATAGATTCCCACAATGCACTACTGCAACATTTGATGTTT
Source organism: Carettochelys insculpta (assembly GCF_033958435.1). Lineage (NCBI taxonomy): Eukaryota > Metazoa > Chordata > Testudines > Carettochelyidae > Carettochelys > Carettochelys insculpta. The sequence continues at coordinate 303,189,092 of NC_134137.1, read as the reverse complement.
GCCAATTGAGCATGGCAGCAATAAGTCAACTTTGTGAGGAGCATGGCGGGAGGTGAGGATAGTGAAAATCAAATTTATTAATTCCAGAATTACAGTCTGAGATACAGTTCTCCGGCTAATGCTGGGAGGTATTGTCATCCTTGCAGGATCATGTATTGAGACTCATCTACTTTAGGGCCACAGGATCATGAGATCTTTTTAGTCAGTTGTGCCAGATGCTAATCACTAGCTAAGAGTGCAGTAGTGCTAATCTACTGAGTCTCAGTCAACTGGACTGAATCTGGCACCCAACAGCTATTATTTCACAGGGTCTGAAACCAGAACTGAATTTTCCCAAAGTCAACATCTAGACTACGGGTCTAGCTCAAAGTAATTTGCATAATTTGTGCAACGCAAATTGCGTCAACTATTTTGAGTTAACCTTATTTCGAGCCTTTTATTTCCGAAGTTCAAAATAAGTGCCTATTTCGAGGTCTACGCTACCCCCTCTCATGACAAGGGGTTAGTGGAACCAGAAAACCATACTCAAAATAGCTGCACTATTGGGATACATTTGTATCCCGAAACAGCAACCACAGTCTAGATATAGCCTAAGTGATTTACACAGTTTGACTTCAGAATGGAATGTTACAATTTATAAACTGATCTCCTTTATGTCACTGGCCATTACATTTCATTCAGTTCCCCATGTATCAACCACCAAAATGTTTGGCTAAAGCATATTCCCTGAAAAGACACCTAGTCTTGATATAAACACGTTAAGGGTATGTCTACACAGTAGTCTTATTCTGAAACAAGCTGTTCCAGAATAGCTATTCCAAAATAGCTTATTTTGACATAACATGGCTGTACACAAAATTTTTGAAACAACATGGCTATACGCAAAAATGCATCCTGGCTGGGATGACTTAGTAGGGGTTGATCCTGCTTGAAGCAGGGGGCTGGACTAGATGACCTCCTGAGGTCCCTTCCAGCCCTGTGATTCTGTGAAATACATCATGTAAACACACAGGCTATGTCTACACAAGAGTGATCTGTCTACAGATGTTACTGTCGGAAGCTACCTTCTGACAAAACTTCTGGCAACAGATTGCGACCTGACGACAAAGCAGATTGAAAGAGCAATTGACTCTGTTGACAAAGAGCAGTGGGACTGCCTGGCAGCTCGCTGGACAGAATGGACAACCAGAAGCACAGCAGACAGGGCTGCCCCAAGAGCCCTCTCTGTCAACAGAAAGCCCCCACGGAAGGTCCAGATTGAGTTTCTCTCAATAGGTCTCTGTCGACAGAGGCGTTCTGCCTCATGGGAGAGTAACACAATGTGGTCTACAAAAGCGCTGCATTCTGTTGATGTACTGTCCACAGAATGCCATGGGAACGGGCAGGTTTTGTTGATAAAATGCCACTTTTGTCGGCAAAACTCTCTAATGAGGACATAGCCATAGAGCTTATTTTGAAATAGAACCATTGGATGCACTATGGCTTATTTCAGATTAGGTGCTATTCCCTGTCTTAACAGCACCTACTTCAAAATAGCTATTTCAAAATAGGTGCTATTCCTCATGCATGAGGTTTACCAATTTCAAAATAACTGTTACGTTGTGTAGATGCTACGTTAGTTATTTTGAAATAACAGCTGTATAGGCCTACCTTAAGAGATGGGAAAACCAACCCTTTCTTTGGTAGTAGCAGGGTTATGGGGCTCTGGTTGAGGGACATCTCAGATATACATACACTTACAAAATTAAATAAGCAATAATAATTTTTATTAGCAAGTATCAAATGGTCTTGTGTTTGAACCATTGGAATGTAATAACCTGTGGTCTCCTGGAACTTGCTGTTTCTGGGCTTGCTCAAAGTAGTACAAGTCACCAGAACTAGACAATTTCCACTAAAGACAGAGGTACATAAAAGTTCATATTTAAAATACTTTTACTTTTCAAAAAGGTTTTGCTTGATTACTGAGTGAAGAGATTCCTTCAGCCATAATGTATACTACTCTACTGCAGACTCGAAAACAGAATAGAATAGAGTAAATTCTTAATTGTGTTTGCAAGAACATCAAACCCCAAACTGTGTAGCATCACAAAAGGTGATATCCCTTAATAGACGAATGTGCTATGCAATTGACAGTTTTATCTGCCTTGGCCTGCTCATTATTTCCCAGAGCTTATGATATTCCAAGCCCTTCAACTGCTACTAAAAAAATACCCACCTGATAGAAATGCTTCTTCCTCTTCCTCAACTCACCTGCCTCGCAAGACTTAATCCTGAAACTGTAACAATTTTTCTTGATATAAAAATTATATCAATTTTATTTCTCTAACCTACATGAGTAGAAAACTAAGCTTTATACCATTAAAAAGGGTTGATTTTCAGCTTCCCTAATGGAAGAATTTGGAAGGAATTTGCCTCAAGCCTGGGAGCTACCTAACACCCATTGTAATCAGTGAGAGGTAGGCCCACATCCTCAGAGATACTCAGGTACCTGTGTCATCTGCTTTACTGGTAAAGGGCTACAAAAAAATCTCAATTTTTTCAAAAAAATATTTTACGAAATAGATTTCAGTAACACACATGGCATATATAGAACAATGGTCATGTAGTGCAGAGTTTCCTTTGCACTCATTGGGGGAAAACCAATGCCTCTCCTTGGTGAGTAAAGCTGTAATCCAAACTCATGCTTTAGGGTTTAATACACTATTGTGTATTTTTATTCTTTCTTTCTCTGTACATGTGCATATAAAAAGGTAGAGGCAGCTAAATATTCTGATGATGGGTGCTTTATAAATGCCTATGATTATCTGATGAAACTTAAAATGGAAAGGAAAATTGTTATTTAAGTAAAATTAGCATGAAATGGTGGCATATTAATGGAAGTGCTTGCATTCTTATGTTGTCTTTTTCCAAGACTGATGATTTGGTAGCACTACATTTTCCCACATCTACATTTTGGTTAAAAGCATATTTGTACAACTACATGACAAATGAGATGTTTAACTAATAGGAACTGCAATATGCGACCTGATTGCAGTGTATGTCTAGTTCAGTATTTTCTCCTTGTCTGTGACGAATATCAGATGTCTTGAGGAATGTGTAAGAACTTTCATAACATAATTTTGGAAGAGTTTATCCACAGGAAATGTTTTGATCTCACACATGCCAGCCAACACCCAAAATGATGCCCTAAAGTAGGTTTATAGCTCTGCCTTTTTTTTTTTTTAAGTAAATCTAATGTAACTGCTCTCTCTCTCTTGCTGTCTCTCTCTCTCTCTTTAGCCTGGTCTGTCAACTGAAGTTCCCGAGTGCCTTAGATACATGTCAGCTCTTGTTTTCACACTGTCACCTCATCCATAGAGAGAGACCCTGATGCTCCTGTGTCAAATTATCTCTTCTAGGGGCACCAAAAGCACTTTAGAAGAAAATCTCTCTCCTATTTAGATTAGTAGACCCAGCCACTCCCTCTGCCATTGGTACTGCCCCTTCCTATGTCACGTCACCACAGAGTTCTTGAGCTTTCTCTATAAATTCAGGTAGATGTTTCAACATATTAGCTTGTGCTGACAGCTAACCAAGAAATCTTAAACAGCATTCTTGTCTCTTGGCAGGCATAGGCAGTATATTTAAAGGGATTCCCATGAAAGAGAGGGAGATATTGCTGTTATGGATCAAGAGGCTGGCATCCCCCAGACAGAGGGTGTGTGTGTGAGAGAGAGAGAGAGAGAGAGAGAGAGAGAGAGAGAGTGTGTGTGTGTGTGTGTGTGTGTGTGTGTGTGTGTGTGAGAGAGAGAGAGAATATATTTTATAAACTAGACCTGCTGAGGGAACTCGGACCCCACCTTGCCTTACATTTCAATCACGTCAGTGAATACGGGGTATGGTGTACATTTATACAGCCTCTGGATACTCACAGCAATTCAGTGCTGGCTTCTTTGCTAGCCTTGTCAACATGAGTATGTGCGAACTGTAGAGCTGTCTAACCTCTGCAATCGTGATGAAGCAACTGCAAATGGGAAAAAAACCCTCTTTAGAATAATGAAGAAGATAAATGAATATATTTCTGTCCCTGAAAGTGTGACTGTTACATTAATGTGGAGCTCATCCTGTCCAACCTCCCTGGTTTGGTCTGGTCTATCACAATGTAAGAGTTCCCACATGTTTGGATACTGTTGAAAATCTGACTGCTTCGGGAAAAATAAGAGGTTTTCAAATTGACTAATGCCATTACTGTTGTTGATACAGCACATTGCAAGTTTATACCAAAATGTTCACATAACAGGAAGGTGGGAAGCATGGGCCTGCAGGAGGAAAGGACATAAGATTGGGAGTCAGGTAGCCCTGAGCTTATTCTTTATTGTCAGCAACAGACTCCCTTCACTATGGACCTCGTCAAGTCACCTCCTCTGCTGCGTGCTTTACTTCCCTAGCTGCAGAATAGGAATAATGCTTTCCAGCATCTCAGTGGTGCAGGGAAGTTAAAATCCATAAATGAGTGAGATGATTCTGATCGGATGGTGATGAAGTATCTAGTTATACAGTACCTTAATTCATAGCTGGAAATTATCTTTAAACTGATGCCCCCTACCCTATGCCTTTGCACTATTACTAAAAGTGCACAAGAGCAAAGCATGAAAATGAGCAGTGCAGTGAATGGAATTAGTGATTTGGTTAGTAACTTATGCCATTTGTGCTACTATAAGATTATTTTAATGTAAGCTTGCCACACATAGAAAGGATAAGGATACATTTTTATACCAAGTTCTTTAAACATATGCAGAAAAACAAAAACAAAAACCTACCACGACTATGCCACTTAATTTAAAGACTCAGAAAATTAGAATTACAAGGAAGATGCACAACTACTATGAAGAATTTAATACTATTCTGTGGTGAAAAGAGTGGATTGTATATTTTTTTCTATATACAAAAGCTAGAGGGAAAATGAATATATTATGTGATAACATTGCCATTAGCTGCAGTGTGGCTTTTGAAAGCCTTCTGTTAACACTACCTGCTCAGGGTCTTGACAATTAATGGCTGACCCTTAGGTTTATCCATAAAATAACTGGGATTGCTAAATAGACAAAAATAGTGACAGCTAAGATTCTGGAACATAATGCAGCAAGCCAGTATAAACCTCTTGGTTTTGAGAATGAGTGCAAAAGCATTTCCTACCATCAGTCGCCATTTTTCGTGACTGCCCTGATGTTGTGGTTAATCTAAATCCAGCTGGAAGTGTTTCTGAAGAGCCAGGCATCATGCTGATTCCATGGACCTCACGTGGTGGAAACTGTCTTCGCCAGGAAGGGCCACGTCTGAAGTTCTTGTCATCGGTCTGTCAATAGAAAAGGTTGTGTTTGGTAACTAGTCGTGAATTTAATTTATTTGATCTGAATAGTTGCTTCTTCTCTAGCTCTTCATTTTCCAGCAAATAGATTACTATAGGTTTCATTACAATCAATGAGAAGAAAGTGCATTTGAGATATTCTTTTTTAAGCAACTGCTTGACACACTTTAAAGTACTGGAGAAGAGGGTTTTTTCCTCAAATCTTTTGCTGGACACACTGTCACGGGTTTTTTGTCTGCTGATGTAAAACATTCTGAAAAAAACAAGGAAGCATAAAATGTTTCCCAAAAAGACCTATAGTGAATGTAATGGTTGGAAGCAATATTTGATCAAATGAGAGGGAATAAAAGGTCAGAAAACAACCATAGAACTGTATGTTTGGATTTAAAAGCTACATTCAGTTTAATTTCATGGCCTGATTTGACTGATTTATGATTTTGGAGTCACATACATATTTTTTGTCAACATAAATTCAAGTCATCTGCCCTACTTGTTTTTTTCTCTGTTCCACCTGTTAGTCCTACTGTGATGGAGAGGTACAGGCCTTTCTCTTCCTCTGTACAGGCTGTCACATACTTCTGCCTGGATCGGGTCAAACCCACCTTCCGGAACCTGCCCTGGCTGCAGGAAACTCCACAGCTGCTAGCTGGGAGCGCAGCTCTGATGGCAACACTGCTCCCAGCAGCACTGCAGAAGTGAGGGTGGCAATGCTGTGACCATTCCCAGTGCCTTTTGTGTCAGGACTCCCATGGTTACAGCACCATGACATTTCAGGGTTAAACACCAGAAACTAAAATTTGTAATTTTTAAAATCTTATGACTATGACATTGACCAAAATGGACCATACATTTAGTGGAGACTTTTAACCCTGGCCCACCCACTTCTGCTCAACTCTTTGCCTACTCCATGGGGCCCCATCTCCCTTAGCCCTTCTAATTGTGTCACCTTAGCCTTTCCCTGGTAGAGCAAGACAGAAAGCTGAACTGAACACTAAGACCTTAATTCCTCTGTTTCTCAGACCGTCCCTATTATCCAGGACCCCAGTGAAGATGAATTTGTGCATGTGAGTGTGTGTGGGTCCCCACTATAGTGACAAGTCCCATAAAAAAAGCCTGTGAGGAAATTAATTTCTTGTTCAATGCAGGATTCAGATAGCATGTAGCATAAATATGGGTCAATGCCCTCACTGATGATGAAAAGAAATATTGAACTCTGCCTCATTCTCTGAGCATTGTGGAGTGTGAGGCGGGAGTCCTAGGGGGGAAAAATGTGGCTATATAATTGACTGGCATAATGCATATACACAAGGGACAGCAGTAAGGTTGCACAGGCACCCTTAATTCTGGCCTTGTCTAATTTTTGACTATTTGACTTTGTAGGCTTAATAGCATTCTTTAATATGTATGTGTCTCAGCATCCTCCTGAACTTACAGTTGTGTAGCTTTCAATTTTTTAAAGAAAATTAAGTTACTTACTTCATCAAGTCGTCTCTCAGTTCCTAGGGCTAAAAGATTGTTGTATTCTCTCTCAAGGATTTGCCGTGCCTATACATAACAAAATCAATCACTAAAATAATTGCAAATCAGTACAAATAAAATCCAGCCAAAGTAAAAGCTATTGAAGGACTTGCCTGGGTGTTTTGTGTTGGAATCTGTAATAATAAAGCTAAACTGCTGTAATCAAAGTTTTCATCCAGGGCTATAAGTGACCCATGTACACCACTTTCTAAGACGTTATTTGCATATTCTCGTAGTCCAATAGCCTGTATCCAGCGTATAACCCGATCATTGCTCCAGACCAATACATCTACAAACACACACAATATCATATCAGTCCACTGTTAACTGCACTTTTGTAAGTGTAAGAGTGTATGTATGCAGTAGATCTCTTTCATCCAGCATATTGGGCAAATGGGAGGTGGCACTTTGAATTTTCAGCCTGAATATTTGACTGAGTGTGGGAAGATGCTTGAGGCAGAGGCACGAGGTATGGGCTCCAGACTGGGGGTGTGGGCTCCAGGGTGGGGACAGAAATGAGGGTTTCAGGAAGAGGAGGATCTTGCCTAGGGCAGGGAGTTGGGTGTGGGGTGAGATGAAGGCTCAGATGAGATTTTGATGAGAGTTTGAGGTGCGGGGATGGGATTCAGGCTTGGGAAGGGAATTTGGCTTCCGTAGGTTAAAGGCTAAGGGTTGGGGCATGGGAGGAGTTTCAGGGCAGGTGGATCTGAGTTGTGGTCACTCCACAGAAGGAGACACATCCCTGCTACTCGCTTGGTGGCATTGCCTGCAGGCACCATCACCACTGCTCCCATTGGCCATATTTCCTGGCCCTCGGAGCTGTGGAGAGAGTACTCAGGATATGGCAGAGACAGCTCAGGGAGACCCTGTGGATATTTGTGCACCTAGGAGCAGCAGGGACATGCCACTACTTCCAGGGACTCACATGGAGCCAGACAGGGAGCCTTTTTGCTCTATGCCAGTGGACTACAAACCAGACACTTAATGAAGATTGCAAACAATAATTTATAGAACTTTCTGCTTGGTACAGGGCTGGACAACACAGCTTTTCCTGTATCTGGTGAGTCAAGCTGCTATGCCACTTTGCATACAGAGAATACAAATACGTGAATAAAATAACCTTAGTGGTTTTATCACTGATACAAAGTAGGGGAAGTTGATTACCTGTGTTTCCAAGCTCACTTATTATTTAAACATACCAAATGCCAACCCCAAACAAGCACAGCAGTGTCAACAAAAGATTTTATAAGTTTCAGACAATAGAAAAAATAATCAGTCCCCAGAAGTTAAACCTCAAGGAAAAATGGGGTAGGATTACTTAAGTACCATTGGAAGTGATATTTTTAGAGATACAATTGTACATAAAATATCTGGAGGTCAAAAATCTACAGGCTTCTAATGCTCCAGAGGCTAAACACTCTTCCCCTTGTGTTGTCATTTTTAGTAACCAGCACTTTTCACTTCTAAAAATTATTCCACTGAGGTATGTGCTAATTATAACACTATGGACAAGTAAGATAGAAATGAGATCTTATTTGAGTCATTAAAATATCTCCACATTATTTTACTTGCATGTGTGATGTTTTGCATTTCAGATCAAAGATCACTTTTTAATGATCTCCTGAACATCTTAAGCCCCAGATGTAAATAACCATGAGCCACTAAAGTCATCAAACAGCAATAAAGTTAATTTAAATGGAAAGCAAATTCCCTCCTTGACTCTTGCACTGTTTAGTGTTCCACCAGCACAAGGAGGCTGGGAAACTGTTAGCTTGGAATTCTTCTATGAGGAGGAATCCCCAGCTGGTGTAGTTCTTACAGTGTTCGCACCAATCCACTCCAGTGTAGGTGTGTGCATAGCCCAAGCACAGTTGCTGGCATATTTTCCCACAGTGCTATCTGTTAAGCTGGCTCCAGCAACCTCTAATGCTGCATGCTCGTAACATAGGTATAAAGGGCCCTACTGACCATGCTTCCCTGAAGTCCCTTCTTACTGCTTGTGACTTGCTGGAATACTTCATTACTCAGAGAGCTTTCTCATAGTGGCTATTCTACTTTAGTTATTGCAATTTGGTAGCGGGTAGTTTTTAATAGTCAGATAGGCTGAGGTGCTCAGTGACGAGTACAGTTGTGGCTCCAAGGCAGGTCTTAAGGCTGCCTCCACAAAGAATACTTTCAGTCTTGCTTTGCTGTCTTTTTTTGTGCAGGGTTTAAAGATTTGACAATGTTCTCTCCTGTCAGATTCTTCCTCTCATTTGAGACACCTGAAGTACGGGCCATCCAAAGGCACAGGCTTACCACAGGAAGCGCAGGGCTTGAAGCCCAGTGACAGAGGCATGCCCTGGCACCAGACATCAAATGACCCTGCTAACTAAGCAGAGAGGCATCCAAAAGTATTGATCGCTGTCATATATCAAATGGTTGGGGATGTCCACTTAGAATCCCTCAGGTCTCTGGTCCCAAGAAAATCTCTTTCTTCATTTCAACTTTGGGGAGTGCAGGGCAGTCCTCCTGTCCTACCAGGGATATCTACCTGACACTATGTACTGGACTGTTTTGGGTCTCACAGACAATAACACAGCCATGTGTTACATAAACAGTGAGTGTGTCATCTCCCCGCCTGCCTCTTGATCCTTTCAGCAGTCTAGAAATGTCCTATCTTCTGAGAGTGCAGAACCATCTGGCAGATCATCTCAGCAGGTCTTCCTCCTCTCACCACAAGTGGCCCCTTCAGCTGTACGTTGCGAGGAACATTTTCCAGTGGTGGGGGACTCCCCTGATAGACTTATTTGCTACCCATGACAACAGGAAATGACATCAGTTCTGCCTCCTATGATGTCTCATCTTGGGGTCTCTCACAAAGGTGTTTCTATTGTCATGGGCAAATTACCTACCATATCAATTTCCTTGATTCACGGTGTTCTGATGAAAACCAAGTGGGGGGTGAGCTCAGGTCATTCTCATAGCCCTGCTGTGGCCCAGGCAACATTAGCACACCACTTCCTTAGGTCTTTTGGTGGAGGTCCAACTGTGGCTTCCAGTACACCCAGATGCCTGAGACCACAGTCAGTTGCTCCACCCTCAACTCTCTTCATCTGACAGCATGGAAGCTCTAGGGCTGAATCCTAAGCAGCAAATTTTCTTGGAGCAGGTCCATAGAGTCCTACTGGTCAGTAAAAAGCTTTCTACCAGGGTCTTTCTTACAAAATGGAAGCCATTCTCAGCCTGGTCCTCCCAACTTGTAATTCCACCTAAGCAGTCCTCCCCTGCAGCTCATACCTTCTGCTGTTGGAACAACATCTGACCGTCTTTTCAGCCTATGATCACCTAGGCACAATCTCCATGCTGTGCTGCAGGCAGGGTCATGCAAATGAGGCATGCTCTCCTGTGATCGCTGTGCTGGCAGAGGCTTCTGTCACCAGAAAACATTTTTGTTAGGGATAAGGGGCTAGCAACTAGTGAGGTGTAGGTCGACAGGACCCCATCTAGACAACTTGTGTTATGGCGATCGAAGCCTCTGCCTGGATAGTGATTGTGTGAGAGTATGCAAACGAGGCATGCAATTTGTAAATTAGTGCCTTATTTGCATTGTCGAGTGCCCTCATTTGCATGATCCTGCTAGCAGCAGCAGCTTGCCGTGTAGACATGGCCCTTGTCACCAGCTTAGCTTTCCATCCCAAGCTTGCCAACGAACCAGTTTTTCATACAAGGGCTATGCCTACACTAGCCCCTTCTTTTCAAAAGGGGCATGGTAATGAGCAAGATTGGAATATGCTAATAAGGCACAGCCAGGAATATGCAGTGCCCCGTTAGCACAAAGGCAGCCACGGCATTTCGAAAGTGCCGCTTTCGAATTGTGCACTGTCCGTGTAGACGGAGGCCTTTCGAAAGGACCCCCCCCAACCTTTGAAAGGTCCTTATATCGAATTGCCACAGCTGCCATTATGCGAATGAGGTGCTGCATATTCACAGCAGCGCCTCATTAGCATCTTCCGACCTCTCTCATTACCACGCCCCTTTTGAAAAGAAGGGGCTAGTGTAGACATAGCCAAGGTGGTGATCCGTTTTCTCAAAGACCGGAGAAGGAGCACCCACAGCTTAGCAAACCCATTCCTCCCTAGAATCTGAGCCTTGTCTCAACAAAGCTTACAGGCCCACTCTTTGATCCACTGGCAATGTACACCTTTTCTGCCCATCACTTCAGCCAGAAGAGTTTCAGTGATCTCTGCCCTCACACTGGAGCACCCATATATAGTCTTCTTCACAGATGAAGTCCAGCTGTGCTCACACCTATTTGTCAGGGATTTTTATCTCTAATCGCCCCCGTGTGTCAGGGGAAACAAGCCTCTGGCTGAGGTAAAATCAATACAGGGACATGGAGAATCTAAAAATCCTATAGGCTGCCATTTTGTGGCCCCACCTACGGCCATTTTGGGGCAGTTAGCTCCCCCAGTAACTTGAATCCATGAAGCTAGGATTCAAACAGAGCCCTCTGATTGGTCAAAGGGAGCGGGCTTCTGCCAGCTTCCAGAACCTTCGGCCGAGAGAGAGGACCTGATGAAAACTATAACACACATCATGAATATGGAAATTACCTTATGAATAATCATGTAAACTCCCTATAAATCCAGGGCGCTCAGCCCATTCGGGGTCATTCTGCCTCACCCTCCTGGACTGGACACTCGCCCTGGGAAGACTGCAAGCAAGACCCCTGCAGCATTGTGACCAGAGCTACGGGGTGAAATCACTGTGGCAGCAGCCCTCTAGGTGGCTCTGTCAGAGCTGAATCAACCCTCCCTCTGGGGGGGGGCTCTGCCTCAGAGCTGTGAAATCACTGCGGCAACTGCCCTCTGGGTGGCTCTGCCTCAGAGCTGGGAAATCACTGTGGCTCTGCCTGAGAGCTGAAGAGGGCTCTGCCTCAGAGCTGTGAAATCGCAGTGGAACCGCTCTCTGAGTGGATCTGCCGGAGGGCTGAGAGAAATCACTGGGACGCCTACCCCTTTGAGGGGGTGCTGCTACTGAGCTGAGCGAATCACTTCAGTATCTGCCTTTGGGCAGTACTGCTAAAAGAGCCAATCACTGCGGCCCAGCCCCCTCTGAAGGAAGCTAGGAGCTGCGAAGCGGCGCCACCGTACCAGCGCCCCTACGAACCCCAGCACCGCGCTTGCGTCGAGGAGCAGCAAGTGGGCCCTCCGGCGTACTCACCGGGTGGCGAATTGGCCCGTGGCTCCGGCCATGGGTACTGTGTACCCGGTGGGGAAACCGAGGGCCCACCAACGTCATCCAATCATCCCTGCTCCTCCTGCCACACCACCACACACAAGCTGCATGCGGGCTGGGGTCAACTGACTATTCTACCGGACTGGACATCTTACCTACTGTGACCCGTATACCGGACTGGACATCGCATTCACCGGACACATAAAACTGATAAGGCTCCAGGCTCAGCCAGGCCTCATACATTATATAAGAACTCATACACTTCTCTTACCTAGAGACATTTGGTAGGCACCAGGACCCCTTACAGGGGAGTGAGGGAGCGTAGCTTTCACTGTGCCTTTCTCCGACGGTGGGAGGGTAGTGCCTGGGGGCCTGACCCCATGCGGCTGGGCCTATTTAGCCTACGTCATACAAAAGTCACACTTGATTAGAAAACGTTTTATTAGATATAATATGGTAATGTTTTGTAGTAGTTAATGTAATGATAGATTGTTTAGTAATAGAGTGCTTAGGATAAGTAAGAAATAAGTGTTTCCCCTTTATTTCCTCCTTATCTCTTTCACCTGAGTGGGCAAAAAAGCCCCGGGAAAGGGCTGGGGTTAGGAGGTCGGTTGAGGGCAAAAGGACCCGGCAGCCTCCACCACTGGCCACTTGGGCCGGGAGTAGCGCCCCGGCCCAGACTCCCTTTCCTTCCTTCCATTTCCCTTCTCCTAATGCACATACTTTCCTTTGTGGAGCAATAAATATAATACTACAAGGATCCAAAATGGACTTCAAAATCATACTTGTAAGTTAATTATAGTTAAGATTAGAGTTAATAATTTAATGAACTGGTTTATGTGCTTGTTTTACTGTTGCTGTTGCGTTTTTGCTTGTTGTTATTTGTGTTAATAAATTTCTTGTTAGTTATACTTTAAACCAGTGTTGTCTTCTTCTCTCCCTGACTGGGTGCCTGCCTGCTAGGGGATGGGTGGACCTTAGAGCTGCGTCTACACGTGCACGCTACTTCGAAGTAGCGGCACCAACTTCGAAATAGCGCCCGTCGCGTCTACACGCGTCGGGCGCTATTTCGAAGTTAACTTCGACGTTAGGCGGCGAGACGTCGAAGTCACTAACCTCATGAGGAGATAGGAATAGCGCCCTACTTCGACGTTCAACATCGAAGTAGGGACCGTGTAGACGATCCGCGTCCCGCAACGTCGAAATTGCTGGGTCCTCCATGGCGGCCATCAGCTGGGGGGTTGAGAGATGCTCTCTCTCCAGCCCCTGCGGGGCTCTATGGTCACCGTGGGCAGCAGCCCTTAGCCCAGGGCTTCTGGCTGCTGCTGCGGCAGCTGGGGATCTATGCTGCAGGCACAGGGTCTGCAACCAGTTGTCAGCTCTGTGTATCTTGTGTTGTTTAGTGCAACTGTGTCTGGGAGGGGCCCTTTAAGGGAGCGGCTTGCTGTTGAGTCCGCCCTGTGACCCTGTCTGCAGCTGTGCCTGGCATCCCTATTTCGATGTGTGCTACTTTGACGTGTAGACGTTCCCTCGCTGCGCCTATTTCGATGTTGGGCTGAGCAACGTCGAAGTTGAACATCGACGTTGCTGGCCCTGGAGGACGTGTAGACGTTATTCATCGAAATAGACTATTTCGATGTCGCAACATCGAAATAAGCTATTTCGATGTTGGCTGCACGTGTAGACGTAGCCTAGGTGGAGTTCCATTGCCCTTTAGTGACTGCGTTACTCCTCCTACCGGTGGGTGGCGGGACTCCCCCTTCCTCGAGGACCCTGGATTCTGGCCCCGGCTCGCCCGCACATCAATTGGCTACCACATCGCGGGGGGAAACCACCGGGCACTGTCACTACTGTTCCCCCTGCAGTCAATTCCACTGCAGTCAAGCAATCTGCCTGCCACATGCAGAGTGGAACAGTGTCTACATTTTTTGGATGTTAGGTAGGACTTGACTTTCTATATGCAATATGTTCCTAGCAATAGCAGAGAGAGAATGAAGGGCTTCCCTATCTCTGCCTGAAGAATTTCGTTATGGATTACTTCATACAGCCAAGGCTGCGTCTACACGTGCACGCTACTTCGAAGTAGCGGCACCAACTTCGAAATAGCGCCCGTCACGTCTACACGCGTTGGGCGCTATTTCGAAGTTAACTTCGACGTTAGGCGGCGAGACGTCGAAGTCGCTAACCTCACGAGGAGATAGGAATAGCGCCCTACTTCGACGTTCAACGTCGAAGTAGGGACAGTGTAGACGATCCGCGTCCCGCAACGTCGAAATTGCTGGGTCCTCCATGGTGGCCATCAGCTGGGGGGTTGAGAGATGCTCTCTCTCCAGCCCCTGCGGGGCTCTATGGTCACCGTGGGCAGCAGCCCTTAGCCCAGGGCTTCTGGCTGCTTCTGCGGCAGCTGGGGATCCATGCTGCAGGCACAGGGTCTGCAACCAGTTGTCAGCTCTGTGTATCTTGTGTTGTTTAGTGCAACTGTGTCTGGGAGGGGCCCTTTAAGGGAGCGGCTTGCTGTTGAGTCCGCCCTGTGACCCTGCCTGCAGCTGTGCCTGGCACCCTTATTTCGATGTGTGCTACTTTGGCGTGTAGACGTACCCTCGCAGCGCCTATTTCGATGTGGTGCCGCACAACGTCGAAGTTGAACATCGACGTTGCCAGCCCTGGAGGACGTGTAGACGTTATTCATCGAAATAGCCTATTTCGATGTTGCTACATCGAAATAAGCTATTTCGATGTTGGCTTCACGTGTAGACGTAGCCCAAGAGTGCTACAAACTCGCAGGCCTTTCACGCTCCAGCTAATCTGACTGCTCACTCTGTAGGATCACACATCCTCTTGGCCACTTTCCTAGTGCAAGTCAATATTTGGGACATCTGCAGAGCAGCAGCATGGTTGTCGATACCCATGTTCTCAATGTAGTATGCCACCACCCAGCAGCCTAGAAATAATGCCAGCTTCAGCAATGCAATCTTGTATCCAGCCTATCCTTGAACTACAAATCCACTTCCTACAAGGTATTAGTCCCCTGCTTTAGAAGGGACAAGTGCAAGCACTCAGAGACCAAAAAATGGTTACTAACCTTTCTGTAACTGTTGTCCTTCCCAATGTATTGCTTGCATTCATTCTAAAACCCACTCTCATCTGAAGTGGAATGCGTGTAGCAGGGCCCTTGATGCTGGTGATAGCAGCATGTTGCACCAGAGGGTGCTGAAGCTGACTGAATAGATACCACCAAGGGAAAAAAAATCCAGCAACCGTATTTGGAATGATATGTGTAACATTTCGAAAGGTTAGTAACTGTTTTCTTTTCCCCTACACAACCCGTTCTGCAGTCCCTGACACATTCCAAAGTTTGTGTTCCAGCCATCTCTGTCTGTAAAAAACTCCATTGCAGAGTGCATCCGATCAGAACAGATTGGAACAGCCTTAGGCTGCTGTGACATATGAGGGGATCAGAGCTAGCCAGGAACCAGCTCTACCATCTACATCTCAGTTACATTCAGCAAATACTGCGGACAAGAAGGAATTTGACTCTAAATCCTAACTACCTATGACAATATCTCTTCTGAGGCAAGCACGTATTCAGATGTTGCAATTATTTCTGTCCCACTAGTTCTTATATTTTAAATTCTTCCAAAGACTGCTGCACTTGCAGAGTTCACTGAAAATGCTCTGGTTTCTTCTTACACCAGACAGTGCTTAAAAGAATCAAAGGATTCACTTGTGACAATGAGAAAGAAAACATCACTGTTGTGTGAAGTCCTATTCCCTGAGCTTGCCTACTATCTAGGAAACATTTAAAGGGAAAATACTGTTTAACTAGCCATTAGGTCATGCAGATAAACCCTGTTCCTTAATAACTAACATTATGATCAAGTCCTGATGCAATGAAATGGCACATTTTAAACTTGAAACAGTTGCTTTTTCAGATCTTAAAGAATTGACAGCGGGAATCCATCTATGTAATTTTATTTAGATATAATCCACTTTTGAAATTAGGAAACAAAAGCAATGAGTTTCCAAAACAGGAGCCTGAAGTTAAGCTCCTTGACTCATGCTTAGGTACTGGCCAGATTTTCAAAAGTTCTGCATCTAGCAGCTCCCACTGACCAGCAGTGGGGCATCCTCAGGCAGCTGGAGTCACTGGTTTTATGGTAAAGGCACTGAGGTGGGACTGGGCCCACAGTCTCTACCCCAAAGAGCTTACACTCCAGTTTGATCAAATACCTACACACCGACATATATATGCAACAACAGTTCAGGAATGTCTCCCAGTTTAATACAGTATTTAAGTTTGCACTTAACTTCAAGCAAATGTTTAAATGCTTTACATAACAGGTATGGACCAAGCTTAAAGTTGAGCATATGCTTAAATCCTTTGCTGTAGGGAGGCCTACAGTTTGAAATCTCACCAAAGAATCCTAATCCTCACTTCCCTTAAAATATTACCTTTTATTTCATGCTGACTCATTTCTCTTCTTCTTTCCAGTTCTTTTCTGTCATAATTCAACCTCTTTAAGCACATGATCCCATACTGCAAACTTGTTCTATTATTTAAAAGAGAAACATTTACAGAGTAGCATAAAACATTTAAAATAAAATAACGTAGATGGAAATGTATTTGCTACATATTACAGAGCAGGCGACAGCAACCCTTGGCACAGGTACCAAGAGTGGCACCTGAGCTGATTTTCATAGGCATGTGAGATGGGAGTTCACTCTTCCCCTATGCAGCGGGGACCTTGCTCAAAGCCATGCTGCCTGTAGATTAACAACAGACCAGCTAATGCTACCAACCACCACCTAAACGGTAAAGCTCTGTGTCTTCACTTATTTATTAATGGAACTGTTGTAAGTAGGACCATTAGCGACTTTAAAA
Source organism: Carettochelys insculpta (assembly GCF_033958435.1). Classification (NCBI taxonomy): domain Eukaryota; kingdom Metazoa; phylum Chordata; order Testudines; family Carettochelyidae; genus Carettochelys; species Carettochelys insculpta. The sequence continues at coordinate 303,172,125 of NC_134137.1, read as the reverse complement.
AGGATCACCAGCACTCAGATCATACACAGAGGTCAAAAGGTCAGATTTCAGCACTTCATCTCAGAATGATTCCTGACCACTGCTATAAAGGATAAGTCAGTGGGCTCATATAGGAAATCTTAGGGGCAAAGAGCCAAAAACATGAGAAATTAAAAAATGAAATTGACAAGAACAGCACAATTAATGGGGTTAACCACATTATCTATCATAAATATATTTAACATTACAAGTGCATTCAAAAATGCCAACAATCGATGTTACTTATGCTTAAGTGCTCCACCGATTCAGGACATAGATAGGAAAAGACGTTTACTATCGAATCAGATAGTAAAGAATGCATCCTTGCAGGAATGTCTGGCTCCTCAGAAAGATGAACCGACTGCCCACTTGAGTTTTTCCACTGTAGTCGGAAATAGTTTAAACATTTTCTGTGTCATCATGTTTCTTGTATATTATCTTCTGGTGTTTTTGACTTTTAATGAGTTTGTTAACAATGTATGTATTGCATTTATGTATTAAGGCTACTCTGCATCAGAAAATTGCATTCCATAGCTAATATCACTTACAATTACTATGGCCAAAGGAACCTTTTTCATATTCACATAGTTTTTTTGTGCTGTTGGTATTTTCATGTTGTTGTTCAAAATTGGAAAAACTTTAACTCTAAAGCTCTATTATTTTATGCTGCATTGAATGTAATATTACATCCATGTGCTCATTCTGAGTGGCTTGTGTACAAACATACCTATGAAAGCTATCCACCATTTTTAAATGCACGCGGAGATCCTTCTTTGTCAGATGATCTAACATCCTTGCGTCTACCAGGCACTCCATAAAATAACTTCGGTACTGAGGTAAACCCAGACTGGGGAGCCATTCATTCCCGATCCATTCATGATTCATATCACCATAAGCAAGAGTCTATAGAAAAATAGGAGACATTATGTTTTAACTTTTTCTGGTCAATGCCACAGAAGGCAGGCAGGCTATATATTTCCTCTGACATTTTAAATAGCAGCTCACTGTCTAGGAAATTCCTATGACTCTCTGTAGTAATTGTGACAATACTACTATTTGGGTCTCAGGCACCTAAGTGATTAAGAGAACAAACCTACTGAATTTCAAAGAGATTTGTTCTATCACACATAAGATGCTTTAAAAATCCTTCTCTGCATTAAGAGAAGCAATAAAATAAACATTTTTGGTGAAACACAGGACACATTACATTGAGGGACAATTTTGTCATTGTTTCACTGGTGCTAGTAGTTAACCTATAGGCTTTCCACATCCTACCCCACCAGCAATTAACATTACACATTTGAGTCCCTCTGAAACAGAGTAATTTGATCGTTAGCCATGCCTGCAAGCCTCCCTCTGCCTCCAGTACCAGTAACAGCAGGTAGTTAAATACAGACCACTAATAATGTCATCTCAGCATGCTGCACTTGGGTTATCAAAGTGAAGTCAGTCTCATGTGACTGTTGATCCTACACACAATTTTCAAAGCATGTGGCTCATAGTGTAATTAATAGGACCTTTCAACTTCCATAAGTGAAGAGTGTGATGGTTGTAGAATTTATATGCAAAGTATCTAGGACAAGATTTTGGAGATATTTAGGCACCTGCCTCTAACTGAAAACAATGGGAATTAGGAGCATAAATATAGTACTTTTGAAACACTGATCCCCTATTTTATAAATGATATACACAAAGAGTCTCCAAATGTGTACAAAATTTGAGCACACACTTGGTTGTAGCTTCAGTTACCACTTCCGTATGTACATATAATTAAAGATCTGACTTTACTATGAACCAATCATAGAGTGTTGCCAGGGTGTCAGCAGGATCATCGGATCATCTCCCAGCTGACTTTTCCCTCCTCCTCACACAATTCCCTACTTGTTTTATCATGGGAGGGGGCATGCCATGTCTATGACCTGCATGGCCTTTCACAGATGTGGGTGACCAGAAAAGAGGGGTATCTGTTTTGTGCTGACAGGGCTTGAAAGGCATCATGAAGTGGGACCATGTCTGAAGCCTTCACAATAATCTAAGGTGACCATCCATCTCATTTTTACTGGAACAGTCACTTATTTAAGGTTTCTCATAGGCAACCCCACTTGTTTAAGAAAATGGTGTGATGTTACCGGATTTTGAAATTAAAGATGAAAACCATTTCTGTAACTACTGTATTTAGTTTGCACTGAATCTTGTGCCAAGTGGGCCAACTGAAGAGTCGAATGAAAGCTGATAATTCACAAAATCTTTATGCTATTTGTATGTCTGTATTATGTTTGTATGCCAAGTTATAGATGTTGGCTCTATAGCTGTATTTTAGAAATGTTTTAGAACTAAGGATCACAGTGGAAAGTGTGGTCTTGTCCCATGGGGTAAAACAAAAACTCAGACTTCAATACACATCTCAAGAATTTGACTGAGACATGTCATCTGGGCATCGGCCAATGGGAGAGGGCCCCAACATGGCAAGGGCAGACGACCTAAGCAGGTAACTCTCTATTGCCTACATGACTAAGAAAGGTAACAGAGAGGGAGCCGTGCTAGTCTATACACTATCAAAACAAAAAGCAGTCAAGTAGCACTTTAAAGACTAGTAAAATAGTTTATTAGGTGAGCTTTCGTGGGACAGACCCACTTCTTCAAACCATAGCCAGACCAGAACAGCTTTCTTTATGTTCTGGTCTGGCTATGGTCTGAACAAGTGGGTCTGTCCCACGAAAGCTCACCTAATAAACTATTTTGCTAGTCTTTAAAGTGCTACTTGACTGCTTTTTGTTTTGACTAAGAAAGGGCTTCTCTCTCCACATGGCAAGTCTATAAAGATGATGCTGGCAGTGTCCGTCTTTGTCTTTCAGTCCTCAAACTTCTGCTCTTAGCCTTCATCTGGGGATCAGTTTGCTACAGCGTCAATACTATGAAGAAAGCCTGTATGGACTGACAAAGTTGGTCTTTGCCCACAAATGCTTATGCTCCAAAATAACTGTTGGTCTGTAAGTTGCCACAGGACTTCCTGTTGTTTTTGCAGATACAGACTGACATGGCTACCCCTCTGATACTTATATGGATGGAGGATCTGTCCGTCAGAAGATGTATTTTCAGACACTTTCAAGATAGCAGCTTGTACCATCAGATGTGGCCTTCATCAATAGCTTTGACTGATGGGCCGGGTTTAAGCAAGTTGTCAGAGTTGGTTCTCTCAGCTGTTCCCAGAACCCCACTGAATATTACAAATGGGCAAACTGTCCCATATTTTGTGGGGCACCGGTGCCCTGCACCTTGGGGTGGCAGCCCTTGCTGCCACAAATCTCCTTCAGTGGGTGGCTGCCCAGTTCCCCAGCATGCTGTGCCTTGCCACAGGCAAGCTTTTCCATGGGGCAGCTGCCCCATTCCTGATACCCCCCAGCAGCAGCTACCACCACTGCTGGTGAGCTCTGACACAGGATGGCTGCCTCTTTCCCTGACATCCCACGCCTCAGGGAGGCAGCTCCTGCTGCGGGGAACCTCCTCTGCAGGGCAGCTGCCCCACTTCCTGGTGTGGCAGCTCCTGCTGACAGGGACCCCTGCCATGGGTGGCTGATGCATTCCCTAGGTGCCGACCCCCTGCCCGCTGGGAGGCTTCACAGTCCCTATTCTCAACACCCTCCTTTTTGGAGGTTGTAAAGCCCTCATCCCTGGTGCCTCACCATGGGGCAGCAGCCGCCATCATCTGACATGGGACAGCAGATGGATCCTTGACATGGGACAGCAGCCCCATATCTCCAGAGGTCAGTGTCCTGTATTTGCCATAGGGCACCTTACAATAATCTGACAATATCATATCTGGATAAGCAGCATATAAGCTCAGTTTGTTGTGATTTAACTGCCCCAAACTTTGGCAATGTTAACAAGATGCTACGCTAAAGACAGCGTGGGAAGGACATGACACATATGGGTCCTCTCTATTCAGCATATTTACAAGATACACTGTTGCCACCAACAGCCATGTTTCCAGGCCCATGAGCCACCACATTTCTAGCCAATAGCAACACAGCTGGCGACTGCATCTTGCCGGTGTCAGGGCCATGTAGCAGATACTCTCATTCTTTATTAGCATTGCGGACTGTAAGGTAAGATGGCACTTGCAGCAACTGCTTAATCTGCTTACTAGGGTGCTTTGTTTGACTGCCTCACCATCCCAAGAAGCAACCCAAAGTTAATGATACCAGTGCACATAATGGATGCATGTGCAAAATGTATCTGCATAAAATGAAGGCCTCTGTTAAGTCTCCTTAAAATATTTAGTTACAAAAGATCATAGCAGTTTATCTAAAGAAAAATATTTGCTGCAAATATGCTATAATAAGTTTTATGTAACAAACTTATCTAGGAAAGATTTTATTTGAACGTGAAAGATATGCGATATACTTAAATTATTAGGAAGAAATCATAGAAATGGACTCCTTCAATCACTGATGAAATGTTATAAGCTCTTCTATTACTATGCTAATTAAATTATTATTGGTCTTCCATCTCAGAAGTGTAATGTGCAAAAAATTCATACCTGGGCCCAGCTGCCTTCCTCAGACTCTTTCTGTATTATCAGCAAGCAGCCATTAGTAAAGCAGGGAAAAAGTACAACAAACATAAGTCAAGAAGTAAAAGGTGATTATAATGCAAATGTTAATACTCCTAGTGCAAAGAGAAACAAACAAATTAATATGCTGATAATGCATCTGACCTATTGCCAAAGGCAAACTAGCTAAACTACAAAACTGACAGCACACCAGTGTAATAAAGGTTGAGTAGAAAACATCCTATACTGACAAACCCAGAAAATATTAAAATATAAAAAAAAAAAAATCTTCAGAGTTCTGTGAAACTTTACAAGTTCATCTCAAAGTCCCTGGATGGTTTTCAACAAAAGCAGCCATTGCAGTCAAAAATTTACCATTTTGCCTCAACACACTGGTGATTTCGAAGTTGGTGGGGTCCTTTTGAAAAGGACCCCTGTCTGGACGAGCCGCGCAGCAGCGAAACGCAACAATTTCGAAGAGCTGCAGTCGGTGGCATGCTAATGAGGTGCTGAATAGTGTAGACATAGCCTAAGTCTTAGAAACGTGAATAACTTAATCCGGTTTCCAAAGTGAGAATTCCAGCTAAACCATTTTTGTCCTGATTACACACTGTTTAAGCTTCTTCTATATTAACATTTCTTGGTGTCATCATTATCCCAAATGTCTATTTAAAGTGACACAGTGCAGGAGGCTTAGGACAAGTGCAGTACTGAAACTGTTACAGATACATTTTTAACAGACTTAGATTTCAAACTGACCGTCTTCCTATATTAAAAACTTTTCTTTCATACACAACACAATCAAATTAATGCTTCAAGAAAAGGAACTACAGCTGTACAATGACATTTCAGTTCCGCATGCAAGTTAATATAGTCTGTGATTGAAATACATGTGGCTTTTTATTTTTAGGGGACTATTATAATGCTTTTATATGGAGTTTCAATGCGAATTTTGCCTTTCCAGTTGTACATTTGAGAAACAGTCTACAGGTGCTCAGACAATTATAAACAACTACATATACTTTAGTTGTGTTCTTGGCATTAAAATAAACATCACTGTTGTTTAAATAAAATTGGAAAGACTAACCGTTTTGGCTGGAGCTGCAAGATTTTCCATTTCTTCATGGGTGACCCAAACATTGCCTGAGGGCTGTTAACATGGCCCACAGGGGAGCAGGCAGAATCCATGTTAGGTAAGCAGTGTTAAAGAAGAAAGGCAGCACCACTGTAAGTTAACAGCGTATAGCATCACAATCAGCACAACCATGTTCTTGCCTCAATCGAGCTGCAACTAAAGAGAACTTTAGACAACTTGCTTCACATCTTTCTTCACTAAGACCTGAACAGCTGATTTTTATTAACCGGAATCAGTGGATGAAACATCTTACTCCTAAGGTGGTGGGAATTCTATGAATATCATTAAAAAGGAAAGAATAATGGTTAAGGCAAGTATATCACACAGAGAGTGGACACAAGCTTTTATGTCCTAACTGACTCCTGAGATTTCTCATTCCATGACAAACTTCCAGCCCAAAAATTCTGCACGCAGAATTCCTACAGTTCTGAACGTCAATCATTCTTGAAGAATTTCTTTTAAAAATGTTCTCCTCCTCTTGCCCCATTCCACTGTTTTTAGTGAGGGTTAGATTCTGACTTGTCCCCATGTGAACAGGCTGGCTGAGCACATAAGGACAAAGGCTGAACTAAATTAACTTCCTTCTGGAGAAAGAGTGAGGACAGAGAACTTATGACTCATGATGCAGCTGCATGCCACTGATCACTCAGGGCTAAGCACAAAAAAGACAATCTACCTTAATATTTCTAGCCTGAATACGTGACATCGTGTCTACTAAACATCAATGCTTTTCCTAGCTGTGAACAGAACCAAAATGCAAATGACTGCTTTCGTTTACCCAGAATAAAGTTGCCAAAATTACAGTGCTCCTTTTGTGGGAAAATAGCTTTCTTTATGAATCAGTAGTATCCTGGCAGTGGTAACTAAGACGGTTGCTGAGTCTGGGTGTTTTTGTAGCTACAGGTTTTAAAGGTGCCTTGGCAATTGGAACAGAACCTGAGATGTTCAGGGCAACTCAGATTTCTCAATACATAAAAGCCACTTCTGCAAAAGGATAGAAAGCTGGCTTGATGGTCAGGCCCAACGAGTAGTGGTCAATGGCTCAATATCTGGATGGTGGTCTGTTTCAAGCAGAGTGCCCCAAGGCTCGGTTCTGGGGCCGGTGTTATTCAACATCTTTATTAATGACCTGGATGAGGGACTGGATTGCACCCTCAGCAAGTTTGCGGATGACACAAAACTAGGGGGAGAGGTAGATACGTTGGAGGGTAGAGAGAGAATCCAGAGGGACCTGGATAAATTGGAGGACTGGGCCAAAAGAAATCTGATGCGGTACAACAAGGAAAAGTGTAGAGTCCTGCACCTGGGGCGGAAGAATTCCAAGCATTGTTACAGGCTGGGGACTCACTGGCTCAGCAGCAGTACGATGGAAAGGGACCTAGGGGTTATGGTGGATGAAAGGCTGGATATGAGTAAACAGTGTGCCCTTGTAGCCAAGAAGGCTAACGGCATACTAGGGTGCATTAGGAGGAGCATTTTGAGCAGATCTAGAGAAGTAGTTATTCCTCTTTATTCGGCACTGGTGAGGCCACATCTGGAATAGTGTGTCCAGTTTTGGGCCCCCCTGTATAAAAAGGACGTGGATTTGCTGGAGCAGGTTCAGCGAAGGGCAACAAAAATGATTAAGGGTCTGGAGCACAAGACCTATGAGGATAGGCTGAGGGATTTGGGCTTGTTTAGTTTAGAGAAGAGAAGACTTAGAGGTGGTTTAATAGCAGCCTTCAACTTCCTGAAGGGGAGCTCTAAAAAGGAGGGTGAGAAACTGTTCTCAGTGGTGTCAGATGACAGAACAAGGAGTAATGGTCAGAAGTTGAAGAGGGAACGGTGTAGGTTAGATATCAGGAAAAACTACTTCACCAGGCAGGCGATGAAGCATTGGAATGTGTTGCACAGAGAGGTGGTGGATTCTCCATCCCTTGAGGTTTTTAAGTCCCAGCTGGACAAGGATGGCTGGGATGACTTAGTGGGGGTTGATCCTGCTTGAAGCAGGGGGCTGGACTAGATGACCTCCTGAGGTCCCTTCCAGCCCTGTGATTCTATGATTCTGTGATTCTGTGAAATGGCACAGGTTGAACCTCTCTAACCTGGAACTCCCTCATCCTGAAATGTCTGTAATCCAGTGTGATTTTAGTTAGCTGGACAACCACTTACTGTGGGTGTGGCCAAGATTCCCGTGGTCCCATAAAGTGTGTTTACAACCTCCAGTCCTGGCTGTCAGTGTTCTGTGTTGTTATTTAGCTGTAATTTACACCCAAACGTCTTCTAAGAGTCCAGTAAGCAATGGATGGGTTGGTAATGTGCTAGAGAATATTGACTTCCCGTGGTCTGGCAAATTCTCTCATTCAGCAACAGACATGCCCAAGGGTGCTTGATGAGAGAGGTTCAACTTGCACTAAGGTGTATGTTGAAAATTTACCTTTTGTGATTATGAGTTTTTTGCTACTGTCTTTAATGAGAGCAAGACTTATCCTTGAATGAGGAATAACACCAGACTAAAAGTACATATTCCATCTTCTTCGGGCCCGATTACTGAGACTAGTATTTTGAGTATGAACTCTTTAAGCAGTAGAAATTACCTCACCGGAGGAATAAGGTCCTCCTCAAAGGAAGAGTAACAGCATCTGGCCCTTAGCATTTACTGAAACAGCTGACATATTTTGATTGCTTACATACAACTCTAAAAAATGTTTAAATATTAGAGTATAGGGCTCAGATCCCACCAGGCTGGGTTTACTTTAGTAAAACTGATTGTGCAGATCAGGTGGTGCAGAACTGTATATGACATAACAACAGCACAAACTTGAGAAATGTTGCAGAAAGTCTTACAGCTACCCAATGATGCATTAGGTTGCAGCTACTGCTTGTTGAAGATATATTTCACTGTCAGATAAAATTCACCTCCTCGGATCTGTGTCTGCAATTGTTTCCTCATATTATGTTTTTATTTTGATTTCTTCATACCTACGTTTGATCTCTCATAAAGAAAAAGAACTTTAAATTTCAGGTTTGACATTTGTCCTATGTCTGATTATATACACAGTAAGAGGACACACAGGAAGGGGAAAACACAGAACACAAACCTAGATAAAAGTCTTTGCTAATTTAACGACTATTACTCAGCAAAAGATTAAAATTTATAACACAGGTTCACAACAATCACTGGATATTTGAAATATGGAAATTACCAGTTAAGAGAAGGTATAGAAATATTTAGATATTCTCACAGTTCAAACTATCTCTTCAATGAAAAATTAAGTGTAATATATTAATTTTACAGGAAAAAACCTGTTCTTGTATTTGCATCTGACTAAAATTAACATGTGCTTGAGGCTATAAAATAGCCTATTCTCTAGAAATTTTAAAACTCATTTTGCAGACTTCAAGAGGTTTGAAGCTAGGGGTTTGAATACACATCCAAATTTTTGGATGCTGACCCATACCAAAGTCTAGTGCCCAAATGGAGAAGTGAAGGTGTTAGTATTCCCATGTTCTGGCCCTCCCCACAACCACACTTTTGAATCAGCTGCCCCTTTTCTGGCAACAAAATACCATCCAATGCAGGGATATAACCACTCTGAATGCAATGTACTAGCTTTAAATTTGAGTTTTGTCCAGGGTTTTCCCATTTATTTTCCCCTTCTTTCTTTTGTTCCCAGTTTCTCTCATTTGCTTTCTCTCTTTCCCCTGCTAACTGCTTTCCTTTCTTGGCTTTCTTTCTAAACTTTTTTCCTTCAGTGTCTCCACTCCTCAGTCTTTTACCTTTCTTTCTTCTGCACACTTCCCATCTGACTAAGCTTCTCTTTCTCTGACCTCCAATATCTCTCTCCTTCACGTGATCTTCTCCTGCCTTCTATTTCTCCTCCCATCATCCATACCATTACATGGAGGAAACTCTTGTTCTCCTCCTTCTCACTACATAGTTCATACTACTTCTTACTACATACTTCTGTTGCTTCTCTCAGGGCTTGTCTCCTAAGAGACATATTACACACAAAATAACTATGCTTAAAGAACTACACAGTGGACAGACGCTGCCGTGATCAATTCATTGGACATTGATTTATCGTGTTTATGTAGACGTGATAAATCAATCTCAAAAGAGAATACAGCAGATCTAGACTGGATGATAAATGAAAAAGGTAGAAAGAGGGAATGATCTGTGGGAGGAAGGAAACAGGACAGGAAAATATCTGGTTTACTTGCAGAGAGGCTATGACTTGGAAAAAGGGGAAAATAAAATACTTGCAAAAGTACAAAAGTTTCCAAATATTAGCTGTTTATGCATAGCATGTGCAAGCATTTAGAGAACTGCCTGCCTTTCATAATGATGACTGAGGTAATTTAAAGGTTAATCAGAAGCACAATGTTAAAAAAGTGTGCTGTACTTATTACATGAAAGCAGCAGTGACCATCAAGCAAGGAAAGGCACTTCCTCTCTCGTCAGGACAATTAATACTGGTTTTGATTTGACTCACATGATGCAATTTTTACTATGGATTCTGTTACAGTGTCCAGCATGCGAAAGAAAATTAGCTGCATGTTACTCACTGTTCTAGAAGTGGGAGGAGCTGAGGGACTTGTAAGTGATACCATCTCCTGGATTGCTAGTCGGAGCTTTAAGCGATGAAGGGGGTTGCTGATTCCAATTTCTCTCTGAATCTCAGTATCAGACAGAGCAGACATAATGGCTCCACTCTTCACATTTGCTCGACAAGCAGCAACATACCATGCAGGCATTCCCAACCACAGCTGTTGAGGAAAAAGTCACCCCTTTAAAATATAAGAACTCCATTTGTGAGATTTCACATGCAATTAAGTTATTAAGCTATCTGCCATGTATACTATGGTGATGCTCAAGCATGCAAATCACCAGTGTATGAAAGGCCCTTTGATTTGCACATTCCAGCACTGCACAGGCAACTAGTGTTATCGAAAAGTTACTTTGATGTTGTGAAATGGCTTTAGAATTATGGACCTTGGGACCACCAGAGATCTTATATTAACTCTCTAGTGTTCCATCATCACAGTAGGAAAGTCAGATACATTCCTTAGGGTCTGTCTACACTTCCAGCTCCAGGAGACATCTCCAGTGTAGCTCAATGAGCACTAGTGTGCTAAACATTGAATACAGTCTTCCCAGAGCTGAGCTGATCTCAGTGTCTGCATTGTACTGCAGAGGGGTGTGACACTTCCTTTATGCCAGGGCTGGACAGCCTGCTTCTACAGGACAGAGGGCCTGGCTCCCCAGGAGGGCAGGAAGGTGGGTTCAGTGGTATTTCAGCACATGAAGTCACAGCCTCATGGGGGGCTCTGTGACCAAACCCATCACACACAGAAGACAGCAGTTTGAAAAGGAGTGTGGCCTAAGTAGTTGGAGTTTTTCACTTCTGAAGAACCTGATTCAAAATTAAATTATATGAATGGGTAAATAGGAACATGCAGGTTGTAATCAGCTCAACAGCAGCTATTTCTCTAAATCAGAAACAGTGACTCAGTGTGACACAAATAGCGTCTCTGAGAAGTATATATCCATTGGTTCAAGCAGGGAGGATGCAGATCAAGATTGAGACAGCTGATCAGCACTGGTTAAGAAGCTCACAATTCTTAAGATTTATCCAACATAAACATACACGTTATACACAAAATAACTATGCTTAAAGAACACTAAAATGACAATCCAGCAATGAAAAGTCAGGAAATGCCTTAGTTTGGCTTCCTTGTACTTAAGCATCATGAAAAGTCTTTAAATGACATGCCCCCATACTATTTGTGAGGGTTAAGATCCTATACACATCTTGTCATGTGGAAATACGAGAGACAGACACAGTGACCCAGTGGGTTTCCTAGACATTTGCTGACAGCAGAGGAATACTGTGACTTAGGAATTCAGTGCTCAATTCTGGTTTCACTAGGATAGCATTTTCCAGAGGCAATAAACCCTTTTTGCCCCCATTTCACCCAAAACAGCCTCTATCTAGGCAACTTCCATCTTGGCCTCCACCTTTTACCCACCTGCGACTGACAGTGATGCTATAGCTAATAGAAAGTAGGAAATGGAAACATTCAAACTTTCTTGTTAAACATTCTCTCCCAGAATTTGTGAGGGTAACATCAGAACAGAAGTTCTGTGAATGAGATGCATGTTTCCAAGTCCTCCTCTTAACACTTACCTCCAGCCATGCAACCACTGTGGGCCCATCCCACTGTGCAAAAGGCAGTCCCTTCCTCCGAGCTTCTTCCAGAAGTTCATGCCTAGAAGTGTATCATAAAGTGTTAGGTAGGTGGCAGTACCTGGAGCACCTCAAATGCAGTTCTGAGGCTGAAAGCAACACTAACAGCAGAATAACTCTCCTCATTCTCACCAATACACTTGTTAAAGAATTTAAGGCTAAGAAAAACCTTTTCCTTTCCTTTTTTGGACAGCCTCCTTTCTCTATGCCAAACTTCTTTCTCTTTGTGTTCTGGGACATTTTATCTTGTCATCCTGGCTGGGTCTACACTAGAAAGTTTTGTCGACAGAAAGGGCCTTCTGTCGACAAAATTCAGAGAGCGTCTACACGCTTAAAGCATTCTGTCGACAGAAGTGTAGCATAGACACTTATGTCGACATAGAGAGCTTCCTGTTGCCGGGCAGCCCTCTTTCATAAGGTGCCACAGGACTTCTTGTTATTTTTGAAGATACAGACTAACACAGCTACCTCTCTGATAACAACAAGTCCTGTGGCACCTTATAGACTAACAGATATTTTGGAGCATAAGCTTTCATGGGCAAAGACCTGCTTCATCAGATGCATGAGTGTGGTCTATAGCTGCTGGTGAGAATTTGTTTAAGGTTGGCAGGCTGTCTGTAGGCAAGGACAGGCTTGCCTCCTAAGGTCTGTGAGAGTGCAGGATCATTGTCCAGGATGGGTTGCAGATCCCTGATGATGCTTTGGAAAGGCTTTACCTGGGCGCTGTATGTGATGGCCAGTGGTGTTCTCATATTTTCCTTGTGAGGCCTGTCTTGTAGTAGGTGGCTTCTCGGCACCTGTCTGGCTCTGTCGATCTGTTTCTTCACTTCCTTAGGTGGGCATTGTCGTTTGAGGAAAGCTTGGTAAAGTTCTTGTAGATGTTTGTCTGTCTGACAGATCGGAGTAAGTACAATTGTACTTTAGTGTCTGGTTGTATACAATGGATCATGTAGTGTGCCCTGGATGGAAGCTGGAGGTGTGTAGATAAGCATAGCAGTCTGTGGGTTTTTGGTATAGAGTGGTGTTTATGTGACCATCACTTATCTGCACAGTAGTATCCAGGAAATGGATCTAAATTCTCACCAGCAACTATCGAGCACACAACACAGTAACTCTAAACCTAGAACCAATCCCAGCAACAAATCTCGCGGCAAACTCTGCTCATGTATCTACACCAGCGATATCATCACAGGACCTAACATCAACCATACCATCAGGAGCTCCTTTACCTGCACAGCTACTAATATAACATATGCCATCATGTACCAGCAATGCCCAACTGCAATTTACATGTGTCAAACAGGACAGTATCTACATAAAAGAATAAATGGACATAAATCAGACATCGGGAACAGCAACATACACAAGCCTGTAGAAGAACACTTCAGTCTCCTGGAACACACAGTAACAGATGTAAAAGTAGCAATGCTACAACAAAAAAATTTCAAAAATAAAATGGAGTGACAAATCTCTGAGCTCCAATTCATTTGCAGATTTGACTCCATCAACTAAGGATTAAACAGAGACTGGGAGTGGCTGGTCCCTTACAAAAATGCTTGTCTGTGATGGAAGTTCATACCTCCACATTCGAATCCAACAATGCGCCACATCCCCCCTGACTGATCTGACCTGTTTTTTCTCCTCTCTTGATCTATACTACTGCTAATGGGCCATTTCCACTCTGACTGAATAGACCTTGTCAGCTCCAGCCCTCCCTTTTACTGGGACCCCACTCTTTAAATATTCCTCTGAACCCACCCCCACTCATGCATCTGATGAAGTGGGTCTTTGCCCATGAAAGCTTATGCTCCAAAATATCTGTTAGCCTCTAAGGTGCTACAAGACTTCTTGTTCTCAAAGATACAGACTAACACGGCCCTGTGATAGCTCTCTGATACTTTGCAACACTGCCATTCTGGCACCAGAGGGCAGTGCATTCTGGAAGTTCTCTGTCGACAGAGAAAGTTATATGTAGATGCAATCTGTTGACAGAGGTTCTGTTGAGATTTCACTGTTGACAGTAACTTCTGTTGACAGATGCTTCTAGTGTAGACATAGCTCCTGTGATAGTGCCTAACATTAAAGGAACCATTTTTGCCTGTCAGTTTCCAGCACTTCTGCATTGCATATGGAATACACCAAATCCCAGGCATTATACAATTTTGTTTCACATCTTGACACGATTAATTTCCATAGGCACCAGCTTTGTGTAACGTTGGCTGTGTCCTGAATAGGTCCAAGTCTCACCGCCTCCTCCCCCCCAACCCCCAGTCTGCCCTATAAGTTGATACACAGCTATAGTTACAGACATAAACATAGAGAGCAATTTAAACAATGTAAAAAGGGACTGGAAACAGGAGGTGGTCAATGTTTTCTCTACACTGAACAATGTGGCAGTAGTGGTGAATGAAGGCTGTAGTTGGTGGTGAAGGCTCTGGCTGGGGCTGAGGGTCTGGAGTGGCGGGAGGTGCTCAAGGCTGGGGCAGATTGTTTGGCTGTGGGGGTGGGAGCTGCAGGTGGGGCTTGGGATGAGGGATTCAGGGTGCAGGAGGGGGCTCAGGCCTAGGGCACAGGATTAGGGTGCTCCATGGGTGAGGACTGACTTGGGGTGGGGGCAATGGGGTGGGGTTGCGGTTGAAGAGACTGGGGTGAAGGCAGGCTGCCCAGGGGTGGGGGCCAGAGGCGGATTCTGAGGGTAAGGTTAAAGGGGGCAATTGCCCAGGGGTTGGGAGATATTAAAAAGGCCCAGGGGCTCTGGCCACTGCCATGGTAGCTCTGCCTACTCTGTGGAAAAGCATCTCTTGATTGAAAGTAGCTTTTGATATCCCCCATGAAGGTTCCAGCTGTGAAGTATCAAATACCTCTGCCGCAGCCACCCCAGAAAGTGCCTGGAATACATCAAAAGTACCTTTGAATCAGGAGATACTTTGGCATTTCCCCAGAGCAGGTTTGATTGGTGCAGCACAGCTATTGAGGGCTCCCCTGGGCTGGTGATTGGGTACTTAGGCTTCCTTTGGGTGGAGGGGTTTGGGGCCCTGGATAGGGATGACTGCTGAGTGGCAGCCAGCCATGCCGAAGATGCATGCATGCTCCAGGGGAGGTGACCTGGGACAGAGCGTGGGGCTGAGGAAGAGGACTGGCTCCAAACGTTGGTGGAGCTGAGCACCTGTACTTGGAATCTTGGAGGAGCATGGGCACCATGGGCCCATATAAGTTGCCGCCTATGTTCACTGAATAAATGTGATCATTTATCAATAATACGTGACTCCTTACAAAGTTGGCCCCCATTTACAGACCCAGGTTCTGCACCTGCCAGCTCCCCTGGAATTCAAGACTGTGGAACACTTCAATCCACAGTGAGAATTTGGCTTGTGCAGCTTTTAAAACAAATAGCACAGCATCACATTTAATATAACAGCACTGAATAGCTTACAGATTGTATACTTTTCAAATGCACTAAAATACCAGGAAAATACTAGCTTTATGTTTCACGCACATTAAATAATTTGATCAAGCACACGACAAACTCCTTCTGCAGAGGAGAATGGAACAACATTACATTGCAGAGGTACAGAATTTATCATGTAGTCTTTTGAAACCTGTCTCCTATTGATCAGCCTACATGGTTCAGAGACCCTGCTCACGAACACTGGCTTGCCTTGGTAGCCCTTCAAACAGGGAAAACCTGTGGCCCAACGGTGGATAGATAAAGATGACAGAATGGCACTGCTTTTTTTAAAGCAACAAACAGACTTCCCAAATCATGAGGAGTCAGATCTTGTTACATGTGCTCCCAATGATTAACCTTAGTCTATACATTACTTCATTGTCAGCAGTGGGACCAGTCTTGCAGTTAGAGGCTGTTCAGTGTGCCAGAGTTTGAGAACTTGGCTCTAGTAGAAGAGGAGAAAGACTGATTAAGACCTGGACACTCCACTGACCACATAATCTAAGTTTGAGTGGAATCAAGCAGTCTGCAGTGAACAACACTATCCAATTATACCCAAATTAACATTGTCAGTTCTATGGGACTCTTTAATTCCTTAGATGACAAAATGAAGGTACAGTTCTTAGATACCTAAGAGTCAGAATTTATAGGTGGGTCAGTTGCTTACATGCCTAAATCCCCTCACTTATTTTGCATCCACAAAAGAGTGGCTTTTTTTTTTTTTTTTAAATCTAGCCCTACAGCTGTCTCAGTTTTCTGTATTTCTCACCAGACAACACTTTTCAATCACAGTCATCTAAGTTTCCCAAAACACACACTATCCTATGCCACAGGGAGTTTTCCAACTGGCCTTAGGAAGCTGGTTATATAAATGCTACTTGCCATCTATGTCCTCTTCCTGAATCCTAGCTGGGCCAACGAACCCAAAACTATCAATATAACTAAATCAGTTTCCTGCTTGGTGCAAAGGTTGGGGTGTATGGCTGATGGAAGTGCAGGTGTCCTACTCCAATTTCCCAGAGACGATGGAGTGGCCCCTCTCTAGCACATTGTCATTGCACAGATGCTGTCCAGTAAAGAGAATATGACATCACTCAACCACCCTCTTCCATCGTCACCATGAGCTTCCTCACTGCTCAGCAGTAGGTGATTTCTGGGGACCTATGCTGAAGGGAGCAAATTTGGGCTTGTTGGATTTCTTTTTAAACTCTTGCCTGAACTCTGGAACTGAAGACCCAGCAAAGGAGACATAATCCTGAGGCTCCACAGCCCCTTTACAATGTCGTTCCCTGAACAACTCACATCTCGAATAATGGAACATCAGAAAAATTACTGATCATGTGACGTTTCTCTCTGGTGCGATTCCTATGAACTCAGATACCATGCAGGAATCAGACTGGAAACAGGCTCTCAGTTTAGCTTTAGACAGCTACTCCCTGGACTAGTGCCAAGCATCTACCATTGCATGCCCAGTAAGACTTGTGAAAGAGGAGCTCCGGATATTGCTTACGGCTGAATAGAACAGACCAAAAACTGAATTTCTTATGCTCCTGGCTGCTGTTATCAGTGATCTCATAATAATCCTGAGGGTCTTGGGAGTTACAGCGATACAGGAATGAAAATGATTATAAATTATTTTAATTGCAATTTTAAGTGTATTCTTCAATCAAATTTTATATTCGGGTGAAATTTAACCTTTGGGCAGAGTACTAGAAGAAGGGCAAAACTTCACTTTAATGATTTGGGATCTTAAAGGGATTTTTACATATTTAATTGTTTAAAAGCTATAGATATTTAAGTGCTCTCATAGTCATCTCCTCAGTTGTGTCTACACTAGCTCCCAACTTTGAAGGGAGGATGGTAAGTAGGGAGTTGGGAGATTATTAATGAAGTGCTTAGGTGCATATGCAGCACTTCATTAAGCTAATTCTTTCCTGCAGCCACTTTGAAGTGTTAAACTTTCCCATGGGTACTTTGAAGAGCCCAGGCTACTTCAAAGTCCCTTCACTCCTCAAAAGGTCTACTTTGAAGTTGCTGTGGCACTTCATTAATAATCTCCCGACACCCTACTTACCATGCTCCCTTTGAAGTTGGGAGCTAGTGTAGACACAGCCCTCATCTTTTATGATTGTGTCTATAAATCATGAAAGGCAAATTAAGTTGAAATTACCCTTTAAAAACCTTCTGTGGTTTAAATCTATGTAGGATCATATTTTATATAATAAGAAATTATAAATTATGTCACTTAAGTTATCTACAAGGTTTGAACCTTGGATCTGCAGAACTAAAAGAACAGAACCTCTATTACTCCATCTAAAAGTTCTTGGTTGCTAAGATAGACTCGTATCCTCTTACATAAATCAGAGACTACATGAGGACAAAGATCCACACTTTGTTAGGATGTGCTATAAAAATTAATGTGTGATGCAAGTTAATTATAATTCATGTACTATTTTGGTAAAAAGTAATATCATTAATAAAATTAACATGTCTAAAACAGCAACTTTCAGAATCTTACTGTTGGTCTGCTGCAAATATTCAAAACAAATTTCCTTGGTTAGTTCAAAGTTAAGTTTAAGACAAAAATCAAAATCAAGAGGCTGGAATCAAGAATGGATGCTTTTCTACAGTATGGGCTTCGAAGGAAAGATAGTAATTAGGGTGTTGGGAGATTACTAATGAAGTGCCGCCGTGCATAGGCAGCACTTTGTTAAGCAAATTCCCCCCTGCAGGAACTTCGAAGTTTTAAACCTCGAAGTACCGGCACACGTCTAGCCTTCACCCGCCGGTACTTCCAAGTGCCAGGGCAATTTGGAAGTCCCCTTACTCCTCAAAATTTTAAACTTTTGCATGGCAGCACTTCATTAGTTGACTCCCGACACACTAATTACCATCCTTGCTTCGAAGGAAGGTGGTAGTGTAAACAAGCCCTATATGTTTGAGTTTAAACAGGGGTTAATTCTGGAAGTTGCATAGTCTTGTTTAATATAGGAGGTCACGTTAGTGGATGACTTTATAATCTCTGACTGTATTACAAGGGTTTTCATTGGAAAACACAGCAGTTTATTTTACAGTACAAACACCTTGCAAAAAGAAACAATTTTCAGATGACTATGTGGTTTTCAGTACAACAGCGTGGAAATGGCTAAAACTGTATGGAACGTTCCTACCAGCAGGGCAGTAACAGTTATAAACAGGTTCACATAAATTTAGATGCCATTTTTAGAGACAAAATATCCTCTGCACATCATCGAAGCCGTTTATGTAGCTATGAGGTTATCCAAAGTAAACCCCACACATTTTAAATGAACTGTTAGACAAGCATTAGTGATGGGGAAGAAGGGCCTGTAGCTCCAGAGAGTAGCCTACTACTTGCTCAGCAGAAAGACAGAGGCCCCTGGATACAGGAAGCTATGACTGTAGCTGCCTGCTTCCTGCCTAACTAAGCAACTGGGGGAGGAGCAGAATGTGTGCTCAGCTGCGTTATTAACACCTCTGATGGTTTCCCTCTGCTGCCACCTTCCCTTCATGCCATGTTGGTGGGAAGAAATGTAATTTTGCTCTCCCTAAACTGAAAGCAGGGAATGAGTTGGCAAATATCCCCCTCCAACTGGGCTGATGAGTCAGAGAAGTATGATGTACTGTTACACAGTCATTTCATTTGTATCTTTAAGCAGATGCAGGACTAAAAATGCCATTACTTCCTTACTTTCGTCTCTAATTTTTGGCAACCTCTGCAACCAAGATAGTGATGAAAATTCAAATTAATCAGAACTTCCTGTAAGAGGTATTTTGCAGATAATGCACTAAAAAAGTGTTTGCAAGCCCTGGAATGATTATAAAACTAATCAATATTTTTAGATATTATTGTTATTATTTAAAAATTAAAGCCTCTTTATAAAAGACACAAAACTGTAACACGGATGCAGAACTGGAAGGGACTAAATAAACCCATTATTTCCCATCTTTCCTTGTAGGTCATGTTTTCTGGACCTGTAACCCATGTCTTTTGCTCTCTTCTGGACTTTCTCAAATTTGTCCACATCTTTCCCAAAGGACATAGTACACCAGTTGAAGCTGATCAGTGCTGAGTAAAGTGGAAAAATTACTTCCTGGCTGTTTTTACACGTCACTTTCCTCCAAAAGTGGCATGCTAATGTACAGCCCAAAATATGTTAATGAGGCACAGATGCAAATTCCTGACATCTCATTAGCATAAGGTCATGTGATTTAGAGTCCAGAAGACATTCTTCCGGACTCCAAAACAACATGTAGAAGCAGGGCCCCTGGGGGTCTTCTGGAAGGAAGTCCTCCTTCTGGAGGCCCCTTCTTCCCAAAAATTTTCTTCCGGAAGATCCCTTTCACTTTCTATGCCATTATCCAAACAATTTACTGTTGCCTCATTATTATGGTATCTTTCTACTGCCCTTGGTAGTAGCAAAATTATATGCAAGTGGACAATATGGGAAGTGTGCTGCCAGGGCAGAGACAGAATGCAAGAGACCAGTGTTCACTGTGAATGGTTTGGACAACTTGAGATTCAGGACAATTGTTTTTAATTTGTGGTCCCTGGATACTTGTGGGCCCAAAGAATATATCTAAGGGGTCCATGAGAAGCATCACGACCCTAGAACAGTGGCTTTCAATCTGTAGTCACCTGACCCGCAGAGCTCCAAGACTTTTAAGACGTCCAAGAAGGGCCACACCTCAACTTGAAATTTTTAAGGGATTCACAATTGAAAAAAAAGTTGAAAATCGCTGAGGTAGGCAGTTATAACTCAAGAAGTTTTCTGTCTCCTGTAAGTTTTCGCCCGCAAGTTCAAACACTGTATCACCAGATGTTCATTGTGTAAAATAAATGAACCTTATTTAGAACAGAAAGATGAACAAGAATCCACTCACTCACTTCCTTGTAGGCAAATATAAAAATCTGGATTAAAAGCAAAATTTCTAGCTTCACCTTCTTTACAACTGTCATAAAAGTGAGGCTCACCAAACAAGATGAATGATAAATAGATGCTCAAAATAACTGATAACGAAATTCAAACACAGGAACTATATAATACAAAGTCTAAACATGATGAAACTTGCATTTCAACATACAGCTGCACACTTCCATAAAAAAATAATGTGAATAGATAGCTCCAGCTGATTTCCACGTAGAGTTCCCAGCAATACTAATTAAAATGGATCTTAATTAAAAATCATTAGCAATTGTGAGGCAAATTCATAAGGCATGTTAAAACAAGGAGTAACAATATTTTAATGGCACAATGCAAGTAGTTCTCACTTAGAAATGCTGGCTTATAGACAAAGAAGCTAACACCCATGAAATGCCATGTATAAAGGTTTTCTGCAAGTCAAAATACTATCTTGAAAAAAATGTAACAGATTCCAGTTCTGTATTTTATGAAACAGATTTCAGTTCTGCATTTTATGATTATTTAACACTGACTAATGTAAATTGGATTTTTAATTATTACATCCTTTTAGATAGAAATATTGCCCAAATTACAATAACCCTGTATACATATTTGATTCTTGTAAATTAAGACAGATAAAAGATGTTACTCAATGTGAGTGACTTGTGGATTTCAAATCAAGGTGTAAACACAATTGATTCTCTCTGAAAAAATAATATTCAAATAAAGTAAAACATGTCTGGAAAACTATTGTCTTAGATTCAATGACCTTTGAAATGAGGTAGGAGTCTTTCTACTGGATTCAGATAGCCTTGAACATATCTTACTAGCAGAAGTTTTTCTCTGTATTGGTATTTTTAGCCACTACAGATTTAGAAAGAACTGCAGGCTAACTTTCTATTGCCATATATACCTTGGACTTTTGCTAGGTTCTATATGTGTTTTGAATTCAATCCTTAAATAAAAATTTAGTTAGTTCTTCAAACTTTTGCCTTTTTGCTGAACCTGACTCTAAATAATTGAAGTAATCTTTTTTATGTAGATGCATATGAGTACTATATGTGATCTGGGATGGTGGGCAAGTTTAATTTTTCATGTCTTTGCAAAAAATTTCTAATAAAATCTAAAAGTTTTCAGGGCAATATAACTGAAATATTGAAAGAGGTAAATGTATACAATGATTTAAGCAATACATAGAAAGTTGAAATACAAAAGGCAAGGGAAGACATTATTCATTTAATATAAGCATAAGTAATAGATATGGACAATATTTTTCTGCATTGCTGTAATTACTGTATAGAAGTGCATGTTCTGCAGCCAGAAGGGCATTATTGTTTTTCTGAAAGCTATGATGAATAGCCATAAAAATACAGATCATAACTTCAAATTACAGCTACAGAGAATTGCAATTTAAAATATAATAAAAACAATAATGAACCAAACAGACTTGCCTAATAGACAACCTTGCAATCTAGTACAAAATTTACTAGATATTATTAGAAACCCGTTGAGCTTCCAGATTAATTTAACTTTATTAAATTAGGTGTTGCACTAGCATTTCGTTATATTCATTTCATGTTATACTAGCATTTTAAATTAAAATAGTAACTCCTATAGTCTACAGGTTTATTTCTCATCTTCCAATCTTAGAAAAGTCATAGTTTACACACATTTAAGATTACATGTACTCTGCCTAGAATTTTCTTTCATAAACTATATAAATAATTTGTTTCAAGAAAAACAAAAACCTGTACAGTAGTTTAAAAGGAGATGAGGATTTTAAAGCTGAAGTCAGGACAGTCAGTTAAAACAACTTTAATACTTTTAAAACAAATGAATTGTTGAAAAAGGCAAAAAAAATCCCATGAAATTATATGAGCATGAAATGAAAGTCTTGTTGTTCTATATACAGAGCACGTAGACTCAACAAGTCAATCTATTTTAAAGAAACCAAGTGGCATTATCCCCAGTGTATACTTGTAATAGTATAGGCTGTGGGATCAAGTCATGAACTGGTGAGGAAATGAGAAACATTGAGCATTCAGTTTTATAAAGTTTTAGACTACAGTAGACATTTGGTTTGGAGCTAGTTCTCTGCATAGGTTTGTTTATACAACTGAAAAAGGAAAATTAAAAAAAAGAAAAGAAAACATGGTGCTGAAAGTGAACCAATTCAGCAGCCAATGTGATATAACTTACCCAGATATGCTTTTCATGAGATGAAGAGAGATGGATGGAAAAGAAAAGCACACAAACATTAATGAATATATGTCAATTCATTAAACAAAATCATAACAGATAAAATAATAGCACAACCACAATATGGCAAATCTGACTGCAAAACAGGCCTTTCCATTAATTTATTTAAAAAAGATACTTGCCCCTATATGGATTTTGCAAACAGAAGTTATAATTAAATTGGTACCTGTTACTTATTAGAAACCTCCTAGCACAACAAACTTGAAATAAACATTAGAGCCAGAAGGTCCAACAAGACGGAACATGTTGGATACTATTCACAGACAAATGAAAGTTGTCTAAACTTTCATCATTCATTTTGTGCAACAGCATGTTATGTATGTTTTGATTAGTGTTTTCAAACACATTTATGTATGAACAATGTGGATTAAGCCTCTCATCAAATTACCAGAGGAGAATCTCCAACCAGATACAGAGAAAATACCCAGCAAAGGGTGAACCATGATGTGCTTTCGTGCCCCTTACAGTGAAAAGCTCCCAAATAAAATGGTCAGAGTCTTGCTTTTTCTGAAACTTTATAGTAAATGTCAGCATCGCTCAGGGCTGGATTCTGCCATCCTTACTCATGCTCAGTAGCATGTAACTCTGTGACTAATCTGATTGGCTTGAAACCAGTTGTCATAGTGATGCAAGCAGCTTTGCACTCTGTGTATGGTGTTACTCTATATAAGGACAGCAGCAGCTGGCCTCTTACTGAGGTTATGAAATTTTACTTCCAGTTCATAATGAGACTATGCATAAGACAGCACTGAACTGTATATTGTGACAGGATCAGGGCAGAGGGCTAAGAAAACACTTGGGGCCAATTAGGAGGCTTGTCGACTCAAGGAAGTCAAGTTAAGCAGAACAGCTGGAGCCAATAAAAATCACCAGCTGAGCCTGGTTATCAAAGTGCTTTTCCCTCTGCTGGCTCAATGGCTAGGTGAGAAGTAAAGGTGACAAGGAGCTGTGGAGAGAGTCTGAAAGGCACAAGCACAAGCAGATACCAAAGGGAAGAGCCAGAGGTAAGGAGGGTGGTGGGGACTGCTGTGGGGAACTGGCCAAGGGAATCATCACTGTCAACAGCTGAAAGTTGAGACATTGTTGGCAGCTGCTATCACAGAGTGCCAGGGCTGGATCTCAGAGTAGGGGGTGGGCCTGGGTTCCCTGCATCCTCTGTACAGCATGGGAGAAAGACTGGCTTGGTGGAGGGGTTTGTCATGTCTGAATCACTTGGAGGGGCAGCACAGACTAAAGAGCTTGGTCTTTTCACTTTTCCCTGTGCTGGCTGATGATGAGAGTAGGTCACCGAACAGCGAGCTGGTGTCTACCCTCAGAACTGCTGTGAGTCTCTGAAGCAAGTAATCTGCCAAAAGCACGGGACCCACCAAGCCAGAGGAGGAGCTTTGTCACAGTATGGTTGTAAAAGGAAAACAAAACAAACATCATGAGCAGGGGAGGGGGAAGTATCATCAGAAGGACAGTGCACCAATAACCCTTGAAACTTAAGAGTTTACTTTCCTATTGACACAAGTGTGTAAAGTTACACAAAACAAAAGGCCTGCTCATAAAACTAGTTTCTAAATGAATAACATTGCCCACTAGCCATTAAACCTGCTAAACCTGCAGACGACCCAGTAGTGAACCACATGCTGCCAACATGACTTCTAAAGGTGTGGATTGCCAAGACAGGATGCCATTAGTGGGAATATAATTCCCCAGTGCAGCACCTGTAACTTATAATTGTCATTGAGTAAAGAAAGAGAGAACCCAGGCCGCTTGCCCGAGTAGCACCTAAGCAATATTGTATTAAAAACAAAACCAAAAAAACTTACAGAGCTGAAAAGAGAGGTGCACTGTCAAACTGGTTGGCAGATGCAATGGGGAAGAAAAAGCTGGCCTGATGAAACAGGGTAGCTGGAGATGAGGTATAGACAAACACACGGTATTCAAGAGCGGGGACAGGCAAAGAAATACAATGTTTGTTTCTTGTGCGTGAGTGCCGTGGGGGTAAGGGTGGGGGGTGTGGAGAGAGAGAATGGGCAAGAGAAGGAGAAAAAAATGACAAAAGGGTGAGGTGCAGGTTTGGGGCCAGAAGACAAAAGATGGGGAGGAGGAAGAAGGCAGGTCATGGAAAATGAGAAATAAATACATACTTGTACAAACAAATGGACCCCCATTAGGTTTGGAAGTAGAGTCATGAATTGTAATATTTGGGAGTAGAGTCTCTGCATCGCTCTTCTGTGTCATGACTGACCTTAAAGGTCTAGGTGGAGATACCTAC
Organism: Carettochelys insculpta; assembly: GCF_033958435.1. Classification (NCBI taxonomy): domain Eukaryota; kingdom Metazoa; phylum Chordata; order Testudines; family Carettochelyidae; genus Carettochelys; species Carettochelys insculpta. The sequence goes on along the minus strand of NC_134137.1, from coordinate 303,147,298 downwards.
TGTGGGGGAGTGCCCAGCAGCCAAAGGAAACATAGTGAATTCCTTATGCTTCCCTTCTCTGCTCAAGTCCTTTGATTGTATCTGGGCAGGAATTAAGGTGGAGAAGCTGAAAATGCCGAGCTAGGGGAGGTTAGACCAGTGTCAGTCTCCTCTAACCTGCCCCGACCCAGAGAGAGAATAAGAGAAGATAAATTGTCTTCCTCATGGCTCCTCTATGTGCAGAAACTCTGGGTCCTTAAATTTTAGCTCTTTTATTTTCTCAAAAATCCTTTTTATCCACATTCTATTGAAAGAATACAAGGCACTTCCTAGATAGTATTTCAGCTTGTTAGAAATACTATCTAAGACTCTGGGGATATTTTCATACTGTCTTTCATCTCTATCTTACTTCTTCTCTTAGGCTCCCGTCCTATGAAGGGACTGACATGGTAGGACTTTTGAGACTGTGTGGTGTCCCACTGATTGCAAAATCAAAATGTAAGGCAAACTTGAATCTACTAGTACACACTTACAGCCAGGCAACATCCTTCAGCTGAAGGCACCAGGATGCTGCATGAATGCATGGCCCTACCCGAATAGATCAGATTGCAGGGTTCAGGACTTGTTTTGCTTTTCCTACTTACGTCTGTTTCAATGTGAGCCAAAGTAAGCTTCCTTGTACTGTATTCAGACATTTCACAAGAGGGGCCTCTGAGTCCCTCAGTTTACTTCCACAAATCCTATTATTCAAAATCAAAAGGAAACAGTTTTCCTTAGGTAGGGAGAAGGAAATTACCTACTGCTTTCACTGGAATTTGAAATAAATATAGACCTCTATTGTTGAGCATAATAATAAAATAGCCTTCAGAAGGCTCAAAGTACAAGCTGAAAAATGAATTTCTGTCATGATATTTTTGTATGCAGTGTTGTAGCTGCATTGAACCCAGGATATTAGACAAAGTGGGTGAAGTGATACCTTTGATTGGACCAACTTTGGTTAGTGAAACAGATGAACTTCTGAGTTTACACAAAGCTCTTCTTCGGATCCAAGAAAGGTATGTGGTGTGTCGCAGCTAAATGCAAGGTGAAACAGACTGTGCAGCACATGTAGTTACAGCATATTTCAGGGGACATTCAAGATGAAGTGTTCCATTAACACCTGTTGAGTCATAGTGTGGAAAAAAATCTATGTGTGTTGGGGGTGGGGGGCTATAGACTGTTGTAATAAGCATTAAATCAAGCATCTCTTTTTAGTCCATGACTTTTAGGGTGTCTGCACTACCAAGTTTTGTGGAAAAAACTTATGTCGACACCCAAAAGTAGACAAAACAAAAACACCAGAGGGTTTTCACATGAACTTGCTCTGTTGACAGACAATGTCAACATTGATGACACTATCCTCAACATAGTGAGTAATGCACTGTGGCTAGGTACCCCACAATGCGGTGTTGTAGGAAGGCAGAGCTGATCCCTGTGCATATGGGGATTTCCTCTGAGTTTTCCCACAGCCTCCTCAGCTGTTGGGAGCAGCATCATGAGTAGCTCAGTGAGCTCTCCATGCTGAGGAATGTCAAAGCAGCACAGCAATCAGTCCTCCTCTCGCCACAGCAGCACTCTCCCTGCTGTTACGATCTTAGCGCAGAGCAGAAGAGGAGCAGTCCAATGACTTGTTCATTGTTTTTTCCCCAAATGGAACAGCTCATTCAGTTGTCAGATTCTTCGTGGAGCTTTGAAAGGGGAGGGGCCCAGGCCTGGAAGGCAGCAGAGATAAAAGACTGAGCACAGACATTAGGGCAGTATCGGGGGACACTGGCAGAAGCCAGTTCTGTTGACAGACCAGACAGCAGAGTCTACACTGGCTCTCTGTCAACAATAAAGGCCGGGCAAAAGAAAAATGTCTTTCCTAGTGGTGAGAGTTTGGCATCGAAGCTGGGTGTTTCGCCAAACAAAAGTTGCATTGCACTGTGAATGCTGTTTTGTCACAAAAGGGCAGTTTTTGGCGATGAAACAATTGTAGTGTAGACACACCCTTAGTATCTAGGGAAGTTATAGTTTAAGCTCCCAGGGTTCTCTTTTGAAGGTTTTATGCAGGTTTCCTTTGAGGGTGACATCTGGCAGGTCACATATAGAGCGATTCTTTTGTGACAATTCTCAGAGGGGTAGCTATGTTAGTCTGTATCTGCAAATACAAGGAATCCTGTGGCACCTTAAAGACTAACAGATTTATTGGGCTCCATTTTGGAGCACTTGGAAGAGGGGAAAGTGACCAAGAGTAGTCAACATGGATTCACCAAGGGCAAGTCATGCCTGACCAATCTGATTAGCTTCTATGATGAGGTAACTAGCTCTGTGGACATGGGGGAGTCAATGGATGTTATATATCTTGACTTTAGCAAAGCTTTTGATACAGTCTCCTACAACATCCTTGACCATAAGTTAAGGAAGTATGGATTGGATACATGGACTGTAAGATGGATAGAAAGCTGGCTACATGGATGGGCCCAATGGATAGTGGTAAATGTCTCAATGTCTGGTTGGCAGTCAGTTTCCAATGGTGTCAAGTATCAGAGGGGTAGCCGTGTTAGTCTGGATCTGCAAAAGCCGTGAGGGGTCCTGTGGCACCTTGTAGACTAACAGAAATGTATGAGTGTAAGCTTTCGTGGGCAAAGACCCACTTTGTCAGATGTAGGTCACCTGCATCTGGCGAAGTGGCTCTTTGCCCACGAAAGCTTATGCTCACACATTTCTGTTAGTCTACAAGGTGCCACAGGACCCCTCACTGCTTTTGCAGTTTCCAAGGGAGTGCCCCCAAAGATCGGTTCTAGGGCCAGTACTGGCACCATTTAGAGTTGGCTTGTCTTTGTGGGGAATTAGCTTCTGATGAGGAGTTTAGCAAGGTTGGGGGACTGACTGAAGACCAGAAAAAAGGGTTCAGGAAAGACTTCTTTCAGGATGTGGTCCCCCTTGGACATGGGTCCAAGGCTGAAGAAGTGGGTCAGTCCCACAAAAGCTCATCAACTAATAAATTATTTTGTTGTTCATTAAAGTGCTACAGGACTGCTTGTTTGTTTTGTGAGCTACCTCTCTGTGACTACTGGACATGGGTTGTAACTATTTGATGATAATGCCATATGGGTTCCAGTATGGGATTGCAGGTGACAACCAGAGGGGTTCAGTCAGAGATGAGATAAATGAAGTTATGATGTTTATCCCCTACCAAATCAGGAGCTTGTACATTTAATATAGTCCAATTTCATGCAAAGCTGAGATCTTATCATTACCTTTTGGAGACTATTTAGGAGTATAATAGGTTTTTTATTTGATGGACATGCAACAAGTGATTAAAGAAGAATTATTTACTCTTTCACATAACACATAAACTAGGGGGCAGCAAATAAAATTAAAACATAGGAGGCATAAAACACACAATAAGAAGTATTTCTTCACAACACACAGTCAACCTGTGTAACTCCTTGCCAGAAGCCCAAGACTAGAGCAAGGTTCAAAAAAGAGCTGGATAAATTCTTAGAGGATAGATCCATCAATGGGCAGGAATGGTGTCCCTGGCTACATCTACACTAGCCCCAAACTTCGAAATGGCCATGCAAATGGCCATTTCAAAGTTTACTAATGAAGCGCTGAAATACATATTCAGCTCCTCATTAGCATGCGGGCTGCCGCAGCACTTTGAAATTGATCCGGTTCGCCGCCGTGCAGCTCGTCCCGACGGGGCTCCTTTTCGAAAGGACCCCGCCTACTTCGAAGTCCCCTTATTCCTATAAGCAGATGGGAATAAGGGGACTTCGAAGTAGGCGGGGTCCTTTCGAAAAGGAGCCCCGTCGGGATGAGCCGCATGGCGGCAAGCAGTGTCAATTTCAAAGTGTCACGGCCGCCCACATGCTAATGAGGCGCTGAATATGTATTTCAGCGCTTCATTAGTAAACTTTGAAATGGCCATTTCGAAGTTTGGGGCTAGTGTAGACACGGCCCCTAAGTGTCTCTAGTCTCTGTTTGTCAGAAGCTGGGAATGGGCAACAGGGGATGGATCACTTGATGATTACCTGTTCTGTTAATTTTGGTTGGGGCATCTGGTATTGCTCACTCTTGGAAGCAGGACACTGGTTGCATGGGCCTTTGATCTGACGCAGTATGGCTTTATTGTCTACACAAGCACTAACATTTCCTTGGCTTAGTTTCACCCCATAACTCTCAGTTGAAGTCCACCAGTATTACCCTCATCCAGTCAAGTTCAAATCTGACCCAATGACCTTTTCATGGTGGCCTTCAAAATGAAGAATTTAAGAGAACACATATGGGGAGGATTGAGCATTTAGAAGCAGAGAGGAGGAGGGATAGATCTTGTATGAGGTTGTCAGCACAATTGAGCTGGAAACCCATTGCTATCAACAACGAGACTGCTTAGAGATGCAGGGAAGTGGACGCACTCAAGTGGAGGACGGAACCCCCAAAGAACCAACCGTCCTCCACTCCCACCATGCTGTGAGAGTACTCAGCTGAGACAGGCAAATCTGGCATGCATTGCTACTGAGAGGGGAGAAACTCTGGCAGGCTCTGGAGCACTGAGACCATTTCATAGTTTGGGGGGTAATGCCCTTGAAGCCCCCATTTCTATGCAAGGCTGATATCACCAACTCTCATTGCACTCAACTTTCTGCCACCTGGGGCTTTGTACTCTGGGCAGCTGCTCTGCTCATCCTGCTCTGGTTATGGCCTGGCACCCCTGGAAATTAAAAAAAATCCATGGCTATTGTATCCTGGCTGCCTCAGGCTCCCAGGCTCACAGACTCAGGCAAAGGGACTGTTTAATTGTGGTGTAGACATTCAGGCTGGCAGTGGTGGAAACTATTGTGGCATCTCCCTACTGGCAATAGCAGGGAAAATCTTGGCTCAAATCCTCACAAACCAACTCCTGCCATTCAAAGAAGACACTCTCCAAGAATCTCAGCGTGGCTTGCGACCATTCTAAGGAACAGTGGACATGATCTTCACTGCCTGGCAACTGCAAAAAAAAATGCTGTGAACACAACCTAGCCTAATATATGAATTTCAGGGACTGACCAAAGCATTCGACTCAGACAATCATAGCGCCCTGTGGACCATCCTCTCAAAGATCAGCTGCCCCCAAAAGTTCATTAGCATTTTAAGGCTGCTTCATGACAACATGATTACCACAGTATTGAACAACAACAGATCCCAAAGCAACCCCTTTGAGGTCAAAAAAGAAGTCAGCAAGGCTACATCATTGCCCCATCACTGTTATGCATCTTCATAGCCATGACCCTTCACCTTATTGACAGTGAACTTCCAGAGGGTGTGAAGATTGTCTGTAGAATGAATGGGAAGCTTTTCAATCTCAGGAGGCTGAAGGCTAAAAGCAAGACCTCCACAACCTCGATCATGGAGCTCCAGTATGTGGATGACAATATGGTTGTTGCTTTCTCTCCTACAACCCTTTGGACCATTTAAAAATGCCTTTATTGAAACATACGAGATTCTCAGCCTCATGCTGAACATCAAAAAGACCAAGGTGCTCCACTAACCTTCACCAATGGGACAATCCCATGCACCTGCTATTGATGTCCATGGAGAACTGCTGGAAAATGTGTAGCATACCTGGGAAGTCATCTTTCCACAAAAGTCGACACTGATGCAAAAAGCCAGCATCATCTGAGCTGTTCAAGCTCTACGTTTGCTCGCCTGAGACAAAGGGTCTTCGAGAACTGGGACATCTGTCCAAAGACAAAGTTCCTTCTATACCATGCAGTGGTTGTTCCAATGCTATTATATGCATGTGAAACCCGGACAACATACAAACATCATTTGAAGGCGCTTGAACAATATTATCAATGCTGCCTCAGGAGATTCCTAAATACCTCTTGGGTGGATAGGTGCATGAACACTAGGATCCTGGAAGAGTCAAACATGACCAGCACTGAAGCCATTATCATTCATCAACAACTTTGTTGGACTGATCACATGGTTTGGATGTCTGAGCAGTGCCTCCCAAAACAGATTCTGTTTTCCGAATTGGAGGAAGGACAGAAGAGTGAGGGCCAGCAGAAGTGATATAGGAACATGCTGAAGGCACAGAGGAAAAAGTGCAGCATCGGTGTCAATACTTGGGAGAACCTTGCCTAAGAGTGTCCCAAGTGGGGAATAGTAACCCATGAGGTGGTGGCACAATTTGAGAGGTCCCACCACAGTGCAGATGAGGAGAGGTGGAGAACAAGAAAAGAGCGTTAAAAACTGTCCCCCACTCCTCCAATAGCTACTAACACCTGTTTCTTCTGTGATAAGATCTTTGGCTCCACAATTGGGCTGATCAGCCATCAACAGACTCACAAATAGGAGGGTGACATGACAACGTCCTACTCATTACCGAGTAATCACCAAGAAGAAGAAGGAGGAGGAGTCCAAGCTGTTGGATCCTGTGAGATAAACTTAATGTCTATATCACAATTAAAAAGACACTTAGCCCTAGCCTCAGGATTCTGCATCAGCTAGCTTTTAACTACAGTGTAGACATCCCCCTACCACATTTCCAAGACCAAAGAAGAGCTCCGTGTAAACTTAATGCCGTGTCCTTGTAACCAATAGAAGTTGGTCCAAAAAAGAGATTACTTCACCTACCTTCTCTTTAATATCATTACATTTATAAGTAAACAATATTTTAAAGAAAGCAGTTACTAATTTTGGTACAGTAAAGTGAAAGTCCTCCCTTATATCTAATTTAGGAGCATTCCATATTAATAAAATAAAGGGAAAATATCGGTAGAGCTCTTTATTGGCTGTTTCAAGAGATGCTTCAATAAACGGAGGAAAAATATGTTTTGCAATACAATTAACTTAAAAGAAAAAACTTACTTATTATTTACATGGAACAAAAATTAGGCCCTGATCCTGGAAAGTGAACAGAATGAGTTCATGAACGCAAAGCTGCAGGAGGTACTGAATTAATCTTTTCTATGCAAAAAAGCATGTGTGCGCAGGGAGGGTGTGCCTTGTGTGCTCTTATATGAAATGAAACAGCATGTATGCAGAAACAAAGAAAATAAATTAAATGAAGGACTATTGAAAATAATAAGGCATGAGATGATTATTCTTAAGAACTAATATGCCACAAAATGCACACTATCAGGATAATGAGTTTTTATAAACATTACAAATCTGAGAATATTTAGATGTATGGCAATTACAAAGACCTTAATTGATGCAATTTTGAATCATTTTTTAAAATGCCTGTAATTTACAATATCATTAAGAATAGCACTTGCATACTAGAGTGAGCAAAGAGATTTTTTCTAGTCAAGAACTTACTAAACCAAATTCTAATTAAAAAACCCCATTAAAGTTACAAGAGTTGTATATGTATACCACTGAGAGCATCAGATCATCTCTTCTGACCTCTTGTGTATAACAGACAATTAATTTTCACCAAATTACTTCTGTTTTGAGTCCAATAGCTCGTGTTTGACTAAAACTCAATGTCGAGACAGGCACCCACCCAGTCTTCATCTGATGACATCAAGAAATGGACAATTCACCACTTCACTTGGCAGTTTGTTTCCATGGTTAGTTACTGTTTCTGGTAATATTTTTTGCTTTAATTCTAATTTGAATTAGTCTGGTTTTAGCTTCTAGCTATTTGCTCTTGGTATGCCTTTCTCCACCACATTAACAAGACCTTTCATATCCAGTATCTTCTCCTTACCATGATACTTGAACACGGTAATCAGCTTACTTCTCAGTCTTATTTTTGAGAAGCTAAACAGACTGAGCTCTTTACATGTCTCACTGTAAGACAGTTTTTCCAGATCTGAAATCATTTATGTGGCTCTTTTCTATGTTCACTCCCAATCTTTCAACAAAATTAAACAAGAGGCAGTCAGCAAAAGGGCACCATTAAGACTGTAACTAGGCCACGATCTTTTTTTATTTGCTCTAAATAAAGAAAAATTAAGCTAAATAACAAAAGTCTCCATTCTGTTTAACATGGGAATGGTTTGTCTTGATATGTGAATTTCTGTAATAAATTATGATTAGTTTGTGCCTAGACTCAACTGAGCTGCAGTACTTCCAGATTAAAGGCTAAAATATTATTAGAGAAATAATTAAGATTTATGAACAGATGCAGGGTATCTGGTTAAAAAAAAAACCCACACAGGTTCTCTGAATATAGGGATCTTGTAGAGTGGGCCAATTAGTCATTGCTCTTGCAATGATTTATGCATATGTATGAACATACACATAAGTCTCTGTCTAGTCAAGGCTTTTTTCTTTAAAAGCAGACATTTGCATTTTGCAAATACAAGCCCTAATTGTAATTTGTATAATTAACTAAAACAAAGGTTCCAAAAGCACATCCATAGTATGGCATATTTTCTAATTCTGCTCCCCTTGGTATACAAGTATGAAATGTAACGTTCATACCTATTTTTGCAGACATGGAGGGTAGAGTGATGATTTAGATCACTGTTTTGAAAAACAGTTAGAAATGTCAGAATGAGCATACTGCTATTCAGATTCAAGCCAAACAAAAACAGAGGAAAAGTTAAAGCTGTCAGCACTGACCTTGACTCATCCTCATGTTCCTAGATTAAGGACTGGGACAGTACAACAAAGTATAGTAAGGGCGAACTGATCATTGTGAGGACACCCCTGCCTGAAGAAAACATTGTGGCTTCCATCCTAAGACTACCATTGACAAATGCCAGCAGAGAACACAAGAAAACCGTTGTCTTCCATGATGGAATCCTATCAGTACACTCTGTGATTTAAACAGGCAACTCTAGTAATGTGGGGAGTAACTCAACTTCAGGATCTGCTGAAGGAGTACCAGATGTGACTGTTTCAATATATGACAGCAGTGCTTATGAGATGATAGCCACCTTAGTGTGGAGGATCAGCCTACTTAAACCCTGTCTTATGCTAGCCCCATACACAGGGACAAATTAAGTGACCCTTTATGCACTAGAGAATGTAGATAAGTTGGACGTCTAGTGTTCATAGGTACTGATTTTTGGTTTTGCTAATTGGTATCCCATTCTTCCCTCTCTCCTGAGACCCTACCTCCACACAACTCCTTAAGAGCCACCTACACTTTACCTCCTCCTGACCCCACTCTGCCCCCTCCCCCAGGTTCCTTCCCCTAAGCTGAGAAGTTTTCTGCCCACCTATCTCTAGTCCCAACCCCACGCAGCTGGCCAAGCCCAGAGAGCTGTACTTTATGTTGTTTAGGGTTTCATCTTTTTTCCTTTTAAGTATCTCCACGAGAGGCCAAAACACAGTATGATCCTACAGCATGTTATTAATAAACATCCTACCATCAATCAGCCTTGACTACTCCACGTGCGAAATACATTTCCTGGACACCACAGTACAAATCACTGATGGCCACATTGACACCACCCTCCACCAGAAACCCACTGACTGCTACACTTACCTGCATGCCTCCAGCTTCCATCCAGCTAACAGCATAAGATCCATCATTTACAGTCAAGCCCTTAGATACAATTGCATATGCTCTGAGCCTACTGACAGAGACCGAAAACTACAAGACCTCTACCAAGCATTTATATAACTGAATTACCCACCAGGAGAAGTAAAAGAAACAAATTGACAGGGCCAGACAAATATCCGGAAACCAGCTACTTGAAGATAGGCCCAAGAAGATCAACAACAGAACACCTATCATCACCTATAGCCATCAAATCAAACCCCTGCAATGCATCATTAAAAACATACAACATGTTCTGGATCAGGATGCTGCACTCCAGAAGGCTCTAGGTGACAGGCCTGTACCTTTCCTATAGACAACCTAAGAAAGATTCTCACCAGCAATCACAACCTACACCACAGTGATACAAATCCTGGAACTTTTCCTTGCAATAAATCCCACTGCCAACTTTGTCCACATATTTATTCAGGGGATACCACCACTGGACCTACCCATGTTAATTACAAGATCAAAGGCACATTCTCGTGCACTTTCAGAAACATTAAATATGCTATTATGTGCCAACAATGCCCTTTACACTATGTACATTGGACAGCCTAAGCAAAACCTTCACCAAAGAACAAATGGACATAGAGCAGACATGAAGAAACTCAATACACATAAGCCTGTCAGTGAACACTTGAATTTAGTGGGCCAGTCTGTTAAAGACTTGAGAATATGTGTCCTGCAACACAGATAATTTAACAACCGATTAGAGTGTGTGATTTCTGAGTTAGAGTACATATTCTAACTTGACATATTAACACATGGTATGAACACAGACATCAACTACCTCACACGTTACAAAGACTACTTCCCTTCCTTTGATGCTCATAATTATCTCAGACAGGACAATTAACATCCTCCCTACCTGTCACCCCTTTCCTTCTATCCTATTTGATTTGTCAGTTTTTATTGCATTTTTTTTCCTTTTGGTCTTCTGTATTTATATATGTCAGTCTGTATTGGAAATGAAACTGATCTGAAGAAGTGGGTCTGTCCCATGAAAGCTCATCACCGAATAAATCATTTTGTTAGTCTTTAAAGTGCTACATTTCTGCTGCTTTCCTTTTAAAATAATTCATAATATTCTGCTTGCTTTTTTGCCTGCTTCTGCATATTGAGTGGATATTTTCAGAAAATAAATACGTACTGAAAAGCACTGTTTTAATGAAGTTCAAAGATCATGCACTGTGGTAATTTGGGAAACATGCCTGTATCCAAATATGAATTCCTATTTTATAGCATTTACTGGTAACCTTCAGAGTAGATTTAACATCCATTTTTGCATAAGCAAGCAGGCTGTGCCTGGAAACTGAATCATGGTCACCAGTAAGTCATCAACATGCATGATTGCCCTGGAGTTAAGAGGAGATCTTACAACACTTTGCTAGCAATCCTGTACTGGGTTGTAGGATGGATAGAAATGCTGATGTGGGGTTTTCCCACAAAAGTTTATGCCCACAAAAATCTGTTAGTCTTTAAGGAGCCACAGGACTCCTTATTGTTTTTCAGATTCAGACTAATACAGCTGTGCCTCTGATACATGCACAGATGTAATAAACTTACACTTCTGTAAGGTGGTTGACTCAAAACTGCAACATATTTTCATTAAAATAACACTATACAACATTAATAAAGCACACACTTATGCAGAATAAAAACTGCCTGGCAGATGTCAAAAAATAATCATTAATGGAGAATCGTCTAGTGTTTCTAGTAAGGTTCCACAGGGACAAGTTCTGCTATTCATCATTTTCATTCAGTATCTGGAAGTAAAAATGAAATCACCACTAATAAAACTGGCAGAGGACAAAAATTCTTGGAGTGTAAAATGATACAGCTCTTTTGAGTGACTTACTAATCTGAATTTATTCAAATAAAAGGCATTTTAATGCAGCTAAGTCTGCAGGTTAGTAATAATAAACACTGGCCACACTGATAGAACAAAGGACATATACCGGAAAGCAGTGACTCTGGAAAGAATTTAGGAGTTATAATGGGTAAGCAACTTAACAGGAGCACCTAGTGGCAAAAATGGAAGATGTGATCTTGGGATGTATAACAGATGTGATTATTGGACTTTGGAGGTGTATTGTTCTGGCATCCATATTTTAGAAAATATGTTTTAAAACTGGAAAGGATGTAGAAAAGAGCCACAGAAATAATTCCATGGTATGACAAAATGCCTTACAGTGAAAGACTTGAATTTCTTTCTTTGTTTAATTTATCAAAAAACAAAAACCAAATAAAACCCCAACAACCAACTAACCACATATCATGCCTCCCAAGGCTGATAGATGATTGGTAACAGTGTACCTTCACAAAGAAAATACACCAGGTACAAAGGAGCTCCTTCATCTATCAGAAAAAGGTGTGCTAAGAACCAATGGCTAGAACCTAAGCCAGAAAAATTCAAATTAGAAATTAATCCCATATTTTTACCAGTGAAGATGCTAACCATTGCAACAAACTACTAATGAAGTCATGGATTCTCCATTTCTTGATGCCTTCAAATCAAGATAGGATGCCTCTATGGAAACATATGCTTTAGCGAAACACAAATTATTTGACTCTGTACTGAGTTACAGGGTTAATTAATGGTGAATGGTTACCACGATTTCAGAATTGGGGTATGTGTATACTTGGCAGCTTTTAGTGAGTAACACGGCTGTGTCAACACAGACTTGTCACTAAAAAAGAACAGCGTGTTTGAATAGTTTGTTGGCTCTTTTGTTGACAGAATACTTCCATCCCCAGTGAGGGGGTTTCACTTTACCGACAGCACAGTGCTACTGCCAACAAAACAGTGTTTGCACCTTAACTTGCCATGGCAAAAATTCTGTTGCTCATGGCTATTTTTAAGCACCCATGAACAACAAATGTTTTGTCGCTCAAGTGTAAATGTAAACTTACCTTAGATGATCTAATGAACACTTCTGGTATTACGTGCTACTAGATTCCAAATGAACAAATGTGTCAACTACTAGGACACCCAGTGTCTGTTCAATTATACTGCTAGATATACTCTTTAAAGGCAGCAACTGATTGGCTATGCTTGCCTTCAACAGCTCTGCTGTAAGCACACTGTCTAGGAGAAAGAAAGAAGTCTGAAAGAGACAAGCGTTAGCAAGTTTTCTGTCTGATAAATTGAGGTGGGTTATCAGGATTAGTTTATATTAATAGCACACAATGCAATTCTTTAGACAACAGTTCAGCATTATTTATCTTCTCTATGCCATAAATCAGACAACATGTAAGAAGGTACAGTCTTAAGAAAACCAGGGATATGCCAGAGATGATATTTTCATCCTCTGGATAAGTGACCTAAGCGCCTACCACTCATTCATCAAATTCTGTCTAAAAAACCCAGCACCCACATCAGCTTCATGGATACCACAATTAGCTTACAAATGGAACCATAGAAAAAACTATATATGAGAAACACCAACAATCACGAAACCTACTTCTACAACTCAGATACCACAGAGTTTGCTCTTCAAAGTAAATCTGTAATCTATATCTAAAAACACTTAAAAGTACCTTCACGAAACTAGGATGCTCCATCAAAGAGGTAGATTGCATCATGAAAAAGGACATTCAGATATACTGGGAACCCCACTTCAGTACAGGACAAAAGAAAAACAACTGAAATCCGTGATCACACATCTCTAATTGTCTCAAACTATCCCATGACGGAATGTATGCAGGGCATCATCAAACAATTACAACCCATATTTGGTGGGGACTACATCCTGAAAGTAGCATTTCCTGAACCTCCACTTCTGGCTTTCATACAACCTCCCCCTCCTCTCCGACCTCAACAAGCTCATCATGAGAGGCAAGCTCTCCACAGATCAGGGCTTGCCAACTCAAAACAGCTTCAGGCCCCATCAAAACAACAGATGCAAAATCTGTGCACAGATTTCCACTGTTACGATGATCCCCATGACACACCTTTCAAGATTCATGGGTCCTACACACGCTTATCACAATATATGGTGTACCTGATCCAGTGCCTCAAAGGTCCCAGTAACAATGTTATCTGTATGTATGAAATCAGATCATCTTGAATGAACTCACAGAGAAAAAGTATAAGCAACAAAAATGCCATCACTTGTGGGCTAATATTTCTCTTAAAATGATCACTCCATAGCTGAACTTTTAATACTTGTCCTCAAAACAAAACATACAATATGGTTTCAAAAGGCAAGCCTGGAAACTTAAATTCATAACTCTGACAGGTAACTAATTGGGGTACTGCTTTTACAGCTCATTAAAACAATCTGCAACACACCTCACTAACTGCTGCCCTTAATTGCCCACCTCAAATCCTTTATGTATAACCATCTCACCCACAACTTCCCACTTCACTTAAATTCCCAGTCACCACCTACGTTATCTATTCTGCTCAACAATATGTCCCAAATCATATTTAGTCCATACACACTGCTTCCTTCCCTGGACCTGAAGAAGATGTCTGGTTAGCTCAAAAGTTTGTACATTCTGCCAACGGAAGTTGGTCCAATAAAATATATTTTCCTTACCTATCTTCTTTCTCTCTCATCCTGGGACCAGCATGCCTAGGATAACTCTGCAAACAAATCTTATACAATGTAAGAATAAATCTATTTCTTTATTCTTACTCAAAAAAACAATGAGAAGTCCTGTGGCACCTTATAGACTAAGAGTTATTTTTGAGCATTAGCTTTTTGTGATGTTGCATCTGACAAAGTGGGTCTTTGCCCACAAAAGCTTATGATCCAAAATATCTCTCCGTCTATAAGGTGCCACAGGACTTCTCATTGTTTTTGCGGATACAGATTAACATAGCTACCCCTCTGATTATTAACCAAGTTTCTTTTAGATAATAATAGTTTCTAGTTCTATAGTACCTTTCATCACAAATTTGCAAAGCTCTCTACAGAAATTTATTAATCCCTATAACACATATTTAAGGTTATAATTAGATGTCAGAGCTCAATTTGCAAAAACATGACACAATAAGAATAAACCCAGAAAAGTCTTGAAGTTCACTTTCACGATCTGAATACTAGACCACATTTAAGATATGAAAAATAAAACCCTAAAATACACAAATTAAAGTATATATCTAATAATTATTATATCCCCATGTGCCTTTTGTGGTCACGCTTCACTGAAAACATACATAACTGTGAATGTGCAGAGGATTCACCTAATTAATGGCTGTATTATTAGATAAATTGTAAAATTATGATGGGATCAAAATAAAAAATTCTGAAGAACTAGTTTCCTATCTCTTTTGAAGTGCTATGGCCAGGATTCTTAGCTAACGAGTAACTACAACAACCAAACTCCTAGCATGAAAATTGGCTCTTTTGGGAGGTCTACAGAAGTCTTGCCTAACATTGAGTAAGGCTGTACATTTCATTTAATAGTGTGTAAGTAGTTAATTAAACTACATTGGAGTATATGATTAGTAGCCAAATAGCATCCTCAAAGCAGGAAGTAGGCAAACCTTAAAACACAATAATATGTTTACTATAGTATAATGATCAGAACAGGACTTAATATCCATTTGATAAGTGTAGTACTCTCTCAGGAAACTTAGAATAAGATATATGGTTCTACAATTTGTTTTGCATATGTCAGGGATAGACAGCTAAAATAGGACAATGTAAATTAATTAGAAATAAAATCCAGAATGTAAAATTTTAAGACATTTCCACCCTAGGAAAGTATTTTTCTTAGCCTCTCCTGAAATACTGTGGCTCAAATTTAGAATTTTAAAAATAATTACCATTATTTCATAACTAACAATTATTGTATCAAATTTATGGTCACATTTTGGCTACTTGTAACTGTGCTGCAACAGCAAGGAGAAAACATATGTTCCTACCCTAAGACTACACTCCTGCCACCTGAATTGAAGAAGCAGTATCTGAGCTGTAAGTGGTGTATTGGTAGAAGTTAAGAAAGAGCAGATCTGATGTTACCCAGTAGAAGGTTGTGGTACATATTCTTCTTCATTAAAGTTACATGTTCATTAAAGCACTGTATTACCATTTTTGAAACAGAAACTGGAGCATAGATAGTTTAGGTGATTTGTATAAGGGCGTAAAGCAAGTTTGTAACAAACACAACACATAATACAGATCTCCAACCTTCCAGTATTACATGGTAATTACTAGATAATGTCCTTTGCCATTTTCTCATGTCTGTCCTTCCAGATAAGGGGCAGGGATCACTACAAAGCTATGTAAGGTGTTTCTTCCTTTCAGACTCTGAGCTTCCTTTCTTTGCAGTGTTCACCGGCCCCATTAAATAGAAGCAAGGAATCAAGACAAGGGCTTGAACTATAAATAAGGGCTTATCAGTATCTCTCTATCATTAATGTGAGACACACATCATGTATATTGCCAAAATTGGTACTTCTCTCTCAGCAGCTAAGGGCTCTCTCCATTTATACAAGGAAGGGGATATGCATCAGTACATGGGGGAAGGAAAAGAGTCTGACATACTGAGACAAACTTTCCTGCATAAAGCTTTTAAAATGCAGCATTGGGCTGTTTTATGTTGTAATACACTTCAAAGTCCTGGATACATTAAATGTCTTCATCTTTCTATAGTGGATCTGGTAATATGTGAATTCTATACCATCCATTTCACAGGTCCCTATCCCAGTAAAGTCATAGAATACATTCCCTAAATACCATTATTTACAGTCTTAGAATTCTTGTATTAGTCTTAGACAATTATATATTTAATGAATTAAGGACTTCTGTGGAAGGACCAACACAGAGCACATCCAAACTTTTCTCTAGAAGTACCATAGAGATATTCTGAATAGTGCTTTTAACCATTTAGAAATGAAAAGCTATAAATACTGACCACATTTAAAGGTTTGAAGTGATGGAACAAAGGTCTTCAGGACACAGATATATAAACATATGATTAAGCTTAAGTATGTACAATTGCCATTTGTATATTACAATATCTTGACTTATCTGGAAGTATTATCCTGAAGCTATATTCTAAGCAGATGAGGCATAATAACAAAAAGATTCCTAAATAAAGCCATGTCAACAGATGATTTGGTTATGCCTACTCCACATGCAAGCAAGCACAGACAAAGGAGAAGAGAAAACTTTGAAAAGTTAACAGCATGCAAAAGTCTGGTTTTGGAAGATTAGACTAAGAGTTCTGGGAATTGATTATTCTGTATATTCTCTTATGTATCTAAATCCAAGATTTTACATATTGTATTTGTGAGAGGCAATTAACTTGTAAAGCTATATTTTTGGTGTTGTTCATTGTACATAGATTAAAACTTCTAAATTTTGTTAGTAAATATTAACTTAACAGAATAAGAGTAGTGACATATTTTGAAAGATTTTTGTGAGAACTGTGGTGGCCTTTACATCCTCAACATTTGTCGCTTAATACTGGTTACAATATAGTGATATTTTCTATTCTTGGTATTGGAAGATAAATGAGTGGGATAGTGAATGTTGAATTTCTAATGGTTTTCAATATGGTATGTTCCCAGTGATGGCTTCAACAGCTCTTACAAAGTTTTGCAGAATAAAGGATAAATAATATATAACTGAATGAAGATCAATAATTGATTAGAGAGAAAACTTCCAGATGCAGAGGAAAGATTGTTTTGGTGTAGTGCGGTTAAAAACATTATCCTGAGTGTGGTGATTAAGTCTCTGCTCTATTGGAAGAAGATGCAGAAAGAATGTGACTTTAGCCTTAATCACACTCACACACACACTTAAAATTAGGACCAGTTTAAGCTGCACACTCATAGTTGTACTTTAACAGAGAGAAGTATTTTCCTTATAACTGCACATAGTACAAAGTAAGTGGTTAAAATACACACTGCTCATAAATCCACTTATAAAAGCTGAAGAACTTGCTTAGATTTTCCTCATTAGAGGGGCAGAACACTATGCAAAGTATCCATCAAACAATGTAAAAGATCACCAAAGACATATACATAAGCACACTGTAAATACAAGAGATAAAAATGTTCTTCAAAAGCAAAATATTGACACAAACAATAAATAACAAATTAAGTTTGTTTAAAGATGTTTTCACTGAGTGATTTTTAAGGAGCATTCTTTCTCTCCTCTGATGTCCTCTAATAACACTGAAATTATAAGACTGAATAGATTTGTTTTGTATGTGTCACGTTTTTTTGCCCAAATGGGCCTACCTATTTTCTTGCAGCTGTTATGACTCAGAGTGTATCATTTTTACAACAAAGTGTAGTGTGTGTGAGGGAAGCATTTAATTATTCTATAATTTATGTGAACAAAAAGCAAGGCTGTCATTTTCTCAGACAGAAGAGAAAGCAAAGTTCTGATGTCAATGGGGAAATCTTTGTCTTTTATAATAGACTGAAATAATTATATGCTTAATGGATAACGCAAACAGTCTTGTCTCCTCTTTTTCCTTTGGATAATCTATGCAAAAGGAGTTGGTAAGAGGTTTCTTTCATTGTGTGTGTAATTTTAAAAATCATAATTAGCACAGGACATAGTAATTGAACTGTAATCTTAAACTAAAAAAAACATTTTTAAAGTCATAGCTTTTTGGGAATGATAAGATATTCTACCCTTAAAAAGATACTTTAGTGTATTTCATTACCATTTCTTTCTGTTATTTTATGTGGCATTCTTTAAACAATAATCCTGAGCAAACTGAGGTATGCATAATGTCTAACAGCTACAGTTGCAGACAGATAGGCTGTGTCTACACTAGCTCCCTACTTCAAAGGGAGCATGGTGGGTAGGGTGTCGGGAGATTATTAATGAACTGCTGTGGTGCATATGCAGCACTTAATTAAGCTAATTCTTCCCCGGGGCAACTTCGAAGTGTTAAACTTTGTAGTGCCAGCTTGCGTGTAGCCGTGGC
The DNA here is from genome assembly GCF_033958435.1 of Carettochelys insculpta. Classification (NCBI taxonomy): domain Eukaryota; kingdom Metazoa; phylum Chordata; order Testudines; family Carettochelyidae; genus Carettochelys; species Carettochelys insculpta. The sequence goes on along the minus strand of NC_134137.1, from coordinate 303,128,895 downwards.
TAGCCCACCGATACTTCGAAGTGCCTGGGCAACGTTGAAGTTTGAGGAGTAAAGAGACTTCGAAGTTGCCCGGGCACTTTGAAGTACCGGTGGGTTAGCCGTGGCTACATGCAAGCTGGCACTTCGAAGTTTAACGCTTCAAAGTTGCTGCGGGGGAGAATTAGCTTAATTAAGTGCTGAATATGCAGCACAGCACTTCATTAATAATCTCCCAAAACCCTACTTACCATGCTCCCTTTGAAGTAAGGAGCTAATGTAGATACAGCCTAACTGTTTGAAACCGTAGCTGTTAGCCATTATGCATAACTCAGTTTGCTCAGGACTATTGTTTAAAGAGTATGACATAAAATAACAGAAAGATATGGTAATGAAATACTGTACACTAAAGCACCTTTTTAAGGGTAGAATATCTTATCATTCACAAAAAGCCATGACCTTAAAAATGATTAAAGACATAACTTTAAAACGTTGAGGAGAAAAGGGACTTCAAAGTTGCTCAGGCACTTCGAAGTACCGACGGGTTAGCTGTGGCTACATGCAAGCTGGCAGTTTGAAGTTTAACACTTCGAAGTTGCCACCGGGGAGAATTAGGGACATAGTCTTTTGTTTGGTCATGCTTTCGATTATGTGGGTAACTAAGACAACATAAAAAATATCTAAACATAATTTGGGTATGATGAAAATTAAATGAACAAGCAACCTACTTTTTCTTTAGTCTTCGGTCTTTTTCTGCTTGAGTTCCAAGTTTGCCTAATCCCAGCGAATCCTGTGCTGCAGCCTCGGTTTCCATATATCCTCCTGTGATGAAACAGTAAACAAAAAAGGAATATATTTCCTCATAGTTCTTTTCGATTATTCTCCTCCTGTACCCTATTTTACTTATTTTCTCTTTTTTAGTTTGCAGCACACTGACAATGCCTACTACCTACTTATAACCACAGAATTATTGAACAAATCTATTCAAATCTTAACACAGTTTCTACTGTGCATGTATCTCTTCCCCACTGCCTGGAAATATCTCAATAATGTTTTTAACCTTGCAACACTCCTATGAGTAATGTACTATAGGTGTGTCTGTATTAAGAACTAACTTTGAAGCTAACTTCAAAGTTAGGCGCTACTTTGAAGTAGCCTGCAGAAAGTCTACACGTGCATTCCCTTACTTCAAGTTAACTTTGAAGTAAGAGAGCCCAACTTCGAAGTCCTTACTCCATTCCCAGGAATGGAGTAGTGCCCTACTTTGAAGATTAACTTAAAAGTAGGGTGTGTGTAGATGCTCCTTTGAAGTTATTTTTGTAGTGCAGACACAACTTATTATTCCCATTTCACAGATGGGGAACTGATCCACGAGGAGAATGAAGGTACATGTTAGTACCTGGAGCTGGATGTTTAATTAAGAATAAAAGACTGGGTCAGACCATGGTTATCCCTGCTCAGTACAGTCGAACACCGAGATACGTGCACTTAAGTTGCATGAATCACAGGTTAAGGCAATGCTGAGTGGCGGGGAGCTGGCGCCTGGCTCTGGGCTGCCTGAGACTCAGGGGAGCTGGGAAACTGAGCAGTGCAGGTCAGTTTCCCAACTCCTGTGAGTGGTGGGCAGCTGGGAACCAGGTGCCAGGTCCCTGACACTCAGAGGAGTGGGGAAACTGACCAGGGCAGCAGTGTGGATCAATTTCTTGTCTCCTGTGAGGGGCAGGGAGCTGGGAACCTGGCTTCCAGCTCCATGCCACTCACAGGAGACAGGAAACTGTCCAGCACTGCTGCACTGGACAATTTCCTGGCTTCCCCAAGTAGCATGAAATTTGACTTACACAGGTTTGCACAGGAATGAAACCTCAGTGTAATTCAGGGGTCTACTGTATCCTGTTTCTGATAGTGGTCTGTACCAGAGTTTCAGAAGAAATGTATATAACAGGACAGTTACAGAATCATCCAGTCCTGTCTTCCTCTCCAAACTTCTGGTAGTCAGAGGTTTATGGTCATTCTGATTATTAAAGCCCTGCATGGATATAAAATTCTATCTGCATCCACATCTGCATTTGCAAAAGTGATCTGCAGATATCCACGTCTGCAGATGCGGTTATCTGCACACAGTGCCTTTTTAGTAAAAATGAATGAATAAATAAATAAATAAAATAAGAAGAGTAGCTGGTACTCAACCAGCTCCCCACCTGCTAATCGCATGGCTGGGGCTGCTAAGATTCTGGTACTCAGTACCGACAAGTACCGGCACAAAAAAAGCACTGCTTGCAGATACAAAGTGAATATCTGGAAATTTGCAGGGTTCTAGATATAAAATTTGTATCTGTAAACATGAGCCACATATATCTGTATCCACATCTTCAGATGCAAATATCCAAGGTTATAAATTGTATATCTATGGATTTGTAGGGCGCTACTGATCACAGTATTATATTACTGACCATCTGGGTTAACAGTAATCCTCCATGAACATATTTAGTTCTTCTTTTGATATTTTGGGCAACCATAATATCCATGACAATGAATTCAAAAGGTTAATTGAATAAAAGAGTACTTCCACCATTTGCATTAAACCTGCAGCCTATTAATTTGATTGGATAGTCCCCAGTTTTTATATCACGTGAAAGGGTAAGCAACACTTCTCCATTCACTTTTTCTGTACCCCGACTTACACGATTTTGACTTACACATTTCGTGCAATAACATGAATCGAAACTGTGAATGGAGGGGAGCCGGGAGCTGAGAAAGTGACCAGCACTGCTGCACTGGTCAGTTTCCTGACTCCAGTTAGTGGCAGGGAGCTGGGAACCAGGCCGCAGAACTGCTGCTGCTGCACATGGCTCTGGGCTCCCTGCGACTCATGGGAGCAGGGAGCCAGGCACAGCCAGAACTGGGGGACCCGAAGGTGACAGGGCCCCTTCCCCACCCAGTCTTGACTACCTCAAAATTTGACTTATGCATGGTTTTCCAGGAATGCAATCTGCACGCAAGTCAGGAGTCTACTGTACCATGCATAATTGTATAGCCCTCTGTCACATCCTCACTAAATCACATCTGTTCTAAGACCAACAGCCTTAATCTGCCCTCATATGGAAGCCATTCCACACCCTTGATCATTCTTGTTGCCTTTCTTTGTTCTACTATATCCTTTCTGAGATAGGCCAACCAGAACTGGACACCAAGGCATTGGTCCATGGATTTACATGGTGACATTATGATATTTTCTGTTGTATTTTCTATCCCTTTCTTAATAATTCATAAGATGGTTATCTTTTTTGACCATTGGTGCACACTGAGCAGCAATTTTTCAGAGAACACTTAAAGGGCATTAGAACACATTTCATAACCAAATATTACACATGTATGGCTGGGAATTTTTTTTTACAACATGCATTGCTTTGCATTTATCAAGTTTTACTTTCATTGTCCATTCTGCTGCTCAGTCACCCAGTCTTGTGAGATCCCTCTCTAACTTATCACAGTCCACGTTGATCTTGAATAATTTTGTAGTGTGCAATCTTTGCCAATTCTCTGTTCATCTCTTCTTTTCAGTTCTCAGGTGAATATGTTTTACAGGAGAGGTCCAAGCTACAGGAGACATACCTGTGCTAGCATTAAAAACACAATAAAACACACTAAAAACAGGGTAGCCATGGATGCACCATCACTTTCCCAACTACGTACCCATCCAAGATGCTACCTTCATATTCCAAGTGGCTAGCCCATCCCACTGTTTGCATTACTGTGGTTACACTTTATTCTTGGTGCAGCAGCCCAGCCAGAGAGAGATATCACAAGTATGTCTCCTTCGGCTGGAAATTACCCCTTCACAAACAGACTTGAAGTGTAGACATATCCTTAGTGATTTGTCCCAGGTTGCTAAAGGAAACCTGTGATGCAGCAGGAGATTGAACTTGAGGCTACGTCTACACCACCAGATAAATTCAATTTTATAACTCTGGGCTTTATACGTTCGATTTTGAGTATCCTCACTTCCCACAAAGTCCACACAAAGTCAAGTTAGTGGTGCCACACTAGAGTGGCCAAATACAGACTATTGGAGCAATGCATTGTGGGAATCTATCCCACAGTTCCCTCTGACCCGCATTCTGTGCCCTCCCCTTGGGCCCTGCTGCATTCCACTGCTGGCAGCACCCACCCTGCTGCCTGGTTCCCGGATCCCTGCAGCTTGTGGGAGCCAGGAAACTGACCAGTGCTGCTGTGCCTGGCTCGCAGGAGCAGGGAGCCAGGTACTGCACTGGTCATTTTCCCGGCTCCCATGAGTGGCAGGCAGCTGGGAGCCAGATGCAGCAGTGCACACAGTTGCTCAGCTCCCTGCCACTTGCAGGAGCTGGGAAACTGACCAGGGCTGCTGCGCTGGTCAGTTTCCTGGATGCTGCAAGTGGTGGGCAGCTGGGAGCTATAGGCAATAGTGCCAGTCAGCCTCTGGAGGCTAATGAATTTGAATTTGATTCAAAGACATGGTGATTTCACACTAGCCTTCATTCCAACTGTTAAATTTGAACCTGACACTACACTCACCCAGTTCCGATGATGTTATGTTATTGATATTAGTGCTCCCTAAATTAAGCTAATGTTATTTAAAATGACAACAGTCACTTGGTAATATCAAGCTAACTGTTAACTTTGAAGGTAAAAGGTGTGTAGATGCTCTGCAGGGTACTTCAAAGCAGCCCTGAACTTTGAAGTTAACTTCCAAGTTAGTTCCTAGTTTAGATGCACCCTTAGTGATTAGCTGAACAAAAAGTAAGACTCTGTAAGATTTAAACTGAAGAATATTTTTTCTTTTCTTTTATCTTTCTTACAGGGCAAATGTTTGTAATAGAAAATAATATAAATGGCCACACTGTATTTTAATATGTAGAAAAATATTCAAAATACTCGTAATAAATTTAAACTGGTATTCTATTATTATTTAATGGGACAATTAAAACCGTGATTAATCATGATGTTTGAAATCTAATTAATTCGTTTTGCATTAATCATATGCATTAAGTGTGACTGAAGGCCCTAGTATCACTCTGTTTGATATCAAACCCTGTTACAATCTGAGGACTAAATGGTGACTTTATGACCTGCCTTGGAAAAAGGAAGTATGCTGTTGTGGTGGTCCAAGAGTACGTGAGGAGGGATAACATGACTCTGCTTATTTTCTCTGCTGCTTGGGAAGAGAGTGAACATCAGTAAATAGTGCCCGACAAGCTGGGGTTTTCAATTCTGACTTGCATTTGGAGGAGATAGAGGTAGTAGGTCTGTGGATCCTGCTTCCCTGATCACACTATCACTCATATTGTAGGCAACTGGGGCAAAGGAGGAAGAGGACCCCTTACATTTCCTTACTCTATGTCTGTGAATCCTGTCCAGACCCCTTTCAATGTCATAGGGATTGTGTAACCCCAAGATTCACCTCACTTAAAAAGGCTTGCTTACAAAATCAGACATAAAAATACAAAAGTGTCACAGGACACTACTACTGAAAAATTGCATACTGTCTCAGTTTTACCATATAATTATAAACGAGCTTAACTGCAGTTAAAATATTGTACTTACATTTCAGCGTATAGTATATAGAGCAGTATAAACAACTCACTGTATGAAGTTTTCATTTATACTCATTTTGTAGTGTTTTTATGTTGCCTACTGTAAAATTATGCAAATATCTAGATAAGTTGGTGTACGCCCCTGGAAGGCGCCTGAATACCCAAGCTAAGAACTGAGGCTCTATGTCAACTCCGTACTGCAAGATTTAATTAATCTGGCCCTGAATTAATAAATATCTAATTTTTCTAAAAACAAAACAAAAAAAAACAAAAACAAAAAACCAAGAGACCCAGAAATAAATAGATATATAGTATCATGTAGAGGAAATATCACCTATAAATTTGCAAGTCCTTTTAACATGCAGCTCAGTCAAACTACAGAAAAAAAATATATTGAGGCACCAGCTTGATAGTGTTGAAGAACAAGTACCTGTTTTAAAGTCATTCTTTTAAAATATAAAGATACTCTTATAATTATTAGAAGGACAGGGGTGCATGTTCAGTATTGTAAATAGGGCATTACCTACTTCACTTTCAAGGTAGGAACTATGCATCTGATCTGATACACACAAACAAAAATCATTGCTTACACTGCTTTATTGTTAGCGTTCTTTGATAAAGTTTTATAGAATGCTTTATCGTATGTCTCCTTCTGACCCTTCTAAATACTTTGTGAAGATTAAGTTGCTTTATATCTAGGTACTAAGAGTTCCATAACTTTCACAGAATGCAAAATATTCTTAATACACTTTCACAGAATATGGTTGTGCTTTCTTGAATAATCAAGAAAACGAGGTAAATGTGGGGTTACGGCAATCTTAGTCTTAAGCATATATGTGAATGTTGTAAGTGATATCTAACACTTCTATATTAGTCTCAGAGAGGTAGTCATGTTAGTCTGTCACTTCACAAATAACAAGCATTCCTGTAGCTCCTTAAAGACTAACACATTTACTAGGTCATGAGCTTTTGTGGGTAAGACCCACTTGTTCAGATGATTGGAGTAGACAATTAGAGTCCAGCGTTTATACATCAGGGAGGGAGTTGAGGGGTAAAGGAAGGATGGCCCAGTTACTAGCAGGACCAGTAGATGAAAAAAATAAAGTTTCTGGAACCAGAAATACCTTTGGCACTGAGACAACCTTTTAAAGTGCACTCATGCGTGTTGGTCTGTGCATGTGTGCGCATGCGTGTCTGCATGAACTAATATTTTTGGTGAGGCTGGTCAATAAGGTCTATTTAACACTGCTTTTTTGAAAAAAGGGAAAATATATTCCAAATAATAGGAAAATATATATTTATAATACATTTATACTTGTACAACCCACCTCAGAATCAGTGAAACATGAAAGAAAGAAAGAAATTAAATAAGGACTTATTTTCTTCCCTTTTCATTGTCAGTTTAATTTGTGACATCCCATTAGAAATCTGATTGTAGCAATCAGAGTTAAAGCGATGGGAGGACTTCGACATACAAGTCTCATGACAGTGTGTGATAATGTAGTTATGGAGCTAATTCAAACTGTAAAATTTTTACTTTTATGGTTTTCCTCTTTTCGTTTTTCTTTTCTTTTTTTTTTCTATGATCTTGTATCCCTTTTAAAATGCCTTGTTCCTGTGTAAGCATATCAAAGTTGCCTACCCCAAAAGATTTCATTTCCTTCTCTTTTCTTATCTGCCTTGGTTACAAATTAAACAGGAAACAAACTGCTGTGTCTATATCAATATCACAGTGATCTCCCTCAATAACTTCTAAAAATGCTTAGGTGCTTTTTTTTGTTACCGTACACAATACTATGTTTTGCTGATTCTGACTATGTTTATTGAAAATTTTATATTATTCTGAGGATTAACTACTGCACAAGAGTACTAGGACAGGGGAGGGAGAAGAGAGATGAAAAATGTTCCCTCCCGCTTCCTGAAAGAGACAGGGGTGTATTTACATGCAGGGGAGCCACAGGAAAGCCCTCTTTAACCCAGAACCAGAAGAGCAGCATCCACCTTCCCACCCATGAAAGCAATAAAAATACAATGCTTCATAACTTTCAGCCACTTTTCTTGCATGGCTGAAAAAAAATTTACTATCCCCCCCAACTACCAGATTGCCCGAGGTAAGGTGGGGTTTTCACCTTTCCCTCAGTGAGCTGGGGAACTATTAGGTTAGGAAATGATGGTTATAAGGTCACAACTCATTCTGTAAATCTGTGATGGATGTGGTTATGGCTCAGGTAACAAATGGATTGATAAAGGATTTAAAAGAGGCATTCTTAGAAGGAGAGAAAAAGACAACATGAATTGTGCAGTAGAGATAGGTGTAAGCAGTTGTCCTATTCGCAGGGAACATGTAGGTTCACCCCCCACCACCTCCAGATTTCTGTAGGGTTCAGACCAGCATGTGGCCAGCAGTGGCACTTTGTGGGAGGGAAGGAATGGGATCTGCTTCCAGCCACAGGTGGGTGTGGGTAGGGAGCAGGGATGACACCGGGTATTAGGATTAGGGAGGTCACCTCCCACAGATTCTGAAACCTGACTCCCCCATCCTCACATGATGGGAAGTATCTTGTCCCTTTCTACCTGCAAGGCATCAAAAGGTAGCTAACACCCCCAAGCTGCTGCTGGCCATGGACACAACTCAGTACTCTCTGACTACAGCACGGGTGGGAAGGGGTTAAGCCCTAAGGATGCTGTGTACACCAAAGCCCAGGAAACCTGAGTGCAGAGGCTCTAGCAAACCTGGCTATTTATTGGGTATGCCCAGACATTTTAAGAATAAAGTTACTGCCTAATTAAAACCACATCCAGTGTCTCCTGTTTTCATTCTGGCACAGCCAGCAATCATCTGTTGCAAATATACACTGATGTCTGCCTGAAACCTGATGAGTTGGTGCTTGGGAATTATCATTGTACTTTATCAGATTATGCATATATAGCATTAACATTTTTAGGCATCATTAAGACAGTAATTTACTGCTGATTCTAAGACAGTAAAGGAAATTGTCCATTCTGCTCTGTAAGGAGCAGCATAGAAGACAAATATATTTGTTTTATCTTTCTCCTTTGGGCTCTGAGTTAGTGTAAAATCATACAATGGTATGTATAATTTGCCATTATCAATACAATTGGCCTCATGAGATGTAAATGGGAATTAATAACCCAGTGTAAATATACAAATTTTTCAATCAGTGCAGATGGGAACATACAGATTGATCTGAGCGACCCATTTAATAGAATATGAAATGTACTAAACTACCAGATGATCGAATAAATCAGATTTTCATTTTTCCCTTAGTGTTAGCAAAAAGCCTAAATTATTAAAAATAAGTTCTTTTTCAAGAACACAGGGCTTTAATAGTCCAAGAAGGGAAAAACAGATGTCTATAATGAGAGACAGGGAACAAAAATTCTGACCTCTTTGATTATATACTGATAGATTGATGGTAACATCAACCTATTTTCTTATGGAGAACCCTCATTGCTGGTTCGTTGCTTCACATTTGTGGTTCTTAGTTGTGCTATATCAGCAGCAGACCTTGGTGTGGATTTAGGTTTCTAAGTACAGGCAACCTAGTTATCCAGATACATTTCGAATTGGTACTATCCTCATTTTACATCTGGGGAACTAGGAACAAAGAGGCTAAGCAACTTGCTTAAGGTCAACAGGAAAACTATGGTGGAGCAGGAAACTGAACCTGTGTCTCACAGGTCATAAGCTAGTTGAATCCTTACCACTAGACCTAAAAATAAGTGCATGCTCTCAAAAATGAGTGGTATTTTCTAAGTTAAAATTTAGGACAAAAGATCTTACAAAGACAAAACTCAAACTGATGTCAATAAGATTTTAAATGAGATGTCATAGACATACCCTCACGTATAGCAACATAGTGAGTATGCAGTTATTTCTGAAAATATATCCTCACCTAGTGTAATCTGAATTTATAATATTAGGAAGCTTTGGAATATGAATTACAATGGATGTTATGACCCTGTCAGCGTGCTGTATGTTGCAGCAGGAGCCACACTAAACTACTACATTTGCTAGCTATCTGCAAACTACATAACATCACATTCTGACTTATATGTCTTCTCAGCAGTCACCTAAAGGACATTATAATTCTTTTTTTTTTCAAATTAGTGTCAAGAATGACAACCTGGGCTGAAGTACCGAATTCCTGAAAACACTGTTCTTTCTGTGCTTCTGCTCTTTAAAGTCTGTCCACTAAGAACCATAACATGAGCCAGTCTGCGTTAGAGGCAGATTTAGTGGCATTATATGAATTAAATGAAGATCACAGATGAGGGAAAATGCAGGAGCTGCGGAAAGATAATGGTCAGTTTCAGTGGTCAATGTGACAAATAGGAAGAGGACAGCTAAGGGTATGCCATGTGACCAAAATGGCCAGGGAAGCCCCAGAACACTGAAGCACTGTTACACTGACTTTTGAAAAACTTCCAGATTGCATCATTAAGTCAAGTTCATTACTGCTGGAACAAATATTATTACCCTTCTATTTTCATTTGTCTAGAATATGTGGTTACCAATTTTGCCTTAATAAAACAAAGCATGTCAGCATATGAGTACCCCAAATTAAAAAAAAAAAGATTTTATTTAAATCAGATGTTTTGATTGTTTTAAAATCATCAATAACAGCTAAATTTCTCATATAAAACAAGTTACAATTAAATCTCATCACACACATGCTACACATACACTTACAGTCTCATAAAAATGAATTATTGGCTTTATTCTGTACAGCCTAACTACTAGCTTTTGTTTCTTGAAAATTCTGGGCTTTAGAGGAGTAAAGGGACTTTGAAGTACCAGTGGGTTAGCCGCGGCTACATGCAAGCCAGCGCTTCAAAGTTTAACACTTCAAAGTTGCTGCAGGGGAGAATTAGCTTAATGAAGTGCTGCATATGCACCTTATCATTAATAATCTCCTGACACCCTACTTACCATCCTCCCTTCCAAGTTGGGAGCTAATGTAGATGTAGCCTTTCTAAACAAGTGCAAAGAAAGACACAAGATGAATAGGCCTGTTTTTGTTCTGTGCTGGATGTGCTGATGGACCTTGGACAAGTTTGGCAGAGGAGTTAGTTAAGGCATTGTCTTAAGACAGAGAGACAATATACAGGAAAGAAGAGAGGCTGCATAGAAAGGAACAGTAGTGTGTAGTGGAAGGATAAATGGAAGACATTATTCAGCACACACATACACAGCTTCCTATATTCCCATACACTCTTGCCACAGAAAGAAAACGGTCATGGCTTCTGGGTATAGGAGACACCGTACTAGGGAATACTTCACTCCCTGCAATAAAACTATGTGTCAAGTATAAGTAGTGGAAGAAGATGATGCAGGGCTTAGTTGCAAGAATGAAACGTTTTGTGAGTAAGGGTACTTCAAAGTGGTGTAAGTACTTCGAGGTGCCCATGGCTAGACTCCTTGCCAGCACTTTGAAGTTAGCAACTTTGAAGTTCGTGTGGCAAGAATTATGCTCATGAGGTGCTGCATATGCATTGCAGCACGTCATTGCTATTCACCGATCTTGCTCATTTACATGCCCCCTTTCAAGGAGGTGGCCAGTGTAGATGAGCACCAAGAAAAATATAGAGTTGCCTATTGCCATTGTCATTTTCTTATTTTAGATGACACAATACATGTCCCTTATTTTGGAACATCACAGTCACAGTTTACAATGGTGCTACCATAAGTCTGTTCCCTGTTTTATTTCAGCATAACTCAGCTTTCCCAAGGGAACCCCATTCTATATTTGTTTTCTCAAAAACAGAAGTGGCAGTGAGTTGAATGGGGCATACTCCAAAATTAGGTGTACTCTAAGCATAGCCAGCCAGGCACTTTTGGTAACTTTATTTAAATACATTGATTTGGGCAATTTAAATCAATTTAAATCACCCTGATTTAAATCAATCCACCCTAGAGTATTTCCATTGAGGATGATAATTCTTGTGAAAGAATGAAACTTTTTCCCTTAACAGATTTCCTTCCATTTAGATCATGATTATACCATATTCCTTACAAATATGCTCTTTACTATAGTGGACAATAGGAATTAACTATTTGGAAAACAAAAAAGAAGTAAAAATATAAACAAAAATGCCTATGGAACCTATGATGCCTGGTAAAACTAATTCCTTACTCAGCTGTCCAAGTCGAGCCTTCTCTTTTTTACCGAACAAACGTCCTATAGAAGACTTGATTCCTTTCTTCTTGGGAGCTTTGTGTAGGGAGTCTTGGCTGCTACTGGCACTGCCAAGACCAATACTTTCTGGATCCAGGGAAGCAGACAAACTACTGCAAAATACAAAAGAAGAGATTGAGGTATCATATTATTGTCCTGCCCAGGTTTCATTTTCTCTGGAGCAGCTGTACAAACAAATTATCTACAGTCTAATAACTGCTTCTTCATAATTAGAACAATTAATCAAATTAAATGTCTAATTTTCTTGTCTCAATCAAGCTGACCCAATCCTGTGAAATATGGCAAAGATTAAACAAAACTTAAAGAATCTTTCAAATTTGTTTTGCCAAAAACAATGCTGGGAAAATATATGAACCACATCAATATATGAGTTCCCAAATTAAATTTGAAGATGGATTATTTATAAAGAAAAGCATAACTCCGATATTATCTCATTTACATTGTGTAGTTAGACAATTACAGAAAGTAAATTTCAATCAGATAATTTCTAATTGTTTCACTGATTAAACAAATACTGTATAGCACACATTTCTGTCTATTTAAATCAAAGCAGTTAAGATTTTGCATTTATAAAACTCTAAAGTAAACAAATTTACATTAAAGTTAAACCTATGAGGTAACCTGTAAAAAGGAATGCTTTGCAAAACAGAAAAGAGAGAGAAGCACCAGATAAGTGAACAGGGCTGGCTGGGGGTGCATTAGAGTATATCAACACTCATGGGACGATGAAAATGCTGGTGGTTGATCTTCTGGGGTTCAATTTAGCATGCCTAGTGGGGATGCACTACATAATACTGTCATGGTCATGCCGTCAACTCAGGTACTCCTGGCAGTCACAAGGAATAAAGGAAGTTGAGAGCAGGGTTTCTCTCGTTGACCTCCCACTGTGTGGATGGCGGCAAAGATCAATTTTCGATACATCGACTCGAGCTATGTAGTTCTTGTAGCTGGATTTGTGTATCTAAACTCAATTTCACCTCCTATTGGACACTGGGTCTTACCTTCTGGCATCATTGTGGTATGAAGAAGGAAGGGTATGAGTCATCCTGATAGCTCTGGGGGTTGGAGGAGGAGATGTTTCGCATTTTATTGTGGCTTTATCTTCACGCCCATCTTCTTCCACTACTGCAATCTACCAGTCAAATACATCAGTGAAAGTATGCATCAGCTTTTCAAGATGTCTGGAAATGTCATCAAATAATTAAAGTATTTGTCATATGATCAGATTTGGAATGGAAATTGAAATTATCTAAGCAACTGAGCAAATCTTAGGATTACATAAAAAAACCATTACAGTACTGGGAAACAGTCCAAATACTCTAACTATGCTAACTTAAAATGTATATTATAAATGAAAGAAATCATACTTAGAGAAGTAACAGAGAGAAAGCTGTGCTAGTCTATATACTATCAAAACTAAAAAGCAGTCCAGTTGCACTTTAAAGACTAACAGAATAATTTATTAGGTGATGGGCTTTCGTGGGACAGACCCACTTCTTCAGACCATAGCCATAGCAGAACAGACTCAATATTTAAGGCACAGAGAACCAAAAATAGTAATCAAGGTTGACAAATCAGAAAAATATTATCAAGATGAGCAAATCAGAGTACAAAGGTGGTGGGGGGAGTCAAGAATTAGATTAAGCCAAGTATGCAAAAGAGACCCTGTAATGACCTAAAAATTTCCCATCCCGGTTCAAACCACGTGTTAATGTGTCGAACTTGAATATAAGAGAGAGTTCAGCAGCTTTTCCTTCTAAAGTGGTCTGAAAATTCCTCTTCACTAAGATGCAGACCTTCAGGTCATTAACAGAATGCCCCACTCCATTAAAATGCTGGCTGACTGGTTTGTGGATCAGGAGTGCTTTTATGTCTGTTTTGTGCCTATTAATTCTTTGTCTAAGAGCGTTTGAAGTCTGTCCAACATACAAAGCATCCGGGCATTGTTGGCACGTGATGGCATATATGATGTTAGTTGAGGAACATGAGAATGTGCTTGTGATTCTGTGAATAACCTGGCTAGGTCCAGTGATGGTATCTCCAGAATAGATATGTGGACAAGCTGGCAACAGGCTTTGTTGCAAGGAAAAGTTCCAGGACTGGTGTTGCTGTGGTATAAACTGTGATTGTGGTTGAGAATCCTCATAAGGTTTGGAGGTTGTCTGTAGGAGAGAACAGGCCTGTCACCTAGGGTCTCCTGGAGTGTGGCATCCTGATTAAGGACAGCTTGCAGGTCTTTACTAATGCTTTGCTGTGGTTTGAGTTGGAGGCTGTAGGTAATGACCAGTGGTGTTCAGAGCAGTGCCCCATTGATCCTGCAAAGACCTCAAGCAAATAACTTTAGGCGTAAGTACGCCAACCAAACTCTGTGGGACAACTCATCTATTCAAAGTTTCTTGTTCTGAGCTGATTAGAACTAGTGTGGTTAACCTGGGGACTGGACCAGGCCAGCTGATTGGAGCAGGCATCAGAACTAGCAGCTAGGGCCAGAGCCATAGTCAGAGGTCAAAAACCAAGGGTCAATCAGGAAAACAAGACCTAGATATCAGCAACGAGGACTGAGCCAGAGGGCAGGAACAAGAGTGAGTGGGGTATCAGGAAAGGCAAGGGCAGAATCAAGGCTCAGTGTAAGGTATGGGGGAGCAGGAACAATGTAACACAAGACTAGTCATAGTGTGGGCATGAGCATTGTAAAAACAGTGAGCTGCTGCTGGCATTAGGAGCCAGTCTGCTGACCTCTGCAGCCCATCTGGTGATGTAGTTAATCACAGGTCTGCTACAAGGAAACTAGCTCTGGTGCAAGCTCTGATTCTTGACACTCATGAGGGATCAAGGTGATTGTTTTCACAGCTTGTCTCTGAAGGGGTAAGAACTGTGAATGAAGCGAGCTTTACCACATTTTGATGGCTTTGCTAATCTCTATCCTAACTACATAAGTATGATATTCTGTCCCAGGTTTATGCATAACAGCACTGACAAAGCTCAACCTTTAACATTATTGTTGTTCCCTCAATAACAAAATGTTCCGTGAAAGTACTCAAAATGTAACTAAGCTTGGTTTATAATGGTGTATTTTTAATGGCTGCACTAAAGGCTGTTTTACTGTGTAAAATCACCCCAGAAACTTAATTCCTACCACTGAATTACTCACAGATATTCACCCAAGCTTTTTCATGCCAGATTTCCATTAGCTTAGATAAACCCACCTAAAAATTTCAAAAGCAAAAAGCATGGAGAAATTTGTACTATTAAAAATATGGTACAGTTGCTGTATTACCTTTCGTCGATGTTTCCTTAGATCACTTGGCTTAGATTGGTGGAAAAAGCAACGATAAAAAAGAATGATTAGTAAGCCTTATTTAATCAAAGAACCACTCAGATTTCATATACATATGCATTGTGACAAAACAAGCTGTCATGTAGCACATTAAAGACTAACAAAATAATTTATGTGATGAGCTTTTGTGGGACAGACTCACTTCTTCAGATCTGTAGCATTTCCAGTCCAGACTTGAGAAACAGAAAAAGCATACCCAATCCATATTCTCATTGGTATAACTTAAAAATATCTCCTGTTGGCAGGAGTTTAGAGAACCTACCTAAAAGCCCTACTTTTCTGAAAATAATAAGCCACTCCCACAAGTTCCCTTCACTTTTACATGTCTGGAAAGAAAATTTTCATGCATGATATGAACTTTTCATTTTTAAAATCTTTCCCCTCTGATTGCCTGTGAATCTTCCCTAAAGAATCCACAGTAATAAAATGAGACTGCTTTTGGCAACTCTCCAGTGTTTCAAACTTTTTAAACATTTCACTAAGAAAACAGATATGAGAGCAAAACATCCTATACACTCTAGTACACAACAGGGGGAAATTTCTCTTCTGTTATGGTAAACCTGAATAAACATATTATGCACAGGACATTTTCAGTAATTTGTTAAAACTCCCCCAATCCTGTTTACTGCAGGGATTATCTCACTGTTGAAATCTGCAGAACATACATTGTTGTCAACATTAACACTTCGACTATAGGCAAATGTGTCACTCTGTGATATAAAGCTAGACCTCAGCAAAAATTGCAGAGTTTGGTTTATGCAAATTTATATGGAACTTTCCTGTGAGATTTGGCTCTAATTACTGGCATCTAGCCAACTCCTATTCATTTTACCAGATCATTTGATGTCTGCTTATTCTGTTCATTCCCCCAGGAAACCTGGCAGGGTACCGGGCTAGGTGGACCTTTGGTCTGAGCCAGTATGGCCATTCTTATGTTCCTACCTGGAAGATTTTTGTAGTAACCTCTAGGGTTCTCCCAACCTAACCCTTCCACCCAAAGAGAGTTTGTCAGTCTGCCCTGTCCATCACCAGGGAGCTGGAGCAGGCACACATACCTGCTGAATTAATTATATATTGAGAGCTGGGGCAGTCACACTGTAAAATGATCAGATTATTATTTGCTGGAGACTCCTAATGGTTTTCACAATTACCTGGCTAATTCTTGTAATAGGAGAAATGCCTTTGCTGCTTAGTCTGCTGGTCTTTTGGTTGCAATGTTCATTAGAACCAAAACATGAAGCTTCTGGATAATCCTTTTCAGAGCACTCTCCCTCCTCACTTACTTTGGTTAGAGTCTTTTTTTATTTTTTAAATGTTCAATATCAGTCTCATGTTCATTGGTGGAACACAGATGGTTTAAGGAATATTTAAATACACTATAGGCTCATCTACACTAGCCCCCTCCTTTGAAAGGGGCATGTAAATGAGCCAGAGTGGTGAATAGCAAGGAAGTGCTGTGCAGCACATGCAGCACCTCATTAGCATAAAAGTCTCACCACAGGAACTTTGAAGTTGCTAACTTGGAAATGGCAGCAAGCAGTCTAGCCATGGGCACTTTGAAGTACCTGCACTACTTCGAAATGCCCTTATGTCCAAAACTCCCAATGGCACTTTGTTGCTATTCTCCACTCAGGCTCGATTACATGCCCCCTTTGAAAGAGGGGGTTAGTGCAGACAAGCCCTAGATGTAGTTTAAAATCATACAGGCTAAATAGAATCAGGGAAAACAAATCACTGCATGCAAGTAGCCTTGAAAAGCATATAGAGTGAAACACACAACGTGCCAGGAAAAATCACTTTGAACACCTTGATAAATAAAATGTAAAAGGTTTGGAGATCAATAATGACCTTGTAAGGCATTTATTCGAGATTTAAAAGTGACATAGAACTAACAGCTTTCAAGTCTGCCTCTCAAGCTATGATTTAACAAATGGTTTATTGGGGACTTCATTGTTTCTAATACATATTTTATGTAATTTGTTTCTAATACTTTTTAATTATTATGTGTTATTATTTATATTACATTGTTGCTCAAAGGTGCTAATCAGAGCAGAGAACCCCACTATGATAGGTATTGTACACAGAAGATAAAAACTACCACAACTCCAACTTTCCTTCAAAAACCTTATAGCTGATACATAAAGTCATGGAAACAAAGGACTGGAAGGAATCTTAGCAAGTCATCTAGTCCAATCCCTTGCAATGAGGTGGGACAAAGTATTATCTAGACAATCCCTGAGAGCTGTTAATGTAACCTGATGTAAAAAACCTTCTTAGGTTATTTGTTCCCATCCTTAACTAGCCTTACAATTGGGTACTTTTTCTCAACATATAACCTGCATGTCCCATGCTGCAATTCAAGTCAGTTACTTTTTATCCTGTTCTCAATAGCTATTGCGAACAATTTGTCACTCTCGTTGTTGTACCAACCTTTCGTGTACTTGAAGAACGTTATGTCCCCAATCAGTCTTCTCTTTGACAAACTAAAAGGAGCTCCTTTTTTACAATCGTCCCTCACAGGTCATGTTTTCTAGACCTTTAATTATTTTTATTGCTCTTTTCTGGACTTTCTCCAATTTGTCCATGTCTTTCCTGAAACAGGGTACTCAGAACTGGACTAAATACTCCAGCTGAGTCCTAACCAGAGCTGAGTAGAGTGGAAGAATTACTTCTTGTGTGTCTTTCTTGCAATACTCCTGCTAATACACCCCAGAATGATGTTTGGGTTTTTGCAACGTAGTTACATTGTTGACTCATGTTCAGTTTGTGATCCAATAGAACCATTCAGATCCTCTGCTGCAGGATTCCTTCATAGAGACTCATTTCCAATTTTGACTGGTTATTCATTATACTTTCCTAAGTACTTTCCAGCTGTTTTTACTGAATTGCATCCTATTTAATTCAGACCATTTCTCCCGTTTGTCATGAATATTTTAAATTCTCATCCTGTTCTGCAAAGGACTTCCAACCCTTCCTAGATTGGTATCATCTGCAAAATCTGTAAGTGTATTCTCTGTTCAATTACTGAAATCCTTTATGAAAATACTACTCAGTAGCAGACCCAGAACAGATACCTCAGGAACCCACTCCACATGCTCTTCTAGGTTGACTGAACAATGAGCATACTTTTTGGCTGTGTCTGCACTTGCATTCTTCTTTCAAAGGAGACATACAAATGAGGGACATTGAAAATGGAAATGAGATGCAGATTTACATCTCTGGCACCTCATTTTGCATATTCTTCTTCAAAAGAGCTTCTTTTGAAAGAAGAAAAGAAGCTGTGTCTACATGGCTCTGTCAAAAGTAAACCCCATCTTGGAAATAACCCATTTTTTATGGGAAAAAAGATTCTTTCAAAGATGGGGTTTACTTTCGAAAGAGCTGCGTCTACATGGCTTTTCCTCTTTTGAAAGAAGAGTATGCAAATGAGACACAAGGGCCATGTCTACACTAGCCCCATCCTTTGAAATTGCCATGCAAATGGCCATTTTGAAGTTTACTAATGAAGCACTGAAATACATATTCAGCGCCTCGTTAGCATGAGGGCGGCTGCGGCACTTCAAAATTGATGCAGCTCGCCGCTGCACGGCTCATCCAGATGGGGCTCCTTTTCAAAAGGACCCCGACTACTTCTAAGTCCCCTTATTCCTATGAGCAGATGGAAATAAGGGGACTTCGAAGTAGGGAGGGTCCTTTTGAAAAGGAGCCCCGTCTGAACGAGCCGCATCAACTTCGAGGTGCCGCGGCCCCCCGCATGCTAATGAGGTGCTGAATATGTATTTCAGCACTTCATTAGTAAACTTTGAAATGGCCATTTGCATGGCCATTTCGAAGTTTGGTGCTCGTGTAGACATAGCCCATATATGTAAATCTGCACCACATTTGCATTTTTGATTTCCCTTATTTGCATGTCTCTTTCGAAAGAGGAATGCAAGTGTAGACACAGCCTTTGAGTATGGTTTTTCAACCATTTGTGCATCCACTTTACTGCATGCTTATCTTGGTTGTTTTCCTTCCTTTATGAGAAGGTCATGTGTAACAGTATCAGAAGCCTTACTAATGTTGATATATATCATATTTCTTGCTTCCCTTCTATCCACAAGGCTTGCTACCCTGTAAAAGAAAGATATTAACTTGGTTTGACATGATCTGTTCTTGACAATCCATGTTGACTATTATGTATGATTTTATTAACTTCTGGACGCTCACAAACTGTTTTTTGCTTCATTATCTTTTGGGGCCTGAAGGTGACTGATCTGTACTTCACTGGTCTTTATTCCCCTTTTTAGATAGGTGCTACATTTGCCCTTTTCCACTTCTATGGGGTCTGTCCAACCCTCTACAAATTCTCAAAGAAGCAGCTCAGAGATCTTTTCAACCAATTCCTTAAGGCTGTATTTCATCATGCCATGATGACTTGAAGACACTTTTCTTATCCAAGCAGTTCTTAACTTGTTCTTTCCCTATTTTGGCTTCAGTTCCTACCACTTTAAACTGATTTCAATATGTTAGTTGTCTGATCTGCTAATATTTCTGCTGAAAACTGAAATAAAAAAGGCATTTAATGCTTAGGGTATTATGACGTTTTCTGCTATTGTCTTTCCCTTCTCATTGAGCAATGGGCCCATCCTTTGTCTACCCCTTCCTTCCATTGTATTTATAAAACATTTTGTTATTATTTATGCCTCTAGCTAGTTAAGTCTTATTGGCTATGTCTACACTTGCCCCTTTCAGGTAATCAGAGTGATAGGAGCTTACTAATGAAGGGCTGAGATGCATATGCAGCCCTTCATTAGGCAAATTCTTCCCTGCAGCAACTTTGAAGCGTCAAACACGTCGAAGAAGGGGGCAAGTGTAGACATAGCCATTTTGTGTCTTGGCCTTTACAGTTTTCTTCTTGTGGGTTTTTTGTATTTATTCTTTGCAATATGACATAGTTTTCACTTTTTGCATGATCATTTTTGAGTTTCAGATCATGAAAAATCTCCTGGTGAAGCCGCGTTGGTCTTTACTTAAACCCCGCCCCCATCTTACCTCTGCATTGTATTAGTTGGGTCTTGTGCATATGCATAAGAAAATATGGACAAAACAATTTTATGGGGTAGCAGGAGAGGCTTGGAAAGGACTAGGCAAACAGTGAAAACAATTTGGTCAGTTTATTTTAATAATTATGCTCAAAATTGCAATTATCAATTTGCTTACCAGAGTCATGACCCCCATGCGATCCATTTCTCTGGCTGGACTGCGCGGTGTCAGTTTAGGTGTTGAGTGCCCACTAGGAGGAGAAGAGCTTGCAAGTGATGAAGCTGTCACTGATGCAGTTATAGATGTACCTGGGTGAACTCTTGCCAGATTCAAACCTTCTAGACTGACACTGGCTACTCTATTTTCTATCTCCTCAGCACGCAGTTCTGTTGATTCTTTTTCTTCTTGAATTAACCTTTTGGAGAGAAGAAAGCACATGATAATATTCTGGTCAGTGTCAGCTACTTAAGCATATCACTTCTTTGAACAGTTAAGTATGAACGTGCCTTTGCAGAAGCTTTATACTTAGATAGATGTGATTAAAGCCATAACAGTTTGAAAAAGTTTAGAGGAACAAAATTGTATTAAGAATACTGCCTTGTAACTATTCACAGTTGAGGCTGTTAAAATATACAACAATTTAATTATAACAACAGCTTGGACAAAGTTTCGAAAGGTGCTCTATTACAGGTCCATTAGTCAGCTTGCAAGATACAAATACATATACCTCTGCATACACTTTGCATGCACAAAAATGGGCTAGAAGATATGATACATTCTATCATTTATGTGTGTCAGAGTCCACACCTGCAAAAGCTACTGGATTCATATTCTAGGTGCTGACCTAATAGAAAATCAAACAAGAGGATATGTGAAGTTACCCACTCTGCACTGAACACTAAATTGTTTTAGGTATTTAAGCTTTATATTTTAACGAATGTCTTTTGTGCTGCTTCCACTCTCTATAATTGGTAGCATTTTCCCATGTATATTCTAAAACCAATGTGACAAACTCATAGCACTATAGTTAGCTTTTACTGCTAAGTCTGGATTCCTCCCTCTCCCCTGAGTAATGATACCCTACAGCCTTTTCTGTGGTGTGGGCTGCCAAAGGCAACAAATATTGACTGATCTTCTGTATCAGTAGCCAAATAGTCTAGTGCTTTTGTAACTATGTTGAGTAAAATGAACACGAGAGCTCATCACTCCTATTACTGTACTATTCTATCTAGATCTCAGTCTGGAGTGTGTAGCACATCCAGCCATTTCCACTGGTTTCCACTCAAGAGGATGCTGAAGTCCTTCATCATGGCGCTTGAGGATATCTTTACCTGCTTTGTGAGGGAGTAAGATCAACAAGAACTGTAAGGTAGGAAGGCTGATAGTCCTCACCCGTAGAGATGTGAAAAAAAAAAAAACCAAACCCCTACATGGGAGACACAACTTAGGATTGATTATTGTGTTTAACTTAACATTCTCAGAAAAAGCTTCTAATAAATAAATATAACTATGACATCTTTGGCATCACAGAAACTTGGTGGGATAATACACATGATTGGAATGTTGGTATTGAAGGGTACAGCCTGCTTAGGAAGGATAGACAGGGAAGAAAGCGGGGAGGTGTTGCCTTATATATATAAAATATACACACTTGGACTGAGGTGGAGATGGATGTAGGAGATGGACGTGTTGAGAGTCTCTGGGTTAGACTAAGGGGGTAAAAAACAAGGGTGATGTCCTGATAGGCATCTACTACAGGACGCCTAGCCAGGTGGAAGAGGTGGATGAAGCTTTTTTAAACAACTAACAAAGTCAAGCAGGGCCCCAGATTTGGTGGTGATGGGGGACTTCAACTATCCAGATATATGTCGGGAAACTAATACAGCAGGGCACAGACTATCCAGTAAGTTCTTGGATTGTATTGGAGGCAATTTTTTTATTCCAAAAGGTTGAAAAAGCTACCAGGAGGAAGCTGTTCTAGATTTGATTTTAACAAATAGGGAGGAATTGGTAGAGAACTTGAAGGTGGAAGGCAGCTTGGGTGAAAGTGATCATGAAATCATAGAGTTCACAATCCTAAGGAAGGGCAGAACAGAAAACAGCAAAATAGAGATAATGGATTTCAAGAGGGCAGATTTTGCTAAACTCAGAGAGCTGGTAGGTAAGGTCCCATGGGAAGCAAAACTGAGGGGAAAAACAGCTGAGGAGAGTTGGCAGTTTTCCAAAGGGACATTATTAAGGGCCCAAAAACAAGCTATCCCGCTGTGTAGGAAAGACAGAAAATATGGAAAAAGACTGCCTTGGCTTAACCAGGAGATCTTGCATGATCTCAACATAAAAAAGGAATTGTATAAAAAATGGAAACAAGGAAAAATTACAAAGGATGAATATAGGCAAACAACACAAGAATGCAGGAGAAAGATTAGAAAGGCTAAGGCACAAAATGAGCTCAAACTAGCTACAGGCATAAAGGGGAACAAGAAGGCTTTTTATAAATATATTAGAAACAAGAGGAAGACCAGGGAAAGGGTAGGGCCACTACTCAGTGAAGAGGGAGAAACAGTAACAGGGAACTTGGAAATGGCAGAGATGCTTAATGACTTCTTTGTTTTGGTCTTCGCTGAGAAGTCTGATGAAGGAATGCCCACCATAGTGAATGCTAGTGGGAAAGGGGTAGGATTAGAAGTTGAAATGAAAAAAGAACAAGTTAAAATCACTTAGAAAAATTAGATGCTTGCAAGTCACCAGGGCCTGATGAAATGCACCCTAGAATACTGAAGGAGCTGATAGAGGAGGTATCTGAGCCTTTATCTATCATTTTTGGAAAATCATGGGAGCCAGGAGAGATTCCAGAAGACTGGAACAGGGCAAATATAGTGCCCATCTATAAAAAGGTGAATAAGAATAACCCAGGAAACTACAGGCCAGTCAGCTTAACTTCAGTGCCAGGAAAGATAATGGGAGCAGGTAATTAAAGAAATCATCTGCAAGCACTTGGAAGGTGGTAAGGTAATAGGAAACAGCCAGCATAGATTTGTAAAGAATAAATCTTGTCAAACTAATCTGATAGCTTTCTTTGATAGGATAACGAGCCTTGTAGATAGGGGAGAAGTGGTAGATGCGGTCTACCTAGACTTTAGTAAAGCATTTGATACGGTCTCCCATGATATTCTTATAAAAAAACCAGGAAAATACAATTTAGATGGGGCTACAATAAGGTGGGTGCATAACTGGCTGGATAACCATACCCAGAGAGAAGTTCTTAATGGTTCTCAATCCTGCTGGAAAAGTATAACAAGTGGGGTTCCGCAGGGGTCTGTGTTAGGACGGGTTCTGTTCAATGTCTTCATCAATGATTTAGATACTGGCATAGAAAGTACGCTTATTAAGTTTGCAGATGATACGAAGTTGGGAGCGGTTGCAACTCCTTTGGAGGATAGGGTCATAATTCAAAATGATCTGGATAAATTGGAGAAATGGTCTGAGGTAAACAGGATGAAGTTTAATAAGGACAAATGCAAAGTGCTCCACTTGGGAAGGAACAATTAGTTTCACATGTACAGAATGGGGAGAGACTGTCTAGGAACAACTACAGCAGAAAGGGATCTAGGTATTATAGTGGACCACAACTAAATATGAGTCAACAGTGTGATGCTATTGCAAAAAAAGCAAACATGATTCTGGGATGCGTTAACAGGTGTGTTGTGAACAAGACACGAGAAGTCATTCTTCCGCTCTACTCTGCGCTGGTTAGGCCTCAGCTGGAGTATTGTGTCCAGTTCTGGGCACCACAGTTCAAAAAAGATGTGGAGAAACTTGAGAGGGTCCAGAAAAGAGTGACAAGAATGATTAAAGGTCTTGAGAATGTGTCCTATGAAAAAAGGTTGAAAGAATTGGGCTTGTTTAGTTTGGAAAAGAGAAGATTGAGGGGAGACATGATGGCGGTTTTCAGGTATCAAAAAGGGAGTCATAAGGAGGAAGGAGAAAACTTGTTCTTCTTGGCCTCCGAGGATAGAACAAGAGGCAACGGGCTTAAACTGCAGCAAGGGAGGTTTAGGTTGGACATTAGGAAAAAGTTCCTAACTGTCAGGGCAGTCAAACAGTGGAATATATTGCCAAGGGAGGTTGTGGAATCTCCATCACTGGACATATTTAAGAACAGGTTAGATAGATGTCTATCAGGGATGGTTTAGATAGTACTTGGTCCTGCCATTGGGGCAGGGGGCTGGACTCGGTGGCCTCTCAAGGTCCCTTCCAGTCCTAGTGTTCTATGATTCTTTACATATTTCCTGAGAGTGGTTTGGTTACTTGCTAGCATTTAATTCCCTATGTGCCCCACCACAACGATCTCCTCAGTAATAGCAGGTCAGATAATCAAAATAAAACTCAGATCACTGCACTGTCAGCCTTGATCTAATAAATAAATGTGCTGGCAGGAGTTCTTGTGGGTGAAGAGCCCCATAAGAGATCCCTCATCTGATCCCAAGGGTAAGTTACAGCAGCTCTGAGGCTGACAGCCAACTGAGTAGTACCCAAAGGGCTATTTTGTCAGACAAGAGATACCCCAGTCAGGACCTTTGCAGTGCTGCTATAGTGAAATCATGCACCCAAATGTTTCCTCTTGGCAGGAGAATCCTCAGAGAACTAGGTCTGACACCAGACAGTCACAAAGCAGCCAGAGAAGGGAAAAGAACTGGCCTGGAGACCAAGATTTCTCTTGACAGCTTATGAAAAAGGGGATGACTTGCTACAGGACCATCTGCTTCAGAATGAATTTCACTACACAACAGACGAAAAGCGCTCATCTATGAGCAGTCTGTCCTTTCTTCGTCCTCATCTGCCCTTTCAGTCACATATGCTCAAAACAATTATGTATTTTCAGAAAGGGGGGGAAAGAAGAGTCGTTACTATATATAGAGGCAGAAAGGCCAGATGAAAGATGAAAGAATTGTGCAAAATGCAGAGATGGGATCAAAGAAGTCAGTAGCATCTCCTAAAATTTTGAAATAGAGACAAGCAGATCGTCTCGCAGATGTCTACAGTGTGGTCTTCCTTTCTCTTGTGCATGTTACTAATAATACTTTACTGGAGCATGCCGTATTTGGAAATAGAAACTTTTTTTTTCTTCGATGTGTTATAATGCAACCAGCTATCTCCGAAATGCAAAAGCTATTGTAAGACTCTTCTGAAAGGAAGTCCTTCATTCGATATTTAAAAAATAAATTTACCATACACATTTTATGTTATTTCATAGTGTAAAACACATCTAATGTAGTTGTATTGCACGTGGGCTGAGTGAACAGTCTCCAGATACAATAAGGCATGGCATTTGGAGACACATTGTATTTTTGAGTAAAATGTAAACTCATGTCAGACTTCAAGGATATTATCAGTGGTGATTATGAAAACGAGCTAATAGAAAAGGAAACACACACTGCTGAACGTCTGTTGTGCTATTTTAACTTATATATCAAATATGAATTTTTTACTAAAAGAAAACCTGTGAATTTCAGATAAAAGTTCTCTCTTTCCCTTTTGTTTCACTAGACATAGGGGATTACAAAAAGTGTAAGTGCTTAAAACCATACTATTGGTCTTAAAATCTATAATTTTAATGGAAGAAAAAAGAAATATAAAAATATAAAAAATCTGCAAATGAATAATTAAGGGATCCATGCCATCACAAACTCCTGCTACCATGCAATCTTCATCACTCACCATAACCCTACTTCTATTTACATTTCCCATCCAACCTAAACTCTGCCCTCACTATTGATTTGTGAAGAAATTTCGCTGTTTGAGCTTCATAGATGTTTTCATGTGTTCACCTGTAGAAGAGATTTTTAAAAGGAACATAATCCATCCATAAAGTTCCATAGATTTACCGCCTTGAGATGTTAAACAGATGTAAGTAAATCCTTAGTGGCGCTATCAAATGTGTTAGTTATGTTTAGCTGGATTCTTCTGTCTGCTTGAGTAAGGTAGAGAAGACAAGAGACCACACCTGCAGAGGTGAGGAGAGGGGGCATGCCAGACTATGATAACTCTGCCTGGGAAAGATCTTCTGCCAGCAACTTAAGGTAAAACCTCCTCCCCACGTAGTAATATTTTTCCATTTAAAATGGGGCCAGGAAGCTAAGAGGCCAGCTACTCCCATCCCTCTCCTGTACTGCTTTTGAGCTCTGGCTGGTCCCAGTGGAAAACTGAGCCCACTAACAGCACCATCCTTACAAAGAGGCAGAACGTACAGCTGCATGGGGCACCAGAAAATCTAGAGCACCACTGGGTCGCAGTGGTCACCCTCCTTTCCCCATCTCTGCTCTGTGGCTCTGCTTCCTCTGGAGAGGATCTAGTTAAAAGTAAAGAGGCTGCCAGACCTATTAGCAGCACATTGAATCTGTGAAAGAGCCAGGTAAATGGTAATGAAGCCATTTAACAAGCATTTGCGAACCCCAAGTAATATAATGCCAATTTCTGAATTTATTATGTTAGTTCACAAGACCTTAGGTTAAAATTTGTTTAAAAATATTTCATTGGTGTGTTGCTGAAGATTATGAAATCACGTCGCTACAAAACTAAAGATGGCTCTGCACACTTCAGTTAGGCTTATGTAAGTGTAACACTGTCCTACCTTGTTTTTGGACCACATGAATTATTTTGTTTGTCAACAAACATGTTAAGTCCCTCCATTTTGAACTGTAATGCTGTAGTAGAACACAAAGCAACCAAGAAACAAACTACTGCATCATGACACTTTCAGGCATAAGCAGGACAGACAAAAGGCTGGCTGGCCTGAGATGGAGGGAAAGCCAAACATCTCTTTCATGCATGACAGTAACAGAGAGGGAGCCGTGCTAGTCTATACACTATCAAAACAAAAAGCAGTCAAGTAGCACTTTAAAGACTAGCAAAATAGTTTATTAGGTGAGCTTTCGTGGGACAGACCCACTTCTTCAGACCATAGCCAGACCAGAACAGACTCAATATTTAAGGCACAGAGAACCAAAAACAGTACGCAAGGAGGACAAATCAGAAAAAGATAATCAAGGTGAGCAAATCAGAGAGTGGAGGGGTGGGGGGGAAGGTCAAGAATTAGATTGAGCCAAGTATGCAGACGAGCCCCTATAGTGACTCAGAAAGTTCCCATCCCGATTTAAACCATGTGTTAATGTGCCGAATTTGAATATAAAAGCCAGCTCGGCTGTTTCCCTTTCCAGAACGGTGCGATAATTCCTTTTCAGTAACACACATACCTTTAGGTCATTGACAGAATGCCCCATTCCTTTAAAATGTTGACTAACTGGTTTGTGGATCTGGAGTGTTTTGATGTCTGTTTTGTGCCCATTGACCCTTTGTCTAAGCGAGTTAGAAGTCTGTCCAATATTGAGTCTGTTCTGGTCTGGCTATGGTCTGAAGAAGTGGGTCTGTCCCACGAAAGCTCACCTAATAAACTATTTTGCTAGTCTTTAAAGTGCTACTTGACTGCTTTTTGTTTTCATGCATGACGTATCTTAAAAACAGAATAGCTTCTCTCTCTGGGCAAGACAGTCAGTTTCTCTAGTCCAGTGTTCCATGACTGAACCTGGGAGTTTCCTATACTTGTTTCCTCCCTGAGCTGGGAAACGAGGAAAAGAGAGAGAACTTCCTCCCCGTTGCCTCTTCTTTACACCACTATTGAATCTCTCTGCTGCCTCCTATAGCCGAGCATTAATATACCCATTCACTGGATCTGTATTTGCTATATCCTTTGTGAGAAACCACTGCCTGGGGGCTATAGGATCCTGCAAGAGGGCAGGCATACTGGCCGGTGGGGGAATGCCTTTTTGTTTCCCAATTATGGCAGACAGCTGGGGGCCTCATTAACTAGTAGCCACAGTCAGCAGTCATTGGCTAGCTGAGGCCCTGCACTCCCTATAAAAGGTTCCCCCTAGAGTGTTGCAGGGGGGAGGTTTTGGAAGGCGTGAGCAAGAGCAAGATCAAGAGGTAACACAGGGAAGCGGTGGGTGAAGTGGCCCAGGGGTAGGTTGCTACATTGGCGCAGGGGAGAAGGCCCTGCCAGCAGCCACCTGACCTTGTAGGGACCCTGGGCTGGAGTCCAGGGTAGAGGGCGGGTTTGGACTCCCCCCACCCTTCCCCAGAGGGATACTACATTGGAACAGGTGCAGGCCTGCAAGGGGACTGGCCCTGTCCTCCTCAGTTGGGACTTGTTTGTGATGAGGATGGCTTGCTAAGCGGAGACTTCTGCCTCGGGAAAGTACCGAGCAGATACGGAGTTCTCTGTGAGTCTTTGAGGCACACCAAAGAAACTGCCAGGAAGTGCAGGAACCCACAGGGATTTTGTCACACCTTCTAATTCCTTCATTTGCCCACCCTCTCCAGATGCAACACTAAATGGATCAAAGATCTGATTCAGTGGGGCAAAAAATCCTATCTATTTACATTACCTACAGATATGCTCTCTTGTCGAAATTCCCACTATGTCACACAACTGCTTGTCAAAAGGTCAACATTTACATTTCTTAAAAGTAAAGGTATTTGTTTAACCTATATCCTTCTGAGTAGTCTTGGTTCTCAGTAATAAAAGAAAATGTAAATAAAATTCCTCCTTTGTCGTATATTGTTCATAGATTATTTTCACAAGGTTTAAACATTCCAAGTTTCTTTTGGCCTCTTATCTTAAAAGAAGTCCTATAAATGAGATTTTAGCAAACTGCAGCATAATCCTATATGAATCAAATGGAAACATATTGGGACCAGTGTGCTCTGTGAGCTGTGCACTTGTATGGCCACTCAGGCTGCATCTACATGAGAGCCCTGTTTCAAAGTAAGATATTTGGGAAGGTAAATGGGTATTTCAAAATAACACAACCACATGCGTGGGAGCCCATTATGGCCTATTTTAAAATAGGTGTTATTCCTCCGGAAATGAGGTTTGTTGTAATTAAAATAGCACACCCTTTATTTTGAATTCATTTCAAAATAGTGTGTGTGTCATTTAGACGCTGCTGGAGTTATTTGGAAATAACTGCTGTTATTTCAAAATGACTTGGCCGTGCAAACAAAGCCTCAGGGGAGGGTCAAACGACACCCAGCAGATTAGAAGAACACTCACGGTTAGGTTTTTGTTTCTACTGGTGGTGCACATTGGCACATGCCTGAATGCACATAAAAAACTCATTCCACACATAGACGGCAAAAATCCATATATGAATGGGCAAGATTAGAGGGAATTTTGGGTGGGAGTCCCAGACACTTAGTATAAAGGTACAATGAAAAATAAGGAGCCTTGACACACGCCAGAATGGAAACGTTTTTAAATATTTCAAAACATGCTGAACAGTATGGCTACGTATACACGTGAAGCCAACATCGAAATAGCAACATCGAAATAGGCTATTTCGATGAATAACGTCTACACGTCCTCCAGGGCTGGCAACGTCGATGTTCAACTTCGACGTTGCGCGGCACCACATCGAAATAGGCACTGCGAGGGTACGTCTACACGCCAAAGTAGCACACATCGAAATAAGGGTGCCAGGCACAGCTGCAGACAGGGTCACAGGGCGGACTCAACAGCAAGCCGCTCCCTTAAAGGGCCCCTCCCAGACACAGTTGCACTAAACAACACAAGATCCACAGAGCCGACAATTGGTTGCAGACCCTGTGCATGCAGCATGGATCCCCAGCTGCCGCAGCAGCAGCCAGAAGCCCTGGGCTAAGGGCTGCTGCCCACGGTGACCATAGAGCCCCGCAGGGGCTGGAGAGAGAGCATCTCTGAACCCCACAGCTGATGGCCGCCATGGAGGACCCGGCAATTTCGACGTTGCGGGACGCAGATCGTCTACACGGTCCCTACTTCGACGTTCAACGTCAAAGTAGGGCGCTATTCCGATCCCCTCATGGGGTTAGCGACTTCGACGTCTCGCCGCCTAACGTCGAAGTTAACTTCGAAATAGCGCCCGACGCGTGTAGCCGCGACGGGTGCTATTTCGAAGTTAGTGCCCCTACTTCGAAGTAGCGTGCACGTGTAGACACAGCTTATATGTTACAGTCCACACTACCCGTTGAAGGCTACCTTACTCAAAGTTTGAGACTTGAGGAAAAACTAGCACAAAGTAAAAGAGTCTTGGTAATGTTTCAAACTATTCTCCATCTGATTACTCAATAGTACAGCAGCCTACTGATATGACTGACCTGCACACTGATGCATTAATTGCATCCCCTTCATTTATTTATCACACAATCTTTTTAAACTTACCTTTTCTACAAAATTCTGGTTCTGCTGAGAAAAGTGGCTATTAAAATATCACCTTTAGGTTCAATGTTTATGGCCTGTCAATAATTACAGATTAAATTATTGCAGTTTATAAGTACAATAAGGGTCTTATTCCCCTTGTCTCCTAGTCTGTGTGTCAGTCTGGAATATGAACATCTTATTGAATTCCTTAATGCTTTCATGTCATTCTTAGTAACCCAGTCCCAGATGAGATGCATTACGAGTGTAAGTAACAGCAGGAACCATGAATAGCACAGAATTAAAATATTCAGGATAAAAGTGCCTTAATTGTAGAATGGAGTAAAATAGGATGGGCATGTAAAAATCTTGAAAAGAAGGCCCAGGAATAAATGGTCCACCAGAAAGATTCCTGGTGTTAGCGTTCCCTAAAATAACCTCTTCTGATGAGTTAAATATTTCTCTTTCCCTGGAATGTGTTTCACAAGAACCATGTTCAAGAAGGGAAACGGCTGTCATTTCATCTATTACAGTGCATATTCTACATTCCTCAATTACTGCCTGGCAATACATGAATGGGGCTCTCGCTGCATGCTGGACCTGAGCACCATGGACAAGTTTGTTCTAAGACCAGAAAGTGCATTGCAGTTTGTTGAAGGCAGGTACCTTATTTCTTTGTTGATTGCATCTAGCTGCTCCTGGAGCATCATGGCCAGAGTTTGGGCGTCTGAATGCCCACTTGGTGACAGAAGGTCCATGGAGCTAAAAATAGTTTCTCTATCATCATCATCAATATCAGACATTTCAGTGTCACTTTCAAATGTGTGGCTGCTCAAGACTCCAATCTGCTGAGTTCTGTTCCACTCATGATCCCCAAGAGACTTCACCTAAGCAAGAACATACAGAACGCATATCGCTTAGTCTAAGAAACTAGCTCCAAATGAGCTTGCTGGAAGGTGGAAAAGATGAAGCATTAACATTTTAAAACACTAGTTCTGTGATCATTAACCCATTTCTTCTTTGTAACGACACTGAGTACAGTAAATTTATTTGATATGAATACAAGGGCTGGAAGATCTTTTCCTATGGTTCTACTGCAGTTCAGCATTAACTAGGAGATATATGAAGGTGTCCAGTGAGGTTCCCAACTGAACTTGAATATCTCCCTCTGAGCTATTTGTGTTGGCTGCCAAATAGCAGTAGAGACTTGTAGGGTATATGGAAAAATCATGTTGGTTGTACTCAACACATTTGCTGAGAAAACTACACAATTTATAACTGCCAATGAGTATTTTTTACAAACAATGAGGTGCAGTCATATCACAGTGTGGGGATTTAATTGTTAACATGAGCTATTACTACCGCATGCATTGAAAAGGATATAACCTGTAAGCTGTCTGCCAACTAGTTAGTTAAAGCATTTTTGCTGTGCTTCATGTATGGCAGTGTTCAGTGAACTCATTGTTTAGGAATACATTGTAATGTTGCACGCAAAAAAGCTGGCCATGTTTCACAAGTGAAAACAAATAAATGGTTAACCTTTGGTTCATCTCTCCGGACGCCCATACGGCCTCTTCTGGGTCGCCTTATCACTTTAGTTGATCTGTAGTCGGACTGGCTATCAACCAAGGAACCCACTGAATATCTCAATTCTGCTGATGTGTCGAGATGAGTTCTGAAAAAGGGGATTGAGGCACAAACAATGGGTAAATTTAAACAACTGTAATGCTAATACAGTACCTGTCATTCTAGTATCTCAGAACTTTCCCAACGTGAATTCATCAAGCCTTGTAAAAGAAACTTCATTAGGGGTATAATTCGGTGACCATTTTTAAACATATTGTTTATATTTATAAACAAACAAAATATATCTTGACACTTTACATATTGAAGTATTAAATAACAAACCACCAGAGGTCCCTTTCTCAGCTGATGTGAATTGGCAAAGCTCCAATGAACCCAATCAGCAGAGCTGGGTCAATTTTTTTTTTTGCATATCCCACCCTAAATACTTTAGCAGAATTACTTTTCTATGTTAGCAATTATTGTTGTCATGAGAATGTTATGTGCTCATGAATGAGAAAGAAGATCTATCAATCTGCTTAAGAAATGCTCTTCATTGTGAAAATATTAGTCAACTGCTCAATGATACAAAAGTTTATAATTATGACTAGAATGCTATATATCTGGTACAGGTTGAAACTCTCTCATCTAGCACCCTCAAGACCTGACCAGTGCCAAATGATAGAATTTGCTGGACCATGGGAGGTCAATATTGTCTAGCAGCATTATCAACACTTCACTGCTTACTAAGCTCTCAGAAGACACATGGGTAAATTAGAACTAAACAACAACACAGAACACTGAGAGCCAAGACCGGTGGCTGTAAACGAACTTTATGGGACCACAGGAAACTTGGCCACACCCATGATAAGTGGTGGTCCAGTTAACTAAAATCATGCCAGATTACGAATGTTGCCAGATGAGAGAGTTCCAGACTAGACAGGTTCAACATTTACTATGTTAACTATGTTAAAATAATACAATTGATACGGCCAAAATATGTTGGCTTCTACAAGTGTGTTTGCAGCATGTCTCTGGTATTCAAATCATGGGCAGCATTGCAGGGTTGGGGATGAAGAAGGGCTAAGATCCAGGATGACAACGGTAGAATTGGGGCTGTAAAAATTCTTCTTGATTTTCTTGGGAGGCTGAACATGTGAGAGTGGGAACACTGGCACTCATTGAAGCCATGCAGCATTCCTTTCCTTCCTCATGTCAGTGGTAGTGGCTGAGAGAATGATTGACTTGTGATGACTAAGACTGGAGAGGACACAGACTATGTTTTCTTTCCTTGACTCTTTTCATGAGGTCATACCAGGGACAGAACTATCCTAGGACAGCATGTGTACCTCCCACATTCATCACAGTTTAGATACACATCCTCCCCCCACCACCTTTTTT
This sequence comes from Carettochelys insculpta, assembly GCF_033958435.1. Taxonomy (NCBI): domain Eukaryota; kingdom Metazoa; phylum Chordata; order Testudines; family Carettochelyidae; genus Carettochelys; species Carettochelys insculpta. The sequence goes on along the minus strand of NC_134137.1, from coordinate 303,095,568 downwards.
TTAAATCTATTTGTCCCAGATTGCTAAATGGCCTCCCTCTGGATTGATCCTACAACCCAGGGTTTAGAAGGCCAATGCTTAAACCACTGAGCTATCCCTCCCCTCAGCGTGAAGGTCTTATACATCCTATAATCTTTCTTGAACAAACATGAAGATTTGGCTACATTTTGGCCTTATCAAAAAAATGCACTGGGCATGATAACATTAGAGAAGTGAAATGTAACGAAACAAACACTGAAGCGAGGAAATGTCATCAGTATCAAAGTGTGTCACAGAATCATCACTTATTTGTTAATGGTAGCTGCTAAGATGGCCTCATAGCCTTCTGCACAGAGAAGAGGGAACTTAAAAACTTGCAGTCTGAAGACGGACATGAATTAAGTTGTTATGGGTTAAAGGCACACCATCTCTGTGTTTGCTTTAGTGTGTAGTAAATAAGCTCTTGCATCTGCCATCTCATTGTACTAACTTGAATGGAGAAAAGAGAACAGTTTAAAAATAAGATATTATCACACAGAAGGATTTTTTTAAAAAATAATGTGTCACAAATAACAACAGTAGAAAGAGAATGTTATCTGACTACTTGCATTTCTATAGTAGTCAAAAAAGCTATTCTGTTTAAAAGGCACACGAAAATACACCTCCATATTTAGATTTTAATTGCTTTTCAACCAGAAAAAAAAAGCTTATAATCAGCTTATGGCCATCTTGCTTAAAAGGTTCACCGCAAGGTTAATAATCAGTTTTCAAGTAACATAATAGGATTTTTATCCCTAAAAAAATTCCTTTGGCTCAATGGATGATTGTTGCCAAAGAAAATAACCACTTTAATCTTGAGATGAAAGCTAAGTAAAGGTATGACTGATTTCCAAAATGAAGGAAATCATTCAGAAAGTCACCCATTATACTAAAATCTATAATACTATCAGAAGAATATTTATGCAATTCCTACTTTCTCATCACAAATATGCAGTCTACAAATAGATTTCAACAGCTGTTCACTTTCACAACAGGATCGCTTATTTTTTAACTTAAATAAATTTTTTGCCTATTAGAATGGGGCATTAACCTAAATTTTAGCAACACCATATTAATAGAAAACGGAGAGAAACTGATACTAGTAAAATGTAACCACCTGATGGCTGTTCAGTGTCATAGGATGATTAACTGTGTAGCCAGTGTGTATGGAGTGTAGAATCACAGTCTGGGTAATGCCAGTTGGAATTCCTAGTAGACAGCTGCCTTCAGCACCAAAAGCACATGGATGGTTAGAGAGATCACAGACAAGACTGGCATGTAAATAGGACCACCCTCGTACTTGGGTCCTTCTCTAGCAGAAAAAAGGTACATTGGCCATGTGATATGGGGAAGCTTGTTTGCTACGAAGCTAGAATTACATGGGGTATCACTACTCAGTTGGAAGGAAGAAACCGTTCCATAAGGATGTTCATTTCATCCAACTCCAAAATGAAAACGGACAGAAGTGGCTGTAAAAGTGACAGAACTATATCTCTTCTTAACATGGTGAGAAAAATATTAAGCTGTATTCTTTTACCTGGGTTTCAAACTTCAGCTGAGAAAATCTATCCTGAGACCTAGTGTGGCCAGTGCTTGGGAAGATCCACCATATACGTGGTCTTCTTTGTAAGACAACTTCAGGAAAAATACTGAGAGGAATGTATTGCACCAAACACATTTTTTCTAGATTTAACCAAAGCCTTTGACATGTTCATTTGGTCTGAAGAAGCTTGGTTGTTCACCTAAATTGTTAAAACCTGTGAGATCCTTACATGACTGGCACTGTAGTACATGAAAATCAGCAGCCTGACATGTTTAACATCAACAATGGAGTGAATAGGGTGGTGTACTGGTTATGCCATTGTTCGCTATTTACTTCTCATTCCTGTTTCAACATGAATCCTGTGAAGATCAGGAAGGTGTCTACCTTAAACAAACTTCCATTATACCCAGTGCTGACATTGCAAGGTTCAGAACTAAGATGAAGCTGAAGGAGATAATCACAAGGGAGGTGTTGTTTGCAGATGTTGCAGCTCTTGCGGCTCATAGTGTTGATGGCCTTCAACATCTTCCAAGTTCTTTGATTCATTAAAAATCTTTGGGTTAGCAATAAGCTTGAAGAAGACCGCGAGCATGCTTCAATGTTTTTCAGAACCAGATCAAGGTATCTCCTTAGATAGTATGTGATGGGATGTCATTGACTGATTCTATTACCCTGTCTCTATTAGCAATGTATATCTTGATACTGTTCTCACTAGTTCAATTGACAAAGCAGGAATTTTGGTCTTTTGCAAGCCTGAGCCTGGAACAATAACAGTTTGTCAGCTGAAGTGCAAATCCGTATTAATGAGGGATAAATTTTATCCACTCTTCTATATAGCACAGAAAAATGAAGGACATATGCCAATCATACCAAAAGATTAAGCAGCTTTTCTATCAGATGCTTATTTAAAATTCTTCAAATAAGATGGAAAGACAGGGTGACAAGTATGGAAGTCTTAAATCATGTGAATATGTCATTCATAGGACTGCTGATTAGTAAGAAAAAACTCAGGTGGCTTGGATATGTCAAGTGAATGCCAGACAGCAGAATCCTCAAGAGTGTTTTGCATTTTGAAGCTCGCAGAGAGTCTAGAAAGGGAGAAATACAATTTCAACTGTGCTGAATACTATGCTGTCCAGAGTCTCAAAAATAACTTGGACATTATAATCATGTCAGCTAACAAAGGGGGTGCAATAGTCATCATGAAGAAGTCAGACTATGAACAGGGGGTAGGTAGACAACTCTCCAACACCACATTTTACAGACCTCTTTCCTCAGATCCCACGTCGGAATTCCAAAAGAATCTACGCCATATACTTAAAGAACTGCCTGCCTCTACTTGAGACCAAATTCACTCAGACACACCATCTGAGCCCTGAGATGGATTATTCTATTTACTGCCTAAAATCTCCAAACCTGGAAACCCAGGACACTATCTCATTTCAGCTATTGGCACCCTTACTACCGGACTGTCCAGCTATATAGATTTCCTCCTCAAATCCTACACCACCAGCACTCCTAGCTATCTCTGAGATACTACTGATGTCCTGAGGAAATTACAAAACATTGGAAACCTTCCTGACAATTCCATCCTTGCCACCATGGATGTAGAGGTCCTCTACACCAATATTCCACATGAAGATGGACTACAAGCTATCAGGAATATCATCCCTGATGTTACCACAGCAAATCTGGTGGCTGACCTATGTAAATTTGTTCTCACCCACAATTATTTCCAATTTGGGGACAACTTATACCTCCAGACTGGCAGCACTGCTATGGACACCTGCATGGCCCCACACTATTCTAACATTTTTATAGCTGACTTAGAATCACGATTCCTTAGCTCTCATCCCCTGTTGCCCCTCCTCTACTTATGCTACATGAATTACACCTTTATCATTTGGACCAACAGTAAAGAGACTCTGGAAGAATTCCACAGAGATTTTAACAACCTGCATCCTACCATCAATCTCAGCCTTGACTATTCCACACGAGAAATACACTTCCTGGATACCACAGTACAAATCACTGATGGCCACATCAACACCACCCTCTACCAGAAACCCACTGACTACTACACTTACCTACATGCCCCCAGCTTCCATCCAGCTCACACCACACAATTCAACATTTACAATCAAGCCCTTACATACCACCACATTTGCTCTGATCCTACTGACAGAGACCGAAAACTACAAGCCCTCTACTAGGCCTTTATAAAATTGAATTACCCACCTGGAGAAGTTAAAAAACAAATTGACAGGGCCAGAAGAATACCCATAAACCAGCTATTTCAAGATAGGCCCAAGAAGACCAACAACAGAACACCACTTGTCATCACCTATAGGCCCCAAATCAACCCCCTGCAGTTCATCATTAAAAATCTACAACCTATTCTGATCAGGATGCGACACTGCAGAAGGGTCTAGGTGACAGGCCTCTCCTATCCTACAGGCAACCTCCTAACCTGAGAAAGATTCTCACCAGCGATCACAAACTACACAGTAATATGAAAGCTAGAACTTTTCCTTGCAACAAACCCTACTGCTAATTTTGTCCACATATTTATTTGGGGGATACCATCACTGGACCTAACCATGTTAATTACAAGATCAAACGCACATTGTTGTGCACTTCCAGCAACACTATATATAGGCTATTATGTGCCAACAATGCCCTGACAGTATTTACATTAGACAGCCTAGGCAAAACCTTTGACAAAGAATAAATGGACACAGAGCAGACATCAAGAAACTCAATACACATAAGCCAATCAGTGAACACTTCAATGGAGAGGGCCATTCTGTTAAAGAGCAGAAAATTTGTGTCCTGGAACACAGAGAATTTAACAACAGATTGGAGCAAGAGATTTCTGAGTTAGAGTACGTATTCAAATTTGACATATTAACACATGGTATGAACAGAGACAGCAACTACCTCATGCATTACAAGGACTGTGTCCCTTCTTTTGATGTCCATAATTATCTCAGACACAAAAATTAACATCCCCCCTACCTCTCACCCCATTTCTTCTATCCTATTTGATTTGTCAGTTTTTATTGCAACTTTTTTTCTTTAGTCCTCTGTATTTATAAATGTCAGTCTGTATCAGAAATGAAATTGATCTGAAGAAGTGGGTCTGTCCCATGAAAGCTCATCACCAAATAAATTATTTTGTTTATCTTTAAAGTGCTACATTCCTGCTCCTTTGTTTTGAACAAATCAAGGGTTCATTGTCCAAAACTGTCAATACTGTACCTTTAAGCAACAATAAATATTGTACAGCAAAACAAAAAGGAAGACATATACCAGATAGTCTCAAGTATGAGATCAGAGCCATAAACAATTTCAGGGACAAATACTAGGAACAAATACTTTATGATTTACTTCCTAGGTACAGCATACATGTCAGGCCCTTGCAGTCCTCCATGTTGACTCTCCTACCTTTTTTGACTTCATAAATCATAATGATGAAGGGTGTGCCAGTAGATTTGCTGCTTGTTCTAGTAAATATTAATGACAACCTTGAAAATCTATCCTGTGTGGAGGTTCCTATAATATACATCTGTGTTAGACTACTTCAAAACAGTTTGATTCTAGTTTTAAATGAATTAACTTCTTAGCACGTTAAGCTAGAAGTGGTTATTCTAAACCTAATGAAAGGAAAATGAAAATGAAATCAACAATGTGATTTGCGTTCCTTTTTCCAAACACATTGACACTTACAATTAAATTTGAATTGAATATACAGCTTTAAAATGAAAGTACTGATAACAAACCATGAAAGAGAATTATTAATTCTTCCAGAGTACAAATTATAAATAGCAACTGTTTATTGCAATAGATTCATATTCCTAATGTAAGCTGAAAAAATTGAGATAATATGCTGCATACATTCCATGGGCTGTTCTGCACACACCCATCAGGCTATTTATTGTGAATTATATTCTTGAGAACCCTTATGGTCCAATAGAAAATTGAAGAAACATGCACTATTAGGACCCTCTAAATCAGGCGTGTCCAACCCACAGCCCGCGGCCGCACGCGGCCCTGGACAGCTAGTAATGAGGCCCCACAAGATCGTAAACTTTTAACATTATTATGTGATTTATATACATTAACTACATTATATATTTTATATGTGGACCAAGACAATTCCTCTTCACTCAGTGCGGCCCAGGCAAGCCAAAAGGTTGGACACCCATGCTCTAAATTGTAAGTGAGTGCATGACTTACAGTAGCATGAGGTGAATGCACCTTTCAGTGTATGTGTCTGAAAAAGGTGACTCCCATTCTGAATTAGGTCAAAGAGTGCAACAATGCCTGCCAGCCTGCAGTGGGATGGCAGATGGTAGGCAGCGGCCCTAGTCCCAGTCTCCTGCCAACAGACATTCATCTATTTCCCAGCCCCATAATCACACACAAGCCCATGTTATATCATCCTTGTAAAAAGACCAGCCTCTCATAATAGGGAGATTGTACTGGGATGAGTTCTGCTCCCTCCATTGCTGACAGGTGGACGATTTCAAGCACAAAGCGGAGGGATCTCAGGATCAGGAATTCACTGTATTACCCATATTCAGGGAAGGGTTCCAGCAGCAGCAGCAGCTCTGTAAGTGTGGGAACAGCCAGTGGGATGTAAACAGATATGTGGTCTTCACTTTAGAAAAACCATCCATGTCACAGAGAAGTGCTTCATACAGCTTGACACATAGTTTATGTTTCAGTTAAAACACAGAATATTATAAATTGTTGGTCTGTTTTACATGGCTTATGTGGCACTTTGCCTATCTTTGAAATGGAGGTTATACTTACCAGTGTCATGGTGGTGTGCTAGGCTGAATTAGGCTGCTAGGCTGAGATCCTTATGAGAGCGGTGCTACATAAAACTTGTGTGTGAGACCAAGTAAAGTTCAAGTTTCAAAGGAACAAAACCAGAAACAATTTTAGCAATTGGCAGGCTTGACGCTGCCCATTACGTTAGTTTATATGTCTCCTTATATAACAGGTAAATACAGATAAACACAAATGCAATTATAAGGTATAAAAAAAGATAAAAGATAAAAACAAGCATTTTTTTAACTCTCAGACACAAGTGTCCACAGTAGCTTATTCAGGCAAATGTAACAGAGTTCAAATAAAAAGAACTTGATTCACATTAGAATTTTCGCAGTTTAGTTTTGTAGCATTTGGTTTGACTGACAAATCCTAAACTTTAATATATTACAATTTCTACAAGGCAGGAGCAACAGATGAGATTTCATTTTAAAGAATATTATTGGACAGCAGGGAAAACGATTCTATAATTCTGTAACTATTGCAACATCATTTCCAAATAAATTATCTTCAGCTATCAGTACCAGACAAGATTTGTACAGTAGACCTTTGATTTACGCAAGGGTTCCATTCCCACACATCCTCGTGTAACCCAAATTTTGCATAAGTGGGGGATGGCTTTTGTCTCCAGCAGAATGCACATTCTGCAGCTGGGGAGCAGCAGGAGCACCTGGAGCTTCTTTTAGAAGGTAAGTCCTGGGGTTTGGGTGGGGGGGCAGTTGGGGAGAGTTAAGCCTGGCAGTGGGCTGGGGCTGTGTGGGGGGGGTAGTGAGGGACTAAGCCGGGGTGGGTTAGGGCTGCAGGGAGGTGGAGCTGAGCTGGAGCTGTGCATGGGGGGACAGTTGAATTGGGATGGGAGGGTATTGAGACAGAGCCATGCACAGTGGTGGTGAGCCAGGCCACGGGGGGTTTTAAACAGGGGCAGGAGGATAGAACCAAGGTTATGCACAGGGGTTTCAACCAGAGCCTGGGGAGGGGATTGAGCCGGAGCTGTGAGTGAGTGGTGAGCCAGAGCAGCCCATGGGTGGTGAGCCGGAGCCACACGTGAGGGGTGGTGAGCTGGAGCCAGAGCTGGGCACGGGGTTGGGGGGTGAGCCGGAGCCATGCATGGGTGGTCAACAGGGCTGGGGGGGAGAGCTGAACCGGGGCCACATAGGGCCAGAGAGGTTGAGGCAGGGCACGTGGCTGGGGGGGAGGGGAGGATTTTGAGTTGAGTTTAACTCACGTTAATGCAAGTTAAATACAACTTGAAGTCGTGCATTTTGAGGGTGTACTGTATTCTAAAAACTCACATCTCATTGGCTGCGTCTATATGACAGTGATCCTTTGAAAGATGATCTATTGGAAGACCTTTCAAAAGAGCCTGTCCACATATACAAAAAGCATATTGAAAGATCAATACGCTTTCAATAGGAACATCCAGAGAGCATCCATACAGCTCCTGCTCTTTTGAAAGAATGAGCCAGGGATCGAAAAATCCAGCACCATGAGGACTACTTTTTTAAAAAAAAAAAGGGCCTGTGGAGTTTCTACACATGCTTTTTTTTTGAAAGAAGCTTTCGAAAGGAGCGCTCTTCCTGACCTGAGAGCAGAAGACGGCTTCTGGAAGAGCTGCATTCTTTCCATTTCAGATCAAAGAGTGCATTTTGTGTGTGGCTGCTCCATGTGTTCTTTTGAGAAAGGGCTAGATTTCTGAAGAACTTGCTAGTGTAGACTTGGCCATTATTACTTAGGCCTGATACTTTGACAACCTTTGGCAAAAATAATATTGTATCTGTAAGGAACCCTGATGAACTTTGCCTGCAGCAGTATCAGGGCCTTACTCTATGCACTAAACTGAAGGATCAGGGTCTTACTCTATGCACTGAGCAAAAACCCATTAATTCTCATTGAAGCAAAAAATAATAGTTGGATACAATTGTTGGCCTATGACCCTAAATAGGTAAACCAATTCTCGTGTCAAATTCAATTTCTAATTTTGGATTTGTATTTTTAAGCTTTCTTGGAAATTATTGAGGTATTTAAATATAATTTTAGAAGTATAACATATTTTAAAACAGAAGATTTGATTCTGATTTCAGAAATATGTTAATACATAGTCACTTACATAAGGCCCCTGCTATACTATGAAAAACAATCAAAAGCAACAATAGTAACCATCAAACAGGTAATTTTTTAAAAAGGTGTTTTAATGTCTAATTAAGCACATCCTTGTCATAAAGTCTTGAACAATCTTTACATGTTTTCTTGAAGTTCAACTACTTTGTAATTTTTTTAAGTTACCTTGATAATGTTGGTTCAATTAAAGAGCCAGCTCTTATTTTCAACTGGTCAAGTTCAGATCTCAGTTTGTCAATTTCTTCTGACAATCTTTCCTGAAAAGAGGATAAATGTTTTTAAGACGAGATGTACTCCATGTAAAACTGTAAAAAAAAAAATTAGCTACTCACTTCTAAAATAGGAAATAAATTCAGGTATAGTCTCCTTTTGATGAACCCATGTAAATGCCATTACTGTTAATAATCCAGGCACATTGAGAGAAGGCTCTTTGGCATCCCTTACTATTTCCTCACAAGCTGTAAGGTACTTTGTGAAGGGCTCATGCCTGAAAATTCCTTTTTGTTTCCACACAACTTGTTTTGGAAACAAAAAAAACCCCAACACTTTCAAGGTGAAAAATGAAAAGTAAATATCATTTACTGTGAGTGGTGACATGAAAGAAGCACTAACAGCAAAATCTGGCTGATAAAAATGTTGAAGAATGCACTTCACAAAAATATGTGGTTTAGTTGGGAACCTCCTGCTGTTAGCAGGGGGTTGGACTCAGTGATCTCCTGTTATCTTTTTCAACCTGAAGATTCTTTGATTCTATGGACTCCCAAGCAAGTTATGAATAAATTTCAAACAAGGTACAACCACAGTTCAGGAAAGTATTCAAGCATATGCTTAAATTCACCTCCCTTCAGCCCAGAAGTACTGTGTGCATGTATTAAAAACCATGAACTTACTGCTCTAATTCAAAAAGGTACCTAAGTTCATTCATAGCTCTACACTTGTGAGTAATCCACTTTTTTAAGAACAGGCAAAAGTTTAATTGCCTTGCTGATTTGAAGCTTTAAGGCTGAATCCCTGAGAGCTGATAAGACCTCCTATGAGGTGCTCAGAAACCTAAATTTCCTGGTACGCCAACAGACAGGGAGTATGCTAATCACTACTTTACAACTCTTAAAATTGGGATAAATTAAGGACCAAATTTTAACCGCACCCAGTTACAACAATTGCTTGAGAAAAGAGGTAGGTTTCTAGGTTTCTGGTTAACCCACCCAAAAAACAAAATAAAACAAAACAATAAACAGTTGTCTTCTGTCACAGTAATGAATATCTTTTTTTTTTTTAAAAAAGCTAGGAAAATTTCATAAAAATGTAAATATATAAAAATCCCAAAACACAATAAAAAACATAAGCAAGGATATATAATTAACACTGCCATATTCAGTGTTTCAAAATGTTTGGCTCCTGCAAAGAGAAGGAAAGGAACTACTTTTGCTAAGAGAAGACATCTGATAATTCTTTTTATAGTATTTTTTTAATTTAAGAACACTATAATGTAACGAAGCGATACAGATCAGTTGCTAATTTGTTCTTAATAACTGCACTTAATGCCATGTCTATTACGCTAAATTTTCTTGACTAATGTAAACATACTAGTAGTTCTTCTGCCAAATTTGAAGAAATAAATCATTCAAGGAATTTTTTTAGTTTAGGGAGTAAGAAATAACTATGTGATTACTTGTGAAGGAAAAAACTTATTTACTTATTACCATAACATAAGAACTAGGGTCTCATCATATGAAATTAACAGGTAGCAGGCTTTAAACAAACAAAACCAAGTTTTTCTTCACACAGCACATAGTAAATCTGTGGAATTTCTTGCCAGAAGATGTTGTGAAGATCAGGATTTTGACAGGGTTCAAAAGAGAACTAGATAACTTCACAGAGAATAAGCTGATCAATACTTATTAGCCAAGATGGCTAGGAATGGTGTGTCCATAGCCTCTCTTTGTCAGAGACTGGAAATGGGTGACAGAGGAGGGATCACCTGATTACCTGTTCTGTTTACTCCCTCTGGGGCATCTGTCATTGGCCACTGTTGGATGACAGGTTACTGGGGTAGATGGATCTTTGGTCTGACTCAATTTGGCCATTCTTATGGTCTTATGAACACTCTCGGGTAAAATGCACTGAGCTCTACATGTGAGTATTACCCTCTAAACTAATTATTTCTATTCCTCCCATCTTCCCTACTTCTTCCACAACCCCTCAGAACACATATACAAATAAATACTTATATTTTTAAAACTTCAGCAGATTTTTAAAAGTCAATGCTAGAATATATAGCTGATTGTTCATATATGTAATATGAATATCCAGACCAGAATCCAAATTGAAAAAAAAATCATATTCATCCCTGACATGCCTTTATTAAGCCAATGAAATTAAACTCAGGATAACTTTGTCCCCAAAATTGCCTAGGCTAGCAAAAAATGGCATCCATAAAATTCACCATCAATTCAGCACCACTAGTGGTAGCAAGGCTAAGCACTTTCGTATGCTGCTGAAGTGATCTTTCACGTTTGTCATTGTCGTTTGACCCAGACTAAATTATAGTCCTAATTTTACCAAAATAGGTGCACCCTACATTTGGGGTAGTGAAAAGGAGAAGCCCGATGCATCTGAATATTCAAGTAGTGATTATGTCATAGTTCCCGCCCCAAAATATATGAAAAAGTATATTTTAAATATTTTTAATAATTCCATATAAAGTGTCATTGTTTACATTATGGTAGTATCCAGTGGCCCAACTTTACAAAGAGCTGTGCACATACATAAAAGATAGTTCTTGCTCCAAAGAGCTTGCAGATAGAACAGAAAAAAGAAATAGTGGCTGAAAGGAAACATGGGAAACAGAGGCAAAACAAGTGCTCACCCAAGGTCACACAGCAAATTTGTATGACATAATTGAATCACAATCTATTATTGCGCTCTAGTTCAGCACCTTAAGCACAACACCTCCCTTCCTCTCTACAACATTACTTTAAGGAGGAGTAAAAAACCAACAAATTTAAGCAGGTATTTTCTCTTGCTATTTTCCTTACTTTGTGTTTGGTTTGGGTGTCATATGGTAATAGTTACTTTCCCCTTAGGAGCAAGTGCAGCTATATTCTTTTCCATTCTAACCATTTATTTTAATTTAATTGGACACACTGCAAACATTCTTTACGTATATACCTAAAGGTGGATGTACTTTTGTGTTCTACTGCCTTTAAGGCAAACATATCTATAAAATAGCACCAAACCTTATGTTTCAAATAAATATTTATAATTAAACTGACTGATTCACTAAACCAATGTTTATATTGTCCTGAATTCAAAAAGGCAACTTTCAGCCACCGTTAGAATAATCTCATTGTAGCGACTAGAGTAAACTCATCAAAGCAAATACTTATATTCTTAACTAAAGAAGTGTAACCACGAATATGAAAATATCTGTTAAACCAGTCTTTGTAAGAACTACAATTTGTATGGGAAATCCTGGCCCACTGAAGTCAATTCACTTAACTGGGGCCAGGATTTCAATCACAAACTATATATTAAGGAGTAATTTTATATAGCATCAATATATAACTAAAGCAACCGGATGTGTAAAAAACCATTCAAAGTTTAGCCCTTCAAAAGAATGCGGCTACACACAAACGGCAGATAGAACCCTTGATCCGCTCTTTCGAAAGAGTGCTCCGTTCTTTGAAAGGGAGCGCCCACACAGCTCCAGGTGCTCTTTTGAAAGAATGGAGAAGGGCACCATGCAGACAGGGTTGCACAGCGGACAAGCCCTTCCAGGGGCTGCAGCCAGCCACTTTCTTAAAAGCCGCTTCCTCCTAACAACCTTGCACTGCACACGCTGAGCCTGCCAAGCTGCCACAAACCAAGCACAGCCCTTGCAGGAAACAGAGGGCTAGCACACAGCCCAATAGAGCCCCAGCAGCTGATCCGGGCGTTGGACGTTGCGATCCCGAATACTGTGCTAGCTGTGCTGTGCAGTTGGCACAGCTGCCCTCCGCTTTGTCATGTGGCCGAGCTATGAGCAGCCAGCTGTGGCCCCCAGTCACCAGAATGGGGTCTGTATCAGGGAAGCCCTGTTTGAGAGCTTCACTCACAGGCCCCACCGAGCCACACCCACAGATATCCCCACCATCCCCACCACCTGCACACCCACACAGCAACCCACCACCATTCCTCCACAAACAGTCTGGGAGATGGGGAGCTTTGGAAAATAAAACATTTACTATACACTTTAACCAACCATATGTTTTCTGAGTCAAAAAATGTGTACTATGGGGGTGAACTATGTACATCGGGGAGCTGGGAGAGACCTGAACCTGGGGAGGGAGGATGGGAGGATCATGAGAAGGGCAGGGGATGTAGGCCGTGAGCCCCAGTGCCCCCGGGATCCCGTCCCTCCCTGGGTTTAGGGTCCATGGCAGGGCTGAGACGGGGCAGGCTGCATGGGCAGGTAGGGCCTTGGGAGGGCTTCAATGGCGATCGGCTTGGAGGAGGGGCAGAGCGGTCAGTGTGGGAGTATCGGGGGGGATCAGTGGGAGGGTGGCAGGGGGGACCAGAAGGTGGGCCACATTCACCACATGACCCCGGAGGATGCCAGATATGCCCTCCAGGTTGTCCAGGAGTCTGTCCCAGGCTGCCCTCTGCCAGGCCATGTCGGCCTCCTCCAGCTGAAGGCATTGTTCAGCCACCTTGGGTTGTCAGCGGCTCCAAGGTCTCCAACGCAGGCCCGCCGTGGTGCTGCTGGAGGGTTGCTTGGGCCCTCCCCACCTCCTCCAGGGGGCTGTCTGGGATGACTGAGGGCATGGGACTCTCTTGGCCCTTGTATGGTGTGGCTGTCTGGTGAGACGGACGGCATATCAGTCCCTCAACACAGCCCTGTGGGCCCCCACTCAGGGCAGTATCCCCCATCCAAAGGCACAGTGCCCATGGGGTATTGTGAGCATGGAGAGGTCCCCTGTCCATGTGGGGCATTTCCCGGGTGTAGTCCAGCCCCGTCTACCTCTCACTGCATGTGTAGTTCATGGTGCTGTCCACATGAGTGGGTGCTGAGTGTTGCCAGTGGCCGTCATGGCATGCTGAGGGCCATGCCCAGCTGGGATGTGTCCAGGGCGGGATCAGTAGGCATGTGCATGGCCCACTGACAGTTGTATCGCCCCTTTCCCACAGACCGAGGTGCATGCCCCACTGAGCACTCACCAGGTGGTCCCTTGCAGGACCTCCTGTGGAGGGGTATGGCTCCTGGTCCTACCTCATTGGTCCCTGCTCCTCCTGGGCATCTGGCTTTGGCTGCTCCATCGAGGTGCTGAGGAGCTGTCTCAGAGTCCCAGGATGGCTTGGAGATCCATGTAGCAGGGGCAGGTTGCAGGACCTGCCCCTGTGTGGCCATCCTCTTCCTGGGCCATGGCATAGCCCTACTGGAGTTACTTCACTTTGCTCCGGACTTGTTCCAGAGTCTGCTTGGGGCATCAGGTGGTGAGGCTGTGGGTCAGGTGGCTGAAAGCTGCAGCATTGCACTAGTTTACTGCCACCTCCTCAGACACCTTCTCCTTCCACAGTCCAAGGAGGTCTCTGAGCTTCAGCTCAGTCCAGAAGGTGGACCCCTTTTTTTCAAATCCTGGCTCCCGTGAGCCCTGTGAGGGTTCTCAGGGGGGCCCTGGGGCTCCTGCAGTGGATGGATTCTGGCCATTGCTGCTCTTTCAATTTTGGGAGGGTGTGTGTGTGCGAGGGTGTGCTGAAAGCAGCTCATGGCTGTGCTCTAGCAAACTCTCAACTTCCTGCCATGGGGTTTTTGAGTCTGCACAGCTTAAATGGTGGCTGGGCACAGGGATCATAGAGCCCTGTTGCTGCAGGCCAGGGCGTCTCTGTGCTCCAGCTGTCCAGTGTCATGGAGGACTCCTCTTTCAAAAAAGTGGGCTGTGAAGCATCTACACGTCTTCTTTCAAAAGAGTCTTTTGAAAGGGAAAGCTCCTCCTAATACAGGATCGGGGTAGGGACTTCGAATTCTGCACCACATTCCTTCAATTTCCTTTCAAAAGAATGTATTTTGTATGTAGATGCTCCTCTCTTTCTTTCAAAAGAGAGACAGAAATTTCAAATGTACTTGGACATGTAGACTAGCTCAAGAGTATTTTATTGCCATTTGCTCCATTTAAAGTGCCAGGTTGAGATGTTACGTACACCAAAGTATATTCTTTCACATTCAAATAATATCAATTAAAAAAACAAAGAATTATGGATTAAATATTAGAGTTATATAGTACCTTGTCATGTAACGATTCTTCCAGGTTCTTCCTGAAACTTTCAGATTCTTGAATTAAAACATTCTAAGAGGGAAGATGACATTTGAAATGTAAATAAAACAGGAGGAAATATTAATACCAGAAGTTATTATCTGATCAAGCTAACTGAACTACGGGAATGGCTCCATTTTCTTCTCCAGAGAATTTTCAATGGGAACCTGTTAATACTTTTGGAGTATGTACAGGGCAGATGAGGCACTCTATTAATCTATATGTTTTCACTCAGAGACAGAAAACACTTTTCTAATATCTTAATCGGACATTTCACATGGTCTTTTCCTATGTTCTTCCTCTCCCCACCCCAGGTTCTGTTGGTTGCAGGCATGGTCTCTGCTTTCCATTCTATTCTGCCTCTAGAACAACAAAAATATGCAGCTGTACACTTAGCCTTGAAAAAGTTTGGCTAGAGGTACATTTGGATGAGGATTTCTGAAGAGTAGATAATTGTATTTGACTATGAGATGTTAGTGAGTTTTCTACCCCTCAGAGAAATCAGATATTTAGAGTGAAATTCATCATGGATGTGGAGGGTGAAAGCACATTTGAACAGTGTAAGCCCCACTGTTAGATCTTGAGGAGGAAGGGATGGGAACACAGAAACCAGCATGTCAGGGAGGCAGGAGGGCCTCTGGACTGTAGAAAGAATCACTGAACCAGTGGCTTAGTTGGATGAAATACATTTCAGTCTTTGTTTATGTATGAGGAAGAATGGGATTGGGATGACAAAAGTGAAAATACATAAAGTAAGAGGGCCAAACAGGGATTTGCTCCCCAAGAACCCCAGGAAATGTCTCAAGGATGAATTCAGAACCAAGCAAAACAAAAGTCGGAAGCAAATGGAGAATGTTAACGAATTTTACAGATTTCCTCCCCTCAAACAAGTGTTAAAAGGCTGGTTTTTTATTTCTCTTTAAGATATCTAAGGCCGTGTTTTCACTCTGGTTGCTATTTCAGGATACAAATATATGCCAAAATAGCAAGTCTGTGGTTATTCCCTGTGTTCAAAATAGCAGTGCTGCTTCAGGAGCAGTATGTCAGTTCTGTTACCTCTCATCATGAGCGGAGCAGTGGAAACCTCAAACTAGGTGCTTATTTTGAGTTTCGGTGACATTTGCACGGCACCAAGTTTGAAACAAGGTAACTTGAAATAAATTATGCAATTTGCATTGCGCAAATTATTTCTAGTTAGAACCACAATCTAGACATAGCCTAAGGGATTAGTGGAATGCACTAAAGAACAATTGCCATAATTTAGTCCATCTTTTATAATTGTCTTACCTATACATCTCACTCCTACCCTGAAGGAAACATTCATCTGGGAATAAATGAGCATATGTGTGTAATGTAAACTTTTAACTGCACAGAAGAAGCTAGATGCAATTCAGCAATGAGAACAGGTCTTGGACTTGGAAACTCCTGAATTTTAACCCTGTTTCTGCCATTGCCTCATGTTCTGCCTCTGTTTCCTCAACAGTAAAAACAGAGACTACTATGTACCTCACAATGGCATTTGGTATTACAAAAACTCCATGAAGATATGAATATCTAACATTTTGTTTCATACTAAAATTTGCTCAGATTTGTAGGCATTAGGTTCACATTTGCCTGTTTCTCTTAGAATCAACATCACAAATATATCCAGATGAATTTGAATAAGTCTACTTCTACATACATATATTAAGTTTATACTGCCCTTTGGACTTTACCTTTTCCTCGAGTGCAGCCATTCTCTCTTTTAAGTGTAGCTGCAAGCGCTCATTGGATTCTGTCAAAAGTCTGTCTACAGTATCTGATAATCTTTTGTTGTGCTCCTCATTCATTTTCTCTCTTTGTCTTGCCTTCAGAAGAGAACAAAGGAAAAATGATAGTAAGTTTCCAAGTTAATTAATGCCTTATTAAAATGCATAGATGTTTTGTAGATTGAACATATTTTTATTAAATTATCCATCAACAGAAGAAATTATACTTTAAGCTCATCTACTGATCAGTACACCTTAACTACCAATCAGGGTATTGTTTATACCCAAGTATAACTAAATTTAAATCATTTGACTAAGTTGATGAAAAAATATAGCAGGGATTCTGCTCTCAGACACACAAAAGCAATATTCTGCAATTAATGAACTGTAACCATGCAGTTACATGTAAACTGAACTAAGGACAGAATTTGGTCCTTTATTGTCAAACTATAAGCACAGAGTATAAATTGTCTGCAGTACACATACTCTTTGAAGTTCCTGATTCTTTTCTTCAAGTTGAGTTTCTAAATGTCTCATACGTTCTTCAATGTTACCATGTCTTTCTTCTGCCTAAAAAAATAAAAAATAAAAAATAGGAAGAGTTGGTCTGAAATATAAATCGCTTTGCAAGTCTTTATGTCGGTAAAATTTAAACAAAATATAAAGCAAGCTACTACTAACTGCAAACATAGTTTTCAGAAAACAAACTTTATTGAAACAGGCAGCTGAACTGCATTGCTTGAAATGTGTCAGCTACAAAGGCCTGTTACATCCAAGCATCAGCAAAACATTGGAGTTATTTATGAGCAATGAAATCAGCCAAATGTAACATGCAGACTGTGCATGGTTTGAACACAAACCTGCCATCGTAAAATTGTAAGCTCCTGAAGCACTGAACTGCACGATGGTTGATTATCAATAAAAATAAATAGAAAATAAATGAAAACAAATTAGATGAATTCTATTTAGCAATAGAAAGTAAAGTCCAGTAGGACTACCTTCCTACGTATGGAGATCATTTCTTGTAGCTTAGCTTCCATAACATATTGATAATCATCAGATGAGGTAGAAGAGGTTGGATCAGACTAACAAGTCAAGGAAAAGGAGAGGGACAAAATTGAAAAATCAGAACTAAAGACACTGACACTGAAAAGAACACAGCACAGAATGCTTAAACAAAAAAGTGTGATAGAAAATTTAATACTTTGACTGATTTTTATGTGGAATAAACTATACTGATAGTTCGTGGATGTAATGCAGGTGGTGTGGATCAACTGAAAATAGTGGAATGTTAAAAAAAAAAATCAACCTAGGTATGGAAGTTCAAGGTTAGTGATGGCTGGCTGATGACAGGTTACTACAGAGTAAAATCAAAGCAACTCTGGCTAACACAGTCTAATGTTGTAGTTGGAATTATGGTGAACTAAACACCAGAATATGATGTTGAGAGGCCAATGTCAGAAAGTTCTTTAGCATTCGTGCTACTACTTTACAGGAATGAAAACAAAGCACATATGTTGTAGAATACACTAAATTAATGGATTAGTCATTTACAGTATCTGTAGAATGTCCTGCAGGTTCCTTCATTATTACAAATCACAATGAATTAATCCTATAAAACAAGGCTCAAATTTTAGTATTATATTCTATATTAGATCAAGTAACTCTTTTTATTTTAGTTAAACAATATCGTTCCTAAACTTTTTGAAAGTGATCCCTTTTCAAGATCAGGGTCATAGCTAAGAGAAGAACCTATAAATAAAAATGATTAATAGGATAAAATGCAATTTAAAACAGTATAGGCACTGAATAAGAAATAAGATTCAACACTTTTTGGAAAGAACAGTTGAATAAACCATTTGTCCTAAACTATGGTTCTCTATGTTCCTTCATATCAAGGAAGTCTATGATAATACTGTAAAATAGAATGCTATGTTGAATTTGTTTCTATGGAAACAAGAGCTTTGCATAAGGAGCATAGATAGCACAGTGCAACCAATGCCTGTTCTTTGTGCGTGCCTGAATGCCCAATACTCTGAATACTCATTCTCTCAAGAGGGAACCTCTGGGTCACCAGATGTGCAAACTCTAAACATATCTAACATCACTGACAAAGCAATACTTCCTCAGTGAGACATCTACAAATGTCTTATCAAAATAAAAGGTAGGTATATTTATCAAAACAATTACCATTGAAACACCAGAATTTAAAATCATGCTAATTATATTATCAGAGCTAAAGAGTCACTGACACAAAATTAGACTGATGTACAATTTTATAAATATAAATCACAACTGTCATTCCTATTACAAATGGTATGAATATACACAGACTGATATATGAAGTTTTATACTTATCCACTGAGTTTTTAATGTTATTCGGTGAATATTCTTTTCAACTTAAATTTATTTATAAAGTGCAATCCGTTGTGACAGGTAAATGTTCAGTATATTTTTGATGAATTTAGCTGCCTTTTCTGACTGTGTATCATCTGCAAACAGATTGTGCTTTCTTTTAATTAATCATTATTTGATTAGTACTACCTAAGTATATGTGTAAACAGACCTATTTATCTCAATAAGATTACTCACATGCTCCAATTATATATAGGGGTGTCAAATGATTACAAATTAATCATGATTAACTGTGCTGTTAAACAATCATAGATTAGCAATTATTTAAATATTTTGGCTGTTTTCTATTTTTTCAAATATATTGATTTCAGCTACAACACGGATTACAAAGAACACAGGGATCACTTCATATTTATTTTGATTAAACTACTAGCACTGTAAAAGCAAAAGAAATAGTGATTTTTCAACTCACCTAATACAAAAAGAAGTGCAATTTCTTTATAATGAAAATAATTGTTTTAAATATAAAACAGTGTAAAACTTCATAGCCTAAAGTCCACATGGTTCTACTTCTTGTTCACCCAATAACTCAGACAAACAAGTTTGGTTACAATTTGCAGGAGATAATGCTGCTCACTTCTTGTTTACAATGTCACCTGAAAGTGAGGACAGGCATTTTTGCATGGCACTCTTGTAGCTGGTATTGCATGATAGGTACATGCCAGACATGCTGAAGATTCATAGGCTCCTTCATGCTTCAACTGCACCAGAGGACATGTGTCCATGCTGATGACAGGTTCCACTTGATAACAATCCAAAGCAGAGCAGACCAATGTATTTTCATTCTCATTATCTGAGTCAGATTCCATTGGCAGAAGGCTGGTTTTCTTTTTTGGTTGTTCGGGTTCTGTAGTTTCTAAATCAGAGTGTTCTTGTAAAACATCTGAAATCATGCACCATGTCTCATCCCTCTCTGATTTTGGATGGCACTTCAGATTCTTAAACTCTAGCTGGAGTGATGTAGCTCTTTTTAAAAATCTCACATCGGTACTTACTGTTTTGTCAAATGTGCTGTGTAAGTGTTCATAAAATGAGCATGTGCTGGGTCATCACCCAAGACTGGCATATGCAGAACTCAGGTAAAACAGGATGGGAGATATACAATTCTTCCCCAAGGAGTAATGTCATAAATTTAATTAACACACTTGTTAATCAGCATCATCAGTTGTCATTGTAAACAAGAAGCAGGCAGTGTTATCATCTGCAAAGTGTAACCAAACTGGTTTCCCTCAGCGATTGATTGAACAAGTAGCACTGAGTGGAGTTTTAAGCTCACTGTTTTGCTTTTGACTGCAGTTATGTAACAAACAAACAAACAAAAAAACCCACAAAACCCCTACCTTCATAAGTTATGCTATCACGATAAAGAGATTACACTACAGTACTTGTATGAGGTAAATTGAAACATGCTATTTCTTTTGTTAATATTTTATAGTCCAAATATCTGTAATAAAAAATATAAAGTGAATACTGTACACTTTGTATTCTGTGTTGTAATAGACACCAATATAATTGAAAATGTAAAAAAATCCAAACTGTTTAATAAATTTCAGTTGGTATTATACTGCTGCAATTAATCATGATTCATTTTTTAAAACTGTGATTATTTTTGAGTTAACCATGATTAATCAGCAGCCCTAATTATATACTTACTAAAATACTTTTATGACTGGAGCCAAGGTTACCTGATACCATATTTTCAACAGGCAATGGGCATGGTTTTCATTTAAACCAAAGATTCTTTATACTGTCCTAGTATTGTAAAGTGAACTCAATTTAATTTAAATGAGAATAACAGCCATTCTCATGGTTCCAAGAATATTTTTCTTATCTTTCAAGCACATTAGTTCTCTTTCTACATGCTTTTGTCTCTTTTTGTTTCTAAAATTTTGCACCTTATTTCCATAACAAGAAGCAAATTATATTCCACTTGGAATATTGGAAACTAACCGCAGTTGCTGGTCTAGTTAACATAGAGGCAGAATTAATAAATTCTAGATGGGGATGTGTACTGTGCATGTCATTTGTTTGTAGTGCTATAATTCAACTAAGTATACTTAAAGCTCAAAGCTCTAGAGACGTAGTAATAAATGACTGATCCAACAGAGATTTAAACTTGCTTTAACAGTGAGATTTTGCAATTTAAAGTGCACAGATAACACACTAGCAACCAAAAGAATTAAACATTTTGGCTGCTATGTTGTACTGAATTTGAACAAATATGATATTATAATCAAATGCCAAACTTTTAAAGATTTCCCAGGAAAGAAAGTACAAAATGTCAATTACAATACTATGGTTGAATTTTGACCAACACATTCATGTTCACTGGCTGATGACTGTTGAAGCCCTTACATGAACGGTGCCTATATTTAAAAAAGAATTTTTCATGACTATTGTTGAACAGCTCACACAATTTCAGTGCTCTCCAATGCAACCCTTGACCCAGATGTCTCGATTTTTTGCATATAAAATGTACATAATTATTTTCTCAAACCAAAAAAGCAGTCCTGTAGCACTTTAAAAACTAACAAATTGGGTCTGTCTTACAAAAGCTCATCGCCTAATAAATTATTTTGTTAGTCTTTAAAGTGCTTTAAAGTGCTACAATCTTTAAAATGCTTTCTTGTTTTGTGAAGATACATACTAACGCGGCTACCTGTCTGTCATAATTATTTTCTGTTATTCTCTTCAGGAGGCTTAGTGAAATAGACTGTGGGATTTAGCAACAATTATTGAAAATACGTACCTAGCATCCTGGGGTATAAACAGATTTGTTAAGGAATCCAGTGCCAGGCTTACAATGGTGTCAGTGGTGCCAGTCCCACACTGGGATCTGGGGAGGTACCTATTACAGACCCTTCTAACCTACGCAGCTGGGTCTGGCCCCTTGCCCAGAGCTGTCCAGCACCCATGGCTTGCAGCATGAGCAGCTTCCATCCAGCAGGTTCCTTCAGCGTGTGGACTTGGCATGGACTTCAGCATGTGGGGTGGGCAGGGCTGCTAGCCATGGGCCTGTGGGCATGACTGGCCCAGGCAGGCTCTCAGGGGCTGCATCCCAGGGGTTTGCCCAGCTCCCACTTCAAGCAGTCTCTGCTGCCCACCACCTGTGGATAGGGTTACCAACTGTCTAATCACACAGATCCAAACACACTTGCCCCGCCCTCTGCACTGAGACCCCGCCTCTTCTCAGAAGCTCCTCCCCCCTCACGCCAGTGCTTCCCTCTGTTGCTTGCTCTCCCTCCACCCTCATTTATTTTCACTGAGAAGAGGCTGGGTGCAGGTTCTGGGCTGGGAGGGTCCTGGGGACAAGGGGTCTGGAGTGTGGGAGGGGGCTCTGCTCTGGGACAGGGGTTTGGGTTCAGAAGAAGGTGCAGGCTCTGCGAGGGAAGTTGGATCCAGGAGGGGGCTCAGATACAGTGCAGTGGGTTGAGGTGTAGGAGGGGTTGAGGGATATGGGAGAGAGGTTGGATGTAGGATGAGGCTTAGAGCTGGTCAAGGGATTTGGGGTGTGTAGCAAGGTGCAGTGGCCTCCCTTGACTCAGAGGCCAAGGAAGCCTCTCAGAGAACACCTGTGCCCTGCCTCCAAGAGAGCAGCACCTGGGGCTGGAAGTACCAGGGGTAGGGCTCAAGGTTCATTAAAAGGCTGGCCTCTGAGCAGAGCAGAAGCCTCTGACCAGGCTCCTGGGAGCTGGAGCCAGAGGACCCAGGCCAGACCGCAAGGCTGGAGAGAGCCAACGGCCAGCTGCCCTGACCAACCTGAAGGGCCGCAGCCAAGCCTGCTGCTAGTTAGGTACCAGGACTTTCCTGCAGCGAGCCACATGCTCAGAGGACCTGCCGGAACTGGGGAGCCTGCCCACGACCAGCTATCCCAGGGACCCAGATGGACATTAGCCTGGAGGCCTGCCTGATGTTTACAATGCTGAGGCCTCGGACCTGCCAGAGCCCACGGTCCTGCCCCGTCTACTACCTAAATGACACGGAGATGCCCAACTGGCCAGATTTGTCAGCTGCCACTTACCTGGAGGAGACCCACCTTCCTGAGCTCACCGAGCACTCCGAGCGGGACCAGACGCAGATGGATATGGAGGTAGGAAGTTGCCTAGGGAATGCTTTACCTGAGCCCATGGTAGTGTTGTTGTGGCCTGAATCCCCACTACCCTGCTCCTGAGGAGAGTTGCTCCTAGGGCCCTGGGCCAGGATGCAGTGGAGTGGGAGGACCTGCATCCCCCTACCCCACCCCTGGAGAGACAGCCCCTCACCTCTCCCAGCCCACACTGCCTGTTTGTTTGCTGCCCCGCCCTAAACCAGGCTGCCCTCAGTGACTGGTTGCTGCCTGCCCTGAATCAGGACCGGGCCCCTCTGGTGAACTTTGGTTGTTGCCCTGCCCTGAGCTAGGGTCTGAGTGTGTATGTTGCTTGCCAGCATTCCTTTTAAAGGGGACACACCTCTGGGAAGACAGACATTGGCCTCAAGGTTGGTCATACCCAGACTGGGCAAGGTGTGGAGGCCCATGCTGCCCCAGGGGGGTGCACTCCGCTGGCCAAGACCATTACAGGGTGCAGTAAGGGGTGCAGGCTCTGGCTGGGGCTGGGACTAAGGAATTTTGGGTGCTGGGAGTAGGTCTCAGGGCTGTGGCAGTGGGATGGGTTGTGCAGGCAGGGGCTCAGAGTTGGTGCAGAGGGTGCAGTGAGGTGGCAGGAGGTGTCTGGCAGTAGGAAAAGTTAGTGTTTTAGGGTGCTGAGCATGGTGGATCTGAGCAGGAGTGCTGGGCAGTGGAAGACGTATGAGGTGTCTCTGGGTGAGGCATGTGTACAGGGCACTGTGTAGTTGTGATGGTGGGTTTGAAAGGGTTCTGGGTGGGAGAACACTGGACATAGAGTTTCTGGGAGTTTCACTTGGGGGATGCTGGACATAGAGATCTGTTAGAGGGTCTCTGGACAGTGTGACACTGGGCATAGGGAATCGTGGGATTGTTGAGTGGGGAGTACTGAGCAGTACAGCATGTGCCCACTGGCCTTGCAGGGCCAGGTGAGCCAGTGTGCATCTGGCAGCTGGGCTGAACGGAGTGGGGCCACCCCCACCATGCCATGCTCCACTGCTTTCATCTGGATTCTCAACCTGGAGACTCTGTACCCCTGTGCCATGTTCCATTGCCCCCATGGTGGCCCATAAATATGTTTGGCTAATGAGGCCCTGTAAAAACATATTTGAAAATGGGATGAAAACATGTGGATAAGGACAAGGTTTCACATCTGACCCTATGACGTTCCAGTGGAAGTCTTAATGATCACTTTTCACTTTACATTACACTGGTATTGGAGTCTAAGGCTACATCTACATTACAGCAGAAAGTCAACTTAAGGTATGCAAATCCAGCCATGTAAATAACAAAGCTGGGGTCGACATAACTTAAGTCAAGTTACTGCGAGGTCTACACCATGAGGGGTCAATGGGAGAAACTCTTCTGTTGACTTCCCTTACTCTTCTCATGCAGGGTAAAGTAACAGGATCAATGGGAGAATGATCTGTGGTTAGTTTGGCCGGTCTTCATTAGACCTGCTAAATCCACCACTGGTGATTCAAACTCACAGTGCCCATCCCTGCTGTAATGTAGATGTAGCCTAAGACTGTTACAGTTTCTGCAACTGCTGATTCTAATTCCCCACAAAAAGGCTGTATTCACATCACCTGCCATTGCTGGCACTGCACGGTCTCTGGGTCTTTACCTTTCATGATGAACAAAATCAGTTTCAATGACCCGGAAGCAGAAGCAGCCTACACAGTACAGTACTTCTCTCCCAGCCTTGTTATAGCCAACACCCACGCCCTACACTTCCACCACTGCTGACCATCTGCCATTTCTCTCTCTTATACTTTCAAGTTCTTTCTTACCCTCTAAGTCCGCGTTTCTCAAACTGTGGGTCCCAACTTCCCGGGGGGTCATGAGCAACTTAGAGAGAGGTTGCAGCTGGATTTCGTTTTTCTCTTGAAAAAAATGCATAGGTCAGCATCTGACTTTTTCCCCAGCGGAACGTATACTCTGCAGCCAGAGAAGCAGCAGAAGGTAAGTCCTGGGGTGGGTGGGGCAGTTGGGGAGGGTTAAACCTGGTGGTGGGTTGGGGCCATGGGAGGGTAATGTGGTGGGGGCTAAGCCTGGGGTGAGTTAGGGCTGCAGGGGGGTGAGGGGTGGAGTTGACACAGAGCCGCACATAGGGGTGGTGAGCTGGACCCCTGCTGGGACACAGGGGTTTGACCCAGGGCAGGGGGGTGGGGTTGAAGTGGAGCCACATGTGGGCAGTTTGAACCTGGGCAGTGGTGGGTTGAACAGGGTGGGAGGATGGAAGTGGAGCTGTGCACAGGGGGTTTAAATCAGGGCGGGAGGATGGAACAGGGGCCACGTGTGTGGGGCTTGACCCAGGGTGTGGGGGTTGAGCCAGAGCTGTGTGTGAGGCATGGTAAGCCAGAGCCAGAGCCAGAGCCAGGCTGGGGGTGGGTTGAGCCGGAGCTGTGCACGGGTGATGAACCAGCAGCGGGGTTGAACTGGGGCTGAGTAGGTTGAGCCGGAGCCATGTCTGAGGGGTGGTAAGCAGGATCCAGAGGTGGGGGTGGTGGGGTGAGCCAGAGCTGTGCGCAGGTGGTGAGCATGGACAGGGAGTGGGGGATGGGGGAGCTGAGCCAGGGCCATGCAGGGCCAAGAGGTGTTGATTCCAAATTTGATATTTTTGTCTATTTCCAATAAAATATTAGTTATCCAAAGTTACTGGCATATTTATTTCTTGTCCAATCCTCATCCCAATAAAACTATTAGCTTTACTGGTGGAGCAGTGAGGGTTGCGGGGGTGGGGAGGTCATACAAATTCACTTAGCATTTTAGGGGGCCACGGTATCACAAAGTTTGAGAACCCCTGCCCTAAATATCTAACTTCTACTTATCAACTTCATGGAGTAATTTCGACTCTTGCCTCCATCCCATTTTTACTAATATACTACTTCATGGCTGGCAATTTATAACCAATGTCTTTTTCAACGCCTTAACAGTCTGCCTACTTGCCCTCACCTCTTCATTTGACTTTCAAAGATGGATTGACTTTTCTAACCATGAAAACGGCCACACAATCTTGTCTTGATAAAGCATTTCTCCACTTCCGATCTTTCCAATGCTTTATTACCACTCTCTAGCTATCCCATCCCTGCCTTGCATCCAACCTTTCCATGACCTTCAACTTGCACACCTCCCTGACCTCTTAGACATTGGGATAGCCATCTTTTGATTCACTCAACCAGTGCCCTCTTCATTCTGCTTTCTCTATCAGATCTGCCTCTTGCATCTAACCTCACACATGACCAGGTTTCTACCAAAAAATCCCATGACCACACAGAATTCCAAATGGCTTCTCTTTCAGTTTTGCCAGTTTCTTCATCAAGCACCACTGCGACTCCACGAATCTTGATCTCAACTGTCTTTTGCCATCTCTGACTCCTTCCTAAAGCTACCTAACCTCCTGCACCTCTCTCTTCACAGAATGTGATAACATTCTCTTCCAAAATAATTGATTAAGTCCAACCTGGTCTTCCCTTCTTCCTCCATCTTAGCTGTTTCCCCTTCTCTCCTGTCCCAGTAATGTTTCTCTTGTACTCTAAACCATCCACCTGCATCAGTAACCTCTCCCCGCAACCTCCCTTGTTCCTCACATTTATCCTCAGCCTTTCACACTCTTCAGATGCTTTGTCTCTTAATGTATATTAATTTCTCACATCCATTAAAAATTTTGCTTTCACCTGGCCCTGTAACTTTCACTTTATTTTTCTTCACCTTCAAACTAATTGAGTATGTTGTTCACAACTGCTGTGTTAATGCAGTACTATCTGTTGTGGCTGCATGGAGGAGGGTTGATGATAACTATCCCAACCTGGATTGAGATTGGGACCACCAGACCATGCCCTGAAAATACGAGCAGTGGAAACATGTCTGACAGACTACTTCCTTAACATGTCGCATTCCATTTGGCCTGCCTTGACTACAAAAATAAATATCATGTACGGGAAGAAAGGCTCATGTTAGAGAGGAGGATTGTGAAATCTTTTATAAACATGTGTGCAGGGATTCTGAGACTGAAGCTTTGTCTTCTCTGCAGATTTAATTTGGGGGACTATTACAGATTTTCCAATTAGGGTAGGCCATGAGGCACCTAATAACACATGTTGCTTCCCCGAGATAACTGAAGTGGAAACAGGAAATCACAACAGTTGAGATATGATGACTCTTCAGTCCATGTCAGACCACCCTGGACACCTATTCTTGTGTTCCACTTCTACCAACAACATCTGCCTGCACGCTGATCCCTGACCTGTAGTGGACTATCTGGCTATATCTAGATTACAGTGATTTGTTGAGAGAAGCTTCTGCCAGAAAATATCTTCTGACAAAGTTTTGTTGACAGATCGCAGTCAAATTGCCAAGTGGATTGCAAGAGTAATCTGCTCTGTTGACAGAGAGTGGCTGGACTGCCAAGCTGCTCTCTCAACAAAACGACCAACTGGAAGCACAGCAGACAGAGCTACCAGTGTCCTGGAAGCCCTGTCTGTTGATGGAGGCCCCCGGCCCCCCGGAACATCCAGACCAGCTTTTTGTTGACAGATCTCTGACGACAGAGGCATTATGCCTTGCAGAGAGCAGAATAACGCTGTCGAAAAAAGTGCTGCATTCTGTTTATTCACTGTCAACAGAATGCCTTGGGAATCTGGATGATCCCTGGGTGTTGTTGAAAAAATGTCAGTTTTGTCAACAAAACCCTCTAGTGCAGACACAGCTTCAGTCTGCCTTTGCTCAGCATCCTATCTGCAGATCACCTGGTTACAATTTCTACAGCTTCACACATTTCCATTGTTTGATGCAACAGAACAGTGCCCACTATGAAGCTCATGGAACAGTGAAACCCTTATTATTTATTTACTCATATTACTTAGTCCAAGTGTGTCTCTCCAGACACAAACTTGGATGAAGGCCATTTTGTATAAAATGCCCATTCTGTCCACGGTCTCTAATCACATTAAATAAAAGTGTGAAAATGCACACAAAAATGTATGTCTTACGATGTTTAGGATCAGAAAAATTATTATATTCACTGAAGTGTACTGAATATTCTGCATGAATGAGATGAGATATTCTTCTCACAATATTAAGAATTAGTATTCATCAAGAAAAAGATGGTGGCAACAAAAAACCTGTGCTTGTGGATGAAGAAAAACTACTGGTGCTTAAAATATTGGCGCATGTCTAAAAGAAAAGTTTGTTTTAAATATAAAGCAATATTCTCCTAATGGCATTAATATGTTAGGTCATCTGCTGAACAAATCACAGATGGCAACTTAAAGCTGACAAGTGATGCCTCATTCACATCCACCATAGTTTTTACAAAATGCTGTAACATTTGTTTATCCTTTAATGCAGGTCTCTTTTCGTTGAATCTTTTTTTTTCAGCATTTTCAGTTCTCTTTCCGATTTCCAACCAATATACCTAAAGTGTACAGCATAATATCTTGATGACTAAACACTGATTTTCTTTTAGTGCGGTAAAATATATATATTCTATTTCCTTCTTGACTTAATTATGCAAAGGTAAGGCTAAGCCTGTAAACAGCCCAGATGCTGAATATGAAAAGGGAAAAATACAAAGTTTTTTTTTTTTTAAGAATTCTGTTAAAATACAAAAATATCATTGCCAAATAAAATTAGTATAATATTGTGTAGTGATAGAGAAAGGAAAATTTAACTACACCAGAATGATGAGTGGCGTATTGTAAGTTATGGAGTTTTCATTTCTGTCTGACTATAAATATGAAAGATTAAATATTTTGTGAGAATTACAAATGTCTTCATAAAGTGGAAAATATTTTGAACTAAGGCAATAACTGCATGCACATCTAAGAAATATGCTAGAGAGCAATATATGAATTTTGCATAATTTATAACGTACATTTGTCTTATTGTTTTTCTTCAAGAAAGCTGTTGTACATTAAATTGTTCACAGAGAAAGCAGACTGTCTTTGGTCCCTGTAGGGCTTTACCATTTTCCTTGTGATTTATCAATTGCAGTCTGATTACCTGCTACAAAGAATCAATTTAAAAATATCAATATTCAAGATGGCTTTATTTCTAATACATACAACTGATTCTAAATGCCAGCAAGAAAAAAAATGTAATTTTGTCTAATTTATTGTGATGAAAATGATTATTGTGTCTCTCCTAATTAACATGGTGTACAAAATATCATGGGAAATGATTTACTAGATTGATATTTTGTGGTTAAAGGGGAAATATTTACATATTTAAAAGTTAAATGGATTAATACATTTGTAGATAAATTGGCAATCCATGACATCTTTTTAGATATAACGTAATCTACACTCAGAATTGTTTCTTCACCTGACCATAAAGGCCATAAGAAACACAATCATGGCAGGCAGTATATCAAATTATACTAGAGGGCAGGGAAATATTACTTATGTTACATAATTAAAATTGGCTTATAGTATGTCTACAAAGCATATTTTTCCCATGTCTAAAGAGATAGAAATGAAATCCCTTTTTGGTTATGGTTGTTGTAAGGCGGAACACAGAATGTAAAGCAAAGTTAAATCAAACAGGTTTCTCTAATAAACCTATTTCTCAGTGCAGTACCTTAGTCAATGCGGCAATTCTCTGAGCCAGTTCAGCCTCCACTTCAGGCAAGGTCTCAGCCTTCCGCATTGTCTGTTGCAGCTTCTGTTCAGCAAGCTCAAGACGTTCTTGCAACTGCCTGTTTTTTTCTTCCATCTGAAACCCGGAGATGAAAACAGAAAATATGAAAAGGCAGAATTAAGAAATGGTTGCAATTTGAGGGGACTTTGTGAGGTGGGCTGAGACTGTATGTAGTGTATGAAGTATGGAGCTGTGCAGGCCTTTTATGTTCTGACTGAGATGAGGACTGAGGTTATCATATCAAGGCCAAGTAGAGAAGTTGCAATCAGTAAAGTATAAAGATGAGCAAACATTCTTTTTTCGCTAATCTGTAGGCTATTAGTGCCAGCCAAGGGCGGGGAGGGGAGTGCTTGTGCCTGTAAAATCAGAGCTTTGAAAGCTACAGACACAAACATCAGCTCATTTTCTGCAAAACTGAGAGCAGACAAGACTGTGGGAAGGTACATGGGAATATAAAAAAAGACAAATACAAAGTTTTGGTTTTTTTAAAGAATTCTGTTAAAATACAAAAAAAAAATCATTGCCAAACAAAATTAGTATAATATCATGTAGTGATACAGCTGGGGAAAAGTACATGTTTTACAAGGATACATTTGCTAAAAAGCTTGTAGACAAATTGATGCTAACAACAAACCACTAGTGTGAGGGTGAAATCAGCACTTGTTACCAGCCCAAGGACATCCATTGTCTAGAGATGGCAGATGTGCAGAAATTTTGGTAGTTCCCAAAATGCCCAGAGCCTGCACCTCTCCCCCGCTTAAACTGCCCCCAACCCCTTTTTTTAAAAAAATCACCTGGGGGCAGCTGGTAGGGCCAGGGTATACCCGTGGGGAAGGCAGCATGCAGAGGGAGCAGGTGAGGCTAGGGGATACATGGGGTGGGGGGGCATGCAGAGGCAGAAGGTGGGGTCAGAGGATATATGGGGGATGGGGAAGGGTGGTGTTCAGGGGCAGCAGGTGGGGTTGGGGAATACATAGGGGAGGGGGCATGGTGGAGTGGCAGAAGGCCAGGAGGGCCAGGGGATGCACAGGAGCAGGAATGAGGCATGCACTAGGGGCAGTGGCGCATGGGACAGCAGGCAGGGCCGGAAAGAGACCTTGTCCCTAACTTGGTGGGCCCCGGGTGCTTGTGCTGGGGCACAGCAGGTCCATATTATTTACCACCTATGCCATTATCAGTTCTTGTCAGCTATTTGGTTAAAGCTGCATGTTTAAATACTTTGTAGAGAATTTACAGTTATATCTTTTCTTATGTAAACAGGTTCACTGAAGATTTGATATAGAGAAGTCCAACAAAAGAAATATAAAAGGGCGAACCTTCAGGTTTTCTTTTGCTATGTAGGGCATTTTCTGTCCTACAAGACATACAAATTGAGTATGATTTTGCATTGTATTAATTGTCCTCTTCCAACAACTTTAGGGTGGGACTAAAAAGAGCATGCTGTAAATACTGCAGTGTTTGTATAGGTATTTTAATCCTTTTGACAGGGTAATAAGGATTATAATGTATTTTGTTGATATTGCAATGCTGCTAATGGATTCCAAATCTGCTTTTCTGTAGTACAATCATCAGTACTTACTATTCTCTGTAGACAATTTATGCCTATTGTAAAACTACTTAAATTAGAAATAAAAACCTCTAACAGCTAATATAAATAGTTTGGTCTTTCATATATTGCTCTCCGGGCTGAATAAGAAAATTAATGATAGTCTTCCGCAAAATAGAATTCAAAAAGTTTTGGTTCTGATTCTTTTATTCTCATTATGAACATAAATATTTTTATTTTAATGGTGGTTTCCCTCAATTAGAGGACAATTTAGTTATCAAGGTATTCTCAAAGTTTTTCATAATCGGTGAGTTCTTTTTTATTCCCTTTGTATTGTGAGATGTAAAAAATTAAACACTAAACCTTTGTTGTGTATTAATGGAGAGAAACAAATTCATTTCTCTGAAATGTAAACTATATACATAGTGGTAAATTACAGTTTCCAATCCATATTCTAATCCTTACCTGAAACTATAAGCAATGTCCCCCATTCACTGATCCAAAGGACTTGACTCTCTGTTGGCCTCTCTCTCCTTTACACTTGTACAACTTTGGCTGTGTAAATGGGCCTTAAAGGAATCAGATGTCTCCTGTTCCCTATTACATCTAATAAAATGGTTCTAAGCCAGACACCTTTGCAGAGTCTGATGTGTTGACCATTACCAGGAGGATAAGGAGTAGTAACAGAGAGAGCCATGCTAGTCTACACACTATCAAAACAAAAATGCAGTCCAGTAGCACTTTATAAGTGATTATTTATTAAGTGATGAGCTTTCGTGGGACAGACCCACTTCTTCAGATCAGAGCCATACCAGAACAGCTGTGGGTCTGCCGCACGAAAGCTCATTACCTAATAAATCATTTTGTTAGTCTTTAAAGTGCTACTGGACTGCTTTTTTGTTTTCAGGAGGATACGGGTGAGGGCAGTGCTTCACTGCACCACTCACTTTCATCTATTCAAGCATATGTAAGGGCAGCTCTGAGGCTACTTTAAATTTATACTGTAAGGCAAAGTGCAGTGTAGATTTCAGCCACAGAGAATAATCTGATGGAGATTTTTTGTTGTTTCACAAACTTAAATCACAAATGACTTGGTGCATAAATAGATTTGTCTTTTCACCTTGTATTAGAATACAACCAGAAGCACTTCGAGGTATATTCTGGTACACAAAATTTTGTGTGCCCTCTCTCCCATAAAGCACCTGCTGAGAACAGTCATATATACTAATTAATTTTGCCTCACAGCATGCCTATGAAGTATCTACACAAATTTCACAGAAATTCAAATCCTGTGCTGGTGAGGATAAAATGATCATATTCAAGGTTGTAGTGAGCCAGTGAAAGAATCAAAAGAGAACCTGTAAATTCTGACTTCAAGTCTCTTGACTGAACTCCTGGAAAGCATCACTTCCTATATGATAAAGGCCGTGTCTACACGTGCCCCAAACTTCGAAATGGCCACGCAAATTGCCATTTCGAAGTTTACTAATGAAGCGCTGAAATGCATATTCAGCACTTCATTAGCATGCGGGCTGCTGCGGCGCTTCAAAATTGACGCACCTCACCGCCGCGCGGCGCGTCCAGACGGGGCTCCTTTTCGAAAGGACCCCACCTACTTCGAAGTCCCCTTATTCCCATCAGCTCATGGGAATAAGGGGACTTTGAAGTAGGCGGGGTCCTTTAGAAAAGGAGCCCCGTCTGGACGTGCCGCGCGGTGGCGAGATGCGTCAATTTTGAAGCGCCGCGACAGCCCGCATGCTAATGAAGCGCTGAATATGCATTTCAGTGCTTCATTAGTAAACTTCGAAATGGCCATTTGCGTGGCCATTTCGACGTTTGGGGCACGTGTAGACGTAGCCATATAAACCTCAAGGATTCTATAAGTTCTTTTTATCTCTTGAATCCATACTTGAATAAGTAGTAAATGATAGGCTTTGGATTCCCTTATTTCAGCTTTGGACTTCAGCTTTTGCAACAATTGCAGAAAAAATATGACATGAAAGAAAACTGTCTTGTGAAACTTTTTTAAAAGAAGATTCATGGGTGGCACAATTATCTCTGTCATCCAGGCATTATTAAAATATTTTCACTTATTAAACCCCATTTTCTGCAGCTAATCAATTTTTGGTGGAATAATCTTCCTTTTAAAACATATAATTTATTTTCTCATGTATGTGAGTAATGATATCAGTATTAACACAGGGAGCAAACTGTTCATTGTTTGCTTAGGTTATGTGATTTGATATATACTGGGGCAGGACACCACAGAGACATGTAACTCGCACAGATATTTCATAGAGCTGAGTGGACATATTTGTTTTACTATTTATCATTACGGTAGCTAAGGAGAATCTTTGACCTGCCTGATGTTCTTTAAGGCAATTTTTGTCCCAGCTGTATTATGATTGACTCTGAATGAGAAACTTTGCTTACTTTAATGGCAACCTCCTACCACAACTTCAGGAGACTTTTGTGTGTTTGTTTGTTTGTTTGCTTAGTGTTAACATTAATTCTATTTGAAGAGAGCAGTGGCAGGGATGCAGATACTAAACCTGACGTAGGATGGCCTCCTTATTTGCCAGTTCATTTTCCAGTTTATCATTCATATCATGTATGGAGGTGGATTCCCTCTGTGCACTGAGGTAGCGCTTCTCAAGGGTAGTGATTCTTTCTTCCATATCTTCTTTCTGTGCCATAGCCTAACGTGAAGAAACATTTATTTCAAATATCATTTAGTTCAACTGTCAGCTTAATTTTTATGTTAACGGCAGACAGAGTTGCAAAAAAGAACTGCGCAGAAGAAGTGATTTTCCTGGTTTTTGCAGTGAGCATTTTTACTCCTTCAGATTAGTGATTCATCATAAATGTATAAAGAAAACTACAATTATCTATAGCATAATTCAATGCCACCCACCAGCATTGTTAAATATATAGTTTGGTGTAACATTTGGGGGAAACTGAGGACTTCTCAACTTGTCTTCTTTTTTCCATAATAATTTGCCTTTTGGTCTGCATGATACATATAACAATGAACCCAACACCAACTTGTTTACTTTTTAAATAACTGTAGACATGAATACAAAGGAAAAGAATCCACTTCATGTAACATTCTGAAATCACTGTAGGAGTACTTATTATATTAAGGTATATGCTGCTCATCAAGAAAGCTGATGTACTTTAATATATTATAAATCTATTACAAGAAAAGGTGATAAAGGCCCATACTGAAAACTACAACACCAGGATGTAATATTGATTAACTTGATACACCCTTGATCCAAACCTTTTCTTATTGCATGTTCGTAGTGTGAGCAACCAAACCTGACTCTTTACTTTGCCAGTAGGAGTGTGTCTGGGTCATATATACTAGCGTTGCATGAACCCTACAGAATCAGTAGAGATACTGTTTGTAAATCAAGTCCTGCTGGTTAACTTCATAAAGGCTGGCATGGAACTAATTCCTGAATATTTACATGAAGTTTGAGCTGAGTTAATTCAAATCTCCAAATAAAACCTCATTTCTTCTGCATCCAAGCTCTTCCTACCACTGGACAGTATCCTGCCCACAGGTTGCAGAACAGCCGTATCTCCTAACTGATGAATACAGAGAAAGGGAAGGTGGGGACGATACCATCCCTGTCCCCCTCCCGCAATCAGAGTCCCACAGAAAATGCCAGGTGCCATTATTCCAACAATTTCCTCGTGGGGTATTCCTAAAACGGTCTTCTGAGAAATGGGCTGCAGTCCACACATATCAAACTACTATGATTACTGAAAAAAAAAGAGGTGTAATTAAACACCAGGAACGAGAAACACGCCATGCACCCTCATGTGTGTTACAAGAAAACCTCAGACACTGTATAGCTATTGTAACCTCTTGCTGGTGATTAAGACTCAACCAGTGTACTCAGTAAAGCCAATGGCTGGTAGCAGACACAGAATGTGTGCTATTTCATTCATGTGTGGGCTGTACTGAGATATTTAGGACATGGACTATCAATTACTGTACATTTATACGATGATTAGCGCAGTGTAGTTCTGTATCTCAGGCATATAGCTGCAGCTGAAATATAGGTGAAATAATAACTGAATAAACAAACAAACAAACACTCATATTTCCATTTATCCAAAAACCTATTATCCAGACACATGCATTATCTGAATTCCTTCCCTGACTCCAGAGCACAGACTGCTAGTCTAGACTCTGGTCTGTCCGACCAGGTCTGTAGCCTCCCACCAGCACCTTGAGCCTGCAAAGATTGTGCTTCAGTGGCCCTGCAGCAGATCTGTGAGCCCTCTGCTGTCTCAGGAGAGAGTGAGTAGGCAGAGCGGAGATCCCTGGCCAATCCTGTGTGGAGTAGGAGTGTGAACGACCAGCAGCAAGGGAGGCCATCCCACCAACCAAATGGCTCCTGTGCTCTATCTTATCTGAATAAATCAGCAATCCTCATGCTGTTCAGATAAGTGGGAGTAAACTAGATTTTTGCAAATATCCTTTCTGGTGTGAATAGGGAGGAGCTACCTGTCTTGGAACAATCTGCGATTAAAACTCTTAGGCTTAATTTCCAGCAGTTTTCCATTCCAACTCAGGCAGAGAAGGAACTTGAACTGGGCTCACTGAGATCCCAGGCCTATGCCCTCAAGCTAACTACATACACACCCAAATCCAGACTCAAAACAAAATGCAAATCTTAAAATTTGCTACAAAATGTAATCATCATTTTCTAGCCAGCTCTAGTCCTGACTCCCTTCTCCTGCTCCTTTCTTTGCTGTTCTCCATCCACACTCCCCATTTTTGAGGGGGAGCATCAGAGCCAAATCTTTCTCCACAAAGGGCTCTTTAAGGAAGCCACCCCAAAATATCAACAACTTTTAGATCAACTTGAGAACACTGAGGACCTGAGATTTCAGTGTACTCAGCATTTTTGTAGCTTGTTATATGTTCAAAACACAGCTCCTGGTGCTTTCCATTGTATGAATAAGCATTCAGCTCAATTACTTAAAATATGACCTTTGATAGCTCATGTTGGGCACTCAGAAAATGAAAAAGACCCAATTCTTGACCTCCTCTGAAAATCACGAGTTACATATTCTGCCCACCGTAATACAGGAAGGAAGTCTGAGACAGAGGTAGAGATCGAATCCTAGTTCTCAAGGATATCGTCTCACCACTTGATCCAGAAGACCATCCTTTCCCTTCCTCCAAACCCCTGCATTGTTTATGGTACATATAACCCTTTGCCTGAATGACTCTGCTCCTATTCATGTCTTATCCTTTCCCTCAGCTGCTGCTGTCAAGCCTGCCACAGCCCATTTCATCCAGTTAGCAAGGTAAAAGCTGCAATGTTCTTTTTTATTTCAGTTGAGTTCTTCTTCTTCTTTTGCTGTAAACAAGAAACAAGATCCTGAGGAAAAGATCTTTAAAAAAGTTTTGGGCATGGAATTCACTTCTTTACCCTGGGTGATGAAACACTTCATCAACCTACATCAAGTGGAGAATAAAGTCACTGTCCAGAGCCCAAAAATAGATGGCTCCATAGGGACTGTTGAGTTTATGAGTTGACTGGGGGACAGCATCAACAATGATAGCATTAATGGCAACAGTAGTTCATTGCTCTATCACCCCTGAGCTGAACACTCTAGCCATAATATCTACTTGTGGGATAGTTTGGGCAGGGAGGGGGCAAGAACAAGGTCCAAAAAAGTAACTTGTCCAGGGTCATACAGTAAGTCAATGGCAGAAGTGAGAACTTAACTTAGATATCCTCTCTTATGATTATATGTTTTATCATTTTGGCACTACTTCTCCTGACTATACAGGAAAGTTAGAAATCTGAACATCCAAAAGAGAGGTAAGTGGGGTAAAATGGAGTGAGGAAAGTGAGTTATTAACAGTACTCAAACAACTGGGGTAGTTGTTGTACTCGGCTGTACCTTCAACTTGCAAATTTAAGCAGTTGAATTATCACCTACTTTGCTGACTGATTTGAGTATCTGACCAATAACCACATCCTTCACATGCTGAACATTAAAAAAGAAAAAACATTTTACTGATCGAAGTGCATGCTAAAGATGATGAGGTGAGAGGTTGTTCAAGGACACTGCATGCATTATGTTAGCAAACTGGAAACAAGTTTGCTTACGTTTAGGATAAAATACATTTTCCTTAACCATCCAGAAATTTTCATGAGTCTAATGAAATAACCATCAGTGACTTTTGTGTGTTGGTGACAGGATTTGATATGTTGATTTATCCACTGAAACTTTAAATGTAGCTGAATAAAGCCTAGCACAAATTTTCGAAAGGATTTCATTAATAAGGGGAAATTTCCCAAATGCATCAATCTTTATGACCCTTTAATAAAGGGCTATGCTCAGAAAGGAATTTAGGTATTGCAGCACCTCAGTATTAGACACTTGGCTACCCAGTGGAATTTACAGTCATGAGTTAAAAGTCTAAGTATTCATTGGCTCAGGGACAAGCATTTGTATCTCCAACCTTCCAGAAGAATGTCCTGACTCCCAAGCTATAGTGTCATTTTTGACCTCCTTCTGGACAAATGAATACTTAATAATTAATGGAAAGTGGAATATCTACCACAGAGAGATTGAGAAAGGCCTATAACAAAATACTCACTAGCCAAGGAGTGGGGCACTCTCCTGAGAGGGGGAACAGCTCAGTTTAAGCTTCTGCTCAAAGCCAGTAGAACAGGCATTAAAACTTGGGTCTCACATCCTGAACCAGTGTGATAATTATTGTGTATAGTGCAAGACACATAACCTGCTCTTCTCCATTTGCTTCTGTTGTGGGCTACACATGGTCTGAGAATGCCTACCACATTGAGCCCTGAGCAACTGAGATATGTGGGGGAACACCTGTGCTGTGAAACCTACCACAACCTAGGCAGGAACTGGAAACTGACTATTTCAACCTCACTGGCAGATATGCAGTATATAATATGCAATATATACAATTACTGGGGAACTAAAGCTGAAATGTTGACCTCATTACCATGAATTGGGGTTTGCTAATGAATACAGTTTAATGTTTTAAGCTTTTTATTAGACTCAGAAATCTATGCCAATGACTTCACTGACAGAAGAGAACTAATTTAGCTTTAAAATCTTGTCTGGTTTTTAGGATTTAAAAGTTGATACATTACTTTGTTGCACTGAGCATACTCATTAAGAAATTAATTCTTCTATTCTTTTTGTTGTTTGTACTTTACTTTCTAAATTGTCTCACTGAAATAAATGGGATTACTTAAAGGGTGCATCTACACTAGGAATTAACTTTGAAGTTAGGTACTACATTGAAGTAGCCAGCAGAGAGTCTACACACATTCTTCCCTTACCTCGAAGTCCAACTTTGAAGTCCTTACTCCATTCCTGGAGTTTAACTTCGAAGTAGGGTGTGTGTAGATGCTCAGCTTTTAAGTTGCTTACTTCGAAGTTGTACTTCAAAGTAAGCAACTTCAAAGTTATTTTTGTAGTGTAGACACAGCCAAAGAGTACTATGCAACTTAAATAAAGGTGGCAGAATCCAAAGACAGAGGATCAACCATACATCATTGAGGAAGATGAGGAGAAGCTAGTGAAAATGGTGTGGGTGTTAAAGAAGGGAAGCGGTATGGACTGATTATGAACATCGATAAAACAAAAACAATGATATTTGGAGATAAGGAAATAGGAAGGAAGATCAGTGTCGATGGCATTGAACTAGCAAATGTTGAGAAGTTCACATATCTGGGGAGCATAACGTATGGTCTAGACTGTAAGAAGGAAATAGCGACTAGAATAGCAAAAGCAAGAGTGAGTTTAAAGGTGATAGATAAGATCTGGAAAAGCAAAGCAATTAGCTTAAGAATGAAGCTGAGCATCTTGAAAACATGGGTATTCAGCAGCATGTTGTACGGATGTGAGACATGGGTGCTAATGAAAGATTCGAAAAGAAGAATATTGGTGTTAGAAAGGAGTTGTTATAGAAAGATTCTCAGTATAGGATGGATGTTAGAAGGTCACCAATGAGGAATTATATTGGAGGATACAGCTGAAAGAGAACCTGCTGCAGAAGGTTATAAAATGGAAGCTACAACTATCTGGACATATTTGCAGAATGAACGATGAACAAAAAATCAAGACCCTGGATGGTTCGAATAGAAGAGGCAGATCCCAGACAGAATGGATAGATTATGTAGTACATTGGTGCGGAGCTAATCCACAGAAACTAAGCCACTCTGCACTGGATAGGGAAAGATGGAAGGAAATAGTGAGAGAGAGGCATCAGACACCAACGGGCGCTGAGCCCACCGTTATTGATGATGATGATGAAAATATCCTTTCCTTGGCTGCTAAAAGAGAAATAAAATTGTATTAAATAAATACGAATGTAGTTAAAACAACTTTTATTTTATATTTCTCCTTTCCATACAGATTTTTGTGCCCTGGGGGAGGATGGTGGGGTGTGGGGGGTTATATTGTCCTAACTGGAAGAAATCAATCTACTCTGTTTGCCAGTGCATACTTCAATCACTGAATCAGAAAGTGTTCTTCTGTTCTTCAATTAGATATATAAGGATGTACCTTTATATCTATTTGGGAGCAAATGTATCGGAAAAAAGTGATAGTTTAGTCCAATTTGATACTTTAGTCCATTTTAGTCCAACAGCCAATACTGTCACTGGATAGACTTTGGATTTTGGAATAAAAAGGATGGTCTACAGTTTGAAGTATCAGCATTGAACTTTGGCATGTTGTTCTAGTTAGAAGGGAATCTGGAAGATGATACTCAGGATGTTGAGAAGACATTGAATGTTTCACTGGAGGTGGGGAGAGAAGTTGAGAAAGGGAATGTCAGACATAGAGATGAGGAAAGGAAGCAGTTGGGAGAAAAGATGTGGGGAGGTATAATTTCTTGAACTGTATCAAGCATGTTTTAATTTGAGATTTGAAAAGAGAGGAAGAGTATAACAGATAGGGAAACACTGCAGGGCTGTGCCATGAAGTGTACCAGGAATAGCTGAAGAAACAGAAGAGTGAAAAGACACAGGGAAAAAGAGAGAAAAAGACTTTGGGCTTGTCTACACTACCTCCCTGCTTCAAAGGGACGATTGTAAGTAGGGTGTTGGGAATTTATTAACGAAGTGCTGTGGAGCATATGCAGCACTTCCTGAAGCAAATTCCCCATGAAACAACTTCGAAGTTTTAAACTTTGAAGTGCCAGCTCACGTGTAGCCACGGCTCACCTGCCAGTACTTTGAAGTGCCTGGGGTACTTCGAATTCCCTTTACTCCTCAAAACATTTTACTCCTCAAAACTTTGAGGAGTAAAGGGACTTCAAAGTTGCCCAGGCACTTCATAGATTTTGAAAGCAGAGAAGGCAATTTTAACAGATTCTGAATCAAATGACTGGAGGCTGGACGCGCTTGAGGTTGTAAGGTAACATGATTTCTCCTCTCTTGATGTTTGAGAAGACATGCAGCAGGTTCAGTGCAAATCTGAATCTGAAGAGATATCTGGGAGGCTATAAAAGAGGTTAGCCAAAAATTCATGAATGGAGATAAGGCGCAGGGAAGAATATTTTTGTGAAGGGGAATTGGGAGTGGTATAACATCTATGGGAATTTGCAGAGGAGGAAACCAGATTGAGAAGAGAGACACACACACACTTTTGTTTTTATGAATGATATTTTGTAAAAAGACTTCTAATAAAGTGGGGGGGGGAGAGTTTCTTTTTTTAACAGATTAAATTTTGTGTAACATAGTTCCAAGACTTCTGTCCATACTAAACTTGATTGCTATGTCCAGTGCCACACTTTGGTTAATATCAAATTACCCATGTGCTACTGGAAGAAAAGTTTGAGCTGAAAGTGTGGTAAACCGTCTTACCTCTCTAATGTCCCTTTGATATTTACTATTCATTTCTTCTGTTTTAATGAGATCCTTCCTGGCGGTCTCTGCTTCCTGCTCTACCTCCCCCACTCGGGAAGACAGTGCAGCCAAACGTTCCTTCATTTGTGCCATTTCATAATTTTGC
This sequence comes from Carettochelys insculpta, assembly GCF_033958435.1. Taxonomy (NCBI): domain Eukaryota; kingdom Metazoa; phylum Chordata; order Testudines; family Carettochelyidae; genus Carettochelys; species Carettochelys insculpta. The sequence continues at coordinate 303,054,269 of NC_134137.1, read as the reverse complement.
TTTTCAAGAAGTTCCTGTAGTTCCACCACTTGACTGGCTTCATCATTTGAGTCTATAGAGCCATTCGACAGGCGCTGCAGGGAGAAAGGCAACAATATCCATCTGTTACTTACCAAATAATATGGAAACTGCAGCATTTTTTTTGCACAAATCTGGTAGTAATTAACAATACTTACAGGCATTTTAACATGAGATTCCGAGATACTAATAGACAAAGGGCATAGAAAATAGGTGCACTGCTAAACTGCATTAATTTTATATGGAGAAATGTGACCTCAGAGTTGCGATTGAGTGCAACTAGTTGTGTGAATTGTAGTTTATATACTGGATCTTTGTTACAGGAAGTCAGTGCTATTCAATACAATTCAACCTTAGAACAAGGGAATGCCCACCAGGAGAGGTGGAGTTTTAGGTCTCTAGGCTTGGACATACAAATGATAAGGAAAGAGATGTAAACATGACTGAGCAAGTGTGTTTGGCACTGAAGTTCCTGCATCCTGACTCTGTTCGCAGCCAGCCAGATTACACTGCTAAAATTCACCATAGAGCACACAAAATCTGCAGGGGGCCCATTGCGCAGCAGGCCTTAGATAACCAATCTGTCTGGACAACTCTGTACGTCAATAAAACTTGGGATGGCGCCTAACAACCATCTTACTAACCCTCCCACAATCCCTAACAGAAGGGTAACAACAATGAAGGGTCCTGTGGCACCTTATAGACTTACAGAAAAGTTTTGAGCATGAGCTTTCGTGAGCACAGACTCATTTTCTCAAAACTTTTCTGTTAGTCTATAAGGTGCCACAGGACCCTTCGTTGCTGTTACAGATCCAGACTAACACGGCTACCCCTCCGATACTTAACAGAAGGGTGTGCACCTGATGGACAGCTACCAATTATGTTTGGGTGTGAGTTCAGAACTCTTATTTTGCTGGCTAATTCTGCTAGTTTTGTCCTTTCTCGAAGTGTCACTCCCATTGTCTCTTCCTCCTTAGTGTCTACCTCCCCTGACGTCTCTGCTCAGCATTTCTCTTCACCCTCTCATCACCTCAGCTGCTTCAGATATCCATCGCTCGATCGCAATAGGAAGGAAAGCACACAATGTGCTAGCCACTGAGTATCTCCACATAGACAAGTGGGGGGAGACAAACAGCTGAAGCCTGGCTGCAAATTGCTGGACTATAAGAGAACAGTGCTGTAAAAGCCATCTTAAATTGTCTCATGTTGTCAGAATGCAGCACATGGATTTTGGCCATCAGGGATGTTATTCACAGTCCACGGGAAAGCCAAGTATGTTCTACTGCATACATGGTGTATGTCTGGCTGTGCCCTTGATAGAATCCCACTTCCTCCCATTGCTGCTCTTCATTCCATCTCCTTTCTACATATCTATACAGGTAGGCCTATTTACAAATTCAAAGAACATCACCTTGTTTCACCACTTTAATGATATTTGCACTCATCTCTGCTACCACATGAACCCAGATCATATAGTTACACTCAGACCATCTGAATGTCTGTGGATCATGGAATGAGATTATTTTACACAAAGGATTCATTAGATTAAAATAGCTCTGCTCTACAATTACTTTCTGTATCACAGTTAATTGTGTTATGCTGAAGTTGCATGTCAATTACTGAGATAGATCTACTTCGGAATATTATGGACTAATGATAATATAAATTAAAAAATCATTTCTATTTGAATTGGTTAGTTACAATAGTTTTCAGTTGCATTTACATATGATTGCAATTCATATGCTGCAACAGCATATGAAAATACAAATATTAACTGGTCATTGTACCAGGGTATGAACTTTATGTAACTTCTCCACTCCTGGTTTATTATAATATTACTTTTAGGACTTTATTTTCAGACAGTAATTTTAGTAGTTATGACAGATGGAGTCTATAGACATGGCCAACTTTTATCACGTATTTACCTTGAACTACTATTCTACTACTATCCTAAACAGTGCCACATGAATTGAAGCTAAAATATAGCTAGGCAACATCCAATCACTTTCTTTAACTGAATTAAGATAAGGTAACTTCAGAATTAGCAATCTACAATTACTAACAAGCATCTTCTGTGTAAATTAATTGTGAAAGTGAAAAATTTACTTTTGTCATTAAGAGGTTACAAATAAGTTTAAAAATAGAAACAAACAAATCAATGATCTAAAATGTTCAGGTGGATCACTAAGAGATGGATTTTTAAGGTAGCTAAATGGCTAAGTCCCATTGATAATGCCCATCACATTAATGGGTACTTACTTTCCCCTATCACCCTGCTACATGTTGTCCATCTCTCTGGTTCTCTCTCCACTGCCATCCAGACAACATCAACACCACACATACGTGGGGAGGAGAGACTCTCTCCTGTCTCCACAAGGGTTTCCTAGCTAGAGCGGAGAGGCATTAAGTCAAGTCTATAGGCTAAACACTAATCTGATCTCAGTTTCATCTCTCTCGCCTTGTCTCAGACAGGCCAAAGTGAACTTGTGTTCCATTCAACCGTTCAGTATACACTATCCTAAATCTGGAAGGGGCTGGAGAGGAGAGATTTGCAACAGAGTGAAGTTTGGTGTACTTTTGTCAAAGTTTTTAATAATTTCACTTCCTTTTAATTCTGCCATCCTAGACAAAATCATGCTCTGACCACAGAGGAGGATTAGTCTTCTTTTCATGATGAACATGAGAAAAAATGAACACTACTGATATGATGACTATGGGCAGGCAGATGGGTCGGTAGGAGGTGCAAGAGAGGGAAAAATGGAAATAATAAAAAGAGATCTCCAAAGATCCTGTTTCCATTGTAAGCAGAGGAGCAAGTTGTATAAGAGAAAATTAGCCCAGGATATTAACATAACTAAATGTTAAAATGTATTTTGGATTCTGAAAATATTTGAATTTCAAATTATACATATTGTCTACACATTACATATAAATTATCCAATTACTTTAATTACTTTTCCTTCTAAAATGTGGTAGTCTCAGAAAATTGAGGGAAAATCTCCTTACCCCCAAACATTTTAATGGAAGGTTTGCATCTCTACATACAACAGCTCACTGTAAGTGAAGGTAAAAGTGGCATTGAAGGTCAAAAGACTATTTTATTGTATCACATAATGTTTTTAGTATTATCCTTGTGATCTCTCCTAGATGTAAACACACCATTACAATTGGGAGACTTTGCCAGGGAAAACAGGGTGCAGGCATCAGAAGGAAAAAGCCCCAATTTTTTAAAAGTCACTTGCATGTATGAAAATTACTTCACTGCGCTATTTCATCTACTTCACTTATGCCTCTAGGCACAGCATATTAGTTATAAAAGTTTTCTTATTCTGGAAGAGTAGAATGTTGAGATAGCAGAAGCAGCAGTATGGAGAGAAAAAAAAATCCCTGATAAGGAGAAGGAACAATGAGGCAAACTAGCAAAAAGCAAATATGACAGCAAGCATATCCCTTTCTCCACCTTGCATTCAGTAATCAAATATAGATCTCAAAGGATTGACACAGTTTGAAGTGATGATGGGTTTAGACAACGAGCTTACTTTAGAAGATTTGAAGAAAACCATTGCATCATTTCCCAGGAACAAGGCATCTGGTAATATCTGCCAATGATGAAAGCTCCATGTTTGTTGGAAAGAAGTGGTACCACAAAATTGCAAAGATGCTTCGTTTGTACAATTATATAAACATAAGCAAAGTAGAAGTGAATGATAGCTACAGGGAAATTTCCCTGTTGAACATTGTCAGAAAAGTTGTCTTTTGCATTATGTTCCCAAAGCTGCAATCTCTAGGTGAAAGGATCTATCCTGAATGCTGAAGTTTTTTTCTTTTTCTTTTTCTTTGTGCTTAGGATGTTTACATCATTGATATATTTTCCATCAAGAAAATGCAAGAGCAGCACAGAGAAAAACAAATACCACTGAACATAGTCTTCCTTGATCTGAAGAAGGCCTTCAATACTGTCACCATACAGTACCTTTTGACTATTCTGAAGGAACCTTTTCCCCCCAGACTGCTGATCATGATTCAGTCATTACATCAAAGTATGAAGTCAACTGCAGCATATGAAAACAAAGAATGCAATGCCTTTGATATCAAAAGTGGCATGAAACGGGAGTGTACCATAGCCCCCTGTGCTCAATAATATTTACTTTTCTTTCCTGGGTCTTCATGCATTCAAGGACAGCAATGATGGGCTCTATCTTTGAAACAAACTAGAAGTGGCCATCTTCAACATCACAGAGTTTAGAGCAAAAATCTAGTTGAAAGAGCTAGTTTTGACAGATTTCCTGTTTGTAGCTGATGCCTCCTTGGCTGCCCATAGTAAATCTTTACAAAGTCTCTTAGGCAGTTTTTCTGTGTCATTCAAGAGCGTTGGGTTGACAACAATCCCCATGAATACTGGGATTATGTATCAAAGGGTGGAAAAAACATTGCCCATATTATTCTGGAAGGTAACTCTCTAGTTTTCATTGACAACATTTGGATTCTATGATCAACAAGAATCTTAACCTTCAGGTTGAACTGTCTAATGCGATCAGAAAAGCAGCTGAGAATTTCAGGTTATTCCAGAAATGTGCATGGAATTAGACTGAATTATCAGTGGAGATGAAGATGCAAATCTATGAGATTTATATGCTGACATCTTGGCTTTATGGTTCAGTAATGTGCACTACAAGTTCTAGGCACTTGAAGGGGACTGAACAGCTGCCATAGGAAATGCCTGCACAACATCCTGAAAAAACAATGTTAACACAAAATACCAAACACAGAGGTGCTGACGTGCATAACAGCGACATGTTTAGAATCCACCATTAAGAAGCAGAGGTTGTGATGACTCAGTTATGTCAGAAAAGGAGAAGACCATAACCTGCAAAATATTTTGTACAGTGAGATTCATGATGACTCTATAAAGCAAGGTCATCCTGTATGGCAGTATCATGGTGTGCGTAAAAATGATATGAAGTTGCTCAACATCAGTGTAGAAAGCTCCAAGGAGTGCACAGAATCCTATCCAGCCTGGAGAAAACATCAGCTACTGAGTGCTGCTTAACGTGAAGCAGCTTTGAGCCAGAGGATGGAAACAAAAGATGACAGCAGTTGATTCCAACTCTGATAATACACAGATCTGTGAAACATGTAACAAGCTGAGTCTCAACCAGGGGTTGGCAGCCATAAGTCAATTCACTGGGAACCTGACTCGAACTTTTACTTGAATACTGGGATCCAGCAGATTGATGGCTGCCTATCTTGCAGGATGGTCTCCTTTGTGTAAAGAGTAACGTCTGCACTGAGAGCTTCAGGGGAGGGGTGGGAACACCAGTGTTCTGTTTCAGGCTCTGCCACATATGTCATGTACCACCATAGGTAAGCTACTTGTGCTTCCATTCCTCCAGCTAGAGTTAGGCCGGACCAAAAGGGCCATTTTGGTCAATTTCATGATCATAGGATGTTGAAAATCATAAATGTAATAATTTTGGCTATTGCAATCTGAAACATCATAGTGTGCAATTATAGGGGTCCTGATCCAAAAAAGGATCTGGGAGTGTCACAAGGTTATTTTGTGCGTAGGTATGTGGGGGCAGGAGTGCTGCAATACAATTACCCGTCTGCACTGCGGCTGTTGATGATGCTACTTTCTGAGCTGGCAGCCAGCGTGGTGGCTGAGCCACTGTCAGCAGCAGACAAGAAGAATGGCCTGGAATGGTTTTTCCACCCTTTCTTCTGTTCTGCTGTCTGCAGAGCTGGGCTGTCAGTGAAGAAGTAAGGATGGCAATATGACAACCCCCAAAAATAACCCTGGGATGCCCCCCACAACTCCTTCTTTAACCAAGTTCTCCTCTTTCAGAAATTCTGGTCTCCCCCATAACATCTGAAAAAAGTATAGAGATAGAGCACACAAAAGACCAGATTTCACAGGGGAAAAACAGATTTCATGAGCCATGATACATTTTTCATGGCCATGAATTTGGTAGGGGCCTCTCTGTAAAATGAGGATAAAATAAATCCCTTCTTCAAAGGTGTGTTGTGAGGCTCAACACATGAATAGTTCATAAAAAAATCTTTCAGATCCCAGGATAAAAGGTGATTTAAACAATTAAGTTAATGATATGCACTTCACATTATGTGGTATTATAGGAGCACAGGGATAAAGAGAAACAGCAGAAGTGAATTTAACATCACTTTGTTAGAAAAAAGAAAAAGCAAAGTCATGGAAGTGACTGAGAAATTGAAATCACAGTAAATACAAAATGGTGCAGAGATAGCATCTCCTCACAAGGAAGCTTTCATAGCTGTTCAAATATAGCAACAGTAGCCAGCAGGAGAAACAGCACAGAGATGAAAGAATCATCAAGCAAATTTGATGGTAGAGATAGTATTAGTTACAACAGAGGAGGCATACCACAGAGAAAATCAAAGTTCAAAAATACCCCGTGGGAGCAAGTGCCATCAAGGGCAACAAGGATTAAACAAGAAAAAAGGTCCAGAAAAAAAACATCTTCAAATTACTAGATAGGGTGGGGGGAATGTAATATCCATATTCCCTACTGCTGAATAGCATGAAAAGAAAATCAGCATCATTAGCGTGGGATATTTTTTCTCTCTAGATCAAAAGCACAGCAGCAATGCAATCTGCTGTTTGTATAGACAAAGTGTCAGCAGTAGGAAGAAGGGTAAGCACATGGGAACACAGGGCTAAAAATTCCCTCAAAACCTCCCTTCCCCCCATACAACAACATGAGGAAAGTATCTGCCTGTTGAACCATTAAGAGAGGAATGAAGATAATAGCAAGATAGCAGTAGGCACAGGAAAAGACCTACAATGACTACTTTAAGCTCTTTAATCCACTCCACATCCACACTTCAGTCTCATCCAGGGGTGAGCAATAATTTTTGATGGGTGGCCATTCCAAGATGGAGGAAGTTAGGGTGCAGTGACAGAAGCAGGCTCTGGCTAGGAGGCGCTTGCCTAAGCAGCTCCTGGCCAGCAGCAGATTTCCCTGCCTGCTAGTACTGGCTGTGTAATGCAGTTCTCTGTGCTGGAGGTGGAGAGCTTCGCACACTGCTCCCCACCCCCAACAAAATCTCTTAGCTTCCATTGGCTGGGTTTCCAGACAATAGGAGCTGAGAGATTTTTTTGGGGGTGGGGACAGAACCCAAAGCTCTCTTCCCCCTGCAGCCATATGGGGTGGCTGCAGGCCAGAGTAAAAGGCTGGGAAGGCCAGATCTGGCCCCCAGAATATATCTTGCTAGCCCTGGGTCTAATAAAACGGTACTATTGTAAAGAAAGCTGTTACAGAGATGGTACAATCTACTATTTAAAACAACAGTTAGCACACTAGGCTGCAGTGGTTCCCATATTAAGTATAACATTGTCCAAGTTAGTTATGGTGAACTTATTGCCTTTTAATTTTGTGAAGGACAAGATAGGAGGAAAGCACAGAAATATTCAATTTCATTGTGACAAATGCAGAGGTGTTTAATGCTTGTTTTTCTTCAGTCTTCATTAAAAAGTCTAATGGTGATCAGACACTCAAAAATAATTAATACTAACAACAAGAGGGAAGAAACGTAAGCCAAAATAGGAAAAGAAAAGTCTAAAAAATGTTTAGATAAATTAGATGTATTCAAGTTGGCAGGGCCTGATGAAATTCTCCCTAGGGTATTTGAAGAACAAGCTGAATCAATCCCAGAACCATTAGCAATTATGTTTGAGACCTCCTAGAGGAAGGAATAGGTCCCAGAAGACTGGACAAAAAGGCAAACATATAGCCTTTCTTTAAAAAAGGGAAAAATAGTATCTGTTGAATTATATTACAGTCAGCCTAACTTTGATATCTGGAAAGATATTGGAACAAACAACTAAACATTTGTAATTACCTAGGCTATGTCTACACTAGAGTGATCTGTCAAGAGAAGTTGCTAAAACTTCTGTCAACAGATTGCAGCCACACATGAAAGTGGATCGCTTTGTTGACAGAGAACAGCCAGACTGCCCGGCTGCTCTCTTGACAGAACAGCCAAACAGAAGCACAGCAGACAGAGCTGCCTGATGACCCGGAAGCCCTGTCTATTGACAGAGTGCTCCCCCTCCACACAGCTTTTTGTCGACAGATTCTGTGAAGAAAGGCATTCTGCCTCATGGGGGAGAGGCAGAAGGCTGTCAACAAAAGTGCCCAGTTCTTTCGACAGTTGACAGAACACATTTTTAATGTGGATGCTCTGTGGGTTTTGTCAACAAAATGCTGGTTTTGTTGACAAAACCCTGTAGTGCAGATGTAGTCCTAGAGAAGAATACAGTTATAAGAAACAGCTAGCATGGATTTATCATACACAGTTCATTCCAGAACAACCTACTTTTCTTCTTTGACATGGTTAAGGTCTCATGGAGGGGGGAAGTCAGTAGTTGTAATGTATCTTGATTTTAAAAAAATCACACAGTTCCATGTTATATTCTCATTGACAACTAGGGAAATGGAGTCTAGAGGTGAGATAACAGATTTGTGTAAATTTGATTTATATTATATTAATGGCACTTACTGGGATGTATAAAGTTAAGCCTGTGTGTAAATTTGCACAGGATTGGGGCCTAAATTAGGCACTATATAGCCAGAAAGTAATTAAATTAAAAGGAACTAATACTATGAATACTTCAGACTTCAACAGAGTCATTTTGTGGAATTTCTAAAACAAGAAACATTTCAAATGCCGGGCTTCTGTTTCCTGCATGTTTCACAACAGGGGTGGGCAATAAGTTTTGATGGTGGGGAGCATTCCAAGATTTTGGAAAGTGATCAAGGGCTCCACTTTTCTATGGAGGGGTTGCGTGCTCTGGGTCCAGAAGGGAGCTAGGGCCAAGGGACTGGGGTGCAAAAGAACATGTGGAGTCTGAGAGAGTGTTGGTGAAGAAGGGTCTTGTGACCTGGGGCAGGGAAGTGGGGTGCAGGGTCCAGGATGGGGTATAGGAGTAGGAAAGGAAAATGCTCTGAGGAGTGTAGGGGGCAGTGCAGACTCTGGGATGGAATTGTGACCTGGGGCAGGAGAGTGGGGTGTATGTGCAGAGGGTTTGGATGGTGACCTGTGGCAGTAGGAGGTGCTGAGCTGGGACAAGGAGTTGGGTGTGTGTTTATGTGCGCCAGATGAAGGCTGTGGTTGGGAGACACTTCTGGATGCAGGTTCTAGCCACAAATCAGCCTGCTGCAGTCCCAGCCTGCTCAAAGATTCTGAGTCCTGGGGCCATATGCTGCTCTGCATTGTGTACCACGAAAGTGGGTGCTCAAATGCTGCACGCACCCACCCACAAGCACAGCTGAGGCAGCTCCCATTGATTGGTTTCTGGCCAATGGAAGCTGCAAGTATTTTGCTGGGGGCAGAGGCAGCATATGTCTCCTATCCCCCACATGCGGCATGCCCTTCAGAGAAGGACATTTCCCATTTTGAGCAGCCTGGTGCTGCAGAAGGCAGGGAGACTGCCTGTGAGTCCCAGCAGACCCTGGGACAGATTCAAAGGCTTTGTAGACTGCATCACAAATCCCCAGTCATAGAATCATAGAACGCTAGGACTGGAAAGGACCTCGAGAGGCCATCGAGTCCACCATCCCTGATAGACATCTATCTAACTTGTTCTTAAATATCTCCAGTGATGGAGATTCCACAACCTCCCTTGGCAATTTATTCCACTGTTTGACCACCCTGACAGTTAGGAACTTTTTCCTAATGTCCAACCTAAACCTCCCTTGCTGCAGTTTAAGCCCATTGCTTCTTGTTCTATCTTCAGAGGCCAAAAAGAACAAGTTTTCTCCCCTCTTCCTATGACACCCTTTTAGATACCTGAAAACTGTTATCACATCTCCCCTCAATCTTCTCTTTTCCAAACTAAACAAGCCCAGTTCTTTCAGCCTTTCTTCATAGGTCACATCCTCTAGACCTTTAATCATTCTTGTCGTTCTTTTCTGGACCCTCTATAATTTCTCCACATCTTTCTTGAAATGCGGTGCCCAGAACTGGACACAATACTCCAGCTGAGGCCTAACCAGCGCAGAGTAGAGCGGAAGAATGACTTCTCGTGTCTTGTTCACAACACACCTGTTAATGCATCCCAGAATCATCTTTGCTTTTTTTGCAACAGCATCACACTGTTGACTCATATTTACCTTGTGATTCACTATAACCCCTAGATCCCTTTCTGCTGTAGTCATTCCTAGACAGTCTCTCCCCATTCTGTATGTGGGAAACTGATTGTTCCTTCCCAAGGGGAGCACTTTGCATTTGTCCTTATTAAACTTCATCCTGTTTACCTCAGACCATTTCTCCAATTTATTCAGATCATTTTGAATTATGATCCCATCCTTCAAAGCAGTTGTAACCCCTCCCAGCTTGGTATCATCTGCAAACTTAATAAGCGTACTTTCTATGCCAATATCTAAATCATTGATGAAGATATAGAACAGAACTGGTCCTAACACAGACCCCTGCGGAACCCCACTTGTTATACTTTTCCAGCAGGATTGAGAACCATTAAGAACTACTCTCTGGGTACAGTTATCCAGCCAGTTATGCACCCACCTTATAGTAGCCTCATCTAAATTGTATTTGCCTAGTTTTTTTATAAGAATATCATGTGAGACCATATGAAATGCTTTACTAAAGTCTAGGTATACCACATCTACCGCTTTTCCCTTATCCACAAGGCTCATTATCCTATCAAAGAAAGCTATCAGATTAGTTTGACATGATTTGTTCTTAACAGACCCATGCTGACTGTTCCCTATCACCTTACCACCTTCCACGTGCTTGCAGATGATTTCTTTAATTACCTGCTCCATTATCTTTCCTGGCACTGAAGTTAAGCTGACTGGCCTGAAGTTTCCTGGGTTATTCTTATTCCCCTTTTTATAGATGGGCACTATATTTGCCCTTTTCCAGTCTTCTGGAATCTCTCCTGTGTCCCATGATTTTCCAAAGATGATAGATAAAGTCTCAGATACCTCCTCTATCAGCTCCTTGAGTATTCTAGGAGTGCTACAATATAATAACTCACATGCAAAATATGACATTATTTGCCTATACAGTTAAATAAAAGTCATTGCCATTTTCTCTGGTCACATTACACCATATTGATTTGCTGGGACTGATTTCTTCCAATGAGTCATCCAACATTTTCAATCAAATATCTACGTTAATGATGTTGACTATGTTAAACATATAGCATACAATCAGAAAATAACTGATGCATGTTAATACTGCAGTTATATCAGACACACACTGATGTATCTAGGATGCACTGGTCAGTATTGCTGTATCTGCTTCAAAAGCTGAGGAAATATTTATGCACCTGGGCTAATGAACTTACAGGTACTGATATTACAGCTTTTTCTCAATATGCCAAGCAAAATGTAATATACAGATGATGTTTTAAAGGTTTATAAATAAAATAATATGAGCTAGAGTTGTTGGGAAGGGGAGTGTCAATTTGCCAGAAAAGGCTTTTTGCGGACACACATGAAGAAGCAGCACAAAACAAATGCATGCAATCCCCAGGGGAGTAAGGGGGATGAGGTCCAATAAAGATATTACCTCACACACCTGATCTTTCTAATATCATGGGACTGACACAAATACTGGAAGACCTCAGCAAAATGTCAGTTCGGGAGCTGTTGATCCGTATAAAGATGGACACACATGCAGAAGAAGTGAGAATATTGAAAGAAACCTAGAGTCATCAGAAATCAATTTGGAAAACATGCACTGATTTATACAGGAGAAGCTAAAATATTCATTTTTGCCCAAACAGGACAATAGGGAAAAGTAAAGGGAAATAATATGTGAAAAAGCCTTGGAAGACCTTTTGCTGTTGACATATATGACAAACGCAGAAGCATCTGCAAAGCAGAAAAAAATACTGCCTAAGAGCGACTGGCAAAGACTCAGATGTTGCTGCTGGAATAGAATTTTCCAAAGCTTGGCCTCTGGGTTTTGTGACATCTGAATTGAAGGGAAAGCAGAGAAGTGCTGAGTAGCAAAGTAAATGGCATAGCCTTTTGAAATAAAATACTGTAAATAATTTTAATCAAATTGTTTCAAATTTTAAATATGCAAATATTTTTGAAAGAAAATATGAAAGAAATATTCATGTGCAACGTCATAGATGAGAATGTATGCTAAAAATCACATAGTACTACAAATAATATTAGAAAAAAGGTTAAGGAAATTCACTCACAGACAAACCACTAATCACTCCACATCACCACCAGATCTGAAAGCTGGATCACAGAGGAGAAGTTTTGCAGAAACATTTTCTAATCCAAAGGTTTTACACTGTTTACCCATTAACATAGTCTCTGAAGGGCTTAAAATTAAATACAATGTCAAAACAATCTAGTCAACTTCCTGGATTCTTCAGCTGTTCTACCTTCTATGGTTAAAAGAAAGCCAACTTGTTCCTGGGATTAGTCAGGCGACGGCAGGAAATTACAATCTTGTACAGTGGAAGTAAAGATACTGCTGGCCAGGAGGGAGCTGTAATGTATGCCAGTTGTGTCACTCTTCAGAGAGGTGTCACTAGCATCATTCTATACCACTGGGGAGTTTCAGTCAGGAAAAGGCTCTGCTATCCTAGCCTAACAGAAGAGGTGACACCTAAGGCAGTGACTGTTTAGTAACTCTTTAACATGCCAGGAAGGGTATCTGGTTGATACTCCAACTCTGGCACTACAAATTTGAGGTTTTAGTTTTCACTAAGCAAAAATAGAGGGATTCAGACTAGAACAGAAAGGCAGCAATGAAGAGCACTAGGACTGATTTGTGAACAACTGTTGCTACAATAGATCAGGAAGGCTAGAGAACTAGGACTCATACTAGGAATATCTGGCTCTAGCTGACTGAACCCCAGAATGCTGAGTCTCCATTCTCCAGCCATCGGGGTAAGGAAAGAAGGACAATGCAAGGAACTATAGATGGGTCAGTCTTACCTCAATCCCTGGGAAAATAATGGAGGGAATCCTCAAGGAATCCATTTTGGAGCACTTGGAAGAGGGGAAAGTGATCAAAATTAGCTAACATGGATTCACCATGCGCAAGTCCTGCCTGAACAATCTCATTAGTTTCTATGACGAGGTAACAAGCTCTGTGGATATGGGGAAGTCAATGGATGCGATCTATCTTGACTTCAGCAAAGCTTTTGATATGGTCTCCCACAACATTCTTGTCCATAAGTTAAGGAAATATGGATTGGATCCTTGGACCATAAGAGGGACAGAAAGCTGGCTTGATGGTCGGGCCCAACGGGTAGTGGTCAATGGCTCAATATCTGGATGGCGGTAGGTTTCAAGTGGAGTGCCACAAGCCTTGGTTTTGGAGCCAGTGTTATTTAACATCTTTATTAATGACCTGGATGAGGGACTGGATTGCACCCTCAGCAACTTACAAGAAAAGCCAAAAAGAGACATACTTCCCAGGTCATCATAAAACAAAGGCCTCAACTGAATTATTTCAGTATAGGAGTCTTAAGTTAAATGAAAAAAATACTAGAAGATGAGGTTATATTATACAGATTACAACTCTTTAGTCTAGGTGCAGGATGAAACTGACAGAGGAAAAATCTTAACCTTACCTGATAAAATTAAAAAAAAAGTTACTAGAGTGGTCAAAAATGTCCAACTAAATTAATGGGCACTGTCACATTCATTTGAAGGAAAACATATAGAGATAGTCCTAAAAGAATCCCTCAGTTCTGTGAAAAGAAGGCATACTAAAATTAGAAAAGATGCTACCAACTGAGGTGTTAAACATCACTTTACTGCTCTCATCACAATAGAGCAAACCAACTCTAAATCAGAAGAAAAAAAAATCTGATAACACTGCCTAGTGCTTTGGGTCAAACTCGCAATATGGTCAAATAAGGAAACATGTAGCATTTAATCGATAAAGCAATCACAAATGGGATAAAGCGTATCTCACAGATATGTGGCTTTCAGCAATGAACATAGGGAGGTGTTTGCTACACAAATAGTGAAGACCACTCAATTATCGCTTTAATGAATTATAGCTTAGAATGACACTCTTTAATGAGAGCATAAGAGAAGCCATTTAGGAAATCAATGATTAAATAAATAATGATTAATTTTATTTATATAGTACTAGTTAAGATCTACAAAGCACATTACAAGTATTAAACAAATATCACAATCACCTTGTGACATTGATTAATCAGCCCCATTGTACTGGAGGGAACTATGGTGAACATGAAGCACAGAGAACTTAAGGCCCAGGTTTTCAAGGTGCTGTTGGTTTGTGGGTATTTCTGTTGATGGGCAAGCAAATGGAGATACCTACTGATACCTACTTTGTTTTCATTTTCAATTATCAGGTACTGAATATGTGCAGTTACAAGTCCCAGCAACTTTAACTGGAGCTGTGGGCTCTCAGTCCTAGGCATCCAAATAAGGAAGCCCAAAATTAGAGTTCAATGTTTAAAAAAAAAAAAACAAAAACAACCAAACGAAAAAACTTAGCCTATCAGACTTGCACACAGTCATACAGGAAGTCTGAGGCAAATATAGAACAGAAAACAGGTGTCCTGTTTGTCTCCTTATGAATGGGGGCACTTTGTTCTAAGGTCTTCCACCTGCGTTGAGCTGGAACCACATTTAGAGCTGTTCTCCTCTCCTCAGTATCTAGGATTTCTCAAGTAACACTAATCATTTGTTCACACTCTGAGAAAGGTCTCCTCAAACCTTTTTCTTTCCTTTCAAGATCACAGCCACTGTTAAAATAGTCTTCCTTTCCCAATAATGATTCACTGCTCTCTTCAAATTGTTTCTTTAGTTCTTGCTCACCATCTGTATGAAGCTCAAGTTTTTCCATTCTCATCTTCAAGTCTTCAGGCAATTGCCTCTGCCCACCTCTCACTTCTCACCTTTTGTTTTTCCTTCTGATGCTTGTGAACTTCCCCTATACTAAATTACTAACTGTCCCTTTCAGAAACAAAATGGGTAGCTTGATAGATGACATTTTCCCTCAGTGCTTGTCCTTTCTTTGGGCTACTGGGACTGTCTGTTCCATCTCAACTTTGCACATTGTTTACCTTCAGCAGAGTACTCCTCTCCCTCTTACTAGTATTACTGTGTGTTGAAGTCACTTCTGCCAGCTTATTCAGAAGAGATGGAATAGTACCATTTGAGTCCCCAAAGTAAGATCTGCTCAGCTCACAAAACAAAGATCCACATGCAACAAAACTTATCTGGTCTGTCCAACTGCTCTCCTCTCCAGTAGTCTCACCAGCCAAACATGAGCAATGACAGGCTTGAGGCCTCCCTCTGGTACCACATCATCCAGGGAAGCTCAGCTGTTCAGGCTGTTCGTCAACATTTAAACCGATACCTAAATTTCAGGTGCCCTAGCTCAGATGGCAAGAAAGAGACATTATTTTACTGGAGAGTGGGGTATACAGTACATGGAGATTTCCGTGGGAAAGAGAAAATGGGAAGAGATCGGTTAAAAGTTGTATTTTTAGGAAGCAAAAAGGATTTGACTGAAGACTTAATTTATATATTGAATACCCGACTTGCCTGTAATACCTTGATCTCAATCTCTTTCCAGTAAAAAATCCCCATAATACACCATCAAATATGTACCATACACACAAACACACATGTAGTCCACATCCCTCATCACAACACATGCTCAGACACACATGCACACAGCATTTTACAAAAAGACTCTTTAAGGTTGAATTTTGAGGGCAGGGCAAGAATGATAGGTTGAGTCTTCTTGAATTCCATCCTTTATGCTTGGAATGCCTTACCTCTCCAGGTGTGACAAACAATCAGCCCTTGTCATTCAAATCCTCTCCAGGCACATATGTCTTCAGTGAAGTTTACCAGTATTAATCCACCAAAGAAAGTAAAGTATTTTTAAAATCCAAAAAGACATCTGCAATGCTTTGAAATGAATCCTCTATCTAATTATTATCTCTATTTTGCGTCTGAAGTGCATTATCTCTCTAATTTAGAATGTGAACTCTTTGAGGCAAGGATCATGCCTCCCACTATGTTTTATACATCAAGCACACTAATTGCACTCAATAAATAGCAAAATAATGACAAACCACCTCGAAGCAAACTTTCTCCAAGTTACAATCAACCCTTGAAGGTCAGTGGTAACTCCCTATTTGTCCCCTTCATGAACTGCTCTTCTTGTCCGCCAGATAAGGACTCCATATATTCTGCCTTTACTCCACTCTCTTTTCTTCTCTTATGCTGCTGGCTAAAGTCAAAACATAACAACTGGCAACACACAGCACAGTAGCAGACAGATGGCTGACTAAAATTTGGAGACAAGGAATTCTTAGGCTTGTGACTCCGCAAGGCTATTTGAGTAGCTGCATTTAGCTAGTGAGACAGCGTTCTTCTGTCGACATAATGAAATCACCTTTACGAGCTGTGCTAGGAGAGCGAGTCTCCTGCCAATACAGTACTGTGCACATGAGGAATTATGCTGACAAAATGTATGTCACTCAGGGTGGTGATTTATTATTAGCTTTGCCAGCATGTGTGCTAGTGTAAATATGTCCCTAGTAGAGTTTTCAAAGTAGCAGAATCCCTAAGTGGAATCAAAACTATGTAGTAGCCTGGAATAATACAAATAATTACATTAGTGAATTCCAAAACTAAGGCAGATGTAAACATGATAAAGAAAGTTCTTGAATTTATTATATTAATCCCAAAATTTCCTGTTAATGAATTTATTTCATATACAAATGCTGAGACCATAATTAGTCCATTCCTACAGTTTATTTTCAGAAAACTTGTTCTATTCCCACTGCTACAAAAAAAACAAGATTTTTTAAATGGGATTACTATATTTGGAACATGCTATAAATGTGCCATGGTAGTTGGATAGTTTCTCAACAATTTTGAAATGCAGATGCTCTTTGCAACTGATTAAGGTGCATAAGTGTGGGGGTGTCCTGTTAAAGGGAAAAAACCTACTCCTCAGAATAAGTTGAATGTGAACACCAGATAAAGTATAAATAAGCTTTTTCCATAGCTGTTCAGTGAATATATGCAACACTGATGTTGCTCTGAAAAAGGTGACAGTTTCTCTCAGATGAATAGGGCTTGTCAACATACAAAAGTTATAGCACGTTAACTAAACCAGTGTAGAAACAATTACACAACTTTGTATTGTACATGCAGTTATACTGTATAAATATTAATGTGTTAAATTACTTGTTTCCCAACACAAATAATCTATAATACTAAAAAAAAAATTCCAAGGATGATACAATACAGACAGGAAGAGTCCCCTCACCCCCAGAACAGGTCACTCAAACTGAAGTTACCCCTGATCACGCAGCTTTTTTGCTTATATGCCGCGTTGTGTACATTTGTTTTGCTAATATGCTACACCACTGCCACTATATTGTGAAGGTAACATGTAGACTTGTCCTAAATATAATCGCCCAAAGTAATTTTGCAAAATTAGTAGCAAAGTTATGTACTGTATAGAGCAAGGAGGATTGAAGGGTGTAGGTGACAAGAGAGAGAAACTGGTGTGTCAAAGGGTGGGAGATTGCAAAGATTTGAAGAGTTGGTTTAGGGATGAACAAAATCATTTTGTCTAAATTCAAACTACTTTTATAAAGGCAAGAAAGAAATGTTGACTCACATTTTAACTATGGAAGTGGTGAGAGGGATGGCGGAGGAAAAATGAGAAAATGGGTTGGTGGGTGTGAAGAATGAATAACAAATATAATACAATTTTGAAAAAAATCAAAGAGGAGAGAAAAACTTCTAATAAATGAAAACAGTGTGCATACTATACGGAGATTGCTCACTTTTTGATAGCTTAGGTTTTGGGGTAGTAGTGATATAGGGTATTCTTTTATCCATAATACATGGATACTACACTTTTCCCTTCAGTTAGGGATTTAAACAAAATTAATATATTTCATATTACTCCCATATAGTTCCATTCCTCAACAGACAGACATTATTGAAACTATAATTGGTGCTGAAGCAAATTTTTGAATAAAATTCAATGTTTCACATGTAACAATTATAAATATATTACAACTTTGTATATATTTTTGCATAACTTATATATTACACTTCCTGTGACTTTCATAGCTGAAAGAATTGGACTTTGTCTACTTACAACTTAATGGTGATGTAACTTATGTCACTCAGGAGTGCAAAAAGCCACTCTCCTGAGTGATATAACACACATCAACTTAACATAGTGCCTACACCATGCTATGTCAGTGGGAGCTGCTGTTCCACCACTACAACTTCCACCTTTTATTGAGGCAGCCTAATTACTTGGATGAGAGCATGGTCTCCATCAATGAATCATAGAATATCAGGACTGGAAGGGACCTCGAGAGGTCATCGAGTCCAGCCCCGCTGCCCTCATGGCAGGACCAAATACTGTCTAGACCATCCCTGATAAACATTTATCTAACCTGTTCTTAAATATCTCCAGAGATAGAGATTCCACAACCTCCCTAGGCAATTTATTCCAGTGTTTGACCACCCTGACAGTTAAGAACTTTTTCCTAGTGTCCAATCTAAACCTCCCTTGCTGCACTTTAAGCCCATTGCTTCTCGTGCTGTCCTCAGAGGCCAAGAAGAACAAGTTTTTTCCCTCCTCCTTATGACACCCTTTTAGATACCTGAAAACCGCTATCGTGTCCCCCCAAATCTTCTTTTTTCCAAACTGAACAAGTCCAATTCTTTCAGCCTTTCTTCATAGGTCATATTCAATAGATCTATGATCATTCTTGTTGCTCTTTTCTGGACCCTTTCCAATTTCTCCACATCTTTCTTGAAATGCGGTGCCCAGAACTGGACACAATACTTCAACGGAGGCCTAACCAGCGCAGAGTAGAGTGAGAGAATAACTTCTTGTGTCTTACTCACAACACACCTGTTAATGCATCCCAGAATCATTTGCTCTTTTTCCAACAGCAGCACACTGTTGACCCATATTTAGCTTGTTGTCCATTATAACCCCTAGATCCCTATCTGCCATACTCCTTCCTAGAAAGACACTTCTCTTTCTGTATGTGTGAAGCTGATTGTTCCTTCCTAAGTGGAGCACTTTGCATTTGTCTTTATTAAACTTCATCCTGTTTACCTCAGACCATTTCTCCAATTTGTCCAGATCATTTTGAATTTTGACCCTATACTCCAAAGGATAAAGGAAATCTTCATTTAAAAATGTTCTTTTGTTAGTTCTTCAAGTTAGGTATTTATTTCTTGTTGCACTTTCAAGTTTATCAGTGTCCATTTAGACTAACACATATGAATTTCCTATCTAGTTGTCAGTAAATAGGACAGATACTGTATTGTCTTGTAAAACCACTGTGACAGTTTATATTACTCCTCAGGTTGTTCTGAAGTATAAAAATACGTTCTCTATAACATACACATTGCTACATTTGAAATCCAATTAAACAAAATTCCAGCTGTATCTGTTTCCCTTTGTTTTTATGTCAAGCAATCCCGTATTTATGTTAAGCTTCAAAATACTTAATTTTACTCTGCTAACTGTTACGGTGACTGGATTTATGATACAGGAAAACTAAATTACTTCCAAATTCCATTCTAAGGTCCATCCTCTGCTCTGAAGAGTTGCAACACCCAATGGACTACAGAACTTAAAATCTTAGTGTGATACCTTATTGAGGAGGTATAGACTTTATAGATTTATAAAGATTTATAGATTTATAGACTTTACGGCAGGGGTGGGGAACGTACAGCTCGCAGGCCAGATGCAGCCCACAGCATGCCTTGATTTGTTCTTCAGGGCCTCAGGCCCCGCCTCCCCACTTCTGCAGTGCGGCGAATCAGTACTAGTGCTCCAGCCACATGGGGCGCCGGCATGGAGGGGAGAGGGCGGGGGTGTTACCATGGCTGGAGCACTACTGCCAGCTCCCCACTGTGAGAGGGAGGGAGCTCTGAGCCTTGTGGGCTCGATCAAAGCAAGCTGCAGGCCAGGTTCTGGCTGTAAGGTAGAGGAAGCAACCCTTGTGCGCTGCCTTGTGTCACTCCCACTGACTGGGAATCACTGCCAGTGAGAGTGCTGGGGGGTGGGGTGAGGGGGAAGAGCTTTCAGAGAGTGATTCCCTATAGTACTCACACCTGTGTCCCCCACCCAGAGCTGCACTAGGTAGGCATCCACCAACAGCCTGCTTCTGCACACTCCCTCCCAGACACCACACCCTCAGCCCACTCGGCACCCACCTCCCATGCAGAACCTGCACTCGAGCTGCTCTTGCACCCTACTTACTACCAAGAACTCATACTCCAACCCTCAATCTTGCTCCTGCATCCTCTCTCCTACATGAACCCTGACCCCCCATCTAACTTGTGCATCTTCCCCCACTTCCAGACCCCACACCTCAAATACCACCCTACTCTGAACCCCCTGTCCCACCCAGACCCTGTTCCTCCACACCTAGCCCATTCTAGCTCAAAACCTCCTGTTCAACCTTTCCCCCGCTGCCCGCACAACTTCTGCATCCTCTCCACCAGACCACTTTCTGCAGCCTCCTCCAACATTCTGAATCTCTCACTTTTGGCCCCAACCCAGAGCTGGGAGGGGACATAAAATCTACAAGCCCTGGTCCCCCAGAAGAATTAACACGGCCCTGAGGGTAAGCACTGTGGCTTGACATCTCCTTCCCGAAACCTCATGTGGCTGGAGCTTGAGGGAGTGTCTTTTTTTTCTCCTTTCCATTTGCGGGCAGTAAGAGTGGAAGCTTTCTGTCTTGTTTCTCACCTGCGTGTGGCCCCTGACTGATTTTTCTGTGGATGAGTAGCCTTCAACTCTAAAAGGTTCCTCACCCGTTTTATAGTCAGAAGGGACTATAATGACCATCTAGCCTGACCTCATGCATAAGAGAAGACAAAGAAGCTCGTCCAGTTTCTACATCAAGCGTATAACTTCCATTTGAGCTAAACATGTATCTTTTAAAGAAATATCTTATCTTGATTCAAAATTGTGAAGTGATGGAGAATTCAGCATGTCTCTGGATAAATTGTTCCAGTGGTTAACTACACACCCTGTTAAAATATTTTTCAAGTCTGAATATATCTAGCTTGAGGTACAAACCAGTGGGTCTACACATCTTTTTTTTTTTAATTACAGAGCAATCTACTATCAGAATCTATATTCCAAATAGGCATCCAAATAAGTAGAACATGAATGGATAAGCCAGACCCTTTACCTGGATAAATTAAATAGACATAGCTTCTTAAGACTGTCATAGGAAGTCATATTTTCCAGACCTCAAATCTTTTCTGTATCCTTTCCAATATTTCAATATCTTTTTTAAAATATGGACACACACAGATACAGTATTTCAGCTGTGGTCTCACTAAGGCCTGGTCTGCCCCCTGTATGCGAGCCATCTTATGCTAATCTAGTTGTGGATGTGTCTAAACTTCAAATTTAACTCCCACTTACCATCAATTAAACATGGGGTTACCTTGACTTTCATAGTGGTCATTTTTAAAAAAATCAGAATGTCATGAGGGACTAAATCATTGCCATACATGATTCAAGTATATTATATCAGTACAGTGACCTTTACCAACCAAACTGTCTTCTCATGAAAAAAGTCAATTATGTTTCATAAATCTATTTTCATAAAATTATAGCCTACGTCTACACTAGAGAGTTTTGCCAACACAACCGGGGTTTTGTTGGCAAACTCAGGGAGCATCCGCACACAAAATTTGTTTTGTCAACAGTATGTCAACAGAACTTGGCAGTTTTGTCAACAGCCTTCTGCCTCTCTGCCACAAGGCAGAACATCTTTCATGACAGAATCTGTCAATAAAAAAGCCATGTGGATGATCCGGGGGGAGGGGGAGGGCTCTGTTGAGAGAGAGGCCTTCCAGGTCACTGGGCAGCCCTGTCTGCTGTGTTTCCCGTCGGCTGTTCTGTCAAAAGAGGGCTGGGCAGTCTGGTCAATCCTCTTTTGTATGAGGCCGCACTCTGCGAACAGAAGTTTTGTTGGAAGGTCTCTTCCAACAGTGACTTCTGTTGACAGATAGCTTAGTGTAGACATAGGAATACTGATGGCTTTCCATAACTATCCTTTAATTCTTCTCTGCTTCATTCCTCATCAGCTTTTGTGTAATTTTGCCAAGCACTGATATCAAGTCTATAACTAACAAGATCTTCCTGTTTGCCCTTTTCAAATATTGGCACACCTATAGCTTTTTCCTGTTCATTTGAAAATTTCACTTTGTTCCACAATTTGTTAAAAATCAGCACTAATGTTCCAGGGACTTTATCAGCTCGTCCTTTTAATGTTCTTGTGAGCAAGTTGTCCAGTTAACACAAGAAAAATTAAACCCTAATTTACCGGATTTTGGGTCAAATCTAGTAAGCAGCACTGAAGATTACTTTGTTGAAATTTCATATGAAAAATTATTACTTATAAAAAAAGTAACTCTTGTTTTGGATTATCCCCTCCTGCAACATGAAATTACTGCCTGAAACTTTCTCTTAAAAATAACTCTTTTATATCCAGCAAACCCAGAACTGGGAGGTTGCCAGATATTCAAATAATAATAGACAATAGAGAGGTATACCTAGCAATGCCTAACACTAAAGGAAAACAAGATTAGATATTATGAAACAAACAAAAATGTATGCAGAGTACTTTATTTACCAACAATAGTAGTATTGTACACTGTAAAATTATACTGTGTTTGCTGTATTTATTTGTATTTACTTTTGCTACTTTTACCAGACTTATGGAAAACATAACTAAAAATTACTTATGGTTAAAATGCCAGTTATTTGAGAGGTCCGGATGATAGAATGAAAGAGTTTACTGTAAATGTGACTTTCTATTTCCTATTCTAAGAAGACAGAGTAAGCAATACTTAGAAATTAGCAGAGGTACATAAGAACAGCCATGCTAAATCAAACCTGTGTTTCATTTAACCTAGTGTCCTGCCTCCAATGACTTTTTAAGAGAAAATGCACTTTCTACACCTCAAAATTAATAATTTTGTTAAAAAATTATTTTCTTCTGAGGAAAACTCCAACTAAATATTTTTGTTTGTTGAACGAATCAAAATATTTCATTTAGAGTTACTGAAAAATCCAACTACCAGCAACTATCACACCAGAATGTACCACATTGTCCAGCCAGGGGGACCAGCCAATAGAATGGAGACAAGAGGCATCTAAGCTACAATTCCAGTAAGACATCAGAATACTATAAACAGATGCATTTCAATCTCTGGGTGATTTGAAATATTTCAGTTTGGTTAGCACATTGGTGCAAGACTTCTAATTCCAACTGAAAATCTAGAAACTTTCAGTACATAGAATCTTTTCAGATAATTTTCATTGCTGGAAAATAAATTATTTCCACTTTTGTGTCTCATTTTGAGGCAAAAAACAAATGTTGAAATTTTGGTATTTTATGCAGTATGGAAGTTCTAATTTTTGCTCATCTCTACTTCCAAGCATGGAGATTAGCATGGCTCAAAACAGAAAATGTAACTGACAAAGGAAGTAGGGAAGGTGATGCTTTCCGGTCAGTAAGGGAAATCTGTTTTATTGTTCTTGGGGAGTAATTCCATACACTAGCTTAAGAACAGGTGCATATATTTGTCAACTAATATGATGTTATAAGACACAAAGGAATAGATTGCTAGTTTTTATTTACAGTGTGTCTGACCCACACAGATTAAATAAAGAAATAAAAATGCATGCACAGTGTAAAAAAACTCTTCAGAATACCACTTCAATCTGCTGAAAATGAAATTTCAAGGTAAATACAACTAATGCAAGTTAAATATTTGTGTACAGAGTGCCTATAAAGAAATAAAGTGATTAATGTTTTTTGTTGTAAGACAAATTAATGACACCATTCATTACACACAAACAAAATGCAAAATTAGAGAACAGCAGTTCTACTCGTGTCAGCAATCTGCCATAGTGCATGTTGTATTTGCATTTTGCTTTATTATTCTGGTGCAGCAAATGGAGGAGATGATAGAAATAATTTCATGGATGGTTAAAATAAAATCCCATATGAAATCTTGCTGCAAATTTCTCACCTTTTTCTCTCTATAACCTCAAACACAAATCATTGTCCTGCTAGAAGGGCTGGACCTGAATTTATGCCTCCTCACTCTAGGTTACCTGAAGGGTATTGCTTCCCTCCATCTCTCCTCTATATTGGATAACCGGAAAGAAACACCACCCTTTTCTCCAAGTTATTAGAGGTTATTTTTCTTGTCCTCTTGTCGGCTATTTTGGCAACTGCATTTCCAAGCATACACCCACTATGAAAGAGAGAATCTCTTTCCCACTCCTTAAGCTCTGGATATCCCACTCACTGTTCCAGCTGATACTTGCAGAGAACCAAGCACAAGGACCCCAAAGTGCTGGTCAATAATGATGTGCTATGAGTAACAGAACAAGATTACAATAAACTCTGTCCCCCACCTTCCTCCTTCACAATACCCTATTCACTGCACCAGGTGTACTTAAGTAGAGTATATCTGTTCATCTTTTTTCCATTTAAACAAAATACCTTCTTAAAATCAGAACTTTTAAATAGACAATCTTGTACATAGTGCACAATCTGCAAAACCTTTTACTCTGGTCTTTGTACACTGAAAGAGTGTAATTGAGATGGAGTGTCAGAGGAAGATAACTTTTAAAGGAGCCCTAGGATGTCCAATGGAAACCATTTTGATAATATAATCATCACAGCTACTTTTACAAGGCTCAGAAATCCGTGTTCTCTGGCATAGATTGCACAGAGGTGTGAAGTCCACCGGAAACAAGGATATCAAATCACATCAAACTTCCCTTTAATTTAGTAATGGAGTTATCAAAGTCAGACGCCCAGGACCCTACTCTAGGGAACTCCTAGTGTTACTGAGGAGTGAGGGCAGTCTCGTAATACTATAGACATCTGCTTGTAACTCACGTTGAGGTTAAATCTTAAAGGGTGAGATCCATTCACCTAATTATAATCAAGAACAAATAATGAGCAATTAGAATAATAAGAGACTAGAGCAGGGATGCCTGAACTTACTGACCCTCTGAATTTCATTCAACAATCATCACCAATTCAAGAGCCAGGACATGTGGGGTGTGGGGCTTCAGTGCTGTTCCTGCTGAAACCCAAAGCCACAGGAGATGCACCCCATGGGTGAAGCCCCAAAATCTGACACCCTGATGGGCAGAAGCCAGAGGCAATATGTGTGAAGGGGTCACATTCTTCTTCTCTACCCCCCAAATTTTGCCAGAGTTTGCTGCCCCATGCAGTTAAATGGTGCTGTTGGACCCCCTCCCTGCACAGGAGCTGCTCAAGCTGGGAGCTGAAGCTGTGGGGAGAAGCAGTGGCAAATACCTGGGAGCTACAGCAAGGGGCTGCTGTGGGTAAGTGTAGAGGCATATCCCAAACTGTTTGGGGTGGTGAACCTTTAGATTGTGCCCCCCACACACACTTAGTCAGCTCAGGTGGATGTTCTTAGCCCCACCACCCTGCCACAGGGCAGAAATCCCAATTTTCCCTCCCCACCAGAAGTCTTTTAGGGGGAGAATGGGGAGAGGGCCTGTGAGCTGCATTTGAAGGCTGCATCTACACTACAGTCCCCTTTCAAAAGAGGAATGCAAATGAGGCAAATCAGAAATGCAAATGAAGCGTCAATTTATATATGTCATGCTTCATTTGCATATTCACATTTTCAAAAGAGGATTCTTTTGAAAGAACAGCAGTGTAGACGTGGTTCTTTCGAAATAAATCCCATTTTCGAAAGAACCCTTCTTCCTAAGGAAAAATTAGGAAGCAAGGTGCTTTCAAAAACAGGGTTTGATTTTGAAAGAGCCCCATCTACATGGCTCTTTTTCTTTCAAAAGACTCTCTTTTGAAAATGCAAATATGGAAATGAAGCATGACAGTTGTAAATTGGCACTTCTTTTGCCTTTCTGTTTTGGCCCATTTGCATTTCCCTTTCCAACTGGGACTGGGAACCGCATTTGGCTTGTGAGCCAGGTATTTGACTTAGCCACCCCTGAACGAGAGTAGGAGTTTATTAGACACTATTACATGGCATTGAATTTCATTGCCTACAAGGGAATTATCATTGCTGTGGGCACTGCAATAGGACTTTGAGAGGCACAATAAAATGGGGTGTAAGAGCATTCTATTTAGGCCCATCATTAAATAGCTAATTCAAATCTAAATCACAGGCAACTATCTGCCTCAAAATGACAGCCCTGATTTTGACAATCACCCTCTAATTTTTCTAAGACCGTTAAGTGCAGGCATAATTAGGTGTCTAGAAATCTAAGTCCTATAAACTGCAATCATAAAAACAGAGACTCAATGAGTTTGGTTTAAGTATCAATCTCTATATAATAAACAGAATTTCAAAATGATTTCAGTTAGCATCACAGAGAAGCAAGACCAGTGGCCTGAGCAAAGGACTGAGAATGTAAGAACTGAATTTACTTTCATATGTCACCTCTCAGGCCTTCGGCAAAACACTTACTTTAATTGCACTAATTTCTCTATCTGAGACAGGACAATAATGCATGTCTGGGCATTCATTCACTATTTACAGAGCATTTTGAACACGTAATGCACTACACAATGCTAAGCAGTATTGCTACTGCAGGCTGAACCTCTCTAATCAGGAACTCTTTCATCCAGCAACATACATAACCCGTCATGATTTTAGTTATCCAGATGACCACTTGTGATGGGTGTGACCTAGTTTCCCATGGCCCCATGAAGTTTGTTTACAGCCACCAGTCCTGGCTCTCAGTGTTTTGTGTTGTAATTTAGCTACAATTTACCCCTGAATGTTTTCTAAGAGCCCAGTAAGCAGTGGAAGTATTGATAATTTGTTAGACAATATCAACCTCCTGTGGTCTGGCAAATTCTCTCATTTGGCAGTGGTTAGCTGCCAAGGGTGCCAGATGAGAGAGATTACACACATATTTAGAAGTTTTCTGGGGTGGCAGTGTGCATCACTTAAAAGTAATAAAGGAAGGCTTGGAAGAGGACAGTCAGGCAAGCATTACAACAGAAAGTCTAAAGTACGAGAAGATCCACAGACATTAGCTGAAGGATGAAAAATGAGACTTTGGAACAGAGCAATAATCTCCTGGTTTATTAGTCCATAGATCTTCTGGTTCTACCAGAGACTAGTTGAAGGATTTTAATGGCGTCTTCTGAGTCAATCTCCAACAGATAGGTGATTCATGGTGTACACTGCCATCACTGTGTATCTTGAGTTTCCATGTATAAGGAAAAGTTTGTATCTCTAGATAGGTCCATATAAGTGACATATTGGAAGACTGCTCATGTTGTGGGACATGCCAGCCTTGTCTGACATCTGGTGGGGACTTTCTACAGCTTGGGTCCACTTGATGGAACAGAACTGGGTCCAATATTTGATTATTATTATGTCTTGTTAGTGTTAGTATTTCTCTCTGCCTTAACTAAGAAATAATAATAATAATAATAATAAGATTGTTTTATACCTTTTCATGAATCTTTTGCCCAGGCTCCATTCCTTCAATATGCTCTGATTCAGCAGGCCCTTCTCCAGATGCCATTTTTCTTTGAATGTGTGCATTTTGTTCACGTAAAGCTACAATCTGCAGATCAGAAGAGTAATAAATGGTTAATGCCGTAGAAATCACCAAGCAAGTAAGCATGACATTTTCAGGTCTTGATCCAGTCCTTACAGACACAAGGAACCCTCTGCTTAGCTTCCACTGAATACTGGGGGCATACATGTGTGAGGAATTTGTTTAAAAAGAGCATCATCCTTAAATAAAAAGAATTAGGACACAAACTTAAAATTATGTTTTAATGATATTGAACACATGATATGAACCAATAAATGGCAGTGAACGCAATATTAAGGCTTTCTACTCATTTTTAACTTCACTCAGTGTTAGGCATTTTTCATTATTGGTTAGATACATGAAAGACATATTAGGTCATTGAATTCACTTCCTACATGAGTGTTTCTCAACCAGGGGTACACTGAGGTCTTCTGTGGTTACATCAACTAATCTAGATATTTGCCTACTTTTAAAAGAGGCTACATAAAAAATACTAGTTAAGTCAGTACAGTAGAAAAGTTTATTCAATGACTTGTTTCTACTGCTTCACATGCCATACACTGAAATGCAAGTACAAGATGATAAAACGTCAGCAAGTTTTCACTAATAGCCTTCTGTTATATTTTTGCATGTTTTTATATATAGGTCTTAAGTGAGGTGTAACTTGGTGGTATGAAAAACAAATCTGACTCCTAAAAAGGGCACAGGAATCTGGATGGGTTGAACAGGATTTATTTCAAGACCTCAGATTATTTTAGGACCATGTTTCTCAAATGGTGGTATGCATGCTCTTAGGGGTACGCGAGAAAAGTCTTGGAGTATTTACTTTTTTAAAAGGGGTACTTTATAAAAAAGGTTGGACATGCTACAGTACACCATAAAGGATATAACAGATACTAAGATAATGCTATAGAAAAACCTAACTACTGTGTAAAGTGAAGTATCTATGTATGAATGTCATAACTTTCATAACTTACACTAGCCCCAACCTTTCAAAAGGGATATGCTAATGAGCCACTTTGGCAGATGCTAAGGAGACACTGTCATGAATTTTCAGCACCTCATTAGCATAACGGCAGCCGCACACGTTTTGAAAGTGCTGCTTTCGAAACACACACTGCTCCTGTAGACAGGGGCCTTTCAAAAGGACCCCCGGACTTCAAATGCCCCATCTTCCCATTTCATTTTGGAAAGAAGGGGCTTTCAAAATTCAGGGGGCCTTTCAAAAGGCCCCTTTCTACACGAGCAGCATGGGTTTTGGAAGCAGCACTTTCAAAAAAAGCACAGGGGGCCACCATTATGCTAATGAGGTGTGACATATTCATGGAAGAGCCTCATTAGCATCTGACGAAGTGGCTCATTAGCATCCCCCTTTCGAAAGGCAGGGGCTAGTGTAGCCACAGCCTCAGTGATAATGACGTATATTTGTAAATGTAGTTTATGGTGAAAAAATCAACTATGCAAAAATGACAACATCTTACTCAACAAATAAGCACCCTGGTTGATATCACTACTTTACTAGTTAAATTAAATGTGTTTATCTTTATCATGTGCCATGAGAGGCAGCTGGAGGTGAGGCAGGCCCTGCAGCCTGGTTCTCCCAGACGATGGGGGAGGGGGCACAGCTGGAGAGGAAGCAGCCCTCCAGAGCCTGGCTTCTCCCAGACAGACTGCAGGCCATGGTGGGTACAGGAAGAGGGAAGCCCCCCATAGCCTAGCCCCCTAGACAGTCTTCAGACCATGGAGGGGACACTGGAAGGTGGGGCTCCCTTGGAGACTGGCTCCCCACCCAGACAGCCTACGGGGGGGAGGGGCACATGGAGCAGGGAGAGCCCCCAGAGCCTGGCCTCCAATAGCCTGCAGGCTGCAGGTGGGGGAACATGGAAGTTCAGGGGCAGCCTGGCCAGCCCCTCCTGTGCCCCACCAAACAGCCTGCAGAATGGAAGTGGCCAATGGAGGCTGGGGGCAACCACCAAAGCGCCACCCCCTGACCAGCTTAGGGGGCAGCTGAAGTCTGGGGCCAGCCTGTAAAACATTGTCCCCTCAACAGGCCACAGGATGGCAGCAAGGCCCTCTTTGGAGCAGCTGCAGGCTGGGGGCTGCCTCACAAGACAAACTGCAGGCACGGGAGAGCAGCTGGAGGCCAGGGCAAGCCTGCAGAGCCTGGCGCCCACCTGACAAGCACTCGGCCCCAGATCTCCCACTGGCAGGAGTTGTCGCTGGCTGAGGAATGCTGTTCTGGCCCTCTGAAAGGAACCACCACCAGAGCAGCATCACTCTCGCTGCCACTGGCAGCCCTGGTACCCATCTTCTTACCTCCCAACCCTCTGTCCCGAATCCCCTGCCCCTGCCCTAACTTCTCCATCTCCCATCTGCTTCGACTTCTTCCCCACCCCCCGCCTTGAGCCCATCCAACATCTTATAATTGAAAAAAAGATGCATATTTTCAAAAAATTACTTCTATTAAAGCCCTCAGAAATGACAGGTATATCTGCTAGTTCATTAATATAAATAACTTTACAGTGAGACATCCAATAACCACATTTTATCTTTTAACTCCTTTATAAATCCAAGGCAATTGGCTTACGAGGGACTGAAATGAATTCTTTTGAGCAATTGCTTTTAATCATCTAAACTTATCACTTTTGGACCAATCTAGTGAAAGAGATACAACCATGCTCTTTGAAGTGCCATAATTCAAGTGCACCCTTGTAAGTGTGATACATATGCTAGCTCCTAAACAAACAAGAATTATTGATCATAAGTAAATATAAAAAGAAATCTTGGTAACTGGCATTGTTCTAGTATAGAACTGCTGAGCCTAAACTGTAGCTTGTGATAATAATTAACTGCAAGTCTTCTTTGTCTATCTTTGAGTGATGAACTGTTGATTTTATATATATATATATATATATAAAACCCAGCATTAAATAATAAACAAATGTTCCAAGGACTCAATAAAAATACATAATCATTTGGATTCTATTATATACTGGCAAAATAACTTTTGTTACATTTCAAGCTTTAAAATCTAACTGGCACCCAGGTAAATTAATAATTGACTTTTCACACTTTCTACTTTCAGATCATAGGTTAAAGTTTATGTGAATAGAAGTTAGAAAATGTAATTCATTTGTAAATTGAGCAAATTAGATCTGAATGTTCTTTAGAGTACGCATGACCTAGGTTCCAATACTGTCACTTTTACCGTTATTTTTTGGGGCAGAGCGACACTTTAACTTTAAAGCATAATTTTCTGCATTTCTTTTTTAACCGACATTTAACTTCCTTTTTTTTTTAAAAAAAAAAGTATATGTGGGTTCGGAATTACTCATGTCTCATAACCTATCTCAGCTCTCACTTTTGTGAAAGAAGTCCCGCTTTTGAGTTATGAGCCAAATGGATTCACTACATACAGATTTCCAAAATACAGCTTTTAGTGTGATTCTCATTGATTTCAATGCAAAGACTGAAACTGCAATGCAGACTTTGACCCCAAGTGCTTATGTGAAAATCAAAATTATAAATACAATATAAGGAGATGAACTAATATATATTTTGTGATGGGGGGAAGGAAGATTATTGCAGTTGAGATAACACTAGCATTTACTGGGTGCTTTAGGACACTAATATTTCAGTACAGAGCATATCATCTGTACTTCAGTTTGAATCCAGCCCAAATCTACAGGAATTAAAAATTATTCTCTTCTAATGCATGTTTTGGGGGCTCCTGTTCGGGGAGGTGGGTCTGATGGGTTTCAGTCCCAATTCCTATGTCAAATACACCATCACTAATTGGCATAATTGCACTAATTGGCAGGCTCAGAAAGATGTAAATAATTTAGTTGGACCTGGAAACTTATTCCTATTGTAAATCCTTCATTCTTTGTGATCAGGCTTCACACATGCTCCCAGAGCTGTATGCGTGGCAGCCTTGTCCTGCTGCAGACTGGTAGGCAAATAACAGAGGGTAAATATCATCCAGGCTGTCAAATCAAAGCCGTCCCTCACCACTAACCCCACACAACTTCTTTCAAAAACTGAAGTTATGGTTATGTGCACGTTATTTGCAAAATATGCTAATTAACTAAATAATACACACATGTAGCTGCAACCAGTGGCACCTGTAGGATACCCACACTACACACAGTGTGTACCACTGGCAATGACCATGAGGAGCAGTGCTGGTCATCTCAGTGTCTCCTCAGCTTTGGAGCAGCCAGCTCTCTGGTGTGATAGAGGTGGGCGACATTGCCAAAACTGAGGGAGCAGCATTACAACCTGATACATGGGGGAATGAATTGTGGCACACCGTGCTGAAGGAACAGGAGTGTCACATGCCTCTGCCTGCCCCCCATTTCTGCCAGGGCTCACACCAGAATGTAATCATAGTTATTTTTTCTTGCTCCACCTGTCGCTAGAAGGAGTTTGTCCCTTCCTCCCTGCACAGTATCAAAAGGTGGCCGACACCTCCAGGCTGCTGCTGGCTACTGATATAACCCAGGTGCCACAGCATGGGAAGGAAGGGGTTAAGCCTTAAGCACGCACTGTGCACTGAGGCCTGGGAACCTAACTGCAGGACCTTCAGGCCGTGTCTACACGTGCACGCTACTTCGAAGTAGCGGCGCCAACTTCGAAATAGCGCCCGTCACGGCTACACGTGTTGGGCACTATTTCGAAGTTGAAATTGACGTTAGGCGGCGAGACGTTGAAGTCGCTAACCCCATGAGGGGATGGGAATAGCGCCCTACTTCGAAGTTGAACGTCGAAGTAGGGCATGTGTAGACGATCCGCGTCCCACAACATCGAAATAGTGGGGTCCGAAATGGCAGCCATCAGCTGAGGGGTTGAGAGACGCTCTCTCTCCAGCCCCTGCGGGGCTCTATGGTCACTGTGTGCAGCAGCCCTTAGCCCAGGGTTTCTGGCTGCTGCTGCGGCAGCTGGGGATCCATGCTGCATGCACAGGGTCTGCAACCAGTTGTTGGCTCTGTGGATCTTGTGTTGTTTAGTTCAACTGTGTCTGGGAGGGGCCCTTTAAGGGAGCGGCTGGCTGTTGAGTCTGCCCTGTGACTCTGTCTGCAGCTGTGCCTGGCACCCTTATTTCGATGTGTGCTACTTTGGTGTGTAGATGTTCCCTCGCAGCACCTATTTCGATGTGGTGCTGCCCAACGTCGAAGTTGAACGTCGACGTTGCCAGCCCTGGAGGACGTGTAGACATTATTCATCGAAATAGACTATTTCGATGTCGCTACATCAAAATAAGCTATTTCGATGTAGTGTGCACGTGTAGACGTAGCCTCAGTGAGACTGGCCAGAGAAATGGTTCAGCAGAGGAGGGTGCCTAGGGGATGGAGCAACCCCATGTTCTCTGGGCACAGGACCCAGTGCAAGTGGTGGGGTTTAGTGAAGAAGGTGCTAAGCCTCTGGCCAGGGGGGCTTCTGCAGAGCCTGCAGGGTCAGGGTGTAAATAGGCTCAAAATAGGGTCTGTCCCTGGCTCCTCCAGGCCTTAGGTGAGGGTTGGAGAGGCTGTGGAAGGAAGGAGTCTGCCAGCCAGGCTGTTGGCTTGTTGATTGCTTTGACCGGGAACTCAGGCAGCTAGTAACGCTGCTCCTTCATGCTGTAGGTGACTGGCCTCTGCTGTACAGCACCGATGCCAGGGGCCTGCCCCAGCTCAGCTTGCTTCAACCCGCCCATCTCAGGGATGTGGAATGTCTCTGCACCCAGGCATGCAGGCTGGAAGGTGAGGGCTGAATATGGAGGAATTGCAAGGCACGAGTTGGCAGGGCTCATGGCATCAGAGGGACTGATGCGGGAGTCTTTGGTTGCAACAATATACAGCTGCTGTGGGGTCTGTTCATGTACAATGAAGATTGAGATAAAGACGATTCTAAATGGTTAACTAGATAACGCTGAAAAACCATTCTTCTCAAAATGCAATGATCACCACAGGAACAGGCAAAAATTTAAATTGGTCACTCGCTGGATAGTGTAAATAAAATTCATTCTGGTAATACTGAATTTGAAACATAGAAAATGAAGAGTACTTCTATGTCTTTAGATTTGTGCTTTTAGGCTTATGATACCCAGCTGAACAACTATATTACTACATTAAGAACTTAGGGGATAAGCTACATTTATTTCACCTACATACATGTTAGCCTTGTAAAGTACTTGTGACTGAAAGAATTAGTCTATTCCTCCCATTGAACCCTCTCTTTAAAATTTTTGCACAAAATAACTATAATAAGAAAAACAGTCAAAAATAAAAAAACAGGAAATATAACAAATGAACAGTATTGCTGCACATTTTAACTATGATTCTTTGCCTTTCAAAAATGTAAAACATTCTTTCAGTTCAGAAATAACACCTGCTTGCTATGAGGTAAAATACATACTTTTCTCTCTCTCTCTCTCTCTCTCTCTCCCCCCTTGTTTTCTGAGCAACAGATTAAAAATCTAGCCTTCAAATTCTTTCCCTGAGTTGCTCTTGCAGACATTAGTTTCCTCCTTAGCACACTTATATATCTTTCAGCCTAGGTCATAGCCAGATATTTCAGTGTGAATCTACTTCTGAATGTAAAATTATATAACTGCTAGTTTCCTCATGGTTAGAATCGAAAATAGTTTTCCATTTAAGCCCAAGATTAGCCTCCCCACCAACTTTGCCAGACAAAAATCAATCCACCTCAAGTATCACAGGTGTGATCCTATATCAGGACAGAATTATTCTGGAAATTTTGTAACAAATCAGATAAGCAAGATGTGGGAAATATGAGCAGTATAGTTGCTATCTTGAATGTGACATTTTCTCAGGGCACTCAGAATTAGGGACGATCTCATTACCACTTTGCTTTAGCAAAAGAGATGTGCTGAAGCTAAACTGAGTGAAAGTTCCCTGTCACCCCACTCTGCTAGCCACCAGAAAAACTTCTCAGGACCCTGACACTCCTCATTTTGTCTTGCAGGCAGCATTGGATGCACCTCAGTTTCTGTGCCTCCTTGAAGGGCATTCCCCTGTGGTATTCAGCCCCTCTCACTGCACTCAGAGTAACCATCAAGCCCACTACCTCTGAAGAAACCAGCTTACCACAGTCAACTAATAATTCACACACTCCAGCACTGAAATCTATTTTTGATAAAACACAGGGAAGTTGATTAGTACAGAGATTCAAGTGATACTGAATAAGGGTAGTGGAAATAGAGTTTGAAATAAAACAAAAGTTTAACATGGTTCTAGGAGACTAAATATAATTTTATCACGCTAAAATCTTTGCCCAAGTTTCTCATCTAACCCAATCTCCCAGTGTTCCCAGTACTCTGAGACATGATACAGCTTTCATGGGTATTAAAAGCATGGTCCTTTTTGTTCTCTCAGTGACACTCTATTCTGGGGTCCCCTTTCCTCCTCCTTACAGTCCACAAAACCTTTGAAATATATCCCTTTGAAGTGTACCCCTGAAGTTCTTCTCCCCTGCTGTTTGTTCTCTCCCATGCTAATGCCATATTTTCTCTCTCTTTCTCCTATTAACTTGCATTTCTTGTTGAGTGAATATTCAAATGGAGTTTGCACCTCGCTCTCCCTTCAGCTGTGGAGTCCATTATCTGTGACTTACAATGGACAACCTTCTAATATTGGAACACTCTATTCAATATGGTGATTCAGCAAAGGTCAGTATAGGCCTTCTCCTTTGACCCCCTTTTCTTCCCCTTGTACTTCCCTCTACACTTGTTATTGCCCCTCTGACTTCTGCCTTTGGAATCATTTTATGCAGATGTTGTCTAGATTGATTTCACTCATTTTTCAGCTGTCCCAGCTTCAGAATTTCTCTAGATGACGTAGGACCATTCAATACAAAACACCCAAATGAAATATCCTGCAAAACTGCAAATAACCAAACTCGAATATTTCTACCCCGACCATCAGACAGTCCCTGCAGCAGCTGGGAATTTTGCTTTTGCCTCCCTTATGTGCCCTCTCTCTACACATGCATAGAGCCCTTAGGGGTACAAAAAATTGTATCTGCATTCAATCCATGGTCCACAAATGCAAAATATGGATATAAAGCAGAAAGCCACATGCTTGCAAGTCTCTAGATATAAAATTTGGACCTGCATACATCTGAGATTTACAAACATGGTCCACAGATATCTGCAGTTATACAGCAGATACCCCCAGATTTGCAGGACTCTACATAGAATACTAGGACTGGAAGGGACCTTGAGACGCCATTGAGTCCAGCCCCCTGCCCCAATGGCAGGACCAAGTACTGTCTAAACCATCCCTGATAGACATCTATCTAACCTGTTCTTAAGTATCTCCAGCGATGGAGATTCCACAACCTCCCTTAGCAATTTATTCCACTGTTTGACCAACCTGACAGTTAGGAACTTTTTCCTAATGTCCAACCTAAACCTCCCTTGCTGCAGTTTAAGCCCATTGCCTCTTGTTCTATCTTCAGAGGCCAAAAAGAACAAGTTTTCTCCCTCCTCCTTATGACACCCTTTTAGATACCTGAAAACCACAATCAAGTCTCCCCTCAATCTTCTCTTTTCCAAACTAAACAAGCCCAATTCTTTCAGCCTTTCTTCATAGGTCACATTCTCTAGACCTTTGATCATTCTTGTTGCTCTTTTCTGGACCCTCTATAATTTTTCCACATCTTTCTTGAACTGCGGTGCCCAAAACTGGACACAGTACTCCAGCTGAGGCCTAACCAGCACAGAGTAGAGCGGGAGAATGACTTCTCATGTCTTGTTCACAACACACCTGTTAATGCATCCCAGAATCATCTTTGTTTTTTTCAGAACAGCATCACACTGTTGACTCATATTTAGCTTGTGATTCACTATAGCCGTGTCTACACGTGCACGCTACTTCAAAGTAGCAGCACTAACTTCGAAATAGCGCCCGTCACGGCTACACGCGTCGGGCGCTATTTCGAAGTTAACTTCGACGTTAGGCGGCGAGACGTCGAAGTCGCTAACCTCATCAGGAGATGGGGATAGCGCCCTACTTCGATGTTCAACGTTGAAGTAGGGACCGTGTAGTCATTGCGCGTCCCGCAACTTCGAAATAGCGGGGTCCGCCATGGCGGCCATCAGCTGAGGGGTTGAGAGACACTCTCTCTCCAGCCCCTGCAGGGCTCTATGGTCACCGTGGGCAGCAGCCCTTAGCCCAGGGCTTCTGGCTGCTGCTGCGGCAGCTGGGGATCCATGCTGCAGGCACAGGGTCTGCAACCAGTTGTCGGCTCTGTGTATCTTGTGTTGTTTAGTGCAACTGTGTCTGGGAGGGGCCCTTTAAGGGAGCGGCTTGCTGTTGAGTCCGCCCTGTGACCCTGTCTGCAGCTGTGCCTGGCACCCTTATTTCGATGTGTGCTACTTTGGCGTGTAGACATTCCCTCGCAGCGCCTATTTCGATGTGGTGCTGCGCAACGTCGAAGTTGAACATCGACGTTGCCAGCCCTGGAGGACGTGTAGACGTTAGTCATCGAAATAGCCTATTTTGATGTTGCTACATCGAAATAAGCTACTTCGATGTAGGCTTCATGTGTAGACGTAGCCTATAAC
The DNA here is from genome assembly GCF_033958435.1 of Carettochelys insculpta. Classification (NCBI taxonomy): domain Eukaryota; kingdom Metazoa; phylum Chordata; order Testudines; family Carettochelyidae; genus Carettochelys; species Carettochelys insculpta. The sequence goes on along the minus strand of NC_134137.1, from coordinate 303,017,053 downwards.
CCCTAGATCCCTTTCTGCTGTAGTCATTCCTAGACAGTCTTTCCCCATTCTGTATGTGTTAAACTGATTGTTCCTTCCGAAGTGGAGCACTTTGCATTTGTCCTTATTAAACTTCATCCTGTTTACCTCAGACCATTTCTCCAATTTATCCAGATCATTTTGAATTATGACCCTATCTTCCAAAGCAGTTGCAACCCCTCCCAGCTTGGTACCATCTGCAAACATAATAAGAGTACTTTCTATGCCAATATCTAAATCATTGATGAAGATATTGAACAGAACCGGTTCTAAAACAGACCCCTGTGGAACCCTATGTGTTATACTTTTCCAGCAGGATTGAGAACCATTGAGAACTACTCTCTGAGTACGGTTATCCAGCCAGTTATGCACCCACCTTATAGTAGCCTCATCTAAATTGTATTTGCCTAGTTTTTTTATAAGAATATCATGCGAGATCATATCAACTAAAGTCTAGGTAGACCACATCTACCGCTTCTCCCTTATCCACAAGGCTCATTATCCTATCAAAGAAAGCTATCAGATTAGTTTGACATGATTTGTTCTTTACAAATTCATGCTGGCTGTTCCCTATCACCTTACCACCTTCCAAGTGCTTGCAGATGATTTCTTTAATTACCTGCTCCATCATCTTTCCTGGCACAGAAGTTAAGCTGACTGGCCTGTAGTTTCCTGGGTTATTCTTATTCCCCTTTTTATAGATGGGCACTATATTTGCCCTTTTCCAGTCTTCTGGAATCTCTCCTGTCTCCCATGATCCTTCAAAGATGATAGCTAAAGGCTCAGATACCTCCTCCATCAGCTCCTTGAGTATTCTAGGATGCATTTCATTAGGCCCTGGTGACTTGCAGACATCTCAGAACCCAGATGGCGCCCATATGCAAACCTTACACAGGTTGAGCCTCTAAAAACTGGGAGTCTGGTCTGGCAACATCCATGGTCTTATCACAGATGTTTCTGGTCCAGAGAGCCCTAGCAGCTAGGACTCAAGCAGCAGGAGGGGGTGGGGGCAGCAGTGCCAGCAGTGTGGAGGGGCAGACAAGCGTGGCCAGCAGCAGTGACTTCAGCAGGCCGAGTGGGGCCAGCAGATGCAGGGCAAGCAGCCTAAGCAGGGCAGGCAGCCTGCATCTCAGAGCCCAGATGGGGCCCATGGCAGTGGGGCTAGCAGCACCCAGCGCCCCTGCTGGCCAGGATTGGAAGTGGAGGCAGTCTGGGTGGGGGCGGTGGACTAGTGAGGGATTGGGGAACAGCGGGGGGTGGGGCAGCAGCTGGGGCTGGGAGCAGAGCCAGGCAGGAGGACTGGAACTGACATCATCTAGTCTGGCAAACTCCCTTGTTTGCGGTTGGTCAGGTCCCAATGGTGCTGGACCAGGGAGGTCCAACCTGTAATCTCAAACACTTTTCTCTATCGGCACCACTCATCCCAAAACATCCTGATTCATGTTTCAGTTTCTTTTTTTTTGGCTGTAAAATCAATTCTTTATGTTTTCTCTAAGGCCCAAACTTCTAATTTCAGCCATTACAGATTGGGCAAGTGTGACAATCAGGGTGTACACAGCTCAAGGAGAGGAGAGACTGTTTAAATCCCTCGAATGAACAGTTAAACCAATTGGTTGCATAGTGTGTGGCACTATAAAATTATATTGAGTAAGATTGTTTATGAAAGCTTATAATGATCTGAACTTGATGATCATTATGAAATAGGTTGTGGTTATGAATCAGTGTATACAAAAAACTGGTCTTATTATCTACATCAGAACTTCAAATACAGCTCACAGCAGGATAGAGAGCTATTAAGTGGGGAGAAGCACTAGGAATTTACTCAAAACTGTCTTCAAGTAAGCATTGTACCCTCCCTACTTGAAACATCCATTACATCCATTGTCCAGCTGAAGAAAAGAGAATGGGTATGTCTACACAGCAGCCTTATTTTGAAATACGCTATTTTGGAAGAGCTATTCTGGAATAGCTTATTTCAAAATAACTCTGCTACACACAAAGGCTGTTTCAACACATGCTACTTTCCTCTGAAAGTGGCATGCTAATGAACAGCCAGAAATATGCTAATGAGGTGTCAATTCCCTGTGGGTGCATCTACACTACAGCTCTGTTTCAAAAGAATGTCTTTTGAAAGAGAACATCGAAAGATGCTCTTTCGAAATGGAGCATCCACACATGCCAGCGGGGACCAAAGGTTCGGTCCATCCTTTCAAAAGGCCCCCAGCACAATTTTGAAAGAGTGTCCACACATATCAGGGCGCTCTTTCAAAAGAGCAGGGGCAGAAAGCCCCACGGGCAGCGCCTCATGGTGGACGAGCCCCTCTGGGACCGCCGCCTGCTGTCCCCTTACCCCCCTCAGGCCTCAGTCTGCACACTCAGAAATCCAGCAACCGTGCCCCCAGGCAAAGAGAGAGAGAGAGATCAGAGGAGGAATCCTGGGCCCCCATGGACCCTGAGCGGCAGCACCCCAGCATCGAGCCACGGTCCTGGCTGCTGTGCTCCAGTGGCTGTGGGTGGCCACTCTCCTTGCCACCTTCCCAGAGGCTGTCCTCAGGGCACCATGTCCCCAGCTAGTCGGGGGACAGTGGGGTGGGGGCGGGAGGGGTGGCTGCGGGAATGGGTGGCAATGGGGCAGCAGTTGAGGCCGGGTGGCCAGCCATGGGCTGGGTCAGGGTATTTAGGCTGGCTGCCACCTGGTCCCAGGCCTGCCGCTCCATGTCCAGCCACTGCCGCAGCACACTGGGAAGGTCCCACAGTGCTGTGGTGTGCGCAGCTTCTCCCATTTTCTCCTCCCCTCCCAGGTGGTGGCAGCAGACGGCCTGGCAGTGGCCCTGCACAGGGATGGCACGGGGTCCAGGTTGCTCCCCCTCGCCCTCTGTGGTGGGGCTGGTTTGGCCACTGGCTACAGAAGCTGTGGAGACAAAAGAGGAGAGCAGGAATAGCCATGAGTCCCAAGCACTGAACCTTGTGCCCCCACCTCCGGGTGCCCTGTGATGCCCATCTCCCGAGGTTCTGTGTGTGGTTGACAAGGGCACAGGCTGCCCCACGCTGCACCCTCCCCCACTCCCTCCACAGCCACCGGTCTGTGGTGCTGTCCCACCCATGTGGTGCTGAGTGCCGCATATAGGGCCCCTGTCCAGGCCAGGGAACGCGGTTGTCTGGAGTCCTCAGGCCCTGGGGTGGCGGGCATGTGGGGGGGGGGCCGCAGCAACCCTGGGTGAGATCGGATGCCCCCTTCTCAGTTCCAGGGTGGCTGGTGTGTGGGCCACCTACCTGTGGGTCCCTCCAGGAAGTGGGGTGAGCTATGGGTAGATGGAGCCCGTCTGGAAGGCCCAGATGGGATGTTGATGATGAGGACCCCTTTGCTTAAGCCCTCATCATTGCTGGCGGTGTCCAGCCTCGGTGGGCACCTGGTGCCAGGAACAGGTCCAGGATGGTCCTCCCCCTCTGTCCCTGTCTCAGGCTCCTGCTCTGACACCAGGACCATCGTTTCCAGCAGCACAGCTGAGGGTCCTGCCTCCTTGGGCCCAACGAGGCACCCCAGGTCTTTACAGTAGGGGCAGCTGGTGGGCGCTGCCCCTGACTGCCCAACCATGTCCCGGGACCTCCAGCATCCCTGGTGCAGCTCCTTCACCTTGGACCACACCTGGTCCAGGGTCTGGATGGGGTGACCCCGGTCAGGGAGGCCCATGGTGAGGTGCTGGATTGCTGCTGCATTCCTGCACTGGACCCCCATCTGGTACAGGACCTCCTCGTCTGCCAAGGAGGGTGTTTGGCTGGCTGACGCTTTGTTGCAGGGAGCTGGCTGTGCAGTAGCGTGGGCTCCCTCCTGCCTGCATGCTCTCAGCTTCCTGTCTGAGGGTTTCTGGGAGCCTGAGTCCTGAAACGCAGCAGGACACTGGAGCCATAGAGCTCCACTTGTGCTGGGAGTGACACCACCGTCTGTCAGCTGATTGAAGCCACATAGGACTGCTCCTTTTGAAAGAGCAGGCCGCGGAGCATCTACACTTGCTCTGTTTTGAAATAATCTTTTGAAGGAGGGCACTTGTCCCAACCCAGGAAGGGAGGACTCACTTAAAGAACGGGGGAGTTCTTTTGAAATTAATTCGAAAGAGCGCCGTGTGTGTAGACGCTCCGCAGGTTCTTTTGAAAGAACTCGGTCTTCCAATATGGATTTCGAATGTACTTGCTAGTGTAGACGCACCCTGTCTTAGCAGCCCCTATTTCGAAATACGTGTTTTGAAATAAGCATTGTTCCTCATGCAATGAGGTTTACCCATTTTGAAATAAGCCAACTGCTATATAATAAGCTGCGGGGCTGGGGAGCCAGTGTGAAGCTGGGTAGAGTTGTCTGGCCATGTAACCAGCTGGAAGCTGGCTAGAGAGCAGTGGACCGTGGGGGCTGAGGAGCTGGTGGGACCCAGGAGCCAGCCAGAAAGATGGCTGGGAGCAGTGGGGTTGGGGAGAAGTGGGGAATGGTGGGTCCGTGGCTGCCAGGGTGAAGAAACTGCAGCTGGGGCCAGGAAGCCAGCCCTGCATCTGGGCTGGAACATGGAATCCAGCATCCTTGGACCTGGGGTGCTGCAAGTGGCATCAGGAAAGCAGCTGGGGCTGGTGGCCTGGAGGGGGAGCCTGGAGGGCACTGACCTCCTCTGGTCCAGAAAAATCCCCTATCTGAGACTGCTCTGTTCCTGAGGGTGCCAGACCAGAGAGGTGGAAATTGCAGAGCTCTAAACCATAGCTGCAAAGCACAAAACTCCTTTTTCCCCTCCCACTCACTGAGTCGGAGGTGATGCAGTAACAGAACACTCACTGGCCGAGAGATTCGCAGAATGCCACATATAGCTGTCTCCTCAATCAGGAAAACAGCCCCCTCATGCCACCCTTTCTCATACATTCACTCCAAAATCTGAACTGGTTACATGTCCATGTCAGAATCCTGTACCAAATATGGCTGCAAATTACATATTACAAATAACATGGGTAAATTTTACAAAACATTTCCTATGACTGTATTTTAGTGTAGTTGCTTTGACAGGATTTTCACATTTTTAGGCTTTCTTTCCATCCATATTTTAGGGAATTTTTTTTTTACTACTGTTACTACTACATTAATGGTCAATAGTCTTTTGCACTAAAAGAGCATACAATCCAGAAGAGACAAAGAGAGGCAACAAACAAGCAGTGAAATCAGGATAATAACAGGCCTTTGATTAACTAGGCCAAGCAAAATTCTGGCTCCCTGAATGTCAATGCAAAAGTCTCACTGACTTCCCAAAGCCCAGGATTTCACCAATTAAATTTCCTACCCCCATCCCACAGACTTTTGTTTAAGATTTCTGTAAAATTTAACATTTGGGGTCAGTCCTGTCAAAATCTGCAGATAATGAAGGAAAACATATTTGAAATTAGAGGAAAAAGCAGTCAAGTAGCACTTTAACAAAATAATTTATTTGGTGATGAGCTTTCGTGGGACAGACCCACGTCTTCAGATCAGACCCATACCAGAACAGACTATAATACACGAATTTGAACATAAATGACAGTTCTGAGCACTCCCTCTGTAAACAATTGTTATAAGTTCCTTTTCAGAAAAACACAGACTTTCAGGTCTTTACAGAATGGCCCACTCCATTAAAGTGCTGGGTGACAGATTTGTGAGTTAGGAGTGTTTTGATGTCTGTTTTGTGTCCATTCATTCCTTGTTGAAGAGTGTTTGCAGTCTGTCCTATATACATGGTATGTAGGCATTGCTGGCACATGATGGCATATATGATGTTAGTTGAGGAACAGGAGAATGTGCCTGTGATTCTGTGAATTACATGGTTAGGTCCAGTGGCTATGATCTGAGGAAGTGGGTCTATCCCACAAAAGCTCATAATCTAATAAACTATTTTGTTAGTCTTTAAAGTGCTACTTGACTGCTTTTTTTGTTTTGATAGAATACAGACTAACATGGCTCTCTCTCTGTCACTATTGAAATTAGAGGGTTTTTCAAGGGGAATGCACAAGATAATATGCCTATCTAATTAGAGAACATATTGTGTCCAACTAGTACATATACTCACAAGGCTTTTTCATGCCAAGAATTAGTCACAAATTAGTCCGTGAACAATTTTGAATAAATACATTTAAGAAAAATCACAGGCTGTTAGGTAAATTATAAAGGGAAAAATGGATGAAACTCATCAGACTAGTCATTTGATATAAATTATTCACCCAGTTCCATTTATGATTTTTAGAATCTTGGTCTTCTTACAAGACCCAGCCACACCTAAAGAACACTGGAGCATTGATACATTACAGATTGTAATCATCTGTGAAGTGTTGTGGCACTTCTTTATTAAATACATTATATGATCTATATTACACTGTACATTGGAGGGGTCTGAACCTTAACTACAGATTTAGATAACCTTGCAGTTTGAAGAAATTCAGAGCCCTATCCAAAATTTGCAGCTGTTTTATACTTGCAAAATGGGCCAGCAAATATACCAGAATACAGGTCCAAATATATATTTGGAATGAAGAAGACGTACCCATCAAGTTACACAAATTTTCAAGGTTACGTTTTAGACTACAAACTACTGATCATTTTTATTTAGGTTTTTAATCCTCAAGCCTTGTTCCACGAATACATCATCCTTACAGAATGAGCATAAGAACTTTTGAAAATAAAAAAAAAAACTATTACACAGAGAAAGGGTTCACTCAATGTATGAAAGAGGTCTGTAAGAAAAGATGTTGACAATGTGACATGACAGTAACAGTTTCATTGCATGAAGACAGAAAATTATGCTAGACTGTGAAACTGAACATAAGCATAATTTCTACCCATTTATCAGGAAAAGTAGTTAATATTATAATTATCCAGATACATTCTTCATGCAAGGGCACGAAAATCCATAACTCCATAGAAATAAATGCAAACAAACAAATATACTGACAAGTGCTTCCTAATTGTGCTGGATGACTGTAAAAAGGAAAAAGGAATAATCAGCACAAAAGCATGGTAATACCTATGCTGTGCTGACTGAAAAGGATGAAAACCAAGTGAGCTTGCACAGACTATTGGCACAGTAAAACAGCAGATACTGGTCCAACTGCCCCTTCTTTTACCTGATCATAAACCAAAGTAATTTCAAAGGAAGAAATAACATTTTCAGCCATGTATAGTCTCTCTTTTCTCCTACATCACTGACAAATTAAAATTTGTATAGAGATGGAAGAGCAAAAGCAGCTACAATATTTGCACTCTAATCCTGAATCACACTGGAATATAGTCAGATCACTTCTGTTTCCACCAATTCACATGACCCTTAATTACCTTATGATAGTTTTAATTGTCAGATACTGGCTGTATTAATATGTACTACACTGTAATATAACAGCAATGTTACAGAAGGCAAACGCACCAGGAAACATATTGTAAGTATACATATTCCTGGTTTATTACTCTCCCTTCTGAACAGCTTCCTATTTTTAAATGTACAATTATTAGACCATGCAGTTTAATGTCATTAAAAAGCTGTTAAAACTACAGTACTTTAGTCTTGTCTCTTCACTGCTGTAAACATGTCTGAGTGTCTACAATATGACTTTTAATAGATTTCATATGAATAGCAATTGGCTCACAGACAGACCTTCAATCAGAGCCCCAGCATTCTTGAACTCATGATAGTTTTGCCCAAGGAGATACGTGACACTTTTTCTCATGTTCGCTCTGTGGCTAAGTGTTGTGTTTTCTCTCTGTGAATGCGCTAAACAAAAGAGGACTGGCACCTTACACCTCAAGGCAAATGTGCAAAACTGATTCAAACTGCATATCTGTAAACTGGGAATACTACTTCCTTACCTGTCATAGGGGTACTGTAATTTTTTTGACATTATCAGATATAAACTTTTACGAGAGCAAAGTATAATCTTGTTTTATTACTGTTGCATATCATTGAGCTATTGTAAATTACATGTATAGTCCTCTGAATACCCCTCTGCCACTGCATACATTGTCTTTGTCTGCAGGAGAAAGAGTCTTGTCAACATACTCTCAGAGCATCCACATTACAAATGTGTTTTGTCAACAGTAAATCGACAGAATGGGGCACTTTTGTCAACAGAGTTCTGCCATTTCCCCAGGAGACAGAACACATCTGTTGACAGAATGTGTTGACAGAAAGCCAGTGTGGACATTTTGCAGGGCCCTTTGTCAACAGACAGGGCTTCTGGGTCATTGAGCAGCTCCGTCTGCTGTGCTTCCGGTTGGCTGTTCTGTCAGGAGAGCAGCAGGGCAGTCCAGCTCTGCTCTGTTGACAGAGTGTTATTGACAGAATGAACTGCTTTGCTGTTTGGCTGCAATTTGTCAACAGAAGTTTTGTCAGAAGATATCTTCTAACAGTAATTTCTGTTGACAGATCGCTATGGTGGAGACATAGCCATTGTCGTGATTTGAAATCGTGACTCTTGAAGAATTATTTCCACTATTTTGGTTTTGCTAGTAATAGAAATGTCCATGCCTGAATCCAGCATAAAACTTAGATGTTATGGGCAAAAGCCAGCCTTTGTGTCATAGAACTAAGGACATAATGACAGTAGCCAGTAGATAGGACCCTATAGGCCATAGGCAATTCCATGAGAATAATTTCTCATACATTTTGAATCATATCACGATTTCCTTAACTTCTCTAAAACATCTCTACCACTGTCACACTGGACATCTGTTTTGTATTGTCCTAAGTGAATTCATTTCAAGTGAATTGCTATTTTAATGTATTGACAATAACAAGCCAAATTCAGTCTCAGTGGAAAAGAGGCACAAAACCCAATAGAACAGGCAGAACCATGTACTGTAAAAGAAATGTTAAAATAAATTCTGATTCTGGTAGACACCTACCCATAGGTGCATACCATGTGCATACGATTCTGGGAACAAGACATTAAAATCTATTTCCAAGTAAGTTTTTGGTAAAATATTCTTTAATTATTGGTGCCGAATATATTCAGCAGCCTTACATTTTCACTTTTCCCTCATTATAAAGCCAACAGTTTTTCTTCCCTATATTTATTTTATAGAAGAGAAATCAAACAAATCCTATTTAGTCAAACTGAATAACTTATGCAGTACATATTCAATGTCCACATTATTATTTGACTTGGTGCTGATTATCATATTTAGCATTCTACCTAGTCTAACTCAAATGTTAACTGTAATTAGTAAAACAGCTCCAGCATCCATTTATACTGACTTTCTTTAATGTTCCTGAAATTTAAATTACATTTAAACTCAGCTACAGTAAATTATCTTGATTCCAATTTGCTTTCCATTAAATCAGATGCATACAGTGTACAGAAGTAATAAAAACAGCATACAAAAATGTGAAGAGGTCAAGTTCTACCGACAGAGGAATGTGGCAAATACTTAGAGCATTAGGGAAGGCTTTTAGACTTGGCCCTTTTTATTTTTACTAGTTTGCATTTATTATATTAACCTTTTACTAAGAACATTTTTAAAAATTCAAATGTATGTTTTGTTTTTTAAACAAAGCCTCTAAACACACATATTAGTTCAGCTGGTCTTCTAAAACTGTTAAGAAACAGGATCACCAAAAAATTTTACTGTTTTGATGCAATACAATTATTTGCTGCCATAAATCTATTAAAGCAACCCTTCATTTTCCCTCAGATTCCCCCACTTTTAACTACTCCACCTGTTTCTCCAATAAATCATCATATACTCACTACTTAAATAGAGGCCATCAACATCTAATTAGAACCCTACTGATAATCTATTTTTATTTCACTGTAATTAACAGTTCTAAGTCAGACTTTTTATCTCTCATTAGCCATGAAGTGGTTCCTTCTACACAGATGCTTATACTAAATGAAATTTCTTGGAAGTATCCTGTATCAGTTTTGCATTCTGCACTTTGTAGCATAAAGTTGTTTCTACAAATTGTGTCTTCTGGAGAGCAGGGAGATTTAGCAACGTAGAAGCCATACTGTTCTACTGGAACATTGTAGAGTACACTTGAGTAATGTTATATGTCTGACTTAAATCTGCTGAAAAAACACAATTCAGATTTCATGTCAAACTTCTATTCCTTTATTAATTTTGCTGTGGTTAGCCACATGATGGATCCCTGAACTGTGCCTAGCATTATATGCCACATTGTTTAGTAGCAAAATTGAGTAAAAGGCCTTTGAGGATTCAGTTAATTTCCTCCTGATGTTGATTTTGGGTATAATCCTTTATTACAATACAAATATATCTTGTTGTAGTAGAATTCCTCTTATTAAGAAAATACCAGCACATGCAGGCTTACTCCGTGAACATTCTAATTCAATATATATTTTGCCAGAACCTTCTTATGCCATTATTTGGATAATATGCATTTGTTTAATGGCTCTAGATTCTTGAGGATGTTTCCCTCTTGTTGCAAAAAGTTAAATTATAAATATTAAATAATTTATCTGATAAAATATCTGTTTTAGATTTAGGGCTTTGCAACATGGTACATAATCTTCCTTATGTATGAACCCTCCAAGTAATAAATCATTATACAATAACCTGTAATAACAATGCATAGCATTCTGTTTATTTTTGAGAAAAAAATACAGCTCGGAATATCTACCCGAAATAACTCTGATTGGAAAAAAAAAATCTGTTCTTTTGGTAATCAGAGTCAAAAACAGAAGTTACTTCCCTGTGACTGGAAATGATTCAGACATGCGGTCCCTATCTGTATTATACATATGGATACACGTCTACACCATGCACACAAGATCAGTGATTTTTAGCAAGTAGTGTCCAACGGGCCAAGCCTGCATGATTGTTGATCTTATGAGGATAGAATCACAGAATCATAGAATACTAGGACTCGAAGGGACCTCGAGAGGCCATCGAGTCCAGCCCTCTGCCCCAATGGCAGGACCAAGTACTGTCTAAACCATCCCTGATAGACATCTATCTAACCTGTTCTTAAGTATCTCCAGCGATGGAGATTCCACAACCTCTCTTGGCACGTTATTCCACTGTTTGACCACCCTGACAGTTAGGAACTTTTTCCTAATGTCCAACCTAAACCTCCCTTGCTGCAGTTTAAGCCCATTGCCTTTTGTTCTATCTTCAGAGGCCAAAAAGAACAAGTTTTCTCCTCCTCCTTATGACACCCTTTTAGATACCTGAAAACCACTATCATGTCTCCCCTCAATCTTCTCTTTTCTAAACTAAACAAGCCCAATTCTTTCAGCCTTTCCTCATAGGTCACATTCTCTAGACCTTTGATCATTCTTGTCTCTCTTTTCTGGACCTTCTCTAATTTCTCCACATCTTTCTTGAACCGCAGTGCCCAGAACTGGACACAAGACTCCAGCTGAGGCCTAACCAGCACAGAGTAGAGCGGAAGAATGAATTCTCATGTCTTGTTCACAACACACCTGTTAATGCATCCCAGAACCATCTTTGCTTTTTTTGCAACAGCATCTCACTGTTGACTCATATTTAGCTTGTGGTCCACTATAACCCCTAGATTCCTTTCTGCTGTAAGAGACCGTCTCTCCCCATTCTGTATGCGGGAAACTGATTCTTCCTTCCTAAGTGGAGCACTTTGCATTTGTCCTTATTAAACTTCATCCTATTTACCTCAGACCATTTCTCCAATTTATCCAGATCATTTTGAATTATGACCCTATCCTCCAAAGCAGCTGCAACCCCTCCCAGTTTGGTATCATCTGCAAACATAATAGGCATACTTTCTATGCCAATATCTAAATCGTTGATGAAGATATTGAACAGAACCGGTTCTAAAACAGACCCCTGCGGAACCCCACTTGTTATACTTTTCCAGCAGGATTGAGAACCATTAAGAACTACTCCCTGGGTACGGTTATCCAGCCAGTTATGCATCCACCTTATAGCAGCCTCATCTAAATTGTATTTGCCTAGTTTTTTTATAAGAATATCATGCGAGACCGTATCAAATGCTTTACGAATGTCGAGGTATACCACATCTACCGCTTCTCCCCTATTCACAAGGCTCATTATCCTATTAAAGAAAGCTATCAGATTAGTTTGACATGATTTGTTCTTTACAAATCCATGCTGGCTGTTCCCTATCACCTTATCACCTTCCAAGTGCTTGCAGATGATTTCTTTAATTACCTGCTCCATTATCTTTCCTGGCACTGAAGTTAAGCTGACTGGCCTGTAGTTTCCTGGGGTATTCTTATTCCCCTTTTTATAGATGGGCACTATATTTGCCCTTTTCCAGTCTTCTGGAATCTCTCCTGGCTCTCATGACTTTCCAAAGATGATAGATAAAGTCTCAGATACCTCCTCTATCAGCTCCTTGAGTATTTTAGGATGCATTTCATCAGGCCCTGGTGACTTGCATACATCTAATTTTCCTAAGTGGTTTTTAACTTGTTCTTTTTTTATTTCAACTTCTAACCCTGCCCCTTTCCCACTAGCATTCACTATGTTGGGCATTCCTTCATCAGACTTCTCAGTGAAGACCGAAACAAAGAACTCATTAAGAATAGGGGCAATGAAGGGGCAATGAAGATTGATACTACTCCAGCAACTTCTTACTGCAAATAAAATCATGATCTGCTGCAGAGGAGATGGAGAAAGTGTAATGTAATAGATGTAGGAATCACACAGGTCAAAGAACTTCCAGCTACAGGTAAATTACTTCCATTTCTCCTTTGAGTGCTGGTCCTTAAATGTATTCCACACATGGATGATTGGAAAGCAGTATTTAAAGAGGAGGGTGATTAAGGAATTCACTTGGTACAGATGTCTATAATACTGTTGTCTCCGTAGCTGTGTCTGCAGATGAGGTCTTGGCTAATGAATAAAACAGACAGAACTTCAAATACCTTCCCACCCTATATCCAGTATAGTCATGCCTCAAAGACACGCTGTAGAAACCGCTTGTAATCTCATACAATAGGCTGTCATCAACATTTGGAGGAGGAATGTGTGCCTCTGGATAATAAAGACTGATGTAGCCAGAGATCCACTTGGAGAGTTTTTGAGCAAACAGTGCTTGCCCTTCTGGTTGTTCAACAAAAGGAACGAACAGTACAGACATCTTTCTAATCGTCCAAGGGACATAGAGAGAATGACGTATTCTCCACCCACTGAAAACATAGGTTGAGGGAAGAACCCTGGTAAGTGGACAGATTGGTTCAAGCGACACTCAGAAATTACCTGAGTGAAAATTTCATATGGAAGCAAAGGGCAACCATCTCCATATAGAATCACAACTGGAAGGACCCTTGAGAAGTTATCATATCCAGTCTTCATCACTCATGGCAAGACCGAGCACCATCTAACCATCCCTGACATGTGTTTGTCTAACCTGCTCTTAAAATCAGCAATAATGGAGATTCCATAACCTCTGTAGGCAACGTATTCCATTGATTTGCCACTGGAATTTGAAGACTGATAAGTGGCAGATCTATTAGGACTGCTCCCCATTCATTCATACTTCTAGCTGATGGAATAGTGATTAGGATGGAAATGTTGAAATAGATGTAGGAAATGGAGCAGGTGGCAAGTGATTCAAAGAGAGGTCTGATTAATACAGAAATAACAAAATAAAGATCTTATTGTGGCTTTGGTTTCGTCACATATGATAAGTCCTCGTGAAATCCTTAAAGAAACAGTTGGGTGAGTAAAAACTGGATCACCCTGAACTGGGGGATAGAACACACTGATTGTTGCAAGATGGACTTGCAATGAGGTAATGGAAGGACCCAATCTCTTGAAGGTGAGCAGGTTGTCTAAAATCACAGTCAAGCCCACAATCCAGGGATAACAGGTTCAGCTGTGTCCAGATAGAAGAACCCCCACCCCACACACCATTTGGCCACATAATATTTTCTGGTAGAATTATTTCTGTTTTGACTGAGACTATATTGAAAGACCTCTGAACATGACTGATTTAGGTCTGACACTCATCTAAATACCTGACTGTGAAATGAAGGGGGGTTGGGTTGGGATATCTGATCTCTCCACTCTCTTGATTCAAAAGGGCCAGCTGCTAATGGGATGTAAGACTGATATGTTTAGCAGGTCTGAAAACTAAAATTGTCTAGGCCATTTGGGCATGATGAGAACTCATCATGGCAAATCTTTTGTAGAATGTGTGTTATGAGTAAGATGAAATGAAAAGTGAAATTTCCTGTTTCCCTGGCAGACAAACAATCCCAGGACAGTGTTCCTCACTGTGTGAAGATCTCATTCAAGATGAAGTTGTGTATTTTCCATTCACAGTCTATGGAGAAGTGTTTACTGAAATTGTCCAATTGTCTATATCATCATCATCATCCTCATCATTAACCATGGGCTCAGAGCCTGTTGGTGTCTGATGCCTCCTTTACTATTTCCTTACATGTTTTCCTGTCCAGTGTGGAATGGCTTAGTTTCTGTAGACTAAATCCACACCAATCTACTATATCATTTACCCATACTCTGTGAGGTCTGCTTCTCCTATTTGAACTGTCCATTATGCTGAATAGCATGGTTTTGACTTTTTGTTCATCGTTCATTCTGCAGATATGCCTGAATAGCTGTAAGTTCCATTGTATAACCTTTTGCAGTAGTTTCCATTTCAGCTTTATTATCCTAAATAATTCCTCATTGGCGACCTTCTGCATCCATCCTATTCTCAGGATCCTTCTATAACAACTCCTCTGAGATGCTAGTACTCTTCTCTTCAAATCTTTCATTGTCACCCATATCTGACATCTGTACAACATGCTGCTGAATACATACATTTTTAAGATGCTCAGCTTTGTTCCTAACCTAATCACTTTGCTTTTACAGATCTTATCCATTGCTGTCAAACTCGATCTTGCTTTCACTATTATAGTTGCTATTTCCTTCTTACAATCTAGATCATACATCATGTTGCTCCACAGACATGTGAACTTCTCTACATTCTCTAGTTCATTCCCATCTATACTGATCTCCCTTCCTATTTCCTTATCTCCAAATACCATTGTTTTCATTTTCTCAATGTTCATAATCAGTCCGTACTACTTCCCTTCCACTTTTAGCACCTGCACCATTTTGCTAGCCTGTCTTCACCTTCTTTGATGATAAGTATATGATGTCTGAACCTCAAGTTGTTAATTATCATCCTGTGCAGCACTATACCCTCTACCTCTTCCTTCATCTCATCCACCATTTTCTCTCGGTGTGTGAAGAAGATACTCAGTGATATTGGATCTCTTTGTCTCATACCTCTACTTGTTCTAAACCAACTTCCTAACTCTCTGCATGTTCTCACAACTGCCTCCAAATTGTCGCTGATATCCTTCAACAACAGTATCAGTCTGCTATCCACTCCTTATGACTCCAATACTGCCCAAGTCACTTTCTGATCTACACTGCCAAATGTCTTCTGAAAAATTGACAAGGAAATTGTAGATGCCCTTGTTCTTTCATAGAGCTTTCTCTGCTTTCAGTCTTAGCGCCAATATCTGCTGTATGGTACTTCTATCTTTCCCGAATCCTGCTTGCTCATCTGCTAGATGTTCTTCTATCTGTGATCTCAGTCCTTCCATCAGTATTACCATCAGCACCTTGCATAGATGACTTGTTAAGGCAATCGTTCTGTAGCTTTTGCTCTTCAATGCACTTCCTTTCTTGTGTATTGTCACTAGCATGGATCTTGTCCATTTCTTAGGTGCCTTCCCTTCTTTCCACGTTATATTACATAGTCCGTGTATTTTCTGAATCATACTTTCTCCTCCATGTTTGATCATCTCTCCCATGATGTTATCACTTCCAAGGCTCTTGTTGTTCTTTAGTCAGTTCACTGTGCTTTCTACTTCTTCCTTCAAAATATTGGTCTCACTCTTGATGCTCGGTGGGGATCCGTCTTTCTGTTCTTTAGTCAATCTCTCTGAGACACTCAGGTCCAACTATGCTTTGTATAGATCAGTGAAATATCTCATCCACTGCTGCACAACCTTCTCCTTGTTCATGAGCACCTCATTGTTCTCATCTTTGATCACCATCTGGTTCAGCTGCCATTTCCTAATCATCTTATACACCCTCCTGGCCTTCCACTCACCATAATACCTTTCTACAGCTTCACATTGCTTCTCTAACCATTTCATCTTTTCACCATTTCACTCTATATTGCTCCTCTACCCTCTTGGAAACATCCCTTCTGATCTTCTGTCTTCTCTTGGACCAACTTCAGTGTCTCCTGTATAATCTACTTCTTATTGATATTCTCTTCTTCCAGAACCAACTCGTCAATTACCTCACCTACTACCATGGCTCCCTCTCCAACTTTCTTATCTAAATCTTTCGCTGTGCCCACATTCCTGATCTTCTCTTTGAGCACTGCTCTGTACGCATTCCCTATTTCTTCCTCAAGTAGCCTTGTTATGTCTCTTCTTATCTTGAACTGTGTCGTATACTTTCTCTTGAGTTTTATATTGATGTTCACAATAACTAGACTGTGCTCTGAGTCTATATCCACTCCTTGGAAAGTTCAGCATTGCTGTACTGATGTTACCCATCTTCTTATCAAGATCATATCTACCATGTTCTTGGACTTCCCGTCAATGATCAGTAATACCCATTTGTCTTTCATTATTGCTCTCCCCATTCCATTGTGAATGAAATGGGAGAGCTGGCAATCAAACATTTGGGTAAGATGTCACTAACAGAGAAACACATTTCTTGTGTAAAGAAGCATCTGTGTGAGTGGTGGGCAACCTGTAGCCCATGAGCAGCATTGTAGCCCTTCAGGGTAGTCTGATTGGGGGCTGTGAGACATTTTGCTGACATTACCCACCCTCACGCACTAGCCTCTGCAACTCCCAGTGGCTGCAGTTCACCATTCCTGGTGAATGGGAGCTGTGGTGATGGTATCTGTGGCATAGTTGTAGCCTCAGCTCCTGAAACCATATAAAGAGAGACACTGCTCTTCAACTGAGTCCAGTGTACAGGGAGGCCCTGATCTGACAAACACCTCTTGGATGTCTCCACAAGATGATTTCTTAGATCTCTCAACCACCACAAGTTTGGGTTAAGTAAGGATCTTGCACCTGGTAAACATGTGAGCCTTTCCAAGGCATCTTTGATGTTTATCAGTCTCTGAAAAGGACAGGGGGTAGGACATATAATCCTTGAAACTTAGGACTCCAAGTTCAGTCTTTGTCTGAGGCAAAAATTCCCCAATACAGGGAAAAACTAAACTATACTAATTGTACTAAATACTTAAAATAACAATACTAGCTGCTTCAAATACTCAGAACTATTTGCAATTTATGCATTTACTGGCTCAAAAGATGAAGACTGCTGTGGATATATGTGATTCTAACTCAGACCATGTGGTGGTCAGAAGGAACTGAAGAGGTGGTAACCCAAGCCACTCCTTAGGTCTTTGTTTCAGAGCACAAGCAGAACAGCTGTACACATGGAGACTAATGGACACATCTTGTTAGCAATCACTGATTTCAGGCACATCGAAAAACATTCTATTTTTATAGGGTCCATCAACTGAAGCAGCATTGCAAAGAAACAAAAAACCTCCCCCCGAAGAAGCAAAACAAAGAACCAAGCAGTTTTCATGTTTTTGAACCCTTAATATTACACCAGACACTAAATAGGTGAGATTTATATGGTTTTCCAGGCAGGGTTCAGAAAGCACTGAACATAGACTGAGCACTACTATTATTTGAATTAATAGGGCTCATCTTATGAACATAAGAACATAAGAATGGCCATACTGGGTCAGACCAAAGGTCCATCCAGCCCAGTATCCCGTCTGCCGACAGTGGCCAATGCCAGGTGCCCCAGAGAAGGAGAACAGAAGACAATGATCAAGTGATTTATCTCCTGCCATCCATCTCCTGCCCTTGTACTGAAGGCTAGGGCATCATACTTTACCCCTGGCTAATAGCCATTTATGGACCTAACCTGCAAAAATTTATCGAGCTCTTTTTTAAACCCTAATAGAGTCCTGGCCTTCACAGCCTCCTCCGGCAAGGAGTTCCACAGGTTGACTGTGCACTGTGGGAAGAAAAATTTCCTTTTATTAGTTTTGAACCTACTACCCATCAATTTCATTTGGTGTCCCCTAGTTCTTGTATTATGGGAAAAGGTAAATAATTTTTCTATGTTCACTTTCTCCACACCATTCATGATTTTATATACCTCTATCATATCGCCCCTCAATCGCCTCTTTTCCAGACTGAAAAGACCCAGTTTCTCTAGCCTCTCCCCATATGGGACCCGTTCCAAACCCCTAATCATCTTAGTCGCCCTTTTCTGTACCTTTTCTAATGCCAATATATCTTTTTTGAGTTGAGAAGACCACATCTGCACACAGTACTCAAGATGTGGGCATACCATAGTTTTATATAGGGGAAGTATGATATCTTTTGTCTTATTATCTATCCCTTTTTTAATAATTCCTAACATCCTATTTGCTTTACTAACTGCCGCTGCACACTGCGTGGATATCTTCAGAGAACAATCCACTATAACTCCAAGATCCCTTTCCTGATCTGTCATAGCTAAATTTGACCCCATCATGTTGTACGTGTAATTTGGGTTATTTTTTCCAATGTGCATTACCTTACACTTACCCACATTAAATTTCATTTGCCATTTTGCTGCCCAATCACTCAGTTTGCTGAGATCTTTTTGTAGTTCTTCACAATCCCTTTTGGTTTTGACTGTCCTGAACAACTTGGTGTCATCTGCAAACTTTGCCACCTCACTGCTTACCTCATTTTCTAGATCACTGATGAACAAGTTGAACAGGATCGGTCCCAGGACTGACCCCTGGGGAACACCACTAGTTACCCCCCTCCATTGTGAAAATTTACCATTTATTCCAACCCTTTGTTTTCTGTCTTTTAACCAATTCCCGATTCATGAAAGGATCTTTCCTCCTATCCCATGACCGCCTAATTTACATAAAAGCCTTTGGTGTGGGACCGTGTCAAAGGCTTTCTGGAAATCTAGGTATATTATGTCCACTGGGTGCCCCTTGTCCGCATGTTTATTAACCCCTTCTGCATATTATACATTGCAGGACAGGCTGTAAATAAATAAAATAATAGCAAGTGTTAATTTTTTTGTCTTTTATTTCCTGGTGTAAGAGGCAGCTCTCTCCTACATTACATTCAACAGGGGCCTTCAATATGTAATTAGAATCTGACTAGCAGTCGTTTTGTTTCACTGCACTGAACAATTCTTGGAATCAGGTTTCCCCACCAGATTCAGTTTCAGCAGTACTCTCCTAAGAGTTCGCTACATTTTGTGATTTGTGGTTCAAGGAATCAATCTGCAGTAATGTGAATACAATAGTAGCTCAATACCAATTATAGCCCCCCCAGCAGTGTGCTTTGCATATTTTTCTTTATTACTTGCATGGTGTCCATTATCATAGTAACTGCATGTTTCACAGTCTTTAATGTATTTATCCTTACAATACCCCTGTGAAGTAGGGCTTTTCAGTTAGAGAGGCTAAGTAAATTGCTCAAGGTCAGGCAGGAATTTGTTGCAAAACAAGAACTTCGATAGAGGTTTCCCAAGTCACATGGGCCATTTGTTTGCTAGTATCTTGCTTCTACTTAGATGCAGTGGGCAATCTGTGAAGTCCATTGAAAATTACTTATAAAATCAGGGGCTAAACAACTACAACAATTTATCTATGTCTTAATGCAATTTTATATGTAAGTTTGTTAGAGATTAAATAAAATTCTGCTTTGGTTCAGAACCACTTCTAAAACCAAATCTCAAGTTAGCTATAGATTTGTTCAAATACATTGTAGATATAGACATAAGAACTCAGATTACAGCTGTTCTGTAGATTCACTCAGGACTAGTGAGTAAGAACAGCCAAACAAAAACTGATCATTTCTCTTTCTGAAGCTGGAGAAGCACAAATGCATTAACCAGCTATTTTCATAAACATAAAAATTATGAGAAAGCAAACAAGTCTATTAAGGAAGCTTCTGACTACTCAGACTTTCAAGGAAATTAATCTATCTCAATGAAACATTGGGGACCAAATTTGTCATGATTCAAAGTTTGTTGTAAATCATAATGTAATTCTATGTCAATCTGAAATTCAGTGGATATTCAATATATGCATTAAACAGTCCAAAAAGAGAGAAATTACAGCTGAAAAAAGAGCTATGCAGGGCACACCCATCTCTTGAGTTTGCTGTTTACATCTCTCTTCTACTCTATAGGTAAATAGCACTCATTTAACACATCCCACAAATTGGCAGAACTGCAGCTTTTCACCACTTACACCTTTATCTACCTCAATTTCCTACCCACGTTACCATGTAAATCACTGATGAATTTGTATTACAGACTGTCATGGGATTTGCACTCACTATAGCTTTTATAATTCCATAGCTTTCAGCAGCCACAAAAACCAGTAGATTTGTATGCCAAATAACTGTTCCATATTTACAGCATGATGGCAAAGTTTTTGAGTGAGGGATAAAATTTTGCCTAAAGACAAATAAATTAATGAAGATTTTTAATTTGTTCTGGCATGGAGATTAGCCATTTTCAGCATGAACACTGCTTCCCCTGAAAGAAATTCCCTCTTCAACAAAACATTGCTAATAAACACTTAAACATCTAATTTTACTTTTCATTCAATCACACGTGAAATGAGAAGTAAAAATTTCAGCCATATTTAACATGCACATATACCTATATATGGATTTGAATTTCAATATCTAAAACATAAAATAATGCCTATCCCAGGCAGACAGCTCCTTTTGACAATTAAAAACAACTAAGATACCAACAGGAATAACAAACCACTTTTGTCTGAATAAGAGAAGCCAGTTCTCCACACTGATATTTGTCCACCACTGCTCTCACAATACCTTAATCTTCCCAAATTAAACCCTGAAATGCTAAATAAACCCTGCCAACACTCAACTGTCCCCAGGTGCCTACTTAGGTAGATGGGCTTTAAAGCATTCCTTAGAGATCAACAAACTTGGGTTAGTTTGGATGCTGGATACGTGGAGAGGGAATTCCAAAGTCAAGGGCATTTGCTGAAGAAGACCTCCCACTTTCAAACCAAGCGAGTTCTTGTTCAAGCAGTTCTTCTGGTTTCCTCTGCAGCTGTACTGCATGGGGTGAGATTGTTCTCTCAGGTCTCCTTCAGACCACACAGCCAACACTTTACTTCTCCCTGGAAGCCAACAAATGGAGTCATGTGCTCCAGTGACAGACACAGCCAGATTCAGTTTCTAAAGTGAGTTAAGGAAAAGCCCATGTAGAGAACACTGCTGAGCTTCAATAAAAATGTATGATAATGAGAGTCATCAACTGAAGACCAGAAACAAGTGGGAAACTAAGGGTGTTGGCATATTAAACAGCAGCAGCTGGGGGTCTAACAAGATACATAAACAGTTAATATGTCTGACAAATAGGAGAGACAGCTCTTCCATCAAACAGACTAATACAGGCCTTGCCATATTCCTCCATGTGCTTTCTCCAGACTTGTACGGTGTATTTTTGCCTTTCTTATAAAAAAAGCAGCACTGACATCCTTCACCAGGAAATGATCTCACATTCACTGTTAGCCTTTATCAGAATGAGGGACAGAATTAAAAGCAAAGGCTGTAGAACTAATTTTTCCTACCACCTATAGAGCCACAACCAACAACACCTGTGGAGAAATAGTAGTACTCATCCCCTGAGGATCCTGCACTGTCTCCAAAAATGTAATAGCTTCAGATTTGGGCTCAGCCAGATGAACAACTGGTGCACAATAAGCTCAGTTGAACCTCCATTGTGCAGCAGTACAATGCAGAAGGCCCCTGCTACCACACAGTAGAAGTTTCTAGTGCACAGTGGCCTACTCATGTTACATTAATTAAATTTTAGGACACAGCAGTAGGGTTCACATGGACACTACACAAGCCCTAAATCTGGGAAATTTTCTCAGGCAAATACGTTGTTTTACACTTCACTTAAATCAGCTATTAGAAGGCAATCTGAATTAAACAGGCTTTTCCACTACTGTACCTGGAATAAACTTGCTGTTTGAGAGAGATTGGATTTGGATTGCACATGCCATAAAGTATTTTTCTTTCAAATTCAGTCATCTGTGATCCCAAAACTCTACCACAAGTCATACAGTTATTTTCCCTCTTGCTTTCTATCAAAAATCATCACATCACAGGGATCTATGAGCTGTGGAAGAGAACAGACACACAGAGATACTAAGTGCTCTCTTTGTCTATGCCTACACTAGAGAGTTTTGTAGACAACACTGGGATTTTCTCAACAAAACTTGCAGAGCATCTACACACAAAATGCATTTTGTCAACAACGTGTCGACAAAAATGGTGTATAAATGCTCTGGGGGATCCTTTTGTCAGAATGGATCAAAAGATTGATTCACTTTTATGTGTAGATGTGATTTGTCAACAGAAGTTTTGTTGGAACATCTGTTCCAACAGTAACTTCTGTAGACAGATGCTTCTAGTGTAGACATAGACTTACACTGTTCTCATGATGGCTATGTCTACACTAGAAGAATCTGTCTACAGAAGTTACTGTCGGAAGAGATGGTTGGACAAAACTTCTGTTGACAGATTGTGTCCATGTATAAAAGTGGATCAATCTCTCGATCCATTTGGTTAACTAAAGGACCACATGGAAAGTTAACACAGGTTTTTTGCCAACATCTTCTGTCGACAAAATGCATTGCGTGTAGATGCTCTATGAATTTTGTCTACAAAACTCTCTAATATAGAAGTAGCCATGGGTATTACCTAGAATTGTTTTTACCTGGTCTTCAGCCCATGCTTTAATTTCTACTTGTCCAAGCTATATGTTAGTTACCAGCACACCTCTGCTCTAGGTATTCTGAGTTTGACAGCAAATCAAATGGTTCAACTTTAAGGTTCTGTTTTATTTATTTGTATTTAATAAAAAAACAATGATAAACACACAAATTTCTTAATCAGTACAGTCATTAAATACTAATAAGAATCTGTGAATTGTATGCAAACAATCATATTTCTATACAGTTATGATGTAACATGAGCAATGTTTCTAGAAACAGTGACTTTCTTTTAGTTAATGATAGTTATCTCCAGAAAATCCATATAACTTCCCTCATCTGAAAACATCCTAACAGGCTGTACAGATTCAGTGGCAGACCAGAGGACATCATTCAGATTGCCACTCAGTTCTCCATGAAGGACTCTTGTCATTTTCATTTCCAATATGTGCATGCAAGATTATGCTTTGTTCCATAAATATTAGCTACATATTTAACAGCAATTTGAAATTCAACATGTTTTGTCAAAATACTTCTACTACCCTAATTTAAACTCTCCTTAACCCCCTCTCTCCTTAGCTATACAGGCTTTTTTATGGGCTCTATTATCATGAGCCAGATCACTCCACAATCATTAATGATTTGCTACTGAATGTGGGATGGGTATTTGTTATTTGAAGCTGAATAATCAAAGCACTTAGAGCCACTTTCAAAATCGGGGCCCTGAACATTGCAAGAGATGGTCTTTGCCCCAAAGAGTGTACACTATAAATAAATAAGACAAGAGATAGGAAGTATTATTATTTCTGTTTGACAAACGAGGTGTTCAATTAATTCCTGCTATAAAACCCACTAAAGCATTTCCCAGGTAAAAAACAAATAAAAGAGAAGCAAAATGTCAACATTATGTATAATAGTTAGAAATCAACATCTATTTTGGTTATATATTATATGTTGTTGGAACAATTCACAATAAGGCCTGCTGATTCATAATTATTTTCCATCTTCTAGTGCAGTGTTTCTTTTGAGACCACAGAACTCCAAACAATATTTTTAATGCGGAGCACTCATGAAAATTTTCTTAAAAAACTCAAAAAACAAAAACAACAACATATACAGCAAAAACAAAATGAAGGAATTTAATCAGGTATCATAGCAAAAAAGAACATTGTATCTGGTTTCACTAACACAAAATATATACCAGAATATACACATATGTGTGATATCAAGTGTTAGATGCTCGTGGCACACCGGCAAGTTCTTCATGGAACACCAGTGTTCCGCAGAACATAGTCTAAGAAACACTGATCCAGTGTGATTTTACTCTTTTTATACCTGATTGATACATGCTCAGTAGATATCAGGCACAAAGTGTTTCTGCTGAAATTCTAAAATTCTAACTCATGTCTGCTTTTCTTAGGAAAGACTCTCTCAGTTCATAGTTCAAATACATTTGATACATTAAATCTGATACTAGTACAATTAATGTTTTGGAAAGATTAGTGAAATAATTTTAGAAAACAGAAAAAGGAAACAAAATGATGGATTTTAGTTATGCTGACACAACAGAACCTTTGAGTTTCACTATGTGACAGTCCCTTGAATTCTGACCAGGGATCTAAACATTGGCTTAGTTACTATATATAGGCTACATCTATGCTACAAAATAAATTTGAATTTATTAAAATAGATTTTATTATGCTGGGTTTTATAAATTCAAATTTGAGTATCCTCATCTCCTCACAGATTCCCCACAAAGTCAACTTCTTGTTGCCACACTCAATTGCTAAATATCAACTGTTGCAGCAGTGCATTGTGGGAACCTATCCCACAGTTCTCTCATCTCTGTAGCATTCTGGGTAGTTGTGCTGGTGCAGAATGGGAAAAAATTGCCTGCAAGTGGTTGTGAATATATGATGTCATCTTCCCACATTGCATTGCCTTCATTCCCCTGCCAAGGAAAGCAAATAGCCATTTTTCAAGAAGGAAAGAAGGAAAAGTAGGGAATCAACAAAGACTGCCAATTTAACTAAAATCTCTTGTTTCTATAACTGAATTGCTTTTTATAACTGAACTATCAAAGATTTTACAAAAAGCAGCAGGTGTCTGTGTCTTCTCTACTGGCCCTCCAGCCACTGTCCCCACTCCCTTGCTTACAGAAACATGATCCCTGGAAAGGATACAGGAACAATGCAATGCTTGAAGAAAGAGAAGGATAGTAAAGGTTTGGAAAAAGAGATTTTGTGAGGCAGGGTTTTTGGCTTTCCAGTTCATTACACAGAGGTGCCCAACATGTGAGATGGGGCCTGCCAAATTTACACACACAAATGCTTATGTGCCCTGGGATCACCAAGGGGTCTGTGTCTTCTCAACTGGCCCTCCAGTTACTTTTCCCTGTGTTAAGGGGGCCAAAGCTTGAAGAGAGAGAAGGACAGAAAAGGTTAGGAAAAAGATTTTTGGATTCCCACTTCACTTCACACAGTTGTTCAATTCAAGGGATGAGGCTCACCAAATTTCAACAAGCAGTGTTGCTCAGGTGGGGGAGGGGAGCAGGACAGGCAGCCTGACTGACTGTTAGTGGGCTGGAACCCCTTATCACATGAGAGGGATTGGGTGTATCAAAAGATGAAGGGCCAGTTGACAAGGTCCCTTCAGTGTTACTCAGGTGAGGGGGCTGGCCGTGATTGACTGTGTGGGGGCCAGCCCACCTCATCACCATAGGGGTATGGGGTCTGTTGCTGCAGAGCCAGCTGACGTGGTCCCTCCTATGGCAGCAAGCCCTTGAATAATATTTTTGGCTAGGGTGTGTGGGGTCCTTGGCCACAGGGCCAGTTGAAACGATCCCTGTAGCAGCAGCAAGCCCTCGAAAATCTTTCCCACCTTTGGAGCCCTCACCATGCACAAGCCAGGACATGGTGCTGCCTGGTAGCACGGTCTGCACTAAATAGCAGGCACATCCTTTTATTGGCTCGGGGGCTACTCACGTGATGTGGTTGGGTGCGGGAAGGACCCTAACTGCTTGGTACCTGGGGGTGGAGGAGGGCTGCACAAATGTAAACCACAGAAAAAAAGATTCTCAGCCTCTCATACAAGCACAACCCCCACAACATCCTAGCTCGCACATGGTGCAGCGGGGCAGGGACTGGCACCAGCATGGAAAAAAAAATCCAAGTGCTCAGCTTGCGGAGATACAGACATAAACATGGGCTGACTGAGCACTTATACATATTTGAGGGGGAACAAAACCTTCCCTTCCAGGTCTATAACAAAAATAAACTAAAACCCCTTAGTGTCTCAATGACTGTAGTGCAAATTGATGCTGTGTTAATGATACCTGGCAACCTGCATACTATTGGCTTGTGATGGGCCAGCAACTGCAAGATACCTCTGACTATTTAAAATGAGCACTCTAATTTAAAAGTCAAAGTATAGCATAATTCCTCACTAATGGCTTGACTCTTCCAAATGCAACATATTTAAACTAATCTATCTGAACACGGCCTTCATGCTGAAACACCCTAGTCTTCCCATTCAGCACTGCAGTTTGACCTCTCCAAGCAGTTACATTTACGACAGATCTGGACTCTAAGCTTTGGAAAAACTATCAAAAATATTTTCACCACAGGTAGAAGTTACAATAACTGTGGATTGTACAGCACTGTGAGCATCATAAGCAGCAATCTGACAGAACAAAAGGGAATAAAGCCCTTTTAGAGTGACAAAAATAACTTGGAATACGGAGAATGATACCCTAACCCTCACAAGGCATTTTGGGCTTTCCGTGAGGGTAAAAAAAAGAACAAAGAATTTCTTCTAATGGTTTGGCTCCTCTTCTTTTCAACTGCTTGAACTCTGCCTCCTTTCAGAGATGTTTAGAAAAATTCCCTTTAAAAAAGTCAGATAAGACAAAATAATGATTACTAACTCCAGCAAGGACTATTCTTCCCAGGGATATCTACGGCTCAGTGGAATATTATGTATTCACTAGTATACTGACTGATTTTATATTAGGTCAACATTTGTTACAGAAATGTTTACTTAACTGAGTTTAATGGCCCCTTCAAACCAATCCTGATATATTGTGTCAAAAATCAAATCCATGCAAATAGGCTTGAAAGAAGTTTAGAAAGCAGACTGTAAAAATAATGAGGAAATAATACATTTCAGGATTTGCACATGTCAAATGTATATTGACCATGTATTTATATTGCTGATTATCTCTACTTCCACAGGCAAAATGCATCAGTCTGAGATCTCTCTAATTGGAGAGATCCTAGACAGCTCACAACATTGGAGGTAAAGATTGAGGTGGGCCCAGTGAAAACAAATCATAGATAGTTTTGTTACAGGTGTTTCACCTCCATCTATTTTAAATGAACTGAGCTTAGAGAGTCACTAATGTAATTTCTGAATGATCAGGAGGAGGTATCTTATTCCTGTGGTACCAGCATTTTTTAACTCATGGAGCAAGTGTCACAGAAGGTCATTGGTTAGGATACAGCACAGTACTGTCTCATGAATACCAAGCTGACCATCTGGACATGACAGACATCTTAGAAAGAAAAGTTTGTCCTGTGCTTGAGGTCCTAGACAGGTACTCAGGATTCCCGAGTTCAGTTACTGTCTCTAACTCAGAATTCTTGTCTTGCCCTGGACAAGTCACTTAACCATTTTCTCACCAGTTGTCCGTCAGTGAAATGGAAATAAAACTACTTCCTTTCTCGGAACCTTTGTCTGTCCTCTCTTTTTAGATCATAAAATCTTCAGTACAGGACTGTCTTTTATTCTGTACTTGTGCAGTGCCTAGTTACTTTGGTTAAAGTCCCTAAGTACCATGCAATACAAATAATTAATGATAATGGCAAAGAAAGGTGGAGCTGATCAGAATTTTTCTATAGAAACAAAAAACTCAATGAAAACAGCATATATTAATGGTTTTTTATTGTTTTTGCGTTGTGCTTTCTTTAATGATACACACTGACAAATATCCTAAATCGATGTTCTAGTATGTTAATTTGAAAGTCATGTCTAGTGGAGACAAAGTTACTGCAGTCCTACCTCCAGGGGCTGAGCTCACTAACTAGACCCTGCTGGTCTACAGAGCTTCAAAAAAGTCACATTGACACACACCATGATATCATGGTGCATTATTATTAAAACTTCTCAACCATCCTGTTCTTTTAAATTGTAAATGCCTTAGAGGTCATGAATATAGCAGTTTCTTTACTTTACAACTTAATTGTATGGTTTATAGTTTCAACTTTTGCCAGTGCAAAGAACTTTGTTAGTCTACTACCCTTTATTTATGGACTTTGATCCAGAATCAAAATGTCACCACACAAAAGAGAATGCAGCCTACAACGTGCATCATTCATTTCTACAATACACCAATAGAACCTTGTAAATGGAAGGGAGTGCATTTAAAGTAATTGTGCAGTTATTAATGTGGAAAGAAATATCTGTCACTACTTTCAAAAATGTTTGCAAGGCTGCTTTTATATATAAATTTACTTGTTCAAAAGACTTGAGCAAAGTAAACAAAAAGATGTAAAGTTTGTCCAACTACTAAAGAAGTACAATAAAATATGGAAAAATGAATCTCTGTCTCTTTGCTTGGTTTGTAAAGCAGGTGAAATTGCATCAGACTGAACAACTAGTTTTGCTTTTAGATTGCAAAACAACTGACTTGGTCTTCCATTTTGGAGCCTTATTTTAATGTTTATCTTCTCCCTGAAATAAACCTTCACCCAGTCTCTCCTTAATTAACTCCACTCTCTACAAAACTAAAATTACAAACAGGTCTCAGGATCTAGTTCATGACATTCCATCATCTACCTAACTGCTTTGCTACCTGAACAAAGGCTCAAGCCACAGACTCACTGCCCTGCCCAAGGGCCTGGACTACCTAACTCTTTTGCTGCTCAACCAATTACAGGACTGAGCAACAGATTCGTGATGCTCTGCTACTTCCCCACAACAGGCAATGCCCCCAAGATGTTGTGAGGTGGACTGACTTCACACAGACCTGGAGCAGGAAGAACCCCATCACTGAATCATTACAGCACACAACTAGTCCCAGTAAAGTCAATGTATGCACATTTAGCACCTTGCTGAATTGCTCTAAATATGAAATCTGCTGGGGATAATAAGAAATTTGGGATGCTTGTGGTCAAATGTACTGTATCTTATGGCATGTCTACACTTCAAAGTCAATTTAAAGCAGCTTACGCCAACCTAACTGTGGAGGTGCAATGTGCCTCCCACCTTTTCAAGTTGCCTGTTGCACCAGTGATATAAAGCCAACTGGACAGGAGGCATACAGCTTTTGTGATGGTGTAGACCCTGTGTTGTTTTAATCATCCCAAATGGATGCCAAGAGGTGTCTTACAATGCCCACTAGGACCCTCTGGTCATGGTTAGAAATCCTCAGCCCTGTCACCATATACACATATGAATGCAGCTCCCCTTCTAGAATCCCAGAAAAAAAATGAAATAGCTTTTCTTGTTTTCTCAGCTTGGAGAGAAACAGCCCAGCTGACCATGCCAGATGCACACAGCAAACATACTCCTGTCCACAGCACATGCAGGAGGAGGACAGATCTCCTGGGTCTGTGTGGGGAGGAGGCTGGACAGTCACTGCTCTGCTCCAGCCTCAGGAACGTTGATATCAATAGGCAGGTAGCTCAAAGAATGTAAGAGAAGAGTGATAGCAGGCACACACAGACCTCCTGTGTAAAAATGAAGGAGCTGAGGCAGTTGTACCAGAAGCAAGGAAAGCTGAAGTCCTCTGGATATTTAGGGTGTGGGTGGGGGACTGGAGACGCTAGCCTTCTGGTGAACCCAGAGTATGAAGTGCTGAATGAGGAAACAGAGGCAGAGGATAATGTGTGACAGGTCCAGTGGTGTGGAGAGCCAGGACCTCTTCTGACTCCTGAGCAGATTAGCCAGTCACTGCAGTCTAGATCTGGCAAGCCTCATGAGAAAACCTCTTGTAATTAGTCTGCTTCAGTACTGCAGGGACACATCTGGTCATGTACTGTTTTTTAGATCAGGCTACAACAGATAATGAAATGACCAACAAAGGAACAGTTTCTATTTGCTTTTTATTCCCCTGTACACCTAGGAAGAAAGGGCCCTGTAGAAAAGCTGTTTATGCACAACAGGATGTCCTGGGAATCCTCCACAGTGATCTCTAGGAAACTTTTCTGGAGGTACTCCACAATCCTCTGCCAAAGATTTCTCAGAAGGGCTACTTTGTTTCTCCTCCTGTGTTAGGAAACTCTGCCACATCACCCAGCAAGTACTTCAGCAGACACTACAGCAGCACCTTGTCCTGGTCTTCAGCCACACACATGCTGCAGCTGGACCCAGGCAGCCTCAGTTAACCTCAGAAATGATATATCAGCTGCAGTCACCCATGTCTGTGCTGGTAATGATATTCTGTGGGTAACTCCCCTTTCTATCAGCTCACCCTCTTGCTATCCAGGCCATGCTTATTTTGGCTGGGGATACTGCAATGTGAGTGCCAAGTGAGATAGATGTAATTGCGACTTGTTTGGATTAAGGGTGTAAGTGTGCTAACAATACCACCATCTGTCTGTCTGTCTGTCTGTCTGTCGTTTCTTGAGCAGGTACAGATGAGTCCTTGATGGCTTCCCACACACTTGCAGAACACCTCACTCTGACAAGGAGTAACTGAAGGAGTAAAGCAGACATGTTCAGGGGAATGCTGCAGTGATCTGGCGCTTTGGATTGTGAGCAAAGAGCACAGAGGGAGGCAAGACATGAGAGAGAGTGGATGGAGAGTCAGGCTAGGGAACAGGAGCAGGAAGAGAGGATAGCTCTGCTCAAGGTATAAACAAATACGTTGCAGTTCCTGACTCTACTTCAGGCTGAACACATGCACGCTCACTTGCCCCTGTGTACACACACACACACAATGTTTGCATGGCTATAATATAAAAATAAACTTCCAGAAAGTGAATGGACAGTTATTATTCTCCAAAACTATGCTGACTACTTCAAAAAACATTCAGAGGTGGTACCAACAGGAGCATTTGCAGTGTTACAGGAGTACATATATAGTGATCATTACAAGATGACTCCCATGGTGGGGAAAAAAACCCACCCCAAAACCAAAACAAACAAAAAACACCTTGCCTACAGCATTACAGCAACACAAATGAGGATGTGTCACTGTTAAAATGCTCCTTCAAAGAGTCCCTGACCAAAAAGCTTCCCCTTGAGTCCTTCTTACAACCTGTTCAAAAGTGGCAGACAGCTGCTCAGCTTCCATGTGCGACCCCTGAGAAAATCCACCCCCCACCTTTGACTCACATATATTATGGAAAGCATAGCAGGCAGCTATAACTATGGGGTTATTTTTCTCACTGAAGTATAACCTGTTGAGAAGACTTTGCCACTCTGAAGTGGCTAAAGGCACATTCAGCAGTCAGTCTTCTGTGTCTATTGTTGAAGCACTTCTGGCTGCTGTTAAGCCAGCTGGTGTAAGCTTCATGAGTGACAGGAACAGAGGGTAAGTAGGTCCCCAGTGGTAATGCTCTATTGTGGAAAGTCCCTCCTTGCAGCTTTCTGTACAGGTCTGTGTTCCTGTTGATGCATGTGCTGTCCACCTTTCCTGACCACCCTGCACTGATGTTGATGAAATGACCTTGATCATCCACTAGCCTTTGCAGTACCATAGAAAACTAGCCCTTTCTGTTGATGTTCTCCATTTTGGTCTGGGGCCAAAATAGGGATGTGCATGCCAGCTATAGACCCACAGTCCGAGAATCACATTGCTACAAAACCATGCACTATTTCCTGCACACTATCCAGAGTCACAGCTCTTTGTGGCAGGTGGTAATTAACGGCCCTATACACTTACATCAATGACGCCCCCATGGTATCATTGCCAGCTTCCACACAACTATTACCATTTCTTCTCCACCCTTAGTACAGCTCTCATATTTGTGTCTGTCTGTGCAGGATGGCTGGGGCGAGCTCTGCACACAGCTGCAGAAATGTGACCTTTCACATCCAGAAGTTCTGAAACCACTGCTTTTAATCCCATGCCTGCATAATAATGCAAGTCTACCACTCAGTGCTTGTTTCGTGAGCACAGAACTCACTGCATGCAGCCACTCTGTGAATGCCATCAAAAATCCTGAATTGTTTTGTTCATGACAGATCATCATCATCACAGCTCATGAAACACTGAAGCACCAGGTGTGTTGTGTTGAGAATGCTCATTACAATACTGGAGGGCAGTGCAGGATCCTTTTTTTTTTCCTTTGGCAAGAAACAGCAGACAGGCAGTTTTCATGGGCTGTTGAAAAGTGATACGAAATATACTAGAAAACCCATGGAATGATGGAACAGAGATGGCTGCACCATGAGACAATTAGCTTGCCCCTATTAAGAACTGCAGACAATTCCCAGAACACCTTAGCCGCTTCTACACGTGCCGGCTACTTCGAAGTAGCGGCGCCAACTTCGAAATAGCGCCCGTCACGGCTAAACATGTTGGGCGTTATTTCAAAGTTAACATCGACTTTAGGCGGCGAGACGTCGAAGTCGCTAACCCCATGAGGGGATGGGAATAGCGCCCTACTTCGACGTTCAGCGTCGAAGTAGGGAATGTGTAGTCGTTGCGCGTCCCGCAACATCGAAATTGCGGGGTCCTCCATGGCGGCCATCAGCTGAGGGGTTGAAAGACGCTCTCTCCAGCCCCTGAGCTTGATGGTGGCCACGTGGAGCGGCCCCTTAAAGCTCCCTGCCCCCTCCCTTCCTGTGCAGGAAGCTGAGAGAATGTGCAGGCGGCAGCCCAGACACGCGGCCAGCCTGCACATCCCTCAGCCACCACAGACACCCCCCCCAGCTGTGATGGCTGCCCGGCAGCCCCCCCAGGGGACCCCCCCCCAAGGGGAGCCAGGGTTCCCAGCCCAGCAGCCAGGCTGGCAAGTGGCAGCGGGGCCCCTCCTGGACGGAGGCCGAGCTTCGGGACCTGCTGGGGCTCTGGAGCTAGGAGGAGGTGCTCCAGGTAATGGGGAGCAAGAGGCGGAACGCGGATGCATTCGCTCGGCTGGCCGAGGGCCTGGCCGCCCGGGGTCACCCTGCCCGCACTCTGGATCATGTCCGGAGTAAAGTGAAGGAGCTGCGGCAGGGTTACGGCCGGCTGATCTGGGGCCGCCCCCGTCACCTACCCCTTTTACAGGAAGCTCAGGGACATCCTGGGCCCCCGGCACACCTCCCCTCTGGCCACTCTTGATACCTCGGCCGAGGAGCCCCAGCAGGCCCCGGAGGCAGAGTCCGCTCGGAGGCAAATCCCGCACCCCGGGGGCCCCCCCAGGAGCCCACCCCCGGGGCACCGGAGGAGGAGGAGGAGGAGGGGGAGTCCTCCTCCAGCGACACTGGCCTCCAGATCATCCTGCCATCCAGGAGCTCCAGCTGGGCGTCCGCCCCCCGGGTGTCCCCCAACCGTGGGAGTGGACCATCAGGTATGTACCCTCCCTGGTGCACACCCCCGGGGTTGAGGGACGGGGGTAATAGATATGACCAGGGCCCTCCACATGCCCAGATGACCATGGCCCCAAGGACAGCAGTGGCATGTCCCTCAGAAGAATGCATCAGCACCTGCCCCCCCCCAGCACGACAGTGCCATGCCCCATCCCCGGGGCTGGGGGGAGCGGAACCTCTAGGGTGCCTTGGGGGGAGGGGGTGGGACACCCAGCAGCAGCAGCAGCATGTGATGGAGTGGGGGGAGTGCAAATGCGAGACTCAGGCTACATATGAGAAACAAGCAGAATAGCTCCCAGTGGCTAAGGATGATCTTGGGGCTACAACTGGCAGGTTACACCTCTGCCCTGAACAAAGAGGAGGGAGGAGCCGAGCTGGGTTTGAATCGGGGGCGGCAGTTAGAGGCTAGGGGAAGGGAGAGCTAGAAGGCAGCCAGACTGAGGAGGGGGAAAGCTACACCCCAGAGGGGCACCCCTCGGGGTCTTCTCCCCAGGACGGTTTGGAAGGACTGTCTCTGACTGCTGTACTGTCGCTTGCGTGAGAAACTGGGCATCTGTTGCCTAATAAACCTCCTGTTGTACCTGCTGAGTGAGAGTCACTCCTGCCAGCGGACGGGGTGCAGTGCAGGAGGACCCCTGAACCCCATCACAGGAGCATCTCCCAGGGACGGGGATGGGCAACCTGCAGCAGAGGGGTGGGGGGACAAGGGCCACAGCTCGGGGCCCACACTAACGCCTGTCTCCACTCTTCTTCCCCCCCTCCAGTGTTCCGCAGCTGCACCATCGGAAGGACCGGAGAGCGCCGGCGAGGCGTCAGTGGTTCCGGACAGCCCTCCGGAGCCATCGCTCCAGGCCAGCCCCTCGGCGGAGGACCGACCAGCCCCATGGCGGGGAAGACGGCGGACCCAGCACCACCAGCCGACGGCGACGGACCCCCAGCTGCTGGCCCTCCACCGTTGGCAGCTGGAGGTCGCCGAGCAGTGGCTGTGGGTGGAGGAATGCCGCCTCCAGCTGCAGGAGCTGGTGCTGGCCTGGCGCCAGGAGGCATGGGGGGCCTACATGCGGACCTTCAACTGTATCGCGGACTACCTGGTCCCCCATGCCATGCCAGCTGCCGCTGTGCCCGACCTGCCTGCTCCACCCGCTGCTCCAGCCGTTGCGCCGTCCGCCATCGCACCGTCACCCGCCACCGAGGGCCCTTCCGCTGAGGGGGACCTGGGGCCAGCTGACACCCACCGGCCGTATCTCCCGGTCCGCCCGGCCCCCAGCCAGCCCTGGCCAGGGCTGAGGCTGAGGCCGAGGCCGAGGCGGGGATCCCGTCCGCCCACCCCCAGCGCTGGACTTTAGGGGGTGTGGGGCCCAGGACATGGCCCCCCCTCCCCCTTTGTATATATTCCCCCCAGTTTTAAGTTAGTTTGTTGTAAATAGTTTGTATATTTGACCCCTGTTACTATGCTGATCCTTACTCCCCCATGTAAATAGTTCTCCCCTTCCTTGTCTTCCCCTTTCATCTTATCCCAATTTATAATACATAATATATATATGTTAGATTTTGCCTGTAAATAGTTTGTCTTGTTGATAATAATAATAAGAGTTCTACAGATATTTGAGTTGACGAACAACTGTCTGCTTTTATTTACAAGAAAAGTGGGGGGGGGGAGTGTGCTCTTGGGTGCTCTGTGGTTTGAGCGTAGGGGCAGGGAGTGTTGTGGAGGATGGGGGGGCAGTGGGGGGCCTGCCAGTGTTCACCCTGCAGCCTCATCGAACTGGGCCCGCAGGGCCTCCCGGAGCCGGGTCCCTTCAGGGTCCACCTGGAGACTGGGGGCAGCGGGTGGCTGCACATCGGCCCTGCCGGCCTCCACAGCCCAGCCCTGAAAGAAGGCCTCCCCCTTGCTCTCCACCAGGTTGTGGAGGGCGCTGCACATGCCCACAATCTGGGGGATGTTGGTGGGGCCCGCATCAAGGCGGGTGAGGAGACACCTCCAGCACCCTTTGAGGCGGCCAAATGTGCGCTCCACCACCTGGCGCGCATGGTTCAGGCGCTGGTTGAAGCGCTCCTGGCTGGCAGACAGATGGCCCATGTACGGGTGCGTGAGCCAGGGCCGGAGGGGGTATGCTGCATCTGTGATGACACAGAGGGGCATGGTGGTGTCCCCCACAGGGATCTCCCACTGGGGGATGTAGGTCCCCGCCTCCAGCCGGCGGCACAGGTCCGAGTTCTGGAATACCTGGACGTCGTGGGTGCTGCCAGGCCAGCCCACATAAATGTCCAGGAAATAGCCCCAGCTGTCCACCAAGGCCTGGAGGACCTGAGTGGTAGCCCTTCCTGTTTAAGTAGCGTCCTCCACTGTGTTCCGGGGCATGGATGGGGATGTGAGTCCCATCCAGAGCCCCGAAGCAATTGGGGAAGCCCAGGGTGGCAAAGCCTGAGATGGCGGCATCTGGGTCCCAAAGCCTCACGAGCCTGTGGAGGAGCAGGGCGTTGATGGTGCAGACGACCTGCAGGGGAAGCACATGGGAGAGCACCAATGAGGGGTGTGCAGGGTGTGTGTGGCCCGCCCCTGCCAGGGCCCCCCTCCCCTCCCCCCCCGCTCCCCTGCCAGGGCTGCCTCCTTCCCCTCCCCTGCCAGGGCTGCCTCCCCCTCCCCCCGTGGGTCCTCTTACCTCCATGAGGACAGCCCTGACGGTGGCCTTGCCGATGCCAAACTGCTGGCCCATGGATCGGTAGCTGTCTGGAGTGGCCAGCTTCCAGGTTTCCTGGTTTATGAATTTTGGGAAGCAAATAGAATAGTTCTGGTAGGGGCCCAGAAGTTGTGTCTGTATGAATTTGGCCCCAAATAGAGACAGGGAGTTCCTTAAGAAGATGGTGTAGCTTCTGGTGGTGTTTGTGCTACCTGTTGTTGTCAGTATCTTGTGCTTATTCTGTTTTTCAATCAGAAGTTGAAATCGACGTAAGGCGGCGAGACGTCGAAGTCGCTATCCCCATCAGGAGATGGGAATAGCGCCCTACTTTGATGTTGAACGTCGAAGTAGGGCACGTGTAGCCGATCCGTGTCCCGCAACATCGAAAGAGCGGGGTCCGCCATGGAGGCCATCAGCTGAGGGGTTGAGAGACGCTCTCTCCAGCCCCTGAGCTCTATGGTCGCCGCGTGCAGTGGCCCCTTAAAGCTCCCCGCCCCCTGCGTTCCTGTACAGGAAGCTGAGAGCGCGCGCAGGCGGCAGCACTGCCATGCGGCCAGCCTGCACACCTCTCTGTAGCCTCATTTCACCACCCCCGCAGCGACGGCCGCTAGGCAGCCCCCCAAGCACCCCCAGGGCACCCCCTCCCAAGGGAAGCCAGGGCTCCCAGCCAGCCAGCCAGCCTGGGAAGAGGCAGCGGGGCCCCCCCTGGACAGGGGCCGAGATCCAGGACCTGCTGGGGCTCTGGGGCGAGGAGGAGGTGCTCCAGGTAATGGGGAAAAAGA
This sequence comes from Carettochelys insculpta, assembly GCF_033958435.1. Taxonomy (NCBI): domain Eukaryota; kingdom Metazoa; phylum Chordata; order Testudines; family Carettochelyidae; genus Carettochelys; species Carettochelys insculpta. Next base: position 302,980,246 of record NC_134137.1, on the reverse strand, counting down.
GGTGGAAAGCGGATGTGTTTGCTCGGCTGGCTGAGGGCCTGGCTGCCTGGGGTCACTCTGCCCACACTCCTGACCATGTCAGGAGTAAGGTTAAGGAGCTGCGGCAGGGTTACGCCCGGGCCCGGGATGCGGCCAGCCAATCTGGGGCCGCCCCCGCCACTTGCCCCTTTTACAGGGAGCTCAGGTCCATCCTGGGCCCCCGGTACACCTCCTCCCCCCCAGCCACTCTTGACACCTCAGCCGATGAGCCCCAGCAGGCCCCAGAGACGGAGTCTGCCCCAGAGGCAAGCCCTGTGTCCCAAGGGCCCCCCCCAGGAGCCCACCCCTGGGATGCCGGAGGAGGAGGAGGAGGAGGAGGGGGAATCCTCCTCCAGCAATGGGGTGCTGCGGATCGCTATCCCATCCTGGAGCTCCAGCAGGGCGTCCGCCCAGAGGGTGTCCCCCGACCATGGGAGCGGACCATCAGGTATGTACCCCCCCCGATGCACACCCCCGGGGTTAAGGGGCGGGGACAACAGACATGACCAGGGCCCTCCACATGCCCAGATGACCATGGCCCCAAGGACAGCAGTGGCATGTCCCTCAGAAGAGTGCATCAGCCCCTGCCCCCTAGCAGGACAGCACCATACCCCATCCCTGGGGATGGGGGGAGCGGAACCTAGGGTCCCCCGGGGTGGGACACCCATCACCAGCAGCAGCAGCAGCATCCCCAGGGACAGGGATGGGGAACCAGCAGCAGAGGAGTGGGGGGACAAGGGCCACAGCTCAGGGCCCACACTAATGGCTGTCTCCACTCTTCTTCCCCCCAGTGTTCCACAGCTGCACCATCGGAGAGCCCAGAGATTGCCAGCGAGGTGTCCGTGGTCCTGGAGAGCCCACCGGGGCCATCGCAGCAGGCCAGCCCCTCGGTGGAGCACCGACCAGCCCCAGGATGGGGCCGATGGTGGAGTCACCACCAAAGGATGGCCACAGACCCCCAGCTGCTCGCGACCCTCCGACATCAGCTGGAGGTGTCGGAGCGGCACCTACGGGTGGAGGAGCGGTGGCTGGAGCTCCAGGAGCGAGTGCTGGCCTGGCGCCAGGAGGCAAGGGTGGCCTTCATGCGCACATTTGAGTGCATAGTGGACTACCTGGCCCCCCATGCCGCACCGCCCACCGCCCTGCCCGCCACTCCGACCGCCGTCTGCCACCCTGGGGCCTGCTGCCGAGGGGGCCTGCAGACACCTGCTGGCCGTACCTGCCAGTTTGCCTGGCCCCCACCCTGCCTCAGCCAGGGTTCCGGCCGAGGCGAGGGTCACGCCCTCCAACCCCAGGCGCCGGACAGTAGGGGTGTGGGGCCGAGGACGTGGCCTCCCCTCCCCCTTTGTACATATCCCCCATTATATTTGTATATAGTTTGTGTTGGACCCCTGTTGTGTTATGGTACCTGCCCCCATGTAAATAGTTCCTCCCTTTTGTTCTATATATATATATATTGTATTAATAATAAGACATTTCACTGTTTTCGTTTCAAAAAACAGTTCCATTTATTTGCAATAAAAATGGGGGGGGTGCTCTTGGGTGCTCTGTGGTGTGGGCGTGGGGGCAGGGAGTGTTGTGGAGGATGGGGGGGTGCAGTGGGTGGCCTGCCAGCGTTCACCCTGCAGCCTGGTTGAAATGGGCCCACAGGGCCTCCCGGACCCAGATCCCCTCGGGGTCCACCTGGCGACTAGGGGGAGCGGGTGGCTGCACGTCGGCCCTGCCAGCCTCCACAGCCCAGCCCTGGAAGAAGGCCTCCCCCTTGCTCTCCACCAGGTTGTGGAGTGCGCTGCATGCGCCCACAACCTGGGGAATGTTGGTGGGGCCTGCATCAAGGCAGGTAAGGAGACACCTCCAGCGCCCTTTGAGGCAGCCAAAAGTGCGCTCAACCACCTGGCGTGCATGGTTCAAGCGCATGTTGAACCGCTCCTGGCTGGCTGTGAGATGGCCCGTGTAAGGGTGCATGAGCCAGGGCAGAGGGGGTACGCCGCGTCTGCGATGATGCAGAGGGGCATGATGGTGTCCCCCACAGGGATCTCCCACTGGGGGATGTAGGTCCCCGCTTCCAGCCAGCGGCACAGGCCCGAATTTCTGAATACCCGGGCGTCGTGGGTGCTGCCAGGCCAGCCAACATATATGTCCAGGAAGTGGCCCCGGCTGTCCACCATGGCCTGGAGGACCACCGAATGGTAGCCCTTCCTGTTGAGGAAGCATCCTCCGCTGTGATCCAGGGCATGGATGGGGATATGGGTCCCATCCAGAGACCCAAAGCAATTTGGGAAGCCCAGGCTGGCAAACCCTGCGATGGCAGCGTCCGGGTCCCCAAGCCGCATGAGCCTGTGGAGGAGCAGGGAGTTGATGGTGCGGATGACCTGCAGTGGAAGGACATGACAGAGTACCAGTGAGGGGTGTGCCGGGTGTGTCTGGCCCTCCACCCCAGGGCTCCCCCCTCCCAGGGATCCCCCCCCATGTCCTCTTACCTCCATGAGGACAGCCCTGACAGTGGCCTTGCCCACGCCAAACTGATGCCCTACGGATCGGTAGCTGTCTGGAGTGGCCAGCTTCCAGACAGCGATGCTGACCTGTTTCTCGACCATGAGGGCACGTCGCATGGAGGTGTCCTGGTGCCATAAGGCAGGGGTCAGCCACTGGCAGAGCTCCAGGAATGTCTGCCGGCTCATATGGAAATTCTGGAGCCAGCGGTCATTGCCCCACTCGCCGAGCACCAGCCGCTCCCAGCAGTCCGTGCTCGTGGGGTAGCTCCACAGCTGGTGGCGTGTGCAGCGGGGGTGGCGGGGTTGGAGGGCAGCAAGGTCTGGGGCTGCTTCCTCCTCCTCTGGGGGCAGCTCCTCTTCTGCGAATAAAAGGTGGTCAGCTGCCTCCTGCATAGCATTGAGCAGGGCAAGCACTGCTCCTGCAGGGGCGGCTGTGTGGACCTCTGGCTGCTGCTGCTGCTGCTGTTGCTGCTGGGGGTCCATGCTGCTTTGATGGGTGTGCGTGCCTGTGGCTCTGCAGACCGCATGCTGTGCAGGCTGAGTGTGGCTGGGAGGGGCCCTTTAAGGGAGCAGCTAGCTGTTGCCCCAGAAATGCTAGTCCACCCTGTGACCCTGTCTGCAGCTGTTTCTGGCACCCTTATTTCGATGTGGGCCGCTTTGGCATGTAGACGTTCCCCTGCAGCGCCTACTTCAATGTAGTGCTGCCCAACATCGACGTTGAACGTCGACGGCACCAGCCCTGGAGGACATGTAGACGCTATTCATCGAAATAGCTTATTTCGATGTCGCTACATTGAAATAAGCTATTTCGATGTAGCACCCCCGTGTAGACATAGCTATAGTGAAACTTAAACCCCTGAGGTGAAGAAGTCATATTGGATTGTCAAGCAATAGATAATTTGGTACACACATTTGTTTCCTAAAATGCGCACATGGCTCAGATAACAAAAGATAGATATAAAAAGATATAAAAGAAAGTAAGATATAATCTATCAATTGAGTTGAAAAAATGGAAGGGGGCTAGTGAACCCCAGTCAACCCTAGAAAATGGTTTACATGCCTTTGTAAGAGAAAATTATGGGCAAGCACCCATAATCTTTTTTGATTAAAGTGCTAAATTCTGTGGTAATATTTGTGTTAACAGAGAGAGAGAGAGAGGGGAAAGGAAAATATGGCAATTGTTAATCTGTATTTATCATGCAGACAGAGATAAAAGCAAGGCACTAAAATGTTTCTGCTTGTGGGGGATCAAGGTTTAATGTTTCAGCCAAACACAATAGAGGTAGATTGAAGAGATTTGCAAAATAGACACCAAATATCTAAAACTCAGCAGGGAAACTTTTTAACATATATTTTAAACAATTGCTTCATGGTTGCACAGAAGGTTTGGAGGAATAGTTAAAAAAATAGTCGAACTAGCAAATAGCAATTTTTCAAAGCTTTTTGATCTTTATTTTCTTTCTTCATTGTGTCTCAAGATACTTGTATTTCCTTCTGTTAAGAATGTGCAATTAACAATGGCACTGAAAACAAAAATTCTGCTGATAATACCTTAATAGCAACTTACACAGCATGCATGATCATTGATACACACCGAGCTATGATAGCAGAAAATTTAGAATTAAGAGGAGATCTCATGCTGGTTTATAAATAGCAGCAGTGAAGCTAAGTAAATATCTTCTGCTGTTCAAAGATAAATCAGTGTCAATACGATTCAATCCCCTTACAAAACTTTTGAACAACAAAATCCATTAGAAAATTTATATTCAAAACCAGGTCGAATGAAGTACAAACATTAGAGAGATGACCCAAGCAAGTTGGCACTAGACAAACAGGGATACTCACAGAGGATTTAAGGTATAACTTAGTTCATGGAAATTGATTGGTCCCTTAGTGGCCAAAACAGTAGGTAAAAATATCTTTAAAAAAATTGCATCATGGAATACTTATTTGTTTGTGCTATTTTTATTTGTTTGCCTGTGCAAAATCTGATTGAAAAACAGAATAAGCACAAGATACTGACAACAACAGGTAGCACAAACACCACCAGAAACTATACCATCTTCTTAAGGAACTCCCTGCCTCTATTTGGGGCCAAATTCATACAGACACAACTTCTGGGCCCCTACCAGAACTATTCTATTTGCTTCCCAAAATTCATAAACCAGGAAACCTGAGACACCTTATCATTTTGGATATTGGCACCCTTCCTACCAGATTATCCAGCTATGTAGACTCCCTCCTCAAACTCTACGCTACCAGCGCTCCTAGCTATCTCCAAGATACCACTGACCTCCGGAGGAAACTACAAAACATCTGAAATCTTCCTGACACACCAACCTTGCCACCAAGGGTGTAGAAGCTCTCTACATCAATATGCCACATGAAGATGGACTGCAAGCAATTAGGAACACTATGCCTGATGCTACCACAGCAAATGTGGTGGCTGACCTATGTAACTTTGCTCTCATCCATGATTATTTCCAATTTGGGGACAACTTATACCTTTGGATCAGTGGCACTGATATGGGCACCCACATGGGCCCACCATATGCTAGCATTTTTATGGCTGACTTAGAACAATGTATCCTCAGCTCTCATCCCCTATTACTCCTTTACTTACGCTACATCGATGACATCTTTATCATTTGGACCCATGACAAAGAGACTCTGGAAGAATTCCAGAGAGATTTTAACAACCTGCACCCTAACATCAATCTCAGACTTGACCATTCCACATAAGAAATCCATTTCCTGGACACCACAGTACAAATCACTGATGGTCAGATTGATACCGTGCTCTACTGGAAACCCAGGGACCACTTCTCTTACCTACTTGCCTCCAGCTGCCATCCAGCACACACCAAATATTACATTATTTATAGTCAAGCCCTTAGATACTTCAAGAAGCCGTCATAAAACTTAATTATCCACTGGGAGAAGTATTAAAAAAAACAGACAAAAAAAAACCAGAATGACAGAGCCAGATGAGTACACAAGCTCCTGTACCTCATCCAATGTTATAAATGCCATCAAATGCCAGCAATGCCTCTCTGCTGTGTGTATTGAACAGACTGGACAACCACTTCAGCAAAGAATGAATGGACACCAAGAAGACATTAGGAATCTGAATACACATAAACCTGCCAGTGAGCATTTCAGTGGAGAGGGCCATATTATTAAAGATCTGAGAATATGTCTTACAACAAAATCTTTAACAGCAGATTACACAGGGAAACGTGTGAACTGCAGTGTATGCTCAGATTTGATACTTTAAGGCTTGGTCATAAAAGAGATTGCAATTACCTCATGCATTACAAAGACAGCTTACCCATCTTTGCTATTTGTAGGACACTTACAACTAGTAATTCTCTCCCCTCCTCCCTGCATCCCCCACCTTTCCCTGCTTTATACGTACGTCCTATGTATCTGATTTGTCAGTTTTTACTTCAATTTTTTTTTAATCTCTGTGGTATAAAATCGTCATATCATTTCCAGTACAGCACCATTTCCAGAGCTGAGGAACTGGGTCTGCCCCATGAAAGCTCATCACCTAATAAATTATTGTTAGTCTTAAAAGTGCTACCTGACTGCTTTTTCGTTCTGTACCAGAAGAGTTAAGAATGATTACTAATCTCAATGCAAACCCCATCTCTTCAGCTCAGTTTCTCCAACAGCAAGTGACACATACACAAACATGCTACAGATCCTCCCTCTCTCACACTCAACACATCCCCATAAGCGGTTTCTCCTACAGACTAGGGAAGTGATGGATCACTACTTTAATTTCATTTTTTTTCCCCCAACAGTCAGGAGGCTTTCAGCTCTGATCACAAAAGTTAGGTAGATGTCACTGTTACCACAGCACAGATGGCACTGTAATCTTAAAGACTTCAAAGTATGTCACAAGTGGCCACGCTCTGAAGAGCAGCGGTGACAGAGTGGAACCTTGCTGGTCTCCAAGTGAGAGCAGACCATCTGGGGAGCTGGGGAGTGACACAATGCCACTGTGAATCCGTTCAGAAAAAAAAAAAAAACTGGGGTTGCTGAATAACCCTTTTATTTCTGCCAGATCATGCCACAGACTTGTCAGCAATATTTTGTGGTCTCCTTTAGAAACAGGCCCAATGTATTTTGGCAGGTCAACAGAAAAGATGCCTCAATGAAACTTTGTATCTTGGTTCTGCAACCTGTAAGAAGGCTCAAAAACCAGTATTTCTCCCCACAGAAAAAGTTACATGGCCTTTTGTGTCCCTCTTGTAATGCTTCTCTGAGAAGTGTTAATTGCTTAGGGCAGCAAGTTATGGAAATCAGGTTGAAAGATGATCAGTCTTTTTACAAGTGGAATGGTGGTGCTAGTAGTGGACCTGGTAATGGACAAAAGTGCTTTGGAATGGACATGGAATACAACGCTAACTGTGGAGGAGCTCTCTCTCGAATTAAAATTGCACAACGTACTATTTCAGAATTTTAAAACAATAGATAAATACAGCACATAATGAAGACCATATGAGGCAGCATCTTACGTCTTCATCATCCAGAGAAAAAACAATGGGATGAGAAATATTTCTATGTAAAAGATATTATGTCTTTTACACCAAAACGTTCCTTATAGAGTCAATATTTTGTAAGGCTGGAAGCAACAGGCATGATAATCTAGCGTGGCCTTTGCATAACACAAGGCACTGAATTCCCCAGACATTCCTGTTTGTTATCATTGTTTTATACTGGGTTTGAGATAAGTATCACCTACAACACATGTTCAAGTAATAAACATTTTCCATAGCAAAAACTGCATATGCAAATAATATTCCTACCTGAGTCAATGATTGTGCATCGTGTAGCGTATTTTCCATGGTGCATTATTGCACAAACACAGTGTTATCAAGATAGTAATACAACTAAATAGGTTGATAAGTTAATATGTTTTAAATCTTTCAAACGTATCTATGTAGAACTGTGTGTAAATACATCACTCGCTAGATGGAGAAGGCTATCCTTTTAAAAATGCATACTAAATTAAATAGTTACAATTAATAATGTTTGCACACACAAGGCTGTGCTGCATTACCCTGAAGAAGCAAGGCCAAAATCCTACTTAGCTGCTTAATCCCCCTGAGATTTCTCTGTTTCAGGGGTCCATCTTGTACAGAAGAAACAACACAGCTCATTTGCGATTTTGGCCCTTTGTGACTGCACAGGTGCGAGTGACTGCATTTTCTGGAGTTCAAGGACTTACAAATCAATCTTTCACTCTGATCTCTAAAATTAAGTATTAAAATTGCAGATGAATGAGTCCAAGGATGCTATAAAAGCAATTAGCTATATGATAAATTATAGTTGTCTCATAAACTCATCACTAATAACCCTGGGTTAAGAGAAAACTTGTCGTATAGGACAGTTGTTCCATAATTGCCAACAAAAGGGTTTCTTACACCTTCCTCCAAAACACCTGGTTTTGGCTACCTATAGCATATCAGAGCAGATGAACCATGGGTTTGATCCATGATCTTGATCTTATCTTCCTATCTCTATCGAATACCAATCAATGCTTAATGGTAAGGCTAATTGAACCTGAAAGAAAGAGAAGCTCAGTAATATATATTTGTAACTGTTACTGTTTCTATTTAAAGTGACCTCCAATGTCACACATGTAATGATACCCATTTAGCAAAGGGCATTCAAAGAAGAAAACAGCAATAACACAAGCATGTGGTTGTATGAAGTAAATGCCCGTGAGTCAAACTTCTTGCAATTGCACTGAGAGCCCTCGTTTTGGAAGACCAACAACACTGATTCTTAATTTTTCCTGGGAGACTTGAGTAGAGTTCAGCAGAGAAGGATGCAGTGCCAGGAAAAGGTACTGGGGGAAAGGATAGAATTTTGGAGATGTGCAAAAGAGTCCATTACAATGATTACCTTTAACAGGAACAGGACTGATAGACTCTCAGTTAATGGGGCTAACATATTACATCTAGCATTAGGAACAAATGCCGAGCTATGGAGTTTGGACGTGCAGTAACTGATGCACCTACACTGTCTCTTGTGATGCACTTGTATCCAAGATCTACAGAGGTCTCTTCAGTGCTCCACAAGTGCAATATTCTTTCCGCCCATATTACAACAAATTGCACATCCAGGGTTGCTTCCAGTATAGTGAGCCAGCGAATTACTGTGTAGAAGGCCTGTGGTTTGGATAAGAGTTGAGGGAGGGCTTTAGAGACAGTTTCTAGATGAAAGAGTGTTTGTTGGGACTTCAGATTTTTCTGGATTAAGTGAACTCTTACTTGATAAAAGTGAGGAGTTGTCATTTCCACGGACCAGTGGTCTAGGAAGGGGATGTGAGAAGCACATTACAACCACATGAAGCTGCATCTTGTTTCTGGGAACTCTGAATTTGTGTCTTTAAGAGGCTGCTGGAGTCTCTTAAATGTGCTCCACATCTCAACTGGGTCTCAGAGATTTTCTAATCTGGACAAAAACACCTGAGGTCAAGGGCTGATTGTCTGTCTTTTTCACTGAGATAAATAGAGCTTAATTAAATATTAATTAAGTAATTTAAATAAATTAAATATGTTCATAATCAAATCAAGTTTCTAATGAAGACTGAATTTCAAAATACTAGTAACAATGCACCAAAATGTGGTGGTTAGTAGAAGGGCCAGCAATCTCAGGAACAAAGTCCAGTTTTAAAAATGCTACAAATCAGAGATGGAACATAAAATTGCCTGCCTAAACTTTGCAAAAAACAAACAAAAAAAAAAAACCAAAAAAAGGGCAAATCTCACTCAAGTTGGTGTGCAAAAGGCATGACTTTCAGAAACTGATTGTTATTTGAACAATTTCCTAGCCTATCTGACAAGACCCTCTCAAAGGCCTAGAGAAGCCTGGGACACTTCCAGAATTTGAGACCCCTCGCCAAAATTGAAATTAAAAAGCAATGACATGTGAAAACAAAATAAGGCATCAAACAAGAGTGAGACATAATCTGAATATTTTATTTAACAAATGCTTTTCTAGACTTTTTCTGTGCAAATAACTGAGGGTTGTGCATAAATACAAGCTGTGAAACTTAACTAATGCCAACAATTAAAAAAGTGTCTAAATCTGAGGCTCCCTTTGAGCTCAAGCTTGAGGTCCACACCTGATGGCCTTCTTCCCCTACCCCACAAACCCCAATAGTCCCTGTATCTGATAAATGTTTCCAGGAAGACATTAGCAGATTATTAAACGTCAGTGTTGGATGCATCTGCTGTGTGAAATCAATAGCTAAATACAACTCTCTCCCACACAGTTTTTACACACATCTGGGTCTTCTGGAACAGGTGGAAGTGTGGTTCCTGGAAAGTCAATGTTATTCAAGCACCTGAGTTGTGTATAAATGAATTATGGCTGACAACCCTCTAAATTTCACCAGAAATCTCCTGGAATTTGGCTTTATCTCCCAGAGGCCACTGAAACCACACTGGGAGATTACAGGCCACTAAAGTCCAGCTGCGCATGAGGGCTAAGGCCTCTCCCTGCCAGTCCTGACTCCACACCACTCCTAGAAACATCTGACATATCCCTGCAGTCCATGGCAGAAGAGGATGGCTGAAGTTTTCCATGCATTGCCCCCAACCCAAGCACTGACTCTGCAGCTCTAGTTGGCCAGGAGCTAAAGCCACTGCACACTGTGTGAACAGCACATGTAGGTGAGGGCAGCGTATGGATCAAGCCCCTACATCTACCTAGAGCAAGGAGGACATGCTGGCTGCATCCAGGAGTGGCGCAGGGCAGGGTGGGAACTTGCCTTAGCTCTGCTGTACCACTGACCAGGAGCCACCAAGGTAAGTGCCATTCAGCCACAGCTTGCACCCAATACCCTTTTCTGCACCCCAGTCTTGTGCCCCAGCCCTGAGGCCCCTACTGGAGCAAGCATCCCGCATCACCTCCTACATCTGCTGCCCTAGCCCTAAGCCCCGCCTCCCCGGCACCAGCCTCCCACAGCTTTCACCTAATACTTCCTCCTGTGCCCAGAGCCTGCACCTGCTGCTGCACCATAACCCTGTGCTCCAGGCTGGTGAAAGTACGTAAGGGTGGGGAGAGTGAATGAAGGAAGGAGAGGAGATGGAGTGAGCAGGGAGGTCCTCAGAGAAGGGCTGGGGCAGGGGCAGAGCCTTGGGTAAGTGCAGAGCAGAGGTGGTTGGATTGGTGAGATTAGACAATTGGCAACTCTAAAATGAATACTTATGCAGGTATGTACAGTATTTTTAGCTATTGTGACCAAACTGCCTTGCCAAATATTGCAAAAATCTAGTATATACTTAACAGCTACAGGAAAAAGTGTTGAACACCAACACTGCCAAATGTCACCATATATATCTCCTGTTATAAACGTGAAAGAAAAATGTGGTAATCCCAGGTACCACTGTGATAACTGTAGATAAATGCCAGCATTTTAATGGTGACTGTTGTATGTTATGATTGGATCACAATAATAATTGAACTCCTATGTAAAAACGTATGGCAGTAATACTCTTTAGCTATGTCTACACTAGCACCCCCCTTTCGACAAGGGGATACGAATGACACTTTGGGATATGCTAATGAGGCACTGCAATGAATATGCAGTGCCTCATTAGCATAATGGTGGCCACATCACTTTGAAAGTGCTGCTTTCAATTGCACGCGGTTCATCTACATGGGGTCCTTTTTGAAAGGACCCCGCAGATGTCGAAATCCCTTTATTCCTATAACCAAACAGGAATAAGGGGATTTCAAAGTGTGTGGGGTCCTTTTCGTGCGTGTAAACAAGCCATGCACGATCGAAAGCGGCACTTTCAAAGTGCCACAGCTGCCATTATACTAATGAGGCATTGCGTATTCATTGCAGTGCCTCATTAGCATATCTCAAAGTTTCTCATTAGCATCCCCTTTCAAAAGGAAAGTGCTAATGTAGACACGGTCCTTATGTGGCAATTACATAAATTAAAAATGCTGTCCTTCAATGATTTTCACCATCATCTTGTTTCTAGTTGTCAGAAAGAAGGTAGTTAGAACTTGATTTTATATGATCACAAGAGTACACTCAACTTCCAATGATTTCTATGGGAGCTGAAGGTTCTCAGGACATATTTGAGGTGCTTACCACCTTACAGGTTTTAATTTTAATTGTTTGCAAACCACACGTCAACAAAAAGTAAATATAAAACAAACATAGGTGCAAATATGGATGACCGAAAATGCAGGTCATAATGAATACAAAGGGAAGGACTTCTTGCTGAACATAACTGCTAATGTAACCTATTTTGGGAAAATTTCCACTAGACATTTCTGTTAAAAATTGTATTTTATATGAAAGTATTTTATTTAATATGACACAACCCCATCCCAAACATTCTACTTTGATTTGCTTTTTTAAACATTCATTTTTTCAACTTATCAGACCACCATCATTTCTGTAGTCCATTAATTTGAGGATAAGGAAAAGTAATCATATGTTTGCTCTATATATACCCCTAACTCTGAGTGTGTATATCCATATTTTATACACACACACACACACACACACACACACACACCACTCCTAACTCTGAGGAAACAAAGTAACAATAATAATACCATTTTGAGGATATTCATGGTTTTGAAAAGTTCTGCCAAGTGCTTCTCCTAGGGCACCTAGGAATTAAGATACTGTCATTACCGGATTATGTATAGCCATACACAGTTAAGGAAATTTTGCACATTGCTAACTAGATAGCATCCAGGAGGCAGACCAAGAAAAAGAAATGGGCTGGGTAGAAAGTGATGTTGCTAATTTAGTAGGGGAGACTTTTCTCTATAGGTCAATATTCTAGCATGCTGGTGACATATAAAAGAGGCTTAGGGACAGTTGTATTCCCACAGCTCTTTCTAGAAAAGTAGCGTGGATGTTGAGAACTGGAGTCTTGGTGGGCATGAACACCCCCATAATAAGGCTCCACTCACAAATATGCAAACCTCTGATTTTAGAACAGAATTCTGTTTATCTCACTGTTAAGCAGACAAATATAGTCATGGTACAAAACCAGTCATTGAGGCATTATTCAATGCCTATTAATGTGTTATGTGCTTTGACTCTACCTCCCTCAAATACAAAAAGTTTGTCTGTGCTCCTGAAAGGAGTCAGGTCAAGTTTCAGTCTGAGTGATTACATTTTGCCTATTTTACCACTCCTTGCAGTTTGAACTAAATAAGTTTTTGTTTGCTGTCAGCTTTAAACTATTGCATGAGTTTTTGGTTGTTGACCAAAGCTGAAACCAAAAAGTTTTGCCTACATTCACAATGTTATGCAAATTTCTCACGTCATTCTGTTTATTAAGACAGGTTATTTCCGAACTATGTTAAAAGGCCAATTTAGGAGTATAAGCTCTTATTGATCTCTTCCCACTGGAAGCCTGTAGGTATTTATTGTTTGGTGTATGAGTCTCATTTATGTCATTCCCTGGAGTTTTATAAGTTCCGGAATTGTCATCAGGTTGGACGGGAGCAAGACAGATATCTCTATGATTTCCCCCTTGTGATACAGCAGATCAATCCAGGTACCAACCTATTGCCACCATTTAAGTGTCTATATTATTCCTGACTATAGAGTTTGCTGTTACAATGAAAATAAAATGGATATGAAGAAAAATAATATGTATTATCAAGGGAAGAACCTTGCCAATGTATACTGAGTATTTTTGAAGAACAGATGCAATTGAGAGCAATACAGAAATCACTAAAACGCCTAAGTCCAAATGCCTTGGAAACTTGCCCATTTCTTTTCATATACAGTACATTCAATTTACAATGTCTTTCAGAGGAACACTGGCTGGGCATTCACTTAAGCATCTGGTGTTAAATCAGCCCCTATATGATGTCTAATCTATTCTGTTGGCCTTAATTAAATAATTGTGAACATTCTGTAAACTCCCGTTCAAAAAGCACTGATTGTTTGAATGTGATTTGTCCATTCCCTTCTGAATATCTCCTTGCCAAACTCTTTTGATTATTATGTAATACATATTCAGTTTTTAGTTATAAAAGGCAATAATTTGAAAGAAATTGAAATGCCTATATCAACATTATATAAATGATCTTGTCAGCTCTGTTGATTAATGTGGTTATAAATGTTTTCAGCATTAGCAACACAGTATGTTTGTATAACATTTCTGTATAACATTTCCAAGGATGGTAGGAAAGAAAGCCTTTCCAATAGCCTCATCTCCAACTCATTTATTTATTATTCCTGCATTCTTTTCTTTTCCCCATATTGACGCCTTTTAGTGCTCACACTGATCTTGCTGTAGAAAAGTTGTTTTTAAAAAACAAACCAAACTGCCAAATGAAATTTCACTACTAGATCGCCCGTTGCTTATTTTTCTAGTCCTTAAGCTGATTTGGTCCAGAGATGTAAGAGCCACCTTCTTGGCAGAGTAGAGAGTTTACTGGCCAAGGAATAAGTAAGTATCAGAAGCAATTGATTCTGTGGTTTGTCCTTTACAACGTATAATCATACTCAGTAGCAAACCCAAGCATGTCTGTAGCTCACTCCTTGTGGAAAGGTAATTAAGTACAAACCTGTTCACTTTTAGAAAGAGTTGCAAGATATACCTGCTTGCCTATACCCTCTACATTGACTTAGTCACCATATGCAAACTGAAAAATAAAGCCATAAGCCTACAGTGAGTTCTATGATTGGTCTTGCTCACGGAACTCTTGAATGTTCAGATGTCAGCTTTGGAAGGTACACAGATTCAAGAGTGATGAATGAAGGATAAGTGATAATCAAGGGTGACACTATAGTCATTCAAATCATTCATATAAACAGGATTCAATGAGAAAGAATGAAGTCAAAACAGAGCAGTCAAAATGGAGGTCTGGATACTTACTGTCCAAATAGCTAAAACTGTGTTGTACTTAACATATGTATTACTCATTTGCAGACCGCTAAGCAAGAACAATCACAAGTACATATATTATTTTGCATATTTACCAGGCTCAGAAGGCAAACCACGAACTACAGTGCTTCTTCTTAGGCTTCCAAGTTGTCATTGCAATAAAATTCCCTTATGTCTGACTGGCAAAGATGCAGGCTGCATCTATACTATGAGTTAAAACTGAATTTATTAAAATTGATTTATTAAAGCTGGGTTTTATCCATGCAGTTTTGAGCCTCCTCACCTTTCCACATGCTCCCCACAAAATCAACTTATTGCTGCCACACACCAGTTGCTTAAATCGAGTGCGGGAGCACTGTATTGTGGGAAACTATCCCACAGTTCCCTGAGCCCTGTAGAATTCCGGCTATTTACACTGGTGCAGCATGGGAAAAAAATGCCCTGCAAGTAGATGTGGGTATCTGATTATATCTTCCCACATTTTATTCCCCTCTTTCCCCTACCATGTTAAACAAACATCCCTTTTCCCAGACGGGGGTCTGGCTCGCCTTTAAAAGAGATGTGCTTTTTATAATTGAGGGCAGGGGAAGGGTGCTAAACCTGTCCCAACCGACAAGTTTTTGAAAACGAGATGCAAAAACACTGGATCTTTGCAGGCTTGGATCTGGATTTAGACCTCCTGTTAAAGAAGACCCTTAAAAGAAGAATATGTTTAAGTTCAATGAATCATTGAAACAGTTATGGCTTGGCATGGCTAAAAGATCCCTGGCTACAGCCAGCCCTGAAAACCATGTCCACTGAGAAACATTTCCCCAGACAGCTAAAAGACCCCAGACTACAGCCAGGTTTGGATCTGCCAAAAAAGACCCTCAGAACACAAATATTTCTGGTTGCAAGCCTTACTTCAAGAACTGTAGTAACTGTATATCTACTACATTGCCTCCACTGAAACAGTTATGGCTTGGGGCGGCTAAAGACTCCCGGCTACAGCCAGCACCCGAAAATCATGACTGCCAAGGGAGACATCCCCTGGGCAGCTGAAAGACCACAGACTACTGCGAGCACCAAAAAATCATGACCTTCACCGCAGGCAAGCTGACTGGCACCTTGCACAGCATGTCATTTTATTGGTTTGGGGTCAAGACACGTGATGCTGCTGGGTGCAGGAAAGCTCTAGACAGTGTGATTTGGGTGAGAACTTATTCATATATATTAATTATTAACTAAGGATCATACAGTATCTGAGCCAAGCCTGTAATCATTATCGACTAATAAGCACATGATTACATGGGAAAGAATCTCTATGTTAAAAAGCACACTGAGAAAATATACTATGTAGTGATTTGAACTTTTCTCCTTTCCCAGGATATATTAAATTTATAATATTGTTCTTACTGTTGAATTGTGGGTTCCTAATTTTATAGCAATATTTGATATAAACTCCAGTTTAGCAATTGTGTTATGATATGGCTTACAATCTCTGACACACATCTATTGTCTTATAGCTTTTCCATAGCTAGTAAGAGAAAGAAAAAAAAAACATTTTGAGACCCGTCACTAGCCCTGTTTTTTTAGTCTGCTCACAATGACAGATTTAAATAAATCAGGAATCAAAGATTTTATGAATACGACAAAACACCTTCAATAGGCCTTGGTCAGTGTCCTATACAGAACATAATTTATTGTCTTGTGACAGTTTCAATAATAGTGATGGGAAACACAAGGGACAGAATGTTAGAAAAATTGCACCTCAAATGGGGAGAAAGTGTTTTATGTTACCTCCTGGTTAGCAGCAGCTAGTTCTTCTTCCAGTGCAGAGACTCTTTCTAAAGAAACCCTCAGTCGTTCCCTTACCTAGAAGAAAAACCAAAATATGTGCAGTAACGTGATTTCTATCAGTTTTTTAAGGTTTATATAATCTACCATAAACATTGCAGTAGAATCTCTGCAGGTCTGTTTGCAGGTATGTGTACTGTGTCCTCATCACTCATGAAAGAGACATTAACTAAAAGGGTCTTTAAACCTGTTTCTGAGGAGAGTGAATTCACATGTGTGAGCATTAGGTTCCATCCTTTAAAACCTAATACTGCTATTACACAATTTACTTTTAAATCTATGAAATGTACAGTAAATGCAACCCTTCTAAAAATACATAAGGCACTAAAAGTAAGATATTTTGGAATAGTTCCAGGGAAAAGATATGGCAAATAGCTCCTGAAAATACAGGAGAAAATACATTGTGTGATGAATAACTACTAACAATTTACCAAACTCCTTGAAAAAGTTATTTGTACACTGTTTGTAACTGACCAGGTTAGTCCTTCTTAGTGAAGTCATTCACTTTATTTTATCTTTGTGAAAAACATTAATAAGAATCTACAACATATGTTTCCTATACACAAAAATATACCACTTTATTTATAATTGATGGGAGTTTATTATATACGGGAAAAGACATTACCTTGTATTCTTTGGGTTCCCCCATTAATAAAGTCTATTGTGCACAAAAAAGGTCACAGTGTAAAAGATGTTAATGTGGGCTTTTTCTATACAACTGAAGGCATATACACGTGTGTTTGTTTGAATATTTACTCCATGTCCATAGCTAATGATGAAAGAAATTTTAATCATTTAAGAACTTGGGGAAAAATAATTCTCTATTTACCTCCTGCTGTGCTTAAGTGCAAAAATGGAAGTTTGCAAATATTTATAATACAAACCTATAAGAACAGCATTCATAAGAACTAATACATAGCTAACAGTTAAAACAGTACATATTTGTACATGATTGAAGTTATGTGCAACTCTGTGCTGCAATGTGTTCACTTCTTAAGTCTTGTTTTTATTGAAATCAAATATTGAAATTAAATCAAGACAGCTAACACACACAAAACAACAGTATCAAAGAAAGTTACATAAAATGTAAATGTGCATTAAATAACACAAAACTTTGTAGCAGTTTACTCTAATTTAGATGAATAAAATATCACATAAGACTAGTGCATATTAAACTAATTGTTGCTTGCAAAACACTATTTTTTGTTAATATGCATAAAATGTATGAGCATATTGCTTTAGTAAAAAGCAAAACCAAGTTTAACTGCAGTAAGAGCATGCTATATATGTTCACATTATTTATTAAAATGATCTAAAACATCTACTGTAGTAATTTCTAAGCATTTATTCATATTCATGGTAAACTTGCATAGGACTGCCACTCACAAAATTACAAGCACATACACTTCACAGGTATAAACACTCGTTGGTATGCTTTAACAAAATTCTAACAGTTCCAGATGGAGTTTGAATGATATAGAAAAGGAATATACAAAACCCACGTGTGTCACATACACACCTAAAGGCTGGAATCTGAAAATTTTCCTCCTCAGTTTTGTACAGTGCAATAATATAGGACTGAATTATGGAATTGTGGAGCAAGTTAATACGGAACTGTGGGGCATAATACAGCCCAAAGAGCCAAGTATGTTGCTGCATGCCAGGCTGACTAACCTGAGGGATAGTAGGCCCTGGGTTCAATGGATGAAGGAGGGGATGTACACAATTTATGAGAGCACAACCACTCTGGAAAAGTGAATTTGCATGAATAAGCTACGTACTGAACTACTCTATTCACCATCCTAGTTTCTCAGCCTAGAGCATAAGGCAAGGAAGATAGGGCTGTCAGTTTGAGATGACTGATTAAACTGGATAGATAGATAGATAGATAATCTCCTAAGTGTATAAGGCCAGTCCCATGTTTTTTTCTGACCCACTTCAGAATCTTAAGGTTGCTGACCCAGTTTGGTCTTCCAACTTCAGCACCCATTACATCAAATCCTAGTCATTCTTTCCATACTTGCCTGTTAAACTGCACAGGAAGAATCCCACGCCCCCTACAATTGTGATGTTACAATCAGTCCCGTGTGGGACTATCAATATAGGTCAGCCGATTAGTCAGTGAGCAGTCTGTGGCTCTAACAGTGAGAAGAGGGGGAGCTTGAGGCAGTCATGAAAACATTATATGGATCCCTTGAATTGAGAGAAACTTTCCCTTCCAAGATGCAATCTAGTCTCTGATGCAGCTATGATGCCCAGAGCTCTCAAATGTTCTATGTCATAGTGTTCGGATCCAGCCCAAGCACTAGAGGGTAACTGTTTAACTTACTATATTGGGTTATTTATGGACTCAGTTTGTATTCCTTCGTTAATCAACCTTCCATTGATTTCAACGGAAAATTGAGTAAGGACAGGGTTAAAATTAAATGAGGAACTCAGAATGCTGATGATAAATAGCAATCCAATATATTCTGCAGAGAAACTCAGAAATTAGCTTCTTTAATAAACAATATTTAGCCTATCAGTGATGCTTCCCTGAAACCTATAAATCACACTCAAACATTAATGTCTAACTATGGGATAATGGCCAGAGGCACCTAAAAAGTTTACAAATGTGTAATAAAACTTACAGTGGAATCTCCCTCCCCCACACCACCAAATTTATTTGAAAAACAAAATCTAAGCAGCAACAACAAAAGCCCACCATAATGCCGTTTTTTTGAATGGTCTAGAAAGATTGGCATTCCTAGTGTTATCTTGTTAGGAGACAAATGAGAAGAGACAGATGCAGGATATCGTATGCAATCTGTTTTATTTTTACATATGGTTTTTAATTTTTACCTCTGGTAAATATGGATAAAATGGATAACTGGCACTATCATAATGCTTTCTCATCTGTCGATCTCAAAGTTTTTCACATTATATCAGCCCCTTTTACAGACAGTGCAGCTAAGCATAGAAACGTAAAGCAATTTCCTAGTAAAGAGCCACAGAGTTTTGTGAAATATCATGAATGTGCTTCAGCTGCCCTGTCTGTATATGGCATCAATTCTTGCCCATTTTCTAGGGAAGTGGAGTGAGCCTACATCCAAAAGGTTTGTGAATTACAGAGAATTTAAACTCTTCTGGTGATGCCTGGTAGGTGATTAATCAGAGCAGAACAGGGCATACACCTCTAGGTGGCACATTTCCTATGTGGTGCTACCAATGGTGCTGAAGTTATTCTAGCTCCTTTCTGCCTGACTGCACTCTAACCACAGAGTGAGATGACTAGACACACTACTGGCTTTGAAGTGTCACAAAAAGACTAGGTAGATCATTGACTTTTCAATGTCAAACGGTGAATTTCTTGCTGGCATTCCTGGAGGTGGTTACACAAAACCTACCACACTGTATCTCCTAGTAACTGCTTCTCACTTATTTCCCCTTTTCTGCCACATCCTCTCTTCTTCCAGTTGACAGTCCACAAAGCACTTTAAAATTATTTATTCATGCTTGTACTTGTGATGCTTTTTTCTCTCTATGAACACTTGCGTGACTAAAACTGCACTTACCCATCTATTTGAGATTAAAAAGATTGTGACTCATGTTGAAGCAAATTGGTTGTTTTCATCCGCAAGAATATCTATATATACAGCTTTGTTGTATCTGCCCAGCACTTATCTTAACGGGATTAATAAACTTTGACAACCGTAAGTGAAACAATAAAAGTCTGCTGATGTTTATGTTTGTGGAAAATAGTTTAGCAACTTTACCTCAAAATTAACTTAGTATATCTTCTTAAAACTGCTAAGGTTTGAAACTACTTTTCCTTTGAAATTTATCTTTAAAATATATATGAGTACTAAAGTTGAAATCTGCTTATTTATAATGCCTACAGGGTGGGAGATTTGTTCCGACAGTTCTCATAATGTCACTGAACAGCAAAGCCTTTCTGCACGAGTAACACTTAGGTTTGGTCTACACTAGGGAGTTAAGGCGACTGCATATACACAATTCTAGTTATTGCAATTGCATAGCTAGAATCAACTTATCTGCAATCAACTTGTCTGGCCATCCACACAGAGGGAGGTCAACAGAAGAGTTTCGCCCATCAACCTCCCTTATTCCTCGCCATATTGAGGTGTATGGGAGTTGACTGCCAACCCCTGAGTTTGATTTTGTGTGTCTCCATGAGGCACGCAAAATCAAACTCCAGTGCTATGTCGACACTGGCCCCCACCTTTCGAAAGGGGATGCTAATGAGACACTTCAGCAGATGCTATGGAGGCACTCCCATGAATATGCAGTGCCTCGTTAGCAAAATGCCAGCTGTGGCCATTCGAAAGTGCCACTTTCAAATCACATGCCGCCTGTGTAGACTGGGGCCTTTCAAAAGCCCCTTACTCCTATTTGGTTTTAGGAATAAGGGGCTTTCGAAGACTGGGGAGTTCTTTTGAAAGGTCCCTGTCTACACAGGAGGTGCACAAGTCGAAAGTGGCACTTTTGAACCGCTGCAGTCAGCATTATGCTAATGATACCCTGAATATTCATGGCAGCACCTCATTAGCCTCTGCTGAAATGCCTCATTAGCATCTCCCTTTTGAAATGTGGGGGCTAGTGTAGACATAGCCCAGAAGATCGACCCCAACTGAAGGGAGAGATAGCACTTCCTCGCAGAGGCTTTCCTGTATCTCCTCTTTTATATTCATTTTATTGAGTTTCTAGGACTCTGCTTATAAGTTACTCGCTCACCAACATCCCCAACCTTCCCCAAAACACAGAAAAGCACTTTTACTCAATATGACCAACACAAAAAAACTGGAGTCCTTTTGCCAAGCCATTTGGTGTTACACACACACACGAGACAGAGATTTTAAATGATCTGGTACTCATGAAAGGTGGAAACATAGGCAACTTTCCTTGACCTTCCCATTTTTGAATTCTGGGGGTAACTTGGGGTCTATGTCAGATTCTGACAAGCCCACCGATGGGTGGGGAGGGCTAAGGAGGCAATTGTCCTTTGGCCAGGCAATTCAAGGGGGCACAGGGCTCTGACCATTGTCTGTGCCAAGGTAGCAGCAATATCAACTGAAGCCTTGGGCCCTTCAAATCTCCACCAGAGCAACATGCTTGAGTGTTGGGCCACATGCTCTGAACAGTGCTAAGTGCTAGGGCAGAGGAGGTCCTGTGTTTTGGGTAGTGCTGATGGGGGATGCCCACTGGTCCATCCCTTCCAGGAGTGCAGAGCCAGCCCCCATCACCACCTTGTCTAGAGGCCTATGGAGGCTGTCAGCTCCACTGGATTCTGATTAAACTAAGGGCAAAAGTATAACTTTAAACACTCTTTTCTGATTTATCCAAACTCTCCAGAGATATGGCGTGGCATCTGGAATTTGATTTCTTTTTAGAGGATTCTGTGGTGACATAATTGGAAGCTAACGTCAACCTTGTCAACATATCTGATGCTGCCATTCCACAATGCTAGCAAGACTCTCAGATAGACAACTGGTGGCTCCGTTTCCATATGTAGACTAGAGGAACATACTATAATAGTTTAACAGAATTTTAGTCCATCACAAACTGAGATCTGTTTAAAAGAAAGGACAGTCAAGTACAGACAAAAATTCTGGCTTGGCTTAAAGGTGCTTTATTCTGGTGGTCTGCACAAATTCTTGTTATTTGTCTTCATACCTGCTGTTTCTAGAGAAAGTAAATAGCCACATCAGATGAAGGTATTCCTTACTTTAGTTTTATACATATTTTTATATACGTACCACAGATTACATTTTCACATGATATGCAGTGAATTGAAAAGTAGTTTGAATGGTAAGTTCCATCTATACCACAAATGTAAAGATCTCAGCTCCTGAGTGGTGAAGTTATGCACAATTTATTTGTCTGCAAGAGACAATATAAATCTTGAGTCTCCTATGGCCCCCTGTTTTGGTGACAATTTTTTTTTCCTGAAACAAACAATTTAGACATTTGCTTTTTAATATGAAACATCTTAAATTACTCCCCATTTAGTGGATCTTTATGTGGACCAAGATTTTTCTTCTGTAAAACTCTCAAGATTCATTCATACTTTTGATTTACCTATTTCCCTATAGGACAGGCAATTCAAGCTCTGTCGTTTAAGGCATCAGTATAATTCTGTAAGTATTTCTCTCCTCTATAAGCCTTGTGGTAGTCGATTCAAATCTGACTTTGGGACTGGAGCTGTACTAACAATGCAGTGCAGTATTTAGCAAGAGGCTGTATTACCGATGCTGTCCTTTACATGAAGTATTATGTTGAGTCTGGATATTTGGATGGAAGCTAAGACTCAGACGGCACATTTTTTTTCAAGGAGATAGCTGTCATGTTGTACACATGGATTGATTACACAACTTCCATGCCAGAGAGAGAGAGAAGAGATTTGAGTTTATTAAAAGAACATATTAATGCACTCTTGTCTCGATAGAAGAACTCCAGCATGCAAGGCTTGGGGCTTGCCCCTTTGCCCTCCGCAGCGAATACCCAAGACTTGTAGGATTGATCAAGACAAACCTGCCTGGCAGGGGAGAGGAAGGGGTTCTGCATGCTGCAAGGAAGCACTCCCAGCAAGCCCTGCCCCCACCAGTCTAATTGACTGGGAATTGCAGCCAACAGGAGGAGCGGGGCACAGTGCCTCAGGGAGTGCTTCCCTGTAGCACAGAGCCAGCTGTACTCTTGGGGACCTGAGCCAGGTAGGCACCCCAATCCCCTCCCCACCCACACTCCCTCCTGCCCAAACCCTGCACTCCCACCTGATTCCTCTCCAGACTCTGCTACACCACCTCAGCCTGCTTCTGCATCCCAACCCATGCCCAGACCCTCCACTCCCACCCTGTTCCTGCATGCTCCCTTCTGCCCAGACTCTAAGCCCCCACTGCAGTCCAATTTTTCATCCTCCTTCCCATCAAGACCTCATACTTGCCCTCTGCTTCTGAACTATCTTCCACCTCAACTCCACACCTTTAAATTCAGCCTACTCCTGCTCCCTACCTTCTGCCTGGAGGTTGCACCCTATCCCCAAGCCCACTCCCTGGCAGCACACTCCTACACACTGAACCCTTCATTTTTGGACCCACCCCAGAACCCTAAGGGAACCCTTCATAATCTACTAGCCCTAGCCCCAAAAAGTATTAATCTGGCCTGGGAGCAAGCCCTGAGCCTCAGCTCCTCTCCCCCATACCCCTAACTCTGTTTGGCTGGAGCTTGAGGGGAGTGGGGTGCATCTTTTTGTCCTGCTTCTCATTTGGGGGCCACTTCTGTCAGATTATTTTCTCCTTCTCACTTGGGGGACAGGCAAGTGAGGTGTTTTTTTCCCTTGCTTCTCACTTGTGTGTATGGCCATGACTGATTTTTATGTGGGTCCATGGCCCTCCAACCCAAAAAAGGTTGCCCATCTGTGCTCTGTAGCTATTGCCAGTCCAGGTCAGGTAAGTTACACAAGATGCCTCCTTATGGTTGAATAGTATAATATAGTTTCGCATTCCATTACATCACTTCCTTTGCCTTTTACATTTCCAACAGTTACAAAATCATGCTTTCTTTAAAGTTCACTGTATATCAGTCTGTGAAATGTTTGAGTCATAATGGTTTTATCCTAACGTGACCCAAATGTGTAACAACTTAGTTATCTGTTTACCCACTAATTGCAACAATTATCTCTGGTCTGTTTGGAATATTTGGGACTTCTTATTATTAAAATTAAAAGGAACAGTCACAACTGTAAAATGCCTGCAAGCTGCACGGAAATTGTCCAAAAAAAAAAACCCACATAATAGAGAATCAAATTATATGTACGCTTCTTTGCTGATTCTGCGCTGTCGTTTACCATGAAAGACTGTAAAGGGACCAGAGCTAGTTAACAGAGTACAAGAAGTTGTTATAAACAAGACATCCATTGAAAAATTGGACATAAAACCCTACCGAGGAACATATTCTGAAAAGCCAAGTGTAAAGACCAAATTTTGACATAATTAGGCCTCAGAATAAGGAAGACTGCCAAACAATCAGCACAACCACTGGAAAACTGAGGTGCTAAAGGAGTGATCAAGGAAGAAAAGGCTTTTGTGGAGAAGCTGAATTAATTATTTCCTTAGATCTTCACGGCAGAAGATGTGAGGGAGCTTTCCCATCATTCTTTTTAGATAACAAACCGAGGAACTGTCTCAGATTGAGGTGTCCAGAGAGGAGATTTTGGAACAAAGTGTAAAATTAAAAAATAAAAAGTCACGAATACATGGTGATATTCATCCAAGAGTTCTGAAGGCACTGCAGAATTGCAGAACTACTACGTATAGTATCAGGTATCAGAGGGGTAGCCGTGTTAGTCTGGATCTGTAACAGCAACGAAGGGTCCTGTGGCACCTTATAGACTAACAGAAAAGTTCTGAGCATGAGCTTTCATGAGCACAGGCCTGCTCACGAAAGCTCATGCTCAGACCTTGTCTGTTAGTCTGTAAGGTGCAACAGGACCCTTCGTTGCTGTTACGTATAGTATGTAACCCATCATTTAAATTTGTCACTGTACCAGATGACTGACTAATGTAATACCATTTTTAAAAAGCTCCAAAGATTA
Organism: Carettochelys insculpta; assembly: GCF_033958435.1. Taxonomy (NCBI): domain Eukaryota; kingdom Metazoa; phylum Chordata; order Testudines; family Carettochelyidae; genus Carettochelys; species Carettochelys insculpta. Next base: position 302,955,404 of record NC_134137.1, on the reverse strand, counting down.
TCCTGAGAATTACAGGCAGTAAGCCTTGCTTTGGCACCAAGGCAAATCAGTTGGAACTATATAAAAGAGCAGAAATATCAGATACATAGATGAACAAAATGTGTTGGAGAAGAGACAACATAACTTTTGTAAAGGGAAATCGTGCCTCACCAATCTACTAGAATTCTCTGAGGGAGCCAACAAACATATGGACACAGGAGATTCAGTATAAAAAGTGTATCTGGACTTTCAGAAACTCTTTCACAGGTCCACCACAAAAGGTTCTTAAGCGGAACAGGTAGTCATGGGATGACAAGGAAGGTCTTTTGTGGATAAAATATAAAAGATAAGAAACAAAGGTTAGAAATAAATGTCCCCTTTATACAGTGGAGAGAAGTAAATAGTGGGGTCTCAAATGGGTCTCTACTAGGACCAGTGCCATTCAACATATATGTAAATGATTTTGGGAAAAGTAGTAAACAGTGAGGTGGCTAACTTTGCAGATGATAAAAAATTACTGAAGACAGGTAAGTCCAAAACTGACTATGAAGAGTTACAAAGGGATCTCGCAAAATTGTATGAATGGACTAGACAATGGCAGATGGCATGCAATGCTGATAAATCAAAGCAACGCATCCTGGAAAATACAATCCTCACTGTACATACAAAATAATGAGATCTAAATTAGCTGTAACTGTGTAAGAATGAGATTTTAGTGTCATGGTGAATAGTTCTCTGGAAAAAAAACTGCTCAGTGTGCAGCAGAAGTCAAAAAAGACTAACAGAATATTAGGATCCATTGAGAAAGGGATAGACAATAAGAAAATGCAATGCCATTATATCACTCCACAGTGAATATTGTGATTGACCCATTTAAAATATACTACAATTGGAAAAGGTACAAAGAGAAAAAAAAAGAATGCGATGGAACAGTTTCTGTATGAGATGTTAAATAGGCTAAGCCTTTTCAGCTTAATAAAAAAGACAACTGAGGTGAGATAGGTCTCTAAACTCATGAACAGTGAAAAGAAAATGAATAAGCTGTTTATGCCTTCTCACATAACTAAACCCATATATCAACCAACAGAATTAACAGGTAGCAGGTATAAAAGAAATGCAATGAAGTACAGATTTACACAATGCTTAGTCCAACTGTGGAATTTGTTGCTAGCAGATGTTGTGAAGGCCAAAACCATAATGGTGTTCAAAAATAAATATATAACTTCATGAAAGGTAGGTTCATTGATGTCCATTAGCCAACATGGTCAGGGATGCTACCCTTGTTCTATAGCTGTATCTATACTACAGAGTTCTGTCCACAGAAGTCACTGGTGACAGATATTTCCTGACAGAACCTCTGTTTACAGAGCACATCCACCCCATTAAGGTTTTCCCTTGTCGACGCCCTATGTCTACAGACAGCAGCCAGACCGCCCAGCCCTCTGTTGACAGAACTCCCAACCAGAAGCTCTGCAAACAGGAATGCCCAGTGAACCAGAAGCCCTTTCTGTTGACAGAGGAGCCCCTGGAGCATCTACTCTACTTTTTTGTTCACAGAATCTGTCTACAGAGACACTATGCCTCAAACTTTCAAGACATAACTCTGCTGGGAAAAAGTATCAGAGAGGGAGCCGTGCTAGTCTATATACTATCTAAACAAAAAAGCAGTCAAGTAGCACTTTAAAGACTAACAAAATAATTTATTAGGTGAGCTTTCGTGGGACAGACCCACTTCTTCAGACCATAGCCAGACCAGAACAGACTCAATATTTAAGGCACAGAGAACCATAAACAGTAATGAAGGTGGACAAATCAGAAAAAGAAATGGATCAAGGTGAGCAAATCAGAGAGTTGAGGGATGGGGGGAGGAGAGATCAAGAATTTGGTTAAGCCAAATATGCAAACGAGCCCTATAGTGACTCAGAAAATTCCCATCCTGGTTCGAACCACATTTTAATGTGTCGAATTTGAATATAAAAGACAGTTTGGCAGTCTCTTTATCAAGAGTGGTGTGAAACTTTGTCTTCAGTAACATGCAAACTCTTAAGTCATTAACAGAATGGCCCACTCCATTAAAATACCGGCTAACAGGTTTGTGGATCTGGAGTGTTTTTATGTCTGTTTTGTGCCCATTAACTCTTTGTCTAAGGGAGTTTGAAGTCTGTCCAATATACAAAGCACGTGATGGCATATATTATGTTAGTTGAGGAACATGAGAATGTGCCCATGATTCTGTGAATAACCTGGTTAGGTCCAGTGATGGTATCTCCAGAAAAGATACGTGGACAAAGCTGGCAGCGGGCTTTGTTGCAAGGAAAAGTTCCAGGACTGGTGGTGTTCCTGCAATATAGATTGTGGCTGTTGGTGAGAATCCTCATAAGGTTGGGAGGTTGTCTGTAGGAGAGAACAGGCCTGTCACCTAGGGCCTTCTGGAGTGTGGCATCCTGATTAATGATAGGTTGATGGACTTTAATAATGCTTCGCAGTGGTTTAAGTTGGGGGCTGTAGGTGATGACCAGTGGTGTTCTGTTCTTGGCTTTTTTGGGCCTATCTTGGAGTAGCTGGTCTCTGGGTATTTGTCTGGCCCTGTCTTTTTTTTTTTTTTTTTTTTTTAATTTCTGCTGGTGGGTAATTCAGTTTTATGAATATTTGGTAAAGATCTTGTAGTTTTTGATCTCTGTCAGTAGGATCAGAGCAAATGCGATTGTACCTAAGGGCTTGACTGTAAACAATAAATCTAGTTATGTGTGCAGGGTGGAAGCTAGAAGGGTGTAGGTAAGTATAGCAATCAGTGGGTTTCTGGTACAGTGTGGTACCGATCAGGTCATCCTTGATTTGTACTGTAGTGACCAGGAAATGTATCTCTCATGTGGAGTAATCGAAGTATAAGTAGGTGGTGGGGTGCAGATTGTTAAAGCCTCTGTGGAATTCTTCTAGAGTCTCTATACCATGGGTCCAAATCATAAAGATGTCAATGTATCTTAAGTAGAGGAGGGGGAATAGGGGTTGAGAGCTGAGGAATTGTTGTTCCAGGTCAGCCATAAATATATTAGCATATTGTGGGGCCATGCAGGTGCCCATAGCAGTTCCACTAATCTGGAGGTATAAATTGTCCCCAAATCAGAAATAATTGTGGGTGAAAACAAAGTTACAGAGATCAGACACCAGATTGGCTGTGGTGACATCAGGGATGGTATTCCTGATTGCTTGTAATCCGTCTTTGTGTGGAAGATTAGTGTACAGAGCCTCTACATCCATTGTGGCAAGGATGGCGTTGTCAGGAACTTTTTCTGATGTTTTGTAATTTCCTCAGGAAGTCGGTGGTATCTTGGACATAGCTGGGAATGTTGGTTGCATACGGTTTGAGGAGGGAGTCCACGTAACTGTTTTTAAACTGTTACAAGGGGGTTGCAGGTCAGTCATGGTGGATCTATGCCCTTTAGAAGGGCTTGTTAATATTTCTGGGGATGGAGCACTTATCCTTTTTGGAGATCTCCATAAAGGTCTCAGCCAGGTACTTTTCTATTTTTCACACAAGGTGTTTGGGGAGGCCTGGTTTATTGCAGCTTCCACTATAGCACACCTTGCCATGCCAGGCAACCAGTAAGTAATCTGGTCTCATGGTGCCACACAGAATTCTGGTAAATTTTCCAGCCCTGTACTGACACAGTAGGAGCATATTTTCTTTTTCACTCTGTTATTCTTAGGAGGCTGATGTCTCTTTTTGCAACACAGAAGCAGCACAGGAAGTTCCATTAGTTCATCACCTTAACATTATCACACTGCTCCCTGTCCATTTAAATTTCCCAGGACTGACCTGCCACATGGTGTGGCGGGCAGGCTGTCCATCTCCCTGCTCCAGGCAGCTGGTAGGCTCTCCTGGCCCTCTCTTCTCCCACCACACCGCTGACATTTCCCCTGCACAGGATTTATGAGGAGCTGCTGAGAAAGTTTTTTTCCCATACTTTACAGTTTACAGGCATGACCACTCCCCCAGCCCACCATGCAGCCAGTGGGCTCAAACTCTCCCCTCCACCACGCAGCTGATGGGATGTGCGGACCCTGCTCCCTGCCATCCTTAAGCCACCAAGATCTTACCATGTCTGCAATGAAATGATATAGATAACTAATAGCTTCTGTTCTGTGAAAGTTGATTTATTGTCATTCCTTGCTGTGGCCCAGGGTGCCTACGTATGGCTTCATGAGCCGAGGGAGCAGAGCGTAAGCAGGGTTGCCCAGTACCACTATGGGCATCTCCATGTCACCATGTTTGATCTGGAAACAAAGTCCTATTCTGGAGCTTTCTGAAAAGACTGGAATTTCTAAAGATGCGTGTGTCATGCACCTTTCCTGACCATCCCACATAGATGTTAGTGAAATGACCTTTGCGCTATATCAACGCCTGCAACACTATGGAAAAGTACCCAATGTGGTGCTCTGAGGCCAGGTGATCTGGGACCAGGATGGGGATGTTCATTCCATCTCTTGCCCCACTGCATTTAGGAAACCCTATGGCAGCAAAGCTGTCCACTATGGGCTGCACATTTCCCAGAGTTATTGTCTCCTGCATCATATGGTCACAGATTGCATCAGCTACGTGCATCACTGTGGCCCATGCTGTAGATCTGCCCACCCTGAATTGATTGCCTACTGACCAGTAGCTGTTGAGCATTGCACACATCCACAGATCAATTTCCACTCATTTGTGAACTGTCAAGGCAGGTCTGAAGCCACTACTGGTCATCCCAGACCTCCAAAACAATGCAGTCCCACCAGTGCATGCTGGTTTCACATCTCCAGAATTGGAGCTCCACTGAAGCAATGCAGCCATAGCAGCCAGCAGCTCTGCATTCCTGTTCTCCAGTTCTTCAATATCGTCATCAGAATCATCCACATCCATCTCATCCTCCCAGTGGCTTTGTCCAATAAAATACTGCGTGACACTTTGGGAAGTGGCCATAACACACTGCACGATGGCTATAACTTGTTCAGGATCCCTACTAGCGCCATGCAGCAGCATAAGCCAGGGCAGGCTTTGGGAAAATGGCCTGAATAATGGTATGAATTCCTTGGGCTGGCTAGTTTTCTTTTTTTTTCCCCAACAGCAAGGGATGAAGGCATTGCACTCTGGGATGATGATATCAGACACCCAGAAGCACTTGTGGTGCATTTTTTTTCCCACAAGCCACTGGCATAAAAATCCAGAATTCAACAGGGCAACAGACACTGTAGGACTGGTACCCACAATGCACTGCTGATGCAGCTGAATGTCGGTCAGGCAACGGAGACATGCTATTTTGACTTTCTGGACATTTGCAGACAGTCGTCTTTGACTTTATAAAATCTAGCAGTAGAAAGTCAACTTTAATAAATCTGACTTCCATTCATAGCAGACTTACTCATTTACTTCATCTCTGAGCTCATGGATAGTTGAATGCAATGCTGGGTTCCAGGACAGAGCGTCTGCTACTACCAGATTTTTTCCAGGAGCATATTGGGTTGAATTACTCTAACTTTATCAATGGATGATAGCATATCAGCAATGCTTGATCCTGATCCTTTCCACTGATGAGAGTTAGAAACAATTTTGATTTGTTATCATCAAAAACAAATCCAGTCCTCAAAGATATCTATAAAGAGTTCACACATACCCATATGGTTGCCTGGCTCTCCTTTTCATTCTATGTATAGTTTTTTCTACTTTTGTGAATGTAAGAGCAAATTGTCACTGCTTTCCATGGAGTTCCATGTTGCTGCAACAATAAGTCACACAGGCCATAGCTGCTTACAGAGATGATCTGTGCTTGCTGATAGTGGCAGAAGGGTGACAGGGTGAGGGCAGCTGGCTTCAGCAGTGTTGTAATGAGCAAGCCAAGACCTCGTGAGCATGCACAGTACAAGCCAAGCAGCAAAGCTGGAGAGGGCAGGGGCACAAACAAGGTCCTGTATACTACTCCCCACTCCACACACACATTGCTTGCATATAAATTGACCATTTTAGGTTTGTTCATATCATAGTACTCAAAAACTGGAGCTAATGAGATAATTTTGTTATCCTTTTGAAGGAAAATTTTCTGATTTTAATAGTTCACTCAGTGGTTTTGTCACTGCAGAAAGGTCTTGGATCAATGAAGGCCATTTACCATCCCCAGCATGTGTCTCAGTACTAGTATATTCACTGTTGTATTCAATTCTTGAAATGCTTATCCGTGCTCAGTGCTAGGACTGATTCTGTATTTGTTTATTGTCTATCACAAAAACTTGATTCAGAATAAGCAGAAAATGCAGTCTTCTTGTTTAGTTTCAGCCCAGACTGACTAATTAAGCTTCATTGAGGATTTTGTTGTTTTCTTCCACTGAAAAATCTGCACAACATAATTTCATCCATTATGATTACAACTCCATTTATGATTCACCATCTTTCTTTGAAAAAAAATCAAGTGCATTGTTAATTAAGTGCAAGGTAAACTTTGAAAGTAAAATCTTGTAAGAGGTATGATAAATGTAATCAGTTCAGCATTTCAAAGTGGGAATGGGTAGACTGAGGAATATTCTCTGTAAACAGTATGATTCCCGGGGGCGCCATGACCATTATCATGACTAATGTTACTCTCTTCCTTTGGCATGGAAATCCCTGATAAGAAAGTAAAGGTGAAAACACCTTTTTGGGACCTAACTAGCAGCAGAACACACGAACATGCCATATTGTCATTGGCAAATGGAGGGCATTTAGAGACACTTCAGTTGTTTGTCGGACTAGTGAGCTGCAGAGCTAAAAGAACCATCATGGCATACCTACCTTTTACTCTTCTGCCTCTATGCAGGGCTTTTAATGCAAGAATATATGCAGCACAAAACTACTTAATTTTTATGGCAAAATATTCCTCTTCTGCAGGTTCAGCATTGTAGATGATAAACTAGTCCTAAGTCTTTTGAGAGCATCTTTGCTTAAGAGAATGAATCGTACATGTTTTGTGAAGATGCAGACTGACAAAGCAACCTCTCTGAGTACGTAACACATCATTGTAAAACACTTTGGGATCTCCTCCCTACGAAGCAGTAGATATTGTGACAAAGTCAGTCCTATTCCTGTACCTCTGGCCTCTATTCAGCCCAGTGGACCCATTCAAGGTTCCAGCCCAGGGACCCCAAGCAACTGCTAGTGGGAAGGGCTAACTCCCTCAGCCCTTGGCACAGCTTTCCTCCCTGGGCCACTTCCCCAGACGATTCCCCCTGGTACTTTCTCCAGGCTGCAGCAGTCGTGGGTCTGCACTCTTGACCCGTTTAAGCTCCCCACTCTCCCTCTGTGGTCTCTGGTGTTCCTGTTGCTCTCTTCTGCTCCTCTCATGCCTGCTCTCTCCCACTACTCTGATCTCCTTGCATCTGTCTGCTCACCTCTCCCACTCTCCCCGCCCTTCCCCCTGTGAAGCTTTTAAAAGGCCTCTTATTAACCCAGCCATGGAGTCAGCTGGCCCCAATTAAACTGAGACATCTCCCACCCAGCTGCCTGTGATTGTCCTGCAGGCCCTTCTGTTTGTTTGGGCTCCCTCCACCCTGGCCCTGCTACAATATGTAAACCCATCTATTAAATCACCACTATCTCCATGAATGTAGAATAAGGATTCTGTGGTATTTTAACAGCACTGAGGACTTTTTGTATCTTGTGACCCCAAGAGAATCCAGAACTGGCAGCAAAAGTCCAACGTCTAGGTCACTGAGAACCTAAAATGTAACAATTATTCCAGTTACATACATAAAGAACAAACAGAAAATCGATATGTGCCATGCCATAGCAAACACAAATAAAAACAGCAATATAGTTTATTTTGTACATAGTGCATTTGGATTCTATTGCTATGTCTTCCTGAACTAACTCACCCACGGAAATGCTTAAAGGTTTTTCTCAGGTGCATTTAAGCTTTCCGGAGAATACATCATGACTACGGAAGAATGATTTATGAAGACATTTGAATAGATGTATTAATATAGTGTTTGTGTAGCCAATGTTTCAAAAGTTTCAGGTCTGATCCTACTTAATAAGCAATCCTTAGTAACTATAATGGGAGCAGGATGTAGATCTACAGCCTACTTTTCTGGGCTTTTAAGATCTAACAAAGGTTTCGATTAAATTAAGACAAAAATTCATCAACAGTCAGTCTGACCACATTATATAAACGAATGAGAAGAAAATGCAAGAGTGGAAAATCTAATGGCTGTCATTGAAAATTACCTTATTTATGTGCTTATGAAAAATCCCCCTAATTGTAAAAATGATTTTGAATCTTTTAAAATACTGGTCACACATACACTATATTAAGACATTTATTCAAATATCTTCATAAATCATTCTTCTATAGTCATAATATATTTTCTGGTAAGCTTAAGTGCATCTGAGATACAACCAGGGTGGTGTAAAGCAGAGGCTTAACTTGGCAGGAGGGTAGGGACACCCTCCCCCCGAGTCTGCAGGGCCTCACATGCCAGCTTCCATGTGCAGACTGGATTGTGGAACTGCTCAAGATGCAAATAGTCCCTGTAGGCTATGAGTTTGAGACCCTGTTTTAGATACCTGAAAGCTGTTATGCCCCGACTCAGTCTTCTCTTTTTCAGACGAAACAAACCCTGTTCTTTCAGTATTCCCTTGTAGGAAGTTGTTCCTAGACCTTTAATCATTTTTGTGTTTCTTCTTTGGGGCCTTTCCAATTTGTCCACATCTTTCCTGAAACGTGGCACCAAGAACTGGACACAATATTCTAGCTGAGGCTTAATCAGAGTAGAACGGATGAATGACTTCTCCTGTCTTTCTTACAGCATTCTTGTTAATACACTCCTGATTTTTTTTTTCTTTTGGCAACAGTGTCACACTGTTGACTCATATTTAGCTTGTGGCAATTGTGTACTCTCTAGCTACGTCTACACTAGCACACTACGTTGAAGTAGCCTATTTCAAAGTAAGGACATCGAAATAGGCTACTTCAACACGTATCATCTGCACATCCTCCAGGGCTGGTGCCATCGACATTCCACATCAAAATAGCGATGGGGAACATTGAAAGGAACCGCCCGGAAGGAAATGAGGAACATCCACACACACAAGCGCTCCCCGTCGAAATAAGGGGCCAGCAAAGCCCCAAGCTGCTCCCTTAAAGGGCCCCTCCCAGACACACTTGCCCTGCACAGCACAAGATCCACAGAGCCGACAACTGGTTGCAGACGCTGTGCACGCAGCATGGACTCCCAGCTGCAGCAGCAGCAGCAGCAGCCAGAAGCCCTGAGCTAAGGGCTGCTGCATGCGGTGACCAAAGAGCCCCACAGGGGCTGGACAGAGTGTCTCTCAACCCCTCAGCTGATGGCCACCATGGAGGACCCCCCTATTTCAAAGTAGCTGGATGCGGATCACCTACACAAGCCCTACTTTGACATTTAACGTTGAAGTAGGGCGCTATTCTCATCTTCGGATGGGAATAGTGATTTTGACGTTTCACCGCCTAATGTCGATTTCAACATCAAAATAGCACACGGCGCGTGTAGATGCGATGCGTGCGATTTCAACATTGTGCCGGCTACTTTGAAGTAGCTGGCTAGTGTAGACGCACCCTCTATGTCATTATCTAACACATTGATGAAGATATTGAACAGAACCAGAACTGATCCTTGTGGAACCCCACTCATTATGCCGTTCCAGCATAACAGGGAACCATTGACAACTATTCTCTGGGAATGGTTATCCAACCGGATACGCACCAATCTGGTAGTAGCTCCACACAGTTTATTAATCAGCAGATCAAATGTCTTACTAAAGTCTAGTTATAACACATCTACCACTTATATAATAGGTATGGTTTTAAACTTCTGGATGTTCTTATTTATTATACAACTAAATGATAAAAACTATTATGTCGCAGAACTCACCCTATCACTCACAATTTTTCAGCCTTTTAAATACCATAAACCCAGAATCTACAAAGGATATTGCTAACAACACATAGTTATGCAAACTATGCTATGGTCGAAAGCTCACTAAACCGAAACCTGACAGCTAAGGGAAGGTATTACACACTGATACACATCTAGACACACACATATAAACACATATATACATTTTCTTAAAATGCTTTTTAGCAATGGTAACCTTATTAAAGTATCACTCACTGCTAACTAAACAGACACACTTTAGGCTTGACTTTAAATAAATGTAGGTAACTATCATCTAACGTTGGACCTGTTTGTCAAATCCAATATTGAAAAGAGAGAAACTGCAGTGCTTGACACTTCTAATAACAATGAAAAAATGTACTATGACTTTATTTAATGCATTCATAAAGTTTTGTGGACTCCTCCACCTCAAATATTAATTTAGGATGATTATTTTCAAACTCTTGAAGGACTTACATAAAAACATATGTGCATTTACATTTTTGGCATTTGTGCAATGAACACAATAAAAATCCCTGGCATCCAGAGCGCTACATTCCAAATCAATACTTCTAATACAAGTAAGAATTTATTTTTTAAAAAATCAAGTACTAATGTCTAGTTAGGAGAGAAAACAGATGCTGGTACCTTTTCTTTCAGAATTCAGCTATAGGGAATTGTAGTTTGAGATGCCTATATTTCCTCTTGCCTTTGCTTCTTGAAATACACAGCATAAACTAGCATTTCCATGCCTGTGATATGGGTGCTTAACGTAAAACAGAGAGAGGTGCTTATTTCAGTGGCATGATTTTCAAGGAACTATTTTGTACCAAATTACTAGCAGCCACAAGTGAATTACGATGATCTAAGGTTTTTTGTGTGTGTGTGTGTGTAAAATCTTTACTAACCTCCCAAAACAAAGCTAAGAAATTAAACATGAATGCTTCAGGTGTTAGTTATGCTTTGTCCGAGATTGTCTTTGGCTGTCCTACTTTCAGTATGTTCAGTACATTCCAAGAATCAAGAAACAATACCGCAGCTCTGCTGTACTGTAAACATAGTAAAGCAAAGAGATAGCCTGCTGAAGAAGCTTCCTTCCATACTGTACCTTTTCATCCAAAGCCTTGTGATGTTCAAACAAAGATTTCAGTGCTTTGAGTACTTCAACTTCACTGGAAACTCCTGAGGGGGACTGTGCTTGACGTTTGACTACTGTCATCCTCAGAGACCTTTCATGTCTTGAAACAAGGCACTCCAAATGCTCCAGTAACAGCTGTTGGGTTTAAACATAATGGGACATTAATTCATTTTCACCCAAAGGTCATAAGCATTATAATTACAAACTGCATATTACTAAATGACAATGACCTTGGCCACCCATACTTAAGGAAGCCTAGGACTTTATTAAAGCCACTGCCATTCTTCCATGATTCCAAGACAGAGGACATGACAGAAAATTAAAATCAAAATTATTCTGATCTTCTTAAAAACTCTGCTGTGAATTTTTGAAAACAAATTGTTCTACAAAGATTTTTTGTTGACAGGCTAAAATCAACTTAAGATATTTAAATGACTTTAGTCACAGTAATTAATGGAATGTTAATAACAAAAAGAACTAATATAGTAAACTGCATTAGCTAGTTAGCAATTAATGTTGAAAATCATCACCTAATTGTAATGAATTAAATTTATACTAAAACTTACTTAATGGACGAGACAAGAACAAGCAGTGCATTTTCATTAAAATTTTAAAATATTCTGTTTATTTTACATTCATATTGCATGCCTAATAGTGTTTGTTCATACGACAATCCCTAAAATATTCATTGTCTTTGTCCACAAATGTTGCTAAGTATATTCTATGTGATTTCTATCCTACGTTCAGCTGAAGAAAATATTACAATGTTTCTGTGAATGTCTTTTCACTGATATATTGAAAAGCTATCCATTTACCTGGTTTTACAAAGTATATCACACGAAAGTGATTAGTTGTATTTGTTTTAATAGAGAGTGGCTAACTTCAAGAGTCATACTGCATAATAAGAACACTGTAATTACAGTATTATCACAATAGTATTCATTTTCAATGCACAATTACATCTAATTCATATAACTAGAAGCTTAACAGTTACATGGCTGAGGGCTGGTTTATACTACCACAGGGAACTGATCTAAGTTATACCACTTCAGCTACATGAATAAATAGCTACGTGAACAACAAAGCAACAAAGAAATGGAGCGCTGGAGAGCAATAACCCACTTCCTCCCTAGATTGATCCCAGCCCATAGTGAAGACATGCCCTGATTTTGCTTTTTACACCTTTGATGTTGTTCTTAACACATTTACCACATATATGTTTGGATGTATTTGTTTTTAGTCATGTAGTTAATTTTGCAGTCCTATGGAAATGACTCACATTTACCATTTCTTTATTTTAAAAACACTGAACTTACATCCTTCCAGTAGTTTAAAAACATACGTTTATAGAAATTTGCAGAAAACATATGTAAGAGAACTACATGAGGTTTACATATACATTAAAGAAAAACAAAAAAACAAACAAAAAAAACCTTTAGAAATACCACACAGCTGAATTAAAAAGGAACATGGTTTACCATTCTGGAATTAAGAAAAGCAGTCCACATGAAAAGAGGTGCATGAACTTGCCCTACTAGCTCCACAACTGATGTAATTCTAGGGCCGTGTCTACACTAGCCCAAAATTTCGAAATGGCCATGCAAATGGGCATTTCGAAGTTTACTAATGAAGCGCTGAAATACATATTCAGTGCCTCATTAGCATGCGGGCAGCCATGGCACTTCAAAATTGACACGGCTCGCAGCCACGCGGCTTGTCCCGACGGGGCTCCTTTTCGAAAGAACCCCACCTACTTCGAAGTGCCGTGGCCGCCCGCATGCTAACGAAGCGCTGAATATGTATTTCAGCGCTTCATTAGTAAACTTCGAAAAGGCCATTTGCATGGTCATTTTGAAGTTTTGGGCTAGTGTAGACACGGCCTAGGTGAGGGAAGGCTGATGCAGGGTTTTTGTGACAGCTTTGGAAACAGTTTTAAAGTGCAAGCAGGTTTAGATTCCCACCCAGCAAAAGTCTGATAAGGGCACATGCTAAAGCACTGTTTGACATTAGCAACGAAGCACAGTCTTAAATTGACTCCTCTTCAAAACAGCACTTAAAAATGTGGCTTCCTGAATTTGGGCCTAAATTAGAGCAAATCCGTGGTTCCTCCTTGGACAGTGAATCTTCATTGCCATCCCACTTTCTTGGCACCTAACCAAGGTCTCAGCAACCTTTCCAAGGCAGAATGCTGAAATTTGACCTTTTGATCTCTATGCATGGTCTGATTGCGGGTGATACTTTTTAAAGTTACTAATAGTCCTACTTACAACAGCGTCATTAATAAATAAATGAAGATGTAGAGCTTTACCTGTTTAGGTGATGGTTGGTATCATTAGCTGCTCTTTTGTTATTCCACAGGCGGCATGGCTTTGAGCAGGCTCCAGGCTGCGTGGGGGGGAGGAAGGGAGGGGCTGAGCTCCCACCTCATGAGCTAATTAAAATCAGCTCATGTGCCACTCTTGGCACACATACTGGGGGTTACTGACCCTTGGTCTAACCAATCTAACTGTATATTTCAAACTTATTATTACAGATCATATATTGCTTATTTATAGACAAAATATTTTGTAACTAGAACTTACATAAGTGTACCATTAAAGATGAAATATCTATAATAATAAAAAAATGAGGCTTCAGCATTTGAAAAAAATAGAAAATGGATTTAAGAGGATGCTACATTGTCAAATGCCTTCACACTTACCCATAACATCTCTTAAAGTAATACATGTGAAAATATTATTTTGCGTATTTTATCATATAAATAGAAGTAAGCTGTTGTACATAAGGAACCATGGGGCATTACCTACCCCTTAAAAACAGTCAATATGCATTCTTATTTCATTGCTTAGTGAAGGGTTTCAGCTAATAGTTGTTCATTTTTCTGGAAATTAACTCTGAACAATGGCATTTTCCAGACTGCTAACCATACAAATGCTCAAGAGGACATGTCCTTATTCCTGGGTGACTTAATAGTGAGTTTAGTTGTGTTTTTTTCAGTAGAAATGAACTTCCTACTGAATCTCTCATTTCTGTTCAACGTTCTAAGATGACGATGATTATGACAGGTTAAGTCCTCTGACTTGAAGGCTCTATTAAATGATATTCCCCAACGATCATCTAATAGAGTACTAGCCTGGACCATGGGAAACGGGGGTTCAATTTTATGCTCCACCACAGACACACTGTGTGGCCTTGGGCAAGTCACTTTGCAGCTTAGTGCCTCAGTTTCCTATCTGTAGAAAGGGGATGTGGGTACAAAAATTTAAAAAGAGTGCAAAGTACTCAGATACTCTGGTGATGGGGATCACATAAGTACCTAGGAGAGGTTATGGTAAATGTTCATTGGGGCAAGGAATGTTTAGAGTATGATTTAGGGAGGTAAATAATAGTGTTTATCTTTAGAGTACTGCAAGGATTGCCCATTCTATTTATTTATTTCTATGCACAAGAACATGCCTCAGTTTTTCTGGCGTGAAAATGGTCATGCAAAGTGTTCCAGCATGGACAAATGGCTAAACTTCACAATGGGATTAAGTCTTTCCCCTGAAGGTTTACATTCCCGACTACCAAAAAATCCCAAACCTAATCTTCCCCTATTCGAGCTATCTAGCCCACCTTCCTTCTGTGTCATGAATTTCAGTTGTTCCACGAGAACACTACAGTCACCTGAACAAGTGAAGAGAGAATCTAAGCTGGAGTATGAGTTCTACTATTGTCTCTTGATGACTTGTTTTCTCTTCCTTTAAAAGACTGGCTTTGTCTTTTGATTTTTCAGCTAGAGAAAAACCTAAAGCTGCATTCATATCTAGAAATGGCTAGTTCTTGATTATTTCTTCTTAAGAAACCTGCTTTGAACCAAGAACTACACATTCATATAGGCTGCAGAGGTGAGGCAAATTGCCATGTTAATGTTCCTCTACTTAAAATCTTTGAAAATGGCCTTAAAATGCAAAAGTAGTTTCTAACAAATCAAAATTATAAATTATTTGGCTGAGAGCTCAAATTGCAACACTTTTTCCATTTTCACAGTTATATTAGTTCCATATTAAGTACATGAGGTCAAAATGCCAATAATCTTTAATATTGTTTGCTTTCCTGATGTTTTAAAAAGCTGAACTTTCATAAGATTACTAGTCATGTTTGATAACAGTTAATGAAAATTATGTTAAAAACCACATATGAGCAAGTTGTTTGAATTTTCACTGAGAATACTGGGGAGCAAATGTAAAAGCTTATTTTTTCTAGATATGCATATTTCCATTTCTTGTGCTTTTAAAAAATAAAGAAACATGAAGAGTGTTTATTTCCTGCGGACGTTGCACGGCAGTAAAATAAGCTATATTAAGTTAGTCACAAAAAAGCGTAAAGTCAAGATGTGCATTTTCAAAAGTGCTTGGTGCCCACAAATGTGCATCACATTTTTGAGAATGCTTCGCTTCCACTTAGACACCTACATAAAGTGCCCATTTTAAAAAATGATTTGCCATCAGCCATGGAATAGGCCACTTTATGTAGGAGCCTTAAGGGGAGCAGAGCTCTTGAAAACTTAGTTGATGTTAGCTGTTTTTCGAGATCTTTTGTAAATGTGGCTGCAAACTTTCAACTAAGTATAATTAATTATAAAAGCAGAAATAAACAACAATACAAACAAAAACCTGTTGTTTCTGATAGTGTCTTCAGTATTAGTATGTATTAAGAATCAAACCAGTTTGCTGCATTGCAACATCTCTAAATGTCTTCTTAATGATAAAACACGCCCTATCTGTAACATACATTTTATCTGACTCAACAGAGGCTCTGGAAAAATTTGTCCCAGGTTCACTGTATAAAATGATACCTGGTTACTTAATTAAAACAATAGAATACATGACGAGTTGTATGTTCCTTGGAGTTACATTCCTAAAGCACATGTCACAACAGTTGTAAAAGATAGCTGGTCTTAGAATCACAGTGTAACAGGCCTGTTAAGAACAGCTTTAGGTTGTTGGTTTTTTTTTTGTTTTGTTTTTTAAGATAATTAAAGGTTCACATTAGTCAAAGTCATAAGACACTGTAGGCAGCCTGCTCGTTCACACTGTGTCATGCTGCTTCAACAGTAGAACTGCTATTGGAACAGCTGTGTGGCAAAGAAAAGAAAACGGAGTTCTGCAGCCGGCAGTCTGAATTTATCTGGGCAAAGTATCTAATTGTTACTGAGATTTTTTTTTAATTGGAAGAACAAAACTTTTGCCAATGCATTATAAAAATTCTAAAAAACACATATGGATGTTACCCTTATGATATGTATATCATAAGATCCCCAGAACGGATTCTCTTATTATCTATTGCTTGTACAGCTACACTTTAAACCCCATAAAAACAAAAAAGCACTCAAGTAGCACTTTAAAGACTAACAAAATAATTTATTAGGTGAGCTTTCGTGGGACAGACTCACTTCTTCAGACCATAGCCCTATCAGAACAGACTCAATATTTAAGGCACAGAGAACCAAAAACAGTAATCAAGGTGGACAAATCAGAAAAAAAATGATCAGGGTGAGCAAATCAGAGAGTAAAGGGGCAGAAGGTGGGGTGGGAGGAAGTCAAGAATTAGATTAAGCCAAGTATGCAATATTTGGCTTAATTCAATTATTGACTTGCCCTCCTCTTCCCTTCTGCCCCCCTACTCTCTGATTTGCTCACCCTGACAATTTTCTTTTCTGATTTGTCCACCTTGATTATTGTTTTTGGTTCTCTGTGCCTTAAATATTGAGTCTGTTCTGGTATGGTTATGGTCTGAAGAAGTGGGTCTCTCCCACGAAAGCTCACCTAATACATTATTTTGTTAGTCTTTAAAGTGCTACTTGAGTGCTTTTTTGTTTTGATAGTATATAGACTAGCACGGCTTTCTCTCTGTTACTTTAAACCCCATACTGTTAGCAATGTATGATGAGCTGAATTACCATGCTGTGTTTAGAAATCCTTAGTTCTGGTGACAAGAATATGAAAAGATGTCTTCACTATCCCAGTAAATCCTGATTCCACAATTTAATTCATTTTTAAATACCTTTAAAATGTTTAATAAAAACAAAAGCCACTGCTATCAATTCTGGGTGCAGTTTGTTTAGAAATAGGCTCTATTCCCTGTCTTAATAGCACCCATTTTGAAATGGCTGTTGCAAAATAGGCACTCTTCCTTGTAGAATTAGGTTTACCTATTTTGAAATTAGCCAACCACTATTTCAAAATTATTTAAAAATAGATGTTGGGTTGTGTAGATGCTAGGATAGTTATTTCAAAATAACTTTGATGTGTAGACCTGCCCTGAGAAGGGACACAGTGACAGTTTTCAAGTACATAAAATATTGTTACAAAGAGGAGGAAGGAAAATTATTGTTAACCTCTTGAGGTTAGGACAAGCAGCAATGAGCTTAAATTGCACCAAGGAGTTTTATGTTGGTTAACTAACTACTGAAATAAATTATCTGGGAAGGTTATGGAATCTCCACCATTGACATGGTTGCCAACTGCTAAAAGTGTTTTTTATAGACAGTATAGAAAAATATTACCCTCAACCAAACTTTTTTAAGAGACATAATCTTGAGTAACGTAAAGATGGCTCAAAATGACAACAGTGAACGATATTCCATGTTTTAGTCATATACCACAACATTCCTGCATCTCTTCTGATCTGACAGTCATGGCACCCGTGAAACCTCAGCTCAGTTGCCAAATATCATGTTAGAGTGCTCTACATAGCTTATCAAATCAGGGAGATGATTCATTGTAGAACTAAAATATTCAAAACCAGAAGGCCTGGTAGGAATGAGGAACTACGACTACCCAGATACTTTTTGGAAAAGACAACATAGTGAAACAAAACAAATTTCCAATAAGCTCTTTGCACATACTGGGGACACTTTTTCTTTCACGAAGTGGATGATGTAACAAAGGAAACGGACACTATAAACTTGCTTTTGAGATACGGAGGGCTACTTCTACACTAGAGAGTTTTGTCAACGAAACTGGGGTTTTGTCGACAAAACTCGCAGAGCATCCACACATAAAACGTGTTTTGTTGTTAGTCTGTTGACAAAACTTGGCACTCCTACCAGTAAGAGTTCTGGATTTCCGTGATGAGTAATAATGCCTTTATTGACAGTTTCTGTTGACAAAAAAGCCATGTACACACTTCAGGGGACCTCAATCAACAGACAGGGCTTCCAGTTCACCAGCAAGCCCTGTTTGCTAAGCTTCCAGTTGGCCATTTTGTCAAGAGAGTGGCTGGGCAGTCTGGCTGCTCTCTGTCAACAGATCAGATTTCTCTTTTGGTCTGCTTTTGTTTGAGGATGTGATCTGTCAACAGAAGTTTTGTCGAAAGATCTCTTCCAACACAAAATTCTGTTGAGAGATTGCTGTAGTGTAGACGTAGTCAGAGAGGAATTAGCTGTGAATCTAAAGATTGAAAGCAATGTGGATGCAAGTGATAGGAAAGGAGCAGAGCAGTGGAATAATAATCAATGAATATACTCGTATTTTTATGGAGGGAGATTATCAGACACGGGCCAAACATCAATGTGGTCCAGTTTGCTGTTACAAAAAGCCACCTCTTTCTGGGCATTTGACTCCATCAGCTCCTGATGCTTGTTAAATAGCTCATGGTCATAAGAAAGAGAGTGAGACCCCAAAAAAGCCTGATATCCTGCCTACTAAAGATCTTGAATATCAGGACATTAAAATCAGCTCTAATATTGAACAGTCGGTGCACCATGAGAAGTAACAGGTCAGTTTCTGACTCAGGTTTATTTTCTGGCATTCCGGTACTAACAAAATGAAAAAGAATAATTAAATCCAAATGTACTACATTCTCAAAGTTAAAAAAATGAGTCCTTTTGTTTTACATTTGTGATAGGATGCATAGTTTTATACAACTAATTTTGGATCTAGATACGTAGAGCCATATCCTTAACTGTTGTAGAACGGAAACAGAGAAGGAGCCATGTTAGTCTATATACTACCGAAACAAAAAAGTAGTCAAGTAGCACTTTAAAGACTAACAAAATAATTTATTAGGTGAGCTTTCATGGGACAGACCCACTTCTTCAGACCATAGCCATACCAGTGTTTTGGTTCTCTATGCCTTAAATACTGAGTCTGTCCTGGTATGGCTATGGTCTGAAGAAGTGGGTCTGTCCCATAAAAGGTCACCTAATAGATTATTTTGTTAGTCTTTAAAGTGCTACTTGACTGCTTTTTTGTTTTGTTGTAGAATGGTTTATCTCCCCTGAAATCATAAGTTTGTTATTCAAATTCAAAATTAAGCAAGCATCTGGCTTTCAGTGTACCTTTAAAATGATGCAATAAATGCCTGCAAGAGTCAACATACATGATGTTGGGTTACATAGTTGTGAAGGAGGGAATGTTCCTGCTTTATTATTTTTCCCCTCCTGTTCTAACTAATTAACATTTAAATCCTCCATGAATGGTTCCAATGCACAATTTCCTTCTCCCTCACCCCCTCTGGACAGATGGAAAGAACGCTTTGTTTATCTATAATATATAAAAGCAAAATAATGAATTATCCCAAAACAAGCCGCTTTAGTATTTATAACATACTAATTACTGGAATTTCTGAATAGCTTTCAATTTTATTTTTGCACCTTAAGTGTAGAGCTAGCTTTCTAACTGCAAACAAATTAAATATATGTTTTAGAAATATATCAATATAATATTCATATGGTACTTTTTACTACTGTTGCCAAGAGATTACATATTCATCACAATTAACTGCACGATTAAACAATAAGGACACAGTGACACTAGCACTTTTTATCAAAAATAATTTCAAAATGGGCAGCTCTTTCAAAATGTGCCTGGGAGTGACTACACAAAGAGCATTATTTCAAAATTCATTTCAAAGGAACAGAGCCCGTATTTCAAAATTGCTCTTGCACTCCTGTGTTGGGAAGACAACCCTATTTCAAAATTATTTTAGAAAGAAAACCTGTGTGTAGCCAAGCTGCAGCCCCTTATTTAGAAAAAGCAGGTCCACCATGGCACCGGCCAGCCGGAGTGTGGAGATGCTCCAGGAAGCCCCAGCACGGCTCTACAATCTCTGGCTCTGGCTGATTTTAAAGCTGCACAGACCCAGAAACTCCATGCAGGAAGCTGAGAGTGTGTAGGCAGCCACAGGCACAGCAGCCTGCAGCCCCATGACCTACAGCACCCCCACAACACTGCCAACTGTCTCCAAAAGCAACATGGCCAGCAGCCAGGAGCCCAGAGCCCCCCAGAGACCTTCCGGCAGTCCAGGCAAGGGCTCCCAGGATGCCAGCCAGGGGGTAAAAAATGGGGCTGTTCCTGGTCTAAGCTGGAGCTCAGGGACCTCCTCACCCTGGGGGCAGATGAGGAGGTCCTGCTACAAACAATGGAGTGGCAGCAGAATGCCACGGCCTTTTCGTGGCTGTCAGCAGGCCTCATTGCCCAAGGCCGCCCCCACCAGACTGCGGACCAAGTCCGCTCTAAAGTTAAAGATATGTGGCAGAGGGACTGTAAGGCCCAGGACACAGCACACTGATTTGGGGCCGCACCCGCAAGCTGCCCCTATTATGAAGAGTTGGACTGGCTCCTGGGGGCGAAGGAGGCAGCCACCCCAGATGAGGTTGTCAGCACAGCTGAGCCAGAGAAGGTACCCCAGGACGCTGCGAGAGACAATAAGCCAAGATCCTCCATGGAGCCCACCCCCCACAGAACCTGTAGCAGGGGCAACAGACCAAGCAGGACAGCGATGGGGAGGGGTCCGGTGATGGTACATTGGTCATTGCCATTCTGTCCCAGTCCTCAAGCCAGGCAACCTTTCGCCAGGCCTTGACAGAGCTCCTCGAGAGACCCTCAGGTGGGACCTGTGCATTCTGGACATCCCAAGGCAGGGGGGAGGGCATGGCTGGCAGGGAGGAGGACACAGCTAGTGGGTCCAGGTAAGGCATGGCTTCAGCCATAGCTGGCTGCAGGTCACTCACACAGACCCTAGCCCTAGGCCAGACACGTGAGGCTCAGCTGCATACTCTGGCCCTAGGACCGGCTTGCGTGTGCCCATCAACACCTGCCTACATGGACAGCCACACAGGGCCCAGGAGCTTGGAGGAAATGGGGTGGGGGGGGTGGACCATCATTGGCATTTGCCCCACCCAGGCTAGGAGCCCCTCTGGCCCCGGGATGCCCCAGGGCCACCGGGTGGATGGACGGAGCTCATGGGCGCTTGGGCGCCGGGTATGGGGGCATGTCCCTGTATGGCCAAGTCACAGAACTAACGGGTCAACTCTCTCTTCCCTTCTGTCTCCACAGCTCCTGCGTCTGAGGGCCAAGCCAGCCCCCTTGATATCCCAGGGAGCTCCACAGCAGCTGATGATGGGGACAGGGAACCAGCGCCGAGGCCTGTGGGCCACACCAGGATGGCATGCCATGACCTGGGGAGAAGGAGGGCCCCACTGCACAGGCAGCAGCATGACAGGGGCAGAACTGCCTCCTGCAGCAGTGGATGGCCATGGAGGAAGCAGCCTAGGAGCACATTGTGGGGAGACTTGATATCCTCACCCAGGCCATCACAACTTGCCTGGACCTGGCACCTATTTCAGATCCAGCTCCCCCTGCTGAAGCCCCTCCTGGTGCTCCCGCCCTTGCTGCCTTGTTCCCTGAAGACCTCTCCCCAGCCTTCCAGGTGGAACTGGGGTGGTGGCTGATGGCCAGTGTGGCCACCCCTGCACCAGTCCCTGTAGCGCCCCCATCCCTACCCACATACACTGATGAGGGTGCAGCACCCCCACCTCTGTGCACCCCCCTGTGGTCCTTTGCCTGTCCCAGCCCCACAGGGAGCTCAGGACCCAGGGTGGAAGAGCACATGGCCCCCCACTCTGCCACAGGAGTGAAGGCCCCCCATCCCAAGCTCCCCCCCATTGAATATAGTTCAAACCATTTCCCTAGCCCCCCCATTGTATATGGTTAAGTTTAAAAATAGTTGTGCACACATTTTTGAACAGTAAAGTAAAGTGTTTATTTCCCAGTCCCCCCGTGTCCCTTTTGATTTGTGGGGTAGTGGTGAGGGATGGGTGTATGGACGTGGGAGATGATGGTGGGAATGGAGGATGGTCACTGCGGCCCTCTCAGAATGCCTCCCTCACACCCCATCCCAGTGCTGCTGGCTGCATGGAGCGGCAGCCAGCTGCTCGAAGTGTGGTATGGCCTCGGCCACCACCCCTGCACGAACACTTCATGCTTCCTCTTCACAACAGCGTGGAGAGCACAGCAGGCCACCACGACCGTGAGCACACTGGAGAGGCCAACCTTCAGCTGCATCAAAAGACACCTGAAATGCCCCTTCCAGCACCCAAATGCCCACTCAACCCTGTGGCAGTTCTGGTTGTGGCAGGCATCAAACAGTTACTGGCTGGGGTCTATGTGGCCCATGTAAAGGTGTGTAAGCCAGGCCTGCAGTGGGCAGGCTGCATCAGCCACAATGCAGAGGGGATATGGTCATCTTGCCAACCGGGAGCTCTTGTAAGGGCAGGTAGGTGCCCTCCTGTATGTGGCAACCAAGCTGGGCGTTCTGGAATATGTGGGCATCATAGGCCTTGTCTGACCAACCTGCACAAATGACCATAAATCACCCATTGGCATCAATGAGGGCCTAGAGCACCACGGAGTGGTACCCCTTGAGGTTTATGTATCTTCCAGCACTGGGGTGCAGGGCCCGGATGGCAATATGGGTCCCATCCAGCGCAGGAGGATGGTGTTTGTGCCAGATGACCTGCATGGAATGGAGGGCAAATGTAGCCCTGAGCATGTGGTGGGGTGCTCTGGGATGCCCTGTACCCTCGATCCATTTTTTGCTTATAGCCTTTCTATTTTGAAATGCAAGCTTTCGATTAGTAATTTTTGAATGTTTGTATTTTGAAATTTGGCTGTAGTGGAGCCACAGCCTAAGAGAATATAACTTATTTGAATATTTTGGATGTTTTCTACATTTTTAAATGTACTTCTTTTGATTTCAACATATATAGGGTGTACAATGTTCATTTCATATTAATGTTGATTACAAATATTTCAACTGTACAAAGCAAACATAGTGTTTTTGAATTCACCTGAAAGTACTATAGTTCAATCACATGCATTTTGAACTTAAACTTACAAATGAAGAATTATGCAAAAAAAAAACCCAACAACAACAACAAAAAATAGAATGCAGAAATAAAACAGGGTGGAATTTCAGAGCCTATATTTCCTCTCAGTCCTATTTTTCAATTAGCCACTCACTCAAACAAATATGGTTCCAATTTGCATGAGATAATGCTGCCTGATTCCTGTTTACAATATCACCTGAAAGTGAGAACAGGCATTTGTACTACAAGATATTACGTGCCCAGTCCATCAAGGAATCATAAATGTTCCTTCATGCTTCAATCACCATTCCAGATGACATGTGTCCATGCTGATGGCAATAGCTACTTATTAATGGTCATTTTCATCATCTGAGTCAGATACCACTAGCAGAAGGTTCATTTTCTTTTTTAGAGGTTTGGGTTCTCTAGTTTCTACATCAAAGTGTTAGTCTTTTTAAACATCTGAAAGCATGCTCCTCTCCTTGTCATTCTCATATTTTGCATGTCACTTCAGATTCTTAAATCATAGGTGGAGTGCTGTAGCTATTTTTAGAAATCTCATATTGGTAGCTTCTTTATATTTTATCAAATTTTCTGTGAAAGTTTTCTTCAAATAAACATGTGCTGGGTCATTATCTGAGATTGCTCCAACATGAAATACATGGCAGAATGTGGGTAAAACCAAATAGGAGACATACACTCTTCCCCTAGTTTTATATATATTTTAAACAAACAACATCAGCATGGAAGCGTGTCCTCTGCAATGGTAGCCAAAGCATCATGAAGGGCATAAAAATTGTTTAGCATACCTGTCATTAAACACATTGCAATGCCAGCTACAAAAGTGCTGTGTGAATGCCTGTTCTCACTTTCAGGTGACACTGTTACCACATACTTCTAGCTTCCATCCTGCACAAATAAGTAGATCCATTGTTTACAGTCAAGCCCTTAGGTACAATCGCATTTGCTCTGATCCTACTGACAGAGACCAAAAACTACGAGATCTTTACCAAATATTCATAAACCTGAACTACCCACCAGGAGAAATAAAAAAAACAAATTGAATACCCAGAGACCAGCTATTCCAAGATAGGCCAAAAAAACCCAAGAACAGAACACCACTGGTCATCACCTACAACCCCCAAGTCAAACCACTGCAACGCATTATTAAACACCTACAATCTATCCTTAATCAGGATGCCGCACTCCAGAAGGCCCTAGGTGACAGGCCCGTTCTCTCCTACAGACAACCTTCCAACTTTATGAGGATTCTCACCAACAATCACAGTCTATACCGCAGGAACACCAGTCCTGGAACTTTTCCTTGCAACAAAGCCCGTTGCAAGCTTTGTCCACATATTTATTCTGGAGATAACATCACTGGACCTAACCAGGTTATTCACTTGGAAGAGGGGAAAGTGATCAAAAGTAGCCAACATGGATTCACCAGGGGCAAGTCCTGCCTGACCAATCTGATTAGCTTCTATGACGAGGTAACAAGCTCTGTGGACATGGGGAAGTCAGTGGATGTGATATACCTTGACTTCAGCAAGGCTTTTGATATGGTCTCCCACAACATTCTTGTCCATAAGTTAAGGAAATATGGATTGGATCCTTGGCCTATAAGTGGGATAGGAAGCTGGCTTGATGGTCAGGACCAATGGGTAGTGGTCAATGGCTCAATGTCTGGATGGCGGTCTGTTTCAAGCGGAGTACCGCAAGGCTTGGTTCTGGGGCCGGTGTTATTCAACATCTTTATTAATGACCTGGATGAGGGACTGGATTGCACCCTCAGCAAGTTTGCAGATGACACAAAACTAGGGGGAGAGGTAGATATGTTGGAGGGTAGAGAGAGAATCCAGAGGGACCTGGATAAATTGGAGGACTGGGTCAAAAGAAATCTGATGCGGTTCAATAAGGAGAAGTGTAGAGTCCTGCACCTGGGGAGGAAGAATCCCAAACATTGCTACAGGCTGGGGACCGACTGGCTCAGCAGCAGTACGATGGAAAGGGACCTAGGGGTTATGGTGAGTGAAAGGCTGAATATGAGTAAACAGTGTGCCCTTGTAGCCAAGAAGGTTAACGACATACTAGGGTGCATTAGGAGGAGCATTTCGAGCAGATCTAGAGAAGTAGTTATTCCTCTTTATTTGGCACTGGTGAGGCCACATCTGGAATATTGTGTCCAGTTTTGGGCCCCCCAGTATAAAAAGGATGTGGATTTGCTGGAGCAGGTTCAGCGAAGGGCAACAAAAATGATTAAGGGGCTGGAGCACAAGACCTATGAGGATAGGCTGAGGGATTTGGGCTTGTTTAGTTTACAGAAGAGAAGACTTAGAGGTGATTTAATAGCAGCCTTCAACTTCCTGAAGGGGAGCTCTAAAAAGGAGAGTGAGAAACTGTTCTCAGTGGTGTCAGATGGCAGAACAAGGAGTAATGGTCAGAAGTTGAAGAGGGAAATGTGTAGGTTAGATATTAGGAAAAACTACTTCTCCAGGAGGGTGGTGAAACATTGGAATGCGTTGCCTAGATAGGTGGTGGATTCTCCATCCCTTGAGGTTTTTAAGTCCCAGCTGGACAAGGTCCTGGCTGGGATGACTTAGTGGGGGTTGATCCTGCTTGAAGCAGGGGGCTGGACTAGATAACCTCCTGAGGTCCCTTCCAGCCCTGTGATTCTGTGATCACGGGCACATTCTCGTGTTCCTCAGCTAACATCATATATGCCATCATGTGCAAACAATGCCCAGACGCTTTGTACATTGGACATACTTCAAACTCTCTCAGACAAAGAATTAATGGGAACAAAACAGACATCAAAACACTCTTGATCCACAAACTTGTCAGCCAGAATTTTAATGGAGTGGGCCATTCTGTTAATGACCTGAAGGTTTGTGTCTTACCGAAGAGGAATTCTCACAACAGATTGGAAAGAGAGGCTGTTGAACTCTCTTTTATACTCAAATTTGAGACATTAACATGTGGTTTGAATTGAGATAGAAATTTTTAGGTCATTATAGGGGTTCTTTTGCATACTTGGTTTAATCTAATTCTTGACTCCCCCCCTCACACATTCTGCCCCTCTACTCTCTGATTTGCTCACCTTCATAATATTTTTCTGATTTGTCAACCTTGCTTACTATTTTTAGTTCTCTGTGCCTTAAATGTTGAGTCTGTTCTGGTATGGCTATGGTCTGAACAAGTGGGTCTGTCCCAGAAAAACTCTTCACCTAATAAATTATTTTGTTAGTCTTTAAAGTGCTACTGGACTGCTTTTTTGTTTTCAAGAAGCAGGCAGCATTATCTCCTGCAAATTGTAACCAACCTTGTTAGCCTGAGCAACTGGCTGAAAAAGATACAGTCCTTAAATATAATTCAGATGCTAATAAATCAAAGGTTAGGCACAGTTCAACAATATTCTCAACCATATGAGAACACTGACGTCTGAGTAGATTATCTCTATTTAATCAGTCTACTCTAGAGTTTTTGTGCAGAACTTCTTACTCTCATGTGTTCGGAAAAACTACCACATGGCTCTACAGGCCACATCAGCCTATCTAACTGTACCATTGGTCCTACTTACAACCAATGGGGTTATTGGTATGTGAAAAGCAAGCATGAACAGCTCATAAAATTGTTGGTTTCACCAAGGGGACAAAATAGCAAAACAGCACAAGCAAGTAAGCCAAATGTTCTGTAAAGTACTGTAGCTTCACCCAATCAAATAACAGCACCAATTTAAACTATCAGAGAATCTATATCTTTTGCTTTTAAGGGCACACTTTTCAATTTTCTAAAATTATATTTAAGGGATATTTCAAACAGTTGTCCCTTCTGGGGAACAAGATAACTGGAAGGATTTGTAAAGAAGCATATAGCCTTTCACTTCTAGATTGCTAGCTAATATCAGGCTAGATCACTAGTGACAGAAGGCTGTTACCATCAGATGGATTTTTAGCGGCTTCTCTGACATGTATTTTGTGGCTGGTTTCCAGATGACTACTATTCACATCACAAAAATCACATTTCATAGTAATTGGTACCTTTCTGGACAGCCCTAGGAGATTAAACAGGCAAAGAGACTGAGCTTTCTTCCTGCGCTGGCTGGTCCCTACAGATCAGCAGGTCCATGAGAGGCAGTTTACACTGTCATTGCTTGCTCTGCAAGTGTCCTGCGTACAGGGACCATCACTCTCCAGGGCAGTCAGCCAGCACCCTCTACATGCACTGAATTCAGATGAACTGTGTTTTCTTTCCTAAATCTGTAACCTCCTATTTCTGAGTCCTGCTCTGCTCCTCAAAACAGGTATATATTTACAGAATACAGAAGAACACAAAAGGAATTCTCACTTTTAATTGCGATTTGAAACAGGGATAAGCATACCCATTACCATTAAATAAACATACACGTTGTCAGGTTTACTTAGGGTGAACAAAGGTCCCATTTTTAAAAACACTGAAACATTCCAACAGGTGTCCCAACATTTACCTCAAAATGGGCAAATTGTCCTACATTTTTTCTTTCCCCTTCCAAGGCTGGGCTGTGTGAGCCCTCCCTGTGCTCTGGGAGGACTGGGGGATGCATGGGGCTGCTAGCTGCTTCTGCTCCCAGTGTTGGCTGGGGGGGTCATGGGCTGCCCGCGATCTGGTGGGGCGGGGGGGTGGGGCAGGCCAGGCGTTGGCCTGCATGATACAAGAGCAATGGGGAAACTCATCACCTGTGCCCCAGAGGGGCTGGGGCACAGGCTGCCTGTGCTCAGGGGCAGGAGGGTGGTGAATCAAGCCATGAGCTGCCTGTGGTTGGGAGGGTGGGAGGTTAGGGAAAGCTATCTGCCACAGGCTGCATTCATACTGGAGGAGGGGCTTCTCTTATAGTGGAGGTGGAGGGGGCTGGGCTGCCAAAGGGGAGGGTCTCAGGCAGAAGAGGAAGGGCCAGGAGTTGTCCACGGTGTCCTGCTCCTGGCACTGTGTGGAGATCCAACCCCTGGTTAGATCACTCACCTCACCAACAGCCCAGCTGGCAGGCTCCTTCTTCCCCCACTGTGTCTGTCAGGGATGACACCGAGGAAAAGCTCAAAAACCTATGGCCCTGGGCTCTGCCCAGGAGGAGCCAAGCTTTACACAGTGCTAGCATGGGGAAGCTTCTCCAGCCCTTATCTAAGCTCTGCAGTGGTGGGACGAAGTGATTTCCAGCCTGTTTGCACCCAAACCCTGCAGGCTTTAAAACAGCTCCCCCAGCCACGGGCACAGTACCCTGTTTATGTATTGCCCCCTGACCTAGGTCCTGCTCTCAGGCAAGGCATGGCTGCTCTGTCCTCTAGGTACCTTTCCTTGCTGAGTCACTTCTCTGGTCACGTTTACTGAAGCCCCTGCAGTCACGCTCCCTGGGTCCTGGAGGACAAGGCATTGTTAGGGCTTAACCCCTGTGCTTTAGCCAGTGGACAAGAGGTGGCTGGGTTATGCTGATAGCCAGCAATAGCTTGGAGGCATTAGCTCCTTTTGACACTGTACAAGCAGAAGGGACAAGCTGCATTCAGCCACAGTGGAACAAAGGGTGGGGACTGGAGGTAAGATAACCTCTCCAATACAAGGACCAGGTCATTCATTCTCTGCATCCCCATTCCCTGTAGCTGGAAGCAGTTCTCATCCTTTCACTCCCACACAGTGCTGAAGGGCTGCTGTTACCAATGCTCTGATGTGAACCCTGACAGAAATCTGGTGAGGGGTCCCTGTGACCCTCCATACTTCCCACACGTTGCCTTGAGAAGACATCGTATCAGGACTGGTCAGTCCATCCTAGGACCTAGCTGGGCATGGAGGGTGGAGAGAACAGCACATGGAAGGTTGGTTCAGTTCAGTCAGTTACCCGGTCCCTGTGTAAGAGGGGTATGGGAGTGCTTGGGTGCCACTTTTCCCCATGGAAACCTTCAATATAAGAAGGTAAATAAAAAGGCTCCAGCTATGCAAATTTCTTTTTAACAGGGGCTCAGTCTACTTGATGTTAATTTGAAAATTTGTACAGCACAGTTCTGATCAACACTGAACTCAGTTGAACGTGAGTAATTTTACTGAATGTCCTGTATTCAGCATAGGGAAATATAGTCACGCTAACAGCAGTTTTCAGAAACGATATGAAAAAGTTTACAGAGCTTCGCGTCAGATCATTTTCTGAAGTGTTAATTTAGGCAGATAGTCTACTCTACCCCCACTCCTAATCCCATTTATATTTCTTCAAATAATGAACTGCAACTTTGTTGATAAAAAGGAATACTTCAGAAATAGACAAGGTCTGGCTCAAGTCAGAAAAGAAAATAATGATCTCATTTAACATATGTTCATGTTTAATTTTGGCCTCCTTTGAGATTCATTTTCAGTCCCTCATATCTGAAATTCTCTCAATAAACATGTCACATTGTTCTGCTTTCCAGCTCTAAAAGACACCCTACAATACTGTTCCAAATGCTGTAGGGCTGGTTGTTCTTTCAAAACTGAACCTAGACTCAGTATAATAGGCACCAACTGTATAGGAGCTGCCGAGGAGGGGAGGAATGAGGGCAGGGCACACTCCAGGGACAGGGGCAGAAGAGGGCAGGAAGAGGTGGAGGGTGGAGCGGGATGGGAGTGGGAAGAGGAAGGGCAGAAAGTTCGGGGCTGGGATGGCAGGAGTGTCAAGCCCCACTCCTGGCTGATTGGAAAGACATTGCCTCTGCTCAGTAGGGACAACAAGGCACCATAAGAATTTCTACTGCTTATATTTTTGTCAAAGTCACATGAAATTATTTTGGTGACCAAAACATATTTGCCTTGCTGCCATCAGCGCAGGCCCAGTCAACATATGTTGGTGCAGGTGGTCCAGTACTGTTTTGGTGTGCCTCACATACTGAAAGAATTGCCACCTGTGCTCTCAACTGACAGACATTTCACAGAATCACAGGATCATAGGGCTGGAAGGAAGCTCAGGAGGTCATCTAGTTCAGCCCCCTGCTTCAAGCAGGATCAACCCCAACTAAGTCATCCCAGCCAGGACCTTGTCCAGCTGGGACTTAAAAACCTCAAGGGATGGAGAATCCACCACCTCTCTAGGCAACGCATTCCAATGCTTCACCACCTGCCTCGTGAAGTAGTTTTCCCCGTATCTAACCTACACCTCTCCCTCTTCAACTTCAGACCATTACTACTTGTGCTGCCATCTGACACCACTGAGAACAGTTTCTCACCCTCCTGTTTAGAGCTCCCCTTCAGGAAGTTGAAGGCTGCTATTAAATCACCCCTCAGTCTTCTCTTCTGAAAACTAAACAAGCCCAAACCCCTCAGCCTATCCTCATAGGTCTTGTGCTCCAGCCCCTTAATCATTTTTGTTGCCCTTCGCTGAACCTGCTCCAGCAAATCCACATCCTTTTTACACTGGAAAGCCCAAATATTGGACACAATACAAGATGTGGCCTCACCAGTGCCGAATAGAGGGGAATAACTACATCTCTATATCTGCTTGAAATGCTCCTCCTAATGAACCCTACGATGCTGCTAGCCTTCTTAGCTGCAAGGTCACACTGTTTACTTATATCCAGCCTTTCATCCACCATGACCCCTAGGTCCCTTTCCATCATACTGTTGCTGAGCCAGTCAGTCCCCAGCCTGTAAAAAGGCTTGGGATTCTTCTGCCCCAGGTGCAGGACTCTAAACTTCTCCTTATTGAACCGCATCAGATTTCTTTTGACCCAGTCCTCCAGTTTATCCAGGTCCCTCTGGATTCTCTCTCTACCCTCCAACATATCTACCTCTCACCCTAGGTTTGTGTCATCCACAAACTTGGTGAAGGTGCAATCCAGTTCCTCATCCAGGTCATTAATAAAGATGTTGAATAACACCAGCCCCAGAACCGAGTTTTGCAGCACTCCGCTTGAAACTGACCACTAGCCAAATATTGAACCATTGACCATTACCCGTTGGGCCCGACCATCAAGCCAGCTTTCTATCCATCTTATAGTCCAATGATCCAATCCATATTTCCTTAACTTATGGACAAGAATGTTGTGGGAGACCGTATCAAAAGCCTTGCTGAAGTCAAGGTATATCACATCCACCGACTTCCCCATGTCCACAGAGCTTGTTACCTCATCATAGAAGCTAATCAGATTGGTCACACAGGACTTGCCCCTGGTGAATCCATGTTGGCTACTTTTGATCACTTTCCCCTCTTCCAAGTGCTCCAAAATGGATTCCTTGAGGATTCCCTCCATTACTTTCCCAGGGATTGAGCTAAGGATGACTGGTCTATAGTTCCCTGGATTGTCCTTCTTTCCTTTTTTAAAGATGGGCACTATGTTTGACTTCTTCCAGTCATCCGGTATCTCCCCCGATCTCCAAGAGTCTTCAAGGATAATGGCCAAAGGTTCAGCAATTACCTCTGTCAATTCCCTCAGTACCCTGGGGTGCACTAAATCCAGACCCATGGACTTGTGTACATCTAGTTTTTCTAGATTGTTCAGAACTTGTTCCTTCCCTACAGATGGCTGCACTCCATCTTCCCATAGTGCATTGTCTAGGACCGTCATGTGGAAGTTGACTTTGTCCGTGAAGACTGAGGCAAAAAAAGCATTGAGTACTTCAGCTTTTCCTCCATCATCTGTCACTAGGTTACCTCTCTCATCCAGTAATGGCCCCAGACCTTCTCAGATAACCCGTTTATTGTTCACATGCCTGTAGAAACCCGTCTTGTTACTCTTCACATCCCTTGCCAGCTGCAGTTCCAATTGTGCTTTCGCTTTCCTGATTACTGCCCAGCATTCTCCACATCCTCCTTGCTGTTGCTGTCATCCACTGCCACCTGCCCCACGTTGGTCAGGGATGGGGTAAAGGGTTGGGAAGGGGACAGAGTGGGACATGGGCGGGGCCTGTGACACAGGGGTTTTGCGTGGGGCCTGCCCCTCCCTCCATCAGGACAGCTTGCTCTCAGGTGATTAAAAACAGTAATCAGAACTGCAATTTTAACTGCACTGTTAAATAATATTAAAATACCATTTATTTTAACTGTTTGGGGGATTTGTATATTTTGAAATAGAGGGTCAGAATCTGGACTCTTAGATTCAGCCCAACTCAGGGGTTCAGCTCCTCTTGGAATGCAGGACTTGGAGCTTCGGCCTGGCATGGGCCATGGGGCACGAGTCTCCCTTGGAATGCATGGCCCAGGGTTTCAGCAACTTTTGGGACACAGGAACCCTGGGCTTCAGCCTGCATGGGCCTTTAGTCCCCTCATGGCTCAGGGCTTCGGCCTAGTATAAGGCATGGAGTTCCAGCCTTCCTGCTGCCCAAGAATCTCAGTCGGCTGACTGGGGCTCCTCCAAAACCCACCCCCACCATCCGCTGCCTCCAGAACTAGGCTGCTCCAGTCTCTGCTCTCCTTGCTGGAGCTTAATACTTCATTGATGACATCAATATGTGACATAGAGCCAGCAATTTTAATTGTGTCTCAACTGCAGGCCCCTGCACATGTTAAAGGCTGGGTCTACACTAGACAGTTTTGTCGACAGAAGGGGCCTCCTGTGGACATAACTCAGGGAGCATCTACGCACTTAAAACATTCTGTCGACAAAGTCTTTGACAGAACTCTGCATTTTTCTTGACAGTATTATCCCTCAAAAATGTCAGGCATGCCAATCTCTGTACAGAGTACTGTCAACAAAAGTGCAGTGCAGACACATCTGTCTACAGAGAGGAGTTCTGGTTGCTGGGCAGCCCTCTTTGCAGAGCTGCCATTCCACTTTCGGTCACCAGAGGGCAGTGCAGGCTGGCAGTTCTCTGTCAACAGAGCAAGTTGTGTGAAGATGCAATCTGCTGACAAATATCAGAGAGGTAGCCGTGTTAGTCTGTACCTTCGAGAACAACAGGAAGTCTTGTGGCACCTCATAGACTAACGGATTTTTGGAGCATAAGCTCGAATTTGTTGACAGAGGGTCTGTCAAGATTTCCCTGTCGACAGTAACTTCTGTCAACAAATGCTTCTAGTGTAGACATAGCCAAAATTTTATTTTTCTTCTTCCCTTGGCATAGAAGCCTGAATGCGAGGCACGCACAACCAGGACAGGAGGCTGTAGCATCCCAGTGAAGCACATGGCGAAGAGACAGAATTTATTGAAGGGTGCAGTGCTCTCCTGGGTGGGAAGGCTGAGCATCCTCACATTTAGGAAGCACTGGCAGGAAAGTAAGGACGCGCGGGGTTCTGTCTGGCCTGAGACACCGACAAACCTCAAGGGTGAGAAGGGGAATCCGGGTGTTTCTCTTTGGTTTTATATTTTCAAAGGTCTGTGACTCCTGAGTGCTTCAAGAGCAGAGATTCTGTGGTAGAGACATTTCTTTGATAAGCCTGTGTTATTTGCTCTCCTGCTGCATTGTCCCTTTGGGGACGAAACCAGAAGCCCAGAGTGCTCAGAGTCTAAGCAGAACTGTTGGTGAGCCCATATAGGTAATGTGGGTGGAGGTAGGGAGGAAGGCAGGAAAGAGTGGATCAGGAGGACACAGACACTAATTTCAGGACACAGGGGAGCTGGGTGGTGACACTCCATATCCCAAAGAGGGATGTCAAACAAGAGATATGAGCCTGCCTTGTACTCCTAGAATTAGAAACTGTGACTAGACCCTCCTCAGGCCCAGTGGCCCTGGAAGCACATGGGACCCAATTATTGCATCGACATCCAAAAAATGGTGACTATACTGTACAGTACAGTACCAGACCAGCATGTCTCATGCACTATTCATTCAACAAAAGACTCTCAACATGATTGTTCTTGCAGGTACCAGGTTGACCTTGCAGTGTTGACAGAAAACACTGAAAATTCAATTATAACGTGTTGAGATTATGAAGAAGAGCTAAATATGTAACCCATGTCATTTTTACAAAGTCATTTATGGTCCATGCACAATAGTGATAAAAACTGCACTCTGATATTTAGCTGAATGAGATTTAAAGTTAATTATGCTGCTGATTCATCAGGGTCAGTGTTGTGTTAGTTTGTCTGCATAGTTGCAGATATCTCAAAAATTCTTGAATGTCTCTCTCTGATTTTCACTGTAGCTGTGGTCACGTTGGTTCTAGAACATTACAAAGACAAGGCGGGTCAGATGGTCTGGTGATTCAATAAAGGATAATACCACATCACCCTGTGTCTCTGACTTGATTGTCAAGTTGTTCCATTCTTCTTTGCAGAGGCTTTGTTTGAATAAGTGCATTAATTTATCTACATTTACTGGATAGTGTATTTTTTTTCTCTCTTAACCCTTCATCTCCTATGTCTAACTTCTCCAGTCCCATAACACACTGGTAAATTTATTAATTTTAGTTGCCAGGATTTCAAATATACCCTTTATCAAGGTCATCAAAGCCTATAACTTTTACTTATTGCTACTGTTTGTCCTAATAAATTTCTTGCTGATTTTTCTTCCCCTAGCACAGGAACAGATCATCTGTAAATTTCATGGTGTGTAAAAGTAATGTCAATGTCAGAGTTGCATTTAACACCTAAAACCTTGAAGTCAACATTTCTCAATGCTTTAGTAAACGCCTATTAATGACCATGGACTTTTCTTAGGTGGTTCTTCCCCTTAAAACTTCGGAACAGCATCAAATCCACCATACGCATCTAGCATAATATTTCTAATGGATAGGACCCTTATGTATTAAATATATGTGCACCTATGCACATATGACAGATAAGCTACCATTTAAATTCGACGTTATAAAAGAGCTACAGTATTTAGATGTAAAAAGATGATTGTGTTATATGTTTTGAAACCTGATTATAATAAAACCAATGTACAGTAAAAGCTCTTTTATCAGGCACTTAAATGACCAAAAAGCTCAATTAATCAGCATTTCTGATATCACCCATTCCCATACAACAGTCTGAACCTCCCCACTCTGACACCCTTGGTTCTGAACCAGGGAATTTGCCAGACCAGGAGAGGTCAAGTTCAGTTCCTCTGCTGCTACCACATAGATCAGAGATGAGGGTGCTCAGAAAAAGTGGGGATAGCGGCTAAAGAGCAAGGAGAGAAGCCCCATGGTTGCAGGGTCCACTCCCCCAGCCCTGGGGCTGCACTCCCAGATGCAGGCCCTCTGCCATGGGGCTCCACAGCCAGCCTGCCCCTTCCCACAAGCACCTCCCATCCCTACTCCTCCTCCCCTCCCTCCCTGAGCTTGAATGTCACAAATCAGCTATTTTCAGGGCTCTGAAAGCTTGGGGACGGGGGTGGGGAGTTGCTGAGTGCAGCACCCCTGGCTTTTCACCATGCGTGCTTCAGCCATGTGGCACACATGAATGCTGGACCACAGATGTTGCTGGAGAAGGGAAGTGTAGATTATAGAGGTTCAACCTGTACCAGTTACAGACTGCCTTCAAGCATGGGGAGAATGTAGCCCTCAAGCATTATAGGACTGGGAAATCCTGACCTTGCTGATAGCAAAATCTGCCTTAAATTCATGGGGCCAAATATCAGCTTAAAGGTTATTAAACACATTCTGATAAAAATTACAGTGCTTTGTTCCCCCCGCAGAAAATATATTACACACTTTCTTGTAGAAGAATTGTAGCAAATGTATCTCTTAACATAATATATACAGCTTCTTACAACCATGAATTTCTTATTTTTGTTAATGCAAAGTAATGGGAACAGCCACACAGTTATATTCCATCTGTTTCAAAGTAAGTGCTAAAAACATACACACATAAAAAGTCTACTATATACTTACTCTTGTGTTGTTTCTTTCAGCTTTCAGTTCTGAAATCTCTTCTTCTTTTTCAAGCAGTTGTTCCCTACATGCATTTAACTCCTTTGTCAGTGCAGCAAATTCCTATAAAAAGGAAATGAAGATGATTTTAAATGCACATTTTGGAATATATATCTCAAATGGACTTGCATAGCAGTATTTAAGATTTAATATGTGAACTATTTTTGAAAAGTCAAGAAAGGCAGCAGTACAAACAACCAGCACATTATTTCATATAACAACATGCATTTGTGCTTATCTGTACATAATTGTTAGCTATGTGCAACTAAAAGGATCTAGAAAGTTATCAGGTATAAATCAGTTTCAGATCTTTTTCAGTTGAAACTAGCTAAGGATTTGGCCTGTAGACTAGGGAATTCTTTCAGAACATGTCTAATTACTTTGACAGAGAATGGGAAGCAAGACCATAATAACAGAGAATGGGAATTGCAGTAATCAATAACAATAAACTGCTTCTATAGCATTTGCCATCTGATGATCTCAATAAGCTCTAGCACATTAGCATTTTAAGATACCAATTCATGAAAGCATCATATTCAGGATAGTATTTAAGCTTGTACTGAACTTTAAACACCTGCTAAAGTCCGACTCAAATAACTGGACCTTTTCAGGTGCTTTAAATTAAACAGGTGATTAAAAGCTGACGTGAAAAGGAAAGAACTTAAGCCTTTGTCTGCGCTGGCAGATGTAAAGTGCTGTCAGTTACCACACTGCTCACAGAAGGTGTGTCTACACTAGCAAGTACATTCAAAATTCAGATCGGAAGACCGAGTTCTTTCAAAAGAACCCGCGGAGCGTCTATACTGACACGGCGATCTTTAGAAATTAACTTCGAAAGAACTCCCCTGTTCTTTCGAAGTCGGTCCGCTGATCCCGGGATGGGAAAAGTGCCCTCCTTCGAAAGCTATTTCGAAAGAGAGCAAGTGTAGATGCTTTCGAAAGAGCGGGTCCTCCATGGCCATGATCAGCTGGCAGACGGCGGCACCGCTCACAGCACAAGCGGAGCTCTACGGCTCCAGCATCTGTCCACATTTCAGGACGCAAGCTCCCAGAGACCCTCAGGCAGGAAGCTGAGAGCATGCAGGCAGCAGGGAGCCCACACTGCTGCCCAGCCATCCAGCAAGGATGACGCTCCAGCCCGCCTATCGCCCCCCTCAGCACCATGGCCAGTGCCCCCACTCCCTGCCCACCCCAGGGGCCTGCCAAGGACACCGGGGAGCCCTCTCAGGAGGGGAGCCAGCCCCCCCAGCACCAGGCCCCCTCTTGGACTGATGCTGAGCTGCAGGACCTCCTCGTCCCCTGGGCAGATGAGGAGATCATGCACCAGACAGGGGTTCGGCACAGGAATGCTGCAGCGTTCGAGCGCCTCACTGGCCAGGGTCACCCCACCCAGACCCCAGACCAGGTGAGGTCCAAAGTGAAGGAGCTCCAGCAGGGCTACTGCTGGGCTCAGGACATGGCCGGGCAGTCAGGGGCAGCCTCCACCAGCTGCCCCTACTTTAAAGAACTCGACAGCCTCCTTGGGCCCAAGGAGGCAGGACCCCCGGCCGTGTTCCTCGACACAGCGGAGCCCCCAATGGAGCCAGAGCTGGAGGGGACAGGGACTGAGGGGGAGAACCACCCCAGACCACCGGCCACCCGCAGGTGCCCGCCGCGGATCCCGGACACCAGTAATGACTGGGGCTCAAGCAAGTGGGACCTCATCACTGACGTCCCCTTGGGCCCACTCAGCATGGCCCCCTCGGATCGCACCTCACCCAAGTTCCTGGAGGGACCCACATGTATGTACTGTGCATGCGGGCGGCTGCAGGGCTGGGAGAGGGGTTGCACAGTTCCACCCAGGGTGGCTGCAGCCCACCCACAGGGACATCAGCCCCAGGGCACAGGCAGGCCAGACGGCCCCACCGCCCCGGCCTCAAAGTGCAGACGTGTGGCACCCAGCACCATGCAGCCCAGACAGTACCACAGGCCACCAGGCTGCAGAGGGACTGAGGGAGGCAGAGGAGAGCCAGTGCTTCTGCAACCCAGACGGGGAACCCCGGATGAGGTCCCTGCAGGACCGTCAGGATGGAGTGGCTGGGGTGGGAGGGTTCAAGGGGTCCCTCACCAGGACTAATGGCCCATTCCTCTCCCCTTATGTCTCCACAGCTCCAGCAGCCAGCAGCCAGACCAGCCCCGCAATGGGCCCAGGGAGCCCGATGACCGAGGGGGAGGAGGAGCGGCCCAGGCCCTGGACAGGGACAGCATGGGGCCACCACCGGTCCCTCCACCAGCGCCACCAGGCTGGAGAGCAGAAGGCAGGGGACACGGCCCACGCAGCTGCCCTGAGGGAGCTGATGGGCTTCGTGCGGGAGTGGCTCACCATGGAGTCCAAAGTGAAGGAGCTCTAGCAGCTTTGTCCAAATATCTTTTCTGGAGATACCATCACTGGACCTAACCAGGTTATTCACAGAATCACAGGCAAATTCTCATGTTCCTCAATTAACATCATATATGCCATCATGTGCCAACAATGCCGAGATGCTTTGTATGTTGGACGGACTTCAAACTCCCTTAGATAAAGAGTTAATGGGCACAAAACAGACATAAAAACACTCCTGATCCACAAACCTGTTAGTCGGCATTTTAATGGAGTGGGCCATTATGTCAATGACTTAAGAGTTTGCATGTTACTGAAGAAGAATTTTCACAACACTCTTGAAAGAGAGACTGATGAACTCTCTTTTATATTCAAATTTGACACATTAACACGTGGTTCGAACCGGGATGGGAATTTTCTGAGTCACTACAGGGGCTCGTTTGCGTACTTGGCTTAATCTAATTTCTGACTCCCCCTCCACCCTGCTTCTGCCCCTCTACTCTCTGATTTGCTCACTTTGATCTTTTTTTTTTTTCTGATTTCTCCACCTTGATTGATTACTGTTTTTGGTTCTCTGTGCCTTAAATATTGAGTCTGTTCTGGTCTGGCTATGGTCTGAAGAAGTGGGTCTGTCCCACGAAAGCTCACCTAATAAATTATTTTGTTAGTCTTTAAAGTGCTACTTGACTGCTGTTTTGTTTAAATTTTATTTTTATGGTTTATCCTGTGTCCCCCGTGCATGTGTGCTGGTGGGTGTGCATGTCTGTGGAGGGTGTGTGTGTGTGCAGGGTGTGGTGGGGGAATGTGCAGGGTGTGGGGGGATCACTGTGGCCCTGCTCAAAGGCCTGGCACAGGGCCTCCCGTACATGCACCCCGAGGCACGTGGGGGGTGGGGCTTTAAGAGGATGGCAGGCAGCGGCCCCAGAAGAGCTCATCCGCCATGTGACCTTGCCTGTGGCACTTCCTGCCCCTGCTCTTTCGAAAGAGAGCTCTGGTATGTGCAGCTGCTGTCTTTTGAAATTGTGCTGGAGGCCTTTTGAAAGAACAGACTGAACCTTTGGTCCCCGCTGGTGTGTGTGGACGCTACATTTCGAATGACCATCTTCCGATGTTCTTTTTCAAAAGGCGTTCTTTCGAAACAGAACTGTATTGTAGAAGCTGCCAGAGAGAACACTGTTGTGTGTTCACACTGTCAGCTGCCAGTGCAGTAGAGTGACCACAGCCACAGCAGCATTTGAAGTGGTGCACTCTGGGTAGCTCTCCCACAGAGCACCCTTTCCTCTTCTGCTGCTGAGTCTTGTGAGAAGGCAGGGGTTGGTCACAGGGCACCCTAGATCCCATTCCAAAGTCCTACTGAAGAAAATGCAGACACATCTCACTAATGCATCATAAATGACAGTCAAGTTGTTCCTTAAGATGCACAGTGATGATTAAGAGTCAGACACTGATCTTGCTGCACATTGTACATAACACATGAGACTTCTTGTGGCACTCACAGGGGTGCTGACTGCAATGGAATGACACTTTTGATCTTACGAAACAAGCACGAAGCGGTGGGATCACATTGTTATGCAAACCTGGAATAATGAGCAGTGGCTGCAGAACTTCTGGATGAGGAAAGCTACTTTCATGTATGATGAGCTCACCTTCCACCCTCCAATGCATGGACAAGAAAATAAGAGTCACTCTGCTGGTGGAGAAATGGGTGGTGATTATACTGTGGAGCTGCTAGTTCAGACAGCTATCACGCAGTCACCAACCAGTTTGGAGTGGAAAAGTCAACTGTTGGACTCGTGTTGATGGAAGTGTGCTGGGCCATCAACTGCATCCTGCTCCAAAAGACCATAAATCTGGGCAATATATGTGAAATTACAGATGGCTTTACACAGATGAGCTCCTCAAACTGCAAAGGGGTGACAGATGGGACACATATTCCAGTTCTGGCACCAGACTACTTAGCCTCTGAGTACATTAACTAAAATGGATGTTTCTCCATGGTTCTCCAGGCACTTGTGCATCTCTGTGGATATTTCATGAACATTAATGCACACTGGTCTGGAAAAATGCATGACACACTCATTTGTCAGTACTGTGGCCTGTTCAGAGAGCTACAAGTGGGGACTTTCATCCTGGACCAGAAGGCCACTTTGGAGAAAGCTGAAATGCCCACTGAGATTCTTGGAGGCCCTGCCTACCCCTTATTGCCATGGTTCATGAAGCTATACACAGAGAAGCCTTCACAACATTACGGAGCAGTTCAAGAACAGGCATTGAACCCTTAATATAATGGAAACCAAGCCGGGGAACGCTGCAAAACCTCCTGTAGTATCCCTTACTCCAGCACTTCATTCTGTTTAATTCTTGAATTAAAACAAATTCTAGGGCTCTTACAGCTAGAAGAAGCAGTTAGGTAACTTCGTCTTTTAAACCACAGATCTCATGCTTACCCCTACACTAAACTCATACTTTCTACACTCATACACAAGCTTATGTCACCTTAAACATGTCACCTTCCTCTGAGGATAAATAAACTGGTCCAATAAATGGAAAGAATTTCAGTTTCAGTGACAAGACTCCCACAAAAAATATCCTGTTGACAGGGCATTCTCAATGAAATGGAAGGAAGCAACTCACGCACCTCTGCTTATGGAAACTGTAGCTTACAGCATAGGAGACAGGCATGCATAGGTACTCGTGTCATTTTGTTACTTTATGTATGTTGCATAATACTAAAGGGTTTAAATGTTTCTATTTGACATTTTCAGTTCAAATTAAATAATCAGCATCACAGCAGAGGACTATTTTGCGGTCACTCTTGCACTCTAGTCATAAAAGCCTACCACTGAAATCAAGACTGAAAATAAAGCTGGATTTCAACTATATCATACGTGAAGATGACAGGGTGCGTGTACGCCACACTAGGCAAGAAAGAATTAGCCCCACGCTATGGGGAGAGAAAGGCTTACCCTTCAGACTGTGCTCAGTGTGCTCTAACTGCTGTGCTAGTACAAAGGACAACAGCTCTGCTCAATCTGGACTGATCACTGAGGGGGAAGCATACTTGATGGAGGCTCCCCAGTGAGGAGTCTCCACAGCCCCTGTCTGCAAGAACCAAAGGTCCCAGGAAACAGACTGGAGACCAGCAAATCAGAATTGGCCGTGGAATTCAGGGTCTCCAGTAGGAAGGGGCCTGCAGAGGCAGAATGAGTAGTATCTCCTACCCACATAAGGTAGTGTGTCACAGCAGGATCCCTACTGAATGGGTGGTAAACACACTGTTGATAGGGCTTTGAACTGGGACCCAGGGGAGCTGAGTGGGGCTGGGTCCCACCATGATAGCAGCTACTCACCCCTTTGGTGATGACCCCCATAGCTGGAGATTGGGCCCTGCAGCCTTGTAACTCAAGACCAACCTTCCTGATTCTGGCCATTAGGCTATACAGCTCTGAACCCCTGTAGTAGACATATTGCCTTTGGCTATTAGGATGTATAGCTCTGAATCCCAAGAGCAGCCATATGGACTCTGACTCATGAGCTGTACTACTGTCTGCCTAATACCCATCTGGTAGACTGCAACGGTGTGGTATCCCCATCCTGATCTCCCACACAGAGGGATGGCGTTTGGATGCCCCATGACAGCACCCGTTCATATCTTAAAAAAAATTCTCAAAGAATAACACAGCTTAACAGAGGACTCTCTAGCTGTCACCCAGACAAAAGTCCCATTGAACTCTCTGGGACTGGCCGTCAGTCTGTTATTCTAAATTCTTGAAACCAAGAGTAAAATCCTTGCCCTACTGAAATCGATGGGACTCTTGCAATTTGGACTTCAAGAGGGCCAGATTTTCACTCACTTACGTTATTTATATAAGGCATGACACATAGTAGTTGTGTTGATCTGGTACAGTGGAAGTTGACTAATGCCTCCATCATCTGAAATGTGTGAATCTCTCCCCAAAACTGTGAGAGCAGCACTGGTATGATTAAAATGCATAATTTATTTTTTTAAAATTACAAAATAATAGTGTTTCCTTAAAAGTCCCAAAAGTTGCCACAATTGACCTGAAGTCATTCTTAATTACTTAGAAGAGGAAGGAGAAGATATGTCCATCTTGTCTAGCTTATTTGCCTCCAAATTGAAACCAAATAAAATTAAAGTGAAAACTTAGCCTTGTACAAGCTTAGAAGGGTCTTTGTTTTATTACAAAGGTACCTCCCCCTGCACTACCAAGAGTGGCCTTAACACTAACCACAATGATTTCCAGGCTTAATGGTGCAGTTGCCATGGGTCAAACTAGCCCTGAAGGGGTGGGTTTTAAGTACATATTTAAGTAGCTTATGGCATATTTTAGTTACCAGGAATCAAAGAGCACATTTTCAAGCAATTTCAAATTCTTCTTAGCCAAGCTTTTGCTAAAGATTACCTTTATTTTAAATCCTAACTTTGTTTTTTTAGCACTGAACATTGATTTATGCTGCTGAAGCTAAGGAAAGGAAAAGCCTGACATTCTCAACCAATTTCAGTTTAGCAGGTAATTTTTTAATGATGTCCTCTGAAATAATTTCCTGTTCTTGGCACTTTATTTGCAAGTTCTCAGGCTCCCTGCTAAGCCACAAAAACCATGTTAGAACTGAAAAAGGAAACCTAGCAACGTTACTTGAAAAAAAAATCTAGACATAAAAACCACCAGGGAAATCTTATTTTTGCTCTAGAAAAGTGATTGTTGTGATTACTGCCGCAGAATTACACACTCTGGCTATGCTAAACATCCTGCTATTTTCCTTACCCGTTCTCCCACATCTCCCCTCTTCTTGTTTGTTTCATCCATGTGTTACAACTTGTCTTTTAAGCTATGTCCACAATGGCAGCTGAATTGAATGACAACATTTTTGTTGTTCAGAGAAAGCTAACACTCCTCCAAAAGACCGAGAACAAGTTTGCCATGGCAAGTGCTAGAGCTAGAGTGAGCAATGTGTTGTCAGCAGAAGTGCTCCCTTGCCAACAATACATACGCCACTTTTGGGGGGATGGAAGTATTTTATTAGCAAAAGAAACAACAAATAGGAATTATGCTGCCTAACTTTTAGCAACACAGCCAGGTCTGAGCAGGGACTAACATTAACTATATATTTGATAAATGACCCTAGTTATGCTGCTGCTATTGTTGCTCTGTATTATTGTGTGCTTATTATTGTGTGATCAAATGGGATTTACCAAAGAAAACAAAACAAAACATTCTACCCAGTGTAATTTCAATGTTCTTCCAATATTTCTGTGGTGAAAGAATAGCTTTCAGAAACCATATTGCAAGGCATTCCATAAACTCTTCGGCAGAAGTGAAATGCAAAAATGTTAACTTCAAACATTATTCAAACACATTTTTCTATCGACTATGTTTCATGAATGTTGGCCGTGTCTACACTTAGGAAAAAACTTTGACATGGCCATGCTAATGGCCAAATCGAAGAATACTAATGAGGTGCTGAAATGAATGTTCAGCACCTCATTAGCATGCTGCCGGCCGCAACACTTCAAAAGTGCTGCGTTTCACTTGTGCACTGCTCGCCTACCTGGGGGTCCTTTTTGAAAGGACCCTGCAAACATCAAAATACCCTTATTCCCCAGGGATTTTGATGTTTGCAGGGCCCTTTCGAAAAGGACCCCTGTGTAGATGACTCTGCACGAGCAAAATGTGGCACTTTCGAAGTGCCATGGCCAGCAGCATGCTAATAAGGCCCTGAATGTTCATTTCAGCGCCTCTTGATTTGGCCCTTAGCACGGCCATTTTGAAGTTTTTTCTAAGTATAGATGTAGCCATTGTATTTTTTTCTGTTCTGATTCCAAGTTTAACTTTGTTGGAATATTCTATATAGTATTTTTATATAATATGCTATATAGACTATCAACGGACAATAAGACTTACACTCCTAAGTCACTTTTGAAAGTGGAATTTAAGCACTTAAATTGATTACGGTGATTTTTAAAATGTTAAGCCACAATGCCTAAAAAGTGTTACACTTTTGTCTATGCTGCTTACTGCAGTCTGATACAGCATCAGAGAGTGACAATTTGACAAGAATTCTATGATACAAAGGAATATGAGGAGAGACAAAAACATCATAACATTGGTGGATGACCATTCTGTGTCTGGCCTATCGGTTCTAATCCTCAAAAGACAAGCCTAGGAGCTTAAAGTCATAACTTTGCTGGACAAAAAACACATGGATTGCAAAGAGACACTGAAGTTATGACTTATTACAACACTAACCTACCAGTGACTCCCTC
Organism: Carettochelys insculpta; assembly: GCF_033958435.1. Classification (NCBI taxonomy): domain Eukaryota; kingdom Metazoa; phylum Chordata; order Testudines; family Carettochelyidae; genus Carettochelys; species Carettochelys insculpta. Next base: position 302,910,813 of record NC_134137.1, on the reverse strand, counting down.
CACTCAGATCTTGCTGCCTCTTCATTGACTCCTAATGAAGGGAAAGGCTCTAATTGGCCACTTCATCTTGAATTGTTTCTTGAAATCTTTGTTAACTTTTAACCACTTAATAGCCGCGTCTACACTAGCTGGCTATTTCTAAGTAGCTGTGCCAACTTCGAAATAGCGCCCGCCGCGTCTACATGCGCCAAGCGCTATTTCGAAGTTGAAATCGACTTAAGGTGGCGAGACATCAAAGTCGCTATCCTCATCAGGAGATGGGAATAGTGCCCTACTTCGATGTTGAACGTCGAAGTAGGGCACGTGTAGACGATCCGCGTCCCGCAACATTGAAATAGCGGGGTCCTCCATGGCGGCCATCAGCTGAGGGGTTGAGAGACGCTCTCTCCAGCCCCTGAGCTCTATGGTCGCCACGTGCAGCAGCCCCTTAAAGCTCCCCGCTCCCTTATTTCCTGTGCAGGAAGCTGAGAGCTCGTGCAGGCAGCAGCACAGCCACGTGCCCAGCCTGCGCGTCCCTCAGCAGCCCCAACCCACCACCTTGCACCCCATGGCATCCAGCCAGCCCCCCAAACGCCCACAGGGCACCCCCCACAAGGGGACCCAGGGCTCCCAGCCTGCCAGCCAGAGGGGGAAGAGGCAGCAGGGCCCATCCTGGATGGAGGCCGAGATTCGGGACCCTCTGGGGCTCTGGGGTGAGGAGGAGGTGCTCCAGGTAATGGGGAGCAAGAGGTGGAACGCGGATGCGTTTGCTCGGCTGGCCGAGGGCCTGGCTGCCCGGGGTCACCCTGCCCACACTCCTGACCATGTCAGGAGTAAGGTAAAGGAGCTGCGGCAGGGTTACGCCTGGGCCCAGGACACGGCCAGCTGATCTGGAGCTGCCCCCGCCGCTTGCTCCTTTTACAGGGAGCTCAGGGCCATCCTGGGCCCCCGGTACACCTCCTCCCCCCTGGCCACCCTTGACACATCGGCCGACAAGCCCCAGCAGGTCCCGGAGACGGAGTCCGCCCTGGAGGCCAGCCCTGCACCCCAGGGGCCCCCCCAGGAGCCCACCCCGGGACACCGGAGGAGGAGGAGGGGGCCTCCAGCAACGGGGGGCTCCAGAATGACCTCCCCCCCGCAGCTCCCTCAGGGCATCTGCCCAATGGGTGTCCCCCGACCGTGGGAACAGAACGTCAGGAATGTACCCCCCTAGTGCACACCCCCAGGGTTAAGAGGTGGGGACAAGAGACATGACCAGGGCCCTCCACACACCCAGATGACCATGGCCCTGAGGACAGCAGTGGCATGTCCCTCAGAAGAGTCCATCAGCCCCTGCCCCCCAAGCAGGACAGCGCCATGCCCCATCCCTGGGGATGGGGGAAGCGGAACCTAGTGTCCCCCGGGGGGGGGAGGGGGGTTGGACACCCATCATCATCAGCATCTCCGGGGGACAGGGATGGGGGATCAGCAGCAGAGGGGTGGGGGGACAAGGGCCATGGGTCAGGGCCCACACTAACGGCTGTCTCCACTCTTCTTCCCCCCTTTGTTCCGCAGCTGCACCATCGGAGGGCCCGGAGAGCACTGGTGCACCGTCTGTGGTCCCGGAGAGCCCACCGGAGCCATCCCACCAGGCCAGCCCCTCGGCGGAGCACGGACCAGCCCCAGGATGAGACCAACAGCGGCAGAGCCATCTGCAGGCTTCCACAGACCCCCAGCTGCTCACCACCCTCCGGCGTCAGCTGGAGGTGTCCGAGCGGCACCTGCAAGTGGAGGACTGGCGCCTCCATCTCCAGGAGCGAGAACTGGCCTGGCGCCAGGCGGCTTGGGGGGCCTTTATGCTTTCTACATCTCTTCCAGGAGTTGATGCCCTCAAGCCCCTTTATTATTCCGGTTTCATTATTCCCTGAATTTCCTCCATGTTACTGATAATTTTGTTGTGCTGGTATTTACAAAAGGCACCCTCCTCTTCATGCATTGAGTTAAAGAACATTCAATAATCAAAACAAAAAGCAGTCAAGTAGCACTTTAAAGACTAGCAAAATGGTTTATTGGGTGAGCTTTCGTGGGACAGACCCACTTCTTCAGAGACTAGCATGACTTCCTCTTTGTTACTATTCAATAATGAAGTTTCCTATTTATATCTAGTTCAGTTGTCAAGAGCTTTGATTTCTCTGAATTGAAATGTGACAAATATTTTTTCTTGGAATTTACATAGTAAGATTTCCACAAAGGAACATTTCACAGTAACAGTGGATTTGCCTTGGGTCTTTAAAATTAGTTTATTTTTGTCCTATATTTAGTTTTTCAGTGGCAACTTCAAAACAAAAATAAAACTACACAAGAAGCTACTTGGGAACTCACGTTTCAGAGAAAAGAAATGGGCAAATGCTAAAATTCTTTTAAAGAATATCATTTAAGTCTGGGATACCACCTAAGTTATGCACAATGTAAACATCTTCAGGGTACGAATGCACAAGTTGAAAGCAAAGCAATATATGTTTTTGTTTTACCCAGTTATGTAATAGCAGGTGATGCTAATGACCTCTGCTCTTGCATTTGCCTCCTAGATGTACAGGAACCAAAAGAATACTGTCATCTACAATTACTGTTTGCAGCAGAAATGTTACATGGTCAGTCATAGTTTAGTACCCCTGAAGGCAGAATCTGCTGCATAACTAATACAATTTGACAAGCACAACTGCACTCTTAAAGTTTATAGAGGAGTGGGTGGGCTATGAAACCAATTAAAGAATTAAACAGGATTAAAACTATATGGAAATTATTCAGCTGTTTGAACTATTTTATATTATAATATGAAAAGACTAATAAAGAAAAATTGGTAATGACATAAAAGGTAGGAAACTACAATGATTTTAAAGTCTGAATAAACAAGACAGGAGGTTACATTAATCCATTTAAACTGTTGATTATTCTCCCCCTGCCACCCACACACATAGCTCAGATGAGATATAATAGACACAACATGACTAAAAAATACTCAAACCAAAATGACAAATTTTTCACTTGTGTGCGTATCATTGAAGAGATGGAAGAATGTTTATTCTAAATTCAGATGCACCTCACAACCATTTAGAATCATATAACATAAAGCCTATGTCTACACTGCAGCGCTACTTAAAAGGAGCGTCATTCGAAGTAGAGACATCGAAAGATGCTACTTCGATGCATAGCGTCTACACGTGCACCGGGTCTGGCGCCGTTGACATGCAACATTGAAATAGCTATGCAGCATGTTAAAAGGGGCCGCCCTGGACAGGGAAAGGGAGCGTCCACCCATGCAGGCAGCCCTCTTCAAAATATGGAGCCAGGAAAGGCTGTGGATGGGGTCGCCGGGTGGACAAGCCCTTCTGGGGCCACAGCAAGCCATGTCCTTAAAGGGACCCTCCCAAACACACTCGGCCTGCACAGCACAAGGCCTGCAGACTTGCCACAAGCCTCGCAGACACAGTGCCCACAGACACGAGCATGGAGTAGCAACAGCCCGACATCCTGCTGGCTGCCACCGGCAGAGTGGACGCCCTGCTAGCCACAGCATGGGCAGCTGCCCAGCAGGTCCTGGCAGGAATGCCCCAAATATCATGCCCTCCTATCCCCCGCTGGTGCCCTGCCAGCTCTAGATCCACCCCAACAGCTCAGAGTGGTGGGAGCGCCTCATTATAGGGTAGTGGGATGATGACCAGTGGCTCTGGAATTTCTAGATGAGGTGGCAGACCTTCTAAGAGCTCTGCCAGTGGCTGACCCCTGCCCTGAGACACCAGGACACCTGGATGCGATGCACCCTCCCTGTCAAGAAGAGGGTCGCAATAGCTGCCTGGAAGCTGGCCACTCTAGACAGCTACTGCTCCATGGAACACCAATTTGGTGTGGGTAAGGCCACACTTGGAGCCATCGTCATGGAGGTAAGGAGGCCCAGGAATGCACCTGCTTGGGAGGGGGCCCAAGGAGGGGGGCCAGGGTGGGGGAGGCAGGAAAGAGGCTCAGGGAAGGGGGGCCGGGGTGGGCTGGGCACCCCTCGCACCCCCTTATGGGGGGGGGGGCATGTCCCTTTCCCACATGTGGTCTGCACCCTGAACGCCCTGCTTCTGCAGAGGTGCATCCGCACTGGGGACCTGGATGTGGCCATCATGGGCTGCGCTGCACTGGGGTTCCCGAATTGCTTCAGGGCCCTGGATGGGACCCAAATCCCCATCTGCACCCCAGAGCACAGTGGGGGACAGTACATGAACTGGAAGGGCTACCACTTGGTGGTCCTGCAGGCCATGGTGGACAGTAGGGCCCATTCCAGGACATATATGTGGGCTGACCTGGCTGATACCACAACACATGGGTCTTACGGAACTCAGGCCTCTGCCGCTGGCTGGAGGCAGGAACCTAAATACCCCAGAGGGAGATCCCGCTGGGGGACACCACCATGCCCCCTCCAGCTCTGGCTCATGTGGCCGTACATGGGCCCTGGGTACCCCTAGCCTCTGCCTGGTAAATGCTGGGAGCGGATAAGGGGCATGGATCACCTGCTGATTATTTGTTCTGTTCATTTTCTCAGAAGCATCTGGAGATGGCTAATGTTGGAAGACAGAACACTGGGCTAGATGTGTGGCCACTGCTATGAAACAGCTCAGGGATATTTTGCTTGTGACTGCAATTTATTTTATACAACTAAAATGAATTGTGAAAATCTCTAAAACCACATCATTCTTTGTTGATCCAGGTTTTAGTTTTGAACATGGAATCTTGTCTTATAAAACACACACGCACACACAAATTACCAGTATGTGATTCCTTTACCCCGGCAAGCTTTCAAAAAGGCACAATGGGAGAGAAACTCGCAAACTCGCATGACTTTGTAAACCCAGGGTTGTGAGTGCAGTCCTTGGCAGGTCTTTAGGTACTACTGTGAATACAGGGGACTGGATGTGATGAACTCTCAAGGTCCCTTCCAGCTCTATGATAGGTATATCCTCATGCCTCATTTGTTTCAAAGTGATTGTCACTCATATTAAAAATTTAGCTTTGAATTTTCACTTCTTTACTTTTAAATGGTAATGACCAGCTTTAACAAAAATAGTTGGTGTTCATAACATTCTAATTTGAACTAGTTGTTAGAGTGCAAGTTCAGATAGAATTATCTTCTGAAATATATATTAGGAGTAAAAGATCAACTAGAAATCTTGATAGAAAATGTTGGGATTTTCTCCCTTTCTGTGAAACTTGAACCATCTGATCCTTTGTTAGAATGCAGTGTGCTGAATATATTGTCAGATTCACAGTTAGCATTGTATGCAAAACAGGTAAGTCATAGATTTGCTGGCATTTAGACATTCTGTTGACAGTGTAAGCCAATTTTCCACAGCTCTGACAGTGTAAAGCAGAAAGTATGTTCAACAAGATGTTGCATGTTAATTAAAAATACTAAAGTCAGATATCTAGTTTGGAAGAAATTTGACACAACAAAACAAAATAAAAATGTTAACTGATCCACATTAATATTTTATGTTTTTCTCCCACCAAAGTGAGGAAAAAAAGATTGCAATAAAATATATGCAAAGAAAGGTAAAATACTTGAGTGGGCCAGCTTACTCATTATGGGCCATAACAAACGCTTGGTTCAGTCAATGGAAAGATTGCCATTGATTTTAAGAGGCTTTGGATCAGGATTTATTTAATCAAAAACCTAAAGTTCGCTTAATGCTGTGGAAAACTCAAATATGTTTATAGTGTCAAAGCAAAACGTGCAGATCCCTAATGCAACGTGATCTGTCACATATTATGGAATCTAGAGATGATTTCAATTTGTCTTCCATATGCAGTGAAAATATTTGTGAGGTATTTTCAAATATAAAAATAACATTTTTTATGCTTCTAACTATTTAGACTAAATAAACCAACTATAGCAATGGTTTTTTATGTAGGACATAGAAGACTATATCAATTTATTTAATTGTTATTTTTTTGCCTCCCTCACTTAAATCAGACAGGCTATGTCTATTCTAGAGTTTTTTTGTCAGCAAAACAGCCCTTTTGCTGACAAAACCCACAGAGCATGCAGATTCCCAAGGGCATTCTGTTGACAGTAAGAGGTCTGTTGACAGAAACCTGGTCTGGACATTCCGTGGGGTGCAGGCCCTCTGTCGACAAACAAGGTGTCTGGGACGCTGTACAGCCCTGTCTGCTGTGCTTTTGGTTGCCCATTTTGCCGATACAGTGGCAGTACAGTCCGTCTGCTCTCTATCGACAGAGTGGATGAGAGCAATCCACTTGACAGTTTGGCCATGATCTGTCAACAGAAGCTTTGCTGGAAGATATCTTCCGACAAAAGCTTCTGTCAACAAATCCCTGTAATCTAGACCTAGCCACAATGAGTTTGAAGGCCAAATGCAGACATAGTAAGTGCATTCTTGACTTCATTTGAATTCAGCCCCAGATGTCCAATAAAGAAAAATCCTGAAAATTATTTCCAAGGTACAAAAATACTCTATTTATAAGTGGGGAAAGGGGAATAAATTCTTGTAAAGACAGACTTCCAAAGGTTTTCATTTGATCAGCATAAACAATATAGGCAGACTTTTTTCCTGTATACATGGATTTAAACTCTCACTGGCAGAAGGAACTTGCTTTTACATTTCCCCATTAGATCACTTGGGCTTTGGTTCACCTAATTCTGGTGGTTTGGTGTCGTTCATCACTTGTTCACCAATACTGGCAAGCCCTGCTGCTGGATGAATCCCTGCTTGACAGATTCCTGAGCTCAGCATGGGGGGCGGGGGGAGGGCGGTCCCATAGCTGGTGAAAGGGGTTAGTGGGCAAGGCTAGTAACCTGCCAAAGATGCAACATGAATATAATGGGACTTTCTCTTTAAAATAATCACCATGGTTTATTCAGTCATTTAAAACAAAATATTAAGTTTTCCTTTTGATATGTCTGCCAATACAGTCCAAAAATGCCTGGCTTCCTGTCCATTACCTCCTGCTACAGTCATGGCAGTAGGAGACACACTAGCCTTCAGGAGGTACTACAATTAGTGACCGGACATCCTGTTTTTAAAGGAATGATCCTGTATTTAAGGCCTTCTGGTGACAGCCCAACTTTTTCATAAGAGGAGGCAAAATTTTCTCATGCTTTCTCTTTCCATCACTTGTTCACCAACACTGGCAAGTCCTGCTGCTGGATGGATCCCTGCTTGACAGATTCCTGAGCCCAGCATGTGAAGTGGGGGGTCCCATAGCTGATGAAAGGGGTCAGTGTGCAAGGCTGGTAACCAGCCAAAGATGCAACATTCAGGGTCAGTTGCTTTCCCTGCTGGTCTGTCAGTTAGTTCCTACTGTGTTCAGGCTCCAGACCAGCAGGGTCCCACCCCATCCTGTTTACATCTGGTGATGGCTGTCACTGCAGACTGTGGTGAATGCTGGAGTATAGGCAGGTACCAGGTCAGCTCTTTACACTCATCCCTCGCTACACAAGCATAATTGGTTCTCAACTTTCTGCTTATGGGCAAAAACTTGCAAGAGGGACACTAAATTACCATTAAAATACATGTAAAAGTCTCTGATTGGTTCCTAGTGCTCGGCAAAGGAGTGGCAGCATGTGGTGCTGCTTTTGATAGGTAAGTGACCCTTGGGGTGAGGGGTGAGGTTAAAAGCTGGGGGCAGTTTGGGACCATGAGTGGGAGAGAGGGTTAAAATCTGGTGGTGGGTTGGGTCCGTGAGGTGAGGTGGGAGGGCGGAATTCAGGCTGCTGTAGTTTGGGTCCCTGGGGAAGATGAGGGGATTAAGGCTGCTGCAGGTTGGGTGTGTGTGGGGAGTCAGGCTGCGGTGGGTTAGGTCTGCAGGGCTTGCGTGGCGGGGGAGGGTCAGGCTTCCAGCGGTTGCAGCTGCAGGGCATCAGGCTGCCATGTGTTAGGTCTGGAGGGCTGGCAGGGAGTAAGGTTGCCATGTGTTGTTGCCGCGGGTTGGGGCCTGGGGCCACGGGGGCGGGGGGCAGGTCTGACTGTCACAGGTTTATGCCGTGGGCTGGCAGAGCGGGTTGGCTGCCATGGGTTTGTGCCACGGGGCTGGCTGGGGGTGGAGGCTGGCTGCTGCAGGTTTGTGCTGCAGGGCCAGCAGGGGGTTTAGCTGCACGGGTTTGTGCCACAGGGCTGGAGTGAGGTTTGGCTGCCACGGGTTTGTGCCACGGGGCCGGCAGCGGGGTCTGGCTGATGCAAGCTGGGGATGTGGGTCAGGCTGCCGCAGAGCCAGCATGGGGTTAAGCCTGCTTGGGTTGGACCTGCAGACCGGCAGGGGAGTCAGACTAAGGCAGAGCTGCGGGGAGGGGGTTAGGCTCGTATTAGCAAGAGAGTTCACTTGTCTAGTGAATTAAGGTTAGTAAATGTGTCCCTCATTTAAGCAAGTACTCGTAAGTAAAGCACTCATTTAAGGAGGGATGAGTGTGTACATACTCCCCCTCTTGCTTGTCATCTCTCTGCTTTACCCCTTCAGACGCACCCCAGACCTATTGTTACTCCACTTCTTGCCCAGCAGGACACATTGTGTGTGCTGAACCAGCCTCTGTCCAAGTGCTCATTTTACTAGCAGCCTGGTCCTTCCTTCCCCAATTGCTTCTGGCTGGGATGGCACCCTGGGAAGCCCAAGACCCTATAGTCCACCCAAGCCCTGCATGTGCCAAAGCCACACAGAGAGAAATGGTGCTGGGAAGCCTCTCTGCCCCTCAGCTGGGCTCTGGAGCAGTGAGGGGAAGCAATTTTCACCTTGCTCCAACTTCAAGCCATCAGGCTCCACAACAGTCCCCCTTGCCGGGGCTTAGCACTTTCTTTGTCTAACCTATGCTATCCTGGGTCCTACGCCCAAGGATCACGGGGCTGCTCCATCACTTAGGCACTACCCCTATTGATCCACATCTGCGGCCAGGCTCCATGGCCACTGAAACCCCTGCAGTTAAGTTTCATAGTCCCTGGTGCAAAATGCATCACATGATTTAACCCTTTCCCGCCCACATTGTAGCCAAGGGGAAAGGAAGCACCTGGGTTCTACTGGTGGCCAGCAGCAACCTGCAGGTGTTAGCAGCCATTTGACAATATCCAGGCAAGAAGGGATGAGCTCTCTGAAGACATGGACTGGGTCATCTCTTCCCTCCAACCTCCCCTGCAGCTGGAAGCAACTCCTGTCCCCTTCCCTTTCACAATGTGTTGAAAGGCTGCTACCATCCATGGTCTAGTGTGAACTCTGGCAGAAATCTGGGTTAAGGGAGATTAGACCCACTCCCTCCTCCCCAATATAACATAACTATACAGAGATACACCTACCTCATACAACTGAAAGGGTCTTCAATTCCAGCTCCATGTAGGACCTATCAACGTCCCTGCCAACTTTATCTTTTCTTAAACTACTTGTCCCAGACACTTAAGTAGCCACCTCAAGAATTGAGCTCACAACCTTGGGTGTAGCAGGCCAACACTCAAACCACCAAGTTAGCCCTCCATGCTTTTTCCTCAGAAAGTCGTGGTGCCAGGTACCATGAGAGGCAGCTCTGTTCCCAAGGGCCCAGCCAACCATGGAGGGCACAGAATGACAGGCAGGGAGCATTGGGTCCATTGGTCACTCCTTCCGAATGAGGGAAGGCTACGTGGGTATCGTCTCTCTGCATGTAAACCCTAAAGCCTTAAAGATAAGAACATAAACAAAAAGACTCCAGCTATGCAGTATTTCTTTTCAACGGAGGCTTAGTCAACTTGATATTAATTTGAACATTTGTACTGCATAGTTCTGACAGATAATCACTGAACTTTCTTGAATACAAGTAATTTAAACAGGTGTCCCATATTCAGCATGGTGAAATATGGACGCCCTAAATACAATGTACTTCCATTTTACAAGCAGGTCGAAGGCACAGCATTTTAATATAAAGTAGGTCTAACAGTAGTGGTCATTTTCAAATTACATCTAAGCTGTTGATTCAAATTTTATAATCTATATTTTTTACAAGATGTTGGGAGATTGTGGCAGGAATCATCTGGATATTTGGTCTGAAACTTTAGTTACTGGACAGAGTACTCCAGCTGCCCTTCTAATTTTGGATCCAATCAGGAAGCAGCAAAGATTTGCAGCAAGAGTTTTGCAGTGATATATAACTGGCTCAATCAATTACAGCTTGCATAGAGAGTATCCTACAATGCTGCATAAGTGACTTCCAAGACTTATTCTTTTCACAACAAGGAGGCGATTTGGTCATCCTCACTGTTCATCAGGATTTTATTTCTCATGTAGCTTTGTCAATGGTACTAAATTATATAAACAATGTTAGTTTATTATGTAGTCTTTAGTCACCTTCAACTTCATACCACAATTGCATTGAGTTTGAGTTAAACCATGCTTACACATGTGAATATATGGTTAGGGTTTTTTGTTTTTTTTTTTTTAGTTCAGTTACTCATATCCTATTTTTGTACAGATGTTAAACATGCTTCAAATGATGAAGGAATTACCTCTGTAGGTCTGAGTTATTTACTGCCCTGCAGGATACCCAGCATGTGGAAAAGGTGATTAAATGTGACACTGTGAGAGTTCATGAATCCACAAAGGAAAATAGAGTCTGAGGGTTCTTGTTATATAAGATATAAAAATAATTCAGTAAGATGACATGGCTTTGTGTATTATTACTTTGAGAAATGCAAACATATGAAAGATACAGATGCTCATCTGTATATAACCACATATTCAACATTCTGTAGCAGAACAGAAAAGCAGTCAAGTAGCACTTTAAAGACTAACAAAATAGTTTATTAGGTGAGCTTTCGTGGGACGGACCCACTTCTTCAGAACACAGCCATATAATAAATTAGCAATGGTGCTGGAAAGCCTCTCTGCCCCTCATTTTGTTAGTCTCTAAAGTGCTACTTGACTGCTTTTTTGTTTTGGTAGTATATAGACTAGCACGGCTCCCTCTCTGTTACTATTCTGCAGCAGAAGTATTCTATAATAAAAGGTCAACAAGGACAATGATGAAGACTACAAAGCATTAGTCTCACAGAAGATCTCAGCAGTTAAAGTGGTGAAGATATTGAAAATGATGGTATACAAGCTGATTAGTGAGGAAACTATAAATCTATAAGTAGAAAATCTTGCTAGCAAATGGATTTAACACAGATTAGCCTGTGTGGAGAACAATAACAGTGTTTTCTGAAATACAGCCATTTTTACTTGAATTACTTGATGATTGAACAGCAATTTTTAAACCAAGACCTGCAAATGTGTGCAATAAGACACTTTTTTTTCTGGAGGAAAAAATTATCAGGATGCTACCCACCTACAAGACAAAAGCAAAGCAAAAGAAGACAGAACTGGCAATTTGTGTATGTTTAATATAATAGAGTACCCCTAATAAAACAACAAATCCTGTGGCACTTTATAGATTAACAGATTTTTTGGAGCACACACTTTCATGTGCAAAGGCTCGCTTCCTCAGATGCATGTAATCATTTGCCCACAAAAGCTTATGCTCCAAAAAATGATTAAGGGTCTGGAGCACGAGACCTATGAGGATAGACTGAGGGATTTGGGCTTGTTTAGTTTACAGAAGAGAAGACTTAGGGGTGATTTAATAGCAGCCTTCAACTTCCTGAAGGGGAGCTCTAAACAGGAGGGTGAGAAACTGTTCTCAGTGGTGTCAGATGGCAGAACAAGGAGTGAAGGTCTGAAGTTGAAGAGGGAGAGGTGTAGGTTAGATATTAGGCATAACTGCTTCACCAGGAGGGTGGTGAAGCATTGGAATGTGTTGACTAGAGAGGTGGCGGATTCTCCATGCCTCGAGGTTTTTACATCCTGGCTTGACAAGGTCCTGGATGGAATGACTTAGTTGGGGGTGATCCTGCTTGAAGCAGGGGGCTGGACTAGATGACCTCCTGAGGTCCCTTCCAGCCCTGTGATTCTGTGAAAAATCTGTTAGTCTATAAGGTACCACAGGACTTTTTGTTGTTTTTGCAGATACAGACTAACAGAGCTACCCCTCTGATATGGAGTATCCCTGTTGATTTTAGATGTATATAATTTGGATTATTTTGGTGGCACAGGGATTGGGTTCCTATTACAATGTTTTGCAATTCCACATCCAAGTAATCTGTTAACTGATTTGGTAAAAATAAAACAACCAAACAGCCCCCTAGACCCTCTAACTTTTTTTTTTAGTCACAGAGAATAAAACCTTTTAAAATTCTTTGACATCCTTCTTGTATTTTCCAACAGAAGAAAAACACATCCCCTGTATCCTTATATAGGGAAATATAACATTTCCTGTGTTTACGCTTCATCTGCCTCCAGTGTCCCTTTAGCACTGCTCAAGATTCTTCCAAAACCTCTCTAAAGCAAATATTGATAACCCAATTTGCCTACATGCTTTCTGCAGGCAGAAAGATCAGTGCAAGGCTAAACTCCAAAATACTTGAATTCATTAATAGAGTTGCAGGTTTTGTTGTGTAGGGTTTGAGAGTTATTTTCTTTTAAATGTCATCTTCTGGTATTGTATTGAAAATTGATGAAGAGTAAAGTTTCCCTCTAAGGTGCTGCCCTTTTCTGTCTAACAAGATGACATTCCAATTACTAATGCAATATGTATATTTGACCACAAAAGGATATTTTGCAGCGTTGGACAAGCACACTTAAATCTGTGTTCTTTTGTGGGACATATTATAGAGACATTACAATGTTACCTGGGACATCCATTTTTAAAATGGGCAATAATACTATCCAGAATGAGTGAAATGCAAACAAGCGTAAAGGCGGGGCATGGGAAGCACCGACAATTGCTGGCAGAGTAACTTCTTAGTTTAGAAAGTCTCTAGCACTCACCAAACATGGAAGGATTTCTACAGCAGCCTCACAAAAGCCAGCACGTAGGTGAGGCTAGGAAGGGAGGGGAGATCAATATCTAGAAATCCTACCCAGTGGGACAGATGTTTAAGATCACTTTTAGCTTCTAGTAGACTCAAAGGAGATGGGAGATCCATACTGAAGCCTCACAGTTACGGGTTAAAGGTGTGTTTTGCCACCCCAATACTCCCCTCCTCCAGCCAGCACACACTCACTTTAACCACAAAGCCCAATTTCTCATGCTTTATGCAGCTAAAGTGAATTTCATGATGACAGCATCTGGTTCTCAAACTTCGTATAATGACTCAACTTACTGTGATAATTTGTCCTTGTTTCACAGGACTTCATACTCCTCAATGAAGCCTTCTATTCAGAAGGCATAAACATAAACTGTCACAGTGGATTTCAATCAACTGCAGTACAAGTATTTGTTTAATTTACATTCACCATTGCCCAGTTATTAAGGAACAGTATATTCCAAAATACTTAAACAGGCCTGATTTTCTATTGACCAGGGAGCATTAGAACACATACCCAAAGTCCTTTATTTTGATTTATTATGCTCTAACTAAATAGCAAATTGAATTCTAAATATTGAAGCTATCTTTGTTAAAATACTATAAAACTTTTCATGTTATCTTTGTTACAATACTATAAAACTATTTATTTTCATTCGCAACCCAATTATTCTCATCTGTGATACAGTGCAAATGGAAGATTTTCTTAAAATTTGTTATGTTTGGAGAAAAAAAAAGAGCATTCCTGGGACAGACATTGTAAATTTCAGCAAAACATGTCTTTACAAGAGTATAACTTAAGTACTACAGTTTCCAGCTAAACACCTCTTTATATGAGTTTATAGCTCAACTGTCAGAAATAATGAGTTTTGGCTCATGACAGCTGAACTATAAACTCATAAAGAAGAGACAGTTATAATGAGAATGTTAATATGAAGGATACTAGCAGGAGAAAGCTTCAACAATATTAAAAATGGACATGTATGTCCCATTCACTGGCAACTAACCCTTAATGGAAAATTCCTAAAAGATTTATCCCAAATGATGTCTTTATAATTTTGCCCACTTGCCTTGATTTTAAATAATCTAACTTCGTGGCAATACATCAAAGGTTAGAAATCCACCATTCAGTACCACCAATACATTTGAAGCATAATGCCCTCTCAACAAGCACTTACTTCATTAAAACAATGGATAAGAGAGACAAATAATGGAGAAAATGGGCAAGATATGATTGACCTCATGTTTTCAGTTTGTTTCTAAAACCTCCTAAATTTTGTGAGAATCACACATTAAAATTAGACTAAATCTACAAAATGAAAACATTAGCAGATTATGATAGCAAATGTTGGGACACAAGGCACAAGTGCTTCAACACAAGACAGTAAGATATTGTAAATTTAATGCTCCTTATTTGTCACCATTAAAGTCAAGCTATAAAATTAAAACCTTCAAAGGATTTGTTAGCTTCCATCCACAAGAAAGTAAGTGCTAAAGTTTTTCAAAGCAACCTACACATTTGTATTTCTTTTTGGTGGTTATGACCTGGAAAATCCAGTTATTCTGTTTTGCAGTTCATTTAATTAAATGTAAATAAGGTTTATTTTCTTAAAATTAACATTCTGAAGATTGTGCATTGACTTATGTATATCTGTTTATGTTAATCAGAACTGACTGTATTTTACATAGCTCTGTATAGAACATCATAATTACATTTCATGAATGTAATGCGGGGCTACTACACTAACTATTAACAGCATAATTTAGTCCTTGAGCACTAATAGTATGAGCATTATTATCTGGCACTCCGGGAATGGGGGGTGCTGGATAATCAAATTTGCCAGTTATTGGAATGGGGCCACTGGCCCTGCTCCTCTGGCCCTGCTGCCACCAGTCCCTAAGTTACATACTGATTCTTGCATAGAAGTCTCCTTGAAAAGAATAGCACTTTTGCATTTTAACATAGCAGAATAAATCTCTAATTGTGGAAAATTAAATGACAACCACAGTAATATAAATGGCTGACAAATACAGTTTCAGACTAGAGATTATGAATGCTGTATTAAAGAAAAAGAACAAGAAGTCCTTTGACACCTTATAGACTAACAGATATTTTGGAGCATAAAGTTTAGTGGGCAAAGACCTGCTTCGTCTTTGCCCATGAAAGGTTATGGTCCAAAATATCTGTTAGTTTGTCTATAAGGTGCCACAGGACTTCCTGCTGTATTTGAAGATACAGACTAAGTCAGTTACCCCTGTGATACGTATTAAAGAAGATAATACTAAGAGGAAATGTGGATTAATTTAAGGGGATTAACTTCATTCTAACTATTACATTATTCAGGACATGAAATGATAATGGAACAACACACACAGAACCCAGATAAACAATAAAATGGTGAACAGATAAACAACAGGCAATAAAAATTAACCTTAAATGTCAATCAGATAATAGAATTTGACATTTATCAGCTACCACAGTCTTACTAAAAGAAAACAAGATCAAGACCTAAATGAAGGGTAAATATAGAATCTATTTCTACCATGCAGTTCAGCAATGGCAAGGCCTTCACATGGGATGCATATTTTTTTCCAGTGTACTTATGCAACTCTCATTACACTTATTCTGGGTCTACACATGCATCTACCTTTCAAAAGGGGCGTGTTAATGAGCAGGTTTGAAAGATGAATATGCAGCACCTCATTAGCATAAAGGCGGCCACGGCGACTCGAAAGTGTGGCTTTTCAAATGGTAAGCCACCTATGGACACGGGACCATCCGAAAGGACCCCCCCCAGTTTTCAAAAGCCCTTCTTCCTATCTGGTGATCGGAAGAAGGGCTTTTGAAAACTGGGGGGAGGTCCTTTTGTACGGTCCCGACTCCATGGGTGGTGTGCGATTCAAAAAGCCGCACTTTCAAATCTCCACGGCCACCATTATGCTAATGAGACGCTGCATATTCATAGCAGCACCTCGTTAGCATCTTTCGAACCCGGTCATTAACATGCCCCTTTCGAAAGGAAGTGGCATGTGCAGACACAAGGTTACAGATTTAGGATACTACATGACCCTGAGTAATTAACTAAAGCGTATTCTGAAATACAGGTTGTGCAAAGAAAGACTGCAAGATATGATGAGTGGACCTACATATAATCCTTGGATAAGGCCGAAAAATGGAGGGCTTTTTTCCTGCCTGAACACAGCGGAACTGCATTCCCGCACCATTTTTCCCCAGCCAGGGATCCCACAGATGGTGCTTCACACCCTCGCCAGCTCCCAGGTGTGAGGCTGCGGGGTCTTCCTCGTCCCCTGGCTAGCATTCTTGTGGTTGAGGCTGCCGGCTGGGCTCCATGCCCCAGACAGATCCCAGCTGTGGGAATGTGGGATCCCTCCCAAGCCCTAGCCAGGGTTCCCACAGTTGAGGCTGTCGGCAGGGCTCTCCATCCAAGCTGGCTCCCAGCAATGGGAATGTGGGGTACTCTCTGCCTCCCAGTTGGGGTTCCTGTGGCTGAGGCTGCCAGCTAGAGATCCAAGCACCAGCCTGCTCCCAGCCATGGGACAGTGGGGCCCCCTGCCACTGGGGATCCCAGGGCTGAGGCTGCCGGAAGGACATGATTTCCAGCACCTTTTTTTGCAAGGAAAAAGAGCACTAGAAAAATGTACAACTCAACTCAGGCCCAAATCACATCCAACCCACAATAATTCATGGCCACAGTCCCACTCAGCTTTTTGCCACCTTGGACTCCTCAAGCTCACTTCAGCCCACTTCTCTCTCTGCACATGATTGTGTTGATTTATTCCTTAAAAAAACAGACAAAACCTGACCTGACTTTTCTCCCCCCTCATGGCTTGCCTCCCTTATCTCCCTTGTTCTCCAACAATTCTCTTCTCCTTTACAACAGATGCAGAAGTTCTTATCTTCACTCCAACGTTAAACCTTCCACTTGCCTCAGTGACACCATGGGAGTGTCACATCAGAGCTAATTCAATCAGGGTGTATGTGCATAAGAAGGTGAGAATACTTAAAGGAGAAAATTACTTATTGTAATGTAAGAGCCATTCCCAGTCCCTATTCAGACTCATTCTGACGGTGCCATATGTATCCCATCTCAGACGTTTCATGCTGCAGTTTGCTTTTGAACATTTTTGCTTGAGCATGGCAACTTTGAAATCTGTACCTGTGTGTCCAGGGAGGTCAAAATGCTCTCCCACTCTGTTTTATTTATTTATTTATTTAACATCACCATTCTTGATGTCAGATTTGTGTCAATTTATTCTGCTGCATAGAGACAGTCCAATCTGTCCAATGTAAATGGCAGGAGGGCATTGCTGGCATATATCACAGCTGATGCACAGATGAACAAGCCTTGAGGGATGATATGGTTAGATCTTATGATGGCATCATTAGCATACATGTGTGGACAGAGTTGGCAATGGGTTTGTTGCAGGGACTGGCTCCTAGCTTAGTGTTTCTGTTGTGGGGTGTGTAGTTGATGGTGAGGAGTCTTAGCTTAAAAACAAAAAAAAACCCAACAACTAAGTACTTGTAACTCCATTATCCACATGCAGAAGATCATCATCACAATTTTTAAGGTTCTTATCAGAGATATTAATTCAAAAGTCCAAATTCTTATGTTCACTTATTACTCCTTTTCTAGTTATCTAAGTCAGAGTTAAGTCTGATGCCCTGATTTACTTTTTAGTTAATGAGAAATAAACATAAATTGTCCTAAGAATGGCCATACTGGGTCAGAACAAGGGTCCAACTAGCCCAGTATCCTGTCTTCCAAGCGTGGCCAACGGCAGGGGCCCTAGAGGGAATGAACCTAAGAGGTGATCATCAAGTGATCCATACCCTCTTACCCATTAAGAGTTTCTGGCAAACAGAGGATAAGTACACCACATCTGCCCATCCTGTCCCCATACAGATGCTTATATCAATACTTTTATGTAACTAAAACTTGAAGAAAATATGGCTTGTAACTGTTATATACAGTAAAATCAAACATCTCTGAAGTACGTATATGTATATTCATAACCCATTTCCCAAAAAGCATAAGGGATCTGTTACAATAACTTTTGATATTTTTTTTAAAAAAACTGTTACTTATATAATTTTTCTGTTATTTATACCATTCTGTTACAATTTATTGTAATTCTTCTGTATTTTTAACTGAATACTTGACAACTACCAAAGTAGTATAGTTGAAACAGTTTCTGATAAACTACAGTGGATTTTCATATATCTAATAAAAACAGCTTAATTAAAATTAACTTTGTTCATCTTACTGAGATTGTTTAAAAAGTGATGATTTGCAGCTTCTGTGGTATCACAGAAAACATCCAAAACTCCAGCTAGAAATCAGAAAACTAGTCAGATTGCAACAGATTTTCACCATCAAAAACTGTGAAGAAACAAAGCAAGCAGTCCTGTAGCACCTTAAAGACTAACACTTTAATTTATTAGGTAATGAGCTTTTGTGGGTAAGATCCACTTCTTCAAGTTGGGTCTTACCCATGAAAGCCCATTACCTAATAAATTAAAGTGTTAGTCTTTAAGGTGTTACAGGACTGCTTGCTTTGTTTTGTGAAGCTACAGACTAACATGCCTACTCCTTTGAGACTGTGAAGAAATAGTAATTGCTGAAACAGGCAGCATCCTGATGAAAGAAACAATGTTCATAGTATCAATACATAAATTTATTTCAACACATTTGAGGAGCACTATCACCTTCTGTAATATCAGAAATGGCAAAACAGCAAAGGGTTAAAGGTAGAGAAAGGGGAAAACAGCACTTTTCATTGACATCAGTACCCAAATCAAGGACAAAGACTTATCTACACTGCCAGTTAGTGAGCCAATTGAAATTATAATGCAATATCTTGCCGTTAAAAATTTGACATACTCTGGTTTCAAAGTCAGACACGCAGTAAAAATATTAAAGTTTATCAAAACTTATAATAAGAATGCTAAACAGCTGGAATAAAACCAGCTTCCAGCCCTGAAAGTGTAATAAATTAAAAGGTAGAAATTTTTTCTTTCTGGAGAAAGATTAAAATAGTTTTGCAGTTTATGTAATTAATTAAGGGCCTGTAATCTGAAAGGATTTTAATTTAATCTGCCAAAAGCTGTTTGAAAAAAAAAATCCCATTGACTTCAATGGAAGTTGGACTGGACACTAAATCAGGATTTTCTAATAAAAGAACGTCTTTGATAAATAAATGATGTGAGGACACAACTGGTAATAAATTATACCTACCACACATGCAGCATTCACTGACTATGAGAAGTAGTTCAATTTACAGGAAACAAATTACCGCTATCAAGAGCTCTGCAATGCCAAGATGATTACATTCAACAAAAATAGGAAATTTACATGAAAATAAGATCTCCAATATCTATAAAACAGTACGTAAAATAATGATACTGATGTGGCTATCTATTGTCTTCCGCTCTGTATGTGCACCCTTGTTTTTCATTGAATGCCATGTCAGAACTGCTTAAATTTGCATGTATGATCATGTCACCCTCTAATATCTGCAGCATATAAAGGTATAAACTGCCAGTGAAGACTATTTTATGGATTATTATGTCACCACATTAACTTTATTAGGTACTTCCTATGTAGCATATTATTAGAATATCCCATTGTTCTAATACTCTGATAAACTGGATAAAAAAGAAATCACAGAAGTGAAGATAGCAAATATATTTATTTTCACACTTCTTTCAGTTAAGTTTAAAATGATGTTCTACAGTTTTTAACCACAAAGAAACAAGAAGTCTCAGGATTCTTTCCCTCCTCCCCAACTCTTCTTTGAAAGTAATTCTTACTGCCCTGTAAACAACACACCTATTTGAGGTTATCTTTCATGTAGAAAGCCAGATCCGGAACTCTGTTGATCTTTATGAGGCTTTCTAAGTGAAAGTTAAACTTCAAACAGACCCAGCATCCTCCAAATCGCTGAGGAATATAGGGCCTTTGCTTGAAGTTCTTAGGCAAGTACAATCCTATCAATCCAATACTACATCTGTCTTATTTTATGTATCCACTCAAATACATGTCTAGGAATGGTGAGCAAAGCAATGTATGTATGGTGGCCTAGTGGAATGAAATTGCTTGGTCATTAAATAAATCTGAGTTCAGAATCAGACTGCAGTCCCACCAGGCCAAACAGGGGACACAAACAGGACTCACTACGTATGAACTCCCCAAAGGTTTTTTGTGGAAAAAATGCGTATATACTGTGAATATGCTTTTAACCATTCTTTTTAGATCTCATTATTTTCTTGACTTATACTATCATCCAGATCACTTAACATGTGCACAGGTCAATAGCAGATAGGCATGAAAAATAAGACAACTTCGTCATTTCTCAAAAATCGAGTCAGAGCTGTAGTACGAACACCACCTGCTTGTTTTAACTCTATTTTATTAAATGTATGGACATTATTTTTCTTCCCATCTGCCAGTAGATGCACATCCGATTCATGACACAGAAATACTGGACAAAGTTTCATCTTTTATTTGCATTGTATTATACAAGCAATGCATGTTCCTAATTCCACCTAACCCCCAGACTGTCTGCCCACTGATGTCCAGAAAATATAAAAACAAGCTAGTAAAATCACCAAGTGTTTGTTTTGTGTTAATTATTTTTCTGAGCCTATTTCTTTAAAGAATATTTCTAGAACCAAATCTTTCTGAAAATTACAAGCAAAGATCCAAACAAATACAGCTGTCTTTATACTACCCATAATTGCTTACCAGAGTGAAATGCACCACCACCACCAGCAACATACATCTGTTTTCCAAAGTTGTCCCTATAACTATAATTTAATTTTGCTAAATGAGATAACATCCTTATTTGGATGTTTATATTTGCTTTGCTAAAACAAAGCAGAAGCCATAGTATGCCATCAAAAATTTGCAGTAGGTTGGGCACTTATGACAAACTTGGAAATATCCAAAACTCCTGGATCAAAACCAAGCAGCCAATTCATTGAATAGTTCAAACCACATTCCAAAAGTATGGCTAAATTCTGTCCTCATTTGCTCTGGTACACCTCTGATTGAAGTGAATTGGAACTTCATCAGTGTAAATGAGGAAGAATTTGGCTGCTAGAAAGTCAGTCCTCAGAGCTTAAAAGTGATCCAGTCCATCAGTATTTTACACTGGGGTAACAATGAGACTACAGTAAATGCAATACATGACAACTTGAGAGCTAATGAGTAGCTGTTCTACGTCTACAGTGAATGATCAAAAAACAATGGTGATTCTGAATTTGTGAGCTATTCATGCATTAATGCACGCGCGCACGCGCGCACACACCCACACACATTAGCTGTGTCTACACGTGCACGCTACTTCGAAGTAGCGGCACTAACTTCGAAATAGCGCCCGTCACGGCTACACACACCAGGCGCTATTTCGAAGTTAAATTCGACGTTAGGCGGCGAGACGTCAAAGTCGCTAACCCCATGAGGGGATAGGAATAGCGCCCTACTTCGACGTTCAACGTTGAAGTAGGGACCGTGTAGTCGTTGCGCGTCCCGCAACTTCGAAATAGTGGGGTCCGCCATGGTGGCCATCAGCTGAGGGGTTGAGAGACGCTCTCTCTCCAGCCCCTGCGGGGCTCTATGGTCACCGTGGGCAGTAGCCCTTAGCCCAGGGCTTCTGGCTGCTGCTGCGGCAGCTGGGGATCCATGCTGCAGGCACAGGGTCTGCAACCAGTTGTCGGCTCTGTGTATCTTGTGTTGTTTAGTGCAACTGTGTCTGGGAGGGGCCCTTTAAGGGAGCGGCTTGCTGTTGAGTCCGCCCTGTGACCCTGTCTGCAGCTGTGCCTGGCACCCTTATTTCGATGTGTGCTACTTTGGCGTGTAGACGTTCCCTCGCAGCGCCTATTTCGATGTGGTGCCGCGCAACATCGAAGTTGAACATCGACGTTGCCAGCCCTGGAGGACGTGTAGACATTATTCATCGAAATAGCCTATTTTGATGTTGCTACATCGAAATAAGCTATTTCAATGTTGGCTTCACTTGTAGACGTAGCCAGAGTGTGTCAGGTGACATTGGTCTATTACAAACATACCTAATAGAAATCCAAGGAAAATGAAACATAATAGTCTACATCCTGCTTGCCCCTGGTTAGTGAACAATTGAATTTGCAAGCCCTGGGTCAGCTGAGAGATAACCTGTATTGCGTTCAGACTAAATTGTATTATATCACATATTTAGAGATGTGCACTGCCCTAGTTCACTGAGCATGACTTCCTCTCACAACAAGAAAAACTGAGTTCTTGGAATAAGGTATAGAGCCATTGCATATTAATTTGCTAAATATTTCAGAGATCTATACAGACAACCATCTCTCTCACTTAGTGTTGCTGTTTTTGTTCTTTAATGAAAGACTTTTTGTGTTGCACAAAACATGTAAGAAGCTTCAACAGAAGTAAAAAGGAGAAACTATAGAAAAGGTTTATATTCAGAGTTTTATAAAATGGCTGTCTGTCATTTTCAAGTAAACAGCTTCATTAATTGAAATAAGTGAATATGGAGAGGACTTATGGACTAAAATAACCTTGTAAATTAAACACTCCATCTAAGTTTTGAGGGCCTGAGAGGATCAGATTTCTTGACTATAAAAGAATTCTGGGTAGTATATATTATATTCTGAATTTGCTTTGACTCTTCAGTTGGTCAGATTTTAAGCAAGTTATATGAAATAGTGACTGCAAGGACAATCCTGTGAGTCTGGATAATTTCATGAGTATTGCTGGAAATGCTCATATCACAACAGCAAAAGGACAACAGAAAGTGGCAACATCCCTGATTAAAATGGTTGTTGATTCCAAGGCTAACAATATACTGTTATTAAACAAGATAAACAGTCTGACAACATCAACTGTATTTAGTTCCCATATTTAGAGCTTTTGGAAGAAAACAGTGTATTCTTCCATTACAATCATAACCAAAGACTTTCTGGCTGGGTCTACACTTGAGTCCAACTTCAAAGGGGGCATGTTAATCAGGGTGATGAGAGATTACAAATGAAGTGCTGCGGTGAATATGCAGGACTTCCTTAGGTTAATTCTCCTACTCAGCAACTTTGAAGTGTCAAGCTTCAAACTGCTGGCATGTGTGTAGCCATGGGCACTTAGAAGTGCCTTTACTCCCCAAAATTTTGAGGAGTAAGGGCACTTCGAAGTGCCCGCAGCTACATGCATGCTGGTACTTCAAAGTTTAACACTTATTCACCACAGCACTTGATTAGTAATCTTCAATCACCCCGATTAACATGCCCCCCTTTGAAATTGGGAGGAAGCGTAGACAAGCCCTCTGAAAAAGAGCGGGCCACATGTTGTAAATGCTGAACTCGGTCATTTTGGAAAAAATAAAGGGGACAGGAAAATGACAGTCAATTTTGCATCACAAGAACATCCTGTAACTGCTCAAATAAAAATAGCCAAAATTATTTTCTTTTCCCTATCATGGTGAACGTTTCATAAATGTACATGTTCTCATTTGGCTAAGGGAGTCCATTCAATTTGATTTGTTTTTTCTTCCAAAGACCATGCTGAGATTCAGGAGACTTTATATACCTGCTATTACACAACAATGTAAAACCGTATGATCTTGTGTATTTTATTCCTTAAACACCTGTTTCAACATGGTTTTTTTTTTGGGCAGGGGGACTATGTAATGGAAGGAGACTTCAATTGGATTGACATGGGAGGTCTCATGTTACTAGTACTAAAATATCATTGACATTTCTAAACACTAATGATGACAATTTCTTAACTCAAAAAAGTGTTGCTGCAAACACAGAGGAGTTTTGTACTAGATAAAGGGTGCGTCTACACTAGCTCCCTTCTTCCAAGGGGGCATGCTAAGCAGGCAGGGTCGGAGGAGGCTAATGAGGTGCTGTGATGCATATGCAGCACCTCATTAGAATAATGGTCGCCGTGGTAACTCCAAAGCACTGACAGGCAGTGTAGCTGTGAGCTCTTCGAAGTACATGCTGAACTTCAAAGTTTCTTTACTCCCAAAAAGTTTTGAGAATAAAGTAACTTTGAAGTTGGGCACATACTTCGAAGAGCCCATGACTGCACTGTGGGTGAATGTACACTAGCCCCCTCCTTCTAAGGGGTCATGCTAAGCAGGCAGATCAGAGGAGGCTAATGAGGTCTTGGGAGTAAGGGAACTTAGAAGTTCAGGCAGTGCCCGCAGCTACACTGCCTGTCAGTGCTTCGAAATTGCCAGCTTTGAAGTTCCCACGCCAGCCATTATGCTAATGAGGTGTTGCACGTGCATCGCAGCACCTCATTAGCCTCCTCTGACCTTCCTGCTTAGCATGCCCCATTCCAAAAAGGAGGCTACTGTAGGCGAACCCAAAAGGAGCTGATCACAAAACTAAAAGTTATTGGCAGCTTACACAGAAGAGATCATGATACGATCACACTTACAGTGTGTGAAAAACAAAGTCCAGATCAGCAATACACACACACGCATGCACACACACACACACACACTTGCTGCTTTTCTAGGGTCAATTTCACACAGCTGGAAACAATTACAAGCGAAATGAGGAAGAACATAATCAGAAAAATACAAATGATAATTTAAGAATAATTTGGCACATTCCCCAAAAGTCACAATCTCAAAACTGAGGAACAAGGTTACGATGATTAAAAAATCAACCTGGATTAGAGGTGAAGAAAAATAAATAAATAAATAGAACAACTAATGGAAAAAAGGGGGATGTTAATAGTAATTAACATACAGCAAAAGTTAGGAATTGTGGAAAACTGATAAGAGAAATTTGTGCCCTGCAGAACTGAGGAAAATAAGGAGGTTTTGAAATATATTAGAAACAAAGAGAAGCATGAGAATGGTATTGGTCTATTATTAGATGGAAATGGTGGAATTATCCATAATGCTGTAGACAACACAGAGGTATTCAATAACTATTTCTGTTCTGTAATTAAAAAAAAAACATGGTCCATACTCATTACATAGTGATAACACTTTTTGCATTCCACTAGTTCAACAGTTGGTAATAAAGCTAGACATTTTAAAATCAATAACTTCAGATCACTTCTATCCACAAGTTTTAAAAGAGCTAGCTGATGAGCTTGCTGGACCATTAATGTTGGTTTTCAATGAACATTAGCCTATAAACAGGTGAACATGATGTGTGATGCTGTGGACGAAAGAGCTAATAAGATCCTGGCATGCATAAACAAGGGAAACCTGACTAGGAATAAAAAAGGAATAAAAAAGGTATACTTGCACACTTGGCATGGGTGCTTCCATTGCTGAAATACTGTGTCTGGTTTTGTGTCCACAGTTCAAGAAGCATGGTGATAAATTGGAGAGGGTGAAGAGAAGAGTCACAAAAAACAATTAAAGGATTGGGAAACATGCCTCGTAGGGACATTAATGTGTTTAACTTAATAAGGAGAAGGTTAAGGGGTGACAATTACAGTTTATAAGTACCTACATAACTAAGAATTATTGTATAGTGGACTGTCCAATCCATCAGCGAAAGGTTTAATAGATTTCAATGGCCCAAAGTTGAAGCTAGATAAACTGAGACTGAAATAAGGCATACATATCTAACAGTGAGAAATTAATCATTGGAAGAATTTACCCAGGCTCATTGGGGATTCTCCATGACTGACCATGTTAAAATCAAGACCTGCCCTATAAATTATTTTGGAGACATTCTGTGACCTGAGTTATATACATAATCAGACTGGATGAATCATTATGATCCCGTTTCCTCAGACCTTATGCATCTATTGGCCCAAGACCACATTCTTGAAAGGATGCTTAGTCATAAGTAATTTAAGATCAGTGAAGGCATTCTTCCGATGAGTCACATTATACCACACTCTGAAGCTATGGAACAATCCATTTAGGGGGGCATTGGGGGATTTCTAGGATACAAATATTCCAGAAATACAGAATATAAAAGGCACCATTCCAGTACCTATCTTCAGTTTCTCTCCAGCCCAAAGCTTCATGCAATGAACTCTGAAGAAAAAAGAAAAGCCCATGTGGATTAGTGATGCTAATGTTTAACCTAAATAGCTCAGGCTTACTGGTCATGGTTAACTGGTAGGGGCTGGAGCAGCCCCCTGCCCACATGGGCATAGAGTCGCTTCAGCACTGTGGGGCCCCCGCAGGCAGATGTGCTCCAGTTTGGCTGGAGCAGTCCCTGTTTTCAACAGCTGGGAAGGTTGCTCCATCCTAGCTGGGCTGGTGGTGGCTCCCCTGCTGCAGACAGGGGCTGTTCTGCTGGACTGGAGTGTCCCTGCCCACGGGGCTCCTGGAACCGCTGTGCACAAGGGCTACTCCAGCCATGCGTGAACACCCTCCATTGCCACCCTCCATCTGTGGCAGTGCTGTGGGTAAGTGTACTCCAGCCCAGCTGGAGAAGCCCCTGTCTGCATCAGGGGGCCAGACTGGAGCAGCCTCACCAGCCATGCTCCCCGCTTTAATCAGTTAACCAGTTAAGCAATTAAATGAGATTTTACATCTCCAATGTGGATCTGCAGAAGCAGTGCGTTTAGAAAACTCCAAACTAGTAAGTTTCCTTTCCTCATCATAATTTACCTCTGTGGAGACCCCTCCACAGGAGACTAATCAGCAGTTTTACAAATCAGAAGGGGAAATAATGAATGTGTAATTAAAATAAGAAATGAAGAAGGACTGTGTTGAACTGAGCATCTGACCTAGTTCCAAAATCAAGTGAATAATGATCAGCAAAGGTGTAAATGAAGTTCTAAGTGGCAACTTGATATAGTTCAATGACAGACACGTTTCTAATAACAACAAAGATTTTGTCACAAACTCTCTCCTTAATCCTTCCAAGTGCTAGTATTGAATGACACTTTAAAAATCACTCCCATTCTCTGTGTAATGCACTTAAGTTAGATCAGCCAGAAGAGTCAATAATTTCTGGGAGCCACTGCTACAAGTGTCAAGGAGGCTTCTATGAGAGAAAAATATATACAGGATATTTTCCTGAGGCACATATTCATCAAACTGGCAAAACTAAAATCCAAGTTCCAAGAGTTTACAGCTTGGCAAAGTGGTGTAATAAATACATTAAGTTGCTTAGGAATCTTGTAATTGAAGAGTGAATTTATTATTAGACCACAGAAGAAAATCTTTCAATTTTAAGGCACATCTTGCTAACAGAATGCTTTCTGGGCTCCAGCAAGAACTTTCGATACTTTCCCGAAAAATGAAATGGGATATTAGAACTTTCAGGATAAAATACTAGATGTCTAAATAAGGAACCGTACCCTCCTTTTGAATTGCGATTTGGCAACAATGGGGTAAAGGCTGTCCGCACAAGCTAGGAGCTCTGAATAACAAAGCTGAGGCATGTGATAATTCAGCTAAAACCTCCTGACTTGTGATTTCTTTCTCAATATTTTGAGGTTTACAGAGTACAGAAGAAAAGCATCAACCCACCCTTTCCTATGACACAGTAGGAACAAATCCAACTCCATGTTATTGCCTGCTCTGGAGCAAAGCTGTTTTTATGTGGTATTATTAAGTATATGTGGTATTATTATTAAGTGTCATGCCCATCTGTGGTTTATCAAAAGAAATAAATGTGCCATGCTATAGCTGCCCTCTTGGACCATTTATATTGATTCCGGCCTATTTGATTGAGAATTGTTTTGCTAACAAAATGTTCATCTCTTCTCAATGGATAGTGGCAAGACCAATCCCACTGATGTTAAAGACAAGGAGTAAGCACTGATGAATGGTAGCACACACTAATGCAATCCTTATATTTCATATTGCACTTGTGTGTGTATATCTTTATTTTACCAGGCATGTTCCATCTGATATATTGTCTTCATATAGTATGGTTTAGTCAGGCAAGATTATTGTGCAAAGCAGTCTAAGGCTATGTCTACACTAGCCCCCAACTTTGAAGGAGTAAAGGGACTTTGAAGGAGCGTGGCACGTCAAAGTACCTGCAGCTGACCCCCGACTACATGCAAGCCAGCACTTCAAAGTTTCACACTTCTAAGTTGCCACAGGGGAGATTTAGCTGAAAGAAATGCTGCATATGCTCCGCAGCTCTTCATTAGTAATCTCCCAACACCTGGATTAGCATGCCCCCTTCAAAGTTCGGGGCTCGTCTAGACACAGACTAAGAGGTGGCATTATTTGATTTGGTCCATTACAGAGAGTTGCTCCCTTACAAATTCTTCATCAGGAAGAGGTCAGCAGAAAAGTATATCTT
The DNA here is from genome assembly GCF_033958435.1 of Carettochelys insculpta. NCBI lineage: Eukaryota > Metazoa > Chordata > Testudines > Carettochelyidae > Carettochelys > Carettochelys insculpta. Next base: position 302,882,664 of record NC_134137.1, on the reverse strand, counting down.
CAAACTACGACTTAAAGCAGATAGCTGTTACCTCCAACAAGTTTAAAAATACTATATGGCTAGGAATCTGATCCTTCTTGGGCTCCCTGGTCAGATGAGTATCTGGTAAGGGTCTACAAAATGACAATGTCAGATATTTAGAACAGGGTCTAACTCTTACCTCTCACCGATTTCACAAGATTAAGTCTACAGGGAAGATATGGCAGAAAATTTATGTGGAAAACTACTACACCACATCTTCCTCATTCTCCCTTTCTTTTCCTTGGCTTCTTGTATATGTTTGCTTGTCTGTAGGCTCCTTAGACCTGTGCTTTTGTGTGTCATACTTCTTAGTCTGAACAATTAAGTAAAACAATACACATTTGTTCGAATTTTGGATTTTATTCTTGTGAAAATTGGTTTTAAGAACATTAACATAATGAATGTGTCTACCTGCTAGAATTCACATTAACAAGGTGTGAAAGTGAAAAAAAGATATTAAACTTCATTATGGTTCTGGGACATAAAGAAAGAGAAAGAAGAACTCTGATTTAAAACTGATTGTGGGATTTTCTTTCCCCCGTCGGGCATTTGTATCTGTTGACAGACAGAAAGGTAATTGACATAGAGGAAAAATAGGTCAGTGACTAATACACTGGAGAAACTATTCAAGAATAGTTCATAATTATGAAAAGATTTTACATAAAATTACTTCTCTCCCTTTCCTCCCAAACACAACTCCACAGAATCTCTTCAAGGTCAGACTCTCCTTATATGAAGTGCAGGTCAAAGGCAATTACTGCAGATGTTTGAAGTTACTTACACTAGGGAGGCACAGCTAGGCACATTCTGCCCCATCTGCAGGCACTGCTTCCACCACTCCCATTGGCCATGGTTCTCGGCCAATGGGTGTGTTGGGGTGGGGCTAGGAGGCAGAGACTGCTTGTGGAGCCTCCTAGCTGCCCCTACACGTAGATGACAGAGGGCAGACTTTCCATCTGCTTCCCAGGAGCCATGCAGCGTGGAGGCTGCCATCCTGTCATCCCAAGGGCAATCTGGTGTCCCAGCAGTGCTGGGCAGCCCCTCTGTGTGGCAGCTGCCCCTGCAGCTAGGGAGACCACTTCAGGAAGGAAGCCCAATCCCCGCCACAGGACAGCCTTACGTGTAGTTTGGGACACCCCGCCCCCTGTGTGGCAGCCACTTCCACATCTAGGGAGCCCCCACAGCCGCGGAGCTTTCCTGCAGGGCAGCAGCCCCATTCTTGGTGTATCAAAGCATGGGACAGCTGGGAGCCATAGCCACCCTCAGCAGTCAAGGAGCCACACCCCCCCTCCAGCAGGGCTGCAGCCCCCACAGGGAAGCCACCACTGGAGCCAGGAAGCATCCCTGCAGGGCAGAATCCCCATTCCCAGCACCTGGTGGCATGAGACAGCCAGTGAGCTGCACTTGCTTGGCAGCCACAGATAGGGAGCCACCCCCTCTAAGGGTGTCCCATATTTGGCCCAGGAAAATATGGTCACCCTAATCAGAACAGAGCAGTTCCCAACAGACCATGGACTTCACTCAAATATTTGTTACGAATTACAAGGCAAGGAACTTCCCCCCAAAAGGTGTGGTGGTACTGGAGAAATCTTAATTCTAAGTCACTTCCTGTTAAAACAACCAGAAAATTAAAGGAAATCACTAGTTAATTCAACCTCAAGATCAACTTATTCACAGCTCTTTCCACCCACACTAACACTTCAACAAACAAAATCCTTAAGTTCCGAACAAACCCTTTTTCAGTTCCAACAAAGAGCCACTCACAACACACACTGCTATTTCCTCAAAATCAGGCAAATTACAACTCCATTAACAGATATATGTAAAGTGGGGATAAGCACCTTTACAGAATTAACAAAACAACACAAATCACTAAAAACTTCTTACATGTCATGGCATTTTTTTAAGATGCTACATATTCCATAACTCAGGAATGTTTGCTACAACACAACTCTTCAACATACAATTTAATTGTATATTAATAGTGAAAAACCAAAGTGTTCCTGAATGTCACTTGTAGCACAATCTTTAAATAACATAATAATCAGTTTAAATGTAACTTTTTTGCTAACTTTTTTCTTTAGTGTGCAGAAGAGCAGGAAATTAATAAATAAAAAATATCAGAATATAAAGGTATGGTTTCTTAATTTTTTCCCCCTCTGCTCTTCCCAATCTCGCTCTTTGCGCTGCTCCACTGCGGACTCACCTCTGCTATTTGGGGCAGAACCAAGGATTGAAAGCAGAGGTCCATAGTCTGGTCACATCATCACTTAAGTCTGTCTCAGCCACTTTCCATCATGCAAGTAGAGAAGGGGCTGAATTATTACACCACCCAGCTGTGGTTACTCCCTCCACCTTGGCCGAAATTGCTCCCTGACTCTGCACATTGAGAGAGGGGTACTGGTCAGAACCTGATTTGTTCTCAGCCCCTAAACAAGCAACGAATGGACAGACAGGTACTGCACCTGAATATCATGAAGTTGAGTCAGATCCTGAGTTGCTGGGCAAAGTGAAGCCAAACGGAGCAATATAAAGCAGCAGCAGCAGCTTTACTAAAAGTCCCTGCCTCTCAATGACTTTGCTAAATCTTTTTTTTTTCATTTTATTCTGCAGTTGTGACCCTGCCTGTGGGCAAGTCAAATAAAATGATCTGGCAGAGTGGATACAGCCTCTGGAGCTCCCTGTTACCTTCTATAAAGCATTTTGTGATTAAATGCTTCAGATGAAAGTAGTGATTCTATATAAAATGGGAATATCATTATTATATTTGTTTTAAACCGAATGCAGAAATATATGTCACAGACAGACTGACACATTTTAAAAATCCCTTTCTTTCTCTTTACAACCAACTCCATGTAAGCTCTTGCTATTCTTTTTTCTAAATTAATTATATATTACTTTCAAAATCTAAATTCTGAAAGGAATACTTTACTCCACAAGAATTCTAACTACATAAAATTGAAAGCATCCACAAGTGCCTTTTCAAATAAAGGTGCTTTCCTGAACAGAGACCACCAGCATGTGCTTAAAATTGAAAATATACTTAAAAGCATTCTTATCATACCTGAAACGTCCTCCAAAAAACAATAAAAAGCAGAAATACTTATCAAATCAGGAAGGCAGGGAGAGAGAATCTGCACACCATTTGTGACATGGATGGCATGATCACTGGCAGCAATTTGTAATTCACACAAAGATTAAACATGTACATGGACAATTACTAAACCAGATATAAATCAAGAATTAAGGAAAGCTCCAATCAGCTTTGTTTTCCATAGATGGTTTATTTTTAGAGTTTGTATGCAGTTTTCTTTTCCTTTCAGTAATCTTTCCCAGGAGTTTTTGAACACAGGTCACACTCCCCAGAATACCTATGCCTAATTACCATACACTACTAAGGCTGTGTCTACACTACCACCTTCCTTCGAAGGAAGGATGTTAATTAGGGTGTTGGGAGTTTACTAATGAAATGCTGCCATGCACTTCATTAAGCAAATTCCCCCCTGCGTCAACTTCCAAGTTTTAAACTTCGAAGTACCGGCACGCGTCTAGCCACAGCTCATCCGCCAGTATTTTGAAGTGCCAGAGCAACTTCCAAGTCCCCTTACTCCATGAAATTTGTCACCGGGGGGGGAATTTGCTTAATGAACTGCATGGCAGCAATTCATTAGTGAACTCCCAACACCCTAATTAACATCCTTTCTTCGAAGGAAGGTGGTAGTGTAGACAAGTCTTAAGAGTTTCCAGAAACAGAAGAAAGAAAAACTCTTTCACCATTAACAATCTTCTCTCTTTGTGTGCTGCCACAATTCTCTCTACCCCATTAACAGTAAGAGTACATCAGCCATGTTTCATTAGCAATACATGTTTCACTATGTTGTGATGGAAACCGGCAGTAACCCTCCACATGCAAAATCTCTGCTGACAACAAACTCAGGCAGGATAAAAGGTTTACCTTGTACAAATCCAAGTAGTTTAAATAAATTCTTCACATGTGGGACTCCAACAATCCTGCAATTTGTCTACTAATTAATTTTAGGTTGTTTTATTTTCTTGTCTGCTTATAGACCACATTAAAAAAAGAAAAACACAACACAAGAAAACCAGAACCTTTGTTCCCGCAATACAGTATTTGCCCGCATCTGGTCTCTGACTCCTGGCTCTTCTCCTCTTCAAGTTCAGTGTCTGCAAGTCTCTGTTTTTAAGTATACACTACTTCACAATGTATTATCAAGATTGCCCATACAGTACTCTTAATAACAGAAGGTGCCAGTAAAATCCTCCCTCCCTCCCCGCAAAATGGCCTGGCATTAATTTATAGTTTGAATAATTATTTCTCAAAGAAAAGCAAACTACATAGTGGTTCAAAAGAGCAAACATCTGCAGACTTACTGTTTGGGTAAGGCTGTATTCTCCACATTCATGGAATGAAACCCATGTTCTGTTAAATCCACATCCATAACAATTTCTTTCATTTGAAATCATACTATTATTAATATTTTCCCACACCCAATTTCCTAAGCCTGGCCTACATATTAATTCACAATTAGCTATAATTTTACTTGTCTACAGCTGGCTTTTGAAAGAATAAATTTCGTAGTCCCTCAGTCATATTTTTTTGTAAGCAGAGAACTCCAACAAAGAGTCCTTTGTTATGCATTAAGCACAATATTACAGCTAATCATATACTTTGTCAGTTGAAGAATAGATATGCAGGGTCATGTGAGATTTTGGTACTACATATAGAACATGGTATAAGTATCCCCATGTAGATGCTTATCCCTGCTCTGTTTCCTTTACTTAACATGCAGATTAGAGCGGTGTGAAGGGCTCACATAGCCCCAGGCCTAGCTGGGGGAGAATTCCTCAGGTGCATGAGTTAAAAGACAACTATAATCTATTTCCTGAGGACATCTTCACCAGCCTACACCACCAGTAAGGTGTACAGCAGGAGTGGGACTGGTCCTAGCCCATGGAGCAGGTCAAAATTATTAAGGCCCAAATGTGTCTTAAACCCACCATAGCCCATTCCTCGCAGAAGCACAACATATAGTCTCGTTCTCAGCTCCCCCATGAATTCTGACAATCACAGAATAATAGAACTGGAAGGAACCTCGAGAGGTCATCAAGTCCTGTCCCCCACACATGTGGCCAGACCAAGCACCAGACCATCCCTGGCAGGTGTTTGTCTCTCCTGCTCATAAAATTTACCAATGATAGATATTTCAAACCTCCCTGGGCAATTTATGTCAGTGCTTAACTAACCTGATAGGAAGTTTTTCCTAATGTCCAGCCTAAACCTCCCTTGCTGCAATTCAAGCCCAATACTCCTTCTCCCACGATCAGAAGTTAAGGAGACTATTTCTTCTCCCTCATTCTTTTAAGAACATTTTAGATATTGGAAAACTGTTATCATAGGACCTCTCAGTCTTCTCTTTTCCAGACTAAACAAAGCCAATTCTTTCAGTCTTTCCTCATATGTCACAGTTTCTAGACCTTTTATCATTTTTGTTGCTCTTCTCTGGAACTTTTTCCAATCTGTCCACATCTTTCCTGAAATGTGGTTCTGAGAACTGGACACAGCATTTCAGCTGAGTTCTAATCAGCACAGAGTAGGAGGGAAGAATTTCTTTGTGTCTTGCTTACAACACTCTTGTTAATGCAGCCCAGAATGATGACTGCTTTTTTGCAACAGTGTCATACTTTTGATTCACATTGAGCTTGTAGTCCACTATGACCTCTAAATCCCTTTCTTCAGTACTCCCTCCTCGACGGTCATTTTCTATTTTGTATGTGTGCAACTGATTGTTCCTTCCTAAGTGGAGTACTTATTGAATTTCATCACGTTTATCTGAGACCATTTCTCCAGTTTGTCCAGATGATTTTGAATCATAATCCTATCCTCTAAAGCACTTGCAAGCTTTCCCAGGTTGGTATTATTCATAAAATTTATAAGCATACCTTCTGTGTAACTATCTAAATTGTTGATGAAGACAATGAACAGAAACAGTCCCAGAATCGATCTCTGTGGAAACCAACTTGTTCCAACAAACATCATTCCAGTATGTATTAGCAGGACAGTTGTAAGTAAGACCTTGTCAACTCACAAGGCCAAGGCCAGACAGGATTTATGGGATTCACTTCAACACAGAGCTGATTAAGGATAATAGTACTTTGTTAATCTTATCTACGCCAAGTTATTGCAAATTATTCACAAGGTACACAGGAATAAAGTACAAGAAAAAAATATATACAAAGAATATATACAGCAAGGTCGCCACATTGGTGAATGCCACATTTGTGAGTGTCACATTTGCAAATTCAATTATTTGTGAGCAGCTGCACTTCACCAGGGCTGCAGGGCCGGGAGTGCCGGCGGCAGCTGCTGCCTCCCCAGGGCTCCAGGTGGGGAGTGCTGGCGGCTACTGCCACTTATCCAGGGCTCCAGGGCCAGAAGTGCAGGCGAATGCTGCCACTTTCCCGGGGCTCCTAGGCCGGGAGCCCCAGGGACTGCTACTGCTTCCCTGGCTCCCTATGGCCCTGCCACTGTTCCCCACCTCCCCCGACCACTGCCCAGAGCTGCCTGGGAGCCCGCCATATTCACAAAATTCAACATTCATGACAGGTCTCAACACTGAACCCTTGCGAATGTTGCGATCCTACTGTACACGCTGTATACAGTACTGTACACTGTATACACACACATATATATCTTGGATCAAAGAAAGCTATTAGGTTGGTTTAACATGATTTGTTCTTTACAAATCCACATTGTTGCCAAATTACCTGTCACACTCTTAGGGACTGTGCTTTAGACACAGTGGTGTAACCACATTTTGAAGGGATTAATGCTAGTAGGCTGACATGACATTTGGTGGTACATAAAGGAGTAGTCACTATATTGCTCCATTTCTTGGGACTTTTGTCTCTCTTCCTCTTTCTGAAGTGAGGCACTAAGGCTGTGCCCAGATTGCAGCCTTCTGCCAATATCCTGGTCTTCCCTCTTTCATGAGGAAAGAGTGATGTGTTGGCAGAGGGGTTTTTCCCAATATTTGGCCCCATGTGAACAGGCCAAATGCCAAAAAAACCTCTTTGGAAAGAACTATCAGGAGGAGCTATGCAAATGCGTTATGCAATTTGCGTATTTTTTGCCGTCAATTCTCGGCAATTTAGACATTGCCTAAGGCTGTGTCTAGATTACAGGGATTTGTTGACAGAAGGTTTTGTCAGAAGATATCTTCTGACAAAACTTCTGTCAACAGATCGCAGACAACTGCCAAGCAGATCACAAGAGTGATACGCTCTGTTGACAGAGAGCGGCTGTATTGCTCATCTGCTCTATCATGAAACCAGCCAAATGGAAGCACAGCAGACAGGGCTGCCCAGTGTCCTGGAAGCCCTGTCTGTCAACCAAGGGTCCCCCAGAACATCCAGACTGGCTTATGCCTCATAGGGAATGGGATACAGTTGTTGAAAAAAGTGCTGTGTTCTGTCAATTTACTGCTGACAGAATGCCTTGAGAATCCAGACCTTCCCTGTATTTTTCTTTTGACGAAACCCTCTACTATAGACATAGCCTGAGAGTATGGTTTAATGAAGAAATAATCACCCCTTCAAAGTGGCTATGCAAGAGTCCATTTAGCAGATTACATTCCAATATGAGGACCAAAATTGTCCTACTTCTTTATAAATAGCTGACTTATTTTTATTATGTTTGATAAGTTTAACAACAAAGGTAGAGAACAGTACATGTATTATTTTTGAGGAATAAGTTATTGATTAATTACAATGTAATTATCATAAATCATTGTAAATCAGCAGCAATCATCTCCACTAGAATTTGAAACATCCCTCTTTTTTATTTGCAAATCTTTATGTTAATTCTCTTGCTCACTCCTACAGTTTTGGATCAGATTCTTCTCCTACCATTGACATCACTTTTCCTCCCCAGGAATTAAGCTTTTGTACGTGTCTTTGCAATTTCTATAAACTTTCCCCATAATTCTGCAATGCAATGTGCTAAATGTAATACTCTATACCCAAGTGGAGCCCTCACAATATGAAAGGCTATAAGATGGTGATTTTGGGGAACCATGTGAATATTGCCCCAAATTTGCCACTCAGGACTGAAGGATTTGTCCTTCTCTACAAAAATCTATGGGGACTATCCCAAAACTTGGGGGATGATGGGAGAGGTCTCCTTCATTCAAGGAAATGCCGCCATACCAGCTTTAGCTACTGGCAGAATCTGACCCCACTCCCAACACACATTCCACCTTTGAGACAATATAGCTTGTTTGGAGGGGTACGAAGAAACCAGAAATGGAGTGTGGCTTATTTCCCCTTCATTTCATGTCCAGACCACTTTCCCCTTTACTTGGCTTGCCCATGATCTGCATTCTTTCTCAATACAGTTTCTGGATCACAAGGAGAGAAGCCTGCCAGATGTGGAGCACTTAAAGGAGACTGTGTTACCATGGAAACAGATGAGTCTTGAATTCTCTCAGAAATCAACTAATGCAAATGCAGTTCTATAATAGATGAACAATGGTCTGATTTGTTAGTTTTATGTAAATTTGTTCTCTGTTTGACGACACTCAAAAGTGTAATCATTTAGGGGTAGAAGAAAGGCCAGAACAGGATTAAAACATGTTATTCCCTGCAAAATACTTCTAAAGCCTTGTTAACATGCTAGCAGTTAAAGAACACCTAGGCCGTGTCTACACTAGGCAAAAACTTCGAAATGGCCATTTCTAAGTTTACTAATGAAGTGCTGAAATACATATTCAGCACCTCATTAGCATGCAGGCGGCTGCGGCACTTCGAAATTGATGTGGCTCGCCACTGAGCAGCTTGTCCAGACGGGGCTCCTGTTCGAAAGGACCCTGGCTACTTCTAAGTCTCTTTATTCCTATCTGCTCATAGGAATAAGGGGACTTCGAAGTAGCTGGAGTCCTTTCAAAAAGGAGCCCGTCTGGATGAGCCGCATGGTGGCGAGCCACATCAATTTCGAAGTGCCGCGGCTGCCCGCATGCTAATGAAGCGCTGAATATGTATTTCAGCACTTCATTAGTAAACTTCGAAATGGCCATTTGCATGGCCATTTCGACATTTTTGGCTGGTGTAGACATGGCCCTAGACATTTTAAAAAAGTTATCAAAAATTATATATAATTAACTCAGAACTAATGATATACGTCATTGCAGTGCATTAAACCTGCAATGTACTGCACTGAGTTACAAATTAAAGATCATAATACTTTTAAATTAAAATGGAAGTTCAAATGGTGTATTCAAGTATTTATATTTAACTGAAATATTAGCATAGTCACAAACATACCTATATAAACCAACAAGCAGCCTACAACCAAGAAAAAAAAGTCTATAAACAAAGCTGAATTGTAAGGGGACACACATAACTAGTGAGTAAGGAAATATTAATAATCAAAATCAAAATAATTAAACAGATTAAGCAGTTTAACTTTATCATGTTAGCTTACCAAATTTCATTCTAAATAATAAATATTCATTTATGTCCAAAAAATATTTTAACGTTGTCTTTATTTATGGCAGGTGTAGGGAGCCTTTTTTAGGTCAGGGATCACTAATCAACAGAAAAAGTAGTCCAGGGACACACAAGCGAGAGGCAACCCCCCAAACAAGAGCACCCCAACTCTCATTCATATGACTCCTAACTGAGATACCTCACTCTCCTGGTGCTCCAGCCCTATGGTAGGGAGTGGGAGAAGGAGAGAGGAGGCAGGGAGGACCAAGCTTCATGGCTTCCCACAATCTGGATTAATAATTTGGAGCCCAGGGGTTAGCAGGTTTTGTGAGCTGCCCTGCAGGCATGGGGCTGAGGCCAAAAACGAGGGGTTCATTGTGCAAGAGGGAGCTAAGGTAAGGTAATGCATGTTGGTAATGCATGTAAGGTAATGCATGTTGGAAAAAATAACCCAAATTACACGTACTACATGATGGGGTCAAATTTAGCTACGACAGATCAGGAAAGGGATCTTGGAGTTATAGTGGATAGTTCTCTGAAGACATCCACGCAGTGTGCAGCGGCAGTTAGTAAGGCAAATAGGATGTTAGGAATTATTAAAAAAGGGATCGATAATAAGACAAAAGAGATCATACTTCCCCTATATAAAACTATGGTACGCCCACATCTCGAGTACTGCGTGCAGATGTGGTCTCCTCACCTCAAAAAAGATATATTGGCATTAGAAAAGGTTCAGAAAAGGGCGACTAAGATGATTAGGGGCTTGGAAAGGGTCCCATATGGGGAGAGGCTAGAGAGACTGGGACTTTTCAGTTTGGAAAAAAGGCGATTGAGGGGCGATATGATAGAGGTATATAAAATCATGAATGGTGTGGAGAAAGTGAATATAGAAAAATTATTTACCTTTTCCCATAATACAAGAACTAGGGGACACCAAATGAAATTGATGGGTAGTAGGTTCAAAACTAATAAAAGGAAATTTTTCTTCACACAGCGCACAGTCAACCTGTGGAACTCCTTGCCCGAGGAGGCTGTGAAGGCCAGGACTCTATTAGGGTTTAAAAAAGAGCTTGATAAATTTTTGCAGGTTAGGTCCATAAATGGCTATTAGCCAGGGATAAAGTATGGTGCCCCAGCCTTCATAACAAGGGCAGGAGATGGATGGCAGGAGATAAATCACTTGATCATTGTCTTCTGTTCTCCTTCTCTGGGGCACCTGGCATTGGCCACCGTCGGCAGATGGGATGCTGGGCTTGATGGACCTTTGGTCTGACCCAGTATGGCCATTCTTATGTTCTTATGTTCTTATGAGCTCCCAGGGAATGGGATAGGGAGGGGGTGAGGGTAGGGGTCCGGGTGGGAGATAGGATGCTGGAGAGGCTGGGAGTGGAGGTCTGGCCAGGAGGTAGGGTGTGGGAGCAGGCTAAGGCTGGGGTATCTGGAAGGACATTGGTGGAGAGTACAGGAGCAAGCTGAGGGGTGGGTGTCTAGCCGGGGGCATGTGAACGAGAAAAGGAGGGTGCACATTCTGTCCAGGAGGCAGGGTGCAGGAGCAGGCTGGGGGTCCAGGAGCAGGAGTGGATATGGGGTGAGAGGTGGTACAGGAGCCATCTGGGGATGGGAGAGACCTAGGCAGGCTGGGGGTGCAGATGACGACCAGTACTGGGAGAACTGGGTGGAAGAAGAGTTGGGGGTTCTCTTATCTGACACCATACTCCCCCCTGCTCCCATGTACTACCCTCCAGCCAATGGGAAAATCCAGCCAGTAGGAGCAGTAGGGAAACAGTCCTGTGAGTAGTTTTTGATGCTGTGTTCCCCCAACCAGGGCAAGGGGTAGCAGCAGCACATGGAGCTGTGCTTCTTACTCCACAAGTTGCATCTGGGGTTGGGGGCTGCCCCTCCACACTCAGTAGAAAGCTTGTGCTCACTCAACAACCTCCCTGGGGGGGAGGCTGCAGCACCAGCATGGGTGCCCCACAGCTGGGGGAGGAGGAACCCCTGGGCCTCGCAGGCCATCTGCAAGTCAGCCATAAAACACTAAAAAAGAGCGAACCTCATTCTGAGATATATTAATGGGAGCATCATAAGCAACACACGAGAACAAATTCTTCTGCTCTACACTGAGCTGTTTCGATCTCAGCTAGGGTAATGTATTCATTTGGGGTACCACATTTTAGGAAAGATGTGAATAAATTGAAGAAGGGCCAAAGAAGAGCAATAAAAATATTAAAAGTCTAGAAATGATGACCAATGAGGAAAGACTGAAAGGACTGGGATCGTTTAGTCTGGAAAAGAGAAGACAGAGGAGACACATTAACAGCTTTCACGTATCTAAAAGTTTGTTACAAGGAGGAGGGAGAAAAAATATTCTCCTTAACCTCCGAAGATAGTTCAAAAAACAAGGGGCTTAAGTTGCAGCAAGGGAGGTTTAGGTTGGCCATCAGGAAAAAATTTCCTGTCAGGGTGTTTAATCACTGGAATAGAGAAGTTGTGAATTGCATAGGGATGTTGTAGAATCTCCATCACTGGAGGTTTTTCAAGAGCAGGTAAGACAAACACCTGACAAAGATGGCCTAGATGACACTTGCTTCTTCCATGAGTGCAGAGGACTGAACTTGATGACCTCTCGAGGTTTCTTCTAGTTCTATTATTCTATGATTGTATGCTGTAGCCACGCTCTGTGCAAAATAAACCTAAATTACAGGAGATGCAACAGTATTACATATGATTCTCACTCTGAGCTTGCATTCTTTTTCAACTGTTTTGTAATAGTACTGGTGGATGAACAGTAACTCATAATTTCTATCATGCAAGTTTATCTGAGTTCTGAAATTTATCATCACAAAGAACTAAATTAAATTTACTTGATCTGATTACAAATATCAGTACCCAACCCAAAGAATAGGGTGTGGGTTCGCTATGTAGTTGGGAAAGGAACTGTGCTAACAAATGTCCCTCTTCATAAAATATTGTATCTATCATAAAGTCAATGATGCCCTTTATTACGCGTTAAGCACATTTTCATTACAATGTGATTAAGAAGTCCACTTACATACCAAACATCAGTGTAAGCACTGGAACAATCTTTTCAAGAAAAATCTTTATTTTTTAAAAAATTTTTTTAATGAAAACCATCACATTAAATAATCTGGAGAAAAGTAGTTTTTGTATGTAAAATTTACTAATTCTGTGTTCTACATTTTGAAAATATTGATTTATATTTTAATAGGAAAAAGATACAAAGGAGTCCAATGTCATCCCATTTGCTGGTTGTGTCCTCTTCCACAGCATTTCAAAGGCGCCCAGAGCTCCAGCCACTTGGAAGTGCTAGACCCCTGGGCAACTGCCCCTTTGCCCTTTCTCTTGACCCCATCCCCCTGTCAGCACGTCTGACTGGTAGTTCAAAGGCTCAGAGATTCTCAGGACTTCTCTTCATACCTTTCTTTCATGAATACTCACACATTGATACAACTATCTATACAAATTTGTATACGTACGCATCCAAATAACTGTAGCTACTTTGCTCTAAACCGCAAAATATAAAATGATAGCTTCCACAAAAACAGAACAATCTTTACTAGTTCAATCATATTAATACGTATATATTATAGCTTATATGCTTCTCTGTTGGTCTTCAATACAGTATGGTCTCACCATTCACGAGTGCCACATTCGCAAATTCAATTATTTGTGAGCAACCTTGGTTTCCCAGGGCTCTGGGGCCAGGCACACCAGCAGCTGCTCCAGTTTCTGCAGGGCCCCGGGGCTAGAGCATCTGCAGCTGCTACTTCCCTGGGTCCCTGGGCTGGGAGCGTTGGCAGCTGGTGCTTCCAAGCCCTTCCTTTCCCCTGCACATTTGTGAAAATCAACATTTGCAAGGGTTCTGAACCCAGAACCCTCACAATGTTGAGACCCTATTGTACTTGATCTCAAAAATGGCATTTTCAAAATAATTTTAGTAGAAGAACTATTACTTTCCAAAAGCCTTGCTGAGATGCCCTTCTTATCACATAATACTATCACATGATTCACCTCCCAACAGAACATTTTTTTTTTCATATTGGACTTGGGAGTTTACTAAAGGAAATGTAACACTCTTACCTTTGGTGAAGTTCACTCTAGACAAAAATGATTTTCTGCCTTGATAATGTATTCCCATTTCTAAACATTTTGGAGATTTTCATTGTGTGTCGGGGGGGGGGGGGGCAGAAATATATCATCCACATACACTCCAGGTATGTCTGTGAGGTTAAGTATTATATTAAACATTTATTAATTTATTCAGAAAAAAATTATTAGGAGAAGCTAGTTCATATGATAATGTAATTTTTAGTAAATTACAAAAAGGATCAAATTTTGTCCCCTTCTAATTCTGCTTTGAGCTGCTCTAGACAACGTAAACCAAAATCTAAACAGGCCTGAGTGATCTGTTTAGTCTCTGGCTTAATTTAATCCACTAGCTGTGCATATCTAGTATAACTCTCCTTATTTCACCTGGCTCACAACGCCCAGTACAGCAATCATATTGAGGGTTATAAATTACATATTACAGAAATGCCTTGAAGAAACAACCCAATCACACTCAAGACTCATCTGTACCAGACAATTACGTTTTCCTGTTATAGTTCACACACTGCAAGAAAGACTTTAATCTGTTCACCTATCTGTCAAAACCTCAAAAATATATTAATTTTGTAGAAAAAGATACACCATTCCCAAAGACCCAGGGCTGCAGGCTAGGAAACATCTTTGAATCTTTCCACCAGCCCTATATCAAAATCCTTTCTGCCCACTTTCCCTAGACTTTTCCAAAACCTAACTCCCAGTATAGCTCAAATTATTCAATGCTTCCTGGAAATGCACTTTAAAACATCATTTGTTTTGTTGCAAAACTACAGAAACAACTATATTTTACAAGTAAGCTGGCAAAGCACAGAAATGCCCAATATTCAAGGATATATTAGATAATTCAGTACAGAACTCCTTACACTTCAAAATGTTCGACAAAATTGTAAGTCACTGCAACTGTCACAGTCTCTGCATTCTTTTTATCTTTTCTGGTTAATGTTGTTTACATATTCACACTTATTTTTACACCGTGAATGTGACTTTCCTATCAATGCAACTGTGAATTTCTGAAGTTATGAAACTGAAATCTCTGCCAAATGAGCTGAACCAGGAAAAAAAAAAAAGAGGAATATAATTAAGCTGGGATAAAGAGAACAATGTATATTTGTTAACAATATGTACTGTGCTGATCCTGCAGAGATTTAAACAAGTTGTGAGCAATGTCATTGTAGGCCCTTCAAACAATTACATACCCCTTCCCAGAGAAAAATATAGAAGTATTTTGTCCTCTGAACCAAACCAATATATTTCGCTGAAATACACTTGAAAAGCTCATTAAAAAAGTAGTGGCAGGTCAACGTCTCTACCCCCCAAAACCAAATCAGCTTTAATACATTTTTTTTCTAATTCCCCTGTCTTCATACCACTTTCTAATGTCAATTAGATACAGCTTGTCAGACATTATTTTATTTGTTTGCAGTACAGTTTGTTATCACTCTTACCATCATGTACACTCTCATCTACTTCCTGGCAAAATTTAGAACTCCCAGCCCTTCAAAACTGTTTGAAAATATATCTAAATAAATCCTGGCTTCAATTTCTGTTCTCTTTATTTATATGAGCCACATCATGGAAGTCAGTGGGAGCTGCACCTAAACTATGCAGGATTTGATCCAGAGAAAAGAAATCAAGGAAGCACAGGTAATAAATTAGCAATCTTAGTTCAGGAAAAACAAGTACTAATGTATCTGCAGTGGCCAGAATGTTACCAAACCAATTTGTACTCTCTCTCTCTCTCTCTCTCTCATAATTTTCCTAAAGGATCCCAAAATGCTTCACAGAAATACAGTAAAATTAAGATTACCTATGGACAGAAAGTGACAGCTAAGCATTTTAAAGGACACAAGGGAAGAACACGTGCTCAAGAGCATAAGAGGAGTTTCCTACTTTACTACAGAATTGTCATATGCTTTCATCTCCAAAGGAATAGGAAGGATTTCACTGCATACTACTAAATGTATCTACCTGAAAAGAACAAAGATCTGACCTACTATTCTGGAATGTGAACCTGTATTTCTACACCTATTACACCTATCCCTGGATTTACAAATTTTGATTTATGAATTTTCACTACAACGTGCAATGTAAATTTATATCTAATTTTTAATTTATGAACACATTTTCACTACAAAGAAGAACCAACCTTAATCCAATCATTGGCTTCGCAAGTAACGAATGAGGAGGAATACAGCACAACACAGTGTGAGGCTGACTCATTTCCCTGAGCCACCCAGCTCTCCCCAGTTGATTTGCATGTTTTGTTGTTTGTTTTATCTTGACTGTAAGTGATATTAACCTTCAAATATTTGTGTTATTTGTGATCATCACGGGTCCTAGACATGAAGAAGTTGCTTCAAGAGTTGTCACTAAAGCCAAGAAACCAAGGAAAGCAATATCCCCGGCTACCAAAATTGAAGTTATTAAAAGAATTGAAGCATGCCAGTAATTGAAAGACATACATTTGGCAATGAACTTGCAGCATCGACAGCGCGTACGATCTTTGTGCAGAAAGCAAAGATAAAAGAATTAGCAGAAGCATACAATAGGTGGAGCTAAAAGTTGCATTCAAAAACAAAAGCCAGGGATGCAATACTGGGTAAACTTGAAAGACTTAACACATTGGATCAATAGCCATAATGAATGCAACATGCCTTTGAGCTTCCTCATCAAACAGGAGAAAGTCCTATCTTTGTCTGAAGACCCGAAGAAGAAATCTGAGGAAGAGAGGCAAGCTGGGGTTGCTGAAGTAATGTTCAAAGCAAATCACGGTTGGTTTCAGTCCTTCAAAGTGCATTCACATTATCATAGTCTGCATGTTAAAAGTGAAGCAGCACCTGCTGATATCAGGCAGCTAACATTTTCCCAACTAAATTGCAATGAATAATTGATGAAAGTGGATATTCTCCAAAATAAATCTTTACTGTTGGTGAAATGGGGCTTTTCTGGAAAATAATGCCTTCTCAAACCTTTATTTCAAGGGATAAACAAAAGAAACAGGTTGCAAGGCCTCAAAGAATCAACTGACATTACTTCTTGGTGGAAATTTGGAAGGTGACACGAAATTGAAGAGAACTGAATTTTAGCTCCACCTATGTATGCTTCTGCTAATTCTCTCCTTGTTTACCATTTGGAAAATCCAAGCACACTTAGGCTACATCTATACTAGCCCCAAACTTTGAAACGGCCACGCAAATGGCCATTTCGAAGTTTACTAATGAAGCGCTGAAATGCATATTCAGCGCTTCATTAGCATGCGGGCGGCCGTGGCACTTCGAAATTGACGCGCCTCGCCGCCGCGCAGCTCATCCCGACAGGGCTCCTTTTCGAAAGGACCCCACCTACTTCGAAGTCCCCTTATTCCCATCAGCTCATGGGAAGTAGGCGGGGTCCTTTCGAAAAGGAGCCCCATTAGGACGAGCCGCGCGGCGGCGAGGCGCATCAATTTCAAAGTGCCGTGTCCGCCCGCATGCTAATGAAGCGCTGAATATGCATTTCACCGCTTCCTTAGTAAACTTCGAAATGGCCATTTGCGTGGCCATTCCGAAGTTTGGGGCTAGTGTAGACACGGCCTTAAAGGCTTAAACAAGGCATCATTACCTGGTGTCTGGCATTCTAATTGAAAGCCATGGATGATAAAGCAGGTTTTTGCTGAGTATGTAACAAGCTACCTTTCATCATTCATCTCTAAATATTGTGCTGAAAATAATCTGGAGAATAAATGTCTGCTGATCTTCTATAATGTTCCTGGTCACCCTATCAATGTTGAATACTATGGCAGTAGTGTCTGAGTGTATTTTTTGTCCCCATATACTACTTCCTTCCCTCAGCCAATGGATCAAGACATCATTGCTGCATTTAAAGTTTACTATCTGGGAAGATGAAACTGCAGATCTTCAACACATATGTGAAGACTGTGCTCTTGTATGGATGTGAGATCTGGCATACTAAAAGTCTTCTGATCACAAGCTATAGACATTCATAAACAGATGCCTATGGTACATCCTTCGTACCAAATGGCAAGACTTCACACATGAGGAGCTTTGGAACAGAGCAGGACAAAAACCAACTGACACAGAAATGAAGAGAAGAAAGTGAGGATGGCTAGGCCACACTCTCAGAAAACCACCATCAAGCATATTCCATCAAGCTCTCACATGGAACCTGTAAGGAAAACACAAAAGAAGATGACCTTGGCCAACATGGAGAAGGTCTATTGAGACTAAAGGACAAAAACTGGGGTACTCCTGGAGCCAGCTATAAGTTTCGTTCCAAGATAGAGTGAAGTGGAGATGACTTGTAGATGACCTATGCTTCACATAGAGTAAAAGGGTTAAGTAGTAGTATTAGTAGTATCTGCAACTGTTGATGAGGCATCTTGCACCTGCATTAGATGGAGAAGACAAACCAACAATTGTGGAAGAACTACAACATCAGGATGGCTATAGAAAATATCACAACTGCATGGAATAAAATTACTTAAAGTATCCTGTAGTTAATACATATTTTAATTAATGCAATCATCATGGAAGCATGTCCTCTGCAATAATGGCTGAAGCTTGAAGAGGGATAAGAATATTTAGCATATCTGGCATGTAAATTCCTTGCACTGCTGCTTACAAAAGTGCTACCCAAACACCTGTTCTTACTTTCTGGAGGCATTGTTTATAAAATATAGGCAGCAATATGTCCCATTAATGAAAATGAACTTGCTTGCTTTAGCAATTGGAGAATAAGAAATAGGTCTGAGTAGGAAAACATTTAAATCAGCATTCTATTGTTTAACACTGTGATTAATTGCTATTAATTTTTCAGTTAATCATATAAACTAACTGGGACTAATCAACAGTACTAATACATGCGCACACATATACCACTTCACCCATCACAGAAATTCCTCCTTGAAAGCAAAAAAACTTTTGAACAGTAAACTGAAATGCAGAATGGAAGAACTGTGTATACAAATTGAACTACAAAGGACTTTCAGGTTGGCAAAATGTAATTATTCAATTGGGCTTTAGCTAGATAGAGAGGATAGTACACTATTCTTGCAAGAATAAATGAAGGTGGTCTTGATCTTACCTTTCATGTGAAAGACAGAATAACACATACTGATTAAGTGGGAGTATATAAGCTATAATATTTTGTCTATAATATATCAATTTCTTGATTCAACTCCTCTGATATAAATTATTTACAATAATGAGAAAGAAGAGTAACTCTGTGAAACAAAAGGTAAATTGGGGTCTGGAATGAAAGAAATTGGCTATTTATACTTCAGAGACCAATGGCATACAAACTATATTTTATCTTTGTGCGTGCGCACTGTTGGCAAATTTACCATGGTGTTAAATGTAATTTCTGAGCACGAGAAGTGTGAACAATCTGCAATGTTCCTTTATGATTTTCAATTTTAAGTTTTCTATGCATCATTTATATTTCATATATACTCTTATACTTGTTACCCACTGCAATAGAATACTCAGGAAGCACTGAAGATCAATAAAAGTTCTATTTATATTTTACATTAAAACTAGCATGTCATGTGCCACACATGGAATTTAATCTGTAAATGTACTTTTTTGTGCTGTTTTATAATCCTCAACACAACCTATCCACTTATATTAAGCCCCCTTTAATTTTTTTTAATACCAGGTAAGGGGTCAGAAGAGTAAACTAAAATATACCATAACTATGTCTTACCAGGAGCATAAGCGCTGGACAAATGTATTTACTTAATTTAATGCAATCAATAGTTCTGGGGGAATTCTGCAGGTTTTGCATTTGGAGCCATAATAAAATTGGAGAATTCTCCCAGGACTGCATTAAAATGCTGAATTATTCTCAGCTAGTTGGGAATTCAAGTTTTAAAGGACATCCTGTTGTAGAAAATTAATCTCTATAGGACACAGAAAAACATTAGAGGACTCATACAGTGTCTTCAATTCTGCTTTGAGGAAACATCTCAATCTATGTTTCCCATAGCTTCTAGAAGAGAGAATTCCAGAATAATGCAGCCCTATTACTCTATGAAATGTTACCAGATAGTCAAAATATAGGGTTAGCAGTCTTAACATTCTAACATTTGATTTTGAATTCTGAATATTTCCCAGTCTCTCTCTCTCTTTTTCTCTCTGTGTATGTACGCGCACACACACACACACACTTTTATAAAATTTGAAGCTGAAAACTTCTTCTCACCTTGGGAAAAGACTCAAGCTATCATATGAAGGGCAGCAGCATATAGCTCATAAACAAGTTTAAAAGACTATATTTGTACAACACTGAAGCATTACATATTTCCTAATTATCAGAAAACTGTATGGTTTAAGGCTGACAACATGCACTGCATACCTTCCCCTTCTCTAGCTCCTAGTCATCTCAGGCTAGTACTCGTAGAAAGGAAGTACCAGAGGGGAAGGCAACATTCTGTGTATGGGACAGAGATGTCCAAAATGTTTGACTTGACTTGTGCAGCAAAGAGGACTCAACATTGTGTCTGGATCTGTTCCTTTGGAGAGATTTGTGCTTGCTTTAAAACCTCCTCCTTGTTCTACACCTTGCCAAACTGAGAGATATTCAAGTGTTGGTATGATTCTTTTATATTTGTGCATCCAAGTGTTTCTTTTGGAGGTGCCAGCACTTTTTGCTAATCATAATTCTAAAATCTGATGCTTCCCTGGAGAAATATATGAAGCAATTTGAAAATCATTAGTGCACTAAATTGTAAGAACTGCATAAAACTCAAAGGGCTTGTCTACACTACCACCTTCTTTTGAAGGAAGGCTGGTAATTAGGATGTTGGGAGTTTACTAATGAAGTGCTGATGTGCATAGGCAGCACTTCATTAAGCAAATCTGTTCCTCCCACCCCCCACGGCAACAACTTCGAAGTACTGGCACACGTCTAGCCACGGCTCACTCACCGGTACTTCACAGTGCCGGGGCAACTTCCAAGTCCCCTTACTTTTTGAGGAGTAAGGGGACTTCAAAATTGCCCCGGCACTTCAAAGTACCGGTGGGTGAGCCGTGGTTAGACGCGTGCCAGTACTTCGAAGTTCAAAAGTTCGAAGTTGCCACGGGGGGGAATTTGCTTAATGAAGTGCTGCCTATGTACAGCAGCACTTCATTAGTAAACTCCCAACACCCTAATTACCATCCTTCCTTCAAAGGAAGGTGGTAGTGTAGACAAGCCCAAAGAGTTCTCAAGGAAGCATGAAATGGAGATGATAACAACAAGGAAGGTGGAACAATACTGTTTCTGACTGAAAATTATTCACACAGTGAAGACCTTTAGAAGAGGAATGCAAACTGGTCAAAAGAATTACAGGCCAGTGAAACTAAACTCAGTCAAAGGAAATTGACCAAGTGTGTAATTAAAGATACACTAAGATACAGCCCAGATAAAGATTATCAGGAAACATCAAACCAACACAGGTTGTGTATAAATAGCATGTCAAGACTCCTCAACAAGTTGGATGATTTTTGAAAAAATAATAAATATTATATAAAGACAAACCAACTGATAGATAATTAACTGGTATTTTTAGGGTAAGGTCTATTGTATATTAATATTAAATAAGAATAAAGAAAAACTAAAGATAAAGGGCAAGTTAAAAACTGACTTGTTCCTACAACTCAAACAATTGTAATAAACAGCTGCTCTTTCTAGTGGAGAGCTGTTGATAATGGTTGTGTCTACACTACATTCCCCTTTCAGAGGTGGATTGAAAATGAGGGAGATCAAAAATGCAAATTAAGTGCTAATTAACAAATCTTGTGGTTCATTTGCATAATCTTGTACTGTCGCATTTCCAGAACAGATTTTTCAGAAAGCAAACACAGACATGTGGACGGAGTTACTTCAGAAAAAAAGTCGGTTTTCAAAAGAACTCTTATTCCTGGGAAAAAAATGAGAAATAAGGGTTCTTCCAAAATTTTTTTTTTCTGAAGGAACCCCATCTACATGGCTGTTTTTGCTTTCGGAAAAGTCTCTTCTGCAAACACGATCACGTGAGATTATGCAAATGAAGCACAAGATTTGTAAATCAGTGCTTCATTTGCCCTTTTGATCTCCCCCATTTGCATTCCTCCTCTGAAAGGGGAATGTAGTGTAGATGCAGCCAATGTGTTTCCTAATCCCATTACTGAGTTTTGGAGGGTATCATTTTTATCAAGTTTTGGGTGACCATGCTTCATGGTAGGAATTGGTTGGTAAGGTGTTTAATCTCTCTCTTGAGTCAAAGAGCTCCAGAAACTAAGGGTATTTCTGCTACACAGCAGTAGAATAGTATCAGAATATGAGTCTGCAGTTTTCCCCATGAGCATATCATCATGTTTTAGGTGAAGACTGTCATCTGATAAAGTCTGATGCTAGTTTTGAAGAGATCAAATTGATAGCTCAATTTTAGTCTTTACTGAGTAGGCAACAAATTACGTCTTTCTGTGTTGAACTAAGTGCCTAATTGCCAAGCTACAGGAAGGGCACTCTATAAACTCACTAAAACACCTATTATGGATTAAGCAAAGACTGCTCAATTCGCGTCTTGAACAGCTACAAAAAGAAATAGCTTTTAGTGGCTTATCTAAGGAATTAAATGGAAACTTTACTTTTCTGTGAATGCTGGAAGAATCACTTTTATAATACATCACAGAGCTAGGCTAGGTAATATGAATCACAGCCATGTCCATTCCCTATAACAAACACAGTAAATTGTTGATGGCTTTCTGCGATAGAGTAGGTACAGTAAGAGGAGATATGCATCATAGCTATCAACCGAAGTGAGATTATTTTGGAATTTTTAGCTATCTGAAGTCAAGAACTGTTCAAAACCCCATCCTCATTTCCAGTAAACTATGAAATATAGACTATATTTCTTGACATGACTGTATTTCGGTTGAAAATTTGAAACATTTATCCCTATTTCTGAAAAATGTACGTATATTTGAGTAGTTTTCCTTATGTGAGAATCCCAGGAAGTTCACTATGGTTAATCACATGCCTGGCATGCTAAATTTTGGAGATATGAGATACTCTTTTGCTAAGTCTAGATAGAAGGAATCTTCCAACAGTCTAAGAAATAGCTATTTGAGATAATAAATATAATTTTGGCTGGAGTGATCTGCTCCTATTCTGTGACACAGGAAGACTGTCAGATCCCCCCACCCCCACACCCCCCAAAAAAGACCATCAGAAATGAAAATATTCTCTAGACTGATGTGGAGGCATCTGCCTTGGTTCTGTGAAGAAGGTGGGATTGATGGAATAGCTTAATTTATATATCTCATGTTATCACAGAAACTATAAGGGGCTCATTCATTAGGCGATACTTGCTCTATTTTGAGGTATCTGTTAAAGAGACAAAGTGTCTCCGCATCTTGAAAAAAAGTTTATGGCAACTTGAAGAAAACAACTATGTTCTCACAGCAAAATCACCTGACCAGAGTCTGGACTACACAGCACTTCCACTTACTCTTTAAAGTGACATTCTAAATCAGACTACAAAGAGTGCCTGTAACTGCATCAGCCATGAAAAAGTGAAAGTCAGCAGCCAGAGCAAGGAAATCTACCAGAATTTTGAGTTTTCTGTATTCCTTTCTACAGTCAGAATCTAAAATAGATCTTAAAGTCATTTCCCTATTATTTCAGAGGTTAGACATGAATGAATCATCACATTACGGGCTTCAGTGAAGGTTTTATACTTTTTGAGTGTGCCTGTCTGATTATTTTCTATCTATGGGATCTTTATTCCAAACACTAGTTTTCAATATGAAAGGCTTTTTATAGGGTAGTAAAAGTGAAATTCTCAATGGCTACTACCTCTCTTTCTGAGATATTTGGCTTGGGAATTCATTCTAACTTGTGAGAAAGAAAGGTTAAAGCCAAGAGTCTCCAAACACTGGTATAAGATTTATTAGTGTTATTGTGAATAAGAAACATTTTGTCCTCTGTTTCATCCTTAGGAAATACACTAAGTCTCTTCTTATTCATTGCAGTTCCTTAGACATTGTGTATATATATAATTCTCATGTTTCAATCTTAATGTCTTCTGAGGATTAGTAAACTTCATTATTGGAGGAGAAAATTTGAGTCTCAGAGAGGACAGAAAAGGTGAAAGGTATGTTGGATTGTGACCTATCGAGGCTACACATTCTTTCACTGGCATAAAGGATGAAATTCCAATCCCACTGAAGACCATACTGGAAATCTCTTTGCCTTCAGTGGTGAAGGATTTCACCCAAAGAGTAGACAGTGTCTTTAGAAGGGACTTTACCTTTTTCATCTGTCTGGAAGGAGCATTCTTGAAGTCCTCCTTAGTTTTAAACACTTCATAATCAGTTATTTTAAATGTTTATGTTATCCTTCCTATGCTTCTTTAAAGTGCTAGCACTAAACTTCTGTACAAGTTTGAAGCACAACGGTACACTGCCAAATGTGTGTTTCTGGCCCTCCAATTTAAGGTTTATCTATAGATGATATATGAATGACGTGAAAGTGATTATCTCTGCAAATAATCACACAGGGCCTGTCTTGAAAGAGCTAAAGTCAAGATGAATATGGAAAAAGGATCACCAACTTTGGAAACCAAGCTCGTATTGTGCATCATGGCATCTTCTCCCATTACTCTTGATTAATATGGTATTGAGACTCATCAGATACAACTAGAGTTCAACAGGGCAGTTCCTAATCAACCAGTGTTTTCACTAGCCCATTCAAATAGTTGACCAGGAAAGGTACTGGTGATCCAAACAGCTAAAAACAGGAACCAATGAGCTTAATCCACTACAGAAAATTAAGTCTCCATCCTTCTTTAAAACTAAGTTTCTTCTTTAAAATAGGTTTTAGGTTTGTGTGCATTTCTTCTTTGAGAGATCAGGATGGGGACATCTGGAAGAGGCTCAGTGTGACCTATGCAGTTTCATACTGACAATCTAAAAAAATAGTAATAATAATCATTTGATGCTTAACTAGCAGTATGGTCTAACTATGTCATGCTTATCTGGACTACATTTTATGCAATAAGAAGTATTGAATTTCAGGATCATCCACCTCCTTCCCCACAAAAATGATCATCTTTATCAAGAGAAAGTAATTCTTAACATACAAATAATTCAATACACAAGGTAAGACACAGAGCCAAAGTCTGCCCTCAGCGTATGTGCTAAATTCTCATAGATGTTCTGCACATCAGAGGGCAGGCTTTGGGCCATTTAAGTTCCCATCTGTGGGATGGGTTTATTGCAAAAGATAAATTACCTATTATACTACAAGTGAATCAATAGTTTCTTGTTAACAAAAGATTTTCTTATTCTATCCTTTCCACACTAGCGACTCCTTCCTCAGCTTCATTTTAAGTCAGACAATGTATATTGAAAATAAAGTTTCCTTCCAAATTTAGCATCTGATATCTTTAAAGTCCAATACAGAACAATATAAAGTAGAGTAAATGTGCCCTCATCTTACTTTTCTTGTTTTGCTTACTGCTATTTAACTGATTTTAACTGACAGGAGCATTGAGCTGGGAGACAAGCAAGGTAAACTTGGAAGGAGCTGTGAATATATATCATCCTAGTCTTTATGTAGCTGAGCCGTCAAATCATAAAGGAAAAAAAGACAGTAATTCATCATTTTGATGGGTTGAAACTTCCACTTGTAGTATAATATGTGGTGACCCTGAGATGCATGAGATTCTTGAGGATGGCAAAATATCAAATTCACATAATGAGGTTTTGCATTCAAATTACAGAAAAATCCAAGATATGTGGAACATACATTAGGGCAGGATATGGTCCTTTGAATGTTATTCTCAATGCTCGTACCAGCAGCAACCGTCATCTGAAAAAAGGGGGCAACAGAGAATCCACTCAATTGAACAGAATTTTTGAAGTGTCACAATATATTCAAAATATGCCATGCTCAATAGATGAATATTTATAATTTTCATCACACAAGATAATGGAATACAATGCTCATCTGGTTCAACACAAACTTAAAACAATTAAAAAAGTATTGTTACATTTAGTGTAAAAGTCATGACTCATGACTGGCTAAAGAAGTCTTATGATGAGTCAGCAAGTTTCCATTATTTACCTCCATGGGAGTGAATGCAGAAGTCTTATGCAGTGTCAAGCAGTTAATTATGGAGGTGCCAGTCACAGCTGTATGGTTAAAGATAAGTTGAGTTTTCCAATTAAAGCAGAATTTTGGCACGTTTGCTATATCTGAAGAATACAGGGTACCTTCCCTCCACCCCCCCAAAAAAAAACAAAACTCTGACTTTTTAGAGATTTTATTTTCTGACAAACTGGAAGTAAATCCATTAATTAATTAAAATTTATTTTTTCCTTTAAGAAATGTATCATTCTATCTCACAGGTATCCATTGTCTTGAATTATCTCAACAAAGAGGCCCTTAATGTGCTATATAGTTAAAACTCTGAAATCTCACACATGGTCTATATATAAGGAATATCTTGTTAGCCATCTTGTGAATATTTTTCATAACCATGTTTCGCTTTCAGCAGCAGCTGATGCATAAAATATATTTTCAAAGAAACTCTGAATGATAATCTAATTGGATGACATTCCCTCAGACCTTACTACATACATAAAGAGTAAATAAATAACTTGTGATTTTAAATTTCTGGTTTCACCACTACTAAATGATAATTTAAAAGGAAACAATTATACATTGAGAAAGTATGGCCATAAAGTAAACATTTTCAAATGTTTCCTATTAAAATATTGATAGTATACGTAACAATACACACAATATACTGATTTCACGTTTATTAGGCTCACAATTCACTCAAAGTAAATACGGACCTAACTTAATTAAATCAGTTTTTGCCTCTCACTCTGTAAAGATGGTGTTCATGCCAACATGCCAATATTTTCTTGTTACATTATTTATCTATAGCATAACATGAAAGTAGGATAGATACACCTTCACTATGTGTCAGCATTAGTTTTATAACTACTTTGTTATTTATGGAATGAGAAATTTAATACATGCTTTATTATAATTTAGTAAAGTAGTAAGGAGGCATGCACACAATTACAAATTGGTATTTTTTTTTAATTTCTTAAAAGTATTATGCTACTGATGGAAACAATATTTAAATCTTGGAACTCCAAACAAAGAGAATCTATTCATACACTTTGAAAGGACCATTGTTTACTTCTCTGAGATTTCAATTCTTCAAATTCTTGTTATTTACTGTTTCTTTCTATATTGACACATTGTTCCCAAAAATATTTACAGTGGTCAAATTTCTTTCAGTTTGCTTGATTTTTCTTCAGAATTTTTTAGAATGTCTCTAGACATAGCTTAGCTACATTGAGCAAGAATGTTTCTGTGCATAAACAATTCAAACTCAATTCACGGATAATGTATAGGCGGTTCTTTAACAAAACCACTGTTCTGAAATTTTAAAAGAACACCACAGCTTACATTAAATCAGCACGATATATACTTTAAATGGCTGTAGTTCAACACAAAGAAATGTACAATTTTAGCAATGAATGAACACATTATATAATATCCCCACTTTTAGATGTTGCTTAAATTAGTCAAATTCCATTTTAAAATGAGCTTCTGTGTTACAAATAAATAGTTAAAATAAAGAAAAATACAATAATTGAAAATGCTAGATCTGAGAGATTATATGTATACTATGTATGTATGTATGTCTTTATTCCTGACAGTGATACCGCATAAAAAACTGGCTCTTTTCACACAGCGCACAGTCAACCTGTGGAACTCCTTGCCAGAGGAAGCTGGGAAGGCTAGGACTATAATAGAGTTCAAAGAAGAGCTTGATAAATTCATGGAGGTTAGGTCCATAAAAGGCTATTAGCCAGTGGGTAGGAATGGTGTCCCTCACCTCTGTTTGTCAGAGGCTGGAGATGGATGGCAGGAGACAAGTCGCTTGATCATTGCCTTCGGTCCATTCCCTCTGGGGTACCTGACACTGGCCACTGTTGGCAGACGGGATGTTGAGCTAGACGGACCTTTCGTCTGACCCAGTAATCGCCATTCTTATGTTCTCCACCATACATTCTTGACTGCGGCACCTGCCCTTTAGCCACTAAGCTATCACCACTAGGATGTGGAATTCTGATAGCTCAAACCTCTGATGAGATTCAGATACATTTCTTTTAAAGAGGTTTTGTGTATTTTTCATTTTCCTTTTCCCATATGTGGATTTTATAACCCAAAGAACATTGTTTGAGATAACTATATAGTCAGTTCTAACCAGTGGCAGATTTAAGATTAAAATATGGATTCTTCAGGAGAGAATAGAAAATTTTGCACAATTGAAAATAATTGATTGCAGATTTTTCAATGCTATAAGGCACTTCCTTCTATCCTTGGTAATTTTGTGGGCAGTTGGACTTTGTAATTAAAATGCCAAACTTTGGGAGGAGAGAAATGGAAAAAAAATCTGATAATTTTTTAAACTCATATCTTTCTGATTTTATTTCTCCAAAATCAGTGGACTCTACCTATTTATCTATTTATCCTATCTATTTATCTGTCTATAAACCCTATCTATTTATCTATTGATGTGGCATAAAGATTTTGCTGGCTATCATTTAAGATACCCTACATAATATATTCAAGGATTTCAATACAACCATACCAAACTCATGCTGATAAAACCTTTTTGCCATATATTTTATATTATAGCAAGTTCTTAGTGGTACCTATTATAGTTCATATTGACAACATTTTCTGTTACAATTGAACTCTATTACATTTTGGTCTATCTCCTCTGAGAGCTCAATAAATGAACAGGAGCTGCAACATGCCAATAAGGACAAGAGGTTCAATTTGGGGAAGTGATTTCAGAGATGAAGCCCCAGTGCATGCAAATATTAGGATGCAGATTGTTACCATGAGCTGTGAATCTCATCCACTGAGGCCATCCCTAAGTTAGCCACTCTCCAAACTATAAAGCAGTTGATATATCATAATCACAACTTTAGTTGAAAGTAGACATTAACTGTAAGTCAGGGCAGACTATACAGCACAAGTGAAAGAATTTCTGTTTTTGAAAATCCCTACAATTAAACAGATAGCCGTAGCCTGAACTTTTTGAATTCTGAAGGGGTTTCTAGGTATTATCCCAGGTACAGTAGAGTGAAGTGCACACCACAGGTCTGAGGTAACAAATGGCATCGATGATTCTGCTTAGCATATCAGATCAACTTGCTATCCAATCTACTGTATAAGTGCTGGTGTAAAAATGTTCCTGGCTAATGCTGCACTGAGGACTACCAGAAGTACCTGAAGAGCCCATTAGGCTCTTAAGGTCCCATTAGGCTGCAAACTACACAAACACACTGTAGGATTGCTCCTGAGACAGTAGTTATTACTTCCACAATTCCCTCTGCTTTCCCCACCTCTCCACCCAGCACTAGACTTTTCTGCGTTTCCATCCTAGCCTCTGTGTTTCCATCCTAGCCTAATACTAGGGAAGTTGAACATCCACATCATTCAGCTCAGGTGAAACAGAGAAGAATATCATCACATACTTGTGGCTCTAGAACACAACATATTTTACCCACTCTCTACTTTTTCTCTTGAAGGAATGGTGACAGAATCCAAGTCTTTGATCCTACTTACAATAAAGGTGTTATACAGTAGTAAATTCAGTGTCCAGACCAAAAGAAAAGTATGGAGTCAGTCAGTCAGTCAGTCAGTTCCACCAATCTCTATCCATAAAAAGCAGGCTTCCTGGTCAGCAGCATCAAAGTCTGCTGTCAGTTCTGAGAGAATCAGTTCATCAGATGCTAATAGGCTAAGAAATCAATGAAACCACTGTAGAAACTTAATAAAGCTACACTAAAGAGACTCAAAGAAATCTGAGGATTCAGGAATTCAGAATTTACCAATCAGTTGTTACAATGATGATGGAATCTTACCAAGTTAGAGCACAATGATGAAAATCTCCATCAAACTGGGAACTGATCCTTCCGAACAAGGGTTTTGGTAACTAAGAGGGATATAACTGTTAACTGAATGGTGGATAAATGAATACCACTCTATACTTACCAATCGCTATTATTATCTACTTGCCTCACATGATCCATTGCTTATTCCAAGCTCTAAGATACAACCATATATGGTACAATCTCACTGACAGAGATAAAAACTACAAGATCTTTACCAAGCATTCATAAAGCTGAATTACCCACCAAAAGAAGAAAATAAACAGCTTGCCAGGGTCAGATGAGTACCCAGAAGCTAATTATTTCATGATAGGCCCAAGAAGGAAAATAACAGAACACCACTTGTTGTCACCTATACCCCTCCAGAGCATTTTTGACAATCTATAATCTATACTGGAATACAGTCCCTCACCTCTGACAGGTCTTGTGTGACAGGCCTGTTCTTTCCTACAGATAGCCACCCAACCTCAAGAAAATATTAATAGCCATACACCATACCACATAAACATTAACTCAGGTACCTAGCCCTGCAACAAATCCCATTTCCAGCTCAGTCCACATAGCTATACTAGAGACACCATTGCCAGACCTATCCACATTAGCCCCACTCTCAGGGGCTCATACACCTGTACATCCTCTAATGTGATATATGCTATCATGTGCCAGCAATGCCCTTCTGTCATGTATATTGGACAAACTGGACAGCTTGTACACCAAACGATGAATGGACATAAATCAGACATCAGGAACAGGAATACACATAAACCTGCAGGTGAACACTTTAACCCCCCCAGGACATTCAAAAGGGGATCTTAAAGTTGCCATTCTCTTACAAAAGGATTTTACCACGACATTACAGAGGGATACATCTGAATTGGAATTCATTTGCAAGTTTGACACATTTGATCTGGGGCTCAAGAGAGATTTCAATTATCTTATGCATAACAAGAGCAATTTCCCACCTGTGATATTCACAGGAATGGCACACAACCCTCTTCACTCACTCACTTCTTCCATAGGTCCTATTAAGGACAGATGGATTCCCCCCACTCTTTTTTCCCTCTTCTTGTCCTACTTCCTTCCCTGCCTACCTTCCATGCTATATAATCCTTGGATTCCTATTTCTGCTCCAAATCTCATGAAGTGGGTATTACCCACAAAAGCTCATTACCTAATATATAAAAACTGCAGCCTTAAGGAGCTACAGTGTTTTGCCGAGATCCCAGTGTGACTCAAGCTTGGAAACATTCCCCCTCACCTTGCCAGGTCATCGCTGAAATCCAGAAGACTTGATGGCCTAAGCTGGACAGAACTGGGTATAGTCAGAAAGAGGGCTGGTCTTGTGCCTGAGACTGGATTGGCACAGCAGTATAGACATACCTTGGGGTCTACAGGTGACACTGTTGGCACAAATTGAATTTTGCTTTCTGAGGTCTGTCAAATTATAGAACTGAGGACTTTAATTTTTACATATGTTTGTAATGAGAAAAGATGTATGTCATTAAGTGTGTGTTTATATATGCATATACACAAAAATGAAAAGCGAAGACACACTTCAAAAGTGAATCATTCACTAGATACAATGGTATTAAAAAGTTTATTCCTTAGTAACCCTGAAGGCCCTTGCAGCCTGATCTAAAGATTCCCATTTATCACTTTGAGGGTTAACAGGTTCTCGCTTCAGGATCCGTTCCAGTCAGATTATAATTACAATTATTCCATGGCCGGGAGCTCTGCTGTACACAGGTGCAACACATGATATAGGAATTCATTAATAAATTATTTATTTGTAAACAGGTAAATACATTAATTAGCAAAGTCACACACAATCTAATTCAGCAAAGCAGAAATAAAACAAAGTACATCTACACATCCAGCCTCACACCATCCCTTGCAAATCAACTTGAAATATTAGCCATTATCTTCCTTATTAACATCACCATCTTTGTCTTCAACAGTGGCCATAATTGGCCCCTCCCGATGTCTACATCTCCACCTTTGCTGTCCTGGGATGACAATTTTATAATATATGATGATATTCCCATGTCTAATGACTATTCACAGGAGTTTTCCCATCTCCCTTATTTGGACTTCCTCCTCTTTTCAATGCAAAGTATGCTTTTCCTAGAGATTAATGTATTTATGATTTCACCCAATTATCATATATGTCAGTTTGCTGCCATAGCACCTTTGCAGTTGGCTGTTCCATCCAGAAGTTGTGTCAGTTCACATTCTGTGATCAGGTGATTTCATATGGATAAAACTCTCCCTTACAGCCTACTTCAGTTCCTTAAAACTTAGGAGTTACGTGAGTTTAACTATGCTGAAGTTCGTAGGCCTCAAGTCTCATGCTAACTGCTAAAGCCCTTATCTTCCAGGATACGAACTTGTAGGTTCCTAAGATTACTGCTAAATATAATAAAGAGGAATATAATGCAAAACAGTGAACACAATAGAAGTAAAATGGCCAACTGAGCTATACCACTCTTCTAGAGATTTAGCAGAAAACTGTGATATTCCTATTATTCTGAAGTCAATAATAAAAATTCAGAATCTACCAGCAGTTACTACCTATTAGAATCTCAAATACTGCACTGCTGTCTAGTCTAAAACTAAGGAAAATGTGACACTCAGATACTAATGCTGAGTCCTTTGATAACTTTGACAATGACTATTATGTTTAAAGTGTACACTTCACACAGCCACTGGGCAAATACTTTTCTGAAGAAGCTATTTTAGTGAAGTGTTCTGTTGAATAAAAGAACTATTCAGAGTAAATATGAGCTATTATTTGTACTACCACAGCCACCCACAGGCTCCAACTAAAATTCAGGCTCCAGTAGGCTATGTTCTCTATACACACATAATAGGATAGATAGCAAGCCCCTTTCTCAAAGAGATTAAAAACTGGAAAAAAAAATAAACCTAAACAAATGATGGCAAAAGGCAGTATTAGCTTCCTCTGGTCAGCAACTGAAACTCGGAGAATGAGGATTGATGCAGTTATGAATAAGGCCCCACCAAATTCACTGTCCATTTTTGGTCAGTTTCATGGGGTTAGGATTTTAAAAATTACAAAAGATGTCAGCTTTTGAAATAGGCATTTTCACAGTGTTGTAATTTTAAGGGTCCTGACTAATGAAGACATTGTGAAGGGGTTAAAAAGTTATGGGGGGCATTTACAGTACTTCTACCCGCCTTCTCTGCTGCTGGTGGTAGGAGTGCTGCCTTGAAATCGGGGCAGCTGGAGAGCAATGGCTGTTGGCTGGGAGCCCAATTCTGAAGGCACAGCCCCAACCACTAGCAGCACAGAGGTAAGGATGGTGAAGTATGGTATTGCCACCTTTACTTCTGTGCTGCTGCCTGCAGAGC
This sequence comes from Carettochelys insculpta, assembly GCF_033958435.1. Lineage (NCBI taxonomy): Eukaryota > Metazoa > Chordata > Testudines > Carettochelyidae > Carettochelys > Carettochelys insculpta. Next base: position 302,849,686 of record NC_134137.1, on the reverse strand, counting down.
TGGGCTCTTAATCAGCAGCCACCACTCCAGCCACCCAGCTTTGAAGGCAGCAGAGCCTAAGTAAGAATAGCCTGGTATGGTATTGCCGCCCATACTTCTGCAGCTGCTGAGGTTCTGCCTTCACAGCTGGGCACCCAGCCAACAGCTGAAGCTCTCTGGTCTCCCAGCTCAGAAGGCAGCAGCGCAGAAGTAAGGGCAACGTGGGTATAGTGTTGTCATCCTTACTTCTGTGCTGCGGTTGGCAGGGCACTGCCTTCAGAGCTGGGTGCCTAGCTAATAGCTGCCTCTCTTCAGCTGCCCAGACCTGGAAACAACATGGAAGTAAGGATGGCAATACCACAACTGCCCTACAATAACCTTCAAAAACAACAACAAGTCCTGTGGCACCTTATAGACTAACAAATATTTTGGAGCATAAGCTTTTGTGGGCCTTTGCCCAGGTTTTTGCCCATGAAAACTTATGCTCCAAAATATCTGTTAGTCTATAAGGTACCACAGGTCTTCCTGCTGTTTTTGAAGACAAAGACTAACACAGCTACCTCTCTGATACTAAAATAACCTGGTAATCCTTTCTCCCACCCCCACAACACCCTTTTCAGCCAGGACTCCCAAAGTGAGAGCCATTGGTCTCCCCAGTGAAACACATATAGCTTAGGGTAAAAGCACACGGAAGCCCAGATTTCATGGAAGGAGACTAGGTTTCATAGTCCATAACATATTTTTGTGGATGTGAACCTGGCAAAGCCTTTCTTATTAACTTTAAACAGGTGAGTAGTCCCACTGTAGAGAAAATGGGAATATTTGCTGGCTGAAAGTTAAGTGCACGTGTAAGTATCTGCAGAATAGGTGCTTGTGTGATGTGACATCCAGAGTATGTCTGGTGATAGAGCCAAGGATTTAGTTCCTATCACCCAACTTTCAATCTGATGCTATTCATAAGGCCATATACATGATCCTTCCTCTTACACACTCATCCTAAATTCACTGGGAACAATTAAGTTGAAGGCACCTCCTCTCCTCTGCCTGTTGAAGGGCCCAGCAAACCCCTTCTCTTCTCCTGAAGTGCATCACCTGTGGGAAAATGTCTTTATGTACCATGTTTGTTTTTAAAACTGAACGCTGCATGGTGATACCCTATACAACGTAGAAAGTTTACAGGGCAAAATGAATTAATGATTACTTCTTCACGTTCAGATCTCAATAAATTGGTCTTCTGGTTTATATAGTAAAATTGTGACCCGAATACTATCCTTGCCCTGCAATTCAACACAGAAATGACTTTTTTTTTTCATGTGCAAATTCTGCTCTCACTAAAAGATGTGCAATCCCACACGAACTCCCTATATTTTAAAGAAACTAATATATCTGAGAACAGAATTTGGCCAACTATGTCACTTATACCATCTAATTAATTGACTCTTATCTATATTGCATTCACAATTATGCTAGAATCCAAAGTCGAAAGTGGTCTGATGTTTTGGTGGGTTTTATTATAACATACACAAAAGGTCAGAAATAACTTTCATTCACTGAACCAAGTGATTTATATTGCTGTATCTCCCTACCGACTGATCTTAGTATAAGAAAGTTGCCTTTGTAAGAGGAATCTTATCTGTAATTGTCAGCTGGTTCTGGGTATACTTTGATTTCTGTAATTATATCACTAAACCAAACAGACATCATTTTTATTTCCCCTTTCCTCCAAAAATAAATCATGAACAGAATATTTTCTGTCATCATTTATCATCCAATTAACACTAGGTCTAGTCAAGCTGCATAGAAAAAAGGACTAGTGAATGACTGATCCCATACTGTGAGCCTTGTGTTACTATGTCAGCAGTCTCTAAAAAGTCTTTATACCATGTAAATTAAAATGACAGGAATCTCATTTAATTATCAGAATGAAAAGAAACTATCATTTTATTTGATTTAATTATACTTATATAGTTGGAGACTAATGATAAGCAGCAAAAATACCAGTTTTTGTCTTTCTTGCATACAGAGGCATTAAATATTTCAGTGATGGAGCGGGCTTTATTAGGAGGAATATATCAATATAAATCATATAAAGGAATGGAGCAGAAGGTGTGTTTCCTGTGCTGCTGAAGAGCTCTAGGAGGGCACAAATGAGCTCTGCATGTGGAAGCAGAAATAAAGCTGGATTGGAGACAAAGTAGGGACTGTGTTAAGGCATGCAATCATTTTGCATGTGCACTTCCTTATCCTTTCTGATTGGTGGAAACAATCAGCACAAGGGCCTGCAAATAGCCAGGATGTGAGCTCGCAAGATGGTTTTACAGTGTCATTTTGCATGAAAGTTTCAGGAGAAACATGGCAATAGACCTAAATTAGGTCCTTTATATATTTATAGCCAATAATTTCAAAACTGAAAATAACATAAAGTTAAACATTTATAATAATGATTAAGAACTAGAAAGACAAACATTAAGACTGTGACAGGTTAAATGTAATTGCTATCTGGTGTCATGGATTTCTCTGCCTTTCCCTCTCTCAGAAGATGGCAAATATTATTCACATTATTAAGTGATATGCTGTCTGGCATCCAGAAAAATCACGGTAAGTAAAGCACAGGAGGTACAATGAAGCATAATAATTAGAACCTTACCTAAGATTCTGAATAGTCACATGCACAGACAATCCAGGAAGTTTTTGGAGACTACTGGGGATAACTTCTTGGTACAAGTGCTGAAGGAACCGACCAGGGGCCATGCGCAACTTGACCTGCTGCTCACAAACAGGGAAGAACTAGTAGAAGAAATAGAAGTGGGAGGGAACCTGGGCTGCAGTGACCATGAGATCGTAGATTTCAGGATCCGGACGAAAGGAAGAAGGGTGAGCAGTAACATACAGACCCTTGATTTCAGAAGAGCAGATTTTGACTCCCTAAAAGACCAGATGAGCAGGATCCCTTGGGAAACAAAGATGAAGAGGAAAAGAGTTGAAGAGAACTGGAAGTATTTTAAAGAAGTCTTACTGAAGGCACAGGAACAAACAATCCCATTGCGTAGTAAGAAATGCAAACATGGTAGGCAACCAGCTTGGCTTAACAGGGAAATCCTTAGTCAGCTTAAATTCAGAAAGGATGCATACAAGAAATGGAAACGTGGACAGTTGACTAAGGAGGAGTATAAACATATGGCTGGAGAATGCCGGGCAGTAATCAGGAAAGCGAAAGCACAATTGGAACTGCAGCTGGCAAGGGATGTGAAGAGTAACAAGAAGGGTTTCTACAGGCATGTGAACAATAAACAGGTTATCAGAGAAGGTGTGGGGCCATTACTGGATGAGGGAGGTAACCTAGTGACAGATGATGGAGGAAAAGCTGAAGTACTCAATGCTTTTTTTGCCTCAGTCTTCACGGACAAAGTGAACTTCCACATGACGGTCCTAGACGATGCAGTATGGGAAGGTGGAAGGCAGCCATCTGTGGGGAAGGAACAAGTTCTGAGCTATCTAGAAAAACTAGATGTGCACAAGTCCATGGGTCTGGATTTAATGCACACCAGGGTATGAGGGAATTGGCAGAGGTCATTGCTGAACCTTTGGCCATTATCCTTGAAGACTCTTGGAAATCAGGGGAGATACCAGATGACTGGAAGAAGGCAAACGTAGTGCCCATTTTTAAAAAAGGAAAGAAGGACAATCCAGGGAACTATAGACCCGTCAGCCTTACCTCAATCCCTGGGAAAATAATGGAGGGAATCCTCAAGGAATCCATTTTGGGGCACTTGGAAGAGGGGAAAGTGATCAAAAGTAGCCAACATGGATTCACCAGGGGCAAGTCCTGTGTGACCAATCTGATTAGCTTCTATGATGAGGTAACAAGCTCTGTGGACATGGGGAAGTCAGTGGATGTGATATACCTTGACTTCAGCAAGGCTTTTGATACCGTCTCCCACAACATTCTTGTCCATAAATTAAGGAAATATGGATTGGATCCTTGGACTATAAGAGGGATAGAAAGCTGGCTTGATGGTCGGGCCCAACGGGTAGTGGTCAATGGTTCAATATCTGGATGGCGGTCTGTTTGAAGCGGAGTGCTGCAAAGCTCGGTTCCTGGGCCAGTGTTATCCAACATCTTTATTAATGACCTGGATGAGGGACTGGGTTGCACCCTCAGCAAGTTTGCGGATGACACAAAACTAGGGGGAGAGGTAGATTCGTTGGAGGGTAGAGAGAGTATCCTTAGAGAGAGAATCCAGAGGGACCTGGATAAATTGGAGGACTGGGCCAAAAGAAATCTGATGAGGTTCAATAAGGAGAAGTGTAGTGTCCTGCACTTGGGGCAGAAGAATCCCAAACATTGTTACAGGCTGGGGACAGACTGGCTCAGCCGCAGTACGATGGAAAGGGACCTAGGGGTTATGGTGGATGAAAGGCTGGATATGAGTAAACAGTGTGCCCTTGTAGCCAAAAAAGCTAACGGCATACTGGGGTGCATTAGGAGGAGCATTTTGAGCAGATCCAGAGAAGTAGTTATTCCTCTTTATTCAGCACTGGTGAGGCCACATCTGGAATACTGTGTCCAGTTTTGGGCCCCCCAGTATAAAAAGGATGTGGATTTGCTGGAGCAGGTTCAGCGAAGGGCAACACACATGATTAAGGGTCTGGAGCACAAGACCTATGAGGACAGGCTGAGGGATTTGGGCTTGTTTAGTTTACAGAAGAGAAGACTTAGAGGTGATTCAATAGCAGCCTTTAACTTCCTGAAGGGGAGCTCTAAAAAGGAGGGTGAGAAACTGTTCTCAGTGGTGTCAGATGGCAGAACAAGGAGTAATGGTCTGAAGTTGAAGAGGGAAAGGTGTAGGTTAGATATTAGGAAAAACTACTTCACCAGGCAGGTGGTGAAGCATTGGAATGTGTTGCCTAGAGAGGTGGTGGATTCTCCATCCCTTGAGGTTTTTAAGTCCTGGCTGCACAAGGTCCTGGCTGGGGTGACTTAGTAGGGGTTGATCCTGCTTGAAGCAGGGTGCTGGACTAGATGGCCTCCTGAGGTCCCTTCCAGCCCTATGATTCTGTGATTCTGTGATAGACAGACTATCTAAATTTAACATCTGGTACTGCATTTAAATATGCTTGTTAGCATACTGTTAAAGTATGCCAGACATTGTGTCAGGATACTGTAGTGTCATATCAGAATTATAAAGTCACATGATTGTGTGAAAACAATAAATACCTCAAAATTGTCAGGACTATGCCTATGTAAAGCTGCCATATTTATCATCATACAAGATATAGGAAGGTTTTATGCCATTATTTAAGACAATTTTACAGAAATGTGTTCCTTGAGAACAAGATATTCACTTCTCGCACAGGATTAAATGGAAAATAGCTACATGTTACTTCTAAAAATATGTAAATGCTACTCTCCAGAGCAAGCTAAATTACTCTTACAACTAATTCCTATTTTGGAGAAAAAAATGTTTCTGGGTTGTATATTTATTTAGACGAATACATTGTTAAAAGAAAGCCTACCCATCTGCTCTATTTTCCCATAACATAATTTAAAAACGCATATGAAGAAAATACTTACATAACTGACCTGCATCTATATCATCTAGTATGAATGAAGTGTATCGAAATCAATACAATTATTATTACTGAGACAAGGTATTTATAATGAGCTAAAATTACAGTACCTTGCTTTGCAAATTGCAAATTAAAAAAATCTGAAAAATTTAAATATGCAAGACAGTCTGCACTGGAGTCTTAGTTTTTTATATCTTTAATCACAAATGTCTATGTCTTAGTAGTAGTTTTAATCTAGCATTATTGTATCCTCAATATTCAAAAATAAGCCCATTCTGATGTGACAAGACAACCTACATTAATTTAGTACTTTAACCTGTGTATCTGAAAATACTCTCCATTTCTCCTGAAGTAATCACTTTGAGGAAATAAAGTACTATACAGTGAAATGCTTAGCTAATGCCTTACTCAAAACACCACAATGCACACCAGCTGGTAAACAGGGCAGTGAGTTCTCTTTCATCATACATCTCTTTAGAATTTATGAAAAAATATTACAGGAGAGGTCATGGACTGATAGGAAATACTCTGTAACCCACCAAACTAATTTTCACATGCAAAGCAAACGACATAGGATTCTGTCACTTAATACAGAACTGTCAGGTTCAGGAGGCTTGAGGGACATTGGTACAGGTTTGGATGAAGAGCCCGATTTATTCTTTGATTTTCCTTCTCCCAATGCCAGTCCTGTTTATCCTTTTTTTCTTCCCCCTCTTGTTATTGGCCTCCCCAGTCTGAAAGAGCTACGGTTCTTACTGCTTTATGGGCTTCTCCATCACTTCAATATTCAGAACTCCCTCCTCCACCTGATTAAATGGTTAGTGAGACGCACAAACTAGTAAAGTAGTGGTATGCATTGATAAAAGTCACATCCTGATAGTCCTAGGTTCCAATTTGTGGACATGTACTTCAGCCACAGTAGTAATAAAATAGTAAATATACTCATTAAATCCCATTGTCTCTCATTTGCAACTCTACCCTCAGCAAATCAAATCACCTTGTATTTTATTGTGCTCTATCAAATCGCAAATCCCAAAAATTTTCCTCTCACCCCAGTCTTTGAATACCAGCTTCCACTATGTACCCACCCAAAAAGCACCTACCAGTATTCCTGGGTTTCCTACATTCCACTCAAGCATAAAGCAGTACCCCTGTTTGAATGCAGAATAAGCTCCACAGCTGCAGCTCATGTGTCACCCTGCCTGCGCTTGAGGCTTGCAACAGTGCAGTTATGCTGACGGCTGAAATTGTGGTAAATTCCCAATTTAAAGCAGGCCTTGTTTCACTTTGAAATTTTATTATGGAGCAGTAACCTTTCTGAGGGAAATAAGAGAAAGATCGGGGAAAGTGGAAAGAAATTCCCTAACAAGGAAAAACTATATACATGGCAGAGTTGAAAAGAATAAATACGTGATTTAAACTACCTCTGTTACTGTTATCACCAAAGACAATCAGATATCCTCTATCCTGCATCTCTTCCTTGACTCAAAGGTTGTGGCTACACTGCCTTACCTTTTGGAAGGGGCATTCAAATGCAGCCAATCAGAAATGCAAATGAAGTGCAGATTTGAATACCTCACGCCTCATTTGCATACTCACGTGAGGGCTTGAGTCCCAAACAGCTGATTTTGAAAGCCAAAACAGCCATGTAGATGGGGTTCATTCGAAAGGAAACCCTGCTTTCAAAAGCATCCTTCTTCCTAATTTTTTTTTAAATTTGCTTCCTAGTCTACTTCCTGGGCTACACAGTCACATGCTGCCCTCTACACAAGACTTACGGAAAAACAACGCTTCAGGCATGCAAAGCATAAACACATCCAACACAGGGTCCATGCAAAAACCAAAAAGGTTAAAATATTGCAAAAATTGGGAGAATGGTTGTAAACTGCCTGAATCTAGGTTTGACTTGCACAATTACTACTTACTCAGCAGATTAAATTATATGTCTGACAGAATTGTAGAGGTGGTAGTTTTGCACAGATGGAATGTTTTAAACTTTTTTCTACAATGTATCTACATTAGACATACTTCCCCTGTTTTTCTCAGCATGTAAAAACAATTGTGTTCTTTATAAAAAAATAAAACTACCTGTTTGAGTTTCCCTGTGGTATTCTTCTTATTCTTGAGTAGTCATGAAGAACAGAGTGTAACCCTGACCTTGTTGCATAGTTTGGTTGCAGGTGGCATGGTAAAGTTTCATTTAAAACTTCTGTACTATAGAGTAGAAGGAAATTAGAAAAGAAAGGCAGTAGTTTCACCATAGGAATAGGGACTTTGAGTAAATCTCTGCCCATTCAGATGGCAGCAACAACATTTCCTCTATCACTGACCTAAACTCTACACACAGCAAAATGAATTTCATATTCAATTCTACATATATCGACATATCACTCTTCACCTCAGCATCAGTGCATGTGTTACAGGTATTCTTTTTCTTTCCCTTGTCCTCCCCCCTATAAGGCACTTCTGTGTACTCTGCAGTGTTTCATTTTGGTAGGGTTTTTTATTGAAACATATGCACTGTTCTATGTTTCTGTTAGAAAAGACATGGTTGAAGTGCACATTAGCCTTGGAACAAAAGATGGTGAGGTCCATGACAGCCCTAAATTCCCAAGGGATTTCATTCCACTATCCCTATGGTACACAAGAAAGCTCTCTCCTTGGTCCAGATGAGCTTCACTCTTTTGGTGCTGGAGGAGCTGCGTGATCAGCCACTCTCTTCATTCCAGAGATCTAGGAGATCTCTTAGATTTTGTGGGTCAAAGCATAGAGTAACTTGAAGAATATGATTCCATATTCCATCATATGTCACCACAGATGACATCAGAGAACAAATACTATGTGTTAATGGCAGTCCATATGACTGAGACACACTCGGGAGTTCTGTACTTGTTGGAGCCTATTGGCTTCTTTTGCAGTGTGCTGTACTGCTGCAGCACAGAGAAGAGGTGACAAAGACAAGTACAACTGAAACAACTTAATCATTCCTCAGGGTGGGAAGGAGTCTCTTAACTACCATCCAGGACCTGGCAGATATTATTAGCTGTAGAATCTGCTAAGTGACTGCTTAGCATCAGAAAGGAAACCAGAGGTACTCCCAAACTAGTGATAGAATTAACCAATTGTGGTTGGGTACCTTCCGTCAAAAGAAGCATCACAATAGCCTCAATCTCTTCCAAGTGGTTTGCCCTGCTCATCCACATAACATCTTTGTTGGTGAGTTCTACTTCAGACAGCTGTTCTGAAACCATGATTTGATCTTGTCCAAGGATTGAACTAATCTGTGCATTAGTGATATGGTTATATGTGGTGAAGGATATGTAGGGTTCAGAAGCCAGGCAGTAAGTGGAAACCTTGATTTTGTCTTCATGTCTATTAAATTAATGTCCTCTTCATGTTTAAATCCAATCAAAGTTCAGTTCCAAACTGAAATCTCATACTGTGCGGAAATACTGGTGTGCTCCTGTGATATCCATAAGCAACTGCTCTACAAAGTCCTAAAATCAAGGGTTTGCTTTTTTTTGGAGTGGGAGAGTTTATGTACAGTATAATTTTTAAAACAAATAAAAACAAGGTTTCTGAACATCTCAGCTTATTTTCTCATGTATCAAGGTTACCTCTGCCTTTCTCCTTCCTATATAAAGCACTTGTTCCTGATATTTGAAGAACCTACCTCCATAACTCTTGCCTGTAAGGCTCCTGAACCCCTCATGCAACCAGGAAAGGAAAGAGAAGGAAGTGCTTTACATTTGCCTTTTCTTTTCTTGGGGATTGCACCTCTTCCAAAATGGAAAATCTAGGAGGACAATATAGATGAAGAGAGTAATGGGAAAGGACATGGTTGTTAATGGCAGATACTAACTGGGTCTCCGTATGTATGCTATGTTTTATTAAAATAAAATTACAAAGATACACAAACACAGATGGCAGATATTCCAAGTTTTTAGAGTCCTTCATTAATAAATGGATGCTGTAAATGGACTCCTGTTGGAAAAACAGCAAGAAATAATAACAAAATTCTCTTAATCTTGTCACAAAAAGATTGGCATGCAAGGGCTACAGAGTTCCCAGACCCTTGGTATTGAGGATTATTGTGTCCCTGGCTATTTCACTATATTGGTGGCAATTATTTATTTGAACTACAATTGGGACACAATGAAGAACATGGCCAAAGACAGACAGAAGTGGAAGGCATTTGTTGCTGCCCTACATACCAGCAGGCATAATAGGCTTTAACTAACTGCCCAGGCCTGGCCTTCCACTTCTGCTGGCTGGGCACCATTCATAAATAGATGGTGAAGTTCTATTTTAGATTTCTTTGAGGGAGATGGAGGAGGAGAGGATAATAGAAGAAATAACACAGAATCATAGAATCCTAGGGACAGAATGGACCTCAGGAGGTCATCAAGTCCAGCCCCTTGGCTAAAGCAGGATCAACTCTAACTGAAACATCCCGGCCAGGATTTGTCAAGCCAAGACTTAAAAACCTCTAAGGATGGAGATTCCACCACCTCTCTAGGTAACACATTCCAGTGCTTCACCACTCTCCTGGTGAAAGAGTGTTTCCTAATATCCAACCTACACCTCTTACTCTGCAACTTCATACCATTGCTCCTTGTTCTGTCATCTGTCACTACTGAGAACAGCCTCTTTCCATTCTCTTTCGAGCCCGCCCTCACCAATTTCAGGAAGTTGAAGGCTATTATAAAATCACCCCCCCCGACTCTTCTCTTCTACAAACTAAATAAGCTCAAACACCTCAGCCTCTCCTCATAAGTATTGTACTTCGGCCCACTAATCATTTTCATTGCCCTCTTCTGGACCCATTCCAATGCATCCACATCCTTTCTGTACATGTATATAATGAATGTGTCCTTATTCCTGTCCCAGTGGCATGTGTATGCTGCACAGTATTACATTTTGGTATAGCACCTAGCCAGTTAATGAGCCTGGAAAGTAAAATACATATCACACACACACACACACACCATACTTGATAAACCTATTTATTTTCCCTGGAGAGGCTAGGAGCCCAAACCACTGATTTCTGCCAGAGACAATGAACCTGGGGCAGGGACCAGCACCTCTACAGTGGATATATTGTGGGTTCTGTTCCCCCACTCCCAAAACTAGCACATGTCTGGCATGGACATGAAGAAATGAGAGAGAGACCTAGAGGTACTGGAGTCTAGGATGGGGCCAAGAAGCATGGAGCAGGACCAAGAGGGCTAGAAGCAAATAGGAACCATTGGGACCCTCCAATGAGCCTCAGGATCACTCTTCACCCCACTCCCTGAATTCTATAGAAATAGAATTTGACGTAAAAAAGTTCTTGGTCCTTATAGTTGCAAAAACAGCCTTCCAAATAGGAACCAAATGCAAAAAGTTGCAATGTTGTGTTTGCAATCCTACAGGCCATCCTAGCAACTGCGGCTGATCATAATTCTCCCAAGCAGCTATAGCAGAGTGAAATTATAAGATTTTGGTCAGGTTCTCAGCTGATCTTCAGAATCCTTGGGGCAACAACCAGATGTCACGAATCACTCCAATTTCACAGTAGTGTAACTTGAGAAAGCTGTAAGCAGCTGCACAGGCAGGCAAACTGAGTTATACCTGGGGAGGATGACTCAAAATAGAGGCTGTGGGAGGGGTAGAAAAGCAGCACTTCTTCCCTAACAACAACCAGAAAGCTGTGAGTGAGGGAAAGCAGCAATAGAAACCTCCTCTCTCCAACTCCTTTCCGGAAGCATCAAAGGAAACAGACTATTATTTTACTACTAAGAAAGAAGACTATCCCTACTTAAATTAGCTTTGGGTGGGGGGTAGGGGAGCGATGCACTATTTTCCCCTATATTGTGCCACAGATACAGGGGAAGAACATATGTACCCATGAGGCACAACAGCTGGAAAAAAGCAGTAATTTGTTAATAAAGGACACCTAATGACTTTCATCACAACAACACATACATTTGCTCAGCTTAAAAGTAGCATTCGATTTCTCAAATGTAAACAAATCTTTCAAATTTTAATAAATTAAGACATCACCTATGACAGATGTTTGGCAAAAATACATACCAGATTCTCAAAGAGCATTTCAGATATAAAAACCCATGACTAAAGCTATGTTACTTTCTGTGGACCAGTTGTGGTAGAAAATTGCAATGCACTTCACTAACAAGTCCGATTTTAATCATATATAATAAGGACTTTTCTGGATAGTCTCATAAAAGAAGAATTATCTTATACTCTTAAAGAAAAATGACAATTTTTAAAGAAATATAAAAAGCTTCTCTGCCTCTCTATTTAAATATGCATAATGGTAACATGATAGCTATCAGAAAGTGGACAAACCATTATATATTAGAAAGCCTGGGAGGCTTTTTGTTTAATGAGTTACGTACTCCACGACATGCTACTAACTAGGAAACACACTCCTTCAATCCTTTCCATGTAAGTTCAGGGTCCAGCCAGAAAGAACTGTGGGTAAGGTCAAGTCCAGTGAAAAAGTTAGGAGTACAGATTCAATCTAACTATTGCATACAAGAGTTTTATTAAAAAAAAAAAGTCTTGTATGCAATAGTTAGATTGATAGGAATAAGGGGATTTCAACGTTTGCAGGGTCCTTTCGAAAAGGGCCCTGTGTACCTGAGCCACGCGCAATTGAAACACGGCACTTTTGAAATGCTGCGGCTGGCAGCATGCTAATGAGGCACTGAATATTCATTTCAGCACCTCATTAGTATTCTCCGATTTGGCCATTAGCATGGCCCTTTCGCAGTTTTGGCCAAGTGTAGACATAGCCTAGATGGAATGGAAACTTGACTCTTTAACAATAACTTTTGCTAGCATCAGACTGATTGACACAGCAGATCATTTCCACTGATTTAGGATGACATCTCTTTAACAAGAGCGAGAAGGAATATTGTGACCCTCGTGAAGTTCTGTGGTATCTTGAGGGCACTGTACAAACAGGTTGAAATGTCTGAGAAGGCAGTTAGTCAAAAAAAAAAAACAACCCACAAACAACAGAAACATGACAATGCCAAGAGGAAAAGAGAGGAAACCAACCAGATAGGTCCACCTAGCTTTCTCATAGCAGTGTACCAGAGAAGTCTCTGGAGGCTGTTAAAGCCTGGAGATTGTAGTAATGGCCACAGATTGGTTTGGGTGCAGGAGGATTTTTTACCCCAGTGCCTGAGCCACATTACATGGCCTATCCATGGTCAGGGTTTGTCCCTAAAGTAAACTAAAAAAACCCACAGCATTCAAAAACCAAATAAAAAATTACTATATACAATGGAAAAATACAGTGACAATTTAAAGTATTTCCATGGCAATGCTTTTTTAAGCATCCAAAGAATCAGCAGCTAACAGTTAACACATTGACTACTTTTCCTAATAGAATCACAATTCTGTTTACCCACACAGCAGGATGATGTGCTGCATAAAATCCTTCAGACACATACAACCTTTTTCAAATTCTCCGTAAACTGAGGACATAAACAAAAGCAAATAAGTGAATCCAGAACCTGCTCTATAAAATATATTATCGTGGTGATCAGTCTAGAAACACAAAATCACTCCATGAAGAATGGATGACAATATAAGTAGGAAGGGAGTACCTCATTTAACCTAGCATTATGTTTTCCTACATTTAACATGGTTTAAACAGCATAACAACAAGTAATACAGCTGAAACACACACAAAGGCTTTTAAAATTCCTATACCACATTACCATTAGTAAATTGGAAATCTTTTGATCAGATAACAATGCATTGTATTAATGACAATAATTTGTATTTATGCTCATGATTTTTGGTGTAGCCATGTTATCCTAGAATACTTGGAAACTATTTTTATTTCCTGCTCAGTATTAACATGGGGCTTGGCCATATTTCAACTGCAAATGGAAGTGGAAGTACTAAATTTAGTACAGACTGCATCATCCCTGATGCCAGATTAAAAGAAAACACTGATTCATGATGATTTAGAAACCTCAAAGTGCATTGTCCATTGTTAGTGTCACTTATTTGTGCTACTCTGCATCTTAAAAGAATGTGAAACATTATGGTTACTATACCTGCAACTGAATCTGCAGAAATGCAATTCAGCGCAACTATTTTTAATCAGTTTTTTTTTTTTCAAATCAAGAACTTATTTTCAGTACTAAAAACAGTGAGTACCTTAGGGGAAAAAAAGAAAAAGAAAATAACATGTTTGCAATTTCTACAAAACATCAGACTTGCCATGTCTGCAACCTGGAAAACCTTAGGACACTGAGTCCCACTGTCCCCAACAGAGACAGGAGAAATGGTAGTCTGATGTTTGCAATTCATGCTCCACAGCACAAATAAGGCTTTTGACACAGCTCAGTGGTGATAGTTTGCATCCACAAGGAATTGGGATAGCTCCCCCTTCATCACTGCCCCGACAAAAAACAAAACTAAACAAAGAACTCCACACTGCAAGTTTTTCCCTTTGTTTTGTTTAACAGGAAACTGCCATTTATTATTCCCCCAATTTTCCACTACCTTTCCCTCTATCCAGCCAAGCAGCCCAAAACAGTACGCCAAAGAGTTCAGGGAAAATGCTAGGGGTGATGAGAGAGAAAGCAGATTGCAACTTGAATCAGTACAATTAAGTAGTTTTGCAGAGACCCTCACCTTTGTCTTAACTGGTCCTCAGACCAAAAGGTTTATAATATCCTTTACCAACTGATATTTAAGCAATATTATAGTAAAGGATGAGTTCATCCCCAGCTGAGATGCAGCTGACTCTGGCATGAAACATCATATATAAAATCAGTATTTTAGACGGAGAAACACAGAGCAAGGCCACATGGTCTAGCAATTAGGATCCAAGCTGGGAGCTAGTGTCAGCCATACACGTCCTAGGTGTGATTCTGTCCCATGTAATGGCACCAAAACCATTCAGCATTTAATGTGTTTACTACCGCCTTAATGAAATGACCTTAGCTTTTAGCTCATACAACAGTGCTCAAGCATTTAGCTCTAGAAGTCCCATGTTTGATCCTGCCCACTAACAACCAGGGTCTTATGGCATATCACTTATATTCTGTACCCTCCATTTCCCAATCTATAAAATGGGGCTGGTGATTAGAGCTAACTGTAAAACGCCAGTTCATTAAGCCTGAAATGTGTCACAAAAATGGGTTGAGTTCAACACATTTTTGTTGAATCCCCAGCAGGGTTCAGATGAAACCCTGATTGGCTGGCTGCTGGGGTGTGCTAGCTTCAGCAGTTCATGGCTCTGAGGCAACCCAGCCATACCAGGCTCCCTGGTACAGAGCTGGGAACCTGGCAGTTCTGGGATGGGCTTCCAGAGTGAGTGGGCCTCTATTAGCACTGCTATGCAGACTGCCCCTGCCTGGGAAACCCAGCCATTTGTTCCAGACTCCCTGATCATCTGGTACCACAGTTGCCCAATTGCCAGGCTCCCACCTGGCACAGGAATTTGGAAGCTAGCCCACCAACACGGGTGCAAAGGTGACAATTGCCCTGGGGCCTGGGGACACAAAAGGGCCCAGGGCTCCCCACTGCCTCTGTCACTCCAACAGCAGTGGTGATGGCTGCAGCCCAAGTCCCTTTAAATTGCTGTTGGATCAACCTGCAGCATGCTCAAGGCAGCACTGAAGGTGGGGTGGGGCATGCAGCATCTCCAGGTGGTGCTGAGGGCTGCCTCACCCCAGCCATGCTCTTTTTGCCCAAAGCCCTGACCTTTCCAAGGGCACAGAGCCGCCACTGCACCACTTTGCCCCAGGGGCCCAGCAAGGCTGTCAGTGCTGCTGGTGGTGGGGTATTGCATGGCAGAGTTGCTTGGGAGCCAGAGATCCTGGAAGTACTAGCAGCTGCTGACCGAAACTGACAATCTTGTTAGTTTCACCATTGCTACTGAATATGTTTCCTTGAGTGCGACAGATGTATAATGAGCAGCAGGAGTGAAACTGGAAAAAATACCAATTTCAATTGGCAGCTCTCAGGTCATGGGGAGCACATTTCATTTCAGAAACTTCAATTTTTCTGAAATAGTAACTTAGGAGAATTTCCAGTTTACAAGAACTTTCAGAAATTTGGTTTCATTCCAATTGAAATTGGAACGTTTTGGGAGTCAGGGAACTTCAAAGTGCCCATGGCTAGACTGGCTGCTGGCACTTCGAAGTTAGCAACTTTGATGTTCGCATGGCAACAATTATGCTAATGACGTGCTGCATCAGCAGCACAGCACCTCATTGCTATTTACTGGTCGGGCTCTTTTACAGGCTCCCTTCAAAGGAGGGGGGTAGTGTAGACGAGCCCACCATGTGAGTGCATGAGACAGAGATGGAGAAAGGGAGGGGTAGCATATCTACCAGTGTGCAATGAAGTAAATGGAAACTGGTGACATGATGTATAAAAAAAAAAAAAGAACGAGCATCACCTGCATTTTAGTGCATGCAATTAATTAAGACAAAGAGGATAAAGTACTCAAGAATGCTATTTTGGAATTAGGAACACTTCAAATTGTTGCATTGTCACAAAAGAAAAATCCCGATAAACTTGACTGCTGAAAAGATAACACTTCCTATATTACCCATCGTATCGAATGCTGACAAAATAATATTTGTAAACATGTTACATTCTCTTTCTACAATATTAGCAAACGATCCACATAAAGAAGTGTTTTAAGTCTATGAAGACTATTACCATATGTATATTTATCACATTCTCCCTAGATATGGTGAACTTCAATAGAACACACATATGTGCACATCAGAGGAATATATAATTAACAATAGTGAAACACATGGTTAATAATCTACAAATAACAAATTAGGCAGTTTTTTTCACATCAGCATAACTAACATTTGTTGTTGAATGTCCATCTGATCAAAAAGTATGCACATTATGAATGTGTCAAGTAACTTTGTGATGATTGAAATTTATAGCTTTTCTATGTTCTAAACAGTAAAGCCTATTTATATCAGAGGCCATAACCAACATGCATTTTATATTATTAAAATAAGGAAGAGGCATTCAATATTTTGTGTTGTGACAACATTAGGTTACCAGGAAATTCTCATCATTTGCTCAATTGATTTCTTTATAATTAAGCACTAATTGTTTAATGCATTCTTTTCAACATTTCAGGTTCTATTTCATAACTTGAAGATGAAATTGCAATATCAATTGATCAAATTTGTGTGAATGGACCAATTAACTATATGTTTGAATCACATTTTTGGAACATAAATTTCTTTAGAAAAGTTCAGTATAAGATTCAATTACCTAAAATACTGCAATAATATAGTTTCACAATGTAACTTGATAATTAAAATAAAAACAAAGAAAAAATACAGTCTGTGTGTGGGGCTCTATCATCCAAAGCTTTTGACATCTTTATGATTTGTACCCATGGTATAGAGACTCAATCTGCACCCCACCATCAACTTATGCCTCGATTACTCCACGTGAGAGATACGTTTCTCACCCACAACCACAGTCTATACCACAGGAACACCAGTCCTGGAACTTTTCCTTGCCACAAAGCCCACTGCCAGCTTTGTCCACATATCTATTCTGGAGATACCATCCCTGGACCTATGCAGGTTATTCACAGAATCACGGGCACATTCTCATGTTCCTCAACTAACATCATATATGCCATCATGTGCCAACAATGCCGAGATGCTTTGTATACAGACTTCAAACTCTCTTAGACTAAGAGTTAATGGGCAGAAAACAGACATAAAAACACTCCTGATCCACAAACCTGTCAGTCAGCATTTTAATGGAGTGGGCCATTCTGTTAATGACTTAAAAGTTTGCGTCTTACTGAAGAGGAATTCTCACACCAGTCTGGAAAGAGAGGCTGCTGAATGATCTTTTATATTCAAATTCAACACATTAACATTATAGGATCATTATAGGGGCTCTTTTGCATACTTGGCTTAATCTAATTCTTGAATCCCCTGCCCACTTTTGCCCCTCTACTCTCTGATTTGCTCACCTTGATAATTTTTTTTCTGATTTGTCAACCTTGATTGCTATTTTTGGTTCTCTGTGCCTTAAATATTGAGTCTGTTCTGGTATGGCTATGGTCTGAAGAAGTGGGTCCATCCCACAAAAGCTCACCTAATAAATTATTTTGTTAGTCTTTAAAGTGCTACTTGACTGTTTTTTTGTTTTCTTACACAAGATGTTCCAAAGAAGTCGACGACACTTTTTGCATGAATACAAACTAACTCATGTAAATAGGAGCTTGTAGGATTGGGCTTTTATATTGTCATTTTGATGAGATTACTTTAGAGCTATAGAAAATATAAGATTATGAAGAAATGGGACCTGATTTTGTTCTCAGTTTCACTAGTAAAATCAAAAAAATCCTTTCAACCCAAGGGAGTTGTGCGAATGTAAAAATGTCATTAGTAAGATGAAAGTCAGAGTCATTTAGTCTTTTACAGTGTTTTTTTTCCAGTGTGCAACAATTTTGTAGGTTCACTTGAATTTACAGAACAACCCAGCATAAACATGCAGTGTTGTCTAACAAAATCAATTCATTTATCCTGTTTTTAACATGTTGCAACTTTGTTGGACACTCCAAATTAAATAGTGTAAACAATGACAATTTGTAACAACAAAATGCAAGGGTTTAGCGTAGAGACTTCGAGGCACTGGAAGGTTTTGGGATGGTAGTGAAAGCCCTAGCAAATTGTAAAATGGAGACAATAAGCTCTGAATAGTAAATTTATGCTGATCATCTGCAAAAACAAAGAAGGTCTTAAATAAATTACAATTTCAGCATGAGAGAAAAAATGAAAAAAAAAAAGACAAGTAGGGATGAGGAAACCTCCCATGACTGGTTACATTTTGCTATCTAGGGTCTTTGAATAATGGAATAGGTCTAGTATATTTGAAGGAGATAGCCACTCCCTGGCTGAAAACTCAATTCTAACTTTTGCTCTCCACTCTCTGCTCACATCCAGCTCTGAAGAATGGTGAAAGGAAAACAAACAGTAAATGCAATTAATTCACCCTGTAGAAAAAGATAAGAAGCAAATCAGAGGCCTCTTTAGGGAGATCTCAGCAAGGCAGGGAAACAGAATTCTGTGGCATCTTGGAATAGGTCACATTTCCACAGCTGCACAGTTCCAGGCCCTAAACTACATAAATGGAATAGTTCACAGCCAATGTTCCCTCTATTCTTCCCCATCTACATGCAGAATATAATTTGTTACGTGCACCCAGGCAGGTGTGGATGTGCACCACCAGTAGAAACATGGGCTGTTGACTGTTGGCAGCATGGGCACTCTGCTAATCAGCTGGGTGGCTGCCCAAGTGCTCAGCTTAGAGGAAGCACCTCATACTGATTGCTTCAAACCCTGTGCAGGCTCAGACTGACACTGGCTCACATTGTCAAAGTCACTGTCACAATTATAACAGTTACGTTCTTTTTCTAAAAAAAGAAGGCTGAAATTCTAGAGTACAATTCTGCAGTGAGTTCCCTGGCCCCAGAATCAGTGGGGGTCTATAGTTCAGCACTTTCGTTCCCTAATGTTTCCGGTAGAGGCCTTTGAGACATGTATGTGGTAAAATTAACTATGGCCCACTCCGCATAATCACGAATACCACAAGCATAAAATCTGGCAGCTTATTCAATCAGTGATGCAGATTAACAATAATTTCCATCAGTATGGTCTAATATTATTTTAACTGAACAAAGTTGGAGTGAAGTCCTGAAAGTGTCCAAATGGTTCAGCAACACTCCACATCACGCAGCAGAAGTACATGCACATTTTAATATGAAGAATTCCATTTATATGAAAATATACCTGCATTCCAAATCTCTCTGGGAAATGAACTCTACCCCCCACCTCCCGTACACTGTCTGAAATAAAACAATGGTTATCTCCTTGTAGCGAGGTGCTGTGGCCTCCCCGACTCAGAGGTGGAGGAGGCCACTCAGAGTCCCTGGTGGGTGGGCCCGGAGCCAGAACACCCATGCCCTGCCCCTCAGAGGGCAGTGCTTAGAGCCAGAAGGGCCCGGGATGGGGCTCGAGGCCCACTAAAGGCCGGGCCTTCAAACAGGGCGGAGGGCCCTGACCAGGCTCCTGGGTGCCAGGAGCAGGGGACCTGCCACCGAGCAGCCCACCAGCAAGGGTTGCCCTCCAGCTACCCAGAGCAGCCTGGGCAGCTGCAGATATGCCTGCCATTGCGCTACTATCCCAACTTCCTGGATCTACCAGGGCCCTCACGCCGGTAGAGGGCTCCCTCCGCCGAGGCCCAGGCCGGGACCAGAGAGACTGCCTGGGGCTAGTTACCTGGGGTTTCCCGAAGAACAAGGTCCCAAAGTCCTGCCTGATACCCGCCGCGCTGAGGCCTCCAACCATCTGGAGCCCACGGTCCTGCCACCGGTGGACTATCCAAATGACATAGAGATGTCCGACTGGCTGGAACCATCAAGGGTGGTCTACCCAGATGAAACCTACCAGCCTGGACTAGCAGACCAAGCTGACTGGGACTCCGCGCCGACGGCAGTCGAGGTAGGAAGTGGCCTGGGGAACATTCCCCCTGAGCCCATGATGGCATTTTGCGGTCTGGATCCCCACTGCCAAGCTCAGGCGTGAGCCATCTGTAGGGCCCTGGGCCAGGTTGCAGTGGAGTGGGAGGGCCTGTGACCCCTTACCCCCTCCCTGAAGGGGTGACACCCTCACCTCTCTGAAGCTGCCCCAATTTAGGGGATAGCAATGTGTCTGCTATCCCGCCCTGAACTGAGTGCTGGGGTCCCAAAACCTGTTTGTTTGACTGTTGTCCCGCCCTGAACTGAGGGCTGAGGTCCCAAAACTGTTCACTTACCTGCAGCCCTGCCCTGAATCAAGGGCCGGGCTTCCAAACTGTGTGTGTGACTGTTGGCCTGCCCTGAACTGCAGGCTGGGCTCCCTAGCTGCTCTCTTGCCTCCAGCCAGCCCTTAAAGGGGACGAAGCCCCAGGGTCAGCCAGATATGTAGGGGTGAGCTGAGTTGGCCCGCACTGCTTAAAGGGGGCACTGCCGTGGGCCCAGGTCACTATACTCCTCTATTGTAGCCAGACAGTGCCAATGTATCCTAGTTAGCACTGATTAGTAATTACCTTTAAATACCTTACCATGTTCTAAATTTCTGAATCCTGAAATCAGACAGTGAGCATAAAATCAAAATAAGCTCTCTCAAATGCACTGATCAGTAAGCTACAAAGAAGCACTCAAAAAGAAGTGTTTCAAGATCACCGTTTTAAAAACAACTGCCAAAACTGACGGAGAAAGACCAGAAAGACTCAAACTGTTAAGCCTTCAATAACAATCTGCACCATTGCTGAACATATTCTGGTTCCCAAACTGAGACAGCAGCATAACATTCAGCAGCATAATTCAACACAGGCAAATGGGGAAAAAAAAAAAGTCCTTCTTCTGGAGGCTCCTTCTTCCCAAAATTTTTTGGGAAAAAGGGGCCTCCGGAGGGAGGACTTCCTTCTGGAAACCCCCCCAGGGCTGCACTTCTACACGGCTTTTTGGAGTCAGGAAAAACGGTCTTCCAGACTCCAAATCACGTGACGTTATGCTAACGAGATGTGGGGAATTTGCATCCGCGCCTCATTAGCATCTTTCGATCCGTGTATTAGCATGCCACTTCCAAAGGAAGTGGCCTGTGTAGAAATGGCCCTAGCTGCTTGGGTGAGTTGGATGGTGCCATTTTCACAAAATCTCTTTTCTGAACAGGAACACTTTACTTCTGAGGATAGGACAAGGATGGAAATTCCACAAACTCCCTAGACAATTTATTCCAGTGCTTAACTATCCTGACAGTTAGGAAGTTCTTCCCTAAGGTCTAATCTAATCCTCCTTGGTTGCAATTTAAGACCATTGCTCCTTGTCCTATCCTCAGAAGTAAAGGAGAACAATTTTCCTCCCTCTTCCTTGTAACAACCTTTTGTGCCCTCTCCATTGGCTCTTTTCCAGACTAAACAAATGATGTTTCAATCTTCCCTCATAGGCCATATTTTAAATACCTATCTCATAGAACTGGAAGGGATCTTCAGAGGTCATCGAGTCCAGTCCCCTGCCCTCACCGCAGGACCTATCACCATCCCTGACAGATTTGTTTTTTAAATCTATTTTCCCTCTAGGGCTGTTTCTACACAGGCCACTTCCTTCAGAAGTGGCATGCTAATACACAGAGTGAAAGATGCTAATGAGGCACAGATGCAAATTCCCTGTGCCTCATTAGCATAACGTCACGTGATTTGGAATCCGGAAGACCATTCTTCCAGACTCCAAAACGCCGTGTAGAAGCGCAGCCCCCGGGGGTGCTTCTGGAAGGAAGTCCTCCTTCCGGAGGCCCCTTCTTCCCAAAAATTTTCCTGTATTGGCATGCCACTTCTGAAGGAAGTGGCTTGTGTAGAAATGGCCGAGAAGTTAATCATTTTTTGTTGCTCTTCTCTGGATCTTCTCCCATTCGTCCACACATTTCCTGAAATAAGGTACCCAGAATTAGACACAATACTCCTTTCAAGTCCCTGTCAACACAAAGTAGAGCAAAAGAATTATATATTGCATATTGTTTACTACATTGCTGCTGATACATCTCAAAATTTTTTGTTTTGTCTTTTGTTTTGTTCTGTTCTTTTGGCAACAGAGTTACACTGTGGACTCATATGTAGCTTGTGATTCACTATGATCCCCAGCTCCCATTCCCCAGTATCCCTTTCTAGGCAGTCATATCCCACTTTGTATATGTGCTACTGAGTGTTCCTTTCTTAGTGGACTATTTTGCAGTTCTCCTTATTGAATCTCATCCTTTCTATTTCAGATAATTTCTCCAGTTTGTCCAGATCATTTTGAATTTTTATCCATTTTCATATTTAATCCTACCTTCACAGCTTGATATCATGCATAAACTTTCCAAGTGTTCATGATATTCTATTACCTAATTCACCAACAAATACGTTGAACAGAACCAAATTCAGGAACAATCCCTGCAGGACCCTGATTACTATCTGGGAATGGTTTTCCACCCAGTTACACACCCACCTTATAACAGCTCCATCTACATTATATTTCCCTCATTTGTTTTGGAGAATATCATGGCAAAAGCTTGTCTACATTCAAGTATACCACCTCCCTCATCCACAAGGCTTCTTACCCTTTGCAAGATAGCTATTTGGTTGGTTTGACAATATGTTGTTGGCAGCTCATCATCACCTATTATCTTACAGATGTTTGAAAATGAATTGCTTAATTATTTACTCCATTATCTTTTTGGATATTGAAATTTAGCTGACTGTTCTAATTCCCCAGGTTTCCTCTTTCTCCTTTTTATAAACTCTAGGCTTCACTGCTGTACTTTTTAAGCTATTAAATGATTGACAAGTGAAGAATGTATCATCTAGGAAGAGGAAATGAGTGGAAATGAGAAGAAGGAGTGTGTCTCATGAGGTTTTCAGGTAATAAGTAAGTCTGTCTGGCACTGGTAATCAAACTGATTGTGGATCAGGGCCTGTTTAGCTATTCTACATACCTGAAAGTATCTATTGTGTATGTAAGATCAAGGCCACATCTACACTATGAGATAAATTTTAATTTACAGCAGTAAGCTCAATATTACAATGTCACTGTAAATACTGTTAGCTTAATTTAGGGAGCACTCATAACATTGTCAAAATCAGCTGGGTGTGGTGTCAAGTTTGAATTTAAAAGTCTGCATGAAGGCTAGTTTGGAAGCACCACATCTTAAAATCAAATTTATTAGTCTCTAGAAGTGTCCTGTATGTATCCTACAAGGCCCCACAGTGCTCTGCTCTGTCCGTTTCCACCTCTGCTTGCTCCCCAGGTGCACAGCAAACAGGTAACAGGAAGCCTGTGAATGCGAATTCGGCACCAGGAAGCCCATGTCTGTATGTCTGTGGGGTCATGCTT
The DNA here is from genome assembly GCF_033958435.1 of Carettochelys insculpta. NCBI lineage: Eukaryota > Metazoa > Chordata > Testudines > Carettochelyidae > Carettochelys > Carettochelys insculpta. The sequence goes on along the minus strand of NC_134137.1, from coordinate 302,826,189 downwards.
GTACGAGAGGCTGAGAAACTTCTTACTCTTCTCTCAGTGCTGTGAGTGCATCTATCTACCCATTCAAAATACCCCAATACAGAGTTCATGGTTCTGTCACTACCTTCTGAAAGCTGAGCGCTTGGATTTTTTTTTTCAGCGCTGGGGCCAGCCCTTGCCCCACCACACCACGTAGCACCTAGGTTATTCGGGGGGGGTCGTTCATGAAAGAGAAGCTGAGAGATTTTCCTGAGGTTTACATTTGTGCAAGGGCTCCCCCTCCCCGACAAGTGCTATGCAGTTAGGGTCTTTTTCACGCACAATCACGTCATTCAGGTAGCCCCCTGACCCAATAAAAGGATTTGCCTACTGTTCAGTGCGGACTATGCTACCAGGCGGCACCATGTCCTGGCTTGTGCATGGTGAGGGTGCCAAGGTCAGGAAAGTTTTTTGGGGGCTTTCTGCTGCCAGGAGGAAGTCTCCCCCAGTGGCTAAGATTTTGGGGGGATTGCTGCTGCCTGGGGGGACTGTTTCAATTCAACCCCCCCATCCCCACAAAAATATTTTCATGGGCTTGCTGCTGCCATGGGGAAGTCTCTCCTGTTGCCTACATTTTTCAGGGGCTTGCTGCTGCTGGGGGGACTAATTCAACTGGTCCCCTACTCCACAAAGATATGTTTGGGAGCTTGCTGCAGCTGGGGGAGAAGTCTCCCCCCCACAGCTAAGATTTTTGGGGGCTTGCTGCCACCCAGGGGAACTGCTGCAACTAGCCCTCAACACCCACAGAAAATATTTTTGGGGGCTTGCATTGCAACTGGCTCTGCAGCCATGGTCCCCGCACTCCCTGCACAAAAAATTTTGGGGACCATGTCAACTAGCCCACCATCCACCGATCCAATCCACACAATGCCCCCTCACATGGGATGAGTGGGTCCGGCCCTCGACAGTCATTCATGGCTGCCCCCCGCCCACATGAGCACCACTGCTTGTTGAAATTTGGTGAGCCCCATTCCCCACATTGGATAACTCTGCATAGTGTAGTGGGAAGCCCAAAATCTTTTCCCTAACATTTTTTATCCTCTTTCTGCGAGCTTTTGCCCCCTTTGCACAGGGAAGAGTGGGTGATGGGCCAGTTGAGAAGAGACAGACTGCTGTGTGATCCCAGGGCACAGAAGCTGTGAAATGGACTGGGAAACCAAAAGCCCTGCCTCACGAAATCTCTTTTTTCAAAGCCTTTACTATCCTGCTCTTTCTTGAAGCTTTGCTTTGTTCCTGTATTATTTTCAGGGATCCTATGTAATCAAGGGAGGGGAATGAGGGCAATGTAATGTGGGATGATGACTTCACATACTCATAACCACTTGCGGGGCATTTTTTCCCCACACTGCACCAGCAAAAATAAGCACAATGCTATGGGGCTGAGGGAGCTATGGGATAGGTCCCACAATGCACTGCTGCAGTAGTCAATGTTTGGTGACTGAGTGTGGCAGCAATACATTGACTATGTGAGGATCATGTTGGGAAGGTAATGATACTCCAATTAGGATTTGTAAAACACAGCATTACAAAGTTAATTTTAATAAATTCATATTTATCTTGTAGTGTAGACATAATCCAAGTCTAGATTCCTCTCTACCGCAGAGGACCTTGGATGCAATTAAAACATTTGCTTTTCCTGATTTGAGAGATACCAGTGGTATTTTATATTTTAAATGAAGGGAAATCTCTCTCCGAAACTAAATTAGATTAAATTATGTTTAAAGGTACTATTCACACTGATAAGGAAATTGATTTTTTAAAAACAAACTGCTATTTTAACCCAACAGCATCCCTTTGATTTCACACATACCCAACATCAGTACAAACAGTGACACCACTCTAACCTCAGGACCAGTCCCTTTCCCAAAACTCTTTCCACATTGGGTTCCAAAATTCAACTATATCCACCAGCAAAGGGACATTTTTACCACATCTAGAGCAGAGGCTATCTAGGGAGGCATTTATGTAGCACCAATTCTCTCGATTTATCTTAATTTTTTTTGCCCTTGGCATCTTTTCCAAATTGACAATGTCAGCTGCCATTAACTGTCAATCCAACTTTCCCTTATAAACCCTTCTGATTTTTCCTTTCCATGCAACCTCACGTGTGAGAGGAGTGCATCATATGCATCTGCAAAGCCACCATACATTGTCAACAGTCTAATAAAACTCACCCCAGAAAATTACAATACCTAGGCAGCTTTTGGCATTGACACTTGCTTAATATGCTGTTTATAACCTTGTTCTTCCTTAAGTCATTTGTTGCCTCCACCAGCTGCCTCTCATACTTAGATCTTAAAGGCTTGGGAACCCTCTTTTCATCATGCCTGTGTATGACACTTAGGCCCTAACCCCTGGTCATGTTACTCAAGTACATATGGTAAGGCATGATACCTGAATAACACCATGAGCCAGCTCCTGGCCCCAGTCTCCCTTTGTACCATTTCAAAGGGATAAGAAACCCACCTTGATAATCAACTTTCAGCTGTTAAAAATAATTTTTCAATCATTTTTAAAAGCATGTGATTTTGTTAGTTTGCTGATTTTTTTGTGCAATCATGAGACAATTGTATGAAAATGCATTCCGAGTACTTGTTCACAGCTTGTGTTGGGGTAGGAGTTTATAATATATTTATTAATCTAAATAAACGTTTATCTCTTGCACATCACTTCTATTGTAGATTTTACTTTTCTTAGAGCAAGAAGCAGAACAAAACAATAATTAGGAATCAAACAAAATGGTGGTTATTCACACCTTGCTGAATAAACAGTCATTAAAATCCCAGCTATAAATATGTTGTTTTTATAATGTGAAAAGAGTATCCCTTTATATACACATTAGAATTCTGTGTGCATCTAATTGATTAACCATGTTCAGGTGTTATTACAAGAATTTGTAACAGAATAGTGTGCAATTAAGTTAGGTAAGCAGTCTTCAGAAAAGAACTACAGCATACAATTCATTTTTTAATTGAACACTTATACCAGCAACTCACTTAACCCTCTTATATTGGAGCCAAATGATACAGCTTTACATTTTGATATTTAATAGCAATGTATTATCCCACCATCCATCTTTGGTAACCACTTTAAGCCTTTCAATTCCAATAGATTTTAAAGGGTAAGTTACTAATACACACAAATTTCACCTTTATCCACTTTACTTAAATAAAACTAACTTTTTGTTTTATTATCCAATTTTATTTTGACCACACTGTAACATGTATTAATACAGGTTTGTAGACAAACTAAAACATGGACTCTCTTAGCTTTTGCACAACACAGTGGAAAACCAGTTCCAAACTTTTCCGAAGGTATTTTCTGCACTGATTATTAAAGCTGTATCTTTACTGAATAAAACAGTTTCCCCCTCAGTAGACAAGTTTATAAAATGCAGAGAACTAGTCAGAACAATTAAACTAGACAATCAATATATGTCATATGATGGACATTTTTTCCACTAATTACCTTTTGTAACTGAGTAGCATTTTGATAAGCTTAATTCATAGTACAAATTAAAAAAAACAGTTTAGAGAGAAACTAACAGCCATGAAACTGCCAACTAGGAGTAACTGATACAGACTATTTCAAATGCTGTTATCTTTAAAAACTTTGGACGGTGCCATTTTTCCCGGCGTAATGTCCAGTGAACTGATATACGACAAATAAAAATGTATCCAACACTAAGACAGCATTTGTTACCAAACTAGCATTAAAAAGTACTTAAATGTGAATCTATTCTAAAATGTTCCGGTAAATTAGAAGAATTATAGGGTTTATTGTTTCTCAGTAACATCCGTAGCACATCTGCTTAATTTACATAATTTTTAGCTTCCCGCCTGCAAAATGAAACTGCAGTCTGAAAGTCAAGATGGATTAGTATTGGGTCAAGGAACAGCAATAATAAAGAATTTGCTACTAGAATTTAGTGGTTAATAATCTTGGTTATATGACACCTGCAATATAATCCTCAATTTATTCCTCAGAGGCCAATTGGCCCTACAACTCTCAGGAGTTATAAACTGAAAAACAAAATATTTTGGATACTAAAGTACATGTAAGTGACCCAGAGTGTGTGCTGGAGCTGCTGGGGTGAGTTGGATGGTGCCATTTTCACAAAATATCTTTTCTGAACAGGAACACTTTGAATTAGTCATTTTAGGCTGGAAATGTAAGCATTAGTCCAGCTCCAAAATTACAGCTATTTTAAACTGAGATTATTACTGATACACTGTCCCTATTGCTCACTTTCTCCTCCTCACCCCCAAATTCCAACCACAGAATTTCCCCTCAATCCTCCTATTTAGAGATGAGGTTTTCCATGTTATAGAACAGGCAACATTTCCACCCGATACTTTGCAGGAAACCAAAGCCATATCTTCGGGGGAACAAGGGGTGCTATCTCTGATTCCATCCATCCCAGCATCCTGAGCTTCCTTAGGAGCTATGCTGGCAAGACTTCTGCAAATTGGTATTTTTCCTGGGACACCACTAATCAGACTGCATTGACTTTCCAACAATTCTCCAGTCACTATCTAATGGAGAAATGTTCAGCACTCTTGATCTACAATTCCATCGTACTCCCTTCCCCCATCCAATATCTCTTGGCTAGAGAATGGCTCCACAGAGAATCTCAGAGGATAGGGGAGAAAACACTGCTGGTGCAATGGCTGACCCCATTTCTCCACATTGGACAATAATACGTGTGCTGAGAATCCCTCTCTGTGCTGAAGAAAACAGAACCAATGGACCTGAATATCCTCTCATATTTTAATACTCTATCATTTTCTATACACAATCAGGATCAGAGGATCTTGTTAGTCTCCAAGCGTCCTTCTCAAGTGCATCTTCCACAGAAGGTCCTGGCCCTCATGAGGGCATGGAGCCAGATACCCACATACACCTTGACCCTGGAGCCATTCTATCTGTCAGCCCCATGGAGTGAAGTGGTTTTCAGAGTTAACAACTTATTCAGATGAAGAGAAGAGTCCTTGCTCAGAGCTGTTACTTCTGGCTCTGTGAAGACATTGCCTTCATTGGTGATTTAGATTAGCTTTCAAACTTCTCTGTGCAGGAATAAGGTCTAGAAACCCTTTTACCACAGGGAAAGCTTAGATTCCCATCATTTGAATTTAGAAGGTAGACTCTACAGTAGTTACACCTTAAACCAGCTTTGGTCCTGCCGAGCTGTGGGATTGGGCTCCAGAACCCTGCTCGGCTCTCGATCTAGACTAGCTTTTGCAGAAAAGTTTCTCAGGTTGGGGGAATTCTTTTGTCTCAGCCCCACATAGAGAGAGATACACAATGCAATCAGTGCATGTTACTTGAAAGAGAATAAACCAATATATTATCGAGAGTTAGAAGGATTTGATTTTTGTTGATAAATGTCAAATTCATTGCACAAACACACACACAATGCATGAAAAATAGCTCCATTAATAATAATTAAAATTTACAAATAAGCAGTAAGCAAAATGCTGCTTGAGGACTCAAATATTTGGTTTAACCATAATTCATTTTGTATATTTTGAGATGTGATGTTGACAATTTGTGTTCATGATTCTATAGCTTTAATTTTTTGCATCTGAATGTCTACTGTAATTAAATAATTACTCTCACACTTCCCTGCCACAACTGTTAAAGTTTAAATAAATGATAATAAACTTGCTTAAAAGAAACATCAGTATCTGCCAGAATTATTACAGTTAAAAACTGAATTTGAAATAAACCTATTTACATTAAAAGCTTGTTTTTATGGAGCCCAATTTAGTGGGCTTTGGGAACAACAGATGTGCCCCCCATTGTTCCCAAAGCCTGCTGGGGTCAGTAAAATCCTATACCCCACTGTCCCAAAAGCCTGGGCCTGGTGGAGCTGTCACCTCCTCTGCTGGAGCATATGCGGGCAGATGGGCATATGCGGGGTGGGGGGGGCATATATGGGCAGATGGCACTTGCACCCACTCCTCACCGCGCATGGCTTATTTCGATTTCGGTACGTCGAAATAAGCTATTTCAATGTAGCGTCCCAGTGTAGACGTAGCTACAGTGTTCAAGATTATAATATACAACCTCATCTCTGTCTTTAAGGATCTTTTGATGCTTGCTCGAGTTTGAAGACTCCTTCAAACAGTCTAGTGCTATGGCAGCAAGAGTTCACATCACACCAATTCAGTACAGTGTTGTTATATAGAAATTCCATTGTGCTGGGGCTGAGGGAGTGGGGGATGGGAGCGGGAGGAGACAGGGAGGAATGGTGACCCCAGTATTAAAGTTGCTGAACTGTTTTCCATTACATAATTTTTCCTCAATGCTTCAAATATCCTAATGCACAAAAATTGATATTTGTCAGGAATTTAGATTTGACTGACCATATTTAGCTATTTAGGATTCATTTCCCACCTGAATAGCACTCAGTAGAGCTTGTTAGAGGCTTTTTGCTGAAATCCCTGCACTGCCCTGGCACCTCACCTAAGCATGACACATGGAGCTATCGATTGGACAGGAGACAGACGAAATGGATGCTGTTGGTGGCAGCTGCTGCTGCTTTTCCCCACCAAAATATACTTTGCAAAAGATGAAAGTACAATAGGCCATGAACAAGGAAACAGTAAAATCTCACTTCTGGCTGGTGTTAATTGTCTCCTCTTTCCCTCACCACCTTGTTACAACTTAGGACCTCGCACCCACTGAGAGGTTATAGTGACTGAGAATAAAAGCCTCACTTCTAATATGACAGGCCCAATTCTTAGCTACTTAGCAGCTCTGCTGCTCATGAGGAATCAGTACATCACTCCCTTTGGCTATGCTGTTTGTAAAATTCCTATGTTACCTACCATTTTTGTGTGTTGTGCATCTTTTGTGGTACAGAAAACAAGCAAGCAGTATTGCTGGTGCTTAGAGAGTGGGAGATAAGAGGCATGATTATGTATTACAACCTAGAATGCATTCATTAAGCTTGTGATATTTTCACCTCCAGTAGTGCCATCTGCTTGTGATTTATCACAACTTATTCTCAGTCCCAACGGGCTGACACGGAGAATAGCGTAGGATGATATGACTCAGCTTTTGAACTTCTCTTGGTAGAGATCTCTCCCAAGAATTTGATGTGTGTACACTTATCACTGGCAAAGTTGCAGCTGTTCATAAACTGTCAATTAATAATAAAGTTGCTCCCCTGGAAACTCTAGAAAAACACCACAGCACTTCTCTTCCAGTAATCTGTCATTAGACAGGAGAAATGGAAAATTAGTAACTCTGAGTGTCTGTCTGTTCTGCTCTATGGTTCTCTTTTCCTGTGTTGCTGATACTATGTTCAAATGGAGGATTTTTAACAAATGAGTAGCCGGAGGCTATGGAGGTACCCCACTAGCACAGACTGGTGGGAGCGGCCGGTGCTTGGCGACTGGGACAACGACCGCTGGCTCCAGAATTTCCAGATGAGCAGGCAAACGTTTCTTGAGCTCTGCCAGTGGCTCACCCCTGCCTTACGACACCAGGACACCCCCATGTAACGTGCCCTCACTGTTGAGAAATAGGTCGGCATCGCTGTCTGGAAGCTGGCCACTCCAGACAGCTACTGATCCATAGCACAGCAGTTCAGTGTGGGCAAGGCCACCGTTGGGGCTGTCATCATGGAGGTAAGGGGACCCCAGGGGGAGGGGAAGAGACCAGGGGAAGGGGGCAGCCAAGGGGGAGGGGAAGCTGGGGGGGAGGGGGAGCTCAGGGGGGAGCCTGGGGGGAGGGCCAGACACACCCCACACAGGTGCTCTCATGTCCTTCCCCTGCAGGTGGTCTGTGCAATCAACGCCCTGATCCTCCAAAGGCTCCTGTGGCTTGGGGACCCGGATGCAGCCATCAGGCGGTTTGCCAGCATGGGCATCCCTAATTGCTTCGGGGCTCTGGATGGGACCCATATCCCCATCCGTGCCCTGGAGCATAGCAGAGGATGCTTCCTGAATAGGAAGGGATACCATTCCATGGTCCTCCAGGCCACGGTGGGCAGCCAGGGCTGCTTCTTGGACATTTATGTTGGCTGGCCTGGCAGCACCCACGACGCCTGGGTGTTTAGGAACTCGGGCCTGTGCCGCTGGCTGGAGGTGGAGACCTACATCCTCCAGCGGGAGATCCCTCTGGGGGACACCACCATGCCCCTCTGCCTCATCGCAGACGCGGCGCACCCCTTCCGGCCCTGGCTCATGCGCCCCTACACGGGCCACCTCAATGCCATCCAGGAGCGGTTCAACACCCGCTTGAACCATGTGCACCAAGTGGTCGAGGGGACTTTCGGCCGACTCAAAGGCCGCTAGAGGTGTCTCCTCACCCGCCTGGATGCAGGGCACCCCAGCATCCCCCAGGTTGTGGGCGCATGCTGCGCACTCCACAACCTGGTGGAGAGCAAGGGGGAAGCATTGTCCAAGGCTGGGCTGTGGAGGCTGGCAGGGCCTACGCCCAGCCACCCACTGCCCCCAGTCGCCCAGTTGACCCTGAGGGTATCCAGGTCCAGGAGGTCCTGTGGGCCCATTTTGAGCACCCCCCACCCCCCCACCCCCCACAACACTACCTGCCCCCACGCCCACACCACTGAGCACCAGAGAGCACACACCCACACGTTTCTTTTGTTGTAAATAAACCAAAATCTTCTTGAAACCAAACAATGAACTTTTACATTAATGGGGGAACTATGTACATGGGGGGGGCAGCTACTAAAGGGGGGTGGGACAAGGCAACTATTTACAATTAATGGGGGGGAAATATGTACAAAGGGGTGGCCTGGGGGGCCCAGTCCTTGGCCTCCTTCTCCCCTATTTTCCAGCGTCCAGTGGGGGGGGGCACGCCCCACGTCTGGGCCGGAGGCCCTGTCGAGGCTGGGTGGGGGCTGGAAGAACTGGCAGATATGGCTGGGCTGGTTCCTGGGCCCCACGGTCCCCCTCCATGGCAGGCTCCAGCAGGACAGGTGGAGGGCAGCTGGGAGGGATGGCGGCCGGAGTGGCGGGGGTGCCATGTGTTTGGCGATCCGCTCAAATGTCCTCATGAAGGACCCCCAAGCCTCCTGGTGCCAGGCCAGAGCTCACTGCTGCAAGTGGAGCCGGTGCTCCTCCACTTGCAGGCAGTGCTCTAAAACCTCCACCTGATGCCGGAGGGTGGAGAGGAGCTGGGGTTCAGGGGATGCCCAGAGATGGCTCCGCCACTGTCGGGCTCATCCTGGGGCCAGTTCCTGCTCTGCCACTGGGCTGGCCTGCTGTGATGGCCCCAGTGGGCTGTCTGGCATGACGGACGCAGCACCTGTGCTCTCGAGGCCCTCAGATGGTGTGGCTGCGGAACAGAGGGGGGAAGAACGGAGACAGACGTTAGTCTGGGTCCTGACCTGTGGCCCACGTCCCCCCACCCCTCTGCTGCTAGTTCCCCATCTCCTGTCCCCCAGAGATGCTGATGATGGGTGTGGTATCCCCCCCAGGGGGGATCCCTTCTGAGGTTCTGCTCCCCCCTACCCCTAGGGATGGGGAGGCGCTGTCCTGGGGGGCAGGGGCTGATGGGTTCTGAGGGACGTGCCACTGCTGTCCTTGGGGCCGTGGTCAGCTGGGTGTGTGGAGGGCCCTGGTTGTACCTTGTCCCCGCCCCTTAACCCGGGGGTGTGCACCTGGGGTACATACCTGATGGTCCGTTCCCACGGTCGGGGGATCCCTGTCGGGCGGATGCCCTGCTGGAGCTGCGGGACGGGAGGTCAATGAGGAGCCCCCCATCACTGAAGCTCTCCTCCTCCTCCTCTGCTATCCCATGGGAGGGTTCCTCTGTGGGCTCCCGGGGTGCAGGGCTGGCCTCCGGGCTGGACTCCAGCTCTGAGGCCTGCTGGGTCTCATTGGCTGAGGTGGCAAGGGTGGCCGGGTGGAGGTGGTTTACTGGGGGCCCAGGATCTCCCTGAGCTCCCTGTAAAAGGGCCAAGTGGCAGGGGCAGCCCCAGACCGGCTGGCCATGTCCCGGGCCCGGGTGTAACCCTGCCGCAGCTCCTTCACCTTACTCCTGATGTGGTCAGGAGTTTTGGACAGGGTGACACTGAGCAGCCAGGCCCTCGGCCAGCCAGGCGAACGCAGCTGTGTTCCGCAGCTTGCTCCCCATTACCTGTAGCACCTCCTCCTCACCCCAAAGCCCTAGCAGGTTCTGGATCTCGGCGTCCGACCAAGAGGGGCCCTGCCGTCTCTTCCCCCCTGGCTGGATGGCTGGGAGCCCTGGCTCCCTTTGGGGGGTATGCCCTGTGAGGGCTTGGGGGGCAGGCTGGCTGGCTGCCACGGGTGCTGGATCGGGGCGTCTGGAAAGTGTGCAGGCTGTACACATGTCTGTGCTGCTGCCTGCACACTCTCAGCTTCCTGCCACAGGAAATAAGGGGGAGGGGAGCTTTAAGGGGCTGCTGAACGCTGCGACCAGAGAGCTCAGGGGCTGGAAAGAGGGTCTCTCAACCCCTCAGCTGATGGCCGCCATGGAGGACCCCGCTATTTTGGCATTGTGGGACGCAGAACGTCTACTCATGCCCTACTTCGACATTCAACGTCAAAGTAGGGCGCTATTCCCATCTTCTGATGGGGATTTCGATGTCTCATCTCCTTATGTCAATTTCAACTTCAAAATAGAGCTCAACACGTGTAGATGCGGCAGGCGCTATTTTGAAGTTGGCCCGGCTATTTCGAAATAGCCGGCTAGTGTAGACGCGGCTTATGTGTGCTCTCTGAATAAATATTAGTGAAGAGTTATATTGTGCATTAAAGCTAATCTGAGCCATGTGCTGAAAATGCCACAAGGGGTACCCAAGAAGAAGTCTGTATAATTCAGTCAGGCTCTTTGGACGACGTTCTGCACCAGGAGAAATAAGTATGAGCTCCCTTCTACAACCATTCAGCTGTCCTAGTTGTCTCCTCCTGCCTTATTGCTACTTCCTTCAGGCACCTGTGCATGGGTGGTCAAAATCTGGCTCCAGATTGATTAACCACAGACATTCTGGACTGTAAACTTAACCTTAATGTGCATTGTTCTTAAGACTCATTTGTAGTGAACATTGTACATGCTGCTGAACAATAGAATGCACTTTTCTATTATGGATCTATAGCAATGAAAATGTGAGGAAAATCTTTGCAAAAAGTAGCTTTTGGCTGCAGATGGCAATTTATAAATACAAAGATAAAGGTAGTGCTTCCTTAGGGGAACAAGATGAACAAATAACAGCAGAGCCAAACGTTGGCTCCATCATGTCTGCCTCCATACAGCTGGTACAGACTGCCCACTCTTCCATCTGTCTCAACCCAAAAATATCCACTTGGGAGATTTAATCTATATATACCTACTCATACACCCCTGTCATGGGAAGAGAACTGCTTTAATAATTCTATTATTACCCACATGCATGCACAGTTCCAACCCCATTCTTCTAGGTACCTATACTTTTGTACTTTCCGTCAGCCACCTCACTAATTTGAAGACGACTAATTCATGAATGGAAATAAAGAGATGTCTTGGAATTAGCTAGTAAGAGTGAATGCAAGAGTACCATGATGAAGCCAAGCTCTTTACAGGTTCATCATAACACCTGCGTGTCACATCTTCTACTTGGCCTTATGTAATGCCTACATTAACAATTAAAAACTGGAGTCTGTGCTGGACTGCGTCTCCATGCAAAGATATACAAGAAATTAAGAAAACCTCTACATTGTTACACTGCCCAGCTAAATCTTCAATCTGAGCTATTACAGAGATCCACATTTGCATTCTATCTTTAACCTCTTCAGAAGGGGTTCAAAATCTCTGGGATTTTTAAGCTTTAGTTTGGGCATTTTATGTGTGTAAAATGAAGAAAAACTGTTGGACAACTACAGGTTGAAGATGTCTGATCTGGCACCCTTGGGACCTGACCAATACCAAACAAGAGAATTTGCTGGACCATGGGAGGTCATATTGTCTAGCAGCATTACCAACACTTCCGCTGTTTACTGGGCTCTTAGAAGACATCTAGGGGTAAATTACAGCTAAATAACAGCACAGAACATTGAGAGCCAGGACTGGTGGCTGGAAACAAACTTTACGGGACCGCAGGAAACTTGGCCACACCCATGAGAAGTGGTCATCTAGCTAACTAAAATCATGCACGCTTACAGAGTTTGCCAGATGTTCTGGATTAGATAGGTTCAACCCGTATTAATTTACACACACCTGTTTAAATGTATTCTTCTATTTGCACAAATACATTTAAAATCTGCCTCTTTTAGGCTAGATCTTCAGTGAACAGTACCTAGTGCATTCATAACACAGCAGCTGAAATAAGGGAGAGGTTAAAATCACTAGCCTAATACTTGGCTACTGTAGTGATAAGGTTACGATGATGAAACAGTACAAACAATTAAATGTCTTCTTTATTTAATTTCCCTAGTGTTTATCTTTCAAACAGTGAGCATTCTGTACTAATCAAAGATAAAAATGCACAATATAAATTATTAAATCCAACTTGTACCCATGAATGTAAAAAGGAAGTGTGATTTGTTACCAAGAGTCATGAAAGGAGAAAACATGTCTATTTACAGAACTCTTTACATTGGTTCAAATTTTGGAAAATTTCTCTAGTGCTGCAGCGTTCAATATATTCACCACTCACCACATGAGGCAAACAGGACACCACAGTGTGGCGATTCTGGCTCTAGAAGCACATGCAACTCTCGGAGCCTCTCAATGCAGTTCCTCCCAGAGCTGCACGTGTGGAGTGCCATATGCCCACTCCGCACTTGTGCACCACCACTTGGTGGGAGAAGCATGTGGCGGCAGTGGCAGCAGCCCCAGCTGCAGCTCTGGCTGCGGCTCCAGTCCTGGCAGTGGTAGCCCCAGCTGCGCCAGCAGCAACAGTCCTGGCTGCGCCAGTGGTCTCTGCAACCCACACAGCTCCAGCAGTGGTGGCTCTAGTGTTGGCAGCTCCAGCAGCTCTGGTGAGTCACCAGCTTTGATTTAGAATGGGAGAAGGGGCTGGGGGGCCTGGTTCTGGAGGAGGGCATTTATTTAGAGGGGGTGGGAGTGCCTGGCTCTGGGGGAGTGGGAGGGCATTTATTATAGAGCTGGGGGGTCTTGGGGAGTCTGGCTCTGGGGAAGGGCATTTATTTGCAGATGGGTCTTGTGGTGAATATGCAAGGATGACAAACACAAGTGTGGTGATCTTTGAGTTCCTATTGGACACCACTGCCCTAGAGTCATTAAATCAAAGTAATTATGCCAATGGAAATAATTAATGAACTGGCACTTACATTGGTGGAAGTAGCCATCATACTGATGTAACAATCTGGTAAGTCACGATGACACAGTGCAGTATGTCTACATTAGAATTTGCACAAGGGTAACTACTGTTATACTGGTACTAGTTCACAAATGTGGACAGCTCTGAAAACACAGTATCTCCTGAGTGCTAGGGAATGTGCCAATCATCAACTCTCACCACAGCAGTATTACCTCACGAAAAGAAATATATTTGGGTGGTAGCATAGCAGGATTGCACTTATCTGTTATACAATTGTGCTTTGCCACCATATTTTCTCATGTAATACGACCTGGAGACACTGTTAGCTGACTCTGCCTTGAACTGTTAAAATATAAGTCTCCAGGTGTTTATGTATCTCTGCACATAAGGGACGAAGAAGAGCTGCCTTTCCTCTTCTCCTGTCAATCATAATTGGACCCATCATGGAATTGTACAAGTCTCCAACGACTGTGACCTTACCTTGGTCTTTATCTCCAAAAGATCTGACAAATATCAGACATTTAGATATTTATGTAGCTGCACAAACACAACATGTGTTAATAGACTAAGACAAGTATGTTTTTACAAGAGTAAATAAAACCTGACTTTGTGCTTCCCAATTATAACATCTTCTCATAAAGCCACTAGAATTATGTTAGTGTCATCAAGTCAATTATGATGAATCCAGTTTTCCATGAACCTAAGCAAGGACATAAAACCCATGCTGGGAAATCAGCCTGCAGGGGTTTGTACAAGGGGCTTAACTCACAGCTAACATTCCGTTGGGTTAACAAAAATTCTACAAGTTTGGACGAAGCAGCTATTAGCGCACTGTAAGAACTATACAGAGTAATTGATCTGCTTGGGTGCTTAGGCCATCATATTCCAGTTGCCAGTGAAGAGTAACTCTACTCAAAGTAAGCAGTAAGCTACAGAAGGGCAGGTAACTACCTTGCACTACAAAAAATGTAAATACTTAAATTACGGCAAACAAAATACCTATTACGCATATGCTTGATAAGATAACAATCAAAATCATGAATATATTACCACATTAATCTTTTGTCGCATGTAAGGGCTGAAATAACAGGAAGATTATTTCATTATATCATCAAGTGGTGCCTAAGAAGCTCTTTTTAATCTCCCGCCTTAAAGGAGATTTACCATGAAAAAGCTGTGGAACACTTTTGTAAGAATTAAAAGACTAATGGTATTAAACCTATTAGAAACTGTCTTTATGTTGGAGCACAGAAAGCTTCAGGACAAGTAAATACATTCATTAGTATTTTGTGCACATAGCGTCTGTTAGTATAATTATGCTTAGTTATTTTAATGTTTTAAAGAATATCATTCATAAAAGCTAATTATGATGCATTGATTAACATAATCAAAATTCCTATTGGAATTACCTTCTGGGATGTTGTTACAATTAGATATGTTGCACAGCACATACCATGTAGAAGTCTGAGCATCTACTTTGACTGGAAGCTATACATTTCAGATAATAATAGGATTGTAAGAATATAAAAGATTAGACAAAATGCATGTTAAATGATCACATTGTTTCATTAATAATGCTAATGGTCAAATGCGGGATTATATACAGGGATTCACTATTAAATATTGTAGACATAAAATCCAACACACAATGAAAAAGTTTTCTTGGAGTCAGTCTTTAAAATAAAGTTATAGCATGTGTGAGATTACAATTAAAGGCAAGGAGAATCTAGGGGTCAAGGGAGGGTTAAGGGAAAAACAAGAAAGTGTGACATTCATTAAAAAAAATAAGCATAACCCATCTTGTCCTGGGTGGAGGTGGGTGGGTATTTAAAACTCAGTTTACAAAAGTCCTGGGTGGCAGCACCCACATAGGAAAAAAAACATAGTAAAAGACAAAAATGTCTAAAAGACCTGAGTCCCTTGTGCCCATGCAATCTCTTTGTCATATGGCAATTTTAATAGAAGATTCACCTGTTATTTTCAGATGCAAATTATCCTCACTGAGGCTATGTCTACACTATGCCAAAACTTTGGAATGGCCATGCAAATGGCCATTTCGAAGTTTACTAATGAAGCGCTGAAATGCATATTCAGTGCCTCATTAGAATGCCAGCAGCTGCAGCACTTCGAAATTGATGCGGCTCACAGCCGCACGGCTCGTCCAGATGGGTCTCCTTTTCGAAAGGACCCCAGCAACTTTGAAATCCCCTTATTCCAAACAGCAGATACGAATAAGGAGATTTCAAAGTTGCCAAAGTGCTTTTGAAAAGGAGCCCCGTCTGGACGAGCCGCGCAGCTCACAGCCACATCAATTGTGAAGTGCCGCAGCTGCCAGCCTTTGTATGACCATTTTGAAGTTTTGGCATAGCGTAGACACAGCCTGAAAGTCTGAAATCTTACTTTCCACACTGAGAGACAACGGGCCAAACTGTTCCTATTGGAACTTGATTGAGATAACCTTTTCCAGAATATTAAAAAAAAAAAGCCTTATCTTGGGCTGATCTTGCAAAGTGCAGAATGCTATGGCCCTGGCTCAGCTAAGCACTTCACTTCAATGGGACTGTTCACATACTGAAAACTAAGCATGCATGTAAATACTTTACCATTTTTACCAATATTTGAGGAAAAATTGCTTAGCACTTTGCAGAGCTAACTCTCAAACTTCACTTCCCATAGATGAAGGGACCATAATGCTCTTCTAGTCTGACCACCTGCACATTACAGGCAAAAGAACCTCCCCCACCTACTCCCATTATAGACCTCTAACTACTTTTGTACCACTGAATAACCGATGTCCCTTTCTCATAAAGCAAATGGACCCAGGCAATCTCCAAGAAACACATTTTCTTCTAGGAGCTTCTCTTGGGCTTCATAACACAGTTCATAAAATATTCACTACTAAGGCCTGGTCTACACTACAGGGAGAGATCAAGCTAAATCATGCAACTTCAGCTACATGAATAGCATGGCTGAAGCTGATGTGCTTAGATGTTCTTACCATGTTGTCTTCACTACACTGTGTCCACAGAAGAACATCGCTTTCCCTGTGTCGACTTCCCTTACACTTCTCAAGGAGGTGAAGTACACAAATTTAAGGGAAAGTGCTCTCTTTAGTGTGCTCACCAGGCCTGTTAAATTGACACTCACTGCATCACTTGCAGCCATGCTGAACTACCGGCAAGCATAGACAAACCCAAAGGCTAAGTTCCTCAAAGTTCCTACATGGCCATGCAACTTCCTATAAGCTCCACGCACTTTCTTATAAGCTGAGGCAGGAAAGGAGACCTCTCTCCAAGCACCAAAGCTGTCACAGCCAGGGGAGGCGGCCCCTCTCCGCTGGCCCTGGCAGGGAGCTGCCATGGCTGAGAAAAGTGAGCTGCTTCCCACTGGTCCAAGCATGGAACTGCCTTAGAGATGCTGATCAGCAGCCATCCAGGGAAGCCTGAGCCCCATCCCCTCACCATATTGAACCCCCTAAATCCCCACCTCCAGAACAAACCCTACAGGTCCAGTCCAGATTCTGTAACATTTCCTGTACCCAACCCCCCAGGTCTGAGTCCCTCCCCAAACCTGGAGCTCTCTCTTGCATCCCAAAACCTTCACCCCTGTGCCCACCCCAAAGCTCACCCAACCAAGTCCAGAGCCTGTAACATTTCCTGCACCCAAACCCTCCTGTCTGAGCCCCTCTCCAAACCTGTCACCCTCCCTTGCAACCAAAAACCTTCAAACCTGGGACAGCGCCAGAGCCCTCACCCACCTCCTGCACTCCAGACCTCTCACCCTCAACCCACTGCCCAGTCCAGACGGTACTCCCCTCCCAGACCTCAATCTCCAGCGTAGAGTCCATACCCCATCCTGCACTCTGACCCCACCCTCTAGAGATCCCTCTTGAACGCCAAAGCCCTCATCTGCAGACTGACATCTGAGCCCTGACCCTCTCCTGCACCACAAGCCCCTGCCTCAATCAACTGCCCCCTCCTGTATTCTGAATCCCTCATCCCTACCCTGGAGACCACTCCTGCACTGTAAACCCTTCCTCCTAGGCTCCACTCCAAAGCCTACAATTGCAGATAGACTCCCCACCCGCTCCTGCAACTGCTTGCCTCAGTTTGCAGCCCCCACACCCAGAGTCCCCATTTAGCTCCAAACCTCCATTTTATAACCCCCACTTAACTTTCACGGCTCCATCCTTGCCACACACTGTCTGTGTGCAGAATGACTTTTGTTATGTGACATATCACCTCCATATTGGGTCCACATAACAAAAGTCACTCTACACCTAGACATAAAAAATTAGAGAGGACAAAGCCCAAAAGTATCGCTATAGGGAAAGAGTGGAGAGCTCTCAGATAGAGTGTTGTGGGAACAGTTCATAAATACTCACTTTTTACACATGTTCAGCAGCCACATCTCTCTTCAGAAATTTACGTTTTTCATTTCAAAAGATTCCACCACTTCGAAAAAACTGGGCAGGTGAGTGCAGAGAAAACCAGAAAGATGCAAAGAGCAGCTGAAGAGCTACATCTCTGCGCTTATCCATATTGCTTTTTCTTTACCTTTTTTTAACTATCTTTCTGTTCACACCATTTAGGCACATTAACAGGAAAAGTTAATAAAAAGAGAACAGTACTGAAAAGCTTCAGATCACTGAACTTGTGGAGTTAGTAATTCATTCGGTTGTGAACAGAAAGGTTATGATGTCATGGAAGGTATGCGAAAACCCTGCAGAGAGTAAGTATCTACAGAAAATTTCTTCTCAATCCTGTAGTATATGAATTTGTTTATGGGGAGGGTCTGTATCTTTAAGCAACTGTTTACATCACCCTTCTCTCTGGCCATAGAAAATGTGTGACCATTAACTCTATGAAGGGCATAGAAACCTAATTAATTCCACTATGGTTTTCTGCTAGAAAGAGTAACAGTACTCATTGGAAACCAGCTACACAGAGCAGCTGCTCTGGGTTTCATCTCTAGCCCAGTCTGGCATGTCTCCTTTAGACCCAGAGGGCCTTTTGTGATATTTAACAAACACAGGCTCCTCACTAGTCAATGCTAAAAGAGATACAAAATTAAAAACAGATGTCACTGGACAACTTTATCCCAGATTTTTGTCAGCCACACTTTATCAAAGGAACACAAAGATGCAACCAGTTAAAATCATAGTGAATATGGTGGTTTGCATTTGCCATAGCCCAAACTTTGTGCATCATCTATCAGAGGCAACTTCTACTGTAAAGATATATTTGCCTGTGGCAATGTGAAGACTTCTATTAGCAGTTCAAGCCTTCCTTTTGATATTAGAAAGATGATTATGGGAACAATCTGCATGAATAGCACTGTATATCTAGGCTTCAGAGGAAGACAGATTGCTAAGTGAAAAAAAAAATCGAAGCAATGGCAGGTGTGTGCTAATTTTCATCATTCCTTAGCAAAGAGGAGTTTATCCTGGTGACTGGATTACCCAGTAGCATAAAAGCATGCTCCCTGTGCTTTGCATGAAGCAACCAAGAGATTACACCATGTAATTTTAAATTATTCCCAAAGCATCAGAAATTAAATGCTCTGTATAAAGTATAAAACACTGTTTTGCCTAACTAGGCAACCTATGGTTATTTTACTCAGCACAAAATAGAAATGACTCCACCTCATCCTCAGGATCCGCAAACCCATTCTCATCCCAAAAGAGGTGCTTTGTCACAGGCATCCAAAGTCCAGTTAGGAAGGGACAATCAGCCAGTACCTTTTGCTTTTGGCCCTCTGCAAATCTCTCCCCTAACAAAAGCTGCGTCTACACGTGCACGCTACTTCGAAGTAGCGGCACCAACTTCGAAATAGCGCCCGTCGCGTCTACACGCGTCGGGCGCTATTTCGAAGTTAACTTCGACGTTAGGCGGCGAGACGTCGAAGTCGCTAACCTCATGAGGAGATAGGAATAGCGCCCTACTTCGACGTTCAACGTCGAAGTAGGGACCGTGTAGACGATCCGCGTCCCGCAACGTCGAAATTGCTGGGTCCTCCATGGCGGCCATCAGCTGGGGGGTTGAGAGATGCTCTCTCTCCAGCCCCTGCGGGGCTCTATGGTCACCGTGGGCAGCAGCCCTTAGCCCAGGGCTTCTGGCTGCTTCTGCGGCAGCTGGGGATCTATGCTGCAGGCACAGGGTCTGCAACCAGTTCTCAGCTCTGTGTATCTTGTGTTGTTTAGTGCAACTGTGTCTGGGAGGGGCCCTTTAAGGGAGCGGCTGGCTGTTGAGTCCGCCCTGTGACCCTGTCTGCAGCTGTGCCTGGCATCCCTATTCCGATGTGTGCTACTTTGACGTGTAGACGTTCCCTCGCTGTGCCTATTTCGATGTTGGGCTGAGCAACGTCGAAGTTGAACATCGACGTTGCTGGCCCTGGAGGACGTGTAGACGTTATTCATCGAAATAGACTATTTCGATGTTGGCTGCACGTGTAGACGTAGCCAAAGAGATATATAACCTGCAGGGAGTAGCATGTGTGGTGCATGACTGAACTACCCCATGCCCAATCTTAGGGACCACTGCCAGCTGACATAGGATAGAATGGTGGCCCCCAAGGGTGCTAGTTCACACCAAGGCACAAAACAACCCAGAGAATCATGGAACCAGAGTCAGCTCCTTGGCAGTCCATAGCTATGTTGTGCTGTGTGACGGTTCAGTGCAGCAAAGAAGCAAGGCTATAGACTGCTCTGGAAAACTACTTGGTAAATGGAATACCTAGCAGGAGAAAGTATTTAAAGTGGAGGATAAAACCTGCAGCACTGATTTGTGGGTAGAAGTTACTGATTTTCCCCCCAAGGTTATGCCTCACTACACTAGCCACTGTTCATATGCAGAAATGTTATTCTGTTTCTCCATCACAGATTAACAAATGTACACCTGGTGCATTTACCCAGGCTACTCATCTCACATGGGTCCCCTGACCACAGGCATGGGAATAATCCTCAAACAAAACAAGCCAAGGGATGGACAGGGGATAGACACAAGGCCCCTCAGTCAATAGGCAAAATCAGGGTGTTAGTTGAGCCCTGCAAGCCAGGAGCAACTGCAGGGTGAGTGCAGGGGGCAGGGAAAGCAGGGGCCCGCTCTACACTTTTTCATAGTACACACGACCTCCATATGTCCTTAACCTGGTACTGTTTTTGCAGTCTACTGTATATGAACCAGAGTGCTTCTGAAGAGCTGTGCATTTGGGAGAGGCAGTCATTTCATGGATAGCTTTTGTGCCAAAACTATATAATAATACTAGCAACGAAGGGTCCTGTGGCACCTTATAGACTAACAGAAAAGTATTGAGCATGAGCTTTCGTGAGCACAGACTCACTTCATCAGATGTTGGTCATGGAAATCTGATGAAGTGAGTCTGTGCTCACGAAAGCTCATGCTCAAAACTTTTCTGTTAGTCTATAAGGTGCCACAGGACCCTTCGTTGCTGTTACAGATCCAGACTAACACGGCTACCCCTCCGATAATAATACTAGTTATGGAATATAATTTCTGTAACATACTTAAATTGTTAGAAATATTCCCAACTGAGTGACTGCATACTGATAGGCTGGGTCTACATGAGCTCCTTCCTTTTGAAAGGGGCATGTTAATGAGCAGGTTTGAAAGATGCTAATGACGTGCTGCAATGAATATGCAGCGCCTTATTAGCACAATGGCAGCAGTGGCGATTCGAAAGTGCAGCTTTTCGAATCATGCTCCGCCCGTGGAGATGGGATCCCTCCAGTTTTTGAAAGCCCTTCTTCCTATCTGTTGTTAGGAAGAAGGGCTTTCGAAAACTGGGAGGTCCTTTTGGAAGGACCCATCTTCACGGGCGGCACACGATTGGAAAAACTGCATTTTCTAATCACCGCAGCCTAACACCAGATAGGAAGAAGGGCTTTCAAAAACTTGAGGGGGTCCTTTCAGAAGGTCCTATCTCCACGGGCAGCGTGCAATTCGAAAAGCTGCACTTTCGAATTGTGGCGGCCGCCATATGCTAATGAGGTGCTGCATATTCATTGCAGTGCCTCATTAGCATGTTTTGAACCTGCTCATTAACATGCCCCTTTCGAAAGAAAGGGCTCATGTAGACACAGGGATAGTGACTTGTTGAGAAGGCTCCCATTAGGGGGCAGCTTCATGTTGTTCCCTATTTCTTGTCAGTCTAACTGACTAGGTACTGAAATGAAGTTCTGGGTATAATTTCTTACCAGAAGTTCTGAACATTCAAAAACTGTCATCTGCAATGAAGCTGTCCAGGAAAAACACAGTAAATGTTTATTTCAGGTCTTGAAAAAGCTCAGCAGGAAAAACAGCTATATTTACTATTTTCCACTGTGGCAGCAGGATTCTCTCTTGAACAGCAAATCAGTTCTATTCTTTTGGGTCCTGTGTGAGAGAAGCCTTTATATCTGCATAATTGCTGGTTTGCATTTTTATATCTTCCTGTGTTCTTGAGACAATACAAATGTTTTGCATAAAGGTCCTTACTACAAGATTTCTAATGTAAATCCAAGCCCTAATCAAAAGTTAAGGGGAAAAACCTGTAGCATACTTCAGAGTCTGAACAGAGTATTATGAACAGTTATGTTGCAGTGGTATCTACCAACACATTTAGAATAAAGCTCTACCTTACATAGAGTTTAAAATTAGAGTTTCTTAATGTGATTTTTATGACAATCTTCCTAATGTGCATTGAAAACATTTTTTCAACACAATAGAATAATATATTGTCAGTATTTATTTTAAATTTGTTGCTTTTTTATATATTTGATAGGTTATTTTAATTACAAAACAAATGTCTATCATTTGGAGTTACTAGAGTAATATCACCCACCACCCTATAATAAAAATATAGTTAATGTTATTGCAATTCTCTGGGTGACTGGAGAAAACCCATGGGTATTAAGTTAAAAGAGATGTTCAGAGTGGACAATTAGTTAAATTTTGTATCTTACATTTTAATTAAATTTCTAGTTAATCTATAAAGGAACTTTTGGTTATCACTTTCTTCATTGTTTTTGCTGACCATTCTGCTCAGCAAGGCTTTCAGATCAAGACAACCTGAAGTGTATTTGTTAGGCGGACACAACTAATGTTTTCATCTGCTTGTGACTGGTCACCATAGTAATCATCAATTTAGTCAACCTAAAACTCCCATTGAATCACATCACTCAGTAGGTTTAAAGACTTGGGGCTTAGAAATCTCATTACAAGCAGCCAAAAGTTCATTCAAAGCACTGTACTATCTCAGAGAAAGATAATCCTACTGTATAAAGGTAAACAAGATTTTGTTTTATTTTGCTTTTCTGTTAATTTTACACAAAATAATTACACTGTACTCTTCCATCAAGAAAAGTAAATTGCTTGTCAGACCATTGAGCTGTTTGACCACACAGGGGCTTCAAAGACACTGTATTAAAAGCCTCTTAAGAATTAAATTCTCAAAGCTATGTAGGTGCCTGAAAATGCCAAAATGCACCTGGTGGGATTTTTATAAACATCAAGTGCTTAACTTCCATTAATGTTAAAACCCACAGTGCCTTGGCCATGTGGCAGCGGAAGGGAAAAATTTCTTCCAACTAGAGATGACAAATTTCTAATTGCACAAAACTGTGGCTGAGGTCCCACCTCAGCTCTTCTGAGACCTCACCCCTCATTCACTCCAACCCCGCTCCCTCAATTTCTCGCTCACCCCCCTCCTCACTCACATTCATTGGGCTGGGTCAGGGTGGTGGATTGTGGGAGGAGGTGAAGGCTCCAGCTGGTCATGTGGGGTCTGAGGTGGGGCCATAAATGAGCGGGCTGGGGAACACGAGGGGGCTCCTGGCTGAGACCAAGGGGTGTTCAGTCTGGAAGTAGGCTTACAGTTCGCACATTGATTGGGGTGCAGGAATAGGTTCGGAGTATGGGCTCTGGGGAACAAATTCAGGTTCAGGAATATGTTCCAACCTTAGAATGGGGCGTAGGGGCTTCAGGGTGTGGACTCCAGACAGGCGATGCTTACCTCAGGCAGCTCTTAGTCAGTGGTGCAGGCTCTGCTCTTCTCCTTGCCTCTAGGTAGAGGCATTCTGCTTGTACAGACAGGTGCTGCCAACTGGAGCAGTGGAGGCAGCACCACGGACAAGGGCAGCCATATGAAGCATCTCTGGACAACCCTTCATCTAGCAGAAGAGGGAAATGCCAACCGCCTCCCACTGCTGTGTGGAGCCAGGACAGGCAGGGAGCCTGCCTTCCTCCCATTGCATTGCTGAATGGACTTTTCACAGACTGGTCACCAGTGCTGATGAGAGAGACCCGTGCCCCTTTTTGACTAGGCATTCAAGTTGAAAACTGGATGCCTGGCAACTCTACTTCCAACTCCAAAAATGCAACTAGGACAACATCCTCACCAATGCCCAAAACCCAGGTCTACTCTAATGACAATGAGAAATGTGGAGTTTTTTTCTCAGGGCTCACAATGTTGCACATGGGTGGGGCAACTATAGCCTTTAAGGGAAAATTTATTCAAAGTGCCATGCAAAGCTGGAAAACACGTGGAGTAGCTACACTCTACTGTTGAATCTACTTCCTCAATGACAGCAGAGTACAACGTGCCCCCAGACATACACAGTCTGACACAAGACTGACACTAGGACCACAAAGAGGGTAAAAAACATAAGAACTGGGTCTATAAAAGCATGGTGGTTGAAGGGCAGGGCTACTGTCTTTCCAGGAGTGTAAGCAACAGCTTACAGACTGGCAAGGAGAAACACAGAAAAAACACAGTGCACATAGGACAGTCTGTCTTCCTCAGCCAGAAATGGCTCTGCTGAATGGAATAGATGAAAG
Organism: Carettochelys insculpta; assembly: GCF_033958435.1. NCBI lineage: Eukaryota > Metazoa > Chordata > Testudines > Carettochelyidae > Carettochelys > Carettochelys insculpta. The sequence goes on along the minus strand of NC_134137.1, from coordinate 302,802,078 downwards.
TTACCAAGTAAAGATTAAGGAAAGAAACACCTATGCCCATATGTTGGTGCTCAATATGGTTGTAATCAGGTTCCATACATAGTTGCAGGAAGGCAAGTGCCACAGGGTGACTGGCCCCTGTAAGGGAAGATAGGGTCAGCCCCACCCTCCTGTTATAATGAATTAGCTATTTCCCAGTTTGAGAGGGACAGCACTGAAGATAGTAAGGTTTGCCCTGTAACCATAACAGTTACCTTGAAAATACAGCTACTATGTGAATAATAATAAATTATACTGCTAATAATTCTCTCCCTGAGACTTTCATTGACTTTTGCCACCATTTAATCTTGGTTAAAGTAAACAGATATCGTAAAACACTGCCTGATAAAACCAGCTGATGAAAGCCATAATGGACTTCCCATTTAAATGTAGCCAAAGTGGGTCTGTGAACAGGATTACAGCTATATTCTCTCTCTTCATTGCTAACTACAGTAGCCACTGAAAAACATTGCAGCTGATATTTCAAGCAATAGCTCTGCTTTGGACCAAGAATGTCTCAGAACACTGTGGTGCATCAGGAAAGGATCTCTACACCAAATGCAAAAGATGAGATTCATCTCTGTGCAGAAGGTCAGCAGAAGAACTCTTAGTCTTGAAGTATTTTTTTGAGGCTTTCTGTACTGGGTATTGGAATAGGGATTAACCCTTAGGCCATGTCTACACTAGCCCCAAACTTCGAAATGGCCACGCAAATGGCCATTTCGAAGCTTATTAATGAAGCGCTGAAATGCATATTCAGCGCTTCATTAGCATGCGGGCAGCTGCGGCGCTTCGAAATTGACGTGGCTCGCCGCCGCGCGGCTCGTCCCAACAGGGCTCCTTTTCGAAAGGACCCCGCCAACTTCGAAGTCCCCTTATCCCCATGAGCAGATGGGAATAAAGGGACTTCGAAGTAGGCGGGGTCCTTTCGAAAAGGAGCCCCGTCGGGACGAGCCAGGCGGCGGTGAGCCATGTCAATTTTGAAGCTCTGCGGCCACCCGCATGCTAATGAAGCATTGAATATGCATTTCAGCGCTTCATTAGTAAACTTCAAAATGGCCATTTGAGTGGCCATTTCGAAGTTTGGGGCTAGTGTAAATGTAGCCTTAAAGACACCACTGCTGTCTCCTTTGAATACTTAATGCATTCCAAGAAAATTGCCCAAGTATCTGCGTCATACTTTGGCATGTTTGGAAGCACTTCTATATATTTTAGTCAAACAATATTATTATTGTGAAATGGCACTTATTAAGAGGTATGCTGTACTGGGTAAGAAGTTGTATGTATTATAGCTAAGGTTAGTCCTAGCTAAAGTTAGTCCATAAGGTTATTGTATGTATTGTAGCTAAGGTTAGTCCATACGGTTATTGTATGTATTATAGCTAAGGTTAGTCCTGATGCAATTAAACCAGGTTTCTCTGGTCTGGATATCACAAAAGTTCCAATGAGGCTACACCTACACTACAGCCCAGATTGACACTCTGAGATCAAGCCACTAGCAGTCGATTTCGTGGGTCTATTGAACACAGACTGATTTCCCATCAAACCTGTTACTCTACCCCGGATGAGAAGAGTAAGGAAAGTCAAGAGGAGAGGTTATCCCACCGATTCCCTCTACCTCTCTGCCCTGTGGCACAGACCCTGTGGTAGTTTGGCTTAACATGCTTATTCATGTAGCTGGAGTTACATAGCTTAAAGTCGACTATGCGTTGCCGTGGAGATATCGCCTAAATAGACATAGCCTAAATATTAAAATAAGTTTCTAGTCCTCATAATTGTGGAGAAAATCTAGGAAACGTGAAGCAAGGGGACCATGAAAGCTCAAAGAATAGAAGGCAAATACAAACAAGCCCAAATTTATTATTTCAACGTATACTTTGGGACCCAACTTATGATTTTTCAATACATGGGGCTGATACTGCCAAATACATCTTGATGGCCCAACCAATGCCTACTGTGTGGCATTCAATCTCCTTTTTAAAAATAGAGTGACAGAGGAACAATTTTATTCACTGCTCACAAGAAATTATTTTGTTTTGGAAACAATGCACAGTCTTTACTAAGGACTGGTTTTCTCTGTGTGTGACGTACATTATTGAGGTTTCAGAGAGTGTTTTTAGCTCTCAGAGTCTTGTGGCAGAGATAATCACTATTATTTGTTTTTTAAATAGCACCATAAATGGACACAGCACATTAGAAAACAAAGCACAATGGAAACTCTGCCCAAAAGCTCATTCAACGTAAGTAAAGATAAGAATAACAAAAGAAGATAACAAACATGGGCCCAAATTCAGGAAAGGCTCCCTATTCAGGATGTCTTAGAGAGGAAATGAAGAAGGTAAGTGAAGAGGTAAAAATAATACAAGCTCTTAGTGGGTGATGTGCACATACTCAGTATAATTTAAGAAAGGACATATAAGCCACTTATAAATCTGCTGGAAGAAGTGTGTTTTTTGCAGACATGAAAGTGAGTATCGGGTTTGAACACAGGTTTTAAATATTCCAAGCTGTGAGTTAAGTTTGCATGAAGAAAACAGCACAGTGGACTTTTCCATGAGAAAGAAGGCTGCTGAGTTAATCCTTGACAGACAGACGAAAGGATGCTTTTCCCTCAGAAAATAGTTCCTGTGACATGGGAAGAACTAATTTAAAGAACAAAAACAATATCCAAGGCTTCTTGCTGGATTGATCTCCAAGTTTGATGGATCCCACAGCACTACTCTTGTCTGTCTCTCTTCAGACAACACCTAATTCCACTTTCGAGGACTGCTGCCACTCCTGATAGCCCCTCCAGGGCTTGATCCCACGTTCACTGAAGTCAGTAGCAAAACTCTGACTGCCTCTATGGCTCACATGAGCTTCCACAGCTTTCTCTCTTTCCCTTCTTCCAGGATCCTGTCTCTCTGAACTTCCTGATGTTCTTTCTCAAACACACTATTTTTAACCACCTCCTTGGATAGTGGAAGGACCTATTTTGGAGGGAGGCTAGCTCTTAATTACATGATTGGTGTGTGTTGTCATTGATAAGAATGCAATGCCATTTTCAGGGAACAAAATAGTTTTTCAAAAGATTGTGTTTCTCTGAGTAAATTCAGTGTATTCTAGCATGTGCCATTTTATTTGTTCTCCATGGCCCTAAAAGTAAGTTAATAGAATAGAGACTTTATGACAAGTCTGAACAATAACAATCACAGAGCTTGATTTGGTAGCTATATTCTTGACATAAAAATCACCACCCCACCTGCTAAATGTGTCAGATTGCATCTGTTATGGCAAGTACGAAAAAAAACAATTCTGTTCTGAGATGCTAACAGCTGGAAGAACATGAAGAAGGTCTAATCATGAAAGAGAAGGTTTCTATTTAGTCACAAATAAATTTCACATTAGCCAAAACAACAACACTAACAACAAAACCCTAAGCACACGATGTGTGTGATTTAAGTACCATAAACCACAGAGGTACTGGCAACTGTGTTGTGTGTCTCAGGTTAACATGACTGCCGCCCCTGACAGGACCAGGGAAACCACTCCTGTAAGGGCAGCAGTGACTGGGCTACCACCCTTGACAGGAGAGGTTTCCCCACTCCTGTTAGTGATGGCACTGACTGGGCTCCCACCCAAACCAGAGAGTTTTCCTTGCTCCTGTCAGTGGCAGCAGCCGAGAGTCAGGCTCTCAGCTGCTGCCACTGACAGGCGTGGGAAAACTGATGAGGGCAACTGCTCTGCATTTTCCAATACTACAATAAATTCTGACCCACAGAGAAGCAACACAGGACTGAGATTTAGTTATGGCCAGATGGGGAGTAAGTAAATGTATTGTGTCTGATCCTACAATCCATATGACAACTTCAACAGCACTTCTCCAGAAATCGTGAGCACACAACTTCTATTATTTCTCTCCTTCCCCCACCGACATATATATCAGCCTATTTTTCTTATTGGTGTTATACTAATAACTTACCCCTATTATGAAAAGTTGCTAATGATTATCCTGAGCTTCTGTCACCTGTAATCAGATAAGGAAGCTATATATTGTATAAATTCACACTGTTGTCTCTCAGGATAAGCAATCACAAAGTAGAAAATTTCTAGCTGAATTTTAAAAATAAAATAAATGTCAGTACAAGATTTTTCAGAAATATATTTTAGAAGAGATATCAGTCTTTTATTAGCTAGAAGAAACTGTATGCAGGACATTGTAAGGTAATGGTCATAGTGTGTAATTTTTCTTTCCTAATCCTGTTAAATTCAGTTATACATGTTAATTATGTTTCTGGTTTTGTTAGCCATTTTGTATTAGACAAGCTTTTAATTTAATTGGTCACTGCCAACTCCCTTAGGCCTACAGCGGCCTTTTAAATTCAATCCCTGTATTAGCAGCACAACATTGGATTTAGACATTTAATTCTTAATTTTAAAAAATCCATCTAAATTACCATAAATGTACAGGGCATGATCTGCATGCAAGAAGAAGCTGAGTGAATCTGGTGTCATTCACTTCATTCAGGTTTCTGAGTACATGCAGCATAAATTCACAAAATGAATATGAGCTTGATAATCATCACTGGAATATGCACAACATGCCAAGCCATTTAACGGCATTGTCATCAGACAGGTGAAGAGCCAGTAACCGAATGCTGAAATAAGCCAGAGGACACTGGCCGATACGTGACATACTCTGAAGTTGCATTGCAGGCCATTAGAAAAGCCCCATTTAAAGAGATGGGTATGACAACTGCTATGTTCAAAACTGGCTCAGAGATTACCACAAGTGCTTTCGCAGATCAAGAGCTGGTGGACAGATGATTGGGTAAAGAGAGTGACTAACAACTGTTGTTGTTATGCCAAGTAGATTCCACCATGACTTCCAGTGGTGGCATAAACAATCAAAAATAGCATCTGGAAGACAGGCAAGCTGGTGGGTGGTTAAAGAAGTCTGCATACAATTGCAGGTCATGGTTTCCATGGATCATATCATGATGTTCACCACACAGCAACTGCAAGAAAAATGTCATGAACAAAATCAAACTTTATAAATAAATTTCATTGACATGACCAAATTGTTTGATTCAATTGTAGCACCATGTAGGAAACCATCATCACGAAGATTGGCTGCCCCAAAAAATTCATTAACAGACTGAGGCTGCTTCATAACAACACGACTGCTATAGTATGGAGCAACAACAGATCACAAAGTGACCCCTTTGAAGTCAAAACAGGAGTCAAAAAAACAGCTGAGTCATTGCCCCTGTACTGTTCTGAATCTTTATCACCATGACCCTTCACCTCATTGATTGCATGCTTTCAGAAGGCAAGACGACTGTCTACAGAGCAAATGGAAAGCTTTTCAATCTCAGGAGAGTGAAGGCAAAAAGTAAGACCTCCACGACATCAGTCATGAAGCTCCAGTACACAGATGACAACATGGTCACTGCTCTTGCTCCCGCAGCCCCTCAGACCACCTTAAGCACCTTTGCCAAAGCATTTGAGAATCTCGGCCTCACACTGAATGTCAAAATGACCAAGGTACTCCACCAAGCCTCGCCAACATGTTAAGCTCATGTACCCTCTACTGAAGTCAACTAAGAATGGCAGGAAAATGTGGAGCATTATCCATACCTTGAAAGCCCTTCTTCTGCTAAAGCTGAGATTGATCATTTATGCAGAAATTCAGCATCGTCCGACCTATTCCAGCTCTACTTCTGCCCACCTGAGGAAAAGGATTTTTGAGAACGAGGACATCTATGACAAGACAAAGCTCCTTGTTTACCACACAGTAGTTGTTCCAACACCACTTTACACATGTGAATACTGGACAACCTAAGTGTCATTTGAAGGCACTTGAACAATATCATTAACGCTCCCTCAGGAAGCCCCTAAATATCTTTTGGGAGGATAGGCAGACAAACACTAGCATCCTGGAAGAGTCAAACATGACCATCATCGAAGCCCTTATCATTCACCAACAACTTCGCTGGACTAGTCACATGGTCCGGATGTCTAATCAGTGCGTTCCAAAACAGATTCTGTTTTCCAAGTTGAAGGAAGGATGGAGAAGCATGGGGAGCCAGAGGAAGTGATTTAAGGATATGCTGAAGGTGCACGTGAAAAAGTGCAGCATCAACATAGGCACTTTGAAGAACCTTCTCCAGGACTCTCCGCAGTGGGGAAGACTAGTAATCTGTGAGGGGGTGGTGCAATTTGAGATGTCCTGTCACAGCACAGATGAGGAGAGGCAAAGAAAGAGAAAAGAGCACTAAAAACTACCCTGCACCTCTCCAAGAGCTATCAGCCCCTGCCCCTTCTGTGATAAGATCTGTGGCTCCAGAACTGAGCTGGTTACTCACAAATTGGAGGGTGACATGAAGATGTCCTACTTGTTATGGAGTGACTGCCAAGAAGGAGAAGTAGTCAGCATCATGACAAAGGCCTTTTCACAGTAAATACAGAGTAGTGCTATGTTGTATCAGTAACTATGGCAACAGAATTGCTCATAAAATCCCCGTAACAATACATGTAGCTTTGGTAAGCTCTATATCAACCACTGTTGTGTGAGCTAAGCGACACCAAATGGGAGCATAGCACTCTGCTGTTTAATAGGCTTATGTTGTAAGCTCTGGGTGCTTGCACCCCAGGTGGAATTAGCCAATTTTGTGAGCCAGTTGTTCCCAGTCCTCATTTTGGCTGCTGTCTTCTTCAAGTGGTTGCAGTATATTTATGAGCTTTCCAAATGGTTCTCAACCATCTGTATTGGTAACCCCTTTCACACAGTAAGCCTCTGCAAAACACTGTCTACATCCAGATTGATTCATTGCTCAAACAATAAATACTCAAACGCCTTGAAACACAATACTAGCCTGCTAATATCAATTAAACAAAACCTCATGGTGCTCTTATTAGTTATGGGCAGGTACTAAAGAGAGCATTGTACAAACCAGAATGACACTTTCATGATTTTTTTCCCTCATCATGACTGAATTTAAAAAAAAAATCAAATTTTGGTATTTTGGATTAGCTATAACACTGTCTGAAAAACATGACTGAATTTTACACATTTTTATTTGTATTTAAGATTACATTTTGAGAAAAATATCATAGAGTTTACCTAACTGAAAAGTATCAGAGAGGGAACAAAATATCTGTTAGTCTATAAGGTGCCACAAGACTTCTTGTTGTTCTCCTAACTGCAAAGTTTCCAACCAGCACCAAACCATACAATGTTTATGTAAATAAAAAGCTTCCTGAATCTTCTCCTGCCACAAGGCATGCTCACTTGCTCTGCTTACAAGCTCACGCAGAGGGTGCTCTAGGCAAACTAAGATTCTGCCTGACTAGGCACAGCTTTCTAGGATGGCAAATTTTCACATAAACAATTTGTTTACAGCAAACTGGGGTGGAAATCAACTCCATGCAACTAGCCATGGATTAACAGCTTGTACACCCTGACATGCATTCACAGTTCCTTAATGTACTTTTATCCAGTTCTCTCTCAAATGGGATTAGATCAAAGCACGTTTACAAACTGCTAATTGTACAGGGCATAGATCCTCCAGCTGGATCATATGGTTGGAGGGTCAAAAGCCCAGCCCAGCTCCTGCCAGCCTCTCCCTGAAAAAGCCTGGGAATGAAAAGCTCCAAGGTTAGGCAGTGACTAGGTAGTAGCACCTTCTGATCCTCATATACCACCTGCACATCTCTGTCCCCTTGTGCCTTACCCTCACCCCAGCTGCTCTTGAGCCCCTGCCCTAGTCTTCCTGCATCTCCTCATATTCTAGCTCTTCTGCCCTCACATGCTTCTGTCTCTTTTCCTCCTGTGGTCTAACTCCCCACCCAAGCCATCCTGTCCCCATCTCTTCACCTGGTCTTAGACCATCTGCAACTTGACTTGGATTCCATCCCATCTACTTTCTACCTCATCTGCCTCCAGCCCTCCGCAGGGCATGACTTCCTCCCCAACCTTCTTACACACCAGGTCTGTTCCACAGTGTACTATCCCGATCTGTCCCTGGAGTCCACCTTGCCATCTCATCAATACCCTTCACCAGTATCCTGCACCATGATTTGCTCCTTTTCCCCTTTTCCACTAGATGATGCATCCATCTGTTCTGTAAGGTCCTAGTCCACCTCCACCCCATGTGTCACCTACTCATTCTGAACCCCACCCTGCCCTGCCCCTTTGTTCCCCCCACATATTGCTTAAAACCTCTAGCATCACATCAGGGTCCGCCATCCCTTTGGATTCTTAATGTGGGCCTTGGCTGGACTGCTGATTCCTTCAAGTGGACAAGCCTAGGGAAGATCCTTCCAAGGAACCCTGTTTGTAGGGGAACAAGCTGCTATAAATGGATAGCAGGACAGCACACACACATCAATGTTTTGCTTATGGCAAGAGACTGTCTCAAAGAGCTTCTGACCTTATAGCTGTGTCTACACGTGCACGCTACTTCGAAGTAGCGGCACTAACTTCGAAATAGCACCCGTCGCGGCTACACGCATCGGGCGCTATTTCGAAGTTAACTTCAACGTTAGGCGGCGAGACGTCGAAGTCGCTAACCTCATGAGGGGATCAGAATAGCGCCCTACTTCGACGTTCAACGTCGAAGTAGGGACCGTGTAGACGATCCGCGTCCCACAACGTCGAAATTGTGGGGTCCTCCATGGCAGCCATCAGCTGGGGGGTTGAGAGACGCTGTCTCTCCAGCCCATGTGGGGCTCTATGGTCACCGTGTGCAGCAGCCCTTAGCCCAGGGCTTCTGGCTGCTGCTGCTGCAGTGGGGGATTCATGCTGCATGCACAGGGTCTGCAACTCGTTGTCGGCTCTGTGGATCTTGTGCTGTTTAGTGCAAGTGTGTCTGGGAGGGGCCCTTTAAGGGAGCGGCTGGCTGTTGAGTCCTCCCTGTGACCCTGTCTGCAGCTGTGCCTGGCACCCTTATTTCGATGTGTGCTACTGTGGCGTGTAGATGTTCCCTCGCTGCGCCTATTTCGATGTGGTGCTGCGCAACGTCGATGTTGAACATCGACGTTGCCAGCCCTGGAGGACGTGTAGACGTTATTCATCGAAATAGCCTATTTCGATGTCGCCACATCGAAATAGGCTACTTCGATGTAGGCTTCACGTGTAGACGTAGCCTATATGAGGTGAAATATTCATGAGGGGAGAAGAGAGTGTAGCGGAAAAGACCAAAAACTTCTTATCATTAAATTGTACTTCCAGAGTGTGGGATGTTCTCTCTTTGCCACTGCTAAGTTTCAAGTGCCTGTGCCTTTGAGGAAAGCCATTGCTCTTGGTACTACACAAGTACTCCCTTAAGTAAGCAGTCATTTGAAACCAAAGGTATAAGATGAAATGCATCCCTCAACCCCCTCAGTTCCTTCATTTCCACAAGCAGCTGCAGGAGTGAGAACCTTTGCTCAAATAATTTTCTTCTTATGCTACTTACTGCAGTTTTAAATATGGGTAGTTCCAAGAATTCTGAGGACAGTACGGCAGTTTCTTCACCACCAAAAGACCCTTTGCTCTTCTTTTATTTGGGTATATCCCTCTCACATACTTTGGAGATTATCATTCCCTGCACAGTTGTTTCTCATGTAAGTCCTTTTTATCTCATGTCAGAAAGGATAAACATAGTTAGCTCCAGCCCCTCCTGATAATGGAGGCATTATAAGGTAGACTATCCAATCTACCCTTAGGTCAGGGGCATGTTCCTATGCAGTTTATGCCTTTGCCTGTATAAACCTAAAGCTCACCAAGAATGAAAAATCCTCTCACAAGAAAGAATACATTCCAGGCACCTGAAAAGTAAACAAACTTTGCATTTCTTCTCACATGGCAGGTTGCACTCCATTGGGCCAGATCTCCAAATGAATCTTTAGAAGAAGAGCATTTTATTCTAAATTCTGTCTGAATATTTGTCTACATCAAAACCAGTCATATAAAGTAGCATAGCTACTAGCCTCTCCTTGTCTGGGGACTGTACTTGGATGCCGTTGGAAGGCGGTGCACTCATCGATCCTGAGAATTTTAATTTCTGGTGTGGATCTCATAAGTCAGACAGGCCAAAGGGAAGGGACTAGATGAAAACCAGTCCATGGTGCTTCATGTTGGGGGTTGAGTGATAGTCCAAAAAGCTACCCTCGTAAAAAAGCTGCAGAAACACAAAAAGATAGCTATTCTGGCAAACTATAGGACAAGGAGAAGCCTCCAGAAAATTTTTTAAAAAATTATTATATAGTCAAAACATGAAAGAAAGGTGAGCTCGTTTACTGGTGATGTAATCATTTCAGCATCATTTGATGTGGAATAAAGGAAACAGCTGAGGCAAAGCTAAGGGAAGAATAGGCAGGGTTTCACTCCAGGTTATCTGCTGACTAGATTTTCACCCTATCAAAAGGCATGGATGAGAGCATAAAATGACAAAAAAACTACTTATAAATTTAATAAGGTTTACGAAAGCACCAGGCAGCATTTGACACTGTGGAACATCTTGAAGTATTATGGTATTGCAACAAAAATAGTTAATAATCATGGTACAACTTGTGCAGTTAAAATAAAATGCCAACTTGAGAGCATGATTTAACAGACACTGATATCAAACAAGGATGCATCATCTAAGCCCTTCCATTTGCTTCATTATGAGAAAAAAGTGTAAACAGCTTCAGCACAGTCTTTATGTGACTTAATAATACTATACTAGACTTTTTGGATTTTGCGGATTACGTAGGTCTTGGGACAGTTGGACCAACATGAAAGCAAATACTAAAAAATTGCCCAGCATTGAAAAAAAAGACGCAGTTAATAATTATGAAAAAAAAACCAATCTAATGAGAACCTCAGCAACTCAAATGTTCTTCTGGAGTTGAAAAAAGTACAAGTAATTCCCATAACTTGGAAATAATGCACCAACCAATGAGGATGGGAGGAAGGGTGATAGCTTGACAGGGTGATAGCTACGTTCACTAGCTCAAATGAGTTTTGGTCATAATAAATACAGTAAACTCTTTAATATTCAGCAGCCCCGAAACCAGAAGGTTGTTGGATATTCAAATATTCTGGCTAATAGAGAGGTATACCTAGTAATGCATAACACTAAAGAAAAACAAGATTAGATATTAACAAACAAACAAAATTGCATGCAGAGTACTTTATTTACCAACAACAGTAGTATTGTATGTAAACTGTAAACTTATGCTATATTTGCTGTATTTATGTATAGTTACTTTCACTGTACTGTACTTATGGAATAACGTAACTAAAACGTACTTATGGTTAAAATGCCAGTTGTTTGAGAGTTCTGGATAATAGAATGCCAGATATGAAAGAGTTTACTGTATACATCTACAAAAACAAACCAAAAAATTTCATCTAAAATGTTATTTGCATCTTAATATGTAGATGTGTAAGATGAAAGACTACCAAAAGTACAGCTATCTAAATGCCTTTGCGAGCAAATGCCTCTAGAAAACTTCAGGTATTAAATCTAATGAATTTGTATCAAATATTAAGATTCACTGAGATAATCCCTTAGCTCTAAACTCTAATTTTTTTCCAGGGAAGAAGGTGGTAATATCTGAGTCAAGGGCTAAGAATGGAGGCAAGGCATGCCATTAAGTAGCTGCAAGAACATGTAAGAGAAGACAGCTAAAAGAACTTCTCCATCTATCACTAGTCAGAGCGGGAAAACTCATAGCATATAACACCACAGAGAACATATAAAGAGGAGCCCAGGAGCCCAGAACTAATAGGAATGATGGGGCATTTTTCATACCCTAAGGGAAGTTTGACAGAAAAGCCTAATATTCAGATCAGCTTCTGCTCAAGAGGCCTGAGACTGGGCACTATGGTATTACAAATAAAAAGTGAGTTGGCCTCAGTAATATTAATTTGGGAAGCTTGCACAGCACTTGTTTACAACACCAAACACTATCAGTACATAAATCCATACCAAAAATTGAAAAGCAAAAATAAAACATCAAGTATGAACTGAGGACAAAATTATATTTGCATTTTACACTGACAGCTTTATAGACAAAGGATTGATAGCATCCCTTTCTTTGACAGTCTTAATTACTCTCTATTTTTGATATCCTTGACTTTAAAAGCAGTCAAATAACTATAAATGACACTACTGGTATAACTGATTATATGCTGCTTTTGTAAAACAATTGCAGAATTCAGAGTGGTGGTACATTACTCTGTAAAATATACAATTTTGTGATATGGTATGTTTGGAACATAACTTTTAAGAACAAAAGGACAAGTCCCATTTATAAACTGAACTCCATTGCTCTTGAGGAAGACAAAAACAGCAAAAATTAAAATGCTTCCACTGGGCTTAATAATTAGCTACAAGTAATTATAGGATTATTTTGGTGGTCCAGTTTCAGACTCTTTAAACAACAAAATCATTAAACTGATTTCCACTACGCAGTAAGCAAGAAAGGCCTCAGCAAAAACAAATTTTCATCAAGTAAATCAATATATTTGTGAGGACTCACTGATATCTCTGCAGATCTTATTACAAATCTTCACCCTCTTTTTACATGTGCAGGTTGAACCTCTCTAGTCCAGCACTCTTGGGACCTGACTGGTACCATATGAGAGAATTTGCTGAACCACAGGAGAGTAATATTGTCTAGCAGCATTACCAACAATTCCACTGTTTATTGGGTTCTTAGAAGACATTTAGGACTAAATTACAGCTAAATAACAGCACAGAACACTGAGAGCCAGGACTGGTGGCTGTAAACAAACTTTATGGGACGACAGGGAAACTTGTTCACGCCCAGGATAACTGGCTATCTGGCTAGGTAAAATCATGTCAGATGACAGATATTGCCTGATGAGAGAATGAACCTGTCTAGTCTGAAAATCTGTAGAACTAGGTGGTGAAAAAGGTAAACTTAAAATACCCTATTAAACATAATTTTTATTAATTTGATAAGATATTGTGTGATACAACTCTGTTCCAACTGACATTGTGCCAATAAAGCATCCTTAATATAAGATGGAAAAAAAGCATGACCATGGGAAAAAGAAGAGACACCCTTCTTATGAAACATCATGTGACAAGTAGTAACAAGGTATGTGCTCTTTTTTCTATTTTGGTTCTCTTTATTAATCTGCATTCAAAAATTGAAACGTTTGTGAAATTGCAACATAAACAATCAGAATTGAAAGATAATACCACATTTTGTTCTAAGGTAGGAAACCCAAAGGTCTTTTCAACTAGTCTATTCCAGGTGACTTGAGTAATGGTATGATACTTGATTGTTTAAGATACACCTTTCCACAACAAGCCATAAAACAGCCTTGACAGCAGCCTCACACAATGATAAGTTTTGCCTTCCGAGAGGAAAGATCTCCCAGGGTCAGTTGTTCTTGCATAGTAGGCAAGTATTGCACAGATAGAACAATTAATGAATATCCAGTGAAAAGTAAGCCTTGTCCTTAACCCCTATATACCAGGACTACCAACAATAGATTTTTGTTTAAATATTCCTCCAGTTAATTATTCTCAAAATCATTATATTCCTGATTTTATTAGACTGATTTTGTTGACAAGCTGTCAGCTCAGGAGACATGTCAGATTATTGTTTCACATATTAAATTACATATGTTTAGACGCCAGAAACAGGTAGCTTTATAGGGTGACCAACCCGACTAATGCACTTAGGGTGTTGTATAATAGAAGAAAGAAATCTCTTAAAACTCAAAGAGGCAAATTTGCATCTCCAAACACTATCTGTCTTGACTTATTTTAAAATTTCCTTATCTTGAATTTAAAATTTCTTTTGTAAGTAATATAGAAGCTGTCCATTGGACCAAGTTCAGAAGATCCTATTCAATTTTATTCACTGTTTAGGCAAACTACTAGTAGTGTATTTTTAATAAAAACAAGGAGAAGTCCTGGGGCACCTTATAGACTAACTGATAGTTTGGAGCATAAGCTTTCGTGGGCAAAGACCCACTTCATCAGATGGTTGTAGAGGAGATTCCAGAGGTACATCTAAATATACAGGTTCATTAAAAGAAGGCAGTACCAGCCAAGAGAAAGGCCAGAGCTGAAGAGGTCAATTCAGTCAGGGAAGATGTGGCAGACTTCCAGCAGCTGATGTAGAGGTGTAAACACCAAGAGAGGAGAAACTGCTTCTGTAATTGGCCAGCCATTCCTAGTCTTTGTTCAATTGTTGATTGAGTGTGTCAAATTTGCAAATGAATTGTAGTTCTGCAGTTTCTCTTTTTTAAAAACAGACTCCAAAGAGAAAATTGATTCCCATATGTGACAGTCATCTACAGGACTGTTGGTGCTCAATAAAAGAGGCCAAATGTAGCCTGGCCTCTGTGTCTAGGGGCACTAGGGTAAAGGAGGATTAGTCCCTGTAGTGTAAACGGTAGTGCTGCAATCCCACTACTGCTCCCTCATTCAAGCAGGCATAGTCAGAGAGGAACACGCAAAGGGCAGAACACTGCTAATCCCCAGAACTTTGGCCATCATAGCTGATCCACTGGGTGAGAGTGTGGGGAATGGTAATCTGCCGATGTCAGGTTAGTTCCAAAAATGATGGAATTGTGCCTCTGAGACTCTATCCCTTCTCTGAAAAGTGTCCGTGGTGTCTTAGTTTTTCAAACGTGTTTTAATGGGAAGGAGCCTTATCCACCTAGATTTCAGATTTGAAGTCTGGAGTAAATTTAGGTTTTTTTTAATCATCACATCACATTTTTTACCCCTCCTCTCCATTCTTTTTTTTTTTTTAAATTTCACTGCGATGTCAGCACCAGACAAAAGCTTTCTGACTTACGTTGCTGGATCCTGTTGAAAATTAAGAACAGGGTCCAAACATCTCTCCTACCTTCGTTTCACTGAGCGACCATTTAAAAATAACTTCATTATGCAAGTCGAGAGACAGACCTGTCCCACTTTAAATTACCACTGGTCCACAGAGCACATTACAGAGCACATGGTGGGGTGAGGGGGAGAATAGTAAAATAGAGAAAATAGAAGAGACTGAAGCAACATTTTGCTAAAATATATCTTGAAGACTGCACAGGAGGATGTAACGGATACAAGTGACTGAAGGCCTTTCCTTCTTAGCAGGATTCAAATCAACACCTAATTCACTGCCACAAAATTCATGTCCTACCAAATATGTTACATCTGGTTGAAACAGCCCCTTTTAAAAAGAAAATTACTAAGAGTTAATAAAGTTGTAACTCTTCATTGCCAAATGGAAAAATGATAGCTTTAGGGTCCAAAGCCATCTCTCAGTGATGATTCTAGATAAATTTATCATACCTGGGTGGTCACATGAAAACAAAAACCTCATGTTACGTTTTCAGACACTCCATGGAAAAGGTCTGAGACTTGAAACTATCTTAATTTTTGCTCATCATATTTCTCTTTTAAAAGTCATACTACTTTCTGAACAGATTGTCTTTTAGAACAATCCTCTAGTTAACGACTTTTTCCAAATTTCTTTGAAAAAAATTTAATCTGTTCCATACGATTCATTTGGGGAATTGGCCTAAAGGAGTGTAACATGCCATGTGAGAAGAAATCCAAAGTTTGTTTACTTTTCAGATGGCCTCAAATGTATTCTTTCTTGTGAGAAGTGTTTTTATTGCTGGTGAGCTTCACATTGGTTTCTAAAATGAAGGAAATTAGTACCCAACTGAAAAGAGGCCTATTAATGAATACATGTTTGTGAGTACATTTTCAAGTCACAATTTAAAATTAAGACTTACGGCGGGCTTCTCATGCTCAATATAGCTCTGGAAAGTAAATTCATAGCCCAAGCCAAAACAAATTAGAGTCAGTAGAAAAACTCCCATTGGTTTGAAGGAGTTTTGGATTAGCACATAAAACCTTCCTGTGTCTTCCCATTATAATACTGCTCAAGATAGACTCAGCTGTCCAATTCATCTGACACAGTGAAACCTTAACATTCCTTTTGGTTGTGACCTAAAGCCCATTTGATCCATAGTAACCACAGATAACTAGCATATTATATGATGCTTTTCAAAAGGCACAGAAGATCATCAATATTTTGCATTTAACATACTTGGGATCTTTTGAAAATGCCCGTCTTTATCTACCATCTGTCTAGCCACAGTGCTATAAAAGACCAACAAAATACCGAAAGACCAAATGGGTATATCAGCATACTTAGCAATAAGAGAACAGAAATGGGATGATGCAAGCATACCAAATCCATCACAACAACAAATGTCTTATATGCCTCCTGTGCCTTAAATGCAGAACAAATTCAAAAATTGATTTAAGGAGTTAACTGAAGAGGTAGCTGGAAGATTTATATATTTTCAAATGTTATGGTACATGCAGCATCTCCTCAACAAGAGGCTGTCTTGTCACAGCTTTCTTTTATGATGACAGAAATTATCTGAGGTTCTGTCTACAGTTATAGTGGCACACAGGCTACAGTTACAGTACAGCACTCTGTCGACAGAAGTCACTGTCAGAAGACATTTCCTGAAAAAACTTCAGTTGACAAAGTGCAGCCACACACAAAAGCCAATCAGGAGAGTGCTCCACTCTGTCAACAGAACAGCTGGACCACCTGGCTGATCTCTCAACAAAACAAGCATCCAGAAGCACAGCAAACAGGGCTGCCCGTTGTTCTGGATGCCATGTCTATTGAGAGAAGGCCACCCCATTGTATCCAAATGGTCAACATAATGCATTTTGTGTGTGGACGTTCCACCACTTCTGTTGACAAAACCAGGGTTTTGTTGGTAAAACTCGCTAGTGTAACCGTAGCCGTAGAGCACAGGTACTACTTTTCACCAGTCATGGTGAAAGACAGGCTTCATCCACCCTTATCAATGTGATGAGTAGCTATATGTGACAGTGGAGAAATGTTCTGGCAGCTCCTTTCCCTGCTGTCTCTCTGTGGTCAGAGACTTTTCCCTCCCTCTCAACACTGCCACAGTCTCTCTCTCCTGCTCGGTCTTTTGTCTGGGGAAAGGCTCTAGCAATAATGGGTAGTGACATGATAGTTCCATTTTAGTGCATGCTCAATAGCAGAGCAGATGTAGGACATACTCCTTGTGTGTACAGAGTGAAGGGTTAGGGTTAGGTTTTATATGTTTAGGGTTAATATTGTAGGGTCCAGGTGTTTAGGACACTCTACATGCCAAAGCCACATATCTCAATCTACAGGCTGAACCTCTCTAATCCAGAACTCTCATCTTGCAAACTCCTTAATCCAGCATGGTTTTAATTAGCTGGATGATCACTTATCATGGGTGTAGCCAAGTTTCCTGTTGTCCGATAAAGTTTGTTTACAGCCATCAGACCTCGCTCTCAGTGTTCTGTGTTGCTATTTAGCTCTAATTTAACCCTAAAATGTCTTTTAAGATCCCAGAAAGCAGTGGAGGTGTTGGCAATGCTGCTGGAAAATATTGACTTCCTGTCATCTGGCAAATTCCCTCATCCGGCACCGGTCAGGTCCCAAGGGTAGCAGAAGAGAGGTTCAACCTGTACATTGCTATTTATGCCATGGCTAACTAGGCATGCAGTGTCTGTACATACAGGCTGCTGTAAATGCAGACATTCCTTAAAAAGTGTCATCAGTTGTACAGTCCACATTTAGATATGAAGGTTAAGTTAAACCTTCTGTTGAGCTATCAAGATGCACATTGCTGTAGGGAGTGTAGATGTAGTTGTGCTGGTTCCAGGGCATTAGAGAGAGACAAAGGAAACTTTGCACAACACTTTCAAAAGATGAGCCTGTGAGCTTAAATTCATAACTGTGCTAGACACTAAAATACAGGATGAACGGAGACACTGAATTTACGACATAACTATTGGTAATCCACTAGCCACCTCTTTTTGTTCTATGGCTGCAAAGGTGTTAACAGGATATTTTACCAGGAATGGTCCCTTACTATATGAGGTATCTATGTTAAACAATCTTTTTATTATATCTCGCTGTGATGTTTGGAGTACATTTCTCCAAACGTAGAAGAACTCTCTCTCCAGTGGAATTTGGTCCAACAAAAACTGACCACATTTAACCATCCATGTCTTTTGCTACTTCATGCATCCCATATATTGGAATCAGGTTCCATACAATAAAGACTACAGCTGCAAAAGGCTATAGTAATATTATTACTACAAAATATATCCTACCATGTGTAAACTGGACAAGCCATGCCCATAAAATCATACCACAAGCAACCTACCTTATCTCTTTGGAGCCCAAGGACCAGTGCAACACCGACAGATCCGGGGCATGAGCCCCAGGGATAGAACCTGCAAGCATAGAGTCTAAAGCCCTGCACTCTACCATGTGAGCTAAAGGCCAGCTGGTTCTCAAACAAGCCTGTAGAGCAGAGACTTCACTCACAACAGATGAGGTCCCAGTGCCTCTGGGTACTACATGTTAGTGGATCAGCTCATTCTAAAGATACGTCCTTAATCAGATTTGTAAGTAAAAGTATGGCTTGAAGAACTCTTTTGGCCAAAAGTAGTTTTAGTTTTTGAATAAAATCATTCAACTTACCAGTGGCATGCAGCATGAGGAAAAAAAAGATAGGCCTGTCTTCTCAACTATTCTTTGTAACATGCTCAAACAAATCTACTACTGGATCCACCCATGTTGATTTTAGGAGGGATGGGGAAGCAACAAACAAAGGGTATATACTATAGCCTGAAAAAAATCACAGGATTGTTCTGTACTCTCAAATTATGCTCAACTCCAATTCCTCACTGTCACCATTACAGAAATTGAAGGGTTTTAGTGTCTCCATTTAGGTATTTTATGTTTTGATTTATTTGACAAAAAAGGAAGTTATTGTTGATACTTCAGGCTACTGATGGCCCATAAGGAGAATGTAATGTGGTTTATCGATAAGGCATGCTTGAAGGGGGCCATGAAAGCTCAAAAAACCTATGATATGTTTTTCATACATAAGAAAAGATGATAGGGATTTGTAAATTCTTCCTTTCAACTTTTATATTATTTTGTATGAGTTAAGGAAAGAGAAAGCCAGTTTTCACAGATCGGTGTGCATGACTTATTCCTTATAAACCTCTGTCTTTTTAGTGATGTCATTCTTTGGCAAGGTGTGGGAACTAGACTGCAAGGTGAGATCATCACATACCTTCCTATAAATAAATGCATTTCCTCTCTTGCTATGCCCATTCAGACACCAGGGTCTTTATTTGTTCTCCTACTAAGAGAAAGGAAACTGCTTAATTTCAGATTTCTGGCATGAAAACTTAAAAAACAAACAAACAAACTGGTACAATTTTCTCTTGAATGCTTTTTAAACATGATAACTACAAGTGAACAGAAATCACTTACCCAAAACATGAAAAGAATGCAGTATATTCAATATCTGAAGTGACTACAGACAGTAATATTTAGAACAAATGCATATTTTCTACTCCACTAAACAAAAGTAATCCTCAATCCAACAATTCCAGAAATAATCTCCTCCAACCCCCTTTTTCCACTAATGATTTTAAGAACTATGTAGCTTATGGAAATGAAGATAAATCATACATTTATTGCATCTAGCTTAAATATGTAAATATCCCATTCTAACAATATGGAAAGAAACAAAATAAAGCACAATACATTTTTTGAAGTTTGACCATTGTTAGGAAAAAGTGAAAAAGTCAGGAGATTTAATCACCAGACATGAATATTTCTCCACACAAGTAATGTTGAAAAGGAAGCATGCAAGGTTACTTCTCAACTGTGCATCTACTATATATTGTACTTGCCCACACTGCAAAAATTAGGTTTCTGTTATGTTATTTTCACTCATGTGATGGGTTAAAGTAGGACTTCTGCAAATAGCCAAACAGAAACTTGATTAACATAGCTGGATATATTTATATTGTTTAGAAAAAAAAAAAAGTACCATATGCAACATAGGACAGTACTGCGTATTTATTTCCAGTTGAAATTCTTATATAATTATAAAGGTTTAACCCAATTACTAAGTGGGCTAAATTAAAAAAAAAGTACAAAAAAGGTCTCCACTAGTTTTCTGTAACTTTATGTAAAGTTGTACAGTAAAACCATCATTATCTGACATAATCCGGACTGAACAATGGTTGGATAACCAAAAATGTCAGATAATTGGGGGATGGTACACAGAGAAACGGGTGGGGGGTGCTGCCATGGGGCCAGCTGTTGCCTGTGTGAGGTGAGTTACCTGGGTGGCTATTGGTTGCCCTCCACCCAGGCCAGCAGCCTGCTCCTCACGCAGGTTGCTGGCTGTCATGGGGCTGGCTGCCTGCTCCCCAGGGCAGCTTGCTGGCTGCCATGGGGTCAGCTTTTGGATGCCCGCTACCTGGGATTGTCTCTCCAGGAAGGCTGTGCACTCCCTGGAGCAGGCAGCCTTTTGCCACAGAGACAGCTGCCATAGAGATGGCTCACCAGTGCCAGCTCTGCAGGTGGAAAGCAGTGGGCGGCCCTTGGCGGGGGCATCTACCACTGGCCTGGGATGTGGAGTTCCATCTGGACCCAGGAAGGGTGTGCCAGGTTGAAAGCTGGGCTGCCAGCTGCTGGAAGCCACCTCCCTGTTGCCACAGGGCTGGGGGATATTATCCAACATTACGTTTTATCCCCCACTGCCCCAGGTGGTGACAAATAAAATGGAATGTTGGAACTAGGGGTAAGATAATCTGGGTTTTACTGTGTAGGCATTCCAACCACTATTTTCAAATACACAGTTTCTCTCTTTGATGTGGACCATAGAAAAACGCTTATGTATTTCCCAAGAGACATTGTGCAGGCAGATGCTTTGCATAAAAGTCTATGAAAATGGAATTCCTTAACATTTAAACGTTCTACATACATAGTGGAAAATAACACAACTTTATTTCTCTATTAATACATTACTTTTTGATTTCTTAATTTCTCAGAATACTGATACTAATCAACAAAAACAGAGGGTTGAAAAACATTCTGCGAATTGCCTGGTCCTGCAGGCCTTATGCAGACAGTGCAGTCAGTGGCAGTTTTTTTCTTCCTGTATAGTTGTAGGAGAGGACTCGGTCCTACATTTTAATCTGGCTTGTACCTGATGTATAAAAAACACAACCAACAGCAATCTGCCGTCACGGGATGGTTCATGAATAAGAAACATCTCTCACAGGTCCAGTTATGTGTCTGTCTGATGTCCTAGAAATACAAAAGATGGCTAGCTTTGCTTGCAGAAGATTGTGTTTTACATTGGACGGGAGATACCTATGTCTTTTTTAGCATAGTACTAGACAAACTTATTACTGAAGTTTTTCAACTTCTCCAAAGTAAATGATTTTTTTTCCAATGTGTGAAAACTAAGCACTTACTTAATAAGGAACTTGAGCCCCAAAGGGTGATTCAATCTAACAAACATCAGAAATCAAATGGCTATTGCCATTCCAGTTAGTTCGGTTGAGTCTGGTGTGACCTGTTTTCACTGCCAAGCTCACAGTTACAGTGCTACATCAGGGGCTGTTGTATGGCAGTAGTCTATACAAACAGACAGGGCCAAATTCTCAGACAGTGCAAGCTGGTGCA
Organism: Carettochelys insculpta; assembly: GCF_033958435.1. Taxonomy (NCBI): domain Eukaryota; kingdom Metazoa; phylum Chordata; order Testudines; family Carettochelyidae; genus Carettochelys; species Carettochelys insculpta. The sequence goes on along the minus strand of NC_134137.1, from coordinate 302,780,520 downwards.
GTCTCACTGAATTCATACCAGTTTATACCAGTAAAGAATCTGACAAATGGTTTTAATTGGAAGTTTGTAGAGACAAAATACTTAACAGCTATTCTATGTATGTTCCATTATGAACTCTCACAGCTATGGCCTGCGTCATACCGAACATCTGCTATAACCATAAAAGGTTTTCTACTGTGATACAATGTACACAGTTCTTCAGTAAAATCCGATCAGTTCTATTTTGAATATATTTCAACCACATAGTCCAATGACTATATCTGCTTTGTCCAATGTGGCGAACAGGGCTGTGGATTGTGGTGAATAGGGGGCGCTTCTCTGTGCGCGCGCCCCACGACGTGACAGCATGATGGCAGGAGTGGAGGTAGCTCCTCCGGTCCCAGAAGGCTCCAGCCCTCAGGGGAGCTCGAGTGAGTAGCTGGGCTCAGGGGTGGGGGTGGGGGCGTCACCTGATGGCCTGAAATTGTGATTTGAATATTTGAACATTTTACTGTCATTCAATAAGGATCCTGTAGTCAATCGCTCACAATAAGCAGCATTCATTGATGGCTCCTGATGAGGTTCTAGGGTTGGTTTTGTGGAGGAACTATTCGAAGGCAGAAGTGGTCGTCTTGCACATTCTTCTCAACTGCCTGTAGAAGTGTGTTTTCTTGTCCTTTATTTGGGATTATTCTTAGTGACTTGGGCACTGTCCAGCAGTGGGCAGACAGTGCGTGAAAGCACTGACAGGCCGGAGGAGCACTGCTGGTGCCTGAATCACCCAATCCTCTCGCCAATGTAGAGAGAATCGGGTTACAGAGCTGTAAGGAGCTCTGCTACCATCCTACAGTTTGGATGAAGTGGGGAGTTTCTTACCCCCATCTCCAAAAGAGTACCCCAGAGCTGTGTACTTTAGAATCCTCTGGCCTCTCCTCGGGAATGCAGTTTGCATAGGAAGTGCAGGGTAGGGGGGCAGAGAATTATCTGTCACTGTTCTGAACAAAGAAAGAAAAGAGAAAGCCAAACAGAAACAAATGTGAATAAAAAATCACAATGGGGTTTAATTAGCCAGTTGACAGGCATGTATGCATGTAGGTATATCTGCTTTGCCAGTAGCTGCAAGAAATAATGTTTGTTGAACTAGTAACTATATAGTCAAACTCTATTTCTATTACTACATGTGTTTAAAAATGTAATCATTCCTGAAAGCCAGTGTGGATTTTGTGCTGGTCAAGGCACTGTCAACATGATATTTAGTCAGACAGATAAAACAGAAATGTAGAGAGCAACATCAGGACCTCTGTGTGATCTTCATTGACCTGACCAAGGTATTCGACACAGTCAACAGAAATGGGCTCTGAAAAATACTTGGGCGAATTGGCTGTCCTGAAAATTTTACCAATATTGCTCAGTCTTTTCATGATGGCATGCTTGGTCACATCCTAAACAATGGAGAGATATCAGCACCTTCTGAAATATCACAGGGTACAAAGCAAGGATGTATCCTTGCTCCTCTCCTGTTCAACATCTACTTTTCAGTGATGTTGTTAGTTGCTTTTAAGTACTGCGCGTTAGGCACACCTATCCAGTTCTGAACAAATAGCAGTATTTTCAATCTCCGGAGAATTCAGGCTCATACTAAAGTGGTTACTACAACTATTTGTGACCTTCTGTTTGCAGCTGACTGTGCATTGTTGGCTCATTCAGTGAAGGATGCATAGGAGCTTTTTGTTCGCTTTGTTACTTCTGCTCACCACTTTGGACTCACAGTGAACCTTAAGACGACAGAAGTTATGCCTCAGCCTGTTTTGAAAGAGCCCAGCACTCCAGTGATCACTGCTGCTGGTACACTCCCTAAGGATCTTGACAAGTTCTGCCAACTAGGAAGTGTGCTGTCCTGTAGCATAAACATTGATCATGATGTATCTGCTCGATTAGTCAAAATTGACCACACACCTATGGAATGACCATGGTATCAAACTCCATAGCAAGGTAGCAGTTTACCAGGCAGTTGTCCTGAAAGTCCTGCTGTATGGCTCGGAGTCATGGACAATACATCACCCCCATGTTTTGAAACTCGATCAGTTCCATATGCGCCTTCTGAGAAGATCATTCACGAGAACTGGTGGGACAAACCCCCTAACCCAGAGGTTCTTAAGCTGTGTGGTGTCATGGGCATGGAAACAATGCTTATGAACAGATGGTTACACTGGATTGGTCATGTTACAAGGATCGATGATACACAGATACCAAAGATGGTCTTCTATGGCCAGCTTGCTCATGGAAAGCACTTTATTGGTGTTTTAAAGGCCAATGAGAGGTCATGTGGTATATCTCCCAATGATCTGGAAACTCTAGTTCAGGACATATTGCCCTGGAAGCAAACCACTGTACAGGCTCTTAATTGCTTTGAGAGTCAGTGTATCCAGGCACCACAGGAAAGCATAGGATCCAAAAAGAACATACAATGCTTGCAGCTGGTGGCTTTTATGTGACATCTGTAGTTGGCTCTACCAATCAAGGATTGGTTCAGTCGCTCACCAGTGGTGTCATGTAGGATGAGATCCATCAATCAACAACTCAGTCCAAGAAGGTGGTGGTCAACCTCTTTCTCTTTCAATGCCTGTTTTGCTAGTACTGAGGCCATACTTGTATTTTGTTTGTGCTTAGGTCTCTGGCATTGATGTTTGATTTCAAAACAATTTTCTTTGATTCCTTTAAGGAAATGGACAATACACTACTAGCTTGTACAGGATATCTTGCTGTTCATTGAGTTGGCCAGCCAGTTAATACACAGGTACAGGGCCAACTGATGAGAAAGGAAGGCCTGCTGTGCAAGATTGGAAGGGCCAAGTGTGTAGGGGAAATGAGGGAAGTGCAATGAAGCTGTCCTCTCATCCAAGTTTTTTTTTTTTAAATTCTGTTTAGCAGTTGGAGAAAAGATTAAGTACACAAATTGTATGCCTAGGTAGACCAGCTGTGCTGCTTTTAAAGGGACAGTCCCATATTTAAGCCCTCCTGCAGTATATCTTGACTTTTTCTTAAAAATGGTCAAATTTGAGAGTATTTCCTTTCTCTGTTCATCACTAGTGGCAGGTCCTACTGCTGGGTCTCTCCCTGCTAGCCAGCTACTTGCCAAGCAGCAGTGAGTGACAGATCCGGTGACCAACAATGGGGGTGCGCATACAAGACTAGTGGTGGGGTGCCAAAGATAATGTCTCTGCTGGTCTGCCAGTGTAGCCCCCACTGTATGCTGCCTCTGGGCCTGCAGCGCCCAAGCCTCATCCCATTTGTGGCTGGAAGTAGTTGAGAGCTATAGTGGCCCATGAGCATGGGCAGATGCCAGGAGGTAGTCAGTTACATGTTGACTCTTCTGCCCATCCGTCGGCCCTTTATGTGCTCCTCCCTCTTCCCTTTCCCTGCTTTGCTCCTCCATATCCTCCTTAGCACTGCACATCCTGCTCCCAAAGCTGTGTGGAAAACAAGCCCCTGGGCAGTTCTCTAAGCACAGCAACAAACAACAACACACCCTCCTTCTCCCACTGCCTCTAGTTGGGCTGGAACTCCAGGAAAGCCCAGTGCCTGCAGCCTAGGATACTAGCCAGGAGGAACCTGGCCCTGCATGTGCAGGAAAGCCCCTCCACCCTTCAATAAGCTATCAAATACACAGGGAAGGGAAGTGATTTCCAGTGGGTTCGCATCCCAATTCTATAGGTTCCACAGCAGCCTTCTGGGCAGGAGCTTAGCACTCTCTTCAACCCGTCCCTCCATGCTGAGTCCAGTCCCCAGTAGCAGCCTGGAGGAGCCTTTCGATTCTGATCAGGTAGGAATGGATAAGCTGCTTCCAGCCAAGGGTGGCGGGGTAGAAAAGATGAGCTCTTCAAAGCTACAGACCAGGTTATTTCTTCTGCCTTCCACCTTTTCTGCAGTCAGAAGCTACTCCCATCCCTCCCATACTGCACAATGCTGAAAGGCTGCTGCTGGTTACATTCTGATGTGAACCCTGACAGAAATCTGTGGAGGGAGGACACATGCCCCTGCGTGCCTCTTCCCTTCTTAGATTGGCAAGAGATAACACTAGAGAGCTGGGTGTCTGCTTGGGACCTAGCCAGACATGGAGGGCTGGACTGGTTGGTCATGCCCCTGTTTAAAGAGATGTCTGTAAATATGTGTCACCTCTCCTTATGTGTGCGGGCATGTAGGGAAGGAGTATATCTGTATCAGTCCTCTCAATGTGCACTCTAAAGTTTTAAAGATAAGAAGGTAAATAAAAATAATCCAATTATGCAGTATTTCAATCAACTTGATGTGAATTTGAATATTGGAACTGCATAGTTCTAATTGCCACTGCACTCATTGGAATAGGAATAAAATTTTACCAATTATCCTGTATTCAGCATAGGGAAACATCATCCTGTCTATGCCTCTTGCCCGAGGCAATTTCCTTTCCTGATCTGTCCGGCTGTTTCCTCTGCCATGATCTCTTCTCATTGGAGTTACTCTGGAGCGTCCTCTGCTGTGTGCATTTTGGTGGACATTTCAAAGTTCCCAAAGTTTCAAGATAAGGCTAGTTTTAAGAATGCATTACACTTCTATATTTTCAAATAACCATCTCATTTACTAATACTGCTTGCCATTTGTCAATAATTCAGAGACTTACATTCTTCAGAGCGGTAAACATGTTACTCTGTTACAGCAAAAACAAGGAGTCCTATGGCACCTTAAAGACTAACATTTATTTGGGTATAAGCTTTTGTGGTCTGGCACCCATTTTCTCAGATGCAAGAAGTGGAAAGTTCAGTTTAGCAGCATACAGACACATGCAAAGGTGGGTGTGGTACATGACTATGCAGAGGACCAGTGTTAACAAAGTCACTTCAATCTGAGTGAATAGTTTGCTTCTCTTTTCCTTATGTCGTGTCAACAGAGCCCATATCTTAGCGCAAAGTAGATTAAAAAAAAACACATTAGTTTCACCTGACAATGAAATTATATATTGAAAGTATCTTGACCTTTAAGTGTTGGGCACTGCCAAGACTGTGCTCCCTATCTTTTAGCATGAACATGTGAGAGTAATTTTCCTGCTGGTTGCAAAACCACCCAGCAGGAACTGAATGTTCAATCCTCCTCCCATTAGACATTCAATATGCCTTTTCCATAAGCATTTCATCTTGCCAGATGGCAGCAAGCTCCACATTTAGGTTAAAATAGAATTCATGACCCCTCTTTAAATATAGCTGCAAAATTGTTCATATAGATTGCTTTTTTTTGTTTTTGTTTCTGTTCTTGTTTCATTTACAGAATAGCATTTACCCCTACCCACACCATGAATTTATGGCATGCTTCTTTTACTGAAACAGCAACCTATTTTTAGATAATACCTCCTGGTTTCAGACCATGCTTTAACTTCCTGATTGATAACAGGGTCTGTGGACTCCATCTTAAAGATATTTCCAGTAGCTGGGAAATATGGGGACCCCAGGAGCCATTGTGATGGAGGTTACTATTGAAGAATATGGAAGTCAATAAATACAAAGGCAATAGGAGGCAGGACAGTTTTGTGACTAGAGCACAGAAGTGCAATCAGCAATGCTAATCTGCTCTCATGGTTTCAGTTAACACCTATACAGATGACAAGTCCACTTCTCTATTGTTATTTCCTCCTACAAACATGACATAAGCAGATGGTTCATAACATAAGCAGATGGTGGAAAGAAACCAAGTTTTATCTCCATCTCGGCTTATAGTTCCACCATCTTCCCAGTCATCCAAGCGTGATTCTCGGGGAATATTTTTACTCTTGCTCTCTTTTTATCCATGTTTTTGCCAGCTCTCTTTATTCTCTCCAACTAAAAGTTTTCCAAAACACTGTTCTTCTGTAGACCAATTGCTAAATCTCTTCTCTATGTCATTGTTATATCTCACCAAGACCACCATTACCATTCATCATCTCACAACTAAAGAGGAGTATATTGTTCTCTCTTTTTGTCTAATCCTTCCACTTGCTTAGGTCTCTGTTCTTTACCCTGTGCAAAAACCTTATTGTCAATTTTAAGTCTCCACAGAGTACCAGCCCTCTCTGACAATGAGCCAGACCCATCAATGAAGAGGTGAGGGGACAAAGGGACAACTGACCCAAGATCCAGCAACTCCAAAGGGCCCAGGGCTGTAGCTGCCACCGCCTGCCATTACCACAGCGATCAGAACCACAAGCCCTTTAAATGGCTGCTGAAGTGCCACCGTGATGTGTTCCAGCTGGCTGTGAGGGCTGTTGGGGGGCGGGGGTGTGGACGCATGTGATCTGGGTGGCACTGAGTGCTAGCTACTGCCCCCAGCTTCACTCCTTGTGAGACATGATGCTAGCCCCCCCGACCTTAACCAGGAGCACACTGAGGCTATGAGCACCATTGCTCTATTTCTTGATACCCCATTAGCCTGGAACTCCCAGATTCTGTGTGTCTGGACACCTTGTTCTGTTCGCTACCCAAAAACCCAGCAAAAAACACACATCTTCCGCCTCTGACTTTGTACCCCTGACCTTTGTCCTCATCTCATTAACGTCTGACTCAGCTCATGTTAAGCTTAATTTAAAATTTTTATTACAGTCCCCAGAAAACACACACATGCTTGGAATTATCTGGACATGCAGCAACCATACTGTTCACTCACTTTGTACACATTTCTTTTGCCTCATGTGTTCTTTGTATAGGTCCATTCAAATTGCCACAACAGCGCAGCTCCAGCTGCACGCAGCTATGGGCGGGTGGGACAAGGCTGAGGCCAAATGGCCTAGGCCCTGCCCTTTCCACCATTGGCCCTGCCACTGCTGGGGCATGGAACTGGGCTCCCCCCCACACTGCCCCAAGGCCCACAGCTGCCCTTGGCAGTGCTGTTCTGAGCTAAGAAGAACATTCTGTATGCAGTTTAAAAAAACTCCATGGCCGTGTCTACTCTAGCCCCAAACTTTGAAATGGCCATTTCGAAGTTTACTAATGAAGCACTGAAATATGTATTCAGCTCCTCATTAGCATGCGGGCGGCCGTGACACTTCGAAATTGACACGTCTCGCCGCTGCGCAGCTCGTCCAGATGGGGCTCCTTTTCGAAAGGACCCCGCCTACTTCAAAGTCCCCTTATTGCCATCTGCTCATAGGAATAAGGGGACTTCGAAGTAGGTGGGGTCCTTTCGAAAAGGAGCCCCATCAGGATGAGCCACGCGGCTGTGAGCCGCATCAATTTTGAAGTGTCGCGGCTGCCCATATGCTAATGAGGCGCTGAATATGTATTTCAGCGCTTCATTAGTAAACTTCGAAATGGCCATTTACATGGCCATTTCGAAGTTTGGGGCTAGTGTAGACATAGCCCATGAGTCTCAATCTGCAAATGGCAATAGTTTAAACTGCACTTGTGGAACACAGGTGTTAGAGCTAGGGGTGCTGTGGAAGTGGTAGTACACCCCTGCTTGACGGGGTTTTCATATTACATAAGGTTTACAGTTTTGTTTAACAGCTTTCCATCTCCGCACTATAAAAACTGTTCCCGCACCTATGTTCTTCAGTACAGTATGTGTAATGTAGGATGTCACTTTTCAGGTGTGGCTGTAGCTCTGAGCCATTCTCTAGTCTCTTTTAATCTGAACACATCTACTCCATATTTTAGCATTGAGCCTTATGTAAAATCCCTACATTCAGACCAGTAACAGTACTCTCTATTACTCTGCACTCTGTTATCAACCATGCTTGCCCTGCAGGTCTTACTAGGTTCACCTTCTCTTCAGGAGCTGTTACCATTGACGAATACTATAGCCCAAGACAGCCTTATTAAAATACAATTTTAATTTCAGGTTGAACCTGTCTAACCCAGAACTCCCTCAGATGGCAACATCTGTAATCCAGTATCATTTTAGTTAGCTGGACAACCATTTATCATGGGTGTGGCCAAGATTCCCATGGTCCCATAAAATTTGTTTACAGCTACCACTCCTGGCTTTCACTGTTCTGTGCTGTTATTTAGATGTAATTTACCCCAGATGCTTGTAAGAGCCCTGTAAGCAGTAGAAGTGTTGATAATGTTGCCAAACAATATTGACTTCCCATGGTTTAGCAAATTATCTCATTCAGCACCAGGCAGGTCCCAACGGTGCTGGACTAGAGAAGTTAACCTGTGATTATTTTATCTGAACAACAGAAACAAAGCAAAACACCAGAATAGTAAAACAACTGAAACAAATGCACTTGCATGTTGACCTGGATTATTCTTATTTCATACCCCTTACATCTGGAGTCCAGATGTCACTCTCTGTCCAGCTGCTCCTCCTGTTCCTCTGGACAGCAACATGTTAATGGGTTTGTGTCCTTTGTTTGCTGTTAGTTCCTAGCCTTGGCAAAACAAACCTTGTTATTTTGCTGTCTCCTGGAACTCACACATCAACTGCTGAAAAATACCTGAGACATTGTTTCTGAGCTCTTTTGAAATGCTTAGCAGGAGGTTATTTACACAGAGCTATTGAGTTACCTGTCTGCTAGTTTCTAATAGTGTTCCTGGTAAAGTAATCAACATATGCATGCTGTAAACAAACATTCAAAAAACCCATATAGTTAAAGAGTGTTTCTCTTAATAACCATATCACAAGTTGTATTAATGAATTTTATGTATCAGCCCTACAGCCTTCACTCATGCCTTGAAAAGATTAAAAATCATTCTACTTCCTTCTTAGGCATAAAACGGATTGTCTTTTCTTGGACTCATAATCCCAGAGCAAGTGTTTGAAATGAAAACTGACACACATCTTATCCAACATGATGCACATTTTGATTTTTACTGATAAATGTTTTGTAAAATTTATCATCATCCTCTTATATCTAACTTCAGTATCACATCAGTCACAGGGACAAGTAGCTGTCAACAAGCAGCATCGGGAACACTCAGACTGATATAAGTGAATTGTATGCTCAATTTGTAATAGTTATTGTTATAGTTTCAAATTGTATATAGATATTACCCATAACTGATATATCATGCACCAGAAAAAAAATCAGTCCTTTATGTATTTCATTTATTTCCATAAAGCTTGAATTAGGTTTTAAAGATGTACCTTTATATTTAAGATCAGATATAAGATTTCGGGTCTAAGAATGCCATTGTATATTACCAACATTATGTTTAATTTCTGCTCTTACAACATATAAGATTTATTCCTCAAACCAAGCAGAAAGGCCCTTTTAACCTGAAGTCCATCTCTCCTGTCAACATTAATTACACTAAACCTAGAAAAAATTAAATCAATTTCCCATAGTCACTGAAATATATGAACTTACTAAAATTTACCTCTGTAGTACCTGGATTTTTGACTCTGCCTGACTTCAGTTTAACACATGGGCTACGTCTACACGTGAAGCCAACATCGAAATAGCTTATTTCGATGTAGTGACATCGAAATAGGCTATTTCGATGAATAACGTCTACACGTCCTCCAGGGCTGGCAACGTCGATGTTCAACTTCGACATTGCACGGCACCACATCGAAATAGGCGCTGCGAGGGTACGTCTACACGCCAAAGTAGCACACATCGAAATAAGGGTGCCAGGCACAGCTGCAGACAGGGTCACAGGGAGGACTCAACAGCAAGCCGCTCCCTTAAAGGGCCCCTCCCAGACACAGTTGCACTAAACAACACAAGATTCACAGAGCCGACAACTGGTTGCAGACCCTGTGCCTGCAGCATGGATCCCCAGCTGCCGCAGCAGCATCCAGAAGCCCTGGGCTAAGGGCTGCTGCCCACGGTGACCATAGAGCCCCGCAGGGGCTGGAGAGAGAGCATCTCTCAACCCCCCAGCTGATGGCCGCCATGGAGGACCCGGCAATTTCGACGTTGCGGGACGCGGATCGTCTACACGGTCCCTACTTCGACATTGAACGTCGAAGTAGGGCGCTATTCCGATCCCCTTATGAGGTTAGCGACTTCGACGTCTCGCCGCCTAACGTCGAAGTTAACTTTGAAATAGCGCCCGACGCGTGTAGCCACGACGGGCGCTATTTCGAAGTTAGTGCCGCTACTTCGAAGTAGCGTGCACGTGTAGACACAGCTATGGTGTCACAGTTACAGGGTAGTAGCCCTGGTATTCCTCCTCCGTGATCCACCGCAAGCAACCACTTTACGTTCCCAGTATCTCTCTCGCACAAGGTCCTGTCTCTTTCTCCCACCTAACTAGGATTTTAAGGCTGTTCCACAGTTCTCTGGGTTACCCTGTGATATCCCCATCATGCCAGACTGACTAGACAAGCCATCACCTTCCCATTGCTTTCCTGCTGAAGGCTATGATCAATAGATTGACCATAGTTACAAGTTACCACATGGCTCCTTCTCAGGAAACATACTTCTGAAGGTGAAAGCACCACAGAAAAACACATTAACACAATAAACTACAGGATGAAACTCTCTCATCTGGCACCCTCAGGATCTGACAAGTGCCAGATGAGAGAATTCGTTGGATGATGGGAGGTCAATATTTTCTAGCATATTACCAACACTTCCACTGCTTACTTGACTCTTAGAAGACATTTATTTAGCTAAATAACAGCACAGAACACTGAGAGGTGGACTGGTGGCTGGCAACAAACTTGAAGGGATCACAGGAGACTTGGCCACATCCTTAAAAAGTGGTTATCTGGCTAACTAACTGCCGGATTACGGAGTTTGCTTGATGATAGTTCCAAATTAGATTCATAGATAAATAGGTTCAACCTGCACACTCAAGCTCAAAAGCTTAGTAGACACTACTCATCCACCATACGGGCCTCTAGCAGGTCAAGTCCTTCCAGTCCATCCTCAGAGAATTGGCGTCTCCCACCCTGCCATTGGAAAAAAGGTCCTGTCTATTTCTTAAATTAGACAGAAGGCCTGAGTCATTTCAAAATCTAGTTATTAACAAGCCCTTTCTTTGCTGGTTGGTCTTTATAGAATCCAGTTTGAACTAGTATACGAAAGTCCATCGAGGTGCTGCTTGTTTGCTGATGGCTTACATCTGATGCTTTAATCACCTGTCACAGCAAGCCAAGAAGGGTTAAGCAACCAGCAGGCTGAGTGACCCCCAACTTTTAAGAACATATTAGGGAAGTATTGAAATAGTAAACAGGGTGAATCCCACAGACAGTAATCAAAGCCATACTAAGTAAAAAAAAATGTGAACTTGCATAGTCAGAGATATAGCAGTAGATACTAATGATATTTGCCTGCATTTATCTATTTCTGTTAGTTTATGCATGTAATCTAATTAGCTTGTAGTTGATAAAACTTCTGTTCCTGTTACTATTTTCTGTTTACTCAAAAAATCAAAAAGAAATACCAATATCTAGGTCAATCTCATGTTTTTTGAAGTTTGTAGTAAACTATTAACTTAATTTTTCATGGTAATAAATTCAGCAGTTACTGGTGCATGTCTAAGAAATGGAGATTTATTTCGAAGCAATAATATATGCTGCCTTATCTCAGGGCCATCCCTACCAGGGCTGTTGCCCTACACAGCCCAGAACCCCTAATGTAGTGGGGGACCATGGAGCAGCTGAAGCTATGGGGGAAAGAGGTTCCAGCTCTCCTGGATCACATGCCATTTACTGTAGTGACATCTGGTCTAGGAGAACTGACAAGGTGAGGCAAGGCTAGGAGGGAGGCACCGGCTGGAAAAAAACACAGTTCTTTTCAGAGGAAAAATAAACAGAAAAATCACCAGGGAGCCTCACACAAGTGATAAGCAAAACAAAGCCCTCACTCACTTGGCTCCCAGCAAACTCAAGTCTCCACCCCAGCCCCAGCAGTGGAATGAGCCAGCACTACCACTCACACTGAAGCCCAGGACCTCCCCGTCCCCCCGCATGTTGGGGGTGGGGGCTGAGACTTGGAGAGATGCTGTAAGACTGGAGCACGAGTGCCATATCACTTTGCTGCAGGGGAACCCCCAAACCTCTCTGAGGCTGGATCCAAGTAAAGCAGGGGCTGGATCTGGCCTGTGGGCTATAGGTTCCTCACCCCTGGCTTAAAGGGAGCTGAATTTTTGGACTTGTCAGTAACCGATAAGATATTTTAGAAGATGTTTTGGGGCTGGCTTGGTGAATCTAATTAAGAATAAACCCCCAGTTTGGGAGTCATCTGACCCATTCTTCTCAGTGTGTCCTGACTGATCATTCCCAGAGTGGCCCTTCTGGAAACCACGGTCACATCACCACTCAGAGCGTTGCTTTTGTGGTGGTATGTCACAAAAGAGAGTGCCCTGCCCTCACCTGATACTCACCTGCACTGCCCACATCCCAGGCCACCTGGAGAAAAGAAAGTGGCCCATCTGCCTGAGCAGGGGTCTGGGACACATGTTCAGGGTGCAGCGGGAGTTGTGGGGGAAAGCAGATGTCATAACCAGTTGCTTAACATGACATTTGTATTGAATCTTGTTGCAGAGAAGAGCAGTGGCCGACAGGCAGCTGGCAGAAGAGCTGTGCGTGACAAGGTTTCCAAGGGACTACAGCAGAGAGCCCTCGAGTAACCCTCTCCTTGATTTCCCTTTAATTAGCGAGCCTGCTTCAGTGTGGGCAGGGGCTGAGATTTCTGGCTGAAGAATGAGAGAGAACATTAAATGTCTTTGGAAGAAGCTGCTGCAGTTTGTGATGCTTGTAGCTTCCTGCTGGGGACCAGACAGCAGCAGTAGGGCTGAAGGTATTTTATATTTATCAAGATATGAGTACTGACACTTCCCCCACTCAAAAAAAAAAAAAGCACTGACCACTCACTGCTTTTTGTGCGAGTTGGAGCTGTGATAGCCCACCCCAGTGCAGCAGAACGCTACCATATATGAACCATTCATTTAAACACATGGGCCCCAAGGATATTGCACAGCATTGTAATATCAGGTATATTTTCCCCCAGAGAGGTTACACACAGTTCCGGCCTGCAATCATAAACGTACAATGCCATGAGGTCTTTCAAGGATATTACAGGAAATTACCATAGCTGTTACACACAATTCCTAACAACATACTACACTATTCTGAGTTTATTATGTCAACATTAATCTTTTGATGTGTAGGTTTTTACTCTAATTCATTCTAGTTTGACTTTATGGGTTTCAATTTTTGTCAGATAGGAATCCATCAAAACGATCTGGAATATTGAACAGACAGTCAGAAATCTCCTTTAGCAATACAAGAAAGAGAGATTCATAACAAAAATAACCCTCTCAGAAGGGACGATCACATTTGGAAGCACAGTTATGATTTACTCATTTTAATTTGTAACATATTTTAGAAGTATTCCTTAAACATATGTAGATTCAAGTCTAAACTGCTATGTGTGTTACCTTTCATGGCCCTCATCAGTCTTACTAAGATTAAACAAATAACATTTGATATTCAGAACAGGAAATTTTGATTATTTGAAAAGAACAAAGACATTTTTTTCACCTGAAGGTATTCATCTTAGACTCCATTATGTTAGGTGAAAGAGAGCAGATCATCATTTCAAACCCTGTCACTGGACTACCATGTAAATAAGGCTCACCTTCCCCCATTTTTGAAGCAAACAATAAGTCATGCTGGGAATACTTAAAAAAATATTCCCTTCCCCTGGAAAAACCCTCTTTAATAAATTCATTATAACCAAACACATTTACTAAATATTTAGTAAGAACAGACTTCTCTAGATGATAAAAACATGAAACAAACGTAATTTTAAATGATACGTTCATGTTCTCTTGTATCTATCAAAGTCCCAGTTGTGAAGGTCCAAGTTTAATACAGATATTGGCCAAAGTAATCCTCAGAGAAGACACCAAAATATATTAGAAACAGAAGAAATCTTCATTTTACTTCAGCTTTGTGACACTCCTCTCAGCGAGCTCAGGCCTGTATGCCACTGTTGCCTCTGTCCTAACAAGCGAGACTTTTGCTAAAGCTCAAGTTGAGAGACAGCTCCCTGCCACTGCAGGCAGTCTTCCTTCCTAGCCAACTCCTTCGGACTCTGCTAGTCTATACCTATCTTTGTAGATAACATTCAGTGACCCCCAGTTCTGGAGTTCACCAGAATTATTAATATGTAGCATCTAGTCCCTCTCAGACGACGCTAACAGAAATTGTGTTAGCTATGTCCAAAGAAACAGTATGCACACCAATCTGTTGGTTCGCTGAACACACATTAACTGAACACAAAGCACTGTGATGGTACGTAATACAGCTAAGCATACGTTTATTAATAATGAATGGATTTAAAAGGTACTTAGAGAGAAAAAGAGACAGCTGTAGTTATAAACAAAAGTAAACATATACTTTAGAGTATCTAAAACTTAACAGTTTACAATCCTGGCTTCAGATATGGAACTACAGTGGATTCTCAGCATTATCTTTAGTCTACATATCTGAAGGCCCCACTTTTCACAGATTCCAAGAGCTCAGACATCTTCTGCCCCTTACACGATGGATAACCATGGAGTTCTCCAACTTCTTTTCACAGTCCAGAAACACTTTGAAAATGTATGCTTTGCAAAGTAATAAGATAATTCCTCTCCTTTGCTGGTGTGCACATCTCATTATATCTTCCTTTTTCCTCTTGTGAATTAGCTCTTTCTCATGGCTTGATTATCTTTGATTATCTTACCTTGATAATCTTTACCTTAGAAGCAAACGTACTTCCAGTATCTCTGGCTTATACAGCTTGACCCAGAGGGGAGGAAGTGGGGCTTACCCATGAAAATTCATGACCTACCAAATTTGATGGTCTTTAAGGTGCTACAGGACCGCTTATTATTTGACAGCTTGACCCTGGCAGATAGGTTAAACTATATACCTATGTCCAGGACAAACATATTTATGCACTTTATTCATGCTTGGTCAGGTTATATTTTATCAATATGTCACCAACATAGATATAACTCCTTATACATTAGCCATATACAGGAGTGCCTCAATTTACGCAAGGGTTGCAGTTCCACGAATCCTCACATAACTGGAATCTTACATAAGTTGGTGTGGAGGGGGGTTCTCCCTGGTGGAACACACGTTCTGCAGCCCAGGAAGCAGCACAAGCACCTGGAGCTCCTTTTGCAAGTTATGTCCTTCATTTCAGGGGGCAGCTGGGAGGGTTAAGCCTGGCGGTGGGCTGGGGCCACTGGTGGCGGGACAGGGACGTTAAGCCTGGGGTGTGTTACAACTGCTGGGAGGGGGGCTGAGTTGAACTAGGGCCGTATGCAGCAGATGAAAAAGGGTGGGGGCGGATGAGCCACGTGCAGGGATGGTGAGCCAGACACATGGGGGAGTTGAAACAGGGATGCATGGGTGGGATTGAACCAGGGTCGGGGGGGTGCTGAGCTGGAGCCACACGTGAGGGGTGGTGAGTGAAGCCAGAGTCAGGACCATGGGTTCAGGGGTGAGCTGGAGCCGTGTGTAGGTGGTGAGTGGGGCTGCAGGGGCTGAGCCAGGGCTGGGGAGAGCAGGATTTTGGGTTGCGCTTAACTCTTATTAATGCAAGTTAAGAGTGACTTGAAATCACGTATTTCAATGGTTTGCTGCATACATCACATGGTAATATTAATGACCAGTGTCACCACAAATAGTTCCCACAGTGTAGGCGCAGGGCCCAAATGTTTGGGCCTCCTACCAGGGCACAGGGACAACAAAGAGAAGAGTGTGCCTACAACAGTGAAAGGGGGAGACTGCCACCCACAGATTAGATGAATATAATGATTAGATTAATATAATTCCTTTTCTTTCAGGGAGTGGCATCTTATTATGATATGATACCTAAGACTCTCAATCCATTGCCATTTGAGGATCTGTTCAGCTCTTTTTAATGGACCACAGAAAGAACTGCGACTAGAGTCAGAATTGCTAATTGGAATTGGAGCAGCTGCCCCTGTGAATGAGGATCACAAACCTGGGAATGCCTACATTTTTTTTGAATGAGATGTAATGCTATATTTGACTTGGATCTGACACTGGTTAGTTGAGATTTATCGTTATCAAACAAGGTATCACTACTCTTACTACTACTGTCACAAAACTTTTTGATATTTTTAGATTCTTCTTGTCTAACATGATCTAGAGCAGAATGGGAAAACAATACTTGTTTAATATCTAAGCTCCATCAAGAAAAATTCATTGCTCTTTGAAGTTTTCCTCTAGCATGGGTTGTTGGTCTTCCAAAGATCTAGCTTGAACCTTCTATCTGACCAGCAGAAAACTAGCAGAGTTAAGGGAAGATACATTTCTTAGTGTTAAGGAGACCTATTAATGATGGTTTAACACTAACTTGCAGGAAGAAAATAGATTTCATCTTGATGGGTTTCTAAGGGTGACAGCCTTTACCGGCATGCCATATTCCCTTCTTTTGGTTACAGGAGGAGAAACAAAACAAAACAAAACAAAACAAAACAAAAAAGTATGAGTCTGATATATCGTATCTTAGTGGTGACAGTGGACTTCCCTACTGCAATATTTTTATTTGCTGATCAGGGGTCTAGTGAATCTCTCTCTTCTTGCTTCTGCCTTAGCTCAAGAATACAACTCAACTGTGATAAATAATTAGTATCACACACACACACACACACACACACACACACGTAGGAGTCTAACAGTTTTTCTGAAATTGTTTTGGAAGCATTTTCTGACAAGTGGAATATGCATATGGGAATTCTCAGCTCCTGTTTGTGGGATTACTTTTCCCGGCTTTCCCAAGAGCTGGGGAAAAGATTCACAAGCACTCAATTGTCTAGTGAAAACACAGCCTGGGTGACAAAGGGGACAGGAACAGGGGGCATCTTTATGGCCATTTTTTGTCAGTTTAAAAAATCACTAGAATGGAAAAGGAGGTATATGAGTGGAAATGGTACTGAGGCTCAAGAATCTCGCTTCCCACTGATGCCCACGCAGCAATATCAGAAAGAGCTGGTAAAGCAATCCTGCAGTGAAGTTTCCAAGTAGTGATACAGTTTAAAGTATATGTCTTGAATCTTTTCCCACTGGTCCATGACCCATGAATGGGCTATTACATTTTCTGTCCCGGAATGCAGTGGGCAGACAAGTTGCACTTTTCTCTTGACACAGTACTTCCATCGCGCATTAAATGAGTAAACTGATATTCCTCCCCTAATGGAGAACACAGTGCTAAACTTGGAGTTCAAAACTGCTCAAAGGGGAAAATGCCAGCTCCTGTACAACCCACACCATTTCTTATGGTATCCTAGATCTTCCCTGACGTCTTGGATCCAATCACCTACCAGACCTGACCCCATTTTATTTGCAAAATCAGACAACATCAGGCAGCACCACTTTTAGGCAATTACATCTATCAGTGGTATGATTTACATAACATGCTTCCAATTCTTTGGAAATAAAAACATCAATAGAAAATTTACATTTGCATCTGAGGTAAACAAGCCTGGCTGCAACTTGCAAAACTCTTCCCATATATAATAAATCACAATGGGTAAGGTTTTTAAGGTATTTAGATGCCAAAAGATGCAGAGAGAGATATTTTCAAGAGCACCTACTTGCCTAGATGCTTCACTCCCATAGAAACCAGTGACAGGTAGTGACCTACAAGCTTTTGGAAACCCAAGTAAATATCTACCCACATTTTGGCCCAAAAATCTGGCTAGATGTAATGTAATATATGTTCTCTCTATATTTATGTACTGTACACTTACATGGATACATTTGGTCTATATTTATGTATTGTACAGATATATGGATAAGTAGATAATTCATTCAACTATACAAGATTGTAAAACTGTTGGTAAACTATTTTAGCGTTCATATACAGCAGTTTTAAAGTGCTTATTGTTTATTAATTGAATGCTAGTGTAAACCAAGTGCAAATGTAAGACATGCATGTCGAATACACCGACATCCAAATCCCACTTTTATCTTTCATGGAACTGAACAGAATTAAAGCTATATTGGTTCAGGAGCTACTGAAATGGTATCACATCTGCCTGCTCAGATAAGAATGGCAGAGAGCTAGTTTGATGCCTGGGCTGACAATTCTGAGCAATTAGAGGATAACAGACTGGAGAATATACTGTCAAGCACTCTTTAGTTTGAAGTGTGAGAACCTGTCATGGCACCCTATCGCAATGAGATTA
The DNA here is from genome assembly GCF_033958435.1 of Carettochelys insculpta. NCBI lineage: Eukaryota > Metazoa > Chordata > Testudines > Carettochelyidae > Carettochelys > Carettochelys insculpta. The sequence continues at coordinate 302,762,422 of NC_134137.1, read as the reverse complement.
TGAAACATTTAACTGTCTGCACAGGTCCTCCTAGCCCTTCCCTCCCACCCAATTTCTGAGCCCCTCACACAATAACATCTTCCTTTCCCATCATTTAAGCAATTGTCACATTCTCATGCTGACTGCAGCTAATTATCTGCATAATTACTTCTTTGTAATTAGGACTTTTCCCAGGAAGTGTCACCCACTCCACTCTTTTCCTCCAGCCAGTTGTATCAGGATCTTCCAACGATCTTTTCAGAACAGTTCTGTAGAACCAAATGCACTCAAGGTAAAAAAATAGTAGCTGGTGAAAAACTGACATCCTTAATGGGGCCAAATTAAGGACCTTGTGCCTTTTCAGCAATGCACTGGGTTGTGGTGCAGTTAGTGAAGTGTGAGACTCTGGATGAAGGAGTTCAAAGAATAGTTTGTGGTTTGCCTTAATTTCCTTGCCTTTTACTTTCTGTAAATCAATCTTCCACTGACACACTGTGAAAAGATTTCCCATGTTACTCCCCAAATTTCAGGTGAGAGAACATCACTGATGGTGTACAACAAAAAGAATATTTCTTCTAAAATAGTCAGTAAGCCTTTGTCATACTACAGTAGAAAACAGAAATATATTATACAACCCATGCTGTCTGTTCTACATAAGGATTCAGTTGACGAACACCTCCAATAAACAACACATACTCCATTTGGTTAGTTGACAAAGCAACCACTATCTCCAGATTCTGATCATGCTTAATTTTCTTTCAGCTGGAGGCATCCTATCATAGATTTACTGTCTTGGAGCACTCCCTTCTGGCATCATGTAATGTTTCTGTGACTCATTCACTCTCTTTGGGAACTGAGTGGTCAGGCACATTGGTGACAGGTCATATTACACCTTTCAGGGCATCAAAGTTCCAAGCCAAATGCAAAAGAAAGGTAGTTTGTCCCAGTCTTTAGCTGGATGCAACCCTATGTTCAGCTCTGTTCTGTTCTGCAACTATCTTTAGTTCTCTTGCACTTTGCTTCCAGTTCTCTCTCTCCTATTATGGTAAGAATGTGACCAAGAATAGGAGAGGTGACGAGGGTGCCTATTGTCACCTTGCCTGTTCTTCTTGATCACAATGGACTGGATTATGTACAGGATAACAGATGACCATCAATGAGGTATTCAGTGGACACTTTTCAAACAGTTAGAGAACATTGATTTTGCTGATGTAGCTTGCCTTTCACACCAACATGAAAGCATGAAAGAAAAGGTGACAACACTAGACAACAACAAGAAGTCTTGTGGCACCTTACAGGCTAACAGATATTTTGGAGCATAAGCTTTCGTGGGCAAAGACCTGCTTCATCAGATACATGAGTGGGGGGAGAGTTTCAGAGGGGTATTTAAAGAGCGGGGTCCCAGTAAAAGGGAGAGCCAGAGCTCACAAGGTCTATTCAGCAAGGTGGAAATGGCCCAGTATCAACAGTACTTATCAAAACAGGAAAAAACAAGCCAGATCGGACAGGGGGATATGAGCCTTTGTCAGAGTCTAATGGGGAGATATTAGCACCCAGGACAGAGAAACTGTCTTTGTAAGCTGCGAGCCACTCCCAGTCTCTGTTCAATCCATGGTAAATGGAGTCAAATTTGAAAATAAATTGCAGCTCAGAGATTTCTCTTTCCGTTTGATTTTTGAATTTTTTTTGTTTCAGGACTGTCACCCTTAAATCTGCCACTGAGTGTCCAGGGAGATTGAAATGTTCTCCCACAGGCTTCTGTACATTACCGTTCCTGATGTCTGATTTATGTCCATTTATTCTTTTATGGAGAGACTGTCCAGTTTGGCCAATGTAAATTGCAGTGGGGCATTGCTGGCCCGTGATGGCATATATTATATTAGTACATGTGCAGGTAAAGGAGCCCCTGATGGTATAGTTGGTGTTAGGCCCTGTGATGATGTCACTGGTGTAGATATGTGAGCAGAGTCGGCAGCGAGGACTGTTGTAGGGTCTGGTTCCAGGCCTAGAGCCACTGGTTTGTGATTTGTAGTGGCTGGTGAGGATTTGTTGAAGGTTGGCAGGCTGTCTATAGGCGAGGACAGGCCTGCCTCCCAAAGTCTGTGAGAGTGAAAGACCATTGTTACAGGATGGGTTGCAGATCACTGATGATATGCTGGAGAGGCCTTAGGTGGTGGCTGTATGTGATGGTCAGTGTTGTTTTCTTGTTTTCCTTGCAAGACCTGTCTTGTAGCAGGTGGTTTCTGCGTACCCGTCTGGCTCTATCAATCTGTTTCCTCACCTCCTTAGGTGGTTATTGTAGTTTGAGTAAAACTTCGTAAAGATCTTGGTAAAGGTAAACATCTACAAGCCCTTTACCAAGCTTTCCTCAAACTACATGAGCTCAAAGATGCAACCTTCCTTTCTAGCTATACAAAAATAGTCATAATGCTGCTGGAAAAAGCCTGGCATATTCTTCAGAAACATTTTCCATGGGCGCTATTAGCCCATTTACACTAGATGTTAGCTTCCTATTTTCCACATTATAATATTGTTAAGGGGTACACAACACTGCCACAAAGAGGAAGGAGTGAAAGAGATACTTTGGGCCTGGGCAACACCACCTCTTCTCAAATTTTGGTGGATGAAACATTATCAGTAAGTTAAATATTTCAGAAATAAAAGCCAGAATGTTTCTAAATATTCTATTCACATTTTATGTGATGGCAGTTTTCATCTATTTTAGATTATTTACCTTTAAAAATAAAAGCAGATTATTCATAACAATGGTAAATGCCCTTCAGAGCAGGTGCCAGTATTTGGGTTAAACCTCCATTGACACAGAAAGAGTTCTAAATCACACATTGTTTCAGTTCATATCGTCTGTATGATACTTCAGAAATCAATTAACTTAACATCCTAAACAATTATGAAACCAAAAAACTCTTGAGAACTGAGATGTTACAGTATGGTGCCAGCTAGGGATATGCTTACAAGAGCTGCTTGACATCTCTCAACAAAATGTGAGTCTGCAGTTGATAACATGCCAACTGCTTCTCAGTTCATTTAACAACAACAAAAAGCACGTTGGCATTTCATTTTTACTACAATCTAGATACACAGCAGGCAATTCTAGAATAAATCCAGGCCCCGCAACCAACATGTGCTGAAGTCAATGAGAATTCTCAGAGGGAGCAAATTTAACCACTCAGTTAATTCTTTAAAGGACTGGGACTTTAAATTAGTATAGCTTAAGGGATAGCTTTTTACTGCACAATTTCTAAGGGGGCGTGGGGACTTTCTGCTTTTGCAAATCTCTCCCTTGAGATCTGAATAAAAATCTATTACAGATAGAACTTTTTCAATACAGAATTTATTTCACGCCTCTGAGTTTTCTGTCCCCTACAGATATTAAAGTGCACTAATAAATAACCACAAGTAAATTTGTGGACTACATCAGTTATGCTGATCTTTGATGTGGGACTACTGGTTGAAAAACTAGCAATTAATGATTCTTCAGAGTTTAATACAAATGGTCTAAAGGGAGACTGTCAATTTGAAATTTAGAGTGACAAGGTGGATGAGGTAATATTTATCATTAAATCAACTTCTGTGGTCAGAAGGACAAATTTTCAAGCTCATATGGATCTCTTGTTCAGGTCTTGAGATGATGCACTTCACATCTCTAATATCCCTAGGAACAACATAGCTTCAACATCACTGCATACAACTTGAAATTTAGTCAGTTTAAAAAACAATATAAAACCAGCCTAAAGCTATTTCAACATAGTTGACCCAACAGTCCACACCCATTTTTATGGCTTTAACCTCCATTTTTCCTGTTTTTTGTTTTGTTTTGTGGTTTGTTTTGTTTTTAAAGATGAGAGAGCCACAAAGGACAAGTTGATTGTGGCTCTGGATTGTACAACTGGATCTGTTAAAAACAGATTACTATAGATGCCCATTGGCACTAATGGGACTCTGTATAGGAGCCAGAGGCCTGTTCTAGAGGATTCCAATGTGGAATGGCGCTTCATTGACTTTACAGGGAAAGAATGAAGTTGACTGCATTCAAACTGCCACAAAGTGTGGCGGGGGGCAGGGGGGAACCCAGAAAATAATTTCCCTCTAATTTCTTTCTGTTTTGACCAATTACATTGACATTTACCTAATATAGTGGGGCAGCCATCCCACCCCTGCAATGAAGGGCAAATGGAGCCTGGAAGGAGCCTCTCCAGCTCCCCAGCCAATTAGAAAAGGGCTTGGAAGCAGTCAGTCAGAGAGTAGCTTACTGGAGCAGCCCTGAGTCACTCAGAGTCTGACTGAGGAGGGTGCAGGATTGGCTCACAGCAAGGGAGCGGCACCTTACAGTGAGTATTGGTGGGCAGGCTGAGGGAATCTTGGGAGAAGCTTCAGCCCAACACCTGCCAGACTGCTGGCCCTGACCTGAGGGCCAATAAGATGCAACAGTTAGGTCCTGATCAAAGAGGGTGCAGGACCAGCTCCCAGTAAGCGCAAACACCTTATATAAAACAGTGCTGGCTAGGCTAGGGAGAGGCTCCAACCTGATGCCTGCCAGACTGCTGGCCCTAATCTAAAGGCCAGAAAGGTGCAAAGGGTCACAGGGAAGTGGCCCAGCGAGAGAGGTAGTAAAGATAGAGGTGGAGGAGGGCAGGACAATGCTGCCGCCAGAGGATCCCTGGGCTGCGACTCAGAGAAGTGGGTGGGCTTGAGTCCCTCTTCTGGTAGGACACCTAGCCGTGCTCAGAAGAGGACATTATGGACTTTGGCTTGCCCATGAGTAAGGGGCTAGATAGAGGCTGCAGCTGGCCACAGTGGTGGGTGCACTGAGACAAGGCTGCTGAGACACTAGGAAGGAGAAGAGAGAGTAGAAGGAGATGCTGCTAGCTGGGAGTGATCCAGGCCCCAAGACCAGAGCATGAAGAGAACTGGGAGGAGGACAAACCAGCCAGAAGGGGATGTCCTGCCAAGAAGCAGGTTAATTTCCTGAGCAAACAGCAGGAGGTGCCATGATGGTGACTTCACCTGGTGACACCTAAGTAAAAATCTGATTTATTAAGCTGACAGTGTCTACTTAAAGAGGAATGGGTTATCGAGATGCTTGAAAATATGTAAATATTGACTACTCTTTCAGCATCTTCCACACTCTTAATCCTTCATTTCGGGTCTCACCCTGAGCCTGCATCCCCCAGCCTGGGCCTCATCCACCTCCCACACCCCAACCTTCTGTCCCAACCAGTGAAAGTGAGGGTGCGAAGAGTGAACAACAGAGGGAGGAGAGTTAGAAGAAGTGTGGGAGGGATTTAGGGAAGGGGTTGGAGTTTTCAGTTTTGTGCAGTTATCATGTCAAAGCTGCCACATGCATTTTGCTTCTTCAAATATATGTTTGTACTTATTTATTTGAAAAAAAATGAGTGCATCTTTAAAAGACAATATCTTATTAGTCTAATTTTTTTCTAAGAAACCGAATACTGGAATCAGCTGCCTAGTGATTACATTGTGTCCTGCCACTGGAAGAGCTAAGTTTGATCACTGAACTCATGTTCCTCTTCTCTGTTTAAAGAAACTAGGACCAGAGTGGTAGCCAAGTGAGTCCAACTTCACAGTCTTGCTTTTTTGTTTTGTTTTTTAAGGAACTAGGAGTGAGCCAAACATGGAAGCCAGTCAAGGCTGGGGACAAGCAGGAGGAGACTTGGATTTGAACAATGAGGCAGATTGACCTGCTAGAAGACAGCCTAGTTCAGTTAATGGAATATAAGACTGAGTGTAAGAGATCTGATTTCTGATTCGAGACCTGACTGCTATGCTGCAGCTAATTCAAAAGGGTAATACTTTTGGGTGTCTTTGTATGTCTGTCTTTCCTCAAAGCTAAAGAGATGTAAGGGTATTTATTGGTCTCTTTACAAATGCACCCAGTTCTACAGATAAAAAGAGCTCTTTCATATAGTAATCGTTATTAACTTCTGGAGTCAAAACTCAGATAAGCTTTTGCTTTGGAGCCACAATTGATGCTTATATAATGACCATTTTTTGAAAATACCCAGACCCTAGAAAAAATTCAACCTTCTGAGTTAGGAAGCTAAAATCAGAACCCTAAGAATTCTCTTATATCTCTAGGACTGCTCTCCATCGTCAGAGAAGCTTGGACTAGGCATGGAAAGACTACCAGTAAACATAAAAGAAGGAACAAGTCACGTTCCTCAGCAAGCTCTATCCACAATGGATAAACACTTTGATTTAATTATTGTCTTCTGTTTTGGAGTCCTTTGACATTTGTTCTTCTGTTCCAAAAGGAACCGCTTCAGTCACACAGGTTGCACCTCCCTAGCCCAACACTCTCAGGACTTCAGGGTTCCCAAATGTGGGATTTTGCTGGTCCCTGGCCACCCCAGCTAGCTCTCTGGCCAAGGCTCACCACTGGAGTCAGCCCTCCCTGTCCCGCATTGGGGCTGCCAGTTGGTTGTCCTTGTGCCCTGGGTCTCTGGTCCAGGAACATCCGTGGTCCTGTTGGGCGAGGATGTTACCGGACCAGAAAGTGTTGGTTTAAGAGGTGCAATCTGTAGTGAATTTTGTACCATAATCAGAAGTTGGTGAAAGTAGATGTCATCCTGATTTTCTTTGGGAGGTTGATCTGGAACCAAGTCTTTTTGCCCACCTCCTTTATATTTATATCTCTTTGCCATATGCACCCAATGAGCACAGTTTCTTTGATAGCTATAGGAAAAAGGTGTCCTATCTGGTAGTGACTACAACATCCTACTTTAACTCTACCTCATTAGCTCATTTCAGCTAGCAGATGGATGGATATGTATTACACATTAGCTGAAACTGTGTGACGTACAGAGTGACTTACACTATTTTTGTCATCTAGCTACTATTGCATTCAGGCCTTCATTGAAGACTCAAGGATTGATACTTTTGACAGGCACCAAAGTTGTTCTTTTAGTTCAGGTGCTTCTAAACAAAACAATGATTTTATTCTCTATACTGCCTACAGTTTAGCATGCGTCTGTGCACGTCACCCCAGATCATGGCAGTGCCAGGCGAACTGTTGAAGGCTTTCGGCCGACAGAGCAGCACATAATTTCTAATCTAATGAGATCAACCAAAACTGTCCACTGAGCCAGTCTGAGACGCTAGACTTAAGGAAAGTGAAACAGAGAACCAGTTACTAATCTGAAATCATTCCCTGTCTGTCAACCACTGTATGAGCAATGGTGGTGGAGACAAGGGCTCAACATAAAGGAAGAAGTTACGAACACTACTGATTACAAAAGACGCATTTTTTCAGTTTGCTTCTTCATTTAGCTCATGCTTATTAGCACTTCGCTACTTGCTCTATCTTAAAACCAGAGAGGCTGTCAAAAATAGATAACATTTTCACATACAAGGTATAAAAATACTTCAGTAATAATTTCTTAGGGGTATTTCAATTTGTTTTTCAAATTATTTACTGAACTAACTCTGCATTGACAGTACAGTTTCAGCACTATGGACACTTCATAATTATTGACTTTTAAGTTTCATAGAAATATAAAGTAGAAGCATCTTCACAATATCTGAAATTGTGACTAGGTTCAACATTTTATTCTAAAATAGGTACAAAGTACCTAGAGTTAAAATATTTTCTTTTACAAGAAAATCATATTTCTCTCATCCTTTGATTTATCACTTCAAAGAATTAAATGTCACAAGAGCAGAGAGATGTTTTTTCACTTGATTCTGTATAATTCATTTAGGTATATAAGTATAAACAGATAACTGTAATGTCTATGAATCAATAATTCTATTTCAAATGGAAATAGTCAATCTGTTTTTCACATATGTTTGCATATTTTAGCAAATCTCAATACCACTTGATTATCTCAGGTACTGTTTCAAAAGCTTCACATCCCCATAATCCCTTTACTAACAGTCTACAGCATAACTACCTTCCTGATATCGAAATAGACAAGAAGAGACCAAGAAGAGACCAAAAAGAAGAGAGTTTACTAAATTCAGTATTTTAAGTGCCCATTTTAGCTATTATAATCTGCATCTATGAAAGCTATTAGAGAAAACACGTGGCCCATGCTTTAATAAAACCTATGAATTCTTCTATAATACAAAACTACCAAACAACAGCAAACCTACACTCTCCTGAAGTATACTGAAATATAAATCCAATTCAGAATACCGTACTTGAATCACTGAAGACTAGAGTTCTTTTTCATCACAGACAAATGAACCACTACGAAACATTTTAACGTTTCTGGAAACCACTCTGCATATGATCTGTTTCTCTTCCAGGTAGGGAGATCTCTGGTTGGCAAACATCTCCCGAAAATAGGTTGAATAAAAAGGGCTAATTTCTGTTATGCCTCAAGATTAGAGCTCCTTGAAAATCTTTGTTAAAACATTGATTGATTAAAAATGCTGTTTGACTAATTCAGACATTTCAGAAAATCTGGCTTCTTGACAGATATTCCAGGAGGAAAAAGAAATACATAAAACAATGATTTTCATTTTAGAATTCCAAAACTGAATTTTTATATTTTTACATTTCATAATGCTATTATTTGGTTTGAAAGTATCACACTGGGTTTACAACACAGCCATTGATCTGGAAAAGATAGCAACATTTTCTATCGGTACTAAGAAGCAGCTGCCCTTCAAAGTTTTAACATAAAAAGGAGGAAAATATTTCAACTATTTTATCAAGCTGTCATATAATTTGCATACTTCTACCCGTGACAAGGTATGAATTATTGTACGATAATATATTTAAAGTGAAAAATAAAAGGCAAAATGAGATTTCTGATTTCCAAAAATATTTTTCAGAATTATGATTTGTGGGAAATTTAAAAAAAATCATTTTAGTCGCAAATCAGACAAAATGAAATTTTGTAATTTTCCAGGAATCAGAAATTGAGTTTCCACCTGTATTACCTAAAAATATATCAAGGAACTACAGTTAGCATTCTTCTTAGGATCATACAGATCAAGACCTCACTGTACTTGATGGTGTACAAACACAGATGAAGAAAATGTCTATCTGGCCTAAACAAATTACAGCCCACATACACAAGACACAAAAGTGCATTATATAAGAAAATTGATTACATGTAAATTCCATGTATCTTTTTTAACAAATGTATGGTTAGAAGTGTTTTGCATATGTTTGTTTTATCGGCTGTTAAGAACACTATTTTTAACTATATGGAAATTTAGTACTCCCACTAATGAGTAACAGAATTAATGATTTTAACATCCCACTTAAGTCTTTACAGTTGATTCTTCTAGATTACCAGACAGCAGAACCACATTCTGTCTTCAAAAATCACTCTGCTGAAAATAAATTCTTACACTGAGGCTTTGTCTAGGGACAATATTCTGCAGCTTGGACAAAACTCTTCCAAACTAAATTCATACCAACCTCCCCCCGCCCAGAAAACCACCCTACCAGAGATCCTAAAACATGGTATCAACCTCCTTTTGCTTCAGTCTGAAATATAGTCGGCAGAAGCAGTAGCACATGTTAGAGCTGAGGTGAGTGTTTAAGACACATTAAACATACCAAGGAACAGTAACACTTTCCTTCAGGGGTGCAGAAAGCAGGTGTTGTGACATTTTGTAAGGGGGGGCACAGCATGATTGGCTCCACACACACCCACACACACACCCCAGAGCTTCCGTTGCCTCCTCAGCCCTCTACTTTCTCTCCCGCAGCCTCTGCCATTCTCATCACCAAGGGAATGCCGCCCTCCCCACCCCTCCCCTCCCGCTCCGTCGCTGGGCCGATCAGAATGTTCAGAGGTCCCGAGACAAGCAGTGGAGCCAAGCCAGCAAGTTCCTGGCTTGGTAAGCCTGCCACATTGATCCCCACACCCCATGTCGCACTGGCCCCTAGGAGTCCCCCGAGATGCTGGTGTACAGTGAGTGCTGCCTGTGGGGGTGCAGGGCTGCCTTCAGCCTGGTGCCACAGCAGCTTATCGTCATGGCACAGAGCGGGTTCACCACCTCCCTGCTCTATAGCAGCACCAAGTTCCATGGCCGGCAGCACAGCAGGTGCAATGCCTGAAAGGTGGAGGTGGTGATGCAGCTGAGCCCCTGGGGTCCTCAATTTGAGATATCCCCCTAGCACCACTTCCTATTCAGACATACCTTGAGCCCCCATATAACCTCCTGGGGTCCTTCCCTGAGCACCCTTCCCCCTTCAGAGCATCCCTTGAGTCCCCCACATACCCTCCTGGGGTCCTCTTCCTGAGCACCCCTCCCCCTTCAGGGCTCTCACTGAGTACTCCATTACCTTCCTGGAGTCCTCCCCCTGAGCACTCCTCCGCTTTCTGGGCACCCTCTGGAATCCCCCAGCACCTCCTTCCTGAGTATTCCATCTCCTTCCCAAGCATCCCACCCACTTCCTGAGTGCCCCCTATCCCTTTCTGTGGTCCTCCCACAGATTGCGGGGGGGAGGGGACGCTAATGGCAAGGCCGAAAAGTTGGGTCTGATAGAAAAAGTTTGCTCACCCCTGCTATAGATTGTCAGGGTGAAAGTTCAATAGCTATCACAGCAAGATAGCTAAAATTACTCATCAAGGAAGGGAAGCTACTTCCGCAAAAATTATCCCTACAATTTACATGAGTAATTCACATTCAGAGATCCCTAGAAACTCATATAATCTGCATTTCTTATTCCAATGGGTTATGCTTTGCCTTTTAATAAACATTAAATCAAGCCTATATTTCTCCTCCATTTGCTCTCTAATTTTCTCCCATAAGGACGGTATATTACCCATTTGCCTTGCCCAGGACCTCACAAAGCTGGAATGTATTTTATCATGAGCTGAGTGGTGTGTTAAGCCTTCAACAAAATGACAAATGAAGCAATAGTGTCCTGATTTGTAAGTCCCAATGTTTTCTGCAGAATGTTAGCTCTCCCTTCCTACAGCTTTCTTTCTTTCCTTCCTTTCTCCTTTCCTCAAATGCTTTTATAGGACAACAAACATCCAGTACTGTATTTTCAAAAGTCACAGTCAGCTTCCCAGTTGCCAGTTAGCTCCAAGAGGGTGTACCTTATATACAGCCCAGTGTCTGGAACAGTGTGTACATTCTGGGCAGATGCAGGGCTTAACATGTTAGAAGCAATGGGGAAAATATCAAGGCTCACACCACTGTCCACTTCCTTCTCTTGCTCCACCCACAAGGGAGGTGAGAAGAGTACCACTGTGGAGCCTGCTTTCCTCCTTGTGCCATTGGGGCAGAGGAATAAGAGGGTGCTTTATGCCCTCCTATTCCCTTGCATGGGCATGAAGACTGGGTTACAACCTGCCCTACCAGGTTTTATCTGTTTGGATACCAGCAATTGTCTGAAGGAAACAATACTAACACCTCCTGTTGGTTACCACTCAGCTTGCAATATGTGAATAAATCTATTGTGGCACAATAAGCAAAAACAAAACATGAAGTTTGCTGGGAGACTGAATTCAGATTCAAAAAGCTCAGTCTCCTTTGATAGAACTTCAGAGCTGATAATCCTTGCAAATCATTTAGCTCTTACTCCTTCTTGTTCCCAAAATACACAGTGGGATTTTAGATAAAGCAATCTAAGAATGAAAGATGTAAAACAATCTACTATAATACATTTCTAAAACTGGGATATTTCCATACACACAGGTGCCTTTTTACTATGTAGAAAAGCAAAAACATTACTGTGTCTGCCAATCCCATACTTAACACTAAAATCATCTTATTAGTTTAAAATCATGATGCCTGCCATTTCTTCTTTGTTAGCAGTGTATGTTGCAGCCCACAGGAGTATACAAATGTTATCTAAGATTGATCATACATTAGCTATTTCTCTTGGACTGCCTACAGTAATCAGTATAGACCACTTAATGCTCAGCATCTGTCTGTCTTTTAGTCAGTCAGTCATTTTTCCCCGTACATTGCATATAGAGCAGCAAGTCCCATAAAAAGATTTACACCACCTTATTGAATGACTGGAAAAGAGATATTTTGCATCTATGCAGTGTCACTGATTTAAGTAGAATGGGAGGTGTAGGGGGGGTGGGAGAGGCTGCCAGAAGGCAGATGCCAGCAGCATGACTCTTGACAAGAAGCCAAAGGAAAACCACAAACCAGGGTGCAGGCACAGGACTTTTTCCTGGGTATCTGTGTGGTCTGAGTGCCACGTCTTCACAAGCTTCGTGAGGGGCAGATCAGCTCCAGGACAAAAGCGGTAAAGAAATATCAGAGAGGTAGCTGTGTAAGTCTGTAGCTTCGAGAACAACAAGAAGTCTTGTGGCACCTTATAGACTAACAGATATTTTGGAGCATAAGCTTTCACGGACAAAGATTGAAGCGGGTCTTTGCCCACGAAAGCTTATGCTCCAAAATATCTGTTAGTCTATAAGGTGCCACAAGACTTCTTGTTGTTTGCGGTAAAGAAATGTGAGTGATAATTAAATACAGCCATCAACATTAAACACACCACTGTACCACTGTACTATTTCTCTGGCATTGCTAATAACAATAAGGCTGTGTTTACACTATGAGATGAATTTACTAATATTGATTTTCCAATTTTGGAATTGGTAGGTTCAATTTTGTCTATCCTCACTTCACGCTGTGCTTCCCACAAAGTCGAGTCATTGCTGCCACACACATATTGGCTAACATCGATTGTTGCAGTAGTGCATTGTGGGAAGCCATCCCACAGTTCCCTCATCCCCGTAGCATTCTGGGTATGCTCACTGGTCTTAACATCATCTTCCTATATTGCATTCCCCTCCCAATCCCTGAAAATGTTGATCCACTGTAAATAATGCAGAAGGCACTCAAAATTACAAGAAAGAATTTTTGGGTTCCCCACACATTGTATTGCCAACATGGGTACAGTGACTGTATTCTCAGCTGGCCATCCATCCCACATGCCATCATTGCCAAAATGTGATTCCTGAAAATAATGCAGGGAGAAGAATGCGGGAAGACAGACAATTTTTGATTTCCCCATACATTATTGTTAATTGAAAGGGTTTTTGGCTTTTCAGTGCACTATTGGGCTTCCAATGCAACAACTGTGTTCTCAACTGGTCATCCATCCCACCTCCCATCACCGCTGAAATGTGATCCCTGAAAAGCACGCAGGGGCCCAGAATGTTAGATTCAGAAGAATATATAAGGAAAGAATTTTTGGTTTCTCCCTACACTATATTGACAACACAGGTTCAGAGTCTGTATTCTCAACTGGCCATCCATCCCACCTCCCATCATCACAGAAAAAAGAATTGCTGGTTTTCCCCCGGCGGCAGCAAACTCTGATATGGGCCAAATGCGGGGGGGGGTGTCATTGGAGGATCAGTTGAAGTATTCTCCCCCCTCAGCAGCAAGCCCCTTAGCTGCTGGGGGAGACGTTTCCCTGGTGGCAGCAGCAAGCTCAGGTATGGGCCCGTGGCATGGAGATGTTGCTGGATGACCAGTTGAGCTGCTCCTTCCCCAAAGCCCCTATTATCCTAACCACTGGGGGGAGACTTTCCCACGACGGCAGCAAAGACCTCTCTTTTCTATGCGACTGGCAGCATTGCCAGCGCTGAACAGCAGGCACATCCTTTCATTGGGTTGGGTTGGGAGTTACCCACGTGATGTGCCTGAGCGTGGGAAAGATCCAGACTGCGTGACGCCTGTAGGGGAGGGCAGGGGGTTTGCACACATATGTAAACCCCTGAGAAGACGTTTCTCAGTGTGTTATGCCAGCACAACCCCCAGCACAGCCTTGTTGACACATGGTACGGCAGTGCAGGGGCTGGCACCGGCACCAGGCAGCACAGGAAAAAATAGCAAGTGTACAGACAGCTGCAAATTCCTTGCAGGGACTATTTGAATGGGTAGATGCACACACACTGCTAACAGCACAGAAAGAAAGAAGCCATTTCTCAGGCTGCCATAAACTAACATGAGCCCACACCTAAAGGCTCGCTGCTCCCCCTTGGAAAATCAGGCTCTTCCTGTTACTGGAGAGCAGCGGCCAGAGCAGAGCACTGAGAGAGGCATTGCGGTTTACATATGGGACACCTCTGGAAGCTAATATATTTGATTTTAAGATGTGGCGTTTCCACACTGGCCTTTAGTCAATCTTCTGAATTCGAGCTTGACACTATACCTCTCACATAACTGCGATTTTGTAATCTTGAGATTAGTGCACCCAAAGTCGAGCTAATGCTCTTTACAGTGAAGACAGTCACGTGGTAAAATCAAACCAACTGAATCAATTTTGAATTGTCTCATAGCGTAGACACAGCCTGAGGAAACATCTGCTCCACTCAAGCCAACGTTGATTATTGGAATTAAAGTTCCCCACTCTCAACTTGCAGAAGATGGCACAGGTACTTTGAAATCAGTGATTTACAACAGCTGAGGATCTAGTCCATTGTACAGAAAACCCAGCCTTTTGCTCACCAGCAAAGTTTCATTTGTTTCAATGTATAAAAAATATGTACATTATTCATTTGGAATTCTATAGGGTTTTGTCTCATGTAACTATGCAGAAAGCATTTTATTTTCCATCTCCTTTTCTAGAGAGACTCAAATTGAGGCAAATTATATGTACGCACAACACTGTGTTTAACATCTCCTTACTCCAGCAGAAATGTTTAGCATTTGTTCCCTGAAGACTAAAAAATACAGACCACAAAAAGAAGTGATAACTGACAGCATGGGACAGCCTCTAAGGATTATAACTTGAAACAGTCTTCTACTGCCCCTCCACCATTTTTCAGCTGCTGCTGTAGGTTAAAAAAGCCTGCAAACGTATTTGCCCCACCATCAATCTCCTACCTTCCAGGTCATACAGAAGTCACTTATATTGTTACTGAATATTTGCATTTTAATTACAAGGCAAATCACTTCCTGATTGTCTCCTTGCTGCAACTCTGCCCAGATTTTTAAATTCATTTGTTACATTCAGCTTCAGGATATAACCTAAATTCTGACTACTCCCTCACGATCATCCTCTCCTTGACATAGTTCAAATGCAGTATATCTTTGAAATTGCTGTGCACCAGCTTTGGTACCACTGGTATTGCTTGCATTTACTAACCAGGTTTCAGGCAATTTTCAAGTCTTATAACTGCACCACAAACTTCTGTGAACCAAGATAGTCATTTTCTTGGCACCTGCTACACTAGGGGGGCATCTACACTGCATTCCCCTTTCAGAGGAGGAATGCAAATGATGGAGATCAAAAATGCAAATGAAGCACTGATTTACAAATCTTGTGTTTCATTTGCATAATCTCGCATGATCGCATTTCTGAAAAAGGCTTTTCCAAAAATAAAAAGAGCTCTGTAGACGGGGTTCCTTTAGAAAAAAAAAAGAGTTTTCAAAGGAACCCTCCTTCTGATTTCGTTTCAGGAAGAAGGTTTTTTCAAAAGCAGGGTTTTTTCCTGAAGGAACCCCCTCTACACAACTGTTCTTATTTTCGGAAAAGCCTCTTCTGGAAATACAATCATGCACAATTATGTAAATGAAGAGCACATTTGTAAATCAGTGCTTCATTTACATTTTCGATCTCCCTCATTTGCAGTCCTCCTCTGAAAGCAGAATGCCGTGTAGATGCACCCTAGGACTTTTATTTGATGTTTAATAGCAACAAGCTATCCAACCATCACCGGCATGCTATAGACTTTTAACTTTCACACTAAACATGCCTTTGGATACACCCCTAGTGTAGCAGGTGCCAAGGAAATGACAACATGAAAACCACACAAATTAAGAGTATTGTTGTATCAGTAGGAAGAAATGATCCAGGGTTCAATAAGAAGGAAGACATTTATTTAGGTATAACATTCCAAGGTCCCTGTACACTCACTGTTCAAGGGAAGTACAAAAAAAAGCAGAGGGAAATCTGCCGTAGACCAGTTTATGAACACAACAGAGTAGAAAACAGCTTCTGACTCTGATTTTCTCCTGTTTTCAACATGGTGTATTTATTCACTATTGCACAAATTCTATGCAGAGAGCAAACCACTATCAATTTGATTTAGTAGCATTTCATACCTATTTTGCATTGGTGTAAATGATTACACAAGGTGCTGGGCAAAGAAGTATCATGCACTATCACTACAATATAATATGCTGTATAAACACAGAGGATTTTACAATGTTAACTAACAGTGTTGTAGTAGTTTTCCTCTGATGTCAAGTAATTGCATAAGGCATTTGTGTAAGAACTTTCAGTAATAAAATAATGGAAAACTGAGGATTTAATTGAATACACATATTATATATATTTTCAGCTTAGTGTGCTTGTGTATAAATGCTAAGGTGAAAATGGTCAATGGCATGTGAAAGCCACTGAAAATATTAATAAGATAGATAAGTCCTATGTTACAGAAGGAGCACTTTGGAATAAATAACTACAGCAAGAAAAAAAAAGCAATTCTGCATTAAAGAGAACTTTAAAGATAGTGGGTGAAGCACTAGTAAGAATAACAGGGAAATATAATGTTAGGATAAATAAAAATTGAACTTTCCTAATTCAGAATTCTCTTGTCCAGCAACATCTGTAATCCAACACGATTTTAGTTAGCTGGATGACCATTAATGATGGGCATGTCCAAGTCTCCTGAGGTTCCATAAAGGTTTTTTTTTTTTTTTAAGCTTCCAGTCTGAGCCCTCAGCATTCTGTGCTGTTATTTATCTGTAATTTACCCCTAAACATCCTCCCAAAGCCCAGTAAGCAGTGGAAATGTCTGTAATGTGCTAGACAATATTGACCTCCCATGGTTCAGCAAATTCTCTCATTCAGCACTGGTCAGATCCCAAGGGTGTCAGATGACAGAGGTTCAACCTGTATAGAGCTTCAACCTTGTCCACTTCAGTTGTCGTTTATACAAA
The DNA here is from genome assembly GCF_033958435.1 of Carettochelys insculpta. Lineage (NCBI taxonomy): Eukaryota > Metazoa > Chordata > Testudines > Carettochelyidae > Carettochelys > Carettochelys insculpta. The sequence continues at coordinate 302,745,571 of NC_134137.1, read as the reverse complement.
CCAAATACTATTTCTTAAATAATAATTTTTCATACAAGCTTAGGCACATGTCTACAGTATCTACAAACACATTTTTGTCATTCTTGCTTACTTGATTTTAGTTCACACTATAAAAATCACAAGATGATATTGGTAACAGAGAGAAAGCCGTGCTAGTCTACAGTCATACCCCAAGATAAGCCCATTCGAGTTATGAGAATTCGACTTTACAAGGAGTTTCATTTAATACCCCTACTTCAGCTTACAAGGCATTTCTTCACATTTACAAGGACCGATTTGGAAGCTGGCGGCTCTGGTAGGCAAGCACTGAGGGGATGGAGTCGGCCGCATTGGGCTTGACGAAGAGACCGTGCAGTTGGGCAGTGGTGCCCTGCAAGAGGGCAGCAGTGTGGTGTGGGGAGGTAGACTCGTTCGAGTCCTGGCAGTAGGTTGTGCTGCTCTGCAAGACATGGATTTTGGGTGTGCAGCCCATCCCAGCCCCGCTGCTGCCGCTCAGCCCCTGGGCAGCTAGGGGGCCACCACTGCCCACCCTGCACAGCTGTGCCTCAGACGCCACTCGCTGTCTGTGGCGCTACCTCCCATTTAGCGCCTGACTCGCCCACCACTGCCGCCTCAGCTGCCACCACCGGGGCCTCTCCGCCATGCAGCCCCACATGAGCGAGGCATCGCCCCTCGCCAGCCGGGGGCCTCCTGTGCCTGCCTAGCTCTCTGCGCAGCCAGCCCCTGGCAGCGCCCACTCCCTGCTTAACCTAAGCTGTGCTCAAGCCGGGCTGCCTGCCCGTGCCATGCTCTGCCCTGCCCTGCCCACTCCCTTGCACCGGATTTAATGGGATTTAGTGTTGTTTTAGCATACATGGCTGTAAATTTTGGGGCTCAGGAACGCGTAAAATTTTTTTCCCATTGAAATTAATGGTAATTACATTTTTGACTTACAAGACTTCGCCCTAAGAGGGGTTTTTCCAGAACGAATTACTCTCATAAGGTGGGGGAAGACTGTATATACTACCAAAACGAAAAAGCAGTAAAGTAGCACTTTAAAGGCTAACAAAATACTTTATTAGGTGAGCAGACCCAGAAAATTCACATCCCAGTTCAAACCACGTGCCAATGTGTCGAACCCGAATGTAAAAAGAGAGTTCAGCAGCCTCTCCCCCAAGACCACCGTGAAAATTCTGCCCCAGCAAAGCGCAGACTTTGCTCACCTTGATGGGTTTTCTTCTGATTTGTCAACCATGATCACTATTTTTGTTTCTCTGTGCCTTGGATATTGGGTCTGTCCTCTGGTGTGGCTATGGTCTGGGAAGGTGGGTCTCTCCCACGAAAGCTCACCTAATAAATTATTTTGTTAGTCTTTAAAGTGCTACTTTACTGCTTTTTTTGTTTTACTATGATATTAGTAACAGGATGCATTTTCTAAAACGTATTGTGACTTTTATTTTGTCACCATAATGCTTCTCATACAAATAAAATAAAAATAAGCTAGTTTCTTAATTTCATGGGGTAATTATAATGTGTTAATTAATTGCTCCACAGTACTGATTGGAAGGAGAAGGGCCCAGATATCTCTAGCTGGCATGCACAGATCTGTGTACTGGGGAACTCAAGGAAGGTTTCTCTCTCTAGTGCAGAGAGTTTCCAAAGTTCCACTTGGGGTGACAACTACTCTCTGATCACCACTAGAAATTATGTTGAAATTACGTATTGCTTTAATAGTTGAAAACTGCAAGACAATTTTTAATTATTAATGCTGCTGCTATCATCATTATGGAATTTTTTTTTCTTACGCAAAGCCACCAAGCATAGAAATCTCACATTTGGTCTGTTTATAGATTTTGTTGAGACAAACCTCAAGACAATATGAAGATAGTAAGGTTCATATTTTTAAAATCATGAAAATTCATATTTGACAATTCCTTAATAAAAACTTCCTATTTCACAAAAGGCAAGTATTTTGACATCACATCGTGATTATAGTTGATGCATACAATTTGTTTAGCTTAGCAAAGTACAGAATCTTTCTTCTCTATTTACAAAGCAAATCTGAAGTGTGAAAGTTCAGTTGCTTTTCAGATTTTTTTAAACTTGCATAACATATAATTTTGCATTTTGTAACATGCATCCTATTGCATGATGAAAATATAGTTAAAATATTACCTTGCTAAAGACATGTTGAGCAACCATAATCATTCACATTATGAATAAAATCACTATGGGTAGGTCTACACAGGAAAATTATTTTGAAATAACAGCCATTATTTCAAAATAACTGACCTAGAATCTATACATTGCAACCACTATTTCAAAAAAATTCAAAATAGTTATTGGCTTATTTCAAATTGGTAAAATGCATTCTATGAGGAATAGGGCCTATTTCAAAATAGCTATTTCAAAATAGGTGCTGGTAAGACAGGCAATGGAGCTGATTTCAAAATAAGCCATCTTGGGCATGTCTACACTCGAAGCATCTGTTGACAGGAGTCACTGTCAACAGGGAGTTCTCGACAGACCCTCTGTCAACATATTGTATCCACACAACTTGCTCTGTCGACAGAGAAAGACCACACTGCCATCTGGTGCAAGAAAGCAGTATGGCAGCTGTGCAAAGAGGGCTGGCGAGCAACCAGAAGTCCTCTCTGTCGACAGAAATTTTGTCGACAGTACCCTGTCCAGAGATTGTTATGCCTCAAATTTTTGAGGGACAGTACTGTTGAGGAAAATGCAGAGTTCTGCTGAGACTATGTCGACAGAATACTTTAAGGCTGTTTCAAAAGTGTCATGCTAATAAATGGCCCGAAATATGCTAATGAGGCACGGATGCAAATTCCCAGTGCCTCATTAGCATAAGGTCATGTGATTTGGAGTCCGGAAGATGTTCCTCCAGACTCCAAAACGTTGTTTAGAAGCACAGCCCCCAGGGGTTCTTCCGGAAGGAAGTCCTTCTTCCGGAGGCCCCTTCTTCCTGAAAATTAGCATATTTCGGGCCGTTTATTACCATGACACTTTCGAAGAAAGTGGGATGTGTAGAAACGGCCTAAGTGTGTAGACGCTCCCTGAGTTATGTTGACAGAAGGCCCCTTCAGTTAACAAAACTCTGTAGTGTAAACCCAGCCATTGAGTCCAATGACTATTTTGAAATTGGCTCTATTGTGTGTAGATGCTATATTTTGCAATAGACAAATGCTATTTCAAAATGCATTTTTGTGTGTAGCTGTGTTATTTCCAAATAGGCTATGCTGAAACAGCTCTTCAGCTCTTCTCTGACTTAGTGGGGTTTGATCCTGCTTGAAGCAAGGGGCTGGACTAGATGACCTCCTGAGGTCCCATCCAGCCCCATGATTCTGTGATTCTAGAATGGCTTATTTTGAAATAAGCCTGCTGTGTAGATGTACCAGCTGCATTATAGCAAGTTCTTTAGGAAAATCCAGCCCTTTTTTGAAAAACACATGAAGCCTCTACACACAAAAGGTGCTCTTTTGGTCTTAAATTGAAACAATGTGTCTTTTCTTCTGGAAGCCCTCTTTTGCTCCTGGATCAGGAAGAACACCTTCTTTAGAAAGCTTCTTTGGGAAAAAAAAAAAGCGTGCATAGATGCTCTGCGGGCCCTTTTTTCAAAAGAGCAGTCCTCATGATGACAGATTTTTTGATCCCTTGCTCCTTTTGAAAGAGCTGGGCTCGTGTGGAGGCTCTCTATCAAAAGAGCAGATCAATCCACTTTTTTGTGTGTGGATGCACTTTCAAAACAATTTTTGTTCAGAAGAGACCTTCTGGAAGGACTTGTTTTGAAAGATCACTGTAGTGTACATGTAGCCACCCTGTATAACAATGAAATTTCAGAAATTTATTGTGCACATGGTAGAACGCATGTAGTAGCCAAAGAGCAATTTAATGTTACTATTAGTTGGACCCTGACATTTACAAGTTATGTTAAAGATAAATTCTTCAAGGACTGATGGTAAATTAAATTATCCATGAAGAGCAGCAGAAATGATATCTTCCCATATAACTGAAAAGTAAGAGAAAGCAAAGAAAAGCAACTATCTGCCTTAATTTACATAGCTAAATGGAAATCAAGCCAGTTTTACATAAAATAAGCTGAGTACATTCACATCAATGCCACTGAGGTGAAAAAACATTTGAATTTATCAAAACTCCCCATCAATTGTTAGTGTCCCCTGGCATCTAACTACTTTACATAGCCTCCTCTAAGACCAGTCATCTCTTTTAATTGCTTTGATGAAGTATACTCTAAAGATCAAATCCCTGCAATTTATTTTGAGCATAAGAAGCAATACAGCAGCCCGAGTCAGAATTTAACACCATTAGAAGGTCAGGATAGTTCTCCTAAATTGAAGAATGTAGGCACTGATATTTTCACAGTCTCTAATGACTCCACAGATGTCTAAATACTGGTTTCAAATACTTATGTACCACTTTTTTTTTAAACACTAGGGGTGCATCCACACTAGCTGGAACAACGTCGAAATAGTACGCATCGCGTCTACACGCGCCGTGAGCTATTTCGATGTTGAAATCGACGTTAGGCAGCAAGACATCGAAATCGATATTCCTATCTGAAGATGGGAATAGCACTGTACTTCGACGTTCAACGTCAAAGTAGGGCGTGTGTAGACGAGCTGCATCCCGCTATGTCGGAATAGTGGGGTCCTCCACGGCAGCCATCAGCTGAGGGGTTGAGAGACGCTCTCTCCAGCCCCTGCGGGGCTCTATTGTCACCGCGTGCAGCAGCCCTTAGCCCAGGGCTTCTGGCTGCTGCTGCTGCAGCTGGGGGTCTATGCTGCATGCACAGGGTCTGCAACCGGTTGTTGGCTCTGTGGATCTCGTGCTGTGCAGGCCAAGTGTGTCTGTGAAGGTCCCTTTAAGGGAGCAGCTTGGGGCTTTGCTGGCCCCTTATTTCAACGGAGAGCGCTTGTGTGTGTGGACGCACTGCATTTCCTTCTGGGGCAGCTCCTTTTGATGTTCCCCGTTGCTACTTCAACATTGAATGTCAACAGCCCCAGCCCTGGAGGATGTGTAGATGATACACGTTGAAGTAGCCTATTTCAATGTCCTTACTTCGAAATAGGCTACTTTGACATAGTGTGCTAGTGTAGATGTAGCCTAGGTGTTAAGGACAACAAGTGTACAATACACCATAAATGAGTTATAAATAAATAATCTAACAAACAAACAAATAAATAAATAAATGCTAATTTTGTTCATTCCCGTTCATGTTTCACATGGAACTTTAATTTCATAAATTCATTTGAGAGAAAGCATCTATTACCATAATGTGCTTAACATAAATCATGTAAAAATGTCTGTGAATTTGCATACTGATGGCACACTTCTTAATTTCCTCTCCTTTGATGCTTTTTTGAAAAATTTCAGTTGAGAAGCTGACTCCAACACTTATCCTTCATCTTTACTCATATGCTGCTTTAGCAAAAGTTGAAAGACACTGAGTATTAAATGAAGAAAAGCAGCATAATTCAGCTTTCTGTATTTAACCCATATTAAAATAAGTTGATCAGTCATCAAATTTAATTAATAATCTGTTAAATGCTTTCCTCAAAATCCTTAACAGAGCTCTCTAGTGGTTTTGGCTCTGCCCACAAGCGGAGTTATGCTAGCTACATGTATATAAGGCAACTATGACTCACTGGCATGCCAGGTCTAAATATGTCTTATTTATCAAGAATTTCCATTTGAAAAAATGTAGCAAACATGATTTGTGCACAGGCTTTGTTTCTTTAATACAGTTGTAGGCCCATAGGATAATATTACATACTGCAATTCTGAGTCAGTGAAAAGTAATTTTAACAGCTGCTTTATTAATAACCCACTGTTTGGGCCCTAACATAAATACTTCCTCCTGTACATCATTGTAAGCATGTCTGTAGTCCCTACACCTTCAGCAGTACTATTTGTGTGCTTAAAACTTAATTCAAGTATACAAGTTTCCCTGGCCCTTATACAGTGCCTTAACATGGCACTTTACAAGTATTACAGTAAAAGATGGTCCGTATCTTAAGAGTTTACAATTCAAATTAGACAAATATAAAAATATAAAGCTAATGGAAAAAAGAGGGAAAGTAACAAAAGACGGTATTAGAGAGAAAACTAATAAACACAGATTCATTAATCCAGTCGTACCTATTCTTATCTTTTTAAAAATATGGGCTGAAATAGGACAGGAGGGAAGGAGTCTTTAGGATAGGAATGGAAGTTAAAGGTAAGATCACAGCACAGGAAATGAGTGGGGTCCGAAATGAGATTTGAAAAAGGGCAGGGGTGCTTTACATCTCTATTTCTTTTATTTACTTTTTAAAATTATACATATTGGTTTTACCGTATGAGACTGGGTTAAAAGCAAACTACAAAAACAATACCATAAGAAGAAAGACATAACTCGCTATATGTTAATGGTGTCCCAGTGACACCCAGATGCAGTAGTACATTGAGAGTATATCCTTCTAAAGCAGCTTCATTTTCCAAGATCAGTCAGTGTTATACTGCTCACATAGCATCCAGAATGTAACTGGAAATTAGTTAATTTTTTTTACTTTACATTATGCCCTCTTACCCCAAAATCCTGTGGATAAATAAACCAGTTGTTGAGAGATACTTTTGTCCACGTGAAAATACTCTAACCATAATGTCAATAAAATAGCCTTTATCAAGTTACTATCAAAGGCTTTATTGTCATAAAACAACACATGATGAAACAGACATGACAGAGCGTATTGACTATACTGACCCTTAAATTTAAGAGACTCAAAGAATACCTGATGCCAAGAGCTCTGTAAAAGATCCCAGCAACAGGAGACTGTAAAGAATGTTTAGATCTCAGTGTGTGAAAAAAGTAGTCATTCTGCAGAAGAACAGCCCTGGGGCACTCATGTCTCTGAATCATTTCCAGGATCAGCAGATATCTGCTGTGAGGTAGATGCACACTGTTTCAGCACAGCCCTCAACTACCAGTAGACATCAGCGCAAGGAAGGACAGAATGGCAGGCTTAAAAATAGTAGCTTAATAGAGGAAGGGAATATGAACAAAAAAGGTACACAAAAGTTCTTTCAAGTTCAACAGATGTAACAAATGCATTGGGTGCTAAGTGTTTTTACACAACATTTTCTTCATCATATTGATTGTTCAGGAATTTATTCAGTTTGTCATATATTTAATGAAGGTGCTATTTTATAATACCTTATACTAATTATTGAGTCAAGAGTGATGCACACATTTAAGCAGGCAGAGAGCTCTGTTTTAAAGATGAGCAGAAAAAGATTCAGTACTTTAAATAATGATGGGTTTGAATTGTTAAGCCTGGCCAAAGTGCTATGGGGTATAATTGTGTTTTTGTCTATCCCTATTCTAGATTAAAAGCAAAGATATCATTCTTCAAATTTACTGAAATATGTTAGGGATAAGAGCCTTGCATGTCAGGAATATCAGCTTTATTAATAATTAGCTGCAGCACAGAATACTATTCACCTGCATGAGGTGAAAGTTGCCTGCACGCTGAAAACCTTAATAGTCCTAACAAAAGATTCCTGTTGTGCTGTCTATTGCTCATATTTTACTACTATCCAAATGAATAAAAAAAAGCCCAGAAAGCATTAGCCTAAATTTAGACTATTAAAAATATTTCTCTATCAACATAGGTACAATATGTAAAGTTTCAAAATAGTTTTTAATATTACAATTTGAAATTTGTAATGATGCCAACTAAGAGTCTATTCTTAACTAATTGTGAACTCTAATGTAGCTCTGGCTAAGAAATTACAGAATCTACTGAACCTGAGAATAATGCTATTATTGAAAATAATCAATAATAAAAAATATACTCAATGCAACTTCATCTTCAATTACAGACATATATCGTGAAGCAAGTAAACTGATTTCTGAGAATACTCATTTCTTACATCTCTTCTTCCTCAAATAAACACCAATACACATAAAGGCTTCTTATCCTATTTAGTTTATTCTAATTCAAAGTTACCTCTATTCAATTTCTAAATAACCAATGTAATTAAACTACACTTACCTGAAAAGTATAAAATCGGGTTCCATTAGGCGGGTGCACCTTAGGGGAGCCAGAGACAGTGTTCATATCTGAGAAAATCATTTCTGATCACAGACAAAATACAATCCACAAGGAGATATAGATGCAGAGTAGATCGTTAAGCTTACAGATAAATCCTTTCATATATTTAGGGAGGCAACTGTATGAAATGAAATCTGCTCCATCCATTCACATACAGAGTGACAGCATTTTGAATTCCCCACTCCTATATTTATGAGTTAAACTGTAAGGTCTTCTGTCACCGACCTTTTAGTTCAGCTAGTTCTTTAGAACACGCAGGAAGAATAAAAATGAGGATTGCTAAGAAAAGAAAGCTAGAACCTACAGTAAATGGAGCTTGTGCAGAATCTGGCAATGCTATGGACCTGCCCATCTGTTCCCAGTGATAATCACCTCCCTCCACCACAGCCTAGCAAAGTGATTATGCTAAGCATCCCAGTTAACCAATAACACAGTTTCATTTCAGGCAAGCAAGCAATGAAATGCAGAGGACCTCTTCTGACTAACCTGGAGTATGTCTGAGATTCATTTTATAGCTATGTTTGATAACAATGATTAATTTATCATTTCAGTTATTAACAAACATACTAGCTCTCACCATTTCTGATCATTGTTTAATTTTAAATATTTCTATACAATTATTGCACAGTCTTTTTACCTAGCTGAAAAAATGCATTGTTTTTCATGTGATGTCAAAAATTATTTTATTTTTTTTTTATCTCCTACGTACTGAAAACATAACGAAAAACCTGGGTACAGAAATATGTCAGTTTATATTTATACTGACTTAACACATGTAATGCAACACTGCCTTCTTTCTCATTATTTGTCCTTTTAGAAATGGCTTCAAAAGCAATACTAATCCAAAGAGTGAAATAATTTTACATTTTTCTCAGTCTTCATTTTTAACCTCGAAGCCACTCTACACAAACCATGAAATCTAAATCACTTTAATAAATCTTAACACAAACTATTGACTGTAAAATTGATCCACAGGTGAATGTACATTATATAGACATTACTTTGAACTATTTCTTAAGAATAAATCCGTTCTTTTTTTCAAGATCACAAAATGATACTTGCCAACATCTATGCCTAACAGGCAACTAGGATTCATTATGTTACTTGTTCACACACAGATTGTTCACGATACAGGAAGGCATTAAAGATCATATTCAAATGACTTGGCACCTTTTAACAGCAAAAATAAATGTCCCATTTACACATAATTTGAAGGTGGGGTTTGGGGAAAGGAAGGAAAATAGAACTCAGCTAGACAGATGCCTTTACACTCTTATCAAGCATGTTACATTTATTACAAATTTTACAAACAAGAGAGAAAGCAAGAAATACAATCTTTACAATGAAATCTGTCAAAAGACTAAGAAGCTGCCAAGTTGGTTCTCATTCTCTTTCTGCATCTCATTCTGAATAAACGTAATGTTTTTAAGTGACTGTAATATAGCTGTTGTGTTTTTATATAGTTAATCGAAGGCATATATTCCCATACATACACAGATGCCCTTTTCTTTAAATTTGCATGCTGACCTCTGCTGCTGTCCACACAATGGCATCATATATCACCTAATACTTTGTAAACCAAATGGGAGAAATTCCCCGTATGTTCCAAGTCTTTCCTACCACTCCCTTTTAGCTCTACTCAGAAGTTGCCACAATTACACTAGAATTGCTGTTTTGATCCATTTTTGCATTAAAGCTAGCAAACACTACCCATAAGTCTTTGCTTGTGAAATAGATTATTGAAGCTGTACAGTCGATTTTTCCCTTTAATTTGGAAAGAAGGACTAGACATGGGAATATGCAGTAGAGTCTCTCAACTGGCAAAATGAGAAACTCTAGATCTTTGGTAGTCTCACTATGGGAACTTTCATTACAGGCTGCTATTTTGTTGCTTTATAATCCTTCTACCAAACATCTGCTGATATTTCCCAGGAGCTTCATGGACACATAGCATTCTTTATACACTTGAAGCCCAGACAAGACTAGAATCATTGTCTAGTCTGACCTCCTGTATATGTAGGCCATACAATTGCACCTAATAATTTCTACATCAAAAGCATTTAACTTCTGCTTAAGACAGAGCATACCTTTTAGGAAGACATCCACAATCTTGATTTAAATACTTCAAGATCATTTGATAAATAATCGCAATGATTAATTATCCCCTCTCAAATAAATTGCATTTTATTTCTAAGCTTATTTTGTACAGTGTCAGTTTCCAGCCAGTGGATCTCATTATGCCTATTTCTGCTACAGTAAAGCTCCCTTTACTATCAGATCTTCTTCCCACCTAGATACTTCTATACCAGGATCCACTCACTTCTCAAAACTTCCCTTGAGGCAACTAAGTAGATTGAGTTGCTTTAGTCTTTGACTGTGAGGCAGGTTTTCAGACTCCCGGGGTGCGTCTACACTAGCCAGCTACTTCGAAGTAGCTGGAACAAAGTTGAAATAGCACAAGTAGCGTCTATATATGCTGTGTGCTATTTTGACGTTGAAATTGATGTTATGCAGCGAGACATCGAAATTGCTATTCCCATCCAAAGATGGGAATAGCACCCTACTTCGACGTTGAATGTCAAATTAGGGCATGTGTAGTTGATCTGCATCCCGCTACTTCGAAATAGCGGGGTCCTCCATGGCGGCCATCAGCTGAGGGGTTGAGAGACGCTCTGTCCAGCCCCTGTGGGGCTCTATGGTCACCCCGTGCAGCAGCCCTTAGCGCACAGGGCTTCTGGCTGCTGCTGCTTCTGCTGCCGCTGCAGCTTGGGGTTTATGCTGCGTGCACAGGGTCTGCAACTAGTTGTTGGCTCTGTGGATCTCGTGCTGTGCGGGCTGAGTGCGTCTGGGAGGGGCCCTTTAAGGGAGCAGCTTGGGGCTTTGCTGGCCCCTTATTTCGATGGGAAGCACTTGTATGTGTGGACACTGCGCATTTCCTTCTGGGATGGCTCCTTTTGACGTTCTCTGTCGCTACTTCAACACTGAACATTGACGACACCAGCTCTGGAGGACATGTAGACGATACGCGTCGAAGTAGCCTATTTCGATGTCCTTACATCGAAATAGGCAACTTCGACGTAATATGCTAGTGTAGATGTAGCCCAGGTGATTCTTGTTTCTCATTTCTGAATCTTCATCAATTTGCCAACACCCTTTTAAAGTTTGGGCATGAGAAGTAAACAGTGCGCTGGCAGCTGCTTCACTAATGTCCTTTCCAGTGCTTTGGCACCTCCTTACTTCTGCTTAACATTTCCCTTTTTGTACATCCAATTATCTCATTTGCTTTCTTGGCTACAGCACTATGCTGGTTTTCAGCTGGTTATTTACCATAAGCCCTATGACTCTGCTTCCTAGCATCAAAGTAAAACAGAGTTTTCCAGTCCCTTAAATGTGGCCTACATTCTTTCTACCCGGATGTATGAGATTGCATTTGAGTGTTTTAAAACTTGCTGTTCAAATGAGCCCACCTTACCAAGAAAGCTAGATCACTCAGTAGAACTGATCTGTCCTTATCTACTACTCCATCTGCAAGTTTTAAGAGTAAAGATTGTATAGTCTCTTTTAAATAATATTACCTTGAACCAAGAGATGCCACTGGAAACATCCTCATTCAAAGACAATTACCCACTGACAATTATTTATTGAGCTCTGTCAATTTGCCAGTCTTTAATCCATTTAAGATGTGCCCCTTTGATCTGGAGAATTTTTTAAATTCAGAATGTGGCACAGTACTCAAACAAATGCCTCACAGAGCGCTACTTCAACTTAGAACACCATCACAGTTCCAGAGGAATACCAAACATATTACATCTCTTCATCTCAACCCAAATAAGAAAAAACGTAGGCTTGCTGTCAATGCAGGATCAACCTGGCAGACCAAAATGCACGTTCAAAGCTCAGCTTTAAAAACAACTCCTATTTTGGCTCAGTCTAGTCTATATGAATAGTATGTTATGTTGACCACTTTTTGAACTACACCTTGCAAATCTACACCATGTTTATACAAACCTTGACAAATATTAAAAAGATACTTTAAGTCATCTTTCTCCTCAACACAACTTTGGTAGCGAGGGCTATGACATCACAAACGCTTAGAACAGTAACATCTTTGGCTGTACCTACACTACAAAAATAACTTTGAAATAAGAAACTTCCAAGCAGAGCATCTACATACACCCTACTTCAAAGTTAAACTTCAAAGTCAGGCACTACTCCATTCCCAGGAATGTAGCAAGGACTTTGAAGTAAGGGAAAAAGGTGTGTAGACTCTCTGCTGGCTAATTTGATGTAGTGCTTAACTTCAAAGTTAACTTCAAAGTTAGTTCCTAGTGTAGACGCACCGTTTAAGAAGAGGCATTCTTTTTGGGCCTGACAAATGCTAGACACTAGCCTTTAAATTTCACTGAATCTGGCTAGGAATGGATCTCACACACACGTCATTCAAATAAAAGGAATTTTCAGTGTGGTCTGACAGAGAAATTAGGGGGAAAAAACAAATAAGTGTGTCAATAAAAGCTGCACTAAACAATGGTGAGGCAAATAATGCTTATGACATTTCTGGCAAATAGCAAGAAAACCTTTTTTGAGACCTAGACCAGCTTGAACATGATTGGTCAATCAGCTGCTCCAAAGAGAGCACACACTCATAACAGAAGTCCTTCACAAACAGACTGTAAACTCTTCCATTCACAGGCCTTATTTGTTCAGATCAAACATCTCTCTCCCCAGTTCTGTGAGTTGGAGCTCCTTAGATCCAAACCCTAACCATTACAAGCACTATTAAACTTCAGGGCAATGGAATAATCTTGCCCCAAAGGTTGAAAGTGGGTGGATGCACAAACACTCCCCAACTCTATAAATCCAGCTCCTTTGAATAAATTTTAGAAAGGATTTGTTTACACCGTTCTGCCCATCTCTTAAAAATAAACAAAAAAGGAAGAGTCACCTCCACAATGCTCACTTTGCTGTCCTGCTGCCTCTCTTTGATTGGCTTCTGTACTGCACCAGAGCAGACTTCAGAGGATGCACTGAACTATCACGCTCTCACTAATCCCCACCATCTCCAGTCTGTTCTATTTCCCTCCTAGATATCCATGTGAAATCATTCAGGTCGTCCTCTGTTTCCCAGAAGGTCCTGCACTGTCTCCTCCCAAGGCCAAAGCCCTCTCATTCTTTCCTCCCTCAAACTGCCTCTTGACCTTGTCCTTCCCATTCCCTCCTCTTTTATTTTATCCCGTTCCCCTCAGAGCTGCCCCCACCCTTCTGCCCACAGCTGCTTTCAGACCTTTACCCCAAAACAAGATAAGGGGAAGGTGCTACTCCAACTGCTCCACCTCGGGGCCTGCAAACAAGAGCAAGTTCAGCAGGCCGTAGGCTACAGCTATTAGCTGTAGTCTTTGCTTGCTCAGCAGTGGACAGAGAGGCACCTGGTGGCAAAGGCAGCATTACAGTAGCTTACTGAGTGTAGCTGGTAATGGACAGCTGGTGCATGGGAAGAGTACTGAGCAAACTCCATCCTCTGGCTTTTCTGCTAACCATTTCTGGAAAGAAGGCCTTGTTGTCCTCTCTGCGGTAACATGTGAACTCATACTTTCCTCCACAGAATTTTAATGCCAACAAGAGGCTTGTCTTCCCTGCTTTCTTGGCTGAAGCTGAAGCTTTTCCCAATCTAAATGAACCCTAAAATCAGGACCCTTTCCATCCCCACACAATCCTGAACTGGTTTCCTAGGGGAAGCTGCAAGAAGCTTCTAAGGCCTTTCCCCGCCATCCCCTGGGACCCCTGTGTCTACATATCAGCAATCTTCAAACCTGACGCAGGTCACACCTGCCAAGACTGAATGCCTGAAGATTCCCTTTGCTGCCACCCTTTCCTCATGGCCTAGCAAACTGCCTGACTTATTCTTTGTTTCTCTAATTAAAAAAATGTGGACCCCTGCATATTCCCGACCGTGATTAATTTCAATTAATTATGGTCAAGATTGTTCCTCATTGAACTGGTCAGTCAGCATCACCCATCCAGATCTCCTCAGATCAGTCCTAAAGCTGTAGAATCCTAGTCCCAGGTTGGTAGGACAGCAGTTTGCGGTTGTCATATTTGACCTTTAGAAAAAGGGACACCCCAAGAAAGAATGCATCTCAACCAGTATATATCAACTCATGTTGTATTAATGTACTATATATGCCATAACACATTAACACAATGCAGCTGTGCCTACACTAGCCCTCTTCTTTGAAGGGGGTGTGGTATTCAGCCTGAGCAGAAAATACTAATGAAGTGCTGCAATGACTATGCAGCACCTCATTAGGCTAATTCTCCCTGCAGCAACTTCAAAGCTGCAAACTTCGAAGCACTGGCATGCTGTGTAGCCGCGGTTACTTTGAAGTGCTCATGTCTACACGGCATGCTGGTGCTTCAAAGTTTGCAACTTCAAAGTTGCCACAGGGAGTATTAGCCTAATGAGGTGCTCCATATTCATCGCAGCACTTCATTAGTATTCTCTGATCAGGCTAATTACCATGCCCACTTCTAGCAAGAGGGCTAGTGTAGACACAGCCCATGAGTTGTAGATACTGTTACAGATACACTCCCTCTCAAGGGTGTTCTCTTTTTTTTATATGGTACCCCTACCAAGTAGTTGCCTTTTTAAGGGTACAAAATTGTATCTTGTTTTGTGTATTGCTAGGAGTACGTGTCCAACTGGATTTAACTGCATTGTAATTTCTACATCTAACCAAATCTCATCTTCAAAATACCACTTGGTAACAAAACACAGGCCTGTGCATTGGAGAAGGGGGAAAAAAAGAACATTTGCTTTTTTTGAAAATAGAGGTAGTTTCTTCTATATGGTTTCCTATGTTAAGGGTTAAAATGACGACGACATGTTTCTGGATAATTATAGCTCTAATTTGATAAATTTAAATCTTAACTCAAAACATCTGTTTTTTCATTGCTGTTCTCTACCTATTATGGTGAAGGAATATGACACACAAGAGCTAACATTTTTAAAAAGCTAACCATATATGGCAATTAATAAAAACCCCTCTCCATTCATGCCTACATTTTTGAATATGTACACGCTGAATTTTCTAAGTACTTGTTCCAGACATTCTGCAGCCATTGATTAATTTCAAGTGCAAATTGCAAAAGTCACTGATAACAGATTCTTTACTTAGGCAGCAGTTTAAAATTTATTATAAAGTACGGGATTATGCGACACACAGAAACTCAAAAACATTAACGTCCAAATAACTCTGAACATTGGCATTAGTATGTAGACAATAGATGGACAGAAAGTAACAATACCCAATACTGGCAAACTCAGAACACCATGGAAACTGTAGAAAACAAAGATAGAAGAAAACGGTACGCAAGGAACATCATAAATGGAATGTGATGATCCACGTTTCCTCCATCTTATCACCCTTTTGAACCCAGTAGCTATTGGACATTTATCTTATTTTATATCCATTTTCCCTTCATCCACCAGTGACTATATTTGAATTACCTCTTGGTACACTGTCCACATGTCTTTCTGCAGCACCATAACTTAGGCCTTACTGCAGACTAGGGTGTTTGCATTCACACATTTCACAATATTTCCAATGTGTTAATGCAGTTAACCTCATAGTTACAAATTCCCTAAACCCCTATTTCAACCAAAGTTTGTGCTTTTGTGGTTTACATGTTTATCCCCACAGTTTACATTGAAAAAAGCCTGTATAACCTGATAGCCTAAGTCAAACACTTACATAATGGGCCATGCTAACTGCCAGCCACACTAGTCCTCTTGCTTACAGCAAAGTCTATTTAAAAAAATAATTTAAACAATGATTTCCCCTATTTGTATTGTAGGGTTTCCTTAAGCAACTTCTTCTTCTTGCATCTAAGTACCAATACAAACACCTCCATGTAAGGAGTTCCAAGATCAGGTCAAGGGTCAAACGTCAACAAGGCAAATAATGAACATCAAAGTAATGGAGAACTAGTGTGGATGTATCTGTCAAGCTGAGAAACTGAAAAAGCAGCCCAAGTTTTAAAACTATATGAAGCCAAGCCAATGGTAGCAGGGTCAACCCCAAAGTATCAGTTTGCATGCATAGTTGATGTGAGTAATTATATATCAAAATGTTCTCCAAATATTAAAATTCCTTTTGCATTTTCATCCATTTTTAACTGAGCTTTGCCAGGTTCACAATCAAAACATTTGTTTCTTTTACCAACTTGTGTGACTTGTAGCACATTCTCCAGAGTGCTCATGTAGCCACATCTCTTCTGCTTTATGAAATCATGAAAACTTCCTTCAAGATTATCTCTCCAAAATCTAACATTCTGTAAGCATACCTTGAAGAAAGATGCACAGAATCCTGTCAATATGAGTAGCGAATCATGTGCCTAACATCCATGCTCTATTTTAAAATGCACCTTTATTCTTTTAGGTATCCTCAAAACACTGATATTAATTTTGAGTGATACCCAAACTAAAGGCTTTAAAATATTTAGCAAGTTAGAGTTTCAGACTATGAATGACAAAGCAGTAATCCTTAATCTTGGCTCTGCTGAAATAAATATTTGGGATTTTTTGTATAGTATGATTTAGCACATTAATATCAAATGGCCTTGATACTGGAGTATTTTCATAAGCAAAAAACCCCAAATGGTTAAGGAACTGGGGGCTTTTTTAGCCCAAATTCATACTCCTAGCTGCTCATTTATGGAAGATCTGCAATTAAACTGCGTGTTTTCACAAGGAGTATTTTTCCCCTCAGTAGCAGCACAGGGCTTATGAGACAGTCCCTATTCCCAGAAGCAGGGTTTATTCAATTGCACTGCACTATATGGAAATCCGCTTCATGGCACAGAAGTTGAAGATGCACTGACTCAGATGACTGGGTAACTAAATATTCAACAGCCCAAGCAAAAATCTGAAAGAAGCTGTTTGCTGTGAGGATAAAGTCTACTTGAATGACCATTCTAAACATGGAGAACAGAAACGAGAAGCTCCAACAAAACAAACATTTCTATTTCTCCATCAACCCAGGCAGGGAGATGTTGCATTTTCCAGATAATGGTAATAAGGTGTAGAGCTGAATTTCCTCATCAGGGATAAGAAATACCCCATCACTAAATATACTAAAATATTCAATACAACTTGGGCCCAAAATCTGCTCTCCCCTGCCTGAGGTTATCCAGGCCTAAGTTTCAGAACTTTCTCAACCCCCAGCGACATGAAGGAGCAGACAGAGGGCTAGAAAAATGAGATTTATTCTAGGGAAAGATTTTTCCTTTCTCCCAAACAACTCTGCCATTCTTGACTTAAAAGGTTTTTTTAAAGAAACAAGGACCTGATGAAACAGCCTGGTTTGTCTTCTGGATATGTTAGCCTGCTATTTAGCCAGCATCCATGGTCTAAACAGCCATTGATATTTTCCATTAGATAAACTCCTTTATTGCCATTAGGCAATTTAAAATGTTTTATACTATTGTATCATGACTACAACAGCACTAAGCTACATCTTTTTATATTACAAGGACATGCTAGTACCTCCACAATAAACAGTGAAACTAGCATCCTATGACAGATTGAACTAAAATCCTCTAGACCAGCACTTTCTGGGACCTGACCTAACCATGAATTTGCAGAGCCTTGCAACTGCATAGTTCCACAATTCACAGCCATCAGGTACCATTAGCAACAATCCAACATATAGCCCACATGAGCTTAAAAATTCATACTGAAGTTTGATGTGACAGTAACTAGTGTAAATAAAAGGAATACAAGATTGCTACCATGCAGAGCTCTCAGGTTGGCCCTAGTGTAGGTGCACAAGATGGAGACGGACACAGGAAATCTTCTCTTCCTTTATCATCACTGTAGCCGGCAACCAGCCACAACAGGAACTACAGTTTGCGCCTCTGTATGCTAACCTGCCCAGAACTGTACGGACTTTATAAGGGGATGGGACTGTCTTTTGTCTCTTTCACACTGAAACAACAGTTGATTGACTGAAGTGGAGCATACAAAACATCCCAAATAGCCCTGGGACACTGTAGCTTCTAATTCCAACAGGGATACCAAGCTCTTAAGTACAATTTGGCCCGAATAAAGCAAGATA
The DNA here is from genome assembly GCF_033958435.1 of Carettochelys insculpta. Lineage (NCBI taxonomy): Eukaryota > Metazoa > Chordata > Testudines > Carettochelyidae > Carettochelys > Carettochelys insculpta. The sequence goes on along the minus strand of NC_134137.1, from coordinate 302,727,348 downwards.
GCACAAATAAATTAATTCAGAGACTGAGAAAATGGTGTCACTATTAGTATCATGTTTATGAGATGTGGGATTGTGACAGCAACTCAGTGAATAACTTAGGAAAGAATCTGAATAAAGAGATAGTGAATGGGAATATGAGGGAAGCAGAATTGAGGCCTAGGGTTAGACAAGAAATGAGTGTGAGACTGGCAGAAGAAAGTGATTAGAAGAGCAGAGGTATGTGACAAATTAGAGCTGTCAACAACCTAGTCTAATATGTGCCTAGTTTTAAATGATATCTAATTGTCCCTCATTCACACTATTGGGTTTCAGTTACCCACAACACAAACAGAAAGTTGATGAGCTCTGTATAAGATACACAAATTGAAAATGCACAACTTGTGCTCTTTGGCTGTCACATTTGCCAGAAACAGTACTTGCATTTCTATGGTGCTGTATGGATATATATTTTCTGAGGAACCCTAGGAAACTCCACCATGAAACCCCTGGGGGTTCCATGCCAGTCCCAAGCCTGGTTGAAGGAGGAGAGTTGGTCAGATGAGTGATAATGCACTGACCATGAAACAACAGTATGAATGAAATCTGATGCCAGTACGACTAAACGATAAAAGATGCTGGCTTGGACCTCACCTGGTTAAACAAGGTCTGCAACACCAATCAAGTGATCGGGGTTGGGTCAATAAGCTGGCTACTAAAAGAAAATTACAACTAACCCGGCTCAAATAAGAGAGGCAGGCCCCACAGAGAACGGGTAGATGATTTAGTAGATTCATATGGAGCTAGTCTGCAGACACTAAGCCACTCCGCACTGGACAGGGAAAAATGGAAGGAAATAGTGAGAGAGGCATCACACACAAGCGGGCACTGAGCCCCTGGTTGTTGTTGTTGCTGTTGTTGTTGATGATGATGATTATGAAGAACACTAATATCCTTTTGAATGAAAAGGCATAAAACCAACTTGTAAAATCTGAGGTTTAGTACACTAAATTAAGCTTGGAAACATGCAATTACTACTATCCACAATAAAAATATAGAGGTGTTTAAATTAACTGTTGATGGATCAAAACCAACAAAAGGAAAAGGTACTGTCATCCCAGATGGTAGTGAAAAAGTATTAAAAACAGTCAGCTCACTATCCCACGCTGCACTGTATCACTTAAAAAAGTGTTTTCCATGAGATTTACATCTTTTAAATTACCATTATAATTATCATTTATAATATACACAGAAGCACTGATATGTCTGCCATTTTATTGACAAATTCAAAGTGACAGCTCCTTGCCCAAGGAGTCCAGAATCTAAATTACAGTAACACTGTAAGGGATTACAATAAACCATGGGTGAGAGAAAGGATGAGCTGAAAAACCATGAAAGAAGATGGCTGATGCCCATCTATCTTGTTAGCTGATCTAAAGAAAGATAAATTAATAAGTTTAGAGCCGTGCACATATACAATATTTGTATCTGCATTCACAAGTTCATCTGTAAAAATGATCCATGGTATCTGTAAATTTGCATGTTTCTAAATACAAACTTTGTTTCCAAATGTGTATCCACAAAAAAGAGCTGCAGATATCCACAGCCACATATGCATATACCCATGGATATAAAGCAAGTATTTTCACAACTGCAGAGCTCTAAGTCTGTTGCAGTATTTTGTGCATGATGTTAGGGAAACAGTGCAAGAGCAGAGGCCAGCAATGGAAGGATGATGGAAAGAAGTAGGGTTAAAGGAGAGATAAGTAAGTTAATGAGTTTTATTGGCCCAAGAAATCACGAGAGAGTCTTGCAGGAATAACAGCCTGAGAAAAGAAGCAGAGTCACTTAGGTTAAGAGACATGAGAAGCAGCACAGCAAAACACTGAACTGATAATGTGAACAATACATGTAGAATAACAAGAGCCACAAAAATCTTGATGAAGGCAATGGAAAAACTGAGCACAGACTTAGAATTAAATATTTTCTTTTGCACCCAATATATTTGATCCCTTCCTTGTGAATATTTTCTCTCTCATTCAAGTGGAAAGAAACACAGATACTGCCATTAAAGAGCATATAGCTCTGCCATCCTCTCTTATATTGACGGCATCTTGTTCCACGAGTATTTCCACTGATTTCACTAGAAAGATGTACAGAATAGTTGAAATTACTATTCCATGTGGCCGCTTCTACACATGCACCATCTTGTGGAAGATGATCCTCTGGAAGACAGCTTTGAGAAGATTGTCTTCTGGAAGATCATGTCTACATGTAAAAAGCAGTCCGAAAGACCTGCTCCTTCTTCCGAAAGATCACGTCTACACATGCATGGATGCTCTTCCAGAAGAACGGGGCAGGAAATGCCGTGAACAGGGTTGCGTGGCTGGAGAGCCAATCCGGGGCTGCCGGCCACATGGCCCTTTCAAGGACCCCACCCAAACAATGCCTCCCAACACCAGTTGCCAAGGCCTCCCACATTGCTCCCAGCGAGGCTCAGCCAGGGGCCGATCGTGACTGTCCCAACCAGCAGGCTTGGACTCCCAGCAGCCACAGATCAGCAGGGTTGCCTCGATCTGGATGCTGGCCATCCTCCTGTCCACCCTCCTCAGCCTCCTGTGGAGGCAGAGATCCAGGCTCGTGGGTCCTGATCCCACACTGCCCCTGACAATCCTCCACCAGGCTGTCCAGCCTGTTTGGACCTACGCCATCAGCACCGACTGCTGGGACAGGATCATCATGGGGGAGTGGGACAATGACTGCTGGCTGCAGAAGCTCCGGATGAAGAAGGAGACCTTCCTGGAGATCTGCAGCTGGTTTGCCCCCAAGCTCTGATGCCAGGATACCGGGCTGAGGCTGACCCTCTCCCCAGAGAGGCACATGGCCCTCACAATATGGAAACTATCCACCCTGGACAGTTACCGGTCCATTGGGCAGTAGTTTGGGATGGCCATGCCCACTGTCAGGGCCAGAGGGAAGGAAGGGGGCTGAGGGGCATGGGGAACCCCCAAGAGTCAGCAGGGCAGGGACCGGACTGGGGAACAGGTAGGCAGAGCCCAGGGAGAACAACACAAGTCTGCGGCCAGAGGGGTGCCCCAGCAGGGGTGGAAGGGCACCAAAGATGGGGAGGTGGGGAAGGAGGCAGGGGCACCCCTGCACACACCCACGATTGTGCCACTCCCATTCCCCTGCAGGCTGATGCGGCAGCTGGTGCACATGGGGGACCTGGACACCCTCATCAAGGGCTTTGTAGAGCTCAGGTTCCCCCAGTGCATCAGGGCAATCAATGGGATGCATATCCCCATCATGGCCCCAGACCACAGCGGCGGCCACTACATGAACCACAAGGGGTACCCCTTCATCAAGATCCAAGCAGAGGTGGATGGGTGGGAGAGGTTCACAGACGTTTACATGGGCTGGCTGGGCAGGGCACAGGATGCACACATCCTCTGGCACTCCATTCTGTTTTGCAGGATGGAGGCTGGAACTTTTGTGCCCTGGCAGGAGCACGTCATGAGGAGGTCGCCATGCCCTTCTGCCTCTTGGGTGACCCAGCCTGCCCCCTTCAGCCGTCACTGATGTGCCCATACATGGGCCCCCTTACACCCTTCCAGGGGCTGTTCAATGTCCAGCTCACACAGATCCGATACCTGGTTGAGTGCACATTCAGCCATCTGAAGGTGCAGTTCAGATGTCTCTTCACATGCCTTAATGTGGGGGTGGAGAACATCCCATAGGTCAAGGGTGCCTGCTGTGCCCTCCACAACCTCATTGGGGTGTATGAGGGGACCATCCCTCAGGGCTAGATGGCAGAGCCAGCCCCCTGGTATCAGCAGCCCGTCGCGGCCTCTGACAGGTGACTCAACTGTGACAGGGTCCGCATCCAGGAGGCGCTCCAGCAGGCATTTGCCCAGGGGGACTATTAACTCCCCGAACATGCCCCCCACACCCCCTACCTTCCCCCACAATAAGCAGGGACATGGGTGGTGCGAACTTTAAATATGTATAGAACTCAAAATGTAGAACCTTAGGAAACATTTTGTAAATAATTGGTAGGAAACAATACATGAACATGTATAAACTGCACAACCATTTACATGGAGGTGAGGGAATGGGGGCATGTCAACTGGGATGGTGCCTGGGACAGGGATGGGGGGGCCCTACTCAAGAGATGCGATGGTGGGCCGTGAGTCCCGGTGCCTGTGTGGGCCCCTCCCGCCCCAGGTGCGTGGCCCCCTGTGGGGTGTTGATGGAGCCAGGAGCACCAGGAGGTAAGACCAGTCCATTGCAAGGCCAGGCTCAGCAGGAGGAGTAGGGGATCATGGGTTATGGCTCGGAGGACCCTCCACAGGGCCCACCATGGCCACGAGCCAGGCCACAAGGTCCCTGAGGGCAGCCGTGGGCAGCCCTGGGGGCAGCAGAGGGGCCAGAGCCTAGGGGTCATGGGTTGGGGGGGCATCTAGGGAAGAGGCCTCAGGGGGAGCCACAGGGAGGGCAGCAGAGGTGGCAGGGGGCTGGTCAGCCAGGGCCCTGAACACAGTGCAGAGCATCCCTACCACTTCCCCCCACGTGTCATACTACCAACAAAGTTCAGCCTCATCAAGGAGCACCTGCATCTCCGCCAGGGTGCTCTGGTGATGGAGGGTGACTGTGCAGGCCGCAGTCTCATCCTCATGGCCCCAGCATCGAGCCCTTCAATCCCGTGGCCACCATGCCAGGAGAGCTGGGGCTGGTCAGGGCCTGGCTGGGACTGGCGGGCCCTGGGCTCCTTGTCCCTCGTATGGTGCCACTGTAAGATGGAGTGGGGCGGAGAAAGGGTCAGTGCCGCATCCAGACCCTGGGTGCCATGGCCCTGGCTAGCCCCACTCCAGACCCACAGGATGACCGTGTCCCAGGGGATGCCATCATGTGGACTCCTGTGTGCTCACCATTATGGCCCCTGGGACATGATGCCGGGGTGGTGGCACTGTCCATGGGAGCCACCCCGGGAATGGACTGATGGGCCGTGGGCGGCTCAGCCATGGGGGATGTCCCTGCCCAGGGAGCAAATGGGTTGGTCTCAGCCATGCTGCCCGAGGGCCTCCTGGCATGCGCTTGGTGCTTCCCATGGGGGAGAGAGCTGGACGTTGGCTGCAGGTGTGGCCATGGCCCTGGGCCCCTCCTGGAATGGGTCACCTGAGGTCAGGACATCACACTGGGGCCTGGGTGCGCACTCCCCCCCTGGGGATTTGCCATGGCACACGTTTACCTGAGGTGGCCTTGAACAGGTCGGGTGATGCCCGAGTAGAGGTGGCCTGGCTGCTGGTAGCAGAGGAAATCTCTATGATGATGGAGCCATTGGAGGACTCCCCACCGGTCGGGACTTCCACAGTGAAAGGGTCCCCCTCCCCTCTGGGGCACTAAGGGGCTTGGGTGCGGCCGTCTCCATGGTGACCCAGGGTGGCGAGGCGTTTTCCACAGCCAGGGGGTCCCACAGCCCCCAGTAGAAGGGGCACATGGCTGGGGCACAGCAGGACCTGTGGCATTGTCTCAGGCCCACATATATCCCTGGTGCAGCTGCTTGACCTTGCATCAGACCTGCTCAGGTATGTGGCAGGGGTGGGCTCAGGCAGTCAGGCCCTGGGCAAACCACACAAATGCAGGAGCTTTCCTCTGGTGCCCTGTGGTGTCTTAGAGGATCTCCTCACCACGCCCGAGCTCCAGGAGGTCCTGGAGCTCTGGATCTGTCCAGAAAGGGGTCCTCTATTTGGGAGCCCAGTCGGAGTCCTGGCTGCCCTTGTCCAGGTTCCTGGGGCTGCCCTGTGGGGCACGGGGTGCTGGCCATCTGGCCAGCTTGGGGCTCGGTGGCTCACTCCAGGCCTCAGTGGAGTGTGGCTGGAAGCCCTGCACATACTGCCACTTTCCACACTCTCAGCTTCTTGCCACGGGGTCTGTGGGTCCTTGCAGCCTTAAAAGCTGCAGGATCCAGAGACCATAGAGACCTGCTAGGGTTGCCTGGAGCATCTCCACTCTCCAGGGGGCTGCCACCATGGCCGACCACTTCTTCCAGAAGAAGCGGTCCGTGAGTGTCTACACATGCTTTCTTCTGGAAGAAGCCGCTCTTCCTGGTTTCACAACGGAGTCCAGAAGATGCAGCACCTTCTTCTGGAAGGAATCCAAAAGAGCACCTTGCATGTGTAGATGCTCCACTGATCTTCTGAAAGAAGGCACCGCTCTTCCAGAAGATTGTGCATCTGTAGAAGAAGCCTGTGAGTACGAGAAGTAAATTTAACCTTCTAAGTTAGGAAAGCTTATGCAAGGACAATTGTCTTAGTCATTTCACTTCTATCTCTCTGTTCCATCTAGAAGGTAGATATTATTGAAATATGAGCAATGAAGGTTTTGTTGTTTCTGCTTCATTTCACCATTGGATATAAACCTGTGTACCTTTACTCATGTGAGTAATTTCAGTAACAAACTGGAAGTTCACACTTGAGTAAGATCCACAGGTATGAGTCAGCCTTTGAAGGAGAAGGCCCATTTGTTTTCTTACTTGAATAAGAATTTGTAAAATGTTTTTCACAGATGTCAGGTACATTGGATAATCATATTTGCATAGAGGTGAATATAATCTGGAGGAACATGTATTTCCAGGGTAAAAATTTTTAAAACTGGGTAATTACTTTCTGCTGCACATTGTTCAAGAAGTGGAATACTACTAATGATCTAATAAAAATCTGAAAACTAGATTTACTTTAGTAGTTTTTACTACATGAAACTGAGAAGATAATTATAGCAATAATTCTAAATGTGGCTAGCAACTGCAACATGACACAATGTTGTTAAAAACAAAGAGCTAAAAGATTTTAAAAAATAGTATTTACAGACAACCTCTTGAAAATGCTCATTAAATTTGGGGTTCTCCATTGTTTGGATGCAAAACTGAAGATGGTTTGCATCTAATTTTCTGAGGTGAAGAGCACCTGTCCTTCCCACTGGTTTATGTTAAAGTTGTATGTGCAGCAGCTTTGAAAATTGGGCCCCAACGTGTCAAACACCCACTAAATAAGGAGTCCATAACTGCTGATCAGTTTTGTACATTTTCAGGCTTAACTTTTGTAAAATAGTTACCCTTTTAAGGACAAAGCAAATCGACAAAGCCTCCCATTACACTTTCATATTTAGGGTTGAGATAAGCAAGCCACCTCAGTACATTTTTGAAGCAAAGGTATTATTTATATACTAGTAACTGCTGTCATTTCCCCACTGTGTATACAATGTTAAAGAAATGGCTAGTAAGCATAAAGAATGGATGTATCACATCTTCAGAAGGTATTCTGTTTACTCGCTGGTTGTCCTTAACCACTCAATATCACGTTTTTTGAAAGTAGCAGTGAAAGTGTTTGTATACTAATAGTCTGTAAAATCCTTTTTACTTTAACACCATAAAGATATGGGATTATATGACAAGTACAGGCAAAGCTCTCCCCAGGGCAAATGGTGGTTCTACCTCTTGACTCAGTGACTTACGTCTTCCCTTACAATTGATTATAAAAAAGATCTAGCCGAAGTAATGTGGAACTATCAAGCAGCAGAGCCAGCATGTTACACTTTTCTGGGGAGGAAATTATGACACAAGTGTAGTAGGATGTCTTTTTGTTTTGTTTGTTTGTTTTTCGGAGCTGGAAGGTAGGAACTGAAAAGGAAGCTAAATATTCCAACCCCTGATTTATCTTTGTAACTCATACACATGCATGGAATATGTTGTCCCAATTTTTCCCAGTGCTGATTTTATATGATACTTTTTAATGCCTCTGAGGAAATAATAATAGAAGACCTGCAACTTAAGGACAAAAAACAAAACAAAAAAAAAATAAAACCGCCTCACTAATTTTCCTGTGTATTGATTAGAATCACTGCAAAACATGACAATTTTGTCCATTGTGTAAGGGTTATTTCACAACCTTTGTTGCCTTTGTTCCTTTTTAACTATGTAAAAGGGCCAATTATGGGATATTTTGGAAAAAAGTTTTGATTTTTATTCCATTTCATTCAGCATTTTGTCTGCATTACATAAAAGGGAAACATTTTTTCCTCCAATATGTACAACATAAGTGACTGAGCATTAGTATCCTCTAACTATCTTACTAAAAATAAATAAATAAATAAATGTAATTCACATATACAAGGTGGAAAACTCACACTATTGAACAGCCTTACACTTGAACAAACAGATAGTTCAATCTCATTCTCCAGACACAGATTGGAAACTAACGAAGATCAATACCTACTAAATGTTTCTCATGTTCTCGTAAGTGTTAAAATAGCAATTGTAGAAAGAAAGGAATGGAATCTGCTCCACAAAGACCTTTTATTGGAGGTCATGGGACTTGAAAACTCACTTGAATTTAATGTCAGCATAAATGACTCAGGGGCAAAATATAGTCAAACCTGGATACTGTGATACTGGTACAGAACTGATGACAAGAATGGACCAAATCCTGACCCTTTCTCACATGAAGGTTTTATTAGCTCCTCATGCCCAGCTAATGAAGGTCTGCCCTGGCCCTGATAACGAGGTCAAACCCGAGTTTTAAAGGTGGAAGACCTGCAGTCAACACCCACAAAAATTCTCAAAGTAAAGAAGAGTTTCAAGATTTTGATGCAGTGACAGATTCAGACCCTAGGCATAGAATGATATTTGATGGACACCTATGAGTTGTGCATCTGCCCATGAGAGAGATAAATATTGTGCTTACTTTTGGCATACCATAACTAGGGCTGAGAGAAATTGCAATGGAACTTTCTGTGGTTGATGACCCTGAGAGTAATCTGTCATCAGTGCTGCCCTCAATGCACTTTAGAGTAGCCTCAGGGCTGCTTTAAGCCATCCCAATCACATCCCCTCTCAAGCTGCACAGCTCAGTCTACACCAATGAAGGGTTCTTCCTCACTTGGGCAGTACTTAATTACTCACCTAGGGCAGTGCTCTAGCCTTTCTGTGCAACTGAAGCATTGCAGGGATCCATGCCAGAACTAGTATCAGTATCCAAGTGTGTTTGAACTATAACAGGTAAACAAGTGCTCAAAAGCAAGCCATAAAAAGAGAAGATAGTGTTACAATCCATGAAAAAATAAAATGGATACATTATCGATCCTAGGAGGTAATGTATTCATTGATACAGCCATCCCACTGATTCTGCAACATACATAAGAAAAGGACTTGCAGTACAGTTTTCAGTAAAGAAATTTTTAAAAAATACTTCAACAAACAAACATCAAACCAACTGAAATGTAATACAAAATTTTACATTTGCCTAAAACAAATTAAGTGACAAGGCACAGGCATAATTACCAATTTGCTACAGCACTTTAAATCTTCCTTTTTATGATCATTCACAAGAGTAACATCCTAGGTTGCAACATTGGCATGTGAGAATAAGAAAGTAGTGCAAACTAACATCACGGCTCTGAAGCAGCTATTACCAGTGCCTTCTTTGTAAAAGAAGAGGTGCCAGTCCTCAGCTGGCTTCCCTTCCCCTCTCCCCGCAGCCAATTCCATTGCTGGGGCTGGCAAGGTGCAAGTACTCAGTACCAGCAAGTACTGGCACAAAAAAACCCACTGGGTATTACTGTATCTGTTTTATAAATGCAGACACTGAAACACAAACTAGCAGACCTCTTCAAGGCCACAGAGCAAGTCCACGTCACAATAGGGAAGTCTAAGACTACATCTGCACTACGACATAAATTTGAATTTAAGGCAGTTAGCTTGACTGTACCAAGTGACTGTCTCCACTATAAACATGATTAGCTCGATTTAGGGAGCACTAATAACTAATATCGCTATAACATCATTGAAACTTGCTGGGTGTAGCATCATGTATGAATTTAAAAGTTTGAATGAAGGCTAGTGTGGAAGCACCATGTCTTTGACTAAGATTAATGGGCACAAAACAGACATAAAAACACTCCTGATCCACAAACTGGTCAGCCAGCATTTTAATGGAGTGGGCCATTCTGTTAACGACCTGAAGGTTTGAGTCTTAGTGAAGAGGAATTTTCACACTACTTTGGAAAGAGAGGCTGCTGAACTCTCTTTTATATTCAAATTCGACACATTAACATATGGTTTGAACTGGGATGGGAATTTTTTAGGTCATTATAGGGGGTCTTTTTCATACTTGGCTTAATATAATTCTTGACTCCTCCATCCACCTTCTGCCCCTCTACTCTCTGATTTGCTCACCTTGATAATATTTTTCTGATTTGTCACCCTTGATCACTATTTTTGGTTCTCCGTGCCTTAAATATTGAGTCTGTTCTGGTATGGCTATGATCTGAAAAAGTGGGTCTGTCCCATGAAAGCTCATCACCTAGGCTACGTCTACACGTGCACCCAACTTCGAAATAGCTTATTTCGATGTTGCGACATCGAAATAGGCTATTTCGATGAATAACGTCTACACGTCCTCCAGGGCTGGCAACATCGATGTTCAACTTCGACGTTGCTCAGCCCAACATCGAAATAGGCACAGCGAGGGAACGTCTACACGCCAAAGTAGCACACATCGAAATAAGGGAGCCAGGCACAGCTGCAGACAGGGTCACGGGGCGGACTCAACAGCAAGTCGCTCCCTTAAAGGGCCCCTCCCAGACACACTTTCATTAAACAGTGCAAGATACACAGAGCCAACAACTAGTTGCAGACCCTGTATATGCAGCACGGACCCCCAGCTGCAGCAGCAGCAGCCAGAAGCCCTGGGCTAAGGGCTGCTGCCCACGGTGACCACAGAGCCCCGCAAGGGCTGGAGAGAGAGTATCTCTCAACCCCCCAGCTGATGGCCGCCATGGAGGACCCCGCTATTTCGATGTTGCGGGACACGGATCGTCTACACGTCCCTACTTCGATGTTGAACGTCGAAGTAGGGCGCTATTCCCATCCCCTCATGGGGTTAGCGACTTCGACGTCTCGCCACCTAACGTCGATTTCAACTTCGAAATAGCGCCCAACACGTGTAGACGTGACGGGCGCTATTTCGAAGTTACTGCCGCTACTTCGAAGTAGCGTGCACGTGTAGACGCAGCTCTAATAAGCTATTTTGTTGGTCTTTAAAGTGCTACTGGACTGCTTTTTGGTTTTCATAGTATGATTACATGCACAAGATTACATGTACTAAAGACTAGCCGAAATCTTTTAAACTCTGATTAGAAGAAACAGATTAGATTGATTACAGAGGTCAGGCAGAACATTAATCTACTTGGAAAGAGGGAGAGATTTGGTACCCATGGGCAAAATATAGTCAAACCAAGCTACTAAGTGAGTCAGCAATAAATGAGTCAGCAATTTAAAATAAAACCTGTGATTTTAATAAACATTTACTATGACTCAACTATGATTTATTTTTCATGACAGACTCACTGCTTTATAATACAATCTGAACAGATGAATCTGGCTTCTATTTAAGTCAAACAGAGTAGTTTATTGCCCCGAGTGTCTCTGAGGTGTTCACATATGGGAACTGCAACATTTTTCTTTTTATAAAAAGCCTTTTGGGGATGTAATCAAACTACCTTTAGAAAGATTACCGTCGGCTTAAGCTAAACTTGGATCAGGATCCTCCCTTGGTAGGAGAGAGCTTTAAGAACAATTTATAGAGGCTATATCTATCCTACAGAGATCTTTCGAAAGAAGACCTTCCAGAAGATCTCTTCAGAAAGGACTTCTTTTGAAAGACTGTGTCCACACACAAAAAAGTGGATCAAAACAACTATCTGTTCTTTCGAAAGAGAGTCTCCATGCAGCCCTTGCTTTTTTGCAAGAATGGGCCAGGGATCAAAAAATATCAGGCCCCATGAGGACTGCTCTTTCAGAAAAAAAGGGCCTGTGGAGCATCTATACATATTTTCTTCTGAAAGAAGTTCTTGAACGGGGGCTCTCTTCCTCAAACAGGAAAGGAAGAGTGATTTCGAAAGGAGTGCCACATTCTTTCAGTTTACTTTTGAAAGAACACTTCATATGTAGATGCCCCATGGGCTCTTTCAAAAGAGCCCCCTTCTTTCGAAAAATCTTTTGAAAGAACTTGCTAGTGTAGATGCAGCCATGTTGTATAAAAATTTTGAGGCCCTGATAATCAACAGGTTTTTTTAAATTACCAAAAATTCATCAGAGTGAACTACTCTTGTGTTTAGGACATAGTCCCTTGAAAGTTGCAGCTTGAATATTGTCCCCAGAAAATGTTTTCAGATATTGTCATCATTTTGATAACAGTGAAAATGTTAAGTGAAAAGTCAAGTTCTCAGAAGTTAGAAAATGAAAGAATTAAAGTTGTTGATGTGATCTCCATCTGCTCCCAGATGGCAAATGCATTATTATATAGTGCTTTAATGTCACGATCACATACTAATTTTTCCACAGACCCCCAGCCTTATTCAGTGCACAGAATGGATTGTGCTCACTTTAAAAAACATATATTGAAAAACTACTTACTATTCTCATTTTTTAATGTGTGGCTCCATGCCCTAAATACTTCACATTGATAAAAAACTTCTCTGAAGACAGCATTATTAATTTTCAGAGAGCTTTTTATAGAAATCATTAAAGCCGTGTTCACATTGCACTGCCTTTCCAGAAGGGGCATGCTAATGAGTGAGAGCGAAAATTCAAATGAGGCACAGATTTACATATATCATGCCTCATTTGCATACTCCCACATGCTCTCACTTCTGGAAGAGCCTTTTTCAGAAGCAAAAACGTCCATGTGGAGGGGGTTCCCTTGGAAGAAAACCCCCCTTCCGGAAGAACCTTTACTCTTCAAATGTCTACAGACAGACCCTGTGTCTACACGAGCCCCTTCCTTTCAAAAGGGGCATGTTAATGAGCGGGTTTGAAAGATGCTAATGAGGTACTGCAATGAATATGCAACACCTCATTAGCATAATACTGGCTGCAGTGATTCAAAAGTGTGGCTTTTCGAATTGCGTGCCCCCCATGGAGATGGGATGTTCCAAAAGGACCCCCCCCCAGTTTTTGAAAGCCCTTCTTCCTAACATCAGATAGGAAGGAGGGCTTTCGAAAACTGGGGGGGGCCCTTTCGGAAGGTTCCATCTCCATGGGCGGCACATGATTCAAAAAGCCACACTTTCGAATCACCGTGGCCACCATTATGCTGATGAGGCACTGCATATTCATTGCAGCACCTCATTAGCATCTTTCGAACCCGCTCATTAACATGCCCCTTTCGAAAGGAAAGGGCTCATGTAGACCAAGCCAGAGTCTATTTCAGAATAGAGCCATTGAATGCATTATGGCTTATTTTGAAATAGGCTCTATTCCTTCAAAAGTAACGAGGGGTCCTGTGGCACCTTATAGACTAACAGAAATGTATAAGCACAAGCTTTCGTGGGCAAAGACCCACTTCATCAGATGAAAGCTTTTACCCACAAAAGCTTATGCTCATACATTTCTGTTAGTCTACAAAGTGCCACAAGACCCTCATTGCTTTTGGAGATCCAGACTAACACGGCTACCTCTCTGATACTTGGCTCTATTCCTTGTATAATGAGGCTTACCAATTTCAAAATAAGCTAACCGCTTTTTCAAAATTATTTCAAAATAATGGTTGCATTTTGTAGACGCTAGGATATTTATTTCAAAATGATGGCTGTTATTTCAAATGACTGCTGTGTAGACCTATCCCACGAGAATATCTCAGCACTTCATAAATATGAATGAAATTATTGGCAGAACACATATGTGAAATAAGAGGTGATACTATCCCTATTTTACAGATGGGAGCTAAGGCACAGACATGTGAGGTCAAAAGCATTCACTAATTTTGGCTCAAACAGCTGATGAAGAGAAGTTACTCACTTGTGTAGTAACAATGGTTCTTCGAGATGTGTCCCCGTGGGTGCTCCACAGTAGGTGTCAGGCTCACCCTGGCGCCGCAGATCAGAGATTTCCAAACCATATCTCGTCAGATCGCGCATGTGCTGAAATGCGCGGGTCCTTTGCATGCTTTCAGTCACGTGCGCAATCCGGTCCACACCAGTTCCTCAACCAACCACCCCAGGTACTCCTGAAAAATATAAAGCAGAACTCTGAAGTGGGGAGGAACAGGTGTGTAGTGGAGCACACACGAGGACACATCTTGAAGAACCATCGTTACTACACAAGTGAGTAACTTCTCTTTTTTCTTCAAGTGGTCCCCATGGGTGCTCCACAGTACGTGACTACCCAGCAGTGGCCCCAGAAAAATGGAGGTGGGTACCAGATTATGAGCAGCTTGCCCTTGAAAGGACTGCTGTCGAAAGGCATGTATCCTCTTCCAACACCCAGTGAATCGTGTAGTGTCTGGCGAAGATGTCATAGGATGACCACGCCTCCACTCTGCAAATGTCCTTCAGGGAGACTCCTTTAAAGAAGGCTGTCCAGGCCGCCATTCCTCTGGTGGAGTGAGCCCTGGGTGGAACTAGCAGAGGGGTCTTACATAGTGCATAACACATCTTTATGCAGGATACAATGTTATTTGAAATTCTTTGTGATGATAGTCCTTCCCCTTTTGATATGGGTGCAAGAAACACCAAGAGTCTATCAGTCTTTCAGAAGGGTTTAGTTCTGTCTATATAGAAGGCCAGCACCCTTCTCACACTGAGCAAATGCAGCCGTACTAGGCGTGCGGTCTCGAGTAGAAGGATGGTAGAATTAGCTCATCGATACGGAACTCTGAAGAGATCTTTGGAAGGAACGCCAGGTGTACCAGGTGTAGGTGTAGAATCACTGCTTCTTTGGAGAAGGTTGTATAGGGCGGAACCACCATTATCGCTGCCAACTCGCTCACCCTGTGAACCGATGTGATTGCAAGAAAAAAGGCCGTTTTCATAGTAAGTAAACGGAGGAAGATGGTAGTTAGAGGTTGAAAGGGTGGTCTAGACAGTGTGTCAAGGACCAGATCTAAGTTCCATGAAGGTGATAACAGTTTCCATGGGGGGTATAATTTCAAAGGCCCTTCAGGAACCGTGCCGTAATGGGATGGGCAAAGACAGTTGACCCATCCACTGTGTGGCAGAATGCCAATATACCTGTAAGTTAGCCCCTTAGTGATGATAAAGAGAGTCCCCCTTGTTTTAGGTCCAGTAGATAATCCAAAATTGTGGGGACCAGGACCTCCAGAGGGGTCAATTGTTTGGACAAACACCAGGATGTAAAGTGCTTCCACTTGCATACGTAAGCTTTCCTGGTAGAGGCTCAGCGACTGCATTCCAAGACCTCTTTCACTCCTTCTGAACATACTCCCTCTAGGGCGCTGAGCCAGGGATTAGCCATGCATTGAGGTGAAGCATCTGAGGCTGAAGGATGTCTCACGATCCCCTGGTTCTGTGTGAGGAGGTCCGGTACAATTGGGAGGGGTAGCGGTGGGCAGCACGACATGTATTGCAGCAGAGGAAACCAGTGCTGGTGGTCCCACACTGTGGCTATAAGTATCAAGCATGCCTTTTCCCCCCTTGCCTTCTCCAGGACCTTGTGGATAAGTACCGTAGGGGGGAATGAATACAGCAAGGGGCCCTTCCATGAAAGCAGAAAGGCGTCCCCTAATGAGCCCAGGCCGATGTCTGCTCTGGAGCAGTATTGAGGGCATTTCTTGTTGATGTAGCTGGCAAACAAGTTGATCTGAGGGAACCTCCATGTGTTGAATATACTGCTGAGCAGATCAGAGTGGATCTCCCATTCGTGTGTAAGAGCAAAGTGCCTGCTCAACTGATCTGCCCTTGCATTGCTGACACCTGCTAAGTATAAGGCTTTTAAGGTTATCTTGTTTGCAATGCACCAATTCCACAGGCGGACTGCCTCTGTGCATAATGCGCGGGATCTGGCCCCGCCCTGACTGTTGATATAATATTTTGTGGAAATATTGTCGGTATTGACCCCAACTACCTTGTGTCGCAAGTATTGGCGGAAATGCTTGCATGCATTGAACACCACTTGTAGCTCCAGTATGTTTATGTGCATTGACATCTCTGTAAGGGACCATCACCCTTGCGCTGATCTGCTTCCCATGTGTGCCCCCCAGCCTATGTGGGAAGCATGTGTCGTGAGGAAAACTGTGATTTGCGGTTGGTGAAAGGGCACCCCGACAGCAAAGTCTTGGGGTCTATCCACCATGTCAGAGACTTTCGCACCTCTGCAGGGGGTGATACCTTTTTGTGAGTGGCATGTATTGTTGGCACATACACAATTGCCAACCAGTGCTGGAGGCAGTGAAGATGCAATCTGGCATTCTGAACCACAAATGTGGCAGTCACATGTCCCAGGAGCTGCAAGCAAGTTAATATGCATATTGTGGGGCTGTACATCAGCACCTGTATCAGAGACTGGATGGCATGAAAACGTGCAGTGGGCAGGTACACCCTCGCCAGATAGAGTCTAGGTGTGCTCCTATGAATTCTATGTCCTGCGTGGGCTCCGTCGTCTATTTTTGGAAGTTGATGACTAGGCCCAGCAAGAGGAATATCTTCGTAGTAATGTCTATCATGCGTAATACATCTGCCCGTTAGGCACCCTTCAAGAGACAATCATCCAGATACGGGAAGAGGAATACGTCCTCCTGATGCAGGTAAACCAACACAACAGAGAGTGTCTTTTAAAAAACCCTGGCCGCTGAAGACAGGCCAAAGGGCAGGACTCTGTACTGGAAATGTTCCATACCCATAGTGAAGTGGAGGAACAGCCTGTGTGCAGGGTGGATGGTTATGTAAAAATACATGTCTTGCAAGTCGAGGGCTGCGAACCAGTCTCCATCGTCCAGTGCTGTGGCTATGGAAGCAACTGTGGTCATCTTAAAAGGCTGCTTGCAGAGATAATGATTGAGAACCCGTAAGTCTAGGATTGGTCTCCAGCCTCTTGTTTTCTTCTCTGTGAGGAAGTATCGGAGTAAAAACTCTTCCCCTGACACTCGTCTGGGACTTTTTCTACTGCTCCTATAGATATGAGGTGGTCCACCTCTTGTTTCAACAGCATCTCGTGAGAGAGGTCCCTGAGGAGGGACTGGGTAGGGGTTTTGGTGGAGGTATGGAGTGGAATAGGATGGCATACCCCTCAACAATAATTTCCAGTACCCAACACGTGACTAGATCCATTGTTTACAGTCAAGCTCTTAGGTACAACCACATTTGCTCTGATCCAACTGACAGAGACCAAAAACTACAAGAACTTTACCAAATATTCATAAACCTGAATTACCCACCAGGAGAAGTAAAAAAAAAAAACAAAATCAACAGGGCCAGATGCATACCCAGAGACCAGCTACTCCAAGATCGGCCCAAAAAAGCCAAGAACAGAACACCACTGGTCATCACCTACAGCCCCCAACTCAGACCACTGCAATGAATTATTAAAGACCTACAACCTATTCTTAATCAGGATGTGACACTCCAGAAGGCCTTGGATGACATGCCTGTTCTCTCCTACAGACAACCTCCCAACCTCATGAGGATCCTTACTAACAGCCACAGCCTATACCCCAGGAACACCAGTCCTGGAACCTTCCCCTGCAACAAAGCCCGCTGCCAGCTTTGTCCACATATCTTCTCTGGAAATACCATCACTGGACCTAACCAGGTTACTCACAGAATCAAGGGCACTTTCTCATGCTCCTCTACTAACATCATATATGCCATCATATGCCAACAACGCCCAGATGCTTTGTATATTGGACAGACTTCTAACTCCCTTAGACAAAGGGTCAATGGGCACAAAACAGACATCAAAACACTCCAGATCCACAAACCAGTTAATCAACATTTTAATGGAATGGGGCATTCTGTCAATGACTTCAAGGTATGTGTGTTACTGAAGAGAAATTATCGCACCGTTTTAGAGAGAGAAGTGGACGAGCTGACTTTTATATTCAAATTCTGCACATTAACACATGGTTTAAATTGTGATGGGAACGTTCTGAGTCACTATAGGGGCTCGTCTGCATACTTGGCTCAATCTAATTCTTGATCTTCCCCCCCACCCCTCCACTCTCTGATTTGCTCACCTTGATTATCTTTTTCTGATCTGTCCTCCTTGCTTACTGGTTTTGGTTCTCTGTGCCTTAAATATTGAGTCTGTTCTGGTCTGGCTATGGTCTGAAGAAGTGGGTCTGTCCCACGAAAGCTCACCTAATAAACTCTTTTGCTAGTCTTCAAAGTGCTACTTGACTGCTTTTTGTTTTGATAGTGTATAGACTAGCACGGCTTACTCTCTGTTACCATTTGTCCACAGTGACACTTTTCCACTGATGGTAGAATGGTCTGAGGCGACGGTGGAACATATGTTGTCGCTGGCAGTGAATGATGGTTGTGATCTTGCAGTCCTCAACATAGCAGTCAAACTTGCTGCCTGGCTGCCTGTGATGCAGAACTACAGCCTTGCTGGGAACGTTGCCTAGGTGGCCTTTGTTATTGTTGGTGGTGGTGATGTCCTTGATCATAGCTTTGCTGGTATTCTGGGTGCTGAGGTTGATAGGTATAACGTCGCTGGTATGAGTAGAATCTCTTCCTTCTGTAAGGAGCAGTGTACATGCCCAGCGTTCTGAGAGTAGTTCTCGAGTCCTTGCTGGAGTGGAGGACCGAGTCTGTGGATTCAGCAAACAGCTTCGCCATATCAAAGGGAAGGTCTTCGACTTTTGTTTGCAGATCTTTAGGGATGCCAGATGTCTGGAGCCACAACACTCGCCACATCACCACTGCGGTGGCCATAGAGCATGCTGCTGTGTCCGCCACATCTAATGCAATTTGGACTGCTGTATGCGAAACCGCATACCCTTCTTGAACTATTGCCTTCAGAATAGGCTTCTTATCATCTGGAAGAAAGTCCATGAGTGAAGTAAGTCTTGTATAGTTGTCGAAATTATCGTTGGATAGATGTGCAGCATAGTTGGCCATGCGTAACAGTAGAGTGGAGGATGAATATATCTTCCTCCTGAATAAGTCCAGTTTCTTTGCGTCATTGTCAGAGCCCATGGATTTGTATTGCGGAGTCTTCGATCTCTGTTGAAAAGACTCTACCACAAGGGAGTTCGGTTGGCGGTGGTTAAATGAAAACTCCATTCCCCTCGATGGGACAAAGTACTTTTTGTCCTCCCGTTTATTAGTAGGCGGGATAGAGGCTGGGGTCTGCCAGATGTTTATGGCAGCCTCCATGATGGCCTCATCTAGAGGGGGATGACAATCTTTGATGACGTGGGAGGTCTCAGATTCTTGAGGAGCTTATGCTGCTTCTCCTGTACCTCTGCCACCTGTATGTCCTGGGACTGTGCCACCCTTTTGAAGAGTTCCTGAAATTGTTTAAGATCATCTGGGGGAAACATACCTCCTGGGATGACCGCCTCATCTGGAGAGTACGAAGAGGCATCAGTCTGATATGCCTCTATCTGTTCCTCGGACACATCCCGTGCCCGTTCCCCTAAAGATTCCAGGGGAAGGTCAATAATTGACTCTGGACCCACCCTCGGTGGGGAGACATGCCCCTCCCCCGTAGGAGGGGGTGAAAACTGTCTATATGACCAACATTGGGTTGGGGATCTATCCCTCAACCTTGAGTAGCCATGATGCCAATAGTCTTCGCGATGATATGGACGACTGTAATAGCAAGGACATGGACCTGGTGATGAGGATCTAGAATGTGAGTGTTGTTTGTATCTGGAATGATGACAGGAGTGTGATCTCCTGGATGATGTGGACATAGGTGGAGAGGCTCTGTAGGGATATCTACGCAGCTCATATGAGGCAACAGGTGAAGGATGCCTAAGCCAGGGAGAAGGTGGCCATAGAAGTGGAGATGGTGGTCTCAGAAAGGGTGAAGGAGGTGTTAACGGCCATTCCAGCATGCACGTTTCAGGAGGTGAACTGAGAAAGAGAGGCGCGATGAGAAGATCTGGCAATGGACTTCGTTGCTGAGTCTTAGACCTTGCCTTTCCTGGTTCATGAAACTGCTTAGTCGGTGCCGATGCAGGTGTCATGTCTGGTGCCTTAGATCTCGGTGCAGGTATCAGTGCTGACGGTGCCGCGTCCGGTGCCTCTGCCTGTGGTTCCTCACGCACAGCGGTCTCCGGCACTGTCAGGCCTCGTGCCAGCATGCCCAATTCCAATGCTTTCGGTGCCAGGAATCTCAGTGCCACTGTCTCCGGTGCCTGTCATTTTGGCATCTGCGGGATCTTTGGTGCTGCCTCTTTAACAGTTTGAGCCCCAGGCACTGTCTTGTGTTATCCGGTTTTCGCACTGCCCTTAGCGAGCACTTCCTGGTTCTGTGCCTCCCTCGTCCTGCTCATAGGTAGTACCAGTAAGGATCAAGTAGGGGATATTTTTGTCCTTTTATGAGCCAAGGAGGTCAAAGAGCTTGCCTTCTGGTTGTGTGGCCCCAAGGGCCCTTCCACCTGGGGTATCTCAGACGGCTCAGGCTGAAGAGCCTTGTCAAATAAAATCATTTTCAATCTCATTTCCCTATCCTTCCTTGCTCTAGCCATCAGTTTAGAGCAGTGAGGACATTTCTGCAGCACCTGGGTCTCACCCAGACAACGAATGCATTTGCTATGGCCATCGGAAGCAGGCATAGCTTCACCGCACGACTTGCATTTTTTAATCCCTCCAGAGACATCTTCTTGTTAAAAGTACTTAACAACATGTAACTTTAACAAGGGTACTTAACAGCTACTAAACAACAGAAAAGATTCAACCACAGTCTATTGTAGAGATAAGCAGGCCGCAAAAGCGGCTGCTCTTCCCTCTCTCTAGTCCTCCTCTCCTCCTTTTCTTTCTTTTTGTAAACTATATACAGGAACAATTTTTAAGAACAGTTTCTAAGAGAACGGTTTTAAACAAAAGGGAACTAACAATAGTAACAAATAACGTTTTATCTTTCTGAGGCATTGGAGCTGAAGCGAAGTCCATCTGCAGCCACTGGCGGTTGAGAGGAACTGGTGTGGCCCAGATTGCACACGTGACCAAAAGTGTGCAAAGGACTGGCGTGCTTCAGCACATGCACGATCCGACGAGGTACGGCTTGGAAATTTCTGATCTGCGGTGCCAGGGCGAGCCCAACACCTACTGTGAAGCACCCCCGGGGACCACTCGAAGAAGAAATGATTTTTCGGAGCATGTAACATTATATAGGACAGCGTGCGTTCAAAATCCCACTGAGTAACCGTGCTGTCTACTGCCCGACCGCAGTTTGGAGGCTCCATTGCTGCAAAACCATTCAGTAAGTCTGCCACATTATCCAATATCACATACCTGTGCAGCAGGAGGTGACAAAGGGCCCCACAAACTAGCACGAAAATTGTCTCTCCAGTGGATTTCCTGACTCCCAAATGATTCCCGATAGCCAATAACAATCTGATATTAATATTTTCCAGAGTGCAATCACCATTTGCTTCTCATCTGTCAGAGCTGCTCTCATTTTGGTGTCCCTGCACTGGAAAGCTGGGGCAAACTGGCACACAGATCAACAAATGTTACCTTGAGCATCCGAAAGCTCTGAGGCCACTTCTTGTCAACCCAAACCTACATTACAATGTGATCTCACCAGTCAGTGTTTGTTTTTCCAGCCCAGAACCTGTGTGCCACCAACTCCAGATACTCTATGAACATCACCAACA
Organism: Carettochelys insculpta; assembly: GCF_033958435.1. Lineage (NCBI taxonomy): Eukaryota > Metazoa > Chordata > Testudines > Carettochelyidae > Carettochelys > Carettochelys insculpta. The sequence continues at coordinate 302,705,749 of NC_134137.1, read as the reverse complement.
ACCTTGAGTTGCTTCTATCTCCCACACCAATCTAGCCTGTAAAGAACTGTCATGTCGCCACATCTCGTCTTGTGGTTCTGCAAATACTACAGGGCCAGGTTCATGGAAACAACGCTCATGGCAGTAGTGCAGAGCTGCACAACCTCCATGCTTCTATTACAGATGGTGGATAGCCAGGAGGGACAAGTGGGTTTGTGAGACATTGATAAGATGATGCAAAATATTACGGGCTACAGATGAAATTCTGGGATGGAGAACTCTGTATTAAGGAAAGATGCTCATGTTTCCAGGCACCACTGAATGACCGATTTCAGTCCCGCCAGGCATGGCAAGTGTAAAATCAACAGACCCTTCATCAGCAGGTGTGATCAAACTTGGGACCTCTGGAGATTTGTGTACGAGCATCTGCTGCAGGCGTGAACATTAAATGCCCACAGGCCAGACATGGTTCACCAGGGTTAACCCCTGGTGGGCCATGGGCACTTTACCTGCCAGTCTACAAGTATGGCAGCTTGCAGCCACTCACTGTTCTCAGCCAATAGGAACTGTGTGAAGTGGCTTGGACTGGGACACCCCTTTCCGCAGCTCCCATTGGCTGGGAATGGTGATCTGCAGCCAAAAGGAGCTTCAACAGCCATAGAATCATAGAATCATAGGGCTAGAAGGGACCTCAGGAGGTCATCTAGTCCAGCCCCCTGTTGCAAGCGGGATCAACCCCCACTAAGTTATCCCAGCCAGGACCTTGTCAAGCCGGGACTTAAAAACCTTGGGGGATGGAGCCATACTTGTGGACTGGTAGGTAAACAAAGCACCGACAGCATGCTGAGGCTAACCCGGATAAACTGCCTCTGTCTTATGGCCCACCCCCATCTACTGCAGGAACTAAAAACTACATCTGTATCAGGCTCATTAATCTCTAACGGGTCTTGGTGCTACTGGGGGGACAAAGCACCACACACAGGAGGTTTATGGGTTACATAAGAACTTACCAAAAGGTTTTGTGCTGGGCTATCTACCCATGATGCATTTTGCATCAATACAAGCACCCCTGGTGAGAATGTTCACTGCCAACAAAGAATGGTCACTGCCAACAAGAGCATATACACACACAAGCAATTAATAACTGCAGGAACTATATACCAAAAATACAGGTCAACATGAGTTTTGTAATGTAAATGTAGCCCTTAGTGTGTCAGCCTCATCTTTATATTGCATTGGAGGTATAACTGTGTGTCACAAATAATCTAAAGATTAGATTTAAGATTAAAGATTGTGTGTGTTGCATATTCTTTATTTAGGTTGGCCTGGCCACCACTTCAGGCATTTTTAACCTCTGCTGTCATGGATGAAAACGTACTGCCAAAAGCCGCGTCTACACGTGCCGGCTACTTCGAAGTACCCAGGCCAACTTCAAAATAGCGCCCGCCACGTCTACACGTGGTGAGCGCTATTTTGAAGTTGAAATCGACACAAGGCGGCGAGACGTTGAAGTCGCTATCCTCATGAGGCGATGGGAATAGCGCCCTACTTCGACGTTGAATGTTGAAGTAGAGCATGTGTAGCTGATCCACGTCCCGCAACATCGAAATAGCAGGGTCCGCCATGGCAGCCATCAGCTGAGGGGTTGAGAGATGCTCTCTCCAGCCCCTGCGGGGCTCTATGGTCAGTGTGTGCAGCAGCCCTTAGCCCAGGGCTTCTGGCTGCTGCTGCTGCAGCTGGGGAACCATGCTGCATGCACAGGGTCTGCAACCAGTTGTCGGCTTTGTGGATCTTGTGCTGTTTAGTGCAAGTGTGTCTGGGAGGGGCCCTTTAAGGGAGCGGCTTGCTGTTGAGTCCGCCCTGTGACCCTATCTGCAGCTGTTCCTGGCACCCTTATTTCGATGTGGGCCGCTTTGGTGTGTAGACGCTCCCCTGAAACGTCTACTTCGATGTAGTGCTGCCCAATGTCGACGTTGAACGTCGACGGCACCAGCCCTGGAGGACGTGTAGACGTTATTCATTCACGTGTAGACATATCTAAAGAGGCTTTCAAAACTCTCTACTGAAGAAAAAAGGCAATATTTTGAAAGGAATACACTTTATGTGGAATATTCAAAGATAGAGTCTGACCATTCCATTATGGATCGTACTTAAACAAAATTAATTATCCCCCACTGGATTTGCAATTGCAAGTACAAATCTGGTTATTCTGTGGTTCCTGCAAAAAATCTTCTCTGAACCATCCTACAGAAGGCCTGTTAGGACTGTATATATTGGGTTTAAAAATAAGATTTTAAGCAACATACTTGCACGAAGTTTCAACTGCTGATTTTAAAATATGCATTACTGTATAAGAAATTTACTTTTAAAGCTGGATTTAAGGACTGATTAATCTCTTATCGGTAGCTCTCTTTTCCACATACAGCCAACAGGCAGTGCATGCCGTGTCACTGAGATTAGAAAGTGGCTGAAGTCATTAAGCAGGCTTTTCTTAAAGTATATCCATTTCCTATTTAAAATATAAGACCCCTCTCTAATCTCATGCAGCACACAGCTAATATGCAACTAAAAGTATGTATTAGCAGATTTTTTGAGTGATTTAAATTTAGAATCTGGCACTAAATCTTTAGAAGTCAGACTGGCTACATTGAGATTGAAACTCTAGAAACCTATTTTCCTTTTAATGCCTGGAGGGAAGATGGATTTACATATATAAACTCTCCGAATCCTAACAGGAGTTACTCATTAAGTGTCAAGAGGAAGCCTGATCTATTAATAGCTAAATGCAGATGTACAGCCTTAAATGGTACTTTGACATGAGTTGGACACCAGTTCATTCTTACCCAGACATGGCTTTCCATTTCAAAGTGCCACATTAAATTGGTAAAATATTTTTTCTTTTAAGTTAGTTTGAATTTTTGTAGCAATTTTTTTAGAAACCTATATTTTAGAGAGCAAAGTTTACCAACAGTACAGCCACCTCATACCACTGAATTTTATGCAGAACTACTATCCCATTTTAGTCAAAGGAGAGATTGACCAATCAACACAATATGGATCATCAGACAAGACAGAGTACAAATAACAAGCTGTCTAGTAGCACCTTTGGCTATGTCTACAAGGCATTCTAAACTCAAAATAAGATATGCAATTTGCGTAATGCATATCTTATTTCGAGTTTATTTCAAAATAAGCTCTTTTGGCATTTGGTGCTGTCTAAATAGTGCTAAATGTCAAAATAATGCATTATTTTAAATCATTCCTTACTACTCCTGCAACAAGGAGTACGGGGATGTTAAAATACCATGTACGTTATTTCAAAAACTATTTTGAAGTAACAGTCACATTTCAAAGATACGAAGTAACTATTTTGGGATATCTTAGAAGACTTTTAGGGGTAAATACAGCACGGAAAACTGAGAGACAGGCTCGGCAGCTGGAAACAAACTTATGAGACCACAGGAAACTTGGCCAAACACATAATAAATGGTCATCCAGCTAACTAAAATCATGACGGATTACAGATGTTGCCAGATGAGAGAGTTCCAGATGAGAGACGTTCACCCTGTACTGTGCTTGTTATAATAAAATACAAATGTGTGTGGCACTGGAATAGATTCCTATGTCTCTGTGCTAATCATTTTCCACGAGTGACATCTAGTGGCAAAAAATATTAATTTAAAACAGCAAAAATAAAAACGTAAGGTGTGTGTTTGTTCTGGAAATACATTCTAACATGCTGTAACTGGGCTGTTTCAAATATGCATTTGTTGCATTTACCCTAATTACTTAGAATGTGTTTTCCCTGATATAGTCTTTTCTCAGAACTAAGCATCCCTGTAAGAAAGCATTATCAGGCCCATCAGTAGACCAAGAAGTACTTACGTGTCAGTAATGATCAGTGCTTTTTTTTTTTTGTGACAACACTTTTTGGTACTAAGTACCAGCACTTCGGCAGCCCCAGCCGTGGGTGGGGTGATGCTGAGCTGACTGAGTACCAGCTCCCCATTTTTGTTTTTTAAAACAAAAAAAAAAGCACTGGCAATGATGTAATTTATCTTCCAATAGATATAACAACAGAGAGGAAGCCGTGCTAGTCTATACACTATCAAAACAAAAAGCAGTCAAGTCGCACTTTAAAGACTAGCAAAATAGTCTTTTTAAATAGTCACGAAAGCTCACCTAATAAACTATTTTGCTAGTCTTTAAAGTGCGACTTGACTGCTTTTTGTTCCAAAAGATATGTTTTTATTCGCTAAGTAAATATTTCCTTGCTTGGCAAAGAACTCAATTCTGCAGACATACCCTGGCATCTGTAATATAACTCTTAGCAGAAGGATTCAATCCATAATTGCAAGCAATTGAAGGAAACAATGTGAACATTTGTCCAAGGTTCGACACAAATAAGCACAGTTTCATAGTATATATAAATCTCAGTTCACACATAGCTAGTAATTATCCCAAAAGAGATCACCATTAAATAGATACAAAGGCAAACACCATACTGTACAAATACATACTAGATAATTTAAAAATTTCTTACATGGCTATATTGGCATTAATTTTGTAGGAAATGTTTTAAATGTTTTGTCTTTAATGCAAAAAAATTAAAAAGTTTTATACCCTTTATTCATTTCTTTTTAAACACCTATTTACATTAATATTACAATTCTGCCTTACAATGCCTCTGGGGTCCCTACATGGAGAAAATTCTGCTTCAAATTAGTTCAATTTGCCGGAAAAAGAAATGAAAGATTGATCCCTACAGGATTTTCTAAAATTAAATATGAAATTTGTATCATGTGTTGTTTAACAATAAAAATGTTTCAAATAAACTGAAGACAGTAGGAAAGGGATTAAGAATCAACGGTAGTCTCAGGTTAACAAAACAATCAATTTTTAACACACTCATAAAATGTTTGGTAGCAAGCTCAGAACAGGAAGTACATAGGAATTCATTTTTATTATTCTTTCGTTAAACCCTGGATAATCTGATGTAGATTTGAAGAAAAGGTAAGTAACTCAGGCTACATCTACACTATGAGATAAAATCAATTTTAAGTCAGTTAGCCCGATTTTTCCAAGTGCCTCTTCTCACTGTAAATTCCATCAGCTCGTTTTACGGACCACTAAAATTGACATGATACCAAAATTCTAAAATCGTAGTAACCTGATGGATGTACCGTTTTATTCAAATTTAAAGTTCTGAATTAAGGGTAGTGAGGATGCAGCATGTCTTAAAATTAAATTCATTAGCCTCCACAGATGTCCCGTATGTGCCCCACAATGCACTACAGTTTTCTGCTCTGGCCTTTTACACCTCCACTGCTCTCAACTGCAGAGGAATAAGGCAACAGGAAGACCATTACAATTCAGCACCTCCAAGCTGTAGGGTCATGAGAGGGTAAAATATTGTCTCTTTTTAATTTGCTAGGAGCATAGCTGTGGGGTCTGTGCTTCTACATATACCGCGTTAGCTGCCTTTTTTCCTGCACTGCCTGGAGCCAGCCACTGTTCCCCGTACTATGTGTCAGCTAAGCTGTGGGTGGGGGTTGTGCTTGTCTGGTAGTATGAGAAACTTCTTTTCAGATGTTTACATGTTGTCCTGACCCCCACCTCCCTTCACTTCCCTCCCGTGGAGGCACCACACAGTCTGGGACATTCCCACGCCCTGCCACATCACGTGGATTGACCCCAAACCAATAAAAGGACATGCTGCGCAACGTGCCAGGAAGATTCCACGTGGTGAGGGTCATGATTTTGGGGGGCTGGTTTAGCAGGGAGTCTTTTAGCTGCCCGGGGACTTCTCCCTCGGCAGTAATGATTTTCAGTGGCTGGCTGTAGCCAGTAGTCTTTTAGCCGACCGGGGGACATCTCCCTCAGCAGTAATGGTTTTGGGGGGCTGGCTGGAACAGGGAGTTGTTTAGCCACCCCGAGCCATAAATGTTTCAAAGAAGGCAACGCATTAGCTATACAATTACCACAGTTGTTGAAATGAAGCTTGTAGCAGGGAATATTCTTGTCCTAAGGGTCTTCTTTTCCAGGTGCAAACCTGGCTGTAGTCTGGGATCTTTTAGCCTGATGAATCATTTGAGTTTCAGTGTAGCAACCATGTCTACTTCAAAATAAGGGTCTTCTTTGGTAGGAAGCCTAAATCCAGACAAAAGTTCCTGAAAGGGCCTCTGTGGGTGGTCACAATTTTCATGGTTGTCAACAGTGTATGGTTTTTTAGCTGCCCTGGGTCATTATGGATGATTCATTTGAGTTTCAGTGTAACAACCATGTCTACTTAAGTGTAAGAGTCTTCTTTCCCAGGTGGTCTAAATCCCGATTCAAGTTCCTGAAAGGGCCTCTGTAGGCGGTCACAGTTTTCGTGGCTGTCAAAAGTGTACTCTCCTTTAGCCACCCTCAGCCATTACTGATGATTCATTTCGCTTTCAGTGTAGCACCCATGTCTACTTAGAGTCCTCTTTCCCAGGAGGTGTAAATCAATATCCAATCCCAAAATAAAGCCTAGGCACGCTGTTTCGGTGTAGCACCCATGTTGACTTAAACATACTTAACATGGCAGGAGAAAGAGGGGAATTAAATGTGGGAAGATGGTGTCATACACCCACATCTACTTGAGGGGCCAGAATGCAATGGGGTTCAGTGAACTGTGGGATGGGTGCCCACAATACACTGCAGCAGCAATTGGTTTAAGCTCAATTTAAGATGCTTGTGTGTGGCTGCAGTAAGTCAATTTTGTGGGGAGCATGTGGGAAGGTGAAGACGATCAAATTCAACGGATAAAACCCAGTGGTAAGAAATCAATTTTAATAAAATCAATTTTATCTCGTAGTGTAGACACAGCCCAAGAGTACATCTATACTACCAGATAAATTTGGTTTTATTACATTTGATTTTATAACCCTGGGTTTTATAAATTCGATTTTGAGTAGCCTCTCTTCCCACAAAGTCTACACAAAGTTGAGTGAGTGCTGCCACACTAGAGTGGCCAAACATGGACTGCTCCAGCAGTGCATTGTGGGAACCTATCCCACAGTTCCCTCAGCCCTGCATTCTGTGCCCTCCCCCAGGCCGTGTTTTACTTCCACCCCTGACAGCGCTCACCCTGCTGCCTGGTTCCTGGGCCACTGCAGGTGGGGGGAGCTGGGAAACTGACCAGCGCTGCTGCACTTGGCTCACAGGAGCCGGGAGCTGGACGCAGCAGGAAGTCAGGTGGTGGGGAGCTGGGAGCCAGGTGCAGCAGCACCAGTCAGCATCTGAAGGCTAATGAATTCGATTAAAAAACATGGCACTTCTACACTAGCCTTCATTCAAACTGTTAACTTCAAACTTGATGCTACACCCACCCCCTTCCAACGATATTATGATATAGATATTAGTGCTCCCTAAATCGAGCTAATGGTATGTACAGCGAAGACAGCTGGCTTGCACCAAGTGACTAACTGCCTTTAAGTCAAATGTGTCTCACAGTGTAGACGTAGCCTCAGTCACGCAAGTACTTGGTGTTTATAAAAGCAACTTAAGGGTTTAATATGCTAATTCAAAATCATGGGGATAGACAGACCGACAGATAGACAGACATCAATGAGTAACACCAAATGCCCCTGCAGAAGTTTTCAGTCTGATGTTTTAATTCTGCATCTATTTATAGAAGCAAGAGGTGAAATCCCAGACTTCAATAGGACCTGGCTTTCTCCACATATGATTGATTTGTGGAGAACCATATATAGCATAATTTAATCTATTACCTAAATGGCAAAAATCTACTACTTATATTATTACACTCATAACTACATTTCCAACAAACAGAATGAGGCAGAAATTTATCATAACTACTTTTGCAATAGGGGTGGATTTTGAAACCTTCTAGCTCATAAATTTAATTAAGAGACTAAAAGTAGAGTATATATTAGACATAGGAAATACAGATTGTACCTCCCTCTTCTGGCACTCTCAGGACCCTAAGTAGTCCCAAATGAGGGAATATGCTGGATGAAAGGAAGTCAGGCCCCCAAGCTGTCTGGAAGGTTGAGCCACTCCTACAGGGCTTCCCTACTGGGCTGCTGAGTTCCCCTGGCCAAGCCAGGTTCCCTGCAGCAACAGTGGGGCTCTGTGCCCCAGTCAGCTCCCCACTGCAGGGCTCCCCTGTCCCTGGCTGGGGTCGCCACACTTGCGAAAGTGCTGATGGAGCTCTGAGCCATAGCTGGGCTCCCCACTGCCAAGGCTCCTGATGAGACTTCCAACTGGGGCTTGGCTCCCACCAGTGGAGCTCTCCAACCCCAGCTGGGCTCTGGTAGTGGGGCTCCCCAAACTGGCTCCCTGTTCTGGGGCTGCCCCTCGGGATCCCCAGAGCAGACTGCCAGGGGCTCCCTGCCACCACCAGGGCTCTGCTGCACCTGTACAGCTGGAGCTTTCTGGTCCAAGTATTCTCTGGTCCACCAACATCCCTGGTACTGCCAGTCGAGGGATGTTGCCAGACAAGAGAACTTGAACCTGTACCATAAAGCTACAGTTACAGATCCCTGACCTCTCCTCTTTAACCTCTAAGCTCAGATTTCCAACGTAATCATGTTCAACTTTATAATTAGCCCTTGTTACAGTGAAAACTTCTCAGGGCTGGGGGGAATTTTGCATCAGGGGTAGTGTAGGATCAGGCTCTTGAAGTTAATTTTTATTTCTATTAAAATGAAATGAAAATCAGTAGCTGTTCCTGGAGAGAGTACACACCTTACTTTCTCCTGCAAGTTCAGCTTGCAAGGATAAAACTGTCCCAGGACTACTGTGGGCAAAAATGGAATATATTAGGAGAACAGAAAAATATGTGTTTTTCTAACTGTAGTTCTAACAAGTTCGCTCTGTGCACTGTCTTTCCTGATATCAAAAAGAATGTTCTGGATAAATATATAAAAGAAAATTACAGAACCCAACAGAAACCTTCAAACTGTCATTTCTAACTTCAGAAACAAGACATAAAAACTAACCCACATAGAATTAAAATAAGGTTAAACCGCCTCTGTTACACACACAACATGACTGTGACTTCCATTCTGAGCTGCATATTTATATGATTTTAAACAGAGAATCACACGTCTGCAGAAGGAACAGTCAAAAGAGGAAAAGCTGTTGCTAAATGCTGAGAAAATTTTCCCAACTCTTAGACACACGTAGGAGTGAGCTGAAGCAATAATGAGCACAAATATATCTAGCATATATATCACTTATAGATACACTATCCCTATCTACTATACCTTTATCTCTCCTAGTAACAAGTTGCAATGCCATATTTATGCCACAAATTTCATTCAGCTGCCTTATTGGGCTTGCCTAAACTATCACCTTCCTTTGAAGGAAGGATGGTAATTAGGGTGTTGGGAGTTTACTAATGAAGTGCTGCGGTGCATAGGCAGTACTTTCTTAAGCAAATTCCCCCCGCGGCAACTCCGAAGTTTTAAACTTCGAAGTACCAGCACACGTCTAGCTGTGGCTCACCCGCCGGTACTTCAGTACTTCGGGCAACTTCAAAGTCTCATTACTCCTTGAGGAGTCCTTAAGAAGTAAAGGAACTTCAAAGTTGCCCTGGGACTTCAAAGTACCAGCAGGTGAGCCATGGCTAGACACGCGCCGGTACTTCAAGTTTAAAACTTCGGAGTTGCCGCAGGGGCAATTTGGTTAACGAAGTGCTGCCTATGCACATCAGCACTTCTTTAGTAAACTCCCAACACCCTAATTACCATTCTTCCTTTGAAGGAAGGCGATAGTGTAGACAAGCCCATTGTGTGGTAACTTCCAATATTTCATAATTGTGGGTGGTAATTTTCAAAGCCCAGAAGAAAGAGGGGCTCTCTTATACATTGTTCTTTTGAGTAACTCTAATCCATCAGCTGGTGGACAGTAATTGGTGAAGCTACATTAGTAATGACTCCTATATGTAGACATGAGCAAGCCGGGGTATGCATCAATTGACTATCTAAGAATGTAAGAAATACCATAGAGCCACAGTTACATGTCAGCACAGGAAGTGAATTTGAAAGGTAGTAAATTTCAAACTCATAAAAGTAATTTTAGTAATGCAAATCTAACCAACGGAACTCATTGACACAAAATATTGCTGATAGCAAAAGTTTAATTGGGTTCACACTGGGACTGGACATGTGTATGCATAACTAGTGTTAAAATCATAAGAATTAAAGAACTCTAAACTAATGGTTTTGCCTCAGAGAATAAGTCAATTTTTGACTAATGTGGTGGGGGAATGAAAATAATATAATAAGTTCTACTGTGAGTAGTTTTTTCCTATGGTTTCCTTCTGCAAAATTCCTTTTACTTTCCTTTGAAACAGCTGGCCTTGACCATTATCAGAGTCTTGGTATTAAGTTATAGGGACACTGCTGTGATCGAGGATGGAAATGTCTGTGTTCTTATTTGATACTTTTTATACTATCTCTAATCTAGTTACCGACCTCTCAGACAGAAGTATGTTATTTGCTATAGACCTGCATCATATTTTCATCTGTAGAGGTTAAGTGTTGCTACTGAGGCAACTGTCTTTTTTGGGGGGTGTGGGTGGGGGGCTTACAGATATCTTTGTGTAAAGCTCTTTAAAATTATAATCCAAAAGTTTGCTTCAGGATTTCACTGAAAAGGTTAGCATCATTCTGCATATGAGGCAGATTAATATCTTGTTTTAAACAAAGGCAAATGATGTGGACTGTAATCAGTGCCCAAATAACATGGCTGAAATTTAATGTGCACCTAGAGCCTGAGTCTCATGTACACTGCACAGGTCTACACAGCAAAACCCGAGCAAGGCTATTTTCCATCCAGTTGTTAGTATAGGTAACAGCAGTGAAGACAGTAAAGTGTAGGCTTCAGAATAGGTAATATAGGCGCACAGCAAACCCAGGGCATGACTTATTTGGCTAGTGGGCTTTGAACCCTGGACAGGGCTGTCCCTAGGTATACACAACATACGCAGCCGTGTGTGTTGTGTATGCAAGGGGCTGCTTTCAGCTGGCAGCAGGGCTGCCTTCTCTCCCCCACCCCACCACACACACTTGCTTCTCTCACCTTCAAGGGGGCAGAAAGGAGCCCAGACAGCCTAAATCTCAGCTGTTCTGCTTTGGCCCACCCGTCTCCTTAGTGGCTTCTACCACTTGCTGGTGCAAGTCAAAGTGGGGAGAGGAAGGCCTGGAGGTCATCCTGGAAGGTTCTGGTGGCCATGTGCTGTGGAAAGCTGGGCTCCCCACATGGCATGACTAACACCTCCTCCCTACACTCAGGGGGCCCCTGCCAGGCCTGGGGCAATGCTGATAGAGGGTGCAGCTCCCACTGACACACTGTGGACAGTCCATGACCATTGAGTGCCCCCTCCTCCTGAGGAGTCCTCTCAACCACCCTGACTCTACAGAACAACTGGAGAGTGAGGGGTTCCCTCCGTTCTGTACCCCCCCAATCCTGCTGGCACCCTTGGGAAGAGAGCCAGTTCCCCCCATCCCATCTACCCCCACCAATGCCCTGGTCTAGAGAGGGCTTTGGGCTGGGTCTAGCTTAGGGAGAGGGAATAAAATATAATTTTTTTCACATTTTTTTCAATTTAAAATGTTTTAAGTATTTTTAAAATTTGCCACAATTTCATACAAAAAATAATTCAAGCCCTGGTGATTCATAGCAGGGGCTCTGCCTATGGTGTAAGCAAGTGGGCAGTCTGGTGAGGAGTAACCTGGCCTTTGAGCAGGTTCTGTGCAGGAGTTGTGCCCCCTCCAGCCACTGGGGTCAGTGGTGCACCAGCTTGATAATCATAAATCCTACGGATGACTCTGGCCCGGACTGCGCTGGTGTTTCCCTTATATTACTTGTGCTAGATGGATTGAAGCTAACTCAGGCAAAACTAACCTGTGCAAAGCACTCGCTTGGATGGGCTAGGCAATACAGAGCTTTTGCTGTGCAGAAATACACCAAGGGCACACTACGCTACTTTGGCAGTACAGAGAGAGCTTTAAAGTAATAGAAGTGATATGTATTCAAGTTGTCTCCTTTCTGCTGCCATAAGCAACACTAATATTGGCATTAGAAAAGGTTCAGAAAAGGGCGACTAAGATGATTAGGGGCTTGGAAAGGGTCCCATATGGGGAGAGGCTAGAGAGACTGGGACTTTTCAGTTTGGAAAAAAGGCGATTGAGGGGCGATATGATAGAGGTATATAAAATCATGAATGGTGTGGAGAAAGTGAATATAGAAAAATGATTTACCTTTTCCCATAATACAAGAACTAGGGGACACCAAATGAAATTGATGGGTAGTAGGTTCAAAACTAATAAAAGGAAATTTTTCTTCACACAGCGCACAGTCAACCTGTGGAACTCCTTGCCCGAGGAGGCTGTGAAGGCCAGGACTCTATTAGGGTTTAAAAAAGAGCTTGATAAATTTTTGCAGGTTAGGTCCATAAATGGCTATTAGCCAGGGATAAAGTATGGTGCCCTAGCCTTCATAACAAGGGCAGGAGATAAATCACTTGATCATTGTCTTCTGTTCTCCTTCTCTGGGGCACCTGGCATTGGCCACCGTCGGCAGATGGGATGCTGGGCTCGATGGACCTTTGGTCTGACCCAGTATGGCCATTCTTATGTTCTTATGTTCTTAATACAAATGAGAATTAGGAGTGTGAAATTCAAATGAAGTCATCTTTGTTGTATCTGTTGGATATAAGTGGGGAAGATGAACCTATTTGGGCACCCATTGTGGTATGGATAGTTTCCCAGATTTTAAAAAATCCCTAGAAAACTGAATGACCACACCTTCCAGAAAGGTGAAATAATTTACAAATGTCAGCAGAGCAGGTCTGCTGACAGGGAGCAAAGGGGGCAGTTGCTCTAGGACCCGGCCTTTCAACAGGGCCCCTTTGAAGTGCCGGTAGCGCTGCTCCACATGGCTGTGAGAGGCCTATCACTGTGGCGCTGGTGGTGCTAAGGGTGGCTGCCCTTGGGCCTACCCCTTCTACCCTTAACCCCATCCCTTCTTTGGGCATGGAGCCAGGCCCCCTCCCACATGGCCTCAGGGCCCAAGGTGGCTGGCAGCCCCGTTGCTGCAGAGTAAAACATAGTCACAGCCTCCTGCTGCTAGATAACTTCAGAAACAATGGCGGGTTTATTTTCAAAGTAGAAACAGTGCTCCTGTGACAATGACCTTACTGCTCTTATACCAGAATGACTGATCTTGATGGAATGAGATTGCTTAATGGATGCTGTAGCCCTGCTGTCGCAGTTGGTCATTGTTGAGGGAGGCACGCAGTACAAGGGTTATTTTAAACAACTGTTCTATTTGGCTCCACAACAAGATGTACCACATATTCCATAAACCAGGCTTCACTTTAGCCATAAAAATCAGGGACTGTGTGCATTTTTGCTGTGATTTAAATGGCAATCACTACACGCACATAAAACATGAGATGTGCTCCTCATCTTCCTCTGAGTTTTGTGTCCCTGATTCAGTGTTAGAAATACATTAATGCAGACTACTGGCCAGATTTTCAGAGTTGCTGCTACATTCAGATCACATTGACTTCAGAACTTTGGAGGATCAGCACTGCTGGCAATCAGCCTATGTTGCCACAAGGTGGAGTTCTTTCTTTAAAATCCCAGTTCATCTCCAAGTGCAAGCAACCTTGTCACTACTGCAGAGCAGTTCAAATTACCGTACTAATTATCAAAACCAAAAGCAGTCAAGTAGCACTTTAAAGACTAGCAAAATGGTTTATTTGGTGAGCTTTCATGGGACAGACCCACTTCTTCAGACCATAGCCAGACCAGAACAGACTCAATATTTAAGGCACAGAGAACCAAAAACAGTAAGCAAGAAGGACAAATCAGAAAAAGATAATCAAGGTGAGCAATTCAGAGAGTGGAGGGGTGGATGTGAGTACTTTCACTGAAATCTAAATATAGAGAGTTTGGCCTTTTGTCTACTAATACAAATTGTAAAGAAGAATATTACTATGCACCTTTATTAGCTAGAGCCATAGTAACAATCCATAATTCATTAGTATTTGATTATTTAAGAAAAGAAAATCCATAAGCCACACCAGACTTATTTTAAAAGTATAATTAAAAAGTAGAACTTTTGTATTTAGTGTTTGTAATAAAAAAAATCCAGCTCTGTATTCAAATACATTAGTTGGGTCATATATACCTTCGGTTTTCTAACTTATTGTTTTACCCAAGTGTGTGGTATCTTCTCTGTGATATTAGCCTGAAACAATACTTGAATTCTGTTTGGAGTTTAATATTTCATGCTTTTGTTTGATTACTAATTCCAGGGTATCCACAATTCAATTTTTATGGTAAAATATTAATTACAAAACAATTATGGAATAATTAATAACCTTTTTATCTGTAAATTCAGTGTACCTGTTTCAGTGTCCCTTAGCATTTAATAAAAGGTCTACTTAAAAAACAGAATTAGTAAATTTGCACTTTTTGTAGAACTGGAAGCTCTCAAAATGCCTTAAAATGCACCTGTTTAGAGCCATTGTACATAAGGAAAACCTGAAGTATAGAGGGTAAGTCTCTTTTCCAAAATAACACAGCCATGTTTAAAAAAACAACTCCCAAACACTCAAAACAAACTCTCACACAAAGGTAGAGCAAAAAAGTTTGCCCAGGTGCAGTTCCAGCACAATCCATCATCAACATAATTGTTGTGGTACATCCTCTCTCCCTCTTTAGGGTGGGTCTCCCCATAAAAAATGCCTTAATGGGCCTTTCCTCTCTGTGCAGAAGTTCCTCACTTCTGAGCTGCTATTTTAAACAGCAGATTTCTCTAACTGCATCAAACTCTCAATCACCCAAAAAGGACTGTACAGCATGAGTAAAAGAAAAACATAGTATGCAACAACCCACCTCCAGACACTGCTTTCTAACTCTTGAAATGTCATGATATACAAATACAGCCCATCTAAAATAAAAATTAAATATCTGCCTCTGCCACACCCACAGTATGACAGTTTCACTCCTACCTTTTACAGTCACCATTTTCTTTAAAAAACAGATACACATGCTGTCAGAAAGAGGACACTAATCAATGCCTCATCCACTCCATCAGCAGAGGCAGTGGGAGGTAATACTCTTTCTGCTATGCTGTTGATTTGATGGCTTTGAAATTTACATTCATTTTCAGACTTTCCTTCCACATATGGACTATGGTGCATAATGGGATATTATATAATGTATCTTCACAAAACAAAAAAGCAGTCCTGTAACACTTTAAAGACTAACAAAATACTTTATCAGATGATAAGCTTTCATGGGGCAGACCCACTTCTTCAGATCTGGAGGTGGTGCTGAAAGTGAACTGGCACGACGAATATATAACAGAGAGATAGAAAAAAATGAAATGAAAACTCACAAATCAGCTAAATAGGACAGAATGGGTGGCAAAGGGTTGGGAGGAGGAGGAAGAAAATTACTAACTGAAAGTGTCTATTATGTTAAGTGACTTTCCTGAGATCACTATGCATATCAAAAATGGGGACACTGTCTTCATAACACATAAGGTAATTGCTATCTCTTTTAAGACCAAGTTGCAAAGTGTCGAATTTGAGAATAAATTCCAGTTCTGATGTCTCCCTTTGTAATCTGGTGTTAAAGTCTCTTTGTTTTAGGATGCAGATTCCAGCTCTTTAATGCTATGGCCTGATCCATTAAAATGCTCACTGAAAGGTTTATGTGTATTCAGACTCCTAATGTCTGATTTGTGTCCATTCTTCCTTTATAGAAGTGATTGTCCAGTCTGTCCAATATACATAGCAGAGGCACTTTGCTGGCATGTGATGGCATATATAACATTAGCGGAGGTACAGAAATATGACCCTCGATAGCATAAGCGATGTGGTTAAGTCCAGAGATGGTGTCTCCAGGGTAAGACACAGAGTGGTCACCCCTTCTGCTGCTCTGACCCTATGCAAGTAACCACAGAGTGTAACTGACAAATCTCAGAACACTGAGAGAGCTGTGATTTCTGTCACTGAAAAGCAAGAAAGTGTGTGTGGGGCAGACAGTTGATACACCTTAGTGAAGATTATTTTTCCCTTTTCAGCCAGTACCCTCTGTGTAACTTTTAAATGATAGCAGATATTGTTCTTAAAATGTGCACAAGCTTTACAAAATCAGGATAACAAAGATGTAGCTACAAAACATAAATACATATGAACCAAGAGAGAGTCTACCTAAGGCTTGTCAATTATTTGCTTCAAAAGATTGCCACAAATACTGTTTCCATGATGAAACCATTTTTGCTGTAACTCTGCACCAAAGCTGCAGACATACAACCTCAAGTGGGTGTCAGAGGTGTTTTCCCAAGCTAAAATAAAATATATTCATAGAAGAAAATTGAAACTATGATCATACTGAGTGAGCCTGTGATCCATGCTAAAAAGAAACAGCCTTCAATATGTAATGTTTTGGCTCTTAATACAAGTAATTCTTTGTATAGCTAATGTTGTGTGGATAGTATACTTTCCCATTTCTTGTTAAACATTTTATTCAATTTTGTGAAATATTTATTTAGCTTTACTGGGCACCAGTAGAAACCTTCAGGTGTTGTACAAAGAATTAAATACCAAATACAGTAAAATTCCTTTAATCCAGCCACTGATGGCCTGGAAATCCTGATGGTCTGGCATCCCCCAAGATACATATACCTTGAAATTCATGTAAATTGGGGGGCTTGGGTGGTGAGCTTTCGAAAGTACCCTTCTTCCTAATTTGTTTTCAACTGAACCCCATCTACATGGCTGTTTTGGCTTTCAAAATCAGCTCTTCCGGAATTGAGATCCCACGGGAGTATGGAAATGAGGCACAAGATATTTAAATCCATGCCTCATTTGCATTTCCAATCAGCTGTATTTGAATGCCCCTTCCAAAAGGGAGAGGCAATGTTGTCACAGCACCAGACTCCAAAGTCTTTGCTTCAAAGCAGCAGAGTCATGTAGTTATAATGGAGCTGTGGTGGTGTACAGAAAGGACTTCCACCTGGCATAGTCCACTGCAAGTCTTTTTCTTTCAGCAATCCTCTCTACCAGAGGATATGAACTTTTTAAATCCTTCAGAATTACACCTTCCTGTCTCATTCACTGTCAGGCTCAGGCTCTATTTCCTTTAACCTCAGTCCTATGAGCCTAGAGTAAAATTATATCTTCTCCTGTATGTTGGACTTGACCCCATCTCTGCTGTCATTCTGTTCTTAACTGATGAATGTGGACAACTTACCAGGATCATCCATGTATCTTCTGATTTTGTGACAACATAAAGAAAATTATAAGCATGCACTTGAACTTTTTGACACTAAAAACTGTTTAGTTTCCTCTTTTCAGCAGTTTTTACCAGTCATATCTTTCTTACATGTAGCTGTTATCAATAGTGTTAAAATCTCATATTTTAGCTGTCACACAAACATTCCACCACGCAAACAGAGGCTGAGCTAAAACAAAAAAGCAGTCCTGTAGCACTTCAAAGACTAACAAAATAATATATTAAGGGATGAGTTTTCGTGGGACAAACCCACTTCCTCAGATCTGGAAAACCCTGATAAATGATCACTGAGATGAAGCAAATTTAACAGAAAAATGGAAAAAAATGGCAATTCAGCTAGATGGGACAGAAGGAGTAGGCAAAATAGTTTCTGCAAGTGTTTATTAAGATCAGTGGGCTTCCTGGGATCATTATGAATATCAAAGGTGGGGAAACTGGTCTTGTAATGCATAACGTAATTGATATCTTTGTTGAGTCCCAGATAATAAGTATTGAACTTGAGAATGAACTCCAAAACACTTTGGGAGTAAGGGAACTTTGAAGTAATGCAGGTACTTCCACGTGCCCGTGGCTGCACTGCTTGCCACCACTTCGAAGTTAGCAACTTTGAAGTTCGTGCTGCGGGAATTATGCTAAAGAGTCCCATAGATTCTGTCTGTTGCCACTCTTACAGCATTAGCTGTGAATCAATATAATCTAATACTTGATCTTCTAAGACGAAATTTTCAATGCCATACCACCTACTTTGACCTCAATTGGCTCTCTAATCAGATAGTTTATTAAAGCATTAAATAATGTAAGTGAGAAAACATATCCTTGGTATACTCCTGAGTCTACTGAAAACCAGGTTATAATATAATCATTGACCCCGGTACATCTAACTAAACAGCAGTACAATTCCTCTAATAGTCAAGCTAATTCCTCAGGCACCCCATGCTGACATAGTAGTATCCACAATGCTACTGGTTCACTGAGTTAAAAGCAGCTGTAAACTTGATCATCAAGATTTACTGAACTAGCAGTCAAGAGTCTGTTAGAATGATCATAATCAATAATGGAATAGTACTGTGAAGTGCACTGAGGGAATCTCCAACAGAAATGACCAGAAATGATCATTGAAACTTTGAAGGTACAAAATGGACATCCATTCATGTGGCTTCTGCCTGCTAAGAACAAAAATGGAGAATGCTGCCACTCTTGAGGTGAGGAGGGATAGCTCTGTGGTTTGAGCATTGACCTACTAAACCCAGGGTTGTGAGCTCAATCCTAGGTTTGGCCATTTAGGGAATTGAGGCAAATAGATGCCTTAAATGGTGCCTGGTCCTGCCAAGAGAGCAGGGAACTGGACTAGATGACCTCCTGAGGTCCCTTCAAGTTGTAGGAGATGTACGTCTCCAATTATTTTTGAGGGGGAAAAAACAGCTAAGGAGAGTTGGCAGTTTTTCAAAGGGACATTATTAAGGGCCAAAAAGCAAGCTGTCCTGCTGTATAGAAAAGATAGAAAATATGACAGAAGACCACCTTGGCTTAACCAGGAGATCTTGCATGATCTCAAAGTAAAAAAGGAATCATATAAAAAATGGAAACAAGGACAAATGACAAAGGATGAATATAGGCAAACACCACAAGGATGCAGGAGCAAGATTAGAAGGGCTAAGGCACAAAATGAGCTCACACTTGCTACAGGCATAAAGGGAAACAAGAAGGCTTTTTATAAATATATTAGAAAGAAGAGGGAGACCAGGGACAGGGTAGGGCCATTGCTCAGTGAAGAGGGAGAAACAGTAACAGGGAACTTGGAAATGGCAGAGATGCTTAATGACTTCTTTGTTTCGGTCTCCACTGAGAAGTCTGATGAAGGAATGCCCAACACAGTGAATGCTAGTGGGAAAGGAGTAGGGTTAGAAGTTGAAATAAAAAAGAACATGTTAAAAATCACTTTGGAAAATTAGATGTCTGCAAGTCACCAAGGCCTGATGAAATGCATCCTAGAATACTCAAGGAGCTGATAGAGAAGGTATCTGAGCCTTTATCTATCATCTTTGGAACATCATGGGAGACAGGAGAGATTCCAGAAGACTGGAAAAGGGCAAATATAGTGCCCATCTATAAAAAGGGGAATAAGAATAACCCAGGAAACTACAGGCCAGTCAGCTTAACTTCAGTGCCAGGAAAGATAATGGATCAGGTAATTAAAGAAATCATCTGTAAGCACTTGGAAGGTGGTAAGGTAATAGGAAACAGCCAGCATGGATTTGTGAAGAACAAATCATGTCAAACCAATCTGACAGATTTCTTTGATAGGATAACAAGCCTTGTGGATATGGGAGAAGCGGTAGATGTTGTCTAGATAGCCTCTCGAGGTCCCTTCCAGTCCTAGTGTTCTATGATTCTATGATTCTGAGAACAGGACAAGAAGTGATAGGTTTAAATTTCAGCAAAATGATGGGCTATAAAATGACTGTTACCTCTCAAAAATAGATCTTAGGCCGTGTCTACACACCTCATCCCTTTTGGAAGGGGTATGTAAATCCAGAGGATCAAAACTGCAGATGAGGTGGGGATTTAAATACCCTGTGTCTTATTTGCATATTCCAATGAGAGGCAGCCTTCAAAGAGGGGTAATTTCAAAAGTGAAAGTGCTGTGTGAACGCTGGCACTTCGAAAGGAAACCTTGACTTTAAAATTCCCTTATTTCCAATTCGTTTTGGGAATAATGGAATTTCAAAGTCAAGATTTCCTTTCCAAGTGCCAGCCTCCACAGGGCACTTTCATTTTCAAAATGACCCCACTTCAAAGGCCCCATCTTGCAGGAATATGCAATGAGACACAGGTATTTAAATCCCCACCTCATCTGCAATTTTGATCCCCTGGATTTACATACCCCCTCTGAAAGGGAGGGCGTGTGTAGACATGGCCTTAGAGTTGTGGATAGTTCTTTTCAAACATGTCTTCATTGTGGAGTGGCAGTCAAGCTAACAGAATGTATGGAACATTAGGAAAAGTATAGATAATCAGACAGTAAACATTGTAATGCCACTATATATTTTTATGATATGAAATATTCAAGGTGTGGGCTTACATTTCTGCTCACCCTATCTCAAAAAAGAATTGGGAAAATGTACGGAGACAAGCAACAAAAAATGATGAGGCATATGGAACAGCTCCCATATGAGGCGAGATTAGAGAGACTGGTATAATTCATCTCAGAAAAGAGACATTACGGTGGGGAGATGACAGAATATTAAATCGTGAATGGTGTTTAAAATTCCAACCGTCAACAAACTTTCTTGTTAATAAACAAATTTACTAGAAGTTTTGTGGGAAGCAAATACAATCAACAGAATTTAATACTCCAACAAGCATTGGCAGTAATTAATGTGTTAAAAATGCAGATGCCATGCAAAGCTGTGTTTGCCACAGAGATACTTTTTGGTGAGCATGTGGCATGTGCTAAAAAGACTGTTGGAAAACTGCAAGCAATAATAATCCATAACACCTTTAGAAAAGCACTTGTTTTCCATTTCTTCTATTGTTATAAAGTTACAAGGAGTTTGAAGAAAAATAGAACTTCTGTGAGGCGGATCATGTAATTTCCATTTAACTTAAAATAAGATATTTGGAAAGTAGAATGTAATGAATTTTTCAAAACTGGGGGATTTTAAAAAGTGCTGGTATTCAGCAAAGTATCAAATATGGATGAAGATGAAGTATTGGATCAGATGATGTCCAAAAGTACATCTCCCAAAATCAGATAACTACCCTCAAAACTGTGGCTTTTGAATTTCAACAATGTGACCGTGAAAGCCTTCTTTGATCTTCTTCTTACCACAAATTCTCCACTTTCAATGTGATTCACAGCTCTGCTCTGCTTATTAGCTCCTTTCCTTTCCAACCATTCATGAGTCATGACCTACACTCTGCCAGCACAGTAGATCTTCTTTCCTTTTCCCAGAATAAACTCTGGGCCTTTTTCAAGGACATCCACTGGCCTTCAAGACCAAATAATTTTATTCTTTGTTATTTGTTACTTATTAAATTTCTATTTAACGCATTTAACTTAAAACTTACCTTTCCTGTGCATTACAAGATTGTGTTATGTTAGCATTACCTTTAATACAATATTGCCATAATAGTAAACTAGTAGTAGTCATCCCCTCCACAAAAAAGAAAAAAAGAAAAATCCAAACTCCTTTTTTGCTATAACGGGTGTCTGAACATAACCTGTGATTACTTGGCCCCGAATGGTTTGCATGTAGTTGTAATTTATTGGATACTATCGCCTGACAGAATCAAATGGCCTACCACTATGGAGACAATATTTGTCAAGTTTTGTGTTTGCTAGAACATGAAATCTTCAGGGTAGAGAATATACCTTTTGAAAGAGGTTGACCTATTTGGGGGCACTAATGGACACAGTTAAAACCAAAACAATGACAGTGGGTATCTGCTTCTAGTGTTGTATCTTGTAGCCTGCAAATTTGCCGATATCTCCTTTATATCCATGGCACTTTTTTGCAATTGCAGACACCAATTTGTACATGGGCTGAGATATAACTTTATTTAGTGACAGCCATAATTTTCAATGTCTGCTTCATACTTATTGTAACAAACTTTAAAATTTCTCTTCAAAATTCATCATCTTCCATTTTAATAATGAATACACCAAACGTAATGCAAAAGTCACTGATTAAATTGTTATGAGCTTTTACAAGAAAATAATAAACTATGATGGTGTGCTGGCATAGATACTACATCAATTATCTTCAATACCCTAAAATAAATCTGCCCATTAACACATTTTCTAAAACATGAATGGAACAGTATGCTTCATATGTTTTATATATTTTTAGGAAGAGGCATTCCTAGACTTTGTATGCTGTATGCCATTTTATTCTATCGTTTTGTGAGAATAGTGCAGTGTACACTATGAAGTTATCTACTATGTTTGAACTCCACAGAGATCTGTCAACAGAAGTTACTGTCAGAAGAGATATTCCAGCAAAACTTGTGTCAATGGATCACATCCACACACAAAAGTGGATCAAAAGAGCAATCTGCTCTGTCAACAGAGTGGCCAGGCTGCCCGGCTGCTCTCTCAACAGAACGGCCAGCTGAAATCTCACCAAACAGGGTTGTCCAGGGAACTGGAAGCTCTGTCTGTTGACAGAGGGTCACCCGCAGCATCTACACAGCTTTTTTGTCAAGAGGAAACTGTCGACAAAGGCATTACCGTGAATGCAGAGAGGCACAATGCTGCCGGTGGAAGTGCTGAGTTTTGTCAACAGTCTGTTGACAATGCACATTTTGCGTGTAGACTCTCAGCAGATTTTTTTTGCAACAAAAGCCTGGTTTCATTGAAAAACCTCTCGTGTCTACGTAGCCTTTAAGTCTAGTCATGCATGTAGTGAGAATAAATTCATTTGCATATTCTCTATGAACACACTCAAATAATGGGATTGCAGTCTAGATGAGAACTCTGCAACAGTTTAACTATAGAAAGAAAATTGCAGACCAAATCCTCTGCTAATGTACAACTACAGAAAGCACTGTAGAAAGCAATGGACACATGTTGAATCTCACTCTCAGTTTTCAATATATGTATGTTTATTGGTAGGAGAGTTAAACAGTTGAAATGACAGTAAAAATTATTGCTTTTCAATGATCTTAAAACTGATTTATTAAATGTACTCAAGAAGAATATTATATTCAGTAAATAAAGCATTAGTTAAACCAAAGAATGCCCCCGTTGAATAAAGGGAAAGAAATGCAGTAGTAGAGAGGGGACATGTTGAAGAAGAGAAGCAACTTTTCAGGTTGTGCAGTCTTTTTCATCTAGACCTATTGTTATCTGGCACACATACCCCATGGCAAGGTGCTGACCTATTTGTGGGCAGGCACCATGCCATCCGAACAGATGGCAAAAATATAGGCAGCCAAGAGACCATGTCTGTACATCAAGCATGGGTGCTGATGGCATAATCCCCAGCTGAGAACACTGAAATAGTAGTTGTTTGGCACTAATGCTCCTGGCATTAAAAGGAATGTGCCACCATTAATGCAATGTTACCTACCTTTAAAAATTACTTTCATTACATATCTATGCATGGTTAGGTTATGGATATGTTGCAGTTCACAGAATCCTGTAAGAAGACTGAAATGAGTGTTGACTAGAGAGGGAGAAAGATAGAAGATTGCATGGTTGTATGACCACAGAAATGCCTAAATTCTAACCTGGCCCTGTATTTCATTCCATCAATGGCTCTGGGCAACTCACTTAACCATTATTGTCTCGGTTTCTCCCTCTTAAAATACTCTTCAGTGCTTGCTTACTTACTTCCAAGGAGTACTGTGAAGCACTAGATAGGTGTTTTTAAATCATTTGGAACATTAAAGCCGTGTCTACACGTGTAGCCGCGCCAACTTCGAAATAGCGCCTGCCATGTCTACACACGGCGAGCGCTATTTCGAAGTTGACATCAACGTAAGGCGGTGAGACGTTGAAGTCCCTATCTCCATCAGGGGATGGGAATAATGCCCTACTTCAACATTGAACGTCAAAGTAGGGCACGTGTAGCCGATCCACGTCCCGCAACATCAAAAGAGCGGGGTCTGCCATGGCGGCCATCAGCTGAGGGGTTGAGAGACGCTCTCTCCAGCCCCTGAGCTCTATGGTTGCCGTGTGCAGTGGCCCCTTAAAGCTCCCCGCCCCCTGCCTTCCTGTGCAGGAAGCTGAGAGCGCGTGCAGGCAGCAGCAGTAACACGCAGCTAGCCTGCACGCCTCCCTGCAGCCCCAAGACACCCCCCCACTGCGATGGCCACCTGCCAGCCCCCCAAGTGCCCCCAGGGCACCCCCCCCAAGGGGAGCCAGGGCTCCCAGCCTGGCAGCCAGCCCTGGAAGAGGCAGCGGGGCCCCTCCTGGACGGAGGCCGAGATCCGGGACCTGCTGGGGCTCTGGAGCAAGGAGCAGGTGCTCCAGGTAATGGGGAGCAAGAGGCGGAACGCGGATGTGTTTGCTCAGCTGGCTGAGGGCCTGGCCGCCTGGGGTCACCCTGCCTGCATTCCTGACCACGTCAGGAGTAAGGTTAAGGAGATGCAGCAGGGTTATGCCCAGGCCCGGGATGCAGCCAGCCGATCTGGGGCCGCCCCCACCACTTGCCCCTTTTACAGGGAGCTCAGGGACATCCTGGGCCCCCGGCACACCTCCTCCCCGCCGGCCACTCTTGACACCTTGGCCGACAAGCCCCAGCAGGCCCCAGAGGCGGAGTCTGCCCCGGAGGCAAGCCCCGCACCCCAGGGGCCCCCCCAGGATCCCACCCCTGGGATGCCGGAGGAGGAGGGGGAGTCCTCCTCCAGCGACGGGGGGCTCCAAATAATCCTGCCATCCCAGAGCTCCAGCAGGGCATCCGCCCAGAGGGTGTCCCCCGAATGTGGGAGCGGACCGTCAGGTATGTTCCCCCCTGGTGCACACCCCCGGCATTGAGGGGCAGGGACAACAGACATGACCAGGGCCCTCCACATGCCCAGATGACCATGGCCCCAAGGACAGCAGTGGCATGTCCCTCAGAAGAGTGCATCAGCCCCTGCCCCCCCAGCAGGACAGTGCCATGCCCCATCCCTGGGGATGGGGGGAGTGGAACCTAGGGTCCCCCGGGGGGGGTGGGACACCCATCAGCAGCAGCAGCATCTCCCAGGGACAGGGATGGGGAACCAGCAGCAGAGGGGTGGGGGACAAGGGCCACGGCTCGGGGGTCACACTAACGGCTGTCTCCACTCTTCTTCCCCCCTTGTGTTCCGCAGCTGCACCATCGGAGGGCCCAGAGAGCGCCGCTGAGGTGTCAGTGGTACCTGACAGCCCACCGGGGCCATCGCTGCAGGCTAGCCCCTTAGCGGAGCACCAAACAGCCCCAGGGCGGGGCCGACAGCGGACCCAGCACCACCAGAGGACGGCGACGGACCCCCAGCTGCTCACGACCCTCCGGCGGCAGCTGGAGGTGTCGGAGCGGTGCCTGGGGGTGGACGAGCGGCGCCTGCAATTGCAGGAGCGGGTGCTGGCCTGGCGCCAGGAGGCATGGGGGGCCTTTATGCACACTTTTGAGCGCATAGCGGATTACCTGGCCCCCCATGCCGCACCGCCCGCCGCTCTGCCCACCCTACCCACTCCACCCGCTACTCCACCCGCTGCTCCACCTGCCGTCCCACCACCGTCCGCCACCCCGGTGCCTTCCGCCGAGGGGGACCTGGTGCCTGCTGACACCCACCGGCCGTATCTGCCGGTTCGCCCGGCCCCCAGCCAGCCTCGGCCAGGGCTGAGGCCAAGGCGAGGGTTGCGCCCGCCAACCCCAGACACTGGACAGTAGGGGGTGTGGGGCCCAGGACATGCCCCCCCGCCTTTGTACATATCCCCATTATTTTGTATATAGTTTGTGTTAGACCCCTGTTCTTTTATGATACCTGCCCCCCCATGTAAATAGTTCCCCCCTTTGTTCCACTATTATATATTTGTATTAATCATAAGAGAATTCACTGTTTTGTGGTTTCAAAAACAACTGGTCTATTTTTATTTGCAAGAAAAGTGTGGGGGGGTGTGCTCTTGGGTGCTCTGTGGTGTGGGCGTGGGGGCAGGGAGTGTTGTGGAGGATGGGGGGGTGCAGTGGGGGGCCTGCCAGTGTTCACCCCACGGCCTGGTCGAAATGAGACTGCAGGGCCTCCCAGACCCGGATCCCCTTGGGGTCCACCTGGCGATGGGGGGGCAGCGGGTGGCTGCACGTCAGCCCTGCCAGCCTCCACAGCCCAGCCCTGAAAGAATGCCTCCCCCTTGCTGTCGACCAGGTTGTGGAGTGCACTGCATGCGCCCACAATCTGGGGGATGTTGGTGGGGCCTGCATCCAGGCGGGTGAGGAGACACTTCCAGCGCCCTTTGAGGCGGCCAAAAGTGCGCTCAACCACCTGGCGTGCATGGTTCAGGCATGTGTTGAAGCGCTCCTGGCTGGCTGTGAGATGGCCCGTGTAAGGGTGCATGAGCCAGGGCCGGAGGGGGTACGCCGCGTCTGTGACGACGCAGAGGGGCATGGTGGTGTCCCCCACAGGGATCTCCCACTGGGGGATGTAGGTCCCCGCCTCCAGCCGGCGGCACAGGCCCGAATTCCTGAATACCCGGGCGTCGTGGGTGCTGCCAGGCCAGCCAACATAAATGTCCAGGAAGCGGCCCCGGCTGTCCACCAAGGCCTGGAGGACCACCGAATGGTAGCCCTTCCTGTTCAGGAAGCGTCCTCCGCTGTGCTCCAGAGCTCGGATGGGGATATGGGTCCCATCCAGAGCCCCGAAGCAATTTGGGAAGCCCAGGGTGGCAAAGCCCTTGATGGCGGTATCCGGGTCCCCAAGCCACACAAGCCTGTGGAGGAGCAGGGCGTTGATGGCACGGATGACCTGCAGGGGAAGGACATGGGACAGCACCAGTGAGGGGTGTGCAGGTGTGTCTGGCCCTCCCCCCCCAGGGTTCCCTCCCCCCGCACGGCTGCCCTCCCCCCCCAGGGCTCTCCCCCCCCCAGGACTCTCCCCCCCCGTGGGTCCTCTTACCTCCATGAGGACAGCTCCGACAGTGGCCTTGCCCACTCCAAACTGCTGCCCCACGGATCGGTAGCTGTCTGGAGTGGCCTGCTTCCAGACAGCAATGCTGACCCGTTTCTCGACGTGGAGGGCACGCCGCATGAAGGTGTCCTGGTGCCTCAGTGCGGGGGTGAGCCACTGGCAGAGCTCCAGGAATGTCTGCCGGCTCACGTGAAAGTTCTGGAGCCAGCGGTCGTTGTCCCACTCGCCGAGCCCCAGCCACTCCCACCCGTCGGTGCTTGTGGGGTAGCTCCACAGCCGGCGGCGTGTGTGGCGGGGGTGGGGGGGCGAAGAACAGCAGGGTCTGGGGCTGCTTCCTCCTCCCCTGGGGGCAGCTCCTCTTCTTCTGTGACGAGAAGGTGATCAGCTGCCTCCTGCATGGCATTGAGCAGGGCGAGCACTGCTCCTGCAGGGGCGGCTGTGTGGACCTCTGGCTGCTGCTGCTGTTGCTGCTGCTGCTGCTACTGCTGCTGGGGGTCCATACTGCTTCGCCGAGGTGTGTGTGCCTATGGCTCTGCAGACCGCGTGCTGTGCAGGCTGAGTGTGTCTGGGAAGGGCCCTTTAAGGGAGCGGCTAGCTGTTGCCCCGGAAGTGCTAGTCCACCCTGTGACCCTGTCTGCAGCTGTTCCTGGCACCCTTATTTCGATGTGGGCTGCTTTGGCGTGTAGACGCTCCCCTGCAGCACCTACTTCGATGTGGTGCTGCCCAACGTCGACGTTGAACATTGACGGCACCAGCCCTGGAGGACGTGTAGATGCTGTTCATCGAAATAGCTTATTTCGATGTAGCATTCACGTGTAGACGTAGCTTAAGTGATCAATATTATTATTCTCTAACACAATTTAACCTCTTTGGGTCTATATAATAAGTAAAAATCACCCTTTGTAGTCCTGAAGAATTTCACTTGAATATACCAACATACTCCTGGACTTAAAAATGAAGGGAATTTCGTGATTTTTCTTTTCAATTAAAATAAAAAATCTGCAAGCAGAAGCACTCAGTTTCAAAATCTTCCACTTTGTTACAATACAGTGCATTTCACTGACTTTCAACGTAATCAGCATGCAAAATATAGATGAGAGGGTTTAATGGATGATTTCAGGAGAAATGCCAAGATGACTAATAGTCACTATGTTTATACTACTCTCTGCTAAAACTGGTTCAGGAAAAATGTAAATAGAAAAGACATATGCCATGTACACAATTTTTACAAATCAGAGAAATATTAAGATAGGGAAAAACTTAATAAGTATTGTAATGTGATAGTTATTAGGGGTATTTAATATTTGTCCTAAATATTCATGCCAATGTTGAATCATTTTTAATTTCTCAACTACTTTTTCCACTGATATAAATTATATGCTTTTTATCTCAGAATTTAAAGCTAAAAATTTTAACGTGGATGCATATAACTAGGCAATTAAGTCTATATGTAGTCACATTGGCTTGAATGGGACTACTCATGGAGTACAGTTCACTAGAAGAGTATAAGAAACTGGTGCCACAACTAGAGATAAACTAATTCTTTACATACAAGGATGTTATCCAAATCAGTTCCAGACTGCGCCAATATTTCATTTTAAAAGGTTTTAAATTGTTTTAGGACATGAGCAGATGTACACTCCTTTCTCCAGACATAGTATAAACCAGTGGTGTCCAAGAAAAATTTAAAGGATTGCCACAGCTGGCCCCCCCCACTCTCCCCCAAGCCAGGCACCTCCCCAGCCTGGCACCCCGTCCGAGCTCCATTCAGGCATCACCAGCTCCCCCGCCTTAAAGATCACTCACTGGAGCCGCCCCAGGCTGAACTCATACCATGCAAGCTGCCCCACGGCCAGAGCCTACCGGGGCTAGAGAAGCCGCCACCACCGCTGCCACCATGCAGTTGTCCACCATGTAGTGGGGCACATGTGTGGAGCAGCCAGAGGGGCACGCACATGTGCAGCTCTCCTGAGCCGCTGTGACGCATTTCGCCACACTCCGCGGCCCGGTTCACCATAGGTGGCTAACAGGGAGAACACTGGACACCACAGGTATAAACTACAAGCATTCTAGGTAAATACTGCAATATCCACTTACATGAAAGTCCTTTAGTAAAACAGTGTGTTGAGATACAATGCTAATTTTAATTTCATGTTAAGCACACAAATGTCCTTTAAAAATCACTTGTGACCTAACCAGAAATGGTCACTACATTTAGTAAAGCTTAACTAATTTAATTCATTTACTCTGCATTGCACAGAAGCAGTGATGAGAATAAAAAAAATTTCAATCATTGTGCAACTTGGTTCCCCTTTCAATTAAGTGAATACAACTGTAATACAGGGGGGAAAGTCCTGTACAGCGAATTGGATGAGAGGTGTTAATAATCCACTTCACAGAAGTTAGAAGGTGGCAAAGGAGCAATGAATGTTTATGCTTATTAAAATGTCAAAAAATCTTAGCCAGTTACATGGACTGTTCCCCAGCAATAGAAATACCCATTGTTTCATTTGCACCACCCCTGCCACTGACTATAATGGAAGTTCCACACACATTCAGAAATCTCTATATGGCCATTGATATGCAATTTAAAAGTGCATAAAGATATATTACTAGCTTCTTAGGAATTCAGTATAAGTAGCTTAAGCAAGGGCAAGCACAAATGCAGTTCCTATTTCTCCTAACAACAAGGTTTCCTCTCTTAAAGCTCATGCCATTCTGAAGAGGTCAGTCTGCAGAAGGCAGAACAGTTGCTCTCCCTCACCCTGTAACAGTCAGTGGCCTCCTCTTCAGGCATACAGCAGAACATACATTTCCAATATTTGACAGGTTGCTCTGGTTGTCCCTATGTTAGGGCAAGTCTACACTTACTGGGGGATAGGTGATCCTTCTGTGGTCAATATAGTGGGTTCAGTAAAGAAGGAGACCAGAAAAAGGAGCTCAAGGTAAGTCATTGGGAGAATTTCTTCTGCTGAGCACCCCCCATAGCGGAGACCCTGTGGTACTTCAAGCTAAGATACATCAGCTCCAGCTATGATATTCTATTACTGAAGAGCTCAATTAATTATGATTTTTTAAATCAGTTGACAGCCCTAATTATTATTCACATAGCTGCAGCTGCTTAAATTAGGTCCACATTTCCCCATCTTGTAGTCTTGCCCGAATACACAATACCTTCTGCTTCTCCTTGGGAGCTGTAAACTGTCCTCCAACTTGGACCTGCATTCTACAGACAGTGTCTTATTTTCCATTTATAAAAGTGCACACATCAAAACTTAGGATTGCGAGTGTTATTGAATTTCACTGTTTGTGGGATGTTCATTCTCCTTGGGTTAATAATTAGGACTATCAACTGATTTATCAACTGCAGCAGGTTGCTCGGCGGTGTGCCAACGATTACTAGCTCCAACTCTGCTCCAAGATTCAGCAGGCCGCGGACGCTGGTAACATGCGAGGGGTGTACGATGGGATCAAGCAGGCCATTGGTCCATCACAAAGAAAGACTGCCCCACTTAAGTCGGCCACAGGTGAGGTCTTGAAGGACGGAACCAAGCAGATGGAATGCTGGGTGGAACACTACTCACAGTTGTACGCCACAGAGACCGTAGTTACAGAGAGAGCCCTGAATGCCATCGAGCCTCTGCCTACCATGACTGAACTCAATGCTGAGCCCACCTTGGAGGAACTCAGCGACGCGCTAAAAGCACTGTCTTCTGGAAAAGCCCCAGGGGAAGACGGTATTCCCTCAGAAATCCTCAAATGTGCCAATGGTACCCTAGTTTCAGAGCTGCATGGAATACTTTGCCAATGCTGGAAAGAAGGCAGCGTACTGCAAGATATGAGGGATACTAACATTGTTACTGTCTACAAGAACAAGGGTGACAAAAGTGATTGTAACAACTATCGTGGCATCTCCTTTCTCATTACCATGGGGAAGCTATTTGCACGTGTTGTTCTGAAGAGGCTCAACGTTCTTGCGGAGAGAGTCTACCCTGAGTCTCAGTGTGGGTTCAGAGTTGAACAGTCCACCACAGACATGGTTTTCTGTTAGGCAACTACAAGAAAAGTGCAGGGAGCAGAACAAACCTCTGTATATTGCCTTCATTGACCTGACCAAGGCATTTGACCTCGTCAGCAGAAAAGGTCTGTTGGCGATTCTGGCTAAGATCAGCTGTCCCCCAACTCTGCTCAGCATTATTAGGGCCTTCCATAAAGGCATGAAGGGGACCGTTGTATACAACGGATCCACATCTGAACCCTTTGAGATTCTCAGCGGAGTGAAGCAGGGGTGTGTGCTGGCTCCAACACTGTTCGGCATCTTCTTTGCAGTTTTGCTCAAATATGCCTTCGGAACTGCTACAGAGGGCATCTCTCTCCACACGAGAACGGACGGCAACCTCTTCAAACTGTCAAAGCTTAGAGCGAAGACCAGGGTGCTTACGAAGTGTCTAAGGGAGTTCCTTTTTGCTGATGATGCAGCTATTGCTTCTCTCACTCAGCAGGAACTGCAGTCACTCATAACTCACTTTGCGGATGCATGTATGGAATTTGGCCTCACAATCAGCTTAAAGAAGACCCAGGTGATGGGCCAAAATGTGAGTAACGAGCCATCTATCAACGTGTCTAGACTACGAACTGGAAGTCATCCACGAGCTCGTGTACCTAGGCTCAACGATCTCGGACAACTTGTCACTTGATAGCGAGATCAACAAGCGCATTGGAAAAGCCACCACAACGTTCTCCAGGCTGACGAAGAGAGTATGGGCTAACAATAAGCTCACCGTACACACCAAGGTGCAGGTCTACACAGCCTGTGTTCTGAGCACACTGCTGTACACCAGTGAAATATGGACTCTGAGCTCAAAACAAGAGCAGTGGCTCAACACATTCCACACGCGCTGCCTTAGGCGCATACTCGGTATCTCATGGCAGGACAAGGTCCCCAATAGCACAGTGCTTGAGAGGGCAGGCACCGCCTCCATGTTCACCCTTCTCAAACAGATGCATATGCGCTGGCTGGGCCATGTCTCACACATGACAGATGGCCAAATACCGAAGGACCTCCTCTTCAGCGAACTGGCGTCTGGAAAGAGGCTGAAAGGGTGACCTAAATTGCACTACAAGGACACGTGCAAGTTCTCTCTATCAGTGTGAACACCGGGCATTCGCTCGCCTCAGACAGGCATGCCTGGAAACAGGGAGTGAAGGACGCTCTTGTTATGTATGAAACTACCTTGGTGAAGGAAGCGGAAGACAGGAGAGCCCTCAGAAAGATCCGTGCCCGTGATACCAGAGCGACATCTGCTTACTGCTGCTCACAGTGCGGAAAAGACTGCCACTCCCGGATTGGATTGCACAGCCACAGAAGACGCTGCTCGAATCAGTCCAACTGGGGCGCAACATGATCCCTCAGGATCGAAGGATGCCTACTACAACTGATTTTTAAAAATCACAATTAATTGTGCTATTCAGTAATAGAATAATAATAATGAAGTTTAAGAAGTCTGTATTTTGAAGTAACCTAACTGATATGTAATGCAGAATTTTCAAGAGTCCCTCTAGCAATCAAAGGAGAAATAAGAGTAAACAAAGTTATCTAAGCCTTTTTTCTAGATAAGAATCATATTATTTCATAATTTGGAATTTATATTTTAGTAACATTGACTTGTTCTGGACTAACACCTACCAATTTAATTAGTAATTGAACGTATAAGCAGGCTTCAACCCATTTTTTATTTAGAAAAGTATAATTGGTTTTGCAAAAAGGTCATTATAAACTGTTCACATTAAATTATGTACGCTGTCATTATAGTAAGAATGCCCGTATAAATTTGTCTATACACAGAACTAGATTCTATAAGGCTGTAATTGATCGTGTGTCAGTAGAAGTCAATTTCCATTTCTGTTCAGAGGGAAATGGGTATCTAACTCCCACTGGGAAGCTGGATGACAGGGAGAAGGGTTATTATTTAGAATCCTTCTAGTTCATTAAAAACATAAAACATTCTCTGTTCCTTAAATAAACATTCAAATGAACATTTTAGAGAAATGTAATTTCTTAAATCAAGCCATAGTCTTGAATAATGCAAAAACTTATTATCAAGCAGTATTACAAGCCTAGTAAGGAGCCTATGCTTTACTACATCCAATAGACATATCATTTGACTTCCATCCTATGAAAACAAGCCTCTCTTAGGGAGCCTAAAGCTTAAAAATATGCAATTCATAGTTTTGAAAACAATTTAAAAACCTGGTTAAAATCTGTAGCTCAAATCTTTGGCTTTGGCCAAGGAGCACATGAAGGTCTACTAACATGCCTGCAGAACATAGGTTTGCAATGGTGGGCCTTAGACCACATCCCCACATCCTGGAACTGATGTGTGCTATCTTGGTTTCCTGTTCTTCTAAAGAACTGCTCTGACTTGTATCAGCTGCCATCATCCCAAGGGATGGTGACAGTAATTAAGTATCACCACAGAGAGGCACAGGAACCCTTAAACAAATGCTATGAAGCACCGAGAATCTCTTATGCTGGATGGATCTTCCACTGATCAACTACAGAAGTTTTGGGACTGCTTCCCATGATTACAATGATATAAAGTGCAAAAAGTCTGGCCTGTGAGTCAGATCATTTATACTTAAGTCACCCTTTTCCCAAAAGTATGCACATGTGGTCTAGCTAACAAATGTGTCTGTGTATGCAGCTGACCTGGAATCAGTACAGTAAATGCATAAAATAATGGGCAGATAAAATTCTAAATTTATGGAAGCTTCTCCAAAACTCTAGAGATTAATGACCATTAGTGTTTCCTGTGTTAGTCAATAAACATGGATATTAATTTAGTGCATACTTGATTTTCATGTATATCTGCTCACACATTTACACTCCATCCATGTGCTGCATTCTATGAGAACTTTAACTGTCTTTTTTTAACTAAGATCCTTCTTCCACCAGAAGCTAGCATATGTTAATGTTTTAAAAACTGCATTCCTTGTTACTTAAGGTTTTATCAAACACATTTTGTAATAGTGAATTTACATCTTTGGAGAAGTGACACTTCTGAAGACAGGAAAGAGACATCTGAACTATGGCTGTAATAAAATTAGGATTAGGGAGGAGATTAAACCAGGTCTCTACAGGAATTCTGCTTCTTGAAGACTTAAAGAGGCAACACACGAAGTTTAAAAAAAACTCTCCTTAAATAAAAATCAACTGCTTTTACCAGATGGATTTAGAACAGGATAATACAAGTATGAAGGAGGAAATTTTAATATGTGAGTTAAGCCACTTTCATTAAATAGTCTGCCTCTAGAAAATTCCATCATGGTTTGGGAGATAGCATGAGTATTGGGAGTAATGATTTATCACTGGTTCATGCTGACTGTATAGAAAGTTGCCAAGAATAGTAATGGATATGTTCTAAGGGATTCTGAAATGGCCTTTTGTAAGGAAACAGAGATGCAGACTTTGTTCTAGTATGCAAAATGGAAAGTTTCCTTGGTTTTTGCATTGAAAAGAAGATATACTTGATTTGATGACCATTCTTCAAGCGTCTAATCCCAGAATCATTACTTTTATTGCCCTAATTTGTGTGGCGGATATTGAAATCACCAGCATATATATATGGGTGATGGGAAAATGGCCAATCTGTATTTGTATCTGGTTTAAATGAAACCCATTAGCCATTCTTATCTTGCAGATACTTACTGAGACAGTGAAGGTTCTGGAGTTACTCCTGGCACCTATCACATCATATTCCTTGATGCTGTACTTGAGCTACCAAGCAAGACTATGTTTCAGGTAATGGAGTGAGATAATGAGATTGTAAACACAGTAGCATGATTCCCATTCAGCGGTATTAATCAGAGTATGAAGCATCAAAAAGCTCTTTCAAGTAGTAAAATGCAGAGAAATCTATTTTAATTTTTATATCTAACCATGTTGGGAAAATATCTGATTTATCTTTATGATATACACATGGTCTTTAGAGATTACTATTTTTCTTTTATTCTGCTTAAAGGCCGTGTCTACACTTAACGAAAAACTTCGAAAGGGCGATGCTAATGACCAAATCGAAGAATACTAATGAGGCTCTGAAATGAATATTCAGCACCTCTTTAGCATGATGCCAGCCTCAGCACTTCAAAAGCACCGCATTTTGCTCTCCGGCAGCTTGTCTACACAGGAGTCCTTTTCAAAAGGACCCTGCAAATGTCAAAATCCCCTTACTCCTATCCCCCTACCAGGAATAAGGGGATTTTGATGTTTGCAGGGTCCTTTTGTAAAGGACCCCTGTGTAGACAAGCTTCGGGCGAGCAAAATGCAGGACATTTGAAGTGCCGAGGCCAGCGGCGTGCTAATGAGGTGCTGAATATTCATTTCAGCGCCTCGTTAGTATTCTTCTATTTGGCCATTAGCATGGCCATTTTGAAGTTTTAGGTAAGATTAGAGGTAGCCAAAGAGCTATTGAACGAGTTTCGGGGTCAATTAGTTTAGGTTCCAATGCAGAAGATTTAATTATTCTTAGCATTCATAATTACACATTAATATTTGTCATACAGACCCTTTTAAAACGTGGTTACAGTATCTAATTTTATGGTCTCCTGTTGATAGCGAATTCCACAGAGAAGTGATATGCTGTGTGATGTATTTTTATTTGTTTTAAACTCATTTGCCATTATATGGTTTGTTCTTCTTGCTATAGAACAACATAAAAGAGGAAATTATCTACTTCTAGTGTATGCATTGTAATATTGAAACCTTCATTTAAGCCCCTTCTTTCCTTTCTAATGTTAAATGATCCTCGCCTTTACATTTTCTCAAAATACATTAAAATGCTACCATCTTTGCTACCGTGTCTTTAAATCCTATTTTAATCTCAGTTGTGTCTTTGTGAAAAGGAGACAATCAAAAATGAAGACAGTACCCCATTGTTCTGTCTGGTGTTGTCAGAACTCATATTTACTTTCTATCTGTGTCTTTATGAACCCTTGCATCTTACTTACCTTTAACTCATGAAGCTCTCTGCATCACCCTCACTAGGCATTTAAAATTATTCCCAACCTGCTGTTGCTCTTCAGTCTTTGCACTGCAGCACTTAACGTTATCAGATGTGTGAGAAAATACAGCATCCAGATATCTAGCTATTGGCTGTGCATCTTAAAAATGACTGTGCATCTATTATTCCACCAACTAGTTGTAATAACCTTTGAACTTCAACTGGACTTCTGTTAAATCAGCATTAGGGAGGAAAATCCAATGTATGGGTGTATTTTCCTAAAATGCCTCCTTTTCAGTCAAACTAAACTCCAATACACGATTCTGTCATCTTCAAAAGAAGATGCTGGTGTCAATACCATTAATCTCCAACTACACTTTCATTCCCACAATGCTTTCATAAAAAGTGCATCTGTCCACAATCCTGTTTGTGGATCTAAAATTTGTACCTAAGAATTACTAGTTGGTACTATCAGAACCTTAAGAGAAGGCCCAGAAGTTAACTACCTGCATAAAAGTTATCTGCCCTCAACAGCATTTTCCAATCTGCGACAAATAATTTCAACCCCCACCCCCAAATTATCAATTAACATTTCTAATCTGTCACTCAATATGCAAATAATAGTTCTACAGGTGAATAAACAGATGTTTTGATTAAATTTCACTGAGTGATACAACCTGTAATTAAATTCCAACTGTACAGATACCACCACCTCCCAATAAACTCCCTACAAGCTTTTGCATCCCTCGCAGGGGCAGGGCTCTAGCCCTACAGCCCCTTGCCCAACCAAAGGGTTGCCTCCATCGCCAGTCTCCAAGGGCAAGCAGTATGTACCCCTCTGTGCAGCAGTGGCAGACCCCTCCACCACAAGGATACCAGGCACAGGGACTCTGCCAGTTCCCCCATGTACGGGTTACCGAAAGGGACACTTAGGGAGACCCGAGGCCATATGCTCCCAACTATCTAATGTGCTGGGCAAACACCTCAAAGTTACAGCCCTAATTGACACTAGAGCTGAAGTTACAGTCATTCATGGGACCCTAAACCCATGGAGAGGAGTCCCAATTGTTATTCAGATTTTGGGGGGACCGACCTACCAGCATTAAAAAAAATTCTCTATATGGGGATCAGGGATTTGTCCCCTTTGGTATGCCCTATAGTCATTGCAAACACCAGGGGGTGAATACATTCTAGGAATGGATGTTCTGAGAGGCCTCCAAGTCTCATTGCCAGAAGGCCACTTCACATTTGGTATTTTGGCCATTTCGGTAGGTAATGCCAAATGGAAACCAGGCATGGTCCCTCCTCCTCCCCATCTGGTACATACCAAGCTGTATCAGGTGCCAGGAGGCACAGCAGAAATTCCAACTAGTTAAGCAGTGGCAGTTGGCAGAACTACCCTCTGGCCATACACCGTGGGGCAATACCCCTAGCCATACTTGACAAGAAGATCATATTGGCCCTCTGCCAGACTCATGAGGGTGCCACTATGTCTTAATAGCAGTAGACACATACAGTGGGCTAACATGGGTCCACCCATGCTAGCCAGCCACCCAGCACAACAGTCATAGGCCTTCACCACCTGTTACAACTGAATGGCCCAGTTGCATAAATTCATTCCGACAGGGGAACCCACTTCCCAGATGGCACTATTCATGATTGGGCCCGAGAGGCAGGCATTAAGTGGATTTTCCACATCCCCTTTCACCTACAAGCAGGTGGGCTGGTGGAATGCACCAATGGCCATCTGAAAGAACAAATCCGACAGCTAATCCCCACATACACCCTGCGAGGATAGAAACCTGTGTTGGGGCAAGTATGTTGCAACCTTAATTCACGCCTCATCACAGGGAGTACACCTGATGGGAGGTTCAAAGGTTCAGGAACCCCCGCACAACCCAAATCCCCTGATGCCCTCCAGGTGAATTCAGATGGGGTGGGAAAGCACTTATGGATCCTGCCACGACCCAGAGATGCAACCCCTCCAATGGCAGCAGAAACAATCGCTCAAGGCCCACGGGTTACATGGTGAGTTCTTCCTGCTAATGATGTCACTTTACATTGTATTCCACAGACACACCTGACCAAGCGTGAGTAGCCATGTGAGTGTGCAGCCTAGAAGCATGTCTTCCAATGGTTTCAACTTTGATTATCAACCTCAGGGATTACGCCCCACCTTTTTCATAGACCACCATCGCAGAAGTGGTGGAAGAGTCATCCAATAGCCATTAGTATGACATTTTTCACTGATCACCTTCATGGAGTGCCATTTGTTGGCTATTGTTACATCCACTTTTGTGGTTAGCTATTATTTGTATGGTGGCATTATGAATTAGCTTTTGTTTATAGACATATGTTTGTAGTTTTTGATGTCATGTTGATCAAATAATATACCAAATGACTGGACGCCACTGGGATGGCTATTATCCCTGTAGCAACATAGTAAACATCAGGTGTAAGAACTCTGCCCCACCCAGAGGTGGATTGTAAAGGACCAAAGCAGAAAAATATTGTACACACAGATGTAGGGATAGAGGTAGAGTCCCCTTACAATGCTGTGACCCAGGGAGAGCAGCCTCGCTGCCCTGTGCAGATGACCAATGCCTGATATGTAATTTAAGCAGCACATGAATGGATAAGGGGAAATCCAGGGTGCTAACTGAACAAACAGTTTTATAATCATGACTCAGCAAGTTAGGGAACCCACGAAAAATCGCACGGCTGGGCAGCAAATTGGACTTCTCCGTTGGACCAAGCACTGGTGCCACACACTTCCTTAGGGCCGGCTGCAGTTGTTCCGGGGTCCCTAACTGCTGAAGGGACATAAGATCAATGCTTCTTGCCATATAGAGTTGGGAAATTTACTTTGGCACGCTGAGTGCTGATTGTCTCAGATAAATGTTTTTCATCTAGCCTTGGTGTTGGGTGCTCTCTTTTCACTCATGAACCTTAACCCTGTTTCCTTCCTATTTGGACATTACAATATCTGATGGGTGTAATCTTTCCTGTGCAATGGTTTTTGCAACAGCTTTTGGTTCAAGCCAATTTCCCTGGTAGTATCAAGGCAGAACTGGAGGTAGGCTAACTAGATGTTACTGACAGCTTGGAGGAATGCTATCTCACTTTTTACAGCCTTTACTTTTCTTTTCCATTTCAATTGTAAAATAGTCCTGTATCCATATTTTAAAAATAACTGGGAATCTGGATTGAAAAGAACTACACTAGTTGAAGAAAATCAAAAGAGATGGCTCCAGTAATCTGATTCTCCTTAGCTACTTGTGTAAATTATGCATAATTCTATTATAGAGCAAAACTAAAATATGGGCAAGGAGAATCAGTCCCTAGATTATTTTTTCTGATGAGTGAAGAACAATTTTAGATTGTTGGGTGTGATAGACTGATATTTTGAAATGGATACCTTATGCAATCTTGAGATTTATTTTACAGTTTGTAATACACCCAAACCAAAAATGTCTATGCCAGGAGAACACCAGGCTCTAGAGCTGCTGCCAGAAAACCAGCTGGATTTTACAAATGTCTCAATTAGTCATTGTAGAAGCCCCAGGAATACATACAGCCTGGCTGCAATTCTTTGATGGATGCAAATGCTCTTTAAATAAAAGAAGAAACATAAAGAAGGAAATAGTGCTATGAATAAAAGAATCAGCCCTAAAGGAGAAAGCCTTTTTTATTTAGGTGTCAAGTCTCAGCCTAAAAATAAACTCTTGACAGTGAGATTTATTTTGGTACATTACTACACACTGTCATTTCACACAAAACACTGTTAGACAAAGACAGCTATTTATGTATTACATTTTTTGTGAATGTGCTTTCTTTCACCATGTCGACTTGGCTTGCCCTTGCCATGTATTTTTTGGCATGAAAACAATTTATACCCGTTTGCTTTAACAGATTTTCTTCTAGCTTAATTCAAGTAAAGCACTCAATTCCCAGCTTGGACTGTATTTTCTGTCTTCAAGAATTAATGTAGTTGGTGAAACACACTGTGAAATGCAGATTAATTTGTATGTTAACTACAATATTATTGGTGAAAACAAACAATGATCCAGCTTTACATGAGTAGGTTTTCTCACTTGCACCCTCTTTACTCCTCCCCTTTCTTTGATTATTTGCATTATT
This sequence comes from Carettochelys insculpta, assembly GCF_033958435.1. Taxonomy (NCBI): domain Eukaryota; kingdom Metazoa; phylum Chordata; order Testudines; family Carettochelyidae; genus Carettochelys; species Carettochelys insculpta. The sequence goes on along the minus strand of NC_134137.1, from coordinate 302,665,728 downwards.
TAGTGTGGCAAAGCAAAGCAGTCATCTCAACAACCCCCTTCCAGGCTGGCTGCAGCAATTTTTGCTTCAGTTTTCCCTTACTGTCATTAGTCTACCCTGGCCAAAGACATACTTTGGTCATCAAGCCACAGAGTCCTTTAGAAAAGTCTAACAGAAACAAACAAAAACTAAATCTTTAGCCTGGCTGGGCTTAGCTGGCTGCCCTTATCTTGCACTGTGTCACCAACCATAGTTTTCCCCCACATTTTTTCCTCAAGCTCTTGTGCTTTCTGCAATCCTGCTGTCGTCCAGGGGCTTGTCTTGTGTGTTCCTCCCCTCACTCAGCAGCTCAGGCAGGCTTCATTTCCTCAGGACCCACCACCACAAGGCTTTCAGATAATCATGGGAATAGTTTCTCTGCTCTCCTCCTCAGCCTTCTTTCACGCTGCTTCGCAGAGAGAGGGAACTCTCTACCCTTCCTCTCTTTATAGGAAATAGATCAGCATTCCCCCAATGGGTTTCATTTGTAAACAGGCCTGGCCCACCCCTTCAGGTGTCAGTAGACAAGCTAATTGGTCACTTTTCACATTACATACAGGGTAAACACCCCATCACACAGAAGAGCTGCACAAACTCAACAACTCTAAAATCAGGCACAGGATCAGACACTAAGGCTACGTCTACACGTGCACCCAACTTCGAAATAGCTTATTTCGATGTTGCGACATCGAAATAGTCTATTTCGATGAATAACGTCTACACGTCCTCCAGGGCTGGCAACGTCGATGTTCAACTTCGACGTTGCTCAGCCCAACATCGAAATAGGCACAGCGAGGGAACGTCTACACGGCAAAGTAGCACACATCGAAATAAGGGAGCCAGGCACAGCTGCAGACAGGGTCACGGGGCGGACTCAACAGCAAGTCGCTCCCTTAAAGGGCCCCTCCCAGACACACTTTCATTAAACAGTGCAAGATACACAGAGCCAACAACTAGTTGCAGACCCTGTATATGCAGCACGGACCCCCAGCTGCAGCAGCAGCAGCCAGAAGCCCTGGGCTAAGGGCTGCTGCCCACGGTGACCACAGAGCCCCGCAAGGCCTGGAGAGAGAGTATCTCTCAACCCCCCAGCTGATGGCCGCCATGGAGGACCCCGCTATTTCGATGTTGCGGGACGCGGATCGTCTACACGTCCCTACTTCGATGTTGAACGTCGAAGTAGGGCGCTATTCCCATCCGCTCATGGGGTTAGCGACTTCGACGTCTCGCCGCCTAACGTCGATTTCAACTTCGAAATAGCGCCCAACACGTGTAGACGTGACGGGCGCTATTTCGAAGTTACTGCCGCTACTTCGAAGTAGCGTGCACGTGTAGACGCAGCCTAAATGTTATCATTTATGTCAATTTATAAAATATTTTTATTTCAGGCTGAAAAGTAATACTTTTTCTCTCTGGTCAACAAACAACTATATTGATAATAGGAAGAGAAATTTGGAGCAAATGGTCTTAAATGTTTCAGATATTTGTTTTCAAGGGAGGAACATAAATGGTCATATTCCTAATCTTACATCCCATATTTAAATGCTGAACGCAAGCGGACATAAATAAAAAAGTGTCACACTCTGCTTCAGGCATATAAAAATTCTGAAACTCTAGAAGCAAATCAGAATTTTCAGTAGCTGGATGTGCAATTTCTATTAACTGTATATGCCTGGCAGAGTATGAAAAGATTTAAGGAATTTTCTGCCCCTTGTGTGAAAGAATGTATGGAAGACGGCCATGTTACACGTATGGCAAGATTGATTATGTACATATAATCAGAAAGATAAGACGTCAGTTGTTCAACACCAACATCTACTAGTTAGACTGAAACAACATCACGGAAGTTATGATGGTTAGTTTGTTCTTCCCAGAAGGTAAACTGATAAGGGAATAGGAGCCCTCTTTAAGGGCAGAGGTAGTTTATGTGTAATGAAGAGATAAGGTCTTCATAAGCAGACTGGTTCACAGTAGACACTCTATTTCATGACCACGCTAGATCTTCCCCAACCTACACAGACCTATCTAGTGTGGGAACCCTAATACCACTTTTATCATACCTTTGCTCTGTATCATTGTGGAGGAAATCAATAGGGGATTGCTACAAAACCTAGTATTGAAAAGATGGACCAAATAGTGCAATACAAAGGGGCCACATCTACACTAGCCCAAAACTTCGAAATGGCCATTCGAAGCTTACTAATGAAGCGATGAAATGCATATTCAGTGCCTTATTAGAATGCCAGCAGCCGCAGCACTTCAAAATTGCCATGGCTCGCAGTCGCTCAGCTCATCCAGACAGGGCTCCTTTTCGAAAGGACCCCACCAACTTTGAAATCCCCTTATTCCTATCTGCTGTTAGGAATAAGGGGATTTCGAAGTTGCCGGGGTCCTTTCGAAAAGGAGCCCCGGCTGGACAAGCCACGCAGCCGCAAGTCGCAGCGATTTTGAAGTGCCGCGGCTGCCAGCATTCTAATGAGGTGCTGAATATGTATTTCAGCGCTTCATTAGTAAACTTCGAAATGGCCATTTGCATGGCCATTTTGAAGTTTTGGGCTAGTGTAGACACAGCCAGGTAGAACCAATCACAGACTTAAAGTAAGAACGTATTCCTTACAAAAGGCACATGAACCATATTATAGTTTTAATCTTTACTGTCAAGACTTGGATTCCTATAATTAAGAAGTCTGTTGATTGATATATTCAGATCAACTTCTTACTGTACCTAATTCTGAGTTTAAATGTATTTAACAAGGATATCAATATCAGTCGAAGCTTGTATTTATTAAAACACAATACAGTGCTTCAGCATGTTAAATCTTGCATATGTAATACAATCTAGTAAAGTCAAATGATATTTTCAAGACAAGTGCACTTCTGACAGGCTTGAAAATTTCTTCTGAAGGAGCTCAAGCAGTGAGTGCATTACAATGAAATTGCAACAGAGGAAATAAGCTGATGACACAGACACAATGAAGATAATGTTATTCTAAAAAGGCACTATAATGCTATTTTGTCAGTTTTTCAAAAAGACATAATTGCAGGAACATCTCCCCAAACTCAAATATCATAAATACATACCATAATTTGCATCTTAGAGCACTGCTAGTATTCAGTGAAACATCCATTTGTAGGGCACTTGGAGTGCTATAAAATCCCTAACCAGATACATTTTAGATTAGAGAATGCAAATCTGAGCAATGCTTTTTAATAAATTAGTCATTTTAATTGTAGCAACTTACAGGAATTTAAACTTGGTGAATGCCATTCTCTGTTGTGCTGCCCCATGACCAAAACAAAATATGAAGTATTAATAAAGCCTCTTTGGCCTCTGTATATGTGAGCATGCTTGAAGGGAAGGTAGAGGAAATACAAGTGGCCATGCCCACACTTGATGGTGAGGAGCAATGCCATGCCCTCTACTCAGGGACCCTTTCCTTCGTGGGGCTTTCAGACAGCTTGGTAGAAGGGGGTTTAAAAACCCTTCAGAGCCAACTGCCTCTGGAGCACAAGCTGTTTTTCACTCAAGCAGTGACACCCCACCACCCGCTTCCATTCAAGGAATTGCCTGTCAGCCAGGGTAATGCTCTATCTAGAGATATCCAGTTGCATAACTGATCCAAATGGGGGAAAAAGTCATCTCCTCCAGCTACACAACGGAAATAGAAATCTCTGCACAACTGGAAGAAGGGGGCAAAAAAAAAAATCCTGTTCTACATGACAAAGTAACCCAGTAGGCCTTATGGCACTTGTAATACCTGTTATTAAATATTAACCCCTTTAGTCCTCTTTTTTATATGTGAAATTCATTCACAGATATTAACCCAAAATCTTTATGCTATAATTGAAGAGCATATTTGAATTCTTAGGCCCACATTACGAATTCTTAATCTGTGAATTACCTGTATTCAGGATTTTTTTATATGATTGAGTGTTGGGCTATATTTAATTATCCTCAGTACCTTCAAGACTGCAAATGCAGGGGTCTGGGAAATACACCCCTCAAAGTGTTAAGTGTCTACACAAGTATGTTATAAATAAAACTGGGTGATTGATAAGGATTACTTGTCATGACTGATGTTTTCTATACTGGACTAAGTGATCTATAAGGAATAATTGTTGTATGGTATGGATTCTGTAATGGATGAAACAATGACCTACTGAAATATGTTTTAATTAAGTGAGAATCATTGGTTTTCACAGCCATTTGTAATAATGAATGGATTAGAGATTCCTTTTTTTCCTCGTCAGTTTGGTAAACTGAGCATAACCAAAGAAATTCCATCACTAATTAGGAAAACAGAACGTGTTAAAAATAATTTTCTGTAGTTAAACATCCCTCCAAAAGGGGAGCTCTTCATCTCATATCCTACAAAAAAACTCAGAGGTTATGGACATTGGGTTGAGGAATGCAAATTGCCAGCACTTCCCCCATTTACAAAGGGCAGAATCACAGAGGACAGCAGTTTTATCTTGTAGCAAGGGTGGTAATGTATCTCTTCTTTCTAACTTCTGTCTAGTGCTGTATTAATCCCCGATTAAATGATATCATTTGAACCTGCTGCATAACAATAGAAAATTATTCTTGCATTTGAACACAAATCAGCACAGAGGAACAAGCAGTATGGATCAAGGGCAGACTTGGCATGCACTCTTCATTTAAAAGAAAATTGTACTTTCAATTCACAAATTACATTGTTCTCTTCTGTGTTCCCTCTAATATTTGTTGATGCATTAGGTACTGTACAGCAGTTCAGTGCACTATCATGTTATTTATTTTTGCCAGAGGATGGCAGTGCCAAGTGATATTTCAAAGTAAACACGGCACCTGGAACAATAAGTCTCTCTGTATTTGTTAATTGGTGAGGCATTGAGAAGACAGCAACCTAATGGCTATAGGAGGGGCCTGGGTGAAAGGTACCCTGGGACCTAAACTGAATCACTGTGTAGCTTTGGTCGGCCCTCCTTTCATAATTTCATCTCCCTACTCCCCACCCCCTTCAGTAAAATCAGGGTAATTCTTAATTTACACTTCTTGGGATCGTAAGGAGTAGTTAGGTATGTGAAGAGCTTTGAAGATAACTCCTAAGCATTCTAATGAAGCCTTGGCAGCTGTTGCTATAGTTAAGATATTTTATAATTTGTTTTAACATGAGAACGGCCATATTGGGTCAGACCAAAGATCCATCTAGCCCAGTATCCTGTCTGCCAACAGTGGCCAGTGCCAGGTAATCATCAAATGATCCATCCCGTCACCCCATTCCTAGCTTCTGACAAACAGAAGCTAGGGAAATCATTCCTGCCCATCCTAGCTAATAGCCATTGATGGACCTAGCCTTCATAAATATATCTAGCTCTTTTTTTAAACCTTGTTATACAGACTTGGACTTCATAGCATCCTCTTGCAAAGGGTTTCACAGGTTGTCTGTGTTTCATGAAGAAGTACTTCCTTTTCTTTGTTTAAAACCTGCTATCTATTGATTTCATTTTGTGGCCCCTAGTTCTTGTGTTAGTGGCCATGGAGGTTCCTGCCACTTCAGGAGGTTGCCAGAGGTAGAAATGAGCTCCCATATGCTGCTAGAAGGACTCTAACAGGGGGCTTCTAACTGCTAGCTCTGACTGGTCTGGGTAGGGACAGGACTTGCTTTTCTTCTACTTGGCCACTATCAGGGGTTGAGTGGGAGGAAGATCTAACACACTCTGGGTACCTCCCCCCCAGTTGCAGGGTTCTCCCAGCAGCACAGGAACAGCCTACCTACCTCCGCCTCTGGCAAACTCCTGCAGTGAACCTCTGTGGCTGCTGCCTGGACCCAGAGCTTCCTGCAGTTGTTAAAGGTAATCAGGAATGGATCTGATCACCCTTCCTCCCAAACTGAAAGTGTGTCTTTGCAGGGAAAGAGAAATGTCACCACCCCCAGTTTGGAAGGAACTTGCAGCTGGATTTGGGAACATGGAAAAGGTACCTAACGGGTGTACCCCTGCCCCTCCGTTCCAATAGTTAGATTTCACAGAGGAAGTCTGATGTCATAGTCCATGACATGTTTCTTAGGCTGTAAATTTGGTAGAGTCCTGCTTACAGGGCCTTCCTTATCACAGTCTAAAGTTGTTGCCATAAGAGCAACACTGAAGAATGTAAGTGCTGTTACTCCTATTTCACAGGTGGGCAACAGAGGCACACAGTGACTAAGTGACTTAAAGATCACCCAGGAAGTCCGTAGCTAAACGGGATTGAACTTGAGCCTCTTAGGTAAAGGCTAGCAGTCCAGTACTGGACCAGCTTTCCTCCCACCTTCCTAAATGTGAACTTCCAAACCTATTTAGTATATGATTTTTTCTTATTCCTTAAAAAGGAAAATTAAATACAAAACTAAAGGCAAGAAAGAAAAGAAACCCCTGGAATAAACTAAAGTAGTAAAACGGAAGAGTAAACCTTGCCAAGGCAAGAAGGCCCCCAAAAAAAAAAACAAAAAAAAACCATAACCCTCATGACAAACTGTTTTGGTTCCACTGGAAAAATGGAGCCAACATGCAGTCAGGATGCAAAAGCTTCTGGACCTTGCATGCCACAGCAGACGTTGTACATTTCCACTTGGAAATTCACCAATGGCATGATTGGTGGCATGATGAGGAGACAATAATCCTATTTGTGTTTTAATTTACTTGGCAATATAAATTGCCCAGCCTTCCTGGCTTAGCTATTTTCTTAATAGAGGTTGCAGCTTTAGAAGGTTGATCCTTGGTTTCAGTTAATTTGTATAGCAGATAGAGCGCTAAACCACTTACTCTCTCCCTCTCACATACACAAAGTTTTGTAAGCCCTGCACATAGCATGTGGACTGTATGATTGTAATTACCTTTCCTTTACAGACAAAAATACCAGATTTACCACGATAACAAAAAAAAGCTAACAGCATCTGATAAACAATAGAAAGTAAAAATCAAATATATCTTTCGAATACAAAAGCCTTAATAAAACACTGTCTTCAATTTCAAAAAGTTTGATGCTTTAAATCAGTGACCTGGCATTATTCCCTAGGGTTCACTGTCCAATTCAGCACACAACATAATTCAGTGTGCAAGCATCATGTGACACCTTTTCTTCCCATCACTCCAGTGAAACACTCTTTGGACTCAACAATACTTTCTTTTTCCTGTCACATTTTAAGGCCTGTAAATTCACTATAATTTCAGGGCCTGATTCTCCCCTTCTGTTATATATCAGTTTTACATGGACAAAATGCTGGTAGCATTAACAGTATTACAGCAGCATAATGGAGCTGCATTACAGAGGAAAATGAGGCCATCTTGGAATAAAAGCCTAAAAGCAGACATTTATAATATTTTTCTGTTTAGAAATCACTTACCACAAACTTTTCTACTGGTCAGGGACAGATCTGATATCATTATGAACAGTGATTAAAAAGCCAGCATTGTATTAATGACTTTTTTTTTCCACAAAAGGCCACAATTTCCCCTGAGCTATAGCTATAATTTGACATAGTAGATTCAGATCAACATGTGTTTGAAAGGCCACAACGCTTAAAAATCACCACAAGCTATTGGTTCCTACATGGTCCTAAAATCTGTGGATTATATTTTTTAGATTTCAAACATATTAAAAATAAGTACCTCAAATATCTTCTCCTATATACTGGATTTAAGCCAGCATACCACCTTTGAGTTAGTCAAACCAGCATGAAAACCACAATCTTAAACTATGAGCTGCATGAGGCAATCAGATAGTTGGGACTTCAAGAAAGCATAACATGAGCCAAGTAGGCAACCCGGTGGGCATTTTACTTCCTGCAAACTGGGGTTGCCCTAAAATTAAATTTGCAGGCCAGCTTCAAAATCTTTGTCCTACCCAAGAATATTTTTGCCTCTGAGGCCATTCTTACAGGCTACATCTACACTGGCACAACACTTCAAAATGGCCATGCAAACAGCCAAATCAAAGATTCCTAATGAGGCACTGAAATGCATATTCAGCACCTCATTAGCATGCTGCCAGCCACGGCTCTTCAAAATTGCCGCTTTTTGCTCCCACGTGGCTCATCCAGATGGAGGCCCTTTCCAAAAAGGACCCCACCAACTTTGAAACCCCCTTATTCCTATCAGCTCATAAGAACAAGGGGATTTCAAAGTTGGCAAGGCTCTTTTGAAAAGGACTCCCCCATCTGGACAAGCCACGCAGGAGTGAAAAGCAGCAATTTTGAAGAGCCACAGCCGGTGGCATACTAAAGAGGCGTTGAATATGCATTTCAGCACCTCATTAGTAATCTCTGAAATGGCCATTTGCACAGCCATTTTGAAGTTTTGTGCCAGTGTGGACATGACCATAGTGAATGAAGAGCCTGAAATGTTCCCTCTCTTTAAAAGCTCAGAGGAATAAAATGTTTTCTTCCCCTCTCTCTCCTTCCCTTCATTCCTTTCAGATTAGAAGATGGGCAGGCTGCAAACAAAATGTACACATTTTCCAGCATTCCTGTACCTTCTTGCTGTTCTCTTCCTCTGATTCTTGTGTTTCGTAACTAATTATTGGTAGGCATCCTTCAGTCTGCATAGACTATGGATTAGCTCAGTCACATCAGCAGTAACACTGTACAAGACGTAAAAAAAGCAGCTATTTTGCCTCAAGGAGTTTATTATTTGCAAAATACCTGAACACTGGGTGACACACTGCTGGCTGTTCTCTACTAGGAGCTGTCTGTTTGAGGAAAGAATCCAACAGATGACAGACCACTAAGAAAATTACTCCTCTCTGCTCCCTCACTTATGGTTGCCATCTTCCTAATTTCAGAAAACTGACCATCCTTGCCCTAACCCTTTCCAAAGGCCCAGCCTCAGCCATTCTCTGAGTCCCACAACTTGCTCACTATCACCCTTCTGTCCATCACTCATTTTCCCTAATCCTCACTCTCTTACTTATTTTCACTGGGCTGGGGCAGGGGCTTAGGGTGTGAGCTCCAGGAGGGGTTGTGGGTATAGGAGGGGGTTCCAAGCTGGGGTGGGGATTGGGACTTAGTATGGGAGGGCGGTTCAGAGTGCCAACTCTGGGCAGTGCTGACCTCAGAAAGCTCTGGCATTTCCCAGGAATAGAGGAAGTCTGTGTGGCTCCAAGAAAGTGACCAGCCTGTCCCTTAAACTCCTATGTGGTTCTTGATCAATGGGGCAGGTGCCTTGGGGCAGCACCTGCAGATGGGGGGCGGTGCAGAATCCCCTACCCACCTTTCCGCCTTGGAGCTGGAGGGACATACTGGCTCGAAGTTGCTGCACAGAACTAGATCTTTCCAGCCCACCCCCGACAGCCAAGCAGTCTTTTAATGGCTTGGTCAACTGTGTTGGCTGAAGCTACCACAGTTCCTTTTCAACTGGGCATTCTAGTTGAAAACCAGATGCCTGGTAACCCTATCTTCCATCCAAGCAGTTGTTCTGTCAGTGGACTGAAGAAGGGTGGTGTATTCCAACAGTGGCCAGTCTCATTTAGCTCTACAAGGGCTGAAGTGACCCAGGTTCCATCCTTTACTACTCAAAGCCATTTACCCTTATTTATAATTGTAACATAAACCTGACATTATCATCATTTCACCATTAAGCTTCTTTGTTACATTCTCTCTCTCTCACACACAGACACAGACACAGACACAGACACAGACACAGACACAGACACAGACACAGACACAGACACACACTTCAACACAATACATCTGAACCCATCCTGTGTCTTATGATGACAGTGCGGGTGGACAAGAGCATGAGTATGTGCCAACTTTAGACCCTTGTTCATATTTTTTATGCACTAGCTACCTCTTGAAAAGGAAAATCCCACAAATGGTGGATGTTGTATAAAGTTTTACATACAGAAAAATGTGTATTTATGATCATTAATTCCCTTTTCATGATACAGTATGATAACCACATATCATGGCTAAGTCTATACAGCATAAAAATATGAAAACATTACACAACTTTCTACAACTGGCAGCCACGTCTCAAGGATGAGAACTGAAATAGAATAGGTAGTTCAGGTCAGGACTGACCTTTATGGCCAGAGCTGTGAGAGAACCTTGCATTAGTATCTTCCTATGCTATCGCGCTTGAGACAACAATATATGACTCAGTTTCATTAGTACTACGTTCACACAAATACTCCATTAGAGATTTTAGCAATTCCTTGTATTACCAAACAGCTCTGCCAACTATTTCACTATTCTATTATTTCCTCTGTGCAACTTTGTCACTTCATAAATATTTGTCCAACTCATATCTACAGCATCAAAGTATGGCTTTTAAACTTCCAATAGCATATTTCACTGCCTGAAGGGGGAAACAAAAAAAAAAAAAAAGACTGATCTTTCTGCATACACATCAAGTGCAGACTGGAACCATATAACATGTTACAAGTTGAACCTCTCTCACCTGGCACTCTGACGACCTGCTCAGTGCCAGACAAGAGAATTCACTGGACGACAGGAGGTCAATATTTTCTAGCACCTTACCAATGCTTCCACTGCTTACTGGGCTCTTAGAAGGCATTTAAGGGGTAAATTACAGCTAAACAACAGCACAGAACATTGAAAGCCAGGACAGTTGGCTGTAAACAAAATTTATGAGATCACGGGAAACTTGGCCACACAAATGATAAGTGGTTGTCCTACTAACTAAAATCATGCCAGATTACACAGTTTGCCAGATGAGTGTTCTGGATTAGAGACATTCACCCTGTATTACAGATGACAATACCAATTTATATTTTCAATAAAAAAAGTAGTCTAGTATAAAGAGAAATGGAGAACATCAGATAAGTCTCTGTCAACTGTAACTTCTGGTGACAATTTTCACACTTCTCAAAACTCATAGCACAGATAGGCAGTTTTATTTCCTAATCCACTCCTATTTGCCCTTCTACCACAATGAATTTTTTTTATCTCTTCTGAACTATGTTGTCCACTAAAAGCAAAATGTTGTGTCTACTCAATTTTCTTTTATTTACACTTTCACACAAATAAAGTTGGAAGAAATTTACTAAGTCTGTTAAATTGGAAAAGACACTCAAAAGACAAAAAATTGCTAAGCTAATTGCACATTGAAGTATGTGGATTTGTGATACCTATTAATTACAAAGATCACAGCAGATAATTTCTTTTGTTTTCCTGAAACAGAAAAAAAGGCTTAATTTCTCACAATGACAGAGTTCTAATACACCATTCCACATATGCAGCAAGACAGGTGCTGGGACACTCAGCAAGTGGATACTGAAGGGAAGATTTTAACAAGAACTGGCTAACAAAGACATTTAAGTTAGACATGAAGACAGATCATATGATTTCAGTTTACTAGTTTAGAATCCAAACAAATTGTGTAGGGGGAAAAAACTGAAAAAAAAATATTGGGGAATATTATGGATAACCAAACGAGCTGGTTTGACAAATTCTAATGAAACTTTGTGACAAAAATCAAACATTACATAGAAGTACCCTGATTTTGCCAAAGTCAGATTGGTCTTCATCATAACAAAATCCCAGCAGCTTGTGTGAGGCTGCCCAAAGTCAGCAGTGCTGCCCAGAATCTCCCAGTGATTCCCACGGCAATTCCACCTATCCTACATTTAGCTCTTCTCCAGTGTTTGCAAAGGAATCCTTTGAAGACAGCCTCATCCTGTCTTCCTCAGCTGCTGTGCAGGGAGAATTCTCCCCAAAACCCACTCTGGGCCTTTTAGAACCCCTTGACAGTCTACAAGTGATGGAGCATATGTGAGAATTTCACTCATGTAAGTAAAAACGTAAAGTGAGTAGGTCTGATTCAATCCCACAGTCTCAGAGAAATAAAACAACCCTACAACATGAGGGTTCTGCTCCTGTGGGATTGGTACTGTTTCTGCCTGGCAGTTCTCAAAGGAAGGACATCTTTAATTTGTAGCCAAGGCTCTACAGAAACCTCACAGGTGGAGGCTGCTTGAGAGAGAAACTCAATCAGCTCTCCACTGCAATCTCCTGTAACAAGAAGAGTTTCCACAAATGGGCCCTGAATTTGGCTGAGGGCAGTGGCTGATGAAACCTAGTCATTTCAATGAGAGGTCATGGGCAAGGCCTCATATTGTTTAATTTAGAGCACAGAAGGTTTTTCCCTGTAAAGAAATAATTTTCATAGGTCATAGATTATTTTGTTTTCTTTGTCATCCTATTGGTCCATTTCAATATCTCTTGACTGTGTCAGGATTCTTGCATATCACCATATAAGGAAACTGGCTGTGATTCTTGTTGCACAGAACTGGTTTCAAATACTCCTGTGCTATAGAAGATTGTGACATCTGGAAGCAGTACTATAATAGACCAACTGGCTCACCACTACGTATGTTTCCTTCACCTCAACTGAGGTGTGGGAAATAGGTCTAGCCAGTGGAGGATGATGTTACCCAGTACAATATCCAACCAGCTGTAGGCTCCATAATTCCCAATTTACAAAATATTAAGTAATGTTCTGAAGTCAGATTAGACCTGATTTGGGAGTGAAAAAACAAAAACAGGGGGCTACATAGCAGCAGGAACAGAAAACTAGAGGCAGCACTCAGGAGGTACCAATGGAGGACAAATAGTAGGTAGGTGAAGAAATGGGACTGGATGTCTGAGAGCTGGGAAGAGGTGCACCTTACTATTGTGAGGTAGTAAGCAGTAGCTACAGCAAGAAGATACATGGTAGCAGCCTGCAGGTATGATGATAGCATACTGGGCTGCCTTAGGGGCTGGGTTTGGACCTATTCATTTTCGCTTTTGTTGTAACTGTTAATGTATTTGTGCCTGGGGTTTAGGGACCCTTTAGGGTATGTCTACACTTTGATGTGGAGGTGGAAATCCCAGCATGAGCACACACACTCATGGCTAGCTTTTATTGAGCCAATATGCTAAAAATAGCCACAGCAGCATAAACAGTGGCGTGGGCCCCCTGCTTCAAATGACATACCTAGAGTTTTGGATGAGTGCAAACTCAGGCAGGTAGCTTGAGCCACCACTCATACTGTTGTGGTTACCCTCTCATTTTTACAAATAATATGGCCTACATTAGCTGTTGTCATTCAAGAGAGATCTTGGAGCCATGGTGGACAGTTCTCTGAAAACATCTGCTCAATGAACAGCAGCAACAAAAACCTAACAATATTAGGAACTATAAGAAAATAAATAAATTAGTCAGAAAATATCAATGTCACTATATAAATCCCTGATACACCCGAACCTTGAATACTGCCTTCAGTTCTGGTGGCTCCGTTTCCAAAAAGATACATCAGAATTGGAAAAAGTACAGAGAGAAGCAATAAAAGTGATTGGGGTATGAAACAGCTTCTATATGAAGAGAGATTGAAAAGACTTATTGTTCAGCTTAAAAAAAGAGCTAAACGGAGATATGATGGAGGACTATAAAGTCATGAATGGTGTGGAGAAAGCTTATAGGGACATATTACTTAGGAATCACTCAGTGAAATTAATAGGCAGGAGGTTTAAAATTAACATAAGGAAGTACATCTTCACACAACACAGAGCCATGAGCTTGTTGCCCTGGGATGTTTTGAAAGACCACCTTATAACACAATTTAAAAAAAAATAGACAAGTTCATGGAGGATTGATCCATCAGTGGCTATTAGCAAAGATGGTTCGGGATGCAACTCCATGCTGTGGACATTTAGCGAAATGCAAGTGTCAGAAGCTGGAACTAGATGACAGAGGATCTATCCCTTGAAATTGCCCTATTCTGTTCATTCCTCCTTAAGCATCAGGCACTGGCCACTGCTGGAAGTGCTGTGCTAGATATGCCAATAGTCAGGCCTAATATGACCTTTTTAATGTTCTTATCCTAAGCCACGAGAAATTGATTTTTGTAAGTCTCTCGGCAGTTCTAATGAGCACAAGTACTTTATCAGGTGACAGGCATACCATATCTCTTATTGGGCAACCTGATGAGCTAGAGTAGTAAAATGTTCTATATATGAAATAATATCATTACAATCAACTATAGGAAGGAAATGAGGGTGTGATACTGAACTTTAAAAGGGATTCCATGTTTCCTTATCTACTGCAGTATCCAAGAGTACATGCCTCTTATGCACGTACATAGCTGGTGGAAGCACAGGTGCTGCAGCACCCCTGGATTGAAGTGGTTTCTATCATATGCAGGGTTTGGAGTTTGGGTCAATGGGTCCCAGCACATGCCCTATACAAATTGTTCCAGCACTCCTCTACACAACACATAAGCACATCATTCATTAACTTTTTCTCTCTTCGGTCTTTAAGGAAACCATTAGCTTCTCTTTAAGGTGAGGGTACTCTCAGAAAGCAGTGCCTGCACACTAAACACTGATTTGTGGCTCTAAGCTACTGTCCTGCTTGGGGAGAACTGCCATGTCCAAAGCAAAAGTACAAAGAAGCCGAAATAAAGCTCAGAGCCTCGTCTAGCTTTCCAGATGTGCAGAGAGGGCATGCTCACCACTATATCCCTAAAGACAGAAATGGAAAGGGGAATAGAGGAGATGCTCTTCCCTTTCACTGAGAAGTCCTAGGTAAAAGAAAACCTGTCTCCCTTCAGGTAAAAATGCAGTCTGCTCCAGTGCACAGGACACTGAGTTGGGAGATGGACAATGTATGAACTGGTGCAAGTCATTTCACATGGTCAGAATGGTTCTTCTACTTTGTCTCTCTAAAGTGCCTCACAACAGAGACTGGACAATAGACATGGCCCTAACGCTCCACTTTACTGATCCTATAAAATATAATAAAAAACAGTGTCTCTACAATAGGCATATTTAGAATGGTTTTAAAACCCTATAATTTTCCATTAAATTCTCTGAGTGAGATTTCTCTAGCTCTCACCCACATTCCTTTAACGTGGTAAAAAGAACTCTGATTCAAACTCTAAAAGTCCTACATCCATGATGGGAGGAGGCAGCTCATGCACGAGCATGTGTGGCAGACAATCAGACTGTCTCTGAGGAACCCCTTGCAAACTCTCTGATAGAGACCATTCAGGGGCACTGCTGGGTGAGAGCAGTAGGTAGAGGGCAAGACTGTAGCATGCAGTGCCTTAGAGATTTTGGGCAGAATTATAGCCCATAGTTGTTACCATTTAAGATACTTCACTGCATCATTAGCACAAGTTATATATACTCAACTTCTCCTGTTCGTCTAGTTCAAATGAGCATGCAGGTACTGACTTTGTGATTTCCTGGGAGGGTGCTGGACCACTGTGTGAGCCTACATTCCCCAACCCCCACTTTCACACCATTCCACCCTCTGTCCATGCCTCATCCAGCTCCTAGTACTCCCGCTTTCCCTCAGCGCCTCCTGCATGCCTCTGAACAGCTGATCATGACTGGCATGAAGCCCTAGAAGGAAGGGAGGAAAAGAAGATCAATATGGCTGCCAGTAGGTGATTAATATCCATTAATTTTCTCCCATGAATGATCTGACCATAGAGCACCCATGAAGTCAACACCAATGGAGGTCAGTCCCAGGATATTAGAGAGACCAGGTAGGTGAGATAATATCTTTTGTTGGATTGACTTGTGTTGGTGAGAATGTACACTCAGCTCTCCTGGTCTGGGACAAACACTCAAACCTGATCTACACGAGAGTGAAATACTGACCTACAATATGCATCTCCAGCTATGTGAATAGCATAGCTGAAGTCAACGTACCATAGGTGGATGCATCCTAGAGGAGCACAGGTGAGTGTGGCATTTGGGGGGCAGAGTTGTGAGCTGGTAGGTTGAATTTCTGTCTGTGCATTTGTTTGATTTTGCAGAGGGGGCAGTTTGAATAGCTGCCTGTGTGCCTGAACATCTGTTTTGCACAGAGGGGCAGTTGGAAAGCGTGTTTGGCAGTGTGGCAAGTTTGCATGGTGTGAATTGGGAGAGCTTCCTCCATGTGGGCTTTCAAGGGCTGATTACATTGGAGGCAAAGGCTTTGAGCCGGGCCTAACCAGCTAGCAGCTAACAGGGAGTTTGCCTGGGAGTTCACCTTCAGGAGGAGCCCCATAGCTGTTTTTCCCTTTCCCTTTCTTACATGCGACCAGGGGAGCAAAGTAGACAGGGGGCTGCAGACAGGGAAGTTTAAGAGGGAATTTAACAGAGGGAGACCTACAATGGTCAGAAAGACCCGTAACACCTGTGCCAGCTGCTTCTGTCTCCTCGGCCTGTGCCTGTAGTCAGACAGACTGCCTGACTATGAATGCCTCTGCCCAGATCTTGGTGTGGTTTTGCAAGGGCTGTGGCTTGCAATTCCCACTTACTGATATCCAGCCTGGGGGGAGCATCCAATGTGAAAGGTGCCTGCTGGTGGAATCTCTCAGGCAGGGAAGCAAAGCCCACGGGTAAGTAGAGAAGATGGAGATAGGTCAGAAATGGGAGGGAGCACGGGCTATAATGGCATAGAAAAGGGAGGGTCAGGGCAAAACTGTGAGGCAAGATCAAATCAATATCTTAGATGCCTATATACAAATGCAAGAAGTATGGGTAATAAGCAGGAATAACTGGAAGTGCTTATAAACAAATATAACTACGACATTGTTGGCATCACAGAAACTTGGTGGGATAATACACTTGATTGGAATGTTGGTAAGGAAGGGTACAGCTTGCTCAGGAAGAACAGACGGGGGAAAAAGGGAGGAGGTGTTGCCTTGTATATTAAAAATATACACACTTGGACTGAGGTGGAGATGGACATAGGAAACAGATGTGTTGAGAGCCTCTAGATTAAGCTAAAAGAGGTAAAAAAACAAGGGTGACGTCCTGGTCGGAGTTTACTACAGGCCACCTACCCAGATGGAAGAGGTAGATGAGGCTTTTTTTTAAAACAACTAACAAATCCAGGGTCCAGGATTTGGTGGGGATGGGGGACTTCAACTATACAGATATATGTTACGAAACTAACACAGCAACACACAGACTATCCAATAAGTTCTTGGACTGCATTGGAGACAAGATTTTATTTCAGAAGGTTTAAAAACGTACTGGGGGGAAGCTGTCCCAGATTTGATTTTTAACAAATAGGGAAGAACTGATTGAGAATCTGAAAGTGGAAGGCAGCTTGGGTGAAAGTGATCATGAAATCATAGAGTTCACAATTTTAAGGAAGGGTAGAAAGGAGAACAGCAAAATAGAAACCATGGATTTCAGGAAGGCGGATTTCGTAAACTCAGAGAGCTGGTAAGTAGGGTCCCGTGGGAAGCAAGACTGAGGGGAAAAACAATGGAGGAGAGTTGGCAATTTTTCAAAGGGACATTATTAAGGGCCCAAAAGCAAGCTATTCCTCTGTGTAGGAAAGATAGAAAATATGCCAAAAGACCGCCTTGGCTTAACCAGGAGATCTTCTGTGATCTCAAAATAAAAAAGGAATCATATAAAAAATGGAAACTAGGACAAATTACAAAGGATGAATATAGGCAAACAACACAGGAATGTGGGGCAAGATTAGAAAGGCAAAGGCACAAAATGAGCTCAAATTAGCTACAGGCATAAAGGGAAACAAGAAGGCTTTTTATAAGTATATTAAAAGCAAGAGGAAGACCAAGGACAGGGATGCCTACTGCTCAGTGAGGAGGGAGAAACAGTAACGGGAAGCTTGGAAATGGCAGAGATGCTTAATGATTTCTTTGTTTCAGTCTTCACTGAGAAGTCTGAGGAAGGAATGCCTAACATAGTGAATGCTAGTGGGTAAGGGGTAGGTTTAGAAGATATAATAAAAAAATAACAAGTTAAAAATCACTTAGAAAAGTTAATGTCTGCAAATCACCAGGGCCTGATGAAATGCATCCTAGAATACTCAAGGAGCTGATAGAGGAGGTATCTGAGCCATTAGCTATCATCTTTGGAAAATCATGGGAGACAGGAGAGATTCCAGAAGACTGGAAAGAGGCAAATATAGTGCCCATCTATAAAAAGGGGAATAAGAACAACACAGGAAACTACAAACCAGTCAGTTTAACATCTGTGCCAGGAAAGACAATGGACCACATATTTAAGGAAATCATCTGCAAACACTTGGAAGGTGGTAAGCTGATAGGGAACAGCCAGCATGGATTTGTAAAGAACAAATCACATCAAACCAAGCTGATAGCTTTCTTTGATAGGATAACGAGCCTTGTGGATAAGGTATACCTAGATTTTAGTAAGGCATTTGATACAGTCTCACATGATATTCTTATCAATAAACAAGGCAAACACAACTTAGATGGAACTACTATAAGGTGAGTGCAAAACTGGCTGGATAACCATACTCAGAGAGAGTAGTTAATAGTTCTCAATCCTGCTGGAAAGGTATAACAAGTGGGGTTCCGCAGGGGTCTGTATTTGGACTGGTTCTGTTCCATATCTTCATCAACAATTTTGATATTGGCATAGACAGTACACTTATTAAGTTTGCAGATGATACCAAGCTGGGAGGGGTTGCAACCGCTTTGGAGGATAGCATCAAAATTCTAAATGATCTGGACAAATTGGAGAAATTGTCTGAAGTAAACAGGATGAAGTTTCATAAAGACAAATGCAAAGTGCTCCACTTAGGAAAGAACAATCAATTTCACACATCAAGAACGGGAAGCTACTGTGTAGGAAGGAGTATGGCAGAAAGGGATCTAGGGGTTATAGTGGACCACAACTTAAATATGAGTCAACAGTGTGATGCTGTTGCAAAAAAAGCAAACATGATTCTGGGATGCATTAACAGGTGTGTTGTGAACAAGACATGAGAAGTCATTCTTCTGCTCTACTCTGCACTGGTTAAGCCCCAGTTGGAATATTATGTCCAGTTTTGGGCACTGCATTTCAAGAAAGATGGGGAGAAATTGGAAATGGTCCAGAAAAGAGGAACAAGAATGACCAAAGGTCTAGAGAACATGACCTATAAACAAAGGCTGAAAGAACTGGGATTGTTTAGTTTGGAAAAAAGAAGATTAAGGGGGCACAGAACAGCGGTTTTCAGGTATCTAAAAGGGTGTCTGCTTGTGCGATCCCAATGGACACTTGCTGCAAAAATTTGTGTGTGAAGACAACGGGATGGACCAATGTCTGGAATGCAGCACCCATAGGGACACCTCTTGAGGAACAGCAGACTGTTTAGCATAAGCAGTTAACATATTTCAAGGGACCATTGAAAGTGAAGTGTCCTGTTAACATGTCAAGTCATAGAAGAAAGGAAGGAAAGGGGAAAAAAGTAGTCTGGTGGGGAGGGGGAGGGTGTTTGTGGTATTTGATTGCAGTCTCTGACCAACAAAAGTTGGTTCAACGTATTACTTGACCTGCCCCTCGTTCCTGTAGCTCAAGTGATAGAGCAAAACAACACTCAAGCTGCACAGAGTGATTGCATTAGCATCACAGAATGTTTGTTGTAGTAGTACGAAATAGCTGAGTCCTGACAGCACTACTAGCGTAAATGCTGCTGATGCTTGAACTTCAACCCACATCACCAATGGGCCAGCCAGTTCAGTTTAAAGCACCACTTAACTTGAATTAGAGAGTATGTGTAAGATTACAAATCAAGTTAGAGACCACATTCATATTATACCTTGAACGTACTTTGCAGTGAACAACCACCTTCAGGCCCTGGAGTCCTGTACCAATTATGATGGAACACTCCTCAGCATCTACAATAACTCAGTATTCTTAGGACACAAAGCCAGCTTAAAGATATCTTAAAGGTAGCGTAAAACACTCATCCCTTGGGTTCAGAGTTTGGTGTGAGACAAAGGTTTGGAGTGGCCTCTCTACAGGAACTGATCGAAATTCTGAAAATTCACATGGGCCTTCATCCTTATAGGCATTATCCTTATCCTTATCCAAATTGCATGTGCATTATAAGGGCTGTGTGACAAGTCAATCTACTGGCAAGCATTGTAGGAAAAGGATTCTTTCATTCACCTCTTCCCCATTTGTACTGGGGTAGTTAGTGCTTATGTGAGCCCCAAGGGCAGAGCTAGGTCTTGTAGGCTTGCCTGCAAAGGGCTGCCCCCAATTTGAGGGATTTAGAAATGTTGTAAGAGAGCTATTTATCCTCCTTCAAATTTTCCTTCTCTGACAGCCCCACATTTTCTTTCCTATGTGATTTAATTTTTCCTTTTGGGGGGTTATGTGTCAGGCAAAATTGTAAGTAACTCATTGTATGTACGGTATGTATATGTAAAACCCAAATCAGATAAGTTTTTGGAAATATAGCTTATTCTATTAATTGCTTATTGTTTCTTCAATGTTTGTTTCTAATAGAAAAGAAAGAGAATTGTATCTTCAGAAATTAATTATAGATTGGGATTAATTAATTAATTATGGATTGAGTTCAAAATGAGCCCTTTAAAAATAAACTGACAGTTTTCAAGTATGCTTCCTTAATGGAAATGTCATATTGTATTTAATGGGAATAAAAACAATAGCATTTTATAGAATCAGAAAGTTATATGCTTTCTTTAGACTTTTGAAGACCACCTATAGAATTCTATCAAAAGGTTTATTGTTCTACTAAATTCGGTAGACCATTTACAATTTACTATCTGACTTTTCTGGAAAGGGGTATACATTTTAAAAAGTGTATATAGATAAAATACAGGCAAGATATTACCTGGAAATGAAAATCCACCTTAGGTTGTTGTGATCTACCTCGAATAGGTGGGCATCACTGCAGCCAGCTTCAGCTACCAGTGGGCATGAAACCAGGTTAAAATCAACAGGAATGACCACCTCCATAGCTTGCAAGAGTTTTTTTTATCTCATCTACCAATAATTCTCCCCTCTATCAAACTGAGGAATCCAGAATGCTAAAAGTTCTCTCACAGTAGTAGTAGACAGGTTATCTGTGGGTGTACTTTCAGGCATATAACCAGTGTACAAAAAGGTATATGATGCTCCTGGCATACCTAAGGTAATGTATGGGGAAGGCATATGGGCAGAAACACATTACAGCCATTGCGAAGGGGCAGACACTAACACCGGGAATATTTTTAAGAGACAGAATTGTTCCTGGACAATTTCTCACTGATAAGCACTTTTCTTCTCTTTTTTCTTTCTTTTTTTTCTTCTAAAGAGAGAGAAAATGCATAATGTGATGTATCTATTCCTGCTGCCTCACAGCACAAAGATCTTTAGTACAATTTGAAGATTATTGGTTTCAAGAATTCTTTTGTATGCAAGATGGCTTAAAACCATCCTCAAAAAGATTTGTCTTTATTCTACTGTCCATTCCACATGAAGACTTGTATATTTATTTGACATCTGTATACCAAAAGACAGGAATAACATCAGCCTGTCAATATCTAAGCTTATGGTTAGGCAACACTGAAATTACTATCCTCCTGTTCTTATATTTTGACACCTATTGGTACAACCAGTACTTTCTTTTTTCCTGAGTGCCGAAAACAGATGACAAAATGTAGAAAATACAGCTGCAAAACTGATACAAGGTACACTTGCAAGTTATAGAACAAACGGGAGAAGTCAGACAAAATAATCCATGAAAGTATGTCTACACATATTAGAAATGAGACATTATAAAGCATTTTCCAAGCAAGAAGCTCTGCTGGGTTTACAGATATTAATGGACCAGGTCAGCTGCAGCCTAAAGTAAAAGCCACTCAAATCTTCAATGCCCTAGAGCTCATTAGCAATGAGTGTTCTCCTTTGCTCCTCAGACCACAGTTCTACAGAGTGACTTAACATTTTCTGGCAGTATTCTTCCATTTTGTACAGCCTTTGACAGGTCCTGCCTTAGGTTTTGTTGGGACCCTGTGCCAAGTAAGATGCGAATGGCCTAAGGCAGACATTTAGGACTTGTGTAGTGCATCAGTGGAGGGCTGGAAGACTGGGGAGGTAGGTGGAGAAAAGAAAAGTTTGGCAGCTGAGCTAATCACAAATGTTTGTCACTGGTTGGCAGCTGTGATGTCACTGTGTAAGCACTGAGCCATTAGAGTACACAGGGCTCAGGTACATTTATTTCTGTGTCACTGAAAACATTTGGTGTAGCAGCTTAGAGTAAGGGATGGAATAATTTTGATTGAAAGGAAATGTGTATATAGTAATGTTATGGATTAATCCAATGTTACTGTAGGTAACTTGGATTGCTGTACATATTTCAAAAACCAATATGATTCCCTGTTGCATTCACAGAACTGATCTGAGACGGAGTATATTCACAAGAGTGATTTGCCATCCCAGAGATGGAAAACACCCAGGAGTAAAAAGTACACCTAAGCTTTAGTGTAGGAGCAAAAACCAGTGCAAACGTCATTGCTCCTAGATCAGTGCTCAGCAACCATTATCACCTCGTGGCACATTTCAACCCTTGTTATAATTTCATAGCACACCCAACATATATAACCTAATCCCCTCGCCCAGAGCCAGGCACCTCCCATCCCCACTTCACTCTAATGTAACGCTGCCCCAAAGACCCACCACTGCCACCACCGCTCCAGCCAACCTAGAGCCGCCACATGCTTCTCCAACCAAGCGGTGGGGCACATGGGCATGTGCACAGAGAGGTGGACAGCATTCCTGGCACATGGCTCTGAGGCACACTGAGCCTGCTTCTAGACCCGCCCCCTCCTGTTGAAGGGTGCATGGCAATGAGCCAGCTCAAAGCAGGTTAAGGAGGCGCTAACATGCGTATTCAGTGCCCCATTAGCATAATGGCAACTGTGCAAATTTCAACGTGCAGACTTCGAATTGCAGAGTGGAACTGAAGATGGGAGCAGCTTCAAAATAAGCATCTCATGTCAACATTCCCTTACTCCCACAAAACTAATTGGGAGTAAGGGAACGTCAAAATGGAACACTTATTTCGAAGCTGCTCACATCTACTCTGCCAGTTGAAGTCGACACTTTGAAATTCACAGGGTTGCCATTATGCTAATGAGGCGCTGATATGCATAGCAGCACCTCATTAGCCTGCTTCGATTCAGCATGATTGTGCAGGCAGTTGTGTTCTCGGATTTCTGGAGCTGTCAATAGAGCAGTTTCAGGAAGTCAAAGATATGAGCGGAGAGATCTGCATGTTAATACTGACTCAGCCAACTAATTGATGAGCTTAACTGTGGCAACTGTAGTGTAAGGGTCTGGAGTCATCTTCAGTACTCCAAATCCTCACCACTCAGCCACATAACCTGATACAGCAGACAGCCAATCATGGATTTAAGGCCAGAATAAGCTTCCGCATAGCTTCACAATGAGCTTCTGCATAAACACAGATCATAGAATTTCACTCCTCTATTCCTGTACTGAGCCCAAAGCTTCCAGTTTCTATTTGGCAATCCCAAGAAATGGCAAATCTACCACTTCCATTCACTATTAAATACCTGTGCCTTATTTCTAACTTAAATGTGTCAGATGTTAAATTCCAGATGTTGGTGCTCATCTGCGAGATTAAGAGCTGGAGTTGTGGGGCAGCCACTGGCAGCGTCAAATGCCATATCTTGCTTTTTACTCCCTTTCTATATTTATGCACTTTAACACATGGTACTGTCTATTACGCATCCACTTTACAAAGCAGGATAAAACCAAATTATACCTGACTCTCATACAGAGCTCCTCAATCATAGTTCTCAAAACAGATACTGAAAGAAGGCAACACACAGAAGTGAAGCGACTTAAGCAAGGCCATACTGTGGGCCAATGGAAAATATGAGAATGGAATAGAGGCCTGTAGAGTCTCAGTCCAGTGCACTATTCACTGGATTTCTCTGCATGTCTGACACAGGATCTTTTGAAGCAATTCAATAATGTTTTGCTGCAAGACCATAATATAAATTAAGGGTTTACTCTAACCATACATTTGTTCTTTGTGATCTTAATTCCTATGTAAATCTGTCAGACTCATTAAAAATCTGCTTTTAATTTAAAACATCACTCTATACGCAACAGATATTGCCCCCCATGTTAGCACAATAATATGGCAGTTTAACTAGTATTCAACAATTTATATAAGAAAAACTTCTAGATAACCTTTGTTCAGAGAATTCACTATCTGCCCTCTTACTCTATGTCAATTTACATAATGATTTAAATGTATTACTTTAACTATAGATTTCCAGGGTCATTCCTTTTCCAATCTATAAGGGGCTAAGGAGGGAGGGGGCTACAATATGCAAGATAACTTATAACAGAGCTGGTGTACTTCAGAGAAACACCCCAGCTGGGGTGAGGGTATCCCCACAAGGAAGCACTCAGCATTGTGCAGGATTAGGTCCCAATGCTGCAGAACACTCTCTCTGATGCACAACCCCTAACTTTCTGCCAGTTCAATGCAGAATAGCACCCATAAGCAAAAATATTTACTGTAGCTTTTTATTGCATATGCATATTTTGTGTCAATGCATTCATTCCAGAAGAGTAACCGAAAGTCCCACTGTGCGATTTTACAACTTGTGTCATCTGAGCAGTATTAGGATTCTGGATTTTTATTTTACCTTTGAGAAAGAAGCAACTATGTCAAGTAATAAGCCAAGAGAAAAATTCAGAACACATAACCCATTCTTTAGGTCTCTCACCACCTGTAGAGATATTATCTCTACAACAGGATAATTTTTCAAAACCAAATGTCTGTGATTCTGATCAGAGCAACATCTAAAGGACCCAGTCAAGGATCAGAACCCCACTGCTATAAGCAGTGAACGTATGATATTCCATTAAAAAAAAAACCAACTACATTTGACGACAAAGGCTGTGTAGGCAAAAACAAAAAACTAAAAATCTAAAATTCAGGCTGCATGGGTAAACTTAATTCAGCTCCTCAAGCATATGTGAATTATCATTAGAATGACATGATCCCACAGTATTTCAGATATGGCTTTTAACATAGGAGAAGACATATAAAAATACTATATTTCAAAAAAACCAAAAACCAAAGAACCTCCATTCATTTAAAAAAAAATACTGACCTCAATGTGCGTTATCTGCTAGGTCAGGACTTCGATCCACAACTTTTCTCTCACTTGAGTTAATGGACTTCACAGGTAGTAGGAGGAGGGTGCTATCCTTTCTAGGCAAGTCATTAGTGGGGAATTAGACATTCACTTCCTCAGTAGGATTCATAGGTATCTCATGACAGCAGACTGTTGTGACTTGGGAATCCTGGGTCCAATTCCATGTTCTACTGAACAGTGTAATCTAGTGGTTAGAGACCCTTCAGACAATACTCTGTGCCTGCCCTCTTCTGTTCAGCAGAGTTGGCAAAAGTACCCAAAAAGTTAATTGAGTAAAAGTGCAACTGCTGTGGGGGCAGGGGTGATGTACTTATGTGCAAGTTACTGATGTCAGTCTTGAAAACTACTTGAATAAAAGGACTCACACACACACATACACAAACACACAGATCACATCTAAACTGTACTCAAGTATCCAGAAGTGAAAGTAGCTGCACTTTTATTCAAGTAACTTTTGAGGTACTTTTTCCATCTCTGCTGTTCAGTCACCTATTCCCAGCTCCCTCCTATTCCCCACAGCATATCCCTTTTCTGCCTCAGGTCCTGACCCCTATCCAACCAAGCTAGACTATTTCCTTGCCATCATCCACACTATCTGGAAGACAGCAGAGGAAAGGAGCTGAAAGCACAGGAGAGAGACTCTACCTGTGCTCTGTCCTCAATTGCCATGTGGAGCATTTGCAGGAAAAGTGCCTGATTAGCTCAGTTCAGTGAGCTCTACCCAAGCAGGATACGCTCAGTGCAACAGGCATGGAGCTTGGTGAGTGGGGCGGAGAGGTTTATAAAGCATGCCCAATGGAAATGGAATGTTTGAGAATAAGCCTCTAATCTGAGCACTTGACTTTCAAATGCTTTTTAACAGTAAACCACATGTAATGGCAACAGACCCAGGTTGCCAGCACCAGGGATAGAACTTGCAAGCATAGGGTCTAAAGGTCTGCACTCTACCACATGAACTAAAGACCAGCCGCCTGAAGCCCAGGTTGTGGAGCAGAAACTTCACTCACCCTTGTATGAGGTCTCAGTGCCTCTGGGTACTACATGCTTCTGAGACCTTCCAGCAGTTCTTCCTGCCAATACACCAGTTATAACGCTGACAGACCCAGCAATGGGCACTAGGGATAGAACCTGTGAGCAGAGGGTCTAAAGCCCTGCACTCTACCACATGAGCTAAAGACCAGCCGGCTCTCAGCTGAGAGCTGTAGAGACTTCACTCACCCTAGCATGAGGTCTCAGTACCTCTGGCTACTACACACATTTTCACAGGGAAAGGAAAAGGCACCATTCTGATCCCAAAGGTGCCTTTTTGCAATATCTGTGGTGCCAAAGTGTGAGGTAATAATCCGGTTAAACTGCAGTCTCACTAGAATTTCTCTCTTTCTATTCTGTGTGCTAATGTTTTTGAGTTAGGATTAACAATCACAGAACACTATCTGTTGACGGTGTTCCTGTCCTTAGCCATGAAAGAAATTACCACAGAACTAGGGAAAAGAACTTAATAGTCATTTGTGATTGTAAGAATAACTGTGTGACTCAGGTAGTCCTAGACGTTGGTTTACATAAAAGAACACAATGTATGTTTTCCTGATCCAAACAAAGAAGTAGAAAAAAAAGCATACCCCTCACATGTAGATATTTAAATACATTTGTGGCAGAAGAGGAGGTAGCCATAACAATCCTATATGATGCCAAAATCAAGATAAAAGAAATGTAGTCAGAAATAAACACTGAACAAACCATTTCTGGGGAGAGGTAGAGGAAAAGAGAGGAGAAAGGAGAACACAAACCCTTGAGTGAAAACTTCAGACTGGCCCTAATCTTGAGACTTTGTGCATCACAGAATCATAGCATCCTAGGGCTGGAAGGGACCTTAGGAGACGTGCTGTATCAGGGAGGTGAGCTAAGTATCTGACAGGATGAGACCCCACCTTGAGTCTCTCTCTACAATGACCCCGTAAGTAGCAAAGAAGAGAGCTGCAGAAAAGAGAGACTGTTAGAAGCAAATGGTCTCCTTCACAATACTTAAGTTTTCCTTTTTAATAAAGATTCAAAGGTACCTAAATTTTGCCTGTTCTAATACACTTTCCTAGCTCACTGATCCTCATTTGAATTACTTTACTTTCAGATACTCAGTTAAATATTTCTAATTTGAACATTGCAAGGAATTCCTCTGAACGGAACTTCTAGCACAGGGATCAGCAACCTCTGGCATGCAAGCCAATCTTCCTCAGCATGTGAGGTGGGTGCTCAGCCCTGCCCCTCCTCTCCCCATGCAGACAGGAGCTTGCTCAAAGCTACGTCGCCCATGCATTAACAAAAGACCAGCTACTGCTACCAACCACCAGCTAAATGCTAAAGCTTAATTTATTAATGAAGCTGTTGTAAGTAGGACTATTAGTGACTTAATGTATCACCAACAGTGGGACATCCACAGAGGTCAAAAAGGTCAAACTCTGGCACTCTGCCTCGGAAAGGTTACTGACCCCTATTCTAACATATGAAAACCCCTACCTTTAAGGAATTTGATCTCTGCACCAGTGTATCAAGACCCTGTTTAAATTTGGTCTCATCATTTTAAGAAACTATGTTCAATAATCTACCATGCTGTTCATTTTACATTGTATGGGATGGGTATATAATCACTAGAACTCTGGATAAGTTTACAGAGGACAGTACAAAATAGGATTCACTATGAAAAGCATGCAAAGGTTTACCACTACTACCACTACTAATCCTATTTTTGCTGTAGATGTAGATAGTGCCTGCTTTTTGCACCTGGGCCTGATTTACAAAATAGTAAGATAAAAGATAGAAGGGATACTAGTCTGACTTGCATTGAACAACCTAAAGAACTTCCCTGAATCAATTTCTGTCTGAACTAGACAATGTATTTTAGGAAAAAAAATCCAGTTTTGATTTTAAAATTGCCAATGAAAATCCACCTTAGGCTGTGTCTACACTAGAATGTTGTGTGAACAGAAAGCGCCTTCTGTCAACATAATTCAGGGAGCATCTACACACATAAATCATTCAGTCAACAGAGTCTTGAGAGAACTCAGCGTTTCTCTTGCCAGCATTATCCCTTGAAAATGTGAGGAATAACACTTCAGTCAAGAGAGTTCTGTTGACACTTCTGTCAACAGAGAGGGCTTCTGGTTCACCAGTCAGCCCTGTTTTGCAGAGCTTCCCATCAGCCGCACTGTCAACAGAGGGCAGGGCAGTTTTGCTGCTCTCTGTCGACAGAGTGGATTGCTCTGTTGATCTGCTTTGATGTGTAAGCTGCACTCTGTTGACAGAGTTCTGTCAACACAACTCTGTTGACAGATGTTACTGTTGGTAAATGCTTCTAGCATAGATATCACCTAGTAAATTGTTTCAGTGATCAATTAATTACTCTCTGTAAAAATCATGCCTTATTTTCCATCTGCATTTGTCACAGCTGCATTTGTTCAGCTTCCAGCCATCAGATCCTGTAGTATCCTTTTCTACTAGATTGAAGAGACCATTATCAAAATGGTGTTCCCTACATAGTAGCATATGCTTGGATTGAGTAACCTCTTAACATTCTCTTTATTAAGCTAAATAGCTTGAGTTCCTACAGTCTATTACTATTAGCCATTTTTTCTAGTCCTTTGATCATTCTCATGGCTCTTCTCTGAACCCTCTCCAATTTAAGAATATCCTTCATGACACTTGAAATGGACACAGAATTCCTGTATCAGTCACAAACATGACAAATAGAAATAACACTCCAGGCTTCTAATTGTGTTTCCTCTGCTTATGCATCCAAGGCTTACATTGGCTATAGCGTCACACTGGCAACTCTTTCAGAGTTGATTAACCACAGATAATGTAGCATATACAAGCAAAATATTCTTACCCATTTCAAAGTATCCTCCTAGAATGGACAGATAAAATAAATATTGCAAAACAGTACTCTCTGTAAAAGATGAAAGCATATCTTTCTTAGATAAAAGTTTCAATTCAGGTGAATTTAGGGTTAAGAGTCACAAAGATATTTCACTGCCTAAAGATTTAGACAAGTTGTCTAGCTGGATTTTCAGAAGTGCCTAAGCATGTTAAACACCTAAATCCCATTGATTTATTTCCAATATTAAAAAGTGACCTATAAAAGTTTCTGAATGGACCTATAAGAGATGGTTGCCTGGGAAAGCAAGCACTTGGACTCTGACCAAAGAGTTCTTTCCAGTCCTACATCCTAAAAGGAAGAACAATAATGATCTTCTTTATGAGAATTCAGGACTTGTCTAGCCTGAAAGACACCACTGTGCCTGGAAAACTTAAGTTTCTCCAGAGAAGACCAGTCCTGGTTTTCTTTATTTTAAATGTACTTTCTGTAGGTCACTTTCAACATACTTCTCTCTCACACACACACACCATTTAGATTTGTATTCTGATACGATGGTAGAGAGTTAAGTGTCTCATTGTGAGAGGTGCAGATCACTGAACTTTAGTTTAAGTCAGAGACAGTGTCACCTGACCAGCACCTCCAGATGGACAGGTATAAAAAACAAAGAGAAACACGTGTCTAGTTTTACCTCCATAATCTACTCAAAGGCTAAAATCTTCAACATATACTTGAATATTCTAATTTAGTGCAAAGCTCTGAAATCTAGTGGCCTGTTGCATACAATGATTGGGAGATACAGAACATTCTATTAACATGCAAACTTCATGTAATTCTGAGATTCGTAAGGATTAAGTTGAGGTTTCTTTAGCCTAGCCTCTACTAGATCTCTCTATATTAGTTGGCAGTAGTGTAAAACCTATGATTTAGTTTCAGCATATTTGTCTTCCATGTAACTTAATATTTGGTGTGGAAGTTGAAATTAACTATGCAGCAACCTACCACTTTCAGTTGCAGCCAAACACAATACTGTCAGAGCGCAAATTATAGAGCAACTTTAACATAACCATCAGAAACAGCATCTTCCAATTATTTTATTGTGAAATGGAGGGAAATTGAGTGTGACCTACTTTTCATGAGAGCTGCCTTCTTTGTTAGAACACTTCAAGCCACACACACACACCTACAGCCTGAATTATACAAAAACAAGCAGGTATGTTGCTGAAAGGATTTGAAATATATTACACAAGAAAATCTAAACTAAAAGAACAACTCTGGGATTATTTTCTTTTAGACAAATTAAAATTGAATCAAATGTGTTACATTTATAATTCAGCCTATAAATTCGTTAATGTAATACTATTTTCTATTATTTTTGTCAAAATTTTCAGACACCAAACAAGAAAGGGCTGACTGATTTATTTTTTCTTTAGCCCTATTAGCTTTGTACATTTCTTGTTTTATGAACCCTACAGTTTAATATTATACAGAGAAATTGTTGCACAGAGCTAGTTATGCTATGTACCAAGATGGTATCATAGAGGTCGAACCTTTCTAGTCTGGCACCCTTGGGACCCAATGGTGCAAACAACAGAATTTGCTGGACCACAAGAGGTCAATATTTTCTAGCATATTACCAACACATCCACTGTGTACTGGGCTTTTGTAAGACACTAAGGGATAAATTGCAGCTAAATAACAGCAAAGCAAAACACAGAGAACCAGGACTGGTGGTTGTAAACAAATTTCATGGGACCACGGGAAACTTGGCCACAGACATAAGTGGTTGT
Organism: Carettochelys insculpta; assembly: GCF_033958435.1. Classification (NCBI taxonomy): domain Eukaryota; kingdom Metazoa; phylum Chordata; order Testudines; family Carettochelyidae; genus Carettochelys; species Carettochelys insculpta. Next base: position 302,635,109 of record NC_134137.1, on the reverse strand, counting down.
CTGTCTAACTAAAATCATGCCAGATTATGTATGTTGCCAGGTAAGAGAGTTAAGGATTAGAGAGATTCAACCTGTAGTATACAAGATAGCTTTATAGACTTGTATTTTCTATTAGCCAAAAATAATACAGAATTCATCTGCAAAATGTTACAATTTTACAGGAGAAGTTAAGGTTTCAGTGAACAGTTTCTAATGAACTATGTTCTCAACATTTACTGGTTGCATTTGTACAACAGCACTTCAAATATTGCATCACAAAATTCAACATTTAAGCTACTACTTGTGGGGATAAACAATTTACAAGTCTCAGTCAGATTGCAAAGCTTTAACCCCTGAAATCTCATTAGCATTCATCTCGAAATAACTTTTAAAGAGGCAATATATTTAATGAACAGAGTATTTGTCAATCCCATCTGAAATACTCCATGCATAGTATCAAAATATAAAAGTGGTCATGTAGCACTTTAAAGACTAACAAAATAATAAAACAATTTATCAGGTGATGAGCTTTTGTGGGACAGACCCTCTTCTTCAGCTGAAAGCTCATCAACTAATAAATTATTTTGTTAGCCTTTAAAGTGCTCCAGGTCTGCTTTTTTAGTTTGATAGAATACAGACTAACATGGCTATCTCTCTGTCACTCCACGTATATGCTAACTGTAACAGAGAGTATTTCTGTACAGCGCATTATTTGAAAAGTAACAAAGATAATGCCAGGGTAAAATCTAAATTTGAGGGAAGCAAACTTACTCACATTAGCAAAGGAGACTTTACAGTAAAAGAGATTTTCAAAATTATGAAAAACTTAGTATGTGAAGTTTCATGTACTGTTTCTTTAAATTTGTATCAAGACACCTGATAGGAGGAGAGCTAAAGAATATACGTGCGGAAGATCTATAGTGGAGGAGAGAGAAAAACATAGAAAAGCATTATCCTGGATACTGGTATTGTTATTCCAATAAAGTTACTTGTTCAGTTTTGGAAGAAAGTGACTACTTCTATGATTCTGAATCATGATCACATGACAAGTGTCAGGGAATTAGCTCATTTTGAGCCAACATACATAAGACGAAGGAAAACGAGCAGAGTTGAATCTGACCTAAGACATTCATTTTAACAATCCCACAAGTGATCTCAATGGAAGGAAGACGTCACCATATTCCAAATCACAGCACAGCTTGACACACAGAATACCAAGTTCTGGTGAGCTCATTATTTCACGCATCAAGGAGAGACGCTGAAATTACGGAAGAGTGTCTTGCCTTCATTTAGGAGGACGTGAGTATCACTGCGATATTGTTCTTCAGAAGTTTCACAAGCATATTTACTCTCACAAATGACTGTAATACACACACAGGGGCTGTGTCTACCCTACAAGATAAAATTGAATTTATCTATTTTGTAACTCAAATTTATAACTTCGATTTTGATTATCCTCACCTCCCCACATGCTCCTTATGAAGTCAACTTATTGCTGCCACACTCAACTGGCAAACATCAACTGCTGCAGAAGTACATTGTGGGACTCTACCCACAGTTCCCTCACCCCCATAGCATTCTGGGTATGATCACTGGCCTTTGACATCATCTTTCCATGTTGCATTGTCCTCATTCCCCCTCCTGTGTTAGGCAAATGTCCATTTTTCCAGTCAGAAGGAAAGAAAAGTGGGGCATCAAAAAAGATGGCAAAGTTATCAGATCTCTTTCTTCTGCAACTGAATTATCAAGGATTTCATAAAAATCAGCAAGTATGTCTTCTCAACTAGCCATCCCCTGACTGCCCCCCGCCCCGTGATTATATCTGATCCCTGAAAATAACACAGGGACCCTGAAAAGCTTGAAGAAAGAGTTGATAGTAAAGTTTTTGAAAAAAAAAGTGGCAGAGGGGAGGGTATTTGGCTTTCCAGTGCACTATATGGATTCTATGCACAGGCTGTCTTCTCAACTGGCCATCAGCTGACTGTCCCCTCTCCTACGATTGCATCCGATCCCTGAAAATAACACAGGGACAGACTGTATTCTTCACTAGCCCTCCACCCACTCTTCCCTACATGACAAGGTGCGAAGTTAGAAGAAAGGATAGGAAAAAGTTAGGTAAAAAAGATTTTTGTCTTCCCTCTTCTCTGCACAGACATTGCCAACTTGGGGGATGGCAGTGAAATCTAATATCCTGAACTTATAATGGAAACAGGAATCTCACCCTTCCACCTTGTGTTTTTGGAGAGTCAAAGCAAGAAGAAACAGGACAGGAAAGGTTAGGAAAAAGATTTTACCACTGAACACAAAGATTTTGCAAAAAAGCAGCAGGTGTCTGCAATGGGCAGCATGCCCCAAAAATATTTTTGGTGGGAGATGGAGGGGGGCTGTGGTCTGTGGCTGCAGAACTGGTTGAAATGTTCCACCACCCCGAATATCTCAGCTGCTGGGGGCGATAGCCACCTGGTGGCTACAAGCCCCTGAATATCCTAGCCACCAGAGGAGACTTCCCCCCAGAAGCAAGACCTCCCGGGTCCTTGCAGAGGTGTGGGGAGTTGGAGGGGTTTCAGTGGGGGGCAAGTTGAAGTAGCTCACCGGTACATTAGTCTCCCCCAGAGGCATCAAGACGCCTGGGTCCTTGCTTGGGTGTGGGGGACTGGTTTCAGTGGGGGGGCAGTTGAAGTAATCCCCCCAAATATCTTAGCCACTGTTTCGGGCATAAGGGACTGGTGACAGAGGAGGGTTTAGCTGGCAGAGGCACATCCACACAGCCTCTGCACAGCTGGCACCCCCTTCTTGCAGCACCGAAATCTCGTGGGGCTATGGTAATGAGCTTTGGGAGTATGCAAATAAGCAGCCATTTGCAATCCCAAGAGGCTCACTTTGCATAGCTCTGCTGGCAGCAGCGCTGAGCAGAGCCCTGTGTAGACCTAGCCTATATGTTTAAAAAAGAAAACACAGCCTGACGTGTGCTTATCATTCCTTGATCATCTTATTATGCTTTATTATTTACATCCGTCTGATGTACTTTTTATCTCCGTCCCTGTATTCCAATAGTCTGATATTCTAGTGTGAATGCTTACATGACTAGTGAGACTCCTGTGGGTAGAGGAATGTGTCTATTTGGATCAGGATTTTGAATTCTTTGGGCTGGAGACCAGGACTTTCTTCATAATTGTCCAGGAGTCCCATTATTGATTGGAACCTTTGGACTCCATCATGGTATAAATTATACACCTATGCTTGCTGTAAACAACAAAAGGTAGCTTTGAGACACAAACCAAGGCCTGTGATTTTTGATTTTAGGGAAGCTATTATTTTAGTCAGTTGCTCTGACCAACTACAGATTTTTACCCCTTAAAAATGCAACCAGTCCCCACAGTGATTATGTTATAGGAGCTGATTTTTCTTTTTGAAGAGCGGTCTCACCTACAAACATCCAGTTTTCAACCTTTCCAGAAAATCTCCATCATTTCCCTGTTGTGACCATGAAGGCTTGAGAAAAGACCAAACATAGCTGTGCAAAGGGATCGAAAAGATTTGGTGGCAAACATTTTAGCACAGCACATGATGTGCATCAAAAGCAATAAGTAAATGCAAGAAAGTCACACAAAGGCTGGAAAATGAATCACTGAGTAGTTAATTTCACTTGAGCACCTGTATATTTCTAGGATTTCACTCAGTTCTTGGTGTTTTTCAATGACTGAATTAGTGCCATAACAGAGACCCTTTTGTTTGCTGAAAGCATAACTAAGCAGATCACACACTTTTAAAACGGTATCTAAATTTTCACTAATTTAACTGACCTTTTCATGGCTCTTCTAAACAGGGCAATTTTGTCTCATTTATTTAAAGCTACAATACACTCCATTTCTAGGTGGATATATATATATTTTTTAATTTAATATATTTTACCCCACCTCTCTATTTCAAATATTCGAGGTGGCTTACAAAATTTTAAAAAATATAAACCTATATAAAAAGATTTAAAAATATAAAACTCCAAAAGGACATAAAACCTACTAAAACATCTCAAAAGAAAGATCATAAACTCAAACACCAATAAAAGCACAAATAATAAGGGTGACTTTAACCTGGTGCCGAAACAATATTTATGGCGGTGCTATGTGAATATCCGAGGGAAGAGAATTCCGCAGCCTGGGAGCAAAGGCTGAGAAGACCCTGCTCCATGTTGATGTTAATCTTATCTCCCGAAGTGGGGGAACAGTGAGCAGAGCCTCCCCAGATGACCTCAATCCCTTGGCACCTTCATATGGGAAAAGATGATACTTTAAATACTGTGGACTTGACCCATTTAGGGGTTTATAAGTCATAACCAATACCTTAAATTGTGCCCAGAAACATACTGAAAGCCAGTACAGCTGCCAGAGCACTGACATAATGTGCTCTGTGTAATGAGTGTTGGTTAAAACTCGGGCAGCTGCATTGTGGACCAGCTGAACTCTCCGAAGACTCTTCAAAGGCAGTCCCATATAGTGTGAATTACAATAATTCAGTCGAGATGTGACAAGACCATGGATCACTGTGTTCAAGTCATGGTTGTTCAGAGAGGGTTGCAGCTAGCAGATCAGAAGAAACTGCCCAAAAGAACTGGTAGCCACTGAAGAAATTTGGATTTTCAAATGTTAAAAAAGGGTCCAGAAGGACTCCCAAGCTGTGTACCTGTTTTTTCAGGGGAAGAGTAACCCAGTCTAAAAGAGGTACAATGACACATTCCTGAACACATGGCCTCCTGATCCACATGACCTCAGTCTTATCTGGATTCAACTTCAGCTTATTAGACTTCATCCAATCCATCACCGCTTCCAGATACGGGTTTAGATCAGTTACCACCATACTGGTTCTGGTGTCACAGGGAAATAAATTTGGGTATTATGTGTATATCAGTGGCACCATCTTCCAAAACTCAGTGTGACTTCTCCCAGCAACTTCATGTATATGTTAACCAGCATAGGGGACAATATGGAACCTTGTGGGACCCCATAGCACAATTGCTCTGGGGTCAAACAACAGCCCCCTGGTTCCAACGTCCGAAAACATCTCGACAGGTAAGACCGGAACCAGCGCAAAATAGTGCTTCTGATACCCAACTCCCCCAGGCATTCCAGAAAGATACCATGGTCAATGGTATGAAAAGCCGCTGAGGTGTCCAGGATAATTAACAGAGTTACACACCCCATGTCTACTTCCCAGTGTAGGTCATCCACCAGGGTGACCAAAGTGGTTTCAGGTCCAAAGCCCAGCCAAAAACCAGACTGAAACGCACCTAAAAGGTCTATTTCTTCCAAGAATTCCTGAAGTTGAAATGCCAGGACTTGCTCAAGCACCTTGCCCAAGAATGCAATATTAGCAACTGGGCGATAGTTATTCAAGTCATGTGGGTCCAGAGAAGGCTTTTTAAGTGGTTGTTTTAACACTGCCTCTTTCAAGACAGTTGTAACTATAGCAGATCTAAAAGAACAATTAATAACCATCTAGATCCAACCAGTGATCCCTTCCCAGCTAGATTTAGTAAGCCAACCGAGTGTGTGGTGTGGTTGGACACACTCCTCCAATCACCTTGTCCACATCCTCCTCCTTCAGTAAGGCTGTGTCTACATGGGAGCCCACCATTGAAAGGGCAAAATCGAAAGCCAGAAATCAACATCTCAGCTTTCGAAAGCATACAACTACACAGCAAAGGCAGATCGCAGGTCCAGCCCCTCTTTCGATGATCTGTCCTGTTTTTTTTGAAAGGGAGCATCCACATGTGTCCAAGTGCTCTTTCGAAAGAAGGGAGGAGGAGATGCCGCAGATATGGTCACACGGCCATCAAGCCCTTCTGGGGCCCACAGCTAGATGCTGCCTTAAAGGGACCCCCTCCATGGCCCCCACCCAGCACTGGCCGATGCCTGCCGAGCTGCCAGCAGCGACGCAAACTCCAGCGCAGCAGCACCAACGCTGATGAGACCCTGGTCCTAGCACTGGATACAGACATCGTAGACTCTGTTGCCCACCTTGTCGGCACGGTCGCCACAGCTGCCACCCTCCTCCTCGGGAGACAGAATGGTCCCCCTGCAGACATGAACCTCCCCAACCCACACCCCACCCCTGGCACCCAGGGAGCCACCCCAGCAGCACAGACTGGTGGAAGCGACTGGTTCTGGGGCAATGGGACGATGCCACATAGCTGCAGAACTTCCGCATGAGCCGGGACACCTTTCAGGAGCTATGCCACTGGCTGGCATCTGCACTGAGGCACCAGAACACCAGCACATGGCCTGCACTCCACCTCAAGAAGTGGGTCGTGATTGCAATATGGAAACTGGCCACCCTGGACTCCTACTACTCAGTGGGGCACCAGTTTGGGGTTGGCAAGACCACCGTTGGAGCAGTGCTCCCTGAGATAAGCCAGACCCAGGGCACACCCCCAGCACGGGGAGGAGGCCGATGGGAACAGGGACCCCCGGGGGCTGCTTTCCAGAAGTGGGGGGTGAAGGGGACACTGGCTGAAAGGGAGGACGCTGGCCAGGAGGGAGACTGTGGTGGGGGGACGCTGGCTGGGAACACCCTGCCACACCCTCATGAGAGCTCATGGCCTCCCTCTCATGCAGGTTGTCCATGCCATAAACAAGATGCTCCTTCATCAGGTCGTCTGTGTCGGGGACCTGGACACTGTCGTTGGAGGTTTCTCCTTGTTGGGGTTCCCACACTGCTTTGGTGCCCTGGATGGGACGCACACTCCCAGCCATGTCCCACCACACAGAACCAGCCACTATATCAACCAGAAGGGCTACCACGTGGTGATCCTCCAGGACCTGGTGGACCACAAAGGCTGGTTCGTGGACATCTACATGGGCTGGTCGGGATAAACCCATGACGCCAGGGTCTTCTGCAATTCCAGCCTGTGCTGGCATACAGAGGACAGCACCTTCATCCCCCAGCAGGAGATTCGGGCTGGGGACACCACCATGCCACTATGCATGGTTGCGCATGCAGCATAGCCCCTACTGCCATGGCTGATGTGGCCCTATACTAGACACCTTGACCCCAGCTGGGAGGCCTTTGGCACCCACCTCAACCAGGCCCAGCATGTGGTCCAGCGGGCTTTTGGGTGCCTCAAGGGTGGTGGCGGTGCCTCATTGCCCACCTTGAAGTTGGGGTTTACAATGTCCCACAAATGCTGAGTACCTGCTGCACTCTGCACAACATTGTGGGGGGCAAGGGGGATGCCTACATCCAGGGGTGGGCAGCTGAGGCCACTGTGGGATTCGAGCAGCCGGCCACTGTCACCAGTCGAACTGTGACAGTGTCCAGATCCAGGAGGCCTTCCGGGTAACCATCGCCCCTGGGCCACAATGACCCCCAACGATGCCCACCCCTCACCTCGCCCCCATGCATCCATCCCCCACCACATGTACCCCCACCACAACCACCACACCCATGCCTCCCCACCATGGGAACATGGAACACATGCATCAGTGCACAATAAACCTTTATCAACAAACAAAAAAAGCAGTTTGCATGTGAACATTTAACTATTTACAATAGGGGTGAGCCAGCCATGTACACTGCGGGCCGCGGAGGGGCCTGAACTGGGAGGGTCACTCGGGCATGGGGGTTGTGGGCAGAGAGCCCTGCCAGCCCTGGGATCCTCTTCCCCCCAAAGAGTGAAGTCCATGGTGGGGATGGGACAGGACGGGGAGCACCGGAAGGTAGGGAAGTGGCAGGAGGGCAGAGGGGGCATCAGAGTGGGGTGGGGTGGGGTGGGAGCCTCTCTGTGGGGTAAGCAGGGGACTTTGTGAGGGGGCCTCTGCTGGTGGGCTCAAGGAGGTGCATGGAGGGCCAGGAGCTGGGCTACATTGCCCACGTGCTCCTGCAGAGTCCCATGGATGCCCTCCAGGCAGGACATAAGCCGTCCCCCCACCTTCCTCTGCCACACCAGGTCGGCCTCTTCCAGCCGGAGGCACTGCTCCATCAGCTCTGCCTGGTGGAGGCTGGCAGAGGTGTCATGCTGCTGGAGGCACCTGGCTGCTGTCCAACACCTTCCGGGGAGCTCCTGGGGACCACTGAGGCCGATGGGCTATGTGGGCCCTTGCTTGCTGCACCTGGAAGGGGAGACAGGTGGCATGTCAGTGTCCAGGCAGGGCCTCCAACCCCCTGTCCTCCCCAGGACTCTGCCCCCCCTTGACCCCAACTCCCGTGTCCCCCGCCAGGGCTTGGCCATGTTGGGCGCAGCATCCATGTGGTGTCAGGTGCACACAGGTCTTCCCCCTCAGGTGGGGCCATTCCCATGTGTGGGCTGGCCCGTAGACATCCCACTGGGCATCTGGGTGCCAGGGGCTGTCCACTGGTCTGGGTGCTGGGTGGCGCAGACAGGCACAAGGGGTGTGTTGTGGGTTGTGGCCAGCCAGGGTGTCTGGCTCTGAGCCTCCGGGCCTGTGCTTGTTCCTCTGGCAGTGGTGCCACCCCCGCTCTACCAGCTGGGTGAAAGTCCCACTATGCACTTACCTGGGAGTCCCACAATGACCTCTGGTGACGCCCAGCTCCCCATGGCCCGGCTGAACGACCATGAGGGGACATTTATGATGAGGTCACCCTCCTCACTGGACCAGTCCCAGGTGTTGTCTGCCCCCTGGCTTGGGCTGACTGGTCTGGGGTCCTCCAGCCCCTCCAGATCAGGCTGGTCCATGGAGGTATCCAGGACCACTGGGGGCAGGGAGCTATCCCAGGGCCCCAAGATGGAGCTGAGTTCCCGGCAGTAGGGGCAGGTGAGGGACCCAGGTGTAGCCCTGCTGGAGTTCTTTAACTTTGCTCCAGACTTGCTCCAAGGTCTGCTGCGGGTGGCCATGGCTTGTCAGTCCCAGGGACAGGCGGGCAAAGGCTACATCATTCCTCTGCTTGACCCCCATCTCCCGGAGAATCTCCTCTTCTTTCCAAAGACCCGGGAGGTCTTGAGTTCAGTGTCTGTCCAGGAGGGGGCCCTTTTCTTCTTTTCCGGGACGGGCTCCTGGGACCCCTGTGAGGGCTTGGGGGGGATGCTCTGGGGCTCAGGAGGCTGCCAGGTACTGTCCATGTGGCCTTAGCTGTTGTCAGGGGAAGCTGAGAGGGCATGCTTGTGGCAGCTCGTGCTGTTGCAGCTCACCTGCTCTCAGCTTCCTGACACAGGGTTCTGGGTCTGTGCAGCTTTAAGAGCAGCCAGATGCATGGCTCACAGAGCTCTGCTCTGCAGGGCAGGGCGTCTCCACGCTCTGGTTGGGTGCCACCGTGGAGGAGGACTCTTTCAAAATACCAGGCCATGGAGTGTCTACACGTGCCTTCTTTAGACAGTTCTTCAACTGGGGGGTCCTCTTCCCACTATGGAAGCGGGGTCCAGCTATTTATGTCTGGGCTGCATTCCTCCAATTTCCAGTAGAAAGAGTGCATGTAGTAATCCCTCAGGGACCTCAAGAAGCCCTCTGGATCCATCAGCCTCCGAGGGCGAACCATATTAATCAGACCCCCCGCCTCTGTGAAGGGGAAGGTTAACAGCTAGTCTAAATTGACAAGACAGTGATCAGTACATGACTAAGGGAGTGTAACCACATCCCTTGTCCCAAGAACTCTATCACTCTTAGTTCAAAAGATCAAATCAAACACATGACCTAGAGGATGCGTGGAGACAGTTATGTCTTCAGATAGTCTGAATCTTGTCATAATATCCACAAAATCTTGGGCTGAACCAGCTAGGACACCCTTAGTGTGAATATTAAAGTCCCCCAAGACCAAGAGCCTTGTGGTCCTCAATGCCAGCTCAAGTAGAGGATCTACCATATAGCAAGGTGGACAAAAAACAAAATGAACACCCAGACAATCCTGAACACCCAAAAAATCAGGTACAAGCACTCAAATCTAATGCTTTGTTGAACTAAGGCCCTGGTCTATAAGATTGTATCCTGATAGACAAGTGCCACACCTTCCCCTCTCCCCCAGTCACCAAGCCACAGGATCACACACATCACTTCACAGGACTTGCATGGCATGATGACAGTTGTGGAAGGGTTGAACACCAGATCAGGAGCTGCACACCGGACATGCTCTTCCACTCATTAGCAAGTGGACAGGCAGTGACTGCAACCGCTCTACGTCTAACAAGAGCAAGGCAGGTGTCTCGGATTTGTGACTCTCTGTCCTCATGGAGTAATGAAACCACTTTTCACCATGCTCAGGGCTGAACCAAAAGGCTCTATCTAGCTCCTAGATTTTTGAACCTTTTTGGAGCTCTGAAGGTTTCTTGCAGAACACTGCAGGAACGATCTTCCGGTCTTCTTGGACTAAGCTGTCTCAGAGCAATTAAGAGCCTGTTCAGTGGTTTGCTGCCAAGACAATCTGTGCTGAACTAGAGTTTCCAGATCATTGGGAGATATGCTGCATGACTTCATGCTGGCCTTTAAGATGTTTTTATAGCACTTAAACTGACCACCGACAGAGCACTTGCCATGAGCAAGCGGGCCATAGAACACCATGTTTGGGATCCATGTATCATCCATCCTCATAACACGACCAATCCAGAGAAACTGTTTGTTCTTATGTATTGCTTCCATGCCCATGACATCTCACAGCTTAAGTACCTCCATGTTAGGAATTCTGTCCCACCAATTCTCGTGGGCAGTCCTCCTCAGACAGCACATATGGAACTGATTGAGATTCAAAATATGGTGGCAATTTATTGTCCATGACTCCGAGCCATACAGCAGGATATTCAGGACAACTGCCTGATAAACTACTATCTTGGTATGGAGTTTAATCCCATGGTCATTCCACAGGTGCATGGTCAATTTTCCAAAGGCAGTGCTGGCTTTGGCTAATTGAGCAGATACAGCATGATCCACCTTTATGCTAGAAGACAGTACACTTCTGAGGTAGCAGAACTTGTTAACAGCCTTAGGGATGGTACAAGCAGCGGTGATCATGGAGTGCTGGGTTCTTTCCTAATAGGCTGAGGCACAACTTCTGTCTTCTTAAGGCTCACTGTGAGTCCAAAGCAGTAAGCAGAAGTAACAAAGTGATCAAAAACCTCCGGTGCATCCTTCACTGAATGAGCCAACAATCCACAGTCATAAATAAACAGAAGGTCACAGATAGTTGTATTAACCACTTTAGTGTGACCCTGAAGTCTCTGAAGATTGAAAATTCTGCCATCTGTTTGAACTGAATAGGTATGCCCAATGGGCAGTCCTTAAAAGTAACTAACAGCATAATTGAAAAGTAGATGTTGAACAGGAGAGGAGCAAGGACACATCCTTCCTTTGCATCCTTTGGTATTTCACAAGGTACTGGTGTCTCTCCATTGTTTAGAATGAGACCAAGCATGTCATCGTGAAAAGACCGAACAATGTTAATCAATTTTTCAGGACAACCAATTCACCCAAGAATTTTCCAGAGCCCATTTCTGTTGACCTAGTCAAACGCCTAGGTCAAGTCAATAGAAAAAGTCACATAAGCCGTGTCTACACGTGCACGCTACTTCAAAGTAGCGGCACTAACTTCGAAATAGCGCCCGTCACGGCTACACGTGTTGGGCTCTATTTAGATGTTAACATCGACGTTAGGCGGCGAGATGTCGAAGCCGCTAACCCCATGAGGGGATGGGAATAGCGCCCTACTTCGAAGTTGAACGTCGAAGTAGGGCACGTGTAGCCGATCCGTGTCCCGCAACATCGAAATAGCGGGGTCCTCCATCGTGGCCATCAGCTGAGGGGTTGAGAGATGCTCTCTCCAGCCCCTGCGGGGCTCTATGGTCACCGTGGGCAGCAGCCCTTAGCCCAGGGCTTCTGGCTGCTGCTGCGGCAGCTGGGGATCCATGCTGCATACACAGGGTCTGCAACCAGTAGTCGGCTCTGTGGATCTTGTGTTGTTTAGTGCAAGTGTGTCTGGGAGGGGCCCTTTAAGGGAGCGGCTTGCTGTTGAGTCCGCCCTGTGACCCTGTCTGCAGCTGTGCCTGGCACCCTTATTTCGATGTGCGCTACTTTGGCGTGTAGACGCTCCCCTGCAGCGCCTATTTCGATGTGGTGCTGCGCAACGTCGATGTTGAACATCGACGTTGCCAGCCCTGGAGGATGTGTAGACGTTATTCATCGAAATAGCCTATTTCGATGTCATTACATCGAAATAAGCTACTTCGATGTAGGCTTCACGTGTAGACGTAGCTATAGAGAACCTGATATTGCTCTCTACATTTTTGTTATATCTGTTTGGCTGTAAATATGATATCAGCAGTGCCTCGATCCACATAAAATCAGCATTGGTTTTCAGGAATAATGCCATTTTTGAACACGTAGCAAAAGCTGGTTGTAAAGGATGCGGGCATGGATATTACCAGCTACAGAGAGATGCCCCGATCATCATCACAACACACATGGTCACTTTTCCTCTTGCATATGGGTACAATCAGGGCATCTTTGAATTCTTGGGGAACTAGCTTCTTCTCCCAAATCGCGCTAAATAAATGAACAATAGAGAGACACAAACACTGTTGCCGTGATATTTCAGCTAAGACTCACAAGCCACAAGTGGCTGTTCTGGATCTCCAGTACTTCTTTAAAACACTGTGTGACTTAATTAACTAATCTAAGTTATTAATCAGTCAGGATGCTTTGCCTACATTACTAACCGACTGCAACTGACAAAATAAAACGTCATTTTGCTGTCAGAATTTGCTATTATATGCTCACAATATTTCCTATCATACTGTTTGTATATGACTTAACTATATCTTAACTATATTGATCAGAAGCATGAAAAATCCATATCCCTAAATGGCATAACTAAAATAATCTAATCCCCATTGTAGACAGCATTTAGCTGGATGCAAGAATTCTTCTGTTAACATAACAGCTCCTCCTGTCAGCATAGACAGTGCCTATCCTGAAGCACTGTGCCATACAGCTATTCTCCTGTAGCATTTCAAGTGTGGACAACCGAGCTAATTACATATGCGGCATTCAGTGTACAGCATTCATGTATCCCGGAAAATGGCTAATGGCTTCCATTTCAGAGAGTTTGTTCCTGCTGGTTCTCACAAAAACAATTGGTTTGCCTCGGTTCAGAGGAGATTAACAACATCTAGCTCATGCTGATCCACTGAATATGCTAAATTCACTACAAGCAGCACCCCACAGCAAATGCATATACCCAGTGTCTACCCTGGCTCCCCATACGGTCTCTAATGCTGTAATGCAAAATGGGTTTTTACTTCATTACTCTCAATGCATGATTCATAACCAGTTAAAAGAAAGAGAAGAAGCAGACATGAAAAAAATAACACGGTCAATAGCGATGGAACATGTAGCACTCCCAAGCACCTTTTAACAAAAAGGTAGTTGTGAAAAGCATGATCAATTAAAACTCATGCAATCAGGTGTGTTACTGTAATCTGCAAAGGAACTAGTTATTTTGAATATCATGCTTTTATGTAGCTGTATGAACTAATTATAGCTAGTTCAACCCTTTTGGTAGCCTTTCCCTTTGTGGTTTCTACATATCCTTCTGTTCTCAGCCTACCAAATTAGTGCTCCACTGTGCGCTGAGAAAAGTTACTGATTAATCTTAGTATTGTAACATCTGCTTGCATCAACTTCTGTTCAAAGAGCTTCACCTTTAGTGCAAGTTGCATTAAAAAGAAATCATGAAATGCCCATAAGAGTTCAAGGTTTCATGATTTTAAGATGCAGTTGATACGACTGTTATACTTTGTGAACCCTACTGAAATTTGTCATGTACTTTTGCCCAACAGGGTAGTCATAAATGAACAATCAATCATTTACAAGGCTACCATGCATTTTACTGATACAGTTTCTAAAGATACCAGCTGCATATTTTACTTGATATTACATTATTTTATATGGAATTGTTTTCAAGAGCACATTTTTACTGTAGTTTAAGATGTAACAGCAGACCTTATCCACTGACTTCAAGACTGCTTAACTACTTTTTATTTACTTTCCATCTACCCATTTCTTTCCAAGTTACATGAAAGACATCAGTAATTCTGTTCCATTAGAAACCAATACACACCTAATCCCTGAACTGAATTCTAACATAATAGTCATTTTCCCTCTCTACCCTTGTCCCATCTAGTGCCCCCAGACACTAAATCTCCACTATGTTGCTTTCTCTTTCCCACTCAGAAGTGCATATAATATCAGCTAATGGAAAAAATGCTCGCTTGGACAGCGCTCATACAACAAGTTGAGTCTTTCTAATACAAGACTTGTGTTTTTATTTCTCACTCTGGTTATACACTATTCTCTTACCCTCCCAGCTACCAAGTGCCTTAAACTTCCAATCCTTTACATCCTCCCCATCTGTCTTCTCCCAAAGCACCTCTTATTACTTATCTTCTATTTTGAAGAACAGGACTATGCAGCTGATGCAGTTTTATATTTTAATAGACTCATTCTCCTGTTTCTTTATATTTTCTCACGTCTGGACTCAGTAAGCTTATAATTTTCCTAAAAATACTTATTAACAAAGGCATAAAAAGGTTCAGGGCCTCCCTTGGGGATAAAAAAAAAGTCATCTGACATCTAAACATGAAGAATACACTACAGCCTCTAGTTAGCTGTTCTCATGGGCTCTGTCTCCAGAGCAAAGTTATTTTGAAATAACAGCCGTTATTTCAAAATAATTTTCCTAGCATCTACAGAATTTTGAAATAGTGGTTGGCTTATTTCAAAATAGGCAAACCTCACTGCAAAAGGAATAGGACGTATTTCAAAAAGCTATTTTGAAATAGGAGCTATTTAGACAAGAAACAAACAGAGACAATTTTGAAATAAGCTATAGTACATCCAGTGATTCTATTATGAAATAAGCTCTATTGTGTGTAGACTCTGTATTTCAAAATAGCTAAGTGCTATTTCAACAATGTGTTTTGTTTGTAGCAGCATTATTTTGAAATAAGATATTATGGAATTTCTCTTCTGGGATAACTTATTTTGGGATAATGCTGCTGTGTAGACTTACTCATGGTTAGTTATTCACTGCATCTTACCTTCTGTTGAAATTAGCCTAGCTTCAACTTCCAACTATTGTATTTTGTTATGGCTTTGTCCATTACATTGTAGAGTCTTCTGTCATCAAATACATCTGTGAAGACAACTACTACAAGCCTATAAAGACAGGAAAATGTAATACTGATGGTGGATTAATGTCTTCAGAATTTAACTCATGATTTAAATTTAGCTTTTTATTCTAGTTGGCCCATAATTCAACAAGCCAGGTCAAAATTACTCAGTAAAAAAGGCAAAAGTTCTATCCGAAATAACTCCATTCAGAACAGAAGGCTGGGTTGTGTGCAGCTGCACAACTGTGCCTAGAGGAGATGGGCAGCCTGCATAATGTACCTCAGTCTTTCCTTAACTTCTCTTACATGCAGTTCAGCACTAGTTTTCAGCAGCTTGAGAGGCCAAATGAATAGACATGTTCTTAGCCAATTACATTCTGTTGACCATTCAATGCTACAATAATATATGGTACTCTAGAGACCCACATTTCATATCACTACTGTATTCCTTCCTATGAAACTATTAAATCAAAAATATAATTTCTCAAGATGTGCTAAACTTCTTCAGAACACAGGATGGCCAGATTTTCCAAATTAGATCTGGCACCTCCCCTCTCCCTTTCACCACATTGCAAGTATGAAGCATGTGCTATTCCGGAAGGTTTTGCAGCTGGTAGATCACTTTGAGCTAACAGCTGGGACTTGAAAAGTATTTATTAAAAAGGAGGAAGAGGTTTGAGGAATATGTTTTGTGGTGAATGTTGCAAAGAAAGTCCAGAAGTAAAGAGGAGGAAATTAAAGTCTTCTTCCATGGTCACTACATTCTGGCCTCCTTCAATAAATGCCCTACCTTCTCTCACCCCCATCCTACCACCCATGTGTTGTGGGCCAAATGCCATAATCCATTTCAAAGAATGGTGCTGACCCACAGAACAGAGCAGGCTGCATGCCAGATCAAGAACAGAGTCAGTAGGGCCTCTATAAGGGCACAGAAGTTCTAGAATTTACAAAAAAGATATAGGGGACAGGAAACTGGATGGCTGGTTAGTGGAAGATCATGAGACAGTTGAGAGTGCAGGGGATAAAGAAAATAAGGAGAAAATAATGCCCAGCTATGTTGAAGTCAAAACCCAGAATGCTAGTTTCAATCAAAATTTGTTGAGGTACAGGAAGCACCCACAAAAGGATAAGTATTTAATCAGGACGAAAGGTTACCATACAGATATACACTTACTTAACTGCATTGATGTGGAGTGGTGATCATTTTATAAGCGTGCTAACTAAGTTAATTAACAAGCCTCTCACATGATTTAACCTATACCTGCTTTCTAATTTATACTTGGTACCCTCAATAAATTCAGTACAAATTACCTACTGTGTTAAAAGCATCTTTAACAATATCATAAACACATTGAACGCTCTCCTTCAAATTATTCAGAATTACACAGTTATTAAAATGCATGAGGTTGCCAATAAATAGCATCCAGAAACTTAACTATTTAAATCAGGTAGAGAGTCTTAAACATAATCACTGAGCTCTTAATAGAAATTTTTATTAATTTCCTGAAGTGACATTTGTATAATTAGCACCTTCACAGTAAACCTGGATTGTGCCAAGTTAAAATGTTTAGAAAAGAGAAATATTCTAATCTAAATGCTCAACCACTGTAAAATATCTTTTAAAACTTCAGAAAAAGCACACTTTTCCCATTCTTTTATAACATAATCCACAAAACATCTGCCTACTAGTATTCAAAAACAGACGTTAATTTACAGAGCAATAGGTCAAAATATTATGTATCAAAGAGTGTAAGAGTCATACAGTGGTTATAAGCCCAAGGAGAAGATATTCTTTTTTAAATTAAAGTGAAGCGATTAATTTAAAAATGTGTTATACCACCAGAAGATGTGATGCACTACTAAATTAGTAGTTGCAAGTCTAAATAATCAAAACAAAAAGCAGTCAAATAGCACTTTAAAGACTAGCAAAATAGTTTATTAGGTGAGCTTTCGTGGGACAGACCCACTTCTTCAGACCATAGCCATACCAGAACAGACTCAATATTTAAGGCACAGAGAACCAAAAACAGTAAGCAAGGAGGACAAATCAGAAAAAGATAATCAAGGGCCGTGTCTACACTAGCCCCAAACTTCAAAATGGCCATTTGCCATTTCGAAGTTTACCAATGAAGCGCTGAAATGCGTATTCAGCGCTTCATTAGCATGCGGGCGGCCGCGGCACTTCGAAATTGACGCGCCTCACCGCCGCGCGTCTCGTCCCGACGGGGCTCCTTTTCGAAAGGACCCCGCCTACTTCGAAGTCCCCTTATTCCATGAGCTGATGGGAATAAGGGGACTTCGAAGTAGGCGGGGTCCTTTCGAAAAGGAGCCCCGTCGGGACGAGACGCGCGGCGGTGAGGCGCGTCAATTTCGAAGTGCCGCGGCCGCCCGCATGCTAATGAAGCGCTGAATACGCATTTCAGCGCTTCATTGGTAAACTTCGAAATGGCAAATGGCCATTTTGAAGTTTGGGGCTAGTGTAGACACGGCCCTTGATTATCTTTTTCTGATTTGTCCTCCTTGCTTACTGTTTTTGGTTCTCTGTGCCTTAAATATTGAGTCTGTTCTGGTATGGCTATGGTCTGAAGAAGTGGGTCTGTCCCACGAAAGCTCACCTAATAAACTATTTTGCTAGTCTTGAAAGTGCTATTTGACTGCTTTTTGTTTTGATAGTGTATAGACTAGCACAGCTTCTGTTACAAGTCTAAATAAGGTCATTTGTGACCTACCACTGTAACCAAGGTGAATAATGGTCCTGTTGCTGATCTATGTTCCACATGAAAGCATAGGAAATTCCATTTTATAGATATGTTCATTTTCAAATCAGAATTACAATCAGCACCTTTAACAAATTTCATTCAAATAGATTATCTGTAGAATGGGTATGGGAGAATGAGCTACCCTTTCATTCTGAGGGCTTGTCTTCACTACCGAGATTGATCATTCCTGCTGCAATCAATACAGCAGGTGTCAATTTAGCAGGTCTAGTGAAGACCCACTAAGTCAATGGTAGACTGATCTCTGGTCAGCTCCAGTATTCCATCTCTTTGAGAGAAGAGGATAAAGTTGATGGAAGAGCATCTCCCATTAACGCAGTGACGATACCATGATAAGTCAACCTAAGCTACATTATTCATATAGTTAGAACAGTCTAATTTAGGATGACTTACACCAATAGTGAAGATAATCACTAAGCAGTGATTGCTCTATTCAGAAATCATATATATTAAAAAAAAACAGAAGAAATCATTGAAATTCTTGTTGTCTAGCATCCTGCATAACACAAGCCAACCCTACCCTCCCAATATCCAATTATTTTTGCAACAGGCCTTTCCTTCTATTTGAGCTATCATTTATCTTTTAGAATGATAACCTCTCAAGAGTTACAGACAAGTGATGGAGAACTACTCCCATAAGTAAGTTGTCCCAGTGATTTATATTCAGATCTTATTTTTAGTCTGAGTTTATCTGGCTTCTGTTTCTGAATCATTGCATCTTACATCTTTTTTGCTATTTTAAAGAGCCCTTTACTGTCAGTAATCTCTTCCTTGCATAACTACTTTTACATTGTGGTCATATCATCCCATAGCTTTTTCATAGACAGATATAGTAAATCAAGCTTCTTTAGTTTCTCATTTTGAGGCATACTTTTGCATAGGAGCAGCAGTCTTTTTGTACAGCAGAAGACGAAGCACTCTAAAAATGGAAGACACTTGTGTACCTGAACTGTGAGGCCACCATTCCCTCTCACCAAAATGCTGACCCCACACCACCCTTCTCTCATTGGCTCCCCCATTCTGGCACCTTGGTTCTTATGTTTCATTGTATGCCTCCAATTCTGCCATTCATAACAGCCAGTTTACACAAATTATTGGGATGCTTACTCAATTACTAAACTTTAGAGTGTGGAAATAAAATGAGAAAAGTAAACAGCAAAATATGAGCTGTTAATTGCTTCAAGAAGCTTACTTTTAATTATTAATGATAATGTTTCATAATACACACTAATAATTACCCTAATTTTTTAAAAGTAGTGATGTTTTATTTCAGAGCCTTGTTAAAACCCTCTGCTATGCAATCTTTCCTTACAAAATGCTAGAGACCTAGACTATTCCTTTGAGTAAATTATGAAATGAGTAAATTAGTAAGACTCTACCAAAATTTCCTGTTAAGAGTCAAACATTAGACCATTTTTGCTCACCCAAAAATATATTGAAGGCCACTAAACAGGTCATGCAGGAAGACTTATTAATTCCACAATAATGGAAAATCAATTTATTTTGAAGGCCAATCTTTGTGTCAGTTTTAAATTGTCCTCCAACAGAATCAAATGAAACATCATGCAAATACAGCACTTTAATAAATTAGCATATTAGTAATGTGATGATAATTTTGTAACAATTTTAGTAGTAATTTTTCCCTCAAAGCTATTGCATTAATCATTGCTGTCTACCACTACATTATAAACATATTTGGGGAATTATTGCATAGCAGAGTATTTAGGTACTCAATCTTAGAATTTGTTCTTGTTAAATACCAGGGTTTGTATAATATTTGGCTAACTCCTAACCTATGGTGCTGGTGTGTCCTCCATCAACACCTCTTTATAGGTTCTAAACAGACCAAGCATTTTCCCTGTCAACGTTTTATAGACTGTTAGGAGAAGCAGTAGCTCCCCCCAAAATATGACTAGACATTGACATAGGATGGAGAAAGGATGTAACAGTAAATACATTGGTCGAACAGTGAAACTAAGCATGCATCTAGTTAGTTCCATGAGTTTGTGTGGACCTTTCTTCCATATCGTTTTGTAAAGGTTTTTTTTATTTTATTTATTTTTTTATTTTTATTCTAGGGAAGAGGTGCCAGAAATGAAGTTACAGGCTTCTGGAAGAAATCTATTTTAAGCAGGGACCTGAGGAAATCGAGTGTCCAACCATGGCGAAGTCAGGGAGAGTTCAGTATTTAGTAGGTGATGTGACGAGATTCTGGGAATGTATGCACCACAGCAGCCTCTGAAGATGGTGGTTAACTATGAAGTTTATGGAGCAGGGGAGAGCAAAGGCAATAAAGTAGAGCAATTGGGGAGCTAAGTGGTGGAAAACCAAGAAAGACAGAGGGTGAGAAAGCAAGTTAGAGTTTATTCAGAAAGTGATAGGAAGCTAATGAAGAGTTCTTAAGAGAGGCTGAATATAGTTAGGTCCAGGAAAAGTGATCAGTTTACAGTATTTAAAGAGATACGATCAGGATTCAGGCAAAGTTTTAGCAGGAAAAATGGAAAGGCAAAGCAGCTACTGTAGATGTGGAGGAGAAAACACAAAAATATTCAGGGGAGCCTAACAGTCTCTGTAGGCCCCTGGGCAGGGTTTGGGGAACGGCAGCTATGCACTCTCCGCAGGGGCAGGGCTGAGGACAGCCAGCTCTCAGTGTCGCCCAGAGCATACCACCCTGGCCCCTGCCCAGAGCACGTGGCACAATGCTCTGGCAGTGATTTAAAGGGATGGGGCTCTGCCTCCTGCCACTGCCACAGGTCTCTTTAAGTCACCAGATCCCAGAACAACTGCTCCGTTTTAATTTAGCTTTGGGATTAGAATCTGCAAGAACAAACAACGTTCCTATGATCAGCCTTAACAGTGGGCCACTAGTCAGGAAGTCTACCATGCATACTCTTCGTGCAATATCTTGAACATATCTGATTTATTGCCACCATCTCCTTCCAGCTTAACTGGCCCTCAGCAGGAAGTATCAATTTCTAATGCACAAAGTCTCTGCAATGCTCGCAGCTCAGACGCAAAATTAAAAGAGAAAAGAGAAGCAAGAAGTGGATAAATTATGCTTTTGCTACTTAATTTTTTCAAATATATTCTTTTATTTTTTGTTTTGTTTTTAAATGACAGACCCTTTTTCTAGCTTCATCAGTAACTTCAGTCTCATGGAAGAATAAAGAGAATGTGATGTGTGGTTTTGATGTAAACCTTTTATCATTTAAGAGAAAAATACTACCGTTAAATCTACACATATGTAATCTCCGGAAAAAAAAAAGATGGAGGAGTTCATAAAATGTTTAACTGATGTGTTTTGTGCTTCCTCAAAACCCCCAAATACATTTAATTTCAGGTTCAAATTCCTAAGGTATTTCTTATGGTAGAACTCAAGGAAGAGACATTCTTAATGGAATGAGCCTCTCATTTCAATTTCCGTCACCTAAAAGAACAGTGCTTTGTGTCACAAGTGTATATTGTGATAAGTTGGACTTTCTCAGTTGAAAAGGTGTTGTGAATAAATCCCACACATGAAAGTTAGTTGTGTGAATCCAAAATATGATTCAGCAATGCACAAGGAACAAAATTAGATGTGTGTTTACACATAGTAAAGGCATAATGAGCAGATGGGCTGGAGCAGTGATTGACAAGATGTATGTTACACAACCCACCTTGCAGAATCTGACAAGAAGCTAATTGCAGACAATATTTGTGACAGGAAGGAAGCTAAATCCTGAGAAAATAAGACAGAAAAAGAAAGCAATGGCTGCAGTTGCCTATTCCACCACACAAGGGACACAGCTTCATTAAGACCATCATTAGTTCCTACACAGGAGAAATATTTTTAACAGAAGGTGGAAAATCTATCATGTACCAGGGAAAGTGCTCACAAGACAATCTTGTAGATGACCCTGAAATCAGGATCCTATTCATCTACTCACCACCACAGTGTGCATGTATTAATGCATTTTATAACTGGTTTATTCCTGAGTCTATGCTAAAAGCGCCTCAAACAAGTGTCTCCCTCCCCCTTTGGAAATGAAGGGCCTAATTCATCCATGTGGAGTGAAGCTACGGAGGATCCAGGCCCAAACTCAATCAGGACCTAACCCTAGTAACTATGAGATAGCTGGCCTGAGGTTCAGTCACTCATAGCTAAACACAAATAGAGCCAGACACAAGTTTAATTTACTGTACAAGTGCATTTATAAAGATTTTAGGTGATCAGATTTTAACGTATGGCAAATAACTAACACATATATCCTTGACTATAGCTGCCAAATTTGGCGGCTCTCCATGCGTAACATTTAGAACAAATGGGATGAAACAATGCACGTATTTGCAAATGATTTGATAAAATGCGAACTTTTAAAAAGTCAATGTGCTGCCAGTATGCAGCATTGTTAACTGAGTGCTCTATGTCTATAAGTACAGAAGCAGACATCAGAGAATGCAGCTCCACACATTAGAGAGAGAAAAGACAGGAGATTGAATTTTGACCCTAAAATAATCACACATTTCCCCAAACAGAGCGGGAAGAGAGGAGAATCAGAAGGCAAGTGGGAATAGTGGGAGTTATTTTAAATTAGGATTTTTAGGCATCCACCTTCCTCAGCTACTTTTCTTCCAAGAGGCAGGGGACAAAACCAACGAGATCAGAGGATATTGTACCACCAATGCTGATTCTGTTTGCATCTCTGCCTACAATGACCCTGTGAAACTCCTGTTACCTTATCCATACATGGATAAAAATTAGGAGCCTCCTCTAAGGCACAGGCATGAGGCTTTGGTTAACAGGAGACAGTTGAAAACTGGGATTGGAATTAATTTTCTCCTGGCTTGTAGTTCAGTGCACAACTTCATAGACTATTGTGCAATGAAAAGTATGTGTTCTTCCTTCCATCAGACACAAAGTCTTCTCGTTCTGCAGCTATATATGACAATCCTACCACACCGTATGCCTGCCCAACTAGCATCTCCTTAAAATGATGCTACTCTTTTTAAAAAATGAATTATATGCTTTCCAAGTTTTCCATGCTAAACTGAGGAGTGGTGAATTAGGAAGTAACATGACTGATGGTTTCATGCAAGCAAGCTTCACCAATTAAGAAATATAAAACAAAAAGGATAAAAGTATTCCATTGAGTTCATGAGAAAGCCTCAATTTCAAACATTCCTAAATTTAATCACTAAAGTTTTCTTCCCATTTGATAATAAATGAGAACAAGACCAAATGAGACAAATTGGAATTTTCTAGGTTCAGCTATGTTTGAGTTGTCCAAGCACAAATTTTTTGTTGAGAACTTATAAGAGGGTTTTTTGCCCCCTGCCCTTCCACCAGTGCATGAATAGCCACAATTAACTCAAACTCTTTCAGGTCAAACACCCCATCTCCTACACCTACCTCCCCAAAAAAATTGGCGAAGGACAAACATGGAAAATTTCAGATCAAGAAGAATTTACGTAAGATACCATAAAATTATGAAGAGACTACAAAGGCTGATTTGTGTCCACTCATAGGTCTAGGAACAGAGATGGGACTACTTATTGTGCTCTGTGCTCCGTATCTGTGTGCACCTGCACAGTACTGTGCAGAACTGAACCCACAGTGTGTAAGCTAGCAATTTTATATTGCAGGAAAATTTCTATGCAATTTTTTAATTACATCACTTGGAATCATCTTAAATGCATTTTAGTTGATTCAGATTGTAAACATATAAATCAATCTACTAATATAAATGTCAAAACTCCAATGCTTGAGGATTATTACTGTGTTATAGTGTTCCAAAATACTCCATGCAGTTTTCAAACCATACAGTCTTATTAGGCTGGTCTGCAATTTCCCCTCCCCAACCCCTTTACAGAGCAAGTGGTTGGGGGCATTGACAACCCAGTACTAGCTAGGGGCTCAAGCAGCAAGGTTATCTGAGTCCCAGCTAGATGGATAGGAATGGGCCTTTTAATCACCTTCCTTAGCTACTTCCAGACACCATCTAATTTTGGTCTAAAATAATAGAGGATGGTGAAAGCCAGTGAAAAGGTCGGACAAAAAGGGGTAAGTCCAGGGAAACAGTCAAGCCATTAATTGGCACGCATGGAGGAGGACTGTCATCAGGAAAGAAATCGCATGGTCATTCAGCCTTGTTTAAGAAGGATAGATTCACCATCCAATATTCTGGACAGATTATATTTTAAATTGTACTAAACACAGCACTTGAAAATGCCACTTACCTGTTTACCAGTGATTAATAGGAATCTCTATCTCTTCCATATCTGCTGAAACCTAGCCTGTGTTTGCAACCAAAATTAAGCTTCAAGTTCCCAATTTTGAAGACAACTTTCTGAATGTGAACTAAGTCAGCATGGCATTCCTAAGTCTGCAGATAGACTGCTTTGTGCCATTGCTGCTCCTCATTATTTTGCTAAGAAGCAACAGCAGAATGAAATTAAAAAGCATATAATCTATTTCAATGCTTCTGTTCAAAACACTGTGAGCAGCAGTGAAACAGAGTTGGACCAGTTTTATTCTCCTGCTGTGAAAGCTGTTGTATGGATAGAACTGAAGTTACTAAAAGGAGTGGCGGCTATGGTCATAAGACAACACAATGGAATCAATTATGCCGGTACCATCAATCAGCCGTTGAGCATGCACAGTGGTAAGATTACATTTTCA
Organism: Carettochelys insculpta; assembly: GCF_033958435.1. NCBI lineage: Eukaryota > Metazoa > Chordata > Testudines > Carettochelyidae > Carettochelys > Carettochelys insculpta. The sequence goes on along the minus strand of NC_134137.1, from coordinate 302,610,592 downwards.
GGAGCCTGAGTTGAATCATTCAGTTAATAGACTGACTTACCTTATGATAAAACAAGAATAAGTGCTCATTAAAAAATCACAGCTATCAGTTTAAGAATCCTCCCTTCTTTATGCATCACTGGTAAATTGTTTCTGTCCATTGTCACTGGAAGTACTTGAGGAAAACTCAGTACGAATTTTATAAATAAAAATGAAAGTGAAAGGAAGCTCATACAATAATGTTCTACATTTTGATTATACAACAACTCATTTAATGAATAGCCAAAACTCTGGAGAGCCAAAACTTCTTTAATATCATCGGAATATACAAGGCACCCGTCTCCAAAAATACTGTACTTCAGAGTCCCCAGCCTCTGAGTGGAGAAAACAATGGATGATTGACTTGGAAAATGCATCAATCAGTTCCTGCTGTGTGTTTTTTGGCTGTCTTTTTTTTTTAAACACTTACTTTAGTTAGTTGGTAGTGACATGTGAGTACATGGACAGGGCACTGCCAGGCAAGGTGAAAAGCCCAGGTTCTAATTCCTGCTCTGCCTGATTCAAATCAAAGTTTTGTGGATTAGATTTGTGGTCTCTTCTAACTCTACGATCAGCTTCCCCACAGACTCCAGCTGACTGACATGAGTTTTATTACAACATTGGCCCCTGACACTAGGGGATGATGCATAAATCAGGCAGGTGCTCAGACAACGTAAGATTTCTCTTTTTTTCCTTTGCGTCATTCAGTGTTGTTGAGCAAGTGAAGCTTAATTTTTGCAAAGTTCTTCAAGATTGTTGGATAAAGGGCTCTTGGAGACTTAAGGATCCACTGTGTTATTTTAAAATAATTTTCTCAAGACAGGGAATATTAATACCTTGGTTTTCAGAAGATGTGAGGTTATTTAATTTGAAGGAAAATAAACAACAAGTAATTTTCCTCTGTGAGCAGTTAAGTAGAACAATGAAGTTATTCTGAATGTGCATGCTGAAAGACATACATTTTAATATTTATGATTATCCAGTTACTCCATGGAAGGATCACATTTTGAATTCCACATGCCCAAGGTATTTTTACTGTCCCCACCAGGAAGAGTACTGAATGTTGTGTAAGGAATGTGCCAGCAGGAGCTCAATACTGCTGAAGGAGTTGGGGAATGTGTTCTGCAGAGATAGTTTGCATGAAAATTCAAAGGTGTGCATGGCTGTGTCTACACGTGCCCCAAACTTCGAAATGGACATGCAAATGGCCATTTGAAGTTTACTAATGAAGCGCTGAAATGCATATTCAGCGCTTCATTAGCATGCGGGCGGCAGCGGCGCTTCGAAATTGATGAGCCTTGCCGCCGCGCGGCGCGTCCAGACGGGGCTCCTTTTCGAAAGGACGCCACCTTCTTCGAAGTCCCCTTATTCCCATGAGCTCATGGGAATAAGGGGACTTCGAAGAAGGTGGCGTCCTTTCGAAAAGGAGCCCCGTCTGGACGCGCCGCGCGGCGGCAAGGCTCATCAATTTCGAAGCGCCGCTGCCGCCCGCATGCTAATGAAGCGCTGAATATGCATTTCAGCGCTTCATTAGTAAACTTCAAATGGCCATTTGCATGTCCATTTCGAAGTTTGGGGCACGTGTAGACACAGCCCATATGTAATACTGTGTCGTCAAAGCCTGCTGGGAGCAGGCAAAGCAAGGAGATTTTGTCTATTGTAAACAATATGTTGTTATAAAGTCACAATTTATGCTATCATCCAGTGTCAGAATTGTGGAGTGTCAACACTGCTTGAAGTTTTGTCGGGGTACAGGGCAGTCATCGCTACTGTGTAAGATATGGATTAGAGAGCTCCCCCCCTCAAAACATTGTGTGAATAAAAAGGGGAGGCATAGTGGTTGAGCCAGCTGGCTGAAAGCCTTTTGGCTATACAGTTAAAGTGCTACTGGACTGCTTTTCAGTTGTAAGACTGGTTTGACTAGTTCTCCCCCCACTATTCACACGCAGACCTAAAGATAGGTCTATAGTTATTCTGTGAGAATCTGCCTTGGTGCATACTGAGATGCTGTAGCTAGGTCCAGAGCTAAATGCCACTGTGAGCTAGAATCACAGGGTTTTGCCTCCAGCAAAACCCACAAGATAGCATCAAAACAAAAAGCAGTCAAGTAGCACTTTAAAGACTAGCAAAATAGTTTATTAGGTGAGCTTTCGTGGGACAGACCCACTTCTTCAGACCATAGCCATACCAGAACAGACTCAATATTTAAGACACAGAGAACCAAAAACAGTAAGCAAGGAGGACAAAGTGGACGGATGGATGGTGCGACTAGCAGCCGGCCAGCAGGAGCAGCAGCAGACAGATAGATGGCATGAGCGGCAGCTGGCCAGTCAAAGGAGAAGCAGTGGACAGATGATCAGGGCACGGCCAGTAGGAGGAACAGCGGGCAGAAGGCAGGCGCAACCAGCAGACAGCTGGTGGGGAGCAAGCCAAATGCCAGACCAGCATAAAGGGGCCATTGCCTCAGGTTCAATGAAGTAATGCATCAGGGTGATGTGTCAGGGCCTGCACGAACTGGACCCAGTTGTAAGTGGGGCATTTGAAAAGGGGAGAGGATGAAGAAAGTTTGGGTGTGTGGGTTGGCTGGTTACAGTATTGGACTGGTGAGGTGGAGAGGCAAGGGACACTGCTCAATCCATTTGAGCTGGGACAGTTATTCGAGGATTGATTATGGGCTCTGAGGTGTGGTATCTTCCCAAACTAATGCCATATGACTTTTCTGCCTTTTTCATTAAAAGTTTCTTTTCTACACTCAGACTCTGTGCTTGCAAGAGGGGAAGTTTTGCCTCTCTGAGGCGCCCAGGGGGTGTGTGAATTTCCCAGACTACTTGGTGGGGGCTCAAGCCAGTCCAGTGTGAGATGGACAAAAAGGAACCCCAAGATATTGAACCTGGCCCTGGTCACGGCAGACTCCTTACAGCAGAAGGGTTACAGTTGTTACACTCAAAATTATAACATGAAGTTGAGTTTAATATGACAACCTGCATTTTAGATCATCCGAACTCTCCTAAATTAAACAAAATTTTAACTATGCATAAAATTGCCAAAGGACAGGAATTTGTAGCAGAGAACACTCCATGTTTTGTCATCAGTGTGTGAAATTGTAAACACTTCATGGCAGGAACTCTGTATTTGTGTTCCTACTAGTAATTAAAACATGGCAGAGTTAAGTGACAAATATGATGAATCAATTGTCTCCCTCACCTGACCCCCCAAAAGAAGATGGTAGGGATGGTAGAACCTGTAGGCTTATCAGTTTTAAATAAAGTCAGCTTCAGTAACAGAGAGGTATACAACGAGTCTTAAAAGGCCTACTACACTGAAGCAAAAAGTTTTACCAGATGGAGAAAGGCCTAAAGGCAAAAAGGTCTCAAAGTAGCTTTCAATACTTTCAATAGGTAATAATAATAAATAATAATAATACTATCAAGCAGGAGGAAGCATAGTCACGTAAATAAGTGCCAATATGGGATAACATGCATACACCACAGCTATACGGGTCCTCCAATAAAGCAAAATTTTAGCACGCCAGCTAGCTTTGTTTACTTCCCAAATGGACCATACGCTCACGTTTTTTAAAAAGTAAACAATTCTATTCAGATCTGAAAGTTTAACGAACTTAATGTGTTTTACCAAATTGGGGCCATTATGATAATGTGTATATTTTTCAGTTTAGAGATATACTTATTTTCAGGGGATCAAAACAGATATTGCCATATTGCCGTCACTTTAGAATGATTTAAAAATATGAAACTTGCAACATTTTCAAGTATATTTTTTAATATTCAGAATATTCATAGTTCATGCCATACAATAAAAGAGCTCACATGATATTTCCTCTTGAAAACCATTGTTACAGATAGTATCTGATTGGCTGGCTAATATCCCCATTATGGACTCTGGTACCATCAGGTTCATAGGATCATAGAACTGCCAGGGACCTTGAGAGATCATAAGCTATGTCAACACTAGAGTTTAGTCAACAAAAAATGGAAGCAGAGCAGACCAGTTGGCCACTCTGTTGAGACAGCAGTCAGGCAGTCCAGCCACTCTCTGTTTACAGAGCAGATCAACAGAGCCATCCGCTTTGATGTGCAGCCGTGATCTCTTGACAGAAATGGCCATTTTGAAGATTACTAATGAATCGCTGAGTTGAATATTCAGCACCTCGTTAGCATTAGGACACTTCTGGCCATGGCGCTTCGAAAGCACATTTTTTTTTAAAGGACCCTGCACCTTTTGAAATCTCCTTATTCCCCTCAGCTGAGAGGAATAAGGGAATTTCAAAAGGGGCGGGTCCTTTCAAAAAGGACCCCCATGTAGCCTCACCCAGCCGCGAGTGTTCGAAAGCAGCGCTTTCGAAGCACCATGGCCAGAAGTGTCCTAATGCTAATAAGGTGCTGAATATTCAATTCAGCGCCTTATTAGTAATCTTTAAAATGGCCATTTGCATGGCCATTTCGAAGTTTCGGCCAAGTGTGGCCACAGCCTAACCTCTGTCGACAGATTGTTCTAGTACAGACATAGCTATAGAGTCCAGTCCCCTGCACTCACGGCAGGACCTAACACTATCTAGATCATCCCTGATAGATGTTTATCTAACTGCCCTTAAATATCTCAAATGGTAGAGATTCCAAAACCTTACTAGGCAATTTGTTCCAGTGCTTAGCCAACTGTGACAGTTAGGAAGCTTTACCTAAGGTCCAACCTAAACTACCTGGCTGAAATTTAACCATTTGCTTCTTGTCCTATCATTACAGGTTAAGGAAACTATTTTTCCTCCTCCCTACACCCTTGTAACACCCTTTTAGGTCCTTCAAAGCTGTTATGTCCCCTCTAAGTGTTCTCTTTTTCCAAACTAAACAAACCCAGTTCTTTCAGTCAACCCTCATAAGTCATATTTTCTAGATCTTTAACCATTTTTGTATCAGAGGGGTAGCTGAGTTAGTCTGAATCTTCAAAAAACAACAAGAAGTACTGTGGCACCTTACATACTAACAGATATTTTGGAGCATAAGCGTTTGTGGGCAAACACCTACTTCGTCAGATGCACTGGGGGTGGGGGTCAGAGGAGGGTTTAAAGGGGGAGTCTCAGTGAAAGAGAGGGCCAGAGTTGACAATGTCTGTTCAGTTACAAAGGATGTGGCCCATTATCAGCAGTTAATGTGGAGTAAATGTGACTTGATTTCTCCTCTCTTGATGTTCACAACTCCATATTAACTGCTGACAATGGGTCACATCCTCTGTGAATGAATAGACCTTGTCAATTCTGGTCCTCCCCCAACTGAGACTCCCTCTTTAAACCCTCCTCTGAAACCCCCCCAGCTCATGCATCTGAGGAAGCGGGTCTTTGCCCACAAAAGCTTATGCTCCAAAATATCTGTTAGTCTATAAGGTGCCACAGGACTTCTAAACATTTTTGTGGCTCTTCGTTCACTTTTAAGCAATGCAAGCAGGTGTTGGAATGTTATGTAACAGGCAAACCTCGATACTGCCTCTCTCCCCTCTGCTATTTTATTTAAGTAACCTCACTATGACTGAATGGCACTCCAAATGGTCATGTTCCAGGATGAATTCAAGACCAGTGAAGGTTTGTGTCACCACCTACCCTACAACTTTCGGTGCCTCACAACACCAGCCTGCTGTAGTTCCCAAACTGAGCCTCCTACAAAAGGGCTCTTAGGATCCTCACAAAAGGATCTTATTCTTCATATTGCTTAGATATATTTGTGATCTCTCTTTGGCATTTTGTATATATTTCATGTTGACAATTTAACATTGCACTGAAATAGGTCCTTACATGTCAGTATTCCAAAAACTCACCTACTATGATTTCAGCTTCTCTTGTAGCTGTTCAAAAATAGAAGCATTATGCTCAGACCAAACAAAATATGTCACTTTTGAAGGAAGCTGTAGAATGACCATTCATGAGTCATTTGTTGACTCATGGTAAGGAAAAAAAAAAAAAAAAAAAGAGAGAGAGAGCGCGCACTCCTTTCCTTAAGGACACTTGCTTTATAGAGAAAGGAAAAACACTGCAAAAGGTTTCACCCATAATAGGATGCTGATAGCCTGTTTTTCATTCTAAGTCTGAATTTGTTATAACCCTCTTTTGCACCCATTTGCCATTTAACCATAATTCATTCTCTTTTCAAAGGCCATTTGCTAATATACAGACTAGGTTACATTCAGTTTTCCTTAAGCGTCCAAACAGCATCTGGTTACACTGATACTTGTGAATGCCTGTGTTTTTGACACTGAACCTATTAACGTACCAGGCTGCATATATACAGATGTTCAGACATTCATTTAAAATATTGATATGTTTAGCCATTTGCATATCAGGAAGGTTTCTTTTGGATGAATGGCTGCCACCTGTTGGAGGCAGGCTAATCAGGAGAGAAAGAAAAAAATGGTTAAAAAAACCACCAACACCAAATAGCCAGCCACTGTCAGCATGAGCAACAGTGAAGAGAAGGAAGGTCAAGGCAGGAAGCTCTGGTAAAAGAAAAGATCTCTTGAGTGGCAATTCTTTGCACACTATGCTCCCAGGAAATTAAGAAAGGAGTCTGAAACAAATTGGACAATGAAGCACATTAGCATTTCCAGAGGAGGGCTCCTCTATGAACTACCTCGATCCATGGTATAGCAGGCTTGCAGCCAGCATGCACATGCCTGATTCATTAAAGAGAAATGAGTGGACAACAATGGGATTGTATAAAACAGAGTAAATGCAATCCCACAAATTTAGTAATAGAATAAAATCCAGCATGACTAACAAAAAAATCAATGTTTAGTTAGTGAGGTAACAAATGTTCATGATAGCAAGAACACCCTCTGGCAGTCAAGTGCTTTTATCCCCAGACTGCAGGCAAACTGTTTCCAAACTCCATAAGGGAAATGTTTGCTCAGATGTGATTGTTTTTCTTCACCTAGCAATTTAAACAGATTTTGAAAAATCCACCTTACTAAAGCTAATTTCATAACATAGGTATATCTCCATCTCATAGAGATAGAAGGGACCTTGAGAGGTCATTGAGTCCATACCTCTGCACTCACAGCAGGATTTATCACCACCCCAATGGATTTTTTTTTAAATCTAAGCTGCCCCAGAGCTTTGAAAGGCTCCACTCAAGGACTGAACTCACAACCCTGGATTTAGAAGTCCAATGCTCTAACTACTGACTTATCCCTCCCCACCTAAACTAGGAAAATTGGAGTTTGAAGACTATGAAGGAAAAACTGTTTTCAACTAGGATTCTTTCCAGTCTTGAGATAAGAAAGGATTTTTCCCTGCAAGAAAAAAGTACATTAAGAAAATTTATGCCATAAAGGAAATGGCATGAGTTTAAAAATTTTTAGTCCATGTAATTTATGAGCTTGGGGTTTAAATTCCTGTAGAGTTCTTTGTGAAAGGGATTTAGTTCTAGACTGAAGTTGAAAGTGGAGGAAAGAGCTGTCTCCCAGTTAAATATCGATACAAGACTGCTTTGTAATTTGTGGAACAACAAGAACATGCTGTCTATAAGTAGGGTTAGGTCAGTGCTGTGAATCAAACAGATTTATACCAGAGGACGTCTGCCACTTTCCACAGAAACAAACCAGAAAACTCGGTACTCTTTTATGAAATTAGTTCACTCTTCACAAATCCAAAGAGTTTAGATCTGACATCCAGGCCAGTGCCACTTCAGGAAAAAGTTTTTTATAAAAAAGGATAATTATAGCCTGTGATTTTTTCTTGTCACTCGCATTGGAAAAATGCATCCATAGGACTTGAAAAGCATAATCCCATCACCAGTTGTTAGCGTATAACAGATAGTTTTCTCTTCTATGTACTGTTTCAATAACATTCCTTTCTGTTAATACTGTACTAAAAGAAACCTGTGTAGAACTCTGATGGGGGTTGACCCCAACACTTGTAAGACAATGGAAAAAGAGACTGAGTCACACTTAGGGCTGCCAACTTTCTAATGGCATAAAACCAAAACACTCTAGCCCCACTCCTTCCCTGAGGCCCCACCTCTCACCCACTACATTCCCCCTACCCCAGTAGCTCACTCTGTCCCATGCTCATTCACTTTCACTGGGCTGAGGCATGCTTTCTCTCGAGTGACTCGCAATCAGTGGTCCAGTGGGTGTGAGGTAGGTTCCTTGACAGTCCTAGCTCCATGCTGCATCCCAGAAGTGGTCAACAGGTCCAGTATCTGATGGGGGCAGGAGGTTTTGTGTGCTGCTCTCGCCCACATGCATCACCTCACCTCCAGTCCCCGTCCCCCCACCCCAGCCACACACACACACACACACACACACACACACACCCATTAGCTCATTCCCAGACAAGGAGAGTGCCTCACTGGTGCTTGAGGCAGGAGCAATGTGCAGACCCCTATCCCTGCCACTCCCACATAGGTGCCAGACCCGCCAGGGGCCAAGGTCTCTTTTCTACTGGGTGTTCCAGTCAAAAAACAGACACGTGGGCACCCTACGTATGCTGTGCACTGGGGGTAGAGAGTGGGGAGTAACTAATTGCCTCCTGGATAGGGGAGGTAGAGCTAAACCATGAAAATAGAGAGTTCAGTGGAGGGGAAGAGATTGCAAAGACAGATCTCTGATAGAGAAGCCCTGCACTAGGACTTAACAGGCAGGATACAACTAGAAACAACACTGAAGTGTGAGAGGAGCAAAAGGGCTGTTAATCTGATGACTTGTTTGAATCTTGTTCATGCTACTTGGGCAACGGTTCAGACTTTTATGTGACTTGACCAGAGGGCCAAGACACAGAACACCCAGAGCGGGGTGTCAGGAAAGGATACAGACTGAGAAAGTCTGTTGTAGACCAAGGAACTAGCTATTAGGAGAGGAGCCAAGTGGCAAAATCTCCTACCATCCCACATTCAGGGGCAACAGGTGCTCTAGAAGCGAGGATGTATGCATCCATTGAGCAAGTTATACCTCATTATTAAAAGCTCTGATAAAAAATATTAGCATATAGATTGTATTTTAAAGACATAGGCAGAATGAAAGTGGTATTTTCCTTTCAAAGATCTCAAAAATCAAAATACAAGTAATTACAGATACCAAAACTAGTTAATTTGATAATGAATCCCACAGTTTAAAATTAGGGAACAAATGCATGTAAATATCTCATTGCTTCTTATAACCTGTTAACAGTGTTTGCTGTAAATTGAGCACTTGGGCTGCTGCCCTGGAGAAATTCAGGAGCCACCCTGCTGATTACCAGAATGCCCACAGCCAAAAATTTATTCTGTACATAGATAAAAAAAAAAAAAAAAAAAAAAAATCAGAGTGAACATTGCCTATCACTTTTAAAACAGAAATCTCCTGTGAGACATTAAGGCTACGTCTACACTAGCACACTATATCCAAGTAGCCTATTTGGAAGTAAGGACATCGAAATAGGCTACTTTGACATGTATCGTCTACACATCCTCCAGGGCTGGTGCTGTCGATGTTCCACATTGAAGTAGCGATGGGGAACATTGAAAGGAGCCGCCCCAGAAGGAAATGTGGAGCATCCACACACACAAGTGCTCCCCATCGAAATAAGGGGCCAGCAAAGCCCCAAGCCACTCCCTTAAAGGGCCTCTCCCAGACACACTTGGCCTGCACAGCACAAGATTCACAGAGCCGACAACCAGTTGCAGACCCTGTGCACGCAGCATGGACCCCCAGCTGCAGCAGCAGCAGCCAGAAGCCCTGGGCTAAGAGCTGCTGCACACGATGACCATAGAGCCCCCGCAGGGGCTGGGCAGAGTATCTCTTAACCCCTCAGCTGATGGCCGCCATGGAGGACCCCACTATTTCGAAGTAGCGGGACGCAGACCGTCTACACATGCCCTACTTAGACACTGAACGTCGAAGTAGGGCGCTATTCCCATCTTCGGACGGGAATAGCGATTTCGACGTCTCACCGCCTAACATCGATTACAACGTCAAAATAGCACATGGCGCATGTAGACGCGACATGTGCTATTTCGATGTGCCGGCTACTTCGAAGTAGCTAGCTAGCGTAGACACACCCTAAGAAGCAGAAATATCAATAACCAAGTTATAACCACAAAATGATTGCCACCGTATGGTTATGATGCACATTATTGTATTTCAGAATTTAAGTTTTTGACTAACCTATAGCAATATGATTAGAAACTTCTACAAGTATTTATAGTGGCAAAAGAATGCACTTTCTCAAGTCTGCAAGTATTAGCTGAGATTCTATAACAAAGTGTAACAAAGCTTCTTTGTCAAAGCAGATTAACAGCTGTCAGGTTCAAGTATAGTCTTTTCAAACAAAAAGTCTTCATTAAGGTGTTTATAAAGTATGCTGAAGCATCTATTTGTGAGCCAATAAAATCTATGTTTGTGCATGCAAAGTAGGTAATTCCATTTCTATTCACCTGATCTGTGTGTGGAAAAGCCTAAGTGAATGCACAATTGTGAGTTTATGCGGGTACATGAAGTTGCCTACAAGCCGGTTGAAAACTTGGCCATTAAATCTACAAAGTCACAAGATTATAACAAAAAATTTCCATTCACTGAGAATTATATTAGAAATTTACATGTGAGATGGCTAAACACAGGTAGTAAGGGGTTAGATTCTACATACAACACTGTTAGGGTTATCGTACTACAGGTTGCACCTCCCTGGTCCAGCATACTCTGGTTCTCAGTGGTCCCAAACAAGGGATTTTACTGAACCAGGGGAGGTCAATGTACCCTGTCCCCCACAACACCAGTCCCTGGATATCCCATCAGTGGCCCTCCAGTTGCAGCTCCCCAGCCAAGGCCTTCCACCACAGCTGGCCCCCCTGGCCACAGCCCCAGCACTCCAGCCCTGATCCCTGTGGGGCTGCTGCCAGGGGAAACAGGTGCTCCAATCCTGGCCTCGTTGCACCCAACAGGCTGCCAACTGGTTGCCCTTCTATGCCAGCTCTCTGGTCCAGAAACACCCTTGGTCCTGCTGGACAAAGTTTTAAGTGCCAGTTTTAAGAGGTGCAACCTATACTGTGAATATGAATAGTTGTTTTTCTAAATATATCATAATGGAACTAATACACAAAATCAACTAGTGACAGAGAGGTAGCCGTGTTAGTCTGTATTCTATCAAAACAAAAAAGCGGTCATGTAGCACTTTAAAGACTAACAACGTAATTTACTAGGTGATGAGCTTTCATCGGACAGACCCACGTCTTCAGATCTATATGCTTACCAGATCAGGCTCAATACAGGTGTTTTATATATTGAGCCTGTTCTGGTAAGACTATAAAAGAAGTGGGTCTGTCCCACAAAAGCTTATCAGCTAGTAAATTATTTTGTTAGGCTTTGAAGTGCTACATGACTGCTTTTTTGTTTTGACAAAATTAATTGTACAGGTCTCTGGAGTTGTACAAAAACTTTAAATAATTCATGTAACACCTGAAATAATCATTAGGACTCAATGTGGGAGAAGAAAACCAATTGAATTTAGGCAAGTAAATAACAGATAAAGGAAAAGGGCAAACCACATCAAGGGTAGTATAGGTTGTACTTCCTAAAACTGGCATTCCCTGCTACAGCACCATCCTTTGTTCTGCAGGACCAGGAATGTTCCAGAACAAGAAAGGTGGGCAGGAGGACAATCTGCAACCCATGTCCTCAGGCATCTCTGGGAGGGCTGGAGCCAACATCAGTGACAGTCCCATATTGGGGCATCTGTACATGCAAGTGCCCTTGTCCCCCAGCAAGCTGGGTGGGTGGGGGGAAGGCAGTCACACAGGGCCTGGGCCAGTGTCCCCAGGCAGCCCCACGGGGGTGGGTCTGGGGCAGCTGTGCATGGCTTGAGCCACATCCTGGGCAGCCCCATGGAGCCAGAGCTGGGGCCAAAGCCAGAGCCAGAGCCTCCTGGCAGCCCTTCGGGACCGAGACAGCCATGCAGGGATGGAGCCACAGTCCTGGCAGCCCCGCAGAACCACAGCAGTGTCCCGGGGTCCCCACATAGCCACAGCTAGAGCCAGCTTTCCCTGGTATTTCCATGGGACCAGGGCTGGGGCCAGGAGCAGTCATGTTGGGATGGAGCCAGCTTCTCCTGGTAGTCCTGTGGGGCTACCAGCAGCCACATGGGGTAGGAGCTGCATCCCCGACAACCCTTCTGGGCCAGAGTTGCAGCCAGTGTTCTCCAGCAGTCTTAGCAGCATGAATGGGAGCCCCAGCAGCAGCCGTGGGCAGGGTACCCACACACCACCAGACAGGTGAGCAGCCCAGGGTGGAGGGGGAGAAGTTTTGTGGATTTGAGGAGGTGACAGGAAACATCCTCTGCCCAGCAAATTCTGTTGTCTGGGACCAGTCAGATTCCAACCATGCCGGAACAGGGAGGTACAACCTGTATTCAAATTTTCCATTTATACTGTGTTAAAATTATTTAATCCATGTTTTAATACTTTTATTGCCATAAGGCTTTTATGTTGGTTTATAGTTGGGCACAAACTGCATTTCATATAAGTGAAAGAAAAGCTATTCCTGGCATGAAAACCTATAGATTACTACTTTCTAAATATATTCTCTTGCATTTTAAAATTTATCCCCCCTCCTTTAGAATGTATCTCCCAACATGATTCTGATAGATGCCACCATAAAGCTGCATTATGTCACTCAACTTCCCACAGTGAAAAAACAATCAATGTGCAATTTACTGGTGAAATATACCAGTTTATAACTTGCCCACAAAACAGAATGAATGATGGCCATTTATTTTTAGTATATAATGTTTAGTTAAGTGATTCAGCTAGTTAGTCAAGAGCTGTAAACATTATGATGTTTCACTTCTAATTTTCCATTTATCTACATTTGCATATTTAATAACCACAATCTGAGCATGATCCAAAACCCAATGACTGTTCCCCAGCTAAATCCTGATGCAAGTCCCATTGATTTCAGGGGACTTCGGGTTAGGTGCTTTGTCCACTAACTGGGGCATGTGTGTGTATGAGGAGACCAGTAGGTAAGAAATTTCAAAATCAGTTAATGTTTACTGAATTCTTTACAGTCAGACAGTGGTGGCATGTACTATCTTATAGATCATCAAGAGATAATCAAAGGTGACAAGAAGAATAGCAGCATCCTATTGACTTCAGTGGACAATAAACCAGCTCCTAAAACCCTATACTGACCGCCATTTGACCTCCATACCACATATTAGCCACATCTACACGAGCCGGCTACTTCGAAGTAGCCGTGCCAACTTCGAAATAGCATCCGCCACGTCTACACGTTGCAAGAGCTATTTCAAAGTTGAAATCGACGTAAGGCGGTGAGACGTCGAAGTCACTATCCCCAACAGGAGATGGGAATAGCGCCCTACTTCGACGTTGAATGTCGAAGTAGGGCACATGTAGATGATCTGCGTCCCGCAACGTCGAAATAGTGGGGTCCGCCATGGCGGCCATCAGCTGAGGGGTTGAGAGATGCTCTCTCCAGCCGCTGCAGGGCTCTATGGTCACCGTGTGCAGCAGTCCTTAGCCCAGGGCTTCTGGCTGCTGCTGCTGCAGCTGGGGATCCATGCTGCATGCACAGGGTCTGCAACCAGTTGTCGGCTCTGTGTATCTTGTGCTGTTTAGTGCAAGTGTGTCTGAGAGGGGCCCTTTAAGGGAGCAGCTTGCTGTTGCCCCGGAAGTGCTAGTCCGCACTGTGACCCTGTCTGCAGCTGTTCCAGGCACCCTTATTTCAATGTGGGCCGCTTTGGTGTGTAGACGCTCCCCTGTAGCGCCTACTTCGATGTAGTGCTGCCCAACGTCGACGTTCCAGCCCTAGATGCTATTCATCGAAATAGCTTCTGTCGATTTCGATGTAGCATGCCCGTGTAGATGTAGCTATTAAGGTGTATACAAGATGGAAGAAGGATGTGTGTACAAGCCCCAGCCTACAACTGTGATCATTTCTTATTGCTTCTCTCTTCCCCACCACTCACACAGTGAATCCCATCTCACCTCTTGTTTTGTCCCATTTTCTCACTGTTCTTCATCCTTCCTATGTCTGGAATTTCCTTCCTATCCCAGCATACCAGATACCCACCCCCTTTCAAATCCCTCCTCAATATTCACTTCAACTGGGAATCCCACAAACTAAACCACATCAATAAAATGTGGTGCATTCTTTATATTTAAATTAAAAGCACATGTAAAACAGTAACTTCTTCTAATCAGATGGTTGAAATTTATCATCCAGATGCTAAGTTACTCAGCTTTTTTGACTGCAAGGTCTTAGAGATGGACCGTGAATTCTTCAATAATTTGGTGCCACATGGACTAAAGGTTCCTAAAAAAATTATACACAGCCACTGTTCAGAAAGATCATTAATGTAAAAATAACAAGACCACCTTGATAAGGTCCTGGAAATGCAAACAGAAAATTGGGTTTTAAAGGGATAAACAGATTCAATTAAAAGTTACAGCCCATTGTTTTTGAAATCTTGAGACAGATCCTCATCTAAGCTGCAGAAATGTTATGCCAGTCTGGGAGTGCCTACCCACCTGGCTTATGAGGCCACTTGAAGATTCCCCATATTTAGAACAATCCATGGGTGCAATGAGGCAGACAGGCACCAAGGTGGGGCAAACCACTCTGCACTGGTAGCAGGGTTAGGCAAAGTGAATTGTAAAACTGCCACTGACTCTAATGGGAGCAGAACTGGGCCAAACAAGAGAGCTTTGGAAAATCCCAACCTTACATATTGTTTATACTTGTTAACAATTCATTGCTGGTATAAACACAGACCTTGGATGAAGGGCTGTTTAAAAGCTATCCCTAAAGACTTTTCATAGATGGTGAGTGCTTATATGGTTTGCAAGAAGTTAAGACACAAAATGGGTGAAGTGATCTCTTTTATTTGCCTAACTTCTGTTGGCAAGAAAGATGAAATTTCACGCACAGAAGTTGATCCAATAAATAGTATTATTTCACTGTGTCTATAATATACTGGGACTGACATTGCTACAACACAACTCCATTCCATAAGTTAAATTTTTATTTCCTTGTGTCATGTTCTTGACATATTCCTGCTGTGTCTCAGATTTTGGAAATATAATCACTCATTCTTTAAAGCAAACAGAGAATGTATCAGCTTTTAGAATTATGTCTTCTAAATTCACTTGTATTTTTTTTTCATTTCTTGCCACCAGCTATAGGATATTTGTAAGTTATTTTGTCTACAAATTTTATTGGCAACTGTCTCCATAAGCATTTGGACTCCATTTCTGTTCTATTGACTAGCCCAGTCTATTTTTCATCTCATCTTCAATCATCTGTCTTTACGAGCATGGAGATAATGACCATAGATAGTTTATGTACCAGTTGATGTTCCAGGTTCAAGCTATAATAATTGATAGCAATGTTTATGAAGCAGAATTAGCAAGTGAGACTGATGCACGCAGTTCTTGCTGATGGTCTCAGGCAATTACCATATGATGACCCTCCTCCCCTGGATATTAATATTTCAAAGCTATCTTACTTACAGCCCAGCTTTTTTTCTACTCGATACTGCAAAAGGAGCCATAATTCTGTTTGTGACATCAGTCTTTATCAAGAAAATGATGAGGATCCCACAGAAAGCACTACTGAGTTACCTTAGGAAGAGATACAGGGTCTAAGAGAAAAGCCTTCTTTGCCTATGAATATTTCCAATAATTAGCAAATATGGCAAAACTTATAAATATTCAGGAAGATGAATGGATTTGTGCTTTTAGAATAATACTAATTTAAAAGAATTCAACTGTACACATGATGGCCCTCTGTTTGAAATAGGAGAAAATAAAACTAACAGAAAACAAACTAAAGTATTATTCTTGCCATTATAATGTTCCAGCCAGTCTGTATTTTGACAGATAACATTAACCAGGAGTCATTAGCAATAATGAAGTTTATAGTTTATACCGGGCAACCAGCTTTTCTTGTGTCATATAAAAGCAAATAAATTCTGTGAATATGAGATTCTGAAAAAAGAGGAGGGGAAGAACAGAAGATTATTGCTTCAGACAGTTACTGTAGATTCTATTTCCTGGGGCATGACTGCAAACAATATTTCATCTTTATTTTCTATTTTTAACCTTTAAGAATACTTTAGTGTCCATGCTCAAGCCATGCCTCTTTATTTCCATATGTTGTAGTTTTTCTATAGTCTGCACACCGAAGTGGATCTGTCCCATGAAAGCTCACCTAATAAACTATTTTGCTAGTCTTTAAAGTGCTACTTGACTGCTTTTTGTTTTGACTATATAAAATGCACTTAACTTTGTTTTACTCTATTTAACATAAATTAAAGAGGATAATTTAAGACTGATATACAGCTCTAGCACCAGAACAGGGTATGGGACCTTACCACTGTACAGTGGTTAACTAGCATGGGGGTGGAAATAGACATGCAACCAAGGAGAAATATCAACTGCAATTATTATACATCACTGATTTTAGTGGGAGCTGCAGGTCCTCAGCACATCTAAAAAAATCAAGATCTACTATTCAGGTGCCCAATAAATATTTGCTGAACCCCATGAGAATCCTTACCATAGACTTCAACAGGCATCGGATCAAGCCCTAAGGTTTAATTAAGAATATAGGTGTCTAATGATAGACACACAAGATTGAAAGATTTTACATCGAACTTTAGATTAGTTATGTAAGACCTGATGTCCTAACCGCTTGTGTGATTCATTTTTCAGTAGCATTGTAGAATTCCACGGTTATCCATTTTATCTTAGAAATTGGAAACAGAAGATCCTCCTATAGCACATCACCATGCCCAATGTAACAGAAAACTTAATATTCTAAAATATTATCCTAAAAATTGATGTCAAATTATAGCTTTATTGAAGTCATGGAGATCTCACAACTTCCACCATCTATGATTTGGCAGTATATTCATGAGAATAGACCCTTATTTCTTGAATAGTCTCAATGAAAACACAAAGGCAACATAAGTAGTAAGAAAAAAGTTGTGTACCATGCTTTTCTAGCCATGTTAGTCCCAAAATATGAGAGAGAGAATGTGGGTAAGGTAGAGGAGTCCTCTGTAAGGTCAAAAGCTTGTCTTGGCCAGCAACAGAAGTTGGTCCAATAAAAGACATTATCTCACCGACCTTGTGTCTCTCTAGAGAGAGAAGAGCGAGAATTCACCATCCAAAAATTTCTAATCATAGTAGGACATGGGTGTTGCATGTCTTCATTATAGCTAATGAAAATTAAATAATTTAAAAAAGACAAGCTAAATCTACACTTATTACAAGATCTCAAAGAGTGATTTTCAATATAGAACTTGGTGCTGACCTGGTAGCCATCATTCCTATCCAAATAATATCTGAAATTCTTGACACACAAATTACCAACCTCGTATGATGCTGTCTAAATGGGTCTTCCCTTATTTTGTGCTCCTGTCTTTTTTGTTTTTTCACTCTATTCCATATGATATTTGACTTGGGCACAATTTCTGCAACTAGCAACAATCGGCCGAAGCTGAGCAGGAAAGGAGAGTGTGGAACGTGGGAGGCAATCAAAAGTATGGCCTCAGTGTAATAATTAACTTTGACTTATTTCTTTTTTTCTAATATCTTTGTATACCCAAAGAAGTTCTTGCCATTTCTTCCTTTACTGATGAACAGTTAGACTACCAACAAAGTTCCCTAAGCTGCACCCCATTAAAGCTTAATATTGGTCAATCTGTATTCTCTGGCTCAATAAAGAAAGCCAGTTATATTTTCCTTCCTGAATTTTCCCTTCTCTCGTCCACACAAGCCAACATTTCCAAATGATTCCTTATTAAATACACTTGACAAAACCCCTTCAGTAAAAGATAGACTGATAATTGTTAGTGAAACTGAAGCCTGAAGCGCACTTGTAAATATATTAATAACCCATTTAACACTACGATGCACTACATCAGAAGTACCATCATATTTTTAATGTGGGAAATGGACATTTTAAATTGTCTTCTATGATAGACTACTGTAGTGCTGGAAAAACAAGATGTGATGTCAGGCACACGCAAGTCTACAACGCTAAGATATTTTGACCATTGCAATGTGAACATGACACTTCAGAGTTCAAGTTTTCTTAAAGTGTACTTTTGAACATCTGTGTACAGTAAAACAGAAAGAGATCTTTGGGCAGATTCTAATCTTGGTTACTCAGTGTAAAACCAGAGTAAATCCTGATGACAGTGGAGTTACACTAGGGAAAATCCGAGATCAAAATCTAGACCTTTTTTAAATAAATGGCAAAGATCCAACAACAGCACACTATAACATATCAAAACTAATATGGGATTATGGATTTTTGAATAAGCTCTTTTTGAGAACAACTGCATAGCACAACCATCTGTATTTTCTATACTCTGGCAAAGTTGCTGATACTCAGTTGGAATGATCCTCAGCACGTGCAAATTATAGTTCTATTGAAGTCATGGAGCTATCAGAACTTCCACCATCTATGAATCGGCAGCATATTCCTAAGAATAGACTCTTATTTCTTGAATAGTCTCAATGAAATCATAAGGACAGCATAAGTAGTAAGGCAATAGTCAACAGACCCTTCTTCGCCACATTCAAATGGCAATAAATTTCATTTTACTACAACACCAAAACAAAGTCATCATGGCAGGTGTTTCAAACTTGCATCAGCATCTCTATTCTCTGCCATCAGATTGCACCAAACTAAATCATTTAAACACAATGATGATCTTACCTTTCTAAATTAATCCTTTACTAATGATTCCAAAGAACAGTTGTTCAATATTGTATCTTCAGCAAGATATTTTTATGCATGATATCCAGTTAACCACAGTGATAATATAGCACTCACTAATAAACCATGACATGATGGACATTACAAACACACTTCTATTATAAACAGATGGACGCAAGCAGCCATCTAGATCTGGAGTTAGATTTCTATCTCCACCAACATTTGGGGTGTTCAGAATGGCACTTAGCGACTGAAAAGATGAGTTCTAATAACAAACTCTTCACTTCTCCGTAACTTGAATTACATATACAACTTACACAAAAATGTCATGCCATATTTTCAGCTTAATGAAATGTCTGCTTAAAAGTTCTGATTAAAATTTAGACCGGGGTCAGCAAACCCCGGGTGCCAGCTGGGTGCCAAGAATGGCACATGAGCAGATTTCCATTGGCACATAAAGTGGGAGCTCAGACCCTCCCCCACCCAGCAGCCATGCCACCTGTAGATTAAAGACTGGCTAATGCTACCAACCACCCCCTGAACAATAAAGCTCTGCATCTGCCTTTATTTATTAATGAAGCTGTTGTAAGTAGAACTATTAGTGACTTTAAAAAGTATCACCAGCATTCAGACTGTACACAGAAGTCAAAAGGTCAGCACTCTGCTTCAGAAGGGTTGTTGACCCCTACTTTAGACTGTTCTCTACAGTTTTCTAGATAAGGGTTGTCATCCAAAGCCCAGTGTAATCAATGGAAGTCTTTCAAGATGCCTTCACTGGGCCTCACCTCAGGCCCAGTCTACTCTCAGATTACAATAATAGAACTACACTTCATACATTTTAAAAACTTTTTTCCTATTCCCCTTAACAGCAGCAGAACAAGCTGCAGAATGCAAGTAACAGTCAAGAAATACATTCCGGCTGCCTAACTAAACATTCATTTTGTTCTCTTCTTCCACCATGGTCTTTTTGCGCCCTTTTCCTAAGCTCCTTTCATGGCAAGAGCTCTCTCCTCATCCTGTCTTACCAAACATTCTGCCCGTCTTTAATCCAATCACTCTTAACATACATTTCTTCAACAATTTTTTACAACTTTGATTTTTAAAAAATAGGAGTCTCTAGCACTTCAGGATTTAGAAATTCTACGTCTCTTCGATAAAGGAACCTTGCACAGATTCAGACATACTGCTTCACTCAAATACAATGTTAAAAATCAGTTTGTGACCTCTCTTTGATTTAACGGTTTTAATATTTTCATGAGTCAGCAATGCAGTCTGTAGCCCTGATCCTCACTCCTGTAAATTATAATGAATGTTGACATCTGCACAGAGCCCTTGGAGGTCTTAGTGCAAGGATGAGAGTGTACCATTATTTAGAATTGTATCACTTCCTTTACATAGCAAGCATATATTTATTTGTTTTTTTCATTAAAAAGTTTTCTATTTAGACAACTAAATATGATCATAGAACTATCAGAAATCTTATAAACAGGCAAAGATTACTCCCCCTTATGTTACAAATATTATAATGCAGAGAACTAGATGTTTATAGGCACCTCTAAATATTTATGTCCAGTTTAAGCCTGATTCCTCTAAATGTGCTTTCTTCTGGTAAAATAGTACTGTAATGATATAGGTGCATTTACTGGGCCAGATTCTCTACAGCTTTGTACACTGTATGACCATTTACAGCTCTACAAAACAAGTGCAAAATGCTGCCAAATTAGAATCTTCCATTCATTTATTCTAGTGGCAATAATTTGCAACCACTTTATGGAATACTTTAAATCTGTGCAAGGCAGTACAGTAATCAAGACCAGTGTGCTATATACGTATCCGTGAACAGACCATTTTAGCACAATTATCAGAATAATTATATTTTACAAATCTTACTCATTTTTATCAGTGAAAAAACTCCAAGTCCTTCTGACAAACACACATTGGCCAAGAAAGTACTAGCTTAAAGCAACAATTCATTGATCTCACTTTTTTTTTAAGCTCTAGGAGTATACAGGAAAGCATTACCTTTTCTCATCAAGAAATAAAATCATTGACTTCTGCTATAGCGTTTCTGTTTACTTAAGCACTTGTATGTATGCCAGGATATCAGTATCAGATCTGGAAAACTACTGAAAGTGTATTATTGAGCCAGATTTTTGTTCTTAATGTCTGTTTTAAAAATGGACAAAACTTTTTTTAAGATGGAAAGTTGCTGTAAATTTAAAGAGTCAACAATATCATGAATAGGGTCAGATTCTCCCTGAATATCATGGCGATTTTACATCTTACTACTAGTGCACAGAAATACTAAAACTGGTTGTAGCTAGCCATGGGAGGCTCACCCTAGACCATGGGGATCTTCTGTTAGCAGATACCTGGCAGAGTGGTATTTACGCTACCCACTCTCCCAGTTGTAGAAATAGGAGTATGGCTTGAAAAGGGGTACAGCCAATTCTTCTCTGCACCCTAATTATGTCAGGGATTCAAGTGAGCCTTTTGTGCCCATTGGCAACTATCACAGGTTTAAGCTGTTCAAATTTCCCATCCCAGCATTCCTGAGGGGCTGGTCCAGTGTTGTGTAGTTTCTGGCAATGCAATAATGGGTTAATTTCTAAGTAAGCCATAGAAGAAGTGAATTGTTAACGTACAGTATACACTTGTTTGAAGGAAATGAAGGGGCCACCAGCTTTCCTAGGCATTAAATATTGGCATCTCAAAAATACATTGCTATTTAAACATAATATACAAATATGACACTAAATGAGATCTATCATGTGATATCATACTATCATTATTACAAATCCTATTAACAACAGAATGAGGAATTCAGCTAAGACTAATAGTCCATCTAGTTCAGTATCTTGTTTGTCTTGCCCTTACTGACTAAATCAAGCGTACAGAATACTTTTTGATGGGGTGGGGCATTCCAATGGTTTAGTAAGTGATCAAGGACCACATTTTTCTATAAAGGGTATGCAGGTACTGGGATGGAGGCTAGGTACAGAAGGGATGGGGGGATAAGGGCCTAGAGTCTGCCAAGGAGTTTGGTTAAAGGAGGGAGTTGTGACCTGAGGCAAGATATTGGCGTGCTGGGTCCAGGAGGGGCTGTGTGTGCAGAAGAGAATTCTGACCAGGGCGGTGGGGAATGAGGGGTAGGAGAGGGTGCAGGAACTGGGAGGGAGTTAGGGTGTGACTCCAGAGGCAGGAGGCACTTACCTAAGCAGCTCAAGGCCAGCAGCACTCTCAGATAGAATTCCCTTCCTCCCAGCCCACCCACTGTTCAGTGTGGCCAGAAACTAACCAATGGAAGCTGAGAAATTGGGCTGCTCTGCCTCACCAACAGCAAAATCTCAGCTCCCATTGGCCAATTTATTGCCAATAGGAACTGAATGATTTTGCTAAGGGGCAGCGCACGTAAACAACCAATGGAAGCTGAGAGATTTTGCTGGGGACAAGGACAGTACCTGAAATTCTCCCCTCTCTGCAACTATAGAGGCCAGCAGGGCTGGACTAAAAGGCTTGGAGAGCCAGACCTAGCCCACAGACCGTATCTTGCCCAGCCCTGGACTAAATACGTCAGAGTACCATGCAATCCTACAAGGCATTGTTTGGAAATTCCTTCCAAAATCCCAGGAAGTTAGGGTGGAATCCAGGAATGCACTTCATGCTGCAATGCCGAGAATCGTGGCACACAACTTCTACGGGGGGAAAAAGAAAATCACAGGAATAATACTGTGATCTACGAAGCTGAATTAGGTGCTTAGACTCCCCTGACAATGTGTGAGGAAAGATAGGCACTTAAGCCTGTAATCCACAAATCCAACATGCCTAAACTAGCCAATGGGACATGCAAAGGACAAGAGTGTGACTGAACCCCCAGACCTCTCAGAAATAGTGACTTATGTCACCTTAGTGATCCAGGAAGAAGCAGCCAGTGCCTGGAGTCAAGCAGCTCTGTTGCATAAGCCACTTCTTGAGGGACTAACTTAGGCAATTGCTGTACTCCACACAAAAGAGGGAAGGAGGAAGGAGATGGCACTCATGATGCCCTGCCCCCTCTCTCCCTCCCACAACCTTTAGCTGAGCTCTTAAAACACTTGTCTGGGTTATGAAAGGCTCACATGCAACTCCCCCATTTCTGCCCAAGAGAAAGAACAATTAGTAGACATGTGGGTATCCACTTTATATTTGCATCCCTTTATGTGGGCATCTGTGGACTAGTTCTGCAAACGGCAGCATGGCTGAAGAAATAAATTTTATAGCAATGAATGGCTCTGACAGTAAGAACCCTGTGAGCAGCTGTGAAGAACTGCAGCACAGATCTTCCACATGCCCTGGGTGGAAGCTTGGTGAAGGGAGTGATTTAGGCACCATGCCCAGGGCAGTTGGAGGGTCCACCACAGCTCTCACTGTAGCCAGGGTGCAACTCCAAGCTGCCCTCCCACCCCAGCTGGATCTGAGGCAGGGAGAGGTATGCTGCATCTGCAGGGAGCATGGATGAGGAACAGGGTAGAGGAACAGGGACTTTGGGTGGGGGCTATTCATACCCTCCACCCACCTCCCCACATCTGCCAGCCTGGCTCTCCCCAACCTGGCTACAGCTGGGGAAGGAGGTAGCACAGATAGCCTGCCCACGGTAAGAGCCAGGCAGGCAGCTGTAAGGGAGCTGCAACATATCCTCCCCAGGCTGCTCCACAGGTCTCTACCTACCCCCATTCCAGACAAGTGAGAAAACCCAGCAGGAACTTATGTTGGATCCTCCACTTGTGTGTGGTTCAAGGGTTGCAGGGGGCAGCAGGCAGGGAGATGAATGTGTCTTTGCATCTCAGGCTACCCACTCAACTGAGGGCAGGTGGAAAGTCCATGTAGCCTCCATGCAGGCTCCCCACAGATGTCCACGTGACTCTCCATGACAGGGCATCTCAGAGCTTCAGCCCAGGCCCCAGCATTGAGCCCTGCAAACCTGCCAATAATTTTTGCAGCTCAGATGCACACACACATTTGTGCATCCACACAGGGCTCTGTGGACTAGAACTTGGGTCTCTCCCCTCTCTGGAGTGTGCTCTAACCACTGAAATCGGAGCAACTCCAGTAGGGGCTCCATCAATCTCTTCTGTTGAAGAGTAGAAACAAAACCTAGTTGTAGGCACTCTGCTAACCATCTGGGTGGCATCGGAAACTCTCCTGAGCAGCCTCACACACTACTTACTGGGAGCACAGACCCAAACTCCTTTCCTCAGAATCTCCTACCTCCAATGTGGGTGCTCTAACCCCTGGACTTCAGAGTCACTCTCTTTCACTCTCTCAATGACAGAGAGAAATGGAAGAGGTGACTGATAAAGCAAGTCAATGGGAAAGCCTGGAATTTAACCCTGTCTTCTAGACCAGCAGGTCAGTGCCTGACCCACTGGAACACATGGCCTCAGTTAAAGGGATACTGTCAATTTAACATTTAGTGTTTGTAAGTAAAGAATATTCAGAAATCCCAGCCCATGAAAATTCTGTCCATTGTACATGTTTCATTTCACTTTTGTGGCATGTAGCTATCTTTCAGGTTGGTATTTTCAAGACCTTTGTAAATGCAAGTGAAGAATAGCTCAGTGGTTTGAGCATTGGCCTGCTAAATCCAGGGTTGTGAGCGCAATCCTTGAGAGGCCCATTTAGGGATCTGGGGCAAATAAATTTAAAAAAAAAAATCTGTCAGGGATGGTGATAGGTCCTGCTGTGAATGCAGGGTACTAGACTATGACCTCTGAAGGTCCCTTCCAGCACTATGAGATATATGTATCTCCATGGCTGTGTGTACACTAGCCCCTTCCTTTCAGAAGGGGCCTGGTAATGAGCCACATTGGCAGATGCTAATGGGGCACTGCCATAAACATGCAGCGCCTCATGAGCATAATGCTGGCTGCATGCGGTTCGAAAATGCCGCTTTCAAATCGCGTGCTGCCCACATAGATGGGGGCCTTTTGAAAGGACCCCGGGACTTCGAAATCCCCTTCTATTTTGTTTTAGGAAGAAGGGGCTTTCAAAGACCAGGGGAGCCTTTCGATAGGCCCCCATCTACACAAGCAGCACGCAATTCGAAAGTGGCATTTTTGAACTGCACGTGGCCAGTATTATGCTAATGAGGTGCTGTATATTTATGGCAGTGCCTCATTAGGACCTGTCGATGTGGCTAGTTACCATGCCCCTTCCGAAGGAAGGGACTAGAGTAGATGCAGCCCATATTTATAAAAAATTTCTGACCCCAGGTAAGCAGATTTGAGAGACTGTGACCTGCCAGAGGAGCTACTCCTTAACAATCCTGGAGGACAAGGAGTTGGCTAGACCAGAAGTATCTCCTTCCACAGAGGGAAAAGAAAATTCAGCATGAGATTTTGGACCTTCAAATCAAAAGGAAAAAGAAAATAACAAAACCCAACAATTCAACCCACTGGTAGATATTACCATTCACTGTTGTTAAGGGGAATTCACACACATTTTTGTCTGTTATAACTCAGCTTTAATGGCTTTTAGAAAGAGGCAGACATTTTTATTAACTCTGACATCTCCTTATATGATGAGCGTAGCCATAATCCCTTCTTTTCACTTAGACTCCTGCTGTTTCATACAATATCTAATTTAAACTCTGTAGTTGCATTGCAGTATAATAAAAAGTGGAACTCTAATATTTATATATGAAGTAGAAATACCAGCATAATCATTCACTACATGAATACATTGTCTTCACTTTGAAGATTTAAAATGCTATATGGTTTCTACTTCTTGTGTTAACCCAGGCCAGGGGTCTGCCACCTGAGGCTCTTTAAGGACATCTCTGTGGCTTCCAACACCATAATTGCAAAGTAAAAAAAAAAAAAAAAAAACACTCCTAATTTTTGACGAACAGTGCATGTCCTGCAGTATACGTGTATCCCATTACAAAGCATTGTGTGCGCTGTTCTTAAAATAGTGGTTACAAAAAGCATGGTTTGGTATTATGTGTTAAGGACTGTCTCATATTCACGTGCATTGCAGCTCTTGAATTATTGAGTTTTTTACTGAATTTAAAAGAGTCTCTTCTTGCTATTTTGATTGCTGACCCCGGCCCCAGGCTCCTTCCTCTCACTCAATGGGCTTGTCTACACTAGCTCCCTACTTCAAAGGGAGCATGAGAAGTAGAGTGTTGGGAGTTTATTAATGAAGTGCTGTGGTGCATTTGCAGCATTTCATTAAGCAAATTCCCGCCCAACGGTAACTTCGAAGTGCTGGCTCATGTCTAGCTGTGGCTCACCTGCCGCTACTTCAAAGAGCCAGGGGTACTTCGAAGTCCCTTTACTCCTCAAAATTGCCGTGAGGGGCAAATTGCTTAATGAAGCCCAATGTGGAAAAAGTCTTTGACTGAGAGATTGGGCCCTTATTAAAAGGTAATTTCCAATGAACATAAATATTTGCTACCTACCAAGCACAAAACGTGCTACAGGGAACAGCAAGCACATGAGTAATATTGGTGACATGGATAACTTACTGAAGTTGTGTAAGGCTCTTACACTAAAGCTGTATAATAGAAGCTTAAAGCAGAGGCAGGTAGTTAAAATCTTCAGAAGATGGGTTACCTGTTCAGAAGGTTAATTTGTATTGCTATGTTTCACTTAGTTATTTCTACATTCTCTGTTGCCCAGTTTGGTTACAAATCACTTGGTGTAAAAAAATGAAATCAGGTGAGTCAGCATTTTGCAAAGTGTGGTCCGCAACCAAGTACTGGTCCTTGGAGAAAAAAATACTGGTCCTTACAAAAAATATACAAATTATTGTGCATGAGCCTATTAATTTGACACATTTTGTATTTTCCCATGCAATTAAGGTAAAAATTAAGTTAGGCACTTGAGGTATTTTATATCCAGATTTATATTATTATGTGCTATTATTATTGTGAATAAATAATCAACAGTGAAACTGTATTCATTTTTTTTTTTTATAATATGTGTTTTTTTATTTTTTGGGCAGCCAAAAAAGGTAGTAAAAAAAACAAGTTCCAACTATATAAAATTTGGGAAACCCTGAGGTGAGCTATCTTGGAAGTGGCTTTGTGAAATAATGTTGTTTGAAGAAGGGTGTAAATCAGGAGTGTATCTAGGTTCAAGTATTTAAAAATGATATTTAAAGTGCATAATAAATTAAAACTGTGACTACAAATTCTAGAAGACAAATATTTTGCTCTTTTCTCCCATCCCTCCATTATGAAGCATTTTCTCTCACTCACTTCTCTCACTTACTGAGTTGCACCAGCTGATGTAACACCCTCACCACCCCCACAATAAAGATACCTGAAAGGTCTGAAAGTTGCACAGCACTACAGTTGTATTTAGGGTTCAATTATTCCTCACAGTTGAGTAAGGACATGCCCAGCATTTCTGAAGGCAATTGCAGAAGCTAGAATAAAAAAATACTCAATATTTTCTCCATTAAAAGAAGCGTAGTTTACTTTTAGTCCACACACACTCTCTAGAGGACTATTTTTGGGGGGAGGGAGTGTGGTTCTTTTTTCCAATCAAGAAGAGTTGGATGCAGCTTTCCCTCAGGAGTCAATTAATAACTCTTCTGAGCAAGAGGGATTTTTCCAGGCTGATGGGAGGTACTCTCTACTGTTTCCATAGCATTCCCAGCTGCTGCTCACCTGTGATCAGTTGTACTTAATTGTGTGAGCCATGGCACCATTAGACTGCTGGGTAAATTCCTCTGTTTATTTTCTATACTACCATGCTGTATTAAATAAAAGCAAAAAAATCAACATTTTAGATAAACTCATGGTCAAGGAGCTGTCTGAAAATCAAAAAGCACGCTATATTTTAGTGAAGCAATAATGTATACTTAGGTGACTGTGCAACAAAGAGACATCATTAGCAATAATAAAAACATTAAGGACTATTATTTACCTTGATAATGATGGAAGCTGAATTACTGTCAAATAGCACTGTACTTCTCTAGCATATCTGCTTTTTTTAATACGTAACTAGTATGTAATGAAGCCCAGAGAATTGTGATAAAGAACTGTTTTGATATTCTAAGCTAACAAACATTTTTCACATTGTAAAAATGTTAATCCAGTGTAAGTTTTCATAATGCGTTGCCATGTAAGTCTCATGGTCAGACAGGATAGACTGAAGCTGAACTGGGGAATCTTTAAAATGTGTCAGAAAGAAAATGGGGGTTGACAGGAAAGGAAAACTGCAGAGCATCAATCAAGTTCAAGACTGAGACCACAATACTAAAATGGCACTCATGTATACAACATTCACATTTATCCAAAATGGCCAAAATTTCCAAATGCTTCATCTTCAAGTAGAGAAAGAATGTGGAAATTTTCAGCCCCAAAATCAAGTTGAACAAGTTATAAACAAAACCAATTTCAGAACAGAAGTTGCAATTCCACTATTCTGCAGGATTCTGAATATTGGAAGACCAATGAAGGTTACAAATTAAAGCCCCATCATGCAAGTACTTATACACATGCTTACATTTACTACGTTATAGAATCCCATTTGTTTTAGTGTTGTTATATATCAGTCTTATTACTGCACTTCATCCCACTGAAACTCACGTGACCACTCAGGGTACAAGATGAACCTCTCTAATCCAGAACCCTCTCGTGTGGCAACATCCACTATCTGGCATGATTTTATTTAGCTGGACAATCACTTATCGTGTAGTGAAGTGCATAAGCATTTGCTGGATCAGAATAAAGAGCAAACTGCAAAAAGACTTAAGCCAATATGAGAAAAAAAGTAGCCAAAGCAGGGTCCTTTGGTCTTTTAAATGTTCGGAGATCATCATACAGTTGTGAACAGATTCTCTCTGCCCTATGTTGATCAGCTGTATGCATCAACTTCCATACCTGCCTCACTCTCAATCTGTACTGTCCCTTTCCTACATCCATTTTAATTTCCATTTAATTCATCCGCTCCTGACCAAGCCCCTCCCCTTCTACACAAAATAAAATATTGTGGCATGTGACATTTGTCCCTAATATACCGTCCTTACTACTTGTGTGTTCCCTCCTACACACCGTCTTCTCTGTTTAAACGGTAAGCTCTCTGAGGCAAGGACCATTTACTACAGTGATTCTCAGCCTTTCCAAACTACCATACCCCTTTGAGGAATCTGATTTGTCTTGAATTGCCCCAAGTAACAAGTTCCCTTAAAAACTATTTGCTTACAGAAATAAAAATACAAAAAAGTGTCACAGTACACTACTATGGAAAAAGATTCTTACTGTTCACACCGTAACCATATAATTATAAAATAAATCAAATTGAATATAAAATATTGTACTTACAATTCTGTGTCTCATATATAGAACAGTATACTGTCACTGTATGAAATTTTAGTCTGTATGCCTTTCCCTAGTGCTTTTTATGCAGCTTTTTTTAAAACCAGGAAAACATCTAAGGTTGATCTCCATGTACTTCCAAGGGGAACTCATACTACTGGTTGAGAACCACTAGTCTACTACCGCAAGTTTAGCTGTGTGTGTAGGCAGAGCACAGCATAATGGGCTCCCATTTTTATTTGCCCCTTAGACACTACCTAATATATTTAATTAGTAATAATTGAGAAAAGTGTTTGCAAGATCAGGGTCTAAGACTGCAGAAACCATTTCTCAACAGAGCTCTCTAATTTTCTGTCTCAGTGAAATCCTATCCTCACTGAAGTCAATGATAAAACCCTTATTGACTTTAATAGGGCTGGGATCTCATCTCCTGTACTGCACTTATATTTTGAAATAGTGTTATAGCGAAATTTCTATAGTGCATATACTCTTTGTAGGTGACAGACACCTTTGTGGTAGAATATGCTGTTCAGTAATAGGTTATATTCACTTAAAGTTCCACTATAGCTCCTCCTCAAAGCTATACATTTTGCACCTACTGTATTTCAATACCCTATATGTAATCAGTTAACATTTCAAATCAAAGTGAACAGCTTCAAATCAACATTAAATCAATTATTGTCTCCAACTAGGCAAATTTGAAATGTAGTCTGTTCTTCCAATGAAATTGTGGAGAAAGATTGAAATGTTGAGTAAAAACAATAATTTGTTTATTCCCAGAGGTAGTAAACTAAAAAAAAAAAAAATGTTTCACAACAACCTGTTTGCACCGTATTTTGTAGATAAGCATCATGATGTAACTACTAAATATGACAAAATGGTCAGGACATCATAGCCGCGTCTACACGTGCCGGCTACTTCGAAGTAGCCGCGCCAACTTCGAAATAGCGCCCACCACGTCTACACGTGGCGAGCACTATTTCGAAGTTGAAATCGACATAAGGCGGCGAGACGTCGAAGTCGCTATCCTCATGAGGAGATAGGAACAGCTCCCTACTTCGACGTCAGGGCACATGTAGCCGATCCGCATCCCGCAACATCAAAATAGCGGGGTCTGCCATGGCGGCCATCAGCTGAGGGGTTGAGAGATGCTCTCTCCAGCCCCTGCGGGGCTCTATGGTCACCGTGTGCAGCAGCCCTTAGCCCAGGGCTTCTGGCTGCTGCTGCTGCAGCTGGGGATCCATGCTGCATGCACAGGGTCTGCAACCAGTTGTCGGCTCTGTGGATCTTGTGCTGTTTAGTTTAAGTGTGTCTGGGAGGGGCCCTTTAAGGGAGCAGCTTGCTGTTGAGTCCGCCCTGTGACACTATCTGCAGCTGTTCCTGGCACCCTTATTTCGATGTGGGCCGCTTTGGTGTGTAGACGCTCCCCTGCAGCGCCTACTTCGATGTAGTGCTGCCCAACGTCGACGTTGAACGTCGACGGCACCAGCCCTGGAGGACGTGTAGACGTTATTCATCGAAATAACTTATTTTGGTGTCGCTACATCGAAATAAGCTATTTTGATGTAGCATTCACGTGTAGACATAGCTCATAGGTTGTAAACTATTCAATAACAGAATGGTCCACACAAATGCCACGTTTGCAAGATTCACAAGGGCCAAACAACATACAAATCTTAATTATCTTAGAAATTATAATACTTTTTCTTCTCTACAGTTAAAGAACCAAGATTCGCCCAACTAGGTCGAACAATTAAACATATTAGCTTGGCATTTATAAAATCAATCCCTCCAAACAATCAATTAGAAAAAAAACACGACTCAGGATTTTTCAATTTCAAAAAAGGAAGCTAGATAGTACAAGCGTGAAACCATTTGTTTGGGATTTTTTTCTGTTTAATTATATTAATAGCATGTTGCCCCATATGTACAAAATAATTCACAACATAATGATCTAAACAAACACCTAGCTAACCTATTGGTTGAAAAACATCTGGGTTTTTTTTCAAAATGTAAGCAAAAAGTCCCCTCATACATTATAAGATACATGTTTTCATGCAATTTGGGTGGATTGTATAGCACTGCCAGGAATCACCATTAGTATCCTGGAGCATGTATATCCACTACCATTTCTCTAATAATTTAGATTGCCAGTCTTCAGTATGGGTAAGGGGTGAATCATGAACACAGTCTTTACAATCATATTTCCCACACTTCTACTTTGCATCTACACTACATTCCCCTTTCAGATGGGGTACACAAATGACGGAGATCAAAAAAGCAAATGAAGTGCTGATTTACAAATCTCATGCTTCATTTGCGTGATCTCTTCTGATCATGTTTCCAGAAGAGACTTTTTCCAAAAATAAAAACAGCTGTGTGGACAGGGTTTCTTTGGGGGAGAAAAAGCCTGTTTTTGAAAGAACCCTTCCTATTTTGTTTCAGGATGAAGGGTTCTTTCAAAAACATTTTTCCCCCCGCGACGGAACCCCATCTACATGGATGTTTTTGCTTTCAAAAAAGTCTCTTCCGGAAACGCAATCAAGCAAGACTATGCAAATAAAGCACAAGATTTGTAAATCAGTGCTTAATCTACATTTTTGATTTTCCTCATTTGCATTCCTACTCCAAAAGGGGAATGCTGTGTAGCCATAGCCCTACAGTGTAGGGATACCTAACACAAACACACACAAAAAAAAAGAGTAATGTAGCACTTTAAAGACTAGCAAAATATTGGGTGATGAGATTTAAGGGGGCAGACGAAAGCTCACCACCTAGTAAATTATTTCAGTAGTCTTTAAAGTGCTGCACAACTGCTTTTTCGTTTTGTGACTATAGCGACTAATACGATTACCTCCCTGTGACCAATACAAAGACTGCATATAGCTCCTCTAACCTGCATTCCTTACTGAATGCTCTGCAGTGCCGTTGTAGGTTCAGACCGACAGAATCTCCTCTCAGTTGCAGATCCCTGGCATGGGTTGCATCTAGTAGAGGTTCTATCCATATCTGCATCTTTTCACATGCTTTTATCGGGAATCAGAACAACTTGAGGCAAAGAGGAGGAGTTTAATTTCCTACAGACTACAGAATTTCCAGTACTATAATGGGACCAGTGGCCAAACCCCACCACCCACCACTGGAAACAAATTCTCTCCCCCATCATCCTCAACAGCTTCCCACATGGACCCCTCATTATCTTTCTCCTCAACTGATGCCTACCACGTTCTTCTCCCAATCTCAGAGCTGCCTGCCCCTCCCAGCTACCAACAGCAATTATGGGCAGTGCCGTGCTCTGAAGACCCTCAAGTTCCAGTCACATCTCTCAGACAACAAAAAACTGTGAGACCAGAGAAAACCCATCTTTACCACATGATATATTACCAACCTTGGGGCAAGATCTAATTTGCAGATTTTGGCTGAGGGTGGCTTTTGTTTGGGCTTTTTGCTTTTCCTAGTTTTGTTTTTATTTGATTACAAATATAACCTTTTGTTAACAAAAGCAAACAATGTTTTAAAGATTTTGAAAAATGTCAAAGTAACATAAAAAAAGCTTATGTTAAAATAAGGCATATTGGTAACTTTTTCTCCTATTTTTTATATTCCATTTTCAATCACATCACATCACAGATAGGATAGTGCAACATACTTACCATCTGTAAACTAATGCAGTAGCTCTACTTGCGGTAACACTAGAAAGCATGTCCTATCTGTAGCAAGGCATGCCTTTCTGGACTTGACTGAAGTGAATTTTTGATATCACCATCTGTCACTTTGTATTTTGCCCTACTTCTGCCATCAAAGATTTAATAACAATAAACCCTAAAAGTGTCAGGGAGTTTAGAGCAACAGCCAAAAGTATGAGCAGGTGGAGGCCTAGATCTTGTTCCCCTTGAAGTCAACCCTCCAATCTCTTCTATGATGCAATGCTGCGACTTCAGGGCCAGACCATTTACAGTGCTATTGAATCTAATAGGATTTTAGCAATAGACCTCAATGAGAACAGGACTGGCTCCTTAAGGAATGAATGAATGAATACTGTCATTTAATACTGAAGTCACTTTCATTGGTTTCCAGGTTAAGGCTACAGTGAAGATTTTTACAAGTGACGTACCTGGGGCAGTGCTGAATTGAGCTGTCGCTGGAGGGAGTCTCTGTCATAGATGACATCCTGAAGTCGTTGCTGTGCAAGTGACAGGCTTTCTTGAGTCTCTCGAAGGGTGTCAAGGAGCCGGTCCCTTTCATCTAGCATGTTCACCATCAGTTGTTCAAAATGAGAATCCGAGTCTGACCCGCTACTCTGGGACCCCCGTTGACTCATTGGGGTGTCCTCGTTTATCGTGGGCATCACTTCACACATCATTTCTTTAAAATAAAAAGGTAGGGAAAAAAATCTTAGGTCCAAAACATTTAGGGGAACTTCATATGAGAAATTTAATCACAGAACTTTGCTAACGCATTATTGCAGTGCTTCATATCTCAACTTTATGTTGTAACCATCAATCTCACATGGCTGACTGACAGGCAGAAAAAGTAAGTGATCATTTAACATTGGAAAGATTTTTGTATGCACCTTAACTCATGTTAATGCCTTGGCAAAAAATACCACTTCTAAAAGCTTCTTTTTTGGTTTATTTAGTTCTATCTTTTCTTTGACTTCTATCATTTTCTGTTTCTTTGTATTGATGCCCTTAGCTGTCACTAATTGCAAAGTTTGGTCCTGCTGCAGGCTTTTCTACAGCAGACTCCAGACTCACCATTGATCAAGTAGCACGCTACCTTAATAATGCAAGGTTCATCTATCTGTCTACCTAGTTATTCCTTCCCTTAGAGGGAATTACTTTCAGGTGATCTCCGAGTAAGATGTCCAAAACTAGAGGCTCATTGCTAATTATGATCTATGTGACACCTTGTCCAAATTAAAGCCACTTGAAACAGGGCCAATTTATTCACGTAGGCCACCACACAAAGAGTGGCTTCGGGGGCCGGGGGGGGAGGACAATTAATTTCACTTGGCTCAGCATTTCCATCTCACAACCTAGATTTAGATGCATGTGGAATCCTGAACCATAAGAAGCTGGGTACAAAACAGAAACTGGCAACCAGGACACTGCAGTTCTCAAAAGACACATATGGTGGAAAACCTGAAAATTCAATCCGAGTTAGGAAAATGCTTAAAATAAACTTTTACCTCTATGGAAGTCTGTGGATAAAGTCACCAACAACCCTAATTTTTGCCCTTCCATCATTACTAAATTATACCACGTTTACATTTAGCAATGCAAGTTAGATTTGGATCAAAGGCTTAGTCTTGAATCTTAAATCTTGGAGGCCTTACACTTTTATATATATAAGTGTATCTAAACAGTTTATAATTTTATTAGCTGCAGGTTTAAATCTCATTTTCAGTTCATGAGCTTGCCTGTATATATAGTGTAGACAAGAGCTTCAGTGTTGATGGTCTCTGGCATTCAGTCATAAGGTTCTCTTTGGGGATATGAGGAGGGGCAAAGTACAGGTTGTTTAAGTAACCATCAGTGCATTTCTAAGACTTTTAGATCTTTGATTGTTGTTGTAACCTGCTAGGTTTTTTTTTATTTTTATTTTAATGGGCAGCTTGAACCTTAAATTTCCAACTTACTACATGCTTTTGGTTATTTGAGAACTCGACAATATTATCCCATAATTAACTCAGCTATTTTGTAGACTCACGGACCATAAGCCAGATAGACCTATCACCACCATTCAATCTGACCTTCTGATTATGGTTTGTGTTAAATTCCAGTTGAACTATAATATATCTTGTATAGAAAGATATGCAATGTATATTTAAGGCTTAAGTGATAGGAAATCCACTAAATCCTCAAGTAAGTTGTTTCAATGGGTAATTATCCCCACTTTTAAGAAAGTAACTTATTTACAACCTTACCTTTAGTTCAATTGTTTTATTCTCCTGGCTATATCCTTATGCCTTTTAATTGTAACAATTTTTCAGAATTCTTTATGGAAGTACAAACGAAAGTGTCATCTCAAAGAAGCACGTGAACACATCATCAAAGACCCAAACAAAAGTCCACCAAAGTCAACTGAAAGACTCCCACTGATTTGTGTGATTTTGATCATGCCCGAAGTCTACAGGGAAGACCTCCAGAGCTTACAAAACGTGCAGGAGCCTAAGAACCACAAAAACAGAGCGAA
The DNA here is from genome assembly GCF_033958435.1 of Carettochelys insculpta. NCBI lineage: Eukaryota > Metazoa > Chordata > Testudines > Carettochelyidae > Carettochelys > Carettochelys insculpta. Next base: position 302,575,344 of record NC_134137.1, on the reverse strand, counting down.
AAAACAAGCTGACATTTGTACTGAACACCTAAAAGGTGCAATAATTCTCAGCCTAGCTGAAGGGAGAGCCTATGACATATCTTTAAGCCACTGTTGTGCTCCCTTAGTCCTAGGCTGCTCTGGTGACTGGAGGTGCCCGCAACACAACTTAGAAAGGAAGCACAGACCACAGAGTAGGGATGGCCAACCTGTTAGAGCCAGAGCCAGAATAGTGATAGATAGATATATTACATGTGCCTCTTTGCACTCTATGTATCAATATATAGCTATACAGAGATATATAAAATATATAATAATGTGGCTCAGTGCCCTCTCCCTCCCCTGAGCCTACCACACCCATGAATGCCCTCTTATCCACCCAGCCAGACACTCCCAGCCTTCCCCAATCTAAATGAATGTCCTCCCCCTCCCCCAGATCTAGTTACCCCCAGCTCCCCCTTCCTCCCCACATACACACTAATTCCATGCCAGCAAGTCACCAGACCTGCTGGAGCCACCACTGCTACCATGCACTTATCCCACCAAGCGGTGGGGAGCATGCATGGAGCAGGCAGGTGTCACTGAGAAGGAGAGCCACGGGTTGGCCAACCCTGCCATAGAGCTAATTCAAAACTTTTGTTGGACCTTCAGCAGCCATTAATACTTTCACATCCAAAGACTACATGCTTTTTAAGATGTACATGGAGCATCAAATACTCGCACATATTAATTATGTGCAACTGTAGTCTACACAGACCCAATGATCAGTATAAAGATCTTAGACCCATTTCTCCATTCCATACCATTGTTTTTACACTAACACCTAACATTCCTCAGATGACTCTGCGTGCACATAAGACGGTGGACATGAAAATACAAATGGTCTATGCACATATTTCCATGTCTCTACTAGGCCTACGTCCGTGTGGTGCTGTAGAGTGCTAAGATAAGCACAGCATGAAACACTGCTTCTTTTAATAATAAAATCATTAGCCATGGCTGCCTCTCCAGCGTGGGTTCCTTGTTGAGGAATCTGGTTTTGAAGTGGAAGGGAGGTATGGAGGAGATACAAAACCAAAACCACAGCTTCTACATTGTAAAGTACCAAATCCCTGATTTTTGGAACATCACATCTTCTTAGAACATATATTCATATCATGTCTTCTTAGAACACCTCCACTTTTGCTTTAAACTATAATAATTCTGCCAATTTCCCAATAATTTCCCAATTCTGCCAATTTCTGCCAATAATTTCCCAAGCAATCTCTAGACAGACTAATGAAGTCTAAAATCAAAAATCAGCATTAGCTGCAGTTGACTCTCCTATGGCATTCTAAAAAATTATTTTCAGTTGCCTGTGGGGAAGGAGGTCCTATTAACATTAAAGAGTCTACACACTGGTCAGAGGATTTCATAATTAAAGTTAAATGTAGAAATACAGAACTCAAAGGAAATTTGAGGGGTGTGGGGAGAAACAGAGGCTGAAAGTTCACTTCACTGATGCATGTATTCCCTTTGCTTTCCATAAGGCAAGCTACATGAGTAAAGCAGAAGGGAAGCATTTTAGTAAGCTAAAGAAAATCCTCTTTTAATAGCATATTTTGTTGTTTAAACTACTGTCTATTAAAAATGTAGCTTAAATTTTCAGAAGCAAATTTTGATTTTGGGCATCTCAATTTCCGAGTGCTCAAACTGAGACAAACAGGGCCTGATTTTCACAAAGTACTGAGCCATTGTGTCCGAAAACCCAGTCCTTTCAGGCTAGAAATTTGGCTACCTAGATATGGAGGCTTTTAACATAACTTTTGAAAATGTAGACAGTTATTCCTTTTAAGAACATCAGCCTCAGAAGAAAAAGCCAGGATTAGGCACTGAATGCTAGAAAGTGGTTTCTCACACAGGAAGATCTGAAATCCAAGAAGTCTGAAATGGCCTTTCATAGCTGAATGTATAATGTTGATAGTTACTTTTCTGCTTTGCTTGCCTTTCCAAGAATCTCATGCAAAAGAAACATTTGAGATTGTTTTACCACCTAAAACAAAGGACTTATGACACAATATTTTTAAATAGAAATTTAAAAAGGCTCTGGGCACCTGAAAAGCTACATATTGCACAGTTCTGCCTTTCTCGCAAAACCATCCTCTACTAGGATTTGTAGAAGGGAGCATTAAAGGAAAAATAAAACAATAACAATACTTTCTCAGTAATCACAGCACTCATTTGTTTGAAAAATAGGTGATAAAGATACTAGCTTAAAACAGAGCTTCAAGTACATTGTGAAGCACTAGGAGATATTCAAATTTTTGGGAAGCTATTTTCATAATAGCTTCAGCACTTATTACTGGCTAAGGTCCCCCAACCCCACATTTGGTCAACTCCCTAATTTACAACTAATGAACAACTAAGAATAGGGTTTATTCTATTCTCACAAGGAAAAAAAATTGATTTTTTTTTCCTAGAAACAACTTCACTGGGAAACACACAGCAAATTCAGCAACTTGGTTCCAGGTGGTGAAATTCACTAAGGCCTCAATTCTTCAAGCATTACTTAGGCAAACTCCTAGTGAGCTGAGGAAGGATTGAGATCTTGAATGAATATCACCAGGATTATTTGGGGACTTGAGTCTTTCATCAGAAATAGTGTCAAAATTGGGGTCTTATGGAAATCAAACCATTTTAACCTTCTTAAAGGGAAAAAAAAAACAGATCAGAGATCAAAGTGTGATACATTTGAATAAAAGCTCTAGGGGATACACAGTGATACTGTACAAGAGAACCAGGGAGGCACACAAAGTGTGAAAATGGAGATGTGGCATCCAAGTGGCATACAAAGATTTAAGGTGCACCTTTAACTTCAGCTTTACTGGTTTAATATTGTGGCTGTTTAATATGAATAGGCAAGACTAGAAGGCTTAGCTATGAAGGTGATAGGTGTCCTTGAGTACCTGAAAGTTAATAGAGTTAAAAATAGAGAAAGATGGAAAATACCACAAGTTTTAGGATTTTTTAAAGGGATGCCAGGAGCCCTTACATTCTTCTAAAATAATCCCCTGGAAATCACCATTGTAATGTGAAATGATCAAGACTAAGTATGAAGTTGTAAGAATTAAATAAAAAAGAAAAATACTACTAGTCTCCTTTAAAGGAGTTCTAAATTTCAATCTGTTTCTCAAAATAACTAAAACCTATTTTTAATGTTTTGAACTGGAATGGTTAAGCCTTTTGTTTGAAAAAGGAAAAAAAATAATTCAGAAAAAAAAACAGTCAGGATCTCCTTCAGCAGCATCACTCCTATACTGCGACCAGTGTTTCAGTCTCTCTTTGAAAAGAGACAAATACTGATCCTTGGGATTCATCCACAGCTACTGACAAGGACATTGATTAAAACCCTTTCATGAGAAAAAGGCAACGCCTGATAGTAAGGGGATTTGAGGGCACTCAGTACCTATGATGGAAGCTGAAGGGTGTGTGTAAAATCATGTCTAAACTGAGCTCACCAGAAACATATTCAGAAAAGGGGTAGGAAAAGAGGCACTTGGCACTTCAGTTAAAAATTAGGCACTGGATATATGTTCCACATACCAGGTACTCATTAAGGGGATTTGCTAACTTTGTGCACACAGCAAAGGGCAGGAAGTACACCAATTGCAGCTTTACAATTTACCTTTACTATTAAAGATCAAAAATAGGCTTCACTTTTAAATCATGTGTTTACTCACAATACTCACAGCACTGAATCATTCAACTAGAGAATTTCCTGTTTCTGTATGAAAACATATACGCTAAGTGTACTTTTAGGTATTGTTGGAATACTTAAGTTCATACTATGATTTCACAGAGCAGGATTTTCTATCTGTAACAGCATATGGTAAAATAAAATGATGCCAATCCAAAATTTACATAGTTCAGTGGTTCCCCTCTCATCTGCTGCATAGAACCTGAGCCAAAATCCACTGAAGTCAATGGCAGTAGTTTCAAGACTTCACTGGTCACTGTTTCAGGTTCCATGAAGATGAAGGAGAAACTACTGAAACATGCAAACCTTCAAATTGATATAATGAACCCTCAAACAGGGCTATGTAAAACAAGAGAAATCTGACATATCAATACATATCAGTCAGATGAAGGCGGGCATTATTTGAAAAAAGCTTAGAATATTCAGTGAAATCCTGGATGTTTTCCCCTTGTGGTCAGAGATTTTAATTGACAATTAAAAGAAGTATTTGCTCAAAAGTAGTCTGTTCCTAAAAATACCTCAGTAATTACTTCATTATAGATCTACCTAGCTACCTGGAACATGTCCTCACCAAGAACAACTGTGCAGTTGACTCATCTTGGAGTTGCAGATCTCAGTTTACAATTACAGATGAACTGACTGGACATGAAATTGTATAATTCATAAGCATCCTGTGGCTACAGTTATATAAGGCTCCTTTTCAAGACCACCCCAAATAATGATTGTTAATTTTTGTATTTCTTATGCTTACAAATGTAGATAATTACTTTCACACCTAGAGTGTCAAAGCACATTTAAAATTTGCTTTATTCTGAATGACTGTCAGAAGACAAGGTATCCGGAATGCATTTATGCTGTGTGAACTAAAAGGCATAAAAAGTTCTCATTGTTCTTTTGATGTGACCCCACCCCACTTAAGTTCCTCCATGATGTCTCAATTATAAATTAAAAAAGTTTGACACCTCAACAAAAGTATCCAGGAGTAAAATCATGTGATAGGGTACCAGTAATTATTTCCAGCACTTCTTTCACTGGAGGAGGTTGTGGGGGTGGGAATTAGAAATAATATCCATAGCTTGACAAAAGCTCTTATTGTAGAAGCATTCATTTAGTTCACCTTGAAGGCTTCCAGCTTCTAGGATGTGTTTCTAATTTACCCTATCACCTTTGTACTTTGCCTGGGTGTTTAATCCCTTGATTTTGGTATACCCAGATTTTAATTTTGCATCCAGATTTAGGAGTCCATTTCAAGTTACTTTTCCCTCAGCAATACCCTAAGTAGAAATTTGATTACAGTACTCTCTGATCTGATTCGCTCGATAGTGACATCAGCATTGAAGATTCACCCTACACCCCATCCTTTTATTGAACCATTTTGTACATTTCTTGTTTACAGCTAAAAAAATGGATAGGGCAATTGGTACAACGAGTTCCCACTGAAATGATTTATTTTGAGATGCTCTCAACACCTCACTTAACCCACACAATGTAATTCCATATGGAAAATCCTTGCCATTGTCTGAGTTGCATTACATGCATATTCCTCCTCCTAGTTAACTCCTTCTCTCCTGAAATCTTCACTAAACTATGAAATCATCTTTAACAGAAGCCTTTTGCACTCCTTTTCTCACACAGGGCTAATCAACACAGAACATGTTCCAATCACCTATTCTGCAGGACACCTCTCCAGCAACCTCCCACCTAAAAATAAGTTGAATTTAAGGCTTTTTGCCCCCAGCTGAAATTCTCCTATCTCCTAAAGACCAGTTCAGTCTATTTAAATAAGACAAGGCATACTACAGCAAGCAACGGAGAGGGACCATTTCCATCCCATTTCCCTCTGGGCTGGGGTTAAGAAGGGATGGGAGAACTCAGATCTGCAGGTTTCAGTACCTAGTGGCTTTCACTTCGGCGTCCGCTGCTTCTGGTGATCAATGACAACCGCAGTCGCTACAAGCTTTGATGGGGGCTCACACAGCTAGGCAGTCCTGGAGCATCTTCCTAGCAAGGACGACCCGGGCGTTGCTCAGAGAAAACCGCAGCCCCGGCGCCCTTCTCCCGGCTGGAGCATCTGCATGGCAACTCGGCATTTTCTTCGGCCCCTTCGTCAGCAGCCAAAAGGAAACGCGTCCATGGGAAAAATGGCATATTACAAATTTTGCTTTGGGAAGCAGCGCTTGGTTCAGACCATTGTTAGGAAGCGGAGAGGGGGGAGGCGGCTCTTAAAGCTCCAGCAGCCTCTTTCCAGCAGCAGCAGCAGCAGCATCTGTCCAGCTGGAGAGTGAGGAGTGGCGGGCGGGGGCGGCGGAGGTGTGAGCGTCTTTTGTTTTTATTAACAGTTTAGCAGAGGACGGGCGGAAAGGGCTATTGCTTCCCAACCTGCCCGTCCCCAGGCTGGCCAGCCCGATCGGCACAGGTTAGAACCACTGAAAAGAAGCCGGCTGGCCCGAGCCCACTCCTGCCTTATGCCTCCTCCGGGGGCGAAGGGGGAGTCAGGCGCCCACTTCAGTGGCGCTGCCCCCGTGCCAGCCGAAGAGACTCGAGGGAATTCCGCTGGCGGACGTGAACGTGAAACACGAGTGTCCCGGGCGACCCTAGAGCTGTAGGGCGAGGGGTGGAGGGGAAACACCGCAGTCTGGGCAGGGGGAGCGGGATGTAGCTCCAACACTCCCGCCGGAGCGCCAGGACGCTGCCCTGATGTTCCCCCGTGCAGCGCAGCGCCACCCTCCGTCCGTGTCTATCACGACCTAGGGTGGGCCCGGGCGGCTGTGCTGCGGTTTGGGGAGGGCAGGCGGCTGCTCCTCCCGCTCCTCTCCTCGGCTGTGTCCCCGCAGAGCCTGCTGCTGTGACGTGGCCACCCCCCGCACTACCCCGGTCCCCGCTGCGAGCGGACTGCAGCACAGGCGTTTGGACACGCGGCAGCTGCCGGAGCCGCCTCCCCCGGGCCCGGTGCTGCCCGCCAGGGTGAGCCCGCACGGCTGAGCCAGGCGCACCGCCCGCCGGGAGAGGTGGGGGCTGGGGCTTCCCCTGGAGCTGCCGCAGTGGTTTCCACCAGCCCTGAAATCAAGTCTGAAGTAATCACGTCCGCACGCACACGCGGGGGCCCCGCTGCAGTGGCGCTTCCCCGCAGCGCCCACGCTCGGGCCCCGCCCACCGCGCGGCCCGGCCGGGGTCAATCCCGCGCGAAGAAGCGCTGGCGGGAGGGCGCTGACCCGCGCTCTGGCGTTGGGTCACTGGCTCCAGCCAGTCAGGCTAACCCAGGGGCTCCCCGGCGTCACCGCACCCTCCAGCAGCGGGGAAAGTGGGCCGGGGCGGCCCTTGGTAAAAGGCAGCTGCTGACCCCGCCGCGTGTTTCTCCTGTGCATGGCCCCACCAGCCGGCGGGAGCAAAGCCCCTACACACAATGACTTAGAAGGCCGGTGCCCAGGAGCGGGTGTTCCAGCCAGCCCCGGGCCATGCAGCACAGGAGGGCGCTGTTGACTGAGCAGGGATTTGACCCACCAGATTTCAAGTCGGATGTTCTACCGATTGAGCTAGGCTTGGGGCTCTCAGCTGGTGTGGCCAGGAATCCAAGTCCTTCAGATTACTGCTGGAGCCCCAGCATTCCCCCCACTACCACTGCAGCTCCAAGGCTCCTGACCACCACTATTCAAAGACTGACGGGGGGGTAAGGTGTCTCCTCCATCGGTGCACTTTCTGCCTAAGGCTGCACCCCATCGGAGAGTCCAAGCCCAGTATGTTACAGCCCCTATTTTCACCTCTGCCTGAAACCCCCTTCGGAGGACAAAAATTACTGCCTGCCCCAAGGAGGAGGGACTGAAGACTAAGCCCACATGAGCCGAGCCAACCAAAGGGCACCATCCCAGGTAGGGGGAGGAGGGAAAACTGAAGACCAAGGACTTATGCCCTAGGCCACACACATACAACCAGATTAGCCCTGGGTGGTGGGGATGAGGCTTCAGATGTGATGGGAGCTAGGAATGACACCAGCCTTGGTGACCCCATTAAAATGGGACAGCAACCCACAGTCTGAGAACCCCTGGTCTAATCTGAGCTCCTCTCCCCTCCCATTGGTCTGCATAAGGGTTTCACTGCTGCTGAAGTATGTGAGGGAACTTTTTACTGCCTTACCACTTGTTATACATATGAAACCCTGGATTCTAAATTAGCTGTTGTCACTTAAGAAAGATCTTGGAGACCCTGCGGCTAGTTTTCTGAAAACATCTGCTCAATGTGCCCTGGCAGTAAAAAATCCTATAGAAGGCAAGGGACCATTAGGAAAGAGATAGATAACAAAACTGTATGGTACTGTATAAAGACATGGTATACTCTCATCTTGAATACTTACTCCACTTCTATTGGCCCCAGCTGCATATTATATATATCATCATCATCAATAACCGTGGGCTCAGCACCCATTGGTGTCTGATGTGTCTCTCACTATTTCCTTCCATCTTTCCCTGTCCAGTGTGGAGTGGCTTAGTTTCTGTAGACTAGCTCCACACCAATCTGCTATATCATCTACCCATTCTCTGTGGGGTCTGCCTCTCCTATGTGAACAGTCCATTATGCCACATACCAGCGTCTCGAGTTTTTGTTCATTGTTCATTCTGCAGATATGCCTGAATAGCTGTAACTTCCGTTGTATAACCTTCTGCAGTAGGTTGTCTTTTGGCTGTATCTTCCTATATAATTCCTCATTGGTGACTTCTTCATCCATCCTATTCCCAGGATCTTTCTATAACAGCTCCTCTCGAAAGCCATTATTCTTCTCTTTGAAGCTTTCATTATCACCTGTGTCTCACATCCATACAACATGCTGCTGAATACACAAGTTTTCAAGGTGCTCAGTTTCATTCCTAAGCTAATCACTTTGCTTTTCCAGATCTTATCCATCACCTTAAAAGTTGCTCTTGCTTTTGATGTTCTAGTCAATATTTCCTTCTTACAGTCTGTCATACATTACATTGCTCCCCAGATCTATGAACTTTTCTGCATTCTCTAGTTCAGTCCCATCTACACTGATCTTCCTTCATATTTTCTTATTTTCTACGATTGTTTTTATTTTATCAATGTTCATAATCAGTCTGTACTGCTTCCCTTCTTCGTTTAGCACCTGCTTGGTTTTTGCTAGCTTCTCATCTTCCTCAATGATAACTATATCATCCGTGAATCTCAAGTTAATTCTTATCCTGTGCACATATATCCATTCTACCTCATCCTTGATCTTGTCCATTGCTCTTTCTAGATGTGTGATGAAGATACTTGGCCATATCGGATCTCCCTGTCTCATATCTCATTCTAAACCGACTTCACCACTCTCCACATGTTCTCACTGCTGCCTCTGCATTGTCTTGATATCCTTCAACAACTGTATCAGTCTGCTGTCTACTCCATACAACTCCAACACAGCCCAAGTCACTTTCTGCTCTGTACTGTCAAATGCCTTCTGAAAATCAACAAAGTGTAGATGTTCTTGTTCTTTTGTCAAGCTTTCTCCACCGTCAGTCTTAGTGCCAGTATCTGCTGTATGGTACTTCTATCTTTCCTAAACCCTTTTTGCTCATCTGCTAGCTGTTTCTTTATCTGTGATCTTAGTCTCTCAGTATCCTTGTCAGCACCTTGCCTAGATGACTTGTTAGGGCAATCATTCTGTACTTCTTGCATTCCAATGCACTTCCTTTCTTGTGTATTGTCACTGGTGTGGACCTTGTCCATTCCTTAAGTGCCTTCTCTTCTCTCCATGCTATATAACATAGTCAGTGTATTTCCTGAATCATACTTTCTCCATCATATTTAATCATCTCTCCCATTATCTTATCATTTCCAGAGCTCTTGTTGTTCTTTAGTCATTTCACTGCTCTTTCTAGTTCCTCCTTCAAAATATCAGTCTCACTCTCAATGCTCAGTGGAGATATCTCTCTCAGTACTTCGATCAGTCTCTCTGCGACACTCAGGTCTAACTGTGCTTTGTATAGATCGAAGCAATATCACATTCATCACTGCACAATCTTCTCTTTGTTCCTGAGCACCTCTTTGTTCTTATCTTCGATCACTATCTGCTTCCGCTGCCACTTCCTATTAATATTCCTAATCATTTTGTACACCTCCCTGGTCTTAGATTCACCATAATACCTCTCTATATCTTCACAATGCTCCTCTAACCCTTTTGCCTTATCCTTTCTGGCCACTTTCCTTACTTCATTGCATTTCACCCTATATTGCTGTTCTGCCCTCTCAGAAACATCCCTTCTGATCTTCACTGCTCTCTTCCCTTGGACAAACTTCAGTGTCTGCCGCATAATCCACTTCTTACTGATCTTCTCTTCTTTTGGAACAATCTGCTCAATTGCCTCTTCTGTCATTGTGGCTATCCCTTCGACTCTCCTATCTAGGTCTTTCTCTGTGGCCACATTCCTAATCTTCTCTTCAAGCATGGCTCAGTACACATTTTCTGTTTCTTCCTTGCCTAGACTCACCCTGTCTCTTCTTTTTTTAAACTGTGTCTTACACTTTCTCTTGAGTTTTAGCTTAATGTTTGTGATCACTAGACTGTGGTCTGAGTTTGTATCCACTCCTTGGAAAGTTTGGCCCTGGTCTATCGGTGTTACCGATCTTTTTATCATAATTATATCTATCAAATTCTTGGACTTCCTGTCGTTCAATCACTATGTCCACTTCATACAGTCCTTTTGTCAGAATCTTGTGTTGCACATCACCATCTTGTGCTCCACAGCAAGCTAGTAATTTCTCACCTCTTTTGTTTCTTTCTCCTTATCCAAACCCTCTTCTGGCTCTCTGTCAACCTCCATTATTTGTTCCGACCTTCGCTCTTCAATCTTCTCCAATGATTAACACATCTCTCCGGTATCTCTTCCAGCACATTTGTCAAGTCTTTCTAGAATAGCTCAATCTCTTCCTCTGTACTGTCCGACGTGGGTACATATACCTGAATGACTAAGAGTTTGAACAGTTTTGCTTCAATCTTACTACCATCATTCTTGCACTTACAGGTTTGTAGCCTAACAATACACCTCTAGCTCTTTTGCTAAGAAGGAATCCGACTCCTGCCTCATGCTTTGATTTGTTCCCTAACCAAATGATTTTGCACCTGCACATCTCTCCCTATGCTGTCTAGTGCATCTCCACCAGTCCAAGTATATCGCATTGGTATCTCTCCATCTCTTTCCAAAGCAGCTCTAATTTTCCAGTTGCCCACAGTGTTTGGAGATTCCATGTTCCAATTGATAGCATGTGTGTTAGTTGTAATTTTGATTTTCTTTTGATAGCCAACTTGTCAACCCAACCCTGATCGCTCAATTGGTGTCGCAGACCTTGTTTATCTGGGCAACATCTGAGCTGGCATCTTTTAGTCATACTGGCATCAGATTTCATTCCTGTTGCTGTTTTATGGTCAGCCCAGTGCCACCAACCCTCCTCCTTTATCCAGGGACTGGCATGGGACTTCTAGAGGCTTCATGGCAGAGTTTTTTATATATAAAAATAAATAAAAAACTGGAAAAAGTACATAAACGAAAATGAGGGAGGTATGAAACAACTGCCATCTGAGGAAAGATTAAAATAAAATGACTGGGACTGTTCAGCTTGAGGTATATTATAAAGATCTATAAAACCATAAATGGAGAGGAGAAAGTGTTACTTACCCCTTCACACAACGCAAATAACAGTCATCCAATGAAATTAATAGGCAGCAGATTAGTAACATAAGGAAATACTTCTTCACACAACACATAGTCAACCTGTGACACTCATTGCCGGGGATATTGAGAAGGTCAAAACTACAACTCAATTCAGTAAATGATTAGATGAGTTCATGGTAGATAAGGTCCATCAAATGCTACTAGCAAAGATCATCAGGGATGCTACCCTAGGCTCTGGATGTCCTTAGCTTCTCATCACCAGAAGCTGAGACTAGACACCAGGGAATGGATCACTTGATATTTGCCTGTTTTCTGTTCATTCCCTTTGAAGCACTTGGCACTGGCCACCACCAAAAGACCAGTCCCTGAAATGGATGGACGATTGGTCTGACACAATATGGCTATTCTTATGCTTGTGACCACTTAAGTATTCCAAAGCTCTCATGCCCTGCCCTCAGCAAATCTGACAGTGCTCATGGGTACAGAAGGTGAAGATCCTCCAGGCTTCATTTCCCAGAGCTGTAATGCTTTTGTCTCTTGCCACCATATGTGCCAAATCTGTGGGGGGTCTCTGTGGCTGGAACCCCCACAAAGAAATTGGGTGCTTAGAGCCCACTGGTGGGACCCACTGATCAGCTCCTTGCCAGGCATCTCCCATTTACCAGTGGTCAGCTGTGTGCAGGAGACACTGCTGTAGGGGGCAGGGAGGAGTGAGGGACAGAAAGAGGCAGAGTAGCTGTGGAGCAGGAGTAGAGCATTGCTGAGAAGAGGTGGAGAGGAGCCTTGGGTAAGAGGTAAAGGGGGCCAGGGTCTGGGGCTGAGCAGGACTTGAGCACTCCCTGCAAATTCAGAAAATTGGTGCCTCTTTTTGTCAGACTCACTCCAGTAAGTGGTGATACTTGGTCCTTGAGACACTGAATTCTGACGTGGATGTACAAAACATTGTTGCAACCACTGTTACACGTCTACTCCAGATCTTGTACAAAATGGGCCAAGTGAGGTATCTATAGAAAGCTCATGATTCACTGATACTGTTTGTGCTGCTCATATGCATGTCCTTTTTGTATTTGAAGTTAGTAGTATTGGCTATGTACTTGTATTTCAAGACTATATCTCCAATACATTTTTCTTTCAAAAGGGAAATGCAAATGAGGGAAATCAAAGAATGAAAATGAAGTGTTGATTTACAAATTGCTTTTTCGGAAGGGATTTTTTTTTGAGGAAAAAAGCAGTGTGGTGGGGGTTCTTTTGGAAAAAAAAATTTTTGAAAGAACCCTGTACACTTTTTTTTTTCCCCAGGAATAAGGGTTCTTTTGAAAAAGGTTTCTTTTTTTTTAAAAAAAAAAAAAAAAAAGAACCTTGTCTACACTGCTTTATTTTTTTTGTATGGAAAATATCTCCTCCAAAAAAGCGATCAGATGAGATTATGCAAATGGAGCATGGGATTTGTAAATCAGCACTTCATTTGAATTTTCGATTTCCCTTATTTGCACTGCTCTTTTGAAAGAGGAATGGAGTGCAGACATATCCTACATGTTTGATTCTGGGACACCTCAACAGGAGGCTTGACTTACCTATTGTGAAAAGGTTGCTAATCAAGTGAATCAGAGTATTCGAATGGCAGTGGGCCTCAAGTGCTGCCAGTCCACATCTGAGGAACTGAACTTTGCCATGAATGTTCACACCAGCAGATAAGCAATGGTTGCTATGGAGTCATGTATGGACAAGGGACTCGCTCTTGTGACAGAGTCTGTCTTGGACTTACTTTCACACAAGGAGGACAATGGAATTCCCTCCACGTGGGCAACAGTATCAAGAGGGTCTCAGGGGTTCCTCCGTCTTTGTCTTCATTCCAGCTTAGAAGACAATGATTATTTCACCTCTGCTACAAGCATATACCAAGAACTTCGCATTGATGTTATATAATTTGATTTTTTTAACAATGTTGCTCTCAGCCCTTTGTTTCTTTGTTTATTAATAAACTTTTAGATTCTAAAAGACTGGCTAAGAATGTGTGCTTTTGTTTAAGATCTGTGACATAAATTGTCCTGGGAATGTGGCTGGTCCTTTGGAACTGGAAGAACCTGTTTTGATTTGGTGAGATTGGTTTTCATAATCTTTCATCTGTATAAAATGGGGTTGTTCCATGTTCCTCTGTGCTGGGGAGTGGCAGGGCCTCGTGTGTAGTGCCCCCTTCCCCCCCCTGTGAATTCTCTCAGCTGTTAATGATCAGAAACCAACCAATCGTAGCTGAGAAATTGGGCTGCACTGTCCCCATCAAAAACTTTCAGCTCCGATTGATTGATTTCTAGCCAACATGAGCTGAGAGATTTTTTTCTGGGGGTGGTGGCAGTGTGCAAAGCCCTCCCCCTGCAGTACAGAAAGTGACAAAGAGCAGCTGGGGCAGGCCAGATCAGGCCTGTGGACCAAATCTTGCCTGTCCCTGGTAGAAGAAGTGGTACTGATGGTGTCACGGGAAGTTGCAGTATCTGAGCAGATTGCTTGTATGATTTCTTGTTAGCCTATGTGGTGTACAGAAGTGCCCTTTGTGACTGGTTTGACATGCCTTACAGTGAAAGACTACCAGTTTTGGGATGTAAGTAGCCCTGCCCCTAATTTATCCTGATCTGATCCTTTCAGTGGTGCCCCCTGCAACTCTCCTATATTACAGGCTTACAAAAGTGTCCAGCTAATAAAAGATCCTTCTTGTCTGCATCCCTGCCCCACATCTACAGCAGGGTGAACCTTGTTTCTGTGCCGCACTTCCCACCATCACCATTTCCCCTTACTACATCTAGGAAGCCAGGAGCAATAACAATTTTGAAGAAATCATGCCTTTGCTCCATTTCACTTTATTTCCCTCCACCAGCTTCTAACCCCAGAACACAGAGGCTGTGGCCACACTAGCAGCTTATTTCGAAAATTATTTCGAAATGAGGGGCAATTTTGAAATGAGCAGGAGAGCGACTACACAGCAATAGCTCATTTCAAAATTAATTTAGAAATTAAAAGGCATTCATTTCAAAATGGTTATTCCACTCCGTTTTGGGAATAACGCCTCCTTTAGATTTTAATTTTGAAATTAAATGTGTGTAGCCACTCTCTGGTTGCCATTTCGAAATGAAAAGTCCTCCACAGATCTGGCCCCTCCCACCAGCAGCCAGAGCTCTATGGCTGACAGCTGTGGGCGCCTTACAGCTGCAGGGACACGGAAACCCGTGCAGGAAGCTGAGAGTGTGCTGGCAGACATAGGAGCATGAGGTGGCCAGACAACGCTCCCTAGCACCCCCAGAAAGTGACACCCACTGTGGCCAGACCGATGGCCAGCAGCCAAGACCACCAGGACCCTCGTGGAGCCAAGGGGTCTGGGCGGCGGGGCTCCCAGGGCTCTGGGCAGCCCCCAAAGAGGAGGGAGCCCTCTGGCTGGAAGCCGAAGTCTGTGACCTGCTGGCTGTCTGGGGGGAGGAGGACATCTTGCTCAGGAAGGTGGTGCAGAAGAGAAACACAGATGCCTTCGCCTGCCTCCCCAGCAACCTCGCCGCAAGGGGCCATCCCCTCCAGACCCTCGACCAGATCTGTTCCAAAGTGAAGGAGCTGTGGCAGGGCTATGCTGGAGCAAGGGACTCAGCCAGGCAGTCAGGGGCAGCGCTGGCCACCTGCCCCTACTTCAGGGAGCTCCACCAGCTGCTGAGACCCAGGGAGGCTGCACCACCCAAGGAGACCTGGACACAGCGGAGCAAGAGGGGCAGGGCGAGGAGCCCCAGCCAGGACCCTCGATGCTCCCCTGCCCCCGCCACTGCAGGCCCCAAAGTACCTGCTGGCAATGGGGACAGTGACAGTGGGAGTGAGGGACTGGCTACCTACAACTGGGCCTCCCCTGAACCACCCGAGGAACCCTCAGGTAGGACCAGGCATGGAGTGCCCTGGTCATGCAGGGGAGGGGACAGTCCCTGGCGCAGCCAGTACAGGCCTGAGCACACGGCCATGGGCCAGGGACCTGGGGAAGGCCGTCATCACTGCCAGGTGGGGCCTGCATGGAGCCATGGGCTGCCATGAGGGTCAGAAGCCCAGGAGGGCTGGGCAGCCACTCTAACAGCCCCTTGTTGACGGACCCCACAGAATACAGGCTGCCCCAGAGCCCCTCAACACAAGCAGGGTGAGATGGTGGTGGGGACAAGGCCGCTGGCCCACGGTACTCGGGCTCATGAACGATGGGGCCCCACCCTCTCACCCTATGTCTTCTCAGCCTCAGGATCTGCCAGCCACTCCAGCCCCCTGGACATGCCCGGGAGCCCCACTTCAGCAGAGGAGGGTGAAGGAGCAACACCTCCCCAGACCGGGCGCCACGGTGGGAGGAGCCATCACTGCAGCTGGGCAGATGATCTGGCAGCAGCCCGCATGGCGGGAGCAAAACTGCTTGCTGTGGGAATGGCTCTCCATGGAGCGGGTGGCCTGGGACTGGGTGGCTGGGTATCTCGACACCCTGACCCAGGCCGTCGCCAACTGCCTGGCCCAGCCGCCTGCCCCATGGATGACCTTTTCCACATCACTCCCCTCTGCCCCAGCTCCCCTTCCTCCCAGTACCCTCCTCTTCCCTGCCACCTCCCTCCACCCCAGCCTCCCCCCTTCCCTGCCACCCTCCTCTTCCTCAGCGCCTGCCTGTTCCCCAGCCCCCGCTTCACTCCTTCCACCCCCCCCAGCCCTTGCAGCTCTGCTCCAAGCCAACACGACCCCGGCCGAGCAGCGGGAGCTGGCGCGCTGGCTGTGGCCAGGTGAACCCTGCCAGTCCATGGCTCCCCCCTCTCCTCCCCTTGGATACCCCAGTCCAGCCCTACCTCCCTGTTCCACCTGCCCCATCCCTGCCCTGCTGTGGTCCCCAGACCTAGGGCGGTCACAGCTCCAGGGGCTGTTGTGACTCCCAAGCAGCCACTCCGACAGAGGATTGAGGCCCCCCACCTCCCCATGTATGTAGTTCACCCCCGTCCCCCATGTAAATAGTTCACCCCCCCTGTAAATAGTCACACATTCTTTATGTTCCAAACATAGCAGTTGAATTATTTAATGGTGTATGTGTCCTGCCTCAGGTGGGGATGGCAAGGGGATGCTGGTGGGGCAGGGGTGAGAATGGCGGGGGGGTGCATGGAGTGAGCTGGGCCAGGTCATGGGGGCCCCTGGGCAAAGGTCTCCTGGAGGGCCTCCTGCACGTGCACCCCATCCCAGTGTACCTGGCGACACAGGACCACACCTGGCTGCTCATAGTGTGGCACAGCCTTGGCTGCCCAGTGTGCCACAAAGAGCTCCTGCTTGCTCTCCACGAGGTTGTGCGGTGCACAGCAGGTGCCCATGACTGCGGGCACACTGGGCAGGCACCGCTCCACGGTGTTCCTGGCCTGGTTGAGGTGGGCATTGAAGGGCTACGTCTACACGTGCACGCTACATCGAAATAGCTTATTTCGATGTAGCAACATCAAAATAGTCTATTTCGATGAATAACGTCTACACGTCGTCCAGGGCTGGCAACGTCGACGTTCAACTTCGACGTTGGGCAGCACGACATCGAAATAGGCGCTGCGAGGGAACGTCTACATGCCAAAGTAGCACACATCGAAATAAGGGTGCCAGGAACAGCTGCAGACAGGGTCACAGGGCGGACTCAACAGCAAGCCGCTCCCTTAAAGGGCCCCTCCCAGACACAGTTGCACTAAACAACACAAGATCCACAGAGCCGACAACTGGTTGCAGACCCTGTGCATGCAGCATGGATCCCCAGCTGCAGCAGCAGCAGCCAGAAGCCCTGGGCTAAGGGCTGCTGCCCACGGTGACCATAGAGCCCTGCAGGGGCTGGAGAGAGAGCGTCTCTCAACCCCCCAGCTGATGGCCGCCATGGCGGACCCTGCTATTTCGATGTTGCGGGATGCGGATCGTCTACACGGTCCCTACTTCGACGTTCAACTTCGAAGTAGGGCGCTATTCCCATCCCCTCATGGGGTTAGCGACTTCGACGTCTCGCCGCCTAACGTCGATTTCAACTTCAAAGTAGCGCCCAACACGTGTAGCCGTGACGGGCGCTATTTCGAAGTTGGCACCACTACTCCGAAGTAGCATGCACGTGTAGACGCGGCCAAGAGGTCCTGGCTTTCACTGGTGTGTCCCGTGTGGGGGTGCATTAGCCAGGTCTGGAGTGGGTAGGCAGCATCAGCGACGATGCACAGGGGCATGGTCACGTCCCCCACCAGCAGCTCCCGTGGGGGGATGTAGGTGCCCTCTGCCATATTACGGCCGAGCCACAAGTTCCGCAGGACACGGGCATCATGGGTCCTGCCCAGCCAGCCCACACAGACGTTGGTGAAACATCCTCAGGCATCCACGAGGGCCTGGAGGATGATGGAGTGGTAGCCCTTTCGGTTGATGTATTGTCCACGGCTGTGTGGTGGGGCCCGGATGGCGATGTGGCTGCTGTCCAATGCACCCATGCAATTGGAGAATCCCAGCTGTTGGAAGCCAGCCATGGCAGCGTCCACATCACCAAGGCGGATCAGGTGGTGCAGGAGGATACTGTTGATGGTGGCGACAACCTGTAGGGTAGAGGGCACAGGTGAGAAGCTGAGAGTGTGTGGTAGCATGTGTGGGGCTCCCTCCGCAGGGTTCTGCTCCCTAGGATCCCCTCCCAAGGACCCCACACCTTGGGACCCCTCTCCCCAGGAACCCGCTGTGGATACGTCGCCCCGGATGCCTTACCTCAAGGAGGACGACCGTGAGGGTGGCCTTCCCCATGTTGAATTTGTGGCCAACTGAGCAGTTGCTGTCCGGTGTGGCCAGTTTCCACAGAGTGATGGCCACTCGTTTCTCCAGGGGGAGCACAGGCCTCATGCTGGTGTACTGGTGGCAAAGTGCTGGTGCCAGCCAATGGCACAGCTCCATGAAGGTGGCCCGAGTCATCTGGGAGTTGCGGACCCACTGATTGGTGTCCCACTCTCCAAGGATGATGTCGTCCCACCATTCCCTGCTGGTGGGGTACCACCGGAGGCAACAGTGGGGCTGGAATAGGGGGTGCTCCAGACGCACTGTGGGGGAAACCTGCAGGAGGTTGGCACGTGTCAGACAGCATGTAGCTTCACATGGCATACTGTCAGGATGGCCATCAGGCTGGCCATGTCCAACGTGTCCCTGTCAGTGAAGTGCTGCGGGTCCATGGCATGCAGTGATGTGGTGGTTAATCAAGGCTCTGCTGAGTGCTGTGCTGGAGGTCGTGTGCTGCAAGCAGCCAGGGTCCTCAGCATGTGCACGGGGGATGTGTTTGGGAGGGGGCCTTTAAGGAGTTGGCTCGCCCGTGCTCCAGGAAGGGCTTGTCAGCCATTTGACCCTGTCCTCACCATTTCCTGCCCTGTTATTTCAAAATGAAGCTGTGGCAGCGTAGCCGCTCCATTTCGACATTACTGAGAGTCTTTTCGATGTTGTGAATCGCAACATCGATCTGCATTTCATGTGTAGTCGCTTCCACGCCACTTATTTCAAAATAGCTTATTTCAAAATAATGGGTAGGGCTAAGCCATTTTGATGTCACTCTCTAGAGTGGCCACAGACAGAGAGGCCCAGGCAACAAAAGAAGTTCCTCCTCTGAATGATGCATCCAGGAGTCCAGGGTGTGATTCGCTCTGCACGCTCATGCAGAGTGATCAGGAGAAGGTATCGCACCTCACCAGCCCACTCCTTTGACACTGCTGCCCTCCTACGCTATAGAGGGAGATGGAACATGCCCACCACTGCTTTGTCCCCCTACTCTTTTCCCAACTTACTTTACGGCTGCGTCTGCCAGCTGAATGAAGACTGTTCATGAAGTAGGTGAGCCCCTTGCTTCAGTGACTTCCCAGCCACAAGGGAGTTTCTGCCTCTATCTGCACATCTGTTCCCATGGCCTGCTCAACAGCAAAAACTAGCCTGCTATCCTGAACTTATTACACAACCCAGTGAAGTTCAGTGTATAGGAGCTGGCTATTCCCTCTGAGATTTAAGTGGTCTCCTCACCACAGCTCTAGGGGCCTGGAAAGAAACATCTCTGGCTGTTCCCTCCACAGACTTCCTGAAGTGCGAGACACCCCGCTGATTGGTGTATCAAGGTCCTTTGCATAAGGCAACTGCAGAACTGTAGGAATGTGAGGTCACCAGGCAAGTAAGACTACCCCAAACACTGGCAAAAGGGGAACAAGGGTGGGAGAACCATTTATCTTTTTTGGCCCAAGGAGTTAAGCAGGCTGCATACCTTCAGGGATTTGCTGTGTGACTGAAAGACCCAATCTATGGGATTACTTCATACTAACAGCTAAATATATATATACATATACATATATATATATAGAGAGAGAGAGAGAGAGAGAGACCTTTGAGTGGATAGTGTTCCTTTTATCTATAGTCTCAAAACTCCACCGTGAGTATTACTAGAAGCCTTTTCTGTCCTCCCGCCAACCCCAACTGAAGCAGAAAAGTCAGGGACTAGGGGAAATGAGACACATATGTAAGAAAAAATAAGAGAAACTGGGATGATATGGTCCAAAGAAACTTGGGGCACCCACGTGCTAATCCACCCTGATGTATGCAGCTTGTACAATATGAGAGGTTGGGAGTCACTGTATAGTAAGATAATACATTACTGAAAATGTGTGTTCCTCCTATTGATGCCAAATGAGCACTATAGAAATTGAGGACCAAGCTTTAACTTAATTCATATATCGAGTTAAGAGAAGGCTTGATCTATTTTTTCTAGATTGTTCATTTGGCATCAGTATGATTTTTTTTTTCATTTTACAAACGGTTAAGATGCATTTTAGAAACTAAACTTTATTTAAGCTTTGGTCAAAAAAAGGGAGAATTGAGAGGAGACCAAAAGAAACACAGAGCTACTACAGTCCATTCTATCTAATTCTTATACAAGGCTCACTACTTTTGTAAAGATGTTCTGATATACAATAGGTTTGACCTACACATTTTCTTGTTGACACTATTGCTATCCATATGTAAGCAAACAATGATACATGAATAGCTAAGAAGGTGCTGGCAAGACCATTTTAGAACATACAAAAAAAAAGCCAAGTACTAGTCTGTAAGCCAGTGGGCTGGTGAAGAGGATGGATTGATGTTCAAATGTGGTTTAGGCCTTTGCTTTGAGGCATACTTTGCTGGTTTAAGTGAAAGCTTACGCAAAATACCAAGATGGAATTTTTCTTGTCTCCAACACACGCTAACATTCCCAGAGGCTTTCCCCTCACCCCTCCCTGCACTTCTGGATCCATGTTCTTGCCCAGGGACTCTCACAGAAGCTTTTATGCTCCCTTAAGTTCCCAACTCCACCAGCAGGCTACTCACTGTTTTCCAGCTGATCTAAGCTCTTGCCAAACTTTATAAGAACAAGGCTGTCTTCCAGCTATCTCCTGACCCCTAGCCTCAGCTGCAACATAATTGATTAATGGCAGGTGGGTCTGGATGCCCATTTCCCCATACAGAGAGCAGTCATCCTGTGACCTACGATTCTTAACATTGAGCGAGCCTTATATAAAATCCACCTTTGCATCTGTCCCCATTACAGATAAGGAACCCAATGCTGAAAAATTAATGAAACCTCACAACGCCCCTGTGAGGTAAGCACCTGGAGGCACAGATGGGAAACGGACTTCCCCCTTGGATAGGTCTAGTCATTCTCTTTGCCAGAGTATTTCCTGTGCTCTACCCAATGCACAGCCCTCCTCCTCATTCCCATGATTTATAAACATTTTGAGAAATAATTCAGTCTCTCCTGACACCTGTTGACTCCCTTACCCCATCCCTGCCACCTTCTGTGTTGTATTTCTGTTGTAAAAGTGGAAAACCATCTTTGCTGCTTGTGATACTGCTCTACTTGACCTGCTGCCCCAGCCTGTCTGCTTCAAACTTCAATGAATAGGTAGCTTTGGAATCATTTCTTATGATACTGAGATTACTGTATATTACTCAAGACTCCTCTTTCTGCCCCCTCAGCCCTCAGTGTGTGTTTTTGTATATTAAAGATGTTTTCCCCTATTGTCAGTCAGGGCAACTGCACTTATAGTCGCCTCTCTGGTCCCTCAAAGGCACCTACTCCAGACTCCTCAACCACCTCCCCTCCTCCTTTTCAGGGTTTTTCCAGGTTGGGTATGGTTCCCTGCTTACACTGTGATACTGCTAACAAGCCAGACTGCCTCTGTGAGCCAACAACTGTGCTTTGTTTTCTCTTCAAAAGGTGCCCGCAATGGATTACCGCATGTGTCTTTGTAAGCAAGCACAGTTGTTCTTAAGCTGAAAACAAATAAAGAAAAAAACCCCACAAGAAACAAGTTCCTGTAAGCATGCTTAAAGCTTAGTCTTTTGAAATCTCAGAAGCTAAAATCCTTCTAGGATATCTGTCCTCCACTCCCCTGGCCCCCAGTTTCCAAAAAAGGCTCTGAGTCAGACTGAAATCAGGCTATTTCTCCAAAAAGAACGCTCTTCTTTTCTTTATCTGTTGGCCTCTAGAGAATCCTGCTGAAGTCAAATATCTGAGTCTCTCAAGATAGTGGTACTGCATATCCGTCCCACAAGATTGTTTCTTGCACTAACGAGGATTCCTTCAGAAACTCAAGATTCCCCTGTCTGCCCCCTCAGCCCTCAGTGTGTATTTTTGTTAATAACAGGTTTTATTTAAAAGTTGATGAAGACAGAGTTACTCCAATTGACTAAAGCAACACGAGATTCCCCTGGGGTGAATTTGAGAGAAAACACACAAAGGAAGAAAGGCTGTATCCCATTAACAATTCCCATGAGCCATTCTTCCCTGTACAGAGCACATTCTAAGTCCAGGCACAATGATCAGATCTCTGCAACACAATTGTGCATCTAGCTCATGTAAATTTGCAGCATGCAAACCAAATCCATTCCAAGTGTCAATGGAAAAATGATCAAATGCTCAAAAATCTCATCACAAAAGTAACTTCTATGTTCTTGCATTATTGTATATGGTAGGACTCTGGATTGCTGTTGTGGGAAGTGATTCCTGTTTTGGGGAGAACAGAGCAAAAAGATGCTCCCAGGTCCTCAAAGTTTGAATCTAAGGCTATGTCTAGGTTGCCGAGAATTGTCAGCAAAAGATGCACAAATTGTGCAACATATTTACATATCTCCTGCTGACAGTTCTGTTGGGAGAGGCTTTCCTGACATTTGGCCTGCCCATACAGGGTCAAATGTCAGGAAAACCTCCTGCGCTCACACATCCCTCTTCCTCATGGAACGAGGATGACCGTGATGTTAACAGAAGGCTCCCATCTGCAATCCAGGCATAGCCTAAAAGTAAAAGGTAAGCAGATACAAAGAGACAGGAAGAAGAAACTTTGCGTACATTTACACTTTGCAAAATTACTTCAGAATAAAGGCCGTATCTTAGATATTAAAGAAACATTCAACAAGATTGAGTGATCTTAGATCTGAGGATCTACAAAGAGGGCTGAGTAAAAGATGGCACCCAGATTATGAGCTTGAATGACAGGAGCCTGGTGATCCTCAGTAATTTAGAAAAGAGTAAGGAGATGGCTTGGGGGAGAAGGAGCATTGAAAGTTCTTTTTGAGTTAAAGCTGACAGCTGGATAAATGTTGCAAACAATCTGAGATTTTTGGTTTGTGCAGGAGACAGCTCCGTAGCGAAGAGGTAACTGAACCACCAACACAAGGATAGTAGCCGAGTATATCTTTGCAAAGAAAATTGCCCAGAGAATCACTGCGATGTGAAAAAATAAACAGTGGCAGAGCCCCAGAGAAGACCCAAGATGGGAATAAGAATCTTCAAAATGGCACACTGAAGTAACCAATACACGGGAAGAGAACCAGGAGAGGACAAATTTTCAAGCAAGTCAGTCTTGGGGGGAGTGACCAATAAGATAAGGTGCTACTGGTTTCATCTGTCTTTTGGTTCTTGTGGAACTTTTCAAAGGTGGTTCTACTGAAGACCTATTTTAAAGGTCTGGCCAAATTACTGAAGTCACCTTTATGTAAAAGCTGGAGCACTGAAGTGACTCCTATGTGATCAGTGAGTGCAGTTTGCAAAGCTGTTTGCCGTTTTCCTGAATGTTTTCTTTCCCTTCTTTACTGTCTCTAATGTTGCTCATAGCACTGCTTTTAACTAATGGGAGTAACAAGTGAAAAAGCTGTTTAATTTAGTCTCTCGTGAGATACCCTATGTTGAGCACTGTATCAAAGCAGGAGTGTAACAGGTTCATACACAAGCCTCTCAAGTTTGGGCCCCTTTAGAAACCAAAAACCAGTCAGAGACTTTCTTGTGCAAGCACCTGTCCTCCTTATTGTCCAGGTCATTTCCCACCACCTTCTATATAGAAAGGTTCCAAAGAGTCAGCTCAAAGACTGCTCATACCTATAGCTAGGCTTGCACTCCCTGGCTCTTCTCCCTCCACTGCCTTCCTATCAGGCTTATTTAGCCATGTGACTAATGAGGACTGCAGCTATTCCCCATTCACCTCAGCCAGCACCAGTCACCCTTTCTGCTGCATCTGGTGCAAGAGGGCTCTGGCTTGATCTTCGTAGACTGAAATCTGTCAAAAGGAGTGGCACAATATTCCACTCTGTTCCAATTAGAACAAAAAATGAAGGGTGAGAGTCAAAGAATCATAGAATCACAGAGTTGGAAGGGACCTCAGGAGGTCATCAAGTCCAACCCCCTGCTCCAAGCCAGATCAACACCAAGTCATCCCAGCCATGACTACTTCAAGCCGGTACTTAAAAATCTCTAGGGATGGAAATTCCACCACCTCCATAGGCAAGGCATTCTAGTGTTTCACCACCCTCCTGATGAAGTAGTTTTACCTAATATCCAACCTACTCCTCTCCTTCTGTAACTTCAGATCATAGCTCCTTGTTCTGCTGTCTGTCACCCCGAGAACAGTTTCTCTCGATCCCTTTTAGAGTACCCCTTCAGGAAGTTGAAGGCTGCTATTACATCGCTCCTCAGTCTTCTCTTCCACAAACTAAATAAGCCCAAATCCCTCAGCCTTTCCTCATAGGTCATGTGCTCCAGCCCTTAATCATTTTCATTGCCCTCCGCTGAACCTGCTCCAGCACATCCACAACCTTTCTTTACTGGGGGGCCCAAAACTGGACACAATACTCCAGATGTGGCCTCACCAATGCCGAATACAGGGGAACAAGAACCTCTCTAGATCTGCTCAAAATGCTCCTCCTAATGCACCCCAATATGCCATTGGCCTTCTTGGCTACAAAGGCACACTGTTTATGCATATCCACCCTTTCATCCACTATGGCTACGTCTACACTAGCCAGAAACTTCGAAATGGCCATGCAAATGGCCATTTTGAAGTTTACTAATGAAGCCCTGAAATACATATTCAGCGCCTCATTAACATGCGGGTGGCCACGGCACTTCAAAATTGACATGGCTCACCACCGCACAGTTCATCCAGACGGGGCTCCTTTTCGAAAGGACCCCGGCTACTTCGAAGTCCCCTTATTCCCATCTGTTCATAGTAATAAGGAGACTTCAAAGTAGCTGGGGTCCTTTCGAAAAGGAGCCCCGTCTGGATGAGCCATGCAGCGGCGAGCCATGTCAATTTCAAAGTGCCGCAGCCGCTCGCACGTTAATGAGGCGCTGAATATGTATTTCAGCGCTTCATTAGTAAACTTCGAAATGGCCATTTGCATGGCCATTTCAAAGTTTTTGGCTAGTGTAGACACGGCCTCTAATCCCTAGGTCCCTTTCCTCTGTACTGCTGCTTAGCCAGTCAGTCCCCAGCCTATAACAATGCTCGGGATTCTTCCATCCCAGGTGCAGGACTCTACATTTCTCTTTGTTGAACCACATCAGATTTCTATTGGCCCAATCCTCCAATTTATCCAGGTCACGCCAGCTCCTATCTCTACCCTCCTATGCATCTACCTCTTCGCCTAGCTTGGTGTCATCCACAAACTTGCTTAGGGTGCGATCTAGTCCTTCATCCAGGTCATTAATAAAGATGTTGAACAACACCAGCCCCAGAACCAAGCCTTGGGGCACACCATTTGAAACTGACCACCATCCAAATATTGAGCCATTGACCATTACCAGTTGGGCCCGACCATCAAGCCAGCTTTCCATCCATCTTATAGACCATGTAGCCAATCTATACTTCCTTAACTTATGGAAAAGAATGTTGTGGGAGACTATATCAAAAGCTTTACTGAAATCAAAGTATATCACATCCACTGACTTCCCCATGTCCCCAAAGCCAGTTACCTCATCATAGAAGCTAATCAGATTGGTCAGGTAGGATTTGTCCTTGGTAAATCCATGTTGACTACTCTTGATCACTTTCCCCTCTTCCAAGTGCTCCAAAATGAATTCCTTGAGAATCCCTTCCATTATTTTCTCAGGTACTGAAGTAAGGATGACTGACCTATAGTTCCCTGGATTGTTTTTCTTTCCTTTTTTAAAGATGGGAACTACATTTACCTTTTTCCAGTCATCCAGAATCGATCCCAGTCTCCTAGAGTCTTCAAAGATAATGGCCACAGAGTCAGCAATGACTGCCAATTCCCTCAGTACCCTTAGATTAGCGTAACTAACAAACTGTATGAAGCTAGGTGAGACTCTCGTATGGAAAAATTATGAAGTATTTATTCACTCTGTTTCCTGCACATCTCTCTTAAGCACCTGGCACTGGCCTTTGTTCAAGGCAGGCCCCTAGGCTAGGTGGACTCCTAGCGTATTTTTTATATATGGAAGAAATCCCTAGAATCCTACATTGTTCTGTCAGGTCCAGCATGTTAGAGAGAGGTCAACATTTCAGCAATGAAAGCAGCCCTTACTGGGTGACACAAGGACCTGAAGCATCCCTCCTCTCTGGATGATTAAGCAGTGCAGCTTCTGTAGACTCCCAACAAAAGAAGAGCACAATTGCTACCAAGAATCAATGTCTCACGATACAGAAAAAATTTCTCCCCCTCCCCACCACTTAATCCTTACAATAAATCCCTTGGAGTTTTGAAACAGAAAGCTGTCTTTTTATC
Organism: Carettochelys insculpta; assembly: GCF_033958435.1. NCBI lineage: Eukaryota > Metazoa > Chordata > Testudines > Carettochelyidae > Carettochelys > Carettochelys insculpta. Next base: position 302,548,917 of record NC_134137.1, on the reverse strand, counting down.
CTCCTCACTGCACTCACATAGTGGTGCATTTAGACGGTGTGGGGGAGGCCTTAGATGAATGCTGGGCTTCTGGCATTAATATCACTCAAAAGAAAAAAGTCATCACTGAAACATGAAGAACAACTACAGAGCATTTCAAATTGAACCACTGGTGAGAGGTGCAGGACCAGAACCTTACAGAGAAAGGTAGTTAATTCTGCTCATTCCAGAGGGCTTTGCAATAATGGTCACACAACAGACTGGGGGAAAAAGAAGTGGGAAGGAAAAAATTATTCAAAGTGTTTATAGAATTGTCTTCTAAATTAACAAAAACAGGGAGGGAAAGGCAGGAATTCTAGTACACAAATTCTCCCTCATTATGATATAAGCTTGGATTCACAATCAGACCTACACCCAAAGCATCAGAAAAACAGAGTGCTGCTTGCTGGACAGTTCATGCTGCTGGACAGGCCTTGGGGCTGCAGAAATACCCATTCACCTTTATTTTGAAAGCTAGTGTTGGCACATCTATATTCATACACAAAACCCTAACCTGTGCATCAGTTAAGACTGCTGCACCCAATGTATACCTAACCCAAAACCTCAAAAGCAAGACACACTATTTACTGTCTTGTAACCAGAGAAAGACACTTTACAACTAGTACAACCACCATCCCTCCCAGTGTTAATTCATCTACAGGAATACCAGATTTCAGGTAATTCTCTCACCAAACTCTCCATCAACACAGGCTGGCCAGGCTTCCCCACTTCTGTCCACTTCTGGAAAACACCACTAACTTCATTGTGGGGCCGGCAATGTGTATACAGTTCAGATCCTAAGTATCATTAACTACCTCTCTGTGAGAAAATACAACAACTAGATTGCTATGACAATGTTAATTGAGTATTTTTACTTTCATGGTATATTTTATGGTACCTATATTTTATAAACACGGCAATCTATTAAGCAAGCAAACAAAATCAGGCATAGAACATACTCCATATTACCATCTGTTGGATGCTTATATTTTGCTTAATCTTTCATTTAGTGCAACCTTAATATTTCCTTAGTTTAGGAAATTAAATGAAGAAAAATGTTTAAAAGGAAACATTAAGGAAGAATAAGGGAGACAAAAAGCAAATACTAAAGTCCGAACACATTTTGCAATATCTTTGAGTGCCACTGCTAAAAATATTGATGTTTTCTGCTGTATAGGTGTAGCACCTCCAACATGTATACTGTTACTATCAAAACTATTTCACACTTATTCTGCACAAGGATGCGTGTGATATCTATTTACATGCCAGGTATCAAAACTTCAGCTATCATCAGTTATCAAAAAAGGAAGGAGAAGATTTGGTTAAAAATAGGTGAACAAGACTGGTTGGTTTTGGTTTTGATTTCTTTTGTTACTGGAAAGAGTAAATAACACTTCTGCATTCCATTTTTCCACACCCTTCATGAATTTATAAACCTCTCTCGGGTATTTTCCTTAATCATCTCTTTTCCAAACTGAAAAGTCCCAGGTTTTTTAATCCCTCTTCATATGGAATGCTCTGTACTCTTATAATTTCTGTTGCCCTTCTCTGTACCTTTTTCAAATCTAATATAACAGTTTTGAGATGGGTCTGACCAAATATGCACATAGTATTCAATACGTGGGCATACTATCGGATTATATAACGGTAGTATGATATTTTCTATCTTATTATCTCTTTGCAAATGAATCCAAAAATTCTGTTAGGTTTTCTGATTTGTTTTGTTTTTTACTGCCACTAAACATGAAGAAGATAAGACAACTGTCCAAAATAAATCAAAGATCTCTTTATTAACGAGATCAGCTAATTTTTTATGTGTGTTTGGGATTATGTTTTGCCATAGGCATTACTTTTCATGAACATTGAATTCATTTGCCATTGTGTTGTTTAGTCATCAAATTTTGTGAAGTCCCTGTGTAACTCTTTGCAGTCTGCTTCGGTCTTAACTATCTTGAATAAGTTTTGTATCATCTGTACATTTTGCTAATTCACTGTTTACCCTTTTCCCAGATCATTTAAAAATGTGTTGAACTCCACTGATTCCAATACAGACCCCTGGGGGACACCACTGTTCACATCTCTGCTTTCTCATAATTTATTTCCACTCTTTGTTTCAGATCTTTTAACTGGAGTGACTGGCAGTGCTTTCTGACTCATCTAATGATCTTTACTTTAGTTTAATGACAAGCCTTTTGTTATCTTAATCGTGCTGCCTCTGTTTGTAAATAAACTCCCTGCCCCAAACACTGTGCTGCTCCCAGCTTCTGAACTGATCACATACATTATGTATACACTGCAGGGTTTTTTTCAGAAATAACTTCTTTCCACATTCTAAGGCAGAAACAAGTTATTTCCGAATAGATAGTTCATACTATAAGAGCATTACAAAATGAGTGTTTGCACTAGAGAGCCCAGTTTTGAAATGAGAGCAATGATGGGAAGCCTCTTTGGAGGCCAGTTAAGTTGTAATTACATCTGCTTAGCACACACCAAGTCAATTTTGAAATTGAAAGGGGGGGTCCGCAAAAGTAGTTCATTTTGGTGGAGTTACTATTTGGAGTTAAATGCCCTGTTATTCCGGAATAACAAGCTTTGCAGTGTGGATGCAAGGTTCTCCCACCCCCAGCTCCTGCGGAAAAAGTGTTTGTCTGCAAAAGAGAAACCCAGCGTTGATGAGCCTCAGGCTGTGTTGCAGTTGAGAGCTCTGTCTGGGGCTAGGGTGAGTAGACCCCAACACAGAATTCGGAGGGAGGGCTGAAGCTTTCTCTGATCACCTTAAATGGTGCCTTAGTACTTGTGAGAATGGGATGGAATATGCCTTACTTCACATTGCGATGTTACTGGACTTTTAAACTGAATATGGTTCGCAGATGGACCTTCCTCTGCCAGTCTGATCTTGCTCAGGGCAGCTATGTCAATGTTATAATGTGCCAGCTCTCTTGCTATGAGGGCCGTTCTTCTCTCAGGACGGATGCCAGGAACAGCATCAACAATAGGTGGAGAGAGCACTTCAGCAACCTTCTCAACAGACCCTCCATTGTTGACCCTGTGGCCCTCGACCAGATCCCTCAGAAACTCACAATAGACACTCTTGACCTGCCCCCTACAATGGATGAGGTCAAAAAGGCAAATCAGCCAGACCAGCTCTGGCAAAGCCCCTGGGATGGATGGTATCCCTGCTGAAATTTTCAAAGTGGCAGGACCAGTATCACTTGAAGCCTTTCACGACATCTTGATCAGCATCTGGGAAGAAAACGTGCCCAAGAACTTTAAGGATGCCACAATCATCTCGCTCTTCAAGAACAAGGGCAACAAAGGTGACTGTGGAAACTACTGGGGTATCTCCCTTCTCTGTACTGCTGGAAAGATCTTGGCTCAACTGTCTGATCACCAGCATCTCAGAGGAGAACCTACCAGAAGCACAGTGTGGTTTTCACCTAGGCAGCAGCACCATTGACATGATCTTTGCTGTTCATCAGGTCCAGGAAAAGTGCATAGAGCAGAACTTGGGTCTGTACGCTGTCTTTATAGACCCAGCCAAGGCATTTGACACAGTCAACAGAAAAGCCCTGTGGATTATTCTGTCAAAACTTGGCTGCCCAAGAAGATTCGTTAACCTCATAAGCCTGTTCCACGATGACATGACTGGCTTTGTTCTTTCAAATGGTGAGTCCTCCGATCCATCTGAAATATCCAATGGTGTGAAGCAAGGGTGCGTGCTGGCCCCAGTGTTATTCAACCTCTTTTTCACGTGCATCCTCAGACGCGCTGTTAGGGACCTGGACCATGGAGTCTACATAAAATACAGACTTGATGGGTCACTTTTTGACCTTTGTTGTCTGAATGCTAAAACCAAGACGCTTGAGAGGCTCATCCTTGACGCCCTTTTTGCTGACGACTGTCCACTTATGGCACACAAGGAATCTGATCTCCAGCTCATCATCAACAAGTTTACTGATGCCACTCGCCTCTTTGGTTTGACCATCAGCCTAGGAAAGACCGAGGTGCTGTTTCAACCTGCTCCAGGATGTGCTGCTCTCCCCACTTCAATCTTTATTGAAGGAACGGAGTTAAAAACAGTGGAGGAGTTCAAGTACCTTAGCTGGGTGATAGCCAATGATGGCTCCCTTGACAAAGAAATCAATACCAGAATCTGCCAGGCCAGCTGGGCGCTAGGATGTCTGAGAGCATGAGTGTTGAACCAGCACAATATCTGACAGTTCACTAAACTGAAAGTGTACAAGGCTGTAGTCCTGACCAGTCTCCTGTATGGCTGTGAAACCTGGACTTTGTACAGAAAACATATAAAACTGCTGGAGCACTTCCACACACGCAGCCTGAGGTCAATACTGCACATTCGATGGCAGAACAGAGTTACGAACCTGGAAGTCCTGGACAAAGCAGGAACCACAAGCATCGAAGTCATGATTCTGAAAGCCCAGCTTCGCTGGACAGGGCATGTCATATGAATGGAGGAGTCAAGAATCCCTAAGCAACTCCTCTACAGTGAACTCTCCCAGGGCAAAAGGAATCAAGGTGGTCCTCGCAAGACGTATAAAGACTGCGTGAAGTCCAACATTGCTCATGCTGATTTAAAACCAGATCAGCTAGAGCAGCATACAAAAGACCGAGCAGGCTAGCATGCTCTCGTACGACACGTGTGTTACAACTTTGAAGAGCAGCAACGTATACACCTCGTTGATGCTCATGAGAGGAAGAAAGCAACAGCAGCAGCCGCACCAACGGAGCCAGGACAATTCCCTTGCCCCCCTGTGAATGCCCATGCTGTTCAAAGCTTGGACTCAGCCACATACGAGTCCACAACCAAGGAGCCTGTGCAAACTCAAGACGTCATCGTTGGACACGATGGACTACCTACATACAAACTGAATCTGGAAGCCATTTGTTACCATTGTATATAGGGGCACCAAATCTTTTGCCAAGTGGGGTGTCTAATGGAAGCTGGTAATGCCCTGAATCTGTTTATGCTACTTTTGTATGTCAAGTTATAGATATTGGCTCTATAGCTGTATTAGCAATGTTCTAGTGCTGAAATTCACAATAGGTGTGTTCACCTCCCCCAGCCAGAATGATAGACTAGACTACAAAGGCCCAGACATCCATTCCACATACTATGCAAAAGGACTGGGACATGCTGGTGAAACCAGTGACCAATGGCAGTTAGCCACAACAGCTCACCTTGGTCAGGTGACCCTGATCCTCTAGGGCCTATGGGAAGAAGAAAGGATTTTTTCCCTCCACACGGAAAATTATAAGATGGCCCTGGCAGTGACCATCTTGGTTCAAATATTCCAGTCCTGGTTCCAGTGTTTCAATCTTCGGTGCTCCAATCTCCATGGATGAAGCCAATGTAACGTGGGATCACCCCCAGCCTCTCCATGCAGTGTGTTTTCAGAGACTTCCAAGAAATCAGCATATAACATCACTGCCTGCATCAATAGCTGTAACTGTTGTATGTAATGTGTTCCTTTAATAAAGTTTCTCTCACCCTATTCATTCTGTGTGAATAAATATTCTAAAGGATTGGAAAGGTGTGCTGTTTGGGGTAAGATGCAAGTATATATTGACCTGGGACTGTGGCTGGACCCTTTGAGGCACAGAAGAACCTGTGTGGATCTGGTAAAACAGTTTTAAAAACCTCTCACCTGAGAATAGGGGGCTGATGGCCTGGGCTTTTGTAGCAGTTAGAGAATCTGAGGGTTTGCTTGTGTGGCTTCCGGCTGGCCAGTGGGGTTGGCAGAGGTACTATTGTGACAAGTTTGATTTGCCTTAGTGAAAAGGAAATCACAGCCTGGGCTATCAGGGGCCTGGTTTTAAGCAAATATACCCAGGATTGGTTCCCTTAGCTGTGCCCAGAAACCCCATCATATTGCACACAAAGGCCTCCCATGTAACCTTGAGCCCTATGCTCAAAAAACTCAGCTGGGATGTTGTAATTCAATTCCCCTTCTGCTTGAGACGTGATTTGACTGCGGACTTTCTACATCACAGGTAAGTGCCTTAGCAACTGGACCACAGAATCATTCTTCTGCTCTGTCTGGGCCAATGCCTGTTTAATTATTCATACATAGTGGAACAGCTTCCATAGGAGAGATTTAGAAAGCTCTTACATCAGACAAACCAGCAGCCCAATGTCTAGGACACTAAGGTAAGAGTTCCCCATTCAAATCCCTTCTCCTCATAGGGGACTAAAGCAAGATATCTAACCCCTTGAGTATTTTGTGTGGTATCAGACATGCTCAGAGCCTATCTATCGCTTCCAACTCTTTTGGCAAAATAGCCATTGTGTGCTGCTCCTCTCTTCACTAGGCCTCAGGTCATGCTGGGGTATAGTCATCTATGGCCTGGCCTGCACTCGGGACCAAAGTTGATCCCAGATACGGAGTTCTAGCCACACCATTTACGTAGCTAGAATTGATACATCAGGATTAACTTTCTTCCCTGCTGTAGAGCAGGGATCTTTGGGGTTGCACCAATGTCCCTTACTTTATGCATCTGCCTGGAGTACCAGGGTCGACAGCTGAGCCCAGAGATCGATTTTGCCTCACCTTCAGAAACATGGAAAAAATTGATCCCCAGAAGAATGATTGCAGTGTGCCAACCTGCGCCCCTCTCAAGTATAGACATACACTGGAGTGTTGGCCAGAGAGCAATGTGCCTCCCACGCCACCCTCTGGAACAAACTGAAGTGGTTACAGACTATAGAGCAAAATTTTAATTTCCTGTTTTTTAGGTGGAAGCTGAATATAAGTTTTATGTATGGCAATATAGCCTAATCCCTCAATTTAGGCACATAAAGCACTTTGTGGATCTGAGCCCTGGCACAAGGGTGGGACTGAAGGAATGACAATCATAACAGGGGTAGAATAACAAATGACAACAACAAATAGACCTGTGAAGATGAGGCTGAGAAACCTGAACCTGATACAGAAAAGTGTTCATCTGGGAAGAAAACAAAGCTGTACATGTGGAAACACCAGATACCACAATAAAACCTTACTGCTCAACAGAACTACTTATGTGCTTAAATTTAATCATGTCAATAAGCTGTTGCATAATTGGGACTTTAAAATGTATTATGTATTTCACCAATTTCCAGAAGTCTTCATTTCTTTGTTTGTTTAAAAGGGATGCATTTAATGTGTAAGGTATATGTGAGCAATAAACAGCTGACCAAGATGGGGAAATACTTTATATTTTTTCCTCATCTTTAAAATAAAATATGTTCTATCTAAATGGTTGTAACCTTCTTTAAAAAGCATTCTTTCCAGTTGTTTAGCTTTCCCTTTTCTGGATGCAGTTGAGTATCTGGATACCTCAATTCTGACATTACATTTACTAGCATTTATTAATCATCATTCTACCCCATCTCAGTAAAACACAATAAATACTTAACTTTATCACTGTTGCATGAAGTATTAGATACAACTTTTTATATGTAAGAAAATTAATTTTATAGCAGCTATCAAAACAACACTAAACAGATGTTCCATATTTTAAAACCCCACTTGTCCGCCATTTTAACATGTATTTATAAAAATAAATATACCGGGTGAACCTCTCTATTCTGGCACTCTGTACTCCAGCAACATCTGTGGTCTGGCATGATTTTAATTAGCTGGATGTCCACTTTTCATAGGTGTGGCCAAGTTTCCCACAGTCCCATAAAGTTTGTTCACAGCCACTAGTCCTGGGTTTCAGGCTGTGGCCACACTAGCAGGTCATTTCGAAAGCAATTTTGAAATGAGGGGCAATTTCAAAATGAGCAGCAGAGTGACTACACACAAATCGCTCGTTTCAAAATCAACTTTGAAATAAAAAGGTGTTCATTTTGAAGTCGTTCCGCTCCTGTGTTGGGAATACCTTCTCATTACGATGTCGATTTCTAAATGAAATGTGTGTACTTGCTCCACCCGGAGCCGTTTGGAAATGAGAAGTCCTCCCTGGAGCCGGCTCCTTCCCAGAGCACAGAGAGGCCACAGACAGTAGCCAGAACACTAAGGCTGTCAGCTCGGGGTGTCTTAAAGCAGCAGGGACACAGAAAGCCCATGCAGGAAGCTGAGAGTGTGCTGGCAGCCATAGAAGCATGTGGTCTTCTGAGAACACTTTCTAGCACCCCCAGAATCCCAGAAAACTCCTCACCTGGAACCATGGCCAGCAGGCAAGACCCCCAAGAGCCCCAGGGATCCCAAGGTACTGGGCGGCAGGACCCCCAGGACCCTGGGCAGCCCCCAAAGGGAAGGGGCACCCTATGGCTGGAGCCACAGGTCTGGGACCTGCTGGCTGTCTGGGGGGAGAAGGATGTCCTGCTTCAGATGGAGGGACGCAAAAGAAATGTAACCTGCCTTAGCCCACCTGGCTGACAACTTGGCTGCAAAGGCACTACATGGAATTAGCCAGCCAAGAGCCTACACACATTTTCCCTTCCTTTGATGTTAACTTTGAAGAAGGGAGCCCAACTTCGAAGTCCTTACTCCATTCCCAGGAATGGAGTAGTGCCCTACTTCAAAGTTTAACTTTGAAGTAGGGTGGATGTAGTTACTTTACTTAAAAATGGTTGCTTACTTTGAAGTTACATTTCAAAGTAAGTAACTTTGAAGTTATTTTTGTAGTGTAGACACATCCTATGTCTTCTAAGACCCCAACAAGCAGTGGAAATGTTGATAATGCTGCTAGACAATATTGATCACCCATTTTCCAGCAAATTTTCTGGTATGACACCTCACGTCCTGAGGGTGCCGGACTAGTAATTTTTATAGTAATGTAAGAGTTCTGTCTGGGGAAATATGAGGATGTGAAGTCCCCTCTACAAACCATGAAACTCCACTGCTCCCACTCAGTCTGGCTCCAGTATGTCTTTATAGCAGGGGTAGGCAACCTATTTTTTGGTGGGTCAGGGGGCACCTGACCTACAGAAAAATCAGTCAGGGGCCACATGCAAGACAGAAGCAAAAAACAAACCAAACCAAAACCAAAGACAACAACAAAAATCCCTTCAGTGTCATGGCCCCAACTGAGAATCATGGAAAAAAATCACTCACTGCTCGTATATAAACTCAGAGCACCAGGGTTCCCCTCACATTTCTTCCCTGTGAGGAAGGGGAGGCACCAAAGCTCAAGGCTCCCCTCCCAGATTAACTCTTCTGGGGGACAGGGGCTAGTAAATTTTGTGGCCCCTTCCAAGCTCTTGGGATGGAGCCAAAATGAGGGGTTCAGTGTGTGGGAGGGGGACTAGCAGCAGCGGGGTCTGGGAGGGAGGTGAGATGCAGAAGTGGGGTTAGGTCTGGGTGGGAGGTAGGGCATAGAAGCAGGCTGAAGTGGGGGCACAGCGTCTGGGCAGGAAGTAGGGTGCAGAAGGGGGCAGGCAATTGGGGCACTTACTTGACACAGCCCTGGGGGAAACACATGGTCTTGCACTTGCAGACACCCCCCCACACCACTCCCATTGGCCACCATTCCCAGTCAATGGAAGGGGAGGAGGGAAAAACCTGCAGGGGAGCACTGCTCTGCACTGCCACTTCCCTAGCCAGAGGGAAAGGGGGGAACAGTAACATGAAGAACCACTTCCTCCTCTCCCCAGGCACAGCCACTTACACAAGTGCTTTGGCAACGGCTCCCGGCTGCTTCTCCCCAGCAGCAAGGGAGGGAAGCCCAAGCTTCAGGGGCTACATTCAGGGAAGTTGGGCACTGGATCCAGCCTGCGGCCATAGTTTTTCCATCCCTGCTCCATACGAACCTATTTAGAATTGGAGTGTAAAGTGCACGAGTATTCTACCCTCTCACTAACTCTCTTTGCAGAGCTTTTATGGGTCAGAGGAAGGCCCTTTGCAAGGGTGTGCATTGCAGGTGTGAAGAAATGAAACAAAGCCAGGAAGCTCCGTTATTGCAGGGCTGAAGGCTGGCAGCTCAGGAGTTGTCAAAAGATCCAAGTGTCCACCACCAAGAGTGCCACAGGAAGGGCAGACAGCCCACACTGGGGCACATCCTGTAACTCGATTTCCCCGACCCAGTAGCACATGTGAACTGCTGCATCGCTGCAAAGTCTTAAACAGCCCCCTCAGACTTTCTATCTTGCCATCCAGGGAGCCAGATTTAGTGATAAATGGTCACTTACCTTGAAAATCATCACGTATGCAAGTTAGTCCTAGTCCCAAAAGATTAATCACTTACCCTAGATCAGCTTGTACTTTAGATCTCATACAAAGACAGTGCTTGTAGCCAATTCTTTAGTAAACTAATTAAGGATTAAGCAATTAAGGAAATGGAAAGAGTTAATTACTAGTTAAAGCGGGCAAATTATGCACAATGAGTTCAATCTATGAGAGGGATTTTTGACTTTTTCTTTCTGAGGCCCCTCTCTACATGCTAAAAAAACTTTGGGGTCCAGCAAAAGAGAGGATATGGGGCTCTAGGTCCCGGGTGGTACTCTTGGAGATAGGCATAGCTTGTCTTCTGTGTAGGGGAAGGAAGGGAGCAAGGGCCAGCAGGGCTCAAGCCAACTCTGCACTGTGGGGTACAGGGAGGAAGCACCACCTCCTTTTCCTGACTTACCTCATCAAACCACCCACCTGACCAGGACTTTCCCCGAGGCTACTCCCCTTTACAGAGTTTAACGCACGTCAGCCCAGGGTGCCTCTACTTATTTCTGAGCTCCAGCCCTTATAAGAGTCAAGACAGGAAAGAGAAAAAAAATCTTCACATGAGCCATTTTTATTTTTTCCTTCCAGCATTCAAACTGAAGAAATGAGGCCTTTTTGCGCACATCTTCATGGGTGTACAGGGCAATCAACAGGGGACCGACTCTTCCCAGGTGAGCTCATAAGTTCAGAGCAGGCATTTTTGCAATTAGAAAACAAATGTATTTTACCTTGGAGCACAGAATACAGACTTGTCTAAATGCATTCTTACAAGTCCAACACCTGAACTATGGTTAGCATATAGGTGAGTAGAGTTTCCAGCTATAATTTTGTCAGGGCTCAGCTGACAACCACAGACTTGGCAAGACATGGCACCTCCTTTACCAACAATACACCAGGATTCCCCCATCTCTACCAAAATGACCATACATAACTGTGGGAATTCCTCCCATGCCTCCTTCTGTTCAAGTCCACAAATCTCTGGGAAACCTTCACACCCTAAAACATTCAGTGCAGTTTATATACAGTGCTGATTCCACGACCCTGGCACAACAGACAGCCCTACTCTTGACACAACCAGGGAAAGACCAATCTTTCTTTCCGTCTGACTGTTTAATTCCCTTCCTTCCATCCTGTACCTTTTAGTAGGTTCTGCCCAATGGCTTAATTTTTTCCCAATGGCTTAATTAGCCTTCCAGCTCTCCTCCATGCACCCACAGGCACAGCTCTTCTTTGCAAGATCCGTTCTGCAGTGTTTAATTGAAGCTGCTATGACCAGAGCACTGCAGGAGTGGATGGATGAGTGTCTGTGACTTGCAATGTGCAGCGGGTCAGACTAGATGATTGTGATGGCCCCTTCCGACCTTAAAGTCTATGAGATTTGCTGTGAACATTAACACTCTGTTGCCCATTGCTTCTGTGTCTATGACCTTGACTCTTGTGTATTAAAATTCTAAAGATGAGTGATTTCAGAAGGGGCATGGAAGAGGGGAGATCAAGGCAAGGCTAGGTCATATAAGAGCACAGCCCATAAATACATGATGCCAGTGGGGATGAGAGAAAGGGAAGACTGTGAAATGGCTGAAAGTAAAAAAGGAGGCAAGAAGACATAAAGAAGAATGTTGAGTTTGGTGTTTATCACACTGGCCAAGAAGTCCAGAAATACATGCTGGACTGACATCCAGAGATACAAGTCTGAACCAAGGGTGAAAGGCCAGATGCCAAGATGTATAATTAAAGTTGTCAACACAAAGAGGACAAATAATCACATAGCTTCAGTTTACCTAGAATCAGAGGAATGAAAGTTGCTTAAAATACATGTAGGAATGCACTGTCCCTTGACCAAAAGAGCTCACATTCAGTATTAGATGACTAACAAAGAAAATGACTTCTAGAGCTGCTCACAAATTCTCTGATAACAGGTTCATTAGACAATACCAGTTTGTCATATCTAAAATGTTGTTTAGATATGTTTGTTGAAGAAACTTTTGTCTGAACCACGGATAAGGATTCCAACAGAGCCCTACTGAGTTGCTTGGCAAGCTACTAGGGAGCCTGGACCTCCAAGTCCATTGGTGTAGGACAGCCCCATCCCCCCCATATGAACTGCCCCAGGGACAAGAACCTGAGTACTTTCAGATTCCTGGGTCAGTGTGTGCCTCAGGATACTGGGGAAACTATGAACATCAGCCAGCAGCTGCTGAAGTCCTAGGGAATATATTTCATTTAGAATCAGCATGTATGGTGTTTCCAACATAAAAATATCATGGAACTAGGTTCGTGGAAATTTTTGAAAAAATTGATTTGGTCTGAATTGAACTAAACCAGATTCAATAGCATTGAAATTTCCTGTGAAATGGAAATCCTGTGTTTCAGACACCTCAAATGACAATGGACAAGCAAAGGATCTAAGATGCATTAAGGGAATCCAAGATCCAGTACTGACTGCAAGGGGAGGGAGAAGGGATCAAGGAGAAACATAATGCTGTTGGTGGGGGAATATTTTTCAAGAGGCAGGCCACTTCATTTGGTTTCTCCTGTTCCTTTAATGTTTTGTGTGAGAAAAAAGCAGTTAGTATCAGACATAAGATTAGTTCTGGAAAGCTAACTGAAAGAGATTTGTTCTGAAACCTGAAGAAGGAATAGAGGATAAATCAAGATGTATTGACAGCAACCTCCTATACCATCAATCAGGGACTTAGAAGAAACAGGAAGAAACCTAAAAACAGCATGGGAAATAGTTAAACATTTATCTTTCCCCATCTAAAGAGCAAATTCTGCAGCATTCTTAAGCATCACCCCCTTGATGTAGAGGACAGCCAACTACTGAAAGTAAGAGAGTTTATTGGCACCAAACCAGTCATTCTTGGACACGTTAAATCCTCTGTCTCTGAAGCTTGGCTCTTTGCAGGTTCCCTTCAGGTGGTGGAGAAGGCGTGAGACAATTTTTGAATAATCAGATTAGCTGGATGGTCACTGCCATACTTTTCATACAGGTTCTACAAACTTGGATGAACTATCAGTTGTCTTTGTCATTTTTTGTTGATGTACAGTTTGTGAAATATGCTATTTTGATCATCTCAGAGACCTAACCCTTAGCAGTCGACAAAAAGGACAGCACATGAAACAATAGTGCAAGATTAAATAATTTCCCACAAAATCTAAAGAATGGTACACAAAGAAGCACGGGATACTCCTAAAACACACCTTGACCCATAGCTTCCTACAACCCCCTGTGCTCACTTTGAGGTGGCTGTTATGTCAAGGGAAAACATATTCATCTGTTTGTTAATTTAGATCTAGAAATTGACTACTTTGACATCTTTCCTTATTATAATTCCTGATTCTTGTGCTATACCTATTCAACAATCCCCCTGAAAAATAGTCCTTCAGGATAGATTATTTAAAATAAGCAGATTTATTTTAGTGTATCTTGCTATAGCAGTATCATCGTTATTCCCACTGAAGTTTTTAAAAAGTTGCAGATTAAATTTCAGGACATCAAGCTAGATGTGTATTGTGGCAAGTACTTACACTTAGATGTCCAAGCTTCACAAGACAATTTTGTAAAGATCTGCATTTGTTTATGGGTATGTCACAGGGAAGTTGTTTTTGAAATAACCACTTTTATTTTGAAATAACTTTCCTAGCATCTACACAACACAACCACTATTATGAAATAATTTTGAAACAGCATTTGTCTTATTTCAAAATTAGTAAACCTCATTCTAGAAGGACTAGTGCCTATTTTAAAATAGCTAAGTGATAGTTTGAAATACATTTTAGCTGTATCTACCTGAGTCCCTTCCTTTTGGAGGGGGCATGGTAATGAGTGAGGTCAGAAGATGCTAACGAGGTGCTGACATGAATATGCAGTGCCTCATTAGCATAATGGCAGCCACGGCGATTCAAAAGTGCTGCTTTCAAATTATGCGCTGTCCGTGTAGATGGGAGCCTTTTGAAAGGACCCTCTAGTCTTCAAAAGCACCTTCTTCCTAACACCAGATAGGAAGAAGGAGCTTTTGAAGACTGAAGGGTTCTTCTGAAAAGCCTCCCATCTTCATGGGCAGCATGCAATTCAGAAGCATTTCTTTCGAATAGCCGCAGCCACTATTATGCTAATGAGGTGCTGCATATTCATGGAAGCACCTCATTAGCATCTTCTGACCTCACTCTTCTTCTCTTCTGGAAAAGCTGATTTCAGAATAATGCTGCTGTGCCTATGACACCTCTACTTCTATGCTTAAAGGTAGCAAGTAAAATAAAATTCAAATTTAGGAGCAAGACAATCTTACATTCAAGAGTTTTCTTTTTATATATGTCACATGAAATAGAATAGACATCAGATTCATATGTTTTGTAGGACTGAACATTGTATCAAAGTGCATGTTTCTGATCAGTTGACAATATTAATAACATACTATCCCTGTAATGAGGCAAGTATAGGATTTTGCCAGTTGGGCAGATCCTCCACACAGCACAGGTAAATTGTCATAGTTCAATCACCCTGATAAATTCATAGATTCTATGACCAGACAAAACCAAACAAAACAAAACACTTTATTTAATGGGAAGAAGGATTCTTTCAAAGATGGGGTTTACTTTTGAAAGAGCAGCATCTACACTGGCTTTCTTCTTTCGAAAGAAGTTCTTTCAAAATTAGAATATGCAAATGAGGTGCAAGATACGCAAATTTATACCTCATTTGCATTTTCAATTTACCTCGTTTGCATACCTCTTTTGAAAGAGGAATGCAAGTGTAGACGCACCCATTGAGTCTGTCACTATAAGCCACATTTGCCAATCTCTTCATCATTCTCAAAGCTCTTTTCTGAACCCTTTTCAATTTATCAACATTCTTGTTGAGTTATGGGCACCAGGCATGGACACAGCATACCAGTAGCAGCTGGTCCAGTGCCAAATACTAAAGGATAGTATTAGCCCCTTTGGACACATCAGTGCACTGGAAGCTCATATTCTGCTGAATACCCACCCTGACTACCAAGTGTTTTTGAGTCACTGCTTCCCAAGATAGTCCCTCATCCTGTAAATGTGGCATCAATTTTATTTTGTTTGCATTTGCCCATAATAAAATGCATGATATTTGCCAGTATCAGTATCAGGCTCCTTTACAATGCATCCCAATTTTTGGGCTCTCTGTAAAGGTTTTGAATTGGTCCCTGCAGGACCTCACGAGAAACACCCCGGTTCAATGACACCATAACTTTACATCAGCTGAGGCATTGATCCTCAATGTCTGAGGATGGCAACTGTTTCTGGGAGAACTGCAGTGTTGACTAAGAAGAAATTTAAAGTACTAGGTTACCGTCTGATTTCAATGCAACTCTTTGGAATTGGATTGTTTCTGTGTAACTGGGAGCAGACTTTGGCCCACTATATGCAAAGCACATCAGATAAATATAGAAATTAAGTTCATGAAGTTAAAGTGTTAGCACCACCTCTGCCCAAAGTCAGCAGAGGCTACGTCTACACGTGCACCCAACTTCGAAATAGCTTATTTCGATGTTGCGACATCGAAATAGTCTATTTCGATGAATAACGTCTACACGTCCTCCAGGGCTGGCAACGTCGATGTTCAACTTCGACGTTGCTCAGCCCAACATCGAAATAGGCACAGCGAGGGAACGTCTAGGCTACGTCTACACGTGCACCCAACTTCGAAATAGCTTATTTCGATGTTGCGACATCGAAATAGTCTATTTCGATGAATAACGTCTACACGTCCTCCAGGGCTGGCAACGTCGATGTTCAACTTCGACGTTGCTCAGCCCAACATCGAAATAGGCGCAGCGAGGGAACGTCTACACGGCAAAGTAGCACACATCGAAATAAGGGAGCCAGGCACAGCTGCAGACAGGGTCACGGGGCGGACTCAACAGCAAGTCGCTCCCTTAAAGGGCCCCTCCCAGACACACTTTCATTAAACAGTGCAAGATACACAGAGCCAACAACTAGTTGCAGACCCTGTATATGCAGCACGGACCCCCAGCTGCAGCAGCAGCAGCCAGAAGCCCTGGGCTAAGGGCTGCTGCCCACGGTGACCACAGAGCCCCGCAAGGGCTGGAGAGAGAGTATCTCTCAACCCCCCAGCTGATGGCCGCCATGGAGGACCCCGCTATTTCGATGTTGCGGGACGCGGATCGTCTACACGTCCCTACTTCGATGTTGAACGTCGAAGTAGGGCGCTATTCCCATCCGCTCATGGGGTTAGCGACTTCGACGTCTCGCCGCCTAACGTCGATTTCAACTTCGAAATAGCGCCCAACACGTGTAGACGTGACGGGCGCTATTTCGAAGTTACTGCCGCTACTTCGAAGTAGCGTGCACGTGTAGACGCAGCCAGAGTGTGCAACCTGTGTCAGATATGTAGCTATAGAGAGGAAATATTTAAAAGTCAACAGTGGGGTAAACTGGAGACCACAGATTAGGGGAAAAAAAAAAAGCTACCTTTATGACTGTGAGATAGAGAACTGAGAAGTTAGGACATTCCAGCTAATCAAATTGATCAAGGACTATTGATTTGACCTCACTGCACACATTCATATTTCTATTCCTTATTTTAATTGTTAATAGCAGTACAATAAGGTAGTCCTTTAAGTATACCATAAAACATCTAAAATATACAGTAATAAACATGGTATCTTTGGAAATTCCTGACGTAAAGGCAAACATTGGAGTGCTTGATCAGGCTTAATATTGTACTAATGCTAGCTTTCTTGCATTCAATATTTGATGTGCTCATTAAAAATTTCTCTTCCTCTAAACCTGCCTTCTGGAAAGAATATGGAATTCATCTTCATTTATTTGGTTTTTGACAAGTTTCCCCTACTGGGTTTGTATCTTTCAGTCTGTCACCATACGTAAAGCAGTTTGCTAGCTCTGGGTCTGAAGAACTATAATTTTTCCATGTTTTGTATAAAATTTGAAGCAAATCATGCTGTCCGAGAGAAATATCAGGGAAACTGTGTTTATTTATTCATGTTCATTTAAAGTGTCTTTTCAGGGTGTAAGTATTATGGTGTCATCAACTTCATCCACAAATTCTCATTAAATCAAATAACTCAAGGTAATACCATACTTTAGACGGATACCATCATTTAATAGCTAATGAGTTATACTAGCTAACTATCAGAAAGTCATGTTGGTTTATTTCATAATGTGTCACTCTTAATAATTTCAGTTTTACACCAAAGAATAACCCAGTTGAGCCAATTAAAGCTTTCAACTGTCTGATTTTTTTCAGTAATTTCAAAATCCTGTTGAAAATAATCTAAATACCTTAATATACTCCCTTAAGTGTCATGTCATTCTTCAGTATTCTGTCAAGCTGGAATCAAATCTATTTTGGTATCATAAAGAGTGGCTTTCTCCTCTCTTTTCAGATGATCTTCTAACAGTAGAAGTATTCACAGTTGTGAAACCATGGTTACAATGAAAATAAGTTGTTTCTGCTCATTTTGTTGAGTCTTTCGTTGTGAGCACAAGCCCAGCATTTCAAAGCACCAACACTTAGGCTGTGGCCACACTAGCCCCTCTTTTTGGAGGGGCTATGGTAATGTGGCTTTTCAGAATATGCTAATGAAGTGCTGCCACGAATACACAGTAGCTGATTAGCATAATGGCAGCCGCACACCCTTCGAAACTGCCAGTTTTGAAATGCAGCCCCCCGTGTAGCCGGAGGCCCTTTGACATGACCCCCCTGATTTCGAAAGCCCCTTCTTCCCAAAACCAAAGGGGAAGAAGGGGCTTTCAAAATCAGGGGGCTGTTTTGAAAGGTCCCTGGCTACATAGGTAGTGTGTGTTTCAAAACCAGCAGTTTCGAAGCACTTCCAGCTGCCATTATGCTAATGAGGTGCTGTATATTCATGGTAGTACCTCATTAGCATACTCCGAAATGTCATATTAACCAGAGGCCCTCTGAAAAGAGGGGCTAGGTTGGACACAGGCTTGCTCTGGTATTTTGAAAAAGAAAGTTTTCTGATTTCTAATGTCTAAACATATCCCTGTGACTTGCAGTGAATGGAAGAGCAGCAAAAACAAACACCCTGACATGGGATTACTTCTTTGTGACATCTCAGCTATTCTTCCGGCATTCCT
Source organism: Carettochelys insculpta (assembly GCF_033958435.1). Taxonomy (NCBI): domain Eukaryota; kingdom Metazoa; phylum Chordata; order Testudines; family Carettochelyidae; genus Carettochelys; species Carettochelys insculpta. The sequence continues at coordinate 302,530,624 of NC_134137.1, read as the reverse complement.
GTCATAATTTAAAATCAAATCAGAAAACATATCTAGACAGTCTTCTCCTTAGATCCAGATTTGAAATCAATGGGTCTGCTCATAAAATAAGTTACTATTCGGTGAGAATATGGGTAGTCAAAGCTGATCTACAAATATACCATGAAAGCATGTCTTTTTCTAAACAAATCAACTCTCTCGTTCAAGCAAATTTAGATATTCTGCAACACGAACTGCAATGAAAAATCCTAATTCCTCATATTCTGGTTTTGTGAGACACACAGGTCTGTCCCACGAAAGCTCACCTAATAAACTATTTTGCTAGTCTTTAAAGTGCTACTTGACTGCTTTTTGTTTTCATACATTTTCCTTTAATGTCACAGTCCTTTGGGTAGGGACTGGTTGCTGTAGGTCAACAGTGATATCTTTGTCAAAGTCAAGCAGTGCCTGATCAAAATGGAAAATTCTGTTCTTGTTTTCCCAATGTAGTACAGCTATAATGAAAGAACTATTAAAAAAAAGAAAAAAGCACAAGACTGTATCAGGCTGAAGTTTAAGCAGCCGAGCAACAGTTTAATCATGCAGGACATGGAAGCTAAAGAAGCGTTCCCATAGATACAGATTTGCAACACTGGAGGGACTGCTGGTCTATTAACACGTATATGGAACTTCTATGAATGGTGGATAACTGATCCCTCAGGGAGGTGAATTATGTGCTATGACAGGAGAATCCCTCTCTTTGACATAGACCGTATCTATACCAAAATTCTATGGCTGTGCAGCTGCATTGGTGCAGTGTTTCAAATGTGGACAAGTCCTTGAAAGTTAATGGGGATTAAGGTTGTAGCCTGCGCTTAGCTTAATTTAGTTATAGTATATGGTCTAGGTTAGACATTAAGAAGCCATGATAGTTTAGCTAACTGAGGCCTAGAAGGATCTACGCCTATCTATCTTTCCTGTCAGCAGTAACGTAAGGGGCCTGCCCATTAAACAGGGCATGAAGGGGGAAGCTTGAACAAAATAACTTTTTGTATATAGGTTTAAGGTCAGGTTAGTAACGGTGTGCATATCAGTCTGTGCCATCTAAAAATACCCCTCAGACACCAAAATATGCCCAAACTTTTCCTCATTTAAAGCAAATAACATAAGATCGTACGATAAATTCAGGTAAAGGGGCCCAGGTGGGAGTTTCCCCTTGAGCTTTTCTCGGAACAATAGGATGGATAGAATAAGGTCATCGAAAACATGGGGGTCTCAGCAGGTATTCAAGATTTGATGAGGTCAAACCCTAACTTAGTCAACATGAAGGAAAAGGGTATAAAAATCCTTTGGGGGTGACAGAAGATAGCATATAAGGATGCTCAATGTGACGTGTGTTAAGCTGTGCCAGATGGATCCCCACCAGTGGGGTGACTATCAGCCCAACTATCTCTCTCTCTCTTTCTTTTCTTTGTTATTTCCTACTCTTGCTATTTTTCTTAGAACTCTCTGCTAACTTCTTCGTTTTCTTAACCACTGCCATAACTCCTTTCTGACAGAGAAGTGAGCTGGTCTCAGCTTCTAAAGAGCTCAAAAGGAGTCAGTGAATATTGCATCCTGTTTACCTAGCATAGGTTTAAACCATAAGTGCAGTTAGTGAAACAATAGGTATTGCTTAGAAATATTGTTTACTATATTTTAATTGTAATCCAATTGCTAACCACACTATATATCTATCTATCTATCTATCTATATATATATATATATATGTGTATATATATATATATACATATATATATATATATATATATTGTAGTTTGTATTGGTTAAGTGCTGCATATATACCATTGTGCTGCTAAATAAACAAACCATAAGTGCTGCTAAAATCATTGTTTGCGTACTTACTGGGAGTTCCAAAAACTCACCTGCAGCTTGAGCCTGAGGCTTTCCCTCAGACTTTACCATTAACTCGGGGGAGGTGTGAACCTATAATCTTCAATTTTAAGTCAGATCAGTGAGCCTTCCCAAATGTATATATCCATATATCTTGCTACCTTTCACCCAGGTCGACAAGGTAAGGTGTCAATTTAAATAGTAATCACCATTCCTGAATAATGCCAGAAGTGGATACTACTATTCTGCAACAAGAGTTTCTGTTTAGAGTAACCCATTACAATCTGGGGCCATTACTGTGCTATGGAATTATGCTGACCTAATTTTTGTCAGTGTTCCATCACAGCAGTTATACAGTGCTGTATCTTACTAGCTGCATCTACACTAGGCAATAGAATCGAAAAATCAGTTTCGAAGGAGTGTGTGGTGTTTCTACACACGCCGCGTGCTCTTTCGAAAATGAACTCAATGGTACATGCCGCAGGAATCAAAAGCGCTCATCCAAACAGGAAATAGGGAGAGCCCCCCCCCCCCTTGTAATGTCCTTTTTGAAAGCAGATGTGTGTCGACACTCTGCGTCCTGCTCTTTTGAAAGAGTGGGCTCCACCATGGCAGCAATCAGCTATCAGGTGAAGATGTGCTGCTCAGCACAGACCTGGAAACCCCGTTGCAGGAAGCTGACAGTGTGCAGCCAGCAGCTGCTACACATGCTGCCCCTACATGCCTTAGCATGACCCCCAGCGCAGCTGAGAACAGCATGACCAGCACCCAGGCAGGCCAGAAGCCCCAGGGCCCCCACTCCAAGCATGGCCAGGGCTTACAGGGGTCCACCCGGGGATTGGGGAAACGCGCCTCTTCCTGGACTGAGCACAAGCTCATGAACTTGCTGGGCCTATGGCAGGAGGATGAGGTGCTCCAGGTCGTGGGCGTGAAGTGGAGGAATTCGGCTACTTTCACGCAGCAGGCCAAGGGCCTGAGTACCCAGGATCACCCTGTCCGCACTCCAGACCAAGTGAGAAACAAGGGCAAGGAGTTGCAGCAGGGTTACACCCGGGCTTTGGACTCGGCCAGCCAGTTGGGCTTCATGCCCATATTACCGGGAGCTCTGGACCATCTTGGGCCTCCAGCACACCTCCTCCCTGACTGCCCTCCTTGACAGCTCTGCTGAGGAGCCCCAGCTTGGAGACATTGAGGAGCTGGAACTCTTGCACAGCCCTTCACCAACTTGGCTAGAGCCAGAGTGAGCCTCAGCTAGAGAGTGGTCCAGCAAAGAGGGGAACCTGATTATAGACCTCCCCTCCCACACCTCCAGTCAGGCATCAGCCAGCTGGGCATCCCCCAACCTTGGCAATGGACGCTTGGGTAGGCACCCAGCAGGGCACAAACCCTGGAGCATAGGATGGGGGCACCTTACACACCTGAGGAACCCCCATGCCTCCAGCAGACACCAGCTGGCCACGGCCCAGACAGATGGAGTCCCTCAAGATGGTGGCATGGCAGACAGTGCCCTTCAGCACCTGCTCCTGTGGACAGCGCCAGTCCCTGTCCTCAGGGGGAGGTATGGAAAGGGTGGACTGCACACAGGGGCTGCCCACAGGGCTGCCACCCCCTCAAACAGGGGGTAGGGGATGGAGGATGGGGACTTACCATCCATGGGGAGATGGGAAGCATGGGCCATGGGTCAGGGGTCAGTACTCACAGACTGTTCCTCTCTTCCCTCTGGTTCCCCTCACCTGCACCATCTGAGGGCTGGGAGAGCCTCATCCCATCAGTCATCCCAGACAGTCTCCCTGGAGGTGAGGGATGGGGACCGCCCAGAGCCAGCTCCCGTGCCAGGATGTCCCCCTTCCTGGAGGGGCCAACAGCAGGCAGCAGAAGACCCCCCACCTTTCTGCCTCCATCCAGCAGCAGGTGGAGCTGGCAGAACAGTGCTTCTGATTCGAGAAGGGGGAGGCCACCTGGTGCCAGGCAGCCTGGAGGAAGTTTGTGGGGACATTCTGGGATGTGGTGGCCACCTACTGGGAACTGCTGACCCAGAAGCCCCCTCCTGAAAACCCTCCACCTTCCTGCCACCTCTCCCATTGCAGCTCCACCTTCCAGCCCCCCTGGGAGAAGGCCCTGCTGGGCCAGACCAATGGGCTGATGCCATTCCCTGGCCCTACCTCCCCAGCCTCCCCACCCCCATTCACAGGCCCGCTAGGGACCCTGGACAAGGAAGGGCAAGGGTCCTGGAGGGGTGCAGGTCCCAGGGCCCTCCTCCCGTGCCCCGGAGTGATGGCCCACCAGGCTGGCCTCCTAGGTCCCCCTCCCCCAGTAAATAGTTAGCCTGCCTCCTCCTGCAAATAGTTTCTTGTGATGTCAGGCATGGGAGGCAATAAGTACACTTTTGTGTCGTGCACAATAGAACCATTTATTTTTCCCACAACCCTGTGTGCTGTGTGCCCGCTGAGGGGGGCAGTGTGCAGGAGGTGGGGGGCAGTGTGCAGGAGGTGGTGATGTGAGGTGTGCAGGGTGGGGTGGGGAGTGTGTGGTGGATCCCCTGGGGCTAGCCATGGCAGTCCACACTAGGGCCCCAGGCAAAGTACTCACACAAGGCCTCCTGGAAGCAGACCCCCTCGTGGTGGGCCTGGCAGCTAGGGGCAGCAGCCAGCTGGGGGTAGCTCATGCAGGACTTGGCTTCCCACCCCTGAAGGAAGGCCTCCCCCTTGCTCTCTGCAACATTGTGTTGAATGCAGCAGGCACCCCCCACCTGTGGGATGTTGCGGATGCCCACCAACAGGCATGCCAGGAGGCAGCACTATCGGCCCTTCAAATGGCCGAAGGTTTGCTCAGCCACATTGTGGATGTGGTTGAACTGGGCATTGAACTGATTCTGGCTGCGGGTGGGATGGCCTGTATAGGGCCACATGAGTCAAGGCTGGAGCAGATATGCAGCACCAGCCACCAGGAAGAGGGGCATGGTGGTGTCCCCTCATGGTATCTCCCTCTTGCAGATGTAGGTCCCTGTCTCCAGCTGGAGGCACAAGCTCAAGTTCTGGAAAATCCACGCCTTATGGGTGGAGCCAGGCCAGCCCACATCGATGTCCTGGAACTGGCCCTGGCTGTCAACCATAGCCTGCAGGATGATGGAGTTGTACCCCTTTTGGTTTATTATTGTCCTCCGCTGTACATCAGGGAGTTGATAGGTATAGGGGTCCCATCAAGGGCCCTGAAGCAATTTGGGAACCCGAGCACCGTGAAACCAGTAATAGCCATGTCCAGGTCCCCTCTGTGGACCATCCTCTGGAGGATCACAAGATGTCTCAGGGGGTGGGGGACATGCACATTCATGATGTGTGTGGGGTGCGCTGGACCCCATCCCTGCCTCACTCTGGCCGCATCCCAGATTGGGCTCCCCCCCACCACAGTGGGTGTGTGGCCTAGGCCTCCATACCTCCATCATGACAGCCCCAACTTTGGCCTTACCAGCACCAAATTGATGGTCCACAGAGCAGTAGCTGTCTGAAGTGGCCAGCTTCCAGACAGCTATCATGACCCTCTTCTCCATGGGGAGGGTGCACCGCATCCAGGTGTCCTGGTATCTCAGGGCAGGGAACAGCCACTGGCAGTCAGGAATGTCTGCCGCCGTATCCAGAAATTCTGGAGCCACTGGTCATCATCCCACTCCCCCATGATCAGGTGCTTCCACCTCTCTGAGCTGGTGGGGTAGCTCCAGAGCTGGTGGAGCACCTGGAGCACCTAACAGGAGCTGCAAGGTGGCCACCACTGCTGTGGCCAGCAGGGTGACCACTCTGCTGGCAACAACCAGCAGGGTTTCCAGCTGCTGCTGGTTCATGCTCTGTCCTGAGCTCACCGTGTCTGTGGGGCTGGTGGCAGCTCTGCAGACCTCGTGCTGTGCAGGCCTGGAGTGTTGGGAAGAGGCCCTTTAAAGGAGCGGCTGGCTGCGGCACCAGAAGAGCTTTGCCATCCCCTTTTGAAAGTCGACAGGCCCAGCTTGTGTATAGACGCTCCCTTTCAGCAGGGCGTCTTTTGATCCGTCTCTTTTGAAAGGTGCACTTTAGAAAAAGCACTCCAGTGTAAATGTAGCTGCTGTGTGCAGGGAGGGATGTGTTTTTTCACACCCGTGAGCAAAAAGGTTACAGCAAAGTATAGTAGCATTTTAGGCAAGCCTCTAGCACGGATGAAACTTGTGGACACCAACTGGAGCAGTTTAAGCCTGTGCCTGCACAAAGGGAAGATTTTGTAACAGGCATTGCTCATGTGGGAGTGTGACATTGTTACCGTGCATTACTTAGAATCATACTTAGAGTGTGTCTATACTTACTTGGAGCTCGACCCCAACGGGGTCAATCTTGCAGAGTTCAATTTCACTCTTCTGGTGGAGACATGTGAAATCAATCTTTTGGGGGTCGGCTGTCAACTCTGTACTCCTTGCTATCACGAGGAGTAAGGGCCCGTCAACCTTCCTTAGTGAGGACAGACCTTAAAGTCGATCACAGATACATCAACTCTAGATACACAATTGCTGTAGCAGGAATTGCATCTCTACAGTCGACTTAAGGTCTAGTGTAGACCAAACATCTTTATAGAAACAGGGAGATGAAATGGTTTCAGAAAGAGGTGTAATGGTGCTATTCTTTTTTTAAGAAAAAAGAAAAGCATCAAATACATATAGCCAAGCCTAGCAGACCTTAATTCTCACATCAGCTTCCAACAAGAAGAAGCAGGCCTTGTGTCCTAATGAACAAGCTGCATCAAATATAGAACGACTAAGACTACAGCTACACTAATTCTGGAAGATCCACTGCTAAGATCTGATCTTATGGGACAATGTTTCACGCATGGGGTCACCGCCGTTTCACACATCCCATTTTGCATGTGGGGTCAATGCTGTTTCACACATACCATTTCATGCATGGGACCAATGTCAGCCCTGGAACTCCTCATGAGCTGTGAGGATTAAAGAAGGTTGATTAAGGAAGAGCACTCTCGTTGACCTTCTGTTGTGAAGACAGCTGCAGAAGTCAAAGGCAGCAAAGTTGATTTTTGGTACCCAATTGGCTGGTTGGTGTGGGTTAAAATGAAATGTTAGGTAACCAGCGGTCAAATAATCACTCCCCCAGCCATGCAGCAGCTGAAGTTTGGTTGAGAGAAAGATGCTATTTTTATAGAATCAGTTTTGCAACTCCAGCTATTCTTTTATTATATACATTTCTACTGCTGCTGCTGCAGAAATTATGTAAATAATTGATAAAGCAAAAGAATGATAGTGTGCGGGGTGAGGGCCAAGAGAAGAGAAAGGGTGTATGATTGTCTCATACCTCAATATATGAGTCCAAGAGCCAATTTATGGAAACAGCCTTGCACAGTAATTGAACTGAACTTAGAATGAAGAGGGAGAACTAAGCTTCCATCTCTCTTGATCCCCATCCCCCTTCGGGGCAGACAGAGATCAGTTTGAGAAGTGCCTGTGTGGAGACCAAGGAAATCAGAACTATTTTAGCTTAGGGAAGTATTATTATGAAAATTCGTGGGGCAAATTCACCTCTTAGGCATTGATTTATTGTGCTAATATAAACAATTCAAATTATCCAGTTATGCAAATGGCATAATTGAGTTTGACATAGCTTAAGTTGACTTACTGTGATGTCTACACTATACTATGTCAACAGGTCATGTTCTCCTCCCAACTGACTTTAATTTTTTTGGGGTAGCTGGAGTATGGGAATCTTCAAGAAAGTGCTCTGGCATCAACTTAGCTAGGCTTCACCGGAGCCACTAACTCTACACCCACTACATCAAACTGATTTACCCATAAGTGTAGACATGGCCTTAAATACATTAATGTGCTTAGAATTTGGTCCAGAAAGAAACCTGAAAAGTAACAATCTAATTACAAAGGGATTTTAACACCAGATTACAGAGGGAGACATCTGAATTGGAATTTGTTTGCAAGCTTGACACATTTAACCTGGGGCTTAACAGAGATCTCAATTATCTTATGCATTAAAAGAGCAATTTCCCCACCTTTGCTATTTGCAGGAATGTCACCCTTCCCACTTTACTCTTTCCAATGGTCCTATTAATGATAGGTGACTTCCCCCCTGTTTTTCCCCTTCTTTCACCCCCCACACCCCATTTCCTCATTTTGCACCATAACGTGTAGTGGGTCTTGCCCACAAAAGCTCATTACCTAACAAATGAAATTGTTGGTCTTTCCGGTGGTACAGGGCTACTTTTGTGTGCGTGTGTGTGTGCAGCTACAGACTAATATGACTGCCTCTAAGGGACACTGAACACTGGCAGCAATACTGGCAGTAGTCCAGGTCCTCTCTTCATTGCCTTTAGTCAGTTTAATGGTCTTGTACACACAGGGATAAGATGGAAAGAGGATCCCAGAAACCACTCTCCCCTACAGGGCTCCAGTCAGAACCAGCCATAAATTAGTCCTAAATGCTTTAAGATTTGGAAAGAATTACAGACATTTGTCCCAAGACTTTTGTTTGATACTAGGCACTTCTCATTTGGGCCAGCTTTACTGAAATGTTTGTGAATTTGAGTTTAAACCATAACTACAGTTAGGATATGTCTATGCTACCGGGAAGATTGACCCAGTCAGTCTCCATCTTCTGGAGTTCATTTTTGCATGCCTGGTCGAGATGTGTGAAATCAAACTATCTCGGGTCAGCAATTGACCCCTGTAATCCTCATTATCGGGAGGAGTAAGGGAGGTCAATGGGAGAAGCTCTTTCCCATTGACCTCCCTGGGTGTAGATAGCCAGGTAAGTCAATTGCAGATGAGTGGATTATAGCTATGTAATTGCCATAGCTAGAACTGTGCATCTGCAATCTATTTAACTTCCAAGCCTGAGTTACATGGAAGTCAGGCAAAACTGTTGATATCACTTGCATTTTACTTTATTTGTGGACTCACTCAATAAACTTGTGGGGTTGTGAGAGTTTCACACTGCTATTTTCCACTCTGAAACAGGCAGTATTTTATATAGCTTGCTCTGAGAAATAAAACATCAAAGGATTGTGTGTGTTTTATGCTTCTACAGCACCATAAAATATTTGCCAATTTTGTTAGATGTGAGTAGCAAGAGTCAAGCATCTTTATCTGAGCATTGAAAATGTCTTTAATGTACTACACTTTCAGTCTAGTTGACTAATTTGTCATGTTGTGTCATTTTTTTTCCTATAAAAAAGAATTAGTCATGAATTAGGTAATGAGCCAAACTGTGTGGGTGTATTGTCACCAGTACATAGGACAAAACTAAAATATGCTTATCACAGCTTCACAACCCCAACTTACAGGTTTTCTTTCGTAACAGTCCCAAGATAAAACAGAGCAGGATGTAAACTCAGTACTAGCAGAAAATATTGCATGTATTTAATGCTTGTGGCATACCATCTGTGATTGCAATGTCAGAACTGAAATCAAATCAAATTTTAACAGCTGCCCTCAAGGTGGAAAAAGCTCATGTGTCTTAAATCCACAAATCAGTTTGTGCTGTATATAATATGTATATGAGATGAATGGGTTGAATGATGCCCATTATTTCCATCAGAAGTTTTGTTCCGAATCCAGAGATTGACTAGTATATTCAGAATTGTGTTGTGATAACACTAATGAGAAGGTAGAAATATTTTTTGTTGGCATATATTTCATAAAATGGTTCTATGCAGATACTATAGAGCCCTCAAAACTATTAGCATAGGCCTCTTTGGTGACACATCATTGTTATCTTCTGATAGAAGCTGCCAGACACTGAATGTAAAAGCTTTTGTTTCTCAGGCAAAAAGCTAAACTATGGCTGTAACTAGCTAAGGCTTACGGGTAAGCATTGTTTTTAGTGGATTAAATGAACGCCAAGGTCTAAAAAGATAAATCAAGTATTTCCTTTGTGTCAGGATTCCAAATTACTGAAAAGGAATATGACAAATTCACAAATCATTTCTCCCTACAGAACAATTCAGAACTGTTGTAGACAACCTTTTTCTCTTTTCGTATATGGGCACACACACAGGATATACATAAATATTGATTAATATCTTGCAGTGTATGATCCATGATTAAAAAAGATGAAATGACAAACCAAAAGGGATATGATAAGTACCATCCCATAGATTGCTACTGTGAGTGAAAGCAGAGAGGAAAAGGCAATTCATAATGTGCTTTAATGTTTTAGTCTAGTCACAGTTTAAGTCAAAACTTAGCAGCAGTATTTTAAGAATAACATACCTAAGATGAAGTGACTGGCTAGTTTCTGGGACATCAAACACAAAGCTATGGAATACAAAAGAACTTAAGCTATGAATAGGAGGAAGAATTGCCCCATTGTGCAGGGGTTGCTTTGCTCAGGGTTACAGTGCCTGAGGGTATGTCTATACGCACAGCATTGCTGCTGTAAGATTTCTGTGTAGAGACTCCTTACAGCAACAGGAGGAATCTGTCTACACTGGGGGATAGCCAGGCATAGTTACTTATCTCCGGGGTGTGGATTTTTCACACATCTGAGGGATGTAGCTATGCCAATATACATTTTCAGTTCAGATAAGCCCTAAGCCTTCTTCAAATGTCATGAATGGCCTTAGAAAATTCCAGTCTACACTGGCATGTCACACACACTAACTGGCCAGTGTGGACCCTAAAAAGTTCCCTAGCATGGATTAACGTAGCCTGTTAAATCAGCGCTAAATTAACACACACTGGGACACCTTTAGTGGGCATCAGCTGGGTCCACACAGCCCAGTTTGTTTGCGCACTGGAATTTACAACCCCGTGGTGCAAGGGTTGGCAATCTGCAGCTCCAGAGCTGCATGCAGCTCTTTAAGGAGTCAGTTGTGGTTCCAGGCCACAGGTTGTAACCCCACCTGCATCCTAACTCCCTACCCCAGCCCTGAGCCCACTGCTGCACCCCAACTCCCTCCTGGAGCCAGCACCCTCCCTATTCTCCTGTACCCCAACTCCCTGTCCCAGTTCCCTGCCCTAGTCCTGAGCACCCCACCCACAGCACCTCCTTCAATTCTAAACCCCTCATACCCAGGCCCACTCCAGAGACCACATGGCCTCTCAAACCCCAACCACACCCAGAAACCTTATCCATACCTTGAATGCCCCATTTCTGGCCCCTCCCCAGAACCTGGATCCCCAGCTGGAGCCCTTACTGTCTCGCACACCTCATGCCTCTGCCCTTAAAAAGTGTATGGGAACACTTGAGAGTGAGGTGCTGAAACCCACCCCCTTACCCTTGTCTGCCACCACATGAGGCAGGCACTGGGCCACGAGCAGAGCCTCGGGCAAACAGCTGGGATTCTGGGGGTGGGGACAACTGGTACGTGAGACCCTGGGGTCAGGACTGGCAGCAGAGCTCTGGCTAAAACATGCAGTTACTGCAGTAGCCCCCGCACCTCTAATTTGCATGCCTATGCCCCATCCCAGTGAACGTAAGTGAGAGTGAGGGGGAACAAGTGACCGAGGGATGGTGGCTGGATTGAGGTAGAGCCTCAGATGGGCATGGCCCAGGTGTTTGGTTTTGTGCAATAAGAAACTTGGCAATTCTTATGTTAACAGCAGGGGAGATGACAGACTCACCAGGCCCCTGGGCAAGGTGGGTGTGGAAGGCTCCATTTTCCCAGAAGAGGCAGGACAACCACCCTCAGTGCTGTCCAGATCACCCTCCCTTCAGCTGGTTGATGATGTCTGGCAGCCACTTGAGTCATATTTGGTTGCTCTTTTCAGACTCCTTCCATCAGGAGCAGAACAGCTTGTTCACACGTTTCATTTCAGATCTCAGGTATTTGTCCAGGAGGATGAGCTTATTTTCTACTTTGGCTGCTTGGCACGTCTGTATGATCTTCACCTCCAAAGAAGAAGTTCTGTACTTAGACAGCATGAAGAGGTCCACCTTGTATAAGCTGTCCATTAAGCTTGTAGTTCCTTGGCTGTCCTGCCAGTTTGCTCCTCTGGATCAGTTGTTCTCTATAGCTGGGTCTACCCGTGAGCACCCTTTGAGAAGGGTAAAAATCAACATTCGGTGGTCAAAATAGTGGCTGTCAAAAGGGAGCACCTGACCCCATTAGCGGATCGACATTTCAATCCACTCTTCCGAAGTGCAGCTGTGGTCTTTCAAAAGAGAGCATCCACATGGTCCCTCTTTCGAAAGAAAAGAGGCAGGAAATGCCGCAGACAGGGTCCCATGGCTAACACGCCCTTCCGGGGATGCAGCCAGCCACTCCCTTTAAAGGGTCCCACTTCCACACTGCACAAGCCGAGTGCTGCCCAGCTATTCCCAGTCCAGCAGAGCCCACTCTTGCTCCAAATGAGGCACAGCAACAGCTTCTGCAAGAGGAGACCCTCATTATGGACGCACTGCTGGCAGTGCTGTGTACCATTGCTGCAGCTGCACCTGACTGGTGGGAGTGCCTGGTGCTGGGGCAGTGGGGCAAGGAAAGGTGGTGGCAGAACTTGCGCAAGTGGAGTCAGACGTTTGAGGAGATCTGCCACTGGCTCGCCCCCACACTCCAGCACCAGGACACCTGCATGCGGCCAGCCCTCACCCTGGACAAATGGGACACAATTGCCATCTGGAAGCTGGCCACCCTGGATTCTTACCCCTCCATGGGACAACAGGTTGGGGTGGGCAAGGTCACCACTGGGGCTGTATTTATGGCGGTAAGCTAGGGCTATGTTGTCAGGTGGGAGGTGGGGCTGGGGCAAAGGAAACCCACTGCTGCAAGGGGCCGGATGGGAGGGCACAGGATGGGGCTGGGTCCGGATGGGAGGGAGGCAGAACGGGCCCGAGGAGGGGGCAGATGGCCCACCACACCTGCACTACAGCATGTGTCCCCCTCCCCCCCATGGAGGTTGTCAGAGCCATCAATGCGATGCTGCTCCATAGGGTCATCCACCTGGGGGATGTGGACATCACCATCGCCAGCTTCCAGGACCTGGGCTTTCCAAACTGCATTGGTGCTTTGGATGGCGCGAACATCCCCATCTGTGCCCCACCACAGAGTGCCGGCCAGCACATCAACAGGAAGGGCTACCACTCGGTGGTGCTCCAGGCCCTGGTGGACATGAGGGGCTAGTTCACCAACATCTACGTGGGCTGGACTGGCCGCACGCATGGTGCCCGGGTCTTCCAGAACTCCAGCCTCTGCTGATGCCTGGAGGCCGGAACATTTGTCCCCCAGCAGGAGACCCTGGTGGCAGAGGACGTCACCATGCTGCTCTGCATGATCGCAGAAGCGGAATACCCCCTGCAGCCAGGGCTCATGAGGCCGTACACAGGACACCTCGACCCCACCTGGGAGGCATTCAATCAGTGCCTCAACCATGCCCATAACATTGTGGAGTGGGCCTTTGCACACCTGAAGGGGTGGTAGAGGTGCCTCCAGACACAGCTGGAGGTCAGGGTCCTGAACTTGTCCCACATAGTGGGTGCCTGTTGCATCTTCCACAATGTTGTGGAGGAAAAGGGGGATGCCTATGTCCCTGGGGGAAGGCCCTTCTGCTGGCACTGGCTATGAGCGGCCGGGCACCGCTCCCATCTGCCAGACTCACCGGGATGGCCACTGCAAATGGGAGGCCCTAAGGGAGGCCTTTGCTGATGGCCACCTCTAACCTGCATGCACACCCACATCCCATGCACATCTGCCAACCACTGTCCCCGCCCCCCCACACCTGCACTGCACCCACACATCCACCACCTACCATCTTCCTGAGGAGCACAGCACAGGGTGGTGAATAGCAAATAAACATTTATCAGGAACTTGAGCTTGGTGCATTATGTACAGGTGGGGGCAACCTAACCCAGAAGTGGGTAGGGGGCTCATTCCAGAGCTGGGGTAGTGGGCCATGAGCCTCCCAGCCCCTGGAACCCCTTCCTCCTCACGTGTGGGGTCCTCGGTGGGGAGGAGAGGGTGTGGGAAAAACTGGCAGGAAAGGCCAGGGAATGGGCCTGGTGTGGTCAGGCTCAGAAGGGGCAGTGGGGGTGGGCCACATGCTGCTGGAGGATCTGGCCAATGCCCTCCAGGGTGGTCAGCAACCTCTCCCAGGCTGCCCTCCACCACTCCATCTCGGCCTCGGCGAGCCGCAGGTGCTGCTCAGCCACCTCAGCCTGACGCTGGCTGGCTGGGTCCTCCTTGGCCCAGCAGGGGGCCCTCCGGCCACGGCCCCGATGGCACGCTGTGTGGGGTGGCATCCGGGTGCCTCTGAGGTCTGCAGGGGCGGCTCTCAGGGATGAGAGATGGCACAGGGCTCTCCCAGCCCATGAGTGGTGCGGCTTGCTGTATGGAGAGAGGGACAACTTGTCAGTAACATGCCCCGGATGGAGGGGACCTGCCTGTGGCCCACCTGCCCGAGCCCCCCCATAGGGCCACCTCAAGGGACACTGACCCTCCCAAGGGGCACCAACCTGCCCCCCCCCCAACAGGCTGGGCCTCCCAGCCAATGGGAGTGTGTCCAGGGGTCTCTCATGCAGGTGGCCTATCCAGGCCTGCAGCGTGCGGGCCCCAGGTGCTGTCCAGCACTGATCAGTCGCCACCCCATCTGCGGCTTGTGGCGCTGTCCACTGAAGGCAGGTGCTGGGCATCGCTGGTGGGCCTCTGCGGGGTGCCACATACCATGTGGGGCAGGCCTGTGTGTGGCACAGGACCAGTGGTGCTGTGTGCAGCTGACTAGCCATTGCGTCACCCCCACCCTGTGGAGCAGGTGTGTGCCCCTCCATGTACATACCGGAGGGTCCCTTGATGATATCTGGGGATGCCCAGCTCCCAGTCGCCCAGCTGAATGAGCAGCAGGGGATGTATATGGCAAGGTCCCCCTCCTCACTCAACCACTCCGTGGTGCCCTCATCCTCTGGGGTCTTTGGTCCAGGCTGCTCCTGCTTTTCTAGCCGCGGCTCATGGGCCGAGGAACACCAGAGGTGGGGAGCTGTCCCAGGGCCCCAGGATGCCCCAGAGCTCCTGGTACTAGGGGCATGTAGCTGGGGCTGCCCCAGAGTGGTCTGCCCGGTCCCTGGCCCGGGCGTAGCCCTGCTGCAGCTCTTTGACCTTGGAGTGTACCTGCTCTGGGGTATGCTCTGGATGGCTCCTAGTGAGGAGGCCCTGTGCCAGGCGGCCGAAGGCAGCCGCATTGCACCGTTTGACCCCTGTCTTGTGCAGGACCTCCTCCTCCTTCGACAGGCTGAGGAGGTCCTGCAGTTCCTGTTCCATCCAGGAGGGGACCTTTTCTTTTTCTCTCCCTGGGAGCCCTGTGGGGGCTAGCATGGGGGCTGGCTGCTGGCAATGGCTGCTGCGCTGGAGCGTGGGGCTGGAGTACGGGGACTGCTCCTAGCATGCTCTCAGCTTCCTGCCATGGGTTTCCTGCGTGCATGCTGCTTCAAGGTGGCTGGACACAGGGACCATACAGCCCTGCTGCTACTGCCTGGAGCAGCCCTGTGCTTCAGCTGACCGGCGCCATGGTGGACCCGTCTTTTGAAAGAGCTGAATGGGGAGCATCTACGCATGTACTCTTTCTATTTAGTTTTTTGAAAGAGGACAATCTTCCTGATATGGGATCAGGGTTCGGATTTCAATGTCTGCGCCTTGTTCCTTCGATTTCCTTTTGAAAGACAGTGTTACGTTTGTGGACGTTCCTCCCATTCTTTCTAAAGAGAGCCACTTATTTCAATGCTTTGTGCATGTGTAGACACAGCTTATTTGTGCTATTGCTGTTCTCCTCCTTGAATTCAGATATCTGGGTTTCTGGGCATTACTCCTTTCTTAGCTTGAGTGTTGGCTACCTCCACAACCCGTTCTTTCTAGGCATGGGTTGTCTAGTATTTGTCACTTTGATCATCTGAAAACTCCTTCTGCACCTGGGGCACTATAGACAATCTGGCCAGGCTGGAGTTGCATACTTAACCAGTGATCTCTTGGGAGCTCAAACTGATTTTTCTCTTTCAAGAGGCCTTGCTTTTTTTCCAATCCATGTGTCCCTTAATCTTAGCCATTACTAAGTGACTTCAGTTTCCGTAGGAAAGCCTGCATGTGTCTCTGCATACCGAATAGCCGTTCAATGTGATTAGTGCTCTTGTTATGTGTTTCCTGGTACCCTAGAAGCTCTGGGCCCAGTTTGCTCTTCTCCAAGCTTCCTCAACTTCAGAATACTAGGTCAGTGGCTCACGGTGTTTAAAGGGTGTTCATACACGTCCCCTGAGATTTCCACAATCTGCTGAAATCTTCAGGAAGGAGGGGAAGTGAAATTTCACAGGACCGCCAAGCCAAGCCTCTTCTTAAAACTACTGATTTCTCTCTTCTTCAGACACTGACAGGGTCTTTAGTGAATGTTAACTACTAGGAAAAGCTGCATTATGAAATGAAAAGTCCACAGTGCTCCTTGGGTCTCTTTCAGCTCCACCCAAGTAAAAGAAATCTGTCCATTAGCATCAAAGAGTGTTGCGTGAGACCTGTAGTAAACAAAGCATGATACTGCATGAACTTTATGGACTAATATTTCATGTATTTGGCTTCAGCACAGAATATTTGTCTTGGATTTTTTTTTTTTTTGCTCAATGATTCTTTATCCTGTTTCTAGTTACACTGTTTGTACATTAAGCACGTTGCTGTTGAAGTGAGTTTAGTGCTCATTAATTTAAACCTGAATTCCAAGGTTCTAAGTTCAAAGAAAATATGTTTGACCCACCTCAGCACTCCATGGTGGAAAATAAATAGGGTCAAATCCATTCTAACCAAAGAACCCAGATGTCTACTTAATTCTGCAGTAAGTGCTATTTGTCAGGGTTTAGTGTATGTTAATTAAAAGGGTTGCTTCCACATACCAATTATAATCCTTAAACTATTTATTTTAAGCATTTATACCAACTTTTTAACAGATTGTATAATATAAACATAGCACAATGTGTAAAGCATGTGAGATTATTCCACCAAGCTAGATCTGTGTTTGTGAGAGGGTTTTGCAATTTTTTCCTATTTCAGTTTATTTTTGCACTAAAAAGGTCTGATACATGCATTTTCTTTCAGCAGATGCAGGAGGAGGACTTTTCACAACAAGTGCATTGGTATAAAATAATTAAAACTGCACACATTAATGAGATTGTAACATTAATCATGGAGTAAATGCGTACATGCATTTTGTGGCATGAAAAATCCTCGAGTCTTATAATTGAAATCTGTCCCTTCTGAAGAATGGGTACAGGGAAATGATGGATGTGTTAAAGGAGCTATGAATTCAGTTCTTAGCTCTATCACTAACTTCATGTTATTTCATCTAAATCATACTGGCCCTGTGCCTTACATGCAGTGACAATTGTGAACTTCCAAATTCCTAGTGTTCCTAAGGTGATTTGGATGACATTACACAAGTAATAAGAGAGCAGATTCTCATCTGTTGCCCATTGAGGGTGTTTTAGGTTATGCATCCTCCTCCTCTCTCTTTTCACTTACATTTTTACCTTTTGCATAGAGGACTGGTGCAGCGGGTAAAGGAGCTTACCTCAGACTGAATCAGCACCTCTGGTGTGCAAGGGTTGCAGCTTATCTGAAACCCCCTATATATTGACTTTTTTTCAAATTCTCTTGTAATTCTCCTTAGAAAAATCTGAGAGACATTGTAACACGTCCCGTGACGCCCAGCCCCTTGGTCTAGGGCGGGCGGCAACAAAAGAGGGGGGTTAGGGCACCAGCCCGTACTCAGTTCGGGCAGTCTGCGGCTCACTGCTACCACCGTACAGGCCCCAGCCCTCAGTCTAGGGCGGGGCAGCAGTTCACAAGAGTTGTATAGTTCTGGGCCCAGCCCTCAGTCCAGGGCGGGGCAGCAGTTCACAAGAGTTGTATAGTTCTGGGCCCAGCCCTCAGTCCAGGGCGGGGCAGCAGTTCACAAGAGTTGTATAGTTCTGGGCCCAGCCCTCAGTCCAGGGCGGGGCAGCAGTTCACAAGAGTTAAGCACCGGCCCAGCCCTCAGTTTGGGGCGGGGCAGCAACACGAGGGTAAACACCGGCCCAGCCCTCAGTTTGGGGCGGGGCAGCAACACAAGGGTTTACAGACAGGCTTAGCGGGGCTGGCCCTGTCAAGGAGTGGGGTAGGGGGTCGCAGGCCCTCCCACTCCACTGCGACCCGGCCCGGGGCCCTGGGGGTCGCTCACATGCAACCCCGGGCAGTGGGGATCCAGACCGCAACACACTGCCATTGGTTCGTGAGCGACGTTCCCCGGGCCACTTCCTACCTCACCCTCTGTTGGCGGCAGGTCCCAGTCCATCTGGTCGAGGGGTCCTCCTAGGTCGGTCTCCTCTGGGTCATCCACCTTTGGGGGCTCCGGCCAATCGTCCATGACAACGTTGTTAGGGTAGTCAGGCGGCAGCAATACAGGAGATGCAAGGCGATCCTGGGTCTGAGTGCTGTAAGGATCCGCCGGGACTCTGGGGCAGACCGCTCCCGGGGCCTCTTCCCAGGCGGGGGGTCTCCACCGGCGGGAAGGTCCTGGTAGGTCCGGGAAGTCCGGGTAGTCTCCTTGGGGCATACGGACCCGGGATTGCGTGGAGCCTCTGGGGGCCTGCTCCTCTGGCCTGGCCGGGAGGCCGCAGGCCCTCTCCCTTCGGCCCCGAGGAGCTCGTGCAGGCACGTCCTCCCTGCCCGGAGGCCCAGCCCCGAATGGTTCCTGAGTCCCGCCTTTGGCTCTTCTAGCCCTTGTCCCCCCCCTCTGAGGGGCGGGCCTCTGGTCCCCTGACTCTGGCCCCGCCCACCAGGGCCTCTGCATAGCTTCCCCTGCCTCCGGGTCTGCAGGAGGCCATACTGACTCACTACAGACATGCAGAAAGGCTCAGACCCTGTAAATATTTTCTCACAGGCTTGGTTTGAAGCGAGGTGGAACTACCCACAGCAGTAAAGTTAAATATTTACAAAAGGAACAGCTAAAATGGGTAAAAATAATAAAATCTGAAAGGGTGGGGTTACAAGTTAAAGAGGGGAATTTTAATGCCACTGTCATACTACCCCAATAGATGGAGAAGAAGTTGCAGCAGCTACTCTCTACTGCCAATTAATTTTTGAAGTAATAAGCAGCAGTAGTAGTAGTAGTAGGCATCCTTCAGTCTGCATAGACTATGGATCGCGCCCTTTAAAGTTTCAGTTGAGGACTTCATTTACAGCGTCTATTGTGACTATGAAGACCCACACGAGAGTGACAGTCCTTGCTGCATCTTTTGCAGATGTAGTGAGTGTCTGGCAAGTCCTTATTGTGCTTTCTGTGCGCTCGCTTCTCCTCTGCTAGCTGTCTGATCTTCAACTAGCCCTTCTGAAGGCCCTTGTGTAACCCCACCTCCATCTGCTGCAGTCGTCCGCTAGTTCTTCCCAATTGTCCAGCTCAATGTCTACCTCTCTGAGGTCTCTCTTGCAGACATCTTTGTAGCGCAACTGGGGGCATCCAGGAGGTCTTTTGCCAGAGGCTAGCTCACCATACAGGATGTCTTTTGGAATCCTTCCATCATTCATCCTGTGGACGTGGCCAAGCCAGTGGAGCCGACGCTGCCTGAGGAGGGTGTGCATGGTTGGGATTCCAGCTTGCTCAAGGACGGCGGTATTGGTCACTCTGTCCTTCCATGATATTCCAAGGATGCGCCTGAGGCTGCGCAAGTGGAAGACGTTCAGCCTCTTTTCCTGGCGGACATACAGGGTCCAAGTCTCGCTGCCATAAAGGAGGGTGCTGAGGATGCAGGCTCTGTAGACTTGCATTTTGGTGTGAGTGTACAGCTTGTTGTTATTCCACACTCTCTTGCTGAGTCTGGACAGAGTTGTGGCCGCTTTTCCGATCCTCCTATTTAGCTCAGTGTCCAATGACAGGGTGTCAGTGATGGTGGACCCAAGGTAAACGAACTCATGGACGACCTCTAACGTATAGTTGTCAATGCTGATTGATAGGGATTCAGCAACATCCTGACCGAGTATGTTTGTCTTCTTTAGGCTGATGGTAAGCCCAAAGTCCTTGCACGCTTTGGAGAACTGATCCAGCAGTTTTTGAAGCTGGTCTTCTGTGTGAAACACTACAGCAGCATCATCTGCGAACAGCATGTCTCTGATGAGGACTTCTCGCACCTTAGACTTAGCTTTCAGCCTTGCAAGGTTAAACAGTTTCCCATCAGATCTTGTGTGCAGCAAGATGCCCTCTGTTGAAGATCCAAAGGCATGCTTCAGAAGGAGTGTGAAGAAGATCCCAAACAATGTCGGAGCAAGCACGCATCCTTGTTTGATGCCGCACCTGATTCTGAAAGCATCCGATAATGCGCCATCATATTGGATGGTTCCTCTCATGTCTTCGTGGAAGGACTGGATCATCTTGAGTAACCGTGGAGCACAGCCTATCTTGTGGAGCAGTTTGAACAGACCATCCCTGCTGACCAAGTCAAAGGCCTTGGTCAGGTCGATGAAGGCTATGTAGAGTGGCTTTCTCTGCTCCCTGCACTTCTCCTGCAGCTGCAGGAGAAGTAATAAGTAATAAGCAAAATGAGAAAAACTGCAATGGCCATGCAAATACTTCTACAGTGCATTTTGATTTTTCTCCTCAACTTGTAGAGACTATTATACAATGTTTCAGGATCAGAAGGGGCATTGTCCAGATGTTTAAAACTATGAACACATCAATTACCCTGCAGAAATATATCTATCAGTCTTGTCTCCTATCTGGACCCCTTAACTCACTATGGCTACGTCTACACGTGCAGCCAACATCGAAATAGCTTATTTCGATGTTGCGACATCGAAATAGTCTATTTCGATGAATAACGTCTACACGTCC
The DNA here is from genome assembly GCF_033958435.1 of Carettochelys insculpta. Lineage (NCBI taxonomy): Eukaryota > Metazoa > Chordata > Testudines > Carettochelyidae > Carettochelys > Carettochelys insculpta. The sequence goes on along the minus strand of NC_134137.1, from coordinate 302,509,977 downwards.
TCCAGGGCCGGCAACGTCGATGTTCAACTTCGACGTTGCTCAGCCCAACATCGAAATAGGCGCAGCGAGGGAACGTCTACACGTCAAAGTAGCACACATTGAAATAGGGATGCCAGGCACAGCTGCAGACAGGGTCAACGGGCGGACTAGCGCTTCCAGGGCAACAGCTAGCCGCTCCCTTAAAGGGCCCCTCCCACATACACTCAGCCTGCACAGCACGCGGTCTGAGGAGCCATATAGGCACACAGACCCCGAGCGCCACAGTCATGGACCCCCAGCAGCAGCAGCAGCAGCTAGAGGTCCACCCAGCCCTCCCGGCAGGGCAGCTGAGCACCTTCTTGCCCCAGGGGAGGAGATGCCCCCAGGGCAGCGGGGCTCAGCCCCTACCCCTGCAGCACCCCGGCCCCCCCCCGCCTCACACGCCGGCGGCTGTGGAGCTACCCCACCAGCACCGACTGGTGGGAGCGGCTGGTGCCTGGGGAGTGGGACGACGACCACTGGCTCTGGAACTTCAGGATGACCCGCCAGACATTCCTGGAGCTGTGCCAGTGGCTCACCCCCGCGCTCAGGCACCAGGACACTGCCATGCGGTGTGCCCTCCCTGTGGAGAAACGGGTCGGCATCGCTGTCTGGAAGCTGGCCACTCCGGACAGCTACCGATCCGTGGGGCAGCAGTTTGGTGTCGGAAAGGCCACCGTCGGGGCTGTCTTCATGGAGGTAAGAGAACCCACAGGGGGAGGCCAGGCCAGGGCAGGGGGCCCAGAGCAGGCCAGGGTAGGGCAGGCCAGGGCAGGGGGGCCAGAGCAGGGCAGGGCAGGGCAGAGCAGGGCAGGGCAGGGCAGGGCAGGGGGGCCAGGGCAGGCCAGGGCAGGGGGGCCAGAGCAGGGCAGGGCAGGGCAGAGCAGGGCAGGGCAGGGCAGGGGGGCCAGGGCAGGGCAGGGGGGCCAGAGCAGGGCAGGGCAGAGCAGGGCAGGCCAGGGCAGGGCAGGGGGGCCAGGGCAGGGCAGGGCAGGGGGGCCAGGGCAGGGCAGGGCAGAGCAGGGCAGGCCAGGGCAGGGCAGGCCAGGGTAGGGCAGGGCAGGGCAGGGGGGCCAGGGCAGGCCAGGTCAGGGCAGGCCAGGGTAGGGCAGGGCAGGGCAGGGGGGCCAGGGCAGGGCAGGGCAGCCCAGGGCCACGCACACCCTGCTCACCCCTCATTGGGGCTGTCCCATGTGCTTTCTCTGCAGGTCGTGCGTGCCATCAACTCCATGCTCCTGCACAGGCTCGTGCGGCTGGGGGACCCACATGCCACTGTCACCGCCTTTGCCACCCTGGGCTTCCCCAACTGCTTCGGGGCTCTGGGTGGGACTCACATCCCCATCCGCGCCCCGGACCACAGTGGAGGCCGATACCTCAATCGGGAGGGCTACCATTCAGTCGTCCTGCAGGCCTTGGTGGACAGCTGGGGACGGTTCCAGGACATTTACGTGGGCTGGCCTGGCAGCACCCACGACGCCCGGGTTTTCCGCAACTCGGGCCTGTGCCGCCGGCTGGAGGCGGGGACCTACATCCCCCAGCGGGAGATCCCTCTGGGGGACACCACCATGCCCTTCTGCATCCTCGCGGATGCAGCCTACCCCCTCCGGCCGTGGCTCATGCGCCCCTACACGGGCCACCTCTCCGCCAGCCAGGAGCGCTTCAACGAGCGCCTGAACCGTGGCCGCCTCAAGGGACGCTGGCGATGTCTCCTGACCCGCCTGGATGCCAGCCCCAACAACATCCCCCAGATTGTGGGTGCCTGCTGTGCCCTGCACAACCTCGTGGAGAGCAAGGGGGAGAGCAGGGGGGCCATCAAGGGGGAGAGCTTTCTTCAGGGCTGGGCTGCCGAGGCCGGTGCCCCCAGTCGGCAGGTGGACCCAGAGGGGACCCGGGTCCGGGAGGCCCTGCGGGCCCACTTCAAGCAACAGGCCGCGGGCTGAACTCTGCCCAGGCCCCCTACTGCCCGCCCCTTCCTCCCCCACACTCCTGCCCCAACGCCCACACCATGGAGCACCCCACCGCCCCCCCCCAACTTGTCCAGGAGAAATGACAGCACGAACTTGTGGGTGAACGTAAATGTTTTTTTTGTCTTAACGAATTTTTTTTTTTTTGTAAATAAATAAATATGTGAAACAGAAACCAAAAAGGAGGGACAAACGTTCAACAAAAGCAAGATGTGCACAAATAAAACAATATACAACAACAAAGCAGAGAACTGTGCGCCATCAACAAAAAAGAAAAGCAGGGAGGAGAACGGGGAGAACTATTTACAGGGGGGGACGGGGCAAACAGGGGCAGTAACATAAAGCAGTCACCAAAGTCTGTCCAACAAGGGGAGGGGGCCACGTCCTGGGCCCCTCGCCCCTACAGCCCAGCACTGGGTGTGCCCGGCCGGGAGCTCTGCTGGGCCTGCAGTCTGGTCCGTGGCTGGGTGGGAGCGGGCTCCACTGGAAGGTAGCGGCGCCGGCGAGTCTCGGGTGGCTCCAGGGGTCCCTCGGCGCGGTGGCCCTCGCGGGGAGGTGGTGGGGCGACGGCGGACGGCCCGGCGACGGCTGGAGCAGCTGGTGGTGGGGCTGCAGGAGCGGGCATGGCGGGCGGTGGCTCGGCCGGCGCGGCATGGGGGGCCAGGGAGTCGACCAGCCGGTTGATGGTCTCCATATAGGCCCCCCATGCCTCCCTGCGCCAGGCCAGCGCCTGCTCCTGCAGCCGGAGGTGCTGCGCCGACACCTCCAGCTGCCGGCGGAGGATGGCCAGCAGCTGGGGGTCCGTGGCCGCCGCCGGTAGGAGGCGCGGGGTCTGCCGTCTGGCCCTCCGCGGGGCCGGTCGTTCCTTGGCCGAGGGGCTGCCCTGGAGCGAGGGTCCCGGAGGGCTCTCCGGGACAACCGAGGCCTCGCCGGCGCTCTCTTCCGGTCCTTCGGATGGTGCAGGTGCAGGTGCAGGACACAGGAGAGGAGGGGGGAAAGAAGAATGGAGACAGGCGTTAGTGTGGGCCCCGAGCCGTGGCCTTTGTCCCCCCCGCCCTGTGCTGCAGGTTCCCCATCCCCGTCCCCGGGAGATGCTGCTGTGATGGATGGGGTTCAGGGGTCCCCCTGCCCTGCACCCCGTCCCCTGGTGGGAGCGACTCTCACTTCACCCCGCAGGGTCTGAGAGCAGGAGAGCTTTCTTAGCCCACAGATGGCCAGTTTCTGGCAGGAGTGACAGCACCAGCTGTCGGAAGAGACAGTCCTTCCAACCCGTCGTGGGGAGAAGACCCCAAGGGGTGCCCCTCTGGGATGCAGCTTTCCCCCTCCTCTGGCTGGCTACCTACCAGCTCTCCCTTCCCCTAGCCTCTACCTGTGGCCCCCGCCCTCGCCCCCCAATTCCAAGCCAGCTCGGCTCCTCCCTCCTGTTTGCTCAGGGCAGAGGTGTCACCTGCCAGCTGTAGCGCCAGGATCCTCCTTTGGCCCTGGGAGCTCCTTGGCTCTGGTGGCTCATATGTAGCCTGAGTCTCCCTTTGGCACTCCCCCCACTCCATCACATGCTGCTGCTGCGGGGTGTCCCACCCCCTCCACCCGGGGGCCCCTCGAGGTTCCGCTCCCCCCTGGCCCGGGGATGGGGCATGGCACTGTCATGCAGGGTGGCGGGGGGCAGGGGCTGATGGCTGCAGTGCTGTGAGGGCCATGGCCTAGTGTCCTTGGGGCCATGGCCATGTGAGCGTGTGGGGGGCCCTGGACACATCTCTGTTCCCCCCGCCCCTCAAGCCCCGGGGTGTCCACCAGAGAGGGGTACCTACCTGTGGGTCTGCTCCCACGGTCCGGAGATCCCCGGGGGTCGGAGGCCCTGCTGCTGCTCCGGGATGGCAGGAGGAGGATCTGCAGGCTGGATTCTGCGGAGAAGGAGCCCCCCTCCTCCTCCTCCTCCTCCTCCTGCCGCGATGTCCCGGGGATGGCCTCCGGGGGGGGCCCCCGGGGTGCGGGGCTTGCCTCCGGGGTGGAGTCCGTCTGCAGGGCCTGCTCGGGCTCGTCAGCCAAGGTGTCAAGGGTGGCCGGAGTGGAGGAGGTGTGCCGGGAGCCCAGGATGTCCCTGAGCTCCCTGTAAAAGGGGCAAGTGACGGGGGCGGCCCCAGATCGGCTGGCCGCATCCCGGGCCCGGGCATAACCCTGCCGCAGCTCCTTGACCTTACTGCGGACGTGGTCAGGAGTGCGGGCAGGGTGACCCCGGGCAGCCAGGCCGTCGGCCAGCCGAGCGAACGCATCTGCGTTCTGCCTCTTGCTCCCCATTACCTGGAGCACCTCCTCCTCGCTCCAGAGCCCCAGCAGGTCCTGCATCTCGGCCTCCGTCCAAGAGGGGCCCCGCTGCCGCTTCCCAGACTGCGTCGCCCTCTGGCTGCTCTGGCTGCCCTTGGGGGGGGTCCCCTGGGGGCGCTGGGGGAGCTGCTGGGCAGCCATGGCCGGTGTCAGGGGCTGAGGGCTGTGCAGGCTCGCCGCGGGTGCAGGCAGGAGCCTGCACGTTGCCTCAGCCTCCTGCAGTCAGGGCGGGGGAGGGGACCTTTAAGGGGCCGCTCCACGCGGCCACCAGTGAGCTGAGGGCCTGGAGAGAGCGTCTCTCAACCCCCCAGCTGATGTCCGCCATGGAGGACCCGGCAATTTCGAAGTTGCGGGACGCAGATCGTCTACACTGTCCCTACTTCGACGTTGAACGTCGAAGTAGGGCGCTATTCCTATCTCCTCATGAGGTTAGCGACTTCGACGTCTCGCCGCCTAACGTCGAAGTTAACTTCGAAATAGCGCCCGACGCGTGTAGACGTGACGGGTGCTATTTCGAAGTTGGTGCCGCTACTTCAAAGTAGCGTGCACGTGTAGACGCAGCCTATAGCAGGTGACCATAACCAACAAATAAAAGTGACAACGATTTTACTCATTTTCCCTCTTCTGTCATGAAGAATCAAGTTTGGGGCCACATATGGATCAGTATGACAATAGCCATCTTGCCTGGGCAAAGAATGGGTGATATTTCGGATTCTTTGGCATTGTGAGGAGATGGCTTTCGTTCTGATCTGCTGTTGCTCTTTGGGAAGCAGGAAAGAAATGAAACTCCAGTGTACCCTCTAAATACCACCGCCTCACTTAATTAGAAGCTCTTCAATCCATTTTGCTCATCTGCACAGCATCCTTTCCTATCAATAGCCCCCACACAAAACATGTGATACACCTGCATTCTGCCTGCCTGAGTTCTGGTCCCGCGCCCAAGAACATCTTCCTTTTCAGCTCTCTGGAGCCCTGCAGTCTCTTCTTCCTTACTACAGTGCCTCTTCAGAGCCCTGAGGCATTTTCTCTTCTCATCTCTTCATCCCTGCCACAGAACTAAGGGGTAGCTCCGGTGCTATGACTGCCCCTTTCTGCTTTCTAATCTCCATAGCAACTGTAGTGCTGTCTGATTGTTAAGTCCAGTCATGGATTCTAACTCCCAACCAGTGCCCAGAACCACAGTTCCTGCCCACTAATCTCATCAGTATAAATCAGCTACAGTCATTCATTCTCCAAGTAGATGATCTTTGACCCCTTCAGTGAGACTCTCAACCACTGTTATGGCATTCTTTCTGTTTCCGTGCCATAAATACATAATTAGGAACTAGTCTGAGATCACCTAACTAATTTAATATACTAGTCTGGCCATCTCTTTACAAGTTTTGATCTAAATGCCTGAGTTTCTTTACTTGGCTCAACCCTTGGCCATTTTAGGAATAAAAGAGTTTGAACCTTTTAATTTTGTTTCTAAGTTGAAAGATCAGAAACAGACATATTAGAATTTACAAAGGAATTATGAAAACAAGTCAGCCACACAATCCACCCAAAAGTCTCTCATGGAGGGTGACTTGTGAGGTTGGAGTAGTATGACACTTACACTATTGGGGAGGAAAGGTATGGGGAGACTCTAGTGTATAGACCAGACCTAAGATTCTGTAAAGTAACATGACGATACAGATAGTTTGGTGAATAAGTCACCTGCCATGATCAACTCAAAAATGCTTCTAAGAAAACAAAACCACAACCATCGCTATTTCTGACACATATCGACATATTTCCATTTAAATCGTGTTGGACAAACCAACTGAAGACGAGTTTACTTGAATCAGATGCAAGTTTCACTTCTGTCCACCAAAATCTTTAGTGTAGTTGATATCTGCATGTCCCCAAAAGTCTTTTGAACTACCAGTTCCAGAGTAAGGACTTATGTACAGCTGTGCCAATAACTGACTTTTTAGTTTGCTAGTTGTACAAAAAGTCAGGTCAATACAATTCTTTAAAAATTAATTTTAGGATTAACTGATAAATACAAAGATATTTTGTTTTAGGTCCCACATAATGCTCTGTGACCCAAAATGAAGCATTTTTAATTTAATGAATTTTGACCTCTTAATGAAAGTGAAGTAAACTTCCAGTAAAGTTATCTTGAATTAAAAATTAAAGATTTTATTTAGTTGTCAGAACTGGAGTTTTCACATTAAAAATAAAGCATCTGAAATTTACATAAATTTGTGAAATTTTTTGTTTGAACAGAAGCTGTGGATTTTAGCTAAAGATTATTTGGCCAAAAATGTCACAGTCTAGTTTCATGACTCTTGCAGAATGCTACACCCTCCCCTGAGGTGTACCCTTTTTGGATCCGTGAACTAGGAATGACCTTTTTTTCCTCACCTTTTCCCATTTCTGGTATGCTTCAGTTGTTGTGATCCATTCCCTTGGATGGAGAGCTGTGCAAAGAAACACAATGTGCTAACATTCCTGTTTTCCTAGATCAGCTCTCAATCAAATGGCATTATAAAACCAGTATCTACAGCTACAGACTATGAATCTTTGAGTTGAGCTGTCTCGTCCCAACTTCCCCTTTAAAGAGTTAAAAGCTCATGAGTAGTGGTCAGTATTAGTAAATATGTCTCCAGAAGGGTCATCCTAACTTTGATTTCTACTACACTACCACAGGTTGAAACTAATTGTTTTGGTCATTAGCTTCACAGAGCCAGCAGTTATTTTTATGACTAATGTTAAGCAATTCCAACAATACAGAGTAAGGAAAACTGTAACAAGAAGAGACTTTTTCAGAATGTTTCCACAGATAGCTCCCTTGGCTCAGCAACTCTCCTGCCCTGCAAAGGTTAATTTTAATTTTTCATCTCTGAACTTGTCTAAAGGAGAAACCAGTGTAACTTTAATGGGCTATGTCCCCAGTTTAGCAACTAGAACTGGGTTAGCTCTTATTTCAGAAGGGGATGCTGATGTCACTAAAGCTAAACCTGTTTGTAATGAAATTATTCAATCCCAAATAAGCTACTCCAATCGGCCCCTTCTCTAAGATGCTTGTACACTAATGCCGGAAGCCTGGGGAACAAACAGGAAGAATTGGAGGCCCTGGCACAGTCACACAAGTATGAGGTGGTTGGAATAACGGAGACTTGGTGGGACGATTCGCATAACTGGAGCACTGTCATGGAAGGTTATGAATTGTTTAGGAAGGACAGACAGGGTAGAAAAGGAGGAGGAGCTGCACTCCATGTAAGGGAGCAGTATGATTGCTCAGAGCTCCAGTATAAGGAAGGGGAAAATCCAGTTGAGTGTCTTTGGGTTAAGCTTAGAGGTGGAAGCAACAGAGGTGATGTTGTAGCTGGTGTCTGTTACAGACCTCCAGATCAGGGAGAGGAGATAGATGAGGCTTTCTTCAGGCAGCTTTGTGAAGCTTCCAAATTACAGGCCCCGGTTCTCATGGGAGACTTTAATCATACGGACATTTGTTGGGAGACCAATACATCAGCACACAGACAATCCAGGAAGTTTTTGGAGACTGTTGGGGATAACTTCTTGGTACAAGCGCTGAAGGAACTGACCAGGGGCCGTGCGCAACTTGACCTGCTGCTCACAAACTGGGAAGAACTAGTACAAGAAATAGAAGTGGGAGGGAACCTGGGCTGCAGCGACCACGAGATCGTAGATTTCAGGATCCGGACGAAAGGAAGAAGGCTGAGCAGTAACATACAGACCCTCGATTTCAGAAGAGCAGACTTTGACTCCCTAAGAGACCAGATGAGGAGGATCCCCTGGGAAACAAAGATGAAGGGGAAAATAGTTGAAGAGAACTGTAAGTATTTTAAAGATGTCTTACTAAAGGCACAGGAACAAACAATCCCGCTACGTAGTAAGAAATGCAAACATGGTAGGCAACCAGCTTGGCTTAACAGGGAAATCCTTAGTCAGCTTAAATTCAAAAAGGATGAATACAAGAAATGGAAACGTGGACAGTTGACTAAGGAGGAGTATAAACATACGGCTGGAGAATGTCGGACAGTAATCAGGAAAGCGAAAGCACAATTGGAACTGCAGCTGGCAAGGGATGTGAAGAGTAACAAGAAGGGTTTCTACAGGCATGTGAACAATAAACAGGTTATCAGAGAAGGTGTGGGGCCATTACTGGATGAGGGAGGTAACCTAGTGACAGATGATGCAGGAAAAGCTGAAGTACTCAATGCTTTTTCTGCCTCATTCTTCACGGACAAAGTCAAATTCCACATGACAGTTCTAGATGATGCAGTATGGGAAGGTGGAAGGCAGCCATCTGTGGGGAAGGAACAAGTTCTGGGCTATCTAGAAAAACTAGATGTGCACAACTCCATGGGTCTGGATTTAATGCACCCCAGGGCACTGAGGGAATTGGCAGAGGTCATTGCTGAACCTTTGGCCGTTATCCTCAAAGACTCTTGGAGATCAGGGGAGATACCGGATGACTGGAAGAAGGCAAATGTGGTGCACATCCTTGAAAAAGGAAAGAAGGACAATCCATGGAACTATAGACCCATCAGCCTTAGCTCAACCCCCTGGGAAAATAATGGAGGGAATCCTCAAGGAATCCATTTTGGAGCACTTGGAAGAGGGGAAAATGATCAAAAGTAGCCAACATGGATTCACCCGGGGCAAGTCCTGCCTGACCAATCTGATTAACTTCTATGACAAGGTAACAAGCTCTGTGGACATGGGGAAGTCAGTGGATGTGATATACCTTGACTTTAGCAAGGCTTGTGATACGGTCTCCTACAACATTCTTGTCCATAAGTTAAAGACATATGGATTGGATCCTCGGACTATAAGATGGATAGAAAGCTGGCTTGATGGTTGGGCCCAACAGGTAGTGGTCAATGGCTCGATATCTGGATGGCAGTCTGTTTCAAGTGGAGTGCCGCAAGGCTCAGTTCTGGGGCTGGTGTTATTCAACATCATTACTAATGACCTGGATGAGGGACTGGGTTGCACCCTCAGCAAGTTTGCGGATGATGCAAAACTAGGGGGAGAGGTAGATACATTAGAGGGTAGAGAGAGAATCCAGAGGGACCTGGATAAATTGGAGGACTGGGTCAAAACAAATCTGATGCGGTTCAATAAGGAGAAGTGTAGAGTCCTGCACCTGGGGCGGAAGAATCCCAAACATTGTTACAGGCTGGGGACAGACTGGCTCAGCAGCAGTACGATAGAAAGGGACCTAGGGGTTATGGTGGATGAAAGGTTGGATATGAGTAAAGAGTGTGACCTTGTAGCCAAGAAAGCTAACGGCATACTGGGGTGCATTAGGAGGAGCATTTTGAGCAGATCTAGAGAAGTAGTTATTCCTCTTTATTCGGCACTGGTGAGTCCATGTCTGGAATATTGTGTCCAGTTTTGGGGCCCCCCCAGTATAAAAAGGATGTGGATTTGCTGGAGCAGGTTCAGCGAAGGGCAACAAAAATGATTAAGGGTCTGGAGCACAAGACCTATAAGGATAGGCTGAGGGATTTGGGCTTGTTTACTTTACAGAACAGAAGACTTAGAGGTGATTTAATAGCAGCCTTCAACTTCCTGAAGGGGAGCTCTAAAAAGGAGGGTGAGAAACTGTTCTCAGTGGTGTCAGATGGCAGAACAAGAAGTAAAGGTCTGAAGTTGAAGAGGGAGAGGTGTAGGTTAGATATTAGGAAAAACTACTTCACCAGGCAGGTGGTGAAGCATTGGAATGAGTTGCCTGGAGAGGTGGCAGATTCTCCATCCCTTGAGGTTTTTAAATCCTGGCTGGACAAGGTCCTGGCTGGGATGACTTAGTAGAGGTTGATCCTGCTTGAAGCAGGGGACTGGACTAGATGACTTCCTGAGGTCCCTTCCAGCCCTATGATTCTGTGATTCTGTGATACTCTCAAATCAACCTAGACCTGTTTACATTGCATCGCGTTAAATACATCCTTGTATATTTACATCTGAAGTTGTACTACTGCAGCTTTCTCTTGTAGACAAGCACCTTGTGTCTCACTTGCTCATTAATGGCTCTTTTCTACATCTAGTGTTTTCTTCTCCTGAGTTTACTTATTTACTTGCTTTTTGGTGGTGTCACCAGGCATCGTTGTCACCCTCACTTTGTACCACAACTTTTGCTACTATCAACAAAGAGCCCCAAGGTTCGTTTTGTTGCATGGCCTAGGTCCAAAGAGATCTCATAACTGAGGCAGTGGAATACATTTCATTTTAATTATATTTTCCCCTCCCCAGAATCCAAGGTCTCTGCTCTCAGATTGGAACAAACACTGCATTTTTGATATGGTTATGAAAGACTCCTCACTGGAAAAGGTACATCTTTGTGAAAGCATTTAGCTGTATTGACTTTAATGAGACTCTGCACATGAATCCCATTGCAGTCAAGATCTATGTGATTGATATATATTCATACGATGGTTTTTTTTTGAAAAAAAATATGCAATCTAGCAACCAGATCTCATACAATGTGGTGTCTCTTTCCAATGCTGTCTCTGACAATCTTATTATCTACTTTGTACAACACTATCTGATTTTTCAAAAACCCCACATTTTATCCTTGAAATATGATTTCCTTAAACCCTACTTCTGGCACCTTGTGATGGCCATGTAGCCCAAGACAAGTTCTCAAAATAACAACACTTATTTCAAAACAATTTTTGCATCATCTAAATGATGCACATACTATTTTGAAATAAAATTAAAATAACTGGTGCATTATTTTGATTCCAGTAAACCTCATTTCCTGAGGAATAATGCCTATTCTGAAATAATCCATAATGGGCTCCAATGGCACTGTTTTGAAATAGCACTATGGACCTGGAAATGCTATTTTGAAATAGCTGGGTGCTATTTCAAAATGCATTTTGTGTGAGGTTGTGTTATTTTGAAATAAGGTATTTCAAAATATCGATTTCAAAATAGGGCTATCGTCTAGACATAGCCTTGGTGTTTTCTGGGCTATGCTAAACTGCTGCTCCACATTATCCACTGACTTTCAAATATGGATTTACCCCCTTTGTATACTAGTCACATTTCTTATTGAGGGCCAAAAATAATAATTGTGTAATAGTGGCCTGACCACCCCTTCCCTTGGGAGCAATGATTCGCACCTGGAAGCCTAACAAAGAATATAAAGGAACCCTTCTGTGACAGTGCCATTGAAGCAAACATTTAATTTGGAAAATAGCCCATGGTAAACAGAACAAATCACAGGACAAGTCTTTCCCTAGATATTTACAGAATTTATAAATACTCTCTATTCATCTTCTGGCTGGTCCCAAAGTTAGATGGCTCATCCCTTGCAGAATTTGCTGAACAGTAATGAGGGAAATGTACTAACTACTAGAAAGTCATTAGTAATATCCATGCAGATATGCTCCCCCATCTGACCTCCAGCACTTATGTATTGCCAGGGTTGGCTTTACTCAGATCTCTTTCAAGCCAGCTCATAATTTTTCATACAGTGTGTGTTGTGGCAGAAAGGACTTTGTTGAATAGCAGACTCTGGACTCTTTTTCCTCTTTCAGCAGATCTCATGTACTCAGGCGTCCTGTCTAAGCTCAACTATTTGTTTGCTGCCACCCTGTTGACTTCTCACATAGCATGGCAAACTTCTACTTGTACTTACTAGTCTTTGTCATTCAGCGGTTGGCTACTCCACTTCCACTGTGCTCTATTGATTTATCCACTTAACTCTTTGTCTGCAATATTCCCTTGGCATCTTTCCCTTCTACTTTCAGGTTCGGCGGACATTTTTCTGAACATGTCTCTTCATAATTAGATCACAACTTAGTGAGAAAGAGAGATATTCAGTTGTCATCTCTCTCTCTGTTGTCCTAAAATCTCCTTAGCCCTGTTCCTTTTCTTCCTGTGGAAATGTTCATCGGACAAAAGAATGTCTTTTTCACTCTGGTTGGCAGAGGAAATCTAAGGCCATGTCTATGAATATAAGGCTGCAGTAGCACAGCTGTACCAATACAGATGTACTGCTGCCGTGCATCTGGTAAAGATGCTGTTGCTAATGAGACAGAGCTTTCCCCATCAGCATAAAAATAAATCCACCTTCATGAGGGGCTAAAGCTATGTCAGTGGGAGATGCATCAAGCACATGAATGCTTATATCAGTCTAACTTACATTCAAACCCCTACATGACATAAATTAAGCTAATATCGGCTGTTTAGTGTAGCCATTGCCTAACTAATGTAAGTGCCCCCCTGGGGGGAGAGGCCATTGTTCCAGGACAGGGCAGGTAATTCATTCAACAATGCTTTTTATTCTGTACAGGGTTTTAGAAATGTAATATTAGAGACCAGGCCTGAGTTATTTGTCCAAGACATGACAGTTATCTCCTCTATATGCATCTGAAGTGGTAACAATGTGCCACATGGCATAAGCAGCCTGTCACCTCACTTCTTTCTGTCATAGTGGTGCAGTTCCCACCTCCGCAGCCTTTCATAGTTTCTGATGGCTATTTCATCAATTTTCCCTCTTATAACCTTGCATTTTGGACCCCAGATTGAAATCGCTAGATCTCCTACCCCATTGATTCCAAGTCACTCTGCTTTGCCGAAGTTGTAGTCACTGATTATGGTGGCCACGTCTACATGGGCAATTTCTGTCAACAGAACAGCCCTTTTGTCGACAAAACTGGCTGAGCATCTACACAGCTAAAGCGCTCTGTTGAGAGCTTGTTGACAAAACTCAGCTGTTCAGTCAGCAGCTTTATCCCTGTTCCACAACAGGAACAGCACCTCTGTCAACAGTGTTTTGTCACCAGAGTGCTCATGTAGACAGTTCTGTTGACAGAGGTGGCTTCCAATTCCCTGAGCAGCCCTATTTGCAGAGCTTCCAGTCAGCTGTTCTGTCAAGAGAGGGTAGGGCAGTCTGGATGCTCTCCATTGACAGAGCAGGTTGCTCTTTCGATCTGCTTTTTTGAATAGATGCAACGTGTCGCCAGAGGTACTGCTGAGGTTTATCAGTCAACAGTGACTTCTGTCACCAGAGGTTGCCTGCATAGATGTAGCCAGTAAGAGTAAGGCTTAGCTCTGCATATTTCACAATGGTGAGGAAGTCTCTTCCTGTGATCAGACGCTACAATGCTACTATATTCCAAAAGCAGTATAGCTGCATGACTCTATATGTAATCTTTTCTGAGAGCTGCTACTGGGATGCAATAAAGGGAAGACGAAAGTGAGGGATTATTCTTTATATCCCACTTAGATTTTTTTTATGCCCCTTAGTAAGTATAAAGTTCAGCCAGAATTGTATTAAGGCCCTGCATGGTGTGGATGCCTCCTTCCTGATTAAAAAACATTAGAGAAAAGCTAGTTTTAAAAAGAAACCTAATAGGCACCTCACAGAACTGGAACCACACTCAGCCTTCAGAACTCAAAAGGAGACATGCTTATGGCCTTGCAAGATATTGGGGATAGGGTCAGCCTCGCCCTCAGGCCCCAGCCCCTTGTTCTGCTTACAGTCCCATTCTGTTCAGGCCCCATGTGCCCTAGCAACAGCATGCCCCTGTGTCCCTGGGCTGCAAAGGTCTGGAGTAGAGCCACCCTCAATCACCTGGGGGACTGGGGGAGCAAGGAAGTCTGAACACTCCTTGGGTGTGTCTACACTTGCATTCCTCTTTCAAAAGAGGCATGCAAATGAGGTAGCATTTGCATATTCAGCAGCCATTTGCATACTCTAATTTAGAAAAAGCTTTTTTTCAAAAGAAGACATGAGAAAAATTATTTAAAATAATAAATATCTGGCATGTATCTATCATACATAAACCCTTCGAGCCTGCGAAAGTGACCCAGGTAGGACTAGCTTCTTCAGACATCTATATCCAGTGCTTGTCTCAGTCTAACTGGCTGTCCAACACCTTCTTCCCTCCCCAAAGAGAGTTATTTTATATTTAGCCCAAATTCTCTTTTCTTCAGTCCCATGGCTTTTTGGCTTTGCTAGTCAAAAACCGGTTGTGTCCAAGTAGGAGGTCAAGCCAGACTCCTTGGGGTCAGTGGCTCTCCCATTACCCTGTTATAACCCTCAGCCATTTGCCAAAGGGAGTTTCTTATCCTAAGATATTGCTTTGCTTTTTGATCTGTTTCCCAAAAGTCTTTTTGACTTAACCTAATAGTCATACAGTACACATTCCTGGCTAGCACATGCAATGAATAATTTATTATAGATGAGCTCTCTCTCTGTCTCTCAGTTTTCAGTTCCACCCAGTGTAATTCCTTCACCTATACCAAACTGGAGCATGATGCTTTGAAGTTTCAGATTTGGTAGCATTTGTCATTCCTTCTATGCTCCATGTTGGCTTTTATGGTCACATCTACACATTGCAGGCTACGTAGTCCCACTGATTAATTTGATCAGGGGGAGATTTTCAAGGTTCCTTGGGGAGTCCAACAGCTGACAGACTCTCCAAGGTATTTAGGTGCCTGTCTGCCTCTTTAGTTGACCATTTAAGTGCTACTGACACTTCTAAAACTTACACTCAGCTTTCACCTAATCCCTAGGCACTGAAGTCCCCTAAATGCTTAAGTATCCACAAATGGACATTTGCAGAGCTGTGTGAGCCCTGATGCTGCATCACAGGTGATTAGCGGCATGGATCTGTCAAGACATAGGCCCAGAACCCCCGAAGCAGGATGCTCAAAGTAGATGTTCCTCCACATATCTTGCCAGTGGGGCTTGACCTCGTAGAAAATGCTCAGAGCATTCTTAAGAAGTGTCGGACATCGTGAGAGGAAGGCCAGATGCAGGCCATTGGTAGGTCTATAATAAGGCCAGGACTTGAATCCTGATTCCTGCAAGTTCCAGTTCAGTGCCTTAACCAAAGGCCACAGATGTTCCTTTGATTGCTGTCATGATCTGCAGAGGATTTTTTGTTAGCAAGATGGATGGTTAGTCAATATTAAAAGTTCAAATTCAAATGGACTGTGGAATTTTAGCAGCAGTTAGCCCTGTATGAGTGTTGCCAAGCCACTTAGGGCAACTTTAACAATATGTTTTTTTAAATTGCATTAAAAAGGTATTTAAAAGATCAGCCCCTACATATGACTCTCTAAAGCGTAGCAGTGATTTTCCTGGATTCTGAGAAAATCATAATGATGTGTACAACCTGTGTCTTTATTTCTTTCTTTGGACTAATGAGCAGTTAACTGAATTTGACCACTGATCAGATCAGTTATGCTAACAAATATTAGGGGAAAAGTATTATGGTGTTATCAAGCATTTGGCTAATGGAGTCTCTTGGTGCTGGAATATTTTTTACAGTCCTTATGTTATCCTATTTACAATGTAAATAGAATTGTCAGATGGAAGCAATAGCAAATTTAGCTCTGTCTATTCAAGTTTCATACAATTCCATTCAGGCTTGCTGAGCTTTGCATAAAGCTTAGACTTTTCCCATTCAGCCAGGCTACCTCACTCAGATGATTATGTAGCTACCAAAGAGGTAGCCATGTTGGTCTGTATCTTCAAAAACAACAAGAAGTCCTGTGGCACCTTATAGACTAACAAATATCAAACACGATATCTGTTTTTCTATAAGGTGCCACAGGACTTCTTGTTTTTGTAGCTACCAGAGCCCCTCAGCTATGGCCTGTCAGGGTAATCAGCCCTCTTCTCAATCTACCGTACCACTTTCAGGGCAAGCATGAAGTGAACACCGCCTCACAATACCATGTACAAACATGATTACAGCCATGCATTGGGCATAATCATGGAGATGTATTCCCTTACAGCTGCTATAAAAAGATAAAGTGCTTTCCCACATAGCATTTAGTGCAAAGAATATAAAATGTATCATATGATAGATCCCTGAGCAGATCTCCAGACTGTATTTGTAGAGGTCTGCTCACAGAGAGGAGGAAAAGTTAGCCAGCCTATGAAACTATTTTTGATACATTTTGCATTGGCAAACAAGAAGAAGATTAAATACTCTCTCATGGGCCTGACACAAAGGACAAAGAAGAGAATGGATTTCTGTAGTCTTTGGATCGGGCCCTGTATTGTCCCTCTGCACTCTCCTCCCCACTGGGAATTATTCTGTGTTGTTGAAGTCACAATCAAACATGCCCCTGTGGAGCCATGGAGATAATTATTTTCTGAATGCATTAAGTCCTGATCAGCTCCACGATACTTTAAAACAAAACAAAACAACAACAAAAAAGTAGGCATGTATTGTGGCTTGTTTTTCTTCTTGTCCAGATTTTGAATGTGATGAGCATCCATGTCAAAGCATCATGCTGTGGAGAGGTTTGTTGACATTAGAAAAATCTTCCTATGAAACTCTGCGTCTTCAGAACTGCAGCAATAGTTTGTAGTGGTCGCAAGATTGTTATAGCAAAGTTTGCATCAGAGATTACTCACTCTCCTATTTTTTTATTGTACTAGAAAACATGACAGCTCAAACTGATAGGAGATAAACAGGTATATAATCATGGTCAATTTATGAGAAAAGGTAAACAATATTCATCAGAATTTTGAATTTCACTGAATTAGTTTAATGAATTTAGTCTAAAACAGAATGTTGATGTGTCTACACTTTTACAGTTTGTCTCAATGGCACATGCAGGTTCATATGGCTGGATAGTTCTCAACTCTGGCGCTCACTTTGAATTTTGGGCAGCAGGATTGAATGTGTCAGTAACAACAGAGAAGAGCTGAGATTAGTGCTGAACACAGACATTCTAAGCTTCTGTGATCATCTTACTTTGACATATGTGATTAACATTTCTGCTTCCTATAAAAGTTTTAGTTTCTGTTTCAATCATGCCTTATTTCATGACAGTTCATAATATTATATATTCTATAACTGAGATATCGCTGCCATAGTCTTCTCCTGTAGCTTCCAGAACTGCCTCAAGTATAAATGCTATAGTAGGATGTTTTGAGGGTAGTTATATCAGGTTGCTTCCATTCCTCCACAAATTACTGTTCTTTTACATATTACCAACCAAATCAGCATAATGGAACTATTTTACACTCTCTCTGTGTCTCTCTGTCTGTCTGTTGGTCTGTCTCTTCAGAAGGGAAAACACTTGGGCCAAATTCTGACAGACTCTGTGTAGGTAATTTCCATGCTACTACCAGTCTTGTTCATAAATTTAAGCACTTGTGCAGCTGGACATATATAACATCTTATTAATCATTAGTATGTAACTATAGATAAATGTTCTTTTGTTATTTACTGGACAACATGTTCAGGCATAACTCAATTTAATTCCGTGGAGTTTCATTCACGCACATCAAGGATAATTTTGGCCCTAGGAATACCAATAATAAATTATCTTTTTATTAGAACCCTGTAACCAATCCATCAAAAACATCAGCGTTGTGCTACTATTTGAATTATGACTTGGTGTCACATTTATGGAGTGTTTAATCATTGCTTCTTCTGTTTAATGTTTGTCAGACAATAATATCTGACTGCAGTTATAAGCATTTCCAGAAATGAGTTTATGCTGAAACTAACTAGTTCATTTATTTTCAGCATGGTACATTTTATGTATAGCAGATTGTGTTAGGCATATGCTTAAAGTTAGTTATTTGCATAAAGATCAGGGTTTAAATCTTTATTTACAATAGATTATGTTTATATTGACCATCCAGACAAACAAACACTGGGAGCTTTATTAATTCACTGGAACTTGACAACGTAAATGGTTTAAAATCTGTATTTAGCATTGTACTTTATATGAAGAGAGGTGACTAGTGGTATCCCCTAGAGGCTCATAATGGGACCAATGTTATTCAACATATTCATAAATGATTTGGAGAAAAGGGTAAACAGTAAGGTGACAAAATTTGCAGATGACACAAAATTGCTCAACATAGTCTACAGCAGACTTCAAAGAGCTTCAGAAGGCTGTCACAAAACCGGCTGCCTTGGCAACAAGGTTGCAGATGAAATTCAGTGTTGAGAAATGTAAAGTTACTCATATTGGAAAACATAATTGCAAGTATACATATAAAAGGATACAGTCTTATAATGGAAAGTGTTATGCAATCTACACTGTAACAGTTTCATTATAAAACAGATTCCATTACTGATTTTATCTCACCGCATTCCTTTGTGCTTTTAGCTGGCTTTTAGTTTATTATGCACACATATGGTCCCATATTAGTTACAATATAAAAATATTTGAAAAGCATTTTGTAGGTTTATTGTATACACCTTCTTATAATACACTGCAAGGGTTGTCCCCAGGTCATTCTCTTGTGGGGAGGGATGACTGTGCAGAAATCCTGCCTCAGACTCCCTCATTCCTTCTGGGAATAGCCCACATATAACCAATCTTTAACACTAATATTCCCCTTCTGTTGAAACTAATTTCATTAGACTAACCAGCTATAAAGATTGCCTTTTTAGATTTAGGGTTTCCTGGGCCTCCGTCCTGGACTCCTGTGCTCTAACTCTCTGTATGGACCCTGCTGCAGCATGCTTTGAGATATCCTCTAGTTCAAAGGACCTCCAACCTTGCCTGAGCTTAGATCTTTTCCCACTCCCACTTATCCCCCCAGGAGCAGAGAGGAGTTTTGGGGCATGTGGTACATGTGTATTGAGAGTGGTGCCAGTCTCATACCCACAAGGCAGAGAAGTGCAGAAAGCAGCCAGTTATGGGGGGTAGAGGTCCCTGCATCATGTGCTGGTATGGGACTTGTGTGAGGGTAGAAGTTTCATGGCTGTAGACTGTAGATCAGGGCCAGAAATCACTTTACATGCAATTCAAGAGTTAGCAATGGTGTATCAGGCACATTGACCACCTATAGTCAAAGAAGATCTGCTCAGTGCAAAAAAATTGGGGGACCCACTCCCCACCAGATCAACCAGTGGAATGTATTTTTTAAGAGAGAGAGGGAAGAATATTTTACTGTGGGGATGTCACATATATTGGTCATCACTGAGTGTACAACTAAGGACAGGTCTACACTAGCCCTTAAAGTCGATTATAGATACCCAATTGAAGCCGCAGCAACTGAGTAGCTGGAATTGACTTATCTACAATTAACTCACCTGACTGTCCTCACTGAGGGAGGTCAATGACAGAAACTTTCCCATTGACCTCCCTCACTCCTCACGAGATTGAGGAGTACAGGAGTTGACTGTTGACCACGGATGGTTTGATTTCACGCTTCTCCATCAGGCGCACAAAATCAAACCCTGGATCATCAGCCCTGACCAGGTCAATCTTCTGGGTAGTGAAGACATACCATTAGCTTGTAAGCTCTTCAGTGTGGCGTCTCTTTGTTATGTGTTTGTATTACACCTACCAGTATAAGTCCCAGACCCATGAGAAGGGCACCTGGGCATGACCACAGTAGAATGGTGAACAATAACAGCAGATTAAAGTAAGAACGAGTTAACAGCAACAATGTTAGGATTTTGACATCACAACAATAATATATTCTTAGCTGGAGTGATCCCACACTTTATATGGTCATCAGTATTCCTCATTTACATGAAGTGGTGTCTGAGGGGAATAACTGTGAATTTAAAACATACAATTCACAAACAGGAAAATATGCAAACTTGCCTAATTTGCTTCTGCTTGTAATTGCTCCTTTCCGTTCATTAGGTTCCTAAAGGAAAGAGCCACTGGGGAGGACAATGGTAACAAATTAGAAATGTGGACATTATTGATCAATTCTATAAGATCCACCACAGTAAATTAGAGCAAAGGAAACTTTGTGCATTGCTTGGTAAAATGTTGTGGCAAACAGGAGCCATGGAGATGCAGGACCAGCATAGGAGAACAGTGATATATACAGAATAGCTCTTTGAAGCTGTAAGGGTGGGGCTGAGTAGGGCACTGTGCTGATACAAAATTTGTACCCAAATCTGCATCTACAGAGATGATCTGCAGATATCTGCATTCACATCTGCTGATGCAGATATCCATGGACATATATAGCAGATATCTGCAAATCTGCAAGATTCTAGCTACAAAATTTGTATCTGCATCTACATCCATATCCACAAAAATGAGCTGTGATAGCCACATCCATTGCCAGAGATGCAGATAACTATTGATTTGTGGAGCTCTAAGGATGAGTCCCTTTGTAAAAAAAAAAAAATGGTGGCTCTCAGGCTGCTGTTACACTATCACTCTCCCGTTGGAAGTGGCATGGTAATGAGGCAATTCAAACTCGGCTAATGAGGTGCTAACATGCATATTCAGTGACTCATTAGCATAATGGTGGCCACATGAATTTTGAAGTTCAGACTTTGAATTGAAGATTGACAGTGAAGATGGGGGCAGCCTCGAAATAAGCACCCCACTTTGACATTCCCTTACTCCCACAGAACTAGATCAGAGTAAGGGAATGTCCTAGTGGAGTGCTTATTTGAAACTGCCCCCATCTTCACGGTCAATCTGCAATTCCAAATCTGCACTTTGAAATTTGTGTGGCTGCCATTATACTAATATGGTGATGAATATGCACATTAGTGCCTCATTAGCCTGCTTCAAATTGCCTCATTACCATGGCACCTTTGATGGGAGAGTCATAGTGTAGCAGCAGCCTGAGTCTGGAAGGCCTTGTTCCTGAAAATCTTCCAGGCTCCCAAACCTCCTCCCACTTGAAGAATGTGCAAAGGGAATTTTGGGGCACCTTCTGTCTCCCACAGGTCTGATTCACATTTACACCAGGGCAAAATGAGAGTTAAATACCACCATTCTGATCCGGTAGTAATTTACATCCACTGCACAATTGTCACACCGTCATGTAAAAGACTACACAAGGTACAGGGGTGTGGAGAATCGGCACTATATTTCTTGTCCAAAGACTTTAATGTAATTTGATAGATGAAAGAAATTATTTAACACCGAATGCAAAGAGAACTGCTGTTACTTAATTACACTGGAATAGCTGTATGGAAATAAAAGTGCAGTGTTACTTTTGCTTGTATGACATACAATACAGAGTAGAAAGGGATTCCACCATTTATCATATATTTATTAAAATATAAATTGTTTGATAATAGTAATTTCTGAGCATAACTAGTTTGCTTATGTTCATTTATACATTCAAAACATTGATTGCCTTCATGTTATATTTGTACTGGAATGCTATGGTTAACCAGTTTGAGTTCCTTCAGCGAATAGGAGAAAATGCTTTAGGCTGAAAAAGCTGGTGAAAAACCTAGTCCCTCGCCCTAAGTAAAAAATTATGTACCAAAACTAAATATGATTGCATGGCATTATTTTTTGAGGATTGTCTGCTTTTCCACATTCTAATTCACCAAGAAATTACATGAAAAAATGACTCAGTTACTAGCATTTGTCTGGAATTGGACAAATGAATGGACTGTCAGTGTAAAGGTAGATATGCAAAAAGACTTTTTTATATACAGCACTGTAAGGAAACTTCCTTTGTGGATTGAGGATAGGATCAAGAACACTGCCTTGAAGCTGTCTCTTTATGAGTAAGGATTTAGATTGAAGAGTATGTTCACATTTGCTACCTGGTCTGATAAAATGATTTATCGAGCCATAATATAAAGTGATAAAAGCAGCAGCCTAAAGATGCCCACACTGCCCTGAATTATGGGTTCAGATCCTGACAGGAATGGCTTAGCCCTTGATCCTTCTGAGGTGGCAGACTAAAGTAGCAGGCAAATTAATATGTTTTAGTCTTTTCTGAAGCTTTAAAAAGATGCAATTCTGTCTTTATTATGTGACTTGCAGTAGTAGCAGTAGTAGGCATCCTTCAGTCTGCATAGACTACATCTCCTAAGCCCTTTCCTAAGATTAAGGGTTTACCTAAATTTCCTTGCACCTCTTTTTAAATTTTCACTGATAAAGCATATTTTCTACCATATTTTCTGCCTGTATAACACAACATCGTTGAAATACATAACAGCTGGAGAGGAACACTGGAAACAACTGGGCTGGGTTTACACGAAGCCACTCTCCCGGAAGCTCCATGCTAATGAGCAGCCTTGCAATTGCAAATGGCTGCTCATTAGCATGGTCCTGCAGCTCATTTGCATAGCCATGTGAAATCTTCCTTTTGGCAGAGGAGGGTGCCAGCAGTAGACACCTTGTGGATGTGCCCCTGCCAGCAAAAACCCCCTCTGTCACTGGGCACTTATGTCCACTTGGTCTCTTTATTGCTGGCACCTGCCTCTGCCGAGAGTGAGCTCTCACCCAGCTATGCTAATGAGCCAGAGGACCATGCTAATGAGCAGTCATTTGCAATTGCCAGGCTGCTCATTAGCATGCAGCTGCAGGGAGACCCACTCCATGCATGCCCAGCCAGGGAGCATAACGTAAGTTTACAGAAAGAAGAAAAACTACCCCAAGCCCTTATTTTTAAAATAAAAGGACTTATTAATATTAATTTACATTTTTCTGACAATTTAAAGGAGCTATAACAGAAATGAGAATCAATGAGGGCCAAAAAGTTTAGCATTTTCATTATATTGTACCGCAAAAAGATTATAAAAAGATCTGTAAAACTTAAAAAGAAACAAACTAAACAAAGGTATGCACTGCAAAAGTGAACATTCATTTGTAAATGTGATTCTATTTATTTTGTACCCATTACCAACTACTCTAAGGGTGGGTCTACACTAGGAACTAACTTCAAAGTTAGGCACTACTTTGGAGTAGACAGCAGAGAGTCTACACAGATTTTTTTTCCCCAGCTTTGAAGTCCTTACTCCATTCCTGGGAATGGAGTAGTGCCCTACTTCAAAGTTTAACTATGAAATAGGGTGCATGTAGATGCTGAATTTTGAAATTACTTACTTCAAAGTCATTTTTGTAGTGTAGACACAGCCTAAGTAACTGATAAACTTCTTAAGCATTTTTGCCATCAGGGTTACATTCGTGTAGATCTAAGGTGCCATATTCCCTATCCCAAATACGGGATGGGGTGAGGGCAGCTGCCATGGTCTGCCATCCCGGGGGGATCTCCTGGCTGCCCCACACCAAGGGGCACTGGGAACAGGGTGACAGCTGCATCTGTGTGCTCCCAGCTTCCCCATGCCACGTGGCAGCCATGCTGGTGTGCTCATGGCTTCCCTGCACCTTGGGGAGACAGGAGCTAGGCGGCAGCCATGCCAGCACTACTCTTGGCTTCCCTGAGGTGTGGGGAGCTGGGAAGGAGGAGGCAGCCACCCCCTGTGCCCCAACATACCCCTCACTCTGTAGGCCCCCCTGCTGGCTCCATCTGGTGTAGCCAGAAAGCACATGAGTATGTGCTCTTCATGTGCTCTCTGGCCAGCAGCTGAGCCTGTGCACCAGCAGGGGGCCGAATACACGGCTATTAGCCCCTTTGTAAAAATAAGGTGGGATGCCTTCCTGGCACCCAAAATATGGGGCTGTCCTGCCAAACATGGGCTGGATGGTCACCCTCTATAGAGAGTTCAGATGGCTTTTTTTTTCTAAAACTAAAATAAATTATCAAAACAAAAAGCAGTCAAGTAGCACTTTAAGACTAGCAAAATAGGTTATTAGGTGAGCTTCCATGGGACAGACCCACTCTCTCTGTTACCAAAATAAATTACTTAACTGTAGTAGAAAAAGATATCCCTGTGAAATATATATACTGTCAGGGTAGGTCTATACTGAAAAGTTATTTAGAAATAACAGCTGTTATTTCAAAAAACTCTCCTAGTGTCTACACAGCGCAACCACTATTTCAAGATAATTTCGAAATAGTGGATGGCTTATTTCGAAACACGTAAACCTCATTCTAGCTATGTCTACACTAGAGCACTACTTTGAAAGAGCGTCTTTTGAAAGAGAGTGATCAAAAGACACTCTTGCCACACATATGCTACGTCTACACTGGGACGCTACGTCAAATAGCTTATTTTGATGTAGCGAAATCAAAATAAGCTATTTCGATGCATAACATCCACACATCCTCCGGGGCTGGCGCCATCGACGTTCAATGTTGACATAGGAAAGTGCTACGTTGAAGTGGGCTTTGCAAGGGAGCATCTACACACAAAAGCAGACCCTATCAGAATAGCCTTTCCAGGGCAACAGCAAGCTGCTACCTTAAAGGGCCCCTCCCAGATACACTCGGTCTGCACAGCACAGGTCTTCAGAGCCAACAACTGGTTGCAGGCCCTGTGCATGCAGCATGCACCTCCAGCAACAGCAGCAGCAGCAGCAGCAGCAGCAGCAGCCAGAAGCCCACACGGCCATCTCTGAGGCAGTGGCCGCCTTGCTTGGTGCCACGGAGGAGGCTGCCCAGCACCTCCTGGAAGATGAGCTGTCCTCCTTGGGGGATGAAGGAGCCACCCTAGACCATCATGTGGCCCTCCCAGCGCACCCCCCCCACTGGGCACGCCGCCAGCTATGGAGGTACCCCACCAGCACGGAGTGGTGAGAGCGCCTGGTCCTCGAGCAGTGGCGCTGGAATTTCTGGATGAACTGGCAGACTTTCCTCGAGCTCTGCCAGTGGCTCACCCCTGTCCTGTGGCACCAGGACACCCTTATGCGGTGTGCCCTCACTGGCGAGAAATGGGTTGGCATTGCTGTCTGGAAGCCATAGGATCCACAGGACAGCAGTTTGGTGTGGGCAAGGCCACTGTCAGGGCTGTGGTCATGGAGGTAAGGGGACCCGGGGGGGGGTACTGGGGGCAGCTCAGGGGAGGGCCAGGCACACCCTGCACACTCCCACGGGTGCTCATGTCCTCCCCCTGCAGGTGGTCCATATGCTGAATGCTGTGCTGCTCCACAGGCTCATGCAGCTTGGGGACCTGGATGTGGCCATCACAGGGTTTGCCAGCATGGCATTCCTCAACTGCTTCGGGGCACTGGACAGGACCCACATCCCCATCCGTGCCCCGGAGCACAGCTTCCCGGAGGACGCTTCCTGAACAGGAAGGGCCACCACTTGGTGGTCCTCCAGGCCATGGTGGACAGCCATGGCTGCTTCCAGGACATATATGTTGTCTGGCCTGGCAGCACCCACAATGCCTGGGTTTTTAGGAAGTTTGGCCTGTGCCACCGGCTGGAGGTGGGAACCTACATCCTCTAGAGGGAGATCCCTCTGGGGGACACCACCGAGCCCCTCTGCTTCGTGGCGGATTCAGCCTACCCCCTCCAGCCATGGCTCATGCGCCTCTACACGGGCCACCTCAGCACCAGCCAGGAGAGGTTCAACTCCTGCCTGATCCATGCGTGCCAGGTGGTCGAGTGGACTTTTGGCTGCCTCAAAGGCTGCTGGAGGTGCCTCCACACCTGCCTGGATATGGGGCTCCCCTACATCCCCCAGGTTGTAGGTGTGTGCTGTGTACCCCACAACCTGGTGGAGAGCAAGGGGGAGGCCTTCGTGCACGGCTGGGCTGTGGAGGTTGGCACAGCCTACCCCCAGCTAGCTGCCACCCTGAGCCGCCAAGCTGACCACAAGGGGATATGGGTCCAGGAGGCCCTGCAGGCCCATTTTGACCAGGCTGCGGGGTGAGCACTGCTGGGGCCAGCCTGGTGGGCCAAACACCACCACCCCCACCACCCACAACACTGCCCCCATGCCCACACTACCGTGCCCTGACAGCACACGACACATTTGTTTGTTTTAAATAAATCAAACATTATTGAAACCCAACAAAAACGATGACACTATTAAACATGAAGGGGGGAACAATGTACATGGCGGGGGACAGCTACTAAAGCGGGGTGGGACAAGGCAGCTATTTACAATAATGGGGGGGACTGTGTGCAAAGGGAGGGCCTGGATGGCCCAGTCCTTGGCCTCGTCGAGGGTGGGTGGGGGCCGGGGGGACTGGCAGGTATGGCTGGGCCAGCTCCTGAACCTCCACAGTCCTCCTCCTTGGCAGGGTCCAGGGCAGGTGGAGGGCGGCTAGGAGGGATGGCAGCTGGAGCAGCGGGGGGGGGGGGCAGCGGCACCCGCTCAGCGATCTGCTCAAAGGTCCTCATGAAGGACCCCCAGGCCTCCTGGTGCCAAGCCAGTGCTCGCTCCTGCAAATGGAGCCGGCACTTCTGCACTTGCAGGCAGTGCTCTGACACCTCCACCTGGTGCTGGAGGGTGGCGAGGAGCTGGGGGGTCAGCGGATGCCTGTGGCTGGTTCTGGTGGTGGCGGGCTCATTGTGGGGCTGGTCCCTGCTCTGTTCCCTGGCTGCCACAGTGTGATGTCCTGGGTGGGCTGTCTGGCACAACGGAAGCGGTGCCCATGCTATTGTGGCCCTCGGATGGCGCAGCTTCAGAATAGAGCGGGAAAGAGAGAAGACAGCCATTAGTCTGGGCCCTGACCTGTGGCCCACGTCCCCCACACTCTGCTGTTGGGTCCCCATCCTCTGTCCCCCAGGAATGATGATGGCTGTGGTGTCCCTCTTAGTGGGTGACCCCCTTCAGGGTTTCTGCTCCCCGCTACCCCTAGGATGGGGTGTGGTGCTGTCCTGGGGGGCAGGTGCTGGTGGGCTCTGGGGGCTGTGCCGCTGCTGTCATGGGCCCGTTGTCTGGCTGGGCCATGGTGGGCCAGGGTCAGCTGAGTGTATGGGAGGGCCCTGGTTGTGTCTCTTGCCCCCGCCTCTTAACCCAGCGGTGTGCGCCTGTGGCACACATACCTGATGATTTCCTCCCTGGGTCGGGGGACACCCAGTGGGCAGACACCCTGCTGGAGCTGCATGAGGGGAAGTCAATGAGAAGTCCCCCGCATTGCTGGAGCCCTCCTCTTCCTCCTCCGCTGTCCTGGGGTGGGCTCCTTTGGGAGCCCCTGGGGTGCAAGGCTGGCCTCCAGGCTGGACTCTGGCTCCTGGACCTGCTGGGGCTCGTCAGCTGAGGTGTCAAGGGTGGCCGGGGAAGGAGGTGTACAGGAGGCCCAGGATCTCTCTGAACTCCCTGTAAAAGGGGCAAGCGACAGACCGGATGGCCATGTCCCGGGCCCCAGCATAACCCTGCCGCAGCTCCTTGACCTTACTCCTGACATGGTCAGGAGTGTGAACAGGGTGACCCTGGGCAGCCAGGCCCTCAGCCAGCTGGGTGAACATGTCTGCATTCTGCCGCTTGCTCCCCATTACCTGGAGCACCTCCTCCTCACTGCAAAGCGCCAGCAGGTCCCTGATCTCAGCATCTGACCAGGAGGGGCCCTGCTGCCTCTTCCCCCATGGCTGGACGGCTGGGGGCTCTCGGTCCCCTTGCGGGGTATGCCCTGTGGGCAGACAGGGGGCTGGCTGGCTGCCATGCATGCTGGGTGGGTGATCGGGGCGTCTGGAGGGCATGCAGGCTATGCACGTATCTGTGTTGCTGCCTGCACACTCTCAGCTTCCTGCCACAGGAAATCCGGGGGCGTGGAGCTTTAAAGGCTGCTGCACATGGAGACAATAGAGCCCAGGGGCTGGACAGAGTGTCTCCCAACCCCTCAGCTGATGGCTGCCATGGAGGACCCCGCTATTTTGACATAGCGGGACACTGGTCATCTACACATGCCCTACTTCGACATTGGATGTCGAAGTAGGCCACTATTCCCATCTTCTGATGGGGATAGCTATTTCAATGTCTCACCGCCTAATGTCGATTTCAACTTTGAAATAGCTGGTCAGTGTAGACACGGCTATAATGTCTACACACAGGCTGGGGCTGGCATCATCGATGAGCAACATCAAAAGAGCCATGCGGCATGTCGAAACGGGCCACCCCAGACGTGGAAAGAAAGCATCTACACTTCCCAGAAGCCTCTTTTGAAAGAAAGGCCCAGGAAAGGCTGTGAACGGGGTCTCAGGGCAGCCAAACCCTTCTGGGGCTGTAGCAAGCCACTCCTTCAAAGGGCCCCTCCCCAACACCCTCAGCCTGCACAGCATGAGGCCTGTTGAGTTGCCACAAACCCCACAAACACAGGGCCTGCAGGAAAGACCATGGAGCATCAGCTCGCTGCAGCACTGGTGGCCACCCAGCAGCTTCTGCTAGGGGTGCCCCCCGCAGGGGCAGAAGGGGTAGCCCCAGACAATTGGGCCTTCCTGGCCCTCCCTCTCACGCTGTGTGCTCCTCCGGCTCTGGAGCCACCCCACCAGCTCCGAGTGGTGGGAGCAACTGGTCATGGGGGAGTGGGTTGATGACTGCTGGCTCTGGAATTTCTGGATGCAGCAGCAGACCTTCCTGGAGATCTGCCAGTGGCTGACCCCCACTCTGAGACACCAGAACACTTGGATGTGACACACCCTCCCTGTTGAGAAGAAGGTCGTGATAGCTGTCTGGAACATGGCCACTCTAGACAGGTACCACCCCATGGGACACCAATTCAGTGTGGGCAAAGCCATAGTTGGGGCCGTGATGATGGAGGTAAGGAGGCATGGGCACACACCCGTGGGGAGTGGAGCCCTGGGGTGAGGAGCCTGGGGCAGTGGGGCCAGGGTGGCGGCCTGGGGCAGTGAGGCTGGGTTGGTGCCAGGGGGGGCAGGCACACCTCTCACACCTTCACGGATGCCTATGTACACCCTCCCCCCCCGCAGGTGGTCTGCTCACTAAATGCCATGTTCCTCCAGAGGATCATCCACATTGGGGACCTGGACATGGCCATCATGGGCACACTGGGATTCTGAAACTGCTTCTGAGCCCTCAACAGGACCCGCATACCTGTCAGCGCAACGGAGCACAGCAGAGGACAATTCATAAACCGAAAGGGCTATCATTCCATGGTCCTGCAGGACATGGTGGACATCCAGGGCTGGTTCCAGGACATATATGTAGGCTGGCCCAGCTGCACTCACAGTACGTGGGTCTTCCACAACTTGAGCCTGTGCTGCTGGCTGACTTACATCCCTTAGAGGAAGATCGCCCTGTGTCCCTCTGCCTGGAGGCTGTTGCAGCATACCTGCTCCACCCCTGGCTCATGCGGCTGTATACGGACCACCTCATTCCTAGCCAGGAGCACTTCAACAACCAGCTCAACCATGCCTGCCACGTGGTTGAGCGCATCTTTAACCACTTGAAGGGGAGGTGGTGCTGCCTCCTTGCCTGCCTGGATGTGGGCTTTCTCAGTGTCCCTCAAATGGTGGGTGCCTGCTGCACTCTACAAAATACTGTTGAGAGTAAGGGGGAGACCTTTACGCAAGGGTGGGCAGTTGAGGCTGGCATGGACTACCCCCAGCCAGCCGCTGCCAGTAGCTGCCAGGCCCACCAGGATGGGATCCACATCTGGGAGGCCCTGCAACAGTACTTCGACCAGAGGCCCCAGTGAGCACCGCTCTGGCCACCCCAAGCAGGCCTCCTGCACAATCCCCCAACTTCCTGCACACTCCCACCCCACCAAGCACATGGCACACAGTGGTTTGGGAAAAATAAAATTGTGTATTAAAAACTCCAAAAACTATGGCTAATACTGATTTCTCTCTACAGAACAGTGGGGACAACTATTTACAGGGGTGGGGCTAACCACATACAGAAGGAGGGGGACCTAGGTGGCCGGGGCGGTGGGGCCATGGTGGGAGGGGCAGCATGCAGGGCAGTGGCAGGAGGAGGCAGGAGGGGGCAGCCAGGACAGGAGCTCCCAGTAGAAGCCCACCATGTCTTTAAACGTGGTCATAAAGTCTCCCTAGGCTGCCCAGCACCAGGTGGCCTCTGCCAGCTCCACCTGGTGCCAGATGGAGGCAGCGATATGGGGTTCCTCGGCCAGCCACCTCTGCCCTCATTGAGATTGGGCCCACTATTTCAAAATGAGCCGTAGTGGCTATGTCTACACTAGTCCCCCCTCTTTCGAAAGGCGGGTGCTAATAAGACACTTTGAGATATGCTAATGAGGTGCTGCAATGAATATGCAGTGCCTCATTAGCATAACATAGCACTTCAAAAGTATTGCTTTCGATTGCGCGCAGCTCTTCTACACGGGGTCCTTTTGAAAAGGACCCCTCACACTTCAAAATCCCCTTATTCCTATTTGGTTGTAGGACTACGGGGATTTCGACGCGTGCAGGGCCCTTTCAAAAAATACCCCAGGCAGACGAGCTGCGCATGATTGAAAGCAGTACTTCCAAAGTGCCATGGCTGCTATTATGCTAATAAGGTGCTGCATATTCATTGCATAGCATCCCCCTTTTGAAAGTGTAGAAGTGGCTAGTGTGTCCAATATCTCTATTTCAAAATAGGCTCTATGCCTGTAGACACTCTATTTTGAAATAGCTAAACACTATTTCAAAATGCATTTTTGTGTGTAGCTGTGTGATTTTGAAATAAGCTATTTAGGAATAGCTTATTTTGAAATAAGGCTGCTGTGTGGATGTATCTTAAGTGACCAACTGACCAAACCTGATTTATCTGAATATTCTAACTGCTATCAAATCCTGTTTTAATACATTTGAATAAGTGTTTTGTCTTCACTCCAAATTATTTTCTCCAACTGGCAATTATGTTTCTGAGGACAGACTTCTTGCTTGTTGAATGGAATTGATGATAGTAAATGAAGTGATTTCTTCTCATGTGCCACATGCAATTTTCATTATTCAGTGAAAGCTGAAAGTTCAGAAATATTCTTAAGGTTTCTTAAAATTTATACAACCCTTTGTGAAAGAGGGAATTAAAAAAACTCTGCTGTTCAGTTCTGTCTTCATTTCAGGTGTGACTTCTATGAAGGTGACTCATTAACCTGACTAGAGCACACGCTTCTTTTTTACCTTGCTCCTGAGGGTGAATCCTAATTCCCTGCACATTTTTTCCCTTCTAGAGTACCAGTGAAGGAGTTGACATGGTTCATCCGTGTAGGAATTACTAAATTAAGTAAAAAATGGATACCATTGGATTAGATTTTTGAAGATACGAATGAGTGACGGGAAGAAAAGGATGAGGTTGTAGTCTATGTTAGTGATGATAAAGTGCAGGTGAACGATGGGATGGTTTGAGGGTTTTGTTATTGTTTGAAGAATTGCTGAGTCAGTTTTGATTGAAGTTTTAAGGACAGTCAAGTGTTTCTATAGCAAATCTTTACAAAAGAGAGCTGCTGAAGTCTCTTAAGAGACACCAGTGATAGTCAACCCTAGTAAGCTAGGAACTGCAGTTACAACAGGAATTTATCCACAGGTCAGTAAGAACAGATGCTGTGGAAAATCAATTTTCTAAAATTAGTATATCTTTGAGCCACATAGGTATTTTGGACTAAATTTGAGCAAATAAAGTTATTGTAGTGAGTCAGTATGGCCTCCCGCAGACTCAGAGGCAGATAAGGCTATGCAGAGGCCCTGGTGGGCGGGGCCGGAGCCAGGAGACCAGAGGCCCGCCCCTCAGAGGGCGGGGCCAAGGGCTAGAAGAGCCAAAGGCGGGGCTCAGGACACATTCGAGCCTGGGCCTCCGGGCAGGGAGGACGTGCCTGCATGAGCTCCCTGGCGCCAAGGGCAGAGGGCCCGCTGCCGCCTGGTTAGGTCGGAGAAGCAAGCCCCAGTGGCTCCGAACGGCCCCGGATCCAGATGCCCCGGGGGACTACCCAGACTTCCCAGACCTGCCCGGACCTTCACACCGGCGGAGACCCCCTGCCTTGGGAGCAGCCCCCAAAGCGGTTCGCCCCAGAACCCCGGCGGATCCCTACAGCCCTCAGGACCCGGATCGCCTCAGGTCCCTGGTGCTACCACCGCCCGACTATCCCAATGATGTGGATATGAGCGACTGGCCGGAGCCCCCGAAGGCAGAAGACCTGGAGGAGACCGACCTAGAGGGAACCCCTGACCAGATGGACTGGGACCTTCCGCCCGCGGAGGCAGAGGTAAGAAGTGGCCCGGGGAACGACGCTCACGAACCCATGGCAGTGTGTTGCGGCCTGGATCCCCACTGCTGTGGTCGCGTGTGAGCGACCCCCAGGGCCCCGGGCCGGGTCGGGTCACAGTGGAGTGGGAGGGCCTGCGACCCCCTGCCCCCTCCTTGACAGGGCCAGCCTGCGCTGAGCCTGTCTGTAAACCCTTGTGTTGCTGCCCTGCCCCAAACTGAGGGCTGGGCCGGTGCTTAACCCTTGTGCTGCTGCCCTGCTCTGGACTGAGGGCCAGGCCCAGAACTGTATTATTACTTGGGACTGCTGTCCTGCCCTGGACTAAGGGCTGGGCCCAGAACTGTACTATTACCTGTGAACTGCTGCCCTGCCCTGGACTGAGGGCTGGGCCCAGAACTATACAACTCTTGTGAACTGCTGCCCCGCCCTAGATTGAGGGCTGGGGCCTGTATGGTGTTGTAGTGGTGAGCCGCTGACTGCCCAAACTGAGTATGGGCTGGTGCTCTAACCCCCTTTTTGCTGCCGCCCGCCCTAGGCCAAGGGGCTGGGCGTCACTGGACTTGTTGCAGTTATGTTAAATGAAACACCTAGTAAGGATGATTTGGAAAGCAGTGACCACTGTTCCACATAGTTCTCAATTTTAATCAATGCAAATTTTTGGGTGCATAAAGAGATTTAATTAAATCTCTTTAAAAGATTAAATCTGAAAATTAACTGAAATGAAATGAGCTGGCAATATTAAGTAGCAGGCATTTAAACTCTAAAGTGAGAGCAGTTAATTCAAAGGAATGGGTCCTGCTGCACAAAACTGAAGTGTCCTTCAAAACCAGTATGGACAAGCGATAAGTAGTTGAAGTTAATTAGTAGTAAAATCAAAGCTTTATTAGTCACTGCAATTAAAATATTGTAGTATTGTAACTTTTTATAAGAAGTAAAAAAGCAAATGTAAAGAGCAACTTCACAAAGCTAACAGGAAAAAGGAACAATGAGCTAACGGTATCTATGAAAACAATAAGAAATTCATTAACTTTATTGGATGGAAAAAAATGTGAGGCCATTAAATTAGCACGAAAGTAAGGAAATATTAGTTACTGAAAAAATGATCTGGCAGGAAACTAAAGTTGTGTCTACACGTAAGTGCCCTTTCGAAAGGGCAAAAATTGAAGTTCGGCTTTTGAAAAAGCAGCCATCAGAAAGAGAGCACCCGCCGCCATTTTTCAGATCGGCGTTCCGATCTGCTCTTTCGAAGTGCCATTGAGGTCTTTTGAAAGAGAGCGTCCACACAGTTCCAAACTCTCTCTCGAAAGAAGGGAGGCAGGAAACGCCCCGAACAGGGTCCCTGGGGCCGCAGCCAGCTGCCTTCTTTGAAGGGCCCCTCCCTCCGCTCTCCCCTCCGCATGAGCTGACTGCTGCCCAGCTTGGCAGAGCCCACTCGTGCCCACCATGGAGGCCCAGTGACAGCTCCTGCAGGAGGATGCCCTCATCATGGACGCCCTGCTGGCAGTGCTGTGCACCCTCACTGCAGCTGCACCCGAGCTCATCGGGTGGCTGCAAGGTCCCCATGGGGCCACAGGGTTCCCCCCACTGGGGCACCGCTGGGCCCCCCCCCACGGGTGCCCTGATGCCTCTGGACCTACCCCAGCAGCACCGACTGGTGGGAGCACATAGTGCTGGGGGAAGGGGGTGAGGAAAGGTGGCTGCGGAACTTCCGCATGTCGAGTCAGACCTTCGACGAGATCTGCCACTGGCTCGCCCCCACACTCCGGCACCACGACACCTGCATGCGTCCAGCCCTTACCCTGGAGAAACGGGTCGCGATTGCCATCCAGAACCTGGCCACCCCAGACTCCTATTGTTACATGGGACAGCAGTTTGGGGTGGGCAAGGCCACCGTCAGGGCTGTACTTATGGAGGTAAAATGGGAGTGGGTGGGCGGGGGGGACTGGTGAAAGGGGAACCCTCCCCTGCAAGGGGCCGGATGGGGCAGGGGTTGGACAGGAGGGGGAGCGGGCTGCACGTGCCAGGGGCCTGATGGGAGGGGGGCAGAATGGGCCTGAGGCAGTGGGCAACTGCCGCCACACTCGCATTAGAGCACGTGTCCCCCTTTCCCCTCTGCAGGTCATCAGGGCCATCAACATGATGCTGCTCCATAGGGTCATCCACCTGGGGGATGTGGACAACTCCATCTCCGGCTTCCAGGACCTGGGCTTCCCAAACTGCATCGGCACTTTGGATGGCGCGAACATCCCCATCCGCACCCCACCACACAGCACCGGCCAGTACGTGAACAGGAAGAGCTGCCATTTGGTGGTGCTGCAGGCCCTGGTGGATGCGAGGGGCCAGTTCACTGACCTCTACATGGGCTGGGCTGGCCGCATCCACAATGCCCAGGTCTTCCAGAACTCCGGCCTCTGCTGCTGCTTGGAGGCCGGCACCTTCATCCCTCAGAGGGAGATCCCCATGGCGGAGGATGTCACCATGCCACTCTGCATGGTGGCAGATGCGGCGCATCCCCTGCAGCCATGGCTCATGAGGACCTACACGGGACGCCTCTGCCCCACCTGGGAGGCATTCAATGACCGCCTCAACCATGTCCACAACATGGTGGAGTGGGCCTTCCGGCCTTCGGGCCTTCATGTCTAAAGGGACGGTGGAGGTGTCTCCTCACCTGGCTGGAGGTTGGGGTCCCCAACGTGCCCCAGACGGTGGGTGCCTGTTGCGTCCTCCACAACATTGTGGAGGGAAAGGGAGATGCCTATGTCCCTGGGCGGGGGGGCCTCTGGCTGGCGCTGTCTATGAGCAGCCAGCCACCACCCCCATCTGCCAGGCCCACCGGGATGGCCACTGCATTCGAGAGGCCCTCAGGCAGGCCTTTGCCCATTGTCAGCTCTGACCCGCATGCACGCCCACATCCACACACATCCGTCACCTACCATCCCTGCCATCCCCACCCCTACCCCCACCAGCACCGCACCCACACATCCACCACCCACCAGCCACCGAGGAGCACAGCACGGAGTGGTGAATAATAAAGAAATGTTTATATAACTTGGGTGTTTGGAATAATATGTATAGGGGGAACCTAACTTGAAGGCGGGGGGGGAGGTGCTTATTCCGGGGCAGGGGTGGTGGGCCACGAACCCCGTCAGCCCCTGGATCCCCTGCCCCACCAGGTGCGGGTTCCCTGCCGGGGGAGGGGTGCCAGTACCACCAGCAAATATTGCCAGCGGGTGGGCCTGGTGGAGGCAGAGAGGGCAGGCTCGGTGAGGGTGGAGGGCACAGGGCCTGCAGGGAGAGATGCCAGGGGGGCCAGGAGGTGGGCCATAGTGGCTGTGTGCCCCACACAGCGTAGCCAATGCCCTCAAGGGTGTCCAGCAGTCTATCCCAGGCTGCCCACCACCACTCCATGTCAGCCCAGGTGAGCTGGAGGTGCTCCTCGGCCACCTCGGCCTGGCGCTGGGTGGCTGGGTGTTCCTCAGTCCTCCGGGGGGCCCTCCGGCCACGGCCCCAATGGTGTGCTGCCTTGGGGTGGAGTCCGGACACCTCCGATGGCTGCGGGTGGGCTCTCCGGGATGTGGGATGGCACGGTGCTCTCCTGGCCCATGGATGGTGCGGCTGTGTGGAGAGGAGGAGAGCATGTCAGTAGTGTGCCTGGGACAGAGGGGACTTGGCTGTGGCCTGCCTGCTTGAGCCCATCCCATGAGGCCCCTGTCCCAGCCCCCCCCCCAAGGGACACTGACCTCTCCAGGGAGCACAGACCGCCCCCCCCCCACCCCGGGACCAGGCCTCCCAGCCTGGGTATGATTCCAGGGGATTCTCCCTCAGGTGGTCCTTCCTGGCCTGCGGTGTGCAGGCCCCGGGTGCCATCTGGCACCAGCCGGCCGCCACTCCTGTGCAGCTTACGGCACTGTCCACTGGGGGTGGGAGCTGGGCCTCATTGGTGTGGCACCACGGGGTGCTGCATCCCATGTGGGGGCTGGCCTGCGTGCAGCCCAGGACCACCGATTCCGTGTGAGAGCACCTAGTCGTTGTGTCGCCCCCACCCTGTGGAGTAGGTGTGCGCCCCTCCCTGGACGTACCTGAGGGTCCCCTGGTGATGTCTGGAGATGTCCAGCCCTCAGTCACCTGGCTGGAGGAGCAGGAGAGGATCACAATGATCAGCTTCTCCTCCTTGCTCGACCAGTCCGTGGTCCCCTCGCCCTCATGGGTCCCTGATCCGGGCTGCTCCTCCTTCTCCTCTGGCTGCAGCTCCTCACCAGAGGTGTCCAGGAAAGCCACGGGGGGTGAACTCTTCTGGGGCCCCAGGATGCTGCTTAGCTCCCTGTAGAAGGGGCACGTGGCTGGTCCTGCCCCAGAGCGTCCGGCCTGGGCCCTGGCCCAGGCATATCCCTGGCGCAGCTCTTTTACTTTTGAGCGTACCTGCTCCACGGTACACTCTGGGTGGCCCCTGGTGTGCAGGCCCATTGCCAGGCGGCTGAAGGCTGCGGCATTGCACTGATTCACACCCATGTAGCGCAGCACCTCCTCGTCCTGCCAGAGGCCGAGGAGATCCCAGAGCTCCTGCTCCGTCCAGGAGGGGCCCTTTTCTTTTTCTCCCCCTGGGAGCCCTGGGAGCCTTGCGGGTGCTCGGGGAGGGGGCTGTGGGGCTCGCGGGGGCACTGGCTGCTGGCCATGCTGGGGCTGCAGCACGTGCACAGGCTGCTCCTAGCACGCTCTCAGCTTCCTGCCACAGGTTTCCTGCATGCGTGCGGCTTTAAAGCAGCCAAATGCAGGGACCATAGAGCCCCGCTGCTGCTGGCTGGAGCAGCCCCACGCTTCAGCTGATCAGCACCATGGCAGACCTGTATTTCGAAAGAGCAGACTGTGGAGCGTCTACACGTGTACTCTTTCGATTTATTATTTCGAAAGGGAGCGATCTTCCTGATACGGGATCAGGGTTCATATTTCTAAGTCTGCACCCCGTTCTTTCGATTTTCTTTCGAAAGACGGGTTTACAAGTGTGGATGCTCCTCCCAATTTTTCGAAAAAGGGCCATTTATTTCAAAGTTTTTTGCATGTGTAGACACAGCTTAAATGTTTCCTTGACATCTGTTACTTGATCTTCAGAATAGTCACAATACAGCCACAGAGGATGTAATTGATATCTAAGTATGGCTACACTTTTAGTAAGTGTGGGTCTATAGTTTGTATATTTCAGTTTCTACACATGCCAACAGGCACCCATCCAGCAGACTGAAATATGATTTTCTTGAGGATGGCCCAGATTCCACCATCATTAGTCTTGTTAAATGGTACCAGCCTCTGGGAGTAGTTGCATTTCTTTTTTTTTTTTCCATGTGGTAAAGGACTGCTCACTGTGAGTAGGATGGAAAAATATGACCATATAGGTTTAAACTATTACTTTCACACTCAATGTTTCTCGGCTGCCAGCCCCGTAATCAATGGGCCTTTTTGAAGAAGTCACGTTCACTGCCCTGCCAAGTTCCTTGTTCCCAAGCTAGAATTTGAGGATGGAGTTAGCGCAGCAGGAACACAACTACTCTGGGTGGGTTTTCATGCTGGTGAATGGCAATCATTTCCATCTTCTTGAGCCTTGTCACATATCTAACAAGAGTGTTGGACTGATTAGAACCCTGAACTACAAAATAAATCAATATGAAGTAATAGATTTATTTTGTAAAACTAGACTGTTCCTTATAAATTACCCATTTGTAATTTCAGCATGGCACCTTCTTGTCTTCAGTAGTAGTGGTATTCTGGTAACAATAATTTCACTTTTTTACATAACTTGACTATCAAGAAAGTTGCAGAAGAGCCTTGCAGAAAAAAAGGGGTTTAAAAAGCCCAGAATTCACTTCCCCCAGTTGGCATATTTAAGGTGATGACAGTTTCAGGACTCTTTGATTTGCATAAAGTTGCAATTATTTCTAAGATTAAAGCTTCAAATAATAGAAATTGATGGAAGGTTAAAATTAGAAAATCCAGCATGATGGTCCAAGATGGCAGAGACAGTGATGATGTAGCTTAAATGAAGAGTGTAGAAAATTCCAGAAGATTGGGAATCCAGAAGGTAGGAAAGAGCTTTGATATCTAAAAGTAAGTATGATTTAGTGGGAAAGGATGTAAGGGGATGACATCATGGGGAAAATATTCTACTAAGAAATTCTAGAAATATGGCTACTTAAAGGAAGCTGGCTGAGACATGTTGACAGTTCTAGCAATAGGTTAATTATAGGATTTATGCCAAGGTGGTCAATCTGATTGGTTGAGCTGACCTCAAGAGAGAGCAACCAGTATATAAGGCTGACATGGATTTGGGATGTCTGCCAGAACAAAAGACACTCCAATGACGAAAATGCCACCTCAAAAGAAACGCAAAAGAAAGCAGCATCAAAGACGGAACTTTCCTGAGGTGGTAGCAGACCTCTGAGGTTGCCTTGGCAATGGGCTTTAGATCACCTACCTGGATGACAGCTGCTGTTGCTGCTCTGGGAAAGTGAGGACATCTCAAGGCATTGATACTGCCATTGTTAACAGTGACACTATGTTTAGACTCTGGTTGCTATTTAGAGATACAAATGCACCCCGACATAGCAACTCCATGGCTACTCCCTGTGCTCGAAATAGCAGCGCTATTTTGAGCGCGATATTCCAGTTCCACTACCATTAGTCATAATGGCACCAAGTTTCGAAAGAAGGTTTCTCGAAATAATTTACACAATTTGTGTCGCACAAATTGTGTAAGTTATTTTGAGTTAGAACTGAAGTCTAGACATAGCCTGATGGAACAGAAGGACCCTGAGGTGAATCAGAGGGATTCTGAGTGGGTTTGTAAATCCAATTTTTGTTTTTGTTTTTAGTTTTTGTTAAGGAACACTGTGTATGCTTGTCAATAAAGCTGTACGCCTGCTCTGGAGTGCAATCTTCCCTGTCCATCCTGTGGTGCCCTGGCCAGTGCTCACAGGATGTTAGAGGCGA
The DNA here is from genome assembly GCF_033958435.1 of Carettochelys insculpta. Classification (NCBI taxonomy): domain Eukaryota; kingdom Metazoa; phylum Chordata; order Testudines; family Carettochelyidae; genus Carettochelys; species Carettochelys insculpta. The sequence goes on along the minus strand of NC_134137.1, from coordinate 302,471,012 downwards.
AATGTATAGTCTTAAATGTTAGTATTAAATAAATGTTTTATTTTAATCTGTGCATATGGTGCTAGGTTCTGGTGTGTTGTCAGAGACTATACTGCTACATTGTATTTGGGCATACAAAATACAAAGCTGAAAATATTCAGCTTGAGCTCTTACCTGGGAATAGCTCTGCTGTTCACTGTGAATAAGCCCTCTCAGTCCATTCAACTTAGTTATGACACAATTAAGACCATAGTCATATTTGTGCCTCCTGTTTTGTTTTGTGTAGTATCAAATATCTGGAAACAAAATAAAATACACAGTTTAAAATGTAAGGTAGGTTTGAATTAATAAACTGTGTTTGGTAACCAGTGAAATCCATTACTGACCCTGCAGCTGTCTCCTAACATAAATGTGTCTACAGAAAGAATCATTTCACTGTCGGTAAATTCAGTTGCAGCTCAGTGGATGTAACTAACATTTAACAATGATATCCGCAGGGATAAAAACAGGTTTATACTTAAAGATGTATCCTCCAATGGTGGCAATGGTAAAAGATAATCCATGAGAGGAACTGGGAAGTACAGAAATCAGATTTGGGACTTAACAGGGTCTTGCCATTAAAAGAAAAAATAATGGGAAAGTAGTTTTATTTCAGATGTATTTGTTGTCTTAGTAATCTATAGGAAAGAATTTTCATTTTTCATTAATGATCTTTTTAAAGATTTATTTATATTGAAAATGGTATTTATTTCTTTATCTTAATCTTCTCATTAGCTTGTCATTTTGTGGACAGACATGAAAACACACAAGCAAACAGAAAACCCTGTAATAATGCTTACTATAAATCAGGGCCATATTCTCCCTTCTGCTACCATGAGTAGAAAGAAACCAAATTCAGTGCCACCAGCCAGGCCATAGGGCAGAGAGAGTGGCATGTCCCCTCTGCCAGGATATGTATCTGTGAGTAAAAGTGGAAACAGCCAAGGATGCGGGAGGGGTTCACATCATTCATTGAAAAAGTCAGTGAAAAATTAATGCAATCTGAGATGGCCCCAGGGAGTAAGCAGCTGCTGCCTAGGAATTACCTGTGACCATTCTTCCTGTGAGGCTGACCTGTCAGAGAGCTGGGGGATGGTGAAGGTAAAGGGAGTATAAATGGGACCCAAAATTTCTGGGACTAGAATCTCAGACCCACTCTGCAAAGGTGTAGAAGGCAGCTTGGAAAACCTCTCCATTGTAAGCTTGAGCTAAACCCTAGTAAAATCAATGGAAGGAATCCCACAATAGGTTTTTCAAACAATTTAAATGGTTCATGGATAATTTGTGCAGTTAAAGGGAATCCTCTGGTTTGTGAAGCTTATATTAAAATTCTGCACGTAGAGAGTAAATGAGACAGTAGCCTACTACTTCTAGAAAAGATTGCTCAGGCTAGGGCTGTGTGATTCAGCAAGGAAAAAAAAGATTCATTTTATTTTTAATTCCCTAAACCTCTTTATCTGCTTAATTTCCACAGCTTGCTTCCTCTTCCTGAGACATTTAAATCTTCCTTAGCTTCCTCCACTTCCCTTAGCTTCAAGTGTCAACTGGACACTTCAAACAAATTAGTCTCTCTTCAGGCAGTTCACTTCCGGCATTAACAAATTTTGATTGTATCCATTCAAAGTTTCACCATGCTTTAATATAGCATTTGGTTGCTTGGCAGAAAGTGATTTGGGGGAAAACAATTTCATTTATGTCACTTAAAGTTATTTACGTGTCCCCTTGATGCAATGATCACACAATTAGGCTCTTCATCAAAGTGCATCTAAGAAAATATGAACCATCTCCTCCCCTTTTTACACAACAATGAAATAGCTGATAAAAATATTGAGGCTTGTTGTGAGATGGAATGTCAACAGGAGAAAAAAATCTGGAAGTTGTAGAAAACAAAGTCATTAATCAAGGTCTCTTGACAGCAGCAGAAAAGTTGATTGGATCTTACCATGTCCCCTGCCACCAAACAGCTCTTGCTGTTCCTTCAGCAAAAGACAGACAATAAAACTTCCTGATTTCTGAGTTACATTTGCCCTAGCTATGTCCCAGATTGTGAACAACCCCTGAACCAACAAGAAATGATCTACCTTTTTTCCTTGTCTGCTGTACAGCTCATAATAGCCAGCTTTGTAATCTGGCAAATGTGTTGTCCTATGCCTCTGCATGGGTCTTAGAATAGGAAGCGGAGAATGATAAGGAGGGAGAAGAGTTAGAACAAAATTTCCCACCACACCCTATTTTCCTTGTCTTTGCACTCTCCCACATAGTGTCCCTGGTGCATAAAAGGGAAACAATCTGCCTCATCTTAGCGAACAGAGCAGATTTGTCCACCTCCAAGCTCAAGACCAGCACCAGAGAGAGAGATTTTACTTTTAAAACCCAGATCTACGTAGGGACCACACTGCTACATGAGGAGCATAGGAGGGCCTAAATACACACACTCTCGTCTGATGTATATTTAAGATCCAGCAGAGCATTCTGTTACAGCATTCTGCATGTGTGATAGCAGAACATGTCATCTAGTTATACAGGTTGAACATCTCTAGTTCAGCAGCCTTGAGACCTCACCAGTGCCATAACAGAGAATTTGCTCAACCATGGGAAGTCAATACAATAAACCCTTGAAATGTGCGATTCTGAGTTGCGCTTAACTTGCATTAACGCAAGTTAAGTGCAACTGAAAATCCCGCTCCCCCCAGCCCTGGCTCAACCCAATGGGCACCACATGGCCTGATTCAGCCCTCCGCCCCAGCTCCAGTTCAAATCGCCCATGGCCCAGCTCATCACCTGTGCACGGCTCGGCTTACTCCCACTCCTCACTCCCAGCTTTGGCTCTGGGTCTGGCTCTGGCTCCGGCTCTGGCTCTGGCTCACCAACCCTCACGCGTGGCTCTGATTCGACCCTCCCCCCCACTCCCAGCCCTGGGTCAAACCCACTGTGGCCCAGCTCACCAACCCCATGTGTAGCTCCAGGTCACCACCCTAGCCCTGGTTCAACCCCCCCCCGCCCCCCAGCCCCAGTTCAAACACCCCCGTGCGGCTCTGGTTCAACTCCCCATGCATAGCTCCAGCTCAGCTTCCCCCTCACCAAAGCCCTAACCCCCCCAGGCTTAACCCCCTGTCCCCCTCCCACAGCCCCAACCCACCACCAGGTTTAACTCTCCCCTACTGCCCCCCCAGGCCCAGGACTTACCTTTCAACAGAAGCTCCAGGTGCTCCTGCTGCTTCCCCGGCTGCAGAATGTGTGTTCCACTGGGGCAAAATGCTGCTTCCCGACTTATGTGAAATTCAAGTTATGTGAGGGTGGGTGGGAACACAACCCTCACATACCTTGAGGGACTACTGTATTGTCTAGCAGCATTACCAACAATTCCACTGCTTACTGGGCACTTAGAAGACATTTACGGGTAAAATACAGCTAAATAACAGCACAGAACATTGAGAGCCAGGACTGGTGGCTGCAAACAAACTTTATGGGACCACGGGAAACTAGGCTACACCCACGATATGTGGTCATTTGTCTAAGTAAAATCATAGTGGATTATGGATGTAGCTGGATGAGAGAGTGCTGGTCTGGAGAGCTTCAACGTGTACATCCATGTTGACCTTATGCAGGTAAAGATGACAACTTCTTTCTGTGTATCTTGGTTTCTTTTCTCATCCTCTCTATCACCTATAAGCATATCATCATCCCAGCATCTATAAAAAGGGGTTCAGAACTATAGCATTTCCTTCTCCTTTTTCTTCCACTGGTGATCGACTTCTACAATATGTCAAACCTTCTTTTTAATGTTTGAAGCCATCCATCAACAAAATATCATGATAGTGCTATATAACTCAACCCTCCCTAATGCCATGCAAATCTCTGAGCTGCAATTTATTTGCAAATTTGACTCCATTAACCATGGATTAAACAGAGACTGGGAGTGGCTCGCAGCTTACAAGAGCAGTTTCCCTGTCCTGGGTGCTAATATCTCCTGATTAGACTCTGACAAAGGCTCACATCCCCCTATCTGATCTGACTTGTTTTTGACTCTTTTGATAAGTACTGTTGATACTGGGCCATTTCCACCTTGCTGAATAGACCTTGTCAGCTCTGGCCCTCCCTTTTAGTGGGACGCCGCTCTTTAAATACCCCTCTGAAACTGCCCCCCCCACTCACGCATCTGATGAAGTGGGTCTTTGCCCACGAAAGCTTATTCTCCAACATATCTGTAAGTCTATAAGGTGCCACAAGACTTCTTGTTGTTCTCATCCCAGATTATTTTCATTTCACTGATTATCTTTGGTTGGCGTATATAAGCTCACGCTAATGTTCAACATTTAATGTTTCTTCTGGGTGCTCGCACAAAGGGCCTTATCCTGGTCTCACTTAAAAAGTGAATAGCCATCTACCTATTCATAGGAATTCCTCTGCCGTTATATGTGGGCATTTCACAGACTGCAATGAATTTATCCTCAGAAGAGAAGGCAGTAGCTGTATTATTCCTGTTTTATAGTTAAGGAACTGCGGCACAGGAGAATTAATCCACATGATCACATTGGAAGCCTGTGGCAAAGCTGGGAATTTAACCCAGATGGTTGGAATTCCAATCAAATGTTGCTTACTTATTTTTGTTTATTATCTATTTTTGTCTACCCCATACTGCAGCTATAGTGGGGTAAAACCAGTGTGAGGCCAGACTCAGCTCTACCATGTCTGTGGGCTGATCTGTTCATTTTTACAGTAGCCACTATATTATTCAAGATCAACAGAAGACATGGACAACAGGCAATAGATTTTATTTCGGCAAGCTATAGAGCTTAATGAGCAGAGAAATGCCAGAGGACCCAAAAAGCACTTCTGCCAATAATGATCAATCATCCTCTGCTAGTTTATTTCTAACAACCATCATCACAGCAACAGTACACATAGGTATCCAAAACACAGAGAACATCATCATTTCTCTGCCTAGGTTCATATCATGTATGTGCAAATATGGGGTACCAAAAGGTGTCACAACATGTTTCGGTAAAGAATGTATATTCATAGAAGGAAACTTTCAAGGTATTTTCTAACCATTTCTCTTTATTTTTCTCTTCTTTTCAATAATAATGCATTGTGGGTTTGAAACAAATATACCTTACTATAGATTGGTAACTTGTGAATTTGAAATTCAAATTTGATACAACCTCCAAATCAGGGCAACTCATCCATACATGTTAGCTGTGTCTACACACGCACAAAAAATCAAAATAAGTGGCCCTTTTTGAAAGAGCGGGAGTAGCGTTCACATGTGTAAAGCCGTCTTTCGAAAGAAAACTGAAAGAACGAGGTGCAGACTTCGAAATCTGAACCCCGATACCGTATCAGGAAGATTGCTCCCTTTCGAAATATTAACTCAAAAGAGTACACGTGTAGATGCTCTACAGTCCTCTCTTTTGAAATACGGGTCCGCCATGGCACTGGTCAGCTGGAGTGTGGGGCCGCTCCAGCCAGCAGCAGCAGGGCTCTATGGTCCCTGTGTTCGGCTGCCTTAAAGCTGCATGCACACAGGAAACCTGGAAGCTGAAAGCATGCTAGGAGCAGCCTGTGCAAGTGCTCCAGCCCCATGCTCCAGCCCCAGCATGGCCAGCAGCCAGTGCCCCCGCAAACCCCACAGCCCCCTCCCCCCGAGCCCCTGTAGAGCTCCCGGGGTAGAAAAAAACGGGCCCCCTCCTGGACGGAGCAGGAGCTGCAGGACCCCCTCGGCTTCTGGAAGGAGGAGGAGGTTCTGCACCACATGGGGGTCAAGCAGTTCAATGCCTCCACCTTCAGCCGCCTGGCGCAGGGCCTCCAGACCAGGGGCCACCTGGAGTGTACCACGGAGCAGGTACGCTCCAAGGTTAAGGAGCTGCACCAGGGCTATGCCTGGGCCAGGGACCAGGCCAGACACTCCGGGCAGCTCCAGCCACATGCCCCTTCTACAGGGAGCTCCGGGGCATCCTGGGGACCCAGGAGAGCTCCTCACCCCCAGAGTTCCTGGACACCTCCGGCAAGAAGCTGCAGCCAGAGGAGGAGGAGGAGGAGGAGAAGCCCGGTCCGGGGACCCAGGAGGGTGAGGGGACCACTGACCGGTCGAGTTAGGAGGGGGAGCTGACCATCATCATCTCCTCCCACTCCTCCAGCAGGGCGACTGAGCGCCGGACATCCCCGCATGTCGCAGAGGGACCCTCCGGTACATCCAGGGAGGGGCACACAGCTACTCCACAGGGTGGGGGCAACACAACGGCTAGGTGCCTGCACATGGGACTGGTGGTCCTGGGCCACACACAGGCCACTCCCCACATGGGATGTGGCACCCCGCGGTGGAGCACCAGTGACACCCAGCACCTGCCCCCAGTGGACAGCGCTGTAAGCCATGCAGGGGTGGCAGCCAATTGGTGTCAGATGGCGCCCAGGGCCTGCACACCGCAGGCCAGGAAGGGCCACCTGCAGGAGAGACCCCTGGATGCATCCTCCTTGCCACACAGCCGCACCATCCATGGGCTGGGAGAGCCCTGCGCTGTCCCTTGTCTCCGAGAGCCCACCTGCAGCCCTCGGAGGTGTCTGGACGCCACCCCAGGCAGCGCGCCATCAGGGCTGTGGCCGGAGGGCCCCGTCTGGGCTGAGGAGGACCCAGGCAGCCAGTGCTGGGCTGAGGTGGCCGAACAACACCTGCAGCTCACCCAGGCTGACACAGAGTGGCTGAGAGCAGCCTGGGATAGGCTGCTGACCATCCTAGAGGGCATTGGCCACGCAGTCCGGGACCATACGGCCACTGTTGCCCACCTCCTGGCCCCCCCCAGTGGCTTCCCCTGCTGGTCCTGCCCCCTCCATCCCCACTGAGCCTGGCCCCTCTGACCCCACTGATCCTGGAACCCCGACCCCACTGATCCCGGACCCCCGACCCCACTGATCCCGGACCTCCGACCCCACTGATCCTGCCCCTCCACCCACACTGAGCCCTCACCCTCTGCCCCCACCAGGCCCACTCAATGGCAATACTTGCCATTGCTACCCGCACCCTCCCCTCCCTGCTGGGGACACTGCATCCAGGGAGGCAGGGGTTCCAGGGGCCAATGGGGCTTGTGGCCCACCACTCCTGCCCCGAAATGAGCACCTCACCCCCATCCCAGTTAGATTCCCCTTGCCCCCACTTCAAGTTAGGTTCACACTGTCCCCCTCCAAGTTAAGTTCCCCCCTGTACATAGTTACCAACACAACCAGTTATATAAACGTTTCTTTATTGTTCACCACTCCATGCTGTGCTCCTTAGGGGAATGGTGGGTGGTGGATGTGTGGGTGCGGTGCTGATGGGGGTGGGGATGGGGGGGTGGCGGATGTGGGTGGGATGTGGGTGTGCATGTGGGTCAGAGGTGGCCATTTGCAAAGGCCTGCCTGAGGGCCTCCTGGATGTGGTGGCCATCCCGAGGGGGGCTGGCGGATGGGGGTGGTGCCTGGCTGCTCATAGATGGCGCCGGCCAGAAGTCCCCCCCCGGGGACATAGGCGTCCCCCTTGCCCTCCATGATGTTGTGGAGGGCGCAACAGGGACCCACCACCTGGGGCACGTTGAGGATCCTGACCTCCAGCCATGTGAGGAAGCACCTCCACCGCCCCTTTAGGCGCCCTAAGGCCCACTCCACCACTTTGAGGGCATGGTTGAGGTGCTCATCGAATGCCTCCCAGATGGGGTTGAGGTGTCCCATGTACAGCCTCATGAGCCACGGCTGCAGGGGGTATGCTACATCTGCCACCATGCAGAGCGGCATGGTGATGTCCTCCACCATGGGGATCTCCCGCTGGGGGACAAGGTACCGGCCCCCATGCACCGGCAGAGGCCGGAGTTCTGGAAGACCTGGGCATTGTGGGTGCAGCCGGCCCAGCCCAGGTAGAGGTCAGTGAACCGGCCCCTTGTGTCCACCAGGGGCTGGAGCACCACCAAAAGGTAACCCTTCTTGTTCACGTACTGGCTGGCACTGCATGGCGGGGCATGAATGGGGATGTGCATGCCATCCAAAGTGACGATGCAGTTCGGAAAGCCCAAGTCCTGGAAGCCGGCGACGGTGTTGTCCAGATCCCCCAGGTGGACAACCCTATGGAGCAGCATCGCATTGATGGCCCTGACGACCTGCAGAGGGGAAGGGGGACACGTGCTCTAGTGCGGGTGTGGCGGCTGTCTCCCCCGCCTCAGGCCCATTCTGCTCCCCTCCCATCCAGACCCTGCCCCGTCCAGTCTCCTGCCCCCCACCCTTCCAGCCCCTTCCCCACCTGACCCCTTGCAGCGGAGTGTTCCCCTTGCCCTGCCCCCCGCCCCACCTGGCCCCACCTTTCCTCCATAAGTACAGCCCCGACGATGGCCTTGCCCACCCTGAACTGCTGTCCCATGGAGCGATAGGAGTCCGGGGTGGCCATCTTCCATATGATGATTGCAACCCATTTCTTCAGGTTGAGGGCTGGCCACATGCAGGTGTCGTAGTGCCAGTGTGCGGGGGCGAGCCAGTGGCAGATCTCGTCAAAAGTCAGCCTTGACATGTGCAAGTTCCGCAGCTACCTTTCCTCGCTCCACTCCCCTAGCACCACACGCTCCCACCAGTTGCTGCTGCTGGGGAGGGTCCAGAGGTGTTGGGACACCCAGGGGGACCGCCCAGCCACCCAATGAGATCAGGTGCAGCTGCGGTGAGGGTGCACAGCGCTGCCAGCAGGGGATCCAAGATGAGGGCATCCTCCTGCAGAAGCTGTCACTGGGCCTCCATGGTGGGCACGAGTGGGTTCTGCCAGGCTGGGAAAGGTTGGGCAGCACTTGGCTTGTGCAGAGGGAAAGGCGGAGGGAAGGGCCCTTTAAAGTAGGTGGATAGCTGAGACCCTGGCGGGCTTGTTGGCCATGGTACCCCATTCACGGCATTTCCTGCCTCCCTTCTTTTGAAAGAGGGCTTGGATCCATGTGCACACTCTCTTTCGAAAGACCTCAACAGCACTTCAAGGCTACGTCTACACGTGAAGCCTACATCGAAGTAGCCTATTTCGATGTGGCGACATCGAAATAGGCTATTTCGATGAATAACGTCTACACGTCCTCCAGGGCTGGCAACGTCGATGTTCAACATAGACGTTGCGCAGCACCACATCGAAATAGGCGCAGCGAGGGAACGTCTACACGCCACAGTAGCACACATCGAAATAAGGGTGCCAGGCACAGCTGCAGACAGGGTCACAGGGCAGACTCAACAGCCAGCCGCTCCCTTAAAGGGCCCCTCCCAGACACACTTGCACTAAACAGCACAAGATCCACAGAGCCGACGAGTTGCAGACCCTGTGCATGCAGCATGAATCCCCCGCTGCAGCAGCAGCAGCCAGAAGCCCTGGGCTAAGGGCTGCTGCACACGGTGACCATAGAGCCCCGCACAGGCTGGAGAGACAGCGTCTCTCAACCCCCCAGCTGATGGCTGCCATGGAGGACCCCACAATTTCAACGTTGCGGGACGTGGATCGTCTACACGGTCCCTACTTCGACGTTGAATGTCGAAGTAGGGCGCTATTCCGATCCCCTCATGAGGTTAGCGACTTCGACGTCTCGCCGCCTAACGTCGAAGTTAACTTCGAAATAGCACCCGACGCGTGTAGCCGCGACGGGCGCTATTTCGAAGTTAGTGCTGCTACTTCGAAGTAGCGTGCACGTGTAGACACAGCTCAAAAGAGCAGATCGAAGTGCTGATCTGAAAAATGGCGGCAGGTGCGCCCTTTCGACGGTCGCTATTTTGACTGCTGGACTTTGATTTTCATCCTTTCGAAAGGGCACTTACATGTAGACACAGCTGTTGTGTTTTCACTGTTGGAATGAAGAGACCAGATGGAGCTATGGGGATAGACACCATTTGAAAATGAGGCTGCAGAAATGGGATGAGCATGCTCAAAGAAAAAGTAAATAAGAGGAGACATGACTATAATATACTCAATATTTCAGCTTGAATAAAGGGATAAACTACTTGGTACTCAGAGAAGCTCTATTCTATTTCGATCAGAATATTACAAAATACAACAACAAATTTCTGTCCAGTCAGCCATGCCCAATAACATGGTGGTTATTGTATGGGATTTTCCATATTAATGGTTTAAAGCAGCCTCAAGTGGGATATTGTTTAGGGTCCCCCAATTTCTAAGAAACCTGGGGAAAATTTGTAGCTATAGGTAAAAGATTTAATGGAAAATGACTACTGATTTTAGAGACCTTGATTTTTGATGCTTAACTCAAGATTCCTTAAAGATGTCTGATCTTCAGGAAGTAGGTGCTTTGCAATTCCTGAAAAACATTAGTCATTCATAAAATCATTGATCATTATTATTACAATAATAAATATGAATTAATGAAATGCCTGTTTTCACATCAGTCGGAAACTTATTTTAATATTTTTTCAGGTTATTCGAGCATATCTAGAACATTGTCATATTGCTTCCTTCTGTCTGAAACAAAATGTGAACTCTTAAATATTTCAGTGCCCTCACAAGGCATCATCTAGACACTGGTATGCATATTAGCTCTTCAGATGACCTTATAAAGAACATAGGTCAGACAGCAGGGTTGCAGAGTCAGACATAATACTGTTAAAAGCTAAAACCACCAGTACTGTTTTCTGAATCAGTGTTTTATTTGTGCGCTCTTCTTTGTTGGTTTATGGAGGAGGTTGCTTTATTCCAGGATTCCAGTTTTAAACACAGGCTGCACCTCCCAAAATCAGGACAGGACTCTCTGGTCTGGCAACATCCATGATCTGGCAGGACCACACACCTTCCTGGACCAGAAAGCCCTGGCCTGGGAGGCCGGCGGGAGGAGGGCCAGCAGCTAGGAACATTGCTGGCTGGGAGCCTGGTGACAGGGGCTTGTGGCCCTGCACAAAGGGAGCCTGGGGGGCATGTGTCCCTGGGCCTGGCTTCTGTGGGGTCGCACTGAGATGTGTAGGGGCAGTCTGTCTGGCGACTGGGTCTGGCATCCATAGGGCCAGCACTACATCTGGGACCGGGGCTGGGGACCAGCATCTGAGGTCAGTATCAGCCCACTCAATATGCCTGAGTCCACGGCAATTATTTACTTTAAAATGGCAACATGTCCCCTGACTCTAAGGGGTTTGTGTGGTACCTGCTCTCTCTGCCCTCAGGCACTGCCCCTGCAGCTTTTGTTGGCTGCAGTCAATGGGGGCTGCAGAGCCAGTTCATGGGGTGGGTGCAGTGTGCTTCCTGTCCGTCTCTCTGTCACTCCTGGGAGCTGCAAAGGGCCAGACAGCCCTGACGTCTGGTTTTTAATGGCCCAGTTAAAACTGCGGCTCCTGAAACTGGAAGACATACTGGTTGAAAACTGGACACCTGGCAATCCGACATCAGTCAGAGGTATTTTTTTCACATCCTGACTGAGGTAGCCATGCCACTGTAACTCCTCTGTTAAGATCAGACCTGCTTTCTCCCTTTCCAGCCCTCAGATTGTTTCCTAACAGGGGAAGTTGGGGAGATTAAATATGAGTGATCTCTATATTTCGATTGCGCTAACACTTTCTACTATAAAGGGTTCTTGTGATTTCTTCTTTGAGTAATTCTCACACTTCCAGTGTTTGTAACAAGTCTAATATTCAGCATGAGGAATTCATTGGAATGATGCTTTTTCTTTGTCCACTGAAATGTCACTCAGATTCAGCCAAGAAATCAACTAGTCAAAACAACCATTTCCCTTCTCTCATTTGCGCTCCTGAGAAATTTTGCCAGCCTGCCCAAAATGCTAGAGATTCTGAGCATAAGCACTAACTTATTTTTCCTGCGAGTGCTTCACCTTCACCTCATCCTGAAAGTCCCAGCTCCACTCTGACCCAACTCTGCTTCACCCCCTTCCCAAGGTCCCAGTCTGCCCATTACTTGCTGCTGTCCACCCTCCCAAAACCCCTTGCCCAGCTGCCAAACAGCCGATCAGCAGCACCTCAAAAACCAAGTGTGGAGGCAGCATCTTGCCAAAGATTTGACCAGTGAGGCCCAGCCAAACAGCTGTGGCTAGGAGGTGCTGAGCATCCATTCCCTCCCCTACCCACCAGGAATGCTCCAGTCCTGAAGAACATGTGGAGTTGATGCCTATGATTCTGAGGCCAGGTTCACGTTGCTGCCTAAGCAGAAGCAGTTTCACTGCCCATCAACCACCATCACCTTCTTTGGGTACACCAGGAAGCTGCTGGAGCAATTCTAACAGGGTTGGTGGGGAGACAAAAGATGCACAAGGGGGCAGTATTGAGGTTTCAGTCTGTTAACAGCTTTTCCTAACTCTTGAGTGCTTAATTTTGCATTCTAAAGAATATTTAACATAAGAATATTTTTCATACGTAGTTGTATTACAAAAGTGTCCAGATCAGGATTAAGGCCTGTAAAAAGGCACTGCTGAAGTACTAAGTAACAGTCCCTGTCCTGAAGAGTTTATAATCTATTTTAATGCTAGACTCAAGAATTAGTGAAGCATACACAATTCATGATTATTTTGCCTTCAGTGGTTTCTTTCTGATTATCATCCATGGTTCCATGTGAAGGGTATGTCCAATGGACAGACAAGCTATGGCACCTGTAAGTACCCACACTCGATATCTGATCTAGTTGTACTCAACCAACTCAGGAGTAGATCATAAAGAAACGGACCGCTAAGGTGCCTTCCCAGTCTGGATTTCTGTTTTGGTAAGCTGGTCCACAATAGGGAGTCCATGAAGGTTGATTGAAGATATTTTCATGCTTGCCAGTACTTTATTTTACCTCTAATTTCTCCACGCATCTTTTGAAACAAAGACAGTTCACACAGAGGAAAAATGCCTCATCGCTGTTAAAATGGGGGAAAAGTCATGATTTCTCATGCAGCAAACTTCTGTCACACTTGCAAGGAAAAACGTGGCAGGCAAGTTAAATAGCTTTAGGTTAATCTCCAAAATTCTTACCAAATTTATCTACAAAAAGATTAGTTGATTACTGAATGCAGCTTCTCAGCATCCATTTATAGTGAAATGTAGACTAAATAACTTTGATAGGCAATACTGTCCTTTTTACCTCGTTTAGTTTGTATTAGCAATCCTCCACAGTCATATCCATGCACAATGTCAGTCTAAGGCTGCGTCTACACGTGCACGCTACTTCGAAGTAGCGGCAGTAACTTCGAAATAGCGCCCGTCACGTCTACACGTGTTGGGCGCTATTTCGAAGTTGAAATCGACGTTAGGCGGCGAGACGTCGAAGTCGCTAACCCCATGAGGGGATGGGAATAGCGCCCTACTTCGACGTTCAACATCGAAGTAGGGACGTGTAGACGATCCGCGTCCCGCAACATCGAAATAGCGGGGTCCTCCATGGCGGCCATCAGCTGGGGGGTTGAGAGATACTCTCTCTCCAGCCCGTGCGGGGCTCTGTGGTCACCGTGGGCAGCAGCCCTTAGCCCAGGGCTTCTGGCTGCTGCTGCTGCAGCTGGGGGTCCGTGCTGCATATACAGGGTCTGCAACTAGTTGTTGGCTCTGTGTATCTTGCACTGTTTAATGAAAGTGTGTCTGGGAGGGGCCCTTTAAGGGAGCGACTTGCTGTTGAGTCCGCCCCGTGACCCTGTCTGCAGCTGTGCCTGGCTCCCTTATTTCGATGTGTGCTACTTTGGCGTGTAGACGTTCCCTCGCTGTGCCTATTTCGATGTTGGGCTGAGCAACGTCGAAGTTGAACATCGACGTTGCCAGCCCTGGAGGACGTGTAGACGTTATTCATTGAAATAGCCTATTTCGATGTCGCAACATCGAAATAAGCTATTTCGAAGTTGGGTGCACGTGTAGACGTAGCCTAAATGTGGTAAATCCTGTGCTCACAATATAGACATAATAGATATGTTGGGAGGGGAAAATGGAACAGTTAGCTGGCAGTGAACATGCATTACATTTGCTCAGTGTTGCTTAACAGAAGGCAAATGTAATCTGGACTCAGATCATTTGGATTTCATGCAGTCTGATCTACCTCTACCCCACTTGGGACTCAGAACTGTAACGTCTTAAGGAGTGCCAGGAGCAATAGTCTTTCCAAGTGGTATTCTTGATATAAAAAAAGAAAAAAGAAACCTAATGGAAAATTTTATTATTAGTTGGATGGTAGAAAGTAACAACCAGCTACTGCTCTGATGCTGAAACACTCTCATGTGGTAATATTTAGGACCTGATCCTGCAAACAAACACCACAGTATACTGCTTACCACAGGGTAACAACTGCTTACTGTTTCAGACTCTAAAGCTGTGTCTACACTAGAGAATTTTGTCAACAAAACTCAAGGTGTGTCTACACACAAAATGCGTTTTGTCAGCAGTGTCTCGACAAAACTCAGCTCTTTCTCCGACAGCATTATTCCTCTCTGAGAGGAGAAATAATGCTTCTCTGAACAGATTGCTGTTGAGAAAATAGCCATGTAGATGCTCTGGGGGAACTTTTGTTGTCAGAGAGGTCCTCTGTGATGCTGGCCAGCTGGGGCCAGGAGATACCCTCCACCACAATCAGAGCTCTATGATGTGTGCCTCTGGCTGCTCTTAAAGGTACAAGGAGCCCAGGAAGCCCCACTGCGGGAAGTGGAGAGAGAGGAATCATAGAATCATAGAATACTAGGACAGGAAGGGTCCTTGAGAGGCCATCGAGTCCAGCCCCCTGCCCCAATGGCAGGACCGAGTACTGGGGAAGCAGCCCAGACTCCATGCTGTCTGCAGCCATGCTTCAGAAGCCACTCCCTGAGCCAGACGCAACATCACAGGTGGCCAGAAACCCCCCAGATGCTCCAGGAACCCTCCTGAGGAGTTGCAGAACCCACCCCAGGCTACAAAATAGTGGGCACCCTCCTGGTCTGGTGCCAAAGTGAAGGATCTTCTGGCCCTCTGGGCTATGCACACCTTGCAGCAGCCATGGCTGAGTGCTGCCTCCCTTCCTGCACTCCAGAGCAGGTGTGGGCTAAGGTAAAGGAGCTCTGCCAGGGCTACTTGTGGGCTTGGGATGCAAAGGGACAAACGGGGGCGGGGTCAGCCACCTGCCCCTATTACGATGAACTGCATCAACTCCTGCAGGGTGAAGACAGTGCCCCCAGCATGGCCACCCTCGACGCTGGGGAGGAGGTCTCCACACCCCAGAAGGAGCAGAAGATGCAGCTATAGCAGGCAGCCACTGCTATAGAGCCTCAGGGGGAGCCAGAGTCCAACCCTGACTCCAGCCAGGGGACTTTGATAATTGCCGTGGATTCAGGCATCTTGAGTGGGGCATTGTCCAGGTGTCAGTGCACTTGTTTGGTGGACTGTTGGGTGAGTACCCCATGGGAACACACTCCAGGGTGCCATCTCTGCCATGGCTGGGCATGGGCCAGCCACGTGGACGCTCTATCCCCAGTGGACAGCACCATGGGCTACGTGTGTGTGCATTTGGAGGGCTGCCCTGTGCTCAGCTCACTTGCCACCCATGTGAGGACTCCTGTGTGCTCAGGCACCCTCTGGGCCAGTAGAGCACTGCGGCAGTCTGGGACGGGCAGAGCAGTCAGCCTGGTCCCATGTGGCAGAGGCCGCCATGAAGGGCACACATGCCTGTGCTCCTGGGAAATCCCCATCCAACATCCCAGGACCTGGGGCCACTGCTCTTAGTGGATGAGGGGTGGGCCCTAGGGGGCTGTGATGTGAGAAGGACTCACTGCGTTCCCCTTTCTCCTTATAGTTGCCTCATCAGCAGGCTGGGTCAGCCCCCCTGCATGCGTCTAGGGTCTGCCAGCCCTTCGTGGAACCAGCCCCAGCCAGCCCCAGAGGACCCCTCTAGAGGCTGCCAACACCACTGCCATGGGGGCAGCCCCACATCTACAGTGCCAAACTCAGGGTGTACAGTGATACCCTGCAAGCATACATGGCTGCCTGTGGTGGCAAAACAACTTCATGGAGTGGTGGGTGTGCGGGGAGGAGGCATGGTGGGCATGGGACCGGGAATAGCAGGTGCAGTCCTGTGCTGAACTGATGGTCCACCAGGCCACAGTCACCAGTGCCTGCTGGGCCCAGTTCACCCAGCCACCCGCAGCTGCACCCATGTTCCCCCACAGGCCTGCTGTCCCCACCCCACCTGTCCTCTGCCAGGTGATCTTCAGCCTGGTGGGGTAGATTATGGCTGTGACCACCCCTTAGGCCATGCCCACCCACCCATCCTTCAAGCCCCCACTGCCATTCATGCCCATTCGTCCTTCAAGCCCTGCTCACCTTAGTCAACTGAACCCTCCCCACCACTGTACCTCCCTGTGCACCCGGCTCCATCCCATCCCTGACAGGGACCCCAAACCATGGGCTGGAGGGGATCCCACAGCTCTGGGCCCCCCCCAACCTTTTCCCAGGACTAATACGCCCTGTCAGAAGCTCTGCCCACTGCATATAGTTACCATCTTGCACAATGTAAATAATTTTAGTTTCCAAACATTTATTTCTTCAGTCATTCCTAAGTTAAGTAGGTCAGTAAAAAGCTATTGGTTTAGCAACCTCAAGTTCCTCGTTATTGAGGGACAATGACAAGGGTGGATGGGGGAGGGGTTGTGGTAGGGATGGGGTGGTGCTGCAGGCCAAAGACCCTGCAGGGGATGCCTGGGGAGGGTCATTCAGGGCCGTGGGATAAGATCTCTTGGAGGGCCTACCAGATCTGCACCCCGTCACAGTGGGCTTGGCAGTTAAGGGCTGCACCCAGGTCCTCATACCCTGTGTCAATGTTGGCCATCCACCCCTGGAGGAAGGCTTCCTCCTTGCTCGCCACTATGTTGTAGAGTGCACAACATGCCCCCACCAGAACTTGTGGGACATTGTGCTCCCCATGTTCAGGCGGGCGAGGAGACACCCGAAGTGAGCCTTCAAATGCCCAATGACACACTCCACGTGGGTCCATACCCAGTTGAGGTAGGCATTAAGGAGTTCCTGCGTGGGGTCCAGTGTATGGCTGCATGACCCATGGCAGGAGTAGGTAGGTCACTTCCCCCACAATGAATAATGGTATGTTGGTGTCCTTGACCGCAAGCTCCCAGTGCGGGACATACATCCCTGCCTCCATCCTCTGGCAGAGGCTGGAGTTCCAGAAGACCATCCAGCCTGACCAACCCACATAGGTGTCCATGATGCATCCCCAGTGGTTGACTAGGCCCTGCATGATGATTGAGTAGTATTCCTTCTGGTTTATATACTGGGCTGCACGCTGGTCTGGGGCAAGGATAGGGATGTGCGTCCTATGGATAGTGTTGAAGCAGGGTGGGAAGCCTGGTGCAGTGAAGCTGGCCATGGCCACATCCACAAGTCCGAGGTGGATGACACTCTGGAGCAGGAAGTCATTGGTAGGCTTGATGACATGCAAGAGGAGAAGGCCAAACACACATGTGAGGGACGGAGGGAGGTGGGCCCTAAGTTCTGGGGGTGGTCTCTGGCTTCCACCCAGCTCCCATTCCTACAGAGCCATCAGGCACTCTCCCACCCCTCAGCCACCTCCTCAGCAATGGGTCTGTGCAACGGTGGGATTGCACGGTCCCCCAGAGACGGGGCTCCACCATTATATCCCCCTGCACCCCGAGGGTCCCCTCAGTGGGACTTCCCCCTATTCCCCTTGCAAGGCTTGCAGACCAAGAGTGCCTTACCTGCATAAGGATGACCCTGATGGTGGACCTGCCCACACCAAACTTATTCCTGACAAAGTGGTAGCTGTCCAAGGTGGCAAGCTTCCATAATGCAATGGCCACCCGTTGCTCAGTGGGGATGGCGAGCTGTAACTGGGTATCCATCCTGCAGAGGGAGGGGGTGGGCCAGGCACAGAGTTCAAAGAATGTTGTCTTGTGCTTTCTAAAGCTCTGCACCCAGTGCTGGTCCTCCCACTTGCCCATGATGAGGCAATCCCACCAATCGGCACTTATAACTTTGCCAGACAAGAACCATTATAACTGTCACTTTCCGTGCTCTGTATCTGCCTCAGACCCAATGTTTTTGGAAAATTTCAACCAAAATTGTCCCTCTATTTCCAAGACTGAATGTAGAGGCAAATATTTTCTTTTGCCCTGGTTACAAACTTCCGGGACCCTTTCTTTGGTAAGCTCTAGAAACTCCATGACTTGGAGCAAGGATTTGAAATTATGCTTGAGATATGGCATTTTTCCAGAGATGTACCATTTGTCATCACTGTGAAAGTGTGCCTAATTTGGGTATACTATAAGTCTTTGAAAAAAATCAGAGTTCATACAAGCTCACAAGAGGATTAACACAGCTTTGTGGCTGAATTCCTTGAAGATTCTATCTACAATAGACCTAGTATTGCTCAGCTGCAGGGCTGGCTCTTCTCAGCAACTGTAGGTCTGGGCTGCTGCACAATGGGTGAAGGCTGGACATCAGAAAAGAAACCACAGAGTGTTCTCTCTGTGACCAACCTTCTGATGCCCAGGCATTAAGAAGGAATTTGCCTCATTTGATTGCCAGGGTGCCAAAAGCCAGACCTGTGACCAGTGGAGAAATACAGTGGAACAAGGCACCAGAGGAGGGAAAGACGCAGGCTAGAAGTCGATGTAAGGGAGATACTGGGACTGGTGGGGTGAGAAGAATGGAGAAGAGTGTGGTGGGAACACAGAAACTGTATAAGTGAATCTGGGGATGGAGAAGAAAGAGAGCCCAGAGCAAGAATATGGAACTGTGTGCCAATGAGCTTGGAAAATATGAGTGATGGGAAGGGAAAAATAGATGTTAATGAGGTAGGCAGAAAGATTGGATGCACAATGAGGAAGGGGAAACCTGTGGCTGGTTAAGCAAGGGGACTAGGGACAAGGAACTGGAGAATGGGGTGAACAAGAAATTGCTGAACAAGGAGATTGAGGGAGAAGAGAATGATATGAGGAGGTTGGAGGGTGTGACTAGAACTGGGTGATCCAGAAGAATGCATGGGAACCAAGGGCTGGGGTGGAAAAGAAGCAGGACTTGCACAAAGATGGGCTGGGGGAGAAGGGTTAGAAGATTCTCTGCTCATTAGAATGCACTGCCCCTTCTGCCCCAGAACCTGGAACGTAACCAAGATTCCTGAATATCACCATTTCTCCACTGCTAACATTTTGTGAAATCCACTGACAAATCTTTTAGTGCTGGTCCATACAGACAACCTACTACTGCTAGTACCACAATTGGTTAATTCAACTGAGAAAACTCTTTGCAATCAATCTAAATGTTACAGCACTTATGATGATTCACGCAGGTGTCAATAGTTTGTTATTTCTGTTTGCATTTTTAAAAGCCTATGAAATCACACACACATGTTTATGTGTGCACACAAAACACAGAAGAAACTTCTCTAATCTTGTTATTTTTAAGACTTATCAAGAATGGAGTTAAAATTAAACCTTTTACAAATCGGGTAGGAAATGTCACTTACATTTTTGATTTTGCTTAATGAGTTATTAGGTTTCATTCCTGAACATACAGTATATATTTTACATTCTGCTGGAGACAGATAAGGATACTGAGAAAAAGCAATGTGCGATCATATAATTAATGATGCATCTTTGTGCTTATACACAAGAAGGCAGGGATGTGTTGCACAGGCAAGCTTATTCCTGGCATTTCCTAACTTGGAGTATGTGCAACTTTAATAATCTCTCAACATACAATTTTAAAAATCAAGATTGGGTGTTCTACTAAAACTTCTGCTGTAGAAATTATTATGGGCAAGTTCTACCACCTGTAAATAAAAGATCCGAATAGATGATTAAAACGGTTCATTCTCACCTGAGAATCTATGCATAGGCCTACACAGAAAAGTTATTTCAAAATGACAGTCATTATTTTGAAATTATTGTTCTGGCATCTACACAATGCACCCACTGTCTGAAACTAATTTTGATTAGTGATTGGCCTATTTCAAAATGGATCAACTTCATTCAACAAGGAATAGCAGAAAATGAAAAAGGGTTCTTTCGGAAATGGGAGGTTTTATTTCTGAAAAAATCCAGTCTACACTGTTTTTTCTTTTTCAACATAATCCATTCCAAAAACGCAGTTGGAAGAGATTATGCAAATGAGGCACTAGATTTGTATATCAGTGTTGCATTTGGCTGTGTCTACACGGGCACAAATCTTCGAAATAGCCATATTTCAAAGATTACTAATGAGGCGCTGAATTAAATATTCAGCACCTCATTAGCATTAGGACGCTTCTGGCTGTGGCGCTTCGAAAGCGCCGCTTTTGAAAGTGCATGACTCAGTGTGGCTACAGGGGGCTCCTTTTCAAAAGGACCCCACACCTTTTGAAATCCCCTTATTCTGATCAGTGAGTGGGATAAGGGGATTTCGAAAGGTGCGGGGTCCTTTCGAAAAGGACCCCCGTGTAGCCACGCCAAGCCATGCGCTTTCAAAAGCGCTGCGGCTGGAAGTGTCCTAATCAGCGGCTCATTAGTAATCTTCAAAATATGGCTATTTTGAAGATTTGTGCCCGTTTAGATACAGCCAATGTGTTGAATGGGTATATCCTATCTTTGTGAATGTGTCATTCTTGTATGTGAATTTACACATATGAAGTTTGAATCTGGTTTTTATTTGAGATGAGCTAGTGAGGGTCTTTTTTGATGCCCCAGAAGCTGAATCCATGGGGATTGGGAGAGTGGAACAAAGAGTTCCTGCCCTGTGGAAAAGTCTATTTAAGCAATGGGAAGTCATCATTTTTTTTTGTCTTTTCCTGGCCTTTTGAAACTTCCTGGCCCAACTTAAGAAACAAAGAACTCTGAAAAGCTGTAGATCCAACTCAGAGTGAAGCTTTTTAGCTGAGATAAGAACAGCTGTTTAGGGTAAGAATTTGCATGTAACAAGTTTATTTGTTTATTAGAACTAGCTAAGCATTTTTGTTCATTTTAGTTTAGTAATTTATTTTGATCTGTTTTCACTCACAACCACTTAGATCCTACTTTCTACACTTAATAAAAACACATTTGTTTATTTTCAAGCCCTGTGTAAATTGCTGTTACCTATGGAAGGAGCAGATACTGCAGATCTCTCTTTCCTGGATAAAGAGAACTTACTTTATAAGTTTTCCCTGTGTAAAAGTTTTTTCACAGTGAAAGACAGATTTCTTTGGGGTTTGATCCCTTTTGAGAGTTTTATCCCTCTCCTGGATACCGTGCCCTAGAACTGCATCCTCTCAGAGCTGAAATGGTTCAGTGTCTGCATTGGTCTGCAGTGGGGCCAGTTACCCCAACTCTGTGCCCTGTATGGGGGAGACCAGAGGATCCGGCTCAACAGTAACTACCCACTGTAACTCCACCCACCACTTTCTTTTCTCACAAGTGGTTTTGCTTTTGCTAAAGTCCAGTCTGAACCATTTGTTTTGCTAGATGATATGCAGCCTCCTTGCTGTCAAATCCTTGTCCTCTCGATGGATAGTGAAGTGAATTCAAGAGCAGATACCTGCTTTTTTCCCCCCACTCTGTTCGTTTTCTGTGTTTGTGGGTGTTTAGGCTGAGAAGGCTTTCTTGAGGAAACAGCATGATTAGGGTCAGCAGAGTTGGGTCCCTCATTTCCTGTGCTCAGTTTAACAGGTGTGGTTTGTAGTATCAGGTGGTAACGTGATATTTCTAAACTTCCCTTACATTTATTTGTGTTTCAAAATATTGGTTGAACTTTTCCTTTTTTCTTTAAATGGCTTTCGGTGCTCCCTGGCACTGGGCTGTCAGTGAAATACTAATACCTGTGCAACCTCAGCCTTAGCTCCACTACCCCTTTACATGCAGCATATTGAATTGCCAAAAATTGCAGGGTTGAGCTATTTTTGCCTCTTGAAAAATAAGAGGTCTTTGTCACTGTACCGCTCTGCCATTATTTGGCGTCCAAATTAAGCTTAATAAACCAAACCCAGACTGCAAAATAAAGTTTCATGAATCTGGAATCCCCTCTGCACTTTGGGTGGCTCTTTGCTATGTTTTGTTTTCTGCATGTTCCATTTCACAGGAAAAAGAATAGGAAAAATCACAGGTTGCAAGGAGAATACCAAACAATGCAGATGGTGCTGTTCTATAGGTCTCAATTCAGTGCTGTTTTCATTGATATAATACCCATGTTTGTGGCTGGATTTTAGCTTTTTAAAAAAAACAAAAACCTTTGCCACATTCTTTCTTTCCGTTCTTCAAGACAAATTTCATTTAGGCCCCAGTCCACATGCTTAATTGAATTGATGGATTGGAGCCAAAGTATTCGGCTATTTGCAGGATCAATCCCCAAGATGTCTCCACTGTAATCAAATCACTGTTGCATATATAATGCTGAAATATTTGTTATTATTTGAATAGATTTGCTGTTAGAGAACCTGGGTATTTAATAATGGTTTCTGCAAGCTGGCCCTTGGTTTCTTGCTCCTGTCCTTACTGTTGTCATGCCCATGAGTCCAATGTGCAGCTTCCAATCTTTTAACTAAAGGGTGTCCAACGTGAACCTGATAAGCAGTCAGAATTTACCGCTATACATAACCAAAGAGTCACAGTAATATGTCAGCAGATGCCTCCTCCATCATCTCCTCTGCTCCTAAAGCTTTCCACTCTCTGATCAGTGCCTCTTCACCTCCCACCTACCTTGATCAGCTGTTTTGCAGCATGCTGGAGGCTCTGGGGTAGGAGGGAGGAACAAGAACAGAACAGGCCTGGGGAAAGGGTGGGGGTGAAGTGAGGACAGGGTTTAGGGCAGAGTGAAGGGTTGAGTGGTGAGCTTCCCATGACACACTGGGAAGTGAGGGCCTATAGCTCCAGCCCCAGAGTGGATGCCTATGCAAGGAGCCACACGTTAGCATCTGAAGAGCTGCTTACAGGTCTGGAGCCAAAGATGGGCCACCCTTGTTTAAATAAAATAAAAAAGGGTGCAATGCATTCAAAGCTGCAATCTCAACAAGAAAGCATTTCTTGTTGAGTGATGCCATGCTTGTAGCATGAGACATGAAATAGCATCTTCCTCCTCAACCTCCTCTGCTCCTTTTCTTACACTTGTTACTATTCATTTTTAGTTTAGAAAATAAGTAGCAAAAGAAGTGGAAAATTGCTCAGTATTGTGAACATGAGTCTTACATATATTTAAAACATGTCCCATGGTTTTTGTCTTTCTCTCTGCATTTCTCTACAGATTCCTAACCTTCTTTTCCTATTCTGCCCCCTCTTCCTATCTCTTAACTTCTCTCCATCTCTCAAGATTAGGCTCGAAGCTGCCTTGTAACTTTCACTTTTGATTTAAAGCTAGGGTGACCACCTGGTGTCTGGTTTTTGACTGGACACACTGGTTGAAAAGGAACCCTGGCAGCTCCAGTCGAACACTGACTGTCTGGTTGGTGGCCTTGCACAGCGGGGCTGGAACACATTCTGCTAACTTCTGCACCACGCAGCTGGGAAGCAGCTGGCAGGTCCCCACTCCAGCTCTTCCACATGGGGGTAGCCTGGGGGCTTAGCATTTGATGGACTGTATCACAGAAGTTCCCTTACAGTTGTCTCCTGGTGTTCTTATCATGCCATTGATGCTCACCTTCTTGCTCTCTGGGGCTACGTCTACACGTGCAGCCAACATCGAAATAGCTTATTTCGATGTTGCGACATCGAAATAGTCTATTTCGATGAATAACGTCTACACGTCCTCCAGGGCCGGCAACGTCGATGTTCAACTTCGACGTTGCTCAGCCCAACATCGAAATAGGCGCAGCGAGGGAACGTCTACACGTCAAAGTAGCACACATCGAAATAGGGATGCCAGGCACAGCTGCAGACAGAGTCACAGGGCGGACTCAACAGCCAGCCGCTCCCTTAAAGGGCCCCTCCCAGACACAGTTGCACTAAACAACACAAGATACACAGAGCCGACAACTGGTTGCAGACCCTGTGCCTGCAGCATAGATCCCCAGCTGCCGCAGAAGCAGCCAGAAGCCCTGGGCTAAGGGCTGCTGCCCACGGTGACCATAGAGCCCCGCAGGGGCTGGAGAGAGAGCATCTCTCAACCCCCCAGCTGATGGCCGCCATGGAGGACCCAGCAATTTCGACGTTGCGGGACGCGGATCGTCTACACGGTCCCTACTTCGACGTTGAACGTCGAAGTAGGGCGCTATTCCTATCTCCTCATGAGGTTAGCGACTTCGACGTCTCGCCGCCTAACGTCGAAGTTAACTTCGAAATAGCGCCCGACGCGTGTAGCCGCGATGGGCGCTATTTCGAAGTTGGTGCCGCTACTTCGAAGTAGCGTGCACGTGTAGACGCAGCTTGAGGCTCCTATTTTTTTTTTAGGAAGAAAGGTACTTTCAAAGATGGGATTTACTTTCTAAAGAGCCGCATCTATGCTGCTTTTCTTCTTTTCTTTCAAAAGAAGCTCTTTCTAAAGAATATGCAAATGAGGCACCAGATATGTAAATCTGTGCCTCATTTGCATTTTTGAGTTCCTTCATTTGGATGCCTCTTTTGAAAGAGGAATGCTAGTGTAGATGTAGCCCAACTATATGGCTCCAGGTGCAATAGGAGAAGCCCTGTATTCACACTGGATGGCAATCAACTCAACTGACAAAAAAGAAGTACTTGCTTGATGGATGGAACATTTCAGGTTGCTTCTCAACTCTCCTTTGGACATCTGAGGAAGCAATCAGTACTGTTCCACAACACCCACTAAAAGAGCTTACATTAGCCTGTACCTCATACAAGAACAGCAGTCAAACTGATGTCAAAGGAAAGCACCTACACTACATGGTGTTCCAGCAGAGATTTACAAGCAGGGTGGCAACCATATAGGAAGGCATCTTACAAGGTGCTTCTGCATTAGTTAGGAGTGCAAGTCACAGGATTTCAAGGATTCCCCTTTATAAATATAAGGGTGATCAGGAATCTATGAGAACTTCTGTCCTATTTCCTTACTCTCTGTTACTGGAAAAATCCTTGCACAGGGTATATTCAATAGAATGAACATCTCTTTTGAGGAAATCATATTCTCAATGTGGATTTTGATTTGAGTGGGGAATTACAGAAATGATCTTCACAGCTCAGCAGCTTCAGAAAAAAAATGAGGAGAGTCTGCTGATCTTTCAAAGATTGACAAAAGTTGACAAGCTCAGAGGGATAGCCATGTTAGTCTGTAGTACTTAAGGACTAACAATGAGCTTTTGTGGGTTAGACTTCTCACACATGGAAGCTCATTACCTAGTACATAAATCTGTTAGTCTTTAAGGTGCTACAAGACTGTTTTATGAAAAGTTGACAAAGGTAATTTTTGTCATTCAGTCCTTGCACAGTGGTATGATGGCCAGTATGGTGGGAAATGGCAAGATACTGGACCCCTTTTCCATCACTTATGGCACCAAACAGGGCTGTATACTGTCCCCATGCTCTTTTGGCTGTGCTTATACATGCATTTTATGACACTACATGAGGAACATTTAGTCACTTCTGCACCAGTTGGAAGTTGCTTAATCTGCAGTGCTTCTGTGCTCACACAAAAGTGATAGATTTACTTATTTACTTATTAAGGAGCTTTTATTTGCTGATGACTGTGCACTAGTTGCTAACAGGATCATTCAATTTGTAATTGATCACTTCTTTTGTGCAATCTTTTTGGTTTTATGGATAGCGTAAAAAAACTGAAATATCGTACCATGCTGTGTTGGGAAATGTACATGTCCACCTAATTAAGGTCAACAATGCTTCTGTCAGGTTCACAGAGAATTTTTGTCCCTTCTGGGGTACACTGTTGCAGAATTCTGCGACTGACCATGAAATTAACCATCTCATTCACCAGGCCAGCTCTGCCTTTGGAAACTGCCACGCTACCTACAGAATGAGCTAAAGGTCAATCTGACTATTGTGCTGACCATACCTGTACATGGTTGTGAGGCATAAACAACACATTGTTGCCATTACAAGGAAGTCGATTATTTCCAAATGCACGCTCTTTGCTGTTTGGAGGACAAATGGTGGGACCTGATTCCCAATACTGAAATCCCTAACAGTTGTCAGCTGTCTGGCATCCAGGGACTCCTGTAACAGCATAGCTGCATTGGTCTGGACTTCAGAATAGCCAAGTCAGTATTTTTTGGTTAGCTAAAGCAAGGCACCAACTCTAATGGTGGTCAGTACCAGTGGTATAAAGATACACTGAAGTTAAACTTAAAAGCATGTCAAGTTAAGTGGGAAGCAACAGTTCACAATAGTGTAAGGAAACTTCAGATTTGTCACATATCCATTAACTGCTTTGAAGCAAGCCACATCAGTTCCTTATCTGAAACACATGAATGGCACAAAGCAAGGCTACAACAGCCTGAAATGGTCATCAACAATTTTGTCTGTGTGTACATCATCATTTTTGTGATTTATGCATTGTCTGATCTACCGTGTATGTTCATTTATTGTATTCACTGAATCCTCATACATTGACACTAATAATAACAGAGAGGAAGCCGTGCTAGTCTATACACTATCAAAACAAAAAGCAGTCAAGTAGCACTTTAAAGACTAGCAAAATAGTGAGCTTTCGTGGGACAGACCCACTTCTTCAGACCATAGCCAGACCAGAACAGACTCAATATATAAGACACAGAGAACCAAAAACAGTAAGCAAGGAGGACAAATCAGAAAAAGATAATCAAGGTGAGCAAATCAGAGAAATGGGTCTGTCCCACGAAAGCTCACCTAATAAACTATTTTGCTAGTCTTTAAAGTGCTACTTGACTGCTTTTTGTATTGACGCTAATGTGAGACCTCAACAATACAGCACCTGTTACTTTAGCAATAACCTTTTCGCATTCTGTAGCACTTCCCAAATCTTATTGAATAATTCTGGCAAAAGACTTCCCGGATGCCCCCAGTTGCGCTACAAAGATGTCTGCAAGACAGACCTCAGAGAGGTAGACATCGAGCTGGACAACTGGGAAGAACTAGCAGACGACCGCAGCAGATGGAGGCAGGGGTTACACAAGGGCCTTCAGAAGGGCAAGATGAGGATCAGGCAGCTAGCAGAGGAGAAGCGAGTGCACAGAAAGCACAATAAGGACTTGCCAGACACCCACTACATCTGCAAGAGATGCAGCAAGGACTGTCACTCTCGTGTGGGTCTTCATAGTCACAATAGACGCTGTAAATGAAGTCCTCAATTGAAACTTTAAAGGGCGCGATCCATAGTTTATGCAGACTGAAGGATGTCTACTACTACTACTATTGAATAATGCACATTTAACCTAACAGTGAGCACTGTAAATATATCAGTTACAGTAACTAACTCTAAACGTCTGGCATCTGTTACTGATGTCTGGTAGCTGTCTGGGTCAGGCCTTCAGTTGTACAATTGCCTGAGCCAGTGATGCCAAAGAAATATATTACCAGCATTAAGATGTATATGTCAAATGACTGTTAAAGATGGACTACATTTTCAAGAGAGGCAGGGCAAAAGAAAAAAAAAGTCATAAACCAAAGTAGCTGCATTTTTAAACATTCTCTATTCAGCTCCGCTGGGGGAAAAAATCAAGAGAAACTTTATGGCGTTACATTGGTTTTACTTCAGTGTAAATCAGAAGAAAATCAGGCTGTATGTATGCTAAGGCTTTAAAGCAGTTGATACAGACCTCTTTTATAATGTACTTCTTCTGTCAGTTCCAGATAAACTATTACTGATACCATCAGATTGCAGAAGATTACTTCTCCTGATAGCTTTATTTCATTTTGACCTGTGAAACTTTTCCTAACACTTCAATGTAAATTTGTATGTAAATATGGATGTAAATATCATGGGCCTTATCCTGGGAACCATTCCAACAGCTGCTCCACCAGTGCAACACAGCCAGGAAGAGATCCAAGGATTCTGCTTGTATATTAGAATTACTAGGTGGAAAAGGTTTGATATAGGTGCTGGTGTACCATGTTCTTACAGTACCCAAATGAGTGAATATTGGCAAGAAGCATCTATCTCTGCCACATCACTGGCTGCCAAATCAGCACTTAAGGGTCATGGATAGCAGGGCATTATTTAGTAGAGCTTCCCAGTCCCTGATAGAATTCCCAAGAGAGTACAAAAATATCATTACGTTACTTTTTGCTGCTGCTCTACTTCCTTCTCTGACCGCATAATCCAGCCACTACAGTTTTATATGGGGAAATAGAATATTTACCATGCATTATCTGTCTTTTAACATAACATAATGACTGAAAATTTGGTGAAGGAGCGAGCACCATCTGATCAGCCAATCCTCCAAGGACCACTGACAAATGTGTGGCAGACTACCAGTGTTCCGTGGGCCATAGCAAGGGAAAGTCTGCACTCACAGATATTTTTCCCTGTGACTAATGTTTTGTTTGAAAGTACTGTATGCATAGACAGATTCCACACTATTGGAAAATGATGATGCAATATGTTAATAGGGCACATCCATTATGTTCATTGACTAAATTAACTTTCATCATTGTGCCAGGAAGTTAGAATTCCTGTGGGATAAATATTGGTACATGAAGAAGGCTGGTAACAAATGGAAGCAATTACCTAAGGAATTGAGTGAATGTTTTGAAGAATGCTTTGTACAGGATGTGAAATAGACAGGTTTCATCTCTCATCAGCACTCAGGGAATTTATGAAAGTAACTCCCATTAATTTGTGAAATGTATGTTTGAATTGGCTCTTCCTGTGCATGAGGTGATCTCACCTCTAAAAGGCTCATGAACAAAATGCTGAGAAATATACCAGAGAAATTTTAAAACATTGATCTTGTTTGAGAGAAAGTCAGACATGAATTCATCCTTTCTCCCACAGGTTTAAATGTAAATGCTTCTGCCTAGTAAAAAGACAAATAAGCAACTGAAAAAAAAATCCCAAAAGGCATATGTGCAAATATTTTATGTAGGTTTTGTCTCAAGTCTAACGCAGATAATTAATAAATCACTGACTCTGTCATGCAATATTCAAGTTTGACTGCTATTTACCAGAGCCTGGAACCCAAATTTAATTGACATTTAGTCATAATGTCAGACTTTGACTTCCTAGGCCACTTGCTCTAACACAGCTAGAAATAAGACAAAGTCTGTTTTCTGGATTCTCATGTTTGCAGACAACCAATGGGAAGTATAAGGTGGCTTGTCATATGAATTATGCAACAGCTATATTTGCAGGTGACCAGTATTGTCTTTGTCAGCAGAAGTAAGACTTACTGGGTTCTCAACAATGACCATATTAAAGTCCCAAAAAATCCCTACTGTAATCCTGGTGTTATTCAGGATCTCCTTTCAAACTTTATTCAGCAAATGAGTCAAGACTCCTGAATAAGAATAATTCAACAGGAGCAGTGGGAGTGAAGAAAAAAAATAAGGCAGGAACCCTGGCTGCCAAAAAATATACCTATGTAAAAATGGTTACTAACTTCCTGTAATTGTTCTGCAAGATGTGTTGCACACAGCCACCCACTTATGCACAGCTGGAAATTTTTCCTTCAGTACTATTTGCCTGGGTGGTTTGAGTGCTTTCTATTCTACTCTGTATAAAAGATACAGCTGACCTAGCCCCCTCAGTTCCTTCTTGTCAGATGACTCTGATTCAGAGGGATTGGATGGGGGGCGGGGGAAGGTAGGGAGGGGTCACAAATGAAAAGGTGCAACAATTCTCAAAGAACATTTACAAAAGGTTATTAACTGTTTTCTTCTTCAAGTGATTGCACAAGTGCCTTCCGTGCATGGTGACTCACATGCAGTAACATAAGAGGAGGAGTCAAAGTTCATAGACACAGATTAGATTAAGCATTTCTCTAGAGCAGTGGTTCTCAACATTTTACCATTTTGGGTTGTATATGTAGCCCATAATCTGGTATGGGAGCTGCATCCAATACTCTTCTATGGCTCTGAGGATGTCACATGGGCTGCAGCTGATTAGGCCACACTTAGCTCATGGGCTGCAGGTTCAGAACCACTGCTCTGGAGTGGGGAAGGATGACCTAATGATATGAGAATGTATGATGGGACATACCAACACTACGTTGGGACTACAAGAGTTAACCCTGTTCACCTAGCTGAGGAGACTCACCCCTTCAGCTCTGTTGGGCATGCTCCAGCTGGAGGCCAGGTACAAAGGCCTGTAGACCATGTTTCTAGAGGCTCAGATGATCATCCCATAAGCTTCAACAAAAGTAGAGGAGTAAATTCTCTTTTTGAGGGTATAACATTTCAGGCCTTTCATAAACCTCAATGTCATGTCATTATAGACTACAGACTTATTCCCATGAAGATGGAAAGCTGATATTGCTGCCAGGCTGATTGTGATAGAAGAAATTGCTAACACCAACTGTCTTAGGTGCAATAGATAGTGAGACTGCATTGGAGAAACACTGGTTTGAAGACCCAGCTAGAGAATCCCCTACATATTGACAAATACCAGCTCTGGTGAAAACTTTATACTATCTTTTAACAAGAAGTGGTGAACCTGATCCAAGAAAGACTTCTTCCTGGGATTTAGCTATGGAGCGAGCAGGGCATTAAGGGAAGGTTTTACAGTGTGGAGCAGCTGACCATGATTGGTAGATCAAGAACAGGTGTAACAGAGTGACAGACGAGTTAACAACAAATAGTCCAAAAGATTGGAGAACCAATAGTAGCAAGGCTGTTCTGCAACTATTAATAGAAGTCAGGCTTGGTCCGGCTTGATCTTTAGCAGCACTCAGTGAAGGGGTGGGGCTGCGGGCAAAGCATTCCTTTTGCACAGATCTATAAAGGTCACAGAGGAAACAGCTTGACAGCCTCTAGGCTGTATTCACTCTATTGGCCCTATACTATGAGCACAAGCTAGAGACCACTTGTGGCAACTCAAATGATCTACTTAAGCAGATTGTCAAAACAAAAAGCAGTCAAGTAGCACTTTAAAGACTAGCAAAATAGTTTATTAGGTGAGCTTTCGTGGGACAGACCCACTTCTTCAGACCATAGCCAGACAGGAACAGACTCAATATTTAAGACACAGAGAACCAAAAACAGTAAGCAAGGAGGACAAATCAGAAAAAGATAATAAAGGTGAGCAAATCAGAGAGTGGAGGGGTGGGGGGGAAGGTCAAGAATTAGATTGAGCCAAGTATGCAGACGAGCCCCTGTAGTGACTCAGAAAGTTCCCATCCTGATTTAAACCATGTGTTAATATGCCGAATTTGAATATAAAAGCCGGCTCTGCTGTTTCCCTTTCCAGAATGGTGCAATAATTCTTCTTCAGTAACACACATATGTTTAGGTCATTGACAGAATGCCCCATTCCATTAAAATATTGACTAACTGGTTTGTGGATCTGGAGTTTTTTGATGTCTGTTTTGTGCCCATTGACCCTTTGTCTAAGGGAGTTAGAAGTCTGTCCAATATACAAAGCACCTGGGCATTGTTGGCACATGATGGCATATATGATGTTAGTAGAGGAGCATGAGAAAGTGCCCGTGATTCTGTGAGTAACCTGGTTAGGTCCAGTGATGGTATTTCCAGAGAAGACAATGCGGACAAAGCTGGCAGCAGGCTTTGTTGCAGGGAAAGGTTCCCGGACTGGTATTCCTGGGGTATAGACTGTGGCTGTTAGTGAGGAGCGTCATGAGATTGGGAGGTTGTCTGTAGGAGAGAAAAGGCGTGTCACCCAGGGCCTTCTGGAGTGTGGCATGCTGATTAAGGATAGGTTGTAGGTCTTTAATAATTCGTTGCAGTGGTCTGAGTTGGGGGCTGTAGGTGATGACCAGTGGTGTTCTGTTCTTGGCTTTTTTGGGCTGATCTTGGAGTAGCTGGTCTCTGGGTATTCATCTGGCCCTGTCGATTTTATTTTTTTTTTTTTTACTTCTCCTGGTGGGTAATTCAGGTTTATGAATATTTGGTAAAGTTCTTGTACAAAACAGACATCAAAACACTCCAGATCCACAAACCAGTTAGTCAACATTTTAATGGAATGGGGCATTCTATCAATGACCTAAAGGTATGTGCATTACTGAAGAAGAATTATTGCCCTGTTCTGGAAGGGGAAACAGCTGAGCTGGCTTTTATATTCAAATTCGGCACATTAACACATGGTTTAAATCGGGATGGGAACTTTCTGAGTCACTATAGGGGATTGTCTGCATACTTGGCTCAATCTAATTCTTGACCTTCCCCCCCACCCCTCCACTCTCTGATTTGCTCACCTTGATTATCTTTTTCTGATTTGTCCTCCTTGCTTACTGGTTTTGGTTCTCTGTGTCTTAAATATTGAGTCTGTTCTGGTCTGGCTGTGGTCTGAAGAAGTGGGTCTGTCCCACGAAAGCTCACCTAATAAACTATTTTGCTAGTCTTTAAAGTGCTACTTGACTGCTTTTTGTTTTGATAGTGTCGACTAGCACAGCTTCCTCTCTGTTACTATTAAGCAGATTGGTAGCTCATTTTGCATGCCTGGAAGGTTAAAAAGTCTTGAGGTTGCTTGAATTGGCTCTGCAAAAGTTCCATGGCAGAATTGCTGCATGACAAAAGCAAAAAAGAGTGAGTTCCCCCTGCCCATTACCATGTTGCCTGTGAAAATAAACAGGCTTTACCCCAGGTATGAAGTAGGTATGTCTGACAGGAGGTATGCAGCCCATAGCTCTGATGTTCAAATGAAAAGAGATGTCTTGAGGACCATAAAACCTGAGTTTGGAGGAGGCCCAGGCAGACTGCCCAGCCGAATGCAAATGTGTCTAAGACCAGAACCAGAGTTTGAGGGCAGATGAAGAACACTCAAACAATCTACTGAAGGCAGGACCCACACAGGCACGCTCAGCCCAGGGTGCAGTCTGGCATGTTGTACTGTTTATTTGCATGAGGCTGTATGTCTCTGGGGCCTCATACTGTTTTGGGCTGTTGTAATTGGGTGAATTTTGAGGTCTGTCACAAGAAAATGAACTGTTTGGAATCCTGTGTCTGGAAATAAAACTCCAGCCTGTGTGGAGTCCACCACTGGCCCTATAAACTTTATTCTCTGAACTACACAGAGGGAAGAGTTGTCTGTATTGGTCAGCAGACTTAGAAGGTTGAAGATTATCTGGATAAGTTGCATGACAGAAAGTATCTGGGCACTGAGCCTACCCAGGACCATCCACTCTTAGGCTAAATCCACACCACAGCAATCTTCCTGCAAAAGTTCTGTTGACAGATCAGGTCCACAGACACAAGTAGATTGAAAGAGCAATTTGCTTTGTTGATAGAGAGTGGCCAGACTGCCTGGCCTCTCTGTCAACAGAACTGCTGACCAGAAACTCAGCAAACAAGGCTGCCCACTGAACTGAAAGCCCTGTCTGTCAACAGAGGGCCCCCTGGAGCATCTACACCGCTTTTTTGTCTACAGAAACTGTTGACAAAGGTGCTATTCCTCATCAGGGAGAGGCAGAATGCTCTTTTAAGTTAAGAGCAGCATACCAGTCTTCAGGATTCAGGAAGGGCAACCGCATGAAACTTTTTGAGATGTTTGTAATGTTTGCCACAGATATAAAATATGCAATAAAGGGATTTAATTCTAACTATGCCAAGCATATTCATCTACGCCTTCTAGAGAAACAAAAAGATGTTAGAGACTGCCTGCTGAGTTATAAACCTCTCTTTTGGCAATGTAACACACTTGCCTTTGTTTCAGTGAGTCAGACTCCTAACAAGAAGCAGGTCTAGACCAAGTTTCCTGAGTTATTTAAGGAACCCCCTCAGGCTAAGTTTCCCAACATATACAAGGAATGTCCTTAGGTTCTTTCCCCCTGCCCCCACAGATCCCATCCCATTTAGGCTTAGCCACCTTATTTTATTCGAAGGCTAGGGTTATCAGAACTTAAAGAACCCTTTTGGAGTCCTAAAGCCAACCTGTCATGACAGTAGTCATTGTCTGAAAATAATATGGCTGCCTAATTGTATCAGAGTCACTTGGTAAAGTGAAACTGCA
This sequence comes from Carettochelys insculpta, assembly GCF_033958435.1. Taxonomy (NCBI): domain Eukaryota; kingdom Metazoa; phylum Chordata; order Testudines; family Carettochelyidae; genus Carettochelys; species Carettochelys insculpta. The sequence goes on along the minus strand of NC_134137.1, from coordinate 302,437,100 downwards.
TCTCTTTTCACCTGGCCGACAGTAAATCCCCAATAAGTGCCAAGATCACGGGCAATCAATAAGCACAGATGTTCCATGCAATCCTACTTGCTCAGCAGGTGCCTTCCTATATTACTACAATGAGTTTTCCTAGTAGTATAAAGGCAGGTGTTTTTCAGTAGGATACTTTAACTGTGGTTCTACTTTCATGCCAAAAATCTGCCTAAGCTCATGTTTGAGGTCTCTGCAGGATTCAGCCTCGTGTATCTTTCAGACTGAAAGAAGATTCTTTCTTCAGCCTCCTGTGGTTCAAAAATGATAAGGCTAGAGACAACTGTGAGGAATTCCAGAGACACCTAACCAAGCTATCCAAATGGACAGAATGACAGAGCTTCAAATACAATTTAGACAAATCCAGAGTAGTGGTAATAATGCTAAGTAACAATTTGTACTACCCACACACAATTTAGGGTTCTAAATTAATTGGCAGAAACTAGGTCTTAAAGTCTCAGCAACTTCTATTTGAAATGCATCACAGTACAAGAAAATGATATATGAATCAGTGAAAAAAATAATTTATCCAGTCAGTGGAATATGTTACATGTGTGTACATACGTGTATAGATGTGTGGCTCACAGAGGGTGTGAGGCTTCTGCGGAGGGTAACCTAGGCGACCAGGTGACACCTCTGGACTGCAGACAAAGGGGGAGGTGGAGCCTGAGGATTTTGAATTGGAACTGGCAGTTGGAAAGCAGTTAGTCTGGGCTGGGACAGACAGTGACAAAGAAGGGGGCAAGTCCCTGGCTCTGGGGGCCCCTCAGGGCCTCGTCTCCCCAACATGAATCGGACTGACTGTCTCTGCCTGCTGCACTGACTCCTCTGCGTGATGCTGTGCCCTGTTGGCTAATAAACCCGTTGTTCTCCTGCTGAGAGAGAGTCACTCCTGCCTGCAGATGGGGTGCAGAGCTTGGGGATCTCTGAACCCCCGTACAACACACGTATTTGGTATCTTGACTGATCTCTGCTCAAGAATTTGTAAGAAGGGAGGGATATTTTATTTTGGCAGGAACATCCATTATCATCTGAGCTACAAAGGTGCCAAGATTTGCACACAGGTTTACTTTTCTGTACTTTAATAGACCTGTTGGCTTAAAAAGGGTCAGTCATGAGGAATGTTAAGCACACATTTCAGTCTTTGCAGGAACCTTAGGCCAGGTTTTCAGAGGTAATTGGGCAAGTAATAGGATTTTCAAGAGTTCTTAAGTCCTATTTAAATCAAGGTCAGCTAAGCACCTCAACCGTCTAGGTGCTTTTGAAAAATCCCACTATGGCTCAGATACACAAAGGGTCTTAGGCATTGTACCTCTCAGCTTCACAGTGCATAATGTTTAGGTGTCTAGAAAAACCATGGGAAGAACATTGAGATCCACACGGCTAGAGTTAGGCGAGCAAGGTCCATATACAATTAATGGAGAAAGATAGGCACCGTAGACTGTGATCCACAAAAGCTAGCACACTGTGTAGGAGCCTCCTTAGCTAGCTGGTGTGAGATACCAGTAACAGGGGGCATGTCCTCCACCCTTCTATTGTCACAGAGATAGGTGCCTAAGCTACAGCTGCTGGGATGCACCTAGCTCTAGTAGCAACCAAAGAACGGGAACATGGTACTGGAGTCAAGCTGCTTAGTTATCTAATCTGGTTCTTTGGGAATCAGTTAGGCACCTCCCCAAATCCAAAAAAAACCAAAAACCAAAAACAAAAATACCGGCAAGAGGTAGTTCTGCTTTTAGCCCACTGGTTACAGCACTCAGCTGGGATTCGGGAGACCCAGGTTCAATTCGTTTCTGTGGTTGGAGACAGGTTTAGAACAGGGGTGCAGTAGGGTATACTCACCTCTCACGAATGCCCCTTTGGCCAAATGCACATGCCTGCACTCTCTCTGTGTTTGTCTCTGCTCCAGGATAGAGCAGTGCCCCAGGGCTCCCACCAACCCCAGGGACAATGTCTTCAGACTGCCATGGCCTTTCTGGTGGCAGCTCTGCAGCTGGGCCACCACAGTTCAGTTCCCCCTCTGGGATACTTCAACATCTAGGCCATTTCCACCAGTAGCTAATAAGTGTTGGGGGAGAGGGGATCCAGGCCTGACCACAACTCCAGGTTCCAACTCAGATACACTACAGATAGCAGCCATCCACTGTGTCACTTTATCTACATCACATTACTATTATAATTCCTTGGGCCTCTTTCCTGCAGCTCTGGGCCATCTTCACCCTTACATCAGGACCCAGCCTTAATGGAGTCCGAGCAACCTTCTTGGGGCTCCTTCTTGCTCTCCACAGCTTCTGGTAGTGCTGCCATGGCCAAGACTCCAGGGCTACATCTACACTAGAGGGTTTGTTGACAAAACCTGTGGAGCATCCACACTAAAAAATGTGTTCTGCCGACATTCTGTTGACAGAACTCAGCACTTTTGTCTCCAGACTTGTCCATCTCCCCCATGAGGCAGAATGCCTTTCTCCATAGAATGTGTTGCCAAAAAAAGCTACGTGGTTACTCTGAGGGGGCCCTCTGTTGACAGACAGGCTCTGTTGACAGACTGGGTAGTCCTGTCTGCTGTGCTTCTGGTTGGCTGCTCTGTTGAGAGAGCATCTGGGGGCAGTTGGGCCACTCTTTGTTGACATAATGGACCAACAGAGTGATCTGCTTTTGTGTGTGGCTGCAATCTGTCGACAGAAGTTTTGTCGGAAGATATCTTCTGACAGTAACTTCTGTTGACAGCTTGCTGTAGTGTAGATGTAGCCCACAGGTCCATCAGCCAGCCACACTACTCCAGCTCTAGCAAACAACTGAAGTGCCTTTGGCCATGCAATTCTTCTTACACTAGCCTGCTGGGCCTGATTGGTTGTGTCCCACATAGCCACTCTAAACAGCTTGGAGGACTCTCTCCAATCCTCTTTTCTGGGGTGGAGTCTGGCAGGGCCTCAAAAAATCTGGAATATCCTGTCACCAGGGATCTATCACCTGTCATGATTGGATAATCTGATGTAATATTCTCAGTCTCTCTTGCTTAAGTTGTCCCATGGTGGACAAATCATTAGGGAAATTTTGGACTTTGTGGGTATATTTAAACAGCCTTCAGCAGTGAGTTTCAGAGCCTAGGTCAACAGACTTGGGCTCCTGCTACAGTGCTAAAAAGAGCTGCATAGCAGCTGTGGTTCAGGCTGTGAAGCCCAGCTCCCTCCCTAGGCTTTAGAGCCCAACCTCTAGCAGCTACACAGCTATTCTTGCTCTGTAGCTTAAGCTCCCACCCAAGCTCAAGTCACTTTGCTGGGGCTCTGCAACTCAATGGTACCTGCTGTATAGCTTTACTCTAAGTACACTGCTCCAACATGGGTGCCCTCACCACCAGACAACAGTTTCTGCAATAAAACTAGACAAACCTTTCTTTCCTTTTACTCAAGCACCTGCAGTCCCATCCTAATTACTTGCATCTAGCAAATAAACCAAATGTGCGTCTGGAGTGTTTTATTAAGCAGAAGAACTCACAATCAAATCTAATTACACCATGACCAATTATTCTGAATTATTTGGCTTTACTGGACAGGACTGAACATTGAACTAAACATCTGTAGCCTAAACAATAAAATTGACACAAACAATTAAACTATTGAAAGAACATGCAACTCCGTACAATTACAAGTAAATCCTAAGGGGAAAATAGCCAGTGCAGACTTTGTTAGTTCTTAACCAACTCTGAAATACATACATAGATACACACCTCATAGAGCTGAAAGGGACCTCAGGAGATCATCAAATCCAGCCACATGCCCTCTTGACAATATCATTCCCACCTTTTTTTGGCTCCTATTTTGCCCTAGATCCCTAAAAGGTCCTCTTTAGCATTGAATTCACAATCTGGGGTTTATCACAGCAATGCTCAAATCAGTGAGCTATCCCTCCCATTTTACTGTCAGCCTTACCCTGAGTCTTACATCTTGCCTAGCAGTATCAGATCTGTTGTTCTTTGAGGTGTAGTAAATGATGTGTGAAATGTTTAATCTGCTCTGGTTATCTTCATATGTGTAGCTGTTTGGTCTTGACCACTTATACTGAACTATGAAAAGTTCCAGTATTATTGATCATTCCTAGACTGCCCCTAGTTTCAACTGGATTTAAGATATTTCTTCACTTCCTACATTAGGTTCCTGTCCCACACTATGTTCCACACAGACAGCTGCAAAATGAGCTGACTAAGTTGTTTCTTACTGTGCAGAAAAGCCCATCATTTGTATCCATTGCAGAATATAGATTTTTGTGTAGTGGTTTGGTTTACATCTTAGGAGCTATGTCTATACGGGGATGCTACATCGAAATAGCTTATTTCGATGTAGTGAAATCGAAATAAGCTATTTCGAAGAATAGCGTGTACCCGTCCTCCAGGGCTGGTGCCGTTGACGTTCAACTTCCACGTTGGGCAGCACTACATCGAAGTAGGAGCTGCAGGGGAGCGTCTACACACTAAAGCGGCCCACATCGAAATAAGGGTGTCAGGAACAGCTGCAGACAGGGTCACAGGGCGGACTAGCACTTCCAGGGCAACAGCAAGCCACTCCCTTAAAGGACCTCTCCCAGACACACTTGCACTAAACAGCACAAGATCCACAGAGCATGGATCCCCAGCTGCAGCAGCAGCAGCAGCAGCCAGAAGCCCTGGGCTAAGGGCTGCTGCACACGGTGACCATAGAGCCCCTCAGGGGCTGGAGAGAGCATCTCTCAACCCCTCAGCTGATGGCCGCCATGGCGGACCCCGCTATTTTGATGTTGCAGGACATGGATCGTCTATACGTGCCCTACTTCGACGTTCAATGTCGAAGTAGGGCGCTATTCCCATCGCCTGTTGGGGATAGAGACTTCAACGTCTCACCGCCTTATGTCGATTTCAACTTCGAAACAGCGCTCACCACGTGTAGATGTGGCGGGCGCTATTTCGAAGTTGGCACGGCTACTTCGAAGTAGCCGGCTCGTGTAGACATGGCTAGGGTGTCATACAGTTTCAGAAGAGCAGTTCTAATGATTTTGTGAGTCCATTATTTTTATGCTATCATACAATCTGGGCAGTGCAGAGGATATCACACAGCAACTGCTTAATGTGGGGACGGTAACACATTTTGAGACAACAGGAGATGCTCTCCTTTCTACATTGGCTTTGAACCAGTATTCCAGAAAAGTGATGAAAGGACTTGGTGCCACAGGGATGGAAATCCTGTCTTTCTGAAGGAATGTAAAACTGAGGTCCAGAGTATTTGTGATGATTAAGAACTCTTACTGTAGTTTGCATATTAATGTGGTAGTCACTCCATATTTTAGTTAAATTCTGCTTCCGTTAACTACATTCTACCTACCTTAAATAAAAATCCACTATGCTGATGTTTCTCTATGACTTTTCTCTTGTGCCATGAGGCTGACACAACATTACAGTCACATTGCATCCCAGAAGGTTTGCCTTTTAGGGACAGGTGAATGATCAACATGGGCCAGATCCAGAGACATTTACTCATGCTGAGAAGCACCGTACTCCACAAATGGGCTTCAAAAGTATTGTTCAAGACCAGTACACATATCAGAACCTGGGCAAATATGAGAAGTGTATCCTAAGTCTTGGATCTTTTAAGATAGATAGGTGCTGAATAAGTGCAGATTCTTTTCATTATTTATCTGATCTTTGTACAGAAATTAAGGTAGATGAGATTTTCAAAAAAGATGTATTGTTCAGAAAAATTAGGCTAACAAGCAATTTTAGCATACTTGTGATTTTCCGTATATCCCCTTCGTGTCCTAAAAATAATTATGAGTGTGAAAAAATTTTCAGAACCAGATGATCTAGATATATAAACTGTCTTTAAAAATAGTTATTGCTATTAGATGGCTAATTTTCCTCTTACTTTTTAATGAGTTTAGCTACTGGTATTCTGATCCCAAGTATATCATCTACTAAACATCTGAATTTTCCCCTGATCTCGTTCTGATTAGCAGAACCATATCAGGGAATCTTCATACTACTGTGCTTTTAAACCCTTCCAATATCACAGGTATAATTTAGATCTGAGCAAATGAAAACATTATCAATTTCCAGATGCAGATCCAGTAACTATGACCTGTTCCAGATAGCAATTTTCAAAACAAACTTCTCTTTCTTTCACTATTCTAAGCAGAAAACATTAAAATATTCTCAGAAGGATCTGAATAAAGACTTGTGTGCTGAAAGATATATGCATGTTAACATGCAACTGCTAAATGAAAGGCTAATAAATATGTAGAGGTAACCTGAATTACGTACCTCACAAGGTTGTAAACCTAACCTACTTTCATTTTAGAAATTAGCAATTATTTGTATTTCTTTTATAGCATGTTTTAGAGTCTGAAATGTTGAGGGGACACAGTAGTTCCCATTTGGATAGATGTTAGAAATACTAATGTTTCCCAGTAATTTTTGCACATTTACTATGTTGTAGAATGTTTGGGTGATATGTAGAATGGATACAGTATTTCTCCCAGTGTGAAGTGTGACTGGATGCCTGGGATAGACCACACTGAGGCCTGGTCTATACTAGGGATTAAAGTTGATCCCAGATACACAATTCTAGTCATGCCATTTACATAGCTAGAACTGACATATGAGGATTGACTTTCTTCCCTGGTATAGATCGAGCCTTTTTTAGGTTTGCATTGACATCCCTTACGCTATGCATTAGTGTGGAGTACGAGGGTTGACAGGTGAACCCAGAGAGAATGGTTTTGCCATGTCTTCACACACTCGGCAAAATCAATCCCCAGAAGATCGATCATGGGCGCCAACCCCACGGTGAGCTTAGACGTAACCTGAGAATGCTACAGAGGAAGGAGACTTCAAGAAATGGTGCATACAATCCTGAAGAACTGGTAAGTGGGTATAATATAATGAGAGACTACCAAAAACCAGTTTCACCATAAGTGAGGTTCTCACTAATCCCAAAGGACAAGACACTTATTGCCAAGTCAATATGTATCTATAATTCTTCCCAGATATCACATTGTTAGCCAATTCATAGCAAACTAATGAAGTATTAATAAAATAAAACAAAGAATTATGCATAGTTAATAGATCATATACATCAAAATGATTGCAAAGCTCTTATATAATATTTTAGCAGTGACGAAATAGACTGTTGGCTTGCAAAAGTCTCTCTGGCAACTTCCAAAAAATCAAAAGGTCTTCAGTCCATAGTTCAAGATACTCTCTGGACTGTAAATCCACAGTCCAGGTAAGTAGGGCAAGAAAGAGGTAAAATGGGGATGTTTCAAGTGTCTTTTATATCCTTTGTCATGTACATGGTGTAAATTTACTATCCCAAACAAAGTCCACATCCCCGGTATGGAAAGTTAGTGGCCCACAATGGATTCCACGGTCACATGGGCATATCACAGTCCCCTACATATTTTGCTAACTCACAGTGAGTGAAAGTCCCACTCCATGGAATGAGATTCTTCAATGGCCCATTGTGAGAACAGAGTGTCCTTATTTGGATGTCAACACATTGCTGTCTAGCCTTAATGTAAATCCGTTGTGAGGTGGGGGAAATATTACCCAGGAATACAACACATATTTAAGATTCTAGTACATAGTTAATATTCATAACTTCAGATACGAAGATGATACACAGATATAAACAAGGTAACCAAATTTAGCATTCATAACTTTTCTATAGATAGCATAAAGGTCATACTTTGTACAAGATCTGTGGTAATCATGTAACAGTGCTAATGATGGTGATATATATGGTCCCCTGTCTTATACACAGCATCATATAAAGTGAGAATAGCACAATAGATTTATAATTACTTTGCCATAGACTGAAATAGTTGTACTGCAAAAATTTGGGAGAGCAGCTGTGTGTTTCCAGAAGTAGCTCAGGATTTTATATTTGCACATATTGTTAAACAGCATGCATATTGGGCTATTCATGAATCTACCCCTAAGAATGATAAATTGGTAAGATTAAATCTGGGCTTTATGTATCACATGGGATATTTAAAATTAGACTGGATAAAATCACAGGGAACAGGGTATGATTCTGCACCCTTCATTTCTGGAGAGGTGGGATTAGAAATTAAATGAAATCAAATCAAAAGGGGCTTTTCCATGTGGATCTTGTTCCATGAAGGAGTTCTAGGCTATATCTACACGTGCCGCACCCTTTCAGAGGGAGCACATAAATAAAGCAGGTTGAAAATGCTAATGAGTTGCTGATATGAATATTCAGTGCCTCATTTGCCTAATGGCGGCCACCCAGAGCATCAAAAGTGCTGCTTTCAAAATGAAAGCTATCCATGTAGGTAGAATTCCTTTGAAAGGCAACCCCATCTACATGGCTAGTTTGCAATTTGAAAGTAGCACTTTCGTCTCTCCAGGTAGTCACTATTATGCAAAGAAGGCACTGAGTATTCATATCACTGCCTCATTAGCATTTTCAACCCGCTTCATTTACATTCTCCTTCCGAAAGGGCGGGGCATGTGTAAACGTAGCTCTAGAGTGTAATCTATGAAAGTATCAGGCATTGCAATGGGGAGCACCAAACTAAAAATCTTCCAAAAAAATCACAGCAGTACCACTGAAAGCCTGAAGGAGCTCCACATCAAGATATCCTATAGCAAAAAGGTTAGCACCCCTAAGCTAGGGCTACACTCATCTCTGCTCAGCGCAGCTGTCAGCAGAGCTACCCAAAGTGAGCTTCTTGGGATTGCTTATTTGCATACTCACTAAGCTCATTACCCTGGTCACACAAGAGTTCTGTGCCAGCAGAAGAGGGTGCTGGCACTGCTGAGACTGTGTGGATGTGCCTATGCCAGTTAAACCCCACTCTGTTGCCAGTCCCTTACGCCTGAAACATTTCAGGTGTAAGGGACTGGCAACAGAGGCAGGTTTAGCTGGCAGAGGTGTGTCCACACAGCCTCTGCAGTGCCGGTACCCCCTTCTGTTGGCACCAAATTCTCACGTGGTCATGGTAAAGAGCTTCAGGAGTATGCAACTAAGCAGCCGTTTGCAATCCCAAGAAGCTCACTTTGCACAGCTCTGCTAGCAGCTGCACTGAGCAGAGCTCCGTATAAACCCAGCCCTAATGTCTAGTTGGCATTAACCTCTCTGGGAGCCAACAGGTGCTGAGTATGATGGAAAATCAAGTAATTTACTTGGGTGCTTAAATATGGGTGTGGAAGTCTATCTTTAAGCAGGCTTATTTTTCAAAGTTCTGATCAGAATCCTGAGGACACTGAACAGACAGGTATTTTTTCCCTATAAAAATGAGCGAATGTAGCTAAAGAGTCATTAACAATGTAAAGAGAAATGATGAATGGTAGCTCGTGTTAGCTAACAATATAGGATTTTTTTCAGTTGTACTCAAAACATAGAATGTGAAAGGACAAAATAAGTAAAAGGAAATTGGAGACAGTAGATTGGAAAATGATAGATTTGTTAAATAGACCTACTTTTCTTCTGTCTTTGGGGGCCATGATTCCTGTTAATATGAGAAAGGAGTCAGGCAGTGTGCGGATATGAGCATATTTGCCGTTGCTAAGTGAATGGACTGAATAGTCTCTCTTCAGTAGGACCTACATGTTCTATGGAATATCCGTACATCAGTTTCAAAACATAAAAGTGCAGTATTAATTGGCAGTTATAATTAACAGATAACAGGTCAGACTGAGGAAAAATGGCTCTGAATGAGCCATAGTCTGATGATATTAACATCAGTCTTTGAAGGAAAATAAATAATATTGGCTTGGGGAAATGAGGACATACTGAAAACCTCATATGATCAGAATCAATTTAGTTCCATGAACAAGAAGTTTTGTTCAGTTTGCTTTTTTGGAATTCTTTGAAAAGTACTCTTGCAGCAGTGATAAACAATGGAAATCGGGTGGAAAGTCATTTGCCTTTTCTGGCATAACAACCAATAGCAATTAGTTTATACCAGAGGTTCTCACCCTGTGGCCTGCCAGCTGTCTGAGGCCCAATTGGGGCAAATCTACTTAAAATTGTAGGCCACATCCAATATTTTCTGTATGGCCCATGGGACACCCCCAGGGCCATACAGATAGCATTGGACATGGTAAGTAGGTTGAGTATCACAGCTCTGTACACCCGCTTGCAACAATAGAACATGACACACTAACAGCTTAAAAATATAGTTCACAAATCCAATCTCAGAAAAATGTAAAATCCCCTTTAAAATTACCAGTATCCCAAAGGGCAGATAGCATGGAATTTCTCATGACAGGTACTCCCTGCATTTCAAACATCCCACTAAAGAACATCTATCTGCACCTGCAGACAAAAGCTCACCTGCAGCCTCAGAGGAGCGAGGTGGATGTGAGCAGCACGAGCATGGTGGTTTTTCCCTCAATGAGCCACTTTTCCAAAGACCCAACTTCCAAATGAGCTTTTAGAACAAAACTCGTTTGTAAGTTGGAGATTTTCTGTATTTCACGATTTTGCATAGCTATAAATAAAGAACTTCATCATATGTGAGAAGTGCACTCCAACAGCACAAAAGCATGCTCATAAACACACCATACCAGAGTTTCTCAACCTTTTTTTTATGAAGTACTCTTTTTCAAAGAAATAGTTACAAGTAACCCCGGTACCTACAATTTGCAGGCACACATTTTTTATTACCACTGTAACACATTTGTTTAAACAACTTAATTGTAACTGGTTGGTTGGAAGAAATCGCCTAGAGGTAGCGAACATGCCATTGTACTTACGATTGTGCAAAAAGGATAAACAAAAAAATAGATGAACATAAAATAAGTCCAATTTTTTTTATTCATAAAAAGGGTGAGAAACTCTGAGTTAATGTACCCTCTGGAAGAGCTCTATGTACCCCTAGTTGAGAACCACTGCTCTATACTACACCAGTTTGTATTCTCTTTGGCTACATCTACATGGAGTCATGCTGCCAGCAGTGTGATGCAAAGGAGGGCTCTCAGAAATGCAAATGGCCACCGACAGAACCACGTCTGCATGGCACATTTTCTGACAACAGAAGTCTCTGCTAGGAGGGCAATCCCATGGCTAATCTGCAAATTAGCCATGTAACTATGCCAATGAATAGCCATTTGCATTTTCTAGAGCCCTCCTTTGCATTACACTGCAGGCAGCATGGTCCATGTAGACGTAGCTTACGTGTATAGAGACAGCATTTCTCCTCATATCATGTTAAAGCTTTCTCTTTCCACACTCAGCCTGTCACTTGCATTAGCATTTCAGCCTTTGTTCCAGGCTACCTGACTTGTTCTTTCAGCTTAGAACATGAAGACATTACCTGAGTTTTGTGATGTTAGAGTAACAAAAAGGTAATTACAGGAAATATGCGCTATTGGTCCTTTCACAATTCAAATCACAGAGGAACAATGTCCCATGGAAGAAATGTCTCATGTCTTGGTGCCTTCATTTCAAATATTCCCTTGGTTTGTCTCTTTTATGAGTTTCTCCCACACAAATCCCAAAGAATTTGGGTCAACTGGAGAAGTGTGTGTGTGTGGTCAGGAAAATGCATTGTAAATGTTCCTAATGCACAGTGAATTCAGGCTCCCTCAGATGATGTTGGCTGTCATAGCAATTGGCAAACACTCTCGCAATGTGATTGTTTTATGCAGACAAATATTTAATGAGACTTAGAGGTTGAATATAAATCAGTATTTATTGACAAGTCTTTCTCTCCCATATATGGCTTCTAGAAGTTAACATCAATATGCACCTGCAAAGGCTTTCACTGTGTTTGGGCTTTGCATATATTTTCTCTTGCATTTGTAGACACTGTACTATGAATTGACAAAGCCTCTGTAAAAAAAAAAAAAGACCAGATCTTTCTGTGATTTGATTTGATTGAAATATGACCATACAGATAAGTATTGCAACCTCTGTTGAATATTGTTAGCAAATCTTGCACAAAGTATACCAAGTGAGGTATCTATGAAAAATGTATGGCTTGCTGGTTATGATTATGCTATTTCTAGGTATGTATCATTTTTTGCATTTGTAATTATAAGTATTAGCTATGTACTTTCTTCCACATGGCAGAGGATATAAAAGGGCTTGGAAACCCCTCCATTTTGTCTTCAATCCTGCTTCTTACTCCTGGAAGAATTCTGCTAAACTAAAACTCTAAACAAAGGTCTGAATGATATAGCCAAGCTGCAGATACAATCCAGAGATCTAAGCTAGCAGTTTACTCCATCAATGCTACAAGCTTGAACCAAGAACTTTGTCATTGTGGCTGCATCCACATTACCCTCCCTTTCAGAAGGGGCATGTAAATGCATTGCATCGGAAATGCTAATGAGTGAGTGGATGCCATTATGCAAATGAGATATGAGTATTTATATCAGCACCTTATTTCCATTTCCAATCTGCTGCATTTACATGCCCTTTCCAAAAGGGAGAGATAGTGTAGAAGCAGCCTGTATGTATCTGAGTCCTTCAATGTTAGTTCTCACCCATTCTTTCTATTTTTGAATATACCTTTAGATTTTATATACTAAAACAGGAGTCAGCAACCTTTCCAAGGAGGAGTCCTGCACTTTGACCTTTCGACCTCTGTGTGCAGTCGGAGTGCTGGTGATATTTTTTAAAGTCACTAATAATCCTACTCACAGCAGTTTCATTAATAAACAAATAAAGACACAGAGCTTTACCATTTAGGTGGTGGTTGATAGCATTAGTTGGTCTTCTGATAATCCACAGGCACATGACTTTGAGCAAGCTCCTGGCTGCATGGTGGAAGATGGGCAGGGCTGAGTTCCCACCTCGCATGCTGATGAAAATTGGTTCGACTGCCACTCTTGCCCCCATGACAGGGATTGCTGACCCCTGTACTAAAGGATTAGCCATCAGGGTGGTTTTGGGGAAAGATGTGAGTTATGAATTGACCTGGGAATGAGGTTGGTCCTTTGGGATCAAAAGAACATTTTATTTGATGAAACTGGTTTTCATAACCTCTCATACGTATACGAAACATCTGAGGGAATTGCTTGTATGAATTCTTGTATGAGTGGTGAAGCAGAAGTTCTCTTTGTGACTGGTTTGGTGTGCCTTATAGTGGAGAAACCCTAGTCTTGGGCTTAGCGGTCTAGTTTCTAAACAATTGGTACTCTCATAATGTTCCCCATGAACCACCTTGTTAAATTTTCAGTGTAAATTGGCATTGTTCTGTGATGGAGTTAGGTGGATTTATACCAGCTGAGGATATGGCTTGACATATTTAATAAAAAATTTAAAACACCTTGAATACCGAAAGCGCTAACATGAATGTAATTCTGGTTTCATGAAACATCAACAAAAAACTGTGCAGATTCCAACATAAATACTTTTGTAGATTAGGATACAAAGAAGCTATGACATTTTTAAACACTTACACTGGGACATCCATCACTGCTGGATCTAAGTGCCAGTATTGTCTGACTCTTTATTTTGTCAAGCTTAAATTTCCCAAGCATAAAAGCAATTGTGCTTTTGTGTTTCTGACAGGATAGTAACACCTCTTCCCTATAGAGAATCTAATTCTGATAGAGGTTTCAGGACTCTACAATCATCAAAACTGGCAATGACTTTGCTTTCATAATTGTCCCCACATTAGCTGTCTCTACACTTAGTAAAAACTTCGAAACGGCCATGCTAATGGCCAGATCGAAGAATACTAATGATGCACTGAAATGCATATTCAGTGCCTCATTAGCATGCTGGCGGCTGCGGCACTTCGAAATTGCCATGTTTCACTGCCATGCGGCTCATCCACACCAGGGCCCTTTTCAAAAGGACTCCACCAACTTTGAAATCCACTTATTCCTATGAGCTCAAAATAAAAGGACCCTGGTGTAGACGAGCCACACGGTAGCGAAATGTGGCAATTTTGAAGTGCCAGAGCTGCCGGCATGCTAATGAGGCATTAACTATGCATTTCAGTGCTTTATTAGTATTCTTTGATCTGGCTATTAGCAAGGCCATTTTGAAGTTTTTACTAAGTGTAGACCTAGCCATTGTGTCGTTATCTACAAAAATTGAGGCTTTAGAGTGAAAAAAAAAAGTTCACTGGTAATCCTCAAAATGATGGTCAACAAGAAAAAAACCAGGGGTCTGGGGAAGGGAATTTTTGTTTTTTGGAAGATGTGGGAAACAGTTCCATTGTTTAGTAATTAGTTTTTGACTAATGAAAAAGTGGTTCATATGATACAATTTAATGAAGGCCCTTGCGCTATGAACACTGATTCTTAGACGCCTTGATGCGGCTATCTCAAATTCTGCCCTTCTTTTTCAACAGCATAACTGTTTTATAAGGATGGAAACACAGCATCAATACTTGTGGAAATTGGTGAAGAGATTGAGAAAGAGTGAGGTGATAACATGAAGTCTGCATCTTGGACTTTTTCTAAGAAGGAAGCCTTGGTCTTTTCCAAAGAATGGGTGCAGAATTAGATCTGCAGTTTTAGCAGGTAATCATTAGATTAATTGGGCATAGCAAACCAAATCTAATTGTAAGCAATTTGCTGATAGTGGGGAAGCTCATTTGAATCAGTTACCATAGACTTGGGCCCTATCAAATTCATAGTCCACAATGGTCAATTTCATAGTCAGGGGATTTCAAATATATTCAGTTTCATGTCTTCAGATATTTATATCTGAAATTTTATGGTGTTACAACCAGGGAGGTACGGACTCCAAAGCGGTGTGTGTGTGCGTGTGTGCGTGTGTGTGTGTGTGTGTGTCTGCCTTCAGACCTGGACAGCTGGAGAGTCGTGGACAGCACAGATGTGAGAGTTACATGATGTGGGGGGGAAGGTCTTCTTGTGAGGGCAGGGCAGACCTTATAAGTTCACAGCCAACCAGGGCCCCATGGTCAACAGGATTCAGTGTTTTTCCACTCTCACCTTACCATACACAGGAAGCCCAAATCCCCTTTAACTTTTGAGCAGTGGGCCTGGAGTGGCAGGGCTTGGGGGCAAAGGCACCAGAGCCTTTGAAGAAGTGGGGCCACCAACACTGGAACTAGGGTGGTCAGTGGCCATGTCCCCCACTTTTTAGTATGGGTGTAGTTTGGGGAGCAGGAGGGACTAGTATAGTGATCCAGGACTCCACATGTGTTACTGAGTTGGTGAAATTTAATTCTAGAACATGCTGCCAGTTTGGGGTGTTTGCCCTGTTTTCTGATAATCTGCCCTGAGGTAGACACTCATGGTCCTGAACCACTTCAGACATCATGACACCAAAGGAACAAAGGAACAAGAAAAGAAACAAAGGAAATTGGAGTATTTTTACAAGATGAGCTGCTCATAGGACTCAAGGCCAATGAGTTTTGGAAAGACAAGTCAGCAACTGCAGATGTACTGTACTGTAAGAAGCCCATGCTATTCTCTTAGCACATACCAGCTTCCTGAGTATCACCAGTCCTCTGACAATATGCAAACTGCTCACATGATCTTGATCTGCACACTATAATTTCTGTTTTACAGTTAGCAGATCTCTTCCTCTTAACACTGGAAGTATCTTGCCTCCCTGCCAACCATTTGGGAATTTGAAGCTTGGAGTACTCTTAATAAAACCTGCATTACATGTTCTATCAAACACAGTAATTCTAGTAACTCAGTAGGTCCAGATCCTGAGGTCAACAGAACTGTCCTCATATAGTAGGAAGTGGTCTTAATTTCTTTCTGCATGGATCCAAAGACCCTAAGAACTTCTCTCTCTCCTTCGGCCCCAAATATCAAAATATCCCATATCTCACTGGATAGGGTGTTAGATCCCTGTTCAGATCTCCGCTCCCCATAACCATTGTGCTAAAAGTTATAAGGGAGGCTTCTTTCACCTCCATGTTTGTCTGGCTTTGGCAAGGAGTAGTCTAGGATTCTGGGTTGTTGTTTGTTTGTTTGTTTTTTTTGCAGGGGAGAGGTGTTTGGTTTGGGTTGTTCTGATGCACCCGTCTCCCCACATTCACTGTACAGGGAGCCTGGCCTTTATGAATCCCAAAAAACTACCAGAGTAACACTGAGGATCACCATCTTCTCGTTCAGTTGTCCCACCTTTCCATCACAGAGAGGACAGGTCCATTAATAGCTGTCAGCAGCGATGCAAAACCATGCTCTGAAATGTCCCTAGCTCCTGTTTGCCAAAAGCTGGGAGTGCATGATGAGAGGGATTACGTGGTCTGTTCTTTCCCTTTGAAGCACCTGGCATTGGCTGGAAGACAGTATGCTGGGCTAAACAGACCATTGGTCTAAGTCAGTATGGCCTCTCTTATGCTCATCGTATTGGAATCTAAATAGTCCAGAGAAGCCAGATCTTTTCCTCAATCCATATTTACAGCATTTTCTCACTGAAAACAAGCTGGCAGGGTCATTACTTACACAGGCTCTTCCTGTTATAACTGAGAGTGAGGAATGCTTTCAGAGTCTCTGATCCTCTCAGAAAATGACCACTTGCTTTGAATGTAACACTTTGCTGTTAAAGCTCTTCATGTGTATTTCATAAGGTTTCTTGCTCCTTTGATGGGTTAACTAGTTGCAGGGATATGTTCCATATAAATGTTTGCTGCTACATTGTAATGGGAACAAATGAGTGAAACCAATGCAGTTAACAACCTGCTAGTCTTTGTGAAGTTTAAACACCAAGTACAGTCTTGTATATTTAATAGCCACTTTGATCTGTACTTAGGGCAGGTCTACACTATAGATCAATTTAAGGTACACTATTCCAGACACTTTAATTATGTAGCTAAACTTAACGTACCTTAATTCGGGCTTCCACACCATCTCCACGAAAGGAGGCCAGCAGGAGCCTGTTGTGGGGCAAGAGTACTGTGGTCGAAGGGGCTGCCTTATAAATTCAATTTAGTGCATCCCACCAAGGTGTGCTAAATCGAATTCTGGAAGATCAACTGCATCAGGGCTAATTTTCCCTGTAGTGAGATGTACCCTAATACACAAGTGAATTGCTCTGGCTATGCTTTAGTAAGCATTCAGTGAGGCCTGGGGCTATAACATAAGCAGGCACATAGTTTGCCAGTATCACAGTTGGTCCCTCGTAATACTAATGTCTAAACCTCATATGATCCGGAGACAGCTGCTGTGAATTTCCTCCAAGATGCGATGACCTGATCAAAGTTCCTTGCTGTCAGCTTCCCAGCTAGGTAGCACTGGATTTTGAATCAGGATGGGTCTTTTTGCACAATATTTGTGTGCATGTGTGTGTACGTCTGTATTTTGGGAATTTGAGAGGAGGCTACAGTTGCTTCTAAATCAGGTCTGAGAACTGAGGCTTGAGGGTTAACGAGAAAGTGAATATCAGCACTGTGGCTGTATCAAAGTCAGAGAAAGCATTTGCTCTGAAAAAGCTGCTAGGAAAAAATCTAGGGCTTTTTTTTTAAATGGTTTTATTTGCATATTCACAATGGCCTCCCATTCATGCATAAACCTGTATTATGGGACATTGCAGCCAATCTTTTCAGGCACTTAGGCTGATGCTGTATCCATGTTCAGTCTGAGTGGCTGGACTGGAATAGGCCCACAGGTGGTGTGACTATGTCCTTTACTATGGAAGCTACAAGAAGCTTAACTATTGGCAGTAGGATGAAGAAATTTTAGTCCTTGGGTACAGATCTTAGCCTGCCGAACTGTTTTGGCCTCTACCTTATCTACACACTGGTGAGGAACTGGGTTCTTGTGGCATACTCAGTTCTCTGTGTGGAAGTAACCCACATTCTGACCAGGAGCTGGGTTCCTGTGATATGCTGGCTATGGCTGCCATTTTTGAGGGAGAAGTGGTCCTGTTTTGCTAACTCTGGGGTGGCCAACCAGCAGCTCTGAGGTGGCATGTGGCTCTTCAGAAGACAATATACAGCTGCTGTCAGGAGCTGATTCTGGGGAAAATTATGGTGGATGCTCAGCACGTGCTGGCAGCCCTATCAACCCCCTCTCTCCCTTCCTTGTGCCCTTTTAGCCAAGAAGGGTAAAAGCATATTGGGTTGCATTAGGAGGACAATTTCCAGCTATCTAGAGAAATTATTATTCCCCTCTATTCCGCACTGGTGAGGCTACATATGGAGTATTGTGTCCAGTTCTAGGGGCCCCAGTATAGAAAGGATATGGATGCATTGGAGAAGGTACAGTGGAGGGCAACAAAAATTATTGGAGGGCTGGAACACATGATGAGCGGCTGAGGGATCTGGGCTTATTTAGTTTGCAGAAGAGAAGACTGAAGGGCAATTTGATAGCAGCCTTCGACTTCCTGAAATGGGGGCGGGGCTCTAAAAAGGATGGAGAGAGGCTGTTCTCATTAGTGATGTATGGCAGAACAAGGAGAAATGGTCTGAAGTTTAAGAGTGGGAGGTGTAGGCTAGATACTAGGCATAACTATTTCTCCAGGAGCGTGGTGAAGCTCTGGAATGCTTTATCTAGAGAGGTGGTAGAATGTACATCCTTAGAGGTTTTTATGTCATGTCTTGACACAGTCATGGCTGGGATGATTTAGTTGGGGTCGATCCTGCTTTAGGCCAGGGGCTGGACTAGATGACCTCCTGAGGTCCCTTCCAGCCTTAGGATTCTATGATTCTATGATTCCCTTTCCCAGTGGCTCCCCCTCCCACCAGTCCCACCAACTGCATCAGTGTCTCTTTCCCTCTCCACAGGTGCCTCCTGCCCACCGCAATCAACTGTTTTCAATGTTGAGGAGGCTCTGGGGACAGTGGGGGAAGCGTGAGGATGCAGCCCCCGACCCCTTTGCTTCTCCCCCCAAACCCTCCTCAATATGGCAGAAAAACTGATTGTGGGGGCAGGAAGCACCGGGGAGGGAGAGGGGCGAGCAAGGACCTGGTGCACAGCTTCCCTCTTTTCCTCCAATATCTCCTCCTCCCTCCCCTTGCCTCCCACCCACTGTGACCAGGCATTCTGCAGCCAGCAGGAGCCTGTGGGGTGGGGCAGAGGGGGGAGTGAGGACACAGCACTGGGAAGGGAACAGAAAGAGACGGACAGAAGTGGAACAGGGGCAAGAACAGATGGGGGAGGGGCTTGGTGAAAGGATGTAGAGAGGGTGGGGGCAGGGGCAGAGCTAGGGGTCCAGTAGCTCCAGCTAGCTCTGTCTCCTTGACTACAGCACACAGTACCTTGCTGGAAGGCAAGTGCAAACAGAAAAGAAACTACACAGAATAGAGGCTTCCAACAGGAGTGGCAGGATAAGTGCGTTTATATAATGGGAAGGCTATTTGTATAGCTCAGGGACAAACTTGATATTGTGTTGCTGAAGACAGAACGTGTGAATAAGCTCTAAGGGAGGCATCAACACGGTTAATTCTGAAACACCACTTCCCTTTACAGAAGCTCACTGCCATTGCTATGGACAGGGCTCTGGATCTGTAAGCAGATTAATAGGCCTTAGTAAATCTGAAGACAGCTTTTCTGAATTTTGGATATTTCACTGTATTATTCATCAGGAGCAACTGGTATTTAAAAATCTGAAATTTGATCACATCATTAAACCTGTCTTGCACATTGTGAGTTCAATCACCGACAATTTCAAAATCTAATTGAAAAACTGGATGAAGACAACTTCCCTGCTGATTTTCAATTTCCTCCCACAGTTTAATGGCTCTCAAGAGACAAAGTTATTTCCTGTTTTTGGAGCTCCTAGAACCAGTAAAATTGTTCATGGAGGAGACGCACAGAATATACCCTTAACCTATAGAACCTGGGTGGGTTCTAGACTCGACATTTATTGCAGACATACTGCCGCATTTGAAAAAACTAAACATGGACTTAGAAGAAAAATTCCAGGTGCTGTCTGATCTACTGCTAAGCATGTTTGTGTTAGGGTGACCACATTACCCTATGGCACATGCAGGACACCAGCCTTCAGAGATAGGGGCAGGGCTACTGTCCCATGTCAGGGTTCCTTGGTGATGGGGTCTGCTGCTCCAGGGTGAGGCACCAGGGATGGGGGCTCATCAGCTTCCAAAGGGGAGGCCCCAGGGATGAAGGTGAGTGGGGAATGGGGGCTCCAGAACTCCCTGGTTCCAAATCCTCGTGACTGTGGTGGGAGTGGGGCAGGGAATGAAGCAGGATCTGCCACCATGAGGCATGGGAGGCCAGGGAATGAGGCAGCCAACCCATGGAGGGGCTCCCTGGCAATGGGAGCTTCCTCCCCTAAGTGTAGGGCACCAGGGAATGAAGCAGCCACTCTTTTGTGGAGTTCGCTGGCAGTAGGGATTGCCACTGTAGAGTGTCAGGAAGGTGGAAGTTGCCCCACGGAGTAGCTCCCCTGCAGCAGGAGCTGCTGCCACAAGGTGCAGAGCTCCAGAAAACAGGGCATCCACCCAGCGGAGGAGTTCCTTGACAGGAGAGGCTGCTACCACAAGACACAGGGTGCCAGGGAACAGAAGCCCCATAAAATAAGGGACAATTTGCCCATTTTCTGAAAAAAACCTAGGATGCCTGTGAAACATCTTAAATAAGGGATTGTCCCAGGAAAAATGGGATGGATGGTCACCCTAATTTGTGTTCATGAACAAACTGCAGTAGTTTTACAAATGCTTGCGGGAAAGCTGATACACTTTCTCTCAGTGTCACAACTTCAAACCAAAGCAAAAGAAGATGCGTCAGAACCCCTAAAACAGATCGCAACTAGATATGCAAGTGTGATTTAAGATTTTAAGGACAGTTCTGAGGAAAGTGGCCAAGATGTGCAGCAGAAAAGACCTCAAATCAAATTTCTGATGAACACTTTTAGTGCTGAAAGGCCTCTTTAATTGCTGATGAAGCAACATCCCAGGTGGACTTCTGGAAGATGGCAGATTGTAATCTGTTCAGAAGACAGAAGGGACCCTTAGTTTCTGGAAGTCTGTACCGAAGGATAAATACCTACAACATCAGAGGCTCAGCCGTAAAATTAATCATGATATTGTTTTGACCTATCTTTGTGAGTCTGTTTTCTCGACATTCAGATGTGAAATCCAAGTACTGATGTGTTTAGACAGAGAGCCACCTAAGAGACCTGCTGTCTCTGTGCACCTCTGAACATAAATCAAACTTCCTGGGAACTGTTGAAAGCAAAAGCTGCCAAAGTCCCACTAGGTAAAAAGTTAAAACTAGTTGTTTTTATGGTAATTAACTAAACATTTTAAATGCATAAAATGCATGATCAAATTATATAATTGGGGGTATAAACATGTCTACACATATACGTATATAATCATTACACATTAGTGAGGCTCTTTGGCCGTGTACCTTGATAAATTCTGACTCTCAGGTGCAGTTTGGCCACCCCGTTTTAGCTGGTGAATTGTCTACACAGTAAAGTGCATGTTGGCAAAATGTCAGTTTAAATAGGCAACCAGTTAATGCACAGAAAAGACTGGAACTTTCCTGCTATGGAACACAAGCTAAAATTCATTGGTATAGAAGGAATGCAGTAACTTTTCAGAGGAAGTTAAATAATTTGATGAACTTGAGCCTGCTTCTCATTTACACTAAAGGAACTTTACACAACTTTGGCATCCTAAATGGGCCTTAAAGTTTAAGTAAATTACATTTACATTTACTTTACAACCCCTTCAGCATGCCAGAGTACCTTTCTTATAAATGAAAATCTGATCCCCTGTATTCACTAAGCTTTGCTACAAGATGTATA
This sequence comes from Carettochelys insculpta, assembly GCF_033958435.1. Taxonomy (NCBI): domain Eukaryota; kingdom Metazoa; phylum Chordata; order Testudines; family Carettochelyidae; genus Carettochelys; species Carettochelys insculpta. The sequence goes on along the minus strand of NC_134137.1, from coordinate 302,415,414 downwards.
ATAGGCCAAAAGCTGTCTAACTACTGAGATCTTTGGTGGATTTTACAGCCTTTGAAAAATTATCAAGGAACTCAGTGTATAGCAAGACATAATGACACTCTGTCTTGATTTCAAACAACTAGAGGCATTCTCTTGGCATTCAGGAATATGCACTTTTGCTATACTTTTAATATGCTGTCATTCTGACATTGTGTTATATATCCTCAGTGATTTAAATTATTAGAACACTTCAGGGCTGTTTTTTTTTTTTCACAGAAGAGATTTCGTTTCAGGTAATCACATAGTTTCTATACTAATGGACTTTCCCAAATGTTATGTGTACAAGTTACTGAAGAAGGGGAGTCGTTTTGATGTTACAATTTAGGATTTTAGAAAAACAAAAGCATAAATTATCTTGAAGTGTGTTTATAAAGCAGCAGAATTTCATTATTTTACACAGAAAGCTGCATTAACTTATTTAAAATAACTGAATTTTATAAATTACAAAATGCAAAAATACAAGACAAGAGTAATGCATGACAAAGTATTTTGTGCATTTAACTGAGAAGTATAATTTAGATAAGTTCTAATAATACTGCATGATAGACTAAGAAATATTCTGCCTGACATCTTAGTTGTTTCAAACCTCACCACAGCACTCAGCTATTAGATCTTTGATGAAAAGTAGGGAGAGATCATTTTCAGTGTGTTTGTGAAATTTACGGGTTCAGCAAAGTGCTTGCAGTGAGTTTCTGCTCTATAACTGTAAATCCACAGTAGGGAAACCAAGCAGGCAATGAACTCAATAGGCAAAACAATTGCAAGATGCCCAACACAGTAATAGTGTGACTATTCCAAACTGAATTGGAATTAGGCACAAGAATAATGATTATCATTAAGTAAAATAGCCTGTTAAATGAGCCTATTTTGCATGATGCCATGATTATAACATGACCCCTGGGATATACCAGTATGTGAATGTTAGGGTAGCTCATCAATATTTTAGAAGATTGGATATTGAAAGAAAATTTTTACTCCTGAAGATGGGAACTTTCAGTGCTCTAAAATTCAATGTGAAATGGTCAAGAACTTTCTAATCAGTGCCTCAGAGTTTTGAAATTTCATACTGGAGACTTAGTGGCCCCTACATCTTGATTCTAATCCCATTTTGAAAGTAAATATTCAAAGAGAAGGATATTGGCATTTGAGAGGAGTTCTTATAGAAAGATCCTGAGAATAGGATGGATGCAGGTCACCAATGAGGAATTATATAGGAAGATACAGACAAAAACGAACCTACTGCAGAAGGTTATACAACGGAAGTACAGCTGCTTTGGGCATATCTGCACAATGAACAATGAGTGAAAGACACTGGTATTCGGCATAATGGATGGCTCCAGTAGGGGAGGCAGACTCCACAGAGACGGGGTAGATGATACAGTAGATTGTAGACTAGCTCCGCACCTAACACAAAGCCACTCTGCACTGGACAGGGAAAGATGGAAGGAAATAGTGAGGGAGGCATCAGACGCCAACGGGCACTGAGACCATTGTTGTTGATGATGAAGATGACGATGACAACCTGGCGGACACCAGTATGTGAATATTAGGGTAGCTCATCAATATTTTAGAAGATTGGATACAGAAAGAAAATTTTCTTACTCCCCAAGACAGGAAATTTCAGTGCTCTAAAATTCAATCTGAAATGATCAGGAGCTCTCTAATCGGTGCCTCAGAGTTTCAAAATTTGATACTGGAGACTTAGTGGCATCTACATTTTGATTCAGGATAAAAAAAAATCCCATTTTTAAAGTTTGATGTGGTGATGATTGGTTTTTGATACAGTCCCCAGAGACCATTGAACATAGTTACATTGTGCTCATTCCCTGAGGTTGATCACTAGTTATTTTCAGTGTTCCTTCTAATTTTTCCATCCATTAGTGGAATAAATGTTGTTGTGGGCACATGTGTGCATGTCTACCACCAGTAAAAACATCTGCTGCCAGCTATGGAGGTGGTGGGCACTCCGTTAATCAGTTGGGCAGCATCTCATCTTACAGGGAACACAGGTTATTTCCTGATCCAATCCCTTCATGATTTAGTCAAGAACAGCCTCTCCTCTTGTGTGTGCTACAACTTTGTCCCAAGATACAGTAGAAACATATCAGCCTCCAGGAAAGCAGCAGGAGATTGATTATATACATATATAATTTTAAAATACATCCATATAAGGGACTAGAAAGAACAGCAGTTCAGCCATATATATCTTTTTGTGGAGGACTGGATTAAGTCGGCAGCTCTGTTTTTGTTTGTTTCTGGAGGATGGCTAGGGACATGTTTTACTATTTTTAGTTTTATTTCTTTTTAGATTTTAAAAGTTATGTCTTAAAAATGTTTAATGTATGTGCACAAAGAGATCTCTTATGAGTAAGTAACAGGGATAAGAAGAGATGGTGCTTCTGCCTGCAGTTAATGTTGTCTAACTGCAGCACTTTGGTGGTTCACCTTGACCAGTGAAGGGCTCTATCACTGCCTGCCATGTATGTTCTTGTGGTGTGTGGCTTTATACCTGGAAATCCTGGATGCCCCATCATCTCAGCATTGGAACTCTCACTACAGGATTGCCTGGATATGTGGACTCTCCACTCAGACCCTTTGCCACCAGCACTCCCAGCTTTCTTCATGATACCATCATGGTCATCGTAGATGTAGAGGCCTTTTACACCAACATCCCCCATGAAGATGGACTTCTTCCTATTTGGTTTTGAAAAGAAGAGGTTTTGAAGTCCGGGGGGTCCTTTCGACATGTCCCTGTCTACACGAGCAGCGTGCGTTTAGAAAGCGGCATTTTCTTAATGTGCTTGGCTGTTATTATGCTAATGAGGCACTGCATATTCATGGCAGCGTCTCATTAGCATCTGCTGAAGTTGCTCATTACCATGCCCCTTCCAAAAGGCAAGGGCTAGTGTAGCCATGGCCTCAGAGTGATAGCCATGTTAGTCTGTAGCTTCACAAAAAACGAGCAGTCCTGTAACAGCTCAAATAATAACACTATTATAAATGATAAATAACAAATTAACTTGTTAGCCTTTGCTATCATCTAGTGCCTGTGAAATGCAGTTTTCTGTGTTGTGCATCTAAAGATTCAAACCCTGCTGGAGCTGGGGGGAGGAACATTTTTTAAATAGGAAAGCACACTTAAAGAAAGTATGTTAAAAGAATGTTAAGACTGGAAAATAATACACTCAGAAGTTAGGAAATGCCAGAATTGAAGCTGACCATGCAATTAAGGTAACCTCAGTTCTGGCATTTATGAAAAGCCTACTTCGGCTTCCTTAAAATCTGTTAGCATGAGTTTTTCACTTTTATGCAGCAGGTATATGTAAAACTAAATTAAAAGGTGTTTACTCTCTCCTAAGGATCTCTGTCTTATACAGTGTTATTGCAATTTGTATATGAGAGAACTGTTTATTCTTGAATCATAACTATTTATCTTGAATCATAATTATTTATCTCCATCCTCAGGCACATACACGTTATTTCAGCCTAAGATCTTTCTCTCAGCAAGCCAGCAACCGCCTCTGTTTTTGAAGGGTACTATGTCATCAGCTTGTTAGAATGGACAGACATCACTTGAGCACTCCATTGCTTACATAGAAGCAACTTCAATGGTAATTTTAATGCACTAGTCTAATAACCTACTTTAAATCATAATTACACTTGTACTCTCCTGTTGTGAGCTCTCCTACTTGACATCACCATCTTTCTGTAATGTATTACTTTATTCTACTTTCTCCCCAGGCAGAGAAGACTGCAAAGTCATGTGTTTCACTATGACCCCAAGTCTATTCTGTTGGTTTTGAGACAACTCCAGCTTGTACTTTACTTCCTCACATCCTGTAAGTCCACTTTCTAGCATTTTCCTTTTCCACTTGGCACTCACTGGAGGAGACTGTTATTGAAGCATTTCCCCTCCAGAGCAGCACTTGCTGACAAAAGGATGCTGACTGCATTTAATTTTTTAAAAACATGTTTAATGTGAAGTGTCTGGAGATTTAATAATAGGAGTGCTGCGACTATTATATCTGTAACTATTACTAAGATCACTGAATTTAGTTTTTTTGTCTTGAACTGGGAGTAGCAGAAAAGTTATGGTATGATATAATATCCCTTAGATCTTGTTTATTACCATGTTTCCTTAGAAATTGTTAATAGTGATGATTACTGCTAGGAATTTAACAATAAATTTCCATTAAAATGTAATTAAAGCCAATATATTTTGTTCTGAAGAATCTATTTTTATAACAGGCGTTCTGGTAGTCGATGGTTCTGAACTGATTATTTTACTCTTGTACTAAATTTAAAATCTAATACATTTAGCTATTTTAAATGTACTTATTTCAGTTGGAATTGCTGAGAGCATTGAGAACTGCCTTAGAAACTTGACTTAAATTATGGCAGGAATATTACATGAATTAGCCTCGTGTAAAATTTCAAATTATTACCATCTGAAATGACAAATGTAGCATATAGCTTTTGTCCAAGAGTTCAGCCAACCATGCTGTAATAGTAAGGTACATTTATTATTTTTATTATTCCTATTATAATTATTATTATATGGGGTCACTTCCATCACTTTACTGAGCCAGGTACTGTTCAATAAATCCCATGGTAAACCAGGGGATTGATTTTGCATATAAAGTCTGTCTTCCATAAATTCCAGGAGCAGCGCTGGGAAAGAATTATGTCTTCTACTCTGTTTGCTCCAGGGCGTTTTAATCTATTACTGGTCCAAATCAGGGCTTTGTTAGTCACCTTTACACTAGCTCAGCTCACTGGTGGGACAGGGCCAAAATTCCCCTCTTTTCCACTCAATTACTAGGAATTGGGAGTAGTGGCATACAGAATCTGCTTACTCCCCTCACCCAGTCCCAATGTTTGTCCCAAGGGACTGACTGTATAACTCCCTTTGTGCTCTTGCACAGAATCGTACGTTGAGCCACAATCTGACTCAACTGGCTAACGTGGAGGAAAATACTACTCAACATGAGAGCAAAGGTGTTGTGTTCAGCCCTTATTATTTATATTATAGTAATATTCAGAACGGTGTGGTGCACAGGCTGTAAGAAATTGCATCTGGCCCAGAGATCATACATTCTATTATTTCCATGAACAAAAGATTTATGCAGGTATCTTCTACTCACATGAAGTGTTAGCCATTTGAAGCAACATGCTAGAAAAAAAAGGTAACTCATTAGTATTAATAAGTGTCAGGACTAAAGCAATGAAAGCAAGGTAGAAACCACTGACTTTCCCAGGATTCCTTAAAACAGCAACTTGCATGTTGGAATCATTTTTACTAGGAGAGGCTACTGCTACTCTCTCACTCTGTTTGTGCAGAAAATCTCCTGAGATGTTCGTTTCTGACACAGTAACTTTGATTTCAAAGTGGGTACTTAACACTGACAAGTCGGTTCTCTTCAGCAGCAGCACGGTCTACTCAACTATTTGATTTTAAACCAATTTAATCCTGACTACATGAATAAATGCTGTATTTTGTCCATTTGTTCTCACTTCCCCTTCCCCACACAAACCATTATACCAAACCACAGTGAACACTTAATGGGGTCAGGCAGTAGTACTACCACAACCTGTTTCTTTACAGTGGAACTAAGCCAATAGCTTATGTGCCAGAACAAAAGCACAAGGTAATTCACAAATCCTCCCTTTCAAATTCTCTTTGTTATCAAGGAGACAGTGGGCACCAAAAACTGAATCTATTTCAGAGACTGAGACATTCGTTGATATATTCTCTGTCTGTTATTTTAAGGGTCACTGCCTAATTCTTTATATCCTCACAATATATTAAATACAGATAAGGCAGAAATGTGTGTAACTTAATTTGACTGAGAGCACAGTGAATCAGAGAAATGTAATTCTTAAAATAAAAGAGGAACAGGTATTAGGAAATAAATTAAGTGTTTTTTATAATGTCTAATGGACAAACGCAAACATTCAGGTAATACTTTTTTAAATAACTTGTGTGAACATTTTGCTAAAGTCAGAGGCAATGCACATTAGCATCTCACTTATTAATAAAAAAATTAAGATGTCTGTAGTAGCAGGATTATTTAGGTAAATGTGCGATAGATCAATCAAGTGCAGTATTATTTTTTATTTTATTTTTACAACTGTCTTGTGACTTTAAAGAGAAGTGACAATATATACTTAAGAGGAAGTGGCAGGCAAATATTTTTGCAGAAAAATCTGCATGTGAGGAACTAAATATGATACAAAAGCATTTCACAGCAGTGGCATACACTATCTTATTAGTTGTGGCCTTCGAGGAACCTGGCATCATTGATGTCCCTGTATTATAGGGGCTAGTCTTGGCCAATGTACAGATTTAATCTTTCTTGTCCAGCACTCTGGGAACCTGACCGATGCTGGACGAGAGAATTTGCTGGACCATGGGAAGTCAATATTGTCTAGCACCTCATTAACACTTTCACTGCTCTCTGAGTTCTTAGAAGACATTGGCTACGTCTACACGTGCCCCAAACTTCGAAATGGCCATGCAAATGGCCATTTCGAAGTTTACTAATGAAGCGCTGAAATGCATATTCAGCGCTTCATTAGCATGCGGGCGGCAGCGGCGCTTCGAAATTGATGCGCCTTGCAGCCGTGCGGCGCGTCCAGACGGGGCTCTTTTTCGAAAGGGCCCCGCCTATTTCGAAGTCCCCTTATTCCCATGAGCTCATGGGAATAAGGGGACTTCGAAGTAGGTGGCGTCCTTTCGAAAAGGAGCCCCGTCTGGACGCGCTGCGCGGCGGCAAGGCGCATCAATTTCGAAGCGCCGCTGCCGCCCGCATGCTAATGAAGCGCTGAATATGCATTTCAGCGCTTCATTAGTAAACTTCGAAATGGCCATTTGCATGGCCATTTCGAAGTTTGGGGCACGTGTAGACACGGCCATTTAGTGGTAAATTAGAGCTAAATAACAGCACAGAGCACTGAGAGCCAGGACTGGTGGCTGTAAACATATGTTATGGGATCATGGGAAACTTGGCCACATCCATGATAAGTAATCATCCAACTAACGAAAATCATGCAGATTGTGGATGTTGCTAGATGAGAGGGTTCCAGATGGAGAGGTTCAACCTGTACTATGCTACGTGCTGTGCCCAATTCCAACAAAAACAATAAGAACAACAAAAAGGTAGGTGATGAACTGAAGCACAGCTGATGGATTTCTCTGAGCCTCAGTTTTAGGGGTGGTGATTTCAAGCTATGGAAGATGTACTCCTTCAGCCCCTACTAAACTGCAAAGCCTTTTTGAAGAGGCTATGTGCAAGATCCTGAAAATACTTTGGACAAAACTCCCATGAAACTTCATTGAGAATTTTATATGGGTTGACACTTCATGAGCTAGCCCCCTCACAAAAATTACTGTTTTTCCCCTGAATTCAGTTTGTACAGAACAAGAGCAAAATGTTAAGATTTTGGTGGCTATCGATAAGGTCTTCTAGAAATGCATTGTCATGAACCTCTCATAACTTGAAGGTCTTAGAGGGCATTTTTAGAATTAATTTCACAGTGAATAGCATGACAGAAAAACCATGACACAATAAATATTTAGACTAGATGCCAGTCATTCCTTCTTTGCCCGTTCAAATAGACATCCCTCCAGGAATTACACTGATTGACACTGGCACCTAAAATACCTTGCACAATATTTAATAAGTTTGAAGAATGAAAACACCCACATAAATTCAGGGAGACAGAAGGATACCCATTGTTCAATGCCACTTTTCAAAGGAACACTGAGTAGTAATCCTAAAGATTTCCTGTAATGTGAATGGGTTTGGTTTTTTACACTTCCTTCAAGGATTTGTCGAAAGGTGGTGAAGGGATAGTTGTGAGCAGCTACAGTGGAAGAAATATAGGGAGGAAAGAGTTCTAGTTTGGACACCAATGGAAGATATTTACCTCACCTCCCTGAGCTAAAAAGTACATAGGAGGAAATCGAAATACCAAGCTACCTCCAGTCAGAGAACTATGGAGAATGTGCTACCGACTCCTGAAAAACTTGTGGGAGTATAAAAACAGCTAAATAGCTGCATGTTTGATTTTGCACTTTTATCTCAATTCTCACCTCAGAGAAGAAGGGCTGTGAATGGATGATGGCTCTGGGAGTGGCCTGAAATCTCATGTATCCTTGACCATGGCGAGTGAAGGGGCAAAATCCTTGGATCCCAGGCTATCTCTGTGTAGGTAGTTCATAGACCTCTGCCAACTTTTTAGTCCACCTGCTCCTGGCTACTTAGTGTCTTTACCAATTCAGTTTCCATTAAGAATGTAAGAACAGTCATCCTTAGTCAGAGCAAAGGTTCATCTGCCCTAGTATCCTGTCTTCTAACAGTGATCAAGAAGGAATGAACTGACTGGGTAATCATGTGCTCCATTCCTTGCTCCCCATTCCCAGCTACTGACAGAAGCTAGGGACACATCTCTGCCCATCCTGGCTAACAGCTGTTGAAGGACCTGTCCACTATGAATTTATCCAGTTCTGTTTTGAACCCTGCCATAGGCTTGGCATTCACAACGTCATTTGGCAAAGAATTCAACAGGTTGACTGTGTCTTACTTAAAGAAATACCTCCTTTTGTTAGTTTTAAACCTGCTGCCTATTAATTTCATTTGGAGGCCCCTATTTCCTGGCTTCTGAGAAGGAGTAAATAATATGTTTTTAACTTTCTATGCACCTGACATGATTTTATAGACCTCTATCATATCCCTGCTTAGTTGTCTCCCTTTCAAGATGGAAACTGTTCCATGCCCCTAATTGCTTTGTTGTCCTTTTCTGAACCTTTTCTAATCCCAATGTATCTTTTTTGAGGTGGAGACGCTACATCTCCAAGCAATATTTGAGAGGTGGGTGTTCAGTGGATTTATACAGAGGCAATATGATACTTCCTATCTTATTATCTATTCCTTTCCTAATGATGTGCAATGGTGTTAGCTTTTTTGAATTCCACTGCACATTAAGTGGATGGCTTTTGGAGAATCATCCAGAGTGACCCAAGAGCTCTTTCTTGCGTGGAAACAGCTAATTTAACCTCATCATGTTATATGTATAGCTGGGATTATGCTTTCCCATTCTGCCAGCCCCAGCTGGGTAAATGTCCCTGTGATAGCTGTGGCAGCCAGCCCCAGACAGTCAGCGATTACTGTGGCAGCTGGCCCCAGCCAGGTGACCAATCCCACCACAGCTGGCCCTCGCTGGGTGTGCCAGTTAACTGAATGTGTCAGTTATCCAAGCACCGGATAACATGGCTTTTACTGTGCACTATATCCACTGGCTACCCCTTGTCCACAGACTTGTTGACCCCCCACTCAGAGAATTCTACTAGAATTGATGAGGCATGATTTCCCTTTAAAAACACCGTGTTGAGTCTTCCTCAGTAAATCATGTTCCTCTATGTGTCTGACAATTCTGTTCTTTACTATGGTTTCAACCTGTTTGCCAGTAGAGAACTTGGGTTTACTGGACTATAATTGCTAGAATCTGCTCTCACCCTTTTCTAAAGCAATTGGTGTCACTTTAACTAACTTCCAGTCTTTTGGTACAGATGCTTGTTGAAATGATAGGTTACAAACCAAAGTTAGTAGTCTGTAATTATACATTTGATTTCTTTCAGAACTCTTGATGGTGCACAACATCTGGTCCTTGTAACTTATTACCATTTAGTTTATCAGTTTGTTCCAAAATCTCTCCTAATAACACCTCATCCTGGGATAGCTCCTAGGAATTTTTACCTAAAAAGAATGGCATAGGTCTGGGAATCTCCTTCACATCCTCAGCCATGAAGACCAATGAAAAAAATTCATTCAGTTTCACCACAATGGCCTTATTGGCTTTGAGTGTGCCTTTAGCAACTCGGTTGTTCAGAGGCCCCAAAAGGAAGGCCAAAATTTGAAGAGCAGCTAGTCAAAGAATTAAAAATTAATAGCAAAAATGTTTGGCCTTCCTAATTATGTTTTTATATGTGATTTGCCAAAGGTTATACTCCTTTTTATTTTTCTTGGTAGAATTTAGCTTCCACTTTTTAGCAGTCTGCCATGACATGATGTTATTGAATTGGGACTCTTTTTCATGTGACTGTTTTTTTAACAGATCCTACCTTTATTTTATCATTTTCCATTCTCTCCTTTTTACTAGTATAACACCAACAGACCCAGGTTACCAGCACCAGGGATTGAATCTGCAATTATAGGGGCTAAAGCCCTCTGCTCTACTGCATGAGCTAAAGGCCATCTGGCTCTCAGGCAAGGCTGTATAGCAGAGACTTCACTCACCTTAGTATGAGGTCTCAGTGCCTCTGGGCACTACACTAGGAAAGAGAGAATCTCCATTAATATATTTTTCCCTAGAGCAGGGGTCAGCAACCCCTTGGCACATGAGCCGATTTTTGTCAGCACGTGAGATGGGAGCTGAGCCCCGTCTCACCTCCCCTGTGCATCCAGGAGCTTGGTCAAAGCCATGCCACCTGTGGGTTAACAAAAGACCAGCTAATGCTACCAACTACCCCCTAAGTGGTAAAGCTCTGCATCTTAGTTTATTTATTAATGAAACTGTTGTAAGTAGGGCTATTAGTGACTTTGAAAAGTATCACCAGTACTTCGATGGTACATAGAGGTCATACAGTCAAATTTTGGCAATCTGCCTCAGAAAGGATGCTGACCCCTGCCCTAGAGGATATCTCTATCTGGACCATTGGCTTCTCTGCACCTGCTGACTTTCCCTCAGCCCTTAATTTTAAAACTGCTCTGTGACTTTTCTTTTTATTTCAAGTGCCAGAAGTCTGGTTGCATTTTTGTTTGGATACATCCTTCCTTCTCCAAAGTTTCCCTAGTTCATAATAAATCTAAACTCCCCCTCCCTATGCCAGGGTTCACCACACATTGGGACTCTGCAGTGTTGCTTTTCTAATTGGCCTTGTATGTAGAACTGGAAGCATTTCAGAGAATGCTACTATAGAGGTTCCTGATTTCAATCTCTTACTTAGCATCCTAAATTTGGCTTCCAGGCCCTCATTCCTATATTTTCCTATGTCATTGGTACCTATATGTACCATAACCACCAGCTTCTCCTCAGCACTACATATAAGTCTGTCTAGCTGTCTCCAGAAATCACCAATCTTCATACAACGCAGGAAAGTCACCATATGGTTCCAGTCATCGCAACCCCAGATGTCTATGTTTCTAATATCTAATTTTCCATTACTAATACCTGTCTCTTCCTAATAATTGGGGTTAACTCCCCCTCCTGCCAAGAGGTATTCTCAGTTGCAGAGAATAGTATCATATCTGAAAGTGGGGTCCCAAGTAAGAGATTTTTCCCCCTTTTCTCCAGCTGGATGTTCTTCTCTGAGACTGTCAACTTCCTAAAGACCACAGAGGCTGTCAGACTTGGGAAGGATGGTTGTACTGTGTCCTGGAAAATCTCATCTATCTAGCTCTCTGTCTCCCGTAGCTTCTCCAGTTCAGCCACTCTGGCCTCCAGAGCCGATACATGATTGCTAACAGCCAGGAGGTCCTTGCACTGAATGCTTAGGGCAGATAACCATTCACAGTGTACTGAGTACAATAAACTGTATAGCCCCAGACCACTGCTGATCTTCTGCCTGCATTCTCTTTCTATTCCTGCAGCTTGTTCCTTTTTGATGTTTTGTTTTCTATCAAGGGGATGTTTTGGGCCTAAGTTTAAAGAATGTTAAATATATTTAGCCCCCTCTAAACTCCTTCACAAAACTCCAGTGTTCGCTAGTTCCCTTGGTCACTTAGGAGTGGGCTTTTCAAAGCCCTGGTCTTCCTGTGTAGTTCCAGACCCTGCATATGGGTTAATGGGTGCTAAAGGGCTTAGGGAATCTCATTCAGAATCTCAGTCTTGCCTAGCAGGCAACGAACATGTACCCAAGTCCTGTGGTATTCCTCTCCCAACTCCAAAGGGAATAAAAAGTGACAAAATAGAGTGAGGGTTCCTGCTGCTCTAAAGTACAGTAGCTATCAAGCATATTTCTACTCTGAAAGCAACTGGTGAGGTGACTCTTGTGAACTAACTGCATATCACCATTATACCCAATTACTTCCCAGTGCAACCTCACGTCACCAGATTCCACTCCCATAGATTTGGAGCCCTTTACTGCACAACATTGAAGAGGTGAGGCCTCTTTCGCTAGGTGAATGTGCAGCACAGCTGTTGCTTTTCTGCCACAGCTCACTCCCATTTGGACCAAATAGCAGGAGGTAGTGCCTCCTTCTCTATCTCAAGAGCTATGGAGTTGACATCAGAGAAATATTTGGAAAATGAAGCAGCTGAAGGCATCTTGAAAGTCAATCAGAGTTCAACTCCTAAGCTACTTAGGGACTTTAGAATCTCTTACTCTCTGTTGGTAACATTTGCTATGTGTAGCCAAGTCACCATACTAATTCAGAAGCAAGGTTAGAAAAGAATACTGTCAGGGACTGTCTACTCTGGTCCAAAACTAGATGGGAAATCTGATGCATGTCCTGTAAATACCAAGCACTCTGACTTGATTCAGTCTGTTTTATGGGATTTACCTACTGTGACAATGCCCCCCATCAGCCCCTGTGGGTCACTGCACTTCCAGATGGTTTTCTGTTGTGCACCAACCAACCAAGAGGGAGTGGTTTGTTGGCGGGGGGTGAGTTTGGGTGGAGCCCCTCTCCACCAGGGCTCCAGGAGGGTGGCTGCACAGTTGGAGTGGGATGTTAGGGTGTGTCCCTGCCCCACCTCTGCCACCACTGCCTCCTTTACTGCCCTTCCCCTGCACCCATCTGCCGCTGGGGCCCTTTCCACCAGAGCCCCACTCCCACCATCTGCCCCTTCCTCCTTCCCCCGCTTTGTCAGGCTCTGCAGCAGCTGCTGTGGGCCCACCCCTCAGGCACCCATGGGCACACCCTTCCCTTCACGCCCCCGCCCATTCCCCCCCCCACACTTCTGGTTGGCTCTGCCACCCCCCCTTCTCTTCCCTCATCTTCCCCCTCCTTGTGCCCATGACCCCCAGCAGCCCAGCTTTTTTTGTATAAGTGCCTGAACCTTCTCCCCATTCCTCTTCACTCACCTCCCCAGCACACATATATTTGAATCCCTTCCACATCCCAGTGCAGTAGCAGGAGCTGTTCACCATCTTGCGCTGGGAGTTGTGCCTGCCCATTCCCTGGTTCCCAAATACACCTGGCATAGCTGTCTTCTAGCAGGCTCCTGCAGCCTATAGGCGGCAGTCTGCCACACTACACATAAATTCTATTTTGTGGTCTTATTTATAGAGAAATTAATAGTGAGAATCCAGGGAAATTTTTATTTTTGTGTTAAAGTAAAATTGAGCAACTCAAATAAAATTGTTGTGGCATTTTCAGTGGAGGTGCAAGTTAGTATGAAGTAATGAATTCACTTTATTTCAGTTTTGGGGTTTCACCATGGATTCAGTTTTTGTTCATCCATTCCATTCAAAGTTTTGTTCATCCTTGGAAGAATATGGAATCCCTTCATTGCCTAATATCATAACATTAGTATAATAAGCAATCAGACAAAAGGTCAATGTTCTGAAATAAAGATACACAGATCTCTGCATCCACATTTGTGTATGTATTAGAAAATATCTATTTGCATGATTATTTAAATAACCTTTTAGTAGATTTTGGAAAATCCTTTTAAAACACTTGGCCCAAAGTATTGGTATTTTATTTGCAAAGAAACAAGTTGGGTGTTGTGTTTTGATTAACCTTCCTATTAACTCTATCCCATTAATACAATTACAGTTTAATTTTGTAACTTAATATTTTCTAAAGCAAACAAAATGTTAAACAATGCAAAACCATATAGAACAATCTAGTTGGAATAAGAATGGTTGAGCTTTATAAATTATCTAATATCCACTACAGAAGATTAGCCATTTAAATGGTCAAATGACAAAAAATATTATTAGGATTAATTTGGTGCAGTCCCTGGTTCACAGTTCCCTTGTCAAAACAAAAAGCAGTCAAGTAGCACTTTAAAGACTAGCAAAATAGTTTATCAGGTGAGCTTTCGTGGGACAGACCCACTTCTTCAGACCATAGCCAGACAGGAACAGACTAGGGAGTCCAATGTAGCATTAATAGTTCCAGATTTAATATGTCCGTTTCAGTGGACAACTTCTTTTGTGATTTGACTCTTTTTTATAGAAGTTTTTCTCATCTTTACAGGGAAGTACTATGAGTGGTTTTTTTTCACCTCAAACTTCGCATTTTTATGTGTGATTGTTTCTAAAATAATACTAAATAAAAATTGACATGTATTATTTTAAAATATTATTACTACAGTTATTTAATGAGGAAAAAAATCCTCCAGGGATCTTTCCCTCCTTAGCTTAGGAATGATGATTTTTAATTAACGGTTTCAGACACACAAAGCGATACTACAGCCTATAGTCATGTCTTAGACCTTCTGAAGTTAAAAATATACGGGCTGCAAGACTGTCCCTTAATGATTAATTGCATAATAATTAATTATTAAAATGCATAATTTTAAATATAGTTAAGACAAAGTCTTTCAAAAAAGAATACATGGTATGACTTCATAACTTACGATGCTTGAAGTTTTGAGTTAGCTATTCTGTGGTTTGAAAGATAATGATGTGGGGCTGAAACAGCGCATGGACTCTTTAAAGGATCACTGTACAGGGCAGAAATCCAGAGGGTATGTGCCCATATGCCCAGTAGTACCTACTGAAGAGGTGAAGCTGTTAATGTGCAAGTCTGTATGCTGGGCCCAGGTTTGTACTTCCTAAGAGTTTATTTGCACTGTCTATTCAAAGTAGTAATAAGAATAAAAATGATTAATGGGCATAACGCTTTCAAGTTACTGAATCCTTCAGTTTACCCCATCCATCATTTTTCAGGCATATGGGTAATAAGGGAATAGTGAGTTATTTATTTAGCTTGTTTTGTTAATCAATCATTGGGAGGAGGGGGAAGGAAAGCCTGAAATTAGAAAGAAAAGAGGCTGTATATAGCCTCTCCTGAACAGAGCCACAGTTTATCTTTAGTAGATAATTTTAAAGGCAAGTACATCCAAAGGGAGATGCATGGTCAACCTGACATGACGTACACGAGCCGTAAAGAAGCAAGCCATTCAAGCAGCACTGTCTGTTCTTCCTATGAAGAGAAAATATCAGATCATGCTGTGCATCTCTGGCCATGAAAGCACTGCAGTAGCATAGAATCACTTTGATTCATGGGACCTTCAGTCCACAGCCAACATACCATTAGCTGAGACCCTCTGCAGGGTAAAGCAAGGGCCCAGCTGGTTTGTAGCATCCACAGAGGGGTTCTGCACTTGGACTATTCCTTTAGCCAATGCCACATTTCCACACTGCAAAGCTGAATTCCTGCCACTGAGCCAACAGTTGATGCACTGACATCATTACATCATTTCCATGTGCGGAACATTTCAAGATGGCAGTAGCAATGCCGCTGAGCCTGATTAAGTGTGCCTGCTACCTATTTTTGCCCTCTTGATGCTGTGAATGTGGTACAAATAATGAAGTCTGTTATATTCAACTCTGTTATTCACTTCCAAGTTCAGAACATGGTCTAACTGCCTCAAAGATTCTAGGTAAGGGGCAGACATTCCACTACTTGCAGACAGACATGAGGTTTGTGAAAGAAACACTTCTTGGCACAGATTTTCAATTTTATGTTGACTGCTTCATGCTGCCCCATAGACACAAACAGCCCATAAAGCCAGCAGAACTAAGCTCAAGAGGATCACCCTAATATCGGCCAGTCAAGGCACTTCTACCTTTCCGATCCACTGCTATCTTATTGTGTCCTTGAGGTAAATGGTACAAGTTACAGCCGTCCTCAAGTGCTCTAACTTCTGTTGGGGGGACTGATATGGTTCATGCTGATTTAGGACTGGGAAATCTGAAGGATGACCTAAAGTGACCTTTCCACATATCACGAAATTTAGTGTGTGTGCCATGACTTTAATCATTGAGCCGTGCCTTCATCTTCAAGAAAGATTCCATCTTCCATTCTCCACACAGCTTTTCTTTCAGTTCAGTGCTCTGTACATTGGCTCTCAAAAAAGAGATGAGCATTTTTAGTGCATGGTTTAAATTTAACCAATGAACAGAGCAGTGAGGGTAAGTTTCCAATACTCTGTCTCTAGAAAACAATTGTCTCTATCTCGGCTGGGGAAATGGTTTAAGATAGCAAAGGGTTCTTCTGTACAGATCTTTTCAGAAAACAGAAACTGATTTTTGTTATCAACTCTTCAATGACAATTTACTGATCATCATGTATGTGCCTCTACAATTATAAGTAGCGTTCTTAGTTATTAAGAATAAGTAACAGGTTTATTACTTATTGTAGCAAACATAAATACACTTTTAAAGAGATAGTAGTCCTTTTTCTTGTAGCAAATACTAGATTTTTCAAATATATGAACAGATATGAGTTGGATACAATATGATCTGAATCATAAAATGAGCTTATGTCTCTATACCAGATGTAAAGGACTTTGTAAATACCTCCAGGATCTCCGTTTTCTACAGTTTAAACATGAGCTGACCCACTCCCTTGGCGGGCCTGTACATGAGCCTCTCAACATTGTTATTAAAATTTCTGCATGGATTTTATAAAATTAGCAGACACATTGTTTTAGTACACATTTGCTAATAAATGAGCTTTGTTCATGTGCAGCTTGTGTTTTACAGTGAAGTCAGGGGTTTGTCATGTGGGAAAATGTTACAACACATCTTTGAACTGCACTCTGAAATCAGAATCTCTCCCTCTCCCTTCCCTTGAGACAACAAACCTTGCAGATTGCATGAGTAATGTTCACTTACATCTTGATTATGTTAGTTTAGCTGATAGTGTCAGGGAAACTGAATACACTGAACTTAATATTTGAAAGTAGGAAAATGCAAGAGATTGGATACGAAAGAAAAATTGAAGTTTAATGAAGAAGTTTTGTCTTTGGAGACTGCTTTGAAAAAGGAGTTACTAAGATGTTTCGAGGGATATCGATTTCTTAAAAGAACAGTGTGAACGTGATCTAAATGCTATTTAAGACTACATATTAGCTAATTAGTCTGGACTCTATTTCTATTTTGAAAAATATTTTCCTGGAATTGAAGATGAAGCAGCAGCTACTGTTTGGCTCAAGGTGCTGGAACACACAAACCTAATTCTAGCGCTTATGCATTGGATTCAGCACTTGTTCTTGATAACAGTTGGCTCATTTCCAACGTAAGTATTTTGGTTCAGGAATATCTCTTGACTTGTCAAGTGATCACAAACTGAAAACTACATTTTCAACTGAACAAACCATGAATTCTGGATTTTTGTTAAAGGAAAGTATGAAGAATTCAGTGATGAAGCTATTAAAATGTGGCTTGCATCCACTTCCAGTTGCCTCTGTGATGATGAGTTTTCAGCAAGGATTTCTCTGAAAATTGAACCTAGAAATCACTTAACCTTGGAAAAAGACTTACATCTGGCAGCAGCAGATATTAATTCCTAATATAACTATGCAGCTTGATATAGACCCACTTGTCTTACTAAAATCTTCAGCTGTGTCTAGTCATGCCTGAAAACCTGTTTTTTCGAACTACAGTTTGAAGAAAACATGGGTTAATCAGATTACAACTATATGTAGTTGAATACATTTACAAGCCAATCCAAACTCTAGTATCCCTCTTGAAGATAATGTGCTGTGTCAGTAAAAAAACCAACCAAACAAATGATATTTGGTTGCAGGGATCCACCAAGTTTTAAAATATTCATAAGGGAGCCTCTATTTAAGATAGTTGGTGAAGCCTGGTGTTAGACTATTTTCCAAGTTTTCTTTTGAATCAAGTTTCTTCCCTTTACTAATAAACTCTTTGAAACTGATTGGGAATTATTGACATCTATTCGCCAGGGGTTTACATACAGTAGCTCTGAAGCATAACTCTGAATAATGGTTTCTGAAGAGTCTTGGGAAGACAGAGGTTTGGTCTGTTCGTAAGAAAAGATTTATACTGAAATGCAGGGAAAATGAAGTGTAATTTTTCTTATTCTTCAATTTGTGTCCCTCAGCAATGAGACTAGACTGAATGAAACCTTTCACCACTTTCTGTCTTGAACAAATCTAAGATCATTCACTGCACTCTCATTTGATATGACTCCTTCCATTTCATCTATACAACTGCACTTACTGCTTCCAGGAGCAATTTGAATGAATCTGAGGATACCATGCATCCTTAACTTACTTTCACCATGCTGTCAGCTTCTTTTCTACTTCGACCACACTCACGGTAGATGTTCTCACTCAGCTTGACTAATTTTTCAGAGATCCTGTGCATTCTCAAAGCTTTCCATAACCCTTTCTTCCAAATTCTATCAAAACGTTTTGAAGTCTCTAAAGCTGTTGTAGCAGGTTCATTTGGATTCCATGTACTTTTCTGATAGCTCTTTTATCACAAATAGCTGATCTATTTTATTTTGACCTGGTTGAAATCTGTCCATCTCCCTTCCGGCCCCACTTCCATGCATCTTTTTACTCTCCCCCACAGCATTTTGGTGAATGTTTTCCCTGGTACTTTGTAGCTCTTGCATATCACCTGATGGACCAATGAAGAATGTTACAGAGTTCATACGTGTGAATCACAAACGGGAATCAGGTGTGTTGGGCAGATCATATGAGGCTGTCATTGAATTTGGTAGTTTAGTACGAGCATCAAGGAGGCTGGTATTGAGAGCAACATAAAGAATGCCAAGAGCTAAGATCTAGGCCTGGAAAAAACTGAACGAGCCAGATGTGAAAAGGAATACAGAGAAGCTATGCATAAAAATATCACATTTCGGATAAAAGAAGAAATTAGTGTTGAAGTATAAAAATGGACTTGCAGGAGCAGTTGCACTAGTATTCAGCTACAAGGCCACAATGAAGAAACCAAGATGGAAAATGGATGAAGTGCAGCAGTTAAGTGACAAGCATAGGAAGAGGAATAAAAAGTAAGCCTTAAGAGCAAAGTGCAATAGGCTGACCATTCAGAGAAAAAAAAAAGGGAGCGAGCGACAGAAACAACTAGATCATCAAACAATGGAACGAAGAGTATACGTTAACAGAAATGTGACTCAGGGGTTGTTGGAAATGGCAGCAGTGAAAGACAAGTGCAGGCAAACAGCTGAAGATGAATAAACAAGAACAAACAATGGAAAGAATAATCTGAAGAGCTGTACTATGTATAGAACACAGTAAATGAAATTGTCCTGGAGAAGCTTCCCAGTGTAAACGAGGGACAGCAGATGCCTGGATTCTTAGGACAAGTCACAAAGATCTTGACAAAATGTTTGGAAAAGAAAAAGCTGCTGGGATGTGAGAAGTTAACCACAGAACTACTACAAGCAGGCAGTGCCCAAACAAGTCTCAACACGATTTACAGATAAAAAGTTCCACATGAATGGGGGAAAGCAATAAAATGTGGATCTCTGAAGAAGGAGATCAGAGGAGTGAAAGAACTACGGGGGGAGTCTTATGTGGAATGTTTCTTCATCAGCCTCCCCCTACTGTGTCTCATGCCTTGGCATTTTATAGCTATTTCTAAGTAAGCGGTAAAATCCCACCAGGAGAAGGTTTTAAAAGCAAAAGATTGTGTCCAGGCTGGGAGTGCATTTTGGGTGTGTAAACCTTGACAGTACCCCTTTAAGAACAGTGCAAAAGGAGAAAATGAAATCTAACCCTTTGAACAAGACTGGAGCCAAGCTACAGAAGCAAGCAAGGCTGTGCAATGCCTGATAAGCTTCCCAAATCCTACAGAGTTCCTTCCACTACATTATTTTATGCGATTCATTTAAGCACACAGTTTAGTTTTCCATTAGAAGGGAGACCTGAAGCGTTTAATCAGTGGCACGTGACTTTTGTCACAGCAATGTTATCTCCTCAACTAGCCCCCTTCCCGCATGCTAACTAGGCAGGTTGGAGGAGGCTAATAAGGTGCTGAGATGCATATGCAGCACTTTGTTAGCATAATGGCCACTGCAGGAACTTCAAAGTTGCTCACTTCCAAGCACTGAGAGGCAGTGTAGCTGCTGGCGCTTGGAAGTATGCACCAAACTTCCAAATTCCCTTACTCCCAAAAAGCTTTGTGTGTTGATTTTTCATTGGATCAGTTTCCTTTGAGTTCTCCATTTGGTGACAATCCTACTTGCCATGGTGGGTTGAATAAGGTCATGATCAGTCGAGCGGTCATCAGCACTAGTCATTGCACACATGAGGAGGATGTCACACCGAACCTGAGCACGGATAATGACATACTCTATGAGGTGTCAGTGCTTCGATCGAGGATGTTGCCATGAGGTCTTTAATTTGTTTTTCTGGCAGAAGAGGCTTGTGATGACAAGTTCATGTTCAGCACATTTCATAAGGAGGAGTACTCCATTGGAGTAGCTGTTGCCAATTCCTTCTTTCCCAATGGTAGTGTGCCAAAGGTCTGCATCTCTTTGACCCTGGAATTGAAATCCCCCAAGAGAATAATCTTGTCTTCATTGGGAATGTTTTTTCAAGACTGTGTCCACTTCTCACAAAACTGAGTGATTGGGCAATAAAATGGCAAATAAAATGTAATGTGGATAAATGTAAAGTAATGCACATTGGAAAAAATAATCTCAACTATACATACAATATGATGGGGGCTAATTTAGCTACAGCTAATCAGGAAAGAGATCTTGGAGTCATCGCGAATAGTTCTCTGAAAACATACACGCAATGTGCAGAGGCAGTCAAAAAGCAAATAGGATGTTAGGAATCATTAAAAAAGGGATAGAGTATAAGACGGAGAATATCTTATTGCCTTTATATAAAACAATGGTATGCCCACATCTTGAATACTGTGTACAGATGCGGTCACTTCATCTCAAATACATATATATATATATATATATATATTGGCATTAGAAAAGGTTCAGAAAAGGGCAACTAAAATGATTAGGAGTTTGAAATAGGTCCCCTATTAAGGACTTTTCAGCTTAGATAAGAGGAGACAAAGGTGGGATATGATAGAGGTATATAAAATTATGAGTGGTGTGGAGAAAGAGAGCAAGGAAAAGTTATTTACTTGTTCCTATAATATAAGAACTAGAAGACACCAAACGAAATTAATGAGCAGCAGGTTTAAAACAAATAAAAGGAAATTCTGATTCACACAGCACACAGTCAAAATGTAGAACTCCTTGTCAGAGGATGCTGTGAAGTCTAGGACTATAACAGGGTTTTAAAAAGCACTAGATAAATTCATGGAAGTTAGGTCCATTAATGGCTATTAGGTTACATGGAGGGCTCATATTCTGCTCTTTTCTGGGGCAAGGGTGAGGAAAGGCCAGATAAACTCTGCTGGACCCACTGATATAGAAATAATAAGATGGAAAAAAAAGCTGTACAAGAACTACAATGAAGACACATGAAATCATTAAGTTTGGTTTGGTTTTCCAAAGCAAAACTGATATTCTCTTCCTTCTTGGCAGCCACTTGATAAAAAGTAGGACATCTTCTTTCCTCCCTTCTTTTTGTGAGTCTGATGGCTGATCAGCCCACTTCTGGAGCCGCAGGTGTTATCACAGAAGGGGCAGATGTTGGTAGATGTTGGAGGGGCGTGGAGCAATTCTTGATGCTCTTTCCTTCTTCTCCGTCTCTCCTCATCTGCACTGTGACACCCCCTAACGGATTACTGCTCTCCACTGGGGACAGTCCTGGGCAAGGTTCTCCCATGTGTCGATGCCGATGCTGCTGCATTTTTCCTTTTGTGTGCCTTTAGCATGTCCTTATATTGCTTCCTCTGCTACCCCGCACTCTGAATGCCCCTCGATCCTTCCTTCAACTCTGAAGACAGAATCTGTTTTGGAAGATGCTGATCAGACATCCAAATCACGTCACCAGTTCAGCGCAGTTATTGGTGAGTGATAATGGCTTCAACACTGGTCATGTTTGACTCTTCCAGGATGCTAGTGCTCATGTGCCTATCCTCCCAAGAGATATTTAGGATTCTTCTGAGGCAGCGTCGATGATATCGTTCAAGTGGCTTCAAATGACACTTGCATGTTGTCCATGTTTCATGTGCAAACTGTAGCGTTGGAATAACCACTGCACAGTATACAAGGAGCTTTGTCTTGGCATAGATATACCAGTTTTCAAAGACTCTTTTTAAATATTGGTGTTATGTTAGCTATCTTCAAATCACTGGGTACAGAAGCTGATTTAAAGGACAAGTTACAAATCACAGTTAATAGTTCTGCAATTTCATATTTGAATTCTTTCAGAGCTTTTGAGTGAATGCCATCTGGTCCCAGTGACTTGTTACTGTTAAATTTATCAATTTGTTCCAAAAACTCCTCTAATGGCACCTCTGTCTTGGACAGTTCCTCAGATTTGTTGCCTACAAAGGACAGCTCAGGTTTGGGAATCTTCCTAACATCCTCAGCCAGGAAGATTGAAGCAAAGAATTAATGTAGTTTCTCCGCAGTGACTTTATCATCATCGAGTGCTCCTTTTTTATCTTGATCATCTAGGGGACCCACTGGTATTTAATTTTCATTTAATTTTTAATGATCCCATCCTTATGCATCTACAGAGAATAATAAGCCATTAATGTTTGTACAGTGTTTAAAAAAATCACATTATTATGTATATGATTTTATATAAACATTTCTGCTTTTCTTGGACACCTTGTTACAACCTCCTAGATTATTTTTCTTCCCTTTCCTCTGCCACCCCCTAACTTATCCTCAAGATGAACTGCTAGGATCCAACCCTGCAAATTGGTGACATTATTATTATTAACAGGGACATACAGCTCATTTTGAAAATATAATCAGACATTTAAATCAGATTTTCCCCTAGAAGGAGAAGCCAACTGTTACATACAATGACTGCTATCTCTATATGATTAGATGATAATTCTAATTAGATTGCTACAGAGTTCTGTGACTAAGATCATATAAGAAAGAATGACAATACTGTAGAAAACTTGAGATTTCCAAAATCCAGAAGCAATTATTTAAAAGGTGTGAAGTGGATTTTATAAACCCAGTAATATGTGACAGCTCTTTGCATTTTTGTTGTTTATTGATGGAATTTTACAAAGGTGCACAAAATCACTGATCAGCTACAAAATCTAAAATGGAGAATGTTCTCAAACTTTTGACCTTTTTCTTATACAGATTCTGTGCCTCTGTGGACACAGTTGAATTCATTGGCATTTGGGGATACTCAGTTATTCTGAAAATAAAATCAATTTTGCGTACAAAATAGGAGACTAACTTTAACCCTGTCATGATGGAAAATGTTGTTTGGTTTGTAATCACCCTACATTGGAATTGGAAAGGAGTTTATTAAAAAAATCTTGAAGCCATTTTAAAAATAATCTAATGTCATAAAACAATTAAGTCTTCAAAGTCATTTTGGTGGATATACAAAGTGTCTTAAAACATCTTTATCATATGTACATAAAGTTGCAAGTCAACAAATGTTTCATCATTGAATAAGGAAACAGCACATCACACTTTCTTTTTGGAAAGTAAAATGCCTGCAAGTTGGAAATTGACAAACTACCCCCACCACAGGATTTTATGACAATTTCTCTACAACAGCTGGGCCTTCCCGGGTGACAGCTCTTTTCAGTTTCAGAGTGTTCCCTGTCAGATAAGTGCTTGGGCAAGTGCCCAGGAGAAATTCAGATGCCAGCCAGCTGATTAGTAAAGCGCCCACAGCTGGCAGCCTGCGTTTGTACTGCTGGTGCAGATCTGCACATACGTTGATGTCCATAACAAAATTTATTCTGCCCATGGGTAGAAAAAATAGAAAGAACAATGGTCCCAGGCCCCAGCTGTCATACATATAGCGGGGATCCAACCTCAGCCCCCATCACCCCGGGACACTGGTGAACAAATGTTTCCAAACAATACCTGCTAATGCCTCATCTGCTGCATATGATAGTAGTGGAAGGAAGTGAAAGGGACTCTCACATTCTGATTTTGATAGGTGGGGCACCAAGCAGCCACATAAGAGCTATGCTGCTACCAAAGATGGATCTCTTTATTACTCTTCCACACCCCCCTCCAAGCTGACTGCAGGGTCACCAAATGTCCCTCAGCACAGAAGGGCACAGAAATTTGACCTGTCCCATAAGTGGGTTCCTGCCCAAATGCCTTCAAGTTATTACCATTAAGCTTTTACTTCCTTCCCACCCTTTCTCACGGTCATGTACTGTACCAAGCATGAAAAAGACAACTTCCCTCTGGAGAAAAGTAGTACATCATTTCCAGTCAGCTGTGACCAAGGGTGATATCTATAGCAGGTGCTAGGTTGTGGCATTTATGTTCCATGTGGGGGAGTGGTGCAGACTTGCTCCCTCCCAAGAGAAGCTTCATATTGTGCCTCAGAAAAGCTCCATCCCTCTGTGGGTGAGCTGTGTGGAGTTGAGTGCATACAATCTGCTCTCTCTTAGTTTTCCAGATTCCTGACAAAGCGTACCGCCCTCTGCTCCAGAAGTCAGTGCCGAGGGCTCCCGCACAAGCCCAGGCTCCTCCTTGCTGTGCCCTAACTGATTAGGGGCTTCCAGAATGAATCACACAGATGCAGTGGTATAGAGTTTTAAAATAAGATTCCGGAGATCCCTGGTTTAATCCTGCAGCTCACAAAACACAGCAGGCAGCTCCTCTGTTGATAGCTAACTGCACTGTCTAATCAAAGACAAAACATGGCATTGATTCACATCACCCAGCTCATATACTTACGATGCTGAAAGACTATTGTGGATATAGTTTGAGCATTGGCCTTGTAAATCCAGGGTTGTGAGCTCAGTCCTTGAGGCAGCCATTTAGAGGCCTGGGACAAATAGATTTAAAAAAAAAAAATCTGTTAGGAATGGTGCTTGGTCCTGGCATGAGGGCAGGGGACCAGAATTGATGACCTCTTGAGGTCCCTTCCAGGTCTCTGAAATACATATGTATAATGGAATAGATTCTCCAGAACCTCTACTACACACCTTATCCCTGGATTGGCCTCCTATTTCCCCTGATGGAAACTGGAGTGTCTGGAACCTTTGCGCCCCATACAGTAGTTGTGCAAATGAACCATTTCAAGCCCCTCTGCAATGATCTTCCAATCTGGCTTTAAATAAACAGCACAATCACCAGCCCCTGCAGACGACGAGCACACCTCCTGAGTTTTCAAGTTGATAATGTGTAATGATATGCCACTAAACTTTGGCCCATCCCCTACTCCATAGTTGGGCACAAAGTGTCATGCTGCTCAAACCACAGTAGCACTGCAACCCTATGTGCCAGGTTAGTTTGGGAATGTCTCAAAAAATGGAGGCAGGTTAGGCAAACATCCCTTTCTCCTCCCAACCCATCCATACCCTCTTCAGTCCCAAGACCCTTATGCCTGGATGGTCCACACTTGCAGCATGGAGCAGTCCCGGAGAAGGTGGAAGGACTTCACCAGGACTATGCCTGGATCCTTGATGCCAGCCAAAGGTCTGGGGCAGGACCCACCACCTGCCGCTATTTCTGGGAGATGTTTCAGATCCTGGGGAGGGGACAACCCATCACCTCTGATCTCCCCCATTGACACGACACAAGAGCTCACCTCCCTGCAGCCAGAGACCCCAGAGAAGGAACAACACCCCGAGACCCAACTCCTGCTGGAGGTAGAGGTGGACTTGGGGTCTGAGGCAAATGGCAGCACTCTCATGACTGTCCTGGAGCCCATCTCTGCCAGCCAGGTCAGCTCCAAGGCATCACTGGAGCTAGGCGAGGGTCCGTCTGGTAAGTAGCCCACACTTCACATGCCCCAGGTCATGGGAGGCAGACACAGATGGAGTGTGTGGCAAACAATACCTGGACAGTTTGAGCGGGACAGTGTGCTGCAGTTTTGGCATGTAAATCCATGTGCCAGATAGTGTGTGCCACCCAGTCCCAGCAGGCTGCTTCTGGGCATGGGCACCAGCCTGCTGTCAGCCTCACAGGTCGCCAAACAAGCCCCAGGTCTTGGGATGAGGGGACTGCCAGCACCTGCCATGGTGGGGCTAGCCACAAGGACGAGGAGTGAAACTCCTGGCGTGCAGGCAGGCCTGTGGGCAAGGGGTAGCACCCACTCCTGCAGACAGTGCTGCAAGCCTCAGGGTATGTGGGGGCCTCAGGGAGGGCCAGGCTGCTCCTGGCTCACCTGCCACCCATGGCTGGATCCCTCAGTGGTCAAGCACCCCCCTTGGCTGCTAGCTCATCGAGCAATGGGAGGGGGTCTGCAACTGTCTGCCAAGTGCTGGAGGCACCACACACTCCCCATGATGCAGGGCCTACTGTGCAAGCCACTCATGGCCTTGTCCCTGGAACAGTCCCATCTCATGGCCTGGGGGAGGGGCGCGAGGGTGGGCGTTGGTTGCTGCTCATGGGTGATGGCAGGGCCTCGAGGACTGTGTTGCATAAAGGACTCACTGTCTCTCCTCCTGGTCTTCTGTACAGCTGGACCCACAACAACCGAGGGCTGAGCCACCACCAAATCACCACCAGGGCAAACCAGCCCCAACACAACACTGGAGTGAGGCAGCCCCAAACCACCAGCAGGGAGAGCCAGCCCCACCCCACCAAGGCCACAATGCCACCCTCTGGAGGCTCCTGGAACTCCTGTAACAGTGGCTGCAGGAAGACTGGGAGTGACAGTCGTGGTCCTGGGACCAACTCATCCTACTTCAGTGGTGCCACCAGCATCTGGTAGAACAGGTAGGCCCACCTGCCTGTGGCTGTCATGTCCACTCCCGCTGCCTCACAGACCCTGCTCCCTGCCAAGGCTGCCCTGCCCCTGCCAGCCATCCCACAAGGCATCATCAACCTCTGGCAATAGCTGAGGGCCATGCCTGACCTCCCAGTTCCTCAGCACACCCCCACTCCCCAGGCCCCCTGCTCACTCAGACTCTGCTGCAGCCCCACCACCTCCATATCTCTCCCTGCTCCTGGTCTCAACCTATCCCTGACAGGGACTCTGAACCTGCAGTGGGAGGAGATCCCAAGGCCAAAACCAGTCAGGGTCCCTCACCCCCTCAGGCTCACAGCTCTCCACCCCCTGCATGGATTGAGGCCCTCCCACCTCTCCCAAGCCCCCTCCAAGTTCTGATGCTCCCCACCCCCATCCAAAGCTCACCCCACTGTACAGAGTTCATTGTTTTCTCACTTGCCTTTAGTAAATAGTTCTTTATTTCACCATTTCTGTTTTTCACTGGTTTTTGATTTAAGTAAAATAGTTAGTTGATCACCACTCCCACATCCCTCTTTCTTGGGCAGGGGTCAGAGACAGGTGAGGGGGAGATGGGAGGGGTCATAGTGGGGATGGGATAGGGCTGTGGGCCTGAGGCCCTTGCTGGGGGAGGCCCTGGAGAGGGTTATTGGGGGCCATGGGATAAGCTCTCGCTCAGGGCCTCCCAGCTCTGCTCCCCATCCCAATGGGCCTGGAGGATTGGAACTGTGCGCAGCTGCTTGTACTCAAGGCTGGCATCTGCCCCACCCCCCACCCCAGGCTGAATGCCTCCCCCTTCCCCTCCACAATGTTGTGCAGGGCACAACATGTGGCCATGACTTCAGGGATGTTGTGCTCCCCCATATCCAGTTGGTAAGCAAGCACCTAAAGCAGGCCTTGAAGCAGCTGTAGGCACACTCCACCTGCATCTGGGCCCAGCTGAGATGGGCACTGAACATTTCCCAGCTGGGGTCAAGCTGGCTGGTATAGGGCTTCATCAGCCAGGACATGAGGGGGGTAGGCTGCATCCCCCATGATGCACAGTAGTATGTGCATGTTGCCAACTGGCAGCTCCTGGTGGGGGATGAATGGGCCTGCTTCCATCCTCGGGCACAGGCCAGAGTTGTGGAACACCCGTGCATTGTGCGCCTGGCCTGACCACCCAACGTAAATGTCTGTGAACTGTCCACGGTTATTAACTGGGGCCTGCAGCACCATGGAGATGTGCCCCTTTCTGTTATATACTTGGCCATGCAGTGGTCGGGGGTGCAGATTTGGATGTGGGTCTGTTGATATCCCCAGAGCAGCCATCCCACACCCTTTGGCAGAACACCCCTACCCCCTGTGCAGGGACTGCAGCCTGAGAGTGCCTTACCACCATGAGGAGGGCCCCTATGGTGGACTTCCCCACACCAAACTGGTTTGCTATGGAGCAGTAGCTGTCAGGGGTGACAGGCTTCCAGAGGGTGACTGTGACTTACTTCTCCACAAGGAAGGCAGGCCACAGCCAGGTGTCCTGGCTCTGGAGGGTGGGAGTGAGCCAGGCACAGAGCTCCAGGGAGG
This sequence comes from Carettochelys insculpta, assembly GCF_033958435.1. Taxonomy (NCBI): domain Eukaryota; kingdom Metazoa; phylum Chordata; order Testudines; family Carettochelyidae; genus Carettochelys; species Carettochelys insculpta. Next base: position 302,387,028 of record NC_134137.1, on the reverse strand, counting down.
GGTCCTTCCATATGCAGTATTTCTAGAACTACTGCTGGTCATTCCACTGTGCCACGACCAGCTGGTCCCACCAGTCAGAACTGGTACAGTGCCTCCAGATCTGCCTGTGTACCCAGGGGTGGGGGGCAGGTGCAAGTGGGACCATGTGGCAGCAACAGTAAGTTCCTGAAAGCTGGTGTGTGGCTCATCCTTCGAGAGGAAGAGGAGGAAAGCCATAAGGAGGAGCAGCAGGTGCTGAAGCACCTCTGGGTGGGGCCAGAGCAAGCCTGGGGGCTGCTTGGGAACCATGGCTAGCTGGAAAGTGCTGTGTCTCAGCAAGTGCTGAAGCCCTGCACCAGCAGCTGTACTGCCCCTCGTGGAGGTAGGCATGCCTCTGCATTGGCAGGAAACAGATATCTGGGGGAAGGCCCTTTAAGAGCGCATTTTCTGAGGCTCCCAGAATGGATTGCCAGCCACGCAACAACGTCTGACAGTGTTCTGGGTGGCCAGTCTGTTGAGAGAGCAGCCGGGAAGTCTGGCCACTCTGTCAGCAGAGCGGATCAAAAGAGCGATCTGCTTTGGTGCCTGGCTGCGATCTGGTGACAGAAGTTTTGTTGGAAGAGATCTGCCGACAAAAACTTCAGTTGACAGATCACTCTAATCTAGACGTAGCCAATCTGTAACCTGTTTAAAGAAGCAGCTGTCTCTCAAACTTGCACTAATAGTTAATTATGCACTGAATAAAATGTACCTAGGGAAGGCAGGTGACAATCCAAACTTGCACAGTGCTAAAACTTTTAAAATAGTGAGTATATATATTAGAGGCATAAATGTAGCACTTCACACTAGCAAAAAACAAACACAGCACTTTGCCAATCTCTGATCAGCACAAAGTTTCTCAGTTGGTTTCCAACAGATTTTGACCAAAATCTGCATCAAATGCAAGATGTATATTCCAAGAATCATCATGAAACAAATTAATACAAGTAAATTATGAACCCTCCAGAATGAGATTTAAAGGAAAATGCTGACAGATCATTAGTAGCAGCAGTGCTGCCAGATGCTATAAAATGTCCCTATAGTGCCAAAGCATACATCTGAAACAGGCTGCTTGATACAACTAGGTTGAAGAAATTAATTCGTTTTACACAGGCCCAAACCACAAGGTTTAAGAAAACTCAGATACAAAATTTAAGGTGTTTCAGGTGTCATATTCCAATTTTTCTGTAATATGTTCCAGTTTGGTTTTTTTTCAGTCAACATTATTAGTGGTGTTAAATGAACACTCATCTTGATTCACCCCTCTCTCATATCAGCATAAGTCAAGAATAACTGCACTGAAGTCAATGGAAACAAACTGGTGCGCAAGGAAAATCCGAATTACCATACCAGGATCTGGTCTAGGAAGTAGAAGTGATAGGAATTTTATCAAGTAGCCTGAACATAAAACCACAGTTTGTCAGCATTAGAGAAGTTGTGAGCATTGTTGTACATGGACTTCATTTGAGGATAAAGCGATAATGGCAAACTAGACAGGAAAATTAAATGGTTTTAATCATACTTGGAAGAGTTACTGTGACTTCCATAACTAAACAGTATTCTTACTGCAGAATTGCATCTTTAATGGACCAGAACTCTCTAGAATTAGAGATTGCTGGGTGAAATTCTGTGTTATTCAGCAAGTCAGATTACCATAATTGTTCCTTCTGGCCTTAAAATCCAATAGATCTATGAAATTGCTTGATACTGGCACATAGGCCAAAATTTTCCAAACTGCTGAGCATACATAGGACCAGTGGGAGCTATGAAACCTCAGCATGTCTTAGATTCAGACCATTTATTTGGGTGCCTTAATGAGGATTTAGGTCCCTATTTCAAGCCCCTATACTTGAACATTTTGGACACGTTCAAAATAAGTCAATGTGACAGTTCAGAATACAAAGGCAAGAGTCCAACGGGAAGAATTTCATCATAAGAAAAATAAAATCAGTTTTACGCATTTGTCTTGTATCTATTTACATCAAGATGGAAGGAGCTACGGTTCCAGAGTTTGCTTTACACTGCTTACTTGTTGTATCTGAGCATGTGGCAGTTACATACATTTTCACTCAGAAGCCAGATCAGATCACTAGCAGGTCTACGCTTATCGGACTGCAGTTTTCTATATCTGAGATTTAAGGGCAACAACTCAGTGGACACCAACAAATAATTCTATGTGCTAAATAATGAGAAAGAACTACAGGTCTGCAGTAGTTTTTTTCTTATGTTGTTTAAATGTAAATGTTAATTTTAAAACATTGTGAGGAATTAGATACTAATCAGGTGCAATGTAGCATATCTTGGCTGGGGGAATGGGTCATTTCGTATTTCAGTCACCTAAGGAGATGAAATGCTACCAGTATAGTATGCATTTTTAGTACTTTCTCGTGCTTTTCCAGCCGAATCCACCAGTCATTCCAGAAGCACCACTGGCTTAAGCATTTGACATAAACGATCACTTTTCTTTGGGGTGGAATGTTGTGTGCTTTTTGGACAATGTACAAACACATAACAAGGAGGAAAGCTGCAGCATACAATGAAAATAAATATGAATACTCACCTACATTCATTAGCTTATTGACTGACTGCTGAATGGTGGGGAAGAAAATGTGAACATCGAGATACCAGACAACCAGTTAACGCTACTTCAGCACTTCCTTGCAATTATCCAATGGGTTCTGTGGCCCATATAGAGACTGAACAATGAACCCAAAATGAGTGTCTCTTGCTTCAGAATAAGCAGTTCAGCTCATGATAAATTACTTTAATAATCCTATTTGCTCCAAAATAAGCAACTGTTTAATAAGTGATAACTTACTCTAATATTTCTTACTCTAAAATACTCATCAACATGTGACGAACTGCTGCCATTAATGCATCTACCTAGAAAAATAAAAATACAAACTTGAGTTTTAATTGGGGATTGACACACCACACTCAAAAGAAGACAACATGGAATCTGGCGAAACGGAATATTTTAGGGCCCTAAGATTATCACTATTTTTTCAAGAATCAGGTGTCATTTTTTCTTTGTACTGTGTTAAACTCTGGAGTGGAATAGAGTATAAATAATAAATAGCACAACAGGCTTTGGAGAATTCTGTGCCTGTAAAATGGTTTTAGGAGTAGTATAAGATGGTGGGCATTGCTACAGTGTTTTTAATACAGTAAAATTCCTTTAATCCAGCCTCTGATGATTAGGGAATCCTGATGTTCCAGCATCTGGCAAAAATAGGATCATTTATGGAGATAATCCAGCAAAAGGTGATGGTCCTGCATACATTAGTCCCCCTCAGGTATCTCTAAATTCACATAAATCAGGGAGCTTGGGTGGTGGGTTGGGGTGGCGGGAGGGGGTGGGGGGGTAAGCCTGGGGTGGGTTGGGGCTGCAGGGGATGTGGGGGGGACTTGCACCGGGGTGTGCGGGGGTTGGAGCTGGGGTGTGTGGGGGTTGTGAAGCTGCAGATGTGTGGGGGTGGTGAAGCAGGAAGAGCTTTACCAAATATGCGACAGGGAGATATGTGGGGAGGGGTGGCTCCTCCCGGAGTCAACAAACCCTGGGGAGCTGGCACTTTTCCCCCACAGAGCCCCAAGAAAGCAGCAGCCACGGGTGCTCTCACCCACATCCCCAGCCCCCGAGGGCCTAAATATGAGACAATTCATCCCTTTTAAAAAATAAGTAGGGATGCCTTTTGGCATCCCAAATATGGGACCGCCCTGCCCAATATGGGATAGTTGGTCACCTTATGAAGCAGAAGGCGCATAGGGGTGGTGGAGAAGCTGGGGAGGTGCAGGGATGGTTAGCTGCAGCTGGGCGCAGGGGTGGTGAAGCTGTAGGAGCACGGGGTGGTGATGTCCAATAGTCCGGAAAATTTGGTAGTCCAGCACCTGTCCGGTCCCGGATGTGCTGGATTAAAGGAATTTTACTGTACATTAAGGCAGGGCCAGATCCCCAGCTTGTGGAAATTGGCTTAGTTTCATCAGCCCTTCATCTTTGTACCATGAACAAAATGGAAAATAATCTGTTTGGAACACTCAGGTGTTGAAAAGTTACAGGACGTTTTCATGGTAAAATTTCAACTCTTTTATTTCTTCTCACCAAAAAAATTGTGTAAAGTAATTTTTAGAAACTGTGCTTCCAGCAAAGCTGAGGGTATGCTGCTAGCCAATCAGGGTGCTCCTTTCTCTTTGTGTAACTATTCCTCTTCTTTATTGTGAGGGACAAAAGCAAATCTTCACTAAATGGGCTTGTGAATGAGTATTTGATTTTCTCTTCATTCATGCTGCTCATTCTTCGCTTTGAGATGAAAAGCTACATTCAAACCTGTCTTTTGATAAAATAAATGACACCTTCCACTAGGAAAGGCAAATTTTGTGTGAGGAGATAGATGGCTATGCATAGCAGATCAGAAGCAGATGGGGACAAAAGCTTTTTTCCCCACTGGAGTGTGTATTAAACCCACAGTTCACTGTTAGAAGCTTTACCGTGCCAAAGGAAGTCCATCTCGTTACAATTCATTACAAAGCTGAAAAGCTTTGTTTTACCTACACAAGGGATGTTGGCAATCGCCTTTTAAAGTCATCACCTATCATTTTGTATAGTGAGGTGATGGCAACTGTTGAACAGCAAGGAAAAAAAACTTATTCCAGAAAAGAACATAAAAGGACAGTTTGAAATGTCAACAGCAATGGGCCAACCCTTGAAAAAATTTTATGCCACTTCTAGGTGGGATTTTTGAATCTTTGTAATGTGGAATTTAACATGTATATCTGACAATGTATCTTTGCAATTAATTAACTTCCCCTCCCCTGCCGCTTAGAATTTAATGGCTACCTCCACGTCACACATCAAATAGTAGGACTAATGAGTGAAGATATTGCAGACTTGATCAAGAAAAAAGTGAAAACAATTATCTCCTGTTTTCTGAGGCACTCTTTGAAACCCATATTTTTTGTAAAATAAGATAAATCAGCAAACAACGAAAGTAAAAGTGCTGCCCACAGCCACTTTAGCTTATACCTTAACAACTTATGTACATGTTAAGCATAGCTATATTTTCTGTTGCTCAGTGAATAATCGTGATAATAGAAAGCACTTATGAATTCACTTGTGTATCCTTCATGTCACAGATTCCTCCCTCCCTTTGGGGAGTTTGGGCTGACTGCTGGAGAAACAATCCAAAACTGGAAAGGTCTGTGGCTGTTTGTAGGAGACTGTGCATTCATTGCCAGGGCACCTCCTGCTGGCCACTACAGGAAATGACTCTGTTCGTCATCAGGGTACCCTCGTTTGACCAGTGTCCCTCCTGTCATGACTTCACTTTCTCCACCTTCTGGCTCTGGACCCAAGTCATTCCCAAGACCATATAATCCTCTTCAGGACACTGCCCATCAGCAGTGCTCACTCTTCTCTCACCCCCTCATGGGGATATCAGCAGTTCTCAGTCTCCCGCCTGCCACCATGGCCAACTACAGCCAAGGGCTAGACCCTTACCTCAGGGAAAAACCATAAGACCATGCTCATGGGTGGTTGGATCAGAGACAAGGAGAAGGGGGGTCCCAGGCCTGTCCTGACTTCCTTCAATTCTCTATCTGCCTCCCATTCCATGGGTCACTTCTCCATGACCCCTTGCACCTTCTTGGCCCTTGAATCAAGCTACAGTTTGTCAGTGTCAGGCCAGAACCCCCTCTGTAGCTCCCCTGCCCACCACTGTTCTAGCTATAGCCCAAGAACCCGTGCATTTCAGCCCCAGCCCTAGTTGTGGGCTACAAACTGCAGCATGCTGGGAGAACTCCCTAGTTCCTGCCAGGATGTGCACCCTGTCCCCAGCATGGTTTTAGCGGAGCCTGAGCAGAAGCAGCATGCAGACTGCAGGCAGAGGAGTGGGACTGCTGAACTGTGATCCTTTTTGTATTTTTCTACAGAATAAAACCTGTTCTTGGTGGTTTGTCTGAGTGGGTCTGGTCTGAGGTATACACACATTAGTACACAACGCAAGCACACCAAGGAGCCTCAGGCCTAGTCTCCCAAGTTATGTAAGAAATTGCAAGGTTTCCTCCTTGCTGATTAACCTCACACTGATCTAGCAAATGGGGGAGGGGTTACACTTTTTAAGCTACTGGTGCTGTGACTTGGACAGGAGGAGTTTGGTTATTTTGCACAAAGTTGGGAATCTGGCATACCAGAGAACCAGGACAGGATGCAGCCACAGTTTGGAGCCCATGGGGATTGGTATGACCCAGGTTTGGTATCAGTGAAAGCAGAGACCCCCAGTGGGTGTAGCAGCCTGGAGACCCCTGTTAGTAAGGACCTAGATGTTGAGTGGGAGCCTGTAAGAAAGAGCCATACCTCCCTGCACAGCACCAAATCCATGGGATGCCTACGTTCAGTGGTAGTGCTGATTGTAGGGTAGACACTGAGGACTGGATAAAGGATATAGAGTACCTGCTAGCAGCCACTGGCATTCCTGAGCCTTTGAAGTTCCCCACCCTTGTCAGATACCTAAGTGGGGAGGCCTGGAAACTAGTCTTCAATCTGCCACCTCAAGAGCAGTTTCTGGCCCAAGATATTGAAGAGCTTAGAGAAGAATACAGCGACTGTCACCTATCATTGGAACCCATGGCAGTCTTTTATGACAGGCACCAACGCCCGAAAGAGACAGTCTGATCCTATGCCATACAGTTAGAAGCTTTACTGCGGGTAGTAGAGGAGAAGCTCTGAGGGGGCCAACCTTTCCCTGATTGAGACTATAAGCTGACACAGCAGTTCTTGCAGGGCATCGGGGACCAAGAAGTGCAGAACAGATTGGCACCTATGCAGCCTCACTCCAAGATTTTCCAACAGTTGCAAGGAGAACTATGTCAGCTGTCCCAGGAGAGGAACACAGAGAGTAGAGTGGATGGGCCAGCACAGAGAATAAACAGCCTGCAACATGCTGCCCTGTCAGATGGTGCTGTGCAGGTTGCTCTCGAGGAACCTCCACCTACCAATACCCCAGACTATGCAATGCTGGAGGCAGTGAAGGGCCTAGCTGGACTGATCCAAGAACTGACAATCCTCCAGAAACAGAGCCATGACAGAATGGGACAGCTGGAGGCACAAGTACTGCAGCAAGGCGCAGTAGGGAGGGGTGCACCCCACAATTCTAGAAGGGGAAGTGGTGGAAATACCCCTGATATTAGTGCCCATGGGACCAGAAGCCATTTCATTTGCCATCATTGTGGACAGGAAAGCCAAATCTGCCGGGGCTGCCACCAGCCTCCTCAGCTTCACCTCATGAGGCCAGGGCAAGGCAAGGCTCCTTCTTCTTTAAACGGCTAAAGCCTGACACTGAGGGGCATGTGAAGGGTGTAGATTTAGTGAGAAGTCCCCCAGTACCATCAGTGCCCACAACTTCCCAGCATACTCGACCCGCTGCCTACCAGTATCCTGGCCTGGTGGGGCCCTTGTCCAAGGAAATTTTGGAAATGAATGGTACCCTGTGCAAGGCTCTAATTGACTCAGGGTCACGGGTCACAACCATCACAGAGGATTTCTAGAGAAGTCACCCTATTGTGGGCAAGTTGCATCCCATGCCTGTAGATATCTTAATAGAGGGCACTGGTGGCCAAGAAGTCTCTCATCAAGGAACTGTCAGACTAGATTTATCTTTTCTTGGGCAAACCTACAAGGGAGTCCCTGCCCTCATGGTGCCTGGGACAAAGTACTGCCAGAGAGTCCCTATGTTGTTGGGGACAAATGTCATTTGCTTCAGATGGCAAGATTTAGCTAACCAACTGGGCAGTTCCCAGACTGCTTGAAAGAGAAGTCGCCAGCCTCATATGCAGCCTATAAGCAAGTGATCTCTGGTCAAGAAATACAATCCCTAAGATACATTTGCAAGCAGCCTGTAGCGTTGAGAGCAGGAGAAGGAAGAACTGTACCAGTAAAGGCCTCTTGGGGTACAGGATGGGAACCTTATGCTGTTCTGGTAGAGCCTGATGCTAATATTCATCTGCCAGGCAATCTGAGGGTGGAGGAAGGCATGGTGGATGTTGAACATGGGAAGGCTCGTATTTATCTACAGGACAAACAACAGCGATAATAAGAAAGAACCAACATCTAGCTACAGCTTCGGTGGTCTATTATTAGCAGCCATTTAAAATACTCTCCAGTGCAAAAACTGAGTGAAGAGGCGCAGGCCAATGCTGCAGTGTCAGAGGTAGACCTGAATCAGGTAGCTGTGCAGGACCCAGCTCAACTGAAGGTGCTAGAAGAAATGTTGAAGCTGAATGCAGATATATTTTCTAAAAATGACCTTGACTTGGGGTGTACTTCCACAGTCAAACATGAGATACCTCTGACTGACACTACTCCTGTGAGGCAGCCCTATTGGAGGATCCCTCCAGCACAGTACCAGGAGGTCCACAAGCACTTGCAGGGGATGGAAGAGGCAGGAGCAATCAGACCAAAGCAAAGCCTATATGCTTCACCAATGGTGGTAGCAAGGAAGAAAGATGGCTCTATGAGAGTGTGCATCGATTACAGACAGTTGAATGCTACCACCACTAGGGATGCATTTCCCTTGCCTCATATAGAAGAAGCTCTGGATGCTTTGGGAAGAGCTAGATATTACTCCACACCAGATCTTATGTCAGGGTATTGGCAGGTAGAAATGGCAGAGGAAGATAAACCCAAAACTGCATTCACCACCTCCTTGGGGCTGTTTGAATGTAATTGGCTGCCCTTTGGGCTACAAAACTCACCAGCTACCTTCCAGAACTTGATGACACATGTTCTGGGGGATCTAAACTTCTCAGAAGTATTAATTTATCTTGATGATAGCGTAGTGTTCTCCTGTACATTTGAGGAACAGCTACAGCACCTGAGATGTTTTTTGATTGGCTCTGTCAACATAAGGTCAAGCTAAAACCCAGAAAGTGTCATTTGCTATGAGAAGAGGCACCATACCTTGGGCACGCAGTATCTTCCCAAGGCGTTTTAACAGATCCTGATAAGATTCAGCAAGTGAGAGATTGGAGGGTCCTTTCTCTTTCTAACAGGAAGGAAGTGTTACAATTTCTTGGATTCACTGGCTACTACAGGAGATACATCAAAGACTACTCTAAATTGGCAGCCCCATTATTTAGACTAACTGCAACAGGGAGCAAGACCAGAAGGAGAACTTGGAAGGGTCTTACTAAGACACCCAGTTTTGTCTGGATGGAGGAGTGCAACTAGGCTTTTGTAGCGGTGAAGACAAAGCTGACAACTGCACCAATATTAGGCTATGCTGATTACAGCTTACCATTCATGCTCCAGACAGATGCATCTACGGAGGGACTAGGAGCTGTACTGGCACAGGTTCAGTTAGGGAAGAAGAGGGTCATCGCTTAGGCCAGTAGGCACTTAACCCCCTCAGAAAAAAAATTATTCTGCCAATAAACTGTAGTTTTTGGCATTAAAATGGGCAGCCACAGATAAATGTAGAGACTAACTTCTAGGACACCAATTCACAGTGCTAACTGACAACAATCCATTGACCTGTGTTACTACTCCCGCTAAATTGGATGCAACCAGTCAAAGGTGGATGGCAAAGCAAAGAGTTCAACTTTGACATAAAGTATTGGCCTGGGAGAAGTAATGCCAATGCTGATAATCTGTCTTGGCTACCCAGGGAGGAAGTGGCCACCGTTTTGAATGCTGGATGCAATGTGTCCTCCGTAGCAACCCAGAGTGACAGCCAAAGGACTTCAACAGACAGAGCTGAGGCACTTCATTGGCCAGGCACAGAGTTAAATCCAGGACTCCCTAAAGAAGAGAATGATGCAGTAATCTCTCAAGTAAGGTCCTACCTTCCCAGAGAATGGGCACCCAGTTCCTGGGAGAGGCAGAAGGAAGTAACACCAGTGAAGATATTACTGAACCAATGGAAATGATTGCCGTTGGTAGAAGGGATCCTTTATAGGAGAAAACAATAGCAGGAGAGGGACAGACCCGACAGGTTGTGCTGCCAGACAAACTCCAGAAAGAAGTGTTTGAAGCTCTGCACACAGAAATGAGACATATGGGGACTGACCACACCGTGAATCTCATCCGGACTCACGGTTACTGGACAGGTATGCAGTCCACCATGCAGAAGTGGTGCCTTGCCTGCAAAAGGTGCTGCCTAAGAAAAAGAGGCATCCCTGAAAGAAGAGCTCCACTTATCTCGATCCATACCAGTAGACCCCTGGAGGTGGTATGCTTGGATTTCCTCACCCTGCAACCATCGCGGGGGGTGGGGGCCATCAAGAATATCCTGGTAGTTACTGGCCACTTCAGTTGCTGTGCTCAGGCATACCCTACTCACAACTAGAGGACATCTACTGTGGCCAAGGTGATGTGGAAACAGTTCATCTGCAACTATGGCATCCCTGAAAGGATACATACAGACCAGGGGAGCAATTTTGCAAATAACCTCCTTGCCCAACTTTGGAAACTGTTGGGTATTTCAAAGAGCAGGATCACACCCTATCACCCTCAGGGGAATGGGACTACTGAGCTGTTCGACTGAACACTCATGAATATGCTGGGAGCCCTGAGTCCAGGGCAAAAGGCAAACTGGAAGCACTATGCTCAGTCCATGACTCAAGCCTACAACTGTAACCATCATGAGTCCACTGGGTTTTCCCCATTCTTCTTAATGCTTCGTTAGCACCCAAAGCTGAAGATAGATCTTGGCCCTGGGTTTCCCTCACGGAGGAAACGATGGGGGAGAGGTGGAAGAATATGTCTCCCAGCTCAGGGAATGCCTTCACACCACATGCCATCAGGCTGCACAGGCATCTGAAGCTGCCAAACACCACCAAAAAAAGTACTATGATTGCGAGGTGCATGAAGCCTCATTGTCTCCTGGAGACAGGGTGCTAGTAGCCAGGGAAAAGAAAGGGAGACAGAAACTGGGAGATAGATGGAAAGCAATTCCATATATCATGATTAGAAGACAGGGGGACTTGCCCATCTATGTGGTACATCAGGAATCAGGAGTGGGAGAACGGGAGATGCACTGTAATTGACTTACCCCATGCATGTTTTTACCTGCTAGTGGAGTCCATCAACCAGAGGCAGGGAAAGAACTTATCAGAGGCCCCATAGATAGACCAGGCTGGTCAAGGGGAATGACAGACACAGGAAACACCTGGAACATGGGGCAGGAGCAGTGCAATGAAGGGGAGTCAGGGTTACTGTGCATGGAGTCCCCAGGCCCACACCCAGACCATTCTGACTCAGACCCCCAGTTCTCCGACATGGATGAGCCTGACCAGTCCATGGAGGCAGCAGATGAGGCTGACCAAATTGAGGAGAGTCTGACTGAACCTGACTAGACTGGAGAAGGGCAGTCAGACAGAGATCAGACCACAGAGGTGCCTAGAGATAACCCACCAGCCCTGCGGCACTCAGCAAGACAGCGCAGGTCACCTGTCCTGCTCGATTTGGAAGATAGGGCAGCCTAATGAAAGAAGAATAAAGAGTGAGAGGTTTTGAATGAGGAAAGGGACGAAGAGGCCCTTTCAACAAGTGGGGGAAGGGTGTAGCCCACGGACCAGTCCATTTCAGCAGCAGCCCTGGGAACTACAAGTTGTGGACTACAAACTGCAGCATGCTGGGAGAACCCCCTAGTTCCTGCCAGGATGTGCACCCTGCCCCCAGCAGGGTCTCAGCGGAGCCTGAGCAGAAGCAGCGTGCAGGGCTGCTGAACTGTGGTCCTCTTTTGTGTTTTTCTGCAGAATAGAACCTGTTCTTGGTGGTTTGTCTGAGTGGGTCTGGCCTGAGATACACACACATTAATATACAACACAGAGCACAACAAGGAGCCTCAGGCCTAGTCTCCCAAGTTATGTAAGAAATTGCAAGGCTTCCCTCTTGATGATTAGCCTCACACTGGGCTAGCAAACAGGAGGGGTTACATAGCCAAGGTGCTTCTTCACAGGGAACCAGTCCTGCACCCTTCCTGGGTCAGGATCCAACTCCATGCACTCTGATCTTCCAAGCAGCTCCTTAGAAACAAGGTTGCATCAGCAAGATGACCTCCGACTGGCTCCCTTGGACCCTTTTTCATCATTGGCTGGGACTCTGTGCAAATCCCCACCAGCTTGTTTTAACCCTTTCTGGCTGACCACCCTACTACACTACACTGCTCCAAAGGGGAAATCCAAACAGGGTTTTGCATCTGCAGCCCAAAAACATTGCTTTCCCACAGGCAAATGAAAAAGTGGGGAGGGCAGTGGGTACACATCTTGCTGTTGAAGTACAATAAAGATAGACAGAAGGGGTCTCAAAGCTTCTGTTCCCCCTTGTGCCAGTGCAGTTCTAGTAATAACCTTTCCCCAAACTCAAAGAATAATAGCAACCTTGAACACTCAAAAATCATAAGAATTTCAAACAATTCTTTCTATCTGTCTGCTACCATTTTAAACATTCAGGGTTTACATTTCAAAACTTTTCTCTACAGCCACATGGCTAGAAACTTACTTTAAAAAAATCACAGCTGAGACTTTATTGCAGATACCTGATGCTGGGCTATAGAACTTAAAGAAAAGCACCTTATATTGCAAGGCTACTATAAAAGCATATGTGCTGACAACACTAGGACAGTTTAAATGTTCTATTTTCTCTAGTGCTTGACGTCAGCAGGATCATGAGCAACTCTGTTTTGTTAGCAATGGATAGTGTTTCAGACAAGGGATCTTTATTGAGCATATACAGAGGTCAGTGTTACCTGCTGAGAGGTCAGCACAGAAATACGCTGCAGGTTACAATTCTAAGCACCTTGATGTCACAACAGACCAGGTTCCTCCTGCCATCTTACCCTCTTCCTCCAGTGTCCGTTCATCACACTATAATCACCTAATGCATTGATGGGCCGCAGTTGAACCTCATCACATTGCTGCTTCTCCCACCCTCTCTCACACACCACGGCTGGGCTGTTTGGAAGTCCCCCTGCAGAGAGGTGCAATAACAGGCCTTACGTATTTACCCGAATTGTGAGCTCCAGTACATGACTGGTCACAAAATGTCTCAATTACCTCTAATAACAAAAGCTGACAGGAAAACATAGGAAAGGAAGACAAATACCAAATTAGTCCCAATCAAAAGACCTTCTGATATAACTTAAGGGCTGTTCTAGGATTGTATTTGAGATGTTGAACACTTGTCTCTCTCTTGTTTAAACCAACAGAACTTGCAAATCAGGCCAGCTGCATTTCTTCTACCCCTGAAAGCAATTAAACAGTAGTAGCCCTGGGAAATCACATCTCAAACTGGGTCTCTTCTGTTGCGCTTGACATTGAGTTTCTCAAATTAGCCAAATCATTAAAAAGCTGCCTTCAGTCTATTAATGTGGTTATTTTTTCATTGTTACTATTGAGACAGGCATTTTACAGAAAGACAAAATCCCAATTCTGAATATTCAAATAAAAGCAAACAATGTAGAGAAAAACAGAGAGTCCTTGGCATCTAACTACTATAACGACTGAGGTCTCAGGCAGAAAATAATTATAATTAGCGAGGTAGCAGTGCTATAGTTAAAGTTGCCTAATGCATTCCATTGTTAGAGTCTCTTTTCAGTTGCTTGTACATTTGCTAAACCTAAGTAATTTAGTTTGAAATTTTCCATGTTGGTTGTCTGCCTCATTCATTTGGGAAGTTACAGCTAAAAAAGGAGTTAGATTTCTGAGACAGTGGTTAGGGAGAAATATGCTGTTTTGACCATGTTCAAAAAATCTCACACTTCTTAGGAAGCTTTAGTGCCTCCATTGTTTAGTACCTCCATTGTTTGGAGCTGGAACTTTGAAATTTGGCAAAGGGATCCCTGTGAAAATCTAACTATGTATGTCCAGGTTATACATTTCTAAAAAATATCTCTGATCACACATGTGCAGAAGAGACTAGTTAGAGTTTGGCAACTAAATGATCCAAAGATTTCATCTATTCTGGCCATGCGCCACCCCGCACCAGGTGACTGAGCATGCTCCAGCCCAGGTCTACTGCTGCTGAGCAGGATTCTGCTAGCAATTGTTTCCTCCAGCTGCCAGGGCATTGCTGTGAGTGCAGACACCAGAACCAGTAACGGGCACACTGTCACTTTTGTGCTGTCTGTATTCCACTGCTCGCTCCCAGGAAATGGGGAAGAAGAAGTGGCCTGGAATATTGAGGAGTGAGAAATAGATTGGGAGAGGAAGAAAAAGTACAAAGGTGGGCTACAGAGGCAGAAGCTCTAGGAGGAGGAAGAAATAGGAGCAGAACCCGTGCAAAGGGGCTCTCAAGGAAGACAAGGCCATCACAAAGAAGATAAATGAATTATTTGCATTTGTCTTAGTGCAGAGGATATGAGGGAAATTCCCATATCTGAGGTATTCTTATTAAGTGACAAATCTGGGGAACTGCCCTGGCAGCTATGTCTACACAATTTTGAAATGTGCCCTTTCAAAATCTACCTTTTGAAAGATCACCTTTTGAAATCACGTGTCTACACACGCAACACAGATCGAGGTCATGATCTGCTATTTTGAAAGACTGGTTCAGTTTTTCTGAAGGGAGTGTCTATACAGACACAGCTGCCGTTTTGAAATAATGAGCCAGGAAATGCAGCGGATGGGATTGCATGGCTGCCAAGCCCTTCTGGGGGCTGCAGCCAGCTGCTCCTTTAAAGGCCTTCTCCCTGATACCCTCATCCTGCACTTGCTGAGAGCTGCCAGACTCTCCACAGCACACCAGACCCTGTGCAGGGGACCTGACCTCTAGCAGAGACACCGTGGCTCCCCAGCAGCTCCACTAGGGACAGTTCCTCCAGGCTGTCATCAGCCTGCAGGCCACGCTGCTTGTAGCAGTCCTCCAGCAGCATCGGAGGGCCAAATGCACAGGCCCCATCCTGGAGACCATCTGGCAGGGGCTACATCTGCATCCTCTCAGTCCGGTGATCTGGCTGTGGTGGGGCTATCCCACCAGCACTGAGTGGTGGGACTGCCTCATGCTAGGGGACTGGGACGATGCCTGATGGATCCAAAATTTCTGGATGACAAAGCAGACCCATCAGGAGCTCTGTCACTGTCTCGCCCCAGCCCTCTAGCACCAGGACGCCGGGATACATCCCACGCTCCCTCTGCAGAAGAGGATAGCAATTGCAGTCTGGAAGCTGGCTACCCCAAACAGCAACCAGTCAGTCAGCCACCAGTTCAGGGTGGGCAAGGCCACAGTTGGGGCCATCCTCATGGAGGTAGGACAGGCTCAGGTCACACACCCACCATGGGAAGCAGGAGGGGCTACTGGACAAGGGAGACCCTGCAAGAGTCTGGGGATGGGGACCTTCCAATGGTTGAGGGAGCATCCAGCCACACACTCAAGGATGTGTCTGTCTTCCACCCCATGTAGGTCATCAGGGTGAGAAACACCCTCCTCCTTCACCAAGTTATCTTTTTTGAGGAGCACAGTGAGGGTGCTTTTATCAACTGGAAAGGGTACTACTCTATGATCCCCCAGGCCCTCGTTGACACAAAAGGCCAGTTCACGGGTGTGTGAGGGCTGGGTGGGCAGGGCCCATGACACCCAGATGTTTAGGAACTCATTGGTCAGGTGCAGGATGCAGGAGGGGACCTATATCCCCACGAGGGAGCTCCCAGTCAGGGACATAACCATGCCCCCGGCATTGTGGCTGATGCCACCTCCCCCCTGCATCTGTGGCTCAGCACAGGACTCACAGATCCATCCTAGGGGAGATTTTTAACGCATGCCTGAACCAGGCCGGGAACACCTTCAAGTGGGCATTCAGGTGTCTGAAGGGGTGTATTCTCTGCCTCCTCACAAGGTTGGAGGTCAGCCTACCCAACGTGATCATGGTAGTGGCAGCCTGCCATGCTCTCCACAACATTATGGAGAGGAAAAAGGAGGCCTTCACCCAGTGGTGGGCTGCCAAGACTGGGTCTAGATATGAGCAGCCACCTGCTGCCCCAGGCCACCAGGTACAATGGGACAGGGTACAGGTCAGGGCGGCTCTTTGTGAGACCTTTTCCCAGGGACCACAGTGACCCTCCCCCAGCTACTGTCTCCTACCACCCCCTTTCACACCTCCCCAAGCTCATCGTGCTCTCCATCACCACCACAAACTCCCTCAGGCACCTCTGCCCCTCACTGCTTCTCCATCAGGCACCAGGGGCATGGGAGTGGTGCTGAATCATAAACCCTTTAGTAAACCACAACAATAAAAGCAATATAAAACCTGTGCAACGTGAACCTTAAACTATTTATAAGGGGGAATGGGCGAGAGCTATTTACAACTGGGGTTCCTGGGGTGGAGGCAACCAAACTTGGAGGAGGGTCCTGGAGTGAGGGTGGGGGATCTCACTTGTACACTGGGGTGGGGGATTGGGAGCCATGCCAGCTGCGGGAGCCCTTACCATCCTGGGTCCAGGGTCCTCATCAGAGCTGGGATGGGCCCGGGAACACAGGGAGGTAGGGATGTGGGAGGTGTATGGTGGGCTTGGGGTAGGAAACAGACATGGGAGTTGGAGGGGCAGGTGGGGTGGGAGGGAGGGGTCAGCTCTCCCTGGGTGCCACTGGCCAAGTGCCACCTGGGCAGTAGGTTGGAGGGCAGACAGGACCAGGGCAGCAAGGTTGGGAACTGCGGGTAGGGGCTGTGAGAGGGGCTGCAGGGTTAGCTGGCAAGGGAGGGGGAGGCTAGTTGAGTCAGGTGGCCACAGCCTGGGCAAGGGTATCTAGACTGTCTGCCACCCACACCTCCTGCTCCATTGCCAGCCAGTCCTGGAGCACAGTCGTCATGTCCTGCAGGGCAGCCATGTTGGCAGCCATCTCCTCCTACCCTGGTTGGCAGTGGTGACTGATCCTTCAACGGCTCACATAAGCTTGGGACAGGAAGGCTTCCCGGCCTCCTGGCCCTCCACTCCCATGCTCTGGCCTCAGACAGGGCTCGGCTGGCTACCAGATGGCAGACATGGGAGACAGAAGGGAACAGGGGGACGGCCCATAAATCCTGCATCCTGATCGAAATAGTGTGCTCTTCCTAATATGGGAGTGAAAGAATGACTTAGAAATGTGGGCTGCATTCCCTCAAAATCAATTTCAAAAGAAGACATTACATGTGTAGACACTCTACAGTGCTTTTCAAAAGGGTCCCTTACTTTGAAATTATTTTCGAAATTCATTGCTAGCGCAGACATGGCCAGCATGAGGTATTGCCAAAAGATGTTTTGAAACAAATTGATATATTAAATAGTAATAAGTCACTCAGACCAGATAATATTCACCCAAAAGTTCTGAAGGAACTCAAATATGAGATTACTGAACTACTAACTGTGGTACATAATCTATCACTTAAATCAGCTTCTGTACCAGATGACTGGAGAATTGCTAAAGTGAGGCCAATTTTTTAAAAAGGCTCCAGGTGCTATCCTGGGAATCAGAGACCAGTAAGCCTAACTTCAGTAGTGGGCACACTGGTTGAAACTATAGTTAAAAAAAGACCATCAGACACAATGATGAACATAATTTGATGAGGAAGAGTCAACAGGGCTATTATAGAGGGATATCATGGCTCACAAATCTATTAGAGTTTCTTGACTCTGTCAGATAGCGTGTGATCCTGTGGATTAAGTGTACTTGGACTTCCAGAAAGCCATTGACAAGATCCCTCACCAAAGGCTCCTAAGCAAAATAAGCAGTGATGAGATAAGAGAGAAGCGCCTCTTGTGAATCAGTAATTGGTTCAAAGACAGAAACAAAGACAGGTAAATGGTACTGTACATAAGGTGTCTGTGTTGTGAATCATGAAACTCACCAGGAACCACTCATTAAATATTTGGGGGGCATGTTGCCTCCACTCTGATGGACAGACTCCTAACCTTTTTGAAAAGATCAGATGCTATCTGAGGCTGGTCAAGCAGCACACAGGATGCTCTCAGAACTAGTAGAAGTTCTATAATGGGCAAAGAACTCAGTCCTTTAGAAGATATGCTTCCTGAGAGGAGTGCAAAATACTCTTTAGCATATGCCATCTATCATCGTCATGAATACATGTTGTCTTGTGCAAATCTGTATGTTTTGGAGGTCAGTGGTATTTTCTATTCACTCTGTGTTAAAACAGACTCATTTTGGGGACAGTATTGCTATGGCTGATCTATTGAGGTTGTAGGATTCATGGCAGAATCAAGGGAATCTTCCTACAAATACTTTATACACTAATCTGGTTGCTTGGTCTCTTTCTAGTACTGGGTTTCTGACTCCGAAATGAAGTAGTCTGGCCTAGGAGCTCTCCAAGGTACCTGCTTGACATCTACGCTAACATGCCAAGCCCTGACGGAAAGTATGCTAACTGCAGAGTTCCTGCATAACTTTTGTCCTTGTCTTCTTCATGCACGCAGCGCACAAACAAGTGAGATTTCAGCACAACTGCACACAAGATTCCAAAAACCACCTGGACAGCTAAACATAGAATCATAGAATCATAGAACACTAGAACCAGAAGGGGCCTCGAGAGGCCATCGAGTCCAGTCCCCTGCCCCGACGGCAGGACCGACCACTATCTACACCATCCCTGATAGACATCTATCTAATCTGTTCTTAAATATCTCCAGCGAGGGAGATTCCACAACCTCCCTTGGCAACTTATTCCAGTACTTGACCACCCAGACAGTTAGGAACTTTTTCCTAATGTCCAACCTAAACTTCCCTTGCTGAGCTTAAGTCCATTGCCTCTTGTTCTCTCCTCAGAGGCCAAGGAGAACAAGTTTTCTCCCTCCTCCTTGTGACACCCTTTAAGATATCTGAAAACCGCTATCATGTCCCCCCTCAATCTTCTTTTTTCCAAGCTAAACAAGCCCAATTCTTTCAGCCTTTCTTCATAAGTCATGTTCTCCAGAACTTTTATCATTCTAGTTGCTCTTCTCTGGACCTTCTCTAATTTGTCCACATCTTTCTTGAATTGGGGGGCCCAGAACTGGACACAATATTCCAGCTGAGGCCTAACCAGCGAAGAGTAGAGCGGTAGAATGATTTCTCGTGTCTTGTTCACAACACACCTGCTAATGCATCCTAGAATCATGTTTGCTTTTTTTGCAACAGCATCACACTGTTGACTCATATTTAACTTGTGATCTACTAGAACCCCTAGATCCCTTTCTGCTGTACTCCTTCCTAGACAGTCTTTTCCCATTCTGTATGTGTGAAACAGATTATTCCTTCCTAAGTGGAGCACCTTACATTTATCTTTATTAAACTTCATCCTGTTTACTTCAGACCATTTCTCCAATTTATCTAGATCATTCTGAATTATGACCCTATCCTCCAAGGGAGTTGCAACCCCTCCCAGCTTGGTATCATCTGCAAACTTAATAAGCGTACTTTCTATGCCAATATCCAAATCATTAATGAAGATATTGAACAGAACTGGTCCCAAAACAGACCGCTGCGGAACCCCACTTGTTATGCTTTTCCAGCAGGATTGAGCACCATTAACAACTACTCTCTGGGTATGATTAGCCAGCCAGTTATGCACCCACCTTATTGCAGCCCCATTTAAGTTGGACTTGCCTAGTTTGTCGATAAGAATATTATGCGAGACCGTATCAAATGCTTTACAAAAGTCTAGGTATACCACATCCACTGCTTCTCCCTTATCTACGAGTCTCGTTATCGTGTCCTGGGGTGGGGGTGGGGGATCTCACTTGTACTAAACATGTGCTGAGCTCCAGCCAGAGAGCATAACAGTTGTCTTAAGTCTTTACAAGCATTTCAAAATTCCAGCCAATGTGCTGTACTTAAGGTGCCAAAGACAGCCTATGTCAGCATTACATATCAAATCCAGGGGTCCTGACTCTCAAATTAGCACCTTAACTGCCCAGTGCAGTTAGCTAAAACAATGCTGATCTTCCAGACCTACAAACAAAAATAGGTAATTAAAAACAGTTACTCTGATTTGCATGAGTATTTGGATTTGACGTGCAAACGGCAGCTAGAATTTAATTCTGCAGTTGCAATTATTATTTGTCAGGAGAGAAGCTAAGCCTTTTGCAAATCTGACCCCAAGCAGCTGCACAGTTTTCAAGGTGTTTAAAGCACAATGGCAGTCAACTGATTTTGAAACAAATATTTTCTGTCCTCACTCACCTTCCCAAGAATAGCAAAATTACCATACCAGTTATCCAGCCCTTGTAACTTGAGATATTAAATTATTTTAAAAGACTTACAGCTCAGAGTTCAGCTTTGTCCTTTCCTTACACATATAGATATAAAGCAGATTGTTGTTAGGTTAAACTTGTTCAGAACACTAACCCATAAGTTAAACTGCTATCTTTTGGGTATCTGTGCTGGGAGTATTGTGGAAGTTAAGCAAGTTATTTTGTTTAGACAATTCAGAGTTCACACACATCTCTGTTTTCATTAAGGTATTCTGAGGGCTTCTGGCAAACTGACCTTTTTCTCCTTTTCAGAAAGGGGTTTTAGGTCAGCTCTATCAGGCTTAAACTTCTTATAGTCAAACTTTTCATTGGGTTCTTTCACAGCTTTATTTAGGTTTTAACATAAGAGAAGGAGAACAGAATATTGGGTGTTATTGTAACAGCAGAAAATATGTTCCCACTTCTGAATTTAGATAACTATGCAAAAATTATATAAAACTTAATAAATTATAGTTCTAGCAGAAGAGGAAAAAGTGTCATTTTATGATTCAAGTCAATTAGCAGGGATACAATCAGTCTGACAAATCAGTGCAAGACCTTGGAAAAAATGTGTCCTATTTATAGAAGAGCTCCACAGCAAATTCTGCTCTTTTATATTAGGTAGCAAAATTACAAGTGCAGAACAAGCACTTTGTAGGATTATGGCACTTGGCAGGAAATGGGAATTGGTTCTAAGCCAAGGAAATGGCAGCTGAAATGCTGCTGTTGCTGTTATGAAAGAAACACAAATAGTGAAAAGGAGGTGTGCAACAAACCTGAGAAGCAGCTCAAGGGAATTGACCAAAAGCATGTGCAAGGGACAGGGTCTGCTGGAGAAGAAGATAAAATGAGTAGAATTTTGGGCAGTCTTCTGGGAATAGCAACAGGCAGCCAAACAATTATAATATACCCATGAAATAACAATGAGAAGTCCTGTGGTACCTTATAGACTAACATATATTGGAGCATAGGTTTTCACGGGCAAAGACCTGCTTCATCAGATGCATACTTGGTACTTGCACAATATATTCATGCAAGCAAGAAATAGCTCTTATGGGAGAGGTGATAGGAGATTTGTCAATACTGCCTTTACGGTATTTATAAACAATTTTACCCACATATGCGGGTGTGAAGCTTTGTCTCTCATTATCAGTCTATGAAATTCTGTCTATTGGGAAAAACAACAAGAAGTCCTGTGGCACCTTATAGACTAACAAAGGGGTGTCCAACAGGTGGCCTGCAAGCCAGAATCCATCCTGTGGAGCCTTTTCATCTGACCTGCAGAGCTGGCAGCCATTTTAAAAGCTTACTTCACAGATCTGAGTTGTATGTGGATCTGTAAGGACCCTTTTGCAGCTTCTGCTGCTTCTTTTCCGGCTCCCAGTCCCTGCCCTGCCGGGCTGAATTGGAACTCAGTTTAATTGGTTTAATGGCTGGCAGAAGAGATCCAGACATTAAACCAATTAAACTGAGTCCCATTACTTCAGCACAACAGGGCAGGGAGCTGCTTCTGCCAGCTGTATGTTGTGGGGAAAGAGAAGGAAGACTGGCGGGAACCACACAGACATGGAGAGGAGCAGACAGTGGCCTAGCAGCACCCAGTGCTCCTCTGTAAGAAAAATTAATCCAGGGTTTGGAGCAGCTGGAGATTTAAGACTGGGTGTGGGGGGGCAGTGGTTTGGGGCTGTGACAGGGTTAAGCCTGAGGATGGTTTGGGGCTCTGGGGGGTTACACCTGAAGATTCAGGTTGGGGAGAGACTAGAGCTGAAAGGGGTTGAAGTCTGGGGGCTGGGGATGTTTGGGGCTCTGAGGAGTTTAAACCTGGAGATGGGTGGGGGCAGGTTTGGAGCTATTTTGCGTTCAGCCCCAGAAATATGTAAAAAGTTGCCATGTGGCCCTCAATGAAAAAGGTTTGGCCACCACAGACTAACAGATTTTTTTGGAGCATAAGCTTTCATGGGCAAAGACCCACTTCATCAGATGCATTTGATGAAGTGGGTCTTTGCCCATGAAAGCTTTTGCTCCAAAAAATCTGTTAGTCTGTAAGGTGACACAGGACTTGTCCTCGTTTTTGCAGATACTGGCTAACACAGCTACCCCTCTGGTATTTGTCTATTGGGAGTAGATTTTCTGGACTGTCACAAGGTTGATATGCTCACTCCCCTTGGGAGGTGGGCATCATGCATCTTGAGCACCCAGAAGTGCTCAACCTCACAAGTGTACCAGTTTTGTGTTGGGACTGTAGCAAGACAGTGTGGTCTTGTGATCAGAGCAGGCCCACTGATGATGGGAGGGGCATGCTAAGGGCATAGTTGCCCCCAGACTCAGCATTTCAAAGGGGTCTGGAACACCAGCTGCTTTGGCAGCAGTGGTGGCTGGAGCTATGTGCCCCTTTGAAATGCTGTGGCTGTGCATGGCTGTGAGGGAGTGTGTGGTGAGGCCTAGCACTGAGAACTGACTTGCTCTTGGCCCTCTCCCCTCTGTGGCACAGAGCCAGGACCCCCTCTCACTTTGCCTTGGGTGAGTGGCTATAGGAGCCACTGGGCAAGAGTCTGTAGCAACATCCTCTTCCCACAGGGCAGTGCAGCCTAGCAACCAAAGTCTGTGGAAAGAGGATGTAGATCTCACTTGGGATTGGTGTGGATGGGGTAGAGGATCCATGCCTGTCCTCTCCCCTGGCTCCCAACCCAGGGCCCTGGCAGAGGTAGATTTATCCAACATTCACTTGGTGGGAATCCCTCTGAAACAACTCAGGGACCACTCCCCGCTGTGGGTTACTTCCTACCCAGCTCTCTAATGCTGCCTTCTTTGGTTCTTCCCTCTACACTAGAGCCTCTGCTGCAGTTCTTTCTTCAGCGTCAGGATTTTGCTATAGCTGTGGTTCCTCTTCAGGAGCTCCTGAGGTGGGTTGTTCCTCATTGGCAGTCAGTCCTGACTGAGCTGTTTCACAGGCCTTTATACCTGGCTTCCAGCTGGAGTATACCCACCAGAACTGTGGGAGTGGGGCCATCTCAGCTAAGTGGTCAGGGTTAACCCTTGCTGTCCCATTGTAGGGTTGATACACCCTGTCACACAGAACCAAAAGGAAGTGGGGTGTGCTTAAGTTGTAAGAAGATGTGGGAAATGTGAAGTAGGCAGAGTGGAGAGTTGACCCCCATAGCCATAGGTAGCTAAAGGACAGGGAAGAAATGTCCCCCAATTTTTTTCTGCCAGCCCATTTCTTACTAGAGGAGAGCAATGCCACACCTATGTAAGAACACTGCTCTGCAGAGCTGTTGGGTACAGAGTGGTTGCTGCTTACAGGCCAACTGGCTGGCTCAAGGTCTATAAGGTGCACAGCAGTGAGGCTAGAGAGAAGATCCATCCAGGTTAAGCAGGAATGTGTGCCTAAGACCAGCACTGGGAGGAAGCAAAAATGTCACCTGGGTTAGAGGAATGGCCCTCGGGAGCAGTTTGTGGCACATTTGCAGCTGGGAAACATGTATAGATTCAGCAGAAAAGCTCTGATCAGCATGGCAAGCACAGGTGTAAGCACCAGATAACCCAACAGAGTCAGATACTCTCCTGTCCCACCTTGCACCACATAGGGCAGAATTCTATTCTGTTACAGGACTAAGGCCCAAATCCATAAAAGGTATTTAGGCTCCTAACTTCCACTACTTCAGTTGAGGTCAATGGACTTTCAGAGCCTAAATGTCAAGGGTCTAGAAAGACT
Source organism: Carettochelys insculpta (assembly GCF_033958435.1). Taxonomy (NCBI): domain Eukaryota; kingdom Metazoa; phylum Chordata; order Testudines; family Carettochelyidae; genus Carettochelys; species Carettochelys insculpta. Next base: position 302,363,108 of record NC_134137.1, on the reverse strand, counting down.
CTAGCAGGACTAAGTTAGGGGTGTCTTCCCAAACTGTGGAAATTTCACATACCTTAACCATATTGGGAAAATCAGAACATAGTCACAACGGGTGTCTAAGGTAGAACGTCTTCTTCTGATTGGGCACCCATAACTTTTTGGACTCTTGCACAACTGTACCACTATAGTTACGCTACAGCTCTGCTAAATTCCATTGTGGATCTGGGCCTAAGAGAATGGAAATGGATGCTGTTTGGAGTCTAAATAGGGATAGAGAATTAATCTGTATGTTTAGACAGTAAATACTCAGTACACTGAAATGGAAAAATGTGTTGGAGAATCCTCCCCTTGCCCCACTGATTTTACAGTCTAAGGGCCCAATCCTTCAAATGCCCATCTAGATTAGTACCTTTACTCACCAGAGTAAAGTTCACATATGCAAGTGTGCAGCAAATCAGACTCTTGCTATGTAGTTCAGATGTGCCATACTTAGGCACATTTCTCAAGCAGTACAGATATGGGCTACGTCTACACGTGCACGCTACATCGAAATAGCTTATTGCAACGTAGTGACATCGAAATAGGCTATTTCGATGAATAACGTCTACATGTCCTCCAGGGCTGGCAACGTCGACGTTCAACTTCGACGTTGGGCAGCACCACATCGAAATAGGCGCTGCGAGGGAACGTCTACACGCCAAAGTAGCACACATCGAAATAAGGGTGCCAGGCACAGCTGCAGACAGGGTCACAGGGTGGACTCAACAGCAAGCCACGCCCTTAAAGGGCCCCCCCCAGACACAGTTGCACTAAACAACACAAGATCCACAGAGCCGACTACTGGTTGCAGACCCTGTACATGCAGCATGGATCCCCAGCTGCGGCAGCAGCAGCCAGAAGCCCTGGGCTAAGGGCTGCTGCACACGGTGACCATAGAGCCCCACAGGGGCTGGAGAGAGAGCGTCTCTCAACCCCTCAGCTGATGGCCACCATGGCGGACCCCGCTATTTCGATGTTGCAGGACGCGGATCGGCTACACGTGCCCTACTTCGACGTTCAACTTCAAAGTAGGGCGCTATTCCCATCCCCTCATGGGGTTAGCGACTTCGACGTCTCGCCGCCTAACGTCGATTTCAACTTCGAAATAGCACCCAACACGTGTAGCCGTGACGGGCGCTATTTCGAAGTTGGCGCCACTACTTCGAAGTAGCGTGCACGAGTAGATGCGGCCATGGTGTGGCAAATCACAGATGGAAGCCTGCATTCTATAGATGAAGGAAGTGTGGCCATGACTCAGCAAAGTCCTTAAGCATATGCTTTATTCTAAACTCTCTTTCAAACATGTGCATTGACTTCAGTGGAACTTAAGCATGTGCTTAAATCTTAGAATGTCTTCAAAGACTTTATTTATTAAGGGCCCCAATTTAGCAGTCATCAATATTCTGAAGTCAAGTAGCAGTAAGGAAGGACAGAAGTTGGAGGATATGCAAATAGCTGAAAGACTGCAAGCAGTAAAGTCAAAAGGAAAAAAGCACAGAGATGTATGTGAGACAACTGATTGCTCGGCAGAGCAATGCTATTAAAGTTTAAGTAGGGAGGGACTTACCCTAGGCCCTCAAGATGGTGGCACTGTTTGAACTTGATGCAATGGGGAAAAAGAGCCAGAGACGGATTCAAAGAGGGAGAGCTGGTCGGATTCACAGAGTAAGTTCATGATCGGCCCAGTTACATTGTGTATGAACTTTGAATCCTGTCTTTGTCCATCATCCCTTAGAGCATGAAGAGCACTTCATCACCACTCTCTGTCCTGGGCCACTCTTTTCATGCTTTGTGTTGTTATGTCTCGTAAAAGCTTTACTTCTCTAAGTACAGTCCAACTGAGTGTTTCTTGTGGTTGGCCCCTTTGACAGGGTTCCTACTACTACCTAATGAAGTGGTGGACAACACCCACTGGGAGCCCAGCTGTGGCCTGTGGATTCCCTGGCTGTCCCGCTCCCACATGTGCCTCTTGCGAACTGGGCACTGGTGACTCCACTTGCCTCCCCACTCCTCCTCCTCCCGCCCAGAGCTGGAATGCCCCAAACAAAGGTTTTCCACTTCTGTTTGCGGCATTCCAGCTCTGGAAGGGAGGAAGAAGAGTGAGGGTGGATTGTGAATCTGAATTTGTGCACTCTGAAAGTGCTGGGTGAGAGGGGTAGGAGCAGGGAAGTGTGGGGCTCCAGTGCACTAGTGTGCAAGAGGCATTTGGGAGCATGGGCAGAGAGTGGGGCCACGGGCCTGCAGGTGGAATCCTACTGGGCTGCTGTGGCCCACTGAGGTGAAGGAGGACCACTCCTTTGGCCCAGCCACTACTCCTGGTTCCCCTTCCATGGCTTAATGGTCTGCCAGCCAAGACTGGCATTCTGGCTTCAGTCTTACGTACCAGCTATGCCCATTTTCCCTTCCGCAAACCTGTGAAGACATGAGGTTTCTGAACCCTGATGAATCTTGGCATTTGTTATAAATTCATTCCATTTAATACCTAGTAATTTCCTGAGGCAGTTACTTTGAAAGGCATTTAGATGTCTAGGCATTTGGTGGATTTCCAGCTTTCACATTCCTATGTTAAAGTGGAAGTAAGGTGTGAGCTGAAAGATTTCTTGTTTGTTTTTTTTCCAGTGGTAGATTTGCAATGACCAAATGTAGCTGCATCTCAAATTCCCTCTTTAGCTTCCATAATATTATTGAAGTATGTGACTCAATTCACTTCTTTCATTCCTCTGCTTCTGACATAATACTCTAGTTAGTAGTTGCTTGTATTCACATTAGATTTGGTTTTGGATTTATTTTTTCAAAATCAATTATTAGCCTGTAATTTCCAATGCTCAGCAATCTTTTGCTCTTTGCTTAAATGTTGATCTATCACTTGGAAGAGCTATTTCATCTAAAAAATCTAAAAACTGTTATATCCATGTGCAGTCCCAACAAAAATCATTGTCAATGTCAAATCCGAACCATGAGAGAATGCATCCTTCTTGGACACCAGTGTTTGTTAAAGCATTTGCCCACACAGGCATGTAGCTGTGCAAGCTGAGCCTAGCTATAAAGCCTTGGCAATTATTTTTCTTGACATGCTGTAACAGTTCGAGATGCTCAAGAATAAATCATGGAGGCTGTCAAATGCTTTTGTAAAGTTTTCAAAAAAGTGCATTTTGCCAGTTGGTCCTGGGTACTGTATTGACTTCCTTCTGTTCCCTGGTGTGCTCACCTCACACTCAGCCCCAGGCTCTGCCACTGCTACATCTCTTCCCCGAAGGTTTCACTCCAACTCAACCTCTTCTCTCCATTGCCCCACTCCCACCCCTTGTCAGTTCTGCCTCTACCTCGAGCATCCCTACTCCTCCCCTTGCTGCAGAATGGGTAGGGACAATGGAATGTGGGGCGGGGGAGGGATTGATCAGTAGAGGTGCTGGCAGGCTTGTAGGTGCTGAACACCCTGTTATTTATTTTTGTGTGTGTGCTCCAAGCCTGAAGCACCCACACAGCTGGCACCTATGTGTGTGCTGCTATCTTCTGGTGGTTGTGCTTAGGTTGAAAATCAGTTAGACATGATCTTCCAGGTTAGACTGCTCTTCACTTAGGTAGAGTAAAGGATGTATTTGAGATAAAGCTAAGATGATACAGGGGAAGACTTTGCCTCTGAAAAGAGTTTAACAGCCTCCCCACCCACATACACACACTTCATTGCAATTGCTTAGATCACCTCTCCAGGGTTTTGACGCATGCCATTTTTCATTGTTCTAAAGGCTCGTCCTGGTCACATACTTTAAAAAGTCTGGTGATTACATCAACAGCCTCATTGCAAGCTTTTAGCACTTCCCCCGTCGCATGCAACTGGGAGAGCTGTTCCTAGGGAAGTTTTATTGTCTCTCTCAGTTTTGGTTGTGATAAGGGCTGCTTTGAGGTGGCAAAGTTTGCAGATGACACCAAGTTGTTCAGGACAGTCAAAACCAAAAGGGATTGTGAAGAACTACAAAAAGATCTCAGCAAACTGAGTGATTGGGCAGCAAAATGGCAAATGAAATTTAATGTGGGTAAGTGTAAGGTAATGCATGTTGGAAAAAATAACCCAAATTACACGTACTACATGATGGGGTCAAATTTAGCTACGACAGATCAGGAAAGGGATCTTGGAGTTATAGTGGATAGTTCTCTGAAGACATCCACGCAGCGTGCAGCGGCAGTTAGTAAGGCAAATAGGATGTTAGGAATTATTAAAAAAGGGATAGATAATAAGACAAAAGATATCATACTTCCCCTATATAAAACTATGGTACACCCACATCTTGAGTACTGCGTGCAGATGTGGTCTCCTCACCTCAAAAAAGATATATTGGCATTAGAAAAGGTTCAGAAAAGGGCGACTAAGATGATTAGGGGTTTGGAACGGGTCCCATATGGGGAGAGGCTAGAGAGACTGGGACTTTTCAGTTTGGAAAAGAGGCGATTGAGGGGCGATATGACAGAGGTATATAAAATCATGAATGGTGTGGAGAAAGTGAATATAGAAAAATTATTTACCTTTTCCCATAATACAAGAACTAGGGGACACCAAATGAAATTGATGGGTAGTAGGTTCAAAACTAATAAAAGGAAATTTTTCTTCACACAGCGCACAGTCAACCTGTGGAACTCCTTGCCCGAGGAGGCTGTGAAGGCCAGGACTCTATTAGGGTTTAAAAAAGAGCTTGATAAATTTTTGCAGATTAGGTCCATAAATGGCTATTAGCCAGGGATAAACTATGGTGCCCTAGCCTTCAGAACAAGGGCAGGAGATGGATGGCAGGAGATAAATCACTTGATCATTGTCTTCTGTTCTCCTTCTCCGGGGCACCTGGCATTGGCCACCGTCGGCAGATGGGATGCTGGGCTGGATGGACCTTTGGTCTGACCCAGTATGGCCATTCTTATGTTCTTACATCTAGTTCGGAGTGTCTAATTTATAGTCAATGCTTTCTAGGAGTGTTGACGGTGCTCTGCTTTTTGTTTTTCACCTTTCCCTGTTTATCTGTAACAGGCCTTCCTGCAGATGTAAGCTTGCCAGTTAGTCATAAAACTTTTACCTACTCAAAGTTCTGTCACATCTTTCAGCAGCTGCTTCAGCTCCTTTGGCGATGTTATCATTTATTTTTTCATCTCTTCCTGCGCTGCTTTTTACTGTGTTGTCCTATATTTCATACAGATTTTTTGGCTGCTTTTTCTGTGAGTGTTTGAGACAAATATTGGCCTTAGTGTCACATGCTGCTGAGGATAGTCGCTCACAGCTCTGGGTGTTACCTCTCTGTCTCTGCATGAGTGATCTTTGCTGGTAATCTGACTGGGTCAGCTCTCTGCCAGACCAGTCTGTCTTCCTTACCAGTGAACATCTTGACTCTGTAAGTTATAACCTTGCTGTGCAGGTAACAATCAGCAAACTCTAGCCCTCAAGCTCTCCACAGATGTCTCTTTGTAGCACACAGCCCTTATCAATATTCATTCATGTTCATTGCTCCTTTTAACAATGCAGTGCATTGCAGTGCAAAGTAACATTCAAATCATGGCACTGAACCTATTTATAATAAAAACGAGTTTATTAACAAATGGGCATAACCTAAGTGAGACCCAGGAAAAGGAATAAAGATAAGAATGTCTAAACAAAAGTAAATTACTCTTAGAAGAGTATAAGCTTTCGTGGGCAAAGACCACTCTCCAAAATACCTGTTAGTCTATAAGGTACCACAGGAGTTCTTGTTGTTTTTGAAGATACAGACTAACTTGGCTACTCTGATACTTGTCTCCTAAGAGTGAAACTTAATCAGCCATTATTCATATTCACCAGGGTTTTCCTACTTACCCCACCTTAATTCACCTCCTACTTTCCCCACCTTAATTCACAGTTTCAGCCAGGAGCTACACACAAAACATCAAAATGCTGGTTTCTTTCTTTACTCAAAGTCTCTCAACAGTTCATTATATTTCCCCAATGTTTATCTTTGGCTCCAGAGTCAGGAAATCCTCCTGGGGGCTCAACTAGGCTCTTTTTGCTCTGTCCCCCGGGGAGCTGATGCCATATGGATTTCACCGTCTGCTGCGATTTTCCAATGCAAATGCCCTTCCTACTGTCTCCTGCAAATGAACAGTCCATTGTTCATGTCTCTGGCCACACATGAACCATTTGCCCTTCCACTTTCTGGGGGAAAATTTTGCTTCCTGTGTGTACAGTCTCAAAAATGTACGAGAGGATCCATAGTTTCCCTGACAGTGTTGTTACAAATATCTCAGAGTGATAAATGATCATTGGATTATTAGTTTTCAAATGAAAACAGGGCACCTTGTGTGAGGTGTAATGAGCTAATCGGGCAAGCTGAGTTTTACCATTAATTACCTTGGCCATTTTGCATTTGAGTATCAGAGGCCATAGGTTTGCTTTCTTCCACACAAAGTCACATACTGACACTTCTCCAGACTTTATATAGGTTAGTCTGGAAACCACACTACTGTTACTGCAGCAGCTGTGATGCTGACTCACAGGAAGGGCCAGATGATGTTAATGAGGATTTCTTGTGATGATTCTAAGCCTGACATCAATTCATTTTGGGGGGAAAAAATCACTGCTGTCATGTTTCCTCTGCTAGTCTTTTGGGCAGTTTTTCCTGGAACTCAGTTTTCAGTCTTGCCCCACAAGTTGTGGTCACTCCCAATGGCAGCTTCATTTGCTCTGGTGTCCTGGTGAGTTGATCTAAACCAGCGGGTCTCAAACTGTGTTTTGGGACTCCAAAGTGGGCCACACCTCATTTTAATGGAGTCACCAGGGGTCCAGAGTGATAGACTTACTGGGGTCCCAGGTTGAAGTCCAAACCTTGCTGCCTACCACTTAAACCTGAGCCCCACTGCCAGAGCCAAAGCCAAAACCTGGGGGCTTCAGGTTACTGCCTTCCCCTCCCCATCACCACCTAGAAATGAAGACTTCAGGCTTCAGCTTTGGCTCTGGTTCTCCCCACCCGGATTGGTGCAGCTTGGGAGGGCTCAGACTCTGGTCCCCCTACATGGGGTCATGTAGTAATTTTTGTTGTCAGAAGACGGTCACAGTGCAATGAAGTTTGAGAATTCCTGGGCTTCACAAAACATATATCTTGCATCTGATAAACTCTAAGACCACAGAACAATGTAACTACTAATTTTTCCCTTTGTTGCCTTGACCACAGCATTAGGGGGCACCCATGACAAATCTATGTACAGTAAACTCAGTTTATTAGCAATCTCTTGGTTGCCTGCAAAAAGTTGTCATTATCTATCAGTTACTAATAGATGGAAAGCAGGATTGCAAGGCAGAAGCCAGAGATGGAAATGCTTGGACATGTATTTGCTGGCGGCAGCCCTGTCAATCTGCCTTCAAGCAGGGAAGCACTGATGAAAAGACGGGGCTGCAGGATGGATACCATGGGCTTTCTAAGGGAGCTGTGGGACTGGACCATACCTGGCCCTGGTCTGGAGAGTTTGGAGCTCATTCATGGGTTTCCTTCCTCATGGGCAGTCTACAAGCCATAAGAATGCAAGAAGAGGTATTGTGCAGCTCTGACATCTGGACTGAAGCCCTCTTCCCTACTACTGTCTTGCATACAGCTTCCCCTCCCAGACACACCTCTTATCTCCAGTATGCAGACAGGTTTGCTAGGTGTAGCCCCAGAGAGAAATATTAGGATGAGCTGAGCATTGGCTGCAGGCAGGTTTCTCTGGCCACAATGCACATTCCACTGATGTTAATGGAATGGGACTGGCCCCTCACAAAACTGTTGCCATTCAGTGAAAGTTGCTGGCATCAGGATGGATTGAAGTAGAATTTACTGTAAACAACTGATGTCAAAGCATCCAAGAGCAACATACATTTCAGTAAAATGAACAAGTGATAATAGAAAATCAACACATACTAAATCAATTCTATGTATAGAACAATCACACCCTTAGAAGAAGCCTCCACTGGTGTCTTAGAAATAGGTATTTCTAAGTCACTATTATAATTTTGTGCATGTCATTGCAAATCCGGCCAGGTATTCTTTAACTCTGATAATTTTTTACAAGAATTTAAAACTGGTATGCATTTCACAACCTTGCCCTGGTGAGCTGGACTCACTTTGAATAATGCTGTCTGCGCAAGGAATGAGACAAATCTCAAGTAGTCTCAAATGGGTAAGAGCAAAAGGGACAATTGCCCCAAAGCCCAGTGATTCAAAGGGACCTGGGGGTCCAGGCTGCCATCTTTCCTACTGCAGCAGTGGCAGTGGCCAGAGCCATGGACCCTTTAAATTGCTGCTGATCTGGAGGGGATGGGGCACAACACCACGCTCTGGGAGGAGCTGAGGGTTGGATGCCTTGGCCCCGCTCCTTCTGCCAGAGGCCCTGCCCCTTCAGCTCACCCCACCACATCTTGCCCAGGGGTCTGCGGAAGCCATCAGCCTCCCGGGTAGTCTTCTTATATTTTTTTATAATTAGTGTCTACAATAAAAATGTTCACCCGCATTGTAGGTCTCCCTCCTGCACAGCATCACCACTTGCTGAGCAACACAGGACGAGGGGCAGTAGCTGCTATTTTGCCTGTCTTGTTGATCCATGTCAGGTCAACATTAACACCCCCCTGCAGTTGTGGTGCTAATGACATCACACTGACACCTGTACCATTAGCTCTTTGTAGGGCAGCTTTTGTGGTGCCCTTCAGATGTGCATTGTTAGATTAAATACAAGTAGATGTGGTAGTTCCAGATGTTTCTTGTAGAGATCTATCCAGAGCTTGGACAGTTACCAGATTATCAAATACAGCGGTGTCAGGTTCCAGCAAAGGAAGTGTCTTCAGTCTGCACACTTTGAATTTACAGAGGCATTTTATTCTCCTTTTGAAAGGCAATTTATTGCAGAGATTAAGCAATTGTCACAGCACTGTTTCATGTTTCTTATCCTTGGCCAGTAATCTAGTTTTCAATTTGTGCCTGGTTTTGTCATTTCCCCTTGATGTCCTCCTGAAGGAATACCATGTACCAAATATAAATATAACATAAATTTGCTCTGGCACCACCCATGCTGCTTCCTTGTTCCCTCTCTACCTGACTAAGCAACTCTACATTGCTAAGGTTAACTTTGGTGTGCAAGGTTTTTAAAGGGCAAGTCCTATGACAATTCCTTCTGTGACTGCACCTGTTTTATTGCTTCTGACAACACTGCATTCTGCTTTTGCAGTGCCTGCAATCTTATGTGAGACAGTGCATCATTCCTTCTCCCTACCTGCCATTAGGCACCTGTTTAGTAAGAAAATGAGCAACAGAATTTTTTACTAAAAGTGATCCATTTCACTATGGTTTTTAACCAGCAAAACTAAGGGGACTACGCAAGACAGCCAATAAGATAGTATAGGTGCACTGGGGAGCCTGCAGAAGTAAAATTACGAGAAGGACAGAAAGGAAGGAATTCCAGGAGGGCATTACAAACCCATACAAAATCAGAGAGAAAAAGAAGGGGTAGTGTACAAGGAATGAACCATTACAATTCACAAGCCATAGCTATAAGTTCAATCAGAGCCAAATGAAAGGGTACAGGAAAAAGAGAGGTAAGGAGGTGGGTCACATAGAAAGGACTGGAGTGCTCTGTAAAAATAGAATGTATTAGAGGCGGGGGGCATGGCTCAGAAGACTGAGGTGGAGAGGATAAGGAGGGCAGAGGACACTTATGAAGGTAGATCCTTGGCCTGTCTTTGTCTTCCTAACTTTTCACCTTTCTCCTGGTTACATCTAGTTTGATAACTTCCTAGCGTCCCTTTCATTTCTTCTAAATTATGCTGAGGATATATAAGGGTATTTATGCTCAATACTTTTTAACTTCTGTATTTTGTTCTTTAAATTTTAATTCTTCAATTCTTTCATTTGCTTACTCCTCTGTACTACCTAATCACTAAGGGCCATGCAGGTCATATGGAAACCCCTGAATTATTTTCATTTCTTCTTCTCTTCCCTACCTTTGTTTTATCTTGCCTAAACCACTTATAGATATAACCCCATGTATGATTTTTATGTATTGTATCCAGCAAAAATGTAGCACATCCACCTATTTATCTATGGCCCCTTTTCGTCTTGGGAGATAGTGGTTAGCACTGATGGTGAGGATCTATGGGCAGTGTTTGAGTCTGCAGCTTCTCTCATGGCTTAACCATCCAATATTGGATTTGCAAAGTCGACTGCAATAACCATGTCAGTCTATTTCCCAATTCTGGAGTCTGAGAGCTTTTCCTTCTGAGACAAAGTTCTTTTGTGTGGTTTGTACATATGCTATCAAAGGATGATGTGCCCTGTAGTGGAATCGTCACCAGGTATTTGATCTGATGATGTAGACTCCCAGGATTTTGGATCTATGTTGAATTTTTCATGGAATATTTGCATGTATCCTGGAATCTTAGCTTTGGTTTTCCTCTTGTTCTCAGCCTCATGACAGTTCACTGAAGAGGATTTCTTTGGGAAGATGTGTGTCACTCATTCTTCTCACATGACCAAGCCATCATAGTCTTCTGCTATTGAGGATCACTGTGAGGCCTGGTATGTCAGAGCTTGACAGGACATCTGCGTTTGAAGCTTTATCTTGCCAGTTGATATTCTTAATTCTGTGAAGACAGCAAAGATGGAAGCTGTTCAATTTTTTTCTCCTAGTTTGAGGAGGTGGTCCATGCCTCAGAACTGTAGAATCATAGAATCATAGAATGCTAGGACTGGAAGGGACCTTGAGAGGTCTTCGTATCCAGCCCCCTGCCCTCATAGCAGGACCAAGTATTATCTAGACCATCCCTGATAAACACTTATCTAAAACTTGTTCTTAAACATCTCCAGAGATGGAGATTCCACAACCTCCCTAGGTAATTTATTCCAGTGTTTGCCCACCCTGTCAGGTAGGAACTTTTTCCTAATGTCCAAACTAAACGTCCCTTGCTGCACTTTCAGCCCATTGCTTCTTGTTCTATCCTCAGAGGCCAAGAAGAACAAGTTTTCTCTCTCCTCCTTATGATACCCTTTTAGATACCTGAAAACTGCTATTATGTCCCCCCTTAATCTTCTTTTTTCCAAACTAAACAAGCCCAATTCTTTCAGCCTTTCTTCATAAGTCATGTTCTCTAGACCTTTTATCATTCTTGTTGCTCTTTTCTGGACCCTTTCCAATTTCCCCACATCTCCAACTGGGGCCTAACCAGCACAGAGTAGAGCAGAAGAATGACTTCGCATGTCTTATTCACAACACACCTGTTAATACATCCCAGAATCATGTTTGCTTTTTTTGCAACAGCATCACACTGTTGACTCATATTTAACTTGTGGCCCACAATAACCCCTAGATCCCTTTCTGCCATACTCCTTCCTACACAGTAGCTTCCCATTCTTTGTGTGTGAAACTGATTGTTTCTTCCTAAGTGGAGCACTTTGCATTTGTCTTTATTAAACTTCATCCTGTTTACTTCAGACCATTTCTCCAATTTGTCCAGATCATTTTGAGTTTTGACCCTATCCTCCAAAGAAGTTGCAACCCCTCCTAGCTTGGTATCATCTGAAAACTTAATAAGTGTACTGTCTATGCCAATATCTAAATAGTTGAAGAAGATATTGATGTTGATGAAGTCCCAGTATAGACCCCTGCAGAACCCCACTTATTATACCTTTCCAGCAAGATTGAGAACCATTATTAACTACCCTCTGAGTATGGTTATCCAGCCAGTTTTGCACCCACCTTCTAATAGCCCCATCTAAGTTGTATTTGCCTAGTTTATTGATAAGAATATAATGCGAGACTGTATCAAATGCCTTACTAAAAGCTAGGTATACCGCATCAACCGTTTCTCCCTTATCCACAAGGCTCGTTATCCTATCAAAGAAAACTATCAGATTGGTTTGACGTGATTTGTTCTTTGCACATCCATGCTGGCTGTTCCCTATCAGCTTACCACCTTCCAAGTGTTTGCAGATGATTTCCTTAATTACTTGTTCCATTATCTTTCCTGGCGCAGAAGTTAAACTGAACAGTCTGTAGTTTCCCGTGTTGTTCTTATTTCCCTTTTTATAGATGGGCACTATATTTGCCTTTTCCTGTCTTCTGGAATCTTTCCTGTCTCCCATGGTTTTCCAAAGATGATCGCTAATGGCTCAGATATCTCCTCCATCAGCTCCCTGAGTATTCTAGGATGCATTTCATCAGGCCCTGGTGACTTGCAGACATCTAACTTTCCTAAGTGATTTTTAACTTGTTTTTTTTTTTATTTTATCTTCCAAACCTACCCCTTTCCTACTAGCTTTCACTATGTTAGGCATTCCTTCATCAGACTTCTCAGTGAAGACCGAAACAAAGAAGTCATTAAGCATCTCTGCCACTTCCAAGCTTCCCATTACTGTTTTCCTTCCTCGCTGAGCATTGGGCCTACCCTACCCTTGGTCTTTCTTTTGCTTTTAATGTATTTATAAAAAGCCTTCTTGTTTCCCTTTATGCCTGTAGCTAATCTGAGCTCATTTTGTGCCTTTGCCTTACTAATCTTTCCCCTGCATTTCTGTGTTTTTTGCCTATATTCATCCTTTGTAATTTGTCCTAGTTTCCATTTTTTATATGATTCCTTTTTTATTTTGAGATCACAGAAGATCTCCTGGTTAAGCCAAGGCAGCCTTTTGCCATAATTTCTGTCTTTCCTACGCAGAGGAATAGCTTGCTTTTGGGCCCTTAATAACATCCCTTTGAAAAACTGCCTGCTCTCCTCCATTGTTATTTCCTCCAGTCTTGTTTCCCATGGGACCCTACCTACCAGCTCGCCGAGTTTACCAAAATCTGCCTCCTGAAATCCACTGTCTCTATTTTGCTGTTCTCCCTTCTACCCTTCCTTAAAATTGTGAACATATAGCAGAATACTCAATACACATACGTGGTAGATTAGTATCTTTGTTTTCGCTCTCAGTTTAAGATTGCTCCTTGCTGATTTCATAAGTCTGCCAAAAATCATAGCTGCCTTCCCTATTCTGATGTTCAGTTCTTCATCCATGGATAGGTTTGTGGTGACAGTAGGTCCAAGGTAACAGAATTGTTGAACTCCATCGAATGTGCTGTTATCCAGAATGACACTGGGTCACTGAGGTATACCTTGAGTGAATACAACAGTTTTCTCCATGATTATATTAGGGGAAAACAACTTGCAGGCTTTGGACAGAGAATCCATCAGTGACTGTAGCATGTCTTCATTACAAGCAATCAGAGCTGCATTATCTGCGAAAAGGAGTTCCCTAATGAGGACTATATTGACCTTAGTTTTGGCCTTGAGTCTTGCCAGGTTGTAGAGAGAGCCATCTAATGTTTGTGTGGAGAAATCGCTGCGTGAGTTTTGAAATGCACAGTTTAGTGGAACTGAGAATATTCCAAAGAGAGTGGGGCAAGAACACACGCTTGTTTGACTCCACTGTTCATTACAAATGGTTCCAATGTAGATCCATCATATTGCACTGTTGCTTTCATGTTTTTTGTGAAAGGATGTTATGAGCCTGAGTAGGGTCAGTGGACAGCCAGTCTTGGTTAATACTCTGTATAGTCTTGATCTAGTAACTATGTCAAATGCCTTTGTTAAGTCCACAAATGCTATGAATAACAGCTTTCCTTGTTCTCTGCATTTTTCCTGTAGTTGATGAAGTGAAAAAATCATGTCCATTGTTGACTTGCAAGCCCTGAAGCCACATTGTGTTTCTGGATAGACTCGATCTGTGAGTTTTTGCAGGCATTTGAGCATGACACGGGCAAATGCTTTGTCTGTGATGCTCAGTAATGAGATGCCTCTGTAGTTGTTGCAGTCACCTTTGCTGCCTTTATTTTTATAAAAACGAAAAGCAGTCAAGTAGCACTTTAAAGACTAGGAAAATGGTTTATTAGGTGAGCTTTCGTGGGACAGACCCACTTCTTCAGACCATAGCCAGATGGTCTGAAGAAGTGGGTCTGTCCCATGAAAGCTCACCTAATAAACCATTTTGCTAGTCTTTAAAGTGCTACTTGACTGCTTTTTGTTTTGATAGTGTATAGACTAGCATGGCTTCCTCTTTATTTTTATAGAGAGTGATGATGCTTGCTATTTTCATGTCATGTGGGACATCATCTGCTCTCCAACATTTTAGGAGTAAATCACAGAAGAAGGGGAAGAGCACAGCCTTCAGGACTTCAGCTGGAATTCTGTTGTTTTCTGGTGCTTTTCCATTGGAGACAGCATCAAGAGCTTGAGAAAGTTCCTCCTCCATTGGGTCTGCATCTAGCTCAGACATTTCTGAAAGAGTTGGAATGAGGTTGTCAAGTTCAGATAGTATTGTACACTCATGGGAATAAAGACTTGAGTAGTGTTCCATATTCCGTTACATATTAAATGAAAAAATGCCTGAGTGGTTCTTTATTTTCTGTCTGCATTGCGGCAGAGCATTTTTATGTGTGAAACACCTATAATCCATCTTTAAATAATTTAAAAACTTACAGTTTTGCTACTAGCATATGCTCTAGATAGGGATCAAAGTCTTATCTCTAGAGGGCTGCCACCTATTACTGCTAAGCTGGCTGCAATTTCTGTTAAGTGACTATATTGATATGCACTATTCAGATCCCATCTGGAATGCCAGTTTGTTAGCAATTGGGGTTAGGCAAAAATTTAATCAGATAACCAGGATTGATTAATTAAATGGCAGCTGTATACATAACTACTTCGCTAGTGAACTATTTTACTCTAATAATCCCTGTTGCAGCCATCACTGGTGGTGGTCCTACAGAATCCCAGCAAGACTTTGTGGTTTCTCAGTCCTCAGTCACTGCGGGAGTGGTGATGGGACTATTTTTTTGAAAAACAAAAATTATTTTCCCCACCAATTTTTGCCTGCTTTCACATGTGTAACTAACTGCTCATGGAAGTTTGTGTGATCAACAAGCCCTTTGAAAATACGAAAGATCTATTTCATATGAAATTTCACACAGAAAAAAATCCTGTCTTTTTATGTGACAAAGTGCACATAAGCATTTTGAAAAATGAACTTCTCCAGGAAGTGATGAAAGTAGTTGCTCCCTTCCCCCTCACCTCAAGTCAGTCTGTTTGTATGACTGCCGTGCCCTTGAGCTTTCAACATGAACTAGGACCCAAGCATAGTGAAATAAGTCCCATGCTGAAATCAAGGAGACCTTTAGTTCTAGTTTCATCTGTGCCTCAGACTAAATTGTAACTGTGATACTTTTACTTACAGAGTTCCTTACAAACAATTAATGAATAAGCCAGAAAACATAAGCAGTCTTATATGCCCGTCTTTAGATACTGAATGGCTGGATTATAAAGGGTGCTTTCGCTGACTACTTTTCGCATTGTGGGTACTCCACATTTCTGAAAATTGGGCCTCTGGGAAGTTAGATTTCAGCAATGGCAAACTACAGTTCTTTTTCAGTAACTTTAACTAACCCAGGTTTGTAGAGATTAATCAGAGGAAATAGTGGCTACAGGATACAGTATGTCCCTGTTTGGTACATGGGTTTGTAGCCAGACAAAGACTCCCCCTTACAAGCCAGCTTGCTCGCTGCCCCCCCCACCCCGGCCCACTGAGGAGCACACAGGGCACAGAAACGGCTGCTGACAGCACAGTCTTTGATGCCCTCATTAAGGCCCAGATGTGCTAGCTTATCGTGACCCCGAGAAGCAGAAAGTACAGATAAAAGACTAACAGGCCAAACTGTCAACAAGGAGCGGGGGGACCCTCAGGAAATCACCCCAGCTGGCATTGATGAATTCGATGCACACACACAGCCATCCCCGAAGAGGAAATCTCCGCCCACACAAAAAGAATGTCCTGTACTCCTAAATTGCTTATCTCCTGTCTTACAAGTGCAAATTAAGTAAGAAATGCCCTTGTAACAAACTCGCGTCACAAAAGACAGACCAGTACGATCTGGCACCATAGATAAGAAAGAGAATACGTAACCTAAAAAAGGGGTATAAAAGGTGGGCCTAGCAGAACTCTAACTTTGAGTGCATCTCCACCAACTACCTGCTGGTCGGGTCAGGTGATTGCCTCCCGAGGTCCACAACTGGGGACGCCCAACCTCGTATTCGTCTTTCCGTGGAATTGAGTGACCGATCCAGCTTGGCTACGCTGGTATCGAGAGACGCAGAGAGGGTAAGATATACCCATGCTAGGTCTCCGTTTCCTTTTTGTGCACAGCTAAAGAATTAGAGCTCTGTAACTAGATGTCGTTGTATCAAGATATCATTGTGTTAGATGGTAACAGATATCTTTGTACTGGATTGTAACGTAACTTGTTAACACCTGTACTTTGCTAGCATATAAGAAGTAACCACACGCTTATAACTGAAGCCTAATAAACTAGTAACTAATTAAGATCTGAGCCTGACTGCTATCACCCTTTTGTCACTGCAACACAGCCGGCACAACAAAAAGAACTTTAACCGTTTGGTTACCACAGCCTGGCCGTGGGTGAGAGTGCTAGGAGCTCCCTGCTCTAACAGTAAAAAAACTGGGTTGTTTAGGACCCAGAGGAGTACCTTACTGCACATTACCCAGCCACCGGCTAACAGGGTTTGATGCTATTCTTTCCCCAAAACCTAGCAGTTAATGCTATGTGTTTGAATTTTGTTCCAAAATGGGAAGGAATGGAGTGGGGGAAATGAAAACAGTGTTTATTTTCATAAGAAATACCCTTCATTGGTGTCATGTATATCCCTGATATGTTCTGTACCTGTTTTCATGATGATTTGAAAATCTGAAAGCAACTAGCTGCATGTCTTAGAAGACCTTGAGTTCTTTGTTGTGAATGAATGACAGCTAGGACTGTATGCCTTAAACTTGAATGTCACATCCTCATTCAATTAAAAGATGGCATGTGGAAAACAAAGATGTGTAAAGAATCAATGATAAAGACCAGATATTATATCATGTTTGCAGTCTAATAAAAATCCAAATATGTGAAAACAGACTAATTTGAAGAATGTGATGGAAAGATTGGCACAAATATATTCAATGCTGAATAGCACACCTTTGGTATGCATTGCAGTGGGTAACATTAGGCAATTGTGGGATTCATTTTTGTCGGAAATGGAATTATTTTTGTTAGCTATAAAATGCACTGGGAAATTTACAGACTGTGTGCAACTGATAGCCATTCCATCAGCATAAGACATCCAAAGAATGATATCATGCGTCTTTGGTCTTGAAAGCCTATGGAGGTATTTACTTCCTCTGGAAGACTTACGATTAGGAGTAAGAATGCGTTCCTACCAGTTTCATTGCAGGAAAGGAAAAAAGGGGAAGTGTGTTCTGTCAAGTATTATTGGCTTAGTTATCTTTCCTTGTAAAGATTTCCAATGCAACCTTATAAATTGAAGTACAATTTATTCCTTTTTTAAAAGGCTTCTAAAGGTACCTGCAGTAATCACAGAAGAAGATGGAAGTTCCATCAGTTCAGACACCTTTTGAGTCACCTCTGGTGTTGGCCAGATATCATTAGCGCACCTCATACAGTATTTGATTCTTATGTTACAGACATATTTTATAGTATTTTCAACGTCCACTCTGATTTTTCAGTTAACTCATCAGGGGGTTTCAAGAGTTGAGGGTCACATAACACAGTGACATTTATTGAAAAGCAGAGCAGAAAGGTGCATATTCAGAACACCAGGCTCAAACTAATAAGGAGCCCTTGCCTTTTAAATCGCTTTCTTTCTTCCAGATCGAAGGTTTGAGGCAACTTGTTTTTTATTCACTCTCTCTGCTCAGAAGAGTGAGAATGGGGTGAGTAAATAGTCGTTCTTGGTGCCTTTGGAAACATTGTTATGTTAGTTTCCAAATCTAGGGGGAATTGCTTGATTCTCTCCTTTATAAAGGAACTAGCCTTTTAAACTGTCCTGCAGTGCTCCCCCTTAGCCCTCTCTCCGGACCAGTTATCTATGTGAAGAGGAGTTGCATGGAATGAGGTAGAGACAGAAGGAAATAGTGTGGCTTAAATTCTGCCCACGTGAGAAGCAGTTGTTGGATGGAGTTATTGTTGGAGATGTTTCTCCAGAGGTGCTGTAGGTTCTTTTGGGGGGTGAGAGGGAATGATGGGGGTGCACAAATGCTCTTTTTCCATCTCTCCTCAGCAGCCTTTTCTTGCTGCAGCCTCTTCAGGAAGCCTATGCTGCTCCAACTAGCCCCTGCCTTTGTAGGTTCACATTCCTTTTAACTCTTTCCTCCCCTCCAAGCCTTTGAGGTTCCTGTAATCTACCATTCTTGTGGCCAAACCTTATTAAAACAAGTCATAGAGATTGACTTTAATTATAGCATTCCCTCCACTAAAGGTGTGCTTTCAATCCTACAAGTCAAGTCAATTGATTTCCATACTTTCCCAGGACCTTTAGAAGTTTCAAACATGCAACTTCTTAGGGAACAGTAATGGTGGTAAGAAATATTATTTCAACAAAGACAAAATTAAGTTTTAAAAAAAGAAATTCAAGAGTGATGAAGTGGTAGTAAGAGTTCTGATACATGTTTTTGGAGTTGTTCCTCCCCTATTATCCAATTGTATTTATAGCCATGTACAGTATTCTTTCACTAGAAAAATGCAAGGGTAGAGTTTCACAGAAATAAATTTGTTTAATGAAATTCAAGAAAAAATAAGTATAATTAGTTAAAAGTTTTAAATTAAATGTTTAGATCTGGCATATATCCCATTGTATAAAAGCAAGCAGTGATTTGAGAAGAATTTATTAGTCTGACAAGAACCTCAAAATGATCGCAAACACATGCCAATAAGTGATTTCATATCAGGTCTATAGTCAGCTGAGAAAAAAATGCATCCATATTGTAAACCACTGAGATTAAAATATAGGGCAGTGGGCTCCTGCAGCCATCTGGCTTTATGTGCACATAACTGTTCACATGTGGAGAGGCTGAGTGGGGATTAGAGGAAAGATGTCTAGGAGAAATGGAAATCTTACATCATTCTGCTTCCACCACTTGCAGGGGCCACCATGCGTGGATGAGTGATCTATATAAAGAAAAATACCAGCTTTTGCGTGTTCATTGGAAAGCACTTATCTAGTGCCGTTAATTGACACTTGCTTTACAAAAACAGAAAAATATGTTCTGTGCTCCAAAGGGATTTCTAATCTGAAGAAACCAAGACATGGGATGACAGTTCACGAGCAGGAAGATGTTTCGATTGGTTAAATAAAGGGAGGAAGAATTACTTGGGAGTGCTAAACAGAAGAAATTTAAAGACCGTGTATGGTTAGGGAACTGTGGGGCAGGATGGTGGGGAGGGCGGGACTGGGATGATCAGTGATCCAGGTGTAAGGAACAGCAAAAGGGAAAAAAAAGCGGAGTAGGGAAAAAGCCCTGAGGAGGAGAGAGCAGATATGCAGATGAGATTGAGACTGTAGAATATCCTGTGATGAAAGCCTTGAATCTGATGCATTATGAGACAGAAAGTCAACAGAGGAATTTGGGAGGGAGAGGAAATGCTCAGATAGGGAAAATGATGTTACTGGCTGCATCTTGGACATAGTGGAGTGGGAAGAGGAGCAAGGCAGAGAGGCCAGAAGGAGAATCAAAGCAGAAAAGGACCAGGGCACAGACAAGGGTTCAATGAGGAAAATGAGGAAAATGTACATTTTTGAGCTAGCAAAGAGGAAATGGCAAGAGACTGAATATGGAAAGGAAAGGAAAAGTCAGTCAAACTGTGCTGAGATTATAGGCCTGAGCACCATGCAAGCACACTTCAGGAATCAATAGATCTATAGAGAAGAGGAGGCACAGAAGAGATGCTGGGAGAAAAAAAACAGTTGAACTGAAGGATAGTGAACTGGAGATGGTGGGAAAGGGCAGAGAGAAAGACAATACACTGCAGCTGAGAACATGCCTCCAGCCTGGACAGACAGACATTCTACCCTTGCTCAAGCTAGTGTGCTAAAGCAACTTTGTGGGTGCTGCACCTTGGTTGGCCGCTAGAGTACAAGCCTGCCTGATCCCGCCGATCCAAACACAGCTGGCTAGCTTGACATGTTCCCAGCTACTGTATAGACATACCTTAGCAGTCTGATTTAGGACTCAGATAATGGAGTTAAAGCATTTGATGAATTTTTAATAGCTTGTACAAAGAGCAGGGAACTAGGAATAGAACCCAGAGGGACCATTCTGTAGTAAAGGGAGTTTAAGAAGCTGATAATCTATTGCCAGACATTCTATACAGCTAATGTGTTCAACAGGGATTTGTTTTAAACAGATGGCTATCTGTGCTGTTCCTCCTATTTTATTTGACTATCTCTAGTCTTTTCTGGTGTTTTTTGGTAATCTTTGGATGGCATTATCATGGTGTGGCATGGCGCTGAAAGAGGAATGGAGGTATAAAGAAGAGAATATAGCATAGGAGGCGGAGGGAAATTATTTTATATTTGGATTTGGCACAGCTGTGATTGCTTACCCGAACAATTTATCTAGCTCCGGTATCTACAATTCAGTAAAGATTTTGAAAGATTGGAGGGGGTCCAGAGAAGAAGGATTAAAGAACTGTAAATCAAGGAATGGAACTTGTTTAACTGAAAGAGACAGCTATAGAGTGACATGATCACAGTCTAAAACTAGCCACACAGGATATAAAATTTTGATAATCGACATTTGATTCTAAGAGACAAAGGCATAATATGATTCAGTGATCAGAAGCTGAAGTTAGATAAATGCAAACTGAAAATGAAGAGATAAATTTCCAAGCATAATCGTTAGAACAACTTTTCAGTGATTGTAGTGGAGTCTCCATTGCTGACAATTTTGAAATCAAGACTGGATGTTTTTCTAAAAAAATATGCTCCAGTAGAAGCATGCGGTCTGAATTGTAGAAACATAGAGCACATGATCAGAGTGGTTCCATCAATCTATGAATACTGCAGAAAAGATTCATCCCCTCATGCTAAATGTGTACACTGACTCTAATATCAGACTTACTCAAAAATGTACTAATTTCTAGTGGTTAAATACCTTTACAAAATTGTAAGTCCATGCTTCAGTTTCCCCATCTAAACACAGACTAATGACAGCTCTCCTGGTGTGACGAGATCATGGTACTTCAAAGTGAGGGGGTGAAAGTAACTTCAATTTCTCCTGGGTTCTAGCATATCACTACCCCTCCACCCCCACCCAAGGGGGTAGAGGAAGTCAGGGCAAGGCAGGGGTTTGAAAAGCTCTGATAGGACAGTACCTTTAAGAAAGTTAAGTGTGTGTGTTGGCAGGTATGGGGGGCTCAGGACAGGGGATATGGAGTGCAGGAGTCAATACAACATTGGAGAAGCGCAGGGCAGGGGTTTGGCATATGGGGGCTCAAGGCAGGGGATTTTGGAGGTGTAGCAGGAGTTTGAGGTTGTGAGTGTAGTAATTGTTGGATCCCTTGGGCTGACCAGGACGCAGTGACTGCACTGCCTGGATAACAGGTCCCTGGGGCTGGTCAGGGCGGCCTGGGTGTGCTGTGGATGTGCAGCCCAGGGTGCCAGCAGCATCATAAATCCCACCTGAAGGCAGCTAGTTTCTTTCCAGGGCGTTGCACCAGGGCACAGTGGCTTACTTTCACCTTTGGCACCCGGTGTTACTGTCATCTCTAAACTGCACAATAGAATCATAGAATGCAAGGACTGGACCGTCATCATGTCCAGCCCCCTGCCCTCATGGCAGGACCAAGTACTGTCTAAACCATCCCTGATAGACACTTATCTAACCTGCTCTTAAATATCTCCAGGGCTGGAGATTCCACAACCTCCCTGGGTAATTTATTCCAGTGTTTGACCACCTTGTCAGTTAGGAACTATTTCCTAATGTCCAACCTAAACGTCCCTTGCTGCAGTTTAAGCCCATTGCCTCTTGTTCTATCCTCAGAGGCCAAGAAGCACAAGTTTTCCCTCTCCTTCTTATGACACCCTTTTAGATATTTGAAAACTGCTATCATGTCCCCCCTTAATCTTCTTTTTTCCAAGCTAAACAAGCCCAGTTCTTTCAGCCTTTCTTCATAAATCATGTTCTCTAGACCTTTTATCATTCTTGCTGCTCTTTTCTGGACCCTTTCCAATTTCCAGAACTGGACACAATACTCCAACTGGGGCCTAACCAGCACAGAGTAGAGCAGAAGAATGACTTCTCGTGTCTTGTTCACAACACACCTATTAATGCATCCCAGAATCACATTTGCTTTTTATGCGACAGCATCACACTGTTGACTCATATTTAACTTGTGGTCCGCTATAACCTCAAGATCCCTTTCTGCCATACTCCTTCCTACACAGTAGCTTCCCATTCTCTATGTGTGAAACTGATTGTTCCTTCCTAAGTGGAGCACTTTACATTTGTCTTTATTAAACTTCATCCTGTTTACTTCAGACCATTTCTCCAATTTCTCCAGATCATTTTGAATTTTGACCCTATCCTCCAAAGCAGTTGCAACCCCTCCTAGCTTAGTATCATCTGCAAACTTAATAAGTGTACTGTCTATGTCAATATCTAAATCATTGATGAAGATATTGAACAGAACCAGTCCCCAGAACCCCACTTGTTATACCTTTCCAGCAGGATTGAGAACCATTAATAACTACTCTCTGGCTTACTAAAAGGTAGGTATACACATTCACCATTTCTCCCTTATCCACAAGGCTCATTATCTTATCAAAGAAAACTATCAGACTGTTTTGACATGATTTGTTCTTTGCAAATCCATGATGGCTGTTCCCTATCAGCTTACCACCTTCCAGGTGTTTGCAGATGATTTCCTTAATTACTTGTTCCATTATCTTTCCTGGCACAGACGTTAAACTGACCAGTCTGTAGTCTCCTGTGTTGTTCTTATTCCCCTTTTTATAGATTGGCAATATATTTGCTTTTTTCCTGTCTTCTGGAATCTCTCCTGTCTCCCATGATTTTCCAAAGATGATCGCTAATGGCTTAGATACCTCCTCCATCAGCTCCCTGAGTATTCTAGGATGCGTTTCATCAGGCCCTGGTGACTTGCAGACATCTAACTTTCCTAAGTGCTTTTTAACTTGTTCCTTTTTTATTTTATCTTCTAAACCTACCCCTTTCCCACTAGCATTCACTATGTTGGGCATTCCTTCATCAGACTTCTCAGTGAAGACCGAAACAAAGAAGTCATTAAGCATCTCTGCCATTTCCAAGCTTCCCATTAATGTTTCTCCTTTCTCACTGAGCAATGGGCCTAACCTATCCTTAATCTTCATCTTGCTTTTAATATATATTTATAAAAAGCCTTCTTGTTTCCCTTTACGCCTGTAGCTAATTTGAGCTCATTTTGTGTCTTTGCCTTTCTAATCTTGCCCCTTTATTCCTGTGTTGTTTGCCTGTATTCATCCTTTGCAATTTGTCCTAGTTTCCATTTTTTATATGATTCCTTTTTTTTTTTTTTTTTGAGATCACAGAAGATCTCCTTGTTAAGCCAAGGCGGTCTTTTGCCATATTTTCTATCTTTCCTATGCAGAGGAATAGCTTGCTTTTGGGCCCTTACTAATGTGCCTCTGAAAAACTGCCAACAACTCCGTTGTTTTTTCCCCCAGTCTTGCTTCCCATGGGACCCTACCCACCAGCTCTCTGAGTTTATCAAAATCTGCCTTCCTGAAATCCATTGTCTCTATTCTGCTGTTCTCCTTTCTACCCTTCCTTAAAATTGTGAACCCTATGATTTCATGATCACTTTCACCCAAGGTGCCTTCCACTTTCAGATTCTCAATCAGTTCCTCCATATTTGTTAAAAATCAAATCTAGCACATCTTCCCCCCCGTAGGTTTTTCAACCTTCTGAATAAAAAGTTGTCTCCAATGCAGTCCAAGAACTTATTGGATAGTCTGTGTGTTGCTGTGTTGGTTTCCCAACATACATCTGGATAGTTGAAGTCCCCCATCACCACCAAATCCTGGGCCCTGGATGATTTTGTTAGGTGTTTAAAAAAAGCCTCATCCACCTCTTCCATCTGGGTAGGTGGCCTGTAGTAGACTCATAGCAAAACATCACCCTTGTTTTTTGCCCCTTTTAGCTTAATCCAGAGTCTCTCAACACATCCATTTCCTATGTCCATCTCCACCTCAGTCCATGTGTGTACATTTTTAATATACAAGGCAACACGTCCTCCCTTTTTCCCCATCTATCCTTCCTGAGCAAGCTGTACCCTTCCATACCAACATTCTGATCATGTGTTAATACCCCACCAAGTTTCCATGATGCCAACTATGTCATAGTTGTATTTATCTATTAGCACTTCCAGTTCTTCCTGCTTATTACCCATACTTCTTGCATATGTATATAGGCATCTAAGATATTGATTTGATCTTGCCTCCCAGTTTTGCCCTGACCCTCCTTTTTCTATGCCGTTATAGCCCGTGTTCCCTCCCATTTCCGACCCATCTCCCAGGTCGCCATCTTCTCTACTTACCCGTGGGCTTTGCTTCCCTGTCCTCATTGAACCTAGTTTAAAGCCCGCCTCACTAAGTTAGCCAGTCTGTGTCCAAATAGTGTCTTCCCTCTCCTCGAAAGGTGAATGCCATCTCTGCCTAGCAGTCCTTCCTGGATTAGCATCCCGTGGTCGAGGAAGTCAAAGCCCTCCTGGTGACACCATTTACGCAGCCAGCCATTCACCTCCAGGATGCACCTGTCTCTGCCTGGGCCCCTACCTTTGACAGGAAGGATTGAAGAGAATACCACCTGTGCCCCAAACTCCTTCACCCGTACCAGAACCCTGTAGTCACTCTTGATCTTCTCAGTGTCACACCTCGCAGCATCGTTAGTGCCCACGTGGATGAGTAGCATGGGGTAGTACTCAGAGGTCCGGATAATCCTCGACAACACCCCTGTAACATCTCAGATACAGGCCCCCCAGCAGGCAGCATACCTCCTGAGATGAAATGTCAGGGTGACAGTTGAGTGCCTCTGTTCCCCTCAGAAGAGAATCGCCGACCACCACCACTCTACTTCCTCCTCACAGTGGTGGCAGCTGATGTCCCAGCCTTGGGTGTCTAGGCTTCTCCTCTGCTGTAGGGGTGATTCCTTGTCTCCCGTATCAAGTACAGCATAGTGGTTTCCTAGGACCACAGTGGAAGGGTTGGGAGTAGGGGTGGAGCATTGCCACCTGCCAGAAATAACCAGCTGCTAGTGTCCACTCTGAGCCACCTCCTTCTCCACCAGTAGTGTGTCAGCAGTCCTGTGTACTGGGACAGCTACCTCAGCTGTCTCCACATGAACAGTGTCAAGGAATTGTTCATGAATTCGGATAGTCCTCAACCTAGCCACCTCCTGCTGCAGCTCTCCCACCTGCTGCCTGAGAGATTCCACCAGCAGGCACCTTTCACATTGGATTCTCCCCCCAGGCTGGATATCAGTAGGTGGAAATTGCAAGCCACAGTCCTTGCAAAACTACACCAGGATCTGGGTACAGGCATTCATAGCCAGGCCGTCTGTCACAGTCAGACAGAAGCACTGCTGGCACAGGTGTTGCGGGTCTTCCTGACCATCGTAGGCCTCCCTCTGTTAAATTCCCTGTTAAACATTCCTGTCTGCAGCCCCCTGTCTGCTTTGCTCCCCTGGTCACGTATAAGAAAGGGAAAGGAAAAACAGGTATGGGGCTCCTCCCGAAGGCGAACTCCCTGTTAGCTGCTCCTGTTCACTGCTCACAGGGTTCACTGGGGCTGCCTTCTTACATAGCTGCTAGCTGGTTGGGCCCAGCTCAAAGCTTTTGTCTCCAGTCTAATCAGCCCTTGAAGGCCCACCTGGAAGGAAGCTCTCCCAATTCAACCTTGCAAACTTGCCAAACTGCCAAGCACACTTTCCAACTGCCCCTCTCTGCAAAACAGATGCCCAGGCACACAGGCAACTATTCAAACTGCCCCTCTTTGCAAAATCAAACAAATGCACAGACAAGAAATTCAACCCACCAGCTCACAATGCAGCCCCCGAAATGCCACACTCACCTGAACTCCTCAAGGATGCTTTCCCAGGCAAACTCCCTGTTAGCTGCTCCTGTTCACTGCTCCATGATCACATAGCCTTTAAAGGGATCTCAGTCTACAGATAATATAAGCCCTGGTATGATGGTAGGTCTCTGCTAGTTTCTGCTAGCCTGGGGTCTAATACACCTCTCATTAGCTTTCTCAGCAGCAATATAGCATACAGCTTTTCTACTTTCTCACATTCAACAAGGCCTCAACGTCCAGATGCAGCTAAACCATTCTCTGCAGAACAAAAATTTTAAAGATCATACATGACTGACCAGAGGCAGATTTACATCATAAGCTTAGTTTTAAAAGAGCTCGCCAAGGTTCCATTCCCCTATCCTTGTTTTGGCTCTAAGGATGAATCATTGGTTTGCCCACAACTGTTGAACTCTGGGGCTATGTCTACAGTAGCATTCCTCTTTTGAAAGAGGTATGCAAATAAGAAAAGTTGAAAATGCAAATTAGGTGCAGATTTACATATCTGGCATCTCATTTGCATATTCTTATTTCAACAGAAGAAAAGCAGTAAAGACATAGCTCTTTCAAAAGTAATTCCCATCTTCAAAAGAACCCTTCTTCCTCAAAAAAATTTAGCAAGAAGGGTTTTTTTCAAAGATGGGTATTACTTTCAAAAGAGCCAAGTCTACACAGTTTTTCTTCTTTCAAAAGAAGCTCTTTTGAAAGAAGAATATGCAAATTAAGTCCCAGATATGTAAATCTTCACCTCATTTGTATTTTCTATTTTCCTCATTTGCATGCCTCTATCAAAAGAGGAATGTTAATGTAGACACAGCCTAGATATGATAAATCAGGGAGTTACCTAAAAGTTACCAGTCATTCTCTCCCGTTTATCATTTTCTGTTATTAGGAATCCTTGGATTTTTCTTTGTTACAAGGGGCAAGGTGAGGAAGAGAAGGAAGATGACATTGCAATGTTTCTAAAGCAGCTCCAAATAATTTCCAGTGTCAGTCTTAAAGTTCTCTGAATTCCTGCTACAGCAGTCACTTAAAAAGGACTCTGTACGGTCAGATATTTGTGCCAGTCCTAACATTACTGGAACTCTTCCAAAGCATGGGTTTACAAGTTGCTCATTTCTTTTGTCCTATGTCTCTTATTTAAAAGAACTTTATTTCATTGCACTTTTCATGCAAAATACATCCCCAAATGATGTATAGAATTACCATTGTGGGTGTCTAGCTATTTACAGAAAAGAAAGAAAAAGTTGGGTGGATGGGAGCATAGGAGCATAGAAAAAGGAATATAATTTCAGATCAGAACTGAAAATGTAGTTGATGAAGTGGAGACAAAAAGTTCATTTTTTTATGAATTTTGTTATCATATGGGAAGGACTTTCACTGATGGAAAATGATTTCATTGTAAGGTTCTCACTGATTCTTGGCTAGTCAGACAGACCACTTCTTCAGTTGCCCTCCTACTTTGAAGTGGGAATCAAGACATTTTGGAATTAGAAGAAAAGTCAGGCAGAAAAGAAAAACAGTTCAGACTTCCAAGAAGATTTACCGTGCAGTCTGTCCTTGGTCATTTCCGCTTGGTTTAGCGCTATATTTGTGTATCGGACAGAAATTTATCATGCATCACTGGTTTGCTATTCTAATTCTTTAAAAAAAATCTGGCTTTAGTTTTGCTTAAATTTGTAAATTACAGTTCAGTCCTTATGGGTCAACCATAAGTAATTATAACACAACATCGAGCATTTTAGAAATGCTGCAGTGCATCTCATTGGCTGAAATATCACATAACGCTGTGAGCAGTCACACTTCATTCACACAACAGTCTGCCACATAATGGATTGGTTTTGAAATTTTTTGTTATTCAATTTTGATTGTCTATTTGACAGATACCCTTGTTATTTAGTTGAAAACCACTGGAGATGTTCAAAACACATCCCATTTGCTAGTCTGCCTCTGAGTAACAAGGTCTGTATCACGTACTAGCATGGTTTAATAACAGACACCAAACCTTTTCCCTACATTGTGGAAATCACTCCCTGTTGACCATCACACAAATTTTAGGTTTTGATTTTTTGTATTGGCTTATGGCTAAGTCAAAAGCCGATCTTTTAAAGTGATGGTTCTGAGTATGTCTTATTTTAATATATTCTGAATGCAGCTGGATTTTTTAGCATATGTGATTGTCAGGATTACACTGTTTGTAGCTTTGGGATATTTTACACGGAAAATTCATTAGCATTGTCTATTTAACGTAATGTGTCTTTATTTTTTTAATGGAGTTTATCTGAAATGAGTTGAGACTACCCAGATCAGATTGCCAACACATTCCACAAGTGCCAGCCCAGAAATCATTATCTATGCACTGTTAGGGCCCGATCCTGCAATTCACTGAATCCCTTTCAAAAGATGCGCTCAGCAACTTGCAGGATTCAGCCCATGTGTATATGTGTAATTCCAATACATACAATTTTACCAAAGGATAGCGTTCGTGCACTTTTACTGCAGCTAATCACCTGATTTATCCGAGGGATTCTTTCATAATAATTAATTTTGCTTTCCATCCATAGATTTCAAGGCTCACTGCAAAGAAAAGGTAAGTACTGGCCTCCTTAGTTTTCACATAAGGAAACAGAGGTGCAGCAGCTTGCCCAACATCACAATTGGTCAGTGCTGAGCCAGGATAAGAACCCAGAAATCTGACTTGCACCCCAGTTCCCCGTTGCTAATCCATAGTGCCTTCCAGAGTTCAATACATAGGTTAACAGGAGCAGAAGTGCCCAAAAATAAAGACAAATTTTCAATAAAGTTACAATTTTGACTCTGAATATTCACACACAAATAAGGTAAACTACTATGTAACTATCCAAATGGTATTCATTAAGTACTATTCACACAACTGAAAAGGAATTTTTACATATAGAAAAGCAGCTGGGATGTGAAAATATATGAAATTTTGCTTTGAGCTTTAGATGTCAGGTAAAGCTCAGTGAAACTTTGAGCTATAAACACTGCACTTCGCAAATCAGAAGTTCTCAGCCTAGTGGGGGTGGAAGATATCAAACTTTCAGGGCTGAGGGGCAGGGCAGTGAGCCTCCTGTAAATTCAGTAATTATTGTAACATTATTGAAGACCAAGAATCAGTTTGCAATGGCACTAGCTCAAAGCTTTTGGCAGGAGGCTCCTCAGTTTTAACAGTTATAAAGGTGGGACAAAGTTCTACAGGTTGAAAGCCCCTGTCATAGATAGATATAAATATCCAATTGCAAGATTATGCAGATAAACATGAAGTTAAATTCTCGAAGTATACAAGCATACCAAGCTCTACCAAGCAGAGGAAAAGGAAGGCAGGGACAAATAGTATAAAGCTACATTCTTCTACTGTAGCATATGGTGGTTCTAAATCAGCATGCCAGATGTATCACTCATTTGTCTGCTAACGGTTCCCTAGTGTTAATGGCCTCAGTATAGGTGAAGCAGGTCCTGCTCTATCTCACAGAAACATGCTTTCCTTGCCTTATGTAATTGCTACTCTCAGGGAAAGCTATTGTCTAAAAAGACTAGATAATAGACTTTTTTAGATTAAATTTAAATGGGTGATAATAACATAACTAAGAGTAGTTTTCAATTTCCATGAGATACCCTATTCATCAAAAATGGTTTATTACTTGCCTCTTTTATTTGTCGTTGAGGTGAAGATTGCTTAAAAAAATCAGGAGTCCTAGGTACTTAGGCAATTTCTTTGTATTTTAAATAAATTAGTATTTAGGGGCTTGATTCAAGCTCTTACTCATACAAATAACAGAGTTCACTTCTATTAAATAGACTAGTTGCACGAGTATGGGTTTGCATGGTAGGTCCTGAGTCAAATTTGCTGGTCCCATAGAGTACTATCTATTGTCGTTGGGAATTGCACAAGCAGCACCTCATAAGAGATGTTCAGGTTTTGCAGGATCCACAATACCTGAACCTTAGTAACAGATCCTTCTCTAATTCAAATGCTCAATAATGTGCATTGAGAAAGCATTCTGTCTCCCCAGTTAGTGAGTTACAACTAAGGGCTGTTGACTCATAATCCCTGACATGATCTTGGGATACATCTAAAAGTATAAACTATGTGATGCGAAAATCTAACTTCCTGACGGTAGGTAAAATTAAGGTTGCACTGCAACTAGAGAGAACAAAGAAAGTTAGCTGAAGTAGACTTTGCAAGATATATAAGGCCTAATTCAGGAATGAGTGGTAAGTGGCCTGCAGGACAGATGCAGTTTGCTAGTCAGCACCTGGCAGGCCACCATTATTTACCTTGTCATCTGCAGGTATGAATGCTCACAGCTCCCTTTGCCCTGGTTCGCCATTCCTTTCCTGCAGCACCTATTGCCTGGGAACAGTGACCCACAGCCAGTAGGAGATAGGAGCAGCCATACCTGCAGACAATCAGAAAAACAAAGCATCAGGCAACTTCCCAGTGGTGAACCTTGGTGAACCACCTTGGGCCCATGGGCTGCTTATTGCCCTACCCAGATAATTAGTTGTCATACCTAAATACTTAACCTAAACGCTTACCTAATGTTACAAGTTTCACAATATGTATCCGTGATAAATCCATAAACTACAAAACAAGTTTACAACAGAAACATTTTAGGGACTTTTGAGATCTGTAACCAAGGATCAAAACCACAATATACATATTAGACCACTGGGAAATGTATTGAGGCAAATAAATTATAATAAGGGAAATCCCTAATTATGGTCTCCCAGAATAAGAATCCTGGGCAAGGAGCTGGAACTATCTATGGTCCCAGACACGTGGGGATAGAAGTAAAAAGGGCTATAAAAGATGGCCAGACCAACCCCTATTTCGGTGTATGGGAATGACAACATGGTGGAAATCTGAACATCACTTATGGTGCTTCTCCCCCGACTAATCCTGTCATCTTATGTCCTCCCCTAGTAGTCTCAAGATCTCCATCAATTATGAATATATACAATACAGCGGGGGTCTTTTTGCTAAACATGTTCTTCCCTCGTCCTCCAGGCTGTTATGCTTGAGTGTATTTAGGTATTGAATAGAGTCTTCCCATCCCTCCATGTCTCTCACCAATGTAGTTTCTTATACCTTTCACAGAGCAAGATGAGTAGAGAACCTGCAATTAATGACTCATGCATTTGCCACCCAGACTAAATCAAAAGACTACAAGACTCTTAGTACCAAGTCTTCACTAATTCAAAATCAAAACTCTTCTAACTCAGGCATAAAGCCAATATCTATAATTTTATACAGGAACATGGCACAGATGCACAAGTAGCATAAACAGATTCAGGGAATCACCACCTTTCATTAGATCCCTCACTTGGCCCACCTGGCACAAGTTTTGATGCAAACTTAATACAGTGATTACAGAAATGGCTTTCATAATTAGTGTAAAAATCCAGTAACATCACACAGCCCTCCCAGTCTGATCAGCTAATTAGGGCATAACCCCAGTCAGCTTTCTCCAGGAAAACTGACTGGTTCCCAAGTGAGCAGATGGCTACCTGCCAGGGTATAACATGTCACAGTCTGTTAATGTACCAAGGCATGAAATTCAATCATTTAAAATTAATCAACTGCTTACTAGATGGTGTCAAGTATCAGAGGGGTAGCCGTGTTAGTCTGGATCTGTAACAGCAATGAAGGGTCCTGTGGCACCTTATAGACTAACAGAAAAGTTTTGAGCGTGAGTTTTCTTGAGCAAAGACTTCCCAAAAATGTTTTGGGAAGAAGGGGTCTCCAGAAGGAAAACTTCCTTTTGGTAGCCCCCCTGGGGCCACGCTTCCACATGGCATTTTGGAGTCTGGAAGAATGGTCTTCCAGACTCCAAATCACATGACATTATGCTAATGATGCATGGGGAATTTGCATCCACGCCTCATTAGCATCTTTCGCTCCATGTATTAGCATGCCACTTCCAAAGGAAGTGGCCTGTGTAGAAACGGCCCTAGAGAGAGGTGGACGCTGGCTAGGAGCGTGGTATAGTATTGCCACCTTTGGATATGCTGTGTGATCTTCAGAACTGTACCCTTGGTCAGCAGCCATCACTGTCCAGCCACCCACCTCTGAAGGCAGTGCAGATGTAAGGGTGCCTCCCTCCCAGATATCCTTGCAGCATCCATGCAACTACCTTTGGATCAGAACTTCTCAACTTGAGAAACACAGGCCTTTCACCATGAACTCTCTATAGTAAAGATAAAAACGCACAACACCAGATTTCGCTGTCTGTGATGTGTTTCTATGACTGTGAATTTGGTAGGGCCCTAAAAATAGGGAACTTAAGGAAACCTAATAGTCTGAGTAAAAGGTGCATGAAGGAGAAATCAACTGCAAGTGATCTGGCTTTGGGGAAAATCTTGTAAACTTTAATGACAAAGGTTTACCTTACAGGAAATCTCAGGAAAGAAGGAGTTGTGTTCATACTGTTTCCTTTAGATGAGAAAGTGAAGCAATAAATCTAAGGTTTGCAATCAAGCAGGCTTATTCTATCAAGTTATTGAAATACACCTATTCTGAAAGAGGCAGTAAACAAATGGAACTGAAGCCAGACAATGTGTTTAAAAGGACACTTTGCTGTAGAATGGAATAATCAGAAATGTGACTTTTAAATTAATAACACATAGACACAGACACAGCTAAGCCAAACATATCAAACATACCATATCAGTAATGTTAGGACAAGCACAACAGAAATGGAAGATTAATACAGCCATTCCAGACTTCTATAGAATAATTCTTGAAGAGACTTTGTATTTTATAATGTATTTGTAAAACAATTTTAAAGACCTCTGAGAGGCTTTGCAGACTTATCCAATTTAAATTTCATATAATTTATACAAGAAGTAGAGTATTGATGGCAAAACTGCAGCATGAGCAAATGCAGCTGCCAAACTGGGGAAGGGAAACCACGACAAAGAGAACCCCAGAAGCAGTTTGCTCAGATAAATTGTTGACCAGGATACACCATCCTGCATTCAAGGTATGTCCAAGATGCTTGTACAAATAATTATGGCCTAACTTGCCTTGGCACACCAGCTGTGTGGCAAAATGTTTTGTGCAAAGAGACTAGATGATTCCGGTCCCAACTGTAAGAACTCAAAAGCTGGTGTCTCACTCCTTGATTGGATAGCAAGAGAGGATGATTCTTATTTTGAATGGACTTTTGGAATCTTCAGGAGTAGTATCAGTCGCCATATGATTGGTCCCCCCGCCCCCGTGCCTCCAAGAAAAAGAATCACCCACATATGCTATATTCACAGTTTTACTTAAAGAAAAAATTAAATCTGAACATGTCAGTCCCTACAACTGTGGCTGGCAACAAGCAGCCCACAGGCTACATGCACTTGATTGTGGCTGTGAGACATCTTCCTGATATTGACCATCTGCAGGAACCATTTCTCAGGAACTGCAGTTCTCTGATATTGGCCAATGGGAGCTATGGTAGTGGTAGCCTTGTGTCCCCTTCACCTGCAGGCACCACTTCCCACAGCTCCCATTGCCTGGGAACAGAGAACTGGGGAGCAGTGCCTGTGGACAATCAACATCAGAAAAATGTCACATGGTCCACAGTCTGATTACCCTGATTAGCTGCAGGTTGCCAATCACTGCCATGAAGAAATACGGCTAGAAAAAACTCGGAGCCCCTGAAAGCTTAAGTTGAGTTCATCTGAGTCTCAAAGTCTTTGATCACCAATCTGCTGAATTAAAAGCAACATCTATTCTCCACTTAAAGAACATAAGAATGGCCATACTGGGTCAGACCAAAGGTCCATCAAGCCCAGCATCCCATCTGCCGACGGTGGCCAATGCCAGGTGCCCCAGAGAAGGAGAACAGAAGACAAGTGATTTATCTCCTGCCATCCATCTCCTGCCCTTGTTATGAAGGCTAGGGCACCATACTTTATCCCTGGCTAATAGCCATTTATGGACCTGACCTGCAAAAATTTATCAAGCTCTTTTTTAAACCCTAATAGAGTCCTGGCCTTCACAGCCTCCTCGGGCAAGGAGTTCCACAGGTTGACTGTGCGCTGTGTGAAGAAAAATTTCCTTTTATTAGTTTTGAACCTACTACCCATCAATTTCATTTGGTGTCCCCTAGTTCTTGTATTATGGGAAAAGGTAAATAATTTTTCTATATTCACTTTCTCCACACCATTCATGATTTTATATACCTCTATCATATCGCCCCTCAATCGCCTCTTTTCCAAACTGAAAAGTCCCAGTCTCTCTAGCCTCTCCCCATATGGGACCCTTTCCAAGCCCCTAATCATCTTAGTCGCCCTTTTCTGAACCTTTTCTAATGCCAATATATCTTTTTTGAGGTGAGGAGACCACATCTGCACGCAGTACTCGAGATGTGGGCGTACCATAGTTTTATATAGGGGAAGTATGATATCTTTTGTCTTATTATCGATCCCTTTTTTAATAATTCCTAACATCCTATTTGCCTTACTAACTGCCGCTGCACACTGCGTGGATGTCTTCAGAGAACTATCCACTATAACTCCAAGATCCCTTTCCTGATCTGTCGTAGCTAAATTTGACCCCATCATGTAGTACGTGTAATTTGGGTTATTAATTGTTATTAATTGTAAACTTGATTGTAGGAATATTCATTTGGAAACCATGCAGACTCCTAATCTTCCTCTGCTGAAATCACTGTTAGCCAGACAACTAACAGATTAACCAACCACTCAATTAATTGTATAGATTTTAAAAGTGCACTCTGTTACCAGAAAACACACAAAACTGAGAATAGCTGAATATAAATGGCTCTTTCCCCTGTCAGGAGGCAGCTGCCCCAGACAGGAAATAGAGGGACAAAACACACCCTTAGGAGGCTGCACAGAACCTGACCAGTGAGAAGAGGACTCACAAGGAAAGGCTTGTGGAGCAGCCAATCAAGTTCAGCGAAGGCTATATAAGAAGGGCTGCTCAGCAGCACAGAGATCAGTCTGTCTTTGAAGGCTGAGGGAGAAAGACTGGCTGTCTTAGAAACAAAGCAGTGCTGGAAGGGTCCTGGGAGCAAAGAGAAGGAGCTCCTGCCTGATCAGCTGCCAGACTGAAGCCCTGATATAAAGGCATGGAAGTGCAAGAGCTGTGAGGAAGTGACCTGGGGAAACAGGCAGCAAAAATGGGAGGAGGGAGTGTATGTGGCTGCCTTAATCACTGGGCCGGGACACAGAAGAGTGAGCAGGCCTAGATTCCCCCCCTCCCCCACAGTTGTCACAGGGAGGAGTGACCAGTGTACAAACTGCCATATACCACTGATGAGAGTGGCTGGGCTGGGATTGCTGTTTGTTACCAGATCAAGTGGCAAGGCTGAGGACTGTGCGGGAGCGGATTGAGTGGGGCACAGCCAGAGGACATATCCAGAAGAGCCAACATGGTTCCAGATCCAGATGGCAGAGCTAATGAGAAAAACAACTGGTGCGACACACCTGAAGACAGTGCACAAGAGCTAAACTAATGTGGAGAGTGACCAGCAGGAGATGCCACAGTTGTGAGGTCACACACTGTTACATCCCCATTGCCACATTTAAAGAATAGTTAGTGAATAATAATAGTTGAGACAATTTAACTAAAACATATTGGCTAAAAAACCCACAACAAAGTATATAATTAAAGACATTTTTCCCCTCTGATTTTTGCCTTTCTATAATTAACCCTGTCAGGATTTCCAAGCTGTAGGGCTAACATCATCTCTGACCTGCTGCAAAATGCTTGAGAGGTAGAGAAAATGCTTTGTTTTGTGCTCCAGGGCTCAGCTTCTCCCAAACCACACAGTTCACATACTGTATTTTGTAGAGCAACTGCCCTGACTACTTGCTCTCATGGGTCATTTATACACATGCCAATTTCTTCAAAAGTGGCATGCTAATAAATGGCACAAAATATGCCAATGAGGTGAAGATGTAAATTCCTGGCGCCTCATTAGCATAGCATCACATGATTTGGAGTCCGGAAGAAGCTTTTCTGGACTCCAAAGCAGCATATAGAAGCGCAGCCCCTGGGGGATTTTCCAGAAGGAAGTCCTCATTCTGGAGGCCCCTTCTTCCTGAAAATTTTTGGAGAAAGTGGCATGTGTAGAAATGACCATGGGCTACACCTACACTACAATGCTCCTTCGAAAGAAGTTCTTCCAGAAGAGATCTTCCAAAAAAACTTCATTCAAAAAAATCCCGTCCACACACAAAAAAAGAGGATTGAAAAATTGCTAGAGAGCATCCACAGAGGCCCCACTCTTTCAAAAGAACAGGCCAGGGACTGAAAAATCTGGCACCATGAGGACTGCTCTTTGTAAAGAAGGTACTGCAGAGTGTCCACACAGGCTTTTTTTCAAAGAATATTTCAGAAAAAGGCACTCTTCCTCATCCGGGAGAGGAAGAGGGCCACCAGGAAAAGAGCTGCCTTTTTTCAATTTCCTATTGAAAGAGAGCATTTTGTGTGTAGACACTCCACGATTTTTTTTTAAAAAGGCCTGGCTTTTCTGAAAAAACTTGCTAGTGGAGATGCAGCCATGCAGTCTGAGTTCAGCTGTAGTGTTTTTATTTACCATACCCAAAACTATCGCACCCAATTCCAGAAACATTTAGCTAGCATCTACACCCAAGACACAATTCACTTCCAGCCATCACCACTCTCACCCCTGCCAAAATCTCTCCCTATTAGTCAGGGGAGTGTTACATATGCAGGGTCAACTCTTGTTGCCAGTTATAACTCAGCAGAAAGCTGAGAGCTAGCAAAGATTTCGTGATAGGTAACACACAGACTTCCTCTTGGGCAATGACCCAAATCAGTCAAATGACAATTTTCTAAAATTGATGTGTGCGTGCCTGTGTGTTCTAAAGACTGCCAGAGTTAGAGGGAGCATCCTTGTTTTGTAACAAGTTCCAAAAGAGACTGTGGAAAAGGAGCTTTGAAATGGCACAAGTGGCTGTTTTTTATTGAGATGGTAAAACACTGAACATGCATCTCCCATAGTTAATGATTTCATATTGCTTTTCAAGTTTTGTGTTTATACTGGGGTTGCCATTACTTGGTAAAAAGGGGAAACTGCTGGCCTGGTCAGCAGTGCAGACTGGACCATTTAAAGTCTGGTTGGTGGCATAGGCAGGCTTCCTGCCTGGCTCCCCACGATTTCAGGAACCAATGAGCACTTCTTGCTGGCTCCTAGGGTTAGGGGAGTTCAGAAGGGCTCTTCATTCTGCCCCCACTCTGAGCATCAGCTCCACAGCTCCCATTGGCTAGGAACCACAGCTAATGGGAGCTGCAGGTGTGGTACCTGTGGGTGTGGGCAATGGGCAGAGCTGGAAGGACGTGCCAGCCTTCCTGAGAGCTACCTGAGGTAAGTGCCACATGCAGCCTGCACCCCTCAACCTCTCCCACAACTCAACTATGTGCCACTTCATATACCTCAAACTACTCATCCCCACCCCAGAGCTGGCATGTCCCAGCCACAGCCCACACCCTCCTTCACTCTAATCCCTTGCCTATGACCAGAGCTCCTCCACTCTGAACACCTCATTTCTGGCCCGCCCTGGAGCCCCCCACCACACTCATTGCCCATCCCCAGTCACCTGCCCTAGTTCCATGTAAATGAGCATGTGAGCAAGGGTGGGAAAGAATAAATGATGGATGGATGTCGGGGTGATGGAGTTAGCAGGGGTGGGACCTCAGATATGGGTCAGGGCAAGGCTGTTCAGTTTTCTTTGGTTAGAAAGTTGGAAAACCTAGTGTACACAGGCATAAAATGAGACCAAGTATGCAAGCCTTTTGAACTGTACTCAATCTATACAGCTTGTCATAAGAGTAGGAGCTTCTGTTAGACAGTTAGGATACAAAGCTTGTTTACACACATTTTCTGTGGAGGTGGTGGTGAAAAGACAAGTACCTCCTCCGCCTCCCCATGAGAGAAGATGAGTCTCGCTCAGCAACCTTCACCACAAAGTGAATGGTTAAACATACAGAGAAGCAATTACCAAGATGAGCTATTATGATGAATCAATAGAAGGTAAAGAACGAGGATATTGGCAACTGAAGGTTTTTTCATTGATGTCTCATGTACTTGCACTTCAGAACAAAAACTAAAACCATAAAATGATGCACAAAGTGCAGTAAAGTGTCTAAAATATGCAATGACGTTTTAAGAATATGAACACAGACTATTAAAAAAGCCCTCAAGTCCATTTTGCTGCTGACTATAACCAGCAGTTCATTCTGTTTTATATGCAGTGATGATTTCAGATTTCCTATTACTGGAATATACACACTGGTGAAAAATCTGATCAGCTGCAGGGAGTTATAAAAGCATTAAAAAGCATGCCAACAGTTCAATCCTGGGTACTTTCATGATACTGCCTCTAACAGCATTTCCCTCGTCTCAGCATACGTAGTTTGGGGTGGGGGACGTAGCCAGCATTGCTTGACTATCCTTGGGACTACTGGATGGATGTCTACAATCTCAAACTCAGTACAGTCTAAACTGAACTTCTGATTATTTAACCCTAAATCTTAATGCTATCTTCAGATTTCACTGATATGGACAATACATCCATTTTCCCTGTCACCCATGGCTGCTATGGGGGTCAGCTTGGACAGCCGTTGCTTCTTCTCCCTGCTACAGCCAGATAATGACAGAGTCTTGCTTCTAATTTCAGGTCTCTTTCTTCATTCCATTCACTGAACCTACTTCTTGGTCATTTGGACTCTGTCTACTTTAGAGCCTTTTTTTGGATCTTTCTTATACTTTTCTTGGCTCACCCAGATCAATCAAAATATTGCTGCCAAAATTACCCACTGTCCATAGGTTTGATCATGTCACCACCCCTTCTTTGAATCACTTTGCTGGCTTTCCATTGTGCTGTGCTTCAAAATTCGAACTTGCTTTCAAAGTCCTACATACACTAAAATGCATTGTTCATAAAATAAATTTTGAGAATTTACTAACTTTAGAAGCAAATGCTTGTTTGTATTTTTTTCTTTACTTTCTCTGCACTTCTAACTTCTCACTTTTCAGCCCTGTGCCATTTCATTCTGTTGCTCCACTTTGTTTTCATTTATTTTCTTCTTCTTCTTTCCCTCTTTTGTCTTCTAGTTCTCTGTTTCAACCATTTAGCCTTTTTACTTTGCTTAGATTCCCTCCTCGTCTCAGACCCAGGTATGTCCCTTTGGTCCCCAAATGATATGTCACTTCCAGCTATTTCAGTTACTGCATTTCCAGTGGCTCAGCCACCAACTAGACCTATTATCTTTTTCATTCAACCTATTTCCCTATTCTCTAACTCTACAATATTGCCATGTACCCTCCCTCTTCCATAATCATTCTTTTTCATTCATCCCATCCCAGTATTTTCTCCTGCCTGAGTTGCCATGAGTCCGAAGATTCCTCATGATTTGGAGCATAAAAACATCTCTCACGTATGGAATCTAGAAGGAAATTTTACCTCAGACAGTGATGACCTTCCAGATTTTGTTTGCGGTTTTGGGAGGCTGTGGGGTGGGGGTTTGTCATTAACCTACTTCATTTTTTAATGAGGCAGAACTTCCTGGCCATTGACAGAGTTACGATATTGGACTAGATGGACCTCTGATCTGATCTCTTAATACAGTTCCTGTATATTCTGATCCATCTGTAAAGATGCTGGTGCATGTCTGGGATGATGTATGTGTTGACTTTCTGCTAGGGATCAAGTACAGAGCCTTTCCACTGCATAGCTGTAAGAGTGGCAGAATGGCCACAATTGGCACTTTAAGAGAGACACAATGTAATAGCTGCAATTAGAAAACTTTCTAGAGGTTAAGATTCACAGAGTATAAGTCCAAAAGGACCCATTATACCATCTCATCTGACTTCCTGCATATCCCAGGCCATCAACTGTCATTCATTTATCCCTGTACTGAGCCCAATAACTTGTGTTTGGCTGACGCATATAATCTAGAAAGTCACCAAGTCTTGATCTGAAAACTTCAAGAGAAGGAGAATTCACCACTTCCTCTTATAATTTTGTTTGCCTCATTTCTAACTGGAATTTATCTGGCCATGACTACCAGCCCATTAGTTCTTGTTGTGACTTGTTGGCTGGCTTCAAGAATTGTTTAGTATTTGCTCCCCATGAAGGAGAGTACACTCATCCCTTGCTATACAAACACAATTGATTCCCAGCTTTCTGCTCGTAGGTGAAAACTCATAAGAGGGACGCTAAATTACCATTAAAATACACTTAAATAAAATACACTTAAAAGTCTCTGATTGGTTCCTAGATCTCCTAACTCGACAAAGGAGTGGCAGCACATGGCACTGCTTTTGAAAGGTAAGTGAACCTTAGGTTTGGGAGGGTGGGGGCAGGGAGGGTTCAGGGCTGGGGGCAGTTTGAGGCCAAGAGAGGGAAAGGAGGGTTAAAACCTGGTGGTGGGTTAGGTCCAAGGGGCAGGCAGGCAGGCAGGGGGATGTTTCAGGCTGCTGCAGGTTGGGTCCATGGGGCAGGTGGGGGCATTAAGACTGCTGCAGGTTGGTTGTGAGGGCTGGCGGGGGCGGGGGTCAGGCTGCAGCGGTTAGGGTGTGCGGGGCTGGCAAGGGGTTCAGACTATAGTGGGTTGGGGCCACAGGGCCAGCGGGGGTGTGAATTTGGCTGCAGTGGCCTGGGTGTGTGGGGCCGATGAGGAGGTAAGGCTATGGCAGGTTGGAGCTGCAGGGAGGGGGTAAGGCTCGTATTAGCTGGGGGAGTTCAGTCATCTAGTGAACAAAGGTAAGTATATGTGTCCCTTGTTTAAGTGAGTACTTGTAAGTAAAGTACTTGTTTAATGAGGGATGAGTGTACACTTATGTGCTGTAGTCCAGTAACCCCACATTCTTCTTTTAGATAAGCTACCCAGATTGAGTCTCTCACTGTAAGCTGTTTCTTCCCACCATTGAATCATTGTTGTGTCTCTGCATGCTTTCAAGATTTATAATTTTTTTTTAAATGGACACCTGAATTGTATACAACTTTCCAGATTCAGTCTCACCTATCTCCTATTCCAGAGATTTTTCATGGGTGGCTATGGGGAAACATTATTGGGTGAACAGGAACCCCACCTCCCCCGTGGGTGACAGTGGGTGCCCCCACTGCCAGCCATCCAAGGACTGAGAACCAGGGCACCCCTGCTGTACTGCTAGCCTATGATTTCTATGGAAACAACTATCTTTCCCACTTCCAGTTCAGGGCCAAAATGATAGGGTGACGAGGCTGGCCATTTGGCCTTGGCCTCAAGCTCAAAGGGCGCCTCAAATTTAAACACGTGTTAATTATATGGTATTTGATAAAACCGTAAGAAGGAAATAGTGACTAGAATAGTGAAAACAAGAGCAAGTTTGAAGGTGATGGATGAGATTTGGAACAGCTAAATGATTAGGTTAGGAATGAAGCTGAGGATTTCGAAAATGTGTGTATTCAGAAGCATGTTGCATGGATGTGAGACATGGGTGATAATGAAAGATTCAAGGAGAAGGATATTGGCATTCAAGAGTAGTTGTTATAGAAAGATCCTGAGAATAGGATGGATGCAGAAGGTCACCAGTGAAGAATTATATAGGAAGATACAGCTGAAAGAGAACTCACTGCAGAAGGTTGTTCAACAGAAGCTACAGCTATCTGGGCTTATTTGCAGAATGAACAAGGAGAGAAAAAAGTTTCTGAAAAAATTAGAAAGAAGGGTGCTTTCAAAAGCAGGGTGTCCTTTCAAATGAACCTTGTCTGCACAGCTGCTTTGGCTTTCAAAAACAGCTCTTTCAGAAGCGTAAGCCCATGGAAGTATGCAAATGAGATTAGAGATATTTAAATCCATGCTTCATTTGCATTTTTGATCAGCTTCATTTGCATGCCCCTTCCAAAAGGGAGGGGCAGTGCAGAGGTAGCTTAAATGTCTCATTGCAAGGAGCAGAAAAAACTGTATTTGAAAGGCAGAAGAAATTATCTGCATTCAAGAGAAAGTTAGATCTTGGACAACGAAAGGTAGAAATTGGTTTAAGCATTCCATTGTCATTACCATTGTTAACTGATCCTATTGATGAAAGAGAATCTGAACTACTGAATGTCATGGAGCCAATCAAGAATCAGTTGACTTCTCTCAGACCTAGTTGGGACAAATACTTTCCCAAAGGAAATGTATCCCTAGATGACTATCTAACCTTTTCCAGTTGAGTCAGTGACCTTGTTCCATCTCTTAGATGATGTTCAGGAGAAGTGATTAAACTTTAGAGTAATAGGATGCTGGTCATACAATTTTAAGAAGAATGTTTGGGGAATTTCTGGTTGAATGTTGGCTCAGAGTATCCAGCTTTGTCAAATTGTGTGATCAAAGCTCTTTTTACAGTTTGGATCTTA
Source organism: Carettochelys insculpta (assembly GCF_033958435.1). Classification (NCBI taxonomy): domain Eukaryota; kingdom Metazoa; phylum Chordata; order Testudines; family Carettochelyidae; genus Carettochelys; species Carettochelys insculpta. The sequence continues at coordinate 302,320,714 of NC_134137.1, read as the reverse complement.
TTTGTGTGAAATCAGATTCTCTGCACTGGCTTTGCTAAAGACAAAGTACTGTTTGAGGCTGGAATGGCAGCCAACCTCAGAATGATGGTTTCAAAAATCTCACCACAGATATATGTCAAATTTACAAGCAAGCTATCAAGTATGCTTTTAGATGTGTCTATTTTTGTCTAGTTTGGGGGATGCAGTGACCAAAAGAGTAACCAAAAAAGAGTAACTCAAAGGACAGGCTCAACTCAAGAAGCTTGAAAACAAATGCCCTATACCAAGAAGACTCATCTCCTTATTTCTTGAATATGGCTATGTCTGCACTAGCCTCTGCCTTTTGACAGGGGGATGCTAACGAGACACTTAGGAATATGCTAATGATGTACTGCAATGAATATGCAGTGCCTCATTAACATAAAGGTGGCCACGGCACTTCGAAGGTGCTGCTTTCGATCATGCGTGGCTCGTCTACACGGGGTCCTCTTCAAAATGACCCCGCACACTTTGAAATCCCCTTATTCCTATAACCAGATAGGAATAAGAGGATTTTGAAATGTGTGGGGTCCTTTTCAAAAGGACCCTGCGTAGAAGAGCTGTGTGCGATCGAAAGCGGCACTTTCGAAGTGCCGTGGCCACCATTATGCTAATGAAGTACTGCATATTCATTGTAGCACCTCATGAGCATATCCCAAAGTGTCTTGTTAGCATCCCCCTTTCAAAAGGGAGGGGCTAGTGTAGACATAGCTTATATGAAAAAGGAAGTGAATTTAGCTCTTTTTGCAACTTCATCGCAGGGGGAGCTCATGTTCAGTAGCTTGTCCACAGTGACTCCTAATTCCTTGACAGACTCACTGTTCTCACTGCAATTTACACTGCAGTTAAAGGAAAACAAAAACTGTGTCTACACGAGCCGGCTATTTCAAAATAGCCGGGCGAACTTCGAAATAGCACCTGGCGCATCTACACGTGCCGAGCGCTATTTCGAAGTTGAAATCGATGTAAGCTGGTGAGACGTCCAAATTGTTATCCCCATTAGAAGACGGAAATAGTGCCCTACTTTGACGTCCAATGTCGAAGTAGGGCATGTGTAGATGATCCGCGTCCCACTACATCGAAATAGCAGGGTCTTCCATGGAGGCCATCAGCTGAGGGGTTGAGAGACGCTCTGTTCAGCCCCTGAGCTCTATGGTCACCATGTGCAGCAGCCCCTTAAAACTCTCTGCCTCCTCATTTCCTGTGGCAGGAAGCTGAGAGCGTGCAGGCAGCAGCACAGACACATGCACAGCCTGCACACCCTCCAGATGCCCCAGTCCACCACCCAGCACCCATGGCACCCAGCCAGCCCCCCAAACACCTACAGGGCACCCCCCCAGGGGACCCAGGGCTCCCAGCCATCCAGCCAGGGAGGGAGAGATGGCGGGGCCCCTCCTAGTCAGATGTGATCTGGGACCTGCTGGGGCTTTAGGGTGAGGAGGAGGTACTCCAGGTAATGGGAAGCAAGCGGTGGAATGCAGATGCATTTGCCTGGCTGGCTGAGGGCCTGGCTGCCCGGGGTCACCCTGTCTGCACTCCTGACCATGTCAGGAGTAAGGTGAAGGAGTTGCAGCAGGGTTACACCCGGGCCCGGGACATGGCCAGTCGTTCTGGGGCTGCTCCCCGCTGCTTGTCCCTTTTACAGGGAGCTCAGGGAGATCCTGGGCCCCCGCTACATCACCTGCCCCCGGCCACCCTTGACACCTTGGCCGACGAGCACCAGCAGACCCTGGAGCTGGAGTGCATCCTGGAGGCCAGCTCTGCACCCCAGGGGCCCCCAGAGGAGCCCACCCCTGGGACAGCAGAGGAGGAGGAGGGCTCCAGCGATGGGGGAACTTCTCATTGATCTCCCCTCCTGCAGCTCCAGCAGGGCGTCTGCCTGTGGGAGCAGACCGTCAGGTATGTACCCCAGGTGCACATCCCCAGGTTAAGGGGTGGGGACAAGGGACATGACCAGGGCCTTCCAGACACCCAGCTGACCATGGCCCAGCCAGACCATGGCCCCGAGGACAGCAGTGGCATGTCCCTCAGAGCCCATCAGCACCTGTCCCCCAGGACAGCACTATGCCCCATCCCTGGGGATAGGAGGGAGCAGAACCCCAGAAGGGGGTCACCCCCGGGGGGGATACCACACCCATCATCATCATCTCTGGGGCACAGGGGATGGGAGACCAGCAGCGGAGGGGTGGGTTTGGTTTATTTAAAACAAAACAAACGTGGTGGTGTGTGCTCTTCGGTGTGCAGTGGTGTGGGTGTGGGGGCAGGTAGTGTTGTGGGCAATGGGGGACGGGGGGGTTGACTTACCAGCTGGCCCTGCTAGCATTCACCCCGCAGCCTCGTCAAAATGGGCCCGCAGGGCCTCCCGGACCCGGATCCCCTCATGGTTGGCTTGGCGACTGGGGGCGGCGGATGGCTGGGCATAGGCCGTGCCAGCCTCCAAAGCCCAGCACTGCACAAATGCCTCCCCCTTGCTTTCTACCAGGTTGTGGAGTGTGCAGCATGTGCCCACAACCTGGGGGATGTTGGGGAGCCCTGCATCCAGGCAGGTGAGGAGGCACCTCCAGCAGCCTTTGAAGAGGCCAAAAGTTCTCTCGACCACCTGGCATGCATAGTTCAGGCGTGTGTTGAACCGGTCCTGGCTGGCACTGAGGTGGCCCGTGTAGGGACACATGAGCCAGGGCTGGAGGGGGTAGGCTGCATCTGCAATGAGGCAGAGGGGCACAGTGGTGGCCCCCAGAGGGATCTCCTGCTGGGGAATGTAGGTCCCCACCTCCAGCCGGTGGCACAGACCTGAGTTCCTAAACACCCGGGCGTCATGGGTGCTGCCAGGCCAGCCAAAATATATGTCCAAGAAGCAGCCCCAGCTATCCACCATGGCCTGGAGGACCATGGAATGGTCGCCCTTCCTATTCAGGAAGCATCCTCCACTGTTCTCCAGGGCATGGATGGGGATGTGGGTCCCATCCATTGCCCCTAAGCAATTAGGGAACCCCATGCCACCAAACCCAGCGATGGCTCATCCAGGTCCCCAAGCTGCACAAGCCTGTGGAGCAGCAGGGCATTCAGTGCGCGGACCACCTACAGGGCAAGGACATGAGCACCTGTGAGGGGTGTGCAGGGTGTGCCTGGCCCTTCCCCGGCTCCCCCCAGGCTCCCCCCTCCCCCTGGTCTCTACCCCTTCCCCTGGGGTCCCCTTACCTCCATAATGACAGCCCTGACTGTGGCCTTGCCCACACCGAACTGCTGTCCTATGGGTCAGTAGCTGTCTGGAGTGGCCAGCCTCCAGACAGCGATGCCGACCCGTTTCTCGACGGTGAGGACACATCACATAGGGATGTCTTGGTGCTGCAGGGAGGGGTGAGCCACTGGTAGAGCTTGAGGAACTTCTGCCAGTTCATCTGGAAATTCCGGAGCCAGCGGTTGTTGTCCCACTCCCCAAGACCAGCTGCTCCCACCACTCTGAGCTGGTGGGGTACCTCTGGTAGTGCGTCCGGCAGGGGGAGGCCGGGAGGGCCACATGGTCTGGGCCGGCTTCTTCATCCCCCGAGGAGGGCAGCTCATCTTCTTCTAGGAGATGCTGGGCAGCCTCCTCCATGGCACCAAGCAGGGCAGCCACTGCTCTGGGGGTGGCTGTGTGGGCTTCTGGCTACTGCTGCTGCTGCTGCTGCTGGGGGTCCATGCTGCATGCATGGGGTGCGAGTGGTTGTGGGTTTTGCAGACCTGTGCTGTGCAGGCCGACTCTGCCTGGGAGGGGTCCTTTAAGGGAGTGGCTTGCTGTTGCCCCAGAAGGGCTAGTCCGCCCTGTGACCCTATCCGCAGGCTTTCCTAGCCCCCTTATTCTGATTGGGGCTGCTTTTGTGTTTAGACGCTCCCCTGCGGGGTCTATTTCAATTTAGTGCTATCCTACGGCACGAGCCCTGGAAGATGTGTGGACGCTACGCGTCGAAATAGCTTATTTCGATTTTGCTATGTTGAAATAAGCTATTTCAATGTAAGCTGCGTCTACATGTGCACGCTACTTCGAAGTAGCGGCACCAACTTCGAAATAGCGCCCGTCGCGTCTACACGCGTCAGGCGCTATTTCAAAGTTAACTTCGATGTTAGGCGGCGAGACGTCGAAGTCGCTAACCTCATGAGGGGATCAGAATAGCGCCCTACTTCGACGTTCAACGTCGAAGTAGGGACCGTGTAGACGATCCGCGTCCCGCAACGTCGAAATTGCTGGGTCCTCCATGGCGGCCATCAGCTGCGGGGTTGAGAGATGCTCTCTCTCCAGCCCCTGCGGGGCTCTATGGTCACCGTGGGCAGCAGCCCTTAGCCCAGGGCTTCTGGCTGCTTCTGCGGCAGCTGGGGATCTATACTGCAGGCACAGGGTCTGCAACCAGTTGTCAGCTCTGTGTATCTTGTGTTGTTTAGTGCAACTGTGTCTGGGAGGGGCCCTTTAAGGGAGCGGCTTGCTGCTGAGTCCGCCCTGTGACCCTGTCTGCAGCTGTGCCTGGCATCCCTATGTCGATGTGTGCTACTTTGACGTGTAGACGTTCCCTCGCTGCACCTATTTCGATGTTGGGCTGAGCAACGTCGAAGTTGAACATCGACGTTGCTGGCCCTGGAGGACGTGTAGACGTTATTCATCGAAATAGACTATTTCGATGTTGGCTGCACGTGTAGACGTAGCCGTAGTGTCCCAGTGTAGATGTAGCCAAAAAGATGTTTAAAATAGTGATGGGCACACAGATGCTTTTTTCAAAGCTTAAAAATCAGTGGAGCTTTGCCATGGTGATAAAACACAAAGAATGTGTAAACACACTCAAGAGAATAGGTAAATAAAGTTTAGTGATTATTAAAAGTCATGAAGAAAAAAGATCATTATCTAAAGCTATCACTATTCTACTGTTTTGTTTCACAATCCATATATCCTCCAGGGGATTATTTTAAAATTCACTGTTATCTATGTAGTTCAACATATGCAGAAGCTTAGTTTGTAAAAGGACTTCTCATACCTGAGAAGCTGAAATACTAATTTTCAGTTGTTTGAGGCATTACTTCACAGATTGCCTGATCTTAGGTTACTCCTACAGGTACTTAAGCATGTATAATTTATAATTCATTAACCTTGTCAGAGAATAATGAAACCTCTTTGAGAAATAGATATATGGACACTTTTAAGCACAGCTTTTCACCAAGACAAATTCTGTGGAAAAAAAGCATGCAAAACTCTTCCCCTCTCCACATCTGCATCCCTTGAATTCCCATTTTTAAACCATGATTATTTAAAAGATGAATATTTTATATGTACAGTAGACCCCCGAGTTATGTGTGGGTTGCTTTCCTTACAACCCCAGTGTAACTCAAATTTGCACAAGCTGGGGGAGATGGGAACCAGGCAGCAGAAGCAGGGCTTGCAGAAGCCAGGAAACTGACCAGCCCACCATAGGTAGTCAGTTTCCTGGCTCCCAGAGTGGCAGGGAGTAGGAACCAGGCAGCAACCTTAAGAACATAAGAATGGCCATACTGGGTCAGACCAAAGGTCCATCCAGCCCAGTATCCCATCTGCTGACAGTGGCCAATGCCAGCTGCCCCAGAGAAGGAGAACAGAAGACAATGATCAAGTGATTTATCTCCTGCCATCCATCTCCTGCCCTTGTACTGAAGGCTAGGGCACCATACTTTACCCCTGGCTAATAGCCATTTATGGACCTAACCTGCAAAAATTTATCGAGCTCTTTTTTAAACCCTAATAGAGTCCTGGCCTTCACAGCCTCCTCCGGCAACGAGTTCCACAGGTTGACTGTGCGCTGTGTGAAGAAAAATTTCCTTTTATTAGTTTTGAACCTACTACCCATCAATTTCATTTGGTGTTCCCTAGTTCTTGTATTATGGGAAAAGGTAAATAATTTTTCTATATTCACTTTCTCCACACCATTCATGATTTTATATACCTCCATCATATCGCCCCTCAATCGCCTCTTTTACAGACTGAAAAGTCCCAGTCTCTCTAGCCTCTCCCCATATGGGACCCGTTCCAAACCCCTAATCATCTTAGTCGCCCTTTTCTGAACCTTTTCTAATGCCAATATATCTTTTTTGAGGTGAGGAGACCACAGCTGCACGCAGTACTCAAGATGTGGGCGTACCATAGTTTTATATAGGGGAAGTATGAAATCTTTTGTCTTATTATCTATCCCTTTTTTAATAATTCCTAACATCCTATTTGCTTTACTAACTGCCGCTGCACACTGCGTGGATGTCTTCAGAGAACTATCCACTATAACTCCAAGATCCCTTTCCTGATCTGTCGTAGCTAAATTTGGCCCCATCATGTTGTACATGTAATTTGGGTTATTTTTTCCAACATGCATTACCTTACACTTACCCACATTAAATTTCATTTGCCATTTTGCTGCCCAATCACTCAGTTTGCTGAGATCTTTTTGTAGTTCTTCACAATCCCTTTTGGTTTTGACTGTCCTGAACAACTTGGTGTCATCTGCAAACTTTGCCACCTCACTGCTTACCTCATTTTCTAGATCATTGATGAACAAGTTGAACAGGATCAGTCCCAGGACTGACGCCTGGGGAACACCACTAGTTACCCCCCTCCATTGTGAAAATTTACCATTTATTCCAACCCTTTGTTTTCTGTCTTTTAACCAATTCCCGATCCATGAAAGGATCTTTCCTCCTGTCCCATGACCGCCTAATTTACATAAAAGCCTTTGGTGTGGGACCGTGTCAAAGGCTTTCTGGAAATCTAGGTATATTATGTCCACTGGGTGCCCCTTGTCTGCATGTTTATTAACCCCTTCAAAGAATTCTAATAGATTAGTTAGACCTTGTTCCCATCTCCCCGCTGCTTGCAGGGCGCAGCACGTGATTGTTAGTTTCCTGGGTACCACCAGTGCAGGGGAGCCAAGAAACAGGCTGCTGCCTGGTTCCCTTCTCTCTGCCACTAGCAGTACCCAGAAAACTGGCAAGCCATATGCTGGTCAATTTCCTAGGTCCTGCAAGCTGAGGAGGAGCTGGGAATCAAGCAAGAGCCTGGTTCCTGGCTCTCTGCTGCTGGCAGGAGCCAGGTGCAGCTCCTTTCCGGGGGAGACCTGGGGAGCTGGGGAGAAGCTGCACCACTGCGGTTGTCTGCCCACTCCCCCGGTTTCCACAGCTGGGGGAACCTGGTGGGCAGACAGCTGCTGCAGCATGGTTTCTCCAACTGGGAGAAACTAAGTCACAGCAGCTCTCTGCCAGGCAGGCGGTGCAGCTGCTCCCCTGTTGGGGGAAGCAGGTGAGAAGACGTGCCACAGCAGCTCTCTACAAGTCCGCCTCCCTCAGCTGGGGCAGCCTGGCAGGCAGACAGATGCTGCAGCAGGGCTTCAATACTGCTGCCCCCATCTAGGGGGTTGGAGCACTTTGGTTTACACTTAACTCATGTTAATGCAAGTTAAGGGCAAATTGAAATCATACTTACCAGGGGTTTATTGTATTCATTCAGAGCAGTTTTAATTTCTGTATGTACTTAAACATATGCACACATGCAGACTATTAACACAGACGAAATCAAGCTCTTTGAAAAAGGATGTTCCCACAATGTTGTTTGTTAATTAGTTAAGCTGGGTTCAAATTTCAAAACTGAGTCCAGAGTGTCTCCAAATGTCAGGACTTTGATTTAGTTTATTAGTGCTAATTAGCACAATGCCACCCAGTGTTACAGCACAGATGTGGTCATTTTCTGCTCCTATCACAGCAAATGTGAAGCTCCTATTAGCTTCAGAGGGGGTAGGACTGACTCTGTGGTATTTTAGTTTGAGTTGGCAGTACTGCCTGTTACAATTGCTTGATGCTTTTCATCATAAAATGCTGTTTTCTGCTGCTTATAACTTTGCCAAACTTTAACTATCTGACCGAAATTTTCCATGCCAGGTGTTTGCCCCCAGGCAAAATTATATTAGAATGTTAGAATGTTTCAGTCAAAAAGCTTCAGCTCTAACAACGAGGTTGGGAAAAACCTGGATTTTCCTGTGTTTAAAAACAAAGGCTTACAGCAGTTTCACTGATGAGCTCTAGTGTCCTGAAATTTACTGGGAGGATGGCTATCAGGATGTGCTTTTTGCTGTCTCCATAAAAATTTGGCCACATTATAAGCCTGTTGAAATCTCTCATTTTATGTATCATCAAAAGAGACTTAAGATTTTTGCTGGTAAATTGCCTGCTGATTCTGTATGCACTGAGCATGCTCCCAGATGGGACCACAGTGCACATGCATCATCCCCACAGCAACTTAACATGCTCAGCCCAAGGACACAAGACTTCAGCAGCAATTTATTTGCAATTGCTTCTCCTGGCTGCTCAGGCATTCTAATGAGGCGCTGAATATGTATTTCAGCACTTCATTAGTAAACTTTGAAATGGCAATTTGCACGGCCATTTCGAAGTTTTGGGCTAGTGTAGATGTAGCCTATGATTCATTTGGCACAGAGACAGATTGGGAGCTAAGGAGGGGAGACTGTATCTGGCTGAGTGACAGTGAGCAAGTCCCTTACACCAAACATTTCATGGGTGCTCACTGGCTTTGTGTACCCATCTGCAGCGTGGCCCAGCTTAATGCTCTGGAGTCTGACTTGTCAAAACTTCATATTCTAAGTTGGCCCACCAACATTGCAATTTATTTTACCTTTTACTCCTGAGTAACAAATATGGGGGCGGTGGGGAGAAAGAGCAAGAGAAGGAGAGAGAGCAGAAACAAAATAAAGAAATGCCACCAAATGGTAAAGTCATTAAGATGAAAGGTAATTAAGATGGATACTTTAATGATCTCAGGTACAGATGGCTTGAAGTGCTCTTTAACTTGTGTTTTTTATTATTATTGGCCGTTTCTACACATACTAATAAATGGTGCAACATATGCTAATAAGGTACGGATATAAATTCCTGGAGCCTCATTAGCATAGGGTCATATGATTTGGAGTCCAGAAAAAGCTTCTCCAGACTCCAAAACAGTGTGTAGAGGTGCAGCCCCTGGGGGATTTCCCAGAAGGAAATTGTGTCCAGATTTGCTGCATGCACCCTTCAAAGGGGCTATGTCTACACCACAGAGATCTTTCAAAAGAAGCCCTTCCGGAAGATCTCTTCCGAAAGAACATCTTTAAAAGGACAGCAACCACACACACAAAAGCGGATCAAAAGAGTGATCTGCTCTTTTGAAAGGGAGCGTCCACACAGCTCCCGCTCTTCAGAAGGAATGGGCCAGGGATCGAAAATGAAGACTGTTCTTTCAAATTAAGTTCCCTGCAGAGAGTCTACACACATTTTCTTTTGAAAGAAGCTTTCAAAAGGGGGCACTCTTCCTGAAACGGGAAAGGAAGAGTGATTTCGAAAGCAGTGCCACATTTTTTCGATTTACTTTCAGAAGAACACTTTTTATGTGTAGATGCTCCCTGGAGTTCTTCAGAAGAGCCCCCTTCTTTTGAAAAATTTTTCAAAAGAACTTGCTTGTGTAGACACAGTCAGGGTGTCTTATTGTGAAACACTGCTTGTGTCAATTATTTATTGTAAGGCTATATCTGTCTTGTGTGAGGGTACCACGTCTGAACTGTTCTGAGGAATATCTGAAACAGGGAACCATTGGCAAGCCCAAATCTTTGGCAACCCTGGAGACCATATCTCATGAGAACAGATTGGTCTGGTAATAATAGGTGAACTGTTTTAAAAGATCCTTTGGAGAATGTGGAAGGGGGCAATAGATTCTGGGGTACCCTAAATTTGTTTTTGGGATAAGAAACATCTAGCTCTCTCTCTATGCACAGACTCTGCAGCTATCCTCCCTAAACTTTAGTTAAAAGCTTGTGTTCCCATAACCCAAATCATTATAACAGCATGTTTCATTCATGTAAACTTAATAGTTTACATCTCACAATGAAATGGAAGCAAATTATAAATACAGCTTGAGGCACGAAGAAAATTAAAACAAATCATATTTTTTCAAAATATACTTTGACTTCTTTTCAGTTCTGTTTTGCCCCAATTATTAGAAAGCAAATGTTTCCTATGAAAATAGAATTACGAAATGTCATTATAATCTTTTGTACCCTGGTACCACTGTGAATAAAGAGCAAAAACTAATTTACAACTATAGAAGATACATTAATCATACAGAAAAATCTAATCTTAAATATTTAAATGTGTTTACAATCATCTTGCTAGTGGTTTCTTCCTTTATAACACAAGATATTTAAAAAAAAACACCGGCCCATTAATATGGTAAAATAAAAAGTATCACTAAATTCTGCATTAAATTGAAAGTGATTATTCACAAAAGCAAATGCTATATGATAAAATGCATCTTTTAATATTTGGATGTACAGAGACAAATTTACATGTTCAGTACTTGCCCATAAAGATTAGACTCTATATCTGTAGCTCTCAGCCAGGGGTATGGGTAACCCTGGTGATATGCAGAGGTCTTTCAGTCAACTCATCTAGATCAGCATTTATCAACCTTGGAATTGTGAGGACCCTGAGGGTTGTGGGATAGAACTGTAGGAGACATAAGTGCAGGGCAGGTGTTATGGGGGGCTGGAAAGTAGGGCAATTGCCTGGGGACCCAGGATAACAAGCTTTGTGGATAAAGGGGAAGCAGTGGACATGCTATATTTGGACTTCAGTAAAGCATTTGACGCAGTATTGAACGGTCTGTCTATCAGTAAACTAGGAAAATGCAACCTAGATGAGGCTCCAGTCAGGTGGGTGGTGTAAGTGGTTGGATACCCATTCACAGAGAGTAGTTATTAGTGGTTCACAGTCATGCCAGAAGGGAATAACTGACCCCACAGGGGTCAGTTTTGAGGCCAGTTCTGTTCAATATCTTCATCAATGATTTAGATAATGGCATACAGAGTATGCTTATCAAGTTTGCAGATGATACCTAGTTGGGGAGGGGTTGCAAGTGTTTGGAGGATAGGCTCAGAATTGAACTGACTGGAGAAATGGTCTGGGGAAAATAGGATGAAGTTCAATAAGAAAAAAATGCAAAGTACTGTACTTACAGAGGAACAGTCAGTTTCACACACACAAAATGGAAGTGACTTCCTAGAATGGAGTACTGCAGAAAGAGATCTATGGGTTGTAATGGACCACAAACTAAGAATGAGTCAACAGTGTGACACTGCTACAAAAAAAGCAAGCACAATTCTAGAATGCATTAACAGGAATGACATGAGCAAGGCATGAGAAGTAATTCTTCCTCTCTACTTTGTGCTGATAAGGGTTCGACAGGAATACTGTGTCCAGTTCTGGGCACCACGTTTCAGGAAAGATGTGGAGAAATTGGAGAGGGGTCTAGAGAACAGCAACTAGAAAATATGACGCACATGAGAATAAAGGGATAGGGTTTGTTTAGTGTGGAAAAGAGAAGGATGAGAGGGGACATAATAGCAGCTGTCAAGTACCTAAAAATGGTGTTGCAAGGAGGAGGGAGAAAAATTATTCTCTGAAGCCTCTTAGGGTATGACAAGGAGCAATGGGCTTAAGTTGCACCAAGAGAGGTTTAGGCTGGACATTAGGAAAAAATTCCTTTCAGGGTGGTTATTTACTGGACTAAATTGCCTAGGGTGCTTATAGAAACTCCATCATTAGAGATATTTAATAACAGATTGTATAAATATTTAACAGAAATGTTACTTACTCCTGCTGTGAGGGCAGGGGACTGTAGTTGATGACCTCTCAAGGTTTTTTTCCAGTTCTAGTACTCTATGATTCAGGGGGTCCCACAAGCCAGAGGGGGTCCCACGAGCTAAGTTACATGCCCCCGTTTGCAGGATTCAGGTTTTGGACTTATGAAAAGGTTACAATAATCTGGAAAGGCAGACAACCATTGCTATATATTAAGAGTATACATAGTGTACAATAGGTTAATACATGATTAAGTGACATTTTAATAAATGCAACAGATTGTTACAAAGACTTTCTTATGACCATGGCTTATAACCTTCTGTATTTCCTTCCATTGTGCTTACTGCTATCCACAACATACTACTCCTGTGACATTTGTAACAGTTATTAATTATTAATAGTATACAAAGGATAAATAACTGCTCTCTTAATATAAAATGTGACTTCAAAAGGTGTCATGAATTTCACATAGGCATAAGGGTCTCAGAGTCTTCTTTACACATTTACTAATAAGAAAGGAGTACGCTCAAAATCGTGGTTGTTGCTAGAAAGCATGCTCTATAAATACACATTTTGAATATTCTTGAAACCACCATGTCATGAATAAGTAGGGAAGGGGTTACTCTCTTCCTGAGGTAGCTTGACCCCAGGTGAGCCAATGGGAGTGGAATTACTTTTTTGAACTGAGAACAATTGCAGTTTGGGGGGCTTTTTGTCTGCTAGGACAGCAGAAAGAAAGATGGAGGGAGGAGTTGTCTCCCAGGCAATTGGAATGAAAATCATAAATATCCTGACCATCTCAAACTCAGCCACAGAGTGTAAGTAAAAGGGAGATGTATAGTTAGACACAACCAGATTATGGTTATTTTGAATTTTGTTGGACTGGCTAGTGCTGTTTGCTTGTTACCTTGTTTTGTTGTTTGCTGCTCTACTCTTTTTTTTTTGTTGTTGTTTTGACTTGATGACTTTTCCCCTGTAACTTTTAAGCTGAATTTCAGCGAAATAGTTTTCTCTGCATACAACCCCATGATTTATTTTCTCTTGTTTTGTGAATAAATCATGTTTTTTAAAGCAAACAATCTGATACCTGTGTACTGAGAAGGGTCTGTCTGTGTATGTGCCTTTGGCCATATAGCTATCAAGTTACAGCTTGCTGTTCTCAAGACCCCTGTGGAGGGGAGAATGCTGGCGTTTTCCCCACAGAGGGTATTCCCCAGTGTGCCTGCCTAGGTTTAAGGGGTCTCCAAGGACTGGGGTGGTGGCAACCTACCTTCTGGAGTCCAGGGGATCTGTGACCTTGGGAAGTTTTCAAGTGAAGCTTATGTATAGGCCAGGTTTTTAAGTTTTTGTGGGCCCCCACTTTCTGCACTCAGAGGCTATTTCTACACATGGCACTTTTTCCAGAAGATGATCCTCCAGAAGAAGCCTTCTGGAGGATCATCTTCTGGGAAGAGTGAGTCTACATGCTAAATGGGCCCCTGAAAGAGCTACCCCTTCTTCCAGAAGAGCGCGTCCACACATGCACTGGCACTCTTCTGGAAGAACAGGGCAGGACACAGCACATATGGGGTCGCACGGCCTGGGAGCCCTTCTGGGGCTGCCAGCTACATGGCCTTTTAAAGGGCCCCACCCAAAAAGCCCCTCCCTGCACAAGCTTCTGAGGCCAGCCACCTCTGCATCATGGGAGGTGGGATAATGACCGCTGGCTGCAGAACCTGTGGATGAAGAAGGAGACCTTCCTAGAGATCTGCAGCTGGCTCACCCCCATGCTCCGATGCCGTGATACCTGGATGAGGCTGGCCCTCTCCCAAGAGAGGCACATGGCCATTGCCATCTGGAAATTGGCCACCCCGGACAGCTACTGGTCCATTGGGGAGCTGTTCGGGGTGGGCACATCCACTGTCAGGTCTGTTGTCCTACAGGTAAGCTCTGCCCCAGGCTCTGCCCCACCAGGGGGAGGGAGTGAGGGGGCTGGCAGGTTTGGGGGACCCTAGAGGCCGGACTGGGGTGGCAGGGCAGACCCGGGGGCAGGCAGGCCTAGCCCGGGGGGGATACCACACCCCTGCTGTAGGAGGGGTCCCCCAGCAGGGGAGGGGTGCCCAGTAGGGAGGGAGGGGGTGGAAGGGGAAGGGGGCAGGGACCCCCTACATACTCCCATGAGTGTGCCACCTCCCATTCCCCTGCAGGTTGTGAGGGCCATCAACCACGTGCTGGTGCAGCAGCTGATGTGCATTGGGGACCTGAATGCACTCGTTGAGGGCTTTGCCGTGCCTGGGTTCCCCCAGTGATTCAGGGCGATCGATGGGATGCATATCCCCATCAGGACTGCAGACCACAGTGGTGGCCGATACATCAGCCGCAAGAGGTACCACTCAGTCATGCTCCAGGTGGTAGTGGACACCTGCGGGAGGTTCACAGACATTTATGTTGGCTGGCAGGGCAGGGCACATGACGTGCGGATCCTGCAGAACTCCACCCTGTTCCCCAGGATGGGGGCCAGGACATTCATACCCCAGTGGGAGCACATCACTGGGGAGGTTGCCATGCCTCTCTGCCTAACAGGTGACCCAGACTACCCACTCCAGCCATGACTGATGCACCCATACACGGGCCACCTCACACCCACCCAGGAGCTGTTCAGCTCCTGGCTCACACGTGCCTGGTACCCAGTTGAGTGCACCTTTGGCCATCTGAATGTGCGGTTCAGGTGTCTCCTCATGCACCTCGATGTGGGGAAGAAGAACGTCCTGCAGGTTGTGGCTGCCAGCTGCATGCTCCATAACCTCATCGAGGCATGTGAGGGGACCCTGCCCCAGGGCCGGATGGCAGAACCATCCCCCCTGGTACCAGCACCCAGCCGCAGCTCCTGACAGGCGGCTCGACTGCTATGGGCTCCAGATCCATGAGGCACTCTGGGAGGCATTTGCCTGGTGGGGATTACTAACCTCCCCACCTCAGTCACATGCCTCCATGCACACCCTCACACATGCACCCCACTCACCCCCAACCACCTACCTTCCCCCCACAATGACCAGGGACATGGTGGGGGCAAAATGTAAATATGTATTCAACACACAACATAAAACTGTAGAAAACATAGTGTGCATAGTAACTAGGAAGTAATAAAACTAGCATCTAATAACCCAAAACAGACCATCTATATACATGGGAGTCAGGGAACAGGGGCATTTGAACTGCGATGGGGGTCTGGGACAGGGATAGTGGGGGCCCTAATCAAGAGATGGGGTGGAGGGCCATGAGTCCCGGTGCCCACAGGTGCCCCTCCTGCCCCAGGTGCGCTGTCTCCTGTGGGGCACCGATGGGGCTGGGAGCACCAGCAGGTAAGGCCAGTCTGCAGCTGGCCCAGCCTCATCAGAGGGGCCAATGGGGATGGGTCATGGCTTGGGGGACCCTCTACAGGGCCCACTGTATCCATGAGCTATGCTGCAAGGTCCCTCAGGGTAGCTGTGGGCAGGCTTGGGGGCAGTAGGATGGCCAGGGCCTCAGGGTCATGTGCTGGGGGTGTGGGAGCAGCCAAGGGGCCAGCAGGGGGGCCAGCAAAGGAGGCAGTGGGGGGCTAGCAAGGGGCAGCAGGGGAGCCCATGCGTCCTGCCTCCACCACAGCTCGGCCTCATCAAGGATCAGCTGTGTCTCAGCAAGGGCATTGTGGTGGTGGAGGGTTGAGGTGTAGGCCATGACCTCATCTTTGCGGCCCCGGCGCCTGGTCCGGCGCATCCATGTCCTCTGCACTATGGGGGCTGGGGCTGGAAGGCCCCGGGCTCCTTGTCTGGTTCCCCAGGCCATTGGATGGTGCAGCAGTAAGAGAGAGAGAGAGGGGAGGGTCAGTGCCATATCTGGACCCTGGGTGACATGGCCCCAGCCCCCCGGGTGGTTGCCCCCTCCACAGACCCACGGGATGGCCATGTACCAGGGGATGCCCACATGGTGCCGGGACTGGGGTCCTGTCTGTGGTGGCCCACCCCGGCAACAGGCTTGTGGGCTGGGGGGGCGGGTCAGCCATGTGGGGATCTGGGCGCAGTCGTGCTGCCTGAGGGGCTCTCAGCATGTTCGGGGGGGCTCTTCATAGGAGAGGGAGCCAGATGCTGCCCGCAGCCATGGGTACACCCTGGGCTCCAACAGGCCATAGGGCATTGGGGCCCGGCGCTGGTGCCCAGGTATGCCCCTCCCCCCCCCGGGTCTTTGCTGTGGTGTGCACTTACCTGAAGTAGCCTCAGACACGTTGGGTGATGCCTGACTGGAGGGGGCCTGGCTGCTGGTGATGGAGGGCAGCGTGATGATGAGAGATCCATCTGAGGACTCCCTGCTGGGTGGGATGTCTCTGGTGGTGGGGCCCTCCTCCCCCCTCTGGTATGGCAGGGGGCTCTGGTGCGGCCTTCTCCACCGTGAGCTGGGGTGACGAGGAGTCGTCCAGTGCCAGGAGGTCCTGCAGCTCCTTGTAGAAGGGGAAGCTGGCTGGGGCATGTCTGGATCTATGGGCACTGTCTTGGGCCCTCATGTACCCCTGTCACAGCTCCTTCACTGTGCATCTCACTTGCTCAGGGCTCCGGGAGGAATGGCGAAGGGCAGCCAAGCCATGGGTGAGGTGGGTGAAGGCTGAGGCATTCGTCTGGTGCCCACGGGTATCCCGGAGGACATCCTCATCACGCCAGAGCCCCAGGAGGTCCTGGAGCTCTGGCTCAGTCCATGAGGGGGGCTCTCCATTTGGAAGCCCGGTCAGGGTCCTGGCTGCCCTTGTCTGGGTTTCTGGGGCTCCCCAGGGTGATGCAAGGTGCTGGCCTGCTTGACATCTCTGCTGCTTCGGGTCTGCCAGTGCTTCTGGGGCTCGCTGGAGTGTGGCTGCACGGGGTTCTGCCTGTCTCACACTCTCAGCTTTCTGCCACAGAGTCTCCAGGTCCTTGCAGCTTTAAAACCTGCAGGACCCAGAGGCCACAGAGACCTGCTGGGGTAGCCTAGAGCATCTCCACTCTCCGGTGGGCCGCTGCCATGGCAGACTGCTTCTTGCAAGTATCTACACATGCTTTCTTCCAGAAGACTCTTCCGGAGAAGGTCCTCTTCCTGGTTCCACAGTGGAGTATGGAATCATTTTATTGAGTCTTTACTAGATCCCACTAAATCAATCCCTGAAGCATTGATTTAGCAGCACCAGTTTTCCCAGTAATGGAGACAAGCCCTAAGGGTCTACCTACACTACTAACTGAACTATGAGTTAAGACCCAGTTACTGCACCATTGCTATTACTCTAGCCAGGTGCAGCAGGAACAGACAAAGCATGGGTTGCTAAATTGGCTGGGGGGGGAGGGGACATAAAATGCAACACATGGCACCATTATCCCCCCTATTTCGGGACATTCAGAGAACTTTCTGTCCTTTTGACTGGACTTTTACTGTCCCATCCTGGTAATAAATAATAATTAATACTTGTCCCCTGAATCATTTGCTTTCTACAATACTGTACAGACAGGACCTTCGCCATATAGGGAACAAGTGTATCATGACTGTATGCCACCTCATGGCTGTGCAAATAAAGTTTCTGATGTAAATATCTTTTTAAGTTAGAACTTTTTTCTGAGCATACTGCATGGTTGATTTAAAAAATACTGATTTGGTGAATATTCCTAGCAGTAAATCTATTTGTTAGAGTGTTTTCAGAAAGTAAATTTTATAAAATGACAAAAACTGTCAGATAACAGTACTGAAAATGTGAATAGTCATGTAAAGTAATGCACAATATCTGTTTAGTGCTACAGAAAATGAAAAGCAAAAAAATTAAGGAGGAAAGGTGAAACACTCGCCCCACTGAATTTATGGTAAAATTCCTGTTCATTCCACTGGGGTCAGAATTTCACCCAATATCTGTAAATACCAGCATTATGTCTAGTATTTTATCATGTATTACATGCATGAAGGCAAAAACCTTGACAAACATTCTGGTTATCATTATTTTGAAAATATACTGATTTCCAATTGGAACCTATTTGCTGCAAAATTTAGGTCATTCTGAAACTTGATGACTAATTTAGAGTATTTAAAATCTAAAATAATGAAAACATATTCTGTTTAATCATCTCAAAATGCAGAACAAATGAGTGTATTCTGTTCCTAACATCTGTCATATTTATGCCAGTGGTATTCCAGGCTTCTAGTGGCTGAGGGATCCTGTAAAATTTTTCTTCCAATAGTTGCTATTTTAAGGCACAACAGGCACTACATGGACTGAACATCTCTGACATATACATATAAATCATTTAAATTAATATGGAGGCATGCTTTTTCTAGGAAAGCTTTGAGCTGGAAAACAAATGGCCCAAAGCTTTATGAGCAATAGTAAAAGCTTATCAGCAATACTCCAAGGATGGGTATCCTGGAAAAGACAAAAAGTTGTACACAATTTATTGCCAGTTATGAAAATACCTAGAGCTAAAATTCACTAAAGAGCTATACCGAGAGACTTCAGCCCAGAAAGGTATTCAAAAATGGTTCAGTCCCCCAATATGCATATTTTTAAGAGTGCTTCTCTTTTTTTTCAAAAAAGCAGTGCTTGGTAAAATGCAGAAATTTCTTTAAGGTGCAAATTGACACCCAGAGATAACTAAAGATTAGTAATACTTCAGCTTCTATATGAAGTCTTGGATATGTAAGGGAGGTCCTTGGGAGAAAGTCTTGTGGCTGTTTTGCTTAGTGATTGAGCCTGCAGAATTCTCCCTCCTTAAATGAGGGGCTTTTAGGGCCCCTTATGCCAATCTAATTTTTCCAGCAGGCGAACAGGGACAAAAGATCTCACCCCAGGGTACTGACCTACACACCCCTTCAGTACCCATTCCTGAACCATTATGCAACACCTTCTCCCAAAAGCCATTATGCTGGTGACTGCATCTCAGTTACTATGGTATAGCAGAGATGCAGACACATCTTTGAAGAAGATATCAATTTATTGGAGCTGAGTAAATATTTAAACACCTTCTAAGAGAGTCCACACAATATGCTTCAAAAGTCAAGCTGTACTGAGCAAAGTATAGTAAATAAACGATACATTCAGCTTCTAGGCCTTTCTAGGCATCTCCTGGAGTGCTTCTGTTTTGCCTCAGAATGCGAATGAAATCCTACAATTTTCAGAAACAGGGTCTTCAGCTCTGTAATGAGATGTGCACCCTCCATCCCCGGGGAATGGATTAAAAGGTTAATCTCCTTCTCTCCAAAAAGGCCACATATGCTTGCCTTTATTACAGAGACCTGAGAAGAAGCAGGGGTGGATTAACTCAGGGAAAATCACTGACTGTCTTTGGTCTAACTCTGCAGTGCTAAGAAAAGGATGTGTAGTTGCACACAGAGAACATCTTCAACACTGGAGAGGTCTCACAGAATGCGCAAAGCATTGCTGGGTCTTATGACCATCACTCACACATAGAGCGATAATGAGGATCCATAAATAGTAAATCAGACAATAGCAGCAGGCTTAGGCTTGATCCACACTATGGTAGAAAGTCGATTTCCAGTACGCAATTCTAGCTCCACCGTTAGCATAGCCAGAATTGACTTTCTTACCAAGCATAAATTGGGGCTCTTCAGGCTTATGCCAATGTCCCTTACTCCTCACAATAGTGAGTACCAGGATTGACAGCTGGGCTCAGAGAAATCGGTTTTGCCGTGTCACCACATGTGGCAAAACCAAACTTCTGAAGATCGACTGCAGCATGTTTGATCATCAGGTAAGTGTAGATTCACCCTCTGACCCAACATCCAGGACCGCAGGCAGGACCTTGCTCTTATTAATGTGCAACTAAATCATTTCTGAAACTGTCCTGTAATCACAGGAAGCGCTGCTTATAGAGACTTTTTTTGTCGTCATAATTAAAGGTGATAAGAACCAATTGATGCATGTGTGTATCAGCTGAGACCATAAAGCAAAAAGGTGAGTTTGGGGAACTGAGAGACTAGTGAAAGACATATTTGTATGACAGTCTGTGAAATACAAAGCAATCAAGCAAGGTACAGGCTGCATCAGGAAGCTAATTAAACTCCAACGAGCCATAGACATTTGTTGAGCCAACGCAATTGAAAACATACACATTTAGGCTTTAAAAATCGAAGACAGAATGAGTACCTGGGCCTTTATGATATATTTTCAAAAAGGACAAACGAAAAGAAAAGGTAACCAAAATCCTCTAGCAACCACAAACATGTTATAACAACAAACACTGCTATCCCCTAGGCATGTTTGACAACGTGAACCACAGACTGCCTTTCAAATGTGATAAAACTGATACCTGGGAGTCTACCCATTTGGAGAACAGTAATGCAGTGAAACAGAGCAAAAGCTGTCTGGTAAAATGGATGCCTGGTCACATTTCTGAAATTCTAAAATATGAAGGTGTGTGTATGGTTATTATATGTAACGCTGCCACTAAAAAAGGGTTCCAAACTTTGTTTAAAAGAAATCATAGCAATGTGGACTGGAAGAGACCTCAAAGATCAACAAATCCAGACCCCAGGGCTGCAGCAGGACTGAGAAAACCTAAATCCTTTGCCGGAGTTTGTTCAACATGTTTTTTAAAAAACTTGCAACGATGGCAATTCCACAACATCCCATCAAAGCTTATTATAGTGCCCAACTGCTATGGTTAGAAAGGTTTTTCTAATATCTAACCTAAATCTTTCTTGCTGCAGATTATACCCATTATTTATTGTCCTACCTTCAGTGGCCATATAGAACAACTGACCCTGTCCTATTTAGAACAGCCCATAACATATTTGAATAAGCTGTCAGTGAGATCAGCTGCTCCAGTCCCCTGACGACCATTATCAACCTCCTTCACCATGTCTTACATGCTGTTACCAGACACTGCCTGAGGAAGCTCCTGGGAGATGTCAATGAACTTTTTGGGGACAGTGGTTGGGTCCCCCCACCCTCGAATCCAAAGCAGCTGCTCATAGATGACCCAGAATATCCATTTGCTTCCTTTGACTTTTTGTACCTCTATCTGAGCTCCTTAATTTTCATGCAACACTGCTGGCAATCCCTGGTGTATTCTTTTTCCATTATGCCCTGCAAGATCTTGGCACAGATGTCTGCATTTCTTTTGCTACTTCATAGCTCTGCTGACACAGCTTCACCCTGCCCTGCCAGCAAAAAGGTCCTGAATTTCCTTCATGCTCCATGATGGAGCTCACCTGCAACCCCAGGAATTCATAGCTAGATGTGCTGCTGAGGTGTGCTGCTTTGTCCACTTGCCATGCTGGCCAAACGGAAAACTAAATTCAAACTTTCCCAGTCCATTCCCTGCACACATGGAGAGCAGCAGAGTTGAAAGCAGTGGCCAGAATGGTCACATTGGGTCACTGTGGAACACCTCCAGGAGGCCAAGAATGTCATATTTCACAATCCTCTGTCTGCACTACCCTAAAGTCGACCATGCAAGGCTGATTACTCATTACTCCCTGTGAAAAGCAGTACAAAAAGTCACCCTTAGGAGCCCTTAAAATCAGCACAATGGACCCTGTAGCATGGTCTGATTGCTTAGAAAATCAACCTAAGTCACCTAAAATTTAATGCGATCTCCTAGGCTATGTCTACATGAGAGCAATCTGTAGACAAAAGTTGTGGTTGGAAGGCATCTTCTAACAGAACTTCTGTTGACTGATCGCAGACAGACTGACAAGTGGATCAAGAGCGCAATCTGCTCTGTTGACAGAGAGCAGCCAGACTGCCCAGCCACTTTCTTAACAGAATTGTCAACCAGAAGCACAGCAGACAGGACTCCCCAGTGTCCCGGACACCTGTCTGTCGACAGAGGGCCCCCCCTCAACATACAAACCAGCTTTCTGTAAACAGATCTGTCAGCAGAGGCATTCCGCCTCATGGGGGAGTGGCAGAATGCTGTTGGCAGAAGTGCCTTGTTCTGTCAGTTTACTGTTGACAGAATGCCTTGGGAATATGTACGCTGCATGGGTTTTGTCAACAAAATGCTAGTTTTGTTGACAAAACTCTCTAATGTAGACATAGCCCTAGTGTAAACCAGGCCTCAGGTTTGCTTCCCATAGGACCTGACCTACTAACTCCCTGAGTCTGATATAGTCTACCTTCTTGAAATCCATTATCTTTATTATCCATTCTCCCTCCTACCTTTCCTTAGCATCATGAGCGCTATCATTTCATGATTGCTTTCACCCAAGCTGCCACCCAGTTTCAAATTCTCAATCAGTTCCTCCCTATTTGTCAAAATCCAATCCAGAACAGTTTCCCTCCAGTAGTTTTCTTTACTTTCTGAAATAAAAATGGGCTCCAATACAGTCCAAGATCTTGCTGGGGAATCCATGCATTTCTGTGTTGTATTCCCAACAGATGTCTGGGTTGTTGAGAGATCTCCTATCACCACCACGTCCAGGGCTTTCGATGATTTTGTTTGCTGTTTAGAAAATAAAGCTTCATCTAACTCTTCTCCCTGATTAAGACACCACTCTTGTTTTTCTTTTTTTAACTTTTTAATTTTAATGCAGAGATTTTCTACAAGTTTTTTCTTTCAATTTCAACCTCAATCCAAATGTATGGATTTTCAATTTATTATGCAATACCTGCTCCATTTCTCCCCTGCCTGTCCTTCCTGAGCAAACTGTACCTTTCTGTATCAGTAGTCCAGTCATGCATATTATCCCACCAAATCTCTGTGATGCCACTTACTTCATAGCTGTGTTTATTTACTACCATTTTGAGATCTTCCTGCTTATTCCCCCTACTTCTCATATCAGAATACAGGCACTGAAGATGCCAATTTGATCCCTCCTCCCCAGTTCTGTCTTGTCTCTCCTTTGTTTCTGCTATAACGGCCCATACTCCCCACAATTTCTAACCCTTCTCCCTGGTCTCCTTTGGTCACCCTCCCCTCAGTAGCTAGTTTAAAGCCCTCCTCACTAGTTTAGCTAGTCTGTATCCAAATATGCGCTTCCCCTTTTTTGATAGGTGGACCCCCTTTTTTGATAGGTGGACTTAGCTGTCCTTCTTGGAATAGCATCCTGTGGTCAAAGAAACTGAAGCCCTCCTGGATACACCATCTTCACATCCAGGCATTCACCTCCTGGATGCATCTGTCTTCGTCTGGGCTCTTACCCTTGACTGGAAAGATTGAAGGGAAAAACCACCTGTTTTCCAAACTCCTTCACCCTTTCTCCCAGAGCTATGTAGTCAGTTCTGATCTTCTGAGAGTCACTCCTTACAGTATCATTAATGCCCTCATGGATAAGTAACATGGGGTAGTAGTCAGAGATCCATATCATCCTCAACAATCTCTCTGTAATGTCTCAGATATGGGCCCCCAGCAGGCAACATACCCCTCAGGATGCCATGTCCCCCTCAGGAGGAAGTTTCCAACTACCGCTACCCACATTTCCTCCTGGAAGAGGTGGCTGTGAATCTCCCAGCCATGAAGGGTACATGGCTTCTGTTCCTCTACCTCAGGGGGTTATTCCTTAGCATTCATTGCCAGAGCAGCATATTGGCTTTCCATCACCATAGTGGATGGAGTGGAAATGGGGTGGAACACTGTCTAGTGCCAGAAGTAACTACCAGTCATTGTCCTCCCTGTGAAAGAGCAATATCCTCCTGCAATTATGTAACAGCTTCCTGAGCCTTGGATATCTCTACATAAATATCCTCAAGGAGTTCCTCTTGGGCACAGATGCACAGATCCTCAGCCTAGCCACCTCCTACTGTAGCTTTCCTATCTGCTTCCTTAGACATTTCATGTTGGATGGTCCTCCCCAGCCTGGTTTTCTGTGAGTGTTAAATGCAGGCCACAGGCTGAGCAAATCCACATCAGAATCTGGGTCAAGGTATCCATCTGTCTGGATACAAGTTCGGGCATAGGCAATGCGGTCCCTCCTAACCATAGTGACTAAATATGACTCTCTCATAAACTCCTGTCAAACTCCCCTATTGGTGGTCCCATAGTTGCTTAGCCTCTGGCTTTCAAGGTCTTCTCTCTGCTTTTTAAAGCCTTTTTGTTCTCATCAATTGTTAGCTCCCCTTTCCAACTAAGTAGAGAACCTTTATCTTCCTTCATGTTAATTTTGCTCTTCATATATTTCTTGCCAGGCATAATTCATTTTGTGCCTTAGCTTATATGATTTTGATCCTACATGCTTGTGCTATTCTCTTCTACTCTTCCTTAACAATTTGTCCATGTTTCTACTTTTTGTAGGATTCCTTTCTTATATTCAGGTCATTAAAGAGCTCCTATTGGCCTCTTACTATTCTTACTAACTTGCCTTCACTTTGGGACGATTTGTTGTTGTGCCCTCTGTACTGTCTCTCTGAGAAACTGACAGCTCTTCTGACCTCCTTTTTTCCTCAGCTTTTCTTCTGATTGTGGAACCCTTCCTTCTAGTTTTCTGACTTTGTTGAAGTCTACTTTTTGAAGTCCATTGTCCTTATTCTATTGCTTTTGTTACATGCACAAAATTCTCTGTCACTCTTACGGTCTTGGAGCTTTTACCTTTACACAGTTCCAAGGGTTCCAGTTGTAACTTTCTGCAGGTTTGTGGGAACTTTTACTAGGGAAAGAGCTTTACACAGTAATATCCCTACCCTTTATTTATCAACAATTACCAAACAAGCAAAATACACATGTTAAACATGTAAGCCATGTCTACACGTGCACACTACTTCGAAGTAGCGGCACTAATTTCGAAATAGCGCCCGTCACGGCTACACATGTTGGGGGCTATTTCGATGTTAACATCGACATTAGGCGGCAAGACGTCGAAGCTGCTAACCCCATGAGGGGATGGGAATAGCGCCCTACTTCGACGTTCAACGTCGAAGTAGGGAATGTGTAGTCGTTGCGTGTCCCGCAACTTCGAAATTGCGGGGTCCTCCATGGCGGCCATCAGCTGAGGGGTTGAGAGACGCTCTCGCCAGCCCCTGAGCTCAATGGTGGCTGCATGGAGTGGCCCCTTAAAGGTCCCCAGCCCCTCCCTTTCCTGTGCAGGAAGCTGAGAGAATGTGCAGGCAGTAGCAATAACACGCAGCCAGCCTGCACGTTCTTCTTCAGCCACCCACACCCCCAACCGACCTGATGGCCGCCCGGCAGCCCCCCCAGTGCCCTCAGGGAACCCCCCCCAAGGGGAGCCAGGGTTCCCAGGGCAGGAGCCAGGCCGGGAAGCGGCAGCAGGGCCCCTCTTGGACGGAGGCCAAGCTTCGGGACCTGCTGGGGCTCTGGAGCGAGCAAGAGGTGCTCCAGGTAATGGGGAGCAAGAGGCGGAACGCGGATGCATTCGCTTGGCTGGCCGAGGGCCTGGCCGCCAGGGGTCACCCTGCCTGCACTCTGGACCATGTCTGGAGTAAAGTGAAGGAGCTGCAGCAGGGTTACACCCGGGCCCGGGATGCGGCTGGCCGATCTGGGGCCACCCCCATCATGCCCCTTTTACAGGGAGCTCAGGGACATCCTGGGCCCCCGGCACACCTCCTCCCCTCCAGCCATGCTTGACACCTCAGCTGAGGAGCCCCAGCAGGCCCCGGAGGTGGAGTCCACCCCCGAGGCAAGCCCCGCACCCCAGGGGCCCCCCCAGGAGCCCACCCCCGGTGCACCGGAGCAGGAGGAGGAGGAGGAGGGGGACTCCTCCTCCACCGACACCGGCCTCCAGATCCTCCTCCAGCCATCCCAGAGCAGCAGCCGGGCGTCTGCCCCCCGGGTGTCCCCCGACCATGGGAGTGGACCGTCAGGTATGTACCCCCCCCGGTGCACACCCCCGGGGTTGAGGGGAGGGGGTAATAGATATGGCCAGGGCCCTCCACATGCCCAGATGACCATGGCCCCAAGGACAGCAGTGGCATGTCCCTCACAGGAGTGCATCAGCCCCTGCCCCCCCCCAGCACGACAGTGCCATGCGCCATCCCCAGGGCTGGGGGGAGCGGAACCTCTAGGGTCCCCCGGGAGTGGGGGGTGGGACACCCAGCAGCAGCAGCAGCAGCATGTGATGGAGTGGGGGGGGAGTGCAAATGCGAGACTCAGGCTAGATATGAGCAACAAGCTGAATAGCTCCCAGTGGCTAACGATGATCCTGGGGCTACAACTGGCAGGTTACACCTCTGCCCTGAACAAAGAGGAGGGAGGAGCCGAGCTGGGTTTGAATCGGGGGCCGCAGGTAGAGGCTAGGGGAAGGGAGAGCTAGAAGGCTGCCTGCCTGAGGAGGGGGAAAGCTACACCCCAGAGGGGCACCCCTCGGGGTCTTCTCCCCAGGACGGATTGGAAGGACTGTCTCTGACTGCTGTACTGTCGCTTCTGTGAGAAACTGGGCTTCTGTTGCCTAAGAAACCTCTCCTGTCATACCTGCTGAGTGAAGTGAGAGTCACTCCCGCCAGGGGATGGGGTGCAGTGCAGGGGGACCCTTGAACACCATCACAGCAGCATCTCCCGGGGACGGAGATGGGGAACCTGCAGCACAAGAGTAGGGGGACAAGGGCCACGGCTCAGGGCCCAAACTAACGCCTGTCTCCACTCTTCTTTCCCCCTCCTGTGTTCCTCAGCTGCACCATCGGAAGGACCGGAGAGCGCCGGCAAGGCTTCAGTGGTCCCGGAATCCCCTCGGGGCCATCGCTCCAGGCCAGCCCTTCGGAAGAGCAACGACTGGCCCCATGGCAGGCAAGACAGCAGACCCAGCAGCAGCATCCACCGGCAATGGACCCCCAGCTGCTGGCCCTCCACCACCGGCAGGTGGAGGTCGCGGAGCAGCGCCTGTGGGTGGAGCAAAGCCGCCTCCACCTGCAGGAGCGGTGCTGGCCTGGCGCCAAGAGGCATGGGGGGCCTACATGCAGACATTCAACCGCATAGCGGATTACCTGGCCCCCCATGCTGCGCCGGCCACCACTGCGCCCGCCCTGCCTGCTCCACCCACTGCGCCACCCGCTGCTCCAGTCGCCGCGCCGTCCGCTGTCGCCCTGCCACCTGCCACCGAGGGCCATTCCGCCGAGGGAGACCTGGGGCCAGCTGACACTCGCCAGCCGTATCTTCCGGTCTGCCTGGCACCCAGCCAGCCCCGGCCAGGGCTGCGGCCGAGGCGGGGATCCCAGCCGCCCACCCCCAGTGCCGGACTATAGGGGCGTGGGGCCCAGGATGTGCCCCCCCCCCACTTTGTATATATTCCCCCCACTTTTTTGGTTTTTTGCCCTGTACATAGTTTGCATTTATTTATTTGTGACCCCCTTTTTCACTGTCTGATCCTTCCCCCCCATGTAAATAGTTCTCCCCTTCCTTGTTATCCCTGTTTTTATATTAATATACATACATGTAATATATAAGTTAGTTAGAAGTTCGATAGTTATTATTAAGAAGAGTTCAAGTAAACATGTTTGATTTCACAAACAAGTGTCTGCTGTCTGCTTTTATTTGTACAAGAAAAGTGGGGGGGGTGTGCTGTTGGGTGCTCCGTGGTGTGGGCGTAGGGGCAGGGAGTGTTGTGGAGGATGCGGGGGGGGGGTGAAGTGGAGGGGCCTGCCAGCATTCACCCCGCAGCCTCATCGAAGTGGGCCCGCAGGGCCTCCCGGACCCGGGTCCCTTCGGGGTCCACCTGGCGACTGGGGGCAACGGGTGGCTGCACGTCGGCCCTGCTGGCCTCCACAGCCCAGCCCTGAAAGAAGGCCTCTCCCTTGCTCTCCACCAGATTGTGTAGGGCGCTGCACGCACCCACAATCTAGGGGATGTTGGTGGGGCCCACATCCAGGCGGGTGAAGAGACACCTCCAGTGCCCTTTGAGGTGGTCAAATGTGCACTCCACCACCTGGCACGCGTGGTTTAGGCGCTGGTTGAAGCGCTCCTGGCTGGCAGAGAGATGGCCCGTGTACGGGTGCATGAGCCAGGGCTGGAGGGGGTATGCCGCATCTGCGATGACGCAGAGGGGCATGGTGGTGTCCCCCACAGGGCTCTCCCACTGGGGGATGTAGGTCCCTGCCTCCAGCTGACGGCACAGGCCCGAGTTCCGGAAAACCCGGGCGTCGTGGGTGCTGCCAGGCCAGCCCACATAAATGTCCTGGAAACGGCCCCGGCTGTCCACCAAGGCCTGGAGGACCACTGAGTGGTAGCCCTTCCGGTTGATGTAACATCCTCCACTGTGCTCCAGGGCGCGGATGGGGATGTGAGTCCCATCCAGAGCCCCGAAGCACTTGGAGAAGCCCAGGGTGGCAAAGCCCGCGATGGTGGCATCTGGGTCCCCAAGCCTCACGAGCCTGTGGAGGAGCAGGGCGTTGATGGCGCGGACGACCTGCAGGGGAAGCACATGGGAGAGCACCAATGAGGGGTGAGCAGGGTGTGTGTGGCCCTCCCCTGCCAGGGCCCCCCTTCCCTCCCCTCCCCTGCCCTCCCCGGCCAGGGCCCCCCTCCCCTGCCAGGGCTGCCTCTCCCCGTGAGTCCTCTTACCTCCATGAGGACAGCCCCGACGGTGGCCTTGCCGACGCCAAACTGCTGTCCCATGGATCGGTAGCTGTCTGGAGTGGCCAGCTTCCAGACAGTGATGCCGACCCGTTTCTCCACAGGGAGGGCACGCCGCATGGCGGTGTCCTGGTGCCTGAGTGCAGGGGTGAGCCACTGGCATAGCTCCAGAAATGTCTGCTGGCTCATGCAAAAGTTCCTGAGCCAGCAGTCATCGTCCCACTCCCCAAGCACCAGCCGCTCCCACCAGTCGGTGCTGATGGGGTAGCTCCACAGCCAGTGGCGTATGAGGCGGTGGGGGGGTCGGGGTGCTGCAGGGTTGGGGGTTGCGTCCTCCTCCCCTGCGAGCAGCTCCTCCTCTGTGGCAAGGAGGTGCTCAGCTTCCTCCTGCATGGCATGGAGCAGGGCGCGCACTGCTCCTGCAGGGGCGGCTGGGTGGACCTCTGGCTGCTGCTGCTGCTGCTGCTGCTGCTGGGGGTCCATCATGACTGCGTCACCCAAGGTGTGCGTGCCTATGGCTCTGCAGACCGCGTGCTGTGCAGGCTGAGTGTGTCTGGGAGGGGCCCTTTAAGGGAGCCGCTAGCTGTTGCCCCGGAAGCACTAGTCCACCCTGTGACCCTGTCTGCAGCTGTGCCTGGCACCCTTATTTCAATGTGTGCTACTTTGGCGTGTAGGGCTGCGTCTACACGTGCACGCTACTTCGAAGTAGCGGCAGTAACTTCGAAATAGCGCCCGTCACGTCTACACGTGTTGGGCGCTATTTCGAAGTTGAAATCGACGTTAGGCGGCGAGACGTCGAAGTCGCTAACCCCATGAGCGGATGGGAATAGCGCCCTACTTCGACGTTCAACATCGAAGTAGGGACGTGTAGACGATCCGCATCCCGCAACATCGAAATAGCGGGGTCCTCCATGGCGGCCATCAGCTGGGGGGTTGAGAGATACTCTCTCTCCAGCCCTTGCGGGGCTCTGTGGTCACCGTGGGCAGAAGCCCTTAGCCCAGGGCTTCTGGCTGCTGCTGCTGCAGCTGGGGGTCCGTGCTGCATATACAGGGTCTGCAACTAGTTGTTGGCTCTGTGTATCTTGCACTGTTTAATGAAAGTGTGTCTGGGAGGGGCCCTTTAAGGGAGCGACTTGCTGTTGAGTCCGCCCCGTGACCCTGTCTGCAGCTGTGCCTGGCTCCCTTATTTCGATGTGTGCTACTTTGGCGTGTAGACGTTCCCTCGCTGTGCCTATTTCGATGTTGGGCTGAGCAACGTCGAAGTTGAACATCGACGTTGCCAGCCCTGGAGGACGTGTAGACGTTATTCATCGAAATAGCCTATTTCGATGTCGCAACATCGAAATAAGCTATTTCGAAGTTGGGTGCACGTGTAGACGTAGCTGTAGTGTGATACTCACTCAACTTGATCAAGACAGGCAAACTTCCCCTGTTGGCCAGGCAAGATCAGTCTCATCTGGATTCTAATTGCTGCACATCATGATCATGCAAAGAATTCTTGGAAGCTCTGGTCTTTGGCTGTCTTGGAGGTGAGTTCTTGTTCCTTATTATTTTTTTCATATCATATCATAGAACTGGAAGAGCACATCTACATGGAGCTGTTCTCCTGGCAGCTCCATGCTAATGAGCAGTTTCACAGTTGCAAATGTCTGCTCAATAGCATACTCATGTGGCTAATTCGCATAGCAGCATGAGAACTAGCCACTGACAAAGACAGCTGCTGCCAATAAGCAAGCTGTGTGGATGTGCCTTTGCTGGCAAAACCCTCTCTTTCATCAGCCCTTTATGCCTAAATTTTTTCAGGCATAAGGGGCTGATAACAGTGAGGGATTTTGCCAGCAGAGGCACATCCCCATGGATTGTTTATTGCCAGCAGCAGCCTCTGGCTACGTCTACACGTGAAGCCAACATCGAAATAGGCTATTTCGATGAATAACGTCTACACGTCCTCCAGGGCTGGCAACATCGATGTTCAACTTCGACGTTGCGCGGCACCACATCAAAATAGGCGCTGCGAGGGTACGTCTACACACCAAAGTAGCACACATCGAAATAAGGGTGCCAGGCACAGCTGCAGACACGGTCACAGGGAGGACTCAACAGCAAGCCGCTCCCTTAAAGGGCCCCTCCCAGACACAGTTGCACTAAACACCACAAGATACACAGAGCCGACAACTGGTTGCAGACCCTGTGCCTGCAGCATGGATCCCCAGCTGCCGCAGCAGCAGCCAGAAGCCCTGGGCTAAGGGCTGCTGCCCACGGTGACCATAGAGCCCCGCAGGGGCTGGAGAGAGAGCATCTCTCAACCCCCCAGCTGATGGCCGCCATGGAGGACCCGGCAATTTCGACGTTGCGGGACGCGGATTGTCTACACGGTCCCTACTTTGACGTTGAACGTCGAAGTAGGGCGCTATTCTGATCCCCTCATGAGGTTAGCGACTTCGACGTCTCGCCGCCTAACGTCGAAGTTAACTTCGAAATAGCACCCGACGCGTGTCGCCGCGACAGGCGCTATTTTGAAGTTAGTGCCGCTACTTCGAAGTAGCGTGCACGTGTAGCCACAGCTTCTGTCAGCAGCAAGATCCTATGTGGCTATGCTAATTAGCCACATGAGTATGCTAATGAGCAGCCATTTGCAATTGTAAGACTGCTCATTAGCATGGAGCTGCCAGGAGAACAGCTCCATGTAGACATGCCCAAAGGGACCTCAGGAGGTCATCACAGCAAGACAGATCACCCTCCCAGCAGGACCAATCACCATCCCTGACAGATTTTTTTTTTATTGGACTCAGAGCCCTAGGTTTACAAGGCCAGTACTCTAACCTTCTTTTCTTTCCTTTCTGCTGGTCTCCTTCTTTTATCTCAGTTTATCTGGTGAAACTTAAGTTCTGTTTAGCTACACCATAACCAATTATTTTTCTAAAATATTCCTAACCAAGGCCATGTCTACACGTGCCCCAAACTTCGAAATGGCCACGCAAATGGCCATTTCGAAGTTTACTAATGAAGCGCGGAAATGCATATTCAGCGCTTCATTAGCATGCGGGCGGCCGCGGCGCTTCAGCTGATGGGAATAAGGGGACTTCGAAGTAGGCAGGGTCCTTTCGAAAAGGAGCCCCCGTCTGGACGCGCTGCGCGGCTGCAAGGACCGTCAATTTCGAAGCGCCGCGGCCGCCCGCATGCTAATGAAGCACTGAATATGCATTTCCGCTCTTCATTAGTAAACTTCAAAATGGCCATTTGCGTGGCCATTTCGAAGTTTGGGGCACATATAGACGTAGCCCAATACTAGCATACTGTAAAAGAATTACCTAATCAATCATATCCCACGTCTTAATTGATTTACATTTAGCAAAATTATACAGTAGGCAGAAACAATTGAAAACCAGAGATCATACAAACAATAAGAAGGTGAGGACAATGTCATGAGATGAGAATTTCAAACCCTCAACTATTGATAAGGAGTTTCGTGACAGACAAAATTCTGTCAAACTGTTTTCTTTAACCATCTTGAGATCTATTTCTTTATCTGGTAATAGTTGGTGCTATTAGGACCCTTAACAGCCTGGTATCACCCTATTTTAATGCAATTTAGATGAAATGTGAGTATGTGACTCCCCTCTTTAAGTTAATGGCTTCTGCTCTTCAGTCTGGCTGACGTTGAAGGCCGTAGGCTTTAGGCATTCCAAAATAGCTACAGACCTTCAAAGATGGCTCCAGAAAAAAAGATCATATCCTTACACCCTCCTTCCTTTCCTCAGAATCATGACATCCATCATTTCATAATCACTTTCATGGAAATTGCATTGCACCTTCACGTTAGCTACCATTCCTCCCCACTGGCCAGAAGCAAATATCAAATAACTGACCCTTTAGTTGCTTTCTCCTTTTTCTGGGATAAAATACTGTCCTCAATACATTCCAAGCACATACCAAAAACTTATATTTTCAGTATATTCAATGGAGTTATACTGGCAAAAAGTTTAAGTAACAGTGTGATAAATCAGCCTCTAAACATCCAGTGTACTAGAAGTCACTAACTTCGAGTTTTGCTCCTTTAACTTACCAAAATGTCTGTGTCCTACCCTGATTACAGAGAACTTATTTACATCAGAAATCCTGCTGGCCACATCTTTAATATCTTTCCTTGGATTGCTATTAATTTTAACTTTGGATAACAATAACTTAGTTTTTCTTTTTCACATGAAATAATGCATATTTTATTTTATCAGGAATTTCAACTACAGCTATGGAAACTTATGTTGGTTATTGCTTTTCACATGTTTTTCATATTATCAAATACAGATTTTGCTAATTTTAAACTTTCTGAAGGCATGAGTAATATGTTTTAGAAGGATCAGGATTTGTTCATTCATCTACTTTTGTCATGTTCTGTAAGCAGTCATAAGAAGACATGCAATCATAATTCTTGCAGAGCCTTCTTTGGAGTGCTTGATCTTCAGCCCCAACATTGTTTTAACATAGTTCTTATGTGCAGTAACTCTACTAGGCTACAGACAAATTCAGCAACTTGTGTCATTTAAGTGGAATTATTGTGAGGCCAGAGGTAACTCAACCATTCAAACAACCCCCAACCTTTCTCTGCAACTAATTTGCATGTAACAATTCAACTGTTGGTGGTATGAGAAACTTGGTCTCATGAGAGAGTCTGGATACATGTCAAGAGTTCTCGTTGGTAGATCATTTGCCACTGTTTTAAAAGATTATGTCTGGGCGTATATCTATGCTTACGGCACACTTGATGCTCCACCATCAATCCTCTGGAATTTGGTTTTGCTGTGTCTGTGAAGTCTGTGAAGACATGGCAAAATCAGTCTCTCTGGGTACGGCCATAGACCCTGGTACTCCACTTTATTGTGTGGAGTACGGGATGTTGGCTCAAGCCCGAAGACCCCCAATTTACACAAGGGAACAAAGTCAATCCTGATGCATCGATTCTAGCTCTGCTAATGGTGTAACTAGAATTGTGTATCTGGGATTGACTTTGTTCCCTAGTGTAGACCAGGTCTCTGTATGCTTTGTTGGCCATCAATATTTAAAAGGCTTCCTAGAGCAGAGGTTCTCAAACTTTGTGATACTATGACCACCTAAAATGCTAAATGAATTTGTGTGATCCCCCATCCTCAGTGCTCCACAAGTAAAGCTAATCATTTTATTGGGATTAGGACTGGATAAGAAATAAATATGCCAATAACTTTTGATAACTAATTTTTTATTGGAAATAGACAAAAATTATCAAATTAGGAATCGACCCCTCATGGCTCCTCATGGCCCCAGCTCTGCCCCCCCTCCCCGCCCTCACCCCCCTGCAGCCCTAACCCAACCGAGGCTTAGCTGCCCCCCACCCCCGCTTTCCTCCCATGGGACCCACAGTTTAAGAAATGAGGCCCTAGGGCATAGGTGCATATTAAGTGGCACTGCCAGAGGAACTGAGGCAGGAAAGAAAGGAGAGGCCTGAAAGCACAAGGGCAAGAGGGACTCAGGGATTGGATTTTTCTCTTCCCCCTTCATCCAAAACAAATATCATTAATAAAGCCTGATAATTAAAAGAATTCACAAGCACATTTTAGATGCTCTGTACCACTCTGATTCCCAGATTCCAGAGCCTAGGAAGGGCCATGGCGGTTATTCTGACTTCTTGTATAACACAGGGCATAGAACTTCTCCCAAAATAATTCCTAAAACAGATCTTTCAGAAAAGCATCCTTGATTTAATAATTGGCAGTGATGGCGACTCCAGTCTGACCTTTGGTAAATTGTTCCAGTGGTTACCTACTTTCACTGTTACAAAAATCCACCAATGGCTTTTAGCTAGGATGGGCAAGATCAATATCCATTTGCCAGAAGCTGGGAATGGGTGAAATGGGACTATGATTGACAGCTACCTGGTCTGTTCATTCCCTGATACACCTGGCATTATCCATTGTCAGAAGACAGGAGCTGGGCTAGACAAACTTTTGGTCTGCCCCAGTATGGCCATTCTTATGTTCTTAAATGCATGCCTCATGCAATTTAATTCCTGTGGTGGCCATTTGTTGATGTAACCTAAGTTAACATAATTTTGTAGATTACACATACCTTAAATGTGCAGATACATGAATAGCTTTAATGTACTTTTCACAAACCATTTAACCTGTTTGTGTGTTTACATGAAAGAGAGACAGAGAACATTTCCACTTCTGTATTAATCGAACAGCTAACATATTATTTTTGCAAAATCTATCATTTTGGATCCTAAATTAATGGTTTTTGTGATTAATGAATTGTACTGAAGATTTTCACATTTCATTATACAGAAACATTTTCAGACCAAAATAATACCCTTGCAAGGTGATAAAAACAATTACTGCCTTGATACAGCCATGATCTCAAAGCCTTTGATTTTCTGTATGATAACATTCTTTGAACCTTTAGTTCATGCTTGACCCATTTTGGACAGAGGGCTGCATCACAAGACCTTTAAAACCGTGATAGCTCTGAAATGGAAAAGAGCATTTTAACCAAAAAGATCTCTAACGCCACCCACATCATCTCTGCTTTATAAAAGAAGGCAAAAATGGGAGCTGTCATGCTTTTCTTTTATCTTCATTTTTCCTTCTCGATTTTCCCCTTTCTCTTCTGTCTTGTTGACAATTAAATTCTGATGACGTACACGTAATTCAATAGCCAAAGCAGCTCCCCCTACAATCTGTATGACAACATTTAATGGGGGCATGCAAACCCCACACTGAGCAAAGGCAGAAAGAGAGAGAGCACCTTTCCAGCCTACAGGCCAGGAGTCTGCAACTTATAGCTCAGAAGCCACATGCAGCTCTTTAAGCACTTCTTCATGGCTCCTGACCCAACTGTTATTATTTGCGACATTTCAGTGAACATCTAAAAGCCCAACCATGAACAACTCATGTCTAAATAGCAAACAATATGTGATCTCGAAATGTTGGATAACTCCCCCATTAATAACAGAGAGGGAGCCGTGCTAGTCTATATACTATCAAAACAAAAAAGCAGTCAAGTAACACTTTAAAGACTAACAAAATAATGTATTAGGTGATGAGCTTTTGTGGGACAGACCCACTTCTTCAGACCATAGCCAGACCAGAACAGATTGTGGGATACTTGTGAACAGTTCTTAAAAGAGGGGTTTTACATTATTTATTAAGGACTGTCTCATATGCACATGCATTGCGGCTCTTGAATTATTGAGTTTTTTACTGAATTAAAAAAAATGGTTCTTCTTGCTCTTTTGGTTGCTAACCCCTGTTACAGGCAAACATCCTGACCACAATCCCACTCAGCTGCTACAGCTGCCAGTCATTGAGGCTATGTCTAGACTATAGTTCTGTCAACAAAACCCATGGGGCATCCAGATTGCGAAGTGCATTCTGTCAACAGTAAGCCTGATTAGAGGTCACAGACAATACCTGCCCTGACCAAGGGTTACTAAAGAAAGCCAGTCAAGAAGCAGTAGATACACCACATCAAGGATGTTGACAAAGTGGTACCAGAAATGGAGTTTGTGCACTAGACCTCCACTTCAGAGGAGGGAAATAAAACAAAAATGTGCCTGATGACTGTGTGGATGAAACAACTCCTGCAGTGGCTAGCAGAAACACAAACCCAACAACAGAGGCAATAACAGCTGTTCGAACAGATGGCAGAGCTAGTACTGACTGCACCCCCCGAATCCAGCCCCTATGGGAAATGCATCACTCTTAATGCAGGGAAACACTCTGGCCTGATGAACCCAAAAATGACAACAGAAACATTCCTGATAGCATTCAAAATGCTAGCCACAGCTTTGCCCTAATCCCAGATGCAGCAGCTGATTGATTTCATCCCTGTTCTTCCTCAGGGAAGACCAAGTTGCGTATCAGAGACTCAACAACATTTCAGCTCAAGACTATGAGTGGGTGACGACAGCCGTATCAGATAAAGTAGGTCTAGATGAAGAAGACTAGTGCCAGCACTTTTGCCAAAAGTATAACTCTGCCCCCCGCAAGGCATAGCCTCAGACAATCACTTAAAGGCTTAAGAACATCTGCTGGTGTTGGTTAAAATCAGAGACCCAAATGGGAATCCAGATATTGGTATTCATTTTTTTTATAACAGTGGTTCTTAACCTGGGGTGCACACACCCTCTGCAGGTGTGTGATGCCCTTTCTGAGGGTGTGAGACATGCCAGATTTTTTTAGAAGGTAAATCATCGAAAACACAGATCAAGCACAGGCACGTGAGTACAACTACTTTGTTTAATCAGACCTATGTATTTATTAATATTATACATTTTTAATAACATAAAACTATTTTATATATATTTAATATGCATTTAAAAGTGTCCAGGACCCCCATCTCCATTTTTGATTTTTGATAAGGGGTGAGAGAACATATTTAATTTTTGATAAGCGGTGCGAGAACATACTGAGAACCAAAGGAGTGCAGGCTGCAGTAAATGTTAAGAACCACTGTTTTAGAACAATCTGTACAGATCTTCCATCTGCCAGCTGGTACTAGCGGGTACTGTCTATTTACAACCCTAGCTGAGGCTACCCACCTCATGGATAGTTGTTTACGCCATTTGTGGACCTGCTGTTGAAGTAATAACAATCCCAGGTGTACTGGGAAGGAGTTGGGCTGAGGACCCAAAAGTCGAGGTCCAGGAAGGTCTGATAGAGTGAAGGGAAACACCCCTGCACCGAGCCACCTCCAGAAACACAACCCAAAAGTATTAAATTGAACCACTAGGCCTAATTAGAGGTCAAGAGCTGAGAAATACCCTTACCCAGGGCTAATGAAAGAAATCCAGTCAGAGAGCAACAGAGATCCTCTGTAAGCCCACATCAAGGACCACTGACACAACATTATGATGAAGATTAATTCCTCTCACAAAACTCCTGGTGATATCTTTAAAAAAAATCTGTTTTTTTCCCAACTGTTGTTCTTTTGATTGTTATCTGGAAGATGCTAAATTTAGCATCAATTCCATGTCAGATTTTGTACTGGTAAGAGTACCATGGTGTCTGTTTTGCAATTTTCAGGAAACCTGTCCAACTAGAAGCAACATGAAGACAAATGCAGACCTTTAATTTTCTGACTGCTTGTGCTACATCTGCATCCTTCTTACTTTCTTCAGTTAAATCAGCTGCTCTTGTAAATAAGCAATTTTTTTGCAGTGAATTGATTCAGTTCCCAGTTTTCCAGTGAAAATATTTCAAGGTGAGATGTTATTACTTTATGCTAGAGTTTCAATTTCTTATTAAAAATAACAGCATCTTTCATTCTGTTTATAAGTCTTTCACTGACCTTTTTTGAAGGAAAAAATAGACTCTTTGGGGGCTGTCAAATGTTTCATATTACTGTTGACTTTGTCTAAGGTTTCCTCTTCTCCATTTAATTTTGTAACTGGACTACGCCTAGATAGACTCAGTAAACAAAAATGGCTTCAAAGGGGGAATATACCTTTACTCGTGTTTGTCAAATACATTTAAATGTCACAAAGTGTCTGAGCAAACAAGTGTCGTGGAACATTTGTCGTCCTGATGTTTAGTATGATGCACTGGTGTTCTGAGGTCCTCTGAACTGTATTGTACAATTAACTGAAGCTTTGCTTTACCTGGAGCTAGTTATGCAAATGAAGCACAAGTCAGGAAGCCTCCTTGGAGCCATCTGAGAAAATATTCTGTCCTTTTCAGTGATTTAATTAATTAGAAACACAATTTGGGTGGATCTTTTTACGTGGGTAGTATCCCTTTAAATAGTCTTGAATGTTGAATAATAACAGAGAGATAGCCATGCTAGTCTACATAGTATCAAAACAAAAAAGCAGTCCAGTAGCACTTAAAGACTAACAAAATAATTTATTAGGTGATGAGCTTTCATGGGACAGACCCACTTCTTCAAATTTGACACATTAACACATGGTTTGAACCAGGATGCGAATTTTCTAGCCCATCATAGGGGCTCTTCTGCATATTTGGCTTTATTTAATTCTTGACTTCCCCACCCTGCCTTCTGCCTCTCTGCTCTCTGACTTGCTCACCCTGATAATATTTTTCTGATTTGTCAACCTTGATTACTATTTTTGGTTCTCTGTGCCTGAAATATTGCGTGTGTTCTGGTATAGCTATGGTCTGAAGAAGTGGGTCTGTCCCACAAAAGCTCATCACCTAATAAATTATTTTTTTAGTCTTTAAAGTGTTACTGGACTGCTTTTTACTTTAAATAGTCTGTGCACCCTCTCTTGGCACTGGCTTTCTTCTGTGTGTCATAAGCAAGTGAAGTCACTGGAACTTGCCCAGTGTAGGTAGGCATCCTTCAGTCTGCATAGACTATGGATCGCGACCTTTATAGTTTCAATTGAGGACTTCATTTACAGCGTCTATTGTGACTATGAAGACTCACACGAGAGTGACAGTCCTTGCTGCATCTCTTGCAGATGTGGTGGGTGTCTGGCAAGTCCTAAGTGTGCTTTCTGTGCGCTCGCTTCTCCTCTGCTAGCTGTCTGATCCTCATCTCGCCCTTCTGAAGGCCCTTGTGTAACCCCTGCCTCCATCTGCTGCGGTCGTCTGCTAGTTCTTCCCAGTTGTCCAGCTCGATGTCTACCTCTCTGAGGTCTCTCTTACAGACATCTTTGTAGCGCAACTGGGGGCATCCAGGAGGTGTTTTGCCAGAGGCTAGCTCACCATACAGGACGTCTTTTGGAATCCTTCCATCATTCATCCTGTGGACATGGCCAAGCCAGCGGAGCCGACACTGCCTGAGGAGAGTGTGCATGGTTGGGATTCCAGCTTGCTTGAGGACGGTGGTGTTGGTCACTCTGTCCTTCCATGATATTCCAAGGATGCGCCTGAGGCTGCGCAAGTGGAAGACGTTCAGCCTCTTTTCCTGGCGGACATACAGGGTCCAAGTCTCGCTGCCATAAAGGAGGTTTGCTGAGGATGCAGGCTCTGTAGACTTGCATTTTGGTGTGAGTGTACAGCTTGTTGTTATTCCACACTCTGTTGCTGAGTCTGGACAGAGTTGTGGCCGCTTTTCCGATCCTCCTATTTAGCTCAGTGTCCAATGACAGGGTGTCAGTGATGGTAGACCTGAGGTAAACGAACTCATGGACGACCTCTAACATATAGTTGTCAATGCCGATTGATGGGGATTCAGCAACATCCTGACCGAGTACATTTGTCTTCTTTAGGCTGATGGTAAGCCCAAAGTCCTTGCACACTTTGGAGAACTGATTCAGCAGTTTTTGAAGCTGGTCTTCTGTGTGAGACACTACAGCAGCATCGTCTGCGAACAGCATGTCTCTGATGAGGACTTCCCGCACCTTAGACTTAGGTTTCAGCCTTGCAGCTGTGTGTACAGGTAGGTAGTCTTTGCATGCTTCATATGGTGAGTAAACATATTTGGTCATCCTTACTGTGCCTTCCATCCCATTGTGCGTTTTGTATAAACAGCAAAAGACGCACCCTTTGTCAGGCCATAAAAGTTAAAAGTGACACAAAAAATGGAAAATGGTCCTGAAAACAGTGTCAAGAAATGTTATTTTAAAAAATGGCTTTTCACCCTTCTGTAGGATGACCAGATGTTTCCTTCTTAAAGGGACAGGCCTGCATTTAAAGCCTCCTCCGGGTGTCCCTACTTTTTCATAAAAATGGGCAAATTGCCCCATATTTTCTGTCTCTCCCTTCCTTCCAGCACTGGTGGATCCTACTGTTGGCTGGATCCTTGCTTAACAGCTGCCCAGCCATTAGTGGAGAGTGGTGGGGGTCTAGGGTCTGACAATGGGGTGGATGTGCACAGCTGGTGGTTGGGCAAAGCTGAGCAGGGTAGCCGTTCCCCCTGCTGGTCCATCAGTGAAGGCCCTGGTGTGTGCCAGCTGTTGGCCAACAGGCTTCTCCCCTTCCTGGCCCCGTTTCCAACCAGCACTGGCTGCTTTTTCCACTCTCTGGTGAGTGTGGGCAGGCAGTTGTGGGTTATTTTTCACCTCTGATGCCTAACTTTTGGCTCTTGGCATACTGCCCTTCTCCCTGTCATCTATGAGCAGTGCCCCTTCACCCCTCAGCCCTGCTTCTCCTCCGCATCCCCCAACCACACCCCACCTCGGCAGGTTTCCTCCCACTGCTGGCGCGATCGAGGAACCAGCCCCATGCCAGATCATTCAGCTCACCAACAGCCTGGCTGGCAGCATCCTTCCTACCCCCACTGCTTCAGGCTGGGCTGGCAGCCATGGAAAGCTCAAGACCGTCTGGCCCAGGAGGAGCCAAGCCCTGCACATACCAAAGCCCCACATACCATTGGCACAGGGAAGATTTTCCGCCCCTTAGCTAAGCACTTCAGTGGTGGGCAGGAAGCTATTTCAAACCACATTTGTGCTCTGTCCCTGCAGGCTCTGTAGCAGTCACCCAGGCAGGGGATTGTCACCCTTTTCATAAACTGCCCCTGTCCTACATCCTGCCCTCAAGCAGTGTGGGGATATTCAGTTCCCTAGGCACCCAAAGCCACCTCTCTGAGGGAAAGGAGATGGCTGGGACATGTCAGCGGCTAGCAGTAGCTTGCAGGTGTTAGCTGCCTTTCTATGGGCAGGAAAGGATAAGCTGCTTCTAGCCACAGGGGATTTACAAGGTAGGGGAAGGAAGGAGGAGATTATACCCGCAAGGACATGGCCCAAGTCCTGTTCCACACCAGCTGGAGACTTCTCCTCTCCCTTCTGTCCTGCACAGTGCTGAAAACCTGCGGCTGGCCATGTTCGGGTGTGAACTGTCATAGGAGTCAGGGTGGCCTGTGAGTCTGTTTGCCCCTCATCTGTTCCCTTGAGAAAATTCAGTGCCAAGTTCCACAAAAGATGGGTCTGTCCCAGAGCCCAGCCAGTAATGGAGGAAGGAGAACACTGGACAGGAGTGGTTGGTTGGCCACCCTCCTGCCTCTGTGAGAAAGGGGTGTGTGTGTGTGTGTGTGTGTGAGCCATCTCTTAGCCACAGGGAATTGTGATAAGAATGATTGGTTTGGAAGGCTTGCCCATCTGACTTAAAGATTAAAGGTTTGCACCTAACCCTTGGTCAACTCTTAGTCCAGGGCGAGAATTGCCCTGGGCTAGAGGTGGTTTTGGGATTCCCAGTCATTACACAGGCAACACTGTTTAGCAGTGCTTATGGTTTGTTTATTTTAGTAGCATGATGGTATTTAAGCAACAAGCAGGTACAACAGATAGCGCCCAAATGATGTAAAGTTACAACCAATATCTGATTACAAACAAAGGAGCTTACTGAACTATTCTAATACAGCTTGCTTAACTAACTGTACTTATGGTTTATACTTATGCTATGAGAGAAAGTACGATATTTACTACCTCCTCAGAGTTGAGACTCACTCTACTACACAGTCAGTGAGGGAGATGTCCTAATAGTAAGTAAAGAGTAGTGATTTTAAAGATGTAGAGAGATTGGTACCAAGGATAGACATAGAGATAAGGGAAAAGTGCTCACGAGCTTATGAGTCCTTTTGGCATTAGGGGTCAAGCACACCCCTCAGTGTTGTACTCATGCTT
Organism: Carettochelys insculpta; assembly: GCF_033958435.1. Classification (NCBI taxonomy): domain Eukaryota; kingdom Metazoa; phylum Chordata; order Testudines; family Carettochelyidae; genus Carettochelys; species Carettochelys insculpta. The sequence goes on along the minus strand of NC_134137.1, from coordinate 302,279,041 downwards.
TGGCCACACAAGATGACGTGTGATAGACCACTCTGTCTCTCTGTGATTAAATAATGATGCTAAATTAAGCTTCCATCTTCTTGGATTTTTTAAAATATCCAAATTCGATCAATGACATTAAATTTGGGGTCTCCCCTGTGACTATACCCCTATAATGTCAGTCCTTAGGGCCAAGTTCCCAGAGAAGGCCAGGAGAACACAACAAAATCATTTTATTTGACCTTTAACTAGACCTGTTAGTCAACAGGGTGGAGGTCTGTCGTTGCTATCACATCTTTCTGACCATAGCCGTGTGTATAGGTTTGAACACAAATAAGGCAGAAAATTGACGTAAACATATAACTATTCATCAATGCATGCTAATTTGATCTTTAACTTTTCCTATGAACAGTGAAATAGAAGACAAAAAGAAAAATCTCTTTGCAAAAAGCCCCTTCTTGAATATTTTACCCCGCAGTTTTCTTGAGTTACTGCTGAAGTAACTTGACCTAAATTAATTAAACTATGATAACTGCATGAGCTATAAGAGATTAATACATAATGGGCATGCATACACTAGAGAGTTTTGTAGACAAAACTTGTGGATCATCTACACATAAAATGCATTTTGTCAACAGAAACTGCCATCAGAAAAGCTGTATAGACGCTCTCGGGGCCCTTTTGTAGACAGAGAGAATCAAAAGATCGATCCACTTCTTTGTGTAGACACAATCAGAACATTTCTTCTGACAGTAACTTCTGTAGACAGACGCTTCTAGTGTAGATGTAGCCAATAAAGCATAATCTTTAATCAAACTAATAGGCACCTATAAGTTAGCATGCTACAACAACTACCCATGCAAATGTTAACGATAAGAAGGTAAATAAAAACACTTCAGCTATTCAATATTTCTTTTTAACAGGGGTTCAGTCAACTTGATGTTAATTTGAACATTTGTACTAGATAGTTCTGATTAACTGCCACTGAATTTGCTTGGATATGAGTATATCAGTAATAAATGAATAGCACGATACAAGATCAGCCTGGGGCATAGACATCACTAATACACCAGACCTTCCAATGTTAAGTCAACAACAGCTTCTTAGTTCTGGGAAGGAGACTAAGTGAGATCAATTAAGTCTTGATTGAAGAAGGTATAACTCAGTGGACATTTTTGGAATACAAGGTCAAGTTCTTTTGCAGGTACACTATATATATATCTTTTGGACCCAGTAGAGGGTGCAAGAAGCATATTAAATTCTCTCCCAATGGTTTTGGCCTCTGTTTTTTATAATTTGGTTTCTGAATTGCCAAAAACAATGGCGAGCAGGCTAGTGGTAACAGTGTATTTTGAAACCATCTAACCAGCTCCTCAAGGACAGCTCTCCAATGTCATTGATATTTTCAGCAGTCTCAACAGAAAAGGAAAGCCTGAAGGATGATTGGAACTTTTAACTACTCCCTTAGCCATACGCTGGGACGGTGGCCTGGAGAACAGGCATGGTTGCTGCCTCTCTTGCACCTTTTCTGTGGCTAATTAGAAGATATTAGAGGGCAGAAACCAAGGGCAAGAAAAATGGTATAATGCTTGGCACTGTGACACCTGGACTTACCTACTGCCTCAGCTACAAATTTTGCATGTGGTCCTTGGTTTCCCCTGTGACACAGTATACAATATTCAAACTGGGGATCCTTCACCCCACTAGAATGTAATGAGGATACAATCCATTACTATTGAGGTGCTCAGATACTATGATGTTCAGGGGCATATGTATATACACAAGCAATAGATTTACTTAGAAAAAATTAAGTACAGTGGGTTTTGGCATTGGTGTTCCCAGAAACAAACAGAAAATGCAGAGGCATGTGAAAATGAAAAGGACCTAAAGAGTAACTGAGCTTATTTTAAAACTCAAATAAAGGTTCTGTTGGGGCTGGATGGAATTTTTAACAGAGTTGGTCTTATTTGATCTGAACCAGTTCTGCTCTTTCTATATAAAAACACATGCACTGCATATTTTACATTAAAATAAAACAAATTATGTCCAGCATTTGTCTACATCTCACTTGCTGGACCCTGTGGCCTTCTGCAAATGTATACAGTAAACAAACTGAATGATTTATACCCCTTATGAATTAAAAAATTAATTCCAGATAGTGTTGAACCCATACAAATATCAATAGTTATAATTTTTGTGCTTTTTGTTTAACTACTTCCCTAGGTTAGCATCTATTTCCCCATTTCTTGTTCTACTGGAGAATTAGCTATAATCAATTTTAGCTTCACCAACCATGAGTATTCTGCAAAGGATTTTGTAAACTGTAGTTCATTGGGTAGATAATCATTGAATGGCATAGTTTTTCTTTTTGTAGGCTTTTTGATCATATTCTATCTTTTTTTAGAAAATATATAATCTACATAGTACTGTCAAATGTAATTCCAATCAACTAGGAAGTGATTCATTTACATGTGTGCAAGAAAGTAGGAAATAATTTCTTTATGGTGTATTTTAGTTGGGTGATTTATTAGCAAGGCCATGCTCTGGAATTTTCTGCAGCCTATTTTCTCTCTTTTTATGTAACTGCATTGTCACACATCATAATAAAATAAAAAACCTGCGTATTACTAACCGACAAGGTGTAATGGAAAGCAACTGCACAAGAAAATGAATAGTTATATTATTCTAAAGGGACTTAATGTTCAGTGGCTACCTTAGATGAACAACTTTACAGTTTAAGAAGGTAATTCATGCGCATAGATGAGAGAAATAAGCCCTTGAACAAAAAGCAGAACAAGCGTTATGAAATAACATACATAAGTCACCAGACGCCAGCATCTCTTATCCTGTGACAGGGAGTGTATTTGGCAAGAGATATTTAGTAAATAGAGCAAATTGCTCACTATCCATGCACAAGAAACAGTGCTGGGAAAGACTGTTCCTGGTACAATGTCTCTAGTGCTTCTTCTAGGGTGCATTGATTCCAGGCAACCCCCTGAAGTAACTGCCACCCTATAGACCCTATGGATACTTTTAATGTCCAAGTAGCCATCCAGAAATTGGGCTAAGTTTAAGCATAAGTGAAAGGTTTGGAGTGGAAAATATTTGCCATTGACAAATGACCTTTTCAGAAGCAAAACTGCTGACCTTTTCAACATTTTCATGTCATTGTTTTTAAACTGAAGCTATTGAAAATGTCTCATTTTCTGTGGGTTTTGAGATACAAACCATTAATTGCTATTTTGACAAAACGTTAAAACAGAAAGGGTGTTTCACAAACACTGTGAAATAGAAACACTTTCAACACTTCATGTATTTTGCCAATTTTCCTACCAGCTCTATGAGTGACATCTCTATGAGTTCTTGTCTCCTGTAAGCAGATCCCGCCTTTTTAAAGAAGCATTACTATCTGAGTTTTCCTACATTACAAAAGGCAGCCTCCTTGATTTAGCCAGTACTGGATAAATGTAATATAACTGTTGCTGGGGAGGGTAGAGAATTACTGGCATTTCAGAATCATATAAGTAAAATAGCATTAACAAACACAGAATGCATTTCCCTAGAGTGTTTTAGTAGAGCTAAATCTTGCACTAATATGTGTACCCAATTTTTCCTCTCCAGAGACTGATTAAAACCTGTCCTGGGTGATGAGCAAAATAACTTTAAGAACATCAATTTTCCATTTCCAACAAATCTCACTCTATTTGCTTGAGAGTCCCCAAAAAATTACTTTGTCTAGCTTCATAGGAAAGATTCAGTAGTTTGTGATAAGGTCTGTCTCCACAGCTCACCCCAATTTAGGAACCTACCATGGCACCACTCACTCTTTCTCACATTCCCCTGCATTTTTAATCCCTTTGTACCTTGGCTTTCTAAGGCTATGTCTACACTTGCTGGGAATGTTGACAGCTACTATGGAACTTTAGGTACACCAGTTGTGTACCTAAATTGGTTTTGCAGCCGTCAACACTGGTCCCTGTCTTCACTGCAGAATGTCAACGGGAGCACTCCCCCCACCAACATTCCTTAACCCTTGCAGCTCCATGTTGTTCATGTATGAAACAGCACCCCAGAAGATCGAACTTAAGAGTTCTATCTTCCACAACTAGCGTAGACCTAGCCTAAGCGTTTCTTTAATTACCCTTGTCTTCAGGTTTTCTGCTTCGGGTTAATCTTTCCTTTCTGTGGGACTCTTAACACTCGCCCATCACTCTCAGCAACCACAGGCAATCCACTGACAAGGAACGAACTCAAAGGAGACATAAAATTAAAGGGTCTTCCATGCATCCTTGGCTACCCTTCCTCACAGTCTGATTTTATCATTGGCTGCATCCTCATTCTACCTTCTAGCCATCTGCCTAGGGTTCATGACAGGAGCCAACTTCTTGCCTACCACTTTTTCATTTCAGGATTGCTCAATCAACCACTTTTTCACTCAAAGCCTCTCTCTCTGCCACCATTCTAGTTATTCCAGCTTTGTAAGAAATCATTACCACATTCACAGCTGAGTCTAATAATTGACCCATATATCTGACCCCCTTAGCCCATCAAAATCAGTGGGGATGGAGGAAGTAAGAGAGCACTAGATGGTCCATCACAGGTGAGTCTGAGCCCAACCTTCCTCAAATGGCCAAGCAGTTTGTAGCACAGTTATACTTATCCTTTATGTGAATTCTCTTGGGCTTGTCTACACTATCTCCCTACTTTGAAGGGAGGATGGTAAGTAGGGTGTTGAGAGTTTATTAATGAAGTGCTGCGCTGCATATGCAGCACTTCATTAAGCAAATTCATCCCCCACCCCCTGCGGCAACTTCGAAGTGTTAAATTTTGAAGTGCTGGCTCATGTGTAGCCGTGGCTCACCTGATGGTACTTCGAAATTTTGAGGAGTAAAGAGACTTCAAAGTACCCCAGGCACTTCAAAGTACCATCAGGCAAGCTGCAACTAGACGCAAGCCAGCACTTGAAGTTTAACACTTCGAAGTTGCTGTGGGGGGGAATTTGCTTAATGAAGTGCTGCACATGCACAGCAGAACTTCATTAATAAACTCCCAACACCCTATTTACCATGCTCCCTTCGAAGCAGGGAGCTAGTGTGGACACAGCCCTCGTGTGTTTTTCTCAATTTACCTTAAATGCTTTCCTAAGTGATCTAAACCACTTATGTATGTGGGACAGGGGCTGTTACAGCAGTACAACTATTAGAGTGTTGCAGAAGCACCACTATAGTTAAGAATTGCATCATGACTTCTGTTTTAAAGTTGACCTTTTAAGTACTGTAAAATGAATATGCTTGGTCAGATTCTTTTGAAATTTCATTTGCCTCAGGGGGGAGCAGGTTAGGATTAGTGACCCAAATTTGGGCTACTGAACTGGGGGTGGTAGAGATGTAAGCCATGGAAATATAGCCATTTTTGAATAAGTTCCTAGGTTTTTCAGGGACAGGGGAGTGTTTATTTTATGATGAGCGAGAGATCAATCTTTTGATGTGCTGTGGATCAAAATGGTCTCAGTCTGGTTTCATATAACGTAGTACTTGGCACCCACTAAATCTTTGGCAGACCCACACTGAGAACAGTATTAAAGAACATGTTTGCTTCTTCGCTTGTGTATATGTGCCGTCTGGAAGACTGATGATGCATATTCTCCAATAAAGAAAGGAAAAACCAGAAGGTTTCTATGAAACCACATTATGCTTGTTTTGGTAGTTCAAGGGAATGTTCTGACATTGCTGTCCTTGGTGAGCACTTCATCATTGATGTTTCTAGTGTGAATCCTTACATCCATGTAAAACAAACTTATAATAACACCTGCTGCTTTCAATAGTCAGCAGCTAATGTCTCTCACCACAATTTTTGTTGTACCAGCTGGGGAGGATCTGATGCTTGAGGACTCTGTGGGGAAATTGGAAGGACCGGGTCAAAGTGAGGGTTCCAGCTACAGGGAGGCTGGGAAATGAGGACGGGAAGTAGGCAAGCCTGGGATGGGTTTTTGAGAGAATCTGTATGGCGGTGGCTACACAAGCCCCTGCCTTTCAAAAGGGGTATGTTAATAAGCCACTTTGGCAGATGCTAACGAGGTGGTTCCATGAATATGCAGTACCTCATCAGCATAATGGTGGCCGCGCCCATTTCAAAAGTGCTGCTTTCGAAATGCATGCTGCTCCAGTAGACAGGGTCCTTTTGAAAGTACCCCTGGACTTCAAAAGCCCCTTCTTCCTATTTGGTTTTGGGAAGAAGGAGCTTTCAAAATATAGGGGGTCTTTCAAAAGGCCCTTGTCTACACAAGCAACATGCATTTCGAAAGCGGCACTTTTGAAATGGGTGTAGCAACCATTATGCTAATGAGGCACTGCATATTCATGGAAGCACCTCGTTAGCATCTGCCAAAGTGGCTTATTAGCATCCCTATTTTGAAATGCAGGGGCTAGTGTAGCCACAGCCTATTTTACTAGTCTGAGGAGTGGGATGAGAGTGCCTGCTTCCTGATCTTTGGGCAGATTAATGTGATGGAAGAAGGCAAGAAAAGGTACTGCCAGGACTGCCAACATATGGACTCTATTTGATTCCCAGATCATGAGTTTTCAGGAGAACAAGGAATATGCCATGACATGGAGATTGCTAAACTAGAGGGAGTGAGATGGCCTGACTGGCATCATGTTGTGCCCACACTGCAGTGACTAACCAATAATTTTCAAGGTTGTGATCCTGTGGTTGTTATCATGATGTACTTGAGCAAAAACGAAGTTGGCTTTACTCCTAGTGTGCACCTCATGCAATGGATGGAAGCAGGTCTGAGCTGCATCAGGGATGTGCGTGCAGGAGCTGTGATAGGTTTCTTTTCAGATTTGCTGAGCCTCTGAAAAATTGCTACAGTAAGAATATGAAGACCATTAAAATGTGATGGAAGAATATTATTCAGGAAATTGGAGGGTTTGTGACTGAGCAAAAACCGTGTACCACATGTCATCAAAACATTGCAAGCTCTGATGCCTCACTATTTCTTGGACCTGAAGTATATCTGCTGAACAGTGTTCAAAGGACCTTTGACTCAAAGATAAAACTGTTGGTATTTTGGAACAGAAACCCAGTCTGTGATTTCTCACTGGACCTACTACAGTTTCTGCCCCCCCCACCCTCCCAATTATTATGAAATATGATCGGGAATACATTCTACTGTACCATAGTTAACCTTCAGTCCATAAACTGTATGTGAGTTTATTTACATAAGGAAGGAATTACCACTGACAGAAATGTTTTTATACTGAAGGATAAGGACTTCTGGGAGCTGGGTCCTGTTCTTAATGGTGGTAGGGCCTGGGGTCAATAATGGGGAGAGGTCCAGTTGGATGTGGGGGCTGGGGAGGCGGGAAGTAGTGAAAGTGTAAGGATAATAACTAGGGAAGTTTGCCAAAGCAAGGGACTAGCTGATGTGGTGTTGGTGGGGGTGGCTGAGTATGCAAATTGGGGGAACATGATAAGTTCCACTGCCTAAATGACTACAAACAGCTTTTCCTGTTCAAAAAACTAAGAAATTCAGTAGCAAAACACTATGTTAAGGTTTCTTGGTGACATATTGGTATGGCATCCCTTTGCAGAGTGCTGAGATGAGCAAAACTCAAACTTCTGAATACCATGAAATACACAGTTAAAGTTTCTCGTACAACATTTGCTCTGCTCTTAGTTATGCCTTATTTTATCAGATTAACATGTATTTTTACTCTTACACTCCCTCAGTAGCAGTCTAGTCTCTCTCGTGCCTGAATTACATCTCAGGCCTGGTCTGTACTAGAAAATTCAGTCATCCTGACTACATGGCTCAAGCATGTGAAAAAGCCACACCCTAAGTGGCATAGTTAAGCTGACCGAACTCCCAGTGTAGACAGCATTAAGCTGCCAGAAGAATACTTCTGTTGATTTATCTGCCATCTCTCATGCAGGTGAATTAATTCTACTGATAGGGGAACCCCTCGGGTTGGTGTACTCAGTGTTTACTCCACAGAACTGTGCCACTGTACTATTTCAAATGTAAACAAGACTTAACACCATTAAAGGATTAAAAAGGGGAAAAATAAAGATAGCCTACACTACCTTCCTTCTGCCAGCACCAGGGGGAACAGAAGCCAATGAGAATCATCTTGATACACTTCAGGTGAAATCTGTATGAGGTGTACCTAGACCAAATAATGGAGAGGCAGTAGTTGGGCCTTAGTTGAAGACTTGTGTGGATTGCTTTGAGATGAGTATTGCAGAGCTATGAATATGGTATGAGGATATTTATGTTTGCACTATCCAGTGTCTGAGACCAAAGGGAAGGGTTGCATATATGCCTTCAGGATCCAGTACACATCAGTATTATGCAGAATAGCAGGGTACAGAGGGTGAGATGGAGCATTAGAAACACAAGGTACTGTCAGGTGCAAGGTGGGATCTGAGAGCAGTTGGAGCATTTATTATCTGCATGCACTCCAGGTAAAGCATGCGCTTGATGTTAGATGTAGAGACAGTTCAACAATTTGTAACAGACCCTGCTGCCTGCTCCCACCTTTGGCCTATGATAGTGGAGCTGTTAATTACCCACTTCATTTTCAGTGGCGTCTTGCAATATGTATTAATACCTTATGTTTAACATTCTCTCCTACCTTTTATTTGGCTGTGACACCCCTGGTGCCTTTTCCAGAGCTGAAGAAGAGCTCTGTTAAACTCCAAAGCTTGCCTCTTCCACCAGCAGAAGTTGGTCCAGTAAATGATATTACCTCACTCATATTGTCTCTCAGAGTAGTGGAGTCAGTAGGCAATGCTGCTTCATAGAAGTGTGTTGGAGAGATTTGTGTTTTACTTAGAAATGAGTGGCAGAGCTGTGATTGTCACATGGTCATTGATGTTTTATGCCCCCATAAGAGTGCAGAAAAGGGAGAGGGTGTAATGTGTACCAGCAGAGTGTGGTATTCATCATTTCCATGCAGCATTGTGCAGATTACGATCAGTAGCTGGGCACAGGGGTTTTATTACAAAGAAAATTATCAGTAATGAGGTGGAATATAAAAGCATTCTAATGCTTTTATCATAATTAAAGTGTAGGCTGAGGGGGTTTCCTGTGAGTAAACATAAGGGATCTACAAAAGAAGGTGAAGTGGTTCTCAAATTATACAGGTATGGTATTCTTTCTGGAGAGTTGGCTAAGTGTGTGTGTGAATGCAAGGTCTGGAACCTTCTGAATTGTAGCATGCCAAGAGCTGATATATGTGCATACTGAGGTATGGTTCCAAGCAGATTAAGGAAAGATAATGTAGGCAATTTTTGCTTTTGTCCTTTAATAGTGTCAGTTAGAATCCTGAGGGTGGGATTGAATGCACTGTAAGGGAGAAAAAGATCTTGTATGTTTTCACAACTGTGGGTTAGTAAGAGTAAAGACGTGTTAACAGAGCATATTGGGGCAGTGCTGAAAGAAGGCAACCTTGACGGTATAAGTTTTTGAGTTTGCTCAACTCACTGCTGTGCAAGGGAACAACAGACCTCCCGGCAATCTTAGCTCTCTGTTGGTGTCTTTTTTCACCTCCATTGAATAAGTTTATACCAAAACCTTCTGTACAGATAAAGCCTCAAAAAATAGGGATGACAAAAAACTCTCAAATTTCTTGAGGTGCCTGTAAAAGTTTGTGCAGCATCTGCTAAAGTTTAACTCTACATAATAGAAATTCTGAAGTAAAAGGATCAAAATACATCAAATTCGCCTTAATTTAGAAAGGAGGTGTATGAAAGATGGTGATTTGCGGATGCTCCGTCAGAAGGGACGGTGTTGTGCATGTGGGAATTTGGCAATATAAGCTGGAGGCCAGAGCTGGGAACATCACATGGCTGCGTGAAGGAGCTCACTACAGCGGCTCTCCCGTCTGTTCTATTACGGTTTTATCCCTTTCTCAGTGGCTGGGGTTTATTTAATAGACCTCAAGATTATCAGGTGGTGTCAGAAGAGCTGAATGAGAAGGAAACTTTGAAGTTAACTCCTGTGTTTATAGCTGAAAGCAGAGATGAAGGGAGGCACCAGAGAAGCACCTGGATCACCAGGCACAGGGACTTTTGTGTGCATTTGCACAATAGTAGCTTGACTAGTTTAAGAAGAGTAGGGAACCCAAAGTGGATGTGACACAATCTCCATCCAGCTTGAAATTATCAAGCAATTTTTTAGAAAACTGGAAAAAATTAAGAGAGCTGATTTCTCTATAACACCCTTAGGCAGAGGAGAGCAGTGTTGGGATTTTGAGGGAGTGGTGGCACTTGCCATGTACCCCTGCTGTACCCCCCTTCTGCCCTTGCCTTGCCCATTCTCCACTCATGCTTCTCACCTTCCCCCTGCCACTCCAGCCATGCCCTGCACCTGCTCTGCTCCTGCCTGCCTCTTCCTGTGGAAGCACTGCACCACTTCTGGTTAGTGCAGGGAAGCCCTCCTGCCTTTGGAGCAGTGTAGTCTGAGAGCAGTGCAAGCTAGAAAGCTCAGACTACTCTTGCGCCACACAACTCCAAGGGAGAGGCAGGACTGACCCGCACACACCATAAGCAGCTTGTGCTGACAGTGAACGGGCGGGGGGGCAATGCTCGATGTGTGTGTTTATGTGACCTCTGTGCACCCCTTTGTGTTATCCCAGCCCCTGGGGCAGTGGGCAAAAAAGGAAAAGTGAAATCAATCATTTTGCATGTTGTCGGGAAGGAAGCATTGGCTACCTATAATAACTTGGAGTTTGAAAAAGGTGAAAGCAAGAAGTTAAGTAAAGTACTAACTACATTTGAAGCACATATCATGCGAAAAAGAAACAAAGTCTTTGAGGGAGACAATTTTTAACATGCATGCAAAAAGTTGATAACGCCATAGAGCAATGTGTCATGGAATTAAGGAAACTCAGTAAAACCTGTGACTTTGGTGAGCTAACACTCTCTAGTAAAAGATAAAATTATGTGTGTCATTAAAAGACAATGTGTTGAGAAAGAGACTGCTCCAGGAAGAAGACCTAGCCTTTAAAGAAAGCTCTCCAAATATACAGGGCAGCAGAAACTGTGAAAGCACAAACCGAAGAGATGAATTCACCACAAGGAGCTATCCACGTGCTAAGCTCAAAAGAACGTAGCCAGAATATGTCTAATCAGAGTGGAACTACCCTTTAGAAAACTCCTGCTGGTGGGAGACTGGGTACAAACAGTCAGATGGAAGATGTGGATTACAACATGGCCACAAACAGCATGTTGCCTTTGGGAAACTCTGTCATAAATGTCTGGAAATAATTATTTTTCAAAATGCTACAAATTCCAGATGCAGAAAAGTCGAGTATATTCAGTTAAATCCCTTCTGGCTGAGGAGTTCTTCCTAGACCTACTGGCATCTAGCAAGATGGATGAGAGGGTGTGGATACTGCCCATGACAGTGAATGGAGTAATTATTTCATTGAAACAGGACATAGGAGCTCAGGTTAATATTCCACATGAACAAGATGTGTGTGTGTGTGTGTGTGTGGGCGTGCGAGAGAGAGAGAGAGAGAGAGAGAGAGGATAAAATCCAAATAGGGAGCTAGAAACATAAAAGTAACTGGTTATTCTGGGGCAAACATACCAGTGAAGGGACATGCATTATTAATATTAACCATAAAAACAATATGCCTAGACTCCTGTTTGTTGTAGTGTCAAGGGACTTGACAGCAGTTACAGGCCTGGCTGCATGTGAGAAACTCAATCTAGAAAAAAATGATTGCTCTCACAACACACTCATACTGAACCTGGCTAGGAGGCATTCTTTTGGGAATATCAAGACCTGTTTCTAGAATTAGATATAATATAATTGGAGATGCACATCTCCTAGAACAGGAAGGGACCTTGGGAGGTCATCTAGTCCAGTCCCTTGCCCCCTTGGCAGGACCAAGCACCATCCTTGCCATCCATTTGCCCCATCCCTGAATGCCTCCCCAAGGACTGAGCTCACAACCCTGGGTTTAGCAGGTCAATGCTCAAACAACCCTCCCCCCATGATGGATTGCTTACTGGATAAACATACAATGAGGATAAACAGGCAGTTTCCTTAGTTATCCATTCATATAGAAAGGTGCCATTTGCCCTCTCTGTGATAAATTCAAGACTGAGCTTGTAAGGAAGGAAGCAATCCAGGTAATACAAAAATTAAGGCATCGGCAGAGTGGGTGGAGTAATAGAATATATGTGTATGCTTAGATCCTGTAAGCCCCAATATGGCTAGAAAAAGACCAATTCTAACTAGAAGCTGGGACAGGTTGACAGGGAATGGATCGCTTGATGATTATCTGTTCTGGTCATTACCTCTGGGGCACCTGGTGCTGGCCATTATCATAAGACAAGTTACTGAGCTAGATGGATCTTTGGTCTGACCCACTATGGCTGTTTTTAGGGACTACCTTGAAGAGATTATAGCTTAGTTCACAAATGATCAAAATTTCAGCAACTTGAATGAATCTTCAGGTTTTTGGAAGCAAAAATGAAATGAAAAAAGCTCAAATGTATGCACTTTTAATGCCTCATTTGGAAGATACAGATTCTTGTTCTTACCCTCAGGCCATCCCCAGGCATACATGAAATAAGTGACTGTGTAGGTCACCCAAAAATTTGAGGCAGTAAAATTTGTATGCCTGAGGATATGTCTCTGCTAGTTCTTCTTTGGCTCCTCCTATGGCTGCTCTCCCCTGTCCACTGCTTCTCCCTCTTCACACCCACCTCTGTGCTCCTCTCAGTCCATAGCAACCACCAAGTGGTGAGTTCCTGCTACCACACTGGCGGAAGAGAGGAGCCTCCAGCCTCTGCAGTTCTGTTTCAGCCCAAAGGAAGCCCCTGAACACTGCTAGAAGCTCAGGTAGGGAGGCAAGAAGGGGTAGTAGGGAAGCACCAAACCCCAGGTCCTGGCAGAAGCTGCACAAGGTGGGAAGGAATCTGCATCAGGTCTGGAAAACTTGATCTATGAGAGGAGATTAAAAGAACTGGGTTTGCTTAGTTTGGAAAAGAGATGCCTGAGAGGGACCGTGATAAAAGCTTTCAAGTACCTAAAAAGGTGTTACAAGGAGGAGGAGGAAAAATTATTCTCCTTATGCTCTGAAAATAGGACAAGAAGCAATGGGTTCAAATTGCAGCAAGAGAGGTTTAGGTTGGACGTTATGAAAAATTTCCTAACTGTCAAGGTGCTTAAGCACTGCAATAAATTGCTTAGGGTGGTTGTAGAATCTCCATCGCTGGAGAGATTTAAAAACAGGCTAGATAAATATCTAACAGTGATGATTTAGATGGCGTTTGGTCCTGATGTGAGTTCAGGGGACTGGGCTTGATGATCTCTTGAGGTCCCTTCCAGTTCTGGTATTCTGTGATCAAAAGCCACACTTGGGAGATGCTTCAGGCCAAAGCCACATGGTGGAAGGGGAACCTCAGGCCCCCATCAGAAGCTTCACTGGGGGAGCTATGTTGTAGAAGAGCTCTGTAGTTTGTAAGGATGGTTCCTTCTTACCCTTCAACATAGCTTCAGCACCAGAAGTGTACCACAAAGCCATCTATGAACATATTATCAATGCAATGAGAGCTGCAAATCGCATACCAAATATGGAGAAATATGTTTTAGCTTTCGGGGTTACAGAACTGACTTTTGGTGGGAATGTTCTTTCCAGCAAAAGTGTAAAATCTGGTAAGAGGATGATTTCAGACATTGAAATGATGCCACATCCCCAGTCAAAGTAGGATGTGCATTGGTTCCTGGGAATGCTTAATCATCTTATATTAGGGATGAATTTTCCATCTACCAAAGCAGCAGCTTTAAGAAAATGTTTAGGCTGTTTCTACACATGCCACTTTCTCCAAAAGTGGCATGCTAATAAATAGCCCGAAATATGCTAATGAGGCATGGATGTAAATTCCCCACACCTCATTAGCATAAGGTCACTTGATTTGGAGTGCGAAAGAAGCTCTTCCAGACTCCAAAACAGCATGTAGAAGTGCAGCCCCTGTGGGGGGATCTTCTGGAAGGAAGTCCTCCTTCCGGAGGCCCCTTCTTCCAACAAACCGTGGGGCCCATGGTAGCTGTCAGCCCCAATGACATTTGTCTAGATGGCCTAGTAAGTCTTTTGCTGTAGTTCATCAAGAAAATAAAAATGCATGTAGTCCTTCTTTCAAACATCTCCAGTATTAAAATAATAATGGCAGCAGAGATAGCCAGTGATTTCTATTCTCCTTATTTAAAATGAAGCCCATAAACTTCAGCAAAAGCTAAATCCATAAATAGAAGCCTCTGAGATTATTTCATTCTATTACAGTCTGATTCCCATGGATGACTAAATTGCCTTACTTGCCTGCAGGAGCAGCTGAAGGGGCCATTCCAACCAAGTAAAAATGAATATTGATGAATTTTCAAATGCTAAAATGATTTACATAGAAGTTCAATATTCTGTGTAATTTACAGGTGAAGGACTCAGCTTTAATTAAGACCGGTGAAATAGTAAGACTTCAATACACGTCAGAGGAGCATTATCTGGAAGGGTACAGTAGTTCTCTGGAAGTCATGAACAGATAATACCCTATTAGAATTAACTGGTGCCAGCCGTTCTTCCTTTACATTAGCTTAACAATGTTATCGTTACTAATGAAATATTTGACAGAGCCATCTATTGATGGGACAATCTCATATATATACTTTTAGTGAATGTATACATAGTTATAATTGACCATTCTCACATATATTTTATGCCCATATACATACACAGTTCTTATACTACATGTATTCAGTTGCAATAGATGCACTGTATACTTTCTCACATTATGTAAGCAAGGGGGGACTGAGAGTAATAAAGGGAATATACACTGAGAGACAAGAACCACTGCAGAAGTGCAAAGGCAATTGTTTAAGTATTTATTTAGGTTTATCATATTTTTAAGAGAGATTATGGTAAAATAAAATGTATCATTTGGGGTAATTTATGAATGTCCTCTTTTTTTGCTCAAGCAGTCTTGGTTTTGTCACAAAGAATTATGTTATGTCACCTTTTGTTATATTGTATTACATTGGTGAATTCCCCTTTGGTAAAAGTGTATCCACACTACAAAAGTATTTAAACCGATCAGATTTGCTTTACTGGAACCCAGTGAAATGCATACTTAAGGGATGAAATAATAATTAGGAATTGTGGTGGATCTAATTCATATCTTAGAATACATATCACGTACACCATGGTGCATAGTGTATGTCTAGCGTTGAGAAAAAGGCAGCCAGGGAACCTAACAACAGTTGTCAAATATGTTAAAGCCAGTTATAGAGGATAGCGAATAATTGGTCCCCATGTTCATGAAAGTCAGGACAAGAAGTAATGGACTTAATCTGCAGCAAGAGAGATTTGGGTGAGGTTATGAAAAACTATGAGTGTTCCAGAATAAGCTTCCAAGGTTATGTCTGCACTGCAGCATTATTTCAGGATATGCTTTTCTGGAATAAATTATTTCACAATAACACATCTACCCAAAATGTATATCGAAAAAGGACTCAGCTATTTTGAAATAATGCTGCTGTGTAGACATAGCCCCAGGCCCCCTATTTTGAATTAACCCCTATTCCGTGTCTGTACAGCCCCATTTCGAAATATCTATTTCAGAGTAGCTTTACCAAATCTGAAATAAGCTGTCTGCTATTTGAAAATAGTGGTCGTGTTATGTAGCTGCTAACAAAGTTATTTTGGAATAGCAGCCGTTATTGTGGTATAATTTTGCCGAGTAGACATACCCCCAGGGAGGTTGTGGAGGTTTTAAAGGACAGGTTGGACAAATGCTTTTTGGGGATGGATTAGATATACACTAAACTCTGTTTTATCTGGTATTCAAACAACCAGAATTCTCAATTAACCAGCATTTGTCCCACCCCAGCCATCTCCTTTTTCCTCTGGCGGTCTCTGAGTGTGTGTGTGGCTGGCAGTTCTTCCGCTCTCCCGCCAAGGGCCTGCCACTCAGAACAGCTCCCAGAATGGCTGCGTGGCAGCAGCCCTCAGAGCGGCATGGTAGGCACCCCCAGATCAGCTCCCCACGCAGTGCTCGCTGGTTCCCCAAACAGCCATGCACCAGCCGATCCTCGCAGTGGATCCCTGCCCAGTGCACACTGCCTCAGGGTTCCCTGAAAGGCCACATGGCAGCTACCCCCAGAGCAACTCCCTTCCCAGTGCCCACCACCAATAATGGCTCCCTGCACAGAGCAGTGCCTGAGCCCTGTTAGCAGCTCCCCGCTCTCCCCATCAACAAGGTAATGGGGCAGCTGTTGAGCAGGAGCCGGCACTTGGAGGTGGGGGTTAACTTTGTTATCTGGCATATATAAATATCTGGCAGCCTCCTGGTCCCTGAAGATGAAAGAGTTTACTGCACTTGGCCCTGCCAAGGCACAATAGACCGGACTTGAGTCCAGCTGAGATTTCTATGATGGAAGAGCACATTTACTACTGAAATGCCCAGAAGATATTAGTCAATAGTACATACAGTAACGCTATCCTAATGCAAGGTTTACTCACAAATCCAGAAGTCACATTCACTCCTACTGCTGGTGCAAGGTGAAACCAAAGTGTTCTTCCCTTCACCAATGTAAAAACAAAAAAGCAGTCCAGTAGCCCTTTAAAAACTAATGTATTCACCTTAGGCAGGATGATGGGCTATCTACCTTCTGTTTTTATTCAGTGCTTATCAGTGTGGCAAAGAGTGGGGTTTGTATTGGTGCGGGGCCCAGAGTGTATGTACGGCCAAGTGGGGAAGCACTTTCGTTAATGCTATGTGAGAGGCAAGGGATACTTATCTTTTGTAATCCTGACTCACCCTATATGTGTGAAGCCAGAAAACAGGGATGCCTCGAATTTTCTTACAATGCCCTGTCTGCCTTAGCTATGCCTCTCCTCTCCATGTTTGTCTCTCTAATGAGCTGGGTCCAGATATTCCAAGGGGAGAAGGGAAGGTTGATACCCAAAAAATAAGTTGTTAAATCAGATGATTGCGTAAGTGGTGTTAATGCTAAAATATAATAATTAAAGACTTATGAAAGTGTTAATGTTCTGATATTGATAGTTATTGTGAGACACATATACCGTACTTCTGAATTTATGCATTTGTTGCTACAAAAAATTGTGCCCTTGAGCTATACTGAAACCAGCTGAACCTCACAGCAAGGTGGTGAGCACTTAAGTGGGCAGGGGCCTCTCCCAAGTTAACTGTTTATATGAAACCAACTCCATTGCACAGCTCAGAAAAAGACAATGATGGATCAATACAGTTAATGGGAAGATATGAGACAACTCCAAATGGATAAAAAATCCCTGCTCTCAAACTGAGGGTGGATTTCCCCACTCTAAGATTATTCAGTAACAATGGACTGAGAGGAAAAAAATGAAAGAAAAAAGTGGGTGGTGAGCAGAGGGATACATCCAGAACTTGAAGGACAGTCTCATGGTGGGATGCTCTCCGTGAATGCTGGATTCCTGGAAAGTATGCTGAAAAATTACAGTAAGGCAGGATTAGAAAAGGGACTTTATCTAAGATGAAAGTGTCATGGAATCTCTACATTGATTTCTGTGCCACTTCTACATGTTAGCTTTCTCTTATTATTTCATCTTTGAATCCGTGATTTTTCAATTAAATAAACTTTATATGTATCCCAAGTAACCTCTGGTGTGTGGCACAAAGTAAGTTAAGGTCTTGAGGAGAGGTTTCATGCCTTTGGGGTGACAAACTAAAGAGAAATAGTCCAAGTGTATGGCAGTTAAGTAGGGGAAGACTTATTTGAGGAGACCTGAAACAGAAAATGTTCTTGGTGTCACCCTGCAAGGAGTAACTAGACAGGTGAGAGGCAGTGTGAGACCATTATTCTGGTCATCTGACTACTAGTGTTTGGGATCTGAAACAAAGCTGCACACACAAAGGCCCCCAAATTTACAGAGCAGGTGGTAACAGAACCTCTTACCAGTCTTGCTGATCTCCAAATTTTTATATCTTTTATTCCCTGCAACACACACTAAACCTTTTGTCCTACTGAGATGCATCCACAAAGGGCCAAATGTTGGGGAAAACCCCTCTGAGAAATCTCTCCTTCTTCATGGACTAAATTGTACAGAGACGTTGACAGAACACTCCCAACCGGCTGATCTCTTGCAACAGATCTGCAGTCTGGGCGTGCGCTCTGTTGACAAAACTTCTGTCTACAGAAACTTTGTCAATGGAGCCCTGCAGTCTAGACATAGGCTTTGTCTGCACGAGACGGTTTTGACAACAAAACCGTGGGAGCATCCTGATTCCCAAGATGTTCTGTTGACAGTAAATTGACAGAATGCAGGACTTTTGTTGACAATCTTATCCCGCTCCCCATAAGGCATAATGTCACCAGAGATCCGTCACCAGAAAGCCAGTCTGGACATTCTGGGGAGGGCAGGGGTGTCCTCTGTTGACAGACAGTGCTTCCAGGACTCCAGTCAGCCCTGTCAGCTGTGCTTCTGGTTGGCTGTTTTCGCAATAGAGCAGATGGGCAGTCCAGCTGCTCTCTGTCAGCAAAGTGGATCCCTCTTGCAATCCATGTGGCAGTTTGGTCATGATCTGTCAACAAAAGTTTTGTCAGAAGATATCTCCTGAGAAAAACGTCTGTTGACAAATCGCTGTATTCTAGACATAGTCATATGAAGCTTGTGGTCTACTATGACCCCCCAGATCCCTTTCTGCAGTACTCCATTCTAGGGAGTCCCTTCCCATTTTGTATGTGTGAAACTGATTGTTTCTTCCTAAATGGAGTACTTGCATCTGTCCTTATTGAACTATTTTCCTCAGACCATTTCTCCAATTTGCCCAGATCATTTTGAATGCTGGCCCTATCCTCAGAAGGACTCTCAACCTCTCCCAGCTTAGTATCATCTGCAAACTTGATAAGCATATGCTCTATGCCAATAACTAAATCGACTGTGAAGAAATTGAACAGAACTGGCCCCAAAACTGACCCATGTGTAACTCCACTTGTTATTCCCTTCAAGCCTGACTATGAACCATTAATAATTACCCTCTGTGCACAGTTATCCAACCAGTTATGCACCCACAAGTGTACTATATAGTATATACACACGAATACTATACATTTATATTTCAAACCTGGAATTTATATACAGTAACAGCCTTCGTTTATAAAGCTTAAGAGTGACAAATTAAATACAGGAGTCAGAGTATAGAAATTTCAAATTAGCTGAGGGAGAGGAGCTCTGGGACCAGGGCTGCTTTAGCCCAGCTGGTACAGCTCTGCCCACAATGCACCCAGGACCACCAAGAACAGGGAATCTCCTGGCCTGCCTGCAGCACCCCACCCCATGGAATACCCCCCTATGGACAGGGGCTGTTGCAGCCAGGTGGAGGCACACCAAGGTTGGGCTGCTGCAGATGGAGGTTGCTCTGCCTGCACTGGAGTGCCCTCCACCTGCAGTGGTGCTGTGTACAGGGATGCTCCAGCCAGACCAGAGCACCCTTAGTCCCTAGTGCACAGTGAGCAGAGGCACCTCAGCCGCCCCCACGCCCCACCCACACACACACATTCAATCAGTTAACTGGTTAAATTTAGCATTTAGCCAGTTAACCAACTGAATGGGATTTGCCATCCCTAGTCTGGGTTGGAGGTAGGGTGCTGGAGAGAGAGTTCAGGAGCAGACTTTGAGTGGGAGAGCTGGGTGGCAGGGGAGTGCAGGAACAGATGGGGGCTAGGAGAGCTGGGTGGGAGGCAGGCAGAGAAGATGGATGGGGATGCAGGGGCTGGCCATGATAACAGGGGGGAGGCACTTGCCTGGTTCCATGAGCCCTGCCACTCCCAGGTACCGCCCTCTGCTCCTCCAATAGGAGCAGGGGGGAAACCCTCCCATGAGCAATTTCCAGCACTGCATTCCCCCAGCCTGCAGGGAGAGTGAGTGGCAAAGTACAGCACTGCACTTCTTCTCCTTCACAAACCAGATCGGGCCCACAAGGCTTAGGGCCCCCAACCCCTGTGTAGATACTGGTCTCGAATGAAAAGATGCTGAAGAAGCCTTTTAAAAGCGATAGTGTTGGCAGGGCCATTGTGCTTGCTGATTGGTTGTTTTCTAAGAACAAAATTGGCACTGTATGATGATTGGATGCTTTGTGCATGTGGCAGTGCTTGTGCCAATCAGAATGCTGGCTTGGGCAAGCGTCAAGGTTTTTTTTCTTCTCTGCTTTCTAGTTTGTCTATTACAGCAAATCTCTGTGGCCCACTCTGAAAATGAGAGTAAATGACAGAAAGTAGTGATCTTCTGTGTTATAAACATGCATTATACTAGATCAATATGCAAAGTCCATACAGGTCGAGAAGGGCTGACCTACAAGAAAGAAAAATTTCTAGTAATTTTGTTTGTAGCAGACTAAATATGGAAGAGAGATCATCTCCCTGCCCTTTCACATCTTCTGAGGAAAGGTTTATCTATATACATGTTGTACTGATTTAACAGTACCACTATAAATTAAGTGAGACCACCACTTCATCCAGGCTTTACAGCAGTGTAGCTTATTCCTTCATGGGGACTTTTACACTGGTGTAATTACATCCACATAAAGACTGTTTCAGACTTCAGTATAACTAGACTGGTAAAAGTATCACACACTTATCCAAAATATGCAACCTTCAAGTGCCTATCAGGTCTTGGTTTTGAAGACTTGGTTTAATGACCTGATCTTGGAAGGGAAAAGAAATTAACACACTTGGCGGAGATTTCCAAGAGCAGAAACTTAAACTTAGGCTCTACCTACACACCAACCTGCACCAGTGTAATTCAAATGAATTTAAAGTGTCATTGAGTTAACTCGTGTATGAACACTCCTAAACTAGGATTACATATATTCAATTTAAACTAATTCCTTATTCATTTAAATTAAATTGAGATAAGCCAGGTTTACACTAATTTAAGAACTTTCACACGGGGAAATGTATTGGCCTAAGTGAATCGATTGCTTTAAAACCACATCTTTGTGTAAGCCAGTGCAGTGACTTTGTGTGGGGGTCAGACCTCATGTTTACAAATCTATATTTATGGACCTGCCAGTATTTCTAGATGCTGAACATTTAATAGGTCCCCTTTAGGTTAAGAGGAGTAAGAGTAGTAGAATATTACCATTGTCTCACTGAACGTGCTTTGAGAAATTTAGGTAACATATATGGTGGAATGAATGCTTCCCTATCTGACTGCTTAGCTAAGGACAAACCAGATTCCTTAGTTAGTTTAATATGTTTATTTTTATTTTCTCTTTCAGAATGTGGTTTATATGATATGATGATTTTGGGAGCCCCAGGCTGCTGAATATTAATAATTACTTCTTAAGGCTGATACTTTTAGCCGCACGATACATCACGCCCAGTTATGTCACTGGATAGTCTGAGAAATGTTCTGACTGGTCAGTATCGTAGCAATAACTAGTCAGACGGGGAACTTAGAACACATGGAACACCCCAGTTTCCTGCAAACCTTGAAGAGAAGCTGACCTCATGCTGGTTTTATGAGGCTGAAATTAGTTTCTAGTTTATATAAAAAAGCTATTGCATTAATCAAACTTTCTCTTCTTTAGATGCTAAGAAAACAACTTGTATTGAATTGCCTATTTAGCAGTGATGATATTAGGCTAAAGAGGCATTGATTATCTTTTCAAAGTGATAAATCATTGCCTAGTTTGTATGTTTGCAATACTTAAGAAAAAAAGTTTCACAGCCCTAATGTTACAAAGCCTGCATCTTTTAAAATGTAAACAATACTAAATGCACTGAAGTCAAGGTCTGGTGACTTACTAACACTACCATTAAGGATCTCCCTACCTGTATGTTGAATATGTTCAGTAGACCCCTCCCCCAGACACTTGCACTCAAATTGGGTGTATCTCAGGTTAATTCAGCTCTGAGTGGTGGGGAGCTGGCCACTGATGCTGCCACTGACAGGAGTGGCTGCTGCCCCTGACTCTCCTTGCCCAGGTGCCAGCTGCTCCTGTCATTGGCGGCAGCTGAGAGTTACTGTCTCAGCTGCCACCACTGACAGGAGTGGAGAAACTGAGGAGGGCAGCAGCCCTGTTCAATTTCCTGGTTCCAGCAAGCAGAAGGGAGCCAGAAAACAGGTGGCAACTGGAGCCAGGAAAGAACCAGTTGCCTCAGCCCCGGTTGATTTCCTGGCTCCCCCGTGTTGCCCAAAATTTGCCTTAGTGGGGGTTGCAAGAATGCAACCTCCATGTAAGTCAAGGGTTTACCGTATCTACAAACCTCTGCAAGTGATAACTACCTGAAACACTGCAGGTAAATAAAACTCAGAGGGGGATCCTTAATATTTTCCCTTGAAAAATACATTACCTCCATTTCCGGTTAACACCATACGAGTTGCTTTTCTGGGCAAAACTGTGCTTTTGTTGAGAAAAAAACCACAGAGCGTCTACATGCAAAATGTACTTTGCCAACAGTTTGTTGACAAAACCTGGCACATCCCCTGGCAGCATTATACCTCTCCCCTGTTCAGTTATAATGCCTCTCTTGACAAAACAGCCACGTAGACTTTGGGGTCCTTTTGTCAACAGACAGAGCTTCTGGTTCATCAGGCAGCCCTGTTTGCAGAGCTTCTGGTCAGCCATTCTGTCATGAGAGGGTGGGGCCATCTGACTGCTCTCTGTTGACAGAGCAGATTGCTCTTTCAATCTGCTTTTGTGTGTAGACGCAATCTGTCAACAAAAGTTTTGCTGGGAAATCCCTTCCGACAGTGACTTCTGTTAACAGAGTAGCCATGACCGTTCAGTCTGACTCAAATGGCCTCCATATGCCTCATGAATTTACTCCTGTCCACCCATCTTTCTAGAGCATTTGGAGAAATTAGCAACAGACCTTTTAAAAGTACCACCAAGCAATTTAAGAACATAATGATTGGGTCAGCCAAATGATGCAGGCAGCCATAGGCACTGATTCTATAGGTACTCTGGTGTTGAAGTACCCATGGGAACATAATAGCGGGTTCACAGCACACACCAGAAGTCCCGCAGATCAGTTCCTCCATTTTCTCTCCAGTGCCTGCTGCCCACTGGCAGCTCCACCAGTCAGCTCCTTCCCCTGTCTTCCAGTGCCTCCCACCTGCCATGATCAGCTGTTCAGCCATGTGCAGGTGAGAAGGGGGAGGAACAGGAAGACACAGAGAAGGGGGTGGAGCAGGGAAAGGAAGAGGTGTGGACGGGGGAGGAGGGCAGAAATGACATGGGGATGGGGCGTGGAACCCTGGGAACTCAGGAAATCATTGCCTCTGCATTCAGCCCAGACCAGCGGTCAGCAACCAAAATAGCAATAATTTGGTGAAAACTCAATAAATTCAAGAGCCGCAATGTATGTGAATACAAGATGGTCCTTAATAAATAACATCAAACCATACTTTTTGCAACCCCTATTTAAAGAACAGCACACACACAACGATTTGTAATGTGATACAAGTTTACTACATGATGTTCACAAACTTTTTATATTCTAGTTCCTCACACTTTACATGTGTTTGTACTACCATCGTCCTGACTGTCACTCCCAAGCCCACTTTAATTGTGCCAATTTTACTTCATGTTCAATTTCAGTTTTCTTTCTTACAGTGTGAGTTGCCCTTCACAGCAGGAATGCCACAAGCTTCCTTTTCCTTTTCAAAATCAAAACTTTGTTAGCAATCCAATCAAAACACAGATACAATATCATATCACACAATACACTGCACATATGAAAGGGGGAGTTATACAAAGTTTCAAGATCACCTTTGGAGTTATCCAAAGTTTCAAGATCACATTTCATTTGTTATTTAGATATGAGTTGTTTAAAACTAATAAAAGAAAGTTCTTCTTCATTCAGTGCATAGTTAACCTGTGGAACTCCTTGCCATAAGAGACTGTGAAAGCTAGGACTATAACAGAATTTAAGAAAGAGCTAGATAAATTCATGGCGGTTAGGTCCATAAAAGGCTGTTAGCCAAAGGTAGGAATGGTGTCCCTGGCCTCTGATTGTCAGAGGCTGGAAATGGATGGCAGAAGACAAATTGCTTGATCATTGTCTTCAGTCCACTGTTGGCAGACAGGCTACTGGGCTGGATGGACCTTTGGTCTGACCCAGTATGGCCATTCTTATGGTCTTATGTTCTTATTGTTGGGCTTTCAGACATTCGCTATTTACTGAAAATAATCAGGTGATTTTTTTTAACTTTGCAATTATAGTGGCAGGAGCCTCAAAGAAGTCCTTAAAGGGTTGCATGTGGCTCCAGAGGTGCAGGTTGCAGACTTGTGGCCCAGACCTTGTCTTCTGACAGAGACCAATGCCTGGTGCTCCAGATGGAATGAATAGGTCACCCTCAGGTGGTCCATCCCCATTGCCCAGTCCCAGCTTCTGGCAAAATGTAGATGCTTTTGAAAATCATACTACCAGCTGGATCCACAAAATAACTGAGTGAGATGTATCAGCCCACCGTATATCCATTTCCCCGGTGACATAAAGGAAAAGGTCTTGAAGCAATAAGAGGCCAGGCAGTTTCAGGAACTGGGGAAGCAGCAACCACATTATATCACAGAATCTGCAGAGAAGCTGGATGCAGAGTGGAATCCCCAGGAACTGAATGCAGAACTGTGTGCAAATGGCTGGGAGTATTGGCTATGACAGCTGGGTGCAGGGTTGTGAGGGGCTTATGAGGGAGTAGCAGCAGCTGGGCAGAAAGCTATGCAGACAAGTGAGACACACGAAGGTTTGGTCTATACTAGGAAAACAAGGTGATTTCAGATATGCAATTCTAGCTATGGCAATTGAGTAGCTCGAATCAATGTATCGGAAATTGACTTACCTGACCGTCCTCACTAAGGAAGGTCATGGGGACAGTTTCTCTCATCGACCTCCCTTACTCCTTGCAATAGTGAGGAGAACAGGGGTCGAGTGCTGGCCCCAGACAGAGCCATTTTGCACATCTTTATCAGAAGCACAAAATCAAACGCCGGAAGTCTTCCTGGAAGTACAGACATGCCCTAACTGAGCACAGCCTGGAATCCTGCAAAGCACCTCTCTGCTGGAATAGAGCCTGGGGCGGAGAGACTTTCTCTAGCACTAGACCTGAGAAGCCTTTATTTTCAATGGGACTGCCCCAGGGACTCAAATAAGAACTACTATTGCTCACCCAAACTGTGTAACCATTTAAGCCTCTGTATTAGGGTATTTACAACCCTTCCCTTCCCTTCCCTGCCAGCCCTATGACAACACTGTGTCACCAAGTCAGGAGTCCGATGGTTATTGGGATTCCCCGAGACCTGAAATGCCTTGAGTGTTTGCCTCTAAGTAGTGACATATTTGGCACACTGTTGGTGTTCCAGTACTGAAGAGCCTCACATGTGGGCTTCTTGCCACCTAGTAGAATCCACAGCACTGAGTTTGGTGTCCAAACTCTCTGCACAATGTTTGAGGTGAAGTTAAGTGCCTACACTTGGACTGATAAAAGCCAACCAGCTGAACTGACAGCTGCTGAGGAAAGGGATGTTTTGTAAGCCCCTGCCCTCAAAGGGATGTAGCCTGTCTCATTCACTGCTAGAAAACAAGATTCAAATCCCCCTGTGTCTGATGTGGAGTAGGGATTTGACCCTAGGGGGTCTCACCTTAGGGGAGTGCCCAGCCACAGGGATATATTACATTCTGTGGTGAGAATCACTCACTCCTGTTCAACATTGCATGAAATAAATCATAGAACCATAGAATCATAGGGCTGGAAGGGACCTCAGGAGGTCATCTAGTCCAGCCCCCTGCTTCAAACAGGATCAACCCCCACTAAGTCATCCCAGCCAGAACCTTGTCCAGCTGGGACTTAAAAACCTTGAGGGATGGAGAATACACCACCTCTCTAGGCAACTCATTCCAATGCTTCACCACCCTCCTGGTGAAGTAGTTTTTCCTAAGATCTAAACTACACCACTCCCTCTTCAACTTCAGACCATTACTCCTTGTTCTGCCATCTGACACCACTGAGAACAGTTTCTCACCATCCTCTTTAGAGCTCCCCTTCAGGAAGTTGAAGGCCGCTATTAAATCACCTCTAAGTCTTCTCTTCTGTAAACTAAACAAGCCCAAATCCCTCAGCCTATCCTCATAGGTCTTGTGTTCCAGCCCCTTAATCATTTGTGATGCCCTCCACTGAACCTGCTCCAGCACATCCACATCCTTTTTATATTGGGGGGCCAAAAACTGGACACAATATTCCAGATGTGGCCTCACCAGTGCCAAATAGAGGGGAATAACTACTTCTCTAGATCTGCTCGAAATGCTCCTCTTAATGCACCCTAGTATGCTGTTAGCCTTCTTGGCTACAAGGACACACTGTTTACTCATATCCAGCCTTTCATCTACCATAACCCCTAAGTCCCTTTCCATCGTACTGCTGCTGAGCCAGTTGGTTCCCAGTCTGTAACAACGCTTGGGATTCTTTCGCCCCAGGTGCAGGACTCTACACTTCTCCTTGTTGAACTGCGTCAGATTTCTTTTGGCCCAGTCCTCCAACTTATCTAGGTCACTCTGGATTCTCTCTCTACCCTCCAACATATCTCCCTCTCCCCTTAGTTTTGTGTCATTCGCAAACTTGCTGAGGGTGAAGTCCAGTTCCTCATCCAGGTCATTAATAAAGATGTTGAATAACACCAGCCCCAGAACTGAGCCTTGTGGCACTCCGCTTCAAACTGACCATCATCCAGATATTGAGCCATTGACCACTACCCATTGGGCCTGACCATCAAGCCAGCTTTCTGTCCATCTTATAGTCCAAGGATCCAATCCATATTTCCTTAACTTATGGACAAGAATGTTGTGGGAGACCATATCAAAACCCTTCCTGAAGTCAAGGTATATCACATCCACTCACTTCCCCATGTCCACAGAGCTTGTTAGCTCATCATAGAAGCTAATCAGATTGGTGAGGCAGGACTTGCCCCTGGTGAATCCATGTTGGCTACTTTTGATCACTTTCCCCTCTTCCAAGTGCTCCAAAATGGATTCCTTGAGGATTCCCTCCATTATTTTCCCAGGGATTGAGCTAAAACTGATGGGTCTATAGTTCCATGGATTGTCCTTCTTTCCTTTTTCAAGGATGTGCACCACATTTGCCTTCTTCCAGTCATCCAGTATCTCCCCTGATCTCCAAGAGTCTTCAAGGATAATGGCCAAAGGTTCAGCAATGACCTCTGCCAATTCCCTCAGTACCCTGGGGTGCATTAAATCCAGACCCATGGAGTTGTGCACATCTAGTTTTTCTAGATATCTCAGAACTTATTCCTTCCCCACAGATGGCTGCACTCCATCTTCCCATACCGCATTGTCGAGGACCATCATGTGGAAGTTGACTTTGTCCGTGAACACCGAAGCAAAAAAAGCGTCGAGTACTTCAGCTTTTCCTACATCAGCTGTCACTAGGTTACCTCTCTCATCCAGTAATGGCCCCACACCTTCTCTGATAACCCGTTTATTGTTAACATACCTGTAGAAGCCCTTCTTGTTACTCTTCACATCCCTTGCCAGCTGCAGTTCCAATTGTGCTTTTGCTTTCCTGATTACTGCCCAGCATTCTCCAGCTGTATTTTTATACTCCTCCTTAGTCAACTGTCCACGTTTCCATTTCTCGTATGCATCCTTTTGGATTTAAGCTGACTAAGGATTTCCCCGTTAAGCCAAACTGATTGCCTACCATGTTTGCATTTCTTACTATGCAGTGGGATGGTTTGTTCCTGTGCCTTCAGTAAGACTTCTTTAAAATACTGCCAGTTCTCTTGAACTCTTTTCCCCTTCATCTTCATTTCCCAAGGGATCCTGCTCATCCGTTCTCTCAGGGATGAGAATTCTGGTCTCCTGAAATCAATGGTCTGTATGTTACTGCTCACCTTTCTTCCTTTTGTCTGGATCCTGAAATCTATGATCTCATGGTCGTTGCAGCCCAGGTTTCCTTCCACTTCTATTTCTTCTACTAGTTCTTTCCTGTTTGTGAGCAGCAGGTCAAGTTGCACATGGCCCGTGGTCGGTTCCTTCTGCACTTGTACCAAGAAGTTATCACCAGCATTCTCCAAAAACTTCCTGGATTGTCTGTGTGCTGATGTATTGGCCTCCCAACAAATGTCCGGATGATTAAAGTTTCCCATGAGAACCAGGGCCTGTGATTTGGAAGCTTCACTTATCTGCCTGAAGAAAGCCTTTTCTATCCCATCTCCCTGATCTGGCAGTCTTTTGCAGACACCAGCTACAACATCACCTCTGTTACTTCTGCCTCTAAGTTTAACCCAAAGACACTCAACTGGATTTTCTCCTTCCTCATATTGGAGCTCTGAGCAATCATACTGCTCCCTCACACAGAGCACAACTCCTCCTCCTTTTCTGCCCTGTCTGTCCTTACAATCTTCCAAGACCATGTCCCAGTTATGCCAATCATCCCACCAAGTCTCCATTATTTCAACAACCTCATACTTGTTTTACTGTTCCAGGGCCTCTAATTCTTCCTGTTTGTTCTCTAGGCTTCTGGCATTAGTGTACAAGCATCTTAGAGAAGAGGCTGATTGGCCCACTTTCTTCTCTTCACCCAGGAAACCCACTGGATTGTTCCCTCCTCCTTCCCCATTTACCTCAGGGCTTGTGTCACCTTCCCCCAATGAACATAGTTTAAAGCCCTCCTCACTAGGTTTGCAAGCCTGCCTGCAAAGATGCTCTTTCCTCTCTTTGTGAGGTGGATCCCATCTCTTCCCAGCAATCCCTGTTCACAAAGATAATCCCATGGTCAAAGAAACCAAATCCTTCTCTGCTACACCACCTATGCAACCATGCGTTTACCTCTGTGATCCCACGATCCCTATGCGGACCCCTTCCTTCCACAGGGAAGATAGATGAGAACACCACTTGTGCACCGTATTCCTTGATCTTCCTTCCTCGGGTTATGTAATCTGCCGTGATCTTGTCAAAGTTGCTCTTAGCTATATCATTGGTGATGTGTATAAACATTAACTGAGCCAGAGAAAGAGTGATAATGTCTGCATAACCAAGTGCACCCCCTGGATTTCCATCCATTTTCCAAAGACTAATTATTTATACAAAGTGGAACAGCTTCAATAAGAGAGACTGAAGCCCCCCTACCTCCCCATCATGCTATGCATCGCCTGGTGGCTGGCATGTACCTCAGAGGTTAAAGATGTAGATTCAAATCCCTGCTATGTATCAGACAGAGTGGGGTAGTGACTCCATGTATCCCATGCACTGGAGGTGGGGGTGGGGTGCTCCAACCCACGTGCTAAAGCAAAGGTGGGGAACCTCCGCTGGGCTGACTACATGTGGTTTGTAAGGGTTAGCTGCTGGCAGGATGGTTATTGGGATTCCTGATCTTTTGCAGGCACAGAGCCCCACAGCTCTCAGTAGCTACGGTTCATCTCTCCTGGCCAATGAGAGCTGTGGAACATGGCCTGGGCCAGACCACCACTTTCTGCAGCTCCCCTGTGCCATACCTTTCCTGAAGGCCCTGGCCCACCACTTCCTCCTCCCCCAGATCCCTTCCACTGTTGCTCACTTCTTTTTCCCTCCTCCCTGCATCACCCACTGGATCATCACCGCTTCCTTCCACTTGAGCTGGGCTTCAGCATGGGAGCTGCTGCAGCCTGACAAGGAGCCTGCCTATAGGTAGACAGGGCCCTAGCTGAACAGGTGCCAGTGCAGGCTAATGAACCAGTACCTCCCTACCCCGCTACGGTAAGCAGAATTTGGTGTTCCACACATCTGACCAGGAACTGCCTGGTCCCCCTTTCTACCAGACCGTCAGGTTGAAAAGTGGGCTCCTGACATCCCTAAATTCCTCAGCATTTAAGAGCACCCCAAGGCCAGCTGGCACACTGTTGGCATGAGATCTACTCAAAAAGCCATATGCAACATATCAATGGAAAATGAACAACTCACGGATCATTAATATTTTTGTATGATGTATGTACTGCCAACTCACTGGCAATATGTGAACAAGGGTACATCTACACTAGAAATCTTACAGCAGTGCAGCTGTACTGACATGGCTGTGCCTCTGTAAAATCTCCTATGTTCCTCCTCTGTGCCAATGGGATAGAGCTTTTCTGTCAATTTAGTTAAATTACCCCCCATGACATAGTTGCACACTCTACCACTTATGCTGGCAAAACTTGTGTTGCACAGAGGAGTGGTTTTTCACATTTCTGAGTGACATAAGCGGTGACAAAGCCATTGATAAAACTATTAGCCAGAATGAGCAAGGATGGTGCCCCTAGCTTCTGTTTATCAGGGCTGGGAATGGAGGCAAGGAGCAATGTTCCCACTAAGCTGAGCACTCAGGTGGCTGCCTAGGAAAGCTTCAAATAACGCCCAGTCAATTAGCACAATACCCATAGCTGGTAGCATGACTATGGCTACACTCCAGGGATCTTTCAAAAGAAGCCGTTCCAGAAGATCTCTTCCGAAAGAACTTCTTTCGAAAGAGTGAGTCCACACACACAAAAGCAGCTCAAAAGAGTGATCTGCCCTTTCAAAAGAGAGCATCCACACAGCCCCTGCTCGTTCAAAAGAATGAGCCAGATATGGAAAAATCAGGCCCCATGAGGACTTTTTGGGAAAAGTAAAGGGCCTGTGGACCATCTACACATTTTCTTTTGAAAGAAGCTTTTGAAAGGGGGTGCTGTTCCTGAGACGGGAAAGGAAGAGTGATTTCAAAAGGAACACCAGATTCTTTTGAAAGAATGCTCTGTGTGTAGCTGCTCCGTGGGATCTTTGGAAAGAGCCCCCTTCTTTCAAAATATCTTTCAAAAGAACTTGCTAGTGTAGATGTAGCCCAAGTGTTTGTAATGGTGATGCACATCTGCATATGCTTCAGTGCACATAACAAAATTTATTCAACACATGGATGTAAAAAATTAGACAGTACACTTGATGATTAGCTGTTCTGTTCATTCCCTTTGGGGCACCTGGTATTGGCCACTGTTGGAAGACAGGATACTGCTAGAGGAGTTTTGGTTTGATCTGACCCTGGGTAGCCGTTTTAATATTCTTACGGTCATAAGTTTTGCTAACAAAAGTAGTAGTCTAGATATGGTCTGAAAGACATGTAAATCAGGCATAGTGTGGGAGTTGATAAACAGGTATTGTAGACTGACCAAGGTAGAAGGCAACACCTCAAAGTAGATGTGGCCAAAATCAATGGGCTATTCATTTGCACTGGAGGTTATTGGCAGAGATGATTCACCAGTGGGTGAGAAGACAGTGAG
This sequence comes from Carettochelys insculpta, assembly GCF_033958435.1. Taxonomy (NCBI): domain Eukaryota; kingdom Metazoa; phylum Chordata; order Testudines; family Carettochelyidae; genus Carettochelys; species Carettochelys insculpta. The sequence continues at coordinate 302,247,763 of NC_134137.1, read as the reverse complement.
GGATCCACATTCAGCAAGAAAAAGAAATTTTATCTGGGGTTACATTGGAGGAGAATAATTACAAAGGTACACTAGCCCAGTGGTGTCCAATGGGAAATGAAAGCTTGCCACACTTGTGGTGATCATCTTTCGGTATTCACAACAGGCCCTGCCCCACACAAGGATCCTCCAAACCCATTCCCTGCCTCCCCATAAATAAATGCTGGCAACTCACCAGAGCCACTGCTGGAGCTGGAGGAGTCACCACAGCCACAACCGGAGCTGGAGATGGAAGAGCAATGGGGGCTACCAGGGTGAAAGGAGATGCAGCTGGGCCTGGAAGAGCAGCTGGAGCTGCTGGGGCTGGAAGAGCCACCAGAATGGCTAGGCCTGCCATGTGCAACTCCCATTGAGGGGAGCGCATATGTAGGCAGGTGGCCCTTGCCTTCAGCTCTAGGAGGAGCCATACTTAAAGGCTCCACAAGCCACATGCAGATCCAGAGCCAAATAGCCACACTGCAGAGTCCCATCCACCACTTGTGGCAAGTGGTGACTGCACTGGACACCTTGGTACTAGACTATAATGAGAGAGAAAGTGATCCTTTAAGTTCTGTTTCACCTGAGGAGACAAAAGAACAGAATACTGCTTTCTGGGAAGGGTCCTGGCCAGATGGGCTAGTCCACACAAAAGTTTGGTTGGAATCTAATCCTGTTGCTAACAATTGTGCAGGTGTCATGAGCTGCGTCTACACGTGCACGCTACTTCGAAGTAGCGGCACCAACTTCGAAATAGCGCCCGTCACCTCTACACGCGTCAGGCGCTATTTCGAAGTTAACTTCGACGTTAGGCGGCGAGACGTCGAAGTCGCTAACCTCATGAGGAGATAGGAATAGTGCCCTACTTCGACGTTCAACGTCGAAGTAGGGACCGTGTAGACGATCCGCGTCCCGCAACGTCGAAATTGCTGGGTCCTCCACGGCGGCCATCAGCTGGGGGGTTGAGAGATGCTCTCTCTCCAGCCCCTGCGGGGCTCTATGGTCACCGTGGGCAGCAGCCCTTAGCCCAGGGCTTCTGGCTGCTTCTGCAGCAGCTGGGGATCTATGCTGCAGGCACAGGGTCTGCAACCAGTTGTCAGCTCTGTGTATCTTGTGTTGTTTAGTGCAACTGTGTCTGGGAGGGGCCCTTTAAGGGAGCGGCTGGCTGTTGAGTCCGCCCTGTGACCCTGTCTGCAGCTGTGCCTGGCATCCCTATTTCGATGTGTGCTACTTTGACGTGTAGACGTTCCCTCGCAGCGCCTATTTCGATGTTGGGCTGAGCAACGTCGAAGTTGAACATCGACGTTGCCGGCCCTGGAGGACGTGTAGACGTTATTCATCGAAATAGACTATTTCGATGTTGGCTGCACATGTAGAAGTAGCCATGGTGATACACTAATTTTTGTTTAGCCCAGTTGTAGTGGAAACTTTGATTTCCTGTACATATTTCTGTTCCACATTTGTCTAATGAATATCCTCACAATGACTTGCCACAAATCCTCACTTCAGAAAGTTATTTTTGGGATTATCTCAAAGCTCTAAATCCACAAAATTCACCCACATAAAAATGAAACTATGTTGCAGTAGTGCTGGAACAATTTTCTGTAATAGAGGTGTGAACAGCTGTTGTACCAAACTGCAGATTCTGTGTATAATGGAAACCACTTCAAGCTCCCCGGTTGCAGCACCTATGTTACCTTGAAACTTCAGGTATGATTTATGATTCTCAATAACATGTTTCTTGGATGTTAGAAGTTTAAAGGGATGGTTCTGTTGATGCCGCTGGCTAGAAAGATTTCTATTTCTTAGAATTTCCAGAACCTGTTTCAGAACATTGGACACAAAATGATGAAAAATAAATTTTAAAAATGAGAAATGAAAAGTGGACTATACCCAGCCAAACACCAGTATTAGCACACATCCCTTCAGTCACAATGATACCCTCTTGCTGTAATATACTGGCGGAGTCTACACTAGCCCAAAACTTCAGCTGAAATACATATTCAGCGCCTCATTAGCATGCAGGCGGCCGCAGCTCTTCGAAATTGCTACAACTCACCGCCGTGCGGCTCATCCAGATGGGGCTCCTTTTCGAAAGGACCTTGGCAACTTCAAAATCCATAGGACTAAGGGGATTTCAAAGTTGCTGGGGTCCTTTTGAAAAGGAGCCCCTTCTGGATGAGCCACGCGGCAGTGAGCCGTGCCAATTTCAAAGTGCAGCGGCCACCCACATGCTAATGAGACCCTGAATGTATATTTCAGCGCTTCATTAGTAAACTTCAAAATGGCCATTTGCATGCTATTTCGAAGTTTTGGGCTAGTGTAGATGTAGCCACTATGTTAAATAGAAATTACAGATTAGGCAGGGAATGTGGTAAAGTAAGTCAATGCAGACACAAGATTATACTCAATGAAGGGCTAGGATATTTCTTCCAGGGGTATTGCTACATCTCTCTATTTTTGTTTTAAAGACGGTCTATTCTGTATCATTTCAAAATCAATCCTTAATCGCCATCTCATATCATTTACAAATTCCTTTGTGGTTTGGCGTAACATTTTTTGGCACCATTCAGTGGCCAACAGTTCAGGTTTCTACTCAGTAACAGTCTTCTATAATGGGTTACAGAAACAAATATAGCACAAAAATTAATTATGAGACAGTACTTGTGTGAGTAGAACCCAAAGTTTTCTAAATAACTCCATTAAGTGGTGCCAGCAATGGATCGTTATAATATTCCATTCAATCATACTTCCTTTCATACTACATCCTCTTCTCCTTAAATAAAATTGATAATCACCATATTTTTTGTCAGGGTTCATAGGTTCATTGTTTGACTCACTTCTTCCTGATCTTTTCCTTCTGGAGCATATAGAATTCAATAAGAATGCAAAAGGGCATTTGGCTGTCTGAACACTTTCATAGGATTTAAAGGGACTAAACTGTAATAGCCTGGCTTGATGCCCACTGTACTATCACCAGTCTATTGCTTGGTCCTATATGCTTTCCAGCCTATTGGATCTGAGGAGACTCTGGCCACCATTTCTGGCTCTGGGGCCTTAGGATATAATCCTACGCTCAAACCTCTTGTTTTACACTGTTCCTTGGTATGTGAGTCACTGCCACACAATCATCCGAGACTCTGAAATCAGTGTCTATGTCCTCCCTTGCCTCCCACTCCCCACACACTGCAGACATTCAAGCACTCCCTTCCCCTCAGAGCTCCACCTATGCTATTGTCAGTCTCATCAGCTGGACTGATTATAGCACCACATTGATAAACCATTGCTAATTCTTGATTGGCAGTTTTGGGATGGGGTGATCTTTGGATGTATTTTGCATAATTACACAATAACTCTACTTTGAGAAGTCTGTTAACACTCAAGACCTATGTCTACACATGAAGCCTACATCGAAGTAGCCTATTTCGATGTGGCGACATCGAAATAGGCTATTTCGATTAATAACGTCTACACGTCCTCCAGGGCTGGCAACGTCAATGTTCAACATCAACGTTGCGCAGCACCACATCGAAATAGGCGCAGCAAGGGAACTTCTACACGCCAAAGTAGCACATATCGAAATACGGGTGCCAGGCACAGCTGCAGACAGGGTCACAGGGCGGGCTAGCGCTTCCGGGGCAACAGCTAGCCGCTCCCTTAACGGGCCCCTCCCAGACACACTCAGCCTGCACAGCACGCGGTCTGCAGAGCCATAGGCATGCACACCTCGGGCGACGCAGTCATGGACCCCCAGCAGCAGGAGCAGCAGCAGCAGCCAGAGGTCCACCCAGCTGCCCCTGCAGGAGCAGGGCTTGCCCTGCTCCATGCCATGCAGGAGGCAGCTGACCACCTCCTTGCCACACAGGAGGAGGAGCGGCCCTCAGGGGAGGAGGACTCCATCCCCAACCCTGCAGCACCCCGACCCCCCCGCCACCCCGCCTCACACACCACTGGCTGTGGAGCTACCCCACCAGCACCGACTGGTGGGAGCGGCTGGTGCTTGGGGAGTGGGACGACGACTGCTGGCTCAGGAACTTTAGAATGAGCCGGCAGACGTTTATGGAGCTATGCCAGTGGCTCACCCCCGCACTCAGGCACCAGGACACCACCATGCGGCGTGCCCTCCCTGTGGAGAAACGGGTCGGCATCGCTGTCTGGAAGCTGGCCACTCCAGACAGCTACCGATCCGTGGGACAGCAGTTTGGCGTCAGCAAGGCCACCGTTGGGGCCGTCCTCATGGAGGTAAGAGGACCCACAGGGGGAAGGGGGAGAGGCAGCCCTGGCAGGGCAGGGCAGAGCAGGGCAGGCAGGGGAGGGCCACACACACCCTGCTCACCCCTCATTGGTGCTCTCCCATGTGCTTCCCCTGCAGGTCATGCGCACCATCAACGCCCTGCTCCTCCACAGGCTCGTGAGACTGGGGGACCCGGATGCCACCATCACGGGCTTTGCCACCCTGGGCTTCCCCAGTTGCTTAGGGCTCTGGATGGGACTCACATCCCCATCCGCGCCCCGGTGCACAGAGGAGGACGCTACAAAAACCGGAAGGGCTACCACTCAGTGGTCCTCCAGGCCTTGGTGGACAGCCGGGGCCGTTTCCAGGACATTTATGTGGGCTGGCCTGGCAGCACCCACGACGCCCGGGTTTTCCGGAACTCGGGCCTGTGCCGCCGGCTGGAGGCGGGGACCTACATCCCCCAGCGGGAGAGCCCTGTGGGGGACACCACCATGCCCCTCTGCATCATCGCAGATGCAGCATAGCCCCTCCGGCCCTGGCTCATGCATCCGTACACGGGCCATCTCTCTGCCAGCCAGGAGCGCTTCAACCAGCGCCTGAACCACGCGTGCCAGGTGGTGGAGCACTGGAGATGGGAGCTGGAGATGTCTCCTCACCCGCCTGGATGCAGGCCCCACCAACATCCCCCAGATTGTGGGTGCATGCAGCACCCTACACAATCTGGTGGAGAGCAAGGGGGAGGCCTTCTTTCAGGGCTGGGCTGTGGAGGCCGGCAGGGCCGACGTGCAGCCATCCACTGCCCCCAGTCGCCAGGTAGACTCCAAAGGGACCCGGGTCCGGGAGGCCCTGCGGGCCCACTTCAATGAGGCCGCGGGGTGAACGCTGCCAGGCACCCCACTGCACCCCCCCATCCTCCACAACACTCCCTGCCCCTGCATCCACACCACGGAGCACACAACAGCACACCCCCGCCCCACTTTTCCTGCACAAATAAAAGCAGACACTTGTTTGTGAAATCAAACTGGTTTACATTCAACTCTGTTCTATAACTAACTAATACAAACTATATACAGGAACTTCTAACTAACTTAAATATGAAAAGTGTACGTATATATTAACAAAAAACACCAGGGATAACAAGGAAGGGGAGAACTATTTACATGGGGGGGACTGGGCAAATGGGGGGCACAAATAAATAAATACCAACTATATACAAGCGGGAGGGGCACATCCTGGGCCCCAAGCCCCTATAGTCCGGCACTGGGGGTGGGCGGCCGGGAGCCCCGCCTCGGCCGCAGCCCTGTCCGGGGCTGGCTGGGGGCCGGGTGGACCGGCAGATACATCCAGCGAGTGTCAGCTGGCCCCAGGTCTCCCTCGGCGGAACGGCCCTCGGTGGCGGGGCGACGGCGGACGGCGCGGTGACGAGCGGAGCAGCGGGTGGCGCAGTGGGTGGAGCAGTCAGGGCGGGCGGAGCAGTGGCCGGCGCGGCATGGGGGGCCAGGCAGTCCACTATGAGGTTGAATGTATCCACGTAGGCCCCCCATGCCTCTTGGCGCCAGGCCAGCGCCCGCTCCTGGAGGTGGAGGCGGCGTTGCTCCACCCGCAGGCGCTGCTCCGCGACCTCCACCTGCCGGCGGTGGAGGGCCAGCAGCTGGGGGTCCGTCGCCGGCGGCTGGTGCTGGATCCACCGTCTTGCCCACCGTGGGGCCGGTCGGTCCTCCGCCGAGGGGCTGGCCTGGAGCGATGGCCCCGGAGGGGATTCCGGGACCACTGATGCCTCGCCGGCGCTCTCTGGTCTTTCCGATGGTGCAGCTGCGGAACACAGGAGGTGGGGAAGAAGAGTGGAGACAGGCGTTAGTGTGGGCCCCGAGCCGTAGCCCTTGTCCCCCCACCCCTCTGCTGCAGGTTCCCCATCCCTGTCCCCGGGAGATGCTGCTGCGATGGGGTTCAAGGGTCCCCCTGCACTGCACCCCGTCCCCCAGTGGGAGTGACTCCCACTTCACTCAGCAGGGTCTGACAGGAGAGGTTTCTTAGGCAACAGATGCCCAGTTTCTCCCAGAAGTGACATTACAGCAGTCAGAGACAGTCCTTCCAACCCGTCCTGGGGAGAAGACCCCAAGGGGTGCCCCTCTGGGGTGCAGCTTTCCCCCTCCTCAGGCTGGCTGCCTTCCAGCTCTCCCTTCCCCTAGCCTGTAACTGTGGCCCCTGATTCAAAGCCAGCTCGGCTCCTCCCTCCTCTTTGTTCAGGGCAGAGGTGTAACCTGCCAGTTGTAGCCCCAGGATCATCCTTAGCCACTGGGAGCTATTCAGCTTGTTGCTCATATCTAGCCTGAGACTCGCATTTGCACTCCCCACACTCCATCACATGCTGCTGCTGCTGTGGCTGCTGCTGCTGCTGCTGGGTGTCCCACCCCCTCCTCCCGGGGGACCCTAGAGGTTCTGCTCACCCCAGCCCCGGGGATGGGGCATGGCACTGTCGTGCTGGGGGGGAAGGGGCTGATGCACTCCTGTGAGGGACATGCCACTGATGTCCTTGGGGCCATGGTCATCTGGGCATGTGGAGGGCCCTGGCCACATATCTATTACCCCCGCCCCTCAACCCCAGGGGTGTACACCAGGGGGCTACATACCTGTAGGTACACTCCCACGGTCGGGGGACACCTGGGGGGCGGATGCCTGGCTGCTGCTCCGGGATGCCAGGAGGATCTAGAGCCTGGTGTCGGTGGAGGAGGAGTCCCCCTCCTCCTCTTCCTCCTCCTCCTCCTGCTCCAGTGCCCCATGGGTGGGCTCCAGGGGGGGCCCCCCGGGTGCAGGGCTTGCCTCCGGGGCAGACTCTGGCTCCGGGGCCTGCTGGGGCTTCTCAGCCGAGGTGTCAAGCGTGGCCGGAGGGGAGGAGGTGTGCCGGGGGCCCAGGATTTCCCTAAGTTCCCTGTAAAAGGGGCAAGTGACGGGGGTGGCCCCAGATCGGCTGGCCGCATCCTGGGCCTGGGCGTAACCCTGCCGCAGCTCCTTGAATTTACTCCGGACATGGTCCGGAGTGCGGGCAGGGTGACCCCGGGTGGCCAGGCCCTCGGCCAGCCGAGCGAACGCATCCATGTTCTTCCTCTTGCTCCCCATTACCTGGAGCACCTTTTCCTCGCTCCAGAGCCCCAGCAGGTCCCGAAGCTCGGCCTCCATCCAGGAGGGGCCCCGCTGCCGCTTCCCGGCCTGGCTCCTGCCCTGGCTGCCCTGGGAACCCTGGCTCCCCTTGGGGGGGGGTTCCCTGAGGGCACTGGGGGGGCTGCCGGGTGGCCATCAGGTCGGTTGGGGGTGTGGGTGGTTGCAGAAGAGCGTGCAGGCTAGCCGCATGTTACTGCTGCTGCCTGCATGCTCTCTCAGCTTCCTGCACTGGAAGGGAGGGGGTGGGGACCTTTAAGGGGCCGCTCCACGCAGCCACCATTGAGCTGAGGGGCTGGAGAGAGCGTCTCTCAACCCCTCAGCTGATGGCCGCCATGGAGGACCCCGCAATTTCGAAGTTGCGGGACGCGCAACGACTACACGGTCCCTACTTCAACGTTGAACGTCGAAGTAGGGCACTATTCCCATCCCCTCATGGGGTTAGCGGCTTCGACGTCTCGCCGCCTAACGTCGATGTTAACATCAAAATAGCGCCCAACACGTGTAGCCGTGATGGGCGATATTTCGAAGTTAGTGCCGCTACTTCGAAGTAGCGTGCACGTGTAGACACGGCTAAGAAGGCCTCAAAGTGGCCATTATTTCTGTGATGCCCTGCTGAAATAATGCAGATGCCTCCAGTATCTTCACACCAAGTCATCTTAGGGCTCTAAAAATTTCCATAGAACAAAATTCTTTTGGCCAGCATTCACTTTGGGAAAATCCCATTTTAACAGAAAATGTATGCTTGAAGAATTATGACCAGCTTTACTAAGTGCATAAGTTAGTATTTACTGAGCTTATAATCATCAATGACATGGCTGAAAACTTTATTCATCATCACAAAAAAAATGCATATTTGTGTCATGTGTTAGTAAGTGTACATGAGTACTTCTGATTCCCTTCAGTGTAACATCTTAAGCCATGTCTGGGCTATTGGGTCTATAGTGGCATATCTGTAGAGCTATACCTATGTTGACAAAAATCTGTAGTGTACATTCTATGTGGAGGGGGGTTCCCCCCCCCATTACTGTAGGAGCAGAACTTCCTTCATTGACAGTACCTAGGCCAGCAGAAACATTCTTCTGTTGACCTAACGACACATATACTGGGATTTAGGATAAGTCTACACAGCAAGTTATTTCGAAATAACTAACCTAGCCCATGTCTCCACATGCCCCTCCCTTTCAGAAGGGGCATGTTAACAAGGCACTTCAGAACAGGTTAATGAGGTGCTGACATGCATATTGAGTGCCTCATTAGCATAATGTCATCCAGTCGTGCTTTGAAAGTGCTGCTTTCGAAATGCAGACTGGCTGTATAGCCATGGGCACTTTGAAATAAGCACCATTCTTCGAAATACCGTTATTTCTAACAAGCACCTGAACTGACTTTGGAACATGGTGAAGTGGGCATTTGGGAGCCTAAAGGGGCGCTTCTGCTGTTTCCTCATGTGGTTGGAGGTCAGTCTCCACAATGTTACCACCATGGTACCTGCCATGGGGGGGTGGGATGCTGCGCTCTCCACAATATTGTGGAGAGAAAGCATGAGCTTTTTGTGCTGGGGTGTGCTACCAAGGCTGGCCCCAGCTATGAGCAGCTGAACCCTGCCCTGTGCCACCAGGTGCACCAGAATGGGATACAGGTCAGGGAGACCCTCTGAGAAGCCTCCACCACAACTCCCCCTGCACAACCACCCTTCACCACTGTCCCACAAATCACACTGGACATGGGGGTGGTTGAAAATAAACTGTTTAATTAAACTTGGAACCTTTTTTTAAACTACAAACTATCCAAGGAGGTACATGCAAGTGAGAATGGGGGGAACTATGTACAGTATGGTGGGCAGTGTTGGGGGGCAACTGAAGTTGGAGGGCAGTCCTGGGGTTAGGTGGGGGATCTTAGTCCTCCATGGGGCTGGAGGGCCATGAGGTGCACTGGCTGTGGGAGCCTCTACTGCCCTGGGTCCAGGGTCCCTGTTGGGGCAAGGACAGGGCTGGGTCTCTGGGGACATAGGGGTGCAGGAGGGGTACTGTGGCCATAAGCTTGGTGGGGGACATAGTGGGGGAAGGGGTTGGGGGAGCTGACTTGCTCTGGCCCACAGTGTCCATGAGCCACTGGCCATGTGCCAGCTGGGTGGCTGGGGGAAGGTTGGGCAGGAGCAGGGTAGCAAAGGCAGGAGCTGTGGTGAACAGCTGTGGGAATGCCTGGCATGGGAGTGGGAGGTTGGAACAGGAGGGTGGTCATGGCCCAGGTGAGGTTGTCTAGGGCACCTGCCACCTAATCCCAGGCTGTCTGCTCCAATGCCAGCTGGCCGGTGTGTGGAACGGGTCTTTAACCTTGGTCTCGCTCCAGGAGGGGGCCCTCTTCCTTGGCTCCTGGCTGGGCTCCTGTGAGCTTTTGCCCAGCTAGGAGGGGGCCCCTAGAGGACGTGGAGGTCCTGGCCACTGGCCATGCTGCTGGTGGAGTGGATGCTGCTGATCTGGTGTCACTTTGAGGGCGTGCTGCTAGAGGCTTGTGGATTTCTTGCAGCCAGTGCACTGTTAGCTTCAGGCTATGGGGTTTCTGACTCTGTGCAGCTTTAAATACAGTCAGATGCAGAGACCACAGAATTGCACTTGTGCTGGCAAGGGCATCTCCAAGCTCCAGCTGGCTGTTGCAATGGAGTATCTACACATGTTTTATTTTGGAAGAGTCTTTCACAAGAAGGTGCTCTTCCTGAAACAGGAGGGGAAGAGCATTTTCAAAAGAAGCACCATGTTCTTTCAAAAATACTTTCAAAAGAACACATTTTGTGTGTAGACACTCCATGAGATAGTTCAAAAGACCTTGCTAATGTAGATGAAGCTTTTGTGCATAGCAGTGCTGTTTCAAATTAACTACTTCAGAATAGTTTATTTTGGAATAAGACTGCTGTGTAAACATACCCGTAGGCAAGAACTGCTATGGAAATCATGTTTTTTCAAACCTCTTGAGTACTGTGGTAATGTCAATCTAAACTTTAAATGTAGCCTACATGGGAAAGTTACATACCAATTTAACTTAATTCTGATTTTAAACCAATTTAATTAAACTGATGCAAAATACTGTGTGATTCCTTTTATTTTGGTTTAAGAGTGATTTATTAGTTTAGCTTAATCCAATTCCAATCCATAGAACTGAAACAAACTTAAGCCTGATTTAAACCACGATAAGTATCCACACAGACTTTGTACCAGTTTTTAATTCAATTAGCTTAAAGAACACCTTAAGTTAAACCATTTGAACTTTGCCATATAAAAAAGCCCTCTAGGAAGCAGGGTGTGTGCATATTGCTCATGTTTAGGCTCTAACCTTGCAAGCAGAAAGAAGTTAATGTGCTAACAGAGGTACTTAAAATTAAATACATGAAAAAATGTTTGTTGAATTAGGGATTTAGTGTGTGCTCAGACACATATGAATGCAATCTCTGGAAAAAAAACAGGGACAGGATCCTGCTTATAGCTCTATCTATGAACACACAAAATAGTTCCTCTGCTCTGCCTAGCAAAAAAGGAGATTCCTCTAACATTACATTACAGCAACACTTCCCAAACTGTGTTCTGTAGAATACTGGTGTTCCAAGCGATATGAATGGGTGTTCCATGAAAAAATTTTGATGCTAGGGATAGTTTTCCTTCTAAATATAAAATTATGTGTTTTTCCAAAATACTAAGCTACTTGAATAGTATTTAGATTGTAGGCATATTAATATTCATAACACATTAAGGCTATGTCTATGCTAGCATGTTATGTTGAAGTAGCAAGCCCAACTTCGAAATAGCATGCACCGCGTCTACACATGGCACATGGTACTTCGAAGTTGAAGTCGACAGACGGCGAGATGTCAAAATTGCTGTTCCTATTAGAACATCGTCTAACATCAAAGTAGGACGTGCGTAGACATTCCACGTCCCGCTACGTCGAAATAGGGGTCTGCCATGGCAGCAATCAGCTGTTAGGTGGAGACAGGCCATCCAGCCCCTGCAGGGCTCTATGATCTCTGCACCCAGTGGTTCTTAAAGTCGCATGGACCTGGAAACCCCGTAGCAGGAAGCTGAGACCATGCAGGCAGCAGCCGTGCCATGAGGCACCCCTGCACGGTCCAGAGACAGCACATGGCAGCCAGCCAGCCCACCCAAGCACCCCCAGGGCTCTCCCCACAGGCCTTCCCAGGGCTCCCAGGCCTCCAGCCAGTGGGGCAGGAAGTGGGGCCCCCCCAGACTGACTCCCAGCTCTGAGACCTGCTGGGGTTCTGGGGTGAGGAGGAGGTGCTCCACGTAATGGGGAGCAAGCAGCGGAACGCAGAGGTGTTCGCCTGGCTGACCAAGGGCCTGACCACCCGGGGTCAACCTGCCCACACTCCTGATGCTATTTGTTATTAGCTTCATGAGCAGAGGTGAGATTTTTGGTAATTTAATAAGGAAGCAGTTTTATTTTTCAAAAACCCCTGTGTTCCGTGTGCTTTCAGTGGGGGCAGTGTGTGAGTGGTAGGGGCAGCGTGTGGGTGGTGGGGGTGGTAAGAGGGTGATAGGGGTGGTGTGCAAGGGGCCCATCAGGAATGGCCTGGGTGGTGCTCACTGGACCCCTGATCAAAATGCTCTCACGGGGACTCCCAGACCCAGACCCTGTCCTGGTGGGCCTGGCGGCTAGGGCAGCTGGCTGGGAGTAGCCCTTTCTGTCCTCAAGCGCCTGGCCCTGAACGAAGGCCTCCCCATTGCTTTCCACCAGGTTGTGGAGCATGCAGCAGGCACTCACAACCTGGGGGATGTTTGGGACGCTCACATCCAGGCGGGCCAGTAGGCAGTGCCACTGACCCTTCAGCCACCTAAAGGCCCGCTCGACCACCTGGCGGGTGTGGTTCAGTCGGGCTTTGTAGTGCTCCTGGCTGGCATTGAGGTGGCCCGTGTAAGGGCACATAAGCCAGGGCTGGAGGGGGTAGGCCCCATCTGCCATGAAGCAGAGGGGTACGGTGGTGTCCCACAGAGGGAGATCCCTCTGGGGGATGTAGGTCCCCACCTCCAACCAGGGGCATAGTCCTGAACTGTGGAACACATGAGCATCATGGGTACAGCTGGGCCAGCCCACATATGCGTCCTAGAAGGAGCCACGGCTGTCCACCATGGCCTGCAGGACCACAGAGTGGTAGCCCTTCCTGTTGATATAGCGCCCGCCACTGTGGTCTGGGGTGCGGATGGGGATGTGGGTCCCATCGAGGGCCCCGAAGCAGTTAGGAAACCCCACGGCGAAGAATCCCGTAATGGCCACATCCAGGTCCCCAACTCAGATGACCCTCTGCAGCAGCAGGGCGCTGATCACGTTCATCACCTGTGGGGAGGGGACATGAACAGTTTTTTGGTACAAAAATCTCCAAACGCATACATGACCAAAACGTAGGTGTTCCACCAATATATTTCAAACCCAAAAGCGTTCCCTGGCCAAATTAGTTTGGGAAGCACTGTATTCACAGGAGTGTTTCCTGTGGTTTCCTGTGGTTCCACAGAGTCAAGTATGTTTACTGAAGGGCTTCTGGTGGGAGTGTGGAACTGTGCTCCCCCACCAGTTTGCCTAAGGGCTCAGCAAGTCTGTGGGCTCCTCTGAGTCTGAATCCAAAGTAAGTCCACTGAAGTTCGCATTGTTGCACCAGTTCTAGGCACTGGTCCTGCAAGGAACTTCAGGTTGGGGGCCGGGGGAGGCGCTTTACTGTGGCTCTGCATTGGCACAGATATCTGCCTGCAAATTGCAACTGGTAGGATTAGAGACTAAATATCCTTCTGGATCAGAAACACCTTTTCTGTTTATGGATTCAGTGGTGTTTTATGCAGGTGCTTGGATCATGCTACCAAATCACCCTAGTTTGTTGGGACTGTATGATATACTTCATGTCCTCTATTTTTGGAACATCTATTCATTCTATAGATTCTATAGATCTATCATGCATTCTGTATTAGAAAAAGTAACAAACACTCAAAAGTGTGACAATTAGTTATTAGCAATTTCTTTGCTGTTAAACCTGAAATATCACTTTTGTTAACTCAGTTGGAATTGGTGCAATTTCTCTTTTACTTAACCTGTACCTCTTTATGGTAACTATATAATAAGATTGGAGTTCAATAATCAGAAATTTTATGTAACCAAAAATGAAAAGCAAAGCTTGCTTTACAGCATAAGTATGCAAGCATAATATGAATTATTCTAAAGGGATTAATATTTAATAACAATTGCACCAAAGTGTATTACGCATAATTGGAAATCTGTTGGCAAGGTCAGCTAAATTTTTTGGTTTAGTAAGGTCTGTTTGGAGAACATGAGAGGATTGAAAGAGAAATGAACAGGCAGTTTACTTTCCTTTGAGGGCATTTAATCCCCACCATCTGAATTGCTTAGCTGTTGTGCAGTATAATTTAGTGGATTGTTTTTATTAAACTTGAATATACCTTTGTTTTACATTCTATGCTGGTTCAGTTATAATATATGTTACTATCTCATCCTCTACTTTTCTGCAGAGTCTAATTATATCCATGGATCTCGCATTATTTTCTTTCCTACTTTGTTTCATCTCATGCCAAGCTACTGTTTGTTCATATTTTGGTAGCTATTTCAAGCTAACAGCTCTCATTCTTTCAAAATTTTATGGGGGCTGATGTTCCAAATTATTCAGCCTTTGGGCCAAATACTCAGCAGGGGTGAATCAACATAACACCATTGATTTTAGAACAGCTGCTCTTCTCCCAATTCCTACCAGCTGAAGACATCACTGTTTGTGTGACGAAGACTCCTATTGACCTATATGAGGTGGTGGATTCTCCATCCCTTGAGGTTTTTAAGTCCTGGCTGGACAAGGTCTTGGCTGGAATGACTTAGTTGGGGGTGATCCTGCTTGAAGCAGGGGGCTGGACTAGATGACCTCCTGAGGTCCCTTCCAGCCCTATGATTCTGTGATTCTGTGATAGTTACAAATTCACAAAGCTGCCAAACCAAGTTACCCAGCACCGCTTCTATGCTGTGCACACTGCAGCAGTTAATGTCACATATTGCTTTTTGATAGTTCTTTGATCTATTTTATCAACAAGTAAGGACATGCCTTGGAACAAGAAAATGTCCATTTTGGTCAGCTAAGAGACATGTGTTTGATCAGATTTTCATATTTGGAGACAAATTCTGCTCTTAGGTCACTAGCTTTCCTCCTTTCTGACATGGCTGTCTCTAGGCTGAACAGTTCCCTGTCTTCACTGTGCTGTCTCAGCAAGAGATTCTGCTAAAGCAGGCCTGCTTACACTATTAAAACCCCTGAAGAAAAAGTAACTGCACACAGTTAGAAATTACTACCCAGCACTGCGCATGCAAGCCTACTTTGTTCTGAAGGTAAAAGAATTACAGCAAAAACCTATTAAAAACAATAAAAAGATTAGTAAGATTGGAGTTCACTGTAACCAAAAAGAAGCATGCTAATAAGCTTACCAGGGATCATTCTAACCCTAACAAGGACAAGCACCAGTGGTCTTAATAAAGTTGCAGCAAGGGAAGTTTAGGCTGGACAATAGGAAAAAAACTACCAAACTGTCAGAGTGGTTAAGCACCCTGAATAAATTGTCTGGGGACATTGTGGAATCTCCATTGTTCGAGATTTTTTAATAAAAACAAAAAAGCAGTCCAGTAGCGCTTTAAAGACTAACAAAATAATTTATTAGGTGGTGAGCTTTCATGGGACAGACCCACTTCTTCAGACCATAGCCATACCAGAACAGACGCAATATGTAAGGCACAGAGAACCAAAAATAGATATCAAGGTTGACAAATCAGAAAAATTGTAATCAAGGTGGGCAAATCAGAAGAGAAGAGGGGCGATCTCTCTGTTACTAGAGATTTTTAAGAGCAGGTTAGACAAACACTTGTCAGGGATGGTCTAGATGGTGCTTGGTCCTTCCATGACTGGAGGGGACTAAACTTAATTATCTCTCGAGATTCCTTGCAGTTCTAATATTCTGTGATTCTAACCTGGGCTCTTGCAGGAGCAGTCCTTCAAAAATGCTCAGAAGGGATTTTGCTGTGGTTTCAATTCATCACAGCACAAGCACATGGTCTTATTGGCCCTCAATAAGCCAAGCTCTTCCAAGCCTTGAGTGGGGACTGGAGTCCTCTGTGGACTAGAGGTGCACTCTGTTGGCTGGATCAGGAAGAAGCTCATGAGCTAGTATAACACCAACAGACCCAAGTTGCCAGCACCAGGGATTGAACCTGCAATTGTAGGAGCTAAAGCCCTGTATTCTACCACATGAGCTAAAAGCCAGCTGGCTCTCAGCTAAGGCTGTAGAGCAGAGACTTCACTCACCCTAGTATGCAGTCGCAGTGCCTCTGGGTACTGCACCAGTGTAAAACCAGGGTATTTATCCAAAACTCCCTCTTGGGCTGGGTCTACACTAGAGAGTTTTGTCGACAGAAGGTCCCTTCTGTCAACATAACTCAGGGACCGTCTACACCCTTAAAGCACTCTGTCGACAAAGTCTCAACAGAATTCTGCATTTTCCTCGACAGTATTATTTGAGGCATAACAATCTCTGGACAGAGCACTGTCAGCAGAAGTACTAGGTAGCCACTTTTGCTGACAGAGAGGACGTCCTGTTGCTGGGCGGCCTTCTTTGCAGAGCTGCCATTCCGCTTTCTAGCACCAGAGGGCAGTGAAGTATGCCAGTTCTCTGTCAACAGAGCAAGTTGTGTGTAGATGCAATCTGTTGACAACGGTTCTGTCAATATTTCCCTGTTGACAGGTGCTTCTAGTGTAGGCATAGCCTTGTTGTGTGTCTACACTTACATTCCTCTTTCGAAAGAGGTATGCAAATGAGGAAAATTGAAAATGCACATTAGGTATAAATTTGCATATTTAACACCTCATTTGCATGTTCTAATTTTGAAAGAGCTTCTTTCGAAAGAAGAAAGCCAGTGTAAACGCTGCTCTTTTGAAAGTAAACCCTTCTTTGAAAGAATTGGAAGAAGGATTCTTTCAAAGATGGGTTTACTTTCAAAAGAGCAGCATCTACACTGGCTTTCTTCTTTCGAAAGAAGCTCTTTTGAAATTAGAATATGCAAATGAGGTGTTAAATATGTAAATATATACCTCATTTGCATTTTTGATTTGCCTCATTTGCATGCTTCTTTCGAAAGATTAATGCAAGTGTAGACACACCCTTGCCCTGTGTCTACACGTGCCCCTTCTTTTCGAAAGGGGCATGTTAATGAGCCTCTTCAAAGGATGCTAATGAGGCGCTGCAATGAATATGCAGCACCTCATTAGCATAATGGCAGCCGTGGAGATTCGAAAGTGTGGCTTTTCGAATTGCGTGCTACCCATGGAGACGGGACCTTCCGAAAGGACCCCCCTGCAGTTTTCGAAAGCCCTTCTTCCAATCACCAGACAGGAAGAAGGGGCTTTCAAAAACTGGGGGGGTTCCTTTCGGAAGATCCTGTCTCCACAGGCGGCATGCAATTCAAAAAGCCGCACTTTTGAATCGCCACAGCCACCATTATGCTAATGAGGTGCTGCATATTCATTGCAGCGCCTCATTAGCATCTCTCGAACAGGCTCATTAACATGCCCCTTTCGAAAGGAAGGGGCACGTGTAGACCCAGCCTTGGTGTATTGGTCCCTGGGGATTTCATTTTGAACTTGTACAGGTAGCTATGGGGTGACCACAAAGGTTTGATAACTGGAGGACTTATATTAGCATTGCAAACTGCTAGATAAGTTATATACTATTCCACAATAACACATACACAACTAATTTTCTAATACAATTAACCCCACAGGTATTAAATAGTATTAAGTGAGATTTAGTTATATTCAATAGATTTCCTTAATTCCAGAAGCTTTGTCCACGATCTTGTCAGTGTGACATGGGCTTAATAAAATGTTCGTGTAGATTTGTAAATTTGTAAGGCCAGAAGGGGTCATTCTGATCATTTGTCTGATCTCCTGCATAGACAGGCTATAGAATTTTGACAGCTGATTCCTACATCAGGCACATAACTTCTGACTGTGCTAAAAATATTCAAGCATCTCTGTTACGTACAGTAAACTGTGCTACATACCTGAAAAAGGCAGAAAATCAGATGGCTTAATTTCAAGACAACTACCATTCAATTATAAGACAGAGATAGCCGTGCTAGTCTATATACTATCAAAACAAAAAAGCAGTAAAGTAGCACTTTAAAGACTAACAAAATAATTTATTAGGTGATGAGCTTTCGTAGGACAGACTCACTTCTTCAGACCATAGCCATACCAGAACAGACTCAATATTGAAGGCACAGAGAACCAAAAATAGTAATCAAAGTTGACAAATGAGAAAAAAAAAATTATCAAGGGCTACGTCTACACTATCCCAAAACTTCAAAATGGCCCTTTCAAAGTTTACTAATGAAGCACTGAAATACATATTCAGCATGTCATTAGCATGCTGGTGACTGCAGCACTTTGAAATTGCCACGGCTCACCGCCCCATGGCTCGTTCAGACGGGAGTGCTTTTCTAAAGGACCCCAGCAACTTCAAAATCCCCTTATTCTTATCTGCTGATAAGAATAAGGAGATTTCGAAGTTGGTGGGGTCGTTTTGAAAAGGAGCCCCATCTGGACAAGCAGCATGGCAGCGAGCCATGGCCATTTCGAAGTGCTGCAGCTGACGGCATGCTAATATGTATTTCAGCGTTTCATTAGTAAACTTCGAAATGGCCATTTGCATGGCCATTTTGAAGTTTTGGGATAGTGTAGACACGGCCAAGGTGAGCAAATCAGAGAGTAGAGGGATGGGGGGGCAGATGTCAAAAGTTAGATTAAGCCAGGTGTGTAGAAGAGCCCCTATATTGACCCAGAACATTCGCATCCCAGTTCAAACGACGTGTTAATGTGTCGAATTTGAATATAAAAGAGAGTTCAGCAGCCTCTCTTTCAAGACTGTTGTGAAAATGGAGTGGGCCATTCTGTTAATGACTTAAAAGTCTGAGTCTTACTGAAGAGGAATTTTCACAACAGTCTTGAAAGAGAGGGTACTAACTCTCTTTTATATTCAAATTCAACACATTAATATGTGGTTTGAACCAGGATGTGAATTTTCTGGGTCATTATAGGGGCTCTTTTGCAACTTGGCTTAATCTAATTCTTGATTCCCCCCTCTCCCCCACCCGCCCCTTTACTCTCTGATTTGCTCACCTTGATAATTTTTTTGCTCATTTGTCCATATAAGCTGAATGTGTTCCACCAACGATGTCTGCGTAAGATCCTTGGTGTTACCTACATTGATCACGTTACTAATGAAGAGATTCTACGAAGATGTGGTCTGCAGAGACTGCAGGATGTTGTAGCAGAGCATAGATTGCGTCTTGCTGGACACATCTTGCATCTTTCAGATAATCTTCATCCAAAGATTCATCCAATGTGATGAACACCAGCTGAAGGAAAGAGAAAAAGGGGAAGACCACTGAAAACATGGTGAAGCACGGTTAAAGAAGATTTTGAGAACATTGGCATAACATGGGAAGAAGCGGAAACAGTGGCATCAGACCAGAATCTCTTGGAAGCACTTGTTGCCCAATGTGCCCAGATGCACAGGCGGACCTAAGTCTAAGTCAACCTTGATTACTATTTTTATTTCTCTGTGCCTTAAATATTGAGTCTGTTCTGGTATGGCTATGGTCTGAAGAAGTGGGTCTGTCCCACGAAAGCTCACCACCTAATAAATTATTTTGTTAGTCTTTAAAGTGCTACTTTACTGCTTTTTTGCTTTGATACCATTGAATTAGGTTTAGTGGGTAGTGTATTTATGAGAGAGAGAGAGAGAGAGAGAGAGAAAGAGAGAGGAAGTTGGCAGTGACTGATTTTTCTCTACAGGCTGAATCACTGCAGTCCACTGTCAAAATATATTACCATTTTGCCTTTTCAGATCAGTAAGTCAGACAACACCACATGTTTCTGAAGGGGGAAAAAATGTCGTAATCCTTCAATCAGCGGCAGTGCCCTGCATCCTCTATGAATCCCGGCATGGTCATGAGAGAGGCAGTAGTATATCTCTAATAGAGCTCATTGAAGGACGGGGGCCGAAGCGCTAACAGGTGAACAGGTCAGCTTGAGGAGATAAAATACTGCACCTGGAAAATGCACAACAGAAACTTAGATCCCTGTTGGCTATTTCTCTGGAACTCATACATTTCTGTGTTCCTCCTTTGTTGTATTTGGCTGTTTCCATGCAAGTTGATATTAAAACTCCCATTGACTTAATAGAGCCCATAGTGCTTTATGAAAGCAAACATGACCTATATTTAGTCATTCCCTAAGTAACATTGTGCTCAACATGAAGAAGTCTGAACAGGCACGTAATGCACAAGGGAATAGGGAAGTCTGAACCATTTTTCAGGCAAAGCTTCAACACTTAACAATCCCACTGAAATCCCATTAAGCATTCTTTTATGCACTGGATCTGTGCTTTGGTTAGACATCCTATAAAGATCTTTCCTGTATGATAAGGTCAAAATATCTTCATGAGTTTTATTTTAGGCATGTAATTATTTTACAGCATTCATTTACAGTGGGTTTGATATGTGGCAATAAACTTCAAATAGTGTTTATTTTATTTATTATTAAATTATATTATTAAATTAAATTAAATTATTAAAAGTTTATTTTAACACAAAAATTCATGTACTGGTTCCAAGAACTGGTTTTTGTTTGCTTGCTTCAATTTTGCATAGTTTCAGTAAGTTAAGATTAATTTTGGCTATTCAATTTTGAAAACATTGTACAATGTGCTTAAGAGTAGTCATATTATCACCAATTTTTTTTTCATTATCACAGACAGTATCCACCCACCCCTTCTTGCAGTGAGTTCACTAAATGTGTTATTTTAAACCAATATAGTTAATCCTGTGTTATTGCACTAATAGGGTTAAGGACACAGTTCGGTTTGAGAGTGATTTATTTCAGTTTAGTGTAATCAGAGGTTCTCAAACTGTGAGTCAGGACCTCAAAGTGGATCACAGCCCCATTTTAATGGAGCTACCACTGCTGGCTTAGATTGCATAGGGCAAAGCCAAAAATCACATCCCACTGCCTGAGCCCAAAGCCCACACCTCAGCTCCACCTCCTGGGGCTGACGTCAAAGCCCTTGGGTGTTAGCCCAGGGTGGCAGGGCTCAAATGGCAGGCCCCTTCCCTGGGGTTGAAATCCTTCACTTTTGACTTTGTCCCAACCAGAGTGATGAGATTTGGGGTTTGATTTGGCCCCTCCACCTGGGGTTCCAGGATTCAGGTTTCACTCGCCCTTCCTGGAGTCATGGGCCACATCTACATGGGCAGCTTCTTTCGACAGAACTCGCCAAGCGTCTACACGGTTAAAGTGCTCTGTTGAGAGTTTGTCGGACAAAACTCAGCTGTTTCTGATCAGGTATAAAGCCTTTGTTGACAGTGTAGTCAGGTCTGTCAACAGAGAGGGCTTCTGGGTCCCTGGCACCCCTGTTTGCAGAGCTTCTCATCAGCCCTTCTATTGAGAGAGGGCCGGGTAGTCTGGCTGCTCTCTGTCGACAGAGCTTCTTGATTTTTCTATCGGCTTTTTTGTGTGGATGAAATCTGTTGACAGAGATCCTGCCTGACCTTTCTCTGTAGGCAGAGGCTGACCACGTAGATATGGCCATGCAGCAATTGTCAGAAGAGGCCAGTAAATGATCTCATGGTGCAATGAAGTTTGAGAAACCCTGGTGTAAACTAATTGTAATCAATGTAAAATAAACAACCCAGCACCTCTAGTTTACATCAAATTAAATGTGTTCATGCAGGCTTTTCAACCAGTTTTTTTTTCCTTTTTTAGCCACAACTTTAGTCAATCTAGTGCAACCTGTTCCCTACAGGGTACGAGCTTTTCTATTGTTTTGCACCTTGTGTAGTTATTTGTACTGTACAAAGTGGGCTGCTGCAGCATGCCCCTCTTGGACCTCCTTGAGACCTCGTGACTCCCACTGCCAGAGGGCAAGGAGCTCACTGGTATCGGGCAGTGAGTTTCAGTTGGTCTAACCACTTCAGTGTCCCCTATTCACATATGTCATAATCTATATGTAATGGGTCTTATAGGAAAACCAACAACATAGTGGTTATTGATATTCTTGCAGGTATAGTACATGGCCAAAGGATTGTACAAATGGGAAGAAAATATAGGACTAAAAGATGTGTTTGAACCAGACAAGTCTGAGGAGTGAGTAAACAAGTTTTTCCAGACAAAGGAAAGGCTGAGGCCTCTATCCAGGGGCAATCAAAGATAACTGGTAATCACAGTCAAGTGGCCCTTCATTAGCATATCAGAGGCTGCAGGGATAGATCACTTTGCACTGGAGAAAGCAAAAGCACCAGCAGGGAAGAAACCAGCATGGAACCCTCTGCTTCAGACTTCATAGCCCCTCTTGTCACACCAGGGGTTGCTGAACTTTAAGAGGATGTATTTTGAAAGTTCACCGGTCTAGAAAAGAGAGGGGCAAAGAGCCCCATGTTATCTTTCCCCTAAGGTGACACAGTAACCAAGCAGTTTGAGCTTGTGGGAGATGGTAACCAAGAAAGTTGACAGCCATTTTGTTGGAAGGATGTTTGATAAGACTCTTACCTTGAATTAAGCCGGTAGTTTTGTTAAGCTTTAGGGCAGGTCTGTGGGGATAGTGAGGAGTACAGGGGCTGACTGCAGACCCCAGAGAGATCGACCCTGACAGAGCTGATCTATGCGAAAGTGTGGACAAGCCCTTAATAACTAGAAAGCGTTTTTCACTTATTTGCTTATAACACTTTCTGGCTTTGTCCCTTATACACAAACTCACTTAAAATCCTCTCTTTTTACTGATTTACTCTTAATCTAGAGCAACCCACTACTGTCTTTGAACTGAAGTTAGAGCAGCAAACTGCTGTGGTTTTGTTTCTTTAAAGGACCAATAGACCTTGTTACTTCCCTAAAGCCGTGGCCACACTTGGCCAAAATTTTGAAAGGGCCATGCTAATGGCCAAATCAGAGAATACTAATGAGGTGCTGAAATGAATATTCAGCACCTCATTAGCATGCTGCCAGCTGCAACGATTCAAAAGTGCCGCGTTTTGATCGCGTGTGGCTCATCTACATGGGGCCCTTTTCAAAAGGACCCCACAAATGTTGATATCCCCTTAGTCCTATATACGAAAAGGGCCCCATGTAGACAAGCCGTGCACAATTGAAACACGGTTCTTTCAAAGTGTCATGGCTGGCAGCATGCTAATGAGGTGCTGAATATTCATTTCAGCACCTCATTAGTATTCTCCAATTTGGCCCTTTCGAAATTTTGGCCAAGTGTGGCCACAGCCTAAACCGTTCAAGAAAGGGTGATACATTTCATGGGGGTCGGGAGTATAGTGTGCAGGAAATGCAGGACTGAGGTGTGTGGAGACTGAAGCATGGGTGCTGTGTAACAGGCATACTGCTGGAGTTGGAATAGCTGAGCCAGGGCTTCTTAACGCACAGACAACCCGTGCACTCTTGTATACTGGCTGAGAGCATAAAAGCCGTGTCTACACGTGCACGCTACTTTGAAGTAGCGGCACTAACTTCGAAATAGCGCCCGTCATGGCTACATGCGGCGGGCGCTATTTCGAAGTTAACTTCGACGTTAGGCAGCGAGACGTCGAAGTCGCTAACCCCATGAGGGGTTAGGAATAGCGCCCTACTTCGACGTTCAACGTCGAAGTAGGGACCACGTAGTCGTTGCGCGTCCCGCAACTTCGAAATAGCGGGGTCCGCCATGGCGACCATCAGCTGAGCGGTTGAGAGACGCTCTCTCTCCAGCCCCTGTGGGGCTCTATGGTCACCGTGGGCAGCAGCCCTTAGCCCAGGGCTTCTGGCTGCTGCTGCGGCAGCTGGGGATCCATGCTGCATGCACAGAGTCTGCAACCAGTTGTCAGCTCTGTGTATTTTGTGTTGTTTAGTGCAACTGTGTCTGGTAGGGGCCCTTTAAGGGAGCGGCTTGCTGTTGAGTCTGCCCTGTGACCCTGTCTGCAGCTGTGCCTGGCACCCTTATTTCGATGTGTGCTACTTTGGCATGTAGACGTTCCCTCGCAGTGCCTATTTCGATGTGGTGCCACGCAACGTCGAAGTTGAACATCGACGTTGCCAGCCCTGGTGGACGTGTAGACGTGTCGCTACATCGAAATAAGCTATTTCGATGTAGGCTTCACGTGTAGACGTAGCCAAAGACAGGGAGCTGCTGCAGCAGAGCATTTTATGACACTCCAGGTTACACCACAATTGGTGATATAACCTCAATGGTTTGTTGCTTCTGAAAATGTGACAGGCCCATTATGGCACAACACAGTAGTAGTTTGGCCTGTTTCCCTCCCAGTCCTTCCTGTATTCCTGAAACATTCCTGTCAGAGAGCCTCCACCAATTCATAGTGTCTACTTCAAGGGAAACAAAACAAAAGAGAGGGAGCAGAGGAACTGGAGCAGGGGAAACGGTGGGGCCATACCCATTACACACTTTTTAACCTGCTGTAAGGCTGGGGGAGGGGCAGAGAAGAGCAAATGGCGGGTACTGGGGAACGTACAGCATGAGGGTGGGGCCTGGAGAGGCAGGGACAGTACAAGGCATGTAGCCCCACTTCTGACACTGGTCACTTCCCACTTTCAGGAAGTTCCTACTGCCCCTGGTGTGGAGAAATGTTCACCTTTCCCCAGCCAGCCTTCTGTCTCATTAAATCAATAACAAACCACCTTGTCCCTTCAGGCCTAGTTCCTATCCAAGCTAGTTACCCTCAGCACTTCTTCCTGGAACCATCCCACTGCTCTTGTTCTCACCAGATTGAATCCTTGTTCCCCATTTGCCTGAGTTTAGCCTTTTCCCAGGCCTGCCATAGAAACTTCCTTCTCTGCCACCACCCTTTCCCGTCCAAAGCAGTCAAAGAAGATAACCTGCCCATTGAGCTTGCCTAGTCCCAGTTATGAAAATCACCCAACTGGTTCTGATAACTGAACTGTGCTTTCTGAGCCCCAGCAAGTCAGGTTCAGCTGGAAGCAGTAGCTGGTCTGCCTACAGCAGGCTGAGCCCGCATCCCCTTCAAGTGCTATCCAGCCTATGACACAGGTGTCAAGTGCTACCAGATCAGAACGACAGAACTGACGGCCAGTTTTCACTTGCATTGCACAGGTAGAAATGACCACAAAGTGCAAGACAATGGAGTATGCAGCTCACCCTGGATGCGGTCCAAGGGATTCCTCTTCCTGGAATTTAGTGTCTGCAAAACACATAACAGTAAAGTATAATCACAAAAGTCTAGTTTTAAGCTGTTTCCTGACTTGGACCGAGCCTCACTTTTTCCATGCTCAAGACCCAGCAGAGACAGAGAAATAATGACACCCTTCAAACTAATAGCCAGAGCTGTCCCATCCATAGGATGGATTGGGGCAGCTGCCCAGGCTCCATGCTTGGGGGAGGTAGGATATGACTGTAGCAGCCGCCTCATCCATGCTATGGACAGGCTCTGTGGGGCTCGGGTCAGCCTGAGGGATTACCAGGAGGGCCTGGCATGGGGCAGCAGCAGGGCTTGCCCCCTCACACCCACTGTGGCAGCAGGAGCCAGAGCAACGCAGCAGCCTGCCGCACTCCACCTCACTGCCCTCTCCCAGCCCACTGTGCTGTGCTTTGCTGTGGCAGTGGGAAGCAGCGCACCCCAGCTCTGGCCCCAGGGTGCTCTGCTTCCTGCTCCTGAGGTGACGTGGAGCTCAGTGGGCTGGGAGGGGCAGTGGGGTGGAGTGGAGCAGTGGTGAATGCGGGAGAGTGGACTGACCCTTGCTGCCACCCCACACCAGGCCCCCCCCCAGTATCTCCTGGCTCGTGTCATTTGGAGGAGGGGGCTGCGGGGGAGGGGGTGGCATGAGGGGTGGGGATGGGGGTGGAGCAGTGACAGAGTGGGTGAAACAGAGGAAGGGTGAGGATGGTGCCCATGGTAGGGGGTTTGCCGTGGGCCCCAGGCACTGGAGTCAGGGGTTGCCATAGACCCTATACCCCGCTTGGTATAGCCCTGCTAATAGCTGTTCCCCTTCCCAGCCTGCCAAGCAAGAGTCAGTAGAAATACCTTTGCTCCTTTAAGCAGGGTTCCAGTCTGTGACAGTAGGTTGCCCCTTTCTGGAAGCCTAAAGCCTACCATCTCTATATGAACGATAGGTGACATTTACCTACAATGAAATAGCCATCTTAAGAAAAACCCTAGTTAAACTGTACCAATTTTTCCCCAGGCCTAGCAATACCTTATAGGCCTATGTTTAGCCGCAGCCAGCACAGAATGGTTTTAGTGATCAGTTCATGCCTTACAAGCTTAGATGATGGGAGGTTTGTTCGTACAAAATGTTGTCTGCTTCTTTGTTCCTTTGTTCAGACTAGATCATTCTAAAGTCAGCTACACAAAGAAAACAGAGCTTGCTGCATATATTGCTGCTGGTGGACTGAAACACAATAAATGAGAGCGCACCTCTGTGTGTTTAATCTAAAAATTCTCACTTTGCATGTTTGATCTTGACAGCAGGTCTCTAATTGCATCATTTGGTATTGTTAGCAATGATGCAAAGTCTGTGTGTATGGCTAGCTGACAAGTGTTCAATCTCCTGGCTTTAAAATAAACATTTCTGTTTTTCTTTAGTATGTCTCTTCTGATAATGAAAATGGTAGGCGGCATTTATCTGGTTTTGATGTTCACAGTTCTGTGCATTATTGCTTAATTAATAGCAGTAAGTGTCTGAACAGTGAAATTACTCCCCCAGTGAAAACTGAATTCTAAAATACAGTAAATCAGGGAACAGGTCCAAGCAAAATGAAGGGACTGAGTAGAGGCTATTGTGAAAAAAAAACTCTGTAAAATAGATCTTTAAATATGTTGTGTACATGTTCATAGAAATATTCTGTGTTGTAAACGCATCTGAAATGCTGGCAAGAGAGACACTAAAAGAAACAAAGCATGTTGTGTTGCCATCAGAGAGTTGCAGACAGCTGCAAGCTCCCAGGTGAACCCGGTATAAACAACTATCAGTTCCCCCAACAAGTCACAAACCTTGGGGTAAATCAGTCATTAAATCCCAGGTCACCAGCTGACCTAGGCTCATCAGTAAGGAAACAGAAGGGCAGCCCAGTAGCCACAGATGAAATTCCAACTGCTAACCATTCTACAATACTAATTAAGGAAAATTTGTTTGGGGGCAATACATTAAACACAGTATCATTTATTATTTAGGAATAATGTTTGGTTATATTTAAAGTATCACCATTAACTGATTCTTTAACCTAGATCAAACCAGCAGTGCCCATCTCGTAAGTTTTCTCTTTAGTTTTATAAAGAAGAGGTAGTATTCTACTGGGCACAGACTACATTTAATATACTTACTGAGACATATAAATAGACCTCTTTTCAGAGGTTCATGCGATACGCAAGTCTCTTCCTTTCTTCAAGTCAATGTGTTAGAAAAGAATTGGATCCTGCATGATGCCCTGAAAGCCAGGAGATTAACTATCTGACCATGTAGAAGAAAGAATTTAAGAGCCAAAAGCCTAACTCGGAGAAGGGAGAGCTCAGTGGTTTGAGCATTGGCCTATTAATCCCATAGTTATGAGCTCAATCCTTGAGGAGGCCATTTAGGGAGTGGGGTAAATAGATGTCAGGGATGGTGCCTGGCCTTGCTAAGGGGACTGGACCAGATGATCTCCTGAGGTCCCTTCCAGTTCTAGGAGATGTGTATCTCTTATTATTATTATTATTATTATTATAAATATCCCACTGAGAATACCTGGCCCTTTCACATGTAAATGTAGGCTCAGCTGTCTCAAATGTTCACAGATCCTGTGAAACAGACAGAGCTATAACCCAGCCCATACAAAACTCCATGGAATGAAGTCAGCACTTTTGCTCCAAGAAAATTCATTTATATCTTATTTGTAGAACTATCTGGAACAGATTTTGAACTATGCTACAGACTAATATGCTCATGATTATATACACATACAAATATGTAAACCAAAATGTTTTATTTAAAAACATATCTAAGCCAATTACCCACATCCACCCCTCCAACAAACATATTTTTGTTCAGTTCTCAACATCCCAAGTTACACGCATGTGAAAGTTATCATTGCTGTTTATTTTCAGTGACTAATCAGCTTCTTATTTTCCATATTTGTTAAGAACCAACCTGCTCATATTTAGTAACTAGCTGATTCACACAGTAGGCATTTTTAAAACAGAACTCTCTGAACCATCAATAGATTTAAAGCTTTCCGATAATGTACTCTTAGAAATAATGGAACCAAAGCTTTGAAACAGATTTTTAAAATGCTGTTGATTTGTGACTTCTGCAGCAATATAATATCAACTTAAGCCACCAGAAAACGCCTAAGTAGTAGTGTATTTATCTGTAAGCAGCAGCCTTCTTTATGAAAGAGATGTAGCTTGGTTTGGTTGCACAGCTGAGTAGTTTTCCAGGACTCCCACAAGGCACTGTCTGAAATGCACATGCAATTTTAGGAGGCTTTCCCTATGGGACAATGTCTATCACAAATCAACATCTGCAAATGAGCATGTTGCAAAGCTAGCTTTATACTACCACCCCCATGCTCCTTCCCTAGGGATGACTTCATCCACTTGCTGGAAATGTATCCAACATCTTAGCTCTTGTAGATAACTAGAAAGGCTTGAAAATAGGATGGCAGTGTTATAAACAAGCAACCAGCATTTTGTGCAAAGGTGGTTAGGAATATGCTTCTGAGTGTAAAATGACTATAGCTGACATCCAAGTTCACTGCTGTACACCAGACACAGAACCATCAAGGACTAAATTAGAGTTGGTGCCTTCACAGCTTCAGTCCAACAAAGTGAAGAACTGAAAAATCAAGTAGCTAATCAACTTGCAGGAGGAGCTCAGTACCTTGCAAAATTTGGCCTCTGCTTTGCATATGTGAGGGCAGAGATGGCGGACTAGATCCTCAGCTTGTCATAGCTCCATTGTAAAACAGACCTATGAAGATATTCTTCAGTTGAAGATCTGAGTCCTTTTCTTCTGTATAGCACTGAGCACACTCTCTCTACCTAACCCACATAAAAAGAATAATGAAATTGAAGAAAGCCACCCCCTGCTGCTTTACTGTAAGTTGGCCTGCAGGATGGTCTGTATCACCTCTCCTTGCTCTTCTAGGGGATTAGCTTTCAGGACCCTACCCTTTTCTCACTTACACCTGTGCAGACGTAGTGTTACTCTAGGGACTTCAGTAGAGTTACGTTTGATATCTATAGGTGGAAGAGGGAGAAGAATCAAACTCTCAGTATATCTCTTATTCAATGACCAGTTTGTGTGTAGCTGTTTTCTACTTCAGACAAAAGCCTCCACCCACATGCTGAACAGATCACAAAGTGCAGAGAGCGGAGAATATTGCTCTCTTGGTTGTTCCACAGCTGGATCCCTTCCAAACTTTCAGATAAAATGTGGGTGAATTCAGATTTGGATCATATTTAAAGTTTTCTTCTTTCAACGATCATAAAAACAAGAATGTGATTCACAATATCCACAAACACTTCTATCTGCCTTCTCTGGTTAAAATAAAAAAAAAAATCTCTGCAATGTGTAAGAATTGTTGCCTAGCTACTGAAGTGAGGAACTGATGAAATTTTATGTGTACGATGGACCAGATCCTGGAGTCCAGCTGAAACGTACATGGCACATGTCAGTGCAAAGGTGTCATAAAGCTTACTTTTGCATTCCTCTGATCCTGTGTACAGGGTGGCACCACTGTCAGCTGCAAACTGCTGCGTGGCTAAACAACACTTCATCCCAGATTGCTATTGCATAGGATCATTCTGGTTGCACCCTGCCTTGTCCCAGCCCTGCCTCCTTTGCTCTATCCCAACAGCAGGGAGGAGTGGACATGTGAGCTTGCCTCCTGGTTCCAGGTCACCAAGGACTTCCCCGTGCAATGAAAAAGGGTCTTTTAAAGATGGTTAAGCCATCTGGATGGGCAAATTCTGCAGGACATGCAGCACTGAATATAGCCCGTCCCAACCCAGGGAAGCTCCAGGAAGACAGTTTCTCCCATGGATCCTATGAATACCCCTGGAGAGTACAGCACATGGGAAAATAAGGCTCCTCCTCAGAGAGGATGGGTCCTGGCCATCTGGGATAGCCAGTGTCCCAGTGTGTGCGCCTGTGCTAGAAGTGCAGCCAAATTGTAACTGTGCCTGGGCAGATCTGGGGTGGAGGTGGGGAGAAGATACAAAAATTCAAAGCAAAATCATGGCTCAGTTTGGCCAGCTAATTATTTCACATTTCACTGCAGTCTAATCCTCTCATTGCATAATGTGGTTGTGCTGTTTAAAATGCAGCAGTCAAGAGCTTTGTTATGGCATGCTCCTGAAATGCCAGTATTAAAGGTTATCATAAACTTGCAGATGTTAGTATGTAACAGACCACTTACCAATGTACTGCCAATTAAATGGGTGAAATATTTGCTGCTCAGTAGGTTAATTCATACTTTCGTCACCACCCTTTTTTTAGGGGGGCGGGGTGGTGATGCAGGTCAAAATTTTGATTGCAGGCAGGTCCTGTGTTCCAGCTATTCCTATAGTAGTGTAGTACCTTCCCACCCCTGCCAACCAGGCAATTTAGGAGTTTAATAATATATATTATAAATGATCCTAGACAGATGGTACAAAATCACTACACACAATTGATGTGTTTGAAACCAGTCAAAATACAAACACCGGGGAGAAAATGTATGCTAATGTCTAATTTATCTTTGTGTATGTTTTGCAAATGTAAGAAAAATAACTTCTTTCACTCCAGAGGATGACAAGATTTGGGCAAGTACGTAGAGCATGTTTTTACCCCATGGAGGCAGAAGACAGGGGAAGGCGGCTCCCAGTTTCCCAACAGTGACCCACTTTTGCTGAGTAAGGAACACTTTAGACACAGCTTCCCCTGGACATAGTTATATTTTATTGTGCCAGATGGCAGTAAGATGGAGTATGACGTGAAAACCCAGTCATGCATGACTACTAAAAACACTGTGATGGCTGTGTGGTGGCGGCATTGTAAATAGCATCATGTTAAGAATCATTTTGAATTCCTCCTGCCCGGGCCAGTATATAAATAGTTCACCGCAGCTCTTATGTTTGATTCATTTTCATGCATCTGTCAATGCCTACACTGGTTTGGCACTTAGATGGGGGCATTCATTGTTGCTGCTTTGACGATTCTGAGGAAAATGTCCTCCCCCACCCTGAAGTAGCAGCTGACTTAATGATACTGCCTTTTATGCTGGAACACGCAAATGAGTCCTAGTGCCACTCTTGAGAAGAACATTGTGCATTTTCAATTTGTTGGGGATGCAAGCAGGTTGATGGTGTGTGTGCTCCACCATCAGAAAATTGATCTACGAACCTTTCCATTTATCTCCCGTTCGTGGACTTGGTAGAAATATCTGTGGAGCATGTCTGCTGTTGTATTCTGGCTGAATATCAGGTAACATGCTGAGATATTGACACTGTGGTGTATACACCACTTGCACAGTTTCATGGCTTCTGTGTACAGAGGGTGTGAGCAAGCTCCTCCTTGCCAGTTGGAGAACATGCAGACAATGTTTTCAGTCATCACTTGACTAGATTTCTTACATATATGAGGTAAGAAGCATCTGCAGGTGTTGGCATATTGTGCATAGCTTTAACAGCCAGATGTATACTTGAGTTTTTCCCACAGATCATTTGTTGACTCACAGCCCCATGTCCGCTGCCCTCTATTTTCCCTCACTAGGCAAACTTTCCAAAGGTTTTGCCCGTCTCTCAGCTCTGGTCGAGCTTTCTGTCCCCATCCCTGTAGGGACAAACTGTTCACAAATGTCCACCTCTTCCACAGATTTAATAAGCCCTCCTCCCCACTGCTGCATCTTGGTCCTGATGCCAGGCTTCACACCTTGCTACCTATGGCCCTAAGCTCCTTCCTTAGTCATGCCCAGACGTGCTGTTCATTGAGGAACAATCCTGTCTGTTCCTGTAGAGTCCAGTGCACCTTGCAAAGACTCTCTTGAGTCTCCTAGATCCCTTGCAGCAAGGCCTCCTTTTGTCCCTGTGGTTCTTCAGCCCCCTTCTTGCAGGGCACTGCTGCTTGGCTCAACCAGAGATAGCACGAGAAGCCTCTGCACAGAAACCTCTTAGTACGTTTGGCACCCATCATCCCCAACTTCAGTATAAACACATTTCACCTAATCCTCAAACTTTCCCTTTGTGTCAGGGGTGGACAGCATGTGCCTGCATTCTCCATCACATTGTGGCAGATTGACTCACCGCTGTGACACCTTCTGCTGGTCAGTGCAGGACTTAGCTCTTCCAGTTCCAACATGCACTTGTCTGGACGGGGTCTTACCTTCCATTACCTGCATCTGCCTCTGCCAGGCCTGCATCACAGCATTCCCTCAGACCCTGCATCCCACCCAGACAGCAGTCCCTTCCTCGTTCCCTAGATACTACAGTGCCCATGTTCTGGGGTCCTCCCCTCCTGGCGAACACAATTACTCCAATGCTCACTCCGCCGTTTGCTGTTCTTCATCCAGCTCCTTCCTTCTGGGGCAATCTTCAGTCTGAACTGCCCACTTCATCATTGGCAAGGGTCGGGGGAAAGGGTTGGAACTCCTACCTATCCCTGCCCTGGCTGCCCTCTGCAGCCCTAGTACCTCCTCAGGCCTTTGCAGAAAAACCTCAGACTAGGAATGTGCCATATGGAGCTCCCCTTCTCCTTCTGCCCTTCCCCAGCAGTGCTCTGTCCAAGGAACCCTTCTCTCTGTTAGCTCGGTCCATCTCTCTCCAAAGTTGGAGGGAGAATGGCATTCTTCTGGCCAGCCATCCTTTGATATGGCCCTACTTGGCTCCGATTGTCTGCCTCTAGCCCTTTCCTGATTGGCTCCTGGGATCAGCCCTTTCCAGTATGGGGCAGCCACCCTGTCACAGATATGCATACAGCCATTTTTGTACCCAACATTACGGTGAACTCAATATGTTTGTTGGGAATATGAGCCATTTGTGTAGGTGGTACTGGTAGGTATGCTGTGCTTTGCCAATCTTTTAGGCATCTCATATGTAGTCTTGTGTATCATACCACGAATATTGTGGCCACCATGTGACCTAGTAATTTGGGATGGTGTGAGGCTCAGCTTGGGAACTGGTTTGTACTTCCGACATGAGGTTTGTGAATCTGGGCATGTGTAACAATGCATTGGCTTCTATGGCAATGAAGTGTGCCCCAATGAAGTACAACTGGTGGACCTGGTTTACAGTTGATTTCTGTTTGTTCATTTGTAGCCCAAGTCCTGGAATAGTGTGATAGTGGTCTAGACTGTGTCCATTGTGTCTTGACAAGCTGGGCCTTTGGTTAGGCAATCATATAGATAGGGAAAAAACATTGTTTCCTATTTGTGTAGGTGAGCCACTACCACTGCTAGGGTTTTGGAGAAGACACTTGTATTGGAAGTATTATTGTCCTACCATGAATTGTAAGAATTTTCTGTGAGCTGGGTAAATGGTTATATGAAAATATGCATCTTGGAGGTCAAGGGCTGCAAATCAGTCCCCTTATTGTGGCACTGGGAGTATCATACCCAATGCAACCATCTCTAACTTATAGAAACTTTAAAAAATTGAGTTTTCATAGACCCAGGATGGGTCTTCTTCTCCTGTCTTCTTCTGGATCAGGAAATAATGGGAGTAGAACCCTTTCCTTCTGAACTGTGGTGGTACTTGTTCCAGTGCACCTACTTGTAGAAGATGATTGACTTCTTGTTGTAATAGGTATTTGTGAGAAGGGTCCCTGAAAAGCGATGAGGAAAGGAGTAGGATAGGTGGTCGGGAGGTAAGGGGATAGTATAACTCAACTTGATTATTTCCAACATAAAGTGGTCTGAATTTATGGTTGCCCAGATGTAGTAAAAGGGCCAGAGTTGATCCCCCAAAACAGGGGAGGTGTTAGGTCTGAGTGTTGTCATGTGAGGGAAGTTATTTGAACCCTCTATCAAATTTTGAAAATTGCAGTTTTGGGAGCACTGACTGGGAAGTCAGCACGAGAAATTGAGGTGCTAGCCTGCCTTATGATTGTTAGTACTGGCTTTGGTTGTCATATGGTCTGTTGTCTACTTGTTTTAAGTGTCCTGGTCCACTGATATAACTGGTAATTCCTTCTCTTTGCGAGGGATGTGTAAATCCCCGACCTGTGGTGTGTGGCTCAGGAGTCTTTCAAAAAGTAACGTACATCATCTGTCTTCCAAGAAAATAGGGGTTCCCTATCAAAAAGTCAGTTTTCCACATTTGTCTAGAGCTTCTTTGGTATTCCAAATGCCTGTAGCTGTGATGCTTAGCACATTAGACAGCTGTGTCTGTTTTTCCGGCAGCTGTGTCTGCTGTGCCCAGTGATACCTGGAGTGTAGTTTTGACTTTAAGTTGGCCCCTGTTTATGATGGCCTGGAACTGTGCTCATTTCTCCTTCAGCAGCTCAGACATGAATGTTCTGAGTTTTCTGTAAACATATTTGGCAAACAGTGATGAATAACTGGCCACTTGAAATTGAAGGGTGTGCCAGAGGAGTGAGTTGTAGAGGTTTAAGGTGGTTTGCAGTCTAGATAACTAGAGAGCTGGTGAGGGTGGAGGGGCTAGGGACACAGAGAGGGTATTCAAAAAAGAAATCTGCCTCCTTTGGGAAAGAATATGGAGTCTCTTTAGGGGGGCAAAGGTTTGAGGCAGCTAAAATACCACTTCTAATAACTGAATGAGATTGTCTTTTCTGCCTGGCAAGAAGAAATCATGCCTTATTTTTGTTAAGGAAGAAATATATATATTCTCAAAATTAACTAGTTGAATATTTTTCAGGTGTCTACTGGTGGCTCATTACTGGAGTAGGATCAGTTTAAAAAATGACTGATTTTTATTTTAAGATAATCACCTGTAAATATTGATGTCTCTATAAAATGTTAATATATTTGATCCAAAGCCAAAGTTTGTCATTCAGTGAATGCCAATTTCTTTGATGAAAATGATAAGTTTCCATCCATAAAGTAGAAGTTTTTGCAAATACACCAGAGGCACAGAGTACTTGCATCCAATCTAGGATCAGAAGCCATGAGTGGACACTTTTGCTATGCTAAAATCCTGTTGAATTCAGTGAAAGTTCACATAGAGCCAGGGAAGGATCCAAGTTAGCAGATCTCAATCCAAGATCATAACTCTAATTCTTTGTGGTGGTGGCCTTATTTATAGAGAGTACATCTTGGCATTGGTGTGATGCTGAATTATATATATGCACACACACACACACACACACACACACACACATACATACACACATAATAGAGTCAAAAGTTGCCAATTCAACAGTCCAACCTTATTGAACTGCATACTGCAGCTCATGCTGAACTTTAACTGTGTGCTTAACTCCCACTTACTTAGAGTTAAGCATACTTAAGTGCTTTGTTGGATAGAGACAGACTTAAGCACAGAGGTAAATGATTTGCTGAACTGGGGCCTAAATAAGTGTACTATGGTGCTATTTCAACATATAGAAGCTACAATGCCGGCCCTGGAGGGCCTGTGCTCCAAAAGACAAATTCCAACCCAAACCAAAAAACAAAACAAAACAAACAAAAACAGACAGGGGCAAAAAGTAGGGATTTAAGCAAAGTTACTAAGGTAACAGCAGATATCATGTTAGTTCTTTTAACATATTGCTGAGCTTGTTTGACTGAGCAGGTAGTTGAAGTTTCAGTTAGGAGGGGAAATTGATAACAGTCAGGTGTTTCTTTGATGTAATCTTTGTAGATATGTTATACATTAAAAAGTCCTGCTTCACTGGCCATAGGTGAAACGAAGAACCAAAAAACAGAGTCTTGGCTTATAGCCCCAACCTCTTTAGCCAGCTCCAGCCACCAAAGCTCGCTCTCTCTGTCTCTTGCTTGCTCTTGCTCTCCAGCTTTTTCATGGTCACACTGTGCTCAAAGGCCAATGTTTGGCTTTCTTTGTTCTTTTTCCCCCTCTTTCTTCTCTGTTCTCAGTTACGTGTTTTCTGATCAACCTCTCAGCAAAGCTGTTCCACCTCCGTGGTCCAAAGCTCCTGGGTGAGTTCACATAGCCCTCTTTGTCTTAGGGTATGTCTAAACTAAGCAACGTAAGTTGACTGCAGATATGCAATTGCATAGCTAAAATACATTTATCTGTGCTTGGCTTATTTGGCCATCCCTACTAAAGAAGGTTGATAGGAGAGTTTCTCCCACTGATCTCCCTTACTCCTCGAGATGTGAGGAGTACGGGGTTGACTTTGACACCTGAGAGGTTGATTTTGGAAGGGATGACATCCCTTCCAACCGTGTGAAATTAAATCCAAGAAGATCGACACTGAACAAGCTGATTTTCAAGAGTAAGGTAGATATAGCCTTAGGTGTAGGCTTGTGATTAACTTACCTTCATAATTATGTAAATTGAAGGGGGAGTTCACACTCATCAATCTCATCAAGGTTTTACGTCATAATTGAGTTTCACCCAGATCATAGCATTTTTGCACATAAAGAACGTCTTTTTAAATAGGTAGACTAACTTCTTGTATGGACTGTGGTAGGGGTTACTCTTCCATAACAATTAATAATACAAAATAGGTCTGGTGATAAATTAAATTAATTACTCAAATTGTTTAGCTCCTGAACTCAGTTTAAATACATCTTAGACAAGTAAAGAAACAGGAGTAATTAGGCAATGAAGAAAACTTTGCCACAATAATTAGTGAGCATGAACAGGCAGTAGAAAATTGAACTTGGAAAATATTAACATACACAGAACAGCTGATATGTACCCTAAAATAGAGAAAATTATAGTAAACCCTCAATTTAATGGACCCCAATATAATGGAGGAAGATTCTCACTAGCCATCATGTGCCAGCAATACCCACACACTCTTCACCAAAGAATGAATGGATATAGAGCAGACATCAAAAATCTCCAGATACGCAAACCTGTCAGCCAGCACTTTAATGGAGTGGGCGTATTCTGTTAAAGACCTGAGAGTTTGTGTTCTGGAGAAAAGAGACTTTAACAACCGCCTACATACAAAGAAAATATTTGGAACTAACATTCATATTCAAATTTGACACATTAACACATGGTTTGAACAGGAACAGCAATTACCTGACCCATGGTAAGGACTCTTTCACACACTTTGATGTTTGACCTAACACCTACTTCCCCAACCCATACCCACCTCCCTCTGCTCTTCTATCTGATTTGCCAACCTAAATAACAATTTTTCTGATTTGTCAACCTTGGTAACTATTTTTGGACCTGTGTACTTTATATAATGAGTCTGTTCTGGTAAGACTATAGATCTGAAGAAGTGGGTCTGTCCCACAAAAGCTCATCACCTAATACATTATTTTGCTAGTCTTTAAAGTGCTACATACCTGCTTTTTTGTATTGTACCACTGAAACTATTGCCCTGAGTCATCAAATCGCTTAAGCATGTAAGTGCTGAAACCAATTCAAGCATGCATTCAACTGCTTTGCTGAATCTTGATCTATATATGGTAAAAATAGAGATGAGAAAAGGAAATTCAGGTCTTAAAAAAAAATTAAAAAGGAAGGAATGATCCTGGCAATTGCCTCCCTGTAAATTTAATTGCTTTACCTAACAAAACAATGTCATAAATTCATAGGGCAAACCCTGCCCAGCCCTCCGAGGTCATAGAGGCTTCTATGGGCAGCAGAATCAATGCAACTTTACTGTGTAAAACTTAAA
Source organism: Carettochelys insculpta (assembly GCF_033958435.1). NCBI lineage: Eukaryota > Metazoa > Chordata > Testudines > Carettochelyidae > Carettochelys > Carettochelys insculpta. Next base: position 302,210,510 of record NC_134137.1, on the reverse strand, counting down.
GGAAAAGATTCCAAAGTCTGCCTTTACACCCCACCTAACTTGCACCATGCAGAATTCAGCCAGGCTCCAGGATCTACCACTCTATCACAGTGGATGAAGTAATCTCTGCATAAACAGCCAGCACCATTGATTAGAAGCCACAGTCTAACTGCATGATTTTTTTTTCTAAGACACGAAGGGAGAATAACTTTTTTCAAATGTAAAGACAGAGGAAATTTCTAACTTGGCAGAATGTAAGTACCCGAGTTTGAATGCTGGCCAGGACATCTGTGGTTCAAGGGAAGGGAAGGATTTCTGAATTTTTGCCAGTTTATTTTTAGCAGCATGAGAAAAGAACAGTCTGGGATATACCTGGGATTCTCATAGGCAGCACTACTCTACTCAGTGGGTCTCCAGTGACTTCTCAGAACATTTTATTTCCTTCCGTATCAGGCAGAGTGACTAGGTATAGGGTCAGAAGCCTCAGAGAGCTTAAAAGACAGTCAGGAGTGTTCCTGGACTATTGTTGTTAGGATTTCAAGTAGAGAAAATGAGCCCACACCCAAAGAATGTTTGTTTGCTCTGAAAACTCCAGATGTCAGAATTACAATCTGGATGTAACTGCCAAAGAGTGCCCATTGCTAACTTTCTAAGTCTGGTGTGTCAAAATTGTTTGACTGGAGTCTGGTGAGCCATTTGACATCATTAGTCATAAATGAAGCTGAAACAAACAAATAGAAGTTAGCTGGCTCAAAGAATGAACTAAAAACATGTAATGTCTGAGACAGAATTCCAATTCTCTGAGAATAATTTAGCTAACACTTTTCACCTGTTATGCACGCAGGAGTATGGTGTCCTATTTTGCATACACTGTCTACAGCAATGCCCCTGTGGATGCACAAGACAGAGAAGAGCTGTTGGCTTTCTGTTGGCTAGCTGTTGCCAGCAGTGTTGCTGCAGCAGAAGCTGGTGGCGGGGCAGCTGCTGCTCCTATTTTCATTTAACAAGGATTTGTGGTGATTTCAGGTATGACCTTGTGATTCATCTTTGTGTGCTCACACCTTGTTTCCCTATAAAACCATTGTTTGAACATTCTCCTGCCTGCATCAATTTTTAATATGCTGGTTTAAATAAGGCTCGCTTTATACATGAAACTGCACACAAAAATCACAGGATGATGGCAGCATAAGTGACACCGTTATTAATTCAGTATCCATCTTTTTGGTCTGTAATTTATTTTACAAATAGCATTTTTAATACTTCACTGACAAAATTCTAAAAGAAGCAACTGTTTCATTGTTACTGTGATATGCAGCCTCTTGCTGTCCGAGCTTACTCCCTAACGTGTTTCGTCATTTTGTTCTCCAGACTTTCTATTCTATATTTGCGCAGACTTATTGCTGATGACTCAGATTTATTAATGATTTCTTTCAACAGTGGAGGATTATGACTGGACTAAGAACACTTATCTTAGAGTATTACGGCCAAACCCTATAAAATGACCATCTGTAATGCAAAAGTGAAGCATTTTTCTTTCATATGTATACATATAAATGCACATAAAACATTGTGGAGCAGGTGATTTGCTACACACACAATGCACCTGATACAAAAGCAAAAAAGCAAGTGAAGGTACACCACTTGCTAGATTTCCTCTGTTCTTTCACTACCAAGCACAGCAGCCCACCCTAACCCCCTCCCCACCTCATACTATTTTCACACCTACCAGAGGCCATAGAGTTGAAAGGGTCACTTTGGCCTGGCCTGGCCTGGCCTGACCACTTTTTGGCCAAATCAAATCCGACTAGGGCTGGGAACTCATATGCCTCATACAAATGCCACTCTCTCCAGTTTGTAGCAGGGGATGTCCAGAAGCACATGGACCAGGCTGCTAGGTGGTAGAGATAAAGGGGGAACAGCAGGGTTAGGTGAGGGTGGGGAATGAAGCTGTGCTCCCTCACTTTAAATGACGTTCCACAGCCCCTACCTACTGTATACCCCAAACCATGAGTGAATTACTCCAAAGTGGGTGCTGATCAAGCTACAGATTCATAGAATTCTAGAACTGGAAGGTACATCAAGAGATCATCTCCAGTTTCCTGCGCTTCCGGCAGGACCAAGCACCACCTAGATCACCCCTGGGAGGTGGGAGGGGATAGCGATTCAAAGGAGCCCTGAGCTCTAGCCACCACTGCTACTTTGGCCGTGGCAGGATCTCTGGGCCCCTTTGACGTGCCATGGCAGTGCTGTTCCGCCACTACCCATGGCTCTGAGGTGGGCGGTGGGGGCAGCACTATGGTCCAGGTGGTGTTAAGGACTGACTACCCTAAGCCCAGGCCCTTCTGCCCTTCACCCCACCTCTTCTGGGAGACAGAGCCAGGACCCCTCCCACCTATTCCCCAGGGCCCCAGTAGTTGTTGGCCCCACTGCCTCTAATATTTTTGTTGCTCTTCCCTGGAAGAGCAACTCTTGTGTGACATCACCATTTATTCCATAAATGCCACTATTTAAGGGATGTGTAGAGTATATTGAAATATGTCAAGGGTGTTATTTTTTGTATCCTTCTATCTTGAATACCATGAATCTATCTACACAGGGCTCAAGTGGAACAATATAAACTTCTAAAATAGCCTGCAATGGAGGGTGACCATATTTTCCTATGATAAATATAGGACACCTGGTAAAATTGCTCAAATTCAAGTGAGTTCAATGGCAATTAGAACTATGCGGTACCCTCCCACAACTAGGGCCAATAGGTGGGGATGAAGCACCATTTGATCTTGACCTCAAACTCAAAGGGGGCCTCAAAGTTAGACATCTGATAATTTTTTGGCATTTGATAGGCTAGAACAGTATTTGTTAAATTTAAGGAAAGGATTCCAAATCTGTCTCCCTCTTTTTTGGAACTTTCATAGAATCATAGAACACTAGGACTGGAAGGGACCTCGAGAGGCCATCGAGTCCAGCCCCCTGCCCCAATAGCAGGACCAAGTACTATCTAAACCATCCCTGATAGACATCTATCTAACCTGTTCTTAAATATCTCCAGCGATGGAGATTCTACAACCTCCCTTCGCAATTTATTCCACTGTTTGACTGCCCTGACAGTTAGGAACTTTTTCCTAATGTCCAACCTAAACCTCCCTTGCTGCAGTTTAAGCCCGTTGCCTCTTGTTCTATCCTCAGAGGCCAAGAAGAACAAGTTTTCTCCTTCCTCCTTATGGCTCCCTTTTAGAAACCTGAAAACCACTATCATGTCTCTCCTCAATCTTCTCTTTTCCAAACTAAACAAGCCCAATTATTTCAACCTTTATCCATAGGTCACATTCTCTAGACCTTTAATCATTGTTGTCACTCTTTTCTGGACCCTCTCTAGTTTCTCCACATCTTTTTTGAACTGCAGTGCCCAGAACTGGACACAATACTCCAGCTGAGGCCTAACCAGCACAGAGTAGAGCGGAAGAATGACTTCTCATGTCTTGCTCACAACACACCTGTTAATGCATCCCAGAATCATGTTTGCTTTTTTTGCAACAGCATCGCACTGTTGACTCATATTTAGCTTGTGGTCCACTATAATCCCTAGATTCCTTTCTGCTGTAGTCGTTCCTAGGCAGTCTCTCCCCATTCTGTATGTGTGAAACTGATTGTTCCTTTCTAAGTGGAGCACTTTGCATTTGTCCTTATTAAACTTCATCCTGTTTACCTCAGACCATTTCTCCAATTTATCCAGATCATTTTGAATTATGACCCTACCCTCCAAAGCAGTTGCAACCCCTCCCAACTTGTTATCATCTGCAAACTTAATAAGCGTACTTTCTATGCCAATATCTAAATCATTGATGAAGACATTGAACAGAACCGGTCCTAACACAGACCCCTGCGGAACCCCACTTGTTATACTTTCCCAGCAGGATTGAGAACCATTAAGAACTACTCTCTGGGTACGGTTATCCAGCCACTTATGCAACTTTATTTTGTTTTCTTGTATCATCTTTTTTTATATATTTTTATATATCTTTTTTTTAATGGACTAAAGGTGAAAAATCCTTTGCAATCTACATACTGCACAGACTACAGTGAGAGATTATGCCATACATTCTCGAAGAAACTGAGGAACCACCTAATCAGCATCCCGTACAACAGACAGGAGAACATCAAAAAAGAGCTCTCAAATCTGGAGTCTTTCATAAAAAACCAGCCTTCAACACAAACTTCCACACCGCTGAACTTTACTAAAATAAGACAGGAGATTTACATCAGACACTTCACTACTCTACAGAGGAAAAAGGACTGCAAGCTGTCTAAACTCTTGCCTGCCACACAGAGCCACAGCAGTGGTACCACTAACTCAGCCAGCAATATCGTCAATCTGTCCAGCTACACACTCAGCTCAGCAGAAGAGTCTGCTCTTTCTCGGGGACTCTTTTTTTGCCCCACCACCCACACAAACATAATACAGTTCTGCGGTGATCTGGAAGCCTACTTTCACCATCTCAGACTCAAAGAATACTTTCAACACAACACTGACCAGCACACCGTTACACAGACACCCTCCCAGCAGCACAAGAAGAACAACTCCACGTGGACTCCTCCTGAGGGTAGAAATAACAGTCTGGACCTATATATAGAATGCTTTCGCCGACGCGCACAGGCAGAAATTGTGGAGAGACAGCATCGTTTGCCTCACAACCTCAGTCGTGCAGAACGCAATGCCATCCACAGCCTCAGAAACAACCCTGACATTATAATCAAAGAGGCAGATAAAGGAGGAGCTACTGTCATCATGAACAGGTCCGACTACCAGAAGGAGGCTTCCAGACAACTCTCCAATACCAAATTTTACAGGCTACTTTCCTCAGATCCCACCAAGGAATACACTAAGAAACTACACCATCTGCTCAGGACAATCCCTACACAAGCACAAGAACAGATTTATACCAACACACCTCTAGAGCCCCATCCAGGGCTATTCTACCTACTACCCAAGATCCACAAACCTGGAAATCCTGGACGCCCCATCATCTCAGGCATTGGCACTCTCACTGAAGGACTGTCTGGTTATGTGGACTCTGTCCTCAGACCCTATGCCACCAGCACTCCCAGGTATCTCTGAGACACCACTGACTTCCTGAGAAAACTGCAAGACATTGATGACCTACCAGAAAACACTATCCTAGCCACCATGGATTTAGAGGCTCTCTATACCAACATCCCACACAAAGATGGAATAAATGCTGTCTGGAACAGTATCCCTGATGATGCTACAGCACATCTGATGGCTGAGCTCTGTAACTTTATCCTCACACACAACTATTTCAGATTTGGCGACAACATATACCTTCAAATCAGCGGCACAGCTATGGGTACCCGCATGGCCCCTCAATATGCCAATATTTTCATGGCTGACCTGGAACAGCACTTCCTTAGCTCTCATCCACTAACACCCCGTCTCTACTTACGCTACATTGATGACATCTTCATCATCTGGACCCATGGGAAGGAGACTCTGGAGGAATTCCACCGGGACTTCAACAACTTTCACCCCAACATCAACCTCAGCCTGGAACAGTCCACACAGGAGATCCACTTCCTGGACACCACAGTGCTAATACACGATGGCCACATCAATACCACCCTGTACCGTAAACCTACTGACCACTACGCCTACTTTCATGCCTCCAGCTTCCATCCCAGACACACCACACGATCCATTGTCTACAGCCAAACACTAAGATATAACCGCATTTGCTCCAACCCCTCCGACAGAGACAAACTACAGGATCTCTACCAAGCATTCTTGAAACTGCAATACCCACCTCAGGAAGTGAAAAAACAGATCAACAGAGCCAGACGTGTGCCATGAAGCCTCTTACTACAGGACAAGCCCAAGAGAGAAACCAACAGAACACCATTAGCCATCACCTACAATCCTCAGCTAAAACCTCTACAGCGCATCATCAGGGATTTACAACCCATCCTGGACAATGATCCCCCACTTTCACAGGCCTTGGGAGGCAGACCAGTCCTTGCCCACAGACAACCTGCCAACCTGAAGCAAATCCTAACCAGCAACTATACACCGGACCACAGTCACTCTAACTCAGGGACCCATCCATGCAACAAACCTCTTGCCAGCTCTGCCCACATATCTACACCAGCAGCACCATTACAGGACCTAACCAGATCAGCCGCACCATCGTGGGTTCATTCAGCTGCACATCTACCAATATAATTTATGCCATCATGTGCCAGCAATGCCCCTCTGCTATATACATCAGACAAACTGGACAGTCTCTACGTAAAAGAATAAACGCACACAAATCAGACATCAGAAATGGCAATATACAAAAACCCGTAGGAGAGCACTTCAATCTCCCAGGCCACACAGTAGCAGACTTAAAAGTAGCTATCCTACAGCAAAGAAATTTCAGGACCAGACTCCAAAGAGAAATTTCTGAGCTACAATTCATCTGCAAATTCGATGCCCTCAGCTATGGCTTAAACAAAGACTGCGAATGGCTGGCTAAATACAGAAGCAGCTTCTCCTCCCTTGGTGTTCACACCTTCAGATCAACTGCTGGTAGTAAGCCTCACCCTTCCTGACTGAGCTAACCTTGTTATCCCCACCCTTGCTCTGGCTTATTTATACCTGGCCCTGCAGATTTCTAAGACCACCATCTGATGAAATGAGTCTGTGCTCACGAAAGCTCATGCTCAAAACTTTTCTGTTAGTCTATAAGGTGCCACAGGACCCTTCGTTGCTGTAATCTTTTTTTATCTGTATTATGATGAGGGCCCTCTAAAGCTGGGAGTGGCCCAGGCCTCTCTGGACCTGTGAGCTGCCCTACTCCCAATGGCCATGTCTACACTAGCCAAAAACTTCAAAATTGCCATGCAAATGGCCATTTCGAAGTTTACTTATGAAGCACTGAAATACATATTCAGCGCCTCATTAGCATGCGGGTGTCCACGACACTTCGAAATTGATGCAGCTCGCCACCATGCGGCTCGTCCAGACAGGTCTCCTTTTCGAAAGGACCCCGGCTACTTCGAAGTCCCCTTGTTCCCATCTGCTCATAGGAATAAGGGGACTTCAAAGTAGCTGGGGTCCTTTCGAAAAGGAGCCCCGTCTGGACAAGCCGTTCGGCGGCGAGCTGCGTCAATTTTGAAGTGCCGCGGCTGCCCACATGCTAATGAGGTGCTGAATATGTATTTCAGCGCTTCATTAGTAAACTTCGAAATGGCCATTTGCATGGCCATTTCAAAGTTTTTGGCTAGTGTAGACGAAGCCAACAAGCTTTAAAAGCTTCAGGGCCCAGTCGGGGAGGGGGGCCCATGAGGGTCTGGGATGAGAGGGCATCTCAGGCATTGGTGTAGAGTACTTCTGTTTACGGCCAGGGCCCAGCAGGCTCAAGGAAGCTCCATATGGCAGGACCAGGAAGCCAGAGCCACCTCCACCCCATTCACGCCAGCAGGGCACCCAGCCTGGCTTGGCTGTGGTGTGTGGCGGTGGGTAAGGTTCAGCTCAAAGAGTATGAAAACAGCTCTGGGTGCAGGGGGTATCTCAGGGTGTGGGAAGAGGAGCGGCCAGGGCAGTGTGCAGGAAGGAGCTGCCTAGGGGCTGTGTGCAGGTAGCGCAGGTTTCCGGAAAGGACAGCTAGGGGCTGTGTGCATATAGGCAGATAGCTCAGGGGGCAGGCAGGGGTAGTTTAGGATGCAGGCAGGAGATAGCTCAGGGGAAGGCGGGGTAGCTTGGGGCTATATGTGGCCAGGGGGTCGAGATCAGGGTCCAGGGAGGGGATAACTAGGGGCTGTGTGTGGGCAGGGGACAGCTCATGATGCAGGGAAGGGGCAGGTAGGGGCTGTTTTCAGGCAGGGGGTAGGTCAGGGTGCAGGCAGGAAGTGGCTATGGGCTGTGGGCAGGCAGGCATAGCTAGAGATTCTGTGCAGGCAGCGGCTAGTTGGGGGGCAGAGATGGGGTAATTAGAATCTGTGTGCCAGGAGGGCTCCCCTGCAGCCCCTGCTCTCTGAGGACTCTGCCAGCTATAGCGCCAGGTCCCCCACCCCTGCAGCTCTTCCTGGCGAGGTGAGCAAAGGGGGCTGGGAGCAGCCAGAAGCAGGGAGAGAGGAGGAGTGGGTCTGCCCCTGGGACTGCACTGTGCTTTTACTTAAGGTTGGGGGGGCACACAGGGTCACCAGGGCTCAGCCATTCAGTCCTGCAGCTCCCGGCTTCATCGGCCGGAGAGAGGTGGAACAGCAGGGATCAGGGCTCCAGCCGGGGGCCGGGGGCGGGGGGAGCATGCTGGGGATTGGGGGTCCAGCCTGGGGGTGGGAGGAATGGTGCACTGGGGAGCAGATCTTCAGCCTATGGAGATGAGCACACCATGGATGAGGGCTTCAGCCCTCAGGTCCTGTCCTCAGCCCTCTGAGGTCACCAGCTTGGACATTCAGCTCTGCAGCTCTCAGCTTCAATGGGGGCAGGGGGCTGACAGGGATGGGGGCTTCAGCCCCACAGCCTGAAAGAGCTGGCAGACTCCACCCCCATTGAGAAATGCTGCTTTAGGAGGCACATGGGGAGGGGTGACCCCCCACACCCCCAAACCCCCATCACACACGGGCTGCCTCTCCTCCCACTGGCTTCATGTGTGTCTGTCTCTAAACCCTGCCTCACAGCGCCACCTGCTGGACGCAGCCTGCCGGGCGCCCTCCTGCCAGCCAGGAACAGGAGATTACCGCAGCTGCACCGGCCGCGCTGCCCAGCAGGGGGAACGCTGGAGCTGAAAATACGGGACAGTTGGCTTTAAAAAAAAAATAGGACAATTGCCTTAAATACGGGACTGGTCAAAGTGGGACAGAAGGTCACCCTACTACAGTGGCTTCCTCCACAATAAAAGACACTATTTTGAAGGCCCCTGAATTAGGATCTTCCAGAATTTTAAGCAAGAGGTGGGTGCTGTAGTGAAGCTGGGAATGTCCCCTTGCAAGAGTATCAGCTCCTCCAGACCACAAGACATCAGATTTTAAGGATTATCTCCATTTTTGCATATAAAGCTATCACTGATTTACGACTGAATCTTGGCTGTTCTTGGTGCTGAGATAGGAAAATCCACATTTAGGGGGAAAAGAGAAACTAGCTCTGAGTGAAGATGTTTTGAAATTAAGGAGGGATGTTTGAATCAGTTTGAAGCCTTGGGGTGTTAACATAAGTCATAGGGAAATGGATTACTAGGCAGAGAGCTGCAAGGCAATCAAATGTGCACACTAAAATGTTATCAAAGTAAAACTTATCACATAGCTTCAAGATTTTGCTCATGGCAATCACCTCTGTGTTCAGACCTGTCAGACCTGCCCACCAGCAAGTTCTGAAATCCCCTGTCTTCACTCACTCACTCAAGAGGTATGAAAAGTGACAGAGAGCTGTGCTAGTCTATTCTATCAAACAAAAAAAGCAGTCATGTAGCACTTCAAAGACTAACAAAATAATCAATTTTTGTTCGTCTTTAAAGTGCTACATAGTTAATTAATAATTAATAATAATTATTATTATTACTATTATTATTATTTTGTTAGTCTTTAAAGTGCTACATGACTGCTTTTTTGTTTTGAAAGAGGTATGAAAGTGTGTGAAGATGAAAGGCCGGCAATCTTCATGAGATAAATATACGCTACTATTTGTTTAACTGCTGTCTTTCATTGCTAAAGACCCCCATTATTTTAAAAACAATTGCTTTGATCCACCAAAAGTGTCTTTTAAACACAGACCCATCTGGCTTCCCAATACAGCAAGCAGCATCCTGTAGCTGTTGAAGAGTTTCTTTGTAGGTTTGCAGGTTCAGGTCTTCACTAGATAGGACCACTTCTGAAGTGAAAGTTAGCAGCCAGTCAGATATCCATGCACAGAACACGGCATAACAGAAAGAAATTCTGGCCAAGGGTGACACTGCCAACCCCCACTTTTGTTCCACATGCCACAGACTTTTAAATACCCGCATGGTGAAGATATGGGTCAAGATGTGAAGTTGTCATCCCTCTCACGATCTGTGATCAGACAAAAGACGTACAAGGAAAGTCTCCATTAAATCCTATTACCAGTAGAACCTCTCTAGTTTGGCACCCTCAGGACCTGACTAGTGCTGAACGAGAGTTTGCCAGACCATAGGAGTCAGTATTGTTTAGCACTTTACCAACACTTCCGCTGCTTACTGGGCTCTTAGAAAATGTTTAGGGGTAAATTACAGCTAAATAACAGCACAGAACACTGAGGCCATTTCTACACAGGCCACTTCCTTTGGAAGTGCCATGCTAATACAGTGAGCAAAATATGCTAATGAGGCATGGATGCAAATTCCCTGTGCCTCATTAGCATAATATCATGTGATTTGGAGTCCAGAAGACCGTTCTTCCGGACTCCAAAATGCCGTGTAGAAGCACAGCCCATGGGGGGCTTCTGGAAGGAAGTCTTCCTTCTGGAGGCCCCTTCTTTCCAAAAGTTTTCAGGGGGTAGAGGCTCTGGGGATGGTCCAGAAATAAGGGATTCAAGGTACAGCAGGGGGAATCCAGGCTGGAGTAGGCAGTTGGATGCAGGAGGGGATGAGGACTCCAGTTTTGGCTCTTGGCTCTGGATGGGACAGCTCTGTATCCCATAGATTGAGGTAGGGTGGCCACGCCAGGCCCCATGCTTTTGGGGGACCCTGCAGCTGCCCTACCTAGCCATCTTATGAATGGGAGGGGGAGGATTACCTAGGGCACAGCATGGGCAGCATAGCCAGGCAGCCTCCCCTGCAGCCTTCCCCTCTGACCCACACTCAACACTTAGTCATCCACCATGCCTTCCTGGTCCACTGAGTCTTGCTTCTTTGCAGGCAGCTGGCAGCCTCAAAGCCCTCTGTGGAGCTGCGGGGCTCAGTGAGCCCAAAGGCGAAGCAGAATGCCACGCTGCCATTCACTGTCTGCCCCCTTCCCCAGGTGATCCCTGGCCAGGCTGGCTGGGGATGGGGCAGGGGTTAAGGTGGGGGTAGGGAGGGGAGGGGTCAGTGGCCTGGGAATGGGCTGCCTGGGGCCCTGCACCTGGGGCAGTGGTGGAGGGTTGCCCCAGGCCCTGACCCCCTTGTTGGGACAGCCCTCCTGCTATGGGCCCAGGGCTAAGGGGGTTTGGAGTGCAGAACGGGGCTCCAGCCAGGGGCTGAGGGGTTCAGCGTGCAGAGGGGATGTGGATGTGGACTCTGGGAGGGACTCTGGCTATGGAAGGGCCTTAGACCTGGGGCTTGGGGCACAGGAGGGGTTTCAGGGTGCTGGATCTGACCTCCGGCCGCTTCCCGGAAGCAATGATGTGTCTCTGCTGTTCCTAGGCAGAAGCACAGCTAGGTGGCTCTGTGCAGTGCCTCCACCTCTAAGTGCTACCCCTGGTGCTGCCATTTGCCATGGCTCCCAGCCAGTGGGAGCTGTGGAGTCAGGGCTCACGGTGGGGCAGGGGCAGCACAGAGAGTCCCCTTGACCATTCCTCCACCTAGGAACAGCAGGACACGTCACTGGTTCCGGGCAGCCACATGGAGCCAAGTAGGAAGCCTGTTGGGCCCACAACAACCTACCTATAAACTGGACTTCCAATGAAGATCAGAAATGCTGGTTTATAAAGCTTTCAGAATGGTTTAGGGCTGGATACCACAGCTTTTACGGTAATTGTCATGTTTCTGTTGACCATCATCACTGTGCCACTGAGTCACAAGAACTGTGTTTTTAAGTACTCTAGTTTGAGAGCACTAGGAGGAGTTACTGTTTAGTTTGCAATTGGTTTTGCATGAAACCCTTTAGTTCAGTGGCTCTCTGCTTTTCCAGACAACTATACCCCTTTCAGAAGTCTGATTTCTCTTGCATATCCCCAAGTTACATCTCACTTAAAAACTACTTGCTTACAAAAATCAGACATAAGACACACACATGTCACAGCACTCTGTTACTGAAGAATCGCTTACTTTCTCATTTTTACCATATAACTATAAAATAAAGCTATTGGAATATAAATATTATACTTATGTTTCAGTATATAATACAGAGAGCAGTATAAACCAGTCGTTGTATGAAATTTCAGTTTGTATGACTTTGCTATTACTTTTTATGTAGCCTGTTGTAAAACTAGGCTTAGATGAGTTGATGAACTGCCTGGAAGAACTCTGAATACCCCTATGGCTGAGAACCACTGATTCAGTAAATACTTGAACCGGAATGCCCTGGGGTTTCTCCATCTCTATTTCAATTAAGAAAGTATGTAGGATTTAGTTTCTAATTTACCAGTTGATAACACTGTCGTTTTACTAGTGTATACAATCCTGGACACAAACAAAGGTGCATAGTAGATCCACAGCCCTAACATACAAACAGTTCAAAGGTTTTGTAAATTTAGTGTAAGTTTGGTGGTAAAAGGTAAACATAGTCTTTTAAAATGTTTGTGGAAATTGAATCCCATTTTCAACAATCCATAGAGTGGTTAAAATATTTCAATTAAATGTTGAAAATGTCCCATGTTGGTGAACAAAAAGGAGGGTAAAAAAAATGCTGAGATTTCTACCCCCACACCTTTTAATTAGCTCTAATACTCTAAAAATACACTGTAATGTAAACAAGACATGATACTTTATGACCATGACTTACACGATATCTACATGAATAATTTCCAGTAAATACATGTTATGGGACCTTTCTTAGTACAGTAAAGCCTCAATTTACCTGACTAATGTGGGGAGAGGGGTGTCTGTTAAACCCAAAAGTCTGTTAAATCCGAGGGTTTACTTCTGCCCTAGTTCTCACCCACCCTGGCCTGGATTCCTCAGCCCCAATCCTCCTCCAATCAAAAAAAACCAAAACAAAAAACCAAACCAAAACAAAAACAAAAACAAAAGCCAGCGACTCACCAGAGCCGCTGCCATTTGCAGCCCCACAGTGGCTGGAGATGCTGCTGCCATGGCTGGAGGTGCTCAGCCATGGGTTGGGGCACCCCCGTGGCTGGAGATGCTGCCATGGCTGGGGGTACCCACCTGCTATGGCAAGTGGCGACTCTGTTGTGGTCTCGAGGAGCCACCACCACCACTAGAGCCACCACACGCTCCTGCCACCTGGGGTGGGGTGCATACACAAATGGGAGGTGCACCTGGTAGTTGTGGCAGTGGTCCAGGCCACAGTGGAGGGTTCAGCCACGGCAGACCACAGCAGCTGGAAACCACGACCCCTTTGGCCACAGCAGCGGCAGCTCAGGTGGCTCTGGTAAGTCACCTTACTTTTTTGCAGGGGTGGGGACCAGGTTTTAGGATTTTACGGACCCCAGCAGACTTGGGGAACAGCGGTGGGACTGGAGGATGTCCCTTGTTCCCAAAGTCTGCTAAATCAGGGTCTGTAAAATCAAGGCTTTACTGTATTTGCAAACGCAATTAGATATAGCAGGGGAGGTATTTTGTAGGGGATTTTTGTGTCTGTCTGTAGGTTGTTTGTTCTCAACAGCGTATGCTTTATACGTGGTGATGTAATGATAGGCAGAAATATACTGCCTGTCAGGACTGATTAATTTTTAATCATACATGATATTTCATAGGGTCATTGAACAGCTAAGGACAATATATGGGGTAGTTTTTCATTCCACAGAGTTCTTATTTTTAATCCATAGGTACATGCCACACAAACACACACAACTGGAGGGGACAAATGCTGTTGCTCAGCAACAAGAAACTGGCAAGAGCTCAAGAACTCCACATTTCCCACAGACAATGGCTCTCGGAGCTCAGCAATCAATAGCATTTGATGCAAAGGCAATGCCCAGTTTGTCAGACTTGCCATCTAATAACAGTCCAAGTGTATCTGCGGCTGACATATGTAAAAATGTATCCGATCTACAGCTGGTTGAATAATTCATTGCAAATTTCACCCTAATTTCTGCTTGGGTGCCAGTGCCAGTTACTACAAATGGATTTGTTACTTGAAGGTCATGCAAAGAAATGTCAGCTTATGGGTCACTCAATAACTGTTCATTTTAACTATTCACAATTCAGGGATCAGAGAGGTAGCAGTGCTAGTCTGTATCTTCGAGAACAACAAGAAGTCCTGTGGAGCATAAACTTTCATGGGCAAAGACATCATGCATCTGACAAAGTGGGTCTTTGCCCATGAAAGCTTATGCTCCAAAATATCTGTTAGTCTATAAGGTGCCGCAGGGCTTCTTGTTGTTCACAATTCAGGGATGCGGTTGGTCACTTAAGTATCTTACAGAAATGTGATAGCATAAAGTATCCTTCCCTCCATCCTCATAGCCCGTTATCTCATCCTCTCCCCTTCTTTTCCTTTGTGTATTCCTCTCTCCGTGGCCCTGGGACAAAGACAAGACTTTTTAAATGATATTTGAAACATTTGAATGACTTGTGGTTTTTAAAGATTTTGGGATTGTTAAAGACTCAAGGACCAGACAGATATAAAACTTTGTATTTTTATATCTATCACTCTCTGAGGGGCCCCAATTATTGTGGTATCTGAGCACCTCACAATCTGTAATATATATCAGAGAGGTAGCCGTGTTAGTCTGTAGCTTCGAAAACAAGAAGTCCTGTGGCACCTTATAACCTAACAGATATTTTGGAGCATAAGCTTTCATGGGCAAAGACCCGCTTCATCAGATGCATAAGTTGGGGGGCGTTTCAGAGGGATATTTAAAGAGCGGGGTCCCAATAAGAGGCAGGACCGGAGCTGACAAGGTCTATTCAGCAAGGTGGAAATGGCCCAGTTTCAACAGTATTTATCAAAAGAGGAAAAAACAAGTCAGATCAGACAGTGGGATGTGAGCCTTTGTCAGAGTCTAATGGGGAGATATTAGAACCCAGAGGAGAGAAACTGCCTTTGTAAGCTGCGAGCCACTCCCAGTCTCTGTTGGTTAATGGAGTCCAATTTGCAAATAAATTGCAGCTCAGAGATTTCTCTCTCCATTTGATTTTTGAAATTTTTTTGTTTCAGGACTGTCACCCTTAAATCTGCCACTGAGTGTCCAGGGAGATTGAAGTGTTCTCCCACAGGCTTCTGTACATTACTGTTCCTGATGCCTGATTTATGTCCATTTACTCTTTTACAGACAGACTGTCCAGTACAAAGGCAGTTTCTCTGCTCTGGGTGCTAATATCTCCCCATTAGACTCTGACAAAGGCTCACATCCTCCTGTCTGATCTGACTTGTTTTTTCCTCTTTTGATAAGTACTGTTGATACTGGGCCATTTCCACCTTGCTGAATAGACCTTGTCAGCTCTGGCCCTCCCTCCTACTGGGACTCCACTTTTTAAATACCCCTCTGATCTGATGAAGTGGGTCTTTGCCCATGAAAGCTTACGCTCCAAAATATCTGTTATTCTACCCCTGTGTCTACACATGCCCCTTCCTTTCGAAAGGGGCATGTTAATGAGCGGGTTTGAAAGATGCTAATGAGGTGCTGCAATGAATATGCAGCACCTCGTTAGCATAATGGTGGCCACAGCAATTCAAAAGTGTGGCTTTTTGAATCACGCGCCACCCATGGGGCTGGACCTTCCGAAAGGACCCCCCCCCAGTTTTCGAAAGCCCCTTCTTCCTATCTGGTGATCAGAAAAAGGGCTTTTGAAAACCGGGGGGGTCCTTTCAGAAGGTCCCATCTCCACGGGCAGCGCGTGATTCGAAAAGCCACACTTTCGAATTGCCGTGGCCGCCATTATGCTAATAAGGCACTGCATATTCATTGTGCAGCCTAATTAGCATCTTTCGAACCCGTTCATTAACATGCCCCTTTTGAAAGGAAGGGGCACTTGTAGACCCAGCCTATAAGGTGCCACAAGACTTCTTGTTGTTCTCGAATCTTTAATATATTTATCTTGAAACTCCCATAGAGTAGGTACTTACTCTTTTACCCCATTGTACAGATGAGGAACTGAAGCACAGAAAGACAAAGTGGCTTTCCCAAGGTCTCACACAATATCGGGGGCAGAGCAGGATATTGAACCTGGGTCTAAAGAACTAGAGCAGAGGTCAGCAACCTTTCCGTAGCGGAGGGCCAAAATTTGACCTTTTGACCTCTGTGTACTGTCTGAGTGCTGGTGATACTTTTTAAAGTCACTCGTAGCGCTACTTATAATAGCTTCATTAATAAAAAAAGATGTAGAGCTGTACCAGTTAGGTGGTGGTTGCGACATTAGCTGGTTTTTTGCTAATCCACAGGCTGCATGGAGGAGGAGGGGCAGAGAGGAGCTCCCCTTGAGCATGCCAATGAAAATCGGCTCACGTGCCACTCTTTGGTTGCTGACCACTGAACCAGACCATTCTTCTCACCGTTTATACAGCTGCATTTTATCTTGTAAATATTTGTCCAGTTTTTCATGACAAATAAGAACATTAATTTATTCTATGATAATTAATCAACTGTATTATTCCTTATTATTTTGAGGCTACAAGAGAAACTGCTTAAATTTTGACCCTAACATTTTCGGATGAATTAATTTTTGAGCAGGCTTGGATTCTGCAAATGAAGAACTGCCTGGTCCAGACTCAAGACCTGTCAATGGAAAAGTTCCCATTAAATTTACGTAATGAACTTGAACAAGAAACAAATAAGTATGTTCTGGAAGTTCAAACACAGACTTTAAATATACAAGGAATGCAGAAACAAGAACTATTGCTGTGTGAAGGAGTTTATACAACTTTTATGAAATTGTACTGGAGATATTTGAAGAGAGGCACTGTGTGGGTGAGAGGATGAGGACTGGGGAGAGACATCCCTAAACTAAAAAACAACTGATAGATGGTACAAATTGCTCACCACATACTTCTCCACTGAGAGGCATTCCAGCACTGCAGGACTGGGGTGAGCTCCTTACACATTAATTGGGGGTGGGAGTTGGGAAGCTGACCATTTTGGATGTATGATGTCAGTGTGCAGGGCCACGAACTGCATCCTGATATGACGTACTGTAACTCTTGGAACTGCGCATGAAACAGTAAATGGCTTTCCAGATATGGATTTTCCTAAAAGCGGAGAGGGGATAGATGGCATGCATATGCCAATTTTGGCACAGAGTACATCAATAGGAAGGGGTATTTCTCCATGGTATTGCAGATGCTTCTGGATCGCTATGGGCATTTTACTGACATCAAAGCAGGGAGGTCTAGAAATGTGAATGATTCATGCATCTTCAGGAACATTGGCCTGTACAAAAAGCTGCACTGCAGAGACTTTCTTTCCAGGCCAGATGATTGTTGTGGGAGATGTTAAAATGCCCATAGTGATCCTGGGAGACCCAGCATACCTCTTACTGCTATGGGGTTCATGAAGCTTTACAAAAGAAACTTGTGTAGCGGTCAGGAGAGGTTCAACAATAGGCTGAGTAGGTGCAGGATGACTGTGGAATGTGTCTTTGGCAGATTAAAGACATGCTGGTGGGCCTCTATGGCAGGTTAGACTTCAGTGAGGGTAATATTACCATGGTCGTAGCAACATGTTATACATTGCACAATATTTGTAAAAATAAGGATAAAAAGTTTGCTCTGGAATGGTCTGCTGAAGCAGACTGCCTGGCCACTGATTTTAAGCAGGCAGACACTAGGGGCATTAGAGGGGCACACAGGGGAGAAATTCAAAGCCGGGAGGCTTTGAGGCAACACTTTGAAAATGAGAACTAGTAATGTATATTACTAAGTTTGGGACTCCAATGTTTCATGAATCATGTTTTACAAGGTAGTACTTATGATTTTTGCGACCTAGGATTCCATATAAGCAAAAGATTAAACTGCTTGTATGTGCATGGCTGCCACCTCCTATCACAAATTGCTGGAAACAAATAAGATTATCATTCAAAATCTTTGCTTTGGTTTCTCAGAAAACACCCCACATGTGCGTGAACAGAACACACACACACAAATGCTTGGTGGGAGAGAGGGCACGAGGAGAGGACAGATGAAGAGAATTATAGGACTGAAAAGGACCTCTGCATGACTCCATCTCCTGCAGTCATGGCAGGGCTCTTTATTTAATCAAAACTATCCCTGTCAGGTATTTATTCAAACTGTTCTTAAAAATCTCCAGTGATGGAAATTCCACAATCTCCCTAGGCAATTTATTCCAGTACTTAACCACCTTGACAGGAAATGTTTCCTAATGTCCAATCTAAACTCCTCTTGCTGCAATTTAAGACCATTGCTTCCCATCCTATCCTCAGAGGTTAAGAAGAACAATTTTTCTCTATCTCCCTTGTAACATTCTTTAAGATGCTTGAAAACTGTTATGTCACTCTCAGTTTCTCCAGACTAAACAGGCACAATTTTTAAAGCCTTCTGTCATAAATCCTGTTTGTTAGACCTTTAATCATTTTTGTTGCTATCTCTAGACTTTTCCCAATTTTTTGAGCTCTTTCCTGAAATTTGGCAACCAGAAGCAGGTACAATACAGTAGACACTTGATTTTATGAACTTCGAGAACAATGGACAACCCTGTTGTTCCTGAAGTCCACTGGGCTCCATAAAATCTGAACCCCTCCCCGCTTCCCCAAAAGCTAAGGGATTTACTACTGCAGCATGGCCGCTCCAGCCTAGCCACACCCAGCAGGCCACCTCCAGCCACACGCAGCAAAGTGGGGCACCTCTAGCCACACGCAGTGAGGCGCCTCCAGTGGTGCATGGCGAAGAAGCTCCAGCCGTGTGCAGCAGGTTGTCTCCACCACACAGAGCAGGTCACCTCCAGCTACGCACAGCAAAGCAGGGCACCTCCAGCCACATGCAGTGAGGCAGCTCATGGCACATCCAGCTGCATGCAGCAGGGCAGCTCCAGCCACGTGCGGCAAAGCAACTCCCGCTGCACAAGGTGGGGTGCCGCTAGCTGCAGCAAGGTGCTTCCAGCCGTGCACGGAGGGGTCACTCCAGTGATAGACAAGGTGCCACAGTACAGCAGCTTCTCCAGCAGCAGCTCTGGTAAATCAAGTTGTTTTTTTTTTTTGGCGGCGGGTTCATAACTAGAGATGGGGGAGCCTGGCAGGGTGGGAAACTTTTGCATATAATGGAACTTTGGGAACAATGGACAACCCTTCCCCCACATTGGTCTGTTAAATTGAAGTTTACTGTATTTCAGCTGAGGCCTAATCAGGGTGCAGTAGAGCAGAATTACTTCTTGTGTCAGACTTACAACAGTCCTGATGATACAGGCTTTTCCGACCTGTGCATAAATCCAGCTACCATTTGGAAAGATGTCCATGTGGGTGGAGTGAATAGGGAAGCAAAAAGTCCCAGAAAGGGGAAAGGCACAGTTTGCGGGAGGATGTGGGCAGTGTTCTGTAGGGGAAGGTGGATGCACGGTTGCTCAGTCAGGAGCACTGTGAGGGAGTTCAAAATCTCAGTTGGTTCTTCATAACTTCAATCACCGTCTCAGAAGTATCCTTAATGAAGGTCTCATTTTCTTTTCTGTTCTGCCTTTCGATTTTCCTCTGTGTGTTCCCTCTTTTCTTCACTCCTGGAACATATGTTGCTTGCTCATCTTGAGTGCTTTCTTATCCGGCACCGGAACTCAAGTCCATGTGTGGGGGAGTGCCTCTGAAAGCACATTTGCAGAAGCACAAGGAACAATACACAGAAGCATGATTAAGTACATGCACAGCACTGAAACAGGAGCATAAAATACACCTGTAGTAGCACACCAATTACTTTCTCACTGATCCTTGACAAGTACACCTACCAGCAAATACCCCATGCATGGTGAGTGTACCCCAGGGAAGGAGGCACTGTACACAAAAAGCAATATGAAAGGGGTGACTTTGCATCCCATATTTTTATGGAAATGTGCTTTTGAATATGTGTAACTCAAATATGCTTTATGCAAAATGTGGTATTTAACTTGTGATTGAAAAAGCTTGTAAGTGCATATTCTCTTTCGCAACACCTACATGAGAAGCCTCTGTCGACAGAAGCCACTGTCTAAAGGGATTTCCTGACTAAACATCTGTCAACAGATCACAGCTACGCATAAAATATGATCAAAAGAGCAATCTGCTCTGTTAACTGAGAGCAGCTTGACTACCTGGCCCTCTCTCAACAAAATGGCTGACCGGAAGCCCTGCAGGGTGGAGCATCTACAGGGCTGTTTTGTTGACAGAGCACTGTCAAGGGAGGCATTATATCCGAATGGGGAGAAGTAGAAGACTGATGGCAGATGTGCTGGGTTTTGTCAACAAACTGCGTTTTGTGTGTAGACACTCCACAGTTTTTCCCCCACAAAAGCCCAGTTTTGCTGGGAAAAGCCTTTCGTGTAGATGTAGATGTGGCCTTAGTGTGCATGTTTCATTATTGTATGTGAAGTTAGAGAGAACAAAGTGTTAACCTGTTTATTAATATAGGTGTGCTAGTGAATGCCATTAGTGGTACTTAAGGAACTTAATGGTCCGGTGATCAAAACGATGTACAGATAGATCCTGTAAGCTCATACTACGTTTGTTGCCAAAAGAAATGTGCTATAAATAATATAGAATTTTATACTTTTCCGTGGGATGCAGGGAATTGAAGACTTCCCACACTAGGGAAGTTCTATATAAGGAATGGGAAGCAAACAATGATAGTCTTCAGATAGCCTCACAAACTACTCCACACCCTCAGAGGCTATATTAAAAAGACATGAAAACAAAAAAACTTGAAGCTGCTAGGCCAAGGTCACAGAAAAGGTCATCTCTGGCCTGAAGAGAACTGTACTTGTGGTGTACAAGTGGGAGAGAAGCTGCTGCATGGAGCCACCATTGTCAGCTGGTAAGATGCAATATGAGCCCTCCACTATAAGCAAACAGGAAGAGGAATTTCAAAAATTCCCAAAACTTTAAGGGAGGGGGTGGGCAGTTGCCTAGTGGCTACAGAGCAGTCGAGTTAGAACTGCTGACCAGAGCAGTCAAGATGGGCATTGTGGGACACCTCCTGATGACCAATTAAAGCTGTAAATCAAGCATGGTGTCTACATTGACACTTCATTGATAAAATTTTCGTGCAAAAGGGTGGTTTTAATTTTGTTAACAAACACTGAGGAATTTTGTTGCCAAAGTGGTATTGCAGTGTGTATACCTCCACTGTTTTGCCACCAAAAGGTGACTTTTGTCAACAAAACCATGTGCTGTAGACAAGGGCCAAGCGACTGCTAATTTGATACTCCTGTGGACATACAGATTACAGCAGAGTTAATCAAGATGCTTACTCTAGGGGAAAAGTCACAGTCTCACACAGTGGGAATACTCTCAAGTATATGTTTTTTGGACACTAGTACTAACTATAATTAAGACCAGAGCAATAAAATGGCTAGTTATTGACCCAGAGGATTTCTGTTGGGATAATTCCAGAGGACAGCTCTTTCAAACAGAACAGATGCTTGGTTGCTCAGTTAATTCATGCAGTGAGATAAAGTAGAGTGCCTTGTTTTGGAAATGAGTTCTGGTCACTAACCAACAGATACAACAATTGAAGGATATAGAAGTCCTAGAAAAGCTGACAGTTAATCTTTAGGAAGAGGCTAGTCTTTGCTAGTAGGAAATTCCAGGGACTTATGGAGCACTAATGAATCAGGCCAACTCCTATTCCTACTGATGGCAATGGTAAAATTTCCATTCCTTTCACTGGGAGGAGGGTTCAGTGTTGATTTAAAAGGCTTAGTATTCCGTAATTTTGCACGGAACTGTGCTGCAATACATACATATAACCTTCGCTCATTAGTGTTTAAACAGCTATTGTAGGGAACATTAACAGTACCAAAAATTACAAGAAAAGTACGGGACTTAATGTCATTCTCAATTCATTTTTTATAAGTTTAGTTTCCATGACAACAAAAGAGGCAATTCCATAAATCCAAGAGCTCATTATTTCAGTTAGTTTGCAGTTTCCTCTTGAGAAATCAGACTATTTTTTAGTCTCCTGGAAGAAATTCATAATGCAATGGATGAAATCTGATGCAGAAATAATTAAAATGAGCCTCCTTCCCATACACACCCTGTGGAAACAGTGCATCTTTTACAAAGAACATCTACTGAGCCATATCTTATTAGTTCTTCCTCCACAGCTGCATACGCCCCCTCCAACTCACTGGATTTGAACTATTATTCCTTCTGCTGGTTCCCTCTGACAACAAACCCTGCCATAATTTGAGCTCTCATTTTTATAGGAGGACTTATAAGGTGAGAAAGGAACTGTATCACCCTTTTTGTGTCTGAAACACCAACGCTGTATCAGTATTCTCTGCAGCTGCAGTGAGTGATTCAGCGCTCTCCTTGATTACATGACTAGTAGGAACCCTTCACAACAGATAGATAGACTTGGTGTAAGGGAGCAGCACTCGCTGAAAAAGGATAGCTTTCTTTGGGCTAATCAAGATCCCAGTCCTGCAAAGATGCATTCAGTTCCCTAGCTTTATTCACCTCAGCCACCCCATTGTCTTCACTGGACTTTCAACATCATGGGTGGCAGGTATCAGAGGCGAGGGGAGGCTAAGCTTCCTCAATCCTAGGCCATAGCCTTGCCCATCATTTGCCCTAAGGTCCTGCCTTCAGTCCCACTCTGTAGTGAGGCTGGTGGGGGCTCAGTTCCAGACAGCAGCCAGGGGCTGGGGCAGCAGTGGTGGCTCAGGCTGGACTGGAGGTTGGGCCAGCTGTGCAACTAGCATCACTCAGACCAGGTGTCCTCTTGTCACAGGTAGGGGAGGGGGAAAGGACTTGAGGCTCCAGTGGGTGGGGGGAATGGGGCCTCAGGTGGAAAGGTTGGAGATGGGAGACTAGCCTCCCCAACATCAAGGGGGATTCACTGCTGACCATGTTCAGCATGCATAAAAGATAGCACATGTGTATGTCTTTACACAATGAAGACCATAGTTAGCCTTATTATAACAAGCTAGAGACTAGAGAAGGTTCTTCCATCCCACGTATTTTGTTCCTTTACTGGTGAAAAAAAATTACATGGTCTTTATCTCCATCATTTATCTTCTTGGAAAGAGTCCTATTACCTTGGAAAACAGAGCACCTTCCACTTAATTCTTAGATCTTGATATATATCCGTGGCAGGTGACAATAGAAAAAGCATCTACCAACATGTCTGTGCAAACCAACTGTTTGGATCATAAAAAATAAGGAGGCAACAGCCAATTTTTTTTAAAAATACAGTAAAAAGAAATTCCATTTCAGCATCCTGGCGACAAAACAACTTGTGCTTCATTCCTGGTTTCTAAAAGGTCACAGCAACAGTGGACTTCTTCATTGAATTAGATCTTTATCTGACATCGTTGTTTCTTTAGCATTCTTGATATAGTGACACTGAATAGCCTTTGGGCATAAAGGCATAAAAGCAGCAAGATGTTGACATTTTTCACAAATTTAAAAAGCACAGCAATGCTCCTTTTCAGGAAATGTATTACTTACAACATAAGAACTGCATTTTCAGTTCCACAATAGCTAACGATAAGAAAAACCCACTAGACGCCTGAGTTCAGTCTCCCATCTATATCCTTGTGGCAGTTGATTAGGGCAGCAGTGGGCAACACAGGCTACTGAAGAGGCTGCATGAATGGCCCTCAGTGGGCCACAAGATGTCATAACCAAGAGGGTCTCCTGGGTTAGAGTAGTTTGTCTAATTGCCCTTGCATGTGTAGAATTTGTGTAGTGTGGGGATTGAACCATAGCAGTGCTTTGATTGGATGCACAGGGAGTACACAGCTCTCACTATCCATGTTGTGTGCAATCAACACACACCTTACTTCACATGCCCTTGTTTCTCATGCATGTCACTCCATTGATAAGAGTAGGAAAAATGATGTGGATGGAAACCAGCGGAATCTGGCAACTGTGCGTGCACAATGGTAAACAAAATGCCTTGTGGGCCACATTTAGAAACCTCATGGGCCATAGGGGGCCCATGGGCCACAGGTTGCCCACCACTGTTACAGGGCCAGATTTTTGGCCTCCACATTTTGAGCTGGATGCCTCAACAAAAAGCAGCCGAGGATTACCCCCAGACAAAGCAATTCTTTGGTGGTTTAAAGCACCACAGTAGGCTCTACCATATAGGGGCATATGAGAGGAATACTAAGGGCAGCAAGTGGCAGAGCAGAGTAGAATTTATAGTACTCTTTCTGATCTGCGGCTAACAGTCCATAGGGGACCACTGCGCTTAGCTTAGTTTCGAGGTTGCTCTAGCAGGGCTTTTCTTCGGCCAAGGATCTGGTGGAGTGCTGTGCTCTCTGCCCACTTGCCCATGCTCCTAGCACATCTATTCTCTGGAGGGGTGTGGGGGAAGGGAAGCAGGTGGAATAGACCAACAACCACCAAGAAATCCCTTCTGTTAGCAGAAAATTCCCCTTTAAAGTGGTTCATTGCATTGCTACTAATATTTAGCTCCTATTTGCAACAGAGGAACTTAATCTTTGCTAGTGGTGACAAAAAATGCAAGGAGAAAATGCTCTGAATGCTAATACCACCTCCCAGGCATAAAGCCCTGTTCCTGCAAAGCTTTCTGCCTCTGCTTAGCTTTACACCGTGCAAATAAGTGCATTGACTTCAACAGGATTGAAGTCACTGTTTTGCACATGCATAAATCTTTGTAGAATGGGGCCCCCAAACTTGTAAGCTCTTTGGAGCAGGGATTGTCTTTTTACTTATTTGTACAGCACCTAGCACAAAGCCCTAGCCTCGTGATATTGAAACAAACAAGTAACAATGTTCAAATGTTCTATATAAATAGGACTATGAAATATTCTTCTTTGCACTTGCTTGTGAAAGTACTCTTAATAAACTTTTTTATAAAAGTTTGCATTGCTTACTACAGACCACAAAACAGTGTAACTAGTAATTAGAGAGAAGCATACAACTTACTTTCTAGAAGAAATTTCAAATCTGCATGTAGGAACAGGCTGGTAAATACATTATTGACTTGGTGATTCAGTGAAAAGAGATGCACATTTACTCAGACTGCAAATCCCGTAGCTTTCTTTGAAACAAAACCTCTGCTGTCTCAGAAAAATCAGATTTTTTTTTGGCCCTGCACATAAAATCTGAGATAATTAGATTTTAATTAATGTTTTGCTGTTTTCATTTTTGGCATGCTAGTGTACCTAGGACTGTTCCACTACTTTGGCTCTAAACTATGTTTAAGGTACCAAAACTAAGTGACATAGATAGACTTGTGCTTTCATCCTGAAGGGCCCTGAGATGTACTTTTCAAACTCTAATGAAGGGTAGCTGCATAAACTCACAGTAAATTCTGCAATATGCCCTCCTGCACCATTGTCTCTTTACCATATAGATTTGCCTTTTAAAAGACATGGCCCTGGGTGAGCATGGCAGACACGATGAACTTTTTCTCCAGAACTAGAGGGAAGGTGACTGCTGCTCATTATATGATGATTTTTGTGTACATGAGTTCCTGGCATTCCCAACCGGAGAAAGAGTGCTGTAGCTGCAGATATCTGCAGAAAAGAAAATGACAAATCAGTAACTAAAACATGAACTAATTCTAGCTTTTCCTTGTCAGACTAAGTTCTGAGGAGCCTTTGTTTTCTCCACTGTAAGGTTTGAGGACTGAATTTTTTGTTATAAGGGTTGCGTTCCTTCCTTTAGTTGGAAAGAGAAAAAAGATTACATTCAAAGTTCTAGCAAGCTTGCTTTTATCTCTCAAGGCTCATGCCTTGGCCCATAGGCTTAAGATCTCTGCCTCCTCAGACTTATGAGACACCCTGCCTGACCAACAAGTGAGACTGAAACTGAGATGATATCTTGTTCTGATTAAAGTCAAAGGCAAAATCCCATTGATTTCAGTGAAGCCAGGTTTTCATCCTAGGACTCAACTTATCTAATATGTAAGCTAGTGCATGGTACTATTGGTAAGTGTTGGATCTGCATTTTGGTTTATTGGAAGAGGAATATGAACAAGGAAGAGTTAGCCGTCTCTGAGGGAGGATGGAGATGCTTTTCCTCTTGTTTCCTGGGAGACAGCATAGATATGTGACTCCTAGACCAACTGCACAAAGAACTGGACAGCCTAATTTATTTATTCAAAAGAAGTAAGCTGCTTACCATAGACAGACATCGAGCCAAGATCATTTCAAAGCAGGCAGACTAGATATTTGAAGAAAGGCATCCCACCTCACAGGCGAGTGCCCTAACCATTGGCCAATTGGCCACAAGGGGTGGAGGCTGGTCTGTTTGTTTTGTTTGCTTGCTAGAAAGGCTGATCTCACTTAGGTTCCACTCTTCAGGAGAAAATTCATAGCTGAGAATCCTGAACAGAGAGAGGCACCTCCCTCCAGTCCAGTGTTATGCAGAGAAATGACTAAGCTCCACTCCTTCTCGGCATTTCCCATTGGCTACCTTAACTAGCTCCCTGTTCAATTTGCTGGTTTCCTTCGTTCATCTCCTATCTCTCCCTTGCATTGCATAGGGCACAGAGCCACCTAACTCAAGGCAGTGAATTCCAGAGGGTGGCAAGGCTTCTAAGTCTCTTTGTGAATCTTGCCAACTGTCACTTGTGAGGCAGTTGTTTCTAGAAGCAGCATACGGGCCCACTGAAAGCAAATGGGGTGGTTTGTCCCAAGGCCTGGCATTTCAAAGGGACCCAGAGCTCTGGGCACCACCACTGCTGAAGGAGAAGTGACAGTAGCTGGAGTTCTGGGCTGCTTTGAAACCCCACATCAGTGCGTGGCTCTGAGGGACCATGGGTAGGGGAGGACAGGGCTGACTGCCCTAAGCCATGCCCTTCCCACCCTTGGCTCCACCCCTACCGGGGTGAAGAGCCAGGTCCCCCTCCCACCTTGCCCACAGTGGCTGTCAGTAATGTTGGCTTTGCCTGAATTGCTCTCTCGCTATTTTATTTTTCTTAAAAGTACCTCCTGCCTGTAGGTTATACCCAAACAAGAAAATACAGGTGCTAAAACATTACAGTTCCCAAAATTCACACTTCGCCATCTGTGAAATTTAAAAAAATATCTTAAAATTTATCTGGAACTAATTTAGATATTTTACAATGCTTCATGGAACCTAAAGGACTTCCTCTTGTAAATAGCTTTTTGCCATTAGACCTTTCTAGTTCCCTATATTCTGATGAAGTTGAATCATCCCTTCAATTACTATTTTTACCTCAGCAATATATTCATTGTATGTAAATAGCTGCATTGAGCTATTCATCAGCCAAATTATTCAACCAAGTTCCTGGTAAAGACTTCACTTGGAAATGTGCTATTTGCCCATAAGACTCATGAGACAAAGCAAACTTATAAGATGTATGTATATATGTATATATAAAACTTATGACATCTTACAAGTTTGCTTGTAATATATATATATATGTAATATATATATATATATATATATGCCTCAAAGGCTACGTCTACACGTGAAGCCTACATCGAAATAGCTTATTCGTGTAGCAATATCGAAATAGCTTATTCGTGTAGCAACATCGAAATAGGCTATTACAATGAATAACGTCTACACGTCCTCCAGGGCTGGCAACGTCGATGTTCAACTTTGACGTTGCGCAGCATAACATTGAAATAGGCTCTGCGAGAGAATGTTGACATGCCAAAGTAGCACACATCGAAATAGGGATGCCAGGCACAGCTGCAGACAGGGTCACAGGGCGGACTAGCGCTTCTGGGGCAACAGCTAGCCGCTCCCTTAAAGGTCCCCTCCCAGACACACTCAGCCTGCACAGCACGCGGTCTGAGGAGCCAAAGGCACACAGACCCCGGGCGACGCAGGCATGGACCCCCAGCAGCAGCAGCAGCCAGAAGTCCACCCAGCCCTCCCGGCAGGAGCAGGGCTTGCCCTGCTCCACGCCATGCGGGAGGCAGCTGAGCACCTCCTTGCTACACCAGAAGAGGAGCTGCCCCAAGGGCAGCAGGGCTCAACCCCCAACCCTGCAGCATTCCACTCCCACCCCCGCCTCACACACCGGCAGCTGTGGAGCTACCCCACCAGCACCGACTCGTGGGAGCGGCTGGTGCTTGAGGAGTGGGACGATGACCGCTGGCTCAGGAACTTCAGGATGAGCCGGCAGACATTTATGGAGCTGTGCCAGTGGCTCACCCCCGCACTCAGGCACCAGGACACCGCCATGCGGTGTGCCCTCCCTGTGGAGAAACGGGTCGGCATCGCTGTCTGGAAGCTGGCCACTCCAGACAGCTACCGATCCGTGGGACAGCAGTTTGGTGTCGGCAAGGCCACCGTCGGGGCTGTCCTCATGGAGGTAAGAGAACCCACGGGGGGAGGGCAGGGCAGGGGAGGGGGGCCCAGGCAGAGGAGGGCAGGGGAGGGGAGGGGAGGGGAGGGCAGAGGAGGGGAGGGGAGGGGAGGGGAGGGCAGGGCAGGGCCACGCACACCCTGCTCACCCCTCATTGGTGCTGTCCCATGTGCTTTCCCTGCAGGTTGTGCGTGCCATCAATGCTATGCTCCTGCACAGGCTCGTGAGGCTGGGGGACCCAGATGCCACCATCGTGGCCTTTGCCACCCTGGGCTTCCCCAATTGCTTCGGGGCTCTGGATGGGACTCACATCCCCATCCGCGCCCCGCATCACAGTGGAGGACGATATCTGAATCGCAAGGGCTACCATTCTGTGGTCCTCCAGGCCTTGGTGGACAGCCGGGGACGTTTCCAGGACATTTATGTGGGCTGGCCTGGCAGCACCCACGACGCCTGGGTTTTCTGGAATTCGGGCCTGTGCCGCCGGCTGGAGGCGGGGACCTACATCCCCCAGCGGGAGATCCCTCTGGGGGACACCACCATGCCCCTCTGCGTCATCGCAGATGCGGCATACCCCCTCCGGCCCTGGCTCATGCACCCATACACGGGCCATCTCTCCGCTAGCCAGGAGCGCTTCAACCAGCACCTGAACCACGCGTACCAGGTGGTGGAGCGCTCATTTGGCCGCCTGAAAGGATGCTGGAGATGTCTCCTCACCCTCCTGGATGCGGGCCCCAACAACATCCCCCTGATTGTGGGTGCCTGCTGCGCCCTGCACTATTTGGTGGAGAGCAAGGGGGAGGCCTTTTTCCAGGGCTGGGCTGTGGAGGCCGGCAGGGCCGACGTCCAGCCACCTGCTGCCCCCAGTCGGCAGGTGGACCCCAAAGGGACCCGGGTCCGGGAGGCCCTGAGGGCCCACTTCGATGATGAGGCCGCGGGGTGAACTCTGCCAGGCCCCCCACTGCCCACCCCTTCCTCCACAACACTCCCTGCCCCAACGCCCACACCATGGAGCACCCAACTGCACCCCCCTCCCACTTTTCCTGGACAAATGACAGCACGCACTTGTGGCTGAACTTAAACTGCTTTTTCTTTTAGAACTTTTTTTTTAACTATAAATAAAACAAGAACAGACTATATACAACATGTGTGGAACAAAAGTAATGTGTACAAATAAAACAATAGTAATAAAAAAGTTTGTTCACTAATAAAAAGAAAACCAGGGATGATAAAGGGGAGAACTATTTACATGGGGGGGATGGGGCAAACGGGGGGCACAAATTAATAAGTCCCAACTATATACAAGGGTGGGGGCCACATCCCGGGCCCCTCGCCCCTAATGTCCGGCACTGGGCGTGGGCGGCCGGGAGCCCTGCCACGGCCGCAGCCCTGTCCGGGGCTGGCTGGGGGCGGGGCGGACCGGAAGATATGCCCGGCGAGTC
Organism: Carettochelys insculpta; assembly: GCF_033958435.1. Classification (NCBI taxonomy): domain Eukaryota; kingdom Metazoa; phylum Chordata; order Testudines; family Carettochelyidae; genus Carettochelys; species Carettochelys insculpta. Next base: position 302,180,862 of record NC_134137.1, on the reverse strand, counting down.
TCAGCTGGCTCCAGGGGTCCTTCGGCGCTCCGGCCCTCGCCGGTGGGTGGCGGGGCGACGGCGGACGGGACGGCGACGTGCGGAGCAGCTGGTGGTGAGGCGGGTGGAGCAGGCAGAGCGGGCGCTGCTGCGGCCGGCGTGGCATGGGGGGCCAGGTAGTCCACCAGGCGGTTGAAAGTCTCCATGTAGGCCCCCCATGCCTCTTGGCGCCAGGCCAGCTCCCGCTCCTGCAGGTGCAGGTGGCGTTGCTCCACCCGCAGGTGCTGCTCCGCGACCTCCAGCTGCCGACGGTGGATGGCCAGCAGCTGGGGGTCCGTCACCGTCGGCTGGTGGTGGCGCGGGGTCCGCCATCTAGCCCGCCGTGGGGCCGGTCGGTCCTCGGCCAAGGGGCTTGCCTGGAGCGATGGCCCCGGAGGGGTCTCCGGGACCACTGATGCCTCGCCGGCGCTCTCTTCCGGTCCTTCCGATGGTGCAGGTGCGGGACACAGGAGAGGAGTGGGGGAAGAAGAATGGAGACAGGCATTAGTGTAGGCCCCGAGCCATGGCCTTTGTGCCCCCAGCCCTGTGCTGCAGGTTCCCCATCCCCGTCCCCGGGAGATGCTGCTGTGATGGATGGGGTTCAGGGGTCCCCCTGCACTGCACCCCATCCCCTGGTGGGAGCGACTCTCACTTCACTCCGCAGGGTCTGACAGGAGAGGTTTCTTAGGCCACAGATGCCCAGTTTCTCCCAGGAGTGACAGCACCAGCTGTCGGAAGAGACAGTCCTTCCAACCCATCCTGGGGAGAAGACCCCAAGGGGGGCCCCTCTGGGATGCAGCTTTCCCCCTCCTCAGGCTGGCTGCCTTCCAGCTCTCCTTTCCCCTAGCCTCTACCTGTGGCCCCCGCTCTCCCCCCCCGCAATTCCAAGCCAGCTCGGCTCCTCCCTCCTCTTTGTTCAGGGCAGAGGTGTCACCTGCCAGCTGTAGCCCCAGGATCCTCCTTTGCCCCTGGGAGCTATTTGGCTCTTGTTGCTCATATGTAGCCTGAGTCTCCCTTTTGCACTCCCCCCACTCCATCACATGCTGCTGCTGCTGCTGTTGCTGATGCTGCTGCTGCGGGGTGTTCCACCCCCTCCTCCCGGGGGCCCCTCGAGGTTCCGCTCCCCCCTGCCCCGGGGATGGGGCATGGCACTGTCGTGCGGGGTGGCGGGGGGCAGGGGCTGATGCACTGCTGTGAGGGACATGGCCCTGCTGTCCTTGGGGCCATGGCCATGTGAGCATGTGGGGGGCTCTGGACACATATCTATTACCCCCCGCCCCTCAAGCCCAGGGGTGTACACCAGAGGGGGGTACCTACCTGTTGGTCCACTCCCACGGTCCGGAGATCCCCAGGGGGCAGAGGCCCGGCTGCTGCTCCGGGATGGCAGGAGGAGGATCTGCAGCCCGCATTCTGCGGAGGAGGAGCACCCCCCCTCCTCCTCCTCCTCCTCCTGCCACGATGGCCTGGGGGTGGGCTCCTGGGGGGGCCCCCGGGGTGCGGGGCTTACCTCTGGGGCGGACTCCAGCTGAAGGGCCTGGTGGGGCTCGTCGGCCGAAGTATCAAGGGTGGCCAGAGGGGAGGAGGTGTGCCGGGGGCCCAGGATGGCCCTGAGCTCCCTGTAAAAGGGGCAAGTGACGGGGGCGGCCCCAGATCGGCCGGCCGCATCCCGGGCCCAGGAGTAACCCTGCCGCAGCTCCTTCACCTTACTCCTGACGTGATCAGGAGTGCGGGCAGGGTGACCCCGGACAGCCAGGCCGTCGGCCAGCCGAGCAAACGCATCCGCGTTCCGCCTCTTGCTCCCCATTACCTGGAGCACCTCCTCCTCGCTCCAGAGCCCCAGCAGGTCCCGCAGCTCGGCCTCCGTCCAGGAGGGGCCCCGTTGCCGCTTGCCAGCCTGGCTGCCCGCCTGGCTGGGCTGGCTGCCCTGGCTCCCCTTGGGGGGGGTCCCCTGGGGGCGCTGGGTGGGCTGCCGGGCGGCCATTGATGGTCCTGTGGCTGCTGAGGGACGTGCAGGCTGGCCGCGTGTCTGGGCTGCTGCCTGCATGTTCCCTCAGCTTCCTGCACAGGAAGGGAGGGGGAGGGGACCTTTAAGGGGCCGCTCCACGCGGCCACCATTGAGCTGAGGGGCTGCAGAGAGCGTCTCTCAACTCCTCAGCTGATGGCCACCATGGAGGACCCTGCAATTTCGACGTTGCGGGACGCGCAACGACTACACGGTCCCTACTTCGACGTTGAACGTCGAAGTAGGGCGCTATTCCTATCCCCTCATGGGGTTAGCGACTTCGACGTCTCGCCGCCTAACGTCGAAGTTAACTTCGAAATAGCGCCTGACGCGTGTAGCTGTGACGGGCACTATTTCGAAGTTAGTGCCGCTACTTCGAAGTAGCGTGCACGTGTAGACACGGCTAAAGGGAGAAAAATCAAGACAAGACTACATGAATAGTATGCAAGCTTTTTTTTTTCCTGTAGAGTCTTGTCTGACTTTAGTTATCATACATGTATAGTATTAAAGAGTCAAACTTCATAAACAAATAACAAGCAGTCCTGTAGCACCTTAAAGACTAACAAATTTATTCAGTAATGAGCTTTCATGGGCAAGACCTACTTCTTATTCATTAACAAAAACAGCTAGAAACTTCCTACTTTAACATATTTTCTAGGCTCTTTTTATCATGTTGTTTTTATTTTATGTATTCATTTCTCTAGAACTGCAAACTTCCTCAATAGAAGGGGCACCTTAAAATAGAATTGAATCTCTTGAATGGTTATATACGTCTCCAAATGCTGCTTTCTTATTACTGTTTTCCCTGGGGAAATTCAGCTCCATGCCTCCACCCAGTGGGATTTCTTGGCTAGAGGAAGAAAAGCTAAGGTCCCTGAAAAACAATTCTGTCAGAGATAGTGACCAGACACATGTAGCTGGACTAGCTTGTTTCCTTCCTTTTTCTCTCTTTTTTTTCCTTGTGTGATGGATGTGCAGAAATGTAGAGTTTTATATGATTTATTCACCAACAACACATATATGTGCTCTGATCAACTAATACTGGCCTCTGCAAATACAGTAAATCAAGAGAAGTACAAAAACCTAACAGGCACTATGAACAATTTGAATTTCAAAGGTTTTTGATAATCTTGACAATTTTTCCTGAAAAGTTTCATATATGAAAAGAGGCTATTTTTCTAATGAAATCTTTTGTGCAGTCAAAGATATGTTGTCCTGCTTTAGTGACTGCTAGCCTAGGTCAGAGTGAAACAGTGACCTAGAGATATACATGAGAGGTATACCTAGAGGTATACACTAGAGAGTGGTTTTGGAGGGGCTATGGTAATGTGGTGCTTCAGAATATGCTAATGAGGCACTGCCATGAATATGCACACTACATTAGCATAATGGCAGCCGGGCATGATTCGAAACTGCTGGTTTCTAAATGCACGCTGCCTATGCAGTCCATTTTGAAAGCCCCTTCTTTCCATTTGGTTTTGGGAAGAAGGGGCTTTTGAAATTGGAGCGGGGATCGTTTTGAAAGACCCCCAGATACATGGGTGGTGTGCATTTAGAATCCAGCAGTTTAAAAGTGTGCGTGGCTGCTATTAAGCTAATGAGGTGCTGCATATTCATAGCATCACCTCATTAGCATATTCTGAAGTGCCACGTTACCACAGCCCCTCCGAAAGGAGGGTCTAGTGTGGACACAGCCTTTAAGATATGCATGATGACAAATTCCTCAAACTTCAGCTCCATTGTTAGATGAGCATTATACTTTTCTACCACTAGATCTAAGGCCAAAGCTGTAGCAAAGATAATATAGAAAAATAAGATTGTTGTCTACATTATGATGCTGGATTTATAAAAATGAATTACATCATAAATATAGGAGATCATAATTTGCTATAATATCCTTCAACACTACAGCTATGCTTACACAGCGGGAACTATTTTGGGATAAAAAGGTATCTTAAAATAGCTGCCTGTGTCTATGCAAAGTTCCTGTTGTCTCAAAACAGTTTTCAAAATAAGGGGTGAGCAGTATTCTGGCATCCCTGTACACCTCATCACATGAGGAGTAGAGGGATGCCTTGAAATAGCACTTTATTTTGGCACGTAGCGCTGTTTAGACGGTGCCACGTGCCAAAATAGCCTATTTTGAAATCTAATTAAAGTAAACTACTCAATTTGCCTAGTGCAAATTGCGTAGCTTATTTCGAGGTTAGCGCACCATCTAGACATAGCCTACTAGACCTGTGTTTGCCATTCATATTGGTGAGCAAGCAAAGACCAATGAAGAGGAATATCAGTCTTGAGAGGATGAAACTAAATTTTTAAGAGACAAGGAGTTTTCCTTTATGTCTTATAGTAGTCAATGATTCATAAAATGAATATGTTGTGGCTCAAGTAGGTGTAATTAGGCTAGCTTGTTAGTTAGAATATGGGTTAATTAACTTTAATGTGAAATAATTTTCTGATTTTTCCATTTCAGGATGGCGTTGCACAAACTGCAGATTAAGAGATTTTCATATACTGTAGTTTGTGCTGGTTTTGTTAAAACATTATGAAGACAATGGCTTCTCTCAATTGCCTGTTGATTTTTTATGCTGATACCAATGTGTATGTATTAATAAATTAGACAAAACCTGATGCATGTATTAAGGACTGTTAAAGTAATAAGGCAATGCATGTCTTAGTATGTTACTATTTCAGAGGCAGTTTGAAGCTCTTGGAGAGCTGCTGTGGATACTAAACAATAACCTTGAAGTAGAAAAACTGGTACATATTTGAGCTTACCATTGGCTGATTAACTATTCCTACAGTTTGCCTAGTTCCAGTTACATTTCCCCTTACACTAGGAAGTCTACCTCAGATAACCACCCAAAAATGTTTGTATATAATCTAACACAGGATTGCATGCGTCAGAAGGTTTAGACCCACAGTTGGAGCACAGAAGATCATGTGCTCATAGTTGTGCTATGAAGAACTGACATTGATTGACTTTTTGCAAATTATGATTGACATCCTCGTCAGTCGAGCAAAGTGGGAAAATTGGGTTAAGGGAGAAAACCAAACCAGGACCTCAAATAAATAGCTAACTTGACACTTTGATGAAGCAGGTTATGTCTATATAACTTATTAATTTTGACTGACCTTGTGAAGTTGTGTTATAAAAATCTGTTGTGTCATGACTGCCTATATGTGTGCAGATGCAGCATTGCTGACAAGTCCTGCAGCAGGTATGCCCCCGTACAGAGGAAACAGGAGCTGTGTAGCACTTATAGGCCTTGTTCAGGTACAGGTATCTTAGCCAGTGGGTAAGCTGCATCCTTAGACAGCACAGTGTAGTTATTCCTCTGAAAGTGGGTGAAGGATGAGGTAGAATCATGTAAGATTAGGGTTAGAAGAGACATCAGATGGCCATCTAGTCCATGGGTAAGTAACCTTTTTATGTCAGGCCTCACTTTTTGTTCCTGCAACTAGCAGGACACCCCCAAACCTGTCTAATATAATCCAAACCAACTGAAATTTTGGTTATGTTCATATGAAAAAAAATCTTTCAGCACATGTAAGAAAATAAGAATGCAGAATGTGAAAACTGTGAATATCGGTACAGAAAAATAACATATTTCAATACTTTTAATGAGATGAATGAGCCTGAGACCCAGCAGCCAATTGTTCTATGCCACCCACCTCATGAAATTTCATGCCCTCCACTTTGCACACCCCTTATCTAGTGCAACCCCTTGCTCAAAGCAGGACCAACCCCAACTAAATCATTCCAGCCAGTACTTTGTCAAGCCTGGCCTTAAAAACCTCTAAGGTTGGAGATTCCCCTACCTCCCTGGACAATCTATTGCAATGCTTTGCCACCCATCTGGTGAAATAGTTTCTGCTAATATCCAACCTAGACCTCCCCCACCTGAAGTCATTGCTCCTTGTTCTGTCATCAGTCATCACTGAGAAACCTCAACTCCATCCTCTTTTGAATCCCCCTTCAGGTAGCTGAAGGCTGTTATCAAATCCCCTCCTCCCACCCTGCGTTCTCCTCTTCTGTAGACTAAATAAGCCCAGCTTCCTCAGCCTCTCCTCATAAGTCATGCACCCCAGCCCCCTAATCATTTTCACTACCCTCTGCTAGAACAGTGGAATGATTTAGGAGAGGAAGAAAAGTGGCCAGGTGACAAGGAATGGTTTAAAATAAACACACAAGAACAGGGGCCAGATGAAGGGGAAGACAAAGCATGGGACAAGACAGCCAGGGTCATAGGTGCTGGGAAGTGGTTTCATGAGGGAGAGGGACCAGCTTTCATGCAACAGTGTGGATGAGGAGAGGACACCTGCTTATGTGCTTTCCTGGCTCCCAGAAGTTTCCCCAAGAGCTCACAAGGGAAGGATGAGATAGCGATCAACTGACATGTGCTTAATGTTTTGTATGGTCTGTACACTCCTGTGCCACAGAAGAGCATAAAGGTGTTGGACAGTACAACGTGTGAGTGCTGACTGCTCCACCACAGCTGCCTGCCTCAGGGAGAGTTCAACTATAAACCAATAACACCCATCTTTGGGGTGGAGGTGTGAGAAAGGGGTGTGTTTACAGAACTGGGGTAAATTGGGGGTCAGCTCTGGTCCTGGGGACCTAGGGGAGTGGCTCTAAGGAGCTCCTTTTCAGAGATGAGGTAGAAGACTGCCCTGGTGCCTGGAAAATGTGTCAAAGACCAATGGAGGAAGCCATGTTGCAGCCTACTGAGTCTCTCTCTAAAAGCTTACTACAAGAACAAGAGCATAGAACCTTGGTCTCCCTTCATAACAGGCGTATCAGGTTCATTAGTAAATGTGACAGATCCTCCTCAATTTCACTGATTGGAACACAAAATCAGTAAAGTAGCACTTTAAAGACTAACAAAATAATTTATTAGGTGATCTTTCGTGGGACAGACCCACTTCTTCAGACCATAGCCATACCAGTGGCTTCCAGAGAAGCCATGCGGGTGTCTCAACAATATGTTAGTTTCTTCTATTTACAATATGACAATACCATACAAAGTATGAGATGGGTCATTCTTTGTGAGGGTTTTTTTGTTTTTTTAAGGAAAATGAAAAAAGAACTGTCCTGCTCATGAAAAACTGAGTTATTTTGAATAATCTCAAACACCTCCCAGGAAAGAAGGGGACTAAATGGCAACACAGATTGCTTCTATTATTTTAAGTCTTGATCCTTCAGACACATGTGCATGGGCTTAACTTTACTATATTTGATTTTAAGGTAATAAAGTTAGGTCCATACATAAACACTTGCAATATCAGGGCCTTACATTCCAGCCTTCCTTCATGTTATAAAGCCATAGCACAATAAAACAGACATGGTCATGTACAATATTTTATGATGAGTTTAAAAACTGTAGAGAAACTTTTCTTCACAGAGGCTACATCTACACTTCAAAGTGTTAAAGTGTTACTTGGGGAGCAAAGGAACTTTGAAGTAGCACTGGCACTTCGAAGTGCCCGCAGCTACATGGCATGCTAACATTTCCAAGTAGCCCGGGGGGGAGGGAAGCATAAGCCTAATGAAGTGCTGCATATGCATCGCAGCACTTCATTAGTAATCTCCCGTCAGCCTGATATGTAGACGTAGCCAAGTCATTTAGCAGAAGGGGTTGGGGGATGGAGGGAGGAGTCGGGCTGTGCTGAGACACGTACATTGTCAACACTCCATGAAGAAAATTGGAATTTTTCCATTTTCTGTATAGTCCAAGCTAGTATGAACTTGAAAAAAGTATTTAACTGGAAATTTAGACATTGGAGAAATGCCTAAAGTGCATATTGAGGACTGTATGGCCCAGATCTTTGTAATTAAGAAACTATCAACAAAATTCACAGACCTTTCAGTACAAGCTGACAGGATTCAAGGCCAGACTCAGCAACAAATGCAAGCTCAACTGTAGTCACTAATGAGGAAAACAAATTGGAAAGTGGGCTTGGATGCAAGAGACAGACAGTCTAGCCAGGGTTGCTATTCTGGATAATAAAATTGATCAGATGATTGTGAAAGTTGATGCCTACCAGGGCAGAACTAACTGAAAGCTTGGGAAATCAGTTGACCAAGTCAAAAGCTGGATTGCAAAGTCAGCCAAGGAAAGCAGATCAAGTCTGCATTAAACTTTTTAGAGGCATAATCAACAACAAACAAATATTTGAATGTTGTGTTGGGAAGTGCTGGATTTACAGCTGTAGGACCCTCTGTATGTGGGAGCCTCTAGCTGTTGCTGTGTGGGGCAATCTAGCTCTAGAGACTACAACTCCCAGGAGGATTTGGGAAGAAAACAGGGCTTTTTGCTGAGGCTGAAAAAGAAGATGATGGTCTCCTGTTGTTGGAGAATTAAGGCTGATGGAACAGACTGCTTCAAGGAAAGCGTGAAGCTTTCTTCCAGCTAGAAACTGCTTTGGGGAGCTGCAGCCTGCTGATGAGAGACCCTGCAGGGAAGCATCTTTATCTGTGTCTGTTAAAATGCTGCAGAGGCCAGCTCCAGGTCAGAGGTCTTGGTCTGCTCATTGCTTTGCCTGGACTGACACATAGAACCCTCACCAAGATGTGTGCAATCCGGAGAACGACAGCTGCACACCAACGCAAGCCAGTTACCAGAACTGTGATAATTAATGAGTGTGCACTCTGGGGTGGGAGAACTGAGGGCAGTATACATGCTAGTTGTTTCATTCATTTCCGTGTATATTGATCATTCATTTCATTCATGTTTCGTCTGTAACCCTGTCTCCTTAAGTTGCTAAGTAAAGGTGTGAGTTGATTCTTATGTGGTCTGTTGGACATATACTACTCATAACTGCTGTTTGAGAGTTAAAGCTAGATTATAACTGAAATACGTTTCCTGGCAGTTCCCAAGGCACACTAGTAAGGGGCCAGCCAGCTGAAGGCACCGCCATTTTATAGAGCTTTAGAAATCAGGGGTGGAAAGGGGATTCCCAGCTGTCCAACATTACCACTGGGACACTCAGGAATGCCTTTATTATTGAACCCATCAGGTGCATAGACACACAGCTGAGTGCTGCCTGCTCTTGAGTAACCCAGGGAGGAGTGAAAAAGGGTTATACAGCCTTGGATATGAATGTCCTTTGCTTGTGCCTACAGCAGGTAAGCCATGGGCAGGAACAATTTAGGTGACTGTTGTGGTGACTGCACACCCCACCCAGGGGTACGTGGACACTGCTAATGCCTCTGCTGGTCCATAGGTGACTTGCATCAGTTGTCACCCAAAGCAGAGGGGCCTAATGGCCAGAGTGTCTAATAGCCCTTGATTGCAGGGCAGCATAGCCTAATGGCCAGAGTCAATAGAATGGCCCTTCGGTTACAGCGCAGCACAGCCTCATGGCAAGAGTCAATAGCATAACTGTTAAGAGTCCAAGAGGCTGTGGGCAACAGGCTGGGTTGGGACACCCATGCCCACTCTACTCCTCCAGGTCCCGACCCAGGGCCCTGTCAGAGGGAAAATAATCCACCACCTGCCCAGCGAGGAATCCCACCACAACTCCAGCATCCAACCCAAAAGGAGCTGAGCTGCTCACTTTCATACCGTCCTCGCACTTGGAATATGTGCAGTCTGGCTGGAAGGGTGGGGCTCCCTCCACCCACAGGGTTTTAACCCGTCTTGTCCCAGGGCAGGATATGCCTATCCCATTGCAGTGACACATTGCCTTCCCAACATATTTGAATCATGCATTTGACTTGGTTTTCTCCCCCTTGAAAACATGTGTCATTTAAAACAAAATACTGGTTCCCAGACACAAATACTGATTGTGAAAAATAAATGCAATGGTACAAACATGTATTCTTAGAGGAACAAACTTCATAGGTCTACAAAGAGACAAGCCAAATCCCTAAGAAACATGGGGAATTAAACTCTGAATTGAAATCAAAATTTGTGATTGTTTAGAACTGGCACACAAGCTCAATCTATTACTGGGAGGGGATCTGAGCTGCAAACTCATAGGTAAACTTGCATTCAAGGATCAGATTAGGTTTTTCATTTGAGATCATTTCTGTGTGTCTTCTGAAGAAATCACTAATGTGTGTTTTTCTTGTGGAATTTTTTTTTCCATTTTTCTGTAGTGACCATTTTTCTAATTCCTATTTAGTGAAGCAAAACACAATTTTACACAACATACATATAGTCATCTAAAGATACCAGCCTCGGATTCTGACTGTCATCACATTACTGAGCTGTTGATTTGTCTTCCAGATGCAAGGTAAATTAGGGAAATTCTCATAACACCAAATTCCTGATTTTTTTAGTTTAACTTGCAATATTAAAAACACTTTTGAGCTAAAACATTAGTAAGAGAGCATCAGGCTCAGAGGAAAATATTTGCAAAAATAATGGGCAAGTGAAAAATAGGGTTCTGAATATAATGGCTTTTTCCATGTGTTTATGATAGTACTGACACTTCATTCGAGAATTCCACTATGGGGGTCAATCAGGTCAGATGACCTCTTTGCTCTTCCCTAAGGGCCCAGTCAAAAGCTCAATAGAAAATCTCCCACTGAGTACAAGGGGCTTTGGATCAGGTTTCAATGATGCTATGTACCAGTAGTTTCAACATGTGGTCTACAGACTGCTGAACGTCCTCAAACTCTGTCAAAGATTTCTGCACCTCCATTCAAAAAAATTTAGGGGTCCACAATCAAAAAAATGTTGAAAACTGCCGCCCTATATTAGTTCTGTGTGGTATAAGGAACTGTGACACAGTGTGAGGTAACAGCAGCTGAGCCAGCACTTTGATCACTACAACTCAAAGTGGCTCCAGACCCCACCAGAAGGAGAGATGCAAAACTTGGAGACCAGTGTTTTATTCCTAATGGTGTTCCCCAGGGTTTCACAAAGTGAAAATACAGGTGCCACAAGAAAATGATCAGGAGTCAGTAACTTGTGGCTCTGGAGCCACATGTGGCTTTTTAAGGAATCATTTGTGGTTCCAGATGCTGCCACCACTGAATCCTTTGCAGCTCCCTGTCCTGCCACCTCTGAAACAGCAGAATGAAATTTAATTATTTTAATGGCTGGAAGGGCAGTGGGAGGGATCCAGCCATTAAACCAACTGAATTTAGTTCCATTATTTCAGTGGGAGCAGGGCAAGGAGAAGCAGAGAGCCCCTCACTCATAAAGTAGCTGGTACACACAATGGGAATGAGGCAAGAAGAGCCAATAGCTATCCAGAAGGGGAGCCAGATGGATCCTGTAGTTCCTGCATCACCCTCACCTTTCATTGGCTGTGACTGGCCTCTCATGTTGCCATAGGGCAGCCAATGAAATCAGGCCCTCAGGACTAGAGACGGAGGAGCAGCAGTAGCTAAGGTAGGTTCGTCTGCCATGTTGGGTGAGGTAATGGGAAGAGCTAAGTCAGGCAGAGTTTCTTCAGGCAGGGTTAGGCTGAGGTCCTCTTTGGTTGGATGGGTTAATCCCAGGGACCAGTTTGGGGCTGAAAGGGGTTAGCCATATATAAGACTGATATTAGGGGTTCCCCAAAATTCTTTCAAGTTTAACAGAGTTCTGTGGCCAGATAAAATTGGGAAACACTGCTGTAGACAGCTCTCCCCTGCTAAAATGATCTACATTCACCACAACACACTTCTCAAGATCAATGGACTCTATGCATGCTGTGCTGGGTCAGGACCCCATTGGCACTGTCATTTGATGTGCTGAGGCACGACTGAACTTGCTTCCCCTGCTAATCCAGGAAGCCTGGTAACTCTGTCTTGTTGAGCTTAGCTTTCCAGCCGGCTTCAACTGAGACACAGGAATGGAGGCCACATCCTCAAGGCTGCAGACACTGACTGAAAGCAGTACTGTGTGAGACTTTTTCCCAGCACTCAAGTATGCAGCCCTTCTGGGAGTTGAATCCTCAAAAAATCCTTCTTATGCTGTATAGAGATCTATACAGTGTAAGCTTATGAAATTCTCCCTCTTTCTCAATGTAAAGAGAGAGAGAGATGCACGGGTCCCAAGCTCCCCCAGATAGTACAAAAGTGCTTTTGTTAATTATAAAAAAGATAGGATTTAAGTGGTAGCAAACAGAATAATTGGGTAGCTGAGCAAAATAAATAAACATGCAAGCTACAGCAATTGTGTAGCTAGAACTGACATATCTAAAATCGACTTACCTGACTGTCTTCACTGAGGGAAGTAGACAAGACTGTTTCTCCTGTTGTCCTCCCTTAATTCTCGTGATAGCAAGGAGTACAAAGGTCGACTGCTGACCTCAGAAAGACTGACTTTGTGCATCTCTCCCAAATGCACAAAATGGAACTCCAGAAGATCAACCCTAACCAGGTCAATCTTCTGCGTAGTATAGACAAGCCCTGTGAGTAGTACCTTTTGCAGACCTTTGGAAGAGCTCTGTAGTGCAAGAGCTTACTTATCACACCAATAGTAGTTTGATCAATAAAAGAAATTACCTCACCTACCTTGTCTTTACATTATAGCTAGGGATTCATGGCCATGGAAAAAGATGTCATGAACTGTGAAATCTAATCTTTTATGAATCTAGACTTTCACCCTGTCCTATGCAGATTTTCTCACGAGAGATCAGTGTTTCTCAAATTGAGGGCCTAACCCAAATGCAAATTGCATGAGGTGGGGGGAGTCCACAAGGTTATTTTTGAGGTTATTCTACATTATTGCCACCTTAATTCATTCCATTTAATGCACTGCCTTCCGAGATGGGTAGTCAGAGAGTGGCAGCTGTTGACCAAATACCCAACTCTGAAGGCACCAGCGCAGAAGTAAGGGAACAATAACATACCATAGTAACAGAGGTAGCTGTGTTAGTCTGTACTCCAACAAAACAAAACAGCAGACATGTAGCACTTCGAAGACTAACAAAATTATTTATTCAATGATGAACTTTTATTGGACAGACCCACTTCATCAGATCATCTCATTTCCAATACAGACTGACATTTATAAGTACAGGGGACCGAAAAAATTGCAATAAAAACTGACAAATCAAGTACGTAGGACTGAAGGAGGAGGATGTGGGGAAGGGGATGTTAATTGTCCTGTCTGAGATAGTTATGAGCATCAAAGGAAGGGAAGCAGTCCTTGTAATGTGTGAGGTAATTGATGTCTCTGTTCATACCACGTATTAATGTGTCAAATTTAATATGAATTCTAATTCATAAATTTCTCGCTGTAATCTGTTTTTAAATTCTCTGTGCTCTAGGACACAAACTCTCAGGTCTTTAACAGAATGACCCACTCCACTGAAGTGTTCACGGACCAGCTTATGTGTATTGAGGTTCTTGATGCCTGCTCTGTGTCCATTTATTCTTTGGTAAAGGTTTTGTCCAGTCTGTCTAAAGTACATAGTGGCAGGGCATTGTTGGCACATAATGGCATATACAATGTTGCTGGAAGTGCATGAGAACATGCCTTTGATCTTGTAACTAACCTGGTTAGGTGAAGTAATGGTATCCCCAGAATAAATATGTGGATGGTTTTGTCATTTTTTCTGTCCCTGGAACTTTGTACCCTGGACAGCTCCTCCATTCACCCAGGTTACAGCCCTGCTACAGAGACATGTTGTAGGGATTCCATGAAGTTAATCCCTGGCTTTGCTCTGTCACCCACAGCCTCACCATCATTACACAATCCAGTCTGCTTGCAAGGCTCCATCACTTAATTCAGCTACAAAGATTAAATTTTAATGCTGGTAGAATGGCGGTACCATGCCATCCTTATTCATGCACTGCTGGTAGCGATGGCTCTTCCTTCAGAGCTGAGATCCCAGCCAGCAGTCACTGCTCTCCAGATGCTGAGCTTTGGAGGTAGCATTGCCGCCAGCTGCAGTGCAGAAGTATAGCAGTACCACAACCACTGTTCTACCACCATAATAACACTACAGGTATCCTCACAACTCTTTTCTGGGTCAGGACCCCCTACAATTACACCACAAGGAAATTTCACATATAATTGACTGAAATCTTTTCATTTACATTTTTAAAAAAATCCCATGGCTGTGAAATTGATCAAAATGGACTGTGAATTTGGTAGGGCCCTAATTATACCTTAACGTTTTTACAGGCAATAACCCAAAAAAGTACTTATGACACAACTAGCATGGGAACGCATTTTTTCCATTATATGCATTTAATAGTTTCTTAAATAGAATGAAAGGTATGCACTGATTTAAAAGACAGAAATTATATTAAGGCACCTGTATCCCACATGATAAAACAAACCATGTTGTTTAATGGACAGTAAAATATAGCATGTGATGCCCTACTGCATAAGTATGCAGCTCCACCTGCGTAAGTTTATGTAAAATACATGTAAAACCTTAGTACTAGTAAATCTCCATTCCATGTTATTGAGGTGCTTCTACCCCTGGGCAAAACAGGAAAGCAGAAGTTCTCCCCATAGTCATGATGATTTGCAAGCTCCAAGAAAAGCCTGAGCCAAAAGAAGGTTGTGGCTAGCAACAATATACCCAGCACTAATTCATCAGCTGGGAGTGTGAAGACAGTCACTGTAAGTGACTGATGTATATGACAGCAGCTGTCAGACTGCTTTAATCACACAAACAGTGCTGATGCTTGTGGAACTTCATGAAGAAACATTTAATAGTGCCAAGCTGCGTGTGTCTTTTTTCATTTCGACACTTCTTACACAAAAGCAACAAATCAATGTTTAAAACTATAAAAATAAACTAACAATCTTAACTCTCAATATAGGATATTATTTTGCAAAAGGCATAGTTACTCCATTTTTTATGAAATAATCTTTAACTGGTAGAGGAAGGAAACCAATCATAAATATTAGCAATGATTGAAGATAAAATGTGATGTCTTTCACTGTAATCTAGCCCTATTCTATCTATATACAGGATTACCATCTGGGTCTCCTTAAGAGAGCCCACACCATTTTTGAAACATTGTACAGGATGGGTATTTATAGACCTGAGAGCTAAATCACACTGCAAATTACAGTATAATTTGCAATCCTCCCATCGCTAAAGAGAAGGAGACTGAACCCCTGCTTCGCATTGGAGCTCTGTTTACTTTTAGAGGAACATGGTATATGTTTCTCAGTAATTGTAGGGTACGTCATTCCAATCTGTGACCTGGTGCGTCTGGGGCAGCCCTCACTGCAAATGCCAATATGAAAGAAGGCAGCAAAAAAGAGAGCAGATTCTCCCAAAACTGGGGGTTAACACTGAAGTTAGACTCACCAATTAGTCACAAACTGTTCATTTGATGTCCCTCACACAGGAAGAAGGCTTAAGAAAATTACACCGCGCATTTTACTGCATTCCAGTTGTCTTGTTTGTAATCAACACCTAGGTCCAGCACAGTGAGAAGTTATTTAAAAGATCTGATCACATATACAAAATGTTTGGCTGACCCCAAAAGGTCAGCTATGCTACCAGGTCAATAATAGTTTGGATCTTACCCAAAATAACATATTGTCAGCCTATTCTTAGAATCTAAAACTGAAGGCTTATTATAAAGAAAAAAAGGAACAAGAAAGGAACTGTTAAATGATAAAGCATTCAAATACACAGAGAAACTTTAAAGTCCATATGTCAGATTCTCAGCAATATTGGCAAGTTTACTGGCTCGAGCGTCCCTCTGGCACACATCCACAGCTTGGCTGGTTCATTCAGTCTTTTGTTTAGGGCTTCATTTGTAGAAAAGTTATTCCAGATGTAAGCAGGAATGAAGACAAAATGGAGATGATGTAGCTGCCCTTTATATATATCCACAAAGGGCAGCTGCATCATCTCCATTTTGTATATACAGAGTTTTTGCAGTGTGGCTTGTACTTCCTGGCTATGTCCACATGGACAGCTTCTGTCGGCAGAGGTCACTGTCAACGGAGAAACCCCAGCAAAACTTCTGTTAACAGATATCATCTACACATAAAAGCAGCTCAAAAGAGCAAGCCAATCTGTCAACAGAGAGCAGTCAGACCACCTGGTCATTTCTTGACAGAATGGCTGACTGAAAGCTCTGCCAACAGGGCTGCCTGGGGAACCATAAGCCCTCTCTGTTGACAGAAGTGTCTACCTAGGCACCCTGTCAACAAAACACTGTCAACAAAAATGTTATGCCTGACTGGGGAGAGGTATAACACTGCTGGCCAAACAGCTGAGTTTTGTCGACAAACTCTCAGCAGAGTGCTTTAACCATGTAGATGCTTGGCAAGTTTTGTCAACAAAAGCCCAGTTTTGTTGACAGAAGCTGCCTGTGTACACACGGTCCCTGTGTCCCAAACAGAAGCTTCTCGGTACATAACATGGAAGAGGCATAGAATTCCGTCCATGGTATGCCCCCCCATGACTTGTTGACTCATCAGGTGTATCCCCAAGGACACCTTTTCAGGAGAGGAGCAGCCAAGCATATGGGGATGCTGTTTGCTCTTCTTCCCAATTCCCCATAAGGGAGCAAGAGGAAAGAATGCATATTGCATGCTTGCCACTCACTCCTGGCCAGTGAGAGGAGAGGCAGAAGAGTAATTCACAGAATCTGTGCACTGTTCCCACACTCCCCAAAATCAGGGGACCAGGAGGAAGAGCAAGCAGCATGCTGATATGTGTGGCTGCTTCCATCCAGAAATGCTGCTCCTGTGTACCCCTTGTTTTCTCTCAAAGAGTTAATTGTATTTCTGATGACCCAGATGGGCCGCCAGACAAACTAGGCAATGCTGATGCCAATTTGTCTGAGGGAGTCACCCAGAAACACAGCACAAATTAGAAATAACATTATGCCCTACAGATCTGTAACTTACCATACAAACAGAGAGATAGCCATTCTAGTCTATATACTATCAAAACAAGAAAGCAGTCCTGTAGCACTTTAAAGACTAACAAAATAATTTATTAGGTGATGAGCTTTCGTGGGACAGACCCACTTCTTCAGTTCAACAGCATTTCTAGTACAGACTGTCTGTCCCACGAAAGCTCTTCACCTAATAATTATTTTGTTAGTCTTTAAAGTGCTATTGGACTGTTTTTTTGTTTTACCATACAAAGTAACAGAGAGGTAGCCATGTTTGCCTGTATTCTAATAAATTAAAACAAAACAAAACAAAACAAAACAGCAGAAATGTTGCACTTTAAAGACTAACACAATGATTTATTCAGTGATGAGCTTTCATGGGACAGACCCACTTCATCATATCAATAGCATTTCCAGTACAGACTGACATCTATGAGTACCGATGTCCAAAAAAATTGCAACAAATCAAGTACATAGGACTGAAGGAGACAGGTGAGGGGTGGGGGATGTTAAGTGTGTTGCCTGAGATAATTGCAAGCATCAAAGGAAGGGAAGCAGTCCTTGTAATGCATGAGATAATTGTTGTCTTTATTCATAGCAAGTGTTAATGCGTCAAATTTGAATATGAACTCCAGTTTACAACTTTCTCTTTGTAATCTGTTTTTATCATACAGAGGTAATACAAACACACAAACAACATCGTCGTACTTGGTCAAGCATAACATTTTCACAGATACCTCCCATCTGGTAACATTCTTCGCAATTTTATATTAGTATCTATAGTATCACAGGGTGTTCCATATACTCCATGCAGTGTGACACCATCTATGGTCACTAGGTAATGAATTCAGGCATCAGCACTTAAGTATATTACTTATAGAGCTAAAAGAGAATGCTTGTAATGTGAGATTATTATTTAGTACCAGAGAGATAGCCATGTTAGTCTATATACTATCAAAACAAAAAAGCAGTCCAGTAGCACTTTAAAGACTAAGAAGATAATTTATTAGGTGGTGAGCTTTTGTGGGACAGACCCACTTATGTAGACCATCATGGTCTTCTTCATGGTCTGAAGAAGTGGGTCTGTCCCATGAAAGCTCACCACCTAATAAATTATTTTATTAGCCTTTAAAGTGCTACTGGACTGCTTTTTTGTTTTGATATTATTTAGTACATACAACTTTCCTGAAAAACACTTAAGGTCAATTTCAGAGAGTGCAACACCATGCTCCCTCACTGAGGGGCAGAATCCAGCATACCAGCGCCATTATACAGTGTGCTGTGGCCACTGGTTTTTACACTAATGGTAACTGTCTCACTGTTACTACATTCTCCTCCATCTGCCTATTGCCTGTTTTCTAAGACTGCAAACCCCTTTGAGCAAGAACCATTTTTTCATTATACACGTTTGCAGTGCCTGGCAGCATGGGACCTCAGTCACTGCTTGGTATCCCCTAACTGCTCTATGTAACTCACACAACGCTTATACTCCATAACAGCTTTATGCATCAAAGTAGCAAGAACAGGTGCCTTTGAAGCTGTGGATTTTCATGTATCCAGACATACCCCAGGCAACTTTAAAAGCTGCTGTGGAGCTTGGTCCACAATATATTTATACCTCAAAACACCATTTCTAGGGGAGAAAGGAGGATTCCGTTGTGGTGCACCCCCGGTCCTTGGGATCTTTGTCAACTGGGGGAATCTTTGTGGTTTAGACACTTGACCAGCAGGAACTTTACTGTGACAATTCATCTCCCACAGGCTGTTGAACAGCTGTCAGCAGGTGAAAGCTTCAGTCACAATTGACATGGCTAGATTTGAACCAATGACCTACAATGAAAGGCTGGATCCTGTTACTAATCCCCCAAGCCATCTTTTAAGAAAAGAAAAATTGATGAAAACCAAACAATGTCACCAATATAGTATGTTCAGGAACCAACCAGCAACATTTTTCCCATGCAGCTTTAGAATCCTAATTTCCAAGTAACAGTGATGAAACTGAGCTCTGTGATTTTTCGGTAGCAGGAAAAATGGATCAAATAGTCAAAATACTTGTCTGGCATCGTTACAAAGACATTTTCTGTTTTCAGCACTGGCCAGGTGATAAGATACCAGTGTGCTGAATTATGATTTGGAACATGCATATTTAAATAAAAGACTAATGTGCCAATGCTTCAGGCAAGTTAATAATGTGAAAGAAGAGGCAAATTCTGAACTAGCAGGCAGGAAACATGGATTGTTGTAGCATGCTGTTAGCCATCCAACTACTAGCATTGCCAGTGGTTGGAAATGCATGTGTTTGTTTACCCATCATTTGAAAGGGAGTACACTACAGGAACAAATTTCAGTGGAGAGCTCAGAGGTCTGCTTCGCCTCCATGAGTTTGGTGAGACACAGCTGTAACTATTCCAGCCACAGAGGCTTAGCTTTTGGCATACACAGGGCTCATGCTGTGAATATAAATCACAGGACAGCTCTTTTTAATGTAACTTTAACAACCATATTCTGTGATATCAATGCAAACTATCCTTATGGGACTAGCTGCTTTAATAAAAACACTTTAATAAAATTACGCATTAAAACTAGCAAGACCAAATTAGCATTTTATACACCTTAGACATTCTATACATAAATTCTAACGTTACACTATTGTGATTGGACAAAAAATCTAAACCTAAAAACAAAAACAAATTGAACTGGCAAAATGGGTTCCTGAAATTCAGGTGCTGCATTGAGAATTACGGGATTTCTCATCTTGGGTGAAATTGACTTGTTAACCAGCTAACTCAGGTTTTGGGGATAATCTTGTCTTTGGAAAATATGCAGGGAGATGAGTATAGAGAAGAAAATAATAATCCACACTGCTACTGACTGCTAGCTATTGTTACCTGAACATCTATTGATTGTTAGAAAAGAGACAGTAATCTTGGTGATAAGGTTGTACAAGAGAGATGTAAATGAACATCTTGAACCTTCATAGATGCTAGATATATACCTGGATGAATTCGTAATAGGACTAGCAGTAGAGCCTATGGCTTGGACCAGGGTGAGTTTAATAACAATTTTTACGGAATGATTTTACTATGAAATTTAATTTAATAATTAATAATGTGGTTATTTATATATAATTATAAAAATACTGAGTTCTTTTATGATGACTATATTATAAGCCCCATTTCTTCCCATACTCACAAGAGAAAAAAAATAAGGTAAGCTTAAGGAAGTGGGGGCATAAATATTTTATTTTCTGCTTACATGTAGGCCTTCCATTCACAGTACAGCAGTAATGAAAACTTCAACCAGTTGCTGTCTAACATTCTACAATTGTTTTATTAAAGAGGCAGACAATCCTCCCTCTCTTTTTCTGCTAAGAGATCAGGACTATCACATGGCTTTTTTTTAGGTAGGTAAGTAAAAAATTATTAAGAGTGATTTAGTTTTCTTTTAGCATTTGGGAAGAAAGGGACAGAGAAGCTTGCAAGGAAGAAGGAAATCTCTCAAAATGGCCTTCTGAACTGGCAAAAACTACTTCTGCTTGATTAGTAAGCTCAAATCCCCAGAGGAGAAAGCTATTAAAGCAGTCACCTGAGAAAGGGAACAGAAAAAGCAAAACATTTTCTTGGAAGTTACAGGATTTGTTGGAGGTGCTCAGAATAGCTACAGATATAGAATGAAAGGGAGTCTTTTGTTTTCTATTGCTAACCAGAAACTAAGATTCCAGCACTGTGTATTGCTAGCAACTGGGGGGAAAGGGAGTAAGCTCTAGCTGAAGACCTCCTCCCAAAGCTCCCATAAAAGTCTTCCTTTATATTAACAACACATTTCTTATGTTTTTCTCACACTCCCTTAACAGGGTGTTATTTGGAGATCTGAAAGCTCTGTTAAGAGATTTTAGAAGGCCTTCCCATAGTGATGGCTCTCATTATTATGTTACAAACCATCAGTTCAGCAAAAAAATTGTAAAAACCATCTACTGGCAAAAATTATTCAGCGAAGAAATAGGGTTCATCTTTCCCTACCCATCTTTTGTTAGAAAGATGGGTTTTTCTAAAATCTTTGTCCAGTGATGTTTGCTGTTTTTGCAACAGTATTACAATGTTCACTCATATGTAACTTGTGGTCCATGCTGACCCCTAAATCCCTTTCCACAGTACTCCTTCCTAGGTAATAATTTTCTATTTTGCATGTGTGTAGCTGTTTGTTTTTCCTAAGTGGAGTGCTTTGCATTTGTCCTGATTGAATTTCATCCATCTACCTGCTTGGTTTGACACAATTTGTTCTTTGTACAAATTCATGCTGACTGTTATCACCTTGCTAACAGATGTACCCGGCATTGCTTGGGTCCTTGTGGGAGGGCTCAGGGTAAAATGTTGGAGGTGTGGGTTGGATCAGGGCAAGGGAAAGCATAAGGAAGCTCCAGGCCAGCCAGGGATGTGCTGCCTGGCTAGTGGCTAGAGTCCAGGGGGACTTTCGTAGCGCAGCCTGTGCTGCCCAGCTCTACCCAGTGGCTCCTCCCCAGGAGGTTGGGCCTGTGTTGCCCTGCTGGCAGCTTCTCTCAGCAGGGGGAGAATGGCAGAGGCTGCATTGCTATGCTGGCTGCTCCCTAGGGATGAGGAAGAGTGGTTTGGGCTGAGGCTTTGCAATGGGAAGGCCATTTATCTGTGATTTGTAACATGCAGTGCCCCAGCACCAGCTGGCTACTACCTCCCCTACTTACATATGCACTGCCAATCCTGGAGTTATCTGGACTCAGCCTGGGCACAAATTAATTACTGCTTCCCTCCTTCAGGAACATCTGCTTCTATGGACTGAAGAGGTGGGACCATTGTAGAACGTATTGATGTTGCAATGAAGCGATGAACTACAATCAAGCAACAGCAGAGGGTACCCACAAAGTTTCTTAGGGCAGAGCTCCACAGCCTGTAGCAATGAGTTTCTGAGCATCAGAAGATAGAGCTCATGGGGGTTTGTACTATGGCATTGAAAACAGCTGTGCATATCTTGCAGCTTGCGTTAGGGCCTTGAATGTCAGAGCCAGAGCCAGAGCCTACACAGCTTTTTCTAGAAGAAGGGAGTGAACCTGAGTCTGTCAAATGGGAAGCAGAGTTTTGCCTCCACTAGCTGTGCATATATCCCTTTAGTGTCTTACAGGAAGAGTAAGAAATGTTCCCTTCTTTCCACACACACACACACACACAGAGAGCTGTACTGCTGAAGCAGGGAATTAAGCTGGGGTGGAGAAGCAACTAGAGCTTATGATTCTCTAGAGGAAAAAGACTGCTCTTAGGGTATGTCTACACTAGGAATTAAAGTCCAATTTATTAAAGTTGACTATACCACTAGATTTTATGAAATAAAAGTTGAGTGTCCACACCTGCTCACAAAGTTGATGTAGTGGGTCCCCACTACATAGCCTAAGTTCGACTGCTGCAGCACTGCATTGTGAGCACCTTCTCCCCACTTCCTGAAGCAGTAGTTTTTTTTTTGTCAGTGTGTTACAGGGAAAAAATGCACCACAAGTGGTTGTGGGTGTGTGATGTCATCATCCCAGAGTGCATTTCCCTCATTCTCCTCAGCCATTGAAAACAAACATCCATTTTTCTGAAGTTTGCCCTGAATCAGGACACTTTGATGATTGCCACCACCAGAGCTGGTTATTTATGTGTCAATGTGCCCAGAGCACAGTAGATTGGCAAAGTCGAGGCATAAGTAGAGGATAGTAAAGCTGTGGAAAACTAAACCCTTGAGAGTGTAGTCAATCCCACACATTAAGGCATCTGTGCTCCAGTTGAATATGCCTTTTAATAGGTACCTTAGTCTTCCCCTGGTGAAAGAACTCATGAAAAACCTGTACAGTAGCCAGAAGGGTTGGTAAAGGTGTCAGGCTACAATAATGTATGAACATTTCAGGAAACCTGTAAATTTACTTGCTTTCAGTGGAGCCCGTCAAAAGCAGACGTCCGGCAAAGTTAAGGAAGTAGTTAGATGATAGAAAAGTTGAGGCAAGTTGAACCCTTGGGTGTGTCTACACGGGCACAAATCTTCGAAATAGCCATGCTAATGGCCATTTTGAAGATTACTAATGAGACACTGAATTGAATATTCAGTGCCTCATTAGCATTAGGACACTTCCAGCCGCGGCGCTTTGAAAGCGCCACTTTCGAAAGTGCGCAGCTCAGTGCAGCTACATGGGGGTCCTTTTCGAAAGGACCCCGCACCTTTCGAAATCCCCTTATCCTGCTCAGTGATCGGACCGATAAGGGGATTTCGAAAGGTGCGGGGTCCTTTTGAAAAGGACCCCTGTGGAGCCACGCTGAGCCACACGCTTTCGAAAGTGGCGCTTTTGAAGCGCCACGGCCGGAACCATCCTAATGCTAATAAGGCGCTGAGTATTCAATTCAGCACCTCATTAGTAATCTTCAAAATGGCCATTAGCATGGCTATTTTGAAGATTTGTGCCTGTGTAGACACAGCCCTTGAGTGTTGTCAGTCCCACCCACCTATGACAGAGTGTGCGTTCCAGCTGACTGTGTCCTGTTAACAGGTACCTCAGTATTACCCTGGTGAAAGAACACCTTTCACCAGGCCAGGCAGCACATCAGAGAGCTGTTTCCTGCCAGGAAAAATGCAGCAAACTGCAGACTCTACAGCTCACTCGAGCCACATGGTATGGGAAGGGTGAGTGCTGCAGCAGTGTGCCTGGGGGTGGGGGAGGTCATCCACCCAAAGCTCAGCTGGCACCCAGGGGCCATCTGAGGCACCTGTTAACATGGTGAAGACAACAGAATATAGATGTGGGCACGCCAGGGGAGCCTTCCCCACATCATGTGCTGCCTGACAGGGGCCAACCAGCCCCCAAAACCATTGCCGCAGGGGGAGCCTTCCCCCTGGTGACAGCCCCTGAACATCTTTTCTGTGGGGGCAGCCTTCACCCCACGAACTCCAGGACATGCTGTTATCTGGAAAGCATTGTCCACACTACACCACCAGCACATGGAGTGGCGGGGCATGGGCTAGCCACATGGTGTGGTTGGGTGGGGACTAAACCCCTAAATATATAGTGCCTGTGGGGGAAGGAGGCTTCCCTGTAGAAATCTGAACCACAGAAACAAAGCTTCCTGGCCTCTCCCACAAACATGACCCTCACATTCTAGCCATTACCTGGTGTAGTGGGCAAGGGCTGGTCCGCCAGCTGCATGGAACCAGGGTGGGTGGCAGGAGCTAGTCACGTGGGAAGTGGGAGCTACACCCCTGAATGCATGGCACCAGTGGGAGAGGGAGGCTGCCACGTGCAAATGCCAAGAGCAGAAGAAAAAGTATCTTGGCCTCTCCTGCAATGTCCTGGGCAGGGAAGAAGCCTTCAACCTATTCAGGACATGCTACCCCACTGTCTCATTTGCCTGTCTTGTCCTCACAGTTAAGCTGCCAGATGGTGAGGTTAGCCCTCCAGCCAAACTGAGACCTTGACTTTCCTGATGGTTCCACGTGTGGGCTACTTAAAGTAGCTACATATGATCGACACGCTGCTGACCATAAAGAAATGAATTCAAAATGTCAGAGTTCCTGTTTCCTACTTTCTCCTCACCTGGAGAGCGGGGTGGAGTGATGACTGGAAAGGACACCTCGAGGGACACTGTGGTTACTTTAAAGGCTAATAAAATCGGCCTTAATAATGCTGCAGTCTTCACCTGTATAGTTTGACTTTGCAAACTGGACCTCAAGTTACTTTGGAGGGAAGTCAGCATTACAAAAGTAGACATTAGAACCCCTTTAAAATCAGCCTGTTGCGCGCTGGGGTGTAGACACATCGTTTATAAAATCAAACTTAGCTCCTTAAATTCAACTTAATCTCCTTTTGTAGACCAGGCCTTAATAATGGTTCATTTCCTCCTCATACCCACATCTCTGCAAAGTCAAAGAGCTGAGAAAAGGCAATGAGGCAGAAACAAGAAATCCTGCTCCGAGAAGGGGGATTGTTGAAAATTCCTTTTCTTTCCTGCCTACTAGAAACACTGTTGCTGCTGTGGTTACATAGGCTGTGCTGGAGTGGTGACCTGGAATTAAATATTCTCTCTACCCAACCTTCATTGTAGTGGTTACTCCCACACCCAATGGTACTGATAATGACTCACTTTCACAACCCACAACAGACATTGCAACTATGCAAAATATTTGTGGGGGCCACAGTTCATGACTTATAACAGTGTGGGCAACTGAGACTGTATGTGACTCTGAGTCAGGGGATGACTACAGTACTGGTAGGAGCTATGAAGAGTAGATGGTGAATCACTTAGGTTATAAGCTCCTCCAGGGAGCCTCCTTGGGGTACCTTACATATAGTGACTCAAAGCAGCTGTTCCAGAAAGCAAGAGACACAGAGCAAGCTTTTTATATAGCAAGGCTAGGGTTAAGCAGGAATTTCTTTCTGATCAGGAAAATGGAGAAACCTACTTCCCACAGGGGAGTCCTAATCTTGGAGAAAGTGTTGGAAAGAGTTTGGCCTATTGGGGCCCAGTAAGACTGGTGAGTGGCCCACTACCAATGTTAGCATGCAGGTAGGAACTTTTTCTTGTTATGTTTTCTCAGCAATGGTTTTACACTAAGACTAAAGGTGTTTGCTTAGGGAAACAGAGCTGAGTGCTAAGTTGTACTGTACTTGCTAGCAATACCCTGTTCTGTGTCCTCAAAGAGAAAGCAAAGCCCAGGTGCTGGCCTTTAAGCAGAGTGCCAGGCTGGGGGTATCACAGTGTAAAGGAGTTACACAGTGGCAGTGCAGGGAGTTGTACAGCCTTAAAAGCTGCCCTGAGAAGTGACTAGGACCAGAGTCGCTGCCCAGATAGGTGACGACGGGAGACTTGGTTAGGAAAGGGAACGCCTGGAACAGACCCTAGCAGAAGGAATACTCGTGCATTTACCCTGAAACTGTGACACACCCAGAGATATGAAGCACAACTTTAAAAAGTTAGTTCAACCCTCCATTTTCATCTTTAAGCAGTGGGACCAACAGCCTCGCTCAGCCCCTAGGCAAGGTGTGGGTGGAAGGCTGGCTCCACACTCCCAGAAGGGGCAGAGGTGGTGCAGCAGCCATCAGTTTTGTCCAGAGTGCACCCCACCATGCCACTTCCCCTGGCAGCACTCACAGTCACTTAAAGGGTGACACAGTGGTGATCTGGCAGAGATTTAAAAGGCTCTGGCCACTGCTGCAGTAGCAGCAGCAGCCGCCGCTGGATGCCTAGGACCTTTTGAATCGTCAGGCCACTGGGCAATTGCCTTTTTTGTCCCATCCCCTGCTTGCTGGCAGGTCTGCCATTAAGTAACTGAACTGAGGAAAAAAGCGGGAAAGGAGTGACAGGGCAGTAACATGGCTAGGGCTTGAAACAAAATTGAGGGAAACAGTGCCACACAGCAGATCAATCTTACAAACGGGGAGAAAAGAAGCCTGAGAACACCATAATGCAATCACCCCTCAAATTCTAGTTTTTTTTTACAACTAACACAGAAGAAAGCAGGCAAGCAGCAAAAGATCCTGCAGGAACATTCAGCTGAAAGGAAAGCAATCTTTCTTCATGTTCTGGTCCGCTAGCTAGCATGCAAAACTCCTCCGTGGTAGGGAGAAATAAGTCGACATGCTTAATAAACCCATTCTAAAAGTCAGGAATGCTGACTGATGGATGAAGGGCTAATGATTTATAGTTTATGGGCTATGACACAATGAATCATACAGGGAAAACCTTGAATTGCAAACCTTGGGAAGAAAGTTAGCATGACCAAAGGCAGAATTCTGAATCTGTAAAAGGAGGAGTGTCTTGGCTATGCTTATTACAGTAACATTTTACTCTATAAGCTTTTGGGGATGCAGGTGTACCAGCCCAACGTTGCTCAGAGGCAGCTTAAATACCCCTATGTGAAGTGGCGATAGGAAATTCTCAGGGGTCATGGGTTCTAATGCATGAATCAAACATTTCGGAGTTGTGAAAATTCTCCGATATGCTTTGAGGATTACTATGAAAATTATGTGTTTAATAGTTATACCTGAAGCTTTGAGGGAAAACAATCAATCCAAACATTAACTAGATACAAATCTGTCAGGAAAATATTTGCCATCTATTTAATAAACAGACATGAGCAAGAGCAATATATTAAATCCTCGAAATACACGGCTTCAAGTTGCACGTAACTCGCTTTAATGTGAGTTAAGCACAACTTCAAGCTACTTTGTGACTGACAGCCTGCCTAGGCAGGCTAAAAGCCATCTCCCTGCCCTCCCCCAGTGGCGCCACTGTCAGCCTGATGGCAATGCAGCTGCGGCAAGGCAGGGAGAAGAAGCCAAGAAACTGACCAGCACTGTTGGGCTTTTCAGTTTCCTGGGTCCCTCCAGCACAGGGCAGCCAAGAACCAGACTTCTGCTTGGTTTCCATCTCCCTACTGCTTGTGGGACTGGGAAACTGACCAGCACATGGCTGGCCAGTTTCCTGGGCCTGCAAATGGCAGGGAGCCAGGAACCAGGCTGTCCCCTGGTTTCTGGCTCCCCGCCACTTTGGGAGCCAGGAAAATGATGAGCCCTGGTGGGCTGCTCAGTTTCCTGGCTCCTGGAAGCCCAGGGGAGCCAGGAACCAGGCGATAATCTGGTTCTTGTCTCTCCCCCCACCCCCGCAACTTGCATGAAAATTTGAGTTACATGAGGGTTGCAGGAATGCAACCCCCATGTAACTCAAAGGCTTACTGTATTAGTCATGATAGTATTTCATCCACACAAACTTTCAACTCTATGGAATGGTATGTGGTTTACTCTAAGCACACTTTTTTTTCAGTTTCACACACTCTACTATAAGTTAAAGTTTGTTGGCTGGAGTATAGGTGCAAATACAACTGTGATACTTAAATAGCACAGAATAAGTTGTGTCATTCATTTTTAAATAAAAAGTGATAGGTTAATTAACCATATGAGGGAAAAAAAAACAAACAAACAAAGATGAAGAACAGAAACTGAAGTAGATGTGGAAAGTGTAAAGGACTCCGAGTATATATTCAAAGCCTACTGTCCTTCACAAGTATAAAGGAACTGAATACTATCAGGTACTCCTCATTTATATGCCCATAATTCTTCACAAGAGGAAAGGATGAGAACAGAAGGGTACTGCCAAATGGATGCTGCTCTCTAGAACACTGGTCTGATGCACTTATTTCAACAAAGGGGAACAATACAGACCATGCTTGAAGGAGGAAGTTGAATAACTAAAACTTTGAACCTCAGTTTTCCAGCCAACAAAGCCATCTCAGCAAGACCTACTCGAAGATAAACTGCTGAAAGGCACTTCTCAATAAAGACCATTTCACTGCTACAGTGCAAAGATTCTGAAACACTAAACTTGAAAAACTTCAGCATGGAAGGTTACAATAACTTGTATCTGAAAATAAGAGGGTAGGCTGGAAATACTTCTAAAATTAGCCATGATGAGTGTGATGTGCTGACTCTATAACAAAAAATGACTATTCACATATATAAGAGCCTTTACTTTCTCTTCACAGGTAGTGCACTCATCTGCTAAAAAATATTCTTCGCAGAAAAACTCACACTTAATTCTGTTGTCAAGATCTACAGAATCCAGCTTGAATGAGATTACACAGCAATGATGCAGCGTCAAGAGGGCAAACTGTGCGAAGAGGCAGTGGGAGGCAAATCCTTACGGCTCTGAGAAATGAGAACATACTGTCTATTCCCAGTTCTAAATTACTTCCCTGTTGAGGGAACTTAAGATCAGCCAAATCAGATTTTATAGTTTGCCACAGAATTTCAAATAAAAAGGCAGCAGGGATATTTTTATTTCAGATGATATTAAACACCTCATAACAATCCACTGTGAATAGCATAAAGATTTCTCCAGAATACTGATCTGCAGATCAGATGGTTCTTTTTACAGTGTATGGGTTGAAGAAGTTCTTCCATTCCATTCAAATCCTCTTTATATGGCATGCTATCAGTGGGAAACTGCAAGTTCCCTCACTCCTAATTATGTATATGGATATGTAGAAAGGGACTTCCTAGAGATCCTATAGCTTAGATATTTCTGCAGCCTTTCCTTTGACAATTGATCAAACCTGAAGACTCATCCGAGAGCCTGGGATAGCCTCTCCTCTCCTTTGTGCCTGAATAGTCTTTATCAGATGCAGACTCATTCAACATTATTTCTTGGCTGTCAAATCAGGGGAGATAGAAGATTGACAGAACTGAATATCTACATGAAAAAATCTAAGGAGGGTAGTTATTTTTCAGTAATGCTCTCATAAAGGACACAATCCCCCTCAGATAAAAAGGCCCAATGAGATCACAGAAATAACTTCATACATTTTAAACAAATGTGGTTTAAACCACAAAAATATATTGCAAATTAAGATATGAAATAAAATGTTATCCAACTTGATACGAATTAATGCTTCACAATGCTCAAAGGGGACAAAATACACCTCAAAGGCTCTTTAGTTATTCAAACTTCAAAGCATGGCATTTTATTGAAGAGTAAATCAAAAGTTTTATAGATATTTATCACATTTGGAATCAACCTTTGTGAATGAAGTTCTTCATTTTCTGTATTGTACTACTTTATATTAACCAGACTACGCTTGTGGCTACTTAAAATTGCAACCTTCTTCTGAATGCTAGAGAAGATGGAGACATGAGAACATACTGTTGGGGGTAGTGGGGGGGCGGAACCTGCTGCCATGGCTGCAGGCAAGTGTACAAAAATTAACATTTTTATAACTATCCAAAGCAAATTATTAGCATCACCATAGTCCAATTTAAAAATAAGACCATAATATTAAAAATAAGCCCATAATATTTACAAGCTTTGGCTAAATTTTTTCAAAGAAGAAAAAATTCTCAGGAGGAGGAACCATTACTATTAGATTTAAAGCTATAGCATGGAAAAATGTTAAACAGATGTATATGAAGTTCAAATTTATGGAAGATCTGTTTCAAGAAGAGGAGCCCAAGATATGCAAAAGTATTTAGCATGTGGAATAACCAAAACACATTCCCCGTGCTACTGGAAAAAAAAAAAATCTAGATGAGAGCACACTAATCCCTGGAAAATCTTTTCCTAACGGGGCAATGGAAGAGGTCTAAAGTAGTGATGGAAGCAAGATTATGTCTACGCTTCTTAAGCAGTAACCAACATATCTTATTTTCATTCAAGAGTTCAAAGATTTATTTAGAACATCACTGAGAATTGAACACAACATTAAACTAGCTCTTACACATCATGTTTCATGAACAGATCTCAAAATGCTTGGCAAAGTAAATCAGTATCCCTATTCCCATCTTAAAAGGCTACGTCTACACTAGAAGCATCTGTAGACAAAAGTTACTATCGACAGGGAAATCTCGATAGAACCTCTGCCAACAGATTGAATCTACACACAACTTGCTCTGTGGACAGAGAACTGCCAGCCTGCACTGCCCTCTGTTACTAGAAAGTGGAATGAAGGGCTGCCCGGCAACCAGAAGCCCTCTCCGTCCACAGAAGTGTCTACACTGCACTTCTGTCAACAGAACACTGTGTCAAGAGGGTTACGCCTCAGATTTTTGAGGGATAATACTGTCAAGGAAAACACAGAGTTCTGTTGAGACTGTCAACAGAATGCTTTAAGTGCATAGACACTCCCTGAGTTATGCTGACAGATGGCCCCTTCTGTCGACAAAACTCTCTAGTGTAGACCCAGCCTTATAGAATAGGAAACTGAAGTATGGAGACTAAGTGACTTGTGCATGGTCTTTCAGCAATCCAGTATCAGACACAGGAATAGAATCCCAGTTGTGCTAAATCCCAGTCTAGTGATCTGTAAGGTATACTTTTTTGTCCTTGATGGTTCACAATATATTAGACTTTGAAATTATCATGCTAGACTTTGACAATTTTTTTTTTAAATTTTGGCAAGTGGTAGAAAGGTGGGATTAGTACAATAAGCCTTACAATACAATTTATAGTCTGTGTTTTCACATACCAAGCTTTACCATGGCATAAGGGATGCAATTCCTAGCTCTGGCAGTTCATTAAACATCACAGTCACATAGTTTATGATCCTGTTTCTTGCTATTCAACAGACATGATTTTGGCAGCTAATATCAAAAGAACTGCTAGAGCTAAAAACAAATGCTTTATGCCATCTGATAAGCAGCACGGAATCCCAGCTCTCAAAAGACTGAAGTCTCAAACTAGCAATCTGGGATATTGACTGCTAAATATCAAGTACAGAACTGAAGTGGGGAATAAAGCAAGGAACTAATTAGAACATGTATTGTGAAGGTTCCATATCCCATAATCTAACTGAGTTAGAAATGTTATTTTTAGACATACAAATGTTTACAAGACCAATGACTTTCTCCAGCACAGTTATGGACCAGTGATCAGAACAAACCAAAATGGTTGCCATATGCTCTCATAAAAAATATCACCTACAATAGAAAGCACCAGTGAATGCATGTTTTCAGTATGCTGATTTAATTAACTGAAAAGAGAAAATAAGCTGGTTTATGTTTTTTGTTGTATTTTCTGAAGGAGAAATTCTATTTGTAAATTTAGATTTGGCTGTCCTTTTTTGGTCTTTTTACTTAATATTTTAAAAGCTTCCATTTTCTTTTGCTTGTAGAGTCTTTGAGCTTCTTCTCTTTCTCGTCTCCTTTTCTCTGCTTCCTGAAATAAAAACAGCAAAAATGTAACTGACATGATTACATCAGAATCAAAACAAATCCTAGACATGATTTTAAGTAACATAAGCATCCTTATGAAAATGTGAAGTTGGGTACCATACTGGCTTTACTGACACGAGCATCTTTACAAGGAATTTAAGAATGGAAGAAAAGTCAGATATTGTAACTGAAACAAATATGTTTGCCAAAAATCAGAGGTTTTCAAACTATTTTTTGATGACACAGTTAAAGAAAATTATCAATGCCTGTAAACCAAAAGAGCTGGGAATGAGGGATTTGGAATGTAGGATGGGACAAAGGACTGGGGCAGAGGGGAGGTTGTGAATGAGGGGTTCAGGATGTGGGAGAGTGCTCAGGGGTGGGACAGGAAGTTGGGATACAGGAGAGAGTAAGGTCTCTCGGGTAAGACCAGGGATAAGGAGTTTGTGGTGCAGGAAGGGGATCTGGGTTGAAGCAGGGGGTTGGGGTATGGTCTTACCTCGGGCGGTTCCCAGTGAACGGCACAATGGAAATGCTAAGGCAGGCTTACTGCCTGTCCTTGCACCAAGGACTGCACTGTACCCCAGAAGCAACTAGCAGAAGGCCTGACTCCTTGGCAGAGACATGAAAGCAGCTCTGCACAGCTCTCATCTGCAGATATCACACATGCCTAAGCTAGGCAAAGGCATGCAAGTGGCTCCCCCAGCAATCGCTCACAGGGTGGTGATCGCAATGCAGGGAAGGGGGCATAGCATGACATTCCGTGGCCCCCATCACCTCCACCCCCACCATTTAGCAGCTGGACCTGTTGCTGGCCACTTCCAGAGTCAGACCAGGTAGGGACGAGCCTGGTGGTTTTCTAAGTGCAATTAGTGACCCAGCCTTAAGCCGTGTCTACACGTGCACGCTACTTCGAAGTAGCGGCACTAACTTCGAAACAGTGCCCGTCGCGGCTACACGTGTTGAGCGCTATTTCAATGTTAACATTGACGTTAGGCGGCGAGACGTCGAAGCCGCTAACCCCACGAGGGGATGGGAATAGCGCCCTACTTCGAAGTTGAACGTCGAAGTAGGGCACGTGTAGCCGATCCGTGTCCCGCAACATCGAAATAGTGGGGTCCGCCATGGCGGCCATCAGCTGAGGGGTTGAGAGACGCTCTCTCTCCAGCCCCTGCGGGGCTCTATGGTCACCGTGTGCAGCAGCCCTTAGCCCAGGGCTTCTGGCTGCTGCTGCTGCAGCTGGGGATCCATGCTGCATGCACAGGGTCTGCAACCAGTTGTCGGATCTGTGGACCTTGTGTTGTTTAGTGCAAGTGTGTCTGGGAGGGGCCCTTTAAGGGAGCGGCTTGCTGTTGAGTCCGCCCTGTGACCCTGTCTGCAGCTGTGTCTGGCACCCTTATTTCGATGTGTGCTACTTTGGCATGTAGACGTTCCCTCGCAGCGCCTATTTCGATGTGGTGCTGCGCAACATCGATGTTGAACGTCGACGTTGCCAGCCCTGGAGGACGTGTAGACGTTATTCATCGAAATAGCCTATTTCGATGTCTCTACATTGAAATAAGCTACTTCGATGTAGGCTTCACGTGTAGACGTAGCCTTAGTGACCCACAATCACTGATGGGACTTGAATGACCCTGTCTTTGATACTGACCGGAGTTGCAAGGGTCCATGGATACTGAGCACAGCAACCTAGTGCTTCACCTTCAATGACTCAGTAATGGGTTGCCATCTTCACTTTGAAAATCACTGGGCTAAAGCATTGGAATGAAGACTGTGGTTGGCAACTTTACATCCCTGGCACAATGGAACTTGCTACAATAAAGCTAATGTTCTTCTGTCTTCCACACAGATCTTTAAGAGGCCAGATGAGACTGTAGAATGAAATCCTACAGGAACTAAGGGTTACCACAAGCCTCACTACCTTCTATACCAAGGACAAGGCACGTTTTTTTACCTGAATTTGGTGACAAATACATATCAACACAGATATCAAAAAACCAACCAAACAAAAAATCCCTCCTTGGTGAAACACGACACTCCTCACATCTCTGGTGCAAGAGAGGAGGTGAAAAAAACAAAACGTAACAGGTGTTGGTAATGTCACGTAATGCACTACTGGAAGGCACTCAATACTACAGTGAAGAGCATGGTCTAAAACTCTTCATATAATTTCATTCAGCATGTAGGGCCAGGATAGGTGCTATTGTCAGTATTCCGTTTTCCTCTGAATAAATTACTGAAAAACTATATTTTTGATGAACATGTTGACTAGTTTTATTCACTGAAATCATGTCCCGTCAAAATATGTGAAGCTGTCACTAATCAGACCAAAACATTTGCTTCAATTTATTCGGATACCTACTCTGCTGGGATTTTATTCTTTGAAATGCAGTACTGTAAAGGCCACACAGAGACTGTCTTAGCAGCATAGAGCATGTCAAGAGATGGCAGGCTATCAAATGCATATTATATTCTTTTCATTGCATAAATAGGCTTTGGAGAGTTATGTCAAAATAAAAAAAAATATGCAACAGAAGAATTTAATAATTTAGCAAGAATAGTGTTTTATATTGTATGCAAATATAAACTGAGTTAAAGCTTAATAACCCAAGCATTTCCAAATTGAAATGTAAAAAATCTAAGCAATGGCAAAGACTAAGTTCTTTTCATATATCCAAAATGTCCATAATTGAGCAATTTATTCATGAACATTACAGATAAGATACTAAAATAAGTGGCACCAAACCGAACCCCACATCTCCAGCCCTCCTAATCAACTGCATTTCATACGAGCCAGATCAAGAACCATCAGAGAAAAGTTACTTTAGATCACTGCTAACATTGGGCTAGAAACAAATGATTCTGGAGCAGAAAGAATGACCCTGTCCATAAGGAATATTCAGTACAAGTCCTCTCTACAGCTGTGATGAATGAACTGCAGCCCACAGGCTGCACGTGGCCCTTCAGAGTTTTACGTCTAGCCTGAGAGACCCTTATTTAGCATTGCACACTACAGAATTGCCAGATTCTGAAGATTCCTCTCTGCATAGTTTTTATCTACCAGTATGACTAAAGTGAAATGCACAGAAAGCAAGGACAGGTAAAATGAGGAGCATGCTGACTGTAAGTAATATTGACTGCAAGAGTTGTGTACTTCCTCTATATCCAATCCAAACAGCGCTGCAGTTCAAACAGCATGCTTTGAAAATTCTAGGTACGCAAGCCCAGGCTACATCTACACTAAAGATAAATTCTAATTTATTAGAATCGATTTTATACCTTTTTTAAAATTTGATTTTGAGTAGCCTCGCCTCCCACAGGCTCCCAACAAATTTGACACACTGCTTCCACACTGAAATCACCCAACATCTACTGCTAAAGCAGTGCATGGAGAGAACCTATCCTACAGTTCCCTCAGCCCTGCGTTCTGAGCCAGGTGCAGCAGCGCTGTCTGTTTCCCAGGTCCCTGCAGCTTGGGGTACTTGGGAAACTGACAGTGCAGCAGCCCTGGTCAGCTTCCTGGCTTCCCCAAGCTGCAGGACCTGGGACACTGACAGCACAGCAGCCCTGGTCAGTTTCCCAACTCCTGCTAGTAGCAGGGAGCTGGGAGCCAGATGCAGCGAATAGCTTTGTGGGATACATACGGGACACTCATGGAGGCTAGTAAATTTGATTTTAAGACATGGCACTTCCACACTGGCCTTTAATTGTACTGAATTTGATCCTGATGCTACACCCATCAGTAACTGCAATATTGTAATCTCGCTTATTATTGCTCCCAAAAATCAAGCTAATGGTAGTTACAGTGGAAACAGTCATGCGGTAATATCGAGCGAACTGCCTTAAATTTGAATTTGTCTTGTAGTGTAGATGCAGCCACAGTTAGCTGTTCTAACCTGGGAGACCACCTTGATTACATCAATCAGCCTATTGATATGGAGGGTCACTCATGATGAGCACTCCCATCGCTAGGTTGCCAAAGTTGCTCTGCAAATATAGGTTTTGGAGGCTCTTCTTGCTGACATGACTGACAAGAAAACACATTTCTATGGGAATAAAAATAAACCTGACTTGTGATTTAGACAGATATGGTACCTAAGAATCACTAAGATTATTCTGTGATCTGTTACAAACTTGATGCATCTAACACAGGGGTGGGCAATAATTTTCACAGAGGGGCTACTCTATGAATTTTGGTACTGCTTGTGGGCCGGCTCTGAAGGGGCAGGGCTTTGGGCAGGAAGGCTGGGACTGGGGGCTACAGAGAGAGAAAAAGTATGTGAGTATGAGAGAAACAAATTTGTGTGTAACAGAATTTGTGACACAGGTTGAGTGTGTTCTGCAGTGTATACGTGACAGTGACTGTGTGGAACAGACTGGATATGTGTGACAGAGATAGAGTGTATGTGGTGGCTAAATTTCTGAGAGAAGCCACTCTCTGCCTCTTTAAGGAAAATCTGTCTTGCTCTCTTGTTTCTCCCTCCCCCGGCGCTGCACTCCTGAGTGAGTCACTTACTACCCATTCTTAGGACTGGAGCAGCTACTCCAGTGTCTCCCAAATGCTGTTGGGTGGAATCCCAGGGTTCTGCCAAGTGAAAATAAGGGTTTCACGAGAAAATTTCTCTGTGGCTCCCTGCCCTGATGCTGCTGAAACAGTAGAACTAAATTTAAATTTAACAGCAGGGACAGATTTGGCCGTTAAACCAACTTAATTTAGTTCCATTATTGCGGCGGTGGCGGGGAAGGGAGTTGCAGACAGCCCCTCACTGACCCCACTATCCAACCAGCCACAGCCCCCCTGGTGGGCATATCTCAGCTCATCCCTGCAAGTGGAACACGTCCATTCTAGCCTTCCTTCTGCTGGGTGCAAGTGGCCACCTGGAGTAGGCTCCCTAGCCAGCGCCATGGATGGGTTAGTCCCAGGGACCAGTTTGGGTCTGAGGCGGGTTAATCCTGGGAGGGGGTGGCTGATTTGAGGGTGAGGGCAGTAGAACCTGGGAATGGGGTTCTGTGAAATTCTTTTGCATTTAAAAGGGCTCCAAGGCCAAATAAAATTGGGAAACACTGAGCTACACTGTCTCTCCCTCTCCCCCATCCCTTCTGTGCAGAAGAGATGGGGTATGGGACCACCCTGACTTCAGCACTATGCTCTCTGCTCCACCTTCTCCCCCTCTGCACAGCTAGGAGAATCCTAGCAGCAACTTGGCTGAAGACAAAACAAGGTGTGGGGAGTAGCAGCTTAAAGCATGCTGCCAGCTATTAAGTATGTAAGTTCTGCTACTAAGCTGGGCAGGGCAGAGAAAAATGCTTGGCAGGCTGGATCTGGCCCCCGGGGCTGACTTTGCCGACCCCTGGTCTAGCACACAGATGCACACAGCAATGACGGGAGGTCTGAGGCCTCTTGTAAAAACCCTGGTTTTCTGTGGTAATTTTACTTAGATATCATTAGGAGGCTTTTGCATATTCCGAATAAATGGAACACGTAAGTTCAGAGCCATCTCTCTGGAAGAGCATCCCCTCTCCTTAGAGCATGTAGTTCAACAGCCCTGCTGCCAGGCATAAGTGGAACATGGACCTGGAAGTCCTGCCTCAGGAAGAGATGGAGAGAATGAAGCTCTCTGAGAGCATGCTACTAGTCTTAATACCAAAGCCCTTTTGATCAGTGGGAGTGAGGATGACTTGCTTATCCCTTCATCTTCTGAATCACTTTTACCAGTCACAAACAAGGAAAGGGGAGCAAAGAAAAGATGATTCAGCTATTTGTGAGCCACAGCATCGTTCTCTGTGATCTCTGGGCTGTTCCCTTGGTGAAGATCCTCACCCCTTTACGATTTAACTGCATGCAAATCTATCCCCCAGGGAGTGTAGTGGAAGGTCACTAGATCTCCACATATAAATTTGTCTGCTGTGTCCAGGGTTCATTCCAAGCTGTCCATCAGTGGCCAACTTCCCGGTCCACCTCTACAGCGATTGAGAAATGGACATAACAAAGCCCTATAAAGAAGCTTGATTTGCCACTGGTGTTTACAGCAAGAAAATGCAGCTCAAATATCAACATCTGGGGGAAAAGTCATGATTCAATAGCTCTAAAGAGGTATCAGTAAAGTGAAGCATACAAAAAGATGCAATTATTTCATATCAACCAGCAATTAACATATGATTCAGTTTTATTCCAACTAGCATGCATATTGAAAGCATTCTTTTTTATATAACAAATATAATGTCAAATCCACATTATCTGTGCACCCCCAGGACATAATACTCTCTCAAGTCATGAGCACCCCATATCACCAGTGTTTTTTACAATAATTTCCGCCAGTAGTTGGTGGTTTTATCCATTTTAAGGTGAGATGAATAAAAGCAAATGAAGAATCCAGGGTAAGAAAGTTCAACTGATGAGTGAATGGCAATTGTATTACAGTTTTCCTACTGCTGACCCCTACTTAATCCCACTAGCTTTGGTCAAGATATAGGAAGAAGTTATTTTAATTGAGTGCTACATAATTTCCTCTTCTACCTGAATATAGAGAACAATTGATCTCAGCCTTCTTCATGATAGCCCTTAATAGATTTGAACACTTATCAAATGTTCCCTCAGTCCTCTTTACTCGCAACTAAACATGCTCAGTTTGTTTTTTTATTAAACCCTCTCTCACAGGTCAGGTTTTCTAATCCTTTAATCAAGTTTGCTGCTCTCCTCTGGACTTTCTCAAATATCCACATCCTTCCTGAAGTGTTGCAACCAAAACTGGGCACAGTACTCCAGCTGAAGCCTCACCAGTGCAGAAAACAGTGGGACAATTAACTGCCATGTTTTCCACAGAACACAGGTTAATACATTTCAGAATGATGTTACCCGTTTTTGGTTTCCAACTGCATTACACTGTTGTTCGATATGAAGTCCTGCAGCTTCAAGTAAGTGACATCTCAGTTAGCCTCACAAATGGATGGGATGGGGGAGATGTCACAATTGAATGGCTGTCTTTTCCTCATTCCCGGGGGGGGTTGGGGGGGGGGGGAGAATGTGGGAGGTTCAACCCCTCCAGCCCCGCATGCCCATGACTCAACCCCCACCCCCAGTTCAAACCTTTCAGCCCCATGTGCTTGTGGCTCAACCCCCACAGCTCCAGCTCAAGCCCCTAGCCCCCCGCGGCCACGCCTCAACCTCACCCCCCGACCCAGCTTCACCTCAAACTTCACAGGCCTGTGCACCCGAGGCTCAACACCCTGGCCCCACCCAGCTCAACCCCACCCAGCCCCAGCTTACACAAGTTACTTTTCCCCCCGTCAAGAAATCAAGTCTGGAATAGTGCAGCAGGGCAGCCAACCATCACTGAAGGGAAACCAGGTAAAAGAGCTCAGGGGGTATCAAGTCCCGTGAAGCTTGAGTTTAGCCAGATCAGTACATAGTATACGGAAAAACCCCAATAGAGGGAACGAAACCCAAGAAACCCATTGCAGTGCAAAACAAGAGGACATAAACTATAATATTTTAAACACTTACACATTTGTGAATGATGTTTAATCCGATTTCAGAGTGAAAAAAAATATCATTACCTCCTCACACCTCCCCATCAGTTTATCATCAGGACACAATGCTGTCCCCCAAAGATCTCAATTTAAGATTTATTCACCTCTTTCTTCTTGGCACGTTCAGCCTTTACTTTCTCATACTCTTCTTTTGTTTTTTGATTTGAAGTTTTCTTTTTAAACTTCCTTTGAGTTATATCTGACCTGTAACAGACACGTATATAATTATTTTATGGATCTTTAGATTAGCAAAATCTTAACTGCAGCACACAGTAAGACTGATCTAGTATAGACTATATAGGAATTAAGTGTCTCTCAGAAGAAACCATGAATCTTTGCTTTTAAAAACTAAACTCCTTCCCCTCTCCAACAACAAAAAAGCAGTTATATCTGGGCCAACTCCTCCTCCTCAGCTGCAGTCCTGATTAGGGATACTTCTGCTTCCTACACCACCACACTTCTCAGATTTCAGAGGATTCCATGTAGTAATCTGGCACAAGGCAATGCATCTTAGATTAAGTGCATCTTCTTCTCCTTTATGCTTTTTTTTTTTTGTATAATAGAGTTATCTGCCTTCAGGATTCCGTTCAGATTCCCAATTACCAGATTATTTAAAAATACAGTATTTAGGAAAGGGCTCAAGCCACTACCAAAATTTAAACCTTGTTAATTTTGAAAATACTTCTGCCAGACAAACTAACAGGTGACCAAATCCTTGGTGCGCTATAGTTTAAATTTCCAGAGAAGGCAACCAATCAGTGCCATCCAGCAAACAAGACACAGACTAAGTTAAAAAAAAAAAAAAAAGAAAAAGAAAAAAAGGAAAAGCTTAGACACTATGTTTTAGAAATCAGGCTGCTGTTCAAAAGTATGACATTTATTCTATGCAGTGGTCTTCAGCTTATTTTCAGCTCCATCATGTGGCAAGATTGTGTAGTAACACCTAAAATTGACAGCCCACTATTCTAAATACAGGTTGCAACTCCCAAAACTGGGATCAACTGGTCCAGCAATATCTGTGGTCTGGCATGGCTGTTACTGGACCAGAGAACCCCAGGCTGGGAAGCTATTAGGCTGAGAGCTGGTGTCTGGGAGTCGGGCCAGGTGGAAGCACAGCACACGGGTGGGGGGAGGCCTGTTCAGGGAATCCCGGCAAGGCCTGTGCCCCTGGGGCCGTAGTTTGGAGCCACTTTGGGGGCTCAGGAGAGGCTGAAGCTAGTACCCCTGGGGCCACAGTTGGAGTCAGTGCCCTCGAGCTAGGGCTGAGTCCAGCAGCCCAGATGCAGACAGTGCTGAGGCTGTGGCTGCAATTAGCAGCAGCTAGAGCAGGCACCCCCAGGTCCGTGACCAGAAGCAGCCAGAAACAGTGCACCTGGGGGGTCAGGCTGGGACCCCATCCAGCAGCAGACAGATCTAGGCCTGGGTCTGGCAGCCCAACCATTCCTGAAGCCAGTGTCCCTGTGACCCAAGACAGGGCTGTGTCCAGCAGCCTGTCCAGGGCTGGAGCTGGCCCTCATGGGGACACTAGCTGGGGTCGCATCTCACATTGGGCTATGGTCTGGGGCAATGGGTTGCTGGGGCTGGCGAATGAGGGGGGAAGTGTGTATGCTGGGGAAGGCTGGAAGCAGGGGGGCCAGCCTGGAGAAAATGGAGCTGGTGGCAGGACAGGGCAGCAGGCTGGATGGCTGGAGGTGGGGGACCTCCCTTTGCCTCGCAATTCCCTCATTTGGGAATGGTCAGGTCCCGAGGGTGGTGGACAAGGGAAGAGCAAACTGTACTAACACACTGTACACAGACAAATGCTAAAAATAAATAGAATAGAAGGTGATAAAGCAGATTCTGTTTGATATCCCTTACAAGTTAATATAGAACATGGTAATGTTGCAAATAATCTCATTGTATGTTAACTAGAGAGATAAAATTATTTTTAAAAATTGCAATTAATCACAAGATTTAAAAAAAAGTCACAATCACAGTTTTAATGGCACTGTTAAACCATAATAGAATACCTATTTAAATCACACATATTTTTGTATTTTTTTTTTTTTACATTTTCAAATATATTGATTTTAATTACAACACAGCAAAGTATACAGTGTTCATTTATATTACTTTTATTACACATATTTGCACTGTAAAGAGAAACAAAAGTAGTATTTTTCAATTTACTTCATTAAGTGCTGTCGTGAAACCTATCTTGCAAGTGCAACTTACAAATGTAAAAGTCATCTCTATTTCCCCACCATTACTGTACTTAGAAACAAAATAAAGTAAAACTGTAGAGCCCATCAGTTCACTCAGTTTGTTTACATTTATGGGAGATAATGCTGCCTGCTTCTTATTAAAAGTATCACGTGAATGCCTGTTCTCGCTTTCAGGTGACAGTTGAAAATGTAGCAAAAAAACCAAAATAAACATAAAATACAGGTTGAACCTCTCTAGTCTGGCAACCCTGGAATCTGACCAGTGCCAAACAAGAGAAATTGCTGAACTATGGGAGGTCAATATTATCTAGCAGCATTATCAACACCCCCATTGCTTACTGGGCTCTTAGAAGACTTTTTGTGGTAACTTACAGCTAAATTACAACACAGACCACTGAGAGCCAGGACTAGTGGCTGTAAACGAACTGTATGAGACCATGGGAAACTTGGCTACATCCAAGATAAATAGGTACCTGGCTAACTAAAATCATGCTGGACCACAGATGTTGCTGGAAGTGTCGGACTAAAAGAGGTTCAATCTATAATATTATATTATTGTTTAACAGTACAATTAATCATAACTGTTTCTTTTAGTCTAGTTAAATTTGTTTTGCATTAATTGTTTGCATTAGCTGCAACTGACAGCCCTGGTATTAGCTGCCACGCCTCACATGTGCGTGTAAAATAGAAGCATTTTTATAATCAATAAGAACAAGCATTTCTGGAGACTGAATTTCAAGCAACACATTAATACAAAAGTGACTAAAAACTCTACTTGTACAAGCATGTTAATTAGTATAACTGAACACTACATCATAATGCATTGTTTTTAAAGAGTGGCAGAGTTATATGCTTAAGAGAGACTACCCAACAAGATTTTTGTAATTAAATCTGGACTTGTTCCAAAATTCTCAGACATGAACGTTATTATTAGAACACCTCAATTAAATCTTCTCTTCAATATATGAATGACTAAAACCAAAAATTTTCAAGTCTCAGCACCTCACCTGTGAATTATGACACTACAGTAAAAGTCATGTTATCCAACACTCAGACAACCGGAACTCTCTGTTAAATGGCATCTGCTGGGGCCAGTGGAGCGAGGGCCGACTGCCTGGCCAGTACCTCACTGACATGGTACCCAAATGAAAAAAAAAGAAAAAGACACTCCCCTCATTCCCCTTGCACACCAGCCCAAGACCCTAGTGGGTCTGGGCTAGTAGGTTTTATGGACCTCCCTAAGCTCTGGGATAGGGCCAAAAATAAAGGGTTCAGTGTGGGAGGAGACTCACAAGAAGCAGCCTGGAGTGTGGGCAGCAGGGAGGGTGCAGAAGTAGTTTGGGAGGATGTGAGGGTGCTGGCACAGGCTGGGGGTGTGGGGATCTGAATGGGAAAACATGGAGGAGTGGGCCATGGAGTCTGGGAAGAAGGTATACAGGAGCAGGATAGAAGTGTGGTGTCTGGGTGAAGGAGGGAGACATCTTCCTGGCATAGCTTTCCCTGCCACCTTCCCCCCACTGCTCTCCCTTTATGTTTTATGAGAAATTATCACATTCTAGACATGCTCCATTGTCCTGGCACAACAAATCCCTTATATTGTTTTAAGTTGTAAGAGAAAGCTGCATATCAAATTTGTTGGTCCTAGCTTTTATTGTTTAGGAGTTTTTCCAACAAACAGAAAAACTAACTCTCACAAATGTATAGCAGATGTCACAAGCAATAAGGAGTGAAGTAGGTGGCTTATCTAATGGGTGCTTCTGATTGTATCCAGTGGATGGAAACCACTCTGCAGCTAGCCTATGCAAATTATTAAAAAAAATATTGTTTTTCAAATTGTTATTATGGATATAATAAAATAAGCACAAAGCAGTAGTCTGAAGATTTTTAACAATTCAGAGCAACAATTCTAAGGTTTCTAACAAGTGAGAACAAGATTTAATTTTATTTATTACTTTTCTAAGACCTAAACCTGGTACTGGATATGGGCCAGCTCTGGGCCCCCCACCAGAGGGGAGGGGTTTGGGGGCTACAGAGACAGACAGTGTGGAAGTGTAAGAAAATCTCTGTGTATGAGACACAGACTTTGCGACAGATTGTGTGTGTGTTATGATGTATACGTGACAGAGAATGTGTGTGTGTGTGTGTGTGTGGGGCACAGACTGGGTAAATTTCTAAGAGAAGCCAATTGCTTTCTTTTTAAGTCACCTACCCTTCATGTTTCAGACTGGAGCAGTTCTGCTGTGTTTCCCCCTCTTCCTGATCCCTGCTCTGCAGAGATGGGGTACAGGGCAGGGGAACACCTTGATTTCAGCACTATCCTCCCCACATCACCCTCTCATGTAGTTAGCAGGAGAGTCCTAGAAGCAGCTCAGATGCAG
The DNA here is from genome assembly GCF_033958435.1 of Carettochelys insculpta. NCBI lineage: Eukaryota > Metazoa > Chordata > Testudines > Carettochelyidae > Carettochelys > Carettochelys insculpta. The sequence continues at coordinate 302,137,268 of NC_134137.1, read as the reverse complement.
ATGGAACAAGGTGAGGGAGGGGCAGCCGAACACATGATGCTGACTGTAAGTATGCACACTCTGCTAATCAGCTTGGAGGGCTGAATCCAGACCCCAGGTGTGATTTTGCCCACCTGAGACCTCAACTATGACACTGAGTCATTTAAGATTGAAGGGAGGAGGGATGTTTTTTAAAATGATACTTACTTGGTGGTTGTGTTGTTTTTGTGTTCTAACAAAACTAGAGCTCTTTTAGATTTTAATTGTTTCTCAAGCATTTCCTCTTCAGCTAAATAGAGATGCTTCAAATGCTCTGGGTAAGTATCTGTGTACTGAACTTCCCGCTGAGGGTGTGCCTTTCCTTCCTGCTTTAGTAATTTCTTGTATTCCTGTTGGATCTTTTGCTTTCTCCAAAATGCAAATCCTTGTCCTGAAACCATTAGAGAGACTAAGTTAGACACAAACTAAGAAAGTAGCAATAAGAAGCTTTTTCTATGCCAATGCATAAAAAAACAGTGTTCCACTATGGGTGTTCCACGATGCCACTGCATTTTTCAGTTTTACGCTACATGAACCAGAACTAGATCCTTAACTGTCATTGCAGACTGGGTACCACTGTTTTGAATTACAACAGAGAAAGGCTACAAAAATGTCTGATCCTCATACTGCTATCACTGGTGCAGCTGCATCATTACATAAAAGTAGATGCAAAACATGGTACTGCTGATGATGATCGTTTAAAAATACTTGTGTGAATACTCTAAGGCTATGTCTACATGGCGCTTTGCTCAGAGCCACTGTCAGCAGAGATATGCAAAATGAGCTTCTCAGGATTGCAAATGGTATGCTATTTGCTTACTCCCAAAGCTCATTACCATAGCCCCGTGAGAGCTCAGTGTCAGCAAAAGCGGGTGCTGGCACTGCAGGGGCCATGTGGACGTGCCTCTGCCAGTTAAACCCCCTCTGCTGCCAGTTCCTTATGCCTCAAAATGGGCACAAGGAACTGGCAACAGAGGAGGGGTTTAGCTGGCACAGGCATATCCACATGGCCCCTGCAGTGCCAGCATCCCCTTTAGCTGACACTGAGCTCTCGTGGGGCTATGGTAATGAGATCTGGGAGTATGCAAATGACAAGTCATTTGCAATCCCAAGAAACTCATTTTGCATAGCTTTGCCAGCAGTGGCACTGGCAGAGCACTAGGTAGACCCAGCCCAGATGTTTAAGACTGCCTTACTGCTTTTACAAATCCATTTTTGACATTTTTCCAATTACTATTTCCTGGTTTTGCCCCATGTATGAAGTCAAATGGGAATTCTTAAAAGACAGACAGTCTCATGGAAGCATTGCTAAAAACATTTTGTGGGCATCCAAAATTTGTAACTACAGTAGAACAAAAGTGGCTCAAATGTAAAGATACAATGATTTAAAGTATTTGTAAAGAAAATGTTGTCTCATCTCTCTTTTTCAGTTATTTGCTTTTTTTAACTATCCAGGGAAGAGCTCTTTGTCAAGCTTAGAAGTATATGCCACACAACACATACCTGACAGTTTACTGGCATTCACTGACAACACTCAAAAGAAAAAAAATAAATAAAAGGTGTTCACTTTGCATAGCTATATATCACTTAGGAGCACATATGAGAGTTTTCTTTTCCATCCAGAAGGATTAATAAACCCATTCTGGCTCTTGGATGACAGCACATGTAGTTTCCACACAAGCTTTTAGTTGACTCATTCCTGCTCCAAGTCCAAATCTGAGAGTTCCTTGGCACTCCCTCCAGTATTTTCTCTAAAACACTATCAATGACAATTAGACATATGGGATGTTTCTCTCACCATGAATGAAGAAATGAAAATGCATTTGCAATGCATGTATTTCTTTATGCTCAACTAACCACAGAGCTGACATGAAGTCAAAGCAAAGAAATATCAGGGGCTTTTCTGCATTCTTGGACCTCTAAAGCCAACCAGTTACAAATGTTGCAAGGTGGATCCTGTAAAGTCATGGTCAGTTGTATCTATTTGCAAGTCTTGAATTAGTGAAGTCCAGGGGTGAGCAAACTTTTTAGGTCGTGCCCACATTTTCAGTCCTGCAATTAGCCGGGACCCACCCAACATGGGAGAGGACCACAGAAAGGAATGCAAGGGGGGAGGGGCACTCAGAAAAGGGGGTGCGGGAAGACTCCTGGGGGTACCCCAAAGAGGGAGAGGTGCTCGTGTGGAAGACCCTAGAAGGGTACCTCATCAGGCCAGGAACTTACCAGCTGCCCCCACCGCTTGCCTCAGGGTCTCTGTGCATTCTGATTGGCCCAACAGCGGCCGGGCGGGGGGGCATTCCCTTGGCACCACAGCCATGGAGGCCCACGCAGGAGAAATCAGAGGGCTGGTGAGGCAGCAGAAGCTGGGGGAAGGTAGGAATCATGCTGCTTCCCCCTTACAGAATGTCACGGCCTCTCTGTGGGGTGTGCCCCTCACTTTGCACATCTTTGGTGCAGACCACAGATGGGGAACCGATGGCCTGCAGGCCAGATCCAGCTCACAGCTTGCTTTGCTCTAGCCCATGAGGCTTGGGGCACGCCCCGCTCTCATGCATGTGAGCTGATGCTAGCACTCAAGCCATGCACAGGTGGGGGCACAGGGTTAGATCACCAATGTGGCTGGATCCAGGTGGTACACTCTGCCTGGCTGCAATTTGTGCCAATGGAAGTGGCTCCTTGCAGTGCACAGAGCTGTGCAGAATCATGTTTGGTCCCCTCCCCTGGAGAGACATCAGGTAACACCCTCATTCCCTGTTCCCTCCTGCCAAGACCCTGCATACCCAGTCCGCTACTGCATACCCTTCAAGAACCCCCCACCCTGCCCTCTCTTCACTCCTGCAAGAGCCCAATGCCTCTGTCCCTTCCCTCCACCCAGATCCCTCGTGCCCACCATAATCCTACTCTGCACCCTGTCTCAGACCCCACCCCCTCACCAGCTCCAGCAGCCTACCTCCTGTGCAGACCCTGCTCCTGCATTCTACCTCCCCTCCCCAGACCCTGCACCCACAACCTGCTCCTGCATCCTAGCTCTACCACCCAGACCCTGCATCCCCCCAGCCCATTCCTGCCTCCTATACAACCTACCATCCAGACTGCACGCTATCACTGTCAGCTCACTTTTGTACCTTACCTTCTCCCCAGACTTCACAACTACATCATAGCCTGCTCCCTGGCAGCACTCTCCTATCCACTGAACCCTTCATTTTTGGTCTCACCCCAGAGCTTAGAGGGGCCCCACAAAATCTATTAACTCTGGTTCCCCTAGGCCAGCAGTGGGGACCCTTTTTTGGGTTAGGACCTACTGACCCAGCGGAACAATGAGAAGTCCTGTGGCACCTTACAAACTAACAGATATTTCGGAGCATTAGCTTTCATGGGCAGAAACTAGCTTCATCATAAGTCACGCATCTGACAAAGTGGGTCTTCACCTGTGAAAGCTTATGCTCCAAAATATCTGTCAGTCTACAAGGTACCAAAGAACTACTCACTGTTTTTGCAGATAGACTAACATGGCTACCCCTCTGATAAATGCTCAGCAGACAGATCAGCTGGGGGACACAGAAGTGAGAAGCAAAAAAGAACAAATGGGGGTCTTAATGGGATGAAGGGTGCAGGAGCAGGCTGGGAATTGGAGGGTCTGGGCAGAAGGGGCTGCAAGGGAGGGGTGGGGGGTCTGGGCAGGAGGGAGTGCAAAAGTAGATTGGGTTTGGGTCAAGGTGAGAGGAAGGGTGCAGGAGCCTTTGGGCAGTGGGCTCAGGGTGGGGGGGAAGGATCTGGGAGATAGCGTGTGGGAAGGAAATGGGTGGAGTCTGGATGGCAGGGGCTACAATAGCTACCAGGAAACATGATGTCTAGGCAATGGGGGTGCAGTTTATCATACAGCACCCCTAAATGCACATGGCTCTGTGTCCCCTGCTCCCAGGCACTGCTCTCCATTGCTCTGATTGGCCAGATTTCTGACTACTCAAAGCAGTGATAGGCTGCTACCCTGCTGTCTCCCAGCCTTTTTCACAGCCAACAGAACAGCAATGACTAGCAGTGGAACCTAGAGCTGCTTCTTTCCACATGGCCCCTGACAGATTGCGTGGTCTGGATCCAGACCGTGGTTTGCCTAATCTGTAACAGGAAGCTTAGGGCTCCAAACCCACTAGTGTGTTGCTGGTTAGATGAAAAGGAAGGGGCCCTGAGCCTCGTGGCCTAGATCCAGACATGCTGTGGTCTGCCCACCTCTTGACCTGGGTGAAGTTTGAGCATATTCATTTCCCTGTCCTTTCTGCTCCTAAGTCAGGGGCCGGCTCTATGAGATTCCTAGAGAGAAAAATTTCCCCTTGGGGGGAATTCAGACTAACGAGGGTTTCTTTATATTTCTGCTTTTCACTCGCACGTGGCTCCCAGCTTATTTTTGTGTGTGAGTCAGTGGCCACCCCACACCGCCAAAGACGGTCCCCACCTCGGCCTCAGCGCCTGTTCCCTGACCAGTGCTAAGGAGAGGACCCAACTGAGCCAGAGCCCGCCCGCGCCGTCCCAGCGGAACCCGGCTTCCGCACAGACGCGGGAAGGGGGGCGGGGGGACGACATCTCCAAACACCTGCCAAGAGCGTCTCACTCCGCCAGCAGCCCGGCCGGAGAAGGCCCCGGCCTGGGCGTAGCCCGTGAGCACGCGGCAGCCCGGGGCTTATGACGCTGCGTGGCGAGAAGACAAGCGGCCTGACAGGCTGCGAACGGGGGGAGGGTCACTGGGGAAAGCCGGAGATGCTCCAACCGCCGCGCGCTGCCCCGAGCGCCGGAGCCCGCGAGCCCAGACAACCGCCGGAGGGCCCCACTCACCCTTCCGGACGCTCCCCAGCAAGCTCTGCCGCGGGTCCAGTCTCCATGGCCGCTTCCGGCGGGCAGCCTGAGCCGCTGCGGCGTTCGTCTTCGGGGTCCTCGGGCTCCTCCCGGTCACCGGCGCCATCTGCCTTCCACGCTCGCCGGTCGCACGCTGAGTGCGTCACCCAACAGCGCCCGCTTCCGCGCGGGCGGGTGGCGAACTCGGCTCGGTCCTCGATTCGTCAGGCTGAGATGCTCAGGCCGGGGGGGGGGGAACCCGGGCCGACAGGCATCACAAGCCGAGCGTCGAGCAAACGCTCCCTGTGCAGCCGCCATGCCGCGTTCCCTCGACTGCGTCCCTCCCGAGCCGGCCGCTGAGACGGTGGCCTGCCAGCTCCGGGCCGTGGCGCAGTTCCTCAGGCGGGCGCTGCCGCTGTGCCGGGCGCACACGGTGGAGTTTTACACGCGGGGGCTGTGGGAGCAGCTGGTGGCTTTGTCCCCCGAGACTGTGCTGGAGGCGCTGAGCGGCGCCGGGCTCCTGCGGCGGCAGCAGCGCCCCCTGGAGGAGGCCGCCGGCACCGCCACGGCCGGGCGATGGGGTAAGTGCCCGGTTCTCAGCGGGCCTAACGCCGCCCATGGGCCGTTGCCGGGGGCGCGACTGGAGTCCTCTGTGGCGTTAGGTGATCGCCGGCCTCCGTAAGCCGCATTGTGCTGCTGCCCGTAGTTTCCGCACCCGCGGCGCGGGGCCCACGTGTGACCTTTCCTCCTCCCCCTGGTCTTTAAGGAGCATCCGTGGCCCTGGTCAGAGTCCGCGTAACTCCTTCCCGTTTGCGCGTGGCCAGCGAAGCGCGGCGGCGGCGGCGGGCGGTCGGGGAGCGCAGTGTAGCCCGGTCCCAGCCAGTGCGCAAATTACAGGGAGGGCAGACAACCTACCGATTCATAATCTCATTGCTGATTTCTCCGCAGCACTGCCGGGATCCCCTCCGCTTCCCAGCTCTGCCTTCTTCCCGCTGGTAGAAGTATTCATAATAAGGGAGCGGAGGAAATGGGCTGAATTGGGTATCATTCAAAAGCCCTTTTCCCACAAATGCAAAGGTGCTAATCCTGACAAACGGCAAACAGTTAGATCTGTTAGATAAACTTTTTAAAAATTTTTTTAAATTTGCTTTTGGAACAGAATTGCATTGATTACATTAAAAATGCTTACACTGATCTTTTGTAATCCTTGCAAAGTTAGTCTTGTCATGTAGGAATGTAAACATTCAATAAAGTAATCACCATTGTCCTCTTCCTCTTGGGCACCACTGCTAATCGTATTAATATTTGTCAACACCACACCATGCTTAATTTTGTGTGACACAGGCTGTATGTTTGCAGAGTGATGAGAATCTGGCCTTTGCACATGATCATTTGATTGGCTGAAAGATTAATCCAAGAATACATGCTGTTTCACAGATAACTGATATGATGAGCGTATCTTCCATGACCAAGGAATGTTCAATAGAGGAGTGTAGTTCTGGATGTGCTTGAGGATCCTTGAGCTTGATAATTGCTTGGTAATTTGTCCAAATAGCAGGTTTTTCTCCATTTGTCTGCTTCTTGAAAACAATCTACCAATGTAGTCTCATAGTGTTGGTTTTCAAATGATTAACTCAGCCCATGAACACCCCCCCATGAACACTCAGTCCATGAACACTGTCTAACCACTTTTGAAGTTGCAACTGCAATCAGTTATCTTACAACTGCCCCAGTGGTGATGGCTGTCACTTTTCTCACACTTCTCTAATGGTGAGTTGAAGGGACCTGGTCTACCCAGTCCTACGGGTCCCCCACAGTCCATGTGGATTTGAGCCTTTCGCTGCACCTCTACTATCATTACTTGTGGCCATTTCCCCACGATCACAGTATGCTTAGTGTTATCTGCCTGTCCCAGGTTCCTTCTCCCTGGATTTGTACGTATACTAAGTGAGCTGTGGTGCTACAGGGTTGCAGCCAGCTCCACACATGGTCATTCTGCCTTGGGTTCCCAGCAGATACACTGCTCTCCTCTGAAGCTCTTTGGTTGCATGTACATTTGCATTCCTCTTTGGAAAGGGGCATGCAATTGAGGGAAACAACATGCAAATGAGGTACATATTTACATATCTGGTGCCTCATTTTCATATTATTAGTTCGAAAAAAGAAAAAAAGTGTAGACACGCTCTTTTGAAAGTAAACCCCATCTTCCAAAAAACACTTCTTCCCTTTTTTTATGGGAAGAAGGGTTCTTTGTAAGATGGGGTTTACTTTCAAAAGAGCCACGTCTACACTGCTTTTCTTCTTTTGAAAAAAAGCTCTTTCAAAAGAATATGCAAATGAGGTGACATGGAAATCTGCACCTCATTTGCATGCCTCTTTCAAAAGAGGCATGCAAATGTAGATGCAGCCTTTATGTATGGGCCTGCTGGGCTCCGACTGGCTGCTTCTCACGGCTCTCTCCTATTAGCTGCTTTGTATGACTCCTTTAGTGCTCTCAAACCCTGATTGGCCAATATGAGCTGACTATCAATCATAGCATACCATAAGTTACAGAATTTCACTTGGCAATTTCTTAATGAAAATCAGGACTTCTAACTAAGCTTGAGCAGGGGTCAGCAACCCCTGGTATAGGTGCCAAGAGTGGCATTAGAGCCGATTATCCTCAGTATACAAAGCAGGAGCTCAGCCCCACCCTTCCTCCTGAATGCAGTCAGGAGCTTGTTCAAAGCCACACAACCTATGGGTTCACAAAAGAGCACCTAATGCTGCCAACCACTTCCTAAACAGTAAAGCTCTGCATCTCAATTTATTTATTAATGAAGCTGTTGTAAGTAGGGCTATTTATTAATGACTTTAAAAAATATCACCGGCACTATGACCATAGAAGTCAAAAGGTCAAATGTTGGTACTTCACCTCAGAATGGCTGCTGATCCCTGAGCTAAAGCATGTCTTTTGAAAAATGTAAGTTTGATTCAAAGACTTCAGGTGATGGAGAATCTCCCTCTTTCTTCTTGCTTAGGTGTCACTATTCTTAATTACCCTCAGTGTGCGTAAAAAAGTTGTTTGCTTTTTTTTTTTCAATTTTTTTTTCCAGCCAGCCAAATTTCGTTTCAGTTCCTATACTAGATTATAGAGCCTTCTACTGGCAGCAGTCTTCCCCAGAACTGTGATCCTAGTCTGTGATCAAGTCACTTATTAATTTTCCTTCTCTTTAAGATACATTGATCATGCTTCTTTAATTTCTCACTGTGAGACAGGTTTTCAAGACCTGGAATTATTTTTGTAGCTTTTTCTGAATACTTCCTTTTCATCAACATTCTTTTTGAAGTGTGGACACTTCAAAGGGCAAACCAGAACTGGACATATTATTCCTATAATAGTCTCACTAATTCCATATATAACGGTAATAACATTCTTATGTCTTCTCAGTATTCCCTTGCTGATACATTTAAGGATAGCATTCACTGGCTGTGCCTACACTACAGCAATCCTTCAAATGATGATCTTCCAGAAGATGTCTTCCAAAAAAACTTCTTTCAAAGGGTGCATTCACACGCAAGAAAGCAGATCGAAAGATCGATTCTCTCTTTTAATAGAGAGCATCCACACAACCTCCGCTCTTTCAAAAGAACAGGCCAGGGATCGAAAAATCCAGTGCCATAAGGACTGCTCTTTCAAACAAAGGGCTCCCTCAGAGCGTCTACATATGCTTTTTTTCCAAAAGAAGCTTCCGGGAGCAGAAGAGTGCTTCCAGAAGAAGAGCTGCATTCTTTTGATTTTGTATTGAATGAAAGCATTTTGTATGTAGATACGCTACATACTCTTTCGAAAAAGGGCCGTGTTTTCTGAAAGATCTTGCTAGTGTAGACGTGGCCACTCTGTTAGCCACCAGTGTGCACTATAATGTTATGGTCACTTGTTTACCTACTATAACCACTATTGTCTTTTTCTGAGTCACTGGTTTCCAATATCTTTTATCATCTAGGATGCCCTTTATTCTTGATTCCTACATGTATGAAGTTGCATTCAGTTATATGAAAACATACATTATTGAAATGTGCCTATCTTACATTGTGGTCTGGATTGCGCTGTATAACTAACTTATTATTTACAATCTTCCAATTTTTATGTACTATGCTTATGTAACACAAGAAGCATCAGTTGGCAGAAGTGACAGAAGGGATTTCCCAGTAAAACTTCTGTCTACAGATTCCGTCTACACATAAAAGTGGATCGACAGAGCAAGCCATTCTGTCGACAGAGCAGCCAGACTGCCCAGCCCTCTCTCAACAGAATGGCTGACCAGAAACTCTGCGGACAGGGCTGGTCAGTGAACTGAAAGCCCTGTCTGTCAGCAGAAGGGCCCTGAAGTGTCTACATGTCTGTGTTCTCAACAAAACACTGTTGAGAGAGGTGTTATAACTGGACAGGGAGAGGTGTAACACTGCTGGCAAATATGCCAGGTTTTGTCGACAAACTGTCAACAAAGTATATTTTGCATGTAAATGCTCCACGAGTTTTTCTGATAAAAGCCCTTTTTTATCAAAAAAAAAAAAAAAAAAAAAAGCCCTCTCATATAGACGTAGCCTAAATGTATAATGTCAACACATTTACCTTTCTGAACTAAAAGGCACTCTCATAAAAATGTGTAGTTGAAAACACCCGAGAAACTGAGAAGGAATCAGAAAACAATGAGTAATTTCATCTCTGAGAGAGAGAGAAAAGCCAAGTAGACGAGATAGATTTGTAGCGGGGAAAAGAGCAGCTTGGTCATCGGTACTGAGACCTGTGCTGCTGTTCCACATATCGACCATCTGTAAGATAAAGAAATAGCTATGTGATTATATCTGCTTATGATTCAAAATTATTTGAGATTAGAACTATGCGGAATTCCAAGGGCAGGTGGAATTTAGTTGAGGAAATCCAGTGAAGACATTGAAGGAACAATTTAAAATAGGCATGCCCAGTGCTAAGTTCTTAAGTGCAAGATTCAGGCAGGCATCATTGTGTATTTATGTGAAAATATCTGTGAGATGTGTATCAGTGTGCAGGGATTTTTTGTTTTGTTTTGTTTTTGGGGTTTTTTTTTGAGTGAATAAAATGTATGAAGAAGAAAACAGAAAACATATCAATTCATTTATTTAAATAGATGGTGCATTTAAATGTGAATGTGTAAAGTACTGGTTATATCATTTCTAAACCCAGGACAAATATAGAATGAGAGAGAAAAGAAATGAAAATGATAGTGTGTATTGTAGCTATTCATTTATGAGAGATTTAAAAGACTATGCTTATTTAGTTTGGGGAGAAAAGATTATGATTTACAAAATACTGTAATGTATAGAAGTATTGGTTCAGGGAATAGATATACTTTCAGTGCACAATGGAATGTGACGTTGAGGTCATGTATGCAAAATGCATTATTGCAAATCTGGATAAAGTTCATTTTCCTATTTGGCAAGGCATTCACCTCTTGAGAGTTAATGAGAAGTTCATGTCTGACTCAAAGTCCCAAAATTATACAAGATGAACAGCTTGGAGAAAATCTACTTTTTTTTCTTTTTTTTTTTTTTTTTTGAGTTGTCTTATAATAAGGTTACACTACATGAAACATAAATGCAACATTTAGGCTACGTCTGCACTAGCCCCAAACTTCGAAATGGCCACGCAAATGGCCATTTCGAAGTTTACTAACGAAGCGCTGAAATGCATATTCAGCGCTTCATTAGCATGCGGGCGGCCGCGGCACTTCGAAATTGACGTGCCTTGCAGACGCGCGGCTCGTCCCGACGGGGCTCCTTTTCGCAAGGATCCCACCTACTTTGAAGTCACCTTATTCCCATGAGGTCATGGGAATAAGGGGACTTTTAAGTAGGCGGGATCCTTTCAAAAAGGAGCCCCGTCGGGACGAGCCGCGTGGCGGCGAGGCACATCAATTTCGAAGTGCTGCAGCCACCCGCTTGCTAATGAAGCGCTGAATATGTATTTCAGCGCTTCATTAGTAAACTTCGAAATGGCTATTTGCGTGGCCATTTTGAAGTTTGGGGCTAGTGTAGACACGGCCTTAGAGTGATTAAGCAAAATAGATTCTCTATACCAAATAAAGATTGATAACAAAATATTTTTGCAAAGCAAAAGGTTCCATTTTTGAAAACTGGCATGAAATTATATTGTGCAGTAATTAAAATGTTCATATTTTCTCTCAAGAATAAATGAAGACAAAAGGTATGATTCTGTTGTTTATACAGGTTGTACCTCCCTCATCCAGCACCCTTGGGACCTGTATGGTCGCTGATAAGGGGATTTGCTGGACAAGTAGAGGTCAGGCCACCTGCCTGGTGGGGGCAGGGCTGCCAAGCTCCCTGCATGTGACAGAAGTCCCCTGCAGATTGCAGGACTGCTGGCAGGGCCCGGGCCAGTGTCCTCCCAGCTGGGGCTGCTGGTGGGGCTCTGTACTCCAGCAGACTTCCTGTCCCTGCGCTGCCAGGGTTATCCTGGCTGGGGTCCCATGACTATTCTCTGTTCCGGCAACATCCGTTGTCCTGTCGGATGAGGGATATTGCTGGACGAGAGAGTGCTGGATAAAGGAGTTTTAATCTGTATATTGCTTAATATAGGAGTGTGTGTTGCATTAACTGATTTTCACAAACATTCCCATTTTTATATAGATCACATTTTTAAATAATGAGCCTAGAAAGGTTGTAACCCTCATTTCATGCATCTTACATGAATCCAGGTCCAGTTTTAGACAGAGAATACCTGCTCTGTTTTTCCTGCATCTGAGTTTGGACATTTGCCAAGTTGCTTCTCATTTATCTAGCAGTGTTTTAGGTGACTGCAGCATTAGATCAGTGGTCTCCAATCTTTATGAGCGCAAGATCACTTTTTGAATTTAAGTGCAATCCAGAATCTCCCTCAAACCAAATCCCCTTGCCCTGCCTCCTGCTCCACCCTGCCCCTTTTCTGAAGGCCACCCTGCTCATTCCATTCCTCTTCCCTCCCCCTTCCTCACTTACTTTCACCAGGCTGGGACTGGAGGGGAGTCTAGTTACTGGCCTTGGGCCAAGGCATTCAGAGTGTGGGAGGGTCTCCAGAATGAGCCTGGGGCAGGGGGTTTGGATGCAGGAGTGGGTTCAGGATGCAGGATCTGGGGGGGAGTTTGGGTACAGGAAGACTTCAGGGCTGGCAGTGGTTCAGGGTGCGAGCTCTGTTTAAGCACAGTTTACCTTAGGTGGCTCCCAGGTGGTGGCACAGTGAGGCTAAGGCAGGCTCATCCTCTGCCCTAGCCCTTTGCCACTCCTGAAAGTGTCTGGTATGTCCAGCAACAGCTTCTGAGATTCTGCGGGGGAGGGACAGATGGCTCTGCACCCTGCTTGCTGTCAACAATTTTAATAGTTAAACAACAATTTAAATAGTTAGAATTCTGTGTAAAGGAGATAAGATGCTAATATTATCTAATGCTAAGATGCTAATATGGTGACCTAAATATTTGTGTTTGCTGTCCTGCCACATATTCTTTAGTGATACAATGGAATTCAGTGAAGTTAAGTAAAATTAGTCTGTTGGTGCTTTTTTTGCAACATATACTTGTGAACATATCTTTTAACAATACATAAGCAGATATCAAGGGGAATAATGTATTTTGGTATTCCTATATCATAAAAAAGATTTTTTCCCCAAATATTTTTGCCTGATCAGGTAAGAAGGATGAAGAAATGAATAGTGGGATCCATTTAACAATTTCTGTGTAAGGGTAAAATTGGCAAAATAAGGACAAGATTATTTTACCAATAATCTAATAAGTTCATTGCATATATTTCCAATACATTGGAATAATTTACAGTTTTCACATATTACTGTGAAATAAGGCAGACTTACCTATATAACATAGGTCTTTGAATATAAACGGACAATCTATATATACCTGATTTGTTTATAAATAACTTGCAATTGTTCTAACCACATCAGATTAAATACAAATATTTCTTCTAAACTCCATCAGCAGCTGAATTGTCTAAGTAGAAAAAACAAATATATTTCAGTCACTTACTCCTGGTTTAAGATAATACAGACCATTAAAGATATGCACACATCCATAATTATCAGAGGTTTTTGTTCTCATAAATTCATTACAGTGAAATATTTTCCAAGACTATGCTATTATTTGTGTTGGGTGTGGGGAGGGAAAAAAGATAAAGCCTTAGTTTTATTTTTGATGTTAGAAACCAATATATTTAACAGATAACATCCTCTTAGGAATACATCTACCTAACCAGATGTTGAGGAAGGAATAACTCAGAAACCAAAATATGTTTTCAGCATGTGTGTTTGTGTGAAACAGATATGAATTAAATCTAATCTCTGTAACTAAACTATATGAAAGTTCACATCAAGTGAACCCTGTATATATTACATAGATGAAAGTTCATTCATATCTTTTTGTTATTAATTTAATATCTAGCCTGGTGACTTTAAAGTCTATATTTTAAAAAGTGTGTAGGTAATTTTTGTTAATGAATTAGAGAACTACATTGTGTTGGAAAAGGATTTTTTTTGATTGCTGTGAGACCAACACACCCTTTTCCAAAAAATGTAGTAATGGTTAAAAAGGGCTATATTCATGAAACCTTGTTTTTATAGCTCATAATTGTATATGCCAGGTTTATAAAAATGCTAAAAAGAAATTTCCTGGATGCTGGTTAGTCTGCAAAAACTGAACTGTAAGCTAAGCGAATATATTTATAAATCTCTCTGTATAATATATTGGATTGGAATTTTCAAAAGTTTTACAGTAAAAAGTAGTAACAACAATGCTGTACCATAAAGCATCATTGTGTCTGTGAAACAAAATGGGAGCTCCCTACCCAATTGGAAAATTAGCATTGCTTTTTTTTCCTCCGGGCATCAGTGATGGCTAGTAGAGAAATCCCTCTTTAGTCTGAGATTTAAGACTCAATCTCTGTCATTCTCCCAACAGTTGCTGGTCTATAGCTTTGGTTGTTGACTCCCCTCCGCCTTTAATCTGAGTCTCCTAATAGATTAGTGCAGTGGTTCCCAAATTTCTTCCAGTTGTGGAACACTTGGACATCATGGTGCTCTCCATGAAACACTTCATCTTTTTACATCATGCTAACTATGAGGAACATTACTAATGAATAATATTTCATAGTAATGTTGATTATAATTATTGTAAATGCAACTCAACAAATAATAATGAAACCAGGCATTAACAAAACGAATATAGCTGGAACGACAGATAAAACATAAATAAAATCAGCGTACTTAATTCATTTAATGTGATGGATGATCTTCACGGGATGAACAAAGACAACTGATATCAGGTGTGATATCTGACAACTGAATCTGCATTTCATTCTCTGCATCCAGTTTATTTTTGTACTTTGTTTTTGAGGTGATGTACCTGAAAACTTGGTTTCACAAAGATAAGTGGTAGTGAAAGGCAAGATTTTCAGGAGCGCATGCCCAGCGATATCTGAGAACTCACGCTGCACTTTAAAGCAGAATTTCATAAGAGAGTCACTGAAAAATTCAAACTTTAAATCCCCAGTACACCTGAGATCAAAATGCTGCTCCATGTCTTTACTACTGACATCAGGTGTTATGCTATTAAATGGATTGCTAATTCAGTCACGCTCATCAGTTTCAGGAGGAAAATACTCATCAAAAGTGACCTGGAGTCCTCGGAAGCTGAGCATTATATTTTTCTTCACTGTACCATCAGTCTTGAGATTACACTTAGAGAGGAAGTTTTCTGTGGTGGGAAAGCAACTACATTGATCCTTTTCTACACTTGAACACCAGAATTCAAGCTCTCTTTTTGTTGCTGAGATTTTGTTGCGAGCAGAAAAAACAGTAGCATCTTTGCCTTGAATACTCAGGTTTAGTTCATTCATTTTAGTAAACATATCTATCAAATATGCAAGCTGTTGAAGGCAGATAGCGTCATGCAGTTATAAAACAAATCATATGCGTTGGTCTCAAAAAAACACCATTGTAGCCGCTTCAGGCTCCTGGAAGGGCTTCTGCCCTTCTGTGTCAGTGGCTGGCGGTCCCACTCCCCTGCCATGAATCCCACAGGACCCCCCCAGTCACTCATTTGGGGGGTCCCACCTTGACTTTGGTGGATGAAAGGCAACAGTTCAAGCCCCCTGCCTTATCTCAGGCAGGTGCTGGGGGAAATTAGCTCAAAAGTCTGGGCCTAGCCCTAGGTCCAGGCAACATCAGGCCCACAGTCTTTGGCACCCCTGGCCCTATCTCAGGACAGAGTGGTAAGCCCAGTAAAGCCCAAGCCCTGGAGCAAGGCGGGGCAACAAAAACACAGAAGAGCCCTCGCCCTGGAGCAAGGCAGGGCAGCAAACAATCTTCAGGTGGCCTTCGGTCCTAGCTCAGGGCAGGGCAGCACACATCGATGGGAACTCAGGCCTTGGTGCAGGGCAGGGCAACACTATCACAGTCAAAGGAGCCGAGGCCTTAACTCAGGGTAGGGCAGCAAGCAACAGTTTCACAGCAGCCCAGGCCCTAGCTCAGGGTGGGGCAGCAAACAAATACAACTCTGTACCCATGCTGGCAGAGGTGGGGGAAACTGCCACCCGACAAGGGGGTGGCAGGTGGGACATGGGCCCACCTGCTCCACTGTGTCCGGGCCCAGGGGCCCTGGTCGCAGCAGTACAGCCTGCTGTGTGGGTCTGCGTGAAATCCAGACTGCAACACGCTGCCCAAGGACCTTTAATGGTCTGTTCTACCCGCTGGTCCGCTCCTGGTCTTCCCCCTAGCACATACCCAAAGTACACCAACATCTCAGGGCTCACAGGGTATCAGATCCAGCTGGGGTCTGGGTGGCCCAATCCAGACCGGCATGGCCTCTCTCAGCTGTGCATCCTCAGGTTGGCTTGGGGTGCAGGCTGAGCCAGTTCTCCAACCACCTCAGGCTGACTCAGGGAACAGTCTGCGGCGGTTACTGTGGTCAGTCCTCTGGGCCCAGCTGGTCTAATCCAGGATGGTTCTGCTGGGGGCCCCAGGTTGTCAGGACTGGCAGGGGCCCAGGTGGCCCAATCCAGGCCTCAGCCTCCCTCAGCAGGTCCTCCATCTCCCAGGCTGGGAACCCAGAGCTATCCTCTGGTTCCTCTGGAGGCTGGCCCCCAGAAGAGTCTCAGGCTGCCAGGCAGGGAACACAGAGCCATCCTCTGGCCACTCTGGAGGCTCAGCACCATCTGAGTCCTCAGCCTAGGCTTTGTTAAGCCTGGCCCCACCTCCTGACTTCCGGTCAGGTGGCTGGGAGGGACCAGGCTCTAGACAAATTGGCTGCCTGAAGAGGTCCTCCCCTTCCAGGTAGTGGGGTGGCCATCCCGCCCCACTACAACCATTAATTCATTTCTTAACTCAAACACCCTGATGAGTACTTTTCCTTGGCTCAGCCAACATACAGCTGTGTGTAACAACAATAAAGTGTGTAGGCTTCCCATATCTTCACACATTTTCAAAAGCAATCTAGCGTTCAGAGACGTAGCTTTTATGAAATTTACTATCTCAACAGCTTCATCCAACACATCAGCTAGACGTTGAGGCATTTGTTTCATCACAAGTTGCTAGCAGTGAATAATGCAATGGGAGCTAGTACACTGTGGGTGTTTTATCTGCGCCGTGATGCCCTTAATTGAGCCAGTCATGCTTTTGGCTCCATCCGTGTACACATCTGCACATTTCTGCCAAGAGATCTCCTTTTCATTGAAATATTTGTCCAAAACATCAAACATTTCTTTGCCGGTTGTTGTGGTGGAGAGGCACTTACATAAAAGCAAATCCTCCTTAACTTCGCCATCACGTAAATAGCAAAAAACTGCTAAGAGAACTGCCAAACCCTGATACATCTGTTGATTCATCGAGCTAAGGACAAAAGAAATCACAGCTTCTTAATTGAGAACATAACACTAATTGTGTATCATTTGCCACATCATCAGTACAGTGCTCCGCCATGTTGTTCGACAGAGGAACACTTTTGATTTTGTTTGCAGCTGCTCCACTCCACGCTACACCCACAACATCCAAAATACAAAACTTTATAAGACTTCCTGCAATGGTGTGAGCTTCGCCTGCTATTGCTGTTCTCCTGCTCAGTAGATATGATGCTTCCAGTAACTTATCATTTAATGTAGCTTTTGTGTGCTTAAATCCTTGCATTTTTTCTCAGCACGTTGTGCTAAGCAGCAAAGAAGGACACATCTTTGCCAGCCAAATCTGCATGTTTATTCCAAAGGTGTCTCTTTATTTTGGTTGGTACAAGCGAGCTGATTTGCAGAATTTTCTTGCATATAACACAAAGGGCATCAGGACAATCCTCAGATCCTGTTCATGTAAAGCCAAAAGAGAGAGAGCTTTCATCGTACCATCTTTTAACAGACTGTCTTCTACCATCTAGCTCTAGCGTTTCTGGTGATTTGTTTGGCACTGGCATTTCATTTTCAACACCGAAACTCAGATTGTTGCTCACATCAATACTTGTGGACGGGTAATTGTTGGCTCTGTACCCTGTTGCTATACTTACAAAGTCAATGTCACCATGTGCATTTTCTTGTTGCAAGTTGTTTGAGGACTCAGTAGTGGCAACACCACAATCTCTTGTTAGCAACCCAGTTTTCAGACAGCAATCCACTGAATTTAAATAATATTTAATGTAACTTTTCCAACTTTAACAGCTTTAATTTGTTGAAAATTGTTAAATTAGTGAAAATGTGAGCACATGTCACACACACGAGTAATAGTGACTTTTTGCAAAACCTTCCAGCCTCTGCCTCAGTTTACATTTAGCGGCTTTATTTACAGGAAATGACGTTAGTAGTCTGTTAGGAGGAGACTGGTATGGATGACATCCAGTGCTTTCACGATTTCTGTTTAATGTAGGGCCTATTTTGTTAAGTACATTAGTCCCCCAGGTTATGCAAATTTCACGTAAGTTGGCAGGCTTTTTTTCCGGTGGAACGCAGTGGAACTGCCTTCTGCTACCTTTTTTCTCAAGCTGCTGCTGCCATTGTGTTGCTGGAGAAGCAGCAGGAGCACGTGGAGCTCCTTTTGAAATGTAAGTCCTGGGGTTGAGTGGGGCAGTTGGGGAGGGTTAAGCCTGGCGGTGGGTTTGGGTCATGGGAGGGGGGCAGGGAGATTAAGCCTGGTGTGGGTTAGGGCTGCAGAGGGGGCAGAGTGTTGAGCCGGGGTCAGGGGGTGTTGAGCTGCAGGCGCGTGGGAAAGGGAAGTTTGAGCTGGGGTTGCGTGGGGTTGAGCCAGGGCCAAGGGGTTAAGCTGTGGGTGTGCAGGGGTGACAAGTTTGAGCTGGGACAGCAGGGGGTTGAGGCACCTCTGCATGGGGCTGGAGGGTGTTTGAGCCAGGGCTAGAAGGTTTGAACTATGGGTGTGCAGGGCTAGGAGGTTTGAGCTGTGGCCGTGGGGGTTGAGCCATGGCCATGTAGGACTGGGGGATTGAGCCGTGGGTGCATGGGGCTGGGAGGTTTGAGCAGGGGTCGGGGTGGTGAGCTGTGTGTTTGTGGGGCCGGGGGGTGGTTGAGCCAAGGGCGTGTGGGGCCAGGTGTGGGGGTTGAGCCATGGCCATGTAGAACTGGGGGATTGAGCCGTGGGTGCATGGGGCTGGGAGGTTTGAGCAGGGGTCGGGGGTGGTGAGCTGTGTGTTTGTGGGGCCGGGGGGTGGTTGAGCCAAGGGCGTGTGGGGCCAGGTCGGGGGGTTGAGCCACAGGTGCATGGGACTGGGAGATTTGAGACGGGGCTGGGGAGTTGAGCCATGGGCATGCAGGGCTGGGAGGTTTGAGTTGGGGCTGGGGATGCTGAGCCACAGCCGCGTGGGGCCGGGGGGTTGAGCCACAATTTACTGTAGCTCTAGGCCAGTGGTGAGCAAAAGTGTAAAATTGAGCAAATTGCATCCCAAAATTTATTTTTTTCCCTTGATAATGGGAAAGAGACCACCATTAATCAATTTCACTGGTGGAACACTTGGTAATAGCTTGCAGAGTACCACTGTTCTGCTGGAACATAGTTTGGGAACCACTAGATTAGTGAGTTGTCTGTTCTGTATCAAGGATTGCTATGCATTTTTCATTGCTGTTGGCTATATTTATTTTGTGGATTTGTGCGCATGTCATGGAATTGCGTGTGCAGTCCCAGAAAATTAAAAATAAGTTAAATGAATAAACCTATACTTTAATTTTTTCTTATTTTTAGTTGTTATTGTTGATAAGAAGTATAAACAAGGGCATATAGTTTCACTCCTTGAAATAAACATCATGCTGCTTTCTTTGTTTGTTTGCTTACTGGCTTGTGGTGTGTTATTTGTGGGGGGGTTGATTTTGCTTTTTCGGTGGGGCTTTTGTTACAGAAAGGCCGTGTCTACACTAGCCAAAAACTTCGAAATGGCCATGCAAATGGCCATTTTGAAGTTTACTAATGAAGCACTGAAATACATATTCAGCACTTCATTAGCATGCGGGCGGCTGTGGCGCTTCGAAATTGACGCGGCTCGCCACCGCGCAGCTGGTCCAGATGGGGCTCCTTTTCGAAAGGACCCCGGCTACGCTGAAGTCCCCGTATTCCTATGAGCAGATGGGAATAAGGGGACTTTGAAGTAGGCGGGGTCCTTTCGAGAAGGAGCCCCATCGGGACGAGCCGCGAGGTGGCGAGCCACATCAATTTCGAAGCGCCGTGGCCGCCCGCATGCTAATGAAGCGCTGAATATGTATTTCAGCGCTTCATTAGTAAACTTCAAAATGGCCGTTTGCATGGCAATTTTGAAGTTTTTGGCTAGTGTAGACATAGCCAAAGAGGTTTAAATTGGAAGAAAGAAAAAACTGTAGGAACTTTTTAAAAAGTATAGGAAAACTACATTTGATTTTTAATATAAAAGTCTACTTTATAAAATATGAGAGCTGTTATAGAGCAATTGCATAGTGAAAGTAAACGTTGTACTAGTAGATTTATGGTGTAATGTGTGCTAGCACTCAGTCTGACAAACTGACATAATCTCTCATTTATAGCTGGATCTCTATTGATCACTGCATTTATTTATATTTTCATTCTTATCACAGAGGAATGATTAAAGTGATCTTTAAAGAGTGTCTGCATGCATGCTGTTCACAGATTCCTGGTCATATGAAATGCTTGACCCACTTTTGGTACCACTAATCCTTCTGGGGCATTTCTCAGAAAGGAAGGTCTAGATGTTCTTCATGCCCAAGCCAATCTCTCTTTCATCTTCCTGTTCATCCCTTGAGTACAGAGTGCTATTTTTGTTCTAGCAGCTGTTATGACTACTTCATTTTAATGATAAAACTGAGTTAGTTAATATTAAACTAAAGTAAGAATTTATCGACATTTTACAGAACAGAAGGATACCAAACAAAAGGATTGACTGCTCTAGCTGTGTTCAAAATTATTTTCATGCTGGGCATAGTTAATTACACAATAGCTACAGATTTTAGGTAGTATAAACATATTAGTTCTGGAACAGCTCGAACTGTGACTGTTTCTCTTTGTCAACACTCCCAGCACATCTTCCCAGGAGAAAAAATGTCTATGCTTAGGTATCCAGCTCCATTAAAGTTCCCCAAGCTTTGAAGTAAAGAAGGCATCCATTACATTGCAAATAAGTGTTTGATTACTTCTTCACCCTGTTGTTACACTGTCCTGTTTAATAAGAAGGTGTTATCAAGAGTTTTTATTTCTCTTCTGTGATTTCAGAATGCTCAAATCTAATTTGCCTTTCTTATTGTAAAAAAACAAAACAGTGCAAGGTACAAGGTTTAATGAACCTTTGGTATTTTTCCTTACATCAATTCAGCATTTCTCTGTGTTCCTATTTTTTTGTTTCAGACTTGTTTTGTTATTTACAAATTATAAGTACTGATTTACCTCAATAATGCAAAACAAGCAAATTCATTTATATAATGGAAAAAGAACTATTTACTTTTTAATTAGAAGAATAAAAATGTAAGAACAGGTACTGAAACAATTTAAACATGGATAGTTGGGTTATAGCCTGTCAGAATGTTTATTCTTTTTAGCGCCATGTATTGCCACCTGCAGTTATGTCTTTGGAGTGCCTTGCTTCACAAGTAAAGCTATTGAAATGAATGGGTCTGCTTTCAGTGGATCAAATTGTGGCATGACTTGTATGATTAAACAAGGAACTAAGGATGGCTTACAGATTGTGAGTTGCAGTTCAGTAAGGAGAATGATCTGTATCGGAATACAGTAAAATTCCTTTAATCTGGCACGTCTGGGACCGGACAGGTGCTGAATTACCAAATTTTCCAGACTATTGGACGTTACCATAAAGATGCCCTTAGACATTCTAATTTCACTGGTGTATATGTGATACACTATTTTGATACTGTATTATTTACTACACTACATCACGTGTTACACTATAAATACTAATGTACTGTACTCAGCCCTGCAAGTCCTTAGCTTCTTCACCACCACGTGCTCTTACAGCTTCTTCACCACCCTGTGCTTTGCAGCTTCACCACCTTGCTCTCCTGTACCTTCACCCTGCGCTTTGCAGCTTCTTCACCCTGCACTTGGCAGATTCACCACCCCATGCTCCTCTTGCTTCTTCACAGCCACGCGTCTCCAGCTTCACCACCCCTGGGCCACCCCCACCCCACACCCCAGTTCAAACCCTGCTGTCGTATATAGCCAGATTATAAATTTCAGATTTACAGTCTGCCTTACAGTAAACTCCAGGCGTAGCACAACTGTTACTTTTGACTCAGAACTCATGGCATTTGAGTCCAAAGTAAGGTACTGTTCAGGGTGAGGGAAAAGTAGCAAAATCTGGCCTTTATTAAATCAGGTGTTTGTGTATGGCATCTAAGAGAACAACATTATAACAAATAATTGAAGTTTTTCTGTAAAGGTTTTGCCTCTTGAATTTTGTGGATTTGTTCAAAATTCTATTTTTTGCAACTAATATTATTATTATTATATTATAAAGTAGGCTCTAGACTTATTAGTCACCTGTGTGCCAACCAGTACACGTATGCTGCCTCCTACTGTGGTGCTTGTGCTGTTTACTATTCAGTTTGTAATAAAACAATAACAATTTATTTTTATAATATAACTTTCTAGTGATGATAAATAATGTTTATACAGCACGCTGCATTTTCAAAGTGTTGCGTGAACATTAGTGTCTGATAATGAGCATGGGAAAAGAGTGTGTGCATAAAATCTTGAAAATAAACACTTTATCCTGGAACTGTCAAGAAGGTGAGGTACCTATTTCTGCTTAGCATGTTTGTTTGTGTCCATTTGTAATAAACTTCTCATGAGGAATACTATTGGAATCTATATTTAATTATACACAAAACATATTACATTAAAGGAAGTTTTATTTTTTTAAAATAATTTGCAAAGGTAAGCACTCACAAGTTACAAAATGCCATAATTGAGGTCACCTGGAAAACCTTAATTTGACTTTCTTGTACAACCTGTGGTCAAAGTTAAGATTTTGTCAAAGTTATTTTTAGTAAAAGATGGTGGGCACTAAACAAAAATTTGCAAGAGCCTGGACCAGTGTGTGACTTTTACTTAAAATAAACAGGGAGGGACGGCTGGGAATGGAGTGACTGCTGGAGCTCCATAGAACGGACTGAGAGCCCGGGCGCTGGGGTGACTGACAGCCTGAGTCTCACTACCACAGAGGATGGGCACAACCGGAGTGGCAGTGAGAAGAGGGCAAACACAGCCCTGGCACAGGTGTGGGCAGAGGCACAAAGTTCTGGTGCTATCCCTTGATGCAGCCCTGGAGGGAGGATATAGCACCAGGTGTGTGACGGGAGGTGGAGTAGGGCACAGCCCTGGCTATAACTGTGGTCAGCTGAAGTCACCAAAGTCCAATAAAGTCACAGAAGTCATAACTT
Organism: Carettochelys insculpta; assembly: GCF_033958435.1. Lineage (NCBI taxonomy): Eukaryota > Metazoa > Chordata > Testudines > Carettochelyidae > Carettochelys > Carettochelys insculpta. The sequence continues at coordinate 302,114,486 of NC_134137.1, read as the reverse complement.
CTGTGACCTCTTAACGAAATTGTATCCTTAATTTACATATATTCCTTAATTTCACGATCACTTCCCCCCCACAGGAACCCTACCTCATTCAGTGCACAGACTATATGGTGCCCAGTGAATGGGCAGCCATCAATTTTTCGTTTCTCCTTATTGTTTAGTGTGATAACATGCCTTGTTTTCCACACATCATTCAAACTTTGCTTTGAAGTCAGAATTATTAAATTCCTCAAAGGTTTTTCTTTGATTCTTATCATTATGTAGTTTGTGAGTTCTTCCCAAACAGATGACCTTCGCAATGACTCTGTGAGGTAAAGAGGTGGCATAGTCTCCATGTTACAGATGAGGACCTGAGACATAGATTAAACTCAGATGTATTGACATTGTTTGAGTGTAAAGGACCTGATTTTTTCAGCATGCTTAGCCTTGTATAGCATTTCATATGTTAAAAGCACAACTCATATTAACTTCATTTACAGATATGAATGCTAAACAGTTCTGCAAATCAGACCTCAGGGTATCTAGTTGAGACCCAGACAATGAGGACCAGGTAATGATGATCAGTGAATTTTTGATTAGGTGACTTGCCTTGCATCACACAGGAACTTTGTGGGAGAGAATCCTGTTCTCTAGGGCAGTACTCAGCATCTTAACAATGATTGTCCTTTCTTTTCCTGTAGTCCCCAGTCTTATTCTGTACACGTCTTCCAAACTCTGACACAAGTAAAGCAGAAAATCTATGAACAGCACTTTCCTTTATTATGCAAGCTTGATTCATCCGCAAAGCAAGTCCAGCATGTGCACTAAATGAGGCAGAGGTCCTATGGGAACGTAATATGTATACATGTAATTAAGTACTGTATCATAATGCACAGCCACAGTGGGGTATGTTCACAGGCCACCTTAATTATGGTGCTTCCTAACTTTTGACTGCTTAACATTTGCAACCTTAATTATGTTTTTTAAAGTGTTCTTTAAGTGTAATTTCCTCAATTTCAGTAAAGAAAATGGAAGAAACAGAAAATCCATCATGTGGCATTATACTGACACCCACCTCTACATGAGCAAAGTTGCAACCTTTCAGTGTTCAGCTCAGACCTTTTTGCCACTTGAGCTAATTGAGTAACTGATAGCAATAGTAGGTTATCATCCTCTATGTGCACCAGAACTAGATGGGGATGAGATACACACTTTGCTAGTGGTTTTCATAGGTATTTGCTAGGTGGTATTTGTACAAGGCTGTAGTCCTGACCAGTCTCCTGTATGGCTGTGAAACCTGGACCTTGTACAGAAAATGTATAAAACTGCTGGAGCGCTTCCACACACACAGTCTGAGGTCAATACTGCACATTCGATGGCAGGACAGAGTTACCAACCTGGAAGTCCTGGACAGAGCAGGAACCACGAGCACCGAAGCCACGATTCTGAAAGCCCAGCTTCGCTGGACAGGGCACATCATATGAATGGAGGAGTGAAGAATCCCTAAGCAACTCCTCTACTGTGAACTCTCCCAGGGCAAAAGGAATCAATGTAGGCCTTGCAAGAGATATAAAGACTGAGTGAAGGCCACCATTGCCCATGCTGGTTTGAAAGCAGACCAGGTAAAGCAGCATGCAAAAGACTGAACAGGCTGGTATGCTCTCATATGACATGAGTATGACAACTTTGAAGAGCAGCGTTGCGTATGCTTCATTGATGCTCGTGAGAGGAAGAAAGCAACAGCAGCAGCGTCACCAAAAGAGCCAGGACAATTCCCTTGCCCCCACTGTGAGCGACCATGCCATTCAAAGCTTGGACTCCTCAGCCACATGCGAGTCCACAACCGATGAACCTGTGCAAGCTCAAGATGTCATCGTTGAACACGGTGGACTACCTACATGCTAAGAGCGGAGAAATGCTGTGGCTCAAGAGTCTTGTGTTCCATTCTGTGCACCGGAAGAAGGTGTTCCTTAGAGGACACAGACTTTCCTCTCCACTTTCACTCCACTTTCATCATCCTTGATCCCTTCTGTCCCATCCCCACCAACCTGTCATGCTCCCACGCCTGTCTATTCCCCACTTCAACTTCCTTGTCCTGGACTTTTGTCTGTGGCTATCTGGACTCATTTCTCTTGCCCGGTCACTTCCAGTTCCCCTTTTCTGATCTGTCTTTTCATTGCCAGTGTCTTTGTCCTGCTAATTCCAGTCCTCCCAGTCTCTTTGCTCCATTAGTTACAGCCTCCCAACTTCTATTTTCCTGTCACAGTTACCCTGTTCCTCAGAGGTCCTAGTCTTACCGGACTCTTAGTCCCCCTTAGTCCAGCTTTTGTCCCTTTTGCAGTTGAATCAACTGTGTTCCTACTCTACACTGCCTGAGTGACAGAAAAGGAAATCATTGGGAGCACAAAATTGAGTTTCTCTGCTGTCAGTTCCAGTGCCTGGCCTCACCCCAGAGCAGCTGGGAGAGGCCTGTACAAAGGAAGTCCTTCTGAGCTCCCAGAGTGCTGGACTGGAGAGTAATGTTACATGGCATGGCACATGCACAGTCATCACTAAGAGCTGTCAGAGGCTAAAGCATGCATAATGTAAATAAATTTTTATGAGATTTTTAACTCTGAAGCTGCAGAAAGTCACAAGTGAGCCTGGGCACCTTGTGATTGTTTTCATAGGTTTGTGCCTTGGACAGTTTTTAAGTGGCATAGCCAAAGGCACATTCCTGACGCACAGGCTGTCTAGAATTTGTAGTCTATATTAATCTGAAGCGAGGGTACTTACACTATTTTGAAAAAGATTACCAGAATTTTTTAACATGGGCATATCAATGCATTTTGCCTTAACCCTGTACTTGGAAATTGCTCATCTTTTTCCAGCTGAAATGAAAATATATCCATGTGAGATAGACACTTGGCACATAAAATTTCATATGAAATGGTTAAAGTTTGTTAAGACTCTAAGAAACTGAAAATAGGATCTCGTAATGAGAAGTGTCAGGCAATTGTAAAGTATAGTGCCAGTACTCGTGCCTATTTTGCAGTATTTGCATACCAAGCATGAGGTGTGCTAGCAGAGGTATGTGGGAAAACTGTCACAGCATGTACATACACTGAAAAGACTATTGCTTTTATCAGAAGACTTGGATCAGACCCCAAATGGACTCCTCACTTTCACCCTTATTGGAAAGGGTGTACATTTGGACCGTGATCTAAAGCTCACTCATTTAAGTAACGAATTTTATTACTGTTAAAATAAATAAAAGACAACAGCTACTACAAGTTCTTGTGATGCCCTCTCATATTCTCTTTTCTGTGTTTTTCTATGTAAATTATCTAGGGAAGAGATAGAAAACAGTTTGAATAAGGATTCTCTAGAGCTTTTAGTAGGTATTTTTTAAAGATAGTAAAATCCTAGGACCTAGAACAATGTTAGCACGGTGCTTTTATTTTGAAGATTAGAATTTCAATGGACATAAATATGTTTTTGTAATATAAAACAAATTATTTATCCACAGAAAACTGAGTGTAACAGCATTCAAATTCTCAATACCTTGGCTGATAGAAGCTATATGTTGTCCTGGGGGTGAAGTTTTTTTAAGGTGAAATAGGGATACCTCATGGGACACATCATTGCAGGCTGATATTCAGAGCAATGATATATGATGAAGGAAACTTGTTGTCCATCTTTGCAGGGTGTACTGTTTCTAGACATAAACCACTATAAACAAGGGGCCCTGGTCTCGGAACAACATTTCACTGTTCCAGGCAAGGGGTGGGTAAAATCAGGCATGGGCGCCAGATCCAGCCTGCTAAGCATTTCTCTCTGGCCCATCCAGCTGATTAGCAGTGGATGCATACTTACAGCCAGCTGCATGTGTTCAGCTGTCCCTTCAACCACCTTGTCCTGTCTGCAGTCCAGCTGCTCCTAGGATTCTCCTGCTAGCTGTGGAGGGAGGGAGGGAGTGGAGGATAGAAGTACTGAAATCAGTGTTATTCTGCCCCTGTGCCCCATCTCTGCAGAGCAGGGATCAGTGAAAGGGAGACACGGTGGAGCTGCTTCAATCTGAAGCATGGATAGTAAGTGACTCAGGAGTGCAGAACAGAAGAGGTGGGAGACAGTATCTTTCCCTTAAAGAAGCAGGGGTGGCTTCTTGCAAAAGCTTATCCTGCAGCCAGCGCACATACAGTTATTGTCACACATACTGGCTATGTGACACACATAGTCACTGTCACATGAATACAGCAGCACACACTCAGTCTGTGTCACAGTGTGTCTCTTTCACACTCACACACTCTGTCTCTCTGTGTAGCCTGCAGCCCTACCCCTTTTGACCCGAGGCCCTGCCCCTTCTGGGGTCTCAAAGCCAACCCATGACCAGTACCAAAATTCATGGAGTGACAGGCCCTGTTCCTAGGTGCTGTACAAAGGTAGAACAGAAAGTGAGAGATTGCTGTATTGTTTCTTTTTAAATATAATTTAACTTTTTCTAAGGTTAATTAGAAACCTGTTTTCTAATTCAGTGTCAGTTGTTATTTCCAGATTGTGTTTTAAAATCATTTGAAAATTTGCCAGCATTTCAGCCCTCATCTGAATGAGTTAGATGTTGCCAACAACCTGAATGCTTTGTTCAGGAGCATGGACAATTGGGAACTAAGTTAGAATTATAGTAGATTTTTGGGGAAATGTATTTCTTACTGAAAATTCAGAGTGATAGAGCAGCTGAGAATTTTTATGAATGTAATTAATGTAAATCAGTACAGTTTGTAAATTTAATTATTATATTGCTTTGCTGATATTAAACTGATGTTTAATTGCCTTGGGAAGAAGAAAATGAATTAGCAGTTCAGCGTGCAGTAATACAGAACACTGAGAGAGTGAGAGGGCATTCACATGAGGCAAGAAGTTAAACAAGAGAAGCGATAACATTTTAGCCAAGTTCTGCTATTATTTAAGTAGGTCTGTTGCAGTGAGTGGCTTTTTCCCAGATGTATATCATTGTAACTGAGTGCCAGATTGGGTCTAAATTCTGTAAGGAAAATTTAAATGTGAAGAAATATGAGTTGTCCAGTTCTAAATGGTGAACTACTAATAATATGTTATACTTCTTATTTGTTGTTCTCCAGTCCAGAGTAGAAGAGACAATTTAATTAATTATTGCTAACATGTAACTTCTCTCCACTTTCTACACAGATACCTGCAAGTTCTCCAGCGTATTTTGTGAAAATTCTCAGAAGCTGGTTAACGTGCAGTTGTTTGCTCTTGCTGCTAAATACCATTCCTTGCCAAGCCTTGATGTGTGTACGCCATTAGAGCAGATGCTTGGAGCACTGAGTGGAAAAAAGCAAGAGAAATGTGGTATGTTGGAATTTATTTTGCTTTACAAAAATTCCCATCAGACTCTATGGTAGCTAAATTTAGATGAGTTTGTTACTTTACTACTCAATTTATTTTTATGTTTTGCTACTTACTCCCGTGCACAGATTTATGTGATTTTTTTCCCCTGAAATTTGAGTAAAATGAGTGATTGCTCTCGTATGGTTGTTGATGTTTCTAAGACTCAGCTTAGAAAGGGCTAGCTAGGAGGGCAGGCAGAAGAGAATTTGGCATGGTTTAGTACTTAGGTAAACATCGAGTTCTGTTCCTGTTATTGTTAGAGCCCTGCACAGATACAAATATCTACCAATAGATGCAGATATCCACATAGAAATTATCTGCTGATCTTCAGGGCTCTACTCCCAGGAGTTGCTATAGCTAAAGAAGAGAAGCCCAGTAACTCCCACTCCTAGGTGCTGGTGCTCTATAGCAGCATCTCCTCTCTGCCATGTACCTCTATGGCCCCAGGCTCACCAGCGGGGACTATATGGCCCCACACAGGAGATGTGGTTGGGAGGATATTCATTAAATCAATGAGATTCTAAACGGGTGAAGGGATTCACTTTAGCAGGTGCTTGTTTTCAGATGATAGACCTCTACAGAAAACCCAGTAGATGCAGACAGTGATGCATGTGAATTGTTTTTGGGGGGCTGGAATTGTGTCATCTTATGTGTTTGTACAGTCCCTACTGTAGTAGAGCCATTTAAAAACACAAATTGGAGATACACATCTCCTGGAACTGGAAGGGACCTTGGGAAGTCATCTAGTCTAGCCCCCTGCCCTCTTGGCAGGACCAAGCACTATCCCTGACATATATTTGCCCCTGTCCTTAAATGGCTTCCTCAAGGTTTGCGCTCACAAGCCTGGGTTTAGCAGGCTGATGCTCAAACCACTGAGCTATCCCTCCCCCCTTATTTTTTTTGGTTATTTGGGAATAAAAACAAGAAAAATTAGTGATTCCTTAAGATCCCTTTTCAGCACTGAGTATCTACTAAGACTTTTAAGCACTCCTTAATATTGTCCTCCTCATCTTAGAACTTTATATATGGTATGAGAAAATTGCACATTCTTCTTACCTTCCTTGAAAGACACTGAGCTACTATGGGCTTGTCTACACTTGCCCCCAACTTCGAAGGGGGCATGGTAATCAGGGTGATGGGAGATTACTAATGAAGTGCTGCAGTGAATGTTCACTTCATTAGGCTAATTCTTCCCTGTGGCAACTTCAAAGCATCAGACTTCGAAGTGCCAGCATGTATGTAGCCTCAGGTACTTCAAAGTGCCGGTGCTACTTCTAAGTCCCTTTACTCCTCAAAAGCTATACGCATGCCAGCGCTTTGAAGTTACTGCAGGGGAGAATTAGCCTAATGAAGTGTTGCATATTCACCGCAGCACTTCATTAGTATTCTCCCATCGCCAAGCTTACCATGCCCCCTTCGAAGTTGGGGGCAAGTGTAGACCCAGCCTAGGACAATTTACAAGAGAAACCATGAAAGTGCCTGTTGGATTTTCTCCATTAAATAACTGAGCCGTTTCTGAACACTGAACCACACATTCGTTTTGGCAAAGAAGCTTTTTACTTTAAAATTTCATTTATGCATGTGCTGAGGCATTCTGCTCCGTTGCTTTGTGGTGGCTTAGGAACATCATGCATTTATGAAAATTCTACATCTACATACAAAATGTGTGCTCAACATTAAGTGTGTGAATAGTGAGATTGGTTTTCATGTGATTACTACCGCACCCTTTGAAGTTAGGCATGTGCTTAAGTGCTTCAGTTTATTAGAGTTTAAAGTAGCTTGAAATCAATCTTGTGCTCAAATTTAAGCACAGGGGTAAGTGCATTGCTGGATTGGAGCCCTAAAGACAGGATTAACACCACAAAAGAAACTGATCTTCCTTTTTCCCTATCTCTTTACTTGGACTAGAATCTGATCTCAAGTGCACTGGTATGAGTCTGGACTCTGTCTGTTAACTGCAGTTATTTATATTGAATTAAGGCTGTTTGAAGCTTGACTTCTTTGCAGTGGAGTTACTCCAGATTTATCTTATTTTAACAGATCATAAATTGTCCTCTCTTCTTTACTTACCTTTCACTGTAGTCATTTTCAAGCATATTATCCATTTCCTCTCTAAGAATCGCAATCCTGGCATTGGCTTTGACGCTTCTCATTAACTGCTCGTGTCCAGGCTCTCCAGCACTCTTCTGCCTTTGTTGTCAAATTTGCTTCACTCTGTACATTTGTGTCTGAACTCTGAAGTTCCTTCTTCTTCTCCCTCCTACTAATGTGGGTTGCCCACTTATTCCGTTTGCTTCTGTGATATTTTTTCTGCCCGATTTCCTTGTCTTTCGTCTCTCCAGACTATCCGGAACATTACAGCTAAAGTCTTCACCCTCTTCTGGTGTTAGGAACTTGTCATTCCCTTTCCTGAGTACCTTCCATTGGCTTCTTTTCCTTCTTGCATCTAACTGCACCCTTTGTCATTGTCTTTACCATTGCATACAAACACTTGTTTCTTTTTGCTTGAACCTTGGCTCTTTTTCTTTTTCCATATTCTCTCGAGCTATGCACTGTGCTCAATTCTCTGTAATGCTTTTTCCTGCTTCTCTCATTTTTGACTTTTCAGCCCTCTATTGCTGCTCTTCACAGCATTTGGACAACATTTTTTGCCCCCATGTATCAAGTATCTTTCTTCCTTATACCTGTACAGAGTCACCCATCTACATTAAGGGATAAAGATCAAATAATTGTTTTCTAAACACAGTAAATGAGCTTTGTGATTGTAATATAGTAAATATAAGCCTGTGCTGTATTGCGATACAGGAAATATTAGAAATGTTTCCTATATTGAACTAATATACTATAATTTGAGTCCTTTGTATAGAATTGCTAACAAGTCAAGGAAGGCTCCTTAATCTAAATTAATTGTCTCTCCTTAAAACTGGAAAATTCCCTGCAGATTTCCTCAGACTTTGTTTTTTTCCCTGCAATATTCCACTGGCTTTAGCTATATGCTTTTTCTGTAGACTGCAGCATATCATTTATCATCACAGTATGTTTGAAAAGTGGAAAAAGTCCTACAGTCACTAAAAATCTCTGCAAAAATATTTAAATTAATAATTACACACACACACACACGTGCACACGCGTGCATACACACACACACACACACTTTTTTTTTTCTTATCTGGGTCATGAAGGAGCACAGTGGCCAGACTGCAAAAGGTGGGAAGAATGAACATAAAGATATATATGGGTCATTAGTAACTATGATGATAAACACTTTTTATATACAGGTAAATGTTAGGTAGAGAGAGACACAAATTTTGAGTTGGAACCTCAGCTGGGTGTAGATCAGCCTACCTGCAAGATTTGTCTTTTTGCTTATAGTCAATTTAAGCAAAGTCTCAGACGTTGCTCACTTAATATTTTAAAACCCCCCATCTGGGATTTGGCCTTTTGCACTCAAGTGCATGGGGTAGTAGATAGTGTGTTTCATAACAACACTGCTGTTTTTGGACCAAGATTTGCCCAGTATTTCTCTTAGGCAAAACTTACATATTTGTCAATGAAGGTTTTTTCTGAATAGGACAACAGAATGTGTTATTTTGAGAATATTTTCTTTGAAATATAAGGAAGAAAGTATGAAAAACACTGAAATGAAGATGTGAATACTTTTGTAGCCGTGAACTTCTGTACCTTCTCTTTCCTGTCCCTTCGTGATTCAGATCCTAACCTGTAAGACAATACAGAAAAGCTGTGACATCTCATTTCCCACCATAAGATTGCATCAACACCATACTCTTATGGGGAAGGAACTCTAAACTTCTCAATTGGAATGGTTACAGTTTTGTTTCTTAGGAGAACTTGAGGGCCTTCACAAGTATTTTTATATCGAATGGGTCCTTTAGAAGTCCTCAATAAAACAGTAAAAATTAAATGACAGACATTGGTGTCTCCCATATGGTTTTGTTTTACAGTTTATCGTTTTCTTTTGTTTGCTCATATCTTCTATATTAGATTCAAAATATTTCATAATAGTTTGTTATTCAGGACCAGATGTTTAAATAGTGCAGAGATCTTATGAATCTTGGAAACTAGGGAAAAAAGGATTCTCATGAACTCAGTTCAACCTTCTACTCTTCTTAAATAAATAATGCTCTGGGCATTCTTCCCAGCATGATCTGATTAAGGAGTGAATGTAATTATTGTGTGATGATCAGTTTCTGGACAAATGAAGACAGTAACACAGGAAATGCAGGACAGAGAAGGTGTATTAGTCTGAGTAGCTATGCAAAAAAGTATCTTTAACTGTTTCCTTTTCTCTTTTGTGAGGTTTCAGGTACAGCTCTATATCTTGCTTCACAAGTATTTTGTGTCTCTGTCTGTGTGACCCCTGTACAGAAAAGTATAATTTCTTCCCTTCTATACACACAGCTATCTCTTGTAAAGTCTTAGGGTTTGTCTATACTACACAAAACAAAAAAGCAGTCCAGTAGCACTTTAAAGACTAACAAAGTAATTTATTAGGTGATGAGCTTTTGTGGGACAGACCCACTTCTATTCTTTACTACACAGTTTATAGTGACAGTTGCGTGGGTAAAAGTTGGGCAGTGCACTTGTGTTGACAGAAAAGTTTCACTCCCTACAACCACTGATTGCTTGTCTTCACATGGTGAAGCTTTTGTCATTGCGGGGTGGGGGTTAAGCACCTGTGAATGACAAAAGCTCTGTTGCTCAGTTGCCAATGTAGACAAAACCTCAGACTTTGTGTCTGTGCAAGCTGGGATAGGAAAATGCTCTGTGCGTGCTGTTACATCCCCAGGCTCTGTCTTCTCAGGTTATTGTGCAGGTCAGCTAAGCCAGTGTAAGGGTAATAGTCTATAGATAACTATCAGCAGGAGATTACTATCCCTTGCAGCAAAAGGGGATCCAGTAAAGAATTGTACTTACATTACCTCCATTTCTGCAATATAATCAATGGTGACTTGAAGTGTGTCTATTGTGAGGTGATCATGCAAAATTAATAGGGTGATCATCCTTTTAAAGTACCAGAACTAGCAAACTGGACTATGCAAATGTGTCCCAACACTATCTTTATGTTTCATCTAAGTATAGGTATATCTAGTTATAGTAAAGTATATAGAAAAGAACTAAGCTAAATTCCAGTGGGGAAGAAGGAATGCGGTCACATTCAGTTTTTTGTTATTATAGATATTTATTCTGTGCTTTGTTAGTAGTGTTTACAATATTCCTGGTCTTGCTCTTATGTCATTCAGTTTTACTAATACGTCTTTAATTCAGAAGTATAATCATAATAGCATTCTTATAGCTTCTTAGAGAAAACAAAACAGCTGCAGTACAAAACCACTGATCCATTAAGATGTAAACTTTAAAATATATATATATTACACATATATATACACACACACACACACACACACACACACACACACATATACTATGGATAGATGTCATGACTATGAATGCCACACAATCTGAACTGTTTTAATATTTCTGTTTTTCTGATCTCTCAGAAATCAAAACAGATGAATTTATGAATAATAAGAAATCTCATGAAGTGCAGAAAATGTCAGAATTGGTAAACAGCATTGCAAATTTTTGTGGTGTAAAGCAGGTAAGAATGTACTTGTTTCCTCAGGGCATTCTGCATTTCTATATAATTTACAAATACTTATCTCATCTTTTTTATCTTCTTCAGCTCCTAGATTTGATATATCCTTAATGGAGATTTTATTATTTACTATCAAGGCCCACCCCTGTGTGGCGGTTACCAAGCTGGGAGCTCCTTAATAGCTCCAGCCCCCAGGATCCAGCCAGGGCAGAGGGAATCCCGGGGCCAGGAGCCAGCTGGGGCATGGATCTCTGCCTGCAGCTTAAGCCTGGGGGATCCAGCTGGGAGAACCCCAGGAGCCCTGGGGCTGAGCGCTGCCAGGATACAGAGCCCTGCTGGCAGCTTCAGCCACAGGGACCGGGCTGGGGATCCAGGTGGGGCCAGGGGAACCCCAGCAGCCCCTTGGCCAGGTGCAGGCCAGGGCGCAGAGCTCCACCAGGAGCTGGGAGCTGCAGCCCCAGGGACCCAGGGGAAGCCTGGTAGCCCTGGAGCTGGGAGCTGAGCATGGAGCTCCACTGACAGCACCAGCCCTGGGGACCTGGCTAGGGTGGGGATCGATAGGTGGGTAGACACCTCTCATTTTACGATAGTATATAGATTTTAGTAATTGACTGAAGGAGGAGCCTTAGAGCAAATCTGAGAGGCTCCTTGCACCCTGTTAACTTCAGGTACGTAGCCTTCTCAGTCATTATCACAATTATGAAAAATAATGTTGATTTTTCTATGCTGAGCAGTTAAAAGCTGCACTTCATGTTACCACATGTTCAGTGTTCCTTGTGACATAGCGATAAGACTGGAACAGTGACTAATGGAGAAGCAGAACTTCATTCTCCACATTCCATTGGGCTCATGAAAATAGCAAATAACACAGAATAGAGTATCTGACAAGTTTTAAATGTCATTGATGTCTGTTTTTGCAGTAAAGAATTGGACTTTCTTTCCTCTTCAGTGTCATCCACCATGATGCACAACATACATCTGGAGAAACAAAAAAGCAGTCCAGTGGCACTTTAAAGACTAACAAAATAATTTATTAGGTGATGAGCTTTCGTGGGACAGATCCACTTCTTCGGACCATAGCCATACCAGAACAGACTCAATGTTTAAGGCACATAGAACCAAAAATAGTAATCAAAAACTCTCCTGATCCACAAACCAGTCAGCCACCACTTTAGTGGAGTGGGCCATTCAGTTAATGACCTGAAAGTTTGCATCTTACTGAAGAGGAATTTTCACAACACTTTGGAAAGAGAGGCTGCTGAACTCTCTTTTATATTCAAATTCAACACATTAAGACGTGGTTTGAACTGGGATGGGCATTTTTAGGTCATTATAGGGGCTCTTTTGCATACTTGGCTTAATCTAATTCTTGACTCCACACCCCCTCTTCTGCTCCTCTACTCTCGGATTTGCTCACCTTGATAATGTTTTTCTGATTTGTCAACCTTGATTACTATTTTTGGTTCTCTGTGCCTTAAATATTGAGTCTGTTCTGGTATGGCTATGGTCTGAAGAAGTGGGTCTGTCCCATGAAAGCTCATCACCTAATAAATTATTGTGTTAGTCTTTAAAGTGCTACTGGACTGCTTTTTTGTTTTGATAGTATATAGACTAGCATGGCTTTCTCTCTGTTACTATTCAACACATCTGGAGAGTGAGGCTTGTTGGTTCAACCACTCTTGACTGCAGATTCATGAGCAGCAGATCAAAGGCTTGGTCTACACTGGGGAGTTAAGTCGATTGCAGATAGACTATTGTAGCTATAGCAATTGCATAACTAGAATCAACTTATCTGCAATTGGCTTATGTGGTCATCTACAGAGAGGGAAGTTGACAGGAGAAAATCTTCCATCAACCTCCCTTACACCTCACAATATTGAAGAGTGCAGGGGTTGACTGCCGACCCCAGATAGTTTGATCTAACACATCCCTACTAGGCACGATCTTCCCAGTAGTGTAGACATACCCAAAGAGGCTTTAACCACTCCTCTACTCCCTAGTGGCAGTCTGGTCATGGATACACGGGTCTCTCAGCAGGTTCATACAGATGTTAAATAAATGCAGCATATATGTCTGTGGGAATCACTAGATGAGGCAAAGAAGAAGTTGTCCATCACAGCTTTCTGGATACGTTCTATGATTATGTCTGCCCTTTGAGTGGGAGGTATAAATTCCAGCCTGAAGGTACATACTTACTCTACCTTGTTAGGAGCTAGCATGTTAAAAACAAAGCTATGGTGGGAGGGGCTAGCCTGTTGAAGTAAATACCCTGAAATTCTAGGAATGTACTAGGGCAGCTAATGTTTCCCTTTAGTTTTCATTACAATTTCCTGCATTCTATTTTTAGTGTTCTCTCTCAATCAGAGCTAGCATGGGTATGTCTCATGAAGCTTGAAATGTAGACATATCCTAAGAAAAAAAGATTAGAGGCACCTTAAACAAGCTAACTCTGATTCCTGCTGGAAGACCTGTGAAATGTGACTAGCTAGCAGTCTGTCTCTATTTATTTGACAATTGGCAATAAACAGGGCATATTTTTAAACAGTGAGTATGCACATTTTTTGGTTTCAAGCATCTTTGACCAAATAATTGATTCTTTTGGTGGTAGTCTTGAAAGGAATACCAACTTATGACTATTGATTTTAATAAAAACCACTGCTATACACTAAGTCGCTAAATATAAAAAGCAGAAGGCTTTATGTTAACTATTCCATCATTCAGTCAAATACTGAAACGGAATTTATTTGTTCTTTTACAAATCCCTAATATATATAAAGATCTTTCCAGGTACATTTTTAAATCTCCTTTTCAGTTATTAAAAAGCAACCGCTTTTGTTTTAGTTACCTTTAAAAATAATATGAATTGTAAAGTTTTAGAAGAGTTTCTCCATTACTGATTTCTTTCAATCCTGCTGACAGAACAAAATATATATAACATTTAATTTAAAAATATAGAGCAATGAAAACACAACACATGTTTTACAACAGCACAGATGTCCTCAGGGTGGTTTTTTTTTTCCAGAAATCACAGATCACTGAAGGATTCAGAAGTGCCCTTAGCTTCACGTCCATACCTATGAAGTATAATGGGTGGTAGAGGATACTGTTCTCTTATAGTATTTTATTACATATTATAGCAAATAATAAAATGGATGTAAAAGCAGAAATGTTATGCTTATTCTAATCACTTTAAAGTTAACTGTCTGAGTTAAAACCTTTTTAAAAACATTAAAATTTTGTTGGCTTAAAAACGTTTTTCTACCTCATTTTAATATTTCATAATACCCACTGTTACTGAAACAACATCATACACGTGGAACTTTATATAAAATTGTGATTCGTGTTTTCTTTTCTCTTAAATTTTAAATTTGGAAAGTGAATTACGCAGAACAAATTCAGTTAGTGTATGAAACAGATAAAACTTAATTCTTGCATTCATTATAATTCGTTCATGGTTTGGTGTTGGGAAATACAGTCTTCTGGAAAATGATTTCCATGCCTGTATTGGGCAAGAAACTATGGTTGAACATAATACACAGCCCAATATGGGCAGGTCTTTTGTAGTTTATTATGCTATGGAAATTTCATTATAAAAGTTCATACTCAGTGTATATGTCATACTTTGTTGATCTTTTTCCTTATATGGGGTTACAGCAGCTGGGACTAATTTAATCTAGTTTGTTCCATTTTGCATATAACTGCCTGTTTTTAAACCTATAATTTATTTTCATTTTATAAAGACTGCAAATATTAAAAGTGTATGACATTTATCTGTATGTTTATTCACTAGATGATAGGTGAAAATAACTAGCCAAAACAGTTTTACATCTTTACAACCACTAGAGGTCACGATAATAGGTTTTGGAACAATTCACAATCTGACCAAAATGTCAATTTAGTTCCTTTAACAGGAATAGTAATCCCAAATGCTGTGTGAAGGTAGGAGTGTTGGCTGAATCATGTCACATTCTACATTACACTAATATCTATCTCAGAATTCCATCCTGTCATAATTTCTTAACTAACTGGCAAAAACATTCCACATGTTCTTTTCTTGTTTTTCTTGTATGTCTTTGTGGGAGTCATCTAATGTGATGGTGGTAAGGGTGGCAAATAAGTTATTTTTATAAAGTTACAGCCAAAATCTGTCTCATCCCTCTTCCACCAAAAGTGTGTGTATACACGTCATACAAAGAATGTAAGGATACTAGTGTAACTAGATGGGAAACAGAGAAAACTGACAAAAAAGCACCAGAAAAAAAAAGATCCCATACTTTTAATTCTTACAAAATGTCTTAGGGTCATAAATTCAGTTCATAATTAGTTTTACCCCAATAATAAATACTGTCTGATCCACATACTCCCTTTCTTGACTTTGATCCAAAAATACCTTGGCTATTAATTCACTGTTAGATTTCTTGGCTTGAACAGAAATTATAGCATCCTCATGACTTACAAAAATAAAACTGTCCTTTTCATTCAAGGCTTGCTGGATTCAAAGGCACTGCCTGGTAACTCAGTATTTGCAGTTCATTATACACATTGGTTAAACCTTTTATGTCTGTTCACGTGGTTTGACATAAAATCAGAGCAGATGTTCAAATGGGACTTGTTAGAATCCAAAAATCCTTGGAGCAAGCTACTCATGAACATACACTTAACACACAAGGGTATATATATAGTCCATATCATTCTTGGTGGATACTGAATCAGAAGAAAATTTTGTGACAGGTGCCATTCTGTTGAGAAGTGGTACTCTGTGGTCCACTCAGAAATCTTACAATGCATTGTGCTGGGTTCTCGTGTACGATCAAAATTCACATAATGCAAGACAGGACTGTGCGAAGTTAACGAAAAGTTCTTACTTTCTTTCATTCTTGTTATTATTCTGTGTACTGATTCACTGCATTATACATCAGGCATGGATTGGAACTGTCTTACAGCCACAGGAAGCTGAAAACCTAGGTGTTCTTCTTCGAGTGATTCCTCATGTCCATTCCAAGTTGGGTGTGCACAGGCGCATGCCCAGTCACCAGAAGCTTTTTGCCCTAGCCAGTAACCATAGGGGTGGTGCAGTGCCCCCTGGAGTGGTGCTGTTATGGGGACCAATATATGTACTTCCTGACCTCGCTCCCGCTCAGTTCCTTCCTGTTGCACTGCTGTTCGTTGGAGCTCTTGCATTTCTGTGGTGGTGCAAAAAGCTTCCAGCAACTGGAATGGACATGAGCAACACATCTCGAAGAACACCAGTTATAGAACAGGTAACTGTCTTTTCCAACCATGAATTCTTCTCAGCACGTAACATCAGGAACGGTGTATGCCATGTGAGCGCCTACCTAATGCACCTGTAATATGCCACTGAAAGATCAACCTTCCTTTGGAGTGATCTTCCTTGGGTTGATTACACAGAATTGGCTTTCCAGGTCTCCCAGCAATGGCTCAAAGTATCTATGCTTGAGAACGTAGCTTGTTGTTTTCACTCTTTTATTTTGAAACTAAATGAAATTGCATGCACAAAAGTGCATTAAAGACTTAGAAAAATCAGGATTTTGGAAGATGTGCAGAATAGGAGTTAAGTAAATATGGGACCAGTACATTTTTTCTTAGGAAAATGTTTATTATTATCATGTGATTGAAACATGTCTTCTTTGTTGTTCATTAATATGGTACATGCTATTTTTTAATTCATTCTGTTATCATTACTCTAGGTGATTGACCTGGGCTCTGGAAAAGGCTACCTGAGCTCCTTTTTATCCATGCAGTATAATCTAAAGGTTTATGGAATTGATTCCTCAAACACCAACACTCATGGAGCTAATGAAAGGAACAGGAAATTGAAGAAACACTGGAGAGCTTATCAAAGTCGGGCAAGAGCAAATGTCAGAGGCCAAGTATTGGAAGAGCCAAAGGAAAGGGCAGTGCAAGATGAAATGAAATGTAGAGCAAATATCAATGAAAAGCTTTTAAGTACTACTAACAACAGTCTTTTAAGTCAGGACCAGCTGGCTACCTTAGCTTCAGTTCCTTTGGAAATTTCTAGTGCTTTCACAGATTCTGTTATGTTTAAAAACAATAAACAATCTGAATCACATGTGTTGGCTCAGACACAGTCTGATGGGAACAAAATTTCTGAAGATGCTTTCACTCTTCTGAACATTCTACCTGCTGATGCTGTGGAAGCTGTTTCTTCATCTAAATATAACATGGAGCTCTGTGAAGATGAAAAGGAGCAAAGAAAAATAGCTTCTATCAAGGCCAAAGCAAGCAAGTCAAATGACTCAAACATTTATTTGCCATTGACATCATACATCACTGCAGAAACAGAGCTCCGTGATATCATTACAGATCTGGAGGTTATTTCATTTATTAGCATTGTTATTTTTGAAATACCAGTGTCTGATTCTCCATTGCTTTTGTGCCTTTTGTACACGTTTTCACTTATGCAAAGTGTTTGGAAAGCGAGTGTAGAATGCTGTCAATAGTGTTAGTGGAGAATTCATTCTCAGTAGCACTTTATATCCACTTAGTATAACCATTTCTCACGGAGCTTTTTGTTTTTACTTCCGTATATGTGCTGGACTGCTTTTGGCTAGGTGAATTAAACGCTATTTATGGCTTTATGAAGTGGCTGAAATTACACTTAGAACAAAGTTAATAGCAACTGTACAATGATATTCATCAACTACTCTGTAACTTTACTATCTATACTACTTACATAAGAAACCAGTAAATTTTAAGGAGAGTAATTATATTTACAAGTGATTCAGAAGAATATATTTTGGATTAAAAATCTTTTGTGAAATTATTTTTATTTAGTAGTTAAAATTCACATAACCTGAAACTGGACTTTAAATATAAAATATAGGTCTGGTACCCTGGACAAGGGGATATGCTGGATGAGGGAAGATCAGGCTGGCTGCCTGGGTGGGAAGGTGGGGTGTGTGTGCACTCCTGCAGGGCTCCCTCGCAGGGCTGCCATGATTTCTCCTTATGGTAGGGGTCCTCGCAGCTGATGGTCTGACAGTGGAGCTCTGTGCTCCAGCCAGCTCCCTGCTGTGGAGCTGCTAGAGTTCCCCCATCCTTAGCCAGGATCCCTGTGGATGATGCGGCTTTGTGTCCTAATCAGGTCTCAACCATGGGGTATTGGTGTTCCTATGTCTGCGGTCCCTGCAATTGGGGCTGCTGGTGGGGCTCCAGGCCACAGTCAGCTCCCAGCTGCAAGGCTTCTGGCGTTTCCTTGCCGCAGCTGGAGTTCCTGAGGCTGGGGTGCCTTGGCTGCTCTCTGGTCCAGCAGTATTCATTGTTCTGCTGTGTGAGGGATGTTCCCATGTGAGAGAGTTCTGGTCGAGGGAGTGTCAACCTGTACTTTGTATTATACAGCATAATAACTCCTGTTTTAGGGAACTGGCAAATTATTTTATTTATAAGCACAATTTTTTACAATTTGGATTTTCAAATTTAAAAATAATAACACTAAACAACTGGGGTCTGATCTCAGTTTCCCTCTACCTTATGAGTTAATTTGCACTGCAAAGCAAGCACAAAGTAAATGCTACCAAAATAAGAATGGTTGTGTTTTACATCCATGAGGTACTGTCTTTGTGTCTGTGTAAATGAATGCATGAGGTTCAGATGAACAGAAGTCAGGCCCCTTTACTCATTCTTAGAAGTAAAGTCACACTACTGTTGCGACAGTCATGAACAGTACCATCTGGCAGAATATGTGATAAATTGAACTATTAAAAGGCATTTTAAAACTTCATTACCAATGATTAACACTTTGTTTAAAACAACAGATTTTACAGTATTCTTAAACTCTGAGAATATTTGGAGAAAAACAGCAGTGTTGATTGATTAGATTGGCAAAACTTCAACATTGATTAATCGCCAAACGAGAGAGAGAGAGTGAGTGTGTGTGTGTGTGTGTGGAGAGAGAGAGAGCCTGGAGCTAATGCTGAATTAATTAATTCTGTTGGATAGATCCAATGTATAAATCAAGGGATCAGAATCTGCTCTCAGTGACACCAATACAGTATCATTGAAGTCGATGTAGTTTACAAAAGTGGAACTGAAGTAGGTAGATCACAACCATGTAGCTCAGAATTAAATTTGGCTTTTGAACTCTTTTAACAAGAATCTTTAAATTTAATATATATATTTTGGTCTCTTGCCATATTTCTTTTGGGAGAATTTGTTCAGCTTTTCTCACCTTCAGATTTAATGCTGTTTTTGCAGGGGCATGAATTTCCTTCTTTAACTAGGCCTTATAGCCTTTCTAAAAAACTCTCATGTTACTATTAAGACAGAAAGTAATGCAGAGTGCTGATCTCCCTGTAAGGTCAGTTAGAATGGAGATGAGGATTGTGCAGTTTGGATTTAATTCTCACAAACTGGAAGTTCCAGAGAAAATTGGAATTAGGCAGGGTGGCCAGGAGAGAAGTGAGAGTGAAAGAGGAGAGAAGTAGTGATCTACAGTGTGGCGGAGAAAGGAAGGAAAGAATCCTGGTGGGAAGTGAGACAAAGGATAACTTGGATGGAGAAATAAAAGTAAGGGATAAAGAGAAAGTGAAGAAAAAGAAGACAGGGAAAGGAAAGCTAGAAAAAGAGTGCACTATCCAGAACTACACCTCTGATCATGCAGAAAACTCTTTGGCTGTGTCTATACTACCTCCCTACTTCGAAGGGAGGATGGTAAGTAGGGTGTTGGGAGTTTATATATGAAGTGCTGCGCTGCATATGCAGCACTTCATTAGGCAAATTGCGTCCCCCACCCCCCGGGGCAACTTTGAAGTTTTAAACTTCTGGCCGCGGCTTACCCACCGGTACTTGGAAGTACCCTAGGCACTTCAAAGTACCGGTGGGTGAGCTGCAGCTAGCCACGAGCCGGCACTTGGAAATTTGAAACTTCGAAGTTGCTGCAGGGAGAAATTTGCATAATGAAGTGCTGCATATGCAGTGCAGCACTTCATTCATAAACATCCAACACCCTACCTACCATCCTTCCTTTGAAGTAGTGAGTTAGTGTAGACAAGCCCTTTATGTTCCAAACAACACTTATTTTCAGACAGGAAGAGAAACCATTGCCAATGTCTGTTGAGGAATTTAAAAGTAGCAGAAGTGTCATGGATACATTGGTCATGTAATTTAAGGTAAGAAATTTTGAAGTCAAAAACAAAAAGTAAAGAAAGAAAAAGGTGAAAAGAAAATGGCAGGTCACTTGGTGGTGGGTCGCTGCACTGTTCTGCAAATTCCTCAGGTTTAGTTATTCTTTGTGGGCTTTTGCTTTTTCTTTGCCAGGGAAAGGAATGGATAATATGGGAAAAATAAGAGTAGCCTCACAATTCCAACAGACAGAGAGAGCACTTCTACCCTCTGACATTTGTTTATAGGAAAGGTTCTCATAATTTGTTGGCTCTGAAATGCTTTGGGTGTTCTTCAATAAATTTCTAGAAGCAGGACATCAGGAGTCTCCATGAGCTTGTATATTTAGAAATCTCGCACCAAATGAACCATTTATTGCTTGTCTGTGTTTACTGTTCTTGTCTTTCCTCTGGTTGAAGAGAAATGTGTTTGTTGCTGTTTATTTTTAGGACTGTGTAATGGTGGGCCTACATACATGTGGGGATCTTGCTCCAAATACACTGCGAATCTTTACTGCTAAGCCGGAAATCAAAGCAGTTTGCAGTGTGGGCTGCTGCTACCACCTGTTGACAGAAGAATTTGAAAACCAAAAAGGTACAGGAATTATACTGAACTTGGGTTGGGTCTGTCAGCGTACAGGATGAGAATATAGTTACCTTTTAACAGATAGCCATCCGCCTTTTATCTGTTATTTTTCAGTGGTTTATTTAGAAAGATTTGTAGGACATCCAATCCCAGATCCATTCTAGCTTTCCTGTCATGCCAGCATTTCCAATATTCTTACTCAAATTAGGCACATTAATGAAGAAGGTTTTTATGTGGTTAAAAATGCATCTGTTTTTATTCCACAACTTCACTCATAAAATGTGGATTCATTTGGTTGGTATGTTTTTATGCTTTTAAAATATTTTGTGCTAGATTTTGCTGTGGGCTGTGTGCACCAAACGTCCATTTACTTTGAGTTTTGCATGTGTAGCGATGAGCAGAATTTGGTCTTCCGAGTTTAAGTAATTTAAAAAGTGCCCCTGTGAGTGTAGTATTCTGGGCCACTGCCAGCATAGTTTGTAGAATAATACATGTATAACAGATTTTCCTGAGGTACAAATGCTGAAAGTTATCCGAGTATATCTTCACACTGAATTAAAAACTTTCCTTGGTGGGTTAGATTTTTTTCATTTCTGGGAAAAGGTTGATATTTTTAGTTGCAAAGGGTAGCCATCAAAGAAGAAAAAGTTGAAGATTTTAATTCCATGTTTTATTGCTGTATACTGTAGTATGTGAAACTGATGGATTGTTGTGTTATCACAAAAATATGGTTAGGTTTAATGTCTGCCATTTAACTGTTGCAGTGGTAGACTTATTGTTACTGTCCAAAATACAATGATGCATTACAAACTGAAATGAATTTAGAAGTTCAACAAATCACAGCAAATAACAGTACTGGATAATATTAACAAATAAGTAGGTAGGCATCTAAAACTGACATTGGTAACAATTTAGCAGAAGTGTTGGATTAATGTGTGTGAGACTTTTTGTGACACATCAAAAAGATTATATACGTCAGTAGACAAATTACTGTAGGATTTTGTATTTCAGTGAGGCAGCTGGAAAGCTTTGGTGTACAACTCTCTTAGGGTATGTCTAAATCAGAGCGATTTGTTGACAGAAGTGTTTGTTGAAAGATATCTTCCAACAAAACTTCTGTCGACAGATCATGTCCAGACTGCAGAGCAGATGGCTCTTTCTATCTGTTCTGTTGATAGAGAATGGTTGGACAGCCTGGCTGCTATCTCAACAAAATGGCCACCCGGAGCCACAGCAGACAGGGTCGCAGGTCAGCATTTCCTTCAGGGAGCCCTGGCAAGGTACACCCTTAACGGAAATCCCCTAGACACCTGCTCCCAGCCCATGTTGAAGTGTGCCTACCTCCAAGAGGGAGAGCACGGCTGCTAGAGCAGGGCTTTGACTCTTTCTGGGGGAGGCACCTCTTCCCAGTGAGCCATGGTGCCAGAGCAGCTCCTGGGCTTGTATTGGCCCCACAAATGGGTGCTTCAGCATCTGCTGCACCTCCTGACAGCCATCCTCTTCCTCATGGAGGGCAAGCTTGATACCGCCTTCAAGGACCCTGCTGTTGCTGCTGGACAGTCACACCTGCACCCACATCCCTGGGTGCACAGGTGGATCCGGAAGCACCACACCGGTTCCAATGGGTAGGACTGGCTCGTCATGAGGCAGTGGGATGACCAACAGTGGTTCCAGAACTTTTGCATGTGGAAGGCCACCTTCCTGGAGCTCTGTCCCTGGCTGACCCCCGCTCTCCAGAGACAGGACACGTGGCTGTGGCCCACCATTCCCAGGGAGAAGCAAGTCGCAGTAACCCTCTGGAAGCTCACCACCCCCAACAGCTGTTAGTCACTGGGCAACCTGCTTGGTGTGGGGAAGTCCACTGTCAACGCCCTTCTCATGGAGGTAAGGCACTCTGAGGCTGCAATCTCTCCTTGGGGAGGGGGATATGTCCCACCCAACAGGGATGCTTGCGAAATGGGGGTCGGGATTTCAAGGGGTGGCATTGGGTTGTGGGGGGAAGCCCCATCCCCGGGGCACTGTGCCGTTCCACCCTCACACAGCCCTGCTGCTGGGCGGGGAGGCCTTAGAGGGAGGACTCCCAGAGAGCTCAGGTGGTGATAGAAGGGGGACAGGGACTCCCCGCTGGGTTGCAGGGACTACGTCTCTCAGTCCCTCATGTGTTTGGTCTCCTCCCTCTCCAGGTCATGACAGCCATCAACACCATCCTGCTGTGGAGGGTCATCCGTATGGGAGATGTGGATGCACTCGTGGCCGGATTTGGCATCCTGGGGTTCCCTAACTGCATTGGCGCTATCAGTAGGAGACACATCCGGATCTGTGCCCCAGTGCGTAGAGTGGCTGAGTATATTAACTGGAAGGGAT
This sequence comes from Carettochelys insculpta, assembly GCF_033958435.1. Taxonomy (NCBI): domain Eukaryota; kingdom Metazoa; phylum Chordata; order Testudines; family Carettochelyidae; genus Carettochelys; species Carettochelys insculpta. Next base: position 302,091,415 of record NC_134137.1, on the reverse strand, counting down.
ACTTCTCAATGGTGCTGCAGGCCCTGGTTGACCACCATGGCCAGTTCACAGACATGCGTCCAGTGGAGGTCTTCCTGCATGCACCGACGGCCCCTCCAGCTGCAGGCTCGCCCGGATACTTGGGTGGGGCTGGCTCACACTGGTGGTGAGGTGGAGATGGCCCGGCCCTGAACGGTCTTGGCCCAGCTGTAAGGAAGACAAGGAGGAGAGACAAAGAGTCATTTATGCAATGCAGCCCCTAGGACCCTGCCCCCCACTGTGAGCAGCAACCAAAACCCCCAGGCCAGGGTATGGGAATGTCCCACAAATAAAGCCATGTGTGGCCTGCAGAAGGGGCCCTGGCATACGGGTGTGCCACAGTGCCTCCTAGACTGGCTTGCCCACATTGTCCCCCCATTCTGACAGTCTAGTTGGCAAAGGATGTGTTGGCGTGGCGGGTGAGCCAGAAGCACCCTGGCCCTCCCTGGCGCCCCCTCACACAGCTGTAGTTTGCAGTGCTGTCTGCAGAAGCGTGTGCTGCATCTTGGCAGTGGGCATACCCAAGTGCAGGGTGCTGCACTCAGCCGTGTGTTGGGGGTCAGGCCAGCGCCCTTGTGGCCAGCCCACTTCCAGCCATTACAGTTGCTGGCAGTTACCACCCCAACCCCTCTTCCAGGGCCTGGGTCTCATTCAGCCTCCTGTGAGGTTGGCAGCAGGCTGGCATCTGTGCCCAGGGGCTGTCTCTTGGGTTAAGGTGGCTTACTACCTTGCACATGGTTCCATATGCTGGGACCACAACATAAGATCCCGCCCAAGCTGGCCGTGCAGCACTCCCAGCGTGACCCATCTGCACCCAGCTCCCACATGCTGGGGTGTGTGACTTGTGAGGTATTTACAAGAGGAATCTTCACCCAGCTCTGATGAACCCTGGGAGATGGCCTGGCTGGTGACTCCAGCACAGTGAATAGGCTGCTGCTGTCCTCTGATACCGTGTCTGGCTCCAGTGTGGGTTGGGGCTTCTCCTCCTGCTGATGGTGCTCCGGCTACAGTAGAGGGGCTCGAGCACCATGTCCACACTGCAGCACAGCAAGGATGGTCCCCCCACTCCAAGATGTCATGCGGCTCCCGATAATAGGAGCAGGTAGCAGGTCCTGCCCCGGAGCATCGGGCAGCATCCCAGCCCCTGACATAGCCTTGGCAAATCTCCTTTACCTTTGCCCGGACCTGTTCCATCGTTGTGCAGGGGTGGCTCTCTTTGGCCAGGGCAGTGGCCATTGGAGTATATATGGGGGCATTGCGGCACTGCACCTTTGGATCTTGCAGGGTCTCCTTGCCCCCCACAGGTCCAACAGGGCCTGGACCTCATCTCTGCTCCATGAGGGGACCTGCCTCTTTGAGCCCTGGGATGGCTCCTGGGACCTCACTGGCTGGTCCCTTGAGGGCCCAAGGGGGTCATGGGATGCCTACCACTCAGCCATGTGCAGTGCTGTTGGCTATGGTGTGTCTGTGAGGGCATAGGGGACTGTAGCCCTGCTGCTTCCATGCTCTCAGCTTCCTGCCACAGGGTTTCCGAGGCTCTCTGCACCTTTAAAAAAGGCCAGAGTGAGGGACTATAGATTGCTGCTTGGTGTAGACAGAGTGTTCCTGAGGGCACCTGCTCAGTTCCCTGGAGGCATTTTTTGTTGACAGAAGGCCCCTCTGGAACACGGAGACCCGCGTTTTGTCGACAGAGATCTGTTGAGAGAGTTCTTCCTCGTGGGAGGCAGGGCATGGATTTTGTCAAAAGAGCTGCATTCTGTCGACTGAGAGTTGAAAAAACGCACTTGAGAATCTTGACACTTCCCGTGTTTTGTTGACAAAATGGCTGTTTTGTCAACAAAACTCTCTAGTCTAGACATAGCCTTATGAAACATATATGCTTTCTGTGAAACTGAGAAAGGAGTCGAATTCTTATATTTTTCATGCCAGGAATTTGTGACAAGAACTATAATAGGTGTCTTCATGTGCTTTATCTTAGTGACTTCCACGTTTAAAAATAACAAATTCTAATTGGATCTGCTGTGAAGTAGTTAATGCTAATACTTAAATTGTCATCAAACTTGAACGTTAGCACTATGTTAAAATGAGATGAATGGGGTAGTTTACATCTCTCTGTGCTCTTGTTTCAGGCTTTCTTCAGACTCAGGATATATCAATTCCTCCATTTACAACCACTGTTTATTTTTGTAATGAAAGCTCTGATTTACTGAATATGATTATGCAGCAATTTTAAAAAGAATCTGTGATGCATCAGTATAAGTTCCATCATAATATTATGAGGTTCTGCTTCCAGGAAATAATAGAATAATAAAGGGAAGGGAAGCCAGAAAGGAAAAGAAAATATTAGAATATTTATCTATATGTTTAGATATATACTAAATAGAAATAAATGTTGCCAGTAATTTCTACTATAGTAATTAGTTTCGGCCATCAGGCTAGTAGGCATCAGATGAAGTTTACAAACCCTGGTATCAAGTTGTCTTCCCCAAACGTTAGTTTCCGATTGCTACTGCAAAGAAGGAGAAATGTCTTGACCTTTCTGCAGGTGTACTACTTTTTCCAGAACAGGCCTTAAAGCCTTAAGAAACTAATGCTACCCTGCCATCATAAGACCAAGCATGAGATATATTGTAGGTTGAACATAAAGTTATGATGGTGCATAGCAACAGGAAATGTTGTTCTCTTGCAGCTATTTTTTTTTTATTCTCAAAATGAAGTTAGATTACATATTAGAATTTCTAGTTTAATTTCTTGCATCCTGAAAGATGTAACAGCAAAATTATTTTGAAGTAAGTATGCTATTGTCTACACAAAGCAACTTTTATTTCAAAATAGCGATTGGCTTATTTCAAAATTGGTAAGCCTCATTCTACGAGAAAAAGCACTGATTTTGAAATAGGGACTGTTTAAATAGAGAATAGAGCCTTTTTTGAAGTAAGCCATAGTGTATCCAATGGATCTGTCTTAAAATAGGCTCCATGTTTGTAGACACTGCATTTTGAAATAGCTAAGTGGTATTTTGAAATGTATTTTGTATGTACCAGCATTATTTTGAAATAAATTATTCACATCATCAATAATCATAGGCTCAGCGCCCATTGGTGTCTGATGCCTCTCTCACTATTCCTTTCCATCTTTCCCTGTCCAGTGCCATGTGGCTTAGTTTCTGTAGACTAGCTCTGCCCCAATCTACTATTTGAACCGTCCATTATGTCGAATACCAGGGTCTTGATTTTTCATTCATTGTTCATTCTGCAATATGCCCAAATAATTGTAGCTTCCGTTTTTATAAACCTTCTGCTGCAGGTTCTCTTTCGGCTGTATCTTTCTATATAATTCCTCATTGGTGACCTTCTGCATTCATTCTATTCTCAGAATCTTTCTATAACAATTCCTTTCGAATGCTAATAATCTTCTTTTTGAATCTTTCATTATCACCCATGTCTCACATCCATACAACATGCTGCTGAATACACATGTTTTCAAGAAGCTCAGCTTCTTCTTCGAGTGTCCCCGTGGGTGCTCCACAATAGGTGTTGGGCTCGCCCGGCGCCACAGATCGGATCTTCCAAGCAGTTTCTGCCGGACCGCGCATGCGCCGGCACGCGCCGCTCCCTTGCGCGCTCCTGGCCACGTGCGTGATCCAGTCCCCGCCAGTTCCTCTTAACCGCCGTCGGCTGCAGACGGAATCCGACTAGGCTACGGCCAAGTTAGCGTATTCAATGGTTTTAACTGTTTTTTCTTTAAAGTTTTCAAGTTCTTAGGCTACTGTTAAGTTAGCCAGTTGTTATTTTCAAAAAAAAAAAAAAAAAAAAAAAAAAACCAACAAGCAGGACAGCATTCAGTCCAGTCCTAGTAACAAGCGGAACACCGGAGGCCAGGAGCCTAGGGCCATTAGCCCTCCTGCCGTGGCAGGCCATCAGAGAAGGGGAAAAACAGCACAGAGAAGGTGCTAAGTACCCATTAACAACTGAAAGACTCACCAACAATGTCCTCTTCAGGATTTAAGAAACGTGAGTCCTGCCGAGAGGCAATGCCAGCGTCTGATGGGCACAGTCTCTGCATAAGGTGCCTGGGGGAGTCCCATGTCACGCAGAAATGCTCCTTCTGTGCAAAATTAACACCCAGAGCAAGGAAGGACAGGGAGATGCGGCTTAAAATGCTGCTCTTCGACAAGGCCCTCCAGCCAGACGTGCTGGAGCGGCCGCAGCAGGAGGGACCCTCCGGGGCCCATAAAAGGAAAGCCACCTCCCTCACCCCATCAGCGCAAAAACGGAGGAAAGCCTCCCCAGCCCGATCCCTGCCAGCAGCAATAGCGAGCGGGACGGGAGGAGCGCGCAGCCCCCAGCCGCAGCAACAGCTGATTGGCGGCGGCATGGAGAGCCATGTGGAGGCGGCTCAGCCTCCGATAATCAAACAGCCGCCCCGCACCGCAGGCAGGGCGGCGGCTAAACAAGCGCCGGCACCGGCGGCACCGCAAGCAGCGGCACCGACCCCCGGGGAACTGGTGGTGCAGAGCGCGCAGGCACGCAGCCTGCAGGCACCGGAGGACACCGCCCTTGCGGCACCGCCCATGAGCATGCTGAGCACGGCGCGGCCGGGGCCGAGATCCCCTACACGTCAGGGGGCGGAGTTACCTCCTCAAGGGAGGGGGAAGGCTGCACACAAAATGAGGCACCGCAGCCCCTCTCCAGACCGGGCTGCAGAGATGCTTTCTCTCAGCCCTCCACTTATGCTGCAGACTCCAATCAGAAGGCAGGGGTCCCCCCTAGCCTACCCGGAGCCCCCGTCTCCATTTTTACAACCAGCCTCGCCCTGGCTGGGACCACCTTCACCCTTCCTGGGGTTTGAGCCGCTGGCATACTATCACAAATCGCTCTCTCCAGTGTCCCAGATCTCTCGACGATCTCGCTCCCCCAGACGCAGAGGGTATGCACCAAGGGAGTGGTCTAGGTCACCTTCCCAAGAACAGTGTCTATACTGCCATGGTCGCCCCTATCACACGGGGCATAGACACCACCGGCAATCTACCAGGGAAAGATCCCCACAGACGGTCCCGTATCCCCGAGGGCAATCGCGAACGGGGACAGAGACTCAAGTATCTCAGGGGGAACTGGTTATGCAACCCCGAGATTTTCCTTGCAAGCTTCCAGTGAGAGGATGTACCATCACCAACAGGAACCGGAAGGGTCCAGAGAGGCGTACCCTAGTGGTTCCTCGCTCTCCTCCCCGGACGAGGCTACGGCCCCGGGGGACGTCCATCCTCCGGACAATCTCAAACAGTTTCAAGAGCTGTTTAAGAGAGTGGCCTTCATGCAAGGCATCCAGACAGCAGAGGTGCAAGAGAAACACCATAAGCTCCTCAAAAATCTGAGACCTCCAGCCTCCTCCAAAATAGCAATACCGCTTGATGAAGCAATCTTGGAGTCCGCCACTATGATATGGCAGACCCCTGCGACTATTCCGCCTGTCCACGAGAGAGCGGATAAGAAATACTTCGTGCCGGCGAAGGGCATGGAGTTCCTGTTCAGCCACCCACAACCAAATTCCTTGGTGGTGGAGTCGTCGCAACAAAGATCAAAGACATCTCAATTCAAGACAGGGAGAACAGACAAAGATGCCAAGAAGCTAGAGCTGTTCGGCAGAAAGGTCTACTCCTCCTCCACTCTACTGTTGCGAATGGCAAATTACGCAGCGCATTTAGCGAACCATAATTTCGACAACTACACTAGGTTAACCTCCCTCATGGACTCGCTTCCAGAGGACAAGAAACCGGTGCTCAAAGCCATCGTGCAGGAAGGCTATGCGGCCTCGAGGACGGGAGTTCAGATCGCCCTGGATGTTGCGGACACAGCAGCACGTTCCACAGCTACGGCAGTGGTGATGCGAAGGGAGTCCTGGCTCCAGACTTCGGGTATACCGAGGGATCTGCAGGCAAAGATAGTCGATCTTCCCTTCGACTCGCAGAAGCTGTTTGCTGAATCAACTGACTCGGTCCTTCATTCCAGTAAAGATTCAAGAGCCACACTTAGGACCCTGGGGATTTACACCCCTCCATACAGAAAGAAAAAGTACTACCCTCAACAAAGACGGTACCAGTACCAGCAACAGCGTCCCCAGTACCACAGGGGTTACGAGCAAGGGCGACATCAACAGCACCAGCAGTACAGAACTCCCAGGCGACGTTCACAACAGAGCCGTGCGTCCTCGGGGCAGGGCCAAAGGCCACAAGTTTGACACACAGATCCAGGGCTGCGCCATCACTACCATCGCACAAGGTCATCCGAAGCGGCTGTTCCACCATCGCCTCCGACCATTCTACGACCAGTGGCAAAGGATCACCACAGACAAATGGGTGCTGGAGATCACAGCCACAGGGTACGCCATCCCCTTCCAGTCGCTCCCACCGCCACGACCTCCACCCAGGCCCCACCTCCAGGAGGCCTCCCACGTAGCAAGGCTCAAGCAGGAGGTAGACCATCTCATGCTCATAGGGGCAGTGGAAAGAGTGCCGGAGCAACTGCAAGGAAAAGGGTTCTACTCGAGGTACTTCCTCATGGAGAAAAAGACAGGAGGCTGGAGGCCCATCTTAGATCTTCGAGGCCTCAACCGGTACCTGCGCAAGCAATGCTTTCGGATGATCACAATCGCCTCCATCCTCACGGCACTGGACGATGGAGATTGGTTCGCAGCCCTCGATTTACAAGACGCGTATTTTCACATAACTATCTATCCGGCTCACCGGCAATTCCTCCGGTTCATGGTAGGCAAAGAACATTTTCAATACAAGGTCCTACCGTTTGGCCTTTCCTCGGCCCCCAGAGTCTTCACCAAGACCTTGGCAGTGGTGTCAACCTACCTGCACAGACGGGGGTATTTATATTCCCGTATCTGGACGACTGCCTACTCAAAGGGGCCTCGAAGGAGGAGGTACTACACATGATACGCGTCACAGCAGGCACGTTCTCTTCGCTCGGCCTGGTTATCAATCTGGCAAAATCAAAGATAGTCCCCACACAGGACATAGAGTTCATAGGGGCACGCATAAATTCTATTACAGCGAGAGTGTATCTACCAGAAACTCGCTTTCGGGCCATCGGCTCCCTCGTGCAGGTCATCACCTTCAGCCCTATGGTGCCGGTCCTGACGTGCTTACAGCTGCTGGGCCACATGGCAGCGGCGACGTTCGTAGTACAGAACGCCAGGTTACACATGCGCAGCATGCAGCACTGGCTGGCGAGCGTATACAAACCGGCAGCACACACCGTTCGCAGGGTGGTGTCGCCCACAGCAGAGGTGCGCAAATCCCTGCAATGGTGGGTAAACCCCAAGAACTTGCTAACAGGGGTACCCTTCCACCAACCACAAATATCGGTTTTTCTTACTACAGATGCCTCCCTCATAGGGTGGGGAGCACACATGGGCGAAGTGATGACTCAAGGGCTGTGGGCCTCCACGGAGCAGTCACTGCACATAAATATACTGGAGCTCAGAGCAGTGTTCAATGCCTGCAGACACTTTCGAGACCATATACAAGGCAAAGTTGTCAGGATCAGTACAGACAATACCTCCACCATGTTTTATATAAATCGGCAAGGAGGAGCTCGGTCCCGTGCCTTATGTGCGGAAGCAGTCCGGTTATGGAACTGGTGCATTGCCAACAATATAATCTTGAAAGCCTCGTACTTACCAGGTGCTCACAATGTGAAGGCAGACCAGCTGAGCAGGCGTTTTGCACTCACGCACGAGTGGCAGATCCGTCCCGATCTGCTACGACCGATTTTCCACGCATGGGGTTTTCCCCAGATAGACCTGTTTGCCACTCAACACAACAAGAAGTGCCCACGATTCTGCTCCAGGGCAAGACTGGGACGGGGGGTTCCTGGGGGACGCGTTCGCGATCTCGCGGAGGGGCCCCCTGCTTTACGCTTTTCCTTCCACAGTGCTGATCCACAAAGTCTTGCAGAAAGCCAGGAGGGAAGGAGCCCGAATGATCCTGATAGTCCCAACGTGGGATCGACAGCAATGCTTCCCCCTACTCCTGCGCATGTCGGACCGTCCACCGATGCCCCTTCTGGTGGCGCCGGATCTGCTCACACAAGCCCAGGGGTCCATAGTGCATCCGCACCCCCAAGGCCTGCGACTATAAGCGTGGTTAATCCATGGCTCAGCTCCCTAGAGAGCACATGTACGGAGGAAGTGCAGCAAGTCCTAGAAAGTAGCAGGAGGACTTCCACCAGGAAGACCTACAAGCAGAAATGGACTCGCTTCACGGCATGGTGTTCTACCAAACGGCTAGCCCCCCTTTCGGTGCCTATACCTGTGATATTAGAGTATTTACTGGACCTCAAGAGAGGAGGACTCTCACTATCCTCGTTAAAGGTCCACCTTGCCGCCATTTCGGCGTTCAGACACGAAGAGGAAGGGCACACGGTGTTCGCCCATCCCATGGTTACCAGGTTCCTCAAAGGGTTGGTAAACCTATACCCCCCTCAGAAACCGCTTCCACCTTCGTGGAACTTGGACCTGGTGCTTAATGTGCTAACGGGACCACCGTTCGAGCCCTTGGCCACGGTTTCCCTCCGCCTCCTTACGGTAAAGACGACCTTTCTTCTCGCAATCACGTCAGCTCGCAGGGTGAGTGAGCTTGTGGCAGTCATGGCAACACCACCCTGCACTGTTTTTTACAAGGAGGTGGTAACCATATGGCTGCATCCAGCCTTTGTTCCCAAAGTTTCTTCTGAGTTTCACATTAACGAACCTATTGTTTTACCCTTGTTTTATCCAAAGCCTCATAACTCTAACAAAGAGACGCGCCTACACCTCCTGGATGTGAGGAGGGCGCTAGCCTTCTATATAGACAGGACCAAGTCCTTCCGGAAAATGGATAGACTCCTAGTCTCTCTTGCTCCCAAATCGAAAGGAGAAGGTCTCTCTTCGCAGAGAATCTCGAAGCACATCGTATCCTGCATAAAAATGTGCTACGAACTCAAAAAGACTCCTTTACTGGCCACTCCCAGGGCTCATTCCACTAGGGCGGTGGCGGCATCAACAGCCTTTTTCAAGGGCATTGCGCTAAAAGACATTTGCAGAGCGGCGACCTGGTCATCCTATGACACCTTCGCCAAACATTACGCCCTTCACAGGGTATTCCAAGAGGATACCCGTCTCTTGACAGCGGTGCTCTCGGGGACAAGCTGCACATAATCCGATTACCCACCTCCTATCTTGGGTTACTGCTGGGTAGTCACCTATTGTGGAGCGCCCATGGGGACACTCGAAGAAGAAAGACAGGTTACTCACCGTAGTAACGGTGGTTCTTCGAGATGTGTCCCCGTGGGTGCTCCACTACCCGCCCATCCTCCCCGCTTCGGATCTCTGTTTAGTGTTTTGCAGGAGCATCCGAGGCGGTTGGTCAAGGAACTGGCGGGGACCGGATCGCGCACGTGGCCAGGAGCGCACAAGGGAGCGGCGCGCGCCAGCGCATGCACGGTCCGGCAGAAACTGCTTGGAAGATCCGATCTGCGGCGCCGGGCGAGCCCGACACCTATTGTGGAGCACTCACGGGGACACATCTCGAAGAACCACCGTTACTACGGTGAGTAACCTGTCTTTCGTTCCTCAGCTAATCTCTTTGCTTTTCTAGATTTTATCCAAAGCCTTCAAACTCACTCTTGCTTTCGCTATTCTAGTGGCTATTTCCTTCTTAGTCTAAGTCATATATTATGTTGCTCCCCAGATATGTGAACTTCTCTACATTTTCTAGTTCAATACCATCTACGCTGATCTTCCTTCCTATTTCCTTATCTCCAAATACCATTGTTTTTGTTTTATTGATGTTCATAATCGGTCCATACTGCTTGCCTTCTTCGTTTAGCACCTGTACTGTTTTCGCAAGCTTCTCCTCATCTGTCTCAATGATAACTATATCATCTGCCAACCTCAAGCTGTTAATTCTTTTCCTATGCACAGATATCTCTTCTACCTCTTCCTTGATCTTGTCCATCACTCTCTCCATATGCATGATGAAGATACTTGGCAAAATTGGATCTCCTTGCCTTGTATCTCTACTTGTTTTAAACCAGCTTCCCAACTCCTGGAATGTTATCACTGCTGCCTCCGTATTGTCATTGATATCCTTCAACAGCCATATCAGTCTGCTACCCCCTCTGTACGACTCCCAGCACCTCTCAAATCACTTTCTGATCTATACTATCAAATGCCTTTTGAAAAAAATTGACATGTGTAGATGTTCTTGTTCTTTTGTCAGACTTTCTGTGCTATCAGTCTTAGTGCCAATATCTGCTGTCTGGTACTTCTATCTTTTCGGAACCATGCTTGCTCGTCTGCTATATCTTCTTTTGTCTGCGATCTTAGTCTCTCCATCAGTATCATCATCAGCACCTTGCCTAGATGACTTGTTAGGGCAATCGTTCTATAGTTCTTGCACTCCAATGTACTTCCTTTCATATATATTGTCGCTAACACAGATCTTGTCCATTCCTTAGGTGCCTTGTCTTCTTTCCATGCTATATTACATAGTTGGTGTATTTCCTGAATCATGCTTTCTCCACCCTATTTGATCACCTCTCCCGTGATCTTATCGTTTCCAGGGCTCTTGTTGTTCTTTACTCATTTCACTGCTTTGTCTACTTCCTCCTTTGAAATATTGGTCTCGCTCTTGATGCTTGATGGAGATATCTATTTCAGTTCTCCAATCAGTCTCTCTGAGACACTCAGGTCCAACTGTGCTTTGTATAGATCGGTGCAATATCTTGTCCATCACTGCACAATCTTCTCTCTGTGCATGAGGACTTCATTGTTCTCATTTTTGATCGCCATCTGCTTCAGTTGCCATTTCCTATTAATAGTCCTAACTGTTTTATACACCTCCCTGGTCTTACATTCACCATAATACCTCTCTACATCTTCACATTGCTCCTTTAACCATTTCTCCTCATCCTTTCTGGCTGCTCTCCTTACCTCATTGCATTTCACCCTATATTTCATTGCATTTCACCCTATATTGCTGTTCCGCCATCTCAGAAACATCTCTTCTGATCTCCAGTGCTCTCTTCTCTTGAAACAACTTCAGTGTCTCCTGGGTAATCCCTTTCTTATTGATCTTCTCTTCTTCTGGAACAGTCTGCACAATTGCCTCTTCTATCGCAGTGACTATCCCCGCGACTCTCTGATCTAGGTCTTTCTCTGTGGTGATATTCTTAATCTTCTCTTCGAGCACTGCTCTGTATGCATTCCCTGTTTCTTCCTCACTTAGCCTCACCACGTCTCTTCTTTTCTTAAACTGTGTCTTAGGCTTTCTTTTGAGTTTTATCTTGATATTTGCAATCACTAGACTGTGGTCTGAGGCTACATCCACTCCTTGGGATGTTCGGTACTGCTGTACTGATGTTACCCACCTTCTTCGTATCAAAATCATATCTGTCATGTTCTTGAACTTCTCGTCATTCGATCGCCATGTCCACTTCCTACAGTCCTTTTCTTGGAGTCTCGCATTGCAGATCACCATTTTGTGCTCTGTAGCAAGCTTTAGTAGTTTCTCACCTTGTTTGTTTCTTTCTCCATATCCAAACCTTCCCATGACTCTCTCCCAACCTTCTCATTCTAATCTCCTCCGAAGATAAACACATCTTTCTTTGAGAACAAGAGGTCCTGTGGCACCTTATAGACTAACAGATATTTTGGAGCATAAGCTTTCGTGGGCAAAGACCCACTTCATCAGATGCATGTGGTTTCAGAGGGGTATTTAAAGAGTGGGGTCCCAGTAAAAGGGACGGCCAGAGCTGACAAGGTCTATTCATCAATGGGCCATTTCCACCTGGCTGAATAGACCTTGTCAGCTCTGGCCCTCCCTTTTACTGGGACCCCACTCTTTAAATACCCCTCTGAAACCACCCCCCAACTCATGCATCTGATGAAGTGGTACTTTGCCCACGAAAGTGTACGCTCCAAAATATCTGTTAGTCTATAAGGCGCCACAGGACTTGTTGCTGTTCTCAAAGCTACAGACTAATACAGCTACCTCTCTGATATATCTTTCTTCGGTATCTCTTCCACCGTCTTTGTCAAGTCGTTATAGACTAGCCCAGTCTCTTCCTCCGTACTGTCCGACGTGGGTGCATACACCTGAATGACTGAGATGTTGAACAGTTTTGTTTTGAATCTCACTACCATCATTTCTTGCACTCACCGGTTTGTATCCTAATAATGCTCTTCTAGCTGTTTTGCTAAGAAGGAATCTGACTTCTGTTTCATGCTTTGTTTCGTTTCCTGACCAAATAACTTTGCAAGTGCACATCTCCCAATGCCATCCAACGTATCTCTGCCAGTCCAAGTATATTGCATTGGTATCTCTCCATCTCCTTTTGAAGCAGCTCTAATTTTCCAGTTGCCCACAGTAGTTAGACATTCCGTGTTCCAATTGGTCGCATATGTGTCAGTTGTAATTTTCTTTCAGTAGCCAACTTATTGACCCAACCCTGATCGCTTCATTGGTGTTGGGGACCTTGTTTATCTGGGCGATGTCATTTAGTCGTACTGGCATCAGATTTCATTTGTATTGTTGTTTCACGGTCAGCGTGTCGATGCTCATCTGACCAACCCTCCTCCTTCATCCAGGCTTGGGACTGGCATGGAGCTTGTAGAGGCTTCGTGGCAGAGTTAAATTATTCTGGAATGGCTTATTTTGAAATAAGGCTGCTGTGTAGACGTACCCTTACTCTAACGAAGAGCTCCTTATCAAAAGAAAAAGGGAAACACTATTTTTCTTTTCCCAAGAGACCACACTGAAGCTACTCCAGGCATCTTAAAAAAATTACCAAATTTTTACTGCAGAAATATGTATTACAGCATCTAAAACTATTGTTGCCTCACAAAAACACAAGATTGTCCTGTTTGCTTACCTAGTGGAGGGACACGAGCACAAGGACTAGCAGTAGGGCAAGTTGCAGTACTTGCTCTCAAGGGGATGCAGAGACTTCCTGTCCATACACTCCTAGGAAAACAAATTGTCTCAAAAGGGTGTGGAGAGGAAATGGGATCCTGCTATGGAGTGGCCTCTGGAAGTGGGCAAGTGTTCAAGGGTGGTGTATACTGAGCAGAGCTGTGTAAAATATACTGTGTTTTCAAGAGTTCTGCACTAGAACTAAAGCATAATCCCTGCCAAAGCTCTCTGGCTATGGTTACACGACTGCAATCTGTCAACAGACGTCACTGTCGTAAGAAATTTCCAACTGTCGACAGAGTGTGGCCACATGCAAAAGCCAATTGGAAGAGAGCCCTGCTCTATCGATAGAGCAACTGGACTGCCCAGCCACGCTCTCAACAAAATAGGCACCCTGTGTGTCGAGAGAAGGACCCCCAGAGCATCCGCACACTTCTTTGGTCAACAGAACCTGTCGACAAAAGGTGCTCTTCCTCATCTGAGAGAGGCTGTTGGCAGAAGTGCTGACTATGCATTTTGTGTGTGGACATTTCATCAGTTTTCTCAGCAAAACTTGCCAGTGTAGCCTTAGCCTGCCTGAGCCAGAGCAGTTAGACACCGCCTTGCATGCAGGCCAAATTATAATTTACATAATTTATCTAGAGCCACGGTGTCCAATATGCTTTCTATTTGCCACATGTGGCAAACTGGACACTGCAGTGTGGCAAAGCAGCTCATCAGAGCCGCGCACGCAGAGCGCCCTCTACCTGCTCTGCGCATGCGCCCCACCATTTGATGGGACAAGTGCATGGTGGCAGCGGTGGAGGCAGTTCCTGCAGCGCAAACCCAGGTGCAGTGCCAGCTCCAGCTGTGGGGCAGCTCACAGGCCAGCAGTTCCAGTCACTAGAGCCTCTGGCAGTGGTGAAGCAGCTCACATGCTGGCAGGGGAGGCCCTCTGGTGGTGGGGGGAACAGCTTGCATGGTGCCGGGGCCTCTGGCTGCAGGGCAGCTCACGTGGCAGGGGGGCCTCCAGAGACAGTGGCAGCAGGGCATCTTGTGTGGCATGGGAGCCTCTGGTGGCAGGGGGCAGCTTCTGCGGCAGGGGGGCATTTGCTGGCAGGGCAAGCTCACGCAGTGCGGGGGGGAAGGAACACCGGCGGTGGGGTCTCTGGTGAATCACTGGCAGTTTGCAGGGGGTGGGTGCCTGACTCTGGGCAGGTGCAGCACCTGGCAGGCGGGCGGGCGGGCTGTTGGGAGGGGGCTGAGGTGATCTTTAAATTTCTTTTGGACACCACTGATCTAAAGGCTTTCTTCAAAAGTGGAATGATAGTCCATTAACAAAATTTTAAAAGGGGAGTTAAGATCTAGGGCTGTGTTACAGTGCCTCAGCGGGTCACATCTGAGAATACAAGATTCTGGACAAACTGCTGAGAAATAGGGCAGACTCACCCCAAACTAGTTTTTCTGTCATAAGACATACCGTGCCAGTAACAAAAGCAAGTGTTTATCTAACCACAGTGATTAAAAATAAGCAAAATAAATAGATTCTGTCTGCGTAGTCTGTCTAAACCTTATTTCACCACTCACACATTACACTTTATGTTAAGTGGTCACTGAAAACCAGTTTAATCAAAGGGTTCATCTGATCTCAAGAGATCAGCCATAAAACCAGGTCAGTATGTAGCTCTGATCTTATCCAGCGATCGCCCTTCTGACAGTCCTTTAAATGAAATCTGACGGTTTATTTCTCTGAGTGGCTATCTCCTGAAAGAAGTTCTTGCAGAAGAGATCTGAAAAAAAACAAAAACAAAAACAAAAAAACCTTTCAAAAGATTGCATCCACACACACAAAATCAGATTGAAAGACTGATCCGCTCTTTTGATAGAGCAGGGGTTGTGTGGACGCACTCTTTGTAAAAAATGGGCCACGGATTGAAAAATCTGGTGCCATGAGAAAAGAGATTTCCCAACAAAACTGGCACTCTTTTGAAAGAGGGGTCCCTGAAGTGTCTGCGTGTTTTGTTTTGTTTCGTTTTGTTTCGTTTCGTTTGAATGAATCTTTCAAAAGAAGGTGCTCCTCCTGATCTGGGAGTGGAAGAGGGCTTCCAGATGAAGAAGCTGTGTTCTTTCAAATTTCATCTGGAAAGCACATTTTGTTTGTAGATGCTCCACATGTTCTTTCGAAAAAGGGCCTGATTTTCTGAAAGAACTTGATAGCATAGGCACAACCAGTATGTCTGCATAACAGCCTTATTTCAAAATAAGCTGTTCCAGAAGAACTATTCCAAAATAGCTTATTTAGAAATAACACAGCTACACACAAAATGCATTTCTGAATAACACTTAGCTATTTTGAAATACAACATCTGCATGCACAGAGCCTATTTCAGAATAGAGCTATTGAATGCACTATGGCTTGTTTCGAAATAGACTATTCCCTGTCTTAGCACCTATTTCAAAATAGGCACTATTCCCTGTAGAATGTGGTTTTCCTATTTTGAAATAAGCCAACAGCTATTTCAAAATTATTTCAAAATATCAGTTGCATTGTGTAGATGCTAGTATAGTTATTTCGTAATAACTTTGCTGTGTAAACCTATCCTAAGAGGAAAGAAAAAGTGTTAAAATGGTTAAGATCATATACCAGTCATTGTAGAATCCTCACATCAAGTTTGTAGCAGCAATGGAATAAACTGCTGTCTTGCAAAGTCTCTGGTAAATTGGAAAATATTGGAAAGACTGGTCCATAGTTCAGATAGTTCCTTTTAGTTGTAAGTCCAAAGAAGCAGAACAGGAAGGAGGCAAAATGCTGCTATTCAGGAGTCTTTTATACCTTTTTCCACGCATGTGGAAACACTCTTCTCTTTCAAACAATGCTTACAGTCTCAGTTTATGGAAGATTTCTGGTGCAAGGTGAAGTCCAGGATCACATAAGCACATCCGATATCCTCATATAGCGTGTTGATTCATAAGGACTGTCATAGGCTATATCCATGTTTTAGGTTTTGTTTGTTTGTTTTGTTAAGGCTAGGCTTGACAAAAGCCTGACTGGGATGTTTTAGTTGGGGTTGATCCTACCTTGAGGTGGGGGT
The DNA here is from genome assembly GCF_033958435.1 of Carettochelys insculpta. Lineage (NCBI taxonomy): Eukaryota > Metazoa > Chordata > Testudines > Carettochelyidae > Carettochelys > Carettochelys insculpta. The sequence goes on along the minus strand of NC_134137.1, from coordinate 302,075,362 downwards.
TGGACTAGAGAATCTCCCAAGGTCTCTTCCAAACCTAATCTTCTGTGATTCTAATGTGTCCATAGGAAGACTTACAGGGTGGGATAATTTTTTTTAAAGGGCCCTAGAAGAAAACTTAAGTGTCTTAATGTGCCATGAACATTTTCCTTCCAGATCATCTCTAGTTTTCTGGCTTCATAGAAGATTTTATCTGGTGGGTTTTACCTCAGGAACAAACACATTTGAGATACAAATCTTTAGCCAATATTTATAACTTCAGATACGACAATGATACGTGGATTTAAACAGGATAATCTTGTTTAGTAAATCATAACTCTTCTATTAACACCTTATATATTATACTTTGGACAAGACTTATTGCAATTGTCTAATAGTTGCAATATCAATGATACATGTGGTTATATTTCAGTCATGCATCATCAGAGGGTAAAAGTAGGCTGGGGAAAAATGTGTTTTTTTCATATAAATTACTTGCAAAATGTGCCTTTCCCCATAGTCTGGAGGTACCATTGTGGAACCAGGAGGCTAGTCCCAGGAAAAGAAGAAATAGCTTAGTAAAAGAAACTGCCTGCTCTTGCAGAAACATATGTCTGATAGCCCTGACAAAATGGATCCATGTGAGTTTGTCTGTTTTGCCACTGTACTATTCACAGGCTTCACATACTGCAGAACTAATGGGAATGACATTTAAAAACTACTGCTCTTGTGGATTAGCTCTCTTAACCACATTCGCGAGCATAGAAGCTGCCTATTCCTTCTCCCAGTTGCAGTATATTTCCCTACACATCCTCCCACAAATGGCAGATAGGTAGTGGTCTAAGTAGATGTACCACCCTTCATAGAAGATTCTAGGGTGGCAGGGACTGTTGTCCAGACTGAGAGGCTTGTGTATCACTTGGCACTTATTTTCTATCTAATACCAAAAGTTGTCATATGTGAGTCCAATACATTATTGTCCCTTCACATTATATTGATTGTAGCTTATGGTGATACAGCATCCAGTGTTTTGTGGGCCTGGCTAGTGGATTCAACAGGAGGTGTAACTATGCAGTGATTACTGAGTGACCATGATTTTTGCAAGTTCTTTTTCACCCATGTGTGGGTTCTAGTGACAAACAGTGATTTCTAATTTCCTGGGGCCAACATGGCTGTAACAAAACTGTGTATCGCTAAAGAGATAATTATTATAATTATTTCATAGTTTGGCTGCACTGTACTAAAATGCTAACTCTACGTGGGGTGCGTCTACAGTAGGAACTAACTTTAAAGTTAACTTTGAAGTTAGACACTACATCAAAGTAGCCAGCAGAGAGTCTACACATTTTCTCTTCTTTCGAAGTTAAGTTTGAAGTAGGGAGCCCAACTCTGAAGTCCTTACTCCATTCCCAGGAATGGAGTAGTGCCCTACTTCAAAGTTAAACTTCGAAGTAGGGTGTGTGTAGATGCTCAACTTTGAAGTTGCGTGCTTCGAAGTTGTACTTCTAAGTAAGCAACTTCAAAGTTATTTTTGTAGTGTAGACACAGCCAAGGTGTACTGTTATGAGTAGTCCCATTGATTTGAATGGATTTAAAGCCACTGCTGAAAATAATGTGACTACTTAAGGTAATAAAAACTATCCTGACAATAGGGGTTTGCAAGATGAAGCCATTTGTCTGTATTAGTTCTGTAACACGGGGATATGTGCCAGACTGATGAATTTTCAAAATTTACTAGAAGTTTTGAAGAGTACCTTTTCACTCAGTACAATTTTGTGACGTTAGGAGAGTAAATAAAGTCTCAACACAGGTCACATTATTATTGGCATGGTCCATATTTGAATGAATATACTTTACTGATTGTATGTAACAGATGTTCTGCAAAAGAACAAGAGCCTTGACACTCTTAATCCAGGTAAATATAAATTTTGACTTTGCTTGTTATTATCTAACTTTTGAAAGCTTGTAAGCATAAGTAAAGGAAATGAAAAGGATGCAGAAGGCATACTTTATTTTAAGATTTTCAATAAATTTGTGTAAGCTAAATAAAAGAGATGTGAAGTAGCATGAGGGGAACAAAAAAGTCTCCAGTACTAAGAGGCACTTAGATCAGGGATTGGCAACCAAAATAGCAAGCAGAGCCATTTTTTTCAATTCTGTAAAAAAAATTCAATAATTAAAAAGCCGTAGTTACATGTGACTACGAGACGACCCTTAATAAATAACAAACCATACTTTTGTAACCCCTATTTTAAGAACAGTACACACACAATGATTTGTAATGTGATACAAGTTTACTGCAGGACGTTCACAAACTTTTTTACATATTCTATTTCCTCACACTTTACCTGGTTGTTTGTACCACTGTCTTCCTGACTTTCACTCCTGAACCTTTTGTCTCTTTGAAGGGCACTAAGGGGAGTTATCATACATTTTGTGATCACATATTGTTTGCTGTTTATATATGAGTTGTTCATTTTTGGGCTTTTAAGCATTCACTGTTTATTGAAAATAATTATGAGGGGTTTTTTTGTTTGTTTTCAAACTTTGCAATTATAGCGTCGAGGGCCACAAAGAAGCCCTTAAAGAGCCATGGATTGCAGACCACTGAATACAGTGCAAACACGTAGGTCACATATACAGAAGTGGCTTTTGCCCAGCAAAACCAGGCATTTGCCAGAAAAAAATGCAGAGCATCTGCACAGCAAGTGTACTTTGTTAACAGTTTGTTGACAAAACCTGGCATATCTGCAGGCAGTGCTGTACTGCTTCCCATTCAGGTATGATGCCTCTCTTGACCGTGTTCTGTTGACAAAACAGCTGTGTACATGCTTGGGGGCTCTTTTATTGACAGACAGGTCTTCCAGTTCACTGTGCAGCCCTGTTTGCAGAGCTTCTGGTCAGCTGTTCTGTCGAGAAAGGGCAGGGCAATCTGGCTGCTCTTTGTCGACAGAATGTAGTGCTCATTCGATCTACTTTTATGGGTAGATGCACTCTGTCAACAGAAATTTTGCTGGGAAATCTCTTTCGACAGTGACTTCTGTCTACAGAGGCTTTTCTTGTCTAGACATGACCATAATGGCTACTTCTTATTACATCTTTTGAAATATAGAAGGATTAAGCACTGCTGTAGAAGAAATATATGATAAGAGCCTTGTATTTTGTTTGTCTGCCTTCTAAATGCTGCAAATATCTGCTTCCATTTTCAAAAATATCCCATGATGACTGTCTTAAAACAACCATCAGTGAGACCATGGCAACACACGAAAACTATTCCAAGCAGAAGATCAAAGAGCCTGATTTTCTTTCCAGACCTTCTCTAAATATTGCTGCACAGGGTGTGTTTGTAATATTTCATGGAATTTGTGAGAAACCTTGCATGACTGTAAAGGAAATACAGATATTTTAATCAAAATATATTTGAAATGTCTTGAAACTATCTCCCACATAAAGTGACTGGTTTAAAATCAAGGTTTTATTTATTTATTTATTGTTCCCTGTGAACAAACAGAACAAAAATGATTTTCAAATCTTTGATTTAATCTGTATTTGTAAATCCTTCTGTCGGGTATGGAAGGAAATATGTCTGGTAAAAGCCAGTATTTCCACAATAAGTGATGACTCATATGGTGCCTAGGTTGAATATTGGAAATGATGAAGATGTGAACACTTAAAATCATGGGGGAAGTGTCTGTTTTCATATAAAACTTTTTCAATAAAAAAATACATGTAGCTTGAGATTTTTAAGATGAACATACTACAGACTCAAAAGCCTGTTTGAACTTTCAAGTATGTAGCTGTTGTTAGGGAGACTGACAATTTAAGTGGTTCCTCTCTTCTCTGCAGAGCCTTAGAACTACGATTTGGCCTGTTGCCAAATGCTATGAAAGTTGGGGAGAATTAAGTCTAGTTGTTTGTTTTTCAAGGTCCAGCATGTGCCAGGCATCACATATGCACAAACAGGCGGGTTGTCCCAAAGATCTTTCAGACTCAGAATGAAATAAGTTACTTTCTGATTAAATGAGAAGCTGATTCTTTGTTTCACTTCAAATTGTGAGGAAGCACCATTACATGGTTTATCAAACAATTGCACTTTACTGTTGTGTAGCTTTTTGAAATAATTGGTTTTATATTTCTTGTAATTATTCAGGGAGCTCATTTTCCTAGCCTCGGGAAAAACTTGTATCCGAAGAAGTAGTTTGCGTAACAACATCTGGCACACAGTTTTGAATTTGTATCTTCTGATTGCATGGACTATACAGTTTTAAAAGCACGGTATTAAGCTGCTTTTAGTTTAGGGCAACAGCCCACAAAGTGCTGGTATCCTTGTATAATATGCAATATCTAGGATTTTAGAGCTACATAAAATAAATACATAAAATAAATACTTATCTGCTTCTTGGTGTGGATCCATGCTTGACTATATTTGATGAAAAGGGTGGAACAACGTATATGCACTGTTTCTGTTGTTACAGTATATTATCAGCCATAGCTGGTGTAAATCATTGTTGCACCATTGGCATAAATCTTAGACTTGGAACTCTCTCTTACTCCAAACTGTTGAGCTTTAAATATTCACGATACATCTGCTACACTAATTTTGTTTAAACTTGGTCTGTCTGTCGATCTCACTAATACAGTAAACCCTCAAAATGTTCAATTTCAAGTTACGCGAGTGAAGTGCAACTCAAAATCCTGCTCCCCGTGGCCCTGGCTCAATGCACCCCCAGCCTGCACAGACACAGTTCAAGCCCCTCCCCAGCCCCGCTCATCACCTGCACATGGCTTCAGCTCACTCCCTGCATCCAGCTTTGGCTCTGGTTCACCACCGCCCACATGCGGCTCCAGTTCAACACCCCGCCCCAGCCGCAGTTCAAACTCCTGCGGCCTGGCTCACCACCAGCGCACAGCTCCAGCTCACCCCCTCCCGCCTTGCGCAGCTCCAACTCAACCCCCCTCCCTGGTTCATCTCCTCACCCATGAGGCTCCAGGTCAACTCTCCTGGCCCCAGGTTAACCCGCCCTCGCCCCCGGCCCAGCTCACCACCTGAGCACAGCTCCAGCACACCCCCTGCCCCGGTTCATATACACCGCCCCCCCATGCGTGGCTTCAACTCAACTCCATTCCCTAGCCCCCCTGCAGCCCTAACCCACCCCAGGCTTAACGCCCCTGTCCCACTCCCATGGCCCCAACCCACCGCCAGGCTTAACCCTCCTCAACTGGCCCCCCCAACCCCATGACTTACCTTTCAAAAGGAGCTCCAGATGCTCCTGCTGCTTTCCCGGGTGCAGAATGTGCCTTCCGCCAGGGAAAAAAGCCACCCCACAACACACAGCAGGCAGGGCTGCCCGGTTACCTGGAAATATTGTCAGGGATCTTTTGACAGAAGGTCCCTCAGAGCATCCACACAGTTTTTTTGTCAACAGAATCCATCAACAAAGGCCGTCTTCCTCATCTGGGAGAGACGGAAGGCTGTCAGGGGAAATGCCAAATTTTGTCAACAGACTATCGACAAAGCACATTTTGTGTGTGGACATGTGGCAAGTTTTGTTTGCAAAACTCTGGTTGTGTCGAAAAAGCTTGCTAGTGTAGACTTAACCAAAGAAAATAGGAGACCTATGTGACTCATTACCAAAGAAAACTACTGAAGGACCAAAAAGGTTACAGAGTTGGAAGTATACAGAAATGAAAATGGCTCCCTGCCTATCATATCCCATTGTTCTGTCAGAATCACCCAAGAACATTATCTGCACATAACATTTTTCTTCTATTAAGCACATCCGTCAGACATTCAGTTTTCCCTCTGCTTGAAGGGACTTCAAAAGAATTCTTTAACAATCCATTCTCTGGATTGAAACAGATATTGCAAGAGTCATAAATGTTTAATGTGAGAATGCTGACCGAAAATTAATTAAAAAATAAAAATGATTAAACATTAAAAGCCAGAATAGTCTGAGGAGATATTACCAACTGAAGAAGAATATAGATAGATTTATATTTATATAAATATTAAAATAATAGCTGGGTTTTAAGGTCAGTTGTTATTAAATATATAATATAGAGGAGGGGAAGGTTACCAAGACTGGCTTTATTTTATGATTAAGGTCATTTTTCTATCTAGAGAGTAATATTTACATAACGTTGCTCAGGCAAACTGTCACTGTATATTTTTATCAAACTAAGTGTTTGTAAATCCTCCCTGGACCTCCCTAATAAATAGAATATGTGCACTCTGATGGCCATTGGGTTGTCAGAAGCACAGGGTATATGATTTTTAATCTTGTGTCTATTTTCCGAGCAGTAGTAAAGAATTACATTAAGCTCTGTAGAAATCTTAAATGTTATAAAATTGATTATAGTACATCAACACTAGCCTGTTTAAAAAAAAAGCACCACCTTTGTTGAACATGTACATTTATTTTGGAAATAAGAAAAAATGTTTAATTAAGTTATCTTCCCGTTTTTAAAAACAGGTTTTACTTGTCTGAACATGAAACTCCAACTCAATTTTTTTCTCCGTTATTTTACATTATTATCTCTAACCAACCAAACATTGTGTCATGTTTGGCCAGGGAAAAACAAACAAAACATTTAACATTGGTACTAACACCAAATTTCTCCTGTTTGTTCCTGGAGATCTAGTTTACCATGACAGAGATGGAAAATTTCCCAACCAATAACAGAAAAGTGGATGAGAAACTGGAGATCTATACATCTAATATTATTTATCAGGAAAAAGTGTTTTTAATAGATATGTTCATTCATGACACCAAACACTACTTGTGTTGTACTTTTCCCCTACCTTTCATAAGTTCGTTTATTTCAGCATCTGTTTTTCAGGCAAGAGCCATACATGCTTTCCCAGCCAGTTATGAGTGCTACCAGAAACATTACCAGTATGCCCCACTCCCCTCCTCAAAAAGCAATTGGCTTCTTCAGTAGGGCTGTGTCTACACGGGCACAAATTTCGAAATAGCCATATTTTGAAGATTACTAATGAGGCACTGAATTGAATATTCAGCGCCTCATAAGCATTAGGACGCTTCTGGCTGCAGCGCTTCGAAAGCGTGCAGCTCGGCGTGGCTACACGGGGGTCCTTTTCAAAGGTGTGGGGTCCTTTTGAAAAGGGCCCCCATGTAGCCGCGCTGAGCCGCGCGCTTTCGAAGTGCTGCAGCTGGAAGCATCCTAATGCTCATGAGGCGCTGAATTGAATATTCAGCGCATGATTAGTAGTCTTTGAAATGGCCATTAGCATGGCTATTTTGAAGATTTGTGCCTGTGTAGGCACAGCCTAGGAGTTCTGTCATAATAAAAAACAGGATCTGTCCTAATATACAGGATTCACTTCTTCTGACATTCAAATTCATCTGTCTCTGGTTTGGAAGCATACTCTGGTTAATGGTAACACTGCGGCCCTACATAATGGTTTAGAAAACAAGGGAAGAGTAATCCTGTATCGAGCTGAAAGTGCACAGCTTTACAGACTAGACATATGGCTTGTTACAGAATTTTAATTACAAACCAGATAATGTGACAGTGCTCCTTTGTTAAAATTGAAGAGAAATAGTTGAGTTAAATGGTACACTGCCTATTGGATCACTTTATATTCAAATGATTCATCCTAAATGTTTTCTTCAAATCATAGTATTCCAGATTTAGAAAAGATATTATAATTAAATGTTTTACATGTTATATTTTAATCAATAGTAGATGATTAGAAAAAATTATTGTTATAATCAAGCTAATCTACAGCTGAAATATAAAACTGTTACGTAGACATAGTGACTTGATAAATATCAACAAATAGCTTAGCTTTGAAAAATGGGGAGTTATGAGATTTTGGTTCTAATCTTCTCTCTGCCACAGGCTGTGTGTGTGACGTTATGCAAGTTACGTTTCTCCATGCACAGCATGCTGTTCTGTAAGATCTAACTCATTAACATATGTAAATATTTTGGGAAGAAAATCACTAAAAACAAACATTTTTTAAAAAAGATTACTACATTGTAAGGAGGCCATATAAAATATTGTTTAGTGTACTCCAACTTTTATAAACTTTATGACCGTTTCTATTTTTGTATTTTTTATTTCCCATTTGTTTTGCCATTAAGGGGCATTCTCTGTCCATTCTTTATAAGAATGGGTATTTGGTACCATATATAGTTGGTGTCCAGCTTTCTCTGTCTTTTCTTTTTAAGTAGGGAAAAATCATTATAATTGTCTCTTTTGAAAGAGAGTGAATTGTTTGACACTGACAATTCTCTCTTTAAAGCTTTTTAAATATGAGGAAGTGGGCTTTTGCCAACAAAATCTCATGCCCTAATAGGTATGTTAGTCTCTAAGGTACCACAGGACTGCCTGTTATTTGTGTACAGGTTTAAACTCTGAAATCTGGAATTTTCTCACCTGTCACATTCCACAGATGTTGCTGGACCAGATAGCACTGGTGGCTGGGAGTGGGATGGCAGCTAGTCAGGTAGCTGGAGTTGGGCAGGGCAGCTGGGCTGGTGACAAGGGTAGCCTGCAGCAGCTAAGTAGCAGCATCCCAGTAGCAGCAGCAGAGGAGCCTTGCCCAGGGAGCAGTGGTCGGGGTCAGGGAGCTCATAGTTGGGGAGGCTGTGTGCAAAGCCATGGCCCGGGGAAACCATGTCTGGGGCCGGGCAGGAAGCTGTGGTTCCAGGAAGCTGGGGCTGGGGACCAGGTGCCTGGATGTTGGGAGCCAACAGCCAGGAAGCCATGGCTGGGGCTGGGAACCAGGAGCTGGTGGCTTGGGAGCTGGTAGCAGCCAGGAAGGCACAGGTGGCAGCTGGGAGAAGAGCCCAGGATCGGGAGCTGGAAGTCGGCAGGGGAGCATTGACCTCCCCTGCTCAGGTAAAAGCCCTGGTCTGGGACCACTCAGGTTCCAGGATGCTGAATCAAGGAGATTTAGCCTATTACTGTCTGATCCGTAATTTAAGACATCAGAGTATAATGCTGTCTTTACTTTTGAATGTGTTTGCATTCAATACAAGGCTTTTTTAATGCTCAGTGTATGAGTTTAGGTGTTTCCAGATAATGTTAAGAAATTTTACTGTTGTTAGAGTTATAACCATGCACACCAGGATTAGGAAGTGTTGGTGTTAGGTAGAATGTGAATAGCATAGTTTTCTAAGATTAGATCATAGTTATAAAATAAATGTTTTTAAATAATTTTAGCAAAATTTCTCACCTTATTAATCTCTCAATACAGATATATAATTGTCTTTTTTCTGGTAACACTTTCCATATCTATTCATTGGATGATAACTTTGATATAGGTGGTGGAGCTTTGTGACTTTGTCGTCACCCACAGCTATTTCAGGTTTGAGGACAATTTATACCTTCAAGCCAGTGGCACGGCTATGGACATCCTTATGGCCCCACAGTATGCCAACATTTTTGTGGCTAACCTGGAACAACACTTCCTCAGCTCCTGTACCATAGCGCCACTCCTCTACTCGCACTACATTGATGACATCTTCATCATCTGGACCCATGGGAAGGAGGCTTTTGAAGAGTTCCACCGTGATTTCAACAGTTTCCACCCCACCATCAACTTCAGCCTGGACCAGTCCACACAAGAGATCCACTTCCTGGACACTACTGTGCAAATAAGTAATGGTCACATAAATATCATACTGAAAACCCACAGACCACTATGCTTATCTACACACCTCCAGCTTCCATTCAGGGCATACGACACGATCCACTGTTTATAGCCAGGCACTAAGGTACAACTGTATTTGCTCTGATCCATCAGACAGAGACAAACATCTACAAGACCTTTACCAAGCTTTCCTGAAACTACAATACCCACCTAAGGAAGTGAAGAAACAGATTGACAGAGCCAGATGTGTATCCAGAAGCCGCCTGCTACAAGACAGGCCCAACAAGGAAAACAAGAGAACACCTCTGGCCATCACATACAGCCCCCAGCTAAAGCCTCTCCAGCATATCATCAGTGATATACAGCCCATCCTGGACAACAATCCTTCACTCTCACAGACCTTGGGAGGCAGACCTGTCCTCGCCTAAAGACAACCTGCCAACCTTAAACAAATTCTCACCAGCAACTATAGACCACACCACAGTAACTCTAGACCTGGAACCAATCCCTACAACAAACCTTGCTGCTAACTCTGCTCACATATCTACACCAGCGATATCATCACAGAACCTACCATCAACCATATCAGGGGCTCTTTTACCTGCACATCTACTAATATAAATACATGCCATCAGCCGCGTCTACACGTGCCGGCTACTTCGAAGTAGCCGTGCCAAGTTCGAAATAGTGCCCGCCACATCTACACGGGGCGAGCGCTATTTCGAAGTTGACATTGACGTAAGGTGGCGAGACGTCGAAGTTGCTATCCCCATCAGGGGATAGGAATAGCGCCCTACTTCGACGTTGAACGTCGAAGTAGGGCACGTGTAGCCGATCCGTGTCCCACAACATCGAAAGAGCGGGGTCTGCCATGGCGGCCATCAGCTGAGGGGTTGAGAGACGCTCTCTCCAGCCCCTGAGCTCTATGGTTGCCGTGTGCAGCGGCCCATAAAAGCTCCCTGCCCCCTGCCTTCCTGTGCAGGAAGCTGAGAGCGCGTGCAGGCAGCAGCATTGCCATGCGGCTAGACTGCACGCCTCCCTGCAGCCCCAAGACACCCCCCGCTGCAATGGCCGCCCGCCAGCCCCCCAAGCACCCCCAGGGCACCTCCCCCAAGGGGAGCCAGGACTCCCAGACAGACAGCCAGTCTGGGAAGAGGCAACGGGGCCCCTCCTGGACGGAGGCCGAGATCCGGGACCTGCTGGGGCTCTGGAGCGAGGAGGAGGTGCTCCAGGTAATGGGGACCAAGAGGCGGAACGCGGATGCATTCGCTCGGCTGGCCAAGGGCCTGGCCGCCCGGGGTCACCCTGCCCGCACTCCTGACCACGTCAGGAGTAAGGTTAAGGAGCTGCGGCAGGGTTACGCCCAGGCCTGGGATGCGGCCAGCCAATCTGGGGCCACCCCTGCCACTTGCCCCTTTTACAGGGAGCTCAGGTCCATCCTGGGCCCCCGGTACAACTCCTCCCCGCCGGCCACTCTTGACACATTGGCCGACGAGCCCCAGCAGGCCCCGGAGGCGGAGTCCTCCCCGGAGGCAAGCCCCGCACTCCAGGGGCCCCCCCAGGAGCCCATCCCTGGGATGCTGGAGGAGGAGGGGGAATCCTCCTCCAGCAATGGGGGACTAAACATAATCCTGCCATCCTGGAGCTCCAGCAGGGCATCCACCCAGAGGGTATCCCCCGACTGTGGGAGCGGACCGTCAGGTATGAACCCCCCCGGTGCACACCCCCGGGGTTGAGGGGCGGGGACAAGAGACATGACCAGGGCCCTCCACATGCCCAGATGACCATGGCCCCAAGGACAGCAGTGGCATGTCCCTCAGAAGAGTGAATCAGCCCCTGCCCCCCCAGCAGGACAGTGCCATGCCCCATCCCTGGGGATGGGGGGAGCGGAACCTAGGGTCCCCCGCGGGGGGAAGGGGGTGGGACACCCATCAGCAGCAGCAGCATCTCCCGGGGATGGGGATGGGGAACCAGCAGCAGAGGGGTGGGGGGGACAAGGGCCACGGCTCAGGGGCCACACTAACGGCTGTCTCCATTCTTCTTCCTCCCCCCCCACCGTGTTCCGCAGCTGCATCATCGGAGGGCCCAGAGAGCACCGGTGAGGTGTCAGTGGTCCCAGAGAGCCCACCAGGGCCATCGCTGCAGGCCAGCCCCTTGGCGGAGCACCAAGCAGCCCCAGGGCGGGGCTGACGGTGGAGCCACCACCATTTGAGGAAGGTGACGGACCCCCAGCTGCTCGTGACCCTCCGGCATCAGCTGGAGGTGTCGGAGCGGCACCTGCGGGTGGACAAGCAGTGGCTGGAATTGCAAGAGCCGGCGCTGGCCTGGCGCCAGGAGGCATGGGGGGCCTTTATGCGAACTTTCGAGGGCATAGCAGACTTCCTGGTCCCGCATGCCACGCCGCCCGCTGCTCTGCCCGCCCTGCTCGCCCTGCCCGCCGCTCCACCCGCTGCTCAACCCACTGCTCCGACCGCCATCCGCCACCCCGGGGCCTTCCGCCGAGGGGGACCTGGGGCCTGCTGACACCCGCTGGCCATACCTGCTGGTTCGCCCGGCCCCCAGCCAGCCTCGGCCAGGGCTGAGGCCGAGGCGAGGGTCGCGCCCGCCCACCCCGGGCGCCGGACAGTAGAGGGGTGTGGGGCCCAGGATGTGGCCCACCCCTCCCCCTTTGTACGTATCCCCCATCATATATTTGTTGTATATAGTTTGTGTTAGACCCCTGTTCTTCTATGGCACCTTCCCCCCATGTAAATAGTTCCCCGCTTTTATATATATATATATATATATATATATATATATATATAGTTAGTATTAATATAAGAGAATTCACTGCTTTTTTTTGGTTTCAAAAACAACAGCTCCATTTTTATTCGCAAGAAAAGGTGGGGGTGCTCTTGGGTGCTCTGTGGTGTGGGCGTAGGGGCAGAGAATGTTGTGGAGGATGGGGGGGGTGCAGTCGGGGGCCTGCCAGCGTTCACCCCACAGCCTGGTCGAAATGGGCCCACAGGGCCTCCCGGACCTGGATCCCCTCAGGGTTCACCTGGCGACTGGGGGCAGCGGGTGGCTGCATGTCAGCCCTGCCATCCTCCACAGCCCAGCCCTGAAAGAATGCCTCCCCCTTGCTCTCCACCAGGTTGTGGAGTGTGCTGCACGTGCCCACAATCTGGGGGATGTTGGTGGGGCCTGCATCAAGGCGGGTGAGGAAACACCTCCAGTGCCCTTTGAGGCGGCCAAAAGTGCGCTTAACCACCTGACGCGCATGGTTCAGGCGCGTGTTGAAGCGCTCCTGGCTGGCTGACAGATGGCCCGTGTAAGGGTGCATGAGCCAGGGCCGGAGGGGGTATACCGTGTCTACGACGACGCAGAGGGGCATGGTGGTGTCCCCCACAGGGATCTCCCACTGGGGGATGTAGGTCCCTGCCTCCAGCCGGCAGCACAGGCCCGAATTTCTGAATACCCGGGCATCATGGGTGCTGCCAGGCCAGCCAACATAAATGTCCAGGAAGCGGCCCTGGCTGTCCACCAAGGCCTGGAGGACCACAGAATGGTAGCCCTTCCTGTTGAGGAAGCGTCCTTCGCTGTGCTCCAGAGCACGGATGGGGATATAGGTCCCATCCAGAGCCCCGAAGCAATTTGGGAAGCCCAGGCTGGCAAACCCCGCGATGGCAGCATCCGGGTCCCCAAGCCGCACGAGCCTGTGGAGGAGCAGGGCATTGATGGCGCAGACGACCTGCAGGGGAAGGACATGAGAGAGCACCAGTGAGGGGTGTGCAGGGTGTGTCTGGCCCTCCCCCCCCGGCTCCCTCCCCCCCGGGTTCCCTCCACCCCCAGGGCTCCCTCCCCACCAGGGCTCTCCCCTTCCCCATGGGTCCTCTTACCTCCATGAGGACAGCCCCGACGGTGGCCTTGCCCACACCAAACTGCTGCCCCACGGATCGGTAGCTGTCTGGAGTGGCCAGCTTCCAGACAGCAATGCTGACCTGTTTCTCGATGCTGAGGGCATACCGCATGAAGGTGTCCTGGTGCTTCAGTGCAGGGGTGAGCCACTGGCAGAGCTCCAGGAATGTCTGTCGGCTCATGCGGAAATTCTGGAGCCAGCGGTCATTGTCCCACTCGCTGAGCACCAGTCGCTCCCACCAGTCCGTGCTCGTGGGGTAGCTCCACGGCCGGCGGCGTGTTCAGCGGGGTTGCGGGGGAGCGGAGGACAGCAGGGTCTGGGGCTGCTTCCTCCTCCCCTAAGGGCAGCTCCTCCTCTGTGAATAAAAGGTGGTCAGCTGCCTCTTGCATAGCATTGAGCAGGGCAAGCACTGCTCCTGCAGGGGCGGGTGTGTGGACCTCTGGCTGCTGCTGCTGCTGCTGCTGCTGCTGCTGCTGCTGCTGCTGGGGGTCCATACTGCTTCAACGAGGTGTGCGTGCCTGTGGCTCTGCAGACCGCATGCTGTGTAGGCTCAGTGTGTCTGGGAGGGGCCCTTTAAGGGAGCAGCTAGCTGTTGCCCTGGAAGTGCTAGTCCACCCTGTGACCCTGTCTGCAGCTGTTCCTGGCACCCCTATTTTGATGTGTGCTGCTTTGGCGTGTAGACGGTCCCCTGCCGCGCCTACTTCGATGTGGTGCTGCCCAACGTTGACGTTGAACGTCGATGGCACCAGCCCTGGAGGACGTGTAGACACTATTCATCGAAATAGCTTATTTCGATGTCGCTACATCGAAATAAGCTATTTCGATGTAGCATACACGTGTAGACATAGCTATCATGTGCCAGCAATGCCCCATTGCAATTTACAGTCTTTATGTAAAAGAATAAATGGACATAAATCAGATATCAGGAACGGTAACATACAAAAAGCTGTAAGAGAACGCTTCAGTCTCCCTGGACGCTCAGTAACAGATTTAAAAGTAGCAGTCCTACAACAAAATAATTTCAAGAATAAAATGCAAAGAGAAATTTTAGAGCTGCAAGTCATTTGCAAATTTGACACCATCAACCAAGGACTGAACAGAGACTGGGAGTGGCTGGCCAATTACAAAAGCAGTTTCTCCGCTCTTAATATTCACACCTACACATTAGCAACTGACAATGGGCCTAACCTCCCACCCTGCCACTGAACTGACTTGATTTCTCCTCTCTTCATGTTCACAACTCCACATTAACTGCTGAGAATGGATCACATCCACCCTGACTGAACAGACCTTGTCAGCTCCGGCCCTCCCCTTTACTGATCCCCCCCTCTTTAAATCCTCTACCCCAACCCCACATATATCTGAGGAAGCTGGTCTTTGCCAACGAAAGCTTGTGTTCCAAAATATCTGTTAATCTTTAAGGTGCCACATGACTTCTTGTTAACTTTGGTATATTACACTGCTTGGTTTGGAGATTAGAGCAATGAGTGAGAGTTATCCCAGTTTCCTTATGGACCCGGGGAACTAGAAGACACTGTGTAGTAGGATCAGCCATTTCTATAGTATTGCATAAGCAAGACACAAATTAAATTTCTTCTCCAATAATAGTAGTTGATAAATACAGACTTAAGAATGCTTGCATTGCTAGCTACTGAGACACTGGGATGGGAGTTGGAACAACAGGTTTCTATTCCCCTGTCTGTCATTGATCTCTGTATGACTCCAGGTAAGTCACTTTATCTTTCATTGACTTTGTTTACCCTTCCACCTTCCCCTCCCATGCCCCCGTCTTGTCTATTTGCATTCTAAACTCCTGAGTTAGGCACAATATTTCACAATGGCTACGTCTGCACTAACCAAAAACTTCGAAACGGCCATGCAAATAGCCATTTCGAAGTTTACTAATGAAGCGCTGAAATACATATTCAGCGCTTCATTAGCATGCGGGCGGCCGCGGCACTTCAAAATTGACACGGCTCGCCGCCACGCAGCTCGTCCAGATGGGGCTCCTTTTCAAAAGGACCCCGCCTACTTCGAAATCCCCTTATTCCTATGAGCAGATAGGAATAAGGGGACTTTGAGGTATCTAGGGTCCTTTCGAACAGGAGCCCCATCTGGATGAGCCGCGTGGCTGTGATCTGCATCAATTTCAAAGTGATTTGCTCACCTTGATCATTTTTTTCTGATTTGTCCTCCTTGATTACTGTTTTTGGTTCTCTGTGCCTTAAATATTGAGTCTGTTCTGGTCTGGCTATGGTCTGAAGAAGTGGGTCTGTTCCACGAAAAGCCCACCCAATAAATTATTTTGTTAGTCTTTAAAGTGCTACTTGACTGCTTTTTAGTTTTTATTTGTGGTCTGTAGACCCTACTGTAACATATACGGTAGGGTCTCGTAGGTTCGCAAACTCGAGTATATGCGAGCGGCCACGAGCAGCTGCTTGCCCAGGGCTCCGGGGCATGGAGGTCTGGTGGCTGCCGCTGCCCCAGGGAAGGAGCACCGGCAGCCGGGCTCCAGGCAGGAGCAGCTGCCATACAGTACAGTCTTCACAAAATTCAGCATTTGCGAGGGTTCTCAACACAGAACCCTCATGAATGTTGAGACCCTACTGTATGTAGTAAAAGCTGATTGTGTGTGATCACAGCTTTCATTAAAGTGTAAAGCTTAATACTTTCATCAAGTGTTTCTCTCTCTCTCTCTTTATGTCTAAAAATGCAGGTTTAGGGGCAAAATACCAGTTTGTATATGGAAAATATTTAAATCGGAATTATTAAAAAGGATCTAAGTATAAAGAACAAGTAAAGAGAAAAAACAAAGAGAAGGGAAGCAAAATAATACTATGCACAGTGGTCATGTGACTGAGACTGCTGTTATTACTAATGGGTATTTTAATCATGTGTGTCTAGGAGTGCTGATCATATTTCTTCAAAGAAAGCAAAGCTCAGGTTACAAAATCGGAACCAATCTCAAGACTCCTTAGATCACACAGTTTGTTACATGATAGTAATGAAATTGGTTGTTTGCTGTACGTTTATGTTGTTTTTCTAACTATAAATATTTAAAATAGGAAATCAGGGAATAGAGTTGTTTATTTTTACCCCATCTGTTCTGTCTAGTTTTATCCTAACCACTAATATGTCATGAACCCACCCAAGCTTGAAAATGATTTTTATAGTGGTTACCTCCCAGGTATAAGTCTTTGTAATTAAACCGCTGATGAGCAGATCTTGGTGCCAGCTACGTGGATTCAGCTGTGTACAAGCATTAGGTGCTATATCAGGTTACTTTTTACTAAGTGACTTTGGCCAAAATCCCAAAGCCATCTCTGCCAATAAGTACGTGATTAACACGGAGCTTTTTCGACGTGCTTGGCAGTCCTAGTACAGTTACCTCACGTTGACAGCTGTATTTGATCTTCAGTCAGTTGTGTGCTTTCTGCAGGCTTTCAACCAGTTTTACTTTTGCCTTAGAGTATTTTGTAGCTACCCAGAAGTGGTTAGAATAGAGCCTTAAATGTTCTTGCTGCAGCTACTTTTTTTCTTTTATTTGCACCTCATTATTTTTATGGCCAAAGAAAGGGATTGTAAATGTTCATATGCATTGGATTTGTGTAGTACAAAAATGGAGCTGAAGTGTAAACAAAATTAATGCATACCTGAACTCAAGGTTCTGTACATTTTGATCATGGAGGAAATGAAAACATCCATTTGAAAGATATCTCCCTGCCACTCCTCGCAGTTAAAGATAATATGGTAAGAATAGTAGAGAGCGCTGTCTTGCAAGATCACTGTGACTTTGTCAGTCTTCACTGACTTTTGACAAAAAACAAAAACAGTGCCTACTTATCTTTGTGTCAGACTTTTTTCTAAAAGAATATCCAGGCCAAGGTATATAGTTTGGTCAACAAGTCCAACAGCAATTTTCTTTGTCAGTGTCTGCTGCACTTTTTTATTATTAATAATATTTATTTATATAGTAGCATAGGTCCACATGTTGATTTTGCTCAGAATTTTATACCTTAACTTATTTGTTATTTCACTATGATGTTTTAGTTTTATAAATAAGGCCGGGTTTAGACAGACACTGTACGGCCACATCTGCATAACAGCTCTGTTCCGAAAAGACGACTTTCGATAATAAATGTTGAAAGATGGCCTTTCAAAAGAGTGTCCACAGAGGCAAATGAGGAGCAAAGGTCTGACCTACCCTTTTGAATGACCCCACTGCACTTTTGAAAGAGTGCATCCACACATCCCAGGGTGCCCTTTTGAAAGTACAGGGGCAGGAAAGGGTACTAGCAGGGTGGCATGGCAGACGAGCCCTTCTGGGGCTGCCACCTGCCACCCCTTTAAGGGGTTCCCTCCTCCTTACCTCCCAAGCCTTGGTCTGTACACCGAAGGCCAGCTACCTGTGCCCAGGCATGCAGACCAACAGACAGCAGAGGAGTCACCCCGAGCCCCCATGGACT
The DNA here is from genome assembly GCF_033958435.1 of Carettochelys insculpta. Classification (NCBI taxonomy): domain Eukaryota; kingdom Metazoa; phylum Chordata; order Testudines; family Carettochelyidae; genus Carettochelys; species Carettochelys insculpta. The sequence goes on along the minus strand of NC_134137.1, from coordinate 302,057,397 downwards.
CCGAGCAGCTCCCCACCACCCAAATCAAGGCCGTGGTCGGTGCACTGGCCGCAGTCCTGGCCACCGTACACCAGTGGCTCCAGATTGCCACCCTGGTAGCCACTGGCCTGGAGGTTGTCCTCAGGGCACAACCCCCCACCCAGTCCCTGGGTCATCTGCCAGTTGTGAGGCTTCTGCACAAGCAGCAACTGGTAGGACCGGGTGGATCTGGAGGACTGGGTCGATGACCAGTGGCTATGGAACTTCAGGATAACCAAGGGGACATTCCTGGAGCTGTGCCACTGGCTTGCCCCAGCCCTCCAGCACTGCAACACCTGCGTGAGGCTGGCACTCCCACTCTAGAAAAGGTTGGCAATTGCCCTCTGGAAACTGGCCACCCCGGACAGTCACCAGTACATTAACCACCAGAATCCAGTTTGGGTGATATTTCAGTTTTTATTTTTGGTGGCAATCTTGGTAAGAAAACCAAGTGTAAAGTGTTAGTGTCATTTTAAAAACTATTAAAATGCTTTCAGGCGATGCAGTCTCTGGGTTTGGTAATCTTATAGTTATGTCAGTACTAAAATTAGAATGAGTTTTCATTCTTGTCAAGTTATACTCATGCTGCAACACTTCAAGGGACTGATATTTCACAACACTTCAGTTACAAATTGCCTCAGCCAAGGTAAAGGTTAAAAATGATATAAATGGCAGTTGTTTTCCTTTGGAGAGTATAATTTCTGAAACAAAATGCAGTCCTGAGTAAGGCTGGCAGTTTGGTTTGTATATTAAAAGGTTATTTCTGCCTTCTGTTTGCTACATACTGTATACAAACTGATGGACTCAGTCACTTGAAAATATATCACAGTTCACGTCCATCCATTTTTTAGCTATATATGCATTGGAATAGCTTGATGTATTAAAAATAGGTCGAGAAGTGAAAGGCCATCAACCATTTGAAGGAAATAAGTATAGTCTGTATTTATAGTACTTTGCTGAGTGTAATAATGGATTTGTGTTGATCATCTGTCATAGACCTGAAGAAAAAGAATAGTATTCCAAATCAGAATTTATAAATCATCTGCAAGTTATTGAAAACAACAAAACAAGTAATCCAATTTGTACTCTTTAAAATAAGCCATTGGTGATTTGAATAGTCATTGTCTTGCCATCCAATATGAATTGTGTTTGCTATTGTGAGTAACAGTGTTAAATAAGTTAGAATGTGTTCGTAAGAAAAGTTTTGTAAAAAAAAAAATTGCATTAGGGACTATTTGCTTTGTAATAAACCTTTCTGCTTCAGAAGTTGCAAAGGGAAACTTGTTTCTGTGCATAACACTTGAGAATCATTGTGAACTAAAAAGAAAGAAAAACCTTTTAATAAATGCGAATGAGTCTTCAAAAACACTGGGAAAAAGTAAATAAGTACACTATGGAACTTTCTGGGCTAAAAGAGTTAACCTACTGGGCTTGATCTCTCACTGCTTTGCATGTTTTTGGAGTCATTTATGGATGTGCAGAGTTAATTTAAAATGTTACCAAACTAGAAGGGTTGTATTTTACACTCACTTGGTGCAGGTATGAAAATCTACACGAGTACATTGTAGAGCACAGAAGCATTAGGCCACTGGTTTCCTTTACTCTGAGCCAAATAATACTTTGGAGTAACAAATACAAGAAGAGGCTACTCAGGACTGCAGCCCTTAGGGTTTATCAGTACTGTTAAACTGGTGCCCCTGTGCTGGATGGCAGCTTAGGGTGAGGGATGAATTTTTTAGAGGTGTGATTTTATAATCTTCAGCAACATAGAGTAGAGTAGAGAGTAGGCATCCTTCAGTCTGCAAAGACTATGGATCGCGCCCTTTATAGTTTCAATTGAGGACTTCATTTACAGCGTCTACTGTGACTATGAAGACCCACACGAGAGTGACAGTCCTTGCTGCATCTCTTGCAGATGTGGTGGGTGTCTGGCAATTCCTTAGTGTGCTTTCTGTGTGCTCGCTTCTCCTCTGCTAGCTGTCTGATCCTCATCTCGCCCTTCTGAAGGCCCTTGTGTAACCCCTGCCTCCATCTGCTGCGGTCGTCTGCTAGTTCTTCCCAGTTGTCCAGCTCGATGTCTACCTCTCTGAGATCTCTCTTGCAGACATCTCTGTAGCGCAACTGGGGGCGTCCAGGAGGTCTTTTGCCAGAGGCTAGCTCACCATACAGGATGTCTTTTGGAATCCTTCCATCATTCATCCTGTGGACGTGGCCAAGCCAGCAGAGCCGACGCTGCCTGAGGCGGGTGTGCATGGTTGGGATTCCAGCTTGCTCGAGGACGGCAGTGTTGGTCACTCTGTCCTTCCATGATATTCCAAGGATGCGCCTGAGGCAGCGCAAGTGGAAGACGTTCAGCCTCTTTTCCTGGCAGGCATACAGGGTCCAAGTCTTGCTGCCATAAAGGAGGGTGCTGAGGATGCAGGCTCTGTAGACTTGCATTTTGGTGTGAGTGTACAGCTTGTTGTTATTCCACACTCTCTTGCTGAGTCTGGACAGAGTTGTGGCCACTTTTCCGATCCTCGTATTTAGCTCAGTGTCCAATGACAGGGTGTCAGTGATGGTAGACCCGAGGTAAATGAACTCGTGGATGACCTCTAACGTATAGTTGTCAGTGCTGATTGATGGGGATTCAGCAACATCCTGACCGAGTACATTTGTCTTCTTTAGGCTGATGGTAAGCCCAAAGTCCTTACACGCTTTGGAGAACTGATCCAGCAGTTTTTGAAGCTGGTCTTCTGTGTGAGACACTACAGCAGCATCGTCTGCGAACAGCATGTCTCTGATGAGGACTTCCCGCACCTTAGACTTAGCTTTCAGCCTTGCAAGGTTAAACAGTTTCCCATCAGATCTTGTGTGCAGCAAGATGCCCTCTGTTGAAGATCCAAAGGCATGCTTCAGGAGGAGTACGAAGAAGATCCCGAACAATGTCAGAGCAAGCACGCATCCTTGTTTGATGCCGCTCCTGATTCTGAAAGCATCCGATAATGCTCCGTCATATTGGATGGTTCCTCTCATGTCTTCGTGGAATGACTGGATCATCTTGGAGGACAGCCTATCTTGTGGAGCAGTTTGAACAGACCATCCCTTCTGACCAAGTCAAAGGCCTTGGTCAGATCAATGAAGGCTATGTAGAGTAGTTTCCTCTGCTCCCTGCACTTCTCCTGCAGCTGCCTTAGAGAGAAGACCATGTCAACGGTAGACCTCTCTGCGCGGAATCCGCACTGTGATTCGGGGTACACCCTCTCAGCAATCTTCTGGAGTCTGCCAAGGATGACGCGAGCGAACAGTTTACCAGTGACGCTTAGGAGGGAGATTCCCCAGTAGTTGTTGCAGTCGCTTCTGTCTCCTTTGTTCTTATACAAGGCTACGATGTTAGCGTCGCACAGATCCTGTGGAACCTCACCCTCTCTCCAGCACAGGCACAGTAGCTCATGTAGGGGTTCCAGGAGAGTGTCTGTGGCACACTTGATCACCTCTGGTGGTATACCATCCTAGCCAGGGGCCTTTCCTGCTGCAATGCTGTCAATGGCTCTCTTCAGTTCATCCACAGTCGGTTCCTGATCCAGTTCATCCATTATTGGTAGGAGCTCGACGGCACCAAGGGCTGCGTCAACCACATCGTTCTCGCGTGAGTACAGCTCGGAGTAGTGCTCAACCCAGCGCTCCATCTGTTTGGCTTTGTCAGCGATGACTTCACCAGATTTGGATTTCAGAGGTGCCATCTTTTTCTGGGTGGGTCCTAATGCCTTCTTCATACCCTCGTACATTCCTCTGAGATTACCAAAGTCAGCACAGGTCTGGTTGCTGCTGCATAGCTGGAGCCAGTGGTTGTTGGCACAGCGCCTGGCTGTCTGCTGTACTGTTCTTCTGGCCTCTCTAAGTGCTTGCTGGGTACTCTGGCTCGGTGAGCGTTTGTACTCCAGGAGTGCAGTGTTCTTCTTTTCAATGACTGGAATCATCTCATCGGAGTTAGCTTCGAACCAGTGGTTCATGTTTCTAGCTCTTCTTCCAAACACCGACAAGGCCGTGTTGTAAACTGTATCCCTCAGATGTTGCCATTTGGATGTTACATCAGTGCCCCCAGGGCCGCTACGCAGATTTTCCTGGAGGGTCTCTCTGAACTTTTCAGCTTTCTCTGAGTTTGCCGTCTTTCTGGTGTCAATGTGGGGCCTTCCAGCAGGTTTAGAGCGGTACAGTTTCTTGGGTCTCAGCTTGAGCTTGGAGCAAACTAGCGAGTGATCTGTATCACAGTCAGCACTATGATAGTTGCATGTCAGAAGGACGTTTTTGAGGTTATTACACGTAGTGATGACCACGTCTAGTTAATGCCAGTGCTTCGAGTGTGGGTGTCTCCACGACACTCTGTGCTGTGGCTTCGTTTGGAAGAATGTGTTTGTGATGCACAGATTGTGGTACGTGCACAGTTCAAGGAGACGCTGTCCATTGTCATTCATTTTTCCCCACACCGAAGTGTCCTAAGCAGGAAGGCCATGAGGCCCAATCAGCTCCAACTCTTGCATTGAAGTCACCCAAGATGTACAGTTGTTCACGAGCAGGTATTTGCACTACAGCAGCACTAAGCACGTCATAGAACTTGTCTTTTACTTCTGGTGTGACTTACAGGGTTGGAGCATAAGTGCTGATCAGATGGACGGGACTGGCGCAAGTTTGAAGTGTGATCCGAAGAAGTCTTTCTGATCTGCCCATGACTAATTCCACCATTTGTAAAAGGGTGTTTCTGACAGCAAAGCCAACACCATGATCTCTGGGTTCTTCTTGGGCTTTACCCTGCCAGAAAAAGGTGTAGTCCTTTTCCTTTAGACATCCCGAATCTGCGAGTCGCATCTCTTGCAGTGCAGCGATATCAACTTGGAGCCTCTTCAGTTCCTCGTTGATGACAGCGGTCTTTCAGGTGTCACTGATGGCCTGAAGATCTTCAGTCAAGCCGGTCAGCATGGTCCGCACATTCCAGCAAGCAAGCTTAAATTGTTGATGTTTCTCATTTCTTGTTGATTTTCTTATTGGTTTGCATGGTTCTCAAATTTCAGTCACTTGTCGGGTTCAGGAACCTTAAGCCTCACACACCCAGCGAGGCAGGTGAACTGTGGCGGGACAGTACCCTATTGGCTGGGGGCTGCCCAGCTTGAGGCGGGCGGTGACTGTCCAGTGAGATGCGAGGATTTCTCCCACCATCGAAGGCAACCCCTGGTGCTCATTCTCTACGCCAGTCGAGCAAGAGCTTATAACCGGTATCTGTTGCCTCCCGTGTTGATGCAACGCTGTTCAGCGATGCCAGAGTACCTCTCCGGGTGCGAGCCTGGGCACTTATTATGGAGACTCTGGGCTTCCCAGACACCAGTGTCCCCCTCTCGGCTTTACTGATATAGTCCAAAGGAGAGGATAACCTCCACGTCTGGTACCAGCTCAGCTGCAGGAGTTGCCGGGACAGTGCCAGAAGTTGACACCGAACCGCCTTCGGACTCCACTCCAGATTTTCTGTCAGGGTTTACTCCCTTAGCCTTGCTCCTTCCCAGGATAACCCACAAGGCAGTGGGGTGTGGAGAATGTGGTTAAGGATCCCACTACTTCATACCTCCCTGTATTTTTAAAATAAGTTGTAAAGCAGAGGTGGGGAATCTATGGCCCAGATCAGGCCCACGAGGACCAGGGCTTCTCACCCCTTCCTTCAGGGGCACAAGCTGGTGCTCGTGCTCCAGCACATTGGGGAGGCACTGTGGCGAGAGCATCAGCCTGCGCTCTCCATGGCAGGGAGGGAGGAGGAGCCCTGAGCCTTGTGGGCCTGATTCAAGCAAGGTAGGGCCCAAACCATCCTGCGGACTCTGGCTGCAGGAGAGTGGAAGTGGTGTCAGCAGGGAGTGCTTCCTTACAGTGTGCAGAACCACTTGCAGATCACGCACCCCTCCACAGCTGCACCTGGTAGGTGCTGCAATCCTCTGCTCAACCCCACATTTCCAGCCCCAGCCTGCCCCTGCACCTTTTTCCAGACACCAGCCCACACACCCTATGCACCTTCCCTGTTACCTAGAGCCTTATCCCCACCATCAGCCCCCTCCTGCACCCTACCTCCTGCTCAGATCCCACATCTTCGCCCTAACCCACTCCCTGACAGCTCCCTCTGGTGCATTGAACCCCTCATTTTTGGCCCTTACCCAGAACCAAGAGCGGCTCCACAAAATCTACTAGACCTAGTCACCCTAGGCTGTGGGATGCAGCTTGAGTGTAGAGCAATAATGTATTTTTTTTCTGGACCCAGAAAGGTAGTTGTGTTTGTCTGTAGCTCTATAAATAACAAGCAGTCCTGTAGCACCTAAGGCTACGTCTACACGTGCCCCAAACTTCGAAATGGCCATGCAAATGGCCATTTCGAAGTTTACTAATGAAGCGCTGAAATGCATACTCAGCGCTTCATTAGCATGCGGGCGGCCGCGGCACTTCGAAATTGACGCGCCTCGCTGCCGCATGTCTCATCCAGACGGGGCTCCTTTTCGAAAGGACCCCGCCTACTTCAAAGTCCCCTTACTCCCATGAGCTCATGGGAATGAGGGGACTTCGAAGTAGGCGGGGTCCTTTCGAAAAGGAGCCCTGTCTGGACGAGATATGCGGCGGCGAGGCGCTTCAATTTCGAAGTGCCGCGGCCGCCCGCATGCTAATGAAGCGCTGAGTATGCATTTCAGCGCTTCATTAGTAAACTTCGAAATGGCCATTTGCGTGGCCATTTCGAAGTTTGGGGCATGTGTAGACGTAGCCTTAGAGACTTAGGCTACGTCTACACTAGCACACTTTGTCAAAGTAGCCTATTTTGACCTAAGAACATCTAAATAGGCTACTTTGACGCATATCTTCTACACATCCTCCAGGGCTGGTGCCATTAACGGTCAACGTCGAAGTAGTGACGGAGAACGTCGAAGGGAGCTGCCCCGGAAGGAAAATGTAGAGCATCCACACACACAAGCGCTCCCCATTGAAATAAGGGGCCAGCAAAGCCCCAAGCCGCTCCCTTGAAGGGCCTCTCCCAGACACACTCGGCCTGTACGGCATGAGATCCACAGAGCCAACAACCGGTTGCAGACCCCGTGCACGCAGCGTGGACCACCAGCTGCAGCAGTAGCAACAGCCAGAAGCCCTGAGCTAACGGCTGCTGCACGTGGTGACCATAGAGCCCCGCAGGGGCTGGACAGAGTGTCTCTCAACCCCTCAGCTGATAGCTGCGATGGAAGACCCCGCTATTTCGACATAGCGGGACACGGATCATCTACACACGCCCTACTTCGATGTTGAACGTCGAAGTAGGGCGCTATTCCCATCTTCGGACAGGAATAGCAATTTCGATGTCGAAATAGCTCACAGCGCGTGTAGATGCGACACGTACTATTTCGACGTTGTGCCTGCTACTTCGAAGTAGCCGGCTAGTGTAGACGCACCCTAACATTTATTTATTAGGTCATGAGCTCTCAGATTTTGGAGTAGACAATTAGAATCCAGGGTTCATGTAGTGGGGGTGGGGGAGAAGGAAGAAGGGAGGGTTAAAAAGGGGGTTACCTGTCACTAATAGGACCAGTAGAAGAAGCAGATTAAGTTAAGTAGGATTGTGCCATTCCTGCAAATATCAAAGGCGGGGAAATTGCCCTGGTAACGCATAAGAAACTTGAGAGCTCTGTTAAGGCCTAATTTAAATGTGTCACATTTGCAAATGAATTCTATTTCAGATGTCTCCCCCTGTAATCTTGTGACAAAGTCCTTTTGAAGAAGAATGGCTACTTTAAATCCTTATTGAATGGCCAGGGAGGTAAAAGCATTCCCCTACGGGTTTATATATATTACAATTCCTCATGTCAAATTCATGTACATGCATCTGTGGACACAGAGGCTGTCCACTTTGCCCAGTGTACATGTCTGTGGGGCATTGCTGGCACATGATGCCATTTTTCACATTAGTGGGCTGTATGGAGGGGAAGGCAGGTTCTCACTAGCTACTGGGTCAATGAGGTCTCCCCCCATGTGTTGCCACCCACTTCAATTTTCTGTGGCCCTTGACCTTTAAAAGGATTCCCACCCCTGTTTTAAACTGAGGTTTTGTATACTAAGTACATTCAGAAACTGACAGAGGTAGGCACTTGCCTGTTCAATTGCTTTATTACCACTTGAATTGCTCTTTTACAGGTTCTGCTGCTAATAGCTCTGGCAGAATTTTTCCACTGTTAACTAGATCCTCTCCAGGGGAAGCAGAGCCACAGCACAGGAATAGGAAGAGGTAGATGAGTAGATGTTAGGATCAATGTTCTTTCTAATTCCTTCAGTGCCTGAGTGGAATAAATTTTGTTTTATGCACCAATGCACTGTGGATGTACAGCACCAATAGAAACATATGCTGCCAGCTGTGGGCATTTTGGAGCACTCTGCTAATCAGCTAGATTATCTTACCTGAATCTTTACCTGGGTCACCTCCCATGCACTCAGCTTATGGCAAACACTGGTTAGAACCCAGTGGTGCCCCAAATCAAGCAGCTGCAAAGTCTGCCTATGGGTATGGATGACTTCTCTCAGGACTTCCCAAACCAAGAAAATCCTTTGCGCTTACATGCACTGCCAAATATTTTTCTATAAGCTGTAAATAGTATATTTAGTGCCACATCCTGGCCATGTAAAATTAATATAAATAAACAACACTATTTTGTATCCACACTTATAAAAATGCTAACAAAGCAAATCAGCATGAGGGACCTGTGTAAGGGAATGGAGAGGTTGACAAGGGTGAATGTGAAGCTCTTCCGCCCCACCCCCCCACTTTACAACATGCTGAAAGAATTAAAATTTATTATGAGGGTGGGGGTAGTTGACAAAAATCCAAAAATATATTTTTTTCTGCATACTTCTTCTTGCTCAGTCAAATCATCAGTGACATATAAATCCAGCATCCAGTTGTATCTTCCCTTTTCCCCGTTGGGAACCGTTAAGCAAAGGAAAAGAGTTCCATCAACTACAAATGACACTGACATAGAATATAAAATGAACATTCCAAATGTAAGTGCTAAGTTAGTTGCAATGGTACAAAATGTAGGCAGAGTAGTTGGAGTTAAAATTTCACTGTAAAACCTTACAGAATAATAGTTGAAAACAGATTGTCAGACTCTAGAAGACCCATAAAAGCAGAAATACAAAAATCAAGATCACGTAACAGTAAACACACAACCTTCTGAGAAAATTAATGGATTATAAAATAATCCAGATGTAGTAACACTAAAGTATGTAACTAGTAGTTGGTTTCCCAAAAGAGATGGAAGGACATAATTCAACATACATTAAAACAATTCTTTCTTATAGAATTCTTAAAGGTAGTTTTTCATCTTGTGTGTGGAAACTGGTTAGCTCATAGAAATAAACAGTATGGAGTTATTCAAATAATTGCTTTAAAAAAGTACTCCACTACCTTTCCAACGTTACCTCTGCTTTGCCTCGATTTAGAAGTAGGATTTGTGCTCTTGATTATGGCTTTGTCTACATGAGAAGCCTCTGTAGACAGAAGATACTGTTGAAAGGGACTTTCCAGCAAAACTTCTGTCACCAGATTGCGTCTACACATAAAAGCAGATCGAAACAGCAATCTGCTCTGTCAACAGAGAGTGGCTAGACAGCCCAGCCCTCTCGTGACAGAATGGCTGACCTGAAGCTCTGCAAACAGGGCTGCCAGGTGAACTGGAAGCCCTGTCTGCCAACAAAAAAAAGCGAGGGGGGCCTAGAGCATCTACACAGCTGTTTTGTCAACAGAATGCTGTTAAGAGAGGCATTATACCTGAATAGGGAGAGGTATAACACTGTTGATGGATGTGCAGGGTTTTGTCAACAAATTCTTTGTGGCTATTCCTTCCATACACATGCGCTAGGGATCTTTTTAAGTTGTTAGCCTACATGTCAGGTTGTATCTGCTTCATTTAACAATGAGCAGGGCTACACTCTCCTTCAGCTCTTACTCAGTATTCTCTCCCATTAGTTAGAATTCCTTTATGTGAAGTTGTAGGGAGAGAAGAGTTCTGCCTGACTGGCATGCTTATAGTGAATGCTAAGATGTTTCGTTAGTTGCTTCATATGTTCTTTCACAATTATATACGCTGCAATGATTTGCTATGTAATCGCTCATAGTGTATCCATAAAACATTCCTAAATGTTTATGGTCAATATTTATTGAATTCCCAATTCAAGATTCTTATAGAGCAGTTTCTGAGATCCAGACTTGTTTTTTTTTCCATAGTGACTAGACATACTGGTTGAAATTATAATTTACCTTGTTGGAAAGGATATGTCATTGCAAAATATTTTAAAAGAAACCCAACAGGACTTTTAAAATAACTGTAAAAACATGACTCTTTCTTCCTACTGTAGTTTTGAGGACAAAAATAAAGCTGATTAGAGATCTGACATGAACAAACAAGTAATTAGACATCCTGTAATGTAGTGCTTACAAATAATGGCAGGTACAGAAAGTGTATTGTGACAAAGTCCTGAGCAGTTCCTCATCGATTCTGTGCTTTGGGGCAGTTAAGGTCATGCCTCAGAGGCTCACTGTGCCCGTTTTTGCTCTGCCTCCAAGGCAGGACACAGCCTACTGAGCTGTACTCCTCATAGGCACAGTCATAAGTGGGGAGTCCCCACATGGACACTGAGTCTCCCCCAGGTCCTTCTGAGCTGTTCTGGGGAGTGTGGGATGGTCTGGGGGAACCCAGTCTCCTCCCACTCAGTCCAGGTTCCAGCCCAGGGACCCTGGGCAGCTGCTGCTGGAGGAGCTGTCTCCCTCAGCCAAAAGGGCAACAGCTTCCTCCCTGCATCACTTCCCCCAGACTCTTTCACCATTACCTTTTTCCTGGAGCTTCAGCAATCCTCCCTCTCATGGTTCTCCTGCGCAGACCTTTCCTCCTTCCTGGTCCACCACCTTTCTTCTCCCCTCCTTCTTACCTGAAGGGAAGCCTTTTCAAGGGCTCCACAGGCCTTGATTGGCTGCAGGTGTTTAATGTGCCCCAGATGTTGGTTCGACCTGGTGCTGAAGGTGCATTCTTGCTGGGCCTTAGTCCCTGGGAAACATAAAAGCACAGACCCAACTGGCCACATGCGTGCCCCCCCCGAGGCTACTATAACCTGCTGTGGGCTATGGTCTGTCACAGTATTCAATTTTTGAAAATATGGCTCATAAACATAAATGTTTTCTTCAGACTTATCTTGCTGCTCAACTGTTATTTTAAACATCCACAATATTGTATGAAACTGTTTTTGTGAATACTTTCTGGGATCCTAAAGACATATTCTCAAACATGACCTTTCATTTTGATAAGGTAAATTCAGCTACTCCTGTAGCCAAGCAAAGGTACTGAACTTCAGAATACTTCCCAATCTTACCCATGTGCACAGCATGCAAAACCATTCTGTTCTGGAGCTCAAATTTAATACCTAGCGAGCTGTCACACCTCTAAATGTGTTCATAGATTTTGATGTTATGTTAGTAATTCTGCATATTTTTATGACAATCTATCAGGCAGTTTCAAAGTACAACATGTACACTAAAAAATTAAGTCTCAGAGCACTTTTGTGTGATAGGTTAATAATATATCTGTATTATATCAGAAAGGACTATAATGATAATGTAATCTGACCTCCTGAATTTACTCAGAATAAATCTTAGCACAGATCATTTAGAGAAATATCCAACCTTGATTTAAAATGGTCAGTGATGGAGAATTCACAACTTTTAGTAAATTATCCTGATGATTAATTACTCTCACTGTTAAAAATTATGCCTTATTTCTAGTCCGAATTTCAATTTTCAGATATTGGATCATGATCTATCATTCTCTGCTAGACTGTAGAGCCCATTATCAAATATTTGTTCCCCATGCAGGTACTTACAGACTAGTCTGTCGCCCCATAACCTTCTCTCTTTATTTATGCTAAATAGGTTGAGCTCATTGAATCTACAGTATGATAGGTTTTCTAATCCTTTAACCATTCTCATGACTCTTCTCCGAACCATTTCCAATTTATCCATATGCTTTTTGAATTGTGGACACCAGACCTGGCCACTGTTTCAGCAATGATTGTACATGCCAAATATAGACATAAAATAACCTCTTTGTTCCTACATGAAATACACTTCTGTTGTGCAGCAGAAGATTTCAATAGCCCTTACAGCTACAACATCACACTGGAAGCAAGTGTCATGAAACCTTTTTAAGTTTCAATGGTTAAGTAGTTTAAGCCAAGCTATTCAGTTTTGTGACACCACCGTTAGGTACTTTATCACTAACCCATGCTTCTGTAAAGCCAATTAAGATATTGGGTATAGTATCTATTATTAAAGTTAATACATTCATAAAATCACATCCTAATTTTACCTCCAATATAAAAATTGCACATTTTGGCGGCGTCTACACTAGCAAGTTCTTGCAAAAGATATTTTCAAAGTGTTCTTTCAAAAGTAAATTGAAAGAATGTGGTGCTCCTTTCAAAATCGCTCTTCTTTCCCATTTCAGGAAGGCTGCGTCTCCACATGCTGCTGCTTTTAGAAGCGGCATGCTAATGAGCTAACCAGAAGATGCTAATGAGGCACGGATGCAAACTTTCCATGCCTCATTAGCATAGTGGCACATGGTTTGGAGTCTGGAAGAAGCTTTTCTGGATTCCAAAGTACACATGGAAACACGTGGGCTCCTTCTTCCCCAAAATTTTGGAGAAGGGGCTGCCAGAAGGAGGGTTTCCTTCTGGAAGATCCCCACAGGCCGCGCGTCTCCATGTGTGCTTCAGAGTCTGTAAGAGCTTCTTCTGGACTCTGAACCACATGCCGCTATGCTAATGAGACGCAGAAAATTTGCATCTGCACCTCATTAGCATTTTCCAGTTAGCTTATTGGTGTGCCGCTTCCGTCCGCATGTGGAGACGCAGCCGAAGAGAGTCCCTTTTCGAAATCTTCTTTAGAAAGAAAACATGTAGATGTTCTGCAGACCCTTTTTTTTCATAAGAGTAGTCTTCAAGGGGCCTGATTTTTTTCATTCCTGGCCCATTCTTTCTAAGGAGTAGGGGCTGCGTGGACACTCTCTTCCGAAAGAGCAGATCACCCTTTTGGTCTGCTTTTTTTGTGTGTGGATGCACTCTTTTGAAGGAAGCTCTTTCGGAAGAGATCTTCCAGAAGGGCTTCTTTCAGAAGAGCTCTGTAGTGTAGACATAGCCTTAGAGTCCTACAGTTCACTTTTAGTAATTACAAAAAGCAGAACTTGGGTGAGGACAGATTTGATACATTTGGCACTCAATAGTGGGAATGCTACAGGGAAATGCACATCACAACAGATTTCACTTTTGCTGATATTCTGAGATTAGGATCACTGTGAACTGGACAGCAAACAAAGACTATACTAGGATTATCTTAAACATAACCTACTATTCTCTCCCCTTTTATTGTACATAGGACTTCATTATGTGTATCTACACTGCAGTTGCAATATGTGATTCCCATACCAAATAAACAGACTAGTGCTGGCTCTGCTTGAGGTAGCATGCTAAAAATAGCAGTATGAGCATTGTAGTGCCATTTGGGGCTCAGGCTAGCCACCTGAGTCCAAGCTCATTTGACATCCTGAGTCTCAGCTCAGGTGGAGGGGTGGGGGTAGCTACCACCAGTACCACAATGTTTACACTGCTATTTTAGCATGCTAGCTCAAGCAAATCTTGCTGGCACAAGTCTGTCTTCCCATGCTAGGAATCACACTTCACAGGTGCAACAGAGACATACCCTTGTGAACCAAACGCTTCTGTTAGACTTTTCTTTTCCGAAACGTCATCCTAATATTTTAGGCAGCTGTTCTTTTTTCTTCTGCTTGCCCTGCAGTAGCAGTATTCTCGAATTCTTAGAGCATCCATTGTTAGTCTACTGATCTGCGGTCTTTTTATCCTTTACCAGTTTTGGTCTCCTTTTTCTATCTGCTAGGTCTTTAAAAAGAGTCCTGCATGTGCATTTTTATCCCATTCTTTGCATGCAACTCTTTGTACATCTGAAAACTTTTTCATTTCCATTGTGCTCTTTTTAATGCCTTCTGCTTGCCTAATCTTAAAATATTTCAGAGCCATCCTTCTTAATTGAAATGCCAAGATCACATCCAAATAGTTTTCATTTTTAAGTATTAAAATCACATTCATAATGATTTAAACAGTGAGCTGGCATCAAAGTGTTTTTTAAAGAAAACTTAGAATCACTTTTCATCCACACAGGTAATGTTAGCATTCATAATGTTGCTGTTTTAGCTTTCCCAGGCTACGTCTACACGTGCACCCAACTTCGAAATAGCTTATTTCGATGTTGCGACATCGAAATAGGCTATTTCGATGAATAACGTCTACACGTCCTCCAGGGCTGGCAACGTCGATGTTCAACTTCGACGTTGCTCAGTCCAACATCGAAATAGGCACAGCGAGGGAACGTCTACACGCCAAAGTAGCACACATCGAAATAAGGGAGCCAGGCACAGCTGCAGACAGGGTCCCGGGGCGGACTCAACAGCAAGTCGCTCCCTTAAAGGGCCCCTCCCAGACACACTTTCATTAAACAGTGCAAGATACACAGAGCCAACAACTAGTTGCAGACCCTGTATATGCAGCACGGACCCCCAGCTGCAGCAGCAGCAGCCAGAAGCCCTGGGCTAAGGGCTGCTGCCCACGGTGACCACAGAGCCCCGCAAGGGCTGGAGAGAGAGTATCTCTCAACCCCCCAGCTGATGGCCGCCATGGAGGACCCCGCTATTTCGATGTTGCGGGACGCAGATCGTCTACACGTCCCTACTTCGATGTTGAACGTCGAAGTAGGGCGCTATTCCCATCCGCTCATGGGGTTAGCGACTTCGACGTCTCGCCGCCTAACGTCGATTTCAACTTCGAAATAGCGCCCAACACATGTAGACGTGACGGGCGCTATTTCGAAGTTAGTGCCGCTACTTCGAAGTAGCGTGCACGTGTAGACGCAGCCCCAGTATTGCATTAGGCTTATGTATTAATTTAGGAACTTCATTGTCACTTGAAAATTTAAGGAGGCTGAACCAAACTCAGTCAGGGTGCACCTACACTACAGCTCTGTTTCGAAAGAACATCTTTCAAAAGAGAACATTGAAAGATGCTCTTTTGAAATGGAGCATCCACACACGTCAGCAGGGACCAAAGTTCCGATCCGTAGTTTTGAAAAGCCCCACCAGTGCAATTTTGAAAGAGAGTGTCCACACACACCAGGGCGCTCTCAAAAGAGCAGGAGCAGGAAATGCCATGGGCAGGGTCGCATGGCAGACGAGCCCTTCTGGGACTGCCATCCCCTGCCCCCTTAAAAGGCCCCCCCACCCCACAGGCCTGTATCCAGGCAGAGGAGAGAGACTGAAAGAGAGAGAAAGAGAGACACCCCACAAGCAGCACTTGGTGGGACCGGCTGGTGCTGGAGGACTGGGGCAATAACCGGTGGCTACAGAACTTCAGGATGACCAAGGGGACGTTCCTGGAGCTGTGCCACTGGCTCGCCCCAGTCCTCCAGCACCAGGACACCCACATGACACCCACAGGCACTCCCCCTACAGACACCACAACACCTCCAGCACAAGGACACCACCAGTCCTCCAGCACCAGGACACCCACATGACACTCACAGGCACTCCCCCTACAGAAAAGGGTGGCAATCGCCCTATGGAAGCTGGCCACCCCGGACAGTTACCGATCCATTGGCCACCAGTTCGGGGTGGGCAAAGCCACCGTCGGGGCCATCCTCATCGAGGTAAGCTATGGCCGGGTCACACCCACACTGCATGCGGGGAGCCGGGGGTACGGGGCGCCCCAACAAGGGGCCCTATTGGAGTGTGGTGGGGCATCCCCCGCCGGGGACAGGGGAGGGGAGGGGAGGGGTGGGGGTGCAGTATGCAGCCCAGGCTACACTCCTAAGTGCACCCCCTCACCACTCTGCAGGTCGTCCGTGCCATCAACAAGGTGCTCCTGCAGCAGTTGATCCACATCGGGGACCTGGACAAGCCATGCGGGGCTTCCAGGAGCTGGGCTTCCAACTGCTTGGGGGCCCTGGACGGCACCCACATCACCATCAGGGCCCGGAGCACAGTTGCGGGGCCTATGTGAACCGGAAGGGCTACTACTCCGTGGTCCTGCAGGCGCTCGTCGATGCCAACGGCTGGTTCCAGGACATCTGTGTGGGCTGGTCTGGCTGTGCCCATGATGCCAGGGTTTTCAGGAACTCAGGACTTTCCTCCCCTAGTGGGAGCTGCCCGTCGGGGACACGACAATGCCACCATGTATCGTGGTGGATGCAGCCTACCCCCTGCAGCCCTGGCTCATGAGGCCATACACAGGGCACACCCAGCTGAGTCAGGACCATTTTAATGAGCGGCTGAACTGGGCTGGCAATACTGTGGAGCAGGCGTTCGGCTGCCTCAAGGGCCGCTTCAGGTGTCTCCACACAAGGCTGGAGGTGGGCCTGACCAATGTCCTGGCAGTGGTTGGGGCCCACTGCACCCTGCATAACATCGTGGAGGCCAAGAACGAGCCCTACACGGAGGGTTGGGCCGCCCAGCCGGGGCACAGGTATGAGCAGCCCCCTGCCACCCCATGCTGCCTGGCCCAGCAGGATGGGGTGCGGATCCAGGAGGCCCTGTGCCAGGCCTTTGAGCGGGGTACATGGTGAGCCCTCCCCACCCTGCATACATGCACCACCATCCTGCACATGCACACGCACACAGACTACCACATTGCACACTCCCCCCACCACCACACATGCACAGGAGACAGGGTGGAACACAGAAATAAATGTTTTATGTAAATAATGCAAGTCCTTGACAACTGTTTACGGGAGGGCAGAATGGCTGGTGGGGGTAGGGAGTAACTATTTACAGGGGTGGAGAGGCCCCAGGGTGGACAGGCAGGCTACCAGGAGGGGGCCAGTTTAGTCCCCCTGGGGGTTTGACAGGTGTGTTCCCCATCACCCACACTCTGCCCACCCCCCCCCGTGTCCGAGGGCCCTGTTGGGGTTGGGGTTGGGGTTGGGCTGGTGCCAGTGCCACAGGCAGGTAGGGGCGCACCTGGGGTGAGGTCTCTGCAGGCCAGTCTGTGGGCCAGCTGCACGAGGTTGGCTGGGAGCAGGTGGGTCAGGATCAGGGCAGCAAGGTTGGGCATTTGGGGGTGGTTCGCTGCAGGTGGTGGGGACGGAGGGCAGACTGGGGAGTGGCGGGGGGCTTGGAAGGGGGGAGGCAGAGTGGGGGACAGGGGAGGTAGGAGCATGTGTCGGGCCCTGCAGTATCCCTGGCACAGCTCCTTCACCTTAGACCTCACCTGGGTCCAGAGTCCGGGTGGGGTGACCTTGGCCAGTGGGGCCTGTGGTGAGGTGCTGGAATGCCACCACGTTCCTGCGCTGGACCCCCCATCTGGTGCAGGTTGTCTTCATCTGCCCAGAGGACAAAGAGGTCCCGCACCTCGGCATAGGTCCAGGAGGGGGTCCAGCGCTTGGGGATTGGCTCCCCTCCGGGGAGGGCTCCCTGCTTTCTTTGGGGGGTCCCCGGGCAGGGGTCGGGGTGCTGGCCATGGTGCTGAGGGGGGCTCAGGGCTGGCTGGAGCAGTGTGACAGGGAGCAGGCTGTACAGCAGCGTGTGCTCCCTGGTGCCTGCATGCTCTCAGCTTCCTGCCTGAGGGCTTCTGGGAGCCTACATCCTGGAGCGCAGCCAGACACTGGAGCTATAGAGCTCCGCTTGTGCTGGGAGCAGCACCGCCACCTGCCAGCTGATCACAGCCATGGAGGACGCACTCTTTCGAAAGAGTGTGTTGCGGACCATCTACACATGCGCTCTTCCGAAATCGTCTTTCGAAGGAGGGTGCTCTTCCCATCCCGGGAAGGGAGGACCGACTTCAAAAGAATGGGGGAGTTCTTTCAAAGTTAATTTTGAAAGAGCGCCGTGCATGTGTAGACGCTCCGCAGGTTCTTTCGAAAGAACCCACTCTTTCGATCTGGATTTCAAATGTACTTGCTAGTGTAGACGCACCCTCATAGTCTGTGATGTAAATGCTTTACTTTTGGTGTTTTGAGGAAGTAGCAAGAGTCTTTGCAGCTGGTCCTGTCTGGAAAACAAACATTGTGGATAACAATAAAACAAGGCCGTCAGCACTTTAGTAAACAATACACATTCTGTAATGACTTGCCAAAACACTGTTTAAAAATTGTTTGCTGTAAAAGAAAAGCCCAGCAGTGAGTGATACATACGTCCTCTTACATTGACAGGCCTCCCAGCTCAGCCTCTAGGGATGACTGCCAGTGTGTTGGTTGCCAAAATTAAATACAAACTCTTTTGTTGTAAAGAAAGAAAGAAAGAAAGAAAGAAAATATGTTTCAGAGACTTCACTGGTTAGGTAGTGGAGGATTAGTTTTAGAAAATGTGAAGGTTTCAAAAATGGAGCCTAAAGCAAAAACATCTGTTGTTGAGAAAATGCCTTTTTTCATAACACTAATATGCTTTCTGTTACAGTATTGGATAGGAATAACAGTTAAACAGATCTGCTCCTATGCTCCAACTACTGTTTGTCTTTCTCAATAGATGATTTACTTTAAGAGAAGAAGAATTTAATAAAGTAACACACTATTTTTCTCTCATCTGCAGATTACTCTCCGGGATTGTGGGGGTTTCCCATGTGTCAGTATTTAAAGGAAGAGGGCTGGTGCTGTGGTCGTAATGCCAGAATGTCAGCATGCTTAGTATGGTTCTTTTTTCTTTTTCTTCTTTTTTCCCCACTGGAAGCTTTATCCAGATGTTATAGAATTCATTGTTTTTGGCTAGTAATCCTAGAGCTATGACTTAAATCCCAGACTCTACAGAATAACATAATTAATGTTGTATGCATGATAAATTATAGGTAAAAAAATTGCATTAACCTTCCAACTTTGCACATTTTATATTTGCTGAGGGCAGGAAACAATGAGGGAAGATAAAAATTATTTTTAAAATGGCCAGAAAGGCTACAGTTTTGTTGACATGAATTTAAACAAAGCCATCTCTCAGTGCAATAGTTCATGGCAGTGATTTAAAGAGGATAATATTCCTTCCACCATCACTGACTTTGCCCAAAAGGTTTATTATTCATAACACGCAATGCCCTACCAGTACAAGATTGTAACTAAGCCTGTCTAACCCAAACCAGAGTAGGTCTACACACCTATGCAAGCGTTGACACCAGAAAATCTTCTAACCTTGCACCAAGAGACAGAGAGCTCTATACACTCATGTTGCATCAGCACAGGATGATTGATTAGCGCTTAAACTGAGAATGAGGGCATAAAGCTAAATCATCAATTATGATGACATTTGGAAAACTCTCCTTATAATTTCTGATGATTTTTAATCCCTTTTGTCAGCATGTACCACAATAGATGCTGTTAGCCTCAGTTTCAGCTGCTTCGCCCTCCTACAGATCCTTACAAAAAATCGACTCAAGCCCATATGTCAAAGTTAAAGAGATCAGAGCTAACGTTAGAGATCTTAATTGTTCTGACATATTCCAGTCTTATACAGGATGCGTTCACCCCTAAATGTGACATTCTGAATAAACTGCATGAAACTTCTCAGCTGTTGAAGGGTATGGACCAAAATGTAAATTTTAAAACTTTGTATATTACCTTATGGCCTTCAGTGAGCCCACCCAAAATGTTGCTGCCATCTCCTGTTGCCCCTGTCATATATCCTTTATACCTTAGATCAGTTGCCATATTGGACCATTCCTTTCCTTTCAGAATTTTGGTGCTGGTTACAGAATTTTGGTTTTCCACGCTTTCTTAAACTGGAAACACTACAGCTGCACAGCTAGCTACATATGCCTCCCTTTTGGTGTAGTTAATCAACATCTATGAGAGGGAGTAGCTAGGTTGACCTAGCAATGTCTACACAGGACTTTAGACTGACTTAGCTACTCAATGCAGGGGATGTGGATTTTTCACACCCTGCCTGAGGCAGCTAAATTATGTGGATTTGGCCTTATTTAGTGAGAAATGAAGTAAGCTCAGCCTGCCTTTTGACAATGGTAGAATGAAATATTTCAGAGGCAAACAACCATCTGGAGATGCCTTTGGATGCATACAGGACTTTTTGTTTGTTTGTTTGTTTGTTTTATTTTTGCAGGGGTTTGGGGGTTTGCACCCTGTGCACTTATCTTACCAGAAAAAAAAAAAAAGCTCATGTTCCCCTTTCCAAACTCTCTTTTAAATTATTGGAAGGGTGCATACCGAGAAGTTCTCCTTTGCTCGTAGGTACAATAACTGGGCCAATGAGTGTTTCAGGAACATTCATGGTGAGGTCTTGTCATTTCATCCCATAGGCCAAGGGAATAGCCAGGCAGAGCAGTGCAGAGAGAACACTACTCTGGGTAGGAAGATATCCACCATATCTACACCAGCAACATCATTACAGGACCTAACCAGATCAGCCACACCATCATGGGTTCATTCAGCTGCACATCTACCAATATAATTTATGCCATCATGTGCCAGCAATGCCCCTCTGCTATATACATCGGACAAACTGGACAGTCTCTACGTAAAAGAATAAACGCACACAAATCAGATATCAGAAATGGCAATATACAAAAACCCGTAGGAGAGCACTTCAATCTCCCAGGCCACACAGTAGCAGACTTAAAAGTAGCTATCCTACAGCAAAGAAATTTCAGGACCAGACTCCAAAGAGAAATTTCTGAGCTACAATTCATCTGCAGATTCGAGGCCCTCAGCTCAGGCTTAAACAAAGACTGCGAATGGCTGGCTAAATACAGAAGCAGCTTCCCCTCCCTTGGTGTTCACACCTGCAGATCAACTGCTGGTAGTAAGCCTCACACTTGCTGACTGAGCTAACCTTGTTATCCCCACCCTTGCTCTGGTTTATTTATACCTGGCCCTGCAGATTTCCAAGACCAGCATCTGATGAAGTGAGTCTGTGCTCACGAAAGCTCATGCTCAAAACTTTCCTGTTAGTCTATAAGGTGCCACAGGACCCTTCGTTGCTGGGTAGGAAGGACTCTGCTAGTGTTTCCTGGGAGCTTGCAGTGCAATGATAATAATCCCAGTATTGTTACATGCATGGCAGTTCCCATTTTCTGAGACACCACAGGGACCAACTTAGAGCACTGCCTGAGAATGTATTTGCACATCTGTGCTAGCATGATAAACAGCTGGCTTTAACTGAGCTGTGCCTCACCATCACTTGATTTTACTGCATCACATTGCATGAAGAGCAGTCTCTCTCTAGCTGATGCCAGTCATCAGTATTCACCAGCACACTGTCAGTAATAGTGAGTTACAGGAGTAGCTGATGGTATCTGCCCCAATTCCCCTGGTCATTACAAGGGGCATCATGCACAGCAGCGCAAAAATTTCAGCCCAGACAAAAATAACACTATTCTCCTTTCTAGCAGGAGTTCTTATTAATTTCTGAGGGTGACACGGACACTTGTGGGCTTTGGAAGACTGCTGCTTTGCAGCTGGAAGAGCAACATGTAGACTAGGGCAAAGGTCAGCAGTGACCATGGGGCATACCTGAAATAGCCGATTATTTATTGGAAGTAAAGGAGGGGCGTACCTTTTATATGCTATGTAGTGTAAATTGCACCTGCTTCTCTTTAAAAGCATAAGAATGGAAAACTACAGCTATTTGGAGTGTAGCTAAAGGGAAGTCTTGGGTGCAGGTTGACAGCTTAGATGAGCTCCGTGGCAAGGAAGATGAGTGGGTGAGAGAGAAGCAATGCAGGAAGTAGGGATGGTATGAGAAGTATGCTGTGGCGTATTGACTTATCTATTATTTTGTGATAGTGCAACAGAATGTGTTCACTGCACATTCATCGTTGGTTTTACAGAGAATTTTGCTTTTCAGTTGTAATTCCTGTAAGTACAATATCTTTCCAGCTGTAGAAAAATCTTCTACCCACTTTATTTTTTTCTCAATTTTTTGTCATCTTAGATCATAAAAGTCAAATACTCTTACACTGTTAGGATTCATGAGCTGAAAAATCTGTTTCAAAGGATCAGCGTGACAGTTTAAACTGCCGTCTCTCTAAAGTCTGTACTTTGTTTAACTTCAAGAACCTAAATTTTAAAATGAGCATTTGTGTCATAGTTAGACACTTTATAAGGTATTGTAATGTATTGTCCATTAAATTAAAAGATTATTTAAAATATACAGTATAATATTGAAAGTGATCTGTTAATGTTTATATTTTTATAGGAATATAGCTAATAAAATTAAATTTCTTTTTTCCTTAGTGCTCTCAAAACTTGAAGTGGATATGCACTCCCTTATCATTGCATGTCCTATAAATAAATCCTAAATAAAGGAGGGAGTTGATTAACAACCTCTAATGGTTTTAGCACTCTTAAGTGTACAAGCTCATGTTATATCACATAATTAATCTGGTAAAATGTCATTTCCACCAAGCTTTATACAATGTGCTGATAAATGCCTGATAAAGAATAAACATAGCAGTTTAATTTCTTTCCTTTTAAAGGCTTTGGAACGAGTTGTGGTCAGCCAAGTGGTAAGTAGTGTTGTTTATTGTAACTCTTCTAGTGACAAAACTGTTTTTCTGAATACATTTAATACATGACCTTCTCCTGAACTGTGACCCACTGGCTTCTAAAACATTACAATTAACAGAATATAAATCAAAGTCAGATTGATATCAAGTTTCAGCACCACAGAATTTCATTTTTATTACCTTGTCTGCACGTAGTGATAAAATATCTATTTTCTTCAGACAATTGAGAGTCAGCTAACATATTTTGGAGGAAGTACAATTTTAGTATAGTTGAAAATACCTTATTTTAATGGTAAGCTATGTTGTGTGTAACCGTGCTGGTTAATATTCTTCACTACATCCAAAAGTGCTTTTTAAAAAAATTAAAGTGTAAAATTACCCTTCCAAACTTCGGGTGCTTCCTGACATGAACTGATCCAGCAGAGGTTCCTGGCGTAGTGCCACTCATCTTTAATGGATTCACTGATCCCTTTATACTGAGGAACCACAATGTTTTTGGGGTTAGTAACATGGCTCATTAGGAGTCATGAGTTAGTTCAGGCTCTTCATAACTCATTAAATTTTGGTAATTTTTGCAGAGATTTCCAGCAATAATGCCACTTGTGGTGTTTTTTGAAGTAAAACTTGTCCACAAACAAATAATGTGAACTTGCAGAAATATTTTTAATAAAGTATGATGGGAAACTGAAACAATAGTTATTTTTCAAATATTAATTACAATTTGTTTTAATAAAGAAGGAGGTACATCTAAATTTTAAAATAAGTTGGAAGAGTAGGGCACATATCTTTCACTGAAACAAAAATGACAGCATAAGATAGATCTCTTTTAATAATGTTTTACTGTTTATGTAGCAAGTAAATTATAAAGCTTATTATATTTTGTAAAAAGCTTCTAGCACACAATGAAGTTAGCAAGCATGACATGCGTGGTTCTCTGGGATCACATTTCACGGTTAAAATTCAGTATCTAAAGAAATACAGCCATGCTTATTCCGCCTGAAACATAGCTTGATACCTGATTTTCTTCCGGATTTTGGTACAACACTCTGCAGACATAACTCCTAAACCATGTTGGCCAATCCACTTATCCTCTCAGCACTCACTATTGGGTCCACATTTTCTCAGAAAACAAATACAAATACAGTGCTGGAACATGACTTGTGTGGCCCATCCCTGCTAGACTGAGACTTCCAAAAGCCGGAGATCAAATTAAGAAAATATTTTAAGTTAAACTGCATAGTTACAGGGTGTTGGAAAATTGAAATGCAAAGATCAGGATGAGCATGTATATTTAGTAGTGTTTTAAATGAAAAATATTTACTTATAACTGCATTTTCATTTGGCTGTAATTTATGGACAACCTAAAATTAAATTATGGCAACCTAAAACCAGAAGCTATATAATATTTTTTACTGTAGTATAAAATACAAAAGGCGCAAATCCCATATGTCTTCCTAATCTTTCAGGGTAGCGACCAGTAATGTCACTTAGCACTACTGTTATCGGAGATAGGAAAGTATGATGATTGAGAATTTCTGTGTAATTTATTACAGTGGCTTGCTTCTGACGGGAATATCACACTTGTCTCTCTTCTTAAAATCCCTGTCTACATTCCGTTCTCTGAGTACTTTAAATCATTATTGTGTAATTTATCATCTTTTTGCGTGTGCACACTAACTGTACAAGTATTTAATAGCCTAGATTTACAGGCCAATTTATCCCCATTGTAAGCACATTGACTGCAGTGGATTTACACAGGAGATGCATTTGGCAGTACATTTTTAACTGACAAGCACTAACTTTTCTTAAGTAAACACATCTTTCAGAACTAAAGGTATGAAGTTTTAAATGCAGTGCACTGTTATAAGTACAGTGCTTTCTGCATGGATATCAGTGCTTCAGGGAACCAAGATAAAGTAGCTATAAATAAGAGAACATTATGACATAAGTAGTATGTTTTCTTTCTACCTCTTTTTTATTCAGCAGACCAGACTCTGCTCTGAAGTTTGAGGGTGCAGTTTTGGAATAATTCCATTAATTGCAATAGAGTTCTGTGAGTTTATAAATGAAGATCAGAATTTGACCCATTTTCCCTTCTTTTTGTCTAATCCCTATCCCTCTACTCACTTCCTCTATTTATTTTTTCTCAAAAGTATGATTATGTTGTCATCTGACCCATGGTAACTTGCAAACAGAAAAATGAGAAAATTATCCTCACAACCATGTTAACAAGACTCGTTTGAGAGAACATAAACCAGTAGTTAGAAAAGGGAGCCAATGGCTTTCTGTTTATGCTCCTCTTGATTTTGTTTCCAGCTTTACATATCTGCTGTTCTTTGATTTCTTTCTTGCAGCTGCCGACAGAATCATTGTTTTATCGAGCTGTTCTACAGGTTATTATAGAGGAATGTTACGGCGTGACTGAAAGGTATGAGATTCTGAAACTTAGGCCTAATGCTGCCTCCCTTACACCAAAAGTTGTAACTATTTAAATGTGAGTTACAGAATAAGGCCCTATATTTTGTCTGAATATGTTTGTATTATGAATGCAGTCAGTGAATAGTACAGGGCTCTGTCATTTAGTCAGAATTCAAGGGATGTGAACATTACGTAGACGTAGTGTAGTGTAGACATAAGCTAAATAACTCAAATGAGAATCACATGCTACATGTCTGTGAACATTACACATAAATTTAAGACAGAAACCTGCAGAGGATAGCATTTGTACAGAGCTCTTGCCTTCCCACCACTGGAGAGGTATTAACCCAATCCTTGGCACTGGACACGTAGAAAACACTGGCAAATTCACTAAAATGTTGAGAGCCAGAAGCCTAGTGAGGGGTGAGTTTGGTGGCTTCCATGGTGAGCGAGTTCAGAAAGGACAGGTTGGATCAGGTCCTGCAAGACTTCTGGCCCTGAGGGGACTTCCAGGATGGGCTGTAGGTTTTGCTGGTTTTGACCTGAGAGCTGGAGCCATAAAAGTAGCCCTGCAGTCAGGGCCACTTACTGTTTCCCAGTCTGACCTGCAGTTGAGGCACTCTCTCTCCTTTTTATAGGTATGGGTTCAAGGAGGAGTTTTTCCCCATACCACCAGACTGAATGAAGCTGGTTGTGTTTTTCACCTTCCTCACAGTAAAACCTAGAGGATGTTTGTACACCTGGAGAGCTAGGATTATCCCCCACACACAAGGCACAGTTAGGAATTCTGTGACAGTTATTTTAGTTGTCACTACTTTTGGCATCTTACTGGCATCTCCTTATGAGATGGGAGCAATAGTGCAATCTTTATTACTTTCCCCATTGTTTCCCCATATCTATCCCATTGGGGAGAAATACAAACCAGGAGCTAAAATGCTACCCTGGGAGGACTCCCCTGCCAATGTCCTTTACAGTGGTCTTTGCAGCAGAGAGAGAGAGTGTGTGTGTGTGTGTTAAGATCCACTTTTGCCTCAGTCTCCAAAGGTGAAAGGAATGCTAGTGGCAGGGATGAAGGTGCCCACAGAACCTCCTGGAGTGATGATTGGTTCCCCCTGCAGTCAGAGCACACCTAAGAATTAGCAAAGGAACAGTGGGATGCCATTGACTGGACTGGGCACTATCTCAGTGGTAACTTTGGAAAGAATTTGACTAGTAAAGCTGAGGCCTGGTTAAACTCGTGTGATGTGTTCTTGCCTTCTGTGTGGTGAGCAGACCAATATACAGCTTTAAGTTACACAGGCTATTTTTGCAGAACCTGAGAGTTCTATTTCATAGCTCTCAGAGTCAGCTACTGACTTGAAGGCCTGTCAATGTCTGTGAGATTTAGAATGGGAGCATAGCTTTTTCTGTCGATGGGCAACCTCCCAACAGAAGAATTTCTTCCATTGCTCGACATCATGTATAATAAACTATACAGAAGTTTTAGCAGAATAAGCCATGAGAACTAAGTTGTAAAAACTGAAAGTATGGGCTAGACCAGTATATGTTATCTATTGAAGAGAAGGTAACAATAGGGAAAGCAATAAAGATTGCACTTTTGAAATGAAAAGTGTTTTAGGTTCCATTTTAAGTTTGCTAATATAAGATGTCTGCAGTGTTGATGAAGTAGCCAGAATTTTCTTAGTCTCCGTGAAGCTTTGGGGATCATTTCAGCAGTTTTTAAGATGTCAGGTTCCTCAACCAATAACACTTAAAAAGCAGTTTAAGACAATTAAAAGGATGAGTTATTATGCCTAGAGTCATTAACAGCCCTTTCTGACTTTCTAGAGCTTCATTTGTCCAGTGTGTATCTTTTTTGTTATGCAACTTCTGATTTGTAGGACAGATGCAATAAATGTATGTTTTTTTCAAAGAATCTTTTAATATACAATCATTAAGTAGTCTTCAAACTGCATTTGCCCAACGGTTTCATTACATTGGAATAATAAAAAATATAGTCATAGGAATTTCCTTTACCCTTAAAAATAAAATAAATAAAATTGAAAGCTAATAGAAACAAAGAACCAGGATATCAACTTCAATAGGCTTTGAATCTGGCCCTCAGTTGAAAAGAATAGGCTTTCAATGGGTTTCTGGTAAAATAGTTTTTAGGAAGACATAACCGTGTCAAGCTGTCCTACAGTTACTCAAGAGCATGAATACTAGCCTCTGAGCGGACTGGTAAGAGCACAAACTACAAATTGACTTTAAGTTCTCTACTTAGATTTCACCAGCCAAACATCAAATGCAAACTCCTCAGACACTATAATAGTCTCACGATAGAGACAAAGGCAGTCTGGTTGGTATACCAACTACTGTGTCAAGCTTGCCTTGCTGACAGATGTCCCCTTCCACCAGTAATCACAATATTCAGGTTGCTCCCAGTCCCAAAGTACCAGTCACTTATGTCAAGTCAGTTTCACCTTACATCTGATGCTAAAGATCGTGCTTGTAGACAACTCTATAATAAACTATCTAAGGATTTGTCAATTAGGAAAAGGAAATAGGAGAGTCATTTACAAGGTAAAAGCAGGTACATATACATATACAAATGAATTACAGCCTTAAGTTTCAAAATGCACTAGAAGCTACTTCAATAAGCAAGCTCTGTCTGTCCCTTGAGGTAACCAAGGCCTCACTGGGGACCTCTCACTTATACTTATTAAACTTTGCCATTGTGAATCTAAGTTGCACAAAGATATAATTTCTTTTAGTTAGGAAATGCTCAAATAATATCTTATGATGTGGGATACAGTTGTTACAAGAGAGATTAGTGAATACCATAACTTACAAACATTCAATAAAGTCTAAACAGTAAGCATACTTGGATCTTTTTAATACTTATTTTAACAATACTAACACATATGGGAGCTGCACTAATTCTGGCTATGTGTTTGTCAAGTGAGGCATGAGGACATTGGCATAAGCCGGCACCTGGTTTGCCAGTGTTACATTATCAAATTTTATGGAAAGTCTGTACATAAATAATACATTTGAGAGGACTTGTGAGTAGCTGATATCTTTGAGAATATGATTCTTATCTACGCTAGAAGCATCTGTCTACAGAAGTTACTGTCGGAAGAGACATTCCTACAAAACTTCTGTCGACAGATCACGTTTACACATAAAAGCAGATTGATCTTTTGTTCCACTACCTCAACAAAAGGGCCCCCTGGATTGTCTACTCAACAAAACACATTTTAGCTGTGTCTACAGTAAAGCGTTCTGTTGACAGAAGTCACTTGACAGATATTTCCCGACAGAACCTCTGTCTACAGAACACGTCCACACCTAATACAGGTTCCCCCATCAATGCCCTCCGTTGACAGAGATCAGCCAGACTGCCCAGCCCTCTGTTGACAGAACAGCCAACCGGAAGCTCTGCAAACAGAACATGAACTGGAAGCCCTCTCTGTTGACATACAGCCCCACCGGAGCGTCTACACTATTTTTGTGTCGGCAGAATCTGTTAGCAAAGGTGCTGTGCCTTGTACGGTCAAGACAGAACTGTGCCGGGAAAACTGCTGCGTTCTGTCAACAGATTCTCAACAGAACACATTTGTAGTGTGAACATTCCCTAGTTTTATCAACAGAAGGCCTCTGTAGTGTAGACGTAGTCCATGAGATTACCATGAGGACTGACAAAGCGTATTCATACATTTTTCTAAGGTATTTCAAACAGAGAAGGGTTGACATGCAATTTGCTAATGCGTGTGCACCCTGTGTATGGTGCCTTCTGCTGCTTTTTGTGCTTTGCTTTACCACTTTGCCTGAACCGCTTCAAGTACTGGACAAATTTTCCACGAGGCACCCCAAATTGTAAATCTGGAAAATTCTGACATTGTGGCCATCGCTGCACTTATGAAAAACTTCGAAATGGCCATGCTATTGGCCAAATTGAAGAATACTAATAAGGCACTGATATGAATATTCAGTGCCTCATTAGCATGCCACTGAAAGTGCCGTGTTTTGCTCACACGCAGCTCATCTACACGTCTACAGCTGATAGGAATAAGGGGATTTTGATGTGTACAGGATCTTTTCAAAAAGGACCCCCATGTGGACGAGCTGCACGCGAGTGAAACACAACACTTTTGAAGTGCCGCAGCCGGCGGCATCCTAATAAGGTGCCGAATATTCATTTCAGTGCCTCATTAGTATTCTTTGATTTGGCCATTAGCATGGCCATTTCAAAGTTTTTCTAAGTGTAAACGTAGGCTAAATAACTCAAATGAGAATCACATGCTACATGTCTGTGAATATTACACATAAATTTAAGACAGAAACCTGCAGGGCATAAATTAAATCAGAATCACACAACTTACTATGTGGTTCTGGATCAAGAGTTGATATTGAAGAAGGTCTGCTTTCATAAACATTGAATTCTTGCTAACATTAGCAGGTGGTGCATTGAAAATGGATATGGTATAATGAATTCAATAAAATAAAAACAATGTTAGGAGTGGAATGGAAATAAAAAATATCACCTCATCTCATTCATTATTTCAGGTATCCGAGAATAATAGTATTTTTTATTTTAAAATGTCTTTGAGTATTGATTAGCTTGCTTTGATGTATTTTTAGAGAAGAAACAAACTTTAAATTATTATTTTAACTTCAGAATATATCTTATTGCATATGTTTGTAATGAATCTGAAAGTTATGAAACAATAATATGAAACTTTTGCGTTGTTGGAAAATTAAAACAGTAACCTCAGTGCTGCATTTGCAGTGGTCGGCATGTTGGTAAAATTTTCTCCAAGTCTTCCTCTTTTGTGGATTATGTCAGAAAGTGTCTGAAGAAGCTTGAACTAGATGAGTCAAAGGTAAGCAGCTGATTTCATACTGCATGCAGTTCACATAAACTGGAAATCCTAGCAGTGGCCAGCATTTCAATGGAGCCATTTGAATATGCAGGTTGAACCTCTCTAATCCAGAACTCTCTTCTCCATTAAGCTTCATAATGTGGCATGATTTTAGTTAGCTGGATGACCACTTATCATGGGTATATCCAAGCTTCCCATGGTCCCATGAAGTTGTTTACAGCCACAAGTCCTGGCTCTCAGTGTTCTGTGCTGTTATTTATCTCTATTTTGTCCCTAAATGTCTTCTAAGAGCCCAGTAAGCAGTGGAAGTGTTGGCAATGTGCTAGAAAATATTGACCTCCCCCTCCCCCAATTGTCCAGCAAATTCTCTCTTTGAGCACTGGTCAGGTTGCAAGGGTGCCGGACAAGAGAGGTTCAGCCTGTATTATGTGAGCCACTGTTATTACTAGAATATACATCCATATCTTCAGTTCTTTGAGACATAAGCACTAATTATCCAAGAATAAATATTTGTTTATTTGCTCAGTTTTGGGATTAACTTCCAGTTTTGTTTTGGTTTTTTTCAATATTTTCAGTTTATTTTAAAACCTATGAGGTGCCTTTTTTATTTTTAGTTCTGCATGAATACTAACACAGGTTGAATCTCTCTAGTCCAGCACCCTGGGGGCCTAAGCAGAGCTGAACCAGAGAACTTGCTGAGCCATGAGAGGTCAATATTATCTAGCTCATTACCAACACTCCTGTGGCTTACTGGGCTCTTAGAATACACGAAGGGGTAAAATAAAGCTAAATAACAGCCCAGAACACTGAGAGCCAGGACTTGTGGCTGTAAACAACTTCATGGGATATCTAGCTCACTAAAATCATGCTCAGTCATGGCTGTTGTTGCACCAGAGAATGCTGGACTAGAAAGATTCAACCTGCAGTCTAAATAATTTTTAAAACACCCTAGAAATACACTGTCAAGCCTAACTGTGTGTAAGTAATGAACATACCTTTGTCCAGATGAGTTTACAGTATCCTTTTCCTTAGTCCTCCAAGATATGTGTCATGGAAGTATGTACTCCACTCATGCATCCTCTTTGTGGCCTAAAATCATAAAATGAGTACTAGACTTTAGATGCAGCATCAAAGCCAGGAATAAGGTTTTGCTGAGATCTTTACTCATATTGGCTGATAACGCTTTCTGGTTCATTCCATTTTCCTTTCAATATTACCATGCTTCAATAGCATGAAAAGACTGAGGGTAGCATTTGGCAAAGCTAGGGTTAAAGCACTTAGATGCCTTTGTAATCAAGGGAAGATGGGTGGATTAATCTGATACTTTGAAGGAGGTGGCTATAGAACAGTTAAGAACATAAGAATGGCCGTACTGGGTGAGACCAGTGGACTATCAAGTCCCAGTGTCCTGTCTTCTGACAGTGACCAGTGTCAGATGGGTATTAAGCTGAATGGCAGTGTCTGTAGGAAAACCAAAGTACAGTAAAATTCCTTCTGTCTGGCATGTCTGGGACTGGACAGGTTCCGGATTACCAAATTTTCCGATTATTGGACATCACCACTCCGCACTCCTGCAGCTTCGTCACCACCCCTGCACTCCTGCAGCTTCGTCACCACACGCGCGCTTCTCAGCTTCACCACCCCATGCTCCTACAGCTTCTTCACCACCACACGTTCCTCCCACTTCACCACCCCTGCGCTCCTCCTGCTTCTTCACCCTCACATGTCTTCAGCTTCACCACCCCCGCACACCCCGGCTCCAAGCCCCTAACTCCACAGCTCCAACCCTCCACCCCCTGCCCCCATGCAGCCCTAATCCACCCCAGGCTTAACTCCCCTGCTCCCATTGCATGGCCCCAATCCACCACCCAAGTCTCCTGACTCATGAGAATTATCTCGGGGGACTACTGTATGCCAGACCATCAAATTTTGCTGGATTATCTCTGCAAATAGGACTGTTTTTGCCAGATGCCAGACCATCAGGATTTCCTAATCATCAGAGGCCGGATTAAAGGAATTTTACTTCAGTTCCCTTGCTTTTCCTTTGTTGAGTGTGTTGACTAACATCTAGATGCCTTGGTATAAATCAAGCCTGTTCTTCTCTATGTAGACATTCAGTGTGACCTATAAGACCATGGTAACTGTGTTAATATAGATCAATGTTTATAGATTTATACTCATAAAACCCTTTTGAGACAGGGAATTAATATTATGCCCATTTTTCACATGTTGTCATCCAAAGTAAATAAACACACCTCTTTTCTCCTGTGCTGCAACTGTGCTGGTCAGCTTCCTATAACTTTCTTACTTCGTATGCATGTATGATAAGTATGTCTCTTCACTATAGATCAAAATGAAGCACTGTTCTGTGCAAATATGGAGATACCTCACCTTTATTATTTAAAGAAAGCTGAATAGTACAGCAGAGATAACAATAAATGGCTTTTGCTTAATAAATGAACCCCTCTTTATTTTCAGCTCCCTGTACTCTTATTTTCTTATGCGTCATGTTTGGCGGGGGAGGTCTTTTTTGTCCAACTGGAGTATATAGTGGCATAGAAATATAAGACATTCCTTTTCCTCAATAAATGAATTTTCTATACTCTCAGCGTTTCCAGATGGTCATGATATGAAAGCACTAACCTAAACTCATGCTCTGAATTTGTGTTAATACATTGTGCTACCACTGAACTACCATGCAGCTTTTAATATTAAAATAAAGAAGTGAAATATTTTCGCCCCAGCTGTCGAATGCCAGAGGAATAGAGCCAGTTCTGCTTTGCTTTAATTCATTATATAACCAGATTATGGTTGCCTGAAAGTTCTAACAATGAAGGGAGGCAGTAAAAAGAGCTAACTGGGATATTAAATAATGCAAAAAGTCTCCAGTTGTAGATTAAGTCTATGTTATATTACAATAACAACTTATATTTAAACAAATCTGTGCATGGAGAGCAAATATACATTAATTCGTTTCTGATTCTGTAATGACCAGCTGTTAATCTTCAAAACTGTGTAAACAAGTGAAAAGTCTGGCTAATCTAACATGCTTCTGGACTGGTACTCTGTTTTAAGAAATTAGTGTTACAGAGTTGGAATAAGAATATTTTCATGCTGATCATTATCATTCCAAAGCAGGAAGAGCTACATATGAGAAGGATATATTTGGCTAAAGTCCAATAATAATCAAGCATGGTGAACCTGTAGACGTTATTGAAAGAGAGGACCTTTAGTATTTTTCCATTTTCTCACATTAGTAGTGTTATTTGTATGGCTATATTGTTTAAATTGACTCATAACATTTCATTATAAATTCTTGCTTTTATGTGATGTGCAATTAATTTAGGATAAAAATGTGCTCCTGTTTGCACTGTGAAGATTCCTAATGCCTGTTTCCCCCATGAATGTGGCTGCATTAGATCCATTTAATCTTTGATGGACAGTCAAACCTACCACATCACTGGAGCTAAAAAATAACCCTGGGGGAGACACTACATTTGCCTGCCTTTTTGTTCAGTTCTAATAGAGTGATGGTCAGGATGTGGGGGAAATGCTGTGGCCGAGAGAAGGAGGGAGTGGAGGCGCAAGGAAAATATTTATTTGCACTTACACTTTACTAATTTTAGACTCATGCACACACAATATAATAAGGCAAAAACACTGGCTATCAGCTAAAGAGAGGAAAGGAAGCCCTTTTTTGGCAGATTTCTTACTCATTGACCATATACTCTTCGTCACTTATGGTCCGATGAGGGGTACTTCTTGCTTTCACAGACACCTTGGACAGAGACGGCGGGAGTGACAGGTTCAGGGGATTTTACCATCTCCTGCCTCCACAGGAGTGTCCATCCTGCCACTTATCGTCTCCTTTGAATTTTTTTCCCGAACAGGAAAAGAAAGGATGGGTTTTTCTCTCTTTCTAGTTTTGCAGCTGTCCAGTAGAAAATATTTCAGCTCCCTCTGCAGTCTCAGCAGGAACCAGAGTAGGGAATAGGGCTGTTTGGAAAAGGGAAGGAATGGCAGCTCATTTGTAGGTGCTCTGCTGCTCCTGAGCAAGCCAAGGGAGTATGCATTTTTTGCCTTTCAAGCTGATCTTTCACCTCTGTAAATCAAGTCAAAGTTCAAATGTTTGTAAATACCTCAAAGAACCTAAAACAGGACTCAGACATTCTCAGCTAAATTAAAAATGAGGTATTTTGCAAATTCAGTTGGTACTTTTACTTTTAACAGTCATAAGCCGCGTCTACATGTGCCGGCTACTTCGAACTAGCCGCACCAACTTCGAAATAGCGCCCGCCAAGTCTACACGTGGCGAGCGCTATTTCGAAGTTGACATCGACGTAAGGCGGCGAGACATCGAAGTCGCTATCCCCATCAGGAGATGGGAATAACGCCCTACTTCGACGTTGAACGTCGAAGTAGGGCACGTGTAGCCGATCCGCATCCCGCAACGTCAAAATAGCGGGGTCTGCCATGGCGGCCATCAGCTGAGGGATTGAGAGACGCTCTCTCCAGCCCCTGAGCTCTATGGTCACCGTGTGCAGCGGCCCCTTAAAGCTCCCCACCCCCTGCCTTCCTGTGCAGGAAGCTGAGAAAGCGTGCAGGCGGCAGCATTGCCACGCAGCCAGCCTGCACACATCTGTACAGCCCCAGGCCACCCCCCCCGCGATGGCCACCCGCCAGCCCCCCAAGCGCCCCCCAGGGCACCCCCCCCAAAGGGGAGCCAGGGCTCCCACCCTGGCAGCCAGCCCTGGAAGAGGCAGCGGGGCCCCTCCTGGACGGAGGCCGAGATCCGAGACCTGCTGGGGCTCTGGAGCGAGGAGGAGGTGCTCCAGGTAATGGGGAGCAAGAGGTGGAACGCGGATGCGTTTGCTCAGCTGGCCGAGGGCCTGGCCGCACAGGGTCACCCTGCCCGCACTCCAGACCATGTCCGGAGTAAATTCAAGGAGCTGCGGCAGGGATGCAGCCAGCTGATCTGGGGCCGCCCCCGCCACTTGCCCCTTTTACAGGGACCTCAGGTCCATCCTGGGCCCCTGGCACACCTCCTCCCCGCCGGCCACTCTTGACACCTCGGCCGACAAGCCCCAGCAGGCCCTGGAGGCGGAGTCCTCCCCAGAGGCAAGCCCCGCACCCCAGGGGCCCCCCCAGGAACCCACCCCTGGGACACCGGAGGTGGAGGAGGGGGAATCGTCCTCCAGTGATGGGGGGCTGCGGATCATCCTGGCTTCCCGGAGCTCCAGCAGGGCATCCGCCCAGAGGGTGTCCCCCGACCATGGGAGTGGACCGTCAGGTATGTACCCCCTCTGGTGCACACCCCCGGGGTTGAGGGGTGGGGCAACAGACATGACCAGGGTCCTCCACATGCCCAGATGACCATGGCCCCGAGGACAGCAGTGGCATGTCCCTCAGAAGAGTGCATCAGCCCCTGCCCCCCAAGCAGGACAGCGCCATGCCCCATCCCTGGGGATGGGGGGAGCGGAACCTAGGGTCCCCCGGGGGGAGGCGTTGGGACACCCATCATCATCAGCAGCATTTCCCGGGGACGGGGATGGGGAACCAGCAGCAGAGGGGTGGGTGGACAAGGGCCATGGCTCGGAGGCCACACTAACGGCTGTCTCCACTCTTCTTCCCCCCCTGTGTTCCGCAGCTGCACCATCAGAGGGCCCGGAGAGCGCTGGCAAGGTGTCAGTGGTCCCGGACAGCCCACCGGGGCCATTGCTGCAGGCCAGCCCCTCGGCGGAGCACCGACCAGCCCCAGGGCGGGGCCGACGGCGGACCCAGCACCACCACAGGACGGCGACGGACACCCAGCTGCTCACGACCCTCCACGGCAGCTGGAGGTATCAGAGCAGCGCCTGCGGGTGGACGAGCAGCACCTGCAACTGCAGGAGCGGGCGCTGGCCTGACGCCAGGAGGCATGGGGGGGCCTTTATGCGCACTTTTGAGCGCATAGCAGACTACCTGGCTCCCCATGCCGCGCCGCCCGCTGCTCTGCCCGCCCTGTCCACTTCACCCGCCACTCCACCCGCTGCTCCACCCGCCATCCCACCACCTTCCACCACCACGGGGCCTTCCGCTGAGGGGGAACCTGGGGGCTGCTGACACCCGCTGGCCATATCTGCCGGTTCGCCTGGCCCCCAGCCAGCCTCTGCCAGGGCTGAGGCCAAGGCGAGGGTCGTGCCCGCCAACCCCAAGCGCTGGACAGTAGGGGGTGCGGGGCCCAGGACGTGCCCCCCACCCTTTGTACATATCCCCATTATTTTTTATATAGTTAGTAGTAGACCCCTGTTCTTTTATGATACCTACCCCCCATGTAAATAGTTCTCCCCTTCCTTGTGTTCCACTATTTATCATATATATATATATATATATATATATTTGTAGTATTAATGAGAGAATTCACCATTTTGTGGTTTCAAGAACAACAGGTCTATTTTTATTTGCAAGAAAAGCGGGGGGGGTGTGCTCTTGGGTGCTCTGTGGTGTGGGCGTAGGGGCAGAGAGTGTTGTGGAGGATGGGGGGGGGTGCAGTGGGGGGCCTGCCAGCGTTCACTCCGCGGCCTGGTCAAAATGGACCCGCAGGGCCTCCCGGACCCGGGTCCCCTCGGGGTCCACCTGGCGATTGGGGGCAGCGGGTGGCTGCATGTCAGCCCTGCCAGCCTCCACAGCCCAGCCCTGAAAGAATGCCTCCCCCTTGCTCTCCACCAGGTTGTGGAGGGCGCTACATGCGCCCACAATCTGGGGGATGTTGGTGGGGCACGCATCAAGGCGGGTGAGGAGACACCTCCAGCGCCCTTTGAGGCGGCCAAAAGTGCGCTCAACCACCTGGCGCTCAACATGGTTTAGGCGCATGTTGAAGCGCTCCTGGCTGGCTGTGAGATGGCCCGTGTAAGGGTGCATGAGCCAGGGCCGGAGGGGGTACGCCGCATCTGCGACGACGCAGAGGGGCATGGTGGTGTCCCCCACAGGGATTTCCCTCTGAGGGATGTAGGTCCCCGCCTCCAGCTGGCGGCACAGGCCCGAATTCCTGAATACCCGGGCGTCGTGGGTGCTGCCAGGCCAGCCAACATAAATGTCCAGGAAGCGGCCCCGGCTGTCCACCAAGGCCTGGAGAACCACCGAATGGTAGCCCTTCCTGTTCAGGAAGCGTCCTCCGCTGTGCTCTGGAGCTCAGATGGGGATATGGGTCCCATCCAGAGCCCCGAAGCAATTTGGGAAGCCCAGGGTGGCAAACCCCGTGATGGCGGCATCCGGGTCCCCAAGCCGCACAAGCCTGTGGAGGAGCAGGGTGTTGATGGCGCGGACGACCTGCAGGGGAAGCACATGGGAGAGCACCAATGAGGGGTGTGCAGGGTGTGTCTGGCCCTTCGCCCCCAGGGCTGCTCTCCACCCCCAGGGCTGCCTCCCCCTCCCAGTGGGTCCTCTTATCTCCATGAGGACAGCCCCGACGGTGGCCTTGCCCACTCCAAACTGCTGCCCCACGGATCGGTAGCTGTCTGGAGTGGCCAGCTTCCAGACAGCGATGCCGACCCGTTTCTCCACGCTGAGGGCACACCTCATGGCAGTGTCCTGGTGCCTCAGTGCAGGGGTGAACCACTGGCAGAGCTCCAGGAATGTCTGCCAGCTCATGCGAAAGTTCTGGAGCCAGCGGTCATCGTCCCACTCGCTGAGCACCAGCCGCTCCCACCAGTCGGTGCTCGTGGGGTAGCTCCACAGCTGGCAGCGTGTGTGGCAGGGGGAGAGCGGGGCGGAGGACAGCAGGGTCTGGGGTTGCTTCCTCCTCCCCTGGGGGCAGCTCCTCTTCCAAGAATAAAAGGTGGTCAGCTGCCTCCTGCATGGCATTGAGCAGGGCGAGCACTGCTCCTGCAGGGACGGCTGCGTGGACCTCTGGCTGCTGCTGCTGCTGCTGCTGGGGGTCCATAACTGCTTTGCCGAGGTGTGCGTGCCTGTGGCTCTGCAAACCGCGTGCTGTGCAGGCTGAGTGTGTCGGGGAGGGGCCCTTTAAGGGAGCGGCTAGATGTTGCCCCGGAAGTGCTAGTCCGCCCTGTGACCCTGTCTGCAGCTGTTCCTGGCACCCTTATTTCGATGTGTGCCACTTTGGCGTGTAGACGCTCCCCTGCAGCGCCTACTTCGATGTGGTGCTGCCCAACGTCGACGTTGAACATTGACGGCACCAGCCCTGGAGGATGTGTAGACGCTATTCATCGAAATAGCTTATTTCGATGTCGCTAAATCGAAATAAGCTATTTCAATGTAGCATGCACGTGTAGACATAGCTATCGTCTGTTTAATCTAAACTATTCCCATCCTAGATAGGTAGCCTATTTTCCCCAGCCCAATGTACAGATTCCAACAAATGTCTCCAAGTATAATAAAAGTTGCTGTAAAAGAACACTCAAGAGCCTTTTGTAATTTAGTTTTTAAGAATTTGTCATTATAGTGTGTACATTTAATGCATCCTCGTGTAAGATATGTTTTAGTGTGCTTAGATCATATCTATTGTATTTTTAAAGCATAATGAGCCAAGTTCAGTGCTGACATGTACTCTCAGTTTGCCATTGAGTTGTCCTAGTTTTATATGATTAAGGAAAGTAACCAGCTTAGTTTCCAATACTTCTGTCCTTGATGGACATCTAAATATGAAAGTCTGGAACTTTGTGATAGTAATGTAATGGTATTTTCCCTTATTATTTGTAGAAACCACTGAAAACTATGTATTCTTGACTTGTTTTATATCAATACAATAACACTGATAAATGACAAAGATTAAGTCTTGTTTAAATCCAATTTTCACCCTTTTTTCAGCCAATGTCTTAGAACCATTGCTATTGTTTATACTATCAAAACAAAAAGCAGTCAAGTAGCACTTTAAAGACTAGCAAAATAGTTTATTAGGTGAGCTTTCGTGGGACAGCCTAATAAACTATTTTGCAAGTCTTTAAAGTGCTGCTTGACTGCTTTTTGTTTTGATCGTGTATAGACTAGCACGGCTTCCTCTCTGTTACTATTGTTTATACTGTTTGTTGCAGTCTGAACTCCTGAAGAGGTTAGGTCATTTAAGTATGAATTCTATGTAGAGATCACCATCAGTTTCTATTCTACATATAGAGAAAAGATATTAATTTGTCACCTTGAAACCATCTTGTCACAACATCCAAGCATATAAGCTTCTCTATTAGTTGTACCTTACTTTTTTTACTGAGGCTATGTTTACACTTCAGAGCAATTTCAGGATACCAAGGTATCCCAAAATAGCTACTAGACATCTATGGAACGCACCTGCTATTTTGAATTTTTTTTTAAAATACAGGGTGCACTATTTTGGCATCCCCATACACCTCGTTGCCATAGGAGTAGGGGATGCCTTGAAAAGGGATGCCTTGAAATCATGCAGTATGTAGACAGTTGGCACTGGGTGCGTGTATACTTACATTCCTCTTTCGAAAGAGGAATGCAAATGAGGTAAATTGAAAATGCAAATTAGGTATAAATTTGCATATCTGGAACCCTATTTACATATTCTAATTTCAAAAGAGCTTCTTTCGAAAGAAGAAAGCCAGTGTAGACGCTGCTCTTTTGAAAGTAAACCCCATCTTTGAAAGAATCCTTCTTCCCGTTAAATAAATGAAAGAAGGATTCTTTCGAAGATGGGTTTACTTTTGAAAGAACAGCATCTACACTGGCTTTCTTCTTTCAAAAGAAGCTCTTTTGAAATTAGAATATGCAAACAAGGTGCCAAATATGGAAATTTATGCCTCATTTGCATACCTCTTTTGAAAGAGGAATGCAAGTGTAGACGCACCCCCTGTGTAGTCAGCACCAAATGCCGAAATAGCCTACTTCGAAATTAACTCAAAATAGGATATGTAATTTGCATAGTGCAAAGTTCATATCTTATTTTGAGTTAAGGGTGCAGTGTAACTGTAGCCTGACTAATGGTGCTTCTTTTGGCTTGTAGTCAAAATATTTCACACACAATTTAGGAACTCATCCAGAAGCATCCAGTTGAATATGTATTATGGAGATGCAGTAGCAATTCCATAGTTTAGGCTGAGCTACCTTAAGAGCTTGTTTGTCTGTATATGTTGTAAATATGATTGATTTTCTAAACCCACAGTGTTTTGTCAAAAAGTTGACCTCCTACAGTTTTTCATTCTCAATTTTGCGCAATATAATGTTAGTGGTATTTAAATTAATGGCACAGTAGTAAATTGCATAGATGGAAAGTAACCTTGCAGCAAAAAACATTATTCACTCCTTAAAAATAATTTAACTGGCTCTCATATTTGGCATGTTGCATCTAGAAGTCAGAAAGAAAAATATTCTGAATCCCCTAATGTAGCTTTTTTATGCAGCACATAAAGAGAAATGTTTATTTATCATCATATAACCTGCTGTCTTTTATTATTCTTATGATGTGAGTTACTTTTTATGAGTGCAAACCTTCATTTGTGCAGTATATAGAACAGTAGTACTTTTAATCTATCCAATAAACAAGTGTGTTTATATTGTTTTAACATTCTTGAAGTAAATGGATTCCATGCATTTTTAAGAGATTGCTTATACTGTAGTAATTTCATTTGTGTGTTTTCTTTACAATCATTAATTTGAACCAGCTTATGGGTGTTCCCAAGGAGACTTGCTACACATTGGATTTACAGTGAATATCTAATTAGTCTTCATCAGTGCTTTTCTTCTAGGAAAAAAGGTGCTGGAATCCAAGTGTTTCCACACCCTGTCACACCAGACTGCTGCCAGTCTACATACCCAGAGGGAGAGAGAGATCACAACCCAACCCAACCAAACACCCACTCAGACAAAACCCCAGCTCATAAAATAGCCATAATACCTGACACAAAACACACACACATAATCCCAATACATAAAATATCTCTAATGCCCAACCCAACACAACACACGCACAGTCCTAATACACAAAATACCCTCAAGCCTTACACAAAATGCGCACTCCTCTAACCCAGTTGCACACAGCACAGCCCCAAATACACCCTAGAACACAAACACATATGTCCCCATCCCCACCAACAGCAA
Source organism: Carettochelys insculpta (assembly GCF_033958435.1). Lineage (NCBI taxonomy): Eukaryota > Metazoa > Chordata > Testudines > Carettochelyidae > Carettochelys > Carettochelys insculpta. Next base: position 302,016,451 of record NC_134137.1, on the reverse strand, counting down.
GGCACAAACCCACAGCTCCAAACTAGTCTCCCTGCCCCACACCTCCTGCAATGCTGTGCCAGGTCGTTGCCACCTCTAGACCCACAGGGCATCTGGACAGTGACTCCCTGCAGCAGCCTGGTGCTCTGGAGAAGGGCAGCTGCCTAGCCAGGCACCTGCTTCCAGGAAGGGGGAGGCGAGCCCTGAGAGTGGCAGCCAGTGGACTGGGGCGCCGAGCGTGGGAGAGACAGGAGGGAAGCTGTCATGGAGTGAGCGGGGCAGGGCGGGTTGTGGACATGGGGTAGAGAGGGAGCAGGTAGGGCATGGGGCAGGTGCAGGACAGAGTAGGCTGCAACTAGGGAGAACCAAGCAAAGAGCACCAGGCAGGAGGCAGGGCTGGCTGTGGGCTGGGGGTAGGGCATGGCAGTGGGGATAGAGTGGGCTGTAGACAGGAAGAACACGGGGTAGGGCACCAGGCAGAGGGCAGGACAGGCTGTGGGCTGGGAGGACTGAGTGTAGAGCACCAGGCAGGGAACAGGGCGGGCTGTGGAGTGGGAGAACAGGGTGGAGAGCACTGGGCAGGGGGCTGGAAGCAGGCAGCAGCAAGACCAGGTAGGGAGCTGTGGCCAGGTAGTGTGGGGGGTCCGGGCACTGCAGGGTGGAAAGGGGGCGCAGCCAACACTCCCTCTCCCTGCTAGGCACAGGTGCTACCCAGGTGCGGGGCACAGACAGCAGTCCCCAGGCTTCCCAAGGGGCTGCTGCGCCCTTCCCAATGCCCCTGAGCAAGTTGCTCCCTGGTTCCTGCTGCAGCCAGCAGCCCCCGGGGCGCTTCTTAGCTGCCACTTTACCCCCTTCCCCTCCTCCCTCACAGTCCCAACCCACTGCAGCCTTAACCCTCCTTGGACCTCCCTGTGGCCCCAACCCGCCGCCAGGTTTACACTCCCTCCCCTCCGCAGCCTCAAACCACCCCCTGCCTTAACCCTCCCCCACACAGCCCCAAACTGCCCCCCACCTGCCTTACACAGGAGGGGCCGGTGGCTCCTCCACTCTCCCAACCAGAGTGGTTCCCAGCACCATGTGGCCATGCATGAGCCAACCAGAGCAGCTTCTGGCATGGCGTGGCCATGCATGAGCCACTTGGATCAGCTACCAGCGTGGCATGGCCATGCATGAGCCACCCAGAGTGTCTCCTGGGGCAGTGTCCTGCCCCACACTGGGAGAAAAGGTGCCAGAATGCTCTGGAACGGCATTCTGGCAGAAAAAAAGCCCTGGTCTTAGTTAATCTTACTGTTTATTTCATCTACACCCCAGATATAACTGTCACATCTTGCATCAGTTATCAGCATACTATTTATTCTGTAACTGATACCCTCTTTTCTTGCATTTGTTTCTGTGGAAACTATATGCCTTTCTAAATTAGTTCCAAAGGGAAGAAATAGTTTCATTTCAATGTGTTCAGCTTCCTATGGTATTAAGAACAGATTCACATATTATGGCCATTGCAATGCCATGTATTTGAGAAGGGAATTTCAAGGAAGCCAAAGGAACTGAGGTGCCCAAATCCCATTAAGCTCTTTTTAAAATCCCAGTCTTACATTTACTAGGCTAGATAATGCCTGTGTGTGGAAATGCTTCCATAGGGGCCAGGAACTATGTGACGTTCTGTTCACGGACTTCCTTTGAATTCATGCATGGTTTGTCTCCTGGGCTCGTGCCTGGAGAGGTACTCCAGCATCGCTTAACAGCGTTGAACCAACACGGGAGGTAACAGATACCGATTATAAGCTCTTGCTCGATTGGCATAGAGAATGCGCGCCACGGGTTGCCTTCGACGGTGGGAGAGATCGTCGCATCTCAATGGACAGTTACCACCCGCCTCAAGCTGGGCAGCCCCCAGCCAGAAGGGTACTGTCTCACCACGGTTCACCAGCCACCACGGTTCACCTGCCTCACTGGGTGCATGAGGCTTAAGGTTCCCAAACCTGACAAGTGACCTGAAAGCTGAGCACCAGGCAAACCAATAAGAAAATCAACAAGAAAAGGAAACCATCAAAGTTTTAAGCTTGCTTGCTGGAATGTATGGACCATGCTGACCGGTTTGACTGAAGATCTTCAGGACATCAGCGACACCCGAAAGACCGCTGTCATTCAATGAGGAACTGAAGAGGCTCCAACTTGATGTTGCTGCTCTGCAAGAGACGCGACTTGCAGATTTGGGATCTCTAAAGGAAAAGGACTACACCTTTTTCTGTCAGGGTAAAGCCCAAGAAGAACCTAGGGAGCTTTGCCATCAGAAACACCCTTCTACAAATGGTGGAATTAGTCATGGGCGGATCAGAAGGACTCCTTCAGGCCATACTTCAGACTTGCGGCGGTCCTGTCCACCTGATAAGCGCTTGTGCTCCGACCCTGTACACCACACCGGAAGTAAAAGACAAGTTCTATGACATGCTTAGTGCTGCCATAGCACAAATACCTGCTCGCAAACAACTGTACATTTTGGGTGACTTCAGTGCAAGAGTTGGAGCTGATCGTGACTCACGGCCTTCCTGCTTAGGCCACTTTGGTGTGGGAAAAATGAATGAAAACGAACAGCATCGTCTCGAACTTTGCACGTACCACAATCTGTGCGTCACAAACACATTTTTCCAAACCAAGCCACAGCACAGAGTGTCATGGAGACACCCACGCTCAAAACACTGGCATCAACTAGACGTGGTCATCGCTAGACGTGATAACCTAGAAACACAAATGACTGGTTCGAAGCTAACTCCAATGAGATGATTCCAGCCATTGAAAAGAAGCGCGCTGCACTCCTGGAGTACAAATGCTTGCCGAGCCAGAGTACCCTGCAAGCACTCAGAACAGCCAGAAAAACAGTACAGCAGACGACCAGGCACTGTGCCAACAACTACTGCCTCGAGCTATGCAGCAGCATCCAGACCAGTGCTGACTTTGGTAATCTCAGGGGAATGTACGAGGGCATCAAGAAGGCATTAGGACCCACCCAGAACAGAATGGCACCTCTGAAATCCAAATCTGGTGAAGTCATCGCTGACAAAGCCAAACAGATGGAGCGCTGGGTCGAGCACTGCTCCGAGCTGTACTCATGCGAGAACATTGTGGTTGATACAGCCCTCGATGCCGTTGAGCTCCTACCAGCGATGGACGAACTGCACCAGGAACCAACTGTGGATGAACTGAAGAAAGACATTGACAGCACTGCAGTAGGAAAGGCCCTGCGCCAGGATGGTATACCACCAGAGGTAATCAAGTGTGCCACAGACACTCTCCTGGAACCCCTACATGAGCTACTGTGCCTGTGCTGGAGAGAGGGAGAGGTTCCACAGGATCTGTGCGACGCTAACATTGTAACCTTGTATAAGAACAAAGGAGAAAGAAGCGACTGCAACAATTACCGTGGAATCTCCCTCCTAAGCATCACTGGTAAACTGTTCGCTCACATCATCCTTGGCAGACTCCAGAAGATTGGTGAGAGGGTGTATCCCAAATCACAGTGCGGATTCCGCACAGAGAGTTCTACCGTTGACATGGTCTTCTCTCTGAGGCAGCTGCAGGAGAAATGCAGGGAGCAGAGGAAGCCACTCTATATTGCCTTCATTGACCTGACCAAGGCCTTCGACTTGGTCAGCAGGGATGGACTGTTCAAACTGCTCCACAAGATAGGCTGTCCACCACGGTTACTCAAGATGATCCAGTCTTTCCACAAAGACATGAGAGGAACCATCCAATATGACAGACACATTATCAGATGTTTTCAGCATCAGGAGCGGTGTCAAACAAGGATGCGTCCTTGCTCCGACATTGTTCGGGATCTTCTTCGTACTCCTCCTGAAGCACGCCTTTGGATCTTCAACAGAGGGCTTCTGTTTTGCACACAAGATCTGATGGGAAACTGTTTAATCTTGCAAGGCTGAAAGCTAAATCTAAGGTGCGGGAAGTCCTCATCAGAGATATGCTGTTCCCAGACGACGCTGCTGTAGTGTCACACACAGAGGACCATCTTCAGAAACTGTTGGATCGGTTCTCCAAAGCATGCAAGGACTTTGGGCTTTCCATCAGCCTAAAGAAGACAAATGTACTTGCTCAGGATGTTGCTGAACCTCCATCAATCAGCATTGACAACTATACGTTAGAGGTCGTCCATGAGTTCGTTTACCTCGGGTCCACCATCACAGACACCCTGTCATTGGAGTCTGAGCTAAATAGGAGGATCAGAAAAGCAGCCACAACTCTGTCCAGACTCAGTGAGAGAGTGTGGAATAACATCAAGTTGTACACCCACACCAAAATGCAAGTCTACAGAGCCTGCATCCTCAGCACCCTCCTTTACAGCAGTGATTTTTGGACCCTGTACGCCCACCAGGAAAAGAGGCTGAACGTCTTGCACTTGCACTGACTCAAGCGCATCCTTGGAATATCATGGAAGGACAGAGTGTCCAACAGTGCCATCCTTGAGCAAGCTGGAATCCCAACCATGCACACCCTCCTCAGGCAGCAACAGCTCTGCTGGCTTGGCTACGTCCACAGGATGAATGATGGAAGGATCCCAAAAGACATCCTGTATGGTGAGCTAGCCTCTGGCAAAAGACCTCCCGGACGCCCCTGGTTCCACTACAAAGATGTTTGCAAGAGGGACCTCGGGGAGGTAGACGTCAAGCCGGACAGCTGGGAGGAGCTGGCAGACGATCGCAGCAGATGGAGGCAGGAACTGCACAAGGGCCTTCAGAAGGGTGAGATGAGGATCAGACAGCTAGCAGAGGAGAAGCGAGCCCACAGAAAGCACAGTAAGGACCTGCCAGATCCCCATTACACGTGCAACAGATGCAGCAAGGACTGTCACTCTCATGTAGGCCTTCACAGTCACAGTCGACGCTGCAAATGATGATCCCAAATGGAACTACGAAGGGCGCGATCCATAGTCTACATAGACTGAAGGATGCTACTACTACTACTACTTTGTCTCCTTTTAGAAGACACAGACAGCCCACATACCCAGTAGATCCTTTGATATCTTGTGGCCACTGGGATCCACTGGAGAGTATCCAGATGGAGGCCTTCTCTCTCCATGATTCTGTGCTGAGCTGTGGCTTGCATACCAACATTAATGTAATGTTAAATAATCTTTGAGGCCATTGACTACTTTAATTTCCATATGGCATTTCAACTAGTTGCACTAGAGTGATAATGTTTACACACGTCTCCCTCCTTTACCCCCTCACAATCTGTCAATCTTACAAAGGAGGGCGCCTGATTCAAAAGGAGAAGGTAGACCGATCAGCTAAGGTGCTTGTACATGGCCACAAGAAGCCTGGGAAACAAACAGGAAGAATTAGAACCCTTTGCACAGTCAAAGAAGTATGAGGTGATGGGAATAATGGAGACTTGGTGAGATGACTCACATAATTGAAACACAGTTATGGAAGCGTGTAAACTGTTTAGGAAGGACAGGCAGGGGGAGAAGTTACACTGAACGTAAGAGAGCAGTATGATTGCTCAGAGCTCCAGTATACATAGAGAGAAAAGCCAGTTGAGATGCTTTGGATTAACCTTAGAGGCAGAAGCAACAGAAGTGATATTGTGGTTTGTGTCTGCTCTAGATCAACAGATCGAGTAGATGAGGTAGACGAGGTATTCTTCATTCAACTAAGAGAAGCTTCCAGATCACAAGCCCTGGTTCTCATGGGGGACTTCAATCACCCAGACATTTGTTGGAAGACCAATACAGCAGCACACAGACAATCTAGGAAGTTTTGGAGAATGTTGGGGATAACTTCCTGGTACAAATGCTGAAGGATAACTTCCTTGTACAAGTGCATGACTAGGGGCCATGTGCAGCCTGACCTGCTACTCAAAAACAGGGAGGAATTGGTAGGAGAATTAGATGGTGCTGGCAACCTGGGCTCCAGCAATCATGAGTTTATAGATCTCAGGATCTTGACAAAAGGAAGAAAGATGAGCAGTAAAATACAGACTCTTGATTTCAGAAGAGCAGATTTTGACTCCCTCAGAGAACTGATGAGCAGGATCCCCTGGGAAACAAATATGAAGAGAAACGGAGTCCAGGAGAACTGGTAGAATTTTCAAGAAGACTTATTGAAGGCACAGGAACACACCATCTTGATGTGCAGTAAGAAAAGCAAATATGGTAGGCAACCAGCTTGGCTTATCAGGGAAATCCTTGGTGAGCTTAAACTCAAAAAGGACGTGTATAAGAAGTGGAAACTTTGACAGATGACTAAGAAGGAGTATTAATGTATTGCTCAAGAATGCCGGGGAGTAATCCAGAAGGTGAAAGTACAGTTGGCACTGCAGCTAGCAATAAATGTGAAGGATAACAAGGAAGTTTTCTACGGGCATGTTAAAATAAAAAGGGGGTGATCAGGGAGGATGTGGGACCATTGCTGGATGAAGGAGATAACCTTGTAACAGATGATGTGGAAAAAGCTGACGTACTCAATGTTTTTTTGCCTCTGTCTTCATGGACAAGGTCAGCTCCCAGATTACAGCACTAGGCAATGCAGTATGGGAAGGAGGTGGGCAGGCCTCGATGGGGAAAGAACAGGTTAAGAGTGATTTAGAAAAGCTAGACATGCACAAATCAATGGGTCTGGATTTAATGTATCCCAGGATATTGAGAGAATTGGCCAATGTCATTGAAAAGCTTTGGCCACTATCTTTGAAAAATCCTGGAGATCTGAAGAGGTCTCATTTGACTGGAAAAAGGCAAATATAGTGCCCACCTTTAAAAAAGGAAAGAAAGCCAAGCCAGGGAACTATACACCAGTCAGCCTTACCTCAGTCCCCAGAAAAAAAGTGGCAGGAATCCTCAAGGAATCCCTTTTGCAGCACTTGGAAGAGGGGAAAGTGATCAGGAGTTGTCAACATGGGCAAGTCATGCCTGACCAACCAATGGATATGATACACCTTGACTTTGGCAGAACTTTTCATATAGTATCCCACAATATTCTTGCCCATAAGTTAAGGAATTAGTGATTAAATACATGGACTGTAAGATGGCTAGAAAGCTGGCTAGACAGTCCAGCACAACAGGTGGTAATCAGGGGCTCGGTGTCTGGTTGGTGGCTGGTTTCAAGTAGAGTGCCCCAAGAATCAGTTCTAGGATCGGTATTGTTCAACATATTTATTAATGACCTAGATGAGAGGATGGATTGCATCCTCAGCAAATTTGCTGATGACACTAAGCTAAGGGGACAGGTAGGGATAGGGTCCAGAGTGACCTAGATAAATTAGAGAATTGTGTTGTAGGAGCAGCAGTGATCTGTATGTCTAAAAAACCTGTTACACCTCCCCCCACGCCTTGCTGAATGCCTGTAAGATGGCTTTCTCACCGTCTTTCTCTCCTGGAATGTTTGTGGAGATGAATGGGCTGTCTGAACAGCTGGAAGATTAGAAAAGCTCCCAGGTAGATAAGACATGTGGGACTCCAGTCAGGCAAAAATCCCATGCCCTGTGCCTGGACACTGCCTGAGGTGGGATTTGAACCACCAGACACAGCCAAGTCACCTCTAGCCACAGACCAGAAGGAGCAGGTCCTTAAAAGGGGAAGGAGCCAGGTGCTTGGGAGCATGCTCACGAGATTGCCCTTCCCGGGAAAGCCCTTTGCCCAGACTGGCTGGCCAGTGGTCCGCTGCGTTGCATTCCACTGTGCCTCAGGAAGACTTACCTTCATTGCACTCTCTATCACTGGGCTGTAGGAAACTTACCTTGCAGAATCCTGAAATCTCTAGTGCCATGCCTGTCCTGGGAGCATGAGTATGTCTATGTGACCCTCTTCTCCCCAGCCCCTTTTCTTGAGCTTAGTTATCAGAGTAATAAATGTGCTGCTTTCCGCCAAACTCTGGTGAGTCATTAGTCCTCCCTAAGCTTAGTAACTGGCCCAATTTTGCTAATAGACTGGGCCACAAGAAATCTGATGAGGATCAACAAGGACAAGTGCAGAGTCCTGCACTTGGGATGGAGGAAACCCAAGTATTATTGCAGACTGGGGGCCAACTGGCTAAGTAGCAGTGCGTCAGAAAAGGACCTGGGGATTACAGTGGATGAAAACCTGGATATGAGTCAACAGTATGCCTTGTACCCAAGAAAACTAATGGTGTATTGAGGTGCATTAGGAAGAGCATTTCCAGCAGATCTAGAGAAGTTATTATTTCCCTCTATTTGGCACTGGTGAGGCCACATCTAGAGTATTGCTTCCAGTTCTGGGCTCCCCAGTATTAAAAGGATGTGGATGCTACGGAAAGGGTCCAGCAGAGGGCAATTAAAATGATTGAAGGGCTGGAGCACGTGACCTACGAAGAGAGGCTGAGGGATTTGGGCTTATTTAGTTTTCAGAAGAGAAGCATGAGGGATGATTTGATAGAAGCCTTCAACTTCCTAAAGGTTATTCCTATTTGGTTATAGAAATAAGGGGATAAAGAGCTGGCTTGGCGGTCGGGTGGAACAGGTAGTGGTCAATGGCTCAATATCTGGATGGCGGTTGGTTTCAAGCGGAGTGCCTTAAGGCTCGGTTCTGGGGCCAGTGTTCAACATCTTTATTAATGATCTGCATGAGAGACTGGATTGCACCCTCAGCAAGTTTGCAGATGACACAAAGCTAGGGGGAGAGATAGATATGTTGGAGGGTAGAGACAGAATCCAGAGTGACCTGGATAAATTGGAGGATTGGGCCAAAAGAAATCTGATGTGGTTCAACAAGGAGAAGTGTAGAGTCTTGCACCTTGGGTGGAAGAATCCCAAGTATTGTTATAGTCTGGGGTCTGACTGGCTAAGCAGCAGTACAGCAGAAAGGGACCTAGGGGTTATGGTGGATGAAAGGCTGGATGTGAGTAAATGGTGTACCCTTGTAGATAAACAGGCTAACGGCATATTAGGGTGCAGTAGGAGGAGCCTTTAGAGCAGATTTAGAGAAGTGTTTGTTCCCCTCTATTCGGCACTGGTGAGGCCACATCTGGAATATTGTGTGCAGTCCCCCCACCCCCCGAGTATAGAAAAGATGTGGATGTGCTGGAGCAGGTTCAGTGGAGGGCAACGAAAATGATTAAGGGGCTGGAGCACAAGACCTATGAGGACACGCCGAGGGATTTGGACTTGTTTACTTTACAGAAGAGAAGACTTAGAGATGATTTAATAGCAGCCTTCAACTTCCTGAAGGGGAACTTTAAAGAGGAGGGTGAGAAACTTTTCTCAGTGGTGTGAGATGGCAGAACAAGGAGTAAAGGTCTGAATTAAAGAGGGAGAGGTGTAGGTTGGATATTAGAAAAGCTACTTCACCAGGAGGGTGGTGAAGCACTGGAATGCATTGCCTGGAGCATGGGTGTCCAAACTTTTGGCTTGCCTGGGCCGCATTGAGTGAAGAGGAATTGTCTTGGGCCGCATATAAAATATATAATATAGTTAATGTATATAAATCACATAATAATGTTAAAAGTTTACAATCTTGTGGGGCTGCATTACTAGCTGTCCAGGGCCGCATGCGACCCGCGGGCCGCGGGTTGGACATGCCTGGCCTAGAGAGTTGGTGGATTCTCCATCGCTCGAGGTTTTTAAGTCCTGGCTTGACAAGATCCTGGCTAGGATGACTTAGTTGGGGTTGATCCTGCTGTAAGCAGGGGACTGGACTAGATGACCTCCTGAGGTCCCTTCCAGCCCTATGATTCTGGGAGTCTACGATCCTATGATCATCTTACATTGTGTCATGTTGTATTGTAAGAGGAAAAGAAAAGGGAATCATGGGTTTGATGCAGATATTTGTGCACAGGGGCTCGTTCTTTCATTTCAAAATTAAGGCTTTGTATTCTGGGCAGTCAAATAAGAAAGCACATCTCTGTTTCTCTAAAATCCCCTGCTCACGCTCCCACCACAGAGCTGTACTGGATGTGTCTCCTAGGCAACAGCTGTTCCAGGGAAATGGTGGAGTATTATATAATGGTGTTGACAGACAAAGGGGAAATTAAAGGAAAAATCATGATCTTTGGCTTTTATTCTTTCAGAACAGGGGGCACAAGAATCACATGTACAAAATCACAATGTCAATACTGCATTAAAACAAAGTAAATTGAACATATCCCAAAACCAACTAAGAATGTGTTAATTTGTGGAGGGAGAGTAGGGAAGAGGCTCTGGCCATAGTATAGTCTCCTGTATTGCCTGACAGCGTGCACTGCAGAATTGGCATGCTCTTTGTTTCCTTTAGTGACTTGCATTCAAAGTAGAATGTCCGAACAGCCCAAAATCTTGTGCTCTCTATGTTCATATAACAGTTTTCATATTTTAAGCAGGCAACTTTTTACTCTTGCAACTCTGAGAACCATGTGTAAAATAAATGCAGCAGGTGCACAAATCCAGTAATTAGAAACACATCAAGTGTTGCTTGCATAGATCTGACACTTCATGTCTACATCTACACTAGCCAAAAACTTCGAAATGGCCGTGCAAATGGCCATTTCGAAGTTGACTAATGAAGCGCTGAAATACATATTCAGCGCCTCATTAGGATGCAAGCGGCCGCGGAACTTCGAAATTGGCGTGGCTTGCCACCACGCAGCTCATTCAGAAGGGTCTCCTTTTCGAAAGGACCCCGGCTACTTCAAAGTCCCCTTATTCCCCCAATCCTAGGAATAAGGGGACTTTGAAGTAGGTGGGGTCCTTTCGAAAAGGAGCCCTGTCTGGACAAGCCACACGGCGGTGAGCCGTGTCAATTTCGAAGTGCCGCAGCCACCCTCATGCTAATGAGGTGCTGAATATGTATTTCAGCGCTTCATTAGTAAACTTCAAAATGGCCATTTGCATGGCCATTTCGAAGTTTTTGGCTAGTGTAGACATGGCCCATGTGTGAAAAATGCACCTGTTAACTTGCGCGTGTGTAAATGCTGCTCTGTGAGAATTTGGACCGAGATGACAGACCGCCCCCTCTCACTGCTCAGAGTTCTCCTTGGTCCCAGCTGGGAGACAGACCCACTGCATCCTGGGAGGATCCCTTAGTAGACCCCAGCCCCACTCTTCCTCCGCAGAATCTCAAAGCCACCTGCTTTTCCACTTCTAATCCCATGGTATTCTCCAGTAGCTGACCACTTGTCTCCAGGCTTCAGTAGGAGGGCTGCACCAGAGTTCTTATTTTCATTCACTCACTCTTCCTGCACTGTGGGGCTGTTAAGCCATTGCTGCCGAGCTTGGAGTAGAGGCCAGCTCTGTTGTGCCACACCTCTCTATGGCTGTTGCCTATAACGTAAGCAGCATGATGGCCACTAACAGTGAAAGAGGAAGCTACAGGTTGTTTTGGCCAAATTCCAGAGGTCCCTGTGTCTTCTCACCAAAACCACCGCAAAACTATAGCACCTGCAATATCACAAGCATTGGCAATGCCACAACTAGAAGTCTGGCAAAGGAGAGGGAAGCTTCAGAGAATTGCAGGTGCAGTAATACAGAATTATTATAGTTATTTTACAGAGGAGTAATAAAGTCCAAGAGTCCCTTTGTGCGAGTACTTGCCCGTACTGAGTATTGGCACCTTGGCAGCCCCAGCCATGGGATTGGCTGGGGGTGGGGTCGGGGACCCAGCTGAGTACCAGCTCCTCTTTTGTTTTTGTTTTTGTGTTGTTTTGTTTTTTTATAAAAAAAGGTACTGACAATGACATATTCTCCCTCCCTTCACTCTAAGTAAGCCCTTTTGTATTTCTTTGTAATGTTTGAGACATAATCACTGTGGGAAATAGGAATGTTCCTTCCACTTCTGTGTATATTTCTCAATAATGGTTTCATGTGTTTGAATAATGAATATAACTGAATATTTCATGTTAGTGAAGAAGCTAATGTTAGTCAAAAATTCAGGTAATTGAAAACAAAAAAAAATTCTCACTAAAAGCATGACTATACGAAACAAACTAAAGTTCATTTGACTTTATCACTTCTAATTCGAAAGAATAATGTTGTTTCAGAAATTGCCTTGGCTAGGTGATAAGAATGGCTTTAATTGTTATCATCCATTTTTTTGCTCTCCTGCTGCAGCTCCCAGACAGCCGTATAATGGATTACTATGAAAAATACAAGCACAGAATGAATGAGCTGGAAGCATTTAATATGGTAAAAATCCCAGGATTAAAAACATTACCTTATATATATGTGGTAGGCTAGAATAGACTCCTGTCAAATGTTATGTGGTGGTGGACCAGCTTATATTGTGATATACTGTCTACAGAAAAACACTTCACTTGGAGGATATCCTATTCCAGAGCTATAGCAGGTGTCAGTAAAATAATAAAGAGAACACATGGAAGGTTCTTTTTCAAATGCGATTATGAATGTGAGAAAGAAATGTCAGACACCTTCTGAACCTGGATTGATCTCCAGAAAATTATTTCACAAACAAATAAATCTTTTAAAATTATTTCCCTCTTCATAAGCTTTCCACAACTTGTAGTATGACTTGCATATTAGACCATGTGTCAGAGCAAACTGAGTAAAATACTCTCTCCATGAACTTTGGATCTTTACTAGATTTTTCTGAAAATATTAGACAGAGAAGAACTGGCAAGGTAGCAACTTGTAAAGGGTTTTCTCAATAAAATGATTCACCTTCCTGGAAGTGTTTTCTGGGGATAGAGGGTTAGAATTTTTAGTAGAATGTTGGTTTCCTTTCCAAAAGCTGTGATTGCATCTAACCTTTCTTTCAGTTGAAAGTTGTTCTGGCTCCCTGTATAGAAGTTCTGTTACTTCTGGATCGTCTTTGCTACCTCAAGGAGAAGGTGTGTTTACTTTATATTTTCTGATACCCGAAGTCTCTTTAATTTAACCAAATTATTTACTGACTACCAGAGAGCTCTTGCTGCAGACTTACTATTCTCGTCATAGTTGCAAAACTGCAAGTACTCATTCCATCCTTGTCTAAACATATGCCCAGCAGATGTTTTTTTATTATTATTATTTTAAACAAAGCTGCAATGGTAGAGTTTATGTTCTTTTAACTGCACGATAATTACTAGTCTGTAGACAATAAAAAAAATTAAAAGCCTTACAAATCTCATTCCATGTCGAGTATTGGTATATTAACCATTACAATTAATATTGGAAGTCCTGAGCAAACATTACGCCGTGCATACTATCACTTTCAAATAACGATATTGTAAGAATTGATCTGCTGCCCACTGACATCAGTGGCAGTCTTTCTGTAGGCTTTGGATTATTTCCAAAATGCATATGGATTATTTTTATAGCTACTTAGTTAAGATATGTAGGTTTTTGGGTTTTTTTTTCATGGCCATATAATTAATTTAGTTGCACCTGGCTAACATATAGCACATCTGAGCTGGCCCTACACTGGCTTCCATTAGATTATACGCACTTACATTAAGTCTCAGCTTGTCCTAATTAACTCAGAAGTAATGATCACACTTATTTTGTTGCAATAACATGTTCTGCATCCAGTAGTAATTTGGTAGAAGGCTTTGGTGGTGTCTTTCCCGCTTTTCCTGTAGACTAAAGTCAAAATAAAGTTTTCTGACCTTTTCATATTAAGCACATTTGTATGAGCAGCTCTTTTTCCACTATATATTTTTCATTGTAATAGCTGCATTTTATCATAAGGAACATTTTTCTTTATTCTCTTCTACAATGCACTTGGAGCAAATGAGTTATAATAAGTGGAGGGGGGTTGTTCTAGCTGGTATTTTTACAGAGAGGCATTTCTGAAATACCAACACTATAAATTGTATAGAGGTCTGTATATTTCCCATACTGGGAAATCTGCACTTAGCACTGATTTACGGTCTCTAGATTTAATCTTGCACTGGCTGCTTCTGGGGGAATTCTGTGCCACTACATGTGCACAGAATTCATATACCCCACAGATTTAGTTGTTTCTCTGCAGAAAATTAAAGGGAAACCAAGAGAAGATGCAAGAGCATCATGCATCCCTCCCCAGCAGCACAGGCATGTCAATTCTGGCACCTGGAGCAGCAAGTGGAGAGGTAAATCACCTGGGTCTGGGGATGCCCGGGGGAATGTTTCTCTTCCCCCTCTCCCAAAAGAGAGGCAAAGCATGGAGCACACATGGAGTCATCTGCCACTGTCCTCCACATTTTCATAGAGCTGCCTGAGTGAGGGAGTGTACTGCTCCAGCTCTCTGACACCGGAATACCCCACTACTTGGATCCCGCTGGGCTGAACCTGCCTGCCCACACTGGGTGCACCTGCTGGAGAGCAGCAGGGGCCCACGGTCTTTCTAGGGCAGGACCAACATTTGCATTGTCGGGGTCAGGTGCAGTCTCACTGCTGACTGCCTGGTCCTGGAGTGAGAGGACTGCAGCATAATTTCCTACCTCTGTTCAGCCAGTGGCCCGTGTTTCCCACTACAACACTGGAGCCTTGACATTTGTGTACTGACAAATAAAAATGGCAGAATTTTAATATACTAAATATTAACAGTATTTAAAATATGTATGACATATTTTTAATTGTTTGGTGTGGAATTCCCTGAGGAGTAACTAGTTGATTCACAAGTTGTATTTTTCTAGACAGGATGAAATAGACAGAAATTATGGAAACTATTCAGATTGTTAAGGCCAAGTCTAAGTCAACTTATTCATATAAGAAATCTCATTAACTTCAATGATACTCTTTGCATGAATAAAGCTAGTAGGCTTTTGTCTTTAATTTCACTGCCTGTAATTCATAAAAGAAGAGACATGTTTAGTGAGTGGTAAACTCACATGACAGTATGCACGAAATAATTTAATGACTTTAAACCACAGATTGTTTTACTTTTAATAAACATTATTTTGTGAGTTCAGAAATGTTTCATGCATTTCATGGAAGTCAGCGTTTCCATTTTTATTTTTACTCTTATTTTTTTTTTTTTTGCCGTTTAAAATGTGGACCCTTTCCCATATCTTGGCTTTTAAGTCAAACACATTTTCTTGTGCTTTAATCATGTATCATTTTACAGGACAACATTGCCTGGTCTGGACTGGTAAAGTTATTTGATCCTGTGAAATCCCCCAGATGCTATGCAGTTGTTGCTCTGAAGAACTAATAATGCGTTCAAGTCGAAACAAATGCTAGATAGCTCACAGCTCTGGATCTGATACTCTGATTATTTTTCACTCCTGTGTTTATTTTGTTAATTGTTTGTTTTGTTATTTTAATTAACAAAATATTGTTTTATTATTATGTAAGACTCCAATGGTATATTATGTAACCATTTTGGTTTTACCTGTAAAAATAAAAAATTTGATAAGGATGAATCATGAAAAATATATCCAAAGTAAGTTTGAAGTTGTTTTATATTTTAACATGTCTTGGTATAATTTATTAAACTAACATTAAGCATCTGATTTCCCCAGAAAACTTCAGAGGCTGATATTGTGTGACTATTTTAAAGCAGAGCTAAAGGAATGTTAAAGGCTTAAAAAACGATGAGATAGTACAGTTCAGACTTGTCAGAAAGTGCCATTTCTCTTACTGTGTCTAGATTGCCAAGAATGGTCAGCAAAAATACGCAAATTGCACACCACATTTGTGTATCTGTTGCTGGCAGTTTTGTCGGGAGAGGCTCTCATGACATTTGGCCTATGCACGTGGGCCCAGATATCAGGAAAAAAACCCTCTTCCAAGGAAGACGGGGATGTTCACAGAACACTCCCATCACTGCAGACTTCTGCTGAGAGACCTCTGGTCTCCTGACAGAAGACTGCAGGTGTAGACATAGTCTCAGAATCATAGAACTGGAAAGGATCTCAGGGAATCCTCTAGTCCAATTTCCTGCACCCATTGCAAGGCTAAGTATTATCTAAACCATACCTCACCAGGGTTTGAATAACCTGCTCTGAAAAATCTTCAATAATGGGTATTCCACAGCTTCCTTGGGCAATTTATTTCAGTAGTTAACCACCCTGACAGCAGGAGTTTCTTTATGTTCAACCTAAACCTCTCTTGCTGTAGTTTAAGCCCATTGCTTCTTGTCTTATCATCAGAGGTAAAGCAGAATAATTTTTCTCAGTCCTCCTTGTAACAATCATTGACCAGGTCTACACTAGCACCCCCTTTTCAAAAGGGGGATGCTAATGAGACACATTGGGATATGCTAATGAGGCGCTGCAGTGAATATGCAGCGCCTCATTAGCATGATGGTGGCTGCGACACTTCGAAAGTGCCGCTTTTGATCACAGCTCATCTACACGGGGTCCCTTCCAAAAGGACCCCGCTGACGTAGAAATCCCCTTATTCCTATTTGGTTATAGAAATAAGGGGATTTCGACATCTGCAGGGTCCTTTCAAAAAGGACCCTATGTAGACGAGCTGCGTGCGAACGAAAGCAGCACTTTCGAAGTGACGCGACCGCCATTATGCTAATGAGGCACTGCATAATCATTGCAATGCCTCATTAACATATCCCAATGTGTCTCATTAGCATCCCCCTTTTGAAAGGGAGGTGCTAGTGTAGACATAGCCATTATGTACTTGAAAATTCTTATAGTGTGTCCACTCAGTCTTGTCTTCAGACTAAACAGCCCCATTTTTTCTTCCTCCATAGGTCATGTTTTCTGTACATTTGATCATTTTTCCATTTTTCCTGCTCTTCTCTGAACTCTCTCCAGTTAGTCTTCATTTTTCCTAAAATGTTGATCCCAGAACTGGGTGCACTTCTCTCACTGAGGCCTAATCAACACAGAGTAGAATGGAAGAACTACTTTTTGTGTCTACTTAGACCCCTCTTGATACTACATCCCAGAATTATGCTTGCTTTTTTTACACTGACAGCTAATTTAGCTTGTGATCCCCTATAACGCCCAGACTCTTTTCTGCAGTACTCTTTTCTAGGCAGTCATTTCCCATTTTGTATGTCCCCTTATTGAATGCCATCTTGTTTACTTCAAACCATTTCTCCAGTTTATCCAGATAACTTGAATTTTAACCCTATCCTCCAAAGCACTTGCAACCCCTTCCAATTTGTGATTATCCACAAACTTTATAAGTGTCTTCTCTAGCTATGGTTACACTACAGTGCTCTTTTGTCAGAAGTCACTGTCATAATTGATTTCTCAACAAAACTTCTGTCGACAGAGTGCAGCCACACACAAAAGCCAATTGGGAGATCGACCTGCTCTGTCGACAGAGCAGCCAGACTGCTCGGCTGTTCTCTCAACAAAACGGGCATGTGGAAGCACAGCATTCAGAGCTACTTGTTGTCCTGGATGCCCTGTCCATTGAGAGAAGGGCCCCTAGAGCATCCACGCAACTTTTTTTTTGGCAGCAGCATTATGGCTCATGCCTGAGAGGCAGAACACTGCTGGCGAAAGTGCTGAGTTCTGACAACATACTGTTGACAAAATGCATTTTATGTGTAGGCATTCCTCCCGTTTTGTCAACAAAACCAGGGTTTTGTTGGCAAAACTCACTAGTGCAACTGTAGCCTTTAGCCATTACCTAAATCGTTGGTGAAGATATTGAACAAAACCAGACCAAGATCTGATCCCTGTAGTATCATACATATGCCCTTTCAGCTTACCTGTGGACCACTGATAACAGGGATGTCCTTAGGATTTATGGGTCCTTACTCAGTACTATTAAACTGTGGCACCTATGCCCAATGGGGTGGGGGGTGATGATTTTTAGAGAACTGATTTTATAGTCTTTAGCAACACACTAATTAAATATTTTTAAGGCAGATTTTAAGCTAAAAACCTTTTGACTAACATAGTACATAAGAACATAAGAATGGCCATACTGGGTCAGACCAAAGGTCCATCCAGCCCAGTATCCCGTCTGCCGACAGTGGCCAATGCCAGGTGCCCCAGAGAAGGAGAACAGAAGACAATGATCAAGTGATTTATCTCCTGCCATCCATCTCCTGCCCTTGTACTGAAGGCTAGGGCACCATACTTTACCCCTGGCTAATAGCCATTTATGGACCTAACCTGCAAAAATTTATCGAGCTCTTTTTTAAACCCTAATAGAGTCCTGGCCTTCACAGCCTCCTCCGGCAACGAGTTCCACAGGTTGACTGTGCGCTGTGTGAAGAAAAATTTCCTTTTATTAGTTTTGAACCTACTACCCATCAATTTCAGTTGGTGTCCCCTAGTTCTTGTATTATGGGAAAAGGTAAATAATTTTTCTATATTCACTTTCTCCACACCATTCATGATTTTATATACCTCTATCATATCGCCCCTCAATCGCCTCTTTTCCAGACTGAAAAGTCCCAGTCTCTCTAGCCTCTCCCCATATGGGACCCGTTCCAAACCCCAAATCATCTTAGTTGCCCTTTTCTGAACCTTTTCTAATGCCAATATATCTTTTTTGAGGTGAGGAGACCACATCTGCACACAGTACTCAAGATGTGGGCGTACCATAGTTTTATATAGGGGAAGTATGATATCTTTTGTCTTATTATCTATCCCTTTTTTAATAATTCCTAACATCCTATTTGCTTTATTAACTGCCGCTGCACACTGCGTGGATGTCTTCAGAGAACTATCCACTATAACTCCAAGATCCCTTTCCTGATCTGTCGTAGCTAAATTTGACCCCATCATGTTGTACGTGTAATTTGGATTATTTTTTCCAATGTGCATTACCTTACACTTACCCACATTAAATTTCATTTGCCATTTTGCTGCCCAGTCACTCAGTTTGCTGAGATCTTTTTGTAGTTCTTCACAGTCTGTTTTGGTTTTGACTGTCCTGAACAACTTGGTGTCATCTGCAAACTTTGCTACCTCACTGCTTACCTCATTTTCTAGTAAATTCAGACACTGACAATGTATGGCTGTGTTTACACTATAGCATTTTGTCAAGAAAACTAATGTTGATATGCAGAATTTGTATCCCAAAAAAGTCACCACAGTGCATTTACACTTCCTCCCTCTGGCTACGTCTACACGTGCAGCCAACATCGAAATAGCTTATTTCGATGTTGCGACATCGAAATAGGCTATTTCGATGAATAACGTCTACACGTCCTCCAGGGCCGGCAACGTCGATGTTCAACTTCGACGTTGCTCAGCCCAACATCGAAATAGGCGCAGCGAGGCAACGTCTACACGTCAAAGTAGCACACATCGAAATAGGGATGCCAGGCACAGCTGCAGACAGGGTCACAGGGCGGACTCAACAGCCAGCCACTCCCTTAAAGGGCCCCTCCCAGACACAGTTGCACTAAACAACACAAGATACACAGAGCTGACAACTGGTTGCAGACCCTGTGCCTGCAGCATAGATCCCCAGCTGCCGCAGAAGCAGCCAGAAGCCCTTGGCTAAGGGCTGCTGCCCACGGTGACCATAGAGCCCCGCAGGGGCTGGAGAGAGAGCATCTCTTAACCCCCCAGCTGATGGCCACCATGGAGGACCCAGCAATTTCGACGTTGCGGGACGCGGATCGTCTACACGGTCCCTACTTCGACGTTGAATGTCGAAGTAGGGCGCTATTCCTATCTCCTCATGAGGTTAGCGACTTCGACGTCTCGCCGCCTAACGTCGAAGTTAACTTCGAAATAGCGCCCGACGCGTGTAGACGCGACGGGCGCTATTTCGAAGTTAGTGCCGCTACTTCGAAGTAGCGTGCACGTGTAGACGCAGCCTCTGTGAGCAGATTGTGGCCACTGTATCCCACAGTGCCTGGCAACACCTTATGTCGCTAGGTGCCACGGGACCTTGGAACAGAGTTCAGGGCATCTTGAGATTGCAAAATGTCCCATCAAGCACTGCTTTGTTCAGGTGCTTCTGGCATCTTTTTGCACATTGTTTCAAACACCATTCCTTGCTGCACACTACAGAATCTGCAGCATGAAAGGATGGATTGCACAGTTCTCTTGCATGCTCTGCTAATGGTGGTGAGGACCACATGCATGGTAGTGACAGTCATCTTGCAGTTACTGGCAGAAGCAGAAGACTCAAAGGAGCTTGACACTGTGAATGATATGGTCAGTAGCAACCTGTTATTGCATTCAGCCCTCATAGAGCAGCTGTACCGGGTAGAGAGATTCTTCTGGAAACCAGCACTGATTGGTGGGATCATGTCATCATGCAGGTGTGAGATAAAGATCATTGCCTACAAAACTTCAGTATGCATAAAGCAATCTGGGGCTGTGTGCTGAGTTGGCCCCCAATCTGCAGCACAAGGACGCCAGAATGAGAGCTTCCTTCTCAATGAAAAAGTGTGTGGCAATTGCTGTTTGGAAGCTGGCAAATCCTGATTGCTACCAATTAGTTGCAATCAGTTTGGAGCGGGTACGTCTGCTATTGCATCTGTAGTTCTGCCTGTGTGCAGGCCAATATACCACATTCTGCTGTGGAGAACTGTGACTCTGGGGCATGTGCATGATGTAGTGGCTGGTTTGCAGACATGGGATTTCCCAACTGCGAGGGAGACATTCCAATTTGAGTGCCAGCCCACCTTGACACCAAATACATCAACAGGAGAGAGACTTTTTGGTGGTACTGCAGACACTTCTAGATCACCGGGGGTGTTACATTGACATCAATGTGGTGTGGTCTGGAATGGGTATTTTTACATCCTCCACTGTACTCTTGTGGTCTGGAAAGAGGGTCTCCACCTGCAACTTCTTCTTCAGGCCTGTGGTCCTGAAGATGTGGGTGTCATGCACCTTTATGATCCTGGGAGACCCAGCCTATCATTTGTAGCCCTGACTCATGAAACCGTGTATCAAGAACCTGGACAGCAGTATGGAGTGATTTAACACAGACTGAGCATGTGCCTCATGGAAGTTTGAATGCTCCTTTGGGGGAAAAGTGATTTAAATTTCATGGAACTTACAAGGGGGCAGGGCAGATTGTTGGTCACCTGGCTGCAGGGAGGTGGATTTCAAACTGCTGACCAAAGCAGCTGATTGGGAATTCCTGGAGGTCAGAATTAGTGACAAAATACCTCAGTGTCCACACTGCATGGTGTCAACAACACAGCGAGGGCAAAAGACAAAAGTCCCTCATGAAGCTGCAAGTTTTTTGTCATTGAAAACAGCCATTTTTCACCACAAAAGTTGCATTGTGGTGTGTATGCTCATGCACTTTTTTTGACAAAAGGCATTTTTCCTCAACAAAACTTGTCAGTGTAAACAAGCCCTATACCTGGGTTTGGCAAATACCTGTTAAATGGATTCATTACCACTTGAATGGTTCTTTCACATGTTCAATGTTCTGCTAATAGATCTGGGAGGCTTTTTCACTTTTAAGTTAATTAGATCTCAAGAGGAAGCAAAACCACAGAAGAGGTATAGGAAAAGGTGGATAGTTAACATTTTGACCCAGTGGTGCCTCAGATTTTGGGGATGCCCTACACAGCTGCATAGTCTCCCCTGACTGATGATTACTCTTTTGGAACAACTTTGCACACAAGTTATGTACACACCTTCATAGCTCCATCTAGGTTTTATTTCCCTAGTTTGTTTCTGGAACAGTCATGTGAGAAAGTATCAAAAGCCTTAAAGTCCAGAGATACACCATCTGCTGCTTCTCACTCCCCACCCGCTCCCCTCCACTCCTGCTTCATCCCCAAGGCTTGTTACTCTGTGAAAGAAAACTATCAGGTTATTTTGACATGATTTGTTCCTGATAAATCCATGTTGATTGTTAGTTACCTTATTTTCCAGGTTTTGTGAATTGATTGCTTAATTATTTCCTCCATTAGCTTTCTAGGTCTTGAGGTTAAACTGACTGTTCTGTGATTCCCCAGTTTGTCCTTATTTCCCTTTTTGTAGGCAGGCTCTATATTTGCTCTTTTCCAGCCTTCTGGAACCTCTCCTGCCTTCCATGAATTTTCTGAAGATAGTCATTAACAGCTGAGATACCTCCTCAAGAAGTAGCTGACTATTCTAGAAAGTATTGCATCAGGTCCTGGTGATTTGAAGACATCTGATTTGTCTTAGTAATCTTCAACTTGTTACTTCCCTACTTTGGCCTCTGATCCTATCTATTCTCATTGACATTCACTATGTTGAATGTCCAGTCACCACCAAACTTGTTGGTGCAAACTAAAATAAAAATGTAATTTAGCACATCTGCCATTTCCACATTTTCTGTTATTGAATTCCGTCCCCTGTAAGAAATCGGTATACCCTGTCCTTAGTCCTCCTCTGGCTTCTAATCAAAACAAAAAGCAGTCAAGTAGCACTTTAAAGACTAGCAAAATAGTTTATTAGGTGAGCTTTCGTGGGACAGACCCACTTCTTCTTGTAGAATGTTTTCTTGTTACCTTGTGTGTCTCTAGTTTAATCTCATTTTATGCCTTAATGTCTCTTGTTTAACTCATCTCAGGCTGCATCTACAGTATGAGATAAATTTATGAATATCGCTTTTGTAATTCTGGAATCTGTAAGTTCGAATTTGACCACCCTCACCTCCCCTCGTGCTCCTCACAAAGTCGATTTATTGCTGCCACACTCAATTGGCAAACATCAACTGCTGCAGTAGTGCATTGTGGGAAACTATCCCACAGTTCTGTCATCCCCATAGCATACTGGGCATGCTCGCTGGTCTTTGAGATCATCTTCCCACATTGCATTTTCCTCATTCCCTTCCCCTGGTAAGCAAATGTTCATTTTTCCCATTGGAAGGAAGGAAAAATAGAGCATCACAGAGATGGCAAAAAAGTTTACAGAAATGTCTTTCTTCTGTAGCTAAAGTCTCAGTGTCCCCCTTCCTGTGATTGCATCTGATCCCTGAAAATAATACAGGGACCCTGAGAAGCTTGAAAAAAGAGAAGACAGGAAAGTTTTTGCAAAATAGTTGCTGAAGGAAGGGTCTTTGGCTTTCCAGTGCACTATAAGGCTTTTGTGCACATGCTGTTCTGTTTTCAACTGGCTATCCACTGAGTGTTCCCCCCTCCCATGATTACAACCAATCCCTGCAAATAGTACAGGGAACTGGAGTGTAATTGCGAAGTTAGACAAAAGAGGATAGAAAAGTCGAGGAAAAAAGATTTTTTTACTTCCTTCTTCATTACACAGACTGTGATCATGGGTGATGGCAGTGAACTATCCCTGAAAAGCATGAAGAAAGAGAAGATAGGAAAGTTTTTCAAACATGAGAGTTGCTGAGGGGAAGGTCTTTGGCTTTCCAGTGCCCTATAAGGCTTCTTTGTAACCGCTGTGTTCTCAACTGGCCATTCACTGAGTGGCCCTCCTCCCATCATTGCATCCAATCCCTGAAAATAATACAGGGACCTGGACAGTATTCTCAAACTTAGAAGAAAGAGAATAGAAAAGTCTAGGATTCTTTTTTTTTTTTTTTTACTTTCCTCTTCACTACACAGACATTGCCAACATGGATGATGGCAGTGAAATATCATACTTCAACTTGTAACAGAAACAGGAATCTCAACTAGGTCCCCTTCAACCTCCCATGTTTCTGAGGGGGTCAAAGCATGAAGACGGACAGGAGATGTTGGCAAATAGATTTTATAACAGAAATATCAAACCAGCGGATGTCTGCAATGGACAGCAAGCTCCTGAAAATATTTGTGGTGGGGCAGGGGCGGGGGCGGGGTCCTGTGGTCTGTGGCTGCAGAGCCACTTGGAATGTTGAAGTAGCTGAAGTAGTCCCCTCAACTGTCTTAGCTGTTGGGGGAGACTCCCCCCCAGGGGCTGCAAGTCCCTGATTATCTTAGCTGCTGGGGGAGACTTCCCACAGGCAGCAGCAAGCCTCAGTGGTCCCATACTAAGGGTTTGGGGGAGTTCAGTGGGAGGGCTAGCTGAAGTGGTCCTCCCCCCGCAGCTATCTTAGCCACTGGGGAGACTTCCCCCTGTCAGCTGCAAGTCCCCAAAATTCTTTCCCCCCATTGGAGCGCGAAACATGCACAAGCCAGGACATGGTGCTGCATGGCAGCATGGTCAGCACTGAACGGCAGGCACATCCTTTTATTGCAGTGGTTCTTAACCTGGGATGCAGGCACCCCCTAGGGGTATGGAATGCCCTTTCTGGAGGTGCGAGACATGCCAGATTTTTTATAGGCTAATCACTGAAAACACAAATTAAGCACAGGCATGTAAGTACAGCTACTTTGTTTCATCAAACCTATGTATTTATTAACATTATAATTTTTTAACAATTACTGTACTATAGGAACCAAACATTTATTTTCAAGTTTTTAAGTTGATTGTAGTGAAATATCTCACTACAAAATACAGTGTACCGCCATATTGCAAGGTGTTTCTTGACACATGCACAGATGATGATGAGGCAGTGCAGCGGCTTTGTTTGAATTCCATTAGCCACTAACTGTTAGCTTATCGGTTACAGTCTACTTCCACAGAAAAACTCTGCAACATCTCTGAGTAGTACTTGTGTATTTTTGGATTCCTAATGTATTCCTACATTCCAACTGGACTATTACTTGTGGTGAGCAATAACATAGGACTATTTTACATATATTTAGTATGTATTTAAAAGTGTAGAGGCCCCCCATCTCCATTTTTGCTTTTTGATAAGGGGTGCGAGAACGTATTTTGAGAACCAAAGGGTGCAGTAAAGGTTAAGAACCACTGATGTATTGAGTTGAGACTGCCCACATGAAGTGGCTGGTGTGGGAAAGGCCCTGACTGCTTGGTGCTTGTGTGGGAAGGAGAGGGGTTTGCGCACAAATGTAACCTGCTGAGAAGAAGTTTCTCGGTGTCTTATGCAAGCACAACCCCCAAAACAGTCTTGTTGCCATATGGTGCGGTGGGGCAGTGGCTGGTGCCAGACAGTGCAGAAAAAAATACTAAAGTGTAGAGACAGAACCATTAACTATTTGTAATGCGTAGATGCGTTCACAGTGCTAATAGCAAAGAAAGACAGACATTTCTCAGGCTGTCCTACAAACATGACCCCACAGTCACAGTCTTGCTGCTCTCACTTTGAAATTCATGGCCTTCCTGTTACCTAATTCCTGCTCACTTGGAGGGCAGCATCCAGAGTGGAGCGCTGTGGGGCATTGTGGGTTACATACAGGACACCTCTGGAGGCTAATAAATTCAATTTTAAGATGTGGTGCTTCTACACTGGCCTTTAATCAAACTTTTGAATTCCAGCTTGACTCTGTACCCATCAGATACCAACAATATTGTAATCTTGAGATTAGTGCTCCCAAAATTGAGCTAATGGTATTTAAAGTGAAGACAGTCACATGGTACTATCGAGTTTACTGCCTTACATTCCAATTTATCTCGTGTAGGCGCAGCCTCAGTCAGTGGAATCTGAGCATCTGTAAAGCCAACAAAGTTTTACCTTTGACTTTTTGTGGGATTAAGATGTTACTCTCGGTCATTAGGTGATGTGGGAATCTGTTTCAACTGGTGACTCTATCCTGAAATTGAAGATGAAATTTTCTTTATTTGCTTTGATAATTGTAGACCATTCTCAGTGATTAATACAGCAATGTTAATGCTCTTTTAAATTTTTATTCATGATTTCAATGAAATATAAAAAGATGAAAGACGTGCTATTGAGTGGACAGCATGTTATCTGTTCCAGTAATTTGCAGATCCGTGAAGGTATTGGGGTAGTGCTTATAACTGAGGACACTACTTCTGCATGTTCATTATGTTCTTTTATACTGTTGCTAGTACAGAATGTCTGTTACATTCCAACCCAGAACCCAGAACATGTTAGTATACGAGGCAGGCCAAAATGTTTTAACAGCCTTTATTATGGAAAGATGGAGACGTGTTTCAGTTCTGGAGTTAACTGCACCTCTGCTCCCTCATTGGCTTATTTGGGGGCACATTTTTATGGCCCATGCTTCAGCCATCACCTCTGTATAGATAGGACACTTGACCTACTTGCACCAGATGGAGTATTTAGTCTTACAATTCTTCTGCAGTTTATTGTGTTTATCCCAGCAGTGCTGACCTGAATCCAACATATGTGTACAGTTTGCTGTCTCAGGGAGAAAGACAAGGTGATGAACCAGCTTTCAGAGCACAGTACACTTATTTTGGGGACAAAAGCACTATAGAGAAAATATATCACATAACAATTAACAGTCTGCATGCAAACTAAACTTACCGGATGCCATCCATCTTCCACATGGTTTTCCAATCCTTCAAACACTTCCCGTGGGGTTTTGCCCTCGTGGTTGCAATCTCAGGTCAGTATTTGGCTAAAAATCACAACATTTCAATGACATTAAGTCTGGCCATTTGTGCCACAAGCTCCTTCTTTGCCTCCTGGGTTTCTTGCACCCAATCTGTAGAAGTATATGGAATTCACCCTGTGGTTGTGTCTTCTCTGGAGTTATTTACCTATCCAAGGGTATGCAGTGATTATCCTCCACTGAAATTAGTCCCTAATTTTGAAAGAGAGATATTAACATTTATAATTACAGCAATTTATTACTATGCTCATGTCTCTGGCATTTGGCCCTTCTCAGTATACTCATCTTAACAGGCTACCTCTCTGTTACTATTCCTCTTTTGAAGTTTCCAAGCTTCCAAAGTTTGTCTCTCTCAGAAAGTAGTATACTTTAACATCATTCTCTCTTCCTTCCTGAGTGCTGCAAAGATATAATTGAGTGATCCATGTATAAAATAAATAGTATTTGTAGTACAGTACAATGTATAGGTTCCAGTTTTGATTGGCATTATATTGTGCTATTTGCTCTATATACACATAATAACAGACCAACCCTGCCACCAAGGAGTTTGCAATGTAAATAGAAGGGCCAGACAAAGGGAGCATTTTCTCTACTTTTGTAGCTAGAAAACTGAGGACTAGAGTGATTTAGTGACTTGCCCTTGATTACACATGGGCTATGTCTACACTAGCCCCAAACTTTGAAATGCCCATGCAAACGGCCATTTCGAAGTTTACTAATAAAGCGCTGACATACATATTCAGCACCTCATTAGCATGCAGGCAGCCGCGGCACTTTGAAATTGACACGGCTTGCCGCCGCACAGCTCATCCAGACAGGGCTCCTTTTCAAAAGGACCCCGGCTACTCTGAAGTCCCCTTATTCCTATCTGCTCATAGGAATAAGGGGACTTCGAAGTAGCCGGGGTCCTTTCAAAAAGGAGCCCCATCTGGACGACCCGCGTGGCGGTGAGCTGCGTCAATTTCAAAGTGCCGCGGCCGCCCGCATGCTAATGAGGCGCTGAATATGTATGTCAGTGCTTTATTAGTAAACTTCAAAATGGCCATTTGCATGGGCATTTCGAAGTTTTTGGCTAGTGTAGACATGGCCATGGAGGTAGTGGGAGATACAAGAACTTGTTTCCTGAGTTTCAGTTCTGCGCTTTAACAAGACTGTTTTCCCTCTAGCACATGGGTGTCCAACCTTTTGGCTTGCCTGGGCCGCATTGAGTGAAGAGGAATTGTCTTGGGCCGCAAATAAATATATAATATAGTTAATGTATATAAATCACATAATAATGTTAAAAGTTTACGATCTTGTGGGGCCGCATTACTAGCTGTCCAGGGCCGCATGCAGCCCGCGCTGCGGGTTGAACACACCTGCTCTAGCAGATATATCTACCAGTTGCTGACTTGAGGAGCACTAAAGTAAGCAACTCTGTGATTCATACATTATTTGCCTTCTATGCTCTTTGAGTCAAACAATCCATTAGTTTTTCCTATAAGTTAATTCAGGGAAGGGTTGTGTTGCTAGTGACACAGTTCCATGAATTATAGATTCATAGAACTGGAAGGGACCTTGAAAGGTCATCGAGTCCAGTCCCTTGCACTCTTGGCAGAATCAAGCACCATCTAGGTTATTTCCAACAGGTGTTTGTGTAACCTGCTCTTAAAAATCTGTAATGATGGTGTCTCTCTGGGCAATTTCTTCCAGTGCTTAACCACACTGACAGTTAGGTAGTTTTTACTGATGTCCAACTGAAACCTCCTTCGCTGCAATTTAAGCCTGCTTCTTCTCTATCATCAGAAGCTAAGGAGAACATTTTTTCTCCATCCTCCTTGTAACAAACTTTTGGCTACTTGAAAGTTGTTATCATGCCCCAGTCAGCCCTTTCTTTGCCAGACTAAACAATCCCAATTCTTTCAATCTTTCCTCATAGGTCATGTTTTCTAGACTGTCAGTCATTTTTGTTGCTCTTCTCTGGACCATCTCCAGTTTGTCCACATCTGTCCTGAAATGTGGCACCCAGAATTGGACATAATGCTGTAGCTGAGGCCTAATCAGTGCAGAGTAGAGCGGAAAAATTACTTTTTGAGTCTTCCTGGCGGCCTTCCTTTTAATATATCCCAGAATGTTGTTTGTGTTTTTCTGCAGCAGTGCTACACTCTTGACACATATTCAGTTTGTGGTTCACAATGACCCCTACATCCATTTTTGAAGTGTGCCTTCCTAGACTGTCATTGCCCATTTTGTATGCTTGAAACTGTTTGTTCCTTCCTAAGTCGAGCACTTTGCATTTGTCCATATTGATTTCACCTGTTTACCACAGACCCATTTCTCCAATTGGTCCAGCTCATTTTGAATTTAACTCCTATCCTCCAAACAACTTGCAATCCCTCCCGGCTTAGTAGCATCCACAAATTTTGTAAGTATACTGTCTGTGCTATTCTCTAAATTGTTGATGAAGATGTTGAACTGGACTCAGAACTGATCCCTGCAGAACCACACTTATTATTCCCTGTGGACCATTGATAACCACTCTCTGGGCATAGTTATCCACATTATTCACCCTCCTTATAGCAGCTCCATCTAATCTGTAGGAACCAATCATCAGGTCCAGACAAGCTGTGGTCCAGCACAGGACCCAACGGAGTAGAAGAAAGATGACATTTGCACTTCCTGATATTGTCTGAGGCCAGTTTATATCTGGTGCAAGATAGGCAGCCTCAGCGCTGCTTAATGCCAAATGGTAACTGCCCCATACAGCAGTTGTGTCATGCAATATTCTTGACACCCTGTTCCCCCAAGTTATGCTTGTAGTTCCAAAAGATGGTCAAAGTGGGCCACGTGTGTTGCCTGAGCTGTACAAGGGGACTATCTGAAAGAAAATCCTCAGTTGCCCTCTTAGGATAAATGTATGGCCCCTTTATTCCACCACAGTGTAGTGTATCAGGGCCATGATCTTGTCCTGAGTGTGCCATGTGTAAACTGTGACTAATTTGAATCTTCCACAAACTCCCCAGGCAGTTGTACTTGGCTGATGAAACCATTGGCTGCATGTGTGGGAACTTATTTGTTGACATATTTATCTCTGTGGGTTGCCTCATTAAGCCTGCAGATGTACTGTCAATGTTAAACAAGTGAAGAATTTCTATTTTAAGTCTGAGGGGCTTTTATTTGAATTTTCCAGTGCACAACACCATATGAATTTAATATGTTACAGTGCATAAAACACAATTAATCAAATTACCCGTATATAGGGAAAATGGACAACAAACAAATAACAGACGGGCATATAAGCAGTAAAGTGAAAGGGGGAGATGGAACCTTAGGCTGCCTAGGAGTGGAAATGAAAGAAAACTTGCCCAATGCTAATTGTTTTTGACAATTGAAACAAATACAGTGAGAGCCATAAGGGTGTTTTTAGGGCTGAGAGAAAGTAATTGTCCTTCTGTGTATTTCTACAACCATTGTCTGAATATGTGAATGAGGTAATCCCTGCTAAACCTTTGAACAAAAAGAAAAATAGAGGTGCCTTTCCAACAAGCCCAGTCTGTGTTGTATTGTGCATTTGGGAGAGATGTGAAGGTGGTGGTTGTCCTGGTAGAAGGCTCCTCATCTTTAAATTGCGGCTACCAGACCACATATGATCCTCATTAGGATTATGGAGCCAATCTGAACTTCTCACATTCCTTGAGTTTCAGCCCTGCAGAGCTGCTGAGCACTTGCAATCACTATGGAAGTTAATGGAACCATAGTTGCTCAGACTCTCTCAAGAGCAGGATAAGGAAGAATAAAATGACCAATCCATGTATAAGATGGTAGGGGAGCATTAAGGAACCTCATGAGTGGTTGGTTCCTTCCCCAGAGAAGAGGAATGGTGATGAGAAAATCCTTTCCTTCACCTCCTAGCAGTTGGAGGTAAGGCAGCAATATAATGTCCAATATAATTTGTAGTGCTATAAAACAACTGGTGTAGCATTATGTTGTATTTTGATGTGGCGTCAAAACAAGTTGACCAGTCATGCTGGTGAAATATTATGATACTGTCATGATCACATCACAATCTACTAGTCTGTTGGAGCCCAATTATTTTTGTGGTCTATGTGCTTCCTTTCAGGGATAAATGGTGGTCCAGCTTTTCTAGGCCAAGTTACCAGGAGCATATCTTGTTTGGTTACATATCTGCAATTTTCAAATATGCCTTGCTCTCAAAACTGGCACTAAAGCCTTATCTGTCTTGTGCTTGCCTGCCTGATGTATCCAATTTTCTATCAAACCCAGGAAATCAATTTATTTTCCGCTTAGTATTTTCATTTGTTAATGACTATGTAATCTATAGTTTCGTCCTTCATTACTGAACTTTTAGTTGTCTGATATATTTATTATTCAATTACAAACTTTCAGGCCTGTGAAGTACCCCAAGATTAGTTACAGACTGGAACAGCAAATACATGAGTAAGGGACTTCCATTTTCTTAACTATGGGGCATGTGCCATCATTTCTAAGGCAGAATTCTCCATTGATGTTTCTGTAGATAGTTCAGTTTAAAAAATGATGGCAATACTGCACTCAGAATGTTCAAAGATAATAGTCTATTTTTCAATGCAGCCGCAGAATAAGCCATTACACATTTGTAAATTAAATGTGTAGTGGAAACTCTTAACTTAATTGGAATCAAACTCTTCTCAGTTTTTAACGAAATCTTTGCACTCAAACCATGTTTTTTATGTCAATAAAGGTATTGTCAGGGCAAAGGGATTAACTTTCACATGGAAAGTATCAAGCCTGTCAAGACACAGTAAGTCTACCATGCTAACAAATCAGGTTTGTTAGACTGAAACTCAAATTGCATTAACACACAAGCTTTCTACTCTTTCACAAATCAAGGGTGAAAAGGGTAGTTGTCTCCTTTTTGAATAACTCGGTGGCTGCTGTCAAAAGGAGGTAATTCCAAATCAGAAGCAGTGATTACCTCTTCTGATTATTTAAATCTTCACAAACAATAATTAAAATGTACAGCTGTAAATCTAATTGTTTATTACCTCTACTTTTGTTGGAACCATGAATGAAAACTGACTGTGCAAGTTGCCATGCTGTTCTCAACTATAAATTCTATATACAATGGTTAGACTTGAAAGGGCTGCAGTCATCAAGAGGACAACAGATGTTAGAATGTATAAAATACAATAAGAGCTGTACATTATTCACATGAATCCCTTAGCCATTCAATTCTCCCATGCATCACTCAACAGAACTCAGAAGGCGCTAAGGACATGACATAAAATTAATTCTGTTAATGTCAGAACTCTTGAATTGTTACTGAATGGACTGTATGCCACAAAGTGACTGGCTAATATAAAAATAAAAAGATCTGACTTAATGAAAGAGGTGATTTCAACAAAGTTGTTAACTGTATTTTTATGAACAAACATACATATATGCCCCAAAAAGTTCAGAATAAAAAACTTTAACAAATATTTTGTAGTGTAGTCATATCTTATAATGTATGCTAACTAGTTATGCTGAACAATCAATTCCACCTTTTATTTTGATGTGATGCTGGAAGTACCTTCCCCAGACCTGAAAAAGAGCTCTGCGTTTTTCAAAAGCCTGTCTTTAGCACCAATGGAAGTTGGTCCAATAAAAGATATTACCTCACCCATTTCACCTTTCTTTAAAAACAAATTTCAATTCCTTCTTGTTGCCTGGCTATACCAAAAGGATGACAGAAAACACTTGGTAAGGATTTTTGTCAGGGCACAACATTATAATGTAAATGTCTGGAAGTACCCAACACGCAGTGTACAATATAGGCAAATCCATGTTTATTCAAATTATTTCCTGGAGCTTCCACTGGCCCTGCTACATTTCCATCCAGGTCCCCCAACCATTCTATGGCTTGGACCTTACCATTCACTATGCATGTAGGAGGGTTAAGATGGACCATGAGAATGGGGTGGGGAGGGGAGGTTTGGGTCACAGGAGTCACAAAATTCCCTTCCCTATGTTCCTTTATGCAGGAACTTCATTTTAAATCCCTTAACAGACCATTTATCTGGTCCCTGGATGTCTTCCCTATGGAGTACCTGCACTGGACATCGGTCCAACCTTACTAAATAGTTGCAACATATGGCCTACCACCTTTTCACCTTATCTGAAAAGGTTTTCTCTGAAACCCACTGTAGAGAGGGTGAAAAAAGCTCACTCCACAGAAGCCAATCTGGTGACATGGGAAAAAAAATTCATTCCCAGCCCCATTCAAACAGGAGCAAGTAGCATGATACCTGCAGCAGGTCCTAACCCAACCTGATCTTCGACTCTATGTGAAATCAAGGGTAGATGCTGGCAATGTTTGCGGCATGGAACAAAGGGGCTTCCCCTGCCCAGGATTTGCACCTTTATGCCTCTGGAGCCTCATACCCCTTGGAGATGTGTCAGGACAGCAAAGCCGCCTGCCATCTGCCTCTTTGCAGCAGTCTCTGACCATCTTCCCATCCCCCAGCCAGAGAGCAGAGTTGTCCTCTTTCAGCAAGCCCTGATGCTCTTCCACCACGTTAACTGTGATGCAGTCATTCTCAGAACCTTAGGAGGTTTCTTTAAGGTCATGAAGACATGACCTTTTTTCCAAAGTAGTAGATGTTTTTCAGATTATTCACAGACTGGATTGGACTAATTAATTATTTTCTGAACAGCAAATCATTAGATGATTCATTATTTGTTTTCTGTCCCGTTGTCCTTTCTTGTTGGTTTTTTTTTTTGATGATTTTAGGCTTGATTAAGTAAATATTCACTGAGTTTCTTTTTTAAAGAATGTTTTCATTGTGAAGGGACTCATCTTCATAGCCAAAGCTGTAGAAGTGGAGATCTCAGAAGTATTTGAAAGAAATTCTTTCATATTCCAGATATTCCAGGTATATGGATCAAACAGGAAAGTTGGCAGGAATTCAGATTACCTTCAGTTATCCAAACCCCAGGTATCTAAATTCAGGTGACCTACAACAAATTTTATTTTCTAACTCTGCAATCCAAATAGAAATCAAAACGCAATTCTCATACCAGGTTTTCTGAAGTTGCCCAAGATTTTGGGAATTCAGGGTTTCCTCTGAGATTGTTCCATCCATGGGCAGAATAAATTTTGTAATGTGCACCAAGGCATGTGTGGCTGTGCATGACCAATAGAAACACATGGGCTACGTCTACACGTGCCTGAAACTTCAAAATGGCCATGCAAATGGCCATTTCAAAGTTTACTAATGAAGCGCTGAAATGCATATTCAGCGCTTCATTAGCATGCGGGCGGCAGCGGCGCTTCAAAATTGACGCGCCTTGCCGCTGCGCAGCGCGTCCAGACGGGGCTCCTTTTCCAAAGGGCCCCGCCTACTTTGAAGTCCCCTTATTCCCATGAGCTCATGGGAATAAGGGGACTTCGAAGAAGGTGGCGTCCTTTTGAAAAGGAGCCCCGTCTGGATGCGCCGTGCGGCGGCAAGGCGCGTCAATTTTGAAACGCCGCTGCCGCCCGCATGCTAATGAAGCGCTGAATATGCATTTCAGCGCTTCATTAGTAAACTTCGAAATGGCCATTTGCATGGCCATTTCGAAGGTTGGGGCACGTGTAGACACGGCCATGCTGCCCACTGTGGGCAGCTGTAGGTGCTCTGCTAGTCAGCTGGGTGGCACCTGAATCTCTCCTGAATGTCTGCCCAGTGTAAGCGCCCAGCTTACAGCAAATGACTGTTGGTGCTTATCTGTAGCAGAAAGAGGAAATGTTCAGACCTTCAGCTTTATACAGCATCATACTGTGCAAAAAGCTCATGGGGAGGCTTGGGAAATATCCCTGAATATTAATCAAGGGTATTTTATTATGTATGGTTATGTAGTATGGGCTTGATTCTGCCTTATTTAAGTCTATTGCAAAACATTCAGGCTGGGTCTACACGGAGCTGCTCTCCCGGCAGCTACATGCTAATGAGCAACCTCATAATTGCAAATGGGCATTCATTAGCATTTATATAGCAACATTACCAACACTTCCGCAGTTTACTGGGCTTTAGAAGACACTCAGGTAAGTTGCAGCGAAATAACAGCATAGAACACTGAGTGTCAGGACTGGTGACTGGAACCCATAGAACCCTGTTACTCAAAGAATAAGTTACGTTTTTCTTTTGTTTTTTAACTTTGAGTTACAAGAATTCTTTGAATTCAGGCATACAGGTCTGGAAACAGAGGGGCTTTTTGCCAGCAGGGGTACGTCCATAAGGCCTCTTTACTGCCAGCTCCCGCCTCTGTCAAGAGCAAGATGTCACATGACTATGCTAATGAGACACAGGATCATGCTAATGAGCGGCCTTTTGCAATTAGCATGGAGCTCGTGGGAGAGTGGCTCCATGTAGATGCAGTCTCAGTGATAAGTATGTGAATGGGATTGGGTCCAAAGGCTGTTTTATTATTGTCTGGTTTTTTTTTTTGGAAAAAAACTTGATGTGATTTTAAATTTATAGTTAAGACAGAGTAAGGTAAATATTCTCCTTTGTGAAGATTGTAAAGATTATGAGCGGGGTTTGTACTGCTCAGGTACGACCACGCTCATGACAAACAGGCGTATCGTGTGCTCACCTCATCTGTGTGATTAAATAAGAGGGTTACTGGTTTTGTGTGGGCATGAGGGATAGAGATCACCTAAATTAATCACAAGTTTACCTCAGAAGTTATCTTAAAAATCATGTATAATCATTTCCCCATAAGGCTCCATTAAAGCCTACTGGCAACTGCCATAACTGCCACCCTGTGTTTAAAAATTCAAAACCTGGTGCAGCCTTCTATCAGGTCCACTGTACCTGAGGAGACCTGGCCTTACCATATATGGTCATCCTTCTGGAAATTTCTGAATAATAATGAGTACTTCCTATATAAGATTGCACCTCAGCAGCACACTGGCTCACTCTCTCTTGAGAACTCTTGAGAGCCAGAGAGCTGAAGTCACTTACGCTGCTGATGTTTTGAGCCACAGCCGCTACCTGAAATCACTTTCCTGTTGGAGGAGCCTTGACTGCTGTTGCGCCGCTTGCCATCCTGAGAGCCCAGCATTTGAGGGAAAGCCACGGAGTCAGCAATTGCTGCTTTGGCACGGCCAACACCATCTTTGGCCAGCGTCGCCTGGACCTGCTTCCTACAAGCGCCGCTTTTTGGTGCCATTGCTTCTACAGAAGGCCTTGCCTGATGCGGCGCCCTGCGCCAGTGCGGCAGGCCTCTCAACTGTTGGCTGTATAATAAAGGCTTCGTGCCCTGATTCCAGGCTTCTTAAAGCTGAAGACTATATCCTTTTAAATATTATTTATTATAATTGTTATTTAATTGTTTATTATAATGTCTAGTTGTTAGTATAGGTAGGCTAGCTAGTCTTAATTTGGTATAGATAGGTATAGAAATAAAATAAGTAGTACTTATGTAATTACTATGCCAGGATAACTACCTGGTGTCAGGCAAATCCTGCACTATATACCCCAAGCAGTCGCATAGCACACCACTGACCGTGATAGGCTCTGGCCTAGCAAACTAGAAAGCCTAAAATCCCTCTGGCCTATAGAGCCAGATATAACCCAGCAGTGGTTCAGCACACCACTGACTAAGGATAGTCCCTGGCCTAATGAGCCAGGAAGCCTAAATACAGCTCATACAGAGCTTTAGGGCATTTTAGCCCAATACATTAAAGGCTCTTAGCCTGCCTAGGGTAACCAATCCCTACATACCTCTGGTGGGTACAAGGCACTCTAGCCTGTCTCAACCAGATACATATTAACTAATTTTTCAGTTATTCCCGACAGCTGATTACTGTAACCTCTGGCAACTAGATTGTCAACTATGTTGCTGATAGTAAGTTACCAATGATGAGTCTTATATCCAGCATTTGTTACTGTTGTTGTTGTCTTTTTGTATTCTGTTGTTGCATGTAAAATAATAAACCACTTTGATTCGTTTCAGTTTAACATTGATCTTGCACTCAGTGTTATCACTCAGTGTTATCTCAATCCCTAGGCATAGGTACGAACTGAATTAGTGTCTGTCTGCACTTATTTTCATGTTACATCTGGGCTATTCCAGTCGGGCCAAGGCTAGCCAAGCCTGCTCCCATAGAATATCCCTACGAGACATTTAATTCGGCCACCAATTTCCCGCTGTTCCTTTCCCATTCATTGCCTCGACAAAGATGAGGTAGCTTTTTTTTTTTAATTATTCTTTGAGTTGCAGATAAAAGATTACAATTATATTTTCTTTCCGCATAATAGTGCATAGCTTAGTGCAGAATCAACATTAAGGCTACGTCTACATTCGTATACGACGTCAAAATAGCCTATTTTGAAGTAAGGACATCGAAATAGGCTACTTCAACGTGTATCGTCTACCCATCCTCCAAGGGCTGGTGCCGTCGACGTTCCACGTCAAAGTAGTGACGGGGAACATCAAAAGGAGCTGCCCCGGAAGGAAATGTGGAGCGTCCACAGACACAAGCGCTCCCCATCGAAATAAGGGGCCAGCAAAGCCCCAAGCCACTCTCTTAAAGGGCCCCTCCCAGACACACTTGCCCTGCACAGCACGAGATCCACAGAGCCGACAACCGGTTGTAGACCCTGTGCACGCAGCATAGACCCCCAGCTGCAGCAGCAGCAGCCAGAAGACCTGGGTTAAGGGCTGCTGCACGTGGTGACCATAGAGCCTCGCAGGGGCTCAACAGAGCATCTCTCAACCCCTCATCTGATGGCTGCCATGGAGGACCCCCCTATTTCGAAGTAGCGGGACGTGGATCGTCTATACATGCCCTACTTCGACGTTGAACGTCGAAGTAGGACGCTATTCCCATCTTCAGATGAGAATAGTGATTTTGACATCTCACTGCCTAAGTTGATTTCAACGTCAAAATAGCACACAGTACGTGTAGACATGACGCATGATATTTTGACGTTGTGCCAGCTACTTCAAAGTAGCTGGCTAGTGTAGACGCACCCTAAGAGACATATTCCATATTGACCACATCAAGTTTTATCATTAGCATTTCCCATTTATTTTTCAGAATTATATAAACACACCCTCCATATGGATGGGTGGAGGGACATGGGCCTTGAGGGGAGCCAGAGACTTGGGAGAAGAGAAAGATAAGCAGAGGAGGGGAAATGTAATTCTATTAGCCTCTGTGTAGCTCCTTGACTATTCTATTCATATAGGCTTACCCAGTCTTTATCAAACCATTTCCATGATTCCAGCAATTTTTTTCCAGACTGAGCTATGTGGTATATCTGCTTCCATGACCTATGGCTTAGTCACTGTAGTCCATTTCAAATTCAGTGTAGAACAGGCAGTATTTTTTTTTCTTATTATAGGTAGCATCTTTTTAAACCCTTCAGAGTGTCTTACTTCTGCTCTCCTCTCTGGCTTTTAGCAATAATTAGTGGCATTCAGTGTTCTTCAGAAGAACTTAAGTGAAAAATACTAAGAATCACAAGCTGCCTCGGCTTCCATTGAAAGCAACAGCAACATTCCCATCACTTCAGCATGTGTATGCCTCGAATTCTTGAAAAACTGCTGTCTTGAAGTGGTGTCTCCTCAAACATCATCCTACTGAGGATTGAATGCTGTCTTGTATAAATGATGGGATCGTCCCTTACCAACTCTAGCACACTCAGAAGGCAACATATCCCTTATTTATGACCTTAGATGTTAAGGTAAGAGAAAATGACTTTATAAATACCTACTATATGCACAGACCAAGAATTCAATCCAAAACCCATAAACGTAGAATATGAGCCATAGATTTTCATTGATTTTAAAATTCCATTTAAGACACTACTACTCAGATTGGATTCCCAGGGAAAATATTTTAAAATACTGCTTTATTGAAAATTGTTTCCACTGGGACTTGAAAGTTATATACTTGGAGGTTGGTTTTCAGCGAAATGCCTGAGAAATTAAAATGATATTTCAGGTTGTCAGTATGAAAAAGGTCTGAAATTTTTTCATTATGGTGATATATTATTTTACTTTACAGCCATCAAACTTAATTGCCACAAATTTATCAGAAATGTTAATTTACTTCTAGTGCCTTACTGAAATGTTGCTGTTTTATAGGCTGCTCATTTCTTTTTCTTTAGTTATACTATACATAAAATTCAGAAAAAAAGTGTTTTGCTAGCCAGGGAACATTAATAGTTTTGCAAACTAATTTTATTAAAAGAAATACAAGTATTGTGAGATAGTAAGTTAAGTCATGCGGGCTGGGTCTGCACCATGTGGCTTTTCCTGTCAGATCCATGGTAATGAGCAGCCTCCGTATTGCAAATACCTGCTCATTAGCATGGTCCTGTGGCTCATTAGCATAGCCATGCAAGAGCTCAGTCTCGACTGAGACGGGGTGCCGGCAGTAAAGAGGCTGTGTGGACGTGCCACTGCCGGCAAAAAGCCCCTCTGTCACCAGCCCCTTAGCCCGAGGCATATTTTGCCAGCAGGGGCATGGCCACATGGCCCCTTCCCTGCCGAGACCCCACTCTGCTGAGACCGAGCTCTCACGTGGCTATGCTAATTAGCCACAGGACCATGCTAATGAGCAGCCATGTCCAATTTTGAGGTTGCTTATTAGTATGGATCTGCTGGAAAAGCCGCGCTGTGTAGATCCAGCAGTGATGTGTTATTGCTATGTTAAAATATCTTCACTATAGCCGTTTCAAATATGGAAGTCAAAATAGATCCATTCTCACACATGCAGTGAGAGATTAAAAAATTCATTCATTTTAGTCCTATAACAAGGTAATGCCAGACTGAGTGATAGCTTAATTCACTCTCTTGTACCAAAATAGGGTTTGAAAGCAAATTCAGGGTCCTTGTTGTCCAGTACTAGAAAAAGAAAATGGTCTTGTGAGCAACAATACCGCCAAGTTTTTTCCATCCTGGGGTGGAATACCTTTTCTTATGTGCACCATGGCATGTGCACATATGCACCACCAATGGAAACACACGTTACGGACTGTGGGTGCTCTGTTAGTCAGCTGGGTGGCATTTAAATCCCTCCTGGGTGGCTGCTCAGGCACATAGTTTACAGGGAACACTGTGATTGAGGTACTGTACTGGCACTCCAACAATTTGGGTTTTGTCCTCAGCTCTGCCACAGATTTCTGAGTTTGACCATAAGCATGTCATTTAATCTCCCTGAGCCTCAGTTC
Organism: Carettochelys insculpta; assembly: GCF_033958435.1. NCBI lineage: Eukaryota > Metazoa > Chordata > Testudines > Carettochelyidae > Carettochelys > Carettochelys insculpta. The sequence continues at coordinate 301,977,160 of NC_134137.1, read as the reverse complement.
TTTATGGGTCAAACAGGATGAATAATTCTTCCTTTCACCTTTTATTTGTTTTGGCTATTTAGACTGCAAGCTCTCTGGGGCAGGGGCTGTCTTGCTATGTGCATGTTCAATGCCTGGCAAAAGAGAGCCCCAGTTTTAGCTGGGATATGTATGCAATACTAAAAAACAAATGATAACCAATAAGCCATTGACTCAGTTCTGCTAGTCTTATGTAGGTGATTTCAGAAGGACTTTTCTGAGCCTAGTAAAAAGATTAAGCTCCAATGGTCAAAACAACAAAACAGTATTCGAATCAAATACTTTCCTTTGTCTTGCTGAGTTGCTCTCTTGCATTTCTTTTGAATATATATGTGAGTTGATGAGCACTGTTGCCGAGTAAATCCCGGCAGCAAAGCCAGTCTCACTAGGGGGATCTAAGCATTCCACTTTCTGCTTTCATTTCTCCATAGCCATGCCCAAATCTCCTGTTTACAAGTTGCTTTCTGTTGCCCTTCTACATCCTGGAAAGTTAATCCCATTGGGCTATCATGGATAATGCTATGCCAGAAATGGTGAAAAAAACCTCAATGTGTGAAGATGTGAAGATCTGGAGATCCTGAATCCAGGCCTGTGAACTCTGGAATCACTGCAACTTCTAGAGCTTCACTTCTAGTCTAGTAGTGATTAGACAAGGGGAGCCCTAAGGCCTTACACGTCACTGAAGTTCCTGGCCATAGAGACCTGACTAGAGGAGCTTCAGTGTCCCTGATTGGGAAGGGTAATCTATGTAAGCCTGAAGGAGGCACAGGAAGTTATCTGTAACATCTGGCTTGCTAAAGTTTTAGGTATCCTGCCATCTTTTTCCTGATTCCCATCCTCATCCAGGCCTTTGATCCAACCCTGTTTTCAGGTTCTGCCTTCAGCCTTGTTCCAGTCCCTGAACTCTGTCACCCTGATTTCTTATTGCTCCAGCTCTAACCATAAGCTTTGGTGCTTTAGCTTACAACTTTCTCCTTTAATACTTGGATCTTGACTGTGGACCGACCCATTGGTTTCTGGTTCCTGAATATGCTGCTGAATACCATTATGGATTGCTCTCCGTCTTTGCTATATCCTGCTAGCAGAACAGTTTAACAGTCTCTGAGGAAAGGGGCTCCAGGAAGGCAACATATTATTTATTCACAAGTGATTTATTATCAATGATTAAGAGACTTGTGTGTAGTGGCTGTCACAATACAAAAATCTGGATGTGGCTGCAGAGACCAGAACTGATTTGCCCTTTCAGAGAGTGGGCTCTGTACTGCAGAAGGTAGATCAGGGTGCAGATCCTGTTTTCTGTGCTAGCTAATGGTTGAACTCAAAATAATGCAGTTGTTAAGTACCAGAGCTCATTGCTGTGGACTGAAGAGCAACACACACTGAATTCCAAATGCTCAGTTATGGGATGCTCAAATTGGTAAGGCTACGTCTGCACCAGAAGCATCTGTCAACAGAGATCAGTATCAGAGAGGTAGCCATGTTAGTCTGTAGCTTCATGAACAACAAGAAGTCTTGGAGAACCTTATAGACTAACAGATATTTTGGAGCATACACTTTTGTGGGCAAAGACCCGCTTCACCAGGTGCATGAGCCAACAGATCAACAGAGATGTTGATCTGAAGAAGTGGGTCTGTCCCACAAAAGCTCATCACCTAATACATTATTTTGTTAATCTTTAAAGTTCTACTGGACTGCTTTTTTGTTTTCATAGTATATAGACTAGCATGGCTATCTCTCTGTTACTTGTCAACAGAGAAATCTCGACAGAACCTCTGTGGACGAATTGCTGCTACACAAAACTTGCTCTGTTGACAGAGAACTGCCAGACTCCACTGCCCTCTGTTGACAGAATGCAGAATGGGAGCTCTGCAAATAGGGTTGCCATGCAACTGGAAGTCCTCTCTGTTGACAGAAGTGTCTACACTGCACTGCTGTCCACAGAAGCCTTATTCCTCAAATTTTTGAGAGATAACGCTGTCGAGGTAAATGCACAGTTCTGTTGAGACTGTTGATAGAACACTTTATGTATGTAGATGCTCCCCTGAGTTATGCTGACAGGAGGCAACTTCTGTCGACAAAACTCTCAAATATAGACACAGCCAAAGAGGCTTGTCTTCCATCTTGTTCTTTTCATAATGACTATTTTACTGTACTAAAGAATCACCTGAAATGTGGCAATGGTTGTTTTCAGCTGCAAGGCATAGAATGTCTTCCATTTGCTCCATTTGTCTTTCCTTCTTTCCCGAGGAAGTCGGTATTAGATTGCACTTGGTCTCCTAGGCACTGTACAGTGAGCTGTGGATCAGGCCATAATTGCTGTGCTTATTAGTCCACAATGTACAACCCAGTGACTGCTCCTGAATCTGATAATTCATATTACTGTCCCTGCGAGGTCTAGAGAACTCTATACAGACAAACAGTATGCATTCAGAAAGCTGGCCCTAGCTATCGCAGGATGTATATGTAAAATCATAAATAGGCCTACCTATTAGTGGAAAAGCCCCTTAGATGTACACTGGCTGAATAATCACCACATTTGTATTCTGGTACAGTACTTCTCAACATGGAGTGTTCTTAAAAATGCTGAGAGGTTGACCTTAACTCTCAAAGTTCTCCTCAGGGAAGCTACTCTATTGTACTAAAAAGATAATCTTTTATCCTTAAAGTTTAATTTCCCATGTACTTGACTTCACTAACTTTACCCCTGGGGTGTTTTTCCCAGCCGTTATACTGAACAATGGAACTGCAGGGAGACTGTGCCATTTTATAGTTGAAGTTAAAGTTTGATACTAACATTTTCATGTAAATTAAATAAGAAAGTTACAGACAACCTGACGAAAAGGACAGTTGATTTTAAATAAAACAAAATCCTGTACACATGCTGGGAAATTTAAGAATTTAAGACTTACGACTTTGAAGTTATTTTATTTTTTCTTTTTAGCAATGAATATGTTCTTAAAAGTGTGTGTGTGAGTGTGTCCACACGTACAATGATCTCAAAATGTCAGCTTTTGCATCTCTGCAACATGTTGTTAAGAAAATGCCCAAGATACACACAAGGGCCTGTTATACCTGAAAAAAGAAAGTCAGAGTAAAATGCTGTCATCAGTAGAAGAAACATAAGATTCTTGTTTTTTGCAGTGGATGTCATTTCTGCTGCAGAAACAGTCTCTTTTATCCAACATTTGCATACCTATTACAGGAGCCAGAAAAATATTATGACAAATACTTTGATTATATTGTCTTCTTAGTCAATCTGGATAAGATTCACCACTGCACAGAGGAACATACACCACTTGCATCTAATTTATTCCTTACTTTGAGATCTTTAGCTGAGTTTAAGTTTGGTGCTGCTTCTTTGCCTTGTCGTGAGTTTTCCTCTTTCTAAATTGTTTGATAGCGAATCATGTTTTTCTCTTTTTTCCCCTCCAAATGTGTGAGTTCATAAATCTTCATGAATTTCTTCAGGAACTAATTCTTGGTTTACATATTGATCACAAACTGTTTACAGTGAAAACTTAAATTTTCAATTGCTTTGCTCTTGATTGGATGACTTATTTAACTGACTTAGGCCCCAGACCTGCAAACACTTATGCACCTGCTTACCTTTGCTACTGAGTTTTTATACTAAGATCAGTGGGACTGCTTAGGATAGTTTAAAAAAAAAAGGTATGGGTATTTTTAAGTTCAGGCACAGCACAATGCAAACTGAAAATTGTAAAGGAGGAACTTGATGGCAGAACGTAATGTATGAAAATGGTTTTTGATACATATTCAAGCTTTTGTTCAAAATTAACTTTTGTAAATGTCCTCATAAACATAGTTTGCTCAGATACATATGCAAAGGGGCAGAAACAGCTCAAATATATTTTTGCCTTACATAATTTTGAAGTGTTTCTCCAGGACACTTTTCCAACATAAATTTATGTATGTTTAAATACAATTAATATTTATATTTGTATTATGACTGAATTAATAAGCCATAAACCAAGAAGAGAGAGATGAAGAAAATTAGTGCCAGCAGTTTATATATAAAGTTTCAAAGGGGTAGCTGTGTTTGTCTTTATCTGCAGAAATAACAAGGAGTCCTGTGGTATCTTGAAGATTACCAGATTTATTTGGGCATAGGCATTCATGGGTAAAAACCCAATTCGTCATTTTTAAGGTGCCACAGGACTTCTCAGTGCACACATAGTAATACATAGGGTGAGTGTTCAAGAGCACACAGACGAAAAACAGCCCAAAGTACAGTGGATGAGACAGACCCCAGGATATTTTGGAAACATAGCAACACAACAATGGAAACTTTTTATACTCTATTTAACTAGAAAACAAATTAATTGATGAAAAAAAGATGCTGAACATTGTAAATAAAGCAAGCTTTGACCACAATTGAATTGAACGCAAACAAAAACCACTTTCGGTCAGTTTATCTACTTTTACATGCATTATAGTCTATACATAATGTTTTATAAATAGTTGTCCAAAATGGGGACCGTCTAAGCGAAATAAGTGCATGTTATAGACTGGAGACAACTTGCTAGAAAGTGGTGGGCTGGCACTTTTCCTCATATAAATATCATGGGTATTCTATTATGGACAATCTGTATTTATCTTACTACTGCATACTTAAATCAGCAGCGAGATGCTTTCCCTCACTCACCTTTCCTCCCCATCTCTCACTCGTGGAATCAGATGATATAAATTTCCTATTGAACTTGCCAACGATTCCCAAACTTTAATTTATTTTTTCTTGTGCTGAACTTCTATATCTAGATGAAGAAAGCATTAGCAATTCTTTTAATGAATCTTTTAAAGTGTTTTCTAACCAGTGCTAGAATTAGTTAAATTAATTAAAACCACCAAATACACACATTGCAGGTAATTTTGTGTGTGTGTAAAATTACCACAAGGTGTGTATTTTTTTTTGGCGGGAAGGACTTGCCTTATCCTAATATGGTGCTGCTGTCCTTTCTACAGGATTGTGAATTGTAGGGCATACTAATGTGTCCACTATGGAACAAAACAATAGGATATTAAGTCTTTTAACAGATAGATTAGCTCAAAAACCTGCTAGGATGGTTAAAAATCCAGCTGGGTGTCAACCCCAGAAATACGTCATGACCCCATATGCCTCTATACTTCCTTGTGTAACAACCCCTGCCCCCTAGAGGGACAAAGGTGAACCTTCCATATGGCTAAAGCAAGGTATACTTGGAAACTGGAAGAAATTGTTCCTTCTGAGGCACAGCTAATCCTGTAGGGGATGACAGCTCTGCACTGCCTCTCTCAGAGCTATTTATGCAAAAATCTCTCTTAATCCAAGGGTGTACTTATATAGCTACAAGAGTCTCTTATTTTATTGGGAATTAAGGTGGCAAGAAAGTTGGTTACCACAGCCGGATAATTACGTTGATGGCAACTTTAATTTCAGATAATTTTTTTGTTTCATATTCCTCTTAATGAGGTCACCAGAGTCCTCTCTAAATATTCTTAGCATTTCCTGTGGGATGTTGGAATAATCAACATCAAAATGAAGTTCACAAATCAAGACATTGTTTATCTGCCGCTCTGCCTGGGGCTTCTCAGCACAGCCAAGCCACAAATAAGTGGCAAATGAATGACAGGAGATGTATTTTCTCTGAGCAGTGATTTATAACAAACTTATTTACTTTTTTGAGAAGTTTCACTCAGAAGTAAAATAGTCTGATCTCAATTTTTTAATTTTTTTTTGTGATGTGCATATGGTATGAAGAGAAGTTACCTCTCACTGAGCCAGAGGGGTAGGAGCCGCTCTATGATCCCTGGCATGCAGAACAAGGCCAGGCTCACTACTCCTGCTGGAAGGGGCAATGCAGGAAATAGAAAAGGTGGAGCCTCTAGCCCAGTAAAATCTGAGACAGGGAAGAATGCAGATAGCTGAAGGCTGCTGCAGATTCCCAGAGCTGAACTTGTGCAGCACCAGATGCTGCTCCTAGAGGAGACAGACAGATAACAAGATACCAGAACTGCCGCTTGTCCCAGCTGAAACAGGAGGACCCTGACCTGCAGGTGCATCGTGGTGGGAGGGTAAGAAATAGCCTAGCTACACTAGACTGTAGTCTGGTTAGGTTGTTGTGTTCTGGGAGGATCACTGATGACCAGGTGGTGGAACCCTCTGCCACTGTTAGGTCCCTGTGCTGGGACTAAAAGGAGTAGGATGGATCCAGATCCCCTAAATCCCCGCTGCCAACCCTACCCCTACAATAGCAGCCTCTCTGCTTTAGGCCAAGAAGTTTGTATTTGTCTGCCAACTGCTAGAGCCAGGACATCAGACTATATGTTGTCTGCTCTGCTCTACTTGGGGCCTGAACTCCTCTGCTCTGTTGGTTCTGCCTTGCCTTAAAACTCTTTATTGACTCCACCCTGCCTGAGGGCTGTAATTCTAATCCCTGCTAGTGGGCAGCATCCAGAGACATGATGAGGTAGAATGGCCTCCCACTGAGCCAGAGGGAGAAGGACTGTCTCTAACCCACTACAGCATGGTCCCCTCCTGTACTTTTCAAGAAAGTTAAAATACAGCGTTCTGTTGATTGCAAATATGTTTTCTTTATTGTAATAATAAGTGGAAAAAGGTAGAAAAATCACCCCTTTGGCACAGTACACTTTTCAATCAATTTAAAAAAATAATGTGGAATGTCAATGTGTCCAACCTATCAGGCAGAAACCACTGAAGTGGTCACCCCATATTAAGTATGGAATGCTACATTTGTTATAGAATAAATGCAGGATTCCTACTTCAGTCGAGAAAAGGAAAAATATATTCAGTCTGCTATGAGCCTGGGGTGGGGATTTTGTTTTTGTTTTTGCAGAGGCAGGACGTGACTTTTGTGTGTGTATGTGTGGCTGTGTGGCATTATACATTTTAAAACTCCTACCTCAACTTTGAAAACCTTCCTGTAAATGGGTCTTATTAGTTGCAAGCTGTTGGATTAATACTCACACTTTGGCAATTTTGTTCAAGTTCAGTTTCAAGGTTCATGAAGACCATTAATAAATCCTGGGCTTGCTCCCAGTTCAAAGAATTGGCTATAATGCTTCAGTCTTCCTTTAAATTGCTGAGCTCCACACAGATGGGACAGCAGCTTGGAGTGGAGTCCCACTGCTGTCCCTTAGAAAATTTAGATCAAGTCAGTTCACGGCAATAGCAGATTCTACAACTCTTTCCTTTTCAGCATTATGATGACTGTACCATTTGGCCAGTCATCTGGCAATCTCCCAGTCTTCCATGCTAGAGACCTTGGGAATCCAGGTAGATCCCTAGGATATAGATTTTGTACCAGTTGCTGGATTTAGTTCATAATGAGGAAGCTTCCTCTTCACAAAGTCAAAATCCTTTCTCCTGCATCCAGCCACAATAACTATGCTAGGGAACTCTGCAGACCCTGCTTCACTGCCTCCCTCCACCAGCTGAGGAGAGAGAACAGAGCTGTTCTGTGACAGTTAGTTGGCTCATCACTCACCAGGTGAGGGGCAAAGCCATGAAAGATTTTTGCAATGGTGGCTAATTCAGCATGATCCCCACCCTTTCACCATCCCACCATTTCGCCTTCTTGGCCCGCCACAGTTATCCCACAGAGATCCTGCATGGAGCAGTGTATCATACTGCAACTCTTATGCTCCACTCCAAGACCTGCTTCCGGTCCTTTTTCCCAGGAAAAAAACTCAGCAATATAGTATCTGAGCACCTCATAAACATTACTGAACGGTGTGTTACTTGGATAAAAACTTCTGCAGATCTGTGTCTGAGTATAAATATGGTATATGATAGACGCTAGTCTCAGATAACTGGATGTAAGCCTGGGAGTTAATTGATTAGACTTCCAATGTATCATTCCTGAGTTTTAAAAATATTCTATAGCAGCCCCATAAAAGAGAGTCAGCACTGGAACCTGATGATTTACTGTAGGTATTTGTCACCACGCATCCATGAGTTGCTGCTAAGAATGCCAGATTTGGGACAAACTGATAACAAATAGGCATACCTACCCCTAACTGGTTGTTATTTTTCCATAAGATACCACTAACAGAAATAAATCACAAGAAACCAGTAACAAAAGTAAACTTCTGCCTCACTGCACTAAGTAGCAACTAGGAAGATAAAATGTTAACCAGTAAACCCCTGAACAGCAGCTTATCTGGGTAATGTTTAAACTCTGCTGTGGGACTCCATTGCTGACCTCTGCCCCAGGCTCCCAGGCACCCGGGGCCTATTGTTTAAGCATTTAACTGGTAACATTTTAGTAGTGTAAATGTATTTTTTTCCTTTAAAAAAAATCTACATCTCTATTAACAAGGAGGCAAAAATGCAGTCTCCTTAGCAATTACAATCCCTTTTTCATCACCCAGAGGCTACACTTTATGATGAGTGGTTAATAAATACCAAAGGGTTCTGCTGATCTCAAAGGTGCAGCCGTGTGCCCAGGTCAATATGTAGCTCAGCCTTTACCCAATAATGACACCGCTGCCAATCGTTCAATAGCTAATTTAAAGTTTTGTTTTTAAAAGAAAAGAAATAGAGTTACTGTGGCAAAGAGATCACATATACCAATCAAGGCAAAGTTTTCATATCAGGTTTGCAGCTGTGATTGAATAAACTGCCAGTCTGCAAAGGTCTCTCTGGAAATAACCTAGACAGCTTGGAAGTCATCAGTCCTTGTTTATAGCTTCCCTGTTAGGGATCCAGGCCAGAGAAATGAAGCAGGAAATGAAGACAGACTGGAGATAGTTCCACGTTCTTTTATACCCTCTCCCACGTGGATGGAATTTTACTGTCCCAAACAAAGCTCTGTGTCAGTTTGTGGAAAATTACAGGCAAGAGCTAGAGTCCAGGGTCAGATCAACAAGTTATGTGTGTTTATGTGGCTCTGGAGACTCACAGGAGCAGTCATTGTCCACTTGAAGGCTAAGATGCCCCCAGAAAGACTTGCTCAGCGGGATAAGTTTCCCCTATGGCCTACTGTGAGAGCTATGTTCTTTAATGTGTCCTCAGTGAAATGTTCTTTAATGGGCCATCACAATAAACTGACCAGACTGCATGTACATTGCCTTCCAGGAGTTATCCAAAGGGCAAACATATTTAAAATGCAAGCACATATTCAAGATTCATAAATTTAGACACAAACATGATCATGCATATAAACAGGATGAACATACTTAGCAAATCATAATTTTTCATCGAGACACTTCATATAAGATTAGTTGCAATGTATAACCGTGGTAGGAACAATGATATGGATGGTCATATTTCAAGCATGCAGCTTCTGACAGTGTTGTTGTTGCTGATGCTATCTATATGGTATCTGGGGACCATTTTAACTGTCCCAGATTATAAATACATACAAAGGAAAAGTATCTACTGATCCATCCACCAACTAATGCTATCCAGCTCCCACTGGACCTGTTCACAGTCTGCAGTGTGAACACAGTATATGAGACAGTCCCTGCCTTGAAGAATTCTTTTAAGACAAAATTAAAGTAATTTTTCACCTGCTATGGGAGATAATTTACTCACATTACAGGTGCCTCACCTGCCATCTTAAGGAGGGAAAATTGTTGGAGCCAGTGGATGCTATTTAACAAGAACCTTTTGTAACCCTGACGTATTCGAACAATTCTAACCCTCTGCAGATGGGTGGGCTCGAAGTTATAAGTCTGGTGCCTCACCAAACATACAGTGTCAGGACATCTCAGAGAAGGACAGGGTTTCTCCAACAATTGCTAATGGGAGAGTTCTGAAGCTCTATTTAATGTAAAGAAAATCCTCAAATGTGTGAAATGCAATGAATTAATTTAGAAACACTCTCTAATGTACAATCCACATGTAGTTCTTTTCCAGATTTCTTTGTCAAATACTTTCCTCCTCCCTCCCTGCCCCCACTAAAATTAAGAAAATAATTGGATAAATGAATAAACCCCTCCACCATTCATTATCTTACCATGTATGACTTCAGTTGATTTGAATGGAAGGGCTTAGAGAAATATCACCCCTCCACTGTTCCAAAAACAGTTGTGCTTATATCAAGAATAGCTTAATTTGATTTCGCTTAGGATACAAACCCTGGATCTTTTATTTAAAACACAAAAATGTTTCAGCACCTTTGGTGAGTTCACCTTTCTGTGAGGGGAAGCCCTCAGACCAGTTTAATTTTGTGAAGGAGTTCAGAGATAATCATTGTCTCATGGTCTGACTTCCCATTCAAAACAAGGCCAAGTAAGTTAAATTCCAAACGCTTCAATTTTTTATGTCTAGGTTGGAAAAAGTAATCTTCACTCCATCAGACCATTTATAGCTTTCCAATCCCCTTGCAGAGCATTCTGACGACTTCTGCACTATCTGAGGGAAAAGTGGAACTCGAAGATAGTGCCAAGATTGGTGATCATATGGATAAGCCATTTGAAGTTGCTTCTTTCTGGCCTCTGGACCTAGACATAGGTATTTCCCCTCTAAATTATGTTTCCAAAAATGCTTTTTTAATTGAGAGGGCCAATGCTAGTGTAATACCACACTGCTCAGCAGAAAAAAGCTGAACATATCCTGCCCTCCCTCTGTCAGCATCTTTTCTTTGAAACATCTGTCTTTCTATTTCCATGGAACTCTCTCACAAATAAAACATTTTGTTCATCCATTGTGTACTCACTTCCTTACACAAAAACTTCACACAAACCATAATGTATACGACGTCACTCATTTCTGTAGACTAGAGAGATTTGGCAGCAGAATTCTTTGTCAGAAGATATCTTCCAACGAAACTTCTGTCAACAGATTGCAGCCGGACTGCAGGGCATATCAAAAGAGCGATCCATTCTGTTGACAGAGAGTGGCTGGACCGCCTGGCTGCTCTATTGACAAAACAGACAACCTGAAGCACAGCAGACAGGGTTGCCCAGTGTCCTGAAATCCCTCTCTATTAACAGAAGTCCCCCTGGAATGTCCAAACCAGCCTTAGGTTGACAGATCTCTGTCGACAGAGGTGTTCTTCCTCGTGGTGAGCGGGGTGCAGTTTTCGACAACAGTGTTGCATTCTGTCGACTTGCTGTCAATAGAATGCCCCTGGAATCTGGAGGCTATACTGATTTTGTTGACAGAAAATGGTTGTTTTGCTGACAAAACCCTCTAGTCTAGACACAGACTATGGCTATGTCTACACATGAAGCCAACATCGAAATAGGCTATTTCGATGAATAACGTCTACACGTCCTCCAGGGCTGGCAACGTCGATGTTCAACTTCGACGTTGCGCGGCACCACATCGAAATAGGCGCTGCGAGGGTATGTCTACACGCCAAAGTAGCACACATCGAAATAAGGGTGCCAGGCACAGCTGCAGACAGGGTCACAGGGCGGACTCAACAGCAAGCCGCTCCCTTAAAGGGCCCCTCCCAGACACAGCTGCACTAAACAACACAAGATACACAGAGCCGACAACGAGTTGCAGACCCTGTGCCTGCAGCATGGATCCCCAGCTGCCACAGCAGCAGCCAGAAGCCCTGGGCTAAGGGCTGCTGCCCAGGGTGACCATAGAGCCCCGCAGGGGCTGGAGAGAGAGCATCTCTCAACCCCCCAGCTGATGGCCGCCATGGAGGACCCGGCAATTTCGACGTTGCGGGACGCGGATCGTCTACACGGTCCCTACTTCAACGTTGAACGTCGAAGTAGGGCGCTATTCCGATCCCCTCATGAGGTTAGCGACTTCGACGTCTCGCCGCCTAACGTCGAAGTTAACTTCGAAATAGTGCCCGACGCGTGTAGCCGCGACGGGCGCTATTTCAAAGTTAGTGCCGCTACTTCGAAGTAGCGTGCACGTGTAGACACAGCTTATATGTTTAAAGAGTGTCTTTAAGTATTATAATTTAACAAAAGTAAGCAAAAAGTAGCCATCTATCCAGTGAGAGTACACAGGGCAAGACTCAAAAAATGCTCTCTGTTAGGGTAGGTCTATACAAAGTAATTATGAAAGACCATCTGTTAGTTCAAACTAACTACCCTAGCATCTACACAATACAACCTTTACTTTGAAATAATTTCAAAATAGCGGTTGCCTTATTTTGAAATTGGTAAACCTCATTCTACAAGGAATAGTGCTTATTTCAAAACAGCTAGTTCAAAATCGGTGCTGTTAAGACAGGCTGCGTCTACACCAAGTTCTTTCAGTAGTTTTTTTGAAAGCTGAGGTTCTTCTGAAAGATCCCACAGAACATCTACACACACAATGCAGTCTTTCAAAAGTAAATTGAAAGAATGCAGTGCTTCTTTCTGAGGGGATCTTCTGGTCCTGGGTCAGGAAGAACACCTTCTTTCAAGAGTAGTCTTCCATGGCACTGGCCAGCTGGCTCAGGGAGATGCCCTGGCCAGAGCTAGTGGAGCTATATACTCCCTGCGCCCAGCTGCTTTTAAAGCCACAGAGAGCCAGAAACCCCATGGCAGGAAGCTGAGAGTATGGCTGGGGCAGGGACACAAGCTGCCCAACAGCACGCCCTCAGAGCCATCCCTGGAGCTGACATTTCATCTGAAGCCCCACAATGGCCAGCAGTCAGCAGCCCTGTGATACCCAAGGCCCCACCCTGGGAGCTGGCCAAGGGGTCACAGGAGCCCATCCAGACCACCAAAAAGAGAGCTGCCTCACGGACTGAGCCAGAGCCCTGGGACCTCCTTCAACTCTGGCAGGATGAGGAGGTCCTTCCAGAGACAACAGGCAAGAGGCGGAATGCCCCCACCTTTGCCCAGCTGGCCATTGGCTTCGCCACCCAGGGACACCCTTCTCAGAGCCAGGAACTGGCATTCTCAAAAGTAAAGGAGCTGTGGCAGGGGTATGTGTGGGCCAGGGACATGGACAGTACCTGTCCCTACTACCAGGAGCTCCACAGCCTCCTTGGGGCCAAGGACACCTCCTTCCATCACAGTGCTAGACACCCATCCTGGATAAGACGGAGCCCAAGGTGAAGGCAGAGTAGCTGGTGGGACCCTACACCTGGACTACCCTCATGGAGCTGCAGCTGGAGATGTTTGTGGATGAGGAGGGACCCAGCAATGAGTTCTTGTTATCACCATCCCCTCAGGTCCAGCCAGAAAAGCACCCTCGAGCAGGAAATCCCCATACCTTCCCAAAGGACCATCCTGGTGTGTCGCATGCCCTGGGGCAGTGATATCTGCCTCCATTACAGTTGGAAGGGGGCCAGCCACACACCCACCAGCCCCAGTCTGGACACACTCCAGACAGCTGCGTCTCTGGGCCTATGGAAACGGCCTCTGGTGATGCTCAGCGCCTGCTCCCATTGACAGCACCTGGCATGTGTCCCATGCATGCAGGGACCCCTCAGTACCCAGGAGCCCCCAGGGCCACTGGGCTATCAGACAGAAGGACAGGGGACTGCTGCCCATGGGGGGTGAGGGGCATGTTCCTCAGGGTTGGGCTGTGGAACTGACATGATACCTCCCTCCTTCCTTCCAGCCTTACAACTGCACCATCTGAGGGCTGGATGAGCCCTGTCCAGGTCCAGGAGCCATAGAGTAAACCAGAAGCTGTGGAGAGGGCCAGGGCACCCCCACCATTGGTGCCTGGGCAGGACAGTGGCCAGATGGCATGTTGCTGCAGGTATGACAATAAGGATGCTACCTGTGTGGCCACCCTCAGCTAGCAAAATGCCATCCTTGAGGAGTGGCTGGTGCCGGCCAGGGCTCACATGGCCTGGCAGAGGGAGGCCTACGCCCAGGTTGGGGTGGCGCTGCGTTTCCTCATGCAGGCTGTCGCCAACTGACTGTCCCAGCCTCCCACCCCTCTGGCTGCCCAATGCCCACTCCCACTACTCTCACTGCCCTGCCCGACCTCCCCTTGCCATCTTAATGGGAACTCAGCCACTGGCTTGTGGCCATGGTGCCCCCACCACCAGCAGACATTATGCAGCCCAACCTACAGGCACATGAGGAGGCATCTGAAATAGCCCTTCAGGCACCCAAATGCATGCTCTACCATACTGCAGGCCTGGTTGAGTCAGCTGTTAAACAGCTCCTGAGTGGGGTCCAGGTGGCCGGTGTAAGGCCACTTGAGCCAGGGCTATGGGGGTAGCCTCTGTCTACCACCATGCACAGTGACATGGTGAGGTTCATGATCTGGAGCTCCCACAGGGGGATGTAAGTCCCCACCTCCATCCTCCAGCAGAGGCCAGAGTTCTGGAACACTCATGCATGGTGGGCCTGGCCTGACCAGCCCCCACAGGTGTTCATAATGTCCCAGGTCTGGCAGGACCACTGAGTGGTAACCCTTGTGATTGACAAAGTGACCCAGGAGTCCTCTTCCCCATCCCCATGACAGGCATGTGACCCAAGCATGCCTTACCTCCACAAGGGCATCCGCAGCAGTTGCCTTGCCCATCCCAAACTGGTGTCCCAGGGAGTGGTAGCAGTCTGAGGTGGCCAGCTTCCACAAGGAGATGGCAACCCACTTGTGGGTGTCCTGGTGTCGAAGGGTGGGAGCAAGCCAGTTGCCGAGCTCTAGGAATGTCTGCTTGGTCACTCAGAAGTTCCAGAGCCAGCGGGTGTTGTCCCACTCAGCCATCAGTTGGTCACACCACTTGGTGCTCCTGGAATGTCTCCAGAGGCGCGAGGGCATCTGGCGGCAGGGCACAGCCAGAGCCTCAGGGAGAGGAACTGCATGAGCCGAGCAGGGGGCTCAGCTACAGGAGCAGGTTCAGGGTGGCCACAACCACCATGGGCAGCAGGCTGACTATGGCGTCAATGACATCCAGGTCCGGGAGCTGCTGGAGATCCTTGTTGCTCTGGAATGGGCATCTGGTCCATGCACCAGGTCTGCTGTGCTTTGTGCAGCAAGGCAGATCTCAGCACCATGTGCAAGAAGGGGCTGTTTCAGAGGGGCCCTTTAAGGAAGCAGCTGGCTGGCGCTCCTGGAAGGGCTTGCTGGCCATGTGACCCCATCTGTGGTGTTTCCTGCTCTGGTCTTTTGAAAGAGGGACCAGGGACTGTGTGGCCACTCTCTCTCAAAAGAGCAGATCAACCTTTAGATCTGCTTTTTGTGTGTGGATGTGATCCTGAGGAAGACGATCTTCCAGAAGATCTTATTTCAGAAGAGTACTGTAATGTAGCCACAGCAAATAGAGCCTATTTTGAAATAAGCCATAGTGCCTCCAAAGGCTCTATTTCAAATTAGACTCTATGGTCATGTCTACACCAGCAAGTTCTTCAGGAAAATCAGGCCCTTTTTCAAAAGAACATGCAAAGCATCCACATACAAAATGACCTCTTTTGATCCAAAAAATCAAAAGAATGTGGCTGTTCTTCTGGAAGCCCTCTTCCGCTCCCAGATCAGGAAGAGTGCCTCCTTTTGAAAGCTTCTTCCAAAAAAAAGCATGCGCAGATATAACCCACACACCTATGTGTGGCTCAGGCTACGTCTACACGTGCAGCCAACATCGAAATAGTCTATTTCGATGAATAACGTCTACACGTCCTCCAGGGCCGGCAACGTCGATGTTCAACTTCGACGTTGCTCAGCCCAACATCAAAATAGGCGCAGCGAGGGAACGTCTACACGTCAAAGTAGCACACATCGAAATAGGGATGCCAGGCACAGCTGCAGACAGGGTCACAGGGAGGACTCAACAGCCAGCCGCTCCCTTAAAGGGCCCCTCCCAGACACAGTTGCACTAAACAACACAAGATACACAGAGCTGACAACTGGTTGCAGACCCTGTGCCTGCAGCATAGATCCCCAGCTGCCGCAGAAGCAGCCAGAAGCCCTGGGCTAAGGGCTGCTGCCCACAGTGACCATAGAGCCCCGCAGGGGCTGGAGAGAGAGCATCTCTCAACCCCCCAGCTGATGGCCGCCATGGAGGACCCAGCAATTTCGACGTTGCGGGACGCGGATCGTCTACACGGTCCCTACTTCGACGTTGAACGTCGAAGTAGGGCGCTATTCCTATCTCCTCATGAGGTTAGCGACTTCGACGTCTCGCCGCCTAACGTCGAAGTTAACTTCGAAATAGCGCCTGACGCGTGTAGACGCGACGGGCCCTATTTCGAAGTTGGTGCCGCTACTTCGAAGTAGCGTGCACGTGTAGACGCAGCTTCACTGTCCCATGTTGTGGTGCCTAGACTACTTCAGAGAAAGAATGTGTCCTTTACAGCACAAGCTGAGAGCCAGATGGCCTTTTGCTCAAACTGTAGCAGCACCTGAACTAAGCTCCACAAATCCCAGGTTCAAGCCTGCCTGTAGACCATTACAGGGACACTGTCTGAACCCTTTTTCAAAACAGCAGTCCTCATGGCATCAGATTGTTCAGTCCTTGGCCCACTGTCTTGAAAGAGCAGCAGGGGGTGGGAGCTGTGTGGACACTCTTTATCGAAAGAGCAGATCGATCTTTTGATTTGCTATTTTGTGTGTGGATGCACTCTTGCCATAAGATGATTTTCTGGAAGATCATCTTTCAAAAAATTGCTGTAGTGTAGATGCAGCCAGTATATGTAGACACTGTATTGTGAAATAGCTGAGTGCTATTTCAAAATGCATTTTTGTGTGTAGCAGCCTTATTTTGAAAAACTATTCTAGAATAGCTTATTTCAGAATAAGGCTGCTGTGTAGACATACCCATTGGCTATGTCTACACTTGTATTCCTCTTTCAAAAGAGGAATGCAAATGAGATAAATCAAAAAGGCAAATGAGGCACTGATTTGCATATCTGGTACTTCATTTGCATAATCTTTTTTCAACTGATATTCTTTTGAAAGAAAGAAAGCAGTGTAGACGAGGCTCTTTCAAAAATAAACTCCGTCTTTGAAAGAACCCTTCTTCCTATTTTGTTTTCAATTTCCCTCATTTGCATTCCTCTTTTGAAAGAGGAATGCAAATGTAGATGTAACCTTAAAGAAGCTGTTTTCCCCAAACCAGTGTATAATTTAGCTATCTTGATTATTGTAAGCATAATCAGTCCAGTTCCTCCTTAAAATGTAAAAAGCTGAACAAATCTTTTAATAAAAGAGCTCTCCCTTTCTCTTAATTTTATCCTTGTCCATTATTTTTAGCTTTAATATGAAATTAGTAGTGAAACAAAAGCTCTCTTCTGTTAAATTGCTTTTGTAAAATAATTTTCAATTGCTTCCTACACCTCCTGTATCTTATTTGTGAGTACAAAACACATGCTTCATTAGACCTTTTCACAGGCTAAGTGTCTGTTCTTCCACATATAACGTAAAACAAATCACTTTTTAATGGTCAAATTGACTAGATAGGTAATATCACTGCTCTAACAAAAGCTTGGAGTTAATTAAACCAATTAGCACTTGATATAGGTACCCCATGAAAGCTAAAATCCAAGAATGTCTCTCTTGAGAGGCCAGGAGACTTTTCCATAGACAGAACTGTAAGGCAAGGGAGACAGGAAGAAGTTTAAAGAGCATTAGAGGGCTTTAAAATGCACTCTCTTTTTTCCAGCATACATCACTGAATTGCACGTCTGTGTTTAGAAACAAAACTAAAACATCTTTGTTTGATAAGACAAAGCTGGACTGATAACTTAACTCAGCAAAGAAGAATGAGAACGAGATTTCCACCATGATGCTGCTGATCTTGTGAAATTAACTGAACTGTTAATTGCACTTTTGACTGTCTTCCAAAAGAAGACTTTTGACTGCTTGACACTGTTAAGACACAGCAATCCATTCTGTTCTCCATTGGGTAAGCACTGACCTTTTAGCAGAAGAGAGCCAAAGAAGAAAAAAAAAGTTCTTGAGCTTTCAAAAGGGGAAAGCAGCAGATTCTCTCAAACATTCAGTTTCCCAAAGGGACAAATAAGCCCATGAGATATACAAGGTACATACAGTCTCAGAGTAGAAATGTTTTCCAGTTTTCCAAATTTAGTAGATGCTCTGGTTCATTCGTGTGTATTTAATGAGGCACAATGTATCTGTTACAATACTTGTTTCAGTCTACAGATATTTGGCTTTCATTTGAGTGGAATTTCTGGGTGTTTTACAAAGATGAAACAATAAATCCTTTGCAGTCAGTCTTTACACATATTTGGACTTTAGCACTTGTTTGCTGTATACTTGTCCTGTGCTTTTTTTTTGTTTTGCTTATTTAATTCTGAAGTGGAAAGTTACTCACCCAAATAAAATAAATTTAGATTAGCACCATGGATTATATAGTATCTTTCAAAGGTGATTTTCTTAAAAAAAAACTAAGGGTGAATCCAAACTACAAGGAAGATCTGCCACAGTAGATCTTCTAGAGTTTGATGTAGTATGCCTAGTAGGAATATGCTAAATTGAATTTACAGGGCACCCATGTCAACTTCAGGACTCCTGCCCTCCATTAGGAGTAAGGGAAGTCTCCCATCAGCCTCTTAGTGGAGATGGCACCGAAGCCTGAATTAAGATGTCAACTCTAGCTATGTAATTAATGTAACAGAAATTGCATACCTTAATTGTACTTTACCCTGAAGTGTAGACCTGCCCAAAGAGTCAGTGCACATGAGGATGAGGTGGGAAGGTGACAATCCTACTGTAAGAAAACTCATGAGAAGAAGAGGCTTTTAAATGAGAAGAGACTTTTCGGCTCTGCTCTTCCTTTTGTGCTCACTCTGGGAATTAAACCAGAAGTTCCACAGCACCTTAAAGTCAAACCATTTTATTTACTAGGTAATAAGCTTTCGTGTGTAGGACCAGCAGATGAAGTGGGTCTTATCCACAAAAGCTTATTACCTAATAAATGAAGTTGTTGGCCTTTAAGGTTCTACAGAACTGCCTTTTCTCTGTGCGTGTGCGAGAGAGAGAAGCAACAGGCTAACACAGCTACCCCTCTGAGGCTGCATCTGCACTATCAGATAAATTTGAATTTAAGATGGTTAGCTCCATATTACCAAATGACTGTCTTCACTGTTAATACCATTGGCTTGATTTAGGGAGCACTAATAGTGATACTACAATATTGATGGGACATGCTGGGTGTAGCGTCAACCTCAAATTCAAAAGTTCAATTAATGGCCAGTGTGGAAGTGCCACACCTTAAAATCAAATTTATTAGGCTCCAGAGGTGTCCCGTATGTAATGCACAATGCCCCTCTCAGTGCTCCACTCTGGCTGCTGCTCTCCAGGTGCACAGGAATTAGGTAATAGGAAGACTGTGAATTTCAAATTGGAACCAGAAAACCTGTGGCTGTGGGATCATGTTTGTATGAGAACCTGAGAAACATCTTTCTTTCTTTGCTATTAGCACTGTGAGCGCATCTACCCATTACAAATAGCCCCTGCAGGGAGTTTGTTCTTCTGTCTCGACATGCTGCGGCTACACATGAGCCCGCGCTTCAAAGTGTAACACTTGGAAGTTGCCACGGGGGAAAATTAGCTTAATGAAGTGCTACATATGCACTGCAGCACTTCATTAATAATCTCCTGACACCCTACTTACCATGCTCCCTTCGAAGTAGGGCACTAGTGTAGACAAGCCCCATATCTTTATGGATTCTCAATTACTTTTGTTCTGGTCTGGCTATGGTCTGAAGAAGTGGGTCTGTCCCATGAAAGCTCACCTAACAAATTATTTTGTTAGTCTTTAAAGTGCTACTTGACTGCTTTTTGTTTTACTTCAGTGGGGTTATGGATGGGTCCAAATTTTCACCTACGTTAACACCACCTCTGGGGCAAATGTTGATTCATCTCACACCCCTAAAAGCAACAAAACACCTCTATGGTTTTGTAAGGGTCAGTAAGATTACAAATGCTATGTCTACACAGCAGCTCTATTTCAAAATAAGCTATTCCAGAATAGCTTTCAAAATAGGGTTGCTACACACAAAAATGTATTTCAAAATAGCATTTAACTATTCTGAAATACATAGTCTGTAACAGGCTACGTCTACATTGGCCCCTCCCTTTCGAAAGGGGCATGCAAAACAGCAGGTTGAAAATGCAAATGAGTGCTAATTTGCATAGTCAATGCCTCATTTGCATAATAGTTCACACTCACCTTTCCAGAAGAGCTGCTTTCAAAATGCAAAACAGCTGTGTAGATGGGGTTCCTTCAAAAAGAAGCCCCACTTTCGAAAGCACCCGTCTTCCTGAAAAAATTAGGAAGAAGCATGCTTTTGAAAGCAGTGCTTCCTTTTGAAGGAACCCTGTCTACATGGCTGTTTTGCATTTCAAAAGCAGCTTTTCTGGACAGGGGAGTGGCTGCCATTATGCAAAGTAGAAAAATTAGTGCCTCATTTGCATTTTCAGTCTGCTGCTTTGCATACCCTTTTTGAAAGGGAGGGACCACTGTAGACATAGCCATAATGCTTATTTTGAAATAGCACCTATTTCAAAATAGGTGCTGTTAAGATGCGGAATAGCACTTATTGCAAATAGCTATTCCCTGTCTTAACAGCATTTGTTTCAGAATAATTATTTTGAAGTAGGCGCTATTCCTCCTGCAATGAGAGTTACTGATTTCGAATTAGTGCACCTGCTAGTTTGAATTTATTTTGAAATAGCATGTGCTCAGTGTAGACAACAGCAAAGTTATTTCAAAATAACAGTTGTTATCTTGAAATAACTTGGCCATGTGGCCATGGACAAAAAGGCCCTGCAAACATATGATAAGCCTTGCATGTCCTACAATGGCTTTCCCCACTGCACAAATGGAATGGTATGGCTGGAATGCTGAGTCCCTACTCTCTGCAGGAGTTTTGGGGCATTCCATGGCACCATACCACGGAGCAGTAGCTGTGAAGAGCTCATGGCTCTTCTGGCTGCAGATTTGGCAGAGGTGAAGCTTCCATCCCTCTGACCCCTTCCATGGATCTTTGTGTAGAAAGGAGGAAATAATAGGTTTTGGGTTTTATTTAAAAGGACTCTTCTGAACTTGTTTGTATTATAAAAGTCAGTTTCTACGTGGACATGAGTAAAACAGAAGCACATAATAAAAATCAACAGCTGCCTAGGAGAGAACTTTGCTAATTCTCACTTTATGGATCTTCATCCTTGACAACTTTCTCCAAAAAACATGGACAGTTTTATGAGCTTTTAAGTATAGACATCACAGCAGGGCGCTATAATGAGCACTCCTATTATTAAGACTTCATTACTTCAGCAACATATTCTACAGCCCAAGTACTAATCATCTTGGCTCCACTGAAATCAATTACTTTAATAGGGTCAGGATTTTACCCTTTTAGGTCCTAAGTATTATAAGTGCTTTACAATGAACTACGCTTGTCAAAATAAAGGTCAAATTGTGATGTTGTATCTTCATCTTAGGAGGATTTATTTACCAATGACAGATCTGAAACTACTGAATACCCTCAGTTTCTATTATCCACAGCCATCTGTTGAGTGTTGCCTGAAACTTAGATTGTAAACTCTGGGGCATGAACCTTCTTTTTTGTGTTGTGTTTGTATAGTATAACACGCTGGAGTCTTTGTATATGTCTTCATCTCCTAGACACTATCCTAACACAAGTAAATAAATATAATTAATATTGACGTCAATGGAAATTGCAGGCATCCAATACGTGGCAAGATCAGAGCCAAAAATTAATGATTCAAAACTGGTCTCTTCAGACTTCAGCAAAGGCACAAGTGGCACCACAAGTTTTAGCTGTCAAAATAAGCTGAGCTGTTCCTCCTATCCGACCATGCTCATCACTTAATGGCATAATGTGTGTTCACTTTAGGTGTCAGTGATAATCCCTGATCCTTTATGTAATCGCATGAGCACAGAAACCATTTAAATTAAGCAAATATTTCCCACATCAATCATTTTAAATCATGTGCAGTCACTGCCCCGTTAGTCTCAATGGACAGCCACTATCAACGGCTATAACTGCCACATGCAATTCAAATTGTGAAGTGCTCTAAAGTTCTCAATCAGTTCCGGCCTGAGCAGCACCGAACTGTACCATTTATAAGGACACTTACTTTAAAAGATGAACTAAACCAATGACCACATATGGACAATCTTCTGGATTTTTCTGCATACTAATGAGATGTGGCTATAAAAGGCTGTCCTTTGGCCCTTTGGTTGAAGGGGGGAAGGGCTTGCTTGGAGACTGGATTGGCTCAGCCCTTCGCTTCTTGCCTTGCTGAAGACAATTGAGCTGATCACTTGAGCTGAAAATCACTAGGAAGAGTCTTAACTGATGCAGCTTCGCCATTCTACTGCGAGCATCACAGAAGCTGAGGAGAACCAAGGAGACCAGCGCCCGCGGTTCCAGTGCTGCCACACAGCAATGCTTCTTCCTGACGCTGACCGCTGCTACCAGCCAGTGTCGACTGACATCGCTGACTGATGCCCCCGAGGCTACATTCTGTTCACCGAGCGGCCTTGCTTGATGCGGCACGGCTTCGCGCCTGTGTGGCCGGCCACAACAACAATGACTTTCCAGAACAATAAAGGCCATTGGACCTGCTCCTGGGCTAATTAGCCGAAGATGCTAATATGCTTTTAAATGTAATATGTTGCATTTAGTTAAAATGTTAATGTAGTTATTGTTAGTTAGTTAATGTTATGCTAGCTAGCTATATTTGCTTAGACTTAAAAGATGCTTAAAGTATAACTGCCTCTGATAGCGAACACCCTCACCAAATCTTCCAGTGGTGGAAGTAGTGCACTGTCAACTGGCACAAGGGCTCTGACCTAGCAAGCCAGAATCCCATCGGGACTAAGCATTAGAGCTGCTGCCTCTTGCAGTCCTATTTATTAAGGGCAATCCAGCCCGACAAATCTAAGGGCAATTAAGCCTGCCAAATTAAGGCAATCAAGCCTGCCATTCATTAATTAAAAGTTATACTTAAGCCAGACATCTTGCTGTCTGACAACGCGGTGATCAAAATGTACCAGTTAATCGTAAGTTAATTAGTAACTATATGATGAGTTTTATTTCCTTTTTGTTATTGCTGTTGTTGTATTTTTGTATGCTGTTGTTGTATTTAAAAGAGACCCTACGTAAATAAACTGTCATAGTTCGTTTCAGTTAAGACCTTTAAGTTTGTATTTCTCCGTAATCACCTCAATTACCTTGGGTAGGGACTCAGCAGATGCTCTGCCTGCATTTCCCCACGGATTATACACTGAGGTCTTCCAAGGCAAGCAATTTGGGTTGCTTTGTAGAATTCCTCTTGAGGCTTTTCTTTTGAAACTGCTCAGGCCACTGCCTTCAAATCCTCATTAACCTAAACGGTAGCTAAAATTGTTTATGTTGGTTCCATTAAACCAGTGCAAATCCTTGTGTGAACATACAACATTTTATAGTTGGCTTATATCAAGTTACGGCTACGTCTACACGTGCAGCCAACATCGAAATAGTCTATTTCGATGAATAACGTCTACACGTCCTCCAGGGCCGGCAACGTCGATGTTCAACTTCGATGTTGCTCAGCCCAACATCGAAATAGGCGCAGCGAGGGAACGTCTACACGTCAAAGTAGCACACATCGAAATAGGGATGCCAGGCACAGCTGCAGACAGGGTCACAGGGCGGACTCAACAGCCAGCCGCTCCCTTAAAGGGCCCCTCCCAGACACAGTTGCACTAAACAACACAAGATACACAGAGCTGACAACTGGTTGCAGACCCTGTGCCTGCAGCATAGATCCCCAGCTGCCGCAGAAGCAGCCAGAAGCCCTGGGCTAAGGGCTGCTGCCCACGGTGACCATAGAGCCCCACAGGGGCTGGAGAGAGAGCATCTCTCAACCCCCCAGCTGATGGCCGCCATGGAGGACCCAGCAATTTCGACGTTGCGGGACGCGGATCGTCTACATGGTCCCTACTTCGACGTTCAACGTCGAAGTAGGGTGCTATTCCTATCTCCTCATGAGGTTAGCGACTTCGACGTCTCGCCGCCTAATGTCGAAGTTAACTTCGAAATAGCGCCCGACGCGTGTAGCCGCGACGGGCGCTATTTCGAAGTTGGTGCCGCTACTTTGAAGTAGCGTGCACGTGTAGACGCAGCTTACATTTTGTAACTGACATGGCCCTACTCATCAATGTGATTTAGTGAGGTTCTAATGCACTTTTCATCATTATGATATCTACAAGACAAAGTTCTCATTTTGGAAAGCCTACAAAATATTGAGCTCAAAATCTCTTCTCTGATAAGGAATCATGCAGTTGCGACTGATATGGAAGGTTTTCACTCCTGCATTTTTTGTGTTCTTCTCTGGCTGCAAAATGTAAAGCTATAAAAACTGGCCTCATCATCGGTCAGGTAGCTGTCACAATGATACACGCACACACAGAAAGAGTGTCTGGAATAAGAAGGTGCTTTATGAAGCAATGTTTTTTTTAAAATAAATCTTCCACATTCATATAAGCTACAGTTTAAAATCCAGGTAAAAGATTAAGGAGGAAGTCAGGAAGAAAATATTTCAAGCTTTGTGTGGGAAATTTAGAATTACTACAAAGTAAAATCCCCCACAAACATTAAAAACTCTAATTCCCTGTTTATTTTAATTTTATTGCATAGCTGCTGTATTGTTTGTTGCTTCTAATACCACATACTTTTGTTCCCTAGTGTCCTAGGCCATTGCATGGCTGCTTTATATCTGGTTGGTTACATATCTTCTTAAATAAGAATCTTATTTGTCAGGGATTATGAGGGGAGATGGGCCTATGGAGTTGCTTCTATTTGCTTCCTTCCCACCCCCAAAAGGCCTTACATTGCAGTGATACAATTGCCTGGCTAAAGAGGACTTATCCAGAACACTTTGAGCAGCTGCCAGAGGAAAGCTGCTCAAGAATTTTATGCAATAGCCCCTGAGAATTGATGCCTCAGCACACCCAACACCTGTTGCTTTGTGGGAGCTTAGAGGCAGAGTTTGGATGGCTCTTCCACACAGCAGAGCTAACACTAACCACTGTGCTGCCATTACATTGCTGGCTTGCTGTTTATATTGACTGACTTTAGAGGTCAAAGGTTGAAATGAACAAATGTTTTATTCCACTGTGGCTTACACCACTCCGTTATCTTTATTTCCAGATGTCTGGGTTTTCTAAAGCATCCCATCTGCCATGAATTTTTCTTATCCAGGCTTTCCAACTGAAGGGAATTTAAGTCAATCTGAAATGTGGATAAAACAAGGTAAGTGTTCTTCTGTTGTTCATCTCATATAGTTGTATCTATTAATGAATCTATGTTGCAGTGTAGTGGAACATTTAAGGGCCAGAAGAAGACATAACATTCCCTCCTGGCCTACCTTATCTGCACAGGGGCTGAGATTGGTTAATATTGCAATATGATGGAGGAAGGATTTTTCTGAAGTTTGTTTAAACGCATAGGCAACATCTTTAATTGAGAGAGAAGTTATGTGACAAGGTGGACTTGCCCCCCACCATGGCACCTCCCACGGCATCCTGGGAATTAGCTCCATCCTCATTCAGGGCACCCTCCTCTGGGGGTGCCACACCATCATCACTTCAGGGTCTGTACCACTTTTCTGGGCCCTTCTCTCTGGCTGTGCTGTGCTCTATTGTCCCCCACCCCCCATTCCAGGGGAGTAGCAGCCTTTCATTTGCCCCAGTGGCCCACTGCCATCCTCTGTCTAGCACCTTGCTCCAGGGCAAACTGTAGTCTCACTTGGCTACTCTATCCTTATCGAGTGTGGAGAGAAAAGCGGGGCAGGTCTGCCCACGACTCAGAGTTCTGACCCAAGAACCCTCCAGTGGCAGCCTTCTTCTGCCCTCCTCTGACGTTCTCTTGTTTCCTGCTCTCCTAGGCTAGGTCACTTCTCCATCATAGCACCTAGCAGCTTCCCTTCCCTTGCTTCAGAGCGCCAGTCTAGTAGCCCCCTAACTGCACTCTACATGGTGCTAATGGCTCCCTCCCCTATTGGGACCCAGCTCTTTCCCCCAGGCTTCCTTGAGGGAAATGAACTTCTCCCTCAGCTCCTATTATATAGAGCTTGTTCAGCTCTGACAGGCCATCCTCCAATCTGCCCTCCTATTGACTGTTCACAGGGCAGCTTCTCTGGAGATGCCTTTAACCCTTGCAGGGGACCAGTGCAGGGCAGGCATCCCCTCACAGGCCCTTTTAAAACTGCCTTAATGTTAATCACAAAGGAGCTTCCCTTCAACAGTGTTTGACTCACTTGGTCTGCTGACAGCAGGATTTCATGGTGGTCTGGGCCACAGTAAAGCAAGGCATGTTTTTAACTGCAGACAGCCAAAGTGGTAATTTTATCATATTGATGAACATTGTGCAATACAGTTATCCCATAATCCTAGTGGACATTGTCTATTGTCTTTGTCTATTCAGTGTTGCTACAGAGGGTTGTGATCTACAATATTACTGTGACAGAGTCAGTCCTATTGCTGGGCTTCTGGCCTCTGTTCAGTCCATTGGACCCACTCAAGGGCCCAGTTGCCCTCACTGGGGTGAGGGGTGGTCTGGAGGGAACCTAACCGCCACCCACTCATGCCATGTTCCAGCCCAGGGACCCTGTGCAACTGCTGGTGGGAAGGGCTGACTCCCTCAGCCCTTGGTGCAGCAGCTCTTCTCCCCAGGCCACTTCCCCAGACAATTTCTCCTAGTACCTTCTCCAGGCTGCAGCTGTAACAAGTCCCCTTCTGAATCTGCTGCAGCTCCTCATGCTCCCTTTGCAGCTCCTGTTCCTTTCTTCTACTCCTTTCCAACCTGCTTTCTCTCACTACTTATGATCGCTCGCTCGCTCGCTCGCTCGCTCCCCTCCCCCGAGAAGGGTTTTTAAAGGCCTCTTATTAGCCCAGTCATTGGGGCCAGCTGGCCCCAGTTAGGCTGAGCCTTCTCCCACCCAGCTGCCTGTGATTGTACTGCAGGCCCTTCTGTTTGTTTGGGCTCCCTCTGAGGAGCCCTCCACCCTGGCCCTGCCACAATTACTTTTGTCAGGTATTTCATGAAACACACATCTACAATATATCATTCCAAGTGTTCTCATGGCTATTGACTCCTTGAGCCCCTGATCACCAAGCCAAAAAGCATCTCAGCTGGGGAGGCTACTGGGCACTTGACCTGAAACTAATAACTCATTTTCACATAGGCTATTAAATTGCTGTAAAATGGTAACAAAGTAAGGGCCCCGTTTTAACTGTTTGACCCCTGTGAGTAACTCTCTGAGGTTAGAGACCTGAAACAGTAAACTCTCTTTGGTGGACAGTATTTTTGACTGGACTCTCTTCCATCTGGCTGAGAGTATGTGTATTTATACTATCATACTTTTAAGTGAAAGGAAGAGAAGCAGTATGGAAGAGGAAAAGATTTTTGAATCAATTTTCTGCACAAGGCTTTGGAGCAGAAGTTATTGACAAGTAACCAGTGTAGAAACAACATCCAGAAGAGAGCATGTTGGTAATTAATAGTGCTGCAGATTTACCATGACATTTTGTATCAAAAAAGGTCTCAGAGCAGTTACCGTACAAGTCACAGGTGTAGAATAAATAGCATGCAAAGTCACAAGATTACCATTCCAAATATCAGTGGCACATGGGAAGTGGTCAGGATCATGTCCTGTTCCCAGGGAGTGGAACCACAAACAGCTCTGTGTTGTGCAAACTGCGTGAAGAGGGTGCACTACAAGGAGCTGATAAGCAGGAGGCTGGGGTGAATCACTGGGGAAAAGTCTGAGTGCCTATGTGATGGAGTGTATTGGTACCACACAGAGGAGGAGGGGGCTGGAGAAGCTCTGGTGGTAGGGCTAGCTCCGTCCATCTGGACCTGTCAGTCATGTATTATATGGAAAAGGCCTTTTAAAAGGAGGAAATTGCAGTCAGTGGCAGGCTGAAGGAGCAACCTCTGCAGCTGTGGTGCAATCTTCTAGGCAGAAGACTTCTGTCCTGTCCATGGGAAGAGTACAGCAGACTCCCTGGGTTAGACAGATAGGCTGAGCCAGTCTCAGAGATCCAGCCAAAGTTCTCCAAACCGATCATGTTGTGGCTTGATCATTGGTAGCACTGTAAAGTCTTGCCATCCTGCCCCCACCCTAGTTTGCTGGGGCCATAGGAAAAAAGCATCCCTGAACAATTGGGAGTTGTGGCTTTCTTTTTGATCCACCTGCTCCAGAGAATTAAGGAGACCCGCACCCATACCAAAGCGGGCCCGCCTCCCTGCAAATAGTAGGAAAGTGGAGCCTATGTTCTGATCAACCAGGCTGTGGCCACACTGCCCTTCCCTTTTGGAAGGGGCATATTAATGAGGCACTTCCAAAGATACTAATGAGGCACTGACATGAATATGCAGCACCTCATTAGAATAATGGCAGCTGTGTCTGATTCTAAAGTGCCACTTTTGAAACACATGCTGCATGTGAAGAGGGGGGACTTTCAAAAGGACCCCCTGTCTTTGAAAGTCCCTTCTTCTTAAAATCAAATAGGAAGAAAGGGCTTTAGAAGTCAGGGGGTCCTTTCGAAAGGCCCCCATCTACACGTGCGGCGTGCATTCTGAAAGCGGAACTTTTGAATCACATGCTGCCACCATTAGGCTAATGAGGTGCTGCATATTCATGTCAGAGCCTCAGAAGCATCTTCCGAAGTGCCTCATTAACATGCCCTTTCCAAAATGTAGGGGTAGTGTAACCACAGCCCCAGTGTAAAGAACTGAGTGTGCATGGTTTTCCCGCCTCCTTAGAGAGGAACCACAAAGATTCTGTTACAATCTGGCAGTTCATTTTGGAGAGAATGGTTCTGGGGAGATTCAGGACTGAAAGAGTGAGCAGGCTGGTGGAAGTGAAGGTGAGACGCGGTGCTTCTGAGCCAACTAATGTCAGGAAGCTGCACCAAAGTGGCACAGCATAAAGTAACAAAAAGTTATGGGCAACTGGTGTCAGAAACCCTTACTGATCTAGGTAAATGTCTCAGTAACTAAAGCTGCAAGTGTGCGAAGATGGTACCAGTGTCACGCATACTACTGTTTTCTATGTATTCAGGGGTTCTACTTGTATCTTGGATCTCACAGCTACAGACTTGATGGGATGCATGGGTGGGGCACCCACGACAAGGCTAACCACTTTTGCCACCACATCCCAGCTTGGAACAGGTGATCCATTGACACCACAGCCAGGAAGGGGTCAAGTTCAAGCATCAGGAAGGGAGAGCCTCACCAGCCCACTGTTGTAGGAACTAGCAGAGCCAGGAAAACCCTATGGCACAGAAGCTGCTTGTATACAGTGAGTTCTCCAGTCCAAATTAAACTAAAAGGTCATTTAAATTGAGAAACAAGGCTGAAAGATGTAAAAGCAAGGGAGAGCAAACCTATGCAAGTTACACACACAACAAACAAAGTGGCAGCCTCAAGCTTTAATCTGTTATGTTGGACACATTCTGTTTTCTAATGCCCATTACCCTTTGCCTTTGACCCATTTCCCAGTGTTTCCCTCTCCAGCTAGGGAGATCTGGTATTCCACAGACAGCTTCTAACTTGAAACTTGTACCTCAGTTCCGGATCGAAACCCCATTTCCGAGCCTTCTTATTAAAAACAACCCTCCCCCTCTTGTTCCCCCTTTAACAATTTAAACAATTGGCTTTGAGAGGTGCTTAGTTGCTGTGCTGCTGTGAGGTACAGCCAAGGTTTAACAGCACAGTTTTCTGGGTACACAAATTCATAACCACAGCCTATAGACATCTCACATGAATTATTAAGTTTAGAACATTACATGCTTTCATAAAATCCCTTATTCACCATAGTTACACAATTCAGTGACTAATTAGTTGGTCTAACACATTAATTTGGGAGTTTAAACTCTCTTCCATTAGGCCAACGAGACCCTTATCACGTTGAACAAGCTCAGTCATAGATGCAGATAGATGCCACAGTCCTACCTTAAAGTAGCCGCATCACATAAGCTGTGTCTACACGTGCACGCTACTTCGAAGTAGCGGCACTAACTTCGAAATAGCGCCCGTCACGGCTACACGTGCCGGGCGCTATTTCGAAGTTAACTTCGAAGTTAACCCCCCCCATGAGGGGATAGGAATAGCGCCCTACTTCGACGTTCAACGTCGAAGTAGGGACCGTGTAGTGGTTGCGCGTCCCGCAACTTCGAAATAGCGGGGTCCGCCATGGCGACCATCAGCTGAGGGGTTGAGAGACGCTCTCTCTCGAGCCCCTGCGGGGCTCTATGGTCACCGTGGGCAGCAGCCCTTAGCCCAAGGCTTCTGGCTGCTGCTGCGGCAGCTGGGGATCCATGCTGCAGGCACAGGGTCTGCAACCAGATGTCAGCTCTGTGTATTTTGTGTTGTTTAGTGCAACTGTGTCTGGGAGGGGCCCTTTAAGGGAGCGGCTTGCTGTTGAGTCCGCCCTGTGACCCTGTCTGCAGCTGTGCCTGGCACCCTTATTTTGATGTGTGCTACTTTGGCATGTAGACGTTCCCTCGCAGTGCCTATTTCGATATGGTGCCGCGCAACGTCGAAGTTGAACATCGACGTTGCCAGACCTGGGGGACGTGTAGACGTTATTCATCGAAATAGCCTATTTTGATGTTGCTACATCGAAATAAGCTATTTCGATGTAGGCTTCACGTGTAGACGTAGCCATAGAGGGGTTTAGAGATTAGTTCAATGGCTCTCATATTCCCACTGTGCACATTGTTCCAGTTCCCTTGAGTTCAGTAATTGTCAAACACCAGTGCAGAAGTTACTGTTAAGGGCTACCCTGTTTTACACTAGAGACCACCCCAGTGCTACACTCATATGTATTTTATTAAATGCAATTGTTGGATTAAAGGAAAAGGGGGAAGTAACTTTTAGGCATGCACACACACCACGCAGGCAAACTCTGGCAGGTGAAGAGTTGCATAGGGACAGCCGAGGAAGTCAAGGCATACCACGTCCAGTGTGTCTGTCTGCAGTCGTGAATCTGGGGCAGCAAACCCACTGCATGACCGCCTTGTCAGCTTGCTCTCTTGTTAGCTTAGTATTCAGAAGCAGTCAGTACCATCTGTCCTGGGAGGAGGGGGAGGAGCCCAGGGCCATGGCCACGGCCCTGGGTTTCCTCCTGCCTCCCCAGCCAGCCAAGACAAACTCCTGAAGAGAGGTAATGGCAAGAAGCCAAAGGACTATAGCTTTGCACCCATCTTTTTATATGTTTCAGTCCAATAGCAACTGTCCTGTCCCACTGCCCCAGGATGCCGTATGACCATGAGTCATCACCACTGTCTCAAGACTCTATATGACCGGGAGTTATCAGCTAACAGCAGATGGGACTTCAATCTTCTTTTGATGGGGCCTCTTTCTCTTTCTTGGGTGGATTCTCGTGCAGGGCTCAGCTCCTTTTATCCTCTGGCCATCAAGGTTCTGCTGGCATCTGGTCGTCTGGATGGGCTGGCTTCAGGAGTGATTCTACTGTGCACATGCCCACATTCACACTTTTCTCTCTCACACAAAGTAAAGCTCACATCAGAAAAAGAAATTGCTTTCACAAAGGAGCAGCCAGGATTTCATATAAACTTACAGCAGCTATAAAAAAATCTTACTGATTTATAATACTTAATATAGACCTAGCAGCTGCTACAAAACAAAGCTTATGAAACAAAATATAACTATATAGAACAAAGCTAAATCTATAAGACAGAGCTACCGTTACAAAGTTTATGGATTATACCAGCAGTCAGTGTTGCAAATTTTACAGAAAGTTACAGGATTAGCATCTGCATTGTACTGGACTGAGTGGAAGCTTCATACAGTATTTCTCACCCATTAGTTACCCAAATCCTGGTGACCATCCACAAATGGATAGCATGCCTCCGCTCATTCAAGTTAATATTTTAATTGCCATGACCATTTCCGGACTTTCCAATGCATAAAACATACCTATTGTGACAGAATACATACCAATAATGAAACTATGAATGTAAACAAGTCCATAATAACTTCAAAGACAATCAGTTCCAGGTATATCACGTGAGCTTGGCATGTTATCTTGATGGTGAGTATTTCTATTACACTCAGTTGGACAGAGGATAAAAAAACTAGAAGAACAGAGGAAATTGCCCAGCTTATTTTGAGTTTAGGCTGTCACGGAGATGTAGCCTTAGATTCGAATGCCCAAAGGCGCCATTGTGGTCATCTACTCTGACCTTCTGTGTAACACAAGTCATAGAACTTCCCCCAAAATAATTCCTGGAGCATAGCTTTCAGAAAAATACCCAATCTTGATTTAAAAATTGTCATTGATGGTAATTTTTCCTTTGGTTAATCAATCTCTGTTCCAGCCCTTGGATCACATTACACCTTTCTCTGTTAGATTGAAGAGCCCGCCATTAAATAGTTTTTCCCCTTGCAGATATTAATAGACTAATCAAGTCCCCCCTGCACTTACTCTTCATTTTGCTAATCCTTTAATCATTCTCTTGGCTCGTCTCAGAAACCTCCCTAATTTATCAACCCCCTTCCTGATAGTAGGTGCCAGAATTGGCCACATATTCCAGCAGTGGTCAGATCAGTGCCAAACAGAGAAGTAAAATAAACTTCCTTACTCCTATTTGAGGTACTCCTGCTGTGGTTAACCACCCTGACAGTTAGGATGCTTTTCCTGATGTCTAACCTAAATCTCCGATGCTTCAATTTAAGCTCATTACTTCTTGTCCTACCAAGAGAGGTTATGGAGAATAAGTTTTCTCCTTTCTTTTTGTAACAGCCTGTTGAGGCTGACCACAAGTTACCTCTGCACATTATCTTAGGACTGTCCGGTTGGAGCAGCGATGAGCCAGCTGTAGCTGGAACCAGGCTGGACTGAAGCCACCCCAGCTGTGTAAACAAGTTATGAGATAGTTAGGTCCAAGGCTGCTGTGTTTGTGAAGTAGAGAAGTGTTTCCTGCCAGGGCCTGCTTGTGGATGTGTATGCCTCTGGGTGTGGGTGGGGGAGATGGTTATAGAAGCTGGAAAGCATTACTTAAGTGAACAGCATCACCTGTGGACCTTTGCCTTGTGGGTGCCCAGGGACTCTCCACGCTGAAACAGAGCCCACCATGAGCCCTTGAGGACAAGGACAGAGGGTCCAGGACTGTCCATGGCAGAAGGGGCATTAGCATCTGTTCTTGCTTGCCTGTTTTCTAGCTTGCTCACTCGCTTTCCTGTGGGGAGAAGCACATATATAGTAATGCCTGAAGGCCGGGAAGCTTAATACATTCTAGCAATAAAACCTGTTATATCCATGTACCTGGTGTGGTCTCATTGAGTGTATCTGACCCCAATTTGCCTGATACAACCTTTAAGTACTTGAAAGCAATTATGTCCCCTCTTAGTCTTCTCTTTTCCAGACTATACATACCCAGTTCTTTCAATCTTCCCTCGTAGATCATGTTTTCTGAACCAAGTGTTCTGCTAAAACTCTCCCACTGGAATGTAGAGGTTGCGAATCACGGTTACGTTTCATGGATATGCATGAATACCTGGGGGGAAGGATTAATAATAGTTTTGTTTTAAATGGTAACTCAAGTCCTCCTTAAAAACACTCTCTTTGCCTGTTTGTATGAAATGTGAACACTTAGCATACTAAGTCATTGTATTTTCTCTCCTACTCATTTACTGGTAGTGATTAAGAAAAATCTAAAGTCAAGGTTTTTATGTAAATGTCTTTGGTTTAACTCTGTATAATGTTACATAGAAACTCCCAAAAGACAGAACTTTTGCCCATGCTCCAGTAAGGAGTTAAACTAACATAAGAAAGGGCAGTCTAACTGCAGTTACAGACAATTTGCTCAGTGTCCACGCACAGCAGGATTCCTCCTTTGCCTTGATATTTCTCCCTTGGATAGTGAGAGGCCTGGAGTAAACCAATCAGGCTCTGGAGGGCTTTTCCTTTTCACTCATGTTTTGTTTTTTCTTATTTATGTGACAGGTCTTAAGATAGGCCCAAGATTTTCTTTTAACTAAAGTACAGTCCCCTACACTCACAACACAAACAGAAATACTTTCAACTGTGCCCTTTCCAGTGTGTTACCCTCCTATGCTAGGTCCTACTTGTCAGGCCTCCCTCCAAGCAATTGTTAACCTAGATTAGGACTATACAAGTGACGTCGTAGGGGGAGGGATAGCTCAGTGGTTTGAGTATTGGCCTGCTAAATGCAGGCTTGTGAGCGCCACCCTTGCGGGGGCCATTTAGGGATCTGGGGCCAATAGACTGTTTTTTTTAAAAGACGATTGTGCTTAGTCCTGCCAAGAGAGCAGGGGTTTGGACTTGATAACCTCCTGCGTCCCTTCCAGTTCTATGAGATATGTATCTCTGTTTATTATTATGGGTGCAACTACATAATCACTCCACCTCTGCAGGAAGCAGAAGCGATGTCAGTGGGAGAGCAACTCCTAGCTACAGAGCCCTAGTGTGGACAGCACCTGTGTGACTGTAACCTGGGTTGTTAGAATTATGGAGATATGCCTACCTCATAGACCTAGGAGGCACCTTCAGAGGTCATCAAGTCCAGAACCTGCACTCCCAACCCTCAGAGCTTTTTTTTATTAAATCTATTTGCCCCACATCCCTAAATGCCCCCTCAATGGTTGAGCTCACAACCCTGGGGTTGGGGCAGGAGGGGGCAATGCTCAAACCACTAAGCTATCTCTCACCCACTTACTGCTTCTGCCCCTCCCACCATGACCCCACCTGCCAGCCCCCAGGAAAGGACCTCACTGGGCCTGACCCCTGGCCATATCTCCCTGTACTTCCCAGCCCCACTGGGGACCCCAGACAAGGGGGGGATGTGGGACCCGGAGCCGGCAGGGGTCGCGGCCCTCCACCCTGACCCTGGAGTGATGGCCCAATGCCTGGGCCAACTAGGTCCCCTTCCCTCTGTAATTAGTTATGCCCCCCTCCTGCATATAGTTATCCCTGCTGTTCTGTTGATAGACACATTCTAGCCACAGTTTTAGTACTTTGCAATACACAGTTTTATTTTTCCCAAACCTCTGTGTGCCGTACGCTCGGTGTGGGGAGGGCAGGGGGGAAGGCCTGCCAGGAGTGGCCAGGGCAGCACTCACTGGGGTCCTGGTTGAAGTACTAGCACAGGGCCTCCCAGATGCAGATCCCATCCTGGTGAGCCTGGCAACTAGGGGCAGCAGCTGGCTGGGGGTAGCCCATGCCAGCCTCAACTTCCCACCCCAAAACAAAGGCCTCCCCCTTGCTCTCTACAATGTTGTGTAGAGTGTAGCAGGCGCCCACCAACTCAGGGACATTGAGGACACCCATGTCTAGGCAGGCGAGGAGGTAGCGCCATCACTCCTTCAAGTGGTCAAAGGTGTGCTCAACCATTTGGTGGGCATGGTTGACCTGGCTGTTGAAGCGCTTCTAGATGGGGGTGAGGTGGCCCATATAGGGCTGCTTGAGCCAGGGCTGGAGCAGCTACATGGTGTCAGCCAGCAGGCAGAGAAGCACGGTAGTGTCCGCCAGTGGGATTTCCCTCTATGGGATGCAGGTTCCCACCTCCAGCCGGCAGCACAGGCCTGAGTTCTGGAAACCCCTCGCTTTGTGGGTGCAGCTGAGGCAGCCCACACAGATGTCCTGGAACCAGACCCAATTGTCTGCCATGGCCTGCAGGACCACTGAATTTCCTGTTTATAGCATTTTCTGTTTATAAATTGTCCTCAGCTGTGCTCCGGGGTGCAGATAGGTATGTGGGTCCCATCGAGGGTCCCAAAGCAATTTGGGAACCGCAGTGAGGCAAAGCCCATGATGACCGTGCCCAGATCCCCTATCGAACGACCCTCTGGAGGAGCATGGCATTGAGTGTGCAGACCACCTGTGGGGAGGGGACATAGGCACCCAACAGGGTGTGTGGGGTGTGCCTGGCCACTATTCCTCTGCCCTCCTCCCCCGGCTCCCACCCCCCCAGTGGGTGTGTGCCCGGTTCTTCTTACCTCCATCACAATGGCCCCAACTGTGACCTTGCCCACACCAAATCGGTGTCCCACGGAGCGGTAGCTGTTTGGAGTGGCCAACTTCCAGACAGCTCTCGCAAGACTCTTCTCGACAAGGAAGACGCACTGCATCTGAGCATCCTGGTGTGTCAGGGCAGGGGACAGCCACTGGCAGAGTTACAGGACGGTCTGCCGCCACATCTGGAAAAGCTGGAGCCACCGATCCTTCTCCCACTCCCCCATGACGAGTTGCTCCCACCACTCTGAGCTGGTGGGGTGGCTCCAGAGCTGGTGGAGCACAACAGGGGGCGGGTCCCATGCTCTGAGGAGTTCTCTTCTGCCCCTGGGGAGCTCCCCTGCCAGGAGCTGATGGGCAGCCAGCAGTGCTGCAGTTAGCACGGTGCCCGCTTTGCTAGTGGCAGTCAGCAGGGTGTCGAGCTGCTGCTGGTCCACTTCCATTCCTGTGGGCACTGTGTTTGCGGGGCTTGTGCCAACTCCACAGGCCTTGTGCTGTGCAGGCTGAGGGCGTTTGGGAGGGGTACTTTAAAGCAGCGGCTTGCTGCCTCCCCAGGCAGGCTTGTCCTCCCTGTAACACCATCCACAGTGTTTTCTGGCCCCTTCTTTCAAAAGAGGCTGCTGGTATGTGTAGATGCTCTCTTTCCACGGCCGAGGTGGCCCCTTTCGACATGCCGTGTGGCTCTTTCAACATCGCTCATCAACAGTGCCAGCCCCAGTCTGTGTGTGGACGCTATACATCAAAGGAGCGTCTTTCGATGTCCCTCTTTTGAAAAACGCTCTTTCAAAGTAGCGCTCTAGTGCAGCCATAGCTACAATGCCCCAGGCAGTCTGTTTGAAATGTTTTTACTGTATTTACTATTATAATCTTTTTACTATTTAAGAAATATATGTATTTTCCTTTTTCCCCACATTTGCCTCTTTTACCACTGAAAAGTATGGGGGGCGGGAGTGAAAACTTGACTGTGCCAGTTTCATAAATGAGACTCCTTTCCAAAATTTCCAAAAAATACTTTTTTGTTGACAAAAAGATACTTATTTGAAAACAAAAGTGTTGGCCAGTTCTATCAGTTCCTTTGACACACACTGGCATACTCCAGACTCTGATCCCTGCAAGGACCCAGAAACAGATGGCATAGCTCCAAGCTGGCTAGGCCTCCTGGGAAATTGCTCAGAATTAGCACCTTTCCAGATAGCTCTGCTAACGCGCTTGCGATCTGTGACCAGAATTTAAAGCAGCACATTGGCTGGAGAGGGCAGCCGTGATAGAATTGCCTGTCTTGATCTGTATGATTTTTTGCTTTTTACCACCTTTGTCCTTGCAGGCACAACGGGGTGAAAACTGCAGCTTCAAATTGGGCTTGTAGATTTGGAGTGACCCTATTTACCTTTCTGAACATAGTGATTTGTACTAATTATTGTTTTGTCTTATCCTCAAAATACAAAATTGTTTTCTGTGTGCCTCATAAATGATTTGTGAATTATCGTTCTGCCAGGTTTTGATGTTTCTTTATTTCAGATGTGTTGGTCAGATTTGTTTAAGGGTACGCACATGCACTCTGTCTCTCACACACACATTAACTCCTCACTTTCCAACCTACATCTGCATCTTTGAAAATTTTAAGCTTCTGGAATTTAGAGCTAAAAGTGATCAATAAATACATTGAACAGTTCAGAATGTAAAACAATAGTAAATTGATTAAATATTTTTGCAAAAGGAATAAACTTGCAGACACTTTAGTTCTATAGCACAAACCAAGTTTTGACTGCATAAATATCTGAAGCAGCCAAACATCTGGGATTACAGAGGAGATGGAATTTCAGCTGACATTATATAGTGTCATTATAAATATTTGAGAGACATACACCGTTTGATACACAGTGTTATTTCCTAAAGTAAGGGTATCATTATGCATGTAAGTGGCCGGTTAAGAGACTGACAGTACTAGCAACCACTTCTTAAACAATACACTTTTGTTCATACCTCCACCATAATCCATAGAATGTATGGAATAATTGCAGAGCTTTGCTTTGTTGAAACTATTTTTTTCTGTAGCATGAAACAAACAGTAGAGGTCACTCTCGTCCACATTCCATCAACTTGCAAAAATCCATGCGGCTGGTGAGTAACTGGATAACAGCTCAGATAAACCAGATTTGAACTGAAGTAAAACATCACAAGCTGTTTGATAGTAAATGGTTGTATGTGGGTAGAAATGTACGACTAGTACATACTAATAGGCTGTTTTGGAGAAAAGAATATAAATACAAATAATCCTAATGAAATAATGGGTTCAAGATGTTTGATATTGCTTTAAAATGGCATCTGAGAAATTATACAATAACTTTCTCCGCTTGTTTCTGTGTGCTTTACTCATTCCTGTATTATTCCGTTTTCATTCAAAGAAACTATCTTATTGTATCATGGATAATCAACACCCAAAAGCCAAATAGTCTCTTAATGAAGATTGAAGCTCCTAATTTTTAGGTACACAGTAAAACCTGGTGCCCTCTATGGAAAGTTACTGTAACTGAAGACGGTTACAAACAACAGTGTGAACTGATGTGGCACTGAACATAATTTAAGCTTCAGTGATGACCAAAGCAAGCCAACATGTCCACTAGCAGTGGTGAAGCCTCATGGCTTGTCCTGTCCTGTGCTAGCCACTAAGCTGCATTCAGACATTGTAAAAATTCTGTAGATTGGAAATAAAATAATGTGGCTCAGGCATAGCAGTGAGTGTAAGACCCACATATAATGCATACCACTGATTAATTGCATTAGTGCATGCCTTCCATCATACAGTTTGGGTTAAGATACTATATGGCTACGTCTACACATGAACGCTACATCGAAATAGCCTATTTCGATGAATAACGTCTACACGTCCTCCAGGGCTGGCAACGTCGACGTTGAACGTCGATGTTGGGCAGCACCACATCGAAATAGGCGCTGCGAGGGAACGTCTACACGCCAAAGTAGCACACATCCAAATAAGGGTGCCAGGAACAGCTGCAGACAGGGTCACAGGGCGGACTAGCCCTTCCGGGGCAACAGCTAGCCGCTCCCTTAAAGAGCCCCTCCCAGACACACACAGCCTGCACAGCATGCGGTCTGCAGAGCCACAGGCATGCACACCTTGAGCAACACAGTCATGGACCCCCAGCAGCAGCAGCAGCAGCAGCCAGAGGTCCACCCAGCCGCCCTGCAGGAGCAGTGCTCGCCCTGCTCCATGCCATGCAGGAGGCAGCTGAGCACCTCCTTGCCACAGAGAAGGAGCTGCCCGCAGGGGAGGAGGACGCAACCCCCAACCCTGCAGCACCCCGCCCCCCCCCCCCACCCGCCGCACACTAGTGGGAGCGGCTGCTGCTCGGAGAGTGGGACGACCGCTGGCTCCAGAACTTTCGCATGAGCCGGCAGACATTTCTGGAGCTATGCCAGTGGCTCACCCCCGCACTGAGGCACCAGGACACCGCAATGCGGCGTGCCCTCAACATCGAGAAACGGGTCGGCATCACTGTCTGGAAGCTGGCCACTCCAGACAGCTACCGATCCGTAGGCCAGCAGTTTGGCGTCGGCAAGGCCACCGTCGGGGCTGTCCTCATAGAGGTAAGAGGACTCACAGGGAGTGGGGTGAGGCAGCCCTGGAGGGGGGGGAGGGGAGCTCTGGCAGGGGAGGGCCACACACACCCTGCACACCCCTCATTGGTGCTCTCCCATGTGCTTCCCCTGCAGGTCATCCACACCATCAACACCCTGCTCCTCCACAGGCTCGTGAGGCTTCAGGACCCGGATGCCGCCATCACGGGCTTTGCCACCCTGGGCTTCCCCAATTGCTTCGGGGCTCTGGATGGGACTCACATCCCCATCCGCGCCCCGGAACACAGTGGAGGACGCTACTTAAACAGGAAGGGCTACCACTCAGTGGTCCTCCAGGCCTTGGTGGACAGCCAGGGCTGATTCCTGGACATATAGGTGGGCTGGCCTGGCAGCACCCACGATGCCCGGGTATTCCAGAACTCGGACTTCTGCCGCCAGCTGGAGGCAGGGACCTATATCCCCCAGAGGGAGATCACTGTGGGGGACACCACCATGCCCCTCTGCGTCATCACAGATGCAACATACTACCTCCGGCCCTGTCTCATGCACCTGTACATGGGCCATCTGTCAACCAGCCAGAAGTGTTTCAACCAGCGCCTGGACCACGCTCGCCAGGTGGTGGAGCGCACATTTGGCCACCTCAAAGGGCTCTGGAGGTGTCTCCTCACCCGCCTTGATGCGGGCCCCACCAACATCCCCCAGATTGTGGGCGTGTGCAGCACCCTCCACAGCCTGGTGGAGAGCAAGGGGGAGGCCTTCTTTCAGAGCTGGGCTGTGGAGGCCGGCAGGGCCAATGTGCAGCCACCCGCTGCCCCCAGTCGCCAGGTGAACGCCGAAGGGACCTGGGTCCAGGAGGCCCTGCGGGCCCAGTTCGATGAGGCCGCAGAGTGAACGCTGGCAGGCCCCCCACTGCCCCCCCATCCTCCACAACACTCCCTTCCCCTACGCCCGCACCACAGAACACCCCAGAGCACACACCCCCACTTTTCTTGTAGATAAAAGCAGACAGTTGTTCGTCAAATCAAATATCTGTAGAACTCTTATTATTATTATCAAAAAGACAAACTATTTACAGGCAAAATCTAACTTATATATATATGTATTATAAATAAGGATAAGATGAAAGGGGAAGACAAGGAAGGGGAGAACTATGTACATGGGGGGCAAGGATCAGCATAGTAACAGGGGTCAAATATACAAACTATTTACAAAAGAACATAACACTGGGGGGGAATATATACAAAGGGGGGCATGTCCTGGGCCCCACACCCCCTAATGTCCAGCGCTGGGGGTGGGCGGCCGGGATCCCCGCCTCGGCCTCAGCCCTGGCCGGGGCTGGCTGGGGGCCGGGCGAACCGGTAGATACAGCCGGCGGGTGTCAGCTGGCCCCAGGTCCCCGTCGATGGAAGAGCCCTCGGTGGCGGGTGGCGGTGCGACGGTGGACGGCGCAGCGGCTGGAGCAGCAGCTGGAGCAGGCAGGGCGGGCGCAGCGGTGGCCGGCGTGGCATGGGGGGCCAGGTAGTCGGCGATACGATCGAATGTCCGCATGAAGTCCCCCCATGCCTCCTGGTGCAAGGCCAGTGCCCGCTCCTGCAGCTGGAGGCGGCGCTCCTCCACCCGCAGCCACTGCTCGGCGACCTCCAGCTGCCGCCAGTGGAGGGCCAGCAGCTGGGGGTCCGTCGCCATCGGGTGGTGGTGGTGGGTCCGCTGTCTTCCCCGCCGTGGGGCTGGTCGGTCCTCCGCCGAGGGGCTGGCCTGGAGTGATGGCCCCAGTGGGCTGTCCGGGACCACTGACACCTCGCCGGCGCTCTCCGGTCCTTCCGATGGTGCAGCTGTGGAACACAGGAGGGGGGGAAGAAGAGTGGAGACAGCCGTTAGTGTGGGCCCCGAGCCGTGGCCCTTGTCCCCCCACCCCTCTGCTGCAGGTTCCCCATCCCTGTCCCCGGGAGATGCTGCTGTGATGGGGTTCAGGGGTCCCCCTGCACTGCACCCCATCCTCTGGCAGGAGTGACTCTCACTCAGCAGGTACAACAGGAGTTTTATTAGGTAACAGATGCCCAGTTTCTCACAGAAGCGACAGTACAGCAGTCAGAGACGGTCCTTCCAACCCGTCCTGGGGAGAAGACCCCGAGGGGTGCCCCTCTGGGGTGCAGCTTTCCCCCTCCTCAGGCTGGCTGCCTTCTAGCTCTCCCTTCCCCTAGCCTCTAACTGCCGCCCCGATTCAAACCCAGCTCGGCTCCTCCCTCATCTTTGTTCAGGGCAGAGGTGTAACCTGCCAGTTGTAGCCCCAGGATCATCCTTAGCCACTGGGAGCTATTCTGCTTGTTTCTCATATGTAGCCTGAGTCTCGCATTTGCACCCACCCCCCACTCCATCACATGCTGCTGCTGCTGCTGCTGCTGGGTGTCCCACCCCCTCCCCCCCAGGGGACCCTAGAGGTTCCACTCCCCTCAGCCCTGGGGATGGGGCATGGCACTGTCGTGCTGTGGGGGCAGGGGCTGATGCACTCTTCTGAGGGACATGCCACTGCTGTCCTTGGGGCCATGGTCATCTGGGCATGTGGAGGGCCCTGGTCATATCTACTACCCCCGCCCCTCAACCCCAGGGGTGTGCACTGGGGGGGGTGGTACATACCTGATGGTCCACTCCCACGGTCGGGGGTCACCCGGTTGTGGGGGGGGGCGGACGCCTGGCTGGAGCTCCTGGATGGCAGGACGATCCTCAGGCTAGCGTCGCTGGAGGAGGACTCCCCCTCCTGCTCCAGTGCCCCGGGGGTGGGCTCCTGGGGGGTCCCTGGGGTGCAGGGCTTGCCTCCGGGGCAGACTCTGCCTCCGGGGCCTGCTGGGGCTCGTCGGCCGAGGTATCAAGCGTGGCCGGAGGGGAGGAGGTGTGCCACGGTCCCAGGATGTCCCTGAGCTCCCTGTAAAAGGGGCAAGTGACGGGGGTGGCCCCAGATCGGCCGGCCACATCCTGGGCCCGGGCGTAACCCTGCCGCAGCTCCTTCACTTTACTCCGGACATGATCCGGAGTGCGGGCAGGGTGACCCCGGGCGGCCAGGCCCTCGGCCAGCCGAGCGAACGCATCAGCGTTCCGCCTCTTGCTCCCCATTACCTGGAGCACCTCCTTCTCGCTCCAGAGCCCCAGCAGGTCCCGAAGCTCGGCCTCCGTCCAGGAGGGGCCCCGCTGCCGCTTCCCCACCTGGCTGCTGGGCTGGGAGCCCTGGCTCCCCTTGGGAGGGGTCCCCTGGGGGTACTTGGGGGGCTGGCGGGCGGCCATTGCGTCAGGTGTGGGTGTCTGTGGCTGCGGAGGAGCGTGCAGGCTGGCCACATGGCAATGCTGCTGCCTGCACACTCTCTCAGCTTCCTGCACAGGAAGGCAGGGGGCGGAGAGCTTTAAGGGGCCGCTCCACGTGGCCACCATCAAGCTCAGGGGCTGGAGAGAGCGTCTCTCAACCCCTCAGCTGATGGCCGCCATGGAGGACCCCGCTATTTCGATGTTGCGGGACGTTGAAGTAGGGCGCTATTCCCATCCCCTCATGGGGTTAGCGACTTCGACATCTCGCCGCCTAACGTCGATGTTAACTTCGAAATAGCGCCCAACACGTGTAGCCGCTACTTCAAAGTAGGCGGCACGTGTAGACGTGGCTTATGAGATCTTAAATAACTCAATAAAAATGTAAATTAACTAATTAATTCTATAGGATAAAACCCTGGCCCCACTGAAGTCAATGGAAACTTTACATTGGTTTCAATGAGGCCAGGACTTAGCATTACTCTCTGTATGGATATGCATCTGTAGAAAATTATTGGTATTCCACTGTCACTAAGATAGTGCCATCGTTTCCATTATAAACCATTCTTTTCAGGGTCACCAAAGTGGACGGAAAAATATATTCCATAGATCTGATTAAGTCTCAGCACACAAAGGAATGCCCCCTCCCCAAAATTAGATAAAATAATTTTTCCTTTTTTAAAGAAATGAGACTACCAAAAGCTTCATAAATGTTAAATCATTGCTTTTCTAATGCTTTCTGTCCTATATGTAGTACACAAAACTCCTGTTTCTGAAATTATGCCAGCTATTAGTCTATAATATGGCCTGTTGAAAAAAAAAGGCTGGTATATTAAATGATCTCAACTTTATTTAAATGACAGCAGTAATGGTTGTGACATTGCATTGTTTCAGTAATTTTACAGCCTGCATAAGTAAGAAGCATTTCACGTCATCTCTGTTATCAGTCACTTGGATATAAGGGTCTTTATTTTCAAATCAAACTGGAAAAAAAAAAAAAAAGAAAAAAATCAGACTGGGTGAGTCAAGGTTTGGCTTCTACTAATAAAAAACAGGATATTGAAAAGTGAGGCTGGAACTAAGTCCTTAGATCATGTTGTGCTTAGATCTCGAACAGCCTTCACTGGCCCTGTAAACAGGGAGTGACCCTTTGAGGGGGAAGACCAATGGGGCTACATTTCAGACTTAATGCTGAGTTTTATGGCTGCTATTAATTCGAGACAGACCCTTAAAGATACTTAAACATTTGGATGTGAGGCTTTTTAAAGAAAACATAAATCATGACTGGTTTATATTTGTATTGCGTTAGCAAAAGGGTGCAAAGATGAGAGTAGCTCACTTTCAATTGCTCGGATCCAGTTCCCTAACACTTCTGTTTTGCTATAACATTAACTTAATTCTCGATTCTGGTGGAGTGTTCCCTTCAGTGAAGGTAATGCTGGTATCAAAGCAGAATCTCTTAATAAATATGTTATATTTGTAGTAAATTGCTGATGGGATCCTTCTCTCCACAGTTAAATTGAGGGGAATGTCCAGAAATCCTCCCAGATCATGCACAAAGGGGC
The DNA here is from genome assembly GCF_033958435.1 of Carettochelys insculpta. NCBI lineage: Eukaryota > Metazoa > Chordata > Testudines > Carettochelyidae > Carettochelys > Carettochelys insculpta. The sequence continues at coordinate 301,932,826 of NC_134137.1, read as the reverse complement.
CATCCATATGAACGCTTCTTTCTCCCTACCTTTCTTGCTTGGGTCTTGGGAAGGAAGTGGAGGTGTTAGGTCCCAGCTGGGAGAAGGTGTGGAAATGGACATGTGATGGGAGAGGAGGAGTCCTGAGCTGGGGTATGGGGAGCACACTTGATCACCGATTCATTCCTCCAGAAATTCTCAGAGGGTTCTGAGGGCAGCCTGGGCCATATGAGTTTTCAATTCTGAGCCCCACTGCTGGGAGTGTGAGGGTCAGCAAGAGGAAAAGTGACCATCTGTCCCATTTTTACAGGCACAGTCCCTTATTTTAGCTCTATCACAGGCATCCTGCCTAAGACAATGGGCTAATTGTTGTATTTTGCAGGGCTCCTGTTCCCTGCCACCCAGTGTCTTGAGGCGACAACCTCTGATTCCAGAGAGCTCCTCCACTGGGAGGCTGCCCCATTCCCTGATGCCCCACGGAGGCAGCTCCCACAGTGGTGAGCTCTTCCAGGGTGTGGCTGTCTTATTCCCTGGTACCCCCTGCTGTGAGGTTGTGGACACCCCATCCTCCGCTTCCCCTCATCAGGAGGCTGCAGAGCCCCCATCCTGGGTGCCTCACTGTGGGGCAGCTGCCCCCATCACGGAGGAACCCTGACGTAGAACAGCAGACCCCAACCCAGAGGCCAGTGCTTCATATTTACCATAGAGCAATGTGGTCACCCTAGTGAGAGGGAATCCCAGGGTGTGTCAACACAGCACAGTTATTTTGGAATTATTTGAAATAGTTATTTTGAAATAGCATCTGTCTTATTTCAAATTCAGTAAACCTCACTCAACGAGGAATAGCACCTATTTCAAAATAGGTATTTTAGAATAGGGGTTGTGTAGACAAGGAATAGGGATTATTTTGAAATAAGGTATAGTGCATCCCATGGCTCTATTCCAAAATAGGCTCTTTTGTGTCTGGATACTCTATTTCAAACTAGCTGAGTGCTATTTCACTATGAATTTTGTGTGTATATGTGCTATTTTGAAAAAAACCACTCTGTAAAATCTCTTCAGCTATATCTACACTACATCAATCTTTAGAAAGAAGCCCTTCCAGGAGATCTACATAAGAACATAAGAATGGCCATACTGGGTCAGACCAAAGGTCCATCCAGCCCAGCATCCCATCTGCCGACGGTGGCCAATGCCAGGTGCCCCAGAGAAGGAGAACAGAAGACAATGATCAAGTGATTTATCTCCTGCCATCCATCTCCTGCCCTTGTTCTGAAGGCTAGGGCACCATACTTTGTCCCTGGCTAATAGCCATTTATGGACCTAACCTGCAAAAATTTATCAAGCTCTTTTTTAAACCCTAATAGAGTCCTGGCCTTCACAGCCTCCTCGGGCAAGGAGTTCCTCAGGTTGACTGTGCGCTGTGTGAAGAAAAATTTCCTTTTATTAGTTTTGAACCTACTACCCATCAATTTCATTTGGTGTCCCCTAGTTCTTGTATTATGGGAAAAGGTAAATAATTTTTCTATATTCACTTTCTCCACACCATTCATGATTTTATATACCTCTATCATATCGCCCCTCAATCGCCTCTTTTCCAAACTGAAAAGTCCCAGTCTCTCTAGCCTCTCCCCATATGGGACCCGTTCCAAGCCCCTAATCATCTTAGTCGCCCTTTTCTGAACCTTTTCTAATGCCAATATATCTTTTTTGAGGTGAGGAGACCACATCTGCACACAGTACTCAAGATGTGGGCGTACCATAGTTTTATATAGGGGAAGTATGATATCTTTTGTCTTATTATCGATCCCTTTTTTAATAATTCCTAACATCTTATTTGCCTTACTAACTGCCGCTGCACACTGCGTGGATGTCTTCAGAGAACTATCCACTATAACTCCAAGATCCCTTTCCTGATCTGTCGTAGCTAAATTTGACCCCATCATGTAGTACGTGTAATTTGGGTTATTTTTTCCAACATGCATTTCCTTACACTTACCCACATTAAATTTCATTTGCCATTTTGCTGCCCAATCACTCAGTTTGCTGAGATCTTTTTGTAGTTCTTCACAATCCCTTTTGCTTTTGACTGTCCTGAACAACTTGGTGTCATCTGCAAACTTGGCCACCTCACTGCTTACCTCATTTTCTAGATCATTGATGAACAAGTTGAACAGGATCGGTCCCAGGACTGACCCCTGGGGAACACCACTAGTTACCCTCCTCCATTGTGAAAATTTACCATTTATTCCCACCCTTTGTTTTCTGTCTTTTAACCAATTCCCGATCCATGAAAGGATCTTTCCTCCTATCCCATGACCACCTAATTTACATAAAAGCCTTTGGTGTGGGACCGTGTCAAAGGCTTTCTGGAAATCTAGGTATATTATGTCCACTGGGTGCCCCTTGTCCGCATGTTTATTAACCCCTTCAAAGAATTCTAATAGATTAGTTAGACACGACTTCCCTCTGCAGAAACCATGCTGACTTTTGCCCAACAATTCGTGCTCTTCTACGTGCCTTGCAATTTTATTCTTTACTAGTGTTTCTACTAATTTGCCTGGTACTGATGTTAAACTTATCGGTCTATAATTGCCAGGGTCTCCTCTAGAGCCTTTTTTAAATATTGGCGTTATATTGGCCATCTTCCAGTCATTTGGTACCAAAGTGGATTTAAAGGATAGGTTACAAACCACTGTTAATAACTCCCCAATTTCACATTTGAGTTCTTTCAGAACCCTTGGGTGAATACCGTCTGGTCCTGGAGACTTGTTACTATTCAGCTTATCAATTAACTCCAAAACCTCCTCTAATGTCACTTCAATCTGAGTGAGTTCCTCAGATTTGTCACCTAAAAAGGCTGGCTCAGATTTAGGAACCTCTGTAACATCCTCAGCCATGAAGACTGAAGCAAAGAAATCATTTAATCGCTTCTTTTGAAAGAGTGCATCCACACACAAAAAAGTGGATCAAAACAGCGATCTGCTCTTTCAAAAGAGTTTCCACACCACCCCGGTCTTTCAAAAGAATGGACCGGGGGTCGAAAAATCAGATCCCATGAGGGCTGCTCTTCTGAAAAAAAAAGGTCCTGTAGAGCATCTACACACATGTTCTTTTGAAAGATGCTTTTGAAAGGGGGCACTCTTCCCGAAACGGGAAAAGAAGGAGCACCACATTCTTTCAATTCACTTTTGGAAGAACACTTGGGCTGTGTCTACACTACACACAAACCTCAAGAGCTGGAACATTGAAAATCTCAACTGAAACAAGGGATTTTGAAAGCACATGGCCACGCACACAAAGCAGATCATTGTACCAGTCCGCTATTTCAAAAGAAGCCCCAGTCTTTCAAGAAAGAGCATCCACACACTAATGTGAGCCCTTTCGAAAGAGCAAGCCAGGAAACACTACGCATGGGGTCACATGGCCAATGAGCCCTTCTCAGTCTCACAGCCAATGGCCCCCTTTAAGGGCCCCTCCCAAACACACCCACCCACAGAGCACTGCAGAGCAATACACAGCACAGCGCAGCACATGGAGCACCAGCAGCTGCCCGAGACTGACACCTCCACTGACACCGGGGTCCAGATGGCCATGGTCATCCTGACCATGGTGGAAACCCTGCAGTCCACGAACCCCCACTGGGGTCCTCCAGACCCTGGCTACAGGCCAACCACCACACCCTGTTCTCTGTCTGCTATGGCACTTCTGGAGCCACCCCAGCAGCGGGGACTAATGGGAGAAGCTGGTACCGGGCCAGTGGGAAGACAAAAGGTGTCTCCAGAACTTGTGGACATTGAGGCAGACATTCCTGGAGCTGTGCCAGTGGCTCACACCCACCCTGCAGCACTTGGACACCTGCATGCGGCCCACACTTCCGGTCAAGAAATGTTTGGGTATCGTGCTGTGGAGGCTGGCCACCCCAGATAGCCACCGTTCAGTGGGACACCAGTTTGGGGTGGGCAAGGCCACCATTGGTGCTGTCTTTCTGGAGGTAAGCTAGGTCAGGGCCCCACACCCACCCCAGGAAGTGGGGAGTGTGCCCCTGCGCAGGGGAGTGGGGCATGGAGGGCTGTGGAGCTCCCTGCCGTGCAGGCCCACATACCAATGCCCCACCTCCCACATGTGGCCTAGGCAATCAACTGCATGATCCTGCAGAGGGCCATCCACCTTGAGGACTGGATGATGCTATGGCAGGATTCATGGCCATTGGGCTTCCCAACTGCTTTGGCTCCCTCGATGGCACCCATGTAGCAATCTGCACCCTGGGCCACAGTGCGGGCTGCTACATAAACTGCAAGGGGTGCCACTCAGTGGTGCTGCAGGCACTTGTGCATGCCAGGGTCTGGTTCAGTGATATCTGTGTGGGCTGGTCTGGGCAAGCTCACAATGCCCAGGAACTGTGGAACTCCTGGCTGGGCTGCCGCAAAGAAAAGGGCACGTGTCCCTGCCTGGGAGCTCCCCATGGGGGACACCACAATGTCACCATGCATAGTGGCCGATGGGGTGTACCCATTGCAGCCACGGCTGATGGGCCCCTGCACAGGGCACACCACCACCAGCTAGGATGCTTTTAATCACCACCTCAACCACACCTGCAGTACTGTAGAGCAGGCCTTCGGACGCCTAAAGGATCACTTCTGATCCCTGAAAGCGCAGCTGGATGTCAACCTGCCCACCATCACTGGGGTGGTCGTGGTCTGGTGTGCTCTGCACAACATAGTGGAGGGCAAGCACGAGCATTTTGTGCAGGGGTGGGCTGTGGACAGCTGCCCCGTGTATGAGCAGCCACCCCTGGTTCTGTGCTGCCAGGCACATAGGGACAGGGTTAGGGTCTGGGAGCCCTCTGGGAGGCCTTCAACTGGGGCCCTCAGTGATCCTTTTCCTGCCACCCTCCAGGCCACACCCACCCCACATCACAGCCCCCCATGCACCCACCCCACATCACTGAGCCCCATGCCCCCATCCCGCACCACAGCCCACACATGCACAGGGGACACCAGGGTGCACAACATAGCAGTTTACTTAACAGCACCTAACCAACAAAACAACATGTAAATAAAGTGCACTTGAACAAAAAATGGCGTGAGGTCATCAAAACTGGGAGCTAGGTACGGGGGTAAACAGGAAGAGCTCTGTACAAGGGGGTTGGGGTGGGCCCCTGTAGACAACGCCATGGGCACTGGCGGGCCTAGTCCTCCATGGGGGTGGAGGGGTGGGACCCTTGACAGGTGTGGGAGCCCCTGCTGCCCTGGGTGTGGGGGCCCTGTCAGGGCTGGGACAATGGGGAGGTAGGCCCAGGCAGGGGTGGGGGGCACTGCCCTGGCAGGGAGGCCAGCGGGGCTGGGAAGGGCAAGGGATGATGAGGGGGTGGGAGGCGCGGGGGGGGCAGGCTCCTCCTGGCCCATGCTGGCGATGAGCCAGTGACCCAGTGTAACTCAGGTGGATGGGGAGAGGGTGACTGGGGTAAGGGTGGTGAGTTCAGGGGCAGCAGGGGTAGCAGGTGGTGTGGAGGGGGAACAAGGTGCTGGAGGGCTGCAGCTGCCTCGCCCCAGATCTCTCACTGACAGGACCTGTCTTCCAGCTCCATGAGGAGCCACTCCCAGAGGACAGCCGTCTGCTCCCATATGGGAGCAGTGTGGGCCGCTGCAGCCTCCTCCAGGTCAAAACAGCAGGGACAATGGGCCCTCCAGAGCCAGGCATTCCCCAGCCGTCAGATGGTGGGGCTGGAGCGCTGGTGCCTGGAATGGGACTGGCCTGGCCCTCAGAGGGTGACATTGTGCAGGCACAAGTGAGGTAAGGGGTCACCTGTCAGTGCTGCCACCCAACCCTGGGGGCCCCCCATGGCCCCCCCTCACAGTCCCCCTGACCATCCTCCACTGCTGCATCCACTTGCCTGACCCTCTCCCCACATCCAGGAGTCCCATGTGAACATTGGGGCTGCATCCGTGGGGCCCCTGATGGCTGCAGTCTGCAGTCTGGCCCCCACATCCCTTCCCAGTCAGGAGGGCCAGGGCGCTGTCCACAGGCATGGGTGCTGGATACCGCCACGCCTGGGTCTGGGATGTGGCTGGGCGACACAGGACGGGGCACCCCCGACTGCTCCAGAGAACAGACATGGGGACACCTGCCTTGAGGGGGCCTGGCTGGAGGAGCTAGAGCTGACCATGATGATGAAGGGGCCTTCATCCTCTGACCACTCCTTTGCTCCACTGCCACGCCACTGCTTTGGTCCAGCCTGGCCGGTAGTCCGCCTCTGCGTCAGGGTCCGGGTTGGGGCCAGCCATGTCAACCCCAGGTACTGGCTTGGGGGCATCCTTTGAGCCTAGGAGCTGATCCAGCTTGTGGTAATGCGGACACCTTGGAGTGGCCCCTCCCCCGATTGCCTGCCCGAGTCCCTGGCCCGGCTATAGGCCTGCCTCAGCTCCTTTACCTTTGATTTTACTTGATTGGCTGTGCACTGGGGGTGGCCCCACTTCTGCAGCCCCAGTGACAGCTGATCAAAGGCTGCAGTATTGTGGGGCCACCCGGTGCTGTGCAACAGCACATCCTCATCTGCCCAGAGGCCGAGGAGGTCTTTAATGTCGGTCTCTGTCCAAGAGGGGCTCCTCCTTCTCTGGCTCTGGCTTGCCTCAGTAACCCCTTAGGCTGGGAGGAGGGTACCTCCTGGGAGGGGGGTCTCTGGAATGTGAGGGGCTTGACATCCGGCCAGTGGGCTACGTGGCTGTGGTGTCAATGATGAGTGCGTGCCAGGCCAAGCTTGTGCTCGTGAGGCTCTGGGCATGCTCTCGCCTTCCTGCACAGGGTTTCTGGGGCCATGCAGCTTTAAGAGGCTGGCCCCAGAGACCACAGAGATCCCCTGGGGCTTTCTAGAGTGTCTCCACACTCCCCGCGGCCGCCATGGAGAGCCCCCTATTTCAAAATAGCGGCCCCAGAGTGTCTACGCATGCCCTATTTTGAAAATCAATTTTGAAAGGGGCCACTGTTCCTGAAATCGGATGGGGAGAGCGATTTCGAAATGCGCACCCCTTTTATCAAAAACAATTGTGAAAGAGGCTGTTATGCGTGTGGACACTCCATGGCCTCTTTCAAAATTGGGCCCACTTTTGAAATTGATTTTGAAACATGGGGATAGTGCAGACTCACCCTTTGTGTGTAGACACTTCATGGGATCTTTCAAAAGAGCCCCCTTGTTTTGAAAAATCTTTTGAAAGAACTTGCTAGTATAGAAGCAGCCTTCTGGAATAATTTCAAAATAATGCTACCGTGTAGACATAGCTCCAAGTAGCACAGCTACTACAGAGCTATAGTGCCAAGAACCACAGATCGTCTAGGGGTAAATTGGATCTGCTGCAAATTTCCAGCAATTCATGGATGATAGTGTGTCCTTTTTTGCATGAAGGCATACCTTGCCCTTCCAGTGGGAGTGGGTGAATGGTGGGAAGAAAGAATATCTCTCCCAAGACATCTTCACAGAGATATTTTCCACTAGAACCTTCTCTCCTGGGTTTTATAACAAGTGTTGATGAGCTGGCCCAGCAGCTTTAAATACTACCTTCTAAAAACAGGTCCTTTTGAATTTAAAAAGACTAAATCTAATGCTATACTAGGAAAATTAAATGAGTTTATCAAAATTATATTTTAACATCAATTATTGAAATAATTTCCATAGAATTTTTACATCAACCTATAGATTTTTAGAGAAACATATCAATTATATGAAACAAATAATCCTTTTTACAATCCAGTAAGGCTTTTCCATAACGGAGAAGAAAGGTAGTTCATGTCTGAAATGATACAATCATTCAGTATGATGACAATTCTGATAATTATTTAAAAAATCTCCAAGAATGAACCTCACACCCTCAAACCAGTCAGATGAATTATACACAAAATTTGTGCAAGTTCATCTAACATTCTGAAGCCTTAAAGCCAGCAAAGAGAAACAAGGGTTTAGAAGATTGAAAAGATGCAAACTCCATACAGAAAATAGTAAAATTTTACACCTCACAGTTGCCGCTTACAATCTACAAGGAGCCAGAATTCTTAACTATTTATTGCAGGAACATAGACTGGATTTTTTTTTCAGCCAACATTCTTGTCCCCTTCAATTTAATAAACCCTCGTTTGTAGAAAACTTAATGCTGCTGCAGAATTATATTGTTCTTGTGTTTGAAAGGATTGTGGCAGCTTGGTTAGATCTCTTCAGATTATATTTTGCTTGTTGTTACAGTTTATATATAAAGTATGAAATGTATCAGGCAGTGTAAGCCTGTGTCTGATTTGATTTCTGTAATGTGGAGTTTACATTGGATAAGGATATGGCATGGGTTTTTTCATTCTTTGTAATTTAAGTGACTTTCTTTTCAATTGATTGCTATTTCTTAAAGCCTGTTTCATCATTAAACTATAGTATTTCTAAACATATATAAAATCATTTGCATTTTTCAAAACTGAAAAAAATCAAATCCCCAGTTCAATTTTAATAAATTAGCAATTTAAACAGAAGCAACACCACTATTAATTTTGTCCAAGTCATAAATAGAAACCTGTATTATACCTAGGCAGCACAAAGAATTTTGAACACATAGGTAAGTTTTGCATATGCTAGAGTTGGGCAGCAACACTGCGTCCTTGTGGCTGTTGGCTGTGTGTGGTGGCCCACTTCCATATAGGCGAAACAGAGGTACAAATAAATTTGGTTGTTGGAACAATGGAAAACTAAATTTTCGAGGACACAAGGACTAGGTTTCCTGGGCATCTGATGACACATGGCATGGTGAAAGGTTGATGTGATTGCAGATCTGTGGAGCAGTGAGGGCAAAAAACTGAGACAGACACAGAGAGAAGAAAGAATCAAGAAATAGCTGACAGCAAAGCCTCAGAGAGCCAAGGAGACAACCAGAACAAGCATTGTGAATGTGCACCAGAGAAGAAGAGCTTTAGGGGCTGACTGGTGGCTGAAGAGGGCTTGAAATTCAGCCAAGAAACTGTGTCCTGCTGTTTGAGCCTTACTGTATACGGGAGAACAGGGCTGTATGTACCTTCTTTGATCATGTAACTGGGAATACTCAGTTAAGTGCCGTCAACAGAAATGGACCATAGATGTGCTGGGGTGATGTGTAGGGCAGTGGTTCCCAACCTTTTCAGTAACATGGCACACTTCAATGCGTGAAACAATTCAAACAATTCTATGGCACACCCACTATTTCCAGCTGAATCAATTGCTCATAAATGTCACATTGACATATTTACTATGGTTACAGTCTTATTAGACAGATTTGCAATTTCCCCTGTCCCTCTATTTGCAGGGGGGCACTAACTGGGAACTGAAGCAGCAAGGCTGCCTGAGTCCCAGCTAGCACAGGGTGGTCAATTTCCCTCCTGCCCTCACTTTGCAAAGCTTCTGCAAAGGAAAATTGACCAACCATGCACTAGCTGGGAATCAGGCAGTCTTGCTGCTTGAGCCCCCCAGCTGACCCAGAGCTGGTCAATTTCTTCTCCCCCCAGCTCTCGAATACAAAATATTTCTGGAAGGACAGCAAGTCTGTGCAGATTACCACACTCTATGACACCCAGCACTGTTGAAGTAGGAATTCTTTTCAGAAATCAAGTTTTTACACACTTGTTGCCAATATTTCCAGGAGTTTTGCCTAGTCTGGGGTGCTAAAATAAAGAGCACCAATAACGGGTAAAGAAGAGGGATAGTTCAATTATCCTATGTACCTGGCACTAGAAAAAGTTCAGTTTAAAAGAAACTATCTGTCAAAACATCATTTGACTCCTATGTCAAGGTTGACTGTTCAGTAGAAAGAATCTCCTGACCACAGTAGAAATAGATTGAGCCCAAAACCCAAATCTATGCCTGAAATTTGAAAGAGTTCAGAATAGTTGTGCTTCTGGAATTTTAATCTCTTTTGACACAAGAAGGAAAAATGCTTCTCAATTGCTACGTCTACACTGGGATGGTACATTGAAATGGCTTATGTAGCGAAATCGAAATAAGCTATTTCAACGAGTAGCATCTACACATCCTCCAGGGCTGGTGACGTTGACGTTCAACATTGACATTGGGCAGCACTACATCGAAATAGGCGCTACAGGGAAGCCTCTACACACAAAAGCGGCCCAAATCGAAATAAAGGTGCCAGGAAAAGCTGCGGACAGGGTCACAGGGAGGACTAGCACTTCCGGGGCAACAGCAAGCCGCTCCCTTAACGGGCCCCTCCCAGACACACACAGCCTGCACAGCACACAGTCTGCAGAGCCACAAGCACGCACACCCTGTGTAAGCAGCATGGACCCCCAGCAGCAGCAGCAGCAGCCAGAGGCCCACACACCCGCCCCTGGAGCAGTGGCCACCCTGCTCAGTGCCATGGAGGAGGCAGCTCAGCATCTTTTATTTGAGGAAGATGAGCAGTCCTCGGGGGATGAAGAAGCAGCCCCAGACCTTGCTGCCCTCCCAGCCTCCCCCCACTGGACAGACTGGTGGGAGCGGCTGGTGCTTGGTGAGTGGGACAACGACCGCTGGCTCCAGAATTTCCGGATGAGCTGGCAGACATTCCTGGAGCTCTGCCAGTGGCTCACCCCTGCCTTACGGCACCAGGACACCCCCATGCGATGTGCTCTCACCATTGAGAAACGGGTCGGCATCACTGTCTGGAAGCTGACCACTCCAGACAGCTACCGATCCATAGGGCAGCAGTTAGACGTGGGCAAGGCCACCGTCGGGGCTGTCATCATGGAGGTAAGAGGACCTAGGGGGAGGGGGGATCCTGGGGGGGGTGTGGGTGCCCGGGGAGGAGAGGGAGCTGGGGGAAGACGGGGAGCCTGGGGGAGGGAGCCCTGGCGGGAGGGGGAGCCCGGGAAGAGGGCCAGACACACCCTGTACACCCCTCACGGGTGCTCTCTCATGTCCTTCCCCTGCAGGTGGTCCGCACAATCAATGCCCTGCTCCTCCACAGGCTCGTGCGCCTTGGGGACCTGGATGCCGCCATCATGGGGTTTGCCAGCCTGGGCTTCCCAAATTGCTTTGGGGCTCTAGATGGGACCCATATCCCCATCCATGCCCCAGAGCACAGTGGAAGACGCCTCCTGAATAGGAAGGGCTACCATTCCGTGGTCCTCCAGGCCTTCGTGGACAGCCGGGGCCACTTCTTGGACATTTATGTTGGCTGGCCTGGCAGCACCCACAATGCCCGGGTGTTCAGCAATTCGGGCCTGTGCCGCTGGCTGGAGGCGGGGACCTACATCCCCCAGTGGGAGATCCCATTGGGAGACACCACCATGCCCCTCTGCCTCATCGCAGATGCAGCGTACCCCCTCCAGCCCTGGCTCATGTGCCCCTACATGGGCCATATCAGTGTCACCCAGAAGCGGTTCAACACCCGCTTGAACCATGCGCGCCAGGTGGTCGAGCAGACTTTCGGCTGCCTCACAGGGTGCTGGAGGTGTCTCCTCACCCGCCTGGATGCAGGGCTCGCTAACATCCCCCAGGTTGTGGGCGCGTGCAGCACACTCCACAACCTGGTGGAGAGCAAGGAGAGGCATTCTTCCAGGGCTCGGCTGTGGAGGCTGGCAGGGCCTACGCCCAGCCACCTGCTGCCCCCAGTCGCCAGGTTGACCCTGAGGGGATCCGGGTCCGTGTGGCCCTGCGGGCCCATTTTGACCAGGCTGCGGGGTGAATGCTGGCAGGGCCAGCTGCGGGTGAGCCACCCACCACCCTCCCACATTCCCCACAGCACTGCCTGCCCCCACGCCCACCCCACTGAGCACCAGAGAGCACACACCACCCACACACTTCTTTTGTAAATAAACCTTTTTTTTTAAACAAAACAATGAACTCAACATTAAAGAAGGGGGGAACTATGTACATGGGGGGCAGCTACTAAAGGCGGGGGGATGGAACAAATAAACTATTTACAAAGATGGGGAGAATATGTACAAAGGAGGGGGGGGGGGCAACGTTCTTGGCCCTTCACCCCTATTGTCCAGTGCCTGGCGTGTGGGGGCGTGACCCACGTCTGGGCCAGAGGCCCTGTCGAGGCTGGGTGGGGGCCGGGAGAACCAGCAGATATGGCCAGGCTGGGTCCTGAGGCCTGCGGTCCCCCCGGCGGCAGGCTCCAGGACAGCTGCTGGTGGAGGGCAGCTTGGAGGGACGGCAGGCGGAGCAACGGGGGGTGGAGGGGGGGGCCAAGTGCTCCGCGAGCTGCTCAAAGGTCTGCATGAAAGCCCCCCAAGCTTCCTGGTGTCAGGCCAGCGCTCGCTCCTGCGGGTGGAGTCGCTGCTCCTCCACCTGCAGGCGGCACTCAGACACCTCCAGCTGATGCCGGAGGGTGGTGAGGTGCTGGGGGTCAGCAGATGCCCGGGGATGGCTCCGGCGCTGACGGGCTCGTCCTGGGGCCAGTCTGGGCTCCGCTGCTGGGCTGACCTGCTGCGATTGCCCCGGTGGGCTGTCTGGCACAACAGACACAGCTCCTGTGCTCTCAGGGCCCTCAGTTGGTGCAGCTGCAGAACAGAGGGGGGAAGAGTGGAGACAGCCGTTAGTCTGGGCCCTGACCCGTGGCCCATGTCCCCCCACCCTTCTGCTGCTGGTTCCCCATCCCCGTCCCCCAGAGATGCTGCTGCTGCTGATGGCTGTGCTATACCCCCGCAGGGGGGACCTCTAGGTTCCGTTCCCCCCATCCCCAGGGATGGGGCATGGTGCTGTCCTGCTGGGGGGGCAGAGTCTGATGGACTCTTCTGAGGGACATGCCACTGCTGTCCTCGGGGCCATGGTCATCTGTGTGTGTGCAGGGCCCTGGTCATGTCCCTTGTCCCCGCCTCTTAACCCTGGGGGTGTGCACTGGGGTACATACCTGACGGTCCGCTCCCACGGTCGGGGGACACCCATCAGGCGGACGCCCTGCTGGAGCTGCGGGAGGGGAGGTCTATGAGCAGCTCCCCGTCGCTGGAGGCCTCCTCCTCCTCCTGCTGTGCTGCCCCATGGGTGGGCTCCTGTGGGGGCCCCTGGGGTGCAGGGCTGGCCTCCAGGCCGGACTCCGTCTCTGGGGCCTCCTGGGGCTCGTCGGCCAAGGTGTCAAGGGTGGCCAGGGGGAGGAGGTGTACCGGGGGCCCAGGATTTCCCTGAGCTCCCTGTCAAAGGGGCAAGCAGTGGGGATGGCCCCAGATCGGCTGGCTGTGTCCCGGGCCCGAGCGTAACCCTGCCGCAGCTCCTTCACCTTACTCCTGACATGGTCAGGAGTGCGGACAGGGTGACCCCGGGCAGCCAGGCCCTCGGCCAGCCGAGCGAATGCATCTGCGTTCCGCCGCTTGCTCCCCATTACCTGGAGCACCTCCTCCTCACCCCAGAGCCCCAGCAGGTCCTGGATCTCAGCCTCTGACCAGGAGGGGCCCCACTGCCTCTTCCCCTGCTGGCTGGCTGGCTGGGAGCCCTGGGTCCCCTTGGGGGGGGTGCCCTATGGGCACTTGCGGGGCTGGCTGTCTGCCATGGGTGCTGGATTGGGGCTCTGGGAGGACGTGCAACCTGGGCACGTGTGTGTGATACTGTCTGCATGCGCTCTCAGCTTCCTGCACAGGAAATAAGGGGGCGGGGAGCTTTAAGGTGCTGCTGCACACGGTGACCATAGAGCTCAGGGGCTGGACAGAGCGTCTTTCAACCCCTCAGCTGATGGCTGACGTGGAGGACCCCGCTATTTCGATGTTGCGGGACGCGGATCGTCTACACATGCCCTACTTCGACGTTCAACGTCAAAGTAGGGCGCTATTCCCATCTCCTCATGAGGATAGCGACTTCGACGTCTCACCACCTTACGTCAATTTCAACTTTGAATTAGCGCTCGGCACGTATAGACGCAGTGGGCGCTATTTTGAAGTTGGCCCGGATACTTCGAAATAGCCGGCTAGTGTAGACGCAGCTAATGTGGCAAGAAAACTGCACACAGCATGCTCCTTGTCCTAGAAGCAGAATATTACATCACCTGTGGAGGTACTTAAAATGCAGCCTTTTGTGTAATAAGCATTTTTTCCACTTATTCACCCACCGGAGGAAGCTTAGGAAATCATTTGAATCATTTCTCTTTGAACTCATATTTTGATAAGGAGCTACTCATATTTGTGGCAGGGCCTCCAGCCCCACTCCTCTTCAGAGGGCTTCCCCTCCAGAGTCAGGTCCAGTGGCCTAGTCAATTTTAGCAGTCTCCAGCCGCAGCAGCCTAGTCAATAGCACCACCAGGCCCAGCGGCCTACACTATATAAGCAGTTCCTGGCATCAGCATCCTAGTCAATATTAGCAGGCTGACCCCTTCATCTGGGTCTGGAGTGGTGGGGGTAGGGGACCCTGGGCCCTCCCACTCCACCAGGCCCCAGCACAGGGCCCTAGTAGTGGTGAGGACTCTCCTAACCACCAGCTCAGTGGTAATCCCTCCACAACACACTGAGCTCACCAGAAGATAGCCTCCTGGCTCCATTTCCTGGGCTACTTCCTACCCCATCCAGCTGCATAGCGCTGCTCCAGCTCTGACTGCTGATCGTCTGGTTGCTGTTGCTGTTCCTTCTCCTCAGGCGGCAGCAGCTCTCAAGTTAGAGCAGAAGCTCCTTCTCCCCTGGTAGCCAGACTCAACTGACTGGCCTCCCTGGCTTTTATACTTTGGCTGCATTTGGAGCATGCCCAGCAGGACCATGGGAGAGGGGCCTACTCCACCCAGCAAGCTTGGCTCCTACCCCTCTGGCCAGTGTGGGGTTGGTACACCCCATCACAGTATTTTACACAATACATTTTCCAACAAATTAACTTGAGTTGAGAGGCGCTTTGGACAACATGCTTTTCTTCATAGCTGCCAAGCTAGCTAGTTTAGCAAGAGTTAAATATGTTGTTACTTACAACCAACCCTTCTTCATTGTGTCAAAGAGGAGAAATATAACATACTCCAAAATGCATTCCATCCTTTGAAAACACAGGATCCTTTATTATCTCAGTCAGTACAAATATACATCACCTAACATATACATCTTATAACATAGGGCAGAGTCTCAGTGGTCTTCAAAAAGACAAAATGTACACCATTCCCATACTGCATCAACCCAAACCAGCAAAGACGGAATTTCTTTAAAACATGACCACCTATAGGTAACAAAGTGTGGATGTTGGCAGTGAGTTGGGGGCAAAGGATGTCTAAAATCTTTAACCACTGTGCAGTCCCTTTGATGTAAGCTTTACATTCCTCCCTGGAAGCATTATGTATTACATATACCCAACATTTTCCACATCACCAGTAAGTCTTGCTTGGTTGTAATGCTATTCTTTTGTTCCAGCATAAATAAATCTTGTTCTGCCCCAGTGTCCCAGGCTTTTGGTGACTTTAGCTTGATTTTGCATCACAAACATTGTATAATGATGGAGACACACCTACATTTCAAATTAACCATTTAAATATAATAAGATCTCCTAAGCAATTAAGTCTAGTGCATCTACCATTGGACCCAAATTCAATGGGGCTAAATATTGTAAGAGTGACTAACCAAAATGCAATTTGGATTCATATACTGGTTACTTGCAGTCCCAAGATAATCACCTGAGAACATGCTCCATTCTTATCTCTTACTACTGGGGTCAATGGCTGCTACTGTTTGCCAGTTCCACCGATTCCTTTGACCCATAGGCCATGTCATACCTCAGTACATCTTTAGAATCAGCAGCATTCTGGGAGCTGTTGTAATAGTGAGTCAATAAGAAGTAGCATTCAGATTTAGTGAGCTGGTTATTGCAGGCTGGCAGCCCTCCAGGTATTGTTCACCAGTGCTGACAGGCACACTTATTCTGACCTTGAAGATTAGGGAACTGAATTTGAACATCTTCATTTCAACTGTCAGAAGAGTCTTGCTTTTGGAAAACTGGGGAAAATGTGTCAATATTTTCACTTTTCTTGAGTTTCTTCTTCCTGTTGGCCCATCAATAGGAAGGTAATCACAGGGCATTAAGAGATTTCAAAGTAATACCCTTGCTCTTCCCAGCAGACTCTATTTGTACACTGGATGACCCCCATTTTTCAGGCAGCCATATGGATCTACTTTTCCCAGTAGCCTTTTAATTTTTCTGGTCCCCCATCTTCTGACAAATTCTGGACAAGCATCTGATACCTTGGGGAGAGAGTGGCACTGTGAGCTGTGTGATCATAGTAATCCTTGGTTTTGGCAGCTGATTTCCTGGAGTTTTCAATGACTAAATCAAAAACGTCTCTCACTAGTCAGTGCTGATTATGTAAAAAAGTAAAAAAGCACAATTCTCCGCTAATTCCTGATGCCCCATTAAACCAAATATAAAGACCATTGGCAAGTCCCAGCTTATCCATATAAAGGGTAAAATGGAGAAAATCACGTTGTTTCATTACCTGTACAGTTATAAGCATATATAAGCTTGTTTAAAGAGTCTTTTCAATTACATTTCTAGTCGTCAGAGACAGTTCTCAGCATTTTTAGTAGGGTTCTACTAAATTGTTTAGTTTTTCCATGTCCCTTGGGGATGGCATGAGGTTGTTCACAGATCTGCAATCTGGCAGTGCTTCTGCAGCCGATGGAAGAGCAAGTTTTCCCATTCACCACCTTGGCCGTGATGAATTTGTTTAAATTTTAAAACAAAACAATGTAATATGTCACTTGCATTCCAGGATGGCCACGTCTACACTAGCAAGTACTTTTGAAATAGTTTTCAAAAGGAGGGGCTCTTTCGAAAGATCCCATTGAGTGTCTACACACTAAACGTGCTCTTTCGAAAGGAAATTTGAAAGATGCAGTGCTCCTTTCGAAATTGCTACCTTCTTCCTATTTTGGGAAGACCACCTTTTTAGAAAGGCTCTTTTAAAAGAGAACTTGTGTGGATGCTCCGTGCTTTGCTCTTTCTAAAGAGGGGGTCCTAACGACACCAGCCAGAGACTCCCCTGCCAGCAGAAGTGGAGCTCTATGGGAAGCATGTCTAGGTGCATTTAAAGATGCAGGGACCCAGAAAACCCATAGCAGGAAGCTGAGAGCATGCTGGCAGCAGGAACAGTATGAGCTCCCACCAGTATGCCCTCCAGCAGACACCAGAGCTGCCCAAGCAAACCCACAGCAGCATGTCCAGCAGCCAGGAGCCATGTGCCCCCCCAGAACCCCCCCCTGGGCATTCTAGGGTTCCCAGACAAAAAGAAGGCCCCTCCTGAAGTGAGGCTGAGGCAAAGGCCCTGCTGGCACTCTGGGAAGATGAGGAGCTGCTGCTGCACATGACCGTCCAGTGCCAGAATGCTGCAGCTTTCAGCCAGCTGTCAACCAGCCTGAGCTCCTGGGGCCACCACAACCTGCACAGCAGAACAAGTGCAGAGTAAAGTAAAGGAACTGTGGCAGACCTACTGCCAGGCCAGTGAAGTAGCCAGCCACTCGGGGTCAGCAGTCCCCACCTGCCCCCACTTCTAGGAGCTCAACCAACTCCTGGGGCCACTGCCAACCGACATCCTGGACACCAGCAGGCCAGACATAGAACCTGACAGCAGGCTCAAGATGATGCCAGGAACAGTGACAAGCAGCAGCCCCCATCCAATGAGCACCAAGACAGAAGACCAGAGTGATGACTCGAGTTCCAGTGATGGGACCCTCATCTTGATCATCCCTCTGTCCTCAGAGGTCTTCAGCCAGGCCCCCTCCACCCAGGCCTCCCCTGAGTTTCTGGAGGGACACCCATGTATGTCTTGTGTGTGTTGAACATCCCAGCACATGGTGAGGGTGCACCCTTCTGTCCCACAGCTGGCAGCGGGCCACTCACTTGGCCACCATCTCCAGCCTGGATGCACCCCGGATGGCCAAGCTCCACTGCTCTTGGCGGGGACTGCACACAGCACTCAGCACTCGCCCCTGTGGACAGCACTGCCAGCTGCGTGCCTGGGGATGGGGAGGGGGGGCTGAGCAACATCTGAGGGTGTCCCACTCATGCAGGGACCCCCAGCCACCCATATCTTTCAGGGCCCTCAGGCCACTGGATGGGGGTCGGGGGGACACAGAGAAGAGTGGGCACAACCCTTGGGGCCAGGCCACAGTATTGATATCCCATTCCTCTGTCCCCTTCTATCTCCACAGCTCCACCACCCAGGGGCCTGCTGAGCCCTGTACATGGGCCAGAGAGAATTACATTGGAGGGTGAGGGGCCTGGGATCTCATCTCTACCAATGCCCACAAAGGGCTGCTGCCAGGGCATGCACTAGCGTCACCAAGAGGAGGAGGAGGCTGATGCCACAGCCACCCACACCACCACCCTGTGTGAACATGACAGCCATCATGCGGACTGACTGGCAATGGAATGGGAGGCCTGGGACCAGGCTGTGACTGTCCACCTGGCCCAGCCTCCTGCTCCCTCTCCAGCCCCCCTTGCACCTCCCCACACAGCTCCCCCTGTGGTCCCAGACTTTGCTGCCCTGTACCTTCCTGACCTCCCTCCAGCCTCTCAGCTGGCACTGGCCCAATGGCTGATGGCCCACACCAGCCAGGGCAAGCCAGCTCCCCTTCTCCCCCTGCTCCTCCCTCCCTCCCTGAGGCCCCCAGTGAGCCCTTGGGCCTGCTGGATCTTTCCCACGCCCCTACCTCCCCATGCTCCCAGCCCCATCCCAACGCTGATGGAGACACTGACCCAGAGGCAGGGGCTCCCATGCCTGGAATGGGTCCCTGGCCTCCACCCCAGTGGAGAATAAAGCCCTTTGCCCCCTCCCCTAGACCCCCTCTGAACTCCATGGCCCCACCTCCCTAGAACCCTGTTGTTTATAGTTCCCCTCCCCCATTCCCCTTGTAAATAGTTTATTATTCAGTTTAAGCAGTTTGGAGTCTTTTGGTAGCATTCTAATGTATAATTTGTCACCCCTCCCTTGTCCCTGCTGTATGCTGGGGGGCAGGGGTCTGGGGGTCTGGGAGGGGATTCATGGTGGGGGAGCAGTGATGGATGGGTATGTGGTGGGGGGGATGTGGTGGAAGCTGTGTGAGGGGAGGGGGTCACAGCAGACCCTGTGAAGGCCTCCCGGAGGTCCACCCTGACCCATACCCTGTACTGCTGCATCTGGTGGCATGGCACAGCAGCTGGCTGCTCCTAACTATGGCTGGCTTTGGCAGCCCACCCCTCAGTGAAGGGCTCGTGTTTTGCCTCCACAATATTGTGGAGAGTTCAGCATGCATCCACGACATCTGGCATGTTGGGCATGCTGACCTCCAGCTTCATGAGGAGACAGTGGAAGTACCCCTTCAGCTGCCCAAATACCCACTTGATGGTGTTGCAAGCCTGCTTTAAGCCCTCATTATAAGAGTCCTTTTTGGACCTGGTCTGTCCTGTGTAAGGCCACATCAACCATGGGTGCAGGGAGTATGCAGCATTGGCCACAATGCATGGTTGTGTCCCTAGTTGAGAGCTCCCACAGGGGGAAGCATGTCCCTTCCTGCATCCTGCAGCTGAGTCATGAGTTGCAGAAGATGTAGGCGTCGTGGACTCGCCTGGACCACCCCACAGAAACAAACATCCATAAATTGCCCATTGGCATCCATGAGGGCCTGGAGTCCTATGGAGTGGTACCCCTGGTGATTTATGAAGGTGCCTGCACTGTGCTCTGGGGCCCAGAATGGCAATGTTGGTCCCATCCAGAGCCCCGAAGCAGTTGGGGAAGCCAAACTCCTCGAACCCCACGAGGGCAATGTTGAGGTCCCCAGTATGGATGACACAGCAAAGTAGGACATAGTTGATCACCCAGAAAACCTGCAGGGGGTTGGGGGAGAACATGCCCCCGGCCCCTCTCCCCACCTGGCCCCAGCCCCTGCCCCACTCTCCTGTCCCTTCTTTCCCTTACCCTTCACCTCTTCCCTGTCTCCATCCCCTCTCCCTCCTCCCCATCCCCTCTCCCACATCCCCTCTCCCTCCCTCTCATGTCCCCCCATTCCCTCTCCCCCTCCCCAGTCT
This sequence comes from Carettochelys insculpta, assembly GCF_033958435.1. NCBI lineage: Eukaryota > Metazoa > Chordata > Testudines > Carettochelyidae > Carettochelys > Carettochelys insculpta. The sequence continues at coordinate 301,912,890 of NC_134137.1, read as the reverse complement.
CTGAGGGTCCCCTTTGCCTGGGAGTCCCTGTCTCAAGGGTGGTTGGGTGCCCCATGCATGGCTTACCTCCAGGAGGATGACCTCGATGGTGGCCCTGCCCATCCCAAACTGGTGACCGATCAACTGCGGGCTGTCCGGAGTGTCCAGTTTCCATATTGTAATGGCTACCCTTTTCTTCAGGGGGAGTGAAGTCCTCATCCATGTGTCATGGTGCTGGAGGGCTGGGGCGAGCCAGTGACATAGCTCCAGAAATGTCCACTTCATCATGCAGAAGTTCGGGAGCCAGCGGTCATTGTCACAGCCCCCAGCACTAGCTGGGTCCACCACTCACTGCTCGTGGGGTAGCCCCACAGGCATCAGACAACCTGGGGGAGGGGACGTGGGCATAACCCCGCAAGAGCAGCCTATACTGTGGCAACCATCAGGTTAGCCCCCCCGGAGCCACTGCAGGATGGTGGCTTGCAGCATGGCCAACAGGCTGACCACAGCCTCGAGGGGGAGAGCATCAGGGAGCTGCTGTGGGTCCATGGTGTGCTCCACAGTGGCTCCTCCACGTGGTCATGGTCTGCAGTGGTCTGGGTGGAATATGCAGAATAAGGCTGTCGGGGACAGACCCTTTAAAGAAGCACCAGGCTGCAGCCCCTGGAAGGGCTTGTTCACCATACAACCCCTTCCGCAGTGTTTCCTGGCCCTTTCTTACAAAAATGCACCCTAGAAGAGGGGACCAGTCTTTCGAAAGGGCGGGTTGCAATCTCAAGCAGCTTTTGGTATGTGGAAGCGCGCTTTCGAAAGCCGATCTTTTGAAAGGTAGCTTTTGAATGTTCACCTTTCGAAATTGAGCTGTAGTTCAGATGCAGCCAATGGGCCCAGGCAATGGCATGGAACTTCTACCAGGACAGTTCCTGCTCCTGAACTCTGGGTTTGTGCCTCATTTTGATTTTGACTGCCTCCTGACCTGGACTCTGACCTTTGGTATTGAACCTGACCTGAAAACTGATTACACGCTTGCCCAGTCTCAGATTTGACCCTGTTCTGACCTTCAGTACTGACTGTCCTTGTTGGAATCCTGTTAGAACCCCTTTGATATTAAAATTTTGCTCAGTTACCATTTCTCTTTTGAAGTAAATCCATACAGCATGTTTAGTTTTACTAGACCCATGGATTTTTAACATGTTTAGTTTTACTAGGTGCATGGATTTTTCAATTTCTTGGTGGGAGCGGGGTTGGCAGCTTTCTCTCTGTGGCACCTTTGGGCCTGGTGAGTCCCTTGAGGTCCTTTTGGGGTGACTAGGTATAGTTTCTCTTCTGGCCCATTCTTTGGGGCCTCCTGATGAAATAACATCTAAACTTCCACACCAAAAAATAGTGATGCAAATATTACCCTTCCCCTCCATCTGGCCTTTATGACAGCCTTACCTCCAAGGAACTCTCTGTGGGGTGGAATGGAGTGATCTCCTTTCATCATGATGGGGGGCCCTCAGAACTTCTCTGATATCCATTTTTATCTTTTATTTCTGCTTAACTTGTCTTCAGTTCTCCAATCTCATTCATCAGGTTCATTCCACATAAGGAGGTTTTTTTTTCCTTTAGTTGCATTAACTCATCAGTCTCTGGCTCACCAACAAAAGAAATCTGTTCCTTGACATTAACTTCTGCAACTTTTTCTCATGCCCTCTTGCTATTTTGTGCTGTTTTTCTGTTTGCCAGACATTTATAATGCTCACTCTCTGTAACAAAGCTTCATCTGTGACTGAATTATCTCAAAGATAGAAAATCAGAGTTTGAATGTTATCACTCAGTAGGCTAGTTGAGATTGACAGGAGGAATGTATTTTGCACTAAGAGTGGATTGTAACTTCAGACTGGAATCACCCTGCTGTGACTCAAACAGTACTTTTTGTCACAGATCCAAGGCACATACCAGGAAATTCCCAGGTGTTTCTTTGAGACTCTGAACTTCTCTGGGAAGCTTATGATACAGTTCTGTTGCATTCTTCACTGGATAGTATGATTCCAATTTCTCTATACTTTGGTAATGTCATGGTACTATTTACTTTCATACAGCTCCATAGACTCCTTCCTTTAATTGCTGCCTCCACTACTTCAGGTTCTAGCTAGCTATGTTGTAGTCCTACTTCCCCCTAATGGAGCAGACTTGAAAAATTCCATCTGATGGACGAAACCATTCTTCCTGTTGGAGAATCTCTCCTATCCCTTCTTCAGCAGGGATGCACAATGCAATGCTCATACTGCTATGCTTTCTTTCACTGGGATTGTAGTCTTTCCTCTGTCCCTAAGTGGTGAACTGGTCATATGTCCCATCCTATCCCTTTCATCAAGCAACAGAAATATGCTGTAATCTTCCATACTAGCAATATCCACACTGTTTAAGTGCTGCTTAATTACAGCTAACTAGGTCTTTCCTATAACTCTGCTTCAGTTCTCTTCCAAAATGTTCAAATTGTTACACATAATGAGATCTCCACTTTGCCCCTCTTATAGTATGTGTAGATTTTCCAGCTCAGCATCACCTGTACTTTTTTCCTGTGTTCAGTGCACCACGCCCAAGTGCAGTTGCTAGCTGTATTGCTCTCTAGCTTCTGCTTTCTGAAACAGCTGGTTTCCAGTTTCAGGGACTAGCAGTTCGCAACCCCTCCTCGTGGGTTCACTGAATGTAACACACCTCAGAATCAGGATTCTATCCTCCAAAAATACCTGATTCTTCATTTTATGGGTTAGTACACAGATACATCATGCACCATTTGACAGAGTACAGTCTTGCTAGTAAAGGCAAGGAATAGCTAAAAACTACCACAACTGGTGAACACAAAAAGTTGTCCAAAAAATTCAGCTCCCATTCTTCCCCTTCTGTTTCATTGTGCACTCCTTTCTGTATATACCTTAAAGGAGGTTGCTGTATTTTTCTTCTCTTACCTTCTCTCTCTCTCTCTCTCCCCCACTCTATATGTTAACAAATTGATTTCTATTGATTCATGTATTTACATTCTGGAAATATCTAGAAGGCTCAACCAGCTTTGGGGCCACAAAGACTTATCCCTACCATAAGGGGCTCATAACCTAACTAGACAAAGAGGCGAAGGGAGGGAAGGAAGAGGAAATAACAGGAAAGCAAAGTGTTCAGTTGGAAGCAGATTATTTTTGCTTTATGTGATAAATGTGTAATTTCATGCTAAATCTATCCAGATAATAGCTCCCCTTTGCCCTGCCCTTTTTGCACATAATTTCACCCCAAATGTTTTAAATTTAGCAGAAATAAAAGTGTTTTAAATTGTTCCGGTCTTATTTTCCAGATTCCTGAAAACTGATTTCACTGGGAAACCTCAACAAAATTAATTTAGTTCACATAAATAATATATGTCTGCAGCTGTTTGTACCTCCTAGAATATCACCTGATGAGTTGAGATGCCACAGAGACCACCTTTTCTGCCAGCCTGGGTACCCTTTAACCCCCTCTTGCTGAGCCAGGCTCTTAAACCTCCTCCAGCCAAGCACACACGCAGGGCCACCCCCTATTGTAGAATGATACAAACACAGAGATCAGCTCTGAGAAGACTTGGTTTAAGATACTGCCCTCAGCCCCCATATTCACCTCCCATTTGAGTACAGACGCAAAAGAATATGAAATTTGCCTCCTCCCTCAATATGGAGGAAGATATGCACAATGCCCTGCCTCCCACCCTCATTAGAAAATTCATATATTGTACTGCAAACTACAGAAATGTGTACTTTAAATAGATAAAGGGGTGGCAAACAGAACAAAGCAGATTACTTAGAAAATAATACAGAGCACACAAACTAAGATAGATTCACTGAATAAATAGGTTACAATTTATAATTCCTCACCCCAGACATAGTTTGAGGTAGAGTACTTCACAGGCCAGAGGGGTCTTTCTAGCCTGGGTCCACTAAATCTTCCCTGCCTTAGTTCAAGTCCTTTCGTTTCCAGGTGTTCTCAAGTATCTCTGTGAAAGGGCAGATGGTAAGCAACGTAAAGGCTAGATAGTTTTCCTCTCCCACCTTATATATAATTTCCAGAAGGTAGGAATCCTTTGTTTTATTTTCACCCCATCACCCCCAGTGGAAAAGAACAACAGTCGAAGGCCCAGGCTAGTATCAGGTGACTCTGTAGCATCAAGACAGCCAGGAATCAGTAGCAAATGGAGGGTCAACAGGATGGCAATGCCTTTTCACAGTCCATTGTCCTGGAGGATGGGCCAACAGCCCTGTCTGGCTCTTCCATTGTAGTACCAGAAGTGTTAGAAGTGGGCATAACCTACAGTAGCATAGTTGGAATGCAGATACTAAGCAACATTTCTAACTTCCCATGCAAAAATGATATATGGGTGCAAATGGAGTAATTATGTTCAGTGAATCACAATCCTTCCAATGATACCTTACATGAATTATCTTGTGTAAAGCATCTTTCAGTTATGTTGCAGTCAGATCGTAAAGCATATTTTCACAAAGAATGTGGAATAGAATGTCACAATTATATATGTATCTTTATAGACATAGCCACGCCATCTCTTTCATTTCTTTTTGTTATTCAATTGATGGAGAAAATGATATTAAGGATGTCATCAGGAGATAAGGAATAACATGAAATTTCACACAGGGAAATGGCAAAAAAGACATGAGATCCTGGAAAGAAGAGATCTCAGAGCTGGCTCCTTACCCTGTTACATGAGCTTTTCCAAGGATCCCTAACTTGTGTGTGTCTTCTTCCATGAAGTTCAAGGTGAATTCAATAATATGATGCTTTCACCTTTCCCAAAGGGGGTGGCCCTGCCTGTGTGCTTGGCTGGAGGAGGTTTAAGAGCCTGGCTCAGCAAGAGAGGGTTAAAGGGTACCCAGGCTGGCAAAAAAGATGGTCTCAGTGGGGCCTCAGCTTACCAAATGGGAACCTCTCAAAGTATGTCTGGAGAAGAAGCTATTTGCCATGCTTATGTCCCTTTCTGCCATGGGGAGTTCTGTTCCCAAAGTGCCGCACTTCACGGCTGCAGCAGACATTGCTCCAGCTTGGAGAAAGTCCAGGGCACTCCTGAGGCTGAGGGTCCCTGGTGAAACTCAGCTATGGGTGGGACCTCACAATGTTTTTTATCCCTTAGCAGTTCATTCGGCGTGTGCATACTGGCTCAGTGCCACTTGTAATGTTCTCATGGGGCTGAAGCCAAAGTTGTCCTGGTTATGGGTTTCATCTGTGTTCCCACATCTAAACTAAGGTGTCAGGGGCTGTTTTGGCTATCTTGTGTTTATGTTTATGGGGCTCAAGGCTGTAACATGCTGTAACGCAGGGATGGGAACTTGGTTGTGCTACAAGAATGGAAGTTTCCATTCCATTCTCTTTGAGGCCTGCTGGCTGCTCTTTAAGGCCTTTAGGCCTGCAGACAGGTCTGTTGGAGTGCTACATGATGTGCGCGTGCACGTGTGTGTGTGTGTTCATTCACCTGAGTCCAAGGTGTGAAGAGCTTAATCCTGGGTTGGTCAGAATATCCCCATTTGGAAGGACTTAGCAGAAGGGAGAAGTGAAGCAGCACTCTAAGAATTATTCACCTCCCCTCCCCCATAACCCCAAATAAAAATGTTCATGCCACAGAGTAACAGGCAAATCTGGTTGCTTAAGCTTTCTTCTATAAGATGCTTTTGTGCATCTTCATTACACAGAAGTTTGAATGTTCTCCAATATTTTCTGCTGCCTGGGCAGTTTCCTAGTAGAATTAATGCCTAAGAGTTTACCATTCCTGAAACACTTTCTGAAGAGAGGTATAAGGGAGAGGTCCCAGAAATCACATTTAAATAACTTATGAGAGGTCTTAGGTTGCTATAGTTTAACCTCGGAGAAAAGCCCAATTAGATGCACTATTCCAGCTGGCAAGGAGAACTTCAGATTCTACTTTTGTGAATGATGTAAAGGAGAAAGATTTTGACACCATTCTATAGCTGGCATGCATTATTACACCCTTTTCACCACTCACCATCTTTTCTTAACCCCTCTCCTACTCTTTTCCATTCTACAATTTATCCTTTCCCCCACTTTCAGTGAGGTTTTAATTCTCATTTACACTGGTCTATCAGAGAGTGCATGTGAATCAGGTGCTGAATGGGTGGTAAAGTAGTGGGGAGAGGAATGAGTGGGTGAGAGAGAAAGAAAAGTGGGAGCCCTGTTAAATATTTTCTGCTTCCACTTAGCTGATGGTGTGGCCTTGGAAGTGGATGCTTTGGAATGCTGCCTGCCAGCTGAAAACACTGGAAATGGCCTGAAGAAGAGGGCTCTGGAAGGCATGTCCCACTGGTTAGTAGCCCTGGAAGACAGGTGCCCCACATCATGCTTTCTGCTGTGAATTCCAGAAGGATGTGCAATCTGACCATAAAAGGAAATTCTGAAGGATTGTATCTCCCTTGCTGTGCTGAGTTTGGTTCTAGCCCATGCCCCTGCCCCCCATCTCTAAAAAGGCATGGCTGAATATGGCATAGTACCTCTCTAAGAAACAGTCTGGAGGTCACAGCCAAGACAGTCTGAGTGTAATTAAGAAGCATCCCATCACACCCTTGAGATGGACTACATAAGCAAGAAAAGGAAACCGGTGAGAGAGGGGGAATGGAGCACTTGCTGGATGCTCAGAATGCTTTAGCGTAAAACAGTTTCATAAAATTAATGTGCTAACTCCACCCTATCATTTTGCTACTAGGTGGAACAATAAAAATGAAATAGACTTTTTAAAGGAGGATTCAGAAGTCTACCCTTGATTTCAATCATCTTGTTCAGTTCTGTAGATATTTGTGTTGCCCACTTTAATTAAAAGCAATGAGCCCGCTAATAAATCTGGAGAGAGACTAATGCAATGTTTCTTTCTCAAATCATGTAGCATCTGCAGTTGAGAGATTTTTCAGAAGACTTTTTTCTTTGAGGTGTTGAGTCCAATACAGAGGTAATGTATTACATAAAAGTCATTGCACACATGTAGTGGTGCCAAGAGGCTGGGATGCAGGAGGTGGGACTCGTGGCTGGAACAGAAGATTGAGGTGTGGGCTGGCTGGGGTTGTGGGTGCTTGGGTGGGGCCAGGAATGAGGGGTTGAGGGTGTAGGTTAGTCTGGGGATACAGCACTACCCCCAGCTTTCTTTCACCAAGGCAGCTTGGCACCAGGTAAGAAGTGTCTCTCCACAAACACAGCAACTCTAGTGGGCACAGCCAAGGGACGGGCACCCATCTCCCCAGCTGGTGCAAGTCTGGGCTATACTGAACACAGCAGCTCTGGGGCAGCTCCAGGTCATTGGGTCAGGAGCCCTTCTCACAGAATCCACTGAATGCTTCCTCTCCTGCTTCAGATGCCATGATTGGGATGTGGGGTGAGCTTTGGGGTGTTTGTCCCTCCTTTTTATAGTGTCAGTCCCCCTCTGGAAAAACATTTTTAGCTGATATTCAGGAGACAAAGAGACAATCGGGAAATAAATTCCCTTCTACTTTTTCTCCCCAATCCAACTTCCTTTAGATCCTCTTGCTGCTTGATGATGCTGTTTTCTACTTAAATGCAAATTCAGCAGAGCACATGTTCCTTTGTTTGAGACAGACCTGAGCTTGGAACACGTTAGTAATGTCATACAGTGGACTCCTATAAGTGCATGTAGACTGTCGCCACGTATATTGTACCAGCAAAACAATGACTAGCAAATTATTCATTTTCAAATGTTGCATCACAAGGCATATTTTGTGCAAAGGTTACAATAGACTGTGGAGAGTGGACAAAAGTGTATATTCTGTCACAACAGCACATAGCCTATCCTAGGCTGATCTTTCAGTACCATGGAGCCAATGTCACTGCTCCTGGAATCAGAGACAAGGCAGAGGCATGCTATAACATACCTTTGGAGCCATTGACATGTGATATGTGATACAGCAGCTGTCACAATGGCCAGGGGGATGCATCTAGCACACAGCTGGTTGGATTTAGGGAGCACAGGGCACCTTATAACTGCTTTAGCACACAAACCTTCCTTGAAGCATTCTGTATGCTGCAGACTAGGGCTTGTATTTGCAATAATGGGCCTACTTAAAAACAACCACCAGAATAAATCCTTCAATTCCTAGTCCATATGGTGGTTTTTCTTATGTCCAATGAAGAAATAACTAAAGACTTGAGAGAGCCTAGGGGCCATAATGACACAGGTGTGGTAAAAAACTGCTTGAGTAAAGAATCACATATGGATCTACACCTACAGACGAAACACTGATACTGTCTGAAAGAAGAAACTTTTGGAAAACCCTTCCCCTAATCAAGTCTGCACACAGGAGTCTGAAAACCAAAGGGTAGAATTTATCATACTTCCTGCACTGTTTGCTGTGAGCTGAGAGTCACTGGCATATGGAAATTATGAACACAAAATATCCAAGCAGTAATACTCCAACTCTGAACAATGCAAGACACAGTGAACCCTAGCTTTTACTAACTAACAAGTTCCACTTTTGAAATAACTAGGCTAAAGGTACAATAATTCCACTCAACTACCCCACCGGACAACATGAAAGTAATGTGGGATAGTTAAATAAGATGTTCATACCAGGTGCAAGTGACAGACATAACAGGCATGCTGACAGATTGAGAGCTCTTGAAAATCTCAACAGGAGGGTCAGTTTATTAAGGGCTTCAGCACCTCCAGCTGTTACATGTCAGCTGATCTGCTTTGTTAATAGACACTGTAGTAGTTTCTGTGATTTTGTTACTGTGTCTTTACTCTACATTTTTGCCTGTCAGCTTGATGAGGTACTGAGAAGATAGTTGAAAAGCTTCCTGTAATGTGGAAATTAGCAGGGATCTCAACTGACGTTGTTGTACACATTTCTGTTCTTGTCATTCGCACTGGGGTAAATCCTCTCCTGTCGTTGCTCTAGGGGGCTGCTGAGGAAGAGGAAGGCTGCATGAGGAAGCTGTGTATTCCTGTATGGCACAGTAGAGTCTGGGTTCCATGTGAACTCCCTGTGATCAGAGGCAGAAGGGAGTTGGACAGGACTTAGGCTGGCTGCTTCATGGATCCTTCTGTCCTGGATGACTATGTAAGGATTTGTGGGAGGCTACATGCACAGAGACATACATGGGCTGCTGCTTATCCTCTCCTGTACCTCCTCTCACCTGAGTTGTAGATGTGTCAGATTCTGCTCTGTATGTGTGTTTCCAGCCCCTGGTTCATATCAGTCTCAGGGCAGTGTGTGTGTGTGTGTTTCAAGCCCCCGGACTGTATCAGTCTCAGGGCAGTGTGTGTGTAGGTTTCCAGGGTAGTGTGTGTATGTGTATGTGTATGTGTGTAGGTTTCCAGTCCCTGGACTGTGTCAGTCTCAGGGCCGCGCGCACATGCGTGTGTGTGTGTGTGTGCGCGCCGAGGTTCTGCAGTCTGGTGTAGGGATGAGAGTGAGCTTTTCATCACACAACACACAATGGATTCCTGGCCTGGTAATTTGGGCTGTGTTCTGGGCAGAACACTTTCTTCTTTGTGGTTAACTAACTGTTCTTAATAAAATTTAGCCATAGCAACCACGGCGTACAAGCCAATGCAGTGTGAGCATGACACTGTAGCAACAGATGCAAAATTAGCTTTTAAAGTCCTTTTCACTCAGAGTGTCGCCCTACTGCACTGCTACTTTTTACAGCTAATGAAACAGGTCCTCAAGGCAAAGGATGCAAAATCTCCTCAGCCACCATACCGTGTAATCCCCAACCACTCCTGTTAAAAAGCAGCAATTCAAAATGAGGTCGGGTTCTGTAATCCTTGCTTGGCAGGGGGCGGTGGGACAGGGGAGTGAACTTGAGATCAGTAGGAGTATGCATGGAAGTAAGGATTACTCTGAAAACCAATCAGTGGGTGAAAAATTAGGCCCTTATGCAGGCATTTATGAGTAGCCAAATTTCTACCCTCTGTAATGAATGGGAAGAACTATTTTTATTATTTTATTTTTACTGAAGCAAGAACTGCAGAAGCAGGCATACGAATGTTCCAAAATAAGCTTGTAATACATGAGGAAATGAGAAAAGTTACAAAAATTAGACACAGTGCTGGACCATCTCCATACCAGATTCTCCACTGTAGGCACCAGTTCTTAGCTTTGTCTTTGGGCTCTGAGAAGCATTTATGTAGCAAGTCACTCATGGTTAGGCAGGAAACAATTTGACAGGAACTGCAGTAAATAAAAGCATCCCTCTCTTTTGTTTCAAAAAATGTATTTCTTCTAGGAAGGAAGTGCTTCTGTTTTTCCACACACAAAGTTCAACCCTAGCCTTTCAGACTCAATGGCTTCATGCTCATTTGTGCATTTAAATGTAGACCTGCACTGAGGGATGGTGCAGAGCAGTCCCACCCTGACACAAAGACAACAACAACAACAACAAAAAGAGGCAAGTAGCATCTTGTAGCTCTCAGGTTTGCAGATGTTGCACAACCACCCTGTATGGGGGATACCTTCCTCTCCTGTTCTGCCATGCTGTGCACAGAGGGAGGGAAGGATCCACACCCATGACTCTGGGTGTAGTACCTGGAATTCCCCTTGGTCCTGAGCTAAATCTTTAAAACAGTAAAGATAGATGGAAGCAGAGGCTACTCTCCTACCTGTTGTGTATTTGCATAAAGACCCCCTTTAGTTTGAGAATTAAGGGAAACAAAACAAGAAAGAACAAAAGAAAAGTCACCACACTGTGGGTTTCTGTAGCATGATGCATCTACTTGAACTTCCACAGAGAGGTCCTCACCAGATGCCAGCAAGTGGACTGCTTAGAATGATCAAGGTGCAACATATAAAAGCCACTTGAGTTCATAGCTTTATACACGACTGTATAAATTAGGACATGGTTGTCCTGATTCTGCCAGCCCTTTGTGTATAAGAACTCCCATGACTTCAGAGGTAGTTCTGCACAAGAGATCAAGCCCTATATATTGTTGTGCTTTCCATGTTGCTGATGGACGAAGGTATAGCAAAAGAATGTGCGTGAGACAATTTCTCTGTCTTTAACGTAGAAAATGTCTTTTAACTGAAGGCTATAGGACCACACCCTGTGCTCCGTCTGGAGTACAACGGTTTAAGTCAAGTAAGTCATAGGACCACACACGTATGTATGTGTTTGTTTTAGTTATTTTGAGACCCTGATCCAGGAAATGCATTCAATACCTTTTTCAAAAGAATCTAAATGAATGGATTAGGGCCTAAAGTTAAATTTCAGATATAACTCAGGCACTTATTTACCTAACTCTCACCCAAAGTCAAGGTTTCCACAGTGCCTATGTCTCTTTCAAAAATGAGACTGAAGCCCCTAAATAGTTTAGTTGCTTTTGAAATTTTGCTTAAGGTGTCTTTTCCAGAAAATCTGACTGTCAAACTGTTAACTCGTGTGTGCATTTAAACATGTTTAATAGGGCTGAATATAGCCATTGTAATTGTGGTTCAGCATATCTAAGTCCATTTTGTTAGGCTTGCAAAATTCACCCAGCTTTGCTTTCCTTCTTGAAATCATCTTCTTGCACAATGATTCTATTTAAAAACCTCCTTTCTAGCTAAAGCGACATTCATGCTATGTTATAGATAGAAGGCTAATCTCCCAAAACTAGACCGTGTGCTACATATACAATACAGATGGTGTTTTCTTCCAAATAGATTTGTTTAAACGTCTGCCTATCTCTGCTCCCTTTTTGACAAGCTCTATTAAGTTGAATGGGAAATCAAATAAAGCCAGAAACTCACAAACACAAAGTGGTATGGTTAAAATTAAACAGAATGAGTTCACCCATCTCTAATTTTGTGCATCTTTTCAATGGCTAGTAGACAGCTTTACTTTTATAAAACTTGAGGTTTCCTCAAGCGTGAGAGTAGCATATAACTGAGTTGCAGTCATTGTTACTGGTTTCAAGGAACTACTTACTGTGCACGTCCAGGCACAATAACTTTCCAAACAAAATGTCAAGTATTTGTTTTATGCTGATCCAGGGATCTCATCTAATCTCAAACTAATCTCCAACTGTGCACAAGCAGAGTGAAAGTTCTTGAATGGACTGTGTATAGTGATCCACGCCTGCTCATCTGACATTAGAATAATGCACGTTGGGTTGGATCCAGCAGAAAGTGGCCTGTGTGACCGATGGCTCCTGGAAGTTGCATTGGCCTCCTGGGCTCTGTAGTAAAGAAGGCTACTTTTGATTCTGATGCGGGGCTAGGGGAACAAGCCTTCCTTCTTCCACAGCTACCAAATGCCAAATCCTCCATCCTAGACTGCCCCTTTTCTGACCGGCACTCTGTAGCAGAGTGAGCAGTGGATTTCACAGCTTTAGAACTGGAGCCAACTTGGTGTGAGAGATTAATAAGCAGATGACTCAGAAGTGAACATAAGGCTTCCACAAGGAAATATACACAAGCTGTTGAATGCTTTCCCTTCATGTACAGTAAATCACTTAATTTGACAAAACTATCATCAGGCCTTTGTTCAAGGGCTTTTGTTTTCCGATAAATTGCCCCTGCAATATTTGAAAATGAATTGGCCCATGGCAAGCTGCCTTTTTGGGAATGGGGGGCTGAGTGGTCACGTAAGCATGCTCAGGAAAGACATTATTATCCTACCATACCTATTGCAGTCAGCCAGGGAAGAAGTCTGAAAGTACAATGGAATAAAACAGTTTCCATGCCATGATCAGAGTAAAACATGATTAAGTCAATAATAATTTCTTACTCATAAGGCTTTTTACAGTAAAGGACAATTATGACATGCATCACAATAGGAAGGTCATATATGCAGCCAGAGACTAAGGGTATGTCTCTACAGATAAGAAAACCCCACAGCAGGCCCAGGCCAACCAACTTAGACTTGTGGGGCTCAAGCTGCATGGGTGTGTTATTACTGTGCAAGGTCCTAGAGCCCAGATTCCATCCCAGAAAGCTACACACCAATGAAACAGCCCTGCAGCTCAAGCCCTGTGAACCAGAGTCAGTTGGCACTGGCCAGTCACAGATTTTTCTTTGCTGGGTAAGCATCCTCTCAGGGAAGAGCAAGGAATTCCCACACCTTGTAGATAGCCCCAATGCTGCTGAGCCAAGTGCAGATTAAAGCCTTGATTCAGTGAAACACTTAAACAGTTGTTTCAGCTTCTGTAGATTCAAAGGGACTTAAGCAAGTACTTAATGTTAATTATGTGCTTTCCTGAACCTGATCCCATTCCAAAAGTAATAAATGGTAAACTCCCATTGACGTCCATGGTGAAGGATCGTATGTTCTGGCAAGATCCATGCATCTATGAGTCAGAACCCTGGGATCTGACCAAGTTTGGATTGAAAGACTCAAGTTGGGTAGTTGAAACACTGACATGTCAACACTATGTGTATTGAAAGAGCCTCAAGATATTTAATAAACTATTAGGCCCAAAAGAGGCTCTTGAGAAATCCTCCAAGCAGATTAGTACATTATCTCCTGGAGGAAGCTATCTCCCAATTCAGCAAAGCACTTAAGCTTTTGCCTGTCTACAGGAAGGTGCACTGTCCCATTAAAGTGGATGGGGCTAAGATACATGTATAGCTGCACAAGGATGAGATTATGCCTGGGCTTTATATTAAAGGCAGTTATGCACTTTGCTCAATCAGGACCAGGAGGAGGAGAATTCAGTATTGCCAGTACAGCACGCTCCCCTTTCTAGTTGCCACACTGCTGTCTGTTGATTTTTTGTAAATATACGAGGTAGGTTATTATATTAATTAATAAAACCAGGTGATCTATATCCTATAGGCCTCACTTATAGAAACTCTCTATTCATTTCAATGCAATATTTGACCTCAGTTCTCTTCCTCTCTCTCTCTCTCACACGCACGTGCACACATGCATGATCATGCAGGAAGGAGAAAATGTGATTTCATAATGTATCAGTCTTTATCGCACGACAGAAATTGGTGTGAAAGATTCTTCTGTGGATGATTTCGAAGCAGGGATAACATATCTATCAGGACACATGTAGCAGAGACCTTTTCTGTGCTTTTTCTTTTAAGCACAGTAAATAAGTTAACTTGTCAAATCCTTTATCAGGGTGAAAGTATCAGCACAACTTGAAAGATTTTTGTGTTACCATAAAAAGGTCTTACAATGTCTGACAAAACGGCATAATTTGTAGAGGGCAGATCTCTTATTAACGGATTTGTTCATTTAATGAGTATGGTAATAATTATTAATCTGATTCATCAAACAAAATTCTTGTGGCCACCTCAAATTATCTCCTCAAAAAATAATGCAAGTTATAGTGTGGAATCTCTGCATAAAACAAGAAAAATGTCATATGCTTGTATTTGACATAAAAGAACCAATCACATGATTAGCATCTGGAATTCATAGCACATAAATTCTACAAATCATGATTTTTTATATTCCCTCAGCAGCTTCAAACTGATGTTACATGAGATATAGTCAGCATTTTTAAAAACATACTTGATTCTCTCTTCTTCTTGAGTACAGGTCTTGCTGAGAAACAACCAATATAATATCTGAAAGTGACTTTCACATGGGACATACCGCAGATAAAATTTAACAATCTGAGCTTTGTACTTCTTTTGGTGAGTTTTAAAGATATGATCCATTGATAAAACATAGTTGACTGAGAGCTTTAAAGTATGTTTTGTTCATTGTTTGAAAAACACGGGCATCTAATCTTGATAATTGAAGAAGTAATTGAACAGACAAGATCTGATCATTGTTTTGCAATGTTTTAATTTAAACAAAAATAGTGCAGAACAATTTTAAGAGTGGGTTATATGTGCTGTCTAGTAGTTAAATCACAGATTTGAGACAGGATTATGTAACTTACCTTCTTTGGTTATCCAGCTGTAAAATGGTTTACTACCATTTGCTTTCTCCAAAATAGTGTGGTGAGGCTTAATTAGAAATCATGAAGTGCTTGGAGATCGTGAAGGAACAGTTCTAAGTATTCTTATCACCCAAAATTTACCAATGAATTAGCAAACCACAAAGTCTCTCCTAAGTGTTTGCAGAGCTTGTTATGTCAAAACAGGGACAACTTCAGTTACTTGCTTATGCAGCTTGTTAATAGCATAAGTGAACAGTAGAGTGGAACTTTTACAAACCTGACCCTGTTTGTTCCGTGCGTAGGACATGGCAGTGGACTTTCCCCATCCATCTCAGAACTGCAACCTCCAAGAAACCCGACATCCCTTTCTAATTACCACCTCCTCATCTGTAGAAAACTCTCTTCCTTGGGGCCCTTGGGTTCCCTCCCTATGCCTGCTGAGGGGCAGGGGTTTCCTGTCTGCTTTCAAGGACGATGAATCAGGCAGGGACACAGACATCTTTCATACCCTCTGCAATGGACTTTTTCAAGATTAAGAGGCATGTGCTGTAGCCTTGTGCTACCCCAAGTAGCAGGGCCGGGGGTGGGGGGATAGGGGAGCAGTCATATCTCATTAGCCATAGGACATGTCTACGCTGAAGTCCAAGAAGTGGTTGCAACAAAAGTAGATGTGTCCCTGCCTACTCTATATATGCTGGCGTAGCTAGAAATAACAGTACAGAAGCTTCAGCGCAGGCTGACAACGTGAGTACACCCCGGGCAGAAAGCACACTTATCCAGCCCTGCCGACACTCACACACTTCCTCCTCTTCACTGCTATTTTAGCTGTGCAGGCAGAGGCAAAGCTATCATGGGCACGCCTGCTTGCGCTGTAGCGAGAGGTTGGACTGCAGCACAGACCGACCTCTCACATTAGAATGTGATTGCTAAGGAACGTGGCCCTTCACTCCCTGCATCCCCACCCCTTTGGATAGACATGTTCATGGAACTTGTTACTTGAGAAAGGGGCCAGACTGATGCACAAGGAGCCCAAAGAGCTCTGTCCCCAGAACAGGCACAGCAGCTGCACAATCATCTTCTCATTGCCCTGCCACGTGCCTCAGTTCGGACCCAGAAAGGTCACCTCTAGGAGTGCGAGAGGCAGGTTTTTCAGACTAGATAAGATTTGTTTAGTCCCTGACTAACGCTATGAAGACTGAGAACATCACTGATCAATATTTCATACTGAAATGTGAGCAGTGTGATTAATGGAGCAGTTATATTCTTCTGCTTCTAGCAGGGACCTGAAGCTGGACTTTTGCAATATTAAATATTTTATCCAGTGGAAAGGTGCTCCTTAATTGTGTTAGGAGCGTTTCCCCTAGATTTACGTAGGCACTGTAGAAAACTGTGCCAGGTTGTCAGCAAAATTGTTTGCTTAGGATCTTACATTCACATATCTTCTGGCACTGAGGCCCTGATTCACCAAAGCATTTAAGCATGTACTGAATTTTAACGGAGTGCTAAGGCTATTCTTATTCAGCGAATAACTGAGACACATGGGTAAAAGTATAAATGCTTTGCTGAATCAGGGTACTAAAAAGCAATGCAAAGACATTTGGGTGCTTATCTAGGAGTGATCCTTTGTGAGTCATGGTATTAGAGAGAAGTTTTAGTTATCAGCGAAAAACACTCTCTATTTTGAGAATAATAATAATAAGAGGGAGGAAAGGAAGCCTTTTATCCCCAACCCATTCCTTTTAAGAATTGTACAGTTTGCAAACTGAAGAACTGTATTCTCAAGCTCATTTTCATTTTTGGCAGTTCAGCAAAATTAACATGTATACATTTTTTCATGTATTCCTGCATTTTCTCCCCAGATCAATAATTTCCAGCATCCTATGTTAGGGTCTGAACCAAATCCCATTATAAAATCAATTGTAAAACATTCATTGGCTTTGCAGGAGTTGAATAAGGTCCTTGATAAGTCATTCAGAGCGCTGTATGCAACCAGAAAGAGCAAGATGCATGCTGCTGCAGTGGGAAGGGTCACACATTTGCTTTCCTCACCCCTATAAAGCAAGCAAACAGCAGCTCAAGATCTCTCACTAGAGGCTTAAGAAATTACCTTGACAGAGAAAACCACTTCCTTCCCAGTCCTCATACTGTAGATCTAAAGGCATATGCAACTCATGGCATTTATCTAGTCCTCTTATCAGACAGCATCCAAATCAGGAGCACATGCTACTTGGGAAGAAGCAGCTCTATGGGCCACAGTAAACTCTGTGACATCAATTCACTGTGCCCACCTTGCGCTGGCAAGGGGTATATCTGGACATGGGGCACATCTGCCAGAATTGCTGCTTGCCTTAGCAATGGTCACCAGCAACGGTTTAACCCACAGTCTTTTGTTATATTACTTGTCTGTCAGCCTGTTCAACATACTAAATGGCCTGTCTCAACAATTAATTATCAACTGCTTTACTTGCAATACCCAGTACTATTTAACTCCTGCTATGACTTATTAACAAACATGATGGAAAATTGATTTTTTTCTTCTTGAGGGGCAGGGAAAAAATCAATGTCAATTAAGAACAGGGTAAACAGAGTAAAAGTGAAGAAATCAGAGTGCCAGACACACATTCCACTGGGCCAGAGAGAAGAAGCAACAATATGTATCCTAAACGAAATATAGTCTTTCTAAAGCCTCCTAAGTCTTTGCATGAGTAGACTAATCCCATGCTTAAACTCTAAAGCAGATTGAAAAGATAAATGGAATGTATAGATATGAATGGAAGCAGTTGTATCTCCACACCTGTTCAGGAACACAGTCTCATTTTGTTATGAAGTGTCTTGAATGTGAAATATTATTTAAAATTAGAACCCCATCTGTTCATTAAAATATCCTTTAAAAGCATTTTGGAGCTTTCACTAAATTGTTTATCTGTGGCTTTGGCAGAGAGAAGGTTTGCTGCAATGTGTTCTTTGAAATAAGTTATTCTCTTTCAAAGCTTCTTTCCTTTAAATAAATTAGTAGGAGACATTGTGCTTCTCTAGCTGGGCAGACGGTACTGTTTTCTTGCCAGGCAAGATTCTGTATTGTGGCTCTGTATTTGGAGGAAAAGGGTAACACTATCCATTAGAAGCACTGGAAGGCGCATTATTGACCTAGCTGTGCAGTCTTGTGTGTAGATGTGGCTATCTCAGCACCTTTCCCAGACCTTATGAAGAGCTCTGTACAGCACAAAAGCTTGCCTCTCTCACAAATGAAAAATGGTGCAGTACAAGGCATTACCTCACCTACCCTGTGCTTGTTAGGCTAGTTTATTATGCATTGCCATCTATACCTGTCCTATAGGCTAATGCAGAGAACAGACAGACATGCCCCTTCCTACTTCTAGACCCTTTCTCTCTCTTTGCAAACGTTAGCACTGATTACAGTGCTAGCCCCACTGAGTCGTTGTGGCATTGATGTTCCTTTCATTCTAAGGCACAGAAAAATAGCTTTCTTTTTGAAGTTCTGTAAACATTTCTGCTTGTTCCCAGTCTCCAAAATAACTAACTGGTCTGTGGTTGTGGCACAGACCCTATACCAGTGCTCCTTCCACTGAAGGGCACTTGAATGTGTAAGGGCAGGTCTACTCTATGGGGTAATGTTGATCTAGGGTGTGCAATTCCAGGGATGTGAATAGTAAAGCTGGAGTTGACGTACTTTGGATTGAGTTGCCGTGGGGTCTATACTGTTGTGGGGGTGGGGGGGGTGATCGATAGGAGAAACTCTCCTGTTGACTTCCCTTACACTTCTAGTTCCAGTGGAGTACTGGAGTCAATGAGAGAGTGATCAGCAGTTAATTTAGTGGGTCTTTACTAGTCCTGCTAAATCAACCCCCAGGCAATTGATTGCTACAGTGCTGATCTTCCAATGCATGTTGAGTTGCCGTAAGAGTTGAATCATGAATTGTTGGTCATCATCTGTGTCTCTGAAACTATTCTAAAAATACTTTCCATTTCCTTACCACAGCCACATATCACAACAACTTCTACATAACTCCAGCAAAAGCTTTTCTTAATGAAGTGAGTGCTCTTCCTGGCTTTCATTATGACATCAGGATTAGGAAATGGTGCCACTGGCAGAGACTTGTGATAGCATTAATCAGTTCCCAAAGTTCCCTGGGCTACCCTTAAGAATTCAGAATCTGTTCAAAACCTCCCAGAAGCCATTGCTAAGCAAGCTGAGAGGAGAACTTTGAGACAGGTCTACAGTGAAGCCGTGGAGTACAATGTTATTGTGTGGACACAGGACAAAAATGCAACTGGTCTTCATTGAAACAGTGTGAGTAGTGTAGACATACAGCACCACTGGCACTTATATGGCTGCCCTTATGTTGTTAAGTTACCAGTGATTCAGTTCCCTGGTGTGTACAAGAAACCGGTTTCTTTGTTCATGTGTGCTGCCTGATTATAACCTTTCTGACATTTTCCCCTGTGTTTGTCTACACATTGATGAGAAAATGAGAAGATAGAAGAGACTTCAGATAACTCTGTAAACTCCATCTAAAATGTTCAGCTTGAAAAACTTCTGTCAAAAATCCAATAAGGAGAGACAATGTCAGACAATATGGCCCTTTGATGATCAGTAATTTATTATTTTCCGAGGGAAACAAACTTATTTTTGCATGATCTTTGCCCCAAAGTTTTGTATTTGAAAATATTCTCTACAAAAAAAGTTCAAACAAAACATGACAATACAGAATGTAGAAAAATGATTTATTTCTTTTCCACATAAATAATTTTAAAGCAACATTCCCAAGAAGAGCTGGGCAAATGGTGGGAGATGAATAGACTTACAGATATCATGGGCCAGCTCATCAGCTGGGATGAATCAACATAGCTCTGTGTAAGACAATGGAATTAAGCTGATTATAGTTGCTGGTGCTGCGTTTACAAAAGTCAGACTCACAATTCCACTCAACTGTATTTTTACCTTTTATTAAACAAATAATTTTGTGACCAGTTCTTGTTTGCACGTATGTTTGCAGAGCAGCTGTGATGTGCATGAATATAGTAGTGTTTTCCAAATGGTGTTCTGCAGAACCCCAGTGTTCTGCAAAGGGAAAAGAAGGGTTCTGTGAGAAAATGATTAGGGGTAAGAAACCTGCAGCTCTGAAGCTGCATGCGGCTGTAAGGTGCCATTTGTAGCTTGGGATGCTGCCGCCACTACTCCTCTGTAGCTCCCTGCCCTGCCACCACTGAAACAGTAGGACTAAATGTAATTGTTTTAACAGCTGGCAGGGCAGTGGGAGGGGTCTGGCTGTTAAACCAACCCAATTTAGTTCCATTATTTCAGCAGTGTCAGGGGAGGGAGCCACAGAGAGCCCCTCACTTGTAAAGTAGCTGACATGTATGCAATGGGGGTAGGGCAAGGAGAACCAATGGCTATCCAGAAGGGGAGCCAGATGGGTCCTGCAGTTCCTATATCATCCTCACCTTTCATTGGCTGCAAATGGCCTCTCATATTGCCATAGGGCGGCCAATGAAATCAAGCACTCGGTACTAGATCAAGAGGAGCAGTGGTGGCTAAGGTAGGTTCATCTGCCAGTCCAGTGAGGTAACAGGAGGAGCTAACTCAGGCAGAGTTTGTTCAGGCAGGGTTAGGCTGAGGGCCTCTTTGGGTGGATGGGTTAATCCCAGGGACCAGCTTGGGGCTGAGAGGGGTTAAGCCATATACAAGACTGCTATTAGGGGTTCCACAAAATTCTTTAAAGTTTAGGAGGGTTCTGTGGCCAAATAAAATTGGAAAACACTGGAATACAGGTATTCATGCCCATATGAGCATATTCATGTCAAACTTGCTCCTCTGGCCAGCCTCTATATAAGCTGCTCTGTCCTGAGGAGTAACGTTGTTAGGAGTCCAGGACAGCATTTTAAAATTGCTGGTTTTCTCAGACAAAATAGATACAACATCAGTGTGAATAGTGGTGAGAAATGAAGGGAAAGGGGGTGGGGGTGAATGCTCAAGCAGTGGGAAAAAATTCATTGCTTGAAGACAATTGAAACCTGTTGTTCCTTAAACAGGTGTTTGTAGTGTGGCTGGGCGGGAGTCAGATGGAGAGGGAGAAATGGTGGAAAACTCTAGGCCAGAATGTTGGCATTAATGCATTTATTATAATGAGACAAAATAGATCTGTGAACCCACTCATAGCAAACAGCACTACACATCTGCATGGGTTTAGTGGCTGTGCTGAATAACAGCAGCTGTGTCTACACGTGCACGCTACTTCGAAGTAGCGGCACTAACTTCGAAATAGCGCCCGTCGCGGCTACACGCGTTGGGCGCTATTTCGAAGTTAACTTCGACGTTAGGCGGCGAGACGTCGAAGTCGCTAACCTCATGAGGGGATCAGAATAGCGCCCTACTTCGACGTTGAACGTCGAAGTAGGGACCGTGTAGACGATCCGCGTCCCGCAACGTCGAAATTGTGGGGTCCTCCATGGCAGCCATCAGCTGGGGGGTTGAGAGACGCTGTCTCTCCAGCCCGTGCGGGGCTCTATGGTCACCGTGTGCAGCAGCCCTTAGCCCAGGGCTTCTGGCTGCTGCTGCTGCAGCGGGGGATTCATGCTGCATGCACAGGGTCTGCAACTCGTTGTCGGCTCTGTGTATCTTGTGCTGTAGTGCAAGTGTGTCTGGGAGGGGCCCTTTAAGGGAGCGGCTGGCTGTTGAGTCTGCCCTGTGACCCTGTCTGCAGCTGTGCCTGGCACCCTTATTTCGATGTGTGCTACTGCGGCGTGTAGACATTCCCTCGCTGCACCTATTTCGATGTGGTGCTGCGCAACGTCGATGTTGAACATCGACGTTGCCAGCCCTGGAGGACGTGTAGATGTTATTCATCGAAATAGCCTATTTCGATGTCGCCACATCGAAATAGGCTACTTCGATGTAGGCTTCACGTGTAGACGTAGCCAGCCTGATGTAAAATGGAGATCAATGAATTCAACGGAAACATTTGGGAGGTATAGGAAAGAGTTTCAGCATTGTACATGGGATGAAAGAATGCACAGAAGCTCTCTGAAACCTTGGTCAGAACACTGGCAATCAGTTCAGAATCTGACTGAAGTCTTGCATGATTTGGACCTTGCATGTGCACATATGCACACAGTTACATGGTATGAATGTAACAAGAGAAAATTGATTATAAAGTCTTTCAGAAAGCCAATAATTCTGGTTTATATCTTCTTCTCTCTCGGGAGCAGAAAAGAAGCTGTCTATTTTAAAATAACCTGGGATACATTTACATAGCCAAATGTAATGTTTTTTCTTGCACAAAATAGGGCAGCAAAATATTTAAAATGTCTTAGCATTCCCTAGAGTAGGCTGGCAGGTCTCAAAATAATGGAGCAGTTCTGTAGCACTTTAAAGACTAACACAATGATTTATTAGGTGATGAGCTTTCATGAGACAGACCCACTATTCATCCCACGAATACTCATCTCCTAATAAATCATTTTGTTAGTCTTCAAAGTGCTACAGGACTGCTTTTTGTTTTGTGATGATACAGACTCACATGGCTACCTCTGTGAGTAAGTCTCAAAATATAATTTTAAATGGGGATAAATCATTGAGCATGTGGGTTTCTTCTGGGGTTTTCCAGGATTTGATTCTTGGCCCTATGCTACTAAACATTATCAGTCCCCTGGAAGAAAACAAAATTCTCACTGATAGAGTATGCACATGACACAAAGACTGGGTAAGTACTAAATAGACAGCACAGGTCACTGGCACACAAAGATCTATCATTTGGTAAGAAGGGCACAAGCTGCCATGTGTTTTACGACAGCCAAATGTGAATGGAAAGAACAAAGATGTAGGCCACACTTCAGGATGGAAGCGTCCATCCTGGGAAGCAGCGATTCTGAAAAAGATTTAGAGAAAAATCAGCTAACACAAGCTCCCAGTGTGATGTGTAGCCAAAAAGGCTAATCCCACTCTTGGATGTAAGGAGGTTCAGTCAAGCAAAAGAAGATTACCTCTGTTTGGTATTGGTGCAGCTGCTACTGAAATATGGTTTCCAGGTCTGTTGCCTATCATACAGGAAGAATGTTGATAAATCGCAGAGGATTAAGAGAAGAGCCATATGAAAAGAATCAAGGGTTGGAACATATGGCTTATAATGAGAGACTCATGCAACTCATTCTATTTAGCTTATCAAAGAGATAGCTAAGGGATGACATTTAACCATCAGAGTTGATAAGAACCAACCAGGGCAATAAAAAATTGATATAGCCTATTCAACCAAGCTATAACAAGATTCTTTCTGTCTAGTAGACAAAGTTGTAACAAGATTCAATGACAGAAGTTGAAGTGCTCAATGGCAAGCATTATGCCAGCTAATTTGATTCTTCACAACCATCTTCTTATAAAACAAGATTTAATAAGATTGTATAAGGAGGAGAGCCATACCAGTTCCATTGTCAGACCAGGAAAACATACTTATTGTTATGGGGAATCACTGGTATACATGCTTTAAGAAGTATACATGCTTTAAGAAATGTTATAAGAAATTTTGTTCTCCTAGCTTAGCACTAGTCACTAAATTTGTTGAAGCCTTAAGCCCAGGTCAGGCTGACGTGAGCAGAATAATAGGGAGGTGGCTGCAAAATCAGTAGAAACTGATTCTTGATGAGCAGAAAAGGAGTTTGAAAAGACAGCAATGAGAGAGGAATGCAAGGAGTTTGGATAACAATTGCTTGAAGATGATTGGGCGTCTACAGCAAGATCATCTTCCCAGCACCTGGATCCATCCAATTAGGAAGAGTGAAGACCCCTACTCAAATTAGCCGATTGGACTCTGGGCAGGGGCATGGGGAGTGTTACAAACTGTGGGGGTATAATTGTTAATGGTTTCTGCAAGGCGGGGTCCCTCCCTGGAGGCACCCAGCTTGAGCTGTACTTCTGTACATCAATAAACCTGTGTTTTGGATCGGGCCCTTAATGTAGTATTTGCAGGATCCTAGAGTCGGACCTAGCCCTGTTGTGGTGGCCGGTGAGCATTTCCATAACACTTATGCAAGAGGAAGGCAGGACTGGCCCCTAGGTAAAGGAGTAATATACACTATTCCAGGGAGATGAGAAGATGCAGGTCGTGTAGACTTCCCCTTGGGAGATCTTCAAGGAATTGGATGGAGATTACACTTGGATCTTTAGCTGGGTTTGTTGTTCAGGGAGGTAAAGATCACAAGCATGCTGCCGTGGGGATGAATCAGTGGAAATTTTTATTAGCGGGGGTGCTGAAAGACAAGCCCCCTGTCCCTGTCCCCAGTACCACACTGGGAGTGAGCATGAGGTCAGGAGTGGAGCCCAAGGCCTGGCAGCTGGGACCCTAGGAATGGGGGCAGCATCCAGGATCCCAGCTAAAATCTGGGGGTGCTGCAGCTCCCTCCCCCATGGCCTTAGTTTCCACACCTATGGAATGAATCATTACACTTATAATTTTCTACAACCCTTCTCCTGAGTGGCACATTCAAGTGAAAGATGTAGTAGAAATAGACATGGGCTGGAATTAAGCTGTCTTTCAGTCTGCATCAAAATGGAAATGTTACGGATTCAATCCCCTGAAAAGCAGAGGACTGACTGGCAGCATGATGACTCAGTTGTTTTGATGGGATGGGAGGTAATAAGAAACAGATCTTAGTTGTTGCTAAAGCTTTTCCATCTACTGGACAACACATCTGCTATGAAATGATGAGAAACAGGATATGATATACATACATATACTCTCTGTCCCTCTGATTGCACTTGCATGACATCCTGACTATGCGCTAGAGATTTCTTGATATTGTTACAGAAAGCCATCTCTTGTGTCAGGATACCATTAAAGGCAGCCAGATATAAAAATTCTAAAATTGAGATGTCCCTCAAAACACATTCAGAAGAAAATTTCTAATGACATTCCTCTGTAAGAATTTACAAACAAAACTGAAATTTGAATTAAAACCCCATGTTTCAAGATAAGAAATACTGATATTAAAGAAACCTGGTTTGCATAACCCATTTTCTATTTGATTAAGGATAGCACAGAACGACATATGCTGACTCACAAAACTTTGAAATATAAAATGAAGACTTGTCAATAGTAAAATATAGTAAAATTAAAAGCTTTGGCAGCTATATTTTTAATAATTTGTAATTATGAATAGTGGATGGGTACAGATGAGGTAACACTTGAGCTAAACTTTGGTGGCCTGAGTGTGGTTTTTCCAATTCTTCTTTTACAAAGAATTACTGCTTCAAATGTGGTTGCTGATACAGCAAAGGTAGCGTGTCCTGTTGGAAGATGTAAGTAAATGATAAATCAGCCCTTCCTCCTTTTTCTGTGAAGAGCCAGGGCAGAGTGACGCAAAATAATATGACCCAGAAACTGCAAAACCAAGAAGAATAGAGACGTTAGGTAAGTGAAGCTTCTGCACATGTAATTATGATCTACCCACAATCCAAAGCCATGGCAGCCATGTTTAGCATGATGTTCTAATGGCCAAAGATAAATCTATCATACAGATATGTATGAAAGAGCTAAATGAACATGGACCCAAACTGGAGAAACACCAGTTCAGAAACTAATGAATGAGACTAAAGTGACAAAGGATTGGAGAAGTCAGTCACTATCATGGAAGACAGAAGAATTCCTGGTTTTCCCCCATAATGTGCTAATGGCTCTATATACCAATTCTGTCTTCTCTGTTATTTGTCTGGCATAAATATATATCAAGATACTATAAGTGACGATTATTCTTTCTGAAATAGTATAGATAGGGCAAAAATTGATTAAGTCTAAATCGGTTGAACTTGAGATTTAGTTTCCCAGCTTAACCAAAACATTGATGGCTTGAGCCCACCCTGGGTGACTATTATGAGAAGCGTATTAATTTTATGTGCCTGGTATTTAGTTGCTTTTAATAGTTACCAAACAATTGTATGGGGACCATCTTAGAATAAAGCTGCTAGGAAAGATTCATTCCTGAGTGAACTCCATTGTGGCTTTTGAAAGTGAAATGTCAAATACGGTAGCTGGGTCTACACTACAAAGTTATGTCTACAGAAGTCACTGTCAACAGAGTTTTGCCAACAGAACACATCTGCACCTAATATGGTCTCCCCCTGTCGACGCCCTCTCTCAACAGACAGCGGACAGCCAACTGGAAGCTCTGCAAACAGGGCAGCCCAGTGAACCAGAAGCCCTCTCTGTCAACAGCGGGCCCTCCTGAGCATCTACACAATTTTTCTGTCTACACAATCTGTCTACAGAGGTGCTATGCCTCAAACTTTCAAGACAGAACTCTCCCAGGAAAAAGGAGGTGTTCTGTCGACAGATTCCAGACAGAACACATTTGAGCTATGTCTACATGTAAATGCCCTTTCGAAAGGGCAAAAATCAAAGTTTGGCGTTCAAAAAAGCAGCCATTGAAAGAGAGCACCTGGTGCCATATTTCAGATTGGAATGCCAGAACGGCGTTCCAACCTGCTCTTTCGAAATGCTGTCGAGGCCTTTTGAAAGAGAGCGTCTACATGGCTCCAAGCCCTTTTTCGAAAGAAGGGAGGCAGAAAACACTGCAGAGGGGGTCCCATGGCCGAGAAGCCCTTTAGGGGCCTCAGCCAGCCACCTACTTTAAAGGGCCCCTCCCTCTGCCCTCGCTTCCACATGAGCCAAGCGCTGCCCAGCCTGTCCCAGCCCAGCAGAGCCCACTTGTGCCCACCATGGAGGCCCAGTGACAGCTCCTGCAGGAGGTCATCCTCATCATGGACGCCCTGCTGGCAGTGCTGTGCACCCTCGCTGCAGCTGCACCCGAGCTCATCAGGTGGCTGTGTGGTGCCCCCGGGGCCACGGGGCTCCCCCTGCCAGGGCACCACCAGGTGCCCCCCTGGGTGCCCCAACGCCTCTGGACCCACCCCAGCAGCACCAACTGGTGTGAGCACATGGTACTAGGGGAGTGGGGTGAGGAAAGGTGGCTGTGGAACTTCCACATATCAAGGCAGCCCTTCAACGAGATCTGCCATTGGCTCGCCCCCACACTCCGGCACCACGACACCTGCATGTGGCCAGCCCTCACCCTGGAGAAACAGGTCGCGATTGCCATTTGGAAGCTGGACACCCAGGACTCCTATTGCTCCGTGGGACAGCAGTTCGGGGTGGGCAAGGCCACCGTTGGGGCTGTACTTATGGGCAGGGGGGGCTGGGGCAAAGAGAACCCTCCCCTGCAAGGGGCTGGATGGGGCAAGGGCTGGACGGGAGGGGGCAGGGCTGCACGGGCCTGGGGCTGGATGGGAGGGGGGCAGAATGGGCCCGAGGCGGGGGACAATGATCTCCACACCTGCACTACAGCACATGTCCCCCTTCCCCCTCTGCAGGTCGTCAGGGCCATCAATGCGATGCTGCTCTACAGGGTTGTCCGCCTGGGGTATGTGGACAATACCATCGCCGGCTTCCAGGACCTGGGCTTCCCAAACTGCATCGGCGCTTTGGATGGCACACATATCCCCATCCGTGCCCCGCCACACAGTGCTAGCCAGTACGTTAACAGGAAGGGCTACCATTTGGTGGTGCTGCAGGCCCTGGTGGACGCGAGGGGCCATTTCACCGACCTCTGCGTGGGCTGGGCCAGCCGCACTCACAATGCCAGGGTCTGCTGGAACTCCGGCCTCTGCTGCCGCATGGGGGCCGGCACCTTCCTCCGCCAGAGGGAGATCCCTGTGGTGGAGGACGTCACCATGCTGCTCTGCATGGTGGCAGATGCAGCGTACCCCCTGCAGCCATGGCTCATGAGACCGTACACGGGACACCTTGACCCCACCCGGGAGGCGTTCAATGAGCGCCTCAACCATGTCCACAATGTGGTGGAGTGGGTCTTCAGGTGCCTAAAGGGGTGGTGGAGGTGCCTCCTCATGTGGCTGGAGGTCGGGGTCCCCAACGGGCCCCAGGTGGTGGGCGCCTGTTGCATCCTCCACAACATTGTGGAGGGAAAGGGGGACGCCTATGTCCCTGGGGGGGGGGACCCTCCGGCTGGTGCTGTCTATGAGCAGCCAGGTGCCGCCTCCATCCGCCAGGCCCACCTGGATGGCCACCGCATTCGGGAGGCCCTCAGGCAGGCCTTTGCCAATGTCCACCACTGACCCGCACGCATGCCTACATCCCATACACATCCATCACCCACCAATCCCTGCCACCCCCACCCCCACCAGCACTGCACCCGCACATCCACCACCCACCAGCCACCAAAGAGCACAGCACAGAGTGGTGAATAATAAAGAAACATTTATAAAACTGGGTGTTCGTAAATATGTACGGGGGAAACCTAACTTGGAAGGGGGTGGGGGAAACCTAACTTGGAGGGGTGTGAGGCGCTCATTCCGGGGCAGGGGTGGTGGGCCGCGAATCCCATTAACCCTCTGGAGTTTCTGTCCCCCTGAGGTGCGGGGTCCCTGGCGGGGGGAAAGTGTGCCGGTAGCACCAGCAAATACTGCCAGTGGGTGGGCCTGGTGGTGGCGGAAGGGCCGGGTTCAGTGGGTGCAGAAGGGGCAGGCTCGGTAGGGGCAGAGGGGGCAGGCTCGGTGGGGGCAGAGGGGGCAGGCTCGGTAGGGGTAGAGGGGGCAGGCTTGGTGGGAGCGGAGGGGTCAGGGCCAGCAGTGGGAGACACCGGGGGGCCAGGAGACGTGTGGCCAATGCCCTCAAGGGTGTCCAGCAGTCTATCCCAGGCCACCCTTTGCCACTCCATGTAGGCCCGGGCGAGCTGGAGGTGCTCCTCGGCCACCTTGGCCTGGTGCTGGGTGGCTGGGTCTTCCTTGGCCTGGCAGGGGGCCCTTTGGCCATGGCCCCAACGGTGCACTGCCTGGGGTGGAGTCCGGACACCTCCGACGGCTGCGGGCAGGCTCTCCGGGACGAGGGATGGCGTGGTGCTCTCCTGACCCACAGGTGGTGCGGCTGTGTGGAGAGGAGGAGAGCATATTAGTAGTGTGCCCTGGACGGAGGGGACCCAGCTGTGGCCTACCCACCCAAGCCCACCCCATGGGGCCCCCACGCCCCCCCAAGGGACACTGACCCCCCCAGGGAGCACCAATCGGCCCCCCCGGGACCAGGCCTCCCAGCCTGGGTGTGATTCCAGGGGTCTGTCCTGCAGGTGGCCCTTCCTGGCCTGCGGTGTGCATGCCCCAGGTGCCATCTGGCACCGACTGGCTGCCACCCCTGTGCAGCTTACAGCGTTGTCCACTGGGGCAGGTGCTGGGCATTGCTGGTGTGGCACCGCGGGGTGCCACATCCCATGTAGGGGCTGGTCTGTGTGCGGCCCGGGACCACCGGTTCTGTGTGTGGGCACCTAGCGTTGCGTTGCCCCCACCCTGTGAAGTAGGTGTGTGCCCCTCCCTGGACGTACCGGAGGGTCCCTTGGCGACATCCGGAGATGTCCAGCCCTCGGTCGCCTGGCTGGAGGAGCGGGAGGGGATTATGATGGTCAGCTCCCCCTCCTCACTTGACCAGTCTGTCGTCCCCTCGCCCTCCTGGGTCCCCGGTCCAGGCTGCTCCTCCTCCTTCTCCAGCTGCAGCTCCTCCCCAGAGGCGTCCAGGAAAGCCCAGGATGCTCCGTAGCTCCCTGTAGAAGGGGCACGTCGCTGGTCCTGCCCCGGAGCGTCCGGCCTGGTCCCTGGCCCAGGCATATCCCTGGCACAGCTCTTTTACTTTGGAGTGTACCTGCTCCGCGGTACGCTCCAGGTGGCCCCTGGTTTGGAGGCCCATTGCCAGGTGGCCGAAGGCTGCAGCATTCGGCCACTTCATGCCCATGTGGCGCAGCACCTCCTCATCCTGCCAGAGGCCAAGGAAGTCCCGGAGCTCCCGCTCAGTCCAGGAGGGGGCCCTTTTTTTTTCTCCCCCTGGGAGCCCTGCGGGGGCTTGTGGGGGGGCGTAGGACTCGCGGGGGGCTGGCTGCTTGCCATGTGGGCGCTGGAGCATCAGGCTGGAGTGCGTGTGCAGGCTGCTCCTAGCACACTTTCAGCTTCCTGCCACAGGTTTCCTGTGTGCGTGTGGCTTTAAGGCAGCTGAACGCAGGAATCCTAGAGCCCCACTGCTGCCTGCTGGAGCGGCCCCACGCTCCAGCTGATCAGCGCCCTGGCGGACCTGTATTTCAAAGAGTGGATTCTGGAGAGTCTACACGTGTAGTCTTTCGATTTATTATTTTGAAAGGGAGCGATCTTCCTGATACGGGACTGGGTTCAGATTTCGAAGTCTGCCCCCCGTTCTTTCCATTTTCTTTGAAAGGACGGGTGTACACGAGTGGACGCTCCTCCTGCTCTTTCGAAAAAGGGCCATTTATTTTGAAGTTTTTGCACGTGTAGACACAGCTCTAGTGTGTGGAAGGATGATCCTATAATGGAAACATATGATTGGGAGTCACAGGAGGGAGGTGCAGATTCTGTTTCTCCTCCGCCACACACTTAATGCATGATGTAGAAAATTCTAACTTTGTGGCTTAGGTTCTACCATGAGAAATGACTCCTACACTTTCCTGCATAACAGGAGTGTTGTTACCATTAACCACTTCGTATTTTTAAAGTGTTTTGAGATCCTCAGAGAAATGATGCTCCAGAAAACTATCTATTTTATTTATTTAGAGTATATAATAAGGAAGTTGTGTGAAGAACGACACCCGCTGTGAGGTGAAAAATTGATACACCTGTGTAATGAAGTTGCCACTTACCACTGGCATGCCTCCTTAGGTCCAAGTCAGGGGGCTGTAACTCTTGCTGTGCTGGGTGTCCCCTTACTGTTTGTTGCTTATTCTGCAATGGCCTTTTTTCTGGTAACTTGATCCTCTGGCTGGATCACCATTTAGTCCTTTTCTGGGGTTACAAAATCCAACAGGGCAATTGTTCAAATGCTGTGTTCAGCCTCTCCTTGGGTTCTGTACCATTTTACCAGAAGAAATGGTAGAAGAACCAGGCCAGCCTTCCACTCCAGGTTCTAGTCCAGGGACCCAATACTCAACAATCCAGATCTCTTCAGGACTTCTTCCTGTTGTGGTTTCTGTAGGCTGCTTCCAACCCACCATCTATCTTCTCTCATCCGCATTCTGGTTTCACAAAGGAGCCTATTCTGCTCCCTGTGGCTACTTCATCGCTCCCTAATTCCATGTCAGACTTCTTACGCCAAAGCAGGGTGCCAGTGCTCATTCTCTCTCTGGACTCCCTCCTTTCCCTTAAGATGTCCCACTTTTAAAGTGACTGCAGCCTCCTTCTCCCCACCCCATGGATGGTAGGTGAACCCCTGTCTTGCAGAGGCTAGTTGCTGGCCTCACCTCTTCTGCCTAAGGTTCCCTCCACGCCCCACTTCCACAATGGAGCCCCAGTCCACCTGCCCCAGCTACCTGCCCCAGCCCAGGCAGCTCTGGGCCGATACATTATTCATCCACTATCCACTTCTATAGCCCCACTCCCACGCAGCCACTGGCCTCCCAAGTGCTGGGTCTTTCTCAGCACCAGACTGGGCCACCGGCCCCATTTCCCCTGAAGGACCCTGGCCAAGAAGCCAGTCCCTCCATGCTTGAAAGCCCTGCAGCCAAGCCCCTTCTCACCACCAATCACCAGGCTGGCCCCAGCACTAGATGGAGCTGCTTCACTCCCATCAGCTGTCCCCAGCTTACTGGCACCCATCTGTCTCTGATACAACATACTGCCCTTTCCCCTCCCAAGAGGAAGGGGAACGTGGTGAGCAGTTCCTGAGGGGCAGGAGTGGAGGAGTTGCCGGGCCACTGTGGCCTACATGTCCAGCAGCAGGTTAGGTAATCTTTCCTGGCCTATTTTACCCACCACCATGCCCCTAGTCCCATCTGAACAGTTTATAGCCACCAACTATAATTCCTCACTACTTGGTGGTTTATATACTCTCAGTCTGCCTCGTGTCTTTCAGGTAATGTAATAATAACCTTTTAATAATGCTCCATTGCCATGATGTTTTTATGAGGTTACAGAATGCATTTTGTTTTACCTTAAGACACATATTGCTTAAAAAGCTGTTTCCTTTCTTTATTTAAAAGATAATCATAGAAAGTAACCAGTTGTTTCTGCCATGCTACAGAGCACACACAGTCCATCTTTGTGTCTTTTTATTTGAATAAGATTTTGTTTAAGTCACTCTGGCTAGTTAGTACTCTAAACAAAGCCACTATATTAGTTCTATTCTGGGCCTGAAGTAGGTCATAGTCTTTAATTCTGGGGCACAATTCAAAAAAAGCTTCTTCCTCTCTTTTCCTTAATTCTCATTTGGTGCCATTCCTCTTTTAAATGTTTCCAAAGTAGACTTTTGAATTCCTTTTTACTCAAAAGCCATCCTTATGTTAGTCCTTTAATTTCTTACAGATTTCAGGGCCTTGTTACACCCAAAGGGAGTGTGGTGGCAGGGAAACCCTGGGATTTATGGCTAAACAATTTCTGGCTACACAAGAATACACAATTAGCAGAAGAGGCAATTTATGAGATACGGTGTCTTCACTTTCCCAAGCTAGTTGGGGAGGAAATTTTTTATTTTATTATGCACATGCTAGGTGCATGGCATTTATGTAATCAGCTGAATTATTTAGAGTAGCTGTTTTCATAGTTCTTTTTCACAGCTGATAATATTAGCTGAACATTACTAAAGCATTTCTCAGAAGATATTACATCTTCCAGTGAACTAGCTATGGCTGTGCTTGTGCTCTCTCTTTTTCCGGCAGGCTTTTGAATGAATGAAGCCTTGTCTACATGGGCAATGTGACTGAAAGCACCCTTGTATTCACATCTTATGCACCATTAGGATAATCTTTGTGTAAAATATGCTTTGTGAGATACCATCTGAAAACTAATAACCTGATGGTCAATGTTACCATGGTGAAATATTATATGAAATTATGAATTCCCACATGTCATATTAGTGTGCGTTCCAACCCACATAGTCTTGACCAGTCAAAAGCTGTTAAGCAGGTCTATCCTAAACAAAGTTATATGCATTTAACTCAATCTACATATAAGTAATAAACAAGTTGCTTGAGTGGGAAATGGCAGGACACAAGCCAAATCTGTATTGAGCATGCATAGGGGAGGAGAAAGAACATGGGGCCACTTTCACCACCAGGATCCAAATCACCTTCTTTACTGTTTGAATAAATCTGCTTTGAAAAGCAATCCTCAGAAGAATCCATTTCAGAGGGTGACTGGATTATGAAAGAGAGAGGCAAGAACACCATGGCATTACTTCTGCATCTCCCCACTGCAGAAGACAAAGGGAGGACTTTGGGAGGAGCTGAGATTTTGTCAGCAATATTGCTGACAACATGTGATAAGGATTTTACCTTGATTCAGGTTGTAATAGGATTGGGTTAGAGGTAGATAAATTAATTCAGGGTATCTTTGCTTAAAGCTGGGCCACTTAAGGTATGTCTAAAGGGAGATGTACTGCTGGCAACTCCATGCTAATAAGCAATCTTGCAATTGCAAATGTGCTCATTAACATAATCATGGAGCTAATTAGCATAGCCATGCAAGATCTCGCTGTTGGCAGAGGGTGCTGCCGGCAGTAAACAAGCTGTGTGGATGTTCCTCTGCCGGCTAAACCCCGACTCTGTTGCCTGAAACTTCAGGCATGAGGGGCTGGTAACAGAGGGGGGTTTAGCCGGCAGAGGCACATCCACACAGCTTGTTTACTGCTGACAGTGAGATCTTGAATTGCTATGCTAATTAGCCCCATGATTATACTAATGAGCAGCTATTTGCAGTTGCAAGGCTGATCATTAGCATGGAGCTGCCAGCAGTACAATTCCATTTAGACATGCCCTTATAGCCCCAAGCTGCGATATCCTTCTCACTAAGGCAAATCCAATCAGCCACAGAAATACCTCTGCCAGCCTCCTGGCCAGCCAGAAGCAGACCCACAGACTTCCTGCTTGCTGTACCAGCCCAGACCAACAACCCCAAATGTAGGTGAAAGATTCTTACGCTTATTTTACTAACCATGCAGATTCTTCCAGGCCCAGAAGGTCCAGCCACAGGCCCTGGTCAATATATACTTGGATCTTACCCCAAAACAATACACTTGTCCAGATTCTTCAGATCCAAATAGCTAAAGGTTTATTAACAAAAAAGAAAGAACGAGGTTAGAGAAAAAAATTGTTAAATAAATACTTTACATACATCAATTGCAGGCATTGATGCAGGCCAGTGATGTTATTCGCTGATTCTTGACAGTCTCTGAAAGTCCATTTCAGGTTACATGGTTTTAGTTACTGGAGAAATATAGATCTGGCTCACTAGGGTCCACATGCTGGAACATGGACCCTTGGAGACAAGCACAGGTACCAAAAAACAAAAAAATCCAAGATGGACACAGCAAGGTCCACGCCCTGTTTTCCTCCTCATGTTCAGGCACAAAGCCCTTTCTTCTTCCTATAGTCACTCCGTTGAGGGTCTGCTCCACCTGCCCAAGGTGGGCTGATGTGTCAAACTGTCATTGGTGACTGGTTTTGCTAGCATGCCCCAGAAATTTACATGGCAGGCGTGATGATGCATTGGCATCCAATTTCAAGTCCTTTCCTCAGACCATGTAACCTGATCAGTGGACTGCATTCCATTGACAAGACCCAAGCATCTGGGATGTGGATTTGATGTCTGAGCACCTGGTCTACACCTTATTGTTTAGCCCAATGTCCTGGCTGGGGCTGAGTTCACACCTCCTATTGTGAAGCTTAGCACTGAGAACAGAGAGGGAGCTGTGATAGTCTATATACTATCAAAACAAAAAGCAGTCAAGTAGTACTTTAAAGACTAGCAAAATAGTTTATTAGGTGAGCTTTCGTGGGACAGACCCACTTCTTCAGACCATAGCCAGACCAGAATAGACGCAATATTTAAGGCACAGAGAATCAAAAACAGTAATCAAGGAGGACGAATCAGAAAAAAATGACCAAGGTGAGCAAATCAGAGAGTGGAAGGGTGGGGGGGAAGGTCAAGAATTAGATTAAGCCAAGTATGCGGACGAGCCCCTATAGTGACTCAGACAATTCCCATCCCGGTTCAAACCACGTGTAGATGTGCCGAATTTGAATATAAAAGACAGCTCGGCTGTTTCCCTTTGAATAGTGGTGCAAAAATTTTTTTTCAGTAACATGCATACTCTTAAGTAATGACTCTTAAGTAATGACACCTGACATACCTTAAGTCATTACTTAAGAGTATGTGTGTTACTGAAAAAAAAATTTCGCACCACTATTCAAAGGGAAACAGCCGAGCTGTCTTTTATATTCAAATTCAGCACATCAACATGTGGTTTGAACCGGGATGGGAATTTTCTGAGTCACTATAGGGGCTCGTCCGCATACGTGGCTTATTCTAATTCTTGACCTTCCCCCCACCCTTCCACTCTCTGATTTGCTCACCTTGGTCATTTTTTTCTGATTTGTCCTCCTTGATTACTGTTTTTGGTTCTCTGTGCCTTAAATATTGCGTCTGTTATGGTCTGGCTATGGTCTGAAGAAGTGGGTCTGTCCCATGAAAGCTCACCTAATAAATTATTTTGCTATTCTTTGAAGTGCTACTTGACTGCTTTTTGTTTTGTTAGCACTAAGACATTTTCTAATACAGTGACATAGCTAAAATCTATAACTTTAACTGCACACATTATACAGACATATGAGTAGCATACATAAATTCAGGGTATCCTCAGTTTTCATTAGACACCTCACATGCCTTCCCTCCGCGCCCCCTCACCCCACCGACATAATATTTGGGACCAATAGAGACACTGGACACATAAAATGGCTTCCATAGGCAATATAAAAGTCCAGTCACATGACACATGTCGAACTTGCTAAGTTTTAGCTACTGGAAAATGTTTTATTCTTATGTCTCTCCGAAGGAGTTCTGACGTCAATCCTCTGTACTTGTACTTCCTTAAAAATCTAACTCTCTGCAGTGAAACTTAAAAAAACAGAACTGATTGAATGTTGTATGTGTGAAAGATTGAATCACGGAAATCAACTGACAGTTGTCCCCCAGTATGCACATCAAGCCACTGACACCCACCTTCCCGACCTGTGGGGCTCCATCCCATCCTGTCCTTCTGGGCCAGAAGATCTGGTCTCCCTCATTCAAACTACAGAGTTGGGGCTACTGCCCCCATGAAGAGCAACACATATGCTGAACCAGTTCTGCACCAGAAGAGCTCAGCTATAAGGGCTCTACACCCAAAAAACCAACCCCTAAATGGGACCAAAACCTCCAACTAAATCCATCCTACCGTTGTTGCTTCTCCGTGATAATTATATACTTTGGGCTTGATAATAAACACAAGTGTGTTTTATTAAGTATAAGACATATGATTTAAGTGATTTTAAGTGAAAACAGTCAGATCAAAGTAAATTACTGAATTAAAATAAACAAAATCACTAGCTGGTTCACATCCACCAAGGCACTTGTTACATGCAATTTCTCACTTTAAATAGCTGTTCATATCTCCAGTAAAAAACTTCAGTTCAGAAATAACCTTTACTCTGATCTGGGTCTACAGCTTCTTCAGAGTGCTTTGTATCTTCTCAGAATAGACTGGGTAGTTTCAAAGGTCAGCAGAAGACAGATTTCCATTGCTTGAACAGACTTTCCTTCCATGGCAGGAACCTTTTGTTTGGCGCGCTCCCTGACCCCCCAACCACATGGAAAAATACCAGGTTCAAATGGATACCAGTATCACATGTCTTTTTAGGACCAACCACAATTTGGGCTTACAGGACACATGTGACCATTCACAGGTCAGCGGTTTGAGACATAATGTTTCTGGAGCATCAATAAAGGCCCTCATTAGCACATTTAGGCTGTGTCTACACTAGCCCAAATCTTCAAAACGGCCATGCAAATGACCATTTTGAAGATTACTAATGAGTCGCCAAAATTAATATTCAGCGCCTCATTAGCATGCCGCCAGCCACGGCTCTTCAAAATTGTTGTTTTTTGTTGCCGCACAGCTCGTCCAGATGGGGGTCCTTTTCGAAAGGACCCCACCAATTTCGAAATCCCCTTATTCCTATCAGCAGATTGGAATCAGCAAATAGGAATAAGGGATTTTCGAAGTTGGCAGGGTCCCTTCGAAAAGGACCCCTGTCAGGATGAGCTGCGCGGCAGTGAAAAGCGGCAATTTCGAAGAGCTGTGGCTGGCAGTATGCTAATGAGGTGCTGGATATGCATTTCAGCACCTCATTAGTAATCTTCAAAATGGCCATTTGCATGGCCATTTCAAAGATTTGGGCTAGTGTAGACGTAGCCTTAGAATTATAAACAAATTCACACTTTGTATTTCTAACTTCACATACGAGAATGATATATGCATAAAAATAGGATATACAGCAGAGTACAAAATTGATACATTACATAACTCAGAGATGCCTTATGCCTATGCACATTCATATCCATAATCCAGCTTTCATAAAGCATAGGGAGGGTCCATGACAGAGTGTAAACAGAACTATTTGATGACTCTAGTTAAAATAGACAGCTGTCAAGTATTTGCTCCTTACAGCAGCAATGGATTTTCTGAGCTCTCCAGGAGATGGCTGCACAGTGCAGAACACATGCTTTTTTTGGTGGGTAGGAAGCTAATTGCGGCTGCCCTATAAGCTGTAAAATCTGGTGGAAGCTAAAGTGTCACTGGAATGTTGCTGACAAGTTTCCAGTGTCAGAGTTGCTGGGCTGAGCCTGCAGCTATATACACAGACACTCAAGGGGTGTGTCTACACTAGAATGCAATGTCGAAGTAGCAAGCCCAACTTCAAAATAGCACGCACCGCGTCTACACATGGCACACACTACTTCGAAGTTGAAATCGAAGTTAGACAGCAAGATGTCGAAATCGCTATTCCTATCAGAAGATGGGAATAGCACCATATGTTGATGTCTAACATTGACGTAGGACATGTGTAGATGTTCTGCGTCCCGCTACTTCGAAATAGCAAGGTCCGCCATGGCGGCAGTCAGCTGTTAGGCACAGACATGTCTTCCAGCCCCTGCGGGGCTCTATGAGCTCTGCATTCAGTGGTTCTTAAAGCTGCACGGACCCGAAAACCCTGTAGCAGGAAGCTGACACCGTGCAGGCAGCATTCGTGCCATAAGGTGCCCCTGCACAGCCCAGATGGAGACCATGGCAGCAAGCCAGTCTCCCGAGCGCCCCCAGAGCTCTCCCCCCAGGGCCACCCCAGTGCTCCAAGGCTTCCAGCCGGTGGGGTAGGAAGAAGGGCCCCTCCTGGACCAACTCTGAGCTCCATGACCTGCTGGGGCTCTGAGGTGAGGAGGAGGTGCTCCCTGTAGTGGAGAGCAAGCGGCAGAATGCGGAGGCGTTCACCCAGATGGCCGAGGGCCTGGCTGCCCAGGGTCACTCAACCCGCACTCCTGACCATAACAGGAGTAAGGTCAAGGAGTTGTGGCAGGCTTTCGCCCAGGCCCAGGACTCGGCCAGCCGGTCTGGGGCTGCCCCCCGCCATTTGCCCCTATTACCAGGAGCTCAGGGCTATCCTGGGCCCCCGGGACACCTCCTCTTCCCCAGACACCCTTGACACCATGGCCAAGGAGCCCCAGCAGGCCTCAGAGCCAGGGTCAGGTCCAGAGGCCAGTGCTGCACCCCCAGGGCCAGAGCTGGGACCCTCCACCCCAGCCACGGAGTGGTCCGGTGAGGAGGGGGAGCTTGTGCTGGACATTCCTTCCCGCAGTTCCAGCCAGGCATCCACCAGATGGGCCTCCCCTGACCATGGCAGTGGACTGTCGGGTATGTACCCCACAGGGCACAGACCCCCAGAGCATGGGGCGGGGGCACCACTTGACCAGGGTCCCTGCACATCCCCAGAAGACCCCAGCCTGCCATGGCCCAGCCAGACCATGGCCCATGGATGGTGCCACAGCCACCAGTGCCCATCAGCACCTCCACCAATGGACAGTGCCGTGCCCCACTCCTGGTGGGAAGTGGGAGGGGCAGACCACTGGAAGGGGCCACCCACAGGGTCACTGCATGCACCAATGTGGGACAGGAGGTAGGGACCAGATGCCCTTGGGGGGATGGGGAGTGGGCCATGGATCAGGGCTGGGTACTCACGGCCTCCCTACCGCCTTCCCCGCTATTTCCGCAGCCGCACCATCCGTGGTCCCGGACAGCCCCCCAAGACCCCTGGACCACCACTGCCCGGGGTCACTGCCTGCACCAGGATGGGCCCACCCCCACCAGGGCCAGAGGTGCCCCACGCATGACCCCGAGGTGGCTGCTGCTCTCCAGCGCCAGGTGGACATCATGGAGTGGAGACTCCACTTTGAGGAGCGGGAGGCCACCTGGTGCCGGGAGGCCTGGCGGGACTTTATGGCCACCTTTAACCAGGTGGCTGCCACATTCGAGGAGCTGGTGGCCCAGCTGCCCCCACCCTGATGTCCTCCGTGCTGCCCTCCCTGCCACACTGCCTGATGTCCTGCCTGCCACCCCACCCACCAGCTCCAGAGGGCAGGAGCCCACTGGGGCCGATGACCGGGCGGAGGACCTGCCTCGGCTGTAGCTTCCCATCCTCCCAGCCTCCAGTCAGCCTCGCTGGGTACCCTGGCTAAGGGGGGGACCAGCCACCTGAACACGGGGGTTGCACCCTTCCACCCCCACCCCACAATGATGGGCCAATGTCTGGCCTGCCCACGTCTCCTCCATGTATATAGTTGTCCCCACCCTGTATATAGTTATTTATAGTTGACCCCCCCTGTATATAGCTCATTATAGTTATCCCCACCTGTATATAGTTATTTTCCATGATGCTGTTTGTATTAGTTTTATATGCACATCAGAGGTGAGGTTTTTGGTTATTTAAATAATGAGGCAGTTTTATTTTTCAAAACCCATGTCCCGTGTGCTTTTGGTGAGGGTGGGGTGTGGGTGCTGGGGTGGTGTGCAGGGGACCCACCAGGGATGGCCTGGGTGGCACTCAGTAGGCCCCCTGGTCAAAGTACTCCCGCAGGGCCTCCTGGACCCGGACCCCATCCCAGTGGGCCTGGCAGCTAGGGGCAGTGGCTGGCTGCAGGTGGCCTGTTCCGGTCTCCAGTGCCCAGCCCTGCACGAAGGTCTCCCCCTTGCTTTCCACCAGGTTGTGGAGCATGCAGCAGACCTCTTGTATCATTGATGTTTGCAAGATGCTGGAGTTCTTGTGCCTTCTCAGTCCACCAATACAGCTGGCCCCAATGACAAGGGTAGTGTTTTCTTCACTGAGATCTAAGCGGGTCAGAAGGCACCTGAACCTGGCTTTTAAATGGGCAAAGGCATATTTTACAATCATTCTGAACCTGCTCAGCCTGTAGTTGAAGAGCTCCTTATTGGAGTCCAGGGTGCCTGTGTATGGCTTCATGAGCGAAAGGAAAAAGGGTTAAGCAGGGTCACCAAGAATCACAATAGTATATCCACCCCCCCAGTGTTCATTTTCTGGTCTAGGAAGAAAGTTGCACTCTGGAGCCTTGAAAATGGACTGGGATTCCTAAAGATTCATGTGTCATGCACCCTTCCCAACCACCTCATGCTGATGTCAGTGAAATAACATTTGTGATCCACCAACACCTGCAACACCTTAGAGAAGTACTCCTTGTGGTTAATGCACTCTGAGGCTTGGCACTCTGGTGCCAGGATGGGGATGTGCATTCCATCTATGGCCCCACCACTGTTATGAAACCCCATGGCAGCAAATCCGCCCACTGTATACTGCATGTTCCCCAGAGTCACTGTCTTTCTCAGGAGAAGCTTGTTAATTGCCTTGACTACATGGATGACAACAGCCTCCACTGTAGATTTTCCCACTCTAAATTGATTTCCCATTGACTGGTAGCTGTCTGGCACTGCAAACTTCGAAAGAGCAATTGCCACTTGCTTCTCAACTGTCAAAGCAGGTCTCATTCTGGTATCACTGTGCTTCAGGGCAGGAGACAGCAGTTCACGGGGCTCCATGAAAGTGGTCTTACACATGTGGACGTTTTGCAGCCACTGCTGATTGTCCTATGACTGTGAAATGGGGAAGTCAATGGATGTGATATACCATGACTTTAGCAAAGTTTTTGATGCAGTCTCCCACAACATTCTTGCCCACGAGTTAAGGAAGTATGGATTAGATACATGAACTGTAAAATGAATAGAAAGCTGGATTTGCAGTCAGGCCCAAGGGGTAGTGATCAATGGCTCAATGTCTAGTTGGTGGTCAGTTTCAAGAGGAGTGCCCCAAGGATTGGTTCTAGGGGCATTATTGCTCAACATCTTTATTAATGACCTGGATGAGAGGATGGATTGCACCCTCAGCAAATTTAAGGATGACACCAAGCTAGGGTGAGAGGTAGATATGTTGGAGGATAGGGATAGGGTCCAGAGTGACCTAGATAAATTGGAGGATTGGGCCAAAAGAATTCTGATGAGGTTCAACAAAGACAAGTGCATAGTCCTGCACTTGGGATGGAAGAATCCCAAGCATTGTTACAGGCTGGGTATGGACTGACTAAGTGACAGTGCAGCAGGAAAGGACCTGGGGATTACAGTGGATGAGAGGCTGGATATGAATCAACAGTGTCCCTTGTAGCCAAGAAGGCTAATGGCATATTGGGGTGCATTAGGAGAAGCATTTCCAGCAGATCTAGAGAAGTTATTGTTCCCCTCTATTTGGCACTGGTGAGGTCTCATCTGGAGTATTGCTTCCAGTTCAGTGGAGGGCAACCAAAATGATTAGGGGGCTGGAGCACATAACCCATGAGGAGAGGCTGAGGGACATGGGCTTATTTAGCATGCAGAAGAGAAAAGTAAGGGGTGATTTGATAGGAGCCTTCAACTTCCTAAAGTGGTGGGGTCTAAAGAGAATGGAGAGAGGCTGTTTTCAGTAGTGATGGATGGCAGAACAAGGAGCAGTGGTCTGAAGTTACAGAGGGAGAGGTGTAGGGGATATTAGGAAAAACTATTTCATCAGGAGTATGGTGAAGCATTGGAATGCTTTACCTAGAAAGGTGGTGGAATCTCCATCCTAGAGGTTTTTAAGTTCCGTCTTGAAAAAGTCCTGATTGGGATGATTTAATTGGGGGTTGATCCTGCTTTGGACAGCGGGCTGGACTAGATGACCTCCTAAGGCCCCTTCCAGCCCTAGAATTCTATGAAAATGATGCAATCTCACCAGTCTGAGCTGGTTTTGCAGGTCCAGAACTTGCATTTCATGCTGTGCAGTGACTCCAGTGCTGCCAACAACTCCATGGTGCTACTGTCCAGATCTTCATGTCCATTAGCATACCCTGCATCAATGCACTGACAGTGCATGGGCATTATGTTCAGAATATACTGCATCACAGAGTGGGAAGTCATCGCAAAAAACTCCACCAACCACTGAAGCATCTTAGGATCCATGTTATTCTTTGTCATGACAGGTTGCAGTCAATGTAAAAGCGGTGCGAAAATTCCCTTGTCTATTTCTTTTCAGCGGGAGGCAGGAAGTGAGGGAAATGCATTCTGGGATGATTACACTGGAAATCTAGAACCACTTGTAGTGACTATTTTTTCCCACAAGACACTGGCACAGAATCCCAAAAAGCAACAGGTCTTCAGGAACTGTGTGATTGGTGACCACGATGCACTGCTGCCACAGTCAAACTTAGAAAACCTGGACACACTAAATCGACCTTCTGAGCAGTTTCAGACACTCAAATTCGACTTTATAAAATCTAGTGCTAAAAAGTCAACTTCAATAAATTTGACTTTATTTCCAAGTGTAGAAGTACTCTAAGACACTATCTTGCTCCTTCTACAGAGATGGCTAACAGGTGTAATTGCTATGGTTATTAGGCCCTACAGAACACTTCGTATACAAGTAGCCTTTATTAAAGGTAAAAATTCCTGCATATCCATATTCAAAACAATAATGGAGCCTACATGCATCCTAGTAAGCTTGCCAGAATTAATCTCAACTCTAACATGGATTCTGGCAGGATCAAGTCTTCAAACCCCAAGAAATCTGAGCGGCAGAGCCCTGCACTATGTTATTCTGCTTCAAAAGTTGAATGGTTACTTTGAACATGTGGAGAGGTGTGTGGATGCAATGACGAATAAGGGAACTTCCTTAAGCTGGCAAAACAAAGCAGTAAGGATGCACTTCAGTTTGATATAGTTAACTCATTGAAGGTAAAACGAACAAACTAGACTGATGTAATATCTCTAAGTAGACATAGACTGTGTGAGGATAATGAACTTGAGTCGTGCAGCTACTGACAGGCCCAAAAAGCTATTTCCTCACATATGAGTGCTCACACCAGAAGCGTGTGCATTCAGAGAAGGAAGATTCCTCCAGAAGGAAGTATTTTACTACTTGCTTATACCAGTCTCAGATCAGAAGGCCTATTGATTCATATCAGTTTTGGTTCTGCCAGCTCCTCAGCCTTCTATGCCTCCTCTATGCCAGCATATGTGGAATGGAAGTAGCAAACATGCAGCCCCTGCTTCCGCCTGTGTGCAGCAAAAATGCAAGAGGCCACATCAGCCTTCCCTCCCCATTGACTATTTAGACTACACTTAGCTGAAGACTGACATGCTGAGGTGAATCTTCTGGAGTTCAGTTTTGCGTGTCAAGTGAAGATGTAGCAAAATCAACCTCTCTGGGCTTGGCCATTGACCCTTGCAATAGCATGGAGTAAGGGACATTGAAGTGAGACTAGAGAGGCTTGGACTTCACTAGGGAAGTAAGTCAATTCTGATATGTAGACTCTAGCTAC
Source organism: Carettochelys insculpta (assembly GCF_033958435.1). Classification (NCBI taxonomy): domain Eukaryota; kingdom Metazoa; phylum Chordata; order Testudines; family Carettochelyidae; genus Carettochelys; species Carettochelys insculpta. The sequence continues at coordinate 301,869,289 of NC_134137.1, read as the reverse complement.
ACAAATGATGTAGCTAAAATTGCGTATCTGAAATTAACTTATTTTCCTAGTGTAGACAGATTAAGCCCATGGCCGAGAGGTTATTTTAAGTGACTCATGGACTTCCTAAAAATGGTATTTCCTTCTGCATGCTCTAACTAGATCAAAAGGATAGATTCCCAGGTGGGGTGAAGCTTTAGAATATTTCCATCAAGAATCCTTGGTATTTAGGATCCCGCTGTTTGCACACAGTCTAACAAAGATTTGAGATAAATAATTAGAAATAGCAAATTTCTGAGGACACAAAGGGTATTCGTTGAGAAAGGGGAATATTGGCACCAGGATTTTAACCTTCTGTTTTTAAATATCTTCAGGCTGTATAGTAGCTGTTAGAAAGAAATAAACAGCTAATAACTACAAAAAAAAGCTGACACACAAGGTATTTAGGATTTTCAAACTGAGAAACTTGAAGTGGGATTACAGGTAGCAGAGGCCAGATCCAAAAGTTTGGATAAATCTTGGGTTTAGGTGCCTAAATCTGTTTCAGCTCCACTATAACCCACAGAACTCCTATCACATCTAGTAGATGCTTAAACTCACACAACACCGAGGTTTTTAAACTAAAAATTCCCTAGGTGTCTATTTTTCAGTCTCTGGGCATGTGCATCTCTGTCTTCTTCTGGGCATGTGGTTGCCCATACCAGCAGCCACTTCTTACTAGTATGCCTTAGTGGCCCACTTTTATCTGTGGATTCTGGGTGCCTAAAAGATAAGTGCTGTGACACTGAGGCCAGGTCTACAGTAGGGGGGGAAAATGATTTAAGATACACAACTCCAGCAACAAAAATTGTGTAGCTGAAGTCAGCAAAAGTTAAACTGCTTTTTGCCACTGTGGGAGATTGATGGGAGAAACTCTCTCTTCAACTTCCCTTACTCTTTGTGACTGCCAGGAGTACAAGTGTTGATGGTGATGTCCTGAGCATTCAATTTAGCACAGCCCCCACAGGTGTGCTAAATCAAACCCTGAAACATTGATCTGCCAGTGCATTGATCTTACCATAAGTATAGACATATCCCCAGCATCACAACATCTAAACCCCTTTCTGAGTCCCAGCCTAAGTCCCTATTTTCTGGCAAAACAGTAAGTCATTTTTCTTCATAGCTGTTAGGAGCTAACATGGCTGGTTGATTGCTTGCTTGCTTGATCTATCTAAGAGGTAGCAATCTGTTTTTACCATCCCTAGTTTTTACCAGAGAAGGCAGAAGGAAGCTGCATGAGTCTTTATAATTACATTATCTAAAGCTAAAAATGTATTTCTCTCTCCCTCCTTCCACGAATGTATCAATTCTGCCACAATACTCTAGCTCCACTGACTGATCTAAAGTAGGAATGGTTGTCTCCTGAAAATATGTTTCTTATAAAAGTTACTCTACTGAAATCTTGGTAAATCTCTATTACGAATATAAGTTCACTACATGATTTATGTATATGACAATGTATTTTTCTTTTTCTTACAGATTTCCAATAGATTTTACTGTTTTATTGCTGGGAAATGAATGTGCTGTTCTTAATATTACTATTACAGAATGATTAAAAGAAAAATGACAATGACGCTGATTCCCATGGGAAGAAATGGAATCCTGTCAACACATCAGGAAACCAGATGCTAAGACCCGCACAACTCGACTCTCCCCTCCAAAATGTCTATAACATTAAGCAGCTCTGTCTCTGTGATCTTAGTGATTTTGTGAAAGGTGGTTTGTTAAAACAGTCTTCCCCACTGTTTACTTCTACAGGTAAATTGAGGGCCAGATTGTGAACATGTTGCTCACCTCAAGAACCAGTTGCTGACATGAGTAATTCCACCAATGTTAATGCAATGGTTTGTGAAGTGTACACAGTCTCGCCCTAGATTTTGATTACAATGAGTTTAGCAGGCCTTCATTGTACTTGATCCAGATAATCTGTACAGTTCTGAAATTTTTCAGTATAGCTCACTCCCCAATTAGCCAATCAACAGTCAGAAAAAGATATAAATCCACTGCATAAAATGTAAGGCAACTGTTAGAATTATTACTCAAAACCCGAAAACTTAATAAATGACTTTCTTTGATTTGGATGACAAACCTCCAGAAATACAAATTATTTCTTTATCAATAGATGGAGTGGCTGAAAGGGGAGCTGTGAAGGCTGGGAAGATACACTATTTATTCGTACATGGGAGACAGTAATTTCAGATGGGATTTTACTCATTTAATGAGAAAGAATTTCAAGAACATTAAGTGATTTACTGACTGTACTCCAAACTTCTCAGTGCACTCCTTCATTTATGCATTCAAATTAATTTGGATTCTTTGTTAGACACCATCTATTTATCATTGACGCTAAATTATAGTAACACATCTAAGTAGAAGTTTTGAGTTATTCCACGTTTTTTACAGTTTGGGCTCACTAATTCACATCACTATAAACTGTCCCATGTTGTTCAGAATTCCGTTTAATACAAGGTAATACCTACTTGTATGTATGTGGGTGCAACACCTGAGAAAATATGGATATAGACACATTTTGATAATATTTGTATTACCATTTAATAATTCAAATTTCCATTCAATACACAATCATGAGAGCTTTACTGGGCTCAGTCTTTCTATTCTTCTTCTTCCCCAAGGGAAATGGCACACATAATTTTTGAAAGCCGTTTCTCAGCATGGTGTATAGAAATTGAAGTGTCTATTCAAATCTGTCTTTGGTTTTATACTTCAGTCATCACCATGGTATCAAAGGCAGTGACCGGATAACCAAATCTGTCACAGCAACAGGCATGTGTTTTTCTACATACTGTGCCCAAGCTTTATCCTCCATGGATGGTTTATATGAAATATATTGAAACACAATGGCTCAGAGTCGTTTTACATTTTATCAGAAGAAAAAAATTCCATGTTGGTGCTAAAGCTGTTAAATCAATTGTGCTCTGCTGCATTCACAATAAAGTATATAAATGCACCTACTAAACTATATAAAATAGACTATTTTTTAGATTGTATAAATCAAGTCATCTTCACAATTTTTTTCTTTATACATGTTGTTACAACTTTCCTCTTCTTGTCTTCCCCATGATAGCAGAGTCTGTGACAATGTGAATTTCCTAAAATGAAAGTTATTTTGGAAGTAGCTGCTTGGTGTCAGAAATGAATTCCTAAATTACCTTGCCAGATACCTTGTGATTATCACATCACATAGTAAGCCTACTGTGAGTCAGACTGAACCACGACATTTCCTGATTATATGGTTAAAAAAAAATCACAATTAGTAACAACAGAGCATTCACTATTTTTTAACCAAATGAGCAACAGAAGCAATTCTCTTAACATTTCTATCCATGCTGTTATTTCTCTTCTGCAGTATTATTTCCTGATTTACGCAAAGAACCTGTACCTCCAAGTAGGTTCTTGCAGACCACTCTAGCAAAGTCACAACACCAACTGCTTCATCTGCTTGGCCACAGCATTTTCTGGTGCATGTGAAATTCTGTAGCTGATATGTAAAGCTTCAGATGTCATACATGAGCAGCTGTGCGATTGTGTAAACCACATTCATCCAGCTAAGAAATAAGTTCTTTAAAATGTAGGGGCTACTTGTTTTAATTGGTGCAGTAGTGCATTAGAAAAGCAAAATGCCTTCCAGTTGCACAGATAAGGTGGGTGAGGTACTGTCTTTTACTGGATCCTCTTCTGCTGTTGAGAGACAAGTTTTATAGTTATACAAGACCTGAATAAGAATCGTGAGTAACTCCAAAGCTTTTCTGTATCACCAACAGAAGTCGGTCCATTAAAAGATAGTACCTCACCCAGCTTGTCTCTAAATATCCCATACAGTTACTGTGTGAAACCCACACAGCTACTTCACAACATCCCAGTTGTACAAGTACTTGCAGCTAACTCCTGCTAAATTGGGCGTGAAGCCTATAACACCCCATTGGGATACTGTATGCCTGGAGGAGACTAGGGACAGTTGCTGCCTGCCCCTCATGCAATCTGCTCAAAGGCAGAAGACTATTTATGCTCCCTCTGCTTCTGAATTATCCAGACAGTGGTTTTAGCGATAAATAAAAGATGAGAAATCATGAGCCTCAGCTGAACTTTGCCCCCAGGGTTGACTGTTCCTAGGACTTGCCTCTCTTCCAGTCTGTAGTTCCCTCTACCTCTTTAAAGAAAATTTCCAGCCATTCATGTATCCTTCCTGCATGGAGTTGGTGAGCTGTTTCTGCTGCTATGTCTCATCTGTAATTACTCTGTCTTTCACGCAGAGTTTGTTGAGATGGTTCACCAGAGTGGGGTCTGAACTCAACCATCTCATTACAAGGATATATACTATGTAATGTTGACCAGGATTGTCTGGTCAGGAATATGAAATAGGTTCCCAGATTTCTGGAGATCTCATTCTTTTCTGGCAGCTGAGCATGTAATATTTGGGAGCTGGATGTACTCTGGGCTGCTTTGGGATGTCTAACCCATGTAGCTTCCAGTTGTGGGGTCAATAAGGCCCTTCAATGCTTTCCTATTTTGTACAGGCCACACCACAGCTCACCTGTGCAATCACCCGCCGTCCCCGCGATGCTCACACGCCAGCCAGCAGCGATGGGGGAGAGCAGCAGATAGGGTTGTGACTCTCAGGCATAGGTGCTCACAAGCGCTGCCTCTGAAAGAGATCCAAATATACTTAATCCCCCTGGGGGTGGGGAGAACTATGTAAAATAATAATGGAGTGGTATTAAAAGCTGCCCAGGGTATTGCAACAAGACAAACAAGTAGTCAGGTAGCACCTTAAAGACTAAGAAAATAATGTATTAGGTGATGAGCTTTCCTGGGGCAGACTCACTTCTTCAGATCTGGAGACCAGAAGTGGGCCTGTCCCACCGCCCCCAGCTCATCACTTCATACATCATTTTGTTAGTCTTTAAGGTGCTACAGGACTGCGGGTTCGTTTGGTTAGGAGACAAACTAACACGCGACCTCTCTGTGACTATTCAACATGCAGCGTAGTGCACCGGCCGGACGCAGCTTCCCCTCCGCAGGGGTCTTTCCCAAGCGCATCTAAGCGGGGGATCGCTGGACAGGCCTGACCCCTTTGACCGCTGCCCCCCCGCCTCACTTCCCCCCGGCCGCTTTCCCGCGCCGGGAGCAGCTGCTTCCCGCGCCCAGGTCCCTGCAGCTCCGCCGCCTCATGGCGCGGAGCCGCGCGTGGCGGTGACCTGTACCCGGCTACCCCACGCTCGCCTGGGTCCTTCCCGCCACCCCGCCCCGCCCCAGCGAGCCGCCGGCTCCCGGGGGCCGCAGGCACAGGCGGATGAAAGTCCAGGATCCGCGTCCGCACGGCTGGGGATGAGCCCCCAGCTGCGGGTCTGCTCTGGGGACGAGACGGCTGTGGGAAGCTGGCGGCAGCCGCCCCTCTGCCTCGCCCCTGCAGCCGCGGGCGCGCCGCCAGCCGCCGCCTCCCGGCGTGCGAGAGAAGGTGCAGGGCGGGGGAGCAGACCGGTGGGGCGGGGCCGGGGGCGGGCCGGAGGGGGCGGCACGCAAGCGCCATGGCAGCTCGGGGAGAGCCCCACGCGGGAGCTCCCAGAGCCTCGGCGGCGGCTCTGGCAGTCACGGTCAGGCAGCCGGCGGAGAGGGACTGAGCCGCGGCGCCCGGGCGGCAGAGCAGCGGCTGCTCCGGCTCCCTGTCCCCGGCGCTGCCCGGGCTGCCATGGGGTAGCAGAGCGGGGCGAGGGGAACAATAAACCCGGCGCCGCCGCCGCCGCTGCTGCCCGAGGGCGAGCAGGAGGATGCGGAGCGCGCCCAGCTGAGCCCGAGCCGGCGGGGAGCCGAGGAGTGGCCGGAGCCAGGCGGGCGGGGAGGAGGAGGAAGCCGGGCGAGGGGCCGGGGGCTGGTGCCCTTTGCCGCTGCCCCGGGCTTGGAGCGGCGGCGGAGGAGAGATGATCGCAGAGTTGGTGAGCGGCGCCCTGGGGCTCGTCCTGTATCTCAACACCCTGGGGGCGGATTTCTGCTACGATGACAGGTAGGTGGGGCGGCGGGGCCCTAGGGAACCCCCCGGGGTCTGGGAACAACTTGCGCAGCGGCTGCGCCCAAGGGAACAGCCCCGGCCCGGCTCCTTCTGCAGGCGCTAACTCCCCTTCCCCTCTGCCTGGGCCAGGGCACGGGGCAGGGAGGCGCAGTTCACCTGTTGATGGCAGATCCTCCCGGCACGGCCTCGTTAGAGTTAGCTGCACCCCCGGCTGCCTCGCTTGTGTCTGCCCTAGACCAGCCCTGTAAGCCCAGGCTGCCCCGCGGAGGTCAACACTCGTGAAGCGCAAGTGTGTGTATTCCAAACCAGGAGTTAAACAGCAGCAGCAGCAGCAGCAGCAGCAAGAGTGGAGAGCAGACAGCGGTGCGAACGGGGGGAGGCGGGCTGCTGTGTTTTCCAACTTTCTTCGCAATCTCACCCTCCACCCTCCTCGCCCCCTGCTGTTTGCGAGCGGCGAAGTTTTGAGGAATGGCCATCTCCGCGCGGGGGGCGCAGGCTGCATGCAGGCTGTGCGGGTATCCCCTCTTCGGTTTGCGGTGCGCGTGTGCGCGCCTTCGTATTACTTCGTGCATATCTTAGTATACAAAAAAGAGCATTGGATGGTGTAATGTCTGGGCTGGGAAGAAAGTGTTTCACCCCCACTCTCCGCAGTAGATCTCTCTGCCTCCGGTGATTCCTCCTGCGACCCTCCGATTTCCGGAGCATTTGACAGTTCGCAGACATACATGCTAGTAGCAGAAGGCGGCTCGCTGCTTTGACTTCACACGGTACTTACTTCGAGCGCAATGCTGCGTGTGTACATGCAGTGCCCCCCAAGAGCTGATGAGCAGCGCTCCTGAACGCGTGTATTTTTCATTTGCATTGTGCAGCTTTAGCTTGTGTGTTGTGTTCAAAGTTCCTTTATGCTAATTAGCGAAGATGAAATCCCTGGGGCTTGAAGTTGTCTTTTGCATTCGGGTTAGTGTGGGCAGCTAATGAGACCTGAACTGTGTTGTCAGAGAAACTGCATCGATTGCTGGAAAATGTCATGGTTGTGCTGGTGTCTTTACCTATTTCTTTCCCAAATGTACTTGTGTTTAGACACTGATGAAAAGCTCCATTAGCAATTAGGGAACGTTCCAATTTGTGCCTTTTCCGGTGACTTAATCTGATTACAATTAAAACAGATGCATAATTAAAATATATTAGGGAGAAGAGCACGCCTGGCTAAACTTATTAACTGTCCTGGGGTGTTTCATGCTCTATTGAAATTGAACCATCCAAAAAATGAGCATAGATTTACTTTGACAGCTTTTCATCGGCCTCTCTTTGCTTTGGAAAGTGAATTAATCCTCTGGGTTAGCGTGAGCGCCTGGTATGCCGCACGGTGTCTTTACATGGAAGCAACATGCTGCTTGAATCCTCCTGTTTAGTATTAATTGGCCACCACTGTATTTGAGTCCTAGAGCAAACCAAACTTAAAGTATATTGCAGTTTTAAACATTAGGCAGTTCATGTTTCCTGTGAACATAGATCAGCAACAGAGGTTTCTAGCTGGAGTCAAAGGGTAGGAACCTTTTGGAGCTTTTTTTTATGTAGCTAGGGTGCATGAGAGTAAAACTGAGAAGGGGAAAATGACTTAAGGCAGAGCTATTGCTAGATAACTTGTTCCAAACTTTCAGGAACATTAATGGGGTGGAAAAGGATCAGTTATGGTGTTGATTAGTCAATTGCCTTGGGAAATTGTCGCTGTACTGGAGTCAATTAATTACTGAATTTTGATTATTTTTTCCATTCTCTTGCACGGTATAACAGTGCACCTGCCATAGTTAAGGTCTCCCAGTTTCTAGAAAAAAATCTTTTTTGAGGGTACCTATTATATTGAAAGTGCCTGCCAAGTTTCAATCACAATTCAGCGCCCTAACCCTGGAACAGTAGTTTACTTTATGGTTTCAGACTGGAACCATTCACACTTTAATCCTACAAACATTTGAAGAAGTTCTGAGAGGTGGTTAAAATACTCTAGTTTGTCAGCCCTCCCATTTTATAAAGTGATTCTTGTTTGTTTTAAAATGCCTTTTAAAACACACAAGAAGAAAACCTTTTATTCTGAAATGTAGGGTCTGTTTTAGCTCAACTGACTGTGAGGAATTTTTTGACAAACTGAAATGATCTTAGCCTGTCCTGTTGCATTAAAGAAATGTAAGAATTTAGGAATAGTTATGTGGACATATGTAGCGCGTCCTGCAAAACTCTGTTGTTTCAGGACACGGTATAAACCTTTGCTTCTGCTGGCTAGTCCGAATTGTCTAAGACTGCAATGTCATTTGACATGGTATTTAACATTATTGATGTGTGGCGGTCAAGGTTTCTTGATCCTACCATAATCGCTCCTTAACACCATTAGAAGATATTAGTGGCGTTTAATTGCAGGCCATCTCTGAAAGAATAGAAAAGATAAACACTTGGTATCTTCTTAACATTAATCTCACACTGTTTAAATTAAATTCTAAAACGGGGTTGTTTATGTCTTTAGCTTTTAAATAAATTAAACACTTCTAGTAGTTGTAACTAAAACATAGCTAGTCACTAGGGTGCATTGAACGCCAATTAATGACAGTTCTATACAGTAGGTCATCTAATTAACACGTTTTCAACTACCATACTGAGAGGAAAAGGAACAACAAATATTGCAAGATAGTAATAGCTTTTCCTAGCTTACCAGTACATTTAAAATGTGAGTCTTAGACCTAAAGAAAAAAAATTAACTGCACTTGCACAATAACACTGCCCTACAGGAGCCTTCTTGAAACGAAATAGTAGAAAAAGAGGTCTGTGATGCAGAACACAGCACTCCATGGGGGAAATGGGTCATGTTTCTGACTTTAAGTGAATCAAGATTGTGCATTTAAGCTTGGAAACTAATATTTGTTTCAGGAGAGCCACATATTACCTTAACTTTTTCTGTTTCCTTTGAAAATACATCAGAATCTGTTTTCTTTCTCTCAATGTATTTATCTTAAATGACTATATATTTTAGAGATGCATGTCTGTTTGTTCAAGAACTCCTGAACAGTCAGTTAGGACCACCAAATTTGGTATGCAGCTTCTTCTTATAAAAACTTACGTCAAGGTCAGAGTTGGTTGTGCCAGGGTAATGGCATGTGTGTGGAATGTGATTATTTTGTTACCAATGGAAAGGGAGGGGTGTGATAGCAGGGACAATTATGGTCATGTGTGACCACAAGGGGGCAGCAAGCACCTCAGTGAGCAGTTGCTGGTTCACGGCATGGCTCCGCCACCCCAGCCACCTATAGAGAGCAGCTGCCGCATGGCCCCTGCTGCCCTGGGCTGGTCCTGGGGAGCACCAGCTGTCAGCCTGCATGTGTCCGTGCTCTGGGTTAAATCCCAGGAAAAACCAGTGGGCAGCATGCAAAGCTCCCTCATCCCAGCCTGGTCAGAAGACAGAGTGCATGATCCTCCCCATCCTGGGCTGAACACCTATCCCTATGAGACATGAGCTCCGGCATCTTCTTTCCCCGCCCCCCCCCTCCCCCCCAGGAATAAAGCACTAATTTTAAGAATACTATTAGTGTGGCCTTTTGTGTCCTTAAGTGATTGAGCATTCTGTAGTCCATTCACAAAATTGATGCATTTGAAAATACTTATAGCTTTTTTTAAAAATGGGTAAAATTCCATTGTTTGTTCTTATTTACAGTAGTTATCAAAGACAAACCCTTAAGTTTTACAATCTCGATCTATAAATCAGGATGTTAAAGTGAATTAGTTATATGAGAAGAAATTCATTGTGAGGTAATCTTTTTATGAACTAATTTCTTGGGCAAAAAAGCAAATTATATGCATAAGAGAATGTATGTTTCCTACCTTTTATTGTGCAGGATGGTTATTCAATCAAATCAAATACAACAGACTAGATTTTTAGCTTATGCTCTATTCTGTTTAGTAAGCACAAATTCAGCTGCTGTGCTGATGGGAAACGATTTCAAACACCCTTTTTCAGTAGTTTGTGCTTGATTCTCCAACCGGTGTCAAGCTTTAGTACACATTTTAAGATATTATCTGAAACTATTGTACAATTTAAAATTAAGATGATTCTATACACTATTGCACTATACCTCTTTCCTCTTTGGGGCCTGACACATGAGATTTAATCTAGCAAGTGACCCCCATACACATACTGGAAGAACAGCTCTAAGTACACTGGGGAGAACTGCTTGCCATCTGTCTCATAGTTGATCCTTATGCATATGTGATTATTAATTTACATTTATGATTTTTTTTTAGAGTCCTTTGCCTTGTCGTCTATACTTAATTTTTTAGTTCTAATATACTCTTCTGGAAGCCCTGAGGTTCCTGCTGTTATAATTATCAAATGGCTGCAACCTGTCAGATTCCAACAGTGGGATTCAAGGGGGGGATAGGCGGGATGGGGAGGGGAAAGAGGATTGTATAGTTTATCTTCCTAACCCTTTTTTCCTCTCTCCCTGCTGCTCAGCATGCTGAATGTGGTCATTTAAAATGGTCATGATGATAGTAGTTATTTGAAGTTGTGGCCTTTAACGCCTTGATGAAGGAGAATATACTCCAGAACAGATGGCTGCATAATCTCAGCTAAGGAGACTAACCCTTTTAAGGTGGCTTAATTAAAAGCAACCAAGCAAGCAAAATACCTGATCATGAAGCCTGATGAATCTACTGCATTGACATTTTATATTTTCCAGTGCTGATGTATGGTGGGTGCCACTCTAATGATTTTTTGTTTTTAAGCTTTTCTGCTAGAATGAGCCAGCTTTTGTTGCTTAATCAATCTGGATATTCTTCATCCAGAAGAATGACATTCAAGGTTCTTTAGTAGGGATGCCATGAGGGGCAACCTGCAGCCGGTGGTCTGAATGTGGCCCATTAGGTTTGTATGTGTGGCCTGCAAGACATTTTGTTTACAATTGCCCATCACAGGTTTGGCAGGTTGTACTGGTTTCCATCTGTGTAGCCTTTTTCCTGATGGTAAGGAAGGGCATGTGAAGTGAGATATATGCTGAAGGGCATGTGAAGTGAGATATATGCTGATTATGTGCATCGTTGACTTTGAGAGCTGTGCTCTCCATCTGCATCCACTCAGAGTGCTGTTACAGTTGAAATGGTCCAACCTGCAAATTTTAGGTACACTAGTGCAATTAGTAAAGCTACCCTATCCCTGGACGCCATCTTGGTTACGATAATCTTGTGGCCCGGTGAGCTGAAGGAGGGCCATTCGTACAGCCCACTCACTAGCCTACGGTGTCTTTTGTTAGTATAGACCAGGTGTTGGCAACCTGCAACTCTGGAGCTGCGTGCAGCTCTTTAAGGAGCCTCTTGCGGCTCTGAGCTCTGACACCACTGACTCCACTTGAGGCTCTGGAGGCTACTGCCAATTAAACAATGCCCACAGTTAAAATGCATTTATTGCTTTTTGGTTCATTTGAGTGGCAGCAGCCTCCAGAGCCACTGAGGAGTCAGCTGTAGCGGTGGGAGCAGGGAAGCTGTCAGGGCAGGAATCCCTGGAAGAAGGAAGCCAGTGGGGCAGGGGGCCGCCCAGGCGCTCCAAGTGGCAGGGGAGTCAGCCTGCAGGAGAGCTGGGGGGAGGGTCGGCTGAGCCTGTCACTGCAGGATCTGCGCAGCTGCACTCTGAAGGAGATGGGGGGGGCAGGGAGCAGAGGCAGCATGTGAAACTTGTCGGCTGAGGAAGGTAAATCCTGGAGATTGTGGGTGTGTGTTGGGGGGTTGAGGCAAGTAGAACCTGGAGATGGGGGTAGCAACTTTCTAACTTGTACAAATCATCATGGGGTGACAAAAAGTATGGTTTGACGTGGTTTGTTAAGGGCTGTCTTTTGTGTTCACAGGCATTGTGGCTCTTGCAGTATTGATGTTATAATTGAATTTGAAAAAATGGCTCTTCTTTCTATTCTGCTTTCAGACCCCTGGTATAGACTCAAAGTCGATTACTGTTTGGTGTTGCTGTCTGTCACAATGTCAGAGGCAAACTTTCAGGTTCTCAATGAGTAACTTAGTAAAGCATGAATCCTCTCTCCCTCACATATCTAGTCTGTGGTTGATAACTGTTTTGTTTGCAGATTTGATAAGACTCTTGGTATTTGGAGATGATGTATGACTTGAAGCTCCTGGCATTGGCCTTTGCCAGAATGGGCTATACAGACCATTCGTCTGAGCCAGTATGACACTTGTTGCATTCTTACCTCTCATCTTCTGGAAGCTCATTTGCTCGTGATGGAATTTCAGATAGAAGTAATCTAGCTACCCCTGCATTGTCTATGTGTGTTCAGTATACTTTATGATCTTAATATTCTACATTAGATTGGGCTCAGAAATCCACTCTCTTTCTTAAACATCTGGTGTATTTGTGTCCCTTCGTTTCCCCCATCTTTCTCTTTTATTCCTCTTTTAACCTTGGAGTTTCTGAAGTTGCTTGTGGAGGAAGATTTGTTATGGTTTCATGGAGTTATGCCTCTAGTTTACATGTGCCTGCTGCTGAAGCTGTAGGTTCCATCCTCTTGGTGACCTGTGGTGGTGATTATTACAAATTTGCAGTCCAACTTCAGGTAGCAAGTAAAGTAATTGATAAGACAAGACTCTTTCACGTGTTTAATTGGTACTTCATTTACTTAAAGCATGCTGACACCTATTAAAACTCACATCTCCTCTTTGGCAGCCTGGTCAGTGAGCTTTTTTTTTTTTTTTTTTTTTTTTTTTTACAGATTGTTCTGAATTTTTATCCTTTTAAACATAATAGTACTTTAGTTTGTTTTCCCTAGAATACCTTTGTCTTTCAGTGAATGATACTATCTGCAGTCTCAAAGTGGTTGTCCTACATCTTTGGTCATGGGCATCCTGGCCTCTAGCATGCTCAGATGGTTTGGAATGTTTCTTGTTTGTTCACCTCTGTTGCCGGCCTTTGAGGTTTGGTGACCTTTTGAACTGCTTGTGCTCTCTTGACTTGCATCGTGACTGGTTATATACATTTTGCTTATCAGCCTTCAAAGATCTGAGCACATTCCATTGTTATGCTCTTTATGCCAACGAGACACTGTGCAGTGCTGCAGGGCTTCAGTGCACTTCCAGCAGTACCGTTCTTAAGTCACATTTGTTTGATCCTTGCATGCTCCTCCTGGAATTAAACACACAAGTTCATATTTTTAGATTTTCATAAATGGATCAGACAGTACCTATACAGGTTGCAGTTGCAGTGTATTCAGCTAAAAATGATTGACCTGACAAATGGCATCACTGTGCCTTCTGTTGGTGTTTCAGCACATTTGATACAGTGATTGAGATGCTGCTACTCTGATCTGATCTGTTTCACGTGTAGCTTATTAAGAAATAAATGCTGAGGATTAGAAGGATGGCAGACTATAGGAATAAGCAGACGTAAATCTGACTTTCATATGAAGGATCTCCATATTCTATTACTGCTTTTTGTTTTACACACTGAACAAATCTGAACTTAAAATACTGCAAAATTGTTGGTACACCTGTTCATTAATGTTGACTGCTACTCACTGCATCTGTTACTTGGAATTCACCACACTCCAGGGTCTCCTGTTACTTTACAATTCAGAGGGGAAGAAATGCTGAATTCTAGTCCTGGCTCTGACATCTTCTTGAGTCCTTGAACAGATTTCTTAAGTTTTCCATCTGTAACATAAGAACGGCCATACTGGGTCAGACCAAAGGTCCATCTAGCCCTGTATCCTGTCTGCTGACAGTAGCGAATGCCTGGTGCCCCAGAGGAGGTGAACCGAAGACAATGATCAAGCGATTGGTTTCCTGCCATCCATCTCCCGCCTTCGACAAACATGGGGCTGATTGGTGGGACAGTTAGAGTGAGGGTCATAGATGACCATGAAAGTGCTGAGTATTTCCTTAGTACTCATCCACTTTCTTTGTGATCATTCCCTAGTTTATTCCTGACATTTGTTTACTGTGTTTTCTAACATCTAAACTATTTTTGTTTTGAGCTTCATATTTCCTGTTTGTTTGCTCTTCTGTGGCTCCACAAATGGCTCATATTAGCCTGTGTATGAGTACAATGAAATAGAGGAGTTTTCTTTGGTGCTTCCCCTCACCCCATTAAACTTTTTCTCCATAATTCCTCAAACACGAGACCTTGTATTTTGTTGTGTCCCTTTCCAACAGAGACCTTGCTGAACCTCCTTAATTTATCTGAAGAGTCACTATTGAGAGACTCAAAGTGCTTCTTTCTCCCCAGGAACTAAGAACATTGTCTTAGGAATCCTCTGCATCCCAGCTGGCCCAAGAACCCAGAGACTTACAGGTAGTTGAAGCAGTATTTTCTGCATGGCAGGACAAAGCATTAGTGCAACATGTCATGTATCTGTCAGTAGACAAAAGGAAGCTTGAGCTTTTAACCTATGTCTCATGACAAAGGAGAAAATCTTGCCTTCATCACTCTGTTTACAAAAATTACTTTCCTTCATTAATTTAACAATGTAAAATTTGGCAGCTGCGGTCACGAAAATTTTGTGTGGTTTTTAACTCTTAAATACTCATTTCTGTTATCTGATACAGTCCGAACTTGGTTCAAGAGCAATAAAAGACTTGCGAACAAGGCCGTTGTTATGCACTCTGTGCCTGTGTCCGAGATGCCTAACGGCTAAGGGTATGCCTACACTTGCACTGGTCAAGAGAACTTTTTGTTGGTAACGGGTGTTCAACCCTCCATCCACCCGTGAGTGGCAAAATTTTACCACATCAGTTAAAGCATGAGCACTGCTTTGTCAATAGCAGCACTCTGCTGTTGTCAAAGTGAAACCTCCTCATTGGAGGTGGAAGTATTTTGCTGACAAAAGTCCCATAAAACAACATTCATGCGCCCTGACTTTTAGAGACAAGGCTGTGTTGACACAGCCTTGCTGCTGACAGCTGCATAGTGTAGACACACCCTAACTGAAGTGATTACTTCCATGCAGATGCATTGTTCATTTTTCACTCTCTGAAACATCAGTCAGGCTCCTCACAATAACTTGCTCAGAATTATACCGATTATTTAGTTAGGCATCAAAGTCTGAATCCACTGTATGGGATTCCAGGTGCATGCAGGAAAAAGCAGTAAGAAATGCTTCTCTTTTTCTGAGTTGAACTACTAAGACAATATATAAGTGGCTTTAGGATGGTGGAATGATTTGATGGGAGACAGAGGGAGAAAAGAATGTTATAAGATTTTGCTGATTACTTTTAACAAGTAGGCTGCTGACCCCTGGGGTAGACAAACCCTATCTGAGGCAGAGCACCAAAATTTGACCTTTTGATCTCTAAGTATGGTCCAGGTGCCAGTGATACTTTTAAAAGTCACTAATTGTCCTACTTACAACAGCTTCATTAATACATTAAACAAAGATGCTGAGTTTTACCGTTTAAACGTGGCTGGTGGCAGGAGGGAGAGCCTGCCTGTGCAGAAAGTGGGGCTGGCAAGTGCTGGGGACAAGCGAGCTGTGGGGGAGGAACTGGGCAGCCTGGTGGAAGCAGGACCTCGAAACACCTCACTGGAATTAACTGTCTGCCTGAAGGATGGTGGCAGTGATTGGCAAGATAGTAGACCGGGCAGAAATGGAAAGAGAGAGGGCTCAGCTCCCATCCCAGACAGTGGACAGAGGTGAGTGGGGGATGGACTAAAGAATTGCTGCCATGGGGCAGATGGCAAAGAGGGGAAGGCAGAGGGGCTTAGTCCCTTTCTCCTGGGGGGGAGGGTCAAGTGGACAGAAGGGCTCATTCCCTGTTCCTGGGGGGCAGATGGCATGCATAAGTGGGCAGAGGGGCTCAGTGCCTGTTCCTGGGGCAGGTAGGGGTAGTTTGCGGACCTGGGCAGTCAGAGGGGCTCAGTACCTGTCCCTGGGAGATGGGAGGAGGGGCTCAGTACCTGTCCCTGGAGAAGGGATGGCAGAAGGTGTGGGCAGAGGGGCCAGTCCCCATCCCCAGAGGAGAGGAGGGCAGATGGTAGGGAGAGGGGTTCTTCTCCTTTATTGGGAAGCTCATGTTCCAGTCTTTCCACAGCAGGTCCAGTGGCTGGGGCCTCAGCCCTGCACTCTGGTGGAGGCCCTGCAGTAGGGCTTCCAACCCCACACTGCTACAGGGCTCATGTCCCGTGTGCCTGCAGGGGCCCTGTGGTTGGAGCCCTGACCCCATGCCACTGTGGTGGCTCCATGGTTGGGTCTTGGGCCCAGCACCATGCTCGAACCCCCCACTCCTGCTATATGGTGGGGAGGAGGGATGGGGCTGAGTGCCAACTGGCATGCTGCCCAAAGTTGCCTTGTGTGCCATGAGTGGCATGCATGGCAGGGTTGCTGACCCCTGGTCTACGCTGTGGATGACTACAAGGCTCTAGAGCCTGAGAGAGGAAGTTTACGCTGCAGTGAAAATTCAAGCTTGAGTCTGGAGTTTTCCTTGCTGTATGGATACACGTGACATTCTCCCATAGGACTCCAAGGATATTTCCACCTTTTTGTCTTGTGAGTCCTATCACTTAACTGCTGGTAGTAGAGGAACTACCACTCCTGACTGTGGGCTGATCTCCACAGGGTGATACGACTACCAACATAACAAACTACCGCACTAAATAGTATGCTGCTGCACAAATGCCTGAGGAAAAATACTTCTTAAAATGCTGTACACATGTGCCTTCAGACTGGTCTGCTCGTACCCACTCCTCTTCTGTCTGTACATACTTCAAGTCTTCTGAGGATATTGTAAAACCAAATTGGGTACGTGGCATTATGGAACATAGGGCTGCCACAAGTTGAATTTGTGACTAATTGGCCCTTCTGTTACAATGGATCTGTAAAAGGACCATGTACTTTAAAAGCGTGATTCTACTCTGAAATTGCTGTAAAAATTATCTTGGTGCCTGTTGGGGTTGTGTTGTCTCACTGATGCTTAAAATTATATTCTCCTCACAGCTGTCTCTGCTGGGCTGCAGCAGTGCTTCTGTAGTACCTATAGTGTAGACACATTAAACTTCCCAACACTGTTGAACTATTAGTTTCACTGATGGAGACACTAACTGAAAATTGGTGCCAGCAGAAGCCTATGGGAATTTTGCTACTGACTTTACTATGGGCAGGATTTCATGAGTAGCTGAGTGGCTTTAGGTGAGTCCCTGAAAACGATAGAGCCAGGACTGGAGTTCCAATTCCTAGTCCTGTGCTTGGTTCACCGTTGTTGCTTCTCAAACAATCTAACAAAAAACAAACGTAAACCTCACACTGCCTGAAAATTTATTTTCACTTATGTGATCTGAGTCCTGTGTTCTGACTGGGTCTGGAAAATCTGCGATTACAATTTAATATCCTTGTTATAGATACATTTCTTAATTTAAATTGGATTCCTGTGTGGTTCACATGGGCTCAGTGTAAACTCTTCTGGGTAGGGATTCTTTTACGCTTTATCTACATTAAAATGCTATAGAAGCACAGCTGGGTTGCTGCAGTGCTTCAGTGTAGACACGTACGACAGCAAGGAGAGGAGTTCTTCTGTCACTAGTAAATCCACCTCTCAGGGAGGTGGTAGCTGAGTTGATGGAAGAAATCTTCTGTTGACCTACTGCTGCCTACATAAGGGCTGATGGTTAACTTACCTGTGTCACTGAGCATGTGGATTTTCACACTCCTGAGAGAGAGAGCTGTTGAGCTAATTTTCTAGTGGAGACCAGCCCTTAATATGCGTATGTACATTGCAGAGATTAGTGTGGCCAAGAAAGTGGAAATGCTAGTGTAATATAAATAATGTCTTTTTGAGTCTTGAGGAGGAGGATTTATTGGGAGTTCCTCTTTGTTTTCTATAGTCAATTTACCCAGATTACCATCACCTCTGGTAGTGCAGTTTAGTATCTCTTGGATAGACGACAACTTGTAGATTCCTACATGTGCAAACATATTGTTGTTGGCTGTGTACTTTCTTTAGCGCTTAACCTCATTATTTTAGCTTGAGTTGAACCAGTAAGTTTGCAGACATTTACCATGGAATCTGGTATGGCATGGTTGTCTAAAGATAGCACACTCCAATTATTTGAGCCTGTCCCACAAACCGGGTTAGAAAAACAATACAAAAGATTTAAAAGTATGAAGGCAGCAAACTGCTTTCTGCCTTCTTAGAAATTAAGAGGCCAGTTGCAGGAATGTTGTCAGAATGAAGAAAATAACCTTCAGTTTAGACATACCAATAAAAAACTATCAGGGGGTAGCAGAGTTAATCTGTATCTTCAAAAACAACAAAAAAGTCCTGCGGCACCTTATAGACTAACAGATATTTTGAAGCATGAGCTTTTGTGGGCAAACACCTGCTTTGTGTGATGAAGCAGGTCTTTGCCCATGAAAGCTTATGCTCCAAAATATCTGTTAGTCTGTAAGGTGCCACAGGATTTCTTGTAATAAAAAATAGACATCCATGGCCAAAAATAAACAATTGGCTGAGGCATTTGTAAAGGCAACTATGGAGGGAGTCCTTCACCCTAAGGGAACTGGCAGCTCCTTCCTTTGTCGTCTTTCTTTTATACAACATCCTTTCCAAGTAGGCTCTTCTGGCTGCAGCTGGTTCTTCCAGCATAGTTGGGCAGGTTCTTGTTACTGAAGTGAGAATGTGATCCCCAACAAACATCTCTTGGTTGCTGTGCCTGTGCCCAATCTGCTAATTGCTGTATCTTCTTCCTCCCTTGTTTTCCCTGCTTGTGAAATGAGTCACCCCACCCCCACTTAGGGGGTGGCCTATGGAATCTGGGACAACCTCCGCTCTATCCCAGTCCCTTCCCTGCCTTTTGCTGCCCCTGTTCCACCCCTTCTTGCCTCTTCCTTCCCCTGCTCCCCCTCCATTATACCTCTTCCCCAATCTCCCTCCCATGAGCAATGTGACTTGGGAGATAACTGGGGGGGGGTCGCAGGGGGTTGGGACCCCCCACATTCAGTGCATTGGCAGCAAGTGGAGCAACCCAGCCTCAGCCCATTCCATTGCCCAAGCCTGGCTCCCACCTGCGTCTCTCAGGGGAGCAGAGTCAGCTGGGGCTTGGTCATGCAGCTTCCTGCCATCATGTTGAGAGTGTGTGTGTGTGGGGGGGGGGGGGGTGCAGGCCTGATCCCTGTTGCTGGGGTCCCCACAGAACCCTGCAAAGCACGGGAACCAGGCTGGTGCTCTGCATAACCTATGGACAGGAAAGCTCTCAAAATGAGGATCACAGCAACCCTGCAGTACTCTCGTCCAGTGTAAAGTAGTGCTTTGAGTTATGAAAGGGATGCATTCCCAAGCACCCTCGCATAACTCAAATTTTGCATAAGTTGGCAGGAGCAGCTTTTTTCCCCAGCCAAACACACGTTCTGCAGCCAGGGAAGCAGCCAGATCACCTGGAGCTCTTTTGAAAGGTAAGTCTTGGGGTTGGGTGGGGGGCACAGTTTGGGAGGGTTAAGCCTGGAGGTGGGTTGGGGCTATGGGAGAGGGCTGGGGGGTTAAGAGTGGTGGTCGGTTAGGGCTGCAGGGGGTAAGAGGGTGGTGATCTGGGGCTGCATGGTCCTTTTGGGGGGCATGAGCTGGAGCTGGGCAGTGTGGGAGTGAACTGGGGTTGGGGGGTTTGAACCAGGGCTGCATGCACAGGGCAGTGGGGTGAGCTGCAGCCGGGGGAGTGGGAGTTTGAGTACTTACTGTACAGTAATCCCTCAAAATGCACAATTTGGAGTTGTGCTTAACTTGCATCAACAGTGAGCAGTGCCTAATTTGTGCCAGAGTTTGCCAGGGATGAGCCTCAGCCCTTCTAGGCTTGGCAGTTCATAACCCAACACCTCTGGGCTCCTGGCCAGCAGCTGCCATTCTGACTGCCCAGCCAGTAATTAATTTGTTCCAGGGCTCAGCTTGGCACTTCTTTCATTACAAATGAAGCAGTGTCTGTGATATTCAGGAGATCAGACCAGATAATCTGCTTGTTTCCTCTGACCATAATCTCTGGTTCTGAATGTGCAAGGCAGTCAGTTGGTCGCTCAAGAAATGTAAATATTTTCTGGGTCTTCACATTGCAATAGATCTGTCAGTTTACCCCAAAGGAGTAACTTTTAGGCAGAAAACTTGTTTAAGGAGAATCGGATACAGATACTGCTCTGCAGATACCGTTGTGAGTTTGATGTTAAATACCTTGAAAGCTTGTACTGCAATAGCTTCAAGCAGGGCGCTGCCCTGCACATGTATGGTTTATGTGGGCCCCAGGTTTGTATAGCTTTTGGTGGTACCCAGAATGGGTCCAAGGCTGGCTTCCCCCACACCTGCCTTGCAAGCTGATATGTATACTTTTAAATACTGTAGAAATGGACTGGAAACAGTAAGTGTTTTATCAGTTGCCCTTTATTGCGCAGTGTTGGAGTCGGGGGGGGGGGGGAATGAGGGGTTTGGACTATGGGAGGGGGCCAGGGCAGTGGGGATGTGGGTAGGGCAGACCCCTTTTGGCACATGTAAGAAAATAAGTATGTAGAATGTAAAAACTTTTATTAATCAGTATATAAATTTGAATGCACATATAAAAGCAATAACCTATTTCAGAATTTTTTTTGATGAGATGTATAAGCCTGAGACCCAGCAGCCAATTGTGCTGTGCCCCTTTTTGGAAGTTTCACACCACTGCAAGGAGGCCTGCTGCCCACTTGGCACACCCCTGGAATAAGGTACTGCTTGGGCTTAGTAAAATGTCACACTTGGACTTTAATAATATCCTATTGTGAGTGCAGGAAAAAAAAAAAGCAGCACTGGACAGGAGTGGGGCGAGGGGGGCGGTCAGAGGGAACCTCACTCATCTGTTTTGCCTAAATTTACCTTTGACTTTACATGCTACCTCCTGAGTTCTCATATGCTAAGATCACACTCAGAATGGCTAAGAGCGTCAGAAATGGACTAATAAGATAGTCAATATTGTCAGGCAAGAGGTAACAGAATATCAAATCATTTATGGTGCAAAAAGACTGACATCTTACCGATTATGTAGGGTCTTTTTATCAGGCTAGAAGACGTGTGTTGGGAGGGAAAGTTTAGCAGTACAGAGACCATGTCAAATAGTACATTGCCTAGCACAAAGGAACCCTGGTTCTGCCTGCTCTGCTTCCAGTGATATAAACCTTTGATTACAGTAATAATGCTCTTTTGTCTGTTTAGCTCTCCTACTAATGTACTAGCTGCACCACCCAATATAGCGATTGGTGAATGGGGGCAGTGCTAGGAAGAGGGGTGTGTAACAAAGGGGGGAAGAACCCAAAAGAGTGATTAAAGTTAATATGAATTTGAACTGATTCTGTTTATATACCCTTAGAAATCTGTAAGCAGAACAGCATCTGTTTAAACTCAGTAGTTTCTGTATCCTACTGACCTGGATTTACTCCGTTGTTATTGCTCCAAATTTCAATCCGTGTGTCAGAAACCAGCTCTCCAGATGACAAACCACTTTCCAGGCATTTACATGCAGTGTATTGTATGACAGCTCTCCCTGATTATGGTAAAGTGGCTGTTCGGGCTCATGACATCATTTTGAAATCTTAAAATAGTTTTGAAACAGTGCAGAAAAAGCCAGCCCAGGAACTTTACACTCTGCCAACAATGTGGGCTATACGAGCCTCTGACGGGGATGCTACAGAAGCTATCTGGTAAAGGGTATGTGGTTTCTAAAAGTTTCTCACTTTTTTCCTCATCCTTTGCTAGAATTCTTGTCTTGTCTATTAGGAACATTAATCTTTAATCAGTAAGGCTCTCCCTAAATAGATGACGCTTACTGGTGACAACTGGTGTGGTCTGGAGCAATCGCCTCACCCACTCACCTTACACTCTTGAATCAGTTAACTGGTTAAACTAAAGTTTAACTGGTTAACTAATGAAATGGGATTTTACATCCTTAGTGTCTCTGCACACCTAATGTTGGACATAGCTGTGTCTTAATCCTGTTCCTCTGTGATGTAATTAAAAGTTCAAACTCCCATTGTCATTGTTGTGTAACTAGCAATGATACCACAACTACTTTGCCATTTCATTTTTCTGACACAAAAGATCTAAATTCCATAACTGCTAAATGTGGGAAATCACATACTCTCACTTGTGTGTGTGCTCTGAAGGACTTCAAATGAGTCATCAGCTACAGAGGCAGCATTTCAACTACTTATCAATAAGTGACTAACCCTTCCCTTAATTCAGTTTAATTTAGAACTAGTTGGACCCTGCTCCTGTTGTAATTAAAGAAAAACATGTCTGAAATGAGCTGTACTGCGCTGGTGAGTAAGTGACCTAATGTCAAAGCAGCGGTATTGTGTGTTCTCAAATAGTTATTGAATACCTTAACTTTTGGAGGTTGGAGTCTAACGCTATATTGGGAAGGATGATGGCTCAGCTGGTTATCTTCCAAGAAGTGGTTTCCAAGGAAGCTGTAGTAATCTTCACTGGCGAACATCTTATCGGACACTGATGTCATCCAGATCAAGATTTAAGCAAACAGTTTTGTAGCTGCTGGATGAGAGTCAGGAAAGAGATAAAATGGCAGTTTAGGCCTTGGCGCTGTAAGCAGCTGGGCAGACATTCAGCTTCTCACATGGTAGTATTCTTAATGGGTGAAACTCTGGTCCTGCTGAAGTCAAATTACAGGGCACACACTGACTTCAATAAGGGCAGGATTTCACCAGCTTCAGTCAGAGGAACTGTTTCAGCACCTAAGGTTATGATCTTTGCCATACTGGGGCCTTGCAAAGAAATAAGAATAAGACTCATTTTTTGAGGTCTGACCTCCATTGCTGTTTTATGACTGAGAGCCAAGATAGGGAAGTGGATGAATCTTTTGTTCATAAGCACACATGAAATGGTATCATAAATAACTGTAATTATTAGTACGTTTGACTCATCCTAAATAATGAAATAGTGAAAATGTTGGTGGCCTGTGCTTGTCTTTGTTATATTTTTTTTTATTTTTGACACAGAGGCACTCAAGGAATTAGTATTAATATTGTTAACTTTCATTATTTGAAAGAAATCGGTAATTTGAGTTTTCTTTAAAATTAAACAGAAGCTGCAGGCTAAAATAGTGTCTACTTCTGAATCCTTAGTCTTTTAATGTTCAGGTTTTTTGCATGATGATTATAGCAGTTGAGGTGTAATCAATTAACTAGTTTCCTATTATACTTCTAAGCAAAAAACCCTGGGGCATATCCTTAACTTGTATAGGTTGTCACTGCCATGTAAGGTTTGTTAGTAATGAATGCCATGTACAGTGCTGTTTGTTTTAACAGATCAATCTGTCATATGTATTTGGAACATGTATAGCTAGTTTTGCAGAATCCAGTTTCATGATTCTTGGCTAGAAATATAATTTGAACTGTTTCCCCTTAATCCCACAAGATTTAGATGAACAAAATTCCCCATGTTTGTAAGGAATCTTATGAAAAGTAAATGAATACTATAACCAAGAAATTTGCACAAAAGTGCAAGCTGACAATCCTTTGTGTGACTATGCAAATGGATATACAATACTGAGTGTGCAAATATGTTATCAATTGACATTTATGGAAAAAATCTGTCAAAATGGGGGAAGTATAAAGACTTGGAGTTTTAGCCTACTGTCTTGTAAGATGAAATTTCATAAAGACAAATGTTGAGAGATCATTAAGAACATAATGGCTGCTGTAATTTACTTTCCGATGGCTTTACTTTAGGATACAATGTAAAGCTCTATCCTGCTTTGTTCTGAGGAAGACTGTCTCAAAGGCTGGTACCTTCCCAAGTTTGCCAGATTACAGTAAACCCTCTATTCATTTATTTATTTATTACAGACCCCGACTTAGCGGGCTTCAGGAACAAAGGATGTGCACCAGCACCGCTTTGTTCTAAAAATTTGCTGGGGTCCATAAAATGCTACATCCTGGCCCCCACTCCCCTAAAAAAGTAAGGCGACTTGCCAGAGCCAACACTGCTGCAGTTGGAGGGGTCCTCGCTTCCAGCCTCTGTGGTCTGCTGTGGCTGGACCTTCCGCCGTGGCCTGGACCACTACCACCGCTGGAGCTGCCATGCATTCCTCCCACCGGGGAGAGGTGCTTCAACACTTGTGTATGCACCCCACCCCTGGCGGGAGGAGTGTGCGGCTGCTCCTGTAGTGTTGGCAGATCCTTGAGACCACAGTGGCGTCTCCAGCTGCTGCAGCCGTAGAGTATGTCCATCCATGGCGGCGTCTCCAAGTGGCAGTAGTGCTCGCAGGAGCAGTGGTGTCTCCAGCTGCAGCTCTGGCTCCAGTGGCAGTGGCTCTGGTGACTCACCAGCATTATTATTTTTTTTTTGGGGGGGGGGGGGGGAGGGGGACTGGGATGGTGGAGCCTAGTGAGCGTGAGTGGGTGCTAGGGTGAAAGCAAACCCTCAGATTTAGTGGACTTCCAGGTTTAAGGGCTACCCCTGCCCCCATTAGTCCATTAAATCGAGGGTTTTTACTATACAAGGATATTCTCTGCTGCATCCTGCCGTGCTGGAGGCTTGATAGTGCCAGTTGAGTTGTGTAAACTGGAGGTTCCTGGATTGAGGCCAGTGCTGTAATCTGTAGCACCAGGTCCCAGGTATACTTGGCATGTATTGGAGATTTGGTTAACTTCTGGCCAATTAGCAAGTGACTAATGAATAAGCAACAAGACTACAGGCCCCCCTGGAAACTGTTTCATAAGCCTCCAGCAAAATTTTGAAAAGACTGACTGTTTGCAAGGCTGGTATCAGCCTCTGCTCACATTTCTTGCAGAGATGGAGTGGGGAAGACACACAGGCTTTGTCTCCTACAGGCTATGTAACCACCTATGTGTGGGGGATGGAGAATGGATAGAGATGAGCAAGAGCTGCAGAACCTGGACAATTGATTGACCATTTTGAGATCGCTACTCCTGTGCTGCTCAGCAAATCTTGTGTGCTCTCAGTACTTTCCTTTCCTGGGAAAATGTATCTCTTAACAAATATTTCATGAAAAGTAGTGCATGGCACTTCATTCTACTTAGAATAGTCAGGATAAATCTATACCTGATACAATTCCATTGTCTTCAGTTGACTTGCATTCACTATTTATTGATGCATGGTCTCAGAATTGCTTATTGGTGGGTTTGTACAGCCATGTAAAGTCCTTTGAATAATACTGTCATGAGCTCAGTTTACCAGCAGGACATCTATTTATTACTGAAAGAGGGCGAAGAAGTCATTTTCCTGCTGCTGGTTGTGGAGGTGGTTCAAGTGGCTTACATCTCCCCAGAAAGAAAGGAAAGACCTTGCTTTATCTCAGGGTTATTTCATAAGATGGAGGTCTTTCAGGTCTGCCACACCTTCTGGGCTATCTGGGGATGTGCCACACTTGCAGCCCCAGCCATCACAGTAACTCACTTACAATATATGCCTGTTTGCCTGAAGCTGGAAAAAAAAGAAATAGTGTGTACATTCAACAAAGCAATAACTGCAGAAGCAGTTACCTTAGCATTTAAGGTTTACTGTAGATTGTTGCATTGCAATGTTGCTGAACAGAGCTGGAGGTCAAGGTAGCAGTTAGATGGAACAATTCAAGTGATGTTTTATGTAATGGCAACTTATTTTAGGGACAGTAATGACAAACTATTTTATGTGAAGATTAAAACGTGTTCTTTGACAATGGAGGGAAGGCTTTTCTTTTTCTTTTTTTTTCCCCCCTTTAAGTATCATCTTTTCGTAGTTTGCTTTGGTGTCCATAGCTGGAATGTTGTTGCCATACCAGCCAAGATAGTTCATTAGATGCTCCATAATAGCTTTCTAGAAATAGTCCTGGTGCTAGGATGTGACTCAAATCAATAATTGAAACATTTTTTATTTTGCATTGGAATTTTAAGTATAGACTATATTCCTTCAATTTTATTAACTTCTTTTTGTTATGGTGACAGAGACCCATTTAGAATCCAGACCCAGTGCTTCTAGAGCCTACACAAATACTTCTAGTCCCTGCTCCAAAATGCTTATAAATGCAGAATCATGGACTTCATATGCATATGTTTAACTTGGTATTTGTAGTCAGTGGGGTCAATCACATGTATAAAGTTGAGAAAGAGCGCATCATTTGCAGCATCCTGGCTGTTTTTGTTTGTTTTTTGGGGTGGGGTGGGGAGGACTACAGAAAGTTAAGAAAGACTATTTATTTATTTATTTATTTAATTTTTAATGACCTGGTGCTATGTATATTGGCAGAGTAAAGAAATATATAATTGAGATTTTACTTAGGTGAAGCCATTATAAGTGACGTTTCACATCAAAATTTGGGAACTGCTCATTAGAGCTGTGTGGTTCAGTGTCTTAATATTGGAATAAATTGGAATTTTAAACTCTAATTAGGAGAGCAACTACTAATATAATAATACATGCAACTCTGTCTAATCCAGGATGTATAAAAGAGCAATAAGTAACAAAGCATTTAAAATGTACTGTATCTGAATCTCTACCTTTTAGTGTTTTCTGTCCATAATACAGAAAGCCATTGGAAGATTTTTTTTATGTATCTCACCAAAGTGTTTGCCTTTAAGGAGGCAGGGGAGTTAATATTTTTACTCCCCAGACTCTGCATTTTATTTTTCTAGGTACCAAGAAGACAGTAAATGTGCTGTTTAAAATTTCTTACTGATTATTTTTACCTTATAATGGTCAAGAATGTCTTAGGGCTTGCTCATACTATTACTTACTTCAATATAACTTGAGTTGCTCAGGGCCGTGGAGGTCCCCACCTCCAGACACCTCAAGCTACGTAAGGTATGTTGTCCTAAGTGCAGATGAGGACAGTGGTTGACATAGCTAGTGCCACTTGGAGAGGTGGAGTAATTATGCCTACTGGAGAACTCTTTCTCATTGACATAGGGTATCTGCATTAGCAGCGTTACAGTGGCAAAACTACCTCATTACTACAGAATGTTAGCATTTATGACCATGAGATCTGTGGCCACGTTCACCCATTGGTCCACTGGGAATGGAATATTATGTGTACTGGCCCTGTAGTTGGGGCTTCAGAATAAATGGTATGGATTAATGGTATTACACTTTAGTTTATATTTCAATTCCCAAACATGAATGCTAGGAGCAAAAAGTGTTTGGTTGTAGAGGGGCTTAGAGTTGGATTTCCTTGTGACATACTTAACTGTGCTTTAGTGATGAACTGCAGTGAGTCTCTCCAGTGGGTGGGAGGAGAAATAAGCCTAGTCAGCTGTAGAACTAATACTGTGGAACTGGCAGTCCAGCCATTCTGCACTGCAGAAATGGTGGGCAGGTTTTTATAGAACATCTTGTGTTGTTAAATGATGCCTTGCTGTCCACAAAACCAAACATTTTGTTTAAAGGTTCTTATGATTTTTTGGCTTCAGGGTGGATTTTTGAACCATCTTTTTTTATATAAATAAAAAGTTTTTGTCTCCTTGTAGTTCAGCATCTTCAGACAAACCAGTACTTACATTTGTAATATGCATTTTCCACTTCAGCTGTGACTGTTGATGACCTTAGTTATGGATTTTAGACTGGGGATGTGACCTATGAGCAGATCAAGAATCAATGTTTCTACAAAGTGCATTGTTGGAAAGAAGAAAGCTGCATTTCACATAACTTGAACAGCTGTCCTGCAGTATTCTGTAGGTGCTGATATTCAACTTATTACCTACCCTTTCAAAAATACCTCCTGGTATTCATTATTTCCTTGATGTAGGTTTCCTTGAAAATGTGATGTCACTATTTTTCTTTAAAGACGCTCTCTCCTCTGCCTCTACAAAACAAAACCTAAAATGAAAATTCAAATGATTGCATGTAAATTCCTCTTAATATTTTTTACAAGTGCTCCCCACCCCCCACCTCCTTTTGGTATTATCAGCTTGGAGACAGTATGGGTCTCTACCAGCTTGAATAACATGGAGATTTACCTTAGAATCAGGTATGCAGGGATTTAATGAAGAGAAGCAATTCTTCAGGGTAGGATTGCTGATTTTTTTCCATAACCTTATTAGTGCATATTAAACAGTTTCCACTTAAATCCTAGAAATCTGGACAAAAAAGGCCTTTCTACCCACTATTTTGGCCTATACAGGTTACCCTTTAATCAGAAGATGGAGCATTACTTTAAAGTCTGATAGCCTGTGGTTAAAGTCCCACCAGGAATGTCTTTGCGTGCAGAGTGGGGTGTGTGTGGATCCGTTCAAGATCCAGCCATAATGATTTATTTTAATTCTCTAACTTCTTTCCTTCCTTTGTAGCTCTTGTATATGACTTAGTTATGAGGTAAGATCTGCATAAGCACCTATGTGATTCAGGCTTTTAAATCAGCTAGCTTCTTTTTTCAACTTTGATAAGCCAGTCTAAAGTTTGTTGTAACTGTTAAGATTTGAGAGATCAGTTAATTTGTACTTGCTTCAATAATGCTTTTTAAGGTCTGTGTGCATCTGTGCACAGTGCACCCCTTGCAGAAGCTGGGGGTGGGAGGTCTCCATGTTCTGCCCACTCCCCCAGCACAGTCCTTACAGATCCCATGGGCCAGAAGCCAGCCAGTGGAGCTGTGTGATCTCTGGTTGTGGGCACATGCAGCACGTGGGGACTCTCCTAACTGATGTGCTGTATAGAGACACATGTGCTGGCCCAGCAGCTGCTTTGACTGGTGTGTGGCTGTAGCAGGCAGGAGCTTGCCTGAGGGTTCTGCTGGGCTGCCACCCAGAAGCCACTTAGGGTAAATGTGTCCTGGTCAGAGCCTGCTCCTGGAACCTCAATCCCTCCCTACCCTAGGTCACAACCCAAACCCTCTTCACCCTTTCCTACACCCTAGTGCCCACCACAGGCCACAATTCCCCTTTTCACTTGAAATCCTCCCAGACCCCACACTCTCTCCTGCATGCTAATTTCCTGCCTGAAGTTCCCTCCTGTATCCAGCTTCCATCCCAGGGCCCTCAACTCCTCCACTAATACATTAGCAAAGTGTGTCCTTTGACCACTTAGCAAATTCTTGACGTGGGTCACTCCATGAAAACTTATTGTACAGCCTACTCTAGTTCAGCCCTGTTTTATCAAGTTTTCCTGACATAATGGTTTACTTTAGTCATAATTTCAACATAAAATCATTTTGTAGGGTAGGACTATAATTCAAGATGATGTGATCAAACTGGAGAAATGGTCTGAGGGAAATATTTATATGCTTCCTATGAGCTTATGAAGAAATGCCTTCATCAGTTAACAGGCAGAGGTAAATAGGCAGAGCCCGGCAAATCTGCTGATATCCACTTTATATCCATGGATATCCCAATTGGTGGATGTCACCGCAGATACCCACAGATACAGATGGGAATGTGGTGACAACAAATAGGATGAAATTTAATAAGGACAAATGCAAAGTACTCCACTGAGGAAGGAAGAATCATTTTCATGCATACAAAATGGGAAATAATTGTTTAGGAAGGAGTACTGCAGAAAGGGATCTAGGGGTCACAGTGGACCACAAGATAAATGAGAGTCAGTGGTGTGACGGAGTTGCAAGAAAGTGAACATAATTCTGGAATGTATTAACAGGAGTGTTGCAAAAAAGAGGCAAGAGTAATTCTTTCATGCTTAGGCCTTAACTGGAATATTCTGTCTAGTTTTGGAAAGATATGGACAAAATAGGTAAGCTCCAAAGAAGAGCAGCAGAAATTATTAGAGGTCTAGGAGAAAATGACCTATGAGGGAAGCCTGAAAGTGTTCAGTTTGTTTGGTCTGGAAAAGAGAAGACTGAGAGGGGACATAATAGCTTTCATGTTTCTAAAAGGTTGTTACCAGTAGGAGTGAGGCAAATTGTTCTCCTTAACCTTGGATGATAGAACAAGAAGTAAAGGGCTTAAACTGCGTCAAGGAAGGTTTAGTTTGGACATTAGGAAAAACTTCCTGACACTCAGGATGGTTAAATGGTGCAATAAATTGCTTAGGGAGGTTGTCGAATTGCCATCTTTGGAGATTTTTAAGAACAGATCAGACAAAAGCCAGTCAGGGATGGTCTAGATGGTGCTTGGTCCTGTCATGAGTACAGGGGACTGGATCTGATGACCTCTTGAGGTTTCTTGCAGTTATAGCATCCTATGAACTCTTACTACTCATCATGTGCATGCATCATGGAAGTATATTAATGACCACTGAGTTATTGGTTTTCACATAATTCTTTATAAGGTATATTTTATATAAGGACTATTACAGTGGTGTGTAAGTATGAATGCAGGCATTTTTAGTGTCACGCACATACAATGTATGAAGAAGTTTCCAGACTAAGCTGTGGGTGAGTACTGTTGTAAGAAGCTGCATAAAAGCCATTGCAAATGGAGAAAGCAGTGTTTCTTACGGATTCATACTAGCCACGTGCACTATGAATTTCTTTCCTACTCGGTTGGCCAGCTTCTCTGAGGCAGACGTAAAGGTCAGAGCCTGGTCGGTAAACCTGCAGCATGGGCCCAAGTCTCATGCCAACTGAGGTTTTTTACAGATGAAAATTTAAATTAAAAAAAAAAAATCACAGGCCTCACCAAAAGTGGTATCCCATCCTACTGGCATTTGCTTGTATATTTCCAATGACTGGAATATTACACCACAGCAATACTTTTCCTTTTTAAATTGTTCTGTGATACTGTCCAGATACAGTCTTGCTGTTTTTGTTTTCTCAGTTGCCAGGAGAGCAAGCTCATCGATTCTGATTGTGTTGAACACATGCAATGTTTGATATGTCTTAATGTGCTCATTTTGCATTCAGCACCTGCTATTCCAAGTGGTAGGGAGAGAAAAAAGTCAACACAACACTTCCATTTCTAGTAAATCATCACGGGAACTTGACACTGAAATAGTTCTGGATACCAAGTAATGCAACGAACACTTCTGTGTTCCTTGTAAATAGTACATATTGAAAGACAATCTTGTGAGAGAAAAAATGGGATTTACTCATGAGTTAAGAAGTTCCTTCTTTAGAAAAGTCCAGTTATTTTTCTGAAGTTGCTGTAAATGGAGGAAACAGAATAGAATAGCTACCTCTTGAAATCCCTCACATCTCGCCTGTAGTTTCCCAGTGATGTTGTTTAAGACCTTGATATGTGTCCTTTGGCTATCCTTTCACTTTTACCACAAAATTGGGATGATAAATTTTCAGACATGCTCCATACATGCCAACTATCGAAGCCACAGGAAGAGACATTTTCAAAACCCATTGCTTCCCTCTTGTTCTAAGATGCTTTTGCAATTTCCTCATATTTTATTCAGATCTGAGCTTGCTGAGTTCATTGTGTGCTTTCAAATACCCAGTGTGTGTGGAAAAGGCCAATTTTCTTTGATTGAAGGATTCCAGAGGCTGCAGCCAAGGTAACTAAGATCCTATCCACCACAATAGATAGAGGTAATACATCCAAGCCATCAAAGACAAGTTGCTTTTTACTCTACGTATGTCCTCACTGCTCTAGTGGTCAGTGTGGCAGTTTCATCTCTTTTTGTTGTATTCAAAAAATTGACTTTCACTGCCTCAGCAGCTCTCACGGAAGCTGTCCATCTAGCTTTGCAGCATACCTTGGGATGTGAAGGCCTTGGTCATTTTTCAGAAACCTGTTGGATTTCATCTGCTACATCAGACCTGTCAGTTTCTTCAGGGGCCTGAAGTTCATCATCTAATTCCTATTCCTTTTGCAAAATTGTACTGTCTCGAGCAGGAGTTTGAAGATTTTTTGTGACTTAAACTACAGTTTTTATCATGGATGCTTAGACTATGTGCAACATTTATACGCTTCCCACAGATGTATGAAGAAAATGGTCAAGTTTGAGCTGCCCTTTATCGGATTGCACCAAAACTAGGTTGACTGTATTGCTGGACAGTGGATGGAAGGTGTGGAATCCCTGCTTGCTCAGAGTATCCACTTGCATAGCCAAATCATACAGGGGTTTTGGCAATAGGGATCAAATGTGGTGTGTCTCAGGCAAAATGCATGAGCTAAAAGACACCTCTTTTAGCCAAATCTAACGCAGGCTCGTCAATCTCTAAGGCAGCTAGAGTGGGACAGAGGGCCAGCCCAAGCATGCAGGCGTTACATACTTACGCTGGGCCGGGAAGCATATCTTTGAACTTCAGAAACTTCCCAGTGGAATTGCTTGAATTATGGGCCACCACTTGTAACACCACCTCTGACGGGTGTTGGTAGCAGGGCTCCTGGAGCCAAATGCATGAGCTAAAAGACAGATCTCTGTTAGCCAAGGTTGTAACAGACTCATCAATCCCTCGCTGACCTAGCCACTGCTAGAGGGGGACAGAGTGCTGTTCCAAGCAGGCAGGTGTTACAAGTGCATACAATCTGTCTCCCTTCCTTTGCCTGAAAGGTACGTGTTCAGTTTTGCTTGCATCCCTCTTTCAGGGGTAGCCATGGCACTGTCCCCATCATATCTTTGTGCAGCCAAGTATTTGGAGTGTAATCTATACCTTCACACGAAAACATTAATTATTTTGTCATACAAGGGTGTAACGTTAGCTTGCCCAAATCTAACAAAAATGCACTTTTGTATCTACTCATTCTTCGGTATGATCAATATTAACAGTGGAAAGGTTTGATCAACATAGTTTTTCATCTGAAGTGGGTTTTAACAAGGGCAGCTCATGACCTACTCAATTTGTTAGTCTCTGAGGTGCCGATGTACTGTGCATTACCAGTGATTGCATCTGGAGTGGTAGTTAAAGAAACAGCTTCTTTACAGCTATTAAGTATCTGTCTTCTGATGGTTGTAACTGTCTTGTTCAAGTACACTCATCCTTCGCAACACGAACACAGTTGGTTCCCAACTTCCTGCTCATAGGCAAAAACTCATAAGAGGGACACTGAATTACCATTAAAATACATGTAAAAGTCTCTGAGTTGTTCCCAGTGCTCCTAGTTGGGGGAAGGAGTGGCAGCATGCAGCTTGAAAGCTAAGTGAGCCTGGGGCGGGGAAGGGGCAGGCATTGGAAAAGGTGCAGTACCTGTGGTGGGTGCGGTGGGCTAGGGGGTTCTGGGCCTGGGTGGGTGTTGGGAGTGGGCGAGACTGGTGTGTGTGTGGGGAGTTATGGGCTAGGGCTGTTGGGAGCGAGCCAGGGAGTGGGCCAGGGACTCCACAGCTGGCTCATATAAGCGGTGGAAGTTCACTCTTTTGGTGAACAAAGGTATGTATTGATGTCCCTCACTTTAGTGAGTAGTCGTTAGTCAAGTACTCGTTTAAATGAGGGATGAGTGTATTCAATTCTCTTGATCTCTGATAGGTTGGGCAAAAGTTGTATTTTGTGTGGCCATTAGGTAACTAATGCTAAAGGAAGTACTAAAATTGTGACTCTTCACCACTTCATGGTTTCTGTGGAAGGGAATCTAAGCAAGCTGAAGTTTTGATTATCAAGCAATATTTTTGTACTACTTTCTATTTTTCCTTATTTTCTGTTGCTTGTGTATCAGTGTGCATTGACACTGTGACCCTTTGCAAACTGTGGATTTCACATGGCTGCTCATCTTTGCCCTTTCCATGAACAGACATTGGTTTTTAGTACAGACTTCCCATCACTATTAATCATGTTGATTTTTTTTTTTGAGTGTCTGTGTCCTTGAACACCCAGTAAATAGCTGAGGTATGCATAATTTGAAAGATAGGAGTGCGCAAAGCCACTTGACATGCAAATCTTCATGTGGTGCATTTTTCATTCTGTAAAATGAAAGTGGTTTGTTGGGGAAAAAAGGAAATTGTCCATTTGGCTCATCACTTTAGATGGTCTGTCAGGAGTAATTTGTACAGGTGTATACAATTGCTCAGGTGATAAAACTGAATCTTGAAAGTGACTTTCATTAGATGGGAAAGTCAAACCTATTTCATCAGAAAGATTGCTTTGGTGTGCCTCGTCATTGACCTGCCCATCCATGGAGCCTTTGGTTTTTCCCCTCCCAAGTTCCTTTTACAGATCTTCTTAAACAAGCTACTTTCCCCAAGAGCAGTCCCTTGAGCACTGGAGCTGTCCCCAACACTAGTTGAATGGGCTTCCAAAATGTTCCAAAAACATCTGCCATGAATTCTGGTTAGTGGGATCACCAATGGCAGACCTCCTCTTCTACTGTCTGGGAAAGCCAGATGTGGACAGCAGGAACCAGCATGCTGCTTTCCCTAGAGGCTCTGACTAGTTCTGGTAGCAGCAGCCATAGGTGCTGACTCCATGGGTGTTATGGGGCTGGCGCACCCATGGCGAAAAATGAGCAAGTGCTTAGCACTTACTGACAGCCAAGTTCTCCCTTCCACCAGTGACTCTTGCTTGCTGGCAGCCCTGCTGAC
Source organism: Carettochelys insculpta (assembly GCF_033958435.1). Lineage (NCBI taxonomy): Eukaryota > Metazoa > Chordata > Testudines > Carettochelyidae > Carettochelys > Carettochelys insculpta. Next base: position 301,834,911 of record NC_134137.1, on the reverse strand, counting down.
TAGATCCTTGCCCTCCCTCCAAACACGTCTTGTCCATTGCAGTCAGCTGGTTCACAGCTTTCAGGACAGAAAGGATGGGGAGAAGTGGGGATGCATCCTGCTTGGAGAAAGTGGGATGAGTGCTTGGAAAAAAGAGAGTGGAATGTGGGTAGGGAGAAGGCAGGGAAGGGGTGGAGTTGAACATCTTTCCCATGACTGTAAGGGAAATTGGCACCCATTGCCATCGTGGCTTGTAGCTCAGGCTCCTGCCATAGCTGTGAAGGTACGAGTAGGAGCTGCAGTGAGGCCTTTAGTGGCAGCAGCCCTGGTGTAGGATCCATGTCAGGAGAGCAGGTGTCACAACTACAAGTCTGCAACCCTGCCAATCTGGGGTATCTGCCGACCATACTTGTAGGTTGGATGCAGATACAAATTTTGTATCTACACAGGGCTCTGGTCATGCCACGGAGCTGGGTGCAGAACAGAGATGGGGGTAGAGAGAGAGGATTGAGAGTGGGGATGGGGAAGGTCAGAGTTGATTTGAATGTCAAACATGTGATGGTATGTCAAGACCCCCAATAAAAACCTGCACCAGGCCCCAGAGCTTGGCTGCTGGTAAGTCCTGAGCACTGGCTCTTTGGATCCCTGTCAGTGGCAGGCAGGAGAAGGAGCTGTGGCCCAATCCGCATTTGTTGCCTGTGACAGCTGTTAAATTTGCTGATGATTTTTTTTTCCTTGTATTTGCCTGCTTCAGGCCTTTGTGTTACACCTTAGTGGGGGAAGTAATTTCGGCCTGCCCCACATGACTGAGGCGGTGCGGGAGGCTAGGCTCTAGAAAGCCTCTTGCCTTTTCTATATCTCTTTAAATGATGAAGGACTTTGTCTTTTTTTGTGGAGGTCATCAGTCTGCTAGTCACAAAATGATGTTTAACAGCAAGATTACTTAAGATGGTGTATGCCAACATACTAGAAATGCTCCAGCTCCCGGAAAGCTTACTTGTCCACAGCTGTGCTGGTAGCCAAGTGACTCAGGTTGCTTAGATGGAAGAGCAGATTGCCTCCAGGGATAGAAGCTTGACACTGCAACTTTTGATAATCTTTTGCAGAAGAGTGAAAACTTGGAAAGATTGGGTCTGACTTGCTAGAAATTGTCAAAGATTTCTAACAGATGGAAGGAGAAGTGGCTGCCCTTTCCTTCGTCCCCTTTTCTCCCTCCTTCCCGTGCCTGTCCTTTTTAGAAGTTTTCTTCTTATTGTTCGGATGGAAATTTTTAAAAATATTCTTCCTCCTGGATCTATTAAAAACAGAACATCCCATTGAAATAAAAGGTGCGGTTTGCATCATCTACTTTATCTGGGCAGTCTGTTAAGTCCACAGAGGTAGGCTCCCCTTAACTTGATTACAAGGTGTGGGGTGGGGGGGAAAGGGAGATGGGAAGGTCTTTAAGTGAAATCTTCCGTTGATTATCCCATAGTGAGCCTGACCAAACTTCACCTTTTGCCTTCTCTTGGATCCACTGATTGATTAAATCTCTTGATCCAGTGCAGCTTCCAGGTGTTAAGAGTTCATTATAACCCACAACCTGAAGATAAGAACACCTTACAGGGGCTTGTAGACCGTTGTATTTTCCTATGCTCCAAAGGACTGTCAAGGGTGGATTGAAGGTCATTTAGGAATATTAAATAGCTGCCTTCCAAATACTTCACCACTGGCTCATGTACAGTATTTAAAGATATTTTTTTCTGCCTAGGTCTAGCTCATGTAGGCCTCCTAAATACGGGCCTATTCTTGGGCCCTCCTGCACCCTGAAAAAAATGAGGGCATCTGTGGTTTAATTGCTGTTTCTCCCCCTTAGCCCATTTTTGACAAATGGCAGATGCAGCAAGGAGAACAGTGAACGTTTATCTGACGCTTATTGAAATAATAAAATGCATGCTGGCTACTTGGAACACAGTGAAGAATTTATAACTGGAAGAAATCCAAGAGAGTGTGTCAGCTTCACGGAATTCTGTCTTAATTGGTGTTGAATGTGATGCATGCTCACAGGCACATGATCTGTCAGGTATCAAATACTATGAATTCTGTGCCTGTTGGTAAAACAGGAATGTTCTACGTTGCTGACAGGCATCACTCGGCATCAATAAATGTTTCTGTACCAATGAACATGAACCCTTCATGTCCTGAGAGTTTTCTGTGGAGCATTTGCTCCAGGTGAAGTTACCAAGAAGCTATTTCTGTACCCTCTTGTGCAGATCATCTCTGACTGAAGACTTGGGCTAAGATCTGTACCATACAGAGTAGCATAGGCTGTTTTACTGAGGAACTTTGGGATTTAATCCACTTCCAGAGAGAACTGAATTCTTAGTGCTTTTTGGGGATAGGCCTTCAGTTTGGTGATCAAGGAGAAGGCCAGAAAGTGGCTAAACGTGCTGCTGCTGCTATGGAACCTCTCAGAATAAAAGCTTGTTTGATAGTTTGAAAATCCTTTCTTTCCTGCTCGTGATTAGAGGAGGACAGCATTGTTTTTGCTGTATAGTACACAAACAAGCATTAATGATTACCTGAGGTTTAAATAAAAGAAAAAGTACTACTGCTCTAAACATTAATGTATTTTGGGACTTATGTGCTTTCAGGATAGTTTTAAGAAGTTTTGGTTTAAAAAAGAGAAAGTTGGGAATTGATTTTTTTGAGGTCTAAAGAAACTAGTTTTTAAAAGCAAGCAAATCAATTCTATTGATTTTTTTTCTTTGGGAGGGCAAACCTTTGACTGATGCAAATTAGCATCGCTACATTGGCTTCTGTGGAACTATGGAGACTTATATTAGCTGAGGATCTGGCCCTATTTTTAACTCTTTTGGTAGGACAATAATGGATTGATTTCAGTGGTTGACCTGTGAATTAATAATGAATAAATATGGGAGGATCATAATGTGTTAGTGAAGTACAAAACATGCAGGTTCCTTATTTGCACAATAAGGTTGATTTTGTATCTTGCTGTAAGTGAACTCAAAATATACTTAGAAAAAATTGGAGATAGTGCATCTTAGGTGCTAATAAGGATAAGAAGATGACTTCATATATGAACACAAATAATTGGAGACTCTCTGTGGAAGTCAGTGAAGTAAAGCAGAGTATGAGAAGAAAAGTGGGTCTGTGTGAATGATAGCAATTTCAATCTTTCTTTCCCATTAGGAAGCTCTTCGGAAGTAGTGAATTAGCAGCACATCGCTTTTTAAATTACAAGCTTTCCCGAAGTGCTCTCTCAGGAACCTGCATGCTTTTCTTTTTCTTTTTGTTTGTTTTTCCCACTCCTAAAAGGATCTTGATAGAATTTAAAATGTCAATTTAAAAGCCCAAAACCATTGCAATGCCTTAAAGGTTTATATGACTTATTTGGGTAGATCCAGTCAATTGAAAACTATTCTTAAGGTCACTGTCTTGATATATAAAAAAATTACACTCCTACAATATTAATCCTCTATTGTGCTCTTAATTTTACAATCGGGAAGAGACATCCATGTACACTAAATATATGGCCTTTGCATGCAAACAAGCATTACAGCTGAAAGGACATGAGGATAATACACTTAAAAATTAACATGAACACTCATGCTAGCACTCATTTTTGTAAAGCAACTTCAGCATGTTTTGTCTAATGGAGATGTGGAATGGTGTGCAGGTTGAGTCCCACTTTAATAACAGAAGGCTAGAATATGAATGTCAATTTTTTTCTTCTCTAAATGTGTCATTCACAGTCTACTTGATTTCCATCTTTAAAATCCATCAGAGTTGGGAAGAAGAAACGTGAACAAATAGAATATGTTCATTTGCAGGGAGTCAGAAGTGAAGAGTATTGCTTCAAGGCAACTGTGCCATACAGTACAGACAAAGTGCCTGTTTGTTTTTTTTAAAAAATGACTTTCTCAATCTGTAGTCTGAGGAATCTTCTGTTACATTTATTAATGGGTTTGAGAACTAAAAGTCAAGGCACAAAAAGGGAGCTTACAAAAAGTGGAAACTGGCACAGCTGTCTAGGGAGGGGTATAAATGTATAGCTCGAGAATGTAGGGCAGTTATCAGGAAGGCGAAAGCGCAAGTGGAATTGCGACTCGCGAGGAATGTGAAGGATAACAAGAAAAGATTCTACAGCCATGTTAAGAAGAGCAAGGTGATCAGAGAGGGCATGGGGCCCCTACTGGATGAGGGAGGTAACCCAGTGACAGATGATGTAGGGAAAGCTGAAGTACTTAATGCTTTCTTTGCCTCTGTTTTTCACGGACAAAGACAGCTCTCAGACTAATGCGAAAAGTGATGCATTGTGGGATGAAGGTGGACAGCCTTTGGTGGGGAAAGAACAGGTTAGGAGCTATTTAAAAAGGCTAAGTGTACGTAAATCGATGGGCCCGGACGTAATTCATCCGAGGGTTCTGAGGGAGTTGGCATATGTTGTTGACGAGCCCTCGGCCATTATCTTTGAAAAGTTGTGGAGATTGGGAGAGATCCCGGATGATGGGAAAAAGGCAAATGTAGTGTCCATCTTTAAAAAAGGGAAGCAGGATGATCCAGGGAACTATAGGCCAGTCAGTCTTACATAAGTCCCTGGAAAAATCATGGAGGGGCTCCTCAAGGAAGTCATTTTGAGGCACTTGGAGGACGGGAGAGTGATCAGGAATAGTCAGCATGGATTCACAAAGGGCAAGTCATGCCTGACCAATCTGATTAGCTTTGATGGTGAGATAACTGGCTCTGTGGATAGGGGAAAATCAATGGATGTGATTTATCTGGACTTTAGCAAAGCTTTTGGTACGGTCTCCCACAATATTCTTGTCAGCTAGTTAAAGGAATGTGGATTGGATAAATGGATAAGATGGATAGAAAGCTGGCTAGAAGGTCAGGCCCAGAGGGTAGTGATCAACGGCTTGATGTTGGGATGGCGGTCGGTTTCTAGTGGAGTGCCCCAAGGTTCAGTTCTGGGTCCTGTTCTGTTCAACATATTTATCAATGACCTGGATGAGGTATTGGATTGCACCCTCAGCAAGTTTGCGGATGACACTAAGCTAGGGGGAGAGGTAGATATGCTGGAGGGTAGGGACAGGGTCCAGACTGACTTAGACAAATTGGAAGACTGGGCTGCTAGAAATCTGATGAGGTTCAATAAGGACAAGTGCAGAGTCCTGCACTTGGGTTGGAAGAATCCCAAGCATTGTTACAGGCTGGGGTCTGACTGGCTCGGTAGTAGTTTTGCAGAAAAGGATCTGGGAGTTGTAGTGGATGAGAAGCTGGACATGAGTCAACAGTGTGCCATTGTAGCCAAGAAAGCTAATGGCATATTAGGTTGCATCAAGAGGAGCGCTGCCAGTAGATCCAGATAAGTAATTATTCCTCTTTATACGCTTTGGTGAGGCCGCATCTGGAGTACTGTGTCCAGTTCTGGGCCCCCATTTATAGGAAGGATGTGGATGCTCTGTAGAGGGTCCAGCAGAGGGTGACCAAAATAATTAGGGGGCTGGAGCATATGACCTATGAAGAAAGGTTGAGGGAATTGGGACTGTTTAGTCTGCAGAAGACTGAGGGGGGACTTGATAACAGCCTTCAACTTACTGAAGGGGGGCTGCAAAGAGGCTGGAGAGAGGCTGTTCAGAGTGGTCATGGATGGCAGAACATGGAACAATGGTCTCAAGTTGCGGTTGGAAAGGTCCAGGTTGAACATTAGGAGAAGTTTTTCACTAGGAGGGTGGTGAAGCATTGGAATGGTCTACCCAGGGAAGTAGTGGAGTCTCCATTCCTGGAGGTGTTTAAGTCTCGCCTCAACAAAGCCCTGGCTGGGTTGATCTGATGGGTTTGGTCCTGCTTCGAGCAGGGGGCTGGACTCTGGCTTTTTTAGGTGTCTTCCAGCCCTATTGTTCTATGATTCTGTGATTATAAATGATTTTAAAAACTGATTTACAGTGATGCTACAGCATTCTAGGCACATTAAATAAACTTGATCAGGTTGTCCTATGCCACCTCTGCTGACGAGACAGCTTTTACACCATTGGGCAGACATTCATTTGCATACCTGTGCATTCTGACGTGAAGCTGGAGGGGAAGGAAATTGTGCCATTGAGAGAGAATTCTCTAGTATTCTTCTGATTCACTTGGCTTTTAGGAGATGACTGTTATTAGCAGTGGAATATTAAGCAGCGGCAACTGTGCCTTGGTTTGATTGAACAAAATTTATTTCATTAAAACCTTAATTTTGTATTTTATGGGGAAATACAGGCTCTAGCAATTATAATGTTTGCAAGATGGTGAGAAAAGGTGCTTGGATGAAACCTTGCAAATGAGGTTGTCAGTACCACTTAGTCATTACTTTGAATCATCTTGGGTTGAATTTGCATGATTACAGCAGACCTAGAAAACCTTTTGCAACAATTATCAAGTGATGCCACCATACTTTCTGCTGGAGATAATGCATACATTTATCCTAAACCTCTCCCTGATGGTTCTGCCATCTTCCATTCACATCCTTTTCCTCCATTATTCTTAAAGGTGACCTATAGTTCTCTAGAGAAGACACTCGGAGACTGTGTTCTGGTAATGTGCACATGGAAAATTGCCTCCAGTTTAAGCTGAGATCCTGTGTATACTGAAGTCAGTTTGAGATTTTGCTGCTGGTTTAAGGTTCAGATTTGCAAGGCACCCAGCACCCACAGTTTATAATGAAGTCACTGGGAGCTGCAGAAAGTGCTTAATGCATCTCTCGGTCAAGCCCTCATTTGGAAGAAAGATTGATCCCTTTTAGTTTGCATGGAAAATGTGACCCACTGGATAACTGGAGGGCACAAACACCTGAATGTAGTTCTCTACACCTCACCTGGCAACTCCTACAAAAATTCAGAATCACTCTGACTTACCAGAGTGCCTTCTTAAGGTATTGGTGTGGAAATCTGAATCTCACGCTGTATTAAACTACAGGAGTCTGCCTTGCAATTAATATTGTTACAGAAAAACATTTTTGTAGCTGTTAGAAGATTTTTCTTGAAACTTGCTCAAGTAAAATTGCTCTAAGAAATCTGAAATTACACTGTAGGCCTTTCCTTTGTGCAGGCAGGAGGGTGATGAGGGAAATCAGATGAGTTCCATGGTACAATGCAATTTTTCTTTCAGCTCGTGAAAGTGGTTAGCATCTGCTCATGGCCCTTAGCAGTTTGTTTTTAATTGACAAGGTTTCCATCCCAAGAGTTTCACACTGATGTCTCAGTAGGCTTGACTGGATATGTGGTGTTTAGGCTTGGAAGGATTAGATTTTTATCAGTTAATGCAGATAAACATTGATTTCATCATATGAACAGAAACCGATAAAATATTTCCATAGCTGAAGACAGAAATTTACTAGAAGACCAAGTAGGAAAACTGCTTCTTGAGAACATTAATTTGATTTAAAACTGCCCCCAAAGTTTCAGATATTCTCAGGTAAGTATTAAAGTGTTAAGCAAGAGAGACTGTGTTAAACAGCTATTGTTTTCAGTAATACTTATTGTATAATAAAGAAGAACTGAATTACAATTTTGAAGAGAAAAAACCGAAATGAAAGAGAACACTTTTTGAAACAAGCCGTATCACAGCTTGATTTATTTTTGCCTTATTTCACATGTATTTCATAGCCACAAACCTCCCCTGTTTTTTTTCTTAACACACATTGCCTCAGGGGGAAAAACGCTGAAAATATGCAAAGACCAGTTTCAAAAGTGATGTATTGGACTAGATTGTCTGCTTAGTAAATATTTGTAACTTCAGGGTGTATCTTTCCCCCTGTTTAGATGTCTTCTGAAGTTTTAATATGGTTCAAAATTCAAAGCAGCTATTGTACTCACCTGATTTGATGCATAGGATTTGACACCTCTAGCAGAATATTGATAAAAGTATGTTGCCAGTATGTTTGTTGAGATGACTAAAATGCATTTGGAGTCTCCTTCAACAATTTTTAAATAGCGTTGAAGCACATTTTTAAAAATAACACTACTGATATAGTTGTATCTGAACTAAAAATAGACTTTAAAAGGAAATACTACAGAAATTAGTGTTTCAAAAATAGCTTTATTTTGGTGTTTTGATACATCGCCTGATGATTCATTTTCCTACATGTTCATAGCTTTAACTTTTCTCTCCCCTTGAATAATTGGACCATGCTAGGAGCGTAGCAGTCCTTTCAAGGGTGTTACTAAGCAGCACACACCTTTCCAATATTGTGATACTGTGGCCGTCAAGAACTTCATTCACTTTCTTTATAGAACCATGCTTCCATGTCTAATGTCTTTCATATGTAATTTAACTAATTTCCTATCTATAAACATAATGCTTTTTTTCCAAGTTCATTGCTATTATGTGTAGCAGAATCAGACTCTGACCCCTCAGGATTTCATGCTTTTTTGGACTATCTCTCATCAAATGGCAGAGTTTACTCTCACCAATTACTCTGGCTTCTATCAAAGCTTAGTTCTGATAGATTTGCACAGGAAGATAGAGAAGTGACAATTTCTTGACAATTTCTAAACATGAAATGTCGCATAATGAATTCCTTGCAAGGTTGATAGACATTCTACTGAATTTCTAGATGGCAAAACTGAAGAACTCACAGGTTCTTGGATTTGAGTTGGTTTCCGAAGTGTACAGACATTTTCTCACTTGACCTAGTAGAAGTGACTTCGACAGGTTCTTTTCGTGTACATGGTATTGCCATGATACTCATCGTATAGTAGTTCTTTAAACCTAAGGCGGATAAGAAGAAACCTAATAATGCAAGCTTGGAGGTTCCTACTGTAACTTATGTGCAAGCAAGCAAGTTTTAACCATCATTTAATCCTTTGATTTGCCCCCCACCCCCTGGCTCCCCCCATCTAGTGTGGATAAAACGCCTGCTACTTTATAAGCCTAAAGTAGGAAAGGGCTTTGCCTTGTTTAGCTTCAGAAACTACTTGTCCCTTTCTAAGAAAATGTCTGCCCTTCTCAGGGAGGCAAAGATCTGGATAAGAGAGATTCTGTGCTGGCTGAACATGCCAGTCTTCCCTCAGAAGAATACCCTAGGACAACTGATGTCTGCTGTGGGTACAGGCGACGTGCGGGAGGGAAAATTCTTAAAGGCTTATCATTGTTTTAAAGGTAAAAGATGGTTGTGAAATTACCCGAGGAAAATGTTTGATATTGTCAAGGCTGTTGCCAACTCCAACACTCTGAGTGCAGAAGGTGTGAGCATGCAAGAGACCTTAAAATTACCTTGACTCTATAGACTTCTGCTTAAAAGCTTTCCAAGGTCATAGATTCTATGACCTTGGGAGGTAGTTGCCACTACCACAGTGAGAAAACTCCCCTTTGCAACCCAGGAAAACACACTTGAGATGTCTCCCTGTGGGGTAACCCCAAGCTCTTAACTCTGCCTTGGCAGAGAGAGAGAGAGAGAAAACGAAAGAAATAAACCACAATGTCTACAAGCTGATATTTCAGTCTGTCATGTATATGCATAGATCTTTCTGTAGGACACAGGAATACAATCACGGCCTTAAAAAAGGTGATTTGTTAACAAAACAAAAAGATATACATGATAAAGCAGACTTAGTTGCTAGGTGTTAAAGAGCAACCAAAAAAAAAAAGTAGATTGGAAGCAATTGTTTCCTGAGATTCAGTTGAAAAGTTGAGTGTACAAGGGGTACATCAGCAAGCCTGAGAAGTTCTGCACCAAACACACACAAAAAACAAAACACCTTATCTCATCTTTATTTACATATCTGTAAGCACAGATTTCTTTCAGGGCCCGGATATTTACTGAAAACTTGCAAGCCTGCTTTAGACTTAAACCATTTCTGTGCTTCTCCTCTGACCATGCAAAAGGAAGACTCTCTCAGCAGGTAACTGCTTCGATTTAAAAATTCCCGTTTTCTCTTCTCAAAGGCTCGCCTGGCTGCAACTTGACTACCAGGGCCATCATTTGGTGTCTTAATGGGATATGTACTTGCCACAGTTCACACACCCGTTTATTTTGTGACAAAAGGGAGACTGTAGCGCACATCTGGGTGAGTCAGGTTGCAGCCCATCTGCCGACAGAGAACCCACTCTTTCTGGTTTAGCCCTTTATAGGCATTCATTCATGATCAAATATTAACAAATGAATAGAAATGTAGCCATTATGAAGGGAGGGATAACGGTCTGAGTTCTTACCTACAATCTTTGATGGGATTGTGCTCAGGACAGCTAGTCTCAGCTACCACTGCTGGTACACTGCTTTTTAGCCTGCTAGCTCAATCGGAGCCTAGTGCTGGTGTATCTTCTTAAGATGAGTTTGACACCTCCCAGCTCTAAGTTTAGTCATACCTACTGTTTGTGTTGCTCCCTCTTGGAGAAGTTTTGTTTCCTTTGTGAACTTTGTGTGGCTTTGTAATGTACCCACAGCTGGGATCCCAGTATGTCCTTCATCTCATAACCTTTAATGATTTGGAACTAAGCTGAGAAATCCTGTGGTAAATGGAAGATATTTCAAAAACAGTATAGCGAGATCTCAGTTTGATTTTTAAGTCTTCTCTAATGTGGTGGCTAGTGTGAATGTTACCTCTGCTGCATGGAAAATCAGATCTGCACAACTGTCAGTGATTGCATCTCTGCCTTCTGGGCCTCAGCTGCACGCCTGAGAAACTGAAGTTAGAATCAGAAAGTCAGGCTTGCTTTCTTTGTATGCATTGTCACCAGTAATAAAGATCATGCAAGACAAATTACATATATAATTACATGTGTGTGAACCTGGTGTGTTCAGGATGACTGGCCCTGGTGTTTGGGACATAGTGATGCGCAAGAAGGAATAGAATGTCTGTCTCATAGCTATACGAGCTGTGAAGAGCTAAGAGGAATTAAAAAAAACAGAAAAATCATTCTTCAGTCAAAGTGAATAGATAAAATTCTGTATACACACAGAGAATTAATCCATTGAATGCGAAGCCATCACTTTGTATATAGTGGCATTTTTGCACTTGAGAATGAATAGACTTGGGAAACCCTACATTTTAATTAAATCTTTTTCCCATAGTGAGAGAGGTAGTTTTGACCATTATATCGAGATCTTGTTTAATATTTGATAATTGAGGAATTCTATTTAGAGCATGTAATTGAGACAGATTTTTGGATAAACAAATTCCAAGAAATTTCTCTGTGTTAAATCTCCATGTGTCTCTGCTGTTTTGAACATTTAGTGTATCTGAAGTTTTTCTTTTTTCATCTTCACATAACTGAAACCTGGACTGCTTTCTCAACTTAATGCACCCTCTCCAGCCCTGGGAAGTAACTTTTCAAAAGTGCTATTTAGAAGACTGTCATCTTTCTACCTTCGCTTTCAACTGACTGGGTGTTACTGCAAGCATGTCAAACATGTGACCCCTGGGAGCCTTACCCAGTGTCTCCAGCCCTGGTGACTAGACAGAGCCTAGGGAACCCTAGCAGAGCTCCAGCCCCAGGCACTTGGCTGTGGCTGGGTGATCCTGGCAGATGCAGCCCCAGGGACCTGGCCTCCCTGGCCATAGTGCAGAGCCACGCTGGCAGCTCCAGCCCCGGGGCAGGGAGCTGTCCGGGGCCAGAGGAGCCCTGGCAGCCTTGGGGTAGGGAGCCATCCAGGGCTAGGGGAACCCTGGCAGCTCCAGACCCAGGGCTCCAGCTGCCTCGGGGGCAGGTAGCCATCTGGGGCATGGAGTTCCACCAGCAGCTCCAGCCCTGGGGACCTGGCCAGGGTCTGGGGAACCTTGGCAGCCGGTTGCTCCAGCCCTGGGTACTCTGTTTGAGGAGCCTGGAAGTCTTGGGTGTAGTAGCTGGCTGGGGTGCAGAGTACCTTACATTTTTATATTTAAATTAAAAATTAATATATATGAGCAAATAATTATATGCATCAAATTGTTAACTATTAATAATATGAATTTTATTCTTTTATAATAAGTATTAAATTCTCAATTAAAATATTGCATTATATTCAAACAAGGCCTGAAGAAATAGAAAATATACCTAAAACATAATCGATAATAAATAATTGACTTCCTGATAACATTCAGGGCCACCAAAGAAAATGTACTTCCATCAATTTTCCTTTGTGTGGCCCTCAGTAGACTTTGAGCTTGACACATCTGGCACTGTACTGTAATCCTACTGTCAGCATGGATGAGATGAGTATACTACTGAAATGTAAAAACAAACGCATGCCCCTGTGAGGGCATTCCTTCAGAGACTGTGCTCCCAGTTTAGTTGGTTGAAGGCAAATTTAGTCACTAGTTAGAACCTAGAATTCTTGACATATGGTAGCAGTGTATGCCATTATATTTGCTTCCAGTTCCAGCTTCAGCAAAATTCTTAGATGATGTTCTTGTACTCACAAAATTTTATCCTGTTGGTTGAATTATGCCAGTGGTAATCTGTACAGTTTAACATGGAGTTAAAAAACCTTTTGTCAGATAGCTGGAAAAAAAACTCTATTGAAACGAGCCCTTGATGTAGTAGAATTTTAATAACTTTTAAGTGTTATTGGTTCATGAATTTCTGAGCAAATCTTAATCATGCAGATTTCATCAGGAAAAGGTATGATACTTCTTAGATTCTGGTTAGTTATGCAGTGTTGTTCAGCAACAGTATGTTACTACCCTGCCCTAAAGAATTCTGGTAGGTGGGCTACTTCAATTATCATGAAGCCAAAAATTAGGTACCAGTTTAGGAAAATACTTCACAATTTGCTGCTAAGTGCTCTCAAGGAGATTAGTTAGCATATATTTTGGTTAATAACTCAAGTGTAATGCATTTCCTGAAATCAAATTCAGAATTGTTGAACTCCTGCATTCAGGGAATAAGAATTTATGCTCTAAAGAAGGGGTATGGGCAGAGGGTGTGGTTGGAAAAAATAAAAATGAGCTTCAAGAATATAGGAATGTGCTGTGCCACAAGGTAGCAGGAAGGAACTGTTCCTTTCTCTGCCCCACCCCTTGTCAACATGGGGAAAAGCTCAGTTTGGAGAGAAGCAACTATGGTGTGAAAGGACAAGGGTGTCTATGTCTAAGGCTACATCTACACTGAAGGATAAATGTGACTTTATTAATATCAATTTTGTAACACTGGATTTTACAAATTCAAATTTGGCTATCCTTGCCTCCCCACATGCTCCTTACAGAGTCGACTTATTGCTGCCACACTCAATCAGCAAATATCAACTGTTACAGCAGTGCATTGTGGGAACTTATCCCACAGTTCCCTCATCCTTGGAGCATTCTGGGTATTTTTGCTAGTATTTGACAACATCTTCCCACATTGCATTGCCCTCATTCCCCTCCCATGGTAAGCAAACATCCATTTTCCAGGTGGAAGGATGGAAAACTAGTGCATCAGTGAAGATCACCAAATGCACAGAAATCTTTCCTCTATAACTGAATTACTTTTTAAAACTGTAGCTGCAACTGAATTATGGAAAGAGTTTATAAAAATTATCAGATGTGTGTCTTCCCAACTGGTCCTCCACTGATTGTCTCTCCCCTCTGTTCATTGATTACACCTGATCCCTAAAAATAATACAGGGAGGACAATGAAAGGCATGAAAAAAAGTAGATAGTAAATATTTTGGAAAAAAGTGAGTCACTGAGGAGAGGGTTTTTGGTTTCCCAGTTCACTCTACAGCTTCTGTGTACAGTCCGTATTCTCAACGGGCCCTCCACTGACTTTTCCAACTTCCTTGATTGCATCTGATCCCTGAAAATAATATAGGGACAATGAAAAGCAAGAAGAAGGAGTTGATAGTAAAGTTTTTGGAAAAAAGAGAGTTTCTGGGGGAAGGGTATTTGGCTTCTGTGCACAGTCTGTATTCTGCACCCACTGTTCTGTGCATGAAGGGTGTGAAGTTAGAAGAAAGAGAGGATAGAAAAGGCTAGGAAAAAGATTTGTCCCTCTTTACTATTCAGGCATTGCCAATGTGAGGGATGGGGATCACCACATTTCATTGCCATTGTGGGGTCGTTTGTTATTTGGGAGGTTGAACGGCCAGTTGACATTGTCCCAAGAAATCTCTTTTGGCTGTGGAGTGTGGGATCCGTGCTTGAGGGCCGGTTGAACTGTTACCACACAGGCGGCGGACAGGCCCCACAACTTGTAGCTGCTGAGGAGACTTCTCACCTGGTGGCAGCAATGCCCAGAAAATCTTAGCTGTTGGGGGAGACTTTCCCTGGTGGCGGCATGCCCCAGAAGTATTAGCAGCTGGGGGAGACTTCCCCCCAGATAGCTTCAAGCCTCTGAAAAATCTTTTACTGGGAGCCCTAACTGTGCACAACTCAGGACATAGTGCTGCCTGTCAGCATGGTCAGCACCTAATGGCAGGCACATCCTTTTATTGGGTCAGGAGCTACCCACGTGATGTGGTTGAGAGTGGAAAGACCTCAACTGTGTGGTGCCTGGGGGGGGGGGGGCGAGGGAGTGCACACAAATGTAAACCGCCAAGAAGTTTCTCTGCCTCTTATGTAAGCAGGACCCCCACAACAGCCTTGTTGCCACATGGTGAGGCAGGGCAGCGGCTGACGCCAGGTAGTGCAGAAAAAAAATGTAGCGACAAAACCTCAAACTCCATGCTGGGGCTGTCTGTAATGGGTAGATGCACTTGGAGCACTAATAGCAAAGAAAGAGAGACGTTTCTCAGGCTCTCATACAAACATGATCCCACAGCCATGGGCTTGCTGCTCCTGATTTGAAATTCATGATCTTCCTGTTACCTAATTCCTGCGCATCTGGAGAGCAGTGGCCAGAGTGGAACAGTGAGGAGGGGCATTGTAGGTTACATAGCGGGCGCCTCTGGAGTCTAATAAATTCGATTTTAAGGTGTGACACTTCCACGCTGGCGTTTACAAGAACTTATAAATTTGAACCTGATGCTACACTCAGCAGGTACCAACAATGATATGATATCGACGCTTGTGCTCCCTACATCGGGCTAATGGTATCTGCAGTGAAGACAGTAGTGGTAATGTTGAGCTAACTGCCTTATATTCGAACTTCTCATAGTGTAGACACAGCCTAAGGGTGGTGTATGCATACAGTTTAACAGAATCCTTTCCAGAATGAGCCTGGGGCCAGAGAAAGGAATACTTAAAAGCTTTCACTATGTGCTTCCTGCACAGATCTGCTGGTCTGGGGGATGGTTGCCTGCCACAGAAGAGGAGTTGTAGTCCACGGATATTTCCGCTTCCATGATATCCAGGCATATCTTGAGAAATCCATTGGAAGCTAGGGTCTAGCTGATAGATGCCTCATAAACTGTGAACTGTATGTTGGATAATTGTGGCATGAGGTGGAGCGGTAGTAACAGCAAAAGCATCTGAAAAGCGGATAGGCCACTGTTCCCTGATCCCTCTCACCGCCCCAGTCTGGTGCCTCTGGTGTGGGAATAAAACTGAGTTTTTTGTTTCTGATTTCAATGCTTCTGTTACGTTTTTGGCAGAGTTTGCTGAGTACCAGGGAGTAGAACAAGTATCTTCCCCAGTCCATCTCTCGCCACGTATGATTGTGATGAGGAATCGCCTTAGAGGTATGGGGAGGTGGGCAAGGAAGAAAAGAGACTGTGTGCAGTAGACGGTCCTGACCCTTTTTTAATCTAGGGGAATCATCCCTCTCCTTCCCCCTCAAGTGTACAGTATATTTTGCAGAATCTCTTCATAGATTAGTGAATATTACAATTCCTGGCATTGCTTTAATTTGATTTCTCTGCTCTGTCAAACTTATATTTTGGTTGGTCTAATCTGAATTGAAACAGGATCTTGTATTTGAGGAAAATATGACTTTGTATTTTGGAGTCTGGCTTTCCATGAAAAATCTTTAGTTATGAAAATTAATCACGTGCTGAGGTTTGCATTGATAAGCAATCCAAATTCTTGTCATTGTATTGCATTGCTACATTAGTACACAAAAGTGTCTGAAAATGCCTCAGTAGGAATTATGTAGAATGCTGTGGTGTGTTGGTCATCCTTATTTTGAAAAGGGAAATTGTGCTTAGTAAGTATAACATTGTCAGTAATCGGGAATAACATTCTGTCAGGAAATAAGAAAAGCGTATAGTGGGCCATGCTCAAATTGTAGAGGAAAGGAAATTCTGGGGGGAAAAAAAATACAGGAATGTTTCCATTTAGGACTTTCTGTAAACATTTTTGAAAAACAGAATAATTCATGCACTTATTTGCTTCTCAAGTTATTACATGTCTTAGAGTCCTTTTTGTAAATGATATGATTTTATTTTTGTTGACTTTAAACCCAGAAAATGTGGGACCTGGCAGGGACCTAGTCTGTTTTGGATATATATTATTTGGATTACTTAGGTTACTGTCTGTGCTCTATGGCTTGAGGCAGAGTCAGAAGTTGCTGTCAGAAAAACCAACATGTGAGGATAAGGCTGTGCTTAGCAAATATGTAAAATAAATGATTGTGGACTCATGTATCTGAATGCTCTCTAACGTTCATTAAAGTACATAATGCATAGTGCACCACGGGTTCATACAAGGTTTTAATATTTTTTTTCTTCACCAAATGCAATAAGAGGAGTGAATGAATAACTTCAATGTGTATAAATTAAAAGATCAGTTTGTGTACACAGCACAGAAGTAAAATGCCTGGACCCTCTTATGGCTAATCTATAGATAATAGCCAACTATTTTTTGCAGATAGTGGAATTAATCTTTAGTGGTAGAGGTGTGCTTGTTTTGCTACATGGAAAAAAAACAAACTATATGTATGACCTCCTGGTAAGGTCATTGCATTAGTGAGGAGGAGGAGATTTTTTTTTGGGTAGAATGAGGTACACTCATCCCTCGCTCTATGAGCACAGTTGGTTCCCACCTTTCTGCTCATTGGTGAAAACTTGTAAGAGGGACGCTAAATTCCCATTAAAATACACGTAAAAGTATCTGATTGGTGAAGGAGTGGCAGCATGTGGCACTGCTTTTGAAAGGTAAGAGAACCTTGGGTTTGGGGAGGGGGAGGGAGTTAAAGGTTGGTGGCAGTTTGGTGCCATGAGTGAGAGTACCAGTTAAAACCTGGTGGTGGGTAGGGTCCATGGTTGGGTGTGTGGCCAGTGGCGGGGGCGGGGGTCAGGCTGCAGTGGGTTCGGTCTGCAGGGCGAACTGAGGGTTAGGCTGTTGTGAGCTTGTCTGCAAGCCGGTGGGGGGTGGGGAGGGGAGGTCAGACTGCCAGGGAAGGTCTGTGGGGCAGATGGGGTTGGGGTTAAGGCTGCCAGGGCTGTGGGGCTGGTGGCGGTCAGGTTGCTGGGGCCGGTCTGCAGGGCTGGTGGGGGGAGTTAAGGCTGCTGGTGCTGTGGGGCTGCTGGGCCAGTCTGCAGGGCCAGTCGGGAGTTAATGCTGCTGGGTCTGGTGGAGGTCGGGCTGGCGGGCTGGTCTGTGGGGCCGGACGGGGGGTTAAGGCTGCCATGGTTTGGGTCAGGCTGCCGCACCAGTCTGCGGGCCAGCGGGGGTCAGGCTGGGGCCGCGGGGCCGGTGGGGGCGTTAAGGCTGCTGGAGCTGGTCTGCTGGTCTGGTGGGGGGTCAGGCTGCCATGGGTTGGGGCTGTGGGGTGGGCGAGTGGGTGTCAGAGTATGGCAGGTTGGAGCCACGGGGTGAGGGGTAAAGCTTGTAATAAGGGGGGGAGTTCACTCAGAGTGAACTATGGGAGGTATGTGTGTCCCTCGTTTAAGCAAGCACTCGTTAAGTAAAGTTCTTGTTTAATGAGGGATGAGTGTACATCCCTGATAATGGTTGCCAATATGCTGATTTACAACTGACCTTGACTGCATCAAGCCAAATGGAGACAATATAACCGATTGCTTTTTCAGTTAGGCTTGACACCGTGGTATGCTTGGAAAAGCTGGACTCAGCTAACGTATACATTATGTTGGTAATGGGAAATATCTGGAAGATGTGCAAGGAGTTTACCATTTGTCATTTGAGTATTATTTTTGGGATCTGTTTGGACTCCCAGTGACTCTTTGATCAACAAAGGTAGCTAGGGATGGCTTATTCCCAGGCGGACTGATTATTCGCAGGGTGCTGTTGTCAAGATGTTTCAGATGTTGACCTCACAAAAATGGTCCATCTGGATTAAACTACTGTGGTGTGACTTTTATAGGGCTGTATGCTTGATCTAGTTGGAGACTGAAGCTGGCACACAACACGGTGACCCATTTGCTATACGGTGTTTCTGACTGGTACTCTGTGATCTGCACCTCCTGTGTATGGGTTTAAATAAGGAGCCTATGGTAGTGATGATGGTATCATAAAGCCCTAAATGGTGTGGGACCTGCCAGTCTGAGAGAGCACCACTCTGCTGTAGCACTGTAACTGTGATGAAATTGGAGTTCCATGTGTTTGAAAGAAAAAAGGGGCAACTATCAGCGTTTTGGTGAGGGACCCTTGGTTTTTGGAGTTGCGTGGTCTTCCTTCTTTGGGCTGGACCAGTCTGACCCTGTAAGCCTTTGGGGGAATGTTGTAAAGCCCATCTATTCCCTTTGTATAGGGCAGGTTATGTGTCCTTTTGCTCTCATTAAACTTGGTTTTCATACTCTGTCTGAGCATTTCACATGCTCTTTTTTTTTTTTTTTTTTTTTTTTTTTTTAAATACTAGACAATTTATAATCAGTGGGAGAGTGAGCCTATTTCAAATGCAACAACAAACATCTCTAGTCTTGTATATGAGAACATCTAAACCAGGTTTACTTTGTTTCAGTAAAGTAACATGCTTACTGTGCTCTGTATCCCTCTCATCCAGTCCTTGTACCCTGGATGTTCTGATACCACGAGGACATGGGGCATTATAAATATCCAAATTATATATTCAGCTTACAGTGTGGAATTGCCAGCTCTTGATTTCACATCACCATCTGCTGCTTCTCTAGAATGGTACATGAACAAAATCAAGAATAAGGAGTTTATGGCATCTTAATATAACTTTAACATAGGTGAGCTCTACAGTTGTTGCAGGGAAGGAATTGCATCACAGCCTAGAACCTCAATAATGAGAAGTGAAGCCACTATAGGAAGAAGTCAGAGCATAAACTAATATTGGCAGGCTTTCCTCTGAACTGGTCAGCTTCAAGGTCTAGTGACTAATCACGTGTTGTCTGACCTGGAACATTTTTCCTTTCTCAACAGTGATTTCACTTTGATTTTTGTCTTTGTCGTTAGCCTGAGGAAGTATGAGAAACAGAAAAATGTTTGAGGAAATGTGAATAATATGTATCATGCCCAGTTTTTTGTCTTTAGCATTTTTTTCCTCTTTGCAGTAATTGTCCACCTAGAAATGACCCCCACCCCGTTTTGCCATCCAAAAAATGTAGACTAGAGAAGAGTAAACTTACATTTTACCTCTGTGCAAGTTTTACATAATTTGGACGTAGACTGTTTTTGAATCTTGTAAAGAGCTGAACAAGCTATCCGTGCTTGATAATATGCCTATGAGCTAGTAAAGAAAAAGGAAACATGCTAAAACGTCTTATATAATTTGAGCTCCTTTGAAAAAACACAATTAAAACAAGATGCCACAGAGATCTGAAACTATTAAAGTTGTGGCTTTTGGGGGAGAGTAAGGAAGAGCTAAATTGAACTAAATTGAGCATGCCCAAGTTTTAGTCTGCTGAAACCTTAGACATTTACCTAAAAGATGGCATGTACATTTGTCAACAACATATATCTTCTTTTCTAGATCCTTTCTGATTTGGTGAAACCACAAACTCATGAACTTGAAGATGTTATAAGTTAAATTTTTTTTGCCCCTTCAGTGCAACATAGAACATGATGTTGCTTTCACTTAAACCACATAGGCTTTGTCTACACAGCATGGCTTTCCTGGCAGATCCATGCTAATGAGCAGCCTCAAAACTGCAAATGGCAGCTCATTAGCATGGTCCCACGGCTCATTAGCATGGTCCCACAGCTCATTAGCATAGCCACGTGAGAACTTGGCTGATTTTTTTTCAGGCATGAGGGTCTGGGGACAGAGGGGCTTTTTGCTGGCATTAGCATGGTCCCACAGCTCATTAGCATAGCCACGTGAGAACTTGGCTGATTTTTTTCAGGCATGAGGGTCTGGGGACAGAGGGGCTTTTTGCTGGCAGGGGCACGTCCACACAACTTCTTTACTGCTGACACCTGCCTCTCCTGAGACTGAGCTCTCGCCTGGCTATGCTAATGAGCTGTGGGACCATGCTCGTGAGCAATTTCAAGGCTGCTCCTTAGCATGGATCTGCTGGGAAGGTTGTACCATGTAGACCCAGCCAGAGTGTAAAATAGGAAGCAGTGTGTTTTTGCTAAGTTCCAAATTGAGATAGTGGGTGTGTGTGTTTGAATTCATGGAATTGAGCTGATAGCAGTCTAGCGTCTCAAAACAATTTTGAGCTAGAAATCTTATTGCATTCTTCGCTTCAAGCTCATTTAGCTGAAATAATTTAATAGTGAAGGTCACCCTTGTGAAGACAAGTACCCTGAACCAAAGTTGCATTGATAATTCTCCACTGGCTTAACTCCACTGGTGGGAGAAATGGGGTAGAAGTTATATTTTTAGGTAGGACTTGAGTATTTTGATTACCAATTTGTGTAATTTTGATTTTTCAGGACTTGTTGATCTGTTGGACTTAGGAAAGCACTCCCAGGCTTTCGAGTAGAAGGCTCTGTCAGGGAAGCATATGTCTGCCATCTGAAACTGTATGCAATGGGAGAAAGTGGGTGAAATAAGAGGAGATACACAATTGAAGCAACTGCACCTCTCTGCTAAAATTGAGAGACTGAATTTGTAGGTCAGGGTGGGCCACATGTAGTTACATTAATGCATGCTTAATGCAGTCTCTCTTCAAGCTGTAAGTCTAGTGGTCACTCTTGGTTTTGAGTTAAGTTTTTAGCCCTCAGCTATTTTCCATAATTAATTTCTAGCTCCACTTTCTTTCTCTTTCTGGTGGCAGGCACCAGTCCAGCAATGCTCTCTAATATATTAATAAGCAGTTAAACAGACCTGAGACATGGGACAACATATAGCAGTAGAGCTTAGAATATGTGCTGTATAGGTGCTGACATCCACTCTAGCTGGGGTTGCTCGACCCTGGCCCCACTCCACCCCTTCCCCTAGCAGTTTCATAGTGGTGGGAGGTGCTGGGGGGACAGGGCAGAAGTAGGAACTTGGCTGCCAGTGGATGCTGACGCCCATTATTTGTGCTCTGTGGTGCTCCATCCCTAGAACACTCATGGGCTATGTCTACACTAGCTCCAAACTTCGAAATGGCCACGCAAATGGCCATTTCGAAGTTTACAAATGAAGCGCTGAAATGCATATTCAGCGCTTCATTAGCATGCGGGCGGCCACACCGCTTCAAAATTGATGCGCCTCGCTGCCACGCGGCTCGTCCCGACGGGGCTCCTTTTCGAAAGGACCCCGCCTACTTCGAAGTCCCCTTATTCCCATGAGCTGAGGGGAATAAGGGGACTTCGAAGTAGGCGGGGTCCTTTCGAAAAGGAGCCCCATCGGGACGAGCCGCGCGGCGGCGAGGCGCGTCAATTTCGAAGCGGCGTGGCCGCCCGCATGCTAATGAAGTGCTGAATATGCATTTCAGCGCTTCATTTGTAAACTTCAAAATGGCCATTCGCGTGGCCATTTCGAAGTTTGGGGCTAGTGTAGACACGGCTATGGAGTTGGCTCCTGTGCTGTGCTGAATATCAGCAGGTTTTGGTACCTGAAAACCCAAGAGAAATTAGAATTTCTAGTATGCAAATGAACTCATGATACTGTGTATTCAGCTGCGTGTAATACTATGTGCTTATCTGTTGGGTATGCTGATGGGGCCTGAACATTAAAGCCTTTAGCCATGTGACTTGAGTGAAATTATTCATATGGAGAATCAGGTGCTTAGGAAGGATATACAAGGCCAAGTGACTGATGTACACTGGAATGTGCCTGCACCACGGATCACACATCTCTGCAAGCAGCTGCATATTTAATGGCCTTATTCACACATCTAAACCACTCACTTCTCTGCCCTGGGAAGCAATCCCTCTTGCCCTACATCTCACTTCCATTTGGTCATTCATTTTTTCCTACCTTATCACACTTGCATACTTCCCTGCTGCCGCCTCCTCCTGTCTGCACAATCCGGACACACATCCCCCTTCCCTCATCTCCCACTTAAACATTTAACTGGGATTAAGTTATAGTGAAAGGAATAATATTTATAATAGTCCTGTGGAATCCCATGCCACTATTCCTGTTACCTTTGCCCACCTTCCCCTTATAGACAAACTCATTTATTGTCTCTTCGCAAATCACTTTGTTAGTGCATAGGGGCTGGGCCCATACATTGCTGTACTTGTATCGCACCTGATGCAGTTGGGCCCTTATCCTGAGTTGGGAGGCTTTAGCTTCTACTGTCTTACAAGCAAACTTAGTAACTCATGCATGACAAAAATGGTGGTTATTTTTAACTTAGTTATACTATGATTTAGATGATCACTGACAGTTCTGACTTACGATGTAGAGGATTGTAAGATATGAATGGTCTGACTCTTTCTTTCTCAAAGGCTCAAACCATTTTCAGCTCCTGTTAGTTTATATGAGATTCCTGTATGCATTGTAATTCTAGAAAATCAGACCATTAGTTTTTTAACTTGAAAGCATCAGTGTTCCTCTTTCCACTACTCTCTGCTGAATCTTTGAAACTAATTGTGATTTGGTTGAAGGTAATCTCTGAGGAAAAAAGTGATTACTTTTTGAAAACAAATATTCTCTAAACTGATTATGATAAAATATGCTTTTAGCAGGAAAGTGTTCTGTTTAGTTTAAATACTAACATGAAACATCCTATTTTTTAAAAATGTTCATAGCACAGTAGTTTTCAATACTTGTCAAATTCTTTGATAATCTTATCGTTTTGTGAAGAAAAGTCTTGATGTAAAAAAAGAACTCCATATACTCAGAGTAATATTCAAAAACCTAACCCTAAACCTTATCTCATGGAGATTAACACCTGATATATAACCACTGAGTGCTATATGGAGCAGGAGTAGGTTGTTGCCTTTTGAATAGATAATAAACCCAACATTGTGTCTACTTTTATAGGGTAATGCCTAAAACACACACCAGAGAAGGGAATTACAATAACCATCCCAAAGCATGTGGGAGAGAAACTGTGAGGACAACTCCAGCATCCCCGTCTGATTGATTCATGATGAAATTTAACAGTGATGCTTAAAACTTGTAGACTGTAGCATTGTAACTGTAGTGGGGCTGGTAGAGCAAGATCTTTGTGCTCCATGCTGCAGATATAACCCAGTACTAATTTCCTAAAGTCAGGGGATATGTCCCTTTGCCTTTCTCCTCCATGCCCTCCCCACAGCTAAAGAATGCAGGAGTGAATAAATGACGATTGCTCACCTAAAAGAGAACTCTTTAGGGGTATATGTCTTCAGTAATCATGGAATTTGGTGTCTGTTATAGACTGCCAGATCAGGGAGATGAGATAGATGAGGCTTTCTTCAGGCAGCTAAGCGCAGCTTCCAAATCACAGGTCCTGGTTCTCATGGGAGACTTTAATCATCCGGACATTTGTTGGGAGACCAATACATCAGCACACAGACAATCTAGGAAGTTTTTGGAGAATGTTGGGTATAACTTGGTACAAGTGCTGAAGGAACTGACCGGGGCTATATGCAACTTGACCTGCTGCTCACAAACAGGGAAGAACTAGTAGAAGAAATAGAAGTGGGAGGGAACCTGGGCTGCAGCGACCATGAGATTGTAGATTTCATGATCCGGACAAAAGTAAGAAAGGTGAGCAGTAACATACAGATCCTTGATTTCAGAAGAGCAGACTTTGACTCTCTGAGAGAACGGATGAGCAGGAGCCCTTGGGAAATGAAGATGAAGGGGAAAAGAGTTGAAGAGAACTGGCAGTATTTTAAAGAAGTCTTACTGAAGGCACAGAAACAAACAATCCTGCTTTATAGTAAAGTGCAAACATGGTAGGCAACCAGCTTGGCTTAACAGGGAAATCCTTAGTCAGCTTAAATTAAAAAAGGATGCGTACAAGAAATGGAAACGTGGACAGTTGACTAAGGAGGAGTGTAAGTATACGGCTGGAGAATGCCGGGCAGTAATCAGGAAAGCGAAAGCACAATTGGAACTGCAGGTGGCAAGGGATGTGAAGAGTAACAAGAGATGTTTCTACAGGCATGTGAACAATAAACAGGTTATCAGAGAAGGTGAGGGGCCATTACTGGATGAGGGAGGTAACCTAGTGACAGATGATGCAGGAAAAGCTGAAGTACTCAATGCTTTTTTTTGCCTCAGTCTTCATGGACAAAGTCAACTTCCACATGATGGTCCTAGACAATGCAGTATGGGAAGGTTGAGGGCAGCCATCTGTGGGGAAGGAACAAGTTCTGAGCTGTCTAGAAAAACTAGATGTGCACAAGTCCATGGGTCTGGATTTAATGCACCCCAGGGTACTGAGGGAATTGGCAGAGGTCATTGCTGAACCTTTGGCCATTATCCTTGAAGACTCTTGGAGATCAGGGGAGATACCGGGTGACCTGGAAGAAGGCAAACGTAGTGCCCATCCTTAAAAAAGGAAGGCAGGACAATCCAGGGAACTATAGACCTATCAGCCTTACCTCAATCCCTGGGAAAATAATGGAGGGAATCCTCAAGGAATCTATTTTGGAGCACTTGGAAGAGGGGAAAGTGATCAAAAGTAGCCAACATGGATTCACCAGGGGCAAGTCCTGCCTCACCAATCTGATTAGCTTCTATGGCGAGGTAACAAGCACTGTGGATGTGGGGAAGTCAGGGGATGTGATATACCTTGACTCCAGCAAGGCTTTTGATACAGTCTTCCACAACATTCTTGTCCATAAGTTAAGGAAATATGGATTGGATCCTTGGACTATAAGATGGATAGAAAGCTAGCTTGATGGTTGGCCCAAACGGGTAGTGGTCAATGGCTTGATATCTGGACGGCAATCTGTTTCAAGCAGAGTGCTGCAAGGCTTGGTGCTGGGGCCGGTGTTATTCAACATCTTTATTGATGACCTGGATGAGGGACTGGATTTCACCCTCAGCAAGTTTGCGTATGACACAAAACTAGGGGGAGAGGTAGATACGTTGGAGGGTAGAGGGAGAATCCAGAGGGACCTGGATAAATTGGAGGACTGGGCCAAAAGAAATCTGATGTGGTTCAACAAGGAGAAGTGTAGAGTCCTGCACCTGGGTTGGAAGAATCCCGAGCATTGTTACAGGCTGGGGACCAACTGGCTCAGCAGCAGTAAAATGGAAAGGGACCTAGGGGTTATGGTGGATGAAAGGCTGGACATGAGTAAACAATGTGCCCTTGTAGCCATGAAGGCTAACGGCATATTAGGGTGCATTAGGAGGAGCATTTCGAGCAGATCTAGAGAAGTAGTTATTCCTCTTTGTTCAGCACTGGTGAGGCCACATCTGGAATATTGTGTCCAGTTTTGGGCCCCCCAATATAAAAAGAATGTGGATTTGCTGGAGCAGGTTCAGCGAAGGGCAACAAAAATGTTTAAGGGTCTGGAGCACAAGACCTATGAGGATAGGCTGAGGGATTTGGACTTGTTTAGCTTACAGAAGAGAAGACTTAGAGGTGATTTAATAGCAGCCTTCAACTTCCTGAAGGGGAGCTCTAAAAAGGAGGGTGAGAAAGTGTTCTCAGTGGTGTCAGATGGCAGAACAAGGAGTAATGGTCTGAAGTTGAAGAAGGAGAGGTGTAGGTTAGATATTAGGAAAAACTACTTCACCAGGCAGGTCGTGAAGCATTGGAATGCGTTGCCTAGAGAGGTGGTGGATTCTCTACCCCTTGAAGTTTTTAAGTCCTGGCTGGACAAGGTCCTGGCTGGGATGACTTAGTGGCAGTTGATCCTGCTTGAAGCCGGGGGCTGGACTAGATGACCTCCTGAGGTCCCTTCCAGCCCTGTGATTTCTGTGAATTTTGAAGTGGTTGTCTGCTGAGGTAGAAAGCTCTCAATCAAATCCATCCCTACTGCTTCAAATACTAATATGCCCAAGGTGCAAGTAATGATTTAATTAGGAGCCTATCAATCATCTGATGCCTTTAAACACACCATGTCATTCAAGTGTAATAATATCAGTTTGGCCTTTCCAAAATTAAAAAAAAAAAAAGTAAAACAGCTAAATCTAAAATGAGGAGCAAGAGAGCAAGGCAACAGAGACAAAGGCTGTGTTTTGCATTGCTTTGTCAAAGGACCTGATTTTGATACCACTTCTCAGCCTAGTAGTAATGGTCCCAGTTTTAGAGAATAAATGATGGGTCTTAATTTTAGTCCTGTCTATGGAAACCTATATCTAGTATCATAAACATGTTTTGGCACATGAAGAAAAGTAGTAGTTGGTGTCCAAAAATTGTTTTCCATGTGTCCCTTCTCACCACCATCTTGTCCCCATTTGTCCCTGGCTGCACTACATACCTTTCTTTTCACCATCCAGTCCTGCAGACATGCACTCAATGCGCTCTGTCTCCGTCTCCATGCGGTTTAACCCTGATGAACTGCTGCCCCCACTCCATAGCACATTGGACAGCTTTCACCCTGTTTCACAAATATTATGGTGGGTCCAGCATGCAGCTATAATCATAGGGATGTTGTCATTTACCAGGTCCAGTTTCCTGTATAAGTGTCACCAATGGACTTTTAAATGGCTAAAAGCACGCTCCACAGTCATTCTGCATGTGCTTTGCCTGTTGAACTGCTCCTTACTGCTGTCAAGGCTGCCAGTGTATGGCTTTGTCAGCCACAGTACTAAGGGGTAGCCAGGGTTTTCCAGAATCGCAGTAGGTATTTCGACGTCTCCCGTCCTCCATGATCTTCTGGGTCACGATGAAGGTCCCTGCTTGCAGCTTCCTGAACAGGACATTCCGGAAGAAGCATGTAATCATGCACCTTACTGGACTAGCTTCGGTTAATGTCTGTGAAATGTCGATTGTGATCCAGAAGCACCTGGAGAGCCATGGAGAAATATCCCTTCTGATTAATGTACTCAAAGGCTAAGTGATCTGATGCCAGAACTGGAATATGCATGCCATCTGTCCCCTCCTCCACAGTTAAGGAAGCCCATCTGTGAAAAGCCATCCACGATTTCAGGCATATTGCCCAGAGTCACAGTTTTAAGGAGCAGGATGCAAATTGATGGCCTAGTGCACTTCCTTCATAGGTGTCCATCAGTTGACTTTCTAACTCCAAACTGATTGACAAGTGATCAGTAGCTGGCTGCAGTAGCTTGCTTCCACAGTGCAAAGGCCACGTGGTTTTCCACTGGCAGATCAGCTCTCATTCTTGTGGCTTTGAACTGCAGGTTTTGGGTGAGCTCCTCACACAGCCACTGCTAGTCATCCCACTTGCATGACAGTGTGATCCCACCATTTAGTGGGTTTTCCTCAACCTTAAAAGCGTCATTTCACTGTGGCCAGCACCTCTGCAAATGACACAAAAAAATTCTAGTCATATATATGGTGTGTGGCAAATTCAGAGTCTGACTCCTCATTGTCACTTCGTGGTGCAAAGTATAACTTGACTGTCTCTTCTGATGTGTTGATGAGACCTTTCAGCATTTTCTTCACAGTTTGGGCTCCATTCCCACAAACTGAGGAGGCAGAGCATGCAGCAGCAAAACTGTTGAAAGATGTTGCCAAAGTTCCTGAAAACACAGGGGTTAATGGGATGTGAAGTGACACACCATGTAACATTTGGGATAGGACCCAGGGTGCCTCGTGACCTTCCCTGGGCCTTTTAACAAACTTCGGAGGCAAAGATGAAGAAATGCTCTGTGAGATCTGCCCAGAATGTACTGTTCTAAATACCAGAACTAAATAAGTTCGGCAAGTGTAGTCATGCTACTGCACTGGCAGCTGACCATGTGGACGCACAACAGCAGTTCCAATGCTGTGCTCTGTGAGCAGTGCTGTCCCTCATAGCCTACTCTGGTAGGTGTAAAGCACTAAGGCTCCATCTATGCTCATCTTGCATGCTCCTCTGAGGCTGTATTGATGGAACTGAGGGAGCAAGAAGGTGGGAAGCTTGAAAAAGTTTACAACTGTGGGATGCTTTTGTCAAATGGCACTTCAAACTTGCCCACATTAATAAAGACCTTTACTGAGGATGAAATCTCTTGCAACATTAAAAAATCAAGATCAATCTTCTGAGGTGTATTTTTAAGCCCCATCCCATCCTACTCCTAAGTGATTTAGTTTATTAACTTGTTGATAGGGATTCCTATGCAGGTAACATCGTAGCCCTTGCAGACATGGATATGGATACTTTAAATATATGCTCTCATGCTAAAATGACACTAATGTAAGAGCAATACTAACAATTTAGGCTTTGTGTGAAATACTGTTTTGAAACGGATATATTTCCACATTCAATTAAGGCAGCCCTGCTCTGGAACTCCATAATTATTATACAGCTTTTGAACTAGCAGGTACACAAGGAGCTCTTAAAAATAGTAGCGCTATTATCTCTTTAGGAAAACAAAACCCAATCTTGTCCTAACTTGTGTAAGAAGCAGGAAGCAGATGCTACTGTAACAGCACATGCCAAATAAAGGCAAGTTTCAGACTAGTTAAATTTCCAAGTTAACATCAACCAGTCTGGAATTTATAATGCAGCCAGAACTATTTATGTACTTGATTTGGGGGCAGAGTGTGGAAATCACCATTTTACACTGCAATTTGCAGAGATGTCAGGTACTTCTAAATACAAGTTTCTTGTCATACTGCTGATGAGATGGCTGCCCTGGATCAGATTCTGTTTTCATTTGCACAGATGTAAAGCAGGAGTGACTTTGGAGATGGAAGAAGAGACTATGGCCTAGTATTTGCTGGTGTTTCTAATGTGACAAACTACCCACCTTTGGAGGAATCTTGTCATGCTGTATCTCTCCAAATGCCATTGTCACTAGGAGGAACAATGACTGATGCTGAAGAGCTTTGCTTGGAATTCCAGCTCTAAAGATAAGAAGTCCAGGTATTACATCAAAAGCAACTGTTGTGCCATTAAAAAGGGAATGCAAGTCAACTTGTGCCTGTGCATTCTACTAGAAGATATCATTGAGTTATTTAAGCTAAAATAGATTTTCAGAGCTTAGAGATGATTTAAAATAACCAAATATGGGTTAAAATTTCTGTATTTTTCATACAGTGGAAGCCCAGAAGGGGACCATTAGATCTTACCCCTCTTTTTAATTATATGCAATTATATTTTATCCATTCACCCCTGTACTGAGCCCAATAATGTGTTTGGCTACCTTTTACAATTGGATCAATTTTAATTTATGGCCAACATAGTCTGTAAATATAGAGCGTTCCTAGGAAAAACTCCTAGGCATTTACTCCCTCTTCAAATACCGTATAATCTTATGGCTATGGTCTGAAGAAGTGGGTCTGTCCTGCAAAAGCTCACCTAATAAATTATTTTGTTTTGTCTTTAAAGTGCCACTTGACTGCTTTTTTGTTTTGATGGTACAGTGGTGGTCACAGAAGATACATGAACTTGAAGCCCCTTTGATATAAGGCAGAGGAGCTGGCTAATAGGGTATTCTGCCTTTTGATACTATCCTATTGCTCCAGGGAATGGGAGAAGGTGTACCCCTAAGATAAGGGTGTATGATCTTTTGGAATATGTTCTGGAGAGCTACGTTTACACTTGCATTCCTTTTTCGAAAGGGGAATGCAAATGAGAGAAATTGAACATGCAAATGAGGCACTGATTTACATATCTCATGGTTCATTTGCATATTCTCTTTTCAGAAGAGGCTCTTTTGAAAGGAGAAAAGCAGTGTAGATGGAACTGTTTTTAAAATAAACCCTTTTTCCTGAAACAAAATAGGAAGAAGGGTTCTTACAAGATGGGGTTTATTTTTCAAAGGAGCCCTGTCTACAGTGCTTTTTTTCTTTCGAAAGAACCTCTTCCAAAAAGAGATTATGCAAATGAAGCAGCAGATATGTTAGTCAGTGCCTCATTTACATTTTCAATTTCCATCATTTGCATTCCTTTTTCAAGAGAGGAATGCAAGTGTAAACATAGCTGAGGTGTTTGTTTGAAAAGGTGGGCCATCTCAGCATGGTCAAACTCTCTCCCTCCTCCTCAAGGGCACATAGATAATCAAGGCCACCTCTTATAACTGAGACCCAATCTAGTTCTTTCTTCCCACTTGCATTTTCTTCACTCTTCCCTGCCGATGCTCCAGCAACATTCCCAGGTGTGTCCAGGACAGTGCCTGTGTTTTGGGGAGTGAGGAGCTCCTGCTCAGCTAGTGACATCAGCCTAACTGTAAAATATTTGTGTTCGGTTGCTGTTCAGGCAGCCATTGTTATTTGGGGGATACAAGAAATACAATTGAAGTAATATTTTTAAATAATTTATATCTCAACAAAAGCTGGACACCTTTTCACAGGAAAAGGAAAAGACACTTATATAGCCTTTGATTTCCCTTTGCTGGGTACCAAAGGTCTGTTGCACACATGCAAGGGGTTAGCGAGTCTCAGAGAAAAAGTCCAAAAAATATTTTGTAATGGAATGTGTTAGGCAACATAAATACAGGGCTCCCTATCAGTTTCCCCCGCTAATAGGTAAAGTACAGGGAGTCTGTATAAAAGGTAAGAGCATGGGGATTGATTTAATGTAAACATAAGTGTGATCCATCTCCTTATTCTTAATTCTCAGTCTTGGACACTTTCTATTGACCAAAACTTGTCTCTGGTTAGTGAGCGCGAGAAGCCCTCCTGCCTAGGTGGAAGCTGTATCTGCTTTATTTCCATTGTGGTGGTGATGTGCAAGTGGCTGGATTTCTCATCCATGTGCTGCTTAAAGTAACATTTTGTAGTTGTCATCTAGTCTGCAGCAAGACCTCCTCCATGCAGCTGTATTGAAAAATTCAAAACACTGGGCAGACTTGATCAAAACCTTGCTGGGACATGTGCTGGTTATGTTATGTAGTAAGTATAATGGGTTTCTCCATTTAAGAAAGCTGAAATTAGTTGTTTATCTTCAGTGCAAGCAAGAATGAGAACCTCTGTACTACATTTCCAGGCAGTGTTCAGATCACTGTTATCAGTAATCAAGACTTTTTCAGTCTAAACATTAGGATTGTGAATTTAGCACAACAATTAATAAAGTGACCTCAGACTACAAAAATGATTAAATACACTAAATATCTGTAGCTTACCTATTGACAAAACATATTCCTTTCTCCTCCTGCCCCCATAATTTGTGATCAACAGAATGGCAGAATCACAACACACTTGTATGTGGCAGACTAGCCTCTAAAAATGTAACTGCTTGTGGTTTCATTAGGACCCTATCCACTTGCCTCAATCAAACATTTCTTAAAGGGTCAATTACTTAAATTGCACTTACTTTACGAGAATAATAATTTTATTATAATTTAGTACTATTACTATGGTGTCCAGGAGCTCTATTCATAAAGCAGGGCCCTGCTGAATGCTTTGCGAACAGATAATAAAAGATCTCTCTAATTTTGTACCTGAAAAGACAAAAATATTTATTTTCCTTATTTTAGTCTTTGATTTTTTTTGACACCACTTTGTGCACAGTCATGCTATTTCTCCTTATAGTCTGTCAGTTTCCTTTGCGTGTGTGTGTTTGCATTGGCAGATTTTTCTTTAAAGTGTGAAAATTCAATTACGAAATGACATTAATTGTCAGAGTTAATGAAAGGCAAGTGCATTAGCTGGAAAGACTGTTAATTTTAAAAAAAGACAAAAACCCAGGTTTCAAGTTGAGGGTCCATTTAAAACAAAGAAGAATCTTTCAGCAAAGAGATTTAGCGTTGCTGTTTAAACAATGACTGCTGTGGGGTGTTTTGTTTTGCTTTTATGAGTGAGCTATGTTTCTCTGTGACTGCTGACTAGCCTTCACTTTTAATCACACAGGAAAAAGGGCGCACCAAATATTCCATAGTAGAAACAGGGAAAAATAAGACTGAACAAGTCAGGTCGAAGATATAAATTGTCTACAAAGGGTGCATTTTCCTTTACTAGTTTGGCCATTATAATGCTTTTTAATCCGTGGTAGTGCCTTTTGTTAAAAAAAACCTCTTGAAATGCTTTGTCATTTAACACAAAATGTTGGAAACTGTAAGTCAATGTCACTTCTTATTTCCTCTG
The DNA here is from genome assembly GCF_033958435.1 of Carettochelys insculpta. Classification (NCBI taxonomy): domain Eukaryota; kingdom Metazoa; phylum Chordata; order Testudines; family Carettochelyidae; genus Carettochelys; species Carettochelys insculpta. Next base: position 301,802,723 of record NC_134137.1, on the reverse strand, counting down.
CTTTTACTGAGAGTTTGTGGAAATCATTATCATTTTTAGGCCAGGCTTGGAAGATCTATTTTTAGTATGGCTTTTTGCCACAAGCATGTCAGTTGTTAAAGCTCAGTAATCCAATGCTGAAGTTTTTTGTGCAATGAAAAATTACTTCAAAATATTGAGTAAGATGGAAGGCTTGCTGTTTTTTTTTAAGTGCAAAGGCGAATATTTGCATCCCCAAGTGTATTTCAATATTTACTTTGCTTCCAGATATAAAATGGATGGCAAATGACAAAAGTATGTCCATACACTGTGGCAGGGTCTGTTCCACTCCTGGGATCCACACTTTTGCAGAAGATTTGGGTCCCTCAGTATGGGTTCTGCTTGCCCTTGTCATGGTTTGGGTATGCTTGGGTTAGAAGGGTATTGTGTAGAAGCCTCCTGGTAAGCCTCAGCCGAGTAAACAATCCTTTCCATCCCCTTTTGCTGGAGCCCAAACACTCCTTGTGGGAGCTTCTCACCTCCCCTGCTGTGTTCGGTCCTGCTGGTGCTCTCCTTATCTACGCTTTGACTCTTTCCTTTTCTGTTCTAATCTCCTCACCTCTCTCCAGACTCCCCTTCTACTCTCTCCATGCCCCCTCCACTGTGGGGGAAGGCTGTTTAAAATACCCATAGCCGCCTAAAGTGAGATCTGCTGGCCCTAGTTGATTTACAGCAACCCCTTCCCTTCTGCTCCTGCTGTGCCTATGATAACTCCTGATTAACTAAGGCCATTTCTGCTTTTTAGAGCTTCCTCTCTCCCATTGTAAGATAGCCTTCTGGCCTGATGCTGTCACATTACTTATTGAATAACAGACTGCAACTATCATTCTAAGAACTGTTGACATGACATTCTAGATGGGTTACTCTTTCTTGGCTGAGTTATTGTTGGGTTTTATTATTATTATTGTAGCCCAGAAACCATTAGTGTCAAGAATGTCCCTCATTCTTATTCATCAATTTTAGACAATGATTTGTATGATGGCCACACAGTATCACTGGTTGACTGACTGTGAAGGTACTTGAGCTTCAGAAAAGCATCTACACAGAAGTTTTTTCTTCATCAATATTCAAATCTGCAAGGCCACTGAGATCTACTCACATGGTTTTCAGGTCAGTCAACAGCTTATCTGGTTCCTCTTCTAGTCATGTGACTGACCTCAGTAAACTAGAGGAAGTGCTCTGTGATGACACTGTAGTACAAGTGCTTTACAAGATAATCATCTAACCCCGAGTGTTTGTCTCCACTAACAGGAGATCAGCTCTCAAAGGGAAGTAAAAGAAAACCAAGGACACAGCTTTAACTAGCCCTGGGAAGGTGCCCTTGAGAAAGCCCTAGGGAGAATGTTTTTGAGTTGTGCCATCTGTAAATGGACTTGGAACTACTACTACTACTACTACTATTTAACCCTTGTACTCCACGTGGAACATAGGTCATCTACAAGTCTCCTCCTCTTCACTCTGTCTTGGGACAAAACTTCAAGATGGCTCCAGGAGTACCCCAATTGTTGTTCTTCAATTTAAGTAGACCTTCTTCACATTGTCCAAAATCTTCCTCTTTTGCGTTTTCCTTGTGGGTTCCATGTGAGAGCTTGATGGACTGTACTGGATGATGGTTTTCAGAGAGAGTGGGGCCTCGCCACCCCCACTTTCTTCTCTTGATTTCAATGTCAAGTGATTCTTGTCCTGCTCTGTTCCAAAGCTCCTCATTTGTGAAGTCTTGCCAGTTGATGTGAAGGATGTACTTCAGGCATCTGTTTATGAATGTCTGTAGCTTGTGATTTGAACTTGGAACTGTGAGCAACGAAAATGCTGGTTGTGTTCAGGGAACGGGAACTGGGTACATATTTAACAAGATTGCATAGAAGACTAACTCCATTATCCTCTCTCCTCCTCCACTATAACCTGAACAAGCCACAACTTGCCAAATTTTGGCAAAGCACTTGGATCAGCAAGTGGTAACAGTATGTATCACAGGGTTTCCCAAATTGTGGGGTGTGCTCCACTAAAAAGGTGCATAGGAATGTTTGGTGTGGTGGTGAGGCCAAGGCCAGCCTTTAGGGGGCATATGGGGCTTAGCTCCTGGACTTGGCTTCTGGTCCCCTTATTCCTTTGTACCCCAAGCTACTGCCCTGCTCCTTTCCCCAGTTTCTGACTGTGGTTCCTGGGCGGGGGCGGGCACAGACATGAGTAAGGACTAGTGCAATGCAAAGATTTTGGGGACCGCTGTTTATATCCTTTTGAAAAGGTGAAAAAATCCTGATTATAGGAAAATACTTGCTTGTACATGCCAGTTTTTCAGACTGATTAGGTTGATGCCCAAAATAACTGTGTGGGCGGCCTCTTCTCTCTGCTCTAGTTTCTGGGCAGGACTAAATCATACTGGCTCAACTTCTCTAGTATGGCACTCTCTGATCCAGCAATATCCATGGTCTGGCATGGTTTTAGTTAGCTGGACGTTCACTTATCATGGGTGTGGCCAAGTTTCTTATGGTCCCATAGAGCCACCAGTCCTGGCTCTGTGTTCTGTTCTGTTACTTAGCTCTAGTTTACCCCTATTGAGCTCTTAGAAGACCTATAAGCAGTGGAAGTGTTGGTATTGCTGCTTAGACAACATTGACTGTTCATGGTTTGGCAAATTCTCTGATTCGGCACTGGTGAAGTATTAAGGATGCCAGACTAGAGAGGTACAACCTATATTGTCAAGGTGAAAAAACTGGGACGCTTTGTGGAAAACAAAAGGTTGAGAGAAACAAGTATCAATCTGTTTGTTTGTCATTCACCTAGAAATTCTCTCCTACTCCCTGTCTTTCCCATGCCAGTCTAGTTCTTACCTTATTGTCTCTTCTTGGATGTTACCAACCCATCAGTCTGTGACCTAGCCTACCCTGCTTAAACTCCAAGAACCCTTTCAACTTTCTTCATTCTGCCCCCTCCCCTTACCTATTGATCAGGCTGAGGAACATTCTTTCCAATCTCTTCATAACTCAGAACCACCCCTTCTGTTCTGAAACCTCACTGAACAAGCAATCAATGGTCTGGAATATGTCCCTCCCATTTCCCCACATTGAATGCCTTTTTAACACCCTTTAATAGAGACTCTCTACCTTTGTATGACTACTAACAGAGAGGGAGCCCTGCTAGTCTATATACTATCAAAACAAAAAAAAACCCAGTCAAATAGCACTTTAAAGACTAACCAAGTAATTTATTAGGTGAGCTTTCGTGGGACAGACCCACTTCTTCAGACCAGGTCTGAAGAAGTGGGTCTGTCCCACGAAAGCTCACCTAATAAATTACTTGGTTAGTCTTTAAAGTGCTATTTGACTGCTTTTTTGTGTTTTATGGCTAGGTGTGGAAAAGCAGCAGGATGTGTGGCAGAAGAGAAGGCAGCCATTTATGGTGTGAAATAGTCTGTATAAACCTGTATTCTTTGCTCTCTGCTATGAATTTTTTGTTTCTGTTGTATTCTCTGCTCTTTGCTATGTGCTATGGAGACTTAAGGGGCTTAAAATTGCAGCGATCATTTGCAAACTGTTCTGTGCTCTGCATCTTGTGGAGACATCTCTGTAGAATGTGAAGTAAACCTTTGAAATCAGCTTCATGTGACCTGTGTTTACAAGCTAATTATAATGCAATAACAGTCTGCATTGAAATGAACTCTGGGGAAGGCCAGCTGGGAAAGATGAAGTCTTCACTGTACCTCTTCTGTGCAGATGTCTCGAAGTTTATGCTTTTGAAACTATTGACACTCTTAACTGGTCCACCAAAGATAGTGCTCATAGTTAACATGCCTGTGACAAGAGTGTTGGGGTTGGGTATTCATACTCCTGACATCTATTGCTGCAGCCCATTTTCCACAGCTGAGTTGCTTTGCCCTCTGTTTTTATGACAAGTAGGGTTAGCATTTAATTCAGATAATTAAGATTAGATTATGATGAGCATCTGTTGGGGAGGACAGTTTCTTCAAGTATTTGATCTAGTATTGGCGAGTTCTTACACAATGAGTCTATCTCAGGGTATGTCAACATTTAAAATGTTGCAGTGTCGTTGCAGTGTTTCATTGCAGATACTCACTGCAGTGACTGGAGCTAGGCCTGTAGTAGGTACAAGGGGAGTGCTTGTTCAGCCAGATGCTGGATCCACTGCTACAGATCCTCAGCAGAGGGGCTGAGACACCAACTTGGAACAGTCTCTGTATTGTACTGAAAAGTACTGCATGGGATCTTTTCAGGGGAAAAGGCAAAATGGTGCAGTTATTGGTAACACACACATAGCAATCGGCACTTATCATGTGCATATGATGTATCCCATTCTCTCTTGCACACACGCACATGCGTCTTGTTGCTGTTACTAATAGTTGCTCCCCATAAATGCACTGGCCAGGTTAGTGGGAGGGGGGGAGTGGGGGAGCCGGGCTTCTGCTGATCCGGATCGGTGCTCCAGTGACAAGACAAAACCCGGGGTCCCTGTGCAAGATGCCTTCATTATACAGTCCTCTCTCCCAGGCAGGTTGCCCCCAAGTTAGCCCCCTCATGCAGATTCATCATCTGTGAGAGCAGTCTTAAAAATATGCATTTAGCACCTTCTTCTGGGTGGTGCTTCCAAAGTCAGGCACTTGCTGGTGACTCCCAAGGTGTCCATGTGGCCAGTCTTCTTTCAATGGGCCCACTTCACAGGCTCCATTGTTCTTCTCATTGGTCTTGGATCCACCTTCTCCATACCTGGAGGTGCGGGTCTCCTGCCTTTCCATTCACACCTCATTCACTCCACAGGGCAATCAATTAATCAACCCAAAAAGAAAGGGTAGAGGGAGTTTTGTCTTACCTTACCTACTTCTAGGAACTAAAGATGTTCAATAGAATCACTATGGATAGCAATTCCTTCTTCTGATGGGAATATAGCATTAGGGATATATTATTGACCACCTGACCAGGACAGTGATAGTTATGCAGAAATGCTAAGGGAGATTAGAGAGGCTATCAAAATAAAAAACTCACTAATAATGGAGGATTTCAATTATCCCCATATTGACTGGGTGCATGTCACCTCAGGAAGGGATTCAGAGAGAAAATTTCTTGATGCCTTAAATGACTGCTTCTTGGAGCAACTGGTACAGGAACCCACAAGGGGAGAGGCAATTCTTAATTTAGTACTGAGTGGAACACAGGATCTGGTCCAAGAGGTAACTATTACTGGATCACTTGGAAATAGTGACAATAACATTTAATATTCCTGTGTTGGGAAGAACACTGCAACAGTCCAACACTCTGGTATTTAATTTCAAAAAGGGGAATTACACAAAAATGAGGAGGTTAGTTAAGCAGAAATTAAAAGGTAGAGTAATTAGAGTAAAATCCCTGCAAGCTGCGTGCAAACTTTTCAAAGATACCATATTAGAGGTCCAACTTAAACGTATACCTCAAATTAAAAAACACAGTAAGAGACCTAAAAAAGAGCCACCATGGCTTAACGACCATGTAAAAGAGGCAGTGAGAGATAAAAGGGCATCTCTTAAACAGTGGAAGTCAAATCCTAGTGATCAAAATAGAAAGGAACACAAACACTGCCAAACTAAATGTAAAAATGTAATAAGAAAAGCCAAAAGATTTTTGAGGAACAGTTAGCCATAAATTAAAAAAAAAAAAAGTAAAATGTTTAAGTACATTAGAAGCAGGAAGCCTGCTAAAAAGCAGTGGGGCCCCTGGACGATAGAGACATAAAAGGAGCAATCAAGGAAGATAATGCCATTGCAGAAAAACTAAATGATTTCTTTGCTTCAGTCTTCACGGCTGAGGATGTTAGAGAGATTCCCAAATCTGAGTCGTCCTTTATGGGTGACAAATCTGAGGAACTCTCCCAGATTGAAGTATCATTAGAGGAGGTTTTGGAACTAATTGTTAGGCTAAACAGTCACAAGTCTCTGGGACCGGATGGTATTCACCCAAGGGTTCTGAAAGAACTCAAATGTGAAATTGCGGAACTATTAACAGTGGTTTGTAACCTATCCTTTAAATCAGCTTCGGCACCCAAGGATTGGAAGACAGCTAATATAGCACCAATATTTAAAAAGGGCTCTAAAGGAGACCCTGGCAATTATAGAGCGGTAAGTCTAACGTCAATATGGGTCAAATTAGTAGAAACAACAGTAAAGAATAAAATTGTCAGACAGAGGAACATGATTTGTTGAGCAAAAGTCAACATGGTTTCTGTAAAGGGAAGTCGTGTCTTACTAATCTATTAGAGTTCTTTGAAGGGGTTAACAAGCATGCGGACGGGGGTCCAGTAGACCTAGTATACTTAGATTTCCAGAAAGCCTTTGACATGGTTCCTCACCAAAGGCTCTTATGTAAATTAGGTGGTCATGGGATAGGAGGAAAGATCCTTTCATGGATTGGGAACTGGTTAAAAGACAGGAAACAAAGGGTAGGAATAAATGGTGAATTTTCACAATGGAAGGGGGTAACTAGTGGAGTTTCCCAAGGGTCGGTCCTGGGACCAATCTTGTTCAACTTATTTGTCAATGATGTAGAGAGAGGGGCAAGCAGTGAGGTGGCAGAGTTTGCAGATGACACCAAACTGTTCAGGATAGTCAAAACCAAAGCAGACTGTGGAGAACTTCAAAAAGATCTCAGCAAACTGAGTGACTGGGCAGCAAAATGGCAAACGAATTTAATGTGGGTAAGTGTAAGGTAATGCACATTGGGTAGAATAACCCTAATTATACATATAATATGATGGGGGCAAATTTAGCAACAACAGATCAGGAAAGGGATCTTGGAATTATAGTGGATAGTTCTCTGAAAACATCCATGCAGTGTGCAGCGGCAGTCAGTAAAGCAAATAGGATGTTGGGAACGATTAAAAAAGGAACAGAAAGTAAGACAAATATCTTTCTTCCCCTATATAAAATTATGGTACGCCCACATCTTGAGTACTGCATGCACATGTGGTCTCCTCACCTCAAAAAAGATATACTGGCATTAGAAAAGGTTCAGAAAAGGGCAACTAAAATGATTAAGGGTTTGGAAAGGGTCCCATATGAGGAGAGACTGGGACTTTTCAGTCTAGAAAAGAGGAGACTGAGGGGCGATATGATAGAGGTATCTAAAATCATGAATGGTGTGGAGAAAGTGAAAACAGAAAAGTTATTTACCTGTTCCCATAATATAAGAACTAGAGGACACCAAATGAAATTAATGGGTAGCAGGTTCAAAACTAATAAGAGTTTTTTCTTCACACAGCGCACAGTCAACCGGTGGAACTCCTTACCAGAGGAGGCTGTGAAGGCCAGCACTCTGACCGTTTAAAAAAGAGCTCGATAAATATTTGGCAGTTAGGTCCATAGATGGCTATTAGCAAGGGGTAAGGTATGGTGCCGAGCCTTTTGTCGAAGGCGGGAGATGGATGGCAGGAGACAAATCACTTGATCATTGTCTTCGGTTCGCCTCCTCTGGGGCACCTGGCATTGGCTACTGTCAGCAGACAGGATACTGGGCTAGATGGACCTTTGGTCTGACCCAGTATGGCCGTTCTTATGTTCTTATGGGTCCCTTTTCTGTCCCTCAGAGGCGGTAGCTAAGTCAACAGAAGAATTCTTCCATTAACCTAACATAGTCTACATTGGTGGTTAGGTCAGAATACCTTAGATCTCTTCGGAGTGCTGTTTTTTTTCATGGCCATGCCTGTAGTTAGTTTTTCAGACAGACTGGTCCTCAGACCATCCTTCTGCCTTTCCTTTAATATAATTAAGACTGCAGTTCTGTTTGAATTCATCTGAATGTGAAATATGTGCAGGCTGCAATTTGCTGTTGAGAAGAAAAATAAAACTGATTTCCAAGGGTGGGTCAAGCCACAAATTTACAAGTCGTGCAGTTCAGATGTTAAAAAAAGCTCATAATGGATGTAATTAATTAGTAATAGCAAGAAATGCATATTTAAGGTTTTTCCATGTTTACCTGGTTACTCTCATTGACAGTGTCTTTAAATATCTACTTCCAGGGAAATAAGTAGTTTTGATAGAAATAATGTAAAGACCATTGGTAGCCTTTTCAGACTCTTGTGGGGATTATACCTGGAAGTTATACCTGTATTACCTGATCCCTGTCATTGTAGCCATTTATTTCCTGCTGAGGCTGTCGGCATAGTTGGAGCTACACCTACCTGATTTTCTTTGCTTGTATATGTGGTGATGGAGGGGAAGGGAAGGCTATCTGGGAAAGATGCAGTCATTAGAAGTTTTAGCTGGAGCAAAGGGCATTGTCCTCTGTAATAGAAGTCGGTGAGTGCACCAAATACTGAGCCGTGTTTTCAAGATGATTTGTATTGATCACTGTTGTTGGCTTCTAATTATTTATATTGCCTAATCATTGCTGCAGGGCTTTTTGGCTTAAATTGATGTTAGTATGAGGTTTGCCAGTAGTTGTCTTACCAGTATTTTGATTCTAACATTTAGTGCTTGTATATAACGAGTATCTTGCCATATATAGCTATATTTTAGCATATATAAGAACAGCAACTGCAGAGGATGTATTGTTTTTCAGTCAGGAAGCCAGGATATTAGTTTTGGTCCAGTAGTGCATAATCAATATAGTGTAAAGAGCTACACTTAGCAGCTTGAGAAGTTTGACAGATGTTTCTCCATTATTACAATGTGACCTTTTCATCCTGTAAACAGCAGGCTAAGTAACCTTGAATTAGTAGAAACCAACATTGCTGTGCGCCTTCTAATGCCATATTTCATTTGGCTACGTCAATGATGGCCAGATAAGATTTGTCATAGGAAATCTCTTTGCACAGCCTACAAGAGAGAAGGTTGTAGCCAAGGGTACTGTAACTTCCTTGTGAACTATAAGGAGGGCATGAACTGTAAAGCTGATATATTTTGAAAAGCATTGCATATTTGAAATATATTAATAATAAAAGAGCAGACCTCTTTAAGGGAAAACTTCATCACCACTGTCAGCACGTTGCAAATTGTGGGAAGCTGGTTTTAAATGTTGCTATGAATTTAAGCTAAATCTAGGCTATTAAGAAGCTGAAGGTTAAATGCTTAAGATACTTTGGTGTTAAAACACTGCCTAAAGCAAATATAAGAAATAATATTTTTCAGTTTACCTAGTTCAACTAAAATGACAACATTGTTCATTGATATTTGTCACATTTATCCAGTCTGAAGTTAAACAAGAGCCATTAGATCAAAGCTTGGCTCATAAACCTAATCTAGGGTAAACAAATAGGTTCTTTAACCTGTGTACCTCTTGCCTTACTCCTTTATCTTTTGTGGATCTTTTCTAAGAAGCTTGTATCTGCTGTTAACCAAGATGCTCAGCATTTTCGTTACCTTGGATGGCAGAAAGAGCTGCTCTCCTGACTTGTGCAAGAGAACCATCTGGATTTAATGGGAGTTCATGCATGAGTAAGATGTGCAGGACTAGTTCTCTGAAGAATACTTGCTTGGGGCTTTACTCGAGTTTAGGAATAAAAAAAAATCTAAAATGATTTACGTGAAGCCACTAAACAGATTAAATGGGGACACTTTCCTTTTTATTTTTTCTTGGAGACCTGTGCCACTTTCTTAATAATAAATGCAATGCCTTTATTTTGACTAAACAGAGCTATCTAATTAGTTCAGCTGTCAGAATTTTTGCTAATAAAGTGAGTGTTAAATTAGGTGAAGGCAAGTGTTGTTTTACAGATCTGTTATAGATAAGATTTTTATCACCCACCACACAACAGACTTTAAAGAGACAGAGCTACATAGTACAATAATGAACAGAATCGAAGAGCAAGAAATTGAAACTCGTAACACAGAAGACATCAATGTCATGTTAGCCAGTAGAAAAAAGATAGTTAAGATTAAGCAGAAGGGAAGAAGGTGCTGGACTGGGACATAAATCCCTAGCTTCACCACAGAATACCTCTGTTTGGGAGAAATGACTTAATCTGAGACTCCAGTTCCTTGTTTGTAAAATGAGAATAATCTTTCCTTGCCTTGCAGGGAGGTTGTGAAAAAAGGATTTCATTGTATAATGTTAATTACTGCATATGTGAATCATAAGAGCGTATTTAGCACTTACAGGGCTCATTTCATCCATAGATAGCATGACTCTCCACCTTTAAGTGCTTAAAAGCCATTTAATTTTCTGATGCAGTTTGCACAGCTGCAGTATATTGGCATTGCACAGCCACACTGTGTCGTAATTACTTGCTGTTTAGACTGCAAGCTGTTTGGTGCAGGAACTGTCATGTGTCGCAAATTGTTTCTGCTGTAGGCAGTACTGTATATAAAGTTGGTGCAAGTCATTCCCTATGGGTATTGCATCGTGTTGCAATATGCAGACAGGCTATGATGACCTTGTGATGCTGTTTCCATCTGTCATTAGAAGATGGAGAGTGAAGGAGGAACTTGCCAGGCCTGAAGATTGCCTTATGTATAATAGGGTTGGAAGAGTGCTCAAGTCATTGAGTCCAACCGTCTGCTAAAAGCAGGAGCAACTAAATCATCCTAATCATGGGATGGCCAGCCCTGGAGAGCCACATGCAGACTGAGAGTGGTCGACCAGCCTAGCAGTGAAGTTACTTTTAATTCAATGGTTTAAATAAGTGAAGTTTTGACCAGTGTCATTGCCTTAGTCATAACCAATACAAACTACTGGTATGTAAGCTGATGGATACTGAATGGATTGTGCAAAGAAAATACATTGTAGCCACACAGTGTTCCGAGTGGTTTGAAAATGCCAGCCAACCCAGGGGTTCTGAAGGTTGAATGTTTAATCACTTAATGCGAACGGCAGTGACACTGAAGTAAAAAAGGATGAAACTAGTGAAGAGTATTGTACTTGCCAACAGAATTACTGACTTTGAATATTTTGCATGGCATTAACCAATTTAAACAAGCAGTTTGTTTCTGTTACAAGCAGTGTGCAGTAATTACATTAGAGATGAAATCATAAATGTTTTACACCTTCTACATTGCAGTTGTTTGACAGTTGACCTGAATAAGTATTCTGCTTGCTATCTCTCGAAGTATCCTATAGGGGTACTGATTCCAGATTAGTATTTTTCATTTTTCCAAAGACTACATTTCTTGCCAGAGACTTCTCTTTGGTATGCCTATGAAAAAGAAAAATGCTGAGCGTAAGGAGGATAAAGTTTGCTGTGGGTGTACAGCTCCTTTGGTCATTAAACAGGGAGAGACTGAGCTGTGTTGACGTGGGCATGGCGACTTGGAGGTCGGGGAGACAATGAAAAGTGGTTCAGAGAATTCAATCTTTCATCATAGAAGCTTCTTTATAATAAATACCTCCAGAGATTAAGTAGACAGGGATGCAATTAAAGAATAGGTTACACAGCATATTTCTAAAGTTTCCCAGGGGAAAGGTGAAGATTATCTGTCTGCAAGATGCTATAGCAAATGTTAAATTTATGACCTCCAATCTTTGTTTTAGTTTTGCAAATCTTCATCTTAAAAAACTCTTTTGTTTGACAATGGAGAGGACTGAGGGTATATGCTTAAATGCATGTGACAAGTACTACATGAAAGTACTTGTAATAACAAATATTAAAGTACATGAAATATTTCAGAAGTTTATTAACATTAGAATGCACACTGCCCTTGAACTTTCGCTCACCTTTCTTTCCAGAAAGCATCTCTGATTCTGTACAATTCATGTTTGAAGTGGAAACAATTAGAAGCTACTATGTATAACACCAGGTATTTTTAAACAAGGCTTTGCATGCATTTCAAGAAACTGAGGTTAAAAAGGACTTGCCATTTTTTCTTTTTTTTACAATTTGGGAAAATGCTAGACAAAAATATCAAAGCAAAATATATTCTGAAGTTCTTTGAGTGTTGAATGGAAATGATGTAATGACTTTATTCAGAAATAGCATTCACATCATGCACTTCGTGTAAACACGAACTATTTGTTTCAATCTAAGAAAGAATAGATGAAAGCAGAATTAAAATTTTATTTAAAGAATCTTTTCTCTGAAACAGCTATGTTGCACACTTTTTGTGTGAGAGCATATGATTATATTGGCACAAGTTATTTAGGAGCGTTCCTTTATCTTTAGAGATGTTCTTCTTTGAGCAGGCCATGCAGATGGAACTGACTCGAAAAGTAAAGAGGAAGCACTTATTTTGGTGTGGAATATAAAGGGAAATACATTGCTGATGTGTAAAAATATACTAGCAAAAGACTTCAAAGGAGCCAATTGCTGTGTGTGTTTCTAATAGTGAACATTGAACTAACAATGGTGCCTGAAATGAAACTTACTCTGTGATAAATTATCTAACCTTCTGATGAGTCTGTGGAATTTTCTTGGTACTTGTTCAATGACGCTGTCTGTTCCAGAATACATAAAATAACATTACGAATACCAGGAATTGCAATGATTTGTTTTTCCTTGGTGGGGAGGAGTGAATTCTATACCTCCTATCTCCCAGTTTAAATGAGCTATCCTAGTTAATTTTTGTTTTTGGTGAAAGAACTAATGTCTTCCAAAAGTAGATTGGCATAGAGCATGGCAGCTCCTTAGAACTATCACTCAAGTTGCTCATATTGTACCAAAGTTATAATTATAAATCTTCCTAATGCCAAACATTATCCTTTTTGTACAATCATAAGTTCAATGGCAAGTTTATTGTCTATGGGCAATTTCTTCCAACCAGTTACAATTAAGTTGTTTGAATAAATGTGTTGCAATGGTAGAATAAACGTGTGTCTGAAAACTGTAGGTACTTGGGGGTGTTTATAATTTTATTTTTTTTGAAAAAGGGGTTACTTTATCAAAAAAGGTTAAGAAACACTGATTTAAGGAGTCAGAGCAATCTTTTGCATGGCAACACATCTATAATAATGCATAAAGCTTACTAATCCTGTTTGGTAGAATAATTTATGCCATTTACTGTACAACTTGCTAACAGGTGCCGTTTAAATACAAAGCTTTTTTCAGTATCAGTTATGACTGAAGGCTATCTGACTTTTATTCTTAGTCAGTTCAATGAATAATTCTGCATTTTATTCTTTACAGAGCTGGTCTATATTTGAAGAAGTATAATCTGTCTATAAATTGCTACCAGCCTAGTTAAATAAAGTTGAATCCTAAAACATGTTCCTGTCCTTTTTATCTATATAAAGGCAATACAAACATGCCATTACCCTAATTTGCATGGTCACCAATTCATAGATATTTTCCAGATTCCTTTTTTCTTTATTATTGTTAAAGTTTTGAGCAAAAGGAAGCAAGATAGCATGTGCTTATTGATCACTATATACTGATGCACACTGTACAGAACCCTGAATGGAGATAATCCATGTTTGTTTGTTTTTTAAGTTGATTTTTAAGGTCTGTCGTGACACAGCAAATACCACATAGCTTGTACTAACAGATGGCAGAGAAATGAGGTTGGTCCTCTTCCGGAATCTACAGTATTATCTGTCCTATACTGAGGAAAGACTGTTGCTAAGCTATATGGGTATTACACCTCACTGTTCTTGGCCTGAACTTTTTGGCATCTACTTCTGTTACAGATTTGGTCTCAGCATGGGCTGAATAATGAACTTTGTGCTGTGGAAGGACAGAGATGGGGAACCCTACTATCATACATAGTTCTCCAAAATCAAATGTAGATAAAACAAAAGTAGTTGGAATGCTTTTCTCTGTAAACTCTCTTCTGTTATTGTCTAGAGTTTCTGGCATTGCGATATTTAAAAACTGGGCACTCAGATGGGAGTGCCAGACTCTTCCTTGCTCCCACCACATTCCCCCCACAAGGCTCAGCTTCTGCCCTCTTCCACTGAAGAGCTGCCCTCACCCTCTCCTCAACCCTTCCACCCCCAACCAATTTGACTGCTCTTTTGCTCTTGTCACATCACCCCCACCCAGGCTGGGAGGGATACATTTGTGGAGCATGGAGGAGTTGGCCCCAGCTGAGTAGAGGCTAGTATTGATGATGACCTGGCACCTCGTCTGTGCAGGGAAACCAGACTGGTTTTCTGATCAATAGATCTGCCTGGACACTGTCAGATCCTCCTTTCAACTGGACTTTCCTGATGGAAAAGTGAGCAATTACTATTGGTAACTGATATGTCTAAAAGAAACTAAAATGTTTGCTAGAACCATACTGTGACTTACAGCTCGGAAGTACCTCAGTTTTAGTTCTTTTATCCAATCTTCACATTTTGTACACTTAACTGTGCACAGGCCCGCTGATGTGTGGGTAGTTGCCCTGGGGTCTGGCAATGCAAAAGGGCCCAGAGCTCACAGCTGCCACTGCTGCATGAGTGACAGCAGCCGAAGCCCACAGCCTTTTAAAACAGCACTAGGGCAGTGCACGGCATGCTGGGGCTGCTATAAGGGCTGGTGGGCAGAGGCAGTGTGGTACACTCTGGGCTGTGCTGAGGGCTGGCTGCCCCAGGCCCCGCCCTCTCTAGTTTGCCAAAGGGCCTGGCAAGATACCAAACCAAAGATGGTTCAGTAGAGTCACTTGTTTTGGCCTTTCAGCTCCTGATTAAAAATGTAATACAAAAAAGAGAGACATTGTAAAAGTCACTCTGATGCAAGATGAAAATGGTAACTCTGAATTCTGCATTTGGAATGACTCTTAGGCCTTGTTTACATTGACAGTACCACGTAGGATGTATATAGTTCTCTGCAGCAGTGAAAAGGAGGCTGCATCCACACTGCAGTGTGCGGCTACATGCTGTAGTGAAAGGTGCCAGTGGTGAGGGGAGAAGAGAGGTAGTGAGACATCTCCCACAGAGGGAAGCTTCTGGAAACTTTCCCTGCTGCCTCTAGCTATCATAGCCTTTCCCTGTAGGCAGGGGAAGATGTCTTCAGCAGCAGGAAGTCAGTGGAACACTACAATATTGAAAATAGCAGTATAGATGTAAGAGACAGCTTCAAGTGGTGTATAGAACTGTGCAGAGTATATACCCCAAGGTTCTGGTGCGTCTTTACAGTACTTACCTAGAGCAAAACAAAAAAGCAGTCAAGTAGCACTTTAAAGACTAACAAAATAGTTTATTAGCTGAGCTTTTGTGGGATAGACCCACTTCTTCAGACCATAGCCATACCAGAACAGTTCTCTGTGCCTTAAATATTGAGTCTGTTCTGGTATGGCTATGGTCTGAAGAAGTGGGTCTGTCCCACGAAAGCTCACCTAATAAACTATTTTGCTAGTCTTTAAAGTGCTACTTGACTGCTTTTTCGTTTTGATAGTATATAGACTAGCACAGCTCCCTCTGTTACCTAGAGCAGTACCTCTTCAACTACCTTGCTGTTTATACTTGCACTAGGAGTGTGAGCAATTTATGTATTCTGTAAACCACTGGAAGTATAGACATAGATTTTTAGATTAGCAAATCCCAAACATGCTCCAGTGCAGTAACATGGTGTAGATTTAGTTACTCACTGAGGACAGTTTTCCTCAAACAGCTCTCTTGACCTATTGGTGAATTCTTATGCTGTCCTTTCAGACTCTTCCCCAAACAGTAATTATGGTGGTAAAACATCTGAGCACATACAATAGCAAGGAATTTCCATCATTAAAACACCCTGAATTTTTTTTTTTAATGGTCAAAATTTTCTTTACTGTTTTGCTAAATTACAGATAAGCATGACAATTTTGGTGAGCTGAATTCTGGACTCCCGCCAAGAAGAAGAAAATGATGTATGTCAATTTTTAGAACTTCTTATGTCAAGATCCTGCCTAGGCAATTTCATAACATTTTGTTTCATTTGCTCCTATGTATGAAAACAAATAGCTGATTAACTAGGGGAGCTAGTTTTAAAGTTTCTAGTTTCCCACAGCATGAGATTTAGCTTAAAACATTATGAACTGATTAATGCTCTGAGCTTCTTGGTTTAACTTTGTTTGCTATAAAACTTTCGTACTAGTCCCAGAGTAACTTGTTTAAAATTATGTACGCTAATTGTTGCTGAATATCGAACTGAATATTAAGTAGCTTCTGAGTCTTGAATAGAAGATGAGTTTCATAGGTCTAAGCAGGCTTCTTTTGTCTAGAACTAATTGTGTGCAGTTCACATGATTTAATGTGTCTTCCGCAAACTGCAAGAGAAGTTGTCCATTGGGTTTTGAATAAAATTAGCCTTCCACAGCTGTTCGCCTTTCAGTGCCAGGAGGCCATAGATGGAAATTCTGTTTTTGTTTCTGTTGTGAATAAGGAGCCCCAAATACAAAGTTAATTGTTGAAGTGCACTGGAATAAGTGTGATCTTCTGGATTAATTCCATTGTTTGGTTTTTCATAATTTTTCACAGTTCAAAGATCCTGGTTATCAGTTATATGTAAAATAAAATACCTGGTAAATTTGAAGCACCATTCCAATTAACTATTGCTTTCCACTAAAGGTTACCCAATATTTTTTTAGCTTTTGTCCTTTTATTTCTTGAATTTAGGATGAGCAAATGTAGTTCACCTGTAATAAGATCTTATACGCATCACTTGGGCAGAAGCCAAATTTACCGAGGCTTTGATCTGATTTGGTTGGCTTTCCTTGTTCCTTTCTGTGAGTAGGCTGTTATAACCATTCATGGTGTGTTTCTGGAGATCACTGCAGCTTTAATATATAGCTGTTTCACCCTTGTGACTTGTTTAACTATAAGGTTTTTTTGTAGGTTACTTGTATGATATGGATGATTAGGATGGTAAGAGACTTAAAAACAAACAAAAGATGTACACAGAAAAAAGCAACCAAAAGCAATATACAGTTTTTAACTATTTATATTTTATTTTGCATCCATGTTATGGAAAATAAGCCTGTCTTTTGATAAGCCATTGTCTTATGGCAGACTGTTGCAACAAAGAGAATCAAGATACTTGATTCTGTTGTTTTTAATACCTGTCTCCATCTCTCTTTGCATGGATTATTTTAATGCTCTTCATTTAGGAGGTGGGGAAAAAAAGCCTTATTTTATGCAGTTCATCCCCTTTAATGAGGTTGGCGGCCAAAGAATTTGCATGCTATATTGAGATGGTTGTGTACAGTATTTTTAAAAGAGGAATCTATAATGAGTTGTAATAGGAAAAGGGTGGATAGGAGAAAGAAACATTGTGGGCCTACACATTCTTTATGGTGTGGTGTAGTGCAGCAGTGGTTCTGACTGATTCTTGCCTGGTCTTCAGCTGCTCTGCCAGGTTCTTGTATCTGAGCTGGGAGGATGTAGCCTTCCAGTTAGGTCACACAACAGTCTCACCCTTCTGTTGAGATCCAAAGTCCAAAATCACACAAAGAAACATGCTCTTTCCTTCCCTAAGGGAGGCCCTGAGAAGAAGCAGGGTACCCTAATCCCTGGCCCCTGCTACCAGTTTTCTCCCCCACATTGAGAACTCAAGATCTGTATACCCCCACTCCCTCCTGAATTGGGCTTTCCCTTTTCAGCTCCTCTCTTGAAGCAGGGCAGCAGATCATACATCATGAGGTGGGGTTTTCTGTGCCCATAGCAGCCTGCTAGTTATTTCTTGGCTTCTGTGATGTTTGTAAACCCCCCACTGCAGCCTGATCTGACAATGGGGAGAAATGCTTATGGCAGTGGTATTGAAACTCATCATTGTTGCCCTCTACAAAGCTTCTCAAGGAATGGATGGCTATGGAACTAAAGGGTTATCTTAATTTGTATGCTTATGGACTAAGCTTTCCTATTGGCTACAAGTGCTTGGCTGGAGGTATGGGTTTTCCAGGATAGAATTAAAGTAGACTAAGTAGCAATCAAGTAGATTAAAGGTCCCTGCTGTGGCTAATGCTCTATCTTTAGCCTGTTGGGTGCAACTGCAAAGGTTGTCTTCTCTCCTTGTCTTATGGAAGGAGTTAAGGGATGAGGCTCAGGAGGTGCAGGAGACAGCACTGTGGTAGGGATTTTGTTGGTAGAGTTCAGATGACACAGATGAATACAGCCTGCTTGCTGAGACAATAAAAGCTATGATAGTCTACCGTCTGAACAACCTTTTTCCATCTCTTCCGAGGGTGTGTCTGTAGATGAAGCCAGCCTGGCCTGCATGCCAGAGTTCCCTACAAAATTTCCCTTTAAAACACAAAGCAACTCTTCTTGCCACATCAGCTAGTGCATAGCTGGTGCTGGCTGCTGTGGGGGAAATTCTGGAGAAAGAGGAGCTATTAGAGCTTCCACAGCCTGGGCACCTTGGAAGAATAGACCTATATTTTTCCTGTGTCAGAGTTTTGGACAAGGCTACTGAAGTTCTGGTTCAGCATGTGTGTGAATTGCATTAAAAAGTATCTGCAAGTAATTTATTAGACTGTTAATAAAATGTACCTGTAAAAATCCAGTTGTGACTTAAACTTGAGTTTTCCTAGGAAGCCATAAACCTTTTGGCCTTTGAGTTTTACTATAAAACATAATATTGCATTACCAGCAAAATACACATGGTAAAATCATTTAAAAAAAATTAAATTGTATTCCTGAAGTTTTTTTTTCCATTTGGGTTGGTTCTGCTTATTATTTATACGGTCCATGGCAGAAATGAACAGTAAGTCGTATTCCTAGCAGCTATTCACAGCATAATATTTAAGCAGTTTGTTATTGCAGAGGTTTGCAACAAGTTACCGGCCATACTTGTGGAGTGACAGTAAAAAGACATTCGACTGTAATCCATCAGGACAGGGTTTGTCATGTGTTTAGGCTATCCACTGCAATGGAACTCCAATCTCAGATTTGTGACTTTTGGGTGCTATCTCAGTGTAAAGGTAAAAGCTAGTGTATGTTGTTGACTTGGGCCAGTGGAAAGATTTCAAGGGGTATGCAGGAGAAAATAAATTACTAAAAATAAGGTGATAAGCACTTGGCCAGCTCTGGGAGACGGGGTATGCTGATACGGCCGAAGTCCCGAAAGGGATTCGCTAATGTTTTAAGTTTGGGAAACACTGACTTAAACAATTAAAATCAGTTTTAACAGCATTTGTTGTATGTTTGCTTCCATCACACCTCTTTTCTTTTGACAGCAGCTTAGAACTCCACTGTTGCAACTGTGTGCTTGTGGCTTAACATATATCATCCATTAGAGTCAGAGTCTTTTGTATGCTAGTAGGTTTTGCAGAAACATTTGGTGGTTTTTGTGGTATGGAACACTGTGTTGTAGTGCCTGAGCAGAGGCCAACAGATTTGTTTAAATTTTAACCAGAGGTTGATTCAAACCAATTACCCAAGAGAACGAATCCTGGCACCTTGCATCACTGTTGTATGTTGATACTATGAAAGAGACCAAGAAGGCATCCAGAAATGCATTCAGTTTAAGGAGTAGTGTTGCTGGTGACTGGAGGAGGTCTTGTTCCTGCACCATCCCCTTCAGAGGACAGGTGCAGACTATTTTCATAGGTGAGTTGGGGAAACCATTTGAATGGAAGCACAGAACATAAAACACACACAGATTCCTTTGCAGCTTGTCTCTTGCTGTTTTGAATGCTCTGAATTTGAACTAAATATTATGTATGTATTGTTTCCTTTTTAGACCTCTCCAGAAAACTGAACTTGGCAGAAACAAATGTCTTCAAAACACATACACATGAATGGGGTGAAATCTATTGCTTTTAAGTATTTTTTCTTTGACTTTTTTTTTAATACAGGCAATTTGATGTTTACATCCATATTGAGCAGTCTCAGTTGCTGATTGTAGATTCCTTTTCCCTAGTAACTTGAGCATCTTAACCCTAAATCCTGCAAGCTGTTTTTCACTGCTAAATTCCTATACCTGACTCAAAACAGCCATAGAATGTAGGCTTTAATGATACATCAAGATACACATCTTATAGTACTGGAAGGGACCTTGGGAGGTCATGAAGTCCAGTCACCTGCCCTCTTGGCAGGACCAAGCACCATCCTTTTTTTTTTTTTTTTTTTTTTTTAAACCTATTTGCCGCACATCCCTAAGTGGCCACCCTCCAGGGCTGAGCTCACAACCCTGGGTGTAGTAGGTCAAGGCTCGAACCGCTGAGCTATCCCTCTCCCTGCTAACTAACAAAGGGGTCCCTTTGCTTTCTGGTGTTCTCTTGGCTACATTATACTGTAACTGTGGTGTCACCAACTCTGTTTTTATCGGGTGTCTCAGAGTTTATCATGACATTTAGCTGTTTATTCCTTGAGTTTTGGCTCATGGAATCACTTATTTACATGAGAATCCGACTTTTTTTTTTTTTTTTAAGAAATGTAACTTTTTTGCCTTTAGTGTGTTGTTGCAGATGAAAACTAGAAAATGTGAACTCTAAAAGCTGAAACACAGGATGGCATAAAAGAGTCCGTATAGAATAGTAGCGGATATATCCGGCATTACTCCAGATAAAGAGCTGAGCAATTTTTTGGAAAACAAAGGAAAACGTTTTTGCTTTTTTCAGTGATGGTATTTTTCAAAAACGAAGGAAAATGAAGGCTGGAGTGGTTCTTTGGGGCTAGAAGGGGCAAAGGATGTGGGAGTTCCAGTGGGGGCTCAAGGTGGGGGGTGGAGGCGCTGAAGTTAGGGCAGGGATCTCAGGAGAGTGGGCTGAGAGGTGGTGTTAGAGTTACCAGGACCACCTGTGGTGGTAACGCTGCCACTGTGGCAGCTACTCCCCAGGGATCAATCCAGCGCTTTCTGGTCAGTGGCTCCTCCTGAGTGGGACAGGGCTGTGCTCCTAGTGCAGCAACTCCCTCCTGGGAGGGAGGGATCTGGGGCTGCGTGTCTGTTGGGTGGGGACTGGGGCTGTGAGAGGTGGCCCTGGTTGCTGGCTACTCCCCCTGGCCTGCAACCTATGGGGGGCAGGCAGCACTCTGTGGGTAGTCCCCAGTCTGCTGCTGCCCCACAGGTCTGCAGCTTCTTCAGGGGTCATTGCTTGGAGTAATGGGTGCCCTGTCCTGCAGCCTGTTGGGAGCGGGCAGCACTCTGCAGGCTGACTCTGGCTGCCATCTACTGCGCCCCCCCCCCCCAGCCTCGCACTGGTTTTGGGGAGTCAGCAGTTTGGGGGCTACTGCCAGCCTCCCATGCTCCCCTCCATCCCGCAGCCTATTTGGTGGAGTGCTCAAGGGGCTGGCCAGGCTCCGGGGCCTGCCTTCCACCTTCATTGCCCCCTGGAGCCTACAAGCTGTCTGAAGGTGTGATCAGGCTCTCGAGGCTGCCCTTCCCTCCTGGAGGTCTCCCCCCACTACCCATGATGGTCTATAGGCTCTTGAATGGGAGCTGCCCTCAGTTTCCAGTGGCCCTGATTTGGCCTGGAGACTGCCTGTGTGGGAGGGAGGGAGCCAGGCTGTGGTGTGGGGGCTGTGCCTCTCCAGTGTCCTCCCACAGTGTGCAGGCTGTCTGGGAGGGGGGCAGGTTTTAGGGGACTGCTGAACCTGCAGCTTCCCCTCATGGTCTGCAGGCTGTTTGCAGGGGGTGGGGGGGCAGGCTCTGTTGGCTGCCTCTGTCCCCATCTCCAGCAGCACCCCCTTCAGCCCACAGGCTGTCTGGGTAGGGAAAGTTCCAGGGGGCTGCCCCTGGCCTGCAGCACTACCTCTCATGGCCTACAGGTTGTCTGGGGCCTGCTCTGCTTTCAGCTGGCTCTCCACAGCCTACAGGCTGTCTGGTCTTGGAAGGGAACCAAGCTCCAGGGAGGGATAGCTCAGTGGTTTGCAATATTGGCCTGCTAATCCCAGGGTTGTGAGCCCAGTCCCTGAGGGGATGAGAGGTTTGGGGCAAATAAACAGGGGAAAAAAATCTGTCAAGGAATGGTGCTTGGTCCTGCCAAGAGGGCAGGGGACTGGACTCAATGACCTCCCAAGGTCTCTTCCAGTTCTATGTGGTGTGAGCTACACCCTCTCCAGCTACCTCTCTGCAGTCTATACACTAGGCAGGGCAGGCTTCTTTTTCTCCAGCTGCCCCTTCCAATCACCTCCACAGAGTGTGCTGTCTGTCTGGGGCATCCTCTCACTTGGCCTACAGGATGTCTGGGGGCTGCCCCCCTCCCACAGCCCCCTCTGTGGTCTGCAGCTCTCCACAAGGGTCGGCAAACCCCTGGATTTGGAGCAGAGGAGTCACTTTCCCAGTCGTTGTGGAAGGGAGCCCCAGCCCTGCTGGCCTCTCTCTTAGTGCTGCAGCTGCCCCCAGTGGTCACTCTATCGTGTTCTACCCTGCCTGTGCCCCTCCATTTCACCTCCCTCCTCCTTCTGCCCCCTTTTTCCTGTGTTCTGGGAAATCTTGGGGTTTCAGGTATTTCCCCCTTTCTAGGCTCAACCAATCCTGACCTTGGTGTAAGTTAGGGTAAGAGGAAGGAAACTGCATGCCAAATTTTGTGCTCGTAGCTCTTACAATTTAAGAGGTTCTTGAACAATCGTAGCACCAACAGATGCACTGTAAAATAAAATAAAACAATATATAGATACAGATAGAGTTCTGGAAATGTGCCAGTTTTGACTGTTTGAACACTTACAGTTGGCAATGCTGTAGCTGCATTTTTTTTGGTGTTAATGTGCATGGGTAGTGTTGTTCTCCATCTCGATGAAAAGTCATATCCCAGGGGCCAAGGAATATCACTATTCTGTGGAACTTTATCCTCCTTGCTACAACTTTGCAGGAAGTCTCTTACACAAAATGTTTGCTAATGCCTATAGTTCATCGTATTATTCTTGGAGTGAAGTATAATTCTAACATTGAAAATTTAATTTTTTACATTAGCAGCACCCTTAATGTGTGCCACCTGCAATACCTAGCTAAAAGACTATTTTTGTTGTCATCTTGCAAGATTTTTTTTTTAAATTTTGTCATCTTAACTCAGTAGGAAGATGACTTTTGGGCCAAATGGGATAAAATACCTTAGACTTAAAAACATTTAAAACCTCCTCATTTAAATACTTTATTTGCTGATGATGCATAAGGGGTTCATGACAGTGTGGTGAACTAGAGTGACTGCCAGTTGTAGAAGAGAAGCTAGCCAGAAGTATCTTTTGGGCCTGCAAAACCATTTTTCTTGTGTCCTTCCAAGTCTTAGAAATACAAGGGAGCTAATTCCACTGCTTATTTTCAGTTTCTCTTCTCTTTCTTGTGAAGATGTTGTTGAAAACAAACGAATCTGTAAGCTTGAAAGCTTCTTATTATTCTTCCCTGTTTGGTTGTTTTTGGTTGTTTTGGCCTTCACAACAACATCTACTAAAAAGTTGCACAGGTTGACTGTGCATTGCATGAAGAAGTGCTTCCTTATGGGTGTGGGTGTTTTAAACCCAATACCTGTTAATTCCATCAGTTAACTCTTCCTTCTTGTGTAATGTGAAAGGCTAAATAACACATCCCTATTTACTTTGTGTATTCCATTCATGATTTCATAGATCTCTACCATATTCCCTCTTAACCATCTCTCTTCCAAGTGTAATTATCTTTAAGTATCACAGAGGTAGCTGTGTTAGCCTGTATCTTCGAGAACAAAAGTCCTGTGGCACCTGATAGATTAAGATATTTTGAAGCATAAGCTTTTGTGGGAAAAGACATGCATCTGATGAAGTGGGGTCTCTGCCCACAAAAGCTAATGCTTCAAAATATCTGTTAGCCTATGAGGTGCTACAGGACTTCTTGTTGTCTTTTTCCTCCTGGAAGCTGTTCCTTACCTTTACTCAGTTGTGTTTGTCCTTTTCTGTACCTTTTCCAGTTCCAATGTACCTCTTTTGGAGATAAGGCAACTAGCTGCATGCAGTGTTCAAGGTGTGGCATGATCATGGATTTATTTTCTGGCATTATGATATTTTGTCTCTTTTCTAATGGTTCCTAGCATTATTAGTTTTTATTTTAACTGCTTGTATGTAACTGCTCAGAGGTAGATTTGAACCTGGGACTGCTGGAGCTTAGTGTAGGTGCTGCTACAGCTTGAGGTCAGTTTAGGCTGTAGAACATACTTATTCTTTCTCTATGAAGTGGTCTAGGTACCACAGTTAACCACGCATAGATGTGTGTGTTACGTGTACATCCCATGGATATTTTTCAGAGGACTATCCACAATGATTCCAAGATTTCTTTGAGTGGCAACAGCTAATTTGGACTGCCTCATTTAGAATATATAGTCAGGATTATTTTTTTGCAGTGTGCATTACTTTACATTTATCAACATTGTGTTTCATTTGCTATTTTGTTTCTCAGCCACTAAGATTTGTGAGATTCCTTTATAATTCTTTGCAGTCTGCTTTGGATTGAACTATTTTGAATAATTTAGAACCATCTGCAAACTTTGCCACCTCCCTATTTACTCCTTCTTCCAGGTGATTTGTGAATATATTGAAGAGCAGTGGTACTTGTCTTTGGGAGACCCTATGATGTACCAGTCTCCCCTGTGAAAACTGACCATTTGCTCCTCCCATTTGCTTTGTCTCTGAATCTTTTTACTGATCCATGAGAGCACTTAAGCCTGCACTTAATGGAGCTGCTCAGGAGCCTGAAGCTAAGCATGTGTGAAAATGCTTTTTTAGATCAGGAGTCATAAAACAAAATTCAATATGTAACGGGGAGAGAAGAGAAAAAAGGAAGGAGAAAACACACACACCCCAGCTCTCCCTTTTCTGCTAAACCACTGTGGAATGATTTTTATCTCAAGAAGTGTTGTTCCTAAAAGATCATGATCTGGTCTTATCTCTGGTGTTTGATTATTTCTGTAATTGTGTGTAGAAATCTTTCTGAAGATAAAAGAAGTACAGTTTAGCTTCCTGTACAATCCTAAAGGCTAATACTTTATTAGCATTACGTAAAAAAAGGAAAACAAATCCTTCCCAGCAACCTGAGCTCACATTTGTGCCCAATTTCAGCAGAGGGTTAGGACAAAGAATGTTCTTGCTCTCTATCTAGTTTTTAACAATAGAACAGCTGCCTTTTTATTTTATTTATTTTATTTTAAAGATGTGTATTCTGGCTTGGATCACAAGTGAAGCTGAGTTTATTGGATTCATCCTATTCCCTAGTGGGCATTTGTCCACATTAGAAAAACATCCCATATTATCACAGTATTGGCAGCCTTTCCTCCATAGAGGTTTAAGACTGAAATAGAATGGTAATTGGAGATCAGGAATGAGGCGTATTGGCAAAGCTTTGACACTTATAGCACCTGCATGCGTTGTGCCTTGATGTGTCCTTTGCTGCTAGGGTTTATCGTTTTTAATAACACAGTAACCAAATTCACACACTGTTGGGCATGAGGGAAAGAAAGAGAAATTGCTTAAATTATTGAAGGATGCTTGTAAATTGAGCCACTGATGAGTTGTATGGCCAGACTCCCATGCACCTCACTGTAAATGTGTCCTGCTGAATATATTCTAGTGGTAGCTTAAAAAAACAAAGGTCATAGCAAAGTGAACCTTCAAAACAAGATTATAAATACAATTTAGCAATCTCCTTCCCCTCATCCATCACACTCAGAATTTGTTAAAGGGATAACTCTGTAAGAGTGTTTTTTTGCGTATTAGAATGTGACTCTCTGTCCCTGGGACTTGGGAGATGAGCTCTTTGTGGAGGAAGTGAGCATTGGCAACATATATTGGAGTGCCTGCAGCAATACAATATTCTAAAGAGTAAATGTTCTGTTCTAGATTGGATTTATACTACACTTATCACCATAGCCTGGGAGAGTATGTCTGTACTTCAGTGAATCACCTGTGATTGGCTCTTGCCAGGTAGCTCAGGCTCACAGGGCTCAAGTTATGTTGTTGCAAAATTACAGTATTAGCGCTCAAACCAGGCCCCGGGCTTTGGGGTTCACCCCTCCCTCCCCTGTTCCACCAAGGAATTCCAGAGTCTGGACTCCAGCTTGAGTCTGAACAGCTACAATTTTATAGTCCTGTACTCAAAGCCACACTATCTCGAATCAGCAACACAGGGCACAGGTGTGTAATTGCACCTGTGTAGACTTGCCCAGAGTGCCTTCCAGTTGTGCACTATGCAGTGTGATTACACATCTGGCACATTGCGAATAGGATAGCTCAGCAAATTGCCTGGAAGGATGACTTTGCATTGATTTGAAAACCTTATTTAGAAGTTGGAGATCCTCTTTGTGGTGCCGATACTGCAAATGAGCCTCAAAGAATTATTTTTATAAAAAATCACTTTAAGTTAATTTTTCCCCTTTAGATCATCTTAATAAGGCTGTCTTCACTCTGGTTCGCAACTTGATTCAATCACATTCTGTTTTTGCTCTTTTAAAGTTTTGATTTCACTCTTGTATGATTTTTAGCATCTGTTCGTATCCTCAATGGACCATTGAACAGTGTGGGAGAGGCAGACAAACCATTGCCAGCTCCACACAGATTGAATCCTGCTTGGCTGTAATGCATCCATCTAGCTTATAGGTCTTGATTACTCTGTACTGGGAATATTATCAAATTCCAGACAGTCATGATTTGCCAGGTCACAAACTGTCCAGTTTGGGAAGGAAAATGGAAAAAGGAAAAAAATCCATTTTCTGCAGGGAGGAAAAGACAGGAATCATGTAGTAATTACAGCATTCTATTTTGGTCCCTTTCAGTTTAGGCTTTGTGTATAGACTCTGTGCTAACACTTCTGTTGGCAAAACTTTTTGTTGATCAAGAGGATGATAAACATCCCAAGTGCACCCTGCCCTCCCCTCCCACCCGACTGCCATCAGTTTCAGTTATTCACTGTGGCTATTCTTCCATCCCTTTGTGTTTCTTCTTTCTTTCCCTTTGGTCTCCTGCTGCCTTACTTCTCTCTTGCTCATCATCCCCATACCTATGTCCTTAACTTTTCTGTGTTTCCCTCTCTGCTCTCTAAGCCTCCTTGTTTGCTCGTGTTTACCTTTATTTCCTGCTTGCCTTACATACAGCAATAGTAGGGGAGCTTTTTTTTGGTTTGTTATAGAAGTTGGATCTTTTTATAAAAAAACAAAACACCACTTCCACTGTCCCCTGTCCCCACCATTAACAAACAGTCTAGAGCAGCTGATGGCTTTACCGATGATTAGATTCTCCTACAATGGAGCTTCTTTATTCCTTTCTGGTGGGAGATGCCAGGATGTTGTGGGAGAATGTTGCTGCCAGTCTTAATACTCTCTGCTGCTAATTAGATCCTCCATTTTATGTATATAATTATTTTTTGCTGGTTGCCATTGAGACAGGGTTGGCCTCTCTCTTTATTTGTTGTATTCAGAAAAGAATAACTGCTAATTAGTGATGGCACTACACCGACAAGTGAGCCATTTGGTTTCCCTGCTCTGAAAAGGGAGGGAGAGTAGAAGTGAGAGAGGAGGAGAGCTTTGGGTTCTTTGTGTGGCTTGCTGTCTACATGGATGAGATGCTTCCATGCTTTGCATGGTTACTATGTGTATTGTCCCAGAGGCTTTTGATAGCTTGACCTCCTCTTCAGTCTGTTGACTCTTGTCTTTCTGTTTAAGCTTGGGCCTGTGTGATGCTAATTAGGGTGCTCTTCCTAGCTGTGTTCTCTTGAAAGCAGGACCTTGTCCAAAGACCACATGGGTGGTCCAGAGTAGATCAATGGAAAAAATTGTTTGCTATAATTTTGAGTGTTTACTATATTAGTTAGTATGTATTTTATAGTCAGGACTTGTTGAGGCCTAAACACCTTCATTTTAATAAGAACTCAAATATTGCTGTGTGTGTGTGTGTGTGTACACGCCTAGACGACACATGAAAGAAACAGATTTTGTGTCCTGGGTGGTGTCAGTCAAGTGCAGTGTTAATTCTTTGTAATCATAGCTGTCAGTTCAAAACACACTAATGAGAGAATTGAATAAAGGGCTATTAAGTCAGAAGCACAAGCACTGAAGGGCATTTTGATTAATAGTCCCTATTGTGTTTCTAATAAATGTAAGATAGGGAAACTAACAGGCATTTGATTTCAGAGCTTGAGACTAAAGTTTGGCGTCAGCTATGGAGGAGACTCATCGATGATCAATATATAATTGTCTCTTGTTAAAGCTTTGATTTCCCTCCCCCCCAGGCTCCCCACCCCACTCTCCCATGTTGCTATCATTAGTGTGGACTCAATTAAAAGTATGAATCTTGCTGATAGATTTCTGAGCTAAATTTCTAGTCACCTACTGTGGAATTATTACTCTAGAACAGACTGAGAGATCAATTAGCCAGTCTTGCCTGTAGCAGTGGCCCATGTCCAATACTTTATAGTATGAAATTAATTTGCCCTTGGCCAATTTTATAATATCATATCTGCATCTGTATTGTGTACACACTCTCTCTCTCTCTGATATGCTTGGGTGAATGTGAGAAGGAATGATTTGAAATACAGTAAACCATAGAGAACAACACGAAGTCTTGTGGCACCTTATGGACGAAGGGATATTTTGGAGCATGAGCTTTCACAGGTAAAGACCCTCTTCGTCAGATGCATCTGACGAAGTGGGTCTTTACCCGTGAAAGCTCATGCTCCAAAATATCCCTTCGTCCCTAAGGTGCCACAAGACTTCGTGTTGTTGTCGAAGATACAGACTAACACGGCTACCTCTCTGATACTAGTAAACCATAGAGAAGCGCAATTTCAATCTGTGCTTAACTCACATTAACTCATTAATGGCCCCCCTCCCTCCAGCCCCCAGCTCCACCAGGGGAAGCAAGTGGCTGGAACAGAGGTGGGGTGCTGCTGCTCCCCAGCTTCCTCCAGCTGGGGGAGCTCTGCAGAGGTTCCAGCTGCCTGCTCCACCAACCAGAGGAATTCTGGGGATCTCCCCCAACACCCCCCAATTTAAGCCAAATTTTATTTACACAGTGGCTGCCCAGGATGCAACCTCTGCATAAATCGAGGTATTACTGTGTGTATTTTCACTAATTCTGTGCCTTCTTTCCTTTTTTGTTTCACTTGGATGGTTTTAATTAGAGCCTCCTAACCCTCTTCACTTTCTTTTGGTGACCTCCCTGCAAACCTTTGGAAAAACTCTGAGACTAAGTTACTATTGCATCATAGTTTCAGGAACACTTCTGTATGAATCACTTTCTATTGTCTTCTGAAGTAAGGCAAAAAGAGAGAAAGAAAGGGGTAAGGTCTGAGGTGTTAAGGGCTTCAGTTTGCTGGGAGATCAGGCTATATATGTATGCAGAAGTTGAACAAATCCATAAGAACTCATCCCCTAAATCAGTTCAACTTGAGTTATAGACCTATTTATTAGGTGGAGAGAATTTTTCTTGGTCAAGGAAGTACATCATGTGGGGTCTTAGATTTACGGAATTTTTTCTACAGCCTTTTCTGGTGAGACCATAGGTCTTGAGTGAAGAGGACTGCACAGTCCCTTTTTAATTGGGAGCTCTGGGCCTTATTACTTGGGAGCCTATCAGTCAGTGCTAAAATATCTGGTCAGCTGAGCAGAGAAGCTGCCCTGCTTGCCAATTATTCTAGCCGATCAAATATAACTAAAGTAGAAAACCTCACAATTATGAACACCTTGGGAATGGAGCTTGTCCAGATCTCTAAAATGTTCATAACTGAACAAAGCAGAGTTCAAGCTCCAGATCCAGCAGTCGACTCTCCAGGCCAGGTTTCAGAAGTAGCTGAGCTTCCTTTTCAGCACTGACATGAATTTGCAAGTGTAAGGCATGTGGCAGAAGGAGCTCAATCCTCCTGAAGGAATTTGAGGAATGTGTTCTTTGGAGATCATTCACATGGAAATAGGAACAGTTGTATGGCATGTATATGTAAATAATTGCTTTGTTTTGGAAGAGCTGCTGGTTAGTAGGTGAAGCAGTGGTGTTTTGCCTGCTGTAAACAACTTGTTGGTTTACAGTCAAACTCAGCTATCACACAGTGTAGGAATTGTGAAATATCACTAATGCTTGAAATTATTGCAGAGGTACAGGGCTGTCTTCATTGTTTAAGATGTGGATCACACAACCCTCTCCTAAGTAAAGCTCTGGCAAACAAGTGGGGAGAGCATACTGGTTGAACCAGCTGGAAGCCTTTGTGCTTTGCAGCCATAAGTCTGGTTTTGACTAGTCGTGCTCCCCATTGTTCAAAGATAGAACTAAAGCCCAAACCAACTGTGGGGTCTGTAGTTATTTTGTGAGACTCCACCCAAGTGAACACTCAGATTGTTGTGGCTAGGCCCAGAGCTGAAGCCATGAAGACGTGAAATTACCGAGAGCCGGAATCTCTGGCAGCTGAAGCCAGAGAGCTGAAGTCACAGGGTTTTGCCTGGAGCGAAACCTACAACGCAGCAGACAAGTGGCTGGCAGAGGGCAAGGGGCAGCTGATGGGTGATCCTGCCCTGGTGCAGGAAGAGTCTTCATGCTGCTGTACCTGTGAACCCTGGATTGGCATGGACTGGACTGGACTGTGAGTGGAGAACTGAGGTGGAGGCACACCATATGTGGGTGGTGTGCAGATTAGGCTCTAAGCATGGGACTTGACTTAGTGGACGCTAGGGACAGTGTCTTGCTTGATGGGGGTTTAGACACATTACATGTGCCACTGTGTTAATTTGTTAGGCTACTGTTATTTAGCATGCTGTTTCTATCTAAGACTCTGCTTGCGAGAGGGGAGGAACTGGCTTTACAGGCACCCAGCAGGTGGGGTGAGAGAGTCCCACGTTACTGGCTGGGAGCTAGAGCTGATTGGTTGCATTATTGATGGAAATGCCTAGGAGCTGAACCTGGCCTTTCTAACAGCGCTATCCCTTCTTGGCACAGTGGGAGGTTTAAAAAAAAAAGTGTCTGCTTCTTGAGATGGGGAAGGGTTGAAAGACACCACAGACCCCCACACTGCTCCTTCTCCTCTGGCTCCATCAGCCTTGGGTTTGCAGCCCCAGCATTTTTCTGTAAGTGGCTGCCCTGAGCCTGGGTGAAGAGGTGGGAACAGATAGCCCATATGTGCCTACCTGTAAGATGCAATACAGGCACAGCACAATATTTGCCCCTCCCTCCTGCCTTTTTTTTTCTTTTGTCTGCTGCTGCTGTCTGATTGGTTACTGCTGATTTTCAAATGGGGTCCAGCTGTCAGGCTGGTACATAACTCAAGTGTTCCAGTCTTAGAGGCTCTACACAGGTTGAATCTCTCTAGTCTGGAACCCTTGGAACATGAACAAGAGAAGTTTCTGAATCAGTGACGGTCAATGCAGGCAGCCAACACCTCTCCATGGGCATGGGAAGTAGGGGAGGGAGGGTGTGCTACAGTATCTCCAGACTTTGTGCCCAACATGCCCACATGGTTAGTCGCCTGCCACTTGGGGGCACCACCAGCCCCTCTGTAGCTGCCCATGGTTCTCAGCCAGAGGCCCCAGCTTCTGGTGGCAGGGTTTAGACACTGGTCCCAGCTTCCAGCACCTGGCCCCTCTGCAGCTGCCCAGGGCCACAGCCCCTACCCCCTTTTTTTGCCACCCATCACTGCCCCTGACTGTACTGGGACAGCTGCAGAGCCCCAGATGAGCCAGGAGCAGAGCCCTGTAGGTAGTAGCTGAGACACTAGCTGCAGAGAAACCAGCAGCTGGCACATGCCACTGATAGCAGAGAGCTAGGGCTGCTGGCTGGGACCAGCTATTGGCAGCTGGGTCCCGTAGGCACCCTGGAGCTGCCAGCTGGGTCCCATGGGGTGGCTGGGATTTGGGACCACCAGCCCGGAGCTCAGGTGAGGGGTCGGTGGTTGGGCCAGTGCGAAGCATTGAGACTACTGCAACACCCCCAGTACTCCTACTGCCTGTGCCTATGGGTCTCCTGTTTGTATCTTGGTGGAAGTGACAAAATTAGAGAGAGCTTTCAATGTGAGTGTTAGAGATACACAATTTACGGTAATGGCATGAGGAAAAAGTAGTTGTGCCTAAAGCATAAATGCATAAAATGCAATGAAAAAGAAATAGGTTATAAAGTACAGGTAAATTTATAATTCACACATCTAAAATGATGCCTGAATTCCACGTCCAGTGACGTGACAATAACTCCTAAGTCAGGGTACATCTGTGGTCTCTGCTGTAGGAATATCAGGGTAGATTAAGTGGACACAACAAGACTTGTGACTTTACAGTTCTGCTCACTGCTCTGCTTCACTACCTTTAACCAGTCTTCCAGGTTGGCTTGTCTAATATAGTTTGGTTTTTCTTTGCGTTTTTCTCTGATGTAGACAGAGGTGACCTCTTAATCAAAAGTGATGTTTTTGCTCTAGCCCTTGAGTTAAATTTGTTACTAACTGAATGCATTTATCGATGGCATTGTTTTTGTGTAACTTCCTCTTCATTATTGCCATCACTGGCATCTTCATTATTTTTATTTTTTCCCTGGTGTACCATTTGCACAATTCCTTCATCCCTCATTTGATTAGCAATTGATGCATCTTTGTCCACTTTGTCCACTCTAGTAAATTTTCCTTTTCCGAATCCTTGGCCAGCTCATTCACACCAGCATAGGATGAACTTCTGGCATACTCCATTAACTCATTAGCAATTTTTTTGGTTTTCAGATGCTTCAAATCCAGAGATCTCAGACTCATCATTGACATCAGTATGACATCAGTATGTCAAGCATTAAGGCTGGCCACAATGTGTGGTATCCTTTCTTCTAAGTAGCTGGAACCTGGGACAGTAACTCCTTCTAGTGTCCAAATGATATTATTGAGGTAAATTATTTCCTCAATGTTGTCAAACATCATTAAGTGATACTGGCAGTTCGTGCATAAACTCAGACCTGTATAAACACCTCCAACTCCTTCATACCAGATGGTGGGTCCTCTGCACCAGTAGTCAATATTT
Organism: Carettochelys insculpta; assembly: GCF_033958435.1. Classification (NCBI taxonomy): domain Eukaryota; kingdom Metazoa; phylum Chordata; order Testudines; family Carettochelyidae; genus Carettochelys; species Carettochelys insculpta. The sequence continues at coordinate 301,770,037 of NC_134137.1, read as the reverse complement.
TTTTGGTCTTACAATGCCAGTAGAGAGCAGTTTCATTTGCAGTGAATATTGCTCTGGGGATAATCTCTCATTTGTAACTACCTGCAAATTTATGAACCGAATCTGTATCTGCATTTTTTTTTCACCACATTTGCAATGTAGATCAGTGCCATGCCTGGTGTTAAATTTCAGAGGTCATCCTTGTGAATAGACACACTAATGCTGCAAGCTGAGATCTTTGTGGAAAATATTTGCATGTGCCATCACCATCTCACCCGAAATGCTAACACCTCCTTTCTTGTGAAGCTTGAAACAGGGAATTAAGTGCACTATCTAAATCACTGTTTTCTCTCTCTTTCAAGGTCTTACGAAAACTTTTTACTGTCACTTTGGGCAAAAAAACTTAAGGATTTGATTGTTTTGCTTCTTCAAGGTAGATGATCCTCTATTGTAAAACTCCTACAATGTGTGTGCTGATGTGCCCTTTTTCTAATTCCTTCAATCATTTTGTCTTTCGCTGTATTAATATTGACACATGCTAATGCTTAGCACTGCCACTGCTTGCTCCTCTCTTTAGAAGATGTAGCTGGGGTGAATTAGTGCTGAATACAGCACAGAAATTAGACCTAGAACTGGCCTTTGCCTGACCATGGAGAACTTGTCCCCACCCATTATAAACAGACATCCAGTTAACTCGAGGAGAGGGAATGCTCAGCCCTCCTTTCTGTTCCAAGCCCTGTCCTCACTCCACCCCTTACACCAAGACCCCACCTGCACTCCTCTCCTCTTCTTGTTCCACCCTTGCCCTGCTTCTTCCCTACCCCCTCCTCCTGAGTGAGTCTGTTTCTGCTCCTCCTTCCCTGAGCTGAAATGCTGCAAATCAGCCCATTTTTGATGCTTAGGAAGCTCTGGGAGGGCACAAAAGTAGGAGTTGATGAGCATCGCAAGGAGTTGCTGCCAGGCCGTGGATGTTGCTGGATGACAGAGTTCCAGACTTGAGAAGTACATCCTGTACTGTATTTGATCCCTGTTTTGTTATGTTAGGAATCTGACAAGGCCATTTGATTCTTTAGTTATGTATTTGTCACAGTAAACAGGATGCCAGTTGGAGGGCAAAGAAAATCCTTTAGTCATTAGTCAGCCTGTTTATTAGTTGCAAGAAGAGAATGCTCACCTGGAAGAGGATTTTTTCTTGGAATTTGCAAATTACAGTCTTACAACAGAGTGCAATACGCTGTCTTACATATGGTTTAAGGCTGTATTTTTTTTTTTTTTTTGTATTAGCCTATTTTAATATATCATGTGGAAGGCTTCAAAAGTTGCAAAATCCAAGAGCCGTAGAAAAAAGATTTAGAGAAGAATCATAGAAATGTATATCTAGAAGGGACTTAAAGAGGTCATAAAGCTGAGTGCCTGCATTAAGGGAGGATGAAATAAACTTATGTCATCCCAGGAAGTTGTTTATCCAGCCTGTTCTTACAAACCTCACGTGACCGGGATTTCATATTCTCCTGTGGCAGCCTACCCCAGACCTTAGCTTTCTTTCTGGTTAGCTATTTTACTAATCTTCAAAAAGGGAGATTTAGATTAGATATTAAATCAATTACTGTTTGTAAATGTTTGTCCTACCTTTGGTGAAAATGGAGAACAACTGATCACTGTGTTGTTTATAACAAACCCTTAACATATTTGAAGACCTATGCGGTCCTCCCTGCCGCTTTTCTGAAAACTAAACATACCCACACTTTTAGCCTTTCCAATAGATCAGGTTTTGTAAACAGTTATCATTTTTGTTGTTCTCCTCTAGATTCTCTTCGGTTTGTTCACATCTCTCTCTGAATGTGGTTCCCAGAATTGGACAGCGTGTGCATATGTTGCATTTTTCTTTACTCCAGCTGAAACATCACCAGTGCCAAGTAGAATGGGACGTTTGCCTCCCTTGTCTTATAACATTTCAATTAATACACTCCAGAATATTAGCCTTTACCGAACAGCATCACATTGCTTACTCACATTCAATTTGTGATCCACCATTTCCCCCAGCTCTTTTTCAACAGTACTACTACCTCGCCAGGTATGTCCCATTTTGTATTTTGCACTTGTTTTTATTGAATTTAATTGTGTTTTTCAGACCAGTTCCCTAAATTTGGTAAGGTCATTTTGCATTCTGATCCTCTTCTCCAAAGGACATGTAGCTTCTCCCAACTTGGTGTCATCTGCAAATTTTATAAGCAAATGGAGCTGAGTTTTACCTCAGCAGGATCCCATTTGAAATGTACCCTCAACTGGACAACAAATCATTGCTAACTACTTTCTGAGATGATCTTTCAAATAGTTGTGTACCTGCCTTATAGGTATTTCACTAGGCCACATTTCCCTAGTTAATTTCTGAGTGTCAAGTGGGATTATGTCAGAAGCTTGAGTAGAATCAAAAAAAGGTCATATTTACTGCTTCCCACCTGTTCACAAGAGCCAACAAGACTGCCAAAGAAAGTAATTAGGTTGGTTTGACATGTGATGTTCCTGCCAGCACACTTTTGTCTATTACTTAGAACCCCATTGTTCTATTGTGCTTACAAATTGATTTCTTACTAATGTTTTAGTATCTTTGCAGGAATTGAACTTGGGCTGAGTAGTTTTTAATTTCATGGGTCCTCTTTGTTTTCCTTTTTAAAAGATAGCTATTACATTTGCCTTCTCTAGTCCTCATCCTTCATGAGTTCTCAGGGATGGTATGTGTGCATCTCAATTTAGAGTAGGGGTGTGTGGGGGGGTGGTATTTTTGCCTTAAATCTCCCTCTGTGGTGTGAACTATTACTGCTGAGCTTTCTGTGATCACATCATGGCCTCAAACTTTTCCGTTTTTTTTTTTTTGGGAGAGATTTTTGGCTACTGCACTTTTGCTCTTCCCCTAGCTATGTCTGCAGTTATAAGATACAGTGCTACAAAACAAACAGGAAAGTATCTAATATGGGAAAATATCATGACCTTAAAAGTCATGTTTTCAGCAATAGCGTTGCCTTCTCCTTATTAACTGAAGCATTTCAAATCTATTTGAAGCTTCACTGCCCGCTTCAACACACCAAGGTTTACCAATAATGTCCTAAAACTCTGCTGGATTAATTGGTGGTAGTCAGTTTTGTGATTGTTCAGTGCTCATCCCTGCTACTCAGTAATTTCTCCATTTGAATGGACCACGCATCAGTCCGCTGCAGTGTTCCATGTCCCAGATCGACATGCTGAGAATTTCAGAGGAAGGTTTTGGAACCTTTGCAATACACTTAACTGTGTAACAATATATCAGGCTCACTGGTAGGGGGGCAATGGGGGCAACTACATCAGGCCCTTAAATTACCCAAGTGGCAGAGTCTGAGCAGCGCTGAGGGGAAGGTGTGGGGAGGTTAGCCCCAGTACTATTACTGCTGCCCAAGACTCCACCCCCTCCAGGACCACAGAATCAGGTTCCCCTTCACACTCTGCCCAGGGGCCTGCCAAGTCCGTTTCTGCACCTGCCTTTGTCACATATCATAGGGTTTATCCATCTGGTGGCTGGCTGAGTGAATTTTGAGGAATGATAGCCCTTGTATCCAATTTGGTTTATTTTCCGATGTCATTCTTATTCATATCACAGATCCTTGTTTATCTCAAGTTCTTGCAGAAAGGAACCCCACTCATTAATTATGTTTGTTTCCCCCTCTTCCACTTCAAAGCACCTTTTTTATTCCTGTTGGAGGTCACCCACTCAGTGAATTTTTGTCTGGTTAATTAGAAGATGGCTCTTTATTATTCTTGCTGTGTTTTAGAAGTTTTTTTTTATACTATATATTTTTCCAGTTAAGTGTGGCTGGAGTCATTAAACAATCAAGCCTGTTACGTCCTGTTGTAATTAGAGACAGGGCTGGACTCTGCTGCACTGCATTTTGTGGAATTAGTTACTGTAGATCCATACAAAGCGCTGCTGTTCTATTTTGGCAACAGTTTTACATCACCTCTGTGCTCAGTGCATCCTGCTGTAAATCCTTATGCAAGGTGGGTGGGCAAGGGAGAGTACAACCCAGGGTGTCGAGAGCACCAATTGCCTTTTTCTGTGTAATTTTGCATAGAGAACAGGTATAAGCCCTGTGTCTGTAGTACTTGCTGTTTTTAAGTCATAGTTTGACATTTACTACCCAGTGATGTCTAAGTATTTGTTTACATACATATACTCTAGTCTCAGTCATGGACTAGAACCACAGCTGTGTACTGTGACTGCATTTGGCAAAAGCTGAGAGTTCAGTGGCCATTTTGCATAGCTCTTGTACCCTCTTGATATCTGTTCAAAGTTTCAAGTATTAAATGGTAATATTTCTAAACTCTGCTCCTGGGGAAAATTCTATTGTGTTCTGACTTCCATTTCTCCAGTCGTTTTCACTGCCATTTTCTAATTCTCTTCTCTTTGTGCTGTAATCCCTTTTTAGATGAAGTGACCAAAGCTGAATGCATTAAGATGAAAGGCCATTGATTGAGTAAATGGGGCCATAATACTTTTTTGTATTTCTTGATCCTTTAATTTAGTTTAACATTTCATCTGTTGCTGCCATCCCAAACTGCATTGAGTGAATACCTTGTGATCGACTATCTTTTCACATACTCAGTTTTTACAGTAATAACTGCATTTGCTTCAATAGTTTTACAGCCCAATTCAATAAGAATCAGGTCTTTTGATGGTGCCATATGCAACAATATGCAGATCTTTTGAGTGAAAGATTTCAACTGACAGCATGTCACTGTCTATAAGTGATATAAATTGCTCTTCTAGTGTACGTGTATTTAAATTACTTACGTAAGATTTATTCGCTTTTTCAAATGTTAGGTGTTTGAGACCCACGCAGTGCTCCCTAGTCTTGAATAACCCTAAATAATTTGACCTCAGCATTTTCCCATCTCCTCCAGGTTGTTAGTAAATGTATTGAAGAAAAGTCCTAGCACAGATCCCTAGAGCTGAGAATTGGCCACTAGTTCTTTCGTTTCCTGTCTCTTGGGCAGCTTTCAGGCCATGCCAGGACTTTACTTTTTATCCTCTGGACATTAAGTGTTTTCAACAGCCTCTGGTATATAACTTAAGCTACATTTACTAATTCTCCTTTATTTGTTGTTTGCTGAACTCTGAGCTCTAGTGGGTTACAGAGGCACCATTTCACTTGCAGAAGCTGTGCTGCTTTTACCATCACTGTGATACTTATCAAATTGCTATATATCTCCATGTCCTATATATTTCATGGTCCTCAACGTCCAGTTATTTTTCACTTGTAAGTGTACTGCATCTTAAGCTTCAACACAAAGGCTAAGCAGAAACTCTTAATAAAGCAGCAGCTGTCTGTGAATGAATGGTGCAGCTAGATTTTTTTATTTTTCCATCACGAACATGTAACACTGTTGTTCCTTTTACTCTGTTATGCTCAGTGGGCCAAGATGGGCTAGGAGACAGTCTAGAACTGCAGTCAAGTGTGCATAGGTGGCCTGGTAGAAAGGAGGTTAAGTGGTATCAGCGGTGGTCAAGGCAATGATCAGAGTTCTCACAGTGCTTAGTATCTGGAAGAACCAGTCCAAGGGGCTGAGGCCGTGCATTAGGGAGTGGAGGCCAGAAGAAGCAGTAGGACAACAAAACAGTCAGGTGAAGCGGCAGGGCAAAGCAAGCAACCCAGCAACCAGTAGGCCCTGGTTCCTCTTGTAGCTGAGGTTTTCATATAGGTAGGGCGACCATATCTCCCTGTCCCAAATACAGGACAGGGAGATATGGTGGGGAGAGGCAGCTCCTCCCGGCTCCACCAAGCCCCAGGGAGCTAGGAAGGAGGTGGCAGCCACTGGCCCTCCCTGGGAGTCCTGGGGAAGTGGCAGCCCAACACTCCCCCCCGCTTCCCCAAGGATTGAGGAAGTGACCTACCTGTTCTCTGGCCAGTGGAATAGGTCAGCGTGGGAAGGCCCAAATACAGGACAATTAGTCCCTTTTTAAGAAATAAGTAGGGACGCCTTTTTGGCATCCCGAATATGGGGCAGTCCCACTGAATACGGGATGGTCACCTTATATATAGTCAAGAGAGAGCTACATGTCTGCCCAGTCGGCACTGGGATGTGGCTGCTGTGGGCCTTTTTAGTAGTAAGGCTGTTGATTAGGATCAGTGACTCACTGGATTGCTGTGGATGCTGCCTATAACTTGTTGGGTCACAGTTCAGTAACTGAGTCCTGATGTTCTCTCCTTAGTACGCAGGGTGGGGGTGGGGTAGGGGGAACAACAAAACCCTGTGAAACTTTTGTCTTTGTCTAGTAGTTCTTCAGTCACAATTCTACAAGGCAGATCAGTTACAATTAATTTAGAGGTTTGAATTGCCTCCCCCCACCCATCCCCCATTCTTCCCTAAGGTCATTTCATGTGTATAAACTGTCCATAAATCAAACCCCACCTACACGTAGGGCAATCAAGCACACTGGAAGCTGTTATAGTAGTGTTTTAGAATGTACTGCAATTGTTCACAGTGGGTGCCTGCAGTGCAGCAGTTCTGTTGCTGTCATCCATCTAATACTCAATATATCCTTCCACATTAGGTATTTTAATAGCTTAACCAAGGTTTTTGAGATATTGCACCTTGTTTCTCCATCTCTTGCTTTTGATTTGCACAGGTGTGAGATCAGAATAGGGCTTCTTTTTTGGTTTATCCAGATTATAATTTAAAAGGAGGCTTTCAGTTTGAAAAGAAATCACTTCATAGGTTGGGTGTAACTATACTACATTTCAGAGCTAGTATGCAGAAAAAAGATTCATTCCTTTGAAATGGATCCAGTTTAAAGATGAATCTATTTTATTTAATTGCTTTAGGGAACCATTTGAAAATGTTGGAGTAATGTTGCCATTTTTGCTCTTTCAGAAGTGTGAAGTGTGTGCCTCAAATATATTCTGTGTTAAATCAAACTGTTTTACTCTTAGCATGCTGCAGTGTCTACTGTGTTTATATTTCAGAAATCATAGGCAGGACTTAAACTAGAATAGATCTTGCTTATGTGCAAATATTGTGTTACTATATATCTGCATGTTACTGGCTCATTATTAGAAACTGTAATTGTTTGTTCTATGTATAATACCCCAAAGTGAGCGAAGTGCTTAGGTCACACAAGAAGTCTTAATCATTACCTCAGAGACCTTATGCTATCCTTGTACACAGTGCATCATGAGAGGAGGAGATAAAAGCACTGGAAATAAAAATCTGTTTAGATCAGTTAAGTGCAAATTGTGATTCTGTGGGTTTAAATGTGTATGATCACGTGTATTTTGTGTGTGCATGTTGTATTCAGATTTTGGAGTAATGAGTTTTGTATGTATGCATTACCCTTCACTGGAGGCTGGCGGGCAGAATTTTTGGAAATAAGCTGATGATTTGAGAGAGTTTCCTGTACTAAAATGAAAAAAATACAGCAAGAGCAAAAGAAACATTAACTGCAGCCATTTTGTGGCTAGAGACAAGAATAAATACTGTAGTTCAGTCTCTCAAGCCTGGAAAAAGGGGAGGAATTCTGTTGACCTTTAAAGCAGGTGGTGGTGGAGCCAGTGAGAGCAGATTTTCTGTAAAATGGGATACCTAGCACTGCATTCTGTTTGTTTCTCTGTATATATGCTGTTGGCCCTTTAGGATATCTGTAGCTAATACGATTTCTTTTCAGCATATTTATGTAATGGGGGGAGCAACAATTATTGTCGTGACAGGCTACGTCTACACTAGCCCAAAACTTCGAAATGGCCATTTCGAAGTTTACTAATGAAGTGCTGAAATACATATTCAGCGCTTCATTAGCATGTGGGCGGTTGCGGCCCTTCGAAATTGACGTGCCTCGCCTCTGCGCGTCTCGTCCCGATGGGGCTTCTTTTCGAAAGGACCCCGCCTACTTCAAAGTCCCCTTATTCCCATGAGCAGATGGGAATAAGGGGACTTCGAAGTAGGCGGGGTCCTTTCGAAAAGGAGCCCCGTTGGGATGAGCCATGCTGCGGCAAGGCGCGTCAATTTCGAAGGGCCGCAGCCGCCCGCATGCTAATGAAGCACTGAATATGTATTTCAGTGCTTCATTAGTAAACTTCGAAATGGCCATTTGCATGGCAATTTTTGAAGTTTTGGGCTAGTGTAGACACGGCCAGAGTGGGCTGATTTGGATTGATACTGGAATATGTCACTATTTTGATCTGTGCATATACTTGAAAAGTAAGATGCATGGTGAGATATAGTGATACCTTAAAAGAAATAATAAAATATGAGGAGAAGAAGTTCTTAAACTTGTCAGGTCCCAGGTGAGATGCTCTAACAGAGATGACAACATTTTTATATCTACATTGACTTCACACGATTTTTGTCTTAATCAAAAAGATGTTGGTCCTACTGCCACGTGCCTCTTCAATTTTCTTTTTCCTTGTATATGTAGGAAGTGTCTCATTTTATGTATGGGAGGTGCTGATTTGATTGAGTCATGTTTGGAAGTGATTGCTAATCTCAGGATATCTATGGAATTAAAAGTATGTGACTTAATAAATGTTTCTGGTGTTCATTGGAACATGGAGTTGCTTGTATTGCAGTTACACTGGTGGCTCCAACTGATATGGGGCTGGGTAGTGGTATAGCTTAGTATAAATAGACAAGCCAGACAAAAAAAGTAAATGGAGTCAAAATGAGTTTCTCAAGGTTTCACAACAGATAGGTTGTATTAAAAACAGATCTCTTGCATTGAGTTCCCTATCCAATAGACCTGGAGATCTCAAACTTCTTTGAACCAAGAGCTCCTTTTGACAGCGCAATTACTACCTGAGCCTGGGGTTGGGGCCAGAGTCTGAGCCAGGCTGCTCTTGGTGTAAGAAGAGCAGGGAGGGGCAGAGTTAAGGGGAGAAGGGGCTAGAGCAGGGATCTGCAACCAAAATCCCGAGAAGAGCCATTTTTTCAAATTCAGTTACAAAATCAGTCCTTCAAGAGATGCAATGCACATGAATAGAAGACAGGTAATAATAAATGTCAAACCGTGCTTTTTTAATCACCCCTATTTTAATAACATTACAGGTGTGCACACAATTATTTGTACCAGTTAGAAAGTTGTTACCCCCATCTCCATGCTTTACCTACCTTAGCTCCCAAATCCACCCCCCATCCCCAGGCTTAGCCCCTCTGATCCCCAACCTCTCCACTACAACTCCAGGGTTAATAATTCCACTGCTGCCATAATTCCACTGCTTCCGCCTTCTCCTCAGCTCTGGCAGGGGCAGACTTGGCTGCCCCTCTCTCCAGCATTCCTGCTGTCGGACTTTCGCCCACGTGGGGCGGCTCTGTGCCTGGCCAGATGTCACTTCTGGGCACCCTGCCTTACTGCTTGACTTTGACTTACTGGTGGTGACTTTGCAGGAGAAATTGTGCAGGGAACCTCCTCCTCCAGGTGGGAGAGAAGGGGAGACTCTAGGGGCATGTCTATAGTAAACCTTAAAGGCAATCCTAGATATGCATTTCCAGTTGCGGCAATTGTGTCACTGGAATCGACGTATCTACAATCGACTTATTTGTCCATCCTCACTGAGTTTCTCCCATCAACCTCCCTTATTCCTTGTGAGAATGAGTACAGGGGTTGACTGTCGATCCCTGACAGTTCGATTTGATGTGTCTCCACTAGGCATGCAAAATTGAACCCCGAAAGATCAACTGTGATTAGTTGAACCTTGGTCCATCTCCTGGTAAGTGTAGATGCAGAGTGTGTGTGTGAGAGAGAGAGAGAGAGAGAGATCGATCAATCGCCTAGCCCAAGGTCTGTTACTACGTTATAAACATTTTTGTGAGCTACAGATGAGCCATCTCTCGCTGGGACAGCTCTAGAGTGAAGAGAGAGATGTACTCCATCAGAGAAAGGGAAACCTTCCTGGCCTAATGGCAGGATTCGAACAATAAACCCCAAGAATGCCCTCAGGCACCTGAAGGCTGAACTGAAACATATGAGAGCAATAACTGCAGAAATGATTAGCATAGTTCACAGTCCGCTTGGTAACAAGCTTATTTACAGTATGTAAGACTTGAAAGAGATCTTAAGCCTTGCACTTCCTTCATTTGGGTACGAATCTGTCTCATCTGATTTTTTACCTTCAGTTTAAGGTGCATAAATTTAGTGGGTTTTTTAAAGCTTTCTGTTCTTCATCTCCATCATCATGGCTGTATGGTTGCAGGAGGGGCTATTGCAGGTCTTTTCACTTGTCAGCCACTTGTCCCCATTGACGAGAGATAATTGAGCATGCATGACTGACTCCAGGTCTCTGCTGTCAGCATAACAGTTTGAGCTTGTATCTGGGATAGGGCAAAGCCCCTCATTTGTTAAGCTATTACAAGCTCCCTGGACTAAGTCATTGTCTGTCCTGTTCACTGGCTGTCGCTGAAATTTGGCCTATCCTTTGTTACTGTTGAAAGCTACAAATGAGGCACATTCCCCATCCCTCTCCCCAAGCATCCCCCCTGCCCTGCAAAAAATAGTTCTATGTTTCCTCATCAAAAACTGTATTCAGGTGAAATAGGTCACTTGATGGTGACAAGTATCGGAGGGGTAGCCGTGTTAGTCTGGATCTGTAACAGTAACGAAGGGTCCTGTGGCACCTTATAGACTAACAGAAAAGTTTTGAGCATGAGCTTTTGTGAGCACAGACTTACTTCATCAGACGCTGCTCTTGGAAATCTGCAGGGCCAGGTATAAACAGAGCAAGGGTGGGGATAACCTTGGTAACATTATTTTTGTTTCTTTAAAATTACTTTGGCAAAAGGGTTTCATCTGTATCTTCTGCTCTGTGGTACTAACCAGACAGAAGTAAGCTTGGAATAGATTTGTGGAAATAATTATAACATTATTAATTATCAACTAATTCTAAGTCAATGCTGTAGAGGCAAGGAACAACCTCTGCAATAATTGAGAACTGTTTTCTTATCCGAAAAAAGGAGCCTGCAGAAGTAGTTACAAAAATAGTTTTAGCTGATTACTCAAAAATGTTGTTCTTTGTGAAGCAGAAAGAGCTGTTACCCATAGCCTCTGATTTACAAGCTTCTGCTTACAAATGCAAATTGGCAGTAAAGGTCTCTCTGTGCTCTGTGTTGCATTGAGTGCATTTTAATTCTGATGACACTGAAAAGTTAGTTTTAGCTTTCCTCCACCTGCCTCGTTTTTAGACTGTCAGGAGCATTATATAAAAAATACTGTGTATCTGAAGCATCTTGCTCAATATTTAAACAAGATTTAGTGTAACAGCTTGTGTGTGGGGGGCGGGGTAGTCCACCGTGTCAGACGATGACATCTTGAGGTTGCACAGGCTCATCAGTTGTGGACTCGCCTGTGGATGAGGAGACCAAGCTTTGAACGGCAGGGGCGTTCACTGTGGGGGGGCAAGGGAGTTGTCCTGGCTCTGTTGGTGCGGCTGCTGCTGTTGCTTTCTTCCTCTCACGAGCATCAATGAGGCGTATGCATTGCTGCTCTTCAAAGTTGTCATATGCGTGTCGTACGAGAGCATGCCAGCCTGTTCGGTCTTTTGCATGCTGCTAATGTAGTGTGCCATTAAAAACATTAGTGGCTTGGCGAGATGGGCTCCTGGTTATATTTTATAAGCAAGGGGACCTGGTTTGTCAAATCGCTGGAATGGAATGCGGAGACAAGATTAAATCAATGTTGTTAATAATCTCTAAAAAATTAAGTAACCTTCGCTATAATGGAAATTGAGATCCCGTAGGTTCTGGAAGTGCTAATTCTAAGTGGTGTGGAATCAAAACCATGACATATATTTATGAATCCAGTTGATACCAAACTCCCAAGTGTGGATTGTTCTTCTGTTGTAAGTAAAACAGTTAATCCTGTGAGGTGCTGTGACTGACTGCAGTATACTTTGCATCTACCCCAGAGGGCTGAGCACCGGTCAAATCCTACCAAATACAGTGGGGGTTGATGGCATTCTGCAACCTGTGGGAGGTGCATTACTGTATGTAATCAATCTTTCCTAAAGCCGCTGACCTGTCTTCCAATGGCTAATTATATCAAACTGGGGAAATTTTGGATGGAGAATTGGATTCAAAGCCTAGCTGTTCGCTGACCTAGCTGGCTGGCTTGTTGGTATTTGGTTTTCTACTGCCGTACTAGTCAGCTCGGACTAGATGTTGCTCCAGTTCAAGTCAATGTCTGAATCCATTTGGCTTCACTGTTATAAACCATTCATTCTGTCTGGGCTTTTGGTTAAAGGGTGGTTCTCTGCTTATTTAAATTGGACAAGCTGCTGAAAGGATTTCTGAAGGGGGAAAGTTAAGACTAAATTAACTTGTTTTAGTCTAGTGTGCATCATTCAAAGTTCTTTTAATAAAATGTTCTCAAGCTTGTTTTTCATAGAGAGAGCTCTTGGAAAACCAGAACCAAGTGTTCGAGCTTTTGTAACTGTTATATTGCTAATATGACTTGATGGAACAATTAAAACACACACAACTCAAAATTCAGTGATTTGCCTAGAGTAGTTTAAAATTTGATTGAAATTATATTGTCCAGTCTATTTTATGTTAGAAGTATCATAGGAGTGATGCAGCAGAGATAATCAACTTTGTGTCCCAGATATTTTTTCTAGGTATTTTAAGATGTCTTTTATCCCTTTCAATGATGTGTACATGAATGGTCTGCTAAAAAGAACCATGAAATTTTGGGATTGTACCCCTCTTCTTTGTACTCAGCAAACCCTAATTATTCCCTGAACTTCCCCTCCAGCCCATGAAATAACAGGTCAGCACTCCACTTGGTCCTCTTTAAAGGAAAGCTTTCATCTGAAAGGGAATCTGACTGTTTATTTTGTCTTTAGTGATGCCTTTCTTTGCCATATGTCACCTTCAGTCAAGCCTGGCCCTAGGCCAAATGGGACCACAGGCGGGGAGCATATTGTGTCCCCTCAATTTGTTAAACTTGTATAATTTTTTAAAATTGTATTTGTAGCCCATTTCATGACTTTGATGCATGATTTGCATGCATGATTTATTCCTGTCATGTAAGGTGATAAATTTACACACACAAATCTATAAATCTATATTTATTCATGCCATATATAAGCAAATAAAAAGTTTTCTTTAAGCTTACAGAAACTTTTATTTGAAGAATAACTGAAAAGTAATAAGGTCAAGAAACTGAACTTTGCACCAGCATTGGGCAGACCAGTATTAAATTGTATTACAGTAGATGGCAGCCAGAGAATATTAATCTTAGTGATTTAAGTTCAAGGTTGGCTTTCTCATCTTTGCCCTCACAAACTGAAGCACAGCTTCAAAGAGATCCAAGAATTGGCCAATGGCATTTTCAAGTGATACAAATGCAAGTGAAGTCATTTTTCATTAGCTGTCGTCAATTGAAGATATGTTTTAATGAGCCCAAGGTTCTAAAATCTGTGTGTCACTTGCAAGAACATGAGCAGACTGCTCAAAGCTATCTACATGTGAGGAAAAGCATCCTTGAGTTGTGCATCACGAATGATTCAGAGAATTTGGAAGGGAATTTGCTTCTGGTGTGGCAAAATGATGCATATGTTGTCCTATTAGCCATACAGATCTTCATCATTGATGTCTGAACATTTCCCATGTGGTAGCCTCCAATGAAAGTATTGTTTGAGTGTTTTCCTGTCCACAGACAGCTTACTAAGGCCATGCAAAAATCTGCAGGTGCATAATTTGTGCAAGCCCTGCCTCCCCTTTTGATGGACACTGACAGTGACAATAAGAGAGCAAAAACTTGCATTTTTCTTCTGAGCTTCCCATCACCTTGTCACCAAAGTGTCTTCTTCCTGTGAATAAGAGCTTCCTTGAAGATGGTCTCAGTTCCTAAGTTTTCCATTGATTCTTTAGCAACATTGATGGCATCTTCAAATCTATTGCTCCTGTGGACCACAATGAAATCAAGGCAGCTTCTTGTCGATGTAGTAGTAGTGACAACGTCAATTGACTGAGTTTGTAATACCTTGGTTACAATGTTTACTTGGAATAGGATATCTTGCCAAACCACAACTTAGATCAGAAATTTGAAGTCAGTGATCTGTTTGCCAGGTTTTGCATCTCGTGTTGGATTCTGTTCTTGGCTTTACTTCACTGCACCAATTTCATCAGGGCATTGTAAACCTTAATCACTTGGTACCTCACTGGCCTTATGCTGTCCACGTGCTCTGCCATCAAGCATCACTGAGTGACATGCTGGTTTTTCTGCATGTATTCAGCTTGAGCCTGGACTGTGCTTCTTTCCATCTGGAGTAGGGTGTAAAACGTCTGGGTGACTTTTCATGTTGCTTCAGTGTGTCCGCTAAGTTGGCTTAAACCTGCTAGCTATTAATTTCATTGGGTGCCCCCCCCCCCCCCCTAGTTCTTGTGGTATGTAAAAGAGTAAATAATGTTTTCTTATTGACTTTCTCCACACCAGTCAATATTTTGTAAGAGCTCTGTCATAGCCCTCCTTGGATTTTTTTTTTCCACACTGAAATTCAGTTCTTTTAAAACTCTTCTCATACAGAAGCTGTTCCATATCTCTAATCATTTTAGTTACCCTTCTCTGTACTTTTTTTTCCAATTTAGTGTTCATTTTTCAAGATGTGGTGACTAAATCTAAACAGTCTTGAAGATGTGGGTAGACCATGGATTTATATTGAGGCATTCTTGTATTTTCTGTCTTGTTCGCTATCCCTTTCCTAATGGTTCCTAACATCTTTGGGACAAACAGCATCTTAAGCCAGCCATTTATGTAAACTATGTCAAAAGCTTTATGTAAAGCCATTTATGTAAAGCCATTTATGTAAACTATGTCAAAAGGTTTATGTAAAGAGGTTCTGTTTCTGTTGTGTTCCTGAAAACGGAATTAGACCCCAAAGGTGTTCTGTTAATCAGGTTTTAAATTAGTGTGAGTACAACAAAGGAGATGCCCAAACATAAACTTTTGAATTTTAGTTTACATGCTCCTCTGTGTCCCTCCACTGTCTGCCTCCTTAACAGCTTTCACTTTCACAGTGTCATCTTTGGTTTTAATTTAAAATTGAGTACAAAGCTTAAATATTTTTAAAGGTTGAGTTTACAGGGAATGCATTTTGGATCAGTTGAATGATTAATTTAATCTCAGTGACTGTTGGCTTTGTTTTAATTGATTTGTTCATTGTTGGTGTAGAAGGAATTGTTCATTTCTTGGAACCTAATGATGAATATACTTGACTTAAACCTTTGAACTCTGAGTGGAGCATAGGTCATCTACAAGTCTCCTCCACTTCACTATGGTTCGAGATAAAACTTCTAGCTGACTCCAGGAGTAGCTCAGTTATTGTCCTTCAGGCTCAGTAGATCTTCTCCATGTTGTCCGAAGTCTTCCTCTTTTGCATTTTCCTTGTGGGTTCCATGTGAGAGCTTGATGGACTATGCTGGATGATGCTTTTGTGAGTGTGTGTGGCCTAGCCATTCCCACTTTCTTTTGTCCTGCTCTGTTGCAAAGCTTCTCATTTGTGGCAATCTTGCCATTTGATCTGAAGGGCATACCTCAGGCATCTGTTTATGAATGTCTGTAGCTTGTGATTTGAAGAATTTTTTTTTTAGTATGTCAGATCTCGCATGCATGCAAGAGGACACTCTTCACATTTGTGTTGAAGATCAGCACTTTTGTTTTAGCAGATATTATTTGTGAACTCCCTGGGATGAAGAGCTTTAAATGAAGCTGTTGCTTTCCCTATCCTGGCATTGAGATCCCTGTTTGCCACTGGGAGGAGATTGAGCCAATCAACACATATGGTCCTCTATGCAATTTGTGCATGAAAGCTTATGTTCCAAAATATCCTTAATCTATAAGGTGCCACAGGACTTCTTGTTTGTACAGTTTGCCTCCTCAGATGTGACCCTCAGGCCAAAAAGTTTGCCCATCCCTAAGTTATCATCTAGAATCATTTATGTAAGCTTAAACTAAGAAACAAATATTTGTTCGCGTTCTGTATGTCAAAAATCACATGCTCTTTAAAAAAACCATCATGCTATAACCTTAGCACTATGTGAATAATCCTAATCAATTTGACTCGAACATGTAGCATATAGAGATTTTTGTAGGTGATATTTAATAATATAGTTGCAGCAAGTTGAAAAGAAGTCGAGTAATTACCCTCTGGAGTTTTTCCCATTTAGTTTTACTGCTAAGGCAGCTGTGCCTTTTTAGCAGCAACCTTATTGTAGCAGAGATAGTCTAGAAAAGCTGTGAGAAGTTGGAACTTGGAGGCCTGAGATATTTTCTTTGTGATTACTGAGAAGTTTTGGCAGGTACAGACTACTGAGAACGTGCAGTTGAAGATTGTAGCATTTAGTATCTGTCCCGTTGACCATACCAATTTACTGTTCTGAGTGCCAAATATTGACTGATAGTGATGCTCTTTAATTATTTTCAGTGCAAAGCTGATCACATATTTACTACCATTCCTCATTTGATTGTGCATGAGACTTCTTGTCTTTGCATAATAATCCCACAGTGTTTAGACTGAGTTGTGTCCTGGTGATAGCTGAGTCATGTTGGGGCAGAGGATGGGGGGACAAATGCAAAGTCTCATTTATTGGTTCCGGCTTGTGTCTGCCACATGAGGTCTTGGAGATGCTGGGTGTATTTCCATTGTATACCCTGAAAACAAAATCCATGTTCCTCTTGTCTGGAGAGCACCAGTTGGAGGCATGTAGTGGAACTGTTTGTTCCTGTGGAGTTTCTGCCAATGGTTTATCTCTCTGCAGATAGATTTGTAATCAGTGATAGCTGATGCTTTCTCACAACCCAATCAATATTAATTCTCTCTCCTCTAGATTCTGTTTAGAGTTTCATCCAAAGTTCATTGAAACCAATGGAAAAAAAAAAACTCCCATTGTCCTCAAAGAATTTTGGATGTGGCCCATATTGAGATTTTTATCTCATTGCTCTATTATATATAAGGAACATGATTTCACACTGGTCTTGGCCTATGGTAACTACAAAATGACTTGAGCAAGATTTTGAGCCAGTTACCATGGGAGAGTTGGTCTATCCCAGTATTACACCATTCAGTGCCGTAACAACGTAAGTCTGTGTTAGATTTTTAGGTATACTGTTCCCTTTTAAGAATATTAAATGCTTACCATTCAGCCTGGGGAACAGATTTACCTAAATTAATTTACATTAACAGTGAATGAATGAGCTTGGTATTTACATGTTCAAAGTGCTGTACAAACCTTTCTTTTCACAACTTTCCTATATGGTGCTATAGCTAAGTAGCTGTGTGGCTTAATCCCCATCTACTGTAGTGGAAATTTACCTTCAGGTGTGTAACAGCCTGACTAAAGAAAAACAGCCTACACTAAACGGTAAGCTTTTCTCCATTACCCGGTTAACCAAGCCCAAATATTGATATACTTGGGATAGTAAGTGATTGCACATACTTTGAAGGCACCTTCTATTTTTGTGCATAATCAGAAAGTAGAACATAATTGTTGATTCCAAATTTCCTATTTTTTCAATTTAACTTGTAAGGGTTTTCACAAGTATATTTGGGGGTACATTAATCCTTAGGGGCGCACACGGCGCTTGTTATGTTCATGTTGGCATATTAAAAACAACTAGAGTAGAACTAGAGAAAAGTAAGTGTCAGAGTATAGGGGCAGCTTTTTGGAAGTACATAGCTTCCACCAGCCCAAGTAAAGTAAGGCAGGTTGGCGCCATGTTTTCAGGACCCAGCATTCCAAAGTGCTCGGTTTGAAACATCTGGGATACTGTGCTCTTTTTAAATTCTGGCCATCTATTTTGGAACTTAACAAATTTTTGGCACCTGTGCTCCATGTTATAGCAAAACTTCAAAAAGGAATACTGATAGTCATGTGTTGTGGGACAACTGCATCACACCAAGCTAGCACTGTGCCCGCTTCTGTCAGCAAGAAGAAAAGAATATTTTTCTCTTAAATTTCCCTAATAATCTGGACAAGAAATCAAGTTAAAAAAAGAAAAACAATAAACCAGCTACCAGTATGCTACGCTGTAATGCTAGGGTTGCCATATTTGAACTTCCATGAAAGAGGACACCCGTAAGAGAGAGCGCATCTGTATCGGTATCTACCAACTCATGTTGTATTAATGTGTTACAATGTGTATATATTAATACAACATGAGTTGGTAGATACAGATATGCTCCTTCTCAGAGGTCCCCTCTTTTTTTGAAAGTTCAAATATGATAACTTTATTAATACCGGTATAGTGAGATAAATAAAAAATGGCCCTTTAGCCATCCTATAAAGTCCTTAAAAATTAAGTAGAATGATTGAGAAAAGTGGAAGAACACTTCTCCAAGCAAAAAAAGAAATGTTAGTAAGTACTTTCAAGCAGCCTTGCTTTATTTCTAGGGGCTACACCCTGAGAAACTAAGAGCTGAGAAAGAGTAAAAGGTTAGTTTAGTTGTAAAGTTGTCTTATCTGTGTAATTTGTAATATTTGAAAGTGCATTCATCACTGTATAATAACTGTTCTAGTTAATTTTAATTAGTATGTCATTTTAGAGGTCTGTTTTTTTTTTTTTTTTTTTTAACTAGCACTACAATTAAAAGCCCAAACTAGAGTGCCTTCCAAGTGAAAGTCACAGAAGAGAAGTGCCAGTTGATCACAGCTCTGTTGCTCATATAGCAATCCTTACTAATGTTTTTAATAAGCTCACTGGTAGATGACAGACTTGGCCATATCTGATCAGACCACTGGAAGGTCTATTATTGTATTTTGCTCCCATCAAAGGCCACCACTAATGGTCACTTTAGAGAGGCTGAATTACCCAATAATTTTCTCCTTTTATGCCTGACTTAAGAGGATGCATAACTTCAGCAACAACAGTGTAGTTCACCTGATTTAAAGGCCTAATGTAGACACAGTCTGCTGGTGCACTGTATCCTGAGTAAACTGAGGTATGGGTTAGCAGCAGAGTTGAACCTCAGACCTTCCATTGTAGACTGTACCACATGAGCTAAAGGAGCATTAGCTGGTGGGGTGGGTAGTATTATCCATTATCAAATATGTGGAGTGCATGCAGATGCGAAGGACCAATATAGTTGTTAAACAGCTAAATGTATATATTTTAGAGAGTTTGTGCCTCTGTCAGCCGGTCTGTTGGCTCAAGAGGTCCTAAGTGGTAAGAGCTAGGCTCACTGCATTTGGTTTGCAGCTTCCTCTTACCCTAAGTGTAAGCAAGGTCAGGGTTTGTTTCTTCCCGGAAAATAGGATGTGCACGAAATGGGATTGTTTCCCAAAACCTAGACAGGGAGGGGTTTGAGAGTGGGGACAGTTGTGCTCTGCAATGACCACTGGCTGCAAGCAAGCATGAGGGAAAGTTATAATGCTGTGTCCACAAGGGGTGGCTGCACCAGGAAGACTCCACCAGCTGGGGCTGGGGTACTCCATATTGCTGACCACGGGTAGTGGACCTCTTTCTCCAGACCATTCTCCTTCAGCTGGAGTACCGGACAGAGTGGGGAGAAGGAGCCCCACCAACCTGCAGCCCCACTGCTGCAGCCCCTCCAGAGCCACTAGCTGGGCAGGCAGTGCAGCCCTGCCTCCCTGCTGGAGTCACTGGCCAGCCCTGACTCTTACCTGCCACACAAGGACCTGAGCAATGCCAGGAAAATCCTCTACTTTTATATATACATTGCTTTTACACTTTCAAAAACCACATTTGTATCCGGAATTTCGCTGGCTATCTTTGCCAGTGTATGGTGCTAGTCAGTGAGATCCAGTAATTGCTTCTGTATGCTCGCACAATACTGTGGGCCACCTGACACATCTTAGCATGTTCTATTTTAATCAGGTCAGGTCTTGTCTTATGAAATAAATCTTCAGGTACATATATAAAATTCAGAGTTGGGGAGAGCAGGTTAGTCATAACAACAAAGACTAAAGTTACACAGATTTTTTTTTTTGGCTTGATGTATTTATTTGGCTCCCTTATGGGGGGAAGTCACTGTTTTATTTACCAGGAAGAGGATTTCCATCATGTCGGTCACTTCTGTTCCTTCTCAGCTGGTGTTTGACCTCCACATCCTCTTCCTTTTTGTCTCTAAAGCCTTTTCACTTGTTTTAAGGGCACGAAGTGACATCAGTCTGTTGACTTGAAACATTTATGCTCCTGATTATTTTCTAAGTATCTTAAGACAGGGCACTAACACACACACATGTGCATGCACACAGGAAGGAATGTTGTTTGTAAATCTTGTTTTCAAACCTTATAGGCTTACTGATTAGACTCTTGAGTGGTGTTCTGGTACCCAGGTAGGCTAAATTCAGAGTTAATGCACCCTGGAAGAAATGTCGGTGGTGTTTTTATTTAAACCAGAAACATGTTCATTCAACTGATTCATTGATACTAAAGTTAATTTGGAAACCTTATTTGTAAAGAAATAATAATTTGTACAGAATTTCTAAAAAGTGGATAGAGTTGATGTTTTCAATGAGAAACTTTCTATATTTGGAACTACTTAGCAGATTGGTCTTGTGATCAGCTGTTTGAAAAGCAAAATTCCATTTTCCACTGTGTGATTTTTTTATTTTTTTTTAAAATCTATATTTATATCTTATAAATGACTGAAATGGGCAAACACAGAAACCAAAATGAAAAAATGCAGAAGGAGCTGGGGGAAAGTACTTTATAATTAATCTCATGTTCAAGGGGGGAAAAAGGCAAAAGGATATGACTACTTAAAGCACAACATATCTGAAATGTTACAACTGCAAAATATTTTAGGACTCAAACTATAATTTTACAAATTACAGCATTGAAAGCCAGTGTATGAAATTATAGTATTGAATGTTGTGTGTGAAGGGACCATTTATGTAAAAAAAAAAAAAAAAAAAAAAAAAAAAAATTACTGAATGTTAGTGTCCTGCTGGAGTCGTAAGTATTCTTTTCAATTCATCTCAGCGTACTGTAATCAGCCAGTAAAGCGTCAGAATTGTTACACAATTTATTGTAATAGATTGGGATATGTTTCTGAAGATGCCTGGAAACTTTTCAACTATATTTGTCTTTTAAATGTTCACTCTTTCATTTGCCACTATATCCCATCGGCTAAAATTTCCTGGAAGTCAGATCAATTGTACTTGTTCTCCTGGATGTTGGTGTCTAACTGGGTTTTAGGAAACAAAACAGAAGAAATGTAGCACTTTAAAGACTAACAAAATCTTAGGAATCTTTCTCAAGATTCCAAAAAATCTTTATTCCAAAAAGTTGAAAAAGCCACCAGGGGAGAAACTGTTCTGGATTTGATTTTGACAAATAAGGAGGACTTGGTCGAGAATTTGAAGGTGGGAGGCTACTTGGGTGAAAGTGATCATGAAATCATAGAATTCACAATTCTAAGGACTGGTAGGAGAGAAAATAGAGATGATGGATTTCAGGAAGGCAGATTTTGGTAAACTCAGAGAGCTGGTAGGTAAGATCCCAAGGGAGGAAAAACTGAGGGGAAAAACAACTGAGGAGAGTTGGCAGTTTTTCAAAGAGACATTATTAAGGGCCCAAAAACAAGCTATTCCCCTATGTAGGAAAGATAGTAAATATGGGCAAAGACCGCCTTGGCTTAACAAGGAGATCCTGCATGATCTCAAACTAAAAAAGGAATCCTATAAAAAATGGAAACTGGGACAAATTACAAAGAATGAACACAGGCAAATAACACAGGAATAAAATTAGAAGGTCTAAGGCACAAAATGAGCTCCAACTAGCTACAGGCATAAAGAGTAACAAGAAGGCCTTTTACAAATATATTAGAAACAAGAGGAAGACCAAGGACAGGGTAGGGCCATTGCTCAGTGAGGAGGGAGAAACAGTAATGGGGAACTTGGAAATGGCAGAGATGCTTAATGACTTCTTTGTTTCGGTCTTCACAGAGAAATCTGAAGGAATGCCTGACATAGTGAATGCTGGTGGAAAAGGGGTAGAGTTAGTTTTTGAAATAAAAAAAGAACAAGTTAAAAACCATTTGGAAAAATTAGATGTCTGCAAGTCACCAGGGCCTGATGAAATGCATCCTAGAATCCTCAAGGAGCTGATAGAAGAGGTAGCTGAGCCGTTAGCTCTCATTTTTGGAAAGTCATGGGAGACAGGAGAGATTCCAGAAGACTGGAAGAGGGCAAATATAGTGCCCATCTACAAAAAGGGGAATAAGAACAACCCAGGAAATTACAGGCCAGTAAGCTTAACTTCTGTGCCAGGAAAGATAATGGAGCAGGTAGTTAAGGAAGTCATCTGCAAGCACTTGGAAGGTAGTAAAGTGATAGGGAACAGCCAGCATGCTTTTGTGAAAAACAAATCATGTCAAACCAACCTGATAGCTTTTTTTGACACGATAACGAGACTCGTAGATAAGGGAGAAGCAGTGGATGTGGTATACCTAGACTTTAGTAAAGCATTTGATACGGTCTCGCATAATATTCTTATCGACAAACTAGGCAAGTCCAACTTAAATCGCGCTGCAATAAGGTGGGTGCATAACTGGCTGGCTAATCACACCCAGAGAGTAGTTGTTAATGGTGCTCAATCCAGCTGGAAAAGCATAACAAGTGGGGTTCCGCAGGGGTCTGTTTTGGGACCAGTTCTGTTCAATATCTTCATTAATGATTTGGATATTGGCATAGAAAGTACGCTTATTAAGTTTGCAGATGATACCAAGCTGGGAGGGGTTGCAACTACCTTGGAGGGTAGGGTCATAATTCAGAATGATCTAGATAAATTAGAGAAATGGTCTGAAGTAAACAGGATGAAGTTTAATAAAGATAAATGTAAGGTGCTGCACTTAGGAAGGAATAATCTGTGTCACACATACAGAATGGGAAAAGACTGTCTACGAAGGAGTACAGCAGAAAGGGACCTAGGGGTTCTAGTAGATCACAAGTTAAATATGAGTCAACAGTGTGATGCTGTTGCAAAAAAAGCAAACATGATTCTGGGATGCATTAGCAGGTGTGTTGTGAACAAGACACGAGAAATCATTCTACCGCTCTACTCTGCGCTGGTTAGACCTCAGCTGGAATATTGTGTCCAGTTCTGGGCACCCCAATTCAAGACAGATGTGGACAAATTAGAGAAGGTCCAGAGAAGAGCAACTAGAATGATAAAAGGTCTGGAGAACATGACTTATGAAGAAAGGCTGAAAGAATTGGGCTTGTTTAGCTTGGAAAAAAGAAGATTGAGGGGGGACATGATAGCGGTTTTCAGATATCTTAAAGGGTGTCATAAGGAGGAGGGAGAAAACTTGTTCTTCTTGGCCTCTGAGGAGAGAACAAGAGGCAATGGACTTACGCTGCAGCAAGGGAAGTTTAGGTTGGACATTAGGAAAAAGTTCCTAACTGTCAGGGTGGTCAAGTACTGGAATAAGTTGCCAAGGGAGGTTGTGGAATCTCCCTCACTGGAGATATTTAAGAACAGATTAGATAGATGTCTATCAGGGATGGTGTAGATAGTGGTCGGTCCTGCTGTCGGGGCAGGGGACTGGACTCGATGGCCTCTCGAGGCCCCTTCCGGTCCTAGTGTTCTATGATTCTAAGAAGTCAGAGAATGTAGGAGGAAATTGATGAGGGAGTCTAGGACTGGGTCTACACACGCCCCTTCCTTTTGAAAGGGGAATATTAATGTGCAGGTTTGAAATATGCTAATGAGGCACTGCAATGAATATGCAGCACCTCATTAACATAATGGCAGCCGCGGCGATTCGAAAGTGCGGCTTTTCAAATTGCGTGCTGTGTGTGGAGACGGGACCTTCCGAAAGGACCCCCCCAGTTTTTGAAAGCCCTTCTTCCTACTTGTTTGTTTACTTCCCGAAGATGCATCTAAAAATGTTTGAGGACAAGATGACTTTTTTTTTAAATAAGTAATAAACAACTGGGCATTGGGAGAATGGGTAAGGTGGTGGAAGTTGATTCACTTGGCAGCAAAAATAATACTGAATGTTAGGGTGGGTTTTTTGTTACAAGCCCTTTTTGGTGCCAAAGTTTGTCCTCTGTTTCCCAAAGGAAATGAAAAGATTGTGCAAGTTGAAGTTGTTTATCTCTATTTAATTAAATGTCCAAGGAGTCTACTTTTCTGCTGCAAAGCTCTCCTTTCTGCTTAGCCCAGAATGGTGGTGGTTGGGCACTGGTATCTCATGGAGACTTGATCTTTGATCATTCTAGTTTGCTTGATTTACGTAATATAAAGGCATTCACCCTAAACATGAATTTAGTGTTGCAGATATATAAAACATAACTGTGATTAGTGTCAACCCACAGAATCTTTAGCAGAGATGATGTGTGAAGCACAGAGAACAGCTTTTGATTTACAGAGTCCAGGCTGACTTTGCAGGGATAACATTTAGTTTTAAAGCAGAGGCTTTTTTTTTCCTTAGCACAGTTGATGTTTATTGAACAAAAAAACCTAGAAATCAATTTTACCATCACTTTTCCTCAAGGAAGCACTCTTTGGCTGGGTCTACACGTTCCCCTTCCTTTCGAAAGGGACATGTTAATGAGCAGGTTCAAAATATGCTAATGAGGGGCTGCAATGAATATGCAGCACCTCATTAGCATAATGGTGGCCGTGGCAATTCGGAAGTGCAGCTTTTCGAATCGCACACCGCCCGTGGAGACGGGACCTTCTGAAAGGACGCCCCCCACTTTCGAAAGGAAGGGGAACGTGTAGACCCACCTTTGAGTCACAGATAAATGATATTGGATTAAGTTACTGACAATTCAGGGAATATATCTGTATACAGTTATGACTTAATCTTTGTTTTATAGAGAGCATATACCGTTACCACCATCAGTGTGGTTTAGAACTTCCATTTTTGTAGCCAAAAACAAGGCAATGTCTGAGGAAGTGAAACAGCCATCGAGAGGTTATCAACATTGAATAGCTCTGCCCTGGTAAAATAATGGGGTTGGTGATTTCTAGCAAATCTTCACAAGTAATCCCATATGGGATGACAGAATGGAAAATTGCATCAGGACAGCAACAAATAAAAGGGTTATTAAACTGCTCTTAAGTGACCTGCTCACTAACCAAAGGTAATCCAGAGATTCAGCAGGAGGAGCAGAGGCAGATATTACCTGGCTTTTCTTAAGGACTTGAGTTAAATCCAGTAATTCAGAACAGGAGCAGAGGGTGGGGACCAGACTAAAGGGCATTTGTGTTCAGAAGTTTGTTTGTTTTCCTGGAGCTCCTGCTCTCTGCCTAAAAAGTAAGTGTGTGTGTGTGTGTGTGTGTGTGTGTGTGTGTGTGTGTAAGACGTCCCTTTTCAAAGCCTTTGTACTTCTTCCTTCAACATCGTACAATTCCCTGAAGAGTTAACCTATAATCTGGATTGCCTATAGGGATGGTTGCTGGTGACCAATGTGCCTAGGCTTCTGAGAAAGCTTGGGAGGCTGGGCAGTGGACTGAGAGGTGCCCAACAGGGAGTCTGCACCCTAAAAAAAGTGCCTGAGGGGCCAGAGCTAGAAACAGTGTCTGGACTCTGCCTAGACCTAGCTGACTGGAATCAAGTGGGGCCAAACACTAGCAAAGACTCAGGTTATGGGAGGGAGAGTCCCTTTTACAAGTAAAATAATACAGACTCCTGATTATGAATATCTCCTTCAATGGTGATACTCCTCTCCAGCCACGCCCATCCTTTCCCAGGTTCTGTTACTTTGAGCAGAGAAGGGGAAAGTGGATGGATTTATGTGCTCAGAGCTGTTTGTTGTGTGTATGAGTGTGCAGGGCCCATGCAGCTTGTCCCACTCCTTCACCCCTAGAGCAGCAGCAGGTGGGCAGGCATGCATACATGCACAAACTGGTGGGTAATGTCACTTGCACTCTGCTGTGGGTGGAATAGATAGATGTTCACAGGCTCCAGAACGGTACCTGGAATCTCTCTGCTGCTCTCAGATAAGCCCATCACTGCTGTTCACACCAGGCAGAGGTGCATCCAGGAAGTGAGTGCCATGTTCCTCTGGCCTGCTGAGTGATCCAAGTAAGGTAGTGATGCCCAGCCTTACCTGGATCTTGTGTGCCTATTCAGATAGGCTTCATTTTTAAATTAAATGTCACTGTAAATCTCCCTGAAATTAATTTGAAAATGCTAGTCATTATGGATTGAAATAGCTTTGTCTTTTTAACAACTGAAATAAATGAATAACTGAATCAGTTAGAACAAAGAGGTTTCTAATAAGCTAGCTGCATAGGCTACCCCATGTTTTAGGAATTACTATACACTGAAATTACTACTTCACCCTCTCAACTGATGGTGTTCTAAAACACAAATATAATAATGTTCATTTTTTTCCTGGCAACTCCATATGTATTTCTAATTCCTTCTCTGTTTAAATTGAAACATGTAAATCACTGCCCATTAGAAGCATAGTTCTAAGTCTCTTGATTTTGAATGCATTGTATCTTAATTTCTCTGATTTGGAATCATTTGTGTATTAACTTGTATGTGGCTACGATTGAAATAGGTTGCTTGCTGTTACAAATGAAATTTCTGGCATAGATGTAAATTAGTAAAGCAACCCTACTAATGCAAATAACTGAGACTAGTTTGTTATTAAATAGGGGAAAAAAAACAACCCACCAACCTGCATCATAATGTAAATTAGTAGTTCATGAAGATACCCCTTTGCTCTATGTACAGATCCTAGACATGTGGGACTTCAGAGAAAACCAATATTTGAGATAATGGATTTTTTTTCCCTTTAATCATTATAGTGGTCTAAACACAAGGTAAAAATCAATTTTTATTTTAAAGGCTAAATAATTATTTGCCTAAATATGAGCATGTAGTGCCAAATCCCCCACATATCTGTACAACCCTTTTTTCTTGGGGATTGAAATGAGTAGAACTAAGAAGATTAATCCCCCAAAATCATAAAAAAAAAAAAACCTAAATCCAAAAAGCTTAATTCATAATTGTAAGTGTTTTCTGAGATGCTAGTGCCAGTGTTTTGCATAAGTTCTCATTAAGGTGTATAATATATTTTCTTCGAGACCCATTAAACAAGCTTTAATCAGTTGAGCTTGAAAAAACATTACTGTGAAACTTCAGTTTAAAAGCCATTATCCATTATCTAAAATAAGTTCTGAACAATTACATAAACACATCCAAGAAACATTAACATCTGCCAGACAGAGAAGCCATGTAAATAAATACCGGAAGGAAGAGATCCGTGGTTGTTGCTGGCTTCAACTTAAATTCCATGCAGAAAAGATATAACCAATGAAAATGGAATCTACAGTTGAGTACACTGTAATCTGTTGCTCTGCCAGTTTATTCTCACAACTTCAGTACCAAAAAACTATTAAGGTGGTGCATGTACAATGGTTGCTACCATCGTTTCAGTCTCAACTTTATTCAATTTATGTTAGAGATAGTAACATAGGGGAGCCTCTCTGCAATTAAGCTAATCCACAAACCAAAAGTACTTAGTTGTGTATATGTCGTTATAAGATGTTCTACATTTTCCAATAAATGGCATACCAGTTTTGAACTAGTCTAGCCATAATGAACTTCTGTAAGAAGCTGTGTGTAGAGTAGCTGCAAACATCCATATTCTTACCTCTAAGCAACAATATGGAATATAGCCTATAAAGGAAGTGCTTTCAGAACTTCAATAGGCTATTGTTTGTTTTAGGCTGGCTAATATCCATCTCCATGTTAATGTTATGAGAGACCAGTCAGTATTTGTACTGTTAGCTTATTCAACAGGTAAAAAATTTAGTATGCCTGACAATTTACACACTATTGATTACTAAGTGATGGGAGAAACTTCATTTAGAGGCACCATATTATTTTCTATTACCTCATAAGCATGAAAGAGTGGCAAATATGATTTATAGAGTTTTGTGGCAAGTCATGTTTGTTAGAATTTCTCTGGTAAGAGCTGTAAGCAGATTTAACCGTAAGCATAATGCAGTTTACTAACATTCTACAGCACAGGAAGCCAATATGATGATGATCCATTTATGTTTAGTTTTTCCTCTGCAGAATAATAATATCTAGATTCCCTCTCAGTTTCCAGTGTGTCCTTTTGTATGCCACTCAGCTGATTTATATTTGCAGAAGTAAGTCTGTAGCAGTTGAGCCTAAGAAATGGGAGCAAGGGAGGGTTGTTATTTGAGAGGATTATTGGATGAGATTGTAGACTGGTAGTTTTAGGATTGACAATTATTTCTTTGTCATTTTGTCTTGTCTTTTAGAATGTAAAGTCTTTAGGGCTGGAGACTGTGTTCCATTCTGTGTTTGCACAGTGACTTGCAGAATAACCCCTCTCCCTGTCCCAAGTGGGTTTACTGTGATACAAATAAATTATAATGTTTATATTATGTTTTCCCCACCTGAAATTCAATTATTTGTGGACTACAATTGCAGTGAGACAGAACAGCTTGTATGGTAAAATGCATTGCTATTGGGACAGAATAGAACAACTGCAGCGTCTTTGTGTGTATCAGCGGTACTTCACTGGAGTCATATTTTTCATTGTTCCTTGTTATACAGAACAGTCCTCTTTCTGAACCAAGCTGATTCCTTAGTGAATGTTCTGCTGTGGAGATTGTATTAACACAAAGTGAAGCATTAGATTCTCTTAATATGGCACTCTCCCATTCCTATACAAACCTGATGTGAATTAGAAGGCCCTGAATAAGAAGTTTGGCTCTGAAACTGGGGTTTAAAGGCTAAGTTTTGCCTCTTAATAGCATCTCTGATTTTTAGAGGGCTATCTGTAAGTTTTGTAGTATATGGTAGTCGTTCGTGGACATTTAAACTGACCTTTATGATAATGGGAATTTGTGACTTCAGTGTTCCTAGTCCATTGTGGCATTTACTGTTTTTGATTAGCCAGCACAGCTCTTTGCACCTCAGAGAAGGAAATGAGCAAGAGGTCCTGTGATTTCCAGATACCACAGAGCATGAAATCCTTATGTACTGTCTCTGTTCTGTGATAGTTACTGATGCTATCTCTCATCTTTTCATAATGTTGGACAGCTTCACATTTTAGTGCTTTGGCCTATTCATAGGCTTTTGCAGTCTTTATCTTATTTATGTGATTAAAAAGTATCGGAAATGGTGGATGACTCAGACAGAGAGAAAATATACATAACACCACCTCTGGATAACTTGGTGTTTCATGTTAAGGTAATTTTGAACTTGGCTTCTTTTCAGTCCTTTGCATCTCACTTAAAAAGCTAATACTCCACACCAGAGCATGAGTGTGTTTTTGTGGTATTTGGCTGCTGCTATTAAGAGGCAAAACTTAGCTTTTAAATCCCAGTTTCGGAGCCAAACTTCTTATTCAGGACCTTCCAATTCATGTCAGGTTTGTATAGGAATAGGGGAGTGCCATATTAAGAGAATCTAATGCTTCACTTTGTGCTAGTACAATCTCCATAGCAAGACTCTTTTAAATAAACTTAATACAGGACATTTGTAATTGATAGGTGGCCCTGATTTTAAATGGCTCACATAAAACGGCAAGGCCAAGTTTGTCTGTCATCTTTAACCCTTCACAGGAGCTTGGTTACGTGCTACCAAACTAACCTAATGGAATTGCTGATTTTAGGGTTGCCCAGGGCCACAACCACATATACGTACATCTCTGAGGTCATTGGACCCAATGCTTATTTTATATGTTTATAGGTATTGGAAATAAGTCACCTGATTTAACTTGTATATAAACCTCCAGAACCTCAGCCCACAGAAGTAGACATTTAATTTATGTTTTCATCTGTGTGTTGGCGTGGAGCTTTTAAAAATAACTTAAACCAGCTTGTGTATCGGAGATCTGTTTCAATTAACGTAACAGATGTGCGATAGTAACTTAAATGCTATTCTGGTTATCTGAAATGTTGCAATTCAGTTCCATTCTCCTTTTATGTCTGATGCCTTCTGATGACTGCATTTAGTGTATGGGGACTTAAAATTTTTAGAATTAATAGTCCCTAGGATTGCTTGTGTAGCCCATTCTTATTTACTACTTCGGATTCTGTCTAAGACGACTAGAATTTGGACAATCCTATATTCTGTTTCCATGTAGAGAATACACAGTTGAATGGGAAGTGATGGGTGCTGCTTACTACAACTAATATTTTTGTTTGGTAAACACTCCAAAATGGTTGCATACTGAATGTTGGTAGCTCCATATATCCAAGACGTGTCAAACTAGTTCTTTTAACAATGGATCAAATTAATCTGCATGCAAAT
Organism: Carettochelys insculpta; assembly: GCF_033958435.1. Taxonomy (NCBI): domain Eukaryota; kingdom Metazoa; phylum Chordata; order Testudines; family Carettochelyidae; genus Carettochelys; species Carettochelys insculpta. The sequence continues at coordinate 301,739,816 of NC_134137.1, read as the reverse complement.
GATCGTTCATACCACATTTTTAGTAGGTGAGACTGGAGATTACTCCTGAGGGTAGCATCTGCTTGGGCATCAAAGCCTTATGCAACCGCTACAAGATGATAGAATTCACCCTTCAAGATCTTTTTCTGTTTTGCAGTATGCTAGGAATGTGAGGACTGTATGGAAGCACACGCCGCTTGTTTATTATCGCAAAGTACTACTTTTCTAAGAGAGAAATAAATCTCTGAAATTTCAAACAATTGTTTAGAGAGACTAATAGTGAGTTGAGGAAAGAGAAATAAGAGTTGCTGGGCAACAGTTGTTTACTACTTATGTTGCTGTAGGTTGATTTTAATATGAAGCAATACATCCTGATGGATTATAATTTTCTTCATTAAAGTTTTTGCATTCTGTAATGCTGTGGAAAAGACTGAAGAGACACACTGAAGCCCCCCAAATGCAGACTGCATAGCTCTGTAGGAAATAACTTGTGCACTGCAGTTTATAATTTTTGAGGAAATGGGTTGACATCCACTTAAACAGAAGTAGGGAATTGCTGTCCTCACATTTTCATTATGTACATTAAATGTCGGTTTCTCTTTAGGGGAAAATAATCTCTCTGGTCAAGATCAAATGTTATCTCCCATTGTCACTTCACTTTTAGTTCATGGGACACTGACAGTAGTTTCCACTATGATTCTTAACTGTAATCAGTATAGCTGTGTCTACACTAGAGTTCTGTTGACAGAAGCCACTGTTTATGGATATTTTCTGACAGAACCTCTCTCTGCAGAACACGTCCACACCTGATGTAGGCTCCCACATCAATGCGCTCTGTCAAAAGAGAGGGGTCAGACTGCCAGCCCTCTGTTGACAGAACACCCAACCGGAAGCTCTGCAAACAGGGCAGCCCAGTGACCCTTAAGCCCTCTCTGTTCACAGAGGGCCCCCAGGAGCATCTACGCTACTTTTTTGTCAACAGAATCTGTTGGCAGAGGCTCTGTGTCTTGTACGGTCAAGACATAACTTTGCCAGGAAAACTGCTGCGTTCTGTCGAGAGACTCTCGACAGAATGCATTTGTAGGGTGGATGCTCCCTAGTTTTGTTGACAGAAGGCCTCTTCTGTCAACAGAGCTTTGTAGTGTAGACCCAGGTTAACTGTACTGCACCTTAGGTAAGGTCACTTTGGCTTGGTGTACACTGGGGAGGTGAGTCAATTACAGATACACAATTCTAGCTATGGCAGTTGCATATCTAGAATTGACTTATCTACAACTGACTTACACAAAGGGAGATTGATGAGAGAAACTCTCCTGTTGACCTTCCTTACGCCTCATAATATCGAGGAGTACAGGGCTTGACCGTTGACCCCAGATAGTTTGATTTTGCCCATCTCTACCATGTGCATGAAATCAAACTCTGGAAGATTGAGCTGGTTAGGGCTGATCTTCCTGGTAGTGTAGACATACCCATTGTCAGGCTGGCTGGGTGGGGGAAGGGGGATATACTGCTTTAAAGGGCTGAGGAGAGTGGAAGGAGTGGTGATAGACAGCCAGGGATCTTGCTGCAAAAGCAGAGCAGGTCTGCTGTTTGAGGTCTGTATCTTACCATAGTTACAGGGCTAGCTGCATACCTGTTCCTTTTGACCTCATCTATTTGCAGGCCTTCTTCTGTCCTGCTCCATACTCAATTTGTAAGTTAGTTAGAGGGCATAGGGGACAAAATTTTGAAAGCTAATGTTCCTGGTGTCATCCCTTATCACTCTTAAATGTTTGCAAAGAGATGGCTGCTTTTGAACCATTTTGTCTGTTGATTTAAACCCATATAGTCCTAAAGAAAACACTCAAATATAACTAGCAGATTGAGAGAAATTCCCAGTCCACCACATGTGTATAGCAGGGCATCCCAGCATGCTATTGTATTGAATGGATTTCTAAAACTTTGGATAGATGTATAAGGCTTAGTGTCATCCTGTTGATGCATTTTATGTGTGCAACTTTATGTACGTTAAGTGGAAAGATTAGCATCTTGATATAGCACAGAGTTTTGTTGTAGTGAGATTCTTCAACTGCCAGAGAAAGATGCAGTACTCCTAGCATTCTGCAGTAGTGAAAGGTGTATATTCTTTTATGTAGTGCTAGAGAGCTAAGCCAAAGAGTTTACAAATTGATCTGGCTTTAAGTAGAATTGCAATAAGAGCTTTATGTTCCGTCTAGATACTACTTAAGAAAAAAGGCAGTCCTGTAGCACTTCAAAGACTAACAAAATAATGTATTAGGTGGTGAGCTTTTGTGGGACAGACCCACTTCTTCAGACCATAGCCATACCAGAACAGACTCAATATTTAAGGCACAGAGAACCAAAAATTCTATCAAGGCAGACAAATCAGAACGTGTAATCAAGGTGGGCAAATCAGAAGAGCAGAGGGGTGGTAGGAGGTGGGGAAGTCAAGAGGCAGATAGAGCAAAGCATTTGATCTGACTCTTGAATGCCTCCCTGTCCCCTCCTACTGGCCCTCTGCTCTTCTGATTTGCCTGCCTTGATTACACTTCTTCTGATTTGTCTACCTTGATACAATTTTTCGTTTTCTGTGCCTTAAATAATGAGTCTGTTCTGGTATGGCTATGGTGTGAAGAAGTGGGTGTGTCCCACGAAAGCTCACCACCTAATAAATTATTCTGTTCGTCTTAAAGTGCTACTGGACTGTCTTTGATAGAATATAAACTAACATGGCTATCTCTCTGTTACTGCTTAAGAAAAGCTAAACTTGCTGAAAAATAGTTGTTAATTTTTGTACAGCATCCATATTATTACCAGAGATAGGATGATAACTGCAAACTGAAGGCTGGCCCTGAGTTCTGGGCAGACAAAAGGGAGGATGGATTTTCAGCTTCTGAAAATTGTGTTGCAGCAGGTTTTGTGTTAGGACAGCATATTAAACTGAAACTACACTGGCAATTGAATGACAAAATTTTTGTCATTCAGGGTTGTTAAGGCCCCCTTCTCCCCTGACAGAAGATTTGCTGTAACAAGTACTGATATGAACAGTATATTGTCGTTAGGAGTGCTGTCCTTCAAACAAAGCAAATGTCTCTTGTTTGGGGGCGGGAGTATTTTGTCAGCAAAAACGCCAACAAACAGCATGTTTAGTAAAGCAGTGTAGACAAAGGTAGGGTGTCCAGGAAGATTAATGAAGACTTGTTTAGTCTCTCAATTTTTAAATTTTCGACCTCCTTCTGTGGGACTGCTTCTGAAATTTGATCTAAGGTAGATTGACTCCAGCTATGCAGTTCTTGTAGCTGGAGATGGATTGCCAAGGTCTAATTTCCTTTCTTGTGTAAACTAGCCATTATTAGAATCCATTAGCAGGAATAAGAGGAGGAGGTGGGCCGTTTTACTTATTAGCAGCTTCTAGTGGCCAAAGGTAGAATTTCAGGCAAATTCCTGCTTTTCTAAAGCTCAGATGGGTGCATGACACAGGCTGAACCTCTCTAGTCCAGCGCCCCTGGGACCTGACCGATGCTGAACCACAGGAGGTCAGTGTTGTCTAGCAACATTACTAACACTTACACAGCTTACTGGACTCTTGGAAGATACTCACAGTAAATTAGAGCTAAATAACCGCACAGAACACTGAGGATGCATCTACACTGCCACCCTCCTTCGAAGGAAGGATGGTAATTAGGGTGTTGGGAGTTTACTAATGAAGTGCTGCACTAAACAAATTCCTCCCCTGTGGGAGCTTCAAAGCTTAAAACTTCAAAGTACCGTCTTGTGTCTTGCTGCGGCTCACCTGGAGGTACTTTTGAAGTGGTGTTGGGGGCGGGGGTGTGTGTGTGTGTGTGTGTGTGTGTGTGTAGATTTGCTTAATGAGGTGCTGCGTATGCAGCGCAGCAATTCATTAGTAAACTCCCAACACCCTAATTACCATCCTTCCTTCGAAGGAAGGTGGTAGTGTAGACAAGCCCTATATTTGTGCCTCTGGATGTTCTCATGTTCGTATCACTGAAAAGGAATAAAATCCTGGTTTTATTACAGGTTGACCGTCTCTCTAGTCCAGCATCGTGGGGACCTGACTGTTGCTGGATGAGAGAATTTGCTGAAGCATAGGAGGTCAATATTGTCTAGAAGCATTACCAACCCTTCCACTGCTAACTGTGCTGTTAGAAGGCCTTTAGGAGTAAATTACAGCTAAATAACAGCACAGAACACTGTGAGGCAGGACTGGTGTCAAGAAACAAACTTGATGGGACCATGGGAAACTTGGCCACACTGATGAGAAGTGGTCATACAGTTGACTGAAATTATGCTGGGTTACAGATGTTGCTGAACGAGAGAGTGAAAGATTAGAAAGGTTCAACCTGTACCTTTGGACTGGTCCGCAGACACCCCATTTTAACTTCAACGTTGAACTCTTACTGTTGGCGACTGTTATTTGGAAACAATAATATACATTATTTCTGGAACTTAGTTGCAGCAAAATATTTTCACAGCAAAATTTACACAGCTATCAAAACTAGATTTTCAGAATTAATGACGGACACGCATATAGGAGAAACCCCTTTCTTAAAAACAAACAAAACCACCACCACCCCCCAACACGCACAGAGAAAGAATGCCTCCCCCAGTATGTTCAATAGAAATGTGTGTGTGACTACTGCTGCATGAACACCACAAATCTAATAAACTATAGCAGTCCTAGCCTATCTCACCTATTCCTCAGATCTAGCTATTGTTTCAGGATTGGATGGCTTATGTACGTATATTCATTAGGGTGATTATAATTTTTTTCATGCTTATGTTATAAATCTTGGTAAGAGAGTCAATTTCTTTGTCTGTAGTCCTTCAGTTGCTATAGCTGTTACATATGGGGGGCCTTGAAATGACTCATGCTCTTTAGTTAGAGATGGTTATACTGTTCTGAGTTGCTTTATGAAGATGCGGTAAAAGTTATTTTATTTTTTCAAAAGAAAAGCAGGGAAGAGGAATAGTGTAGTGTCATGTTCCACTATACAACTCTAAATCTAACAAAGCCTGCTGAGCCCACTTTTATCAACTAAAGTAGATTTGAAAGGTCAGTGGAAGTTCTCACTGTGAATTCTGGCCATGTATCAGTAGCTGGCATTAAATTTTATATCAAAATCCTGAGCTATTTCCAAACAACAGGCTGGCCTGCAAAATGCCTCAAAATAGTAACCTGTGTATATCATGCAAGTCCTTAATATTTTGATAACTCAGCAGAACAGAATTAGCCATAAAGAATTGCATGAGGGTAAACGCCATGATGCACTGACAGGGGCATATATCACGTTTTCCTGCTTGAAAGTTAAGTATCTGTTACTTTCTGCAGTGTTTCTCGATTGTGCACAGTATGTGTCTGCTCCTGGAGTTTCTCTAAGAAGCCATTCTTCTCCTTATCCTACGTTTACCTGCTACCACTTGAGAGCAGATTGACCATACTTAGTACAAGGAGATATTTAGTTCTCCCACTACTACTCAGTGTTCATTTAACCTCCCACCACCATCCCAATCTGTAGATATTGAAGCAGTGCCAGGGCCAGATTAACTGTTGGTCGGCTCCCATTGGGGTATTTGGGCATAGTGTGGGGGCAGTTCCCAGAGTAAGGGCCAGTTGGGGCAAGGAGGCACAGTGGTCAGACCAACACAAGGGCACTCTTTAGAGGCACACTGGCCTGCCCAGCTCTGGAACTGCAAGCATGTCCTTTTTCTTTTGCTGGCAGGCCTGCTCCATACTGCCCCCTCTCCAGTGTCCTGCCCTTATGCTCAGCCCCTCTTTGCCAAGAGACCGATGCTAGAGATCCCCCTACGCACCTCACATCAGCCCCCACCCCACCCAGCACCCCCTCACATTCTCACCATCAGAGCTGCTAAGTGACCCATATTCCTAAGAGAATGCTGTGCACATTATTTTAAAATTATGCAAATGATATTGTCAGTAAATAAATGTGGAAGCACCAGCTTGGCAGCTGGGAGCACAGGCTACTGACTGCATGGAGATGAGAGCTCACCCTGCAGCCTCCCCCCCACCCGCCGCCCCGGCTCTTGGCTGTGTGGTTGCACCCATGCCTACCACAGAAGCACTCTGGGCTCTGTCCCCTGCACATAGGGTGACCCGATGTCCTGATTTTTCTAGGGAGAGTCCTGATATTTGAGGCACTATCTTATATAGGTTTTTGTACCCCCCACCCAGTGTCCTGACTTTTCACACCAGCTGTCTAGTCACCCTGTCTGGCTCAGGACAGCTAGATGTGGGAGTCATGTTTGGACTGCAGCAGGTTGCAGGTGCGGAGGGACTTAGTTTGGGAGATCTTTGTGGGCATAAAAGGGTTCTGTGTTGGGACAATCTGGGGGGCTCATTGGGGTGCTGGAGGAAAGGTGAAGCTCTTCAGGATGAGGGTTTGAAGACATGCCCCAGCTACTACCAAGAGGATGCCACATGCTGGAGTCCTGCTTTCTTCCAGCCCTGGCTTCCATAATTCTCTTTTCTTCCCCATCTCATGCCCCTTCTTTGCCCACTGCTGTTTTGTCCTAGTTCTAGCCTGCCCCCAGGCCTGGAAAACGCAGGATGGCTTTCAGCACACAGAAGGGGAGCACAGCCAGCACTAGGAACCCCAAAAGGTGGCTGCCAGCTGCAAACTCAGTGGAGCTGAGCCAGTACTGTCTTTTAAAAACCTGGTGTCTGTGTTCACAGAAGTGAGGGTATGGGGGAAGGACAGTGGTGTCACCTCACAATTCATTGAGTCCCCCACTCTGAATGTATTTTGGAGGAACTGCCACACACGTACATCCTTGAGGAGGTCTAGCAGTCTCCTTCCCCCGTGCCAGCTCCAAGGCCCACTTCACCCACCCTCTCTGCCACCAGAAACACTCATTGCCCCCCTGGACATTGACTATTTTTGGTGCCTGGGCTGAGCCACCAGTCCAGCTGAGGCCAATTGGGAGGCACTCCAGCCCTTTGGGAGCAGCACAATCACCCAGACCAAAGTGGATGCAAGCCTGCCTGGGATGAGCTCCCTCAGGACCCACTTCCATAGAGGTCAGCTGAAGTTCTTGTGCTCCCCTGTGCTGGCCAAAAATGGTCTGGCCCCTGGCCTGGGCCCATGTGGCTCAGTCCCAGGAGGTAGGTGGGGCCAAACAGGTGCAAGCATTGGAGCCAGAGCTGTACTGGAGGACAGGGCAAGCAGACCTCTGGAGGTCATGACAGATGAAATTCAGTATTGATGAATGCGAAGTAATGCACATTGGAAAACACAATTCCTGCTAAATCTGCTAAATGATGGGGGTCTCAATAGACTGTTACCGCTCAAGAACAAGATCTTGGAGTCACTGTGGTTATTTCTCTGAAATATCTGTTCAGCATGCAGCAGCATACAAGAAAGCTAACAATGTTAAGAACCACTAAAAAGGGGTAGATAATAAGAGGAAAAAAATTCATAATACCAGTCCACAAATCGATGGTATGCCCACACCTTGAATACTGTGTGCTGTTCTGGTTGCCCCATCTGAAAAAAAGTTACATTAGAATTGGAAAAAGTATAGAGCAGGGCAACAAAAATGATTAGGGGCATGGAACAATTTCCATATGAGGAGAGATTAAAAAGACTGGGACTGTTCAACCTGGAAAAGAGATGACTAAGAGGGAATATGATAGAGGTCATAAAATCATGAATAGTGTAGAGAAAGTGACTAATGAAGTGCTATTTGCCTCTGCACATGAACCAGGGGTCACGCAATGAAAATTAATAAGCAGCAGGTTTAAAACAAACATAAGGAAGTACTTCTTCACTCAATACACAGTCAACCTCTGGAACATGTTGCCAGAGCATGTTGTGAAGGCCAAAAATATTACTGGGTTGAAATAAGAATTAAACAAGTTTAGGTAGAATAGATCTATCAATGGCTGGTAGTGAAGATGGTCAGGGAGCCCATTCTGAGTGCCCTTCACTCTGACTCCTAGAAGCTGAAACAGGATAGCAAAGGATGGATCACTTCATTTAAATTGCTTTATTCAGTTCATTCCCTTTGGTACTGGCTGCTGTGGGAAGACAGTATACTGGGGTAAGTGGACTATTGATCTGTTCCAGTGTGAAAGTTCTTTTGTTCATAAGATATATATTTTATGCTGTGATGCATTGAAAGGATATGTCTGAGCACTTCAAAATTACCCATTAAAAGGGTCTTATTTGAAGTGGAAAATATTTTATAGAATAGCTCTACCTTTTTGCAACCAAAACACTTTTAACCTTTAGTTATTTAAAGCTTTCAAAGCCTTTCTGTCAATAAGAAAATCAATAAACCGCAGAACACTCTCAGTGAAATCCAGCCACTGCCCAGCAACATTCCAGTGTTGTCCACCACTGTTTCTGTCAATCCTGTAGCACTCTGCCTTGTTTGGAATAATACAGAGAACATTCTTCATAAGCCCCAAATAAGTTTTTGAGTGAAGTTTGAGGTGAGTTTTGAAGTGCCATTACATGGAATAGCGAACCACACCTAGCTGGGGTGTGGGTTTACAATAGCATTGTATTTTATGGCGCTCGACATCACAGGGGGTTACTGCACATTTGTGGAATCGTCAGAATTCTCTGTGCATTTTGTTCTGTAGCTGTATTACTGGTTTGATTGTCATTGTGTGAAGCTAAATTTTGCTCCCTTTGCTCTTGCACAGCTTTGAGTCACTTGGGTACAAATCCAGGAGATAATTCTCCTCAGCTTAAACCTGTGCTGAACTAACCATTTCTGAGCAAGAATGGCTTTAAACTACCTGTTAGTTTTCTTTTTCAGTTAGTGCACTATGATAACAAAGTTTGCTATGGAGCTACTGTTACTGATTGTCCAGGACTTATCAACACTGTAACCATTTATAGATGTTATTCCTGGTCACACATACAAGCAGCATATTCAGGGCATACGAAGTTCTTTCTTGTTATGTTCCATTAGATTGTCAAGGATCTGCAACCAAAATAGTGAGAAGAGTAATTTTTTTCAAATTTGGTTATAAAATCAATATTTCAAGAGCCGCAATGCATGTGAATATGAGATGGTCCTTAATAAATAACGTCAAACCATACTTCTTGTAATCCCTATTTTAAGAACAGCACACACATGATGATTTGTAATGCGATGCATGTAAATATTTGACCCTTTTTGAGTTCCAGTAAGCTCCAAAATCAGCCCTATCTTGTGGGAATGAGTACCAGAAATTAATTGGGAATCCAAAGGGGGCGGGGGGGGGGTGTCAATTTAGGCGCACACAGTATAGTAATCTTTACGTTTGTACAGAAACCACAGCTCATGATCTTACATTTCTATTTTTATTATAAAATGTCTCTTTTTGAAACATGTTACTAATTTTCTCCCAGTCTCTCACTTCTTTATTGTATCCCAATACAGCATTTACCCATCTCTTTTATTTCCAGTTACTAAATCACAAAGACAATTAAAATACATTAAACACATTCCCTCATATTATTTTTCGACATAAGCAACTGATGACACTGCCAAACAGATGTTACCTTTTCCCAAATGCAAGCATAGGTGGTGGTGCATGCGGGGCAGGGGGGAAATTTCTCTTCAGCTGTGAACCAAAAGCACTTGAGAATCCTCATGTGAAAAGCAGGGTGGGAGGGGGAAAGACACACCCAAAGTGCTCCATACCTGTCTGGATCAGGACCCCACTCACCATAGCCTGCCAAACAATGCTCCGCTCAAGCCCAGATGGGATTCGGACCCTGCTGGGAGAGTTGCACTGAAACATACAGGCATAGCAACAAGGCCAGTCCCACCCCTGTTGCCCTGCCCAGATGTGAGAGGAGGAGGAGGGAGAGTTGAGCACTGGCAAGGCTGGAGATACAAACTGTTGTTCCAGGGGCAGCAGGGTGGGTTCATTCCAGCATCTGGAGCCACAAAAGAGTCAGTGCCTGGAGCTGCAAATGACTCCTTAAAGAGTCGCATGGGGTTCTAGAGCCGCAGGTTGCCGACTTGTGGACTAGATAAAAACGATATCCCTTTACAGTGTAGTTGTCAGTGTGACCTTGGTGAATCTTTTTATACTCATTACACTGGCTTTGTTTTTCTGTATTGCAGCTTTTTTTCTTTTAAACAGATGCAAGTATATCTGTGCAATGCAACAAGGGTGCTATGTCACTATCTTCCATTAGCTAGGTTAGGTGGATCCCTACCTAATGTTCTGGCTTTTGTGTATCTTGGGCTAAGAGGCCTATCTCTGCCTATTCTTTGTACTGGGAGTTTAGGTATTTAGCACAGGCTTTGTGAAATATAATGTTGGTCCTGTAATTTTCTAGGTGCCTAAAAGTTTAAGTGTTGTATCACAATACTAAACTCGTTTTGATTATTCTTTCCCAAATCCTTAGTGCTTATAGGTACTTAAACACTTGACTGACTCAAGCTAAGCTCAGCTGTTAAGACATTATATGCACTGGGATCATTTTTCTGCGTTTGTAAAGTATCAATAACTCTTGCCAGTGGTTTTAGTGGCAGAGGCCTGACGTACACGATTCCAAAAGGATCTCAGGAATAAAAAAAAATGGTGGTTTACCAGTATAGTTGCTAGACCTTTGTCTGTTTGACATGAGCCTAAGTGGGACCACAGCCTCTTGTATGTAGTTAGGTGTTCTCCTTTCGGTAAAAATATGATCTGTACTTCAAATATTGACATTCATTTTAAACATGTGTGGGCCATTAGCAATGTTGAATCTGGACACATGGTTCAATGTGTTAAATCATTTAAAAATAGCACATCTGGTTTTTACCCTGGTGATAACACCTGGATCAGTTTAGCACCAGCATATACATTTAGGACACGTGTAGCTGTTAATTTCAAAAACATCTGTTGATGTTTGTTAGTGTGAACAATTGGATCATTCACATTCTTGGAGTTCGCTGAAACACTTTCTTGAGTCATGCTCTTACTCCTAGGTGTGCACAGATACAGGGAAACAAATATTCTGTAGTTGGTGCTAAAGACAGATTTTTTGTTTGGATGGGGTGATGCGAATCGTTTTGTGATCAGAGCATTTTGTCTTTATGAGACTTCCATTCTCAGATGTGTTGATGGCTGATTAGAAGACTTTTTTTTTTTTTTTTTCCCCCAAACCCAATCCATTTTGATACTATGAGTAAGACATCCCGCTCTCCTGGGATGTCTGAAGTGGGCAGACATTAAAAATTGAAGAAAGTAGGTTCTCTGAACAAGTCTGCAGATCTTTTCTGTGGCTGGCTGAAAGCAAATATGCCGGTTGTGTTGGAGCTTTGAAAAATGACTTCCCCTGTGACCTGCTGCCTTTTAGAGAGACTAGGGTTTACAGTTCCTCAGAGTTGCAAATGCCCTTGGAGTTTCCTTGTTGTGCCTGTTAGTAAGATGGGACTAATCTGCAGGATGTAACCCAAAAGCAGGCTATTAGTATGAGAGGAGCAGAGAGAAGACAGTGCTAATATGACTTTCCGTAGTTTTTATTTATCTCAGAGTTTATACTTAATACTGTTTTTCATTTGTGCAGTACTCAGAATGTAGAGTGAATGGAACATGTCAGCATTGCTTTCCAAGGTGTTAAGAAGAGCTGCTCTTAAATTTGCACTTGAATTGGCTTCTAAGGATCAGTGAGAGTAGATAAAGTATTTCTTTGTATCTTAATATAATATTTAACAAAACAAACAAAAAAGCCTGCTTATTAAGTCTCCTTTAAAGTTTTTATTTGTGGAGAATGTTAAGATGCACAATGCTAACTATTCATGCAAGCTGAAAGTAGGAGGGAATTTCGCTTAGTGAATATCCTTGCAGCTCAGTCCAGCAATGGTGATAGTAAGTATTATGGTTTTTTGTTCATCTCCAAGGAGTTGGAAGTAACTGCTCCCTGGAGTGCCTTTCTGGCACATATTATAAGGTGTAGTAGTTTGTTTATATGTGCCCTCTTGACTTAAAATGGTAATCAATGAGGGTGTGTAGAAATAAGAATAAATGTCTGGGGCTATGTGTTTCTTTTTCCTCTTACCTATTTTTTTGAATTTGGGGACAAGTGTTTTCAGGTCTCTGGGGATTATGGTCTCTTCTTTATTGAGGTCTGCTCGCATCCTCCAATTCTTCTTTTGCTAGTCTCTTCTTGCTAGTGAGTTCCTGTTATGATCCCTCACTTATTATCCCTTGTACCTTTAACAGAGGTTCAAGAGAATCAGCTTTCTCTGAGAATATCATTTATGCTATTCCATAAATAATTAAATCAGTGTCTTAAGAGCCATAGACTTTCAACTCTTTCTTCTTCCTCTTCTGCCATCATCAATGTTGTCATTCAGGTTTTAGTTAGTATCTGCAAAGTTCCTCATTGCTAATGACTATCCTGTTGTTCAGGTCAGGGGTAAGCAAATTTTTACGTTCAGGCCCCACTTTTCATGCCTGCAATTAGCAGCCCCCGCCCCCAATCTGTCTAATGTAATCCAAAGTGACAGAAATTTAGTGTGTGTGTGTGTGTGTGTGTGTGTGTGTAAACCTTTTAGTATGTGTAAGAAAACCAGTACACTCATCCCTCGCTGTACGAGCACAATTGGTTCCCAACTTTCTGCTCGTGGACAAAAACTTATAAGAGGGACACTAAATTACCATTAAATACATGTATCAGTCTCTGATTTGTTCCAAGTGCTCCTAAATCAGTGAAGGACTGGCAGTAGGTGGTGCTGCTTTTGAAAGGTAAGTGAACCTTGAGTTGAGGGGGAGTTGAGGAGGGGTAAAAGGCTGGGGACACTCTGGGGACATGAGTGGGAGAGAGGGTTAAAACCTGGTGGCTGGTTGGCGTGGGGGAACAGGGGTTCAGGCTGCTGCAGGTTGGGTCTGTGGGGCTGGTGGGGGGGTTAAGGCCGCGGTGTCTCTCATTTAAGCTAGTACTTGTAAATAAAGTACTCGTTTAATGAGGGATGAGTGTATGTAGAATGTAAAAACTTTATTTGGTATATAAATGCGAATACACATAAGTAAAAGCAGTAACATTTCAACATTTTTAATAAGATGGATGAGCCTGAGACCCAGCAGCCAATTGTGCTGCTCACCCCTTATGCCCACCCCCTACTTTGCCCCTGGTTTAGTTAACCCAGACCGTACTCTCAATGGGGTCTGGATTGCCTTACTATATGATTCTCAAGTTGGAGCCACTGCATGTTTTGAATTGTGTAGTTGAAAGAAATATGGTAAGTTTTCAGAATGGTCAGACTAGACCATTTGATAAGTAAATGTTGTAGATCCAAGAAGTTGCCTCTTGAAACCTTACTAAGCTATTGTAATGTATACCAATTATTCTCTTTCCTAGGACTGAGAGTGTATAAATCTGTTTCGTAACAGCACAGAAACTCACTGCCACTTTAGGAAACATGTTTTTAATATTTCATCTTACTTTAAAATTCACATCTTTCCCGTTTTCCATCATCTCTTCACTGATCTCTGGGGATTACGTATTGTATGGATGTTTGTGTACTGTGGTGTATCTTTAAGTAGGAATAGTGAAACTACCTATTTCATGCTTTCTTAAAAACTTGAATTTTGTGATATACCTTAGTACTGCCGGGTCCCTCTAATGTTTATATGGAAATTATGTTCCTGCATCTTTTTGTGAAAGGAAAGACAAAAATGTTGACCAAGAATGTTTTTTATTAGATTGCAAATTGTGAAACAGTGGTATCTAGCCAGTGGCCTATAGGAGACTGTCTCTTAGATGCAGGACACTTACTTTCTGTAGAATTGTTTCCTTACACTCCAGAGCATTAAGAGGTCTCTCTACTTGTAAATGGGTCAGAAAATATAATCACAGAGAATGAGTTTTTGTTAGTACTATGGATTTAGGAGTGGAGAGGAGGTGGACTATGAGGTGACTTAAACCAACAAGTAAATGCTGTGGAACCAGCAAGGTCTTTAATTTTTAAGAAATTTGCTGGAAAATGATAGAATCTGGTATCTTGCTTTCTTGCAGCATAGCTCTGCTGAAACTTCAGCGATGTGATGCGGATTCTGTACTCAAGCAGTGTGATCAATCCTGCACATAAAATTTTTAAGCAAAGCTTGCAGATAAAGACCAGTAAACTGGACTGTTATGACAGATTTGTTGCTAGGTCTAGTTGGATCTATTCAGTTTTCCAAAAAGGAGTACACAGCAGGAGATCAAAGCTTTCCCCGTTTCAAACTCCTCAAAATAAGTCTTCTATTAATAGCAGTTAAACAAAAAAGCCTATGTGGGATTGGGAAAACAAACCTAGGCAACCTGATACATGGCAGAAGCAGAACTCAAAATGAAAAGTGTTTTAAGATGCATCATCAGATGTTTAAAGGATTTATGGCGATCTCTTCATAAGCTCCATGTGCCCAGAGAGGAAAGGCTGTGCAGGCGGTAAGTAAGCATGTCTAAAGGCAATGGAGTAATGTTCTTCATGAAAATGAAACTACTGAACTACCTGCTATTTAGAGTACATGTTGGACCTCCCTGGGCTGGCACCTTTGGGGCCTGATTGGTCTGAACGAGGGGATTTTCCAGACCAGTGGAGGTCACCTGCCACTGGTCCCCCAGCCAGTTGCTGCCTCAATTCTGGCCCTGCTGGATCCTCTACCACCAGTCTTATTGCTGGCAGCTGTGGGCTGCAGGTGTGGTCCTGCTGTTGAGGGCTCCAGCCCCAGACATGGCTCTGGGTCTGGCCCCCCTGTTGCAGGCTCTGGCCACGAATCCCCCCTTTCAAAGGCTCCTGTAGTGATCCATCCACTGTTGGCTCCGGCCCTGCAATGGATGCCGGCCCTGGCCAGGATGCTGGATATTGGCCCCACTACCACCATGGCCAGCTTGGAATGCTTTGGTCCAGCAACGTCTATGGCCCTGATGGACCGCGGTTGTTGCTGGACTAGATTGTCCCAGGTTTTTAGAGGTACAACCTATATTTGTATAGAATTGCTGCAGTTTAGTGTATAAACATTTTGTATTAAAGAAAATGTGCATTCTCTCACACACACACACCCCTTCCTTAAAATAATGACAAAAGTTAAGATGGCCTATATGAGACTCCTGAGACCACTTTTTATATTTATTTTAGTTGAAATACATTTCTGCACTAAAAGCATCTATGTTCAGTCTGAATTTCAGATCTTTTCTATCTCATGTCTCAATTTAAAGGCTTGGTTTTTGGCTTTGTGTGTATTTGGAAGGGGTGAATTTGGACAAGCGTATTGCTGTGTATCTATGTTCCATGCTATTGAAGAAGAACCTTCTCTAACCTTCTCTAATACCAGCTTAATATTTCCAGAGATTAGTAATACTGACTTTAATGGAAAAATCAGAAATACGCATAATTCATTTGTGAAGTTATTGAAACTACTTCTGAGATGAGCAAATTAGTCATAGTATTCTAGTAATTCTTTTCTCAACATGTTGGGTGGAAATTGGACTCCTTTGCCCTCGGTGAAAGTTTGTCCATCAACTTCATAGATTGTAAGGCCAGATGGGACCTTTGATCTTAACCCTACATAACACAGGCCAGTGGACTTCCCTGTCTCAAATCTGGTTTGAAATACATTGTACCTTTTTCAGAAGAAAATTTAAGTTTCTTTTGGTGGAAACTCCATCACAGCCCTTAATAAGTTGTTCCAGTGATTCATTACCCACATTGTTAAAAATGTATGCCCTATTTCCAGTTTTAATTTATCTAGTGTCACCTTCCAGCCACTGACTCTTCTTATACACCTTTGTCTGCAAAACTGAAGATCCCTCTTATTAAATTTCTGTTTTTTGGTATTCATAGACTGATCAAGGCACCCCATACATTTCTCTTTGTTAAGCTACATAGATTGAGCTTCCTTGTGCTCTCCCTGTAATGCATGTTTTCCAGTTCTTTAATAATCATCTTGAACCCTTTCCAGTTAATCAACATCATTCTTGAACTGTTGCCAACAGAACTGGACACAGCATTCAGGTAATGGTCAAACCTGTGCCAAACAAAGGTTCTGTAGTTTGTGTACTCCTTGATATTGCCCTTATTCCAAGCACCTCTAGAGGTCACAGTATCACACTGGCAGCTCATGTTCAATTGATTATTTATCATGAACCCCAACTCTCTTTCAGGATTACTGATTCACAGATAAAGTTCTCCATACTTTTTAGCTATAAGACTTCAGTGGGTCTAGGATTCAATCCCTTCCCTTTAGAGCTCAGGGAGCTCTAAAATCTGATTTTCACAAATTGTGAAGCCTTGCCAGTGAAGTAAAAACTACATCTATTTGCTCTGATTGTATTCTGACTGTGGCATGCTTTGGTGACTGTGCACCAGGAAAGAAATGGGTATAGCAGATGCTTGGTGCAAATAAATACGAGTTGGCAAAAGCATTGCATTAGCTGTGGCTCTTCATGCCATGTGGTGTTCTTTGATAAATGTGTAGGCTTATCTGTTATGTAAATTTAGTCCCATTTAGGAAGATAGTCTTTCTTTGTTCAGAATAGCTAGTTGTAGAGTCTTTCTCAGGGCCCATCACTGACTCTGCATTTGTATACCTCCTAGTACCATGTAGCCTTGGTATGATTGGACTCTGGGTGCTACCATGGTGTACATTTCTAATAATGATAATTGTGTCTATTCTGCCTTTTTTGTATTTAGAACAAGGCATCTTGAAACAAGAAGTTTATAAGATTGATTCACATCTGGGGCTACACTGTTGTTTGAACAGTTGCTATCTATTCAAGCTATCAAAACAAAAAAGCAGTCAAGTAGCACTTTAAAGACTAGCAAAATAGTTTATTAGGTGAGCTTTCATGGGACAGACCGACTTCTTCAGACCATGGCCATACCAGAACAGACTCGCACCACTATTCAAAGGGAGACAGCTGAGCTGTCTTTTATATTCAAATTCGGCACATTAACACGTGGTTTGAACTGGGATGGGAATTTTCTGAGTCACTATAGGGGCTTGTTTGCATACTTGGCTTAATGTAATTATTGACCTTCCCTCTCCTCCACCCCCCTTCTACCTCTCTACTCTCAGATTTGCTCACCTTGATCATTTTTTTTCTGATTTGGCCTCTTTGATTACTGTTTTTGGTTCTCTGTGCCTTAAATATTGAGTCTGTTCTGGTCTGGCTGTGTGGTCTGAAGAAGTGGGCCTGTCCCACGAAAGCTCACCTAATAAATTATTTTGTTCATCTTTAAAGTGCTACTTGACTTTTTTTTTTTGTTTTGATAGTATATAGACTAGCATGGCTCCCTCTCTGTTCCTATTCAAGCTGTGTGGGTCTATTATCTCTGATATCACAGATAGCTAAGCCTTCCTGTTTCGTTGGGAGTCTCCAGGAATCAGGCTTGATTTCCTGGATGCTTACTGAAGCCAAAAGGAGAGATTTTAGGTTGTTAAAAGTCTGGCAGTGCAGTGGGGCTAAGGCAGCTCCCTGCTTACCCTGGCTCTGTGTGGCTCCTGGAAGTGGTCCACCTGGACATTCCTGGGGCCTCTGAGTGGGAAGGCCAACTGGCTCTTCCTGCTGCCCCCACTCTGAGTGCCAACTCTACAGGTCCCATTAGCTGGGAACTGTGGCCAGTGGAAGCTGTGGCAGTGGTGCCTGCACATGAGGACTCCAAGTGTAAGCCACGCACCTAGGTGTGGTTAACTGTCCCATGTAGTGGTACCTAGACCACTTCACAGAGAGAGAATAAGTGCCCTCTACAGCCTAAGCTGAGAGCCAGCTGGCCTTTAGCTCAAGCCATAGAGGTGCCTGCATAAGCTCCAGAGGTTGCAGGTATGCACGTCTGCCTGTGGGCAGTTACACAAGCAGAGCCACAGGACGTGCTAGATGCTTTTCGGAGGGGCATGGAGCCAGGGCAGGCAGGGGGCAAATGGGGGCTGCCTGAAGCAAGTGCTGTCTGATAGCCTGCATCCTTCACTCTGCCTCAGCCCTGATCCCCCTCCCGCAGTCAAATGGCCTGCCAGAGCCTGCACCCTGCGCCCACTTCTGTATCCCAGTGCCCTGCCATAGGGTCAGCCCAGAGCTCCTGCCCACACTCCAAGCCCCTTGGTTCCATCCCAGAGCCCTCATCCGTCCCACACCCCTAGTCCAGTCTGGTGCAAGTGTGATGAATGGAGTGAGGGGAGGGGCAGGGCCTTGGGGAAAGAGGTAGGGGAGGGGAGGGACAGGACACGGGTTGTGTGGTTGGACGATTGGCAACCCTCCCATACTGTGATTTGTAAATGTGGATTACTGGATTTGTAAAAATAAATTTGTTTTGCAAAGGTTATGTTGCGTAGGTTTTTTAATTGAATTGAATGTAGGCATAATGAAGTCCTTACCCTACTGTTTGCTTTACCAGGAAGGTATTCACAACATAGAATTCAGAGTAATACATCTTAAAATGCAAAATATCCATCTTAAGATAGTCAAAGAAAAGGTGGAATCGTATACTTCACATACTCTGCCTTCTGGCCACACCTGTAGCATTCTCTGAGAAATCTATGTTAGGCAAAATATACACAGGGAAGTCCTATGAACCAGGTACTGAACCAGCACAAAATTTGCACACATCCAGTGACTTCATGTTATGAATCAGCCATGACAGCAAGATTCATTCTAACACCTAAATAAAAATTTGAATATGAA
Organism: Carettochelys insculpta; assembly: GCF_033958435.1. Lineage (NCBI taxonomy): Eukaryota > Metazoa > Chordata > Testudines > Carettochelyidae > Carettochelys > Carettochelys insculpta. Next base: position 301,721,202 of record NC_134137.1, on the reverse strand, counting down.
AGGCCAGTTGAGGTTTCAGTTCTGAATCGCTTGAGGATCAGTTGTTTCAACCATGTTTGTCAGTTTTTTTCATATTTCTTTCAAATTTTAATTATAACCCATCAAATCTTAAGCGATTGCTCCCGGGTTAGAATCAGATGAATGTCATTGAAGGGTGTTTTAATTTAATGGCTTCTGCATAACATCTGTTTCTAATATTTTAAAAGCCAATTTATATGGAAATTTATTTTAGCAAAAAGTCAATAGATAGACACTTTTAATATCTCTCGTACTCTAGTAAAACTCAAAACTTAAATGTAAAATAGCATTGACATAATGGCATTCTTTAACTTGCACAACATGAAGTATAACAAAACCAGGACCTGTTTACATTGCTGTAATAATACAACTGTATCTTCTCATTTGTCTTTCTTACCCTTTGGTTCATTTCTTTTTTTTTTTTATTTTTTTAATAGCCGAGCTATCAAGACAAACCAGGATCTTCTGGCAGAAACCCCGTGGACCCACATATTCTACAATGACTTCTGGGGAACCCTCCTCACCCACAGTGGGAGTCACAAGTCCTACCGACCTCTCTGCACACTCTCCTTTCGCATTAACCATGCCATTGGCGGCATGGACCCTTGGAGCTACCACCTTGTAAATGTCCTCCTACATGCTGCAGTCACAGGGCTTTTCACAAACTTCTCCCGAATCTTGTTTGGGGATGGATATTGGACATTAATTGCAGGCTTGCTGTTTGCATCTCATCCCATCCACACCGAAGCAGTGGCAGGAATTGTGGGGAGGGCTGATGTTGGAGCCTGCTTATTTTTTCTGCTGTCATTGATTTGTTACATTAAACATTGCTCTACAAGAAGCTACTCAGCCAGCACTTGGGTTTGGATCTTGGGTACGGGACTCTGTGCTGGTTGCAGCATGTTGTGGAAAGAGCAAGGAGTAACTGTTCTAGCTGTTTCAGCAGTTTATGACATCTTTGTGTTTCACAGGCTGAAAATGCATGAAATCTTTCCTTCTATATATAAAGTAAGTGACTCTCTTCCTGCCTTTTTTTTCCCCCAAATAAAACAGCAATCACTAAATTAATCAGATGCAAACCTTATCTTCAAGTGTGGCTTAGTAGGGAAGTCAGCCCTCTACAAAATAAGCACAGGAGTTATAATGAAAACCATTCAATATTTTATTTTATCTTTTTTTTCTATCTGTGGCTGACACTTTAACCAGGTGCTATTACCCATCTTTTCATGCTGGGGAAGCTATTTCATTCATTCACTCCTATCTCTTCCAGCTTTCCCACTCTGTTTGCCATCTTGCTCTTGGTAGGGTCCTTCTTTTTTTTGCATAAAGTCTCCTTATATCTTGCAAATTCAGCTTACTGTGGTTGAGTATACAAGTGCATTGATTGTTATAAATCTACAAGCCTCCCTGAAGCAAAGACAGAATATTTAATGTTCAGGTTCAACAAACTTCTCCCCGTAGTAGGAGCTGCCATACAGATGTATTACAAACCCTTTCCAGAAGAAATATTTCTCAGAATGTAACTAGTGGCTCACAAACAAAACAAAGAAGTCATCTCTGTTGTTCACATTACAACAGTGCTTAGATGTCTCATCTGAGACCAGGGCTCCATTGGGTTTGTGCTCCATAGAGTAACAGAAAAGCTGGCGAAAAATACTTGTTTGTGTCCCACTGGAAAATGCAGATTTAAAAATAGTAAAATGTTTCACGGGAACATATCAGTTTCACCATTTTAGATAGTACATTATCAAAATGCTTAGTTCTATAAGGTCAAAGTACTTTTTCACATCTGATATAAAATTCTAAATGAAAGTCTCCATCCTTTTTGAAATGAATTACTTTGAAAATGACATTTTAAGGAAAATTTTGGCATTTTTTTGTTTTGATTCAAGACAAAAAGAAATTCTTGAAATGCTTGAATTTCCCAGGCTTAAACTACAGCTCAATTTAAGAGGTAAGTCCTTGCCTTGAGTTTATAAAGACATATCAGACAAGGTGGCCCCCACCAGTCTTCTGCTAAGCTGTTGTGAAGTGTCGACTTGCTTAACTAATGGCAACTTACATTAAACGCTTTTTTATTCAAAGTCTGAAAACGTAAGAGCGCTTCTCAGAGCTCACGAACAGACAGCACCAGAACATTAAATAGTGACTTGTGTGGAAAAAGAACTATATATACTTATTAACAGCAATGTTTTAAAGTTGCATGATGTGATTTGTTTTTCCCCAATGGTTGGTACATAATTGTGTTGGAAAATATTTCGTTATCCATAGAAGAAAATGAGTGATAAAACTGTTTTTTTTCGTTTTGTTTATTTTCACTGTGTACCTATTCCCTACCATTTCAAATTTGAAACTAAGCTAAGCCACTGCTCCTCACATGCCTTTCATATGATCAAAATCCTCTCATGGATCCTTCTCCCATTTCTGTCTTCACACCTGGACTGAAAGTCAGCAGTTGATGCTAGACTCCAGGGAATAACCAACATTAGGACAGTTATGAGGAATCAAGGTGGAAATAAACACAGTTTTAGATGATGGATTTGCTGTTTGGTGCTATCCCATCCACTCCAGATTGGTATCTGAGGGATTTATTTCCTTTCCCCTAGTGGAGGATTTCCTGTTTACCATAAAGGGATACCATGTCATTGTATTTTTTGTTACATTTATGTTGTTTGTTTGTGTTTTTGGCAAATAACACTGAGGATGTTTTGCTTTTGAAGAGGTATATTAGATGCACAGGGAGCATGGGTCATGGCAAAGCTTCTCAGGAGAGCTGTAGGCCAGGGATGGGTTGCTCCTATGTACAGGGCTTTGTCACAAGGACATGAGGAGATAAATCTGGATTATGAGATGTTCAGTCCTGAATCCAATCCTTCTTTAAAAATCCTTCTGTTTTTGTGGAAGGACCACCACCTACAGTCATCCTGTATGTTGGGTAGGATGTTCCTCTGAAATATGCATTATTCTTTTGAGCCAGCTCCTGTACCTAGAGTGTGAGAGTTGTGATTCCCTTAACTTGCCAGTGCAAACGAACAGAAAATACTCTGATGCATTGCCAGACTTGCTCAATGTACATGTGAGTTATCATGTGAAATAAATACATAAATCTAGATGAATATAGATATGACTTTGAGGTGTCCAAGGTGATAATATTAATGAAGCTATTGACGTTCTGTAAATATTGTAACTATTCCTAAGACTTACTCTTCCTGCATTTTCGCTGATCCCTAATGCCCTGACTTCTTTGATATTTGGTTCTGTCCTCCTGTGTATTTGCAACTTTTTCTGTTTTTGGTGCTGGTACTAAATTCAGTTACAGATTAAGACTAAAATTCCAAGCAAAGAGATGAAGCAGCAGTAATGGTCACAGGGCAACAATTTGGTTATTTTGTATATTTTATATTTCAAAAAGCCTCTGGACAACACACAAGTATTCTGAACTGTGGGACAACCGTTAGGCAGTACTACTGTTGAAAAATTGAATGCTCTTAGATTTCAAATCTGAAGGTGGGATGCAATTTGGGTGAAAGTGATCATGAAGTAATGGATTTCACAATGAGGAAAGAAATGTGAGCAGCAGAACAAGGTCAATGACTTGAGAAAAACACATTTTAGCAATCTGAGAGAACTGGTTAGTAAGGTCTCATGGGAAGAAAATCTAAGGGATGATGGAGTTCAGGAGAGCTGGCAGTTTCTCAAAGAGGCAATATTTAATGTATAATTGCAAACTAACCCAGTTCAAAGGAAAGCTAGGAAGAATGGTCAGAGGCCAATAAAGTTCCCTCAGGAGCATTTTAATGACCTTTAGAAAAATGGAAACATGGACAAATTGCTAAGGAAGAGTACAAAACTTTTAGTACGAGTATGCAGGGACAACGTGAGAAAGACAAAGACATAAATGAGTAGCACTTAGCAAGAACGATAAAAATAAGTGAGGAGAGGTTGTTTAATTACATTAGGAGCAAAGGAAGACCAAGAAAAATATAGGTGTTCTACTTAGCTGGCAAGGAGTGCTAACAACCAACACAACGACATCTAAAAATGCTGAGCTGTTTAACACCTATTATGCTTGTCTTCTCTAAAGCGGAAATTTGGTGCCAAATACTACTAACACTAATAATATTAACAACAAGGGAGATGGGAGCAAGTCAGAAGAGGGAAAGATCAGGCTAAAGAATATTTAGGTAAGTCAAATCTATTGAAGTTAGCAGGCCCTGATGAAATTCATCTTGGGGTATTACGCCAAACCAACCTAATCTCCTTCTTGGGCAGTTTTATGGGCCTAATGTATAGGGTCGGGGGCAGAGAATGTGATAGATCTTGATTGTCATTGAGTCTGTTCTGGTCTGGCTATGGTCTGAAGAAATGGGTCTGTCCCACGAAAGCTCACGTAATAAACTATTTTGCTAGTCTTTAAAGTGCTACTTGACTGCTTTTTGTTTTGATAACCCTTAAGAGTAGTTATCCGTGGTTGACTGAGGCGGCTTATCTAGTGTGGTCCCTAAGGGTGTCAGCCATAGGTCTGGTACTTGTCAGCATTGTTCAGTAATGACTTGGCAATGGACAAGACCATCTGTCAGGTGTAAGTAAGGCGATCTGGCTTCTTTTCATGTGGCCTTGAAAGTCTTATAACTTGGGCTAATCCAGTGAATCTCTGTGCCTCATTTTTCCAAGCAGTAGAAATGTGGGATGTACTTCCCAGTATGACAGTGGTGCTGGTTAGAAATTCCCAGAAGCCAGGGATAATAATGAATATCATGGGAGTCTATGTATAAATAATAATAAATGTAACACTTTGAATTCTATGTTAAGAATACAACTTTCTTCTCTAATATCCTTGTGCGCCTCTTTAGGCAGCTCTGTTTTGTATTCCCCCCTCTTCAGGCACAGTTCTGCTTGAGCAACAGCTTCCTCAACATCAGAGAAACTTCCCTTCAGCCATTTAAACACTCAGGTGAGCTCCACAACAGTTAATATCCTGAAGTGGGTTGCAAGCCTCTTTCAATGGAGGTGTCAAGGCTGGCATTATACCGGGCTGATGTCCAAGCCCCACCACCTGTGTCTGAAGCCAAAGCTGAATTACTAACACCTGGGGGGCAAAGCCAAAGTTTGAGGGCTTCAGCCCTGGGTAGCAGGCTCAGGTTACATCCTTCTGCCTGGGGCCAAAGCTCACATTTTGTTCCCCACTCCTGAAGGTTGTGTAGTAGTAGTTTTTGTTGTCAGAAGGGGTCACAGTGCAATAAAGTTTGAAAACCTCTGCAAGGGGGAAACTGTTGCAATTTAGCGTATATAAAATTAAAGGAAAACAGTGATCTGTTTAAAAGGCAGGCTAAAGCAAATGAGTCCTCTGAAGCAGTGGTTCCTAACCTTTTCAGTAACACAGTCCACTTCAATAAGACAAACAATTCCATGGCACACCCATTTTTTACTCAAGTGGGGGTTGGGGAGGAGGCACAAGCATTTAAACTGTGTTCCAGCTCCAACAGGCTCCTGCCCTCCCTCTCCCCTTGCCCCAGTACAGGTGTGGGGGTGGGCTCCCTGTCAGCCTGTTTGGGCCATTTCAGCTGCTTCCCAAGTGTGAATGGGCTGCGAGACCAACATTTCCCCTTGCAGTGGCTCTGAAAAGAGCTGCTCTGGGGGAAACTGACAAACCCCACACCAGCTGGGACTTGGGCAGCCTTCTGCTTCAGCTCCAGCTGGCACAGGTCATCAGCCACCACTCCTTCCCACCCTTCCCCGTAACTCTGCAAAGAGCAGCAGTGCAGGGAAACTGACAACATTTCATGGCACACTTGGACAATTCCACAGCACACCAGAATGTTGGGGTACACTGGTTGAAAACCACTGATCTAAAGGTCCCCTGTGCTTTGCTTACTCTAACATTACACAATTCAGACTTGCATAGCAGCATTAGAAGACAGTTGTCAACACTGTTTTGTATTTGAGTGCACTTTGAGTCTTACCATTTCACACAATTGTTCTCTGAAGGATTAACCCTGTGATGAGATGAAAAATATTCCTCCACTGGAGGGCTGGAAATAATTTTCTGGGCATGTTGCAAAACCTGTTGATTGGCTGTTTGGGAATAGCAGAGTCACTTGGATGTGGGGCTTGTTGTAGTTTCTGCTTTGTTTTGTAATATGTTTCCTGGCTTCTTGTTGGCATTGGGGGGCTGGGGGAGAAGTAGGGAAGTGCAAGGAATTTCTGCTGTTTTGGTGTGAAATGATTTTATGTGCATCTTCTAAAGTAATATCAAGGATGACTGTAGCACAGGATAAGTGACCTTAACACGAAAGCTTCCTCCAAATGATACCAAAGATAAAGTTTCTATTGACAACAGTAGGGGCAGGAATTTACCATTTTTTAAATATCATTTAAAGCTACTGATATGGAATAGGGTGCTGATTGTGAATATTGGAAAGAATAAAAATATATTAGACACAATGTTAACCCATAAACTGTTCCACGGATTGTAACAAAACGGATTCCAGCTTTTCTCATTTTTGTGCATCTGAGATTTCTCACTAGTTTCTGAATTGTGGATTTATTTTAAACTTATTTTAGCTCTTAGTTTGTGTGACAGGGCTTGCAGTCAACTCTCGTGAGCAGTCCCTCTGGTTGCATGTGTCTCCTTTATTCTCTGGTGACCTCCTTCTAGTGTTTCTCAAGTGGTTTCTCTAGCCCCACCTGGGGCTCTGTCTTTAAGCCTTGTTATGGAGCTGCATCCCCAGGGGTTCCCACCAGGATACACTGTTCTTCTTGGGATCCTCCCCAGGCTCAGTCCTCACCCTGTCCCTGCAGCCAGTCAGGAACTCCCTCAGTACTTGCCTGACCATTGCTTGCAAGTTTTCCTCAGTTCAGTTTGATCAGCCAATCAGGAGCATCTTGCTCCCCAGGGCTCTGCCCCACCCCCTCAACCTGTGGTTGTGCAACAGTTCCCTCAAGCAGCTTCATGTGCATTCCTTCTTCCGGTTCCTAGTAGCAACTCAGCCCAACAGCTCTTACCATCATTCTCTGCCACCCATTTTTATATGGCCCTCCTGGGCCCTGAATGATTGCTTCCTATGCAACCACTCTAGCCTGCTTGGAGGACCTCTCCATTGCTCCTTTCCTGGGATGGGTGTGGCGGAGGCTTGAGGTCTCCAGCAAGGAGCCGTTAGGATTAGTCCTCCCACTAACAGTTCTCCATTGTTATGGGTTTTGAACAATATTCCCTTGTCCGAGATTGAAAATACCCCGAGCATCTAGGAAGCTTTCTTGGAAAAAGGTCATCACTATCGGCACGATCCAAGTTTCTACTACACTATTAATTTTACATATTTTAATTCTTGTGATTTGAATGGATAACGAATGACACATGAATTGAGTGTGGTCATATCCAGATTGCAGACGGATCACTCCAATGTCCCTGCTGCTTACAGCTTTCTGAGGCTTGACTATAGTGAAAACAGACCAGTGTCTTGTCCGGTCTTCAGTTTCTGCTCAGACCGTTATGGACAATCATAGAAGTATTGGATCATTTTTATTGTGCTATGCTACAGGTTGAACCTCTCTAATCCAGAAGAGTCTCATCCAGTGAACTCTGTAATCCATCCTGATTTTACTTAGCAGGACAACCACTTATCATGGTTTGGCTATGTTTCCCATTGTCCCATACAGTTTGTTTACAGCCACCAGTCTGGGCTTTCCGTGTTCTGTGCTGTTATTTAGCTGTAATTTACCCCTAAACATCGTCTGAGAACCTAGTAAGCAATGGAAGTGTAGGTAATGTACTAGAAAATATTGACCACCTGTTATCCATCACATTCTCTTATCCGGCGTCAGTGCTGGATGAGAGAGGTTCAACTTGTATGTGAAAAACTGTGTGTGCAATGAAAGGAAAGAGGAAACAGACACTGAAGAGGAAACTTCATGAAAAGTTATGTTATCACACGTTAGAGAGGAAAAGTGGTTGTATGAAATGGGCATCTTAAAAATGTGTTAAATTATTTAAAGGGTGACTAACAGTAAACACAATGTGGGATATTATTACACTAATATATTGTAAGTTGCAGGGTGGAAGGAACAGAGGAAGTAAGGCCTGGTGCTCAGGGTGTTAGCCTGGTACTTGGGAAGTCCTTATTTTGCCACTAGCTTCCTGTGTAGCTGTAGGCAAAAAAGTCATTTTGTCTCTTTGTGCATCACTCAGGGATATTAAGACTTCTTGGACACACAGGAGCATTGAGAATAAATTCATTAAAATTTCAGGTGTCCACATATTCCACTAATGGGGGCAGGGCTTTAAAATACCTAAAATAGGTCTGGAATGTGGCAGGGAGATGTCAGCACAGATATTTTTGCACTTCAGTTTTTGTCCTTGGTCTAGCTGGTGTCAGATAAATTTCTCAAACCTGGTCGCAGGTAAAAGCAGGATTTCTGCTTTTGCGGGACAGCTATCACCTGCCCTCTAGTCATACTCCTGTTACTATGTTTGTTTGACTAGCTGTAGTGCTGCTTTGCCACGACAAACACACGGTAACATGACACAGTGATTTTACTGGAACGCCAGGGCTTCACAATGCTGATGCAGTAGCTGCAAAAGCCGAACCACTAGCAAACCAGATAAAGTGCTGTCTGTTACCTGACATCTGTTTTTATATGCATTTACATTTTTAAACATACAAGGCAATATTTTTCTATAGTTGTCTATTTAAACCTGAATTCTGTCCTGTAACACATGGGATGGATCCCATTGGCTTTCATGGGAGATGCACATTATTCGGTAGAATTTGACTCCAAGCATTTTCCTTCTTTTTGTCAACTGTTCTTGCATCCCAGTGTGTGAGACAAATTCAGGCTTCTTGGCTAACTGAAAAGTTTGTCTGAAACACAGTTTGATACACACAGCTATATTATGACTAACCATTCACAGCCAGATTTTTCTTTCTTCAGATGCATTCTAAGAGCATGTTTATAGCTAAACCCTAAAGCATCTCTTAATGGAAGTGTACTTTGACAAAGCTGTAAATTAATATGTGAAAGTGAGAACAGTCAAAAAAGTAACCAAGTTGGGATAATTCATCAGTTTGTTTCATGTCAGTAGGGAAGAAAGGTGGTATTTTGTTTCATTCCCAACATTTTTAGACCTTAAGCTTTTCATGCTAACTCAAATAGAATCTAGGTTGTTTGATTTGTAATATATCATATGTATCAAATGATTCTACATGTCAGCAGACAGACTAGCATAAATTAAACCACCACAAAATATGGGGGGGAAAAAAAAAACCAATAGGGGAGAGAGCTGTGGTGAAGCTTGTAATTACAGAAAATATGCAAATACATAGAGGCCTAATCCTTTTGTACTTGCAATCCCCAACCTGAGAACAAACAGGGCCATTAATCAATTTCACAATATGTAGTCTTCTGTCCAATTAGTAATATAAAGCTAATTTAAACTCTTAGTACCTTGTTTTTTTTGTTTTTGTTTTTTTATTTTTGTTTTTAAATGGTTGAATGGAGCAAGGAAATACTAGTGGTTAAAAAAGAGGGAGAAAGCAGTAACATTCTTGGCTGGACCATAATACAATATATGTATAACTTTGAGCTTTAGGTAGACACGCTATCTAAATTGAAATGTATATCACATGTGCATTCCAATGCTTCAGTATGTTAATATTTTTGTAGCGCAACATATTGTTAATACTAGGGGACTGGTATATTGAACTAAGGAAATTTCTCTTTCCCATCTCTCATTTGATTAAAAGTTCTCCTGGGAGGTCTGTCTCACATATGGAATTAGTTACTGGTATCTGTAACTTGACATGAACCACAGATGGAACCATAGGATGCATTATATAACCTTTTGTGCTGTTACACTCATTGCTATACTGTTTTTTTTTGTTTTTGTTTTAGAAAAAGGAAGCTTATATTCCATTTAAGGTAACCATGCAAACCTACTGCTCCATGAATGACGTGGTTAACCACCAGATAGAACATTACTCACGCTTATGGTCAGGAGCAACCTTTGTTGTGGTTGGTATGCACCACCTTCATTTGAAATGGAGCTTTCTGTGCATTAGATAAAATTTAATGATTTTTTAGAAGGCTTGAAAATGAAAAACAAAACCACATTTTGTGATTGGCTACACTACAGTCAGCATTCTTATTTAACTGTTTAAAATAGCTGCAAGTGAAGGACATTGAACTTAATTCATCAGCTTCAGGCTTCAGTCTTCAAGTAAAGCACGCCCTCTGACCTTGTTTCTTATTTGAGTTGATTCACCCACCGCAGTTAAAGGTCAACTTCAGGGCTTTTTTGTGGGGGGAGTGGGGTTGGGAGGGGTCCCCTCTCTCTGGCTTCTGTCATTTTGTATCACTGCCTTCTTTATAATCTGGCCTTTACTGCTTTAAGGAAATAATAAAAGCCCCAGATTAGATGAAACGTATCAGTTTACGGAATATACTAGGTTGATTGGTTGATGGCTGCTTCACTGATTCAGGGGGATATGACTCGTTCCTTTTTCCTGCAAAGTTGTGTGTTGATGGACTCTTGGACTTGCAGTGAGCCCATTACTAGACTGGAACTACTCTAACTATTTATAGAAAGCTTTTCGTAGTGAAAATAAGTTCCAAACTAGCCCCACGACATGCAGTGAATGACTTAGTTTTAAAACGTCACCTGACTTCTGGCCAGATTTTTCCATCTAAACAAAAAACTGCCCATGGAAGTGCAATAAGCTGTGAAAGACCAGCTTTGTGTGCTGTATAGAGTTCTATATTTGCAGAAGTAAACAAAAGATTTGGAGCATTACAGTCCAATGGGGTCTTATTTACTCTGTTGTTGTGCCCTTGTATTCAGTGCTAGTCATCTGTGAATTAATTTTTTCCAGCAGTTATATACCTGTACAAAACCATGAAGATACTGAAATATATATGCACTGCATGCATTTCTTGATGGGGCAGCTGTGTTCTGGACTCTCTGCTCCTTTTCGGTGGCAGCAGGGGGCCTGCAGTATTCTCACATTCATGTGAATAGACCAGGGATCTCAAATGCAACTTGCTTTAGGGAGAATACCAGTCCTCAGATCTTCAGTGGGTCAGCAGGCACCCCCCCCGCCCCCGGCTGTGGGAGACCCTAGCCAGGGTAGGGGTCCTCACACCTCCCCTGACCCCATCAAGGTGATTTAAAATTGTCTGGGGGTCCCTGCCACCATCATCAGCAACACTGTGGGCTAGAGCAGCTTCAGGCTTCAAACTCTACGTCAGTGCTGGAACATCCCTGTGGCCTGGGGGAGGTGTATGCAGAGCTGTGTTTATCCATATGAGCTCAGGGTGGTTGCTCCAGGCCCTGTGCTTTAGGCATGCCCTGTCATGGCTGCCACTACCATTCAATGGGTCGGATGGTCCCTCATACTCAAGTTAGTGGTGTGGGGCCATCAGCAGGGTTCCCCCTGAACTTACCATGGTGGCAGGCAGTGCAGGGAAGTGTAGTGATGCAGCAACCTCTGCTCCAGTGTGCTTCCATAGCCCAGCCCAGCCCAGCCCAGCCCTCTGCTTGCTGTCGCCATGGTGAAGTGGAGTAACCAGGCTGGCCTGGCCAGAGCAGAGGCTGCTGCATTGCTCCGCTTTCCTTCTGTGGTGAGTAGGGCAAGGGGGGGGGACCGCTGCTGCTGCTGCTGCTGCATACCAGCCCTCTTCCCCCCAGACAATCCGCAAAATCATGTCCCTCGGGGGAGGGAGTTTCAGGGAGGGGGTTCAGTGAGAGGGGAGGGTGAAGTGGGGCAGGAAGAGGCAGGATGAGGGCAAAATATAGGCTAAGCTTGGGGAAGAGTATGGACACCCCTCTCTCCCCTAGGGCAGAGACTCATGTGCTGGCAGCCATGCCTAGACCAGCTTGTGGAATTTCTTGGGCTGTAGATGGCCCAGGGGGCCATGAGTTTAGGACCGTTGGAAAAGACACTTCTTTATTCTCTTTACTTCCAAGCCACTGATACTTGCTGTTCCCCAAAGCTCCCAGTCCAAGGCTGTCTTCTTCTGGACCCTTTGATATAAGGTGCTCTAATTCACCCATCTTATTAGACAGACTTCTAGCATTTGTGTAAAAGCACTTTAAAAAACCACCACTATTCATATACCTGCCCTTCCCTGACGTATTGGATTCTTTTATATGTGATTTTTTTTTTCATCTGTTCTGGCCCATACTTCATCTCCCTTCTTCTCTTTCTGACTGAATTCTAGAGAATCTCTATCAATGGAGTCTCGCCTAAGAGAAGTCTCCATCCAATCCACGTGCTTCTGCGCACTGATTGGCTTTCCCCCATCTCTTAGTTTAAACACTGCTCTATGACCTTTTTAATGTTTAATTCCAGCAGCCTGGATCCACCTTGGTTTAGGTGGAGCCCATCCTTCCTGTATAGGCTCCCCCTACCCCAAAAGTGTCCCCAGTTCCTAATAAATCTAGACCCTTCTTCCCCACACTATCATCTCATCCACGCATTGAGACTCTGAAGTTCTGCCTGCCTACCTGGCCCTGCACGTGGAACTGGAAGCATTTCTGAGAATGCCACCATAGAGGTCCTGGATTTCAGTCTCCTTCATAGCAACCTAAATTTGGCCTCCAGGACATCTCTCCTAACCTTCCCTATGTCATGGGTACCTACATGTACCACGACCACCGGCGGCTCCTCCCCACTACTGCATACAAGTCTGTCTAGATGCCTCAAAAGATCTGCAACCTTCGTGCCAGGCAGGCAAGTCACCATACGGTTCTCCTGGTCATCACAAACCCAGCTATCTATATTTCTAATGATTGAATCACCCACTACTAACACCTGCCTCTTTCTAACAACTGGCGTTCCCTGTCCCAGAGAGGTATCCTCGGCGCGAGAGGATACCATAGCACCCTCTGGAAGGAGGGTCCCAACTATGGGATGGTTTCCCTCTGCCCCCATTGACTGCTCTCCTTCCCTGAGCCTTTCATCCTCCTTAACAGCATCGGGGCGAAGGTGGGACAGCCCTACTACGTCTCGGAAAGCCTCATCAACATAGCTCTCTGTCTCCCTTAGCTCCTCCAGTTCAGCCACCCTGGTCTCCAAAGCCTGCACTCGCTCTCTGAGGGCCAGGAGCTCCTTGCATCGAGTGCACACATACACCACCCACCCACAGGGTAGGTAATCATACATATTACACTCGACGCAATAAACAGGATAGCCCCTGATCTGCTGCTGGTCTTCTGCCTCCATTTCCTCCTCTGATTTAATTTAATTCTATATGGGGTTTTTAAGTAAAAGTTTCAGATGGGGATGTTATAAAAGATTTAAGGACGTTAGAAGTAACTAGCTCCGGCTAAACTCCCCTCTCAAAACTCCCGCCTGTTACCAGTCACCCTGTTTGCAAGAGCCCCGGTCGCAAGCGCCCTGGTCGCTTGCCACCAGGGTTTAAAAGGGTGTAAGATTGTTCTAGTTTTTTGCCTAAAATGCATACCCTTCTCTTCATAAATGATTCCTCTGTTTTACATTTTAAGCAAAGTATCAAATTGAGGCTTTCTAATGCGTGTCCCCTCCCTCCAAATTACAACCCTTTTTTTACCAACATTTTCAAAGAAGTACTTATTGTATGTAGAGGTGTAAGTGGTTTGTTTTTTAACAAGTACTGAGTAAACCTGATCAATCAAACAGGGACTTGAACCGCTTAAATTCTTAGTCTAATGTCATAATCACCAGACTCTAGAATCTCATTTTTCTCTCATTTCATGAACATTTTTGAAAAATTACAATGTCAGTCTGCATCTGGATGTAAATAAATTGTGAAACCTCTTAGTTATTTTCCAGCCAGCCTAAATGCAGAATACTCACATATCAATCCAGATTGGACCTCTTGCACCTTTGAAAATTACAGATGACTAACAAGGCCTGGCATAGTTTGTGTCTTTGAGGCCAGTGGAGTTGGCAATAGAATAGACCACCACATGAACATATCTGTATGACACTTTGCTCAAATGAGACCTGAATAAAGCTCCACCCAGCAATGCCACATGCTGGATGGATGATCTTTTTTCTGACTTGTGTGATTCTGCTATTCTCTTTCCCATCTAGTACCTGTAAATGTGCACTGGCTGCTGCAACTCCCAAAATATTGCCTGCCATTCAAACCATTTTTAAATAAGGTCTCTGGCTAGTGTTTGCTGTGTTCTAGTACTTTCGAGATGGTTATGTGATATCCAGGTTATTTTCAGAATTCTTCCCATACCACACCATAATTCAGAGGCTTGCAGTATCGTTATTGTTTATTGTTTGACTGTCCAGATTTCACAGCCAGTTCTAAGGTGAGTTTGATTTTAGTCTTCAGGTTCATATCTCTTCTCCTGAGATGTTTATTTCTTCCAGAATTCTTCTTTAGCTCTTACTATTCTGGTGTTTACTTCAATATCCAGTCTTGCATCTTCTTTCATGATGCTTCCTGAGTAGCAATTATTTCTTACTTGCTGTTCACTGGAGTCCTGCAATTTTTTCCCAGATGCTTGGATACAGTTCTTTTTTTGTCTAGTTCACATTTAGCTACAAACAATATTCTTCGCAATAAGCATGTATGATCTCCACTAAATTCATCAGACTTTCTTCTGAATCAGTCTAACAGTACTGTCATCTGCATAGTTAATGTTATTCACCCATTTTCCATTCATTATAATACTTTTGTCTGTTGCTTCAATTAATTTAATCAAACACTTTCTATAAATGCTAAATAAGGTTGGTGACAATATACAGACTAGTCTCTCTCATCTCCTGGTCTCTCTTCGATTTCTATTTTCATATCCCATTACAATTGTCTTCTGATTCCAGTATAATTGTTTTATTACTTGGAGTTCTTATCTGTCAGTCCCTATGGAACTTAATATGTTGAACACTTTGTAATGATAGATTCTTGCAAATGCTTTTGAAAGCAATTAAACTGATTTCCCCATTTCAACTGATCTTAATATGGCCAAGTTCACAATAGCACTTATTGTGCTCTTTTTGTGTTGTGAAGCCATATTGTTGCTTTCCTCTTTCCTTATCAGTCTTCCCTGGTATTTGATCTTGAACAACTGCAAAAGTATCTTAGAGGCATGATACCAGCCTGATTATTGCTTATTGCCTTTGCCAGGGCTCCCAACTCTTTATCCCCTTTGCTTTTTAATAATTTAGCTGGTATTCTATCACATTCAAGAGCTGAGATTTCTTCCATCCATTATTGGTGGGCTTACTTGATTATTATATAGTACAAGTTTTCAGACCTATTATCACCATGAAGTTCCTTGATATATTCTCACTATTTTAAGGGTCTGTTGTATACTTTACATTTTTGTCCTAAAGGGCTATATTGATTGTGTATCTTCTGCAGCTGAGAGCCTTTATCTTTTGATGCATCTAACTTTATTCTCCTTGTCCAGTTGTTCCCTTTCTTGCATTTCTTATTCAGCCATTCAGGTTTTGCTAATCTCTAGTTAATGTTTATCATTTTATTTAATCTTTGGTATTCTGTTTTCCTCCCTGTTTTAGGTCTTTGTGCTCTTTGTTTTCTTTGTTTCAGCTGTCAGAGCAGTAATGTTATCTGTGGGTTTTCTGAGGTACTAACTTCTTCCCTATATATTTGTCTGCAGCTTTTTAAATAACATCTTACCAGTGTTCCCAAATCACTTGATCTTGTTTTCATTAATGATCCACGGCACTTCTTGGTAGCGAGTTGTAGGTCATGATTCCTCAGCACTTCAAAGTTCCATTTGCATGCAACTTTCACAGTTTGATATTCAGGCTCAGTAATATCAACCAGTGATCAGAGCCATGCTCCTCACTTGGCATAACCTTAACCTTCCAAACGCCATTTTTATTCCTATGGTTGAACATAATAAAAATCAATTTTGTTTTTGTAAATCTCTCCTGGTGATTCTCACCTTTGCCTTGTGCTTCACTTTTCTTCAGCATAAGTGTTACAGATAATGAGGTAATGTTTATTGCAGAATAACATGAATCTTTCTCTTCTGTCATTTCTTTCAACAAGGCCAAATGGGCCAACTGCCAAATATATTATTTCCTTTCTACTTTTACGTTCCAGTCTCCCATAAGAATTGCCACTCTTTTTTTTCTTTCCACCACTGAATTCCTTTGCTTCCTCAATGTTTTCTTAAGACTTGTTTTTTTGGATATCCTCATCAGAATCTGCCATTGTTGGATCATAAACTTGCATAATCATGCCTATTGGACCTGCTTTTATCACTGTTACCATTACTCATCGGATGATAGATTCTCTTGTTTAGTCCTCCCAGCTATAGTTCTATTTACTAAAATTGCCATTTCTGTCCTACCTTGACATACACCTGTGCTAATAATTCTATATTCTTTGCTGCTTGGAAGACTTGTGACAAAGTCTTAAATGGAACTAAATGAGATGTTCATTGTAATGTGTAGCTTTATCATTTCTCTTATATAGTATTGGCTAGCTTCCCAGACAGCACATTCCATATACCCAGACATGTGGGGCATCAGTTTGCACAAAGGGTAAGTCAGACTGCATGGCAATTGAGTTAATACTGGGTTATCCTGATATAACTTTGAACCTAATACTGTACAAGGCCCCAAGACTCAAGTGCAGACAGTTATTGTTTTTGTTTTTTCTTTTTTGGATGGGAACCCTAGCCTGTAGCCAAGAGATTTGACCCACAAGGCAGCAAGGATTTTGGCTGGTATAATTTTTCCCCCAAAATACATTGAATGGTCTGTGATGCTGATTCCCATCATCTGAGAACTATGCCAGGGTAATTGTTCCATTGACTCCAGTTAGAGTTTATGGTGCTCGGAACATCTGAAACTTTGGCCACTGATTTAAGTGTCCAACTTCAGGCAGTCAAGTTTCAGTATTATGATGGTTGATTCTTAGTAGTTTATAAATTTGTGACATCATCAGATTCCAAATTATGGCTGGTATTCATCCATAATGCTTGCTACTCTGCTTCTTCATAAAATTACATGTTCTACAGATGGATTGCATACTGAATTGTGGGAAGTAACTTTGAAGAGATGGGGGGTAATGGGAAGCATGTCCAAACCTCAAACCATGAAGGCCTGATTCAGGATTTTTTACAAAGTTTGGCCATCAACAATATGTTTTTAAATCCTGGCATCTGGTCATTGGTCATCCAGCTGTAATGCTAAATAATCGCACAAACTCTTTTCATTGCTTGGCAATTCTAAACATTAACCTATTTGGACAGTTGCATTTTTTCCTTTATAATAGTACAACTATGTGGTAGCTATGCAGTGAATGAGTGGATTGTGATCTAAGGTGGCAGGTCGGCATTAATTGCTTGAACAGAAGAGTATTTAGCACATACCCTTTTATTTCTTCTCTCAGCTGCAGTCTGAGTTGAGGAAGGTAAATATACCTGAAGCTGATTACTACTTTCTGGGTCAGTTTTCAAGAGGTAATTTTCTTGGCTTGCCACCTTATGTCCTTGTAAAACAAACAAACCCAGTGATGCTTCTGTAGGCTGGCAGTACTGATGAGGAGGAACAGTCTCTGCATTTTTGTTCTCAGGCTTATCAAAAACTAATTAAAATGTGTTTGGGGAAGTACTGGTAAATAAAACTTGCCAGAAGCCTGCATGTTTTCATTGAATTGGTTCACTTTATGCTCCTGAATGTCAGAGAGCTTATGTACTTGTGATTAAAAGCATAAGGCTTGTATAGCCACATGCAGTCCACCTATAAGCCTGTGGGCTTGATTTTGTTGTGCAGAAGTAGGAGTTTCAGTGACATTTATTCAGCTTCTTGCTTCTTCCAGCGCTATAAAATATGAAATAGATTTCCACAATACGAAACCCTCAGAAGTCAGTGGAATGGAATATTGCTATATTAAAGAAACTAACAGAGGAAAAGGTCTGTGTAAATTCTCTCTGGAAAAACAAGGCTTTTTTTTACTCTGTATGTGAGTTAATCCTGGCATCTTGTGCTATTGCAGAGCACAATTATGAGGCTTGCATCAAAGAACAATGTCATTTTGTTAGCGGGAACTGTTTATTTTTAAATGTTGCTATAGATTATAGCTCCATCTGACTTGGAGACTCCTCTGTTTAAAAGGCAATATTAAAAGTGGAAAAACACCACCACAAAACAGCTCTCGTGAGTTCTAAAATAGTAGCAATGTCTATTTCAATCTTCTCTTAAATACCGTGTTGGCTTTTTGGACTATTGAGCTGTATAATCTGCTTTTTTATAACTAGAAATCTAGGGGCAACTCAATATTAGCAATATTGTAGTCTTTTAGGCTATGTCTACACTACAGCGACCTGTTGATAGAAGTCACTGTTGGAAGGGATCTTCTTCCAACAAAACACACACAAAGCGGGTTGAGAAAGCAATCTGTTTGGTTGACAGAGTGGCTGGGCGTGGCTGGACTGCCCAGCCACTCTTTCTACAGAACAGCTGACTGGAAGCACAGCAGACAGGACTGCCCCGTGACCTGGAAGCCCTGTCTGTTGAGAGAGGGCCCCCAGGAACAGCCACACGGCTTTTTTGTTGTCAGATTCTGTCGAGAAAGACATTCTGCCTCGGGGGGGAGAGGCAGAAGTCTGTCGACATGACGCATTTTTAGTGTCTATGCTCCATGGGTTTTGTTGACAAAATTACTGTTTTGTCAGAAAAAAACCTCTAGTGTAGACATAGCCCTGCTCTCTAATTCATTGATGATGCACAGATGTGATTAATACTTACTTAGTTCATGGCTATTTGTTTTACATTACAAGAACACCTGCATGTCCCCGAAAAACTTGAGTTCCATTGTGCTCAGAGCTGCATGAACTGTGTGTGTGTGTGTGTGTGTGTGTGTGTGTGTGTGTACGTACACACAAAATACATGTCACATCCTTTTTCCAAATTGCGTACAATTCTGAGATGATCATTGCAGCATAAAGGGTCATGAGAAATGTATAAAACTTACATATCATGCTTGTCTTCTAAATTACAAATTCTCTTATAGAGGTCTAACTGTTCCTATCTGTCCTTCAAGCAGGTGTAATTCTCTGATCTATGTAAACAGAGAGTAGTGCGGACTCATTGGTATTAGTATTGTCAATGCTAAGCACGCTGAAAGCATAAGTCAAGCCCCTTGAAATCATGAGATTTAAAAGTTGAACTTGTCTCCAGGGGCTGCGGTGTGAAAAAAAAAAATACTCTGCATGTTGTAAGGCTTGGTAATAATAGTCACGTTTCTTCTCTTAAAACCACCCAAACAACCGATTTTGAGTCCACAGTCCACTCTTAAACTACACATTGACTTTTTTGTATGAACCTCACCTCAGGGATGGTGCTTGATCTTGGAGTAAGTGCAGGGGACTGGACTTGATAACCTATCAAGGTCCTTTACAGTTCTATGAGATAGGTATATCGCCACTTCATAAGCAGCTAATCATTGTATCAGTTCAGTGCTGAATGCCATAAAGTAGAACCACTTGAGTTGTGCATATCTTGGGTTAGTGTGACTCTGGGTTGCATGGAGCTGGTGCCTGGCTCTGGGCTGCCCACTATTCAGGGGTTTCCCTGATCCTGTCAGAGGTGGGGAGAGTCAGGGTGCTGCCCTGACAGGAGCCGTTTCCCAGCTCTTGTCAGGGGCAGCAACCTGACCCTTGGCTGCTGCCACTGGCAGGAGTGGGGAAACTGTCAAGTGCAGCAGCTCTGGTCAGTTTCCCCAATCCTGTGAGCAGCAGGCAGCCCAGAGCCAGGCTTTAGGCTGCCTGCCACTCTCAGGAGCCAGGAAACTGACCAGTGGTGCTGCGCTGGTCAGTTTCCTGGCTCCCCTGAGTAACGTGAAATTTGACTTATGCGAGGTGGCGCAAGAATGTAACCTCTGCATAAGGTGGGGGTCTGCTGTACCTCTAAAACTCCATGCCTCAACTTATGGCGTAAAAACAGACACACCTGCAATGTTGGTCTCAAGTAACTTTTTCTATGAAGGAAGTACCGTGCTAAGAGTGAAAATACCACCACCGATGTACTTGTCAGCAGTCTGGGACTGTTGTGTAGCAGCAGAAAGGTTGGCGTTTCTTTACTTTCTCTGAATGTAGTCTCCAAGACTCTGCATTACCCAGAGTGCGCTCTCTGCTCTGCTGGTCTGATTATGTGGTGTCCTAATGTGGCTACAGGTATCGGTGATGTTGCAGCACTAAGACTTTTTGGTTTAATGTCTGTGACTGCCGATTTTCTTCCATTATATAAGCGATGTGTCCATGTAGCAAATTAGTACCTCTCATATTTTTGATTGTCTCAGCTTCCATCTTCAGAAAAAACTAGTATGAAGTGAGAAGGGCATTTCAAAGGTAGTGTAGTGAATGATGTATGTTAATGAAAATAATACTCTTGTATTCTTGAGCATTTCATTTACACAACTGTAACATCGGATCACTCTGTAGTACAGCTGTTATTTTTATTTTTTAAATAACAAAAACTTTAAATTTGATTAAGGAAAGCTCTTATGAGGAAAAGAACTGGGAATACATCACTAAAGCTAGCCAGTGACTAGTGAGGAAGATCAGGGCAATAATTCGAAGTAGCAATAATTAGAAAAAAATGAAGTCTTTCATACTGATTGAAAAGCTGAGCATGTGATTTGAAAGCCAGAAATTTGGGAACCTGTCCAGGATAACCATTGCAATGTTAATCAGCAGGGCAATGTAAATCTCCTATTTACAGTAGCTGCTGAGCCTCCTCTCCCTCCCCTCTCCCCCCAGTTGTAAGCACAACTTTTATAAGTTTTGGCAGTGTAATGAAAAAGGAAACGTGAAAATCTTATTTTGATATGTGACCTGGCATTCTGTGGCAGCAGGTGGTTAGTACTGCCTCAGAGGGAAAATGCATTCATGTCTTAATATATTTGTTTGTTTTACTTATGGCAAGGCAGACAGTTCCAAACTCTTACAGGGATTCATTTTAGTCATTGTGTCCATCAGACAGAATATACTGTGCTACCTCATGCTTGGGGCTTGGTATGTTGTTTTTATTAAATATCCCATGTTAATACACAAACTATTTGAAATGAACAGCTTTGGTCAAAAGAGGCTTAAACTTAAAAATATTATTGTTTGTGTGATTCACATTACTGTTGGATTATCAATTTGTTTGCAGTCAATTGACCTCTACCTCCAAGCCTGCCCATTTGAGAATGTATAGGAAAACACCACAGAAATCGGGCTTCGTAACAAATCTTGAGGCTATTACTTAACCACACAGGTTTTTTTTTATTTTTTTATTTCAAAGAAATCATAGCACTGCATAGCTTTTCATTGAATGCTTCTGGGAAACTCAATTTGCTGTACATTTAAACAAATCCATAAAGCTGTTTATTTTCCCACTTACTCTTTGTGCTGGTAATGTTGGTGCCTGCTAAGTTAAGTGCAACACATTTTCTATCTGTAGTTTGTTGGCATAAAATAAAAGTCTAATACATTTTGCCATTAGTTGAGTCATTTCAGATAGTTGCAAGTTATGTGAAAAACTAATAAATTGTAGACTACCCTGGAAAATCTAATCAAATGTTCAGTAAACATCTAGAAGACTTTAATCACAATTTCAGCAAGTTTTGCTTAAAAGCTGAGTTGCTCTTCTCTGAGCTTCAAGGCTGAAGGCAAGGTTTTTCTAATGAGGGACCCTGCTTGCTAAATGTTATCTCGCTGTGAAGGAAAATGTTCCATTTTAGAACCAATGGTGCTCTTCCTATCTAAAAATTCAGTTCTGTTTAAATCTAAGTCTGCCCAAATCAATAATAAATTTCTTCATTTAAGGAAACTACACTAGACTGTAAGTGAAAAGAGTTTGTAGGTTAGTCTTGGTGGTACATGTCTTAAATTTGCATCAATAAATATGGTGGTCATTATTTGGTCTCTGTTTTCAGTGTTTAATGCAGGAATCAACACCAAAGGAAGAATATCTGGAGGAGAGAAAAAATAATTGTTTGTCAAAGGGTAGGCTGGTTAAATATAACACCTGTTTAATCTGCGAGTGCAGTAGCATGAAGGGACTTTGTTTTCTGACATGATAATGCATTCTCTTCAATGTCTGCTCTTAAGGTCTGAAAATGAGTGACCATAGTTTTCAAGTAATTGGATAAGTACAAGGAAGAACATGAGTGTATTTTAGGCAATGTTTTCCTTGTATGTAAAGAGGGAGACATTTTTAGCTGTCATAGCCACAGAACAATAAATAAAACAAAACTGGACTGCTGTTTTTATAATGTTTTAAATAGGAAATTTAACTTCTTCACTAAGCTGAATTAATCAACTTCCAGACTAAATACAATGGTTGGGACTCCAATAGACAAGATAACTTCCCTTTTCACTGATAAATCAGGCTTTAAACTGTCATTGCACTTGCTAGATGGTATATTCTTACTCAGAACTGAGAAGATAAGTCTATACAAGAGCAATGTGTTGTCAGAAGATATCTTTTGATAAAACTTCTGATGACAAATCGAGGACAGACTGCCAAGAGGATCAAAAAAGCAATTCACTCTGTCGACAGAGAGTGGCTGGGCGGTCCAGCCACTGTTGTGACAAAAGGGCCAAGCAGAAGCACAGCAGACAGAGCTGCCTGGTGTCCCAGAATCCCTGTCAACAGAGGGCCCCCCAGAGCATCCAGACTGGCTTTCTGTCAATATAATCTGTTGACAGAGACGTTCTTCCTCATGGGGGAGCAGGATAAGGTTGTCAACAAAAGTGCTGCTTTCTGTCGATTTGCTGTTGACAGAACACTTTGAGAATCTGGACGCTCTGGGTTTTGTTGACAATACCCTCTAGTGTAGACATAGCCAGAGAGATGTTTGATTTATATATAAGATGGGTTTTATGACAGTTGTTTAACTTTTCTTTCTTCTCTAAAAAGCTGTGATATATTCAAAAGCACGCACAGAAAATTATTTGGTTGATGATCATATTGAGATGACTGGCCTGGATCCAGAAGCTGTGCCAATGAATCATAGATACTTAATTACCATAGCCTATTTCGATATTTCTTGACAGGCAGCTGAGTTTTGGCATGTCACAAGAGAAAATACAGGGCCTTTCTGTGGCTATTAGAATGGGAAGTAACAGTGTGCAAAAGAGTAGAATAGAGGGACCATGAAGCACATTTTTCTGCTTAATAGACTCTCAATGATAATAACAAATAGTATTGCAATTGGAAACTAATTTTTATGGACTATTTTGTCACGTTAAGTTCCAGAAGGAAAAACCTGCACTGGAAGCACAACATGGAATGGTCATAGAGTACACAGTCAGATAAGGCTTGAAGAGGAAAGATGATGGCACAGACAAGCAGGATGAATTAATAGGTGCCCGAGATGATGCTTATTGAGTACACGTCTTACAAACCTAAAAGGGAGAGAGAAATACCTGAGAGAAAGCAGGACAGAGGATGAAATTTAAGGATTCAAAAATGTCTGAGATGCACAACTCTAGTGCTGGTTGAACATCTCTAGTCTGGCACCCTGTCTGGCAACTCCTGTAATCCAGCATGATTTTCGAACTCTTCTCATGGCTGTGACCAGGTTTCCCATGATCCCATAAAGTCTGTTGATAGCTGCCAGTCCTGGCTGTCAGTGTTCTGTGCTGTTATTTAGTTATAATTTACCCCAAATGTGTTCTAAGAGCCCAGTAGAAGTGTTTGTAATGTCCTAGACAATATTGGCCTCCCGTAGTTCAGGAAATTCTCTAGTTCAGTGCTAGTCAGTCCCAAGAGTGCCAGATTAAAGAGGTTCAACCTGCGAATATACCTTCAGCAAGAATAGTAAAATAAATTTGGACAGTCCGGAAAGGAGGAAGAACAAATGATTCTCTCTGAACCTGATAGCTTTCTGTTGGGGTAGAATTACTGCATTAGGGGATAAAAGGTAAATTGTAATTGGTCATTTACTTAGTTTAATTTTCAACATATTTGGCCATTTTGGGTTCCAACATTCAGTGTCAGCTCAAAAGTTGTTGGGTTTATGTTCACCTGGGAAAGGCAGTGACATCACGGGCACACACAACAAGAGCAGACAGGCCATCCACTTGCAAGCAAGCTCAATGGCAAAACACAAGCATATCCAGCTGGAGCAGGTACAAAGAGGATTTGGCCTATTTAATAATTGTATAGAAAAGGCATAAAATGGTTACTAGAATTCACTGAATATTGTAAAACCGGGGGGAGGGGGGCATAACACATGCCTGTAGGGCCAGAGAAGTAATAAAAACAACAGTTCTTAAACTGACAGAAATCAGTTGAAACTCCTTTGATGATGATAAAGATGAAATATCTGGAGTGCTTCCTTTTTATCGCAGTCTGGGAGAGGGTCTTCCTTGTTTTTGTCCAGAAAACTTAAAATTTCCACTACTACTTTACCTATTGCGTATCTTCTTCATGTTTGGTTTTGCCAAGTGTTTCTTTAGTGAGCAGTCTATTGTACTCAAAAAGGTAGATAAAACCAAAACTTGAAAGAGTACCAAAAACAAATGAGGACAATATCAAATTGCAAAGCAACCTGAAAAATAGAGCAGGCTACAGGCTGGAGCTGTTCGGTGCTAAAGAACATACAGATTTACCGCATGACATAGAAAATAGAACATATAAAATATGATACAACATCATGTAGCCTCTCCCAGTACAGCCAAAGTGACTTTTTTGTCTGAGCTCTTTAAGGCTGCTGTATTACTACTTTAATATTAGCAAAATGCTGTTTGTAGCCAGCTAAGCATGGCACTAAGATTGAATGGTTAAGGAAGTAGGTCACGTGAGTTTCTTTAATTTATGATCACAATATAACTGAATTTAGAACTTCTGACCTAAATGACTTAGAAACACAGGTGGAAAGTAACAAAATGAGACTCTTCTTGGAAAAATGCCAAGCAATATAGCATATTGGAGTAAATGCAAAGCATATGTTCAGTGGAAAGGAAGAATTTAGGGACACAATAATACTGGAAGAGGTATACCCATAGGCAGGGGTCTGCAACCAAAATAAAGAGAAGAGACTTTTTTTTTTTTCCAAATTCAGTTACAAAATCAATGCTTCCAGAGCTGCAATGCATGTGAATATGAGCCAGTCCTTAATAAGTAACATGAAACCATACTTTTTGTAACCCTTATTTTAAGAACAGCGCGCACACAATGATTTGTACCAGTTAGAAATGTTAAGTTACTTTCACCCCTGGAGAGCAAATGAGGAAAAGGAAAATGCTATGCCTGGGGATAGGCTCTTAAGCAGGAAGGAGTGATGATCTCATCAACGCTCCACACCACTGTTTCTCAACCTTTTTTGAAAACGAAAAAGTATCCCTAGTCCCCTGCTTTAACCCAATCCCCTCCTCCAGAGCCAGGCAGCCCCGGCTTCTCCCTCCCCTGTTTAACCTAATCCCCTCTCCCCTCCTCCAGAGCCAGGCACCCACCCAGCCCTTTCCCACTTTAACCCAATCGTCCCTCCTCTCCTCTAGAGCTGGGCATGCCCAGCTTCCTTTCCCCTGCTGTTTTCCAGTGCTAGTGACTCACGGGAACCACCACCACCAGTGTCACTGCTACCACATGCTTCTCCCCCAAAGTGCTGGGGATGGATGCATGCAGCGCTCCCACGGCTCTGAGCATTTTATTGCTCAGAGACTTGCATGCGACTCTGGCACACGTACCCCCTGGACTTCTCTCGTGTCCCAGGGCTGGTAACCTGCCAGCAGAGTGGGGAGCCCACCTCAGGTGAGCTCTGTGACCAGGTCTTTCCTGGGGAATCTTGTCAGGGGAGCACAGTTGAGAGCTACAGAGGAGTCAGTAGCAGTAATATCTGGAGCTGCAAATGATTCCTTAAAGAGCCACAAGTTGCCTACTGTTGCCCATAGGCATGATAGTGGAGTGAGTTAGACATAAATTTACAATGTGATATAGTAGCAAAAATGTCCATTACAAATGTGTTCCATGTATTGAGTCATGTTGTTATGGAGCAAGGAAGTGCTAATTCCTTACTGTATGGCTCTTGTACAAATAGACCAGGAATATTATATTTACTTCTGGGCACCTCATGAAAAAGTTCAGAAAAGCTGCAGGGAGGCCAGAGAAGTGAGCCAAAATGATCATGGGCCAGAGGGATTCATGTGATAAAAATGGACAACAAGCTCAATATGTATACAGTAGATTCCGTTTATTAGCAACTTCTTGGTTCCCCTCAAACAGTTGTTATCCAGAAGTTGCCAGTGAGTGGAGGGGGCTGTTTTCAGGAGGCTACCTAGAAATAGGTGCATGGAACAATGATACATTGTACAGGATGCTTGTTATGAAACTATTTAAATTTCAGTTAAATATAATGTACAAAAAGAAGAAAAACAAATGTGGCTCTATATAGTGTAGGGCAGGGGGCAGCAACCTTTCCAAGGCGGTGTGCTGAAATGTGACCTTCTGATCTCTATGTATGGCCTGAGTGCCAACGATACTTTTAAGAGTCACTAATAGTTCTCCTTGTGGCATTTGCATTTATAAAGTGGGGCATTTAGGCCCAGTTGTCAGGGGTTCTGACTCTGGCCCCAGCCCCACTCCCCTGGCTTGGGCTCCAACCCCAGCCCCAGATTTGGGGTCACTTGAGTAACTCCCCTGAAAATAAACAAACCCACAAAAGAATTAGCAAAAACCAGACAGACAAAAAAAAATCCCGCAATCCTCCACACACACCCCTGCCCCACGTACGTAAACCTAGTTCTTATTGTCACAGCTCTTGAGAAAAATGCACTTTTGAGTCATTCTTTTAATCTTTGATGGCACCACACTCACCACTTTGGTACAGCTGTGGTGGGGGCTCTGGCTCCTTCCTTGCACCGCTGCAGGGGTTCCAGCCCCAGCCTTGTGCCATGGCAGGGACCTTCACAATGGGAACTTTTGTGCAGCATGGGCCTCATGGCAGTGGTTCCGGCCCCAACCCCATGCCGCATAGGGGGCCTCTGGGGCACGGGTATACTGCAAATGGATCTCAAGGCAGGGGCTCTGGGCCCAGCCCAGCACCACAGTGGGGACCTCTGCAGCAGGGGCTCTGGCCTCTATCCCTGGGCTCTGTCCCCCTTCTGTGCTGCAGGGGGAGAAGGAGCGGAGCTGAGCTCTTGCCATATGCTATTTAAAATGGGCTTATGTGCCAGGAGTGGAATGCATGGCAGGGCTTTCTGTCCTCTGGTGTACAGCAATTCTTAAAGCAAATTTAGAAAGTCTCATCTCACCACAGGCAACCGTAGTAGGCATTTGTTGTGTTTTTTTTTGTTTTTTTTTTTTTTTAAAAAATCATTTATAAAGTAGAAAAGACTTTTAAATCACTTGATTAGTAATATATTTGGATGGTGCACTTTTCTATTCTTAGTGGTGCTCATGTGTCTTAAGGAGTAAAACTGCGTAGGATTTCCTCCTCCCCCAAACTGCTGAAAAAGTAAAATGAAATTTCAAAAAACCCAGTGTTTATTTTTTTTTATGGTTTCCCACCTCCATCTTTAAATTCTTCTGATTCTGCACATGGCCTCCTACATTTCCAAAGCCACAGTTCTGGAATATCCTGCCTGTAGAACAGAGCCTGTTGGCAGGTCCCAGCACCTGTGCCTGGGCTGGCATGAAAACCTCTTTTCAGCAGCACACCGGGGAGCTCAGTCCCTCCCATCTTCCTCCATGCAGCAGGGGAGCATAGAGGGATTGGCAAGCCCGGCCCCCGAGCTGGCAGAGGGGCATGCACATTGCCTGTGCCTCTGCCACACTTCCTGCCTGCTCCATGTGGAGCTCAGGTAAGTCACTAAGAGCGGGGCTGGGAGGGAGCTGCCTGTAGGTCAGAGTGGCTTGTGGGGAGTGGTGACGGAGTTGGGGTTTGTCAGGGACTATTGGTAGGGCTCACAGCCCTTGCTAGCTCCCCATCCCTGGGCCATGATCTGTTCCAGCCTCCTCTAGCTGTGGCCCATGGTGCTGCTGGTGGGGGTTTGTGCCCCAGACTGCTCCTGTCCTTGCATGTCTCCCCTGGCCTGGATGGGGTTCCTGGGGCTACCGGCAGTGCTCTGTGCAGGCTCCTAGCCCCATGGGACTCTCTCAGCCCAATCAGTGCCTGTGGGCAGCTGGCTCCCCATTCTTGGGCTGTGGTCCCTGCCAGTTGGGGGTCACCCCTGGCCCTGGTTGGGTTCCCCTTAGCTGTTGGGCTACTGGTGAGGTGCCCTGGCTGGGGTCCACCTCAGTCTGGCTGTGGGGCTGCCACCGAGGCTCCCCACTCCAGCTGGCTCCCAACTGTGGGGCTCACACCTGGGGCTCGGCTTCCCACGGTGAGGCTCCCCAGCCCCTGTTGGGCTCCTGGTAGTGGGGTTCCCCGACCTGGCTCCCGGTCCTGGGACTGCCCGTGGGGCTCATCAGAGTGGGCTGCCAGCGAGGCTCCCTGCCACCAGTAGGGCTCAGCAGCACCCAGCACAGCTGGAGCTCTCTGATCTGACAACATTCATTCCCTTGCCAGACAAGAGAATCCTGGATAAGAGAGGTCCAACCTGTATTAAAATCCCAGGCATTTTTAAGATATTTAAAAGACCTGGCCAGATGGAGAGTTAAAGATGAATGGTAAAACTGCATCTTTGTTTATTAATGAATCTGTAAGTAAGACTGTTACTGACTTTAAAAAGTATCACCAGTACTCGGACCGTACATAGAGGTCAAAAAGGTCAAATTTTGGCACTCTGCCTCAGAAAGGTTGCTGACCTCTGGTGTAGAAAATGTCCATGGTACAAGCTCTTCAGTAAGGAACAGGTCAATGCACTATCCTCTCGTGACTCAGCAGCCTGTAAGTGTTTTATGGTGACTATAGTCTCCACAAGTTCAGCATCAGTGAATTTTCTAAAATATGGGCAACCAGAAGGATACGCAGTTCCGAATGCGGTGGTCTTACCTGTGTCAATCACTTGGCATTAATACCCTCATATCTCTGCAGGAAATACCCCACCTGGTATATTGTGAGAATACTCTCTCACAGTACAAATGAAAGCAACCATTTTCACCTGAACTTTCCTGTCCTGAGGTTTCATTTAAATCAACAACCCGAAGTGAGGCATTTTCTGGAATGTTATGGGGCACAAGTGCTTTTCTTTATTTTGACATGAGTGGTGACATTGGCAAAGTGAAGATTCCAGAATGTTGTCTGAATATTTAAGGGCCTTTAACATAGTAGTATTAAAAAAGTCTTCCAAATTGGTCGTGAGTCCCTGTTGAGTCAGATTAACAGTTGAGATGCTTTGCTGATTAAAGTGAGCGCTTTGTGTGCCTTGTCAATGGAGCAATGGAATCTTTTGATGCAAAGCAGCATTTAAAAACACTCAATCTATCAGTTTTTGTTGTGACCTACTGTTTGGCTAAATGGGAAAGTGTAGGTGCCTCTAAGTGACACCAGATTTTAGAGTTACTAGACTCTGACTCTACAGGCAGAGCTTTTGGCATATTTTAACCTCCTCGCTGTGTCTCTCTGAAAAAATGCCAGGTGTCGGGAGGTTGAACTGTCATTCTTAGGGTTACTTCTCTCTCACCCACCATCTTTAGTCAAAGGTCTTCATAAAATTATATGGGGAAAACAGAACTTGCATTGGAAAATTAGGTGTTCCTCCTTCTCCCACCATAAACACTTCAAAGGGAAGTACCTCTTCAGAAGAGAAAGTTTGTGTTGTATTTTCAACTCTGTCTCCTGACAACTATTTTTATGTACTGGTGTTTGTATGAAAAGTTACACTTAAAACAAACTTGTCAGTTGAAGGTAAAATTGCTAATGAAAGTAATTCGAGTATATCAATAAAGCAGTACTCGAATGCTTTTCAGTTACAAAGCAACAATAAAACTACTTGAAACCTGCATTGCTAAAATGGCTTAGGAAAAAGCCAATGTAAAAGCTGAGGCTTAATTCCTAATCGTGTCAGCTTAAGACTTAACTAAGCAGATGTCTCCTAGAAGCACATTGCAGTCTTGAACCAATAAAATTACAATCTCTGCTGCACAGTAATTTAAGGTGGTACCTGAATAAAGAGCAGAACTGTGGTGTAATAAATTTTAGAGACCACTTGAAGAGCATATATTTGTGGATATGGGTGAGACAACTATAGATGAGGAGGGGAAACATAGAAAGCTGTGAAAGGGACCAATATATGCTAGAAAATTTTACTGCAGGCAGGCCAGCAATGGGACTTATTAATTAATTGGGAGTGATGTGGATAAAGACTTCTTGGTAGGTGATAATCATTGCTATTACACCAGCATTGGTATTTTGGCTAAACTTCCACTAAAGTCAAACACAAAGGTTTAACAAAGTAGCCATACAAATAATTTAAACTAGGTGAAAGTAGGAGCACAAGAAACTTAAATTTTAGGTTTTTCAACCACAAAAATGGAAATGATGCAAAATTAGCACTCATTAAATTTCTGCCAGTTACAACAGTGCAGTAGATTAGTGTCACTAGTTTTCTTCTTTGTGTATTTGAGTTCAAATCGCATTTAAGTTATGAATAAAAATTAATTTAATGGTTTGCTCTTGCAAGTGCCAATTTATATATTATAAATGGTAACCTTACAAAATTGTAATATAATTAATTATCTTGGGGCGCTAAGGTTACTTAAACTAAGAAAATATTGATGATAATCCCACCTAAAAGTAACTTAAACACATCATGAATCCGAAAAGCACTTTTTTTTTTTAGAATTTACAATGGTAAAAATATTGGGAAGAAATTTAGCACAAACTATTGCATTGTTTAAAACAAAATGTAAAATAATACTGGTGTTCTAAAATTAAAAGTGTAGAAGTGTAAAATTGGTATCATAAACTAGGGATTTTTATTTGTTTATTTTTTATCCTGTTGAAAGTCCCTCCCCTCTTTAAATTCTTTATTGGCAGATCAGGGCATATTTTACATGTTCAGGCTTCCAGGACGAGGGCGCACAAAAATCATTAAGTGCACTCTACACAGCTGCTGGGGTTTTAAAACTGGATTTTCGGACAATCATTTTTTTGTGCCCTTCTTATCTTCTTTGCATCAGACATGCTTCTTGATGTGGCATAGTGCCAGATCGTTTGCATACATCCCAGCATGCACACAATTTTAGATTTGCAGTGGCATCATCTTCCTGGGAAGGCAAAGGTTTTCTTCTCTGAATCTTCTTACGTTTTTTTGTAAAGGACCAGATAAACAAGAGTTGCTAACATAGTAATGCAACCTGCATGGACTGTAAGACAGTGCTCTCCCTGACCATATCAAGGAATGGGAAACTTCTCCTGGGAATTAAGCCCTAACCTTGCATGTGATGATGAATTTTGATGGTGCAAAAATAACAGAACCAGGTGGCTTTTTCAGACACAGTTTTTTCAGGAGTGTTCATTATGTAAACTAATTTTAATCTAAAACCTAAAGAGATCAATGTTTTATTGTTCTAAAAAATCCACTCTGCTCTGCTGACTTTGTTGTCCAATGTAGATCTGTAATATGCAAATACATTTTAATATATTCTGTATTAATATCTCCAGTGAATTCTGGCAAGGAGCTTTTAAGGGGTGAATGTCAAGAAGGATGCACAGCTGATTCAGTTTCCTATTCTGCTTTTAGTAGTCCGTAGTTTTATTGTGCTGATGAGAACAAGATGGCAAATAAATGAACCATGGTTCAACATGATGGGCACTAAATATCTTCATTAGAACAACTTGCTGTTTTATATTCCATCTCTTATCCATTTATTTTGCTTGCATTAGTGACAAGAATTTTAGAGCAGGAGCCATATCTTCTTGTTTTATTTGTGCATGCCTATGTCACTGAGAAATGCTAGGCAAGTGAAAAACATTTAACAGACATTCAGGTGCAGCTAAGTACTATCAACTCCGCCTATTTAACTCCTATCTTGGTAGCAGCTAAGAACTTCAAAAAAAATATTGCTCTATCCATTTAAAATTCCACCTACTTGCTGGAATTTATTAATCAATAGTTGCAAGTAATCCTCCATTTTTTTTTCTTTATTGTGCTTGAGTCCTTCTTGAGGAATGAAGCTAACTAGTATCTTTAGTTATCTTTCCCCAAGCCTGTCTAAATGTTTATGTTGAAGAAGTCTTTCATGTCGTCCCCCCCCCCCCCCCCCCGCCCCCAACCCTGAGTTCTGGAGGTATGAAATGCTCTTTGACCAGTCAGCTAATTATCTCAATTAATCACTTGTCAAAAGGGTGATCAAGATTAGGCTTGTAGGTTTTCTAAAACTGTTTATAGAGCTTCTTAAGGCTGATAACATTATTTGTCTAAAATGTTCTTCAAAGAAGAATGGCCTCTGATGTATAAAAATTAATTCTTTAGTAAATTCCATTTTTCATACAGTTTTTTTGTGTTTTTAAAACTCCAAACAACAAAATCTTTTGAAGTCTGGGTTGATGCTTTTTGCAGAAAACCATTATTAAAATATTTTACTATATTTCGAAGAAATGTTATTAGGAAGCCACAATATGGTAGGCTTAAAATGATAAAACTTTTTATTGCAAATATGCTGTAGTCAGAACAGGGAGTAGCATGTACATTTTATTATTTAGATAATATTTGAATTTTTGAATGGCAGTCTGAAGTTTGGCACAAGAATCTGGCAATCTCTCTGTTTTGGCCTCTCAGGAATACAAATTAGCATCTTATGCTACTCAGATCTATCCTTTAGTATAAATTTATTCGTATATGAATTTCTCAGTCAATGTGCATCTCGAAGGAGGAAGCCCTCTTGTGATCCAAGTATTGGAATGAGAGGTCTGTGTTCAGATCTTTGCTGCAGTGAGTGTGAGACCCTGAAAGTGTCAATTAGGGATGATTTGAGACACAGAAAGATGGTCAAATACTTTATCCTTTGGAAGGAAAGATTATTTTAGGGTTAGGACACTGAAGTACAGTAGACCCCTGACTCACATGCGTGGTTGCGCAGGAACGGAATCTGCATAAGTCAAATTTTGTGTAAGTAGGGATGGAGAGAAGGGAGGGGCCCTACCACCTTCAGGTTCCACTAGGCTGGGGTTGCGAGTGGTGGAGGGACATGGTACCTGTGGCAAAGATGGTGGCACCTCCATGCCTGCTCGAAGTGCTCATCCGGCTGCCTGGCTCATGACTCCCATCCGCTTGCAGGAGCCAGGAAACTGACAGCGATTTAGCATTTTTTTAATACAGCTTCCAACTAACCAATAAGTGGTGCACCTCTCTCTAGATTTCATAATGGATGTGAAATTTATTGAACTTTAATCAACACTGTCAAGAAATCAAGCTAATGGAGAATGTTGAAGTCTACTGAATTCATGATTTATAGTATATACAAAGATATCATTGTAAAAAGTGGAAATACCTCTGAGTCATTAGTAAAGTTGGTGAAAAAACAATAGTGTTGTTAAATTTTAGGTTTCATAACGTATGGAAGAGATTGGTGCACTATTAAGTGATAATGAGGTCACTGCCTTCATGGTTGGACTGCAGGACCAGATGTCATGGCAAAGCCTATACTCATTTATATTAGTGACACTGTGAACATGTCTTGCAGTGGGTACAGTTCACTGCTGAAAAGTTAGTTTGCTGTAAGAGACAATTTCTCTTAACTTTGTCATTTATTGGCTGTGCAGTCTGTTACCAGCTGCTCTAGTTTTGGGCGGTTTATAAGTCCTGTTCATCTCTTATGCCAGTTGTGTGATCCATTAAGCACCGTACTGAACTCTCCACGGTTCTGTAACAAAGGGCTTTTATAAAATAGCATGACAGTTTGTCACTTGGCACAAAACCACATTCAGATGAGCTGCCTGATGCAAAAGGTTAGGTACTATTAATTTACGAGCACTCCTCTGCTGGCTCCTCCTTCCAGTGCACTCAGTACAAGCTGTACACTGGATAAAGCACCAACCATCATTTCCCAGCAGGACCACGAGTGCTGAAAGTCAGTCAGTAAAAGACTGACAGCTTGATAAAAGTACCTCAGATGGAGTATGTGGTTAAATGAAACAGAACATCCATTGGACACGTATTTCTGGGAGCTTAATTATTTGAATGTATAGGATGAGTTGTCTCATCCTGTGAGCCTGCCTGTTGGAAAAGAGAGGTGGGCAAACTATCTTTAGGAGTGTCAGCATTTTCAGCATAATTAACAGACATTAGTGATTTGCAATGAAGACCATGTCTGGTTAGAAGATTGTTCTAACTTATTATTGGGAGTGGTTTCTTAAGCTTTTCTAGGTTTTCAGACCAGACTCACTGGATGTGCTTGTTATATCATGTCAAAAAGAAGAAAAACTGTGCCAAGTTAACTCAAGATTATTCAACATTTAAAAGAAATGAAGGCAAAATCAAATGTCACAATTACTGAAGACATGGATTGTTACCAATGTGACAGCAATTTTTGGATATAGGAAAAATACTGTGCAATTTGTCATGGTATTCTGTGGACCACTGGGTTAGAAATAATAATGAAAGTAGGAAACCATTAAGAACTACATTAGCAACACTCTCCAGGTCCCCATCATCCATCCTGATAACCATGTTGCTCTCCTCATTATCTTTCAAGTCCCACGTAGTTTCTCTCCACTCCATTCGGTAGCCAGCCATCAAGATCGTCATCCCATTGCATCGCTCTAACAGCCCTCGGAATCCGCGCCTAGGCTCATTTTTCTTCAAGAATAAATGTCTGTATCTTGCAGGGTATGTATAACCATAGCTGTAGCGTGACTTCTGTATTGTAGGGACTGGGGGGACAGCTCCACTAAGGCCAACAGTCCTGCGTGTATGTATGCGGAAGAGGGGAGTCACAATTCTATGTCTGCCCTCAGGAGCACCATTTCAAGATCGTGAAGAGCTGCATTTTCAACCATGATTCCAGGGACTGTTTAGGCAACTGAAAACTCTTGTATTTTCACAGATAATAACTTAGAAATATCTGACAGGAGCATCGTCTCATTCCCATATAAATTTAAACTTCAATAAATATTAGACTCACTCACTAATACTAACATGTTCTGACATCTTATAGAAGTCTTTGGACTTATGGAGCACTGGTTAAGTTTAAAACCTGGAGCAATTTGTGGAGGGGGTGTGTGAAGATCATTGCTGGAAAAGTTGGATGCTGATATTGGCACCACTGGCAAGGTAGGGGTGAGAGCAGGACAGGACAGGGGAGAGTGGGGTAGGCCTTAACCTCCCTCTTTGTTTTGAAAGTGGATGGACATGTCTTGTCTGCTTCTCAGAGGGGTACATCAAAGTGTAGTGCCCCTCCCCTAGCAATGATCTTTGGACTTTTGATCAGTGCATCTCCCAGCATGTGGAATTCTTCCTCGGCTACTCCAGAATCCCACTACCTGCTCCTCATTTAAATTCTGACTTTGACGCTTACCGGAGAGTTGCTGATTAAAGCACTTACACTCAGCTTTCTCATTTATCTTATGAGTAAACTCGCTTACAGGGGAGTTGGCTGGGTGTTACCAGCATGCAGCATGAGGACAGGGAAGTTGAAGCTGAAAATTTCTCGAGGGACGACAAGGGGATTGAATCATGGAGAAAGGATAGGACAGGAGAGGATTCCACTTTCTTGGAAGATATTTTTTTGTTTGTTAGATTTGGGACTAATGTGTTGTGTACTGCTCCACAGTTACAGCTTCACTTGTGTATTATATCCTTTTACTTGACCCTTCATCCATTTGTATTTATTTCAGCTGGGACGTTCTCATTGTTAAGAAGTGTCATCTTCTGTTTTGGAAAACACTTAGTACATTTTGAGTGCTCCTGCAATCCAAATAATACCACAGTGTAGACTGTTGAGAGAGAAGAGGCGCACAGTTCCAGACATATAACTAAAGAAATGGTACTGTTGGGAGGTTAAGTGGTATGGCTTGGAATGCACCTGTGGAGTATCCAATATAAATGTATATTGTAGAGTGGTTTAAATAGTTAGCTTTTAAGCCTGAAGATTTTAAAGCAAGGTCATTATGAAACAGGTTGCGAAGAATACAAAAACATTTGGCTGAGTCCAAAGAAACTATTTTTACTACCATCTACTTTCGCCTAGGGGAAAAGGATTTAGAAATCTGGGGGTATTTTGTTTTGTGTTAGCTATGAAATCCAGTTTGAAATGAGAAACTTAGATTTTTGCATAGTGATAAGTTAATCACAATAGGGCGATCAGGCTGCAAGTGACTTTATTATCAGAGAGCTCATTCTGTGAGGAGGGAAAAATGATTTTAAAGGATTGAAAGACCACTCCCCAGCATCTTCTGCCCTTCCCCCCCCCCAAAAAAAGGGAGAAATCCCTACTACTAGTTACTACTAGTACTATCAATTTTCTTCACCGACTCATGAAGATTTCTTTTTGCTTGAAATCAATGATCCTTCCTTTTATTTAAAAATAAAAAACAAACTGGAACAGTATCCCCTTTTTGCTGTCCTTTTCTGGTATCCTCTCCTCCTAACTCTTTACCTTCAATGAGTTACACTGTACAGCTACCAAGTGACCCTCAGTATGTATTACTCTAAATGCCAATACTGAAACCATTCAGTGGAATTGCTCAGACGACAGCTACACTAGAGCACCCTTTCTAAAGGGTGCCTTTCGAAAGAGAGTGGTCAAAAGACACCCTTTCGAAGGGGAGCATCTTCATACAGGCTGGGACTGGCGCCACTGATGACTGCTGTCGAAAGGGTCATGCACCATGACTAAAGGGGTCATCCAAGGCATCAAAAGAGAGCATCTATACTCACCAATGGCCTCTTGTGAGTGTGCCAGGAAACTCTGTGGACAGGGCCGCAGGGCGGGCCACAGCAAGCCGCTCCTTTAAAGGGCCCCTCCCCAACACCCTTGGCCTGCACAGCACAAGGCCTGCTTAGCTGCCACAGACGCTGCAGACACAGGGGCCCCAGGAACAGACGTGGAGCAGCAGCAGCTTGACACCCTGCTGGCTGCCACCAGCAGAGTGGACGCCCTGCTGGCTGCAGCACTGGTGGATGTCCTGCAGCTCCTGGCAGGCCCCCACCCCAAGGGGCAGAAAGAGACACCCCTGCCCATGGGGTCCTCCACTCCTCACCCCCCACCCCCCGTGCGCTCCTCCAGCTCTGGAGCTACCCCATCAGCTCCGAGTGGTGGGAGCAACGGGTCATGGTGGAGTGCGATGACAACTATTGGCTCCAGAATTTCCAGATGAGCGGGCAGACCTTCCTGGAGCTCTCAGTGGCTGTCCCCAGCCCTGAGACACCAGGACACCCGGATGCAGTGCACCCTCCCCGTGGAGAAGAAGGTCATGATAGCTGTCTGGAAACTGGCCACTCCAGGCAGCTACCACTATGTGGGACACCAATTTGGTGTGGGCAAGGCCACAGTTGGGGCTGTCGTGATGGAGATAAGGAAGGCTGGGCATGCATCCACTGGGTAGTGGGGTTGAGGGGGCACACCCACACAGCCTATAACCCCCTGCCCCCCACAGATGGTCCATGCTCTAAATACCATGCTGCTCCAGAGGGTCATCCACATCGGGGACCTGGACACAGCTGTCATGGGTTTTGCCACTCTGGGGTTCCCAAATTGCTTCAGGGCCCTCGATGGGTGCCATGTACCCATCCTCACCCTGGATCACTGTGAAGGACAATTCACAAACAGGAAGGGTTACCATTCCATGGTCCTGCAGGCCATGGTGGACAGCTGGGGCCAATTCTGGGACACACAGTTGGGCTGGCCAAATTGCACCCACGACACGTGGGCCTTCCAGAACTCAGGCCTGTGCTGCCAGCTGGAGGCAAGGATCTACATCCCCCAGAGGGAGATCCTGCTGGGGGACACCACCATGCCCCTGTGCCTGGTGGCAGATGTGGCATACCCATTCCAGCCCTGGCTCATGTGGCCCTGTCTGGGCCACCCCATTCCCAGCCAAGAGTACTTCAATGGTCAGGTCAACCACACCCGTCAGATGGCTGAGCTCACCTTCAGTGCTTGAAGGGGCGGTGGCGCTGTCTCCTATTCTGCCTGGATGTAGGTGTCGTCAGTGTCGCCTAGGTTGTGGGCACCTGCTGCATGCTCCACAATGTCATGGAGAGTAAGGGGGAAGCCTTCATGCAGGAATGTGCACCCGAGGCTAGGACAGGCTACCCCCAGCCAGCTGCTGCCCTTAACCACCAGGCACGCTGGGATGGGATCGGTGTCCGGGAGGCCCTGTGCTGGGACTCTGACCAGGGGCCCCAGTGAGTGCTGCCTCGGCCACCTCCTGCAGTGGGGTTTCCTGGTCTGTGTGGCTTTAAATGCCACTGCATGCACAGACCATAGAGCCCTGCAGGGGCTGGGCAGCATTTCTCCACCTAACAGCTGATTGCTGCCATGGTAGACCCCGCTTTTTTGAAAAAGTGGCACATGGAGTGTCTGCACATGTCCTTTTTTGAAAAACCATGTCAAAAGCGCAGCCTCTTCCTGTTTTCTGTTTGGAAGAGTGTTTTCGATTCTTATGGCGCCTAACATCGATTTCCTCATTGAAAGAGCGCACAGCGTGTGTAGATGCACCATGACCTACTTTGAAGTGGGGTCTGCTCTTTCAAAAGAGCAGGCTAGTGTAGATGCAGCTCAGATGAAAAACTCATTTGGACCAGAAAGAGCTCCCAGGTCATATGTTTGACACTCATCTCTTGGACATATTAAATCAGTTGTAAAAATGAAGAGGAAAAGTTCAAATATTTGGAAAGCACTTTAATACATTTTAAATCTTGTATCGGCCGATATATGCTATTACCAAAAAATTGCTGATACATAACAGGCATCAATGTAGAAGCTCCCGGATGCACTGCTTTTCATTTTTGTTTAATTGTTCATGAAAACATCATCTCTGTGGAGTGATGTGAGTTACTGTGAGAGCTAGCTAGATGGCACTGGAACACGCTTGTGTGGCTTTTCTAAAAGAGGCTATTGTTTGGAGTACAATCCTTGTTGGCTAGAAGTTCAGGAATAGAGAATCTGTTAAATGTTTATCTTTTCTAACCACACACAAACAATTCATCAGTGTGCACTGCTATTTTATTTTATGTTAATACTCCACAATTTTGTTATCACAGGCATTCCTTTCTCCCCTTGCTAACTGTAAATGAGTCTGTGACCCATGATTCCATAGCAAAGCTGTAAAGGGACAGTGTGCTTAGTGGTACTGACTTTTGACCCAGACTTCAGACAAACAGCAACTGTGGGATAATGGAGGAAAACTCATAATGCAAGACATTTAATATACACAACCACCAATATACACACTTGCTGCATCATCAGTAACAAATTTAGACTTCCCAGCCTGGGTTCCTGTTCCTGTTAACAAGCATGCAGGGCTTTTGCTGTCATAATTTGTGTGTTTTTACAGCACTGGCAAGTTACAGTAAGGCAATGATTACAATTTGCTGGAAGAGCAAATCGTAGCAGTAAAAAGGAAAACCCAAACTTCTCTTCCTCCTCCTCCTCCTCCTCCTCCCCCCATCTCCAGGTACCTGACCAACCAGCTATCAACCTATTCTTTGCACAGTCCTCAAACTCTTGCACTATTTTTCTGTCATCTGAGCTGACCAAAATGTATTTTCATTAAATGCACTTCCGCACTCGCCTGGCTGCTGCTAGCACTGTTATCCAGTGTCATAACCTGTGTTCCCTTTAAGCTGATCACTTGGGTGAGTGCCCCAGAGAAATTCAGGTGCTGCCCAGCTAATTAGCAGAGCATCCACAGCTGCCTGCAGTTAGCAGCATGTGTTTCTGTGGTGGTGGACATCTGCACATTC
The DNA here is from genome assembly GCF_033958435.1 of Carettochelys insculpta. Classification (NCBI taxonomy): domain Eukaryota; kingdom Metazoa; phylum Chordata; order Testudines; family Carettochelyidae; genus Carettochelys; species Carettochelys insculpta. The sequence goes on along the minus strand of NC_134137.1, from coordinate 301,681,427 downwards.
CTTGGCATACATAACATTTATTCTGCCCTTGGAGGCAACACTCATCATAACCTTTGTATTTTCAGAGCTGACCCTTTGATGCATCCACATGTTCACAAACAACTGCCATTGGTTTCAGATTCTCTTTCAATTTCTATGTTTTGAAAAATAGGGTTGGAGAAGCATGAATGGGGTTTAGTCCATGTTCATGTCCCAGAAGGAAAGTTGAAAAAAAAGAAACTATGGAAGTCTCCCTCCATGCCCTGAAGGGGAAACTGAAGCAATCCAAGTCTCTTTACACAGTCAAAATTCATACCTGGCAGCAGAGCAGCTGAACAGCTTCCAGCAGTGTTAAAAACTGAACCAATCACGGCGTTTTAACTTGGCTTGCAGGGAAACTAACAAGCCTCAGCTGTTCCTAAATTCTGTCTTTTAATTCTTGCTTCTCCACATGATTTGTATCTTAAACTTTGAGATTAAGCTTCTGTAAATTGCTAGACATGGGGCTTTGTCTTAAATCCAGCTGGAAAATGAAGTTGGTGTATAAAGTAGTGATGCACTCATCCAATTCAGTTTCTTGCTCTGAATGGAGAACACCAGTCCTTTGTGATTTGCTATGTAAGTTTCTGTGTGGTGTTCAAGATGTCATTTTTGCCCAATCAGATATTGAATGGGCCAGGTCCTGATTATCTGAGAGACTGCATTTCTTTTTGTATGCTGTATCTGTGCTTGATCTGGAGCCCTCAGGACTGGATAGAGAATGAGTTACTGGAAGTGTCTTTCTGTGAAGGGCCTGTGGCTTTGAATTCACTTACTCTTTTTTTCTTTCCTCCTCACACAGTTCCCAGTTTTCAGAATTTTACTGTAAGTCTCACAGTACTTACTGCCATCTTAAAAGCTCCAATTCTGGATCCTGTGAGGAAAATCAGCTTTCATTTTTAAAATAAAAAACTATATTTTTTCAGTTCTTATGGTTATAGAGAAGTTTGAAAATATGACTCTAAAAATGTCAAAACCTAGAAGGCAGTGAATAAGAACTTAAATTGTGTTTTAAGATTCTGTTTTGTTTCAGCTACTGCTCTGGGGTTTGTGGAATCTGACTCATTTTGCAATCACGAAAACTTGGCAACATACACTGAAGATTGTTTTTTCCTGAGGGATGGGTCAGATTAATTTGCGAAATGGCATACTGCAGGTGCTCTCTGAGCTGGCTCAGTGGTTACTGCAGTCCTTTGTATTCTCACTTCTGGTTTCAGGAAATTGCTGTGTGCGTCTGCGTGTGCGTGTGTATTTTTAATATATATGAAAGGTACAGAGAGACTTTGGACAGGCACTTAATATATTTTTTTCTAGACATCAAAATAAGACTGGACTAAGAGTCCAGAATAAATATTTAGTAATATTCATTTTTATACATATCTAAAATAGCTGGCTTCCAATGAGGCACAGATGCTGGTGCTGAGAGATCTCTTGGCCCTTTACATTTTGCTGTGGGGGACTCCCTGCTGTGTGAGTGAATGAACAGTGAGTGCTGGAATTTTTAATGATTGGAAGAGAAGATTATTTCCCTTCAGGCTGACCACTGGCCAATTTAGTAGGCTCATTCCAACCCTTTATTTTTATCATCATTATTCTTTTAGCCCTCATATAACTTTTACTTATATCACAAGCATCTTCCTTTTCGGAATTAGGACATGGTGGACCACTGCTGCATAGGGTTCTATAACAAGCAAACTAAAAAGCTTGCCTCATGATGAATTATATTTTGTACATCGAGTTTTAGATGATCTGTCAAATACATATATCATAAAAGGAGATTTGTTTTAAAGGTTACCTAAGTTTTTCCCCTCCTAAATTAGTTAAGTAGAGAAATGTGCTGAATTCCTTGAATGAAAAGCTCAGAGGGGGCATCAATGATTTAAATCTTATTGTATTTCTCCTCTTTTCTTTTCTTTTTTTCTCTCTCATAGATCTCCCAAGGTCAAGCCTCACTGATTATTGTTCTACTTTGAGACCTCAGTGTCACTAGTACCAGGCCGTGTCTTTGTGGAGCCTGCTGCAACTACTGCTCCATCCCCTCCCTGTCAAAAATCAGAGCTGATGTGAAAAATTCACTTACTAAGCTGGAAAGAAATGCAGGCAGCACAAATTCTAATACCTATGAGGGAGGTGCATAATTCAAACAGTTGCAGAATGACTTCAAGGTCTGGGTCATCAGCTGTCCTGAGAGTCTTTGAGCACAGAGGGTTCCAGCTTCCAGAGGGTGCTATGTGCAGTTTAGTGACAACTTAGCTCTACTTTTCTGGGGATGGTAGAGGCAAAGGGCAGAATAATAAATATTCTGAAATGCAGCAGAATGGGCACACACCACTTGGCAGATAGAGGCTTTGGGGAACTCACCCCCCCCACCATAGCTTCTTTTTAAAAAAATGTTACTTTTAATTACTGTCTGAAGGTTACCCTTTTCCTGCTCTTTGTTCTCTCTTCCCCTGCGTATCCTTGTGTGGCTCTCCCCATGTGCCTCCAAATGCACAGAAGGCATTTCCACCCCCTAGGCTGCAACTGACTGCCTCTTGAATGCCCTAAAGCCAATGTTCCTAGAGCCTGTGTGATATTCTTTTCCTGTTGAATTGGGAGATTCCACCGTGAGCTCAAGTAAAGTAGTGGCAGGACTACAGCTGTTTGTACTGTATACTCCAAGGATGTTGTGCCAGGCTGGGATTTAATTCACAGGGAAAGTTGCTTTTCTGGTTTTCATTCTCTTACTCAGTCCGTTTGATCTCTTCCTCTTATTTATTACCACTGATATTTTCTTAACCTCTCTTCCATCCTCCACCACTGCCCCATTCCTATTCAGTTGTCTTTTCCTAGGGAGGAGGGGGAGGGCGGGGGGGGGAGAGGGGAGAAAGAGGTCAGTTCTACTCTTTTTTTCATCCCACCGAAAGATTCTTATTCTTGTCCCAATGTCTCCTCCTCCTTCCTGTAGTTCTGCGTTTTGTCCTCCTCTTCTTCCGTACTATCCATCTCCCCACTGCTTCTGAGCCTCCCCTCACTACAGCAAAGAACTGTCTCTCAAATTCATACTGATATCAAGGGAGGGAGTTTTCCAGGCTTATATCAGACATTTTTTTTGAGTGATAGTAAAGTAGTCACAATAGGGCTTGCTTTGGGCTACACCAGGGTATGAAGGCATGCAGTCATCCAATCACCACCCTTCTTTACTTCCTGTTTTAGTTAGTGGGTGTTCCATGCCTCCCTCACTCTCTCTTACAATGCAGTTAAATAAATCAGCAAACTTCCAGCCTGAACTCCTATAAGTAGTCTTATTTCTGTTGCACTGAACTGTCTGTTTGCACAACAGGCACAGGAAATTTCTTTACTACAAGATTTTTGGTGGAAGCATGATATGCTAAAATGGGCACAAATTCAGGGTGCAATTAAAAAACATGCTGAATACTTAGCCCAGGTCTATTACTAGACACTGCACATGGTTATGTGTTGAAGATTAATTGTAGGTGTGGGTGACAACAGGAAGAGGCCTTTCTATAGCCTTGCTGACACAACTGTGACATACAACTGCCTTAGCTATTCTTATGAACCGTCCTCTCCAGGCTTACCTTTTTTCCTCCAGTAAAACCTATTAAGGGTCTCTGATCATGTTGGTCAGTATGATGCTGACAAATAAATTGATTGATGATTAACATTCCAAACTGACTGCTTCCTTAACACTGGTCATGCTTTGTAAGATTAATAGACAAAATTGTCAAAGAAATTACTACAATCCTATTTTAAGTAGAGTCACTGCATAGCTGTGTTGAGAGAGATGTTAAATTTTTGGAATAATAATTGCCATGGACTGTTTATATTTAAGTGATATTGGGAGACCCCCACATGGAATCATGCCTCTGTTTTCCTAGCTGATGTACAGATATAAAGGAAGATACAGTTCTTGCTCCAGACAGATCCCAGTGTAATGTGGAGCAAACAAAATGGATTGTGTCTGCATTAAATTGTAGGTGGGAATGGGAAGCATGTGGATAGCTTGTTGTAATGGTACCTACAAGACAAGCCTACATGTGCAACGGCTGTGTAACTAGAGACTGTTTCCTGTGGTCATCACTCTAGAAGGGTTCATTATTGTTAATCATGGATTCACAGCTGGGCCAGTGGGGCCTGGCTGGTGAGCAGGGCCCAAAACAGCACTCTGACAGTGGGGCCTAGCTGGTGGGTGGTGGTTGCTATAGGCAACTGGCACCTAGAATCCTAATGGTGTGAGGATCCAGGCAACCATCTCGCTTGACTTGACCTGAGCCATTCATTTAGTGTTACCATATAAAAATGAGGACACCCCTGAGAGGTAGTACATCTGTACTGCTACATACCACAAGTCATGTTATATTAATGGATTATAGTATATATAGTACGTTAATACAACATGAGTTTGTAAACACTAATAGAGATACACACCCCCTCATCAGGGTGTTCTCTTTTTTGAAAGGTCAACTATGGTTGCTCTAATTTGTGTTGTAGGCACTAAAAGAGCTCAGGACCACATCGTATATAGTGCAAGCCCCTGAGAGACATGTGTTGCCTTGAAGAACTTAAAATCTAGATTTATGAGGGGAAACAGAAGTATACGTGCAGGGGGAGTGACTAGCTCATAGTCAGGTAGTGGATCACTGAATTGCAATAGCAGCCATGTTAGTTGTGTTCATTGGAAGTAGGCAGGTGTTCTTTTGATTTCATTAGGGAACCTTTTCCATTGAACAGTTTGCAGGTTTGGGGCCACAGTTAGATTCTGTCCATCATGAAATCTGAAGTGCCTGATATTAGCCAGGGAGATAATTTATAAGGAATTGAGGTAATTGGCTCCAGGAAGTGTATTCTTGCAAGGTGAAAGAGTTTGGCCTTTTAGTGCATTAATAGCATGAGCACCTTGCAGAAAATCTGGATTGGTAAGAGAATTTATGGAAAACGTGTTGCAGGACATCAAGTAGCCTTAAAAATGGTGAAGTGGCTAACGATAAATCAGTAGTGATCATACATTAAAGGAGAGTGATGTAATGAATGTTAATCAACTTGGGTTTATGGAGAATAAGTTCCTGTCTTTTTAAAAATCAAATTACAAGTTTGGTTGATAAAAAAAAAAAAAAAGTGGAGCTGGTGTAATATAGTTAGATTTCCATTAAACATTTGAAAGAAGCACTGTAGCATTTTGTTCAGTTACATACATTTCAGAATTGCAACTCTGAGGATCTGTTGCACTGTGTAATTTAGAGGCTAGTGAAGATAGACTTGTTGTGGTGACTCTGAAAAGTCTGATCTATTATCTCTCTCGCTTCTCCCACCCATCATTAGCAAACCTAATTTTAAAAAATTAGAAAGCTAGAAATCGTGAGCTTTATTGCCAACATCTGATGCAAATAGGCACTCTATTCCATGGGTGTGTATTATGGTATATGGCTCATAAATAGTATGTGATAAAAGAGCTGGAAGCTGACAGGGAACTATTCAGAGGGTGGAGTTTGTTAATGTGGGACTTTGAAATTTGTTTGTGGAGAAATGGTACTTCCCATTGTTGTCGTTGTCCTTTTGCCCATCCACATGCTGCCTCAGAGCATGGTTCACTTTGTTTATACTTGGGTATCTCAGTTCACCTGCTTTGTTCTACTGAATTATGTAAACCTGCAAGTCTGTACCAGTCAGTGTTTCATATAGGGAAGCATTTGTTAAAAATAACTAAATAAAAGGCCCACATTAGGAATACCTTGAGACCAATTCAAGGATTTCTGTTTCCAATGTTTTTACCTGGTGACATGGGTGTCTAAGTAATGGAATGTATCCTTTTCTAAATTCTGTCTTTTTGATGGTCCATAACCAGTCCCACACTCATTAGCCAGCTTACTATTATGATATCTTGGAAAGGAGGCTGCTGTACCTCAGCCTTCCCACTGCCTGAAATCCCATTATAAATTGTCTCTTTGTTTCCAAAATGCTTGGCTCCCAAACTCAACTCATTAGCAAGACTGGAATGTATTTCATAATGGCTGGATTGATGCAGGAGAGCCACACAGTATGTTGCAGTTTAATTCATTGATGCTGGAAACACATTTGCAATGCAGCAGGCCTGCTAAGGGGACATCTATGGAGAGGAATTATTCTTTTTCTCTTCCAAATTCATTTACTTTTGTATGCCCTTGAATTTCTCCCTCTCAGATTTTTTTCCCCCTTCAGGTGTGAAGACAACTACAAATTTATTTCAAGGTATTTCAATAAAGTAACTAAAGATTAAACAACAAATCCAAACTAAAAGACTACTTTCTTTACGTTTCCTTCATAAAAGCTGGATTGTTTCACAGCTAAACTGATTTGACTGGTGGGAAGTGTTAAACCTCTTATTTTAAGCTTAACAAGATTACTATGAAAGCTGGCATTCAAGGAGCTGTTAGTGTAATGCGTTAGGGGTTTCAGTACACCCCTTGAAGTTCCAGTAATTGAACTCTTTCAGGACTTCAGCTTCTAATACCATCTCTTTGCATGAGATTGCTTCATTTCCTCACATTAGCTTAATGAAGAAGAGTAAGTCCCTGTTAGCCGGCGGCCAGGTAATGTGCGGTGAGGTACTCCCCTGGGTCCTAAGCAACCCAGTTTTTTTACTGTTAGAGCAGGCAGCTCCTAGCACACTCACCCACGGCCAGGCTGTAGTAACCAAACGGTTAAAGTTCTTTTGTTGTGCCGGCTGTGTTGCAGTGACAAAAGGGTTAACAAAATAGTTAGGCTTGGATCTTAACTAGTTACAAGTTTATTAAGCTACAGTTATAAGCGTGTGGTTACAAAAGGCTATTGTTTACTTCTTATATGCTAGCAAAGTACAGGTGTTAACAAGTTACGTTACAATCCAATACAAAGATATCTGTTACCATCTAACACAATGATATCTTGATACTAGTTACAGAGCTCTAATTCTTTAGCTGTGCACAAAAAAAAAGTCAGATACCTAGCATGGGTGTATCTTACCCTCTCTGCGTCTCCTCGATACCAGCGTAGCCAAGCCGGATCGGTCACTCAATTCCGACGGAAAGACGAATACGAGGTTGGGCGTCCCCAGTTGTGGACCTCGGGAGGCAATCACCTGACCCGACCAGCAGGAAGTTGGTCGAATGCACTCAGAGTTAGAGTTCTGCTGGACCCATCTTTTATACCCCTTTTGGGTTACGTATTCTCTTTCTTATCTATGGTGCCAGATCATACTGGTCTGTCTTTGTGACTCCAGTTTGTTACAAGGGCATTTCTACTTAGTTTGCACTTGTAAGACAAGAGATAAACAATTTAGGAGTACAGGACATTCTTTTGTGCGGGCGGGGCACGTCCCCTTCTGAGTGATTGTGTGTGTGCATCATATTGATCAATGCCAGCTGGGGTGATTTCTTGAGGGTTCCACCCCCCCCTCTCATGTTGACAGTCTGGCCTGTTAGCCTTCTAGCTGTACTTTGTGCTTCTCAGGGTCACGATAAGCCAGCATATCTGGGCCTCAATGAGGGCATCAAAGACTGTGCTGTCAGCAGCCGTTTCCGTGCCCTGTGTGCTCCTCAGTGGCGGGGGCAACAAGCAAGCTGGCTTGTAAGGGGGAGACTCTGTCTGGCTACATTCCACCCCCTGATGCACCACACTACATCCCAGAACGCAAGGTGGCGGTGATGCCAGCACCTTTTGCCCTCCTTGGGGGAAGTCTAAAAGTGCCCAATGATCCAATCAGTATGTGGGGAATCGCGGAACTGGCTAGGATCACTTGTCAGCTCCATGTATCGGATTTGCATGGAGGAGATAGCCACGTCAATTAGTCTCCTAACGATGCACAGTGTTATGCAAAACACAACTACTATGATAAGAACAATCAAAATAGTGGTTACAATAGAATGCAGGAATGGAGTAAGAGAAAATTCTAATTGTTGAGCTAACCATTTTAACCATGAGATCTTTCCATTCTTAGTTACAGCATTTGAGATTTTAACTGCATCTTTGATGGCAGATACATCCTGTTTAATCTGTTCTGAGTGTTTACCTAAAAGCAGCAAGATTGGTTAATTACAGCACAAAATCCTCCTTGTTGGGCCAGGACTACATACTTTGAGACCCACCCATCGCTTGCTGACACTCAGACAGAGAACAATTAGACAGGAAGGCAGATGGGAATTATGGTCTAATCCAGAAAGTTCAAACCAGTTACCTCTACCCACACCAGCGTGGGTGGGAGGACAGGACAGAAGGGCCCAGCTTAACCTTGGAGCTTCCTCGCACGCGATGGCTTCCACTCCGAGGAATTACAAGCAAGACACTCAGTTCCGCGAAAGTTCAAACTGGTTACCTCTACCCACACCAGCTTGGCTAGGAGGACGGGACAGAAGGGCCCAGCTTAACCTTGGAGCTTCCTCGCACGCGATGGCTTCCACTCCGAGGAATTACAAGCAAGACATTCAGTTCCACCCTCCCAGCACCCGGGACAACAAGGTTGTCAGGGACTCAAATCCCAGCAAGCCTCATCCCGTTACAGGGTACAATAACAAAACCAGAACCAGAACTTCCCACCAATCATTCAGGTTCAGAGGGACAAACTTAATTCCCAATGTGGTAGAGGAGTTCAGCAGGGTACACATCCAGCAATCTGTGGCACCAGCGGTGGAGACGATGGACTGGATGGCATTCCTGAGGGGATGCTTAGGCGTAGCAGAGGTCAGCAAGGTTGTCAGGAAGATGACGAGGAGTTCAGGTGCCATGCTGTCATCTGGGTTGAAGGTAGCTACAACACAACTAGGCCTATAGCAATTACTAAGAGTCTCTTAGTATTAATGTGGCATCTAGCAGCATGCATATATTATATACATTAAAGTTCTTTGGTGTGTACTGATGTTACAGGTGGCCATTGCCTTGCTTCCTCCCAGGGAGATGTGTATTCCAGGTGGTTCCTTCTTTTCCTCTCTTTTAGTTTACAAGCAGTTCTCTGCTTACAGAGCTGCAACCGTGATTCCTCTGATTGTCCCCAGTTCTTTTCCAACATTTCCTTGTCCCGCTTAGGGTCACCCCATCCTTCCCGGGTGAATCCCTTCTCTATGTTGGGGAAATCCATGTTGTTTATCATGACTGGTTTCATTTTTGTCACTGTGGTACAGCCTGTGTCACAACCCTGCTCGACTACGCCAATTCTGTTAGCCGGCGGCCAGGTAATGTGCGGTGAGGTACTCCCCTGGGTCCTAAGCAACCCAGTTTTTTTACTGTTAGAGCAGGCAGCTCCTAGCACACTCACCCACGGCCAGGCTGTAGTAACCAAACGGTTAAAGTTCTTTTGTTGTGCCGGCTGTGTTGCAGTGACAAAAGGGTTAACAAAATAGTTAGGCTTGGATCTTAACTAGTTACAAGTTTATTAAGCTACAGTTATAAGCGTGTGGTTACAAAAGGCTATTGTTTACTTCTTATATGCTAGCAAAGTACAGGTGTTAACAAGTTACGTTACAATCCAATACAAAGATATCTGTTACCATCTAACACAATGATATCTTGATACTAGTTACAGAGCTCTAATTCTTTAGCTGTGCACAAAAAAAAAGTCAGATACCTAGCATGGGTGTATCTTACCCTCTCTGCGTCTCCTCGATACCAGCGTAGCCAAGCCGGATCGGTCACTCAATTCCGACGGAAAGACGAATACGAGGTTGGGCGTCCCCAGTTGTGGACCTCGGGAGGCAATCACCTGACCCGACCAGCAGGAAGTTGGTCGAATGCACTCAGAGTTAGAGTTCTGCTGGACCCATCTTTTATACCCCTTTTGGGTTACGTATTCTCTTTCTTATCTATGGTGCCAGATCATACTGGTCTGTCTTTGTGACTCCAGTTTGTTACAAGGGCATTTCTACTTAGTTTGCACTTGTAAGACAAGAGATAAACAATTTAGGAGTACAGGACATTCTTTTGTGCGGGCGGGGCACGTCCCCTTCTGAGTGATTGTGTGTGTGCATCATATTGATCAATGCCAGCTGGGGTGATTTCTTGAGGGTTCCACCCCCCCCTCTCATGTTGACAGTCTGGCCTGTTAGCCTTCTAGCTGTACTTTGTGCTTCTCAGGGTCACGATAAGCCAGCATATCTGGGCCTCAATGAGGGCATCAAAGACTGTGCTGTCAGCAGCCGTTTCCGTGCCCTGTGTGCTCCTCAGTGGCGGGGGCAACAAGCAAGCTGGCTTGTAAGGGGGAGACTCTGTCTGGCTACAGTCCCCTGGGCTGTGTCTACTTGAGAGTTTTGTCGACAAAACCCAGGGAGCATCCAGATTACCAAGGCATTTTGTCAACAATAAATTGACAGAATGCAGCAGTTTTATCAACAGCTGTATCCTGCTCCCCATGAAGGAGAATGCCTTTTTCGACAGAAAGCCAGTGTGGACATTCCAGGGAGCCCTTTGTCAACAGAAAAGGCCTCTAGGGCACAACGCAGATGCCCTGGGGGACACCCTGGCCACAGCAATCGGCACTCTATGATGCCTGCTTCTATCCTTTCTTAAAGTGGCAGGGAGCCTGGGAAACCCTGTGGCAGGAAGATGAGAATGTGGAAGCAGCAGAGGTACCATCAGTGGTCCCACACACCCTTGCAGCCACTTCTTTCTTGAGAGCCTTTTCACATGGCAGACAGCAAGCCACCCCAACAGCCCCTGGGCCCTCGAGGGAGCAATCCGAGGGGTTCTAGGAGCCACCCTGGGACACCAAGAGGCAGGCCCCCTCTGGGGCTGTACCTGAGGTGCTGGCCCTCCTGCAGATGTGGGGTGAAGAGGAGCTACTCCAAGACCCCAAGGCAGGGTGCCGTAATGCCCTGCTGGTGCCCGGATCACAGCCACCCCTGGCTGTATGGAGCAGGTCTGGGCAAAGGTGAAAGAGCTCTGGCTGGGCTAAATCAAGGCCTGGGACACTGGCTCATGCTCCTAAGGCAGGGTCCGCCACTTGCCCGTAATACACTGAGCTGCACAACATCTTGGGGGTCGCACAGCACCTTCACCCACACCATTGACATGGCTCTGGAGGCCCCCTCACAGCAGCTGGAGCTACTACCTGTCGTGGCTGGAAGTGGGCTGATCACAAGGGCGCTGGCCTGATTCCTGACACACCAAGGAGCGTGGGTCCAGGTATGCATGCCTGCAGCTGAGAGGCAGCACCCCCTCTGGTGGACAGGTGTGTGTGGGAGCCTCAAGGAGGGCCAGGCTGTGCCGGGCTCATGTGTCACCCATGAGGGGACCACTTTATAGCTAGACACCCCTTTGGCCACTAGCCAGTTCCCCAGAGGGTGAGGCACAGCGGTCAGTATGGTCCTGGAGGTGTTGTGGCATTCGTGTGCGGCAGGGCCCATTTGCAGGCCACACATGGCTTCGCTCAGGAGACATTCCCATCTATTGGCCCGAGAGGTGTTGGTTGCTGCTCATGGTGAAGGGCAGGGCCTTAGGGGCTGTGTTACATGAATGACACACTATCCCCCTCCTTGTCTTCCTTCCAGCATGGTGCCCTGGTAGATGGAGCTTTCCCCCTTTCTCTACCCTTCACACCCTGTCTCCGCTTCCCAAGGGTCCCCCTTTGCAGGACATCTCTCCCCCATGCAGAGACTGCAGTCCAAGAGTGCCTTACCTCTTTGAGGAGGGTCCAGTGGTGGACTTCCCCACTCCAAACTGGTTTCCCACCAAGCAGTAGCTGTTGGGGGTAATGAGCTTCCAGACAGCTACTGCAACCTGCTTCTCCAGAGAAATGGCAGACCACGGCCGGGTGTACTGTCTCTGGAGGGTGGAGGTGAGCCAGGCACAGAGCTCCAGGAAGGTGGCCTTCCACATGCGAAAGTTCTGGCGCCCCTGTTGGTCATCCCATTGCCCCATGACCAGCCAGTCCCAGCAGTCAGAATTGGTGTGGTGCCTCCAGATCCTCCTGTGCACCCCGGGGATGGGGACGTGGGGGGCACTGGTGTGACTGTCTAGTAGCTACAGTGAGTTCCTTGAAAGTGGTATCAGGCTCACCCTTCATGAAGAAGAGGATGACGGCCATCAGAGGAGCTGCAGCTACTGAAGCACCTCTGGGTGGGACCAGTGCAAGCCTGGGGGCTGGTCTGGCACCATGGCTTTCTGGAAAGAGCTGTGTCTTCCAGAAAGCATCAAAATCCTGCTCTAGCAGCTGTGCTGTCCCTCGTGGAGCTAGGCATACCTTGGCATGGGCAGGGAATGGCCATCTGGGCAGGTGGTTATCTTTAAGGGCGTGTCTCGCTGGTGCACCCAGAAAGGCTTGCCGACCATGTGACCCTGTCTGTTGTGCTTCCAGTTGGCCGCTTTGTTGAGAGAGCGGCTGTGCGGTCTGGCCACTCTGTCAACAGTGCGATCTGCTTTTGTGTCTGGCCGTGGTTTTTTGACAGAAGTTTTGTTGGAAGATATCTTCCGACATAAACTTCTGTTGACAGATTGCTGTAATGTAGACACAGTTCTTTCCAAGTACAATACCACAAAATGGAGTCTCTTGCCATCCATATTCTTTATTCAACTTTTCCCATTCTAATCCTGTATTATTGAGGGCAATAGGAGCTTTGCCTCCCACTTAGGCTGTGGATCAGTCCCAATAATGCATTTTATGTTTTAGAAGTATTCAATCCTGTATTAACGTCATAGGAAAATGAACTATAACAGAAGTAAGTTGCAAGCGCTCTTGTATCATTTATACTTCCTGGGTAAAATGACAGAAGTAAATGGGACCATCTGGTGTGGAATCTGTCATTTTCCCTAACGTGCTGCTCAAATTTCATATGTATTTTCAGTGGTGGCTAAACTTTTTTTTATATTTTATGCACTTTTACTGTAGTACATCTTTGCAGCGCTCCTTTGTAGCGGTCCTTTGTAGTATTTGCAAGCATTCATTATTTGTGTAGCTGGAAGAATGATGTTTGCTGAGAAATGTGCAATTTGCTCTCTCCATTCTTTTCCTAATAGGTTTGCATTCCAATTTCTAATTTAATACAATCAATGGGTAATGAATGAAAACACAGAAATTAGCATAAGACATAGAAAGGCCTCTCTTTTTTTCAGATTAGTCTTTGAGCATTGCTGATTCTATAAGAAATAACTTGATACATCAAAAAGGGGACCAAATTAAATCCTGTTGTTAAAATGTTAATTTCACCAGTTCATCTTGTCTGTGATTCATAACACTGCTGGTTAAGGTTTCCAAAGTATGCCTTTTCCCTTTCTTCATTAAGCTTTGAATATTTATCTGCTGCTCTCTTCAATCTGGTATGTTTGAAATATCCAAATATTTACCACCCAGCATTATACTGCAATGCTTTAAATAGTTATATGATTAGCTACATGTGTTGTACTACACCATTAGCATGACTGGTGTGGAGGACAAGAACGCTTCTAATTCTTCAAGACATTTGCTTTTGACCTGGAAGCATGATAGCATTTCCCCATATTTAGAAGCCCAGGTTTCATCAGTGTTGGAGATTGACTGATATTAGCATTCTTTTTGATTTACTTTTTCTCTCTTTTGGGGAGTAACTTCTGACCTTTTAGAATGTAATTCATTTGTTTGCAAATGACTAACCTAGAAGCTTGCTGCTGAAACTTGCTGATTGTTATGATTCCTTAAACAGTCCAGCGTCACTTTGGTTTTCACCATATGTGGAGATGGGACATTCTAATACAGGACAATCAAAAGCTTTCAGAGCTCACATCTAAGTCATATCAGCCAATTATTACATTTTACTAATTCACAGCATGCACAATAAATACTACTTGGGTAACTGGCCAGCAAGTGACACACTTTCTTGATCGTGTGGTTATGGAAGACTTGCTCCTCCTCACAATATTCCAATAGTGTGCCAAGTGCTGTTTTTCTGTGCTCCAGAAATGCCTTATTTAACAAGTTTATATGTTGTACAAGCAAGTCACACAGCATGGTTCCTCTGTTTAGCATGTCATACCTCATGTTCTGAGATACTCAAGGGTTATAATTTATTTATTCTTATCTTACTAGCTAGTAGAAGTGAAAATAAAGAGCAATATATGAACAATGATATAATATATTTTGAAGGTAAAACCCATGATTTGGGAAACCTTTGCTTTACATGAAGATCTTCTGGAATGGTAACTGGTTTTGCTATTTGAGTCCTGCTGATTTTTATCAAGATTGTATCCTCTGTGTGTGTGCATGCATGCACGTGCACATGAATTTGCTGATAGGGTAGAAAGAAAAGATTTGTGCTTTGTTAGGTATACGAAGAATCTGAACTTCACTTTTCAGAGATCTGTTGCTGCCTCTTGTTTTCCGCCACACATTCATGTTTTGTCTTAAAGGTACAAGTGACCAACCTGGCTCTTAAAGGTGTAGCTGAAAACCCTTGCATGCATTATAAAATGCCACTTTCCTTCAGGGTAGGAATATGTTTTGTAGTTGTACAAACAAATGCTGACTATAGTGATGACTGATAGGCATTTAAGCTGATTGAATTTCTGCTGTACCTAGATAGCTTATTCTGTCAATCCTACAATAAACTTGCTATTTATAGCATCAGTAGTATATTGATAACTTTCCCAGTAATGGACTGTTAGTCACCTAGTCTTTACCAGAGATATAATTTGGGATTAAATGATGTTTCTGTTCAGAAAATGCATTTGTGCTAGTTCACTGAAAACTATGCCCCTGGAAAATTTTTAATGGTGTATGGAGTTTACATATTTATTTCATGGGACATAAAACTCTCGCTTTAGCTTTACATTTTCTTAGCAGTTACTATTGTTTTACCAGATCATAAAACAAATGACAAGTTCTGGCATAATAGTTCTTAACAGTAGAATTTGTAACATAATTACAGTGGGAGCTGGAAGATTGCCTGTTGCCTGTATATTGAATCTCCACAAATGCATTGTAAAATAGAACAATCAATTTTGTGGAAGAGAAATACCTATCCATCTCTTAAGGTGTTGTGGCTCTCAATAAGTTCTTAGTGTCTTTTTTGCTCCTTTTATTGTATGAATATATATGTTCTGTGTTGTAAAGACCTTGTCAAGTTAAAAATCATTTTTCAGATTTTTGGAGCATGGAACAGGGAGGTCTAACTTCACATCTGCGTCCGTCTGGTCCTGTGACCAAAGGTGTGTTCCTGTCAAAGGGGAGTAGGCCAGCAATGCAGCAGCTTGTCCTACCTCAGCTTCAATTTCATGGACTATGTGTAGCATAACCACTGCCAAGCTGTTGAGGATATTTTAAAGCATGCTGTCTCTGTGACCAACACTGTTCACAGTGCTGTGATGTGCTCATTCCAAGTGGGCCTCCAGGCAAAGCCGAGCTGCAGCTAATTTGTGCCACTGGAATTTACCCTTGGTTGTCTTTGAATATTGGAAGAGGCCTGCAAAAGTTTCTGAGCTGGACCACATAGCTTAGATTTTCTGAAACTTAATTTCACTGCATGCCAGGCTGATAGCATCATTTTTGATTAACTTGGAAGAATTCCAAATATCTAGTCTCCCTTTCACTGTTTATGGTGATAGATTTTTTTGCAGGCCTACAGTAGGACTAGTTACTTTCAATAGTGTTTCTAGTTAGTAAAGGAAGGAGAAAAAACCCTTTTTGTTTCTGGGGTACTTGCAACCAGTTGCAGCATTACTGTGCAAACTGTTTTTTGCTAATATTGTCGTTGTGTATACAGTTACACACACTGGATGAGCAGCTGTCTGTAAAACATACCTATATCCTCAGTTGGCATCAGTGGTGTGATGCTGATTTAACTCAATGGAAATATACTGGCCTATTTTTATAACCACCAGAAATGTGCCATTTGGAGCAGATATTGAAAGACATAGTTCCTGCTCCAAAGAATCTCCATTCTATATTTTGATGTAACACTATGTGCAGGGGTGAGTTGTGGGAAGGGATGGGGCAAAAAGAGGTATGGATTTCAATAGTAAAATCAGTTGACAAATTTAGGACCGCATGTGCTTGGTGGTTCAGCCAATTTGCTCATCTTGTAAAATATAGGAAGATAAAAAAAGATGAATATCACTTACTCATTCATTTTGGATGTCACAGAAGAGCGTTCCGGAGGCTCAAAGTAGGGAGTGTATCCCATGAATAGGAAGTGGCAGAAGAAAAATGCCAGAGATATTCTGGGAGAAGGGGATAAATAGGATGTGAATTTCAATATCATTACTGATTGGGAGGGCACCACAAGCTAAGAAACAAGGTCAAGTAAGTGAAAGAGTAGATAGTTGTTGTTTAAATGTGATAGGCTGCAGAAGTTGGAGAGGCATTAGAGAGATTCCAAGGTAGTGGTGTGATTGCATAAAGGAGCCAAGAAGGTCGTCTTGAACTGTCAATCTTTGGATGAGCTGAAGGAGAGTTATATGAGAGTTAGTAAGGCCAAATAACAAAAGGCTGTAGAAATTGAAAAGGAAATGTTCACCGGATGGATGACATTTATCTGTTAGGCCAGAAAAGATGTGTCTGTTTCACCAAAGTATAAATTTGGTTTTGGTAAAGGGGTGCAAGAGGTTTCTGGAATCAAAAAGAGCTAATACTGCTGCTTGATACCAGGCAGAGGAGGCATTAAACTTGATCTAAATCAGTGTTCATTTTGTTTTCCCAGACAAAATGACTATTTAGGGAGGATTTATGAGGGTGTCAAAATATATGGCAGATGGGCTGGATTAGGACTCAGAAATACTGTAATCCAAACGCTTATTGTCCCACATTACAGAGATCTCCTCCTGCTGGGTCACACTTAATACACAGTTAGAAGGAGCAAACACTGTTGAGACCTGACGAATGAGGTGCTAGTGGAACTACTTTGTCAGTCAGCAGTAACTGAAACTAAATTTGTTTTCTGCAAAAACTTCTAGGAGGAAACCATTTATTTTTAGGGAAAATGAATCAACTGAATTTTCTGATCACCTATAGAAGGTAGTGTGGAAAATGCTAATAAAACTTGTTTGGATCAAAAAGTTTTAGACTGCAAATCTCTCACCAGTTCAGACAGAGAGGCTGAATCTCCCTAGTAGGGCATCCTCAGGACCTGACTGGTACTGAGCTAGAGAATTTTCTGGACCACAAGAGGTCAATATTGTCTAGCAGATTACCAGCAGGCCTGCTGCTCACTGGGCTCTAAGAAGATATTTGGGAGTAAATTAGAGCTAAATTACAGCACACAATGCTGAGAACCAGGACTGGTGGCTGTAAACAAACTTTATGGGATTATGGGAAACTTGGCCGTACCCATGACAAGTGGAAATCCAGCTAATTTAAAATCATGCTGGGCCATGGATGTAGCTGGACAAGAGAGGAACAGACTAGAGAAGTTTGCCCTGTGTTGCAAAGAGGAAAGGCCTTATGTGTCCCCATTAATCAAAAAAGTCACATGATTATGGGAGTTCTCTTCTGAATTAATATGGGAATAAAATTGGTTGTCCCTTCTGATGTATGGGATGGAAGGCTAAAATATCTTAGTGCTGGATCTTAGTGCAGTATTGTAAATCTGAAGTCTCCCTAATCTCCTGAAGCTAGTGGCAGTAATGGCAGATGTCTCTGGGATAAACCCGGTTACTGGTATGATATATGATGTTGCCAAAAAGTTAGCCGACTTTTGAGAAGACCGAGATCTGGAGTAGCACAGCAAATTAGTCCCCGGAAAGGGATTCAGAAACAATCTGTTTCTGAGATAGCAAGGAGGTCCCTTTTAAGTATAATTGTTTCCTCTCAGTCCCTGACCTTCCGTTTTCTGATTTCTCAATTTAATTTTCCTTTCCTTTTCTTCACTTTGTCTCATTTTGCCTTGTCACTCTACCCACAAGACTGTCACCAACAACAGAGATGCGATTGTTAGACAAGAATCCAACCTTGATATTTATTTCTTCATTTTCCTCTATCATACACATTTTTTTCCTTCAAAATGTAAGGCAGGGAGAAGAATATGTAGATTACTTGACCTTAAAGCACAGCTACATTACTCTTTGTTCCCTATGACTAATATTGTAAGGGGATAAACAGGCAAAGTTTGCGGTCCGTATGTATGGCATTGATTAGTAGTTGGGCGGAATGTTCCTGGGTTTAAATGTCCATCTACTTTCCCCACAATCATAATTTTTTAATTTTAAAAATTTTACATTACTCTGGACTATTATATATACAAGTCACTTAGATTTCTCCTTTTTTTTTTTTTTTTTTTTTATTTAAGTAAAGTGTTCCTTTCTCTACTTTCAGGGGTCAGCAACCTTTCTGAGATTGAGTGCCAAAATGTGACCTTTTGACCTCAGTCTAAGTGTTGGTGATACTTAGTCACTAGTAGTCTTACTTAAAACAGCATCATTAATAAATAACTTAAATTTGCCATTTAGGTGTTAGTTGGTAACGTTAGCTGATCTCTTGTTAATCCACAGGCTTTGAGCAAGCTTTCTGATTGTATAGGGGAGGAGGGGCAGGGCTGAACTCCCACTTTGGGTGCTGATGAAAACTAGCTTGTGTGCCATTCTGAGCATGTGTGCTGGGGCTTGCTGACCCCTGCTCTACTTCTTCTTTTGTTCTACCCCATTCCAAGACCCACAATTTTGTGAGTTCTTTCTTTCCATTATTAATTGTATGATACTGTTGTTGTTTTCTACTTTGTTGTCTCTTCTCAAACACTTCTCAGTACTAAAGAGACTTTCATTTTTCTTTTTTTTTCCTGTCATTTTAAAAAAAAGCATACTTTATCTTTGGACATTATCAAGTACATTTAGTGTACACTAATAAAAATATATTCCAGTGCAGAGAGTCTATCCAAAATCCCTAGGTATAACTAAGCATATATAAGTACTATATGGCAGATGTATACAGTTTATGGTGAGCCTCAGCTCTAAGGTAAATAGTACCTCAATTCATGACACAACAGTTAAAATAGTAAAGTTTGTTTTGTTTTGGTTTGGTATAGTGATTGTTTTTACAGTATTATTAATTGTAATCAGGATTATTGTGGTAATATCTAAGGGCCAGCCAAGAATGCTAGGTATTTCACACATACCCAGAGCTAAATAGAGAAGACACACAGGGTGGAGAAGGGTGAAGAACATGATGGCAGCAGACAGCATGTTCTAAGCCTTTTATGTGTGGATTTGTGTAGAAGGGGATAAGTTAAATTGAGGAGGGAGGAATAGGAGTGGGGAGGGGGACAGGGCAGGGGAGAAGAGATTGAGGCAACTGCGTGGAATGGAACTGAGATGAAAAGGGGATTAGAGCAAACAGTGTATCAGCACAGGGGAGGGAAAGTCCAGTCAATGCTACAGGAAGTTCTCAATAGATTCACAAGTTTTAAAGTCAGAAAGGGCCATCATCATCATCTAATCTGACCTTCTGCAAGCCACAGAGCCTCACCCACACTTCCTACTGTAACCCCAAAGGTACCGGGACCACTGACAAAGGAGAGAAGTTTCCACTCTACAGCCTTGGCTGAGAGTCAGCTGGCTTTTAGGTCATGTGGTAGAGCACCTGGCTTCAACCCCTAGGTTCGCAGGTTTGTTCCCTCCTGTTGATGACCCGGGTTTGTCCACCTTGTGCTATGATAGACCCCTAAACTCTGGCTGAGTTATTGAAATCCTCAGATGATTGTTTGAAGTCTTTTAAGTTACACATAATCCACCATTTACTCTAGTTTAAACCAGAAAGTGATCCGTGCCCCATACTGTCGGAGAAGGTGGAACCATGGTCTAGAGTCTCCACCATTCTAACCTAGTGGAAAATTCCTTCCAGGCTCCAAATATGGTGATCAGTTGACCTTTCGGCTTGTTGGCAAAATCCACTAGCCAGACACCTGGGAAGTACCTCAGAGATCTCCCTGTCTAGTGCCACATCTCCAGACTTTGAAGATTTTTGTTACTAGCAGTCAGATGTGGGCCACCTATAGGCAAGCTCATTATCCCATCCCATCCCCTCCATAAACTCATCGAGCTCAGTCTTAAAGCAAGATGGTTCTTTACAACCCCTGTTCCTATGGCCAGTTTATATCCACTTGTTCATATGTTAATATCAGTGCTTAACTTCAATGATTTATCTCCCTCTGATGTATTTATAAAGAGCAATCGCATCTCCTCTGTCAGCCTTCATTTAGTTAGGCTAAACAAGCCTCCTTGAGCCTCGTCTTGTAAGGTAGGTTTTCCATTATTGTGATTATCCTAGTAGTCTTTCTCTGCACCTGTCCTGTTGGAATGAATCTTTCTTAAATATGGGAGGCCAGAATTGCACACAGTACAGGATGAGGCTTCAGTGTCTGAGGCTGTGTCTACACTACGAGATAAATTTGACATTTAATAAATTCAAATATTTAACCTCAATATTATGAATTTGAATAAAGTGTTTACAAAACTTCTTGAAACTCCACCCACCTTTTTTCCATGTCGAATCTCTGTGTCCCCATCGCTCCGTGTAAGTTTGACAGTGTGGGCACTGCATTGTGGGTACCTCTCCCACAGTGCCTGAGCCCCAGTTGCTTGTGGGTGTTTCACATTGGAATCCCAGAATTCCAAGCACTGTCCCAGAACTCACAACATCAGTAACTCCGTGAAAAAAGAATTAGAGATTGTGCCATTTCGTACTGCATCATTCCAGTGCAAACATGGATCCCCAAATTCTCCAAATCATAGCAAAGATCGTTTCAGCAACCAAAATGGCTGTTGCACAATTTTTCCTTCAATTCCAAAGTTCAGTGAGAGTTGGCTATCATAATGGTTCTGCTGCTCCTGCTGCTGCTGAGCATATTTTGGAAGAGCAAATCTCCCAATTGCGGTCCAAGAACTCTCAGCTGCTGGCTGCCATGAATGCATTGCTGATAGTGGAGCGGCGTTTTTGGACTCATGAGACCAGCACACACTAGTGGGACCACATAGTTTTGGAGTCCTGGGACAACCAGCAGGGGGTACAGAATTTTGGCATGCGCAAGTCCACTATTATGGAACTTTGTGATGAGCTGGCACCCACCCTGAAGCTCAGCAACACAATAATGAGGCCAGCTTTAATGGCTCACAAGTGAGTGGCAATTGTACTGTGGAAGTTTGCAATGCCCAACAGTTACCGGTTAGTGGCAAATCAGTACGGGGTGGACAGATCTGCAGCGGGGTCCATGGTTATGGAGGTGGCCCATGCAATCTGTTGGCATCTCCGCAGGAAGACTGTGACACTGGGAGATGTACAGGCCATAGTAGATGGCTTTGCTGCCCAGGACTTTCCTAACTGCATTATGGGTCAGTCATGTGGCAATAGATAGCACGCACATCCTCATCATGGCTCCGGCACATCTTGCCTCAGAATATATAAACCGAAAGGGGTACTTCTCAATGGTGATGCAGGGGTTGGTAGATTGCAAAGGTTGTTTTACAGACATCAACGTTGGCTGGTCAGGGAGGGTTCACGATGCACACGTTCTGAAATTTGCGACTGTGCCCAAAGTGCTTGGATTGGACTTTTTTCCCCTCATGGGAAAATCAAGATAGCTGATGTGGAGATGCCCATTGTTATATTAGTTGACCCTGCTTACCATCTGGACCCCTCCCTGGTAAAACGAGATCCCTGGAGCCCAGCAAAGGAAACTGTAATCACAGAGTCTGCAGATGCAGAATGGTGGTGAAATGCACTTTTGGCCATTTAAGAGTGAGGTCCTGGTATTTATTGACACATTTGGACCTTTCTGAAGGTTATTACAGCGTGCGCTATTTTGTACAACATATGTGAATCCAGGCAGGAGACTTTCCCCTCCATCTGGAATTCCAAAGCAGAGACCATAGAGAGGGCTTACTCACAGCTGCCTACAGACCCATCCACCGTTAGCCGCGCTCAGGCAGCAGCAATAAGGGATGCTTTAAACAGTAACTTAGACTGTTCTGTAACGTATGTGCTACCAATGTGTTTCTCTGCCATAGCGTGCATAAATCATACTGTGCCTTAATGAATGAATGCTTTTACTTGTTGGGAGGGGGTTAAGTTGCAGTAAGTAGAATGCATATGGCGGGCAGCTGTGCCTTCAGCAGGCCCCCCCCCCCACTCAACTCACTCTATTCCCTCAGCCACATGCCTGCTATGGGCCATGGAGTATCAGTAGGGAGCTGTGTCTTCAGCCCCTCTCGGTTCATTCAGCTGTGCGCCTGCTGTGGACCAGGGAGTATCAGTGGGCAGCTGTGCCTTCAGCCTTCCCCCAACTCACATAGTCTGATTCCCCTCCTCCCCCCACTCCTACACACCAAGAAATCACTCTGAGCTCAAAGGAATGATTTTGTTTTGTAGGAAGGAGAGGCTTATGTGGCTGGGAAAAGAAGCCGCCTCAAGGATGCTTGGATACCCTTCTGCAGTCGCCCTTGGGGCTGGAGCGGCAGGCTCTCCTTTCCCTCCCATCCCGAGGGGTGGAGGTCCGTAATGATGGGGGTGGGTGACCTCTCCTCAGGGGAGTCCAGCCAGCAGGTATCGGCTTATGCACTACTGGGTGGGGAGTCCCTCTGTAGCTGCAGCAGGGAGCACAGGACCTCTGTTTGCTCTCTAACTGCGATTACGAGCTTTGTGGCAGCCTTACTCTGCTTTGCCACTTGCTGCTGCTGGAGGTCAAGTATTCTCTGGGTAAACTCCGCTTGACTGTGACGCTGCTCAGCTGTACTGTGATGCCACTGAGCAGCATCCTTTGTCAGCTTGGTGTGCTCTGTCTCAGTCTTTTCCATATGCTGCAGGATAAGACCTGGTTAGCATTTCTTCTATCTTCGGTGTTTGTCTGGTATGCTGGGCATTGGGTCTGGAAAATGAAGGTCAGAATTAAGATGCAATTCACATAATGTGCTTTGAAGTGCAATAAATGGGTCTCCATGTGTACTATCAGTGAAACTTTATTTTTGAAGGACCCTCATAGGTTATTAAGGATGGGATAGTAAGCAAGCATTTCACAATACATCACTTGTCATCACTTATCCTTCAAATTGCTTTGTGGACATGGTAAGCTATAAGCAATTGTCCTCTTTTGGGGGCAGGAGGGGAAGTCTGCAAAGCCGGTGAAGCTGCCAGGTGTCCTGGTTGGGTGTCCTCTGGCAGTGAAAAATGGATGGCTGCATGGTGGGGTTAAATGCACAATAAAACTAATGTAAAGAAAAGCTGGATATAAAGGGACATGGGGGGTGGCAGGGAAGGACAGCAGAAGAATTTCCCATGTTGCTCAGGGGAATTCCTGAAAACTGAAAACAAATGGTGCTTGGGAAGGGAAACACCCAGCAGAACGTGACAGCTGTGTGGCACTGGTGCATCCTGAAAAATGCAAAGAAATGCTGGCGGAAGGGGATATGAGAGGGAAAAAGCCCAGAAGAGCCCAGCAGCTGTGGGGCAGGAAACATATTTTTTTCTTAAAAAAATAAATAAATATAAAAGTGAATTCCCATGTTTTTGCAGGATGTCAAAGAAGGCATCACCTTCCTAAAACTGACAGATATGGAGAAAGAACAGCTACTCCTGCTGTGTGATCAAAAGCCTAGAAAATTTGCTAAAATGCTGTATGGTGCCATGACTCCAGATCGCTATCTGGTTGTCTGGCGTGGCAAGGTGTGCCACCGTGGAAGCCATAAGAAGTCAGGCCTGCCCATGAACCTGGATGAGGCCTTTGAGGAGATCTCTGAAAAAGAAGTGCTCCATGCCAAGAAACATGAACACACTGTTCTGAAGAGCACAGAACCACAGCTAGCAAACCTGTATCCATATGCAACCCACCCTCAACCCATACGCTATTCCCACCCTCAACCCATTTCTAGAATGCAGAATACATACCCGAGCCACTTGTGCCAGGGGAAATGGGGCCTGCTGTGGAGGGTCCTGCCATGGAGGGGGCAGGTTCCAAGTCTATGGTGAAGAGCTCCAGGCTGTCTGGAACAACTTCTTCTGTCCCCTGCTCGTTGTGCTCTTCCTCTGGTCCACCCTGCTCCTCTGGGCTTACTCCAAACTCCATACCAGGGCCTCCACAAATGTCGTAATTCAGCACAGGCTCCATGGTGGGATTGCTCCACATAATCGTGTGCAGGTGTTGATAATATTGGCAGATCCTTGGAGCTGCCCTGACCGCTGGTTGGCTTCTCGGACTTTTCGATAGGCCTGCCAGAGTACTTGCACCTTTACCCAGCATTGCGTAGAATCCTGGGAGTAACCTCAGGTTGTCATCTCACATGCTATCATAAATTGCCACATTTCTCTTGGCAACCCGAAGTCTCTTTGCCACTGATTGGTCTCCCCAAATGGCAATAAGATCAAGAATCTTCTGATGGGCCCAATCTGGGGCTCTCTTGCAAACGTGTGAAGTGCTAGGCAGATCATTATCCTGAGTGCTGATGACTGCAATAGAGGGCAACTGAAAATTGCTGCCTATGTGGTGTGAAGGCTACAGGTGCGTTGCAACACAATGGGCAAAGGAATTCTTTTCGTAATGGGCTCCCTTTGTATTTGCAGGGCTGGGCTGCTGAATTGCAATTCAAATTCTAATTCAAATTCAATAAAAACTTTGCGGGCTTACTCTGACCTTCTTCCTGCAAACCTGAGAGCAGCGCAGAACAAAGCGGCCATACTTGGATGGTCACCAGGTAGCTTTGTGGGATACATACAGGACACTTCTGGAAGCTAATAAATTTTGAAATAAGGTCAAGGCACTTACACACTAGTTTTGATTGGAGATTTTATATTCAAATTTGACACTATATCCATCCCGTAATATTGATATTTTGTAATCAGTATTATGGCTCAATAAATCTATTGCATAATATTAACTGTGAGCACAGTCACATTTTAATATTAAGCTAACACCTTGAAATTTGATTTTATCTTGTAGACACAGCTTTGTCTGTTTCTCCTGGAGTCTCTGGCTGACTCTTCTATAGTTTTTCTGCAAGGCTAAAAGGTGGTAATGGTGGTGGAAGAGAGAGATATCTCCTCCCCAGAGGTCAGAAGTTTCCCCTGAAGAATTCTGGGGTGGGGATGTGGTTGGAGGGAGAGATGGCCCACTTAGTAGGAAATGTTGCACTAACAGCATACACTGTTTTGAGACTCATGAATAAAACCTGAAAGTCTTTTGAGAGGGCAGTCTGGGTGGGGAGGTGCTTCTGCTTGTCCTGCCTTTTAAACGTGAAGAATTTCAAACTTTTAACTGGTTTTGCTGGTGGGGGGCATGTCTTGGAATTTGGACTTATCTGAAGGAGTTCAGTGGAGGGACTTTTAGGGGAGATTTCTCCACTGTTTTAGTTTTAATTGGCTTTAACAAAACAAACAATACAAGAAAGCAGTCCTAACACTGAGAAGGCTCATTTCCATTCTCAACCAAGTTTCACTAGCTTAATACTTGGGATGCCTTAATCTTGCTAGTTCTTTAGTCTTCAGTATGCACATGACCGGAATTTCTAATTAAAAAATAAGTCACACACCCTCCTGTCCCATTTTTAGTCTTTTTTTAAATGTAAAGTCATTCAATCCTCCTTTTACTGCAAAAGGGAACAAAAAGGACACAAACCCAATTTACTTTTCCCTTTGTTTCTCTTAAGCAAATGAGAGTTGGCCATGCGCGCATTCTGTAGAGAGAGAGTTTGAATACATCTGAGCCTGAGGTGGGAAGGTAGGGGTTTGGCTTGCAGAAATGATTATATATGAACGGACAAATCAGAAGCAGAAAACCCAGTTGCAAGTGAGGGGCATTGTTGAAAGTACTACCCTGTAAATTCAACAGAGCTTGATTAATACAATATAAATTCAATTTTCAGTTCTAGTGATAATCAGTCCAGGCACCTAAACAAAGGCATACTGTGAGTGCTAAGAAGACAGCACTTTGCTACTCATTTGACGTGCTATCTAGGCTGCAAATAATAAGTAGGCTAGCCTGGGAATAATAAATCATAAAGTGTAGGCTTATATTTTGACCTCTGGTCATTGACAAAAATGTGCTGATTTTTGGAGAGTTTAAATATATAAAATGTGATAATCTATCCAGGATGGACTGGCAAATACATGGACTCAAAGGAGACTTTGGAATTCTTAGAATTGAAGCAGTATTTTTAAGTGTAAGTAACTGATCTCACATACAGGAACTAGTATGGTGTTAAAATAATCTGGTTATCCCCTACTAAAGCCTCTGTTTCCTCTTTGGCGTAGGGGAGGGAAGGAAATGTTACATGAAATACTGTGACATTCTTTATAGGCAACCTAAACTGCTCTTCAAAAGAAATAAAAATCTGCATGTGATTACTAGATACAAGATGATCAAAACCATATCATATAGTAAGGGCACCAGTAGGCTGCAGATATGCAGAAATGGTAAACAGTAGGCCCAAAACTAAACCCTACAATACCTATTTTTCATGAGCTCGAGGGAAAGTTTCTTAATAAAGAGCAAAAGGGAAGTATTTGAAAGATGTAAGACAATGTGAAATCTGGAATACCAAACAGGCAGGTTATGAATGCATTATATCAAATACAGAAAGTATGTTCTAACAAAAATTAAAATGACATATTTATATAGTGGAAAATTACATTAAAATCCCTACAGAACAGCTAGAATTTTTAGATAACAAACAGTTCCTTAAAAAGACTCACACAGTTAGAACTGGGTGAACGACAGATTTTTTTTTTTTTTTACTTCAGTGACCAACCCCAAAAATGTAATAAAAATGTCAATATTGTTTGTGTTGCATTGACTTAAAATGAAAATCTTTTGAATTTTCTGTCACCTAAAAAAAGTAAGTCTCATTTTGGGTTGAATGAAGTGTTACATTTTACCTGAAATTAAAAGATGTTGTTTTTCTTTTCATATTTTGAGGTTTTTTTCTTTCTGAAATGAAATTGAAGAAAAATCACAAATTGAAATATTTCATTTCACAGATATAAAATGAAACATTTTGACTTTTCCAGCTTACTTTAGGGAGGGTTTTTTTGACTGAAACTATTAGGCAAATTTGACACAAAAACCCTGCAATTTTGAAGAGGAATAATATAATCTGAAAAACAATGCCTGGTTCCAGTTACATCAGTGTTCAAGATATATATATTTTTTTCAATTCATTTGTTTTAGTTGGATACCCTAAAAGCACTATTTTGATTTTCTAGGGTGATGCTACTCTTCTCCTATATGCCCCATGGAGCTCCGCTTTATCAGTAGTGAATCTGGCTGTTCCAAATGACCTCTAAGTAAATCAGTTTCCACTTAATGATCATCCCTAAACACAGACTGATATGTATTAAACTAGTAATGAATGTTACAGGCTTGATTCTCCATTCTGTTATATTGGTATTGTGTTACAGTGACTTGATTGAAGAGGGTGTATTTGCAGCAGGGTAAAATCAATATAATCAAGTAGAGAGTCACATAAAAATATGGTGGAATCTGGCTGATAACATGCTTGAGTGCCTTAGAGAGCTTGGAAGTAATAAATCATTTGGAGCCATTCTCCTTTTAGGACAGTGATTTGAATGTAATGCACTTCATGTAGTGGCTGTTAGGTGTGATGCCACTCAGTAGGGGTTGTTAGGTTTGAATAAGTGACTTTAGTTCAGTTCCTAAATTTCGGGTGTGCATAGAATCATTGAATCATAGAACTGGAATGGACCTGGAGAGGTCATCAAGTCTGGCCCCTTCACTCATTCAGGACCAAGCATCCGGAAGTCCATCCTTGACAGGTGTTTATCTAACCTGCTCTCTAAAATCTCCAGTGATTGAAATCAGATGTTGCAAATGATGTCTTCACAAAGTGACTCCATTTGTAGCAGTCTCAGTCGAGACACCAAATATGAAATCTGCGACTGGTTGAATGTTCATTACGTTGCTAAGTCACTTTCCCTTCTAAATGAAGCACACTAGGGGAAACTTGCACTGGATATAGAGAAACTTCCCATTCCTGGTGCTGTTGAGACAGCACTTTTGACAAGCCATAATTCAGTTATTATCAGTACTAAGGACAACACAGTGAACATTTTAGCTACAAATGGGAGCAATGAATGAGTAAATAAATAAATAAACTGGAATCCTACAGAATACTTCATCAGGATAAGATTATCAAGGTGTAGCATAACAACTCTGTGTGGGTCACTGGCAATTGAATTCATTGCTTATGAATGTAAAAATATGAGCCTCTACTAATAGAGGTAAAAGACTCTGCTCTGATAGATTATACACTGTACCACACTCAAATTTTTTGTGATCCATCTAATACAAGGGGACCAAGAGCCCCAGGGTGCCAGGGTGGTAAACTAAAGCACACTAATTCCAAGTGAATGATACGTCATGTTCTTTTTGTTCTTTACAAAGTGGGTTCTGCACTAAATATTATGAAAAAAGTCTGACATTAATTTGTATTGATGAATCTTTCTTTATTTTTTTTATTTCAGAGGAAGAATTTGTCCCTTTTCTTCAGCATTGGTTTATTGACTTTCTGGGGGACTGCTCTGCTGGGTATCCGCTTGTACTGGATGGGCAACAAGCCACCAAGCTTTTCCAACTCTGACAACCCAGCAGCTGATTCAGACAGTTTTTTTACGCGCACTCTGACCTTTTTATATTTGCCAACCAAGAACCTCTGGCTGTTGCTCTGTCCAGACACCCTCAGCTTTGATTGGTCCATGGATGCTGTGCCTCTTCTTAAAACAGCCAGTGACTGGAGGAATTTACACACTGTGGCCTTCTATGCTGGACTCCTCCTCCTTGCCTACTCTAGCTTGAAGAGTCCCAGCAATAAAAAAGAATGCAATGGGAAAACTGTGATGAATGGCAAGCAGAATACTAATGGGCATAGCTGCCACTCAGACATGGAGTACAAGAGTTTGGAGCTGAAGTCCAGCTTTTCATCAAAAGAAGAGAATGGAATAAAAAAACATGTAATCCAGAGACCTCAGCTTCCTTCAACTGAGAACATTGTACTTCTGTCTCTGTCTATGTTAATAGTGCCCTTTGTTCCTGCCACAAACCTATTTTTCTATGTAGGCTTTGTAATAGCAGAGCGTGTACTGTATATTCCTAGTATGGGCTTCTGCCTGCTTATTACAGTGGGTGCCAGGGCCCTTTATGTCAAAGCCCAAAAGCGCTTTCTGAAGAACTTGATTTTTTATGCCACTGCTGCGTTAATTCTTTTCTATGGACTCAAGACTGTTGTCAGGAATGGGGACTGGCAGAATGAGGAGATGCTGTATAGGTCAGGGATAAAAGTAAACCCAGCTAAAGGTAATGTGTTTCATATAGTGAATGTTTTTTCCCTGCCTGTTTGTGTCTGTCTTTTTTTATAGGTTTATCATCTGTGTTTAGAGAAGATATATTTCAGAAATGTACATAAAGTGCAGTAACAGATGTGCACATTGGCACAGAAAAAGGAAGGCAAAACAGGTATGCATTCTGATTAGGTATCACATATTTGATTTTAACATACAGACAATTGGGGAGAAATATAAGGTAAGAAGACACTTTATTTAATGATCTACATGTTGTTCTTTGGAATTAAAGATGAAGCATTAGCATTACAGATGCTGCCCAGTAATTTCATTAGCTGGCATATATTCTCCCTGATAAACTTCTTTTAGTGACTTTCCTATTG
Organism: Carettochelys insculpta; assembly: GCF_033958435.1. Classification (NCBI taxonomy): domain Eukaryota; kingdom Metazoa; phylum Chordata; order Testudines; family Carettochelyidae; genus Carettochelys; species Carettochelys insculpta. Next base: position 301,651,853 of record NC_134137.1, on the reverse strand, counting down.
GATATGAATAGCAAACAGGAGAAACAATTGAGGGGAACGTGAAGGAGTGCTGTACTTAAAATTTCAAATGATGTAGGTACCTCAGATACAACATAACAAACCTGGGTTTGTGGTGTTCAGATTGACAGTTGACTGTAGCCCATACTTCAAATGCTATCCAGGGTTTTAGTCAGACACGAGTTCCCTAGTGTGTTAATGTATTAAAATATAAAGTAAGAGACCATATGGATGAGATACTATCTTTTATTGAATCAACTTCTGTTGGTAAAAGAGATAAGATTTCCATTTACAAAGAATACTTCAGCTCTGAATAAGTTTGAAAGACATTGGCTGTGTCTACACTAGCCCAAAACTTCAAAATGGCCATGCAAATGGCCATTTCGAGATTTACTAATGAAGCGCCGAAATACATATTCGGCGCCTCATTTGAATGCTGGTGGCCGCAGCACTTCGCAATTGACACAGCTTTGTGCCACACAGCTCGTCCAGACAGGGGTCCTTTACGAAAGGACCCTGGCAACTTCGAAATCCCCTTATTCCTAACAGCAGCTTTCGAAGTGTCGTGGTTGCCAGCATTCTAATGAAGCACTGAATATGTATTTCAGCACTTCATTAGTAAACTTCGAAATGGCCATTTGCATGGCCATTTCCAAGTTTTGGGCTACTGTAGACATAGCCTTTGTGTCTCTCACCAATGGAAGTTGAATAATGATAGATAGCCGTGTTAGTCTGTATTCTATAAAAACAAAAAAGCAGTCAAGCAACACTTCAAAGACTAACAAAATAATTAGGTGATGAGCTTTTGTGGGACAGGCCCTCTTCAGATACTGATGGTCTGAAGAAGTGGGTCAGTCCCACAAAAATGATCACTTAATAAATTATTCAGTTAGTCTTTAAAGTGCTACTTGACCGCATTTTTGTTTCAATGGAAGTTGGTCCAATGTATCACTTCACCCATTTTCTCTTTCTAATATCCAGGGACCAACATGACTACAACAATACTGCATTAAAAGACAAATGTCAAGTATCTGAGCAATAGCAAAGTGCTATACCTCACCAGAAGCCTGCTTTATGCACAAGCCAATGGAACTGAAGAGACCAATTGATTGATTTTGTTGACTGTTATGGGGTGGGGGGGAACAAACCCTTACTAACATTTTTTAACTTGTTGCACTTCAGTTGAGTTCTAGAGTATTCTGCTCAGCAGCTCATCACATGATGCTGAATCAGTAGTTGGTACTGACCAAACTATGCTTTGGTAAAGATAATAAAGTTACAGTATAGTCTAGGGGTATGGAAATCGAAGGTAAATGCAGATAACAGTGTCAAATGAAAGGCCAGGAGGAAGAATAAAAGCAGGATGATTTACAGATTAAATGCCTTGGAAAACAATGGTAAGGCTGCTAAATTACATGTAACTTAATTTTCTAAAGTGTTGTTCTTATTTCTGTACCCCAGAGGCAAGTCTATAGAAAGTTATAAAAGTAGGTATTATGGTAAGTGACTTTGTTTTAACAGCATGCATGATGAGCACATCCTTTTTTTAAACTTTATTTTGCAACACTGGCTTGTAGCTGCAACAAAGTAAAGAAAATAGGTGAATGGCCAGGTAATATGTAACCCGCTTTGCAATACACATGTATTCCAGGGTGCTGGTTGTCAATATAAGATACACAACAAATATCAGTCTCCCTTTAAAAGGAAAGAATATGCCCACATTTGCCAACGTGATTTTTGTTGCTCTTATTTCTCATTATTTCTGTCCTTAAGGGATATTGCCGAAGTGTCAGCAATTGTGTAGTGACTATCCCTTAATTTTGAACTAGTTTGTCTTTTGGGGTTTTCTTTGACATTGTTAAGTGTTATTCCAGTGAGAAGCTGGGTAGGAGTGATGCCTACAAATGGTATGTTAAGCTGTTCTCTTCCAGAAGAGAAAATATGGTAATTTCACTATACATCTTTATACTGGGCTTCAGACATATGTCTACACTGCAGCTGTAGGCTTGTCTGCTGGCCTGAACAGACTCATGGCAGCTCTGCTCAAGCTATGCACGTATATAGCAGTGGGGACATTTCAGCATGGGCAGTGGCTTAAGCTTAGTGCCTCAGTGCAAGTCCTCCCAAACCTTTTGATCCACACTCTGATGGCCAGCCTGAGCTTCCACAAGCTATTTTTAGTGTACTAGCTTGAGCAAGATCTGTATGTTCAGGTCAGGACTTACTTTCTGAGGCATAAGTCTATGTGACTACATGGCTTCTAGCCTTAAAAGCTGACTTAATTTTCACATGCTGTAGAAGATGCTAGGAAACAGTTCACCAATTTAGTGATACAGACATAGTGGAACTGATTGTAAATCTCCCTAAAGTAGTCATGTACTGAATATGTACTTGTTTTGCTTGTATTATAATGACCTCATTTGCTGAAAACTCCCCAAAACTACACCATAACACTCAAGCTCTGTTCATTTTATTGAAAAATTGCTAGACCGCCCCAGTCTTGGACTGTTCTAACTTGTTTGCTGTTTCTTATGATATTCAGGCAGTGAAGACTGGGCTGGACTGCCAACCCAAAAATTCAAAAACCAAAGTGATCAACTATCCAAAATCTGTCCTGTTTAATAAATGACTGACATAAAATATTATTTATTTTTATTTTTGTAAAACTAATACGGACAAAATATATATACAAACTTAGAGACAAAAAGTGTAGCATTGGTGATGAGGAGTCCCTTCTTTCTCTCCTGACTGTCGGAAGGAGGATACTGCTCACCACTTGATCTCCATTCCTTCAATGGGACCACCACTCTCCTCTTGGCATTGCTCCCCTAACTCCTATAGCTTTGGTTTGCAAGGACATATTTTTCTAGAATATTCTACCACCTCCTCCTGGGCCCCAAATCCTGTGCATACCATCTGACTGCTGTGTTATATCTCAGGCTAACGAGGGAATAGGAATCACTAAAAAGACACTCCCTGAGAGGGCTAATTAATGCCTTTTGCTGCAGACTGATGTTACTAAATCATGGGGTTTTGAGACAATCTTTCAGTCTGCTTCCTTTCCCCAGCACTGAAGAAAGAGAATGTCAGTGACGTGTCTGCCTTCTGTCTTCTTCCTCCCTCTGGCACTCGTCTGTGTGTTCCAGTTGCTGTGTTAGGTGCTTGCAAAGCAAGTGGAATTCTGACTTAGGGCAAGGGTGTGAAAGCGCACATCTTTCAGGGTGCAGGTGCCCTACCATCATTTATGGTTGTTCCATACTGCTTTCCCTCTTGGATGTTATAAGAAAAGACAGCTAAAAACATAGTCCATTCTTCTACTTGTCTCCCCCATTCTCTTCTCTCTCCCACCACCAAATGCACCAAGGGAATCAGGTGAACTGAATTTTCTAATGCTGTCTTAAAGCCATATAATACCCACAGGCTGTTATGTTTGACCCAGTGTGCAGCAGGCAGCTGCCAGTCATAGTGCACCCCCTAAGTGCTACTATGAGTCACCTATCTCCTTGTGCCCCTACCCTGTGCCTAGGAGAGCAGTAGGTTGGATATTAGGAAAAACCACTTCACCAGTGGGGTGGTGAAGCACTGGAATGTGTTGTCTAGAGAGGTGGTGGATTCTCCATCCCTAGAGTTTTTTGAGTCCCAACTTAATAAGGTCCTGGCTGTGATGACTTAATTGGGGTTGATCCTGCTTGAAGTGGGGGGGCTGGGCTAGATGACCTCCTGAGGTCCCTTCAAGCTCTATGATTCTAAATTGTAATAGCTAAATGGGGTCCCCCACATGTTTTTTCTCTGCTCCTCTGGGTGGCCCTCCCACCACTCTCTCCTGCCTGCAGGCATCAGTCTCTACCAGTCATTAGCTGCTGGAATTGAAGTGTGGTTTTGGGATTACTTAACTGCATCAATTAGTATATTTATTCATTTCCTATTTTGATATAAGCAATGGCTTTTGCATAACTAGTGTTTTAAATAACTCCTAAGATGAGCTGAGTCTCGCCTCATTATAGTTTGTCAGGACTCAAGAGGGAAACGAACAAGATTGGTTAAAGTAGTTTATGGATTTGGAATGGCTGCATACATGTCAACAGCAGGGAGCAATCAGGAGGAATGTCTCAGTGACTACCTTCAGCTTAATGACAAATCTAACTCTTAAGCAGTTATTTCCCTCACTTGAATGAAACTATTTTCCTTTTTAATTTTTAAACATCCTGATAGTATTTACCAGTTCTGCTGAGAGTTGACAATTGTCTTTCTATGGCACCAATTACTCTGAAGGTAATATACAAGTTAATATACAATTATAATTACATACAAGGTAATTGTACTAACTGTGTCATCTTGTTGTTTCTGGTTTCACTATGTAATCCCAATAGCTGGTTTCATGGAGCAGATTTTTTTTTCATGAAATGCTATCAGTTCCAGTTAATATGGATATTCAGATGTATGCCCCTGGAGAAGTAGGTGATGTCAGAATAGTACATAAATAATTGTGTTTGAAAGAGGGTAGGGTATTTGCTGTAAAGTGAATCAGTTCTTCATTTGGTTATGTTTACTGAGTCTGCTCTCATTTTTAACTTTACACCTAAACATTATTACTCATACTAACTAAAGGCATAAAGAGCAACAAAAAGATATTCTACAAATATAATAGAAGCAAGAGGAAAACCAGGCATAGGGAACAACCATCACTCAGTGAAGAAGGAAAAACATTAACAAAAAATGTGGAAATTTGAAGAGGTGCTTAATGACTTTTTGTTTGTTTTTCACCAAGCATAGTAAATCCGGGAGAAGATGAGGTAGGTTTAGAAGTAAAAATGAAGAGAAAAAAAAAAAAAACACCAAAATAAAAACAAGTTAAAATTACTTTGAAAAGTTGGATATTGTCTGGTAGGAGAGTCTGATGAAATGCATCTAGAATACTCAAGAAGCTGATTGAGATGTTATTTGAGCCATTATCTATTATTTTAAAACAGTGATGAAAGACAGGAGAGATTCAAGAAGACTAGAGAAAGGCAAATATAGTGACAATCTACAAAAATGGAAATAAGGACAATGCAGGAAACTAGAGACCAGTCAGCATAACTTCTTCACTAGGAAAGATAATGGAGAAAATAATGAAGGGAATTCATTTGCAAGCATCTGGAAGATGGTAAGATGATGAAAAACAGCATGCATTTGCAAAGAGCAGATCATGTCAAACCAGTCTGATAGCTGTCTTTGATAGGATAATAAACCTTGTGGATAAGGGAGCAGTGGTAGATGGGGTGTGTGTAGACTTTGGTAATGCATTTCTTACAGTCTCACATGACTGTCTTATGAATAAACTAAGTCTGAGGTAAATAGGATGAAATTCAGTAAGGACAAATAGAGTATCCTACTGAGGAGGAAATAATCAGTTTCACACATGCAAAATGAGAAATGAATTTTCTAGAAAGGAATATTGCAAAAAGGGATCTAGGGGTCATTGTGGACCACATGCTGAATGAGTCAACAGTGTGACACTGTTACAAAAAAAATACAAACATTATGTTGGGACATATTAACAGGACTGTTATACGCAAGACAGGAGAAGTAATTTTTCCACTCTACTCTGTGCTGATCAGGCCCCAGGTGGAGTACTGTATCCAGTTCTGGGTGCCACCATTTCAGGATAAATCAGAGAAGGACCAGAGAAGAGCAACAAAACTAAGTTCTAGAAAACATGACCAATCAGAGTTGATGGAAAAAAAATAGATTTGCTTAGTCTGGAAAAGAGAAGACTGAGAGAAGACATGATATTGGTTTTCAAGTACCTAAAAGGTTCTTACAAGAAGGAAGGAGGAAAAAATACCGGTTCCTTAACCTCTGAGGATAGGACAAGAAGCAATGGGCTTAAATTGCAGCAAGGGAGGTTTGAGTTGGTGTTAGCCAATGGTCGGGTAAGGTACCACTTATGCCCTTATTTTATCCGAGTCTTTAACTGCTAGAACAGAGAGCCCCTTCGCAGCGGGCAGCCTGGGCAGGCTGACGGGTGCCCCAACGGTTGCACTGAGAGCTTCCCACACCCGAGTCTTTAACTGCTAGGACGAGAAAGTCCCTTCGCAGTGGGCAGCCAGGGGTGGCTGACGGGTGCCCCAGAGAGTCTGTCCTGTGGAGGCGGCAAGACTCAGCACTCAACTCTCAGTGCTCTCTTACCACTGACCAGGCTAATTACAGCTGAAAAGCAACTGGGTTCTTTGTTTAGTGTTCGGCTTGCACAGTAACAGGGAGAGTCAGGTTACAGCTTAACCAGTTATTTATTGACCAAGAAGACTTAACTCTTATGGTTACAAGATTACAAGATATATACTTTGTTGCAAACTTACAAGATTTATACTTTGTTACAAAGATTACAAGGTTTACACTTTGTTCCTTAGTTGTCAATAGCTAGCATGTAACAATTCATAGATCTATTATTGAATGTGCACAAAGAAAACAAAAGGAAAGCAATACACTTCACAGGTCTTATTCTCACCCCTGCATTACCAACGTGGCATGGCTAGCGTTTCACTCAATCCCTCGGGAAGAAGCAATAAATGGCGAGGACCTCAGGCGGCAACAACCCTCCTGACTGGCAGGTAAAGGTAATTGGAAGTCAATTAGAGGGGCTACCGGACCCTTACTTTATACCCATTGGGTCACGCATGCTTCTTCCTTATCTAAAAGGGTGCCAATTGAATTAACTCATCTCAAGACACTGGTTCTCACAGGGCTGGTTCACACCTGTGGGGTGGAGATAATTTTAGTGCATTCTTTCTTTATGGACCGGAGATTTTTTCCTCCGTCTGGGACGTTTGTGTAGGCAAATCAACAGATGGTACTTAACCAAGGGCAGTCCGAGGCCCAGCTGTTTATTAGCCCATTGTCTCTTGCTCCAAAGCTTCAAGACTGTGGCTGAGATAAGCACATCTGCACTCTCGGGCATTCCAGGGCTGAGCTGTTTCTTTTTAACCCTTTGGTGCTCTGAAGCACCCAGGAGAGACAAGATGGAGTAGAGAAAAAGTGGGGGGTTCTGTCTGGCTACAGTTGGGCGTAAGGAAAAACTTCCTATCAGAGTGGTTAAGCACTGGAATAAATTGCATAGGGAGGTTGTGGACTCTCCTATCCCTGGAGATTTTTAAGAGTAGATTAGACAAAAACATTGCCAGTGATGGCCTAGATGGTGCTCAATCCTGCCAGGAGTGCAGGGGACTCAACTTGATGACCTTTTGAGATTCCTTTCAATGCCAGTATTCTATGGTGGTTGTTGCAACTCCTTAGAACATAAGAATGACCATACTGGGTCAGACCAAAAATTCATCTAGCCCAGTATCCTGTCTTTTGGCGGTGGCCAATGCCCCAGAAGGAGTGAGCAGAATGGGTAATCATCAAATGATTATCATCCTATCATCCATTTCCAGCCTCCAACAGAGATTAGGGACACCATTCCTACCCATCCTGGCTAATAGCCATTGATAGATAAATTCATGGAGGTTAGATCCAGTTCTTTTTTGAACCCTGATAAAGCCCTGCTCCTCGCTACATCCTCTGGCAATGACTTCCCCAGATTGACTGTGCAATGTTCTTAACTTGTTAGAGCCAGTTGACCAAGCTGCTATTTTAGAAAGCACTTAAGCTAGTGCTTACAGTAAAGCATGTGAATAAAGCTTATTGATCTCCATGGAACAGCATGTGCTTAAATCCCACTGGATTCAATGGGAATTTAATATATGCTAAAATTCTTTCCTGAATCAGGGCATCCTTGACTTAGAACTAGTGTTGTTGTTTACATCCACTGGCATATGGGCTCTTATGTTGTTCTGTGAATCAGTAAAAATGGGAGTATAGCCAGCAGTAGGGCCATAAAATGTTTGCTCCAGTTACTGGGCATAGAAAGTCAAAGCCTTAACTATTCTTTTGTCCTCTTCCTTCAAGTCTGGATCTTTTAGAGGTTGCCTTGTCGTTCCATCAGGCAGTAAGAAAACTTTTAAGGACACAAAACTGAAAGAGTTAAAGAAATTTTCTTCTCTGGACAGCATAGTCTTTTTTTCAGCAGAATGAGTCACTTGTCATTATATTCATGCCTGAAGGAAGGTTTTAAAACTAACCCAATTATTTTTGGATTTTGAATTTGTCATCCTTTGCTAAAATACTATCCAGCTTTGGTCATTTTTGACCTATTTCTAACTTTCTTTACAACTGGTTTTTGTTTTTGATTGTTTGTTTGTTTTTTAAAAGAAGTTTGCCTTTTATGGCTTTGAGCTGATATGGAGGAGCAAAATAAAATGTCAAGATCTAAATATGCAAAGCAGATCAATGGCACAGCTAAGTACAATGGTTGTTTGATAATTTAATGGTTTGCGGGATTTTTTTTGTTTTTCACATTCACGGGAAAATGTATTTGCATGATTATATCCATATTTTTAAAACCCATTTGTGGTTAGTTACCTTTTTAACTTACTCACATATCTTTTAAAGCAGATAGTATCCTTAGGATCTTACTTTAGAACTCATCTTATTTTGCATCATTTGTTCCTTTTTTGCTCTCCTCTCTTTGAACAATGAAAGCTTGTGAACCTCAGTATTTTTTAAACAGCAGGTTTAATTTATAGTTATCCAGATGCTGCACAATCTGTAAAGTTACATTTGCCTTTAGTTTCCCATTACAAACACATTGGGAGAATGTTTTTGTTAAAAATTGTTTTAATAGGCATTATGAACAAACAACTCCCCCCAATATCTGTTTTTATTTTGAGACAATATATGGATCCTTAAACTGATTCCTTCAAAATTCATGTTTAAGCTCCATTTTGAGTTGATACTGCATCTATTCTTTGGACAAATCTGGTGCCCATGAATACCACAAGTTGTTTCCCTCTTCTCTCACAGTTTCTTCTCATTGGCCTTATCTATGTAGGGCGATGACCAGGGGCTGACAATTTTTGTCACCAGTGTGTTCCTTTCCTGCATATTCAATACACACTGATTCAGTAAAAAATGTTGTCTCAGTTATGAGTACTGCAAAGCAACTAGGATTCCTGTGAAGGGAAACAATGAACCAACCCCCAGATTGGGTACAGCAATGAAATTTTGCCCCGCTAGTCAACTGAAGAAAAGGACGAGGCCCACTGCGGACAGTAGTTTTCAGCAAGGAGTCTTTCTCCTGGAATAGACAGAGCCACTGTTAACAATTGAAACTTTGCCAGCCATGGTGTAGGACTCTCTTGAAGCAGCTCTGGGGCTTTGTTTTCAATAGCTTATGGTCCTGAGTGTTTACTCTGTGACAAACAAGGCTTGTTGCATACCACACATTCTGTTTGCATTCCCAAAGAACTGCAGCATAGTGTAGTGTGTTTGAGTTGGCAACCAAATGGCACTTTCATATCATGGGCATTTGCAACACACTTTGCTCATTTTGTACGTATTAATATTGCACAATTTATCATTCTCCATATGTCTGGCTTACTATTAAAAAATGTTAACTCCTCTATCTACCATGGCATCAGTAGTTCTGTTCTTTCCTCTGATAGTTCCTTTACACTCAGCAATAATGACAGCACTTCAAAGGTATATCTACACTTACGGCAATATGTAGAGTGCAGCCCCAGCATTTCCACTTAGCACAGGTATAAACAGCACTGAGGCACTAATTAGGCATATAGAATGCAGAAGTACCAGAACCTTAGGGGTATGTACCTCTTTTAACCATAGTTCACTGCTAGAGCCTTTCCTGGGTGCAGGGAAAGTGGAGAAGTGGCGGGGGGCTGGGAGCAGAGACTCAGGGAGCTCTCTGTTGCTGTAGTTTTTCCCTGCTGAGGTAAGAGCTTCAGCAACAGGAAAAGGATCTGGTGGAGAAGAAGCCGGGGGAGTGGCTTCCACTGGCAAAGCCTTTTTCTATTGCCTCTCCTTTGCAAGAACCTTTTGGTGCCCCAGGTAGCTATGCACAGCAATGTGGACACAGTCTTCCTCACACTGTGGTGTGTAGCTACACATACCCTGCACATCACAGAAGTGTAGGCAAGGCTTAAGACTGAGTACAAATTAATTGAATACCACTATTTCAGGCACCGGGGAATGATTCCCATAAAAATTAAGGTTTAATACAGACAATAAATTTGGTTAATGATTTCCACACATGTATGAAATATGAAAGAACACCTCTAAGAAATTTTACATACCTTAATGCTTAGCATATTTCCCCTTGTCTGAGTTTAGTGCTGGGAGCCAGGGATTCCTGTGTTCGAAGCATAGTTTTGCCAATGCCTCATTTCATGGGGTTGGTTGAGTCAGTTAATCTCTGAACTATCAATTCTTCTGCTCTAAAACCGCAAAAATATTTTCCTTAATTACTATTATATCAAAGGTATAATTAAAACTATATGTAAGCCTCAATGAGGCGGAATTCAATATTGCATAAAACACAATGGCTAAGTATTATTAATCTACAGTGATCAGCCACACACAATGCATTAGGTAAACAGACAAGGCTATTTCATCGTTAAATAAATGTATATTCTTAGTAAGGCCTGGAGACACCAGTCAGAACTGAAGCAAGGTGTTGTATATACATAGCCCCTTGCATCAGAGAGATTATAGTATAAACAAACAGAATAGGTGACATGTGAAAAGCGGAAACAGGGACAAAACATAAAAGTACAGTTGCTGGGGTGATGCTAGTTTTCCTTTGCTTTTTAAAAAGCATATAGGTGGAACCCGTATAGAAAAACTTGCCTAACACTTCCTGTCATAATCTACTCTTTCCAATTGCTTGTACCACTCAATAGTTCCCTTTAAGGATGAATTTTTCCTTTCTTTAGCTCTGAGGTTTATTTTTTAAAGTTTGTTCAAAAATTGGTCTGCTATTTTGACCATAAAGTTAGTGGGGGAAGGAGAACAAAATACTTTTATCAGTTACAAAATGTTTCCAACAACTGGCAATATTCCCTCCAATAACTTCTATGAAGAAAATACTGCCAATATTAAAGTTAACTTATCTAAAGCAAGGGTTTAAGGGGGAACCACTGTGTATTTTAACAAGATAACTTATAACCAGTGTTATGCAGAGGGCTAGACTACATTAGCATAATGGTTCGTCCTGGCCTTAGAATGTATGAATTAATAATAGCCACACATAGCTACATCAATCTTTCCTCTTCTAATAGTATGAATTGCACTAAAAATTACTGAGGTAAATGTATGTGTTCATCTAAGGAAAATTTGGCAAATTTTAAAGGGCAGACACTGTAAGGAATACTTAAATTAGAATTCTTGAAATAAAGTGAAAACTCGTTGCCTGTCCATCAATCATGTAGGACATAACTGCTTTAAAAAGAAAGAGCTCATCCCAGTCAGTCTGAACCATAGAATTCTCTGAAGGTTAAATAAAATTACTACCTTCACAAAACAGTTCAAGGGTCTGTAAGCAGACAGTGCCATTGCCCTGAATAGTAGATGGGTATGGAGGCAATGAACACTAACGAGTTATTTGTGGGAGAACTATACGCATCCAGTAAGTCTGGGTATGTTAATTTATGTTGGGAAGTAGAAGGGAAGTAGCTTGCTCTTCAACTGAAAGAGAAATTTATTCCCCAATGTCAGTGTTCTCTGAGTTCTTTAGTAGTTCTGTCATTTCTTTTGAAGCTAACTCACTGCTGGATAGCTGTTTCTCTTTCAAAAGAATACTAGAAAGCCTAATATTCATCATTTATAAATTTGTAAGCTTGGGAATGAGTACACTCTTTTCCCCCTCTGGATAAGAACCAAATTCACTTTCAATGAATGAACCATGACAAGGACAGCAAAATCTATCTTTAATCACCCAGTATACTTAAGTGCATAGGTTTCTTTGGATATCCTAATCAAAAAAAAAAAAAAGAAGACTGCTTTATGAAACACTGCCACTTATTTGCAGAATATAAAAGTAATTCAGTGATATCTATATATATAGAATTTTTTTCTTGGTGTTGCTAGTTCAGCTTGAATTCCAATCATAAACAACTGTTCACTGCAGTCACCTAAGTACAGAGACAGGTTGATGTTTTTCAGAAGAGACAGAAAGCTGGTTCTTCATAAAACCCCAATTTAACAGATCAAAAATAAGTTCTTAATATAAGGGATCTAGATCTGTATTAAGTATCTTGCATAGCTGCCTTTTTTCAGAGGTGATGACTCAATAATAATGAAAGGAAAAAGAAGAGTGTTCTGATTTGTCCTTATTTAAACAAGTATGTTAGATCTAATCATTTCAAGAGCACTTCTAACTCTACTTTTTATACATTACCCATGAGAGAGCTTTCTTTTACTTACTGTTACACAGTGTGCAATGAATGCCTGCATTTTTCCATTCCAGACTTTTAGTGGGACTCATTCTTATGTGCGCTAGGGCCCCTTTCTACTGCTCTGACAGTGCAAACGATTTGTAAAATGGATATAACAGTAATTTACACCCACTGCCAGAAGGTGTAAAAGCAGATTAGCATAGATGATTTTCAGATTCTGTCTTTAAGTGGCTTTCCATTTGCCTTTCTTCCTACCTCAGTAAGACACTAACTCCTCCCTTTCCACGCAGCACCAAGGGAAAAATGGAATGATTGATGTAATTGCAGTATTTGCCTATAAAGTATTTCCCAATTTTTTCATTGTAAATGATTTTTAACTTTACAAAATTAAGTGCAATACAGGGCAGGTTTTTCAGTCTTACATGGATGTAGGGGGAATGTGAAGAAGTCCTTTGGCTTAACTGGCTTTTTGACACTTTTTTCTTTTAGATCTCTGAGCATAGGTCTGCAAGATTGGAGCTGTCATTTATTTTAGCTTTCATATTCACTGTAGACAAAAAGCCGAGATAGATAATTTGACATTTTTCTTGGCCGGAATTCTTCTTTCCTATTTTAGTTAAAACCCTGGATACTTATTGACCAAATCCAACCACATTATCACACAGGATGTATTTTTTTCTAATGTGAAATAATAAGGCGACTACTGGAGCTAACTATTTTCTAGTAATACCTACTGTAAAGTTAAAGTTTTTGTCCTTTTGAATAATTTGTTTTGGCATTGACTGTCTGTATATAACATAGGAATACCATGAGAATGAGTCAGAGCATCTTAAAAGACAATCAGAGGTTCAACTGGTCCTCACTGTTCTCCTAGAGAACAGAATGAAGGCCGTTGTCCTCACGGTACTCAGAGGTAAGAATTCCTGGTACTCAAATTCTGTCTTTTCAATTAAACCCCCATCATAAAAAAAGACCATGCAGTGGAGATGAACAGATTTTTGAGTACAGTACAAACTATGTTGTCCAGCATCCCCAGGAACCAGGGATGCTGGATAATAAAATGTGCCAGTTATTAGAGCTGGGGCCAGCAGCTGGCCCCACTTTAGCGCCACCCCAGCCCAGGCAATGGACAGCCAGCCCTGCTGTACAGCTCCCTCCCCGCAGGCATGGCAGTGGGAGGCTGACCACACAGGACCCAGCCCCAGATGGGCATTCTGGTTAACCAAATGTGCCAGTTATCTGAATGCAGGGTAATCAGGCTTTTACTGTGTCCCAGTTGTGTAGCTGTGTTTTCCTTTAATGATGCCCAGTGAAAACTCTCTTCTTGTGATATTTACTGTTAAGCAGGCCTGTCGACAGCGTGTGGGTGGGAGGGTGGGGGAACGGCGCCTCCTCAGGTGGGCAGTTGCTCTTGGGCCTAGCCTTTCAGAGGGCTGGAGCTCTGGGCCCCTTTGAATTGCCATGGCAGCGCAGCACATGCCTTGGAGGGAGCAGGTTTGGGGTGGGGAACAGCGCATGGTCCTAGCAGTGCTGAGGGCTGACAATTACTTCAGTCATTCTGCTACTGCAAGGAAACCTTAGTCACACAATAGCATATATATTCATCTGCTTAGCTCCATTAAAACCGGTGAGGCTTCTTAAGTGAGTAAATGCCTTCTAGACTGAGTAAGGGCTTGTCTACACTATCACCCTCCTACGAAGGAAGGATGGTAATTAGGGTGTTGGGAGTTTACTAATAAAGTGCTGCTGTGCATAAGCAGCACTTCATTAAGCAAATTCCGCCCTCCCCCACCCCCCACGGCAACTTCAAAGTTTTAAACTTCGAAGTACCAGCATGCATCTAGCCATGGCGCACCTGCCACTACTTCAAAGAGCCAAGGTAACTTTGAAGTCCCCTTACTCCTCCATATCACAAGAAGAGATATCCCAGAATTTTGAGGAGTAAGGGGACTTCGAAGTTGCCCCGACACTGCGTAGTACCAGCGGGTGAGCCACAGCTAGACGCGTGCTGGTACTTTGAAGTTTAAAACTTTGAAGTTGCCGTGCGGGGGAATTTGCCTAATGAAGTGCTGCCTATGCACGTCAGCACTTCATTAGTAAACTCCCAACACCCTAATTACCATCCTTCCTTCGAAGGAGAGTAGTCATGTAGACACAGCCTAAATGTTCCAGAGTCTCAGCTGAAATGAACAAACTGGTGTGGCTGCACAGTAATCCCATTTTGTAGGATATTCATAGCCTCCACTCAGTTTGGTTGGGTGGTAAAAGCTACTCTTCAGAAAGGCTGTGGGGGAAAAAAAGTTGACTTTCCAGTGTAACATATAATACACAAAAAGAAGAGGGAATATTAGGCACTCATGAGGAACAGAGTGAGAAATGTCTCTGCATAAATACTATGCATCTGGATTGTAAACAGAGACAAAGCTGAATCAGTCCTCCAACATACTTTTGTGGCTTCAGCGACCGTGCTGACACAGCAGTGGATGGCTCTTTGCTGCATGTATTCTTCCATTCTTCTGGGCTGGCAGCCTCAAAGTCTTCCAATACATCAACAGTGAAGGACTGAACAAACAATATAAATGGCACCCTTAATGGAGGAAAATATAAGTTATGGGTGCTGCAAGGATGATGAGTCACCAGAATTAGCGTGGATTTGAGCATTAACAGATATTTGCTTATATGAAAAATCAGTACATAAAATACATGAAAAAGTTATGAGTGTACAGAAGAGGTTCATTTATCACATTAAGAAATAAGAAACAGAATGTTTTTGTTGGCAAGTAAGCAATGTGTGCTGGTAAGTTGATCAGAATGTACACACTAACAAATATTTTTAGAACTATTATAGTAATTCATTTTATGGATAATTTTACAGTTCATTTTGACAAATGCTGTTTGCATTTGGAACTCTGTGGAACTCAGAAATACCCAAGGGAGACTGAAATGTTCTGTGTTACTTCTGGGTAATAGATTGTTAATTGAAAAATATTAAAACCCCCAAGTTATCACCTTTAGCACTTAAGTATCCATTTTCATATTCAAAGTGCTTTACAAACACTACCTCATTAATGTTCAGAACACCGTTGAGGTATCGTTGGTAAGGATGATGTAAAATATTTTAAATATGGAACAATAGTTACTCCCTGTCTCACATTCACTCAATAGAGTACAATTCAAGACTTCATGCATTTCTGTTGAGAACTTTTTTTGACCTTTGTATTCATTCAATAAGTTTTCTCTTTGGAACTAAATAATTAGTTCTAATAAACTGTGAGTGCTTAAAGCCAAGGCTTGAAAAATCCATTCTCCTTTATCAAGTGGTGGTCCTTCCTTTTCAAGCATACCTTACTATTTTCTGAAGAATCTAACCTTTCAATTAAAAAGAAAAAATATATAGATTTTGAACAGTTTAATTAGTGCAGTGTTCTCTCCTTTCTGCACAGAGAATGCTTACTTGGGATCCAGCATTCATGTCACCCCACATTAGATTCCATAGGCCTTGGAAATAGTCACTCTTCCCTGTGGTTTTTCCTAATGGGTGGGAGCCTAAATCTAAGGACGCACTGATCTCAGCTACATCTACACAGTGCTCCACTTGTTCCTGCTAGGGAGGATAAGAGAGTTATACGGAGTACTTACCTGAGTATATATCCATAGGGCTCAGTCATGTTTTTCTCTAGCCATCCAAACCATGCCACACTGTAATATTGCTGAATGGTAACAGAGATAGCTGTGCTAGTCTATATACTATCAGAGCAAAAAAGCAGTCCAGTAGCACTTTAAAGACTAACAAAATAATTTTATTAGGTGATGAGCTTTCATGGGACAGACCCACTTCTTCAGATCGTAGCCATGCCAGACTGTGCCTTAAATATTGAGTCTTTTTCTGGTATGGCTACGATCTGAAGAAGTGGTCAGTCCCACGAAAGCTCACCTAATAAATTATTTTGTTAGTCTTTAAAGTGCTACTGGACTGCTTTTTTGTTTCGTTACATTGCTATTTATACCCAGGCTGTGGGGCCATATGGTTTACATGTCCCCAAAATAAATCTGCAGTGTAGTTGTGTCTCTTTTGTACACACATGTGCTCAAAACTTTGTCAAGCTGCAACAGAGGGAACACTCCCCAGAGACTTGTGAACTTCTACTATGTCTTTTCTTAATGCATACTGCTCTGGCCCCCTCTGAGCCAGGGGGATGCTCATCCAGCAGCTATTAGAGCAACATAGGTATCTAGACGGATAACAGAGGTGCAGGCACTGAGGTGATTCATGTTACTATCTGAAATAAAGGACCAATCTATAACTAGATGAGGGTTTTTGGACCTCATGTTTCAGTACTATATATACTTGTCACTAATATTCCTTTAACCTTCTCTTCTATTTCAGAAAGATTGTCCATCTCCACGTCATCATAGGCCATAATTATAACATATAGCTAGATGGATAGAGAGGCAGATAGATACAGGCCATGTTTACACAGCCTCGGAACATAACATATGCTAATGAGGTTTCTAGAAATTTCATAGTTTTCTATTTGCATACTTGAGCTGCTAATTAGCATAGCCTTGTGAGAGTTTGCTCTCAATAGAGCAGGTGCTGGTAGTAAAGAGGCTGCGTGGACAGAGTGAAATCTCTCACAGCTAAGCAAATGGGAAACCATATGCAGTTTCTAGACACCTCATTAGCATAGTGCTGCTGGCAACATCCGTGTGCTCTGGGCCATGTAGGTATGGCCTTGATGTATTTCAGTAATCTCTGGAGGCCCTGTTCTGGTAGGCATTATACCAACACATAGCCAGAACCAACCCCCAACTAAAAAAGCTAAGAATCACTATAGCAAGAAACAAAGGCTGTAAAGAGAAATGAGGCTACAGACAGTGCATGTAACTTACTAAAATCACAAAGCAGGTCAGTAGCAAAATTGGAAATAAAATATAGGTCTTCTGATTTACAATCTAGTCCTGTATCTGTAAATCCCCTTTTCAGTTTAAACCAATTTTTTTAGAAAAAATCTTGGGTTCTTATAAAAAGTAGTATTTTTCTGATTTTTCACCCTACGTTGATATTGTTTAAATATGTACAAATAATTTGTTTTCTTAGGAAAGTACAACATGTTGCATGAGGTGTGCTACAACAGTACCTACACACCTGTTGAAGTAAGACTATGTAACCTAGAAGATACACACAAAAACCAGGAATGCACATCAGCTCTGAAATGCAGGAGCATACAAATGTCCTAATGAGTATCACACCAATCATGTACACATTCCGTGCTGTTAGCAGATAACAGTTTAAAGATCTAACAAACTTAGATGAGAAGAAAACAAAAATCCATGTAAGAATGTGTTTCTGAACATGAAGTATGTGGAAGTTAAACTAAAAACAGGAGAGAAGGGTGAAGATGAGTGTATGGGGTGTCCCATTTTTTTAAAGGTAAATATTTATAGGTTAATAGTTCCAAGTTAACAGTACACTATTGATTCAAATGAAAAGTTTAATTTGAGGATCAGAGATACATTTTCTTAAACTCATAGGTAGCATTGTGTTTTGTGTACTATTTTAGGTCTGAAGCAAATCACAATGAACTCCATTTTTCAAAGCATTAATCTTATTTACTTTTCCCCCGGTCCCTCCATCCACCAAAATCTGATATTTACCCACAAAATTATTAATTTGTCGACCTGTTTGTGGTGGTGTAATAAATACAAATAAATTCAAGGAAAAATAAACACAATAAAAACTGAAAATCAAGAGCCTACTTATCCATTAGACAACATTCACAAGAGTGTAGATTCAATCTATTGAGGAATAATTGAAGTGTACAGATGAGAAAATGGTGATGCCTTCTGCATGGGTTACAGACTAGAACAGTTTATACCTTTGCGGATGCCTAACATACTATCAGCGTTAGTCCACAAACTCCAATTTCATTGTAGCATGTAAAATAATTTTCTGCCGATATTCTATTGGGCTATGTGAGTTGAAGTGTAGTTTTTGAACCTCAAGAGATTATTTCAGAAAGATGATAAAGAGGACATTTTTCATTCTTTTAAAATACCAGAAAATATTCAGTCTAGAGTATTGAAGATGAATGGCAAAATGTAATACAGTGTAACCAAAGCTTTCACCCTACTGTACCTTAGCTGTCATGTTTTTCATTGTGCTGATACCGCCACAGGGTGCAAAGTGCTCACGTACCTCTTTAATTAAGATCTTATTTATTAATACTGTACAACTGTAATTTGTAGTGCAGCATGAAATGTGTTAAGTATTGGTGGTAAAAAGGTGACAGACTGGAATTTTAGACTAGCATGCTCTAAGAATTCATCACATTTTACTTTTTTGTATTTGTATTTTATTCTTTCAGCTTCTCTAATTTTATTTGGTACTTATCTGAGGTGCAGAATTGACAGCCCTCGAAACTATATGTTTAGAAGAGAGATGCCATGGAAGGGCCAATGTGAGGGCCCCTAGGCTATCTTGCCTGTGTTTCCCAACACTGACCTGGAGCCCACGAAAAGACTTGTGAATGCTCTATGTCTCAAAACTATGGATTAGGACTCCAAAAAGAGTAGCAACCAATTTAATGGGATTGCCAGGGCCAGCATTAGACCTGGTGGGACCTGGGGTTGAAGCCCGAACTCCACCCTCACCTCAGCTCTGACCTCTTCCTCAAGAAGGTGGGGCTAAGGTTCTGGCCACTTCTCTTCCACCCTCTGGGGTAGTGGTTTTAGGGCTGTGCCCTCCTCCCCTACCCCCACCACAGACTGGGGAAGTGCTGCTTGAGCCCTTTACGCATGTAGTAACTCTTGATATGTTTTTATACTGTTCATTGCATTCTACTAAGAACTGGATGGAAACAGCTCATTTCAGAAAAGCCATTGAATAATCTGATGGATGATGCTAAATCTTGGTCACTACTAGCTGGGGTGAGATTTTTACTAGAGACCCTTTTATTTCCCATAGCATTTTATTAACTTACCAATATGCATACTGTACCAACCAATAATGCTATCTATAACTGAAACACTGTCTCCTCTGGAACTAGACAGGCTGACTGTTTCATAGTGCACAGCAGCAATACTTTAGGACAGGAAGAAGAACACATCCAGTTACAACTGCAAGGGGGATTTTTGTTCCACTTTCATGAGCCAGGATTAAAAGGTGTCGTGCATTTTTACAAAACCTGCCATGAGGTTTCTAAAGTTCCCAAATGCTTTTGAAATATATTTGTTTTCTTATCTAAAAGCTAATCTCCCCAGCTACTGTGTTCCTCTTCAGTGCCATTTTTCTGCATCAGTTCAGATTTGACTTGAAAGCCTACTACTTACTGAGTCAACAATTGATTCTTTTGGTTCTGTTGCATTCCTGTAAGATGTAAAATAATAGATTTTGTATTATGCAACAAAGGGTATGTCTGCCCAGAAAAGTTATTTTGAAATAGTAGCTGCTATTAAAAATAACAGATACAAGTCCCTGCTCCAATGACTACTTAATAAAGCTGGAGGTCTAATAGCTGCAAAATAAGAAGAGTAAAATGTAACTTTCTGGCATGTTCTTCCACTTTTTGATCCATCATTGTCTGGGCACACTACACCAAGGAGCATTGCTGATCACTGTTCATCAATAGTGGCTACTGTTTTGAAATAACTAGGCAAGTGTCCACACAACATTATCACTATTTCAAAATAACTTTGAAATAGTGTAACAGCAACGAAGGGTCCTGTGGCACCTTATAGACTAACAGAAAAGTTTTGAGCATGAGCTTTCGTGAGAACAGACTCACTTCATCAGATGTTGGTCATGGAAATCTGATGAAGTGAGTCTGTGCTCACGAAAGCTCATGCACAAAACTTTTCTGTTAGTCTATAAGGTGCCACAGGACCCTTCGTTGCTGTTACAGATCCAGACTAACACGGCTACCCCTCCGATATTCGAAATAGTGGTTACCTTATTTTGAAATAGGTAAACCTCATTTCACTAGGAATAGCGCCTGTTTCAGATTAGGTATTTCAGAATAGGAGCTGTATGGACAGGGAGTAGAGCTTATGTAGGAATAATGCTGCTGTGTAGACATAGTCAAAGATATCTATATAGGAAAAGAAAAAAATAATTCCGTTAAACTATTTTAACAATAGCTCATGCCATGTAACCACTAGCAACATAGATACATTTCTCATACTTTTTTAAAGAATTCAAGTGGGATTATATATAAGCAGAGTAACATACCTCATATGGATAGTACTGGTTGGTTGTTTTGGAAAATGCTGATCATGAAAATTGAAACTTTTGTGTGGAAATTTGCTGGTGTTGATAAAACTTTTGTGAGGAAAGGAAGGTCTGGTAAAAGCACAGAGAAAACTCCACCCCCAGGCTGTTTTGAGATGGGTCTTGCTCAGTATCTTCTCTTAGAGCTGTGACACTTGGCATAAATAATTAAATAGTTATTGCCCTAGAGAAAAAGAGGCACATTCACTCAGTACAGACAAGTAGTCAGGGCATTCATCTGGGATGTGAGGAGTACTGATTCAAGTCCCTGCTCCAATGACTACTTAATAAAGCTGGAGGTCTAATAGCTGTGAAATGAGAAAAGTAAAATGTAACTTTCTGGCATGGTTTTCCCCTTCCTGATCCAGCATGGCCTAGGCACACTACACCAAGGAGCATTGCTGATTGCTGTTCAGAAATCTGTACTAATGCCTAAGCTTCTGAGCAATCCGTGTTCAGCCCTCTGTGGAGTAAAGAGAAGATTCCCACAACACCTGCCTTTTATGAAAAGGAGAATCTGTGACAGCATCACCATTGAGAGACTATCAGTATATGACAAGTCGCAGAAGAGCAGATGCCCTTTCCCTAGTAAAAATTCGTGTTGTAGTATAAATGCTGTACACTCATCCCTCGCCATACGAGTCCAATTGATTCCCAACTTTCCGCTTGTAGGCGAAAACTCGTAAGAGGGACATTAAATTCTCATTAAAGTATGTGTGAAAGTCTCAGATTCCAAGTGCTCCTAACTTGGGTAAGGAGTGGCAGCAGGTGGTGCTGCTTTTGAAAGGTGAGAGAACCTTGGGTTGGGGGCAGTTAGGGAGGGTAAAAGGCTGGGGGCAGTTTGGGGACGTGAGTGGGAGGGAGGGTTAAAATGTGGTGGTGGGTTGGGTCCACAGGGGGAGAGGGGAGGGGTTCAGGCTGCTGCAGGTTGGGTCTGTTGGGCTGGTGGGGGCGGGGTGTAGGTTGCAGTGGTATGGGTGCGTGGGGCTGGCAGGGGTTAGGTTGCGGTGGTTTGGGTGCGCAGGGCTGGCAGGAAGTTTAAGTTGCAGTGGTTAAGGTCTATGGGGCCGGTGGGGAGGGTGGTCAGGGTGAGGCAGATTGGAGCTGCAGGAAGGGGAAAGGGTCGTATTAGAGGGGGAAGTTCAGTCATCCAGTGAACAAAAGGTAAGTATATGTGTCCCTCATTTAAGCGAGTACTTGTAAATAAAGTCCTCATTTAATGAGGGGTGAGTGTACAGATGTCAAAATTAACAGAAAAAATTGTTGCTTTTGCTGCTTTGAAGGGCACTAGCAAGGTTAATATGCAGCACTTATATATAGTATAGCAATTATTAGTATCCCGAAGAAAGTCTGCCTTAGAAATCACTCATTTGTGGCTTCTGTGTGCTCATGGCCTCTTCACAGCAGTAGCTGCCAATATGGTCTGTTTATATAGCTAGATTTCTACAGTAGTGCCCAGCACCGTAATGTTGGAATGTCTCCCAAAAACATCTATTTCCCATCTCATGCTTTCTTATCTAGATGCCGTTTTGAGCACAGGAAGCTTTTGTCTGAATTTCAAAAATTAGCAGTAATACTGACACCACCACCAATTATGGACCTCTTTTAGCCCGCAAAGCTCAATGTGCTGTCTTCTCTGAAATGGGTTATGGAAATGCAAAGTCCACAATGGCATAGTGTGCCCTCTGTTTCTGAAAGATTGGCCAGGAGAGCCTTTAGTACGGAAGGATCATAGAGAATAAGAACAGGAGAGAAACTACCCCTGAATTAATTTTGCAAATGAAAAGCAAGTCAAAAGTCACAAAACTGGAATCACTGTTTAGAAGTGTTGATGTGCCAGTGTAATTTTTTCCCATAAGCAGAGTTCTTAGTTTGATGGACTGCTGAGAAAATGATGTATCACAATCTTCTACTGCTGTTCTTTAATTAGTTTGGTTACTTTTGAAGTAGTTTATCAATGTCACCCAAGCAGTTGTCTTCATCAATTTGGGCCCTGAAACGTAGTTTATGAATGATCCCTGCATCCTTAAGGTCAGGGAAACAAACTTCAACATTAGTAAATTGTAGGTATGCATGTGAATACAGTTGGTTATTATAAGCAGTATATCTGGCTGCTTCATTTTCAAATCCTAAATTGTTTGTTCTTTGAAGCTTTTGTTTGTTTGATTTCCTCCTCCTTTTTGTAGAAGTAGTTTGATGACAAATTCTACTTCATGCCAAGTAAATTTTAAAAGATTTCCAAAGTAACTTTTTTTTTTTTTTTTAAATCTTGGCTGTTCTAATGCAGATTTACTTATGAATTCTCATACTGACTGTTGATTAACAACTTTGTCAATGAATATTTTCTAAGAATCTTTTTTTAATAGTCAGTTGAACCTGGATTTGCTGGTCTAAGTTTATTATTTTGTAGGGTGCTTTTCTCTGAAATGTTAATTTTGTTTCTTGGCTATTTTCATTTTGCTGGAATAATAATGCTAATGTAACCAGCAGTATGGCAAAAAGAAAAAGGTTTGTTTATAGGAAAATAGTTGCATGTATTTTACTTGCAATTGAATTATGCAAGAGAGAAAAAGAAAATCCAGTTCTATGATTTATTTTGTAAAACATGCTTCTTGAATTCAAGGCTTGAATTCAAACTGACTAATTACAGGTAAAACAATTTTTCCCCCATCATATCTCTTTCCAGAGAAAGACACAGTAATTCAAATGTATAGGTCTTTCCGAGCATAGTTAGACCTGGATACTTGAATTTGAAAAGACTAATCATCATACACAGTTAAGAATGTTCCTAGATTTTCAGGATTAGATTTTAAATTGGTAACTATTTTCACCTTTTAAGCTAAACTTTCCCATGTTTGTTTAACGTATGAAGAGAACTGAAAAATCCTTTTAGTGTTTAAGTCACAGCTGTAGCACATGAGCTATTTGGGTCGACACAACATAAGTTTGTCATGAACTTTGTTGCTAGCTTACACATATGTCATTTTGTGGTCTATTGAAAATCTATTTTGATTTTACCAAATTACATGCATTTTTAAAAATTGCATGTCCTTTGGGGACACTGTTTTCTAAATGCTTTTTATACATCTTGGCAATGGGTTATTGGCTCTGTCTGCATGCAGATGTAAGTTGAATGGAAATTCTTGTCCAAAATATTTCCCAAACTTCTTTTGGCTTTTTCTGTCAAAATGGGTTGAATGTGATCTGAGACTGTCTGTATGTAGTGAAGCAGAACTGTGAATTCCCTGTATATTATACATGAACATAACTGTCCCTGTTATATAGTAACAGAGAGGTAGCTATATTAGTTTGCACTCCAACAAAAAAAAGCAGCAGAAATGTAGCACTTTAAAGACTAACAAAATGATTTTTTCAGTGATGAGCTTTCAAATGTGAAGAAGTGGGTCTGTCCCATGAAAGCTCATCACCGAATGAATCATTTTGTTAATCTTTAAAGTGCTACATTTCTGCTGCTTTGTCCCTGTTATGTGAATGCATCATGAAATAGTCTTTAATTACATATTCATATGCTGTTTTTGTCAACAAGATGCTGCCTGTTTCAGTGAGGGGCTGGCGCACAGTGAATGGTGGAGTAGACTATACAGTGAAGACTTAAGATTTAAAAAGATTAGTTTCCTCATTCTCTGTACATGACTGAGCCCCCTGCATTGAACTAGGGAAGGCTCTTGTAACTGAAGACCGAATCATAATCTCCATATACTTCAGCACCTTGTGAATGTCAAGTGTTTTACTTTACACTGCTAACTGTCCTTTATTATACACTTTGCATGGAAAGTTTATTAAAAAGTTACTAAAATAAAGTTTGTTTGCCAATTTAAAACTTCAGAATCACTAATCCAGTTTAGTATGAGGCCTGTTCCTCTGAGTTCTAGCCATATGCAGAGTTTGAAAGTGAATGCCAAAAAGATATTTAGCACCTCAGAGCAATGTGTGTGTAGTCACATGCATGTGTATAATTGTTTGTTTCTCATCCTTGCATACTCAAATAGTTGAACTAATTTTCTTGAAAATTTGCACAATTTTTTTAAAGTGCTGATGCAAAGCATAAAAAGTTATGTGATTACAAATGTGATTTAGAATGTAAATGACCTATCAATTGCTTGATGTAGGTTGTACTAGTTACCTGTCTGTTATACCATGTTAGTCGCCTGTTGTACTGGGATTGTCTACATATACAAGGAGCGAAAGTTCCTATGGCCTCCTCTTTCAGGTAATTTAAACCTCCTTCCCTGACCATTTGCTAACATATGAAGTGTAGGTCCTGACTAACACCCATTCACAATCCCCTGGGAATCTGATATCCAGTTTAAGGACTCAGGTCCTAAGGCATCCTTTCTGTTACATAAATGCAGAAGCTGAGCCAACATATCACGTTCTCCTAGTTCTGGATATAGAATGAAGTAAAGTTTTACAGAAAAAAAATACTATGTTGATTTTTTTCATTGCAAAAGTAAAATAAAAGCTGAACCTCCAATCCCCATTGATATTGGTGTTGCTTGTAAGATTTATTTTTTCTTGGTCCTGTCCCTGCCCCACTCAATTATGCTATGTACAGTTGGTGATAGATAGCATTTAGTGATAGTTCAATGGGAAGTAATGAACAAAGCACCCAAAATGTACTAAATTATAAAATGAAATAGCTGTTAAGCAGAGATTCACATTTTGGCCTGTGTTGAAAACCTTGGGATTCTAGATTTGTATACTTTAATATGCTCATTGACTTTCTTTGAAAAACAGTACATTGCTCTCTGCTTGTGTTCATTGAGTATATTGAGGCACAATCAAAGGAACTCTTTAATGCCTGTGTGATATTGTGCTCTCATTTCCCCCTTAATAAAAATATTAGTTTCAGTGTTTGATGATTTTAAAGTCCTTACAAAAAGAATCTATAATAGTGGAACACTTGTAAATTTATTAGATGAATTTTTGCCTTCTCTATGGGGACAGTTGTTGGCAGAAGAAGATTGCCTCATAATCCAAACTTTTATTCTCCTATGGGAAAATTCAGAGAGGGGAAGAATTGAGATACCATTTAAGTGGGACCTACAGCTTCTTCAGTGCAGAGCCAAACATCAGAGACACTATATTAACTCTGTGTTCTGTTGACAACTCTCATGTTGGTATACAGTAAAACAATAAAGCAGTCAGAACCACAAATGGTGTGTGTTTCTATAATGCTGATCAAGTGTAAAAAGGCATACCCCCTTAGAAACAAAGAGGAAGCCGTGCTAGTCTATACACTATCAAAACAAAAAGCAGTCAAGTAGCACTTTAAAGACTAGCTAAATGGTTTATTAGGTGAGCTTTCGTGGGACAGACCTACTTCTTCAGACCAGAACAGACTCAATATTTAAGGCACAGAGAACCAAAAACAGTAAGCAAGGAGGACAAATCAGAAAAAGATAACCAAGGTGAGCAAATCAGAGAGTGGGGGTGGGGGGGGAAGGTCAAGAATTAGATTGAGCCAAGAATTAGATTGGCTCAGTCTAATTCTTGACCTTCCCCCCCATCCCTCCACTCTCTGATTTGCTCACCTTGATTATCTTTTTCTGATTTGTCCTCCTTGCTTACTGTTTTTGGTTCTCTGTGCCTTAAATATTGAGTCTGTTCTGGTCTGGCTATGGTCTGAAGAAGTGGGTCCGTCCCACGAAAGCTCACCTAATAAACCATTTTGCTAGTCTTTAAAGTGCTACTTGACTGCTTTTTGTTCTGATACCCCTTAGAGAAATTATTAGGATATTCAGTCTTCTGAAATGTGTGTGTGTATATATACAGATTAAACACCAAAACCTAAAGGAAAGAAGGGGAATATATTAGCACATACATTTTGTTAGATAATAGATATGTGTTTTTAGATGATAATGCATTTGCAGCTACAGTACCAGTTACTCAGAAGATAAATAAGGTTTGTTGGTGTTAATGCTCTTTAAATGAAATTCTAAGCAAAACTGAAATAACTCATCTAAAGACAGGCCTACACTTAGTGAGAAAGTTGACTTAAGATATGCAACTCCAGCTATGTGAATAACATAGCTGAATTCAAAGTACCTTAAGCCAGATTTCTGTAGCATCCCCATACTGTGAGGTTGACGAGAAACTCTCCCATCAACTGCCCTTACTCCTCATGACCCTGTGGAGTACAGGGGTTGATGGGAGACCAATGAATGGTCGATTTAGCATGTTCCTACTAGACCTGCTAAATCAATGCCCAAAAGATTGATCTCCAGAGCATAATCTCCGCTTAAGTGTAGATAAGCCCTAGGAGAGAGCCTTTTTTTTCATAGAAATACCCATTTTGTTTTGCCACCTGTATAAAATGTGCAACTGGGGAGACAGCAATTGTGATTTTGTTTTCATGGATGCCTCTAGCTTTTCTTCCTTCAGTTGCTCTCGCTAGTGAGGTTATGCACACTGCTGCTAAGTTTATTCTGCTGAGAGGAAAATGCTGTGTTTGCCGCTGTTTTCATCTTTGGCTGGATAATTTTGTAGCAGACCTCAACAGCTTGACACCAGTATACTTTATTTTAAAAAAAGAAAGTATCTGAAATAATTACTGGTCTCTTTAGTTGTGCTGTGTGAAACCTGTATTGCATCATTGTCTATGAAAAATGCTTTAGAGGTGCTAAGTGAAACATAGTGGGAGAAATAACTTGGGGGAAATGTGCCATACCTATAAATTGGGCTTCATGAGTTGAATAAGAGGCATTCTTCTTTTAATGGTCTTATTTAACTTGTATCTTTAGCCTTCATGCTATACTTAGGAAAAGAGGGAACCATTTTAAAAAGCATCTGTGATAGCTATATGTATAGTGCATGCCGTGTGTTATTGAATGTATGTGTGTGTGCATAATGTAGTGCCAATTGTTGTTTTGGGGAGAGGGGATTATTTTTCTTAGCAACTTGAAAGCCACCTTTTCAAAATGACCATCTGCACCGCCTCAAATACATTTTACTTCAAAACATTTTAAGATGGGCTAGAAAAGCCTATGGTATAGTGCAAAATGTTGTGAAATAGAGACATACATAATCCTCTCAACTAGAAAGTGCATTTTATCGATCAGTCTAGTGTATTAGAATCATATTGTGTGCCTCTGATCTTGTTAGTTGTCTAACCTTGACTTAAATTCCTGTCATCTATCAGTTTTCATATTTTAGAGAGAGGTGTGTTTATTTGGGAAGATTTCTTGTGGCTTTGGAGTACATAGGTATACAACATGCTTCAGACATGTATTTCTCCCTGATCAGACACAAAATTGGTCTCCAGTTATTATTTTAAGATGATTAAAAATAAAATGCTCCTTGCCCTTCCATAGAGCACACCCTTTTAGTAAAGGCTTATGATAGAATATGTTTAAAAAGAGATTCTTTCTTCAAATGTGAAGATTATACCAAATTTATAAGAATCATTGCTATGGAACGTCACTCTTACAGTAAGATGAAATGATAGTAACAGGAAAAAGAAAATCTCGCACGTACACGTTCACACAAAAAAGGTTCCCTGTGGGTTTTCTCTCCCTATGGAATGTCCTGATGTTCAAATACTATGGCACGTATGATTCGATTGTAACTGATTCTGAATAGTGCTTTTTCCTTTTGACAGCTTGGGGTAACCTTGGAAATGTTCTCAAGAGCCAGAGCAAGATTTCTGAAGCTGAAAGCGCCTATAGAAATGCCTTGTACTACCGCAGCAACATGGCTGATATGCTTTATAATTTGTAAGTATGCATGACTTTCCCTGGGTTGGGTCATCTGTGAAACCTCTTGTGAATGGGGCTATTGATTTAGTAGCTGGCAATGGAGATGACGTTAACTGTTGCTTTTTTGCTCTTTATAATAGCATTTTCATTAATCATGCTCCTTCATCTATGGGGTGGACAGGCCTCTTTTTGTTTTCATTCATATTATCAGATATTCATGTATACTGCTTTATTTTGAAGGGAGCAAGTGTAGACATAGTGGGTTCGTATACCCTAACTGTATGGCTCTGCTCTGAAGATAAATACAAAAATCTGTGCGTTCACTGGGAATCCATCAAACAAAATTCTAACATTTAAGTCAGTAATGCCAGCGTCCTATCACATTTCCAGTCGCCACTATAAATGCACTGGTTAACACTTGTGTCTTTTTTTTTTTTTTTTTAAATTCCTATGAGGTCAAGATGTGGACGTTGTCTAGTATAAATCAGTTGTGTCTGGTCAGAATTTGAGTATTCCACTATGTCCTTTCGTGATTTATATGGGTAACAGGATGCACATGCAGAAAAGCCTTTATTCCTGTTTGTGTGTGTTGGTACATGTGTGGGAGAAGAAATAAAATGGAAAGCAGAGTGACAGCAATGCAGCAAACAAGTGTTTGTTTGTTTTTTTTTCCCCAGACTCATTAATCCTTTTAGATAATAAACAGCCTCACCACAGCACAAGCTTAGTAATTGAAAATTGGGGCTGGGAAGGAGAGAGCGAGCGAGAGACAGAGAGAGGAGATTCTGTGTTCGTATCCTACTTGCTTCTAGCTCAAATGTGCTTCATATACAAACTTTACTTTTTTTCTTCTCTTTCATTAAGAACTGCCAATGTATCCGGCTATCTCAAAGTGAGGTTACATATGTGTTCTATGTTATCACCTACAATACTGAAGGCCAGCTATTCAGCTTCACTCTTTGAGTTTGTCTATACTTACCAGAAGATCGATGCGCTGGTGGTGAAGATGCAGCAAAATCAACTTTTTCTCAGCTTGGTCTGTACGAGGGAATAAGTCAATTCCGTTACGTCAGTTCTAGCTACACAAATGCCTAGAACTGCATATCTGAAATCGATGTATTTCCCTGGTATACACTGGGTGAGGTAGATCAGAATCCAGCCATTAACTACACAGCATGAACAGGAGTGAAAAAAATATTTAAAAACTTGTTTGAATCTCAAAAGTAGACAGGTGAGAATGTGAATACACATAAGAAGCGAATCTGAGTAAGGAGGACCTTTTTTGTACATAAGCAATGTTTTGACTATAATTGCATTTTAAAAAACACATTTACAAAGCTCGTAATCTCATTCCCACAAAATTGTAGTCAGCTGATTCACTAAAAGTACACTTGTCAATTCCCAGGATAAATTCAGTGGAAACTTAGCTCCATTTTTTTCAATGTAAGTCAGTGAGGTCCTTATATTGCTATAATTTAGGTACCAAAAATAAGCATGATTTTCTTCTAACTGTAGGCTGTGCATGTAAGTTAAGGTGGAGTTAAGGTTGCACACTTTTTTTTCGAAGGGTCAATTTCAGATGCTTCTGTTTTTGGCTGAAGCTTAGTATATTTTTTTCAGCACAAGGGTACTTTGGTTTTTTTGGGCTTTTTTTCTTTTTTTCCCTTTTTTTCTCCTTTTTTTCTTACAGGGAAAGATTTTGAGTCAGTGCAGTTCACCCATTTTTAAGAAAAAGCACATCCCCCTGTTTTATCTGACCTGTTTTTAAGTCTCTTCATACATACAACTGATAATGGGCCTTTTCCACCATGACTGAATAGACCTTATTAGCTCTGGCCCTCCCTTTTACTGGGACCCCACTCTTTAAATATTCCTCTGACCCCCCACCCCCTCCACTCATGCATCTGGTGAAGCGGGTCTTTGCGCACAAAAGCTTGTGCTCCAAAATATCTGTTAGTCTATAAGGTGCCCCAGGACTTCTTGTAATTCTTCCAGCATATTATTTGGCAGTGAACCACATGCATATGTATGTTGAATAGAGGGGTATGCTGAACAGTATTTCCAGTGAGTAGATTGTTTCTTGGTATTCCTTTGGATTCACGTGTGTAAGAAAGTTAACTGAAATTTGTTTGACTATTCAGGACTCTGTAGAAGGAAGTACTAGGAAATAGAAGGAAGCACTCTTCTGGAGCATAGATGACTTTCATGCAGTGTGTATATGCAGATGTGCAAGACCACTTCCAATAAGAGAAGATCCAACAGCTAGAACACCCTTTTGTCTTTATTTTCTTTTAAGTAAAAAAATCCTTACTTTATGTGCAATTGCATAGGGTTTAACTTAATTCAAGCTAAGCCTGCAGAATGCAGTGTAAAAGTAGAACACAGTACGTGACTATTGCTGAACAGCTTTATGTCCCTTCCCTTCTGCATGTTCATTACTTTAGTCTTTGGTTGCATTATCTCCTAGTCTAGTTTTGTTGGGCATCCACTTCATCAGTGTACAAGCTGAACCGTGAGTGAGGCATGGGGTCACAGACTCAATAATGAGGTTACAGCCTCATTCCCTGAGTGTGTTCTGAATAGGAGAAGTCAAAAGCCTTACAAGGGAAATATTCTGTGGTCCTGACCACCTTTGATAAGGTATCCAGAGGGCAAGTGAAAAATCAGGATGGTTATGTAGGAATAATAATGCTATAGAGCAGGGGTGGGCAAGATATGATCCATGGGCCAGATCCGTCCTGCCAAACCACTGCATCCAGCCTGTGGATCGTCTCAGGCACAGAGCAGGAAGATACTGCTTGAAGTGGCTTCCTCCTCCCATGTAGCTCTTTGCTCTGGATGCCAGGAGGGAAGAGGAGGCTTCACACGCTGCTCCTGCTCCCTTGCAAAATATCTGTTCCCATTGGCAAGTTTATGGCTTCCAGCCAATAGGAGCTGAGAGATTTTTCCTGGGGGTTGTGGTGGGGTGGGGTGGGGAGGATGGAGGACAGCACACAAAACCTCCCCAACCCCTCTGGCATCAAGAGCAGTGAGCTGCATGAAGCAGGCAGCAGTTTCGTGTGTTCTGGTGCAGAAGCAGGCTGGGAGCCTGCTGCAGGGCTGCTGGCTGTCAGCTACTGAGGTAAGTCTCCTGGTCAGAGCCTGTCTCTGACAGCCAGTCCCTCCCTCCCCTCAACCTTGTCCCCCTCATCTGTTCTCCTACCCCACAATACGCTAACCCCCTGTCCCCCTCCTGTCCCTTTACCCCACATAACCCTACCCTCTGCCCCTCTCTTGCACCCATATGCCACATAACCAAAACCCTCTGATCCTCCTCCCACATTCAGTATCCCCTCCGAGATCCTGCATGCCAGTCCTCTGCCCCAGGCCACAACCTCCTCCCCCTAGCTTGCAGCCCAAACCCTTGCACTCTCTCCCTCACTGCAGTCCCATGCCCTGTGTCACAGTCCCCTCCTACTTTAGGTCACATCCCAAAACCTATGCCCATGACCTCTGCCACAAGTCACAACTGCCTCCTTCACTCAAACTCCCTCCCCAACTCCACACCCCTCCTGCACTTTAATTCCTTACTCCAGGCTCCATTCTCAGCCAACCCAGACCCCACAATTCCTCTATTAATATCATGGAAGAGTGCAACCCTTGACCAGTTTCCAAATTCTTGCAGTGCCCCCCACCAGCAAAAATTATTGCCCACCCGACCACAGACAGCAGCACTCTTGCAATCCACATGACAGAAGAGAAAGAGGCCTCAAATTTGTAGAGCTGGTAAGTTTTCAGTATTTCCTACACAAATTTACAAATTAATGTAAACTGAACGTCCAGGTAATAGCTGAAATACATTTTATTATATGACTGTTATAGGCTGTGTCTTCGTAAATGCCATTGCATGAGACATTATACCTAAGAGCAATTTGCTTCCTGCTAAATTAGACTTTGTAATAATTATAGCAACCTCATTCGAAGTTTTGTCTAATTCTGAGTGTGTCATTTGCTGTCTGAAGCCTGCAATTGGTTGAACAACATAGTTATATAACCCTTGGATAATCTATTACATCCAGCCTCGCATCCACTGTAATCCCCAGGTCCTTTTCTGCTGCACTGCTACTTAGCCAGTTGGCATCCAACCTGTAATTCTTCTGTTTTGGGATTCTTTCATCCCAAGTGCAGGACTCTGCACTTCTCCTTGTTGAACCTCATCAGATTTCTTTTGATCCAATCCTCCAATTTCTCTAGGTCATTCTGGACCCTATCCCTACCCTCCAATGTTTCTACCTCACCTCTTATTTTAGTGTCATCTGCAAATTTGCTGAGGATGCAATCCATCCCCTCATCCAGGTAATTAATAAAGCCATTGAACAATACTGGCCCAAGAACTGATCCTTGGGGCACTCCACTTGAAAACAACCTCCAGCTGGACATTGACCAATACCTGCTGGGCCCGTCCATCAAACCAGCTTTCTATCCATCTTACACTCCATGTATCCAATCCATACGTCCTTAATTATGGGCAAGAATGTTGTCAGAGACTGTATCAAAAGCTTTGCTAAAGTCAAGCTATATCACATCCATTGACTTCCCCATGTCCACAGAGCCAGTTACCTCCTCAGAGGAGCTAATTAGATTGGTCAGGCATGACTTGCCCTTGATGGATCCATGTTGACTACTCTTGA
The DNA here is from genome assembly GCF_033958435.1 of Carettochelys insculpta. NCBI lineage: Eukaryota > Metazoa > Chordata > Testudines > Carettochelyidae > Carettochelys > Carettochelys insculpta. The sequence continues at coordinate 301,618,927 of NC_134137.1, read as the reverse complement.
TCACTTTCTCCTTTTCCAAGTGCTTCAAAATGGATTCCTTGAGGTTCCCCTCCATGATTCTTCCAGGGACTGAGCTAAGGCTGACCGGTCTATAGTTTCCTGGATTATCCTTCTTTCATTTTTTAAAGATGGGCACTACATTTGCCTTTTTCCAACCATCTGGGATTTCTCCAGATCTCCATGAGTTTTCAAAGATAATAGCCAAAGGCTCTGCAATTGCAGCTGCCAATTCCCCCAGTACCCTTTGATGCATTAAATCTGGACCCAGGTATTTGCATACCTCTAACTTTTCTACGTGGCTCTTAACCTGTTCTTTCTCCCCTAAGGGCTGCCTGTCTCCTTCCCGTACTGCACTGCCTAGTGCCGTAGTTTGGGAACTGATCTTGTCCGCGAAGATGAAGGCAAAAAAAGCATTGAGTAGTTCAGCTTTACTGACGTCATCTGGCACTAGGTTACCTCCCTCATTCAGTAATGGCCCCACACCTTCCCTGATCACCCTCCTATTGTCAACATGCCTGTAGAAATCTCCTTGTTACTGTTCACATTCCTTGCCAGCTGCAGTTCCAATTGTGCTTTCGCTTTCCTGATTACTCCCTAACATTCTCCAGCCATATGTTTCTACTCCTTAGTTAGCTGTCCAAGTTTCGACTTCTTATATGCATGCTTTCTGAGCTTGAGTTTGTCAAGGATTTATTTGTTAAGATAAGCTGATTGCATATCATGTTCACTTTTCTTACTGCACATCGGGATGGTTTGTTCCTATGCTTTCAATGAGAATTCTTTAAAATACTACCCTTCATATCCATTTCCCTAGGGATCCTGCCCATCAGTTCTTTTGAGGGAGTCAAAGTCTGCTCCTCTGAAATCAAGAGTCTATATTTTATTACTCACCTTTCTTCCTTTTGTAAGGATTCCGAAATCTGCCATCTCATGGTTGCTGCAGCCCAGGTTACCACTCACTTCTATTTCTCCTAAAAGTTCTTTCCTGTTTGTAAGCATCTGGTCAAGCTGTGCATGGCCCTGGTCAGTTCCTTCAGCACTTGTACCAGGAAGTTGTCCCCAGCACTCTCCAAAAGCTGCCTGGATTGTCTGTGTGCTGCTGTATTGGTCTCCCAACAAATGTCTGGGTGACTAAAGTCTCTCATGAGAACCAGGGCCTGTGATTTGGAAGCTTCTCTTAGATGTCTGAAGAAATCCTCATCTATCTCATTTCCCTGGTCTGGTGCTTTATAGCAGACACCAACCACCACGTCACCTCTGTTGCTTCTTCCTCTAAGCTTAATCCAAAGACAATCAACTGGCTTTTCTCCCTCCATATACTGGAGCTCTGAACAGTCATATTGGTCTCTCACATACAGCACAGCTGCTCCTTTTTTCCCCTGCCTGTCCTTCCTGAACAGTTTGTACCCTTCTGTGACTGTGCCTCAGTTATAGGAGTCATCCCACTAAGTCTCCATTATTCCAACCACCTCATATTTTTTGACTGTGCCAGCACCTCTAATTTTTCCTGTTTGTTACCCAGGCTTCTTGCATTTGTGTGCAAACACCTTAGATTGGCCTACATTCATCTTTGAATCAGGCATTTTCCATTGTTGTTGCTTCTTCATTCCCCGCTTACCTCAGGGCATGTGTCACCATCCCCTAACAAACCTAGTTTAAAGCACTTCTCACTAGGTTTGCAAGCCTGCCCACAAATACACTCTCTCCTGTCTTCATTAGGTGGATCCCATCTCTTCCTAGCAATCCTTGTTCCTGAAACAGAATCCCATGGTCGAAGAAACCAAAGCCTCTCTCTGACACCACCTGCACTACCATGCATTTGCCTCCATGATCCACTGTAAGAAATGTATTAGCTTGTTAGCCCTCAACTTTTATAGCTGCAGTGAAGCTCATGTTATGTGGGAGAAATTTAAATAAGCAACATAGTCTGTGAAAAACTCAAAGGTTGAATCCTTATCTCATTGAGGTAAAGAGGAATTTTGCCAGAGGTGTCAATGGGACCAGGATTTCATCCATTGGTATTTTGGTAGTGGTAGAGGCTATATTAAAATATAGTACTCAGTGATGAGCATTACCTTTCTGAAGCACAAACCAAACACGCATCCTTATATTGTTCATTTTCTGACTGCATCTACACTACCAGATACATTTGAATTTAAGGCAGTTAACTCGATATTACCAGGTGACTGTCTTCACTGTAAATACCATTAGCTCAATTTAGGGAGCACTAATATCTGGCACCTGCCACTGTCCTGCCGTACCACATGGCAGCAAGGCTGTTTTGGGGGTCGTGCTTGCATAAGAGGCCGAGAAACTTCTTCTCAGCAGTTCACATTTGTGCATGAACGTCCCTCCCTCCCCCGCAGTTGAGGTCTTTCATGCATTGGGCCACATCGTGTGGCTAGCCCCCAATCCAGCAAAGGGACATGGCTGCCATTTGGGTGCTTACCATGCTGCCAGACCGCACCATGTCCTAGCTTGTGTACAGTTACGGCTCTGAGGGCAGAAAAGACTTTTCAAGGGCTTGCACCTGCTGCGGGGAAGTCTCCCCTGGTAGCTAAGATATTTGAGGGAACTACTTCAGTTGCTCCCCCCGCCCCACTTAAACCTCCCCCACACCCTAGCAATGGACCCATGGGGCCTGATGCTGCTGGGGGGGCAGTCTCCCCCAGTAGCTAAGATATTTGGAGGCTTTCTGCCGCTGGGGAAATTCTCTCCTGGTGGCTAAGGTATTCGGGGGCTTTGGAACAGTCCAGCTGGCTATGCAGCTGCAGACCGCAGCTGCCCTGCTTCCAGAAATATTTTCAGGGTCTTACTGCCCATTGCAGACACCTGCTGCTTTTTGCGAAACCTTTGATGTTTCAGCTATAAAATCTGTTTCCTAACATTTCCTGTCTGTCTTCATGTTTTGACCCCCTCAAAAAACACAGAGGGGAGGGCCAGTTGAGATTCCTGTTTCCATTATAAGTTCAGTGTATGAGATTTTGGATGCAATCACAGGAGGGGGCAGAGTCAGTGGATGGCCAGCTGAGAATTCAGTTACAGAAGAAAGAGACTTCTGTTAACTTTGCCACCTGTGTTGATGCCCTACTTTTCCTTCCTTCCAAGTGGAAAAATGGATGTTGGCTTAACATGGAAGGGGAATGAGGAAAATGCAATGTGGGAAGATGATGTCAAAGACCAGTGAACATACCTAGAATGCTACAGGGATGAGGGAACTGTGGGATAGGTTCCCACAATGCACTACTGCAACAGTTGATGTTTGCCAATTGAGTGTGGCAGCAATATGTCGATATTAATGAATTTGATTTTCTCTTAGTATAGACGCAGCCTTAGATGCTTCTGAGAGATTCTCATATTTAACTTTTTCAATAAATCAGAGATAAATTTTCTTGTGATGTGATTTATGTAACCACATTGATTTTCATTTTGATTGCTGTAGGTGCAATCAGCACAAAATGTACCCTCCCCTTTTTTTAATTAACAAAGAACTTGTGATTTATTTTGAGATTAGAATTGCCCGATATAGTGCTCCAAGAAAAAATACTATTACTACTTCTCCCACACTGGCTAATACTCGGTAAGGAGAAGAAACTAATGTTTTCTTGTTTTGCTGTCTTAGCTTTATTAATACAGTTTAAACCTCATGCTTGTTTTTTTTCTGTTTGACTTTGCTACTTGTTACTGCCTAAAGCAAAGTTGCTTTGTGAGCTACAAGATAGTTTGTCTAGTAATATCAGAGCTTGAGTCATGGTTAGGGTGCTTTTGGTTAGGCATGGTTAGGCATTTGTACTAGTAATTAGATATTAGCTTGAATATTTCAGCAGGTTTTCAATATATTCAGAAACTCTGACTTTAAAACCTCTGTGAAGTACAAGTAGGTAACGAGTATTTAAATGCTGAGCATTTTCAGTGAAGCTTATCCCATTGAAGTAGGAGCAATAATATACTAGAAGTGAAATCCTAGCCCAGTTAGAATGAATGATCAAACTCCCTTCGACTTCTGTGGAGATATGTCTTAAAAAATCAAGGAGAACAATTTATTAAACAGTCTGTTTTCTGTATCGGAGGGGTAGCCGTGTTAGTCTGGATCTGTAACAGCAACGAAGGGTCCTGTGGCACCTTACAGACTAACAGAAAAGTTTTGAGCATGAGCTTTCATGAGCACAGACTCACTTCATCAGATGCTGGTCTTGGAAATCTGCAGGGCCGGGTATAAATAAGCCAGAGCAAGGGTGGGGATAACAAGGTTAGCTCAGTCAGCAAGGGTGAGGCTTACTACCAGCAGTTGATCTGGAGGTGTGAACACCCAGGGAGGGGAAGCTGCTTCTGTATTTAGCCAGCCATTCGCAGTCTTTGTTTAAGCCAGAACTGAGGGCTTCGAATTTTCAGACTTTCTTTTTGCCCCACCACCCGCACAAACATAATACAGTTCTGCAGTGATCTGGAAGCCTACTTTCGCTGTCTCAGACTCAAAGAATACTTTCAACACAAAACTGACCAGCACACCGTTGCACAGATAGCACAAGAAGAATAACTCCACGTGGACTCCTCCTGAGGGTAGAAATAACAGTCTGGACCTATGTATAGAATGCTTTCACCGACGCGCACAGGCAGAAATTTTAGAGAGACAGCATCATTTGCCTCACAACCTCAGTCGTGCAGAACGCAATGCCATCCACAGCCTCAGAACCAACCCTGACATGATAATCAAAGAGGCAGATAAAGGAGGAGCTACTGTCGTCATGAACAGGTCTGACTACCAGAAGGAGGCTTCCAGACAACTCTCCAATACCAAATTTTACAGGCTACTTTCCTCAGATCCCACCGAGGAATACACTAAAACTACACCATCTGCTCAGGACACTCCCTACACAAGCACAAGAACAGATTTATACCAACACACCTCTAGAGCCCTGTCCGGGGCTATTCTACCTACTACCCAAGATCCACAAACCTGGAAATCCTGAATGCCCCATCATCTCAGGCATTGGCACTCTCACTGAAGGACTGTCTGGTTATGTGGACTCTGTCCTCAGACCCTATGCCACCAGCACTCCCAGCTATCTCTGAGACACCACTGACTTCCTGAGAAAACTGCAAGACATTGATGACCTACCAGAAAACACTATCCTAGCCACCATGAATTTAGAGGCTCTCTATACCAACATCGCACACAAAGATGGAATAAATGCTGTCCGGAACAGTATCCCTGATGATGCTACAGCAAGTCTGATGGCTGAGCTCTGTAACTTTATCCTCACACACAACTATTTCAGATTTGGCGACGACATATACCTTCAAATCAGCGGCACAGCTATGGGTACCCGCATGGCCCCTCAATATGCCAATATTTTCATGGCTGACCTGGAACAGCGCTTCCTTAGCTCTCGTCCACTAACACCCCGTCTCTACTTACACTACATTGATGATATCTTCATCATCTGGACCCATGGGATGGAGACTCTGGAGGAATTCCACCGGGACTTCAACAACTTTCACCCCAACATCAACCTCAGCCTGGAACAGTCCACACAGGAGATCCACTTCCTGGACACCATGGTGCTAATACACGATGGCCACATCTACACCACCCTGTACCATAAACCCACTGACCGCTACGCCTACCTTCATGCCTCCAGCTTCCATCCCAGACACACCACATGATCCATTGTCTACAGCCAAGCACTAAGATATAACCGCATTTGCTCCAACCCCTCCGACAGAGACAAACACCTACAGGATCTCTACCAAGCATTCTTGAAACTGCAATACCCACTTGAGGAAGTGAAAAAACAGATCAACAGAGCCAGACGTGTGCCACGAAGCCTCTTACTACAGAACAAGCCCAAGAGAGAAACCAACAGAACACCACTAGCCGTCACCTACAGTCTTCCGCTAAAACCGCTACAGCGCATCATCAGGGATTTACAACCCATCCTGGACAATGATCCCCCACTTTCACAGGCCTTGGGAGGCAGACCAGTCCTTGCCCACAGACAACCTGCCAACCTGAAGCAAATCCTAACCAGCAACTATACACCAGACCACAGTCACTCTAACTCAGGGACCCATCCATGCAACAAACCTCGTTGCCAGCTCTCCCCACGTATCTACACTAGCAACACCATTACAGGACCTAACCAGATCAGCCGCACCATCGTGGGTTCATTCAGCTGCACATCTACCAATATAATTTATGCCATCATGTGCCAGCAATGCCCCTCTGCTATATACATCGGACAAACTGGACAGTCTCTACGTAAAAGAATAAACGCACACAAATCAGATATCAGAAATGGCAATATACAAAAACCCGTAGGAGAGCACTTCAATCTCCCAGGCCACATAGTATCAGACTTAAAAGTAGCTATCCTACAGCAAAGCAATTTCAGGACCAGACTCCAAAGAGAAATTTCTGAGCTACAATTCATCTGCAAATTCGACGCCCTCAGCTCTGGCTTAAACAAAGACTGTGAATGGCTGGCTAAATACAGAAGCAGCTTCCCCATTCCTGGGTGTGCACACCTCCAGATCCACTGCTGGTAGTAAGCCTCACCCTTGTTGACTGAGCTAACCTTGTTATCCCCACCCTTGCTCTGGCTTATTTATACCTGGCCCTGCAGATTTCCAAGACCAGCATCTGATGAAGTGAGTCTGTGCTCCTGAAAGCTCATGCTCAAAACTTTTCTGTTAGTCTATAAGGTGCCACAGGACCCTTCTGTTTTCTGTGTTTCCTTGGTATCATTCTAAAAACTGAATTTTGTAGGTTTCAAATTTCTGCTAATATTTGTTATTGCTGTTCCTTTCTACTTCAGTATCTCCATTTTCAAATTTCTAAATGCTGTGTTAAGAATAGTAGTAGTAGTAGTAGCATCCTTCAGTCTACGTAGAATATGGATTGCGCCCTTCGTAGTTCCAAGAATGTGTTAAGAATAAGACTACTATATCTGAGTAGAAAATTAAATTTTAGGCTTTTTAAAGCTCTGATTACAGTATTATTTTATATACTAGCTATATGTCTGTGCTTCTACATATATAATTTCTGTGTAAATTTGTCTCAAAATCTTCCTTAATCCTCCGCAATTTGATTCCAAACTTTTAAAAGTAAGCAAATTAGTAAGGGGAGTGGAGTTGGCTGAAGGATTTGAGGATATGAATTTGGGTGGAAGCTTAGAATTGCTTTCAGTCAAACTTCTGGTAAGAATTTGAAGCTAGCATCCCAAAGACGAAGACAAAAAATGGTAGGCAAGGGTTGCAAAGCAAACTAAATAGCAAGCATATCAAGCAGGTTATTGAGAGAAAGCAGAAGCCCTACAAGGAATAGAGAAGGCATGGATGAGCAAGAAAAGCTACCTCTTGGAGGTTAGGGACTGTAAGGAAAAAGTGAGAACAGCAAAGCAGAGTTAGACCTTTCAAGGAAATTAAAACGAATAGTAAAAGGTTGTTTAGCCATATTTATAAATAGAAAACAAGTTAAGAAGTAGAATTCATAAACTCTGATAATAGAGTAGAGAATAAAGTTAGTCTGAGCATGGCTCAGAAACCAAGCAAATGCTTTGCCTTCATTTTTAATAAGGTTAATGAGGATTTGGGGGGCAGTGTCAGGGTTGCTAATGGGAATCAGGATATGAGAACAGAAATTATCTCATCTGAAAAAGGAGGTAAAATTTACATTTTAATGGCACCAAATTTCTGGGCCTAGATACTAATATACGTACCGAGGCTCACAAATCTCCCAAGAATACCAGAAGAACTGGCATATGAAACTCTAAGCCCAATAGAAAGGATTTTAATCGGTCTATAACCCTGTGAGTTGTATCATATGTGTTGACTATTGCAACTACTGTGTCTGTATTTAAGAAAGGGTGAAAATGAGTGATCAGGAAACTACAGGTCTGTTAGTTTGACCTCAGTTGTTTGCTGGTCTTTTTTTTTTTTTTTTTTTAAATAAAAGAGAGAGAATATGGTTAAGAGCGTAGAGGCAAATGATAATTGGAATATAATACTACATGGTTTTATGGAAGAGAGCTTATGGACAAACAAATTGATCACTTCTTTGAGAAGGTAAGATTTTCAAGAGAGAGAAAATACAGTAGAACTAATCTATCAGGATTCTGAAAAGCATTTGGTGCAGCTCCACAGGGAAAATTGATGGTGAAGTTGGAGAAGACGGGGTTTAATATGAGAATCAAAAGATGAGCGAGGAGCTGATTAAAAGGAAGATGACAGTGGGCTATCCTGAAAGGTGAACTGTCAGCCCAAAGGAAGGTTTCTAGTGGAGTTCCGCTGGGATTAGTCTTGGGACCGATCTAATTTGATGTTTTCATTAGTGATGTTGGCACATCATGGGAGTGTACTATTAAAATCTGCAGACAACACAAAGTTGGAAAGTATTGTTAGAAGAAGGACCAGAATATCATAAATTATTTGTAAGACCTTCAAAACTGGAGTGATAGAAAAGAGCTAACATTTAATTAGCGAACTTTGGAACTGATTTTTTTTGCTATAGCCTGGGTATCTTACAGCTGGAGGTGACAGGAGGAGAAAGACCTGTGTGTGATAGTCAATCACAAGACTACTATTAGCTGCCACTGTGATATAGCACTGAAAAAAATCATGCATTCCTTGAATGCAAGAGACAAAGCATTAAAATGTTATTGCCATTCTACAAGGCCTCATTGTGAATACTGTGTGCCGTTGTAGTCTTGCACATTTAAGAAAGATTCATCCAGATTGGAAGGGGTGTTGAGGAGGGATATTAGAAAAGTCAAAGGAGTGGAGAATTTACCTTATGACAAGAGATGAAAGGACTTACTTAATCTAACAAAACAAAGGCCATGGGGAGATATAGTTTCTTTTTCTAAATATATCACGAGGGCTAAACATTAAGGCAGGAGAGGTCAGATTTGGCAGAAACCCTGAATTATTTTCCCTTGCATCTGCAGCATGGTGCATGGGTCACTTGCTGGTTTAACTTGGAGTTTCTAAATCATGATTTGTGGACTTCAGTAACTCAGCCAAAGGTTATGGGCCTACTAAAGGAGTGGTTGACCATGACATACAAAACGGGAGTGTGCTAATGGGCGAGTGTATTGCCTGTGAATTGCAGGTCAGACTAGATAAATCACTGTGGTCCCTCCTGGCACATCTCAAGTCTATGATATGGTGGGTGGCCAAGTGAAACATTCTAGGAATATCCCCTTGCTGGATTTTTTGAAAAAGTCTGTGTTAAAATACTGCTTTGGGGTCTCTTTATGCCAGAGATGTGAAAGATTCGGCCCACGTGCCAAATACAGCCTGCCAAGCTTCTGAATGTGGCCCCCAGACTGCCCTGCTGAGACTGTCAGGCACGCAGCAGGAAGCTGCTTAAGACGGTGTAGGGATGCCTCATGCTGCTTTATACATCTTCCTGATCCATGTAGCTCTCTGTTCTGGACTCTAAGGAAAGGAGGAGGCTTACTGCTCCCAACCCCCAGCAAAAATCTGTTAGCTCCCATTGGCTGGTTTCTGGACAATAGGAGTTCAGAGATCTTGTTGGGGAGTGGGAGCAGCATACAAAGACCCCCCCGTCCCCCACCAGCAGGTGGAGCAGAGTGCCACTTGGAACAGGCTTGACAGATCTGAGGCTGCAGCAGGCAGGGAGCCTTTCTGAAAGGATAACAGGCTCTGGTAGGGAGGCAGTCTCTCGCATCCTGTCCCTCCCACTTCCCTGCCCCAGGTTACCACCCAAGCCCTCTGCACCTCCCGACACAGGTTAGAACTCCCTCCCAAACCCTGAACCCCACTCCTCCAGGCCAGAATCCTCTCCTGCACCCATACCTTCCTCCCAAGTCCCTGTCCTAGGTCACAGCCCCTTCCTTCACCCAAACTCCTCCTCAGACCCACCTCCCTCTCTTGCATCCCAGCCCCCTACCCCAAGCTCCCTTCTGCACCCAGCTTCTGTCCCAGAACCTGGACTCGCTCTACAGAAAAGTGCAGCCGTTGACCACTCAAAAAATCTTGGCATGGCTCCCCACCTACATCAGAAATATTGTCCCCCCTTGTTCTATGCTGAACTTTAAAGCACTGAACGCCATCTAACCTACAAATCACTACTGAACTGTGTTTGAACCTGCATTGTATAGAGTTGGCACATTCAGACTTAAGCTGGTGGAAACTAGATTCAGGGATGTTTTTTCCCCCCTCTTGACAACACACGTTTTCATGATTCAGTATGTGGGATAATAAGTTTAACTGTAGAAGAGGGGATGTCACACTGATAAGTTCCTCTTCTTTAAATACATATTAGATTTTTGTTTTAACACTGAATGTAAACCTGCTAATGACCTATTTGGAAAGGAACCGTGGTTTGCCTGCCAGCTGTTCATGTGTGAAAACCCATAACTTAAATGTGTCTCTGAAAGTAATCTCAGAAGTTGTCTGTATAAGGTCTCATTGCATTAAAACATTAGCTTCCCTAATGTGCAAGAACAACACAGTATTACTGCACTATAGAATTCTCTTCTGGAAGCCCTTCTTGAGACCTGTAGAGTTTTCTTTGCACTATGGAACAGTCACTTTCACAACTAATACTGAGAATCAGGGCATATTTAATAACCTGACCATTCAGCTACCTCCACAGTGTCCAGTATATTCGCCACTCATCATGTGTGGTGAACAGGACACCATGGTGTGGCGGTTCTGACTCTGGAGCTGCACGCGAGGAGTGCCGTCCACCTGTTCTGTGCACACGTCCCACTGTCTGGTGGGAGAAGTACTTAGTGGCAGCTCTGACCACTCTGGCGGCTTCAGTGGTGGGCCCGGCAGCCCTAGCACATCTGGCTGCTCCGGCGGTGGCTGTCCCACCTGCTGTCAGCAGGGTGAGGGCACCTCTCATTAGTTTTTGCCTTGGGCTCCCCAGCAAATCTAACACCCATCATGTCTCCTCCCATTCTGTTCACTTACTCCCCCCTCACCCTCCCCAGCATGTAAGCATCAGTGTGGAGGGGAGAAAGGAGGGATTACTTCATGTGTGCCTAGGTGGGTTATATGAAAATCTAACTCTCTGAGTAGTGCGATTTGAAATCAATGGGACTGTTTAGGAAGACACAATGGGGCAAGACTAAAGATGGCAAAACGAGGCCCCACCAAATAAGGGTACCTCTTCACTATGCAGAAGATTGACCTGATCACGGTTGATCTTCTGGGATTTGATCTTGTGTGCCATAGTAGGGACGCAAGAAATTTAACTGTCTGGTGTCAACAGTTCACCCCTGTACTCCTCAATATTGTGAGGAGTAAGGAAGGTCAACAGCAGAGTTTATTCCATCGATCTCCCTCTGTGAGGACAGCCAAGTAAGTTAACTGTAGATAAGTTGATTCTAGCTACACAATTGCTGTAACTAGAATTGTGTACCTATAATCGACTTTAATGTCTAGAGCAGACTGGGCCTAAGTGTCTTATAGTAACAAGCAAACAGGCTCCAAATAAGTGCCTTGAAATAGCAATCTGTACACATGAGATATTTTTGGTAATGTATCAAAACCCTGCTAGACTGAAAAGTGCAATCCAAAACAAACACTGTGAATGCTGCTCACATTGTGACTTTTACACTGGTAGGTCAAACAAACTAGGGGAAGTTTTCAGTTAAAGTTGACAGCTTAAAGATCTGTGAGAGATGTCATTTTGAGTGTATGTATGTGGAAATAGTCTGCTGCACATCAGTATTTTGGTAAGAAGCAGTCCACTACAGTAAACATGTTAATTAAGCCCGACAGCATAGCTGTATGTAGTGTTGATGTTGTATTTGCAAGCATGAAGGAGGAGGTACAGAATAAAGAAAAAACATAACTCATAAATAGATATTCCGAGGGGGAAATGACAACATTGACTAATGATTTGGACAGTTCTAGTCAAGTAGCCTCTCATTCGAGACAGTTTCTTAAAATTTCCCTCAAATATAAGCCTTGCTTTTGGGGGAAACAAAAAATCCATTGTCCATTCAATTTAGAAGGTAAACTGAAGAAATCAAAAGTGAACCTGGAGCTGAAGTGTGACAATATATTAAAAACAGTATATTAAATATGCTGTTTTATTATATATTAACTATATTGTATATTTTATATATTAAATATATATATTAAAAATATTAAATATATATTAAAATATCTGTTAGTCTATAATGTGCCACGAGACTTCTTGTTGTTCTCAAAGCTATAGACTAACATGGCTACCTCTCTGATACTTGAATATATTAAGAAAATATTTTTATTAATATTTTTCATTTGGTTTGGTCTTTACAGTGGTTAGAAGTTAGTAAAAGGGCCAGAAGTCTTTTGTGTGCCTGTCTTACTGCATTCACTTGGAATGCTTGTATTTGTTCTACTTCTCCAGCAAATTTCAAGTACATTAATTTCTGTGCTCTCAAAGGCAGGTTTGCATTATAAAGAATGAAGTCTTTCTTCCCCCTGGGAAGTAAAAAGAATGGATGTAAATCTAATGCCTTCATATTGTGCTAGTCTAGCACTGGCTCACATCGGCTTGATACTTTACTGCAGCTGCTGTCTCCCCAAGCACTCCATCACGTGACGTTCTGACTGGTACACCAAGGCTTGATCCACTTGTATCCCGGCTGTCTCAGAAACTGCCTTTCTTTCTGTCATCTGTCCAGGCTACAAAGAGTATATTATTACCTAGTGGTAAAGATGAATTAGCTGATGTGCAATGTATTCTGGATATGGCCTTTAATTCAAGAACTTTCTTCCTATCACTAGAACTTTAGTAACTTAAAGCAAAGGTGCTTCTCTTTCTGCAGGCATTTACTATAGAGGGTGCAGAGGAAATGGTTGGGTGGGACTGCATTTCAGCAGGAAAATTAGTGGTTGGCAGGGGGAGTGAAATCCATGGCACACCCCACTTTCCGCTTCTAAAAGAAGTGATTGGGAGAGGAAACAAAGAGTGGAACTATCTCTGAATTTGTTAAACCTCCCACCTGTGCCCTGAACTCTTCAGAGGGCACAATTTATATCTTCAGTGAAATAAAGCCCAATAAGTATCCAGTCATGACATCCAGCTGATTTCCCTGCACCTCCCGCCCCCAGGTCAAACTGGAATGGAGAAAATGTCATGTATTTAATGGGTTTCCTCTCTGAAGATGGATGACCACCACTCCCCTCTGCCACCATATACATATGCACAATAAAATGGTGTCCAAATAATTCATAAACATTAAACAGAGTCAAGCCTATGTTAACCCTTTATAGGCTTGCTAATTCCCAGGTGTGCAGTGCATAGGAACTGGCTATTATTGCTGGTCTCTGACCTTCTGTCAGGCCAGGACTCACAGGAGGTGAAATGGGTGGCATCATGTTGTCATCAGGAACAGGAAAGAAGTGCCTCAGTAGTCGTCCTTCCATATGAGGCAGGTGTAATTATTCTTTATTAAATTATTTAAAAACACTATGTCTGTGTCTACACATGCCCCCTTCAAAGAAGGGGGCATGGTAGTCAGGCTGATCAGAGAGTACTAATGAAGTGCTGTGATGAATGTGCAGCAACTCCATTCGGCTGATTCTCCCACAGCAACTTCAAAGTGTCAAATTTCAATATGCCGGCATGCCATGTAACTGCAGGCACTTCGAAGTTTAACATTTCGAAGTTGCTGTGGGGAGAGTTAGCCTAAAGAAGTGCTGCATATTCATCACAACACTTCATTAGTATTCTCCGATCAAGCTGATTACCATGCCCCCTTCAAAGAAGGGGGCCAATGTAGACATAGTCTGTAAGATTCAAAGGCTTCATCTACACTAGCAAGTTCTTTAGGGGAAAAAAAAGCTTTTCCAAAAGAACCCACAGAGTTCCTACACACACAATGTGCTCTTTTGATCTGAAATGTGAAGAATGCAGCACTTTTTCTGGTGGCCCTCTTCCTCTCCCAGATTCTTTTGAAAACGTGCATGTGTAGATGCTCCGCTGGCCCTTCTTTCAAAAGAGTCCTCACGGTGCCAGATTTTTTATGCCTGCCCACTTTTTCGATACCGCAGGGACTGTGTGGGCGCTCTCTATCAAACGAGCTGATCAATCTTTCGATCCACTTTTTTGTGTGTGGACACACACTTTCAAAAGACTTTTGAAAGACCCCTATAGTGTAGACATAGCCAAAGTGTGTGGTCTTCCATTGGTGCAGAGCTGGAGGATTCTAGTCCCAGCCTCACAGATCTCAGTTTTTTCACATGGTGTCTCTGTCCTTCTGTACCATGGTCGGGGTCCCTATCATCCGTGGCAGCTTAGTCATTCTCAGTGGCTGTACTATTGGCTCCCTGGATCATACTTCACCATAAACGCTAATTTCATAGGAAGGAAAAACTAATAATTTTTAAGTTTGTTACAGTTCTGTTCCCAGACTTGTCACCATTTGCTTCTTTGGCAAGTCCCTTCAGACCTATGAATGTTTGGAAGTTTAATAAATCATGGTTTGAAACTGCTTTGTGATGCTCTAAAAGAAGATGTTAAATATCCATTGGAATCATAATCACTGGGTAGCAAAAACTTCAATTTGAATATATTGATGAACTGGAAGAGAGAGGATTTCACAATTATGACTTCTTACTGAAGAAATCACCTGAGTCTTGGAAGGATCAGAAGGAATAACTGGAAGATCAGCTCAGCAGGTCTCGATACACTTAAAATGAATATTTCTAGTCTGAATCCAGCCGTGGTTCTTGTTATAACTCTGGTGTGTTAGACATTTGTCGCTTATGATTGATATGCTCTTTAATAGAAAGCTGGGTGTAACGCTTGCTCCACAGGAGAAATGTATACCAAACAGTTAGCATAGGGGAGAGAGCTTGCTGCCATATGTTGAATATGCTGAAACACTAAAGCTTCCCAACAAAATTGGAAATCTTTTCTTTCGGTTGGCTTTGTCCAAAATGCATTTCATGATGTAGACCTAGTGAGGTGTGCAGTGATGTCTTTGGAGTAACAGCCCTTCAAGAAGGTGGTGTTAAGGCCCTTCCTAACTTGCAATATTGCAGAAATTGCAGATACCTCCGTATTAGGCTTTTGCTGCTACTTTTTTTCAGCTAGCTGAAGTTGACAACAAGAGCCCTGGCTGTCAACTGCCCAGGTCTCCTGCTGTTAGCCCTGTGATTTAATTATGATGGTATGGTTGAAGTGAGAAGTTATCAAAAATAATATGCATACCAGCATACTTTGGTGTTTGTTGTTCCAGAATTTTTTTTCTTATAATACGTATACAACACAAAGGTAACCTGACCTAGTATAGACATAGCAGGTCATCTAACAGCCACTGCAGTAATTCCTTCAGTTGTGCATGACCTTACAAGTAATGCTTCTGTGATGCCAACAGACAGGGGTTGCCAGCCCTAGCGATAGAACCTGTGAGCATAGGGTCTAAAGGCCTGCACTCCACCACATGAGCTAAAGGCCAGGTGGCTCTCAGCTGAGGCTGTAGAGCAGAGACTTCACTCGCCCCATGCCCAGATGCTGCTTGTGGTCTCTCGTGAGGGCATCTAAGGGCAGGGAATAGCTGCCTCCATCATTTTTCTTTCCACCATCATGTGGCATTTAGAATTGATTGGAACTCATGTTCCCTCAGGAGAAGTTTGGGCCCAGCAGTCCTGTCTGATGTTTTCTGGTCTCATAGATGAGGGACCTTTCATACATTTACATTTCTTTTTCTAATTCCCAGAGTACTTTGCAAGATCAGAGAACACTCCGCAAAACATACCATTAGCCCCAGCTGGGATGAGAGAGTTTTTGTTTTTAGAGTTCCTAAGACTAAGGCCCAGTCCTAATACTGAACTTGCTTTCATAGTTCAAAGAGAAGGCACTGCACCCAAACCTTCAAGTCTCTCAATTTCACAGCCTAGCTGCTAGATGGATAGCTAGCCTATAAATTTCTCCAGACAGAGATATTTTGGTCAAAGCAGGAAAGTTTCCACCAGGAATACCTTCACAGAATGAATGAGATTCTCCCAGAGCTGTTGGTTGAGGGCACTCTTCCCTCATGGGACTGATATCACTAATCTAGGAGTACTTCCTAGAGCTGACAAGGTCTAATCAGTCTGAGAATTAACCTGACTGCAATTTTATCAAGTTATCTGACTGTTGATGGCTGGCGTGTTTTCTCATACAGACTTGAAATTCATAAAAGTTTCATAAGGGACTTTCCACCTGTTAAGGGGGCCCATTTCCCTTTAGGGCTTTAATCTAGTACTTCCATCCTTATGGAGCTTTTGTTTAAACCTAGGGCATCCTGACTAGGCCTTACATCACACCCCAGAAATCTTTGTGGCAGGATCCCCCCTCCCAACACATGATTGTCTTCTCTGATTCAGTGATTCTCAGGATCCATCTAAAGTACAGTGGTTGTAGAATTCCCCCTAAATAAGCGAGTCTGTCTGTGTTCTTTCTTCATATGTCTGAGATGCACACAGCCCTTCACCTTCTGAATGTCAGAGGGGCTCTAGTGTTATCTACAAAGAACAAAGCTATTCTCATCTTCTCCAAGGCTCTTTGTAGCTGTAGCTGATGAACTGAAAGGTAAGGTCAGGTCTTCACAAATTCAAGAATCCTTTAAAAATGGATTTCAGAATGTGTGAAATCTTGTTATGACATAGCGAAAAGAGACCCACCTGCAGGTTTGAAAGTTCATTTCACTAGAGCCCAAACTGCTTCATTAGCTTCTTTGAACAATATCTCAATCCCTAGACATAAGTTAGGCACCCACCTGCTGCTCTCTTCATAAATTTACCAAATGCTGTGCTCTTACTGAAAACTCTGGCTTTGATGCTGGTTTTGTTTAATGCTGTTCTTCCTTCCTGCATAGACTTCAAGCTCCCACTTGTAATGTCGTGAGCCACTGATTGGGAGTCATTGGTGGTGCAATATGTATGTGGACAGTCTCTTGAAATTTGAAAAGTTGTTTATACTCTCTAGCCTCTGTTGCCAGAAACTGGGAATGAGTGACAGAATGAATCATTTGATGATTACCTGTTCTGTTCATTCCCTTTGGGGCAGCAGGAGTTCTCCACTGTCAGACGACAGGATGCTGGGATAGATTTGATACTTTCATCTGGCCCAGTATGGCCATTCTTATGTTTTAGCTTTGAAGTATGTTGCCTATATGTGCATGGTCACAATCTACTCTCCATCAGCTTGACTGTGGTGTCCTTTCATTTATATTTTGTGGTTGAGAAGAAATTGATAGTAGTAATCTCAGACGGGCAACTGTATTAGTCTGTAGCTTCACAAAAACAAGCTGTCCTGTAGCACCTTAAAGACTAAACATTATTTATTAGGTAATGAGCTTTTATGGGTCTAGTAGTAGGTTCTTCCTACCCTTAAATGCCCTTGCTAGAGAATACAAAGTGCATTGGGGTACAGATGGGCTGTATGGTAATAGCTAGCCAAAAAGTCTCCAGTCTCAAATAGTAGGACACCAGTAATGGAATGTGTATGTGGATAACAAGTCCCCAAGTCCAGTAGCACCAAGAGGGAATGGGCAGCCCATCTCAAATTCCAGTTACTGTATGGGTAAGTAACTTGGAATATGCTAACTTTGGAGTGTTTGACTCTGCAACCTCTGCAATCTGTGACCTTTAGTATGTTATAATGCAGAGGTTGGATGAGCATCAATATTGCAGTGTATGTGTGTGTCTGTTTATTTTGCTCATGCTCAACAGCTAATTTTTGTATTGGAGACAGAAATAAACATACCTCTTAAACTCTTCTAATGCTTGTGCCATTTCAGGAAGATAGTGATAACTGACTTCCTTCAAGTCAAGTGCTTACATTACTGTTTCCAATTTCATGCAAGCAACATTCTCTTAACTATTTATCTGTTTAATTAAATATTTTTATCCTCAGTTTTGGCAATGACCCAGGGCTGCTTATCTTTCACAAACAGGTCATAAAAAGTGTCACTTAATTTTAGTCATCTAAAAATTTGCTTTCTGAATTTTTCTTTAAATCTTTCCCTGATTTTGTGTAAGCTGAGTCTAGCATTAGATACACATGAATCTACTCATTTTCTTGCTGTCAGGAGCTGCAAGGAAAGTAATAAGGTGTCAGAGGTCAATCAGAGCCAATTTCACATAGGAAAAAAGGTAGTTTCATAACTGATTAAGGTTCTCAAGGTCATAAACATCAGTTTTTCATTTTACTGAGACTCCAACCAAAACAGAAATAAAAGCCTAATTATTTATTGGAAGCCAATATTCAATCTCACACCCACCCAGCTCGTTGTATCTATATGAAATTTAAATTGCACTTTAAAGCTGCAGAAAGGTGTTGTGTAATGGAAGGACAAAGGGGAAAGAGCTGAAACCCTGAAGCGTAAAGTAATGAATCCAAAGTGTCTAGCACTGAAGCATCCTGTGAAAACAGGGAATTCAGTAATAAGGACAAATGTGTGCTTTAAATCCAAATGGTATAAACATCATACCAAAGTAAGCTGAACAGCAATTAATCCATAATTGTCTCAGTATTCAAAAACTTTTCATGCAGAATTCATAGCAGAGCTTTCCCTTGGACAGAAGTTTATAAATTCAAGCATTTAAAAATATAGCTAAAACAAATGCAAAAATGACTTAAGAATTCATAAGAGGTCATGGAATGCTTATGCTTGATACTGGTTTTCTGTACCAATAAGTATATGACTGAACTAAAAACCTCAGAATAAGAAGGATTCTTTAAGAACAAATGCTATGTAACCAAGGCTTAATGGGGAGCAAAACTAAAATTCTAGAAGATTTATTATCGATGTGTTATATTATCACTGCTGAGTCTACCTGGAAGTCAGATGGCATGTGCTAGTCTTAAAAAGTGACCTAGTATTGAAAAATAAATAAGAAGTTGGAAACCAAGTGTCTTTTTGAATTCCAAGTGTATTTATTGTTTAAGCCCCCTTCCCTCCCCTCCCCAATGGAACAGAAGTAATCTTCGCAGTATCTTTTTCTTGCAACCACTGTGTTTCTTTAAACAAAACAACACAGTATTCATGTGTAGTGTATTGAGTCAGACTACATTCTGGGAGAATTAGCAATAAGCAGTCTTGATACTGTGGGTGATCTGAGAAGCTTAATACTAGATTAGCCTGAAAATATTAGGGCAAAAATCAGGGTGCCTTTTGCTGATGAAGAGATGATAAAGGTAAAAGGCTAACACAGTGTGTGTAATGCCAGAAAAATGACTTCACATTTACTCACTCAAGTTCAGTAATCTTTTTCATTGACAATTTTTCCCCTTGTCTAGGATTTAGAATTAAATAATCGTTTTCATTGGCAATTATTTCCCTATGTGTAGAATTTAGAATTCAATATTTTGTCTCAATTACCTGTGGAATGCATATATGCACTCTGTGGCTACGTCTACATGTGAAGCCTACATCGAAATAGCTTATTTCGATGTAGCAACATCAAAATAGGCTATTTCGATGAGTAACGTCTACACGTCCTCCAGGGCTGGCAACGTCGATGTTCAACTTCGACGTTGCACAGCACCACATCGAAATAGGTGCTGCGAGGGAACGTCTACATGCCAAAGTAGCACACATCGAAATAAGGGTGCCAGGCTCAGCTGCAGACAGGGTCACAGGGCGGACTCAACAGCAAGCCGCTCCCTTAAAGGGCCCCTCCCAGACACAGTTGCACTAAACAACACAAGATCCACAGAGCCGACAACTGGTTGCAGACCCTGTGCCTGCAGCATGGATCCCCAGCTGCCGCAGCAGCAGCCAGAAGCCCTGGGCTAAGGGCTGCTGCCCACGGTGACCATAGAGCCCCGCAGGGGCTCGAGAGAGAGCGTCTCTCAACCCCTCAGCTGATGGCTGCCATGGCGGACCCCACTATTTCAAAGTTGCGGGACACACAATGACTACACGGTCCCTACTTCGACGTTGAACGTCGAAGTAGGGCGCTATCCCCATCTCCTGATGAGGATAGCGACTTCGATGTCTCGCCGCCTAACGTCGAAGTTAACTTCGAAATAGCGCCCGATGCGTGTAGCCGTGACGGGCGCTATTTCGAAGTTAGTGCCGCTACTTCGAAATAGCATGCACGTGTAGACACGGCTTGTGTGTGTGTGTGTGTGTGTGTGACTGTGCGTGTGTTTGTGCGCTAGAGTGACAAAGGTTTTTATTGTTTGCTGTCTAAAATAAAACCACAGCATCTTTCTTCACCATGGAAAGAGCAAATGTATTTCCATTTGAAAAAAGACCTATTTTTAATTAAGAATGTTAATCTCTTAATGCAACTGAAATCCGAAATAAGAGGTTGCATTTACACCTGGTTTGTGTAATGAGAATGAGTATCTATATCTGGTTAATTAATAGTCAGTATTTCTGTGCACACAGTTGACAGGTAAGTGCACATCCTCTCTTGTTTATGCTGTTATTGTCCATAGGTAAATAGCATCTACGGGCTGTTTTCTAGTCCTTGAATCTGGAAAGAACTTAAATGAGTACTTAACCAGATGTGTAGTGCCATGTATAATAACATGTGCAGTTCCATTAATTGAAACATGTGTAAAATACATCAAATTAAAAGAAATAGTTTTCTAGGATTTTGTTTTGTTTTGTCTCCAATTAAATCTCTGCTATGCTATTAAATCTATCACTTTGGGAAGTTCTTTTATGAGTCACCCAGGTGTGAGAGTATCAGAAGACAGGATATTGGGCTAGATATACCTTTGGTCTGACCCAGTATGGCTGTCCTTATGTTGGAGGTAAGGAGTACGTTATAAGATAGCAGTGCATTTATCTGTTTTGTGCACACCTATAGTTTTAAATAAATTTCCTTTAATTCATAGGCCTGGTCTACACTACGAGATAAAATCAAATTTACGGGACTTAGTTCAATTTTATAAAGCATCATTTTTCATCATAGGGCTCATTAGGTAGACTTTAAGGGGCTCTGAGGTTGACTCTTGTAAACTTGACATCAGCAGGAGTAATGCCAAAATTGATTTTCAATGTCAACCTTATGCTAGTGCAATGGCAGTTATTAAAATAAATTTTATTAACATGCAAAAGTATCCCACAATGCCCCCAATGTGTCCTTAATGGTCATCGCTTCATTTGCACTGCTCTTCACGTGAGCAGGAAGTAGGTGACAGGAAGCAGGGGTCATCAGACCAATAATGTTGAATTCACTTCCTTTCTGGCCAGTGTGGCGAGTAGGTGTCAGGAGCACACCTTTGCAACACAGCTGTTAGCCCTGAGTTCACAGGGTCGCAAGAGACCCCCAGCATGGAGCAGTCAGGAGAACCAGGACATCATCGCTGTGGGCGGGGGATGAAATGAGTCTATCCTCATGCAGTTCAAAAACAAGAAAAGAAATGCCAACATTTATGTGAAGATATTGCAAGGCATGCTTCAGTGGGGGTACACCAAGAATGCTCGGCAGCACCACGTTAAAAACAAAGAGCTCAGGTGGTCTTACCAATAGACCAAAGAAGCCAATTGTCAGTCTGGGCCATGTCCCCATGTATGCTGCTATTGTGAGGAGATACATCTTATTGTGAGGACAGACCCAACCTCTCACCCCCCAAAATGCCTGGACTTCTCAGTAAACATTGCTCAGCAAACATCTGCCAGCAGCAAAGAGGGTGAAGTAGGGGTCTGAAGTGGTAGAACGGGAAGAGGTGGCCAACAGCAGAGTGCAGTCCAGCACAGAAGCTGATCCTGCAAGCCAGGAGCTCTTTATAACATTGGAAACAGTCCCCTCATCCCAGGAGGTTTAGGAGGCAAACGGGGATGCTGGAGAGGGCACTTCTGGTGAGTATACTTTTTTCTGCTGATAATAGTATGGTGCAATTGTGTGGGGTTGGGGGGAGTCTGTGCCTGTTTTCTTTTGAACGGCTTGTTAATATTTCTGGGAATGGAACACTGATCCTGTTTGGACATATCACTGAAGGTCTTAGGCACTCTTTGATTCTCCTCACAAGATTTTTGGGGGTACCTGACTTATTCCTGCTTCTATGGTAAGACACCTTACTGCAACAAGCCACCAGTAAGTAATCTGGAATCACGGTACCACAGAGCATGCTTGCATATTTCCCAGCCTTGTACCAGGACATTCTTTCCTTACCCCTTTTTCTTATTCTGAGGAGTTTGATGTCTCCTTTGGCAGCTAAAATGCATGGTAAGTTTTATGAGTCACTGCAGTGACTTTAAATGATTTTTTTCCTGTCACTTAGTGCAGAGCAAAAGTCATGCAACCTGATTGGGTTTTAAATGATGGTATACCAAGCCCCTCCCCCCCACCCCGACTGGCGAGTTGTTGGACCCACATCACAACCCCCAACCCTCCCTGAGGTGGCAGGTGATTGGACCCTGCCCAGGTTCACATGTGCACTTTCAGTAACTTTTAATGTTTTTTTAGCTCCTGAAGTCTGCTTTTAAATCATGGTGCTACTTTAAGAAGCCCACGTGGCAAGCTGCCCCCCCTCCACATCCCCAAGCTGGTGGGTGATTGGAGACTTGGCACAACCTCCCATTGCTCAGTGGCATGCCCCATCCAAAAAGCAGATAGGCACTTCACATTATTTTTACCCATGAGCTGAAGATAGCTTACCATTGTCTTCAAGGATTCAAGAGTTTGAATCCTTCCAGTTGGATTCATGCAGTCTCTGCCTTAAGAGTTCACAGAGTGACCTTGTCATAGCCCTATGCTCTTCCATAGAGACAGACAGCCATTCATTCTGTCAGTATGCTCATTGTTCTGAATAAAGATAAAAATGTTGCTATTGACAACGTGCTTAATATTTCAACATGTTATTTTTAAAACAGGAATTGACCTTGCAAGCAGGAGTGCAAGGACCAGTTCTTCTCCCCACCACCCCCAAAGTGAGAGTAACACAAATACATAGGAGGAAGAAGACCAGGCAGGAGCTCATTGCTGAGCACTTTGAAGAATCACAAAAAGAATGAGTGGAGGCCTCCCTGGACAGACAGGACATGAAAGAATGGAGGAAATAGATGATGGAAATTCATAATAAAATGTTGGACAATCAAACCAAAGTTCTGTTCCAAATAATCAGACAGACAGAAATAAAGTAATCAACACTTCAAAGAAGTAACTCCATATGCCCCCCATACCATGCAATACATGCCCCATTTCAGACCTCCTTCTCCATATTTAGTCCCATCCCCTGGTCAGGGCTCTGTATCCCTTGTCCAACCCATGCTCCCACCTTTCAGACCTGCCGCCATGTATTCAGGCCCCTCCCCTCATTGGACCCCAGAACAAGAGGGGTAAGGTCACAGAGATTCCTGCAATCCACTCCCAGGGAATCACCACCCAGCATAAAGCTGACATTCCACCAAAGACGACATGATTATCCTTTTGTTTTTCCTATATCCACTCCTCTGTCATTAGGGCCGCCTAAAGAAAAATAATGAAGGTCAGGAAAAGAAAGTTTTGTTTATTAGTTAACATGCTTTGGGATCCATGCCTTTGGGGTTGGGCAAGGAGGGTAAGGGGTGTTATGCAGTTGGAGGCGCTTTCATTAAGGGCAAAGAAATAGCATGGGTGGGATTTCTAGTAAGCGGCAGCAGATTCAGTTTCCTGTCCACTCATTCATAAACTTGACTTTCAAGGCATCCCTGATTAGCATGGCACCTCTCTGTGCTCTCCTAATTGCTCTTGTGTCCAGCAACTGATAATTACTAGCCAAGAGATCTACGTCTGCCCCCTCTATGCTGTCATGAAATCTCCTTCTTTGCCTCACAAATGAAGAATACAGCAGGCCCCTAAAACAAAGGAAATGTTTTCTTCACTGAGGTCTAAGTGTGTCAGTAGGTATCTGAACCTGGCTTTTAAATGGCCAAAGGCACATTCTTCCACCTTCCTGTACCTGTTCAGCCTGTAGTTGAGGAGCTCCTTACTGGAGTCCAGGGTGTCTGCGTATGGCTTCATGAGCCAAGGGAACAAGGGGTAAGCAGGGTCACCAAGAATCATTATTGGCATTTCCATGTCTCCAGTGATGATTTTCTGGTCTGGGAAGAAAGTACACTCTAGAGGCTTCTAAAAAGACTAGAATTCCTAAAGATATGTGCATCATACATCTTTCCTCACCATCTCACGTTGATGTCAGTGAAATGACCTTTGTGCTCCACCAACGCCTGCAACGCCATAGATGAGTACTTCTTGTGGTTTATGTGCTCTGAAGCCAGGTGGTCCAGTGTTGGGATGGGGCTGTGTTCCATCTTTGGTTCCACCACAGTTAAGGGATCCCATGGCAGCAAAGCCATCCACTATATCCTGCACCTTGCCCAGAGATACTGTCTTTTGCAGGTGAAATTTATTGATCGCCTTGGCTAGCTGGATGACAACTGCTCCCACTATAGATGTGCCCACTCCACATTGTTTCCCACTGACTGGTAGCTGTCTGGCATTGCAAACTTAAACAGAAAAATTGCCACATGCTTGAACTGTCAAAGTAAGTCTCATTCTGGTATCTCAGCGCTTCAGGGTGGGAGACAGCAATTCACAAAGTTCCATGAAAGTGACCTTGTGAATCTGGAAGTTTCGCAGTCACTGTTAATCATCCCATGTCTGCAAAATGATGCAGTCACACCAGTCTGAGCTGGTTTCATGGGACCAGAGCCTGTGCTGCATGGTGTACAGTGCCTCCAGTGCTGCCACCAACTTCTCATTCCTCCTTCCCAATCTTGGATGTGGAAATGCTTCCCACCTCAAGGATGTTCGTCTCCAGGGGAAATACGTTCAGAAGATACTGAAGCGCAGTGTCAGAAGTCATCAGGAAACATTCCAAAAAAGATTGAAGCATCAGCAAATCCATGTCATCTTTTGTAATGGCTTGTGGCAAGCAATGTAAAAGCAGTGTGAAAATTCCCTTGGCTGTTCTCCCCCTGCCCCGCCCCCCAACAGGAAGCAGGAAGTGAGAGAAATGCACTCTGAGATGATTACATCAGACACCCAGTACCACTTATGCCACCTCTTTTCCCACAAGACACTGGCACAAGAACCCACAATGCAATGGGGCTGCAGGAACTGTGGGATAGGTGCCCACAACTGCACTGCTGCCAAAGTTAAACTGTGGTAATTAAATGGGGACGCACTCAGTCAACTCATGAGCAGGTGTGGACACAACTTTCACTTTATAAAATCTGATGTTAAAAATTCAACTTTAATAAATTTGACTTTATTCCCAAGTGCAGACATACCCATATTTAGTATCCCATTGGCAAGCTGTTGAAACCAAGGAAAAATAGTTGGCCCCAATAAGAAGAGTTCGTCAAAAAATTAAACATTCTGAAAAGATTGATATTTTCTTTAAAAAAAATTGTATTACGTGCAAAACTTTTAATCATTTCAAAAACTTAAATCCAGGTATAAAACACGTTGGGAAAAAAACCAACAATAATCCAAAATAAATATACAGTATATTGTTAAAATTCAAATTCAAAATTTCACCATAAGAGCTAATTGTAGAAAATTTCAACCACTTCTGTTAATGAGGATTATGTCCAGGATGTTGTGCCAAGTTTCAAATTACAGACTTCAGAAACTTTTGGTGCAACTCTCCAATCAATGCTAATCATACCTTAAAGAAAAAATATATACAAAATAGGACACCTGCATTCCACCCCTGCTCATATGCTGGTTTAACTCAGAAGTGCTGGAATGAATTTTGCTGAGACTGTCATAAGGGTTAGAAAAAAGCCCTCCTTTTATAGAGCTCAAACCTGTCACCCTAATGTGTGTATTTTGAAAAATTATGAAAACTAAGAAGTAATAGAGGGAGACAGGATGGTGTTCTAACATCGACAGTTTTCAGTCATAACTATAATAATCATCTCCTTAGTGGTTGAATAATGATTAAATTAGTGGTTGAGTTTTCAAATAAATGATCTTTGGGATGCTGAAGTACTTTGGTGGAACATTCACTTTGAATTACACCATAAATTCATGTCAGCCCTATAGATGGAGTTTTTTCTTAATAGTCCACAAATACTCATAGATATATTTTGTGTGTGTGTGTGTGTGTGTGTACACTTATGGATATATGGGATTTAATTCAAAAGAATGTTTTTGGAAAATAAAAGTTCGGTTAATACACATGCACGTGTTGCCATAGAAGATAGTCCTGAAGGATTCACACATCATTTTTTTTTAAGTATATTCTGTCTCTTGTTACTAAAGGTTGTCATCCAGACACAGGATGGAAACAACATTGTGGCTGTGTCTATACTATCCGGCTACTTTGAAGTAGCTGGCACAACGTCGAAATAGTATGCGTCACATGTACATGTGCCGTGAGCTATTTCAATGTTGAAATTGACATAAGGCGGCGAGACGTCGAAATAGCTATTCCTATCCAAAGATGGTAATAGTGCCCTACTTCGGCGTTGAACATCGAAGTAGGGCGTGTGCAGACGATCTGCGTCCCACTATGTTGAAATAGCGGGGTCCTCCATGGCAGCCATCAGCTGAGGGTTGAGAGACGCTCTGCCCAGCCCCTGTGGGGCTCTGTGGTCACCCCGTGCAGCGGCCTTTAGCCCAGGGCTTCTGGCTGCTGCTGTTGCTGCTGCTGCTGCAGCTGGGGGTGCATGCTGTGTGCATGGGGTCTGCATCCGGATGTTGGCTCTGTGGATCTTGTGCTGTGCAGGCTGTGTGTGTCTGGGAGGGGCCCTTTAAGGGAGCGGCTTGGGGCTTTGCTGGCCCCTTATTTCGACAGGGAGTGCTTGTGTGTGTGGACACTCTGCATTTCCTTCCATGGTGGCTCCTTTCGACATTCTCTGTCGCTACTTTGACGTTGAACGTCGATGGGACCAGCCCTGGAGGATGTGTAGATGATACACATTGAAGTAGCCTATTTCAATGTTCTTACGTCGAAATAGGCTACTTCGACATAGTGTGCTAGTGTAGATGTAGCCTATGTGACGTAGGTGACCAGTCATGCAAAGTCACTAATATTCTAACCAAATAGCTCAGACAAGCAATGTGCTGAAATATATTTTCATAAAGTGATTGATGATAAATTTTGAAAAACAAACACGTTTTTAACTTTCAGCTCCTTTCCAGTAATGGAAAAAAAAATAAAGAGTAATGGAAAAAAAAATAAAGATTTACTGCAAATAGCTCACCAACCTCTAGCTGCATTAGGGGGAAAAAAAAAGCCTTAAATATCTTTCCTGTTCTTACACGTATAAATGAATCACCAGTTTCTTCGGAAGCTGACACTGTAGCCATGTAGCCAAAGGTATATGAATGCAAGTGACATCAATGAATTAATCCTATATTTTGTACCCCAGTAATTCTCTCCCTGTAATGTTAGTGTTTGGGAGTAATCTTTTATTTATTTATTTATTTATTTATTGCTGCTTTGAAATAAAAATCAGTATATTTTCTTTTTGTTGCCACTGTTCGTATTTTAATAATTTTGTTTCCTCTAGAGTGACAAAACGCTGTTCCCCTTTTAAAGTAGTCCCTTACAGTAAATTTCTTTCTCTTTATTTATTTTTTTTTCCTGATACAGAGGATTACTGCTACAGGAAAATGGCAGGTTTTCAGAAGCACTACATTACTACAAATTGGCAATTGGTAGCAGACCCACATTAGCTTGTAAGTAATTCAGTGGGTTTTTAAAAATTTTTTCTTCCCTTACCCTTGAATGATTATAAAGCTAAAATAAGATCAACAACATGATTTATTTGGGCTTGGTAGAACTCATTTTTAAATAATTACAATGGAGAGTATCAGTGTTTTATTTTGCAGCATTGTTCAATTTTTATTCATTTTAAATTGTCACAGTTGTGGGAACTTATGGGGAGCTAAGACAACATTTATTTAATGACAGTAAATGTTGAGGTTCAAAATGTGAGAATTTTGTATCCATTGAAATGTAAATTTTCAACATCATGAGTCAAAATATAAAAAAAAAATAGCCTGAAATCATATTCTGATAATTTCTCAATAGGCAAATAAATGTCTATTTGTTAATGAAAATATTTTGCACCAGTTTGTGTGTGGTGATATACATTGATGTTAACTGACATTTATAAAAAAAAAAATCAATTGGCCTAAGCCTAGATATAAAGTAATATCCCAGCAACCACATTTATTGGACAAATTCCTTGTATGAACAGATGCATTTAAGGAAATTTGTTTTCAGCATTAAAATAAGGAGAAATTATTTTTCTCTTCAGTGAGCTACAGAACAATCACTTCATTGTTCAGTATCTGCTCTTTCATAATGGGCTCTCCAACCGAAAAGAATGGCACAGTCCTGTAACATTTATAGGAATGGGCTTGCTGAATCATGGACACTGTGACTCAAATATGTGGCATTGTTGTTTGTTTTCTGATGACCAGTCTCTGACTTTATGGTGTGTCAGAATCAAAGGGGCCATTCTCTTCTCTGTGGTCATCCCTACAGCCACCCATGCTGGGAACTGGGAAATAATACAAACTTTTTGGAATTCTGTTTTTTCACTTTTGTTTTAGCTAGCATAGTCTTCCAATAGTAAGAACTGTTGTGACTGGTTCCACTACCATACCAGTAAACTCAAATTGTAGCTTACTGAAATTATTAATTTATGTAATGAAAGCATGGTGGACTCACTTCTTTTATTTAAAAAAGTCTGCGCGTGTTCTATTTCTATAGCCTGTGCTGTGCAGGAGGTCCGAGTGAATCATTATAGGGGTTCCTTCTAATTTTATCATTGGGGAACAAGAATATATTTTTGTTTTAAAACAGATACCATGTATAATGACTTATTGGACCCCCACTAAAACATTCAATATGTGCTTATTTCCCCAACAGCTGCCTATTTAAATACTGGTATTATCTTAATGAACCAAGGAAAGACTGAGGAAGCCAGGAGAACTTTCCTGAAGTGTTCAGAGATCCCTGATGAAAATTTGAAAGATCCTCATGCTCACAAGAGCTCTGTTACCAGCTGCCTTTATAACTTAGGAAAACTTTTTCATGAGCAAGGACACTATGAGGTAAGAACCCAGATTTCCCCTTGCATGCAAACATCAACACTTTTGCTCCCAACTCCACAAAAAGTCCTTAAAAGACCATCTATAATTTATATGCAATCGCACCTTTCCTCAACAATGTCAAATTACTTCACAAATATTAATGGATTAAGCTGTACAACTCCCTTATGAAGTTGGAGTTGGAAATTATTATTCCCCACAATTTACAGGGAGGGAAGCAGAGATGCAGAAGCGTTAAATGGCTTATGCAGTGATGCATAGCAAGTTGGTGCTAGAAACAGAATTAGAACTGATCAGATCTGTAACTTCTTGCTTTCTGCAGTTTGGTCTGTTTCATGAGACTGTTTGCATAAATTGATGAAATATATCTAGGCCTGAATAATATAAGATGGAATCAGTTACAGCCCCAAATACGGAGCCCATGGCTTTTTGGCCCAATCTAGGTAGCTCATGCTTTTAGCTCTGGAGGTTTGCAGTGGTCCAACCACTGTCTAGTCAGCAAAGAAAGAAGTCATCACATGTACAGATTGGGAGACGTCTGTTAAGCACTTTGTCTTTTGAAGATTATACTAAAGGCCTGGCTGGCTGGACTGTGCTGTTTTTGTTTTTAAATAAACCAGGCTCTATTTTTTTCCAAATTGTGCCAACAATTCTATACCTACAGTCATTCATGCTGTCTTCTGGGAGTTATTCCTGGTTTAAATGTGTGGTATGGTTCACCGAGTACAGTTTTAGGATGCCAAAATCTGAGCTCTGATTAGGAAATTTATATGCTTCAAGGACAGGTGTGAACTGCAGGTAGCTTGTGGGATCGCAATTCTTGACTGTTAGGATGTGCTGCACCCTGTGTGTCCTGTTTACTGCACTATGAAGCTGTTGTGGTTTTGTTCCTATGGATATTCACAATGGGATGTGTGAGGAGTAAGCATAGCCCTTTGCTTGCAATTATGGCCCATTTCTGTATTCCAAAAAGAAACTATTCCTTTCCTGTCCAGTCAGACATACTTCAGAACAGCAGTTGGATGAGGTTATGATCCCTTAACTTTTCCTGATTGCAACAGATGAACTCTGCTGCTTAAGTTTAAATACACACATGTTACTCAGAATCCGTTACTGCCAGCTTCCATTTTCAGCTCTCTCAAATGCCAGTTATTA
Source organism: Carettochelys insculpta (assembly GCF_033958435.1). Taxonomy (NCBI): domain Eukaryota; kingdom Metazoa; phylum Chordata; order Testudines; family Carettochelyidae; genus Carettochelys; species Carettochelys insculpta. The sequence goes on along the minus strand of NC_134137.1, from coordinate 301,588,792 downwards.
ATGTCAGAGGGGTAGCCGTGTTAGTTTGTAGCTTCACAAATATCAAACAGTATTGTAGCACCTTGTAGATTAACGAAAGTATTGTCATGCACTTTTTTGGGTCAGACCCACATATTCAGATTATCTGAAGCTAAAACTAATAAATTTGTTAATCTTTAACGTGTTACAGGACTGCTAGTTATTAAAGAGTTAGGTGCTTTATGTCTGCATTTTAACCAGTCTGTAAAGATAATAGAGCAGCAACATAGTACATGGGTTTCCTGTGAACACAAAGTACTACGTTTATCAATGTTGTTTATACAGATCCATGAAAGGGTATGGTCTTGAAAGTATGAAGAAATGGCAGGTGTTTTCCTGGGGTACTTACCTTCTAAAATTGACTTCACATGATCATGCGGTTGTGTTTTGCAAAGGACTCTTACTAGGCACTCAATGTAAAGTTTTGGTTGTGAGCAAAGAATGAGGCAGTGGTTATGCTGACCACGGAGAATGAAAATAACTATTGAGCAGCTGCTTTGCTCACTGTGCATCTCCAGCCTGCCTGTTATATGAAACATTAGTGTGTAGCCATTCAATCCAGGTTTATAACATACAGACAAGAGTGCACAGGAGCCTTTACTTTAACATGTCCTGACTCCTGGCTGCTCCTTCTTTCATCCTTCATCCATGTACTCCCCCATTGAACAGAGCCAGTAATGAAGATCTGGATTCTATTGTTAGGCAATACTAGACAATGATACTTTATTATTATGGTATTTATTGTAATGCAGCCATTGGAAAATCATCTGCCCATTGTTTGATATCAATTTGGGCACTCTGTCAGCCCACCGAATTTTGAATCTGTATATGCACTCATGAGCCTTAAGGAATACTAAATTGTTTCATTTTTCCGTCTGAAAGTGAGACACGTACTAATGTTAATCATTCAGTCTAGGAACTTCACATCATTTGGTGATCCTTTCGTAAGTGAAAAATATGATCTTCCTTCTGTATTAGTAATGAAGACTTTTTTTCTTTTTTCATTCTGGGAAAATAGCTAGTATCTAATTCATATGTAGAAAAGTGCTGTTGAAAAGTGTGCTTCAGTAATGTTTTTCTTTGCCCTTTCAGGATGCCCTTATGGTTTACAAGGAAGCAATACAGAAAATGCCAAGGCAATTTGCACCACAAAGCTTATACAACATGATGGGTAAGTGCAATTTTAATATTACACAGTGACACTCAAGAAGACAGGGTGAAACTTGAATATTTGGTCATGCAACTGGAGCTCAAGTGATTGGTGAATTAATAATACCCAATTCATTTTCTTTCAATAGATGTTACTCATAAGGAGGTTCCAACTTCAGAGTTCAAGTAACAGTACATTCTGTTACTGCTGCAGCCAGTGGTAATCCTTTCATTTGCCTCACCAAGAAGTCATCTAAGTCAGAGCTGGGCAAAATAAGGATCTGGTCAACAGACACAGCAGGGAGCCTTAGGCAGGCTCCCTGCCTGCCCCTCCTCCGCCTCGTACTCAGAAAAGTGGCTGTGGGCCCTGTTTGTTTTTTCAATAGCTGAGAATCTAGAGATGAGGGGAGAAGGTTCACCTCTCCCCTGGCTCCTGCACAATCCCAGAAACCAACCAAATGGGAGCTTCCTGCCTGAAGTACAGACAGCACACAAAACACCCCTTCCTCTCCCCTCAGGTGCCTAGTGATTCAGAGACATGCCTGGCCGGGCAGGCAGGAACCCTGCCAGAGAATCAGCTGGGCTAGAGTCTTCAGCCTGAGCCTGCCTCCGGTACTCTAGCCCTTTGTCCTCATGACCCTCTGTCTTCTGCTCCTGGCCTACCCAACATAACCCAAATCCCCCCACACTCCCGACACCCTACCCTATATAACCCAAACTCTCTTCCCTTCCTGCCTTCACACTGCCCCCCCATACCCTAATCTCCTGTCCAGGTCACAACCCTCTCCTTCACCCAACCTCCATCCCAGACCCAGCACGTCCTGCCTTGATATTGTGGAAGAATGCAGACCTTGTCCACTTTCCAAATGTGTGGAGTGCTTTGCTCACTATGCATCTCCAGCCTGCCTGCTATATGAAGCATTAGCGTGTAGCCGTTCAATCCATGTTTATAACATACACACAAGAGTGCACAGGACCCCCCCGGCTCCCCCCGGTCCTAAGTGCTAAAGGCAGGTTGTTTGGTTTGTTTTTTAACCCAACACACAGTCAGTTCGTGGAACTCCTTGCCAGAGGATGTTGTGAAGGCCAAAATTATAGCTGGGTTTTAAAAAAAAAATAAAAAAAAAAAAAAAAAAAAAAAATTCATGGATAGGTCTCTGTTTGCCAGAAGCTGGGAATGAGTGCCCGAGGATGGCTTATTGATAATTACCTGTTCTATTCATTCTCTCTAGGACACCTGGCATTGACCATTGTTGGAAAACAGGATACTGGGTAGATGGACCCTTGGTCTGACCCAGTATGGTCATTCTCATGTTCTTATTTGAACAGAATAGCACGAGCAATAGCTTACGCTGTATACTGTGCAGCCCATGTTCCTGTCAATGAATATGACTCCAACTTACACTAATGGAAGTTTAATACACACATTGATTCTTATCCTTACTCTCCAAGTTACTTGTTTTGTGTGTGTAGTTTATCCCACTTTAACAAAATATGTTAAGTATTCTAAAACTGCAGCTTGCTTTGGTGCTTTTACAAAGTGTGTCTTAAAAGGGCTAAATGTGTACATCCAGAATTAGATTTGTATTGTCATGATGATGGAATAACTTGTTTTTAATTCTTTATAAACCACACTCACTTTGGCAATGCAGTTCTTCTCTTTTGTCACTCTTTTTTTGTAATATTGAATCTCAGGAGTTCAGAATGACAGCTAAGTTTGCTGTTGGACTTATTTTTGCTGATAAATGGTGTAGGTTGTGTAATCAATTTACTGGTTTCATTTTCAGCATCAATTTATTATTTTGTTGTGGGAATTAGACATTTGATTATTATTAATGCCCTATAGAGTCTGCCTTTGGCAGCTTGTAGTGTCTACATAGAGCCTGAGAATTTCGACTCCCCTTTTGTGTGCAAAAATATAATTTCAAAATCTTGGAAAAGTATTATTTCCAATAACAAAAGTTGCAAAATTATAGACAAAACTCTTTCTGGTGTGACAGATCTTGAAATGTCAAATGGATGATTTAGCCTTTCCTTCTTTTTCTTTGAATGGAGTGATCCTATGAAATCATTTCTCCACAGAAGTGCCTAGACTGCTGTTTTAAAAAGAAAATAATCCCAAGATTTGAGTAAGGTAGATTCTTGATGAGTACTTTACCGACCCCTTTTCTATATGTAAGGGCTGATGATACCTTTCCTGGCTTTTTATAATAAGCACAGTCCTCATGCCACTTACTCTCTTCCTGGGATTTGTATTCATGAGCAAACAAAACAGAAAAACTAACTTAAAATCCAGCTCAGTCCTGCCCCCAGGCTTGGCTACTCCTAGGATTTTTTCATCCAATGCTTCGCCCATTTCTAGATCCTCTCTTCTTTAAACAGTCTCACCATCTCCTTTATATAGTGGGAGAATTAAAAAACCACCTGTCTCAGAGTCAATAGCGCTCACTTAGCACTTTTTGGAAGGACGTATCCCTGCTAACAAGATTGCAAACAGTGCCAAGCTGTCAAAAGAACAGAGAGTAAATATAACTTTCCATAAATTTAGCATTTTTGTTTATTCTAAAAGACTTCCACTACTCTGCTGTTTTGCATTAGGTAAATAATAGACGACTGTTGGGATTGAGGTCTGCCAGAGCCCACTTGCAGGAATTTGGCAGTTTGGGCTTTGTCCACTCAGTTTATGGTTGATATATGCTTAGTGCTGCAGCGAAAGAGGAGCTTTCGTGGGCCCATTATCAACAGCGTGTATCAAAAGAGGAAAAAAACATACCATCAGGGGCTCCTTTTCCTGCATATCTACTAATATAATATATGCCATCATGTGCCAGCAGTGCCCCACTGCAATTTACATTGGCCAAACTGGACAGTCTCTATGCAAAAGAATAAATGGACATGAATCAGACATCAGGAACGGTAATGTACAGAAGCCTTTGGGGGAATGCTTCAGTCTGTCTGGACACTGAGTAGCAGATTAAAGGGTGACAGTCCTGAAACAAAGAAATTTCAAAAATCAAATGGAGAGAGAAATCTCTGAGCTGCAATTTATTTGCAAATTTGACTCCATTAACCAAGGATTAAACAGAGAGTGGGAGTGGCTCGCATCTTACAAAAACAGCTTCTCTTCCCTGGGTGTTAATATCTCCCCATTAGACTCTGACAGTGGCTCATATCTCTCTGTCTGATCTGACTTGTTTTTTCCTCTTTTGATACGTACTATTGATAATGGGCCATTTCCACCTTGCTGAATAGACTTTGTCAGCTCTGGCCCTCCCTTTTACTGGAACCCCATTCTTTAAATACCCCTCTGAAACCCCTCCCCACTCATGCATCTGATGAAGTGGGTCTTTGCCCACGAAAGCTTATGCTCCAAAATATGTTAGTCTATAAGTTGCCACAAAATTTCTTGTTGTTCTTAAATTTAAGTCTCAACTACTTGCTGTCTTTGGTTCACAGCATTGAATGCAAGTGTATAATAGGAGAAAATATTTCATCTAATTTGATCACCATTTCCATCATGTCATTCCTTTAATTTAATGAGGCTTTCCTGGAGATTTCCCTCCTACAATATATGTTCTACGATCCCAGGAGAATAAACAGGAGACTCATAATTTATTAAGATTTGAACTCCAGATCTCCAAGTGCATTAACTTGCCTTTGCAACACTAGTTTTCTAAGTTTAGTGTTTAAATACTTCTCATATGCTTGCCCCATTGGCATTTTTTCCTCTGGCTAGCAAGTGACTCATTCCTTCAATGTGCCACTTGGGCATCTTGCTTTTTACAAATTATGAACGAATTTGCCTCTTAAATTAAAGGGGAATCTTTGACTTAGAGAGTCAAGTTTTTCATTTGGCTTTATGTTTTCCTTATGGTATGAAAAGCGGGGTCGGGAGACCTGCGTCAGATGTTCAAAGTTCATGTGTATGAAAAGTCTCAGTGTAGGTTTTGGTCCTCTATCACTGTGATTTATTTTGCCAGGTGTGCCACAACCAAGCTAGGGCAACCATATATTTTGTTGGCTATATGCCAAGAAAAAAATATTTATTTTTCTTAAAAAGAAAAATGCCAAACAAATATAAAATTAAAGCCTTTAAACTGGAATTAAAATAAGTATTCAATATTCTGCATGGGATTAGCTTGGTATAAATTTTCTCTGTAGCATTAATCTTTGAAAAAAAATTTAAAGCAATATAGTAAGGTTACAGAGATTAATTTGCTTGGCATTACAACATGCACTCCAAAGGCCAGAGTCCAGCTTAGCTGCATTAAATAGGTAGTATATTTTGTTTAAAGTTTCAATTAAAACCTGGGGTCAAAAGATATAATGGTCCCTGTGGGGTCTTGAACATTTTAATGCCAATATTAGGATTGCTTAAGGATCAGGCTAGGGTCTAGATGTCTTTTGCTTTCCTAGAAATATGATATTATACAGTTGATTGTATTACATTGCTTTTAAAACCACATAGGCCCACCTGCTACAGTAATTCATACTTCTGCCAGTGTGGTGGTTTGAAAGGGAGTGAAATGGAGTATTGAGATTTTATGTTAATGTTAAGAGATAAAGGGAAATGTATGGATGTTGTTCAACGTATTGAATGATAAATGCCCTTAATCCATCTCTGCCTATTTTTCAATATATTTCAGTTAAGCTTGCTAACCATTTTTGATGAGAGAACTTCTTTTGTAACTTGCATCTAATATAATTTGCAATGAACGTTGTGTGTACTCTGTGCAGGTTATAAGGGCACGTGGGGAGCAGAGAATGAGGGAAATTCTTGGACCTTTTCACTTAGTCAGTGACTTATTGACTTTAAGGCCGGAAGGGACCATCGTGATCATGTAGTCTGACTTCCTCATCACAGGTCACAGAACCTCACCCACTTACTCCTGTGATAGACCTGTGACTTCTGGTTGAGTTACTTAAGTCCTCAAACCATAATTTAAAGACTTCAAGGTACAGAGAGTTCCCCATTTAACTCTATTTAAACCTGAAGTGAACCTGTGCCTCACAGTGTGGAATAACGTGAACCCTGCCCCCACTACATGTCGTATCTCTGATACAAGGATAATTCCTTCCTGACCCGAAATTGGCAGTCAATTGGATCCTGAGTATTTTAGCAAGATCCATGAGAGAGAATTCTCTATAGTAACTCAACCCCCTCCCATCTAGTTTCCTCTCAATGGCAGCTGGGGGGCTGTTGGTCACTTGCAGTGGCAAATCAGCTATGTGCCATTGTAGGTAGTCTTATAATACCTCTCCTCCATAAACTTGTCCGTCTCAGTCTTGAAGTGAGTTAGGGTTTTGCTTCCCTGAGAAGGCTGGACATAAACGAAGTTGGCACTCGGTCTCATTCTTGGCCTTCTCCATTTGCCTCTACACGTGTTAAGCATCTGCACATGTTCAGCACATGTGCACAGGCCACGGCAAGTTTTCTTTTTTCAGTCTCTTGGAAGTTAAATGATTTCTTCTTTTTGCTTTGCTACATTACACATGGACAGAAACCAAGCTGTCTTACACCAGTGAAAGCCATGTGTCGTACAGGTGGGGGAGCCAGATTTTACATCTGGCACAGAAACAGGGCTTCACATCACGCAAATGAAAATTTAGCACAGAGTGTAGTTTTTGTGTTGATGATTATAACATAACTATCACTTTATTTGATTACTCTTTTGGGTGGATGTGGCCATTTCTACAAGCCTGTTAATATTGTTAAGACTCCTAGCCCTTTTGCCCTCTGCTCCTATGAAATGCTTTTTTTATTGAATTACTTTTAAATGTTGTTTAGGGATCCAAGGAACACTTCTGTTGGTATAGTCTTACAGTTCATGCTGGGCTAGACTCTTTTAAAGAGCCAAACATGATTAAGCTCTGAGCTATGTGCCCCATAGCATAACCTATTAAAAATATGATGCCCACCACTTGACTGAGATTCAGTGGTCAAAACATTGGCCATGCTTCTAATAAAGTGGTAATTGTTTACTAATGTACATTACAAAATGTTTATTTCTTTAAATGTATATGTGCTGAACATGAGGCCTTTTTTTCTCCTTGTGCAAATGCTTCATTATACATTATGGAAATGCTAACAATGGAGTTTGTTATAGTGGGAGAAAAAGGTTGTGCTCTTCTCCTCCCCTATTCTTCTACCTTATTCCCCAAGTAGTAACAGAGAGTAAGCTGTGCTAGTCTATACACTATCAAAACAAAAAGTAGTCAAGTAGCACTTTAAAGACTAGCTAAATGGTTTATTAGGTGAGCTTTCGTGGGACAGACCCACTTCTTCAGACCATAACCAGACCAGAACAGACTCAATATTTAAGGCACAGAGAACCAAAAACAGTAAGCAAGGAGGACAAATCAGAAAAAGGTAATCAAGGTGAGCAAATCAGAGAGTGGAGGGGTGGGGGGAAGGTCAAGAATTAGATTGAGCCAAGTATGCAGACGAACCCCTATAGTGACTGAGAAAGTTCCCATCACGATTTAAACCATGTGTTAATGTGCCGAATTTGAATATAAAAGTCAGCTCATCCACTTCTCTTTCCAAAACAGTGCAATAATGTCTCTTCAGTAACACACATACCTTGAGGTCATTGACAGAATGCCCCATTCCATTAAAATGTTGACTAACTGGTTTGTGGATCTGGAGTTTTTTGATGTCTGTTTTGTGCCCATTGACCCTTTGTCTAAGGGAGTTAGAAGTCTGTCCAATGTATAAAGCATCTGGGCATTGTTGGCACGTGATGGCATATATGATGTTAGTAGAGGAGCATGAGAAAGTGCCCGTGATTCTGTGAGTAACCAGGTTAGGTCCAGTGATGGTATTTCCAGAGAAGATACGTGGACAAAGCTGGCAGCGGGCTTTGTTGCAGGGAAAGGTACCAGCACCAGTGTTCCTGGGGTATAGACTGTGGCTGTTAGTGAGGATCCTCATGAGGTTGGGAGGTTGTCTGTAGGAGAGAACAGGCATGTCACCAAGGGCCTTCTGGAGTGTAGCATCCTGATTAAGAATAGGTTGTAGGTGTTTAATAATTCGTTGCAGTGGTCTGAGTTGGGGGCTGTAGGTGATGACCAGTGGTGTTCTGTTCTTGGCTTTTTTGGGCCGATCTTGGAGTAGCTGGTCTCTGGGTATGCGTCTGGCCCTGTCAATTTGATTTTTTACTTCTCCTGGTGGGTAATTGAGGTTTATGAATATTTGGTAAGGTTCTTGTAGTTTTTGGTCTCTGTCAGTTGGATCAGAGCAAATGCGATTGTACCTAAGAGCTTGACTGTAAACAATGGATCTAGTCACGTGTGCAGGATGGAAACTAGAAGGGTGTAGATAAGTATAGCGATCAGTAGGTTTTCAGTACAGTGTGGTACTGATCAGGCCATCCTTGATTAGTAGTGTAGTGTCCAGGAAATGTATGTCTTGCATGTTGTAATTGAGGCATAAGTTGATGGTGGGGTGTAGATTGTTAAAGTCTCTGTGGAATTCTTCTGGAGCCTCTGTACCATGGGTCCAAATCATAAAGATGTCATCAATGTATCTTAAGTAGAGGAGTGGTAATAGGGGACGAGAGCTGAGGAATCATTGTTCCAGGTCAGCCATAAATATATTAGCATATTGTGGGGCCATGTGGGTGCCCATAGCAGTTCCACGAATCTGGAGGTATAAATTGTCCCCAAAATGGAAATGATTGTGTGTGAGAACAAAGTTACAGAGGTCAGACACCAGATTGGCTGTGGTGGCATCAGGGATGGTGTTCCTGATTGCTTGTAATCCATCTTTATGTGGAATATTAGTGTACAGAGCCTCTACATCCATTGTGACAAGGATGGCGTTATCAGGAACTTTTCCGATGTTTTGTAATTTCCTCAGGAAGTCGGTGGTATCTCGGATATAGCTGGGAGCATTGGTGCTAACAATGGAGTTTGTTATAGTGGGAGAAAAAGGTTGTGCTCTTCTCCTCCCCTATTCTTCTACCTCATTCCCCAAGTAGTAACAGAGAGTAAGCTGTGCTAGTCTATACACTATCAAAACAAAAAGCAGTCAAGTAGCACTTTAAAGACTAGCTAAATGGTTTATTAGGTGAGCTTTTGTGGGACAGACCCACTTCTTCAGACCATAGCCAGACCAGAACAGACTCAATATTTAAGACACAGAGAACGAAAAACAGTGAGCAAGGAGGACAAATCAGAAAAAGATAATCAAGGTGAGCAAATCAGAGTGGAGGGGTGGGGGGGAAGGTCAAGAATTAGATTGAGCCAAGTATGCAGACGAGCCCCTATAGACACATGGTTTAAATTGTGATGGGAACTTTCTGAGTCACTATAGGGGCTCGTCTGCATACTTGGCTCAATCTAATTCTTGACCTTCCCCCCCGCAACCCTCCACTCTCTGATTTGCTCACCTTGATTATCTTTTTCTGATTTGTCCTCCTTGCTTACTGTTTTTGGTTCTCTGTGTCTTAAATATTCAGTCTGTTCTGGTCTGGCTATGGTCTGAAGAAGTGGGTCTGCCCCACGAAAGCTCACCTAATAAACTATTTTGCTAGCCTTTAAAGTGCTACTTGACTGCTTTTTGTTTTGATTCCCCAAGTAGGTTACTGTAGTTTATATCCGCTCATGCAAAACTGACTATGAAACTTTTGGCTTATTGAAACTCTGGCTGTTTTGTTTTAGTAGTCTAATTATTCAGACTGAGAAAAAGACTACAGAAGTGAACTGCTAAGAGGGCTGAGGCTACTACATTTGAGACTATTTTTTCCCAAGTTCTCAGGAGTTTGGTTCACATTTTTCTTCTCCTTTGGATAATCACTCTCTGTTCTCCTACAAAAACACTTTATTTTTTTACACATATGGTATTCTGGAAAGGTCACGAGCCTTTGAGTTCAATGTTTTAAAATGGTAGGAGTCAGGATTAAAAATGAGCCTAACCATTACATTTGCTGACACAATATAGTCAGATATCTAAACTGGGCTGCTGGTATGCCAGTTAGGAATGGTCCAAATGTAATTCCTTTTATCAAGAGCATTTTGAAAAGAAATACACTGACACAATGTTCACCTCCCCAACAATGGGTAAAATGTTTTGCTATACACCTACATAAAATACAAGGTAGGAAAGACAAAGTTTTTCTGGTTCACAAATGCTGAGGCATTACATTTGTTTGCTCCTCAGTTACTGTGGGTTACACATCTGTCCAAAACTTTAAAAAAAAACAAAAAACAAAAAACAAATAACTATCTCAGCTGAGTTGTGAGTCAATGATGGCATCTTTTAGCATAGGTTTTCAGGTTATACTTTTAAAAAGAACGTTCATTTCCTTACTGAAATTCATTTGCTTTTTATTGTCACTCCACTTGTAGGATATTTTAGAAAGTTGATTTTCTGTCTATCTAAACCAGAAGTTGGAGTCTCTATTTTGATTGGCTAAATGTGGTTTATAAGAACCCATTCAAATCTATATGAATGGGGGATTGACTCCCCTCCAGCAAAAAATCTCAAAAAATACTGTATACTCTGTGAAGTCTTCAAAGTGATTGTTTTAAGAAAGGAAAAAATTGAAATACGCTTCTTCTATATATAGTATGCTTATATACATTAAGATCACATGCACCAATGGCTGCAGAGAAGCTCTGTGTGCAGAATATACTTAACAGTAGTATGCATGCTGCATTCTAGATTAAACAAAACTAATAAGCATAGCCATAACTGTTCTTTTGGCTTATTGTTTTCATGCATAACATGGTACAGTGGTTTCCAATCAGTGTGCCACAGCACACTGTTGTGCCAAGAGAACTGTCCAAGTGTGTCATGAAATTGTCAGTTTCCCCTTCTTGTGGCTCTTTGCAGAGCCACTGCAGTCTGAGATTGGTGATGTCACAGGATCACATTCACGCTGGGAGGCAGCTGAAATACTGCTTCCTAACCCAGCCAAGCTGGCAGGGAGCCTGCCCTGACTCTCTGCTGGGGTAAAGTGGAGGGAGGCAGGGAGGGCAGGAGCCTGTTGAGGTTGGGAGGCAGGGAGGGCAGGAGCCTGTTGAGGTTGGGATGCAGTGCCCTGTCCTATCTCCACTGGGCTGGCAGGGAGGGGAACTTGCTTTCAGTGGTTGCTCATTTACTCAGCATGCGCACCGTGGCGTTGAGCAGATTTTGAAAATGTGTCTGTGCTCACTAAGGCAGTGTATTTGATCCTTGTTTAGCTTCTTGTATGCACTACTATGTTGCAAACCCCTCTACTAAGACCTTAACCATAGAAAATTAAGTAAATGTGACGTTTATGAGCAGTCAATTCAGCCAAAAAAAGTGGGTGTGCTGTGGAATTGTTTGTCTCACTGAAGAGTGCCATGTTATTGGAAAGTTTGGGAACCACTGCAATAGTGGCTCAGATACAGGCATTGCTTTATGGTCTGCTAACGTGTAACGGTACAGTACAATCGATACAACACATATAGTGAGTACATGTAAGCATGATGTGTGATATAATTTTATAATATATCTGCTTTTGTTTATATTGAATTGCATTTGTTGACGTTTGGAACTTCTATACTCTGAGATTTTGTAACCCGAACTTTTGCATGAATGATTTGTTTTGTGGCAGATTACAAATTTGTCTTTTTGTGTCTTCAGTGACAGTGTTCCAGAAATACTGATGCGAATAGTAAAATATCTACAGATACTGTGTATTTATAGAGTGCAATGCTGATAAAGTTACAGCCCCATTATAGTCTGCACATCAGTATATCTAACATGGTCCCCTCTAGAAAATGAACTTTGCTTGGGTTATTTGGATTTCAGGCTTAGTGCTGAAAATATTATTTGTAGTGTGGTTGAAATTTTCTAATATCTGCCTGAAGAAGAAATAATTTTGAGATATACAATTCCTCTTGTTCATGAATAAACCAGAGAGAGACAGTTTAGTAACCCTGTTCTAGAAACGCGTAACACTCCTTGTTCTCTTGTTCACACTAAATAGGTCCCTGATTTGTTCTTTCTTACTATCTGAGATGTGTTGGAAATCGATAACGCCTCTTTCCCCCTGTTGGGTGCTAAACCATTTCAAAACCTTGTTTCTTTAGAAAACAAAATGGAATATTTGACTCCTAGAGAAAATAACTGTGTTTAGCTACCATATCTTTTCATTTTATCGCTCATCGCTTTTCTTTTTTCTCATCTTTTATTTAACTGATCAAGACCTTTGTCTTGAATTATTTCAAAATTTTTCCATCATGATCATTTAAGTGCTTCCCCCCACCCCGTTTATACAGAGTTTGGAAATGTCTGCCAATATTGTAAAATTCCCAAGTGTTCTGGTTTTTATAAAAGAAAACAACTCAGACGCCTTTGTGACGATAATAGTAATTGATTCTTCTCTGTTGTGTGCAGTAAATACAGAATAAGCTAACAATGAGTTTCTAGGCTTTCGTTGGTATAAGTGTAATTAAAGGATACATTATATCTTTTATGTTTCCCTTTGTACTGAAGCATTCAATTAAAGGGGTTTGTGTTGAAATAATCTAAAAAGCACTTTAAATACAGCATTTTATATATACTAGGTAAATTACAGCTGTAGTGTAATAGTTCATCTTGCCCATTCCTTTCCCAGTTCAGGATTGCTGTTAAAGCTGGGTAATTTAAGAGAGTATTAGGTGAATAACTCCTCTCCAAATCTGAAATTTGTTGAACAAATTATTCCAGTACTGTGGGGGCCCACTATTCCTTCCCCATCTCAACCAGCTGAGCACCATATTGATGAGGTGTGTCTTGGTTTCAATGTCCTATTCATTGTGACTTCCAACAGTTTAAGGTGTAAAGTCAACAGCATACTAAAGATGGGAATCTGATCAATTAAAGTTACTACTGAGAGCTTGCTCTAACTTGACCATGTACCTGTGGTGAGCTATCAAAAGCTTGCCTTTTGGTATCTTACAGGAGCTCCTATTTAGCAGAAGCACTTGAGCAAAGGGTGCAATTCTTGTAAATGGACTCATTTTCCTTATTGTGTGAGTATGCCACAGTGGGATATAAATTCATTATACTTCATAGGTTTGACAAGATTCATTGTCAAAATGAATTTGTTAAATGGCACTATTTGTTGAATAGCACCATTTCAATTTCAATATGAGCGCTTCACAAATTAATGTGTTAAATGCTAATAATGTGAAGGTAAATTGAGCTGCCAGTTTGTATTCTGCAGTTATTTTCATATCTCGTGTCAGTGGATGCTCTAATAAGGATTTACTGGAAATTAAATCACTCACATTACAAAACTTTGTCCAAATACACAGAAATCACTATTTTATTATATTTTTCCTGCTCTGTGCGTGTGTGTGTGTGTGTGTGTGTGTGTGTGTGTGCGCGCGTGCGCGCGCATGGTGAGGGAAAAAATATGTTAATAAAACATAAATTTAACCTAAATGACAAAATTCAATACCTATATTTCTCAGCCAATACAACTGTTGAAAAACATCTCAAACCACAAAGTCTTTTATTTGATTTATTTCACTCTAACCAAGGAAACCCTGATAGACCATCAGCTGTAGTCACATGATCAAAAGCGACTGTATTATACACACTGAGAATATGTGCTTTACAGGCAGGAATCAAGCTTTCAACAGAAACCCGTGAGTGTGGTCAGCAGTAGGAGATCATAGGGGGATTTCTGTGTGGACAGTTTGACATGTAGGTCAGCAAATTCATAGTTAAATTTCTTGCTATGCAGTCAACAGTAGCATCCAGGGGAAGGTAATTTTATTAGGTTTTGCTGTGAAGATCTTGATTTCTAATATCTTCCACAATTTAATATGCCAAGCTTCTTGTCATGTGTATTCGTTATCTCTCTGGGTCTGTATTTGATAAGCTTGTGTCTCTTCATAAGTTTCAACTGTGCACAGTGTGTTGTGGATCTATGAGAAGATTCTAGATGGGGCTGGCAGCACCACCTATAAAGGTTGTCTGTCACTTCCAGCTATAACCATTCGAGCTGAAATTTTACATGTCAAGTATCTTCCTCAGATTTTTATTTATTTATTTATTTATTGAGGAGGGAGGGAAAAGAAGGGAATTTTCAGCCAGAATAGTTCAGCTGTTTCTGAGAATGAGATGAGAGAGAATATTTTTGCCCATATTAATTTTCAGTGTTCTTTTTTTTGAATAGCTTTACCACCTGCCTACTTTTAAGCAAAGATTTGATAACCAAGGGGGGTGAGGGTTTGGGAATCTGCCCAAATAGAGCTAAATTATAATTCTTTGAAAAATGTCAGTTTACACATGCTTAGTAGAGACTTCTTGGATTTTAGCAGCTAGGTTTGCTGAAGGTTCAATCACACTGGGCGTATTTCAGCCTGAAACTACTCAGGACTTTTTCTATAACTGTAGCTTTGGGCTGCTGCAGGCCATGCTTATTTTGTCAGGGCACCTGAAACAGTAAAGAGACCTAGTGTGTCTTGTACTCTTAATGGCCATCTGCTGGGCTTAGGCACTGTGGAGAATGATGACTGATTTGAATACAGAGAGAGCAAGAGTCAGACCTACAGGTGAGGGGCAAAATGGATTTGGACAAGACGTCTGGAAAAAGGGAACTAGGAGTTGACCTAGGAGGGAGGGACTGGCTGAGCAAGGAGAGTGGGACTGAGAGCAGAGCGGGGAGATGACCAGGTGAGCCAGTAGATGGGGAGAAAAATGAGATTCGTTTAAAAAGCCTGATGGGGGGGAGGGAAAAGGGGAGCTTGGGATTGGCTGAGCAGTTAAATAGTGGCTGAGAGCAAGTGGTGTGTCAGGAAAGGAGTGAAGGAGAACTAAGATCTGAAGAACTTGAAGAGGAACTGTGGTTCAGGGGAAAGCAGTGTGGCTGCGTGAGCTAAGAGATGTGTAGAAGGAGCAGGGGTGGGGAGAAACACTGAAACTAGGTAAGAGCCCAAGCCAGAAGTGGGTTTGGGAGCCAGAGAGGGTAAGGAACATGAACAGAGAGTGGCAGCAACAAGAGTTCAGGATGCAGAAGAAGGACAGTATGGGAGTAGGGGGAGAGAGTGGGAGAGCAGGGGGCTGTGTGGGAGGGGAAGAAACAAGGAGCAGAAGGAAGGACAGGGAACTGGAAACACTAGCTAAAAAACCTGAGCATTGGAGAAGAGGGCCCACCAGGTAAGGAGAGTCTTGTGTGGTCACATGATGCTCTGCTAGACAAGGAGACTGGGACAGGGATAAGAGAAATGAGGAACAGAGATGGGCTATGTCTACATTGTGAGATAAATTCAAATTTATAAAATCAATTTTATAATGCTCAGTTTTATAAACTTGAATTTGAGTATCCTCACCTTCCCACAGGTTCAGTCACCAAACATCAACTGTTGCAGCAATGCATTGTGGAAGTTTATCCCACAGTTCCTTCAGCCCTGTAGCATTCTGGGTATTTTCACTGGTGCAGCATGGGAGGGATAGCTCAGTGGTTTGAGCACTGGCTTGCTAAACCATGGGTTGTGAGCTTAGTCCTTGAGGGGGCCATATATGCATCAGGGGAAAGTAGATTTGAAAAAAAAAGTAGATCTAAAAGAAAAAAGTCTGTCCAGGATGGTGATAGGTCCTGCTGTGAGTGCAGGAGGTTGGACTTGATGACCTCTTAAGGTCCCTTCAAGTTCTATGACATACTCTCCATACAAAATTGAAGCTGTTGCTGGATTATCAAATACTTTACAAAATGCAGCAGGTGTCTGCAATGGGCAGCAAGGTGTCTGTAGTCTTCTCAGCTGGCCCTCCTTCTGTGTTTTTTGGGGGCCAAAGCATGAGGAAAGGATAGGAAAGGTTAGGGAAAAGATTTTGAGCTTCCCGCTTCATTACATCTTTCCAAAATGTGATGGCACTAAAATCTCTTACACTGAACTTATAACAGAAATAGGAATCTCAGCTGGCCCTCCACCCACTGCTCCCCATGTTTTCGGGTGGCCAAAGAATGAAGAAAGAGGATAGAAAAGGTTAGGGAAAAAGTTTTGTAACTGAAATATCAAACATTTTGCAAAAAGCAGCAGGTGTCTGCAATGTGCAGCAAGCCCCCAAAAATATTTTTGGCAGTGGGGGGCTGTGGTCTATGGCTGCAGAGCCAGTTGAAATGTTCCCCAACCCCTGCACATCATAGCTGCTGGTGGAGACTTCCCCCCTGGCAGCAGAAAGCCCCTGTATATATTTTTTTGGGTGGGGATGCAGTGGAATGGGTGACTGCAGACCAAGTTGAAGAGGTCCCTGCGGTGTCTGCAAGGCCCTACAAGTGTTAGCCAGCAGACGAGACTTTTCCCCAGCTGGCAGCAAGCTCCTGAAAATCTTTCCTGCCCTTCCAGCCCTCACTGCGCACAAACCAGGACATGGTGCTGCCTGACATCATGGTCTGCACTGAGCAGCAGGCACATCCTTTTATAGGGTTGGGGGCTACACATGCGATTTGGTTTGGAACAGGAAAGACCATGATTGCATGGTGCTGGGAAGGAAACGGGGGAGCTGCACAAATGTAAAGTGTGGAAAAGGAGTTTCTTGGCCTCTCATACATGCATGACTCCCCCAACAGCCTAGCTACCCATGGTGCGGCAGATCAAGGTGTGGTGCCAGCACAGTAAAATAAAAAAACAAGTGCTTAGGTAGCAAAGGCAGAGACAGAACGAGAACTGAACTAATAGCAAAGAAAGAAGTTTCTCAACCTCTCACACAAGTATGACCCCACAGCCACAGGCTTCCTGTTGCTGACCTCAAATTGGTGGGCTTCCTGTTACCTAATTCCTGCACACCTGGAGAGCAGTGGAGTTGGAAGCTGACAGAACGGAGCACTGTGGGGCATTGTGGGATACATATGGGACACCTCTGGAGGCTAATGAATCCGATTCAAAGATATGGTGCTTCCACACTGGCCTTTATTCGAACTTTGAAATTCAAACTTGATGCTGCACCCAGCCGGTTCCAACAATATTATGATAGCAATGTTAGTGCTCCCTAATTCGAGTTAATGGTATTTACAGTGAAGACAGTGACATTTTAATATTGAGCTAACTGCTTTAAATTTGAATTTATCTTGTAGTGTAGATGTAATGTGGGATGGGCAAGGGAAGAAGAATGGGACATGGAACAGGCAAGAAGTGGACAGGACAATTAGGAGTAGAAAAGACAATATACGATTATGTCATTGAAGTTTACCATAGTGCATATGCACAAGGAGGTGCACATTCAGGTTGAGGCATTTTTTAAACTTGTGAGTGCTTAACTTTGCAATTGTAATAATTCTGTTTCACATTAAAATTTGAAACCATTCATCTGAGTGTTAACGCAGTTTACTGGGCTGAGCCCTGGGTTGTGGAACTCCCAAGTTCTAACCACACTTATTCTGCTGAATTAACACATGGCCTTAGATAAAGCAGTTTACATCTACAGGAATATATATTAATGTCAGTTAGTTAATAGGTGAAATCCTGACCCCATTGAAGTCATTGGGCTTTTTGTCACTGATTTCAGTGGGACCAAGTTTTCGCTGATTGAGTCTATAGCACATTCAAAAAGTACTGTGTACATGCAGAATATTGTTGTTCTGAAAACTGCAGAGGTTCATTTTAATTAATTGTTTGATCATGCATACTCCTGATTAGCTTTGAAGATTTAATATGATTTCTCTCCTCACGTAGTTTGATTTACACAAGATTAAATGGATTTTCAAAACTTTCAAGATTATTGCCCCAAGGTGCCATTTCTGTCAGTGGTCTCATTCTCCCACTATCCTTGTACACTTGCTGCCTGAGTCTTTCAGACCAAAGAATTTTGTTCTGAGAAGTTTGGCAGATTTTGTTATTCTCACAGAATGGCTTCCACAATCCTTACAAAGATCAAATCAGAATAAAGCACTACTGTTATACAAAGATTAGAGGGCACAAGACTTCACCAAGTACTGGGACTTGTGTTTTTCTGTTCTCCCTCATTATTTTAACTTGCTTTGGGGACTTTTCTTAAACCTAACTCAAGGGTTTTGGGTTTTTTAACTCCTTATGTGGGATACTGATGTGTTATGGTTAACCACACATACATGCTATGTTTTCACTGATACTTCATGCTGTATAAGATGAAAAGATTGGGGAAAAATAGCTATTGCACAGTAGATGTGATGTTAATTTGCTTACTTTGGGAATTTTGATTGATACTCCCACTTTCAATTCCATTTCAACCTTACTTTCATTTCAGTTGTTCTCATTCCTCCTTAACAAGACTATAACTCCATGACTTCACAACTAAGGTGTCCATAAAGTTAGTTTCCCATGTTGCTGGCATTCAAAGCAATGCATTGTTTTAGAGGTCTTTGTTCATATATAGGTGGACAGTCACAAAGTCGATATTTTTTATTCTTGCAATTCAAATGAAAAATCCTGTATCCTCTGACTGACCATCATTTTACTTCATAGGAGAAGCCTACATGAGACTGAGCAAGTTGTCTGAAGCAGAACACTGGTACATGGAATCACTGCGATCCAAGACTGACCACATCCCAGCACATCTCACATATGGGAAGCTTCTGGCTCTAACGGTGAGTTAATCAGCCACTCCTGAGAGTAAATACTGGAGCCTCCCACAAGACATGAGGGAAAGGAATAAACAGGGCTTTGTGGCATTCTTGGTCTGGAAATTGCTTATGACACTATTAATAAATACTTTTTGTATTCCAATAGTATCTTCCAACTCAGGAATTAAATATACTGTAAGAGCACCACGTAAGTCTAACAACACTATTATATCTTTGTAACACCTTATCCATTAACAAAATTCACCTACCTCTAAGGAGAAATATACTAGCTGCATTATAGCCCACAGTAACGATACACAAGTATATAACAAGTTTATAAAAAAAAATCATGTGTCCATTGGAAAGACATACACCTGAAGACTAAGTGTTTATCTACATGGTGGGGCAGTGCACTGTACAGGAGAGTACATGACAGATATCACAAATGTGTTGCATGCTAATTGGTCTGTCACACACTAACAAGTTGTGCATTAGTTGATTTATATAGGCCCTGATGGGGATCACTAACAGTTCTCTAGTGTGTGCTAATGTAGTACTATTTCAGACAGCCACTGCAGCTCTGTGACGACAAAGCCCTATGTTGTTCTATTATAGTTGATTTAGATGCAACCTAGCAACCTTCCCTTATAAGGGGACAGAAGGTGAAGATAGATGGGGACCTGGGTCCTCGAGGGCTTTGACCTCTGAACAGGCCTACTGACAAGGAGGGAACAGAGGGATAAGCTGCCCTCTGGGACTGGCATTTCAAAGGGGCCCAGAGCTCTGGCCACCACCACTGCTACTTTGGCAGCTGCAGGGGCTGAAGCTTCAGGCCCTTCTGAAGTGCTGAGGCAGCACTGCTCTGGCTACGTGTGGATGAGAGTGAGTGTGTGAAGGGGCAAAGCGCCACAGTCCTGGTGGCACTAAGTGCTGACTGCTCATGGCTCCATCCCTTGTGAAAGCAGAACCAGGCCCCCTCCTACCTTTCTCCAGGGCCCCCAGCAGCTGTTGGTACCACTGCCTCTGAGGGCCATCAGGTCTTACAGTATCACTTAAGCAGAAGGTCCTTTACTAAAATCCCAGCTTTCCTACCTTTGGAAACTGTTGATTTTATTCTCTTAATTACAATGAAAACTGGATAGACGGAGCATCATCAGTGTGCTTCGTTGCTCCCACCACCACCACACTTCATGGTATCCTGCCCAATCCATGTCCTCATATCCTATAGCCATATGTCATCCCTTTCATCTGACAGACATACACCTTACTTGCTGGAATGAGGTGGAAAGAGGCCCCTGATCTGAGCTAAATCCTGGGATCCAGGAGATGTTAGCAGATCAGCACCCCTCTTCTCCACCTGGCCAATGGGTGCCAGAAATTCCTAGGGTGCCACCCATCGTTCCTCTGGCAAATGTCTCCTTCCCTTGCCCCTGAAACTCTCCCTTTCGCAGCTGATCTCATCCATTTCCCCCATCCTTTGATGACCTTGGTGGTATTTTTGCAGTGAAGACAATGTTGTATGTTGCTCTGCCTTGTTCAGTCCTTTGGCTTTCCTCTGAACACTCATTTTCCTTTGTTTCATCGTCACTGTGTCCCCTCTTCTACACAGTCTTCAAGCAGAGGACTTTTGGATACAGTGTAAGGGGAAGGAAATGTTGGTTAACACTTGATTGGTGTCCTCCACCCTCTTTTTATTTTTATGAAGTAAATGAAATCGCAGTGAGAAAGGATTACAGCAGAAAGATAGAGAGGAGAAAAGGACATAACAGTGAAAGTGAATTCAAGTTCTATTTTTAAATGTTACTGAAAGCTGCTAATTGAAAGATTAATAGTCAGTACAGAATGGAGCTTTCATTTTGCAATCGAATAAGAGTTGAGCTTTTGTTATGTCACTGTCAGTTTCAACCTGTGGAACTATAATTTTACACTCTAATTCCCAATTTCAGTTAAAATTTCTCACATATTGACAGTCACATGCATTTTTGGAATATATCTTTTTATACATTAAACTCCAAGTAGAATACGTTATGGGATTTCCCAGTTCACCTTCCTCTTCTGGCTCAGTTAATTTTTGGCAGCTGAGGAGTATATTTGAAAGCTTGCACAATGAGATTTCCTTTTTCATTCTCTCCTTTTTTTCCTTAAGAAATATTTTTATGAGACATAGAAGTTCTATTTTACTAGAACATTTGGAAGGGTTTTCACATTTAGAATCCAGATCTCTATTTTTTTTTCTACCCCACACCTCTCCTCTGGTGGTTAATTTTGAACATACTCTGAATTGCTGATTAGATGGAATATAACACTTGTTATGGGATGTCTTGTGATTTCCATGAAAAATAATCTTACAGCTTATTTAACATTTTAATTAATTTCAAATTATGAGACCTGGTCATGAGAAATTTTTAGATTTGTGCTTCAGTCCTGAAACAACTTTATTGTATAATTTTGGGTTTCTGAATTGGTAACATGCATCTACTTTGGAGGGACAATGAAAGGGTGAACATTTGCATACAAATTTGTAATAATATTTAACTGTTTAAACTCGTTTAAGAAATATAAACCCATGACACACATGAGGCAGACCAGTGCCTTCAAGGTCAGGAAAGAATGGGTGTTATCCGAAATAAAAGAGGCTCGCTGTGCAACTATGAGTAGCAGACACCACATCATGTTGTTAAAACATTGGCCAGTGAAATGCATTTTTCTCTTCCTACATATGCACTCTTGTATATTAGTCTGTTGTCATGAAAAATTATTAATAATGCCCCTAAAATTATCTTTTGTTTCACAGTCACATCTTCTCTGCATATATTTATTGTACTGCCTATGGGTGCAACTCTCATTCATTCCATAAAGAGCAAAATAAGGCAGAAAACACAAAAGCGAGTTTTGGTTTTTACCCCTCCAGAATTTAATTAACATGGAGGTTCAGAAGACAATGCTGTTTAGATGATGATATGGTAGTGGATGCATAAATGCATAGATGTGGTTCTCATTTGATGTCCTTGTTCATAATTATTCCAGTTTGGTCATTTGGTCATTTCCATCCATAATGGAAATGATTTATGACCTATAAATGGAAAAGGAGCAGTAAACATTTTATTTTTACAGTCATCAGGACTCTCTAGGACAGCTGAACAGAGCAGGAATTTGGTAGCAGGATATGAAAGGTTTAACCTCCAGACTGATGGTTCAGCCTCGATCAGTTTTACTGCCAAAGCTTCTGTGAAAAGAGTTGCAGGCAGAGGTATCCCTCATCACAAAGGCTTCCTTTACAATGGGCATGCTTGATCAAGTCTCTGCAGAGTCCCCCTGGGATTGAATGGAGATAGAAATTGGAAAAATATCTCATCTCTAGAAATAGTTCCTCAAAGCCAGAGCTAGAATCACATTGTGATTCATTCTTAATTTGAACTTTACTATTTAGGTCTATTGCCCTTGAAGAGAAATGAATACTTTGTAGATAACCAAAAAAAGGCAGGAAGTTATTATAGTGCCTGGGGTGATTGTCTCAAATATTAAGGATGGACATTTGGGGATCTCTCTCTCCTTTTTATGTCACATCCGTCAGAGTTTGCTAAAAATCAACTGTTTTGCATCTTTTTTCAAGATAAAATAAAACAAACATTGACATGCACTACTATTGAAAGATATACTTTGCTGTTAGCTTATTTACCAAGGGGGATATGGGGCAGGGAGTGGGGAGGAATTGAAAAATGAAAATAACTAAGTTAGAAAACTTTTCTTAGCCAGAGAGTTTTGAAAAAATACTGTCAAGCGCCTGTATCTCAGCCAAAGGCAATTCTACAACATTAACCCTAGTTGTAAAATCAAATCTGTAAAGTTCACAAATAATGTTTTATTTCCTGACTTAAATTGCAGTAGTGTAGCCCAATTTTAACCCCAGTTTTTCTGCCTCAGGTATTGCCAGCATTAACACCTACTAACAGCAGTGAGACTTGATTCATTTATTCCCCCAAAGCCTCTCTTGGCTATTGAAGCAAATTTTGTGCCTTCTGATTTGATCTTCCTCCTGTGACCATCTGCAATGGTTGTGAGGAGCATGTAACCTATGCCCAGTCTTTTAAGACTTGCAAAATTACTACTAATTGCTGTAGGTTGTGATTTCTAGGTTTGCAGTAGAAGTAATTAGTGTTTTATAAATGTAGGAATAGAAGAAAAGTTGTATGCTGGAGTGCTGAGTTACTAAATTAATTTGTATTGTCTGGACTTGGCTCTATCATCTCAAACACAAATCAGGAAATACAAATTCAGCAAGCATGTTCGTAATCCAGGTTTTCTTTTACACCCCAATATTTTTTTATTTTTTCACTAATTAGGCCTATTATACAACTTAAAATAAAGCCACTTTATAACTATATCCAGGAGACCAGTTTAGTAGAGAAAAATTAATATAATCATCCTCTTGCTATTCTTGACCTCTCTACAGCCTGTTCCTTTTCTCAGTGTGCACACAGAAGAAAGTTTCTAATGGCCAAAAATTGCCTTCGGAGATTTAGGATACAGTGTTATGAATCAAACATAAGTCTGTGCAGTGATGTAGAAATTAAAACTTGACCTCGAGTCTCACTGAAGAGAGATTTTTAAACATAGTTATTTTGAATGTTTTTCTCTTCTGAAATACAGGATGGTGTACCATGTTTTTATGACCATTAAAAATAAAATCTGAGCTTATTCTGTACTGTGAAACTGAAACTTATGGCAACTGTGTGGTGAATGAATGATATTAATGTATTTCATTTGAAGCTGATTGTCAGAGCTTCAGATCTGCTTGTAGCTAATATGACTGCTTTTTCTAAAGGCTATTTGCGTAACAGACCTTTAAACCTGCTTTTTACAAGCAATAAAATGAATAATGGAAAGCAGAAAGTCTAATCTGTGCTCTATAATTTTCCTTGTGCTAATTTGCTTGGTTTTGTATATGCTCAGTATGAGGCTATTTGGAAGGTGCTAATCTATTCCATGTACGCATTTTCACCTGTTTCTGCAAAACAGCAGAAAATACCAGCCTCAGTTTAAAACAGAGCATTAAGTCTCATTAGTTACATTCATTTGGAAAAATCAGCATTGTTGCAAACCTTTGTACATTTTAATAAATGTTACCCAGTAGTATTTTGGTTTTTTTTTCCTTTGATATTATGGTTTCTTTAGAAATTGAGTTTTTGTTTCAGAATTCTTTGATGATAAGAATAATGATTTTTTTGGATGAGTGTGTAGATGTTGAGCGTTTACAATGCTCAGTGCAGTAAGCCCAATTTCCAGTTGGATCTTAGACACCCCTGAAATAACTCTTTTTGAAGGCCCAGATAGCATGTGCTTGTGTGCACGCATAGTAACGCGCATGATAAAGTGATATGGCTTAAACCATTTTTTAAAAAATCATTATGGGAACACTGTTATTTTACGTTCATAGAAATGGTAGACGTAGCATTAATGTGCAAAATTATTCTTGCTATAGCTGACTGTTAAAGTACCCATAAGGCTATGCCGTGGAATTCAGAAGATGTTGCCTGCGTTGTAACAAACACAGGACAATTAAAGTTCCACAATGTAGATCTCAAAAACATTGCTATTGATCTTTTTAGTACATTTAGTGTTTATTTCATTTGTCTATTTATTTTTTCGTATGTGACAAAACATCTGAGATCAAATTCTTATTTGAACTACAGCAATTTCATTATCTCTGGCTACAACTACACTAGAAGCATCTGTCAACAGATGTTTCTGTCAGAAGAGACTTTCAGACAAAACAGTCCACAGAGTGCAGCCAGTACACTAAAGCAGATCAAAAGAGTGATCTGCTCTGTTGACAGAGTGACTGGGTGCAGCCGCTCTCTTGACAAAACAGCCAGCTGGCACAGCCATTATGGCTGCCCAGTGTCCTAGAAGCCAGGTCTGTTGACAGAATGCCCCCCAGAGCATTCACACAGCTTTTTTTGTCAACAGATTCTGTTGACAAAGACTCTCTTCCTCATCTGGGAGAAGCAGAGGCTTGTCAGCAGAAATGCTGAGTTTTGTTGTTGACAAAACGCATTTTGTGTGTGAATGTGCAACAAGTTTTGTTGAAAAAACTACTGTTTTGTTGAAAAAACTCACTATTGTAGCCATAGCCTCTGAGTGGAAAGATGCCTTGAAGTGTGAGCAATTTGTAATTTAGTAGGTTTAAACACACTTTGCTGCCACTTTGAGTCCCCTAAAGGCTCAAACCTCTCATTTATTTTTTTAGGCGGCTGTGAAACCTTTTAACAATGAGCGGTCATTCACTAAATATACAATACATACAATCCCACACTTTTTTGGATTACAATTACTTTTTCTCAATAGTTACATTTTAAGCTGAAATTCACTCAGCACAAAACCTATGTATGAGAAAGCATTCAGTTTTGCACTCTTTGAAATAGATGGTAACTTTATTATTGGCTTAATTAAGAGCAGAGTTAGGCAAATCCAGAAATCTCCCTGTGCTGGTTTACCGTAAAAATATTTGTAACATCTTTATACCTTTTTGGAACCTGGAAAATGTGAAGAGGAAACAGGTTCTGTTCTTGTAAATGCAGAAGAATACAGAAAACTTGAGATGTTTAAATATTGTGCTCCCAAGGAGTAACTTTCTTAACCATCTGCTCAGTTGCCTCGTCTATCGTCATGGCTATCCCTTCAACTCTCTTATCTAGGTCTGTCTTTGTGCCCACATTCCTATCTTTATTATGCACCTAGAGAGAGTGATGGACAAGATCAAGGAAGAGGTAGAGAGGGTATCTGTGCATGGGATGAGAATCAACAACTCGAGGTTCACAGATGATATAGTTATCACTGAAGAAAATGAAGCTAATGAGAACACAGCAGGTGCTAAATGAGGAAGATAAGTGGTACAGACTGATTATGAACATCAATAAAACAAAAACAATGGTATTTGGAGATAAGGAAAGGAACATCAGTGTAGATGGGATCTAATTAGAGAATGTAGACAAGTTCACGTATCTGGGGAGCAACATAAAGAATGATCTAAACTATAAGAAGGAAATAGTGACTAGAATACTGAAAGCAAGAGTGAGTTTGAATGTGATGGATTGCATCTGGAAAAGCAAAATGATGAGCTTAGGAATGAAGCTGAGCATCTTGAAAATGTGTGTGTTCAACAGCATGTTGTACAGATGTGAGACGTGGGTGATAACAAAAGATTCAAAGAGAAGGATATTGCAATTTGAGAGGAGTTGTTATAGAAAGATAATGAGAATTAGATAGATGCAGAAAGTCGCCAGTAAGGAACTATATAGGAACATGCAGCTGAAAGAGAACCTTCTGCAGAAGGTTATACAACGCAGGTTAAAGCTATTTGGGTATATCTGCAGAATGAATGATGAATGGAAAATCAAGACCCTGGTATTTGGCATAATGAATGGCTTGAATAGGAGAGGCAGACCCCACAAAGAATGGGTAGATGATATAGTAGATTAGTGCAGAGCTAGTCTCCAGAAACTAAGCTACTCCACACTGGACAGGGAAAGATAGAAGGAAATAGTGAGGGAGGCATTGGGTGCTAAGCCCATGGTGGTGGTTGATGATGATGATTCATATCTAAAATTATGCTTTCTAGGGTAATTTTTTTTCAGAATTTATTTAACAGTTAATTCAGGTGTTAAGTGTGGTTTTTTGCTCATTAGTAGGATAACTAGAAAGCAGTCAGGTTTTTTGCATTTATTAATGTCTCCAAAATGGAATTTAGTTGTTTGGGTCAACAGTACCTGAATGTTGTACACTTTTAAAGCTCTCTTAAAATCTTGCATGCTAAGCTAGATAAATTGTTTGAGAAATGTATTGGTGAAAACAACATCCTAGCTGACCTCTTCAGTCAACTGTGAAAACATGGGGTTACAGCCAAAGCACTTGAGCTTTTGCCTTAGGTAATTTATTTCTTTACAAGAAAAAAACATAATTCTTATGAAAGGCTTTAAAATTGAAGAACTCCATTTATACAATTTAATGTAGTCTCTTTGTCAAAAATGACAGGACCAGGTGCAGCCTTGAGCATGTACCATACTTTGCTTTGCCTTGTGTGAACAAAGTTTTCAAAGGGACAAAATGTCAGTACATGTGGTAGGGAAACATCATACATACACAAGGCCATTTTGCATTAGTCAGACTTTGGCAGGCTTTCAGCCTAAAACTTTTAGCCTACTAAAGGCTGTCCGCTGGCTTCTGCTTCTTTTGGATCAACAGTCCCTTCCTAGAAACCTTACTTAGGGGTCATAGCTAGATTTCTGCTCACATCCCAAGTGGATTTCTGCTCATATCACAATGGACACATCAGTTTGTCACAATACAAATAGTGATCAGTTTGCGTAAGAAACAGTCCAATAATATAAAATTAGGGAAGGTGTAAATTAGAAATTATATGTTTTGGTAAATCTCTTTGGAGAAAACGTACAGAATTGGTTTGCCTGGCTCCACATAGTATTATTTATCTCTTATTCTTACGACCTTCAATTGACCTTGAAATACTGGGGGGGACATAATTTCCTGTATAAAGTTTCAGGATCTCACTCAACCATAGTACATTCAGTAACAATCCTATTAGATGATTCTATATAATCTAGAATGTTTTATATGAATCAGTCAATCACACACATGATAGTTAGACTCTTTCAGATTAAACTCAAAGAAAGAATATTATTTATAAGCCACTATTCCATCCTAGGGTAAAAATTAAAGTTAAATCTGATCCCTCAAATTTTAAACTTATCCCCAGTAGCTAGCCAAAATCTTCCCTGCTGTGTTCACTGCCAATGTTGCACAACTGGCCAGTCAAAATTGTCAATGTATACATTAGTCAAAGTGGATATATAAAACCTATTGTGTATCCAACAGCAATAAAGGATCTGACTCAGACTATTTTGCTGCCAAATCTCACTTCCATTACATTCTATTTCAGTAATATTAATTAGTGCATACTCTGAATGACAGAATGAAATAAAAGTAAGCAGATATGGGCATGGAAATATGAGGGAAGTTAAAAAAAGGAGAGGATGGGACAAAGGGGAAGAAAATTTATAACAGGTGAACTGACTGATCTTCTACTATTAATGGTTTGATCAGCCAAGCATGTTCCTAATGGTCTGAAAAAAGGAGCAGGAGCCAAGATCTCTAATATTCTATTTGGCAGCTCTTACTATGATGTCCTTTCTGGCCATACAGATGCTGTGCTTTTCCCATCCCCATTTTCCTCTCTGTAAAATAAAGGTAAACTACCTAACAGGAAGAGTGAAAGTTAGTCACTGAGCTACAGTTCTCTGAATGTATCCATTAAAGTTGGATGCAAATTTCTGGAAAATTTTATGGCATTTTACATAGTGACTAGCTAAAACCAGCATCATGTAACTATAGTAGGAATAACATTTCTAGAATTGTTTATCAAATGCTTTCAGACTTTTGTATGAAAAGAGTTTTCACTTGTATGAAAAGACACACTTTCTAAATTGATTGATTCAGGTAGATATTTCATTTTTGGAAGCTAAATATCTTGGTAGGTAAAATTGTTCATAGGAGGAATATTTTAATAAAAGTTGAACATTCTAGTTTAATCAGAATATAAGAATCTGTTTGTCACTTTGGCCGTGTCTACACTAGCCCAAAACTTCGAAATGGCCATGCAAATGGCCATTTGGAAGTTTACTAATGAAGCGCTGAAATACATATTCAGTGCTTCATTAGCATGTGGGCAGCAGCGGCACTTTGAAATTGACGTGGCTCGCCCCGACGGGGCTCCTTTTCGAAAAGACCCCAGCTACTTCGAAGTCCCCTTATTCGTATGAGCAGATGGGAATAAGGGGACTTCGAAGTAGACAGGGTCCTTTCGAAAAGGAGCCCCGTCGGGACGAACCGCGTGGTGGTGAGCCGCGTCAATTTCGAAGTGCCGCGGCCACCCGCATGCTAATGAAGTGCTGAATATGTATTTCAACGCTTCATTAGTAAACTTCGAAATGGCTATTTGCATGGCCATTTCGAAGTTTTGGGCTAGTGTAGACATGGCCTTTGACTACTGTGTAACAAAGTGACATTATCACCATTCCAGCATTTATTGGAAGGTCTTACATATGAGAACAATTACTTATTTATCTTCAGAGGTGAATAGATATGGGACAGAATTTTCTATTGTGTTAAAACCTTTGTGGCATCGACCTATAATCTAGCCACATTGAACCAAGCTTAAGACTGTGCGTTATTATTAGAGATGGGTCCAGGTCAGATAGTTTGGATAATTCTGGAATTTCCTGAAGTTTACAGGTTGTTTGGGCCCAGAGTACCAAACATATATTAGACAGTTTCTCACTTTTTTCTCTCTGAATGTGTGGAAGTATAGAAGCGACATTGCATTGCCTTATGGCTGTTATCCTCCAGTTGCTGGCAGTGTGGTTTCTCTCATAAACATGGATATATCTATGTCTGGAATGACAGGATTTTTAGCTAGAGATATTTCCATAACTGGCATCAATGAGGGTTGTATTTCCTGAGGTTGAACACATGTCATAAAACCATATCCATAAATACACCTCTCAATTCCATTAGGACATATCTTGGATTGTTTGCCAAAATTCTGCAGGGTTAATTGTAAAATGAAAGGCTCTCTCATTGTAAAATACATTTTAAAAAAGATTACTGGATGTTTAATGATATTGTATCTTACTCCTTTGAATAGGATAGTGGAAGCCATAAATTGTTCCTTTCTCATTCACGCAAGTTTAAAGGTCGTGACTGGAAACAGAAGGCAAATACATAAAGAACTGTTTTATGAAAAAAAAATCTTTATTTTGTTAAATAGTAAAATATAGGACCCCAGTTACCTGTTATTCGTATGCATACAGTAAATTTGATTGTAATCACAGAAGAATGCGGAATATAGGCCAAATTCTCTTCAAGATGAATTTATAGAACTCAATGAAAACAATATGTGAAGATAGTGCATTTACTATCATGGAATGTAGGTAGACATTAGTACGCTATCAAAAATAATAAAAAGTGACTTAGAACTGGATGGAAAGAAAATTGCCTAATATGAGAATTAATTTCACATACATCTGTTTGACTTCCATTTTGTGGACAGGATATAATAGTCTGGAGAATAATGATAGAGGTAAATGCTCAATATTTTCCAGGCAATATATATATAGTTATCTATTAGATCTATTATAAATTTATATATATATCTCAAAGTGTGTGAAGAAATTATTTTCTTTAGCATTTGTCTAATTCTTTTCACAGCTTTTTGTGTTTTAATAAAAATGTTATTCCTATTTGGTACATTCCTCTTGGACCAGAAGAAAGAGCAAGAAGTAATAAGTAAATATATAGATAGATAGATAAATTATAATATAAAATCCTCTGAAGTAAGCTTGGTATTCCATGCCCCTTTTCATGTACTGCACTATTTTTATTTGTACTAATGTAACGTAATCTGAGCAAGTCATCTGTTCCACAGATATGCAAATGATGAGATGATTCAGAAGTGAAAGGAAAACTGTGCGGGGAATGTGTATGTTAGAGACATGCTTAATATAACAACGACTGAAGAATAGAAGGAGGGCATACTGAGATGATTTGGTCATGTGAAGCACAGTTCTGACAACTATGTAGGTTCTGAGAACTGAACAGATTTCAAGATTTCAGTGAAAAGAAACCAAGAGGCAGATATGAGGTACATCTTCAATTTAGCAAGGCTTTTGATATTGTCTTACATGACCTTCTCATAAATAATCTAAGGAAATGCAGCCTAGATGGAGCAGCTTGGAAAGGAGTACTGCAGAAAAGGGTTGGGGTTGTCGTAGCAGCTTACAAATTAATATGAATCAAGAGTATAACACAGTTGCACAAAAAACCAAACATTCTGGAGTGTTTTAGCAGAAACGTTGTAAGCAAGATATGAGAAGTAATTCTTTCGCTTTACTCCAAACTGATTTAGCCTCAACTAGAGTATTGTATTTCAAGAAATGTGTGGACAAATTGGAAAAAGTCCAATAAAGGGCTACAAAACTTATTAAAAGTCCAGAAAATATGACCTATGAGGGAGGCTTGAAAAAGCTGTGTTTGTTTAGTCTACAGAAGAGAAGACAGCATGGATGTAACACTTTGTAAGGTACATAGAAGGTTGTATTGAAGAGGAGGGACAAAAATAATTCTCTGTAACCTCTGATGATAGGCCAAGAAACAATAGGATTAAATTAGAACAAGGGCTGTTTAGGTTGGACTTTAGGAAGAACTTCCTAATTAGCAAGGTGGTAAAGCCCTG
Organism: Carettochelys insculpta; assembly: GCF_033958435.1. Lineage (NCBI taxonomy): Eukaryota > Metazoa > Chordata > Testudines > Carettochelyidae > Carettochelys > Carettochelys insculpta. The sequence continues at coordinate 301,557,814 of NC_134137.1, read as the reverse complement.
TAATAGATTATCCAGGAGGATTCTGGAAGCTGTGTCATTTGAGCCATTTAAGAAAAGGTTAGACACACACCTCAAGGATGGAGTAGATACTTTGTCCTGCCATGTGTGCAAGGGAATGGATTAAATGATACAGCACTGAAGACATACAAGCACAAGGGCAGACAAGCAGGGACTTGCCCCCCAATAATTGGCAGGAGCACAAAACTCCTGCAGGATGGTTGTAGATAGCGGAGTCAGCCAGGATGGGTATTTACAATCCTCTTCACCCCATCACTATGGATATTAACCAGAAAACTGCTGAGCGCACTCAGCTCTGACTGATTTCAGAGGAAGATACAATTGCTTAGTGGCTCACTGTGTCCTGACCTTCCTGTGTAAAAAGCTTACAAGTCCTAGATCATGAAATTGCTCAATATGATGTGAACATCTACCTGATTCCATTCCATTAATATTTACGTTCTTTTTGCGCAGGAGTAAACTTTGTCATTTCCCAGGAGCACTCAGGCCCCACCTCTTCCTGCCCCTTCCATTCCGTCTTCCAAGTACATCTGCACTTGCTCCACCCTTTCTCTCAGTTCCTCCTGCCTGCCACTGAACAGCTGGTCACAGCAATGGTTGGTACTGGGAGGGAGAGGGAAGAGCTGATTGGCAAAACACCTATGGAATTAGCACCTATGGTAGAGGTGGACAATAAATAGCTTCAGAGCTGGATGCATTTGCCAGGGTTAGCTCTTGCTGGGCTACCGACAGCTTATGTACCTGGATCCCCAAAGGTATGGCCACTTGCAGCTCCCATTGGCTGTGGTTTGCTGTTCCTGACCAACAGCCCCCTTTGCCTGGGAACAGTGATCTATGACACTGAAGACACACAGGTAAATAAACTGCCAACAGCCTGCTATGGTCTAATCCTGGCAAACTGCATCTGGATTACTGCCTGCCCTGGTCTATGGTCTTATGTCTTACCGTGAGTTGACAAAAGTAAGTTTGTAGGAGGGATTTTAATAAGGCAAAGCAAGTAGTTCACAGAACTGGTTTCTTTATTTTTTCATCCTGTAAAAATATTGTCATATGCTCTTTCTGCTATTATGAACATTATTTTTCATACAAGCATTCAGAAGCCTTCTGCAATACAAAGGAGATACGTAAAATGTTCAGGTTTCCTCCATTGTCTAGTGTTTGCTCCAGTCACTATTTTCTTACTCAAAAAAGTTGTTTTAAGTGTTCATGAATCAAGATGACAAGTCATAAGAAATAGCAGGCAGCTTTCTTGATCTGTAGATTTAATTTTCCACTGTGCCACCAACCTCTCAACAGCATAAGGCTTTGCAAAACAGGGACTTCTGCTGCTTCATTTCTTACAGTCTTGTACAATTTCAACTATGGTGTAACTTTGGGAAAGTAATTTTAAGTCTGTCTGTCTATTAAAACGCATCCTAAATATTTCTGTGCTGCATGTTTCCAAAAAATGTACAGTACAGTTATACAGCTCATGGTGCAAATATGTACCTTTGAATATGAAGGAGAGAATTCTCAATGTTTTTAATGGGCACTGTTATGATATGAATGATGTTGAGGGATCCATCTAATTGGTGCATATAAATCTTTGCAAGTGCGTTAAGCAGAGCTGCTTAATTGCATTAGCCTTTCCCAATCTTATTAGTTGTTTAGGATTTTCAGGTCTCCCGCAGTCTGATGTACACCATCTGGCTCAGCACGAGCTTCACAGATTCTTCCAGAAGAATAAGAAAAAAAATGGATGTTGGTGGCCTAGTGCATTATTCCTTAATGGAGAAGGGAAGAAATATTTTCTTTGTCCTAAATAGTTTAGTGTTCCAATCAAGGAAACAGTTGGTTTGAATAGAATCAACTTTCCTTAATGACAAACTTTCTTCCAGTTATTCCCTCAGTCATTGTAACTTCAAAATATTTTACTGAGCACAGCTGAGCGTCTGTCAATATTTGTAGTAGGAGGCTCATAATCTGAACATTTCTGATAAAAACGAGAGGGTGAACGCTACAGGTAACATTTTCAAAAAAAGTACCTAGAATTAGACTCCTGAATTCATAGTTGAATATTTTAATATGGCTTGATTGCTAAGCACCCAGCTACTCTCGTTGAGGTCCATGGGAACTGATGCAGCTGAGACATTGTTGAAAGCCATGCCACCTAGTATAATTTCAGCTTACTAGATTCATTTTTAGCTAAATTCATTGTATTTTTGAATTTAAATTCACATGAGATGCTGGAGTGAACATACTCAGAGCAAGGTATCCTTATGTATGGATGTGTCTCACTGAAGTGAATGTGTATTCTGACTCACTTAGGAACTTCTGGATAAGTCTCGGGAAAGTATAACACAGATAAGAGCAGTACAAGCTTTTTCCAAACTGTCTTTCTAATGTGCCTTCATGAACCTCTGTCTGAATTGCCCTCCAGAAGTGAGATGGTAATACCATTTTATGATGACTGAATCCTCCTTCTCTCTCTGACATGCCAATTAGTATAATTTATGATGTTGGTGTGTGTGTGTGGTTGACACTTCTGCTTTAGAATGTGGGTTAAGGTTATCTAGTCATTTCTCACAAGCAAACAGGAAACTGTCATATGTCATATTGTTCGTTGCTGCTGAGTTAGACTGGAAGTGAATTGATAAATAGTAATTGAAAAGTAACTTGTATTGCACTAATAGTCTTTAGAACCATTGAGCCCTCCCATTAACAACTCAGGAATAACATTTTTTTCGTTGATGCAGCACTCTGTACTACAGTTATAAAATGGTAGTTTCACTTAATGAGGTTTCCAGGAATGTGTGTATACATGTACAATTGTTCACTGTCACTGTTAAAAACTGACAAAACAAAAAGCAGTCAAGTAGCACTTTAAAGACTAGCAAAATAGTTTATTAGGTGAGCTTTCATGGGACAGACCCACTTCTTCGGACCACAGCCAGACCAGAACAGACGCAATATTTAAGGCACAGAGAACCAAAACCAGTAAGCAAGTAGGACAAATCAGAAAAAGATAATCAAGGTGAGCAAATCAGAGAGGGGAGGGGTGGGGGGGGAGGTCAAGAATTAGATTGAGCCAAGTATGCAGACGAGCCCCTATAGTGACTCAGAAAGTTCCCATCCCGATTTAAACCATGTGTTAATGTGCCGAATTTGAATATAAAAGCCAGCTCGGCAGCTTCCTTTTCCAGAACGGTGTGATAATTCTTCTTCAGTAACACACATACCTTTAGGTCATTGATAGAATGCCCCATTCCATTAAAATGTTGACTAACTGGTTTGTGGATCTGGAGTGTTTTGATGTCTGTCATGCTCCACTACTAACATCATATATGCCATCATGTGCCAACAATGCCCAGATGCTTTGTATATTGGACAGACTTCTAACTCCCTTTGACAAAGGGTCAATGGGCACAAAACAGACATCAAAACACTCCAAATCCACAAACCAGTTAGTCAACATTTTAATGGAATGGGGCATTCTGTCAATGACCTCAAGGTATGTGTGTTACTGAAGAAGAATTATCGCACCATTCTGGAAAGGGAAACAGCCGAGCTGGCTTTTATATTCAAATTTGGCACATTAACACATGGTTTAAATCGTGATGGGAACTTTCTGAGTCACTATAGGGGCTCGTCTGCATACTTGGCTCAATCTAATTCTTGACCTTCCCCCCCACCCCTCCACTCTCTGATTTGCTCACCTTGATTATCTTTTTCTGATTTGTCCTCCTTGCTTACTGGCTTTGTTTCTCTGTGCCTTAAATATTGAGTCTCTTCTGGTCTGGCTATGGTCTGAAGAAGTGGGTCTGTGCCACGAAAGCTCACTTAATAAACTGTTTTGCTAGTCTTTAAAGTGCTACTTGACTGCTTTTTGTTTTGATAGTGTGTAGACTAGCACAGCTTCCTCTCTGTTAATGTTAAAAACTGAGTTTTCCAGTGGTCTCCAGTGCTTTCATTTGTGAGAGTCATTATAGATGAACATGAATATGCATGCAATGTGCCATTCCATGGCAATTTTATATTTCAACTATTAGGGACTTCCCTTCAAATATGGAACCTATCCCCTTCTATTCTGTTTCCTGTTTAGCTTACAGGAGAGTGGGCAAAAAGATAGAAGGTGTCCTCTAAACCTGACTGCTTCACCATATGCATTCTCTGACACAAGCAAAGGAATACTTATAGTGGCTAGTTGAAAATGTTATTGCCTGAGAGAAGATGTAAGTTTGATAAATGCCAAAGTTTAACTTTGATACAGACTGATTCTATCAAATAATTGGGGTTTATAGCATTTGACTCCTAAACAAAGCTTACAAATTTGCGCCAATAAATTGACCTTTTAATAGGAGACAAATGGCACTTTGGAGGGCTCTTTAGATGGAGTATGATGCAAGAGAAGAGAACATTCTTAAACATTTTTGACAAATGTGGATATATTAAAATGATGATCAATATGAGCAAATGATTTTGCACTGTTCCTTTGCAGGTGCTTCATTTTATGCTTCAGGAGATGTAATATGACTTTTTTTTTTAAATGAGCACTTTTGCCTCTCAATTACACGCCTTCTTTTGATGCTGAGGGCACAGGTAGGTGACATCATTATGTAGGATGACTATATTTCCCTGTACTAAATATAGAATACCCAGTAAAATACTCGTATTCCAGCGAGTTCAAGGGCAGTCAATCAGAGCTATGTATGTAAACGTTCAAAATGACATCGTTGATTGAGCCCCTATTAAAAAGAAGTTGAAGCCTTTTATTTACTTTCTTATCTTTAAGCTTAAGGAGTCGCATGGTATGAGGTCACTCATTCTCTCTCTTTTCTTCCCTCCCCATCCTCACATACCTCTCTCACAAGGAGGGGGTGACTGAATTACCTGCCCCAGTCCTCCCTGCTTGATGCTCGCTGCCTTCCATGCCTCACTGGACCCCAGGATTAACTCCCCTCTCCTGGTAGCTTAGCACTGTGTCTTCCCAGTGCAGCGTCCCCCCCCCCGCCCCCCCACACAGACACTCCTACGGATTTCTGCCAGGGTCCTCACCAGAATGTTGCCAGCAGCAGCCTTTTGACATTGTATAGGAAGGAAGGGATGGGAGCTGCTTGCACCTCTGCGAGTGCAGTAGTTTTTGCAGCAGTCTTCTTTCCTTCCTTCCTTCCCCGTGGCTAGAAGCAGTTTGCCTCTTCCTAGCCACAGCCTGGAGAGAGGTAGCTAATGCCTCCAGGCTGCTGCTGGACAGCCACCAACACAACCCAGCCGCCTCCTGGCTATAGTGTGGACAGGAAAGGATAAAGCCCTAGGGATTCACTATGCATTGGAGCCCTGGGAACCTGACTGTGGTGACTTCAGTGAACCTGGCCAGAGAGTTGGCTCCATAGGGGAGGGTGCCTAGGGACAGGAACAGCTCCTCCTCCCCTGTAGGCAAGACCCAGGCCAGGATGTGTGCAAAAAGTGTGCTAAGCCTATCCCCAGGGGGTTACTCTGGAACCTGCAGTGTCGGGTGTGAACAGCTGGAAATTGCTTCTCACCATACACATATCTGCCATTCCAGATCTTAGCAGAGGAGCAGAGAGGCTTCCCTGTGCCAGCACATTGTGGGGGCTATGGCACATACAGGGCTCTGCTCCTCCCAGTCAGCATCCCAGACCAGAGAGTCTTGGGGTGCCAGACTGTCCATAGTCAGTTGTGGGATTAAGGAGCATGCTGGCCAGGCCATGAGTAAACTGAGTGATCCAAACAGGGGCTAGTTCTCTACAAAGTGTCAGAAGGAGAAAACGTCCTGCTGCGAGATATGGAGGAGCAGCAGGACTGGGGGGTGGCAAATGAGGGAGAAGACATCAAGATGGGGGAAGCATACAAAGGGCTGCCAGGTGGCCAGCAGAGTCTAAGTGTAACTGGCTGCTGCCTGGCATCTGCCCGCATTCACCAACCACTGGACTGGGGGTGGAGTCCTGCTGGCTGAGAGCTAGCACACAGGAGAAGCTGCTCAGCCAGCCTAGCAGCCAGCCCCACACAGTGCAGCTTTGACCTGCCACCGGCCTTTTACACCCACCCCATTGTTGCCAGTTGGACCCACTCATTCAGTTCCTGAAAGCAGCAGAACCCACCCATACTGATGGAGATGTGAGAGTACACAAAATGCCTCAGGATAGCTGGCACTCGTCTGTCTCCGCAGTTTTATCTGGTAAAGCGAATGATTAGTGGCCTCGGGGCCAAAACGATCTCAACCTAAAATACAGCACAGTTTGTCCATTTTTAAGCAGAAGTCAGGACACCTACAGGACTATTCCTTTAAAACGGGATATCTGGTCACCTTACCATTATATACTCTGAATGGCTTAGATTGGATGCACTATTATAGTTGGAAAGAGTCAAACAGAATATCGTGGAAATGTATTCAGTTCACCAGAATACGTAAAACTAAAAGATATTTGACAAACACCTGGGGTCTTATAGCCATAGTTGTGTAAGCAGAAGAGTCATATTTTACAACTGCGTTCAGTAAACTGTTCTTTTTTTCAGTAGAAACAGCAACCTGAGTGTGCACAAGACAGAATGCAGTCAATTAAGACTAATTGTATTACTCTGCTAAAGAGCAATGGTGCATAATCAGGAAATGTTAATTCCATTGGCATTAGTGATACACGCAGTCTGTACCCGCAGTTTTGGAGTCCCCAGGCTGGATGTTGTGACCTGACCCTTTTTGCCAGAGTAAGGATGTTAACTTAGTGCCTTGAACCAATTTGAACTTGAGTAATTGCATTGTCTACCTGAATTCCCCTGGCAGTGCCAACTGGATTCGCTGTTCTTCCTCCCTTCTTGTGTGGAACTATTGCTGCATGTGATTTAAAAAAATTGCTGCCTTTGTCCCCAAAAAGGCAGCTCAGTTTCCCTGGGGGAGGAAGGGATCTCGACACACTGAGATGTAAAAGAGCCTCATCTGTCATGGGACTGCGGTGTGTGGAGGAGGTGATTGCTTGTATGGGGGGTAGTTGGGAAGGATTCCTTTTCCCAAATCTGTTCAGTGACTTGACAAGGGGTCTGAAGCAAGAGGATTGGAAGCTGATAGGTGAGGATAATGTTATAGGACAGTAAGGGCCAAATTCTTTCCTTGAAGGATACTTAACCGATCCCCCATAGTATAAATGAGGAGGTTTCTGGTAGGATGTCCTCTGAGAGCAGACTTTGATTTTGGCATTTGTCCCTGCTCTCCTCATTGGCATTTGTCAACTTTCTGGGCTCACTGAAAAGTCCCTTTCCTCTCTTCTCAGGCTGTTAAGGAGGAGTGGGCTGAGTATTTAGAGTACTTATAATTAATTATTAACAATCTTTGTTATTGTTTGAATGTTAAACCATAAAATAGATGCCCACATTACAGAATATGGGTAATATGTAATCTTATTAAAATGTATACCATGTGATTAAGAGGGTAGGTTATTTTACAAGGACACTTAGGGCATCCCTGAGAATTATAGAGAAAGAAACCTTATTTCCACATCAGCTACATTTAGTGAAAATACATCATTTAATTCTGAGGCACTCGGGTCTCTTAATTCAAACCAGTTCACTTCTTGGGAGTAGGAATAAATGGTAGCCATAGGCATGTTATTGAATAATTGGTACTGGCTAGATTCTGAGACAGGATATCAAACTATTGGTATAATACAATTTGGTTATTTTCTCTTAGAGAAAAGAAAAATAAGCCCTAGACTTCCTCTGGCCCTGGGCTCTTGATAGTGATTCCTGGTTTTGCTGTACTATGCTGCAAAAGCTACTGCTGATTTTTATTAATGAAACTGTGGTCTGTTAATTTGACAACTGTTTGTGACTTTCCCTTGCCTTTCTCATCATAATGTCAGTAGTTCACCAAGTCCACAGCATTTTCCTTAAAAATTGGTACCAGTTTTATATTTTTACAGAATGCTTATGACTTGCAAAGCTTTTACTTCCCATGAAATCATTTTTCAAATATGAGTATGAAAGAGAGTAGCCCATCAACAGTTTTATAGTTCATAGTGTATAGTTTATAGTTTATGTATAACACTAACCTGAGAGATTTTATAAAATACTGTGTATGTGGTGTTATGTTAGGAAGCCTGTGAGTATGTTTTTAGTGTATGGATGTATCCATCTTTCATTTTTATACTTCAGTTTTGTTTTGGACAATGCTTATCCTGACACTTGTCCAGAAAAGTAGCTCACAGCTTACCAAGGTCCCTTACAATATTTATTGTAGTGGATTTCTACCTTTTCCTTAGATTCTGTACATTGATATTGCTCAACACATTTCTCTCTGTGCCTGGAGATCTGCAGCATAAAACAGTCATCCTTGAATGTTGTGGCAGCACTGTTATAGTTTGGGTCAAGAAGGCTTTCTGTTTAAACCTTGACTTTTGCAAGAGCTCTAAAATCCGTGTTATTACTTGGATTGACTTGAAATTACACATCTCTCATGGGGCTTTAGGGTTTGGTCAGTGGTCTACATTTGGGGCCCCTGTTCTTGAGATACAGGCACTTCAGTGGAAAAGAGCTTTTATTAATGTTGATGTATTTGGCAATGTAGTCATGTACACAGGTAGAGATTAAACCCACGGCTGCAATCACACTATCCTATGAGTGTCAAGTGCTCAGAAGTTATCCCATCAGAAAGCATGACACACACTATCCCTACAGGGGACACTAAATTAAAATGCTGTTAGAAGAAGAGTTTGCTTTTCCTATTAGATCCTCTGGCAAGCATGTCTGAGGCTGCACGTGCGCAAAAAAAGGCTCCCCAAAGTCCTGAGTGGCACCTAAGATTCACTGAATCTATAAGTCTCTGAGACACTGTTTCAGTCATTCACTCAATGCCAAAGGGACACTACGAGTTTGGTTCTGATTCAGGGCACAAATCTGAAATTGAAAAGGGGGCATATCGCTGCAATCTGCTGCTGTCAAAACACTCGTGGGTCGGGGGTGGGGATGTTTGATTTTTGAGAATTTGGGTTTCATCTGAATGTAGCAGAACATGTTTGAAACTAGTTATGAAAGGAAACCAAGTAATACCTGCAAGTGCTGGCTGTGAGGGGGTGATGGATGTTGAAAGAATAGTTAGAAATATGGAGGAGAGTTTTGGTGTGTTGTGAGGGGGATTATGGAGGGGAGAATAAGTGGGGATTGGTGGGTAGGAGAGAAGATGGAGAGCCGTGGTGGGGGTGGGGGAATGGCAAAGGCAAAATAAAGGGAGAGATGCATGAGGACCTTCATTCCTTCTATGGGGCCTGCTCCCTCTCACTTGAGCTGAGATTTGGGGGGTCTTGTCCTTCTGGGCAGTCTCTCTGTCTCTCTCCTCCTCTTTCCCCCGGCTGTGCACACAGGTCCTGGGGAAACTCCTCTCTGCATGTGAGAACGGGCATACTGTGAGCATGCACCAAAAGCGCACTGCAGACACTGGTGGAAGAGCTGAAAACGGGCACTGGGGAAAGGAGAGGAAAACATCTGCTGTCATGAATGGAGTTATTGGTGTATTTCAGAATTATTGTGTGAGGCGCTATTCATTTCCTTGGAGAGTTCTGATTCAGCTGTGCTGCTGTAATAGTGAAGTGTAGAAACAGCCATAGTGTATTCAGATGCTGGAATACTTGCACCTGTGAAATTTTATAACCGCTTCACACTTTATCATTCAACACTGAGCTTTCCCTTCCCATCATTACCTCTGTAAACAAGTCTCTCATCTCACTTTCCTGCTGACAATTCCTGTGGGGAGGCCTCTGCCCCTCAGGGCCCTGCTACTAAAGTAAACTGCATAGTTTTCCAAGTGATGTGAACTAGCTCCTAAAGTCTCCTCTTTTCTCTTCTTTTCTTGTAATTATGAAGTGGCTAGATAGCATCCTATCACAATCACAGCTGTTTGAGGGTACATCTACACTACAGAGTTCTTCTGGAATAGTTTATTCCAGTGCTATTACAGTAAACCCTCAAGTTACATGTAGGCTGTGTTCATGCAACCCCTGTGTAACTCAGATTTTCACGCAAGATGTCGGGGGAAATGGGAACCAGGCTACCACTTGGTTCTCAACTCTCCTCCACTTGCAGACCCAGGAAACTGAACACCCCACCAGATCTGGTCAGTTTCCTGGCTACTTCTCCCTGCCTTCCCCCAGTGGTGCGGCTGACAGCCGTGCATCAGGGGGAAGATTTTAGCTCACCTAGCTGCCTGCAGCCACAGGCAACTAGGTGAGCTAAAAATACCTTCTCCCTGCCTTCTCCCAGCTGCACAGCTCTCAACCTGACATCCACAAGGCTGGGAGAAGGCAGGGAGAAGGGGCTGCTGAGCAGCGTCAAGTTGTGGTTAACTTGCATTACAGCGAGTTGCAAACAACTTGAAGCCACGTATGTCAAGGGTTTACTATAGTCTAAAATAAGCTATTCCAGAGTAATGCATCTACACTACAAGGGAGCCACAAAATAAGTAAACCTTATTCCAAAATAGTGTCTGCACACAGTAGAACCTATTTCAGATTAGAGCCAAATGACAAAAGAGCAGGGCTTCCAGGGACTCTAATCCAACATACTATGTTTACACAACAGCTTTATTTCCAAAAAAGCTATTCTGGAATAGCTTCTTTTGAAATAGCCCCTATTCCTAGTCTGGACATACTCACAAAGTTATTTCAAAATAGTGGCTTGTTATTTCGAAATAACTTTGCTGTGTAGACATACCCTTAGGCTCCTCAAACTAATTCCCCTCTCCAAATATGCCTCCACCATCCTGCCTTACTCACTGCTTCGCCATTCAAACTGTTCAGTGCAGCTACAACTTTTGCACTAAATGCAGCTGTAGTGCATGCAGATAATTGTTCATGGCAAATTGCCATCTCCAGGGAGGAAAAATAGTTATGTGAATGTAACTTTTCTGTTTCCTGGTTTTCTGGCATTTGAGTTTTGTGGAATTCTATGCTCTGGAAGGGCTCAAGCTGTCACCAAAGTAGAGAGCTCATTATACCTGTATATTTGGCTCTCTTGCGGCGTCTGCTGCTGGAATACTCTGTCCAGTTCTGGCATCCTCACCTCAAGAAGGATGTTGATTAAATTAGAGAGGTTTCAGAGAAGAGTCAAAGAATGGTTGAAAAACATACCTTGGGCCTTGTTTATGCTGGTAAATTACAATACAGTAAATCAGCTCATAGTGCTGTAACTCCCAAGGTGTCCATACTGGCGAGGCACTTAGTGTGCACTAACTCCCCAGTTGCTGCACTCTAGGTCAACCATCTTGACAAGAAGCATAAAGTTTCCAGCGCTGTGGATTCAGCACTGGGGTGCCGGTGTGGACATCATGGTGTACTGCAGGCCACCTGTACTTGGCCCTCAATGTCTGTTCTTATCTCTTTTGGCATTGGTTTAAACTCTACTGCCCTCCCTTGAAGTGGCTGACCATCAGATCCGCCCCTTGCATTCATTTGGACTTTAGAAAGTCCTCTTCCTATTTGCTTGAGAAAGATGCACTGAGCGCACAGCTCACATTACAATTAACTGTGCCAGCTCCACACACCAGCAGATCCCCTACTTGGAGACACACAAAGGTGCTGGACCTCATCAATGTTTGGAGAGAGGAGGCTGTCCAATCCCAACTGTGCAACAGCTGTAGTAATTAAGATACATACAGGGAGCTCTCGAGATGCATGACTGAAAAGTGAGGGGGCGAGGGCATGACCAAGATGCACTGCAGTTGCAGGGTCAAAGTGAAGCTGTGAAAGGTCTGCACAAAGTGAGAGAGACAAACCACCACTCTGGCGCTGTGCCCACAACCTGCTGGTTCTATAAAGAGCTGGATGAAATATTTGGGGATGATCCCACCTCCATTCCAAAGACCCCATAGATACCTCAGGGTGTCTGGGGCCACTCCAGAGTGGATCAAGTCTAGAGGAGAAAATCCTGAATGAGGTTACCCATGTGGACCCTGATCCAGAGGGCGCCTTGGAGTCTACAGATAGATGCAGTCGGGGTCCATTTTCACCCCAGAGGAGGCTAGCTGGTTGCCACAATCAGAGGTTGGGGAAGCAGAGAGAGCAGAGGATACACCTGGTAGGTAGCTTTGATTTCAGGAAGTGATGAAGCAAGTTGCTGGAGCAGGCAGGTTGGAGAAAGGAGGCTTCGGGAGGTGTGGTCTTAGTACTGACACAGAGCCAGTCAGATGAGGAGTAGGGTGTTGATGGACTCCCACTTCACAGTAATTGGTCTTAAGATCTCATTGTAGTTCAGTTGCTGGGTGATTTGCATCTGCAGCTTTCATGGCAAAGCTGCTGTGTTCACTGTCTTATTAAGGATAACATTCCCATGCCACTGTGCTGTCAAGGGATGCACCATTGCTGTACACAGGCAAGCCATTTGAGAGCTGGGATGGAAGTTGCAAGTCACATAGAAGACCCTCCTTTCTCGTTCTCAGCAGCAAAATGTCTTCCAGGATTACTTCAGCCTATGGAAATGTGCAGACATCACTTATTATAGAGCCCCCCTGCAGTACTGTCTCTCCCCAAGCCACGCTTGCCCAGGCTACAATAAAGACCTGCCACAATGAAATCCCTTGCCAGAATGGTTAACTCACCATTGTAGGGATCTTGTGACTGCTCACCCTAAGACAGCCAGTCAGTGATAGGCATGTGAACAATGTCTGTGTTTAAACTGGATAGTGTCTGTACTCTGTCTAGTGTTAACAATGGTCCTTCTGTAAAAATTAGTGTTTTGTCTTCACAGATTTGATTTAGGGATCCCAGCCTTCCTTATTATCACCTGCCAAACACCTGCACAGGGCAAGGAAGCCTCCTGGGAGAAGTTAAGATGACTTGGTGTGGGAGGTTATGGTACAAACTGCTACTAAAAAGAAAGAGTTGACAGAATTGAGGGACAGTGAAAAGTGGAGGGGGAAACAGAATGCTGAGCTGTGGAATGAAGCCATGGAGGCGCTCTCAAGCGTTATGGAGCACCAAGCTGACCTGCTCCAGGTGCTGCTAGCACTGTAGATGGAGCAGTTCCGTGACCACCCTCCACTGCAGCCAATGTCCTAAAATTTTTCCATGCACCCTACATGAGAACACATTTTGCCCGGCATCCTGCCTCAGTCAGTACCTGGTGCACTCCACACCCGCTACTGTACCATTCAGCCCCACAGACTCCCTCAGGAACCTGATGTACTGCGCCTTCATCCCCATGCAATTAAGCCCTGTTCAATGCTGACCCGTTACACAGCACATCAGACAGTATGGCTGCATGGGATACCTGGCCATACACAAATCTGTAAAGGTTCTGCAGCCTTACCTCCCTGCTCCCCCTCGACTGCAGTTGTCATGCTGTGAGTGTGGTCTACATTTGTTATTTTTAGTGTATGAAATTCTTTTGGTTTAAAAGCATTATTTATTTCAATACACTAAAGCAAACCCGAACATACCAGCAAAGCAACAGGCACTGTTGTACTAAGTGCCTTATTGGGACAAGTTAGTCTCCCAATGGCATGGCAACAAATGCACTCCCATGCTTGTCAACAAATACTTCTCGCTTTCAACATCAGATTGTTGCTTCAAGGCTTCTTTGATCCTTATTGTCCAATGCTGTGCTCCTCTAATAGCCCTGGTCTCAGGCTGTTCAAACTCCGCCTCCAGGTGCTAGCTCTCGGCAGTCCAGCGTTGAGTGAAACTTTCATGTTTCCATTCACAGATATTATGGAGGGCACAGCATGAGGCCGTATACATAGGAATGTTGTCATTGGCCAGGTCCAGCTTTACATACAAACATCAGCAGAGGGCTTTTTTAATGGCCAAAAGCACTCGCCACAGTCATCCACAGTCATTCTGTACCTGCTCAATCTCTTGAACTGCTCCTTCCGGCTTTTCAAGGTTTCCAGGATGTGAGTTCATGAGCCATGGCATTAAGGGGTAGGCCAGACTTCCCAGGATCACAGTGGACATTTCTGCTTCCCCCACAGTACTCTTCTGTTCTGGGAAGAAACTACCTGCATGCAGCTTCCTGAACAGACCAGTTTTCTGAAGGATGCATGCCTTATGCACCTTTCCAGACTATCCTGCACTGATGCCCTTGAGATGCTCATGGTGATACACAAGCACCTGGAGAACCTAGGAGAAATACTGTTTCTAGTTAGCGTACTTGGGAGCTAAGTGGTGTGATGGCAGAATTGGAATATGTGTGCCATTTGCGCAAAGCCACCCACAAATTCACACCAATTGCCCAGAGCCATGGTCTTTCAGAGCAGGATATGATTGATGGTCCTGCACATTTCTGTCACCAGGAATCCAAAGGTCATCTTTCCCACTTGAAACTGATTGGTGAGCAATCAGTAGATGTCTAGAGTCACCAGCTTCCACATTGTAATTTCCATACACTTCTCTATCAGCAGGACAGATCTCAAGCTCATGTCTCTGTGCTGCTGGGTGGGGGGTGAATTCATCACACAGTCCCTCAAAAGTGGATTTCCTCATCCAAAAGTTCTGCAGCCCCTGCTCATTATCCAAGACTTTAATGAAGGTGTGTTCCCAGCACTCCGTGCCTGTTTCCTGAGACCTGAAGTGTTTTTGTACTGTGGTCAGCACCTCCATGAATGTCAGAAAGAAGCTCATGTTTATCTGCATGATGCGTGGAAAGTTCAGTGTTTGATTTAGGTATACAGGGGAGAGGAAGAGCTTAGGGGTTTGAGCATTGGCCTGGTAAATCTTGGGTTGTGAGTTCAATCCTTGAAAAGACCATTTAGGGCTCTGGGGCAAATAAATTTAAAAAAAAGGGGGGGGAGGGGGAAAATGGTGCTTAGCTTTTCCAAGATGGTGGGCAACTGGACTCAATGACCTCCAAAGGTCTCTTCCAGCTCTGAGATGTGTATCTCCATATATATTATATTAAATTAATATTATCACATTGCAGAGAAGGAATAACTTGACTGCCATTCATAATGTGTTAGTGAGACCTATCAGAATTTTCTTCAACAGTTGCAAACATGCAGCACAGAAACTCTCCAAAGATGGCCCCATATGAGGATGGAAGCACAAGGGTTGCTGGGATGCAAAGCGATGCACCATGGGGCACTGGGATGGGACCCAGGATGCCTCAAGACCTTTCCTTCCCACCCTGCCCCCCACCTACCCACAAACTTCATCAGCAGAAGAGGAAGAATTGCTCTGTGGGATGGTTGCCCAGAGTGAGACACTGTGAATGCCACTGCAAGCACAGCAAGTGCGGTTATGCTATTGCACTGCTAGCTGACAGTGTGGACACACAACAGTGATTTCACTGCTTCACTCATGGAGCAGTACTGAAACCACTTTATATCTTCCAGTACAGATGCAACCTTAAGCGAGATACTCAGGTTGCTCAGTCTATTTATTATAACAAGAAGTAGCTTATGGGGTGACTCGATTACAACCTATAAATACGTACATTAGCAACAAATATTTGATAATGAGCTCTTCAGCCTAAGACAAAAAGGGAGTAGTGGAAGCTGAAGGTAGACACATTCAGGCTGGAAATGAAGAATGAATTTGTTGAAAGTCAGGGTAATTAACCCTTGGAACAGTTTATCAAGAGTCATAGGATTCTTCATGACTGCCAGTTTTAAAATCACAATTGGATGTTTATTCAAAAACACTTGCTCTGGTGTGTTTTTTTTTCCAGAGAAGTTCTGTGGCCTGTGTTACATAAGAGGTCAGTTTATATGATTGCAGCGGTCTCCTCTGGCCTTGGAATCTTAGTATGTAGACTTGACTTCTGTTAATGAAGTTTTTTTCAGTTTAATTAGTATTTATTTACATTGACTCTAATGATAATAATAACTCTTTTGATCTAGCGCCTGGAATTTGGAATGTGTATGAGCATATGGTAGACTGTACAGAATGGCTCCATGTTGACTCCATGTTAAAATAATCCATTCTCCCTCTCTCTCTCTTGTTAAGGGCCGCAAGAGTGAAGCAGAAAAGTACTTTTTGAAGGCTATTCAGCTGGATCCTACCAAAGGCAATGGTTACATGCATTATGGTGAGTTTCTGAGTGATAGATACATTTTCCAGGTTTGTTGTTAATATCATTGGGTGATTAAAGACTTTAAAACTGCTACTGGCAAAATACCTTCTTTTAAGCAAAAGAAATTTACCTGTGATGTAGAATTTCATCTCCACTTCAATTTGGTATTTACAACAAAGTGAGAGTTGAGTATGTTTAGATTTTTGCATAGATTTCCGCCTGGGAGGGAAATTTCAAAATTGCTATCCCTCTATTGGGAAAGGAGGAAGGTGAATATTACCAAACTACTAAAAACAAGTTTTCATAAATGTGTTTCTTCTTGTTTACAACATTGGCTGAGTTATGCTTGCTGTCAGTGGGTGGGCAATTAAATGTTGTTTCATAGTGTCTATCAGGGCAGAAAAGCTAAGATTCTCTTTCTTAGTAAGTAGTTATGGGCTGTACATCTGCCTTCCCTCTAGCTTCCTTGTGGCTTGAAACAGACAAGCATTTGAAAAGGCTTTGGCTATACCTTTTTAATACTAAGCCAATCACGTGTTTAAGTGATGCAAAGAACACAGTTAATTTGAGGGTGATGGTATCATTATATCTTCACATAGATGGTTTTTGCTAGATTTACAAAAAAATATTTCCAGATGTGATTGGTCCCCAGAAACCAAAAATATTTAACTCTCTGAGCTGCCTTGTATTCTAGTTTAAAACTGATAATAGAAGAGTCAGAAAATATGACTTATGTAATTCCCCCTGGAAAATATGGGTATGGGGAATACATTTAATCTTAGCTGGGGAGCTTGATGATGAAAAACAGCTATACAGTATGTATATTTTTGTATATTGTTTTAATTTCTTTTTCTGGCTCCAAAGGGTTTAAGTAAAACAACCACGGGGATGGTGCACAAAAATGGCAATAATAAAAATAGAAGGTATAGTTAACCAATCATAACTTTATTTGTTTATATACTTCACTGTGTGGTTTCTAAATCTCTGTCGGTGACATTTTATTTGATTGGTTCAAATGTAGTGTATAATTTGGTATTTTAAATCCCATGTTTAATTTTTCCCTGTTGTTGGAATGCATTCCAATAGGCTGCAGTAATGAGGCAGCTGTTGTGTTGTATGTTCTAGCAGTTCACATGGTAGTGCACACTTTTAAAGTATCCTTAACCTACCTCCCAAATAAGTTTTGTGTCCATGTAGATGAATTTGTATATGCCTGTCTGGTTTGTGCCCATAAATTCACATGTGGTGGTCAAAGAAATCTGTGTTTGCAAATTGACAGGCAGCTATCAAAAATTTGGCCCTACAATCAACTTGATTCTGTATGTTTCACTGCAGTTTCAGGCTTCTCTTTCCTGTAACTATGATATTTTCCATGTTTTCCTATTTTATTCATTGATTTAGTTTCCCTGCTACACTTGCACAGTGAAAATGCATACAATTTCTGGTGTTACTGTAATTCAAGAGCCATGTGAGGTTGTTTTGTCCTTCCACAGAGCCATGATACATTGATTTCTGTGTTGCTACAGTACAGTGCTGAAATTATAAATCCTGCTATAGTAAATTTTATAATTTAAGGTGATCCGTTGATAAGGTCTTTTGTTTTTACAGCAAAATAAAAAAGAAGGCATCGTTGCTTAGACATTCTAAAGGAAAAAATTATGTCCCTCCCTCTGCAAGCATGAGGGCACTTTTCACTGTGAATATACTCTTGCTGTGAGAATTGATAGGACAGTCAGAATTTAGAGAGCACTAGGAATATTCTGGTTTCAGTGGGACTACTTTAATACAGAGGATCTGGAGACAGCTGAAGAACTTGAGGATCCACTGCTACAGAACATGGGATCTCCACAGTGAGCCTTACTGATTATTAATCAAATTCTTCTCTTGGAAATTCCAGCAGAAATAATGAATAACTCATTGACACCAATAGTATTAAAGCATACTGACATACAATTAACCAAGAGCAGATAATGCTCATGTCAGCTTTTTTCACTGTGGACACCAAGCTCGTTGTCAGCATGGAACAGATTCTCTGGGGTATTCTTTTCTTTGCTTGTCCTAAAGTCCTGTTCAGGAAGCTCAAAGTATTTATCAGTTATTCATCATGAAGTTCTAGTGGACCCTCACATGGTTATGTCTACACTAGCCCAAAACTTCGAAATGGCCATGCAAATGGCCATTTCGAAGTTTACTAATGAAGTGCTGAAATACATATTCAGCGCCTCATTAGAATGCCGGCAGCCGCGGCACTTTGAAATTGATGCATCTCGTCCAGATGGGGCTCCTTTTCAAAAAGACCCTGGCGACTTCGAAATCCCCTTATTCCTAACAGCAGATAGGAATAAGGGGATTTCGAAGATGGTGGGGTCCTTTCAAAAAGGAGCCCTGTCTGGACGAGCCGTGCAGCAGCGAGCTGCATCAATTTCGAAGTGCTGCGGCTGCTGGCATTCTAATGAGGTGCTGAATGTGTATTTCAGCGCTTCATTAGTAAACTTCAAAATGGCCATTTGCATGGCCATATCGAAGTTTTGGGCTAATGTAGACACAGCCACTGTGTCTGTTTTGTCTCTACACATCCATCATGAATTTAGTTTACCAACTTGTCATAGATATACTTTATATCCCATAAGTCAAACGCTAAATCATGGGGAAATATATCTATACTTTTCATGTAAAACTTAGATTACTTTTTAAACATGAAGACAGACTGGAAAAAAAAGAATAGGGAGCGTGCCAACTGCTTTAGAAAATGTACACCTCTCTGAGGAACCAAATTGGAAGGGTGATCATTGGGACTCAAAAGCCTGTGTGTTAATGGAGCAGCACTGCTTTTTCAGACTACAGATGCTCTTCAATGCAGATATATGACTTGGGCTTGGGCATGATGGGTGCATCTATATCTTCCTCTGATTGCTGTTCTTGTGGTCTCTATTTGGAGCTATCAGGATGATTTTTTCATGTGAACTTGTCTGAAGTTTACACATTCAAGAATGCATGATGAGTTACCCATGAGTTTATATATAGCACCACCATGGCACATTTGGCTAGAAAATTCACTTGAAAGCATAGTTCCAGATCACTGGCTTGTTAATGTGTGTTTCAGTGTTTCACCAACCTGAGCGTAACGGCCTAGTTCAGGGAGGAATAGAGGAGCGGATCAGTGTGAGTGAAGTAAGTTATGAGGACTGCAGATCCTCATCTCCTACTGCATTCTGCAAATGTGTTGCCAAGTCATTAGCTACAGCAGGAGGTAGCTCACTGAAAGCCATCCACCTTCCCTCATGGTCATAGTGCATCTGTTGTAGCTGGCAGCTCACCTGTGCAATACCAACCTAAAAAGTGAGACGTATACCCAGTCCAGTGACTTCTCCTGTGTCATTCAGCTGAACTTTGGGTGAAACTCCTGAATGGCTATTGGGTGGAAACAAGGTCGCAACCAGTGAGGTAAGTAGACTTAGAGCTATCAGAGGCTACAGGCAAGAGTGACTCAAGATTCAGCAAAAAACTTATAAAAGAGGAAATAAAAAGAGAGAATGCACATGTGCCAAGAAGAGAATAATGACAAAGAGGAAAACGAGAATGTGCTTAAATTGCCTAAGGACATGGTGTTGAGGGGAGATCAGGAACTAATCCATTCCAAGAGAAAGCTCCAGTACATATTTTTTGGAGGATCATTGGCTTAGCTGTTTGCTCTTGATATGAAGCTAGGACCGGAGCTTGTTTTGTACAATTAAGTATTCATGATAAAATAGAAAAAAATTGTTCCCATTTATGTCTGAAATAAGAATGCTTTTGCATTATAAGAGGAGACTTTCGAGGAAAACAAAGGGTGTTTGCATCCAGTGAAAATCACTTGGCTGCCCAACATCCATTTGCATCTTTGGAAAATCTCCCCATGATGGCTGACAAATTGGTTAGGCGGAAAGTAAGGAGTCAATCAGTGTTAGCTGGTCTTAGAGGAGTCCTATACCATCTAGTTTTCTGAAAATTTCCATTAAAACTCGAGAATGCTGTAGTACTGAAGGACAGGTGAGGTTACAAACACTAACCCAGCTGATGGCCCGACTACCATATACCACTTTGATAGTCTAGAGGGGCACAAATGAGTCACACTTGGGAGATTGCCCATTGTAGGTGAAGCACCTCTATGCTGCCACCTTTATAGGTTCCCAGAACAGAGGTGTTTGCAGGCCAGAGCCATGAGCAGGTGGGATGGTCATAGCGCACATCACTATTGAATTCTGGGATTCAGAGCAGTCTCCATGAGTACGCACCAAGGGTTGTTTCAGTCCTGCAGTAGCTCAGAAGCCCGGCAATGTAAAATGGACATAAAACTGTACTTCTGCCTCCCTTACTGCAGCCTGCATTATCTGTGCTGCATCTCTCAGGAAACATAGCCCATTGTGTTAAGGAAGCCGAAACACTGAACTTTGAAACTCCAGCATTTGTGGCCATTAACCTAGCAACTTGTTTGGAAATAGGCTGTTTCATTCAAATGATCACATCTAAAGGGATTTTGAGATGACCAATTATGATAGTGATCAGGAATTACCTTGTTCTATATTGTGGTATTTTATTTGTCTCAAGAACATCAATAAAGACTTGACTGCTTATGCTTAAAGATGCGCACATTTCTTAATATAGCATCACTCTACTTGATTACTGATTACATTCGCAGCTTCCAAAAATTAGAATATTTCCTTAACTTATCCCATTAAGTTTCAGGGAGGTAGTGATACATACTACAGTCCGAAGCACTTCTAAAACCATAGTTACTAGATATAGATTGGGGCAGAGACGTTGGAAATCTAATGAGATCATTATGTTGTCACACACTTCTCTCTAGAATTATTGTTTTATGTTTTGGAACTTAGAAATATCTTCCTTGAACTAAATTTGCAATAAAAGCTCTGCTACCTGATATGTTGGGGAAATAGAGGGTGTCAGTTAATTGAAATAATCTGGTTAACTGACAGTTATACTTTACCACAGGAGTACTAATTGTCAAAGAATTAGAGTACAATAAAATGAATAAAGTATAAATTATTGTACAGGTACACACCAATCCTGTAATAGTACCACACCACAGAGTTGTTGGTGGTTTTGACCTGCTCAGGCGTGTACAGGTAATCTTCTGTACAGAAAACTATCTTATGAAACTACATATATCTATGGGCAGGGCATGGCGTACACTCAGATCACTGAAATATACTGTGGCAGGGTCAGTTTCACTCCAAGGTCCCAGATCTCTGCTCAGTCCACAGTCCCAAGGTATAGGGTCCACCTGCCCTTGCTGGGGTTCAGGCTCCAGTCCCTGGG
Organism: Carettochelys insculpta; assembly: GCF_033958435.1. Lineage (NCBI taxonomy): Eukaryota > Metazoa > Chordata > Testudines > Carettochelyidae > Carettochelys > Carettochelys insculpta. The sequence continues at coordinate 301,536,490 of NC_134137.1, read as the reverse complement.
CTCGAAGGGCAGTGGGTAGGAGCCCCATGGTCTGACCAAGCTAAGTAACCAGTCTTTCCAGCCTTCAGCAGAGCCCCAAGTTTTCCAGGGGCAGAGAGCTCCATGCAGTCCCATTGGGAGCTGCTCACCTTCCCTGCTGTTGGATGATGTTTTTATTCACCTTCCCCACTCTCTTCCTCCTTGCCTGTTTGAATCTCCTCACTCTTTTCCGCTCTCTCCCCTTTTAAATTAATCTGCTGGCCTCACCCTGTCACAATACTTAACACTAAAACTATACCAAAGATAATGTAATCTTTCTTTATGATTCAGAAGGCACTTCAGAATCTTGCAGGGCCTCGAGGTCATCATTATCAATGTTAATTATCATTGTAGATGGAGATGGTGCAGAAAATTTGTCTGAAACCATAATAACCCTATGGCATGCCCTGGAAGCTGAGTTTTTTAAATAAATCCCTGATATCAGCTGACTTACTTGTCTTCTGCCTCTTGTACATGAAAATAATGCAGAATGTGTAATTGCACATGAGTCCTGGTCACTAGGTTGAAAATGTGTACTGGGAGATTTTAGAAATGCTGGTCAACTGAGTTTTCTGTTTAATTAAGTGCTGAATAGCAGAGCTTTTTCTAAATTACTGTGTGTACTTATAGTAATAACTAGAGACTACAATCACAGATCTGAAGTCCATTATGCAAGAAGTGTACATACCAATAAAAGACAGATCCTGTCCCCATGGGCTTACATATTGCATAAAAGCTTGTTGTTTAAATACATTGAAGAAATGTGTGTGATATTTTTATAACAGGACCACTATTCCTGCCATTCGTCATCTTCATAGAGGTTTCTGTGCGAAATTCTGCAAACTTCTTTCCCCAGTAGAGATATTCAAGGGTTGGAATGGGGAAGTTGGCAGAGGCTGTGTTGATGCACATATTGCATCTGTCTAGTTCTGACCACAATTCATTGGAGAATTTAATTTACCAGTACACATCACTATGTAGCATCTGGTGTTCCCAGTGGAACAGATACGTGTGTTTGTTTTGTTTCTGACTCTGCATATGCTACATTCAGCTAATCCTGCAGTCAGATATAAGTAATTCACAAGAATTATACATACATACATTACCGACAAAATATAAAAACTGACCTTTCTAGGAAGTTGGTGATTTCTCCCATGCTCCCAGCACGAAGAAGTCCTGAAAGAGAGATAACGTTTTGTTACCAGCTTACAGCTGATGTTTCATCTGGTTTCCAAATTTTGTATTAAATACATTTTTCATTGTTAATTGCTGTTCAGAGTCTCAGTATTATAAGTTAAGTGCATAATGTCAAGGTTGAAAATTTTGGTCCAGCATGTTCCTGTAATTCCATTGCTGCCCCATGCTACAGACAGATTTATTTAGAAATGGAATTTGTGGCAGCCTCTATCCTTTTTTGTCCTTGGGCTCAAAAGTGAGGATATGTTGCATCTGTTACCTTTAGAGAAATGAGGTTACAAGGTGATTTCAGAAAGATGCCTGAATTTGGATGTTAAGTAATGAATATAGCATATAACAGAGGGTTTGTAAATTGATGTAAATGAAAATCATATGATTGGGAAGTTACATGACAGTTTAGAAGTTTTTTTTTGTTTTTTGGTTTTTTTTTTTTAAGTTCAAAAGTGAAAGATAGGGAAACAAAAGACATCAGAAATCTGCTTAGTACCCAAGCATCCGTTCCTTTGTTCAATACACATTTAAAGATCCATAACTTTTAGTTGCACTCTACTAAGCAGACTGACCTAAAATCTTTTTTTTTTTTTTTTTTAAAAAGTGAAAGTGGAACTGCAAAGGGGTTCAAATGCTAATTGCCTAATTAAGTTAAAGTATAATTAATCTGGTGAGAATGATCCATTTTATTTTAAAAAGGGAATAAGTGTTTAGAGTTACCAGGAAAGGGAGGTATTTCTGGTAGTACAGTGCTGACAGATTTTAGTTTGAATCCTCTTCTACCTTTCCCAGAATATAGACTGTATAGTGTCGGGAGAGCTATATTTCCACTGGAAATGTTCAGTTGTTAATCAATGGCCATTCCTCTCCAGCATGCTAACTAGTGATAGGCTGGGGACAATAAGGGTTTTCAAGGTAGTGTATTTTGGGATCATAATACTGCAACACCCACAGTCTTGATTAAATCTTCCACTGACTTTCATTTTTGAACGGCCTGATATTGGCAATAGGAATACAGTCATATTGAGGAATGCAACTCGGAAGGGAGAAGCTAGTCCACAGAGATAGAATCTATAATAGTTCTTAAAGCCAGCAGGCAGAAGAACAATTTAAATGTTAACTAGGCTGCATTGGAAATAGGGCACAACAAGGCAGATTGGAGCATTTCTACTATCTGGGCATTCAGTGTAAACTCTGTTGCCCTCCTCTGACATTTCCAGTTATGTTCAGACCAAAATTGGCTAAGAAAACCCTGCAGGCAAAATTCACAAGCAAACAGAAGTCATCTCATATGGGTGTCTAAATTCTGAGCTGGTGTTTCTCACTTTGGCACAGGTCATCTATATTCTGTGAAGCTGTTTAGAGAGTGGCAAAGCAAACAGCCTGTGTAAATGTATGTTTGTTAGCTGGCCATGTGGCAGCATTATAATACCTAAGGAATGTCTGACACAGACTCTGGGACAAGGATTTGCTGCAGAAAGTGATACTCAAAACATCTATTGGTGGGACTGCATTTATAGCCTATGACATTCATCTACTGCTGGCAGTGGATGACTGACAGTTCTGTGATTCCAGTCTTAATGCTGTTGATGCCAATCTGCCATATTCCCTTCCCAGGACCCAACAAAGCAGTGACTGCTTCTCTCCTGCCATGGATGAACTGAAGATACACATGCTGGATTAGGCCAACCAAAGCTTGATCCCAACACACATTCCTTTTGTAATTTTAAGTTCTGTGAATAGACTGGAAAAGACAAGTTCAGCTTCCACCCCTGTGAGGCTTTTCCTCCCCAGGGCTAAAACTGTCTAAGTTCTTGCTCCTGTGCTGCCTGCTAGAATCCCTTTATAGGTAACACAGTTCTCTTTAACTAGGTGGTTTGAGCTCATCTGCTTTGGTCCAAGGACCTCAGTTTAGTTAGGCTTAGGGACCAATTAACTTGTGACACCTGAACACTTGATGTGAAAAGCTCTGTAGCCGGAGATTTTATGTAGTGGAGGTACAACCCTGTAAAGTCATCCCATTTATTCATTTTGGTTGATTCCAATTCAGGTCTTCAGACAGTTTTCAAGAGGAACATGGGCAGTACTTTTGAATCTGTGTGCCTGTAAAGTTAGGTACCGCATTCCTCTGTAGGCACCTGGATAAAACCGGTTTGATATGCAGCGAGTCTAAGCATACCACAGCTTTCATTAACTTCAAACGCCATCGTGCACAGGCAGATCTTGATTTTGACAGAAGGTTGAGAAAGCTGGCCAGCAAAGTTATGTTAAAAGCCTATTCAGTCAGATAAATGTCTCCTTTCCCAGCCAGCCTCTGATTAGAGGCCATCTGTTAAGGAGACATTTGTAGGGTAGTTCTAAGTTGTTCTCCTTATTCCTTTTACAGACATGGTTTGTGCTTGGCATTGTGGTAAGAATTTCACTTTAAAGTGTGTTACAAGCCCCGTTTCTAGGCAAGGAGTGTTGAAACTCCTCCCATTTTTACTTTTCAGGCTGGTTTTAATATTAGCTGTATCTTAAAGAGATAACTTAGTTCCTAAAGAAAATAATGTTGTAGGGGAAAGGTATGAGCATGCTAAATGGATGGTCCATTGTTTGCAGAGTTTTGGAGTGAGGTTTTGCTTATGCTTGACTAACTTTATGAAATAATTGTCATAGTTTGAAGTAAACTTTAAGAGATCTAATACTAAGTGTGGAGAATGGAATTTTACGTACGAGAAAAAGATCCATTGAGTATCTGAAGTATAGCTTATAATTAAAGCTAAGTTTTTTTTATCATGGATATTTTTAGTAACAGTTACAGACAGATTAAGGCCAATGCGCAGATTCCCATGACCTGACCCTGACTTTTTTAAAAAACACTGATAAAATGAGGAGGGAGGAGAGTCCAACACCCACAGCTGCAGGGGCTCTGGAGTTTCCTTTAGCACCCAGGGCAGCCATGAGTCATCCCCACCACCAGCCTCCCAGGGTCTTAAGCAGAAAATGTCACTGAAGTTTCTGGAAGTAGCAGAGTCCATGACCTTCGTGGCAGACGTTTAGCCTTACTGCCGATAGTGTTAGTACACTTATTGGGATATGAAGGATGAACAGTTGTACACATTTCATTGTAAGGAGTTCTAGAGGAGCAGTGAAAAGCATGTGGGGTCAGCCAATGCAGTAGGTGCAGCTACATTCCTGTATAATTTTATATAACTATTTTAACCTAGACAGTTCCAGCCCTTTGCAAAGTCACATCTAGGAAGTGTAATAGTGACTTAATGTTTGAATGAGATAGTGGAGATGTTGGTGAGGTGTTTGGTTAGAAAGCCTAACATATATTTTGAAGAGTTTCCATTCAGGGAGTGAAATAAGAGCTGATATATCTGTTTTGTGTAATTACAATATCCTTATTTTATGACGCTGCTTTTTGTTTTACCACGTGTCTTTGCCAATAGCATTTGTGTCAGTTACATTCTTATACTTTCTATATCGGGATAGTTATAGTGATCAAAGAATAATTTCCCTTGAATTTTGTCCTGAGGTTAGTTATGTTACAACTTTTGGAGAACGGAAATATCTTTCTAAAGATTTGTTTCTAAAACCTAGACATACTTATTGATATTGGCTCAAAAGTAATATTGGGGCAAAAATTTTTCTTTAACTGAATAGATTAACATAATACTAGGTTGACAGTATTTATATTTCATCCAAATGGAACTGAAAGGTACAAATACATTTGTCAATCAGAGTTATGTATATGCAAGCAGTTTGCTTTTGGAGCCTTCACTATAAATGTATATGTTATTAAGGTGTTGTATGTCACCACCCCCTGCTGCTGGATACATAAATAGCCTTTCACTTGGAAGTGTCTCACTCAGCTGATTTTGTCCTTTTATTGTCTTTTAACAAGAAGGTTCTCATGCCAGCAGTCTGGGGCCAGTTTTATCAGTCATGTACCTCCAGCTTAGGGCCAATATCTGAAATTTGTTTTCTGGAGGTTGTTAATGATCCATTGCTTAAGTTGGTCTTTAAAGGATTGCTGTAACAAAAGGCAGTAATCTAGACCCAATCCATCAATTTCTCAAACACACAAGTAGCCCCTGTGAAATCAGCAGAACTGCAGGAATTAGTAAGAATAGCTCTCATTAGTAAGGATTTTCAGAATCAGACTACTACTTTGATTCAAAGCTGAATTTGTCCAGCTACTGAATGTGTTCTGAAACGTTACTGTGAAGGCATTCTGTTATACAAAGTAATTTTGTTGCTGCTGTCTATTTTGTTTTCCCTCCAAAGAGACTCCAAAGGGAGGCCAAATATTCTTGTTTTCCCCTGCTACATCCTCTGAGACCTCAGTGGCTCTCCTGCGGATTTTGGTTGGATTTCCTTTTTGCTCCTGTTTTCCACATTAGAGAGAAATTTAAAATGTGTCCCGTTCTTGAACAATGAACACAGAGGGAAACATATGACTGATCATGCATGCAGCTATACAGAGCAGTCCCAATGTCTTGAGTACAAAATATACAACTGAATCTTTTCTGACTTTTTATTACTGAATATCTCAGAAAGAAGCAAGTGAATATGACTCCAGTTGATAAGCAGCACAGTAGTTACTGTATTTTAGCAAAACTCAGAATTTTCACTTTTAAAGAAGAATGTTCCAATAAATTAGAAGCATTTGCAAAGCTAGTTTCTTAGACTACCTAAGGATTCTGCTGGTCTAGGGCCATTTCCCAGCTCCACAAATCTGAGGGGAAATCTCTTGTCAATTAAACTGAACTGTGATTTTTTATTTGTTATCGACCCTGAAAATAGACAATTCTGAAACAATATTGTTAACTACCAAGTGAAAACAATACTCTGTAACAATGGATGTGGAAAACAAATCAAACAAACATTTACAAGACTGATGATTAAACCTGCTCACCGAGGTCAAAGATGAGAATTGATGAGGACATTTGGGGAGAACCTCATATCAGCAGAGGGATTCAACTTAGTCTTTACTACTATTACTTTGCTTACTAGCATTTTTGAGGAAATCAGGAAAGGAAAAAGAAAAGTCTGCTATTCTACTGCTCTGCCAACCTCAGATTCTTCTGATTCTCTTCCTCATGAGCAATTCTAAGCACCAGCCTCTGCTGAAAATGAGGCAAAAAACTTAAATTCTTAATAACTGATGGCTTAGCCCCATTAGTTAGGAAAGCAAAACTGTTCCATTCACCATCAGCAAGTATGCAAGTGAATATTTCAAGTCCTACATTAATACAGGAGTATGACACCGAAGTCTTTTTAGGATATTATAAGTTTTTATAAGGATCTCAAAGTCTCTATAGGTTTCCAAGAAACAGATTTTTATTCTTTCCATCTGAAATACCAATAGGTTGGGAAAGAGCAGATCTTTTCAGATATAACTGTTTCAGAAAATGCTGTTTTTGCTTTACACTGGCAATTGATTAGAAAAGAGTGGCCATTTGATAAATACTGATAATTCTGAAAAGAATCACTATCTCTCAGCACTGAAATGACAGTTCTGAGGCGATGGTCTGCCTTGTCATCCCAAAGGGCGTATATGCACTAGCACTTAGATTGGTACAGCTGATGTCACTCAGAAGTGTAAATAAGTTGTCCCCGAGCACTGTAAGTTACACCTATGTAAGCATTGGTGTGGACAGCATTATGCTTCCTCCTGTAGTGGTAAAGTCATTGAACCAATGTAGTGCTTCTTTTTTTAGTGTCAGCTAGCCCCTACAATATGGTAAAATGCCAGATTTTCTGGAAACCATTTCAGCCCGTAGGTTCCTTCTGGGCTCATATAGTTTGATTATAGAGTATTCATCAGAGACAGAACAGAAGAGTATGCTAACAGTTAGGCCACAATCCTGAAAATATACATTGATTTAGCTTTAACTCTGTGAATAGTTCCAATGGTTTTATATGATCACAACATTCAATGACCACAAACATTAGCATACCTTTTACAGTGGTTGCACCTATTCCAGTTTGTTTTAAATCCCTAAACAATGACATAAAAAACATACCTTAGAAATTTCCGATTAGATCATTGGCACTCAGAGAGTAATCACTTCTCGTTCTTCCATTACTTTCCATGACCTCCAGTCAGACAGAATTTAAAGTAATTGTATGATATAGAGTAATGATATAGAGTTATGAGCAGTTGTCTCTCCTTTGGCCTGAAACCTTGCGTGCCTTTCAGTGACTTGCTGAAGGTGATCCTACCAGGGCTGCTTATAAACATCCTTCCTGCATATAAGGCAATCCTGAGTGTTTGTATGTAACTATAGCCTGCCAGCCTTGGCTATATGTGAGGTAACCCAACATACCCTAAGTCTTAGATTCTCTCCAGTATATATGTCCTTTATTGCCCAGCTTTCTTGGACAATTCCCATTTCTATTAAATCCATTACTTCTGTAATAGAAATAATATTCACAAACCTTGCCACCCTAAGGGGAATTTCCCAGTCAGTTGAATTTAAATGCACCAGATTTGATAAAACAATGAAACAAGTTTATTAGCTATAAATAAATAGATTTTAAATGAGGGCAAGTAATGAGGCATAAAAGTCAGAAGTAGTTCCAAGAAAAATAAAGATAAAACATAACCGCCACCTCATTTACATTGTTAGATCCAAAGCAAGGTTTTATCCCTACATGATTACTACAGTTGTACTAACTGAAACTCTTAGGTCGGGTGAGACCCCTTTTGCAGTCCACTGGCTGGTTCTGCTGTCCTCTTAGGTGCTGTGGATTGATGGACAGAGTGAGAGAAGGATTCCTTGTTGTGGTGTCCCATCTTTATTGTAGTGTAAGTCCCTCTCTCAAAAAATATTTCCGGCTAGATACCAGGAGGCCGGAAATCTATGAAGAAGCTTGTTTCCTGCTGCTTTTTTTTTCCCGTTTGAGTTTCCACAATTTCTGTTCCTGCTTGATCATTCTGTTTACTGTGTAAAGGCAAATTAAGCAGAGATAGTCACAGAGAGGTAGCTGTGTCAGTCTGTCTCTTCATAAATCAAAAAGTAGTTCTGTGGCACTTCAAAGACTAAAAAAAGTGATTTATTAGGTGATGAGCTTTCGTGGGACAGACCCAGATTTTCAAATCTGAAGAAGTGGGTCTGTCCCATGAAAGCTCATCACCTAATAAATCATTTTGTTAGTCTTTAAAGTGCTACAGGACTCTTTTTTTGTCATTTGTTTGAGACAGACCTGTTGTCATAAGTCAGATTGGAACAGTGTGTCACCACCACCATAGAGCAGAATCATATAACTTCACATACAGTATTGCTGCACAATTTTTTTTTCAGAATGGCACTGACTAGTTTTTAGATACCTTACAGTACTTTTTACAGGGCTTATTACGCTACGGTGTTGCATCTGAGTGCCGGGGTACCTTGTGTACATTCTGTGGGGAACACAAAAATCAAGGCAGTGCAGCGCGGGAGCTTCTTCATTAACTCAAGCAAATGTGTATGTCTAAGGTGTTATAAAAACAATGCTGTCTGACACACATTTCTAAAAATGAATCTCCAAGCACTACATCTTCTCCAAATTTAACCTGTCCCTGTGCTGGAAACCTTTTAAGCCTTTGTAAAATAAAGGGAAAGGGGAAAAAAATGTGAATATGACAGTAAGCACCCATATTCATACCTTGCCCAGTGCTGCAAAATATTCATTGTGAGATATTATTTAAAAACAAATAACTCATTGATTATTAATATTCATGCATGATGTATGCACTCAGTGGGTATGAAGAGTTATGGACATATGCTGGAATGATAACTAAAATGTGTTCAAATCAGATATGTCATGGGGAGTAAACAGATCTACAAAGGAAAGGTATAAACCAAGGAATGTGTTTACCTCAATTTACCTGGAACAGTAAGTAGACCCTTCAAGCTAACAAGGGCTGAAGATAAAACAAGCTGGGGATGAGACAGTGGGCCTCTGCACCCAGCAAGAGAGAGTGTTACTCCAGATTTTATTTTTCAGAAGAATCTATTTCAAAAGTTTAGGGCAGGGGTCTGCAACCTGCAGCTCTGGAGCCACATGACAGTCTTTAAGGACTTCTTTGTGGCACCTGACGTTATAGTTCCAAAGTAAAAACAAAACCCTCCTGATTATTGTTGAGAAACATTTAGTCTAAAAGCCCAACAATGATCAACTCGTATCTAAGAAGCAAATGATATGTGATCTTGAAATGCTGGATAACTACCCCTTTAATATATTCAGTGCATTGTGGGATGTGATACTGTATCTGTGTTTTGATCATTTTGCTAATGAGGTCTTGATTTTGAAAAGGAAAAGGAAGCCTGAGGCAGACCTGGTGTGAAGGGCAATACACAATTTGAGAGAGAGCTGAAATTAAACATGAAGTAAAATTGGCATAATTAAAGCAGGTTTGGAAGTGACATTCAAGAAGATAGTACAAACACACATATAGAGTTGAGGAAATGGAATACATAAACAGTTTGTGAACGTCCTGCAGTAAAAATGTATCTCATTACAAATCATTGTGTGTGCGCTGTTCTTACAGTAGAGGTTACAAAATATGGTTTGACGTTATTTATTAAGGACCATCTTGTATTGAAGTGCATCACGGTTCTTGAATTATTGAGCTTTCACCACATTTGGAAAAAATGGCTCTTCTAGCTATTCTGGTTGCTGACCCTTAGTTTAGGATCTGTATGAATGGGGAAGGGGAAGAGCAGAGGGGGATGAACCTCAAGTGGTGAGCAACTCAAATGATTGTGTCCAGTGTGACTGTATTATATGCATAATCTGAGACCACCAATGGTACAGAAACAGGGAGGCAGAGGAAGAAGCAGCTATGCATGCTGCTGCTGCTCTCCCCCCAAGCTAGGGGAATGGCAGCACAGCAACGTGCTTCACCAGAGGCTTTTCCCTGCCTTTTCCATAGTGGTGGTGGGGGACAGTAGGTGGGAGCTTCAAGGAATTCAGAGCCACATGTGCCCCTGTAAGTGGCACATTGGATTAGTGCCCCGTCTCTCTCACACTCAGACCCTCCTGTGCCCTTCCTGTTATGGCAAAATCTTTAACTGCTATATCCCATTTCCCACGGTTGCTGAATTAAAGAGATTCAAGTGTAGAAAGTTAGGTTTTTCCTCAAAGCTAAAGGAGCACTGGTGATTAATAGCACTGTGAATTGTATGTATTGACATTGTGTAAGGAAGTGTGGATACTCAGTTCTGTTAGGCTGCACAGCCTGCTCAGATGGAAGTGGATGTCACAGCTATTTATCTACCCATCTTCTCTGTAAATTGAGCATGGTGGAATCGAAAACAATGGAAACCCCATGTATAGAGCAATCATATGGGGGATGGGAAGCCCACAGAATGGGAAGAATAGTGTGAGGTCATCCTGCCTCTTGAAACATGTTCATTCAACTTTGGAAGATATATGCAAGGACGGAAGCAATCTTTATGCATCCATCACTTAACAGACACAAGAGGCTAAAGCTCTTGCAAGCTGAGAAAAATGGGCTCTTCAAACAAGAGGGAACTGAAGTCTCTGGAACTGAATACAGATGGGAAACCTGATCAGGACAAAGAAGACAACGACAAAGTCACCAGCGGCTTTGGGCATCTGGGAGAGTTCCTTGCCATGAAAAGCAAGAGTTACCTTTTCTTCTGGAAGGCTGTCGCTGACAGAGGACATCTTGAACAAAGTCTTGAACCTACACTTGCTAGTTTAATTTTTAGGTGTAGGTTTTCACTTTTATTTGCCTGTAACAATTCCTAATTTTATCTTTTATGCTTGAATTAACTCAAAAGCTTATCTTTTGTTCTTAAACTTGTATTATTATTTACCTAAACCAATCCAATGGTGTGTTTAAAGTGAACTATTTGGTAACTCTAAAGTAACAAACTGTTGAATATTTACTCTTAACAGCAAAGTGGAAGCTTAATATCTCAACTGCCCAGGAGAGGGAACAGGTTGCAGAATAAGTTTTTGGGAAAATCTGGGTCTGGGAATATGTTGGGGGCAAGAGGTTTTAACATCCCTCACTGGTCTCTTAGGCTATGTCTACACAGCAGCAGATTTTCCAGAATATCTTATTTTGAAATAGCATGTCTACACACAAATAGTTCAGCTATTTCAAAATAGAGCGTCCACACTGGTTGGAGGCTGAATCACATTTAAGGCTACCCGGAACCAGGGCTGGAGGACCCCCTATTTCAAAGTAGTCCCTATTCCCTGTCTATATAGCCCCTACTCCGAAATATCTGTTTCAGAATAGGTGCTATTCCTCATAGAATGAGGTTTAAGAAATTAAAATAAACCATCTGCTATTTCAAAATATCAGTCTTGCTATTTAGATGCTTGCAAAGTTATTCGGGAATAGGCCATTATTACAAAATAACTTTGCTATGTAGACACACCCTTACTCAGTTTGAACGTATGGTCTTTGTACCTGAAAGTGGTTCTTCCAAATTTGAAGTGAATGCAAATATAGACTATAGACATTTAAGATCCACTACAAAGTCCGTGATGCAAAATAACACGCCATATAAAGTAGATATAAAGACTGTTAGAATGCACTCTGGGATTCTTCCTGTTCTCCTTATTCTTTATTTTACTTTATAATTAAAGTATTCTCATAATGTGGTGCTGCCCTTTAGTTACTGCTGTGTCTTAGTGTTGATTCTTTAGATTTTTTTTTTCTTGTTAGGCGCACCAAGCTCTTGACACTTAAGGCTTGTCTACACTACCACCTTCCTTCAAAGGAAGGATGGTAATTAAGGTGTTGAGAGTCTACTAATGAAGTGCTGCGCTGCATATGCAGCGCTTCATTAAACAAATTCTTCCCCTCACCCCCCCCCCGCAACAACTTCAAAGTTTTAAACTTCGAAGTATAGGCATATGTCTAGCCGCGACTCACTCACCGGTACTTTGAAGTGCCAGGGCAATTTTGAAGTCCCTTTACTCCTCAAAAAAGTTTAAAACTTCAAAGTTGCCACAGGGGGGAATTTGCTTAATGAAGTGCTGCCTATACAGCATGTGCAGTATGGCAGCACTTCATTAGTAAACTCCCAACACCCTAATTACCATCCTTCCTTCGAAGGAAGGTGGTAGTGTAGACAAGTCCTTACTTTCCACAACTGACTGGTACTTCTTTGTAAAGAAAAAGTCTCCTGATTTCAACCACTTCACTTACTTTAGAAATCGGAAAAATAATTCCTTTGCAAAAACTGTTGTAGGAAGCAGAAAGGTGCCTCCTATTATTCTCTAAGTAATGGTGTAATAATTGTAAAATAACAGTTCAGCAAGGGACATGAACACTCTTGTTTTCAGTGAGATACCCTGTATAATTGTAAAGCTGAGGGAATATGTTTATTGGTCATTACCACATTAAGCTGAATAAACAATACTAATTAAACCTTAATAAAAATGCAAATGTACTTTATAGATCCAGAAGATGGAATATGAGAGTAGAATACCTTAACTTTCCCTGGAGTAACATACATTAGGATTTATGCACAATGTTTAGGTAAAATAACATTTTAATGACACAGGAGAAATTACAATCCAATTGCAGCTGAAGCATCTTCTACAAATTGCAGCTCGTTCATCAGGTTTTATGTATAGAAACACATGCTACAAACCCAGCAAATGGAATATGGAATTTATAGAGAGATGCAACAGTTTGCAAGGAATAACTTTTGTGAAGTATTATAACCTCTGTTGTATTGGAGGTCAGAGTAGGCGATCACAGTGTCCCGTCTGGCCTCGGAATATATTTATTTAAAAATATAAACAAGGAACTGAAAGTGTAGCATCTCATGTTGTGTTCTCCTCAACACATTTGTGTACGTGGTGCCCATAGAAGATTGCAGACTCGTCAGGGACCTAGCTTATGGCCACAAAAAGGTATAGCAGACTTGGGTGCTGTTCAAATAACAATAGATAACGATAATACTAAAAAGAGAGAAATATTTTTCTCCTGAAGAGTTTTGTTGAGTGTGTTTAAGTTTTAATATGGTTGACAAGTGTACCACAAATCTAGTAATAGCTAAATTCACCTTGCCTATGCATTTTTGTGCAGCTGAAGCTCGGAAATGTTAAAGTATGAGGATAGAAGTTGTCATTCTGGTAATTCTGCAAAAACCTTTGATGAAAAAAAGGCGTTTACCATTTTCCATCTGTACAATCTCTAGTTTAGAAAGAAGAGCAGTTGGAGGGAAACAGCTGCACATCATTATAATAATTTACTTTACCTTTCCATTTAAATTGCAAAATGTACTTTCATGCGAACATAAGCTGGGCAGTTTACTAAGAAAATACTGTTTTGATTCTTAGAATAACAAGTAGTCAAATTCCAGTTCTTTTGAGATGTCCAGGTTATCTAGAGTATGATGGATGGATTTCTAGAATGAAAAGAAATTGGTTCAGCAATTTAGCTCTGTTTTGCTGTCCTAGTCCTTTCTCATTGGTCTAGCCAACAATTTTATTTTATTTCCATCAGCGCTATTCTTAATGACTTTATGTAAGCCTAAAAGCTTCACTTTGAGAGGATGGGAAATTTTGGTCCTGCTTTTTACAGCTTTTCTTATCTCTTGGCAATTTAATGTTGGGATTTGTTATTAGATAGCCTGTAAGGATAACTGGTGCAGAACACAAAGCAATGCATGAGGTCTTGACATATGGTGCTGGATGAAATTTTTCATGCAAATGCTTTTTTTGCCAGAAAATGCATATTCTGGACATCTGAAATAATTTTCTAATTTAAGTCAATTTCAGTAAATTGTTTTGTTCTTCTTTTGTGGGGGAGTGGAAATTAGAAAATTGTTCATGTATCCAGTTCCATAACAAAAAGTTTTGATTTTTTTCATTTCAGAAGGAGTGTTTTTTCAGGATTTTGTTTGATTTTTATCTTTAAAAAGTTTAATAATATGTTACAAAAAAAACCTGTGAAAAAACATTTCAGTCATCAGAAAATAATATTGCTTTAGTTAAATGATATTTTGAAATATTCAGTTTGGAGTTTTGTTTTTTTTTTTCAGATTTTCACCTGACCCGGATAGTCAGTTACTTGTGCAGTGTTCCTAACATATGCTTAAAAGCACAAGTGTATAATTTTGGTAGATTTTTGAGGGGCAGGTTTGTAAACAAGTCAACTTCTGGGGAGATTCTGTGCCATAGCACATACACATCTCATGTACCCCACAGATTTCTTTGCCTCTGCAGAAAAATTACTTTCTGACAGGAAAACAAAGAGAAGCTGCAAGAGCAGTCATGCACCCTCTCTGGAAGTATTGGGGGATGTTTCAGGTGTCCAGAGAAACCATCGGAGAGGTAAATAAATCATCATGGAGATTAGAGAGACTGGGCACATCCTAGCTGGGGACATCTAACCAGCACTGGGGTCAGCTGCGAGTCCGGGAGTGGCTGAGGAAACCAGGGTTTCCTCTTCTGCTTCAAGGAGCATGTGGGGATAGGCTAGGTCCACCACCAGAAATCTTTATTGGCTGTAGGTAACTTTCTATTCTCTACCTTCAGTTTCCTATCCTATCACTCATCAGCCACTGGGGGGATAGGTCACTGTCTGTGGAGCTGCACACACAAACCCTCAATTCATCAAGCCTCACCTTGTGAACCCAGACCCACACCCCTATGCTCAGACCCCTCCCACTGAATCCCCCTCACTCAAACGCCTATCACAGTGAGCCCCATGCTGGAACCCCCCCTCACCATGCTGCATTTTCTCAGCACTCCACTGAGCACCCTCTTCACACCCAAGACCTCCCATCTGAGCCCCAACTACCTTCACCTAGACCCTCTTGCAGAGTCTTATTGCCCCTGCACTATTAGCACCCCCGATTAGCTGCTGTACATCCACATGCCTGCAGCAACCATACCTCCCACTGAGCTGCCTGAACTCAGACTGCCCCACAGAGCACCCTCTTGTACAACATCTGGATTCCTCCACACTAAGCCACTCCACACTTGGATTTAAAAAGTGATTTAGAGGTGCTCCTGGCAATTACATACCAGTAAGTCTAACATTAATACTGGGCAACTTCGTTGAAACTATAGTAAAGGATAAAGTTGTCAGACACAGATGAACATAACTTGTTGGGGAAAAATCAATATGATTTCTGTAAAGGGAAATCATGCATTACTAGTCTACTAGAGTTCTTTAAGGTAGTCGATAAGCATGTGGACAAAGGGGATCCAGTGGATACAGTATACTTAGATTTTGGGACAGCCTTTAATGAGGTCCTTCACCAAAGGCTCTTATGTAAAATGAGTTATCATGGGGTAAGAGGGAAGGTTCTGTCATGGGTTAAAAACTGCCTAAAAGACAGGAAACCAAACGGTAGAAAAAATGGTCAGTTTTCAGAATGGAGAGAAGTAACTGGTGGTGTTCCCTAAGGGTCTGTACTGGGACCAGTCCTAGTCAAGCTATTTATAATTGATCTGGGAAAAAAGGGTAAACAGTGAGGTGGCAAAATTTGCTCATGATACTAAGCTGTTCAAAATAGCTAAGAACAAAGTAGACTGTGAAGAGCTTCAAAAAGATCTCACAGAACTAAGTGACTGGGCAGCAAAATGGCAAATGAAATTTAATGCTAATAAATATAAAGTAATACACAATGGAAAAAATAATCCCAATTATACATGCAGAATGATGGAGACTCATTTATCTATAACTACTCATGAGAGAGAGATCTTGTGGAGTCATTGTGGGTAATTCTCTGAAAACATCTACTCAGTGTGCTGCAGCAGTCAAAAAAGCAAACAAAATGATAGGAATCATTAAAAATGGAATAGAGAATAAAACAAAGTATGTTACTGAATCCATATAAATCCATGATATGCCCACATATTGCATACAGATCTGGTTGCCTTCTCTCAAAAAAGATGTTGGCACTGGAAAAAGGTTCAGAAAAGGGCAACTAAAGTGATTAGGGGTTTGGAATGGGTGACATGAAGAGAGATTACAAAGACTGGGACTTCAATTTAGAAGAAAGGAGACTAAGCTGGGGTATCATAGAGGTCTATAAAATCATGACCAGTTCAGAACAACCTGTAAAGTATGGATTTTTTTTTTTTCACTAAATCAGAGCAGAGCACTTGTGAAGAAGTGTGTTAGCATTTTTCTTCCTAGTTTTCCGTGTTCTTGTCTCCAGGATGAAAGCGTTTGATCAGAACTGAAATTCCCATAAATGTATGAATATTTTTTTTCTGTTTCTGAGAATATCAGTGTGTTACATTTTTCTTTGTTTAGTTGAAAGATTTCTGTATGCTCTTTAATGAATTTGTAGATCTTGGCTATAGCCATTTAGATGTTTTAACTCATTTAATAATTACTTTTCTTTAAAAAAAAAAAAGAAAAAAAGCAAAGGGTGATATATTTATGGAACTGTTATAATAGCCTTACTTATGACACAAATAAAGAAAACAAAGGTAAAGTAAACATTGTTCTTTAATTTACACTAGATTTTCACCTGTATAACTCCACTAATTTCAAAGCAATTATTCCTGAGTTTAAAGAAATGTGAATAAAAAAATCAGAGAGAAAAGGTAGTTGAGGTAGTAACTTTTGTTGCACCAACTTCTGTTGGTGAAAGAGAGAAACTTTGAAGCTTCAAGCAACCTTAGGAAGAACTTATTAAAAAAAAAAGTCGGACAATTTTGTATCCTTCGAAAACTTATTTACTTTTGAATCTATGGTATCTGATTCTCAGGTGTGTCACTGTCTAACATACTGTTTGCTTTTGCCCCTTGGGCTAACGTACATATCCCCCCATGCAGGTCAGTTTCTCCTAGAAGAATCCCGTCTGATAGAAGCAGCTGAAATGGCAAAGAAGGCTGCTGAGCTTGACAATACAGAGTTTGATGTTGTCTTCAACGCAGCCCACATGCTCAGGTTAGTTCTCTACTGTATAATTTGGTTCCCTCTCTTTAGCTCTCTCTTTTCTGCCAACCCCAAACTGTGTAGTGTTTTCTTACAGCAAGATTTTTTTAAAGCAATATCTCTTTTGAAAGCTTTGTTATAACTAATAAGGAAGAACAAACAGTTAAACTTTTGTAGAGACTATATTTAATTTTTCTGTATTATTAATTTATTTTTTTCTGTGTTATTATTGTTGGCCTTATTCACTATCTTGGAAATTTCTGTATTTCACAATCATGTAATCCTTTTTGTATATGAGAATGATATATCTTCTTTTCCTATGGTACCTTCAGTACCATTTCCTTCTAAGTTATTCTTAAGGACGTGGATCACAAAATAGAGAGACCGTAAATAAGAGAATGGAACTGTATTGCTCTGAATGCAATATGAAAGTGTTAGGAATGCAAAAAAATTATATAAATATCATTATGGAGCAGTATGCTGATTATAAGTCTAAATATCGGACTCAAGAGTTATGGAGACTGAGAAATACAGAAGTGATTAATGATGTTACCAGAGCCTCTTGATTCAGAGGCAGTCCTGTATTTAATTTTGTTCTGCTATCTGAAACTTGAGAGCCTTTTCTTCCATTTAAACCAATTCACCTCTACATTCAGCAACTTTGAGCTTCTGCTTAAACACTTGCATTAAGCCCACATTACTATTCCAGTCTCCAGGCTTTATTTCTAGGATAACTGTATAATGATTACGCTTCTTATATACTCAAAAGGAAGAGCAATGACTAAACCCAAATGATTTGGATTAGGCTATATTGTGGTCTAGAAAACATACAGTACATAATGTACAAAAATGAGGAAAGTGATTTTGAGTAAATACATTAAATTAGCATAGATTAGTTATTAGAACAATTAACTTAATGGACTTCTCATGAATTAATCTTTATATTTTTAACATTGCAAATAGAAAAGTGAAAAAGAAAACTGCTTGAAAAGGAAGGCAGAGTAAGTTCTTAGCTGAAAGACCTGTTTTCCAAACTGAACTGAAGGTTCCTGTAGCAGGATTTTTAAATAAGCCCCAATATGCTTTGAAACAATTGTTAAAGATAGACTTAGTTCTTGTACATCAGTAAAGGAAACCAAGACAAATGGTACAATTTGCCTTCCTCAGCAATATGGCACAAGGGTCATATGCTGGTTTAAGCTAGTGTAAATAGTTTATTCCCTATTACTTACTTTAAACCATAAATTGAGGACAACAGTAAGTCAGCCAGATATTATATGTTTATTAGAGGATGGAGTGGGTGAGGTTCTGTGGCCTGCAATGTGCAGGAGGTCAGACTAGCTGATCGCAACGGTCCCTTCTGCTGCTAATGTGTGGGTCTGTGAGTCTGAAACATGCTCAAGGATAAGAGCCAGTAGGTTTAGTGGAGTAATGTTCATACCTCAGTTGTTCAGGAGCCAAATTGCATAAATTAAATTACACAGTCTTTTAATACCATGTGCTTCAAAGAGCTGCAGGAGATTTTAGAGCCACTTATGGCTCCTAAGCCTCAGTCTGAATATGACTGGTATAGAGGCTCAGTTTAGGGCTGCTTCTGAGGAGAATCTGAATGCCAGACAGCGAGTTGTGTTGTGGATGAGAGCAGATGTTTCTATTGCTCCGTTGGTTAATTAACTTAAGCTTTCGGAGTTAAGCACCTTTGGAAAGCCTCGGACCGGGTTGGGAAACATAAGCTCTTGCGGCTGGATCTGGCCTGCGGCTTGCCTGGATCCATCCCTTGAGGCTCGGGCTTCCAGTCACACCAGCATCCTGCCCACTGAGGGGTGGGGCGTGTGGAGCCCTGAGCCTTGTGGGCTGGAGTCAGGAAAGTCAGGGCCAGATCCAGCCCACAGGCTCTGCCTGGTGGGGAGGGAAGATGTGTCTCTACATGCTCCCACTCCCCTCCCCCCAGGCTGGAGAAGTGCTACCTTGGAGGCTTTTCCCCTGCTGCTCTGTTTGGCCACAAATGCCACCCACAGGAGGAGCTGTGAGGGATGCCATTTGTGCCCCTGGGGAGCTCCACAGGTAAGCGCTGCTCCATTGCCCACACCCCGCCTGCACTCCCTCCCACCCAGATGCCCCAGCCTGCTTCTACATCTCGCTCTTGCCCAGACCGCCCAGTCCCTGCCTACTCTTCCATCCCCTCCTGCCCCGCCCACTCCCTACCACCTTCCTGGATGCCCCACCAACACCCCAGCCCGCTCCTGCACTCTGTCTCCCACCCAGACCCCACACCTCAAGCCAACTTTTTGGAAGCCCCCTCCCCACTGAACCCCTCATTTTTGGCTCCACCCTACATCCTAGGGGGGCCCACAAAATGCACTAACCCTGCCCCCGCCCCAGGTTCTGGGGCTGATGTATGAGGGAAACGAGGGAGTGTATTTTCTGTTTTTCAGTCAAGGACCACATCAGTGAGGGCATTGGTTTGTTTTTGGGTTTTTTTGGTTTTGCTTTATTGGATGGCCCCCAGCTGATTGTTCTGTGTGTGTCAGTGGCCCCAACCCTGAAAAGGATCCCCAGCGCTGGGCTAAAAGATAGTTCATTATAATGGAAAGCTGCTTATGTTCTGTATATGTTCACCAGTTTCTCACGGCTTCCTTTTCCTCCCTTATACTTTATGCTTATCACTTTTGTATCTAATATTTTTCTCTAACTTAACACTTTCTCCATTGGAACCTTTGCATTGTTTGACATTGATCCAGAGCCATTTGCTGCTTAGTGGAGTAGGGTTACTGCAATTTCCTACCTCCATGTCTTTTATTATTCTCATGGGAAAACCATTCCAGGGCTTAACATAATGAATTCTAGTTTAGATTTCCAGTGAGAATGTGAATCAGAACTCTACGGTACCTTAGCCGAAGGAACTGTTTATGAATCCTCCATAATAGAACTTGCATTTCCCTCACAAGATTAGTATGGATTGAATACATTTATAAAAGCAATTTTTAATAAGGAACTATAAATTCAAATTGATTTCAACTTGAAAATTAATGGCCCATGTTTCAAGATATATTCATGGAAGGAAAGAGTAATGTAGTTCCAATTGGTTAGAAAGGCATGAATTTCAGTCCATTCCATGTTCGTATGCAAGCAATTCTTTCCCAAGGAAAATGTGCCTTGTTTTCCTCTGCCTCCTGGGCAAGGCACGTTGTTTGTACAGAAATTTGCTGCATTTAGGATTGTTATATTTCCTGACTTTCTGTGAAATGAAAGCTATGTGACTCATTTCATTTAACTTGTCTTTTACTAAGTTGTGAAATTCAGCTTTTTGCTTGGGAGTTTTAAGTGCCACAACATCCCTTTGACTAAAACCCAGCAGGAATGTTTCAGAAGTGTGTTAAATGAATATTTTTAGACACTCACTTCTAACCACTCAACCACTGAGCTGATATATGTGCACAGTAATTTAAAACAGTTGATAGGTATAAACTGGGTTTCCTTTGGCAAACTGCTTGTCAGGAAATGGTTTCAACTTGCTTGAAAAGTATGTGAAACTTCAAAAGGATTTTCCTTCCTCCACTCTACTCCAAAGACCAATAACTGCCTATCAAAATGCACTGAGTGGAATGAATGGCTGGTGGCACATTGTATGGTTAATTTTCAAGACTCCAGTGGAAAGTTAAATTGGGGTTTAACACCAGCTATGTATGATCCCGGTACAATAAACAGTTTTATAAAACTGATAAACCTGCACATCCAAGTGCTCACATGCCTGGTGCTATTTTATCTCGCAAGTGCTATGGAAATCTTGAAAAAAAGATGAAAATCTGAGTTGTGTTATCTTCCCTCTCCTCTCCACACATCTGTCTCTTCCATACTCTAACGTAGCAAGAGAGGATTGTCAAGAATATGAATTTAACAAAAAATGCATCTCTAGCCCCCTAACAAACAAACATGCCAACCACCACCTGTCAAGAGTAAGAAGTCTATGCATAAGACACAAGGGATCCTTTTTTTAGCTAGCTTCTCAATACCTCTAGTACAGGAAACCATACTCCATTTGTCCTTACGTTTGGTTTGTGGATTGTGAACAAGATGTTAATCATGGAAGGTGCAACATATCTGGCATCACTTCAGTTTGTTTGTTTGCACTTACATATATGCCAGCTTCCTTTGGGCAGTGTTCTTGGAAGGGAATCAGCTACCACTTGTCTTATGTTACAACCCAAACCTTGACATGTCATTGAAGGTATCTCTAATTTTACAAATAATCTATGGAGATGTGTATATCTCAGAACTTTGAGAGGTCATCGAGTCCTGCCCTCACAGCAGGATCTATCACCATCCCTGACAGATTTTTTTTAAATCTATTTACCCCAGACCTCCTAAATGGCCCCCTCAGGGATTGAGTTCACCACCCAAGATTTAGCAGCCTAATGTTCAAGCCACTGAGCTATTGAACCCTGTCTTCAGTTGGTGTAACCTGATCAAGGGCCATACACTTGCACCCACTGACGCCCTGTGTCTGGTGCCCTGTATTGCTTTGCAATGAACAATGAAATCTTATTTGAATTAAAAGGTGACTAAAACATTTAAAAGCATTTCATTATAGAGAACTGATATTCTAAGCTATAAACGTAACAATTATATTGGCATTTGGTAATAGGATCTTTTCAAATGGTGGAAGCTGATACCCTCATCATGTTTACCTAAGAAAAATTAATCACAGTTTTATTTTTTCACTTTACCAATAGACAAGCAAGTCTCAATGAAGCAGCAGAGAAGTACTATGAAATGGCAGCAGGACTGAGACCTAATGTAAGTATTTATTGCCTTACTGACCTGCGTTATTCAAAATGATGAACTTACAATTTTGAAATAGACTTTATTCTGTGTAGACACTCAGTTTTGAAGTAGCTGAGGGCAATGTAACCACTTTTTTTAAAATCATACACATTTTTAATACCCAACCCCCTTTTTTAAAAAAATGCCTGTTTCTGCCTTCACTAAACTTATTTTCTTTTAGTGTGTTCCCTTACAAATTGCTCATATAGAATAAGGACTGCATAAAATAAAGTAATAAAACAATTTTTCTTTTTTGTCAATTACCTAACCACTTTGTATGTTTTGTGTGATTGGCTACCCAATTTAGAAACAATATGTGAAATCCTGAAGTCTGTGATAAAACAACTGTTGACATGTGTGCATTTAGGCACTCACCCAAGATATTTAGTAGTTCTTGGTGCTGTACAATAAAGTATTCCTAGAGAGCATATGCCCACACGAAAAAACTTTGCTCTTGTTGAGCATGTATATCAGTAACTTCAGAGTAGAATAGCAAACACGAAACTCCCACAAAAGCAGATTTTTTTAAAGAAAATGCAGTTGACGAAAATTCAGGCTCACAAAAAAAATACATCAAATCAAATCTGAAATTATGAAATGTGTAGTTTAAATACCTTCATATCCTTAGTTTAGTCTATGTAACATTCTCACATTCCATTCTGTTTCTTTAATGCCCCCTTTTTAACATTCCATTTGGGCGACTGAAAAATTTTCTCTGTACTTCTAAGGAGTCCTAATCCTTTCATTGACTCTGGACATTGTTAATATTGAAAAGCAACTCAACTGATACACAGTGGTTACAACACTACAACTATTTTCAGTTTGTCATTTTACTCTCAAAAGGTATGTTGGAAATCTGTAGATATTTCAAAAGGTCTGTCTATTTCTGTACACAAATGAGAGTATCAAAGGTATTCCAATGAACACCAGTTTTATACCAGGGATATGAAGCTTAATCACCAGAATAACCTTAGTTCTCTTTTCAGGTAACTTCTGGTAGCTTATTCTGGAGGTGAGATGGGCTGGGGTGAGAGTGTTGGAACTCAAGTAATTTACTTAGGAAAGAGATAAAAACAGAAAAGTGTGTAATTTTTTCTATTTAATTTGAGTAACCATCCTTATTTTCAGAAGTTTGTTGCTAATTAATCCTGTTTAAAAAAAATCAGGAAAACAGGGTTAAGCAAATAATACTTTGCACATGACCTTAAGGACACCTGCTTTAAACCAAGTGGGTAGATTTAGTATTCATGCATCTCTGCTGAAGAAGCTATTTATCCACAGGGTACAACAGTGAAAACTTTCCAGATATTGCCAGCATTCTTCACCCCAGCTGTGTGGAAAGTCATCTAGGGCAACAGGGGTGTTTCATTCTCTATGGCCTATGGACTTCTTGGCCTCTGTGTTACATCTGACAATTAGTAGAAATTAGTTTGGTGCATTTGTACTGCACAATGCAGAGAGACGCGCATGTCAAGGTAGAAGTCCAGTGTAAAACAAGGACTCTAAAAACCCAGTGGTAGACTGAGAAGGCATGAGAACTCCAGCATCTCACAAACATCAGTGATACAAGATGTTCTTCTAAGCTGTTTATGGACCAAGAAACCATGGAATCAATCACCTGAGATCGAAGGAGAGTGTCCAACTCTTGAAAGACAATGAAGCCATTGCTTCTCACTGGATGGAGAACTGCTCCTCCATCACGGTTCCAGAATCCCTCAGCAACTGCCTGGAAACAGTCTTGCAACACTTCTTACCCTGAGTGAGGTCCAAGCCGCCATCAAGCAATGAAGTGCAACAAGGCAACTGGGTTAAAAGGTATCCCCACCAAAGTCTTCAAAGAAGTCAGGCCAGAGCTCTGCAGACAACTTCACCTCTTGATTCTCAAGATCTAGGCTAGAGAGCAGATGACACAAAATTTCAAAGACACACTGATCATCAGTCTCTTCCAGAAGGGCAACAAGTCAGATTGTGGCAACTATTGTGGCATCTCCCTCTTGGCAACATCAAGAAAAAATCTTAGCTTGAATCCTTGCAAATTGACTATTGCCATTCTCAGAAGAATTTCTCCCAGAATGCCACTATGGCTTCCAACCATTCCAAGGAACAGCGGGCATGATTTTCACCACCCATCAATTGGAAGGAAAATGTGAAGAAAACCTAGCCTTATACATGAGTTTCATCAACCTGTACAATACATTCAGCTCAGTCACTCGTTAGTGTCCTGTGGCCCATCCTCTCAAAGAATGGCTGCCCCAAAAATTCATTAGCATCTTGAGGCTACTTCATGACAACATGATTGCCAAAGTATTGAGCAACACTGGATCCCAAAGCGACCCTTTTGAGGTCAAAATGGGAGTCAAACAAGGCTGCGTCCTTGCCCCATCACTGTTCAGCATCTTCATCGCCATGACCCTTCACCTCATTTATGGCAATGTTCCAGATGGAGTGAAGCTTGTCTGTAGCATGAACCAGAAGCATTTCAATCTCAGACTACTGAAGGCTAAAAGCAAGCCCTTCATGACCTCAATCATGGAGCTGTATTATGTGGATGACAGCATGGTTACTGCTTTCTCCTGCTGCACTTCAGGCCATCTTAAGTGCCCTCAATGAAGCATATGGGACTCTGTCTCACACTGAACATCAAAAAGACAAAGGTGCTCTACCAACCCCATAAATATCACATTTTGTATGGAGGAGCACTCAATTTGAGTTGCTGTGGCTGACTCCTCCTTTCCCAGTGGTAGTCTGCCAGAGGTCTGCATCTCTTCTGACCCTGGCATTGAAATCCCCCAAGAGCATAATTTCTAGTAATCTTTGGGGATGTGTTTCAGGACTGTGCCGAACTGGGTGTAGAACTTCTCCTTCATGTCATCCTTGGTGTCTAAAGTGGGTGCATATGCACTGATGACAGTTGCCTGTTGATTTTAAGTAAGCTTCAAGTGGAGACTCATGAGATGCTCATTGATGCCAACATGGACTTCAGTTAGGATCTTTGTCTTTTAATTTGTAGTGGCAAATCCTGCTCCATTAATTCATGTTTCTTCCTGTGGGGTTCCTTTCCACAAAAAATGCGTACCCTCCAACTTCTGCTCTTAGCTGTCCTTTTTCCGCTCTACATGTTTCTGCCAGGGCAGCTATATTGATATTGAATCATCGCAGGTCACAGGTGATAATTGCCATCCATCTTTTGCGTTGTTCACTGTCTGGGCTGTCCATCAGAGTCTGAATATTCCATGTTCCAATGTTTACTGTTTGATTTCAGCCACAGAGAGGTGATCCTACTGGACACAGTTATCCAGATGGGGCTTGAGTGAACTATGTTTAGGGCACGTTTTTTAGCCCCCTTCCCATGTGGGCTGAGCACAGTGGATCCTAAATACAGCTGCTTAGTCGTGGATACAGCAGCCAGAGCATTCTACCACCTCAGTCCTTGAAATGGAATCACTGATCCACAGATCCAATGTCTACGTACTGCTCCATGACTAAAAGCTTCCAGATTTCATGATCCTGCTCCCATTGCCATTCACCAGTCACCATAGGGCTTAATTTTAGGAGAGTAGTAGGCAGAGGAAGATCCCTGTGCTTGACATCTTTTAACATGTGGGGACTGTTGCACCACAGCCACCACTCGATTCTTGATGGATAGAAGGCTCAGGTCCAAGGGCTATAGGATCCACAACCACTGGGAGTCTCCTGTCCACTGCAGCCTTAATCTGCCTTCACAACCCTTGCTGTCTTCCAGCTGTTCTGCTGTTGAAGACTTTTAGGATTGTTCTTCATCTGGACCCTCCCCTTGACCTTGCTGCCACCAATGACCTTGCTGGAAGTACAAGACTCCCTACGTGATTGCTCTCGTGTTCATTGCAACACACAAGTCCATCACCACAACAAGGTGACAATGCATGGAGCTTTGTGTGGAGGTCTTTTTCTCCATCTAAAACATGTATGATACAGCAATAGTTGTGCGGGACACAGGCGTTGATTCCATGGGTGCACCAGGGAAGGATCATCTAAAAAAATGAATAGTGGGTGCTTAGCACCTGTCAGCCACCTGCCCATCAGACCTTCCCCTACCCTTCTGGTGCCTCCCACCTGCCACTGCTCAGCAGTTTGATTGTAGGCAGGAGGTACTGGAGGGGAGGGAGTGGAGAGAGGATGGGAAGAGGGCAAAACCTCAAGGGAGGGGATGAAATGGGGGCGAGAAGAGGTGGAACAATGTTAAGGAGGAAGACATGGAGTGGGGCAGGGTCTTGTGATGGAGTACCCCCAGTGAAAGCTAGAAGTTGGTGCCTATGTTGTGGAAATGCAGGACAGACCTACAAAGTACATTCCACTTGGCAGATACAACAAGAAGTCCTGTGGCCCCTATAGGCTAAAAGATATATTGGAGCATAAGCTTTCATGGGCAAAGATCCACTTCAACAGATGCAGACATCAGTCCCTAATTCTCACACAGATTAATTTTGTTCATATCACTTTACTTTGATTTCATCTCATTTCTGCTGCCTTAATTTTTATATAAGCTTTCTAGCCCAATTCATATTTTTTAATTATTCACTCTAGACTAGGGAATATCTACACTGCAAATTAAGGTATTATTGTAGCATGGGTAGACATACCTGTACTAGCTTTAATACTGTGAGTGCAAGTAACAATAGTTGTGAAGACATTATGGCATAGATTTAAAAACAGGTGAGCTGTCCCAGCATAAACATGTGAGGGACACTGGCTACAAGAGTTAATTCAGGAAAGTTCTGTTACCTGTATTATACATGAGATTAGACAAGATGATTACAATGGTGTATGCAGTTCAGTCTGAGGGTTAAGCAGAGGATCAAGCTGGTTCTTGTTTTGTGCAAATTGGTTCAGTTATTGACAGCACTGAAAGATAGTCTTATATTGTGTGACTTTCACTCTTTACTCACTTGACAAATACTGTAGTTTTTGTAGACAGAGTATTTCATCCTTATTGGAGCATTTCTTTCTAGCACATCTGGTTTTTTTTTTTGTTTTTTTTGTACATTGCCATGAGGTTAGGGCACAACTGTGAGCAGCAGAGGCTACTGCAATAAAATTATTCATCCTGAGCCACATTGCTCTCTGCTGCTAAACTAATTCATTTTTATTGTAGTGGCTGTAAAAAGGCTCCATACCCACGGTGACAAAAAAAAAGGTGGCAAGAAAACACTCAATCTGAAATAGATAAACTAATGCAGTAATAAGGTTGTTCCTTAAAGATAAGGTTGTTGTACAATGAAATCTTTCAAAAATCCTGGTAAAAAGTCTTCATCACTGAAGAAACTTGTGATTGTGAGATATATCTGCCAAGTCCCACAGGGGTTTGTCCCTGGCTCAGGACTGGTCAGTTTTCATTTACAACTTGTATAATAGAATGGAAAGTATAGCTATAAAATTTGAAATTTGGAGATGTCAGAACTTCAGAGGATAGGAGCAGAACTCAAAAGGACCTTGATAAAATGGAGAATTTATTTTGAATCAAGAAGATAAAATTCGACAGACATGTGCAAAGTATTTCACTTGGGAAGGAAAAATCAAGTGAACATATACAAATTTGAGAATAATGGTCTAGGCAGTAATACTGCTGAACAGGATTGGGGTTGGGGGTTAGAATGGATCACAGAAGGCATATGAGCAACAATGTGATGCAGTTGCAAAAGAGGTTAAAAGTGTTTACGTAAGGCATGGGAGGTAATTTTGGTGCTCTACTAATCACTGATGAGTCTTCAGGTTGACTAATGTGTCCCATTATGGGCACCACATTTTAAGAAAGATTTTAATGAATGGAGGGAATCCAGAGAAGATCAAAAAAATCAATAGAAGTTTAGAAAGCCTCACATACAAGGAGAAGTTAAATATACATGGTTAGTCTAGAGGAAAGAAAATTGGGGATTAACCTTCAAATATATTAAGGCCTGTCACAAAGTATATCGTGATCAACTAGACAGTAGGGTGGGGTCTACACTTACCTGGAATGTCAACAACTGCTACACAATTTTAGGTACTCCAATTGCATACCAAAAATTGATTTAGCAGCCATTGATATTCGTCCCTGTCCTCACTGCAGAATGCTAATGGGAGTGCTCCTCCTGTAGGCATTTCTTAATCCTTGAAGGCGCTCAGGGAGTTCCGGGGTCAACACCCCAGAAGACTGAACCTAAGCATTCAATTTTCCACAGCGATTGTAGACCCAGCCGAAAACTTTCTAATATAAAGATTGATAAAGGTTGTTAAATTTTGGAATAGATTACCAGATGAGATTGTGGAATCCTCACAACAGGAGGTTTTAAGCACAGGTTGGGTAAACATCTATCAGGGAGGTTACAGGCTTCCCATCAACTGTCAAGGGTAGATTATATGACCTCTTTCGGTCCCTTCCAAACCTATACAGTAGGGTCTCAATATTCACTAACATAGGGTTCGCAAATTCAATTATTTGTGAGCGGCCCCAGGTGGCTGCTTCCTCCGGGGGGCATGGACCGCCGGCAGCCACCTCATGGCCAAAGCCCTGGGCAGGAGCACCAACAGCCGCCACTTCACCAGGGCCCCAGGCAGGTAGCACCGGCAGCTGGGGGCTGCCATATTCACAACATTCAACATTCGCAAGGGTTCTCTACATGGAACCCTCATGAATGTTGAGACCTTACTGTATTTAAATATGCTCCTACTACAAGAATTATGATAATGGAGTACAACAGCAGCAGAATATGAAGTGCAACCCTGGATCGGGGGAGAAAAATCTCTATTAGTTTGATCTTAATAATACTCCTGTGTTACAGCATAAAGGTCTGTAAAATGTGGTCATCACTAAAAATTGCAAAGCTGTTTTTATTGTAATTGTATTTTAAAAAGAGGCACTTGTCCTCCAACCTGCTTATGCTCTTTTCTGTCATAAGGCTGACGTGTGGACAGTACATTCTTTCTTCCTTTGTGGTGGGTAAATCCAAATCATAGTAGATACTTCCCAATCCTTGGGTGTCACTGTTATTTCTAAAAATGCTATTCACAATGAGAGTTTTTAGACATTTAGCTATTCTTCCATACTTGATGTAAATGGGAATATTGCTAGTGCTCAGAGATGATTTCTAGTTACCATTGCTTTTTGATGTTGTAAAACCAATAAATTTTAATGGATTATTGAGTACTTTGAAATTGTGCTTCATGCTAATTTTGTTGTGGCAAAATCAGTCATCTGGAAACTTGCTTTAGTCTGATATCCTTTTTTCAGAACATAACATAGTGATTAAACCTGAACTCGTATTTATTTGTTGGGACACAACTGGCATAATAGTGTAGCACTCCTAATTTGTCTAAAGTCTGAACTTTAAGCAAGGGATCCCCCCAAAGCTTCTGCACATCTGGCCATTGCTCTTGCAAGGAAGGGGTCCTTTTGAAGAATGGTCTCTGGAGTATTAAGCGAGCTCACCAGATCTTTGAGCCACTACCTTGAGCTCATTGGTTTAAATACATTCCTCTTGGAGATGCCGTGACCAGTAAGCCACTGCCCTCACAGTCTCTTATTAGTGCTGGTTGCAATCTGCAGTTCTTGACAGCTTTAAACCCCATGTCATCAGCACATTGTCAGATACAGCTGTTTCCACTCTAGCACTTCAAAAGGATTTGATTAAGTATCTTACTGTAACAACATACACAAACACACACACACAGAATGAGAGGGTAAGGCCAACTGCACCTTTAGGCAAAACAAATACAATCTCCACTGGATAGCTTAATCATGATGTAGAAAACTAAGACATTTATTTGCCTGAAGGGTTGATACAAATCTGCTAGTGCAATACAATACATAAACACTTTTAAAATGTGCTGTTCACCATGTTTCTTTCTAAATGCTTGTGATATGGATTTCATGACTAAACACACATTCACAGTTCATTGCAATATCAGAGCCTTAATCATAAAATCAGCCCTTTACTAGGTATGGAATTGTCAAATTGTTGAAAATAGATTGCTTTCTAAATTGGCAATCTCTACAATTAAGCTATCCAGTGAAGACTGTATTATTTTTACAGGAGAAGCATGATTCCTTATGTTCAATATTGTTAATATAATTTTTAATTTATAGTGAAAGCTCCTGGAGGATGGGAGAGATTGTATCTATCTACTATATATTTTAGAATAAGACTGTCTACACACAGTTCCATGTTTCACTTCCTTCTGAATCTTTTGGCAGCCCTTTCAATTAGCCTAGGTAGGAACAAGAAGTGCAGCAAAGGAGAATCTGTGGAAGATGAATGAATCTAAAGCAATTCAATCTGACCACATGTAATTAAGATCATTCAAACGTCATAAATTTGGTGCCAGATTCCAATATGTCAGTTCTGACATAGATGGCAGGAGTGAATTCTACAGCATTCTTTCTACCATCTCCTTTCCCCACCCAAAATCATTACCATGTGGGTTACCATGTGAATGATTTCTTTGGTCTTGTATCCAGTAAACTGGAATGCACACAGATGTATATATCCAGATCTGTCCCCATGATAGCAACTGGATGTCTAGAAAATGCAAAGGTGAGCTGTTCTATGGTGTTGAAATTCCTGCTGCTTGCTTGAGCTTCCAGGATCACATGCACACTATGTTCGCTTGCCTGGTTCCCTGTTACTAATATCGTCTGCCTATGGGACCTCCCCAGACCATCTCCCTTCAGCAGTGAAAGGAGTTGCTGCAGATTCCTTTCATCATCTCCTAGGCAGGCCTGACAATGATGTTTACCCTCCTGTCCCTTGTTTATGGTGGGAGAGCAGAGGAAAATTGCACAGTTTCCAGCCCCTGCTCTTCTTTCAATTCAACCTAACCTTTAACCTAAGTACCAATTCACCTTTAACCTAAGTACTGATCCACTCTCTGGAACCTGCTTAGAGGCGTTTGCCTGGGTTACAGCCTGCTCCCCTTCAGCTGTTCGTCAAGGGTTCATTCCAACTCCTGTTAAACATTTTTAATTGTGTCAGTACCTTTTATACAGTTTCCTGCCAGAAGATCTCAAAGATTGGTGTTTGAACTTGAGGAGACCTTGCACGAGCGAAGATCAGTGCCTCTCTCTCTCTATTCTAAATATCGCCTCTCATAACAATGTCTGCCTGGGGACAAGATACCTCCCAGGAGACAGGTTCTTGGAAAGATTTGTAATTAAAACTGTGTTTTTTACCAGCCATACTGAAGTGGACTATCCAGATGAGTTGTCTAATTTGAAAAGGAAGTTGCTCAGCTGTGGAAAACACTGAATTTCCGTTGGGAAGTATATAAGAATATTTATCCCTTATGGGGCTCTGCATATACTCAGGCCTGCGAGCAGATCTGTAAAAGAAAAGACTCTAAAGCTGAAAACAGTATTCAGCACTATGGGATGCTCAGATACTTTCCCTAATATTTATGTGTTCAAACTTCATGTGTGAGCTGTGGCTGTGGATGTTGTTGAACCACAATATGACTATTCTCAGGTTTAACTTCAGAGAACAGAAATAGACAATGAAGAAAACAGACACAATCTCTTTCTGTTGAGAAAGAAATCTTTCTGCAGATACTCCTGTCTAGTTAACAGCAAAAAGAGTTGAATATTCAAATTCTGAGCCAATTTAAAGAAGTCAATAGAAACGCGTTGTGAGGGTGTTAGGGGCTGGTTAATTTAGTATTTCGTAGTGTAAGAGGCTACAGTGGCAGGATGTCACACTTGAGCAACCTGAATTACTTTGAAACCAAGTTCAAAATATATAAACAAGTATTTTTCATGTTGACACTTTAAATTACACATACTCAGTTAACAATTTCACACCCAATTCTTCATTTCTACAAGCATCACTTTGTTGGGTTTGTTGGAATGTTGAAAAAGAATTGTGCCCTTTAATTACTGGTACTTTCTTTAAAAGTAAGGCTATATAGGACTGTGAAAGTTATTTTTGAAACAAAAATTTGTTTATCCAGAGATACTCTGCAGAACATACAGGGAGGGACTTGTTTTCCTGAGATTTGTTATGTTGATATGACATATTGATGGGGAGTGCTTTCCTTTTCGTTGTTCATCTGTGGAAGTTCTTGACCTTTTACTCTATATATTAAATATAATCTCTGTAGGTTGTGAGGGAATTTAATGATGGAAACAAGCAATTATAAAATAATTAGACTGTTCAATTTGATATTAGTAAACCTTTGCTCATTATGAAATCATCCACCAATATACATCAAGAATATTAAGAATAATAATTTAATATTTGGAATTAGAAGAAGAATCTTTGTGATCACGGATTTACTGTAGAATATTTTTACAGCTTGTACATAAGTCATAGCAATAATGTAATACATATAATGAAAGTCTTTGGGCAGTCCTGTTATCCGTAAGTGGTATAGTAGAGTAGATTCCCTGACAATGTCAGAAAATAAATGTTTTTCTGTCCAAAAAAAAAAAAACAAAACCAACCTTATAAACCAAAACAAATTTCTTCTGTATCAATACAGTTTGGAGTACAGAGCTGCCAACATTTCTTGTTATAGAAAGCTGGGCTGACCACACCTTGTGAATGTAGCCCTCAGTGTCAATCAAAAATAAACTACCATGAAATATAAAATTCACAGCAGTAGATTAGCATTTCAGAAATTAAGCCATCTGTTGGAACTCAATTAAAAACTCCATCAAGGTTTTCTCCTAATAGAGTATTCCAGTGCTGATTCTGGAAATAGTGTGATGAATTTATTAACCAATTAGAGTTGATAAGGATGTAGATTTTAATGCTCATTAAATAAACCTAGCAACTCTAGATACCCAGCAGGGTATTTTGCAATAAATAACTTCCTAATTTTCTGCCTAGCCTACAATACTAATGTATTTTCACTCTAGGTATAATTTCTAGAGTCAGATTGCTGTATCTGCTTGGATATTTCCTCGCTGAGCTCTGTATCTTTATTGCCATAGTGCTAAGGGTTTGATGGAGATTGTTCAGAGCAATAAAGGTCTCCTACTGTGAGCATCTGTGCCACTAATAACATTGGTCTGTCAACTATCATGTACTATATCTGTCCAATATTTTTGACTTTGTGCTTTTGATAGAGCTGTGTCTTTTTGAACATCTAGGTGACAGTGTTTAGGGAAAAAAAACCCAACTCTTAAGTGTTGTCTGCTGAGATCTGTGTGTGGAGGGGCTCGCTGCATAGATTAGGATCCACACTGGAGAAGGGATTAGAGCTAGACATATGAGCCAGGACACACATTATCCCATGGAACTTGTTAAAAGGTCCTGTGTTCCCAGGCTATATAACTTATTTTGAGGGGATGCTGCAGACAGGTGTAGTACATCTTCTGGTGAAGTGATGTGAAATGGGGGAAACTGTCATTTCCCTATTAGAAAGTCCCCTTCTATTGGACAAACAGAACCACAAAAGTTGGAACACATGATGCTATTTGCAACAGTTAGTCATCTCTCATAAACTACAAAGCATACATTTAAATGCTATTTTTGTAACATATTCTCAAGAGTAAACAGTTATAATTACTAAGATGAGACAGTTCTAATTCTTAGGTATTCCAGTATATACTTGTCCTCTGCTCTGAAGCGGTAAGTAACTATTTAACGTGACTTACTGGGTGGTAGTGATGCCTTTGCTGTAGTAGTCCTTACACTAATTTAAAGCTATCTCAATATTCAAAAATCCCTTTAGATAAAACAAAACAAAAAATTCCCCCCATCCCCTACCAGTCAAAATCTGGAGTTCACATACAGGTATATTGAGTGCATCTTAGACATTTCATCTGAATTATTGTATAAGGGGGAGATAGGGGTTACAGGAGCAGAAGCTGGACTCTTCTCCACATCTGTGTACTGTAACTTCATATATATTATACCCATATATCTATTTAAATCCTTCTGCTGAGGTTACTGAAAGGTCAGTAGCAATTTGTCCTTTAGTACTGTTTAGGAATCTTGCTTTTGGCAAGTGTATTTTCAGTGGGTCACAGATTTGGCCCTGTACTTTGTGTACAGATGAAAAATGTAGTCTCAGCAAAAGTTTTCTTTTTGGGAATAAATATGGCCTCCAAGGAAAGGCTACTATTAAGTGTTACTGGAAGTTAATTTCCACAGCTCCTGAT
The DNA here is from genome assembly GCF_033958435.1 of Carettochelys insculpta. Lineage (NCBI taxonomy): Eukaryota > Metazoa > Chordata > Testudines > Carettochelyidae > Carettochelys > Carettochelys insculpta. The sequence continues at coordinate 301,502,471 of NC_134137.1, read as the reverse complement.
ATATGTGCACTTATTGTGGGTGCAGAAGCTCAGGTTCTACAGTGACAGAATATATATTATAATGTTATGGCAACACCACTATGCATCCCAACTTACATTTAGAGGTTGACCTTTCTAAGTCCTCTAAAATCAACATGCATAGTTGGATTTTGTTGAAATTCACTGTGCCTTGAGGGTGCAGAATAGGGGTAGTTACCCATTTGAGCTAGGAGTTGTAGGGATGGAAGTGCTGAAAAAATAACTATTTCCAAAAATTTTGTAGGATGTTTGGGGTTATTTTTGCACAGAGCCAGAGATGGAGCTGTTGGTGTGATGCGGGACACAATTGTCTCAACTGGTCAGTTTTTACCTGAGGTAGTGCATGGCATCCACTAACTCTTATAGGGACCTGAATTGTAAATAATATGTACATGGGTTCACTTCTTCACTTGTGTGTGCAGCCTGGAAGGACTACAGTGTGCATATGAAAATGAAGAGAGGAGCGTGTGGGGTGGTAACCTTAAATAATGTCATATGGAATACTGAGAGCAAGGAAGAGTAGATTATATAAGAAGGTGACAAGTTTGTGCATTTTGGCAAATGCGAGGATGACGGAGTAATGGTGTGTTTATTAACAGGGCTTAGTGGGACACTGATGAAAAAGGGCAGAGTTAAGTTTTGCTTGGTAGTCTGTCATGTCTGATGGTGATGTCTTGAGCTTGCACAGGCTCATCGGGTTGTGGACTTGCATGTGGCTGAGGAGTCCAAGCCTTGAACGGCATGGGCGTTCACAGTAAGGGCAAGGGAATTGTCCTGGCTCTGTCAGTGCGGCTGCTGCTTTTGCTTTCCTTCTCTCACATGCATCAATCAAGCATATGCATCACTGCTCTTCAGAGTTGTCATACGCATGTCATACAGGAGCACACCAGCCTGTTCAGTCTTCTGCATGCTGCTCTAGCTGTGTTGGCTTTAATCCTGCATGAGCAATGTTGGCCTTCATAGTCTTTTCACCTCTTGTGAGGCCTGCCTTGGTTTCTTTTGCCCTTGAAGAGTTCACCATTGAGGAGTTGCTTAGGGATTCTTGACTCCTCCATTCTCTTGACATGCCCTGTCCAGTGAAGATGGGCTTTCAGAATCATGGCTCCAGTGCTTGTGGTTCCTGCTCTGTCAAGGACTTACAGTTTTGTGACTCTGGCCTGCCATCGAATGTGCAGTATTGACCTCAGGCTGTGTGTGGAAGTGCTCCAGCAGTTTCACGTTTGCTATATAAGGTCCAGGTTTCAAATCCATACAGGAGACTGGTCAGGACTACAGCCTTGTACACTTTCAATTTAGTGGACTGTTGGATATTGTGCTGATTCAACATTTGTGCTCTCAGATGTCCTAGTGCCTGGTTAGCCTGGCAGATCCTGGCATTGATTTCTTTGTCAAGGAAGCCATCATTGGCTATCACACTGCTAAGGTACATGAACTCGTCTACTGTTTTTAGCTCTGTTCCTTCAATAGAGATGGAAACTGGGAGAGCAGCAGATCCTGGAGCAGGTTGAAACCGTACCTTGGCCTTTCGTAGGCTGATGGTCGAATGAAAGAGGAAAGTGGTTTCATCAAACTTGTTGATGATAAGCTGGAGATCAGATTCCTTGTGTGCCATAAGTGCACAGTCATCAGCAAAAAGGGCTTCAAGGATGAGCCTCTCAAACATCTTGGTTTTAGCATTCAGATGATGAAGGTTGAAAAGTGACCCATCAAGACTGTACTTTATGTAGACTCCATGGCCCAGGTCCCTAACTGCACGCCTGAGGATGCACATGAAAAAGAGGTTGAATAACACTGGGGCCAGCACACACCCTTGCTTCATGCCATTGGATATCTGAAATGGATCTGAGGACTCACCATTCAAAAGAACAAAACCAGTTATGTCATCATGGAACTGGTGTATGAGGTTAATGAGTCTTCTCGGGCAGTTGAATTTGACAGGATAATCCACAGGGCTTCTCTGCTGACGACATCAAACACCGTGGTCAGGTCTATAAAGACAGAGTATAGATCCAAGTTCTGCTCTATGCACTTTTTCTGGACCTGACAAACAGCAAAGATCATATCAATGGTGCTGCAATGTGGGCAGAAACCACACTGTGCCTCTGGTAGGTTCTCCTCTGAGATGGCTGGTGATCAGACGGTTGAGGTGGACTCGAGCCAAGATCTTCCCAGCAGGACAGAGAATGGAGATGCCCCAATAATTTCACACTAAGCTTTGTTGCCCTTGTTCTTGAAGAACAAGATGGTTGGGGCATCCCTAAAGTCTCAAGGCATGTCGTCTTCTTCCCAGATGCTAGTCAAAATGCTGTGAAAGGCTTCAAGTGACACTGGTCCTGCTGCCTTGAAAATTTCAGCAGGGATATCATCCATCCGAGGGGCTTTGCCAGAGCTCTTCCGGCTGATTGCCTTTTTGACCTCATCCATTCTAGGAGGCAGGTCAAGACTGTCTATTGTGGGTTTCTGAGGGATCTGGCATAAGGTCAACAATGGAGGGCCTGTTGAGAAGGATGCTGAATTGCTCTCCCCACTTATTATTGATGCTGCTCTTCTCCCTCAAGAGGATCATTCCATCTGCAGACAGAACAGGTGTAGTACTTGGCTTTGAAGGTCCATATGCAGCTTTGATAGCACTGAAGAACATCTTGGAGTTCTTGGTGTCAGTATAGTATTGGACTTCATCAGCTTTTCTCTCCTACCACTCATCTTGCATTTTGTGAAGTGCAGTCTGTGCCTGACTCTGAAGGTGCTTGAAATTGTCATGGGGTGGATGGAGTGTCCAGGGAGGGGTAGCCCCTCTGGTGTGGGGGACTTGTTGTGTCTTTTTGGGGGAGGGGGGCAGTTTATGCACCTTTGGTCCCCACCTGGCACTCAGCTCTCACCTGTGGGTCCAAGAAGCTGTAGCATACTCACAGGCCACACCCCAATAAACCACTTCAACAGGTGGGCTAAACCAGGTGAGGGTAGCCAACAGGTCTGAAACCTTCGGTGAGATAGTGACTTGCCTATCCCAGCATGCAAAATTGGCTCCAGTGGACTGGATGGATGAGATCAACAGCGAGATCCAACGACCAGGAAGGCAGCTCTGCAACGCTCTGTGAAGAGCGAAGAGGATGACAAGGTGCCAAAAACAGCATGGCCATCCACTGCAGCCTACGAAGTCTCCTGCTTTGATGATTTTTTGTATCAGTGGAACTAGGCTTCTGAGGCCAAGAGAGTGGAACTGCTTTTCCATTTTAAACTTTCTCTCACCCAGGTTCTTTGTACATTCTCATCGTTCAAATCAGTCTACTTTATCCTTCTACATCTTCTGTTTTCTTCAAAGTCCTGCGGCAATGGGGGAGGGACGAAGTAACAGGTGGAGGTGACCACTGGGAGTCGTAGTTCCAAACTTGCACATAGGCGACCTGTGGACTTTGGTTGCTTGACTCTGACCCCAGGAAAACAGATGAGTTTGGCAACATCCCAAGCGCCTGAGCAGGCCTTTTTAGGATCAGCACCGCTCACCCTCAAATGAGGAAGAGGACTAGAAAAGGTTTCCCAAAAATTGCTTGTCCCAACCAAACTGGCCAGCATGCCACAGCTGGCAGTTTTACCCTCACAGTGGTCAAAACACATTGAAAAGAATGATATTTGAAGCATGGAATGTTCGTACCCTCTTGGACAGGAAGAACACTGTGAGGCCTGAGGGAAGAATGGCCCTCATAGCAAGAGAACTGTCACACTATATCATTTGACATAGCCACCCTGAGCGAGACCAGACTTATAGAGGATGGATCCATCTGCGAACTGAAAGGAGGTTATACCTTCTTCTGGAAAGGCAGGCCAGAAAACAAAGTCAGAATCCATGGAGTGGGACTTGCCATCAAGACATCACCTCTGCACCAGCTTCCTGACCGAAGGGCATCGTGGCGCTGGTAATATGAATGCCAATGGCCTTCTTCTGCTGAGCTTGTGTGCAGGAAATGACCTGATGATTACCAACACTCTCTTCAGGCAGGCTGATAAATACAACACCACATGGATGCACCCCAGATCAAAACAGTGGCACCTGATTGACAATGTTATCTGTCGCAGGTGAGACATTCATCATGTTAAGATCACCAGGGCCATGCAGGGAGCTGAGTGCTCGACTGTTCATAGATTCATCAGATCTGTCCTTATGCTGCACATCAAACCGCTGCACTGCAAGAAGCTCAGGGTTGTCAGACCCTCCTTCAACATTGGGAAGCTGCAACATACTGGTCATCATGAGCAATTTGCAGCCCGCCTTGAGGACATGCTGATGTCCCATGGACCTCCAAAAAGCAATCTTTTTTTAAAAGAAAACACTGGTCATGGATAACAGTACTCTGTAATTATAGTAGCTTTAGAAAGTGTGACAAGACGACCCTGGAAAGCTAATATTAATTAGTTAGTATTAGTTATAAGTACATTTATGAACAAACTTTCAAAGTTGTGTATGTGTCTCATATTCTACCCATTATGTTAAAATGTGCCCCTTATGGTTATTATTTATTATTTACATAGGACTGCAAATATACCTGGCACCATTTAACAGATTAATTGCATCAAATATGATAGCACTTTCGGGGCAAGTCATAACTTTTTAAAGGTGTGTGGCAAGTGTCTAGTGCCTTGTGAGCTGACCCCCAGGGACCACAGTTTGGGAACTGCTGCCTTAATAAACCTTTAAACACCAAATATCAAAACAAAATAATCACACTTAACCTGTAAATTCATAATTTTAATGTGCAGGGTGGATTTATTTGCTGAATTTGACACTGAACACACCTGCAGGTTACACTCTGCCTAGTGAGACATTTATTCATATGTATTACATGGAAAACTGTATGTCAAGGAATTCCTAAGAGGACTCCAAGTATGCCATATTCTTTAGTGCCTGTTGATCCACTCCTCTCCATGAGTGGAAATGCATGTCAGCCAGAATTTAGGCAAAACATTTCAGTCTAATAGCACAGATGAAAGGGGCTGGAAGAGCTAGAGAAAGGGAAAATAAATAGAGGGAAAGAAAAACAAATCACATTGAATAGTAACAGAGAAAATTACAATTGGAAGATCATGAAAAAGCAAATATTTATTCCTTAGCTGCTGCTGTACAACTTCAGTAGTGTCTTCCTGTTGGCAAAAATATTCTTTGCCCTAGAGATCACCTTAAAGGTATATTTATTTATTAAGGTGATTATGGAAGATGGGGGGGGGGTGTTCAGCTTTGCCATGAGATTGCCTTTTAACTTTATGCTGTGCAGTTTATAGCAAACTGAACCATTTGGAGCCATGTTTTGCTATTTTTGATCAGCATCTAAGTTACTGAAATCTTTTTAACTTCATTTGATAAATTGAAAATTTATTTTCCTTCCAGTATGACTGTGAAAAGTCTGTATTGTTGTTGGAATTGCTCCTGAGTGCATCCCCATTAGTGAATTAATTGAAAAGTAAACTGTATATAGGGGACTCAAATTTCCTTCTGTAATTAATGACTCTCATTCCATGACCACCTTGGGTCCTTTTTTCTGTTCTCCTTTGGTTCTTATACCAGACCCATCAGCCTAGTGCTTGTTTTAACTAATGACTGTTGTCATACTCTCTACATTATCATGAATCCCATTAAAATTGGTGCAGTGTGTTGAGTCTGACTACTTGTTATCAGAGTTCAGAGCAATCTCCCCCTGAAAAGAGCATTACAAACCAATCAAAATATTATAAAAGTAGCTCTTTGCCTAAATCTGTCATCTTAATATTGTAAATATCAAGAGATCAAGCTGTCTGATAGAACTTCCACAGAGTTTCTGGACCACCAAATGCCACATGAACATCTTTGCCAAGGGAAATTAAGTAGTTTGTTGTGATTCCACCCGAAATTAGGAAATGGTGAGACTGGACTGTGCCTGCTTATGTACACACGTCTCTGCATCAAATGATGGGGTGGGCTATATGTCGATCAGAATACTCACTTCACTGCCCTCTTCCCCCGGAGTATGTAAAATTGCAGCTATTTCGTCTTTTCTGGGGATGAAGGTAGTGCAGGTTTGTTGCTCCTTTTATCATTGTTGTGGCTGTGGGAAAGCTGCAGCAAACGTTGTGAGACTGATTTTGTTTTGATGATCCTCATGTTAATGGGCAGCCTCCTTTCTATTTGAATGAGTGGGGAGTTCCTCAGCTGTGTGCCAACTGATAAGAAAGCTGTGTCTCCTGCTTCTTTTGGCTCCTCATGCTTAGCATGGGGAGTACCTGTGGCCAGGAGAGTTTCAGCAGCCTTGGGAAGTCTAGTACTGCAGTGGATGTCCAGTCTTTAAATAGCTCATTCTTAGTCAACTGACATTCATGAAGGTCACAGCTAGAACTTTAAACTTGTTCTGATATTTGAGTGGAGAAATGGAGCCTTCTGATCAACCTATGACATGTAACCAAAACAAGGTTGGTGTCTGTGTGTTAATGAGAAGATGAGTGGGGAGCAGAGATAAAAAACAGGAAGAGAAATCAAGTTCAATTTAATGTGTGAGTTACCGACTCTGAAAGTTCCCCACAATCATGTTTGATTTCGTAATGAATAAAAGTATGGGCCTCTGGTGGTTTTACCCAAACTGGTTTCCTCAGTCCTAGCTATATAAAGCATGTGAAGAAACCAGTTTGGGAAAAATATATATTTCCTTTCAACCTCCACAAGGTATTTAATCACTTTACAAGAATAGAAAAAAAAATGGGTGATTTCACACCTGTCAGATTTCATTATTTTATGAATGTTAATGAAGTGACTGCCAGAGATCCATATGTGGAAAACTTTCAATTCCAAACTGAGAGTTTCAGAACTACCTTTCATTCTTCAACATAACTCAATGTCAATGAATCAGACACCTCTTTTCACTGGGCTGGGGTTGGGGGCAAAGGGAGGTTTAAAAAGGAAGACTTTTTTTTGCTGCAGAATCAATCCTTTTGCAGATTCACAATAAAAAAAAATCTAAAAAAATTAAGTAGTTTATTTCAATCTGGCCTTTGCCTGTTTTATATACCTCAACTGCTCATTGGATATGGTAGCATAATAGATGCAAAGAGATCTATTGTGTGTGTACATGAATACGTTCCTCCAAGAATAATATTCGATTCCCTCAGCTTACTGTTATTACTCTCTCCTTATGACCAGCTGCCATTATTTGTGGCTTTATCTGTCTGATTTAGACGGCAAGATCAGTAACTTGCCTTGGGTGTCTCAGTGGCACAGTATAAGCAATCATTTCTGTTTTTTAGAGAAATTATACTAGATTGTGTAAGCTGCGATTTTTGTAAGTTCATGGGGCTTGCATTCATATGTTCAGAGTGAACTTAAATGCTAAATTAGTGTTCTTGTAAGAGTGCAGTTTTGACTGCATTCATATGCACACCCGTTCTGTTCAGTCTTGCACGTGTTTTGCCATGCTAAGGCTGTGTCTATACCAGCTTCCTTCTTTGAAGAGGGCATGGTAGTCAGCCTGAGCAAATACTAATGAAGTGCTGCAAAGAATATGCAGCACCTCATTAAGCTAATTCTCCCTGTGGCAACTCTGAAGTTGCAAATTTAGAAGCTCTGGCATGCCGTGTAGCCATGGGCACTTGGAAGAACCTGCGCAACTTTGATGTGCCCTTACTCCAAAAAATTAGCCTAATGAGGTGCTGCATATTCATCGCAACACTTCATTAGTATTCTCCTCTCAGGCTGATTACCATGCCCCCTTGGGGCTGGTGTAGACAAAGCCTAAGTAGATCATGTCATATTTCTTTATTAATTTATAAGAAATGTGAAGTTTGGTAATGTGTGTTGTTGTTTTTCCCTCAGATAATAGCAATACATTGTGATGCTTCTTCCCCATAAAAAGAAAAACAAGCTCAGAAATACAATATTGATGTGGAGCAAGTGCGCTTTTAGTCCATGTCTTCTGTGGTTTTCTCTGAAATCTTAAAAAGCCTCCAGTTTGTCTTAATGAGACAGAATATTGTTTCTGAAGGACTTTACAGGTTATCGTTACAGACAGCACTCTCATTTAACAAACCTTTCATTAGCTTGAAATGTAGGCTTTCTAATTAATATATGGACTGCTTTTGTTAGATAAGACAGATAAGTTGTACTGTAATCTTTGTTAGACATTAAAATGATCACATTGCAGACATTACAGCGCAGCTTGATTTCTATAAACAAAAATCAAGTTTTGTATGAAATTCTAAAGTGCTAAGAAAATTAGATATGATTATTTCATGCTGTACAGTACTGAAAATATTGATTGGAAATCAAGAGGCATTTCTAAATAAACACGCTGAGATCTGGAAAACTTACTTTAGTGAATTTTTTAAATAATTGTAACCACAATATTAAATACTCATAACATATGTTCCTATTTATCATCATTTCATTACCACTAATAAAAGCTGTCTAAAATGTTCATCATGGTTTCCATATGTTGTACCAAAGCAGTTCCTACATAGCGACCAGGGGAAAATATCTAGACCTACCCAAATAACAAATGTCCTTTTGGGATTCTCAGACTGTCAATATGATCTACAACATATCATAGTTGTATCTTGCTCATTCATAACTTGCAAATATTTACTACAGTATGCTATAAAATCAAATGTCTATGGCATATATCTTTCACCAGCTATACCGATATATATATAAAAATATAAAAGTTTGCAAAAGAACAGAAAATCCTTCAAAAATGAACACCTATATATATATAGGTGTGTTCATTTTTGAAGGATTTTCTGTTCTTTTGCAAACAGAATATATTTCTGAAGGTTGATGAGGAAAAGAAATTAACTAAGGAAGAGTTCGCTCTGTCTGGAGAGTCATTCTATAATGCTAAGTTGTCGTCCCATATGGATGTGGTAATTGAGATAGAAGTAGACTACATGGGCTATGTCTACACTAGCCCCAAACTTCGAAATGGCCATGTAAATGGCCATTTCGAAGTTTACTAATGAAGCACTGAAGTACATATTCAGCGCCTCATTAGCATGCGGGTGGCCGCGGCACTTCAAAATTGACGCGGCTCGCTGCCGCGCGGCTCATCCCAACAGGGCTCCTTTTCGAAAGGACCCCACCTACTTCGAAGTCCCCTTATTCCTGTGAGCAGATGGGAATAAGGGGACTTCGAAGTAGGCGGGGTCCTTTCGAAAAGGAGCCCCACTGAGATGAGCCGTGCGGCGGTAAGCCATGTCAATTTTGAAGTGCTGCGGCCGCCCGCATGCTAATGAGGCACTGAATATGTATTTCAGCACTTCATTAGTAAACTTGGCCATTTCGAAGTTTGGGGCTAGTGTAGACATGGCCATGGTGTTTCCATTGTCATGCCAAGTTCAAGAAGTCTTCTCCCAGGCACAGATACAGTTGCCTTAATGAAGCTGATGCCTAAATCACCCAGCAAACTGAAAATCTTTGAGTGTGCTGGTGTATGCAAGTTCCTTCTCTCCTGCCAAGGAAATGGAAAGCTGTCCTTATGTTTTTTTAAACAGGCTGTATTTTGTGGATTTAGAAGTACGCAGCTGAGGACTTTCAAAAACGTATTAGGATCAGGCATGTATTTAAAAAGAATACTATACATATGCTGCTACTAGATATTAAGGAGCCGATTCTTCAACATCCATGAAGCCAGTGGAGTTATGACAGTTTACACCAGCGGAAGAAGTGCCCTAGACTGGGCATTTTATTTTCAGGTGTTTACGTGACTCAGTTGTTTAATTATGCTGCTCTTTGCTGCTGCCGTTTGGTTTGTTATCGTAATTTGAGACTAGAAAATGGATTGAATGGCACAAATGATGTGTTCTTCCCAAGTATGGCTTCTTGTGAGGGAGAAGGAGACTAGTTTTTTTTTAAAGCAATGTTTATTTTGTTTGTATTTATTTGCCGCTTCCAGAATGTACCTATTTATGATGCTGTTGACAAAATGTGACAAACATATTATGCTGTGAAGGGCTCTTCATCCATTAATGAAAGATTGCAGAATACTGACTGAAGTCTTCCTGCATAGCACAGTTTCTTTAATATTATGGCTGGTTGGATCCAAATCTGCATCTCCCCAGTGTTCAGGCCTGTTTTTGTTTGGATTTGGCCATCTGTATATGTTGGCCAGTGTCAGGACATTTGTGTTTGGTGCCAGGTCTCCACAAATTTTAAGCTATTTGGACCCATTTCTGTTTGACGCAGTCTTAAGAAGTTGCGGGAATTGGGACTGATATTCAAATTAGAATTGCAGGAACTAATCCCCACCCACTCTACATCCTCGCTTATTTTATTGATCCCCTTTTAGTTACTCCCATTCTCATTCCATCTCTCGAATCCATTCTCTTTTTTCACCTCCCTTCTCTAACTCTCCTTCTCCTGCACCTATCCTTCTGTAGACCATAGATTGGGCATGGCTGTTAGCAGTGGTCTACTCACACTTATGATTCATTCTCTGAAAAATATACCTCAATCACAACTTGGAATGGGATACTAATTAGAGGCACCTCAAGACTCAGGGTACATCTACACTTGCTGGGAGATCAACCTGGTCAGGGTCAATCTTCCGGGGTTTAATTTTGTTCACCTAAAGGGGACATGCAAAATTGATTTATCAGGGCTCAGCAATCGACCGCTGTACTCCTTATTATGGTAAGAAGTAAGGAAGTTAGACAGGAGAAACTCTCCCATCACCCTTTCCTTCGTGAAGACAGCCGCATAAGTCAACCCTAGATAAGTTGATTGCAGCTACGTAATCGTGGTAGCTGGAATTAGGTATCTAAGATCGACTTTCAGGGCTAGTGTAGACCTGCCCCAGTAATATATCAGGTGGTTAGCAATTGCACATGCAGTGCTTCTATAGCATAGGAAGGCAGATGGAATGTGGGAGTTTATATTTGAGACTGAGGCTATCAGTTGCATGTTGGGGTTATCTAGCAACTCTAGAATTCCATCCTGTAAATAAATCCTTGTGCCTTTCCCTGTCTCTTTGGGCGGACTCCTGTTGACTTAAGTGAGACTCCGTGTAAGAAGAAGAATCTGTGTATTCGTATCACACTTTGTAAAATCCAACCCCAGTTTAAAGCAGCATCACTGAAATGTGAGGGTCACTTCTAGATCACAGTCTAACTTTAGAAGTAACCTTTTTGGGGGCTGTCAAAAATAAAATGCCATGTTTGCAATGATTCAGTTGTACACAGTTATCATGAAAAATAATAGAAACAGAGTTGTTGACATTTTGATTGCCTTAGAAAATAGCACACTGCACTCTGGCACTGACACCAGTAATAGAAGTTCAAGTGAAAATCTTTGCTATCGCTGTAGGAGGATAAAAAGTCATGACAGCCCATTATAGCATGGTCATTGACATGATGAAGCAGCTCACCATGCTTAGTTTTCATACTTAGTGATTCATTCTACAACTAAATTTGCTTATTATCTGTTTTATCATTCAGGCTTTATCAAGCTACTCTTTGTTTTCAGCTACGAAGCTGAAACTTCTGGCTATTACCACAACATCTAACCAGAGGGGCGTAAGATAAAGTATGCACATGCAGCATCTCTGCATCTTTTCAAAGGATGAAATTCTATTTGACAGGAAGGCTTAAAAGAACTATTTAGGATGTCTTAAATGCACTTTAAAAATAAAACACCTCACTGTGCACTCGTGAAGCTAAGGAGACATTCTCCAGTCAGTCCCAGAAGCCCAATGGATTTGATTGCTCTACAAAAGCAGTGATGTCATCAGCTTTGACTTGGCCATGCTAATTGCAACATTTGGCAAACAATTCTGATGTCATTTTTAAATATAAAGAACATAATTATGCTGCCAAAATTCATTATAGGCAGGAGCAACATGGAAGAAGCAAGGGGAAAAAAAGCAGGAGTACTAGCAACTGCTTCCTGATGATCTTTAAAATAGTTCAGTCAGTGCAGATGTAGCTTGAACTAGACCAGTGAATCTCCTGAAGTGCACATTAGGATATTTGGTTTAAACAAGGCATTTAATTTGCAGCTCTGAAGTTATGCCATCTCCAGCTGCATTGTGATTAGCTCAGTGACTTTTCTGTTTAAAAAAAAAAAAGAAAAAAAAAGAGAGAGAGCCAGTACTCAGCTGGCTCCCCACTCCCTCCTGCCAGCCAATGCCATGGCTGGGGCTGCCAAGGTGCCAGTACTAAGTACTGTCAGGTACTAGCACAAAAAAAAGCAGTGCATTAGCTAAAGAGTATCAGCCATGGACAGAGATTTCATGGAGAAAGCAAATTAGTTGTTCTAGTTTTCACTATGTGCCTCCAAACTGTTGAGTAGTGCTGTTGTCTATTTCACTCGGAAGTGGCGATGGTAGACGAAGTAATTGCATATATATATATATTTATATTTTTGTAAAAGGTTTTTTAAATTTTATAACTACATGAGCTACCTACTTCTATTTGGAATGAAGGATTTGTGTATGGAGTGAACACAAATTGACAAACAAAAAATCTAGGCCCCCAGTTGTGTAATTGCTAATGTGTATATATAGGGCCAAAATCTGCTCTGGGCTACAGACATGTAAATATGAAGCAAATCCATAGAAATCACTGGAAACATTTTGGATTTCTGTAGTATATTTCAGGGAAGTTTAGTTTATAGTGCTGGTTTTGCATACCACGAAACATTCTACCCTTAATATGATATTGTGGAGGAGGCTTGGAAGAATTGTCACCAACATAAACAAAACCCAGTGCTTTGGGCAGCAAAGCACATGATTTTTATTTTACTATTTATTGGTTACTATCCAACAAGCTAAAGGAAAAAAATGCCCTGGAAGAAGAAACACTAGTAAGGAGGATCATTTCCAACAGACCCTAAAGATGTCATTAATAACTCTGATAGAACTGCCAGTCAGCTTCTTTGATATAAAGCATCTGTCTCGTAAAGGAAATGAAGGAAGGCTTCTTTCTCCTCTCAAGTCTCTGAATTAGTAAATAGTGTCATTTGTTATACAGTGCAACAAGCTCTGTTATTGGAGTGGTAGCTGCCAACTACCTTGTTAATGTGTTGAAAAGTTTCAACAGCTGTCTATAATAAAAGAGAAGCTAGATGAGGAAAAAAAACCTATAGTGATTAATCCTGGTTCACTGTCCCCAGTGCATCAGTCACAGCTGGAGGGGCGAGATGACACTATGGTATAATCAGTCACCTAGAATCCCTTTGTTTGTTCTCATAGACCACTGGTGCTTCGATATTGCAGAGATTGATGCCCTATAAATCCAGTAGGCTGGTACTTGGTATTCAGTCTCTTTTCAGAAACCTGAGGTTGTTCTCCTTTATAATATTAGAGTAGTTGGCACGATTTTTTAGCCCCATCTGAATGATTTCATACCTATTTTACATTGACAACTGTGTTTATTTACTCCGAATATTAAGAGACTAAACCTTTTTGCTCATTTGCTGGAATTTCAGGGAGATGAAAGAAGGCAAAATCAGTAATTACACTTTTTTAGTCTGGTATAGCAGAAAATGTTTGCCAAATTAAAAGGCAAGCAGCTGAAGGAGGGTTTGCTCATCTATGTATGGAAACAAAACTTTTAAACTGAAAGCTCTCTTTTTTTGCCGCACACATACATTGAATTAAAAAATTGTGGAGGAGAAAGTGGAGAGCAATACTAGGAAGAAAAGTCTACTTCCCAGATACTCTGTTGATGGATGCTTTACAGTGAAATACAGGGAGTAGTGTGTTTGGACTGAGAAGGCAATGTATGTCACAAGATTTTCTCTGATATCTTTTCTGTCAGCTGGATTATGTGGAAATCAAGCAGGTTTCTGGATTGCTGACCCATATCTGTTGTCTTCTATGCCTGCTTCCTCTATCTTTAAGCACACTTTCTAACATATCAATTTATAAGACACATACTGCCTTGACACAGCAGCTCAGCTGACATCTTAAAAACAAAACGTCAGCCATTAGGAAGAGATTTTAAAGCCAGATCCTGTAACTGGATCCTTGCAGACCGACCCTTGCATATGCTTGAAGTCCAGATGAAGGTAATAGATGCCACATAGGCATAAGGCTTTGCCCACATGTATCAAGGGCCTTTTCATTGTAGAACAATTCTTTAAAAGAAAGATAGAAAGAAATGTACAGAGAGCATGTGTTTGACAGATTTCACCTATTCACAATGGCCACATCTACACTACAAAATAATTTCGAAGTTGTTTACTTTGAAGCAGAGCATCTACACACTAAAAGCACCCTCCCTTGCTTCAAAGTAGGCTCCCCACTACAGCGAAGTAAAGTGTCTACACACAATAGCCCCTACTTCGAAGTAGGACCAATATTTAGGAAATGATCTACGAATAGAGGTATTTTTTTCCTGTAGGCTCAGGAGGAGAAACTATGGTTGGCCTAACAAGACACAAGTCCATGTAAGGTGATGCGAGGACCCACTGAAGGCATCCTGGGCTGGCATGGTGCGTCCGGTATAGGGCCACCTGAGCCACAGGCGCAGTGGGTATGCAGCGTCAGCAATGATTAAGGGGGACATACATGCCCTCCTGCAGGTGGCATGCCAGCCACAAATTCTGGAACACAAGGGCGTCATGGGCCCTGCCTGGGCCCCCCATGCACATGTCCAGGAAATGGCCCCTTGCATCCACCAAAGCCTCGAATACCACTGAGTGGTACCTCTGCCTGTTAACATAGGCACCCCTGCTGTGGTCTGGAGCCCGGATTGCCATGTGCATCCCATCCAGGGCTCCAAAACAACTGGGGAAGCCCAGGTCCACAAACCCAGTGAGGGAGGTGGCCAGGTCCCCCAGGGTGATGACGCTTTGCAGGATCACCAAGCTGATGGTTTGGATGACCTGTGGGGAAGGAAGACACATCCATGAATGCCAGACCGGGAGGCCCCCCCTTCCTCCCGCCCCCTCCCCACCAGGGTCCCCCTTCTTGCCCAGCAGCCCCCTCCCCAGGGTTGATCTGTGGTGGGGGTCTGACTTACCTCAATCAGCACCGCTCCGATGGTGGTCTTGCTGGCTCTGAATTGGTGGCCAATGGACAGGTGGCTGTGGGGGGCTGGCCAGCCTCCATAGTGCAGTGGCCATCCTCTTTTGCACCAGGAGTGCTGGCCGCATCTGGATGTCTCGGTGCTGGAGGACTGGGGTGAGTCAGTGGCAGACGTCCTCAAATGTCTGGTGGTGGGTCATCCTGAATTTTCTCAGCCACCGCTCGTTGTCCCAGTCCTCCAGCACCAGCCAGTCCGCCAGCTCGGTGCCCCTAGTGCCAGATCAGAGGAGCCTGGGGGAAGGGCAGCAGGATCGTTGCCAGGGCCTGGAGTCTGGGTCCCATGCGGGCATAGCTGGAAAAGCAGTGCAACCAGCATAGCCAGCAGGTTGGCCAGGGTAGAGAGGAGCTCCTCCTTGGGGAGGGTGTGGGCAGGCACGTTCTCCAGCTCTTCTCCCCAGCACATGCTTTTCTGCTGTGTGCAACCTGGTAGCCATGAGCACGTGCAGGGTGGGGTGTTGGGAGGGGCCCTTCACGAGGTTGTCTGGTTGCGAGCCTGAAAGGGCTTGTCAGCCATACAACCACATGCCAGCATCATTTCCTGGCCCCTTACTTTGCATGGCTACATTAGTAACATGGGCCTATACTTCTAACTTTAAATACAGGAATGATACATGCATACAAATGGAAGAATCATGTTCAGTAGATTACAAGCTTTCCAGTGATATCTTACGTAAAACATATTCCAGTTATGTCATGTTTATTTTCATCAACACATTGGCTATGTCTACACTGGCACCCCTCTTTCAAAAGCAGGGTGGTAATGAGGTGCTGCAATGAATATGCAGCACCTTATAAGCACAATGGCAGCCACAGCACTTTGAAAGTGACACTTTCGATCCCGTGTGGCTTACCTACACAGGGTCCTTTTTGAAAGCACTGTGCACACTGCACACCAAATAGGAATAAGGGGATTTCGAAATGTGCGAGATCCTTTTGAAAAGGACCCCGTGTAGATGAGCCACGCACGATCAAAAGCAGCATTTTTGAAGTGCTGTGGCTGCCATTATGCTAATGAGGTGCTGCATAGTCAGTGCAACACCTCATTAGCATATCCCAAAGTGTCTCATTACCATTCCCCTTTAGAAAGGGGGGTGCTAGTGTACACACAGCCATTTTTGTAAAGCATAAGGAATAACATTCACTTATTAAGATTTTATTATAGAGGTATTAATTTTAATATAATTGATTCTGTAGACTGGTGGAGTATGGGGTAATAATGAGAATATTGATATATATTGTACATAGACAAGGTGGCTTCAGGAGCTCAAATACCAGTTTACTTTCTCCAAATTGATTATGAATGGAGAGAAGCTGTAATAGTTGACGATGCTTCACGAATAGCAGAATTTTTGTGCTACGGTTATTTTTTTCATATAACCCTGGAGAAGTGATTGGGAGGGGGGATAACTTGTAACGTTTGAGAAATAAAAAACAAGCCAGAAGTAGTTAGGTTAGCATTGTGATGTTTTCATTGTTTTGCTAAATTTTGAACACATTGAAATCTAATGACTCTGAAAGATTGGCTGATACTTCAGTATTACTGGGATTATTATCTTAATAGATGACAGCAAGTGTAGAGTATAGTGCACACAATATAGTATGCATTTCAAAGAATAGTCTACTACTTTAAGTTTCCCAGTGCTAACGTTGTATTAGACAGGCAAAGTGATTTAATTTAAATCTTTTTGGGAGATGGGAAGATGTTTAAACAGCAGGTGGAAAATTTTAAATGATAGGAACTTTGGTGAACCTGAATAGTTGTTTTGGAGGCTTGTAAAACCTAATCCCAGTGCCCTCTAAATATCACAGCATCCTAGGAGGAGTTGTCCCCCAGGACTGCATCTGCACTAGCAAGTTCTTTTGGAAATCCAGGCTCTTTTTCGAAAGAACACACAGAGCATCCACACACAAAATGTGCTCTTTCGATCTGAAATCGAAAGAATGCATCTCTTCTTCTGGAAGCCCTTTTCTGCTCCTGGATCAGGAAGAGTTCCTCCTTTTGAAAGCTTCTTTCAAAAAAAAAAAAAAGCACGTGTAGACACTCCACGGGCCCTTTTTTTCAAAAGAGCAGTCTGCATAACACTGGATTTTTCAGTCCGTGGCCCGTTTTTACTAGAGAGCAGGGGCTGTGTGAATGCTGTCCATTGAAAGAGCATATTGATTTTTTGATCCATTTGTGTATGGATATGATCTTTTGAAAGAAGTGTTTTTGGAAGAGATCTTCTGGAAGAATTTCTTTCGAAAGGTCACTGTAGTGTAGACATAGCTTGGGAGAGCTTTCCTAGTGTGTAGCAAGTAGGAGAGAGAGAGAGAGAGAGAGACAGCTTTTTCTTCTGTCTCCTGCCTTCTTTAGAGAGACAGGATACATGGGGTAATATCTTTCTAGACCAACTTTTGTTGGCAAAAGAGACAAGATTTTGAGCTGCACTGAGCTAGTCCTCATCTCCTTGAGTATCCTGAGGGCAGCAGCTACCACTGCACTGCTATCTCTCTTATTATTTCTGATGTTTGTCTTATTAAAAAGCATCTAGTACAGTGCTTGTCAACCTGTTTACCACTGTCAGCCACATGCAGCTAGCTCTCTATGCCTTGTGTGAGCCACAATCAATACATATATATGGTGCTTTCTTGGTGCTGGTACTTGCTGGTAGTGAGTATCAGCACCTCAGCAGCCCCAGACATGGCATTGCAGGATGGGGCGGGGGTGAAGGGTGCTAGGTGAGTACCAGCACTTCTTTTTTGCCCTACGTGGCCCTGAGACTATCATGTGGCCTGAAACTGTGTGCCGATTGGGCTGCAAGTGACCATGGACCACAGATTTTGAACCACTGCTACAGCATGTTTAAATAATGTGCCTACAAGCAACAGCTTGAAAACTGGGTTTCCAGTTAGTTACACATTTTTGAGGGCTGATTGGAAGTGCTGACGACTGGTGTCCTGAATCACTTGATCCTCAGCTGCAGCTGAGAGGGTGCTTCCTACCAAAGTTAAATGGACAGCAGTGTGGCCAGGTGGCTCAGACAAGCCACCCAAGCATGAGTCCTTCTAGATTAGGTACTTGGACAGCCAGTCCAAGCAACTGCGTGTGCCACCATGGCCATGCTACTATTTTTAACATGCCAGCTCAAGCAGAGCTAGTGCTTCTTTGTACCCTTCTGGAAAGCACCCATGCAGCTGCTTGTAGATGTAACCTTAGCGACAAAATGTCGGCATCTTTGATCCCATCTGTATAATATGGGAAGCAGGCATCCCTGAGGGAAATCCAAAAAGGTGGGCAATCGGAACAATTCATGTCGACCTTTTTCTAGTATCTGGTTTTCATTATAAAATCAAGAGCCCCACCAGGGCCCAGGGATACCTCCTGTTAGGCTCACCTAAGAGTGTGTGGCTGCTGGTAGTTTTGGGGCGGTTCTCTGATGGGGAGATGCCAGACATGTTTCCCCCCCCCATGCCATAGATACCCTTGATAGATTTGGGACATAAAGGTGTGAGGTGCTCTGCAGATTAAAAACTCATGTCACTTCAGCACCAGATATCTTATCTTCCTTTCACAATACTCTTTTTGTTCTGAGCGATTTTGGGTAATTTTTAGCATGTAAATGACTTTTTATCTCATAATTACATAATGTGAGGGGGTTTAAAAAATTAAAACAAGAACTTGAACATGGCTTAGCAAAATAAGGTATGAAAAATTTCCAATAATAGGGTAAAGGGCTTGTTAATGTATTGTTTTATGAATTCTTGACATCTTTGTTGTAATTATAGCATAGCCGCAGTTTCTGCCAGCAGTAATTTTAAGAAATTCATGAAGAAAGCTATCAATGTGTGGTATAACATTGAGTTTATATGAAGACGACGCTGAAATGGGGATCCTTGAAATTTGTTTGTCTTCAGAATGTGAAGATTTTCATTAAAAGAAAGAAAGAGGACCAGGAGTTCCAATGTGTTAGCTATTCCCACTGTTTATAAACTCTTTATTGTCATTGGATCAAATTAAAATTAAATTCCACTCTTCAGTCTTTTCATTTTCTCTTGGAAACTATGGGATGCTGATGTTACCACATGTAAAGCTTTTATGAGGTCTGTGTTTTCTCATTAAGGAAAGAAGTCTATGCATGCAGACACCAGAGCCTGTCCTGCTTAAAGCACAAAGTACACAGTTAGCAGCTGTTCAGAAACTTTTTCTTGTTATCTCTATTTGTTCAAATTGCTAAATTGCTTCCATAAAATGCCTGAAAACATAAGGGAATAATTTATTTAAGTGGATCAAGACTGTCTGAAAAGAAAAACTGAAAATATAGTCAGTATTTTCCGTTCCCTTCTCTTCTTCCAGTATCCGGCTGCCCTGATGAATCTTGGAGCTATTCTTCATCTCAATGGTAAACTCAGAGATGCTGAAGCAAACTACCTCCGTGCTCTCCAGTTTAAGCCAGATGATGTCATCACACAATCAAATCTTCGCAAACTGTGGAATATCATGGAAAAACAAGGTTTAAAGACGTCTAAAACATGACAGAAACATAGAACTTCCTTTTCTTTAAATTGACTCTAATCCAAAACAAACCTTCCAGGAAGTTATCTGATCAAAGCTCTCATTGGACTTGACTGCCAAGGTCAGGGGGTCTTAATTGCTGCTGGGAGAACCTATTTTGATTTTTGACATGACTTTTTTTTTTGTTTGTTTTGGTCAGAAAAATAAAGGGAGATTCTTTGGGAGCTTCATGAAGGGTTTAAGTATTACCCCCCACAAAAATAAAATAAAAAATAAACCCGTAGCACTTAAAGGAGGATATTTTGTCATATTTAACAAGTTATCACAGTTAATTCCATATTGTGAGTTCTTGAAAATTACACTGTCCTGAAAACAGTAAGGGAGAACTGTATAGCATACACCCAGCCATATGGGAGTAAAAAAGATAATAGCTTAAAGTATTTGCTGACTGTAACTCATTAAAATGTATACAGTACTAAATCCAATGTGTTTGCAGTTTGTCTGAATGCTGCTGTATCACTCTTTAGGATCATTTGCTTATCAATTTCAAACTGATTTTTTTTAAAGACCTGCCACTTGTGGTTAGGTGACAGTATTCACAATTTTTTACTGATAAATCTACATTTTGTTTCAGACTGTTAACAGTTTTGATGTAGTTTACATCAGATATTCAGTTGAGCATGATTTGCTTTGCCTGTCCAAGATGGAATAAGCAAGGGGAAGCTCAGTTTGTGACATTGGATCAATATAAAACAATCTGGAACCTATCCACTAGTGTCATGAATTGTCTTGTTTACACAGAAAACAGAAGTTTGCCCTGATATCAGATAAATGTGGAGAGGCTGTAATGTTAAAGAAAAAGTTCTCTTTGGCCTTAGAGAGCACAGTGCTTTACTCTTTTCACATTACTTGCAGATAAGTCCAGCTTTGGCTTGGACATCTAGATGCCGTACAGCTTCCATTCTTTTTTTGCAAGAATTCAACCAGAGTGAGTTTCAGGGATGGTCTAGAAAATGCTTGGTCCTGCCATGAGGGCAGGGGGCTGGACTCGATGGCCTCTCGAGGTCCCTTCCAGTCCTACTCTTCTATGATTCTATGGATGTGTTAATAGTTGGAAAGGCTACAAATTTAGCTGATCAGATTTTTTTATGGTGTTTGTCGTCGTGTGCTGCCCAGGGCAGCAAGTAGCTAGAGGGACTGTCTATAGCAGGTAGCAAAGAATCTGAAAGACATTGTAGATCAAGAGGAGTGTGTAGCAATGGTTGCCAATTTTTGAGAGTATTTTTGATAATGGTGTTCTTTTTAATGTTATTGTCTTCTTGGATTCTAACCAAATATTAGGAATTCATTCTGGTTTGTGACATGCACAGTTATTGCAAAGTCGTTACGTTTCTAAAGTTTTTCTATTTTTATTTGGGCTAGTAACTGTTTTATTCTTCATAACAAAGTCATAATTTATTTTAAATTGTAGCAAATTAAAGCTTTAGTCTTTGTTTTCCCAAGCCATTTGCTAACTGCTTTCTTTTATTGGAAGAAGTACTATAATTTATAAGAAAATGTAATGTTTCATTTAATGACCTGTTGGTATCTGCTTCAATGTTCATTTCATGAGTGGTAACTATAAAATTAAGTGATGGAGCACCTTAACTGAAACAAGTTACTTCAGGATCTGTTAAAACCCTTTA
Organism: Carettochelys insculpta; assembly: GCF_033958435.1. Classification (NCBI taxonomy): domain Eukaryota; kingdom Metazoa; phylum Chordata; order Testudines; family Carettochelyidae; genus Carettochelys; species Carettochelys insculpta. The sequence goes on along the minus strand of NC_134137.1, from coordinate 301,481,241 downwards.
TAATGAAAAGTCTAGCCCCCCCACTTTTTTTTTTTTTTTAAAGCATAGCACACCATTCCATTGCTGTATACTTCTGGGAGAATAGTTTGCTGTATGGTATTAATTTATTTATTTATTACTCAACTACAGCAACCTTTTCTTTCATTAAGCCAGTAGTCTGCAACTATTGCTGTCTTCTTCATTTGGCTTTTGCTGCATTTTTATGTGAGTAGCATGTGTACTTAAAGGGAAATGCAACACCTACATCTATGATACATTCTCCCCATAAACACTACAATTTTAGATCTGTATTAAAGGATATTGAGGACTAGTTATTTCAAAGAAAATATAGTTACAAATTGTAATAGCGTTTTGTCTTTTTGTTTGCAGTTAGCAATGCTATGTTTTAATGGCTAGGTTCACAATGGCAATGCCAAAAGGGCTGCTTTTTCCTTCTTCTTTTTTTTAAGAACGTATCAGACCTTTTTTGGATAATGATATGGCTGTGGAAACAGGATGGAGCGATCAACAGTTGAATTTCAACATTGTCATCATCGCCCATTGAAGCCAATTATAAAAATAAAATGGTATTTGGAACTGATTCTCCACCTTTCACTGTGTTTCCAAAAAATTATAAACAGTTAGATATTAAGCTATGACTGAATTCAATATGTAACTGTGGTATCCTGCAGGTTTATTTATTTCAAATCATCAGACTTTGGTAATCATAACTTTTCAGTACATTCTTTGTCTCTCCCTTTCAGCATGTGTTCATTCTTGTTTAGTAGTTATTCATGGCACAACAGAGTGACACTCAAAGGGGATATATTTTCATGGTAGTTTTGATAACTGTCTGGTTAAAAAAATCAAGAAAAGAAAGAAAAAAAGGATTAATGAAAGTTTAAGACGAACGTCCCTGAACATATTTCAATATAGGACTTTCTGCTTTTGGAATCATTTTAAAACCTATTTAAAATATATATCTCTGCTCAGGGATTTATGGTGGGTTATTGCAGACAGTGCTAAAAAATAAGAGCACAAGGCAAGTTTACTAAATTAAATTTTTATTTTTTGAAAACTGTTATTTGTATAAATTATCGAGATTTGTAGGCTTTCCTTTTTGTAGAAATAATTGTTTATGTGCCAGATAAGAGTATTTCCATTTTCTTTTCAATAATAAAGCATTGATAACAAATACAAGTTGTACAAGCCTCAGTCTGTTGCTATAATATAATTTAACTAATATGATAACTGTATTTTATAGACTATATTGACTGTATGCTTTTTGATACAAAACTGGGTAGCAACATCATAAGCTGTGCAATCTAGTCATTCTACTGCACTGTCCTGGCTTTTTCAAAGACATTCAAATGTCATATATGGCACAGTTGCTGACTGCATAATTGTCCATATGCAGCCAAATGCTGGTCTCAGCATATGGCCATATGCTCAGGTTGGGAAGGCAGCCACTAATATCTTCCGTGTCATGGTTTCACCACATTGCAGCTGCTGCTCAAGACTGCAACAGGTCCTAAGTTGCTGGTGCTGCTACCCTACTTGGGACTTGAGACTTTGTCAGTGGAATCAGTGGAAATATTACATCAAGTGTGCCAAAAAACTTTTCAACCGGGCAGTCCTTGCTGAGCTGGGCTCCTTAGTGCAGTGGTTACCAGCTTTCCCACATGACATGACAGAAACATAGAGGAACTTCTTTTTCTTTAAATTGACTCTAATCCAGAACAAACCTTCCAGGAAGTTATCTGATCAAAGCTCTCATTGGACTTGACAGCCAAGGTCAGGGGGGTCTTAATTGCTGCTGGGAGAACCTATTTTGATTTTTGACATGACTTTTTTTTTTGTTTGTTTTGGTCAGAAAAATAAAGGGAGATTCTTTAGGAGCTTCAGGAAGGGTTTAAGTATTACCCCTACAAGTATAAAATAAACCCATGGCACCCCCAAGGAGGATATTTTGTCATATTTAACAAGTTATCACAGTTAATTCCATATTGCGAGTTCTTGAAAATTACACTGTCCTGAAAACAGTAAGGGAGAACTGTATAGCATACACCCAGCCATATGGGAGTAAAAAAATAATAGCTTAAAGTGAATCTGCACCATGCGGGGTCTTTTGAACCAATTGCTGGATAAGGGCAGGAGTTGCTCCACAGTCTGGAAAGCATTCGTGGGTATGTCTCTTTTATACTGAATGGTGGGTCAGTGGCTATCTGCAGTTCATTCTACCATCTTGCCTCACTTTTATCTGAGCAAATGTTGGGCCCTATGTCCAGTTGAGTTAGAAACAATGGTCACTTGGCCTAAATAGGTTTCAGTGAGGCAGCAAAGCTTAGTTCTCTGGGCATAGCTTGGCCAGATGACTCAAGCTGGAGACTAACCTGAGAATCACAAAGGAGATCCTCTGTGGGAGTTACCCTGTACTTACTCTTCTCCTGAGTTCCTGAACTCCCAGCTTGTCCCTTCATCATTCCTCCTGGACACCCTACAGTTTGGGTGATGGCCCACACACTGATCCACCGGGTGCTTCTGTTCTCCATCTACTTTACTAGCTTGCAAGTTCTTGAAGCGTCAGGGCACTGGTCATTGCCTCTTTCACGCTCTCTTTACATAACTGCTGGCAAAAGAGAGCATGAGGTAGAAGTAGAGAGAAAGTGTTCCAGCTCTCAAAACAGCCTGGCAGCTGGCAAGAGACTACAGAGCAACCTCTGCTCAGTCACTGCACACTTTGAGATTTACGAAAGAGACTTGAACCAGGAACTGTTATGCAGGAAATCTAAACAGAATCACAGGCAGCAATTTAAATTTGTTCCCTGCTTTTCACTTACAATCTTAAAAATTAGATAAGACTGAGACCTTACTCAGACACTGTCCAGGCCCTGCCAATTGGCTGCCCCCACAGCTTGAGAGAGCCTGCTTTAGTTCACACTGATGATGAATGTTTAATCACTCTGAGATGTGGTAATAATGATAAAAAGCTGTGTCATAAGGAATCAAATATTTGCTGTTCCTGGTATACGTCTGGAAGGAAAACTGATTGCTGTAGTCACTTGAGAATGGGTAAGGGATCACAGAGAGTCGCTTTCTTCCAACACCAGTGAAGGAACTTTATTATAATTCTCAGGGACAAAACAGGCTCAGAGTACCTATGGTAAACTAAGGGTAAAACATTACAGAGATGTCGTAGTTAGCCAAACCCCAAGAACTGAATTCCCTTCATCTGCAAACTTAACATTATTAAGAAAAGAAACTGAAGCATCTCAGTGTGTACGGAAATGCACAGTTAAAACACAATATACAACTTTAGCTGTGTGCTGGAATGATGCCATGCAATGGCTAAGAGCTTATGAGTTAGGCAATTTCATGTTTGTGGTCACAAGTGAAATGAAACTGATCTTAAAGATGCATGAGTTTTTTTTTCATGTTTTCCTCTTCGATGCAGTGACTCAAAGGTTTATTATTGTAATTCTTGAGTTCAGGGTTACCTAGATGTTTAAGAGTAAAAGTTCAATGAAGCATTTTTTTGGGAATTGAACTATCCAATAATAGAAGATGGATTTTCCAGCGCACAATAGAAAAAAAGTTAGATACATTAAGGGCTGCCAGATCAAGATTATTTATATTTCAAGCTCCTTACTTTAAATAAATTTCTACTTGCAACCTTTAAAAAGCAGCTTAAAAGTCAACACATTGGAAATGTAAAATATTTTAAAGTTAATATTTTCATGGAAGGCTGGTTAGTTTTTCATTTATCTCGCACAGTGTAAGTCCATTTCAGCAAAAACAATGAGGAGTCCAGTGTCACCTTAAAGACTAACACATTTATCTGGGCTTAAGCTTTTGTGAACTGGAGTCCACTTTATTAGATGCTGCATCTGATGGATTGGGCTCCAGCCCACGAAAGCTTATGCCCAAATAAATGTGTTAGTCTTTAAGGAGCCACTGGACTCCTTGTTATTTCTTCATTTAACTCCATTTGTGTGTGCATGTGTGCTTGTGCATATGTTCATATTCATGCTGTGTTTAAGAGCTCCATGTAGAAAGACGCTTTTCACATTTTGCTTCCAAAAACCATTGTAAAAAGTTCCACGTAAAGAGTTTCATGCTAGAAGCCTTTTGCAATGCACAAGATGACAACGTGCTTGGGGCCTAGAGCAGTGGTGTCCAAAATGGATTACAAGGCTCACCACACCCCCTCCTTTCCACTGGGCCCCTCCACCCCCAGCCAAGTACCCCCCCTGCTGGGCACCGCTCTCCCAGCCAAACATGCTTCCTTTCCCCCAGCCAGACAGCTCACAGAAGCCGCCCTGGGGCAGGGCTGCAGCCACCGTCATTCAAGGCACCTTGGAGCATGGCTGCAGGCACACCACTTGAGGCACCCCAGAGTGCATCTGCAGTCATGCCGAGGCTGGAGAAGTCACCTCTGCCGCTGCTGCCACACGCTTGTCCCACCGTGTGGTGGGGCGCCTGTACAGAATGGCAAGAGGGGTGCCCCGTGTGTGCAGCTCTCCGGAGCTGAAGTCACTGCAGTCCGCTGCCCCGTTCATCATATGTGGAGAATGGGAGCATATTAGACACCTCCGTCTTAGACAACCTAGGGAAAAATTTTCATCTACTGGCAGGCTATCTATTAACAAACTTTCCTCTTTCAGAGACAAGCAGTCTCTTTCATGGAGCACTCCTGGAATCTTTAGCTATGTCTATACAGGAGCATTATTCCTGAATAAGCTATTACAGAAGAAGTATTTCAGACTAGCTCATTTCAAAATAGCACAGGTACACGTTATGCTAATGCCTCATTAGCATATCCCTGGAAATGCCTCATTAGCATATCCCAAAGTGTCTCATTAGCATCCCCCTTTTGAAAGGTGAGGCTAGTGTAGACATAGCCAATGAAGTCTACTAATTTCAAAATAAGGTATCTGCTATTTTGAAATTATTTCAAAATAGTGGTTGTGTTGTGGAGATGCTTACGTAGTTATCTCGAAGTAGTGGCTGCTATATCAAAATAAGTTTGTGTGGGCATACCTTTTTTGTGTGTGAACTTTGCATTCATGGAAGTGTGTGTTGAGTACCTTGAGCCAGAATGTACTATAGTTTTGTAATGGTCACAAATGGGTTCTTAGATAGGACAGTCAAAGATTAAACTCAATAATAATTAAACCCAGGTGTAACGATCTGAAAAGCCAATAATGCATTAGCCTGCTAGAAACCCCTGGAAGAAAGATTAGTTTGAGAATCTTCTTATTTCTTTGTTATGTTACTAATGTTGAGGAATTACTTGGATGCTAGAACATTTTTCCTTTCACAAAGACAGATTTTTTTTTTCATAATTTTCTGGAGAGAGATTTATTTATTCTTTGATTTTTGGGACCATTTTTTCACAAGACCAATGTTTTATTGCAATGAGAGACTAATTTTAAATGCAACAATTTCTTTTGCTTTACTTTGGTGGTTGCAATACCTCAATAAGATTACCTATGTCAGTGACTAAAGTAATACAGTAAATTGCCTTTTTAATTTTATAAGCGTTTATCTTCCCTTTTTCTGTTTTATCCACTTTGCAAAGCCTCCTGTCTTACAAAATCTAAAACTTCCCTGTGTACCCACCAATAGTAGAAGCCCCACTGTAGTTGTTTGGAGCTGTATGTTGTCTATAAACGTAATGTGCTGTGGAATATACACAGAAACTTTGATATCTTAAAATGATATGCATAATCTTCTTATTTCTCCTTAGTTTAAAAAAAGTGTCTTTTACCTCCATGTGTTTCTGGAGTTATTTTCCATTTTTGATTGATTCCATAGAAAGGAATGTTTTACAGCTAAATTTAAAATATCATAAAATTAATAATAATGTAGAGCTCCATATGTTGGGACAAAAGCAAAAAAAAAAAGTCTGTTGTATGAACATAGTCCTTTAAAATTATTATTCCATTTATTCAGCTAGCTTTTCCTCATCAGGGTTGTGTTTGGCAACAAATCTCACTTTGATTTACAGTGTTACTGGTTTGATATTTTTTCACAGAATAAATTAATTGGGAACAATTATATATGCAACTATCCCATATAATTCCATTGAATGATTGGTTCCTGTTTCCCTGTTGGTTCTTTTTCTCAGCTCAGGGTTGGATGGCTGCTTGCTCCTGAGACTCTGTACCATCAGAGGCAAAGAACAGGTTTTTATGTTTAAATGAGTCTTTGTCATTTCATTAGCCTTTTGCCCAGAGAAGTAAAGAAGAAACAAAATGTGTTTGGCTTTTGAGCAGTAATGCATTACGTTTACGCCTAAACTCTACTATAAATCAACATCAATGGCAGCCATTTTTCAATCTTAGAATTGCAAATGGATTAAAAAAATATGCCTTCCAGTTAGAACCCTTGATTCTAACTTCATGTATGTGGCTCTCCATCATGCTGGAAAAAGGCCTCAATACTAATTACCACATGGGAGAGCTTTGATTGCTTTTATTTGCTATGAAGTACAGCACTACACGTGTTTACAAAAACAGGTTTAATAGATCATCCACTGAAATATTTAGCTGTTTGGGCAGGAAAAGAGTGACTACGTCATTTAAAAATCATGTGTATTCTGTTTAAAGCTTTTGTGATGTCTCACTAGGGCCATGTCTACACTTGCCAAAAACTTCAGAATTACCACGCAAATGGCCATTTCGAAGTTTACTAATGAAGCGCTGAAATACATATTCAGTGGCTCATTAGCATGCGGGCGGCTGCGGCACTTCGAAATTGACGCAGCTCGCCTCTGTGTGGCTTGTCCAGACTGGGCTCCTTTTCGAAAGGACCCCACCTACTTCGAACTCCCCTTATTCCCATCTGCTCATAGGAAGAAGGGGACTTCGAAGTAGCCGGGGTCCTTTCGAAAAGGAGCCCCATCTGGATGAGCCACGCAGCAGCGAGCTGTGTCAATTTCGAAGTGCCGCGGCCACCCGCATGCTAATGAAGCGCTGACTATGTATTTCAGCGCTTCATTAGTAAACTTTGAAATGGCCATTTGCATGGCAATTTCGAAGTTTTTGGCTAGTGTAGACATAGCCTTGGTGTAATACAGATTGAACCTGTCCAGTTCAGCACCCTTGGGGCCTGATTGGTGTATAATGAAAGAATTTGTAGGACCACGGGAGGTCAATATTGTGTTACAGCATTAGTAACATCTCTGCTGCTTACTGGACTCTTAGAAGTCATTTAGGAGTAATTTAGAGCGAAATAACACCACAGAACAGAGAGAACCAGGACTGGTGCCTGTAAACAAACTTTGAGACCCGAGAAACTTGGCCACATTCATAAGAAGTGGTTGTCCAGAGAACTAAAATCATGCTGGCTTATGGATGTTGCCAGGCCACCGAGTGCTGGTCTCGAGAGGTTCAACCTGTATATGAAGGTGTATAAATTATGACCCTACAAGAGTGGTTTTTTATCTTGAATTTAGTTAATTTGGAGGATTTGGAAAAACACTTAATAGTAACAGAGAGGGAGCCGTGTTACTCTTTTTTGTTGGAAAAACATCTATGACCTTTGCAGTTGTCATTTCTTGATATTTATAATTTGTAAATAGATTCAAGTCAGTTTACTTAAATGCTTTTCATAGTGACCTGCATGACAATTTTTATTAAAAGTGCTAACACTTTGAGTTTTCAAATCTCAACGGTACATTATCCTGGTCTTTCCTCGTATTTGTTTTAATTGCAGTGTTCTTTTGATATTGTGTGTTTTAATATTGAGGTATCGGTGAAGTTTTCTTTTACTCAGAATGCTCGTGAAGATTATTAATGTCAAACAGGTGGGTATTTTTTTTTAATTTAAAAAAAAAAGTCATGGTCATGTTTGGTAATATACTGGGTAAGAAGTATTCTTCAAAGTTCTACAACAGAAATTGTCTCTGGAGGTGTGCTGAGAAGCACAAACACAATTCTGCTTCCCTGTGGCACTATGCTTCCAGAGGACCAACGCCAGATGACATACATGGGATGTCAAGCCTACAGCAGAAGAAGGTGCCTGCAGTAGTGATGTTCATGGCCAATGATCTCCTGTGTTCTAAAAAGAGTATTTATGGGGTTGAAGAGACGAATGTCTGGTATTTCTTCTCTAGCTCTCATCACCAGACTGCTTTACAAACCTTAAGTAATGCTCTTATAAGGAGCCTGTTCTCTTTACATACAGAAATTCTTGCCCAGCAGCAGAGCTTGAAATAGTGACTAAGAATGCAGATTCCATTCATTTCCCTAACAAGTTAGTATCATTGCCTTTCACGCAGGCAACAAGGGAAGGCAGTGACATAGTATTCACACAAGAAAAAACATGTGGTGGTTTGGGTCACAGAGGTCCCTTTGACAGTCACCTGATAGGCTGATCACACCACTGACCCTGCCTATCTACTCCTCCCACCAGCCTGTCCTGCTGAGCCAGAACCTCTAGTCTGTCTGGTGGTAGTATGGACTTGGGGATCAGAACCCACAATAGACACGCAGACACTGACACACACTCAGCTCTGGGAAGGCTCAGTGAAAAAGAGATGTACACAGCTGTTGTTTCCCATATCCCCAGTAATAATTATTTACATTGGGATTATTAATTAACAAGAGATTTTATTAAAATAGAACATGAGATTTAAGTGGTTTCAACTCATAACAGACAGCTCAAAGTAAGTTACTAAGCAAGATAAAGCAAAACTTACCAGCTAATCACAATTTCCACAAACGCTCATCACCTAATAAATCATTTTGTTAGTCTTACAGTGCTACAGGACTGATGTTTTGGTTTGTTGAGCTAAGCCTAGTACACTAAGGCTACGGCCATACTAGTAAGTTTGGTTGACAAAACTTGCTACACACCCATACACAAAATACATTTCGTCTACAGTCTGTTAACAAAACTCAGCACTTCCGCCTCCAACCTCATGCCTCTCCCAGATGAAGAAGAGCATCTTTGTGAACAGATTCTTTCAGCAACAAAGCTGTGTGAATGCTCTGGGGAGCCTTCTGTCGAGAGACGGTGCTTCCAGGACACTGGGCAGCCCAGTCTGATGTGCTTCTGGGTGCCTGTTTTGTCGATAGAGCAGCTGGACTCCCAGAGTGCCGTCGACAGAGCAGATCTCTCTTTCGATCCTCTTTAGTGTATGGCCATGCTCTGTCGGCAGATGTTTTGTCAGAAAATCTCTTCTAACAGAAACATCTGTTTGACAGATGCTCCTAGTGTAGCCATAGCCGAAGAGAAGCTGTTAAAAATCGTAATTTCTAACCATAGTTCTTAGTGCCGGGAAAGTCCTCCTCAGGCCAGAGATGACCTTTCTGACCTGGCTCCAACAATTCTTCCTCCCCCTGTCATTACAAACCTCTTAGTTCCAGGTGTTTTCATATATTCTCTTCAGGTGGGGAGGCAATCTGTGAAGCCAGCTAAAGATATTCATTACTTACTTCCCTTAACTTATATTAAATCTCCCTAGGCCAGAAAGTGTTTGTTCAGTTCCCCACACTTCTATGGAAAAGTATAAAATCCAAGATGGATTCCAGTACCAGGTGTAATGGTCATATGTCTTTGTAGGTCAAACCATAGGCCAGACTTACAGGAAAAGCAAGACTATTCAGATCATTGTCCCAAATATGGGCCATTAAATTCCTTAAGTACCACCAATGGCCCTCATTTAGTATGCCTAGGTCAGTAAACGGGTCTATGTTTCTTACTTCTTCATGTACCCTAATTGTATCTGCACACAAATAGAATATACACATTTAACAGATTATCAATTTTACAATTATATGTAACATGAAATATTTTGCATATGCCATGTTCAAGTTATTTTATATTCATATTCATGGACATATTTCATTAAAGAATATGGCATGCAATGTCACATGCCTGACCATGTCTGAAGGGCTCAAGGCCAGAGTCACATGAGCAAAGTAGACTGGGACTACTTCAGGCCTCAGTGTTGGTGGACCAGGCTGATCCTAGATAGATTCCAGCCATTGTCTGGGTACATTATCACTGGGAAGGAAGGCCTGAACTCTGGTCACAGCTGGCCTGGGTCAGTTTTCTCAGGTGCATGGGGCACTGGCTAAGGTGCTAAAAGTTGCTGTGTATTTAGGCTTGGGCTGGAGACCACACTCTGAGACACTCCACCTTACAGCCTGACCCTGAACATCCACACAGCAATATTTCAGAAAGGAAACAGAGTGTGTACACAAACAGCCTCCTGCTGACAGTAGGATTGCCAATTTTCTATTGACATACAACCAAACACGCAAAACCCTGCCCCATTTCCTGATGCCCCTTCCCTTTCCTGGCCTCTCCCAAAGGCCCCGCTCCCCACCCCACTCACTACATTCCCCACTACATTCAGTGGTTAGCTATCCCTGACTGTCACGTTCATGGTTCTGTAGCACAGGGTTGTGGAGAGGGCTCTAAATGTAGCTCAGAGTGTGGGAGGGGGATCCAGGCTGGGACAAGCAGTTGTGGTGTTCAAGGGGGTGAAGGCTCCAGCAGGGGGTGTGGGCCTTGGATTGGCATTGGAAATGAGAGTTTTGGGGATAGGAGGAGTCTGCAGACTGAGGGATTCCAAATACAGGAGGGGGCTGTGAGCTCAGGCAGGTGTTTAGGGTGCAGGATGGGGGTCAGGTTGCTGGGTGAGGGGTGCTGGCTCTGGGGTAGACCTGGGATGAGGGGTTTGGATTGAAAGAGGGGGCTCCAGCTCTGGGGAGGGGCTCAGGCCTTGGGATTGGTTCATGAGTGGATATGGGCTCTGGGCGGGGGGGTGTAGGCTTTGGGATGGAGCTGGGGATGAGGGATCCGGGGAGCAGGAGGTGCTTCAGGTCTGGAATAGAGGTGGGGAGGAAGGTTGGGGCTCATGCTTACCTGGGCAGCTCTTAGATGCACTAAGGCACAGTCTGCCTGGTGCTTGCCTGTGCTGAGCTACCACATGGTGACCCAGAAGCAGGGCTGACTCCTAGACTGGAGAAGGGCCAGAGGCTCGGCGCTGTATTGCGTGCTCTGCTGTTGCCCAGAAGCACCACCATCCCCAGCTCCCATTACCTGGGAACCTTCCAATGGGAGTTCAGAGCCAGAGCTAGAGCAGCTAGGGTTACCATATAAAAAAGAAGACACCCCTGAGAGAGAGTGTATCAGCATCTACCAACTCACATTGTGTTAATCTACTATACATACTATAACACATTAACACAACATGAGTTGATAGATACTGATACAGATACACTCCGTCTCAGGGGTGCCCTCTTTTTTGATAAATCAAATATGGTAACTCTACCTTTGTGTGCTTCTGGGGTGCACCCCTGTGCCCCAGGACAGGTAAGGACTAGCCTGCATTAGCTCTGAAACACCTCTAGTTGGACCTTTAATGGTCCAGTCAACACTGACTGTCAGGGTCCATTTTCAACCAGGTGTTTCAACTATAAACCAGACATCTGGTCACCCTATATGATGGAAAAGCAGCAAACATGAAAGGGGGTCAAGCTGCTTAGGTAGGCTGTCCAGGAAGCAATGGGCAAACTAACTCAATTTTCCTTTTGTTATGCATTGTGATCATGTTTTCACCATGAGAACTATGGGATAAAGCCTGAGACCATGCATTGTTTTGGTCTCTGTAGAGAGAGCTTAAAATAATGTGATAGTGGGGATGAATGCCTGGCTGTGTAAATGGTGTCACCAGGAGGGCTTTGGCTTCCTAGACCACGGGTTGCTATTCCAGGAAGGACTGCTACGCAGAGATGGTGTTCACCTTTTGAGGAGAGGGAAGACCCTATTTGGACAGAGACTGGCTAATCTAGTGAGGAGGGCTTTAAACTAGGTTCGACAGGGACAGGGGAGCAAAGCCCGTGGGTAAGTAGAGAAGATGGAGACCTGGGAGATGGGTTGGAAATGGGAGTCAGTATGGACTATAATGGCAGAGAAAGAGGAGGCTCAGGGCAAAACTGGGAGGCAAGACCAAATCAATATCTTAGATGTCTATATACAAATGCAAGAAGTATGGGTAATAAGAAGGAAGAACTGGAAGTGCTAATAAATAAATACAGCTATGACGTTGGCATCACAGAAACTTGGTGGGATAATACACATGATCGGAATATTGGTATGGAAACATACAGCTTTCTCAGGAAGGATAGATGGGGAAAAAGGGAAGAGGTGTTGCCTTGTATATTAAAAATGTACACACGGACTGAGGTGGAGATGGATATAGGAAACGGATGTGTTGAGAGTCTCTGGATTAAGCTAAAAGGGGTAAAAAACAGAGGTGATGTCCTGCTAGGAGTCTACTACAGGTTACCTACCCAGGTGGAAGAGGTGGATGAGGCTTTTTTTTAAACAACTAACAAAATCATCAAGGGCCCAAGACTTGGTGGTGATGGGGGACTTCAACTATCCAGATATATGTTGTGAAACTAACACAGCAACACATAGGCTATCCAATAAGTTCTTGGACTGCATTGGAGACAACTTTTTATTTCAGAAGGTTAAAAAACCTACTGGAGGGGAGCTGTCCTAGATTTTATTTTAACAAATAGGGAGGAACTGATTGAGAAGCTGAAAGTGGAAGGCAGCTTGGGTGAAAGTTATCATGAAGTCATAGAGTTCACAATTTTAAGGAAGGGTAGAAGGGAGAACAGCAAAATAGAGACAAGGGATTTCAGGAAGGCGGATTTTGGTAAATTCAGAGAGCTGGTAGGTAGGGTCCCCTGGGAAGCAAGACTGAGGGGAAAAACAACGGAGGAGAGTTGGCAGTTTTTCAAAGGGACGTTATTAAAGGCCCAAAAGCAAGCTATTCTGCTGTGTAGGAAAGATAGAAAATATGGCAAAAGATCACTTTGGCTTAACCGGGAGGTATTGCATGATCTCAAAATAAAAAAGGAATCATATAAAAAATGGAAACTAGGACAAATTGCAAAGGATGAATATAGGCAAACAATGCAGGAAATTCAGGGGCAAGATTAGAAAGGCAAAGGCACAAAATGAGCTCAAATTAGCTACAGGCATAAAAGGAAACAAGAAGGCTTTTTACAAATACATTAGAAGCAAGAGGAAGACCACGGATAGGGAAAGCCCGTTGGTCTTTGAGGAGGGAGAAACAGTAACAGAAAACTTGGAAATGGCAGAGATGCTTAATAATTTCTTTGTTTCAGTCTTCACCGAGAAGTCTGAGGAAGGAATGCCTAACATAGTGAATGCTACTGGGAAAGGGCTAGGTTTAGAAGATAAAAAAAAATTAAAAATCACTTAGAAAAGTTAGAAGTCTGCAAGTCACCATGGCCTGATGAAATGCATCCTAGAATACTCAAGGAGCTGATAGAGGAGGTATCTGAGCATTTATCTATCATCTTTGGAAAATCATGGGAGACAGGAGAGATTCCAGAAGACTGGAAAAAGGCAAATGTAGTGCCCATCTATAAAAAGGGGAATAAGAACAATGCGGGAAACTACAGACCAGTCAGTTTAATTTCTGTGCCAGGAAAGAAAATGGAACAACTAATTAAAGAAATCACCTGAAAACACTTGGAAGGTGGTAAGCTGATAGGGAACAGTCAGCATGGATTTGCAAAGAACAAATCATGTCAAACCAATCTGATAGCTTTCTTTGATGGGATAATGAGCCTTGTGGATAAGAGAGAAGTGGCAGATGTGGTGTACCTAGATTTTAGTAAGGCATTTTATATGGTTTCACATGATATTCTTATCAATAAACTAGGCAAATACAACTGAGATGGGGCTATTATAAGGTGGGTGCAAAACTGGCTGGATAACGATACTCACAGAGTAGTTGTTAATGGTTCTCAATACTGCTGGAAAGGTATAACAAGTAGGGTTCTGCAGGGGTCTGTATTGGGACCAGTTCTGTTCAATGTCTTCATCAACAATTTAGATATTGGCATAGAAAGTACACTTATTAAGTTTGCAGATGATACCAAGCTAGGAGGGGTTGCAACTGCTTTGGAGGATAGGGTCAAAATTCAAGATAATCTGGACAAATTGGAGAAATAGTCTAAGGTAAACAGGATGAAGTTTAACAAATACAAGTGCAAAGTGCTCCACTTAGGAAAGAACAATCAGTTTCACACGTACAAAATGGGAAGCAACTCTCTAGGAAGGAGTATGGCAGACAGGGATCTAGGGGTTATAGTGAACCACAAGTTAAATATGAGTCAACAGTGTGATGCTGTTGCAAAAAAAGCAAACATGATTCTGGGATTTATTAACAGGTGTGTTATGAACAAGACACAAGAAGTCATTCTTCCGCTCTACTCTGCACTGGTTAGACCTCAGTTGGAGTATTGTGTCCAGTCCTGGGCACCGCATTTCAAGGAAGATGTGGAGAAATTGGAAAGGGTCCAGAAAAGAGCAACAACAATGATCAAAGGGCTAGAGAACATGACCTATAAAGAAAGGCTGAAAGAATTGGGCTTGTTTAGTTTGGAGAAAAGAAGATTATGGGGGGACATGATAGTGGTTTTCAGGTATCTAAAAGGGTGTCATAAGGAGGAGGGGGAGAACTTGTTCTTCTTGGCCTCTAAGGATAGAACAAGAAGCAACGGGCTTAAACTGCAGCAAGGGAGGTTTAGGTTGGACATTACGGAAAAAGTTCCTAATTGTCAGGGTGGTCAAATGGTGGAATAAATTGCCTATGGAGGTTGTGGAATTTCTGTCTCTGGAGAGATTTAAGAACAGGTTAGATAGATGTCTGTCACAGATGGTCTAGACAATGCTTGGTCCTGCCATGAAGGGCCTGTCTTGTCCTTTCAAGGTCCCTTCCAGTCCTAGCATTCTATGATTCCATGAATGGTGAAGTGACATTTTTTTCAAATACATTCCAAGAACATACTTTGTGTGTGTGTGTGATGGGTAACAACATGCAAGTCTGTTGTAACCATTAGTCACTAAAGTGTCACAAAGTCCTTCTTCAGAAGCCCAGTTTTCCCTTTCCACACACACCCACCTGATTTTGCCTCCACCACCGCCACCAAAGAGTATTGGTACAGTTGTGCCACTGTGAGCCTGTGTAAATATAGACACAGCCTTTGTTTTCACACAAAGGTGTTTTGTTTGTTTTGCGATTTTCAACCCAAGAAATGGGATGAAATCCACACAATTTTGGAAAAAACACATTTCTGTTCCTCTGAAAGAATGGATAGAATCATAGGTTTTAAGGCTGGGGCTCCTCTATCCTCACCTTCTGCCTTTCCCAGACTATTGATTTCACGCTGTAAAAAAATGAGGAAATGCCAAGAATCAAAGCACATCTTCTGACGTTTAGGCCTGTCTCTCAGGTACAGGACTATCCTTCCTACTTACCTGAATCATTTTCTTAATGGAAAGGGAGTCAGGTGACATGTTTTTGTATTTTCATTAAATATGATTGAAATAAAATGTCAGATGACAACAAAAATATTCCAAAAGTATCCTAGAAAAGAAGTGGTTACAGATTAAAAGGCCTGATGTTTTGCTTCACATAATCAGCAATTATTTTTCAACACATTGCTTCAATTTGGACCAAGCTTGCATCAGCATATGGTTTTCCATCTGCTGGACATGTTTTTTCAAATACATTGCTAATTCTGGGGGAAAAAAAAGTTAATTGACATAACCATGGGTCAAAAACATCCTCAAACCTGCCACTACTGAAAAATATCTTTCCAAATGAGTTTGTGAAATTTTCAGCAGGAGAGCAGAACTAATCTTGATGCAAGTTTATGCTAATTGGCTTAACTAGAATGTAGGAATCCAAACTGTTGAAGTTCAGCATGAGAAGCAGGTAATTATTTAAATTCAGTTGCAAAATAAAGGAATGGATTATTTTAAATCATGTAACACAAGTACCAAGGATTTCCTAATGAAATTAATAGGCAGCATATTTAAACTGAACCAATGGAAATTCTCCACACAAAGCACGGCCAACCTATGGAAACTGTTGCCAGGGGATGCCATGAAGAGCAAAGCTATTACTGGATTCAAAAGAGAATCATGAAGGACAGGTCTATCAATGGCCCATGTGGTCAGAGATGCAACCCCATTCTGTGGATGTCTCTAACTGCCAGATGCATGGATTGTTCATTCTCTTTGCAGCATTTTGCATTGTTCATTGTCAGACCACCAGGTACTGGGCTAAATTGACCATTGGGCTCACACAGTATAACCATTCTTACCTTCTGAAGTCCCATGTCTGGACCAGAAATGAGGGAGGCAGATAGAAAACTGATTTACAATTGATTCCACACTTCACTTAATTATTTGCAAAAGTAATAGGGGCTCTCTGGAACTTTAGGAATTTTAGCTAATGGAAACCATAATGCTGGATAAACCCAGGATTATCATGTATGAGTTGACTACTGCTTATCTAGAAACTGGAACTTAGGTTTTAGAGGGGAACAAGTTTATGTATTATCTTCTCAGTTGGTTTGGCTATGTTTACATTTGCACTTATTTGTCAAAACTTTTGTCACTCAGGGCAATGAAAAAATCATCCCCCTCAGCCACATATGCTTTGCTGGCATAAGCACCTGTGTGCACAGCGCTTTGCCTGTGGGAGGTGCGCTACCACCACTGGTTATGTTGGTTTTATTAGGTTGATGGGAGAGCTCTCCCCTGTCAGCATAACACAGCTATGAGTGCTCTTTTGGTATGGGTACAGCTGTGCCACTGTAAGTTTGTGTGTGTAGACATGGCCTTTGTCTTCACATAACCCCCCCTTCTGTCTGTGAATATTTTCACCTCTGGCTCTGATATATCCATTTTAGATTGTAAGGGTTGAGCCTCTCTAATCCAGCATGATTTTAGTTAGATGACCGAGCACTTTATCATGGGTGTGTCCAAATTTCCCATGGTCCCATAAAGTTTGTTTCCAGCCACCATTCCTGGCTCTCAGTGTTCTGTGCTGCAATTTACCCCAAAATGTCTTCTACTAGCCCAGTAAACAGTGAAAGTATTGGCAATGCGCTAGACAATATTGACCTCCCATGGTTCAGCAAATTCTCTTGTCTGGCAGCGGTCAGGTCCTGAGGGTGCCAGACGAGCGAGGTTCAACCTATAGTAAAATTCTATAAGTACTGGTTTATTTCTTGCAGTTACCTGTAAAACATCTTGCACTCTTATGTTACCAAATTAATAAAAAATGATTGGCTTTTCTGTATCATGCATAGAATTTTAGTATTACAAGGGAGCCCAAACATCTAAGTACTGAATAAATTATCTGAACTGTCAGTACCTTTTTCTATGTTTCCTTTCGCCACTTACCTGACTATAAAAAGGTAACTGAAATATAAGAAAATGTAAATTCCCTCAAATATGCACAATCAGAGAGATTCTGAAAGCTGTAGTAAAGGTAGACTGCTTTGCACAGGAGAGGCAGCATCACATAATGTTGCATTTCTGCTTTTAAATCAACATTGGGAATAATATAACCACACAGTATTTCTCCAAGGGGAATTGTTGAGGTTCCAACCATCTGCTAAATTAAGCAAGTGTGATTATTATGAGCATGTACAACAGACCTGCTACAAAGGACATAATAACTTTGTGCACATAACAAAGCCCTTGGAGGTTACTGGATTCTCAAAGATGGATACCAAATTTAATGGAGTAGAAGCCTATTATTTTTTCTTTTTTTTTTCTTGCTTTTCCTTCTTTAACATAGTCTAATTCATTCCAAAGCTCATATGGTGCCCTAATTCTTTTACCTACAGCTATCACATATCCTCATGTTGGGAGTAATGATATGCTGGAAAATGTCTAGATGGCTAAGATAGTTAAATACATACCTTGCTGTGCTGACAGTTTTCTCGCTCTCGTTTTCTTGCTCTCATTTTCTCCTGCTGGCTAGTGGTACTTTGAAGAAGTGGAACGCAATAGCGAAGCGTCTGACAAATAAAACTGTGATAACAAGGCCGAGGCACACAAAGACAATAAAAGTGCCTGTGACAAAACTTGAAAAATGCAATGACCTTAAGCAGGAGGTTTCACAGTGGCCTTTCCACATGTGGGCTTGTTTCATTAAATTGACGGACCTGGTCAACTCACTGGTCACAAAGTCTTTCCAGGTGAGCTGTCTCCATTTTACAACAGCTTAGCTCACCAGGGTGGAATCTGGGACCCGATGACATCAGAGGAGCTAGGATTTTGTTGTAGTCTTTGGGAATCTTTTTGTTATGACTTGTATAGTGTCAGGCACAGTAGAGTACCCAGTGACTTATTCAGATGTTAGGTGCTACCACAATAGACCATTTTTCCTTATTCTCACACTGCATTTTAACAAGATATTTTACATAACAAGAAGTTCCAGTACAGGCAAGGTATTGCTAAGAGCGCTGAGTTTTAGAAAAGTTGTTCTAAAAAGTCTGCATTGGAGTGGGGCCAGCACTGGTCACTAATCTAGTGAGTGTGTAGTTTTTATCGTACAAGGTCACAAAATGAGATAATAACTGGGCCTCATTGCAAGGGAAATTTCTTTCATATATCCAGAAAAATACAATTTACTGGAATATATTTCCCCTTTGAATGCCAAGAGTACTCCTGTTAGTAGTGTAACAGTATCCAATTGAGAGCTAATTTATGGTTCGGCTTGTCAAGTGCCCAGTTGTAATTATTTTAGCACCGCACTGAAAGTATGGTGAAGTCTGATAAGGAGGTGAGCTCTCTGTCATTCCCCAGCAGACACACCCACCATCTGCAAGAAGCATTATGTTGAATCATTTTCAGTATAACGTCTCTCATGACACGCTTTAGCTCCACTGCACAGTCTACTGAGCAGTGTAGTTAGAAAATTGATTAAAAGCCCTAATTATTGTAACAGGCCTATAATCATGATTGAGAGGACAAAGCAAAGTAATCAAGGGAAAAGCAACCTATGCTTAAAATGTCTTTTGCTAAAATCAAAGTCTGTAATTTATGGAAGATAAGTTGTCTGAAGTGTGTTCAAGCACAAAATAAAGTGGGCGTCAGAGGAGTGTCACAGACCACTAGGCCCCTGCTATGTTCCAGAGCCACCAAAGGGGGTGGCTCATTTTTACTTCAGCATAGGATATGTGGCCTCACTGAGTCCAAGACTGAGCATCTAGGGCTCAGCATCTCTGTTTCACAATGTGAGCTCTGCTCTGCTAGGCCAACTGAGACTCCTGGTTAGACAGTTTTACACCATGCACTTGAGCAGGTATTAGTGGTGACACCAGGAAACCTTTCAAAACAAAATGGGATTTATTAGTCGAGTAGAACACATAGTTAGCATAGAGAAGCAAAGTTTAAGACATAATCCATCCTGGTCCATTGGCATTTCACTCAACCAAGCTGCAAGGGAATGTGTCTTCTTCAGTCCCAGGTGCAAGCTCTGTGTTGAAAAGGCAGCTCTTACCTCCTCCTGCTAACCTATGCTGATTTCGTACACTCTACCTCTCAGAGATTCCTGTAGGTGGGTGTCAATTGTTCAGTTGTTAGTATGCCCGTTTTTTTTTCCAGATCCTTCCCTGTTATGGATTGGTTTCAGTTAGTCCTTTAATGATTCATTCATACAACTCCATACAGTTATGTCACACACAATCCATATCTCCTGCTCTGCCCACAAGCACATTAATTCATTTGCATCTCTGGTCAAGGAGGTCACTTCCACATGTATCATTCATAAATATATTACAGACAATTCCCACTTTGTCACAGGCAGGTGAATGCTATGAATTGTATTTTAATTTTAGGGTGATTTACTTATAAACCTTCTGTATTCTCAGCAGGAGTAAAGCTAGCCACATACATTTTACAGGATACAAATGAGAAAACAAAGCAAATCTAGGCTTAATTGTGAATTCTTTTTGTTTTGTTGATTCAAGTTACAGTAAACCCCCAAAATGCACAATTTTGAGTTGAGCTAACTTGCTTTAACATGAGATAAGCACAACTGGAAGCTGCTCTGCAGCTGTATGTCCACCCGGCTCTCTCACATGAGTTGGGGGAAATATGATGGAAATATTTTGACATTTACTGACATTTCACATTAAAAATCTATTTCTCTCAAGCAATCTGTATTTCAGCATAGTGCCCTTTCCAGTGGGCTACGGTATATTCTGTATAGGGGCTTTCTCCCTATATTTCTCTTTGAAATTGTTCCCCTTTTTATGAAATAATTAAATAGAATGAGAGCAGGGCTTACACTTGGATCTCCTTCCTTGTATGAGTACCCTAATGACCAGGCGGGAGAGTAATTTTCACCCCCTGGCCCAATGACTAGCCAGTGCTCTAAAGATCATTGAATTATTTAGTCAACGTTTTTGGTTTCAGTTGAAATCATTTGGCTATTTGTCCTGAATTCATAAATAGGTTCAGTCCACCTGAAATGATGCTTTTCATAAATAAACTTCAAAAACATTTGAAAAATTTGTCCAGCTGTAATAGGCTCTGTTTACAACAAAACTTACATATACTTTACACTTTTAAGCCGTGTCTACACGTGCACGCTACTTTGAAGTAGCGGCACTAACTTCGAAATAGCACCCGACACGGCTACACGTGTTGGGCGCTATTTCGATGTTAACATTGACATTAGGCGGCGAGCCGTCGAAGCCGCTAACCCCATGAGGGGATGGGAATAGTGCCCTACTTCGACGTTCAACGTCGAAGTAGGGACCGTGTAGTCGTTGCGTGTCCCGCAACATCAAAATTGCAGGGTCCTCCATGGCGGCCATCAGCTGAGGGGTTGAGAGACGCTCTCTCCAGCCCCTCAGCTCAATGGTGGCCACGTGGAGCGGCCCCTTAAAGGTCCCCACCCCCTCCCTTTCTGTTCAGGAAGCTGAGAGAACGTGCAGGCGGCAGCCCAGACACGCGGCCAGCCTGCACGTCTCTGAGCCACCACTGTCTGCCACCCCAGCTGCGATGGCCGCCCAGCAGCCCCCCCGGCGCCCCCAGGGGACCCCCTCCAGGGGGAGCCAGGGCAGCCAGGGCTCGCGGGCTGGCAGCCAGGCGGGGAAGTGGCAGCGGGGCCCCTCCTGGATGGAGGCCGAGCTGCGGGACCTGCTGGGGCTCTGGAGCGAGGAGGAGGTTCTCCAGGTAATGGGGAGCAAGAGGCGGAACGCGGATGCGTTCGCTCGGCTGGCCGAGGGCCTGGCTGCCCAGGGTCACCCTGCCCACACTCCGGACCATGTCTGGAGTAAAGTCAAAGAGCTGTGGCAGGGTTACGCCTGGGCCCGGGATGCGGCCGGCCGATCTGGGGCCGCCACCGTCACTTGCCCCTTTTACAGGGAGCTCAGGGACATCCTGGGCCCCCGGCACACCTCCTCCTCTCTGGCCACTCTTGATACCTTGGCTGAGGAGCCCCAGCAGGCCCCGGAGCCGCAGTCCACCCCGGAGGTAAGCCCCGCACCCTGGGGGCTCCCCCCGGAGCCCATCCCCGGGGTACCGGAGCAGGAGGAGGAGGGGGACTCCTCCTCCACCGACACCGGGCTCCAGATCCTCTTGCCATCCCGGAGCAGCAGCCGGGCGTCCGCCCCCCGGGTGTCCCCCTGACCGTGGGAGTGGACCTACAGGTATGTACCCCCCCTGGTGTACACCCCCGGGGTTGAGGGGCAGGGGTAATAGATATGTGGCCAGGGCCCTCCACATGCCCAGATGGCCATGGCCCCAAGGACAGCAGTGCCATGTCCCTCACAGGAGTGCATCAGCCCCTGCCCCCCCCCGCCCCCAGCATGACAGTGCCATGCCCCATCCCTGGGGCTGGGGAGAGCGGAACCTCCAGGGTCCCCCAGGAGGAGGGGGTGGGACACCCCGCAGCAGCAGCAGCATGTGATGGAGTGGGGGGAGTGCAAATGCGAGTCTCAGGCTAGATATGGGCAACAAGCTGAATAGCTCCCAGTGGCTAAGGATGATCCTGGGGCTACAACTGGCAGGTAACACCTCTGCCCTGAACAAAGAGGAGGGAGGAGCCAAGCTGGCTTTGAATCGGGGGCCGCAGGTAGAGGCTAGGGGAAGGGAGAGCTGGAAGGCAGCCAGCCTGAGGAGGGGGAAAGCTACACCCCAGAGGGGCACCTCTTGGGGTCTTCTCCCCAGGACGGGGTGGAAAGACTGTCTCTGACTGTTGTACTGTCGCTTCTCGGAAAAACTGGGCATCTGTTGCCTAAGAAACCTCTCCTGTCAGACCCTGCTGAGTGAAGTGAGAGTCATTCCTCCCAGGGGACGGGGTGCAGTGCAGGGGGACCCTTGAACCTGATCACAGCAGCATCTCCCGGGGACGGGGATGGGGAGCCTGCAGCACAGGGGTGAGGGGACAAGGGCCACGGCTCGGTGCCCACACTAACGCCTGTCTCCACTCTTCTTCCCCCCCTCCTGTTCCGCAGCTGCACCATCGGAAGGACCGGAGAGCACCGGCGAGGCTTCAGTGGTCCCGGAATCCCCTCCGGGGTCATCGCTCCAGGCCAGCCTCTCGGCGGAGGACCGACCGGCCCCACGGCGGGCAAGACGGTGGACCCAGCACCACCACCTGACGGCAACGGACCCCCAGCTGCTGGCCCTCCACCACCGGCAGCTGGAGGTTGTGGAGCAGCGCCTGCGGGTGGAGCAACGCCGCCTCCATCTCCAGGAGAGGGCACTAGCCTGGCACCAAGAAGCATGGAGGGCCTACATAGACACCTTCAACCGGCTAGTGGACTACCTGGCCCCCCATGCCGCGCCGGCCGCCACTGCACCTGCGCTGAGTGCTCCACCTGCCGCGCCACCCGCTGCTCTGCTCGTCGCCCTCCACCCGCCACCGAGGGCCGTTCCACCAAGGGAGATCTGGGGCCAGCTGAGACTCACGGAACGTATCTGCCGGTCCGCCCGGCCCCCAGCCAGCCCTGGACAGGGCTGCGGCCGAGGCGGGGCTCCTGGCCGCCCACCCCCAGTGCCGGACTATAGGGGCATGGGGCCCAGGATGTGGCCCCCCCACCATTGTATATAGTTTGGTTTTATTTATTTGTGCCCCCCGTTTCCCCAGTCTGATCCTCCCCCCCCCATGTAAATAGTTCTCCCCTTCCTTGTAATCCCTGTTTTTTTTGGTTAATATATGCATACTTATTTAATATTCAATTATAGTTAGAAGTTCTTGTATATAGTTCAGTATTAGTTAAAATAACAGTTCAAAGAAAACCAGTTTGATTTTACAAACAAGTGCGTGCTTTTATTTGTCCAGGAAAAGTGTGTGGGGGGGTGTGCTGTTGGGTGCTCCGTGGTGTGGGCGTAGGGGCAGGGAGTGTTGTGGAGGAAGCGGGGGGTGCAGTGGGGGGCCTGCCAGTGTTCACCCCGCGGTCTCATCGAAGTGGGCCCGCAGGGCCTCCCGGACCCGGGTCCCTTCGGGGTCCACCTGGCAACTGGGGGCAGCGGGTGGCTGCACGTCAGCCCTGCCGGCCTCCACAGCACAGCCCTGAAAAAGGCCTCCCCCCTGCTCTCCACCAGATTGTGTAGGGCGCTGCGCGCACCCACAATCTGGGGGATGTTGGTGGGTCCCGCATCCAGGCGGGTGAGGAGACATCTCCAGCGCCCTTTGAGGTGGCCAAATGAGCGCTCCACCACCTGGCCGCGCGTGGTTCAGGTGCTGGTTGAAGTGCTCCTGGCTGGCAGAGAGATGGCCCGTGTACGGGTGCATGAGCAGGGCCGGAGTGGGTATGCCGCATCTGGGATGACGCAGAGGGGCATGGTGGCATCCCCCACAGAGATCTCCCTCTGGGGGATGTAGGTCCCCACCTCCAGCTGGCGGCACAGGCCCGAGTTCCGGAAAACCCGGGCATCGTGGGTGCTGCCAGGCCAGCCCACATAAACGTCCTGGAAACGGCCCCGTCTGTCCACCAAGGCCTGGAGGACCACTGAGTGGTAGCCCTTGCGGTTTATGTAGCATCCTCCACTGTGCACCGGGGCATGGATGGGGATGTGAGTCCCATCCAGAGCCCCAAAGCAACTGGGGAAGCCCAGGGTGGCAAAGGCGGCGATGATGGCATCTGGGTTCCCCAGCCTCACAAGCCTGTGGAGGAGCAGGGCGTTGATGGCGCGCACGACCTGCAGGGGAAGCACATGGGAGAGCACCAATGAGGGGTGAGCAGGGTGTGCGTGGCCCTCCCCTGCCCGGGCCCCCCTGTCCTCCCCTCTTCTCCTCTCCCCTGCCCTGCCCTGCCCGGGCCCCCCTGCCCTGACAGGGCTGCCTCCTCTCCCTCCCCCCGTGGGTCCTCTTACCTCCATGAGGACAGCCCCGACGGTGGCCTTGCCGACGCCAAACTGCTGTCCCACGGATCGGTAGCTGTCTGGAGTGGCCAGCTTCCAGACAGTGATGCTGACCCGTTTCTCCACAGGGAGGGCACGCCGCATGGTGGTATCCTGGTGCCTGAGTGCGGGGGTGAGCCACTGGCATAGCTCCATAAATGTCTGCCGGCTCATCCTAAAGTTCCTGAGCCAGCGGTCATCGTCCCACTCCCTAAGCACCAGCCGCTCCCACCAGTCAGTGCTGGTGGGGTAGATCCACAGGCAGTGGCGTGTGAGGCTGCGGGGGGGTTGGGGTGCTGCAGGGTTGGGGGTTGAGTCCTCCTCCCCTGCGGGCTGCTCCTCCTCCTGTGTGGCAAGGAGGTGCTCAGCTGCTTCCTGCATGGCATGGAGCAGGGCGAGCCCTGCTCCTGCAGGGGCGGCTGGGTGGACCTCTGGCTGCTGCTGCTGCTGCTGGGGGTCCATGACTGTGTCGCCCGAGGTCTGCGTGCCTATGGCTCTTCAGACCGCGTGGTGTGCAGGCTGAGTGTGTCTGGGAGGGGCCCTTTAAGGGAGCGTCTAGCTGTTGTCCTGGAAGTGCTAGTCCGCCCTGGGACCCTGTCTGCAGCTGTGCCTGGCACCCCTATTTCGACGTGTGCTACTTTGGCGTGCAGACGTTCCCTCGCTGCACCTATTTCGATGTGGTGCTGCGCAACGTCGATGTTGAACATCGACATTGCCAGCCCTGGAGGACGTGTAGACGTTATTCATCGAAATAGGCTACTTCGAAGTAGGCTTCATGTGTAGACGTAGCTTTAAAATGCTAGTGTTGAGTTTGGCATAAGTATTGTTAATGTCTGAGAAAAGAAAGAACACATTTCAAAGTAGCCCTTGGTAATCTTGCACAGCTCAAGAAGGACTTCTGAAATACATGACAGTGATTTCCATTTCTTCGCCTTCATTTTGCCTCTCATTTCAAGTTGATTGGATTTCCATGGTTACTATACTGTCACAGAAAAATAACCAGTGTCTCTTTCTTGTTGCAGAGTTAATTTTCTTCTACTAAAAATATCATATTTGAGATCTGTTGTGTGACAATTAGATTTTTCTGAAAGCATCGTCCACTTGTTCTTCAAACAATTCAAGTTTTATTTCAAAACTGAACACTTTTTATGAGTTTGCAGACAAGGTGGTACTACATATTACAAAAGGCAGTAATGAAATACCTAACCAACTGGTCAATTCCATTTCTGCAGGTGAGGCTAAAATTCAGCATACGTACCTTTTGATTTTAGCTGGAATGAATGATTATGGGTAAGAGAAATTGGAACATTAACCTCACATATTTTAAATGCATGATTGTCATTTTGTTCATTTTATTAGCTAGATGTCAGAAAAGGTAGAATAATAGATAGATTTTGAAATTTTCTACCATTGATTTTTTTATGCTAATTGCTCAATAAGTGTTGAAGGATAGAGAAAAATCATGTTTCTCCGATTTCAAAGTGAAGGGGAATTGTTTTGGAAATTGAGGAAAAGTTTTGGATGGCCAAGATGCCTTTACCTTCCAGGCACACAACAGTTTGGAGGTTATAATGCAAATGTGTTAAACATAGAGAATGTGGGCCCCAATCTTTTGTGTATGACTCCTGGCCTAATTCCACAATTACTCCAATGCAGCTCTGAGCAGTTTCAGAGTTCTGCACAGAACCACTTGTAGGATGAGGGCCTTAGCACTGCAAATCTTACTGGCTATGTCTACACTAGCACACTACGTCGAAGTACCATATGTCAAAGTCAGGACATCGGAATAGGCTACTTTGACGTGTATCGTCTACATGTCCTCCAGGGCTGGTGCCGTCAACGTTCCACTTCGAAGTAGCGACAGGGAACATCGAAAGGAGACACCCCAGAAGGAAAGGTGGGGCATCCACACACACAAGCGCTCCCAGTTGAAATACGGGGCCAGCAAAGCCCCAAGCCACTCCCTTAAAGGGCCCCTCCCAGACACACTTGCCCTGCATGGCATGAGATCCACAGAGCTGACAACAAGTTACAGACCCTGTGCATGCAGCATAGACCCCCAGCTGCAGCAGTAGCAGCCAGAAGCTCTGGACTAAGGGCTGCTGCATGTGGTGACCATAGAGCCCTGCAGGGGCTGGACAGAGCGTCTCTCAACCCCTCAGGTGATGGCCGCCATGGAGGACCCCGCTATTTCTAAGGTAGCGGGACGTGGATCGTCTACACACTCCCTACTTTGACGTTGAACGTTGAAGTAGGGCGCTATTCCTGTCTTCGGATGGGAATAGCGATTTCGACGTCTCACTGCCTAACGTCAATTTCAAAGTCAAAATAGCACACGGTGCATGTAGACACGATGCATGCTATTTCGACATTGTGCCAGCTACTTTGAAGTAACTGGCTAGTGTAGATGCACCCGCTGTGGCAAAAATCATCAAAACAAATATATCTTAAATGTGTTCAGAAAGAAAATGTAAAGGCATTCTGGGCTGTGTCTACACGTGCCCCAAACTTCGAAATGGCCATGCAAATGGCCATTTCGAAGTTTACTAATGAAGCGCTGACATGCATATTCAGCGCTTCATTAGCATGCGGGCGGCAGCGGCACTTCGAAATTGACGAGCCTTGCCGCCGCGCGGCGCGTCCAGACGGGGCTCCTTTTCGAAAGCACGCCACCTACTTCGAAGTCCCCTTATTCCCGTGAGCTCATGGGAATAAGGGGACTTCGAAGAAGGTGGCGTCCTTTCGAAAAGGAGCCCCGTCTGGACGCGCCGCGCGGCGGCAAGGCTCGTCAATTTCGAAGCGCCGCTGCCGCCCGCATGCTAATGAAGCGCTGAATATGCATGTCAGCGCTTCATTAGTAAACTTCGAAATGGCCATTTGCATGGCCATTTCGAAGTTTGGGGCACGTGTAGACGTAGCCCTGATGATATTACTGGTAGAAAAAGACATGCTTTATTTAATCATAGAATCATAGAACACTAGGACTGGAAGGGACCTCGAGAGGCCATCAAGTCCAGCCCCCTGCCCCAATGGCAGGAGGAAGTACTATCTAAACCATCCTTGATAGAAGTCTATCTAAACTGTTCTTAAATATCTCCAATGATGGAGATTCCACAACCTCCCTTGGCAATTTATTCCACTGTTTGACCGCCGTGACAGTTAGGAACTTTTTCCTAATGTCCAACCTAAACCTCCCTTGCTGCAGTTTAAGCCCGTTGCCTCTTGTTCTATCCTCAGAGGCCAAGAAGAACAAGTTTTCTCCTTCCTCCTTATGACACCCTTTTAGATACCTGAAAACCGCTCTCATGTCTCCCCTCAATCTTCTCTTTTCCAAACTAAACAAGCCCAATTATTTCAACCGTTTTTCATAGGTCACATTCTCTAGACCTTTAATCATTCTTGTCACTCTTTTCTGGACCCTCTCTAGTTTCTCCACATCTTTTTTGAAGTGCGGTGCCCAGAACTGGACACCATACTCCAGCTGAGGCCTAACCAGCGCAGAGTAGAGCGGAAGAATGACTTCTCGTGTCTTGTTCACAACACACCTGTTAATGCATCCCAGAATCATATTTGCTTTTTTTGCAACAGCATCACACTGTTGACTCATATTTAGCTTGTGGTCCACTATAATCCCTTTCTGCTGTAGTCATTCCTAGACAGTCTCTCCCCATTCCGTATGTGTGAAACTGATTATTCCTTCCCAAGTGGAGCACTTTGCACTTGTATTTATTAAACTTCATCCTGTTTACCTCAGACCATTTCTCCAATTTATCCACATCATTTTGAATTATGACCCTATCCTCCAAAGTAGTCGCAACCCCTCCCAGCTTGGTATCATCTGCAAACCTAATTAGCGTACTTTCTATGCCAATATGTAAATCATTGATGAAGACATTGAACAGAACCGGTCCTAACACAGACCCCTGCAGAACCCCACTTTTTATACTTTTCCAGCAGGATTGAGAACCATTAAGAACTACTCTCTGGGTATGGTTATCCAGCCAGTTATGTACCCACCTTATAGTAGCCTCATCTAAATTGTATTTGCCTAGTTTTTTGATAAGAATATCATAAGAGACCGTATCAAATGCTTTACTAAAGTCTAGGTAGACCACATCTATCGCTTTTCCCCTATCCACAAGGCTCGTTATCCTATCAAAGAAATCTGTCAGATTGGTTTGACATGATTTGTTCTTCACAAATCCATGCTGGCTGTTCCTATTACCTTACCACTTTCCAAGTGCTTGGAGATGATTTCTTTAATTACCTGCTCCATTGTCTTTCCTGGCACTGAAGTTAAGCTGAATGGCCTGTAGTTTCCTGGGTTATTCTTATTTCCCTTTTTATAGATGGGCACTATATTTGCCCTTTTCCAGTCTTCTGGAATCTCTCCTGTCTCCCATGATTTTCCAAAGATGATAGATAAATGCTCAGATACCTCCTCTATCAGCTCCTTGAGTATTCTAGGGTGCATTTCATCAGGCATTCATTTCATTTAGTTATTATTCAACATTTTATATTTCAGTATTGCCTGGAATCTACAGTCAAGTTGAGATTCAATGTATTAGATGCTGCACAAAAATTCAATATCAAAGTTAATGGATCTGTTTGTCAATTAATGTGTTACTAATACAAGTATGGAAGATTCTTTGAGTGTGTGGGACCAGATTAACAAAACTTGTTTGAAAACACCTTTTGACTATTAGGATAATTACACTGGAAAATGTTTTAAACACTAAAGCTGATATGGTACACAAAGAAGTACAATTTAGGAAAGTAGATTGATTGTATAAATCAATTGTTTGGAATTCATTATACCGCCTGTGACACTTTATAGCCCATATTCACCTTTGGTGATATAATCCCATCTTCACCATTGCTGATACATGTTTTGTACAAAATCTGCCTTGTGGGGTATCATTTAAAATTTTAATTTGTTGAACATTAATTTTCTGGTAAGTGGTATGTAGCATCATTATATATGAAGTTGCAAAGTTCTGCTATATACTTGCCGCTGAAACATCTTGTGACATTGGGAAGACGCCACCACCTGCCTTTCAGGTACAACAATAAAAAGGCCAAATATCATTGGTGGACCATTGAAGAAGAATACAGACTCTTGGGGATTACCCAAGAAACTGTGAACAATGGAAACCTCTCAGAGATAGCACTACAAAAGGGAAATGTTTTATTCAGGACACAGCAAAGGATTTTTGCAGAAAGCGGAATGAAGCTATAAAAGGGGGAAGTGACATCACCAAGGAGGTCTCATTGCCCCACAAGAAAGCACCTGGAAACATCCAAGGAACAAAGAGTAAAGTGAGGAAGTGGGGCTTCAAATGGGAAAGTAGGAAGCTTGTCTGTATATGGAAGCTTGGTGGACTGTTTGATTGAGATCTGGTTTAGTGGATAGGATTTAGATTGAGTTTTTGTGTATTTCCTCGGTAACATTCTTTGACCTGTACATCTATCACTGAAAATCTATCTTTCTGTAATTAAGTCTGTTTTCTATTTTTTTAACTAAAACAGTGTGTTGTTTGAAGCAGAAAGGGAAATCTCAGCTTAGTCAACAAAGGCTTGTGCATATTCCTATCCATATTTGGGGAAGGGCACACTGGGTAGTAGATTTATACTGGTCAGACATTTGGTCAGGGAAAGACATAGCAGATCAGGTATCCTAACCCAGGTAGCTCTAGAGAACTCTTCATATTACTGCAGCTGGGCATGTTCCTGTATATGTGTCTGTGTGACTGCAAGTCCTGGAAAGTATTGTAGCTTCTCACAGCACCACGGTGCAAGAAAGATCCCAGAGTAGTGAGTCAGAAGGCTCAGTAGTACCCCAGTTGCAGGTTGCACATACTAACCTCCCCAGAATATATATAATTTTCTATTCCTTTACTGGGCTAATATTTAATTATCTTTTAATTTTTAAAAAGTGCAGAAGGGGACTGGCAAGCCCACTTTGGCTGTAGGCTTACCAGTTAATCAGAGCTAAAGAAAGCAAATGGAAAAATATAAAAGTTAGAGTGCAGAAAGGGGATGGGTAACAAGCCACCATCTATGCAAATAGATTAATTAGACTCAGGAAAAGAAAAAGTACTTGATGCAGCTTATCACTACATAGAACAATGGGATATATGTGGACAGAAAATGCCATGTGAGATTGTATTACATAGGGCAAATTAGTCTCCTTCCATTTCTTCTTTCCAATGCTGTAAAAAGGAATAGATTTGTGAGCTTGTTTGGGAACTAGCTGTCTGGTATTACTGGAGTGAATTCCTAAAACACCCACAAATGCAACCCTCATGGTTACCCCCACCCACATATTTTGCTTTCAAAAAGTCTTCTCAAAGAATGATGGAGAAGTGTGAGGTCCACATTCCTATCTCAGTCACATTGCTTTAATTCCAGAGAAATTCCTCTTAATTGATAAGTTGCACAATTGTAACTAAAACCAGAAAAAGTCTCTCTTTATTTCGTAAGTGATTTTGCTTTCCATTACTTATCGTACAGGTTGAGCCACCCTCATGCATCGCCCTCACAACCTGGTTGGTTCTGAACAAGAGAATTTACTGGACCATGGAAGGTGAATATTGTCTAGTACATTACCAACACCTCCACGGCTTACTGGGCTCTTGCAAAACATTTGGGCTAAATTACAGCTAAGTAACAGCACAGAACATTGAGACTGGTGGCTGTAAAGAAACTTTATGGGATCAAGAAAACTTGGCCATGCCCATGAGAAGTGGTCATCTGGCAAACTAAAATCACACCAGATGACGGAGTTTGATGTACAACTGAATTCCGGACTAGAAAAGTTCAATCTGTACATGATATTTAAGTGTCGGCCACAGCAATTATCAGTGTTTATAACACCAGCAACTGCAGGATTCAAAATGTAAAAAGAAAGAAGTATTAATGAAGCTATTGTCTTATTTCTTAAATAGGTCTCTCACTCTCTCTCACTCTTAGCCTCATTAAAAAGTTAATGGCATCTGTTGTTCACTAAAAGTAAATCAGTGATGACAAACACATGCCAACTACTGCACCGAGCTGACCAGCCTGTGTTTGGTTTATACAAGTTAACTAGTCAGATTTCATTTTTGTCCATAAGTCCTTCACAGACTGGGGGAGAGAGCAAAGTTACTAGCTTTAATCACCCACACGTACAGTATTTGAGTGACAAGGGACTTGTCTATACTTACCAAAGTGTTGACGCTCCAGAGGTCAATGTTTTGGGGTTCATTTTAGTTGGACCCTTTCAATCAAATGTTGAGGGCACCCCATGAATCCTAGTAAGGGAAATTGAGTAAGGGGATGGTTTCTTCTGTCAACATTCCACTGTGGGGATGGCACAGAAAATTGATATAAAGTACATCAGCTCCAGCCACACAATTCACATAGCTGGAGTTTTGGATCTGTCAAAATGAGTCTAAAGGGGAACTGGTGATCTTATGATCAGACTAGAGGACTGCAAGGCATTTCTCCTGGGTTCCATTCCCAAATCTACCGCTTTGTGACGTTAAACAGTTTATGTAACTTAATTGTAACTCAGTAAAAGAAGCATAATACCACAGATCTCAAGAGTGGTGTTTGCCTTTAAATCCCTTTGCATTTTATAGGCCTTTCCCTTTGAGGAATTCAGAGGAAGATTAGTATTCTGATGGAAGGCTTTTTAACTGCTGAGCATTTCACAAACCTCATTTTCAATTTCTCAAATGGAATTTGCTCCACTCCAGAGGTTAACACAGAGGCCTGCAACCTGCAGCTCAGCAGCTGAATGCAGCTCTTTAAAAGTAAAAAAAAAACCCTCCTAACTATTTCTGATAGGCGATGAACATCCTGCAGTAAACATATGTCACATTACAAATCATTGTGTGTGCACTGTTCTTTAAATAGGGGCTACAGAAAGTATGGTTTGATGTTGTATATTAAGGATCATCTCATAGTCACATGCATTTTGGCTCTCGAAATACTGAGTTTTTTGTTGAATTAAAAAAAATTGCTCTTCTTTCTAATTTGGTTGCTGACCCCTGGGTTAACACATGCAATTTTCATGGCTGAAATTCACTGAATATTTTCTGAGCCTTCCCTGGAGGATATCCAGCAGCCCATTCTGTGAATCTATAAAGAATTGGGCAGCAAATCTGCCATCCACACAACATATCATGTGCAGAGTGGAATGGGCCTGTGTTTTAGTGGAGGAAAATCTACGGAACTAAATCTATATTTTCTACTTTTCTCATTTCGCTGTTTATTTTATTATATTTGTCTAGATTCCATTTATTTGTGACTGACATAGGAGGACTGAGCTTTATTGATCTACCCTTCCCTGTTCAATTCCTGCTTTAACCTTAACTTGAAATCTTGTCATGTTTTCTACTTACTGGCTACGTCTACACGTGAAGCCTACATCGAAGTAGCCTATTTCGATGTGGCGACATCGAAATAGGCTATTTCGATGAATAATGTCTACACGTCCTCCAGGGCTGGCAACGTCGATGTTCCACATCGACGTTGCGCAGCACCACATCGAAATAGGCGCTGCGAGGGAACGTCTACACGCCAAAGTAGCACATATCGAAATAAGGGTGCCAGGCACAGCTGCAGACAGGGTCACAGGGCAGACTCAACAGCAAGCTGCTCCCTTAAAGGGCCCCTCCCAGACACACTTGCACTAAACAGCACAAGATCCACAGAGCCGACAACTGGTTGCAGACCCCGTGCATGCAGCATGGATCCCCAGCTGCAGCAGCAGCAGCCAGAAGCCCTGGGCTAAGGGCTGTGCACACGGTGACCATAGAGCCCCGCAGGGGCTGGAGAGAGAGTGTCTCTCAACGCCTCAGCTGATGGCTGCCATGGCGGACCCCGCTATTTCGAAGTTGCGGGACGCGCAACGACTACACGGTCCCTACTTCGACGTTGAACTTCGAAGTAGGGCGCTATTCCCATCCTCTCATGGGGTTAGCGGCTTCGACGTCTCGCCGCCTAACGTCGATGTTAACATCGAAATAGTGCCCAACACGTGTAGCCGTGACGGGCGCTATTTTGAAGTTAGTGCCGCTACTTCAAAGTAGCGTGCACGTGTAGACATGGCTACTGTGTTTATTAAAGTGCTCTTAACTCATGAGTTTTCTTTCCCTTTTGACTGTGTTCACCTGACTGACATGTCATTCAATTCTAAGACTGTGGGGTTGGAAGCATGGTTGGTTTCTATTACAGGCTGAACCTCTATAGTCCAGCACCCTGACAGTGCAGAACAAGAGAATTTGCTGGACCATGGGAGATGAATATTGTCTAGCAGCATCACCAACACTTGCGTTGATTAATGGGCTCTTAGAAGACCTTTAGGAGTAAATTACAGCTAAAATAACAGCCCAGAACACTGAAAGCCAGGACTGGTGGCTGTAAACAAACTTTATGGGACCACGGGAAACTTGGCCAGACCCGTGATAAGTGGTCATCCAGCTAAATAAAATCATGCTGGACGATGGATGTTGCTGGATGAAAGAGTGCTGGATTAGAGAGGTTCAACCTGTACTTTAAAGTAACAAGATATTAATGAACTATGCTGTTATTTCACTACAGTTAATTGGCTTCAAACATTGGAGGATAAGATTTTATCTGGCTACAGCTTCAGAGACTTCTAACAACAAGCTCTAATTCATAATTTTGATAGCCTGGATTCATTTTATCTTTGTGATTAACTTGTCTTTGTTTCCACATTTAACAGCTTGATTATATCTTTCAAGGCTCTTGTTGTTAAAATGATAGACAAAGTTGAAATAAGTTCATACATATAATATCTTACTGAATTTTCTCCAAATAAGACTATTAAAACTACCACTAAAAAAACTAAAGTGGGCAAACAAAAGAACTACTGGTCTTAACAAAATAAACAAAACAAAGCATAAAAAAAACCAAAGAGAAATTAACTAAACCAAAGTGAGCTCTACAAAATACATTAACTTGCAATTAAGTTGTTCTTTCTCTGGCTCACTAATATCAAATGCCATTTTGCATAAACAAAAATATTTTAAGATTTGATGAATGTTCCCTTGGGCCCATGGAAATCTTGTATTGTACTGGACTAAGCAGTTATTCAGGCCAGTCACTGGTAAATGAGGGAGCACTAGAACAACACTTGCAGAAGAACTGCTTGGAAGGTATTATTCTATATAAAATGGCTCACTGTGACAGGCTCGACTCATCACTAGTGTCATCTCCTACTGGTTTCTCTAGGGATTAGATCTAGCCTGGCATTTCATCCTCCATTTGTGGTGTTTCTACCTTCATTCTATTTCACCCCACACTCCTGCTTGCTCAAGGAATCACAGCTTCCTCTTCATGACTTGGCACTCGTTCTAGGGAGGAGGGAAACCATTTTTTTTTCCAGAACAAATAAGCCCAGGGAGTCAATTAACCTTCGCCTGATTTCTATCACATCCGCAATGACTGCTAGGGAAACCAGGGCTCATCCTGTACTCTAAAGTCCAGCACAGGGGCCATTTGGTTCAAAGTCATGCTGGAAGGGCACAAGTGGGGTTCCACAAAACTTGGTTTGGGGACCAGTTCTGGTCAATATCTTCACCGATTTACATAATGGCATAGAGAGTACAACTATAGAGTTTTTGGATGATAACGTCAGAGATGTGGCAAGTACTTTGCAGGATTGGATTATAATTCAAGATTATCTGGATAAACTGGGGAAATGGTCTGAGGTAAATAGGATGATATTCGATAAGGACAAAAGCAAAGTACTCCACTTAGGAAGGAACAAGCACATACAAAATGGATAATGTCGGCCAAGAAGGAGTACTGCAGAAAGGGATCTAGGGGTCAGAGTGGACCACAAGTTAAATATGAGTCAACATTCTGACATGCGGAAAACCTACCATCATTCTGGGATCAACAGGAGTGATATAAGCAAGACACGAGAAATAATTCTTCAGCTCTACTCTGCACTGATTAGGCCTCAAGTGGAGTAATGCATCCATATCTGGGTACCACATTTGTGGAAAAATGTGACCAAATAGGAGAAGGTCCAGAGAAGAACAACAAAAAATAGTAAAGGTATAGGAACCTTGAGCTATGATGGAAGACTGAAAAAATTGGGTTTGTTTAGTTTGGAAAAGAGATTGAGAGCTTTCAGAGCATAACAGTTTTCAAGCACCTAAAGGTTGATACTAGAAGGAGGAAGAAAAAATATTCTTTTTAGCCTCTAAAGATAGGACAAGAAGCAGTGGGCTTAAATTGCAGCAAGGAAAGTTGGGTGGGAGATTAGGAAAAAATTTCCTCTCAGGATAGTTAAACACTGGAATAAATTGCCTAGGGAGGTTGGAGAATCTCCAACATTGGCAATATTTAAGAGCAGATTAGACAAAAACCTGTTAGGGATGGTCTAGATGGTGCATGATCTTGCCATGAGTGCGGGGGACTGAACTTGCTGAACTCTTGAGGTCCCTTACTGCTCTAGTATTTTATGAATCTATTGATTCAATGTTGCTTTTTCCCTGAGCCATTTCTTACCTTCGCTCCTCCGGTTGGGTCAACCTGTCAACTCCCTCCTGCCCGAGAGTAACTGTGGACTGCCTCTTATAGTCCCAAGCTCTACAGTCTCTTTCCCCACTTACTTGACTGCAGGCCCACTTTTTCTGTTTTCTGCTCTTGGGCA
The DNA here is from genome assembly GCF_033958435.1 of Carettochelys insculpta. Taxonomy (NCBI): domain Eukaryota; kingdom Metazoa; phylum Chordata; order Testudines; family Carettochelyidae; genus Carettochelys; species Carettochelys insculpta. The sequence goes on along the minus strand of NC_134137.1, from coordinate 301,445,360 downwards.
CAGATCCCCATGTTCCTTTCCAGCTGAGACTGTTTCTGATTAGTGGTCTCTATCTCTGGGCACAGATTCCCAAAAGGATGCACACAGATACCAAAAACCTACTTACGTCTGCAAATGGCTGGTATAGATGTGGCAGTTTACTTGGGTCCCAGTCAGAGAGTAGAAAAAAATGGCCAGATTCCACATTCCAACAGGAAAAAGGCATAACACACACAGGGGGAAAGACTAGAAAAGGGACAGAGGCTTGTCTGTGCAACTAGTGACCTAGCTTGATCCTTGTTATTTGGAAGGATTTGAAGGGATTATAACAGATGACACTACATCTGGCAGGCTCTAATTTAATGGCTCTGCATTAACGGAGTCCTACGTCTAGTCTAGGCAGCCACACAGTGCTTGGACAAAAACATCTTGTTCATTTAATTACAAAATTGTTTCTGTAGAGTTTTCTTTCTTTTTTGTTTTCTCCCATTTGGTAGGAGATGGAGGCATTGGACCAATGACATATAAGGGTCCTTTGGTCATGACGCTATATTAATTAAAAAAAAAAAAACCCTACAAAATGTGGGACGGGTGGAAAGAACAGAAGAAAGGAACTAAAAGCGGAGTGGGGAAGGCAGGTATCAGAGAAACAAAATAGTCATAAAGCCCAGAACATTATCTACTCAAAGGAGAGAAGAAAGGATCAGGAACACCAGAAACCGCAGAGGGAGCGTGAGAAGCTGCAGCAGACTGAGAGGGGGACTCGTTACAGCTGCAGCCTGGAGAAGGTACTAGGAGGAATTGTCTGGGGCAGTGGCCCAGGGAGAAGAGCTGCTGCACCAAGGTCTAAGGGAGTCAGCCCTTCCAACTAGCAGCTGCACAGGGTCCCTGGGCCAGAATGTGGCATGGGTGGGAGGGAGCCGGCTTCCCCCAAACCACCCGCACCCCAGCAAGGGCAACTGGGCCCTTAAGTGGGTCCAGTGGACTGGGTAAGGCCCAGGCCCAGGAATAAGATGGACTTTGTCATACATGACATATTAACAGAGTGATGATCCTGACAGTAGAGAGGCAAATTGTTCAGCTCTACCTACCATTTGAAACTGCCAGCAGAGATGGCAAAATGATTTCACGGGGAGATTGGGTGGGTCAGGAAGGATCAGGCCTTCAGTATGTGAAGAGTAAAGAGCTGTCACTGTATCCACCATGGAATCTGATGACTCCAAACAAAATGAAACATATGGGCTATGTCTACACATGAAGCCAACATCGAAATAGGCTATTTCGATGAATAACATCTACACGTCCTCCAGGGCTGGCAACGTCGACGTTCAACTTCGACGTTGCGCGGCACCACATCGAAATAGGCGCTGCGAGGGTACGTCTACACGCCAAAGTAGCACACATCGAAATAAGGGTGCCAGGCACAGCTGCAGACAAGGTCACAGGGCGGACTCAACAGCAAGCCGCTCCCTTAAAGGGCCCCTCCCAGACACAGTTGCACTAAACAACACAAGATACACAGAGCCGACAACTGGTTGCAGACCCTGTGCCTGCAGCATGGATCCTCAGCTGCCGCAGCAGCAGCCAAAAGACCTGGGCTAAGGGCTGCTGCCCACGGTGACCATAGAGCCCCGCAGGGGCTGGAGAGAGAGCATCTCTCAACCCCCCAGCTGATGGCCGCCATGGAGGACCCAGCAATTTCGACGTTGCGGGACGCAGATTATCTACACGGTCCCTACTTCAACGTTGAATGTCAAAGTAGGGCGCTATTCCGATCCCCTCATGAGGTTAGCGACTTCGACGTCTCGCTGCCTAACGTCGAAGTTAACTTCGAAATAGCGCCCGACGCGTGTAGCCGCGACGGGCGCTATTTCGAAGTTAGTGCCGCTACTTCGAAGTAGCGTGCACGTGTAGACACAGCTGTAGTGTAGTGTGGATAATTATGGGTGTGCCAAGTCCATTCATGCATGTGGCTGACTCTGGTAACTCTTCACACTTTGCATACTGAAGGCCTTAGTTTGTATTCCTGATTCATCCAATCTCCCAGGAAAGTCAAGGGAAGATGTGTTTAACTAAGGGACTCAGGTAAGAGCCCCATGTGAGTGCAGAAATCACTTCTGTCTCCCCTTCCCCCTGGCTACCCTCTTCCCCACTGAAGTGCAGACCACTGCGGTGGTGAAAAACAACAAAAAAGTTGAACTCTTTACATCATGATTTCAGGACTTCAGTAGCTCAGTCAGAGGTTATTGATCTATTGCACAAGTGGATGGGCAAGGTTCTGTGGCTTGCCATGTGTAGTAGCACATGACTAGATAGTCGCTTTGGCCCAATCCCCAATCAGGTCAGTGGTTTGCTGCCCAGCAGCCAGGTGACCGACAATCTGCTCCACCACCTTGCAAGCCCCACAAAATTTAAATTTATTTTTCTGCTGCCTGAGCACCTGGAAAAAAACTCCCCCATCCTTCAGCATGCTGGTTCTGTGTGCAGTGGTCTCATGGTGTTCTACCACCACACCAAACGCTCCCCAGTTTGGACCACCATGAGGCTGTTGGCTCTGATCAATGTATGGGGAAAGTCTTTGTCCACTCCAAGCTGTGCGTGACCTAGAGGAACTGGGACATGTATGGACACATTTCACAAGCTGTATGTCAAAAGGGGCATGAGAGGGACACACTGAAGTGCAGCGCAAATGTTAAAGAACTGAGACAAGCTTCTCTTAAAGAAAATTGATGCTCTGGTGTCTCACTAAAGACCTGCCATTTCCATAAAGAGCTGGGCACAATCCTTGGTGGAGACACAATCTCCACTTCCAAGAACATGTGCGTACCTTGGAGGGCAGAACAAGGAGAAAGCAACTTGAAGGATAAAATTGTAAATGAAGATGTTGAAGTATACCAGGAACAGGGGCCCTCTCCAAAGTCACCAAGTGTGGCTAGCATCCAGGAACCCTTCCCCACTTTGGGGCAGCGTCTACACTAGCTGGCTACTTTGAAGTAGCTGGCACAATGTCGAAATAGTGAACGTTGTGTCTACACGTGCTGTGCGCTACTTCAACATTGAAATCGACATTAGGCAGCGAGACGTCAAAATCGCTATTCCTATCCGAAGATGGGATAGTGCCCTACATCGCCGTTCAGCATCAAAGTAGTGTGTGTGTGTAGACGATCCGCGTCCCACTACTTCGAAATAGTGGGGTCCTCCATGGCAGCAATCAGCTGAGAGGTTGAGACGTGCAGTCCAGCCCCTGCGGGGCGCTGTGATCACCGCATGCAGCAGCCCTTAAAGCATCATGCACCCGGATTTCCTGTGGCAGGAAGCTGAGGGCATGGAGGCAGAAGCACACACAAGTGCTAGCCCTGCACACTTTCCAGAGGCTCCGAACCACACATCATGCACCCATGGCATCCAGCCAACCCCCCAAGCGCCTCCAGGGCTCCCCCTCGAGGGGACCCAGGACCCTCTGGCAGCAAAATGGGGGGGCTAAAAAGCAGCAGGGCCCCTTCTGGTTGGAGGCCGAGCTCCGAGACCTGCTGGAGCTCTGGGGTGAAGAGGACGTGCTCCACATGATGGGGAACAGCGGTAGAATGTGGAAGCATTTGCCCGACTGGATGAGGGCCTGGCCGCCTGGAGTCACCCTGCCCACACTCCGGATCATGTCTGGAGCAAGGTGAAGGAGTTGCAGCAGGGTTATGCGTGGACTCGGACAGCCGGTCTGGGGCCACCCCTGTTGCTTCCCCCTATTACATGGAGCTCAGGGCCATTCTGGGGCCCCGGGCCACCTCCTCCCCCCCCCCCAACCACACTGGACACCACAACCGAAGAGTCCCAGCAGGCCTTGGAGCCGGAGTCGGGCCTGGAGGCCAGCCCCACACCCTGGGACCCACTCGAGTAGTCAGCCCTCGGGATGGTGGAGGAGGAGGTCCAGCAGTGAGGAGGGGGGGCTCCTCATAGACCTCCCCTCCCAGAGCACCAGCCAGGCATCCAGCCACCGCAGTTCCCCCAACCGCAGCAGTGGACAGTCACATTTCACAAGCTGTATGTCAAAAGGGGCATGAGAGGGACACACTGAAGTGCAGAGCAAATGTTAAAGAACTGAGACAAGCCTCTCATAAAGAAAACCGATGCTCTGGTGTTTCACTGAAGACCTGCCATTTCCATAAAGAGCTGGGCACAATCCTTGGTGGAGACACAATCTCCACTTCCAAGAACATGTGCGTACCTTGGAGGGCATGCAGGCAGAACAAGGAGAAAGCAACTTGAAGGATAAAATTGTAAATGAAAATGTTGAAGTATACCAGGAACAGGGGCCCTCTCCAAAGTCACCAAGTGTGGCTAGCATCCACACCCCTGGGCCATGGGGCAGGGGCATCATACACAACCAGGGACCCCACACACTCCCAGCAGACCCTGACCCATGGTTGGGGGATGGAGAACCAGCACCCAAGGGGGGTAGGGAAGGCATGGGCCAGGGCACAGTGCTAACAGCCTTCCCCTTCCTCTCTCCCCTTTTCCGCAGCCGCACCATCTGAGGCTCCAGGCAGCCAGGCACCCTCCGTAGTCCCCAAAAGCCTGCCAGAGGTCAGGCACCACCATCGCCTGGGGACACCACCAAGGCCAGGACAGGAACGCCACTGCCAGACGCAGGGGATGGCACCCATGGACCCCCAGCTCCTGGCGTCTCTCTGACAGCAGGTGGAGGTGGCCGAGGAGCAGCTGCGGTTTGACAGGGAGGAGTCCACCTGGGTCCGGGCTGTGTGTCAGGAGTTCATAGGGGTCTTCTGGGACGTAGCCAAGTCATTCCAGGAGGCTGCGCCCTGGCTCCTGACCCCCACTACTTCCCCTGCTGCCCTCCCTACTGCTACACCTGATGCCACACCTGCCAGCCCACCCCACATGCCGCCCCTCCTGCCAGCCCCCAAGACTTGAGCCCACTGGGCTCTGAAGACCGGCTGGTGGAGGCATATCTGCCAGTCCTCCCAGCTCCCAGCCTGTTGCACTGGGGACTGCGGAAAAAGGGGGGACCGTGACCTGAATCTGCTGGGGGTCGTGCCCCTCTACCCCCAGCTCAGATTTATGGGTGATGGCTGAGCCATCCACTGGCCCCCCATCTATACGTAGTTGTCCCCCCATCTGTACAGCTATACATCTGCCCCCCATTTATATATTAGTTCCAGTTTGTTGTGCATATACCACCAGACAGTTTTATCAGTATTCAATAATCCACAGTTTTATTTTTCAAGAAACCTGAGACGTGTGCTTGTTGGGGGGATAGAGTGCAGGTGGAGGGGGCGGTGTGTGGGTGGCCCGCTGGGGATGGACAGGGAGGTGTTTGGGGGTCCGCCTGATGGATACAGGCCTGCAGGGCCTCACAGACCCATACCCTCTTGTGCTGAGCCTGGCGACAGGGTGCAGTGTCTGGCTGGGGGAAGCCTATGCCATTGTCAATTGCCCACCCCTGGATGAAGGCCTCCCCTTTGCTCTCAACTATGTTGTGGAGCATACAGCACGCACCCACGACCTGGGGGATGTTCTGGAGCCTGGTGTCCAGGTGGGTGAGGAGGCACTGCCATTAGCCCTTCAGGTGGCTGAAGGTCCTCGCCACCACCTGGCAGGCATGGTTCAGGTGACCGTTGAACCACTCCAGGCTGGCAGTGAGGTGGCCGGTGTACAGGCGCATGAGCCAGGGCTGGAGGGGGTAGGCCTCATCCTCCATGAGGCAGAGGGGCATGGTGGTGTCCCTCAGAGGGAGATCCCTCTGGGGGATGCAGTTCCCCGCCTCCAGCCGGTGGCACAGGCCCGAGTTCCGGAAGATGCGGGCATCATGTGTACAGCCGGGCCAGCCCATGTACACATCCTGGAAGCGGCCCTGGCTGTCCACCATGGCCTGCAGAACCACAGAGTGGTAACCCCTCTGGTTTATGTATCATCCCCCTCGCCCGCCCCTGTGGTCCAGGGCATGGATGGGGATATGGGTCCCATCTAGAGCCCCAAAGCAGTTCGAGACCTCCTTGGCAGCAAATCTGGTGACTGCTGCATCCAGATCCCCAACTCAGATGACCCTCTAGAGCAGCAAGGCATTGAGCACACAGACCACCTGTGGGGAGGAGACACAAGCACCCATGAAGGTATGCAGGGTGCCCCAGGCCTCTCCCCCCAGGCCCTCATCCCAAGCACCCCCCCAGGCACCCCAACCCCCTTCCTCCCACAGCACCCCTCTTTCCCCAGACCCACACCTGGGTCCCTCCCTCCCAGGACATCCCTCCGTCCTCAGGCTTCCACCTGGGCCCCCCTCCATGGCCCCCCCAGTGGGTGCATGCCCAGGCCTCCTTACCTCCATGACAATGGCCCTGACCATGGCCTTTCCCACTCCAAACTGGTGTCCCATGGGGTGGTAACTGTCTGGAGTGGCCAGCTTCCAGACAGCTATTGCGACCCTCTTCTCCACGGGGAGGGTGTGCTGCACCCAGGTGTCCTGGTTCCTCAGCGTGAGGGTGAGCCGCTGGCAGAGCTCCAGGAAGGTCTGCCGGTGCATGCAGAAGTTCCGCATCCACTGGTCGTCGTCCCACTCCCCCATGACCAGCTGCTTCCACCACTTGGCGATGGTGGGGTAGCTCCAAAGGCAGCGGAGCACCCAGCAGGGGAGAAATGGGGAGCCCCGTGGTCAGGGGCATCCCTCTCTGCCCCTGGGGAGGGCTTCCCTGCCAGGATCTGCTGGATGGCCTCCCGTGCAGCACATAGCAGGGCGCTTGCTCCCTGGGTGACAATCTGGAAGGCTTCTAGTTACTGCTGCTGCTGCTGAGGGTCCATGGCTGCTGTGCCTTGGTCTGCGAGAGTGTGGCTAGTGCTCTGCAGACCTCGTGCTGCGCAGGCTGGGTGTGTCTGGGAAGGGCTGTTTAAAGGAGCAGCTTGCTGTTGCCTCAGAAGGGCTAGTCCAGCCTGTGACCCTATCCTCAGGCTTTCCTGGCCCCTTATTTCGAAGGGGAGTGCTTGTGTGTGTGGACACTCTGCTTTTCCTTCTGGGGTAGCCCCTTTTGACATTCCCCGTTGCTCCTTCGATGTTGAACATCGATGGCACCAGCCCCAGAGGATGTGTGGACAATATGTGTCGAAGTAGCCTATTTTGATGTCGTTACTTCGACGTAGTGTCCTAGTGTAGACATAGTCCTGATGACATAGCCATTGTAGGAGACTTACCTGTATTCTTCATTAATCCCTTGTGCAGGAACCAAAGCAGAGTATAGGTGGCCTGCATAAGGAGCCCGGTGAAGGAAACAAACCTAAGGAAGTGGTGTCCCCATTTCCTTGCTTTCTCTGAGCAGGGAGATATGTGCCATGGAGTTACCTGCCTGTGGACAATCGTGGCATAATTAGGATTATGTTTGTTACTGCAAAGGGAATTATATCAAGTTGTACACCCACACCAAAATGCAAGTCTACAGAGCCTGCATCCTCAGCACCCTCCTTTACGGCAGTGAGTCTTGGACCCTGTACGCCTGCCAGGAAAAAAGGCTGAACATCTTCCACTTGTGCTGCCTCAGGCGCATCCTTGGAATATCGTGGAAGAACAGAGTGTCCAACAGCGCCGTCCCTGAGCAAGCTGGAATCCCAACCATGCACACCCGCCTCAGGCAGCAGCGGCTCCGCTGGCTTGGCCATGTCCACAGGATGAATGATGGAAGGATCCCAAAAGACATCCTGTATGGTGAGCTAGCCTCTGGCAAAAGACCTCCCGGATGCGCCCAGTTGCGCTACAAAGATGTTTGCAAAAGGGACCTCAGGGAGGTAGACATTGAGCCGGACAGCTGGGAGGAGCTGGCAGATGATCACAGCAGATGAAGGCAGGAACTACACGAGGGCCTTCAGAAGGGTGAGATGAGGATCAGACAGCTAGCAGAGGAGAAGCAAGCCCACAGAAAGCACAGTAAGGACCTGCCAGACACCCATTACACATGCAACAGATGCAGCAAGGACTGTCACTCTTGTGTGGGCCTTCACAGTCACAGTCAATGCTGCAAATGATGATTCCAAATGGAACTATGAAGGGCGTGATCCATGGTCTATGTAGACTGAAGGATGCCTACTACTGGTTGCAATTTATGTTAATTGTGTCCACAGATGACATCACATCCTTCCCTTCACTCACCGTGGTTAAGGTGCTTGCCAAGATGCATTCATTTCAAAGGCCAGTGGGACAGTGAGAGAAAATGGTGAGAAAGTAGCTTGTAAAAAGGAAATGCTGCAATGTAGGCCTTAATATTATCTGACTTCTTTTTGTGCTTTCTGTCCAATATCAGAAAATTTGATGTCCCTGTTGCACTGCATCTCAGAAAGCTTGCTGCACATAAGGTGATTCCTTTGCAGAAATAGGGAGTATTTGGTTTGTGAGGTATTAAATTAAGTGACAGATGGTGTTGCCAGGCCTGTGAGATACATACCCAAAGTGCATAGTTCCCACAACCCATGAGGGTGCTTAAATGTGGACACAATCTGCCAACAGAGGGAGCAAGGGTAAACACACTTTGGTGACTTCTTTTTTTGATGACTTCTGCATGTCAACATCAGTTTCTTCAACAAAACTCAGTAGTTTTCCTACGTTACCACCCATTACACATGGGTGTAGATCAACTTCCTACATTGATCTAAGGGAGGGTCAGTGGAATGTGATTTCTCAGACTGCCAAACAGCAAACAGAAGAGAAGGAAAAAGACCATAATTTGTTACCTATTACTGACAGCACACTTGACACTGAATGGAGATGACAATATCTCTGATAACAAAAGGTTTACAGGCTGAATGTGACACAGACAATTGTGTTAAAATATATCTACTTCTTATAGATTGAACTGAAACAGTTATTTATTAGATAAATGTGCAGCTGGAACAAACCCCATTATCTATGGCACAATCAAGATTATACCATGTGTACAAAGGTGATGCAAAAACCTTCACCTCCCTCCATGAGTAACACCCACGCTCAGTATTTATGCAGGTGCCCCAAATGCAAGCTATGATGTATGAGCAGACAAAGATCAAAAGCTTCTGTTCCCCTCTTGTTGAAAGTTGACTACACTCACGATTCATCATTAAAAATGATTGAAGCTGAAACAATCAGGCTAAGCTAATTTAGACAAAACAGTAGAATAATTAAAGGAGATGCACACAACCCCTCTTTCTGGGAACCTATTTTTATGTTGCAGCATGTTCACCTCACACAACAGCTGTGCTTCAAAATACTCCCCACAACCTAACTATGTTTGTACCATAGCTAAAAGCAGTCTGTATATCTAGGAATAACACATATTAACATTAACATATTAACTATACCTAGCATATATGTGTTGACTAACATCCCACATTATGACGGTCACATTATCTGCAATGCCCTGACAGGGTATCAATACAGAAATAATATTGAAATATTTTTTATGGGCAGCATAGACTAAATGCAATGTAATTAATTAAGAATGTAAGGTGTACTGTACAGAATGTGCTATTCACATTCGTAATTTAAGGAAATAGAAAACATTTGTGATTAGGAGAGAATATAAACATAATTTATTTTTTAAAAAAGTTTTGGATTTTTTTCCTTTGCTTAAAACTGCCACAGAATTTCCAGTTTGCCCTAGAAATGAGGACTAGGATATATGAAAGACTTGAGAGCCTGGCCACAAAATTTATGCCAGAGAAAGCAAAGAGCACTGCCCTTCCTATAATGTAAGTACATGTATATTATTCTTTGATAACTGAATACTGTATGGTTTGAAATGTCACAGACCGATGTAACACATGATTCATTTAGAAATACCAGTGCCCCATTAGTAACATTGCTATGAAGCGAATTTGAACTGTTATTTGAATATAAATGTTAATTGCATAACTTTGTTTATTTGGCAGAATGACTCTTTTTATCAATCTGGTATGTTGTGTATCCCAACTGGCAGCTCCAATGCATTTCAGATGTAAATTTAAATCACTCAGTGTTATCTCATATGTAAAGTGAGTTTGTATAATAATCTAAGCTCTGTTATTTTGGCAACAGATGTCACTTTGTAAAGTAGAAAATCCTGCACTCATTGAAATTGTGTGTGTTAACTAGATACATTGTGGAAAGTCATTTTATGAAATAATCCCATCCTCTTTTGGAAAATCTTTGAATATCTGTTTATCCAAGAATATATCTGGAGATGTTCTAGGCATCTGTAAGTTTGAACATTTCATTTTTTCCTTCGATTCTTTCTACTTTTGATTCCTGTTAACTCTTTAAGCAGGTAAAGATTTTTTTAAGGGATACCTCAGTAATATTTCTACAGTCATATATTGTGGGTAGGGAGAGTAAATCCAAATGTAGTTCTCAACAATGGCTATGAAATGATCAGTTATCCTTAGCAGGCCATTTATGCTTTAACACTTCATACTAAAAAATACGGGTTTAAATATTGTGGTTTCTTGGCTTTGATTTGCCTTATAGTGTAGACTGTTAACAAAAATAATCAAAAGATGTTTTGCTTATGGATTGCCAAGACTCTAACCCAAATTCTACCCTCGGTGAGCTTCCTTGCGGTCCCACTGACTGCAAGAAAGAGAATAGTTTCATCACAGAGGCCAAACACCAAGTTTAAGAGCAACCTACCTTCTTTCCCCAGAAACTAGATGCCCTCGCTGCTATTGTACATGCTGTACATATTATATGGATAAAGAGAAGGTTTCAGTTGTCTTTCACCTGCACATCATTCAGATTTCAGACACTTGTTCTGTAATTAAAAACATAACATCTGCCATATGTAATTGTAGTCCAACTTCTACTTCCAGTAGACCACTACACATCTGTTGACCTCCACAGAGATGAAAAGGTAGTTCAAACTGCATACCATATTCAATTGTTGGTTTCTATGCTGAAACTACATGTAGGAGGTATAATGTCTGGGAAAATTACTGGGGCCACCATCATTATATGGACTACCAAACAGGAAATAGAGGAAAAAGAGTTGTCCTTACTGGTGACCTGGGTTAGATTTGATCTAATTACTTGCCTCGCACTTTCAATTCATTGATCTAATTGTTCTTTCAACACTAATGTTAATAATTTTAGTAGTAATATGCTTATTGAATAAAATGAAATGAATTAAGTATATTTTTCATAACCAGTTGTAGATCGTTTGAATTTACAGGAAATAACCTCAAATTGGTATAGTCTTTCGTTCCTAGAAAAGTCCTGTGGAAACTACTAGGGATTAGAAAAAATAGATGAAAAATGTACCATGGCTTTGTAGCAATGATTCTAAAAACCTTGTAGGACATGTTTTTCTTCTAATGTGATGTGTGCCCATAAACCTAACTAAAGTTAATTAGAGTAGTGAGTGCTCAAGTTCTAAAAGCTAACTTGTATAGTATTCAATAGAGAATATTATTTCTCTAGGGCTATGTCTACACTAGAGAGTTTTGTCAACCAAACTTGTGTTTTGTCAACAACACCGATGGAGTGTCCACATTTCCAAGTAAATCAACAGAATGCAGCACTTCTGTCCGGAGATCTGTTGACAGAAAGCTTGTCTGGATGTTCTAGGGGTACCCTCCACCGACAGACAGGGCTTCTGGGACACTAGGGCCACATCTACATGAGTGGCTTTTTTTCTGGAAAAACTGTGTTTCTGCTAGAAAAAAACAGGGAGTGTCTACACAGCAAGTGTACTTTGTTGACAGTTTGTCGACAAAACCTGGCACATCTGCTGGCAGCATTATACCTCTCCCTGTTCTGGTATAATTCCTCTTTCAACAGTGTTCTGTTGACAATACATCCATGTAGACACTCCGGGGCCCTTTTGTCAACAGAGAGGGCTTCTGATTCACCAGGCAGCCCTGTTTGCAGAGCTTCTGGTCAGCATTTCTGTTGAGAGAGGTTTGGGCAGTCTGACTGTTCTCTGCTGACACAGCAGATTGCTCTTTTATTTGTTTTATGTGTAGATGTGATCTGTTGACAGAAATTTTGCCGGAAAATTGCTTCTGACAGTCAGTTCCGTCGACGGAGGCTTCTCATGTAGACTTGGCTCAGCAGCACTGTTTGTTCTGCTTCCAGTTGCCTGTTCTGCTGGGAGAGCAGCTTGGTAGTCTGGCTGCTTTCTGTTGACAGAGCAGATCAACTGAGCAATCCGCTTTCATGTGTGGCTGCTATCTGTCGACAGAAGTTTTGTCAGAAGATACCTTCTGACAGAAACTTCTTTTGACAGATCTCTCTAGTGTAGACATAGCCTAGAGGTTTTTGAGTCATTCTGTGGAACAGAATATAGTTTTCTATTACATAGGGCAATTAAAAAGGGACATTTACATTACAGGTCCTACAACTACATCTGTTTATTGGATAGAAAAATAATTGCACCCCCACCATGCCAATTACAGTGGATTGTTTTATGTCACAGGACCCATTTAAAGGCAAACCAGTGATCAGACCAGATCCAAATATGGGCGTCATACAGGTCTATGTAGAGTTGGCATGGGAAGTATCTTTTTGTACCATGAATAAAATGTTCGATAAACCTAGATAACTGCTCACTGGGCAGAAGCTCCCCTGGAGGCATCCCTATATAGGGCTGAAGTGGTATGGGGAACCCTATATTTTAGATCTCTTCACTTTGAGATTAGGGGTGGTAAGGCCTCTATTCGCACAAATACAAATCCCAAAATAATCAGATTAACTCACATACAGAGATCCCACAGCCTAGAAACAGTTGAATAGTGTTAACAGCTAGATTCTCTTAAGGGGTTTAAGAGGAGGTAATCAAAAGGAAAGAAGATTAATTGTTCCATCTCCAGATTATTTCCCGTCAATCGTTGATGGACTCTCAAAGGGTGTTCCAAAGCTGTTATTTAATTAAAGTTCATGTAGAATTACCATGGTTTAATTATTTGCAAAGATTCATTATATCTTCTGTTCCTGCTAAAAAGATATCAGCTGTGGACTAGTTTTTCACACTGAAATCAATATAATGTTAAGAAGGATGTTAAAACTATAGTAAACTACAAATAGCAATGTACATGCATACACATTTTCCTCCTCTAAATACAACTAGCCACTTGCAAAATTAAATTGTCACCTTCTTGGTGAGCAAAAGTAACAATAATTAAATTTGTTAATTCTGGATTATCTTCAATGTACTCCAGAGCCTAGGAATGCTCATCTGTGATCTTCTCACTATTAAGCTTCAGTAATCTCAAGAATTGACAATTAATCCTTCCTCATGCATGTCACATCACTTGTTTTCAACTGGAAGCAGTCCCAGCAATAGCCCACTTTCCTTCTCATGGAAGAGAGTGTGAGGGTTTACCAAACAAATCTGAATCATTTGTTATTTCAGTTTTCATAAGTTTCATTCTTCCTTTCCTTTATTTCTGGCTGCACCTTGAAAGTCCCAGAGGTATTTAGAACTGTTTCCTCCTCATTTCCATCCTGCTGTCACTCAACATTAGAACATATTTTTCAGATGAACCTTAAAACACAGTATTAATCATGCCACAGTGTAAAAAAAAAAAAAATCTTTGGCTGGTATAAGTAGGTTCCATTGATTTAAATGGCTCTGTGAGAATTAAGTCAGTTTGCAATAAATATTCTATTGAATCTAAATTGCTAGTCAAGTTCATGTAAAATATGATTTATCATAGAAGTGGGCAAATATACTGACCCTCAAAGCAGCATATGATAATCATCAGAAGTTTGAGAGCTGGATGTGCCATGTGGAGCTCAGGGACTCTGTTCAATGCAGGAGGCACCAGCTGGGACTTGGGGCTTTTGCCCCATATGAAAGACACTGGCCAGAGTTTGGGGCTTTTGCCCCACCTGGGAGGTGCTAGACAGGGCTCAGGTCATCTGCCTACCTGGGAGGTGCCAGGGTTTCTGTCTGCTGTGGGATGCGCCAGCTGGGACTGCATGGGAAGTATCAGCCAGGACTCAGGGCTTCTGCCCCATATGGGAGGTGCCAGTTGCAATAAAGGGCTTCTGCACTAGGTGGCAGGCACCAGCCAGGGCTTGGGGTTTCTGTCCCATGATGTGTGCATGCCCCTCTCCTGCTGCAGCTCTGAGCTGGCAGGCACTCCCTGCAGGGCTGAGGCCCCAAGAATGAGAACCTCCTAACCCTATCACCCAGCTGCAGGGCAGAAGCCCTGAGCTCCTTAGGTGGAGAATAGGAGGGATAATGGGGACTCTGTGAGCTGCACTTTGTCAAAAAGCCACACGTGACTCATGAGCCATGACTTGGCCACCCCGATTTATAATACTACTTTCCTAAGAACAATTACATAGTTATTTGACAAAAGAGTCATGATTTGCCAATTGAAATCCTTTTTTTTCCTCTGTGGCAAACTGATGTTTAAATGGAATAAACAGAGTAAATGTTCTACAACTCTTTATTACTATATACTGAATTTATGGCATATTTCATTGTCACCATTTTGTCATGCAAGGAAAATAATGAAAAAAAAATGCATGAATAATCTTTTCCTTTCAAACCTTTTAGGTTCTTTCTGAATTCTCCAGAGGTGGGATGGAGAACTTTTCTGTTCAGTATGGCTATTGATTTTATCAGAGAGACTGATTTTTCAGAAGGCCAAGGACATCAATCTATGAGGGACTTTGCTTTTTCTGATTTACCTATATGCTTAGAGTAATTATATTGCAAAGACAGGGATTTTCATGTTCATCATTCTTGAAAAGAATGAACAATTGCAGTACTTCTGCATCAAAGCAGAAACATATTTGCGTGCATAAAAATAAAAATAAAGATCACTTAACTTCCTGAAAATCAGGCCCCCAGTATCCAGAATAAAAAATGTTAGTGTGAGAAGCAAATTGGTATTTGAAAAGTGTAGAAACAGCAGCCAGATTGTTTCTTCTTCACTTACTGTGCACAGTGTGTGTTGGCACCTCGGCAGTGGCTCAGAAATCTCAGACACTGTCAGGAGAAACAAACCAGGCCCTACAGACAGAATAAAAGGGTGAAGAAAAGCACAAAAAGGAAACCAGGAATTCATCTGCTTTTAACAAAAGAATGATATATTTGCCAACAGAGTGGTGGAAACCACTTTTCCTTAATGAAGCATGTGTTCTCAGTGTGGGCTTTCCCTCTGGTATTTACTTCTGTTTGCTTGTAGTACAACAAAGGATGATTAAATCTGTAGTGAAAAAAATATATACAATTGCAGGTTTTGATCTATTTTTTTCTTAAAAATGCATCTCTGTTATGACTTGAAAGGGCATAACGAGCATGCAATACATATTACTTATTCGGTGCTAGTTTTGGATCTTGATGTGACATTTATTTCTGTTTTGGTGAAGTTTTTCTTTTGGTTTTAATTTCCAAGTCAGTGACCATTCTGTTACTGCGGTTTCAGTTTGAATTTTGGGTTGAAATGAGTTAAGCATCAAAAAGTCTGCATTTCATCTGTCTTGGGATCCAAACCATGCTGAGGTAAGTTCCAGGCTTTGCTTATCTGGCCATCTTAATAAATGTTTCTTGGGTTCATTCTCAACCCTTAAACTGCAATGTGCAAGTTTGGCATGGTTTTGGGGTTTCTGAGGACCCTGTTCTGATCTTAACTTGGAAACATATGAGATTTCAATATTTGCTTGTTGTCTGCATTATGATCTTCAACATACACTGTGGGGTGGAGGTGGGCTGGGGCACCCAGCCCATCCACTGGCTAGGTTTTGGCAGTGTCAAGCTTATATGGCACTGGAACCTGTGTGGCAGGTCACAACACCCCTCACTTACCTTGCAGGGTGTGGGTGGAAGGGCTTATGGGCTGGAAGGATCAGGTTGCTGCTGAATGGCGGCTCTGAGGAGGGTCAAGTGGGAAGGTGAGAGAAGAAAGAAGGAAGCTATGGCCCCCTCACTTCCAATGGTACTCCTCAACCCCCAAAGCGATTATGATGAATGGGATTTTCAGCAACTCATTAAGGTACACCACAAATGGAAGGGAGAGTCCAAGCTTGGGTAGGCAGACTTAGTTAGCTCAGTTTAAGCTCTAAGAAGAGCAGTGTGGTTGTTATGACACTGGTGGAGGCTTGGGCTGGCCGCCCACACTCAGGGGCTGGTGAGTGGATGTGAGAGCCGGAACTGCTGCTCATGCCATAATGTTCACAGTGCTGTTTTCAACAAGCTAGTTCAGCTTCAGCTAGTTGAAGTCCGCCCAGCTGGCCTGAGAGGCTCGCTTCCAGATGCACTGTAGACATACCTGTATGAGTTAGGAGAATGCCCCATTGAACATCAGTGGGCTTTTCAGTGATTTAGGCACAGATCCTCACACATATTAGCTGCTTCACAATCTCTCAGGATCTGTTCCTTAGGTTTAAGTGAGTTTTAGACAGATGGTCAGCTCTTTGGCTAGTTAGCATAATGTCAGGGTCAAGTGTTAAATTTATGTTACATTGTGCTGTTTCCTCCTGAGCGCACACCATCTCTTTACCATAGTAGGGCTCCCTCACAAACTCCCCTGATTTTTAAATTATTTTTCTGTCAGTTATGCAGGAGAGAAGAAGCAAGAAATAAATATAAACAGACAGGGAAACAAGGAGACTATACTGGTCAGCATGGTATGCAGTGATCTCCACACGCCCGGGGCCAAACTGTTGTCAAGTTTTCTGCAGCAAAGAAGAGTTCTCAGGAGGAATTTGAAGGTGGCAAAGGAGGTGGTTTTCCAGATGCTTCTGGGGGGTTCCTTCCAAGCATGTGTGACAGGATGGAAGAAAGCAAAATGAAAATTTCATAAGTGAGCAATATAAGTTGTCATCTTGGGACCAACAGGAGGTGAGCACCAACTTTCAATGGCTCATTTGGAATGAGAGATAATAGCTCAGTGGGAACTGACTATGGAGAAATTTAGAAGTAAACTTGAAATTTGGATGTTGGTCTTAAAGTAAGTGTTGTGATCTGTATACTATACATGGCTGGGTACCTTAAAAATAGTATCTTTGTATATTCTTTTACATAGTTTGATGTTTTATTTAACTCTTAACTCCCCCCACCCTCACCATCCCTCTCCTCTTCTGATTTGCCAACCTTGATAACAATTTTTCTGCTTTGTCAACCTTGATAACAATTTTTGGACCTCTGTGCTTAATATATTGAGTCTGTTCTGGTAAGGCTATGATCTGAAGTGGGTCTGTCCCACGAAAGCTCATCACCTAATAAACTAGGTTGTTAGTCTTTAAAGTGTTACACGACTGCTTTTTTGTTTTGGTAGAATATAGACTAACACGGCTATCTCTCTGTCAGTATCTCTGTAAAGCCGCGTCTACGCGTGCCGGCTACTTCGAAGTAGCTGCGCCAACTTCGAAATAGCGCCTGCCATGACTACACGTGGCGGGCGCTATTTCGAAGTTGACATCAACGTAAGGCGGCGAGACGTCAAAGTCGCTATCCCCATGAGGAGATGGGAATAGCGCCCTACTTCGACATTGAACGTCGAAGTGGGGCCCGTGTAGCCAATGCGCGTCCCGCAACATTGAAATAGCGAGGTCCACCATGGTGGCCATCAGCTGAGGGGTTGAGAGACGCTCTCTCCAGCCCCTGAGCTCGATGGTCGCTGCGTGCAGCGGCCCCTTAAAGGTCTCCGCCCCCTGCCTTCCTGTTCAGGAAGCTGAGAGAGCGTGCAGGCGGCAGCACAGACATGCGGCCAGCCTGCACGTCTCACAGCAGCCCAGAGACACGCCCCCTGCTGCGATGGCCGCCCGCCAGCCCCCCAAGCAACCCCAGGGCACCCCCCCCCAGGGGAGCCGGGGTTAGCAGGCTGGTAGCCAGCCCTGGAAGCGGCAGCGGGGCAGCTCCTGGACGGAGGCCGAGCTTCGGGACCTGCTGGGGCTCTGGAGTGAGGAGGAGGTGCTCCAGGTAATGGGGAGCAAGAGGCAGAACACAGATGCATTCGCTCGGCTGGCCAAGGGCCTGGCCGCCCGGGGTCACCCTGCCTGCATTCCTGACCACGTCAGGAGTAAGGTTAAGGAGCTGCGTCAGGGTTACGCCCAGGCCCCGGTTGCGGCTGGCCGATCTGGGGCCGCCCCCATCACTTGCCCCTTTTACAGGGAGCTCAGGGACATCCTGGGCCCCCGGCACACCTCCTCCCCTCCGGCCACTCTTGCCGATGAGCCCCAGCAGGCCCTGGAGGCGGATTCTGCCCCGGAGGCAAACTCCGCACCCCAGGGGCCCCCCCAGGAGCCCACCCCTGGGACACCGGAGGAGGGGGAGGGGGGGATCCTCCTCCAGTGATGGGGGGCTCCACATCGCGCTGCCGTCCCGGAACTCCAGCAGGGCATCCACCCACCGGGTGTCCCCCGACCGTGGGAGCGGACCAGCAGGTATGTACCCCCCTGGTGCACACCCCCGGGGTTGAGGGGTGGGGACAACAGACATGACCAGGGCCCTCCACATGCCCAGATGACCATGGCCCCAAGGACAGCAGTGGCATGTCCCTCAGAAGAGTCCATCAGCCCCTGCCCCCCCAGCACAACAGTGCCATGCCCCATCCCTGGGGATGGGGGGAGCGGAACCTAGGGTCCCCTGGGGGTGAGGGGGTGGGACACCCATCAGCAGCAGCAGCATCTCCTGGGGACGGGGATGGGGAACCAGCAGCAGAGGGGTGGGGGGGCAAGGGCCATAGCTCGGGGCCCACACTAACGGCTGTCTCCACTCTTCTTCCCCCCCGTGTTCTGCAGCTGCACCATTGGAGGGACCAGAGAGTGCCGGCGAGGTGTCAGTGGTCCCGGAGAGCCCACCGGGGCCATCACTCCAGGCCAGCCCCTCGGCGGAGAACCGACCAGCCCCACGGCGGGGACAATGGTGGACCCAGCACCACCCACGGACAGCAACGGACCCCCAGCTGCTGGCGATCCTCTGGCGGCAGCAGGAGGTCTCAGAGCAGCGCCTGCGGGTGGAGGAGTGGCGGCTCCATCTGCAGGAGCGGGCGCTGGCCTGGCGCCAGGAGGCATGGGGGGCCTTTATGCGCACTTTTGAGTGCATAGTGGACTACCTGGCCCCCCATGCCGCGCCAGCCACCACTCTGCCCGCCCTGCCTGCTCCACCCGCCGCTCCACCCGCCGTCGCACTGCAGTCCACCACCGAGGGACCTTCCACCGAGGGGGACCTGGGGCCTGCTGACACCCGCTGGCCATATCTGGCGGTCTGCCTGGCCCCCAGCCAGCCCCAGCCAGGGCTGAGGCCGAGGCGCAGGTTGCGGCCGCCCACCCCCAGAGCTGGACATTAGGGGGTGCTAGGCCCAGGACGTGCCCCGCCCCCCTTTGTACATATCCCCTTTTACTTGTGTTTTGTATATAGTTTGTATTAGACCCCTGTTATTTTGTGATACCTGCCCCCCCATGTAAATAGTTCTCCCCATCCTTGTCTTCCCCTTTTTTTGCCTTAATCATCATATAATATATATAATATTTATATTTGTTGTAAATAATATAATAATAATAAGAGTTCAATGTTTGGTAGTTTCACGAACAACAGGTCTATTTTCATTTGCAAGAAAAGTGGGGGGGTGCTCTTGGGTGCTCTGTGGTGTGGGCGTAGGGGCAGGGAGTGTTGTGGAGGATGGTGGGGGTGCAGTGGGGGGAATGCCAGCATTCACCCTGCGACCTGGTCGAAGTGGGCCCGCAGGGCCTCCTGGACCCGGATCCCCTCGGGGTCCACCTGGCGACTGGGGGCAGCGGGTGGGTGGATGTTGGCCCTGCCAGCCTCCACAGCCCAGGCCTGAAAGAATGCCTCCCCCTTGCTCTCAACCAGGTTGTGGAGAACGTTGCATGCGCCCACAATCTGGGGGATGTTGGTGGGGCCCACATCAAGGCGGGTGAGGAGACACCTCCAGTGCCCTTTGAGGCAGCCAAATGTGCACTCAACCACCTGGCACACGTGGTTCAGGCGCATGTTGAAGCGCTCCTGGCCGGCTGACAGATGGCCTGTGTAAGGGTGCATGAGCCAGGGCCGGAGGGGGTATGCCGCATCTGCGATGATGCAGAGGGGCATGGCGGTGTCCCCCACAGGGATCTCCCACTGGGGGATGTAGGTCCCCGCCTCCAGCCAGCAGCACAGGCCCGAATTCCGGAATACCCGGGTGTCATGGGTGCTGCCAGGCCAGCCAAAATATATGTCCAGGAAGCGGCCCCAGCTGTCCACCAAGGCCTGGAGGACCACTGAATGGTAGCCCTTCCTGTTTAAGAAGCGTCCTCCACTGTGCTCCGGGGCACGGATGGGGAAATGGGTCCCATCCAGAGCCCCGAAGCAACTGGGGAAGCCCAGGGTGGCAAAGCCCGCGATGGTGGCATCTGGGTCCTGAAGCCTCACGAGCCTGTGGAGGAGCAGGGCGTTGATGGCGCGGATGACCTGCAGGGGAAGCACATGGGAGAGCACCAATGAGGGGTGTGCAGGGTGTGTCTGGCCCTCCCCTGCCAGGGTTCCCCTCCCCTCCCCTCCACCCCCAGGGCTGCCTCCCCCACCCCGTGGGTCCTCTTACCTCCATGAGGACAGCCCCGACGGTGGCCTTGCCGACGCCAAACTGCTGTCCCACGGATCGGTAGCTGTCTGGAGTGGCCAGCTTCCAGACAGTGATGCCAACCCATTTCTCCACGCTGAGGGCATACCGCATGGCAGTGTCCTGGTGCCTCAGTGTGGGGGTGAGCCACTGGCAGAGCTCCAGAAATGTCTGCCGGCTCATACGAAAGTTCTGGAGCCAGCGGTCGTCGTCCCACTCACCGAGCACCAGCTGCTCCCATGAGTCAGTGCTCGTGGGGTAGCTCCACAGCCAGCAGCGTGTGCGGCGGGGGGTGGGGGCTGGGGGCTGCAGGGTCTGGGGTTGCTTCCTCCTCCCCTGGGGGCAGCTGCTCTTCTGTGGCTAGAATGTGATCAGCTGCCTCCTTCATGGCATTGAGCAGGGAGAGCACTGCTCCTGCAGGGGCGGCTGGGTGGACCTCTGGCTGCTGTTGCTGCTGCTGCTGCTGCTGTGGGTCCGTAACTGCGTCACCGAGGTGTGCGTGCCTATGGCTCTGCAAACCGCGTGCTGTGCAGGCTGAGTGTGTCTGGGAGGGGCCTTTAAGGGAGCGGCTAGCTGTAGCCCTGGAAGTGCTAGTCCACCCTGTGACCCTGTCTGCAGCTGCTCCTGGCACCCTTATTTTGATGTGTGCTACTTTGGCGTATAGACGCACCCCCGCAGCGCCTACTTCGATGTGGTGCTGCCCAACGTCGACGTTGAACGTTGACGGCACCAGCCCTGGAGGATGTGTAGACGCTATTCGCTTATTTCGATGTCGCTAAATCGAAATAAGCTGTTTCGATGTGGCACACACGTGTAGACGTAGCCTAAGTGAGGTTAGCTCTTCTTTCTAAGACAGTAAATTCTGCTTGCATGGACAAAAGAGGAATGAACAAGTACAGTTTTAACAATAGGCTTCTTGCTGAAGCTACTGGATTGTTGCTTTGGTGAGAACTAAGCAGAACTGGACAATATCCTGGGGACTTGTCCCGTGACATGCTGTTAGTGGAAGGGGAGAAGTTGTTTTTTATGGAGTTTGCTGGAAAGTCCCCCCCAACTTCTGTTTTCATTCTGCCAGTTTAGCTGATTTTTTCATCCCCCATGTGTTTCTGAGCTTTCACTTCTCACCACAGTTCTAATATAATGCACTAATTATTTCTATATTGTTTTCCTTCTGCGCTTCCATTTCATATGCACACAATAGACCTTGGAAATTTATACGAGGATCTATTTTCCATATGTGCCTTTTGTCTTGTACTCTATAAAATACACCATAAACAATACTGGCAAAGAAAAAAATATCTTAACTACCTAGGTATGTTTTCAATTTTGTTCTTTAATATATTTCTATGTACTTCCCACAGTAACCTTGATCACTTTCATTTTTTATGAAGAATAATTACAGTAGAATTAGAGTGAACAGCAATTATGTGTTATAATTTGTATTCAAAATGCAGATATTGAAAGAAAAGCTCACTTAAAGGTCAAATATATTACTTTTAATATTATATTCTGAGTTTTGGAGCATAAATGTGCATTTTAATGAAAATATATTGCTTGAGACAATTAAGTGAAACACTGAAATAAGACTGATGGAAATGCATCATTTCCAGAGGACTTTTTGTACAGATTATATTGAACATTTGATGTGATCACCCTTAAGTACATACACTCAATATGACATTTATAGGAAGACAATACTGTCCGCTAGCTAAGGCACTGGACTTGAAATCAGAAAACCTAGGTTCTATTTCAGCCTCTCTTTCCAAGCTGTTGTGAAAATTCCTCTTCAGTAAAACACAGACTTTCAGGTCATTAGAAGACTAAGTCTGCGTTTTACTGAAGAGGAATTTTCACAGCAGTCTTGAAAGAGAGGCTGCTGAATTCTCTTTTGTATTCAAATTCAATACATTAACACATGGTTTGAACTGGGATGGCAATTTTCTAGCTCATTATAGGGGCTCTTTTACATACTTTGCTTTATCTAATTCTTGACTCCCCCCCTGCCCCTTTGCTCTCTGATTTGCTCCCCTTAATAATAATTTTTCTGATTTGTCAACCTTGATTACTATTTTTCGTTCTCTGTGCCTTAAATATTGTGTGTGCTCTGGTATGGCTGTGATCTGAAGAAACGGGTCTGTCCCACGAAAGCTCATCACCTAATAAATTAGTTTGTTAGTCTTTAAAGTGCTACTGAACTGCTTTTTTGTTTTGACAGTATATAGTCTAGCATGGCTATCTCTCTGTTACTACTGGCCTAAAACTGTTTCTCACTTACTGTAATTATCAGCAACCCCTGCTTTTCAGGACAAAAGCATCCAAGTCTTCACAATTTCACAGGGTGCAGTTCATGGGCTATGTCTACACTTACAGAAAACTTCGAAATGGCCATGCTAATGGCCAAATCGAAGAATACTAATGAAGTGCTAAAATGAATATTCAGCATCTCATTAGCATGC
The DNA here is from genome assembly GCF_033958435.1 of Carettochelys insculpta. NCBI lineage: Eukaryota > Metazoa > Chordata > Testudines > Carettochelyidae > Carettochelys > Carettochelys insculpta. The sequence continues at coordinate 301,422,414 of NC_134137.1, read as the reverse complement.
AGCTGGCCATGTCACTTCGAAAGTGCTGTGGTTCACTCACCTGACAGCGATAGGAATGAGGGGATTTCGATATTGGCAGGGTCCTTTCAAAAAGGACCCCTATGTAGATCAGCTGCAGGCGAGCAAACCGCAGCACTTTCTAAGTGCCGCAGCCGGAGGCATGCTAATGAGGAACTGAATATTCATTTCAGCACCTCATTAGTATTCTTCAATTTGGCCATTAAAATGGCCATTTTGAAGTGTTTTGTAAGCGTAGACAAGGCCTTGATGTCCCCAAGAGCTGGATAATTAAAATGTCTTTTTGTGCTGATTATATTATCCAAGATCTTTTATCTCTTCTTCAGGATCCATAGAGGATTTTCGGGGTGCAAACTCTGTCTTCTAGTATGTTCCTTGTGCTGCTGCTTATTAGCATAATGGCTTTATTTTCCTTATATGTAAATGACCTCTGCCTGTAATCAAGCTAAAGAAAACAGCAGTCATGTAGCACTTTCAAGACTAACAAAATAATTTAGTAGGTGATGAGCTTTCATGGGACAGACCCACTTACATAGATCTGAAGAAGTGGGGCTGTCCCACGAAAGCTCATCACATACTAAATTATTCTGTTAGTCTTTAAAGTGCTACATGACTGCTGTTTTGTTTGGTTACAATACAGACTAGCATGGCTACCTCTTCGTAAGTGAGCTAGTAAGAAAAATGAATCCACATTTCCTTTGCTTACTGTAGACTGGGTTTATGCATTGCCACCAAAACATGTGCTCCGGCACACATATATAATCCTTTATACATAACTTGTGCACGTATCATGCAATGGCTTTCAGGACCAGTGTGTCACAAGTAACATATATCTTATAAGACACTCTTTGCATACAAATTATGACAGCAGTATGTCAGAAATAGTGATTGTGTCAGGCCTGAGATGTGTTACAGTATGGTGGACCCTCGGCCAGTGAGGACTGAAAGATTTGTGCAGTCACAGTTAGTTTAGGTACAAGCCTATACAACACTTCAAAACTTCAAGCAAATTTTAATCATTACAGATTCTAGAAGAGGACAGCCCAGTTGCTCTCTAACACAAGAATGAAGTAGTATGTACGGAACTGTTTTCACTAGGGCTACAGCTACACTACAGAAATCTGTTGACTGAAGTTACTGTCGGAAGAGACCTTCCGGCAAAACTTCTGTCGACAGATCACATCCATATGCACAAAAGCTGTGTCTACACGTGCAAAAACCTTTGAAATAAATGGCCCTTTTTCGAAAGAGCAGGAGGAGCGTCCACATGTGTAAAGCCGTCTTTCGAATGAAATCGAAAGAACGAGGTGCAGATTTCGAAATCTGAACCCCGATCCCGTATCAGGAAGATGGCTCCCTTTCAAAATAATAAATCGAAAGAGTACACGTGTAGATACTCCACAGTCTGCTCTTACGAATTACAGGTCCACCATGGCGCCGATCAGCTGGAGCGTGGGGTCACTCCAGCCGGCAGCAGCGGGGCTCTATGGTCCCTGCATTTGACTGCCTTAAAGCCTCAAGCATGCAGGAAACCTGTGGCAGGAAGCTGAAAGTGTGCTAGGAGCAGCCTGCACACGTGCTCCAGCCTGATGCTCCAGCGTCCGCATGGCCAGCAGCCAGCCCCCGCAAGCCCCACAGCCCCCCCCCGAGCCTCCCCAAGGCTCCCAGGGCTCCCAGGGGGAGAAATAAAAAGGGCCCCCTCCTGGATGGAGCGGGAGCTCTGGGACCTCCTCGGCCTCTGGCAGGATGAGGAGGTGCTGCACCACATGGGCGTGAAGTGGCCCAGTGCCGCAGCCTTCGGCCGCCTGGCGATGGGCCTCCACAAAAGGGGCCACCCAGAGTGTACCGTGGAGCAGGTACGCTCCAAAGTAAAAGAGCTGTGCCAGGGATATGCCCAGGCCAGGGACCAGGCTGGACGCTCCGGGGCAGGACCAGCGACATGCCCCTTCTACAGGGAGCTACGGCATGTCCTGGGGCCCCAGGAGAGTTCAACCCCCGTGGCTTTCCTGGACACCTCCGGGAAGGAGCTGCAGACAGAGGAGAAGGAGGAACAGCCAGAATCAGGGACTCAGGATGGTGAGGGGACCACGGACTGGTCAAGCAAGGAGGGGAAGCTGATGATCGTGATTCCCTCCCGCTCCTCCAGCTGGGCGACCAAGGGCTGGACATCTCCGGACATTGCCGGGGGACCCTCAGGTACATCCAGGGAGGGGCGCACACCTACTCCACAGGGTGGGGGGCGACACAACAGCTAGGTGCCCGCACACAGAACTGGTGGTCCCAGGCCGCACACAGGCCAGTCCCCACATGGGATGCAGCACCCCGTGGTGCCACACCAGTGAGGCCCATCCCCCATCCCCAGTGGACAGCACAGTAAGCCACACAGGGGTGGCAGCCAGTCAGTGCCGGACGGTGCCTGCGGCCCGCGCACTGCAGGCTGGGAAGGGCCACCTGCGGGACAGACCCCTGGAATCACACCTAGGCTGGGAGGCCCGGTGCTGTGGGGGGGCTGGTCAGTGCTCCCTGGAGGGGTCAGTGTTCCTTGGGGGGGCGGGGGTGAGGTTCCCATGTGGTGGGCTCAGATGGGTAGGCCACAGCCGGGTCCCCTCCGTCCGGGGCACACTACTGACATGCTCTCCTCCTCTCCACACAGCTGCACCATCCATGGGCCAGGAGAGCCCCATGCCATCCCTCGTCCCGGAGGGCCCACATGCAGCCAGCGGAGGTGTCCGGACTCCACCCAAGGCAACACACCATCGGGGCCGTGGCTGGAGGGCCTCTCTGGAGGGCCAAGGAAGACCCAGCCACCCAGCGCCAGGCTGAGGTGGCCGAGGAACACCTCCAGCTTGCCCAGGCCGACATGGAGTGGTGGAGGGCAGCCTGGGATAGGCTGCTGGACACCCTTGAGGGCATTGGCCATGCTGTGAGGGAGCACACAGCCACTGTGGCCCTCCTCCTGGCCCCCCTGGTGTCTCCCCCTGCTGGGCCTGCCCCCTCCACCCACACCAAGCCTGCCGCCTCTGCCGCCACTGAGCCTGCCCCCTCTGTCCCCATTGAGCCTGCCCCCTCGGCCCCCACCAAGCCTGCCCCTTCTGCCCCCTCCAGGCCCACCCACTGGCAATATTTGCTGGTGGTACCAGCACCCTCCAACCCGGCCGGGGACCCCGCACTCAGGGGGGACAGGGTCTCCAGGGGACAACGGGGTTCGTGGCCCACCACCGCTGCCCTGAAATGAGCACCTCACCCTCCCTCCGAGTTAGGTTCCTCCTTCCCCCCTCCAAGTTAGGTTCCCCTCCGCCCTCCTCCAAGTTAGGGTCCTCCTGCCCCCCTCCAGGTTAGGTTCCACCCTCCAAGTTAGGTTTCCCCCTGTACATATTATTACAAACACTCAAGTTTTATAAATGTTTCTTTATTATTCACCACTCCATGCTGTGCTCCTCGGTGGGTGGTGGATGTTCAGGTGTGGTGCTGGTGGGGGTGGGGGAGGCAGGGATGGTGGGTGATGGGTGTGCGTGGGATGTGGGCGTGCGTGTGGATCAGAGGTGGCGATTGGCAAAGGCCTGCCTGAGGGCCTCCCAAATGCGGTGGCCATACTGGTGGGCCTGGTGGATGGGGGTGGTGCCCGGCTGCTCATAGACAGCGCCAGCCAGAGGGCCTCCCCTGGGGACATAGGCGTCCCCCTTGCCCTCCACAATGTTATGGAGGACGCAACAAGCGCCCACCACCTGGGGCATGCTGGGGACCCCGACCACCAGCCGTGTAAGGAGACACCTCCACCCCACCTTTACATGCCCGAAGGCCCGCTCCACCACGTTGTGGGCATGGTTGAGGTACTCATTGAACGCCTCCCGGGTGGGGTCGAGGTGTCCTGTGTAGGGCCTCATGAGCCATGGCTGCAGGGGGGGTACGCCGCATCTGACACCATGCAGAGCAGCATGGTGACGTCCTCTGCCGTGGGAATCTCCCTCTGGGGGATGAAGGTGCCGGCCTTCATGTGCCAGCAGAGGCCGGAGTTCTGGAAGACCTGGGCATCATGGATGCGGCCAGCCCCGCCCACGTAGAGGTCAGTGAACTGGCTCCTCGCATCCACCAGGGCCTGCAGCACCACCAAATGGCAGCCCTTCCTGTTCACGTACTGGCTGGCGCTGTGTGGCGGGGCATGGATGGGGATGTGTGTGCCATCCAAAGCGCCGATGCAGTACGGGAAGCCCAGGTCCTGGAAGCCGGCGATGGTGTTGTCCACATCCCCCAGGCGGACAAGCCTATGGAGCATCATTGCATTGATGGCCCTGACGACCTGCAGAGGGGGAAGGGGGACACGTGCTCTCGTGTGGGTGTGGAGGTTGTTGCCCCCCGCCTTGGGCCCATTCTGCCCCCCCTCTGTCTGGCCCCTGGCCCGTGCAGCCCCATCCGGCCCCTTGCAGGGAAGGGTTCCCTTTGCCCCAGCCCCCCTGCCCACCCAGCCCCACCTTACCTCCATAAGTACAGCCCCGACGGTGGCCTTGCCCACCCCGAACTGCTGTCCCCCAGAGCGATAGGAGTCCAGGGTGGCCAGCTTCCAGATGGCAATCGCGACCCATTTCTCTAGGGTGAGGGCTGGCCGCATGCAGGTGTCCTGGTGCCGGAGTGCGGGGGCGAGCCAATGGAAGTTCTGCAGCCACCTTTCCTCAACGGACTCCTGTAGCACCACGCACTCCCACCAGTCGGTGCTGCTGGGGTGGGTCTAGAGGCATTGGGCGGGGACCACACAGCCACCCGATGAGCTCGGGTGCAGCTGCAGCAAGGGTGCACAGCACTGCCATCAGGGCATCCATGATGAGGGCATCCTCCTGCAGGAGCTGTCGCTGGGCCTCCATGGTGGGCACGAGTGGGCTCTGCCAGGCTGGGACAGGCTGGGCAGCACTTGGCTCATGCGGAGGGGAGGGTGGAGGGAGGGGTCCTTTAAAGGAGGCGGCTGGCTGCGGCCCTGGAATGGCTTGTTGGCCATGGGACCCCATCCGTGGCGTTTCCTGCCTCCCTTCTTTCGAAAGAGAGCTTGGAGCCGTGTGGACGCTCTCTTTCGAAAGACCTCGACGGCACTTGGAAAGAGCAGATCGGAACGCCGATCTGAAACATGGCATCAGGTGCTCTCTTTCCATGGCCGCTTTTTCGAAAGCCAAACTTTGATTTTCGCCCTTTCGAAAGGGCGCTTACCTGTAGACACAGCTAAACAGATCAAAAGAGCAATCTGCTCTGTCAACAGAGAGCAGCCAGACTGCCTGGCGCTCTCTTGACAGAACGGCCAAACAGAAGATCAGCAAACAGGGCTGCCCAGTGAACCAGGAGCCCTGTCTGTCTTTTGACAGAAGCCCCCCGAATGTCCACGTGGCTTTTTTGTCAACAGAAATCTCATCACACAGAGGCAGACTGCTGTCAGTGGAAGTGCTGAGTTTTGGCGACAAAACTTTCTGGTGTAGACAGGGCCTCGTAGATATTATCAGACAGAGAATTCTTAAAAGGCATTAACTTGATCTCCAGCTTTGTGACTGTAGTTTGCATGCGAGAGCTAATTGTCAGGGCTAACATGGCAATGATTGCACCTATAAATGAACAAATGATTGCACCTATAAATGAACGATCATATCATATAGTTAGCTATGCACATTATATTCTTTGCATCTCTAATGACATGCAAATGCAGAATTGCTCCAACATAAGTGGATGATAATTTTGGACAATTAACCTCACTAGAATATATGTTGTAAAATATAAGAATTTTTTTTTAAAAATCTAAAACAGAGGAAGACATTATATATGATGTTAATACACAGGCTGGGCAGTTAAATCTGTGTCCCCAGCAGATGTAAGCTGATACCTCTAGTGTTGTAAGATATAAGAACAGGCCCCCCCAAATGAGGCATCAAAAAGGGACCAATTTTCTGCAATGGAAGGAATATTGGCCTACAATTCTCTCTTCTCTGCTAATGCCTCATAATGTTGTCAAACCTTGCCAGCTGCTAGTGAATTTTACTAATGCTTTGCTGTGGGATATACTGTCCAATATCCTAGATCAGGTCTTCATTTCTGCTTTCTTGAAAGAGAATGAAATTACAAGAGGAATGTTCCTTATAACAAAGACTATACTTGAACTCAAAGCCTAGTGTTAGTGAATATCCATTGGAACAGTGAATTTACTTGGATGATACAAAGAAAGCTTCTATTTTTGCTTTTTGCAAACATTTATATGAACAGAAATGTGTTAGTAAAAAGGGAAAAGTACCATGTACAGTGTATAAGCAGTTTTTCTTTAGCATGTTCCAATGGGGGTGGAGAGGGGCTTGGTGGTATTATAATTCTGAGGATGAGAAGCATTGTATTTGGAGCAAATTAGAAAAGCCCTCAGGTTGTTCTAGTTACCTCAAGAATTAAAAATGCCTGAGGTTAATCAAGTCAAACAGTGGGTGTAAAGCTATATTTGTTTCTCAGTTCTTCTTCTGCATTGAAGGTCTAAACCAGGATTTTTCTTCAGGTTTAATTTATTTTCTTGGACAAGCAATAGTACTGGATGAGTATTAGTTAAACTCTATTTTGTAAAGTTACATTAGGGCAAGGGATCTGGCAGTTTCTACTGACTGCTTGACCTTTTTCTTCTGTACTATAGGCACATCTTACTGTCTAAATCAATAGCTCCTTGGTGGAAATAAATTATTTCTTTCCACCATTGGCAATTTATTTGTGTGATGTAGAAAATAACATTTATTTGTAGTTTGAAAGTCTCACTGTGGGTTCTAAAGATGTATTCTGGACCATGATATACACTACACTTTTCTCTACCTTAAACAAGTGAAAAGAAAGATGGCTCAATATACAGAAATGTGGATGAGCCATAATGAAAGCAAAAGATAAAAGAGAACATAAAAATGACAAATCAAAATTATAGGGGGATTCTCATGCAGTATAAAGAAATAATAGGGGGATGGGAAGAAAAAATGTTCCTGCCACTTTAGGCAAATCATAAAACAATCTACTTTTACCAAAAGGTTTAAAGAAGGACCTCTCCCACCACAAAACATGACTATTGTCCACACCTTTAATTCTACTGAGAGAAGGCAATGAATGTAAACTTTTCTGTAAGCCAAGAGAAACCTAGAGGAGGATCAGCAAAAAAATAATGTCTGAAAGTGATTAGTGGTGGAATTTTAATAATGGTAGGTAGTCTTCCAATTAATTTCAAAAGAATATTTTGCAATGAGGTTAGATGACTATACAGTTAGCCAAATCTCAAGGATCTAAACCAGACATATAAAAATGTTCTGTCAGTCCCATGCCTTTTGGACAAAAAAATGGAAACGGGATCTTCAGTGCCCATGGCTGACAATGGTGATCTGTACAACACACACCTGTCATCTTCCCAGTGTGCAGTCCATAAATTTGTCACCAAAGTGCTGAATAAATAACTGCAAATCTAGATTTTTACCCAACGTAGACAGCAGGCAAATGTTTGATTGGACTTCTTCAATCAATCCTCTCTGCTATGCACAAGGAGGGATGTAAAGACAAACTACTGAAACATATCCCAGAATAAAAACACGCCACTGTAGGGTGTTGAGCTCAGAGGCAAAAGTTTGTGAGTCCAGCTCAAGTAGCAGGGGGTACCCCAGTCCTCTCCTTGTCTCTAGCAAATGGTGGCCCAGCCTTCCGGGTCAGTGAAGCTTCATCTGCCTTGAAGTCTTTTGTGAAGCTGTCCTTCTGTTGGGGGAAGAGTCACCTAGTGGCCAGGATTGATGCGGCATCACTTTGGCAGTAAGATTTGCTCCTTCAGGTGCTGGCCATGCTCAGCAGTGGGGCATCACTACAATCCATTTGTGCAGCTTGAAGTTTAAATTGCATCCTGGCAGGAGCCTGTAGTTCTTCTCCCCTATCACCTCAGACTCTCCCCTTTATACTCTCTCTCCCATGAAAGCATGCCCAGCAAGGGGAAAGGGCCATGGCTTCCTCAGCCCACTAAGTACAGTAAATCCCTTGCTGGATCAGTGAAGGGCAGATACATCTTGTCACAGGTAAATGTTCCAATTAAGTGTGAGGTTATGATTAAGTGGAAGGCAAGTTAGTACTAAAGAGTCTGTAGAGATAAGGCAGTTATTTAAGAAAACAATCAAATGAACAACTTCTATGACCTGATACTGTTATCAAGGTGAAAATCCAAGGCTTTCTGAATTGAGCCAAAAACTTTCATTTACTTAATGTCTTTTACACTGTTTTGTGCTTTTCTTGTCTGCTGGCCCATTTATCACACTGTGACAGGCTATTGCACAGAATACTAATCAAAAGTTTACCTGCTGCAAAGGACAGTATATATTGTTTCAGATATATTAGCTATCAACTTAGTAGTAAAAGCATTTAAAACATTAATAATTAGGATAACCAGAAATAGTGAGTAGCAACTTTCTTGATAGTGAGTAGCTTCCAGGATCACAGGTAAACAAGACAAAGAAATACTTCTCTGACAGTTCAGATTTTTCTTAGATCACATTCACATGGGAACAAACAATAGCCAAACATAATGTTTGATCTCCAGTAGAGGTGGTTTCAGGTCTTCTGTTAGCTTTCCTAGTTGTGACTGACCTTCTCACACAAGGTAGATAGCACAAGATCTCTCTGTTGCTTTGCACGCTAGTTTGGTCAATTCAATTTAATTCATTATCCAACAGTGAGTACAAGGCACATTTATTATCAAATGAAAGTTAAGAGACTATAAGAAGCCTATATGTTTTGGGTATTAGCTATCTTTTAGAGACTGCTTCTCTCCTAGACACATTCTGGGCCAATAGTTGAGATCAGCTGAGGTGCTCCAAGTAACAGCCCAAAGGGTTAGTCTGAATTTGGCCCCTTTCTATTTTACTTCAGATTATCTCATTACAGTTCTCCAAAGGAGAACTCACCAGTGGATGAGAAAAAGGGGCTTGCATCCTAAAACTGGGTAAGAAGCCATATCACGGATTTAGAAATTTACTTCTCAAGCTCAAACCCTTAGGCTAGGCTATGTCTATACTAGAATGATCTATCTAAAGAAGTTTCTATCAGAAGATATCTTCTGACAAAACTTCTGTTGACAGAATACATCCAGACAGTCAAGTGGCTTGAAAGAGTGAACCACTTTGTTGACAGAAACTGGACAGACTTCCTGGCCGTGCTCTCAACAGAATGGCCAGACAGGGCTGCCTGGTGTCCCAGAAGCCATACTGAAGACAAAATGGAGGAACTTTCAGGGCCCTTTTTATATCCTCAGCCATGTGAAAGGACTCTCCTTGTACCTGCAATGTAAAGTACATCCCAAGATGGAGTTTGTCACATGAGCAAGTCACCTGTCTACGCATGTAGTTTTCAGCACTTTTCAGTCAGCATCCATTGCCTCCATACTGGTCTGAACATTCAGAGAGGCTCTCATCAGATGTGGATTGGCACCATCCAATGTCCATTGTTAGCCAAGTAATTCTATTCTGTTGACTAGTAGTCCTTTCACAATAGGCTGACCAAGCCTTCTGTTGATGTCTCCCAGAAGCAAACATTGGCTAGTACGTAGGCAATAGTTATACCTTCAAAAATTATACATGCTTATGAAAAGTATAAGCAGAATCTGCAAATCACAAGCTTTTTATAGACTCCTCACTTGGCCAACTTTGTACAAGATTTGATGCAAACAATAACAGGGGTTGCAACAAAGATTTGTATGTTTATACCACAATCCAATAACATCACAGACACACAGAAGAAAAGGGAAACACCAAATAGATGCTGGAAATTACCACTGAGATAATGAAGATTGCAAATCACACATACATTTGGAATTATTTAATTCATCTTTTCATGAGGCATAACTAACTATATGTCCTTATAGACTCGTGGACTATGAAGTCATAATGGACCATTGTGATAAGCTAGTCTGACCTCCTGCACACTGCAGGTCACAGAACTTCACCAACCTCCTCCCTTAACATATGGTTGAATTACTGAAGACCTTAAATAATGGCTTATAGACTTCAAGTTACAATCTGACTGGGGGCCAAATTTCATCTCAATCCCAAATATGGTGAGCATGTTGGCTAGATCCACTTAACAGCTAACTAGAAAAGCATTCTCTGTAGTAAATTCAAGCCCAAACCATCTAGTCCCATCACCATTTCTTGGTTAGTTTTGCTATAGTGGTCATACGCCATTATAATCAGTCCCATCATAACACCTCCTGCACAAATCTACCCATCACAGTCCTGAACTCAGGTAGGTTAGTTTCCACCACTGATTCCTTCAGGAGGCTATTTCAGAACTTCACTCTTTTAATGGTTAGAAACCTTTGCCTAATTTTAATCTTAATATTGTAGCTGGCCAGTTTATATCCATTTGTTCATATTGGCACTTAACCTAAGAAACCTCCCTCCCTCCCTGCTATTTATTCTCTGATGTATTTGTAGAGAGCAATCATATATTTCCTCATCCCTTTTTGGCTAGGCTAAGGAAGCCAAGCTCTATCATTTTTCTCTCATAAGGTAGGAATAAGCCCAACCTAGGATATGGTTATTGGTTTCCCTACCACTTATATAATTGATTCTACTAACCTGTCACAAAACCTTTAGTTTAAAACTTTAAAAGTCCATCTATCTATTGGTGGAGAATTTAATGGAATAATATTGAGTTGTGTTTGAGGTGGTGAGAGGGAAAAACACAGGACACCTTGACTCACCACAATGGAATTTTAACTTAGCATTTTGGCAACGTGAAAACCCGTGAGGTTTGTTCTTTCATAACACTGAAAAGCATGAGGTTTACATTTTGGTAACTTTAAAAAAACGTGGTGAGGTATACAGTGACAATGTCAAATGTTACTAGGAAGCCTAAATATAAAATCAAGCATAGGTTCTTGTGGGTACACACTATTCTTCACTTGTTTCTTTTTGTTTCCAAATCATTATCACAGAAAAGACACAAAAACGTATGGCAGAAACTTGTAAAAAATATATGTATCCTGTGGACCACAGAGCAACCGATGTACATTTTAGTGGATCCCCACTGACTGTATTGAGGCAGGGCATATTTGTCTTTTTGTCTGCTGAATCTGACACCTCACATAAGTTATCACCTCAGATCATTCTGATATTTCCCACTACTGATGTTAAATGATGCATTAGAAGTAACAGATTATGTTGATCTGCTATATACTGACAAGGTGCATTTAAGCAGTGGCTTTTATATTGTTGACCCCTGGTGCCTGAGCAGTTAGGTAATATTCTTAGCCTTCAGGGATGTTTCCTTTAGGAGGAGAAACTGATTAAATGAGTCAGGTATTTCTTTTGTGCAATTCTATTTATTTACAAAGAATGCTGTTTCCTTGGACACAGTAGGAACAGTTTCCTCCAATGTGCTGGCTGAAAGGCCACTTCCTGCCTCACAAACCCCTGACTGCCTTCTGCGTGTTGCCTAAAAAGAAGCACTGTCTCATCTCAGCGTCCTCTGAGGGCCATGTTACCTGTGCTTCTCTGCTTTTGCCTGCCTTTTCTGGCTGCTTTCTTCTGACTTTCTGCTTCTGAGAAATGAAAGCCCAAACAATTAATGCCTCAGCCTTTAAGTTTGAAAATCAGTCACCAGCAAAAATGCATTGCTCAGCTTCTGCCTAGGCCTTACATCTGGACAGTGACTTGTGTGGTGGTGGTATCTATTGTTTCAGCTTTCTCACTCTGTAAAAGAGCTTAATGGCATCTTCCATTTAGCCAGTGTGATAAACAGCTAGAGGCTGAACTTCGATAATCTGGACCTCTCTCATCCTGCAATATCCACCATATGGAATGATTTTAGTTAGCCAGACAACTACTAATCATGGATGTGGTCAAGTTTCCTGTGGTCCCATACAGTTTGTTTGCAGCCACCAGTCCTGGCTCTCAGTGTTCTGTGCTGTTATTCAGCTGTAATTTATACCTAAATGTCTTCTAAGAGCCCTGTAAGCAGTGGAAGTGTTGGTAATGCTGCTAGACAATATTGCCCTCTTGTGGGTCGGCACTGGTCACGTCCCAAGAGTGCCGGATGAGAGAGGTTCAACATGTTCTATGCCCATTAGTGTCAACCAAGGTCTGTAACTGCCCATAAGTCTTGCTGACAGCTGCCTAAACCCTCCTGAGAGGGCTCAAGATCTTGGAACACCCCATTATGACCTTTCCTTAGCAAACGGCCTATTACACAGTTGCTTAAAAACAGAAATAGCTCCCTCCTTACTGGTAAAATACAGTGGGCCAGATCCAGGGCTATGACTAATTGCCACAGAGTGCAAGTTAGGGAGGAAAAGTTGAAGCGGCCATGTACAGCTCAAAGCCCATCTTTGCACTCCTTTCACCATAGCTGTCTGAGGAGTTGGACCCCATGGGGAATGTTAAGCCACACTTTTGCTGGCCAAGCCACCATGGGCCAATTCAGATAGATGTAGGGTAATGTTATGCTGGCAGTGTTGTGAAAAATGAAGAACATGACCCAGTGTGTGTGAAGCTGTTGTCCTAAGGTCTAGTTTTGCAGGAATTGTGGTTGAAATGCTGATCCCCTCTTCTAAATGTGTACACGAACTGAATTCCCCAAATAAATTATGATGACTCCACAGTCCTTTTGAGTTGTAAAATGGTCTTTTGATCTCATGCCCCTGTGCCTATCACTTCAGTCATTCCAGACTGCTGAATATGTGAAAAAGACCAGCGTACTAGTCATTGCACCAGGTGGCACCCTGGGACAAAGGCTATAAAAGGGTTCAAAAAAGAGCTAGACAAATTCATGGATGATAGGCCCATCAGTGGCTTTTAGCCAGGATGGGCAGGGCTGGTGTCTTAAGCCTTTGTTTGCAAGAAGCAAGGAATGAGCAACAGGGGATTGATTATTTGACAGTAGCCTGTTCTGTTTATTACTTCTGGGGCACTTGATACTGGCCACTGTTGGAAGACAGGATCCTGGGCTAGATGGATCTTTGGTCTGACCCAGTATGGCTGTTCTTACATGTCTATGTCAATTAAAAGAGAACAATCTTGTCTGGTTTAGAGAACTATTAGCTGCAATGTTAATTGCCATAATTGTGCTGCCTTTTCAGGAAATCAGATGTAATGCAGTCATTACTATTTCCTTTGTCTATTTAAGAAGGTGATTAATGCATATGACATTTGCTCTGATTGTTATGCTCTTTAATGAGCTTCTGAGTAATGAACTTCACTTATGGAGACTCCAGACGGAATTGGTATTCTGAGGAAACAAATTAAGTAGTTTCCAGTTCTCTTGACAGGATTTTCAACCACAGATTCCTATCACAACTGATATTAGCAGAGCACCAAAGGAGCTGCAAAAGCTCTTTGAAGCACACTAGTTCCCTGAGTACTGAGAGCTACATGACTTTATTCTTGAGTTCATTGAAGGTGCTAATTTTCTGCCTCAAATTAAAGATGAATTGTTTGAAATATTCCAGGAAGCCTTTGCTGGAGCAACTTCAAAGCTTAAAATGTGGCCGAAGTTAGTCAGCCAGGATGTGAGGATCTGGAGGGAAATACACTTTTCTACCCCACAAAGATACCTTTTGTGTCACACACTAAACGTCAATTACTGACAGAAACAATTTCCTTCTGAGGAGTTACACATCAATGCAGGAGCACTGCCCTCATGCTGCACTGCCAACCAATGTCAAAGTTTGAAATGCTTGAATTTGAACTGGAAATTTAGCAGCCGGTATGCACAAAAATTACCATCAGTAAGTCTTCAGAGTCATTAGTAATGCTGTTAGTGCAAGTGTAGCTTAATCTATTCCCAAAGGCAGAGGTGTCTGTAAGAAGCTAGCATCAGGAAGTTTCATCTCTCACAAAAAAGATTATTGTAAATGGAACATTGTGTATGCGAGTCTTCTGCTGGCTGCTGGTGGAAGGAAAAAATGCTGGGTTCAGAAAAAAGGACATTGACTAACCCTGCCTTGCCCCCTCCTCACCCCAGAAACCTGGGAAAAACCAAATACTGCTACAAATCTCCTCTTACAAGCACTGAATCTGTGCATAAAACTGGGTCAATTGCTTCTGAATCTATATATCAAACAAGGACAACTGAGGTTTTTGACTTAGTTTTTAGGCCTCCCACTGCTATTGTCTAATGTGGTTGTGTGAGCAACTCAAATGAAGTGAATGGTGTTCCTTGATGTAAAATAGGTATGAAAGAAGAATCAAGCCCAAAACATATAGTGGGATAATCAGAGAAACCCCTTTATTCTTCTTTGTTTCAGGTGTCCAGCTCCATCCCTCAGCAATGCCAGACTGAACTTCAGCATAGGGTGACTCCTCAGTCCAGGTATAGTAAGTAGTTCTGTTACTTTTTGTTACACATATGAATAATGTCGCTATTCCTGCACTCAGAACTTAAATGAACCTTATCCATCAACCCAGTGTGAACATTCTGGTTAACTAATATGCAAATAAGGTGTATGGTGTTCCATCATTGACCAATAAATGGTGGCAGGGAGCTCCATCCTTAGATTTGAAAAATTTCCACAGCCTTTCATGAATGAAGAAAACCGTGCATAGCTATACTAGCTCGCGTATAATTATACTGTGACATGAAAATAGGCCTTTAGGTGCAGGAGGAAGGGTGGAGGAAGAAGTGCCCTCGAAAACTGAGTGATTAAGAGCCTGATTCTTGTTTCAGTGTGGCTTGTGTAAATCAGAAGTCACTCCACTGAAGTGAATGGAGTCATATAGTAATAAAACAAAAGATATCAGAATCAGGCTCAAAAATGTAGTGGGATGATCAGAAAATCACAGAAAATGTAGGGCTGTAATGGAGCAAGATATTATGAAGTCCTAATTTGGTCAGACCAATAGGCTGTCTTTGACATCAGTATTCTGTCTTCTGGAAGTAGCCAATGCCAGATGCTTCAGAGAGAATGGACAGGACAGGGCAATTACTGAGTGAGCTGTCGCCTGTTGTTAAGTCCCAGCTTCTGTCAGTCAGAGGTTTTGAGACACTGAGAGCATAAGGTTTGAATCCAGTTAATCCTTTGGCCTTCACAGCATTCCTTGGCAGTGAGTTCCATGGGCGGACTGCATGTTGTGTGAAGTCTCACTTCTGTATGTTTGGTTTAAACCAGCTGCCTATTTATTTCTTTGGGTGATTCCAGGGTCTTTCATTATGCAGAAGGGAAATAACACGTGTTTAATTCACTTTCTTAATTTCATTAATGGTTTTGGAGAACTCTGGCATATCTTCACTCAGTTATTTATTTTCCAAGGTGAGCACTCACAGGCTGGGTCTACATTTGCCCCCAACTTCGAAGGAGGGATGGTGATCAGGGTGATGGGAGATTACTAATGAAGTGCTGCGGTGAACATACAGAACTTCATTAGGCTAATTTTCCCCTGCGGCAACTTCGAAGCGTCAAACTTCAAAGTGCCGGCGGCTACATGCATGCTGGCACTTTGAAGTTTGACGCTTCGAAGTTGCCGCAGGGGAAAATTAGCCTAATGAAGTTCTGTATGTTCACTGCAGCACTTCATTAGTAATCTCCCGTCACCCTGATCACCATGCCCCCTTCGAAGTTGGGGGCAAGTGTAGACAAGCCCTCAGTGTTTTAAATCTCTCCTTATAACAAATCTGTTCCATACCCCAAATCATGTTTATTGCCCTTCTCTGTACTTTTTCCAATTCTAATATATCTTTTACTTTTAAAATGGGGTAACCATAAATATACAAAGTATTCAAGGTATAGGCATAACATGGATTTATATACTGGCATTTTCTGTCTTAATGGCTACATCTACAGTTACGAAAAACTTTGAAATGGCTGTACTAATGGCTAAATCAAAGAATACTAGTGAGGTGCTGAAATGAATGTTCAGGGACTCATTAGCATGCTGCCAGCTGCGGCACTTTGAAAGTGCCACATTTTGCTTGCTCATCTGCACGGGGGTCCTTTTCAAAAGGACCCTGCAAACGTTGAAATCCCCTTATTCTTATCGGCTGAAATGAATACTCAATGTTTCGATGTTTGCAGGGTTTTGATGTTTGCAGGGTCCTTTCAAAAATGACCCCCATGTAGACAAGCCGTGGGTGAGTGAAACGCAGCGCTTTTGAAGTGCCGCAGCTGGTGGCATGCTAATGAGGCACTGAATATTCATTTCAGAGCCTCATTAATATTCTCCGATTTGACCATTAGCATGGCCATTTCAAAGTTTTTCCTAAGTGTAGACACAGCCAATATCTAGCCCCTTCCTAATGGGTCCAAATAGTCTGCTAACTTTTGTGACTGCTGCTATACATTGAGCATATATTTTAAGAGAACTATCAACATGATGTATTTCTGCAGTGATAACAGCAAATTTAGACCCCTCCATTTCGCATGCATAATTGTGATTGTTTTCCCAAGTGCATTACTTTGCTTTTTACTCTATATGTCATGCCATTTTGTTGCAAAGTCAGAAGGGCTGACAGAATTGCTGGAGCTATGAGCAAAATGGGGTTGTGGCTCTGTGCTCCTGAAAGAGGTGGGGCCTCTGAAGAAAGTTCAGAACTGTCCTTCAGCAATGCCCAGTGCTCCAGTGGTGATTTAAAGTGCCCCATTGCAGTGGTGGTCAGGAGTCCCAGGCCCTTTTGAATTACCAGGCCTTAGGACAGACATCCCCCTATTGATGGGCCTGTGCGCAGTCACTTGGTTTTGTGAGATTCCTTTGTAGCTCTTCACAGGCAGCTTTGGACTTAACTATCTTGAGTAGTTTTGTCTTGCTGGCACATGTTGTCATCTCAGTTTTACCACCTTTTGTATAATTTATAAATATGTTCAACAGTACAGGTCCTTGCACAGATCACTGGGGAGACCCTTTTTCCATAGCATGGGGTAAGAGTCTGTGTAAAGAGGGAACAAAAGCCATTCACCTTAACCATCACGGTGTCTTGGATCTTTGTAATCTAATAAGATTCTTCTTGCAGCTAGGGTCAAATTGTCCCCTTCTTCTTACTTCCCCTAAACCAAGGAAGACAGAAAAGAGTCAGAAAACCATCTATATTTCTCCTCTTCTAGATATAATGATCATAGATCCAATACACTGAAAAATCTGGCTTTTTGTCACTTAGCATGTAAGGTCAAAAATCATTAGTCTGAATTGGTATGCAGGGGCAGAAAAAAATCATAGAGGCTGTGTTTACACTTGTATTCCTCCTTCGAAAGAGGCATGCAAATGAGGGAAATCAAAAATGCAAATGAGGTGCAGATTTATATATCTGATGCCTCATTTGCATATTCTTTCAAAGGAGCTTCTTTTGAAAGAAGAAAAGCAGTGTAGAAGCGGCTCTTTTGAAAGGAAACCCCATCTTCGAAAGAGCCTTTCTCAATTAAAAAAAGAAAAGAAGAGTTCTTTCGAAGATGGGGTTTACTTTCGAAAGAGCCGCATCTACATTGCTTTTCTTCTTTCAAAAGAAGCTCTTTTGAAAGAAGAATATGCAATGAGGCACCACATATGTAAATCTGCACCTCATTTGCATTTTCAATTTATCTCATTTGCATGCCTCTTTCAAAAGAAGAACACAAGCATAGACACAGCCAGACAGGGGCCTCTGACTCTGATTGTATTTGCATGAGGTTTTTGCTGCTGTACCTCCATTGACCGCAGGTGCGTGGAGTTTGGATGTTGTGAAAATCCAGAATCTATCACAACTGGCTCATGTCTCTAGACCAGGGGTTCTCAAACTTTTTGGCCTGAGGCCCTCTTCTCTTACCACAAAGGTTTCCACAGATCACCAGCCAACCATTATCTCTGAATACCTTTAATACTAAATTTTTCATGTAAGGCTGCTGGATCATAAAGGATGTTAATATGCAGTTATAATATAAGGGCTGTGTGTATTTAGATCTTATTTTAATATTTGATAACATAATGTGACATATACTTTAAATCTTAATTTTAAATAAAGTAAAATATTAATTTATGTCCAAAACAAAAGGTTTCAATGTTGTCTGTATATATGGCAGGAAGGGGGAACCTTTTTTGTGGCACTGACCCACAGAAAAATCAGTCAGGGCCCACACAAGTGAAAAGCAAAAACAAACAAATAAACTCACTCTCACTGATGTGGCCCCTGACTGAGTCACCTCACTCCTCTTGCAGTCTAGCCCCAGGGGCTGAGGAAGGAAGGACCAAAGCTCAGGGCTTCAACAGGCTGGATTAATTCTTCAGGGAGTCCAGAGCTCGTTGATGTTTGTGGGCTGTCCGAGACTATGAGGTGGGCAAAAATGAAGGATTCAATGTGTGGGGAGAGAGCAGCTGTGGAGCAGGATGGGGTGGGGAATCTGGGTGGGAGGGAGGCTGAAAGAACAGAGTGGAGGTGGGGTTCTGGGAGAGAGGAAGGGTGCAGGAGCAGTGTGGGGCTGTTGTGGGGGATTGAGGAGGTGGAAGGTCTGTGTGGGAGGAAGGGTGCAGAAGAAGATGGGGGATCTAGGAGTTCAGCACTTCATTAATAAACTCCCAACACCCTACTTAACATCGTCCCTTCGAAGTAGGAAGGTAGCGTATACAAGCCCTTGGACAACCACTGCTCTAGACTCAACCAAAACCTCAGATCTAAATGTTGGTTAAGTTCTGGCTGTGATTCTTAAAGCTCAGATCTCTCTCTCTCTCTCTCTCAAAAATGATGGGTAAGAGAGGATCAATTCCACGGAAATGCAAACGCTTATTTATATGCAGTAAATGTTTTGACAATGGGAAAGATATTTACCAACATTGATTTGTTTGGTTAATAAAATCCATAGAGATTTTTCTTCCTGGGCAGATTGTTCTTCCATATCTTTTTCCCTGATTTCTTGATATTCCCTGTTTGGCCATGATGTTGAGTTTTCACTGAGTCACTGGTACATCAGGCCCTCAGACTACTGAACCTTGATGTTCCTAATGATCCTGCCTTAATCCACTGCTCCTGTGAAGCCATTTGAATCCACTCTACCATTTGTGAAATTCAAATATTTCATCTGTGGCAAAATATACCATTATAAGGATTTTTAGTATTAATATTTCAGCTGTTTTCATTGCCCGATTCATTTCAACATACATAACCCAAAAAGAAACATCAACTCAGATTGTTAAAATATGCTAAAACATCTGTCAAGAGCAGATGATATAATTTCTCCCATTTTGTTTCTATTATCTTTTCTATTAACAGGCAGTAAAACTGACAGACTGAATTTTTGTTGTGAACCGACAAATGAGAGCACATGAACATAGATTCTATTTTCTGAGCATTTAAACCATACAGACAATCATTTGCAGATCTCTGAAATGTAATTGCAATGAGACATGATGGTTCTCGTTCATTTACTTGATTTGATATCTCATAGTGGAAATAAAAACAGCAACAAAACCCCAAAAAAACCAAAACAAAAAACCCCACCCAAAACTAGACAGAGAAAAATGCTTGCAGAAAGAGAGAATGGAGCTTCAGAAGATCAGTGTAACTCTCATCACAGTGGTGACAGGCAGCACCGCTCCTTTTTTATTTTCAAGATTAATTACTTTAATGAAGTTAAAACTGAACTAAGAAACCAGATCATGGGGATCTTTGAGTTGGTGGAATTGACATCTGAACCACGGTCCTCTGTTTCACAAACTTTGCCAAAAATTCAGTGCTGAAGACTTCCCAAACTCACTTCAGTATTCAGTGCCAAGGAGATTAGGTATTGCAACTGATCAGTATGGCTAAAACCCTGCCAAAATTTATGGACATCTAAGAAATCAGACCAAATCTAGGACAAAACTACATTGTGGATATAGAGAATTAAGGTGACTTCCTTTAACTCAATATCAGGGTTGATAATTTTCCACTCCAAAAGAACAAAAAGCAAGAGGTCAATAGCTAGTGTGCATAGTCAGGGAGTCAATGTCTTTTAATCCCAAGCTATGTGATCCATCACAAGGCAGAACATACTTTTATGCAGCAGTAAATCATTTCTGGTACTTTCTGACCACTAATAGAGCTATGCTCTCTCAGATATCTTGAGGGATCCCTTCTACAACCATTTGTGGAATTTCTTAGCTCCCTTCATTCAACCAAGCCCCAGCCACAGACAAAGATGCTTGTCTACAAAGATACATGCTGGGTATCAGAGGATGAAAGACAAAAAGACACAGAAAGAGTACTCCTCCTTCTATGCGTAGGCATAGTCTGACTTCTATATTTGGGGATTCAAGGAGAGGGAAGTGGGGCTCTATGGAGGATCCAGATGTGGAAGCTGTGGCTTGGCAATGCGGCTTTACACCAGTCAAAGCTCATCTAGGACGGGATTTAAGTGCAAGGTTGGGGTCTTGACAGGAGGGTGTGGGTGCAGGGCACTCAGTAAGGGAGGTTTGTGCATGTGTGTGTGTGTGTGCATTCAAGAAATGGTCTGAGTGTAAAGGGGTTGGGTTCACATTGGGGCAGCTCCCCTTTCCCCTGAGGCAGAGGACTGAGGGAGGTCATGAGCTTCCTGTAGCCAGGGAGGTTCCTGTGGGTGGGTCTGACCCCAAACAGCTACTGTAGGGATAAGGATGTCCTGTTTTCCACCCAGTATTGGAGACAGATGCAAAATTCCAATTTCCACAGGAGTAGTTCACTCTGTCACTCACCTGGCATTTGCACCGCACTGAAGCTTGGGAGGCAGCTCAGCCGCATGCCTTTTGAGTTGCAGCTTTACTGCCTTACCCTTAAACACACCATGACAGGTGTGTGTAACCTGCTAGCAGAGAACACCTGGGTTTTCACCCCCCTCAGCTTTCCTCCATGCCCCTCTAGAGAACTGAGGGGAAGGACAGCAAACTTCAGGCAGTATGTATTAAGTCAAGAGGAGCTGGTCCCTGCCCTGCTCTTTAACATGGGGAAACTAACCAGCTAGCATAGAGTTCTTAGCTCATCCCACCCCACCCTGTGCCCCATACGCTCCCTACACACTGCCAGGATGTGGTCATTCCTGCAATGCGTTACCTCGGTGACACATCCAGTTTGACAAAGCAATGCCCCCATGTCCTCCCCAATCTCCTCCCATACTTACATGAGATGCTAATTGAAATATACAAGCATGCTAGGATTTCCTGACAGATCTAATTAGATCTAAGCAAAGTAAAGCCATTCTCAGTATTCCCATGCGTTCATATGACTTACTGTCCTTTATTCACTGTACAGAGTATTATTAAGTTAGTGGAAATAACTTTGACCAGTTATTTTGCCTCAAGTCTGTATGCAGTGGAGATGAGAACAGTTCTGCCTCTCTCTGTATATCTGTGATCTCATGCATGTTTACTTAGTCATTATCTTGATTGCAGCATAGTCAGTAAAGCTCCTAGGAACCTATAGTTCAGCCACAGTCTGCATGCTCAAAGCTGTACGGGGAGATTTTCAAAATAGGCTTTTATGCATATTGGAGGGAATCAGAGTGCTCAGTTTTCTAAGAAATTGGTGGACTTTTCAAAGCTGAGGATGAGCAATCATCTAGTTCTGAAAGCTCAGCTCCAAAATGCCTGGGTACCCAGACTCCAGCTCATCCACTGGGCCTTGCAAAAGGCAACAGTTGCAATAGAGGATGATAGCTTGTAACCACTGTGCCTGGCTGTTCCTAAATGCAAAAGTGTCTCTTTACTGCGCTGGGACCTAAAGTCTCTGCAGGGAGGTCTGTGGAGCCTCTATTGGGTAACAGGAGGACAGACTGGTCTAGGAAACATGCAGGATATCCAGAATGCACAAAATACTTGATTGCATTAAGAACATCGTCTCTCACCTCTCTGGCTAACTACAAGAAAAAAATTACAGAACAATAACACACAACACACAACACATTTGTCCTCAAAATGAGACATTTCTAACACAAAACTGAAGGCCCAAAAGGAGCACTTCTAGTTGAAACATCAGACTATGACTGGTTTCCTGTGTCACCTTTATCTCGCTGTGCTGAAGTATCCATCTGGAAAAATGGGGATAACACTTCCTTTCTCCTGCAGTCTGCCCTGTTTCTTTAGAATGTAGATGGTTTGTCTCTTACTGCACATAAGTACAGTGCCTTGCACAATGGTGTCCTAAGCTGAGGACACAGATGTAACAGATTTAAATTGGCAGATGTTTTTCATTATACTCTATATAGCTGCTGATTAAACCTACAGAATGGCTCTTCTGGAGCAGGAACATAAGTACAGATAGCAGACCATCAGTGAGTGGATGGGTGTGAGGACAGCCACACGGGTGCAGAAGTAGGTTGCTAGAAGAGTGGGGAAGCTAGCTACACCAGTGTGCTTACAAGTCTGTTGCCAAGCAGGTTACTATTGGAAACTTAACTGTAAGTAAGTGGTTATGGAGGTTTCTGAGGTGATCAGGCATGCATTTTAGCCCAAGGTAGTGGGCCATCACAGCAAATACTGGCTCTGAGAGAATGAGGTTTTCAAACTGTTCCAGGCCATCGATGGAACTCATGTGCCCAGTATTAGCCCTACTCAAGGATCACATGAGTATATAAATGACAGAGGGTACTATTCCATCATTATGTAGGTACTCTGGCTAATAAGCCAATTTATAAACATCTATGAGTTGTACTGGATAAGTTCAGGATGACAGAGTTTTCAGCAAATTGTGAGTCTACATTCATACAGTGGCCATGGCTGTGACTCTGTAATAAATAGAGTTACTATCCCCATTCTTATTCTGGGGGACTCCACTTATCTCCTCTTGTCTTGGTTTATAAAACCATAGCCTGATTTCAGAATCCCTGGCAAAACATGATTTAGTTACACTCTGAACAGGTGCTGAATGTGCAGTTGAAAGATTGAATCTTATCAATGATGTCTGCAGACCAGTTTGGACTGCAGTGTCGTCAGGGTTCTGAATGTCACTGTGGCTTGCTGTGTTCGTCATAATCTGAGTGAAGCCAAAAGTGAGTCAATCTAGCAATGGGCTACTGAACCTGGTACACTCAGCCAGAAAGTGTCCTCTGTCGACTAGAGCTGGATGCACCCTGGTAACAGAAGTCACATCTAGGGATTTGCAAGGTTTAATGGGAGAGGGATAACAGTATGTTTATGAATGTGTTTGTGTGCAGGGGTCAGGGCTGATTGCTTGGGAGGGGAGAGTTCAGTGGTGTATGGGGCGGACTGCTAAGCAATATACTTATTAATGGCCTGACAACTTGTCTAATGAGGAGGGAGGAAGTAGGGAGGGGAGTGGATCTAAGTAAGGAAGTGATTGATATATGGACTGATATAGCTAACTGTATACCGATAAAGTGTTTGCATATAAATTTCCAGTTATCCATAATCGTGTTTATCTTTATTATATTAAACACTCACTGCTTGATGTGATACAGTGATAGCAATACAACTTCTTAATAAGATAAAAAGCTTTATTTAAACATATTTATTAGGAAAAAAAACACTAATACATTGCCAAACAGAACAGCTCCTATTATCACACCAAAACACAAATTAAAAACAACCTTTTTTAAAAAGAGAAGTAACAAAGTGCATAAACAAGTAAAAACAGTGAAACCATGAACAAGACAAATGCCACCTACTGCTACATATCCCCTATTTTCTATTTTCTTTTTCCCTTCTTTCCCCATGTGCCAGGCATTTGAGAGACAGGGGTGGAGCTATCTATGAAGGATGGGTCTGCATCATTGAAATGCTAGTATATAAACACAACTATAACCTAATCTCTGCACTGCACAGAGACTTGGTGGGATAATACTTATGACTGGAATACGTGTATAGATGGGTACCACATGCTCAACAAGAACAGGTATGGAAAAAGGGGAGGAGGTATTGTCTTTTATACTAAAATGTGTACACTTGGACTGAGGTTGAGATGAACATAAGAGACTGACTTTTTGAGAGTGACTGGGTAAGGATGAAAGGAGTAAAAACCAAGGGTGATACCAGGGTATGGGTCTCCTACAGACTGCCTACCCAGAAAGAAGAGGTTGATGAGGCTTTTCTTAAACATCTAACAAAATCGCCCAAAGCACAGGGCTTAGTGGCAATGGGGGACTTCAACTATCTGGACGTCGTTGGGAAAGTAATACATTAGGGCACAAATTATCCAACAAACTCTTGGCATATATTAGAGACAAGGTTTTTTGCTTGCTTGTTTGTTTGTTGTTATTTCAGAAGGTGAAGACAGCTCCTTGTGGAGGAAGGATATTCTAGATTTGATTTTAACAAATCTGGAGGAACTGGCTGAAAATTTGAAAGTGGAAGCCAGCTTGAATGAAACTGATCATGAAATGATAGAGTTCATGAGTCTAGGTAGTGGTAGGAGGAAGAAGAACAAAATAAAGACAATGGGTTTCAAGAAGGGAAACGTGAGCCAACTCAGGGAGTTGGTGGGTAAAGTCCTATGGGAAGCAAAACTAAGAGGAAAAACAACTGAAGACAACTGGCAATTTTTTAAAAAAAGACACTATTTAGGGACTAAGAGCAAACTATTCTCCTGTGTAGAAAAGATAGGAAGTATGGCAAGAGACCACCCTGCCTAAATCAGGAGATCTTGAAAGATGTAAAAATCATAAAGCCGTCCTACAAAAAAAATGGAAACTATGTCAAATTATAAAAACATAAGAACAGCCATCCTGGGTCAGATGAAAGGTCCATCTAGGCCAGTACCCTGTCTTCTAACGGTGGATAATGACATATGCCTCAGAGTGGGTAAACAGGACATATTGACAAATATTAAAATGGAGCCAGAAACTTATAGTGTCTGGGACAGCGTCTGCTGCTTCCATGTCTGTTACCAATTCCAAAATGGGCCTCTCCTCAAACGGAAAAGGCCTCAGAAACCTCCTGCAAGTATGACCTCAGAATGTGCTACAGCTGCTCTGGTGATAAATCTCCTCTGGGACTGATGTCAGCAGCAGGGTCTTTTCATGTACCTGTCCTTATTGGACATCTGCGATGAGATCACCATGCACCACCACTGGGCTGGTGATCAGCACCTGATCAATGTCATTGCTAAACAGGTGTGATGTCAGCAGTTGCTCAATGTGAGGATCCCCTCCCTATACTTGTGAATTTCCAACACTGCCCGGTTCTTTGCTCTTTGCTGATATGTATCGTATTCCTAGTACTCAGATGAAAATCTGCTGTTTTGCTGATCTTGCCCCAGAGATTATCTGTAATCTGGGCTATATTCCCTGAACCATGAAGCAGAGACCTCTGAAAAAGACTTTTTCTAGTCGGTGTCCATTGTCAGTGCAGGAGATTCTCTAAAGATACACTTGTAGTTCAGCAGTCAGAATAAAATGGAAGGGTTAAATGCCAACTCACTGAAATGCTAACAATGAGAATCAATTAGAACAATGAGAGGGAGGTGCCTTTGTTCCCTGTCAGTTAATAATTCTTCAGTGAGAGGACAAAGAAAGTCAAACTGTGGGATTGTGGGATATTTTTAGTGAATGCTTGGGATCTGAGTTGTGGTGGGCCGGGGAGTGACCTAAATCTATGCTACAAAGCAATTGAACTGAACCCTGCACTGCTGGACTTGGCTTCAAAATCTCTAGCCTTGCTGTGCCTGAGATATTTGTGTGTAGACAGAGGATGGAGGGGAGGTTAGGCTCAGACCTTCATCTGAGCTCTGGCTAACACTGCAGAGTGGACATGCCTTTAGGAGAAACTTTAGGACAGCTATTAGCAACTATCTATCTTAACGGACTCGGAATAAAACAAAATAAAAAATAAAACAAAACAAAACAAAAAATACACTGCATATAATAAGGAGCATAGTGCTGGTTTTCACAATGATATCATAACTTTCAGGTCTATTTTATATCTTTCAAGTTAGTTAAAACATTAGGGCCTATTTTATTTTCATTTTACACACACACACACACACACACCCCATATTTCTTAGGTCTCCCGTGTTCTTTTTCTACTACTGGCTGATCTTGGGGTGTCACAGTAACTTTGTGTTTTGCCATTCTTGGCTACAGCTACACTAGCAAGTTTTGCAAACAAAACTGGTGGAACATCCACACACAAAATGCATTATGTCAACAGTGTGTTGATAAAAGTCGGTGGTTTCATTGACAACCCTCTGCCTCTCCCAGACAAGGAAGAGTGCTTTTTGTCGACAGGTTCTGTCCACAAAAAAGTTCGATGGATGCTCTGGGGGACCTTCGCTCAACAGACAGGAGCCGTGTCTACACGTGCACGCTACTTCGAAGTAGCGGCACTAACTTCAAAATAGCGCCCGTCACGGCTACACGCGTCGGGAGCTATTTCGAAGTTAACTTCGACGTTAGGTGGCGAGACGTCGAAGCCGCTAACCCCATGAGGGGATAGGAATAGCGCCCTACTTCGACGTTCAACGTCGAAGTAGGGACCGTGTAGTCATTGCGTGTCCCGCAACGTCGAAATTGCGGGGTCCTCCATGGCAGCCATCAGCTGAGGGGTTGAGAGACGCTCTCTGCAGCCCCTCAGCTCAATGGTGGCCGCGTGGAGCGGCCCCTTAAAGGTCCCCTCCCCCGCCCTTCCTGTGCAGGAAGCTGAGAGCACGTGCAGGCAGCAGCCCAGACACGCGGCCAGCCTGCACGTCCCTCAGCAGCCTCAGG
The DNA here is from genome assembly GCF_033958435.1 of Carettochelys insculpta. Classification (NCBI taxonomy): domain Eukaryota; kingdom Metazoa; phylum Chordata; order Testudines; family Carettochelyidae; genus Carettochelys; species Carettochelys insculpta. The sequence goes on along the minus strand of NC_134137.1, from coordinate 301,395,821 downwards.
ACCCTCAATGGCCGCCCGGCAGCCCCCCCAGCGCCCCCAGGGGACCCCCCCAAGGGGAGCCAGGGCAGCCAGCCCAGCCAGGCGGGCAGCCAGGCTGGCAAGCGGCAGTGGGGCCCCTCCTGGATGGAGGCTGAGCTGCGGGACCTGCTGGGGCTCTGGAGCGAAGAGGAGGTGCTCCAGGTAATGGGGAGCAAGAGGCGGAACACGGATGCGTTCGCTCGGCTGGCCGACGGCCTGGCTGCCCGGGGTCACCCTGCCCGCACTCCTGATCACGTCAGGAGTAAGGTGAAGGAGCTGCGGCAGGGTTACTCCCGGGCCCGGGATGCGGCCGGCCGATCTGGGGCCGCCCCCGTCACTTGCCCCTTTTACAGGGAGCTCAGGGACATACTGGGCCCCCGGCACACCTCCTCCCCTCTGGCCACCCTTGATACTTCGGCCGACAAGCCCCAGCAGGCCCTTCAGCCGGAGTCCGACCCGGAGGTAAGCCCCGCACCCCGGGGGCCCCCCCTGGAGCCCACCCCCAGGCCATCGCGGCAGGAGGAGGAGGAGGAGGAGGAGGAGGAGGAGGGGGGCTCCTCCTCCGCAGAATCCGGGCTGCAGATCCTCCTCCTTCCATCCCGGAGCAGCAGCCGGGCCTCCGCCCCCCGGGGATCTCCAGACCGTGGGAGTGGACCGACAGGTATGTACCCCCCTCTGGTGTACACCCCTGGGCTTGAGGGGCGGGGGTAATAGATATGTGTCCAGGGCCCCTCACATGGCCATGGCCCCAAGGACAGCAGGGCCATGTCCCTCACAGCAGTGCATCAGCCCCTGCCCCCCCCCCCCGCACAACAGTGCCATGCCCCATCCCCGGGGCAGGGGGGAGCGGAACCTCGAGGGGCCCCTGGGAGGAGGGGGTGGGACACCCCTCAGCAGCAGCAACAGCAGCAGCATGTGATGGAGTGGGGGGAGTGCAAAAGGGAGACTCAGGCTAGATATGAGCAACAAGAGCCGAATAGCTCCCAGGGGCAAAGGATGATCCTGGGGCTACAACTGGCAGGTGACGCCTCTGCCCTGAACAAAGAGGAGGGAGGAGCCAAGCTGGCTTTGAATTGTGGGGGGAGGGCGGGGGCCACAGGTAGAGGCCAGGGGAAGGGAGAGCTGGAAGGCAGCCAGCCTGAGGAGGGGGAAAGCTGCATCCCAGAGGGGCACCCCTTGGCGTCTTCTCCCCAGGACGGATTGGAAGCACTGTCTCTTCTGACAGCTGGTGCTGTCACTCCTGGGAGATACTGGGCATCTGTGGCCTAAGAAACCTCTCCTGCTCTCAGACCCTGCGGAGTGAAGTGAGAGTCGCTCCCACCAGGGGATGGGGTGCAGTGCAGGGGGACCCCTGAACCCCATCCATCACAGCAGCATCTCCCGGGGACGGGGATGGGGAACCTGCAGCACAGGGCTGGGGGGACAAAGGTCACGGCTCAGGGCCCACACTAACGCCTGTCTCCATTCTTCTTCCCCCCCTCCTCTCCTGTGTCCCGCAGCTGCACCATCGGAAGGGCTGGAAGAGAGCGCCGGCGAGGCATCAGTGGTCCCGGAGAGCCCTCCGGGGCCATCGCTCCAGGCAAGCCCCTCAGCCGAGGACCGACCGGCCCCACGGCGGGCTAGACGGCGGACCCCGCGCCACCACCAGCCAACGGTGATGGACCCCCAGCTGCTGGCCATCCACCGTCGGCAGCTGGAGGTCGCAGAGCAGCACCTGCAGCTGCAGGAGCGGGCGCTGGCCTGGCGCCAAGAGGCATGGGGGGCCTACATGGAGACTTTCAACCGCCTGGTGGACTACCTGGCCCCCCATGCTGCGCCGGCCGCCGCAGCGTCCACCCTGCCTGCTCCACCCACCGCACCACCAGCTGCTCCACACGTCGCCGTCCTGTCCGCCGTCGCCCCGCCACCCACCGGCGAGGGCCGGAGCGCCGAGGGACCCCTGGAGCCAGCTGAGACTCGCCGGGCATATCTTCCGGTCTGCCCCGCCCCCAGCCAGCCCTGGACGGGGCTGCGGCCGTGGCGGGGCTCCCGGCCGCCCATGCCCAGTGCCGGACTTTAGGGGCGAGGGGCCCGGGACGTGGCCCCCCCCCTTGTATATAGTTGGGACTTATTAATTTGTGCTCCCCGTTTGCCCCGTCCCCCCCATGTAAATAGTTCTCCCCTTTATCATCCCTGGTTTTCTTTTTGTTAGTGAACAAACTTTTTTATTACTATTGTTTTATTTGTACATATTACTTTGGTTCCACACGTTTGTATATAGTTTGTTCTTGTTTTATTTATAGTTAAAAAAAAAGTTCTAAAAGAAAAAGCAGTTTAAGTTCAGCCACAAGTGCGTGCTGTCATTTGTCCAGGAAAAGTGGGAGAGGGGTGCGGTTGGGTGCTCCATGGTGTGGGCATTGGGGCAGTGAGTGTGGTGGAGGAAGGGGTGGGCAGTGGGGGGCCTGGCAGAGTTCACCCCGCGGCCTCATCATTGAAGTGGGCCCGCAGGGCCTCCCAGACCCGGGTCCCTTCGGGGTCCACCTGCCGACTGGGGGCAGCGGGTGGCTGCACGTTGGCCCTGCCGGCCTCCACAGCCCAGCCCTGGAAAAAGGCCTCCCCCTTGCTCTCCACCAAATAGTGCAGGGCGCAGCAGGCACCCATAATCAGGGGGATGTTGTTGGGGCCCACATCCAGGCGGGTCAGGAGACATCTCCAGCGTCCTTTCAGGCAGCCAAATGAGCGCTCCACCACCTGGCGCGCGTGGTTCAGGCGCTGGTTGAAGCGCTCCTGGCTAGCGGAGAGATGGCCCGTGTACGGGTGCATGAGCCAGGGCCGGAGGGGGTATGCCGCATCTGCGATGACGCAGAGGGGCATGGGGGTGTCCCCCAGAGGGATCTCCCACTGGGGGATGTAGGTCCCCACCTCCAGCCGGCGGCACAGGCCCGAATTCCAGAAAACCCGGGCGTCGTGGGTGCTGCCAGGCCAGCCCACATAAATGTCCTGGAAACGGCCCCGGCTGTCCACCAAGGCCTGGAGGACCACAGAATGGTAGCCCTTGCGGTTTATGTAGCGTCCTCCACTGTGATGCGGGGCGCGGATGGGGATGTGAGTCCCATCCAGAGCCCCGAAGCAATTGGGGAAGCCCAGGATGGCAAAGGCCGCGATGGTGGCATCTGGGTCCCCCAGCCTCACGAGCCTGTGCGGGAGCATGGCGTTGATGGCACGCACAACCTGCAGGGGAAGCACAGGGGACAGCACCAATGAGGGGTGAGCAGGGTGTGCGTGGCCCTGCCCTGCCCTCCCCTCCCCTCCCCTGCCCTGTCCTCCTCTGCCCTGCCCTGCCCTCCCCCACCCTCCCCTCCCCTCCGCTCCCCTACCCTGCCCTCTCCTCCCCTCCTCTGCCCGGTCCCCCCTCCCCTGCCCTGCCCTCCCCCTGTGGGTTCTCTTACCTCCATGAGGACAGCCCCGACGGTGGCCTTGCCGACACCAAACTGCTGTTCCACGGATCGGTAGCTGTCTGGAGTGGCCAGCTTCCAGACAGCGATGCCGACCCCTTTCTCCACAGGGAGGGCACGCCGCATGGCGGTGTCCTGGTGCCTGAGTGCGGGGGTGAGCCACTGGCACAGCTCCATAAATGTCTGCCGGCTCATCCTGAAGTTCCTGAGCCAGCGGTCGTCGTCCCACTCCCCAAGCACCAGCCGCTCCCACCAGTCGGTGCTGGTGGGGTAGCTCCACAGCCGCCGGCGTGTGAGGCGGGGGTGGGGGCGGGGTGCTGTAGGGTTGGGGGTTGAGCCCTGCTGCCCTGGGGGCAGCTTCTCCTCCAGTGTAGCAAGGAGGTGCTCAGCTGCCTCCCGCATGGCATGGATCAGGGCAAGCCCTGCTCTTGCCGGGAGGGCTGGGTGGACCTCTGGCTGCTGCTGCTGCTGCTGCTGCTGCTGCTGCTGCTGCTGCTGGGGGTCCATGCCTGCGTCGCCCGGGGTCTGTGTGCCTATGGCTCCTCAGACCGTGTGCTGTGCAGGCTGAGTGTGTCTGGGAGGGGCCCTTTAAGGGAATGGCTAGCTGTTGCCCCGGAAGCGCTAGTCCGCCCTGTGACCCTGTCTGCAGCTGTGCCTGGCATCCCTATTTTGATGTGTGCTACTTTGGCATGTAGACGTTCCCTCGCAGCGCCTATTTCGATGTGGTGCTGCGCAACATCGAAGTTGAACATCGACGTTGCCAGCCCTGGAGGACGTGTAGACGTTATTCATCGAAATAGTCTATTTTGATGTTGCTACATCGAAATAAGCTATTTTGATGTAGGCTTCACATGTAGACGTAGCCAGGGTGTCCAGGACAATGGGTAGCCTGTCCGCTATGCTTCTGGGTGTCTGTAGACAGAGCAGAGTGCACTTCTAATTGGCTTCTGTGTGTGGCTGCACTCTGTCAACAGAAGTTTTGTTGGGAAATCTCTTGACAGTGACTTCTGTCGATAGGTCACTATAGTGTAACTGTAGCCCGTGTGAGCAGGCAGGGTATCTTTGTGGTGGGGGGATTTCAGTAATATATCTGCTCAACACTATGGAAGCCAGCAGGCAACATGGATGCAAACCAGGTAGGTTTAATTGTGCAGACATTTCAAAAGTGGTCTATCATATACAGTGCTATTCTGTTTGGTTTTTAGAATAATTATATATATATAATTGAGATGGGGGAGGTGGTCTCATTTTTGTAATTACCTTTTGAGTAGAGAAGGGCTTTTAGTTTTTCTGAGTTCTGCCATCTAAGAACTGGCTGGGGTCTGACAAGCATAAGCTCTTAACAGGCAGATACTGAAATCAGGGGATTTAGGTCTCTGGAATTAGCAATTTACATTCCAAGTGGCTGCTACTGTAGTTGTGGCATTTAAATTATTTATGCCAAGAAAGAGCAGTGTTCTGTTCTTTATTGCAAAGCACACCCACTGCATGCTCAACAAGGGGAAAGTTTTCCCTCTGAAATTCTGCTTCCTCTCCAAAAGCATTTTTTAATCTCAGCACTGTGATGAAGAGGAATCAGGATCATGCAGCACGGAACTTCCATTGAAACCTGAAGCAGTATCAACTTGGCACAGTGATAGGAGATAGCAGAAGGAAAGGTTTCCTCTTCAGTCAGCCCTTAGTACTTCTTGTAGATGCTGCTGCTGAATTCTTCTGGGCATAACATGGGATTTAGGCATTAACATTTGCCTGCCAATGCAAATTAGTTGTGAAGATGAAGCATACTGCAGGTGGAAAAAATCCCTTACACTGTAGTTCAGTTTGCCCTGGAAAAAACTCAATCTACTTAAAAAAATAAAAGAATGAATATGTTGATCCTCAGTATAAGTGAAAAAAGCCTACATTCACAAAAATGACTATTAATTAGGGCTGGCTGGGAAAAAAAAGACAACATTTCCATTTCACAAAATGTGCTTCAAAATCTGTTTCTGTTCCTGTGCAGAACTGAACACAAATTTTTTGAGAGAGAATAAATGAATATGAATAAGAATAGTAACAGAGAGATAGCCGTGCTAGTCTATATAGTATCAAAACAAAAAAGCAGTCCAGTAGCACTTTAAAAACTAATAAAATAATTTATTAGGTGATGAGCTTTTGTGGGACAGTCCCACTTCTTCAGACCATAGCTGTACCAGAACAGACTCAATATTTAAGTCACAGAAAACCAAAAAAGTAATCAAGGTTGACAAATCAGAGAAACATTATCGAGGTGAGCAAATCAGAGAGTAGAGGGGCCGGGGTGGGGAGTCAAGAATTAGATTAAGCCAAGTATGCAAAAGAGCCCCTAAAATAACCTAAAAAATTCCCATCCCTGTTCAAACCACGTGTTAATGTGTTGAATTTGAATATAAAAGAGAGTTCAGCAGCCTCTCTTTCCAAAGTGTTGTGCAAATTTCTCTTCAGTAAAATGCAAACTTTCAGGTCATTAACAAAATGGCCCACTCCATTAAAGTGGTGACTGACTAGTTTGTGGATCAGGAGTGTTTGTATGTCTCTTTTATGAGACGCAAACTTTCAGGTCCATTACTAGATCCATTGTTTACAGTCAAGCCCTTAGGTACAATCGCATTTGCTCTGATCCTACTGACAGAGACAGAAAACTACAAGATCTTTACCAAATATTCATAAACCTGAATTACCCACAAGGAGAATAAAAAACAAATCCACAGGGTCAGATGAATACTCAGAGACCAGCTACTCCAAGATAGGCCCAAAAAAGCCAAGAACAGAACTGGTCATTACCTGCAGCCCCAACTCAAACCACTGCAATGCATTATTAAAGACCTACAAACTGTCCTTAATCAGGATGCCACACTCCAGAAGGCCCTAGGTGGCAGGCCTGTTCTCTCCTACAGACAACCTCCCAATCTCATGAGGATCCTTACCTACAACCACAGTCTATACCGCAGGAACACCAGTCCTGGAACTTTTCCTTTCAACAAAGCCTGTTGCCAACTTTGTCCACATATCTCTTCTGGAGATACCATCACTGGACCTAACCAGGTTATTCACAGAATCATGGGCACATTCTCATCTTCCTCAGCTAACATCATATATGCCATCATGTGCCAACAATGCCCGGATGCTTTGTATATTGGACAGACTTCAAACTCTCTTAGACAAAAAATTAACGGGCATAAAACAGACATAAAAACACTCCTGATCCACAAACCTGCCAGTTACCACTTTAATGGAGTGGGCCATTCTGTTAATGACCTGAAAGTTTGCGTCTTACCGAAGAAGAATTTTCACAACAGTTTGGAAAGAGAGGTTGCTGAACTCTGTTTCATATTCAAATTTGACACCTTAACACATGGTTTGAACCAGGATGGGAATTTTTTAGGTCATTATAGGGGCTCTTTTGCATACTTGGCTAAATCTAATTCTTGACTCCCCCCGCCCTTCTGTCCCTCTACTCTTTGATTTGCTCACCTTGATAATGTTTTTTTGGTTCTCTGTGCCTTAAATATTGAGTCTGTTCTGGTATGGCTATGGTCTGAAGAAGTGGGTCTGTCCCATGAAAGCTCATCACCTAACAAATTATTTTGTTAGTCTCTAAAGTGCTACTGGACTGCTTTTCTGAATAAGAATGTGCACGTAGCCTAGTGGTTAGGGGACTCCCATGTTCAAGTCCCTGCTTACATCCCAGATGTATGTGTAGCTATTAGACTACTGGGGTAGGTGCCTCTCATTTTAACTAGAAAGTCATCCAGGTCTTGAGAAATGGCTTCAAGTGGTGGTGGCGGGGGGTGAAGAGAACCCCCTTTTTTGACTAGCTCTATGATTAATTTTGGGTGCCTAGGTGAAGAGACCACAAGGACTGTTATTCATACTACTGGCGCCATGGCACTTTCTAAAAATCAGGCCACTTCTATGTATCTTTACTTAACCACCCAAAACCAACAATTAATCTTGAAAATATTAGCCACAATTATATGACCTCACTGAAGGCTGCAGCCTCACTGAAGTCAAATGTGTGTAACTGGGAGAAGAATTTGGCCCACAGAGTTTAGGAATTGTTTAAGTTGCTCCATACACTTACATCAGCCATGTGGCTGAAACCTGATCTGAAACTAGATATAACTTTGGGTCACTGAAAAGCCTGAGGTCAAATATGAATATAATTTGAGGTAACACATCTGACTTATTAGAATCTTTTTTAATATGCATATCTTTAGGGGCATGTAGATGGCCCTTTGTGCCACATATTCGGGGAAAGAGTCTAACTCTGCCTTCAGAAGGAAGATGGATATCTCTCTTATTCTGTGATTTCCATGAACTTCTGCTCTTCCCCCAGATGATCCTGTCTCACCTTCCAGATTAAGTGTGAAACTGGTGTAACTAGCAATATATTTATATACACTTCATCAGGCCAGTAAATAACCTGTATCACATAGGTCCAGATCCTCAAAGATACTGAGCTGCCTAACTCCTGTCGAAATCAATATAATTTAAGAAGTGACAGTAGCTGAGCTATTAATGTCTTGTCTATGCTGAAAACTTATATGGAGACAGCCACGAGTCTTAACTGTGTGAAAATCCAGACCCTTGAAATATAGCAATGTCTCTATCTCACCCAGTGTAGACAGCACTAATTCAATGGAAGACTTCTTTTGTCAAACTAGTACCTACCTCAGGGAGGCAGATTAATTACAGCCACAGGAAAAACAATCCTATCATTTTAGTGTTTCCTACACTGAAGTGCCATAGTGTTCTATGCCACTGTAGCCTTTTAAGTGTAGACATAGCCTAAGTAATAGTGACATTAATGAGAGTTAGGTGCCTAAAAGTTCTTTAAGTATCTGGCCCACAGAGTTCAACTCCTTTAACCAGGTTTTCCTCTGCTTCAGCTCTCTCATCTGGTAAGAAATCAAATTTATATGATTATAAATCCCAAGCCATAGCACTGAAAATATATCAGGATGGGTATGTGACATCGTCACATCAAGAAAAAAGAGTTCATAAGATGGACAGAGATCAAAGATGTGGTAAAATCTAACAAAATGATGAGAACTTTAAATATCCTCATGTAAATGATCAAATGACACCACTGGGCAATGCTTATAGATTCAATATCCTGACACTTTTAAGTCCTGGCTTCTAGCAGCTAGCATGACAGTACAGAGGAACAAAGGCTATTATTGTTTTAATTTTAAGCAACAAACAGTAACACTAAGTCACGAAGTTAAAATAGCTTGGCCACTAAGTAACTGTGACTGCAGTATAATTAGGCTCAACATCCATGTGGCAGGCAGAGTACTAAGAAGGATGCGGTATCATTACATTCTACAAAGGGAGATGTCAGTAAAATGAGAAGGTTAGTCAAAAAGGCCCTAAACTTAAAAATAAGAAAGGATAAACTTTAGTGGTGGCATAGTCTCAGAAGACGTGAATCACTGAGGGGAACAAAAGGAAGGCAAGGAGGAGAAGTGGAAAAGATTGGGATTGTTTATATCAGAAAGGCATTAGAAAGATAGCAAACTATAAAAGTATATAAAATAATGAATAGAGCACAGTATGGTATTGGGAACTGCACCTTGAAGGGCTGAGCTTCTGACAAGACAGAAAGTTTTATTCACAGCCCCTTAGAACCAGAAACGGAATAAAGCAGATTTTGTGCAAACGCTTTATGCACTGAACGATCATTGCACATTGCTTAGGGGAAACAGAGCAGGAGGTTCTGTTCCTTCCGTCTCATAACACATCAACTAGGAGAGGTTCAATAAAATTAAAAGATTTGAAATTCAAAGCTCATTAAAGGAAAATTTTTTTCATGAAATGTGTAATTAAGCTGTGGAACTCTCTGCCACAGGAATTTGTTGAAGCCAAGCCAAGCCACTTATACCAATGACCAGAGTAACCAGAGTTGTTAAATAAATGTTAAAACACCTTTCTGGGGGAAGGATATTAAATTTTATGCTCCAGACCTAACTGTGTGGATATTTGGCCAGATTACTCCACATTTGCAGTGCTCTTGCATTTTCTTCTGAAGTATCTGGTGTAGGAAACCAGTGGAAACAAGATACTGGGCCACTCAGCTCCTGGATCTGATCCAGGCTGTCTGGGTGACATAAATTTTGCATTGCTATTTCTAAACCATCCTCTCTTGTAGGGGTTATGCCAGGGCAGGAGGGTTTGTGGCCAGAATGCACTGTAACCTGTAGTATCAGAGGTAGGAGAACATCACCAGAGGCTGTTCCAGATGCTGCAAATTAGAGCAGGCCAAGCCAGCACCCAATCTGGGGGCTGAGCACAGCACCCAGCAGTGGTCAAGAGACAGACAAAGATTTTTGCCCCCTTTAACAAAATTTCAAAGGCCAGCCAAGAAAAGCTGGAAATACTGCCAGGAGGGTAGGAAGTCAAAGGTTAGAATGAAGTTTCTTGGATTAAAAAAAACGAGTATTCAGATGAAACCACAGACAAAACTAGTTTTTTACTTGTTTCCAAGTGTCACATGATTTGAATGCACATGTTTAAAGGTGAATGGTTTGGCCACTAATCGTTTGGTTCCTTAGATAAATTCTAACACAATAAAATAAATATCTATTTCCCAACTACAGTAAAATGTAATATGATTATAGATCAATTGGGTGGTGTGTACATATAGCATATTACACTTGAGTCAAGCATACTTTGTCTTCATTGTGTTAGAGCTTACTTAGGGAGCTACATAGCACCAAGAGTAGAGGCCAAACCATTCACCATTTATTTACAAAGTGTAATTAAGAATGAAAAGTTTCTCCAGATGCCTTTGAAATATGGTACAAACAATTCAGTCTCACAGGATGTTGTGTAGTATAGTTTATGAAGCAGCAGCAGATATATCCTCTCTGTCTCTCAGGTTCTCTCTGAAGAACCTTGTCCCAGTATTGGCTGAGTGGATTCATTTAATTCCCATGTGTGTTGTGTTTATGAAAGAATAAATAAATATGAGATTTGTAAGAAAAGATTGCAAACACCTTCTTTCCACCAGTAAACTGTTACTGACATGAGCAATCTCATTGAGATTTATGGGATTTTATTAAGAAAACAAGTGCTCACTATTGTAGGTAGATTTTTGTCTGGTCTATAGTGCTGTACATTGTGCAAGAGAATCATAGAACTCCAAGTAGCCTCAAGAGGTCATCAGGTTCAGTCCACTAATCTCAAGACAGGATCAAGCACCATCTAGAACAGGCATCTGCAACCTGCTGCTCCAGAGCCACATGCAGCTCTTTGAGGCCTTCCATGTGGCTCCTGATGCAAAGTTCTTTTTTAAAAAACCAAACCAAACCAAAAAAAACCCTTCTGATTATTTTTGATAAATTGTGAATGCCTAAAAGCCCAACAATGAACAATTCACATCTAAATAGCAAATGATATGTGATCTCGAAATGTTGGATAACTCCCTGTTGTATAAGAGCAGTGCATTATGGGATATAATGCTGTATCTGTGTTTTGATCATGTTGATTTTGAAAAGGAAGCTTGTGGAATTCTTGCAGCAATGTGCATTTTAAGAATGAAAACTGAAATTAAACATGAAGTATAATGGATAAAATTAAAGTGGGGTTGGAATGATGTCATAAATGAGGAAAATTGAAGATGAAAACAGAGAATTTCAACCTGAATAGACCCAGTCTTCCACATTTATATTGAGTTCGGTAAAGCTCTCTTTATGTCTGATTTGCAATGAGAAATTTGCCACCACCACCACCATCACCACCACCATCAAAAATATAACCCTAACAGGCATTTTCTCACAAAACACTGGATGGTATCCTGCTGGGGATGCCAGAAAAAAAGTCATGGAGGAGCTTCTATGCAAAGCAGGGCAAAGTAAGAACATGCTCACTCAATGGATGAAATCACTAAATAGCACACTTGTGGCTAGTTTTGTGGGAACTCAAGAAATCGTGAAATGAGGAAAGCCATTCATGGATGGCAAATATATAAAAGAGTGTTTTATCAAAGTATCAGAACAGGTGTATAGTGATTTCAAGAACAAAAATGTTCAGAATCTATCATTCTGCAGAGAGATAAAATTCAGGAGTGAAAGTCAGGAAGATATGGGCATAAACACATGCATGTAAAGTGTGAAGAAATAGAATATATAAAAAATTTGTGAATGTCCTGCAATAAATATGCATTGTATTAAAAATCATTGTGTGTGTACTGTTATTAAAGGAGGGATTATGAAAACTATGGTTTGATGTTTTTTATTAAGAACCTTGTATTCACCTGCATTGTGGCTCTTGAATGATTGAGTCTTCTTACTGTATTAAAAAAATGGCTCGTCTCGCTATTTTGGTTGCCAACCTCTGATCTAGACAATTCCTGACATTTTTTTTTTTCTAATTTGCTGTTAAAAACCTGTAACGATGGAGATCCCACAATGTCCTTGGGCAATTTATTCCAGTCCTTGAACCAAACTCACACTAAGTTTTCCTAATGTACAACCTAAAACTTTGCTGTAATTTAAGCCCATTGCTTCTTGTCCTTTCTTCAGAGGTTACGGAGAATAATACATACTTGTGATCAAAACAAAAAAGCAGTCCATTAGCACTTTAGAGGCTAATAAAATAATTTATTATGTGGTGAGCTTTCATGGGATAGAACCACTTCTTCAGATGTTTGTTTATGTTCAACCTTTATAATTTGATCTAGTTTCCACTTTTTGCAGAACTTCCTCTTGATTTTTAGATCACGGTCTTCTGCTTAAACCAGGATGGTTAATTGCCATGCTTTACTTTCAACCTTTCCTATGCAGTGGAATGGTTTACTCTTGTGCCCTTTATAATATATCTTTCAAAGCCTGCCAAATGTCTTCAATTGTTTTTCCTTTTAGACTTGCTTCCCATGGGATCTTACCTACCAACTCTCTGAATTTGCTCAAGTTGGCCTTCATGAAATCCATTGTCTTTATTTTTCTGTTCTCCTTCCTATCTTTCCTTAGAATCATGAACTCAATCAATTCATGATCACTCTCACTCAAGAGAAGTCCTGATATTGTTAATCTGGATTGTATTATTGATGTTGCTTTGAGAATATTGCATATTTATCATACGGTACGGTTTTTCAATATAATCATCTCTAGTAGTTTTCTAAATTTTGGCTTATAGATTTGTTCATTTATGGACATAAGAATAGAAAATTGTTAAACATTGTACATGTAATTATGGTAGTGGTCTAATAAGGCAATTGCTTTATAATAGCTCTCTTAGTTTACTTTAGTATTTATTCAACTCATCTGACTTCTTGCTGCTTAGTTGTGGTTTTTTTATTTTAACCTAATGTACTGTTACAGTTTAATAAATGTAAAATCCATCAATTTATATATTATTTAATGTCAGTTTTTGTACGCAAATCCAACTGATGCAGAAAGAGTTAGCATATAGCAGCATGAAAGTGGGCTCAGTCAAGAAAGCATTTACCTTCCAACTTAAATATGGGTATATAAAACAGCAATATATTTTTGTAGTCAAGGGTACTTAACTATATTTAGCAACCTGTTTTTAGGGTTGAATTCCACAGAAGTATATTAGGTGGGAACTTTTTATCCAAATCAGAATGGCTCCACTCTTACATTGTTTCCTTAATCAGCAGTATTTGAATGTAATAAACCTTTGTTCAGTTATAGAACAGAAAAAAATAGTTGAGGTTAGCTGAAAATGAAAATATGCGGAGAAGAATTAATAGCTTTTTCATTTCTGAAAAGCATAGTAATTTTTGTAGGTGTTTACATTTAGCACTTTGGTAGGATAGCGCTATCAAATTGAGGAGCAAAAGTAGCATTTAATAGTTTCAACTTTCAGAATTTCCTCAGTAATACTATGGTTAGTATTGCTTTTTGTCATGCAAGAGACCAGTTCAGTTCCCTGACAGCAAGGCAACTGTATATCTTTCATCCTCAGCAAATTGATGGATGACACTAAGTGGGGGGAGGTCAGAGTGATCTAGACAAATTGAAGGAGTGGACCAAAAGAAATCTGATGAGGTTCAGCAAGGACATGTGCAGAGTCCTGGACTTAGGATGAAAGAATCTCACACACTGCTACAGGTTGGGGATCAACTGGCTAAGCAGCAGTTCTGCAGAAAAGGACCTGGGATTTACAAAGGATGAGAAGCTGCATATAAGTCAACTGTGCACCTATGTTGCCAAGAAGGCTAATGGGGTTGCATTAATCGTAACATTGCCAACAGATTGAGAGAAGTGAACTGGGCTTATTTAGTCTGCAGAAGAAAAGGTTGAGGGGGGTTTTTGACAGCAGACTTCAACTACCTGAAGCGAAGTTCCAAAGAGGATGGACCAAGGCTATTCTTAGTGGTGACAGATGATAGAACAAGAAGCAATGTTCTCAAGTTCCAGAAGAAAGGTCTAGGTTTTACATTAGGAAAAACTATTTCATGAGGAGGGTGGTGAAACACTGGAATGTGTTGCCTAGGGAGGAGGTAGAATCACCATTCTTCAAGATTTGTAAGGCCAGGCTTGACAAAGCCCTTTCCAGTGGGGTTGGTCCCACTTTGAGCAGGAGAGTTGGACTAGATGACCTCCTGAGATCTCTTCCAAACCGAATCCTCTATGATGCTGTGATACAAACCAGAACCTCTGGGTGTTGAATCCCATTTCCATCAATGATTCTTCTTTTTCTGGAGGTTTTGCTTCAATTTTACTCTCTGTAAAATATTTACAGTATAATGATACCAAATCCCAGGGGTTGTGATAAGTGTTCATTAAACATTCAGGTTATTTTAAAGAGCTTTGAATGAAAATCACTGTGGACAGATAAAAAAAAAACATCAAAACACATATCTAACCTCATCTATACTCAAAACAGTGCTTAAACCCACACTTTACTTTAAAATATGTTCTTAAGCCATATTGATGTCAAAATGCATGCCTGGTATCCTGAATAGAGATGCTTTCTTCAATCAGTACCGCTACACTTGCCAGGTGTTATGTAAACGCCGTCTCCTGAAGAGATGTGATGATGATTTCAACAGTAGTCTTTAAGCAGTCGTGCAAGTGAATGCTACTATAGTATTGTCCTCAGAATTTCAAGTCAAATCTCCAGAAGCTTTTATGATATTGGTTTGATGAGAGTTTATGATGGGAAAACATCATTGCAAGTGTATGGAAATGATTTTGAGAAAAATTTAAATGCTGTCTGTAATAATCGTACTGTTATGAAATAAAAGACTTTATAAATACTTGATTTTCTTTAAGGTTTTGATAGATCCTGGAAAGCAAGTTCACCTGGAGAATAGGCTGCAGCAGCAAGCATTAAATCATGCAAATTTTGCCTTGACATTACAACATGTGATAATCTATGACTTGCACAAGAAGGTGTCACAACCCTGTGGAATGTACTGTATCAATAAGGAACATATTTATTAAACCTGTGTAAAAGTGTATGTTGTGTACCAGTGATACCACAACATTATCATTAGATCCACCGATATTATATTGCACCTGCAATGTAAAATTCTTGGTTATTTAAGAGTCTCTGCCTTCCAACACTTTCTTCCAGCTAGTAATATCCGAATAAGGTCTTTGACAATTTAGGGTTTGTCTACATCGGAAAGTTATTTTGGATTAAGGTAAAGAATGAATTTAAAGCACACTGTTTATTACAGAATAAGTGTTCACACAAAATCTATGCTACATAGCTATTTTGGTTAGTTACCATGTGTAGACAGGCTCTTAGATTTTTGCAACACCATGAACCTCACCTGCAAGTGAAAAAGAGGACAGGCAGGCCTTATTAAAAAGCAGCTGGCAACTGCCTTCCTGTGGGGAAATCATCTATGTCTATTGCTTCCCCATTCATTGCCACCTGCTAGGAAACACAGAATTCCACCCATAAATCCAGTAATGCTTATATAATCCCATAGAGGAAAACAGAATACAACCCAGGCATAAGATGATGAAGCTTTGCTGGGGTCCTGGCATCTGATATCATAGCCACTGTGTGCTGGGGGCGGGGTGCTGCTGCACACAGTGGGTTGAAGGAGCTTCCATGACACACAAGGGCTACGTCTACATGTGCACGCTACATCGAAATAGCTTATTTCGATGTAGCGACATCGAAATAGGCTATTTCGATGAATAGCATCTACACGTCCTCCAGGGCTGGCAACGTTGACGTTCAATGTCGATGTTGGGCAGCACCACATCAAAATAGGCGCTGCGAAGGAACGTCTACGCACCAAAGTAGCACACATCGAAATAAGGGTGCCAGGCACAGCTGCAGACAGGGTCACAGGGCGGACTCAACAGCAAGTCGCTCCCTTAAAGGGCCCCTCCCAGACACACTTGCACTAAACAGCACAAGATACACAGAGCCGACAACTAGTTGCAGATCCTGTGCATGCAGCATGGATCCCCAGCTGCAGCAGCAGCAGCAGCCAGAAGCCCTGGGCTACGGGCTGCTGCACACGGTGACCATATAGCCCCGCAGGGGCTGGAGAGAGAGCGTCTCTCAACCCCCCAGCTGATGGCCGCCATGGAGGACCCTGCTATTTCGATGTTGCGGGACGCGGATCGTCTACATGTTCAAAGTAGGGCGCTATACCCATCCCCTCATGGGGTTAGCAACTTCGATGTCTCGCCGCCTAACGTCGATTTCAACTTCGAAATAGCGCCCAACTCGTGTAGACGTGACGGGCGCTATTTTGAAGTTGCCGCTGCTACTTCGAAATAGCGTGCACGTGTAGATGTGGCTAGGGTGTACAGTTTGGTGCAACAGCTCTCAGCACTTTCGCAATAAAAATTGTCCCAGCCCCTCCCCACCTGCTGATCCTTGCTTTCCTAGAATTTGTGAGCCCTGCCACCCCACTTGTGACTAGTTCAAAGTTTCTACCAGAGTGGCTTTTGTGGACATTGGTCTCCTGAGGATGGGTAAGAGTCTCTGGTGGAAATTTCAAGAGCACCTGACTAACTTAAGAACAGAAATTGTATTGAAAGTCAACAGAATCCACACTTTTAAGTCACTTAGACTATGTCTATATAACAGCAACCTTTTGAAAAAAGTCTTTCTCGAAGATCTCTTCTGAAAGAACTTCTTTTGAAAAAGTGCATCCACAGACAAAAAAGCAGATCAAAAGAGTGATCTGCTCTTTCAAAAGAGAACATCCATACAGCTCCCTCTCCTTTGAAAGAATAAGCCATGGATTGAAAAATCTGGTGTCATGAGGACTGCTCTTTTGCGTATAGGGTCCATGGTGTGGTAGACATTTTCTTTCAAAAGCTTTCAAAAGAAGGGGCTCTTCCTGAAATGGGAGTGGAAGAGCACTTTCAAAGGGAGCACCACATTCTTTCAATTTAATTTCAAAAGAATGCTTCATGTGTGTAGACTCTCCTCTGGATATTTGAAAGATCTTTTGCTGGCGAGGTCAGGAGAACAGTGTTACATCTGGGGCCTTTGCTAACGTGTGTGATGCTGCAGAAATATAACCCCGATGGAAGACTCACTTTTTACATTTAATTTGTTTGCAGTCAATTTCCAGTGCACAAAACCAATTTGCTTCCCTTCACTGAACTCAAAAAATGGGCCGAGTCTTACACTAGCAAGTGCTTTCAAAAGATTCTTTGAAAGAAGGGGACTCTTCAGAAAGATCCCATAGACCATCTACACACAAAAAGTGTTCTTTCAAAAGTAAATCAAAAGAACGAGGTGATCCTTTCGAAATCACTCTTCCTTTCCTGTTTCAGTAAGAGTGCCCCCTTTCGAAAGCTTCTTTCAAAAGGAAACATGTAGACGCTCCTCAGGGCCCTTCTTTCAAAAGAGCAGTCCTCATGGCACCTGCTTTTTTGATCCCTGGCCCGTTCTTTCAAAAGAGCAGGGGCTGTGCGGATGTTTTGTTTCAAAAGAACAGATCACTCTTTTGACCTGCTTTTTTGTGTGTGTAAGCACTTTTTCAAAAGAAATCTTCCAGAAGGTCTTCTTTAGAAAGATCTCTGTAGTGTAGACATAGCCATGAGGTGTACAACAAACTTCCAAAAAATCCTACCACCTTGAGATTTTTCAAATCATGAGACCTTGCAACTTAAGAATTCCACTTTGATTTATTTTTGCATGCCTTACACTTCATGTCTCTTGGAATCTAAGGCCTCAAGTGTCAGGTTGGACACACTGGATTTTAGCTGCTGCACCTGCATACTGCAGCACTAACTTGGAGGAAGCTAGTGCTTCTGTTAGTGTTGGTTCAGAATTAGGTATTCAGCCAGGGATTCTCATTGCGAACATGTACAATGTCTTTTGTTTTTAATGAGGGGAGTAAACTGGGCTGCCTTTGGGTTCTAATATTTTTATTGGCATTCACCTTGACATTTCAAATATCAACACAGTCAAGAAAAGTGATTCCCCCCCGCCTCACTCCCAGCAACATCACCTACAGCACAAACCACCTCCACTGCTATAACATTTACTATACCATTAGAAGGGCAGGAATCAAGCCTTGAGTCCTGATAGTGGAAACAAGTGAAGTCCTACAAATTGAGCAATTACTTGATAGCATCAACTGAGCCCATACTTGCAAAAAAACATCACAAAAGATAAAATGCAATCTTATCTTTTACCGCAAGCTCTTTGATAATTCCTGCTGGAAGAGAAGGTTTTTTTAAGCCACTTAGTACTTCAGTAAAATGTTTAGACAGTTGACTGCCAGAAAGTGGAGTGCAGCATGTGCTTAGTTTATATACAAACCTGATTAGCATTCTTTGGACATTGTCCACCCCATTGGATCTTATTGTAAAGCTGTTGCCAAGCTCAGATAGCTCTAAAGTGATTTTTTTAATTCAAGAAGGAATAACCTGTTTTAGAAATAATTCAATTTTGCATGTAATGAATCACCAAGACCTGAGACAGTCTAGTCATTTGTCAAGTGAACACCTTCAAAAGGTCCCTAGTCCAAAGTTAGAGAGGTATATTTGGATACCTTTAATCTCTTCTGTATGTAGAATGCTTTTTCTCTTTTTGAAATACCTGTACAGGCAACTGAAAACTCTCTTTCAACAAACAGCTGCTAGTTTGTGTAGTTACTTTGGGATAATGGATGTTAAAGAGAAGCAGGCATAGTACTTCATAATGCTGTCTTGTCAACTGCACAAATTATGCCTTCTTGGCACAAATGGAATACTTCCTAGATACAGAAGGAAGCGGTTTCTTTGTGTTTCAATGGCTGACTCTTCTCTGTGAGTTTCAGTTGAACTAAGGTCCCTCCACAGTGTTGCCTGGTGCTGGAGCAAACCATCTTTTAGATGAGGCCTATACTGTGGATAAAAATCGAGCCTTTAATATGTCAAATCTCATCCATGTATCCACTCCACCTTTTAGACTGAATATGCTTAACTGTGATGATTGTAACACTCTCACACTTTTGCACCAGTAGGAATATAACTCAGGATTCCCAGTTTCCAATGTTTCTCTGTTGTGTAGTAAATAGTTGTGTAATCTGCTGGCAATGTGTTTTGCATCACTTTTTAGCAGCCTGCTCCCAGAGGACTACAGCCTGTTACTGCTGCCAGTTACTCCTAGCTCAAGTCTGTGCTAATGGGATAAAAAAGGGAAACAAATCAGAGGTGATCCCATAGTGATGGGTATTTTTGCAAGTGATGGATTAACTTCGCCTTAAAAAAGGCAGAATTGAGTTGGAAGTTTTCCTTTAAGCTTGTCTTACTGGATCACATTGGTGTGTTATATGAACACTTGATAATCTTGCTATCCATGAAAGAACCACAAATAGCAACATCTTCCAAATTGTGATGATTCCAATGATTATTTTAGTTTGTGGATATCAACTTTTTTCTTTTTTTCCCTTTAGTTTTTCTTCATGCTTTTTTTTACAAAGGGGGAAAACAACACCAAATGGAACTTCCCTTTGCAGTATTTATGGAAAGATAGATTTCAACTCAGGATCTTTGGGTTTAGTTTATGGGCTCCCCAACACTGCAGGGACCCAGTTTTCTAATTACAGTTTGGTTGGTGCCAAAATGCTAGGCAAACAGATACTTTTGGCTGGTTCAGAGAAAGTGGCATGTGTAGAAACAGCCTTTGGCTCCCAGTGATGGAGACCTTTCATAAGAACCACTGAGCTACAAAATTTCCACCATTTCACTGTCATTCTTTCAGCTGATAGCTTCTGCTTTCTTGGCCCACAACAGTTTGAGATCTTTCATTCTAAGGAATGTGAAGTTTAACATCAAACCCAAATATTGAACTTTAGCTTCAAACTTTTGTCTGGATCCACATTTGAAAAAGCTTTCATGGCTCATTTTTACTTTTTTTCACTGAATATCCAAAGCCATATTAGGCAATAAATGGCATTTCAAATGCTCTGCATCAAATCTCTGGTTCTGCCGTAGACCTCCTTTCTGATATGAGTTGAACCACTTACTCTCTGTGCATCAGTTCCCCATTTACAAAATAGGAATATTAGAATGCTAATTCCCCTACTTTTGTCTGCCTTGTCTATTTTCCAGTAACCTAACTGGAGAAGAAGCTGCTTTTTACTATGTATATACAGCACCTAGCACAACATGACATAGATCTCAGTTTTGTGACCATTCTGTGCTGCTGCAATAAAGTAACAGTAATGCATCCAGAAGAGAAAAATAATAGAGGTAGTGTTTGTTACTTCACAGTGTTAAATACTGATAAGTTTCACACATAAATTATGCTTGTGAAATCACACAGATTTTTTACTATTTCTCTTTTTGATAACTAGATGAATTTGGACAAGTTTAGTCAGCGCTGACACTAGCATTCATGAGATATATTTGCAGTCTAAATTAAAGAGCATGAACAAATTGGCTTTAACTAGTACTACTTACCTTGCTTCTAATTTGTATAAACAGATTCACTAAATGTACTGACAATAATTAACTCCCACAAATGTAAGTGGCTCTTTAACAAAGAACAAATAACTGAAACCACCTTTGCCTGTTTCACATGGTTACTCAGAAATTGTGTTCTACTGACAATGATTTAAAACCTGACACTACAGTGTAATATATAAGATTTTTTTTGATGGAGTGAGGACAAACCTTAAGTGAAAGTTTAGCTGGCACCTCTAAACAGCAGAAGTATAGGGCATAATACAGTTGTTAAACTGACTACAAATATGAAAATAAAATATGTGTGAAATGGAAAAAATCTTTAGGCAATGTGACTTATTACTCCATATGTCAAAGGGAGAACTGAAACAATCTTTCCATTAGGTATGGCTATCGATCACTGGAAGGACATTTTTGTAACAAAGCACACAAATTATATAATACTCTATTTCCCTTACATCCAGGAGCAGGCCACAGACATCTCTCATGAACAGGCAGTTTGGAGCTCCAAGTCTGAGATATACTGCAAAAGAAAAGTTAAGCTGGGAAAGAGTCTTTAGAAACAACAGTAAAGAGAGTATCTGGAAAAAATGTGGTATTGATTAAATAGAGCAATAAAGCATAAACCATGTAGTTCTCCCCATAGCTACATAGGATGGGGCTTTTCAATTTATGCTGATATGGAATATGTGACTACCTGTGAACAGAAAGATATGTGCTATTCCTGGCTCATACTGGAAGCTGGCTGCTCTAAATTGGTGGTTATCAACCCAATTCAGGGGCTGGTGGAGCATAAGCAAGCTTCAGGGGGTCTCCCAAGCATGGTTGGTGTTAGATTTACTTGGGGCCAGGGCAGAAAGCCAAAGGCTTTCTACACCAGACTTCTGCTCAGGTCCTATGTCCAATCATTTGGGGCTGAAGCCAAAGCCTGAGGAACTTAACTTCACAGTGCCCTCTGTGATGAGGAGTCCCGGACCCTGGCTTTTAGGTGGTATTGTGGCACAGTAGGGCTGTGGCAGTTTTCTAACATTGTGGAGGCCTCAGAAAGAAAAAGATTGAGAACCCTGCTCCAGATTCATCAAGGGCAAGTTGTGCCTGACCAATCTGATTAGCTTCTATGTTGAGGCAACTGGCTGCGTGGACCTGGGGAAGTAAATGGATGTGATTATACCTTGACTTTAGCAAAGCTTTTAATACAGTCTCTGACAACATTATTGCCCATAAGTTAAGGAAGTATGGATTGGATACATGAACTGTAAGATGGACAGAAAACTGGCTTGATGGATGGGTCCAATGGGTAGTGGTCAATGGCTCAGGGTCTCGTTGGTGATTAGTTTCAGGTGAAGTGTCCCAAAGATCAGTTCTAGGGCCAGTATTATTCAACATCTTTATTAATGATCTGGATGACGGGATGGATTGCACCCTCAGCAAATTTGCAGATGACACTAAGGTAGGAGGTCAGGTAGATTCACTGGAGGGTAGGGACAGGGTCCAGAGTGACCGCGACAAATTGGAGGACTGGGCCAAAAGAAATCTGATGAGGTTCAACAAGGACAAGTGCAGAGTCCTGAACTTGGGACGGAAGAATCCCAAGCACTGTTACGGTCTGGGGACTGACTGGCTCTAAGTAGTAGAGCAGCAGAAGAGGGCCAGGTGATTACAATGGATGAGAGGCTGAATACGAGTCAACAATGTGCCCTTGTAGCCAAGAAGGCTAATGGCATATTGGGGTGCATTAGGAGAAGCATTTCCGGCAGATCTAGAGAAACTATTATTCCTGCCCCCAGTCAGCACTGGTGAGGCCACATTTGTAGTATTGCATCCAGTGCTGCCCCCTCCCCCCAGCATAGAAAGTATGCGGATGCATTGGAGAGGGTTCAGTGGAGGGCAATAAAAATGATTAGGTGGCTGGACTGCATGACTTCTGAGGAGAGGCTGAGAGATTTGGACTTATTTAGTTTGCAGAAGAGGAGACCGAGGGGCGATTTAATAGCAGCCTTCAACTTCCTGAAAGGTGGCTGTAAAAAGGATGGAGAGAAAATGTTCTCAAGGGTGACGGATGGCAGAACAAGGAGTAGTGGTCTGAAGTTACAGAGGGAGAGGTGCAGGGTGGATATTAGGAAAAACTGTATCACCAGGAAGGTGGTGAAGGCCTGGAATACATTACCGAGAGAGGTGGTGAACTTTCCATCCCTAGAGGTTTTAAGTTCTGGCTTGACATGGTCCTGCCTGGGATGATTTAGTTGAGGTTGATCCTGCTTGAAGAAGGGGGCTAGATTAGGTGACCTCCTGAGGTCTCTTCCAGCCCTAGAATTCTATGATTCTATGAAAATATTATTCATATTATCCAAATCCTTAGCCCCTCTGAAAATCACAACTTTATAAAATCACTTATTTCAGCAGCAAAAGTACCACATGTATTCTTGTAGTTAATAAGCAGTGGTGGTTTCCAGAAAGCTTTTTTTTTTTTTTTTTGGTCAGCCAAAGACAGTAGCTCTCAACCTTTCCAGATTACGCTTTTCAGGAGGCTGATTTACTTTTTTGTCCAAGTTTTACATCCCTTTAAAACTGCTTGATTACAAAATCAGGCGTGAAAGTACAGAAGCGGCACATCACACTATTACTGAAAAAATGCTTACTTTCTCATATTGGCCATATAATTTATATAATAAATCCACTGGGATATAAATATTGCACTTACATTTCAATGTATAGTATATAGACAAGTATAAACAAGTCATTGTATGAAATTTTATTTTGTACTGACTTCACTAATCCTTTTTCCATAGCTTGTTATAAATCAGGAAAATGTCTAGATGAGTTGATGTACCCTCTGGAAGACCTCTGCATACCCCCAAGGGTTTACTTATGCATCAAACGCTATGTAGAAAAACTGTCCTAAGCAATCCACAAAAGCGAAGGGAAAAAAAGTATTAACATGGGTATCAGTCTGTTTCAAAAAACATTTTTAATTTTTACCATAAAATATTACCTACATGCACTTAAGTAACTCATATTACTTCTATTTTAAGATAATCAAAATTCTATGATTCTGATAAGATTCTTGAGGAAAAAAATTTCTAGACGTTTCGTGTCCTAAGAATTATACATCCACAGGTTCTCTGAAAAAAAAGGAACCTCTTCCACTTCCATTCAGCTTGTTAAGTACTGGTTTGTGAATAGTCCAGA
This sequence comes from Carettochelys insculpta, assembly GCF_033958435.1. NCBI lineage: Eukaryota > Metazoa > Chordata > Testudines > Carettochelyidae > Carettochelys > Carettochelys insculpta. The sequence goes on along the minus strand of NC_134137.1, from coordinate 301,372,306 downwards.
CCACTGGCATACTGTCCAGCATGGGACACCTCTGATGAAGCTGTTGCTGGACATGTCTGCCATACTGTTTGCCCACTGGCTGTTTTGATGTCCACAGATTTCAGCAGTGCTGGCATTGGCCTTTACCTGCATACTAATCACATGTGCGGGATTTGCAGCCCCCACATACCTTAGCAGGTTCCTGGTGCTTCTGCTCAAGTGTGTGAAGTTCAGAACTTCTACACATTCCAGACATTGTTTCTGTTTTGCTGCACCCAGTAACATCAGGAGAGCTTTTCCTGTTGCTGGATCTCTTCACCGACATACATGTTAACTTTGTGGGTGCTTGGGCGCTGGAGAAAAGTAGTGGGTGTTGAGCACCCACCAACAGCCAAGTTCCCTCAACTGTATCCCTCTTCCCTGTGCTTCTTGCCTGCTGGAGACCCTGGTGAACATTGATGCCTCTTGCACACTCAGCTCTTCCAGAGTTCTGCAAGCAGCTGATTTGCACTGTTTAGGAAGCTCCAGGAGGGAGGGGAAATATGGAGGAAGAGGTGGAAAGGGGGAAGTGGCAAAAGCAGAAAAAGGGCAAGGCTTGAGGGAAGAGGTGGAATGGGATGGGGTCTGAGGTGTGGGGGAGTCAAGCCCACTCACCCAGATAGAGGGGAAGTTGGCACCTATATTCTCTGGCATTATTTGTGAAGCAGTTCTTGTCTCTTTGCTGTCCAGGAAGAAGTGTGTGACAACCTGTGTTCCCATGGGGTTGTTTTTCTTTGTAGCAAAGATTTTTAAAACCTTTAAAGCACAATGTGATCTGTTTTAGATGGTGTCTTTCACACAATATCAGAGCCAGACAATCTGTAGCAAAAATAACACAAGACTCTCTTTGATCATGCAGATTTCCCCATTGAAATCTGTGGGAGCTTCTCCCATTGACATAGCTACTGCTGCTCCTTTTCTCAGTGTTCATTCTTGAAGTACCTGAGTGTGAGATTCCAAAAACCTGCTCCTCCCTCCCCACAGTATCTAAGCAATCAAACTAATAAAAAAAACAAACCAAAAGAAAAAAACCCATTAGAAAGCCATTAGTGACCTGAACATTTTGTTCACACGTTTAATCAGATTTCAATTGCAGTGATGCATCTGATTTTAGAAGTCTAAGCTGCTCGTACAAAAGAAAAACACTCCGAGTAAAACAGGAGGTAATGACTGAGCCTATGGTTGCCACTAATATCATCAGCCCTCTAATCAGATTGCAGCTACTGAAGACTCAATCACATATTATAATTGCTCCGACAAGGTTGCTTCAGAATCCATTTGTTATAAACTCACAGTAGAGAGATCATCATCATGTTATGCTCCTGAAATTTTTTCTTTATTCTATCCTTTGCTCAGAAGGTGTTAATGGATATTTATTCCCTTTGAGCAGCAGAATTTTGAGGGACTGTTGAGAATAAGATCCATTGCTCTGTTTGTGATAAAACTAAGAGCAAATTGAATGCAAATGTGCTTCAGCAGCTGACATGTGACTCAGTATAGTCTAAGAAAATAATTTAGGATGGGTCTTTCAGGGAAGTAATTTCATAATTTGGTGAGTCATAAAACTGTTGTTGAAAACCTGCATTGTCAGATAGATATTTGCCAGGAACCCATTATTTGCACAAATAGAGGATTGTAAACTGAGCAAAAACCCAAATAAAGTCCAATCCTCCCTAACTTCATATTGTATTATTAAAGTTAGGGTTACCATATAAAAGAGGGTACCCCTGAGAGGGAGTGTATCTGTACTAGGATCTATCAACTCACGGTCTATTAATGTGTTAAAGTATATATAGTACATTAGTACAATGTGAGTTGGTATATACTGATACAAAGATACTCCCTCTCAGCGGTGTCCTCTTTTTTAAAAAGGCCAAATATGGTAACCCTAACAAAAGTTTGAGATTGATTTATAATAAATTATGTGGATTATTATCATTATTCACCACTATAACCATATTGAATCAGGCTATTTTTCATGTTTATCTTTGATTGATAAATAAGCAAAGCAGGTAATGCTATAAAGTCCTTTAAAATCTCATTACCTACCTCTTTTGCAGGACATGTCCTATACTGCTGTATGTTGTGCTGACAGCAGATCATCAAAGCACATAACTAGAATGATTAGCTCTTCTAAAGGTTAATAAGTACTAATAAATTGATCTAAGAATCACCTTATATTGGGTGCATTAGGAGGAGCATTTCAAGCAGATCTGGAGAAGTTGTTGTTCCCCTCTGTTGGCACTGGTGAGGCCACATCTGGAGTATTGTATCCAGTTTTAACCCCCCAATACAGAAAGGATGTGGTTGTGCTGGAGCAGGTTCATCAGCAGAAAACAAAAATGTTTAAGGTGCTGGAGCACATGACGTATGACGAGAGGCTGTGGGATTTGCGCTTACTAGTTTGCAGAAGAGAAGACTTTGGGGTGATTTAATAGCAGCCTTCAACTTCTTGAAGGGGAGCTCTAAAGAGAAGGGAGAGAAACTGTTCTCAGTGATGACAGATGGCAGAACAAGAAGCAATGGTCTGAAGTTACAGATGGACAGGAGTAGGTTGGATATTAGGAAACACTACTTCACCAGGCAGGTGGTGAAGGCCTCGAATGAGTTACCGAGAGACGTGGTGGAATCTCCATCCCTAGAGGTTTTTAAGTCCTGGCTTGATAAAGTCCTAGCTTTGATGACTTAGTTGGGGTGATCTTGCTTGAGGCAGGGGACTGGACTCGATAACCTCTTGAGGTCCCTTACAGCCCTATGATTCTATGATTCTATGAAACATGCTAAATGGAGTAGGGCTGGCCCCTGGTGAACACTCTTGCCCACTTCAGAATTGTGGTGAGATGGTCCAGTGCACACTGAGGTGTAGATATACACACATGGATTTAAGTAGTTAGTTGAAAACTTCCCAGGAGACCTTTCCTTACTGCCATATAATAATGCCACTTTATTTTCATTAGAGATTTCTTTGTGGCTGCCTATAATTATTGTAGTTAAAAGAGGGTCAAAATACCTGTTCTTGGTGATCTTCAGTGGAATTATTATGAACACAGAGAAGCCACCTGCAAAGCAGGGTGAGACAGCTCAGATACAGGACCAGCTTTGATTAAATCTATTTCTTACACAGCGGCCAAGCACACTTGCAAAATTCTACAGGATTTTATCTAACAAAAGGAAGGTTAAAGAGGGACTTTATTAGTCTATAAGTACCTCCATGTGGAACAAATCAACTTTTCAGTCTTTCATAGAAAGGTATAATGCAGTCTAGTGGATGCAAGTAGAAGCTAAACAAACTCCAACTGGAAGTAAGAAGTAAATTGAGAGAAATTAACCTTTTGCACAACTTCCCAAAGGTATGGTAGAGTTTTGATTACTGACATTTTTCAAATCAAGATTATTTATTTATTTTTGTATAAGAGATGTTCTAAGAATTATTTTGGGGAAGTTTAAGATCTGTTATGCAGAAGGACAGACTAGGTGATCATGGTGAGCTCTTCAGCCCTTGTAATCAATAGAATAAAAGCATAGTGAAAAAATCTGATTGCAAAGGAGCGGGGGTATTTCTTTAACCCTTTAGGTCAGAAGGCACGTTAACATGAAATACACATTTTCTTTCCATAGTTTGAGAAATCTCAAATCTGTTAGACTGCCTTGCTGGGCATGCATGAGAGGGTGTACGTAGCCTGCTGGATGTTCTGCTACACTCTGTGGCTTTGTCTAGATTACAGGGATTTGTCGACAGAAGTTTTTGTCTCTGTGGATCGTGACAGAGAGAGAGCTGATGGAATTTGTATCTTATTTTGAGTTTAAGGCACATTGTAGCTGAAGCCTGTGTTTGTGTATAGCTGAAGTCCAGGTTGAGCACCTCTGACTCAAGCGACCTATCAGCAACACATCAATCACACTCTTGTGTCTAGCAGCCATGATGACTACCAGCTGACTGACTCCAAAATATCCCAGTCCCAAATTTTTGCCAAAATGTGTGTTCTATACTGATCAGCAATCCATGAGCATTTTGGCAGTATAGGTCCATTGCTCCTATAAGGAGCCAGTAATAACACTTTGCTATTTTAACTGGAATTACCAAAGAGTTCAGTTTAAATACAACTCTGGATTATTTTTGATTAAAGAATAAAGGAGTTTTATTTGACTACAAAGAGGATATTGAAAAAAAGCATAGCATATTAATGTCAAAAATGGTGACAAGAGAAATAAAGATAAAATGCTTTCATTTAACAAACTAGACTAGTTTCAAGACAAAATTCTTACCTCTTGCTCCCAGCAATATTGCTGACAAAAAGCTCAGGGTAGATTTTGCACCTTCCCCAGCCCTCAAAGTCAAAGGGACGGTTCTTTTGTCATTTTAGATGAAAAAGAGAGTAAGAAAAAAGAAAGAGACAACACCTGAAGTGTTTTTGCCCCTCACTTTTATATTTCACTTACCCTTTGAAATGTATCTTCCTGTGGGTTACCCCTAGATAAAGATCCTTTCCTCTGTGAGGAAGGCGACATGGAGTCTTGTGAAAAAGGTTCCTGGTGTTATTTGCTAAAATGCAGACAAATTTGCTCCTGCCCTCCTATGTTGCCAAAGAAAGAGTACGTGACAGCTCATTGCTCATCAGTGTTAATGATACTTGGGGAGAAGCATTAGTTTTTCCTTTGGGGGTCTTTGAGAAATAGGTTTTACCTGCTCCCCAGACTTGCCTAGTAAATAAATTTCAGTCATTTCATAGCTTTACCTATAAGCTGTGTCTACATGACAGAGATTTTTCAAAAGGTTAAAGATCAAATGATAACATTAGAAGTTTAGCCCTTGGAAACAGCGTGACTACACGCAAAAAGCAAATCAAACCCTTGAGCTGCTCTTTCAAAAGACGTCTCTGTTCTTTTGAACGGGCGTGTCAACACATCTCCAGGCTCTCTTTCAAAAGAACGGAGCAGGGCACTGTGTGGATGGGGTGACAAAGTGGACAAGCCCTTCTGGGGGCTGCAGCCAGCCGCTTTCTTAAATGGCCCCTCCCTGACACCCTCACCCTGCACACACTGAGGCCTGCTGAGCTGCCACAAGCCAAGCAGATCCCATGCAGGAACCAGAGGGCTAGCTTGCAGCCCAGTGAAGGCCCAGAAGCTGCTCCTGGCATTGGATGCTGCTTTCCTGGACATTGTGCACAGTTGATATGGCTGCCCCCCCTACCTCCTTGGGTGGCCAAGCTGCCCTTCCAGGGCTGTGGAGTCCCTCCAGCCTGGATCCCACCGGTACTGTACCCATGTGCCCTGTTCTGTCTGGAGCCACTCCAGCAGCTTGGACTGGTGGGAGTGGCTGGTGTTGGGGGAGTGGGATGATGTCCAATGGCTGCAGAACTTCTGTATGAGCAGGCAGACCTTCCAGGAGCTCTGCTGCTGGCTTGGCCCTGCACTTAGATAGCAGGACACCTTCATGTGGCCTGCTCTCTCCCGCAAAAGAGGGTCACCAAAGCCATATGGAAGCTTGTCACCCCAGAGGGCTATTGCTCCATTGGTCACCAGTTTGGGGTGGGCAAGGCCACCTCTGGGGCTGTCCTCATGGAGGTGAGGCATGCTCTGGCACAAGTCCACCATGGAGAGGGAGAAGGAGGCTCCCAGGCAAAGGGAACCCTTAATGGTAGGGGGCTGTGCGGGGACAGGGGGATCCTGGGCTGGGAGGGACAGGGAAGCAGGAGCCAGGAGAGGGCGGGGGGCAGGGGCAGGCTCCTGGAGCTCTCTGCCATGCTCTTATGAGAGTGCACGTCTTCCATCTCATGCAGGTTGTCCGGGCCATCACCACGATGCTGCTCCACAGGATCATCCATGTGGGGGCTCTGGATGCAGCTGTGGTGGGATTCGCTGCACTTGGCTCACAGCTCTGGCCACTACATTAACAGAAAGGGCTAACACTCGGTAGTCCTCTAGGCCCTGATTGATCACAAAGGCTGGTTCATAGACATCTCTGTAGGCTGAGCAGTCCAGACACACGACGCACGTGTGTTCTGGAATTTGGGTCTGTGCTGGTGCATGGAGGCTGGGACTTTCACGTCCCATTGTGAGCTCCCAGTCAGGAATGCCATCATGCTACCCTGTATGGTGGCGGACACCACCTACCCCTGAAGCTATGGCAAATGTGACCATCTACTGGCCACCTCAACCCAATCCAGGAGCTGAACACCCGGCTGAACCAAGTCTACACTGTGGTGGAGTGAGCCTTCAGGTGCCCAAAGGGCTGGTGGCTGCGCCTCTTCTCATGTCTGGAAGCCAGGGTTCAGAACATCCTGCAGGTGGTGGGCACCTGCTGTGCCCTCCACAACATAATGGAGGGTAAGGGGGGGTGCCTTTGTGCAGGGGTGGGAAGCTGAGTCCAGCCCTGGGTACGAGCAGCCATGTGCAGCCCCCAGTCACCAAGCCAACTGGGACAGAGAATGTATCAGAGAGGCCAGCTGGGGGAGCTTCAGTCATGGACTCCACTGACCTGCACCCACAGCCACCCCTCACCACCACCATGCCCACACATCAACTCCCACCATCCCTCCATGAAGAGCACAGGAGGCAGGGATCTTTGGAGAATAAAACATTTAACTATAAACTATAACCAAGAATCTATTTTCTGACTCTAAAATGTGTACTATGTGGTGGCGACCTATGTACATTGGGGAACTGGGAGGCACCAGAACCTGGAGTGAGGACATGAAGATCACTGAAAGGTGGGGTGGAAGACTGACAGCCCCGTTGGCCCGAGGATCCCCTCCGTCACCAGGTTCAGGGTTGGTGGTGGGGCTGCGATGTGATGGGCTGCGTGAGCAGGTATGGCCATGGGAGGGCTTTGGTGGGGTTGGGCTCAGTAGGGGGAGTGGCAGGGTGCTCTGCAGGGGAACAGCAGAGGGGCAAGAAGGCAGGCCACATTCATCATGTGCTCCCGGAGGATGCTGGTTATGCCCTCCAGGTTGTCCAGGAGTCTGTCCCAGACCACCCTCCACCAGGCCATGTCGGCCTCCTCCAGCTGAAGGCATTGTTCAGGCACCTTAGCCTGTTGGTGGCTGGTTGTGTCATCCTTTGACCGCCTCCAAGATCTCCAGCCATGGGTGCACCATGGTGCTGCTGCAGGGGAGGGTGCCTGGGCCCTCTCTGCCACCTATGGGGTGGCTGTCTGGGATGACGGAGGGCATGGGACTCTCTCAGCCTTTGGATGGCGTGGCTGTATAGAAAGACAGATGGTGGGTCAGTCCCTCCTCATGCTCCCAAGGTCCGTGCCCCCTCAGGCAGCATCATCCATCCAAAGGCATGGTGGCTATGGGGTATTGCGAGCATGTAGTGGTCCCCTGCCCATGTGGGACAGTTCCTGGGTGTGGTCAAGTCTCACCTACTTCTCACCAGGTGTGAGGCTCACTATGCTGTCCACAGGGAGAGGTGCTGTGTCACTGGCAGCTGTCATGCTGTGCCACTGGGACCACTGGGCATGTGTGTGGCCTGCTGGCAGCTGTGTTTCCCCCTCCACGCCCCGCTGGCTGCTTACTGGAGATGCCTGGCTGGTTGGTCCCAGCTCCTCCTGGGCCTCCATCTCTGACTGCTCCAATGAGGTTATGAGGGTGATGGGTGGTGGGGAGTTTTCCCAGCATCCCAGGATGATCCAGAGCTCCCTGTAGGTTGTTGAACCTGCTCCTGAGCTGCTGGCCTCATCCCAGGCCCTGGTGTAGCTTTGCTGGATCTCCTTGACTTTACTGTAGACTTGGTCTGGAGTACACTCAGGGTGTCCCTGGATGGTGAGGCCATGGGCCAAAGGCTGCAGCATTGTGCTGCTTTACTCCTATCTCCAGGAGCTACTCCTCCTCCTCTTTCCACAGTCCCAGGAGGTCTCTGAGCTCCGGCTTGGTCCAGGAAGGGGCGGGGGGTGTTTCTTCAGGCCCTGGTTCCTGAGAGCCCTGTGAGGGTTCTGAGGGGGTCCCTGGAGCTCCCAGAGATGGGGGGCGCTGGCTGTTTCCCATGTGGGGTGTCTGGCCTTTGGTGAGGACTGGGAGGCTGGGCTGTGCCTGGCTCATGGCCTGCCTGCAGCCAGCACGCTCTCAGCTTCCTGCCATGGGGTATCTGGGTCCACGTAGCTTTAAGTGTGGCCTGATGCAGAGACCATAGAGTCTTGCTGTTGTTGGCCAGGGTATTTCTGTGCTCCAGCTGGCGGGCCCCATGGAGGGCTCCTCTTTTAACAGAGCAGGCTGTGAAGTGTTTATATCTGTCTTCTTCTGAAAGAGTCTTTTGAAAAGGTGTGCTCTTCCTAACACAGGATTGGGGTAGGGATTTCAATTTCTTCACTGCGTTCCTTCAATTTTCTTTTGAAAGAACGCATTTTGTGTGTAGACGCTCCTTGCTTTCTTTTGAAAGAGGACCAGGAATTTTGAATGTACTTTCACATGTAGACCCAGGTTTAATATTGCAATGCATATTTTACCACAATATGAGTGACCAGCAAATTTTGAGTTTTCCAATGATTCCTCACAAGGCATATTTTGTACAGTGGTTATTATGATACTGTGTAGGGTTTGAATACAGGGGTACATTTGGTCACATGTGTTAAACACCCCAATAAGCAAATACTCAGAAATGATCACAGAGCAGCTCATGTCTGTCTCAGTCAGCTTAAAAAACAGGATTTAAGAGAGTAGTTAGGATATGCAATTGAAATACCAGTTGGTTAGTAAAATGCTTTTTACTGAGGTTTTACAGCAATGTAATATAGACATATCTATTACACAGTTAATCCCAGTTGAATTTGTTTTTAATAAACAATTGGTATTTATTGAATTTATTACCCAATAATTGTCTTATTAAATCAAAATTAAATTCATATTTGGGAATTTTAACTTGAAGTGGCACTAAAAGTTACCCCTTCAAAGATCACTTCCAACCAAAAGCCTATTATAAAGAAAAATAAGAAATAAAAGACAGATGAATGCTTTTTAAAAGTCTTGCATGCAACACAGATACATTATATAAAAACATCAAAGATGCTGAGGCATATTTATTGAATGAGATTTTTCTGTTTCACTCCAGTGATTATGCTCAGTGAGACAACCACAAAGCATTTCTCACCATTTAATCAGGAGCCACAACTCACAAGCTGTCTGTTTAGAGACTTTGTTTTTGCATGTGCACAAAAGAGGAAAACATGCTTGACTAAGAATGACTGGACCTCAAACAAAGTCTCACAGCTACAGAGTTCTTTTCTTTAATGCAAAGCTTGAAACATGAAGGGCTCAGCTGTGGCTTCTACTTGCATGAGTGATGCTGGGGAGGTAAACGAGGCAGGCAGCCTAAATGGGATGGGGAGAGGGATTAAGAACTGACGCACATAAATCTTTCAGGGACTCTGAGGGGAGGGCAGGCTGGTGTTTCCCTTGCTACACTTGCACTAGAGGTGTAGCCAGGGTAGCAAGCCAGGAATGGAGTGGTAGTGTGTGTGGGAGGAAATTGTAGGTGAGGCAATCACCCCCACTAGAGGACTGCTGGGTGGGCCAGATGGCTTGTGCTCCATGCTGCTAGGAAGCAGAACATGGCAGGTTCTTGCATGGATGTACAGGGGTCGTGCAAAGGGCTTCCAGCATAATCTGCTGGCTGTGTATGGGACAGTTTTGCAGGAGATCTATTGGCAGTGCTTGATGGTGCTACAAACTTATAGCCAGTTGACTTCCCAGGAACTTAAACACATGGTTAAAAACTAAGCATGTACTGAAATACTTTGCTCAGTCGTAGCCCTAGAGAGATGTTGAGAACCTGTGAGCTGACATTACTGCCTTGCATGATAGGACCCTAACATAGGCAAACAGATACAATTTTACTGAGATAGTGGTCAGCACCTGATTTCAGAGGAAGAAAGGTTAGACACATCAGTCAAGAGTGACCCTGACAAACTATTTACCCTGTCTTCACAGAGCATGAAATTTCCACTTTATAAAATATTGTCATTGTGGGAGGAATGTTTGATTAATAGAGCTGTAATGGGAAGGAAAACAAACAAGCACCTTTTCTGCTATGAGGACTTGGCTGCCCAATGTTAATTGGATACACAGCCACCCCTATACTGAGCTGCCATTCAATACACCAATGTATATACAATGAATATGTTGTAACTCATTATATCAAATCTAGTTGCATTAAAAACATAGAAAATAACATAGGTGCCAAAATGGATTTTTTCGTATCATTTAAGATACAATATCTAATAGGATTTTCTCATTATAAGGGACATGATGAATACTGTATGAGATTAGGAGAACCTGCCTGATGAGCAAGCTTTCTTTTTAATTTTCAATTTTAAATCTTTCTCCAGGCTCACCAGCTGAAAGGAAGTGCAATCAAAGTTTGTTGCTGCTGATTTAAAATAGGTTCATTTCTACTCTAATGCCTCCTCAGGAGACACAGTTTTTCCTGGCGAGTTGTTTTTGGACATGTGAAACTCCAAGAAAAAAATGGATCTGCAGAGACATATGTGGAGCCAGTGCTCAAGATAATAACTGCATTTGGAAGATCCACATGCATAATCAGACATGTCACATCAAAATGCAACCATGCCTGATTCAATACTTTTTCAAAGACTCTTCTTCCAACTAGTTGTTGAAATACCAAAATAGAGGAGGACATATTTTAAAGTTGACAGATCTAACAGAGACAGTGTTGTCTAACTGATATATTTTTTCCTGAGGGCTGCGCTTAATAATTTTGGAGTCTGTAATCTTGTATTCTGCGGTGTACTATTCCTACACATAAAGAGGAGACTACTTAGGGGTGATTTAATAGCAGCCTTCAAAGTCCTGAAGGGAAGCTCTAGAGAGGATGGTGAGAAACTGTTGTCAGTGGTGTCAGATGGCAGAACAAGGAATAATGGTCTGAAGTTGAAGAGGGAGAGGTGTAGGTTAGATATAAGGAAAAACTACTTCACCAGGAGGCTGGTGAAGCATTGGAATGTGTTGCCTAGAGAGATGGTGGATTCTCCATCCCTTTGAGGTTTTAAAGTCCCAGCTTGACGAGGTCCTGGCTGGGATGACCTAGTGGGGGTTGATCCTGCTTGAAGCAGGGGGCTGGACTAGATGACATCCTGAGGTCCCTTCCAGCCCTGTGATTCTATGATTAAGAAAACTTTCACACACAAAAAAAATGGAGAGAAACTTGGAGGCCACAGCTGAGGAAGAGTATGGATGTTATAGCACTGGCGTACTTTTGAATAGTTTAAAGTGACTGTAGGAGTTAAATAAAACTGAAAACAATGATTGCTGGCAAACATTTCGCTATGTTTTTTTGCAAGTGAGGCTACTGGTACTTAATTGACTCTCTAACTAATGCCTCACAATAATTTATTATTAGGGTGGGGCGGGAAACAGCTTTCCTGTTCCATGAGATTGTTAAGGATTTTTTTTTAAATCCCATCTCAAATCAGGACTAAAGAATCAAAACCTCAAAATATTTTGTGAATCAAACTGAAGGAAAAAATCAAGCAAAAACAACAAACCAACAAAAATCACCAAATAAGCAAAAAAAAAAAAACCTGTTTGAATCTGTTGAAATGTTTCTATATGATACTTTCAAAATATTTCATTTTTATGTTAACTTTTTTATTTTTACATCTCTTTAGCATAATTAAATTTCTATCTCAGAAGTTGTTTTAAACTGAAAACATGAAACTTTTCCACAAATTCTCACTAGCTCTACTCATGGTGGGCTAAGAGTCAGGTTCTGAGAACAAGTGCATAGCTGAGATGTAACCTAAGGATGGTTTAAAAATATATACTTTTATAACGTTTCATTTATCACTTAATCAATGCATTGCATTTGTATGATGTATTCTAAAAATATTATAATCATTTCCTCAGTGCTACTTTATACACTGAAAAATGAGATGACTCCACTACAGAACTGAAGCATAACTTTTAGACACCTCATATGGTAGTCAATAGCCATTATATACCACGTGCCATGCTTTACAGTTATAGAGAGCTACCAGTCAGGATGTTGAAGAAATATGTGTAAAAATATTGCTCTGTGTCTGGTTCCATGTTGCCGAGAGCTTGCTAAGAGCCACGATACCTGTGGATTAACAAAAGACCAGCAAATGCTACCAAACACCATCTAAATGGCAACACTCTGCATTTTAATTAATTAGTTTATTAATGAAGCTATTGTAAGTAGGGCTATTAGTAATTTTATAAAGTATCACTGGCAATTGGACCTTTTATAGAGGTCTGAAGGTCGAATTTTGGCACTCTGCCTTGGACATGTTGCTGGCACCTGGTCTAGGGTCAGTTTTACTGCACAATACTTTCCTAGGGTCTATGTCTAACAGCTGCTGACATGAATTGATTTCAGAATAATAATTGTTTTGAGATGATGACAGCCCCCTTCTCTTCCATTTTCCAGATTTAAACAAACCCAAAGGCAAGTTCAGATGAACACAACAGTTTTGACTTTAGTGGCAGTGTAACCTGAGTACAGAGTTAAGGATCAGTCCACAGAATAAGAAATCAATCCCAAACTTAAAACACTTTTTTCTACATCAAAAATAAGTATTCTGTCACTTGGAAATTTGTGAAATCTTTGCTTCTTTAGACTGCAGTGACATTGGATGTGTTAGCTTTTTAAAATATAACTTTAGAGCCTCATTTAAAATGACACTTGCTAAATAATTACTGAAATTAAAATTAAATTCAACTAAACACTGGGCCTATTTTTATCTTAGGAGTGCCTGGCTCTCTGAGGAGAGCATAATGTTGATGTAAAAGAAGTATGAATTATGTACATTAATCATGCAAATAGCTTTTAGTTTCTTTAAATAAACATTGTGAATAGAGATACAGGTAATATTTTAAGTGTAGCCCCTGCTTTTTACTTCATAATATTCACTTGTTATTTGTCACCTTCCTGTCATTTTGAATTTTACAGACCAAATTTTCACACAGCTCCTGTTTGTATCCACTTTTGTAGGCAACTGAGATTAATGACATGTTCAAAACCCATCATAAAAGAGTTGGACACAGCTGAGATAAATGACAAGCAAAATTTCCTATTTATGTCCCTCCTTGACTTTTGCAACATCCCACTCTCTGGCTTCCCAGACGCTCTTATTGCCTTTCTACTCACACTGAATACAAAGTAACACTACTAAATCACCTTCCTTACTCAGCCATTCAATTGTGTCACTCCCATTTGAAAGCTGCCATTGGCTTCCCATCTGCTAGCCCATTGAATTTAAGCATCTTGTTACCTTTTTTACTGCTTGGATCTGCAGAATGCTGAGTTCTCTCCCCTTATCCAGGGAACCACTTGTGCACCCGCTTAAATTTAGGGAATTATAGTTCCATATGCTTCAGTGCTTACTTTGGGAGTAAACACCAGGGAAGTTGTGAGGAGAAGAGTATTTTATATAAAGGTCAATATTGGCCTAAGAACAAAGGAGTATAAACTGGTCATGGATGAATTTTTCCTGGAAATTAGATTTCTAACCATAAAAGGAGTGATGTTCTGGAACAGCCTGCCAATAGGAATGGAATAATAGAAAATGTAGGGCTGGAAGGAACCATGACTAGTCATCAAGTCCGGATACTTGCCGTGAAGTAGTGTCAAGTACACTTGGATCATCCCTGATGGATGTCTGTTTAATCCATTCCTAAAAACTGCCAGTGATGGAGAATCCACAGTCTTCTCTGGAAGCACATTGAACAGCTTAACTAGCCTTAAAGTTAGAAAGATTGTCCTAATATCTATGTCTCCCTTATTGCAGATTAAGCCCACTACTTTTGCTTCAGTAGACCCAGAGAACAACACAGGCCTTTTTATAACAACCCTTAACTTATTTGAAGACCAATATATGATTTCCCCCCTTTGGTCTTCTTTCCTCAAGAATAAATATACCATTTTTAACCCTTCCTATAGGTCAGGTTTTTAAAAATATTTTAGTTTGTGTTTCTTTCTTCTGGACTATTTCTAATTTGTCCATACCTTTTCTAAAGTGTGCCATCTAGACTGGGACACAGTATTTCAATGGAGGACTCACTAGTACAGAGTAAAAAGGACAGTTACCTCCTGGATCTTACAAAACTACAACTTGAACTATTCAGCTAACCACTTGGCCACCGTTCCATAAGAGACAGGTGTCCTGGTAGATGTCCTGAGGTAAAGCAGCCGCATCTATTCCTCTCTGGATGCATAATTGCACTTTTGGCTTATGTGGGTCCAGAAGCCCCTGACTACAAAACCAAATTCCCCACCAAGGACCATTTTATATCAAATAATATGAGGCAAGAGAATGTGTACAGACCAGTGGGGTGAAATGGGGCTTAGAAAGTTAAGGGAATTCAGGGGCAAAAGTTCAACAATAGCTAAGACACCATACCTCTCTGTCCCAAATATGGGACAGGGAGATGGGGGGGAGGGGCAGCTCCTCCTGGCTGTACCAAGCTCTGGGGAGGTGGTGCCCCCACCAGCCCCTGGAAAGTGGTGGCTGGGGGTGCTCCCACCCCCTCACAGCCCCAGGGAAGCAGTGGTCGCAGGTGCTACTGGCCCCACCCCCAGGGCCTAAATATGGGACGATTTGTTTCTTTTAAAAAATAAGTCAGGACACCTTTTTGGCATCCCAAATATGGGACTGTCCCACCCAACATGGGACAGATGGTCACCCAAACAATAGCACAATCCTTTTCCCCACTCTGGTGGGGCCCTAAGCTTTTGTCCCCACTTCCACCTGAAGCCTCTAATCTCACCTATGGTTTGCATACCACTGAGATGCACAAGATTGGTAGAATAGCTATTTAATCTGGCCTACAGCCTGGTGGGGTTACTGCTCCTTTATTTTCAACAGTTCTCAGTGCACACTTCTGCCTAAGTCCTAAAGGCTCATCACCAGCCCCAGTCTAGAGTCCCTCGCATGTCCCGTCTTTTAGTCATGCACACACAAACACAGAGCAACAGAGTTCTTCATTCAGAAGAACCCACCAGAGCACACACTAAAACCACACTTGCCTCACATTCCTTCCCACCTGTCTCACAATCCTTTGGCTTCTTACCTTTCAGGTCTATGGATCCTCCAGTACTTGGCTGCTCACACGTAGGTATCACCAGGTAGCTTATTACAATACGTACACAATATGTATACCTCCATTGTTTGCTAAGGAAGAATAGTTAAGCTATACTTTTCCCCATCTGAATACTAACTCTGTGCCTTATTTTAAATCTTTTCTAGCAAATTGTGCTTTTAGTACCAAGAGAGAAAGTATAGTACATGGAAATTACCGTACGTCACCTGGGTAAATGTAAATATGCACTCACCCTATTCTCTAGAAATAACAATCTACTGTACTGTCTGTTGTTCATATTCTCCCAAATCATACTCTAGGTTAAATAGAGATATTCCACCCAACATACTCAAATTAGTAAAGTCATATGGTTCTGATTTTTAATATTTACTTCAGAGAATTTAAAAGGTGGTAATTAAAAAAAATTGTAGTTCTGCAAGATTGCCTTAGCATTATTTACAGATGTTTTGGCACCAGTTTATTGTACTGTACCAAGCAAGAAGATACTAAAGAGTGAAATAATAAATATCTTCCTTTTGGTCATGTGGTTTATCACAATCAATACACTATTGAAAGAATAGTAGTACTGCTTTATTCCTTTGAGGTTTGAATTGTTAGTACTGTAACAGCATTGCTGTGAGCTGATGCCAGGATATGGTCCTGGAAACATTTATAATAATACAACTTCAGTAGAGACAGTAATGGTATAAACAGGGCAAAGGAAATACCAGAATTGCAACAGATGCCATTGATTATATGCCTGGGGGAATATTCCACTTATTTATTTTAAGTCCTGTCATTGTAAATCAAAAGGCTGTGATGTTGTCAGTAAGACATATCTCAGACAAAATAATGTGCTTTGACAGTGCTCCCTCTTTACTGACACAGCAGATCATGATTTTGAACACGGAGAAGCCATCTGTAGCATAACTCAGGCCCAATAAATTGGAGGACAATGATCTGATTTAAACATCTGATTCATTATGAACTGTGATAAACTTTAGACTGAAAATGTAAGATGCCAGTGCTGCTTTAGGCTGAGCAGTGGATTTCCACCTGGTTTTAAATCTTTTCCTTGCCTTGAATATTAACAGTTTTCATTATTTCTCAGGGCTGTAAATCTGGAGTTGTGGCATTAAATTCTAGAAGCAGGAATGAACATCTAGCAAAAGTAAACATACAAGGATAGATTTAAAATATGAGAGTCTATTTTTCTGAGGTTCAGTGTATTGAAAAGGCATTACATAAGCTTAAAAAACAAAACAAAAAACAAACAAAAAAACTCTACTAGTTTCCCTGAAGTTAGATTTATCAAGAAAACTAGCATTTTGGGCTAACAACTCAAGAATGGTGGAAGTAGATTACATTTTTTGGTAATAAAGACACGAAGAAAGTTGAAAGAAAGATTAGTATAAATGATTTGCATTGCCTTTCCCCTCTCACAACTTGGAAAAATCTAGTGCTATGTTAGATTCACCTTGAGACTAACTCCATAGTTCTTATAAAGCTGGGACTATTAGAAGCTGACGTATTTTAGTTGATAATTTGCTTCTCAATTCCTAGGATATTGTACATTGCATGCACATTAATACCATAATGTATTACAGTTAATGTTCCTTCAATGAATAGCAATGGAAGTCAGAAAGAATTATAATTTTTCTATTTGTCACATAATAATTTGTAAAAGAATAGTTTTTCTTCACCTAGTGGATAATGGACAATGTTGAATTCCACTTCGTTAATTCTTTCTTCATTGAATGCCCTCTAAAATAAGTAGGGAGTGACAGATTGCTTGCTAATCTCATCATATTCTGTTAAATGAAAAGCTCAACTTGTCAGCTCGTGATGGAAGCTTTGATAACAACAACAACAGCAACACAAATAACATTTCTGGTAATAGAGCTTGTCAAAGACAGACATGAGCGCATGTATCCTGTGCAAAATTATGCCAGCTGAAGAGCTGGCACTACAATGCTGTGTAGATTAATAACCGGCAAATAGGATTCAGAAACTATCTAGAAATTACTTTTCAACCAGTTTCTTTTAAGCAACGTCAAGGCTTTTGAAAATTTTAAACCCTGAATAAATGAAAAGGGTATTTATAAAGGAGAAAATATTTTAAACACTCATATTCAGGTCCAGCAAGCTTAGCTCCTAATTTCAAAAGAAAGCAGTCAAACGAAGCACGTTAGTGTGGGAAAGTCTCCTATCAGAGCTTATGTATTTTTCTATAAAACTTAGGCCAGATCTGATGCCAGTTACATGGAGCTCTTTGACTTGAAACCTATCTGTCTCACTGGTCCTTCTCACTGCTTTGAACACTGTTCCACTGGTGTAGTTTACATTCATGCTGCTACAGCATTCCATTTCTGTTTCTAGACTTTATTTACATTTTCACTCACGATATAGTAATAGGTCTTTTGTCACCTATGTTTAGTGTAATGATTTCATCCCACCTATTTCATTTCCATATGCAAAATGAACTTGATTCTTAAAAGGAGTTTTGATTTTTATTAAGCCATGATTTAGCTCTAAACGTTTTCAGGTTTTCCAGCCAATATGTGTTCAGACAGGCTTATTTACTCTGAAAAATATGCAGCTAAATGCATTCTCTTTGGGATTCTGTTCCATGAGACAGTTTAATCATGAAACACTTCATCAGATTCCCAAGTCTGAAGTCATAGTGCAGGTGTGGCTTTACATGCAGTTACTTCAGTGTACGCAGTATAACTCTATGCAACAACTTTAATGCTGTATTAACAAATTCAGTGTCAAGGTTGTTTTTCCTATCAAGAGTTAGTAAAGTGCCAGGTGATGTAGCTAGCTAAGTCCCTCACCTCACTCTACGTTTTCCGTTGAGGGATAGTTTGATACCTCCTAATCTCTCCTTCATGTAATAACACCAAGTGGTGTTGGTGGAGATGATTGATTTAGCCATTCCACTTCTGCTGACTTCAGCTAGCAAGTTACTCAGAAACCCTGCTGCTGCCAGATGTTTCTGTTTTTTAGGCTCATGGCAACTTTATGGACAGCTCATTCTCCCCACAGAGGAAATGCCAGTATAGCACAGATCAGGTTTAGAAATATAGTATTTTAATCCAGCTCCTTTGACTGGCCCCAAAACCCTTGGTCCTGAACAGCAGGTTTTTAGAATGAAGAACCTTTTCTAATGGACAGCCGTGTTAATCAGCAGAATTATCTCTGATGTCATATGAAAATATTCATCCTGTTTCTCTTTCTAAATCTTGGAAACATATTTTGACTTAAAAATGTAATTCAGCGAGTTGATGATTTTCTGTGTGCCTGATTTTGCTAGTTATATCCATGCTGAGTAGTGCCTTGCTGCACAAGTCACATTGATTTCAATGGTGCTACTCACAGAGTACGATATAACTCTGTGGGACTAGTACTGGCAGAACAGAGATCTGTGCAGATTATCAGGTATGGATTTCAGGGTACCTTGAAGGCAGGCAGCTAGTTTAGAACTTTTTTCTTTTGTTTTAAAATGATTTCTATATTAAATAGAGAAGCACAGTTTTCTGACTTTCTGGGGCAGGGGAGCTGTCATATGGACATTCTTAGGTGAGCTGGAGCAAAATGTTTAACAACTCTGAACTACAATCAACCCTGGCATCAATGAAAGTGTCTCCAAAACCATAGAATTGTTCTTCTGGGTAAGACGTAACGTGAACATTGCTATATGCTTATGAGAAAGGTGTACAAATCCCACAGTAGGCTCCTGACTGCTACTACAACTGCTACGGCAGTAGTGGTGGCCATAGCTGCAGGCTCTTTAAATCACCACCAGAGTGCTGGACAACATACTCTGGAGGGTTCTAAAAGCTGGGGTAGGGTACGGTGCACTCCTGGTGTTGCTGAGGCCTACTTCTGCAACCTCAACCCTTCTGCCTGAAGCTCTGCCCCATTTGGGAGCAAGGAGACACCTCACCCACCATCCTTGCCCAGGAGCTCAGCATGTCTCATGGCTCCCTGTTATGAAGCGTTTCCGAAGATACGGACTTCTGTCCTTGACACTGGTTGAAGATCTTTAGGAATCACTCAAGAAGTACAGTACAAAAGTAGCTTTAAGTCTCTGCTGTTCCTGGATCCTTGGATCACTCTGCAGTTGTTATAGCACTCCAGTAAAAATTAGAGTAAACCTCAGGCTGCTCTATCCGAGTGTTCTGGAAACCAGGGTTTGCTGGTGTTCAGGGATAATTGGAACGTGACCCCTGCCCTTAGACATTGGTTTTAGGGAGTGGGGATAGTGTGGAATTATGTGACCGTCCCTGTATGCTGAAAAAAAAAATTATTACGGAGTATATATGTGGTGGAAGGAGCTTTGAAAAATGGCTCTAAAACACAGCAGAGTCAGTTCAATAAGGGTATTTCTCTTCCTTCCTACACTATATTCTGCGTAAAGACAGTGTCTCTGGTTGTTAATAAACAGAACTCTTCCCAGTAGATCAGAAATTGGTATTCATCAACAAGGATTATTCACCATAGTGTGATATAGAGTTGGGATTATTTGCAGATCCAGAAACAATAAAGAATTGCAGTAGGAAGACAAAAATGACACTTGCATCTGAATGAATAAAAACATCAGTAACTGAATACAAAATATAGCCTGCTTCTTCTATATATAGGACAGCACACCCATTTTATTTATTAATACAATACATCCAGAAGGAATACTCTTCATACCTTAAATTGGAATCTAAATGAATGTAAAGAGTTAGAAGGCATATTTATGAATTAAAGCTACAAAATTCCAGATCATTGTATTTTTACCGTGGAATACATAGACCTAGTTCTGTCAGTTTTAGTTTACAGAATATATTCTTTATGCAATTCTACTCTTGCCATATTTGAACTTTCAAAAAAGAGGACACCCCTGAGAGGGGGTGTATCCTTATCAGCGTCTACCAACTCAAGTGTGTTAATGTACTAGCTTCACTATAACACATTAATACAACACGAGTTACATGCTGATACAGACACACTCTGTCTTAGGGGTGTCGTCTTTTTTTATGTGGTAACCCTAACAATGATGAACTTGGCTCTTGCTTGCTGAACAATTATCTTTCAAATCCTCCTTCAGTTCATGTGTTTCACCCCTAAATTGCAAATAAAGTGCTGTTCAATTTAGTTAGTTTTCAATTATATAAATTTGTAATTGTTGTAGAGATTACAAATATAAAGCCAAAATTATGTTAGTGCCAATTTTGATCATTTTATTAGCTTATCACATCATCAGTGTGAGACATAGTAGAAGTTACATTTCCCTATACCAAGGTAAACTTGCTCTGCAGTGCTCTCTATTGAGGATGAGAGATTCAAATTGCTGATAGCATTTACAGCTATCAAAATACCTCCGATACATTAAAACATTACTGCTGCGTCTACACTTATATTCCTCTTTCAAAAGAGGCATGCAAATTAGGGAAATCAAAAATGCAAATGAGGTGCAGATTTACATGTCTGGCACCTCATTTGCATATTTTTCTTTTGAAAGAGCTTTTTTTGAAAGAAGAAAAGCAGTGCAGACACAGCTGTTTCAAAAGTAAACCCCACCTTCAAAAGAACGCTTCTTCCCTTTATTTATGGGAAGAAGGTCTCTTTTGAATTTGGGGTTTACTTCCAAAAGAGCTCCATCTACATTGGTTTTCTTCTTTCGAAAGAATATGCAAATGAGGTGTCAGGTATGTAAATCTGCACGTCTTTTGCATTTTCAATTACCCTAATTTGCATACCTATTTTGAAAGAGGAATGCAAGTGTAGACACAGCCTCCATTTCTTAAAATACTAGTAAATGTTTCACAGCAACAGCCTTAGAAACTAAAGTATTTTACAAGGAACAAGTTCTACTAATATGTTTCTCAACCCTGACATGAAGGGACTCAGGCCAACATTTTTGAAAGTTACTACTGTGTTTTGTGGCTTAGTCTTTAAAAATGTGCTGAGAGAACTCCTTCTCTGGAAATCAGGCCCCATTAATGTGTTAAGTTGAGAATTTACAAAATGAGGCACCTGAAATCACTACCCATTTAAAAAAATCTTGCCCACTGGGCATGTGGTTGGAACCACAAACTAGGAGTAACAAATGAGCTAGTGATGAAGGCTCATCCTATTATCAAACTCTTGAGCCAACCGGCCCTTCATATAGGACATTTAAAAACATTGAACCACTCGGCCTCAAGTGAAGCAAACAGTTAGTGACACTGGGAAAAACTAAATTAATGATAGTACTATAGGAACAAACTCATTAAATAATTATTTTTGGAGATAACATTTCCTGGCAGCTCATGTCTGGCTGACAGAGCTGCAGAATCCAGGCAAAACCTTGAAAACATCAATGAAAATAAATACATATACTTCAATAAGCATTGGAAAATTTTAACTTCACATTATTATGCATACGAGGGAATAATCTTTTCCTGGCAATTAAAGACTAGTGCAATAACCTATAAAAAGGCAGGACTTAATTCTCAATAGTTGGTTAACTTTAAATTTGCATGGTTTTAATAGCAACAATAACTTCTGCTTTAGGCTTCTCCTGTCAATTGTTAAAGGACTAAAGCAAAACCCCTTCTCTCCTTTCATTATATTGGAAACAGAATACTGTATCCATGACAACATGAAATCCAGCTTTGGACATTTTAACATGTAAAAAGGGTATCAATGATTTCTTTATTTTTTCGTATTTTCCTACATCATAACGGTCACAATGACCTCTGACTTAGGCATTTCCTGTCAGTTAAGGACAAGTCAGAACCTCATCTCCTCCACTCAGTGGTTAATCACAAGGAAGTGCCCTCTGTTGGTCATTGTTGCTTAATTAACCCCATTAATCATTTTGATAGGAATAGCAATTGGTTTTTCTATTAATATATGAAGATTCTGAACTGGAGCTGTGCAGCACTTTTGAAACTCTCGCAAGAACTAGGAGAAAAATGTGCTGTATGGAACCTCAACTTTTGGTGAAACACTCCGAGGTCCACAAACATTCTGGTCCTGCTCCTGATGAAAGAATTGTCTGAGATGGCCTGACCATTCACTAGGCTAGGGAGTGCTCGGCCTTGGCTTATATCAGAGACAAAAAACTTCCCAGGTCTTTTAAGAAATAGAATGAGCAAGTGGACAAGTTAACTGTTCTATAAGGCATTAGAGATGTGGATTGTTGAAGGCTAAAGAGGGAATAATAGTTGAGGAGAATTCAGTACATGTGGGAAGTCAATAGTCCCAAATTTCTTACATAAAGGGCATCCATTGCCTGTTCAGTTTGAGATTTGCCTGAGGTTTTGGATTTCAGGGTGAATTTGTAACATGAACTATATTGTCATACATCTATGCGAAATTACATACACTCCTATAAAATTAAACACTCAGACTATGTCAACACTAGCCCCCACCTTTTGAAAGTGGGATGCTAATGAGACACTTTAGCAGATGCTATTGAGATGCTGAAATGAATATGCAGTGCCTTATTAGCATAATACCATCTGCGGCGATTCGAAAGTGCTGCTTTCCTATTTGGTTTTAGGTTTAATAAGCATTGGAAATTTTGGAATAGGAATAAAGGGCTTTTGAAGACTGCAGGGGGGTGTGTTCCCACATGGGTGGCATGTGATTCGAAAGCGGCACTTTTGAATCACTGTGGCTGGCATTATGCTAATGAGTCCCTGCATATTTGTGGCAGCGCCTCATTAGCATCTGCCAAAGTGTCTCATTAGCATTCTCCTTTCAAAAGGCAGGAGCTAGTGTAGACATAGCCTCAGAGACATTATTGGCACTTTAAGGACATTGGAGAAAATTAACACAGATTACTGTTGAAAAAAAGCAGTGCCTCGATTTATGTAACAGTTGTGTTCCCAAACTTCTTCGTGTAACTGGAATTTTGTGTAAGTCGGGGGGGGGCAGCTTTTTCCCTGGTGGCATGGACATTCTGCATCTGGGGAAGCAGCAGAAGCACCTGGAGCTCCTTTTGAAAGGTAAATCCTGGGGTTTAGGGACAGTTGGGGAAGGTTAAGCCTGGTGGTTTTCTGGGGCCGTGGGAGGCTTCAAAGTTGCTGCAGGGGAGAATTAGCCTAATGAAATGCTGCGTATCCACAGCAGCACTTCATCAGTAGTCTCCCATTGCCCTGATTAATATGCTCCCTTCAAAGATGGAGGCAAGTGTAGAGAAGCCCTAAGTGAAATGATGTTAAGCTCATCCGATTTCCCCATAAGAATTAATGTAAATAGCGTGGGCAAAGTTCCAAGAATTATTTTTTCAGGAGACAAAAGGCAATATATACATACAGGCTATGTCTAAACTACAGAGATCTCTCAAAAGAAGCCCTTTTGGAAGGTCTCTTCTGAAAAAATTCTTTTGGAAGAGTGCATCCACACACACAAAAAGGCAGTTCAAAAGAGTGATCTGCTCTTTCAAAAGACAGCATCCACACAGAACAAAGATGGAAAAATCAGGTGCCATGAGGACAGCTCTTTCAAAAGAAGGGCCCTGTGGAACATCTACACGTTTTCTTTTGAAAGAAGCTTTCAAAAGAAGGCCTTCTTCCTGAAACAGGAGTGGAAGAGCGATTTTGAAAGGACTGCCACATTCTTTCGATTTACTTTGGACAGAACATGTTTTGTGTGCAGGCGCTCCATGGGATCTTTGGAAAGAGTCCCCTTCTTTTGCAATATCTTTCAAAAGAACTTGCTAGTGTTGATGCAGCCATTCAATATACGTTTGAAACAATTTTAAACAATTTAGTACTCTACGCAGCCCCTTTAAGTATGCTGGTCCCACTTCAAATACACTGCCGTGATAAGTAGACGAAGAAGCCCAGAGACAAAGCTGTAGCTATGATACCCTGCTTTGTGGAAATGGGATACAGAGTGAGGGACTCATCTGGGGGGCTGGGGGTGAGGAAGACAAGGGACATCCTGATTTCAGCACCCATCTTCCACTTCCTCTTCTCCTCCCCACACAGCAAGTAGGAGGCTGTGTGGAACAGCTGCAAGGCAGAGGACAGGAGAAGTAGGAGCAGGGGAGAGGGGCGGGAGTGGAACAGCTGAACTGACCTGCCCAGCCACACACTTTATAGGGAATGTAGGGAAGCTGGTAGGGAGGTGCCAGCCCACCCTGATTCCAACCCCCCCACAGGCTGCATTCCCAGAAAACCCTGAACGTAGTGTACAAAGCAGGCAGCCCAATGATGTGATAAAGGAGCATTGCACAACTTTACAGGAGCTTGCGCTTTAATAGATAAACAATGAAATGTTAACCGAGACAATGTTAAGTGAGGACATTGAACTGCATCAGAAGATTTCTCCAATTGATGTACTTAATCCACCTCTGTGTACACTGTCTGTCCCAAAGGCTAGGTGTATATAACCATGTTGCTCTGAGGTGTGGATTTTTTACTCCTCCAGTGAAGTAGTTATATCAATGTTAGTTTGCTGTTGTCTGGCCTTATTATCTGCTTTGCTCATGATGTCAACTTTCAGTGAGCACTCCCACTGCTTCAGAAGTTCTCCTCCTCTGTGAGGTGTTTTCGAAATTATATTCAACATACATAAAATATAATGGACTGTTTAATATTAAGAACTGAAGGCACACTTGCAGGTGCAAATCAAGTATTTTTTTTTAAAAAACAACCTTTGGACTGATGAGCTGTCAAAAGGGAATAAATGTAAGTGCTACACCTTCCCAGCACTATTGACTCTCTGGGCTCAATTATTAATTTTACCCCATTTTACATGCATGTAACTCTGCTGACTTTAATGGAATTACTTCTTTAAACTGATGTAAATCTGAGAAGAAACAGGCCTCCTCTCGCCAATTAATTTCCTTGCCAGCCCTCCATAAATCGAGAACTGGCATACAGTGTGTGCTGGGGAAACATTAGCAGTGGCCCATGATCAGCTGCGTATATCTGGCATCCAGGTGTCTGATTTTTTGTCTTTATTGCCAGATAGCAAGCAACTGTAGGTTGTATTTAGATTTTTTTTTTTCATTTTTGTTCCTTTTTCCAAGATGGTCATCCATAGTTGTTACATAGAAGTTGAAAGCAAGGTGACCATCTGTATTTATCATCTTCCGTTCATTGGCTGAACCATAAACACTATTAACACTCTCCTATCACTGACTTGTTATTACATTCTATTTCTGTATATTTCTCCACTGACAAGCGATCAACCCTTTGTGGTTCACTGTGCAGGATGCAGTTTATTTAAATGATAATGTTTACTTTTATATTTTCCTTACTACTTAAAAGTTTATTCATGTATTATAATCCTTGTCCTCACAAAAACTCTGCTCAGAATTTAAATCTCAGCACAAATATCTACGTAATATATTTAGCATTATAAATCTTTGTCTGTTAGGCAAAGCCTTATGTTGTAGGTTGGATAGATCTGCACCATCCCAGAAGAAGCACAGCTGCTACTGCCCCATTTTACAGGGAGTATCTTCCTGCTGTAGTGGTACCAGTCCTATCACATGGTCCTCTGTGGAAAAGGTTAGAGACATGGACTTGTTCTCTCCTTGCTCTCTTTGGCACAATGAGGATCCCATAGGAATAGGGAAGGCATCAGTACCTTAATTCACCAGAGGCTAAACAGAGTATTCTAACTGGCACATTATTCTAGCTAACTCTTAGGAGGGCTCTGCAAGAGAGGCTCCTTAACCTTTATTGTAGTCAAAAGGAAAGCAGCACCTTGCTGGTTAAGGCTGACTGACGCTTTCCATTTTAAGGCCCCATTTTTGGTCTTTTATACATTTTGCCATACTATTCAGACAGGAATTTTCCATGGCATGTATGTGTCCAAGGATGAATATTTTTAGGAAAGATTTGCCTGCCCTGGGTCACGTATTGTCCTTACTTTTTACTCTTCTTCTCGGTGCTGCTTGGGCACTAGCAAGGGAGTCACTGAAACACAGAAAAGTCTGCCTCTGAGTTCTAGTGGCTGGTGGAACAGAACCCTGGGCAACAAGGATGAAAAGTTTCAGATAAGGTCCTATTTGTCTTTTGTATTTCTGGGCTGGCACTTATTAATTCACTCTGTGGGGGATGAGTTAGTGCATGCATACTTCCCCTGAGGCACAGAACCTGTAAGAAGCTGGGGCATGCTCATTTAGGATGGAATCTTCAGAGCTTTTAGCTGCCAAAACTCTAAGACATCTCTCCTGAGCATGTGTGAACTGATTTTTTCCAGAGGCTAATGATTTGTCCACGTTTGAGCTAATTTTTCATTGGGATGTCAAAACACATGTCCCTGACACCAGGCAATACCACTGCTTAAATTCAAGCCCTTGCTCTGAACCATGGCAGTTCTAAGGCATCTCAAGAAAACGGTTCCCATTATTCTTTCTGCATGGGAAACTAACATATTTTCCCCAAACCTGTGTTCTTAGAAATAGCTGAATCATTTTAGCTGAATATTTCAAAACAAACTAACACTTAGACATCAGCACAGAAAACTTCAGCCTGAATAGTGAATGTGTAGCAAAGGTATAAGCATTTGAAAACAGGTTATTATAATAGAGAATATTAAGCACTACCCGTTCTGTGTATGGTGTTGGCCATCATGTTTATGTTTTTTGGCATGATCATTGCAATATATTATATGCATGGATTCTGAGACAGTGTTCCATTCTCCACAACCAACATAGGAATCCAGCTGTTGAGTTTCTCACCAGGTTTAGTATTTCGCAGCCATCATTTGTTCCCTGCCTGAAGAAACCATCTGTAATTTTCTCAGTACATGTCTATGTGATCTTCAGCCTCTTGGGTCCACTTTCATTATGTGCCTCATCTTTAGTCATATATGTCTTTCCTTCTTGAAAGTTCTGTTTTTTGGGTATTCTCTTATTCTCCATCTGTTCCTATTTTTGCCTGATTCCAATATTGGAAACCCCAAGCATCCTTAAATCATGATTCAGACTCCCCAAGATCATGAGATTAGTTTCAAATAATAAGATTTTTAAAAGAAAAGGAATATAAATGTGAGGCTGATTTTAACTGCTGACTGGATTTTGAGCCTTTACGGTGCATTTAAGTCATGTTTTTGAAGCTTCTCTTTGCAGCCATGAGGTCTAGAAACATGCTCTTTATTTCAAAGTGAAAGTTAAGTTCTCACCTAGCCACATAACTCCAGGGGCTCTGACTTTAAAATAGTGCTAATTATCCTAATATTTATGATACAATCACAAGAGTTACCGACACTGAGATCCACGTTCAAAGGTACTATATATTTCTATTCATCTAAGAATCAACATGTTCTTTGTGCAGCTGAGGAGATGGAAATAGAACTCATGACATTCACCTTGAAACCTGAGGTGTATGCCACACAAGCTAAAGGAGAAGCCCTGCTTTTGTCATGGTTGACTTTGTAAAGGACCTTTGGGATGGTAGGATAATGATTGAATGTGTGAGCAGATTTGATTTCATTTGCTAGATGGGGAGTGTTGCCCATATAAATCTTAGTTGGAGTAGAGGTAGAGCAGAGTCCTAAGTGTTCATTATAGAAGAAATAGAAAGATAAGGCAGGCCATACAATAGAAAACCAGCCAGAAATATAATCAAGCCCATAAATGTTCTGGATTGATATTGTCCCATCACAATGTAGAAAGGCACCTGTACTGGGCAGATAAAGCAATAATTCTGCACTCTTGGCACAGCACCATTGGTGGGTCAATGAACATCACTAAGGAATAAATTAATCCTTGTGTAATCCTGTGCAATAAGTGAAAGGCTATCCTAGCTCTGAGACAATGTTACTTTTGGAAAGGAATGTGAGTTTGGACCCAAATATTTGTTGACACTTACCAATGGAAAGAAAAATGATGAAAAATACAAATGTCAATTGATATTTTTATAAATTGAAACAAATACTAAATAAAGTTCTCTGTATTAAGTTTTTCCCCAGCAGGGAAATCAACCTTTAAGGTCCCAATACAGCAAAGTCCGTAACCATGTGCTTAATTTTGTGAAATATGAGCAGTTCCTGGGCTTTCAATGGGGCTATTTAAAAGTCAAACACGTGTTTCAGTGTTCTGCGGAAGAGAGGACTATATATGTATCAGAGTGATGCTATTTTAAATGTGCACTGTTCATACGGAAGAGTGTTCTACACAGTACTGAATGGCAGAGATTAGAGGAATTTTGGATGCTGTGGTCAGAGTGAATGCCAGCCTATCTTTGTGTCTTTTTAATGAAGATGCCTATATACATAGGCCACATCTACACCAGCAAGTCCTTTTGAAATAATTTTCAAAAGGAGGGGTTCTTTCAAAATATCCTGAGGAGCATCTAAACACAAAATGTATGCTTTTGAGAGGACTGTTGAAGGAAAGTGGCTCGCCTTTCCAAATCACTCTTCTATTCCTGTGTCAGGAAGAGTGCCTTCTTGCAAAACAGTCTTTTGAAAGAAAGCATATGTAGATGCTCCACAGCCCACTCTTTCAAAAGAGCAGTCCTCCATGGCACTGGCCAGCAAGAGCACAGAGACGCCCCGTCAGCACAAGCAGAGCTCTATCGTCTCTGTTTCTGGCTGTGTTTAAAGCTGCACAGACCCAGAAACCCCGGGGCAAGAATATGAGAGTGAGCTAGCTACAGGGAGAGGATGAACCTCCAGCAGCAAACCCTCCTCCCTATGCTCCACCTACAAAAGCCACCCCTCCATCCCTATGGCCAGGACCACTGCGCTCTCAAGGGATCCCCCTTCTGAGCTGGCAGAGGGCTTCCAGGAGTCCAGCCAGGTCCCAAGAAGAGGGCTCCCTCTTGGACTTGAGGCAGAGGTGAAGGACCTCTGAGGACTTTGGGGTGATGAGAAGGTCCTTTGTCAGACAGATGTCTGGGCTGGAATGCTGTGGCATTTGGCTAGCTATCCACCAGCCTGAGTGCCCAGGGGCACCACCACTGCACGACATACCATGTATGCAGAAAAGTTAAAGAGCTGCATCATGCATAGTGCTGGGCCTGGACACAGCCAGCCACTCAGGGGCAGCGCCCACTGGCTGCCCCCACTTCGAGGAGCTGGATTGTCTCCTCAGGCTGAAGGAGGTGGCTGTCATGATCATGGTGTTGGATGCTGCCAGGCCAGAGCCAGAGACGGAGCTGGAGCTGGAGCTGGAGCTGGGGGACCACCTGGGACCCTCAGGTGACACCATTCTCTGTCAGATGGAGCAGGAGACAGAGCCCCCAAGTGATAACGAGGGCTCCAGTAATGGGACCGTCATCATCGTAATCCCCTCCGGCTCATCCAGCCAGGCCCCCTCCACTCAGGTCTCCCCTGAGTTCCTGGAAGGACTGCCAGATAGGTACTGGGCATTCCAGATGCCCCAGGGAATGGGGACAGGGCACCTACCCCTGCTGCAGCTGGCAGCAGCCCACTCACACAGCTGCTGACCCCAGTCCAGATGCACCCTGGATGTCTGTGCTCCCCTGGAAGGGGCCATGCACTGCACTCAGCACCCATCCCAATGGACAACATCACAGGCCACATGGCCAAGGAGGGAAGGGGTGTGTGTGACCAAAGCCTGTGTGCGCTCCACCCATGCAGGGACCCCCAGTGCCTGGTATCCCCCAGGGTTCCTGGGCCATCAGACAGGGGGGTGAGGATTGAGGAATAAGGGGGATCGGGGCACGGCCCCCGCCAGGGCAGGGTCATGGGACTAATGGGTTGTCCCTCTGTCCCCTTCTGTTTCCACAGCTCCACCATCCAGGGGCTGTCCCAGCCCTGTCCATGGCCAAGGGAGCCCTGAAGCAGATGGCAGGGGGGCTGGGGTACCCCCACCTCCCACATCCACATGGGACTGCAGTGGGGGTGTGCACGAGCACCATCATGAAGAGGAAGCCACTGCCCACACAGGCACCTTGTGGGAGCAAAACAGCATCCTGCAGGAGTGGCTGACATTGGAGCGGGTAGCCTGGGATCAGGTGGCATGTGCTCTAGACAATCTCACCCAGGCCATGACCACCTGTCATAACCTTCTACTCCCATGCCAGGCACTCACACAGTTCCCCCATATCTCTCCCTGGAGCTCTCCCTGAGCCCCTCTCACTCACTGCCCCTGACCTCACTGCCATGCTTCAGTGCAACCTCCCACCAGCAGCCCAGCTGGCACTTGGCCAGTGGCTTGTTGCCAGTGCAAGTCAGGGTGAACCAGCCCCCCACATACCTCCTTCCCCTGCCATGTCATGCAATAAGACTGTGGCTGCAGCTCCCCTCCTGTGCTCCTACCTCCCTGTAGTTCCAGCCCTGACCCATCCCTGACAGGGACCCTGGACCTGGGGCAGTAGGAACCCACTCACCCAAAATGGGTCATAGCCCTCCACCCCCATGGAGGACTAAGACCCCTCTCCACCCCCATGGAGGACTAAGAACCCCCCCCAAGTTCATTGCTTCCACACCTGCCTGCAGTGGTGTCAGTAGTGCCCCCCTGCCACCTTTTCCCCTGTATGCATATCTCATAGAACTGGAAGGGACCTCAAGAGGTCATTGAGTCCAGTCCTCTGCCCTCTTGGGAGAACCAAGGAACACGACTGGCAGCTTTTTTTTTTAAATCGATTTGCCCAAGGCCCCGAAATGGCCTCCTCAAGGATAGAAAGCACAGCTCCAAGTTTATAAAGCTAATGCTCAAATCACTGTATTTATCCCTATGTTTAGTCTGTAGTTAAAACACAGTTTCAGTATATCAAAACAAAAAAGCAGTCAAGTTACACTTTAAAGACTAACAAAATAATTTATTAGGTGAGCTTTCATATATGTTTAACTAGTTTATTTTCAGTAAACCTCACATCCTGTGTGATTGGTGTGTGTGTGTCGGGGGGGGATGATGGAAGGTGCCTGTGGTATGGTCATTGAGGCCCCCGAGGGAAGGCCTCCATGAAGGCCTCCCTGACCTGCTCCCTGTCCTGGTGCGCCTGGTGGAATGGGGTGGGGGTGGCAGCTGCTTATAGCCAGGGCTGTCCTCAGCAGCCCAACCCTGCATGAATGGCCCATGCTTGCTCTCCACAATTTTGTGGACAACACAGCATGTCCCCATCATGGCTGGCATATTGTGGAAGCCAAATTTCCAGGCACATTAGGAGGCATTGAAAGTGCCCCTTCAGGTGCCCAAATACCCTCCTGACCATGTTCTGGGCTTGGTTCAGGTGCTCATTAAAAATGTCCTGGGTGGGATCAGTATGTTCTGTACTGAGCCACAGGTGCAGGGGGTAGGTAGCATTGCCCATGTTGCAGGGCAACATGATTCTGTCCTTGACTGAAGGGGCCCATGGGGGGAATGTAGGCCCCCTCCTGCATCTTGTGGCCAAGCCATGAATTCCTGACCACCTGGGTCTCATGGGACTGGCCTGACCAGCCCACACAGATGTCCATGAGCCACCCACTGGAGTTAACAAGGGCCTGGAGCACCATGGAGTGGTGCCCTTGAAGTTGATGGAGGCACCCGTGTTGTGGTATGGGGCCTGGGTGATGATCTATTGCCCTGAAGCATCTGGGGAAGCCAGCTCTGCAAATCCCAAGAGGGCAATGTTGAGGTCCCTGATGCAGAAGACCAGGAGAAGGAGGAGGGTGTTGATCGCCCTGACAACCTGCATGGGTGAACACGCCTGTGAGTGTGTGGCTGGGTGTTCTATGCCACCCTACCCTTCCAGGGCCCCCCTCCCTAGTCCTCTCCAGGGCCCCTGCCTCCCCATCCCCAAGGGTCCCCCTTGGCCAGGAGCCCCCCCTCCCCTCCTTGTAGTGGGTGTGCTACCCAAGCATTGCTTACCTCCATGAAGATGACCCTGATGATGACCTTGCCCTCCCTGAACTGGTGGCTGACTGACCAGTGGCTGTCTGGGGTGGCCAGCTACCAGATGGAAATGGATATCCTCTTCTGCAGAGGGAGTGCAGACCACATGCAGGTGTCCTGGTGCTGGAGGGCTGGGGTGAGCCAGTGACGTAGCTCCAGAAATATCTGCTTTGTCATGTGGAAGTTCTGGAGTCAGCAGCCATCATCCCAGTCCCCCAGTATGAGGCAGACCCACCATGCATTGCCGGTGGGATAGACCCACAGGTGCCAGATTACTTAAAGGGGAGAAGCATGGCCATTGCCCCACAGGGGCAGCCTGTAGGACTGTGGCTATGCAGGTGGGCCCCCCGGAGCTTCTGGAGGATGGCCGTTAGCACTGTGACCAGCAGGCTGACCACAACCTTGAAGAACTAGCCACTGGGGAGCTGCTGGGGAGCCATAATGTTCTCCACAGTGGCTCCTCTGGGCGTTCGAGTTTTGCAGTGCTCTGTGTTTCAAAGCAGCCTTCAGCGTGTGCAGGGAAAGGGTGCTTGGGAGGGGCCCTTTAAGAGATTGGCTAGCTGCCACCTCCAGAAGGCTTGTCTGTCATGCAGCCCCGTCTGTGGTGTTTTCTGGCCTGTTTTTTCCAAAGAGTGCCCTGGGCTGTGTGTACAATCTCTTTTGAAAGGACAGACCAGTCTTTCGAAAGAGCAGATCGCAATCTCGATCTGCTTTTGGAGTGTAAACGCACTCTTTCGAAAGGCAATCTTCTGGAAGATACCTTCCGAAAGATCACCTTTAGAACCAATGCTGTAGTATAGGCATAGCCTTACTGTATGTGTGATAGTGGCCACTCCAAATAGTAGCTGTAAATGTTCTCAAACAACACTCATGGATATACTGACAAAAGAACAAGACTTTATTTATTGTCCCCTCAAAATTCTACCTCCTGCAGACTCCATCTCAGTTGAAGTATGTTTGCAAGTTTAGATCCTCTTTAAATTTGTCATTGACTTTGACAAAAATTTGAGTTCTCACCTTAAATTTCCCTTTCCTCCTCAGTCTTTGTATCACATGGTGCACCAATAAAACCTGGATAGTTGCAGCATGTGAATTTAGTCAGTAATTTAAAGTGTAGACAAAGTCTAGATCCTTTTAAGCCTACAGTTTGGAAAGAGTTTGAGGATTTTCTTTGATTTGATTCCCTGACTTTCTGTCAATAAATATACTGTAATATTTTAATAAAATGAAGTGGGGTCTGTCTGAAGATTTTACAACTAATCTGATTTTGAAGCTTGGCAAAATCATTGAAACATCAAAGCTCTAATAGGAGGTTTCTCTCACTTATACTGAATGCAGCGTTATAGCTTGAGACCAAGCCAGTGTGTAGTGCATAACAAACTCCTGCATTAAAAGAAGAAATAAGAGTTAAAAGCATCTATGATATTTTTTTTCTTAGGTGCAATCATTCTGGATGACCTGCAATCAAAATCTCACAAGCCTTTAGGCTGTAATTCATTCTGCAATGCTGACTGCCAAAGTTAAGACCTATCAATCAGACAGAAGATCACCATAAAAAAAAACAAAGCTTTTTGTTCCTAAAGTAGTGCATATGGCTGAATTAATTTTAAAATGAGTTAATATGGGTGGTGTGGGAGGGACTAAGAAGGGGTGACCTAAAGACAGCTATACCAGGTTTAAGCCTGGGGAATCCTCAGCTGCATGATGAGTGCACCTTTATGGTCCCTTTGTGCCATTGAAATAGAGCAGTGGGAATGTATCACAGCCAAAGAAATGAGCCTCAAGTTTCCCTTTGTAAAGAATGCCAAGATTTCATTTATTTATGTGGCTTATAATTAAACTGGGAGCACAATATCAAATAAAAAACAAAATAAATCTAATGAACTCATCCTTACGACCACTCAGGGGCTCGAATTCCCTTCTGGTAAACAATCACTCTCCTTCACACCTTCTTCAACCCTCACTTTTCTCAAAGGACTGGAGAACTGAAAAGCCTTCAGCGTTCCTTGAAGTTCAATAAACAGGCTCTGTTGGCCCCACCAGAGAAGTGACTTCATTCGCCAAAGAAAAGAACCTGTTTGCAGCTCCATTCCTCCAAACGTACATAAGACATATATACCTATACATATGATCCTGGACATAAAGCCCAACAGTACAATTCATTGGATCAAATGGGTATTTCTTTAGGGCCCCCAGTATTTTACACGATGTGTCATAGGTCTGTGAATGGTAAATCATGTCATGGTGGCTATCTGCCAAAATGTGACACATCACATATCATGATATGCTGCAATTTGATTTTACAGAATTGTATTTCTTTTGGGTGCTGTCAGATTTACTGTTTTGAAGCAGTTATTTGGAATGAAGAATATTTTAAATATGTACCAGGTTACCTGTGGATGATTTGTTAAATGAATATCTTAGAAATTGTTTGAAGTTATCCATCTAGAATCTGCCACAGACAAAAGTGCTACATAAATGACTAGGATACATTCTTTGTTTCATGGACTGAGGGAGCCTCACAAATCCAGGGGACATCTCTAGGTTGTTACTTTTTGCCTTTGGAGCTGTGCGGTAGCAGGAAGATGTCAAATCACCTGTAGGCAGACAGCTCTGTATCAACTATCCATCTGAGGAAGGTCATATTCATTGTTTATTCCAACAAGTGTATGGAATAAATTTCATTCTAGATGTTGCCTGTTGGCACATCTGTTTTAAATGGTCATGCTCTATCCTATATTCTATCCTATCCCATATGCAGAAGATGTGCATATTTGGCCTAAGGCACGTTTTGGAGCATAAAAGAAGCCAATTGGTGCCATAGATTAGTAGCTAGTCTGTTGTTAGTCCTTCAATTGCACAGATTATTATACTTGGTAGTGGGACACAGATGCAAATCATAGGCGAGAATGGAGTCTTACGTGACTGGAGTCAAATTCTGAACCCTTTGGACTGTACCACATTACAGCTACTGTTTCTTGAAATTACTGTTATAAATAAATGATGCGGTTTAAAAATTCCTTGCCAAGAATAGTTCTGAACTTTATTGCAAGTTGAGATCTCTGCTGTCTTAGGAATCAAGATGTGAGAGGAAACATGATCTGGTGCAGGGGTGGTTTCAAAATATTTTCATATACATATTTTAAAACTAACTAGAGTACAAATGGACATAGAAACCTAGAATCTCAGACTGTGTAAATTGTCACAATTCCTTTGAAAGTGCTGAAGAGCTGGAACAGTGGTCCAAATTCTCCTCACAGTTTAGGGCGACCATATCTTCCTGTCCTGTATTTGGGACAGGGAGATATGGAGCGGGAGGGGCGGCTCCTTCCATCTGCCCCAAGCCCCAGGGAATTGGCATTCCCCTTTCCCCAGTCCCAGGGAAGCGGCAGCCATGGGGGGCTCACAGCCCCGAGCCCTGGGAAATCGGCAGGTTTAGGTGCTCCCGCCCCCACCCTTATCCCCTGAGGGCCTGAATACAGGACAATTGGTCCCTTTCAAAAATAAGTCAGTACGCTTTTTTGGCATCCCAGATATGGGAACGTCCTACCTAATACGGGACAGATGGTCACTGTATTGCAGTTACTCCAGTCACTTCGATGGCATATCTCTGGATTTGTACAGGTCTACTGCAGAGTAGAATTAGCATTCGAACATCTCCTAAAGTGGGTGTTGTGGAATTCTGAACCGCTCTTAGCCTGAACTCAGTTTTGGTATTTGCTGAGCTCAAATCTGAATTCACTACATGACAGGGCATCCATGCAATACTGTTTTATTAATGTTTCAATAATGTTTCTCACTGGAAATGAAACATGACTTACAGCATTTCATCCATTCGCTTCTGATTAAGAAATAAGGCTCATGAGTTTTGAGTCCTGTCAATGGAGCTACATTAGGGTCAATGCTCCCAGAATATCTATTTGCTAAGCAAAGCATTTGAAGTCTTCTGCTTGCTTTCATTATGAAGTAATGAGATTAAATCCAAGACCTGCAGATTATGTTGTATTATAAGGGCTTGATTTCACTTCCATTGACATCAGTATGAACTTGCAATTAGCTGGAATTTGAGCAGGCTCACGCTCAGAGTTACACCTATCTGAATTGTATCAGAGGGGTAGCTGAGTTAGTCTGTATCTTCAAAACCAACAAGAAGTCCTGTGGCACTTTACAGACTAACAGATATTTTGGAGTATAAGATTTCATGGGCAAAGACCCACTTTGTCAGATGCATGAGTCGGGGGGGGGTTAAAAGGGGGTTTAAGGAGGGAGTCTCAGTCAAGGGGAAGGCCAGAGTTGACAAGGTCTCTTCAGTCATGAAAGATGTGGCCCATTGCCAGCAGTTAATGTAGAGTTGTGAACATCAAGAGAGGAGAAATCAGGTCAGTTCAGTTAGCACCATTACCTGATAATGATATACAGTGTTTTTTTTTTTTGGTGAAAAAAAAGAGGTGCTCATACTCACTCGCAGGCTGAGGGTGGGAGGACCTGCAGTCAGAGCCTATATTAGACAATAACATCTTTCAATGGCTTGCATTTATATTTACTCAGAAGTTGCATTACAAAACCTGTTAGTATTTGTTTTCTTTTTGTTTCTTTCCATTTGCTTGTTTGTTTGTTTTTGTGGGATTCTTCTAGCTCATGTTGAAAGTTGGACTCAGGCAGCCTGCAACTGGGATTTGAAATGTACATTTTGGGATTCTCCCAACCAATTAGGGACCAGTGGTCACCCTAGTTCTTGGCAGCATTAAAATGCTACTTAGATTTACAATCTCAGCCTCTGCCTCAGCCTCAGGTACTACATATCCCTGTAGACCAATCCCATTGCTAGCAGGGAATCCACCATCTTCGGAAGTGCATGATGAGTTAGGTGTTCCATGTCACCCTCCCTCGCCACCCCCCCCCCCCAAAATCCCAAGTTCACAATTTTGTTCTCATCTGGACACCTGCTATGATTCTAAGAGGCTGAAATTGAGGACTTTAGGCATGATGAGAGAAGGCTGTGGTATCCTAAGATATACAACCTGTTAGACTGCTCACAGGAATCAAGATCCACACAGGGTAGGGCAGAGTAAACTCAGGAGACTTTTGTTAACAGGCAGGGGTGCTGGAACAATTTTTCTAGTGGGGGTGCTGAGAACCACTGAAATGATCTGTAAGCCTTTTGTGTAATGGAACCCACTTCAAGCCAGAGGGTGCTGCTGCATGCCCTTTCCTCCTAGTTCCATCCCCTGTGCTAACAATACTTCCTAATACACACTCTGCTCCCTGCAGCACAGCTCAGCTCAGCAGGGAGAACTCGTAGGGAATCAGAGGGAGCCAGTATCTCAGTCACCTCCTATGCCTCTCAAGGGGCAGTGTGCTATTATTGACCTGTATGAATAGAACACATGGGTTGTGTCTACACCAGCAAGTTCTTTTGAAAAAAACTGCCTTTTATGAAAGAACCCACAGAGTGTCTGCACACAGAACGGGCTCTTTCTATCGGAAATCAAAAGAATGCAGCAGTTTTTCCGGTGGCCCTCTTCCTCTCCCGGGTGAGCAAGAGCGCCTTCTTCTGAAATATTCTTTTGGAAAAAAAAACATGTGCAGATGCCCTGGGGGCCCTTACAGTCCTTACAGTGCCGGATTTTTCAGTCTCTGGCCTGTTCTTTTGAAAGAGCAGGGGCTGTGTGGACACTTTCTGTTGAAAGAGTGGATGGATTTCTTGATCTGCTTTTTTTGTGTGTGGAGGTTTCTGTCGAAAGAAGTGTTTTCAGAAGAGCTCCTCCAGAAGAACTTCCTTGGACAGATTGCTGTGGTGTAGCCATTGCTGTGATGCAGCTTTGGATCACCTTTTCACTTATACCTGTGACGAGGAGGCATATGTTCATGCTAAGTTAAACTCCTTGTTCATGTTCCAGTCTGACTTAAGGCCTGGTTCTGTTTCCACTGAAGTACAAGGTGTTTTCTACCATGGTGTAGCAGGGTGGGGCCAGCAAAGGAGAGGCAGGAGTAAAAGCAGAGCAGAGAGGGAGCTGACAATCAAAGTGGGAGTAGCTGAGGAGTAGGCTGCTCTAAATCAATTAGGGCCAGCTGATCCCACTCACAGCTGCCTTTATAAGCCCTTCTCCATGCAAGGCAATGGGAGGGTGGTTAAGGAGAGTTTGGGAGGTGAGTGAGGAGACTTAGAGGAACACCAGAGACCACAAAAGAGGAGAGGAGCCTCAGCAACCTGAGGGGGCTGGACTGCCCCTGTCTGGGGCGGGGGGAGGGCCTGAAGTTCAACCAGAGACTGTGAGGAACTGGTCAGCTGGAGGAGCCAAACAAAGGAGGGGACTTGCTGCTACAGCTGCAACTAGCGAAAGGAGCTACCAGGGAGAATTGTCTGGGGAAGTGGCCCAGGGAGAGAAGGTGCAAGGGCAAGGGTGAAGGGAGTCAGCCTTCACTGGTAGTGGCCATCCACGGTCCCTGGGCTGGAACCTGGAATGAGTGGGTGGGGACTGGGTTCCCCCCAGACCACCTCCTGCCCCAAGCAAGTGTAACAGGGTTCACATGGTGGTGCCAGTGTACTGAATGGAGGACCTGAGGCCCAGGAATGAGACTGACCCTGCCACATATGGGCTACACAATAAATATATTCTGGAGTTCTACAGCTTTATGCCAGATGAGAATCTCACTCCTAAAGTGAAATCACTTACCAGGATCTTGTAACTCTGTATTCAATTTATATTCTCTCATTTCCCATGGATTTATGTGCTAAATTTAGTGACTAGCTTTCTTTTAATAATGGTTAGTGGTGGTTTGGGGGCTAGGGGCATGGGAGAAATCCATTTTAAGCCTGGGGAAGAAATTGTCAGGGTTATTGAGTTAACTGAGGAGTGACATCTGTGAACATTTAAAAGAAAACAACCCTGCAAAATTCAGGAAAAATACCCATTAGTTTACATAATTTCTTTCATGTAGTTCAGAAAATAATCCTTTATTTTAAATACTTTAGGGAAAATGCATGATTAAAATGGCGCTCCTCCAGAGCTAAGAGCTTTTATTTGTAATAACCAACCATAAATATGTATGTTAGGTTTGCTGTGAGGAGTAGACTACACTACCCATAAGATATACAGCCTGTTAGACTGCTTATAGGAATGAAGATCCATACGGGGCTGGCTAGGGTAAACTAAGAAGACTATTGTTAACAAGTATCAGAGTGGTAGTTGAGTTAGTCTGTGTCTTCAAAAACAACAGGAAGTCCTGTGGCACCTTATAGACTACCAGATATTTTGAAGCATAAGCTTTCATGGCTGCCCCTTGCTGCTCCCCCAGTACCCCACCTGCCAGCCCCACAGGGCAGGAGCTCGCAGTGGCCAATCGCTAGGCCGAGGACACGACTGATGAAGCGGGTCCTTGCCCATGAAAAATTATGCTCCAAATAACATTATTCTATAAGGTGCCACAGAACTGCTTGTTATTGTTAACAAGACTTCCTTATACATGCTACACTCCCTGCAGCAGGAATGTGCTCATAAGCACTCAGAAGCCGTGTCTACACGTGAACGCTACTTCGAAGTAGCGGTACTAACTTCGAAATAGCGCCCGTCACGGCTACACGTGTTGGGCACTATTTCGATGTTAACGTCGACGTTAGGCGGCGAGACGTCGAAGCCGCTAACCCCATGAGGGGATGGGAATAGCTCCCTACTTCGACGTTCAACGTCGAAGTAGGGACCGTGTAGTCATTGCGTGTCCCCCAACTTCGAAATAGCGGGGTCCGCCATGGCGGCCATCAGCTGAGGGGTTGAGAGACGCTCTCTCTCCAGCCCCTGCGGGGCTCTATGGTCACCGTGTGCAGCAGCCCTTAGCCCAGGGCTTCTGGCTGCTGCTGCTGCAGCTGGGGATCCATGCTGCATGCACAGGGTCTGCAACTCGTTGTCGGCTCTATGTATCTTGTGTTGTTTAGTGCAAGTGTGTCTGGGAGGGGCCCTTTAAAGGAGCGGCTTGCTGTTGAGTCTGCCCTGTGACCCTGTCTGCAGCTGTGCCTGGCACCCTTATTTCGATGTGTGCTACTTTGGCGTGTAGACGTTCCCTCGCAGTGCCTATTTCGATGTGGTGCTGCGCAACGTCGATGTGGAACATCGACGTTGCCAGCCCTGGAGGACGTGTAGACGTTATTCATCGAAATAGCCTATTTCGATGTCGCCACATCAAAATAGGCTACTTCGATGTAGGCTTCACGTGTAGACGTAGCCAGAGGGAGCCAGTATCTCAGTCACTTTCTGTCAAGTTTAAATTTTCCTCAAGTGTGTGGGCTGGAGGCTTCTCTTGGATGTTATATTTCTTTGTTTGTTTTTTTTAAAAAGGTGAGGTTCTCCCCTAACCATGACTCCATGAATTGGGTCTGTAGGAAAAGCACCAAGTTTCTTGAGCCTATTGATGAAAATGCATTATTTGACATCCTTGCATAAGTGCATAGCTTTGTAGAGATGGCCAGAGGAAAATTCTCCTTGCCCGAGGTGGGTACACAATGACCATGTCTACACTTGCTGGCTATTTTGAAGTAGCAGTCCCAACTTCGAAGTAGTGTGTGTTGCATCTGCACATGCCATGAGCTACTTTGAAGCTGAAATTGATGTTGCGTGCGGAGATGTCAAAACCGTTATTCCTATGAGAAGATGGGACTAGCACCCTACGTCATTGTCTAACATTGAAGTAGGACGTGTGTAGACAATCCATGTCCCGCTACTTCAAAATAGCGGGGTCCACCATGTTGGCAATCAACTGGAACGTGGAGATGTGCTGTCCAGTCCCTGGTGGCTCTATGATCTCTGTGTCCAGTGGCTCTTAAAGCTGTATGGACCAGGAAACCATGGGTCAGGGAGCTGAAAACGTGTAGGCAGCAGCCATCACACATGGCTGCTCTGCTTGCACCAGCAACACCTCCTGCAGCCTCTGAGCACCCTGGACAGCCAGCAGCCAGGTGAGCAGTACCCGGGCTTCCCCTCCAACCACCCCTATGGCTCACAGGGCTCCAGACAGGAGGGCAGAAAGTGGGGTCCCTCATGGACCGAGGCTGATATCTGGGACCTGATGGGGCTCTGGAGTGAGGAGGAGGTGCTCCATGTAATGGGAAGCAAGCGGCGCAATGCAGCCACCTTCACCCAGCTGGCCGAGCGCCTGGCTGCCTGGGGTCACCCTGCCTGCACTCCTGGTCATATCAGGAGTAAGATAAATGAGCTGTGGCAGGGTTATGCCCGGGCGCAGGACTCAGCCAGCCAGTCGGGGGCCGCCTCTGCTGCTTCCCCTATTACCAGGAGCTCAGGGCCATCCTGGGCCCCTGGGGCACCTCCTCCCCACTGGCCATGTTTGATACCGTGGCTGAGGGGCCTCAGCAGGCTTGAAGCAGGAGCCTGGTTCTGAAGCCAGCCCTGCACCCCGAGGCCTGCAGCTGGAGCCAGCCCCCGAGGTGGAGGGGTTGAGCGACGAGGGAGAGCTCGTGATTGACCTCCCCTCTCACAGCTCCAGCCAATCATCTGCCTGATGGGTATCCCCTGACCATGGCGGCGGACCATCAGGTACGTACCCCACAGGGCACACAACCTAGGGGTGTGGGGCGGGGGCACCATACACTGTCAGGGGCCCCCCCACACCCCTGCCAGACCCCCAGGGCTGAGCTGGACCACAGCCCCAGGATGGCAGCATGGCCACTAGTGCCCGTCAGCTCCTGCTCCTGCAGACAGCACCATGCCCTGCCCCTGGGGGAGATGGGTAGGGGGCAGAACACACAAAGGAGCCGCCCACAAGGACATCACACCCACAGACAGGGGACAGGGGAGGGGGACCAGGAGCCCATGGCGGGCACAGGGGGCATGGGCCATGGGTCTGCGCTTGGTACTCATGCTGCCCCAACTTTCTCCCTTGTTTCTGCAGCCACACCATCCGAGGACCATGACAGCCTCACCACATCCTTGGTGCCAGACAGCTCCCTGGGGCTGTCAGACCAAGGCAGCCCACTGGGCCAACCACCAGTGCTGGGACCAGCCTGCCCTCCCCCTACCCCTCTGAGCCAGACATGAACAGTTGTTGAACCCCATGTCTTCACCACCCTTTGGCACCAGGTCGAGATAGCAGAGCGACACCTCCATTTGGAGGAAAGAGAGGCTGCCTGGTGCCAGGAGGCCTGCGGGGCCTTTCTTGGCCACCTTCAGTAGAGTGACGGCCTCATTCAAGGAGTTGGTGGCCCTTGCTGCCTCCCAGGGCAGGAGCTTGTTGGGGCCTACCACTAGGCCGCGGACTTACCCTGGCCATACCTCCTGGTCCTCCTGGCTCCCAGCTGGCCTCTCCAGGGACTCCAGACAAGGGGCGGGTTCCTGTGACCCAGATGCAGCAGGGGTCGCACCCATCCACCCCTGCCCCAGAGTGATGGGCCAATGGCCGGGCCATCCATGTGCCCCCACATGTATATAGTTATTCCCCCTCATGTACACAGTTGTGATCATTGTTTTCCAGAATCATATGCAACCAGTTCATATAGTTAACAATATCTTCACTGTTTTATTGTTTCCAAACCCCTGTGTTACATGTGCTTGTTGGGGGGGGTCATGTGCAGGGGGCCCATTGGGGGTGTCTGGGGCTCACTGGGCCTCCTGATCAAAATACTGCCACAGGGCCTCCCGGACTCGGACCCACCTCCTGGTAGGCCTGGAGGCTAGGGGCAATGGCTGGCAGGGGATAGCCTGTGCTGGCCTCAGCCACCAATCCCTGCATGAAGGCCTCCCCCTTGCTTTCCACCGGGGTGTGGAGTGTTCAGCAGGCACCCCCAACCTGGGAGATGTTCAGAAGGCCGATGTCCAGGTGGGTGAGGAGGCATCACCACCGGCCCTTTAGGCACCCAAAGGTCTGCTCAACCACCTGCACGGCATGGTTCAGGTGGGCATGGTAGTGCTCCTGGCTGGCATTGAGGTGTCCTGTGTAGGGGCTCATGAGCTGGTAGGCTGCATCTGCCACCAGCCAGAGGACCATGGTAGTGTACCCCAGCAGGAGCTCCCTCTGGGGAATGTAGGTCCCTGCTTCCAGCCGGCGGCACAGGCCTGAGTTCTGGAACATGTAGGCATTGTGGGTGCTGCCAGACCAGCCCACATACAGATCCTGGAACCAGACCCGGTTGTTCACCATGGCCTGCAGGACCACTGAGTGGTAGCCCAGTTTACATATTGTCCTCAATTGTGGTCCAGGGCACAGATAAGGATATGTGTCCCGTCAAGGGCCCTGAAGCATTGCAGCAAAGCCTGTGACGGCCTTGTCCAGGTCTCCAACTTGGATGACCCTCTGAGTGTGTGCACCTCCTGTGGGGAAGGAACATGGGTGCCCATGAGCATGTGAATTATGCGTCTGCCCCCGACAGGGGCACCCCAGACTCCCTCTCCAGCTCTCAACCCTCCCAGTGGGTGTGCGCCCAGAACTCCTTACCTCCATCATGATGGCCCCAACTGTGGCCTTGCCCACACCAAATTGGTGGCCCATGGAGTGGTAGCTGTCTGGAGTGGCCAGCTTCCAGACAGCAATCGCGACCCTCTATTCAGCAGTGAGGGTGCACCACAACCATGTGTTCTGGTGCCTCAGGGTGGGGGTCAGCCACCAGCAGAGCTCCAAAAAGGTCTGCTGCTGCATGTGGAAATTCCACAGCCATTGGTCATTGTCCCACTCCCCCATGACCAGGTGCTCCCACCACTCAGAGCTGGTGGGGTAGCTCCAGAGATGGTGGAGCACCCGGCGTCAGGGGAAACAGGAGGACCCCCTAGTCTGGGGCATCTCCTTCTGCCCCCAGGGAGGACTCCCCTGCCAGGAGCTGCTGGGAGATGCCTATACAGCATTTAGCAGGGCTCCTGCTCCACGGGTGATGGCTTGCAGGGTTTCCAGCTGCTGCTGCTGGCTGTCCATATCTGCAGGCACTGGGTCTGTGAGGCTATTGCCACCTCCTCAGGACTCGTGATGTGCAGGCTAAGTGTGTTTGGGAGGGTCCTTTTAAAGGAGCTGCTTGCTGTTGCCCCGGAAGGGCTAGTCTGCCCTGCGACCCTGTCTGCGGGCTTTCCTGGCCCTCTATTTTGAAAGGGGCTGCTTGTGTGTGTAGATGCTCCCTTTCCACGTCTGGGGTGGCCCCTTTTGACATGCTGCATCACTACTTTGATGTCGCACATCGACGGCACCGACCCCAGCAGGTGTGTAGATGCTAAGCGTTGAAGTATATTTTGATGCATATTTCAATGTTGCTACTTTGAAATACACTACTTCAAAGTAGGGTTCTAGTGTAGATGTAGCCAATGTGGATA
This sequence comes from Carettochelys insculpta, assembly GCF_033958435.1. Taxonomy (NCBI): domain Eukaryota; kingdom Metazoa; phylum Chordata; order Testudines; family Carettochelyidae; genus Carettochelys; species Carettochelys insculpta. The sequence goes on along the minus strand of NC_134137.1, from coordinate 301,328,141 downwards.
AGCTGATCTCTCTCCAAGCCACAATCTACTTATCCGTGTATTCCTGGAGCACGATTTTACTCACTGTCCCTTGCTAACAAGACAAACAAGCAGTCATGTAGCACTTCAAAGACTAACAAAATAATATTTTAGGTGGTGAGCTTTCATGGGGCAGACCCACTATCTCCAGATCTGAAGAAGTGGGTCATCCACCTCAAAAGCTTGTCATCTAATAAATTATTTTTTTAGTCTTTAAAGTGCTACATGATTGCTTTTTTTGTTTTGTTAGGATGCAGACTAACATGGCTACCTCTCTGTTACTGTCCCTTGCTAAGCATTGCTGGCAAAGCTACAACTGAGCCATTAATTAATAAGCTATTTTAAAATATATAACATTAGATATTGTGCTGTAATCTTAATATACAATTTCTGAACATTTGTTTTAGCAAAAACACAGTTTTCTCTATCTACTTAATTTTAAGTGGCATGGACTCCCAGGCTTTTGATTTTACATGATCACTGATCTGTATATTTTTGCATATATTTTTTATTTTTTTTCCTGCTGTTGAGTTTTAGCCTGTGCCTTGGAAACTTTTGACCTCGGAGTCTGTGGTGTCCTCATGGAAAGAACTGGTCAAATACCGCATCTTCCAAAGGCAGACATTCCAAGGAGAAAGGAAGCACACAAATTGCAAGACAAATAAATTCACAATCGGCATTTTTGCCATGCTTACTTATAAAGTTCTTTGAGGGTTCATTTAAATGGTATAGTATAGAAATATATTCCACATGGAAATGTGCATGCCTTGACTGAGGGTTTTGTATTTTAATTAGTTGAAGAAAATTCTAATTACTAAATATGAACATCAAAAGCTGCATACATTACAGGAAGATTATATACACATTTTGTACATATGTGTATATATCAATCAAAGCCAAACATTCAGAAAAGATGGCAAATTTATGTATATATATATATGTTATGAGTCAGGACTGAAACAACTTTTCCATACTTATAGTCATACTACATGTTAGCATGTAAATTAAAACCAGCCAATTGTGTCCTTCTTTCAGACCAGGTTCATTTTTTCCTTAAAAAAATTCTTTTGATGAATCTAGTAGATTAGTGACTGCAGTAAAATTTTTACTGGGACTACATTAAACTGTAGAGGTTGTACTTGTGCAAAGTCTTTCTGTCTGTTCTTAGTGCTTGTTTTTGGATTAAGCTTTTAATTTTCATGTTGACATTTGCCCTTGCCCTTCTACTCTTGAGCTTTCAGTGGTTACCCTGGGTCTGATGGTTGAGGTTAGGTTTATTAGATTGTTGAGGTGATAAACTATTAAACAACCCAAGTGATCTTTTTTCAAAGGTATCCCTGCGAGCACCCCTGGAAGGCCACTCCTAATTTCTACACACTCTCAGTGTGGCCAAGAGTTCAGGAGACCCGATATAGGGGTGGAGAGGCCAGGTGAACAAAAGTGTCTGGAAATTAACCAGGGCATGATTAACCCACTAAGGCTATGTCTAGATTAGAGTGATTTGTTGACAGAAGTTTTTGTCAACAGATATCTTCCAACAAAACTTCTGACAATAGATTGTGGCCTGACCGCAGGGTGGATGGAAAGAGTGATCCACTCTGACAACAGAGAGCGGCTGGGTTGCCTGGCTACTCTATCAGCAAAAAGCCAACCATAAGCACAGTAGACAGGTTTCTTTGGTATCCTGGAAGCCCTTTCTGTTGACAGAAGGCCCGCCCACAGAACGTCCAGACTGGCTTTTTATTGACAGTCTTCTGTTGACAGAGGCGTTCTTCCTCGTGGTGAGCAGGGTACAGCTGTCGACAAAAGTGCTGCGTTCTGTCGACAGAACAACCTTGGGAATCTGGACTCAACAGCTTTTGTCAACACAATGGCTGTTGACATAGTCTACACATAGCCTAAATATGGGGGAAAGTTTGCTCAGAATGAAACACCATTTTGCTGCTGAGTTTGTTACAGTGGGGACAGGAAGCTGAGAGACGAGAGAGAGAGAGAGGCCCAAAGAGTGAGAAAAAGAAAGGCAGAAGGAACTCAGCTCTCAGTTGAACAAACCTGAGTAAGCAATAACAGCTCAGAGGTGGTGAAGAGTCTATGATGGTTGGGAGGATATCCTATGTGTACATCAAAAGTAAGGCACTTACTTGTAGTCCCTGGGTAAGAGCGCTTAGAATTTTGTTCAACATTTCAAAGAATATTGTATTAGGATTTGAAACTTCCTATAAACATATGGGCAGCCCAGGCTGTCTGCTTTTAGCACATTTTAGGTACCTAGCCTGATGTTTTTGAATATGCTAACCTATACCTTATTCAGATTTGTAGGTGATTGCTCCACCAATTGCCATTTTTCCTGGTACTTAACATTTTGGAAGATCTCTTTTATTTTTCCCCTTTCTTGATTACAAGCTGTATGTAATAATGTTTTGCATATAAATACAGTCTCTCTATAATGAAAGATTCCAAATGATTGCTGGAGATCTAGGACTCACTTTACCTACTTCTGCAAATCAGCCAACTCAGCAGTGTAATTTAATACTGTGTAACAATTTCAGAGAAATGAAGGAGGACAACCAGGAAGCATCAGGGGAGCTGAAATAACTGAACAATCGAGACAACTGAAACTGCAGAGGAAATGTTCATTTCACACACAGACACTAGGATTAGCACCTAAGTTGGTATAGGTCAACCTTCTTCTATTGAAGCCACTGGAGCTACACTGAGTTACACCAGGAGTGGGTCTGACCCATTACGGTATAGCTTCACAAAGACTGAAATAAGTCCCAAACCTTACTGGATTTTATGATGCATGGAGCACTGTAGGTTGATGATAAGGTAACATTTACTGGTTAGAACTATGCTACGGTCTCATTATCATATAATCTGATTTGTGATCAAGAAGGAGAAAAGCTGGAATGCAGACTCACAGTGAGAGGGGAGGAGATTTTCTTGGACGTTTTCTTTTAATTGGTTAGGTGTAATAGCAGAGCTTTAAAATTCCCTGCAGTCCCTTCCTTTCATTGGCTACGTCTACACGTGAAGCCTACTTCGAAGTAGCCTATTTCGATGTGGAGACATCGAAATAGGCTATTTCGATGAATAACGTCTACACATCCTCCAGGGCTGGCAACGTCGATGTTCAACATCGACGTTGCACAGCACCACATCGAAATAGGCGCAGCGAGGGAACGTCTACACGCCACAGTAGCAGACATCGAAATAAGGGTGCCAGGCACAGCTGCAGACAGGGTCACAGGGCGGACTCAACAGCAAGCCGCTCCCTTAAAGGGCCCCTCCCAGACACACTTGCACTAAACAGCACAAGATACACAGAGCCGACAACGAGTTGCAGACCCTGTGCATGCAGCATGAATCCCCCGCTGCAGCAGCAGCAGCCAGAAGCCCTGGGCTAAGGGCTGCTGCACACGGTGACCATAGAGCCCTGCATGGGCTGGAGAGACAGCATCTCTCAACCCCCCAGCTGATGGCCGCCATGGAGGACCCCACAATTTCGATGTTGCGGGACGCGCAACGACTACACGGTCCCTACTTCGACGTTGAACGTCGAAGTAGGGCGCTATTCCCATCCCCTCATGGGGTTAGCGGCTTCGACGTCTCGCCGCCTAACGTCGATGTTAACATCGAAATAGCGCCCAACCTGTGTAGCCGTGACGGGCGCTATTTCGAAGTTCGTGCCGCTACTTCGAAGTAGCGTGCACGTGTAGACACAGCTATTATGGCATAGCAGTGACAGACTAAAAACCCCAATCAACTTCTTTCCATTATAGTGGTCAGGATGGCTTTCAGAACTGTCCATTAGCTGAAGGCACTCAAGTCATGAGGATTATATGTCTGTAGACAGACAGAAGGGAAGCAGGCAGAATAGCTGAAATAAAAACTGGAAAGTGTTGGTGGTAAATTTCTGTCTTGTTACATCACTCATCATGATTCTGTTTCAAATTTACGTGACAGAATTACAGGGAAAACTAATTTATCTTTGAAAACTCAGACTTAGCTTTCTAGCATGACACTTACAGTGAAGTCTTTGACCACTAGCCTCTGATTCTGCAATGAGGTTTCTGCTAGTTGCCCCTGCCTTTCTGCAGAGTCCCATTAAATTAAATGGTGGTCTGCCTGGGCACAGGGTCATGTTCATAACCAACAGTAAGACAGACATTCTGTGTTCATAAATTTAACATGCTTCCAAATGTTTTTGTTAAGACCTTCTTGCTCAATATAATAGTATGTTTAGATTTCTTAACACACTGTAGCACCAAAAGGCTCATGAATAGGTCTGAAAGTTTCATGGGTAACACTGTTCTTTGTTTCCTGTATGGTCGAAACCACTGCTTAGTTAGCAAGTCACTCTTAAAGCAAAATCTTCCCAGGGCATCTGCAATGTGGATTTGAGATCCATAGCAGAAAGAGCTTCTTATCTTAGTTTTAATACAGAATTTGCAGTTCCCCTGATGCTTCCTGGTTCCGAGCAGTGGTTTTTCACTGGCTGTATACTTCATCTTTGTCAGGGTTATTGCATATGGAAAGGAATTTAACTATGGTAAATACATTGAAGAATCCAATTTTAAACATGGGCATCAAAGAACTATGTATAGCAAAAGCTATGTCAGATGCCAAATGCATTTCCTTTCTCAGGATATTTGTTTACTTATTTATTTATTCATTATTTCAGAGTGTGTGAAAGTGTCTATCCCAGGCTCAAGGCACTTTTAACAGTTATTTAAAAAAAAGCTTAATGCAAAATGAGAAAGTAAACTAATGCAGCTGTCCTGATATTTGGCTAACCCACATAGAATTTTAAATCAACCGAGGGATAGACAGATCTGAAAGCCTCCTACTTTTCTCCAGGATACCAACCAGACAATTGTAATTGTCACACCTCTTGCCAAAAGCCATGGCTTTACAGCCCTCTCTTGAAGGTCAACCATGAACCACAGGTTGAACCTGAATTCTAAAGTTCATAGTATGCTCTGCAGCAGCTCCTTCACTTATAAATTGGATGGTTTCAACTTGAGTGCTTTTGCTAGGCACATCTGAGGCAACATCTCATGAAAAATGTCTGTCTCTGGAAGAGACAAGTCCTAAGATAGTTAACAATGCTTCCTTCCTTTAAGCCCTCACAGTATTGTTGTGACATTGTGGTATGTGAGGTGCACAGGTGCTATAATGGTAAGAGCCACTTCAATAATCCCAAAGGGTCCAGAGGTTCATTTCTCAGCATAAATAAATTAGGAACACAGAAGTAAAGTATCAATCATTGAAAATGCATGCATGGTTCCAAATGTAGACAAGATATTGAAAGAGGACTGAGATTGAAGGAGGACTGAAGACAGGAGAACGCTTTTCAAAGGAAAAATAATTAGTATGTGAACATAGCCTCCTCACCCCAAAAGGTCTTTTTTGTTCCTCAGTTGGGTTGTCTGTGTAGCCTGTTCATTTTACATTCAATTGAAATCTTGCTGTAATTCAAAATTATAACAAGTATTTTATGCCAAACCATAGACCATCTGAAACGTTTATGTATTCTTCCCCTGTTCTGCTGTATGGGACTGCATGATTAAATCTGTGGCAGCCAGAAGAATTGAGAACTTACTTTCCTCAGGGTGTTATTATAGCTGGTTCTGCTGTAGTTCTGAACACTAATATTCAATGCATGTAGGAATCCATATTTAAGTTGAGGGAGCTGTGTTGTTCGGTATGTGTGGACTTGTCACTGCCATGCCATTTTGCGTAATATCTGGTTCACATTAGGTTGTAAGTGTTACGCTGTGGTGGGGAGGGAGGGTATTGTTTTAATCTGAACCCAGTCTTCCTTTGATACTGACAGTGTATACATGATCTTTTGGGACGATCAGGATTCTCTGTTGCCCTGGCCTACTTGGATATTTTATAAAATAATTTTGCATCTGTAAGATGGTACTACTTTTGTCCTCAAACACTGATGATGGAAGAAATGACAGAAGATGCAATGCAGACAACGAGTAGGACTAATAATTGGGTTTTGTAGTAAGATAGGAGAACACTTAGCCTGCTGTGCCACTTCTGAAGAGACTGATTAGTAATGGTATGCTGTGTTTTGCAATGCCATTCACATTCTTTGTTTCTGTGATTTGAAGTTGCCCTTGACATTTGAAATTATAAGGTGCACAAATAGCTTTGATAAAATGAAAGCATCGGAGTAGGAGGAAGAGACACTGGTGTCCCCGCCCCACACTAGATTCCACCTCTATTAAAATGTTAAGGAAAATCCCACAGTAGCTGATTTGTCTCAGACCTCACATCCTCCTAGGCACATCCCAGTATCCCAAGAACTAATTTTCAGAGACCTTTGTTTTCTTTAGATTTTCTTCTGATGGAGCCGTATCTACCATTTCTCTGAGTTTGTTAAAGCCTGCTTTGTTTGAAGTCCACTGTCCTTACTCTGCTGTTCTCACTCCCTCCCTTTCCATAGCTTCATGAAGTTTGTCATTTCATGATCACTGTTACCCAGTTTTTACTGTTCACCTAGATTTACAACCAGTTCCTCCCTTTTAGTTAAAGTCAAGTTTACTTCCTCCACCTTGTGTAAAACAAGGTGTTGCTATTTTGCTATTTCAGTAGCTATCTGGGTAGATGAAGTCCCCTGTTATTACCCAGTTAGTGTTTTGACTTCTTCTTCTTCTTCAGAAAAGCATCTTCTACCACAGGTTAAGCGTCGCTAATCCAGCTCCCTTGTAACTTGACTGGGTGCCAAATGACAGAATTTGCTAGACCGTGGGAAGTCAATATTGCCTAGAAGCATTACCAACAATTCCATTGCTTACTGGGCTCTTAGAATTTTAGAGTAAATTTAAGGGTAAATTAGAGCTAAATAACAGCACAGAACACTGAGAGCCAGGACTGTAAACAAACTTTAGGGGACCACATGAAACTTGGCCATACCTATGATATATGGTCATCTGGCTGACTAAAATCATGCTTGATTACAGATGAGAGAATGCCAGGCTAGAGAGGTTCAACATGTACTGGCTTCTGATTTGTGGGCTATATAGACCCCCTAACAACACATCAGCCCTGAGTTTTCTTTCCATTTTATTTTCACAAAGATGTTTTCATCGGGTCAGCTTCCTGTATCCTTCCAGACCACAGAACAAGTGTATCATAGATTCTTAGGGCTGAAAGGGACCTCAGAGGTCATCTAGTCCAGTCCCCTGCCTAAATCAGGATCAACCCCAAATAAATCATCCCATCCATAACTATGTCAAGCTGGGACTTAAAAACCTCTAGGGATGACGATTCCGCCACCTCTCTAGGCAACACACTCCAGTGCGTCACCACCCTCGTGGTGAAATAGTTTTTCCTAATATCCAACCTACACCTCTCCCTCTGTAACTTCAGACCATTGTTCCTTGGTCTGCTATCTGTCACCATTGTGAACAGTCTCTCTCCATCTGTTTTAGAGCCTCCTTTCAGAAAGTTGAAGACAGCTATCAAATCACCCCTCAGTCTTCTCTACTGCAAACTAAATAAACCCAAATCTCTCAGCCTCTCCTCATAGGTCATGTACTCCAGCCCCTTAATAATTTTCCTTGTCCTTCACTGAACCCTCTCCAATGTGTCCACATACTTTTTATACTGGGAGCCCCAGAACTGGATGCAGTATTCCAGATGTGGCCTTACCAGTGCCAACTAGAGGGGAATAATAACTTCTGTAGATCTGCTGGAAATGCTTCTCCAATTGCACCCCAATATGCCGTTAGCCTTCTTGGCTACAAGGGCACACCGTTGACTCATATCCAGCCTCTCATCCACTATAATCCCCAGGTCCTTTTCTGCTGCACTGCTACTTAGACAGTTAGTCCCCAGCCTGTAACAATGCTTGGGATTCTTCCATCCCAAGTGCAGGACTTTGCACTTGTCCTTGTTGAAACACATTACATTTCTTTTGACCCAATCCTCCAATTTGTCAAAGTCACTCTGGAGCCTATCCCTACCCTCCAATGTATCTACCTCACCTCCTATCTTAGTGTCACCTGCAAATTTGCTGAGGGTGCAATCCATCCTGTCACCCAGGTCACTAATAAAGATATTGAACAGTACTGGACCTAGAACCAATCCTTGGGGCACTCCACTTGAAACCGACTACCAACCAGACATTGAGCCATTGACCACTACCCATTGAACCTGTCCATTAAGCCCATTTTCTATCCTTCTTACAGCTCATGTATCCAATCCATACTTCCTTAACTTACAGGCAAGGATGTTGTGGGAGACTGATAAAGCTTTGTTAAAATCAAGGTGTACCACGCCCATTGATATTCCCATGTCCACAGAGCCTGTTACCTCATCATAGAAGCTAGTCAGGTTGGTCACGCATGACTTGCCCTTCGTGGATCCATGTTGACTACTCTTGATCACTTTTCCCTCTTCCAAGTGCTCCGAAATGGATTCCGTGAGGATTCCCTCCAAGATTTTTCAGGGGACTAAGGTGAGGCTGACCGGTCTGTCAGTCTCTGGATTGTCCTTCATTCCTTTTTTTAAAGATGGGCACTACATTTGCCTCTTACCAATCATCTGGGACCTCTAATGATCTCCACAAGTTTTCAAAGATAATGGCCAAAGGCTCTGCAATGACATCTACCAATTCCCTCAGTACTCTTGAATGCATTAAATCTGGACCCATGGATCTGTGTATGTCTAGCTTTTCTAAATAGCTGTTAACCCATTCTTTCCCCAGCGAGGGCTTCCCACCTCCTTCCCATACTACATTGCCTAGTGCCATAACTGGGGAGCTGACCTTGTCTGTGAAGACTGAGGCAAAAAAAGCAATGAGTAATTCAGCTTTTCCAACATCATCTGTCACCATGTTACCTCCCCCATACAGTAGCAGCCCCACACCCTCCCTGATAACCCTCTTCTTGTTAATATACCTGTAGAAGCCCTTCCTGCTGCATTTCACAGTCCTTGCTAGCTGCAATTCCAATTGTGCTTTTGCTTGCCTGATTACCCCCAAGGAATTCTCTAGCCATATAGTCATTCTCCTCCTTAGTCATCTGTCCAAGTTTCCACTTCTTATCGGCATCCTTTCTGAGTTTAAACTTGCCAAGGATTTCCCTCATAAGCCAAGCTGGTTGCCTACCATATTTGCTTTTCTTCATGTGCATGGGAATGGTTTGTTCCTGTGCCTTCCATAAGACCCCTTCAAAATACTGCCACTTCTCTTGAACTCCTTTCCCTTTCATATTAGCTTCCCAGGGGATCCTGCCCAACAGTTCTCTCAGGGAGTTGAAGTCTGCTCTTCTGAAATCAAGGCACTGTATTTTACTGCTCACCTTTCCTCCTTTTGTCAGAATCCTGAAATCTACCATCTCATGATTACTGCAGCCCAGGTTGCCAACCACTTCTATTTCTCTTACTGGTAGGTTGCTTCTCACAAACAGGGAAGAAATAATAGGAGAAATAGTGTAAACGTTAATGATTTTCATATTATTTCCTAAAAGGAAACTCTTCATTAAAGACAGTTAAAACACATACTACTTCCTTAATATTGCATCTCCATGGAAACATTTTCTATATTTGTCACAGGAATGTGGTAAAATAATGAATGGAGTTAGTGTGGCCAAGTTGAGATGGGTGGTGATCCACAAGCTACAGGTTGCCCTTCCCTGGTCCAGCAGTGTCAGGACTTGACCAGTCCCATATATGACCATTTGCTGGACCAGGGAAGATTCCCTGCCACCAGTCCCTAAGGCTCCCCAAAACCCTTCCACTACTGGGCTGTTCCCCTAACTTCTGCTGGGCTGGGGCCCTGGCTTGTGCTGCTGCCAGGCCACCACCCCTGCTGCTGCCCCCAACCCAGGGCTGCCAGGGGAAGATGGCTCTGGCCTGAACTGAGGATGAAGTTCCCACCCTGTGTGGCTGCCCCCAAGCCTGCAGGGCTGCCAGAGGAAGCCACCTCTGTCTCTGGTCCTGGCCCCGGTCCCAGGGGTTTGCCAGCGGAAGCTGGTTCTGGTCCCACAGGGATGCCGGGGGGAACCAGCTCCAGCTCTGAGCTGAGGTGATGGCTCAAGCCCTGCATAGCTTCTCCTGGCCCTGCAGAGCTGACAGAGGAAGCTCGACCCATCTTTGCAGGGTTGCCAGTGAAAGCCAGCTCTGGCCCCAGGTGGCCTGCCTCCAGTCCTGTGATGCCATTGGGGGATACCAGCCCCAGCCCTGAATCGCTGTCCCCACATGGGGTTGCTGTGGGGGTGTGGGATTCCCCCCTCATGGATACTGGCTGCAGCCCCTTCCTCCTCCAGGGCTGCCGTAGGATCTGGGCTACACTCTACTGGCCGGCTCTCTGGCCCAGTGACTTCCCTGGTCCTGCCAGATGAGGGATGTTGCCGGACCAGAGAGTGGCAGTTTTAGGAGTTCCAGCCTGTAGTCCCAGTTGAGATTCATTTCTCTCTGTTAGTAAGCTAGGAAGCCTTGTGGTAGGTCAGAAATCCTCCAGTTAATGTATAGAAAGCCCAGTTTTCAAAGCTGGACAACAGCGTTAGGTAGCTCATATGGTTAAATATTCAGTTCCATTGTACCCAGTTATTATGCCTTCCACTCTTGTGTGCTCCAGTCAACACTTAATGATAGGTGGCTACGATGGGGATGTGGGTACTTAAGCACTGATCTCATCCTTCATATGGGAAATTGTTTGTCATCACTTAAATGCTTAAATTTGAAAGCTACTTTTCCAGTCTCCGTGTAAGTCAATGCAACAGGGAAGATACGATCCCTGTCTAGTCTACATTATTTTGAAAGGAGAAGTGTCCCATCCATCTGTCCATCCATCCATCCAAGCCTGGCTGGGTTCCTTGGGCTAGAACTGCCAGCAGAGCTCCACACTTCAACTAGCTCCCTGCTTCAGGGCTGCAGGAGGAGCTCTGTGCCCTGGTGGATCTTGGTCACAGGGCTGCCACAGTTCCCCTAGCCGTGGCTGGGGCTGTCGGGATTCCCCTGGCCCCAACCACATCCCCAGGGCTGGAGCTGTTGGCAGAACTCTGCGCCCCGGCCAGATTCTGACCCTGGGGCTGCTGGGGTTTCCCTGGCCCTGGATGTATCCCAGTGGCTAGTGCTGGAGGGCTTCCCCTGGCCCTGGGTTGGAGCTGCCATTGGGGCTCTGTGTCCTGGATGGCTGCTGGCCATGGGAGAGTTGGGGTTCCCCCAGTCCAGGTCAGGTCCCTGGGGCTGGAGCTGCTGGTGGAGCTTCACTCCCCTGCCAGCTCCCAGCCCCAAGGCTGCAGGGATCCCCCCTGGCCTTGGCCGGGTCACCAGGGCTGGGGCTACCAGGCTTCCCCTGGCCCCAGGCTGGATCCTCAGAGCTGAAGCAGCCAGCAAGCTCCTGACTTGGTAACTGCCACAAAGTGGTGAGCCCTGCTAGCAACTGAACAGGGATAATGGGTTTTAATATCCAAGTAAAAAATTCATTGTTTTCAAAATTCTCTATAGACTTGCTTTAATCTATGTCACGTACCCTCATGATTTCTCTCAACACTCAAGTAAACCAGCCAGCTCTGAGTTCCAACATTTATACTGTCTGGTTGTAGATGGAACAAGATTTTTTTTTCTGTATAGCTCTTGCCATAAGGCACAGTCTATCTGTCTCTCTCTATCTGCTTAAAAGTCTAGCTCATTTAAAATTTCAGCAGGAAAAAAAATTCACCATGAAATACACCTCTTAATTTCTCTCCCCCTTAGCTATTGTATTATTTACTACTGTAAAGCATTCTTGCATGCCAGATTTTGAAAAAGTACCATACTAACTAAAAAATGTTGCCTATTAGAATCCACAAGCAATGCCTTTAAAAGCAATACATTGTTGTTACTTCTTTGAACATTACCATACTAAAACCATTACTGCCACTTTGCTAATCTGTGAAAGCATTTTGCTTAATGTCTTTCAGTTCCACATATTTTGTCTGTGTCACTCAACTGAGGTCAGGGAAATAAAAATGTTTCCCTCACTCATGGGATATCTTTCTTGTTTCATGTTGAATCAGGACTTATCCCCAGGATTTCATGTCCATAACAGATTCAACTGTGTCTTTAAGTTATGTCTTTCATCCTGCTCTCTTGTCAGGAATGCCGTATTCTTTTCTCACCAGTAGGCCATCATGTCAAGAAAAACAATTTGGGTAGTAAATAGATCGTATGTGCCACATTGATCTGAGCATTCTTAATCATATAATATTTTTATGAATTGGAAATCTGCATCCATAGAACTCAGAGCCTTGCACCAACAGCTAAAAACAAATATTAATTAAAAAAGACAGCATAGCCCAATATATTTCAGAACTGGTGCAATTAACATAAATCAGTCTAAGCCACCTCCTAACGCACCAAATATAATTATCCATCCACAAGAAGAAATAAAAGAAAATTCTTTATAGCTTTTACAGGAGGATCCCACAAACATACATTTATTGAACAAAGCATTACAGAGTCAACAGAAGACTAGTGTGTCTAGTCTGTCAAGACTCTGGCAGTATGAGCAGTAGCTGTGCTGCTGTTGATCATCATACTGCAGACCGTCTGGTGAATTTATATGATGTAAGCCTTTAAATACCAACAATATTTGACACTTCAGTTCTGAAGTGAGCCTGAGTCTTCAGTTCCAGGCATTTTACCATAAACAAATTATAATTAATCAAAACAGACTGACCTTTGAAATTGGCATCATTGTCAAAGCCCTTGACTCTATGAGCCCTGTCCATGTTCCTCACTGATATTAACAGACATCTTTTTGGTGATGCGACAGCAAGCTCTGTTCCAGTATCCAGTGAGTGTCTTTACGCTGACGCCAGCTGACTTTGATCAGAGTCATAGTGCCTTAGGATAATGGGCATCATGCTTTATTTTTCAGTGACTTTCTGATGTGGGACTATAGAGGAGGTGGGATCTGGAGAGTTGAATGGGAATTCCCCTCCCTACTCAACAAGGGAAGAGAGAAGATTGGATTCAAGGTTTTGGTTTTAGGACATGTTTAATTTTGCAGGCTGATAAGCAGGTTTGAGTAACTTGCCTATAGTCATACAGAGAATCATCTGCAGAACCAAGAATGGAATCCATAGGTCCCAGGTCCTTTACTTGTACAATCATCCATCACTATACGAGCACAATTGGTTCCCAACTTTATGCTTGTAGGCAAAAACTTGTAAGAGGGACACTAAATTCCCATTAAAATACACATAAAAGTCTCTGATTGGTTCAAAGTGCTCCTAAATTGGTGAAGGAGTGGCAGCAAGTGGCACTACTTTTGAAAGGTAAATGAACCTTGGGTTTGGGGGGTTTGGGGAGAGTTAAAGGCTGGAGGTAGTTTGGGGCCATGAGTGGGAGGGAGGGTTAAAACCTGGTGGCAGGTTGGGTCTGTAGGGCAGATGGGGAGCATTAAGGATGCGGTGGGTTGGGCTCATGGGGTGGGTGTGGGGGTAAGGCTGCAGCAGGTTGGGTCTTTGGGCTGGTTGAGGGGGGATGAGGTGGGGTAGGGGGAGTCAAGCTGTGGCGGTTTGGGTCTGTGGGGCCAGTGGCGGGGGTGGGGGTCAGAATGCAGATGGTTGGAGCCATGGACCTGGCATGGGGGCTCAGGCTGCAGCAGGTTGGGTCTGAGGGGCCGGCGGGGGGGGTCCGGCTGAGGCAGATTGGGTCCATGGAGCTGGCAGGGAATGGTGGTCAGACTGCGGCAGTTTGGGGTCAAGGAGCCAGTGGCGGGGGAGGGTGGGTGGTCAAGCTGCAGTGGGTTGGGTCTGCGGGGCTGACGGAGGTTCAGGGTGTGGTGAATTGGAGCTGTGGCGAGTGGCATAAGGCTCATATTAGCAGGGGGGGAGTTCACTTGTCTAGTGAACAAAGGTAAGTATATGTGTCCCTTGTTTTAGTGAGGACTTGTAAGTGAAGTACTCATTTAACAAGGGATGAGTGTAGCCTCACCCCATACCACTCTGAAGTATAAACAAAATAGAAGATTGAATGTATATGAAAACCATTTAGCATTTGCTATGGTAACTTTTTCCAGGCAGTTGTAAGTTTTTCTTATGATAAGAGTAGAAGAGAAGATTATTAAAAGTTCCACTTTAAAATATTTGATAAGAAAGAACTGTTTGTCCTTGCCATAATACACCTCAAAGTTCTCTTTGAAGCAACTGATTCATCTCCTTCTGCCACATATATGTTGGGAAATGAGAGCAAGGGCAGTGGGTGAGAAACCTCACACCATTATTCCATAAGTACTGGAGACTATTATACAAAATTTTCTTTCTTGTAATTACTTCTGTTAACTTTCAAAGGTTTCTGCACCAGACTTAAACACCTGAGGAAGAAATAGATCAACTGTTATAAATGGTTTCCATTTCTTGTTGTTCATCAAAGGACTGTCCAAGTACAGGCACAAAGTCATTCTACACACTTACACATGGATTACAAATGTGATAACTAGAAAAATAGTGGTAATATTTTGCAGATGTATTGGGTTTTTCATCCAAGAATTTAATAAACTCAGAAGTAATTTGGCAAGAGAGTTTGACTCTCTAATCTGTTATTTTTACATTTCAGAAATGTATCTATTTTCTGTCATTTACATATGTGTACTTTATGAAGCTTATTAATTTAATGTTTTTAAATCCCGTTGCTAATCTTTGTGAAAGTGCTCCTGTACTAACAGCTGAATATAATTTTGTACAGTTCTCCATGGAGTTGAACCATTTGCTCATTACCTGTCAAACTCAGGTGGCGTTTACTTGCAAGCCTTGTAGCATGAAAACATGGATTGCTTTAATTTGGTACAGTTTCGTAAATACAAAAAATCAGAATAGTAGAGTTTTATATCCAAAGAAACTCTTTGTAAATCAGAACTTACTTTTTTTTTCTGGCATCTCAAAAAAGGAAACTAACATTATCCAAGTGTGTTAGAGAGTCAGTGGAGCTATACAATTCAGTATAAACTGGAGTCAATTGGATAATGTTTAAGCTTGCTAATCAAAGATTACGGGCATTATTACTTCTAAGTGTAACCACATGTCTGAAATGAGTACTTAGCTTGTCTTAAACATGGAGATCGCCTATTGCACTTGCCAACACTTCAAGCACGAAAGCAGCCAGAGGCTTCATTTGGCAGGGCAGCTGAAAAATGTCTTTGCTGAGGCAATGACACAAATAGTAATCATTCTTGTTTTGCCAAGAACTGCTTTCAGAGACTTTGCCCTGCCTCTGGGTATAAGGTAAATGCTAGAGATGTGGGAAAATGGACAAGATTTTTAAATCCATGATCAGCGTAGCAGAAGGTGGAAACCAGGGGAACAGTAAGCTATGGTCAATACCACCCTGGCTGAACTGTTTCAGATGGATAGAATCCTGGACCAGACGAAAGACTGGAACAAATAATCACTGAAGTAGTATCAAATTTTTCTAGAAAACTTTTCAAAAGTCACTTGGGAGGCAAGAATAATGAATAGCAATGAGATATCACTATCAAAATAGACACCGAACCAGACTGGCTATTCAATATTCACAACTGCCAGCTTAAGTGCCATGGGAGTAGTGGTAGTGGTGGTGGTGGTGGGGTCAGCAGGCTGGCAGGCAAGCCCTTCTGTCTGGTTGCAGGAAAACACTTCTTGAAAAATCTTTCAAACCAAACCAGTTTGGAAAATGTGTATTTTATAAAATCGTACGTCTGTGCAAGAAACTAGAAAATGGTTGGGACTTTGAATCCTCAGACTGTGGGGTGAGCAGGGAAGACTGTGAAACCTGGAAAAAAATCAGAACCCTTTCTGGGATTTCTTGCTGCCAGTGTTGTTTTGGAAAGAATGCCATTTGCAAAGAATAGTACTTACTATTATTTTCATACACTTTTCGAGTACGTTCCTTACCACTGTATTTAGGTACTCTACAAATTAGGACATATCAGTGAATCTCTGCCTGAAAGAACTCTCCTGTAACATCTTATAAGAATTAATTGTGATCAGCATAGGGCAGTAATGGGAAGAATCCCCCCATATACCTCTGCTTGAGCAATATAGAATTTGAGCACAGGACTGCAGGAGTAGTGAATGCCAGGTGCCTGTCTGCATGCCCCTCAGTACGTTGCCTCAGTAACTCCCCCATATGCATTGACTAGCAAAACTGAACAGACTCAGAGGATGTCACAGTTTGGACGTCACAATTATTTCCCCTACCCACGAAGCATGATGGATACGTACCGAACAGTTCTGAACATCAGTGATTTGTGGAAGTAACACAACTTTCTGAAGTGATGTGATTAGTATTCTGCACTAGGGTGGCCACCTTTTTTTTTTCCACAACACCGGACACCCTTGTCCTGCCCATCTTTCCCCTCCTCTGAGGCTGTACGTATACGGCCGTCTCATTTCAGAGCCCTGCCCCAGCCACCCCCCCATCTTTTGCTCTACTCAACACTTTCACCTGGCTAGCTCCAGGGGCTGGTGTGTGAGATGAGGGAGAGGGCTCCTGCTGGAGATGTGGTCTCTGTGGTGGTGCTGGGGCAGAGAGTTTGAGAGAGTGTGTGGGAAATCAGAGCTGGGGCCCAGGGTTGGGCCCTGGAGGGGTGCAGACTCTGGATGGCGCTTGCTTCTGCAGCTCCAGGAAGAAGCCAGAATCCCCCCTCCGGCTTCTATGTGAGGGTGTGGCCAGGCGGCTCTGTGTAGGCATTGCCCTGGCAGATCCCATTAGCTGCACTTCAGGGGAGCAGAATGCAGAGTCCCTTGTTAGCCTCACATGTGGGAGCTACAGAAGGGATGCCCTCTGATTCCTGGGTGCTGCATAGTGCAGCAGCTAGGAGGGAAGCTGCCAGCCCTGCTTTGTGGCAGCTGACCAGAATCACTAGGATCCCTTTCAGACCAGATGTTCCAGTCAAAAAGTGGATGCCTGTTTATCCTATTTTGCACAGCATTGTGGCCTGTACAGACCCAATTTACTGACTGCGAGGAGATGAGGCTATTGCAGAGCCAACATGCTCTCTGGCTGATGAGGGGCTTCTTTTGGTTCCACAGCAGTCATGCGGCTGAGCCAGGAAAAGCGAAATGAGGCTGAAAAAAAAATCGTATTTCACCCTTCTTGCCAAAAGAGAATTGCTGGAATGGGCAGGTAACACTTCAGTGAGAAGAAATGTTAACATTTAAGAATAGAAGCATTTTACATCAGTACTGGCGTCAAAATCTGAAGTCTTACAATATGTGAGAGCTGCACTTTCTAGTGCTCTGCCCTTGCAGCTACAGCCTCCTCATTATTATCCTTTGAGTACATTGCACCACAGGATGGTCAGAGAAGTAGTTCTTTGAGTGTCCATTGCTTAATGGAAGGGAAGCTCCTGATGGAAAAGCCTGACTAAATCAATTTCATTTCATTGCATTGCCAGTATGTGATCATTCCCTTCTTATTTGGGCCCACCAGCCAGCATACATGGAAACTGCTTTTCTCATGCATAAGAACATGTGGCAACTGCCGGAGCTACTGCAGTCCAGAGGATGAAATGGGAATGTTTAATGGATCAACTGCTGCTCTATGGCTCAGGAAGCTTGATTCTGTTCCTTTACCAGCCTCTCTGTTATGCCCCTTTCCTTTTTGAACAGGCTGGTTCAAATTCTACTGAAGTCGATGGAAAAGTTTCTCCTTGATCTCATTGCACTTTGAATCAGGCTGTGATTTTGGCTTTGCACAATATCCAGGTTTTGATCCTTATGAGACTTAAATAATAAGAAAAGTAATGTGCAATGTAACACATTTATATTTTTGCTCATGCATGTGTGTACCTGTGTGGGAGACAACCAGAAATACATTACTACAAAATGCTCCCTTCCTAGCTCATTTCAACAAGTACGTGGCAGTGACAGGTGACAGCAGCAATAATCAGTTATTCTTGATTAATTTTCCCTGCTAGTATTGAGCTGTCCTTTTATCTGTCACCTGGTTACATAAACTGTCCAAAATGTATTCAACTACTTAGTCGCATGTCACAATATCCTAAGTTCTTATAATTAAGACAGGGTGGTCGGTCAGTAATATTTATACATAACCAATTTAGAATCAGCATAGCAGATTTATGAAATGTATGCCTGAAGCTTGCAAAAACAACAAAACCCATCCATATAATAAACCACAGAAATGCTGTGTCAACAAAATTTTCTAATAGGATGTCTCAGTTATTCACACCATGTAATTTCAGACCATGACAGGTCTTTGTCCTCCCACCCCTTACAATAATTTCTCTTAGATCCTTCCATCACAAAAAGAGGAAGTAATAACAACAATACTCTTTGAAGTATTTGTAAACAACACCATGCACAGTGTTAGGTTTGATTTAGTTTTACAACGTGTTCGAGTGACTTAAATGAAGGTTTTGAGTGACTGCGTATTGAGTGAGTAGGCCTCAGTCATGCTGTTAGGCACACAGTCGTGTCTTAGATATACTAGAAAGGGATTTCTGCCATCTTGAGCTTCCCAGTATGTAAGAGGTTTTAGCTGCTGCCAGATGTCTTCAGGGCTGCTGCATTGGAGGATGCTGTGAACCGCAACCCGTTTATTCTCTTGAAGTGTTTGTACTTACATGGTGCACAAAAGATGCATAGTAGGGGTCAGCAACCTTTCTGAGGCAAAGTGCCGAAATTTGACCTTTTGACCTCTATGATCTGAGTGCTGGTGATACCTTTTAAAGTCACTAAGGTTATGTCTACACTAAAGCAATCTTTTGAAAGAAGTTCTTCTGGAAGACCTCTTCCGAAAAAACTTCTTTGAAAAGATCACATCCGCACACAAAAACACTGATCAAAAAATCGATTTGCTCTTTTGATATAGAGCATCCACAGCCCCTGCTCTTTCGAAAGAACGAGCCAGGGATCAAAAAGAGATTAGCAGGACCATGAGGAATTTTCCTCAAAAATGGGCGCCTGGGGCGTCTACACACTTTGTTTCCCAAAAGAATCTTTCAGAAAAAGGGCATTTTTCTTCACTTGGGAGAGGAAGACGGCTGCTGCAAAAAGTGCTGCATTCTTTCAGTTTCAGATTGAAGGAGCACATTTTGTCTGTAGGCACTCCACGAGTTTTTTCAGTAAAAGCCTGGCTTTTTTTGAAAGAACTTATCAGTGTAGACGCAGCCTAAAAGTCTTACAACATCTTCATTAATAAATAAATTAAGATGCAGAGCTTTACCGCTTAGGTGGTGGTTCCTCGCCTGAGCTGGTCTTTTGTTATTCCACAGGCAGCATGGCTTTGAGCAAGCTCCCCGCTGCATGGGGGAGGAGGGGTGGGCCTGAGCTCCTGCTTCACGTGATGATGAAAATCAGCTTGCGTGTGGCTTTTGGCACCCATGCCGGGGTTTGCTGATGCTCGATATATAGGAACTGCAGTTGTGCCTGCCTTTTTGCACCTGTGACAACAGAGGGATTTGGCTTGAATTAAAATGAAATAAAAAGCGAAAGCTCCATCCTGCGCTCCAATTCCAGGAGCGAAAAAGAGCTGAAACCTGAAGATCTGAATAGAGGTGTAGGAACATGGATTGGTTCTCTGGCATGTTTCCCCATTTCTCCCTTCACCTAAGGCAGGCTCATGATGCAGAATAAAATGTGTGGCTTGGAGTGCAAGGAGGTGCTTAGGAACTGACTTAAGTTACCTATGGCAGGTATGGGTCATTGTCACCATATTATGAAGTTCAGAAAACATATTTATTTCTCGCTGACCATTCAACTCCTTTCCCATCTAATACCATCTTTACTACATCTTCTGTCTCTCTGATCAGTCCTTGTAAGAATAAATGAACAATTCTAAACCCCCCTCAGAATGCCTTTTCTTCTATCCAGTGCTTTTTTGTAAAAAACGAGGAGCCGGTACAGCTCCTCACCTCCCCTGCCTCTGATTCCTGTGCCTGGGGCTGCTGGAGGGATGGAAGAGACTCCAGCTTTCTGCTCCTCCTGCTGCCAGGCAAGTGAAGGCTCTGGCTCCCAGCCCCACTCTGCCATGGGGTCTCTGGCTCCCAGCCCCCTGACAGCCTCCTGGCTCCTGTTCCACTGGGTCCCGGCCACGTGCTGCTGTGGGGCCTGGGTGGGGGTGGCTCCCAGCTCTGGTGTCTCCAGCTCCCAGCCTGTGCTGCTGTGGGGCTGGGGTGTGAAGGTGTGCGGGGGGAGCTCCAGCAGCATCATGGCTGGGAGCTGGCTGGGGCACTGAGCCCTGTCAGCAGCCCCAGATGTGGGAACCCTGGTGAGGACATGATGGTATGTAGGACCAGCATGTACCACTAGAAAAAAAGCCCTGTTTTTATCTATGTTGTGAGATATAGAAACTATTTAAGAATATGACCCCATCTGTGCTTTTTTTCAAAATGATTTATAGAATGTGATGTCATGAAGGGCAACTTCAGTTTCCTCAAGACTATTTGGGAAAGAACCCTCCAATATTTTGTGCCACCCACTAATCACCTAGCTTCAATCCAATAAAAGCTGAAGCTGGCCAGAAGTCTAAAAGATTCAGAAGGAATTATGATAACACAGGCTTAGTTGGTACCAGATGTCTGTTTCACTTTCTTTGTTTAAACCGAAGTTTAAACCGAAGGGGTAATTCTTTTTTATTAATTAGATGATTTATAACATACGACTGCTGTGAGTTCTGTAGCTGGTTACTATTTTGCAAAGCTCATGTATCTGTTATAGACCCAATGCTGCAGGAAATCATGTATGAAGCATGGTTCAGCAATTTTCATTATTTTACAATTAATTATTCAAAATTGTTGTATTTCTATTACAATGCAATAAAAAGTGTTATTTTCTTCTTGGGATAGGAAAGCCTTTCAAGCAGATGAAGAGCAAACATAGCTCCACAGTTCTTTGCTTTACCATTGTTTAATGGTAAAACAACAAGAAGTCCTGTGGCAATTTATAGACTAACAGATATGTATTCTATAAGGTGCCACAGGACTTCTTGTTTTTGCAGATACCCACTAACACTGTTACCTGTCTGCTGATTGTTTAATGAACTTGAATTTTTAGATTATAGGCTGGCTTTTAGCAAATGTTCTTAGAGCAGCAGTCATGAAAATTTGATAATGAGAGAAATATTAATTATTAATTTATTATATATTATTTGTGTGTGTCCAATGTGGTTTAATATGTGCTAGGCCCTGTACAAACACAAAAGAAGAAACCGTTCTGCCTTGCATTTTGGACAGCCCCTGCACATAACACCAGATCTTTGTAAAACTGCTAATCACTTTTCCTAAATGTGATATAAATGTAAATGACCAGGTGGGAGAAAGCCACCAAAATTATACTATCTCTAAAATGAACAAAACAAAAAACTAGTCATGTAGCACTTTAAAGACTAACAAAGTAATTTATTAGGCAATGAATTTTCATGGGACAGACCCACTTCTTGAGCTTTATAGCCTTCCCAGAACAGACTCAATATATAAAACACAGAGGTCTAAAAATTGTTATCAAGGTTGACAAATCAGAACAATTGTTATCATCATTGGCAAATCACATAGAAGAGCAGAAGGAGGGCAGGGGAGGGGTGCAGAAGTAAATGTTAGGTCAAACATCAAAGCACATGAAAGAGTCCTTGTAATGGGTCAGGTAATTCTTGTCCCTGTTCAAGCCACGTGTTAATGTGTCAAATTTGAATATGAACATTAATTCTGAACATTTGCTCTGTAAGCAGTTGTTAAAGTCTCTTTTCTGAAGAACACAAACTCTCAGGCCTTTGACAGAATGGCTCACTCCACTAAAGTACTGGCTGACAGGTTTGTGTATTTGGACATTTTTGATGTCTGCTCTATGTTCATTCATTCTTTGGCAAAGAGCATTTGCAGTCTACCCTATACATAAAGTGTGGGGTAATTGTTCCTACATGATGGCATATATGACATTAGTGGAGGAAGAGGGGAATGTGCCCATGATTTTGTAATTAATGTGGTTAGGTCCAGTGATGGTATCTCCAGAATAGACAGGTGGACAAATTTGACAACAGGGCTTGTTGCAAGGAAAGGTCCCAGGATTAGTAGTATTGTGATCTAGCCTGTGATTGCTAGTGAGACTCCTCATATCACTACAGGTTGACCCTGTCTCATCCAGCACCCTTGGGACCTGACTGGTGCCAGACAAGAGACTTTGACAGACCCCAGGAGGACAATATTGTTTAGCACATTACCAACACTTCCACTGCTTACTGGGCTCTCAGAAGACATTTAGGGGTAAATTACAGCTAAATAACAGCACAAAACACTGAAAGCCAGGGCTGGTGGCTGGAAACAAACTTTATAGGACCACTGGAAGCTTGGCCAAACCCATGATAAGTGGTCATCCGGCAAACTAAAATCATGCTAGATTACAGATGTTGCTGGATGAGAGAGTTCCAGAGTAGAGAGGTTCAACCTGTACAACAAATTGAACTGAATATGCTGATATATGAAGCAAAATGAGTTGTCTGTAGATTTTCAGGTTTGTTTTGGTAAGTGTCCTGTGGAGGTTTTTCACTGCCTTGGAGGATTGCAGTGAACCTGAATGGATACAGAATGATATAGGAAGAAATGTACTTAATGAACTGCATCACAATAAGAAAGGGAAAAAAGAAGATAATGCTGAAATGTGATGTTCACAAAATGTACAGCATAAAATACATGCTAAAAGAGCTTTTGTCATCATAGCTGCAGAGATTTTCAAGTCTGTATTTGGGTAGTCGGGTACGTGACTGTTGATCTGGATGGGAGTGACAAAACTGAAGCAACATGCATCATGTTAAAATTTAGACAACATCTTTTATAGCGAGGATCTGATTTTTCAGAATGCAGGTACGCATTTTTGCACATACACACACGCTTGGCAGGAATATTTAGGCAGGGGTTGGTAACCAAAAGAGCAAGAAGACCCATTTTTTGTTAAAAAGTTGGTAAAAATATCAATAATTCAAGAGCCACAATGCATGTGACTATGAGATGGTCCTTAATAAATCAAACATCAAACCATACTTTTTGTTACCCCTATTTTAAGAACAGCACACACACAATGATTTGTAATGTGATACACGTTTACTGCAGGATGTTCCCAAACTTTTTACATTCTGTTTCCTGACTTTCACTCCTGAACCTTCTCTCTCTCTGGAGGATGCTGGGGGAGTTATCCAATGTTTCAAAATCACATATGATTTGCTATTAGATATGAGTTATTCATGTTGTAGCTTTTAGATGGTCACCATTTACTGAAAATTATAGTTTCAGGACTGACACAGAAGTCCTTAAAGAGCTGCATATGGCTCCAGAGCCACAGGTTGCACACCCCTGCACTATGGCATGTGTCTGCATCAATAGTAGATGTGTGTACACCTATGGTGACACCTGTGTAACCAACTGTGTATGCAAATTGGGATGTTGTATGCACACATTTAACAGTTCTTTGCTAACTAGGTTTAATACTCCTTTGCAAGCAATTACCCACATATCAGCCAGCTGATTCAAGGTCTATATATTGTGTTTACAAAAGCTGAGGAGTGGCCTACGGATCTGAGCAAGAGCTCAGATCCACCAACTCCTGAATTCTGATCCCAGCCATGACACTGCCCCTCCTCTGGCTTTTAGTTTAAATTGCTTAGGGACAAATTGCAATCTGCCTTTTTCAGGTGTACAAGGCTCAGGTGTGCACAGAACAGGAAGATGTTTCCCTTACCTCCTTCATGAAGACAGTGTAAAGTGCTCAAGAAACCTGCCGTCCCTTTGAGCTCTGTCTGGAAATCCTTAGAATGGGGAAGGAAAGAGGCAGGGTTATGACATCATTTTTCCATGTTACCTAGACTGGGGCTAATTAAGTCTGGTTTGGTGTTGCATCTCCACGCAAACCAAGTAGTCTCAGTAGCCATTGTCCCTCCTGAAGTACAATCTCTCCCAGAGCTCACTGGAGAGATGTGAAAGCCGCACCTCTTCTGCAGTGAGCTTTGTTACATACAAAATTGAACTTCCAGGAATATAGGGGTGGTATTTTCCTATCCATCACACACAGGGGCACATTAGGGATTAGGGGGCAAATATTCATAATGCAAATGAAAGATATAAAACCCTGCATAGTGTCTAAATATTACAATGTATTAAATAATTTTAAAAGCTGCAGTTTGTATCCTCAAATGACAATCTGCTACTTTTGTATGCTTGATGCCTGAGACTATGATGGAAATGTACAAAGTCTTAAAGGCAAAATCTTTCTTTTTGTCGTTATGACTTATATCTGTTTCCCCAATGTTTTGCCATAATGCATTGAAATGTATATGTTAATTTTCTAATGCATTTTGTTTAAACAATTTCTATCTATCCTAAATATTACTTGAATTACTTCCATATGTTTTCTTCATAGCCAGTTTTGTTGACTAGCAAATATTTTATGTGCCATGAGTCATCATACTGTTGTCATTATACATTGCTATTTGATTCATTATATGCCGTGTTACTGACATCTTTTCATTGATGGTCTTGATTGATGATCCCTATAAATTAGCCTTAAAATGAGATATCACTATTCCAGGCTTTAAAAATCTGTGAGGCATTAATAATTGTATCATTGTGCATTGAATTTATTGAAGTGCAACATTTGTTTAAAAACAAGACGTTCTGTGGCATTTTAAAGACTGCTCCATTTAGTTGGGCATAAGCTTTCATGGGCTGGAGCCTGCTTTGTCAGATTAATGTTCATGCATGTCTTCATGCAGCTGACAAAGCGAGCTCCAGCCCACAAAAGCTTATACCTGAATAAACTTGTTAGTCTTTAAGGTGCCACAGGACTTCTCTCTGTTCTTGCTGAAACAGACTAACACAGCTACCCCTCTGAAACCATTACATATTTATTTTTACTATTCAGAAGCCACATTAAAATTCTGATTAGTCTCTTATTCATTTTTTGAAAAGTATGTTGGTTTTACTTGCAAATTTGCACTTACAGCCCTTTTAGGCATTTACAGCTCTTTTTATCCATTTAAAAATAAATGGCATGGTGAGATAGGAACTAGAAGGATTTTGCATGGAAAAACATAGGACGGCACAAATAATGTATACTCTCAGCAACGTACTAGAGCTATGAATTTAGTGAATTTGAGGGACTAGCACTCTTGGACAGAGACTGGCCGTATGGAAAAGTTCTGTTCATGAATCTGCAAACAGCTCTGTCAATGCTTGTCAGCCATAACATCCATCAAGCAGGTATTCTGAACAGTCTGCAAAGAGTTAGTTTGTGAGGTGGATCGCAATTCTGTATGAATTAGAATGAAGAAACCACATTTGTTTTTTCCAAGCATGACCTAACATACTACGTGAACCCAAGGTTGTTGTTAACAGCTGTTGTTATTTGTACTGTGGTCATGAACAGGGCTCCTTTGTGGCAAGGGCCACATCAACACACACCTCTAGAAATAACCCTTGCAATCTAATTTGAAACAAGATGCAGGAAGTGCATGTGACAGAGGGAGAAGGGAAGAGATACTGTGTTGAGTCTAGCTCTGAACTGAAGCCTTAAAAACATTCAAAAGATATTAAAGGTGTTAGGAAAGTCATTTTAACCTACACACTTGTTGTGACTAATAGTTACTGAGAAAAAGCACACAACAGCATAGCTTGCTCTGTTCTGTTAATTACCAGTTTTCAAGAATCTTGCTGAGGTTACATCATCATTCTCACAGACAAAAATGAGAGGAAGTGTCTAAATGGTGGCCCAACAGAGGCTTGATTTGCTACCCCCTTTGGGCATTGTTTCTCCACTTGGCACCTGCTAAATCTCCCTCTAGCTGCTCTCTGAACTTCTCCTGCCACGGGTTTTAAATCTCCTGATTTGAAGAACTGAGGAAACAGTTTAGGCTCCCAGAAATGGCTAGGTTTGCCCTAGGTAAGAAATTTACAGTTAGGGCCCTGCAGGAACTCTTCAGGGTGAGGAACATGTCTGCCTGTATATTTTTATAGCACCTGCAAAACAAGCCAGAACATTGATCATAGAGATTCAGCTGGGAGATGCGGCATAAAGCACATGCCTTGCCCACCTATAGTCATAAGTTCAGCAGTGCTGCTAGAAGTCCCCAAGTGGATTTTGAGTGATTTCTTTGTCTTCTATGTGGCAAGAGCTCAGTTTAATCATCTCTTGATGAACTCGTTTTCTAACATTTGGCTGAGACCAGAGCATCAAGCTAAAAACAGTGTCCAAGTGGTCCAGTTCCATTCCAAATTTGCCAAGTCCCCGTGTGGTTAATTGGACTTTTTGTTGAGAGTGATGCCTGTGATTTTCAAGCAACTAAACCACAGGTATCAAAGAAAGCAACTTCATTTTCCCATCTTTATTCTTCCTGAAGGGACTACACTGTGGCTTGTGCTGTACAAACATACTTGTGGACACAGTAGTAGCCACTTTGAGGGAGCTTACTACAGATGTTAACACGCTCTTAAGCGAGATTAACATCAGATTTGAATTCCAAGTATAGATCTATGGATGCTGAAGAATATATATTGTGGAGCGCTGTTGTTTCCTAGCTGTTTCTCCTTCTCCTTTCTTAGGTGACTATCCTGATGGTGTCTGAGGAGGCACTTCTGTGGGACTCCAGAGAGTGCTAGGGTAAAGAACAGAGCCGGCAGGCATGCTTTCCATTTCAGTGCCATAGCTAGCATACAACAGATGTGGGTCACACCTGCTCTTGGAATAAGAGGGGCAACTGTTGCACAGGTGTGTTTAATATTTTCACAATGAAATAGTTCTTGGCACCTCTGGCTTCCTTAGCAGTGAAATAAACTTGTATACTTTTCTTATAGCATTATAATGAATGCACATAATATTTTTATTGTTTCTCTTTCACAGTTTCATGAGTAGTTCAGTGACAATATCTTAAAGTCTTTTATTATAAAACAGCCACTCATAAATACTAAGTTGTCATTATTTTCATATGCCTTCTTCCAAGTAAGTAGTAAAGCACATGTCTATTTGGTCATTTATACACTTAGCTGACTTTGAAAATGTTCACCAGGACATCAATATCTCCTATCTCTAAGGAGTTTGTGCAAACCATTTATATTGCTATATGAAAATAATAAATGAGTGACAATCTACAAATTTTGAACTGGAACCTACATTAGAGGGAAAAGAAGGGATGAAAATATGTCAAAAATATACACACCTGAGCTAGTGGCAGTCCTGCTTTCTAGCCTTTTAATCATTTGCTGTGTGAGTAATAGCTGCCAGTATATTTTACCAACAAAATGGCATCTCCTTTCCCCAATTTGGGCTCCAGGATCCTGCAGGAAGAGTCCTAGCCCTGACCACATCCATACTATATGCTCTATTTTCCTTATGTGTAACAGCACAAACATGAGCTCGGACCAGGGAACTGGAGCCAGGGACTGGACACCATCCTGGGGTGGTCTAGTAGTGAGGGTGAGGTCATCATCAATATGTCCTCATGGTTGTTCAGCTGGATGACCGTGAGCCGAGCATCACTGGAGTTCATCAAGGGACCCTCTGGTAAGTCCATAGTGAGGCATGCATCCTGGCTAGCAGGGTGGGGGTGACACAGCTGCCAGTGGGGGCAACACAGCTACCATGCCCAGACACATCATGACCAGCCTTGGCCCCTGGCATACCATGACCACCACTGGTGACAACCAGCACCCGCCCCCATGGACGTGGAGAGAGGTAAGCAGGCTGGACTGCACCCGGGGACGATCTCACATGGGCAGGGAACCCCGATGTCCCCCAGGTGCTCTGTGAACACTGTGCCTGTGTTGTCCCTTTGCGGGGGGTGTTGTCCCCAGGTGCATAGCCCAGAGATCCCTGATCAGGGACTGAAATGCCATCTTTCTCTCCTTTCAGCTGCACCATCTGAGGGCTGGGAGAGTCTTGTGCCCTCCATGGTCCCTGAGAGCTCCCTGGAGTTAGCGGAGAGCGCCCAGGCACCTCCCTCAGCACCATCACACTAGGCCCACAGCAGGAGATCACAGCAGCATTTTGGGAAGGACACTGCCAACCTCTGCCAGGCCAGCATGATGGAGTGATGCCTCTGGCTGGGGGAGGCCAACCTGCCCTAGCAGAGGGTGGTCTGGGACTGCCTACTCTCCGCCCCCGGAGGGCATACACAGGACCCTCCAGGAGTACGTGGTCAATGTGGCCCGCTTCCTGGCCCACTGTACTGCACCATTCACTGCACCCCCACTAAGCCCTCTGCCGTGCCACCCACTGAGCCCTCCTCTGAAGCCCCCACCACATCACCTGCCAAAGCCCCCCCAGTGGCCTACCTGCCAGTGATTCCTGCTTCACCTTAGCCCCACCGCAGAGCCCAAACCCAGGGAAAGAGGGGATCCTGGGGCTGACGGGGTTCTCAGCCTCCAATCCCTGCCCCTGAGTTACCCTCCATGGTTCAGGTCCCTCCCTGCCACTCTCCTGGTTCAGATCCCTCCCTGCCCCCCTTCCCCAATATACGTAGGTTGTCCCCTCCCCATTGTAAATAGTTTGTGGTTGAAAAGTTTACTATTTCCAGTTCAAGATTTAAGAGTAAAAGTTTCATTTCCCAAAGACCCTCATGTCCCGTGTTCTTGTTGAGGGGTGGATGTGTGGTGGTGGTACATGTTGTGAGGGGTGGATGTGTGAGGGGATGGTGAGGGCGTGGGTGGGGGTCAGAGGGGTCCAAGAGTAAGGCTGTCATGGAGGGCCTCTCTGATGCAGACCCTATCCCAGTTAGCCTGGCGACTGCGGGCAGTGGCTGCTCATACCTGGGGCCAGACTCAGTCACCCACCCCCGGACAAAGACATCCCCCCTGCCTTCCACAATGTTGTGGAGGAAGCATTAGGTTCCCACCACCTTCAGGACACTTCGCACCCCAACCCTCAGGCGCAAGAGGAGGCGCTGCCAGTGCTTCTTCAGGAGCCCAAAGGCCTGATCAATGACTTTGCAGGTCTCGTTGAGGTGGGTGGTGAAGGCCTCCTGGGAGGGGTTGAGGTGGCCAGTATAGGGCTGCATGAACGACAGCTGTAGGGGGGGTAGGTGGCATCTGCCAATATGCAGACTGGCATGGTGGTGTCCCCAACCAGAAGCTCTCACTTGGGCCGTGTCTACACTATTCCAAAACTTCAAAATGGCCATACAAATGGACTTTTTGAAGTTTGCTAATGAAGCGCTGAAATACATATTCAGCACCTCATTAGAATGCCAGCGGCTGCAGCACTTCAAAATTGCTGCAGCTCACCAGCGTGGCTGGTCCAGATGGGGGTCATTTTCGAAAGGACCCCACCAACTTTGAAATCCCCTTATTCCTATCTGCTGAGGATATAGGTCCAGGCTCCATACAATGGCATGTGTCAGAAATCCAGAACACCTGGGCTTCATGTGTTCAGCCTGCCCACACCACGTACAAGTCCACAAAGTGGCCTTTCAAGTTCACCAGGGCCTGGAGGACTACTGAGTGGTAGCCCCTGCAACTGATATAGTGGCCGGTGCTGTGTAATGGGGTGCAGATGGGAATGTGCATCCATCCAGGTCTCCAACGTAGATGTCTCTGTAGAGGAGCACCACTTTGATCTCATGGATGACCTGCAGGAGATGGAGGATATGAGCTCCTGTGAGGGCATGGCAGGGAGTTCCTAGCCCCTACACCCTGCCAGCCAGCAGTCCTGCACACCCACCCCCTCTCAACCAGCAGCTTCTGAACCTCTTCCCCTTCCCAGTCCCCTGCCCCGGGGGTCCCCGAGTCCAGGCAGGCATATGACCTGGGCCTGGCTTGCCACCATGAGGACAGCCCCAATGGTGGCCTTGCCCACCTCAAACTGATGCCCCACAGAGCCTTAGCTGTCTGGATTGCTCAGTTTCCATATAGCTATTGTGACTTGCTTTTCAAGGGGAAGACTGGGCTGCATGGTGGTGTCCTGGTGCCTCAGTCTGGGGGCGAGCCAGAGGCAGAGCTCCTGGAAGGTCTCCCTGATGATGTGGAAGTTCACAGCCATCTGGCCTCATCCCACTTCCCCAGCACCAGCTGCCCCCATGAGTTGGAGCTGCTGGAGTGGCTCCAGAGGTGTCGGGCCACCCGGAGTGGGATTCAGGCTAGGGTGATTCCATGTCTCTGGGGGAGGCCACTTGGCCTCCTGAGGAAGTGGGGGGCAGCCACAGGGTGCACAATATCAGCATGTAAAGCCAGGAACAGGTGCTCGTTGTCCATTCTGCTGTGTGCTGGGCTCTGGTTGGCTTAGGGCAGCTTGGCAGGCCTCAACTCATGCAGGGAGGCGGGGTTTGGGACGGGACCTTTAAGGAAGCAGCTAGCTGCAAGGTCCAGAAGGGCTTGGCAGCCATGCGACCTCAGCCGGGGCATCTCCGGCTCCTTGCTTTCAAAAGAGCTCACATAGCCACGTGGATGAGCCCTTCCAAAATAATGGAGCTGTCTTTCGAAAGGGTGGATTGAACCTTCGATCCACTTTTGGTGTGTAGTTGCACACTTTCAAAAGGTTAAAATTTGATTGTTATCATTTGAATTTTAGCCTTTCGAGAGAGAGGTCTCATGTAGACACAGCTTAAGAGAATGCCCCATATGTCACCGAGTTACTAATTAATGGCTAGTAGTGGCCCTTCAGCTGCCAGAAATATCTCAGGGTTATAGTGGAGAGGATCGTAGAAGAAGCCCTGCTGAATGCTAGTTAATTCTGGCAGATAGACAGCTGAAGTAAGTTAAAGGAGAATAGTGTCTGTTCTTATTTTTGCCAGCAGCCGATTAGGGCCTGTGGGTGGTGAATAACTTGGGGAATTAGGAATTATCTTCAAGAAATCTTGGAAAACAGGTTAGACCTCACAGGACTGGTGAAAGGCAATCCTAATGCCCAGTCCTAATGCCCAATCCTAATGCTTAGCTTTAAAATAAGGGAAATAAAAGGGATGTGAGGACTTACAGATCAGTCAGTCTAACTCCAGTTATTGGAACAGATTATTACATAATCAGCCTGTGAGCATGCAGAAGATAACAGAATGATCACAAGAACAAATTGTGCCCAACCAACTTCATTAACTTGTATGGATTATTAATTTAGTGAATGGGAGAGAGGAGATCTAGGTGTGAATGGTATATTTTGATTTTAATAGGACTTCTGACCCAGTCCCATATAACATTATCATAAACAATATGTGGAAATGTGGTCTAGATGAAACTGCTATAAAGTGGGCGTGCAATGTTTGAAAAATGATACCCGAACAGTCGTTAGCAATGTTTTACTGTCAAACTCCGAGTCTGAGTTTAGTGTGGTGGGTCTCAAATTTCATTGCACCATGACCCTCTTCAGAGAACCAAAAATAGTACATGATCTTAAGAGGGTGAGGGGACAGACTGAAGTCTGAACCCAACTGAGCCCTGCTGTCCCAGGTGGGGAAGCCAAATCCTGAGCCAACCCCACTGTCTATGCCAGAAGCCTTGGAGTGATGGGGCTTGGTCTTTGGCTTTGGCCCAGAGACCCCAGCCCAGGGCAGTTTAACATCAGTTCTGGTGACCCCATTAAAATGAGGTTGTGACCCACCTTGAGGTTCTGATCCTTAGTTTGAAACTCCCCCCAGTCAAGAGGGATCCTACTGTCCCACAGAGTCACTCCAGGGATCGGTATAGTACTTTCATTAATGACTCCAAGAACAGAGTGGTGAGTATGCTTAAAAATATTGGATAACACCAAGCTGGAAGAGGTGGCTAGCATTTTGGATAACAAGAACAGAACTCAGAATGACCTTGACAAATTGGAGGTTTGAGCTGAAATCAACAAGATGAAATTCAAGAAAGCCCAGTACAGAGTACTACATTTAGAAAAGAAAAACCAAATGCATGAATACAAAATGGGGAATATTTAGCTGGGCTGTAGTACTGCAGAAAAAAACAATCTAATGCTTATAGTGGATCACAAGTTGACCTTGAGCCAACAGTCTGATACAGCTGCATAAAAGACTAAAGTTATTCCTCATTGTACTAACTATAATCTCATATACAAGAGAGGGGGAGGGGTGGTGGTAATTATTCCTCACTACTCAGCAGTAAACATGTGCCAGTTGGAGCACTGTGTCCAGTCTTAGTCACTACAGTGTGATTAACCTCACCCTAAATCTTGAAAGCCTTTTTGAAAACCATAACAGACTTGTAAGAAAAACAAGGACAAAATAGACAAAATTCAGACAGTCCAGAGGAGGGTAACAAATATGCTGAAAGGTTTAGAAAATCCAATTTAGCAGGGAAAAAAATGAAAATACTGGGCTTGTTTAATCCTGAGAAAGGATGGAAAAGAGACCAGAAAAAGTCTTCAAGTATGTTGTGGGCTGTTACAGAGAGGAAGGTGATCATCCACTGAGGGAGGGACAAGAAGTAACTAGCTTTATCTGCAGAAAGGGAGATTTAGGTGACATATTAGGCAAAACATAAGCCATAAGGATAGTTAAATACTGGAATCCCAGGCACTGGAGGTTTTCAAGAACAGGTGGGGTAAACACCTGTCATGGTTGTCTAGTTCTATGGTTGGTCATACCTCAGTTGAGAAGATGGACTACATGACTACTCAAAATCCCTTCCAACCTAATATTTCTATGCTCTTTGAAAACAAAAATGAGTTAAGCCACCTTTGCTTCCTTTATCTAGGGCTGTGATACTGATTTCAGCATTTGCAGAATAGAGGGATATATAAGGTGGATGTTTACAAGTTGTGTGGACAGCAGTGCAGGATGCAGCCTGCTATTGGTGTACCTTGGAAACCTATTTTGAAAACCATAACAGACCTGTAAAGTCCCCCTTCATCCAGTCCCTCAGCAGGCAGGCTTTTGCAGAATAAATCCTTGTGTGTGAGGAATGAATGTTTGCTGTGTAACTTATGGGGAAATGCACTGAATTGGAATTTGAAAGATTCTGGGTTCTGTTGTTAGCTCAGCCACTGGGTTACTGGCTGACCTTCATCTCTGAGCTTTTCCATCTGTATGTCAGGGATAATGATCCTTACCAGATTTATAAAGCACTTTGAGATTTACTGGTGTTTCTGAGTTTTGTAGGAGCAATTATTTATTTTTGTGAGGTGTAAACAGCTTTTTCTGTGCACCTCTTTACATCAGCTCTTAATATACCCATTGTGTGATCATGGCCACAATGCATCTTGGCAAAATGCATTTGCTCTCTGGGAAATTGTGCAGCAGCAGAACATCTTAAAGAGACACTTGGGTGCTTTGGCTTTTTGTTACCTGTCCTTGGTAATAACACAAGAACTCCAAATTTCTAAAACTAAACTGGATCTGTATTAAGGAAATTATTTACAGCTACACTGTAACAAGAGCCAGTATTTGAGTCAGATGCACACAGACTTATTTCCTAGTGCCTCCTCCAAACTTTCCTCTTCTGATATCTTCATTGTTCTCTCCAAGTGCCATGCAGGTTGCTGTATCTTTCCTTTTAATAGTCATTAGTTTTGTGTCTTTTTGTTCTTATTTGTTGATTTGCTGGAACCAGAGGTTACTAATACATAGATGTGGAGACATGGCCTTTACTGCCACCCATTGTTCCACTCTTAGTTCGTATTGCTGTTGATGAGGTACTTGCTCCCATATTGTTGCTGCCTTCATAGAGTGTATCCTGTTAGTCCCTCTATATTGCTCCTATATCTTGCTTCTGTGTCAAGTCAGCTGATGTCTGAGGTTCTAAATCCTCCTGGTCCTGGTCATGGTTGTCTGCAGTTACTCTGTAGTGGTCTTCAGTTTGATTTCTGCTGCCTTCCTGGATCTGTATCTACGTCACATAATTCCATGACAGCTTGTTGCTTTTGGCCATTACTGGCATAGCTATTTGATAACTAGATCCAGACTTGGTCAACTGTGCACAGTTGCTTCAGGCCTTGGGGTCCTTCACTGGAGTAACCTTCTTGGAGTCCTCTTAACTGCTTCTCTGTCCTGCTCATTGTTCCTGTGTTGGGCCATCATGGAAGCAGACTCTTGGTACTCCATACCATCAGTCTCTGTGTTGGGCTGCTGTCTAATCTCTGCAGTGGTGTGTTGTGATGGTCCAACACACCATCCCAGGCATGAGACAGTGGGATCCCTTCTTCTCTGTTTTGCCATAACCATCAGCTTCTTGCCTGTCTTAACTGCTGATTCCAGTTCTCGTTGGTTTGAATGTGCTGCAGTGTACTGTTGCTTATTGAGCATCGTGTCAGGTATGCCATACCTTTTATAATACAGTAGTGCCTCGATTTACATGAGGATTCTGTTCCCACACACCCTCGCATAACTTGAATGTGTAGGTTGGGGGACAGCTATTTTCCCTGGAGGAATGCACCTTCTGTAGCTGGGGAAGCAGCAGGAGAGCCTGAAGTTCCTTTTGAAAGGTAAGGCCTGGGGCTGGGGAGGTCAGTTGGGGAGGGTTAAGCCTGGTGGTGGGTTGGGGCCATGGGGGTAAAGGCTGGGGTGGGTTAGGGCTGCAGGGGCATGGAGTTGGGCAGGAGCTACATGGGTGGGGTTGAACCGGTGGGGGGGTGTTGAGCTAGAACCACGCATGGGGTTGTGAGCAGGGCCACAGGGTGTTTGAACCAGGGCAGTTCACGAGGGGTTTGAACTGGGGTGGGGGGTTGAGCTAGAGCTACGAGTGGGCATGGTGAGCTGGTATTGTGCTCTGGTGGTGAGCTGGGCTGCGGGGGTTGAACCGGGGTCAAGGGGGTTTAACCGGGGTGGGGTTGGCGAGCTGGAACCATGCAGAGGTGGTGAGCTGGTGTGGGGGAGTTTGAACTGCGGCTGGAGGGGTTGAGATGGAGCCACATGTGCAGAGCCAGAGCTGGGCGCGGGGCTGGGGGTGAGCTGGAGCTGTGCACGGGTGGTGAGTGCACCTGGAGAAGGTTGAACTGGGGCCAGGGGGAACGAGATTTTGTGTTGCACGTAACTCTCATTAATGCGAGTTAAGCAGATCTCAAAATCGTGCATGTTGAGAGTTTACTCTATGTTTCTTGTCTCCTGAGAGTCATTTTCTCCTGATTATTATCCAGAGTAATAGTGCGCATTTGGAGATGTGGGTAGCTGTGGTGAACATGTGGGATGAGTCATTAAAAGTGAATATCTGTTCCAAATATGACACAAAAGTATCTTTTCGTTGTTAATTACATCGTGCTCTTTGCATGCCTTGCACTGTCAAATGTAAATTTTCAAATGGACATCCATCACCTGGCCAGGAGATACACTTGTTAGTTTGCCCCAGGCATTTTTCTATCACTAGTCCATGAAGCAGCTGCCTCATGATGTCAGCTCTCTAATCTGCTCGAATTACTTCTTCGCCTGTCAACAAAATATTTTAGTACCCGCAGCTTATTTATTACTTCATAGTGGAAGGTGGCACACAAACTACTTTAACATTTGAGTCATCCTGTATGGTGTTTTGTTGCATTTCCTGAGTCCTCCACTGGAGGTGTGAAAACATGGTAATGTGTCAACAGAGCCATCTGTCTTGTACTGTGGAAGGAATGCCCTGTATAATTTTGCCTCCATCATATCATAGGACCGGAGTCTCAGTAACATTCATCACAATGCTTTAGTGTACTCGGCAGTGGCTTCTTCACGATACTTTCCAATGGGTTGCGATCAGATTGCACATCTTCCTTCTGCCCAAAGGTGAACTGATGGAATTATTCCATGCCAGAGAGCACACAGTTGGTAGCTCATTTTCTACCTATCTCCTATCTACCTATCTGTAACTGGTAGGACCCTACCAGTAAATGCTACAAACCAGTGGTTTTGCATAAGAGATGTTTTCCTAGGCCTCCTTGTAAGCATAATTCTGTGACTATAGCCCCACAGGTTTCAGGACTACTGTTTTGCTTGTTGAATAGTAACAGAGAAGGAGCCGTGTTAGTCTAAAGCTACTTGACTGCTTTTTTGTTTTGGTTTGCTTGTGTTTTTCTTTACTCTTTCAAATGCCTCTTTCTTGGGTGTCTGAGAATTTTCCCATGCTGCATCGTTGTGTCAGTTGCTCCAAGCGTCCATGAACTTCTCACGGGAGTGCACAGGACCTGGAAAGATATGTGGCCATCCTTATAAATTGCTGGATTTCCTTTGTATCCTTTGATCTGAGCATTTCCATATTAGCTTTCAGTGTCTCGTTGTCTGCCTGGAGTGCCTCAGAAGTTAGCAGAACTCCAGTTTATGGGGACTTCCATTTTGCTCCGCTTCAGCTCATCTAAATTCAGTCTAATACTCTGCTCCTGGCACTTGCTGTTATAAATCAGTACCACAGTCCCTGACTGCCTCTACCCTGATATCTCCATCTGCAATAAGAATGTTGTCAGTTACATTCCTGATGCCTGGGAATTTCTCTACTGATTACTTCAGTTTACAATGGAACACCTTTGGAGTCAGGTTGATCTCCATAGGCTTTCATCTCCAGCAGTATGTACCACAAGCTATGGCAAAGGTTGCCATCAGTAGCCCAGAAACCATTCTGGTGTTTTGTTAAATTGCCTGGGGTCACCAAACACAGATTTTGAAATATCATTGGAAGTTGATAGACTATATCCAGTTCCAGTGAGCCATCTGGACTGTGGAAGGTAAGTCCTGCTCTGTGAGCACACTGCCCTGTCCCCTGGATAAATTCATTGGTGTGTCGTCAGTTCTGGTAATAGGATAGTGACTTCTTTTAAATATACTATAAAGTAGTTTTGGACCAATGAAGATGTACAGTTCACCTGAAAGTTTTCTAGGCTCTTGATCCACTTTGTGCTAGTTTCAGTGAACGTTGTGATATCTCTTTGTTTGCAGGGTTCCAGTTATTTCTCCAGCTACACCAGAACCATACCAGGTGTTCCATTTCTAAGTTCAGCTTGCCCTCTATGGCTCTGTCTATGTGCTAGCCTAACCTCTAAATAAGCAACTGATTTGCACAAGGAAAATTGTATAGCTTATTTTGTATTGATTTCAAAATAAGCTATTTTGACATGTGGCACTGTCTAAACATGGAGGAGAACAGGGATGCTGGATTAGCATGCCCGTTGTCTCAAAAACTGTTTCGAGACAACAGGTGCATTTCTTAGACATGGGGAGCTATTTCAGGATGCTGCTGTATCCTGAATTAGCACCTGCCATGTAGACATAGCGTCAGTGTCCATTGCTTCAATTATGTCCTCATGTTCTGTTAGAATGTTGGATAGGTCTATGCTGAAGATATCCCAATGTTGCATTGTGGTAAAACCCACCACTTGCACTATTCTGCTGGCTACCAGTAATAGTAAACTCCAAACAATATTGTCTTTTGTTTTGTTGGCAAGTTTTATCAATAGTCTACTTGCCTCAGTGTAGTTTTTACTGTACATCAGTTACACTTTGCCATATTTTTCTCTCCTTTACTACTGTTTATCAATATTACTGAGATTGCAATCCAGCTGGAATCAAATGAATAGCTGATCTCACAGTATAACTGCACATATGGCAGTTGAATGGCTGGCAGATTTCTTCTCCAGTATTCAAAAATTGAGAGCTTTTGGATCGGCAAAGTCACACTTTGACATTCTCTTCTTCATCGGAAGTCTCTTCATCCTTAGTCATTGCATATACTGCTGTTTTCTCTCCTCTTCAGCAGTTGTTGGGACATGAAGTAGTTCTTTTTCCTATTCCTCTGACTCCTTTCTTCCTTATTTCCTTTCTGCCTTAATTGTTGCTTCCCACAATACATATACTGGATCACAATTCCTGCTCTTTTGATCCCACTGTCTCTCTCATGCTCTTTGGACCCCTTTATCTTGAATCTATGTGTTTGTTCTGCACTCACTGCTGCTATACTTTTGATTTTTCCCGTGGCAGTTTAGCTGCCTTTGGTATTTGACAACATTTCTGTAAGGTTAGATCTATTTCTCTTAATAATCTCTCCTGAAAACTGGGAGCATGTATCACACAGACAATGCTACCGCTAATTAGGAAATCTGTTATATCTCCATATTTACATGTGCATGCCAGAGTTCTCAGGTTGATAATATCAATATCTATGCCCAAGTCTGCTTCTTGGTTTCAGATAAAGAAATCTAAAATTCATTCTGTCTGGGATCACAATATTCATCAGGTCTTACACTGTTTTGTTAATTATTTCTGAACACCATGTCTTACTGTTCATCTCTTCCCCAATGAGACAGTTAAAAAAGCTTCACCTTCATGTCTTTATCCCACCTCCATCACCATTTCCAAATGGAGACTCACTTCATGCATCCATGTTTCTAAAAAACTTCCTGTCTGGAAATAACATTCCCAATGGCCCGTGTCCCTTCACATTGCCTGTTTGCAGGTGCTGCTTTGTTTTCCTGGTAATCACACTCCCCTATAGCTCTCATTGGACTGACTTCTGACATAATGTTTCTAGGAAAACAAAAAAGCAGTAAAGTAGCACTTTAAAGACTAACAAAATAATTT
Source organism: Carettochelys insculpta (assembly GCF_033958435.1). Lineage (NCBI taxonomy): Eukaryota > Metazoa > Chordata > Testudines > Carettochelyidae > Carettochelys > Carettochelys insculpta. The sequence continues at coordinate 301,289,738 of NC_134137.1, read as the reverse complement.
GTTAGGTGAGCTTTCATGGGACAGACCCACTTCTTCAGACCATAGCCATACCTGAACAGACTCAATATTTAAGGCACAGAGAAACAAAAGTAGTCATCAAGGAGGACAAATCAGAAAAATCATTATCAAGGTGAGCAAATCAGAGAGCAGAGGGGCAGAAGGGAGTGGGGGAAGGTCAAGAATTAGATTAAGCCAAGTATGCAAAAGAGCCCCTATAATGACCCAGAAAATTCACATCCCTGTTCAAACCATGTGTTAATGTGTTGAATTTGAATATAAAAGAGAGTTCAGCAGCCTCTCTTTCAAGACTGTTGTGAAAATTTCTGTTTAGTAAGACGCAGACTTTTAAGTCATTAACAGAATGGCCCACTCCATTAAAGTGTTGACTCACCAGTTTGTGGATCAGGAGTGTTTTGATGTCTGTTTTATGCCCATTAACTCTTTGTCTAAGAGAGTTTGAAGTCTGTCCAATATACAAAGCATCCAGGCATTGTTGGCACATGATGGCATATATGATGTTAGTTGAGGAACATGAGAATGTGCCTGTGATTCTGTGAATAACCTGGATAGGTCCAGTGATGGTATCTCCAGAAGAGATATGTGGATGAAGCTGGCGGTGGCCTTTGTTGCAAGGAAAAGTTCTAGGACTGGTGTTCCTGTGGTATAGACTGTGTTTGTTGGTGAGAATCCTCATAAAGTTGGAAGGTTGTCTGTAGGAGAGAACAGGCCTGTCACCTAGGGCCTTCTGGAGTGTGGCATCCTGATTAAGGACAGTTTGTAGGTCTTTAATAATGTATTGCAGTGGTTTGAATTGGGGGCTGCAGGTAATGACCAGTGGTGTTCTGTTCTTGGCTTTTGGGCCTATCTTGGAATAGCTGGTATCTAGGTATTTGTCTAGCCCTGTTAATTTGTTCTTTTATTTCACCTTGTGGATAATTGAGGTTTATGAATATTTGATAAAGATCTTATAGTTGTCGGTCTCTGTTAGTAGGCTCAGAGCAAGTGTGATTGTACCTAAGGGCTTGACTGTAAACAATGGATCTAGTTATGTGTGCAGGATGGAAGCTAGAAGCGTGTAGGTAAATATAGCGATCAGTGGGTTTCCGGTAGAGTATGGTACCGATCAGGCCATGCTTGATTTGTACTTTAGTGTCCAAGAAATGTATCTCTTGTATGGAGTAATCGAGGCATAGGTTGATGGTGGGGTGCAGATTGTTAAAGTCTCTGTGGAATTCTTCTAGAGTTTCTATACTATGGGTCCAATATCATCAATGTATCTTAAGTAGAGGAGGGATAATAGGGGATGAGAGCTGAGGAATCATTGTTCCAGGTCAGCCATAAATATATTAACATATTGTGGGGCCATGTGGGTGCCCATGACAGTTCCACTAATCTGGAGGTATAAATTGTCCCCAAATTGGAAATAATTGTGGGTGAGAACAAAGTTACAGAGGTCAGACACCAGATTGGCTGTGGTGACATCAGGGATGGTATTCCTGATGCTTGTAATCCATCTTCGTGTGGAATATTAGTGTACAGAGCCTCTACATCCAAGGTGGAAAGGATGGTGTTGTCAGGAACTTTTCTGATGTTTTGTAATTTCCTCAGGAAGTCAGTGGTATCTTGGAGATAGCTGGGAGTGTTGGTGGCATAGGGTTTGAGGAAGGAGTCCACATAATTGGATAGTCTGGTGGTGAGGGTGCCAATACCCAAAATGATAGGGTGTCTGGGGTTCCCAGGTTTGTGGATTTTGGGAAGTAAATAGAATAATCCAGGATGGGGCTCAAATGGTGTGTCTGAGTGAATAGGTCCCGAGTAGCAATAGGGAGTTCCTTAAGTAGTTGTTGTAATTTCTTTTGGAATTCCAAAGTTGGATCAGAGGAGAGAGGTCTGTAAAATGTGGTGTTGGAGAGTTGTCTGGATGCCTCCTGTTCATAGTGTGACTTATTCATGATGACACCAGCACCCTCTTTGTCAGCTGGTTTGATTATAATGTCTGGGTTATTTTTGAGACTCTGGACAGCATAGTGTTCAGCATAGTTGCGATTGTGTCTCGTTTGGCGTCGTTTGTGTATAATGTCAGTCTGAGCACGGTTGCGGAATATTGTACGTAGACTTTCACTACAACCATTAGGGGGAGTCCACACAGATTTCTTCTTCTTTTCATGTTGGTAGAGGGCATTTGAGAGAGTCAGACTGTTGTTCATGGTTGTGTCGGAAGAATTCCTTTAGACGGAGGCAGCAAAAGAAGGCTTCAAGGTAACCACAGAATTGTATTAAGTTCATGGAGGAAGTAGGGCAGAAGGAAAGACCCTGGGATAAGAGAGACCCTTCTGCTGGGCTGAGTTGGTAGCTGGAAAGGTTAAAAATATTGTTAGTTGAGCTGTTGTTATTGTAGTTGTAGTATCCTGAGGTATGAAGTAATTTAGAAAATTTATTCTCTTTTCTTTTTTGTAGGAAATGGAAGTGTGTTTTATGAATTTCTTGTCTGGTACAAGTAAAACCTCATTCTGTGGGGTCTTGTGTGGATGCCTGATTGCTGATGAGAGTTTCAAGTTCAGAGAGTTCATTTTTAATCATCTTTTGTTTATTGTAAAGAATTTTGATCAAGTGGTTCCTCAGTTTCTTAGACAGCATGTTGCATAGATGCTTGCTGCAATTGGTGTAGAACATTGATTGTAATGGGCTTTTCACTGGCAGTCCCTGGGGTACAATGTCCATGTTCTTGCATTTGGAGAGAAAGATGATGTCTGTCTGAATCTGGGTGAGTTGCATGTTTCTGGTGGGACTGCTCACACATTGCTGGAATACCAGACATTTCAGTACTTCCAGGAATGGCGTGACCTTGGCCCTGCTGGCATGACCTCAAATTCACAGGGAATGCAATGTCACATCACAGGGTGGTAACCGTTTTGAAAAGACTTCCAAGTCCCCCCAGCATGACTTTGTAGGCACTCTGCTTTGAGGTCATGCTACATGAGAGCAGAGGCAGGCAACCCCCTTCCCATACTGGACAGAACCACATCTGTCTTTGAGTAACAGATGGGGCATAAATCCCAGAAAAGAAGGACTATCCCACTGAATGCTGGACAAGTGGCTGGCTTACATGTTTCATGTAACACATACTGGATACGTCTACACTTACGAAAATCTTCGAAATGGCCATGCTAATAACCAAATCAAAGAATACTAATGAGGCACTGAAGTGAATATTCAGCGCCTCATTAGCATGCTGCCAGCAGTGGTGCTTCCAAAATGCCACATTACACTCACCTGCAGCTCGTCTATGTAGGGGTCCTTTTCGAAAGGACCCTGCAAACATTGAAATCCTCTTATTCCAATCAGATGATAGGGAATTTTGATGTTTGCAGGGTCCTTTTGAAAAGGACCACCATGTAGATGAGCTGTGGGCGAGCGAAACATGGCACTTTCGAGGGGCTATGGCTGGTGGCATGCTAACGATGTAATGAATATTCATTTCAGCTCCTCATTCTTATTCTTCAATTTGGTCATTAGCATGACCATTTAGAAGTTTTTTGTAAGTGTAGACACAGGCACTCGGTAGTACCATGGGAGGAGCCCATGTTGTAAAATAAACTGTGTCTTTATTAAGAGTATTAGCATTTTAAGGTGTACACAAACTGACTTTCTATCACCTTCTCCAAACTCTTCCCTCCTGCAACTTGTGTTCTCCCTGCTCCAAATTCCATCCAGGTGGCTATTGGCTTGACCTCAACTTTTTGATTTTGTTCACTTTCTAAAGAGAGTTGGTCTGAACATCCCATTGCATTCCTTAGAAATCAAACATCGTGTCACTTTACTAGTGACTGTTTTCACTGTTTAAGTTGAGTCTCATGCAAACTGGAAACCAACTCCATGAAAATATGGCTGCAACAAAAAAAAATCAACTGCAGTTTTGTCTGAGTAAGAAGTGCAGAACTGAGACCTTAGTTTGTACAATTCTTTCAATAACTGTGTTTAAAAGAGAGTTACAGGAGGGCACAGAGAATACATTTAATGCCAGGCAGGCAGTGAGGTAAACAGTAAGGATGATGGAAATGAATACTTCACTTTTGGACTAGCAGTTAGAAGTCAGTCTGGTATTTGCTTCCATAACTCAATTTATAAACAAGAGGGTGGACAGGTGATGCCATCTATATTCAGAGCTTGGCATAGCATCATTACACATGAGTAGCCACCTAAGATGTTTGGTTTGGCTCTGTCATATATCCATGAGTTAAAAGGTAAGGATTTTTTGAAAACTAAATGTAAATCTTACCTGGCATTGTTCCTTTAAAGAAACTGATTTTTATGTAGTACATGCTCCTTGTAATTTTTCAGATATGCGTATGGAAAATGTGTTTTTGTAATGTGGCACATATGCAACCCTTCTGATACTTATTATCTAACTAAATTGTTTTGTTCTGCACAATCTCTTGTTTCCTTCTTTTCATTTTTCTTCAAACTAAACAACACTGAATTTAAAAAAGTGCTATTTTTAAACTAAAAAACAAAACTTGATATGTGCTTCGGGGAGTATTGCAGAGCATGCCTCCTGCTCTCTGTCTGCAGATGGCTCTCATTTGGACACACATACAGCAGATTGGACATCCTGCCTCCCTTTGCTGGCTTACTGAAAATGAACAGATTTGTCTTTTAAGTGTGTGGCTTTGGTTACAATGGAGATAGGACAGGGCACAGACCATAGGAGAAGGTTCGTGGGAAAGGAAATGAAAAAGGCCTGAGGGCCAGATTGTAAGATCTGCAAGAGAACTTGGGATACAAGGAGTTTTTAACTTACACCCATACACTCTGCACTGGAGACAGTCACAAGCAGAATCCAGCACAAAGACACTGCTTGGGGTCTGTGCTATTGCTAAGGCTAGCTGCCCATCAATGGAAGGCTGCTAAATCTATTCATGCCTCCACACTTGCTAGCAGAGCTTGGAAGAAGAGCACTCACCCTGTCAGAAGGTACAGGTTGAACTTCCCGTGTACAGTAGTCCCTTGTTCAGCAACAGCCATAATCCAGCATGATTTTAGTTAGCCAGATGACCACTTACTGTGGGTATGGCCAAGTTTCCTGTGGTCCTATTTCACTGTAATCTATACTGGATTAAACAGATGAGCTTTAGCACTAGGTCCCTGCTCAGTGCTCCTCTTCTGAGTTCACATGCTTTACCTTTTCATTATAGTTATTACTTTTGCTCCAAATCACTCTAACTCCCTCAGTTTCCACTTTTGTAAAATGAGGCTATTAAGAACTGTGTCAGGGAGTTTCAGAAACACAGGTCTCATAGAGCTGGAAGGGACTTCAAGAGGGTATCAAGTCCAATCCCTTGCCCCGACAGCAGAACCTATCACCATTCCTTACAATTTTTTTACCTTGCCCCAGACCCTCAAAAGGTGCCCTGAAAGATTGAACTCACTGCTTACAAAGCCACTGCACCAACCGTTGAGCTATTTCCTTCCCACTAAAGAAAGCTATTTGTAAACCACTTTCAGGACAAGAGTGTTAAGTGTTTGCAGTGAGAGGCAAACTAGTCAGTCCATCCTAAATGAGTGTAAGAAAAAAAACATCACTTGTCATACAACACCATTAAAATACATCAAAATATTACATCCATAATTAGTTTTTGTGAAGAAAAATAATTTGTTGGGGAATGCATGTCTTAACAAAAGCCATACAAAGATAATATCATCCTGGGAATTGCCTCTCTACGTAAAACCATGCCAGTTCCTTTCTTAAGTGCACACTGAGGCTATTAAACTTGCCCACTCAGCAGTCAGCAGCACCTGTGATCCCTCCCCCCAGCTCTCCTTTGGGCACACTTCACGGTGGGCTTGGTGGTCAGGGGCTGCATCCAGCTGTTCATACCTGGGGCTAGCCTCAGCCATCCACCCTGGGTGGGGGGAGCCTCCTCCTTTCCCTGCACACTGTTGTGAAGGGCACAGCATGCCCCCACAATCTGGGGAACACTGTGCACTCTGACATCCAGGTGCACGAGGACAGGCTTTGTTTTGCACTATTTCCAGGTTGGAATGTCACAGTTCATTCCATAGACTGGGTACAACACCCACTAGTTCCACTGACTGCTGTAGTTACAGAGCCAGTGAGCAGTACCTTGTATTTCCTTGCGTTTCCTTGTGCGTACAGTCCTTCTGGTGGCTACTTCAGCTACCTTCCTCTCTCTCTGGGTGTAAGCCTGCAGCTCTCCCTCTCTTAGATTAGGCTCCAAGGCAGGAGTCCCTCAGTTTCCAATCAAATTCACATAACAGGCCCAGCATTTGAAATTGTTCCCTGGAAGACACTCTTCTCTGAGTACTTGTGACCAACAGCTATTTAAAATGACTCAGAATAGCCCCTTTCAAACCAACAGATAGCCCCTTCTCCCGAAGTACACAGCAGGTGAGATAAAAGTGCTAAACCCACAACAGGACTGGGGCTTGCATGTAGCTCATGACCTCTCTGCAATGGGCACTGCAGTTCAAAAAAGATATGGAGAAACTAGAGAGGGTCCAGAAAAGAGCAACAAGAATGATTAAAGGTCTAGAGAATGTGACCTATGAAAAAAGGTTGAAAGCATTGGGCTTGTTTAGTTTGGAAAAGAGAGGATTGAGGGGAAACATGATAGCAGTTTTCAGGTATCTAAAAGGGAGCCATAAGGAGGAAGGAGAAAATTTGTTCTTCTTGGCCTCTGAGGATAGAACAAGAGGCAATGGGCTTAAATTGCAGCCAGGGAGGTTTAGGTTGGACATTAGGAAAAAGTTCCTAACTGTCAGGGTGGTCAAACAGAGGAATAAATTGCGAAGGGAGGTTGTGGAATCTCCATCGCTGGAGATATTTAAGAACAGGTTAGATAGATGTCTATCAGGGATGGTTTAGATAGTACTTGGTCCTGCCATTGGGGCAGGGGGCTGGACTTGATGGCCTCTCAAGGTCCCTTCCAGTCCTAGTGTTCTATGATTCTATGATTCTATGAATTGTCTCAGGAACAGAGTGGCCATTTGCATGTTTCTGAAGCATCAAACGGTGTACTGGTTTCAGGAATGGCATGGGCCTGTCCCCGCCAACATGTGTGTGAGGTTATGCCCAGAGTGGTGTGGGCAGTCTTCATTCTGATATCTCCTGTCAGATACTGAACAAAACCATTTCTGGATAGGAGATAAACAGCACAAAAGTAGGACTGTCCAGTTTAAAATTGGATGACTGGCCTATTTATGAAGATTCCCTGCTTTGGTTTCAGTCCAACTGCATGCTCCATTTATATCAGCATCTCTCCCAAGAAGACGCTGTCAGTTCTTCCCTCCTTTTTCTCCTGGCCAGAGATTTTAAGATCTTAATGTTCTTTTGACCTTTATCTGTGTCTTTGGATTAACAGGTAAATTCCCCTTGTGGTCCTAGACTGCTAGGGATTTTTAAATGACTAGGTCACTCATTGTTTCTCTCAAGATCCCTTGGTATTCCCCCTAGAGAGACCTTATCTCCATAACTGTTTCTTTTTCTCTTTTGTTCCCCTGTATGTCCCATACCACCCTTTGTCATAGCTCTGTGCAGATTTACATCAGGTAGGCACAGTGAGGCCTGTATACTATCTGTACAATATTATATGGATATCTTTCTCGTTCTACACACACACACCCACACACACACACACAGAGTACAAACAACCCACAGGAGAATTAAATGTTCCTATTAGTCCACTCCACCTCTATTAAATCCAACAAAATCCCTGATCCAGCTGCTCTGTCAGCTCCTCTGATAGTTGAGAGACTACTTATATTATTATGCGTTAAAAGAAAATAAAGGCATTAAGCTTTTGTTAGGAAAAAAAAGCTTTACCGAATTATTTATTAAATCTATGACCTTTTCCTAATCCTCCTGTACATCACTGTGTAATGGTCATTTTTTCCTTTCTGAATTTACTGTGCAATGTGGGTTATAGTTTATTTACTAAAGACCACGTTTCAACATCCACACTGTTAGCTAAATTCTCTTTCTATCACCAATCAAGGCCATTTTTGATATTTTTTTATTTTCAGTTTTCCTATGAGAACAACTAGGATTCTTTTCTGATGGTCTCTTAAACCAAATGGACTAGAAAACACTAGCATCATGCAATTTAACATAAAATGTAAATTAAATATAGCCAGTGAAGCCTAATTAATTTGAATCACTTTGCAGATTTGCTAAGTATTTTCGTTTCTTTACTCTGGTTTGTAGCTCAGTAAGAAATAATTTTTAGTTTGTGAACTGGAGACCTTGTATATCTTTGAGTCACCACCAAATGATGTGGAAATGTTTGGAATTAGAAATATATTCTGAGTCAGCTGCACACGCAGAGTTGGCCTTTGAGGCCAAGGTGAGTAGCGTCTGTAGAGCTGAAGGAAGATTTTGCCCTGGTAACACCAAACTGTACATGTGTACAGACCATTACAGTAAGTTGAGTGCAAAGGTCTATAAAGGTTTCTATCTGCCCCCATGGATCCATTTGCAGGATTGGGATCCTTTCTGGTATCTAGTGAGAAATTAGCTCAGGAAACCTGCAGACTGAGCATGAAACTTTTCCTTGGTATTATTCCAGCACATGGCTATGTTAGCACCTGACAACCCTTTGTATGCCTTAGATTGGGGTTCTTGGCTATTACACTGATGAAAATTTGGATTCCCTTAGATTCTGTCTGACCCAGTAAAGTGCTACTACTTTGCACAAAGGATGTGAGTTCCTCTGTCTTAAAGTATGGCTGCCTTATTGTTTCCCTTTTAAAACATGCAGCCATTATAAACCATGCAGGACCCATATATAAGAAAACATAATGTTACAATGTGAAATAGGATACTTTTTATTCCTATACAATATATGCAGGGGTATATGTATTCAGCAGTTCTAGACTCTTTAAATTTGTCTCAGAATTCACTCCTGACCATAGATTTGTGCTCCAAATTGCTGTTATTTAATTAAGAAAAAGAAGCTTCAAGCACTCATTGTTGCAAAGAAAACCTTGGAAACACCAACCAAGTGTAACCAATATTCTGTCTTTCTGCGCCAGCGCCCAACCTGAAGAAATAGCTCTGAAAGATGTAAGCTGCCCCATTCATCTCAGTAAGACCATGAAACCTAAAGGTGTCATTAGCAATTCCAGCATCATTACCTAGTTCAGTGCTGATCACAGAAGCAGCAACATCAAGCTAATAGGCTTATCTCACAATCCCAAACCGCCCATGTTTCTTCAGATGTCCAAAGTCCTAGGGGCTAAAATCTCTAGGTTCCAGCTTCTAGACATAATTACGCCTTCACAATGCAGGTATATTAAAGACTGCATAGGTGGGGACAACATAATATACATTGATTTTAATTTAGAAGAAATAATAGGAAGAACTAAGGTATTGATTGTTACTCATGTTTAATTCATTAATTTAATTCTTCATTCTGAGTATAGCTGATGGTCCCATGGAATTGTCATAAAAACTTGTAAATACACGCACCTGTCAGCTGAAATGAGTTCCTGTTTGCCGTGGTGTCCATTTCTTAGAGTATAAGCAGTTTTCTTAAGGCTCAGTAGTGAAGGACTTGCCGTCTGTGGACTTCATTACACCTCCTGTCAAGCTCTGCATCTTGGTTCATTTTACACTGAGTCAAGAAAGCCATACTTGAGAACATTCAGCAACCAATTTCAGCTGGGACCATTTAGGTAATGTACCAGCCAGCTACAGTTTGCAAGATCCCTTTCAAAACTCAAATTCTTATCTTCCAAAGCTACATGTCATGCTTTCATGGGCCCTTAGCAACAATGACAGTTCTGCTTTGCATCTTCTCAAATAATTAAATCATATCTGAAGACACATCAGCTCCTGAGACTCCTATTTCAATTACATATCCGTTAAAACTGACTAAAAAGAATGCTCTTTCCCTTTCCAGAATAATAGAAGCATAAGGGCCAAACAATTTTTATTTATGGTGAGCATGCCCTCAAAAGCACTGGCAAGGAGAGTGCTGACATCACTCCCTTTTCTGCTTCTTTCGGCAGGACTATTAGAGTAACTCACTGGTAAGTGTGTACTGCAGGCCCCCACCCCGCTCTGATTCACAAAAGACAGGACTTATTACAACTCTTTCTACTGCTTTAGCTCAGTGTAGAAGCTTATTTTTTCAGCTCTAGAGGTCCCTCATTCAGTCCTTGATGTGCTGACTAAGGCAGAAGCTGTGACATTAGTGACCTCTAGCAGATTTAATGATGATGTAGTGGTGAAAATTTATTAGCTGACCCTTCTCTGTACTAGGGCACTCAGCAAGGGTGCCCAGATGCTACTTTACTAAAGTAACTTCAGAGTCAAGACTGGCCCACAATTAATCTCCCACTGAACTCAGTGGAGCTGAGGGGATGTAACTGAGCCCTGACTCTCACCCTTACATTGTCATGGTCACTTGTACTCTCTGCTATGTGTGTGTTTGGTGAAAATGACATTGCAGTTTTTGTGATTTTCTTGAATAGCCTTTTACACAGAACATTTTTACAGAAAATAAACTGAATTTGTGGTGCTTCTTGTCTGGGGAATGTCCTTGTATTTATTTATACTTTATCATATTGGTTGATACTGATCAATATCAAAGAACAAATAGCTGTTACTTTAAGTATTTAAGAAAAAGAAATACAAAATGTAGATGTATTTATTTTAATTTCCTTAAAGGTGCATGTTTTCATCCCAAATATTTTAAAATCTTGTGAGATCATAACAAGTTCCTGGCACAACCTTCTTCTTGTGATAGAAAGCATATTTTTAAACAAATAAATTCCTTAGATGCATTCAATTTTTTAAATTGAAGTTGACTTCTTTGTGGCAGGATGAAGTTTTTCCAAGTAAACAAATCAAAAAATGTTTAACTAGCACTTTGGCTTTCCTTACTCCTTGCATTGAACTGTGTCATATGTCTGTTTTCAAATCAGTAAGACAGGCAAAGAAAGGCAGTTTCTTGCTTTCCTGTGATCATTGGAAAGGGATGTGGTGTGTTGCTTACAATAGAGAACAGTGTGAAACTTCCATTAGGGGATACTGAATATGTACGAGATGTTGTATGGGACATTAGATATGAGAACTTCCCTTTCTGTGTGCCGCTATTAATTTGTTTGACTGGCAAGTGACTTAAAGTAAATACTGCCATATGTTGCTCTGGTATCCACATGTAGGGCAAACAGGGTATATGGAATCTGTTCTTCTCTGCAAACTCCACTGTGCTCAAGCAAATATTAGGAGTGAGAACTGATTATTGCACTAGTGGTCACATGTACATTCCCATGGAGGTACAGTCATGGAGACTTATGAGAGTCCTCTAGCTTCTCAAGCCAGCAATGACATGTAGGCTTGGCAGAATATCATTTTTAATTTTTTAAAATAATTTTTTATGGATAATATGTCTATAATAGCTCAGCGTGCACAGAGTTTAATGTGAAATTTTCCAGGCGAAGGAGGATCAATTATGGGACCCTTGGGATAAATGGCTAAACTGGGGGAGCTAAGGGAGGCAGAGAGGTACATAGATGAGGCTTTCCAGGACACGATAGAACAGTCCCACCTCTGGTCATTCTGTTAAGGAGGGCAAAAGACAAAGGGAATGAGAACATGCAACTCGAGCAGAGGGAAGTGATACCATAGTTGGGATCCCCCTTTCAGATGATATTGTGGTATCCTCTCACACTGAAGGTACATCTCCAAGGGAGGGAACTTCAGTCACTAGGTGTTAGTAATGGGGAATTAGATCATTAGAAACATAGACTGCTGTTTTTGTGACGATCACAAGAACCATGTGGCGACTTGTCTGCCTGTTGAGAAGATTGAAGATTTCTAGAGACATTTAGATCAATTAATGTGTAATGCTGGGAAGGATCCAGGGGTTGTAGTACATGTAGGTACCAGTGACATAGGAAAGGATAGGAGAGAAGTCCTGGAAGACAAATTAGGGTTGCTGCGAAAGAGATTGAAAAACAGGACCTTAATGGTAACATTCTCTGAAATGCTTCTAGTTCCATGCACAGGGCCAAGTAGACAGGCAGAACTGCAGAATCCAAATGCATGGATGAGACAATGGTGTAGGAGAGGTTTAGATTTATTAGGAACTGAGGAAACTTTTGGGGAAGAGGGAGCCAGTACAGGAAGGACTGGCTTAATCTAAACCAAAATGGAACCAGACTGCTGGCATTTAACATTAAAAAGGTCATAAGGCAAATTTTAAACAAAGGGCTGGGGAAGTGCAGCTGAGAACATGGATTGGACAGGGACATCTCTTAGGGAAGGGTCTATAAATAGACCTGCTCCATGTTCTAGTAAGGAGGGGAGGATAGTGGGTGATAAAATATGGGTAAGATAAGATGAACAACAATCAACTGAACAAGAGTGCCATTCAAACATATCAAGAAATGGGAGGCAGCTAAATAGTGATAAACTTTTAAAGTGCTCATACAGAAATCCTAGAAATCTAGATAATAAGATGGGTGAACTAGAGCACCTCATATTAAAGGAGGAGATTGATGTAATAGACATCTCAGAAACTTGGTGGAATAAAGACAATCAATGGGATGCAGTCATACCAGGGCACAAAATATATCAGAAGGACAGTACAGGTCATGTGTTGGGGAATGGCACTATGCATGAAAGAAAGTCAGTTCAGTCAGGAGGGATGTGGCCCATTGTCAGTTGCTAATGTGGAGGTGTGGACGTCAAGAGCCGAGAAACTGCTTTTGTAATGGGCCAACCACTCTCAGTCTCTGTTCAATCCTGAGAGTGGTTTGCCCATTACAAAAGCAGCTTCTCTGCTCTTGATGTTCACACCTGCACATTAGCAACTGACAATGGGCCACGTCCACCCTGACTAAACTGACTTGATTTCTCCTCTCTTGATGATCACAACTCCACCTTAACTGCTGATAACGGGCCACATTCACCCTGACTATATAGACTTTGTCAGCTCTGGCCCTTCCCTTTTACTGAGAATCCCTCTTTCAATATCCCCCTGAAACCCCTCCCCCCGACACTCATGCATCTAACAAAGCAGGTCTTTGCCCATGAAAGCTTATGCCCCAAAATATCTGTTAGGCTACAAAGCACCAAAAGTAAAATCCCAGCAAGCTGCATGGAAAACTTTTCAAAGACCCCATAGAAGAGACCAAACTTACATGTATATCGCAGATTAAAAGCCACAGGAAGAGAACAAAGAAGTGCCACCTTGTCTAAAGAACCAAATAAAAGAAGTGGTGAGAGATAAAAAGGAATTATTTAAAAAGTGGAAGTTAAAACCTTCTGAGGAAAATAGAAAGGAGCAGAAACTCTGTCAAATTAAGTATAAAATATAATAATGAAACCCAAAAAGGAGTTTGAAGAACAGCTAGCAAAACTTTCAAAAAGTAATACCAAAATGTTCAAGCACCTCAGAACCAGAGAGCCTGCTAAATACCCAGAGGCCCCAGGATGGTCAAGATGCTAAAGAAGCACTCAAAGCCAATCAGTTCATTGCAGAGAAACTAAATAAAGGCTACATCTACGCTAGAGAGATCCTTCAAAAGAAACCCTTCCATAAGATCTCTTCCAAAAGAACTTTTTTCTAAAGACAACGTCCACACACAAAAAAAAAGCGGATCAAAAGAATGATCTGCTCTTTGAAAGAGAGCATCCACACAGTGCCCACTCTTTCAAAAGAATGAACCAGGGATCAAAAGCTCAGGCCCTATAAGGACTGCTGTTTCAAAAGAAAGGGACTGGGGAAAGTCTACATGTTTTCTTTCAAAAGATTTCTAAAGGAGGGACTCTTCCTGAAATGCTAAAGGAAGAGTGATTTTGAAAGGAGCGCCACATTCTTTAAATTTATTTTCAAACGAACACTTTTTGTGTGTAGATGCTCCATGGGATCTTTCGAAAGAGCCCTCTTCTTTTGAAAAATGTTTTGAAAGAACTTGCTAGTGTAGACAGACAAATGCTTTGCTTTTGTCTTCACTGCTGAGGATGTTGTGGAGATTCCCGAGCATGAGCCACTCTTTTTAGGTGACAAATCTGAGGAGCTATCCCAGATTGAGGTGTCATTAGAGGAGGTTTTGTAACAAATTGATAAACTTAACAGTAACAGTCACCAGGACCAGATGGCATTAATGCAAAAGTTCTGAAATCACTCAAATGTGAAATTGAGGAACTATTAACTGTAGTTTGTAATGTATCCTTCAAATCATATTTTTACTTAACGACTGGAAGATAACTAATGTGATTACAATATTTAAAACTGGCTCTAGAGGTGATCCTAGCAATTGCTGATTGGTTGGTCTAACACTAGGACTGGGCAAATTAGGTGAAACTATAGTATAGAACAGAATTATCAGACACAAATATGGACATGATTTTTTTGGGAAAAAGTCAATGTGATTTCTGAAAAAGAAAATTATGCCTTCCTAATCAGATAGAGTTATTTGAGGGGTTCAGCAAGCATATGGACAAAGGGGATCTAGTGGATACAGTGTGCTTAGATTTCCAGAAAGCCTTTGACAAGGACCCTCACCTAAGGCTCTTAAGTAAAGTAAGTAATCATGGGATATGAGGGAAGGTCGTCTCATGGACAGACGACTGGTTAAAAGCTAGGAAACAAAGGGTAGGAATAAATGGTAAGTTTGCAGAATGGTGAAAGGTAACTAATGGTGTCTCCCAAGGGTCCATACTGGGACTAATTCTATTCAACATATTTATAAATGATTTAGAAAAAGGGGTAAAGGGTGAAGTGGCAAAATTTGCTGATGATACTAAACTGCTCAAGATAAATAAGAACAAAGCAAACCCTGAAGAACTTCAAAAGGATCTCTCAAAACCAGGTGACTGGGCAGCAAAATGACAAATGAATTTTAACGTTGATAAAAACAAAGAAATGCACATTGGAAACAAATATAATTCCAGCTATGCATACAAAATGATGGGGACTAATCAAGCCATAACCACTCGGGTAATTGATCTTGGAGTCATTGTTGATAGTTCTATGAAAACATCTACTCAAAGTGCTGCAGCAATTGAAAAAAAAAAGAATGTTAGAAATCATTAAAAAAGGGATAGAGAATAAGACAAGGAATATTTTGTTGCCTATATAAAAAACCATGGTATGCCCACATCTTGAATATTACATGTTGATGTAGTCACCTCATCTCAAAACACATATCTTGGACTTGGAAAAAGTTCAGAAAAGGGCATCAAAAATAATTAGGGATTTGGAACAGGTGCCATATGAATGAAAATGTTAAAAATGGGCCTTTTGACCTCAGAAAAGGGGGAATCTGACAGAGGTCTTTAAAATTGTGACAGATATGGAAAATGTGAATAAGGAATCTATTTACTTGTTCCCATAGCATAAGAACTAAGGCTCACTAATTGAAATTGATAGTTCAAAACAAAGACAAAGAAGTTTTTCTTCACGCAGCTCATGGGAAGCCAGAGGAACTCCTTGTCAGAGAATGTTGTGAAGACCAGGAATTTATCAGGATTAAGAAAAAAACTAAATAAATTCATGGCTATTAGGCCTATCAATACTTACGATTTAGAGTGGGTACAGATGGTGCCCCTAGCCTCTTTTGTCAGAGGCTGGAAAAGGATAACAGGAAAGAGATCATTTGACGATAACCTGTTCTGTTTACTCCCTCTTGGGCATCTAGGATTGACCACAGTGTGCTAGTGTAGATGCAGCCTGAGAGTCTAAAGATGAAAAAACAATCAGAAGTCCTGTGGCACCTTCTAGACTAACAGATTTTTTGGAGCATAACCTTTTGTGGGCAAAGACCCGCTTCATCAGATGCATCTTTGCCCACAAAAGCTTATGCTCAAAAAAATCTGTTAGTCTATAGGGTGCCACAGGACTTCTCGGTTTTGCAGACAGAGACTAAAATGGCTACCCCTCTGATAAAAGACAAAAGTTTTATAACCATTAAAAGACATTGCTAGCACTGCATGTAAAAACATAGAAAGACTTAAACTCAAAGTTTGTTCTCAAGCACTGCCTTTCTTATTTTGTCTCTCTGTAAGTGTGGCTTATTATTTAAAGAAATACTTCAAGTTTTCATGTGGCATGATAAAATTGACATTTATCATTTAGGTTGCATCTACACTAGCAAGTACATTCGAAATCCAGATCGAAAGAGCGAGTTTTTTGGAAAGAACCTGTGGAGCGTCTACACACACACGGCGCTCTTTGGAGATTAACTTCAAAAGAGCTCTCCCGTTCTTTCGAAGTCGATCCTCCCTTCCCGGGATGGGAAGAGCGCCCTCCTTTGAAAGATTATTTTGAAAGAGCGCATGTGTAGACGCTCTGTGGCCCACTCTTTCGAAAGAACAGGTCCTCCATGGCTGCGATTAGCTGGCAGGCGGTGGCGCCACTCCCAGCACAAGTGGAGCTCTATGCCTCCAGCGTCCAGCCGCACTCCAGGACGTAGGCTCCCAGAAGCCCTCAGGCAGGAAGCTGAGAGTGTGCAGGCAGCAGGGAGCACACACTGCTGCACAGCTGCTCCCTGTCACAATGCTCCAGCCAGCCCTGAGCCCCCCCTCGGCACCATGGCCGGCGCCCCGACCCCTGCCCATCCCAGGGACCCCCCCAAAGAAACGCGAGAGCCCTTCTAGGAGCGGAGCCAGTCCCCCAATCACTGGGCCCCCTCCTGGACTGACACTGAGGTACGGAACCTCCTTGCCCTCTGGGCAGATGAAGACATCCCGCACCAGACAGGGGTCCAGCGCAGGAAAGCATCGGTGTTCCAGCTCCTCACCACAGGCCTCACCAGCTGGGGTCACCCTGCCCGGACCCCAGACAAGGTGAGGTCTAAGGTGAAGGAGCTGCACCAGGGATACTGTAGGGCCCGGGACACGGCTGGGTGGTCAGGGGCAGTGCCCACCAGCTGCCCCTCCTATAAAGACCTGGACCGCCTCTTTGGGCCCAAGGAGGCGGGACCCCAGCTGTGCTGCTGGACACAATAGTCCTCGCCTCGGAGAAGGAGACGGGGACAGAGGAGGACCATCCTGGACCCGCACCCGGCACCAGGTGCCCATGGAGGCTGGACACCACCTCTGATGATGAGGGCTCAAGCGAGGGGGCTCTTGTCATTGACATCCCATCTGGGCCGTCCAGCCAGTCCCCATCCTTCCATACCTCGCCCAACTTCCTGGAGGGACCCACAGGTAGGTGGCCCGCACACCAGCCACCCTGGACCTGAGGAGGGGACATCTGGTTTCATCCAGGGTTGCTGCAACCCCCCATGTGCCCGCCACCCTGGAGCCTGTGGACTCGAAACAGCTGTGTTCCCCAGGCCTGGACAGGGGGCCAACTCGTGGTGCTCAGCACCATAGGGGTGGGACAGCACCACAGACCTGTGGATGTGGAGGGACTGGGGGGGCAGTGTGGGGCAGCCCGTGCCCTTGGCACCCACGCAGGGAACCCCAGGACATGGGCATCACCGGGCACCCAGTTGGGGGGAGGGACAAGGTTCAGTGCTTGGGACTCATGCCCCCTCCCCGCTGCCCCCTTTTGTCTCCACAGCTCCTGTAGCCAGTGGCTGCTCTGCCTTCCCCCTTCCAACCTCCCCCCACTTCCTGGTCCGCCCTCCGACCCCACCACCCACAGTGAACCCTCCACAAATGCCCGACCTTGCTGCCCTTATCCTGACCCACCTGCTCCCGGCCAACCTCATCCAGTTGGCCCACACGCTGCTGGCAAGGGTCAGCCAGGGGGAGGCTGCGGGTCCCGCTTCCCACTCCCCCTGCGCCGACTCCACACAGCCCGCAGAGGCCTTAACTCAGGTGTGCCCCTACCTGCCATAGCCCAGTCACAATGGCGCCCCTGGATATGGGAGAGATGGACAGGGTGTGGGCGACGGAGATCATGCCCATTAAGCCCCCTGGAGCACTAGGCTGCCCCCCTCCTGGGAGGCCACCCGGGGCCTCTCCACCCCTGTAAATAGTTACCTCCTGCCCCTATCACCCATTCCCCCCCCGTAAATATTAATCAAGAAGACTTGGCTTTGTTATTTATATAAAACCTTTATTTTTGTGTCCCACCCTGTGTCCCCTGTGCATGTGTGGTGGGAGGTGTGTGCAGTGTGGTGGTATGTGTGCATGCATGTGGGCGTGTGTGTGCAGGATGGTGGTGTGTGTGTGCAGGGTGGTGGGGCTCACTATGTGTCCTGCTCAAAGGCCTGGTGCAGGGCATCCCGGAGCCACACCTCATCCTGCTGGGCCAGGCAGCATGGGATGGCAGGGGGCTGCTCATACCTGTGCCCCAGCTGGGCAGCCCACCCCTGCATGTAGGGCTTGTTCTTGGCCTCAACAAGGTTATGCAGGGTACGGCAGGCCCCGACCACTGCCAGGACTTTGGCCAGGCCCACCTCCAGCCTCATGTGGAAGCACCTGAAGTGCCCCTTGAGGTGACCGAATGCCTGCACCATGGTATTGCAGGCCCAGTTCAGCTGCTCATTAAAACAGTCCTGGCTTAGCTGGGTGTGACCCGTGTATGGCCTCATGAGCCAGGGCTGCAGGGGGTAAACTGCATCCACCATGATACATGGCGGCATTGTTGTGTCCCCGACGGGCAGTTCCTGCCAGGGGAGGAGGGTCTCCTCGGCCATTCTGCATCCCAGTCCCCAGTTCCTGAAAACCCTGGCATCATGGGCACGGCCGGACCAGCCTACACAGATGACCTGGAACTGGCCATTGGCATCAATGAGCACCTGCAGAACCATGAAGTGGTAGCCCTTCCGGTACACATAGGCCCTGCAACTGTGCTCCAGAGCCCTGATGGTGATGTGGGTGCCGTCCAGGGCCCCAAAGCAGTTGTGGAAGCCTAGGTCCTGGAAACCCTGCATGGCGTCGTGCAGGTTCCCGACATGGATTAGCTGCCACAGAAGCACCCTGTTGATGGCACGGATGACCTGCAGGGTGGTGGGGGGGAGCGCTCATGAGTGTGGCCTGGGCTGCATCCTGCACACCCACCCCCCCACCAATCCCCACCCCTGTCCCTGGAGGGGGATGCGCCCAACCCCTGCTCCCTACATGCAGTGTTTGTGTGACCCAGCCATAGCTTACCTCGATGAGGACGACCCCCACAGTGGCCTTAGCCATGCTGAACTGGTGGCCAACAGATCGGTAACTGTCTGGGGTGGCCAGCTTTCATAGGGCAATGGCCACCATTTTCCGCAGGGGAAGTGCTGGCCTCATGCGGGTGTTCTGGTGCTGGAGGACTGGGGTGAGCCAGTGGCATAGCTACAGGAATGTCCCCTTGGTCATTCTAAAGTTCTGTAGCCACTGGTCATCACCTCAGTCCTCCAGCACCAGCCAGTCCCACCAGTTGCTGCTTGTGGGGAAGCTCCACAGGTGGCGTGTGACCCGGGGGACCGGCTGGGGACATTGCTCCCTGAGGACGGCTACTGTCTCTCTCTTCTCTGCCTGGAGACATGGGATGGCGGGTGGCAGGCAGCAGCCCCGGAACAGCTCGTCCACCATGCAACCCTGCCCATGGCGCTTTCTGCCCCTGCTCTTTAGAAAGAGCGCCATGAGTGTGTGGATGCTCTCTTTTGAAATTGCGTTGTTGGGCCTTTCAAAATAATGGATTGGAACTTCAGTTCCCACTGACGTGTGTGGATGCTCCGTTTTGAAACAGCATCTTTCAATGTTCTCTCAAAACAGATCTGTAGTGTAGACACACCCCGACTGATCACAATTTAACCTCGCCTACACACACACCTCACAGTTCTGGAAGGGACTTCAGGAGTTTATTGAATCCAGTTCCCTGCCCTCTTAGCATAACCAAGCACCATCTCAAACAGGTGGTTGTTGTTTTTTTAATCTATTTGCCCCAGACTCCTAAATGGCCCCCTCAAGGCTTGAGCTCACAACCCTAGGTTTAGCAGGCTAATGCTCCAACCACTGAATTATCCCTGCATGTGGGCTGTGTCCCCTGCCTTTCCTTCCCCTTCCCCCTGGTGGTGCTGGTGGATGACCCAGCGGTGACCTGGCGCCATCCCCGGTTGGGATCCAGGTCATTCTCCCTTGGTCTCGGTGGTTGATTTCCCCGGGACTGTCACAGGGTTGGTCCAACTGCTGGCTGCTGGAGCTGTGGAGACATAAGAGGGGAGAGGCATAGGCCTTTAGTCCTGAGTGATGGTCCCTGTGAAACCCGCTCCCACCGTCCTGGGGGCCCTACAGAAACCGCATCTTGGGCTTCCCACCTGAGTGCCAGGAGTGTGAGTTCCCCTTGCCCCTCCTCCCAGTTCCTCTGTGACCAGGTGGCCCTTGGCGCTGTCCCAACCACTTGGTGCTGAGTGCCACACATGAGCCGCGTCTACACTAGCCAGCTATTTTGAAGTAGCTGCGCCAACTTCGAAATAGCGCCCGCCACATCTACACGTGCCGAGCGCTATTTCAAAGTTGAACTTGACATAAGGGGCGAGATGTCGAAGTCGCTATCCTCATGAGGAGATGGGAATAGTGCCCTACTTCGACGTTGAACGTTGAAGTAGGGCACATGTAGACGATCCGCGTCCCACAACATCGAAATAGTGGGGTCCTCCATGGCAGCCATCAGCTGAGGGGTTGAGAGATGATCTCTCCAGCCCCTGAGCTCTATGGTCGCCGCATGCAGCAGCCCCTTAAAGCTTCCCGCCCCCTTATTTCCTGTGCAGGAAGCTGAGAGCTCGTACAGGCAGCAGCACAGCCACATGCACAGCCTGCACGTCCCTCTGCAGCATCAATCCAGCACCCTGCACCCCATGGCAGCGAGCCAGCCCCCAAGCGCCCACAGGGCACCCCCACAAGGGGACCCAGAGCTCCCAGCCTGCCAGCCAGCAGGGGACGAGGCAGCTGGGCCCCTCCTGGACCGAGGCCGAGATCCGGGACCTGCTGGGGCTCTGCGGTGAGGAGGAGGTGCTCTAGGTAATGGAGAGCAAGAGGTGGAATGTGGATGCGTTCACTCAGCTGGCCGAGGGCCTGGCTGCCCGGGGTCACCCTGCCCGCACTCCTGACCACGTCAGGAGTAAGGTGAAGGAGCTGAGGCAGGATTATGCCTGGGCCCGGGATGCACCCAGCCGATCTGGGGCGGACTCCGCCACTTGCCCCTTTTACAGGGAGCTCAGGTCCATCCTGGGCCCCCGGCACACCTCCTCCCCCCCCCGGCCACTCTTGACACATCGACTGACAAGCCCCAGCAGGCCCCGGAGACGGAGTCCATCCCGGAGGCAAGCCTTGCAGCCCAGGGGCCCCGCCAGGAGCCCACCCCTGGGACGCCGGAGGAGGAGGAGGGGGAGTCCTCCAGCGACGCGGGGCTCCACATCGCTTTCCCATCCCTCAGCTCCAGCAGGGTGTCCGCCCAATGGGTGTCCCCCAACCGTGGGAGTGGACCATCAGGTATGTACACCCCCCCCCCAGTGCACACCCCCGGGGTTAAGGGGTGGGGGGCAAGAGACATGACCAGGGCCATCCACACGCCCAGATGACCATGGCCCCAAGGACAGCAGTGGCATGTCCCTCAGAAGAGTGCATCAGCCCCTGCCTCCCAACAGGACAGCGCCACGCCCCATCCCTGGGAATGGGGGGAGCAGAACCTAGGGCCCCCGGTGGAGGGGGGTGGAACCCATCAGCAGCAGCAGCATCTCCGGGGGACAGGGATGGGGAACCAGCAGCAGAGGGGTGGGGGGACAAGGGCCACGGGTCAGGGCCCACACTAACGGCTGTCTCCACTCTTGTTCCCCCCTGTGTTCCGCAGCTGCACCATCGGAGGGCCTGGAGAGCACCGGTGAGGTGTCTGTGGTCCTGGAGAGACCACCGGGGCCATCCCAGAAGGCCAGCCCCTTGGTGGAGCACAGACCAGCCCCAGGATGAGGCCAAGAGAGGAGGAGCCACCCGCGGACGGCCACAGACCCCCAGCTGATCGCGACCCTCTGGCGTCAGCTGGAGGTGTCGGAGCAGTGCTTGCGGGTGGAGGAGCGGCAGATAGAGCTCCAGGACCGAGTGCTGGCCTGGCACCAGGAGGCTTGGGGGGCCTTCATGCACACATTCCAACAGATTGAACAGCACCTGGCCCCCACTGCCGCTCCGCCTGCTGCTCTGCCCACCGCGCCACCCGCCGCTCTGCCCGCCACGCCACCTGCCGTCCCTCCACCATCTGCCACCCTGGGGTGTGCTGCCGAGGGGGACCATGGGCTTGCGGACACCGGCTGGCTCTATTTGCCGGTTCTCCCAGCCCCCTCCCAGCCTCGACCAGGGCTCCGGCCGATGCGTGGGTCGCAACCCCCAACACCAGGCACTGGACAATAGGGTGCGGGGCCGAGGATGTTGCCCCCACCTTTGTACCTATTTCCCCCATGTTTGTAAATAGTTTTTGTTCTGCCCCTCCATGTACATAGTTCCCCCCCTTCCTTGCTCCATTTCCATTTATTTCAAAGAAAAGTGTTGGGGTGTGTGTGCTCTCGGGTGTTCTTTGGTGTGGGCGTGGGGGCAGAGAGTGTTGTGGAGGATGGGAGGGTGCAGTGGGTGTCTCACCAGCAGCTGGCCCTGCCAGCGTTCACCCCGCAGCCTGCTCAAAATGGGCCCGCAGTGCCTCCTGGACCCGGATCCCCTCAGGGTTGACCTGGTAACTGGGGGCAGCAGGTGGCTGGATGTCAGCCCTGCCAGCCTCCACAGCCCAGCCCTGGAAGAAGGCCTGTCCCTTGCTCTCCACCAGGTTGTGGAATGCGCTGCACGCGACCACAACCTGGGGGATGTTGGTGAGCCCTGCATCCAGGCGGGTGAGGAAACACCTCCAGCACCCTCTGAGGCGGCTGAAAGTGCTCTCGACCACCTGGTGAGCAGGGTTCAAGCACGTATTGAACCAATCCTGGCTGGCTGTGACGTGGTCCATGTAGGGGTGCATGAGCCAGGGCCGGAGGGGGTATGCCGCGTCTGCGATGAGGCAGAGGGGCAGGGTGGTGTCCCCCACAGGGATCTCCCGCTGGGAGATGTAGGTCCCTGCCTCCAGCCGGTGGCACACGACTGAATTTCTGAACACCCGGGCATTGTAGGTGCTGCCAGGCCAGCTGACATAATTGTCCAAGAGGCGGCCCCAGCTATCCACCAAGGCCTGGAGGACCATGGAATGGTAGCCCTTCCTATTGAGGAAGCGTCCTCCGCTGTGCTCTGTGGCACAGATAGGGATATGGGTTCCATCCAGAGCCCCAAAGCAATTTGGGAAGCCCAGGCTGGCAAACCCCACGATGGCAGTATCTGGGTCCCCAAGCCGCATGAGCCTGTGGAGGAGCAGGGCATTGATTGTGCGGATGACCTGCAGGGGAAGGACATGAGAGAGCACCGGTGAGGGGTGTGCAGGGTGTGTCTGGACCTCCCCACAGGGCTCCCTCCCCGCCCCAGAGGGCTCCCCCCTCCCCCTGGGTCCTCTTACCTCCATGAGGACAGCTCCAACAGTGGCCTTGCCCACGCCGAACTGCTGCCCTACGGATCGGTAGCTGTCTGGAGTGGCCAGCTTCCAGACAGTTATGCCGACCCGTTTTTCTACTGTCAGGGCACGTCGCATGGGGGTGTCCTGGTGTCGTAAGGGAGGGGTGAGCCACTGGCAGAGCTCCAGGAATGTCAGTCAGCTCATCCAAAAGTTCCGGAGCCAGCGGTCATTGTCCCATTCGCTGAGCATCAGCCGCTCCCACCAGTCCGTGCTCGTCGGGTATCTCTACAGCCAGCGGCGTGTTTGGTCGGGGGGGGTGGCTGGGAGGGCAGCAAGGTCTGGGGCTGCTTCCTCATCCCCTGGGGGCAGCTCATCTTCCACAAATAAAAGGTGGTCAGCTGCCTCCTCCATGGCACTGAGCAGGGCAGCCACTGGTCCTGCAGGGGTGGGTGTGGGGGCCTCTGGCTGCTGCTGCTGCTGCTGCTGCTGCTGCTGCTGGGGGTCCATGCTACTTACACGGGGTGTGCAGGCTTGTGGCTCTGCAGTCCGCGTGCTGTGCAGGCTGAGTGTGTCTGGGAGGGGCCGTTTAAGGGAGCGGCTAGCTGTTGCCCCGGAAGTGCTAGTCCGCCATGTGACCCTGTCTGCAGCTGTTCCTGGCACCCTTATTTCAATTTGGGCCGCTTTGGTGTGTAGACGCTCCCCTGAAGCACCTACTTCAATGTAGTGCTGCCCAACATTGATGTTGAATGTTGATGGCACCAGCCCTGGAGGATGTGTAGACGCTATTCATCAAAATAGCTTATTTCAATTTTGCTACATCGAAATAAGCTATTTTGATGTAGCGTCCCAGTGTAGACGTAGCTATTGGCTCTCTGAGGCTGGGGGAGCGGGGCTGTCTGGCCTGCATGTGCCCTGGGGCCAATGGCCATGTAGGTGGGCTGTAGCCAACCTGGGCAGGACCAAGCACCCCCTCCCTGAGTCCTGTGGGAACCAGCATGCATAGCACATACCTCTGGGTCCCTCCAGGAACTTGGGTGAAGCATGGTCAGAGGGGGCCCAGCTGGGGCCAGACAGGATGTCAATGATAAGGGCACCTCGCTCAAGCCCTCACCATTGTTTATAGTCTGGAGCATCCATGGGTACCTGATGCCAGCTGGGCAGTCCTCCACCTTGGTCCCTATGATGGGCTCCAACTCGGTTTCCGGGTCCGCTTTATTTACGACCACAGCCGGGGACCTGCCTCCTTGGGCCCAAGGAGGTGGTCCAGTTCTTTAAAGTAGGGATAGCTGGTGGGTGCTGCCCCTGACCATTCAGTTGTGTCCCAGGCCCTTAAATAGCTCTGATGGAGCTCCTTCACCTTGGAACTCACCTGGTCTGGGGTGCGGGTGGGTTTTCCTGGCTGGTGAGGCCCTTGGACAGGCTCTCAAATGCTGTGGGGTACCAGTGCTGGACCTCCGTCTTGTGCAGGACCTCGTCTTCCCAGAAAGCAAGAAGGTCCCGCAGCTCTGCCTCTGTCCACGAGGAGATCTGGTGCTTTGGGGCCTGGCTACCCTCCTGGAAAGACTGCCCAGTGTCCTTGGAGGGGCCCCTGATGTGGGCAGGAATCTGGGGTGCTGGCCATCTTGCAGGAGAGCGTGGTGGTCTGGCAGAGATGTTGTGTCAGGGAGCAGGCTGTGCAGCAGCTTGGGCTCCTTGCTTCCTGCACTCTCTCAGCTTCCTGCCTGGGGCTTTGTGGGAGTCTGCAACTTTAAATGTGTCTGGACGCTGGAGCCATAGAGCTCCACTTGTGCTGATTGCCGCCTGGAGGACTCCTTCTTTTGAAATAGCAGGCTGAGGAGTGTCTACACTTGCTCTCTTTTGAAATAAATTTTCAAAAGAGGGTGCTCTTTCCATCATGGGAATGGATGGAATGGCCCCGTTCTTCTGAAGTTACTTTCATGGAGTAGCTACGTCTACACTGGGATGCTACATTGACATAGCTTATTTCGATGTAATGAAATCGAAATAAGCTATTTCGACGAACAGCGTTCACACATCCTCCAGGGCTGGTGCCGTCGACGTTCAACGTCAACGTTGGACAGCACTACGTCGAAATAGGCGCTGCAGGGGAGCGTCTACACACAAAAGCGGCCCAAATTGAAATAAGGGTATCAGGAACAGCTGCAGACAGGGTCACAGGACAGACTAGCACTTCTGGGGCAACAGTTAGCTGCTCCCTTAAAGGGCCCCTCCCAGACACACTCAGCCTGCACAGCACACGGTCTGCAGAGCCACATGCACGCACACCCTATGAAGCACCATGAACCCCCAGCAGCAGCAGCAGCAGCAGCAGCAGCAGCCAGAGGCCCCCACACCCACCCCTGCAGGACCAGTGGCTGCCCTGCTCAGTGCCATGGAGGAGGCAGCTGACCATCTTTTATTTGTGGAAGATGAGCTGCCCCCAGGGGATGAGGAAGCAGCCCCAGACCTTGCTGCCCTCCCAGCCACCCCCCCCGACCAAACACGCCGCTGGCTGTGGAGATACCCGACGAGCACGGACTGGTGGGAGCGGCTGATGCTCGGCGAATGGGACAATGACCGCTGGCTCCGGAACTTTTGGATGAGCTGACTGACATTCCTGGAGCTCTGCCAGTGGCTCACCCCTCCCTTACGACACCAGGACACCCCCATGCGACGTGCCCTGACAGTAGAAAAACGGGTCGGCATAACTGTCTGGAAGCTGGCCACTCCAGACAGCTACCGATCCGTAGGGCAGCAGTTCGGCGTGGGCAAGGCCACTGTTGGAGCTGTCCTCATGGAGGTAAGAGGACCCAGGGGGAGGGGGGAGCCCTCTGGGGCGGGGAGAGAGCCCTGTGGGGAGGGCCAGACACACCCTGCACACCCCTCACCGGTGCTCTCTCATGTCCTTCCCCTGCAGGTCGTCCACACAATCAATGCCCTGCTCCTCCACAGGCTCATGCGGCTTGGGGACCCAGATCCTGCCATCGTGGGGTTTGCCAGCCTGGGCTTCCCAAATTGCTTTGGGGCTCTGTATGGGACCCATACCTCTATCTGTGCCCCGGTGCACAGCGGAGGACACTTCCTGAATAGGAAGGGATACCATTTCGTGGTCCTCCAGGCCTTGGTGGACAGCCAGGGCCACCTCTTGGACATTCATGTCAGCTGGCCTGGCAGCACCCAAGATGCCCGGGTGTTCAGAAATTCGGTCGTGTGCCACCGGCTGGAGGCAGGGACCTACATCCCCCAGCGGGAGATCCCTGTGGGGGACACCACCCTGCCCCTCTGCCTCATCGCAGAAGTGGCATACCCCCTCTGGCCCTGGCTCATGCACCCCTACATGGACCATGTCACAGCCAGCCAGGAGTGGTTCAACACGTGCTTGAACCATGCGCACCAGGTGGTCGAGAGCACTTTCAGCCGCCTCAGAGGGTGCTGGAGGTGTTTCCTCACCCGCCTGGATGCAGGGCTCACCAACATCCCCCAGATTGTGGTCGCGTGCAGCGCATTCCACAACCTGGTGGAGAGCAAGGGAGAGGCCTTCTTCCAGGGCTGGGCTGTGGAGGCTGGCAGGGCCAACATCCACCCACCCGCTGCCCCCAGTTGCCAGTTCGACCCTGAGGGGATCTGGGTCTGGGAGGCCCTGTGGGCCCATTTTGAGCAAGCTGCGGGTTGAACGCTGGCAGGGCCAGCTGCTGGTGAGCCACCCACTGCACCCCCGCATCCTCCACAACACTCCCTGCCCCCATGCCCACACCACAGAGAACCTGAGAGCACCCCCCCCCGCCACTTCTGTGCAATAAATGGAATTTTTTTTTAAACAAAACCATGCAACCTGTGTTAATTATTAAAAGAAGAAGGGGGCAACTATGTACATGGGGGGGCAGGTACCAAACAGGGGTAGAAAAAAAAGTATTTACAAGGATGGGGGGAATATGTCCAAAGGAGGGGGCCTTGGGGGGCAACGTCCTTGGCCACGCACCCCCTATTGTTCTGCGCCTGGTGTGGGGGAGCGCGACCAATGTCTCAGCCAGAGACCCTGTCGAGGCTGGGTGGGGGCCGGGAGAACCAGAAGATAGGGCCGGGCGGAGTCCGGAGGCCCATGGTCCCCCTCGGCAGCAGGCCCCAGGATGGCAGATGGTGGAGGGACAGCAGGCGGAGCGGTGGGTGGAGCAGCTGGTGGAGCGGCAGGGGGGGCTAAGTGCCATGAAATGTCCTTGAAGGTGCGCATGAAGGCCCCCCAATCCTCCTGGCACCAGGCCAGCTCTTGCTTCTGGAGATCGAGCTGCCACTCCTCCACCTGCAGGTGCTTTTCGGACACCTCCAGCTGATGCCGGAGGGTGGCAAGCAGTTGGGGGGGGTCTGTGGACACCCGTGGATGGGTCGTCCGCTGTTGGGCTCATCCTGGGGCTGGGCCGTGCCCGCCAAGGGGTGGCCTGGTGGGTGGCCCCAGTGGGCTGTCTGGGACCACTGACGCCACTCCGGTGCTCTCCGGGCCCTTTGATGGTGCAGCTGTGGAACAGAGGGGTGAAGAAGAGTGGAGACAGCCGTTAGTCTGGGCCCTGACCCATGGCCCTTGTCCCTCCACCCCTCTGCTGCTGGTTCCCCATCCCCATCCCGTGGAGATGCTGATGCTGATGATGGGTGTCCAACCCCCCCGCCCCCACCGGGGACCCTAGGTTCCACTCCCTGTATCCCCAGGGATGGGGCATGGCGCTGTCCTGCTGGGGGGCAGGGGCTGATGGAATCCTCTGAGGGACATGCCACTGCTGTCCTCGGGGCCATGGTCATCTGGGTGTGTGGAGGGCCCTGGTCATGTCTCTTGTCCCCGCCCCTTAACCCTGGGGCTGTGCACCAGGGGGTTACATACCTGATGGTCCACTCCCACGGTCGGGGGACACCCATCGGGCGGATGCCCTGCTGGAGCTGCGGGACGGGAGGGCAATGTGAAGCCCCCCCGTCACTGGAGGACTCCTCCTCCTCCTTCGGTGTCCCAGGGGTGTGCTCCTGGGAGTGCCCCTGGGGTGCAGGGCTGGCCTCCGGGGTGGACTGCGTCTCTGGGGCCTGCTGGGGCTCGTCGCCCGAGGTGTCAAGCATGGCTGGGGGGGAGGATGTGTACCGGGGGCACAGGATGGACCTGAGCTCCCTGTAAAAGGGGCAAGCGGCAAGGGTGGCCCCAGATCGGCTGGCCGTGTCCCGGGCCCAGGTGTAACCCTGCCGCAGCTCCTTCACCTTACTCCTGACATGGTCAGGAGTGTGGGCAGGGTGACCCCAGCAGCCAGGCCCTCAGCCAGCCGAGAGAACGCATCTGCATTCTGCCTCTTGCTCCCCATTACCTGGAGCACCTCCTCCTCACCCCAGAGCCCCAGCAGCTCCTGGATCTCGGCCTCAGTCCAGGAGGGGCCCCGCTACCTCTTCCCCCGCTGGCTGGCAGGCTGGGAAACCTGGTTCCCCTTGGGGGGGTGCCCTGTGGGTGCTTGGGGGGGCTGGCTGGATGCCAGGGGTGCAGGGTGGTGGGTTGGGGCTCTGGGATGACGTGCAGGCTGTGCACTTGGCTGTTTTGCTGTCTGCACGTGCTCTCAGCTTCCTGCACAGGAACTCAGGGGGCGGGGAGCTTTAAGGAGCTGCTGCACATGACGACCATAGAGCTCAGGGGCTGGAGAGAGCATCTCTCAACCCCTCAGCTGATGGCCGCCTTTGAGGTCCTGGAGCTCTGGTCAGTCCAGGAGGGGCCCCTCTGTTTTGGAGCCTGGTCGGGGTCTTGGCCGCTCTCATCTGGGTTCCTGGGGCTCTCCTGAGCAGTGCGGGGTGCTGGCCTGCTGGCCGTCTCTGTGGGTCGGGGCTCATTGGGCACTGCAGGGCCTTGGGGGAGTATGGCAGGCAGCCTTGCACATGCTGCCTCTCTCACACTCTCAAGCTTCCCGCCACAGGATCTCTGGGTCCTTCCAGCTTTAAAGCTGCAGCACCAGGAGACCATAGAGGCCCCCTGGGGCACCTAGAGCAGCCCTGCTCTCCAGTGGGCTGCCGCCATGGAGGACCACTTCTTTCGGAAGAAGCGGTCCAGCAACATCTACACATGCCTTCTTCTGGAAGAGTCTTCCAGAAAAAGGCCCTCTTTCTAATTCTGCAGCAGAGTACAGAATCCGGAAGAGGGGTGCCTTCTTCCGGATTTCTTCCGGAAGAGCACCTGACATGTGTAGATGCTCCTTAGTTCTTCTGGAAGAAGGCACTGCTCTTCCAGAAGATCTTGCCTGTGTAGAAACATTCTTATACTGGCTGAATCATGGCTGTAGCATAAGCACAGAGCAGGCGAGGAAGCAGAGTGTATCTTGGATGGTCAATACCTGTCTCTAAATCTTCTTGCCCCAAAAAGGTACATATCCTATACCTGGGTCAAACACAGTATTTGCTATCACCTTGAGATCCTAGGATGAAGAACTTTAGTGCATAGTTTTATCAGTTTTGAGTTTTAACTTTGTGAATTCTGCAAGGGGTTAAACATCCCCCACTTCTTCAGTGTTCAGCCACTGCACTTGAACAATTCTCATGACTTTTTCCTCTGAGCTCAAACTTTTTAGTGTTTTTCTTAATGCTTCAGGTGCTGGAATCAAGGCTTTAGTACATACAGGAATTTTTCTTCTATTTTAAAGTAAGTTTCTAGTACAATGATTGCTGATTAAAGTTTGAAAATATAAATGTGGAGCAGAGGGAGCACTCTAAAGAAAAAAAGTCAGAAGAAAATTAAAAATAATGCCAAGTTTTTAAACATTCATGGTTATTAAAGCTTATCTTATTATTTTAGGGATTGGACTGCTGATTTTTGTATGTTTGTGTTAGTAATATCACTTCTAACAGTATGAAGCTCTCTGTTTCTATCTCACTCCACTTTTATCTACTGAGATGAATCTGAGAGACTATCAACTCTTTCAAAATCAGGAACCTTACTTGAGGCTCCATTAAAAGAATTTTCAAAAGCACCCATGTGATGTTGGTCCCCAAGTTCCTTTTATTAAAGAACTTAGGAGACTAAATCACATTGAAAGTTATGAATAAAATTGTCAGAAATACCAAAGTTTAGGTTGCATTACCATGAGATTTAGACCACATAGAACTTTTTACCCTTTTGTACTTATGAAAATGGGACTTGAGCATCAGTCACTTAGGTGACGAAGGATTCCTACCCTATCTCAGCACACAAGCAGACAGTCAAGTTCATTATCTAACACACACATGCATACACTTAACCCCCACCCCCCAACCAAGATCTAACAATTTTTTTAAAATTCCGTTATTCCTTCAAGGAATATTAAGGTTTTTTTCAGGCTGCTTTTTAAAAGTAATTAGAATTGATCTGAGATTCATGTCCAGAAGGAGTGAGTTCCACAGGTCAGGAGCTGAGAAAGCAGTAGCAGCAGCAGTGAGCTCACCTGGCAAACTAAGGAGAAATTCCTAAAGACAGGTGATTTCAGAACTCTGGTACAAGTCTTCTAGAAGGAGGTTACACAGATTATCCCAAGTACAACCCAATCTCCTTAAAAGCCAGCACAGACATTTTAAGCACAAGACAGTAATTTATACTCTTTTTAGTGTGAAGCTTATAGTGAGTTCTGCAATTCATACTGCTCTACCCAGCAAATAGACAGGCTGATGCATTCTACACCATCTTTAAGCATAACAGCTAAGTATCTGTAGTACAAAGATGCTAGAAACTGCAAGTGCTAGGGAGAAAGAGGCTGTTGCAATGGAAGGTAGTTTATAATAATATTAAACTATAAAATCTCAAAGATATAAATGTTCTTGAGAGCGTCTCAGTAATGCTAGTCAGAGTTAGACAGGTAAATACACTCACATTGATATAGGAATATACATAGAAGAAAGGAACTTAAATTTTTCAACATGATGGTCCTGAGATGCTATTCATTACTAAAAGTAATGTTAATACTATTTTAAGAGCTGAAACTCGTGACTTATGAATAAGGGAACCCTGTGGGCATTTAAACGATTAATTCTACATGTCTTACAAGGGTAGGTAGGATAGTGATTAAAGCTTTTTCTTTTCACCTCTGGGAGCTGGGTTAGATTCAGGCCAAGGATATATATTAGAAATAAATTCTTCTACTGCTAGAATTCCCAACACATCAATTTTTTTTTTAAATGAAGGGCAGTAGGGAGGGGAGAAGAAAACCCACCTGAAAAATCATCTCACGATAACTTTGTATAATATGTATCTTTTCCACCTCAGGGAGACAAACTAAGCAGCAAAATATTTTAATAGTGCTTTGGAATCTCACGATGAAAAACATTTTGTAAATGTATTCTTTCAGTCAGATCTTCAGAAAAATAATGACCCAGGTTAAGGGTAATACTGAGTACCAAAAGAACCCATTGAAGTCTGCTAACCAGTTGTCCCACAGAGTTTATTTTGATAGTAGTTTGCCATTTATAGAGAAGCATCAGTTGCAGCAGTTTTCAGTAGATGTGCAGTCTGGCATTTCTTTATGTCCCTCAAGGATAATAATTTTTCCACATCTCCAGGTTCCATTATTTATTTTGATTTTTTCCCTTCATTCAGAAATTAGTCTTAGAGACTTCCAAGGTTGTAATAAAACTGTAAGACTTTGCATTAGAGTGTAGTGATCTTAAACTTTTCTGCTTGGTTAGAAAGCAGGAAAAACCAGCTGATATTGATTTGTAGCTATTTCCTAGCTTTGGTTTGATTCTGGAGAGTGCTAATTGAAATGTTTGGGGCCAAATTCTGCCCTGAACTAAACTTAGATTCTGCAGAGCACTTACACACATGCTCTACTTGCAGAAGCCTCACTGAAACAGTCTCTGAAGATGAAGAGTTATCCTTCTGAAGCACATGCCTTGGATGAGAACGTAGTTCAGGGGTGGGAAAACCAGACACATCTCTGAAAGTATCAGTGTGAAGAATCCTACTAACTTGTCTAGAACAGATATACAGAACTGCCTGGAACAGCATCTAAACTTTAGCTAAGAATTTGTGCTCAAAACTGTTGTGCCGAATGAAGTCAACAAGACAATTGTCCAGAGTTATTGCCTCCCAGATGTAGGTAAGTACCAGTGTGGATATAGGATGTAGGCAAACCCATTGGATCATAGAATCATAGAACACTAGGACTGGAAGGGACCTCGAGAGGCCATCGAGTCCAGCCCCCTGCCCCAGTGGCAGGACCAAGTACGATCTAAACCATCCCTGATAGACATCTATGTAACCTGTTCTTAAATATCTCCAGCAATGGAAATTCCACAGCCTCCCTTCGCAATTTATTCCACTGTTTGACCGCCCTGACAGTTAGGAACTTTTTCCTAATGTCCAACCTAAACCTCCCTTGCTGCAGTTTAAGCCCATTGCCTCTTGTTCTATCCTCAGAGGCCAAGAAGAACAATTTTTCTCCTTCCTCCTTATGACTCCCTTTTAGATACCTGAAGACTGCTATCATGTCTCCCCTCAATCTTCTCTTTTCCAAACTAAACAAGCCCAATGCTTTCAACCTTTTTTCATAGGTCACATTCTCTAGACCTTTAATCATTCTTGTCACTCTTTTCTGGACCCTCTCTAGTTTCTCCACATCTTTTTTGAACTGGGGTGCCCAGAACTGGACACAATACTCCAGCTGAGGCCTAACCAGTGCAGAGTACAGCGGAAGAATGACTTCTCGTGTCTTGTTCACAACACACCTGTTAACGCATCCCAGAATCATGTTTGCTTTTTTTGCAACAGCATCACACTGTTAACTCATATTTAGCTTGTGGTCCACTATAATCCCTAGATCCATTACTGCTGTAGTCGTTCCTAGACAGTCTCTCCCCATTCTGTATGTGTGAAACTGATTGTTCCTTCCTAAGTGGAGCACTTTGCACTTGTATTTATTAAACTTCATCCTGTTTACCTCAGACCATTTCTCCAATTTATCCAGATCATTTTGAATTATGACCCTATCCTCCAAAGTAGTCACAACGCCTCCCAACTTGGTATCATCTGCAAACTTAATAAGCGTACTTTCTATGTCAATATCTAAATCATTGATGAAGATATTGAACAGAACTGGTCCTAACACAGACCCCTGCGGAACCCCACTTTTTATACTTTTCCAGCAGGATTGAGAACCATTAAGAACTACTCTCTGAGTACAGTTATCCAGCCAGTTATGCACCCACCTTATAGTAGCCTCATCTAAATTGTATTTGCCTAGTTTTTTGATAAGAATATCTTGAGAGACAGTATCAAATGCTTTACTAAAGTCTAGGTAGACCACATCTACCGCTTCTCCCCTATCCACAAGGCTCGTTATCCTATCAAAGAAAGCTATCAGATTAGTTTGACAAGACATATTCTTTACAAATCCATGCTGGCTGTTTCCTTATCACCTTCCAAGTGCTTGCAGATGATTTCTTTAATTACCTGCTCCATTATCTTTCCTGGCACTGAAGTTAAGCTGACTGGCCTGTAGTTTCCTGGGTTATTCTTATTCCCCTTTTTATAGATGGGCACTATATTTGCCCTTTTCCAGTCTTCTGGAATCTCTCCTGTCTCCCATGATTTTCCAAAGATGATAGCTAAAGGCTCAGATACCTCCTCTATCAGCTCCTTGAGTATTTTTGGGTGCATTTCATCAGGCCCTGGTGACTTGCAGACATCTAATTTTCCTAAGTGATTTTTAACTTGTTCTTTTTTTATTTCATTGTCTAACCCTACCCTTTTCCCACTAGCATTCACTATGTTGGGCATTCTTTCATCAGACTTCTCAGTGAAGACCGAAACAAAGAAGTCATTAAACATCTCCGCCATTTCCAAGTTCCCTGTTACTGTTTCTCCCTCCTCACTGAGCAATGGCCCTACCCTGTCCCTGGTCTTCCTCTTGTTTCTAATATATTTATAAAAATCCTTCTTGTTTCCCTTTATGCCTGTAGCTAGTTTGAGCTCATGTTGTGCCTTAGCCTTTCTAATCTTTCTCCTGCATTCTTGTGTTGTTTGCCTATATTCATCCTTTGTAATTTTTCCTTGGTTCCATTTTTCATACAATTCCTTTTTTATTTTGAGATCATGCAACATCTGCTGGTTAAGCCAATGAGGTCTCTTTCTATATTTTCTATCTTTCCTACACAGCGGGATAGCTTGCTTTTGGGCCCTTAATAATGTCCCTTTGAAAAACTGCCAACTCTCCTCAGCTGTTTTTCCCCTCAGCTTTGCTTCCCATGGGACCTTACCTACCAGCTCTCTGAGTTTATCAAAATCTGCCCTCCTGAAATCCACTATCTCTATTTTGCTGTTTTCTGTTCTACCCTTCCTTAGGATTGTGAAATCTGTGATTTCGTGATCACTTTCACCCAAGCTGCCTTCCACCTTCAAGTTCTCTACCAATTCCTCCCTATTTGTTAAAATCAAATCTAAAACAGCTTCCCCCTGGTAGCTTTTTCAACCTTTTGGAATAAAAAATTGTCTCCAATACAATTCAAGAACTTACTGGATAGTCTGTGCCCTGCTGTATTAGTTTCCCCAACATATATCTGGATAGTTGAAGTCCCCCATCACCACCAAATCTGGGGCCCTGCTTGACTTTCTTAGTTGTTTAAAAAAAGTCTCATCCACCTTTTCCACCTGGCTGGGTGGCCTGTAGTAGATGCCTATCAGGACATCACCCTTGTTTTTTACCCCTCTTAGTCTAACCCAGAGACTCTCAACACGTCCATCTCCTATGTCCATCTCCACCTCAGTCCAAGTGTATACATTTTTAATACATAAGGCGACACCTCCCCACTTTCTTCCCTGTCTATCCTTCCTAAGCAGGCTGTACCCTTCAATACCAGCATTCCAATCATGTGTATTATCCCACCAAGTTTCTGTGATGCCAGCGATATCATAGTTATATTTATTTATTAGCACTTCCAGTTCTTCCTGCTTATTACCCATACTTCTTGCATTTGTATACAGGCGTCTAAGATATTGATTTGATCTTGCTTCCCTGTTTTGCCCTGACCCTCTTTTTACTCTGACATTGTTGCCCATGCTGCCTCCCATTTCTGACCCATCACCCAGGTTTCCATGTTCTCCACTTACCTGTGGGCTTGGCTCCCCTGCCCCCATCAAACCTAGTTTAAAGCCCTCCTCACTAGGTTAGCCAGTCTGTGTCCAAATACGGTCTTTCCCCTCCTCGAAAGGTGAACACCATCCCTGCCCAGCAGTCCTTCTTGGAATAGCATCCTGTGGTCAAGAAAGCCAAAGCCTTCCTGGCGACACCATCTTCAAAGCCAGGCATTCACCTCTAGGATGCACCTGTCTCTGCCTGGGCCCCTACCACTGACAGACAGGATTAAGGAGAATACCACCTGCACCCCAAACTCCTTCACCCATGCCCCCAGAGCCCTGAAGTCACTCTTGACCTGCTCAGCATCATACCTCACAGTATCATTAGTCCCCACATGGATGAGAAGCATGGGATAGTAGTCAGAGGGCCTGATGATCCTCAACAACGCCTCCGTAATATCTCGGATACGGGCCCCCGGCAGGCAGCATACCTCCTGAGATGAAATGTCAGGGCAAGAGATGGGCACCTCCGTCCCCCTCAGAAGAGAGTCCCTGACCACCACTACTCTGCGTGTCCTCCTCGCAGTGGTGGCAGCAGACTTCCCAGCCTTGCGGGTACGAGGCTGCTGTATGGGGCGATTCTTTGTCTCCTGTATCAAGTACAGCATAACGGTTTCCCAGTACCACAGTGGGAGGGTTCTGAGCAGGGGTGGAACACTGCCTGCTGCCGGAAGTAACAAGCTGCCAGTGTCCACCCTGATCTATCTCCTCCTCCACCAGTGGCTTATTAGCTGTCCTGTGTACTGGGACAGTTACCACAGCTGTCTCCACATGAATACTATCCAGGAACTGCTCGTGGAGTTGGATGCTCTTCAACCTGGCCACCTCCTCCTGTAGCTCCTCCACCTGTTGCCTGAGAGATTCCACTAGCAGGCACCTTTCACACTGGATGGTCCCCCCAGCCTGGATATCAGTGAGTGGAAATTGCAAGCTACAGTCCCTGCAAAGCCACACCAGGATCTGGGTAGAGGCATCCATGGTCAGGCAGTCTGTCTGGCTACAGGCACAGGTGGAGGAAACAGCAGTAGCGCTGGCACAGGTGTTGCGGGTCTTCCTAACCATTGTAGGCCTCCCTCTCCTAAACTCCCCTGTCTGCAGCTCCCTGTCCGCTTCTTTCCCATGGTTGCCCTTGCCTCTGGCTTTTAAAGCCTCCTGGCCTGGGTCAGATCCTCCCCCTGTGAGTCACACAGGGGAAGGCCAATCAGGGGAACAAAGGTCAGTCAGGCAGCCCCAGCTGCCACAGAAACTGAAACTGAAACTGACCCACCTGAAATCAAAATGGCAGTTCAAATTCAAACAGATTCAAACAGCTAAGCACACTCACTCACCCCAAAAGCCAGCGCTCTCACCTGATGCAAGGTGTGGCCTGGATGAGCAAGAAGTCCATGGACATAATGATAACATTTCATGACCCAGATGTAGATAACTTACCTGTGGATAGGAATTTTCAGTTGTGATAGAGCACTATTCATGTCACTGTATAAAACACTGGTAAGACAATCATCTGGAATATTGCACACAGCTCCATTTACCCATGTTCAAGAAAGGTCAATTCAAACTGGAACAGGCACAGAGAAGGGCTTACCTGTCTCAAAGTCACACATCAGGCTGTATTAAATCATTAAAGTGTTATGGTTATTTTCCTTGAGGAATCATAAAGGAAAGGCCTATTGGCCCATTGGCTCCCCTTTGCCCTCCTTTTCCCCTTTGCTCTACAACATTTTAAGTAGGTAAATGGATTTCCTGGAGCTTGGCTGGTTCTGGAGCAGCCTGGGGATTGATTTGATTGAGCTGCCCAAAGCCAAGAAATTCTGAACAATTGGCTAGGAACAGGAGGTCACGTTCAAGGGTAAAGGGCTGGCTGAAAAAAAGGATGAAGATGTGAATATCTAAGGCTTTCCACCCTGCTCCAGCCATAAAAAAATAAAGTGGGGGTGGGGGTGTGGTGGGGGTGAAGTTACAGTGCTATGGTTGCTTTGATAAAAGGAGAAAGAGATCCTGAAATTTGGGAATGTAATTTGGATTGTCTTGTGTACTATGAGGTCCTGCCAGGAACATAGTAAGTAGAGTGACAACGGGGACATGATTTTATATAATTTTTAATTACATTTATGACTAGGTGGGTCTGTCCTGCCATTGCATTAAGGCTACTGAGACTGAAGAAAACTGGAAAATTACTGCTTTAGTAGTCAGTGAAAGAAAAATCCCCTAACTTGCAGAAAAAGTGCTAAGCCACAAAGATGGTTTTGAGGATTGTAGCAGTGCCAGTATGCATATACAGTTGCTGAAAAAAGGGCATATTGGCCCTGGTAGTGGGGTAAAGGAAGTCACAAAAACAGGGTGTTTTTTCTTCTAAAACATCCTACTTTTAGAATTACATATATTGAGTTCACTGGCAGGACTTTGTGGCAACAAATCAAATTCTTTAATTTTATGTATGTTTTACAGTCTAGAGTTAGTGTAATGGCAAAGACCAAAGACACTTTGTATCTGGCACAAAACAAGCGGCAACAAAGATAATTTCTGCCCCTAGACCTCTAGTTTGAAACTGTAAAGTTACTTCCATGTCATGGGATTTGAAATGGAACATTTTTCATTGTTCTGAAACGTTCTTAACTTTTTAAAAATGGTTTTCTTAGTTTTGTGCTATCATTTTTCTTTTTCGTCAGGGGGTGCAATGGAACAAACTCTACTCAGGGTTTGTTTGGTGGTGGCTCTTTTTCTCCTTTGGCACATTGTAACTTTTTAAAAATACCCACAAGTTTCTGCATGATGAAGAAATGGAGGAAATTTTAAAAACTTACACAGTGCCAAACAGAAAATTGAACATAACTCTGTGTCTGTAACTTTTTCAAGTTTTGATGCTATGCAGTTCTCATGAGAATTCATTCCATAGTCTTGGAACAGACCCCAAGAAAGCTCTCCTGAAAAAGCAAACGTTATTCTTCTGAAAGAAAGTTCCCTTATACCCAAGGAACAGAGCTGTTGACCGCAAGCCTTGCTGTGGAGCTATAAGAGATCTTGAACTTGATTTTAGATTATATGGGAAGGCAATATGGACAGTATGGACAGAATTCATGTACCTGTGGTAACCTGAGTTGCCGAGAAGTACTTCTATGACTCCAAATGGTTGTTACTACAATAGCCACCAACTGGGTGCTTATACAATAAAAACATATTACACATAAAGAGAAAATAATCAGTCAATTTTTACAATGCTCCATGAGGATTTCAGATTCTATTTCAATTTGCTAATGATTCAGATATTATGCAAAAGTTCAGCATTTTTAATGGTCTGTATCATTCCTGAGCACAAGTGTCCTGGGACATTTGGGAGCTAATATAACTCGCAAAATCTAGAAATGATGAAGGTAAGTGCCACTGAAGACTAAGCTTGACTCCTAGCTTTACCTCCATAAGATGGAATTTCCCTGGGCTTTCCTAATCATTTGTGAATACACCACCAAAATTTCCACCCCTCCTCTCCCGCTTCTCTGTTTTAAGTGTGGGCATTCCTACCTATCCCTAAGTACGGCTGAACAAACTGGTTTAAACAAAATCACATTGTCACTCCAAAGCCTGTATCCATTTACAGTACTAAAGCAAAGCTTTCTGTAGGGTCTAAAATGTTTGATTTCCCTCTCTTTCCTTACTTGTCCCATTTATAATTTTTGCATACCTTTATATTTCTGGGCTGAAGCCAGACCTGGAACTGGAATGAGATTTCCTGCCAAATTTAGCTTACTCAGGAGGTTTGTATAAGCTTCAGATAAACATCCATATTTCTAGAGGCTTATCCAAACTCAACCTGACCTCCATGTCTTCAGGTGTCTGCTCCATCACTCGTAATCATCCCTCCCATCATAAGATGCCATCCTAAAATGACTGTGTTTTTATGAAAAATCAAAACTTGAGATATTATTTTCTAAACAAAATAACCTTGTTTCGCAAAAAAGTTGCAAGAAGTTACTGTGCGTCAATTCAGAGCAAGACTGCTGAATCAGTTTGCATGTACCTGTGACTAGAGTTCTCAAAAAGGACTGACACACACACTTGATATGAAGTTATTTTACATAGTACTGTTCAGATCCAATATTTAGGTCTGGCTGAACTGTGCTTGACACATGATCAGGAACCTGGGGAGAGAGTTGGCCCCAGGATCATTTACAATAGCTTCAGGGATACTCTAAGTTATTTTGGCTTGTAATGGCTCCCTAAGGGACATAAACTGAATCAGAATCACCAGAGTGCTGTGTGACCCAGCTGTGTCCCCGCCTACCCTTCAGAACACACAGGGAATGCCAGGAAGAGGTGATGTAGCACTAATGATTACCTACTGCTAGAGGAATTCCTCAGCTGCCCAGCAAGAGCTGGATGGTTTTTTGGGGGGGAGGGATCTTTTGTACCTTTTTATATCAGTCAAGATGCCAGGCCTATATTTAATGTTTTGTTATAACTTGAGGCTTAGTCCTGCCAGGTCCTGGGAGATGCTGTGCAGCTTCAGTTCATTGACTTTAATGGGAACATAGGTAATCAGCCCTTCCCAGGATCACGACTTTGTCATGTTTTCAAGAAGGAAGGATTTGCCCTCTCCTCACAAAACGATTGTGCTGTTGGACAGTTCTTCACCCCATCAGAAGATGATGAAAAAGTAGGGACTGTTGATATATTGAAGGCTCACTGGGGGCTTGATTTCAGTTTGGGACTTGTGCCAGGACTGTATGCCGTTGATATTGACATAGGGTTTTGGGAAGATGGAATGCATTTGGAACATGATTTCACTTGCAAAGTAGCAGAGATTTTTGGGCTGATCCCCAACCTCTGTGGAAGCCACAGTCATGCCCATAAAGACCCTTTGTGCCCAAACTTGCCCTTAGCTTCTACCTATCCCTCTGTTTCCTTCAAGGTGTGGTTCCTACTGGAGCCATGCAACCAGTGAATTCCCTGGTGCAACTCTGAAAAATGGTTGAGGGGGAAATCCAGGTAAGTTACTATTGATACAGCCATCGTTAACTTACATATAAAAGTGCCACAAGGTTGAGGAGAGACGATGAAGTGAGGAGTGGTGAGTTGCTTCTTCAGATATGTGGCAGGAACTCTGAGGAACCTCTACACCACCGAGTGGTATGTTCCAATTTTCCTTTCTCCCCACTGCATGCACTGAGTTCTTGCTTTCTTTTTCTGAAAAGGTAGAGATGACGATGTGGATTAGTACAGATTCTCAGTTTTCTAAAGCCAACAAAGAAACCATTTTGTTAACATACCCCACAAGTCTGACATTTTCACACCCTTCTTACTTTTCCCCTTCAGAGTTCTGTTGGGCTCAGGCCAAGAGGGGAAGCAGAGGCTTTAAATGGAAAAAAGGCTGAGAAATGAGAGCAAGATGGACTATATCAGTTTTGCACTTACTTTCTGAGAAATGCCATTTGAATTTGTTTTGAAAAATGAATGTCAAAAGCCAGAAGTACAATTCATAAATCTCATAAACATTTCAACAACACATCGAAACTGGCAACACTGAGACTTTTTCTGAGATCTTCTTATAAATCAAAAGGGTAAAACAAAATCATCTAAAATGTTTCAACTGATTAAAATTGCCAAAAATGTTTCTTTTTCTTCTCTCGTTTCCTTGTAGGGTCACAAATACAAAGACTGTGGTCTGGGGATTTCCGATGGGCTTGTGGTGGGAGACAACCTTCGCTGAAGCTCACATACGATAATCTAAGCAGCTCTGCAGCTGTTATTCCAACCCTGGAGCTTGTTGCATACTGATACTTGGGGAATTCGGCCAGTTGATCTGTATAATTGTAAGTCTACTGGCTATGCAATCATCTAATTTCAATGTGTCTCCAGTATACCCTTGTGCACTGGTACGGATTTTGAAACAGATTTCTTGTGCTGACTGCTTGAATCCTGCTACCCCGTGGAGTCAAATATGTCAATTCATCTTCCTATGAGGCCTAAATATCAACAAAGACAGAGTTGGGGAAAGCACCGTTGGCCCAAACATAACTAAGAAAAATGCTTTCATGACATTTTACATTATAATACCTGCTAGTTTCCCATCTGTAAATGTTAATATTGGTCTGTTGTGGCTAAATAAGCCTCTTGCAGTACCTGAATCTTGATAGCTATTGTCACATTTTTAAAGTGACTAAATTAAGCAACCCCATATTGTATATCCAAAGATACTGGAGACAAACAGAAGTACCAGCTGCCCTTGCTAACTCTGGGTCATGTTCTCAGAGAGGCAGAAGAGCTGCCACTAGAAGACCAATGCTTGGCACTTAATTGAGCTGAAACCTGGCAGCGTGAGGCTTGGCAATGGCTAGCCCTAGCACCTCTGGGCTTGCTGTATCAGTTATGAAAGTTTAAAAAAAAATCACTTGAGCTCCAGCACTTCTTTCATGACAAATTGAGCACTGCCATTGTTGCCTGCCTGGACTGAAGTGGTGTAACTCTAACACAAGATGCAGACATGTAAGGTGCTGTCAGAGAAGAAACCAGTTCTGACAGGAAAGCTTTAACTAGCTCATTTGCTTTCAAAACTATTTTAGAGGACTTGGACTGGAACGGGTCAGAAAGTGTAAGGAAGTTAATTGTGTATCCGGCTCCTGCTACTCTTATTCAAGTCAAGTGGTATCTTCCACTTTAATAGCCCCATTGAAGCAGTGCTTGTGTTATCGAGCACACTTCTGCTCACTAAAATGTTGTTTAATGGGAGAAAGAGGGGCAGAATCAGGCCTTGCATGAAAAGAAGGAAGGGACAAACAAGTGAGGGCAGAGAAAAGAAGAAAAGGGTTAAGAAGAGAGATGGGAGAGAGAAGGAAATCATGGATGAAACAACTTTTTTGTTTTACAGTGGGTCTGTCCCACAAAAGCTCATCACCTAATAAATCATTTTGTTAGTCTTTAAAGTGCTACAGCACTGCTGATTTGTTTAGTTAGAAGACAGACTAACACAGCTACCGTGCTGTTACTATGTGTTCTCTTTGTTGGTCTTTCCTCTTCTA
This sequence comes from Carettochelys insculpta, assembly GCF_033958435.1. NCBI lineage: Eukaryota > Metazoa > Chordata > Testudines > Carettochelyidae > Carettochelys > Carettochelys insculpta. Next base: position 301,247,196 of record NC_134137.1, on the reverse strand, counting down.
TCTTTCATTTTTTTCATTTCCCTTTCCCCCACTGTTTTATTTTTCTCTTATTTGGTCTGCGTGTAAGGAATGAAAGAGGTCAGTGAGGTAATATCTTTTATTGGACCAATTTATAATGGCGCAAGAGACACAAGCCTATGAGCTTACCCAGAGCTCTTCTTTATTCCTCACCCACTTTGTCTCCCTAACATGCTGAGACCAATTTGGCAGCAATAACACAGCATATAAGAAATATATGTTCAGCAATATGATTTAACCAAAATACATTTAAATCAAAGAGGCATCAACCCTGGTGTAACTGGAGCAGGACCCCAGAATGAGAGTTCTATGTAATTCAAAGAAGACCTTCCAGGCCTGAGATCCCTTCCTAAGTTTGCTTATTTGATGCTGGCAAGTGAGGAGCAGGCTTGAAGCAAATGGCATATTTCAGCAAAGAGCAATCGGAGGGAGAGAGAAGTCCTATAATGAAGATACAGAATTGTACGTTGCTTGGCTTTCAATATGCCTTCCTATTTTATAGCAGATAGGGTTAACATCTTTCACAGCAAACACATGTAATCAGTTCCTGGTAACATCTTTGAGACTACCCTGCTAGCCATTTCCTGCATGGTTGGCCAGAGTCCCTTGTATGTGTACCCCAGGGGGAAGATGGAGGAAAGGCCACACAGTCATCAGTTGCAATGGGATTCATGACTGACGACTTCTCTTCAAATGAAGACTGTATGCATTTTTTTCTTTTATGAATAGTCCAGGAAACAGCTAAAGATGGCCTTTTACATTAGAGATGATCAGTGACTTTTTAACACTGCGGAATGGCTGGTAGCAGACTGCCCAACACCAGACAGTATGGTTTAGTAGAAAATCTACTCATCTCATTACAGTGCATTTGCTAACCTTCTTGATTGCTGCCTGTGCTATAGCATTGCAAAGTTGCAAATATAAGCATGATGGGGAGGATTCAATATATATTAAGCTTGATCCACTTTAACTTGCAATCTCTTTTAACCTGGCAGGAGGTGTTAATGTAGGTCAAGCTAATGTAGGCCTAAAGAGAGGGTAACGAAGAGGCCAGGTGGATATAGGCAGATTCAGTGCGCTCCATGTGCATAGTTGAAGTCCTAGCAATAAGTTAAAGGTGCTAGGGAAGGAAGCAGTGACACAAACTTACAGGCTGAATCCATCCCTGGGATATCAGGGGTCTTACTGGCACAGGCAAGGTATAACTTCCACTCCTCTGCATCAGCACTTTTGTTTACGTAGAGACTTGTGATCACCAAAGAAGCGTAATAGCAATTACTGCAACAAATATTGCTCAAAAGTAATTGAAGAAAGGTAAGAATCTGATGTTGGGCTTAGGTTTCCCTGCTGCAGTTAGCTGAAAATAGATTTGGTGCAGGTTGAAACTCCTGAATCTGGCATTCTCTGGACTGGCAACATCCATGGTCCAGTGGGACCATGGATTTTCTAGTACCAGAGAGTCCCAGGACTGGGAGGAAGAGGTGCATGTCAGACCAGTGGCAGAAGCCCAGGGCAAGGCAGCCATAGCTGGTCTGGTGGCCAGGTGGGGGGTGGGGCAGCAGCAGCAGCCGGGGAGCCTGGACCGAGGAGCTGCAGCAAGAGACCTTCACCCCAGGTGAGGAACAGTGGTCACAGCTGGCTAGGTGGGAAGCTGCTGCCCAGGGAAGCTGGGGTTGGGCAGGAAGCTGCAGTCAGAGGAAGCTGTGTTTGAGGAAGGGTGGCTGCGGAGGGAGCTGGTGGTGGGGCCTGAAGAGGGGAGTGGGGAGTTGAGGAGCCACAGGCAACAGAGTGGAGGAGAGCCCAGGAGCAGGGGCTGGAATGTCAGCAGAGTGGCAGATTTGACCTCCCCTGGTGCATCAAAATCCCTGGTCTGGGACTGCTCAGGTTCTGAAAGTGCCGGACCAGGGAGGTTGAACCTGTAAGATACAGTGATAGTGCATGCACTTTTTCTGGAATAAAAGGAAGAGGCAGGTGACACCAGAAACCTTTCATTGTGTGTTATGTGTCTCTCAGTTACACTGATAAGGGTAAAGTTTTGAGAAAAACGAATAAAATCACATTTCTTACATTTCGGTTACTGCACTAAAATACAGTAGCCTCAAAAAATGGGTTCATAAAAAAGTTGTCTCTCTCCCATGTGGTTTAGATGTCTCATTACAGTGGGCTTATGGATCTGCAGATAGTGGAGGTTCTTTTTATGGAGCCATCCTTCTGCTAAAATGGTAATAAGCAGATCAATGCATTTGTTTTGAATACCTTTTACAAATTGGGTGAATGTAGTATAGCAGTTCTGACAGAAATGGAGCCAAGAGCTGCTTTGTAGCTTTCAACAGTCACATAGCTAATTCAGTGAGGTAAAACCTCTGACTGACCTGTTGATTAGTGAGAGCAGTAACAAAAGCAATATGAGCACAGTGGGCTTTGGATTTTTAGGAGCTACAGACTCTTCTTACATTGTTTTTCTTACTGGATAAAGTACCAGTGTGATGGGGTGTGATCAGAGAAGACTCCTTGGGCTAGTTCCCCAGCATGCTGATCATGCCACTGACAGTCACTTTGCTCTCTGGGGGTCCTCCTCACCCAGTCACACTGGGTCAGATCCTTTGGTCTCCCCCAGCAACAGCACAGAGTTGGGGCTACTGTCCTCTGGCAAACCAACGCAGATGCTGATTTACTGCAGCTCTGGGAGGGTGCAGCTCCAGGACACAGTGCCCAAGGAATCAATCCACAAAATGGATCTTGACTTATTTAACTTACATTCTCATACACTGAGTGGAGAATCTACAAGTCCCCTCCACTTCACTCTGTCTTGGGACAAAACATCTAACTGGCTCAGGGAGTACCCAAGTTGTTGTTCTTCAGTCTCAGTAGATCTTCTCCACATTGCCCAAGTTCTTCCTTTCTTGCGTTTTCCTTGAGGGATCCATGTGAGAGCCTGATGGACTATGCTGAATGATGGCTTTCTGAGAGTGTGGCCTAGCCATCCCCACTTTCTTCTCTTGATTTCAATGTCAAGTGGTCCTTGTCCTGCTTGTTGCAAATCTCCTTGTTTGTGACAAAGTCGTGCCTTTTGATGTGAAGGATGTACCTCAGGCATCTGTTTATATATGTCTGTAGCTTGTGATTTGAAGACTTTTTAGTATGCCAGGTTTCACCTCCATACAAGAGCATACTCTTCACATTTGTGTTGAAGATCCGCAGTTTTGTGAACTCCATATGTGACAAATAGTCTTAAATGCAGCTGTTGCTTTCCTTATCCTTGCTTCGATATCCCTATCTGTTCCTTTGTTTCTGCCCATAATACTTCCCAGGTATGTGAACTGTTCTATATCTTCCAGGTCATATTCTCCCAGTATGAGGATGTTGTTGCTGGATTGGTTGATCCTCATTGTCTTGGTCTTTGCCTTGTTAATGATCTGTCCAGTCATTGTGGCAGTTTTGTCTAGTGTTGTGAACTTTTCTTCCATGCTTCCCTGTCAGTGTGAAAGAAGGGTAACATCATGAGCAAAATCAATGTCTTCTAGCTGCTTGAAAAGTGTCCACTGAATGCCTTGTTGATGGCCATCGGTTGTCCTGCTCATAGTCCATTGTGATGAAGAACAGGAAAGGTGATAACAGGCACCCTTGTCACACTCCTTACAATATGCTGAAGGAGTCTGTCAAGACACCATTGTGAACAACTTGGAATATTGAGGGTTTGTATGCTGAATGGACCAGGTTAATAATTTTGGATGGGATGCTGCGGTGTTGCAGCAATTTCCGCAAAGCGTCTCTATCAACACTGTCAAAGGCTTTTTCAAAGTCTATGAAGATGACGTCTGAGGAGGAGTTCCACTCAAATGACTATTCTAAGATCACTCTGAGAGTTGCAATTTGGTTGGTACAAGAGCTCTCACTTCAGAAGCCAGCCTGTCCTTGCATGAGCTGTCTATCATTTTCTGTCTTCATTCTCTCCAAGAGAATCCTATTGAACACTTTTCCTGGAATAGACAGTATCGTGATACCCCTCCAGTTCTTGCATTCCTTCAGATTGCCTTTCTTTGGAAGTTTGATAAGGTGGCCATATTTTCAGTCTTGGGATCTCCTCAGTGTCCCAAATTTTCCCAAATAGATTATGCATCATGTTGGCTGATGTCTCACTACCTGCCTTTGATTGCTTCTGCAGGGATGTTGTCTGGATCAGGTGCTTTTTCGCTTTTCAGATAGGCAATGGCTTTTCTGATTTCTTCTTTTGTAGCTCTGTCACTGTTCATTTGCAGAGGTGTATTTGCAGGAGGCAACTCAGGAGGCTCCATGTGGGCAGGGCAGTTTAGTAGCTCTCCAAAGGGTTTCTTCCATCTACTGATCTGCTTACTTGGGTTTGTTAGTAAACACCCCTCTTTATCCTGTACCAGCTGATCCACTGTATGCCCAGATCCAGCTAGCTTCTGTGTAATGTCAGACAGCTCTTTTACATTTCTCCATCCTGCAGCTTGTTCTAGTTGTCTTGCAAGGTTTTCCACAAAGTCCTTTTTGTCCCATTTTACAGCTTTCCTAACTTCTTTGGCAGCTTCTGAAAAGAGTCTCTGAGCTTCCATCTTGGCTGCTCTTGTTTTGCTGTTGTCGACTGCTGCTTTTCTGTACTTTCATTCTTTCACTTTTCTCAGAATTTCTGCTGTGATCCATTCTTTGTGATGCCTTGTCCTCTTTCCCAGTGTTTTAGTACAGGTCTCTTTCCAGGATGTTTTCGTGTGTTCCCAAATTTGTTCCATGGTAACATCTTTTGGGGTGAGGTTCAACAGGCCTGCTTATCTGTTGGACTGCTCCGCTTGGGAACTGGCTCTTATCTCTGTATCCTTCAGATGCTTCATGTTGAATCTTGGTCCTGGCTTGGTCACTTTTGTGGTGTACCCCCAAACTGGACAGGTCAAATGGGAAAGACCAGAAAAATTTGAAAGACCTCTCCCTGAGGAAAAAGGGGTTGGCTTAGGGTTAACAGACCTATCCATAAAAAAACAAACAAAAAACAAACAAACAAAATCGGGCTTGATATATAAACAAGAGAGTTTTTATTAAGAATAAACAGTAAGATTTAAGTGGTGATAAGTAAAAACAGAAAAAAATAAAGTAAGTTACTGAAGAATTGAAATGAAAATGCAGAGCTAATTCTAACTGCCCTAAGAAACTTACTGTACACAGATTCTTACCCTTAAGAGCTGTTCTCATGTCATGTAAAATCTTCAAACCAGAGCTGCTCTTTTGCTCTTATTTGGGTAAACAGAGTTTCATAGATCTTTGCTTCCTCCTAGGAGTTTGTCAGGAAGATTCCAAGGCAGGCTGAAGACCAAGAACTGGTAGCTTTCCATTGCTTAAATAGACTTTCCATAGGGTGGGAAATCTTTGTTCTATAATCCCCACTCCCAAAGAGAAGAAAAAACCCCTGACTATCAGTACCAGTTGGTATGGTCACATGTCTTTCTAGCACCAAACACCTTCTAGACTTGCAGGACAAACAAGGCTGTTTAAAAGTTAAGTTGATGACCCAATCATTATGATACCAGGAGCAGGAATAATGGCTCTCATTAGCATATTTCAAATTATAAACAAACATACTAACTTCACATAGAAGAATGCACCAAAATAGAATATACAGATCTATCAGACTGTAATATTAAAATTGGTAGGTTACTATTTTCATAAAAGATGGAGGGTGGGGCATCTCAACCAATACTGGAAATGTGTGCTGGAAGCAACAAACTTGAGTTTAGAGATATGGGATCTGTGATTAAAGTCAGTGTCAATGGAAATATGAAAGATCTTTCTTATTTTCAGCCATCAGTGTGACAAAACAATGATATATTTGGATTCAGATTTGTTTTATCCTGTAAAGCTCGGTGAGCAAACTTTTAATGTCGGGCCTCACTTTTCATCTCTGCAATTAACAGGGCCCCCCAACTGGTCTAATGTTATCCAAAGTGACAGAAATTTAGGTAATGTTCATATTAAAAAAGAAAAAAGAAAACTTTCAGTGGGTGTAAGAAAATAAGTGTGTAGAATGTAAAAACTTTATTAATCAATATATAAATAAGTATAAATACACACACATAAAAACTGTAACATATTTCAACATTTTTAATGAGATGGATGAACCTGAGACTCAGCAGCTGACCATGCTGTGCTCCACCCTTATGAAACGTCATGGCCTCCTGAGGGGGACAACCCGATTTTGCTCATCCCTGCTTTAAGGCATCTGCTGCCTTACCAGTGATGTGGCTGCATGTATAAACATATTGCCCTAGCACCTCACATGACTAGGGGCTTGGTGTTCGAAGATGAGAGCTTCAGAGACTGCCAAAGAAAGAAATGCATTCAAGTGGTACTTAAATAAAGGCTATTTAAAACGTTGTTTTCCTTTTAAATAAGGAGCACCTCTACTGTAGTCTATTATGTTTAATTATAAGACACTGTAATCAGCGCACATTGTTAAATATGATAACTTCCATTTTCAGAATCACTCTTATTAACAGGCCTTTGCACACCTTGTATAATACAAATGTTTCAGAATAATCACAGACTCATAGAATATTTGAAATGTAGGGGACCTGGAGAGGTCATCAAATCCAGTACCCTGATTTCATGGCAGACCCAAGCACCACCTTGACCATCCCTGGCAGGGGTTCATCTATCCTGACCTGAAAAATCTTGGGTGGTGGAGATTTCACAACCTCACTAAGCAATTTATTGCAGTTTAACCACCCTGACAAGAAATGTTTCCTAAAATCCAACCTAAATCTCCCTTGATGCCATTTAAACCTATTGCTTCTTGTCCTGGCAGAAGTTAAAGGGAATATTTTTTTTTACCTTCCTCCTTCTAACAACCTTCTAGATATTTAAACCATGTTATCTTGGCCCCTCTCAACTCTTGTCATACAAAGACTAAACAAACCCAATGCTTTCAATCTTCCTTCATAAGTAATGTTGTCAAGAAGCTCAATCATTTTTGTTACTCTTCTCAATAGCTTGTGCCTCTACTATGCTCTGTGAGAAAATGTAATTCTGATGAAAAGCTATTAAACAAATAAAAAAGGCTTGATTATGTAGCTTGTAATCTACTGTTTTTGGAGAGCTTCTTGGATGACGTACAATGTGCAACGTGTTCCAATGCTTCACCACCCACCTCGTGAAGGAGTTTTTCCTAACATCTAACCTACACCTTTCCCTCTTCAACTTCTGACCATTACTCCTTGTTCTGCCATCTGACACCACTGAGAACAATTTCTCACCCTCCTCTTTAGAGCTCCCCTTCAGGAAGTTGAAGGCTGCTATTAAATCACCTGTAAATCTTCTCTTCTGTAAACTAAACAAGCCCAAATCCCTCAGCCTATCCTCATAGGTCTTGTGCTCCAGACCCTTAATCATTTTTGTTGCCCTTCGCTGAACCTGCTCTAGTAAATCCACATCCTTTTCATACTGGGGGGCCCAAAACTGGACACAATATTCCAGATGTGGCCTCACCAGTGTCGAATAAAGAGGAATAACTACTTCCCTAGATCTGCTCGAAATGATCCTCCTAATGCACCCCAGTATGCTGTTAGCTTTCTTGGCTACAAGGGCACACTGTTGACTCATATCCAGCCTTTCATCCACCATAAACCCTAGGTCCCATTCCATCTTACTGTCTCTGAGCCAGTCAGTCCCCAGCCTGTAACAATGTTTGGGATTCTTCCGCCCCAGGTGCAGGACTCTACACTTCTCCTTATTGAACCGCATCACATTTCTTTTGGCCCAGTCCTCCAATTTATCTAGGTCCCACTGGATTCTCTCTCTACCCTCCAAAGTACCTACCTCTCCCCCTAGTTTTGTGTCATCTGCAAACTTGCTGAGAGTGCAACCCAGTCCCTCATCCAGGTCATTAATAAAGATGTTGAATAACACCGGCCCCAGAACCGAGCCTTGCAGCACTCCACTTGAAACAGACCACCATCCAGATATTGAGCCATTGACCACTACCCGTTGGGCCCGACCATCAAGCCAGCTTTCTATCCATCTTATAGTCCAAGGATCCAATCCATATTTCCTTAACTTATGGACAAGAATGTTGTGGGAGACCGTATCAAAAGCCTTGCTGAAGTCAAGGTATATCACATCCACTGACTTCCTCATATCCACAGAGCTTGTTATGTCATCATAGAAGCTGATCAGATTGGTGAGGCAGGACTTGCCCCTGGTGAATCCATGTTGGCTACTTTTAATCACTGTCCCCTCTTCCAAGTGCTTCAAAATGGATTCCTTGAGGATTCCCTCCATTATTTTCCCAGGGATTGAGGTAAGGCTGACGGGTCTATAGTTCCCTGGATTGTCCTTCTTTCCTTTTTTAAAGATGGGCACTACGTTTGCCTTCTTCCAGTCAGCCGGTATCTACCCCGATTTCCCAGAGTCTTCAAGGATAATGGCCAAAGGTTCAGCAATGACCTCTGCCAGTTCCCTCAGTACCCTGGGTGCATTAAATCCAGACCCATGGACTTAAGCAAGTCTAGTTTTTCTAGAGAGCTCAGAACTTCTTCCTTCCCCACAGATGGCTGCCCTCCACCTTCCCATACTGCATCATCTAGGACCATCATTGGGAAGTTGACTTTGTTTGTGAAGACTGAGGCAAAAAAAGCATTGAGTACTTCAGCTTTTCCTGCATCATCTGTCACTAGGTTACCTCCCTCATCCAGTAATGGCCCCACACCTTCTCTGATAACCTGTTTATTGTTCACATGCCTGTAGAAACCCTTCTTGTTACTTTTCACACCCCTTGCCAGCTGCAGTTCCAATTGTGCTATCGCTTTCCTGATTACTGCCCAGCATTCTCCAGCTGTATGTTTATACTCCTCCTTAGTCAACTGTCCTCGTTTCCATTTAATGTATGCATCCTTTTTGAATTTAAGCTGACTAAGGATTTCCCTGTTAAGCCAAGCTGATGATTTGTCCTTGTGGGAAAAATCCCAAATATCTTCAATAGGAGTTTTGCTTGAGTAACGTCATCAGGACTGGGCTTATTTCAAATAGACATTTCAGGTCAGCAGACCAAATTCTTCCAGAAGAGCCTGCTGAAAGATGAATGAAAAGGGATGGTGATCACTTATGCATTTGCTAAATAAAGTGGTACACTTTATCATATAATCACTCCTAAATATTAAAAATACATTAGCATATTGTATTTTACTTCAAATACCATATGGCTATGTCAAAGCAAGCTAATGTCTTCTTTAAAATCTCTGTCTATATTTTAGAGTCTAAAATGTCTGTGAGTTTGTCTGTGCATCTATGAATCTATGTCTTTAATATAAATGTCTAGGAAAAATGACCTGTGAGAAAGATTGAAAGAACTTTGTTTCTTTAGTCTGGAAAGAAGAAAACTGATAGGGGTCATGATGACAGCTTTCAGGTACCTAACATGATGCTTCAAGGAGGGAGGAGAAAAAGTAGCCTCTTTAATAACTGATGTTAGGATAAGAAGTAGTGTGCTTAAACTGAAGTAAGAGAAGTTTAGTTTGGACATTAGGAAGATCTTTATAACTGTGATGGTGGGTAAGCACTCCAGTAAATTGTGTAGGGAGGTTGTGGAGTCTCCATCACTGGAGATTTTTAAGTGCAAGTTAGAAAATAGCTCTCAGGGATGGTCTAGATGGTGTTTGGTCCTGCCATGAGTAGAGGGAACTGGACTCGATAACCTCTTGAGTTTCCTTCCAGTTCTATAATTCTATGATTATATAACATTCGTGTATTTTCAGCATCTTTCAAACCCATTCCTAATACTTCTCCATATACACAATTATTAATATAACAGGAATTTTCAGACCAGAGAGGTGAACCAGCTAACAGTGAATGAGAGAAGACATGTCCGCAGGACAGTATTTCTGTTAACACGGGGATCACACCATGAAGGAATTGGTGAGATACTTATCTACAATGTTGTCAAAAGTGAAAAAGGATTATCTGTCAGCAACATCTCTGAATATGACAATTTGTGCGAGCATATTCAGTGAAGAAATTAATTTTAAGCTCATCAGTCTACCACCTTTTTTTTTTAATCTGGGCAATCTACTGGAGTGAATGTAGTATATTTGTAAAATGAATAAATCATGATTGGGACATAGAGATTTGACTATATTTGTAATGACATGTGGCTGTTAAAGATGGCCTACATAACACTGTGGTAATGTTAGTTAATTCTGCATTGCTTGGTAATGTCTGTCAGGGTTACTTTGGGTACTTGAGTGCACTAATGGCTTTTAGTTTAATGAGGATTAATCCCATAGCAAAGAATAGTCTCAATATTCAACAGCTGTTGCAGACCAAGTGGAAAGTAAAATGTGTTGGTTTAATCAAATGATTAGACCCTAAAATCCCTTTATTTTACTCACAAGCACAGGCATGAAAGATACACAATATTTAGAAGAGGTGGAATTGCAGCATATTCTATTAGCTATATAATCTTCATAGTGAACAAAACTGATTGTTTCATGGCTTTAAAGGTTTTAGTATTTTTTATTCATAGTTTCTTAACAGAAAAAATCTTTCACGCTTTTCTAATTCTCAGTTGCGTCCTTAACTTTCAGTGAAAAAATAATAAAATTGAATAAACTCATTTTTTTAAAAAAAAATCTATTTAAAATTAAATATGAAATTGACACGTCATAAGGTCTTAACTAATTGTTTAAAAATAATTTATGATAATTTTGACAATATTTTATTCAAATAATCGTGTATTTAATTTAAATGAAATGAATCTGATATAATTAGTAATCTGATATTTGTAAAATAAAAGACTATTGAATTTTATCCCTGCCCCACCAAAGTCAGCTACATATGTAGCAAAAAATGCTGGTCTAATATTTAGGTAGGTGGCATTTAACTCTGGGAATTGGTTTTAAGAAAAAGAGTGGAGTAGGAGCTACAAAGATAGTATGAGAGATAGCAACGTACTATATTGCATTCCACATTATATAATTCATATCTTAAAAGACACTGTAGGACTTACTAGAGGGTTTATATGCCTTATGTGTGTGGACTTAAACATCAACATTTTCTGTGTACTTGAAAGAGACTAGCCTCCACCTTTTTCAGGGTCAAGAGAAATCTCTTTTCAGCACAAGTAGATTGTAATTCTTGTTTATGTTTGGCATTTAATTGCCATTGCAGGCTTTGAAAACAGAAAAGAACGAGTGATGTGAACAAATACACGGGGAGCAGAATCTAAGTAAGGGACAAGCAGTCATTAATGGTAGCGTATTTTCTTATGATTCAAATTTCTGTCTGTCATCATAAATGCATCTTAGATTGAGAAACGGTGTCTGGCCACACAGTGCTTCAGCTTGAAATATTATTACCGTTATCAACTGAGTTCCAGATTGTTCTCTTGATTTCACCAGTTTTATGCCAGTGCAGTGCACTTTTACACCATTTTTACATCAGTCCAGCTGAAATGATTATCCATCGCCTCATTAGCATGCTGTTGGCTGTGGCACTTCGAAAGCGTCACGCTTCACTCGCACACAGCTCGTCTACACAGGGCCCTTTTCAAAAGGACCCTGCAAACATCAGAATACCCTTATTCCTATCTGCTGATAAGGGGAATGCGACATTTGCAGGGTCCTTTTGAAAAGGATCCCCATGTAGACGAGCCATGTACAAGAGAAATGCAGAACTTTCAAAGTGCCACAGTCGGCAGCGTGCTAATGAGGCACTGAATATTCATTTCAGTGCCTCGTTGGCATTCTCCAATTTGGCCATTAGCATGGTCATTTCGAAGTTTTCCCCTAGTGTTGATGTAGCCTATCAGAGAAAGGAGATTTTGAGGTTTCCTGGAGCTGTATAGTTTACTTCTGATGTTTAAGATTTTTCTGACTCAAATTGGCTGTGACTAATTGTAATTTCTCATAAGGCAAATGAAAAAAGATTCTATTAATTTTAATGGTTTATTTTTAAAATTGAAGAGGCTTTTAGTAAGGAAAAATATCTTTGAATCTTAAATTTTTAAATGTTTGAGGTAGATAAGTCTTAATGAGACATTATCAATTTTTTAATATTTATTTTTATCGTCTGAAACTGAGCCACTAAATGGATATCCTAGTCCTAATCCCTCATACTGTATTGATTTTCTCCGTGATACAACTATCTGCACATTCATTTCTGTTTTTCTGAATCTGTGTGCATTTTAGTCTTATTAACTTACTCTTTGGACAAAGGGTCCTGCTCTATGGCCCCCTTGCACTTCCAGATAATTGCAAAGGGGCTGTAAAGCTGAAATAAATGGGCAGATGGAGAGGTCCCTAGCACAGAGAAATTTCTTCTGGCTTTGAGTCAGGGTGACCGAATCAATGTCATCTCTGCCTATTGCCTCTGTGGTAAGGGTGTTAATGGAGCATTGTGTATTCAGATAATACCTGCTGGCATTAGACTTGTTAAAAACAGCTATTCATTTTAAACCTTTGGCTTGGAAAATTTTATGGCTTGTCTACATAAGGAGGTTGAACCATGTTCATGTGACAAACTTTGTTTCACTGGCAGCAAGTAAGAATTACTAAGAATGTGGAGGTGGATGGCTGTATCTCTTTCAGTATGCTTCATTGTGAACAGTGGTGGCAGCTTGCTGCATAAGAATGAGGCATTCTTGGAGGGTATCCCAGCGTGCTTTGCTTTACTGCAGAGTCATGTGAATGCTATGATTTCTCTTGCTCTGCACTGAGGGATGCATAGTGGAATCAGATGGTTCAAATTAAAAAAAAAAATCCATTTTTCCATTGGCTCTGCCACATGATTTCTTTCTGGATGGGCTAGCTGTGGGGCCATCATGGCCCCAGCAATGCTTCTTGCTATTCTGCCAGCAACTGCAAATCCTTGCAGGTGGCTTTGGCTGTATTTCAGCACTAGAATGAATTTGGTTTTTAATCTCTCCTGCTGCATCATGGAGAAGATGATTTGGCAGCTGTTTCTCCAACAGCACCAGAAGCTTCAGCAGCAGTGGAGGACGTGGGATGAGGATAGAATGATCATATGGCCTGATTTTATAGGGACAGTCCTGATATTTGGGGTTTGTCTTGTATGGGTGCCTATTACTCCCTACTCCGTCCCAATTTTTCACACTTGATATCTGGTCTCCCTAGCTGAGTATGAGGAAGAAGAAGAGTTCAGTGGACAACTGATACTCAAAGGGCTTGTCTACACTACCGCCTTCCTTTGGAGAAAGGATGGCAATTAGGGTGTTGGGAGTTTACTAATGAAGTGCTGTCATGCATAAGCAAATTCTCCCCCGTGGCAACTTCAAAGTAGTGGCACACATCTAGCTGCGGCTCACCCGCCGGTACTTCGAAGTGCCGGAGCAACTTTGAAGTCCCGTTACTCCTTTGAGGGGACTCCTCCCCTTTGAGGAGTAAGGGGACTTTGAAGTTGCCCTGGCACTTTGAAGTACCGGCAGGTGAGCCGCAGCTAGACACTTGCCGGTACTTGGAAGTTTAAAACTTCGAAGTTGCTGTGGGAGGGATTTGCTTACTGCCTGTGCATGGCAGCACTTCATTAGTAAACTCCCAACACCCTAATTGCCATCCTTCCTTTGAAGGAAGGTGGTAGTGTAAACACAGCCAAGGAGTGGTTTCTGGACCAGCTTCACACTATTCAGTGCTGTTCCTGGCCTGAGAAACCAGTGTTGATTGGTGGAAAATGATTGTTCTGGAAGCCTGGGAGGACTCGCTGTGCTGACAAAATTACAGTGTGGTAAAGGTAATCTTTTGGTTTTTTTTGTTTTTTTCCCCACATTTCATACAATGGAGCGGTACTGTTTCATGGCTATATTGCTCATGGGATAATTAATGTCTTTACATTCATGGGGTTTCCTAAGTATATTGGGAAACTGATGGGACCCATGGCCCCATTTTATTTGAATTGCCACCCTACCCACAAAGACTCCTAATTATTAAACAGAAAGGGATATTTCTTCAGTTTTCAAATGGGACAGGGGGACAGCCAGTCAGCTTGATACTGAAGCCATGGAAGGTGCGCAAGTAAGCAGATAGTCCAATCATGGCTGCTGTCAGAGCAGTTTGGGACAGCTGTTGCACGACTGTAACTGAAGAGCACTGTACCTTCAAGCATGCACGAACAATAGGCTGAACAAACTGTGTTAGTGTCAAGCTAATTCACTTTGAAGGAGGTTTCTACAGATTGTGATAAATATGGAATTAGTGCACTAAAATGAGTTGTGCGGTGTGTATAAATCATTTGCAAATTTGTTTAACTCAGATTAGTTTAACACTCCCACGGCATTCTGCCTCCCTGTGCAGACAAGTCCTTAAATTCCATCTGGGATCAGAAGAGGAGAGCCACAGTACTGCCAGAAAGACTGTTTATAGCATTGTCTGCTTCAGGTGGGGAGCTGGAAGTACCAGAAATTTAAGGAAGAAACTTATTCCCTGGGATGTCCAGCTGCCCTCATTGACTCATGAGGTTAGACTATTCTGGACGCTTACTTGAAACAATTATTTTTTCCCATTGCTAGTTCATCTACTGCCAAATATTCTTGGGGAGTAGCTGTGTTAGTCTGTAGCTTCAGAAATAATGTGCAGTCCTGTAGTACCTGAGAGACTAACACATGTACTAAGTCATGAGCTTTTGTGGGTAAGACCCACTTCCTCAGATGATTGGAATAGATAAACAGAATCCAGGGTTTACTCCTCCCTTCTATATAAACCCTGGTTCCTGTTTATGTACTCCAATCATCTTACCCACAAAAATTTATGACCTAAAAAATGTGTTAGTCGTAAGGTGCTACAGGACTGATTATTATTTGCAAAATATCGTTTGTTTTTACATTTACCATTGACAAGACATGTATTAGGAAAATATTAATAATTAATTCATCTTCATGAGATGGGATGGCCTGGCCTTACCACTCTTAGCTGGTGCAATAGCGAGATGACACTTAGGAAAGTCAGATAAATTACTTCCTTATCTGAGCATCTGCACAGTAGTCCAAAAAATAAACAATATCTGTTTTGTAAGATTAAGAGAGAAAGTAATCTTTGCATACTTTATGATTGTCTTTAATCTGATCCATGTGGTTGTATAAATACAACATCTTGTCAGACACAAATTCAGGTATGGCCAGGTCTACCACAAAAAAATAACTTTGCATTGTGCATTAATTAACAGATTAGGGAACAGACCATGTGAATGTGTCCCTTTCCCCCCACCCCCCAAGATAAACTGAGTGTTATGTAAGAGAAAATAGAAGTTTTAAAAGGAGATAAAACATACATATGTAGACCCTACAGGTAATAAGATGGCACACTTATTTTATGCACAATAATCTTTGGTGTGATTGACAAAATTATTAAAACCAAACCCCAATCTATAAATGACAAATAGATTTTTCAAGTCAACACAATCAAGTCAGAGAAGGAGATTTAATTTCTCATAATACTGACTGCAGAATTCTAATTTTGCCTTACACACAAAATGTCAGCTCTCATTAATGTCTGAAGTTACTCCCTGATTTGCACTTTCCACTCTTGTGGTCTCAGGGTAGAAAATGTACTTGATTTAAAGATGATAACAGATAGTTAAGAAGTCACGATGCAGGCAAACACTGATTAACTTTTTTCTCTGTGAAACATAATAACTAAGGAGAGCATTAAGACTTTGCACTGATGTTAGACCATAAACTGGACTTGAGCTGGAGGCTGTAAGTCTGGATATCATTTTATGTTTTGTTCCTAAATTCAGATATGTCAGTTTATCCCACAATGCACTTGCAGACATGATCGAGCGACAAAAACCCTTACAGCCAATCAGCCGTTCCAGCCTGCCTAAAAATCTAAACGTCTTCATAAAATGGGCATGACAATAGCGTCCTTCATGACGGTTTAAATGGAAGTTCACTGAGACAAGAAAGAGTGATTTAGGCAGCAGGCAACTTTTGGTTTGTACTAAAATGTCATCATATTCAAGAAAAAAAAGTATTTCTGTTGTGTTTCCATAAATATTCCAATGGGAGAGCACAATTAAAGCAATTCCTACTTGAACCATTTACAATGCTTTAGAATGAATTATTAACAGGCTTGAAACTCTAGTTTTATTTTACAATTGCATGACAGAAAACCATGTCAAAAAGCACAGTGTACTAGCGATTACCTGCTGTGTTAGGGACACACATACTGTTTCTTTGATAAGTTTGAGTATTCAGATTTTGAGGCTTAATGTTGTAATCATGCAGCCAACTTTTGCTTCCATATATCCAGTTATATAGCCTGACCAATTTTATAGAATGTCTTTAATATACAAATGTCTTTAATATATGATGATGCAATTTACTGTCCTTTTGACAAGGGGATTTGAGTGAAAGCAAACGCATCTTACTGCTGCAGAAAATAAAATAGAACATCCTATTCATATGTAGACAACAGATCCAATAAGTAATTTGGTGGTTTAGTATGAGCTGTCAGAGTGAAGAGTAAGAAAGGTAAGGAGGTCCTAGGGGAAATAATAAAAGATGGGATTAAATAACAGGAGCAGTGAAAGCTTGCAAATACTCACTCTTCCAATCTACCTCTCCCTTTTTAATAGAGTTCTTTGAACTCTTGAGCATCCCCTGCTCATCCTTGCCAATTACTTTTAAGCTGACAGATACCTCACATATTTCTCTGATATTGCTCAACAAGGGCATTGACAATATATTTTCTGAGGTCCTTTTCAGTCCAGTTTTATTTTTTCACTCACTTTAAGTCAGTTTCCACATATAGAAATCTTTATTTGTTTATCCTGTTTGGCTACATCCCTCTGCCATGCTGTCTGCAGTCTCTAACCAACATTTCATGTCACATATACAACCACCTGGGACCTTTTCTTGGATCTTTGAATTACCATGGAGCATCCCAGCTTGCCCCACCACCTTTTTAATAGTTGCATCCCTTGTGAGTGAAATTAACAGGTAAATGGAGGATGTGGCCTGACTACTCTTCTATTTGAAGCAGAACCTAAGAGGTGCTTTTATGTCAGAGGTTAAGCCTCTAGTGAACAATTCATTACACTTTTAACAAGACATTTGTTTCTCAAGTGCAAACATGCAGCTGTGCTGAAAAAAATGTTCAGCAGTGATGCAGAAGGTACTGTAAGTCTACCTTAAACTCCCTTCTGCCAATTTATGTTCCCTTAGACCTATTTCCATCTGCTCAACCGGTTAGTAAGCAAATCTAAGGTAATGATATTACATGACAGAGAGCCAGAGAGTATAAATGAAACCATTACTTTAACTTGTACCTTCTTCCAGTACATTGGCTTAAAGAATTACAATAATTTATGTTCTGACTACATAAAGATGTTCATTAAGGTCCATCTAGCCCAATATCCTGTTGTAGGGCTAACAGACCTGGGTTGCTGGCCCCAGGGATAGAACCCTCAAGCATAGGGTCTAAAGCCCTGCACTCTGCCACAGGAGCTAAAAGCCAGCCTTCTCTCAGTTGAAACTGTAGAGCAGAGACTTCACTCACCCCAGATGAGGTCTCAGTGCCTCTGGATACCACATGCTTCCCTGGGCTGAGGAAGCATGTCCTGAGCTTCTGAGACCTTCCAGCAGTTCTTTCCAGCCAATGCACCACTGGTAACATTGACAGATGTGAGTTGCCAGCCCCAGGAACAGAAACTGTAAGCATAGGGGCTAAAGCCCTGCATTCTACCACATGAGCTAAAGGCCAGCTGGCTGTCAGCCAAGGCTGTAGAGCAGAGACTTCACTCACCCCAGATGGGGTCTCAGTGCCTCTGGGTACTACACTGTCTTCTGACCATAGTCAATGCCAGATGCCCCAGAGCAATGAACAGAACAGGTAATCATCAAATGGTCCCATCCGCGTCACCCATTCCTAGTTTCTGACAAACAAAGATTTGGGACACCAGTTTTACCCATCCTGGCTAATAGTTATTGATTGACATACCCTTTGTTAATTTATCCAGCTCTTTTTTTGAACCCTGTTGAAGTCCTGGCCTTCACAGAATCCCCATAGGTTGGCTGTGCATTGTATGATGAAATATTTCCTTTTGTTTGGTTTAAACCTGATATTTATTAAACTAAGGTAGTTCAAATGAATACAATAGATTTTATTTTACAGAACCTTACATATCATTTCTGTAATTGGCCTACTGATGTTCACCAACCAGAAGACAGCCCAAAACGTCACCAGTGGCTAGCAAATAAAAGCAAAGTATAACATCAGGAAAAAAAATATTTAGGTGACTGGTGATATTATGACATGAATGAACATGATAGCAACATGATGAAAAACATAATAACAGCCTCAGACTCAAGTGAAACAGCAGGTCTGTAAAGATTGTATGAAGCTGAGGTCAGCCTTTAATCCTGGGCCCTAGGGAAAAGGCATATTAATCATCACCACTTGAAATATTTTGGAGAGTATTTACAGAACTCAGTTTAATTCTGGTTGCCCAAACCTGGGGTGCAGCGAAGTGTTGTTGGCCAGCTTCTCCAAAGCTGGCTGACAATCTGAGGTGTCAAACCTCCCTATCCTGCCAAGTCCCTAATTCAGTACTACACGCGGATTGGCTTTAAAGGGGAAATATTAATTGAAAATTGGATTGCTTTAGAGCAGATTGGTTTGCATAGCTGCTTGGTACTCTCTAAAAAGAAACCCTGTGAGTACTCAGGGTTACTAATTTGCATTTATGAGTGCATATTATGCAATCACACTGAGCACATTGGGCATGTGTACACATATTATTCAGGAAATCTAAACTGGAAAGTTTGCTCCTGTTGTTGAATCACATTAGAGAAATATGGATATGGATATTTACCTAGATAAACAGTTAAATCTGTAAGACAGTTTTGGTTATAAACCCTTTTTGTTTTGAAAACAATTCCATTCTAGATGACATTTCTCATGCAAAGTTTCTCTCTACAAAGACATTTTAAAAATAAGTATTCTGAGATTAATTGGATAAAAAAAAAGAGTTTTGAGACTCAAATTCTATCTGTTCAACAGAAAATTGAAAAACCAGGTTATAAAAGTAGCAAATGTTGTTTGAATGCCCTATCCTCCACAAGAATTAAAATTCCGAAATATTATTACCATGTTCAAATGGATAAGTAGTGTTAGAAATGATTTTCATAGAACTTCCATAGGTGACATGGTTGACCATGCAAGAACCACTTCTCCTAATTCGCCATGTTTCCTTATTTTAAAAAGAATAATTGACCTTTTTTCTTGCGAAGTAAGCTTTCCAGAATATAAACAAATCTCTTCATTTGTGAGGTATCACTAGGTCTGGGTGAGTTCTACCAAAAAAAAAAGTTGTCTAAACTTGTGGAAAATAAAACCCACTGATTGTCTTACCTGGTGTATATAACCCCTTTTACCTGCTTATTCATCAGTGAGCTTCTTCCTTCTCCCAGAAGTAGACATCTCTGGACAGGATCCTGAGGAAGGCAGCAGGGAGTAGGTGTATTTTTACATATACAAGGAATATTCATATGCATGCAAATGATAAGTTATACTGAAATTATACGACATATGAGATTGCTTCGTAACGTTACATTTTTGAACATATTGATGTGTTTTTGTTCTTCAAAAAAAATGAGCCAGTGTTCAGACTGCCTGTCTTATATACCTAAAAGGTAGATTGTAGATATGCCAACACTGGGGATTGTAGGTATGTCAACACTGGTGCTGCAATGAAGAATGAGAATGTAAGAAGACACTGCTTCCTCACAACCCACTTCACAAAGGCAAGCCACAACAGCAACCCTTTCACTCACCTACACACTCCAGAATTACCTAGGTGTAATAACACTTTCAGACTTCTTGTCAGTTGGATAATAGTGGCTGCATTTCATATATTTTCTGTGCTATCAAGGAAGAGGAATGTTCTCCTGTACAAAGATAGGACTGGGACTCAAGAGGTATGGGTATAATTCCCTACTCTTCCACAGGGTGTCTGTGTGACAGGGCCATCTCTAGGCATATGCAGAGCATGCAGCAGCATAGGGCACCACTAAATTTGGGGCACCACTTTACCCCAAATTATGTCATGCCCTATGCTGCATCTGTGTATGTGCAAGTGCCTAGTCTCCAGCAGCCCCATTCCCCTGGCCTGTGCTCTGCCTCCTGGAGCCACCCAATCTCCTGGCCTCTAGACCTCTGCTCTGCCACCCAACCCCACGGCCCAATCCCCTGGCATCTCTGTCTCACTCCCCCTGCTTCACCTCCCAGCCCCGTGACCCAATCCCCAGGTGCCTCTGCCCTCCCCGTGCCACTTTGCCTCCCACCTCATGGCCCAATTCCCTCCGCCCCCCAACACCCTGCTCTGATGGGTCCCCAGCTCTGGTGGCCCCAATGCCTTGGCCTTTTGCTCCCCCAACAGTGCTGTATCACCTCCCGTTCCACCTGTTCCCTGTGAGCCTACTTGTGCTGCTTCTGGCCCCCACACGCCTGAGCACTGCCCCCCCACCCTTCAGAGTTGGTGTTCAGCTCCCCAGCAGGGAAGGCGGGTGCAGGTGCTCGGGCTGCCTAGGGCAATGGAAGTCATAAGGATGGCCCTGCTGTGTGACCTTGAGAAATCTATTCACTTTGTCCCTCAGTTCTCTATCTGAACAACGGAGAAAATATTTTCTTCCTCCTAACCTTTTGTCTGTCTGGTCTATTTAGGATTGATTCACAACCAATGGGAGACTTGGAACTTACATTTTAGACAATTTGATTTAGGGACTGTCTCTCATTATATTCTTATACAACACTGAGCACAACATGGCCTCGATTGTGGTAGGAGTCTCTAGATACCACCGTCATACAAATAACGAAATAGTAATACTAAAGGCATTGTTATGCAGTTGCCATAGTTTCACTAAAGCTGGTTTTATGGAAATAAGCATTCAGATAAATTGTTTGCGTATTTGCCAATTTATATGCACAAAGAGAGGCACAATTGAATATACCAGTGTATCCATCCAGAGCCAGCCAGACATTTCAATAAATGCAAACACAAGTCTTCCTGGCTGATCATTTTTGAAATTTACTCCGTACTGTCTAAAATCAAATAATGTAACATTATTCTGTGATTGTTTTTTAAACCCTCCATGTCAAATTTAAATGTTAAGGAAAAATATGAATTGCCAGGAAATTTAATAAATCCAGTACAAATATCCATTCTGCAGTTTACAGTGCCGTGCTTTACTTTTAACAAAACAAAGGTTTCATTTCAAACAAACTGTCATGAGGTATGTCATGTGATACTTCTTGCTTAAGTTTATGGCTCTAATGAATACTAAGAAATGGGAATCTGCCCAATAAAGTAATATGCTTCTCTGCCCAAATCTGCTTCCAAGCTATTGGCAGCATATGTTGCTGTAGCAAACTAGGGTGACTTTATCTGGTTACTGAACCTCTAAAATCTGTACCATGAAGTCTAGCAAAATTGTCTTTACAGTTACGATTAAACAGAGACCCAGCCTGTGTGAGGACTGGATGGCAGCATACAAAGACTCTCTTACTTTATTCATTTTGTTTTATTTGTATTTTTATTGTTTATTGAATCTCTCCAATGAAAGTCATTTTAATCGATCTGCATCATACAGGTTTTCTGATGTATTATATGGAGACAGAGATTTTTCTCCTTGTAGCAGATCTCACTTATACCGCAGTAGTATACCATCCCCTTTTCACCTATGGAACTCCCCAACCACTGGTTGTGATGAAATACTTAATACACATTGCTTTAATGTTCCTTCTGGTTATGGCTGAAGTATCAGCCCTGAATGACAGTGGTAGTGTTAATTTCAGCAGAACAAATAGGCCAAAAGGATCAAAGGCATTATTAAGACGTTGTCAAAATCTAGCAGGTTTAGGGTTTGCTATGCAGAGATATTAACCTGTATGGCAAACACATTTTTGAAAATTTCCTAAACTTTTCATAACTTTTCATATGGAAAAGAAAATAGCTGAAACGTTTGAAATATTAAGTGTTAAGTGAGGCTTTCCCCGTAGAGAGTTTCAATAAGGAAAAAGTCTTAATGTTTGTCAGTCTTTTGGACAGTAATAAAGGTTATGACAATTGTTCTTTTGGGGAAAAGAGAAAAAGGTGATTGAGATGTGCTGCTGCTGTTATCATTGCTGTTGTTAAATTCCAAACCTGTGTCTTTGAGCACCAAACAAGACAAACACACACAAAAGGGGAAAGAAAATAACAGTGAACATAGAAAATTCAGCTTCTTTTTCTGGTTCTGACTCTCACTAGGAACTGTACGTGATAGTATCAACCACAGGGACATGCACAAGGAAGAGCAAGCAGGGGCACATACCTGTGTTTCCTGTAAGCTGAGAACTTGGTTGGCCACCCAGAAGCAATTCACATGCTGCCAAGCTAATTAGCAGAATGATCACAGTGATTAGAGCAGCATGTATTTCTACTGGCGGCGCACATCCCTCGGCGCACCTAAAAATATATTCCACACAAGAATAGAAAAAATTAGAGGGAACATTAGTCCACACCCCCAATAATCTTCGGCACAGAACTTCTCCACCCTTAGGGACTGCAGTGGTGGGGAGAAGTGAACTCCTTCTGGCCTGTAGGGAGGAGAGTGTGCTCCTGTCAGAACAAGGAAAGAGATTGACAGAATAGCGAGCCCCTGTCAGAGCAGAGCATGGGGCACAAAACATCCCCCTACTCTCCCTAACCCCAAAGTGGTAAAAAATTTAAAAGTTTGTGCCTGGCCCTGAGCTCCTTTCTAGCCTGACAATCTTGTACCAGCTTTGGGATATTTATGGCAATGCCTCTAGGTGCCTTTCTGGTTACAAGGTTACAAGAATGCTTCAAAATATGCAGTGTTGCTGGCTAAGTTGGATTCTTATTAGAAAGAAGGGAAACAGAATGACAAAACAATACTGTAGGATAGGAAGAGGACACATTTTGAGGATGAAAACATAATTTCAGTTTCCAAGTGGTGGTCAGGATTTCTCTGGAGCCACTGGAGATAACAAAGTTGTCTTGGTCCTTCCCTTTGGCCCAATATGTTCAGCACATTTTAGGATTAGGATGAAGGCCCAGGATCCCAAGAAAGACTAGGGCTAACAGCCTTGAGGTTGAAGTTTGCTTCTTCCACTTCATTTGTCTTTCAATCAACCAGAGTTTGCATCCTTTTCATATCCATCAGCCATTGTTATGTTAGCCAGCTTCACTCCCCAAAGTCTCTTTTTAAGACTGCCCAAAGTGTGTAATGGGCAGAATAACTCATATCTGTTCATTATTTTGTTCACCATTAGACCTAATTTCTAGCACATTAAGTTTGGTTCACTGATTTCTGGTCCCACACTTTTTTGTTTACCAGGCATGATCTCATCACAATCCTTTGGTTACATCAACTGCCTTTTTGTTTTGTGTCCCTTTTGCACATTTTCCATCAACATTTGCTGCTTATAAGTTATTATGATAATCTACCAAATGTTACTCACTTTTTACAGCTGAGATGCAATTAGAGTAAATGTGTAGACACAAATATTATAAGAGCAGCACTTTCAGAAATTACATCAGAACATCTGACAAATGACTGATTAAAGTGCAGCACATCCTTAATTTACTGCAATTTCAGGGGAAATGGAGGATGCTCAGTACCCATCTGAACAAACATATTTTGACATATGGTATTATTTCCAGTCCTCTGTCTTCTTAAAAGTCATAGGGTACATATTGGAAGAATTGCCAAGACAGATACCACTATCTTTGTACGAGCTCTTTTGAGTCCTGATTTTCTTTCTTTCCTAATGCCCACAAAAGTCCAACATTTTTCCTAAAACAACCCACCCATGTTTGTTAGAAAACAGAGAGAATACTTTAGAAAACTAAAAACAAATATATTTGGTCAAAACAAAAAAAGCAGTCATGTAGCACTTTAAAGACTAACAAAATAATTTATAGTCTTTAAAATGTTACATGACTGTTTTTTGTTTTGATAGAATACAGACTAACACGGCTGTCTCTCTGTTACTATTCAAATACATTTGGGTGAATGTGGTAGTCATGCACAGACTAGCACCTCATCTTAAAATTTTGGTACTCCAAATACTTTATTGTACCTCTTATTAATGTGAATCAGAACACAAGAAGGCCTCCTGGAATGTTTGGATAATTTGGCTGCCAAATTTGAACAAGAGTCTTCTGCATACTTTCAAATTGGGATTTTTCATATGTTTATTAACTTGTATAAATTAGGGCAGATTTTCAGAGGAGTGAAACAGCATACCTCTGACATCAGGGGCAAAATTGCCTCTTTGCCAAATTTCAGGTCCATGATCCAATGCATGGAAATGTTACGGGATCTAAAGAAAACAGGTAGGAGATAATTTTTTAAAAACATGGGAAAGCAAAGTATTTTCCCCTAATCTTCTTCTAAGAAATACCTCAACTATTTTTGCAGGAACTTTCCAATACATAAATAATTATATAAAAACATAAACAAATTCAAGTCTGAGGCAGACAGCCAGTATGGAAATTTTGTAGCCAAATGGTTAAAATTTCAATAAGTTATAAACAAGAAGTGAAAACAAGGTGTGATACAGTAGTGTATTGGCTAGCTTTAATCCAACACCATCATTACCTGTGTTGCCTATAATAAATTAGACAAATACCTTGCATATCTGTAGTGGCTTGAGAACCTCAAACATTTTATATGCAATGTTTAATACACCCGCTTCACACAATAATAAAGATTCTGACAAAGGCTCACATCCCCCTCTCTGATCTGACTTGTTTTTTCCCCTTTTGATAAGTACTGTTGATACTGGGCCATTTCCACGTTGCTGAATAGACCTCGTCAGCTCTGGCCCTCCCTGTTACTGGGACCCAACTCTGTAAATACCCCTCTGAACCCTGCCCACACTCATGCATCTGATGAAGTGGGTCTTTGCCCATGAAAGCTTATGCTCCAAAATGTCTGTTAGTCTGTAAGGTACCACAAGACTTCTAGTTGTTCTCAAAGCTACAGACTAACACAGCTACCTCTCTGATACTGCTGAAAGTTATTCTAAAAGCTGTTTAGCTTTGTTAGATCATAATCTCATTTTGGATGCTAGCTGCAGATATTAAAAACAACATTAGGACTTGAACTAAATGAAAACCTCATAGGCAGCCCCAGCAGAGTAGCTAAGCAGCCAAATGGGAAAGAGGACTTAATGACCCATTCTTTCCTAAAGATAATTGTGACTTACCTGAACACAAGCCAGAAAAATGAGAAGCTATGTTATTCCTGCCTTTCAACCCTGAGTGCTTTACAATGCCTTGCTGAACCACTCCCACTAGGGCCACTCACAAATAGCCTTTTAGAATACAAACCACACCATGAATGTCTCTGTGTAACTGCAACCTTTCAGCCATACATGAGTTACATTCTGGATCTCAGCAGCCTGGTTATTCTCCAGAATGACCCCAACGCACTTTCAGTATTAGATTTCCCTCCAGATATGTACATTCTATACTGCACAGCCCACTCTCACACAATGCAAGCCATATTGAAACATTATTTTTTAAATAGAATAGTATACATACAACTTGTCCTCAGACACTTCAATTTAAATACACTGAAATAGTTAAAACAAGATATTTTAGGTATAGAGACAGATTTTAAGTGAGTTCAAGTAATGAGGCATAAAAGTCAGTATTAGTTACAAGAAAAATAAAGTTAAGGCATTTGCTAATACCCAACTTAAACTATAGCAGATTCAAGCAAATTGTCTTGCCATATGCTTTCAGCAGTCTCACTGGCTAGAGTAGATCAGGAATCTTTCTGCCTAGCAGCTGACGAAGACTATCTTTATTGCTTCAGATGCAGTGAATGAGATTAGTAGGGAGAGAGAAACGATGAGCTTGGGGTGCTTGTCCCTCCTTTTGTAATTCAAATCCTCTTTTAAAACATTTCCTGTTGGGAACCAAGAGACAAGAAATCCATGTGGAAGTATATTCCCTGCTGCTTTTTATTACCTATTTGAGCTTCCTTATTGTCATTTCCTCTTGATGACCCATTACATTTGTTTAAATGCCAATTAAACACATTCCTTTCTTTAGTACAGTCCAATTTGCTGACTTCTGTTTGGGCAGAATTGTGGAGTTTAGAACATGGGATAATAACATCATACAATGGAAACCTAACTCCACATACAATGTTGCCACACATATTTATACCAGCAATTCTGAGCAGCAAGTTATCAGTTTTCAGATGATACCTTACAACACATCCTTTGTACAAAGATTATTACAATAATGTCTAGAGTGTGAATACAGAGGTATATTTGGTCACAGTTCATGATTAAGCTTCATTGGTAGGGCAGTGTGGGAGCAGTTTGCAGTGCTGCTACCCATAGGATACTTGTTCTGAGTCAAATGCCTATTTCATCCTCATGTGCAATGCCCATTGTCATCAGTGATAGGAGAATATGGGCCTCTGGAGATAAAGAGATGCAATTCCAGATCTATCCCAGCTATTCTATTGGGGAGGAAGAGGAGGGATCAGCTGGAGGATAAAGGGTGTTATTCTTACTAGCAGAGTACAAAAACCAGGATCGTCAAGTTAACAAGATCTGAAGCGTAAAGCAGAATAATTGGGGCAAAAATAATAAATAGTAGTGATTTCTTTGGAGGAGAGAAACCCAGGAAATTGTTGCCTCACTCAGCAAGCAAACAAATCTGCTTACTAGTTCAGAGCATTCATTAAGAGCATGACTCTTTGCTATATTCATCTGTGGCTTCCATTATCATGTGACAAATATATTGGGTGAGATTTTAACAAATGCTCAACATTGGCTGAACTGCTCCCACTGGAATCAATTGTAACACTCTCATTCAAGAGAGCAGTATTAGGCCAGCACTGAACACTTTCTAAAATTCCATCCACTATGTCTTTGTATTTAACTTGGTTCTCAGATTCAAGCACATTGGGCTGGATTTTCCCATCCCCAGGAGTTTCGTAAATAAATCACTTCTGAGAAGTATTTAAGATGCTGAGGGTGTTTGTTCCTATTGACCTTTTGCTTGCAAAATAAGAATAAAAAGCCATTCAGATTTACAGCAAAATTAATTTTAAATGGAAAATGTTTACATGTATTTTTAATCCTTGCCCACCAATCATTGACCCAAATTATTAGTGAATCAGACAGCTTAGTAAATTTCCAGAGTACTGGATCATCATATCAGTGATAATAATGTCTTTTCTAACACTTGCTGGCTACGTCTACGACAGCACATTACATTGAAGTAGCCTATTTCGAAGTAAGAACATCGAAATAGGCTACTTCGATGATTATTGTCTACACGTCCTCCAGGGCTGGCAAAGTCGATGTTCAACGTCAAAGTAGTGACAGGGAACGTCGAAAGGAGCCGCCCTGGAAGGAAATGCAGAGCATCCACACACACAAGCACCCTCTTTCGAAATAAGGGGCCAGGAAAGACCGTGGACCAGGTCACAGAGCACACTAGCCCTTCCAGGGCAGCTGCAAGCCGCTCCTTTAAAGAGCCCCTCCCAGACACACCCAGCCTGCACAGCACAAGGTCTGCAGAGCAGTAGCCACTCTCTCACAGACCAAGTCACAGCAGATATAGACGCCTAGCAGCAGCAGCAGGAAGTGGAGGCCCTCCAGGTAGTCATCCAGGGGGCAAGCACCCTGCTAGGTGCTGCCCAGGAGGCCGCCCAGTGGCTCCGGCCAGAGGAACCCACCCCAGAGGCAGATGGAGACGCCCCTGACAACCGGGTTCCCCTCTTCCTCCCTCACCAGCTGCTCCCCCGCCTCTGGAGCTACTCCACCAGCTCCGAGTGGTGGGAGCAGCTCGTCATGTGGGACTGGGACGACGATATGTGGCTCCAGAACTTCCGTATGCACCAGCAGACCTTTCTCGAGCTCTGCCAGTGATTCACCCCAGCACTGAGGCATCATGACACCCGGATGCAGTGTGCCCTCCCCGTCGAGAGGAGGGTCGCAATAGCTGTCTGGAAGCTGGCCACTCCAGACAGCTATCGCTCCATGGGACACCAGTTTGGAGTGGGAAAGGCCATGGTCGGGGTCGTTGTCATGGAGGTAAGGAGGCCTGGGCATGCACCCACCGGGGGGCGGAGGGGCCAGGTGTGGGCTTGGGTAGGGAGGGAGGGAGGGAGGGGCCAGGTGTGGGGCTGGAAAGGGACGGGTACCGGGGAGGGATGGGCTGGGCAAGTGGGGTACCCAGGGAAGTGTCTGGGAGGGGAGCCTGGGGGAAGGGCCCTGGGGCACCCTGCACAGCCTCACGGGCACCTGTGTTCCCTCCCAACAGGTGGTCCGTGCGCTTAATGCCATGTTGCTCCAGAGGGTCATTCTACTCGGGGACCTGGATGCAGCCGTCGCCAGATTCGCCTCCATGGGGTTCCCCAACTGCTTCGGGGCCCTGGATGGGACCCACATCCCCATCCGTGCCCCGGACCACAGTGGAGGAAGATACATAAACCGCAGGGGCTACCACTCCATGGTCCTGCAGGCCATGGTGGACAGTCGGGGCCACTTCCAGGATGTGTATGTGGGCTGGCCTGGCTGCACACATGTTGCCCATGTTTTTAGGAACTCGGGCCTGTGCTGCCGGCTGGAGGTGGGGACCTATGTCCCCCACAGGGAGATCCCATTGGGGGACACCACCGTGCCCCTCTGCCTCGTGGCGGACGCGGCCTACCACCTCCAGCCCTGGCTCATGCTCCCGTACCACTGGCCACCTCAACGCCAGCCAGAAGCAGTTCAATGCCCACCTGAACCATGCCCACCAGGTGGTGGAGAGAACATTTGGCTGTCTGAAGGGCCACTGGAGGTGCCTCCTTGCCCAGCTGGATATCAGCCTCCAAAACATCCCCAGGTTGTGGGTGCGTGCTGCATGCTCTACAACATCGTTGAGAGCAAGGGGGAGGCCTTCATCCAGGGGTGGGCGGTCGACACCAGCATGGGCTTCCCCCAGCCAGCCACTGCACCCAGCTACCAGGCCCACTATGAGGGGGTATGGGTCCGTGAGGCCCTGTGGGCCCACTTTGATAAGGGAGACCCCTGAGCACCTCCCTGGCCTTCCCCAAAAGATCTCCCCACCACAGACCGCAATGCCCGCACACCACCCCCAACACCCGCATGCTACCCCTCCAACAAGCACACGCCTCTAGCTTTTTGGAAATAAAACCTTTTTTTTTTAAACTGGATAACTTGTGTGATTCAACAAAGAAACTGCAACTAATCTACAAAAAGGGGGACAACTATGTACATGGGCCAACAGCTGAGCCATCCGCCAGGCCCCCATCAGTCCAGGGTGGGGGTAGAAGGGCGCGAGCCCCAGTGGGTACGGCTCACAACCCCCTTCCCCATGTCAGTGGTCCCCGGCGTGGCCGGCTGGGGGCTGGGCAGACTGGCAGGTAGGGCCGTGATGCCTCCACTGACCGGTCTTCAGCCCCAGTGGGCTCTGTGGAGCTTGGTGGTGGTGAGGTGGGTGGGGCAGCAGGCGGGGCAGCAGGTGGCGAGGCGGGTGGAGTGGCAGGGAGGGCGGCCCAGGGACAGCAGGGGGCAGGAGCCGGGCGATGGCCTCCCGGATCGACCTGGCTATTTCCCTGAAAACCCCCATAAAGTCCTCCCATGCCACCCACCACTGGGTGGACTCCTCCCGCTGAAAACGAAGCCTTTCCTCCGCCACCTCTATCTGCTGCCGGAGAGCTGCCAGGAGCTGAGGGTCCACTGGGGCCATCCCCAGAGTCCGGCGGTGGCAGGACCGTCCCGCTGGCCTTGAGGGTGTCTCCGGGCACTGGTGGTGGCTGGCCTCCGGCAGGCTGTAGGGGACAACAGAGGGTGCCTGGCTGCCTGGGGTGTCGGATGCTGCAGCTGGAGAGAGGGAGAGAAAGAGAGGAAGGCTGTAAGTACAGTGCCATGGCCCGTGGCCCGTTCTCCCCACCCCCTCTTGGGTGCTGGGTCTCCGTCCCCGTTGGTGGGTTTGATGTCCCTGTTGGCTGTCGCCATGGCATTGTCCTCCCACCCCTGGGGTCAGGACTGAGTTCTGTCCATGGGTACGGGTGCTGATGGGCGCTGATGGCTGTGCCACGGTCCTGGGACTGTACTGTTGCTTTGCATTTGCGGGTTGGGGTCCGCTGGGATTGTGTGAGGCTCCCAGTCGTGGCTGGCGCCCCTGCCCTGTGGCCCATGGGTGTGTGCTCTGTGGGGTATGTACCTGACCACCCATTGCCGCGGTCGGGGGAAGCCCAGTAGGTGGATGCCCGGCTGGTGCTCTGGGAGGGGAGGTTGATGAGAAACCCCCCCTTCCTCACTGCTGGACCCCTCCTCCGCTGTCCTGTTGATCGGGGCCTTTGAGAAGCATGCAGGGCTAGCATGTGCCTGTGCTGCTGCCTGCACGCTCTCAGCTTCCTGCCACAGGAAATCCGGGTCGGTGGTGCCTTTAAGGCTGCTGCGCGGTGACCATAGACCCCTGCAGGGGCTGGAGACAGTGTCTCTCAACCCCTCAGCTGATGGCTGCCATGGAGGACCCCGCAATTTCGAAGTAGCAGGACGCGGATCGTCTACACAGACCCCACATCGATGTTGAATGCCAATGTAGGGTGCTATTCCCATCCTCAGATGGAAATAGCGACTTTGACGTCTCGCCGCCTAAAGTTGATTTCAATGTCAAAATAGCACCGGGCGCGGGTGGATGCAACGGGTGCTATTTTGACATTGTGCTGGCTACTTCGAAGTAGCCGGCTAGTGTAGATGCACACACTATGGAGACATTGCTTAATGCAGAGGGCAAAACAGTAACAGAAACTAGGGAAATGGCAACGTGTCTTAGACTGGGTTTCAGGCACAGGGACTGGTGACAGAGGGGTATTTAGCCGGCAAAGGCACATCCACACAGCCTCTGCAGTGCTGGCATCCCCTTCTGCCAGCACCAAACTCTCATGGCTATGGTAATGAGCTTCAGGAGTATGCAAACAAGCAGCCATTTGCAATCCCAAGAAGCTCACTTTGCATAGCTCTGCTGGCAGCAGCACTGAGCAGAGTTCCGTGTAGACCTAGCCTTAATGACTTTGTTTGTATTTTCACCAAGAAGGTTGGTGGTGGTCGGATGGTCGGTGAAAATAGGGCAGATTCAGAAGATTCAAAATTGGAAAAGAACAAGGGCTATTAATCATGCTTCAGAAGGTAGGCTGATCAGTAGAATAAGAAAGAAGTATTTCTGATGGACCAACAATGAACGATTCAAAGGAAATTTCAGAAATCCATAGTGAGCCTACTTGACTGATACCATATGAGAACTATTGGCTTTATTGCCATGGCAATTTTGTGTATCCCTTTTGCTTTGTTAAAATGTCATAAGGGGGAGAGATGGGTGGGGTGTTGTGCTGTTCAAAGAAATGAAAAAATACGCACAGTTTAGAATTTGCAAGTGAATATATGCTGACAGCTATTTAATCTAGGAGCATAATTTTTATCTTCTACCATTACATATTGATTCAGTACGCGTCATGTCCAAACGTGAGGTAAAGCCTTGGTCTACTAGCTTTGTTTGAACATGAGGATATTTGCTGCAGTGTGAATTTGTTTTGAGCAATTCTTTGTAGCTGAAAAGACACCCAACAAAATATAGTACATTTGGTAATATTCCATAAACCTATAACATCAGCTTCCAAGACAATCCTCCTCATCTTGCCCTGAGGTCATGATGACTGTCATATTTCATTTGTGGTTTTCTATTATGTGTTCTCAGTACTTCTAATGCCCTTTTCAAAGTGATTCCTGCTTATCTTTCATATAAAGATTCCTGCCCACCAGTTATTTCATTCTTTTGAGAACTTATTCTAACTCACAACCTCCTGCTGTTATCTCTTTTGTGTTATGTTTTATGACTTTCAATTAATTCTGGGTTTCAAATCGTGCAGCAGTTAATTGATCTTTCTTTGTTTGTCTAGCAGTGATTGACAGTTTTGTGAATATTTCTTCTTCAAGAGGAGATGTAGCATTTCAACACCTTGTAATTCTTACTAAAATATTTGTTTTTTCCCCCTATCTCCAAACAGCTATAATGGTTCCCTCTGAAGCACTTGACACTGGCCACTGTTGGAAGACAGGATATTGGGCTACTGCCAGCATGGCTGTTCTTATGTTGTTTTTCATTTGTTTGCAGGGGGTATTTAACTTTGGTGGTTTTTTTAAATCTGTGATAGCTTTCCAGGTTTTGAGACACAATTTTCATTTCACATTGCTTAGATAAAGTCTTATAAGGACACACAAGATGATAGCTAAGCCCCCCATTACTTTAGAGTATAGTTTTTCTATGCTTTTAATTACATATTCAAGATGAGATTACCTGAACTATTTTTATAAAGCGTGAGTACATTGAAGGAGTTAGAATTAATATTCCATTGTCTTTAATTAAAATAGTTTCATAGCGATGAACAAAAAGAATGAAAAAGTCATTTTAAAGAGATACACATATTTTAAAGAGGCAGTCCATTGATGTTACATAGAAGCCAGACATGTTGAGAGTCTCTTGGTAGGAATAAAAAGACTAACAAACAAGGGTGATGTCCTGGTAGGGGATCACTACAGACCACCTATCCTGAAAGAAGAGGTGGATGAAACTCTTTTAAGCAACTAACACAATCATCCAAAGCAAAAGACGTGATGACTGGGGACTCTCCAGGCAGCTGTTGGGAAAATAATGCTGCAGGGCACAGATGATCAAGCAAGTTCTTGAAATAAGCTGGAGACATTTTTTTTTCTTCTAAATTTTGGAAGGTGAAGAAAGCTACCCGGGAGAGGCTGTTCTAGACTTGACTTTAACAAATAAGGAAGAATTGGTGTAGAATTTGAAACTGGGAGGCAGCTTGGGTGAAAGTGATCATGGAATGATAGAATTAATGATTCTAAGGAAAGGTAGGACAGGAGAACAGGAAAATAATTATAATGGATTTTAAGAAGGCAGAATGTTAGCAGACTCAGCAGCTGGTATGTAAGGTCCCATGGAAAGAAAGCCTAAAAGGAAAAACAAAAGAGTTGGAAGTTTTTCAAAGAGACTTTATTAAGCTTTCAAGAGCAAATGATTCCTCTGCATAGGAGAGATAAAAAGTGTGGAAAGAGACCAGACTTACTTAACCAGGAAATCTTGAATGATCTAAAAGTCAAAAAGGAGTCATACTAAAAGTGGAAACTAGGACAAGTTACAAAGGAAAAATATAAACAAACAACACATGTATGTAAGGCCAAAATTAGAAGGGCCAAAGTAAAAACAAGTTTAAACTAGCTAGAGACATAAAGGGTAACAAGAAAACATTCTATAACTATATCAGAAGCAAGAGGAAGCCCAAGGAAAGGGTAGGTTCATTGCTCAGTGAAGAGGGCAAAACAATAACAGAAACTAGGGAAATGGTAGTGTCTTAGGTTGGGTTTCAGGCATAAGGGACAGGTGACCGATGAGGTTTTAGCTGGCAAAGACACATCCACACAGCCTCTGCAGTGCCGGCACCCACTTCTGGCAGCACTGAACTCTTGTGTGGCCATGGTATGAGCTTCAGGAGTATGCAAATAAGCAGCCATTTGCAATCCCAGGAAACTTACTTTGCAAAGCTCTTCTGGCAGCAGCACTGAGCAGAGTTCCACGTGGACCTACTCTTAATGACTTCTTCATTTCTGTTTTCACCAAGAAGGTTGGTGGTGGCAGATTCAGTAGCCAAAATTGGAAAAGAACAAGTTGAAAATATTTAGAGAGGTTAGATGTCTTCAAATCAACAGGGGCTGATGAAATGCTGCCTAGAATATTCAAGGAGCTGATTGAGATGGCATATGACCCATTAGCTATTACCTTTGAAGTCTTGGATGACAGGAAAGATTCCAGAAGGCTGGAAAAGGGCAAATAGTGTGGCTATTTATAAAAAGGGAAACAATGACAACCCAGTAAACTACAGGAGTTTCTGTGCCATGAAAGATAATGGAGGAAATAACTAAAGAACCCCTTTGGAAACATCTGGAGGATAATATGGTGATAAATAACACTCAGGATAGCATTGAAAGGAGGAGGGATAGCTCAGTGGTTTTGGCACTGGCCACCTAAATCCAGGATTGTGAGCTCAGTCCCTCAGGGAGCCATTTAGGGAGCTGGGGCAAATAGGTTTAGAAACAAAAAGTCTGCCAGGGATGATGATGATGATAGGCCCTGCCCTGAGGGCAGGAGTCTGGACTTAATGACCTCTCAAGGTCCCTTCCAGTTCTATAAAATAGGTATATCTCCATATTTTAAAAAAATCATGTGAAACCAACCTGGTAGTTTTCTTGATGGGATAATAAGCCTTGTGGATAAGGTGGTGGTGGTGGTGGGGTGGCGGGGGTGGGAAGCAGTGAAGGAATTCCTAGGCTTTAGTAAAGCATTTGGTACATGACCTTCTTATAAATAAACTAGGGAAATACAAATTGGATAGGGCTACTATTAGGTGGGTGATTAACTGGCTGGATAACCATTCCCAGAGAGTAGTTTGTGGTTCAATTGTTTGCAGTATTAGCATGTCACATAACAACCCTGAATAAACCACATTTCCAGATGATGTTTGTCCTGTTTAAAGATATTTTGTGGCATTTGAAGCTACCCTCAACACTGAGATTTTGTGTAAGAGTAAACCTTACAGGACTTTGGATTTTATTGATAAGGGGCTAGAGCTTCACTAGAGAAAATTAGATTCTTTGCAGGAAGTTGATGGGATGTTCAAAATGATGTGTTCGAAGACTTAATCAAGCAAAGAAAAATCATTTTTGTTTGGTTGTTCACATGATGTTGGTGCTAATGGAGGTATTCAAAGAAAACCTGAAAATTGCTTTGATTGTAAATTTCAACTTAACATCATAGGCAACTTTGTAAGTTTTTTGGACAGTCCAGACCAAATCTGGTTTTACAAACTAAGTTTACTTTTGTGTGCTTTGTATGTTGTTACATCTTTATCTGCAGCCACTTCCAGAATCCAATTTAAGATTCATTTTGTTTACGTCAGTAATTCTGGCCAATCCTCATATGCTGGGAGTTTTGATATTTTTGGAAAAAAAATGAAAAAGAAAAAAGAAGATCTTCCATTACAAAACTCCTGGTATTATTTTGATTTGCCAGTTGCTGCTTATGACAAAAACATAAGATCAGTGCATAATCAATAGGTAGCTAAAGATCTGAGGGAAATGTAACTAGTTTTGGTTAATTCAGTTGACTTTGTCACCACTGTGTCAAAGAAGAGGAGATGTCAGGATTTTCCTGGTTGGGAAATAAATTAATGACATGGAATCTGGATATAATTTTAGAGCAACTTGTTTTAATTACATATAAACATGTACCCCATTTGGACATCTTGCTTCATGGAGCTGACTTTGGTGAAGACTTCTCTGAGGCATTTAGAGTTACCACCGCTATATGACTAAAGAAACAGAACCGTGGAGCTCTGGCCAGGCAATCAAAAGAAAACATAGTTCCACTCTGGAAAGTGTCTAAAAGTGGCTGCTGCTTACCCAAAAAGGCTGCTCTTTTCAACTAATGAGCCACATCTGCTGAATTTAGCAGCAAAAAATATTTTACTATTTTTCCTCATGTTAACCTGCACCCTAAACTACTAAGAGCAAGAAAGCTTGATTCAATCTCTTTTTGAGCACCAACAAGAGAGGTATTAACTAGGTTCCAATTACAATGCTAAGCAATTACATCTGTGTAAAAGCAGTGGTGGCATTAAGATGACACAGGTGGCAACGAAAGCATAATCTGCAAACATTAAGGTGACACAACTGTAAATGAGGTGTAACTTGGCCTGAAATAAACCTGTGTTACCTTATGAGCCAGTGAGTGTAGCATGTATCCAGCCCCGGACATCTAAAGGTGTCACAGACCTGTTACTGCTCAGTCTCGAGTAGGTGAATGCCACTTGTCCCTCTAAAAAGTAGGATGCCAACTGCTTGGGGGTTGCATAACTAGTTAGCATGCCACAGGCTTGTTTGCTATTGGAATTAACCAGACAGATAGCTCCACCAGCTAAGAACGGACACGCACCACCACCTTTGTTACTTTATAAAAGAAAAGGATGCAGACTGAGTTTGCAGGGTTGGCAGTTAAAAATGTCTTTATACTTGTTCTGTTGGAAGGTAGAGTATTACTGAGACATAGTAAAAGTAAATTCTGTGACACCATTTTTACATAACCACTTGCAAACTAGAAAACATTTTAAAGAATATGTTCATTGAAACCTGCCTACTGAATGGTGAGAAATGTCATCAGTTTTAATCTGGGAAGACAAAGACTTGTTACAAGAGTACAGCATTTTCGCCTACCTCCTAGAAAAGAGGAGGTTCAGTTCTTATAGCTTCTGGACTCCCTCGGGGACAATGCTGTTACAGGTTGTGTCTACCCCTTAGTTCTGCTCTGTAAAGTGTAAAAAGGTGATAGATACC
Source organism: Carettochelys insculpta (assembly GCF_033958435.1). NCBI lineage: Eukaryota > Metazoa > Chordata > Testudines > Carettochelyidae > Carettochelys > Carettochelys insculpta. The sequence goes on along the minus strand of NC_134137.1, from coordinate 301,210,720 downwards.
CTGTGGTATCTGGGGATGTAAAGCCAAACTATCCATGTAGCTTAGGTTCCTTTGAAACAAAACCCTGTTTTTGAACGAACCCTTCTTCCTGAAACAAAATAATAAGAATGATTCTTTCAAAAAGTGATTTTGTTTCAAAGGAGCCCTGTCTACACAGCTGTTTTTGCTCTCAGAAAAGCCTCTCCTGGAAGCCTGTTGGAACAAAGTGTGGACACTGTGTCTGAAGCAAGCAGGAGGGTTTATGACACACAGTGCTAGTGGAGTGCCACTTCGCCCATCAGGACTCACTGAAGCACTGCCAGACAATAGATTACAGTTGATTATATAGATTATTGATGGGCAGGGGGAAAACTATAACATGATTGTCGCCCACACCTGGATAGGGTCTAGCAGCAAGATGAAATGAGCACAGTAAGCCAATAATCTAAAAAGGTTACAGAATATCCCCGCCCATAGCTTATCTCTAGTACAGGTGAGTACAGGTGGTTTCCTCTACATGTTAACCAAAACAGATATACAATGACCAGTTTGTGTCAAGACAGGATAAAGAATGTGGCAATGTCTCCACACTGGCGCCTCTGGCAGGGGTGGGGGGGGGTGTATCTAGAAGATTTAAAGCACAAGTTGTAAAAAGCCATTAACAGCATACAGCACCAACAGTTGGTTTCCACATGCAGGGCCTCACCTTGGAATGCAGTTACTGAAACAACTATTCCTCCCTTCAGACTTCAAGGCCCTTCCTGCCCTTCTCTGGCTGTTTTGAGGGAGATAAGGGAGAAAGGGGCCCAACGAGGTTTCTGGTGAGAGAGATAAGGGAGAAGGGGGTCCCAGTGAGGTATCTTTCCGCTCATGCTAGCTGGGTTTCTAAGTATAGGCCTACTCCAGACTTTAAGAATTGAATAGGGGGTCTTTAGCACAAACCATGGCCTGCCTGAGGAATTTTCACCCTACAAGCTCAATTTCATGAGATTATGCAAATGAGGCATACGGTTTGTAAGTCAGCGCTTCATTTGCATTTTCAGTTGCCCTCATTTGCATTCTGCTTCCAGCCTAACCGTGGAACAGTGGAACATAAGTCCCTGTCCAGTGAGAGATGAGGGCTAACAGCCTGCAATGTGGATATTCCTGGAGTGGACCATGGAGGGGAGAAACAGGTACAGTCATGCTGAAACTGTGACAAGAGTCATAAGTTGCAAAAGAGACCTGGATGTCACATGCAAATGGAAAAGAATTACAAATAAAGTTGTTTTTTTCCAAGACTGTCAAGGAACCTTATTAGGATAAGGAAAATAGTACTGTTACTGCAGCTACTTTGTACCTCTCTGCTTCATTGTACAGCTTTCTTTTAGGACATTTCCCAGCATCCCTCCCAGGCTTCCTCCTACAGAGAATGTGGGGAGCTTTCAGAGCTGGGTAGGACTTCAGCTGTGTGGAAGCTCGTCTTTACATTTTAGTGGATGGAACTGGACTGTGAACTAAGGACAGAGGAATAGCCAGATTGGGATAGATCCATGATCCACTTTAATTCACTCTTCTGTTTCTGACAGGAGCGAACGATCAAAGGCAGATGCAAGAATCCCTGTGGAGGCAAGCCTGGCATTATCTGCCCCTGTGAAGGACTCATCCTAAAGCTTAAATATTAGAGACTGGTTTATATCTTAAAGCATGAGAAGTTTTTATCCCTTCCAAAATTCTTCCTCTGCATTAACTGTTGTAACTCTGACTATTCTGCCTAGCTTTGGTTTATAGTGGCAACAGATATATTTGGTTTTAAGTCTCTTCACATCCAAATTGGGTTCATGTCTGAGTCTCTAGGCATGATCCTATGCAATATATCTGACAAAGTGATACAACACTGTCTATAGTGCATATTTTTAAAAAAGAAACTACCTTTGTGTGTCAGCAGTGCCAGATAACACACTGATTTGGTCGGCTGAACCAAAAGTTTGTTATAACAATTCCTCCATAACACCAGTTCGTTCTCTCAACCCTACAGCTACAGCTAAAATTATAGCTTACATTCTTGTAGTAATAGCTTATATTACATTATTTTCTATACCGAATGCCTTTTCTTCCTGCGTGTGACATAAAGACCCCAATTTACAAAGGCTGAATTCCATGTTATTACTGGCTACAACAGAATTTATTCTTCCAATACCACACCTTGACAGTTAACACCAGAAAGGGCAATATTAAATCAGACCACAAGAGTTGTTTCTAGTGTACCATACCGTAACTCTAGGTTATGTGATTCCTGAAATTGTGTAACCCTCTCTTAGTGCTGTGAAGGTTGTGGCTATCTATAGCAGTTATGATACTACAAAGATGTAATAGAAAGGCAAGTTCTGCTCTGGTTTGCTTTACCTTGCCTCTTGAACAGGATTTTTTCAGACTATCAGACATCACTCCCCTTGGAGATCATCCCTTAAATCATGGCCCTTTCATGTCAGAACTGAAGGACTGCATATCATACAGGCAGATGCAGGATTTTTTGTTTTGTTTTATTCTGTACAACATCTAGTGCAGGGAGTCCTATTATATCATAGGGGCTCTTAGAAACTACCAGGCTATGTCTACACAGTGGGAGGTATTTCGGGATACTGCAGGATCCTGAAATAGTTGCCCTGTGTCTATGCAACGCACCTGTAATTTTGGAATATTTTTCAAAACAACTGGCAACTATTTTGACATCTCCGTATACCTCATCACAGGAGGAGTAAGGTATGCCTTGAAATAGGGTTTATTTTGACATGTGGCACCCTTTAGACAGCATCACATGCTGAAATAACCTATTTCAAAATTCACTCGAGTTAAGCTAAACAATGTGTTAGTGCAAATTAAGGAACTTATTTCAAGTTTAGACTGTCATGTAGACATAGCCTTGGAGTATAATTAAATTATGTTTAAACTAACTAGCATAGGGCAAGTGTCCCTGACCCATGTGCAGTGGAGAGTTCACACATGTGTGGTCTCTCTGGGTATGACTGTAGTCCAGAATAGTTTATTTTGAAATAACGCTGCTACACACAAAAATGCATTTTGAAATAGCACTCAGCTGTTTCAAAATATGGTGTCTACACACCACAGGGCCTGTTTCTAAATAGAGCCATTGGACGCAGTATGGCTTATTTTGAAATAAGCTCTATCCCCTGTCTACACAGCCTCTATTTCAAAATAGTTCAAAATATCTTTTTGAAATAGGTGCTATTCCTCATAGAGGCTACATCTACACTAGGGGAAACTTCGAAGTGGCCATGCTAATGGCCAAATTGGAGAATACTAACGGGGTACTGAAATGAATATTCAGCACCTCATTAGCATGCTGCCAGCCACACCACTTCAGCTGATGAGGGGATTTCTACGTTTGCAGGGTGCTTTCGAAAAGGACCCCCATGTAGACGAGCTGCACGCAAGCGAAATATGGTACTTTTGAAGTGCTGCAGCCAGCAGCATGCTAATGGGGTGCTGAATATTCATTTCAGTGCCTCATTGGTATTCTCCGACTTGGCCGTTAGCATGGCCATTTTGAAGGTTTCTCGTAGTGTAGACATAGCCAGAATGAGGCTTCCCAATTTCAAAATAAGGCATTTGCTATTCCAAAATTGTTTCAAAATAGTGGTGCCTCTTGTACACGCTGGGGCTGTGGCCACACTAGCCCCCTTTGTTTGGAAGGGGCATGATAATAAGGGATTTCAGCAGTTGCTAATGAGGTGCTTCCATGAATATGCAGCACCTCATTAACATAACAGCAGCTGCACGTGATTTGAAAGTGCCACTTTCGAAAGGCATGCCCTCAGTGTAGCCAGGGGCCTTTTGAAAGGACCCCCTGATTTTGAAAGCCCCTTCTTCCTAAAACCAAATAGAAAGAAGGGGCTTTCGAAATCAGGGGATCCTTTTGAAAGGCCTCCGGCTACATGGGCAGCAGCATTCCGAAAGCTGTACTTTCAAATCACATGCAGCTGCCATTATGCTAATGAGGCGCTGCATATTCATGACAGCACCTCATTAGCATCTACTGAAATCCCTTATTACCATGCCGCATCCAAAGGGAGGGGGCTAGTGTGCCACAGCCTAAGAGAGTTATTTTGAAATAACACTTGTTATTGACACATGACAAATATGAATACTTGCTGTGAGCGGGTGGAATTAGGAATGGAGGAGCAAGGACCAAAAAGGAAGAGCTCTGAGGCAGAAGTGAGGAGGAAGGAATAAATGGGGTTGACTAGTAGGACAGGTAATAGGGTTTGGGTGGCAGTCAAAATGATGGGATGTGTAACAGAGGTGGTGGGTGGGATACCAGAGGAGGATGAAATGGAAGTGGGTGGCAGGACTAGTGGAAAGAACTGGGCAGTGGGTTATTGTTAGACCCACATTCTCCCCTCCCACCACAGTCTTCCTTCCTATGTGTGGACTGTACCAAGATGTGTGTACCCGGGGAGGGGAGGTCTGCCTATCTTGGGTTGTCCAAGTCCTGTTTCTTAACCCCTTGAGTTCAGAGGACGGTGAGGCCACTTGGGGGGATGGGGGGATTGGGCTCGATTTCCTGGAAACTCCTGAAGCCAAACTTGGAAATCAGCTGCTAAATGTCCAGCCATGCAGTGGGGCTAAGGAAGTTTCCCTGCCTAACCTTGCCACACGCTGCTCCTGAAAGTGGTCAGCACATCCCTCCCTGTGGCCTCTGGGTTGGCTGTGGGGACAGGGAGGTCTTCACATGCTGCCGCTGCCCCACGTGATGACTCTGCCATTACCATTGGTGGGAACTGAGGCCCGTGGAAGCTGCAGGGGCAGCGCCTGGAGGCACAGGCAGCATGCAGTGCCACTTACCCTTGTACCCTATCCCTGGTGGGGCCACAGAGGTGTGTTAGGGGAAAGTAAGCATCAGAGGGATGGAATGAGTGGGGGCAGGACCTTGGGAAAGGATGAAAATCTCAGGGACGTGGGGACAAGGGATGGGACAAGGGCATTTGTGTTTGTGTGATTAGACACTTGGCAACCCCATTTACATGGCTGGGGCCAGTGCATAAAATTCCATTTGTTCCTAGCACCACTGTGTGTCAGAGCATTGATACGAAGAGGGGAGGTTCCGACTGACCATGAGATAGTAACCATTTAGCAAAACCTGCTTTAAATACTTAAGGGAAACAATGCTAATACTTTGGCTTGAGGACTCCTTTCAAGCGAATCAAACCCCTTCCAATTTGGAAGGTGACATTACAAACATGCTCAAGAAAACTGCTTGTGTCTGAAGCAGAGAAGCCACAGGCCAAAGCTGTTCTATGGAATCCTTCAACCATACGGCACACATGCTGTAACTTACACCTACTCCACCTGATTCAGATCCAGAGATTTCAGAATTACTCCCCAATGTTTCCATGGCCTGTTCGCTGTTGCCAAACTTCCAACACAAAAATGCAGGCTGCAGAATTAGCATGCAGATTAAAGTGTGAAGGGAAAACCATGGCCTTTGTCAGCAGAGAGAATCTGGCCTTTTCAACAGAGTTGGGCTGGGATGTTTGTACCTATTCAGCTCTGACAAACTTCAAGTGAAAACAAAAAAGCAGTCAAGTAGCACTTCAAAGACTAACAAAATAATTTATGCTTTTTGTTAGTCTTTAAAGTGCTCCTTGGCAGCGTTTTTGTTTGGATAGAATACAGACTAACACAGCTATCTCTCTGTCACTAAGCTTCAAGTGATGTAGACCTGAAGTTTTGCTTTCGGGCAGATGCCTCTTCTCTGCAATGTTTAAGGTTGGAAGAAGCAAAGGATAGTCATTTAAATCCATTGGTTTAGGGGAAGTATCACCACCTTTATTCTAGGTGTCTGCTTTATAACAGAAAATCACCAGAAAAGCAAATTACATTATCAGGAAGTATGCAGCAGCTTCCTTTCCCAGGCTTCTGAGAGCAAATCCAGTTCTTTAGATGACTTATTTCTTTATATTCAACTCCTCCCTTTGTGTGCAAATGTCTTCTAATAATAAACTTTATTTCTGCTCCCTCTAGAGACTGTGTGCTTATGATTTGATGAGTAATGTCCATTCATTTCCCCATAACCCTGCCTCAGATACAGATGGAAAAAGAAAAAAAAAAACCCCTCTTCCTCAACATCTGCCTTGCCTGTGCAAACAGCCACTGACTTTTATCTGTCCTGGTCGGTCGATCTCTTCTGATCACTTCACACGAATGGAAATTCACTGACTACGTCTATGGAGAACAATTTTTCAAAGTATCAGAAACACAATAGTCAGGTAACCCCCAGCACCACCTGCTCCTTTCTCCCTTGTGCAACCCAGCTGCTTCCAGAATTATTCCCAATTTGACATCCTAAAAGGACAGGGGGAGGGAGGATGGTTCTGTGGCACATACATAGAAGATGAAACCCTCTCACTAGTGACAGCACTGAATGTGTCTAGCCTGAAGTTGACATGCCCCAAGAGCAGGGGTGGGGAATTCCTGACCCGCAGTCTGGCTCCAGCCCAGGGCTTGCCTGGATTCTGCCCCTGAGGCACAGGGCTCCCCTCCTCAGCATCCAGTTCTCTGGGGGGTGAGGGGTGGGGAGCCCTGAGCCTCATGGGCCTGAGTCAGTCAAGCTGGATTCCATACACAGGCTCTGCCTTGTGTGGAAAGGAAATGATTCTGTGCACCGTCACCCTTCCTCCAGCCCCCCAGCTGGGGGAACAGCAGCATAGTGCCTAACCCCATTCCTTCACTCCCTCCTTCCCAGACTCCCTACCCATAGCTTGTTCCTGCACACCCTCCCACCCAGACTCCCCACCCTCAGCTCATTCCTTTACCCTTTCTCCCACCCAGACTGCCCACCTTCAGCCCGCTCCTGCACTCTCCTCTGTTCCACTTAGGCCTCCACCCCTAGCCCAGCCATGCACTGTCCCTCCAATCCAGACCCCATACCTGCTCCCCAGCCGTTTCCGTGCCCTGTGTGCTCCTCAGTGGAGGGGGGGGCAACGAGCAAGCTGGCTTGTAAGGGGGAGACTTTGTCTGGCTACACCCAGCAGCCCCCTCCTGCACACTGAACTCCCCACTTTTGGTCACCCTGAGCCCCCAGAAAAGTTACAGCTGCATCTCTCCTTTGTTAGAAAACAGAGAGAAAAAAGAGGGGGATCTCTCTAAGGAGAGAGGAAGGAATTAGCTGTTCCAGAACATTCCCTAGGCTCAGAAAGTGTGAATAGAAAAAAAGTTTAGGTAGTCATGACAGGTTTATTGTTTTCATTGCTTAGGGGGTTTGGAAATTATTTTTGAGCTGTTTATTTGTTCCTTTTGCTCTTTCCTGCAAAAAAGAATCTGACCCTGGGAAAAAAATCCCTGTGTTTTGCTTTAATTCATGTTTTTTTTTTCACCAAGCCATGTACAAAGAGGGCAAAGCTAGTCTTGTTTTAATAATAAAAGTTTTTTTTTGTTTCATTGTTAACACGTACTATTTGTTTTACCATGGCTTAAAACTATGTGCCAGGCCGTGGATATGTTACCAGTAAGCTTACAATTCCTTGCATGTTTTGGGGCGCTCTTTTTATTTCTTTCCATCTCCTTGCTCTCGGGGAAGAGATTACAAGTGATTTTATTCTTGGAAAGAGGATTTTGTGCACAGCTACTGGTTTATTTCAGGGAAAACTGAAATCAAGAAAACTTTTCTGTTCCTGGGAACTGTAGAGACAAGGTCTAGCAGTGTTTTATTTGACCACCTGGCCTACATTGCCTGCTGTCGAAGTTCCATGATGGGGAATCAGACGTGAGAGATTCATTAATGTATACTCTTTCTGCTTTTGCACTTTTCTGAACAGGAGCGATCCTCATGTGGCCTACACCCATTCACCTTATCTGTTTCACAGAAAGAGCAAAAAATTGTGTTGACCTAACATGTCAGAATAAAGTCACCACAGTTATTAAATCATTTGTGTGTGCGCACACTTGGCTTCTTGTGTCAGTGATACACATCCTCTCTAGGGGCACTTATACTGATTTTATTTTTTTTCAGTGAGGGACATTGTACCAGAGTTCCCGAAAGCTAGAAGCATTCAGTGTAAGCAATGCTGTGTCTGCACTGTCACCGTGTCAGACAAATTACATCAATTGTGGGGAGGCAGTGTTAATAAATCAGTGTAAACAGGCACCTACCTCAGCAGGCACCAACAGGAGAATAGACCAGCATAGACCAGACCTTAGTGGCAGTTTTTTGTTTGCGTAACTTAGTCATTTAACCACATGTCTCTGTCGTATTTACAATATTCATGATTCACGTTTCATGATTCTTAATTGAAATTACAACACCTCTAATTGTAATGACAGGGCAATTTCCTGACTGCCATTGTATAAGACAGGCAGAGAACATTACTCATGGGCAATTCATAACCTTTAACCACTATATTAACACCTTGGAATGCAATGGCAAAGAATACTAGAAATTATCACAACAATATGGGCTGAGCAATTATTATCATCCCTTTAAAGTGAGAGAATGCTTTTCTACCTTAATAGGAAAAAAAATCCTATTCACAATATTTGAGTGTGTAAATAAATCATTGCAAGTTTAACTAAGATATGCTATTTCTATGAGATTACGTTTGAGAACAACAAGAAGTCCTGTGGCACCTTATAGACTAACAGATGTCTGTAACAGATATCTGTTAGTCTACAAGGTGCCACAGGACTTCTTGTTGTTCTTGAAGTTACAGACTAACATGTCTACCTCTCTGATATGAGATTATGTGACATTCCTTTCTACTGCCCTGAGTTCCATCAGGATGCATTCAAAGTTTACTGAATAATCGTCCCCAAGTTGTGGTCAAAACCGACTTTTGGATCCTTCTAAAGTAGATTTTACAAGGGAACAATGCATTCTTTGACTGGGAGAAGGACAAGATGATCATTTTAATAAGTATTTTCCATTTCTGTGTTTTTATGACTCTGCCATAAAAGACTCATCTTTGAAAAACTTCTAAATGACTAAATCCTTAAAAATCCTTTCAATCACGCTTAATCAACACAGAGATCAGTCATAAGTATAATTTTTCAAATCAGTCTATGCCATTCTTACTGGCTAGACTAGATACTGAGAGGTGCCATGGACTCCCAGAAATTCCACTAATGTTACCAGAGCTGGCTAGAAAAATCAGACAAAATAGATTTTTGTCTGAGGCTATGGTTACACTGGAGAGTTTTGTCGACAAAAACCCTGTTTTGTCAACAAAACACACCGCACTTTTACATACGAAATGCTTTTTGTTGACAGCGTATCAACAAAACTCAGCACATTCCCTGATAGGGTTCTGCCTCGCCAATACGAGGCATAAAGCCTTTGTTGACAGATTTCTGTCAATAAAATAGCCGTGAAAATGCCCCCAGGGGGCCTCTCTCGACAGACAACACATCCACAACAATGGCAGCCCTGTCTCCTGTGCTCATGGGTGCCTGTTTTGTCAAGAGAGCAGCCAGGCAGTCAGGCTGCTCTGTCGACAGAATAGAGCACTTTCCCGATTTGCTTTTGTGTGTGGCTGCACTCTGTTGACTGAAGTTTTGTCAGGAAATGTGTTCCAGAAGTGACTTCTGTTAACAGAATGCTGTAGTGTAAATGTAGCTTGAAAGTTTTGAAACAGGAGCAGATTTTCATTTTTCTAGGGGTAGCAACATGAATGATTGACTTTTCTCAACATATAGTATTTATAAAATTATTAAATGACACTCTTTTTTTAGGTTTTACATTCACAGTTTTACTTATTTAGATGTGAACTGGCATCCAGAGAGAAGAACCGCTGTGAGTCAATACTCTTTCCTAATTCATGTGAATGCACCTGTTCCAGAATTACTACTACACCGTTGTTAGTTTAAGGTACTTGGACATCTCTCTTTCCCCCTGTGACAGTTTTAACTACGCTGGTCTGTTGCTTTAATACATAGGGTTTGGGTTTTTATTTTTTTAAATATTTCCTATTATTTGTTTCCAAATAGGATATTCCTAAATATTCTCTATTTGCATTTCTTATAGCCTGTATGCCGTAGCTGAAGTCCTTTAAACAGATTCTGGCTCACAGATTTCAGAATTACTACTTTTTTGTGCTCCAGTGTCATTTCTTTCATCTCACACAGTTTCATTTCAACAGTACAAGCGTGCTCTTAAGGTAGCCAGAATATCTTTCCTTCTGTTGCTGCTTCTTTTGCATCTTCTCCAAGGCTACAGATACACTACAGCAATCAGTTAACAAAAGGGACTGTCAGAAGAGATTTCCCAACAAAATTTCCGCTTGCCCACCTGCTCTCTCAACAAAACAGGCACCCGGAAGCACAGAAAACAGGGCTGCCCATTGTTTCAGATGCCCTGTCTGTCGGCCCTGCAGAAAGTCCATGCAACTTTTTTTGTTCACAGAGCCCGTCAACAAAAGGTGCTCTTCCGCCTCTGGGAGAAGAAGAAGGTTGTTGGTGGAAGTGCAGACATTTGTCAAGTTCCTGTCAGCAAAACACATTTTATTTGTGGTATCACAGGAGTAGCCAAGTTAGTCTGTATCTTCAAAAACAACAAGAAGTCCTGTGACACCTTACAGACTAACAGATATTTTGGAGCATAGTTTTTGTAGGCAAAAGCTTATGCTCCGAAATATCTGTTAGTCTATAAGGTACCACAGGACTTCTTGTTGATTTTGCATGCGAACGTTCAACCAGTTTTGTTGACAAAATTGGGGCTTCGTTGGCAAAACTCACTAGTGTAGCCATAGCCTAGCTGTTTTGTTCATTTTTGTTTATTTAATGCTGTCAGGTAAAACCTTTTGTTTCAGATGGCTGTAAATCTCTTCAAGAGCCACACCAAATTACATGATCTGAAAGTAGACCTTGCTGCAAAGTCTGCTTCCTTCTTGATTTTAGCTGATTCTTGTGTGTGGTGCTGATAGAGTGTTACATAATATCCCTATATGCACTCTATCTGAGGGAGCAGTATGATACCTCAGAGCAGCAGTACAAGGTAGGAGAAAAAACAGTTGATTGTCTTTCGGGTAAGCTTACAGGAGGAAACAACAGGGGTGATGTTGTAGTTGGTGTCTGCTATAGATTGCTGGATCAGGGAGATGAAGTAGATGAGGACTTCTTCAGACAATGAACAGAAGCTTCCAAATCACAGGCCCTGATTCTCATGGGGGACTTTAATCATCTGGACATTTGTTGGGAGACCACAACAGTACCACACAGACAATCCAGGCAGTTTTTGGAGAAAGGTGGAGATGACTTCTTGGTACAAGTGCTGAAGGAACCGACCATGGGCCATGCACAACTTGACCTGCTGCTCACAAACAAGGAAGAACTAGCAGGAGAAATAGAAGTGGGTGGCAACCTGGGCTGCAGCAACCATGAGATGGTAGATGTCAGGATTCTGACAAAAGGAAGAAAGGTGAGCAGTGAATTAGAGACCCTTCTTTTCAAAAGAGCAGGTTTTGACTCCCTGAGAGAACTGATGGGCAGGATCCCTTGGGAAACAAAGAGGAAGGGGAAAAGAGTTCAAAAGAACTGGCTGTATTTTAAAGAAGTTATGCTGAAGGCACAGGAACAAACCTTCCTGCTGCATAGTAAGAAATGCAAATATGGTAGGCAATCAGCTTGGCTTAACAGGGAAATCCTTGGTCATCTTAAACCGAAAAAAGGATGTGCAGAAGAAAGGGAAAAGTAGACAGTTGACTAAGGAGGAGTATAAATACATGGCTGGGAATGCCAGGCAGTAATCAGGAAAGAGAAAGCACAATTGGAACTGCAGCTGGCAAGGGATGTGAAGGGTAACAAGACTGGTTTCCACAGGCATGTTAACAACAAGAGGGTTATCAGGGAAGGTGTGGGGCCGTTACTGGGGGAGAGAGGTAACCTAGTGACAGATGATGTAAGAAAAGCTGAAGTACTCGACAATTTCCGCACTATGGTGCCAGACAATGAAGTATGGGAAGGTGGAGGGCAGCCGTTGGTGGGCAAGGAACAAGTTAAGAGCTACCTAGAAAAACTAGATGTACACAAATCTATGGGTCTGGATTTAATACACCCAAGGGTACTGAGGGAATTGGCAGATGTCATTGCTGAGTCTTTGGCCATTATTCTTGAAGGTTCTTAGAGATCAGGAGAGATCCTGGATGACTGGAAAATGCAAACGTAGTGCCCATCTTTAAAAAAAGGAAAGAAGGACAATCCAGGGAACTACAGATATGTCAGCCTCTCCTCAATACCTGGGAAAATAATGGAGGGGATCCTCAAGGAATCCATTTTGGAGCACTTGAAAGAGGGGAAAGTGATCAGGAGTAGTCAACATGGCTTCATCAAGGTCAAGTCATGCCTTACCAATCTGGTTAGCTTCTATGATGAGGTAAAAGGCTCTGTGGACATGGAGAAGTCAGTGGATTTGATATACCTTAACTTCAGCAAAATTTTTGATACAGTCTCCCACAACATTCTTGTGGAAGGGGAAGTTGGGAAAGTATGGATTAGATCCATGTGTAACACTGACAGACCTGAGTTACATGCCCCAGGGATAGAACCTGCAAACAGTGGGTCTAAAGCCCTTCACTCTACCACATGAGCTAAAGGCCAGCTGGTTCTCAGGTGGGGCTGTAGAGCAGAGACTCCACTCACCCCAGATGAGGTCTCAGTACCTCTGGGTACTACATGCTTCCCTGGGCTGAGGAAGCACATCCCAAGCTTCTGAGACCTTCTAGCAGTTCTTCCCAGCCACTGCACCAGTTGTAACACTGACAGACCTGGGTTGCTGGCCCCAGAGATAGAACCTGCAAGTATAGGGTCTAAAGCCCTGTACTCTGCCACATGAGCTAAAGGCTAGCTGGTGCTCAGCCAAGGCTGTAGAGCAGAGACTTCACTCACCCCAGATGAGGTCTCAGTGCTTCTTGATACTACACATGGATTAAAAGATAAATAGAAAGCTGGCTTGATGTTTGCACTCAATGGGTAGTAGTCAATGGCTCAATATCTGGATGGTGGTTGGTTTCAAGTGGAGTGCCGCAAGGCTCGGTTCTGGGGCTGGTGTTGTTCAACATCTTTATTAATGACCTGGATGAAGGACTGGATTGTACCTTCAGCAAGTTTGCAGATGATAGTAAGCTAGGGGGAGAGGTAGATATGTTAGAGGGTAGAGATAGGAGCTAGAGTGAACTGGATAAATTGGAGGATTGGGCCAAAAGAATTCTGATGTGATTCAACAAGGAGAAGTGTAGAGTCCTGCACTTGTGACAGAAGAATTGCAAGCATTGTTATAGGCTGGGAACTGACCTGCTAAGCAGCAGTACAGTGGAAAGGGACCTAGGGGTTATCGTGGATGAAAGGCTGGATATAAGTAAATGGTGTGCCCTTGTAGCCAAGAAGGCTAACAGCATATTAGGGTGCATTAGAAGGAGCATTGCAAGCAGATCTAGAAAAGTGGCTGTTCACCTCTATTCAGCACCACTGAGGCCACATCTGGAATATTGTGTCCAGTTTTGGGCCCCCTTGTATAAAAAGGATGTGGATGTGCTGGAGCAGGTTCAGCAGATGTCAACAAAATTATTAAAGGGCTGGAGCACATGACCTATGTGGACAGGCTGTGAGATTAGGGCTTATTTAGTGTACAGAAAAGAAGACTGAGGGGTGATTTAATAGCAGCCTTCAACTTCCTGAACGGGAGGTCTAAAGAGGATGGAGAGAAACTGTTCACAGTGGTGTCAGATGGCAGAAGAAGGAGCAATGTCTGAAGTTGTAGAAGGAGAGGAGTAGGTTGGATATTAGGAAAAACTACTTCATGAGGAGGGCGGTGAAGCACTGGAATGCATTGCTAGAGATGTGGGGGATTCCCCATCTTTAGAGGATTTTAAGTCCCAACTTGACAAGGTCCTGGCTGGGATGATTTAGTTGGGGTTGATCCGTCTTGAAGCAGGGGGCTGAACTAGGTGACCTCCTGAGTTCCCTTCCAACCCTATGATTCTATGATTTCCCCATTTATTTGCTAGTATCATTGGTGGGTACTATCAAATCCTGCACTATTACTTTCAATTCCTCTTTTAATACTCACTTCAACAGGAATAAGATTAGATTCTTCCTCTTTTCCTTTATCTGAATTGCAAATAACTGTGATTTGTGAAAGGGGCTGGTGGAAAGGAATTGAAACTAAAGCCAGGTGTATATGCTGTTTTGGAATGGCATAACTAGTGTTGTTAGTTATTTTTTACCAAAATAGTTATACTAGTTCTAGCCTTAGTGTGGGTGCAGTTACACTGGTATAAAGGCATCTTATACCAATATAACTTACTCCTTTTTCTGTATAGGAACAAGTTACATAATCATAAGCACTGTTATGCTGGTATAGCAGCCTCCGTATTACAGGTTATGTACCACTTTAACTATATAGCTGAAGAGGTATTAACTGTGTGTGTAGAAAAAGTCAAAGAGGTGTTTTGCTGGGTGGTACTACTATTTACCAGACCAGAAGAGAGGTGTGTGAACAATTTGGCTACATTAAAGTGTCTTGGTTTTTTAGACAATATGGCCTCACCTCATGTTTTAAAGGCGCTTTGTGTTACAAAGTTTAAACAAGGAGAATTAATGCTACATAGAGCTCATAAGCAATAGCTTGGGGCTTGTAGTTGGGAAATACCAAGCACTTGCATGATGGATTACCCTTATCTGTGGTAGTTGTGGTATGGCTCAGCAGCCTTTTAGAGTTGGCTCATTAGGCTTGACCCCAATGCCGTTGAAGTTAATAGAACAACTCCCATTAATCTCGTTGATTGGGACTGGGGCAAGATTAGGTCCCCTTTTGCACTTGCATAGTAATACAATTTCAACCCATTGGCACATGGAAGTAGCTTGTTTTATGTCATAGCGACCTACATATAATATTTTTAGGGGTTACTTTGAATGATTTTATAGGTTTACCTTTGCCTGTTCCTGTCTCTATTTTAAATTTTACTGTACCTTTTCAAGCATAAAGGTTTCCATTCTAAGATTGTAGTCAATTCAACAGGGAGATAGCCCTAAGCATCCTTCATGTTTGTTGTTTTCAGCCAGCATAGTTCTTTTGTTCCTTTTATACTGTACGGTACTTTGTTTTTTGCAAAAAAATGATTCCTAAATAGACATGGGCCTTACTCTCAGATGATGGGCTTGCCTTCATAGTTCACAGTTTTACATGTATTGTTTGGAGACTGCAATACTATAGGCATGGGAAGGAGAAAATTAAAAGTAACTAAAAAAATAAGGATAAAATTATGAAGGTTCATCACTTTAAAATGAAATGTTAAATTTTCAGATATACTCTCATGAAATTATTACAGTTTCTTAAATTATAAACATGGTATTTCAGTAATGACTGTCACCAGGTACTCTGATGAATGCACTTCATTGGTGTTTACTCAGTTATGAATCTTCAGGATCATATTCTATCAGGCCCATGCACAGGGGTGATGCGAAGAGCGGGAATGCAGCCCACCATGTCCAATAATTTTCCCTTCCTCCCTGCTGTGCTGTGCTGTGCTGTGCTGTGCTGTTCTGGGGCACTCTGGGAGTTATAGTTCCCTGGCCAGCTTCCTGCCTAGAGACCTGACCTTGGAAGGAACCTGACCAGGGAAGGAACTACATTTCCCAGTGTGCCCTTGGCTGCTAGCAACAAGAAAGGGAGAGGGATGATGAAATATTGTTTTTCGCTTATGAACAGCAAGATACCAACAGGTAGTTTCTATAAATCTTTATTACGGTATACATTTTTAGTATAACAAAACCATTTTTACAAATCACTGTTTCCACTCAAATTTTTCATTAACCTCTCTTATGCACACTCATTGCATGACTATCTTGAACTCCTTTATAATTAAAAAAAATACAGTCTATGTTTACAAAAACAAAACAAAGCAAAAAACCTCCCACAGAAATTTCTTTCATACAGGCCTGTGTATGGTGTCTTTGAATAATGATTAGCTGGTGTTAACAGAATTATAGGCATGTTAAGATCTATAAATGTCCAAAAGTGATTTTCATATTCAAAACATAATTCTGCCCAATTATTTTCAATATTTCTTACTCTTTACTCAGCCAAGGATTAACTCAATCTCTTTATTGTTTCTAATGGCTGACATCCCTTTCCATTTCCTGTATCAGTTTTATGGTGTATTCTAAGCATCTTAAACAAAGTTCTGCTGACATTCTGCAGCATTTAAGTCCCAGGTCTAATGCACGCATGCTAACCTTTGTATTGCAGTTTGCATCCAGGGAGCCATAAATTCTGTGGTTAATAGGCTATGCACATGACAAATAGGTATATAGAACAATTACAGATTAATACTTATTAGAACAATTACATTTTCTTTAATGCCATATAAAAGACACCCATCTAAAAGTTTCTGTAGTGAACGTAAAAGTCACACAGGTTTCTTATTAGAATGCAGCCAAGCTGAAATATAGAAGTCTGCATTTATTGTACAGGAGAAGCAGGCTCTTCACATTAAATGGTGTATGACCAAACAAGCTGCATTCATTTGACTTCCCAGACAGCTGGAGTTGAATTCAGAGGCAGCTAATTGCCTTGGGGACCTTTCTTTGGCATGTAGCCCATTGGTACTCTTCAGGGGTGGAGCAGCTTCACACACAAAGCTTAAAAGCATCTGGACTGCTGTTGTGCAGAAGGCTACTGCTGACAGATTTACCATCTGTCTTTGAGAAAGACAACAGTTTTGGGAGGCCAGATACTACCAATCTCAAGTACAAAGCCTTTGCCAGTCAAAACCTGCTCATTAGACCAGAGAACACAACGTGAATTATGTCTAACTGTGAACTAAAAAAAAGGAAATATCAAAACATTCTTTATTTGTATTTGCATACAGCTAGAAGAAAAATCATGTAACATTAGGAAGCAGCAAATTGTAAACATGTTTGTATTATCCATCAGCTGTGCTTCCCTTTGCAAATCACTTTTACAGATGTGCCAGCATTGGCCCATAATTTCCATACTCCCACTAGAAAAAGATGGAGTATTGTAGTCTATCTAATTCATAATATATTAATCATTCTATATTAGACGATTCAGCTCTAGGTTTCCTTAGAGTTGTTTTTGTTGTTACACCTGTAGCCTATGAAATGACATGTCTCTGATTTACAAGGGACTCCAAATATATACAGAGGCAGAAAGGAGAAAAAGGATGGAAGTACGTAAGCACCTTCTCACTCCCAGAATGATGTATAGGTTGAACCTCTTTAAGCTGGCACTCTCAGGACCTGACCAGTGCTGGATGAGAGACTTTGCTGGACCATGGGAAGTCAATATTGTCTAGCAGCATTACCAACACTTGCACTGCTTATTGGCCTCTTAGAAGACATTTGGAGTAAATTAGAGCTAAATAACAGCACAGAACAATGAGAGCCAGGACTGGTGGCTGTAAACAACTTTATGGGATTACAGGAAATTTGGCCACACCCATGATAAGTGGTCATCCAGTGAACTAAAATCATGCCAGATTACTGCTTTTGCTAGACAAGAGAGTTCCGGATTAGAGATGTTCAACCAGTACGCGCAAACACATACGATTATGACCAGCTCTTTCTAACCTACTGTAATCTTACAGGGGCAATTTCAAGTTAGATCCAAAATTTGTTGTTTTTTTTTTTCCAGAAAACTAAGCTATATATATAGAAACATTTCCATAATTGATAGATTAAAAAAAAAAAAAAGCAACAGCACTCTTTTAGTTGTCCCTCATGGTGCAGATGAGAAAGGTGAACTCTATGGCTCAATGACACCAGAGCTGCGTCTACACGTGCACGCTACTTCGAAGTAGCGGCACCAACTTCGAAATAGCGCCCGTCGCGTCTACACGCGTCGGGCGCTATTTCGAAGTTAACTTCGACGTTAGGCGGCGAGACGTCGAAGTCGCTAACCCCATGAGCGGATGGGAATAGCGCCCTACTTCGACGTTCAACGTCGAAGTAGGGACAGTGTAGACGATCCGCGTCCCGCAACGTCGAAATTGACGGGTCCTCCATGGCGGCCATCAGCTGGGGGGTTGAGAGACGCTCTCTCCAGCCCCGCAGCTCACTGGTGGCCGCGTGGAGCGGCCCCTTAAAGGGCCCCTCCCCCGCCCTGACTGCAGGAGACTGAGGGAACGTGCAGGCTCCTGCCTGCACACGCGGTGGCGAGCCTGCCCAGCCCTCAGCCCCTTCTGCAGCCATGGCTGCCCAGCAGCCCCCCCAGCGCCCCCAGGGGACCCCCCCCAAGGGCAGCCAGGGCAGCCAGCAGAGCCAGAGGACCAAGCAGTCTGGGAAGCGGCTGCAGGGCCCCTCTTGGACGGAGGCCGAGATGCGGGACCTGCTGGGGCTCTGGAGCGAGGAGGAGGTGCTCCAGGTAATGGGGAGCAAGAGACGGAACGCGGATGCGTTCGCTCGGCTGGCTGACGGCCTGGCTGCCCGGGGTCACCCTGCCCGCACTCCTGACCATGTGCGCAGCAAGGTGAAGGAGCTGCGGCAGGGTTACGCCCGGGCCCGGGATGCGGCCAGCCGATCTGGGGCCGCCCCAGTCACTTGCTCCTTTTACAGGGAGCTCAGGGACATCCTGGGCTCCTGGCACACCTCCCCCCCTCCGGCCACCCTTGACACTTCGGCTGACGAGCCCCAGCAGGCCCTGCAGCCTGGCTCCGGCCCGGAGGTAAGCCCCGCACCCCGGGGGCCCCCCCCGGAGGCCATCCCCGGGACATCACGGCAGGGGGAGGAGGAGGAGGAGGAGGGGGGCTCCTCCTCCACCAATTCCAGCCTGCAGATCCTCCTCCTGCCATCCCGGAGCAGCAGCAGGGCCTCCGACCCCCGGGGATCTCCGGACCATGGGAGCGGACCCACAGGTAGGTACCCCTCTCTGGTGGATACCCCGGGGCTGGAGGGGCGGGGGGAACAGAGATGTGTCCAGGGCCCCCCACACGCTCACATGGCCATGGCCCCAAGGACACCAGGGACAGGGCCCTCACAGCACTGCAGCCAGCAGCCCCTGCCCCCCGCCACCCTGCATGACAGTGCCATGCCCCATCCCCAGGCCAGGGGGGAGCGGAACCTCTGCCCTGAACAAACAGGAGGGAGGAGCCGAGCTGGCTTTGAATTGGGGGGCGAGGGCGGGGGCCACAGGTAGAGGCTAGGGGAAGGGAGAGCTGATAGGCAGCCAGCCAGAGGAGAGGGAAAGCTGCATCGCAGAGGGGCCCCCCCTTGGGGTCTTCTCCCCACGACGAGTTGGAAGGACTGTCTCTTCCGACAGCTGGTGCTGTCACTCCTGCCAGAAACTGGCCAGCTGTGGCCTAAGAAACCTCTCCTGCTCTCAGACCCTGCGGGCTGAAGTAAGAGTCGCTCCCACCAGGGGACGGGCTGCAGGGCAGGGGGACCCCTGAACCCCATCCATCACAGCAGCATCTCCCGGGGACGGGGATGGGGAACCTGCAGCACAGGGCGGGGGGGACAAAGGCCACGGCTCGGGGACCACACTAACGCCTGTCTCCATTCTTCTTTCCCCCCTCCTCTCCTGTGTCCTGCACCTGCACTGGCACCATCCGAAGGACCGGAAGAGAGCGCCGGCGAGGCGTCGGTTGTCCCGGAGACTTCTCCGGGACCCTTGCTCCAGGGAAGCCTCTCGGCCGAGGAACCACCGGCCCCACGGAGGGCAAGACGGCGGACCCCGTGCCTACTACCGGCGGTGGCCACAGACCCCCAGCTGCTGGCCATCCTTCGCCGGCAGCTGGAGGTGTCGGAGCGGCAGCTGGAGGTGTCGGAGCAGCACCTCCGGCTGCAGGAGCAGGCGCTGGCCTGGCGCCGAGAGTCATGGGGGGCCCTTCTGGACACTGTCAACCGTCTGGTTGATTTCCTGGCCCCCCATGCCGCGCCGGCCGCGCCACCGCCCGCCATGGCCGCTCCTGCAGCCCCACCACCGGCTGCTCCAGCCACCGCCGGCCCGTCCGCCGTCGCCCCACCACCTCCCTGCGAGGGCCACCGCGCCGAGGGACCCCTGGAGCCACCCGAGACTCGCCGGCGCCGATATCTTCCGGTGGAGCCCGCTCCCACCCAGCCGCGGAGCAGACTGCAGGCCCGCCGGAGCTCCCGGCCGGGAACGCCCACTGGGGGCCTGTAGGGGGTGAGGGGCCCGGGACGTGGCCCCCCCCCCGATGGACAGACTTTGGGGACTGGGTGGGTGGGTGCTGCCCCTGCTTGCCCCGTCCCCCCTGTAAATAGTTCTCCCCATTCTCCTCCCTGCTTTTTGGTTTTCTTTTGTTGATGGCGCACCCTGCTTGGATTTTATTGTTGTACATAGTTTTATTTGTGCCCATCTTGCTTTTGTTACATGTTTGTCCCTCCTTTTTGCTTTCCCTTTCACATGTGTATATTTTTCTATTTAAAAAAAAAAAAAGGTTCAGCCAAAGAAAACATTTACATTCACCCACAAGTTCGATCTGTCATTTCTCCTGGACAAGGGGGGGGCGCGGTGGGGTGCTCCATGGTGGTGTGGGCGTTGAGGCAGGAGTGTGGGGGAGGAAGGGGCGGGCAGTCGGGGGCCTGGGCAGAGTTCACCCCGCGGCCTGGTTGTCGAAGTGGGCCCGCAGGGCCTCCCGGACCCGGGTCCCCTCTGGGTCCACCTGCCGACTGGGGGCAGCAGGTGGCTGGACGTGTGCCCTGCCGGCCTCGGCGGCCCAGCCCTGAAGGAAGGTCTCCCCCTTGCTCTCGACAAGGTTGTGCAGGGCGCAGCAGGCACCCACAATCTGGGGGATGTTGTTGGGGCTGGCATCCAGGCGGGTGAGGAGACATCTCCATCGTCCCTTGAGGCGGCCGAAGGAGTGCTCCACCACCTGGCGCGCACGGTTCAGGCGCTCGTTGAAGCGCTCCTGGCTGGCGGAGAGGTGGCCCGTGTAGGGGCGCATAAGCCACGGCCGGAGGGGGTAGGCCGCATCCGCAATGATGCAGAAGGGCATGGTGGTGTCCCCCAGAGGGATCTCCCGCTGGGGGATGTAGGTCCCCGCCTCCAGCCGGCGGCACAGGCCCGAGTTGCGGAAAACCCGGGCGTCGTGGGTGCTGCCAGGCCAGCCCACGTAAATGTCCTGGAACCGTCCCCGGCTGTCCACCAAGGCCTGCAGGACGACTGAATGGTAGCCCTTCCGGTTCACGTATCGGCCTCCGCTGTGGTCCGGGGCGCGGATGGGGATGTGGGTCCCATCCAGAGCCCCGAAGCAGTTGGGGAAGCCCAGGGTGGCAAAGGCGGCGATGGTGGCATCTGGGTCCCCCAGCCTCACGAGTCTGTGCAGGAGCATGGAGTTGATGGCACGCACGACCTGCAGGGAAAGCACATGGGACAGCCTCAATGAGGGGTGAGCAGGGTGTGCATGGCCCTGCCCTGGCCTGCCCTGGCCCCCCTGGCCCCCCTGGCCTGCCCTGGCCCCCCTGGCCCCCCTGGCCTGCCCTGCTCTGCCCTGACCCCCCTGGCCTGCCCTGGCCCCCCTGGCCTGCCCTGCTCTGCCCTGGCCCCCATGGCCTGCCCTGGCCCCCCTGGGCCCCCTGGCCTGCCCTGCTCTGCCCTGGCTCCCCTGGCCTGCCCTGCTCTGCCCTGGCCCCCCTGGCCTGGCCTGGCCTCCCCCTGTGGGTTCTCTTACCTCCATGAACACAGCCCCGACGGTGGCCTTTCCGACGCCAAACTGCTGCCCCACGGATCGGTAGCTGTCCAGAGTGGCCAGCTTCCAGACAGCGATGCCGACCCGTTTCTCCACACTGAGGGCACGCCGCATGGCAGTGTCCCGGTGCCGGAGTGCGGGGCTGAGCCACTGGCACAGCTCCAGGAATGTCTGTCGGGTCATCCTGAAGTTGCGGACCCAGTGCTCGTCGTCCCACTCCCCAAGCACCAGGCGCTCCCACCAGTCGGTGCTGGTGGGGTGGCTCCACAGCCGCCGGCGTGTGAGGCGGGGGGTGGAGCGGGGTGCTGCAGGGGGAGGGGCTGAGCCCTGCTGCCCCGGGGGCATCTCCTCCCCTGGGGCAGGAAGGTGCTCAGCTGCCCCCAACATGACAAGAGCCAGGGCAAGCCCTGCTCCTGCCAGGAGGGCTGGCTGGACCTCTAGCTGCTGCTGCTGCTGCTGCTGCTGCTGGGGGTCCATGGCTGCGGCGCTCGGGGCCTGTGTGCCTATCTGGCTCGTCAGACCGCGTGCTGTGCAGGCTGAGTGTATGTGGGAGGGGCCCTTTAAGGGAGCGGCTAGCTGTTGCCCCGGAAGCGCTAGCCTGCCCTGTGACCCTGTGTGCAGCTGTGCCTGGCATCCCTATTTCGATGTGTGCTACTTTGACGTGTAGACGTTCCCGCGCTGCGCCTATTTCGATGTCGGGCTGCGCAACGTCGAAGTTGAACATCGACGTTGCCAGCCCTGGAGGACGTGTAGACGTTATTCGTCGAAATAGACTATTTCGATGTCTCAACATCGAAATAAGCTATTTCGATGTTGGCTGCACGTGTAGACGTAGCCCAGAAGTCCTAGACAGAGTGCAAATCAGTATCATAAAATCATTGATTATAGTGACCCATTATAAACACACGAGCAGATATTTTAAGATAGCAATGTGGGTTTAAGCTTGCAGAGGAATGCACAGATTTCAATGTGTAAAGTGAGGAATTTTCAGAGGGCTGTTGTTCCTGACAATCTAATTGCAGCATTATGTCCAGACAGTTTGCACTGTACAGTCAGGTGCTCACGGGGGATCTGTGTGTGTTTCTAATGGGGAGACCCAAAGGAGATAACTAGGCCTCCAGTCTCTCAAAGCCAAGTTTCAGTCTTTCCTGATGCGGATACCAAGAAAATAACAATATAGTCACGTAGTGTATGCCTGTTCTGGCACAGTTAAATACAGATAGCTTTCCTTAATTAAGAACTGCAGTTATGCACTCATTTTAGTTAGAAATTCTCCAGGTATCTTAGCCCAAGTACTTTACCACACAGCTGATGGAAAAGGTGTAGAGAATACACATGTTCCTGCAGGATGGCTACATCTACACTACAGAGTTTTGTTGACAAAACTCATGGACTATCCACACTACAAATGCGTTCTGTCAATAGTAAATTGACAGAATATGGCACTTCCATCAACAGCCTGTGGCCTTTCTCCCAGGAGACATAATGCATTTCTCTACAGAATCCGTCAACAGAAAAGCAGAGTGGATGCTCTGGAGGAGCCTTCTGTCGACAGATAAGTCCTCCATGGCACCAGCCAGCTGGCCCAGGGGGATGCCCTGTCCAGAGCAATCGCAGCTTTATGCTACCTACCTGTAGCCAGTCTTAAAGGTGCAGGGAGTTCTGGAAACCCTGTGGCGGGAAGTATGAAGTGTGCCAGCAGCCCTGCAGGATGCTGCCCCACCATCTCTCCCACAGTCACATCACCCTGCTCTGCAGCACTTTGGTGACCCAGCCACTGAGCCAGGCGCCCTGAGACCCCCCTTGGGGCCCTCCAGGAAGCTACTGCAGGAATCCCAGATGCCCCCCAGAACACTGTGCCTCTTCTTGGACTGAGCCAGAGATAAAGGACCTCCTCAGTCTCTGCACCGAGGAGGAGATCTTATTGGACCCCTCAGCAAAGAGGCACATACACCCAGCTGGCCACCACTCTGGGAGATTGGGGCCACCCTACTTGCAACATGGAGCAGGCACTGGCGAAGGTGAAGGAGCTCCAGCAGGGGTAAACCCAGGGCTGGGACAGTTGGCGGAGGCCAGGGTCAGGATCTGCAACCTGCCCCTACTTCAAGGAGCTCCACCAGGTATTGATGTGTGAGGATGGGTCAGTCTCTGAGGCACCAGAGAGTCACAGTACAGCAGGGCACACATGCCAGTGCTCCCAGGATATCTCTGTCCCTTGGCCTGGGTGGCGGCGGCTGCCGCTTATGCTGGACAGGGGGCAGGGCCTTAGGCTTGTTGTAGGAATGACTCACAGTCATTTCTCCTTGTCTTCCTTACAGCTGTACCATCCAGGGGCCAGGCCAGCCCACTACCCTGTGAGGGCCAGTGAACCCCATCTCAGACCTGGAGCGAGTCTGCTCAGAACCAGGACCTGAGCAATTCAGCACCCCACCACTGTGAGGGCGGGTCCATGGCTGGAGGGGCCATTGCTGGCTGGATGAGAACCTCCTGGGTGCCCACACTGCTGCCCTTTGGAGCTCACTGACTTCTGGGAGCAGTGTCTGCAGGATGAATGGGAGTGCTAGACATGGGTATGGGAGTGGCGGACACAGACCTGGGGCCAACTGATGGCCCACTTCAATGTTACTACCACCATATGGCAGGCACCCATGGCTACCACCCTCACTCCTCCCACTGTCCCTAATCCCCTTGCTGCCAATCTTACCCCCATTCCTGCCCCCATCCCTTCCCCCTGCACCCCTGCTGCCTGCCCCCATGGCCATTGCCAGCCCACCTGCTCCCCAGGCCCCCTGACCTTGCTTGCCATCCCAGCTCCCCAGCTCTCCCTGCTTCCAAGGCCCCCACGCTCTCCTGCTGAAACAGACCCTGCCACATGCATCCCCACATCCATACCTCCCCATGCTGGTGGCCCCAACCCAGCCCTGACAGGGACTCCAAAGTAGTAGTGCGGGGGTGGTGATCTTGGGGCTAATGCCACTTGTGGTCTCAGTCCCCGGCAGGGTTGAAGCCCTCCACCTGCTCTTTGCATCCCCTGTCCCAAGTCCCCCGCCCCACTGCATGTAGTTATGCATCATTGGACTTTGTAAATAGTCTTTTATAAAACCAATTTTTGACCACATTTCTCAATGCTATAGTAAACAAAAAGGTGGTTTCTTCAACATCCTCACATCCCTCTTTTCTAGGGAAGGGTGGGAAGTAGTGAGGGGGTGATGGGAGAGGTAGTGGTGGGGATGGGGTAGGGATGCAGGCTCAAGGTCCCTGCTGGGAGTTCCCTGGGGGGATCATTGGCGGCCATGGGAGAAACTCTCCTGTAAGGCTTCCTGGAGATGCACCCTGTCCCTGTGAGCTTGGCAGACTGAAGCTGTGCCCCAAGGTGGTGGGGGGCACAACATGTGGCCACTACTTGGGGGCGGTATGCTCCCCCACATCCAGCTGGGTCAGGAGGCACCTAAAACATTCCTTGAGGCTGCTGAAGGCGCACTCAACCTGGTTCTGTGCCTGGTTTAGGTGGCTTTTAAAATGGTCCTAAGTTGGGTGCAGGTGGCTGCTGTACAACCTCATGAGCCAGGGCATGAGAGGGTAGGCAGCATCTTCCACAGTGCAGAGTGGCCTCTTCACATTCCTGTCTGCCAGCTTGCAGTGGGGATGTAGGTACCCTCCTCCATCCTCCGGCAACACCTGACAAAAATATCAATGAATCATCCACAGTGGTTGACCAGGTCCTGCAGCACAACGGAGTGATACCCCTTCCTATTGATGAACGAGGCCACACTGTGGTCCAGACCACAGCTGAGGATGTGGGTCCTGTTGATATCCCTAAAGCAGTTGGGGAACCCCGAGGTGGTGAACCCAGCCATGACCATGTCCAGGTCTGCAATACAGATGACTCTCCACAGCAGGATGCTGTTGAAGCCCAGAAGCCCATCATGACTTGCATGGGGAGGGGACAAAATACACATGACA
Organism: Carettochelys insculpta; assembly: GCF_033958435.1. Classification (NCBI taxonomy): domain Eukaryota; kingdom Metazoa; phylum Chordata; order Testudines; family Carettochelyidae; genus Carettochelys; species Carettochelys insculpta. The sequence continues at coordinate 301,185,119 of NC_134137.1, read as the reverse complement.
GGGACTGAGGGACAGAAGCCCTGGGGGACTCACCTGTTCCTGACTGCTCCCCTCTCCTGAGAGGCCACCTCCCCTGGCAGCAGGTCTGTGTGGGGGTGGGATGGCATGGTTCCCCACAGACAGAGTCCCCTCTCCACCTCACTCTACCCCCTCACATTCCCAATGTTGAACTCCAAGGGGCCCCCTTGGATGGGGCCCCTTCTTCCCCCCATGTAGGCCCTTAAGCCTGAGAGTGTCTCACCTGAATAAGGATGACTCCAATGGTGGACTTCCCCATCCTGAACTGGTTCCCAATGGAGCAGTAGCTGTCTGTAGTGGCAAGCTTCCATATGATGATGGCAACCGACTTCTCCAGAGGGATGGCGGGCCACACCTAAGTGCCCAGTCTGTGGAGAGTGGTGGGGTAGCCAGGTGCAGAGTTCAAGAAAGGTCTCCTTTCTCATTCTGAAGTTCTGGAGACACTGCTGGTCATCCCGCTGTCCCATGACCAGCTGGTCCCAGCGATCTGAACTGGTGCTGTACCTCCAGACCCACCAGATCACCCAGGGGGAGTGAGCACAGTGGGCACCAAAGGCATTCTCCTTGATACCAGTGGCAGGTGTGTCTCCCACAAAGGATGTAGAGGATGGCTGTGATCAAGGTGAGCAGCAGCTTGAGCAGCTAGGAACGGGTCCACTGCAAGCCCGGGGGCTGCTCTGGCACCATGGCTATCTGGAAAGAGCAAACTCTCTTAGAAAGCTTGGGAGCCCTGCAGTAGCTATGCTGTTCCTCAATGAGGTAGGTAAGCCTCATCATGGAAGAGGAATGTGGATGGGGGGGGCCCTTTAAGGCACACCTGGCTGGGGCTCCCAGAAGTGCTTGCTGGCCATGCAATCCTGTCTGACGGGGTTCCAGGGAACCATTCTTTTGAGAGAGCAGCTGGGCAGTCTGGGCACTCTCTGTTGATGGAGCGGATCAAAAGCGTGATCTGGTTTCATGTGTGGATGCATTATGTCAACGGAAGTTTTGTTGGAAGGTATCTTACAACAGTAACTTCTGTCGACAGATCACTCTAGCGTAGACATAGCCCATCCATTCTGGCTGCATCATGTTGCGAAAACAATTTATTTCTTTATGTATGTACAGTGTAGAAATAATAGATTGCTTTATGGGTGGAGGAATATAGGGTATGACAATACAGGAATATAGGCTATGTCAGACTCCTCATCCCCAGCCCCACAACCCCTCTTATCTTCCAGCCTTCTGACCCAGCCAGAGCTTACACTCCTCACAATGTGCTTGCAGTCTCTGCTGGTGGCTTCCATTGTCCTCCGCTCTCATATGATACTTTCCCACTCTTTTTGGTACTTACAAAAGAGCCTAAGGGAGTTAGATACAAAAATCCTATTGCTAGGACAGTTGATTTCCCCTTTGAAAAAGCTAATGGTAAAGAGCACCTTTCTTACGCTAGGAGAAAAACAATAGTTAAAGGACCGATTGACTGGTTGTCTTGCAGTGGTTATCTTACAGAGGGACGTATAGGCTACGTCTACACTTAGAGAAAACTTTGAAATAGCCATGTTAATGTCCATTTTGAAGAATACTAACGAGACACTGAAATGCATATTCCGCTCCTCATCAGCATTCCACTGGCTGCAGCACTTCAAAATTGATGCTTTTTGATGCCTCGCAGCTCGTCCAGACATGGATCCTTTCTGAAAGGACCCCACCAACTTCAAAATCCCCTTATTCCTATCTGTTGATAGGTATAGCTTCAAAGTTCAAAATAGCATCAAAGTTGCTTACTTCGAAGTAGAGTGTCTACACACACACTACTTCGAAGTTAAACTTTGAAGTAGGGCACTACTCCATTCCCGTGAATGGAGTAAGCACGTTGAAGTTGGGCTTTGAAGTAAGGGAAAAATGTGTGTATACTCTCTGCTAGCTACTTTGATGTAGTGCCTAACTTCTAGTTAACTTTGAAGTTAGTTCCTAGTGTAGATGCACCCATAGTGAGTTAGTACTATCCCAAAATATTACTGGAGCCTGGGCACCATGGACCGCTACATCTTGCCCATCCTGACCACAAGTTGTGGGACAGAACAAGTCCAAGAAGAGAGGCTATGTTAAAATAAGGCATCTACAAACCCATGGCCACTCCTGCAGTGGATGAAAGAGTTGTATCTTTTCAACAATGCACACAGTTACCTCACATGGTCCAGGTGCCTTTCTGAAAGTCCCGTTTTTGCCTAAAGAGGAGTGAAAGTCAAGTCAAACAGTTAAAATGCTGCTAGCCTGAGACTCAAAAGCCATGTGCCAAATTCCCTGCTCCACCAGCCAGTTCCTGTGTGACCTTGGACACATTACAGAGTCTCTCTTCACTTGAGCTCTCCATCTGCAAAACAGGGAGACTGGTACTTCCTTATCTCACACAGGGGGTGAAGATAAATGTATTATTGTGAGTCACTCAGATGCTGCAGTGATGAAGGCCAGATAAGCAGATGCATAGAATTGCCTTTGCATGCCGGATTAGGTATCTTCCTGTTTTGTGCTCATTCAGCTGTGAAAAGTCTGGCTGTAGTCATGGGGTAGGCTAAACACAAAATTGCTCAAGTTTAACTAAGATTTTCAATTTTAAATCAGTGCATATCCCTGCAAATGATTTATGCTGATTTAGAAAAGGGCTGCTGGCAAAATTGCAATGAGGCACCCGGGCCTGGCTCTGGGTAGAAGAGGCAGTAGGGACAGGACATCTGGTAGAAGTGGTGGGGCTGAGGGCTAACCTCCTCCAGACAACCCTTCAATGGTACTTGGCACCTGGGGTGATTTAAAGGGCCTGGGGTTCTGACTGCTACCATAGCAGCCAGGAGACCCACCCCTTTTAAATTTCCAAGCCCTCAGGTAGCTGCCCCTATTAACCCTCCCCCGCTGGTGGCCCTGTTTAGCAACCACTGAAATGAGTTCATGCAAAGGGTGAACACATTTTTCTAAGAAAGGGAGCCATGTTAATCTGTATCTTCATGTTAAAGACTAACAAAATCATTTATTAGGTGGTGTCTTTTGTGGGACAGACCCACTTCTTCAGATTTTCTTCAGAATTTCCAGATCTGAAGAAGTAGATCTGTCTCATGAAAGTTCATCACCTATTAAATCATATTCATCAGTTTTAAAGTGCTATGGGACTGCTGTTTGTTTTGTGAAATTCTTCTACGTTCCTTGTAAATATCATTTTTGTTAAACCCATGCAACTTTTTTGTGCAGGCAAGGCCAGTGTCTATAGGTGTTGTGGCATAATCAGACCAGTGGGAAAAGGCAGCCTTAGAAGGATAACAGGCCCACTCCCCTACTAAATAGGGAAGGAATTTACAGCAAGTCAATCAGGATCAGCTGAGACAGGGTTACCCTTGTCCAGTTAGGGTAAGGGGGTGAGGAATAGGTCAGTGGTTTGTACATTAGCCTGCTAAACCCAGGGTGTCAGCTCAATCCTTGCAGAGGCCATTTAGGTATTGGGGCAAATAGATGCCACAGATAGTGCTTGGTCCTGCCAAGAGGGCAGGGGACTGGACTAGATGACCTCCCAAGGTCCCTTCCAGTTCTAGGAGATGTGTATCTCCATTTCTTCATATCATTTTATATTATAAGCTGATTTCATTTCAGGGCTGCCTGTGACCTTTCAAAACCCCTCCCGCATAAGGAGAAGTGGAGTGGTGGTGGTGTACTTACTTAAGTGGCTACTAAGTAGGACACTGCAGGGGAGTGAGCAGTTTCAGGTGCCAAGTTGGGCTCTCCACCCCAAGGGAAGATGATAAGCCTAAACCCCAGGCAGGGGAAGGCTGATTGCCTGAATATGACAGATGGGGAAGGGGGCTTTACCAGAGACCCCTTCCCACCAAAGGGAGGGAGAAGCACAGAGGCTGGCAAGGGGAAGAAGGGCCTTTGCCACAGTGCATATAGGGCTCACTCCCACACCCACTGAAATGAACAGGACAGTTGCCATTTGTTTCAGTCTGACCTACAGTCAATGAATTTGCACAGGGGTATCTGAGGGCATTGTTTGAAGAAAATCAGCTCAGATGTGTATAACCTTTTTTCACATACAGACAGTAAGAAGGGAAATCAGCCTGATTTCCATAGCCCAGGTGCCAGGTGCGGCAGGTGGAACAATTGTCTTTTTCTTTATAAACTGAGCACATTTAAGACTGAATCAGTTCACCGCAATAAGCATTAAACCCCAACTTTGTCATTTTTAGTCACACTACTGAGCAGAAGCACATTTTAAGGCTTCTGTTAAAAGCTCTGACTGAGCTTGGGCTGGACAGTAGCTATTATAACTTTCCTTAGGGAACCTGCTTCAAAACTCAGGTATGATTTAGCAGGAACATCCTGGGAGTTGGCCACTTTTTTTTTTTCCCTGCAGCAATAGTTTGCAGCCTGTACACCTGCTATGCAAAACCTTGGCAAAAGGTCAACTTTGCACCAGTTTGAACAAAGCAATTATCTCAAAGAGCTATAATGCAATGAATATAATTATTGGCGTGAAAGGTGAACATAATGAATATTATCTGGGTACAAAAGGTTTTCTTCCTTAAGTTTTGTGGATCTCTTTCACAAATAATAGTTCAGAACCTGACCTGCAGATGGGGGGAAGCATAGGGGTGCTTTACAATCCCTGATCCTTTCCTAAGTGGCAGCCAATGGTACCCAGCAGCTGTTCCAGCAGGTAGAGACTACCAGGGAATAGGGATATCAAGTCTAAGATGCTTCACCATTGTAAGAGGGAGCATTTTCTCCTGCACAGAGCAGTGGCGGGCATCTGAGTGCCTGTTACCTTTCCCTGACCCAGCCATCTGGTCTTGTCCTTAGTTTAAGTTACAACAGATCCTATTTATCTCCTCCCTTCCTTTCTCAACCCTCGAAGGAACTTCTCCCTCCTTTGATAGGCCTCCCCCATGTCAATGCTGCAGGGGCCAGGTCCATTCACTTTTTACCGTTAAAACGTTCTCTTCCCCCAGGACATTTCCTTTCTGGCCAGCTGTGAGATGTCTGGCTATCTTGGATTAAAATATCCAGGTGTCTGACTCTCTCTCTTTTGTAGTGTCCACAAATTTGAAAACATTTAATGCATTTTACAGTTGTGGAAAAGAGACTAAGGTGGGGTGAACAGATGTCCCCTCTTAAAGGAACACACCTGTATTTAAGCCATCCTAAAGGTGTCCTTACTTTTTAAGAAAACAAATTGGCAAATTGTTGTGTATTTTCTGTCTCTCCCTGGCCTACATGTGGGTCCTACTGATGTCTGGAGTCTTGTTTGCCTGCCTGCCTGCCAGCCAGCCACCCACCAGCAGCAAGGGGAGGGGATGGCCAGTGGCTGACAATGAGGATGAATGTGAAAGGCTGGTGGTCAGGCAAAGCTGCAGTGTGCCAGGCTGGCTGCTCCCCCTGCTGATCTATCAGTCTAGTCCCTGTTGTGTGCCTGCTCTTGGCCAGCCGGCTCCTCCCCTATCGTCTTTCCAGCCAGCCCTTGCTGCTTGCTAGGGTGGCTGGTGAGTGTGGGCAGGCAGTGGCTGGTTACATGTCACATCTACTGCCCACCCATCAGCTCTGTACATGCTTCCCTCCTCACTGTCCTCAACCCTGCTGTATCACCTCCCCAACCCCTGCACCACCGCTCCTCCATATCCCTGTATTGCCAGAGATGTGCACATAACCAGCCCCTGGTTGGATCATTCAGCTCACCAATAGCCATGCTGGCAGGCTCCATTACATCTGGCTGAGCTAGTAACCTCAGAAAGCCCAATACCCTCTGGCCTAGGGAGCTGGTCAGGAGCAGCCAAGCTTCGTACGTACCAAAGCATCACACAATGCTGGTATGGGGAAGTTTCTCTGTACCTCGGCTAAGCTCTGGAGTGGTAGGAAGGAAGCTATTTTCAGACTGTTTGTACCCTGACCCTTCAGGTCCCCAGACAAAGCTGCTTAGCACCCTCTTCACATGCTCACCCTCCCTTTCCCCCTATGTAATATGATGGGGTTTCTGGGCACAGCTAAGGCAATCAAACCAGGGTATCTTTGCTTAAATTGAAGCCATTTAAAGCCCTAGGCTGGGAACTCCTTCTCTCTAAGGCAAATCCAATCAGACACAAAAGTACTGGAAAAGTACTGTGGCCAGAAGCCACACAAGCAAAACCACAGACTTTCCCTCTGCTCTATCAGCCCAAATAAACAACCCCAAACTCAAGTGAGGTTTTTTCAAAACGTATTTCCCCAACAGCACACAGATTCTTCCAGGCCCCAATGGGTCCAGCCACAGTCCCCGGTCAATATATGCTTGGATCTTACCCAGAACAACACACAGATGCTCAAATTCTTCAGAGCTAAACATCTAAAGTTTTATTTACAAAGCAAGCAAAAACAGGGTTAGAGAGAAAAATTGTTAAGGCGATACTTTACATACACCAATTACAGCTATTGATGCAGGCCAGTGATGTTCTACGCCGATTCTTGAAAGTCTCTGAATGTCCACCCCATAAAGGATAAGATTCCAGGTTACTTATTTTTAGTTACCCAAGAATTGGAGATCTGGCAAGCAGAGTCAGCATGCTGGAACATGGATCCTTGGAACAGGAACAAGAAGAAAAAACATAAACTTTCTCTCCAAGATGGACTCTATTAGGCTCCTTTTAAAGTTTTCCCCTGTGGAGGGAAAAAGCCCTTTCTTTTTTCCCATTGGGCCTGGACGGTCAATGTCATCTGACCCAGGTGATGCACTGTGGCAAAATGCCATTGGTCACTGGTTTTGCTAGCACGTCTCAGTCATTTACATGGCAGGTGGAATGGATATCTGAGCATCTGATTTCAATTCCTTTGATCAGCCCAAAGTCACCTGATCCAACTGGCTGCATTCCATTGACAAGTCCCAAATTTCTGACACGTGGATTCAACATCTGAGCCTTTGTTCATAGTTCATGATTTTGACTGAAGCTGAGTTCACAACTTATTGTGAATCTTAGCAATAAAACATTGCTAATACAACTATAAAGATAAACCCCATAACTCTACCTACAAACATAGTACAGAGACATAAGTAGCATACACAGATTCAGGGCATTCTCAGCTTTCATTAGACACCTCACAGGACCACCCAGCACAATATTTGATGCCAACAGATACAATGGACACATAAAATAGTTTTCATATGCAATATGCAAGTTCAGTCACATGAAAACCTGCACTAGGGATTTTGGGTTGCTTTGCTTCTTAGGCATTCTCGTCTGCTGACCATCTGCTTGGCCAAGTTCACTGAAGCCCCTGCAGTCCGTTCCCTGGGCCATGGTGCTCAGTGCATTCTTAGGCCTTAACTTCTTCTGCCTGTACCGTAGCCTGGGGACAGGAGGTAGATGAGCTATGTCAATGGCTATCAGGAACCTGGAGGTGACGCTTTATTACACCGTAGCCGTGTCTACATGTGCACACTACTTCGAAGTAGCGGCACTAACTTCAAAATAGCGCCCGTCACGGCTACACGTGTTGGGCGCTATTTCGATGTTAACATCGACGTTAGGCGGCAAGACATCGAAGCCGCTAACCCCATGAGGGGATGCGAATAGCGCCCTACGTCGACGTTCAACGTCGAAGTAGGGACCGTGTAGTCGTTGCGCATCCCGCAACATCGAAATTGTGGGGTCCTCCATGGCGGCCATCAGCTGGGGGGTTGAGAGACGCTGTCTCTCCAGCCCGTGCGGGGCTCTATGGTCACCATGTGCAGCAGCCCTTAGCCCAGGGCTTCTGGCTGCTGCTGCTGCAGCGGGGGATTCATGCTGCATGCACAGGGTCTGCAACTCGTTGTCGGCTCTGTGTATCTTGTGCTGTTTAGTGCAAGTGTGTCTGGGAGGGGCCCTTTAAGGGAGCGGCTGGCTGTTGAGTCCGCCCTGTGACCCTGTCTGCAGCTGTGCCTGGCACCCTTATTTCGATGTGTGCTACTGTGGCATGTAGACGTTCCCTCGCAGTGCCTATTTCGATGTGGTGCTGCGCAACGTTGATGTTGAACATCGACGTTGCCAGCCCTGGAGGACGTGTAGACGTTATTCATCGAAATAGCCTATTTCGATGTCTCCACATCGAAATAGGCTACTTCGAAGTAGGCTTCACGTGTAGACGTAGCCCGTATGGGCAGGAAGAGACAAGCTGTTTCTAGTCACAGGTGTTTGTGTGTGTGTGTGTGTGTGTGTGTGAGTGGGAGGGAGCTGAAGGGAAGAGGTGACCTCTAAAAAAACACCGTCCAGGTCATCCTTATTCTTACCGTCATACTCCTTTAACTGGAACCAGCTTCTATCCCTTCCTTCCCACCCAGTGGTGGAAAGGCTGCTGCTTGCCACATTCTGGTGCGAACGCTACCAGAAATCTGGGGAGGAAGGCTTGCAACCCTGCATGCTCCTCACATGTTGCCTTGAGAAGATGTGGCACTAGATACCAGAAGAGGTGGGTCCATCCCATGAGCACAGCCAGGCATGGAGGGTAGAGAGCACTGAGTGGGGAGGGTTGGGTCATGTTAACCATCCACCTCCATCCTGGATGAGAAAGTGACATCCATGTGTGTCACTTCTCCTCATGCAAACCTTAAAGATAAGAAGGTAAATATAAAGACTCAAGCTATGCAGTATTTCATTTAACAGGGTCTCAGTCAACTTGATGTTAATTTGAATGTATGCATTGCATAGTTCTGATTGATTGCCATTGAACTTACTTGAATATGAGTAATTTTACTAGGTTTCACATATGCAGCCTAGGTAAATATGGTTACCCTAGACTAAGAGAAAAATTTTAAAAAAGAGACTAAGGATTTCAGGTCATCTTAGTTGTGGGGTAACTGATTTGAGAAACCTTAATACAGCCTGTTTTTCAGAAAGTGCTGAGATGCCACTCATGGAAAATCAACCCCTTTTTGTTGTTTGAAGTTGGGCATTGAAAAGCTAGGCACCCCAACCCATGTGCCACTTTCAAATATCTTAGTCTAAATGACTTTTTCAAGGTAAACAGGAAGTCTGTGGAGGAGTCAGGAACTGGATATAGTTCTGAATCCCAGGCTAGCACCTTATCTCTTGAATTTCCTTCTTGTGCTGGTTGGTTTTGATAGTATAGATATCATGGCCTATGTCTACACTACAGAGATCTTTCAAAAGAATCTCTTCCAGAAGATCTTTTCTGAAAGAACTTCTTTTGAAAGACAGCATCCACGCACAAAAAAGTGGATCAAAATATTGATCTGTTCTTTTGAAAGAGAGTGTTCACACAGCCCCTACTCTTTTGAAAGAACAGGCCAGGGACTGAAAATGAAGACTGTTCTTTCAAAAGAAGGGCCCTGCAGAGTGTCTACACACATTTTCTTTTGGAAGAAGCTTTCAAAAGGGGGCACTCTTTGGACGTTTCTACACAGGCTGCTTTCTCCAAAAGTGGCATGGTAATACTTGGCCTGAAATATGCTAATGAGGCACAGATGCAAATTCCCTGTGCCTCATTAGCATACGGTCACGTGATTTGGAGTCCAGAAGGCCATTCTTCCAGACTCCAAAACGCTGTTTAGAAGCATGGCCCCCGGGTGTCTTCCGGAAGGAAGTCTTTCTTCTGGAGGCCCCTTCTTCCCAAAAATTTTCGGTAAGAAGGGGCATCCGGAAGAAGGACTTCCTTCCAGAAGCTCCCCTGGGGCCGCGCTTCTACACAGCTTTTTGGAGTCTGGAAGAACGGTCTTCTGGACTCCAAATCACGTGATGGTATGCTAATGAGGCACGGGGAATTTGCATCCATGCCTCATTAGCATATTTTGGGCCGTGTATTACCATGCCACTTTCCGAGAAAGCGGCCTGTGTAGAAACAGCCTTCCTGAAACAGGAAAGGAAGAGTTATTTTGAAAGGAGTGCCATATTCTTTAGATTTACTTTCAAAAGAATGCATTTTGTGTGTAGACACTTCATGGGCTCTTTTGAAAGAGCCCCCTTCTTTCAAAAAAATCTGTAAAAAGAACTTGCTAGTGTAGACACAGCCCTGCAGCAAAACACCTTTGCCTTATGAGACTAGCAGGTATTACATTTTAAAATTCAGAATTGGCTTGTCCTCACCGTCCTTCGAGATACTAGTAATGTTAATGGTTTTCATCAATATGTCAGCACAAGAAGGACAATTTGAAAAAATATTCATAGAAAATTTTTTGGCAATTATCCATTTTATGTAAGTTTACCTGCTCTTGTACAAATGTCATAAATGCACCAGTATTGCACTGCCAAACCCTGTATTTTCATTGAGAGGGTGGGTCATTTCAAATGTAAGTGCTGATTTGTATGTATGTCTCAAATATGCTTCTATATTTTAATGGCATAATTAAGGAATTCAGATTAAAATATAGTCCCTCACCATTGTTTTATTTCTTTGATGTCTAGCATTAACATCTGTGGGCTTGTAAATCAAGAATATGGTTAAACTATGTAACTAGGTCATGCAGGAAAATTAGCCAATTATAAACATATTCTCAGCTAAGTTTTTCAAAGAAGAGTAATCATTTTGAATTCCTCAATTTTTGGAAACCAACCCGAGACACCTTTAAATGTCTAATTTTTAGAAAGTGGCAGTCTCTGATTCTCTGAAAAACACATTCCTTCAACATGTCTCATTTGAACATCCAAAATCACTTATCATTTTTGAAAATGTTGGCCACTGTTTTAGTATCAGTTACATTTATGAAAACAAACTAAACCTTTAAAATATATACAGGCTCTGCTTTCATACAGGGGTCAAATTGTGTGTGTATTGAGGTAGGTGTGGAAAGATGGTATGTAAACAACAAAAGTGTGTGCATCCTTTCCTACATGGTTTCTCCCTTCTTTGCAAAGTTTTTCTTTCCCAACTGATAGCCCTGATACATGGAGACATATTTTATCCACTGACTTCCTCCCCTCATTCAGCAGCTGCTCTCAGGGCATCATATCTCTTTGATGTGCTTTAACTTCCATTAATACTAATGAGAATTCATTGAACAAATCAAGAAGGCAGTCTATATCTTTCACAAATAGATAATGTACCCTGGATACTTATTTAACCCAATATATATGTGAAAATAATGTGAGGGATAACCTTGAAGAGTAAAGGGCAAATTAAACCATAATGTTAAATCTGTTAAACTGAGTATAATTAGATATAAAATAGAAGCTACCACATAATATGATGTTAGTAAGATAAAATGGAGATTTTAAAATTCAGATTTACCTGCTTTTAGCTATGTTTCCCTGGTAAACAGTCCAAACCTGAGCCATCCTTTGTCCAAACCTCAGCCATCCTTTTTGGTCACAAATGTGAGGAATTGTCCAAGATTGAGGTGTCATGAGAGGAGATTTTGGAACTAATTGACAAACTTGACAGTAACAAGTCACCCAGACCAGATGGCATTCACCCAAAAGTTCTGAAAGAACTCAAATGTGAAATTGCAGAAGTATTAACTGTGGTTTGTTACCTGTCCTTTAAATCAGCTTCTGTTCCCAATGACTGAGGTAGCTAACATAAGAACATTTGAAAAGGGCTGTAGAGGCGATCCTGGCAATTACAGACCAGTAAGTCTAACGTCGGTACCGGGCAACTAGCTGAAGTCATAATAAAAAATAAAATTGTCAGGCACATAGAGGAACACAAAAGAAAGAAAGAAAGTTTATAACACATGTCTATTAAGAAGCAAAAGTCAATAGATCAGTTTCACTGGCCTTGGAAATTGTGATGACCAGGGATACTATAAGTGGAGTAAATGGGAGCCAGAAGTTAACTGTAATAAGCTGTTACATGTTCCCTCTCAGCACTTTGTAATGTGAAATCAATGTTCAGACTGCTGACTATTTGGGGACATTTTTGTAAGAGCTTAGAGAGATTACATCTGATCAGCTGGATAAGTTCCAAAACAGGTGTTACACACTACCTGTCTCTTATCCTTGCAGTTTCAATTGAATACAGTGGTCTTCATTTTTGCTTGTCATAAGTCAATGTGTAATGGTCCTGCATATTAACAGAGGGGTAGCTGTGCTAGTCTATATACTATCAAAACAAAAAATGCAGTCAAGTAGCACTTTAAAGACTAACAAAATAGTTTATTAGGTGAGCTTTCATGGGACAGACCCACTTCTTCAGACCAGATGCAATAATTAAGGCACAGGGAACCAAAAATAGTAATCAAGGTTGACAAATCAGAAAAAAAATTATCAAGGTGAGCAAATCAGAGAGTAGAGGGGCAGAAAGGTGGGGGGGTGGGGTCAAGAACTAGATTAAGCCAAGTATGCACAAGAGCCCCTATAATGACCCAGAAAATTCACATCACGGTTCAAACCACATGTTACATAAGAACATAAGAACATAAGAATGGCCATACTGGGTCAGACCAAAGGTCCATCAAGCCCAGCATCCCATCTGCCGACGGTGGCCAATGCCAGGTGCCCCAGAGAAGGAGAACAGAAGACAAGTGATTTATCTCCTGCCATCCATCTCCTGCCCTTGTTATGAAGGCTAGGGCACCATACTTTATCCCTGGCTAATAGCCATTTATGGACCTGACCTGCAAAAATTTATCAAGCTCTTTTTTAAACCCTAATAGAGTCCTGGCCTTCACAGCCTCCTCGGGCAAGGAGTTCCACAGGTTGACTGTGCGCTGTGTGAAGAAAAATTTCCTTTTATTAGTTTTGAACCTACTACCCATCAATTTCATTTGGTGTCCCCTAGTTCTTGTATTATGGGAAAAGGTAAATAATTTTTCTATATTCACCTTCTCCACACCATTCATGATTTTATATACCTCTATCATATCGCCCCTCAATCGCCTCTTTTCCAAACTGAAAAGTCCCAGTCTCTCTAGCCTCTCCCCATATGGGACCCTTTCCAAGCCCCTAATCATCTTAGTCGCCCTTTTCTGAACCTTTTCTAATGCCAATATATCTTTTTTGAGGTGAGGAGACCACATCTGCACGCAGTACTCGAGATGTGGGCGTACCATAGTTTTATATAGGGGAAGTATGATATCTTTTGTCTTATTATCGATCCCTTTTTTAATAATTCCTAACATCCTATTTGCCTTACTAACTGCCGCTGCACACTGCGTGGATGTCTTCAGAGAACTATCCACTATAACTCCAAGATCCCTTTCCTGATCTGTCGTAGCTAAATTTGACCCCATCATGTAGTACGTGTAATTTGGGTTATTTTTTCCAACATGCATTACCTTACACTTACCCACATTAAATTTCATGTTAATGTGTTGAATTTGAATATAAAAGAGAGTTCAGCAGCCTCTCTTTCAAGACTGTTGTGAAAATTCCTCTTCAGTAAAACACAAACTTTTAAGTCATTAACAGAATGTCCCACTCTATTAAAGTACTGGCTAACAGGTTTGTGGATCAGGAGTGTTTTTATGTCTGTTTTGTGCCCATTAACTCTTTGTATAAGAGAGTTTGAAGTCTGTCCAATATACAAAGCATCTGTGCATTGGTGGCACATAAAGGCATATATGATGTTAGTTGAGGAACACGAGAAAGTGCCCATGATTCTGTGAATAACCTGGTTAGGTCCAGTGATGGTATCTCCAGAATAGACAGATGGACAAAGCTGGCAGCGGGCTTTGTTGCAAGGAAAAGTTCCAGGACTGCTGTTCCTGCAGTACAGACTGTGGTTGTGGGTGGGAATCCTCATAAGGTTGGGAGGCTGTCTGTACGAGTGAACAGGCCTGTCACTTAGGGCCTTCTGGAGTGTGGCATCCTGATTAAGGATAGGTTGTAGGTCTTTAATAATGCGTTGCAGTGGTTTGAGTTGGGTGCTGTAGGTAATGGCCAGTGGTGTTCTGTTCCTGGCTTTTTTGGGCCTATCTTGGAGTAGCTGGTCTCTGGGTATTCGTCTGGCCCTGTTGATTTGTTTTTTTTATTTCTCCTGGTGGGTAATTCAGGTTTTTGAATATTTGGTAAAGATCTTGTAGTTTTTGGTCTCTGTCAGTAGGATCAGAGCCAATGCGATTGTACCTAAGGGCTTAACTGTACCTAAGGACACATGCTTTTGTCATCATGAAAAATGTGGAAAAAAGATGAAATTCCAAAGCAAAATGCAAAGATGAGGAAATGTACATGCCCTTGATACCTTCGTCACCTATTCCTGACTCTGGCAGATGTATCTCCAGCTTTTTCTCCTTTAAGGGCTGTATGAACTCAGCAAAGTGGCAACAGCTTAAGTGAAGGTGTGATGTTTCGCTGATGTAGTGAATTTACTCCTTCTGTAGAACCCATAGGCTATGTCTACACTAGGGGAGAACTTCAAAATGGCCATGCTAATGGCCGAACTAGAGAATACTAATGAGGTGCTGAAATGAATATTCAGCACCTCATTAGCATGCTACCAGCTGCGGCATTTCAAAAGTGCCACACTTTGCTCATGTGTGGCTCGTCTACATGGGGGGGTTTCTCAAAAGGACCCTGCATATGTCAAAATCACCTTATTTCTATAGGAATCAGCTAGGATCCTACAGGAATAAGGGGATTTCAACCTTTGCAGGGTCCTTTTGAAAAGGGCCCCGTGTAGACGAGCTACGTGTGAGTGAAACACAGCACTTTCAAAGTGCTGCAGCCAGCAGCATGCTAATGAGGTGCTGAATATTCATTTCAATGACTCTGTAATAGTCTCTGATTTGGCCATTAGCACGGCCATTTTGACGTTTTTCCCTAGCATAGATGTAGCCATAGATCGTAATGTTTCCATAAGCATTGCAATATCCCAGCTTCCCTTTGCAAGAAAGGTATCAGTGCAATCTGTTACCTGGACAACTAGCTAATTTCAATCTATCCTTCAGGAGTCCACCGAGACAGTACTTAAACCCCACCTTGTGTTCAGTTCCTTTTGATGAAGAGGACAAAAGTTCTCTGACCTTATCACAATGGTTTGTGCACTCAGCCCTATGCACAAGGTGAGAAGAATATTACCGTATGTGGAAAGGATGAAATGGGTGGATGTGCAAATCCTCTCCCGCAAAGAGATTTTCATCACCCTGTGCTGACAAAGGATCTTGCTATGCTGCCATAATCTGATTTTCTGCTCTTAATTTCACTTTCGACCTTTCCTCCAGGTGCCAAGAGAGCTATTGAATAACAGCAAGAATTGCTGAATCTAATCTTGACAGTGTCTCTTCCTCATACTGGCAACAAAGCACTAAGGGTGGCTGAAGCAGTGGCACTAGTAAGTTTAAAAAAAAAAAAAAGGTAGTTAAAAGGTAGGTCCAGAGGACTCCCTTTTACAGCTTTATCTACCACAGAGAACATCACCTGTTGGGAGGTTCAAATAGCTTAGCTTTGCTGACAGCTGCGAGTTCCAGTCTGTCATGTGAAGGAACCATATGTGAAAGAAGTGGTAGTGCAAGAGTTGTGTTACTATATCTTGAATCCAGCATATGGTTAGACCTGAGTTACAGAATATAATCTGAAACTGTGTCACATGTGGAGACAATCACTGAAATCTCACTTGCAGATACAACTGAGCACAACAGTGGAGAGGAGATGTACCTTTAAAAGAAGTGTGTTTTGAAAAAACAGGAGTTGTGTGTGTGACATAAATATGTATCTTAAACCAGGCTTTCCTTTTCAGATCCGTATGCCAAATATATCCTCAACTGAAGTTATGGGTTCAGTGAGTGTTGTAAAAACTACTGGCTATATATCAACCACACCTCCTTTATGAAACCAGTCCGGCTGCAAGCCAGCTGTTGTTAACTGAATCTTGCATGTTATGTGCATATTTCCTTGGCATCACTCTCTCTTCCTTTCTGCAATTCCATTGCTGCCTTGGTTTGGGCCACCAGCTTTTCCCCTGCACATTATTCATATATTTAAAACTAACCATTCAAAGGTGTATTTCCATAACCATGGTGACACGGTAACACTGTATGTGCAAAAGAAACCTCCCTAGACTGGTATTTTCTATGCTCGATTACAGGAAATTTAAGATAATAAAATATTATTTTATTTTTAAGGGGGAGAGAGAGAATGGAATGTGGTAAGTATTTCCTGATCTGCTTCTCTTGGAGTCCCTGCTATCAAATCATACCACAGTTCAGCAGCATGAGTGCTGAGCTACAGTCACTGGGCCAATGGTGCCATTTATTCTGGTTTTATCTTTGATCTTGCAATATTTGGTATTTTTCATAGAGTCTCAGCTCTTGGAGTCATGTGAACCTATGAGAATCTGTTTACACTAAAAGTAACAAGTAAGTTTCTAACCTATGTAGCTGTGTCTACACTTGCATTCCTCTTTCAAAAGAGGCATGCAAATAAATGAAATCAGAAATACGAATGAGGCACTGATTTACATACCGGGCACCTCATTTGCATATTCTCCTTTCAAAAAAGCTTTTCAAAAGAAAAAAAGTAGCATAATGGCAGCTCTTTCAAAAGTAAACCCCATCTTCGAAAGAATCCTTCTTCCCAAAACAAAACAGGAAGAACGGTTCTTTTGAAAATGGGGTTAACTTCTGAAAGAGTCGCATGTACACTGCTTTTTTTTTTCAAAAGAAGCTCTTTTGAAAGGAGAATATGCAAACGAAGAGCCAGATATATAAATCAGTGCCTCATTTGCATATTCAATTTCCCTCATTTGCATGGCTCTTTTGAAAGAGGAATGCAAGTGTAGACATAGCTTATGTGTCCATGGGCTTGTCTACACTACCACCTTCCTTCAAAGGAAGGATGGTAATCAGGGTGTTGGGACTTTACTAATGAAGTGCTGCCGTGCATAGGCAGCACTTCATTAAGCAAATTCACCCCCACTCAGCAACTTTGAAGTTTTAAACTTCCAAGTACTGGCACGCACTAGCCGCAGCTCACCCGTTGGTACTTCGAAGTTCTGGGGCAACTTCAAAGTCCCCCTTACTCAAAATTTTGAGGAGTAAGGGGACTTTGAAGTTGCCCCGGGACATTGAAATACCAGTGGGTGAACCGCAGCTAGACGCTTGGCGGTACTTGGAAGTTTAAAACTTTGAAGTTGCTGGGGGGGAATTTGCTTAATGAAGTGCTGCCTAAGCATGGCAGCACTTCATTAGTAAACTCCCAACACCCTAATTACTGTCCTTCCTTCAAAGGAAGGTGGTAGTGTAGACAAGTCCCATCTGTTTTAGGTAGGTATCCATTACTGTGGTGTCTGAGTGCCTCACAGTCTCTAATGTATTTATTCTCCCAAAACCTGTGTGAGGTAGAGGAAGTGTTATTAAGCCTATCATACAAAAGGGGAGCTGAGTCACAGAGAAGTTATGTGACTTGGTAAGAATCACACGGTAATGGGGCAATATCAAAAGTACTCAACTGGTGAACTATGCATTGCAGAGAAAAGCTTGAAAATATAATGATTCAAAGGCTCAAAAACCAGAACCTAAGCTGTAATGAGTCTAGAAGACTTGTTTTTAAGACAATCTCATGATTTCTGAAGACTTTGAATTCAAAATACAGCTGTGCTTCAACTGGGATTGTAAATTGCAAGGAGCATATCCTAGACTGTTAAGAGAGGACAACTAAAAGGACATGGAGAGAAGGACAAAATGGAGAACACTTAAAGATCTGAAAGCTGGGCTAGAGTTAATGTAAATTATGTCATAAAAATACCCTGTATGGCATTGGCCATGACTAGAATTTCAATTGTCAACACTGCTTAGGCTTCTGTTTTTGTTTGTTTACTGGGTGTTTTCCACTGGGACAGTGTACTCCACAGACATTTAAAACACTGTGGTTGGCTTCACTTATTAGATTGAACAACTGGATATCTTTAATTGAATACCAATAGTATGTGATTCCTCCCTTACCTCCTTGGTTCACTAGAGCTAAAGAAACTCTATAAACAGCCCAATGACATCTGGCTGTTACAGTATATTAAACCTATTGTTTCCAATCAATAATGCTTTTGCTGATGAGATTCCAACTTCTTGCTCGTAAACAGAACTTCGTGGCTTCAGGAAATAACAGCAATGTATAACCTTGAAAGATGCCTGAAGGTTTTTAGTTACATTATTGTAACAGCTGGATTATGATATGATCAACATGAACCACAGACTACTCCTAGTTAGTGTGGCCAAAGCTAGTCACCCAGCTGTGCCGAAGTATATACACTTTAGCACTTATTTCTAGCTAATTGTGAATGCTGCTCCTTTTGGAGTGGAACAATAAAACAGTCTGTATTCCAGAAAAAGAGTGATGATCGTCTGACTTTTTTCTTCCACTTCCTCCTTACAAAAGAGACTTATCAACCGAGCCCCAGGAGGAGAAAAGATTTATGAATCTGAATAAATTCCTAGCAGCACATCCACCCACCAATGAAGAGAATGCTAATGGTTTCAGGAAACAGTAACAACGGGAGCAGAGGCAGCAAGAGCTGTGTCCCACCCAAATAAGCCAGCATTGATGGAATATTTAACTCTATATGCACAGCAGATGGAAGGATTCTCTTAAGAGACAGTTAACCTGTTTTTCTGTGTGACTGAATGATTTTTGCCTTATGAAATTATTGTGAAAATTAAAGGGAAAAGTAAGAAAAAGAAGAGAGTTATGATTGGCTTTATTAAAACGTGCTATTCTGTACTTGATTAGGTCAGTATCAGACTTGTTTTTTTACTTTGTGCTGCAAGCTACACTTGTTAGAAGGATCTCACTGTAACTGATGCAGAAAATATTCTGGGGCTTCTGTATCAGAAAATACATCTTCAAGACATCCTTCATTTAACATTCTTTCAAAACCTTCTCATTATTTTTGGAAGGACAGATATGGTAATTGCAATAAGAACTGGTTGATTAAAGTAATGATCTCTGATAGTTAGTGGTGCACCTTACCAGTGGTTACACATATTACATCTATGTAACAATCTCTTGTATACAATTATTTTCCATGAGGTGGGTTTTGGTGGCTAGAAGTTTCATCACTTTCATGTAACTTCAACTCTTCCCACTTCTCTTTTTTGTTGTATTCTTTCTTATCCACGGGTCATAGGACCTCATTATCTTGTGGTTGTTCAATAATCCTGCATGCTGAATGAAACATACAGAAAAACAGTTGGGGATTGGACTGTACTAATGTCCGAATATTTTAAACCTGAGAAAGTATTCCCAAAATGATGGCTGAGCAGGCTAATTGGCTGAGCTATGTACCTCCTACTCATTAAAGTCACTGAATTAAAAGACATATGTAGCACCTACATAGTGCTTGCCATCTGCAGAATTAAGTGACAGCCACAACAGTCCTCCAAGGTAGGTCAAGTTTATTATCTCTGTTTTACAGCTGGGGAAATAGAGGTAAAGCATTTTAGAGCTAGTTTGGCCCTTGTTGGCATGGACCTGTGAGAGCAGAATAGGAACTGCATAGTATTCTGTTTTTTGACTTTCAGAGCTCCCCTGTGCATGGGCTGTAGTGAACTCTCCTCTACAGAGCCAGACCTCCTACATAGCCATTGGCCTATACATAGAGGATATGTCTACATGGAGCTCTGCCCAGTGCCGTCGCCGGCGGAGCTATGCAAAGTGAGCTTCTTGGGATTGGAAATGGCTGTCCATTTGCATACTTCCGAAGCTCATTCCGATACACATGTGATAGTTCGGTGCTGGCAGAAGGGAGTGCTGGCATTGCAGAGGCCGTGTAGAAATGCCTCTGCTGGCTAAATCACCCTTTGTTGCCAGTCCCTTATGCCTCAAACATTGGAGGCATAAGGGACTGGTGACAGAAGAGGGGATTAGCCAGCAGAGGAACATCCACATGGCCTCGGCAGTGCCAGCAGCCCCTTCTGTTGGCACCAGAATCTCGCATGGCTATGGTAATGAGCTTTGGGGTTATGCAAATGGGCAGCTATTTGCAATCTGGAGAAGCTCACTTTGCATAGCTCTGCTGGTGGCAATACTGGCCAGAGCTCTGTGAAGACCAAGCCAGAGAGAAGAAACCCATGATTCAACCCCATTTCCACTGTTCCTTGGCCATACGCTGGCACAGAGACTGCAATTCTGCCTGACCTACGAAGGCTGTGCATGTGACAAAGGGTCTGTGTTCCTTCAATTTCTATCACCCTCAAGACCCCTAAGCTCCTGTGTAAGGAGGTGGCAAAGTCTGGCTCATTGTGGCAGCCTCGGTGCTTTTTATACCACCTTTCAACCCCTTATTAATGCATCAGGAGGCTTAGGGGTGGGACAGAGGGCTTTGTTGTGGAGGGGTCAGGGTTCTGCCACAGGTCATGAGCTCTGAGATAGGTCCAGAGATGATGGTCTCAGGGCTGTGGGAATGGGTGTGAAAGCTCCAGCGGGGGGTGCATGCGCTGAGGTGGGGTCACAGATGACAAGTCTGGAATGGAGGCTTCCCCTTAGGAATCTGTTTCTGCAGCAGCACCTGAGTTGGGTTGGGGCTGGGGGAGGGGGAGGGTGCTTCTCCCACAGGTACAGCAGATCTGCTTCAGGCTGGGTTGGAGCCATAGGAGAGTCACCTTTTCCTCAGAGGCAGCTAGTCCACGGCTGATCCACTGCTGGGTGAGAGGAATCTCTGCATCACAGCCCTGAGAACCTACATAATGTGGGCAGAATAGTACATACTGTATACATCTGTAACATCTCCAAAATAATCCTTTCTATCCTTTAAATGTGCTAAATAAAAAGAAAAATATAAACATTAGAGAAGCACTGCCAAGACTCAATCTGCTCTCTGTAAGTAGCCCCTAAGATAATCATTGAAAACAATTAATAGACATTTACCTTTCTAGTGACTGTTTTTGTGCATTTGAGAACACTCTGTATATAGTCAGTTTCATTCTGTTTTTTTCTTTTTCCACCTATAGCGTGATTCTACATATACTGAAGAAAATACACAGAAGTCGGTGGACTGTATATATGGCATAACACATTTAATAGTTAACAGGATTAGTTTTCCCACTTGTCTGGATCACAAAAAACAACTGAAAAAAATGAAAAATATGGACTGCAAAACCTTATATTTTAGACAGTGGACCTGAAAGCAAATATGGGACCAGGAAAATATTTTTTGCTACTTAAAAAAAGCTAATTAGATTTCAAGTTGATCCCGTCTGTTTGATTTAGGAACAGTTTTTTTTAAGAATCAGATATGCATGAAAAAAGAACAGGTTTGCACACTGCAATAACTAATACCACAAGTTCAGTGCTCTTTAAAAGACTCAGGACTGAAACAGCCATCCCTTTCTGGTGACCTCAACATTCCCACTGTTCCCTCCCCACACGACCATGACAGTTACTTTCAGCCACATTGGACAAGCATATTAGTTTGATTTTTTTAAATACAATAAAGCAGTTTTGTATTTGTTAATACAATAAAGTAGTGAAATGGTTAACACGTTGATGTGTTAAATTAGGCTTCACATTTAGCATGCTATAGGGATGAATGGGAGAATTTTACGCTTCTCTCAGTGCTACTGTTCTAGTGTGTTTGGCTGTAGAATCAAAAAGACACAAGTGCTTCATTTTACATTGTCAAGGTTATCACAGCATCCCCATAGAGAGAAACTTCATTTTTAAAACAGACATTCTATATTCTGGCGCGCTTTCCAGAAATTCACAGGAAAGAACTAATTCATTGGAATTAATGGATTTTTCACACTCACAAACTTCTATTGTTCCTGCACATGGATATTTTGATTCTGGCCCATGTCTAATTAACAGCTGTTGTAGATTTATTCCTCGCTCTCTATTTTCTGTTGGATGAATATGGTTTCTGATTTACTTTCTCCTTCCCTGCTGACAGTTATACACTGCTTGACAGACACCATAAAAATTTGGGCAGCAGATAGCCATCTGATTCTTTCCTCTGCTTTTGATAGATCATTAACATATGTAAATATTTAGGGGGAATAGAGTTTTAATCATCCCATTAGTGCTCCAGAGAAAAGTGCAGTACAGAAAATAGTTCAGTTCTACAATTTATGAGAAAGATGTTTAAATATCTAATCATATACACAGAAATGAGTTGCTATAATTGATTGATGATGACTGAATACAGCGATGCCTACCACAGATTGGGTTAGCTCCTTAAGGGGAGGGAATCTCTGTTTTGTCCCACCTGTGCCTAGTTATCTACCTCAAAGGTGATGGCTATGGAAATGGCGCTGGTCTCAGGTTATCACACATCAAGGCATGAAAACCAGACATGGGAAAAATACCCCAAAAGTTACTTGAGTAAAAGTGCAGCTGCTTGGAGGGTAGGGGAGTGTACTTAAGTTACCACTGTTGCTCTGGAATGCTACTGGAGTAAAACTACACAGGGAAACACACATTGATGATTCAATTGTACTCAAGTATCCAGAGGTGAAAAGCAGCTGCACTTTTACTCAAGTAATTTTTGGGGTACTTTTCCCACCTCTGAACATGTCTCCTTTTTTCCAAGAGAGAGAGCATTCTCACTGAGAAACAAAGGAAGAGAAAGACTTCCAAGGGTTCTCATATGGTACTAGGGCCAGGGGAAACTTCTGAAGCATTCCTCATTTTATATGCTGTGCTCTCTGATTCAACTACTTTGAACCAACAGCCAGCCAGTCAGCAGTCATCCTGGACACATGCTGGTCTTAGTATCGTTGGATTAGCTTAGCTAGTGAAAGTTATCAGGTGACCCCCACACATCTCTGGTCAGACACTGTACCAAATGTGTGCTCTCCAAAGTCCAAACCCCTCCCCCACCCCTACTTTGCAACTTTCAGAGGAATAATAGAATCCATTCACCCCTTTGAAGAGACAAGACCCACCAGTTTGCCACATTTATTGGAGTTAACATTCATTTCAATTCAAACACAGCCCTGCTTAACAGTAAAGCAAGTTTATTAACAAAAGAATATAGGATTTTCAGTAAGTTCAAGTATAAGAGTTAAAGTTAGGAATGTTACAAGCAAATAAAAGTAAGAACATGCATTGCAAATTCCAAAAACGTAATCTAACAAGATGCAGGCTTTGTTCAAGATGGCTTTTCTCACCACAGTCTTCCAGCAGGACTGTGACTGAACCCTCTTGGTCAGTGATTCCTCCAACTGTGTTGGTTCACCTGTCTTAAGCGAGATAATATGTTTTTTTCTACCTCTTTCTTTTATACTGCAGTGAGCCTTCAAAATGAAGTCTTCTGTGGGTTATTCAATAAAGTATAGCTTAGGAAAGCTGTGAGCAAGGTGGTGAGGGACAAGCCATGCTGTTCCCCACACAACAGCTGCTGCTTGCTAGAATGCAAATTGTTGTTTCCAACAATCTCCTCCCCCTACTGTCTTGATGGGACTGTGTAATGCTTATATGTAAATTGAGGTAAACACACTTTTCTTTGTTTAGATACTCATGATTAACAGCTTTAGTTAGTGCCTACGTAACGCCATGTGGTCTGGAACATTTGCTAGTGACATCTGTAACAGGGTCAGATCAGCAGATCCCGGGTGACAGGAAGTTCAGGACGCAGCCTGAGTGAGGGAAAGAAGAGCAAGAGACAGGTGTGCTCCCATGTGGAGGCAATAGGGAGTGATGGCAGTTAATTAATAAGGCCCAACTTGTCTCACTGCCAGGCTGTGTCTACACTTACAAAAAAATTTGAAATGGACATGCTAATGGCCAAATTGAAGAATACTAATGAGGCACTGAAATGAATATTCAGTGCCTCATTAGCATGCCAACAGCTTCAGCTCTTTGAAAGTGCCACATTTTGCTCACTCGCAGCTCATCTACCCTTTTTTATGGGAAGACGGGTTCTTTCGAAGATGGGGGTTACTTTCCAAAGACTTGTGTCTACTCTGCTTTTCTTCTTTCGAAGGAAGCTCTTTTAAAAAAAGAATATGCAAATGAGGCACCAGATAGATCAATCTGCACCTCATTTGCATTTCTGATTTCCCTCATTTGCATGCCTCTTTGAAAGAGGAATGCAAGTGTAGACGCAGCCTTTGTGTCTCTATTCAGCCTCAATCCTGTTGAGAGATATTTATGCACAGATTTAACTTCACACACGTGTTTTATTAATTTCACATTTTTAGCAATTAGTGTATTTTTAGTTATTTTACATACGGAATTCCATTGATTTGTTCCCTTTTAGTTGTCTCTTTTTAGAATTTCATCCAGTTTTGCTTTTTTCTTTGCTTTCTTATATATCTATTATTATCAGCTCTTTGCTCTTATTTCTGTGGGGATAAAGAGATCGTTGTCATACACAAGATGTTGGTCAATTGACACTAAGGGTACAATTATTCAGAATTACTTCCGTTGGCCATGTCTATACTACAGTGATCTATTGATGGAAGATATCTTCCAACAAAGCTTCTGTCAACAGATTGTGGACACAAAAATGGATTGCTCTGTTGGTCCACTCTGTCAACAAAGAGTGGCTGGACTGCCAGGCCACTCTCTCGACAGAACGGAGAACCAGAAGCACAGCTGACATGGTTGCCCATTAACCGAGAAGCCCTCTCTGTTGACAGAGGACCCCCCCAGAGAATTCACACAGCTCCTTTGTTGACAGATTCTGTCAAGAAAGGCATTCTGCCTCATGCTGGGGGAGGCAGAAGGCTGTCAACAAAAGTGTTGAGTCCTGTTGACAATATGTCTATAGAACGCATTTTCATTGTGGATAATCTCCAGGTTTTATTGACAAAATGTCATTTTTTTTCGACAAAATCTTCTGGTGTAGACGTACCTTGAGAGAATAGCCCCTGTTGCAACTCTGTGCTCAGACTGTCAGATTTTAACTGTAGTCTATCAAGTTTATAATTAAGAAGGATTTTGGGAGCTTAACAAGTGTTATTAATGCTGTTCAAATGTAATTATGCATGAAGAGAATAAAACTCAGTTGCTAAAGCAGTAAAATAGCAACAGTTAAATTCTGCTCTTGGTTACACATCTGCCACCCTATTAGAATCCATTTAAACTAAAAATAAATAATATATACAATTTCCTCATCCAATGACTGTGGCCCTTTAAAATAATCATAAAAAGTCTTGAGTCAGTGACTGAACCTGTAGTAGGTTATTTAGCCTCAATTTAGTAAAGCTTACTCTGAAGTAAGTGCTTTTCTAAAGTTTTAGGTCTGCTTTAGATTTAAATTAGGCCAATATAACCACAGTGTCCAGGAAGTGTGAAAAACTCACAATCCCGTGGTGCTATAGCTATGCTGAATTACTGTACAGTGAAGATGCATCTGTGTCATTATAATCCTAGTTCACACAATGGTGCAATGCAATTAGTTGAAATGATACTAAGCTATGTTTCAAAAAGGAATAACTATTCATCATTTTGGAGGGCACAACTGTCATCCTTTTGTCAGAAATCACATCTTCCTCACAGTCAGCTGGATACTCCAGTCTTTGAAATGTTTGTAAATAGCTGAGTAGTATGCAGAGTGCCTTATTTTTCAAATAAATCAGCTTTAATTCCAATGCAATCCTTTTTTTAAAAAAAAATCCCAAAATATTTTATTCCATTTAGATTTCGTTGACTAATGAAAAATGAGAAATACGTCTAGATTTCAGGTCTAATCTATTTGATTGTTGTTTTTCTCTTTGTTTTTTAAAATCTTGGAAGGATTAAGCTGTGGCTTTTCCAAAGTCTTGTATGGGGGGCAGCTGCTGTTGCTGTGGACCAGAAGCAGACTGAGACTCAGCTGCACTCTACCCCCCCATGCAGTCTACCTCCCTGCATCACCAGCTGAACTCTGGTGCACAAAGGGGATATACCCCATACTGCATTACCAGGTGCACTAGATCATCTGTGCTTCGCAGACTGATAGAGAGGATTAGAGTCAAGGGTCAACCCATTTCCTCCATGCTTGTTGCACAATAGAAAGTAGTAATGGACTTTTTTTTTTTGTTTTTTTGAGGTGGGCGGGTTGTTTACCCATCTCAGGCTGCTATTTGCAGTGCAGATAGATTTTTATCAATGTGCACAGGCAATATTATGTAGAGCACAACATGGAAATTTGTCTTGTGGGAAATTCCAATCACTCTTTTGTTTCTAATTGGAAGTAAAATTGAAATATTGAAATTTCTCAAAGAAAAATATACTGCAAAATAATTGATTGGGAAACATATAACAAACATTTAACTTCAAATCCATTCAACACTAAAATGTGTGTCTCTGTTTTGACACATTCCTTTGTGGGAGTTGTAGTTCAGGTCCATTTCCCTATATTTCCCAGTGGGCTGGGTTCCCAGTTAGATACATCTCTCCTGATACGTGATTGGCAGTGTGACTTTCACAAAGTATCCTGTTGCTCATTCAGGGGTGGACAGTATACTCTGGCCAGGGAATTCAGCTCATGGGGACTGTGGGATCATCAGGCATCCAAACTGCAACTTCTGTATGGGACAGTAACATAGTAGGGAAATACATTTTAGTGTTGAACTGTGTTAAAAAAAAAAAAAAAAAAAGCCTTGGGTTAGTTCAACTACCCAAAATCTTTTAATTCAGTTCAAGCCAACCCTGAACAGGTATTTTGTTTGTTTTCCTAGAAAAAAAAATTAAAGGAGAGTAAGCAAAACTAAAAACTATTATGTGGAAAGTTTTGATTTTATGTAAACAGCAACATCCAAAAATCATTCACATTGAAAATACCTGCAGTTGTGCTGTACTCACCCTTTTCTGAAGCTCATCTTACTTCTCTGCTGGACCGTAGACAAGAGTTTTTAATTTGGAAGTCGTCAGAAAAAAAAAAGTATTAAAGAGCTAAAGTTCAGAGCTACAGTATGCAAATCCCTGAATGTAAGTGTAAGCCACCCAACTTCAAAGAGAGTACCATACAAGTTCTTCGTAAACTAACATAATTTATTCATAAACCTTTGAAAAGAGCATGTGGAATCCTTTTAAATAAGTTATTAAACAGAACAATAAGGCAGTAAATCTCTTGGTGTTCCTATACAGACTTCCCCCTTCTGTTGCTGTCACATATTCCTCATTGCAAGGATTCAATAGAGAAGATATACTTTGGAACACACATGATTTCTCAAGTTACTGTAATGTGGCCTGAGAATGTTGTGTGTATCACCTGGATTCACTAGTATCTGAGGAAGCTGGCAGCCTCTCAGTTAATTTCTAAACACTTCAGAATCTCCTCAGCTAAAATAATAGTCTGCAGATCCTCATAGCTGGGAGCAAACGTTAGATGCAGAGCTAAGAGTTGATGATTGATCTGTTTCTAGTAAGACAGGGAAAATGTAGCTTACAATACAGGTACTGGAAAGCAAACATATTTCTTGACTCCATGCCTGAGTTTAGAGGACTACATTCAAAATCCATATCTATAGCTCTGCCCATAGGCCTTACTTGGCACAGCTTTTAGGTTTTGAATGAATATCTCCTACCTATTCTTTTGCTCCTTTACTTTGGAATAAATCAAATTCTGCAGCATAAACATGGGTTACACTTGGATCCACTTTCTCCTTGCATGGGAAGGTTAGACAGGCCATAAGCTGGATACAATGGAGAGAACAGATAACTATCTCTACCATTACAAAAAATCCAACTATGGAGTCATTATATTAGCACTATACAGAATTCTGAAAACCAAGGTAATGATGATATCATGGTTTCTTGGCAGCTTGAAAATGGATGATAGCCAGTCTAATCTTATAGTTTGCAAAAAATATTTATAAAAATACACTACATATGGTGCAGCAAACCACAAGGGAAATTATGCTTCTTTTCTGTAAAGCACTCCCAGTAGAAAAAATGGTAAAGCCTTCTGTTTATCATTATAGTTTATGAGGTAACTTCAATGATATCATGAGAGTATTATCATATGAACTGCAAAAGTTTTCATTTATTTTCCGCCAGTACACTAAATATTCTTTTCTCCAGGTATATCACAGAAATGGAGTCAATTTTTGTAATGAATTTTGGGTCAATAGGAAACAACTGGTAAGGTGGCACAGTGCTCATATGCTTTTGACAATAGAGACAAACAGTGGGTGCCAGTGTTTTGAGAAGAACTTTTATGTGGGAGAGGGTATGCATCTAAATTTCCCTTACTATATATTATATAGGGTGCATCTACACTAGCCGGCTACTTCGAAGTAGCTGGCACAATGCCAAAATAGTGTGTGTTGCGTCTACACGTGCCGTGAGCTATTTCGATGTTGAAATTGATGTTAGGAGGTGAAGTGTAGAAATCGCTATTCCTATCTGAAGATTGGAATAGCGCCCTACTTCGACGTTCAACATCAAAGTAGGGCGTATGTAGATGATCTGCATCCAGCTACATCAAAATGGAGGGGTCCTCCATGGTGGCCATCAGCTGAGGGGTTGAGAGGTGCTCTGTGCAGCACCTGCGGGGTTCTATGGTTGCCGTGTGTAGCAGCCCTTAGCTCAGGGCTTCTGGCTGCTGCTGCTGCTGCTGCTGCTGCTGCAGCTGGGGGTCCATGCTGTGTGTAAGGGGTCTGCAACTGGTTGTTGGCTCTGTGGATCTCGTGCTGTGCAAGCTGAGTGTGTCTGGGAGGGGCCCTTTAGGGGAACGGCTTGGGGCTTTGCTGGCCCCTTATTTTGATGGGGAGCGCTTGTGTGTGTGGACATTCCACATTTCCTTCCTGGACGGCTCTTTTCGACGTTCTCCATCACTACTTCGACATTGAACGTCGATGGCACCAGCCCTGGAGGATGTGTAGACGTTACTCATCGAAGTAACCTATTTCAATGTTCTTACATTGAAATAGGCTACTTCGACATAGTGTGCTAATGTAGATGTAGTCATAGTGAACTGCCATATGGCCAAAACGTAGAATCACTCAAATGTTCCAAGATATAGATATAAATTGTGATGTTTTGCCTGGTGATGTCATTAATACAAATATCCATAGCCATTTTGTTGCTTTTTTTTTAGTAATGACTGAACAAATGAGTTAGAGTTAGACATTTAAAAAAACAAAACAATAATCTTCTTTCAAAGTTTCGTTCTGGAAACTACTGTGCACATATTTGTTTTAATTTTCAGAAAATGGTGAAGAGCAGTGAAGGTGTAGTTATTCATCCTCTGCATAAATTGTTGATCTTCAGGAGGTGTCCTCTTCACTCTGGGTGCTAAACTTAGACCTCACATGGGAACATTTCTCACGCACCTTTGATCAGAGATTTTAAGTAGCAGTGCTTGTCCTGCCCATGCATACACCTTATACTTCCTCAGCTCGTCATTAAGGCTACGCTGAGTTGCATGGGTGAACTTCCTTTAGTTTTTTTTGTACCTCAAAACTCCATAGTGCAAGCTCAAAAGTAAAGGGGAAGGAGGACAGGAAGTGGAGCACCGCTAGGGACACATCGGCTATGTCTACACCAGCACCCCCCTTTTCAAAGGGGGATGCTAATGAGATACTTCAGGATATGCAGCACCTCATTAGCATAATGGTGGCCACAACACTGTGAAAGTTCTGCTTTCGATCTGGATCTGTAACAGCTTTTGATTGCATGCAGCTTGTCTACACAGGGTCCTTTCTGAAAGGACCCTGCACATGTCAAAATCCTCTTATTCCTATAACCAAATGGGAGAGAATACTGGAAGATGAATGGCTTCGTTAACATGGAACTTGGATGATATCATTAGTAAGAATTAAGGGGAGGGGGGTAGTAAAACTTTTTCCTTGAAAAATACCTTGAAAGGGGTCAAGTATCGGAGGGGTAGCCGTGTTAGTCTGGATCTGTAACAGCAACGAAGGGTCCTGTGGCACCTTATAGACTAACAGAAAAGTTTTGAGCATGAGCTGAGTCTGTGCTCATGAAAGCTCATGCTCAAAACTTGTCTGTTAGTCTATAAAGTGCCACAGGACCCTTCATTGCTTGAAAGGGGTGTGTGTTATCTGAGCCTCCATTTCTTCAGCTTTTCAAGCAGATATAATGGCTACCAGAAAGGTTGTCATCTTCACTAATTTCAGTAGAGAACAGGTTGCCATTTGATCACAGATGTCTCATACAGTATAAGTTAATGTTCCAGCTCAGGGTATGAAGTTTGACTTGAACAAAGAAATTTTCCTTGAGAAATCTTACCATCATCTGGAATGTGAAAACTGATGAAAAACTCCACCAGAGAATGAAAGATCATAATGGTTGCCACATGTACTCAACTAGAGTTCAAAGGCAACAACCCTTTTTCTTCAGTTCTAGGATGTAATCAAGAATACCTGACAGCTGGGAAGAAACAGGAAAAAGACGTCAGCACCAGTGACAGGATCTCATCCATTTTTGCAGGTAAACATGATGGTAGACTCCTTCCTATGAATAACAATACCCTTTCTACCTCCTTGGAACAGGTTGCTTCTAAGCCTGTGAACTGCACAACGCTGGCAATATGACTCTGTAGCCATGGGATAGGAGGCCACTGGGTTACATCACTGATCAGCAGCAGAACTGGAGGTGTTAGCTGCCTTCCAATGCTGCACAGACAGAAAGGAAGAACCTGCCTCCAGCCAGATGGGGAAAGGGGCAGGAGGGGAAGAGATGAGCTCTGCAAAGATGCAGGCCAGGTCATCCCTATCTCCCCTGTCTCCTGTGCCTGGAAGCAGCTCCTGTCTCTTACTTTCTTCACAGCGTCAAAAGGCTGCTTCTGAACACATTCTGGTATGAACCCTGACAGAAATACAGGGAAGGCTTATGACCATCCATGGGAGCCCGCATAAAGACTCAGCATCAGGCACTGGTGGTGGTGGGTAAGTCTTGGAGAAGAGCCATGTATGAAGGGTGGAAAGCACCAAGCAGGGAGAGTCCAGTCCCTCTGTTGGTCAACCTCTCCTTCTCCCATGTGAGAGAAGTGTGTGGGACTGTGTGTGTGGTACGTCTCCACGTGTGATTGAGGGCACAGAAGTGTTCGTCCTTCCTCCCCATGTGAACCCAAAAGCCTGCAAGATAATATGTTAAATACAGTCCAGCTACACAGTATTTCTTTTTGTCAGGGGCTTGGGAAACCTGCTGTTAATTTGAATGTTTGTACTGTATTGTTCTGATCCATTGCCATCGAACTTGCTTGAATATGAGTAATTTTATCAGGTGTCCCCAAGTCGGCATAAGGAATTACAGCCATGCTTTGAGATGAAGAACTTTGAGGTTGGTGTGAAGGATTCAGCTGGCATCCTGAGAGAGAAGATAAGGCATTGTCTGGAGTGTGTTTTGTCAGCAAACTGTCACCTGGGTGCTATAAGAAAATCATATTCATCTTGGCCATGTCACGTGCCAGAACCACCAGCAAAACCTTGCGGAGTTATGAAGGGAATAGGAGCATGCCCAAAGACCTCCCTCAGAGAGGTGCACTGCACAGAGAGACACACATTGGTCCTGGCAGCCAGCCATTCTGAGTGGTGTGTGGGCTGTGGCAGGTAAGGAGTGTGCCCAAGGGTCCTGCGGGGCTGCAAGACACTGGCAGCCCAGAGTATCATGATGATCCTGACCCAAATGTTTGGCAGTCCAGAGCTGGCCCATAGGCCATATTTTGTTTAGCCCTATGCAAACACAGCTTAGAAAGACAATAACTTTTATTGCAACAGTGTCAGACTATTGACACTGATTGACTTGTGGCCCACTGTGACCCCTAGATACCTTTCCATGGTAGTCTTTCCTAGATTCACATTCTGGATATGTTCCTTTCTAAGTGAAGATTTTTATTTGTCCTCGTTGAATTTCTTCCTATTTACTTCAGACCATTTCTCCAGTTTGATCAGATCATTTTGAATTGTGATCCTATCTACCAATGTACTTGCAGCCCCTCCCCAGCTTACAACCTGACCCAGAGCTGATCCCTGTGGGACCCCACTCATTATGCCCTTCCATCATGACTATGCACCACTGATAACTACTGTTTAGCAATGGTTGTCCAATCAGTTATGCACCTACCTTCCAGTAGCTCCATCTGTGTTGTATTTGCAAACTTTGTTTACAAGAAGGTAATGTAAGACCACATGAACAGCCTTAGTTTCCCCCCAAGTGTCATTTGGAGATGGGCAAGTTTTCTAATTCACTATAGGCCATCTGTAGTCTTTTCAATTTTTTTACCTTATAATAACACTTAGGTGCATCAGTCAGAGACTGGAGCCCTACTGTGCTGGACACTAAATAAACACAGAAGAAGCATAGTCACTGTGGGCCAAAGAGCTCAAAATTCAGGTTTTGACCACAACTGGATCTGGCAAATGAGACAAACGTGGAGGAGGGCTTGCGAGATGATATTACTGTAATACCATTATGAAAGCAAAATTGCTGTAGCAATAAAACTGGATAGAGACTTTAATTTCATGCCTACAGGGGAGCTGGCTGAAGTTGTCCCATAAATCACAGTTATTACTGGGTACTTTGATGGGGAGGGGAACAGACCTCCAAATCAGACTGTGGAGCACCACAGCCTAAGAAGCACACAGCTGAGATGCTTTAGAGCTAGAGATGGGCTGGAGAGAATCTTAGAGAGGTAAGGTGCAAGGAAAAGCTAACCTAGATAGATCAACAAATTCAATGACATTTTAAAAATTGCCTATTAACCTCCTATAAAAAAGTTGTACGTTGAGTGAACAGAACATGCCACTTTATTTCATTGCATTGCACTTAAGCTCTTGAACCTGTAGGGGCAAAGTGATTAATGAGACATTAATACACAAAGTAGGAAGGATTTAAAGAATAAGTAAACTTAAATAGAATCATTTCTCTTGTATGCTTAACATTTCACAGTTTCCTCTGGGAACCTGTGTAGATTATGGAGGACCATTAATTAACAACCCTAAGGCGCTTTTAAAATGTGGGTTGATAAAGCATGCGTTCTGAGAGAAAAAAAAATTGAAGTAAAATGTTGCTACTTTTTCTAAAAAACAGCGCTAAGTCTGTGGCCACACCAGCTTCTCCTTTCAGAGGGGCTATGGTAATGTGGCACTTTGGAATATGCTAATAAGGTGCTTCTATGAATATGCAGTGTCTTCTTAGCATAATGGTGGCCGCGTGCACTTCAAAACTTCTGGTTTTGAGATGCAGATGCTCGTATAGCTGGGGGCTTTTCGAAATGACGGCCTTGATTTTGAAAGACCCTTTTTTCCCAAAACCAAATGAGAAGAAAGGACTTTCAGAAACAGGGGGCTGTTTTGAAAGGCCCCTGGCTACAAAGGCGGCGTGTGTTTAGAAAATGGAAGTTTCGGAGCATGTGAGGCTGCCATTATGCTAATGAGGCACTGCATATGCATAGCAGAACCTGTTTAGCATATTCCAAAGTGCCACATTACCATTGCCCTGCCAAAAGAAGGGGCTAGTGTGGCCACAGCCTAAGTCTAAATTAACTCTTTGGCAAAGCTAGGAAGTACAGAGATGAGTAAAAGACTCTCCAACCACAAATCTTCTTCAGTTACGTAGTTCAAAACTAGGCTTCACATCTCTTCAGTTTGGATTGAGGTTTGAGCAAACCTAAGTGGCTCAGCATTCCTGACCTCCAATAGCAATTATACCTCCTTTTCACTTAAAAATGATATAAATCACACTATCTGGGGGTTCTCTTATCAGTTACTATTAAGCTGTCAATAAGGAAATAATGTCATTCCTGTGAAACATGTTAAAAGAGAATCCACTCTGAACACAGAGTGATCATCCACTTGCCTGTGAACTTCTGAGATTCAGTCCATCTTTTTCACAAACCACAAAGGCATCATTACAAATACTCTTAATGATTTATGTTTACTCAGTAAGGCTATGTTTACACTGTGCCTTTAACTTGAAATTGCAAATTGCATATCCTATTTTGAGTCAGTTTCGAAATAGGCTATTTCAGCATTTGACGCTGTCTAAATACTGCATTCTTTTGAGGCATCCCTTATGCCTACTGCAACGAAGCATAAAGGGATGTTGAAAGAGAGTGCCTGGTATTTCCAAAAAAAAAAAAAAAAGACATTTCAAAATACTGGCTGTGTTTTGTAGACATGGCAGGGGTATTTTGGGATACCTCAGTGTCCTGAAATAGTCAGGCAGTGTAAACATAGTCTAACAGTGAAAATCAGAAATAAAGCAGTGAGAGTGATATTCTGTAGTCTTCTGCTCGATGAGCTTAAATTTTGAAAGGTTTTTCATATCTGACTTTATCGGTTTTAATAAACATCAGTAAATAAAGTGATTGGCAAAAAAACTGACACCATCTGAAATTGCTTTGGAAAATGATTAGCATGGTATACCAAATTAATCTTTAATGCTACATATATTCTAGCAGCACTAAATAGAAATCAAAATGGTATGCTTTCATAATACACATAGGATCTTTGCACCTTTGTGGCAGAGAGGTTTAAAGCTTAGATGTTGACAGAATAGCATAAGGCATAGATAGTATGCAAGAAACCTTATCTGCACTATTTCTACAATTTGGTGGATGAGCATGAAACTAACGTTCATTATTATTGTCTCCTGGACAACAGTCAAGAGCTTGACAATCATTTGGAAAAGGAGAGGGGAAAATAGTATATCATTGTATATCTGGAAAGTTTTCTGCCAGTTGAAAAAGGATATCTCATCCCAGTCTGTTTCATATGATGTAACTTGGAACAGTGTTGGTATGCTGTAGTAAATTACTCTTCACTGCAAGCAAAACTGAAATACGTGTCTCAGTTTCAGATGATTCATACTGAAAGCGAGTTCATAGTATCAGTGCAAGTATGAAAATGGTGCTTGGTACAGATGGTATATGAGGGTTAGATTTGTATTTTAAACTGAGCCCTGTGCAAGGGTTGAAGAATAAGCCAGTTGTGCCTATCCACAAATAAGATCAAGAGGCTAAAGTCTAAGGTCTAAAATGCTCCCCTGAGTGACAGTGCATCCACCATCACCACCTCATTTGCTTCAAGCAGGCAACAATTTACTGTTTGCCTATATTAGCAATGAGTTACCATCCCCAACTGTGGTTCAGAAATTTGAGGTGGAACCAAGACTTCTCCCCTCAACCTTGCTCATCTACCATTAAGAGCGGCTGGGTGAGTTGTCCCACTTTCTCTCCACAAACCTGGACCCAAATTCTGGGCAGTAGCATGCAAGAATGGTTCTTACTTCCTTGTGCAGGTGTATAGTTCACATTGTAATCTGTTGACTGTTATAGGCCAAAAGGTTCCTTCAAGTCAGTGACCTGCAATGAAGATGCTACACAGCCATTCTACATCAGTCAGGGTAGCACAATGAATCCATAAGCATCATGGTTCACTAGGAATGTGTCTAGGCTGCAGTCTATCCACTACCTGGTATATGTAACCTGCTTGACACTGACCCCAATGGAAGGCTGTGTATAACCACCCAGTCTGTCAATGAGAAAACACTGTTTTAAACGTAACCATTGCTTCAACTATAATTTGTCTTTTTATCCTCCACTTTTTTTAATATGCTTGAAAATATCATTTCTTCCTGGTCGTGTCCTGTTTTATTTGTTGTATTGTTTTACAGCATTCTCCAAGCTTCTTTACTTATGGAGAATCAAAACCACATAGCTCTGTCTTACTTAGTTTCTCAGTATTATAGTTAAAGATTACACCCATTGAGGGAATAGATATGCCGTTTTACATGGCTGGCTGGTTGGCACTGCCCTACTGAATACTGAGTGAAACTTCCTATTGCGTTACAAGTCACCGATATTTATTTAGCAAAGGCTGTTTTACAGACCATGCCAATTAAGTGTGATAGGTAGTCTAAAATAAATTTCAATTGAAAATAGTATAGGGTGATGACAGATGACAGGATAATAACCAGGCAGCCAATGATGTATGCAAATTCATTTTCTTCCTACAAACATTAAACAAAAAGTCAAATGCTTTCTATAATGATAAAGTGTAGAGTCTAAGCCTCATTATATTCTACCCCGATTGAGAAACGGTTCTTGAGCCAAAAACTTTAAAGGGAAATTCAGGAAAATTAATGTTGGAAACCATTTGTAGTGGAAAAGGCATAATGGGATTATGAGCTGAACATTATGATACATGAGTGGCAAATCTAAGCATTTTGAAAATAAAATTGCTTCCTTTTATGTTATAATAATGAAGGCTTAATTTATATCTCATTGCAGGGTGATCTGGGCTCTGTTAAGTGACACATGAGATTCTCTTCTTGGACACATCAGTAGCGTAACTCCATGGAGTGACTCCTCATTCACAGTTACGTACATAAAAAGAATAAGGTTCCTAATTTTTGAGCTGTTTATAACTCTGAAAGTTTAAGGGCAATGTTCTCTTTTGTTTCCAAGGTGCAATAGAGTTTGCAGTTTCCTGCCATTCTGTCCCAATACTAGCACAAGAATAAATTAGAATGGTGTAGTGGCCAGGGTACAATGGGACCATATGTCTGCTGGGGATTCTTCCAGCACAACCACAGATTCCATCATCACAGAAGAGCATCACTCATTCCAGACACAATTACAATTACATACAAAGTAACTTGAGAACTGCTCATCCCAAGAAATACTTGGCTCTGTCACTGGATCATCAAGCTATCTGGAGAAGTTCCACCGGTCTGGGCTTCTGGCAAAGGTAAAGGAACTTTTCCTAGCCTCTTATAAGTCCAAGGCATGAAATCTCCAAAAGTCTCTATGCTCTATTCTAGGTATACTGAATTTATGCTCCCCAAGAGTATATCGCCTACCAGACCATGTCATAAGAACCATGACCGGCTTCAACCCTGTCTGTTAACATACGATTCATTAGCATTTTCTCATCATGTTTACATATTGATAAAGCTGTACATAGAAACAAGCTATCTAAATACATATGAAACAAGTTGTACTTAAAATATAAATCAGTAACTGTAACTTGATATCTTATTAAAATATGGAGATACCTTTGGCTCATAAAAGCTTATTCTTAGGTTTTTGTGGCCCTTCTGGGTAATAAAGATTGGGCACTACTGCTCTATTTATTCTAGTTCAGCTTGAGAGTTCTTCCATTATCACTTTTTTCCCATTTTGTCAGCCTCAGAACATTGGAACAGCCCAGTGACTGGTGAGGACAACACAAAGAAAGATGACAGAGAGAGAGCCGTGTTAGTCTGTATTCTATCAAAACAAAAAAGCAGTCAAGTAGCACTTTTAAGACTAACAAAATAATTTATTAGATGATGAGCTTTCATGAGACAGACCCACTTCTTCAGATCTTCTTGATCTGAAGAAGTGGGCTGTCCCAGGAAAGCTCATCACCTAGTAAATTATTTTGTCTTTAAAGTGCTACTTGACTGCTTTTTTCTTTTACAAAGAAAGATGGTATCAAGGAGCTGCTTAGTACTATCTCAAGAGCACACAGTTATTCTAATGGTCCACCAAGCAACTGCTAGAGTTAAGTCAATTATTGAGATTTGGTCTGGAACTTTGAGAAGAAAGTCAGATCCTTGTTAGCATTAATCTGGATTGCCTAACACAAATGGCACACTAGAAGTCTGTAAGTAGCCTCCCCTACATGTTTTGTGTCCCTGGTTTCCATTGCATAGGTGTAAATGTAAGGTTAACATGTAGGCAGAGTACCTTATTTTCTAGCACACATAGCTAGTATGAAAAAGAAACATGTGCACTGGAAATAGAGCAAGAGGGTAGAAAAAAATTATTTCAGCTGGGCCCCAAAACGTGATTGCTTTGCTATCATTGAAGTGGCATAACAAAAGAAAAGGAAATGACTTTTCCTTATGAGAATACATTTTTTCTCACATAGGGAGATGGTACATCTCATCTTTGTAGTCTTCAGTTTCTGAGAATATTTATTTTTGAAGGAGCTGCTGTAGGCATTGCTGCATCTGATGTTGCTTGTTAGTCTCCTATTAAGAAATCTGGTTTCAATTTTATATTTATCTTCTTACTTACCTTTTCTAAAATATTATTTCTTATTTATCCCTTTCTGTAGTCTGAGTGTATCCATGCTCCCCTTCCTCCATGCCCATCATTCTGATAAGAGATTCATACGCTGGACATTGCTAAACACATTATCACTCCATGCATCATATTGGCAGGCCAAAGATGGGTATACAATCCATTTTAAACCCCAGCATCTCTACATAAATTCCCACCGTCGTTACAATTACCTTATTGACTCATGTATACAAGGCACCACAGCAGAAGAATTCTTTGTAAGCAAAGCCTCCCCTCCTGCCAGTAGTTATTTTGCAGTATACAGTCAGTACTTCAGACATTCACTAATATTAATTAGGTAGAAATGCTTATGGAATTATATACTGTTAAATTCAGACTTAAACCAAACACAAGTGCCATGATTTATGTAATGGTCTGAAGGTTATGGGAATTAACAAGTAACAAGTAACAAGTATCAGAGAGGTAGCCATGTTAGTCTGTATCTTCAAAAACAAGAAGTCCTGTGGTATCTTATAGACTAATAGATATTTTGGAGCATAAGCTTTCGTGGGCATGCATGTGGGCATGCATAAGCTTTTATGAGTCATGCATCTGGTGAAGCGAGTCTTTGCCCATGAAAGCTTATGTTCCAAAATATCTGTTAGTCTATAAGGTGCCACAGGACTTCTTGTTGTTTTTAATAATAAGTGTTCATTTATTGTCCACTGACAATATTTATATTAACTGGGCAAATAATCATCACATTGAACTTATTTTTGGCATTGGCATAGATTGCTTAAGTAATTCTGGGATTCTTTCACTGTAAAGTGTCTGCACTTGCATTGTGGCTAAACCTAAATTTCTTTCCTCCTCTTTCAGGCTATGTATACACTGGAGGGCTTACGCCGCCATTTTGTCAGCAAAACCCACAAAGAGTACAGATTTCCAGAGTTTTCTGTTGACAGTAAATTGACTGAGTGCAGCACTTTTGTCAACAGTCTTATCCTGCTCCCCACAAGGCATAATGCCTCTGTCAACAGAGATCTGTCAACAAAAAGCCAGTCTGGTTATTCTGGGAGCCCTTCTATCAACGGAAAAGGCCTCTAAGGTGCAGGACAGGTGCCCCGGGGGGTCACCCTGTCCACAGTAAGCAACACTCTGGGTGCATCTACACTAGGTGGCTACTTCAAAGTAGCTGGCACAGTGTCGAAATAGCACACGACGTGTCTACACACGCCGTGCGCTATTTCGATGTTGACATTGACATTAGGTGATGAGACATTGAAATTGCTATTCCTATCTGAAGATGGGAATAGCACCCTAGTTTGACGTTCAACATCGAAGTAGGGCATGTGTAGATGAGCCGCATCCCGCTACATCGAAATAGACAGGTCTGCCATGGTGGCCATCAGCTGAGGGGTTGCGAGACGCTCTGTCCAGCCCTTGTGGGACTCTATGGTCACCTTGTGCAGCAGCCCTTAGCCCAGGGTTTCTGGATGCTGCTGCTGCTTCTGCTGCTGCAGCTGGGGGCCCATGCTGTGTGCACGGGGTCTGCAACTGTTTGCCGGCTCTGTGGACTTCGTGCTGTGTAAACTGAGTGTGTCTGGGAGGGGCCCTTTAAGGGAGCGGTTTGGGACTTTGCTGGCCCCTTATTTTGACAGGGAGTGCTTGTGTGTGTGGATGCTCTGCATTTCCTTCCAGGGCAGCTCCTTTCAATGTTACCCATCACTACTTCGACGTTGAACGTCGATGGCACCAGCCCTGGAGGATGTGTAGACGATATGCATCGAAGTAGCCTATTTCATCATCTTACTTCAAAATAGGCTACTTCGACATAGGCTGTGTCTACACGTGCCCCAAACTTCGAAATGGCCATGCAAATGGCCATTTCGAAGTTTACTAATGAAGCGCTGAAATGCATATTCAGCGCTTCATTAGCATGCGGGCGGCAGCGGCGCTTCGAAATTGACGAGCCTTGCCGCTGCGCGGCGTGTCCCGACGGGGCTCCTTTTCGAAAGGACGCCACCTTCTTCGAAGTCCCCTTATTCCCATGAGCTCATGGGAATAAGGGGACTTCGAAGTAGGCGGGGCCCTTTCGAAAAGGAGTCCCGTCGGGACACGCCGTGCAGCGGCAAGGCTCGTCAATTTCGAAGCGCCGCTGCCGCCCGCATGCTAATGAAGCGCTGAATATGCATTTCAGCGCTTCATTAGTAAACTTCGAAATGGCCATTTGCATGGCCATTTCGAAGTTTGGGGCATGTGTAGACACAACCACAGTGTGCTAGAGTAGACATAGCCTCTATGTTTCCTGCTGACAGGGAGCCTGGGAAACCCTGTGGCAGGAAGCTGAGAGTGTGGAAGCAATAGGGCTACAAGTTGCAGTCCCCCATGCTCTCATAGCCACTCCTTGTATTAGAGCTGTCACAGATGGGAGACAGCCAGGCACCTGAGACCCTCCAGGGCCCTTGAGGGACCAGCCAGAGGGGTCCCAAGAGCTATCCCAGGTACCAAGTAGCAGGGCTCCTCCTATGCCCAGGCCCAGGATACAGCTCAATGCTGTGGGACAGGACCCATCACCTGCCCCTACCACAAAGACACTGGTGGCATCTGGGGGGACATATCACCACCCACATGCACCACTGACACAGCGCTGGAGGTCCCCCCCACAGCCAGAACTCCCGGAGGAGGCGGAACAACAGCCCATCTGAGCCCCAGCCCTGCCAGAGCCAGAGGCACACACAGCTTTGGAGGCAAGCAAAAGCACGTTAGTCGTCATGCTGGAGTCAGTCTCTGCCAGCCAGGCCACCTCCAGCTCATCCTCAGGGCTTGGTGATGGTCCCTCTGGTAAGTAGCTCAGGAGTCACACACACCAGGGCATGGGAGGGAGGTGCAGATGGGGTGTGCTGTGAGCATCACCCAGCTGGATCAGGCAGGACCTTGCGCTGGAGTCCCAGGACGTGGAACCACATGCAAGATAGTTTGCACCACCTGGACCCAGCAGGCGGCCCCCAGGCATGGGCACCAGCCTGCTGACAGCCTCATGGAAGGCCTGAAAGCCCCAGGCCCTGTGGGGTAGGGTGGAGCGCTACCAGTACCTGACCCAGCTGGAAGCAAACTATCCACCAGGGTTCTGGTCCGACATAAGACACACCGAAGAGTGCAGCTCCTGGCATGTGGGCTTCCCTCAGGCAAGAGAACCCCAGGAAGGACTGGGCTGCTCCCAGATTATCTGCCACCCATGCAGGGACCCTTCTGTGGCTGGACACCCCCCTTTAGCTACTAACCTATCAAGCAGGGGGAGGGGTGCTGCTTTAGTCAGCCCGTTCCCAGAGGCCCTGCAGAGTCCCCCAGGTGGCAGGGCCCATTTGCTCCTGGTACATACCCATCCATTGGCCAAGGGGGCATTGGTTGCTGTTCACTGTGGGGGGGGGGGCAGGCCCTTAGGGGCTGCATTGCATGAATAACTCAACATTTCTCAACCTTGTCTTCCTTACAGCTGAACCTGCACTGTTTGAGTTATGGGCTAGCCCCACCCCAACACCGGAGCAAGCTCACAATCAGAGGAGTCATTGCCTGGTGCAAGAGGACTGCCAGACTGAGAAGAATCCATTTGTTTCTACTTTGGTTATACTGGTTTATGTCTATCATAAAATACTGTAATATAATAATTCCTTCCATGGGACTTCACTGTATAGGCTGCAAGGGAGATTCCCACACCTAACTCATTCTTTGTGGATGACGGATCTGAGGAACAACATCAGCCTGAGGTGTCAGTTGCAGTGTTTTGGAATATATTGATAAATAATATAGTGCTAAGTCACCAAACAAGATGAGGTTCATTTAAGAGTTGTAAAGGAACTATGACATGAACTGGTAGAACTACTACTTGCGATATATAATCTATAGCATAAGTCAGCCAGTAGTGCTGACTTATGCTAGCTGGTAGCGCTCCACCCCACCCCACAGGTCCTGGGGCTTTCAGGCCTCCCGTGAGGCTGACAGCAGCCTCATTCATATCAGATGAATGGAGGGTAACTGATATAATGCTAAAATTTAAAAGAGATCCAGAGGCCAACCTGATAATTAATCACTAATTAAGCCTAACAGAGTGCTATGAATATTACTTAAAACTATAGTAAAGAACAGAAAGGGTGTCATAAAGAAGAGGGAGAAAACTTGTTCTTCTTGGCCTCTGAGTATAGAACAAGAGGCAAAGGGCTTAAACTGCAGCAAGGGAGGTTTAGGTTAGACATTAGGAAAAAGTTCCTTACTGTCAGGGTGGTCAAACAGTGCAATAAATTGCCAAGGGAGGTTGTGGAGTCTCCATCGCTGGAGATTTGGGAGTGTTCGGGGGGTCTTTTGCCAGAGGCTAGCTCACCATACAGGATGTCTTTTGGAATCCTTCCATCGTTCATCCTGTGGACGTGGCCAAGCCAGCGGACCCGACGCTGCCTGAGGAGGGTGTGCATGGTTGGGATTCCAGCTTGCTCGAGGACAGCTGTGTCGGTAATTCTGTCCTTCCATGATATTCCATGGTATGGTGAGCTAGCCTCTGGCAAAAGACCCCCCGGACGCCCCCAGTTGAGTTACAAAGATGTCTGCAAGAGAGACCTCAGAGAGGTAGACATCGAGCTGGACAACTGGGAAGAGCTAGCAGACGACCGCAGAAGATGGAGGCAGGGGTTACACAAGGGCCTTCAGAAGGGCGAGTTGAAGATCAGACAGCTAGCAGAGGAGAAGCGAGCGCATAGAAAGCACAATAAGGACTTGCCAGGCACCCACTACATCTGCAAGAGATGCAGCAAGGATTGTCACTCTCGTGTGGGTCTTTATAGTCACAATAGACGCTGTAAATGAAGTCTTCAATTGAAACTTTTAAGGGCGCGATCCATAGTCTGTGCAGACTGAAGTATGCCTACTACTATCGATGGAGATATTTAAGAACAGGTTAGATAGATGTCTATCAGGGATGGTTTAGACAGTACTTGGCTCTGCCATTGGGGCAGAGGGCTGGACTCGATGGCCTCTCGAGGTTCTTTCCAGTCCTAGTATTCTATGATTCTATGATTCCATGAGAATTGTCAGACATATACGTAAATACAATATTTTCGGGAAGAATTATCATAATTTCTGCAAAAAGAAATCATGCCTCACCAATATATTAGCATTGTTTTAAGGTGTTTGTGTGTATTATCACAAAGGTGATCCAGCTGATATAGTATACTTGGGTTTTCACAAAGTCATTGACAAGAACTCCGAGCAAAGGCTCTTAAGCAACAGAGGAAATCATGGGATAAAAAGAAAGGTCCTGTCATGGATGAGGAAATGTTTGAAAATAGGACTCAAAAGCCGTATCTACACTAGCCGGCTATTTCGAAGTAGCCGTGCCAACTTCGAAATAACGCCCGCCGCATCTACATGTGCTGAGCGCTATTTCGAAGTTGAAATCAACGTAAGGCGGTGAGACGTCTAAGTAGCTATCCTCATGAGGAGATGGGAATAGCGCCCTACTTCGACGTTGAACATCGAAGTAGGGCACTTGTAGACGATCCACGTCCTGCAACATCGAAACAGTGGGGTCCTCCATGTCGGCCATCAGCTGAGGGGTTGAGAGACGCTCTCTCCAGCCCTGAGCTCTATGGTTGCCGCGTGCAGCAGCCCCTTAAAGCTCCCCGCCCCCTGCGTTCCTGTGCAGGAAGCTGAGAGCTCGTGCAGGCAGCAGCACTGCCACGTGCCCAGCCTGCATGTCCTCAGCAGCCCCAACCCACCACCCAGCACCCCATGGCAGCCAGCCAGCCCCCAAGCACCCACAGGGCACCCCCCCAAGGGGACCCAGGGCTCCCAGCCTGCCAGCCAGTGGGGGAAGAGGCAGTGGGGCCCCTCCTGGACAGAGGCCGAGATCCAGGACCTGCTGGGGCTCTGGGGTAAGGAGGAGGTGCTCCAGGTAATGGGGAGCAAGAGGCGGAACGTGGATGTGTTCGCTCGGCTGGCCGAGGGCCTGGCTGCCTGGGGTCACCCTGCCTGCACT
This sequence comes from Carettochelys insculpta, assembly GCF_033958435.1. Taxonomy (NCBI): domain Eukaryota; kingdom Metazoa; phylum Chordata; order Testudines; family Carettochelyidae; genus Carettochelys; species Carettochelys insculpta. The sequence goes on along the minus strand of NC_134137.1, from coordinate 301,141,336 downwards.
CCTGACCACGTCAGGAGTAAGATAAAGGAGCTGCGGCAGGGTTATGCCCGGGCCTGGGACACAGCCAGATGATCTGGGGCCGCCCCCGCTGCTTGCCCCTTTACAGGGAGCTCAGGGCCATCCTGGGACCCTGGTACACCTCCTCCCCCCCGGCCACCCTTGACACATTGGGTAATGAGCCCCAGCAGGCCCTGGAGATGGAGTCCACCCCGGAGGCCAGCCCTGCATCCCAGGGGCCCCCACAGGAGCCCACCCCTGGGACACCGGTGGAGGAGGAAGAAGACTCTAGCGATGGGGGGCTGCTGCTAGACCTCCCCTCCCGCAGCTCCAGCAGGGTATCCGCCCGATGGGTGTCCCCCGACCATGGGAGCGGACCATAAGTTATGTACCCCCCTGGTGCACACCCCCGGGGTTAAGGGGCGGGGACAAGAGACATGACCAGGGCCCTCCACACACACAGATGACCATGGCCCCGAGGACAGCAGTGGCATGTCCCTCAGAAGAGTCCATCAGCCCCTGCCCCCCAGCAGGACTGTGCCATGCCCCATCCCTGGGGATGGGGGGAGCAGAACCTAGGGTTCCCCGTGGTGGTGGTGGTGGGGGTTGGACACCCATCAGCAGCAGCAGCAGCATCTCCGGGGGACAGGGATGGGGAACCAGCAGCAGAGGAGTGGGGGGACAAGGGCCACGGGTCAGGGCCCAGACTAACGGCTGTCTTCACTCTTCTTCCCCCTTCTGTTCCACAGCTGTACTATCGGAGGGCCCGGAGAGCACTGGCGCACCATCTGTGGTCCTGGAAAGCCCACCAGGGCCATCCCACCAGGCCAGCCCCTCGGCAGAGCACAGACCAGCCCCAAGACGAGCCCAACAGCGGCGGAGCCATCTGTGGGAGTCCATGGACCCCCAGCTGCTCGCCACCCTCTGGCATCAGCTGGAGGTGTCCGAGCGGCGCTTGCAGGTGGAGGAGTGGTGGCTCCATCTCCAGGAGCGAGCGCTGGCCTGGCACCAGGAGGCTTGGGGGGGCCTTCATGCACACGTACCAGGACATCGCGCGGCACTTGCCCCCCCCCCACCGCTCCACCCACTGCTCCGCCTGCCGTCCCTCCACCATCAGCCGTCCTTGGGCCTGCCACCGAGGGGGACCATGGGCCTCCAGACTCCGCCTGGCCCTATCTGCCGGTTCTCCCGGCCCCCACGCAGCCTTGACCGGGCCTCTGGCCGAAACATGGGTCACGCCCCCCAACACCAGGTGCAGGACAATAGGGGGTGCGTGGCCAAGGACGTTGCCCCCCAAGGCCCCTTCTGGACCCCTCCTTTGGACATATTCCCATCTTTGTAAATAGTTTTTGTTCTAACCCTGTTGCACCTGCCCCCCCCATGTACATAGTTCCCCCCTTTTCTGTTAATAATTAATACAGGTTGCCTGGTTTTGTTTAAAAAAATTCCATTTATTGCACAGAAGTGTGTGGGGGGGGGTGCTCTCGGGTTCTCTGTGGTGTGGGCGTGGGGGCAGGGAGTGTTGTGGAGGATGGTGGGGTGCAGTGGGTGGCTGACCAGCAGCTGGCCCTGCCAGCGTTCACCCCGCAGCCTGGTCAAATGGGCCCGCAGGGCCTCCCGACCCGGATACCCTCAGGGTCGACCTGGCAACTGGGGGCAGCGGGTGGCTGGACGTTGGCCATGCCAGCCTCCACAGCCCAGCCCTGGAACAAAGCCTCTCCCTTGCTCTCCACCAGGTTGTGGAGTGCACTGCACGCGCCCACAATCTGGGGGATGTTGGTGAGCCCTGCATCCAGGCGGGAGAGGAGACACCTCCAGCGCCCTTTGAGGTGGCTGAAAGTGCGCTCGACCACCTGGCGCACATGATTCAAGCGCATGTTGAACCACTCCTGGCTGGCTGTGACATGGCCCATGTAAGGGTGCATGAGTCAGGGCCGGAGGGGGTAGGCCGTGTCTGCGACGACGCAGGGGGGCATGGTAGTGTCCCCCACAGCGACCTCCTGCTGGGACATGTAGGTCTCCGCTTACCAGCCGGTGGCACAAGCCCAAATTTCTGAACACCTGGGTGTCGTGGGTGCTGCCAGGCCAGCCAACATAAATGTCCAAGAGGTGGCCCCGGCTGTCCACCAAGGCCTGCAGGACCACGGAATGGTATCCCTTTCTATTGAGGAACTGTCCTCCGGTGTGCTCCAGGGCACGGATGGGGATATGGGTCCCATCCAGAGCCCCAAAGCAATTTGGGAAGCCCAGGCTGGCAAACCCCGCGATGGCAGCATCCGGGTCCCCAAGCCAAATGAGCCTGTGGAGGAGCAGGGCATTAATTGTGTGGACGACCTGCAGGGGAAGGACATGAGAGAGCACTGGTGAGGGGTATGCAGGGTGTGTCTGGCCCTCTCCCCAGGGCTCCCCCCCCGGGTCCCCTTACCTCCATGAGGACAGCCCCGACGGTGGCCTTGCCCACACCGAACTGCTGCCCTACGGATCGGTAGCTGTCTGGAGTGGCCAACTTCCAGACAGCGATGCCGACGCATTTCTCTACCGTGAGGGCACGTTGCATGGGGGTGTCCTGGTGCCGTAAGGCAGGGGTGAGCCACTGGCAGAGCTCCAGGAATGTCTGCCAGCTCATTCGGAAGTTCCAGAGCCAGCGGTCATTGTCCCACCCACCGAGCACCAGTCGCTCCCACCAGTCCATGCTCGTGGGGTATCTCCACAGCCGGCGGCGTGTGTGGCGGGGAGGGCAGCAAGGTCTGGGTCTGCTTCCTTATCCCCTGGGGGCAGCTCATCTTCCTCAAATAAAATATGGTCAGCTGCCTCCTGCATGGCACTGAGCAGGGCAGCCACTTCTCCTCCAGGGGTGTGTGTGTGGGCCTCTGGCTGCTGCTGCTGCTCCTGGGGGTCCATGGTGCTTCATGAGGTGTGCGTGCCTGTGGCTCTGCAGACTGCGTGCTGTGCAGGCTGAGTGTGTCTGGGAGGGGCCCTTTAAGGGAGCGGCTAGCTGTTGCCCTAGAAGTGCTAGTCTGCCCTGTGACCCTATCTGCAGCTGTTCCTGGCACCCTTATTTCGATTTGGGCCACTTTGGTGTGTAGACGCTCCCCTGCAGTGCCTATTTCGATGTAGTGCTGTCAAATGTCGACATTGAATGTTGACGGCACCAGCCCTGGAGGATGTGTGGACGCTATTCATTGAAATAGCTTATTTCTATTTCACTACTTCAAAATAAGCTATGTCGATGTAGCATCCCAGTGTAGACGTAGCTAAAGGGTGGAAATGCATTATGGGGAGTAGTAAATAGTGAAGTCCTCCAAGTATTTGTGCTGGGACCAGTGCTGTTCAATTTATTTACCAATGATATGGAAAAAAGGGGTAAATAGTGAGATGACAAAGTTTGTAGTAATACTAAATTACTCAAGAGAAGTCCAAAGCTCATTATGAAGAGTTAAAAAGGAAGCTCCCACAACTGTGTGCCTAAGCAATCAAGTGACAGATGATATTCAATACTTATAAGTGCAAAATAATCACAGTGTGAAACATTATCCCAACTACATTAAAATAATGAGATCTAAATTAGCTGCTACCACTCAAAAAAGAGGTCTTGGAACCATTATGGATAGTTTTCTAAAAAACATCTGTTCAGCTCAACATCAGTCAAAAAAGCGAACAGGATGTTAGAAATTATTCAGAGAAGGATACATCATAAAATAGAGAATATATCAATGCCACTATATAAGTCTCTGGTATGCTACCAACTTGAATCCTATTTGCATTTCTGGTTGCCTCATCTAAAAAAGATATATTAAAAGTTTAAAAAGTATGAAGAAGGCAACCAAACTGATTAAAAGCTTCCAAAGTGGAGAGAATAAAATGACTGGGTCTGTTCATCTTAGAAAAGTGACATCAAAGGGGGGAAATGACAGAGATCTATTAAATCATGAATAGTGCAGAGAAAGTGAAAAAGTGTTGATCACCCCTTCAAGTAAATCAAGAGTCATGAATCATCCAATGAAATTAATACAGAGCAGGTTTAAAACAAATAAAAGGAGGTACTTATTCCCACAATGCATAGTCAACGTGTGGAAATTGTTGTCGGGAGATGTTGTCAAAGCCAATAGTGTAACTGGTATCAAAAGAGAATTGGACATCTTCATGGAGGACAAGTCCATCAATAGCTGATATCCAAGATAGTCAGGGTGTAGTGGGGTGGCTGCCCCACTCCAGCATGGAGAGGGTTAAAAGCAGGCCACAGAGAGCCTGTGCAAGCCCAGCCAATCAGGGTGCAGCCAGCACCAGCCAATCAGGGCCAGGGTGGGTCCTATGAAAGGCTGCAGAATTGAAGGGAGCTCTCTTTCACCCTGGCCAACAAGGGAGAAGAAGCTGGGTCTCAGTAGAGGCAGGAACTAGTGGCCACTTGGAGAGAGCAATAATTTTCAGGCTCAGGGAAGCTGGAGAGAAGCTGCAGTCTGACACTCTCCAGGTTGGTCCCACCTTCCCCTTTGCATCACATCAGGACACACTGGAGCACGGCCTATACAAACTGTGACCTGATCCTGAGGCAAGGAGTAGACTTTGGGATTGCAGTTTGCCATGGTGGCAGGTTTTTAAGAATTGAGGACTGTAAGGGGCAAGAACAAAGTGGTGGAGAATGTGGGCACATACAGTCTGCACCGCCTCCCCTGCTATAAGGGAAGAGTAAGGACTGGGTGAACTGTGCCACAGGAAGAGATTGAGACCATGGAAGCTTCATATGAGGAAGCCTACTTTGCAAAGGGCTCATGTACGCCCTTAGTATGGGCACCAGAGAAAGAGCTTCCTCAGAAGGAAGGACTGCAGACACTGCTTAAGTAGTCACCAAAGGCACAGCAGAGGCAGTGCAATGCCCAAAAATAGTCACAGACCTATAGACCCATGCAGCAGAACAGCAACTAGCTACATTCCAGTTGCTAAGCGAGGGGACTGGGGGAAGCTGGAGATATACTGAAAGAAGGCAGGATGCCAGGGCTAGGCTCCTAGTAGGAAAATGGAAGGGGGCTTGTTATACCTGTGGGAGACCAGACACCTAGGGCTGGAGGCAGGTCCCATGATGCAAGGACTGTTACTTCTGTGGGCACACGGAACACTTTCGGAGACAGTACTCCTATCAGGATGGAGCACAGAGGTCCCACCCGTTCCAAGAGAATGGCAGGAGAGTGCCCCCCGTGAGGGTCACATATGGGACCTGAACATGTTGGACCTGTGGGGAGCCCAGGCACGTGAAGAGGGAATGTTGTAACGGGACCTTCAAGGCCCAGGCTAGCCCTTAGAGGAAGACTAAGCCACACACAGACTGTAGGAGAGCAATGGCAAAGGGAAGGCACAGGAGGTACTTCCATTGTCACACCATGACCATATAAAAAGGTGCTTCCCTCAGAGAGGGGTGCAAAGTCCAGAGAATGAGGCTCAGCCTGGACTATGCCACAGGAGGGGATAGTGAAGGGGATAAACTGTGGAACTGCATTTGGCCAGGGTGACAGGTGTAAGAAGTGGGGATTGCTGGAACTTCCTGCCCCCTCCCCATCTCCAGAAAAGGGCCAGAATGAAGAGGTGGGTCCTGCCAGAGGACAGTGTCCTGAAAAAATACATGACAGTCCAGGCAGTGATGCAAGTCCAGAACAAGACTGGAGAAAGTACAGGGGAGAGCAGAAACACTGGCCCAAAGGCGTTGCACTCCATCAAACGGAGAAATTCCTGGTGTGACCAGCAGGAGGCGCTGCAGAGGTGCCTCAACCTTTCTACACAGGGAAACAATCACTCCGTCATGGTTTCCCTAACCTGCTAAATTCTGAACCTGGGACTGGACAATAGGGGATGGATGACTTGATGATAGTTTTTATCTGTTCATTCACTTTGCAATTTGGTACTTTCCACTGTTAGAAATAGGATATTGGGCTAAAGAGACAATTTGGTCAGACCCAGTAAGGCCAGTCCTATGTTCTTGACATAGCAGAAATGGGAGTGGTTGGAACTTTAATCTGTATCACTCTCCATTTGTTTGATTAGTTTCCAGGAGCTATGAAGAGCCATACAAAACTTACAGCCACTCTGAACCTATTGTCTCAGGAGTGGAATTGATTTCCAAAAAACATAAAACCATCTTCTTCCTCTGCGGCAGCTGCCCCATGCAGTATCCATACAACTGAAGATGCAGTTCCATATATATTAACTGGAAATTCAAAAGTAAACAATGCTATCACTATTTGAGTATGCCTTGGTTCATATTGTAAAATTTGAAATAGAAATAGTTTTTAATAGTTTGAAAATTAAATTGCATTGCTGTAGTATAACATTAACACTCAGATTTCACTAAATATAAAAGTAGTATCCCTCTAATAAATTAAATGGTCTCCATACATTTGTACATATCAATCTGAACAATAATCAAAATGAACAGTAACTTTTAGTCTAGATCCATTTTGTTAAAATAGCTGGTTTTATACATAAAAAATTTTATTTCCAGTCTGTATAGAACCATCAAGTTTGTTCATCTGTGATGATTAATGTTATATTATGTATAAGTTTAGCCTGGTTTATAGTTAGAAATGTTAGGTATAGTGGAATCAAAGTGCAATGAAAAATGGGGCCAAATTAGTTTTTCTGTTCAAAGTAACCAGAGTTAAAAACTGACAAATGTATTCTTCCTATCTCATTTATAAATATTTCTTTGGCACATATAGCCATGGAAATTTGAGTATTTATATCTCCATTTTGCTTTCATATATGACTGATGGAGGTGAAGTGAGGATTAATTACACAGGTAGAACACTGCTCAGTGTTTTCCTTTCTCAAACTGGGAAACAACTTGCTGAATGTTATGCAGGAAAGAAGATTCTGAAATAAGGAATCCTGACTGAAATATATTGATAGGATGTTACCAGCACTCTTGTACTTTTACAGTTTCTCTAATACCTAGCCTGGAGGTATGTTTAATTTACAATGACATTTATATAAAAAACAAAATCAACAAGACAAAATGGCCATACAGAGTTGTTACTTCACATTTCAATAATTCCTTTCTCTCTTTTCTCCTTTGCTCCATCATTTAATAACAGATCTTGATTCACCAAATAGTTGCCCACTTCTTAGCTATACTGACAGCCAGTTTATTGGCCAGAACACAGAAAAGGATTTCCTGTACCCATTTGACATTTTTACTTGATGTACTTGGTATTTCAGTGACATCCATCACTGTCCTTCAACAAGTATGCCTTAGCAACAGGTTTACATGAGATTCGGTAAAAGACAAACATCATGATAAAGGTCATTGTTTTGAAACCCACTTTACCTTCAGAAACTGGTCAACATGAAAGGACTCTTGTTCAAGAGCAAAAAACGTACAAAACTTAAGTTTTTGAGGTTTTCTTGCAGTTTAATTGAAAGACACATTATACAACCCTCATTTAATCTATGCAATATTAGTATTGCACTGCCAAAAATGCACATTTGTAGGCTTCAGTTCACTCATATAGGTGGATATGAGGAGAAAGTATGCAAAAAAGAACACAGAACGGTCTTCATTTCTGTTTATCATGTCTCTAACTTTGTAGACAAGTATTCCCTTTTAAATCAAGGGACACAAATAAGTCTTGGAGGAGAAGAAGGTAATTTGCAGAAATAATAATATTTTGCAGTTCTGTAGTACCTGACAGCCAAATACTTCAAAGCACTGTCCAAATATTCAATTATTTCTCTCATTTCACCAGTCAATGAGATATGCATTGTTCCATTTTCCCTGTTTCACAGAGGGGAAAAACCTCCACCGAAAACCCTCAGAAGTCAATAGAAAGAGTACCATTGATTTTGATGGGTTTTGTACGCAGCCCTCATATGCCAGGGAGCCCCCTGGACATTTGTCACATGACATAGCCTGTGCATGATACCTCCACAGATTCTGGCCTAGAATTTACTCTTCAACTTAATGGAGAAAAAAATGCTGTGGCAAAACCCATGGAGATGCTGTGCATTGTATGTGCCATGTGAAAAATTCCTGAGCAAGACAGCAAAATGGAGCCACCCACCAAGACCCACCATTGGGTCTCAAGCAAAATCCCCTTGTAATTGCCCCCACTGAGAGCTCCCTGCTGGCGTTTCCGTCCTGGAATTCACTGCAGCTGCCTTTCCTTGTAGGAGCTGCTGAGTTTATTGCTGACTCAGACTCAAAGGCAGAGCAGATGGGACTGCTGGAAGTGGGGGACCCCGCTGCAGAAGCCGACCCCAGAGTAATGGCAAGGGGAACAATACGGGGTGTGTGTGTGTCCAACTGCCCACTCAGTCTTAGTGTTGCTGCTAAATCATAATGGGATTGGGGGTTGGCACAAAACATGAGTGAGCAGTGCTGCAGCCTCCTTGCTCCAGGCTGTAGCACCACTATCTCAACTTTAGAGCTGCTTCCACCTCATTGTGACAGAGGACTGAGGGCAATACCTGAGTGGACAGCGGGTAAGCCAGCACTGCTCCTCCTTGTCGTTGCTGTGGGGCCTGCTCTGCTCCTGCTAATGGTACTTACCATATGTCAAGTTAGTATGCTGCAGGTCATAGTCACTGGCTTCTGTGATCCAGTTCCTCCTCTTGTGTAGCTGCTATATCAGTGTTTATGGCCTGGCAAAAGAAATGGCTGATTTAGCCAAAATTCCTCCTGGTAATTCTGGCTGAAGTGAGCCCCCAATCCTAGCCTTTCTCGGGTGTCCTACCCTTGCCTGAACTGAATGAGAGTGCTCACTAGTGGTTATTTTTTGTATAAGAATTCCATGTGTGTTTTTGCGTATTAAGGAAGGAGATACTACTGAGAAATAAGAACAGCTCATGTTCACAGGGACTCTCCCCCTGCTCCTCTTTTTTATGGAAGAAAAGAAGGCATTTCCTACAGTAAATACTCAATAACAGCTGAAATGGTGTGTGACTTGGTACTTGCTGAATAGTCAACTTTAAAACTTCAGCTAAAAATACAGATAGGGTACTTTATTCATCCTGGCCAGGTGGCTAGTAATAATTCAAACTTCATAAGTCAGCCTGTTGTGCTGGCTTCCAGGTGTTTATAATTTTCTGGTAACCAGCCTATAACAATGTTGATGAGGTTGGCGTATATTATGGGAAATTAGTTGGCACTCATATTAGCCGACAGCATTATCACCCTTAGGTACATGAGAATAAAAGTCCATGCCTATGTTTCTGTTTGCAGAAATAAAATAAAGGCAATAATAGACTGGAGGTAATGCAAAATGGCCTTACAGCTCTAGCTAATCCCCTTTAGCCATGAAATCTCTGCTGTCATAAAGTTGGCAGAGGTGTCTTTCTCCCTTTCCTCTGCCAGCTGTCTTTCCAACCTCCGAAGGAGAAAGAGAGAAAAGGGGAAAGAGAGGGCTTGCCTTGGGCACTCCAGGAAGAAGAAGGGAAGGGAATGTGGCACAACAAAACTCCTCTATGCCTGATCTTCCACTAGTACAAGTTTGGGCTGTCCCTGTGCAGCTCTAACTTGTTCCAGGGCTTAGCAGCCCAGAATGAAGGAGGCAAAATTATCTCTCCACACCCTCTTGGAGAGAAAAATATTACTTTACAAGAGAAGGTGAATAGCGGGATGTGAGAAGAAGACAAGAATAAAAATAAAAACTGGCAGGAGAAGTGCTTCCTTCAGGAGAGTTTCACTTTCAGTTGTCTTTCACTTATTTTAAATATCTAATTATTATTACATATGTGTGTTAGGGTTCATCCCTCCTCACAAGGGAAGGCCACAGCACCTGTACTAGGTCAGGGCAAGTGGCAATCAATATAGGGCCCAGGCTCCTTTCCGCAGGGCAGAGCAACAAACAGGGGCTATGTCTACACTAGCCAAAAACTTCGAAATGGCCATGCAAATGGCCATTTCGAAGTTTACTAATGAAGTGCTAAAATACATATTCAGCGCCTCACTAGCATATGGGTGGCCGCGGCACTTTGAAATTGACACGGTTCGCCGCCACGCGGCTCGTCCAGATGGGGCTCCTTTTCGAAAGGACCCGCCTACTTCGAATTCCCCTTATTCCTATGAGCAGATAGGAATAAGGGGACTTTGAAGTAGGCGGGGTCCTTTCGAAAAGGAGCCCCATCTGGATGAGCTGCGTAGTGGCAAGCCGTGTCAATTTTGAAGTGCTGCAGCCGCCCGCATGCTAATGAGGTGCTGAATATGTATTTCAGTGCTTAATTAATAAACTTCAAAATGGCCATTTGCATGGAAATTTTGAAGTTTTTGGCTACTGTAGACATGCCCAGTGAGTAATAAGCCTGCCCTGGCTTGGGGCCTGGCAGCAGTTCATGTAGGGCTCAGCTCTTTAGCACGCTGAGCAAACACATTTCAGTATAGGCGAGGGGGAAGACTGCCACCCAATGAGGTGGGGGAGGGGAGAGGGTGCAGGCCCACTTACAGCACTGCACCTCAACCTGGGGCCCTAATAGCAGCTGTCACAAGCTGCTGGTTAGTGGGGATCCAGGCTGCAACATGCTGACATTGCTTTGGGTAGGCCTGCTCTGGGCTAAATCCTACTTCCTCCTCCATGGGTTCCTGGGTCCATTCAGGGTTCTCAGGGAGGTCTAAGTCCTCTGGGTAGCAAGCAAAGCAGCAGAGTCCAGAGGCTCAGGCAGTTTTATGTCCTCTGAATAGTTGGCAAATGACAGGCCCGGAAGCTTGGGCTGTTTCTGTTCCTTTCTCTGGGGAGCCAGGGAGAGTCCTAGCATAGTGTGGGTGGGTTGGTAGGGGAATACTCTGTCCCAGGAAAGGATAAATCCACTGGCATGCAATGGAAGTGTAACACTGACAGACCTGGGATGCTGGCCCCACAGATAGAACCTGCGAGCATAGGGTCTAAAGCCCTGCACCCAACCACATGAGCTAAAGGCCAGCTGCCGCTTACCTGAGGCTGAAGAGCAGAGACTTCACTCACCCCAGATGAGGTCTCAGTGCCTCTGGGTACTACAGAAGGTCCAGGATTTGTATGATTGCAAGGGTTTGCAGGTTTTTCCCTTAATCTGAGCACCTGCAAGCTTTTTGCTGAGGGTCACTGTTTCTTTCCAGACACTATTTCTACAGAGAATATGGTATTTGGCCCTTACTGCAGTATTATTACAGAACATAGCCTTTTGGGTACTCATCTGAGCCTTTACTCAGAGTCTGCAAAACCGGAATGGAAATCTAACAAAATAAGTCTCTCCTGAAGTTTCCAGTGCTTCTGACAGAGGCAGAAATACTTGTAGCTCTGATAAATCAATATACAAAAGTACTCAGAACAGATGCACAAACAGCTGCAAAATTTTCTTTTTAAATTATCAGAATTTAAAAAATAATACTGGAAATTCAGTTTGGATCCTGTTAGAATTTGCCCAGAACCTTTAAGTTGGCTCTTGTTTGATCTGCCCACCCCTGATATATCTTCTATTGCAAAGGAGGTGGAGAAAAATGGAAGGCTGAGTAATTCAGCATGTTTCTGGAAGTGCTTTTAGATTTGATGTATTTTCATTTTAGGAGTACCATTTAAGAATAGTTTAGGAATCGAGTGGAAGGGTGAGCTTTAATTTACAAAAATATACTAGTTGATTATCATATGTTGAATATTTCTGGTCTCTGACCTGCTTCTCCAGTTTTATGATAGGGTAATTCTATTGCTTTTAATTGGAATAACAAAATCAAGCCACACATTTCTACAGTAATTATTGTAGCTATTCATTTTTTCTTAGTGATGAAAATATGGAATATTGGTTGTGGAGAATGCATAACTTTTTCCTGCATAATTTTGCACCAAAGCCCTGACAGCCTATGAATATTATTCAGAAATGTTCACCTTTCTGCTTCTTACTCTATTGCATTACAACTGAAGCAGCAAATGTTTTGAGGAACCACTAAAATAATACAGGAAGTGTTTCTTTGAAGCAAAATAGTATAAGATAATGAAGCAAAAAGCAAACATAAATGGAAATAGAGACTTTACTTATGATAGGAAAGCTGAACCATTCTCCTGTGATATTGACAGTGTTATATTGATACTGCAGTTTGCTCTTTGACCTTCATATGGTACAACAAAGTGGAGAGGGTAATGTATTTTTATTGGAAAAGAGCCAATTAAAGTGTTTACAAGGCTAACAGAAAAGTATCCATATGATCGGGGGTTGACATTTCTGTCTCATGAACAGAATGATTTAATTGTTTGGCTCTGCTGCTGGTATCTGGTGAACAGCTTTAAAATTTGACACACACATTTAGAATAATAATAATAGTGGCAACACCAACAACAGCAATTTGACGATAGTCAAAGGCAAAGCTAGAGGCTTATCCTGCTGGGATCCCTGTCCCCTCAGAAGATGTATAAAGTGAATTTTGAAGTCTGACTTACAAAAAAAAAAAAAAAAAAAAGGAGGTGTGGAATGTATTCACTCACCATACCACCCTCCTAAGAGCCATTAAAAGAAAATGATAACCAAAATATTTGAAAGAGCTCTAATGTAAACATGAACAGCTGTTTTAGACATTGCAACATGCACAAATCCAAAAGACACATCAAACAAATTCATGGCAAAAGTTCATTGGTATGGTCCTTGAAGAAAAGTCAAAAGGTTTAGATGTTAAAAGTAAGTTACTTCCTTGTGTATCTGATTGTTAAAGTGTCAACAGAGGGCTATTTTTAAAAATTTATGGTGGCCTGAAAACTTAGTGTTAAATCATGTCTGAAGACCTATTAACTTGCTGGGATGTGAACCAGAGGTTGGTTCAGCTGTAGTGCAACTACACTGGTCAGTTAAATGGTTTTTAAAGGGTGAACAAAGCAACTGAATCTTAACTCCTCTGTCACAATGCAGTGATGACAAGTTATTGTCAGCATTAACCTCAGATTAACACCGCAGCATTACTGAGCAGCTAATCTGATTTAACTGTCAAGTGCTTCCAGTTTTCCTTCTCTAATTTGTGTGACTAGCCTAAGGAATGAAAGGACACTAATCTTTAGGTCAGTTCCACACATTTGTTTTTGAAAACACTATGTGGATTTCTCTCTTTATTTATGAAAACCTTAACCTTTATATTTTTCCAAAATGAGATCTTGTCAGCGCTGCAGTTGCAACCATATAAGTCAAGGGATTCTGCCGCAATGCAAGAGAGTTATAAGCGTGATAGGAAAAACCTCTTCTTGAACAGTTAGTACTTAATAACAATTCTATTAAAGCCATTTGGCCTGAGGTATAAAGGCAAACAAAACTGTGATAGGACACATTTGACTATCTAACTGGGCTACCTAACATGATTGTTACAAAAGTACAGACAAGGCCTAAGCTGTTTCTGGTTTTTTAAATTAATTTTTTAAATAGCTGAGGCCAACATACCTAGTAGCTGCAAAATAAAGTTGCATATATAGGTGATTGGAACATCTCAAATTTCAGTAAACTTTGAATATTTTGGTGCAGATTTAATCAAATAAGTCTTTTTTGTGACGTGTTTGTGGGAAATTCTAATGGGATGGAAAATGGGAAAGAGATGTTATTGTTCAGTGCGTATAATGCTGGGTAGATTGTTGTCAACCCAGCTTCAATTCCCTGCTCTTTCTGATTTGGAGTGATTAGAGATGAAATAGTCATCCCTGAATCAGGGACAGAAACCTGTGTTGCGAAGGCTCTAACAATCTACAGTGTGGCCAAGTCCACACGAGCAGCTTTTGCTGGCAAAACCAGGCTTTTGCCAGAAAAAAACACGAAGCATCTACATGGAAAATGCACTTTGTCAACAGTTTGTGGACAAAACCCGGCACATCCGCTGTCAGTGTTATACCTCTCCCTGTCCTGTTATAACGCATCTCTCAACAGCGTTCTGTCAAGAAAACAGATGTGTAGATGCTCCAGGGCCCTTCTGTTGACAGGCAGGGCTTCGCGTTCACTGGCCAACCCTGTTTATAGAGCTTGTGGTCAGCCATTCTGTTGAGAGAAGGCTGGGCTGCTCTCTGTCGACAGAGTGGATTGCTCTTTCAATCTGCTTTTATGTGTAGCTGCAATCTGATGATAGAAGTTTTGCGAGGAAATCCCTTCCGACACTAACTTTCGTTGACAGAGGCCTCTTGTGTATATGTGGCCTTCATGATAAGTTCAGAATTCCATTTTAACCAAACGGCTTGAAACGGTTTAGTTTTGTCCTAATGTGGAACAAAAACAAATTCCAAAAGTTACCATGAAATGGAATTGTGGTTCTTCAGTTGCATATAATGTTTAGCGCTATTAATTAGGATATTCATCAGCATATTTCATCAATATTATGTAACAGCTAGATCTAATGAATGAAGAATGACCAAACACATGTTAAGTAAAATAACATAGGATTATTTTGTAGGAAGATGGAAACAGATTGAGTTCTGGTTAACTTGTATCAAAGGAGGCACACAAGTATGACAAGCAAAACAAGCTTACATTTTACAAAATTATTTCACTCTTTCCTACGTAGACTGCAACGTACTTATTTTTGAACTGCAGCTTTTTCTAAAATTTGCAAATGTGATGTATGCCAGGAGCTGGTCCTCATCTATATTGTCATGCTCTATTGTGCCGTCAAACACGCTATAAATAATCTGGATTTTGTCCCAAAATACAGTTGCTATTATGTGTTAATTCTCTGCTCTCACTTGCTGTAGAAAGCAGGACAGGGCACCACACACACAAAAGCAGACAAGGTTACTGGAGAATTCCTATATCTGAGCTATTACATGTTTTGTGCACAACCACGGAATGCCAGATGGGCTCTGATCTCAGTTAAAATTGTACAATCACAGATGACTCTACTGATTTCAGAGGTTCTATTAGCATGTTACTCGTGGAACTCAAATCACAGTCTGGTCAACTGTCTTCAGTCTAGCCATGATGGTCAGGGAGGAGGGAATTTGACATAGCAAACTCAGCTTATGGCCTTCCTTGTCATATTTGCCTTCCTTTGTCATATTTGTCATGAGACCTCACACACACACTTTTCCTTCCCTGTGGGAAGTGGTGCAGGAACAATTTTTGGAGTGCAGATACTAAGTTGCACTTCACCTTACTTCTGCCCTTCCTGCTTCTACCTCTCAGAGCTGGTGCAAGCAGTAGGACCCCACATGTGGGGCCAGTGGTTGGGCCCAGTGCCTGGGTGGTATCCTAGATGAAGGACCTCTCTCCAGGACCATCAGCTGAACAGCTTCCAGGTCTGGCTGCTGAGACCCTTTGCATGGGGATGGCAGTCAAGAATGAGGGAGTCTCTGTAAAGGGAAGGGCCAAAGCTGACAAGTTCTCTTCAGTCAGGGTGGATATGGCCCATTATCGGCATTTAACATAGAGTTGTGAACATCAAGAGTGGAGAAATCAAGTCAGTGCAGTCAGAGGGGAGGATGTGGCCCACTGTCAGTTGCTAATGTGGAGGTGTGAACATCAAGAGCTGTTGGGCCTGTCTTGTAGCAGGTGACTTCTGGGCACACATCTAGCTCTGTCAATTTGTTTCTTCACTTCCTTAGGTGGGTATTGTAGTTTCAGAAAAACTTGGTAAAGGTCTTGTAGATGTTTGTCTCTGTCTGAGGGATTGGAGCAAAGGTATTTGTAACCTCACTGCCTGGCTGTATACAATGGATCATGTACTGTGGCCTGGATGGAAGCTGGAGTGAAGAAACAGATTAACAGAGCCAGACGTGTACCCAGAAGCCACCTGCTACAAGAAAGGCCCAACAAGGTAAACAAGAGAACACCGCTGGCTATCACATACAGCCCCCATGTAAAGCCTCTCCAGCATATCATCAGTGATATACAACACATCCTAGACAACAATCCTTCACTCTCACAGACCTTGGGAGGCAGACCTGTCCTCACCTACAGACAGCCTGCCAACCTTAAACAAATTCTCACTAGCAGCTACAGACCACAACACAGTAACTCTAAACCTGGAACCAATTGCTGCAACAAACCTTGCTGCCAGCTCTGCTCACATATCTACACCAGCAATAACATCACAGGACCTATCCACATCAGCCACAACATTGGGGCTCGTTCACCTACCCATTTACTAATATAATGTATGCCATCATGCGCCAGCAATGCCCCACTGCAATTTACATTGGTCAAACTGGACAGTCTCAACATAAAAGAATAAATAGACATAAATCAGACATCAGGACTGGTACCATACAAAAACCTGGAGGAGAACAGTTCAGTCTCCCTGAACACTCAGTAACAGATTTAAAAGTAGCAGTCCTACGACAAAAAATTTTCAAAATAAAATACAAGGAGAAATTTCAGAGCTGCAATTCATTTGCAAATTTGACTCCATCAACCAAGGACTGAACAGAGACTGGGAGTGGTTGGCTCCTTACAAAAGCAGTTTTTCAGCTCTTGATGTTCACATCTCCACATTAACAGCTAATAATGGGCCACATCCACCCGGACTGAATAGACCTTGTCAGCTCTGGAACTTCCCTTTACTCTGGCGATCCTCCTCTGAACTCGTCCCCTGACTCATGCATCTGATGAAGTGGGTCTTTGCCCACAAAAGCTTATGCTTCAAAATATCTATTAATCTATAAGGTGCCACAGGTCTTCTTGGTTTTTTTGCAATCGTTTTTCGTGAGGCACCCGAGATATCAAGAATTGATATATATTCATTTACATAACCTATGCTTTTGTTTTTTCTGTGCTGTCCTTTGTGATAGTCCTCCAGTCCAGTGGTGACTTATAGTCTCAGACACACAAGTTTCCTCTCTTGGCTGCATGTGGTATAGAATAGACTGATCACAATGCAGCAATGTGACAGAGGCTCCATTATGTCCTCAATATACCAGACATTGTGTTAGAACTGCAAATGTTGTGGTAATGATTTCGTGCAAGAAGGGAGCAGGAAAAAAGAAAGGCAGAACAGGAATTCCAGCAATCTGACTACATCTTCCATATCCATGTAGGTATTTTTGAAGATGTAAACATCTCCTGCTCTTTGTCTATTTTCCACTTTGTTAACAGTGGTATGCAATAAACAAACAGAGAACACTCACTTTGAATCCCAGAAAACAGGCTAAATCTCCCATATACAAGTTCAGTCTCAGAATTTCAAAACCTGAAAATAGATTTTGAACCTTTAATTCACTCTAAATCATTGTTCTTGATTATTACCATGTGTAATAATGTTGTTACTGTGTTAAGGGAACTTAAAGTGTTACCAGATACACTCTATTGACCTCTATTTCACTTCAAACTAAAGTTCACTGATTTGAATTTCCTTGAAGTTACTCTTATAATACTTGACTATGAGTACTTAAATTAAACATTTGATTTGAAAAAAAAAATAAACTATTTTAGAACACTCTACATTTTAAATAAACATCTGAAATAGACTAAAAGCTTTTAGAGCATTCAGTTATTCCCATAATGTAAATCCCAAACTACAGTATAAGATCCTTAGACGATGCTTTACTTTCTAGATTGTTGATACAGTATCTCAGGGTTCTGTTTGCACACAGTCCTGTATTTCCACTTAGTTTGGGTCTGTTTTATTTCACTGAGTTCAATCCAACAAAAATGTAAGCTCAAAGCAACAATGCTGCCATTGAGTCCCTAAATAACTGATATACAGCAAAGAGAAAAGAGCAGACTGTATACAAGCAACATAGTCTAGATATAGGAAAGAAATAGAAAATGTAAATGTAAAACGAAATCTGTCTTCAATGGATCTCAGAAAGATTGCTGTCTTGGTGTTCAGTTTACAGAGAGAGATTTACAGCCAAGAAAAACAGTATGTTCATACTAAAAATCTTTGATTTTCACCTGGGAGTAGAGTAAACATGAACAGAGAATTACTATGGTATTAAATGAAATTAATTCATAACAATGCTGAGATTTTCCAAAGTTTAGCAACTCCTTATCTCCAAAGTTACCTAGAAAAGATGGGAAATACCTGGGAAAAGTGTGCAGAATGCAGCCAGAGTGTCTGATGTAGTTTCTTCCATGATGTCAGGGACCATTGGATAACTGGAAAGACATGCAAAAAGAGCAAGTTGCAAGAATACTTCCATTCTACATCAGTCAAAAAAGGGCAATTTATGAAGTTTAACAGCATAGAGGCCATGCAAAGAACAACCCAGGATAGATAGGGATGGCAGAGCCTTGTTCATACCTGAATTAATGCCAGCATGGAAAAGAGTCATATTAAATAGCCACTTATTTTTTCCAGGAAGTCCAGTTTTTGTTTTTGTTTTTGTTGCATAAAAGTCTGATCATCATTCTAGAAAGGGTGATTGTATTCCTTCCTCGGGGGAGAGTCAAGGGATTAGTATGGTGTGATAGGAATTTCAAATATGCCTCTCATTCCAAATATGTTTTTTAAGTTCTTTCTTCTTTCAGAAAGTGAGTGAATAAGCTTCATTATTTGTAAATGGGAGCTAGTGAACCTGACACATTGAGATATTTCTTCACAGGTTTGAAAATACAGTTGGGCTATGTCTACACTAGAAGCATCTGTCTACAGAAGTTAGTCAGAAGAGATGTTCCAGCAAAACTTCTGTCAATGGCTCCTGTGTACACATATAAGTGGGTCAATTTTTTGGTATGCTCTGTCGACAAAAGGGACCACCGGAGCATCTACACTGCTTTTATGTTCACAGTTTCTGTCAACAAAATGCATTTTGTGTGTAGACACTCTGCGAGTTTTACTTACAATACTTTCTCTCGTAGATGTAGCCTGGATGTCAGAATGGAGACCAGATATGAAAAACTTTTCTCTTGAGATAAAAAGCAGTCAAGTAGCACTTTAAAGACTAGCAAATGGTTTATTAGGTGAGCTTTTGTGCGACAGACCCACTTCTTCAGACCATAGCCAGACCAGAACAGACTCAATATTTAAGGCACAGAGAACCAAAAACAGTAAGCAATGAGGACAAATCAGAAAAAGATAATTTGTCCTCCTTGCTTACTGTTTTTGGTTCTCTGTGCCTTAAATATTGAGTCTGTTCTGGTCTGGCTATGGTCTGGTCTGAAGAAGTGGGTCTGTCCCACAAAAGCTCACCTAATAAACCATTTTGCTAGTCTTTAAAGTGCTACTTGACTGCTTTTTATTTTGATAGTGTATAGACTAGCACGGCTTCCTCTCTGTTACTTTTCTCTTGAGGTGACTGCTTTGAATATGGTCCCTCTTGAAAGTGAAAGTGATTACAAGTAAATAGCTTTCACCTGGGGTGGGGAGGACTAGCCCTGTTTCTAATGAACAAGTTTTGCATCATATAGCACATCTCACCTGATACTAATCTCATAGTCTTATTGATACTATCAGAGGATACATGGAATGAAAGTCCCAAGGATATGCTCTGTGCAGGTGACTGTTCATGTAATGCTGAGGTGCACTGCTGGGAAAGCATAGGGAGACTGCTTATTCGGTATTGAATCTGTGAATGAATAGAGACCCAAAGCAGCTATCACGCAGCCACGTCAGAAGGGAAGTAAGCAATGACTGTTGTTCAATTAGCCTGTACCTCAACTCAATTTGAAGTATCTGGAAATGCCTGGCAATAAATTGTAATGTTCGGGTCATGATTATTACTCCCTATTTGTGGGAGTGGCACTTCTGTCAACTGCTGTTGTTTCCTGCCTTGTCAGTCATTCTATTGCTGGGACCCTACTGCCCTCCCCATTAATAGGGCTGAAGGGTATGAAAAGGAAGGGGATTTAGCTTCCTGATTTACCAGGAGTCCTGAACCCACCTTCTCCTGCTTCCTTCAGGGATGTTCCTCTCTAAATCCCTTTCCAATCCATGTTATCTGGCAACTGCATCTTTTCCATATTGAGTACTTACACTGGACACCTGCCACAAGGAGATGCCAATGATTAGCTTAACTGCCTTCGTCCCTTCCCCATTAGGTTCCCAGATATTTACCAATTCTTTCTTTAATATTTGAGAAAAACATGACTTCTCTTCAGTCAGATAGTGCACCATTAGTGATAGTGAATGATTGCATCCAAACAGATAATATTAAATTAATCTCCCTTGGTTTCACATAAATTTAATCACCCCATCTTCATATATCTTCTTACCTAATCAGTCTGCAGAGACTTCATGACTTCCTGCCATATCATCATCTGCAACATATCAGAGCAAATAATTAACCTTAGGAACAAACCCTTGATCTTCCCTCAATCCCTCTTATCTCTGAAAATCAAGCCAATCTTTCTCACATCCCTCAATCATTTCCACTGAGATCCTCCCACGAGTGGACCATCCGCTCCATACCAGACTCCTGTGCCACAGTTATGCTGAACTTTTCATAAACTGAACCTAATGCTGTATCTTCCATCGGCATTGGTTTACTGAAATAAAAAAGTGACTTCCCAAAATTCCCAAGTTTTAGCCCCTCAAGTCATTTGTATTCCTCTCTGTCTTCCTTGTCCAGTTTTGGCTTATTTTTTGTCAGAGTTTCCCTGTGAAGCAATGACAATATGTCAACTATTGAGAGATGACTATAAAAGGTTTACAAGTAAAGAAAAAGTGCATTCCCATGGGACTGACACTCACACACAGCCATAAATTACTGCCATGGAACCTGCACGTTCTCAATCACACCACATATGGACTCAACACAGGCATATACATCATTTACAGATAAGTTGAAAGTAACAGCGTTACTAATAAGAGACCAAGAAGTCATGTGGCACCTTGTAGACTAACAGATTATTTAGAACATAAGCTTTCATGGGCAAAGGCCCTCTTCGTCAGATGCATGAGTTGGCGTGTTTCAGAGGTTTCTTTATACCCTCCTTTGAAACTCCCCCACTCATGCATCCTACGAAGTGTGTCTTTGTCCACAAAAGCAGCTTATGCTCCAAATTATCTGTTAGTCTATAAAATGCCACAGGCTCTGTTATTTTTGAAGATACAGACTAACTCAGCTACCTCTCTGATATTAATAAGAGAAGGACTCTTTGTGGATGATTATGCTATCTTGACATACACAGGGAGATCTCCACTGCCTTGTAGATAAGTTGCCGAAGCATAAAAAATTATTTTGACCCACAATCAACCTGGAGAAAACTGTGAAGTTGTATCAATAATCTTTGCTACTCCATGTCATATACCCTAGCATATCCGTTAGTGGAATCCAACTAAAGCAAGTTGTCACTTTTACCTCTCTTGGAAGCAATATCACCAATAATTGCTCTCTTGACAAAGAGCTCACAAAGAGGATACAGAAAGTAGCTTAGTCATTAGGAAAGCTATTTAATAAAGTCCTGATATCCTACAACAGAATGTGTTCAACAAAAATAAAACTTTATAGCTGCGTCTACACGTGCACGCTACTTCGAAGTAGCGGCACCAACTTCGAAATAGCGCCCATCGCGTCTACACGCGTCGGGTGCTATTTCGAAGTTAACTTCGACATTAGGCAGCGAGACGTCGAAGTCGCTAACCTCATGAGGAGATAGGAATAGCGCCCTACTTCGACGTTCAACGTCGAAGTAGGGACCGTGTAGACGATCCGCGTCCCGCAACGTCGAAATTGCTGGGTCCTCCATGGCGGCCATCAGCTGGGGGGTTGAGAGATGCTCTCTCTCCAGCCCCTGCGGGGCTCTATGGTCACCATGGGCAGCAGCCCTTAGCCCAGGGCTTCTGGCTGCTTCTGCGGCAGCTGGGGATCTATGCTGCAGGCACAGGGTCTGCAACCAGTTGTCAGCTCTGTGGATCTTGTGTTGTTTAGTGCAACTGTGTCTGGGAGGGGCCCTTTAAGGGAGCGGCTTGCTGTTGAGTCCGCCCTGTGACCCTGTCTGCAGCTGTGCCTGGCATCCCCATTTCGATGTGTGCTACTTTGACGTGTAGACGTTCCCTTGCTGCGCCTATTTCGATGTTGGGCTGAGCAACGTCGAAGTTGAACATCAACGTTGTCGGCCCTGGAGGACATGTAGACGTTATTCATCGAAATAGCCTATTTCGATGTCGCAACATTGAAATAAGCTATTTCGATGTTGGCTGCACGTGTAGACGTAGCCAATAATGGTTTTGTGGTCACATCTCTCCTCTATGACCATTGTGTGACCTGGGAACCATACAAACGACATATCAAATACCTAAAGGAACTTCCATATGCAGTCTCTGTGAACCATTATGGGGTCCACCATCAGGACAAAATTACCAACCTGGAGGTTTTCAGAAAGTCAAGTGCAATAAGCATGAGGGCATGCTGTTTAAAGCCAGTTATACTGGGTTGGACACATCCTTAGCATGCATGAACATTGACTCCACAGAAAAAATTGCATTCTCTTGATTGTTCTAAAGGCTGTTTAAGTGTGCTGTGAACAGAAATGTTTTATTTGATTTCTTTGTTTATTGCCCTGTAATTGTAGAATGGCATATCAAAGTGTCTGTTTGGCTTTTGGCATTAACTTCAGGATCTTATATAACAGCCTGTCTTACTCTTTCTCTGACCAGGACCAAAGTTGCATTTTTTCTACTGCCTTTCTCCAGCCTAATACATAACTCTGCTGTACCTAGTCACTCTTTCCTGGACATTTTCTAGTAGTGCAGCGAGGAAGAGAAGCAAGAGTATGGCCAATGTGTCCACGAATTATGCAAAGCCACGGGCCCCAACTCACATAAACATATTGAAAAGTGACTCATGCTCTTCAGTAGCCAGCTGAGTAAATTCTTAAGGCCATATTTTGTACCAGATGTTCACACACAAATCCCATTGACTTCAGTGGGAGTGGTGAGCAGAATTTGGCGCAGTGACCACAATTTGAATAATTTGATGAAAATAAGCAGCTGCAAATGCACCAAACTTTTAAAAGTTTAATCACTCCCCAACAATGTGAACTACTGAACTGCCAAATTTGATTCTTTAATGAGAATGTCTTCACACCCAAATTTTTAGATAACTCTCAACCAGTTTCTGAGTCAATGCTGCCAAAGCCAGTGATCATTTTAGTTAAATTGGCACCTATTGGGGTGTATGGGGTGCCCAGGGAGGGGTAGCACCTCTGGTATGGGGACTTGTCGTGTCTCTTCGGGGTAGTTCGTGCACCTTTGGTCCCCATCGGGCACTCAGCTCTCCTCTGTGGCTCCAAGAAGCTGTAGCATGCAGCGGCCACACCCAGATAAACTGCTTCAATAAGCGGGCTAAACCAGGTGAGGGTAGTCGGCAGGTCAGAAACCTGTGGTGAGATAGTGACTTGCCTATGCCAGCGTGCAAAGTCGGCCCCGGTGGACTGGGTGGACGAGATCAACAGCAAGATCCCATGACCAGGAAGGCAGTTCTGCAACACTCTGTGGAGAGTGAAGGACATGACAAGGCACCAAAGACAGCATGGCCATCCACTGCGGCCTAGGAAGTCCCAGTCATGATGACTTTTCATACCACTTGAAACAGGCTTCTGAGGTCGAGAGAGTGGAACTGCCCCTGTGCAACAGCTTTTCCACTTTAAACATTCTCCCACACAGCTTCTTTGCCCAGTCTCATCACTTCTGTCTACCTCAAAGTCCTGCGGAGATGGTGGAGGGGCGAAAAGACAGGTGGACGTGACCACTAGGAGTTGCAGCTCCAAACCTGCATGTAGGTGGCCTGTGGACTTTGGTCGCTCGACTCTGACCCCGCATCGACAGAGGAGTTCAGCAGCATCCCAGGCGACTGAGCAGGACTTTTTAGGAACAGCACTGCTCACCCTCAAAATGGGGGAGGGGACTAGAAAAGGTGTCCCAAAAATTGCTTGTCCCAACCAAAATGGCCAGCATGCCACAGCTGGCAGTTTTACCTTCACAATGGTCAAAAAACAGTGAAAAGAAAGATAATATTTGCAGCATGGAGCATTCGCACCCTCTTGGACAGGGAGAATGCTATGAGGCCTGAGAGAAGAACAGCTCTCATAGCAAGAGAACTGGCACTTTATAACATTGACATAGCCGCCCTGATTGAGACCAGACTGGCAGAGGAAGGACCTATATGCAAGCCAAAAGGAGGTTACACCTTCTTCTGGAAAGGCAGGCCAGAAAATGAAGACAGAATCCATGGAGTGGGACTTGCCATCAGGACATCACATCAAGTTTGCTGCTTGCCTGGAGCTAGAATTTGGGGTATTACAGAGTCACTGCCAAAAATTCTTAAACCTGTAGACTATTACTCCTTCCTACTACTTCATGTAGGAACCAATGATACAGCCAAGAACAACTTTGATGAGATCATGGCAGATTACATAACCCTAGGAAGGAAGATCAAGGAATATAGAGCACAAGTGGTCTTCTCGTCTATCCTCCCTGTGGAAGAACGTGTCTGCGTAGGGATCATCGAATTACAGAGGCAAATGCGTGGTTGTGTAGGTGGTGTAGCAGGAAAGAATTTGGTTTCTTTGACCCTGGGATTCTGTTTTGTGAACAGTGATTGCTGAGAAGAGACGGGATCCATCTCTCTAAAAGAGGAAAGAGCATCTTTGTGGGCAGGCTTGCAAACCTAGTGAGGAGGGCTTTAAACTAGGCTTGTCAGGGGAAGGTGACACAAGCCCTGAGGTAAGTGGGGAAGAAGGAGGAAACAATCAAGTGGATTTCCTGGGTGAAGAGGAGAAAGTTGGGCAATCGGCCCCTTATCTAAGATGGTTGTACACTAATGCCAGAAGCCGAGGGAACAAACAGGAAGAATTAGAGGTCCTGGCACAGTCAAACAAGTATGAGGTGGTTGGAATAATGGAGACTTGGTGGGACAATTCGCATAACTGGAGCACGGTCATGGAAGGTTATAAATTGTTTTGGAAGGACAGGCAGGGGAGAAAAGGAGGAGGAGTTGCACTCCATGGCTACGTCTACATGTGTAGCCAACATCGAAATAGTCTATTTCGATGAATAACGTCTACACGTCCTCCAGGGCCGGCAACGTCGATGTTCAACTTTGACGTTGCTCAGCCCAACATCGAAATAGGCGCAGCGAGGGAACGTCTACACGTCAAAGTAGCACACATCGAAATGGGGATGCCAGGCACAGCTGCAGACAGGGTCACAGGGCGGACTCAACAGCAAGCCGCTCCCTTAAAGGGCCCCTCCCAGACACAGTTGCACTAAACAACACAAGATCCACAGAGCTGACAACTGGTTGCAGACCCTGTGCCTGCAGCACAGATCCCCAGCTGCCGCAGAAGCAGCCAGAAGCCCTGGGCTAAGGGCTGCTGCCCACGGTGACCATAGAGCCCCGCAGGGGCTGGAGAGAGAGCATCTCTCAACCCCCCAGCTGATGGCCGCCATGGAGGACCCAGCAATTTCGACGTTGCAGGACGCGGATCGTCTACACGGTCCCTACTTCGACGTTGAACGTCGAAGTAGGGCGCTATTCCTATCTCCTCATGAGGTTAGCGACTTCGACGTCTCGCCGCCTAACGTCGAAGTTAACTTCGAAATAGCACCCGACGCGTGTAGACGCGACGGGCGCTATTTCGAAGTTGGTGCTGCTACTTCGAAGTAGCGTGCACGTGTAGACGCAGCTCATGTGAGGGAGCAGTATGATTGCTCAGAGCTCCAATATGAGGAAGGAGAAAATAGAGTTGAGTGTCTTTGGGTTAAGCTTAGAAGTGGAAGTAACAGAGGTGATGTTGTAGTTCATGTCTGTTATAGACCACCAGAGCAGGGAGATGAGATAGATGAGGCTTTCTTCAGGCAGCTAAGTGAAGCTTCCAAATCACAGGCCCTGGTTCTCATGGGAGACTTTAATCATCCAGACATTTGTTGGGAGACCAATACATCAGCACACAGACAATCCAGGAAGTTTTTGGAGAATGTAGGGGATAAACTTCTTGGTAGAAGTTCTGAAGGAGCTGACCAGGGCTCATGTGCAACTTGACCTGCTGCTCACAAACTGGGAAGAACGAATAGAAGAAATAGAGGTGGGAGGGAACCTGGGCTGCAGCGACCATGAGATCGTAGATTTCATGATCCGGACAAAAGTAAGAAAGGAGAGTAGTAACATACAGACCCTTGATTTCAGAAGAGCTGACTTTGACTCCCTGAGAGAATGGATGAGCAGGATCCCTTGGGAAACAAAGATGAAGGGGATAAGAGTGGAGGAGAACTGGCAGTATTTTAAGGAAGTCTTACTGAAGGGACAGGAACAAACAATCCCGCTGCATAGTAAGAAATACAAACATGGTAGGCAACCAGCTTGGCTTAACAGGGAAATCCTTAGTCAGCTTAAATTAAAAAAGGATGCATACAAGAAATGGAAACGTGGACAGTTGTCTAAGGAGGAGTATAAACATACAGCTGGAGAATGCTGGGCAGTAATCAGGAAAGCGAAAGCACAATTGGAACTGCAGCTGGCAAGGGATGTGAAGAGTAACAAGAAGGGTTTCTACAGGCATGTGAACAATAAACAGGTTATCAGGGAGGGTGTGGGGCCATTACTGGAGGAGGGAGGTAACCTAGTGACAGATGATGCAGGAAAAGCTGAAGTACTCAATGCTTTTTTCGCCTCAGTCTTCACGGACAAGGTCAACTTCCAAATGACAGTCCTAGACGATGCAGTATGGGAAAGTGTAAGGCAGCCATCTGTGGGGAAGGAACAAGTTCTGAGCTATCTAGGCAAACTAGTTGTGCACAAGTCCATGGGTCTGGATTTAATGCACCCCAGGGTACTGAGGGAATTGGAAGAGGTCATTGCTGAACCTTTGACCATTACCCCTGAAGACTCTTGGAGATCAGGGGAGATACCAGATGACTGGAAGAAGGCGAACATAGTGCCCATCTTTGAAAAAGGAAAGAAGAACAATCCAGGGAACTATAGACCCATCAGCCTTACCTCAATCCCTGGGAAAATAATGGAGGGAATCCTCAAGGAATCCATTTTGGAGCATCTGGATGAGCCATGCGGCAGCGAGCTGCATCAATTTTGAAGTGCCGCAGCCGCCCACATGCTAATGAGGTGCTGAATATGGATTTCAGCGCTTCATTAGTAAACTTCAAAATGGCCATTTGCATGGCAATTTCGAAGTTTTTAGCTAGCGTAGACACGGCCTGTTATACAAGAAAATCCATGTGATTTTGAAAATTGGAGTAATAGAAATGAGATGAAATTAATAGTGCAAACTTCAAGGTCATGCATGTAAGGACTAACAAGATTTTTTGCTGTAAGCTAAGGACTTGTCAATTGGGAGTAACATAAGAAGACCTAGGTGTATTGGTTGATCACAGGATGACTATGAGTCACCAATGTGACGCAGCTGTGAAAAGAACTAATACAATCCTGGGATGGATCAAAGGAGGTATTTCCAGTGGTCATAAGGAAGTATTGGTACTATATACAAGGAACTGGTAAGATCTCATCTGGATTACTGTTTGCAATAATAAAGATGAATTCAAACTGGAACAGATGCAGAGAAGGGCTATTCATATGATCAGAGGACTGGGAAACCTACTTTAGGATAGAAGACTCAAATATATTGGCTTGTTTACCCTAGCCAAATGAAAACGAAACATTTCTATAAATGCATCACAGGAATAAATGTCAGGGAGGAAGAGAAGGCTATTTAAGTTAAGTGCCAATCTTGATGCTCCAACAAATGGAGATAAACTGTTCATCATCAAAGTTAGGCTTGAAATTAGGTGAAGGTTTCTGAGCATCAAAGGAGTGATATTCTAGAGCACCCTCCTAATGAGGGTAGATGGGGCAAACATCATAAGTGCTTTCAAGACTGAAGCTACGTCTACACAGGGACGCTACATCAAAATAGCTTATTTCGATGTAGTGAAATCAAAATAAGCTATTTCAATGAATAGCGTCTGCACGTCCTCCAGGGCTGGTGCCGTCGACGTTCAATGTCGACGTTGGGCAGCACTACATCAAAGTAGGTGCTGCAGGGGAGAGTCTACACACCACAGCGGCCCACATCGGAATAAGGGTGCCAGGAACAGCTGCAGACAGGGTCACAGGGCAGACTAGCACTTCCAGGGCAACAGCAAGCCTCTCCCTTAAAGGTCCCCTCCCAGACACACTCAGCCTGCACAGCATGCAGTCTGCAGAGCCACAGGCATGCACACCCCGTCGAAGCAGTATGGACCCCCCAGCAGCATCAGCAGCAGTAGCCAGAGGTCCACAAACCTGCCCCTGCAGGAGCAGTGCTTGCCCTGCTCAGTGCTATGCAGGAGGCAGCTGATCACCTTTTATTCATGGAAGATGAGCTGCCCCCAGGGGATGAGGAAGCAGCCCCAGACCTTGCTGCCCTCTGACCCGTCCCCCGCCGCACACGCCGCTGGCTGTGGAGATACCCCACAAGCACGGACTGGTGGGAGCGGCTGATGCTCGGCGAGTGGGACAACGACCGCTGGCTCCAGAATTTCCGCATGAGCCGGGAGACATTCCTGGAGCTCTGCCAGTGGCTCACCCCTGCCTTACGGCACCAGGACACCTCCATGCAATGTGCCCTCACAGTAGAGAAACGGGTCGGCATCGCTCTCTGGAAGCTGGACACTCCAGACAGCTACCGATCCATAGGGCAGCAGTTCGGCGTGGGCAAGGCCACCGTCGGGGCTGTCCTCATGGAGGTAAGAGGACCCAGGGAGAGGGGGAGCCCTGGGGGAGCCTGGGGGGGGCAACCAGGAGGGGGGAGCCCTGGGGGGGGAGCCTTGGGGTGGACGGCCAGACACACCCTGCACACCCGTCACTGGTGCTATCTCATGTCCTTCCCCTGAAGGTTGTCCACGCAATCAATGCCCTGCTCCTCCACAGGCTCTTGTGGCTTGGGGACCCGGATGCTGCCATCACGGGGTTTGCCAGCCTGGGCTTTCCAAATTGCTTTGGGGCTCTGGATGGGACCCATATCCCCATCCGTGCCCCGGAGCACAGCGGAGGATGCTTCCTCAACAGGAAGGGATACCATTCGGTGGTCCTCCAGGCCTTGGTGGACAGCCGGGGCCACTTCCTGGACATTTATGTTGGCTGGCCTGGCAGCACCCACAATACCCGGGTGTTCAGAAATTTGGGCCTGTGCCGCTGGCTGGAGGCGGGGACCTATATACCCCAGTGGGAGATCCCTGTGGGGGACACCACCATGCCCCTCTGCATAGTCGCAGACGCAGCGTACCCCCTCCGGCCGTGGCTCATGCACCCTTACACAGGCCATCTCACAGCCAGCCAGGAGCGGTTCAACACGCGGTTGAACCATGCGCACCAGGTGGTTGAGTGCACTTTTGGCCACCTCAAAGGACGCCAGAGGTGTCTCCTCAGCCACCTGGATGCAGGCCTCACCAAAATCCCCCAGGTTGTGGGTGCATGCGGCTCACTCCACAACCTGGTGGAGAACAAGGGAGAGGCCTTCTTCCAGGGCTGGGCTGTGGAGGCTGGCAGGGCTGACGTGCAGCCACCCGCTGCCCCCAGTCGCCAGGTCGACCCCAAGGGGATCTGGGTCCGGGAGGCCCTGCAGGCCCTTTTGCGCAGGCTGCGGGGTGAATGCTGGTAGGCCACCCACTGCACCCCCACATCCTCCACAACGCTTCCTGCCCCCACGCCCACACCACAGAGCACCCAAGAGCATACACCCCCCAACTTTTCTTGCAAATAAATGGACATATTGTTTGAAACCAAATAGTGCAATCTGTTATTAATAATATATATAGATATATAGAAAAAAAGGGGGGAACTTTCTACATGGGGGGGCAGGTAGCAGAACAGAACAGGGGTCCAACACAAACTATATACAAATGGGGGATATGTACAAAGGGGGGTGCCACGTCCTCGGCCCCACACCCCTACTGTCCGGTGCCTGGGTTTGGAGGGCGTGACCCTCGCCTCGGCCAGAGCCCTGGCCGAGGCTGGGTGGGGGCCGGGCGAACTGGCAAATACGGCTGGCCAGTGTCTGCAGGCCCCAGGTCGCTCTCGGTGGCAGGCCCCAAGTGGCGGACGGTGGAGGGACAGCGGTCGGAGCGGCGGTCGGAGCAGCGGGAGGCGTGGCATGGGGGCCAGGTGTTGCGCTATGCACTCGAAGGTCCACATGAAGACCCCCCAAGCTTCCTGGTGCCAGGCCAGTGCTCACTCTTGGAGCTCCAGCCGCCGCTCCTCCACTCGCAGGCACTGCTCCGACACCTCCAGCTGATGCCGGAGGGTCGCGAGCAGCTGGAGTTCCGTGGCCGTCCACGGGTGGCTCCACCGTCAGCCCTGTCCTGGGGCTGGTCGGTGCTCCGCCGAGGGGATGGCCTGCTGGGATGGCCCCGGTGGGCTCTCTGGGACCACGGACACCTCGCTGGCGCTCTCCAGGCCCTCCAATGGTGCAGCTGAGGAACACAGGGGGGAAGAAGAGTGGAGACAGCTGTTAGTGTGGGCCCTGACCCGTGGCCCTTAACCCCGGGGGTGTGCACCAAGGAGGGTACATACCTGATGGTCCGCTCCCACGGTCGGAGGACACCCACTGGGCGGACGCCCTGCTGGAGCTCCGGGACGGGAGGGCGATCCGGAGCCCCCCGTTGCTGGAGGAGTCCCACTCCTCCTCCTCCGGCATCCCAGGGGTGGGCTTCTGGGGGGGGGCCCTGGGGTGCAGAGCTTGCCTCCGGGGCGGGCTCCATCTCCAGGGCCTGCTGGAGCTCGTCGGCCGAGGTGTCAAGGGTGGCCAGTGGGGAGGTGTACTGGGGGCCCAGGATGGCCCTGAGCTCCCTGTAAAAGGGGCAAGTGGCGGGGGCAGCCCCAGATCAGCTGGCCGCATCCCGGGCCCGGGCGTAACCCTGCCGCAGTTCCTTAACCTTACTCCTGAAGTGGTCAGGAATGCGGGCAGGGTGACCCCAGGCAGCCAGGCCCTCGGCCAGCCGAGCGAACACATCTGCATTCTGCCTGTTGCTCCCCATTACCTGGAGCATCTCCTCCTCGTCCCAGAGCCCCAGCAGGTCCCGGATCTCGGCCTCCGTCCAGGAGGGGCCCCACTGCCTCTTCCCTGGCTGGCTGGCTGGGAGTCCTGGCTCCCCTGGGGGGGTGCCCTGGGGGCACTTGGGGGGCTGGTGAGCGGCCATCAGTGCAGGGTGGTGGATTGGGGCTGCTGCGGGCGTGCAGGCTGGCCTCATGGCAGTGCTGTCGCCTGCACGCGCTCTCAGCTTCCTGCACAGGAACACAGGGGGCGGGGAGCTTTAAGGGGCTGCTGCACGTGGCAACCCTAGAGCTCAGAGGCTGGAGACAGTGTCTCTCAACCCCTCAGCTGATGGCCGCTATGGTGGACCCCGCTCTTTCGATGTTGCAGGACGCGGATCGTCTACATGTGCCCTACTTCAAAGTTCAATGTTGAAGTAGCGCGCTATTCCCATCTCCTGATGGGGATAGCAACTTCTACGTCTCGCTGCCTTACATCGATTTCAACTTCGAAATAGTGCCCGCCACATGTAGACGTGGTGGGCGCTATTTCAAAGTTGGCGCGGCTACTTCAAAGTAGCTGGCTCATGTAGACTCGGCTTGAATGTGATAAATTTATGAAAGGGGTGGTATGGTGAAACTGCCAACAATGGCATATAGCTAATCTGCAACTGCTATTAGGAAATGTCGCAACACCAGCCACTGGGGATTCTAGATGGGGAGGGCTGTGAGTTACTGGAAAGAATTCTTGGCTGTTGGGTCTGGCTGAAATTCTGAAGTTAACTTACCACTCTATTTGGAGTCAGGAAGGAATTTTCCACCAGACCAGATTGTCAGAGACCCTGGGGATTTTGTCATCTATGTCATGGAATATGTGTCACTGATATTTAAACTAGGATTAAATGGTAGAATCTCTGTAACTCTAAGGCTGTGGGTGCACTACCCCCTCCTTTTGGAGGGGCTATGGTAATGTGGCACTTTGTGATATGCTAATGAGGCACTGTCATGAATATGCATCACCTAATTAGCATAATGGCAGCTGTGTGCACTTCAAAACTGGCAGTTTCAAAACACAGTCACCCATGTAGCCAGGGGGCCTTTTGAAACGACTCCCTGACTTCCCTGATTTGTTATTCCCAAAGCCAGATGGGAAGAAGTGGTTTTCGAAATCAGGCGTCCATTTTGAAAGGCCCCTGGCTACATGGGCAGCTGCGTTTCAAAATCGGCAGTTTCCAAGTGCGCGTAGCAGCCTTTATTCTAATGATGTGCTACGTATTCATGGCAGCACCTCATTAGCATATCCCAAAGTGCCACATTACCATAGCTACTTTGAAAGGAGGGGGCTATTGTAGCCACAGCGTATGTCTTTAAATCATGATTTGTGGAATTCTGTAACTCAGCCAGAAGTTAGGGGTCTATTACAGGGACTTGGTAGGTGGGATTTGGTACTCTGCAGTATGCAGGTTGCCAGATTGGATGATGATAATGATCTCTTCTGTCCTTAAAGTCTATGAATATAGTTAAGCATTGGTCTGACTTCAATGGGACTTTTGCCCAAAGAAAATTTACAAGATTACTCATCACTACGTTTATAAGGCACACAGATCAGCTGATTCCCTATTGTCCTGCATGTTATGTAGTCAGCATGTCTATGCAAATCAGATTGATATGATTTTATATTCACTTTGCACTAATAAAAATAACTACAGAACATATAAGATAATAGCTGAAGTTCATTCTCTTCAGTTTATAAGTATGAGCTAACCATGCACACAACGTAAATATTGTCCTTTCCACTTTTGCAATTGAAAAAGCCCTTCAATGCTGCCTTTTAAAAAGGAAAAATTGTTGCATATTATTCTGTATGTAAAGGAATTATCTTATGTCTTTGATAGTTTGCCAAATATTTACAATAAAACAGATTCTCCAAAGTGACTCCAGCATAGTTACACTGCTCACACTTTGTTTAGACTCCACCAGACCATAACATACACATTTAGTTCTGAAACTACACTAGTCTGAAGGCAGTATAATTGGTAACAAAAAACAAACTTGACCCGTTCCCACAGGGGAAAGTGTTTTTTTTTTTCATTTATATTGACAATGTAAAAATATAAACAGACTTTAAAGCATTTTTGAAATCATCATATATGGCTTGTGATCCCTCTATTCTTTACAAACAAGGAGGAGCTCCTCTATTAATACATTCAGAAAATTCTATGCACAAAGCACATGGCTTTGGTTAGCATCTTTTTCACATTAAAGCAAAGAAGGAATGATAAATATTCATTTTCTCCTTTCCCACTGGCACCAGAATGTAAATAAAGCTAATTATGGCCTTCTAAATACAATTATTAATCAATTTTGTAGCAACATGCTATTTGTGCCCAGAGGTGCACAAATGTTCAGGTTCCTGTCTCAGATGGATTTCATTAGGTTAAAGCAATCACAAGCTGAACGTAGCTCTGATCAGTACTGTGTTATCAATTCTCGTTCTCTACCTCTCTCTCTCTCTCTCTCTCTCTCTCTCTCTCTCACACACACACACACACAACATCTAGAAATCTAGACCAAACCAACCAAAACTGAAAAATACACCACAAGACAAACTTTAGCATGTTTTGTCACTACATGGTCATGGAATCTGCAGACCTCAGTGGGATTCATTAGGCCACTTTCATCAGGATGGAAGACTTGAGTCTGCACACAGTCCACTGGATGTCCTCCACAGAAGTGTCAGAAGGGCTTTATGGACTCCTGCCTATGAACTTGCATGCTTGCCCCTAGATCCTGAAGCTTCTTTGGTTGAGGAGAACTTTGGGAACTAGAAGCTTTGGGAACTAGGGGCAAGAATGCATGTTCATAGGAGCAGGAGACACAGGGATAATTAATTTAGGTAGGGAATCTCACAACACCCATTGAAACTACCCTGGAAAACATGGATCCCAAGCTACAGCTAGCATGCCAGTTTTTAAATCCAAAAAGGCAAAGGAGAAACTTGATTGAAGGTACATAATGACTTTCTTTTAAAGGTCTTTTTTGATTCAAAAGACTGAAACCTATACCATTATCATACACTGAGTTATGAGTAACCAAGTACTTTTTCTTCCACTAAAGAAAATCTCCAAACTGAACTAAGGAAATTAGGTTTAAGCACTGTTAACTAACCTCCTCCTAAACAAATGGTGCTGGAATGCAATTCTAGGACTATCATTTATAAGTAATAGCAATGAAAGAACCAGAATGACCTTCTGTCTCCTAAAATAAAAGAACGGGGCTTTTTAGTGTTCTGATGTGACTCGAGCTCTGGGCAAGTTCATATGTGCATCCTCTTTGATGGATATCAGGTGTAATGAAATTGCTATTATGGAGCAACAGCAGTCATTCAATAGATAAGGCTGAAGTTTGCATCTATTTCAATACCCTGTTTTTCAATTCCAAATTCATCAAAGTCAAAGATCCATAGTGCAGTCTAGGTTACTATTTTTTTTTACCTTGGGACTTGGGCAAAATTAGAACTTTACGGCTACAATATTTTGAAAATTTGATATTTAAGTAGTAAGACTGGCCCCATTGACTATCATATTTCTTTCATTCACGTATATTAAAATTTTGTGCAAACACATCTGAGTATTTAAATGCCTCCCAGTGTAATGGACTGGCATAGCCAAGTCCCACATAGATGCTGTGGAGACCTTATGCCTGTTCTTTTCCCTGGTTATAGAAAATTCTCTTTGAGATAATAATTTTGGTTCATCTGACTTTCTGTTCTATGACAAGATAGCTCCATGAGCACAGTCAGTGTGAATCCTCATATATTTTCTTATTTCCTCATAATACTTTCATTTTTAACAAACCTTACTATTCAATCAAAAGAATAATTATACCCCAGGTCAGAAGGGCTAGACCGCTATCATACCAAATAGAAGTGCTTAAAAGATGGTTGTCATTAGAATACAGATGATCAGGGGAGACGTCATGAAACATGGATGGTTTTTTTGGACTATGACGTGATTAACTCCATTTTGAATTTTGTGGATTTCATAGTATATCAAATCATTACTTTCTCTGTAATATTACATTTTTACCAGTGTAATCTATTCTCTTTATTCCTCCAAGTCTCATTTTTGATGGGAAACATACAAATAGGGGACGCACTACCATGGTCCCCAAAGTAGGTTTACATGCCGTCGCCTTAAAAAAAATGAAAAGGTTAGACAAGTATGTCTGAAGAAAGTAGTCTGTAAATATGAAACTTAAACACTGAGGCTACAGCTACACTAATGAGTTTTGCTGGCAAAACCTTGGCTTTGTTGGCAAAACTGGTGCACCATCCATACACAAAAGGCTTTTGTTGACAGTATGTCCACAAAAGTTGACACTTTTGCCAACAACTTTCTACCTCTCACAGATGAGGAAGAGCACCTTTTGTCAAAGTATTTTTTTGACAAAAAGGCTGTGTGGACACTCTGGAGGGCCTCCTCTTGATAGACAGGGCATCCAGGACACTGGGCAGCATTGTCTGTTGTGCTTCTGTGTGCCTGTTTTGTTGAGAAAGCGGCAGGACATTCCCATTGCTCTATCAACAGAGTGGAGTGCTTTTCCAATTGGCTTTTGCGTGTGGTCACTCTCTGCCAATAGAAGTTTTGTCGACAAATGTCTTCTGAAAATGTCTTCTATCAACAAATGGCTCTGGAATAACAAAACAAAAGTGCTGAGTTTTGTCCACAAAACCCCTGCTGCACCCAAACTAAAAATGTCAATAGAACTCGATACTTTTGTTGACAGTCTTCTGCCTCTCTCTCACAAGGCAGAAGGCCTTTCGCAACAGAATCTGTTGATAAAAAAGCTGTGTGGATGCCCTGGGGTCCCTGTCTACTCTGCTTCTGGTCAGCTGTTCTGTCAAAAGTGGGGCAGGCAGCTGACCTCTCTCTGTCAACAGAGTGGTTCACTTTTCAATTTGCTTTTGTGTGTGGAAGCGCTCTGTTGAGAGAAGGTTTGTCAGAAGATATCTTACAACAGTCACTTCAGTCAACAGATCACTGTAGACCAGATGTAGCCTGAGAGATTCGTCCCAAGCAAAATCCATGATACCTATGTGAGGATACCTACAATGCACTCCGCAGAGTGTAGTGCATGTCCTTCGGTAAATTCACCTTTTCAAGATACTTGACTGAGTGAGCAGCACTTCCTCATTGTGTTCCCAGAAATAAGGCATGTATGAAATGTTCATGTATTCTTAAAATTTTGGAAAGAATATTTTCCACTAATATAACACAGCCCATCCAGAGACCTTAAAAACCTTTACAAATATTACCTCTTACAACACCTCTATTCAGATGACTGAGACACAGTATGGTTAGCACTTGAGTTATGTAAGGTCACATAGGTCAGTTATTGGGTCAGGATTGAAGCTAATATACCTCAGACATGTCTCTAAAACTGAACTGTCTTGTAATTCATCCTATATTGCACCTGTGAATCCTTGTTGTTTGCAAAGTTGCACCTGTGCAAGTCCATTGCCCTGTACAGCATTGGACAGGTGTGCCAATGGGCTGAATTTTATCTTACAGATGCAACTTTGTTAACTCTTCTTTTTAAGTTACAAAAGAAAGAATACAAGCTACTTAATCATCCTGTATCTGCTTTGACTCTGAGGTGCTGATAGGATTATTTTTTAATTAAAGTGAGAAGATCTGATGCTTAATAATCCCTGGGAGCAGGTCTGTTAAGTCAGACTGTGCCATTTTTACACAGCTGCAGGTCCAAAGAGAACACAATAAAAAGCCAATATAATGGAGACGCTATAGTGGATGCCATGGACATGATTTTTGTAGACATCTCTATGGAGATGGGAAGAAATAGTGCATATCAATTTTCGTCAGCAGAAAAGAATTTCTCCTTTGGCTTGATGCTAAGAAGAGTAACAGTAATGCTCCTTTAATAACATTCCCTCTCACATTTTGAAACTGCTTTTTTTTGAGCACATTACACGTGTGGCAGCTAACAGTGGAGAAAAAGGAGTATACCTTAATCAATAAAGAATTCCCATATACATGCATGTATATGTATTTTCTGTTTATTCGCCATGTTTGGATACAAATAACTCAGTGCTTGATCCTGTTTGATATTTATGCTGTACGACTCTCTCACGGAGCTCTTGTAGTATAGAAGATTTTGCCATTGGCAGGTTTCAGAAGACGGGGGTTCAATCTTACCTTGAGTTACAAGAGTGCAGCTCCTTCATAGCTACGTCTACAAGTGAAGCCTGCATCTAAGTAGCTTATTTCGATGTATCGACATTGAAATAGGCTATTTCGATGAATAACGTCTACACGTCCTCCAGGGCTGGCAACGTCGATGTTCAACATTGACGTTGGGCAGCACCACATCGAAATAGGCGCTGCGAGGGAATGTCTACACGCCAAAGTAGCACACATCGAAATAAGGGTGCCAGGAACAGCTGCAGACAGGGTCACAGGGCGGACTCAACAGCAAGCCGCTCCCTTAAAGGGCCCCTCCCAGACACAGTTGCACTAAACAACACAAGATCCACAGAGCCGACAACTGGTTGCAGACCCTGTGCATGCAGCATGGATCCCCAGCTGCGGCAGCAGCAGCCAGAAGCCCTGGGCTAAGGGCTGCTGCATACAGTGACCATAGAGCCCTGCAGGGGTTGGAGGGAGAGCGTCTCTCAACCCCTCAGCTGATGGCCACCATGGTGGACCCCGCTATTTTGATGTTGCGGGATGCGGATCGTCTACACGTGCCCTACTTCGACGTTCAACTTCAAAGTAGGGCGCTATTCCCATCCCCTCATGGGGTTAGCGGCTTCGACGTCTCACCGCCTAACGTCGATGTTAACATCGAAATAGCACTCAACACATGTAGCCATGACAGGCGTTATTTCGAAGTTAGTGCCGCTACTTCGAAGCAGCGTGCACATGTAGACACGGCTCACCACTGCAATAGAAGTTGCAACCACAGAACTGAGGGCAGTACTGGGTCCAAGAAACAGCAATAGGATGAGGTAGCTAACGCACCTCAGAACTCAGTTGGCAATGGTAACTGCAAATTGATGCACACAGAAAAGTGAAGGTTTAGTACAGCTAAGAGAGCAAGATGGTGAACATGTCTTTGAAAACCACAGCCTTTATGGGAAGCCAAATTCAGGTGCTTTAGAACTTGTGGCATTTCTATCAGCAATACACAGCTGGGAACAGTAATCTCTACAGTATCTGAGCTTTGCTTTAGTTATTAATACCTTAGTGATAACTATACAAAATTGCTTTATTATGCTTACTGAATATCCATTACAATGAAATAATGAATACTAACCAATTATAACAATTGTAATGATTACATTATACAAATACCTTGGCTATTTAGTTCTTGTACTCATTACAATCCAAATGATTTATCCAGTATGAAATGAAAACAGAGTTCATAAGTAGCCTGAAATGATATCATCCATTATCATGAAAGATAAACATAATTTATTTGCTTTCACTATTTCAGCAGGGGACCTTGAAAGCTCCTTATTCTTCTAATAACTATAAGTGAAGAGATGGCTATTCTGGCAAAAGGCTCTTTGAATTTGCTTGGCTTTAAGGAATTAATTTTGTCTCAAAAGTTTTGTAAGAAAACAATTTTCTAAACTATGAAGTGCTAAGAAAATCATTTAAATTTAATTTGTTACTGAGGGAAGACTAGGATCTTCTTGCCAGATTTTCATACACAAGGGCTACATCTACACTAGCACACTACGTCGAAGTAGCCTATTTCGAAGTAAGTACATCAAAATAAGTTACTTCAATGTGTATCATTTACACGTCCTCCAGGGCTGGTGCCATCGACATTCAACGTTGAAGTAGCAATGAGGAACATTGAAAGGAGCCGCTCCAGAAGGAAATGTGGACCGTCCACACACATAAGCGCTCCCCGTCAAAATAAGGGGCCAGGAAAATCTGCGGATGGGGTCACAGGCTGGACTAACCTTTCCGGGGCAACAGCAAGCTGCTCCTTTAAAGGGCCCATCTCAGACACACCCAGCCTGCACAGCAGGAGGTCTGCAGACTGCTAGCCACACCCTGGCAGACCGACACACAGCAGAAGAAGCAGCAGCAAAAGCACCTGGAAGCCTTCCATGTAGTCACCCAGGGATCAAGCGCCCTGCTAGGTGCTGCATGGGAGGCTGCCCAGCAGCTCCTGGTAGGGGTCCCTCCCAGGCAGCAAACGGGGATGCCCCTGACCACCGAGATCCCCTGTTCCTCCCCCACCAGGTGCTCCTCCACCTCTGGAGCTACCCCACCAGCTCCAACTGGTGGGAGGAGCTGGTCATGGGGGAGTGGGAAGAGAACCAGTGGCTGCGGAACTTCTGCATGTGCTGGCAGACCTTCCTGGAGCTCTGTCAGTGGCTCACCCCCGCACTGAGGCACCAGGACACTCAGACATGGTGCACCCTCCCCGTGGAGAAGAGGGTTGCAATAGTCATCTGGAAGCTGGCCACTCCAGACAGCTACCGCTCCATGGGACACCAGTTCGGAGTGGGAAAGGCCATGGTTGGGGCTGTTGTCATGGAGGTAAGGAGACCTGGGTACACACCCACTGGGGGGGTGGGGGGCTGAGGACGGGACCGGGTGTGGGCCTGGGGAGGGAGGGGTGCCTGGGAGGAAGGGGCTGGTACACGGGGAGATGCCTATGAGGAGGACCTGGGGGGAGGGGCCTGGGGCACCCTGCACACCATCATGGGCGCTTGCATTCCCTCCCCACAGGTGGTCTGTGGGCTCAATGCCATGCTGCTCCAGAGGGTTGTCCAAGTTGGGGACCTGGATGCAGCTGTTGCCGGATTTGCTGCCATGGGGTTCCCAAACTGCTTTGGGGCCCTGGACAGGACCCACACCCCCATTTGCACCCTGGACCACAGCAGGGGAAGATACATCAACTGCAGGGGCTACCACTCTGTAGTCCTGCAGGCCATGGTGGACAGCCGGGCCCTCTTCCAGAATGTTTACATGGGCTGGCTCAGCTGCACACATGACAAAGCTCAGTCTCTCCTTGGCCACCTCCCTCTGCTGCCGGAGAGCTGCCAGGTGCTTGGGGTCCACGGGGGCCATCCGCTGGGTCCAGCGGTGGCATGACCTACCCGCTGGCATGGGGGGTGTCCCCAGGTGCTGGCAGTGGCTGTCCTCCAGTGGGCTCTTGGGGACCATGGGCAGTGCCTGGATGCTTAGGGCCTCAGATGGTGCAGATGTGGAGAGGGAAGGGAAAACTGGTAGTACTCTACCCTGGTCCATGGCCCATTCCCCCCACCCCCCTTGGGTTCTGGGTCTCTGTCCCCCTTGGTGGGTGTGGTGTCCCTGTTGGGTCCCCATTGCATGGTTCCCCTGCCCCCGGGGTTAGGGCACAGTGCTGTCCATGGGTATGGGTGCTGATGTGTGCTGATGGCCATGCCACTGTACTGAGCCCATGCTGTGGCTGGGCAGTTGCGGGTTGGGGTCCGCTGGGGGTGTGTGAGGCTCCTGGTCATGTCTGCTGCCCATGCCCCATGGCCCAGGGTTGTGTGCCTTGTGGCGTGTGTACCTGATGGTCCACTGCCGTGGTCGGGGGAACCCCAGTGGGTGGACGCCCGACTGGTGCTCCGAGAGGGGAGGTCTATTGTGACCCCCCCACCACTGCTGGACCTCTCCTCTGCTGTCCCGAGGGATGGCTCCTTAGGTGGGTCCCAGGCTGGACTCTGGCTCTGAGGTGTGCTGGGGCTCGTTGGCCGTGGTGTCAAGGGTGGCCGGGGGGGGGTGAGGAGGTGTCAAAGGGGCATAGGATGACCCTGAGCTCCCTGTAATAGGGGTAAGCAGTGAGGGCAGCCACAGACTGGCTGTTCAAGTCCTGGGCCTGGGTGTCACCTGCTGCAACTCCTTCACCTTGCTCTGGATTTGGTCTGGAGTGTGGGCAGGGTAACCCTGGGCAGCCAGGCCCTCGGCCAGTCAGGCAAGTGCTTCTGCATTCTGCCACTTGCTCCCCATCATGTTGAACACCTTTTCCTCACCCCAGAGCCCCAGCAGGTCTCTGAGCTTGGCATCTGACCCGGGGGGGCCCTCTTTTTGTGCCCCCCCTTTGGCTGCCGGGGGTGCCTGGGTCCCGTAGAGGGTGGGAGCCCTGGGGGCCCTCTGGGGGCTGGCTGGCTGCCATGGGTGGTGGGTGGTGTATTCAGGGCCTCTGGAGGGCGTGCAGGGCTAGCACATGCATGTGCTGCTGCCTGCGTGCTCTCAGCTTCCTGCCACAGGAAATCCGGGTCCATAGTGCTTTAAAGGCTGCTGCGTGCGGGGACCATAGAGCCCTGCAGGGGCTGGACAGCATGTCTCAACCCCTCAGCTGATGGCTGTCATGGAGGACCCCGCTATTTCAAAGTAGTGGGATGCAGATCATCTACACATGCTCTACTTCGACGCTGAATGTCGAAGTAGGGCACTATTCCCTTCTTCAGATAGGAATAGCGATTTTGATGCCTCGCTACCTAACATCAATTTCAACGTCAAAATAGTGCATTGCACATGTAGACGCGAAGCGTGCTATTTTGACATTGTGCTGGCTACTTCAAAGTAGCTGGCTAGTGTAGACGCACCCAAGATGTTTTGGCAGAAGAAGAGAAATGAACTAAGGTTAAGTAAAAATATTTCTACCTTGGACATCTAACAAAGCATTTTCATTATAAGTTTTGTTCAGAGGTAAAATAATGTAACAGATAGAGGTGGAATGCTACTGTTGCAACAAAATAATTTACTTGTTTGCAGAGTTCAGTATTCTTCAGGGTATTAAGTTCATTCCTTTTGATAAATCACAGCTAGATAGACATTTACGGCTTGTTTCTGGGATTTATCAGGGTAGAACAATATATCTCCTTGCAAAGCCACAATCTGAATTTGGAGTGAACCTCACAGTGAAAGATAAAGAAAATGCCAGATGTGATATACATGTATTAGAGGTGGTCCATCTAAAACCTCAGATCTGAACATCTCAGGTTAGGAGAATCTCAGATCTAGACATCAATATCAATTTTGCAGTCCCACATCTCTTTAACATTCCTGAATCAAATTTCTGGTTCCAACCAGTCCATTGGCTGTTTACTGACTACCTGTAATTATGATTACATAAGAAGTGTGCAGTATCTTGGGACAGGCCATATGAATTGTGGTCAATAAAAGAAAAAAATATGGTAGAAAGGACTCAGGGATGGTGAAAAAATGGCAAGAACCCGGCTCTTTATTCTCTCCAGATTTTTTTTTCCCTGATGGCAAAGATGTTCTCTTTGCAAAAAGTGGATACAGTGGATGGAGGTGAATCTGATATGCACACTCTTCTTTATGAAAAATACAGCTACTGCACTGGAAGAAAGTTCCTCTGGCTCTCACTTCGTTTCTCATACCCTTTGCATGTCAAGGAAATTTGGCTCTTGGAGGTTTATTTCTGGTAGTTTGTCAGAGAAAAGCACCTGCTTAGCATGGAATGAATTTCAGTCTAGCTTTTTGTGTAAGCAATTTACAGCTGTTTCCCCTGAAGTATCCCAACGAGCCTCAAGGTGGCTTGCTCCACTACAACAGCAGCAAAGGCATAGAGGCTCAGGACTGAGTGTCCCAAATTGCTGAGGGTTCAGGGCAGAGATAGAACTGGCTAACAGATGATCTTGAAGCAAGAGAGAATGGGACAAATACTTATTTGTGTAAAAAAAAGGTCAGGACATCCAGGTCATTGCTTAAATAAGGAGACTGCCCCACCAAAACAGGATGTATGAAATGTGTCTTGAGTTGTTCACATATGGAGAGGATGGCCATATTCAGTCCTGCTTTGTAAATTTATGTCTCACTTAAATTTGTGTAGGTTAGTCATCTTCCCAGTTCAGATGAATCTTAAACAGAAGTTTCTAACCTAAAAGGACAAACCTTAGTGTCCATAGTTTCTTTGGGTTTGTTAGCTTTAGATTTTAAAATGTCTTTGATGTAGTGCAATTTTGTTCTCACCTGTGTCTCATTTGTTAAAACAACAAATCTATTTTAAAATCATGAGTCACAATCATTTGTAACTCAAGTTCCATTTCCTAAAATCTCTCTGACATTTGTTTAAGCACCACCACATCTCCATATGAGCCTTGAAAAGCCATCACTAAACATGGTGCTAAATCTTAGGTTCGCCGGCACAAATGCATTAGCAGGGGGGAGAAAGTAGTTCTGCATCCCTCTGG
This sequence comes from Carettochelys insculpta, assembly GCF_033958435.1. Classification (NCBI taxonomy): domain Eukaryota; kingdom Metazoa; phylum Chordata; order Testudines; family Carettochelyidae; genus Carettochelys; species Carettochelys insculpta. The sequence continues at coordinate 301,098,295 of NC_134137.1, read as the reverse complement.
TATTCCTGCACAAACAACAGGGATAGTGTGGCAGCAAGTGCTCTATAACAACTAATGGCTTCCAGTGTATTTACACCAAGGGCACGTGTGTAGATTGGGCATGGGATTTCCATGGCTGTGGTTTAATTGCATGCCAGCTAATTTTCTCTTGGCATTGGCAGGGGAACGAATTCAAAGCCCATGTCAATGGGCTTTGGATCAGGACATAGTAGAAAAGGTATTATTGTGCAAGATTTTCTCTCAATTATTCACTGATGTATTAGCTATACAGCATTATACCTTAAAAATGATGCTTTTACCCATCCTCAGTACTGTTCCATGAGAGCCAGAGTCATGTCTAGTGGTCAGAGTCAAAATACCAGAGCAAGAGTTGAGACAGAGACAGAACCAGAATGCCTGGAGTTAGGGAAGGTAGGATCAGGGCTGGTTCCGAGTCAGGACAAGGTTGGAACACGATGGGAACAGGGCTGGGTGCAGGGCAGGATCAAGGCTGGAACTATGGAGGAACAAGTGGGACATAGATAATCACAGGGAGACCCAGAGTTCATAGGTGTGTGCACTGAGCAACAAGCAAGCTACTGCTGCCACTAGATTTAACTGGCATGCTGGCTTCTTCAGCCAATTGGATAGGGTGGTTCTTTAGCCAACCTAGCTCATTTGCTAGGGCCTGTGAAGTTCTGATCAGGCCAATACTTCTGACGCTAGTCTCTCAGGAGCCATTATAGCTTCATTTCCAACAGGTAGCAAAAATGGTGGTATTCTCATGGATTTTTGCCCGTCAGCCCCATGTGGCCTCTTAAGGGGACGTAGGAGAGAAGCTAAATTTTAAAAAATAATTCCTTTTTGGGTTTTTAACTCTAAAGCTGCTAGAATTCTAAAAAAATGGATTTACTTTCTGTGTTTGGCTCAGTCTATTTTAAGGTGTGATCATTTTAACTTTCTAGGTCTTACACGTTAACACACTGCTGTGTTTCTAAGTTTTACACAGACAAGTAAAATGTCATGCAAATCTTCCCATTTCTAGTATGGCTAAACCTTTTATAAAAAAAATTGGCTTAGAATGTACCAGTCTGTGATCGGATTAATCAACTGATTACAAAATTCAGGTGAATGAGATGAATCTGGTGTTTTAAAAGATCATTTTGTGAAAGTATTACATGATGGCTTTTGCTCATTTATTGATATTCAGAACAAAAGCTTTATACTTTCTTTGGGAAATTACTGTTTGTATATCATGTTGCATTCTACTTAATTGATTGACGGTGTCTAACCCATAGGATCACTGAGCTACACTTCTGGGAAGACTGATGCTGCGGAGATCAATCCTTGGCGGGGTGGGGGAGAGGGCATTAATTTAGCTTTTAGCAGGTCTGGTAAAGATGTGCTAAATTGTCTTCAAGCTGGAGTTGCGTACCTTAATTTGACATTACCCCATAGTGTAGACCTGCCTAAAAGTAGCAGCAGCTATTTTCACTCTGATTCACTGGAAGAGGAGATGAGTTTGTTCATGTCCTCAATTCTGAGGCACAGGAATTCTCTAGATTCTTGCCATTTGCTCTTCTGCCTCAGCCGTCTTCTCTCTTCTATAAAGCTTTCCTTTTCTTCTAATCTGGTCCTTCCCATTGAAAAAAATCTAGGACAGTCACTACTCTGCGTCCACTCTAAATTAGTTCTGTGATGAAATTAAGTTCACTACCTTCAGCAATGATTTAATGGGAATGGGTGGGGAGGAAGGGATATGAATGAAACAAAAAGGATGATATATTTGCTAAATTATTGGCAAAATGAAGCACATCTCTCTTGTTCTTATTCAGAACAGACTTGTGTATCATTCTTCTTCTTCTTCTTCTTCTAAACATAAAATCAGACCTTGGAGTTTAAGCTTCTTATTAGCAGCTCTTTATTCAAATAAGCAATTAGAGATTTTCTCTGAAAGCTAAAATTGTTAATCACAATCCAATTTGATGGATCAGTTCAGCCTGGTACTATCCAATCTACAGACTCAAATGCAGTAAATACTGTTTCAGTGCTAGAACAAGAAGAAGTCCTGTGGCACCTCTTGTTGCTCTCAAAGATACAGACTAACACGGATACCTCTCTGATATATGTTTCAGTGCTATATTCAGAAATACCATCTTTTAAAATGAGGGCTGGTGGACTCCTTCAATTGTATCTATCAGTATTAAAATGCACATTAGTTAACTTCTTTCTGTTTTCCATATTCTTTATATTTCTAAATAATTGGTGGTGTTGACACCTTAGCCCAGGTACATTTTATCCCCCTTTTCAGGAGTTCATCCTGTAGCCAAGATTCTCAGCCGTATTGAACTTGCAAAACTTCAAAATCAGTGGCCGTTTCCTGCTGCCTCAAGCTTTTTGCTAGAGGGACACATAACAAGGAACAATGTGACATGTTATTGGCCTGATATTTACTTTCCAAATATTGATTAACACTCCAAGGCTATGTCTACACTTGCCCTCTTCTTTGAAGGGGGCATGGTAATCAGGCTGACGGGAGATTACTAATGAAGTGCTGTGGTGAATATGCAGCACTTCGTTAGGCTAATTCTCCCCCATGGCAACTTTGAAATGTCAAACTTTGCAGTGACGGCATCCATGTAGCCACGGGCACTTCAAAGTACCTTTACTTCCTAAAATCTGACACTTTGAAGCTGCTGCAGAGGAGAATTAGCCTAATGAAGTGCTGCATATGTATCACAGTACTTCATTAGTAATCTCCCATCAGCCTGATTATCATGCCCCCTTCGAAGAAGGGAGCAAGTGTACACATAGCCCACATGTGGGATAACAAACACACATGACTGAACACAACACTTGTGACAAGAGGCACTGTGGCAAAGGCATAGTTTGGAACAGTGGATTGAGACTGGAGTAGGAATGCGTGGAAGTACCAGGGCCCTGCTGCTCTCTCATCCTCCCTTTCCCTATGCAAGACTGGAGAGGAGGGGTGGTGCAGTTTCCGCGTTTCTCATCGCATAAGGCTGTGATTCTGCTAGACCCTTATGCAGGGCACAAAGTGCCAGGTTGAATGTCAGTACTTGTATCCCCATTAAGTTATTTCCAGAAAGGGGGAAACTCAACTAATTAACTTTGGCAATATGGCTTAGGCCCAAGCTATCTGTGACCTTGAGTACATTGGCAGTGGCACACAGGAGCTGCGTCTACACGTGCACGCTACTTCGAAGTAGCGGCACCAACTTCGAAATAGCGCCCGTCGTGTCTACACGCGTCGGGCGCTATTTCGAAGTTAACTTCGACGTTAGACAGCGAGACGTCGAAGTCGCTAACCTCATGAGGAGATAGGAATAGCGCCCTACTTCGACGTTCAACGTCGAAGTAGGGACCGTGTAGACGATCCGCGTCTCGCAACGTCGAAATTGCCGGGTCCTCCATGGCGGCCATCAGCTGGGGGGTTGAGAGACGCTCTCTCTCCAGCCCTTGCGGGGCTCTATGGTCACCGTGGGCAGCAGCCCTTAGCCCAGGGCTTCTGGCTGCTTCTGCGGCAGCTGGGGATCTATGCTGCAGGCACAGGGTCTGCAACCAGTTGTGGGCTCTGTGTATCTTGTGTTGTTTAGTGCAACTGTGTCTGGGAGGGGCCCTTTAAGGGAGCGGCTTGCTGTTGAGTCCGCCCTGTGACCCTGTCTGCAGCTGTGCCTGGCACCCTTATTTCGATGTGTGCTACTTTGACGTGTAGACGTTCCCTCGCTGCGCCTATTTCGATGTTGGGCTGAGCAACGTCGAAGTTGAACATCGACGTTGCCGGCCCTGGAGGACGTGTAGACGTTATTCATCGAAATAGCCTATTTCGATGTTGGCTGCACGTGTAGACGTAGCCAGGGTAAGCTATGTGTGGCTTCCTGTCTGCTGCTTCCCCTTTGCCACCCTTTCCCTGCCACTGGAGCCTTCCTTTGTCCTAATTTAAGGCTCCATAGTATGGAAGCAGCAGGACACTGCACTGCTAAAAATGTCCATGTAGACATGGGAAGCCTCACTTGGGCAAGCAGAGAGTCGTGTATGGAGTATACCCTAGGTTCAGGCATGTATGCTACTCTATGTACCTACATACCTTGCAGAATAGCTTGGTGCTATCTGGCTGTCAGTGATATTAGTCACATGGATCATATTATTCTTGTGCTCCCTTCAAGACATTCCTGCCTACACTGCTGTTCATATGCATGTCAAGAGGGAAAGGGCGGATGAGAAGGATGGCCCTGGTACCTCCATGCATTCCCACACAGTCTCCAATCCAATCTTCCAGACGATACATCTGCCACAGCGCCTCTTGCCCCAATTGCTCTATTAAATCTTCTGTCTCTCTTATACCTCACTTGAGGTGTTAATCAATATTTGCAAAGCACACATCTGGCAGGATGCTATTCTAGACACTAGCATGTGTTAAGAGACCACTTCACTCCTTGTACTTCTCTCAGAATGTTGACAGCTGTTGAAGTGCTCTTACTGAGAGTCAGGGCTCAGTTTTGCTAGGGAGGTTTGGAGTCTGAACAGAGATCCATATTCAACAGCTAGTTTTCATGTAGAAAATGAGCCAATCCATTTAACCCAGAATCCAACAGCTTTGAATTTTGCAGGGTAGACCCATTTTTAAAGTACCTCCATTACAACAGTATTGAATAACTCCCTGCTGTTATAGTTATGTACATGGGGCAACTAATGAACATAGGAAAGTGAAGTCCAATTTTATGTTAACAATTCAACAATAAGATTTTTCTTAATACAACCTCTTAAATTTCTCACCTTTCAAATTTAAGTTTGATTTAAAACAGTAATTTATATCTCACAAAATTGCATATAGCAATTGGAAGAAAAAGAAGTGGTGGAGAGCTATCTGTCTCTAGTCATCAAATAAACTACCAGGTAAAAAAGTCTATTTCTTTTTGATTGCTGTAATTCACACATTTTACTGTGGGATCCACAATTGTGGATCCACTACCACACAGATGGTTAACACAGCCACAATCATTATTTTCATTACATTTTCTTCAGCTTAATGATCTATGATTGGTGATTGGTACCATGCAAGGCAAAAAGAAAGCCAGCATATGGAATTGGAGCAATCAGGCCTACACATCCTTGGATCGCACTCAGAGTCACCTTCAAAATGTTAAATAGAAAGAGGGTCCAAAGAACTTGAAACTGAAACTTTTAAATACCAGGGGGAAAAAAAACCACATTAAAGAAATTAGATTACAGAAAAGGCGGTTATTTAGTTTATTATTACTGCGAACAAGGAGGAAAGGCTATCTATCATACTGTCTGGTAGGAAAGACTGAAATAGTTATGGTGTCAGAACAATTTCAACCACAAATCCATTTTTTTTAGTTTCATGATCATTAAAAATGCCAATCTTCTGGGCTGATTTTTTTCACTTTCCATTTCTCCTCCACACATGCATGCGCGCACATGCACACACACATATTTGGACAATTGAGTAAAATGCCTTTCATGTGTTTGATTTTAGCTCTGAGGAGATGCATGAAATGTATCAAATCTGAAGGAAATTTCTTCAACAGTTTTGGAGTTAGGAATGTGGTGGAGAGAAAGATTGAAGAGGGAAAGGAAAGTTGTTTGATTGTCACATGGGACCATGAGACGAAAGATGTCAGCCATGGCCTCCTCTCCTTTCTGCATCAAGGATTCCTGGAGAGAGCAGGTCCTGCCCTTATGTTGGCACAGGCACATGGCAGATGTATTCAAAGAAGGGAAGGCTGTTCATTCTCCTTTTTCATCCATAGAAAGACTGAGAACGATCTGACCCCAGAGGGAACTACTCAATCATCAGCTCAGCATACTAAAGCTTTTATATCTTCCTAATACTGTCTTGACCCAATCCTGTTTAGCTTGTGAAATCTGAGAGGCTCCCAGCATGCAATATAGTTGTAAACCATTCTGAGGTGTTTTGATTGTATTACTATATAGTATAAATGGAAGAAACATAACTGTGTTGGAAATTTCATTGTGGACAGCCAAATTTTCAGAACTTAACCTGCAGTCCTGCGGCTTTACAACATACAAAAGGCTCTCTTTGAGGTTAGATTCATATGTAATGGTTCTCTTCTTCAGTGTAACAGTTGAAGCTAATTTAAGAAAGTTTGATGGTACAAGGTCTTTCATAAGCAGTACCTTTTGTTTATTTATGAAATAATAAACACTGAACTGACCTTATTTCCTTGTCCTTCTTAATTGCTTTGAAATGAAGTAAAAGATGTTGCATCCCAAGTCATATATTATTGATGTCATGTTACATCACAGATAAAATATGTAGAAGCCATATTTTAATGTCCAGTTTACAATCAACAGTCATATACTGGGAGCTCTTTGTTTTCATCTCCATTTGATGTATTTTGCTTCCTGCATTTCAATAAACTCTGATATTGTCATTGCCCTAACAATAATAAAATAGCATTTAGATTTTCCATAATATTCTAAACTGTGCACAAAGTTGCTTTCTCTGCCCAGAAAACCTTTATATTTAGAATGGAAATGTGAAGTGTGTCTTTAAAGAGATGGAAGGTAGGGCCTAAATAATTCAATAATTTAATTTCAAAATCATTTGAATGCTTCCACAGTTCTTTTTTACTCTCTGGGGTGCAAGTGCCACAAAGGCTTTCCTCTAAGAAATTCCATGCTGAGATGTTCTTTTAAACACACTCTGAAAAAGAGAGTGAAGGACAAGAAAACTGTTTTTATGTACTTGGGTACATTCTGACATCCAACCACAATGTAATTCTTCTCCACTTTCCATCTTCTTATTTCTGGTTTCCATGCTAGAAAGTGAATAGAATACTTATGACTAAAAGCAAATCTCTTTATAAAGGAAAACAGATTTTAAAAATATATTTATATTCACTTCCATAGAGAAATAAGCCATTATTTCCAAATAACTTTGCTAGCGTCTACACAGTGTAACCACTATTTTAAAATAGGTGGGTTATTTTGAAAGAGGTAAACCTCATTTCATGAGGAATAGTGCCTATTTTGAAATAGCTCTTTCAAAGTAAGGGCTGTGTAGACAGAGAATGGAGCCTAGTTTGAAATAAGCCATAGTTCTTCAATGGCTCTATTTTGAAATAAGCTCTATTGTGTGTAGATTCTCTATTTTCAAACACCTGAGTGCTATTTCAAAATGCATTTTGCGTGTAGCAGCAATATTTCAAAATAAATTATTCCAGAAAATCTCTTCCGGAATAGCTTATTTGGAAATCACAAATCACACAGCTGTGTAGACATAGCCTAAGTGGTTGAGGAGATCCAACTTGAAATGATCCCTCTAAAGCCGTGTCTACACGTGCACGCTACTTCGAAGTAGCGGCACTAACTTCGAAATAGTGCCCGTCACGGCTACACGTGTTGGGCGCTATTTCAATGTTAACGTCGACGTTAGGCAGAGAGACGTCAAAGCCGCTAACCCCATGAGGGGATGGGAATAGCGCCCTACTTCGAAGTTGAACGTCGAAGTAGGGCACGTGTAGACGATCCGCGTCCCGCAACATCAAAATAGCGGGGTCCGCCATGTTGACCATCAGCTGAGGGGTTGAGACGCTCTCTCCAGCCCCTGCGGGGCTCTATGGTCACCGTGTGCAGCAGCCCTTAGCCCAGGGCTTCTGGCTGCTGCTGCCGCAGCTGGGGATCCATGCTGCATGCACAGGGTCTGCAACCAGTTATCGGCTCTGTGTATTTTGTGTTGTTTAGTGCAACTGTGTCTGGGAGGGGCCCTTTAAGGGAGCGGCTTGCTGTTGAGTCCGCCCTGTGACCCTGTCTGCAGCTGTGCCTGGCACCCTTATTTCGATGTGTGCTACTTTGGCGTGTAGACGTTCCCTCGCAGCGCCTATTTCGATGTGGTGCTGCGCAACGTCGATGTTGAACGTCGACGTTGCCAGCCCTGGAGGACGTATAGACGTTATTCATCGAAATAGCCTATTTCGATGTCACTACATCGAAATAAGCTACTTCGATGTAGGCTTCACTTGTAGACGTAGTTTAGGTGTTCAGCCCTTCTATATTCCATGTCATGACTCTGATATCTTTCCAACACACTAGAAGAGGTAGGCACTTCCACATAAAGTTTCACAAAAAATGTGACTTAGGGTAAACCTAATTTTTCTTTTGTTATTGAGCTTGAGGACTTCATTCCTGCAAAGTGTTCAGCAGACTCAACATGCTTTAAAGTAAGTGCTCAGGATCTTTCAGGTCAGAAGCCTAGGAGAGCTCATCAGCCTACCCTTACAGTCACAAGCTCCAGTGACCTCAGGCAGGCTCATGCATTGTGTCCAGATATGGGGAAGGTTATATGCCCTATATCTATTCCTAAACAGGAAATCAGGGAACTGAACATTGTCATTGAATGAAACCCCAACAAAAAGTGTTCCCTATCATCTAAACAGAGACACAAATGCATGCTGAATGCTAAAATACAAATTTTCTCTGACTTCATTTTAAGGTTTTCATTTTACACCTTAAAATACTGAGACAATTTATTGCTTTCCAATTATTTCACATTGATAGACAAAAGAAAAGACTCAGCAATACAATTTGCAAAAATAGCTCTCAGCAAAACTATATTTAATATCCCTATGTATTGACAGCCAGGGTCTACTTGCTTAAACATGGGACTTGTAATAAAGAGCCCTTAAGCTCTCTGCCTCCAATGTTTTCCAATACATGACACATGGACATATGGAGGGCATTTCATGGCTATTGGGGTAGGGCAACAGAAGAAATGAGAAGTCGGAGGTTGCATAGAGAAAGCAGATGTGACCTCAATGTGCTAAGGCAATCTACCCAGGGTGTTGGAGCTGGCCTTCTTGAAAACTAATGATCCCTGGATGATGGAAAATTCTGAAGCATGTGGTTCTTTGTATCAGGGAGGAGAGTGAATTCCCATTTGTGGAAGAGTAAATGGCTCTATTTTCTGATTTATAAAATCAGAGTCTAGTCTCTTTATGCAAAAAATAGGTAATTCTGTTCAATCTACTTTGTACTTAGCCATGGTACCTATAAGTTCAGAGGAAGAGAAAGACAAAACTGGCAATAAAGCCATATTTGTTTCAACATGTTCCCCAGAAAAGCAGGCTCCACTGAGGCTCTGAGGTTTCTCTATATAATGCTGAATGCTAGTGGCCATAGATGATTTGTGGTAGCACTGCTTGATATTGGCTAAATATATAAGTTCTTGGCTGCATTCTCTTTTCCCCACCCACTCCTTGGGGACAGGTTGTACAGGAGTTGCTCGATAGGCCCTCTCCCACACAAGCTTTTCTCTATGTTGAAAGAGCCCCTAGGTAGCTAATGAAGGATCTGTCCATAAATTACTTAACATATTAAGGGGTGAGCCCTTTATTTTGCATTTATTTCAGTTTTATAAAGTGGCACAAAGGCTGGGGGTGTCTTGAAAATCACAAAAAACATGTTTACAGAATTCAAAACACTTTTAGTTTGCTTTGTTGTCCCCTTTTGAGATTATTTTGGATTTATTACTCTGTTCTTCCTCATCCAATATTCACATATGCGTTTCAGATAATGTTAAGCCCATTAAAGTGGAAATTCAATATGCAGTATATCAGCATCACTTTATTAGGAAGTCAGAACAACAAAATATTTTTAAGTCTCTAGCCATTTAATAAAATATATGCATGATTCTGGAGATCACTCCTACAGCAATATTCATCTTGCAGAACCATCAGTATTTGTCTTGATTTCTGTAGTCCTGGTACTGTGCAAAGATCCTCAGGCAGATGGGAAAAGTTTGCACAGATTTCTGTTGGTTCAGTTTGGGCCTCAGTATATTTGTTCAAGAGGTGACGAGGTCACTATAGAAACTGGAATTTGAGACCTTTATCTCTCTAACTGTAATGAAAGAATGTTCACATTGCTTTGCAAGAAGAATGTTTCATGTGTGAAATGTAAAACAGCAGGGTAAGTTATAAAAAGGAACAATAAATGGTAGAAATTAAAGAAAAAAGAGATGCATTGCTACACATGGGAGATCTTGCGTAGGTCCAATTAACATTCCTGAACATAAAAGAAAAGCCATATCATTTTGCAACACTAATTCCTACAGTACCTCTTCCATATGCTGTTTCTGCTTTTAAACTTTTCACGTGACAATCTGTTCTACAATTACATGAGAATAATACAAATACAGTGCTTGAAGCTATGCTTTAAACTATGAGTTTCCATTGAAGAGATCAGTGAGTAAATTGGATCCCAGCATTTTTTCTGAGACTTTTTGAGCATCTCTTTATTTACAGAACCAAAGTCATTGTTTCCAGAAATGCTGTAACATCGCATAAAAGCAGCAAAAATGCTCAATTTACTCAGATTGTGCTTATCAGCCTGTTGAATTATATCTATATGATGCTTGGGGGAATTCCTGGCTCCAGTGAAGTCAATAGCACACCTCTCATTGACTTTAGTGGAGACACGATTTCACTACTAATTTTATAGCAAGCCATTTTCTGAGTTTTATATTTCAAATGTCCAGGACTTGACTCTTTCTTAATGAAGGTTTCCAGTATGTTTTTTTTTTCTTTTTTGTGTAAAACAATAAAAAAAGAAGGCGAAAAGGAGGAGCCAGCACTCAGCTGGCTCCCAGCCCCAACCCCCAGCCCATCCTATGACTAGAGCTGCCGAGGTGCCAAGTACTGGAACAAAAAAAAGCACTGGAGGTTCCTATTGGGTGTTATGGCCGAGTATAAAAGTAACTCAGTAATTTATATTGTTCACAGATCTGATTTTGCATTCTTCATAATGGCTGCTATGACAAATTGGAGGAGGAGAGGGTGGGAGAAGCATCACCCTGATTCTCTCCTTTCTCCCCACATAAATTATAGCTGCTGAAGAAAGGCTTAATAACTACCTTTTTATTTGCCTCATGCTATTGATATGGCCTACCCTATCCTACAATGGGGACAATTCTGTTTGTAATAAAAAGAACAAATAAACGGATGGAAATGTGTGTGGTATATTACAATCATATTTGAATATAAATAACCAAACCCCATTAAATGAAGCACTAATATGACATTTGCTATAATCCTGTTCATTCAGCCCAAGTGTTGTTCGTTACTCCTACCCTTTTTTCCATGTTGTCTCTTTAGCGTGTAAACTCTTGAGCACAGGGATTCTCTATCATTTTTTGGTTGTAGAATGCCTAGTGCAATGGAACTCTCTGTTAGCTTTTAGATACTATCATAAATGGGATAAATAATAATACGAATAAGATATTGCTTCAATGTACTGCCTATTTATATTTTAAGGCTTTGCTTTTTTATGTCAGGACAAAATGTCCATACAACTTGGTACGCATGTGGAAGCACTGAAAGATAATTTATTTTTAAGGAAAGTACCTCACTTTTTGAAATCCACTTGGGACTCCACATACAGGGTTTGCATGCATTAAATTATTTTTTCACATTTCATTCAACTCACAGTGGGACAATCAGCTTCAGGTTTCTGCAATGATTCAGTCATTATCACAGCACATTCTTGCACTTACACAACCATCATTTGCTTTTCGTTCCCCAACTAGAGATGCTTGTGTTGCTTGCAGATTTCTTTATTAAAGCTCTGCTTATTTTGACTAGATTTAGGTTAAGAAGAATAAAGCACACCGTTTATGACTAAAATTAAAATTTTATGGGAAGAAAAGCACAAGTGAAATACAAGTTTAGAACTGGGTCTTCTTTCTCTGCAAAGGTGACTTAGTTCAAAATGGCCAAATTTTTCAAACAAATTGCACAGTGAATTTTAGCCATGTGGTCTTCTGTGAGCACAACATGGTACAAGTTGAATCTCTCTAGTCCAGAACTTGCTCATCCAGAAATATCCATAACCCGGCATGATTTTAGTTAGCCAGATGACCACTAAATATGGGTGTGGTCAAGTTTCCCATGGTCCCATAAAGTTTGTTTCAGCATCGGTTAAGTCCTGAGGGTGCTCGAGTAGAGAGGTTCAACCTATAGCCCCATTAGTGAATTACAGATACATCTAGGCAGGCTTGAAAATAGCACAGAAAAGAGTGGAGCCAATTTCACACACACAGAGGGATTTTGTAGAATTTTCACTATGTTCTTAGGCAATAATGTCAGCTGTAATGCTCACCTAGAATGCCCTCCCTTTCATTCCCATTTATATCCACCACCTGAGGCGGCTGCATTCTACAATTTCACCATTTTTGAAGCTACACTAAGGTAGTTCATGGCTTGGCTACAAGTGCATTAATTCAAGGATCTTAAGGTAGGTCATCCATTCTGCTTGAGGTTACACATGACATAGGTATCCCAGACAGTAAGAGGGAATATAAATTTAGTAATAACTTATTTTCCAGTGCATTCATGCTTTTAAAAATCACATTGATCCCTGCAGTGACATGAAGTAATGTTCCCCATTTCTTTATTGCCTGCCTATAACAGGTTGATTGTCCCACAACAGTAGTAATGGCTAGTGGTTAGTCAGCACTTGTTCCATGGTGTTTTCCTTCATGATTCTTCCCACATTTAGAATGGCAGAAGATCTGGGGAGGTGTAAATATGGGTGTTGGGATAGATGAAAATGTTTTCAGCTGATAGTTTTGGAGAACTGAGCTGCTGTATATTTAAGGGACTGGGACCAGTAATCTGTCCTCTTTAAGGCTTTAGTACTAGAAGAAAGTCAGGATTATCTCTCAGAAGAAGGCTGTACGTATTCTGTCTCTTCTGTCTGGATGTCAGCAGCTGTACTTCTCAGTCCTGGCATCACTGGCCTGTAGTCCCTTGCTTGGGGTTCAGATGGTTGCACAGCTCTCATTTCACAAAGCCTGTGTTTTCAGACTCTCAGCAGCTTCTCCTGCCACTTCCTCAACCATGTCCTTCATGCTTAAGAAAATACTAAGACAGTGAACAGTTTAGTGCTCTAGTGGAAACCTTCCATCAGTTCTCTCTATAGCTCTTTTCCTTTATTCTTTGGGCTGAAAAAGTTTCACATGTAGCAGTCCTCCCCCTGCTGCTTTTTCTCCCATTCTGAAGAATGTTAACAAGGTTTCCCCCAAGCCATGACAATTCTCTGGGAACCATCTTCCTCTGTCCCAGCACCCTCTACCCTTTCCTAGTTCTTCCTCTGCTCTAAAAGTCTCAGGAATCTAAAAGGAACACACTGGCTGTGTCTAGACTAGCCCCCAACTTCGAAGGGGGCATGGTAATTAGGGTGTTGGGAGATTACTAATGACATGCTGTGGTGCATGCGCAGCACTTCATTAAGCTAAATCTCACCTGTGGCAACTTCCAAGTGCCAAACTTCCAAGTGCTGGCTTGCGTAGCCATGGGTCAGCCACAGGTCCTTCGAAGTGCCCGCGCTACTTTGAAGTCCCTTTTCTCTTCAAAAGTTTTACTCCTCAAAATTTACACGCAAGCTGGCACTTTGAAGTTGCCACAGGGCAGAGTTAGCTGAATGAAGTGCTGCATATTCTCTGCAGCACTTCATTCACAATCTCTCAACCCCCTAATTTCCATGCCCCCTTCAAAGTTGGGGGCTAGTCTAGACACAGCCACTACAGAACAGGTGGAACAGGAACTTGTCGTTAGAAACCTGAAGGGGACAGTCATTCTGTTATACTGCCCCACCTCTCTTCAGTGTGCAAGTGCATGACTAAGGCCACATCTAGACCAGATCTTAAAGTCGATTGTAGATATACAATTCCAGCTACAGCAATTTTGTAGCTGGAATTGACTTATCTACACTCAACTTACCTGGTCTTGCTCACTGAGGGAGCTCAAAGAGAGAAACTCTTCCACTGACCACACTTCCTCCTCACAAAATTGAGGCATACAGGGGTTAACTGTTGACCCCTGATAGTTCAATTGGCTTGTGTCCCTACTAGACAAGAGAAATCAAACCCTGAAAGATTGAACCTGACTGGGTTGATATACTGGGTAGAATGGATTTATCCTAAAAGATCAAATTTGGTATAACATCCTACTGCCCTTTAGATATCTGATGTTGGAAGTTCATTTTTGGTGCCTGTGTAATCCTAAATTTTTCCTGGATATAATATTTGGATCAACTAATCAACATGTTTTCCTTCAATGCAGTGTGTAGCCACTGAAGCATCTGCCTAGTCCAAGAAGAACGATGCTATGCATCACACAGGAGGATAGAATCAGGCCTGTCTGGTCCCCAGGATGTTGCATTACCTCTATCTTCACAGATCCCCATTGCTGTTAGTTAGAGAAGTGGTGAAGTTGAACTTTACATCAGTAAATTCAGATCTAGTGATATTAAGGAATAGGACATGATGAATTTAAAGTTCACATCTGAATGAATATTAGCATTTGAAAATTACCATAAACATATCCACAATTAAATTGCTTTGGAAGGAAGCCTTATGACAAAAATTGGACTAGTTGAAAGTAAATGTGACTCCACTGAAGTTGGCTTTCATCATTTCTGAATGCATCTTTTTATGTGCATAGTGATTACATGGTTGTTTATACAGATTCAGATTTGTTGACAAAATATTGATGCTAATGTTCAATGCTGTTGGCTGAAAAAGTAGGAAACATTTTAAAATAAGTTATTTTTATCAACGATGAAAAAATTTAACATACTTTTCAAATGTTTTCACAAAGATTTTAAATGTTTTGTTTAATTTCCACAGGGAAAATAGTTTCTTGAACTTGCACCAAAACATTTTCCTACAAAGATTTAAAACTATGTAGAACATCTTTCTGCCATCACTCAATGCAGAATTAAACAGCTCTTTCTCAGTCACAACCTGAATTTTGTGTTCTGAAGACATTAAGTTGTAGCAAGTTTTCATGCTTAATTTTAATAACTGTGCCATATCCTAATATTTAGTTAAGGGGAATATAATTTGAAAAAAAAACTTTATAATTGTTTAAACACTTAAGTCCTTAATCATAAAGGAGGACAGCTGCTTTCACTATTATGATTCTACAGTGTAGCTCCAACTTTTAATCAATTTAGGTTATTTTGTTAAAGTCCTGTACCTAATACCAAAAATACCCAATATCCCTAAAGACAACACATACTGTATGTGCATTGGTTCCTGTATGGAATAAAAACCAACATAAATCATCATTTTTTTAAGTGTAGCACTATCTATTATTAGAGAGCCATAGTGTGCTCAACCCCATATTTTCTTCTACTCCTGTTTGGTCTGAAAATTTTGCTGCTTGTAACAATGTATAAATATGAGAAGCTGTGTGGCTGACTGCCACAGATTCTTTAACTTTGTCATAATACCATCATGGCCAATATTAATGGCCTTTTATTTTAAGCTCCAAGATAAACAGCTTTGTAATGGCAAATATTTAAATAAAAATCATTGATAAATTACATTTCTGTTTTAATTCTTTGAAAGGAATTAAAGTATTAGTTGGAAAAAGACCACAAATTTTGGCAACAATTGCCCCTAACTAATCATCCTCTTGAAATTATATCTTTCATGGGATGGAGTTCTGTCAAAAACGCCTCACTAATGCAATGAAGTTTTACTTTGGATGCTGTGTTCCTCTTAACATAAGCTTGATAAACAGCCTAAAGATAAACTAACCAATATCTGCTGTGGTAGCAAAATAGCTGTTGTTAGACCACTGGTGAAAAGCTTACCAAGTTTTTCTTTATGTTCAATAAATTTGGAAAATATCTGTTCTGAGTCCTGGAACTTTAGCAAGAGTGTTAGAGGAGGACGAGTAAATGACTGATATTTTATACTACAATGAAGCCATTTATTGTGTTGAATAAGTAAGCATAATCACCTTTCTCAAACATTTTTCACTGTGAGCAAGCATGGTGTCAATGAGCAATTAGGATTATTTTAATATGGAATATTAATGCTTGGCCTCTTTATTCCTTTTCCTGTGGTATATGACTATTCTGGTGATATTTACCTTTGTATTGGAGGTCTAAGCACCATGGTAGAAATCCTGACTGCATTGAAGTCAATGGAAAACTCCCCTTGAATGCAATGGACCCAGGATTTAATCCACTTTTTACTAGCCCCTCCTCCACAATGCCTTTTGTTCCATTTTTAATTTCCTCACATTTATTTTGTGATCAGCTTTATCTACTTGCCTTCCATGAAATAACCACTCCTTTGACCAGGCTAGAGGGTCACTAGTTCTTTGGTACTGGGAAATTAGAGGAAGTAATCAAAAATTTCAGGAGGATTATAAGATTTGTCTCATTGACCACTTGTGATTTCACCAGAGTTAATTTTTATGATAAGAACAGGCCTTTGTTTTGTTTCTCAGAACGTCTGTAGCCCCAAAACTATATACAGTGTACTATATGACTGTAAGTGCACAAGTACTCCAATTTCAGGGCACCATTTAAGGACCTAAAGCCCCTCGTACCAAATGCTGCTTTTTTTTCTTCCTATTTACTTCATGGTCAGGGAGCGGGAGGAAAGTACCTAGATTGCATGAAATCCTATTTATCTATCTATCTGTCTGTCTATCTATCTATATATCTATCCATCTATCTCCGTTGAGTACTGTTCCGTGCTGCTAGTTATTTAGGATTTGTATTATTGAGGCGGGCTATGAACATTTTTTATTTTTCCAGGTCACCATGCTTTACATTGTCCATTATTTAAACTACATTTAAAGAAAGATTTAGATATTGGTGATGACCGAGCGCTTGCAAACAGGGTGGTTGCTAACAGGAGGGAGTTTGAGAGGGGCTCTCCTGGGGAAGGAGGGGGCAAACTACAGCACCTTTGGGTAAGTGGCTCTCTGGAGTGTGTGGGTGTCTGGGTTTGGGGGTTCTGGGCCTGGGTTTGTCTGCTTGTTTGGTGTTTGGAGTGCTGAGCTGTCTGTTTGTTTGAAAGGCCATGTGCTCAGGCTGGCAGTTGGAAGCTGTTAGCCTTAATTAGGTTTAGGTTTGAAATCTAAACTCTGCGTGCCAATTGGCTGAGCAGTAGTCAGAGGGAAGGGCTCTCAGGAAGGCCAGACCTTTTTAAACCCTGCTGGCAAGTGACCAGGGAGCTTGCGACCGGACACTTGCAAACAGGGTGGTTGCTAACAGGAGGGAGTTTTGAAAGGGGAGTGTAGAGGGAGCTAGTTACTTCTACAGGGGTAAGGGGTGGAAAGGTGGTTACGGTGGCAGCATTCCCAACTGCTGGCTGGAGCTGAGGGACCCCCCACCCTCTGGGTGCAGCGTGGGCAGTGGGACGCAAGTGGGCTTGGGGGAGTGTGGGGGGCAAGACCGAGACCGAGGGGTGTCGGTGGTGGGCATGTGGTTTGGGGGCGTGTGGTACGGCTGTGTGGATGGTGGCACCCACAGAGGTTGGTGGTGGCACGCCCAGCTCAGATTGCCTGGGCTTCCAATCCCAGTCCTGCAACCCCTGCAAGCGCATCCCGCAGCAGCTTTGTGGGGCTCCGGGGGCAGCCTCAGCCAGATGAAGAGTAGGTAGCTTTGGCAGAGGCCCAGGGCATGGCTGACTGTGAGATTGGCACCTTCCTGGAGGCCATGGGGCTGCAGCAGCGCGTGGCCAGGGGAAGGGGAACCTGGGGGCGGTGAGAGCTGATGGGGGCAGTGTGATGAGGTGGGGGGACATGGGAGTGGATGGGGGACAAGGGGGTGGGGAGGGGGGATCTGGGGGTGATGGAAGCTGATGGGAGGCAGGGGGTGGGGAGGAGGGTCCTGGGGAGGTGAGGAGGTTGTCAGGCCACGGGGAACTTTGGGGACACTTGGTGGCAGGGAGGTGCAAGAGGTAGTGGGATCGTTACCCACATTCTTCATGCCCCACTGCCTTGTGGGTTATCCTGGGAAGGAGCAAGACTAAGGGAGTAAACCCTGACAGAAAATCCGGAAGGGAGTCCTAAGGTGGTTCTGTGCCAACTTCTGGCATTGACCTGGCAACTCCTGCAGCTGAGCTGGTGCCAGACATAGAGGTTATCTTCTCCTTTGGACTACATCAGTAAAGCTGAGAGGGGAACACTGGCATCTGGGCAGCCCAGGGTCCCAAAATATTGCCCAGGCTTGCGCCTGGAGAGGTATTCCAGCATCGCTTAACAGCGTTGAACCAACATGGGAGGTAACAGATACCAGTTATAAGCTCTTGCTTGACTGGTGTAGAGAACGAATGCCGGGGTTGCCTTTGATGGTGGGAGAGATCGTCACATCTCACTGGACAGTCACCGCCCGCCTCAAGCTGGGCAGCCCCCAGCCAGAAGGGTACTGTCCCACCACAGCTCACCTGCCTCACTGGGTGCGTGAGGCTTAAGATTCCCAAACCTGACAAGTGACTGAAATTTGAGCACCAGGCAAACCAATAAGAAAATCAACAAGAAAAGGAAACCATCAAAGTTTTAAGCTTGCTTGCTGGAATGTGCGGACCATGCTGACCGGTTTGACTGAAGATCTTCAGGACATCAGCAACACCCAAAAGACCGCTGTCATCAATGAGGAACTGAAGAGGCTCCAAGCTGACATTTCTGCTCTGCAAGAGACGCGACTCGCAGATTCAGGATCTCTAAAGGAAAAGGACTACACCTTTTGCTGGCAGGGTAAAGCCCAAGAAGAACCCAGGGAGCATGGTGTTGGCTTTGCCATCAGAAACACCCTTCTACAAATGGTGGAATTAGTCTGGGCGGATCAGAAAGACTCCTTCAGGTCATACTTCAAACTTGCACCAGTCCTGTCCACCTGATTAGCGCTTACGCTCCAACTCTGTACGCCACACCAGAGGTAAAAGCAAAATTCTATGACATGCTTAGTGCTGTCATAGCACAAATACCTGCTCATGAACAACTGTACATTTTGGGTGATTTCAATGCAAGAGTTGGAGCCGATCGTGACTCATGGCCTTCCTGCTTAGGCCTATTCAGTGTGGGAAAAATGAATGAAAACGAACAGCGTCTTCTCAAACTTTGCATGTACCACAATCTGTGCATCACAAACACATTTTTCCAAACCAAGCCACAGCACAGTGTCATGGAGATGCCCACGCTCGAAACACTGGCATCAACTAGACGTGGTCATCGCTAGACATGATAACCTCAAAAACATCCTTCTGACACACAGCTATCATAGTGCCAACTGTGATACAGATCACTCGCTAGTTTGCTCCAAACTCAAGGTGATTTCCAAGAAGCTGTACCACTCTAAACCAACTGGAAGGCCCTGCACTGATGCCAGAAAGATGGCAAACTTGAGAGAGCCAAAAAGTTCAGAGAGACCCTCGAGAAGAATCTGTGCAGCAGCCCTGGGGTTGCTGATGTGACATCCAGATGGCAGCATCTGAGGGATACAATTTACAATACAACCTTGTTGGTGTTTGGAAGAAGAGCCAGAAACACAAATGACTGGTTCGAAGCTAACTCCGATGAGATGATTCCAGCCATCGAAAAGAAGTGTGCTGCACTCCTGGAGTACAAACGCTCACCGAGACAGAGTACCCTGCAAGCACCCAGAGCAGCCAGAAAAACAGTACAGCAGATGGCTAGGCACTGTGCCAACAACTACTGGGTCGAGCTATGCAGCAGCATCCAGACCAGTGCTGACTTTGGTAATCTCAGGGGAATGTACGAGGGCATCAAGAAGGCATTAGGACCCACCCAGAACAAGATGGCACCTCTGAAATCCAAATGTGGTGAAGTCATCACTGACAAAGCCAAACAGATGGAGCACTGGGTCGAGCACTACTCCAAGCTGTACTCATGCGAGAACATTGTGGCTGATACAGCCCTCAGTGCCATCGAGCTCCTTCCAGTAATGGATGACCTGGACCAGGAACCAACTGTGGATGAACTGAAGAAAGCCATCGACAGCATTGCAGTAGGAAAGGCCCCGGGCCAGGATGGTATACCACCAGAGGTGATCAAGTGTGCCACAGACGCTCTCCTGGAACCCCTACATGAGCTACTGTGCCTGTGCTGGAGAGAGGGAGAGGTTCCACAGGGTATGCGCAATGCTAACATCGTAACCTTGTATAAGAACAAAGGAGACAGAAGTGACTGCAACAATTACCGCGGAATCTCCCTCCTAAGCATCACTGGTAAACTGTTCGCTTGTGTCATCCTCGGCAGACTCCAGAAAATTGGTGAGAGGGTGTATCCAGAATCACAGTGCACATTCCGTACAGAGAGATCTACTGTTGACATGGTCTTCTCTCTGAGGCGGCTGCAGGAGAAATGCAGGGAGCAGAGGAAGCCACTCTATATTGCCTTCATCGACCTGATCAAGGCCTTCGACTTGGTCAGCAGGGATGGACTGTTCAAACTCCTCCACAAGATAGGCTGTCCGCCATGGTTACGCAAAATGATCCAATCTTTCCATGAAGACATGAGAGGAACCATCCAATATGACAGCACATTATTGGATGTTTTCAGCATCAGGAGCGGCATCAAACAAGGATGCATCCTTGCTCCGACATTGCTCGGGATCTTCTTCGCGCTCCTCCTGAAGCACGCCTTTGGATCTTCAACAGAGGGCATCTTTTTGCACACAAGACCTGATGGGAAACTGTTTAATCTTGCAAGGCTGAAATTTAAGTCTAAGGTGCGGGAAGTCCTCATCAGAGATTTGCTGTTCGCAGATGACGCTGCTGTAGTGTCACACACAGAAGACCAGCTTCAGAAACTGCTGGAATGGTTCTCCAAAGCATGCAAGGACTTTGGGCTTTCCATCAGCCTAAAGAAGACAAATGTACTTGCTCAGGACGTTGCTGACCCTCCATCAATCAGCATTGACAACTATTCGTTAGAGGTCGTCCACGAGTTTGTTTACCTCGGGTCCACCATCATTGACACCCTGTTGTTGGAGTCTGAGCTAAATAGGAGGATCAGAAAAGCAGCCACAACTCTGTCCAGACTCACTGAGAGAGTGTGGAATAACATCAAGTTGTACACCCACACCAAAATGCAAGTCTACAGAGCCTGCATCCTCAGCACCCTCCTTTATGGCAGCGAGTCTTGGACCCTGTACGCCTGCCAGGAAAAGAGGCTGAACATCTTCCACTTGCACTGCCTCAAGCACATCCTTGGAATATCATGGAAGGACAGAGTGTTCAACATCGCCATCCTTGAGCAAGCTGGAATCCCAACCATGCACACCCTCCTCAGGCAGCAGCAGCTCCGCTGGCTTGGCCACGTCCACAGGATGAATGAGGGAAGGATCCCAAAAGACATCCTGTATGGCGAGCTAGCCTCTGGCAAAAGACCTCCTGGACACCTCCAATTGCGCTACAAAAATGTTTGCAAGAGGGACCTCAGGGAGGTAGACATCAAGCCGGACAGTTGGGAGGAGCTGGCAGATCGCAGCAGATGGAGGCAGGAACTACACAAGGGCCTTCAGAAGGGTGAGATGAGGATCAGACAGCTAGCAGAGGAGAAGAGAGCCCACAGAAAGCACAGTAAGGACCTGCCAGACACCCATTACACATGCAACAGATCCAGCAAGGACTGTCACTCTCGTGTGGGCCTTCACAGTCAGAGTTGACACTGCAAATGGTAATCCCAAATGGAACTATGAAGGGCGCGATCCATACTCTACGTAGACTGAAGGATGCTACTACTAATGATTCCTATCATTATTACTTTTTAAAGTGCTTCTCAAAAACACCTTCCACAATTTATTCCAAAGTGCTTCACTCCTTACTTCAGTAATGTCTGATGATGTTGTAGTTTCTGCTCCATAAAATATGAAATACCTTTAGAGAGTTTTTGCCAGATTTTGTGTGTTGTCTGACAGAGACCGAATTTTAAAACTTACGAGACAATGGAAATTGTTTCACAAGTAAATAGCATCGGTTTTCTCAGATCTATCACAAATGACAAAAATTCATGAGAGACACCATGGCTACGTCTACACGTGAAGCCAACATCGAAATAGCTTATTTCGATGTTGCGACAGCGAAATAGTCTATTTCGATGAATAACGTCTACACGTCCTCCAGGGCCGGCAACGTCGATGTTCAACTTCGACGTTGCTCAGCCCAACATCGAAATAGGCGCAGCGAGGGAATGTCTACACGCCCAAGTAGCACACATCGAAATAGGGATGCCAGGCACAGCTGCAGACAGGGTCAACGGGCGGACTAGCGCTTCCAGGGCAACAGCTAGCCGCTCCCTTAAAGGGCCCCTCCCACATACACTCAGCCTGCACAGCACGCGGTCTGAGGAGCCATAGGCACACAGACCCCGGGCGCCGCAGTCATGGACCCCCAGCAGCAGCAGCAGCAGCAGCTAGAGGTCCACCCAGCCCTCCCGGCAGGAGCAGGGCTTGCCCTGACCCATGCCATGTGGGAGGCAGCTGACTACCTTCTTGCCCCAGGGGAGGAGATGCCCCCAGGGCAGCAGGGCTCAACCCCTACCCCTGCAGCACCCCACTTCACCCACCGCCTCACACGCCGGCGGCTGTGGAGCTACCCCACCAGCACCGACTGGTGGGAGTGGCTGGTGCTTGGGGAGTGGGACGACGACCAGTGGCTCAGGAACTTCAGGATGACCCGGCAGACATTCTGGAGCTGTGCCAGTGGCTCACCCCCACACTCAGGCACCAGGACACCGCCATGCGGCGTGCCCTCCCTGTGGAGAAACGGGTCGGCATCGCTGTCTGGAAGCTGGCCACTCCGGACAGCTACCAATCCGTGAGGCAGCAATTTGGTGTCGGAAAGGCCACCGTCGGGGCTGTGTTCATGGAGGTAAGAGAACTCACAGGGGGAGGCCAGGGCAGGGCAGGGGGGCCAGGGCAGGGCAGGGCAGAGGGGCCAGGGCAGGGCAGGGCAGGGCAGGGCAGGCCAGGGCAGGCCAGGGGGGCCAGGGCAGGGCAGGGCAGGGCCACGCACACCCTGCTCACCCCTCATTGGGGCTGTCCCATGTGCTTTCTCTGCAGGTAGTGCGTGCCATCAACGCCATGCTCCTGCACAGGCTCGTGAGGCTGGGGGACCCACATGCCACTGTCGACGCCTTTGCCACCCTGGGCTTCCCCAACTGCTTCAGGGCTCTGGATGGGACTCACATCCCCATCCGCGCCCCGCATCACAGTGGAGGACGATACGTCAATCGGAAGGGCTACCATTCAGTCGTCCTGCAGGCCTTGGTGGACAGCCGGGGACGGTTCCAGGACATTTACGTGGGCTGGCCTGGCAGCACCCACGACGCCCGGGTTTTTCAGAACTCGGGCCTGTGCCGCCGGCTGGAGGCGGGGACCTACATCCCCCAGTGGGAGATCCCTCTGGGGGACACCACCATGCCCTTCTGCGTCATCGCAGATGCGGCCTACCCCCTCTGGCCGTGGCTCATGCACCCCTACACGGGCCATCTCTCCGCTAGCCAGGAGCGCTTCAACGAGCGCCTGAACCGTGTGCGCCAGGTGGTGGAGCGCTCATTTGGCTGCCTCAAGGGATGCTGGCGATGTCTCCTGACCCGCCTGGATGCGGGCCCCAACAACATCCCCCAGATTGGGGTGCCTGCTACGCCCTGCACAACCTCGTGGAGAGCAAGGGGGAGACCTTTCTGCAGGGCTGGGCCGCGGAGGCCGGCAGGGCACACGTCCAGCCACCTGCTGCCCCCAGTCGGCAGGTGGACCCAGAGGGGACCCGGGTCCGGGAGGCCCTGTGGGCCCACTTCGACCAACAGGCCGCGGGGTGAACTCTGCCCAGGCCCCCTACTGCCCGCCCCTTCCTCCCCCACACTCCTGCCCCAACGCCCACACCATGGAGCACCCCACCGCCCCCCGCCACTTGTCATGGACAAATGACAGCAAGAACTTGTGGCTGAACGTAACCTTTTTTTTTGTCTTTCCGAAACTTTTTTTTTTGGTATGTAAATAAATAAATAAATATGTGAAACACAAACCAAAAAGGAGGGACAAACGTTCAACGAAAGCAAGATGTGCACAAATAAAACAATACAACAACAAAGCAAAGAAGTGTGCGCCATCAACAAAGAAGAAAAACAGGGAGGAGAACGGGGAGAACTATTTACATGGGGGGGATGGGGCAAACGGGGGCACCAAAAACAAACAGTCAAACTATATACAACAAGGGGGGGGCCACGTCCCGGGCCCCTCGCCCCTAGAGCCCAGCACTGGGCGTGCCCGGCCAGGAGCCCCGCCTTGCCTGCAGTCTGGTTAGCGGCTGGGTGGGAGCGGACTGCACAGGAAGGTATCGGCGCCGGCGAGTCTCAGGTGGCTCCAGGGGTCCCTCGGCTCTGTGTCCCTCGCGGGTGGGTGGTGGGGCGACGGCGGATGGCCCGGCGACGGCTGGAGCAGCTGGTGGTGGGGCTGCGGGAGCGGGCAGGGCAGGCGATGGCTCGGCCGGCGCGGCATGGGGGGCCAGGTAATCAACCAGCCGGTTAAATGTCTGCATATAGGCCCCCCATGCCTCCTGGCGCCAGGCCAGCGCCCGCTTCTGTAGCTGGAGGTGCTGCTCCGAGACCTCCAGCTGCCGGCGGAGGATGGCCAGCAGCTGGGGGTCCGTCGCCGCTGCCGGTAGTAGGCGCGGGGTCCCCCGTCTTGCCCTCCGCGGGGCCGGTCGTTCCTCGGCCGAGGGGCTGCCCTGGAGCGAGGGTCCCGGAGGGCTCTCCGGGACAACTGAGGCCTCGCCGGCGCTCTCTTCCAGTCCTTCGGATGGTGCAGGTGCAGGTGCAGGACACAGGAAAGGAGCGGGGAAAGAAGAATGGAGACAGGCGTTAGTGTGGGCCCCGAGCCGTGGCCATTGTCCCCCCCGCCCTGTGCTGCAGGTTCCCCATCCCCGTCCCCGGGAGATGCTGCTGTGATGGATGGGGTTCAGGGGTCCCCCTGCCCTGCACCCCGTCCCCTGGTGGGAGCGACTCTCACTTCACCCCGCAGGGTCTGAGAGCAGGAGAGCTTTCTTAGGCCACAGATGGCCAGTTTCTGGCAGGAGTGACAGCACCAGCTGTCGGAAGAGACAGTCCTTCCAACCCGTCGTGGGGAGAAGACCCCAAGGGGGGCCCCTCTGGGATGCAGCTTTCCCCCTCCTCTGGCTGGCTGCCTACCAGCTCTCCCTTCCCCTAGCCTCTACCTGTGGCCCCTGCCCTCGCCCCCCAGTTCCAAGCCAGCTTGGCTCCTCCCTCCTGTTTGTTCAGTGCAGAGGTGTCACCTGACAGCTGTAGCGCCAGGATCCTCCTTTGGCCCTGGGAGCTCCTCGGCTCTTGTGGCTCATATGTAGCCTGAGTCTTCCTTTGGCACTCCCCGCACTCCATCACATGCTGCTGCTGCGGGGTGTCCCACCCCCTCCGCCCGGGGGCCCCTCGAGGTTCCGCTCCCCCCTGGGCCGGGGATGGAGCATGGCACTGTCATGCAGGGTGGGGGGGGGCAGGGGCTGACAGCTGCAGTGCTGTGAGAGCCATGGCCCTGGTGTCCTTGGGGCCATGGCCATGTGAGCGTGTGGGGGGCCCTGGACACATCTCTGTTACCCCCGCCCCTCAAGCCCAGGGTTGTCCACCAGAGAGGGGTACCTACCTGTCAGTCCGCTCCCATGGTCCGGAGATCCCCGGGGGTCGGAGGCCCTGCTGCTGCTCCGGGATGGCAGGAGGAGGATCTGCAGGCTGGATTCTGTGGAGGAGGAGCCCCCCTCCTCCTCCTCCTCCTCCTCCTGCCACGATGTCCCAGGGATGGCCTCCGGGGGGGGGGGCCCGGGGTGCGGAGCTTGCCTCCGGGGCGGACTCCGGCTGCAGGGCCTGCTGGGGCTCGTCAGCCGAGGTGTCAAGGGTGGCCGGAGGGGAGGAGGTGTGCCGGCAGCCCAGGATGTCCCTGAGCTCTCTGTAAAAGGGGAAAGTGATGGGGGCGGCCCCAGATCGGCTGGCCGCATCCCGGGCCCGGGCATAACTGTGCCGCAGCTCCTTCACCTTACTCCGGACATGGTCCGGAGTGCAGGCAGGGTGATCCCGGGCAGCCAGGCCGTCGGCCAGCCGAGCGAACGCATCTGCGTTCCGCCTCTTGCTCCCCATTACCTGGAGCACCTCCTCCTTGCTCCAGAGCCCCAGCAGGTCCCGCAGCTTGGCCTCCGTCCGGGAGGGGCCCCGCTGCCGCTTCCCAGACTGGCAGGTCTTCTGGCTGGGCTGGCTGCCCTGGCTCCCCTTGGGGGGGGGTCCCCGGGGGTGCTGGGGGGGGCTCCTGGCTCGCCATCGCCGCTGTGTGGTGGGCTGATGGCTGTGCAGGCTGCCCGCGTGTGCAGGCTGCAGCCTGCACGTTGCCTCAGCTTCCTGCAGAGTCAGGGCGGGGGAGGGGACCTTTAAGGGGCCGCTCCACGCGGCCACCAGTGAGCTGAGGGGCTGGAGAGAGTGTCTCTCAACCCCCTAGCTGATGGCCGCCATGGAGGACCTGGCAATTTCGACGTTGCGGGACGCGGATCGTCTACACTGTCCCTACTTCGACGTTGAACGTCGAAGTAGGGCGCTATTCCTATCTCCTCATGGGGTTAGCGACTTCGACGTCTCGCCGCCTAACGTCGAAGTTAACTTCGAAATAGCGCCCGACGCGTGTAGCCGCGACGGGCGCTATTTCGAAGTTAGTGCCGCTACTTCGAAGTAGCGTGCACGTGTAGACACAGCTCATGTGGCATTGATCCCAGAAACTGATTAAATGAATGCAAAAATCAAATTATTCAATTTGTGCCATTGCTAGATTAAGGGAATATTATTTTAAATTAGGTCACGCTATTAACTTTTATTTAATAAAAAAGTTACTTGCCTTTGAGAGTTTTCATCTTGTCAAACACTATATATTCCTCGAAGAAGTTTAACCTTAATAATGAGATAATGTCAAGAAGAACCATGGGTTGAGACCATTTGTCCAACCAATTGGCCATTATCCTGGATAAAAGGGAAGAGGGGACTGACTTTCAGAAGCATATCTGTCCCGGGTTCAGCATAGATTCTACTTTCCTAGCTCCAAAGAAGTTTGCCATCCTAAAGCGCTATTTTTATTCACATAAAAGTAATTAATAATGTTTAACATATAACTATTCATAATCATTTTCATATGTCTCAGCTCACCTGAATTTAGTGACCTTCTGGGCATGCAGCAAAAGGCTCCTATTTGAGAGAGTTTTTTGGGGAGAGCTGAGGGTATACTTCCCACAGTAATGAAGGAGTAGAATGGATTGTCTGTGAGTGTCTGTCTGGATGTGTTTCTGCAGGAATTATTGTTCCAATGCTACTGGTCTTTCATTATATGAATAACAAAGTCATCAGGATGGCTAGGGCTTTGGAAAGCTGACTTTTTATCACTGTAAATCTCTTGCTCTCTCCCATCTCATTATTTTGTGTGGTGATATGTGTGTACCACCAACTTTTTTTCAAAGAAACATCTTAGGTGACTCCCAGAGAGTCTTTCAGCACATTAAATCTCCAGATGACATAGGCTTCTTCCTCAGACTGAATTTAGGTGCCTAAGTCCTTCAGAGGTCGGGTTTAGGACATGCCCCTTTCTTCAGCATCTGCCATTGACTAGATTAGGTGACTCCCCACTCAGCATGCTGACTTTTGTGAATCCCATGCCTAACTCTTCCCTTGTGTGGTATAGGGCAGTGTTTCTTAACCTGTGGTATGTGTACCCTTCGTGGTATGCAAGAGAAATCGGGGCAGGGGGATTTATGTGGCTCTCAACCTTTTTACATAAAAAACACTGGTATCGTGAGCCTGGACACATAACTCAGGGTGGTGAGCTCCACTGTTTGTCCAGGTGCTTAAAAAGTAATCAGTGCAAAACGAGTTTTATGTCACGTAAATCCCCTTTGTAAATCTAACCCTGATCTTGAATTCAGTAAGGCTACTTAGATGTTAAAGTGCAGAATGTTCATCGAAGTTTTGCTGGATTGGAAACTTAATAACTATGTTTCATTTCTTGGGTGAAATCCTGGCACCTTTAATTCCAATGAGGGGTGATTTTGAAACAAGCCGAAGAGCAACTACACACAAATCGCTCATTTCAAAAGCAACTTTGAAATTAAAAAGCGTTCATTTCAAAGTCATTGTTCCACTCCTGTGTTGGGAATAATGCCTCGTTGCAAAGTTGATTTTTTAAATGAAATGTGAATAGTCACTCTCTGGCCACTATTTCAAAATGAAAAGTCCTCCATGGAGCCGGCCCCTCCCCAGAGCACAGAGATGCTTTGGCCAGCAGCCGGAGCTCTGTGGCTGTCAGCTACAGTTACCTTAAAGTTGGAGGGACACAGAAACCCCATGCAGGAATCTGAGAGTGTGCCGGCAGCCGTAGGAGCATGAGGCGGCCAGACAACACTCCAAAGTACACCCAGAAGGCAACACCCCACCTTGACTTGATCGATGGCTAGCAGCCAGGATCTCCGTAGAGCCAAGGGTTCTGCCCTCGCCATTTCCTGCACCATTATTTTGATGTGAAGCTATTGGCTGTGTAGCCACTCCATTTTGAAATAACAGGGCATCTCTTCAATTTTGTGGGTCGCAACGTCGATCCACTTTTTGTGTGTAGTCGCTTCATTTCAAAGTGACTACACATGCTCGCGACTCACTTCGAAGTGACAGATAGGGATTACCCCTTTCAACATCACTTCTTAGTGTGGCCACAGCCCTTGAGCTAGTAGGGGCTGTAAAGGAGCATATTCAGTCCAGGACAGAAGCAAAAGTGGAGATGACAGTGTTTGAATCAGGTCTGGTAAAGTCACTCCAGAGCAAATAAATTATTAAATCATGGAAACCTGTAAAATGAGGCAGTACTAATCCATTTACAGGATTCAGATTAACAGAGTTGATAACTCGAGATTGTATTTTGCTTGTATGTTATTGGAATCAAATTGTCTCATCCACTTATGGTCCAGGAGCTCCATATTCTTACTGTTCTACCACTTTACGGCTATGGTTACACTAGAAGCAACTTTTGACAGACTCTTCTGGTGGAAGAGATTTTCCAACAAAATGTCTGCAAACAGAGTGTGGCCAATACACTAAAGTCGTTTGAAAGAGTGATTCACTCTGTCAACAGAATGGCGGGACTGCCCTGCTGCACTCTTGAGAAACAGCCAACCGGAAGCACAGCAGATAGGGCTTCCCAGTGTCTTGGAAGCCCTGTCTGTCTGTCCTTCTTCTTCCTCCCATCCTGAGCATCCACAAAGCTTTTTTATTGATGAAATCTGTTGACAAAGACACTCTTCCTCATCTGGGAGAGGCAGAGGGTTGTTGGCAAAAGTGTCGAGTTTTGTTGACAGGCTGTTGACAAAATGCATGTTGTGTGTTAATGTGCAGAGAGTTTTGTTGAAAAAAATCGCCAGTGTAGCTATAGCCTAAAAGTGTAGCTGAGATCTAATGGGAGTAAAAGGTCACTTAATCTTATTGTGCCAAATTTTTCCCACGTGTAAAATTGAGAGTAATAATGCTCATTGACTTTTTGTATAAAGCTTGGTCATTTATACAAGAAAGGTGATATTTATGTGCACATGAATTATTTTTATCCAGTTGTTTGCACTCTATTTGTGAGACCATCATTTGCATAATCTCTTTGTGATTATTTCTCTACCACTCTGCAGTATTCAGATTCCTTTAATCTGGGTATCAGACATTAACTAATCAGATGGCTAGGCTCTACATAATACATTAACAGTTATTTCTGAATAAGTTTACACATATCTCTGTATTTTGACCCTATAATCTATCTGTTCTGATTGGCTCCCTGGATTCCACATCTTAAAGCTAATTGCCAGCAAAAAAGATATTGCCTCAGTTTTTCCTGCTTTATTGCTTCAGTTTATTTCAGTCAATGAAAAAATCTCCAAAGGAAGAAAATATGAGTAAAAGAAGATATTTTTTCTGTTATCTCATATTTTTTATAATCTTCTTTGAAACAATGAGTAGGGGAAGAAAATGTTGAAGGATAAAAAAAAGGAGAAAAAGATTTCCTTCCCCTTTTGATAACTATATAATTGACTTTTCAATTGTTTGACATCCCCTTTGGTTTTTTATGTTTTTTTCTTTCCCCTTTCATTTAAATTGAGGCCAAAGGCCTCAATCTACATTCAGTTCAGAATATGATTTTTAATTTGTACAGTCTTTCAGGTTACATTTGGTATATTCATATTATATATTGAAATGTTTTCCGTTTAAGCCACATTTTAGAGGGTTTATTCAGTCAGTTTTAATTTAATTCGCATTATGTTGTAACTTGGTACAGTACATACTTTAAGGTATATTTCTATATATTCATTTATATATTATTTATGTATCAAACATATATGATATATAAACCATGTAATATTTTGACTGATAAACACATTCAAAGTATCATAAATTTGCTTCAGGCTTTACAGATATTTACTAAAGCATGATCCCATATATAACGTCCTAAGCCCAAACACATGCTCTTTGTTCTTAAATCCCTAAACTGGATAGATGGGAGTTACATAGGTTAAAATTGTGTAAAAAATATATGAAGTTTTAGGAAATGTGGCTTAACTTCTGCGCAGAAGGGAGTGTTTTATTATTACAAGAGATGTTATAAAAACGCTGAGAGGAAATTAGCATGAATTCCACTTGATTCATATTTAGGCTGCTGCTAGACAGTATGATCATATATTTCTTGCTTAGGTTTTTCATGTTAATAAAGGAAGATTCAAACTTTGGATCAACAAATTCAAGTCCATTATAATAAGTCCATATAATTTTTCATTATGTGAAAAAAAATCTGTTCAAGTTGATTTCAATGAATTTATCAGTTCCTTTCCATTACATGTCTCATTCTCATTTTGGCCCATAGTAGTGCTATAATCCCATTAATTTATTTGTTCCACTTTAACTGGGTAATAGATCACCGTTATTTGGACAGCTATATCTTTGACTCTTCTCTGGCCTCTGTGCATGCACCCCTCATGTTTCATTCCATGTGCCTTTACCTTTCCTGAGGTAGAATACCACATTTTCCCAACTCTTAGACCTGGTCCCTGTACTACAGTACGTTATGAGTTACCCAGACATGTCTGACAGGGTCTAGCATTTGCTATTTTCCCCTGTGGCTACGTCTACACGTGCAGCCAACATCGAAATAGCTTATTTCGATGTTGCGACATCGAAATAGTCTATTTCGATGAATAACGTCTACACGTCCTCCAGGGCTGGCAACGTCGATGTTCAACTTCGACGTTGCTCAGCCCAACATCGAAATAGGCGCAGCGAGGGAACGTCTACACGTCAAAGTAGCACACATCGAAATAGGGATGCCAGGCACAGCTGCAGACAGGGTCACAGGGCGGACTCAACAGCCAGCCGCTCCCTTAAAGGGCCCCTCCCAGACACAGTTGCACTAAACAACACAAGATACACAGAGCTGACAACTGGTTGCAGACCCTGTGCCTGCAGCATAGATCCCCAGCTGCCGCAGAAGCAGCCAGAAGCCCTGGGCTAAGGGCTGCTGCCCACAGTGACCATAGAGCCCTGCAGGGGCTGGAGAGAGAGCATCTCTCAACCCCCCAGCTGATGGCCGCCATGGAGGACCCAGCAATTTCGACGTTGCGGGACACGGATCGTCTACACGGTCCCTACTTCGACGTTGAACGTCGAAGTAGGGCACTATTCCTATCTCCTCATGAGGTTAGCGACTTCGACGTCTCGCCGCCTAACGTCGAAGTTAACTTCGAAATAGCGCCCGACGCGTGTAGACGCGACGGGCGCTATTTTGAAGTTGGTGCCGCTACTTCGAAGTAGCGTGCACGTGTAGACGCAGCTTGTAGGAGCTATGACTAGTGGCAAATACAGTGCCAGATAGTGATTTTAATCCTGTATATTGCTTAATTTTAATAGTAATGCAGCTACAGAGCAAGGCAAAGGGAAAAAGCACCTGAAGGGGGAAAACATGGATTTGAAAACAGTAAAGGTTCTGCATGCATGTCTATCATATCTGGAGTTCTAAGCAACCCTACCAGACCCCTAATCTCTATAGTCTGGTTCATCTTTAGTTCTTCCCACCTGTGTCTTTGAGAGATTATGTGGAAGTCCAGCCGATATTTTTTGTTCTCTTTGCTCTCTCCTTGGACCTTCTGCAAAAGCCAGTTTGGTGAGCTCTGCCTGAACTTGACAGCAAATAGCTCTTGCATTGCTTCAAATATTTTCTCAGAAAGGTGTATCTGGATCCACCTCCCATTTTCTGGGAACATTACCTGACAACGTTCTGACTGAATTATATAGTACACACCACAACAGCCTGGTCAAGATACAGTATTCACAGGCACCACAACAACCTGGTCAAGATTTAGTAGTCGTGAATTTTTACAGGCAGCTCCAAAGCCATCATAGCTGTCCATGTGAAATTATAAATAAAGCCTAAATTATGGCTTACCATGAAACAATATATAGCATGGAAAGGAAAAATACAGAGAATTTCTTCCTTCCAGAGTGCACCCATACTATATAGATCAGAAATTTAAGCCTAGTACTCCTCAGAGCCCAGAGTGGTCAAGTAACTCACCTACTTCAGGAAGCCTCCTTAGATTCAAGGTGACAACACAGGGGCTTGATCTTGCCCTATACAATCAATGGGAGTTTTGCCACCAAATTCAAGAGTGGCAGAATCAGCCATGTGACTGGCATGGTTGGATGTGGTCCAGTTTCTTGTTGTTTCTGGAAATTAGTGCTGCGGGTGGGGGCTTACACATTTCATCTTTCAAGAAGTAAAAATGCTGCTGCCAGTGCTGTCCAAGGTGCCCTGTACCACCCGACCTGGACATGCCATGCAGAGAATGGCTGCAAGAACCTCTCCTTTCCTCCATGATCTGTCATCTCCCACTATATTTCATGCAACAGGCACCAGAATTTAGGTTGAAGAGCTTACCTTTTAAAATGAAAATTATGAGTAATGCACTAAAGTGTTGATTCTATTCTGAAGGCACTGTTCATAACAGGATAGACTGTGAAATGCTGACACCTATTACCGAGCTGTTATTAAAATGAGTAATCTAATTCATTTCCATGGGACTACTTAGATGACTGAATTTCACAAACATGAATATGAACTCCCTAAATTGTCCCAAAGAGATTACTTTGTCTGTCACAAAGTGACATCTTCTGGCAGTTTCTTAGGCCACAGATACGTGTTACAGATTTAGAACCACTGCTACAAATATGTTTTAAAAGAAAAGAAAAGCATTTGTAGCTGACTTCTTACACAGTTGTTTTGGTTTTTATTCTTCCATATTAAACAAGAGGTTAGAGTTAATTAAAGCAAAATTCCAAGTGATGGCTTTGTTTCCCTCTGTTGTAGGTCCCAGCAGATTTTCCTTTTTTAATTAAAAAAGAAAAAAAGAAGTATACGTCTCCTAGAACTGGAAGGTCATCTTGTCTGGTCCCCTGCTCTCTTTGGAAGAACAAACACCACCCCTGACATCTATTTGTTCAAATTGGCCTACCTCACGGATTGAGCTCATAACTCTCAGTTTTGCAGGCTAATGCTCAAACAACTGAGCTATCCCTCCCACTAAATTCTTAAGTTATTAAATCTGGTCCTAAAACAGCAAATCACATTTGCAGCAAAAATTACCTCCGACCCTAAAACCTCAAGTGCGAACAGTACAAAATTCATCAGTTTGGTTTCACCTTCCCCAGGGTTTGCAGCCCATTACTTCTGGCTTTATCCATGAGTTCATATTCCCAGAACTTCAGAAGTCCATAATGCCAATATCAAAACTTAAATGGAACTATTGAGTTCTACCCGATTTCACACTGTAGCAATCTAATACACATATTCAACAAACATTTAAGCACACACTTAAGTCAACTGTTATTCAGCAACGCACATGAAATGAATAGGACCTAAGCATGTATGAAGCTAATGTGCTTGCTTGAGTACTTTGCTGAGTGCGTGTGCATTGCAGCCTGAAAGCCCAAATTTTCTCAGGGTTCCATGAAGAAATATAAATCTGACCTGATTGGCTCAAGAGGAGAACAAGCCTTTTGACATACTCAGTCTGGGATTTGAGTTAGTAATAAAATGTGTTACTAGAAA
Source organism: Carettochelys insculpta (assembly GCF_033958435.1). NCBI lineage: Eukaryota > Metazoa > Chordata > Testudines > Carettochelyidae > Carettochelys > Carettochelys insculpta. Next base: position 301,064,326 of record NC_134137.1, on the reverse strand, counting down.
TTTGGGATTTCGTTGTGAACATTTTACACAGTTTTATCAAAACTGACAAGGAAAAGGAATGGACCAATCATTCAGCTGTGGAAGAAAGAAAAGAGGAATAGACAGTTACTAACAAATTAGAAAAGGTGTTTTTTAAATAGGTGCCCCACATAATGAATCCAACTCCAGATCCAAACCCTCCTGGATTTTTCTGAGTTTGTAGATCTGTTTATGAGAGACCAGAATACTGATTTCAAACAGTGCATTGGAAATGAAGGGATGGACTATACAAGTCTTGATTCTGCATGAATGACCCAATGTGTGCGCAGACAAGGAGACGACAGCAAGCTAGAGCCAACAATTTTAAGGGTACCTTGTGGACTTAATTATTAAAGTTCAAAAAGTTTTCAAAAGCCAGTTAGAACTGCTATTTGTAATAGCTGAAGCAATTAATATGGAAATATAGCAAGAATGAGCCTTTTTAGCTTTGGGGCCCAAGGGAATTCTTTGTTACAGGTCTTTCAAATCACTTTCAGAAATTTGGGAAGAAAATTGAATAGGGATTTCCTGCTGTTGTGCAAGATAAACAGAAAATTTTCCTGCATGGGTAACACTCTGTAGTTGCAACACTGTAAATTTCCTATCTCACTGAGACAAAATGTTACAGAAAAGATACTACAGAGGCTTACCATCATTAGGCATTAGATAATAGTGCACTTGAGAATCATTTACACTGGAAGATGAGTATTGTCTTTTAATAACCTTATTAAAGCATTATCAGATACACTGTGGCTCATAAATCATGAGAAATAAAATGGGACAGGCTTAATTTAATTCACTTCAAAGCCAGACATAAGGGGAGATGTACACACACTGTGTCTGAGTAATAATGCAAAATACTCATTACTTTGCATGAATGAAGATATTTTTTAAAAAGCTAATAAAAATCTCATTTTTAACCCCAAATATCTCCTTCAAACTTGATGACTGCCTCCATCACAGGTACTTTAATTGTATGCAGAATTGGAACAGTGTTAATGCAAATACATGTAAGGTGTTTTCAGGCAAAGACAGAAGTCTATCCTGGACTGTTTCCTTCTTTCTTTTCACATTACACTTAACTATGTTCTTTGAAGTGCAAAACACCTTTCCAGCTTGTTAATGCAAAATGAAGGCAAAAAGCATGCAGTCATTATTCAGGCAACACTCCCTTTGGATCCATGTAGTTTTTCTGACTGGGGAGAGAATATTGGATTATGCCTGTTAGCACCAGCAAACCAAAGACATTGTTTAAAAAAAAAAAAAAAGCAGCCCAGTAGCACTTTAAAGACTAACAGAATAATTTAACAAACTAAGTCTGCATTTTACTGAAGAGGAATTTTCACAACAGCTTGTAAAAAGAGGCTGCTGAACTCTCTTTTATATTCAAATTTGACATATTAGCATGTGGTTTGAACCGGGATGGGAATTTTCTAGCTCATTATAGGGGCTTTTTTGCATACTTGGCTTAATCTAATTTCTTGACTTCCCCGCCCGCCTTCTGCCCCTCTGCTGTCTGATTTGCTCACCTCGATAATATTTTTCTGATTTGTCAACCTTGATCACTATTTTTGGATCTCTGTGCCTTAAATATTGAGTCTGTTCTGGTACAGCTATGGTCTGAAGAAGTGGGTCTGTCCCACGAAAGCTCATCACCTCATAAATTATTTTGTTAGTCTTTAGAGTGCTACTGCTTTTTTGTTTTGATAGTATATAGACTACTACAGCTGTCTCTCTCTTATTTTTAAATAAACAATGAGTTTAGGCATGTATGTTACAGAATCACCCAGAAACTCCACTCAGGAAGACCCAGAGAGGTAGCTGTGTTAGTGTGTATTCTAACAAAAAACAAACAAACAAAAAAACCCAAAACAAAATAAAACAACAAAAAAGCAAAAAAAACAAACCAGCAGTAATGTAGCACTTTAAAGTCTCATTTTGTTATATTGTTAGTGTGCTTTTTTTGGGGCGGTGGGAGGGGTGGTCAGGAAGACTCAGTCAGTGCTCTGAAGAGATAATTGGCCACCCATTTTTTGCTAAACATTAGATTTTTACTGAAAGTAAGAACATTGCATTAGAGCAGTGGGGCTTGATCCAGAGCTCATTGAACTCAAGGTAGTTATTTTTCCATTGACACATTCCTTTGGTTTCTTGCCTAAACTGGTATGTCAGTCCTTGCTTCAAGTCACAAGAGTTTTTGGATTGATTATTTTAGTTTTGCCTGATTGTTCTGGAAAACCCTTCCTCCTTCCCTAAGTACTCGAACTGTGGATGCTTTCAAACTCCTTGGCTTAAAGGTGATTCTAGGATTTACTGTTTCAACTCAATGACACAACCCCTGCACAAATTGTTACAGCACCCCTGCCTCCTTGACATCTTTCTGCATGTTTCTGGCTGTAGACATCATGCTTCCATTCTAGCCAAACTGACTGTGTGCTGACTTGGGTGTTGATGCCAGTTACACTATTTACTTTTGTTGGCAAAGGTCTGCTGCAAAGGAACCTTCGCCTTGACTGGCCCCTGTTTCCTTATGTGCACAGGATGTAACTGCTGTGGGGATGAATGGATATGCTTTAGACTCATCCCCATTAGCCTGCTTAGTCATCCTTCGACATCCCTTAAAAACGAACCCTGAAGCACCTTCACGAGATGTCAGAGTTAGTCCAGAATGTCAAATGGAAACACCTCTTTGAGGCAGGCAGCAGTATTGGTGAGTTAGTTGGAGGAATGCTTCATGGCTTTATAATGAAATTTTAAAGCATTTTTAATAAAAATAAAAGCATGAAACCTGGTGTTATGGCCAAATTCCAGTACTCTGGCAGGTAGATTGCAAATGTTTAAATGTAAAAAGTAAGACATAAAGTATCTTATAAAACACAGTGGCTGAGAGGTTCTCCTATATTCATTCACTTCATATAGCTAATTGCCTGCAATCAGTATGTAGCTTGATTAAACATTAGCTAAATAAATAAATAAACTAACAATACTTTTTAATCAATATGCATTCCAAACCGTTTCTCTGTAAATTAACACAAGTAAGCACCTGCAAAGCAGAGATAAGACACATGACTCAATGATCTAGAAGTTCTTCTTTCCCAGCTTCAGGAAAAGAAACTGCTGGAAAGGAGAAAAAATATTTTATTGAAACATCATTCTATGTGATGTACATTTTCACTATGTGCACATCTGGACCAGACCATGTGAAGGTGCTCGCATTATAAAGTTTATTTGACCCTTACTTGGCTCAATAGCCATTCCTGGCACTTCTGGTCTTAGTTATAAAATGTGATATGCTGTCAGAGTATGTCAGATCATACAACAAAGGTTGCACCTGCATTTTGAAGCAATCTCAATAGGTATTGTGACATTGCTTTATAAGTAGTAAACTAATAACAACATTTTTAGACCAAAGCAGCCAGAACATATAGAATGTAATCTACAGCAAGACTGGAAACAGTTTAAGATGGTAATTTTCCTAAACTATTGAATTGAATATGTCCCACTATGTTTATTTTCTTAGAAGAACAGATTACCCGTATCACCTTTGAATCAACTGTAACAGTTCCATTTGATGACAGTGGACTCTGTCAGTGGGAGGCTGGAGATTCTTCCTTGCAAGGCCTCCAGCTGTGCATTGCAGCCAAAAGGTCACTTTGGAAATGAGCAGATGTTCTCACATTTGTAGGTCAACACAAAAGCTCTTTTGCTTCCCTCTCGCAGCACACCAAACAATATTCAAAAGAAAGAGGTTTCCCTTTGCAATTTCACTGCGAAAAGCAGCACTCTGTCAAAACTGTCAAAATATAACTACTGCAGATTAAAACAATGAGAAGTCCTGTGGCATGCTATAGACTAACAGATATATTGGAGCAAAGACCCACTTCATCAGACTCGGTTAACCCTCTGACACTTACTGCAGGTTAATGAGCTTAACTTTATGCACTGTATAATCCCTCAGTAGTACATAGTCTATGGTGTTCACATTCTAACAATAATAATATATGAGTGTTATTGACACACGATACTGCTTTATTTTGTAAATATTCTCGAATAGTAAATGTGAATTATTCTGCACAACAATGTAGGTGTAGAAATGCATAACTCAGTAATGAAGTTTGGCTGGATTCAGTGAGGTGGATAATAGATAAGTCTTTTTTTCTTTTTTGTATTTTCATATTCTTTCTATATTTGTCTTTTTTTTAAACAAACAGTCCTCAGAGCAACTGAGACATTTCTGTAGACAAGACAGAAGCACTTGGGATGGGTTGTCCAGGACATTAGCAAAATGTTTTAAAACATTTTCTGGCAAAAAATCATTCTTCCAAAAGTCATAAATGTGTTTGATTAAGTCTACACATCACAGTTAATTTGAAAGAATAGCCATTATTTTGAAATAACTTTCCTAGGGTCCACACAATGCAACCGCTATTTCAAAGTAATTTTGAAATAATAGTTGGCTTATTTCAAAATTGGTAAACTTCATTCTACTAGACCTATTTTGAAATACCTATTTCAAAATATGTGCTGTTAAAATGGACTGTGGCTACGCTACAGCTCCTTTTCGACAGGGCAGCTTTCAAAACTAAATGTAGAAAGACGGCCTTTAGAAATGGAATGTCCACACAGTCAAACAGGGAGAGAAGGTTCAACCCACCCTTTCGGACGGCCCCCACTGCACTTTCAAAAGAGAACGTCCACTTGTCCCAGTGTGCTCTTTCAAAAGAACAGAGGCAGGAAGTGCCATGAGCAGCATTTCAAGGTGGAGGAGCCCTTCTGGGGGTGCTGCCTGCTATCCTTTTAAAGCTCCCCCGCTGAAGCCTCAGCCTGCACATGCTGAGGACCAGCTACCTGTCCCCAAGCATGCAGGGGTAGTGAGTGGAGGAGGCAGCCTGGGGCCCCATGGACCCCGAGCATCTCCCCCCCCCACATCAAGGCCGTGGCTGGTGCACTGGCTGCAGTCCTGGTCGCTGTGCACCAGCGACACCAGGTAGCCAGCCTTCAAGCCAGCCTCCTGAAGGCCATCCTTAGGGTGTGATGCCTCCAGCCAGTCCCCTGAGTCACCCACTACCTGTGGGGCTTCCCCACAAGCAGCAACTGGTGGGACTGGCTGGTGCTGGAGGGCTGGGGCAACAACCAGTGGCTACAGAACTTCAGGATGACCAAGAGGACATTCCTGGAGCTCAGCCACTGGCTCTCCCCAGCCCTCCAGCACCATGACACCCACATGAGGCCAGCACGCTTGCTCCAGGAAAGAGTGGCCACCCTAGATGATCACTGATCTGTCAGCCACCAGTTTGGGGTGGGTAGGACCACCACTGGGGCCATCCTCAATGGGATAAGCCATGCCCAGGTCACTCCTAGACTGCATGTGGGGAGCAGGGGGAAGGTGGCATCCCCAAAAGGGGCACCATTAGGAACCGGGGTGTGGGCCATAGCAGAGGCAGAGACAGGGATGGGGAGAGGTGAGAACACACGGGGCAGAGGGCAAGTGCCACAGGAAGGCCTGCCCTGAATGGGACAGGGATGGGCAGGCACTCTGCATCCCACCCCACACTCATAAGCATGCACCCCCATGCCCTGTAGGTCATCTGGGCCATCAACAGGGTCCTCCTGTGGCAGCTGATCTATGTCGGGGACCTGGATGATGCCATCTTGGGCTTTGAGGACTTGGGCTTCCTGAACTGCTTCAGGGCACTGGGTGGCACACACATCACCATCTGGACCCCAGAGCACAGCAACAGGGCTTATGTGAATCAAAAGGGCTACCAGTCCATGGTCCTGCAGGTGCTCATCAATACCAACGGTCACTTCCAGGATATCTGCATGGGCTGGGCTGGCCACAACCATGACACCAGGGTGCTCCAGAACTCGGGGCTGGGCTGCCACATGGCCAAGGGGACCTTCATCCCCCGATGGGAGCTCCCTGTCGGGGACACAACGATGCTGTCTTGCATTGTGACAGATATGGCCTACCCACTGCAGGCCTGGCTGATGAGGCCATACATGGGGCACACACAGCGTAGCTAGGACATTTTTAATGAGCAACTCAACTGGGCCTGCAACACGGTTGAGTGGGCATTCAGCCGCTTGAATGGGCGCTTTAGACGCCCCCACAGCAGGCTGGAGGTGGGCCTCTACAGTGTCCCGGCAGTGGTTGCGGCCTGCTGCACCCCGCACAACCTCGTGGAGGTGACGCACAAGCTGTTCGTGCAGAGGTGGGCCACCGAGGTGGGGCACGGGTACAAACAGCCCCCTGCTGCCCTGTGTCAGCAGGCCCAGCAGGGTGAAGATGGCCACATTCCACTGCTTGCTCCCCATCTCCACATTCTGGAGCTTGGCCTCATTCCAGGAGGGGCCACGCTTCTTCCCCCACCGGCCAGACCCTTGGGAGCCCTGGGTTCGCTCAGAGGGGGGACCCTGGGCCTTCTGACCTGCCTGGCTGGTGGTCATCTTGAGCAGGGGACTGTTGGGGATCACACTGAGGTGTGCAGGGGCAGCACGTATAGCAGCTGCTGCCTCTACGCTCTCAGCTTCCTGCAAAGTGGGGTTTGCTGGTCCATGTGACTTTGAGAGCCACTGCACTATGGAGGACCCCAGCTGTTTTGAAGTAGTGGGACACGGAGCATGTACACACATCAAAGCAGTGCCCTCTTCCTATTTTCTGTTTGGAACAGAGGGTTCGATGTCTGCAGCCCCTAACATCAATATCATATTTGAGGTAGCACACGGCATGTGTAGACATGACATGCGCTGCTTCGACATGGGGCCCGCTGTTTTGAAGTACCGGGCTACTGTAGATGCAGCTTTTGTGTGTACATGCTGAGCATGTTCTTCCAACAAAATCCCAGTTTTTCCAGAAAAATCCTCTTGTGTAGATGTAGCCCTCTTGTGCAAGAAACTTTCCCTTTCAGTCGTTAAGGTAATATGCATAAATTTAATGGAAAGCTATGGCTTATGGCGATTATTATTATTCTACCTGTTCTAATATTATCTCTGTGAGTGATTGGCCAGTATGTGATATTTCAGAAGACAGCAATTTTCCTCTTTCATTGTGATCCTAGTTAAATGTGCAGTGTTATGAGATCAGAAGACAAACAATTTCAGTGAAATCAGCTTGTGCCTTGAAGCCTGAAACTCGATTACTCACATTGTGGTAAAGTTCAAAAGTTAATAATGACTGCAAAATCATCCATTTTTTAAAACACAAAATCTCAGTATTTTGATGCTCTCCTGTTGATGACATGTTCTATGAGTTAAGAGGAGATTTTATAAGAAAAATGCTTTTATTTCCAGCAACTAATTCTGAATTCACATATAAAACAATCTAGTGCAAAGGGAGCTACTCTCTCTGGGCCTGATCCAAACAAGCTTATTGAAATGATGGACTGAAAAGGGAGCTGGACCAGGTCACTTCTCAGCACACATTCAGGAAGGCATAATGGAAATGGATTAATCTAACCAAACTATGTTAATTAAAAAAATATCTTGTTACTTTCTGGGGGAAGGAGAAATACTGTACAGCTTTCCTTATAAACTTTCCAAGGAATTATAGACTTGAAATTCATTGAAGAACAATCTCTTCAAAAAAGTTCAGTGTTACTCAGAGCAAAAACGTGTATTTAACTGTGATAAAAATGAACAGGAATGAAGCACAACAACAGCAAAAAAATGAACTGTGGCCGGTTTAAGAACACAACCTCTGCAAAGCTGATTCAGTGTTTGAAGAGGTTTGAGTTGGATGTTTCATACAGCTTCGATATTTTTATTTTATCCCTATTAATATTCACAATCATTCCCCCGCGCTGAAGTGAGATTTCCTGGCTGATAATCCTTGAGAGTTCCTTTGTCACATTTCTGAAAATTAGGTTTCTTCTGAGTTGGATCCTTTTTAATAACCACCTAAACCAATGCTGAACATGTGCTATATATACAGTGTAGTAAATTACTTGCAAGGGTGCAGGGAAGAAACAAAATTAAGCCCCAAAGACATTTTCCAAAGAACATGATATTGCCTTAGATACTACACCTGGATGGGAACCAAAGATTAATAGGGCCTAATGGCTGATGAAACCCAGCTGCATGAGGAGAAGGGAAAAAATATAAAGCCAGGAAGTGTTACCAGGACAGAGCTGTAGGGAAGAGCTAATAATCACTCCCTGGAGGGAAGGGAGTTGACAAGGACAAGAAGGAGGTCCAGTGCAAGAATAAGCTCTAGGAAGTCTCACAAGAGACCCAGAAGGGTGCAATAGACAAAGGAAGCAGAGGTTTATTACTCCCCACCTGTGGGAGCTATGGGGAGTGGCACAGGCTAGGCCACCACTTCACACAGTGCCCATTGGTTGGGAATAGTGAACCATGGCCAATGGAGCTGCGAGTGGCCTTAGGTATGGACGAACAGGTGAACAAAGTGTCTGTCAGCCTGCCAGGGCTAACCCTGATGAACCGTGTCCAGCCCATGAGCTATTCATTACCCACCCCTGGCTTAGATGGTCAAAAACCTCAGCATTTTGGGCTCTGATTTCTGTTGAAACTCTAGCCATAAGTGTTCCAGTGGGTGCTGCGGTATGTGTTTAAAAATCTAACCTCAATTGTAGATGCTGAGCACTTGATAATCTGGCACTGAGCAATTTTGAAAACTAATCTTTTCTAGTTCTGGACAGGATGTTCCTGCCTCCCATGGAGATCTTGTGTACACATGACAGGCCATAGTAAAGGTGTAACAATTTCTTGGGAGTGTTGTAAGCCAATCTAAGAAGAGTTTGGAGTTTGTAGGAGGGTTCCCTAATACCTCCCGGCCCTGCCAAGCACCAGGAGCTTGTATGGGAATTCTGATTAAGTCAGTGGACTTCAGCTCAGATGCCATCAGTGTCCTTTCCAAGAGAAACACATCCAAAAGTAAAGGAGGCTGTGCTCAGAAGATCATTGGCAGAGAGTGGGGGCCAGTGCATAGAATTCTGCTTATTGAGACCAAAAGTATTCATCAGTAAGCCTAAATTTGATCAAGAACTATCTAGATTCAAATTAAATCGTATCATTTAAAACAGTCCATTATAAATACTTAACTAATTTATGGAGTTCTAAAAGCTAGAAATGTTTTTATTATATGATTAGGAATTGTTTTCATTGTAGAAGCAGGGAATGCTATTTTATTTATTTATGTTTAATTAAAACGTGACTTGATTATATGCAGTTAGTTTTACAGGACCTATTAGCTCTCTGAAACCACGTTTATTGCTAGCAATAGCTAGCTTGTGCTAATGCTGCATTCCTTAAAGCCACAGTGCCTATGTATTTTGCTGAGCTTAATTTTAATTAAAATGTTCAAAAGAAATCCATTAGCTTGACACCATTCAATATAATACCAGGAAAGTATCCACTTATTTTTCTTTCTCTCTCTCTCTCTCTTTTTTTTTAATTAACAAAACTAAGTCAGATGTTCATAAGAAAGCAAAATACACCACCAACAAAAATGCTCTCAGAGGCAGATTCACATCTCTGTTGTTGTCAGTGGAGTTCTGACAACTTACCCCAGCAGACGATCAGCACCTGAAATTTTCCTGGGGTCAGTAGCTTGCTTCAATCATTTAAGAACTGATTGGAGAATAATTATTGATTATCTGAAAACAGTTGCTTGTTTACCACTTTGAGATTGCCATGTTTTAGCTAATAGGGAATCACAATTAAACCCATGATATTTAAGTGATATATGTCCCAATTGTGTTAGGAAAAGGTTGTAAATAGATTTCTGCTCCTTGATTCCACAGTACATATCACATGAAAAGTTAAGTTTTGTTACATATTTTTAACAAGGGAAGTTACTATGTGTTTTATTCTCCCTTTTTCCTAATCATAACGATTTTTTCTAATGAATGAGCACACACGTGCACACACTTTTTTCTTTAAAATGACAAGTAACTTGTATTAGAGAAGTAGCCATGTTAGTCTGTATCTTCAAGAACAACAAGAAGTCCTGTGGCATCTTATGGACTACCAGATATTTTGGAGCATAAGCTTTCATGGGCAAAGGCCCACTTCATCACACGCACTCATGCGTGTGAGTCACATTCATCCTCCATCATGAGCTGGCAGTTGGGAACATCTTGGTGCCACTCTGCATCATGGGGGATTCAGTCTACCCTCTCATGGCCTCATGGCCTCTCTCATGAAGCCATGAAGTCAGCTGGACCCAAGCTGGACCCAAGCTGGGAACTCTTCAATGCCCACTTCAACAAGGCGAGGATGTAGGCTGGCTGCACCTTTGGCAGCCTCCAGGCATGCTTCAGGTGCCTGTTCACCTGCCTGGATGTGGGGGAGCACAATGTCCCCTAAGTTGTGGCAGCATGTTGCGTCCTGTACAATATAGTGGAGGGCAAGTGGGAGGCCTTCCTCTTAGGGTGGAGGTGAATACCAGCTGTTAGAATGTGTAGCTGGGCACAGCTCCAATTGGCCAAGACAATCAGGTTGGCGTGTGCATCTGGGAGGCCCTGAGGGAGAGCTTCTCCCATGGCCCCCTGTAACACTCCCTAGGACCCCTCAGTGGGGGCCTCAGTCCCACAGACCTCCCCCATCCCCACCATGACCCCTCCTTTCACTGTCTCACCCCTCCCCAACTCCTGCACAATGAGGAGGGATGTGGGTGTAGTGCTGAAATAATTGTTTTCCAGAACCAAAGGAAAAGCAGTGCAAAATAAATGGTGTAATAAAGAACTATTTACAAATGGAGCAGTGCAGTGAACCTTGTACAGTGAGGGCGGGGGGACTTGGGACAGGATGGAGGCTTCAAACCCAGGCAGGAGAAGGACCCCAAACAGTGTCAGCCTCAGGGTACCCTCCTACCATGGGTTTGGGGCTCCCTCAAGGCTGGGTTGAGTCAGGCAGCAGTGAGGGGTACAGAGGAACTGTGGTGGGGTCTGAGTGAACCTGGGGATCAGGGGTCCTAGGGAGAAGGAGAGCCTGGGAAGAAGGGCAGGGCAGTCATGGCCATCAGCCACTGTATAGTGAAGACAAAGACCTAAGGTTAGTGACCCATTTTTTCATGTTAATGTTTGTCTTTTAGCTTTAGAACAACCATGCATTATTTATATTGCTTCTGTCCTTAATTCAAAGGCTGCCTTTACAATCAGAAGTAGGGACATTTCATTTGGACTTTAAGTAGAAGTTTGTATTCTGGAGAATACAATGCAGTTCCTTAAGGTTGTAATTTCATGGTTTCTGAACACAGGGACCTTTTCTTTGTGAATTTGTGGATTTATGACTTTCCCTGTTGGATTTAATATCCCATGAATAGAGCATACTGATCCATATACAAAGTCTTCTCATTCATGGAATTGTATCTCCAATTTATTTAACAGTTTTGGTATCCTACTCAGAAAGCACACAGCAGACTGAAAGATGCCTATGGAGTGTTGCAGAATATTTTGTGCTGCTGATCTGTATGCCTCATATAATTGCAATAGTCACATCTAGAATATGCCCAGATAGTGGACGTATGCAAGAAATTCAGGAAAGTTGGACACTGGTTGTATGTTTGTTGAACCAAAAGAGTGGCCAGTATGGCTATGTCTACACTTAAGGGTTTTGTTGACAAAAGGACTGAGGAATAACTTTTATTGGACCAACATCTAAAGAAGAGCTTCACATAAGCTTGAAAGTGTGTCTCTTTCACCAACCAAAGTTGGTCCAAAAATATCTTTACTTCACCCCCCCTTGTGTCTCTAATATTTTGAGACCAACATGTAGGCAACCCAATGGCAAACAATAAAAAGATACATTAAAGCACAGGTTTTGCTTAAAAGTGCAGATGAATTTCACACAGCAACATATTATCTCTAATTTTATAAAGTATATACAAGGAATCAAAGTCTGTCATAATAAAACAGTGATGTGTGTGCTCCTTCTAGTATTGTTGGTGATAATAGCATTCTCATTTAGTTGAATTTAGTAAAAATTGGTCTTAATGAGTACCATAATTAAAGTTTAAATATTAAAATATGTATATTAGGAAATTGCTTGAATTATATTAAATATAATTTGAGACAGAAATTGTAGTTTGCATATTATTAGATAGAGAGGTTTACAAACTTATTTAAAATACTGCCGTAAAGCAACAAAACTAAACACTCATAGAAGTCCATAGCTATTTTAAAATGTTACCATAAATCAATAAACATAAACACTTGCTGAAGCCCAAAGCAAAGTGTACCAGGTTTTGAAATGTCAGGAATGGAGTCTGGCAATTTAGTTCACCATTAGCTGGCATATTCAAAAGTGAATCTCAGTGCTAGATTTTGCAATTCAAGGTCTGAATTAATGGAAAGATTTTCAGAAAGCTATGTAATCAAACTGTTTCTGAGGACAGCCAAGCCTATAAATTAATTCTTCCATTTCAGCTATACTTTATGTTTACTAATTTGGTGCCCTTTCCACCAACTATGACTGGCACCATCACATAGGAATTATCAAAGGATTTTGCTATGACGGTCCAGTTGGGAAAAATTGCATCCCTTCAGAAAGTTCAATTACCACAGGGAACTGGAGAGCTTCAGTTTGTGTAGGATGGCAAAAGAGGAGCTGGTTGTTTGAGAAACCCAAAGGTTCTCTAAGACCTCACATTTTGCTTAGCTCATGAACCTATAGATCACTGAAGTACAATCCTTCTCACTTTAAAGACAATAATAAAACTTATATAAGTATAAAGGGGAAAATTATTAGGTTCAGATTTTCTCTACAAGGAGAATATGATTTTTTACAACCCATAAATGCATAAGTCTAATGAAGAGACATCCTTGCATATGCTGAGCTGCATAGATCTCATCTACATTATGAAACAAAATCTTTATTTGCTAATATGAAAGCAATCTGGGAAAGGTTTTACTTCTCTGCATTTAGAAACAAATTGGGCCACATCTCACTTGCCTTACTCATGTGAATTTAATACGGAAACTTCCAACAGATAGGTGAGCAACATATTAATAGGTAAACTCATAATCTATGCTACAATTAGACATGGTTATTTTCAAGGTCATGCTTTCTGTTTGCAAATACTGGGGCATACTCTGAAGCGATTTGGCTTCATACTGATCATCTTCGTGACATCAGATAGCATTAAATAAAACATACACCTATTCCAATCCTTCGGAGTGCTGAATACCTTCAGGGAAGCATTGTAGCGATGAGCACTTCAACATCCCCTATTCCCCATGGTAATTAGGATAGTCTTTACTTACACATTTGAGTTTTGTATGAGGTAGCATTTCTATGAGGAAAACAGACTCTTCCAATTATTTCCAATGTTATTATTAAACTCACCACCCTATCCTTGATCATACCATCTTTTCCTGCTTGCAAAATTAGAAGATAATATAGACTATGAAAATACTATAAAGCACTTCAATGTGCAAGCCAATCGTTGTACATGTAATTTTTAAAGTATCCAAAATAATGTACTGAAGGTAGTAGCCTATTTTTTGCACAGAAATCTAAGCCACCTGCATGTAAATCTGGAAATCATGGAGAGACAACAAAAATGGAACCTTTTGCAGAGAGATTTGAGAGTGAAATTGCATGTTAATGTTTACCCACATACTCACTTCAGTAAGTGTGTTTCTCAGATAATGGCTACTGTCAGTGTTATGAAGTGCATCAGAAAATATAATGTATCAGGTCTTGCTGAGCTTGTGGAAAACTGCTTAATTTCTGTCTGCTTTCTCAAAATGTAAGGGTGGCAGGACTCCACATTATCTGTGTACCTTCATCTGGGAGCAATTATGGAAATGTTAAAAGAATGTTTGTTCAGTCAGCTCCCAGGGGATGGGGGCTCCTTGAATAGGTAACTAAAGTCCAAAAGAACTCTTTGAAATACTCATGAAAATTGTAGTTTAAAAGATTGTATGTCAAGACAGAATGGATTTGGTCAAGTATATTGCGATGTGGAAAATATTATTGTCATTCCATGCTGAGTTTAACCTTGCTATATATGTTAATGTGGACTTTAAACTATTATGATACCCTGAAAGTTATTCCTGAAAAGAGAGAAAGTGATTCATCTAAAATAAAATGGTAACTGACTTCATGTCTGGATGTTGGCATGCTAGCAGCTTCATGGAAAGGAAATAGAGTTTTGGAGCTGTAAATTGGAAAAGTCAGGAGCTGATATTACCTTTTCAAAATTATTTTATTGTATGGAGTCTAATCAATCTTTGTTTGTTATAACTAATCTTCCTAATTCATACCACAATAGTTCACAGTTCATAACAGGATGGGATGGATATTCTTCATAAATTACAAGAAAAAACACTGAACTATTCACAACAAAGATTATATTTTGACCTTTTTCTAATTTGCAGCTTGATGAAATTAAATTTAGTTTCCTTTACTGTGGTCAGTTTTGCAGCCCTCCATTTCTTAAATAAAACTAGAATTCAGATCTAATGTATTGCCAGGAAAAGAAGTATTGAATAACTATTTTGGGAGAAAAGAAATGTTTTATCATCAGGAGAACAGAAAATGGGTAGTGTGAATTAGGTGACAGGTAAACTGAGGCCATAGACAGAGGCCTACCCACCTAAGGCACCACGGATGGTGGATAAGAATTTATATTGGCAAAGTACCTTGGCAGAATCCACAGCTAATTTTTGGACATCTAAAACATTACAGAGACAATTGGCATCTGTGACCGTGATCATTAGAAGTCAGCATGCTAGGTAGGAGGTCACCTAAGTTTGCTAAAGGGAAAAACTGACTGGGGTGGCGGGGGGGATGGGTGCATGCTAAGTAGTGCCTTTTCTCTGAGCTAGGTCCCTAAGTCCAGGCTGCAGGGTGGTACCTAGCTCTGCCAGTGATACACAAGCAACAATCGCTGTAGTAGATTTTTGCAGGAATGAGTTAGGCACCTAGTTCACTCCACACAGTACAGCTGGTGGAAAAGGTGGTACCCCCCCTTATCACTTTTTTTGCTTGGTGGTTAGAATAAGCACACATACACTCCTTTTATGGTAGGTTGGGGAGAAGGATAAGAACTGGGCTATCCCATCTCTTGGGAAATTGCTGTACTTCATAAGAACATAAGAATGGCCATTCTGGGTCAGACCAAAGGTCAATCCAGCCCAGTGGCCTGTCTGCCAACAGTGGCCAGTGCTGGTGCCCCAGAGGCACCATAAACAATAAAATATTTTCAGTCTCTCTAGTTGAATCTGTTTCACTGTAGATCAATAAAGAAAGAGTGATTGGCCCAGAAGATGGTGTGAATGATTCTGTAATCCAGTAGTTAAGATATCCCTCTCAGGGTCAAATTTCCCTGTGCCCTTTCATTATTTATCATTCATTCATTTATTTATTTTTTAGAGCTGGAGAGGTGTCTAGAGGGATCCATCCCTCTGTGGCACATACCAGGAGAAGTGGAAGGAGCTCTGGGCCCTCATCAACCTTCAGGCCCAGGGCACCTTTGTGAGATCCCACAGCCACCTCCTTCAGGAGATGGATTGCGACTGCTGCTTCTTCTACGCCCTGGAGAAAAAGAGGGGGGCAAAGAAGCACATCCTTTGCCTGCTCACAGAGGATGGCATCCCCCCCATGGATCTGGTGGAGATGCGCAAGAGGGCCTGTGCCTTCTATGCTGCTCTCTTCTCCCCAGATCTGACCGACACCTGCAGAGTGCTCTGGGACCAACTCCCAGTGGTCAGCGTGGGTGACTGGGACCACCTAGAGCTACTTCTCACTCTGGCCGAGCTCTCGGAAGCCCTCTGTCACATGCCCACCAATAAATCCCTGGGCATGGACGGGCTAACTGTGCAGTTTTACCATGTGTTTTGGGATGTCCTTGGCCCAGATCTCATTAGCATCTGGGCCGAGTCCTTACAATGCGGGGTCCTCTCTTTGTCATGTAGGCAAGCCATGCTTGCCTTGCTACTGAAAAAGGGGGACCTGCACGACCTCAGGAACTGGTGTCCCATCTTGCTTCTCAGCACAGACTACAAGATCATTGCCAAGGCCATCTCTCTCCTCTTGGGGTCTGTGCTGGCAGATGTGGTTCACCCAGACCAGACCTACACTGTCCCAGGCTGCAACATCTTTAACAACTTCTAGCTGGTCTGGGATCTCTTAGAGCTTGGGTGTAGGGATGGTCTGTTGTTCACCCTCCTGTACCTGGATCATGAGAAGGCGTTCGACAGGGTGGACCACAGGTATCTCCTTAGCACTCTGCAAGCCTTCAGCTTTGGGCCCCATCTTGTGGGTTTTTCTCCGTCTGCTGTACAATGCCTCAGAGTATGTGGTCAAACTCAACTGTACCCTAACCACACCAGTCCGCTTCGGATGAGGAATACATCAGGGCTGCCCGCTGTCAGGACATCTGTATACTCTGGCCATTGAGCCCTTCCTCTGTCTCCTTTGTAGAAGTTTGATGGGGTTGGTGCTCCATAGCTGGAGATGTGGCTAGTTCTGTCAGTGCACACACGCCAATGACATGCTCCTCATGGTACAGAACCTGGGCAACCTGGTGCAGACGGAGGCCAGCCAGGCCATTGACTTGGTAGCCTTCTCTGCCCGGGTCAGCTGGGTCAAGAGCTCAGGCCTGGTGGTCAGGGCTGGGTGACAGGCGGGCCACCTCCAACCCATGGCATGGTTTAGAGAGCCGGGTGGCTGAGCAGTTGTGGAGGTGGGCAGGACTACTCCAGTGCCTCTCCCTATGAGGGAGGGCACTGATGCTTAACCAGCTTGTCCTGTCCATGCTATGGCACCATCTCAACACCCTGGTCCCACCCCTGGAGTTTCTGGCCAACCTCCAGAAGCAGGTTTTGGAGTTCTTCTGGCCAGGACTGCAATGGGTCCCTGTGGGTGTTCTCCACCTTCCCCTGGAGGAGGGAAGACTGAGCCTGACGTGCCTGTGTATGCAGGTCCATGTTGTCCGCCTCTGGGCCCTGCAGGGACTTCTTAAGAGCAACAGTGCAGATAGTCCGGTGTGGAACATGCTGGCACACACTTTCTTCTGCCACTTCCAAGGGCTCTGATACGACAGGCGGCTCCGATACGACGGTCAGCTCCTTTACCTTCCTTTGCAAAGTCATCCGTGAGACCTCTCATAGCTGCCAGTCTTCGACCAGGACGACCTCTGCACCTGGCTGTTGTTTTCGACCATCAATTCCTTGGGGGCCACCACGGGGGAAGACGTCCTTGTAGAGTCCCTCCTACACAATCCGTATTATCTTGTGCAGGTGGCAAAGTTGCACACGGTGCACCAGAGGTTTGTCCTTAGAACAATCATGAGGATCAGAGACCTCCAGAACTATGACGAGGGAGCTTGGATGCAGGCCACGGTGCTCGCTCAGAGCATTGGGCTCTCCATCATCCATACTCCCCAGCACGTGCTCCAGGAGATGAGGGCCGCCTTACTGTCTGTTTATCAAGTCTATCTCAGCCGGGTCCTGTGAGAGGGTGCATCTCACTCCCCTCTCACCGCTGGCCTTCCAGATCTTTTCTGTAGGCCCTCGGCCCCGCAAGCCTTCCTGACCTCCTCCTGGTCATCACCCCAGCTGGCTGCAAGCTTTGAAGCTGGTCCCCTTCCAAATTGCACTGGGACGTCATCTGTACTCGCTTGTGCTTCACATGCACCACTTCCCTACCCTCTTGTCCCACCTGACCACAGATGGCGGGACCTCCTGTTGCCAGCAGAGGGTGAGGAGCCCCAGTGGGCAACTTGTATTTGACCTTGTCCCACGGCCCACCGGGGACATCAGTTGGAGGATCCTCCATGGGGCTGTGAGCAAGGGCGTGTACCTGGCATGATTCACCCCCATCCCGATAGCTGTTCCTTCTGTGGCACAAGGGAAACCCTGGCACACATCTACCTTGAGCATGCCAGGTTGCAGTATCTCTTCCGGCTCCTCCAGAACTTCCTGCTGAGGTTCTGGTTGCAGTTTTCTCCACACCTTCTGATCCTCCATCCGTGGCCTCACAAAGTCACGGGACCTCCTTGTCAGCCTTCTCCTGGCCAGGGCCAAGCTGGTCATCTATAATACCAGAGGGAGGAGGCTGGCTGAGGGAGGGGACTGCAACTGTGGGGCCTACTTCCTTTCTTCCATCCGCTCATGAATCCAGGAAGAGTTCCTCTGGGCAGCGTCCACTGGCTCCCTTGACACCTTCAGGGAACAGTGGGTGCTATCCAGGGTTCTCTGCTTGGTATCCCCCTCCGGCTCCCTTCTTTGAACCCTATGACCTGCATAACTATTCCTGTTTTTCTTTTTAGTTGTTCCCCATAATCACTTGGGGACCATCTTGTTTTAATGGATCCCCCTCTCAAGCCAGATCTTTTAGTTGTGTGGGGGCTGTTCCCGTCCACTGCCTTGGTTTTCTGATTTTTTTCCCTCCACCATTCATCCAAGCCATACTCCTTTAACTTGCTGGCAAGATTATTGTGGGAGACTTTATCAAAGTCAGGATATTCCATGTCCACCACTTTCCCTCTTTCCACAGTTATCGCATCATACAAGCCCGTTAGGTTGATTTGGCTGTGACTGCCTTCATCTTCCAGCACAGGCCAAAGCCATGGAACACATGGGCATCGTGTGCCTGGCCCAACCATCCAATGTAAATGTCTGTGTCTGTGAACTGTCCACAGTGGTCAACCAGGGCCATCAGCACCATTCAGAAGTCTACCTTGTCCACTCTATGCTCCAGGGCATGGATTGGGATATGGGTCTCACTGATAGCCCTTATGCAGTTCAGGAACCCTAGGGTGGTGAATCCAGCCATGACTGCATCCATGTCTCCTATACAGATGACCCTCTGTAGCAGGAAGTTGTTGACGGCTGTCATGACCTGCAGAGGGAAGGGACCAAACATACACATCGGGGACTGAGGGGTGGCAGTCTCTAGGCTCTGAGGGGGTCTGCAGTACTCTTCCACACACACTCCGGAGCTTGCTGAGAGCTCCCCCCATGAGGCCACCCCCTCTGGCATCAGGGCTAAGCAAAGGTGGGACAGTCCCCACCTCTTGCACCCCGGATCCTCCTTTGTCTGGGATGGTGAGTTTCCAGAGGGTGATTGTGACCAACTTCTCCATGGGGATGGCAGGCCATAGCCTGGTGTCCTGTCTGCAGAGGGTGGGGGAGAGCCAGGCACAGAGGTCCAGGAAGGTGTTCTTCCACATTCTGAAGTTCTGGAGCCACTGCTGGTTGTCCTGCTGTCCCATGACCACCTGGTCCCACAAGATGGAACAAGTGTGGTGCCTCCAGATCTACCTGTGCACTGGGGGTAGCGGGGGAGTGGGGTGGGTGAGGATATGACCATCCAACAGAAACTGCGAGGTCCTTGAAGGAAGAGCATTGCTTCTTGTTTGGTCATCTGTCCCCGCTGAAAATAAACTAGCTCCATCCTCCTAGGAGTCCATTTGTCTCTTCTACAGACTAACTAAGCCAAGTTCCCTCAGCCTCTCTTCCTAAATCATGTGCCCCAGCCCCCTAACCTTTTTGTTACTCTCCACTGTTCTCTCTCTAAATTGCCCATATCCTTTCTGTAGTGGGGAATCCAAAACTGGACACAATACTACAGATATGGCTATACAGAGCTAATAGAGGGCAATAAGCTTTTCCCATGATCTGCTGGCAATGCTCCTACTAATACAGTTAAATATGCCATCTGCCTTCTTGGCAACAAGGGCACACTGTTGACTCATATAGTTTCTCATCTCCTGTAATCCTCATATGCTTTTCTGTAGAACTGTTGCTTAGCCCATTACCCTGCACCTCACCCTGTAACAGTGCATGGAATTCTTCTGTCACAAGTTCAAGATTCTGCACTTGGCTTTGTTGAACTTCATCATCTCAGATTTCTTTTGGTCCAGTCCTCCAATTCGTCAAAGTCACTCTTATCTACCTCTCCTCCCAGCTGAGTGTCATCTGTGAACTTGCTGATGGTTCAATCCATGTCATCATCCAGATCATTAATAAAGATACTAGCTGTGGGACTAATGCCTGGGACACTGTGCTTGATACTGGCTGTCAACTACACATTGAGCCATTGATCACTACCCATTGATCCCAGAAATCCAGCCACCTTTCCATTCACCTTTTAGACCATTCATCCAAGCCATACTCCTTTAACTTGCTGGCAAGATTATTGTGGGAGACTTTATCAAAGTCAGGATATTCCATGTCCACCGCTTTCCCTCTTTCCACAGTTATCGCATCATACAAGCCAGTTAGGTTGATTTGTCCTTGGTGAATCCATTTTGATTGTCCCTGATCACTTTCCTCTCCTCCAACTCTTTCAAAATATATTCCTTGATGACATGCTCCATGATTTTTCCATAGACTGAGGTGATGTTTGTGGTTATATATTTCTCTGGATTCTTCTTCTTCCCTTTTTTAAAGGTGGGCACTACATTTACTTGACAAGCAATTAAATTGTTCTTTTTTAGTACCCTGTCCTTTTGATTATTTTCTACCCCCTTCTTCTTTGTCACTTGCAAACTTTACCCATAGTGATTTTATGTTTTTTCTAGGTCATTGAAAGAAATAGTATAGGATCAAGAATTACTAGATGACCCCTCTAGGAAAACATCTGATTGGTGTTAATTTGCCACATACAAGTCTGAGTAGTCTGATCAAAACTTTCTGACAAGTTGCTTTATTTTTTCTGAAAATGATGATTCATCAAAACCAAAACTTTGTGAAACACTTTTCATTTAAATTAATCTCCTGACAAAACCATTTTGATTACATATTTTCAGAATTGCTGGAATGACATATTTCAGCACTTTCAGTCAGAAAATTTGATTCAAAACAATTTTGTAATAAATTTAATGAAAATTTTCTAACTCAGAATTAAACATTTGAAAGTTACTGAAATGAGAAATATGAATCTATTTGGATTTTTATTTTCTTTTTTGTATTTATTTGGTTCACTAATATTTGAGATTTTGATTTTTTTGTCCCTGTTTGGGATCTGATTTTTTTTGATATCTCCAAAAACAATTGGGATAGAAAAAGAGAAACCCTGAGGTTATTCACGTTTTGTGTACTAACTTGGATTTTTATGGAGTTACAAAACCATTAAAAAAGTGTCTGAGACGAGTTACTTAAGTAGGAAATTGTGACACTTTATGTGCCATATTTGTGCCACATAAAGTATTTATGTTTCTTTCTCAATTAGTGAAATGGGAGTGTTGGAAGAATGACACCAATTTCCCAACATGCGCAGTAGATACCTTTCCTCTTCTAGTTCATTTCTGCTAGAAGTTTTACATAACCCAGGGTGACCCTCCATTAACTGATTTCCTGGAGGAGTAATTAAAAGTAAATGATTTGCTGTTCTGATCTTCACTTGGAGTTTACCTTAGGTCTCAGAGGTGACATGAATAAATTGGGGGAGAAAAGGCATAACTAAAACCACTAACTCACACATTTTCTTCATTATTGTATGTATCTAATTGTAGGTAGTAGAGTTAAGAGACACTGCAGCTGAACTTATTCAAGCCCCATTGGAACGTTTGGCAGAGAAAAGAACACAATTTCCAAGGCTAGTGAATTCTCTTTTTTCATCCCTTTGACCTCCTAATATAACATGTGTGCTACCATTGCATAGAGGCACAATACTGCTATGATTTTGATGAGTGCTTCTCTGATGCTTTGTTTACTCAAGTAGATTTTACTCTTCTTTCCAGAGGTAACTGAATTATATTTCTATCCTGAAGACTTTATACAAGATCCTGGGACATTGTCTTCCTTAGCTGTCAATCAACTGTTCCACTTTAATTGCTACTTCTGCTTCTATATAAAGTCTTTGTGCAATGCTTGAGTGCTTGTGAGTGCGTGCACAGGCGTGCCTACATGTGATTTTTCTACCGTGCCCTGAATTCTGACAGCAATCTGTTATCTGGAGAGAAACTCTGAGATTGTGCCATAGTTTAGGAAGCAAGAACTGGTTTTTGATAAAATGCTTCCTTTTCTCCCCCACAATACGCCTGGGGATTTTCAGTTGATTACTAAAATATTAGCATAATATAGCATTGACATAGAAATGAGAACTATAATGAAATTTTAACACTGGAAAAAAATTGGCTAGCAGCAGGGACATTAACTGAAACATAGTCAGCTTTGATTAACCTCGAATCAAAACGTCTTAAGCTGGTCACTCCACAACAGTTTTTTTTGTATGTGTGATTTTTTTTTTTTTAAAGAAAAAGCTACAGATTGGTAACCAGATAATAGTTTTGATGTCAAGGCACTTCCCAGTTGCAGGTCAATATTGGCTGAAATGTCTGAATATTATGTGTATGAATTCAATTGAACTAAGCCTTATGAATTCATTAAGATGCTCAGTTATGTCATCTTTCCTAAATGAGTTTTCAGTTGTTGCATTTGCCCTGGATTCTGAATGGTCAGGAATGTTTATGTCATCTCTAGGTGCATTCTTTTAAAAGGATATTAAATAAAAGTTGTAAGGAAATTATATTTTTCCTGTAGAACATTCTGAGGAAAACGAAAAAACTGAATTCTCTAAACCACATTTGAATGAAACCTTTATAGATTTTAAACAATCAGATATGTCAAATGAAGAAAAAAGAGTTTCAAAATTCATGCAGATAACTTGTGTTGAAGTTCCCACACCTTGGCTACATCTACACTAGCACACAATAGCTGTGTCTACACGTTCACGCTACTTCGAAGTAGCGGCACTAACTTCGAAATAGCGCCCGTCGCGGCTACACGCGTCGGGCGCTATTTCGAAGTTAACTTCGACGTTAGGCGGTGAGACGTCGAAGTCGCTAACCCCATGAGGGGATAGGAATAGTGCCCTACTTCGACGTTCAACGTCGAAGTAGGGACAGTGTAGACGATCCGCGTCCCGCAACGTCGAAATTGCCGGGTCCTCCATGGCGGCCATCAGCTGGGGGGTCGAGAGACGCTCTCTCCAGCCCCTCAGCTCACTGGTGGCCGCGTGGAGCGGCCCCTTAAAGGTCCCCTACCCCTCCCTGCCTCTGCAGGAAGCTGAGGCAACGTGCAGGCTACAGCCTGCACACGCGGGCAGCTTGCAGCACCCTCAGCTACTGAGAGCGGCGATGGCTAGCCGGCAGCCCCCCCAGCGCCCCCAGGGGACCCCCCACAAGGGGAGCCACGGCAGCTAGCCCAGCCAGAGGGCCAGCCAGGCTGGGAAGCGGCAGCGGGGCCCCTCCCAGACGGAGGCCGAGCTGCGGGACCTGCTGGGGCTCTGGAGCGAGGAGGAGGTGCTCCAGGTAATGGGGAGCAAGAGGCGGAACGCGGATGCGTTTGCTCGTTTGGCCCATGGCCTGGCTGTCCGGGGTCACCCTGCCTGCACTCCTGATCATGTGAGGAGTAAGGTCAAGGAGCTGCGGCAGGGTTATGCCCGGGCCCGGGATGCGGCCAGCCGATCTGGGGCCGCCCCCATCACTTGCCCCTTTTACAGGGAGCTCAGGGACATCCTGGGCTCCCGGCACACCTCCTCCCCTCCGGCCACCCTTGACACCTCGGCTGACGAGCCCCAGCAGGCCCTGCAGCTGGAGTCCGCCCCGGAGGCAAGCCCCGCACCCCGGGGGCCACCCCCGGAGGCCATCCCAGGGACATCGCAGCAGGAGGAAGAGGAGGAGGAGGAGGGGGGCTCCTCCTCCGCAGAATCCAGCCTGCAGATCCTCCTCCTGCCATCCCAGAGCAGCAGCAGGGCCTCCGACCCCCGGGGATCTCCGGACCGTGGGAACGGACCGACAGGTAGGTACCCCTATCTGGTGGACACCCCGCGGCTTGAGGGGCGGGGGTAACAGAGATGTGTCCAGGGCCCCCCACATGCTCACATGGCCATGGCCCCAAGGACACCAGGGCCATGGCCCTCACAGCACTGCAGCCATCAGCCCCTGCCCCCCCACCCCGCATGACAGTGCCATGTCCCATCCCCGGGCCAGGGGGGAGCGGAACCTCGAGGGGCCCCCGGGCGGAGTGGGTGGGACACCCCGCAGCAGCAGCATGTGATGGAGTGGGGGGAGTGCCAAAGGGAGACTCAGGCTACATATGAGCCACAAGAGCCGAAGAGCTCCCGGGGCCACAGGAGGATCCTGGTGCTACAGCTGGAAGGTGACACCTCTGCCCTGAACCAACAGGAGGGAGGAGCCGAGCTGGCTTGGAATTGGGGGGCGAGGGCGGGGGCCACAGGTAGAGGCTAGGGGAAGGGAGAGCTGGTAGGCAGCCAACCTGAGGAGGGGGAAAGCTGCATCCCAGAGGGGCCCCCCTTGGGGTCTTCTCCCCACGACGGGTTGGAAGGACTGTCTCTTCCGACAGCTGGTGCTGTCACTCCTGCCAGAAACTGGCCATCTGTGGCCTAAGAAAGCTCTCCTGCTCTCAGACCCTGCGGGGTGAAGTGAGAGTCGCTCCCACCAGGGGATGGGGTGCAGGGCAGGGGGACCCCTGAACCCCATCCATCACAGCAGCATCTCCCGGGGACGGGGATGGGGAACCTGCAGCACAGGGCGGGGGGGACAAAGGCCACAGCTCGGGGCCCACACTAAGGCCTGTCTCCATTCTTCTTCCCCCCCTCCTCTCCTGTGTCCTGCACCTGCACCTGCACCCTCAGAAGGACCGGAAGAGAGCGCCGGCGAGGCCTCAGTTGTCCCGGAGAGCCCTCCGGGACCCTCGCTCCAGGGCAGCCCCTCGGCCGAGGAACGACCGGCCCCACGGAGGGCTAGACGGCGGACCCCGCGCCTACAGCCACCGATGGCGACGGACCCCCAGCTGCTGGCCATCCTCCGCCGGCAGCTGGAGGTCTCGGAGCAGCACCTCCAGCTACAGAAGCGGGCGCTGGCCTGGCGCCAGGAGGCATGGGGGGCCTATATGCAGACATTTAACCGCCTCGTGGACTACCTGGCCCCCATGCCGCGCCGGCCGACCCATCGCCCGCCCTGCCCGCTCCTGCAGCCCCACCACCAGCTGCTCCACCCGTCGCCGGCCTGTCCGCCGTCGCCCCACCACCCACCCGTGAGGGCCAGAGTGCCGAGGGACCCCTGGAGCCACCTGAGACTCGCCGGCCCCGATACCTTCCGGTCCAGCCCGCTCCCACCCAGCCGCGGACCAGGCTGCGAGCGCGGCGGGCCTCCCGGCCGGGCACGCCCAGTGCCGGGCTATAGGGGCGAGGGGCCCGGGACGTGGCCCCCCCCTTGTATATAGTTGGACCCTGTTTTTTTGGTCCCCCCGTTTGCCCCGTCCCCCCCATGTAAATAGTTCTCCCCTTTCTCCTCCCTGGTTTTCTTTTTATTATGTATGGCACACAGTTGTTTCTTTGGATTGTTTTATTTTTGTACATATTGCTTTGGTTGAACGTTTGTACCTAGTTTTCTGTTTGTGGTTCACATATTTATTTACACCCAAAAAAAAAGGTTCGGCCAGAAAAAAAAAATTTACGTTCAGCCACAAGTTTGTGCTGTCATTTGTCCAGGACAAGTGGGGGGGGGCGCGGTGGGGTGCTCCATGGTGTGGGCGTTGGGGCAGGAGTGTGGGGGAGGAAGGGATGGGCAGTAGGGGGCCTGGGCAGAGTTCACCCCGCGGCCTGTTGGTCGAAGTGGGCCCGCAGGGCCTCCCGGACCCGGGTCCCCTCGGGGTCCACCTGCCGACTGGGGGCAGCAGGTGGCTGGACGTGTGTCCTGCCGGCCTCCGCGGCCCAGCCCTGAAGAAAGGTCTCCCCCTTGCTCTCCACGAGGTTGTGCAGGGCACAGCAGGCACCCACAATCTGGGGGATGTTGTTGGGGCCCGCATCCAGGTGGGTCAGGAGACATCTCCAGCGTCCCTTCAGGCAGCCAAATGAGCTCTCCACCACCTGGCGCGCACGGTTCAGGCGCTCGTTGAAGCGCTCCTGGCTAGCGGAGAGATGGCCCGTGTAGGGGTGCATGAGCCACGGCCGGAGGGGGTAGGCCGCATCTGCGATGACGCAGAAGGGCATGGTGGTGTCCCCCAGAGGGATCTCCCACTGGGGGATGTAGGTCCCCGCCTCCAGCCGGCGGCACAGGCCCGAGTTCCGGAAAACCTGGGCGTCGTGGGTGCTGCCAGGCCAGCCTACGTAAATGTCCTGGAAACATCCCCAGCTGTCCACCAAGGCCTGCAGGATGACAGAATGGTAGCCCTTGCGATTGAGGTATCGTCCGCCACTGTGATGCGGGGCGTGGATGGGGATGTGAGTCCCATCCAGAGCCCCGAAGCAGTTGGGGAAGCCCAGGGTGGCAAAGGCGGCGACGGTGGCATCTGGGTCCCCCAGCCTCACGAGCCTGTGCAGGAGCATGGTGTTGATGGCACGCACGACCTGCAGAGAAAGCACATGGGAGAGCCCCAGTGAGGGGTGAGCAGGGTGTGCGTGGCCCTGCCCTGCCCTGCCCTGCCCTGCTCTGGCCCCCCTGCCCTGGCCCCCCTGCCCTGCTCTGGCCCCCCTGCTCTGGCCCCCCTGCCCTGCCCTGGCCTGCCCTGCTCTGGCCCCCCTGCTCTGGCCCCCCTGCCCTGCCCTGCCCTGCCCTGCTCTGCCCCCCCTGCCCTGGCCCCCCTGCCCTGCTCTGGCCCCCCTGCCCTGCTCTGGCCCCCATGCCTTGCCCTGCCCTGCCCTGCCCTGCCCTGCTCTGGCCCCCCTGCCCTGCCCTGGCCTCCCCCTGTGGGTTCTCTTACCTCCATGAACACAGCCCCGACGGTGGCCTTTCCGACACCAAACTGCTGCCCCACGGATCGGTAGCTGTCCGGAGTGGCCAGCTTCCAGACAGCGATGCCAACCCGTTTCTGCACCATGAGGGCACGCCGCATGGCAGTGTCCTGGTGCCTGAGTGAGGGGGTGAGCCACTGGCACAGCTCCAGGAATGTCTGCCGGCTCATCCTGAAGTTCCTGAGCCAGCGGTTGTCATCCCACTCCCCAAGCACCAGCCGCTCCCACCAGTCGGTGCTGGTGGGGTAGCTCCACAGCCGCCGGCGTGTGAGGCAGGGGGTGGAGCGGGGTGCTGCAGGGGTAGGGGTTGAGCCCTGCTGCCCTGGGGGCATCTCCTCCCCTGGGGCAAGGAGGTGCTCAGCTGCCTCCCACATGGCATGGGTCAGGGCAAGCCCTGTTCCTGCCGGGAGGGCTGGGTGGACCTCTAGCTGCTGCTGCTGCTGCTGCTGCTTCTGCTGCTGCTGCTGGGGGTCCATGACTGCGGCGCCCGGGGTCTGTGTGCCTATGGCTCCTCAGACCTCGTGCTGTGCAGGCTGAGTGTATGTGGGAGGGGCCCTTTAAGGGAGCGGCTAGCTGTTGCCCCGGAAGCGCTAGTCTGCCCGCTGACCCTGTCTGCAGCTGTGCCTGGCATCCCTATTTCGATGTGTGCTACTTGGGCGTGTAGACGTTCCCTCGCTGCGCCTATTTCGATGTTGGGCTGCGCAACGTTGAAGTTGAACATCGACGTTGCCGGCCCTGGAGGACGTGTAGACGCTATTCATCGAAATAGGCTATTTCGATGTCGCAACATCGAAATAGGCTACTTCGATGTAGGCTTCACGTGTAGACGTAGCCTATGTTGAAGTAGCGTATTCCGAAGCAAGAACATCGAAATAGGCTACTTTGATGAGTATTGTCTGCACATCTTCCAAAGCTGGTGCCGTCAATGTTCGATGTTGAAGCAGCAATGGGGAACATTGAAAGGAGATGCCCCGGAAGGAAATGCAGAGTGTCCACACACACACAAGCGCTCCCTGTCGAAATAAGGGGCCAGCAAAGCCTGTGGATAGGGTCACAGGCTGGACTAGTCCTTCTGGGGCAACAGCAAGCCGCTCCCTTAAGTGGCCCCTCCCAGACACACTTGGCCTGCACAGCACGAGGTCCTCAGAGCCGACAAACGGTTGCAGACCCTGTGCACACAGCATGAACCCTCAGCTGCAGCAGCAACAGCAGCAGCCAGAAGCCCTGGGCTAGGGGCTACTGCATGCGGCAACCATAGAGCCCCACAGGGGCTGGACAGAGCATCTCTCAACCCCTCAGCTGATGGCCACCATGGAGGACCCCGCTATTTCGATATAGCAGGATGCGGATTGTCTACACACGCCCTACTTCGACATTGAATGTCGAAGTAGGGCGCCATTCCCATCTTCAGATAGGAATAGTGATTTTGACATCTCGCTGCCTAACGTCAGTTTCAACGTTGAAATAGCGCACGGTGTGTGTAGACGCGATGCGTGCTATTCTGACGTTCTGCCAGCTACTTTGAAGTAGCCGGATAGTATAGATGCATCCTTTCTGTCTTGTACAAAATACATATTTATTTTTCTGACCTGTGTGTTTCAGTACCTTCCCAAACACATGAAATCCCTTTGGATATGTCTACACTACAGTGATCTATCAAAAGAAGTTACTGTTGGAAGAGATCTTCCAGCAAAACTTCTGTCTATGGATCACGTCCACCACACACAAGCAGATCAAAAAATCAATTTGCTCTGTCAACAGAGAGCAGCCAGCTTGCCTGCCACTCTTTTGACAGAATGACCAGCTGAAAGCTCAGTAAACAGGGTTGGCCATTGAACCAGAAGCCCTCTCTATCAACAGAGGGCACCCTGGAGCACCTACATGGTTTTTTTTTGCTGACAGAAACTGTTGACAAAGGCTTTCTTCCTCGTTGTAGAGAGGCAGAACACTGTCAGCAGAAGTGCTGAGTTTGTCAACAGATTGTTGACAAAGTGTATTTTGTGTGTACATGCTCCACGAATTTTGTCAACAATACCATGGTTTTGATGTCAAAAGTCTCTAGTGTAGACATAGCCTTTGTGTTTTTTGGGCTCTTCTTCAGAAATGCCACCCTAAATTGTATGAAACAGTTGGCACTCAAAATCGGAGAGGGGCAGAGGACCAATGCATCTGAATGTTTCCTGTGATTGTCTATAGCCATTTTCAAACTTGGAAAGGACGCCCATCTGAATGTCATCATGTAAATATATAATAGTTTATTCATCATGTAAATATGCAATGGATAAATGATGACTTCTGTTTCAAGGGGGCTGTTCACATATTTTGTTAAGCATGTGCTCTGTGCATTCCTGGATAAGACCAGAATTTACGAATTTGAAGAAATAATTAAGTCCCATTACATATTATTAAATAGTGATCTGTGTGCATTTTTATTTTTGTCAAACCATAACAGCAGTGAATGGACCACTTCTCTTGGCATAGACCATCAAACACCTATTAGTGGATAGCAATGTGCAGTCATGCTGCCAATGTAGGCTGCATTTAAATTGGTGATCTCGAAGTGAACAGATATGTGCAATAAAGAAGAAAACCTACCCCAGGTTTTGGTTTATGTAGAATACTGTATTTCCCAAAAGTGTCACATCATAGGAGAACCTGTATAGATTTAATTGAAATTTACATTCTGAACATTCTCCAGGCCCTAAGGAACTTCCTCACCATTGCTGCATTTTTCAGAGGATGCGGGGGGAAAAGGCAGCTTGACTCTATGGGGTTGCCATATGCTGACTAGACTAAAAGCAAAAAGAAGTAGTTCTCCCTGGTTCATAGCACTGTGACTGTGAATCCCTTAGATTCCAAAGACTTTTCAGCGTCCACACAGATTTGTGTTTACCCCGGACCTGCAAAAACTGATTTAGGGGGCACAGTGGTTAGAATTCTAGTTGAATATTTCCAGTTGCCTTACTCTTATTCCGGTCCAGTCCCCTTTATCATCCAGTCCCAAACTGCTTTTATTACACATAACTTTATATTACAAAATACTGGCAATGATGCAAATCGTGCTCAATACTGATCATTAGCACAATGACTGTTAACAAGACCCCTGGCTATCATTCTCTCACTAGCCTGTTTTCAGTCCTTAATTGTATCCATACACAAAACTGAGGGTAGAAGGGACGATCACGTGATCCATGCAGGAATGGGTTCCGTTTCTGAGAACTCCTCCTAGTTATTGTTGCAATATGATATTGCCAGGCAAATAGCATCAGGTTGTGCTGAGGGGCCTGCTAAACCCAGTCAAAGCAGGCTCGCTTCTCCCTCTCTTTGCCCTGTCTGAAATCTCTTAGAAATTGTGCAAAGTGGAAGCAAAATACCACTGTTTGGTTGGGTGGCTTGTCACTATCCCTTTGCACAATTTTATACACCTGTAGAAGACTACATGGGCCTAGGGCAGTAGGGAATGAGTGTGACTGACTAGTATAGGGATGATTCAGTTAGGTTTTGATGGTTTTTAACTGGTTGTCCACCTCAGGTTCCTAAGCATTTTTCTCCTTACATTCCCTCCCATGCCCAACACCTTTCCTGAGAAGATCAATTTCTCAAAGGATGGATAGATCAGCAAAGACTGATGCAGCTGGTCTGTTTGATGAATAATTTAGCAAGGTTTTGCTACACATGGTTACATCACTTCTATATTTTCTCTTTGAAATTAAGCAGCCAACTGGCTGCAGATGAGAATTAATGTTTTTAAACAATTCCGGAGCATCTTGTTCTTTTGTATTTGAATTAAATACCCACTGGATACTAGCTATTATTTTCAGATCCAAATGTGCCTTTTTCCTCCGATGTTTTTTCTTTCAGTTGCTATGGCTTAAGTCCAGACATGCAAGGATATGGGCAATGTCATAAAAAGAGTTGAAGAACGTGTGGGAGAAATCTCAAGTGCTGTTTGAAAATAGAATTGAATTGTTTTAATTAGGTAGTTACTATTAAGTCTGCTGATACAACTCTAGCTCCCTGTCACATTATGGCTACGTCTACACGTGCACCCTACATCGAAGTAGCTTATTTCGATGTTGCGACATCGAAATAGGCTATTTCGACGAATAACGTCTACACGTCCTCCAGGGCCGGCAACGTCGATGTTCAACTTCGACGTTGCGCAGCCCGACATCGAAATAGGCGCAGCGAGGGAACGTCTACACGTCAAAGTAGCACACATCGAAATAAGGGTGCCAGGCACAGCTGCAGACAGGGTCACAGGGCGGACTCAACAGCCAGCCGCTCCCTTAAAGGGCCCCTCCCAGACACACTTGCACTAAACAGCACAAGATGCACAGAGCCGACAACGAGTTGCAGACCCTGTGCATGCAGCATGAATCCCCCACTGCAGCAGCAGCAGCCAGAAGCCCTGGGCTAAGGGCTGCTGCCCACGGTGACCATAGAGCCCTGCAGGGGCTGGAGAGAGAGCGTCTCTCAACCCCCCAGCTGATGGCCGCCATGGAGGACCCGTCAATTTCGACGTTGCGGGACGCGGATCGTCTACACTGTCCCTACTTCGACGTTGAACATCGAAGTAGGGCGCT
This sequence comes from Carettochelys insculpta, assembly GCF_033958435.1. Lineage (NCBI taxonomy): Eukaryota > Metazoa > Chordata > Testudines > Carettochelyidae > Carettochelys > Carettochelys insculpta. The sequence continues at coordinate 301,033,046 of NC_134137.1, read as the reverse complement.
ATTCCTATCCGCTCATGGGGTTAGCGACTTCGACGTCTCGCCGCCTAACGTCGAAGTTAACTTCGAAATAGCGCCCGACGCGTGTAGCCGTGACGGGCGCTATTTCGAAGTTAGTGCCGCTACTTCGAAGTAGCGTGCACGTGTAGACGCAGCTTATGACTGCAAGATTATAAACGTATTTTTCCATATAAAGCAAATTTAAAAACATACAAGCTACAAAATTATGACATGTTAGTGTAGATATGTATCAATGTTGTGTTGCTCTGAAGATGATCAAAAGAGTGCAAAGATGTTGTCTCTCTTTTCATAGGAGTGGATGCTGCTGAGATTGGTGCAGGAGAAATGATTTCCCCCCTTTCAGAAACCTGCCTCTAGTGTTCCTTGCCCAACTTTTTTTAATTAGTTCATGAAACCATATGGCACAACTGGCATGAGTCTGATTTGCAAATAGTTAAGAACATATGCAATAACATGCTCCATTTGTTTTAGCTTCTGTTTTACTCTTTGTGAGCATCAATACAAAGGTATATACATCCACAGAAAGAAACACTTAACATTATTGAGGAAATAATCATAGAACTTGCTAGTTCTGGACCAGAAAAGCAAGGACACAGGGCACTGGGAAGCATTTTTGTCATTTAGTTCTAAAACTGTGAATCCCATTTCTGGGCTTCCTTTGTAGTGCAAGCTTCAAAGCTTCTTTTGATTGTTATTGATGTGGTTTAGGCTAAGAAACTAATTACTCAAAGAAGAGGAGATAGTAAATACATGATGGAAATTTCACTGAAGTCATACAAACTTTAAAATAGACAAACTGCATTGTATTTCTTTCCCTGAGAGGTTGAGTAACAGAGTGCATAAACCCAAGCTTTTCTTGTCTTGGACTGTTGTTCATGTCTTAGAGACATAATTTATGGTTTGCATTCAACCTCTTGTGGCTGTTATTTTACAATGTACATGAAAAAAAATAATAATCTAACTAAATCACCAGTAATCCCTAGGGAAAGTGATCACTCTATACTACTTCGGTCAAAATTATCAAGAAAGTATTCATTAAGGCTCCAGTACAGCAAAACAATTCAGTCTGTACCTAAATCCATTGCTGGTGCAAATGATTTAAACACAATGGCTGTAACTACACATGCCTCCTCCTTTCATAGGGGGCATGTTAATGAGGCAATTCAGAAAATGCTAACGAGGCACTGACATGAATATGGAGTGTCTCATTTGCATAATGGATTGATTTGAAATTGCCGCTTTTGGAACGCATGCCAACCACAAAGATTGGGGCCTTTGGAAAGGACCGCCAGACTTTGAAAGCCCCTTATTCCTATTTGGTTTTAGGAAGAAGGAGTTTTCAAAATCAAGTGTGTGTTCTGAAAGAAGGAGGCATGTGTAGGCACAGCCAATAGGATTCCAGCAAGTGTTGAAAGTTAGGTATGACTTTAAGAGCTCACCAAACATGGCTGGTCGACTGAATCAGGGCTGGAGGACTGTATTCAGCTTCAGATGCATTATCTGAACTGATGTTTCCCTCAACTAGTTGTGAAAATCACTGAATGTAAACTTTAAAAGCAGTTTTTCTGTATGAAAAATGGTAAAATTGCCCATCCAAGGAAATCATGGTAGTTAGGGATGGAAAAGACCTAATAGGTGATCTAGTCCATTTTTCTCCCAATAAGTGGGCTAGAGTTAGATGTGAAATTTACCAGTCATTCTGTACACTGAATAAAGGTTATTAAAAGATCAAAGCCTTGCCTTCTGCCATCAACAACAAATAAAAGTACAACTAAGCTTCTGTAGAGAACTTTGCTTTGCCATTCTTACTTCCTGGAATGATGCCCATACTGAAGCTTTATCTGTCTTCCAGACTTCCTGAAGTTTTCCGTTACTTTACTGTATAGGACGTTACAAGTTTTTCATTCCCCAAAACTATAAATAACTCAACCACCTCATGCTTTGTCCCTGGTCTATTTTATAGATTACCAACACTAATATTCACATCCCAAGATCATGCATGGCCTCTCATCTAACCACCCGCTGCCCAAGAGGAATGTGACATTAAGCAGTGGATTATTCTGACATTTACAGCAGTGCACATGTGTAATGAGTAATTCTACTGAAATCAATGATGCGACACTAGCATTAAGTGAAAAGATAATCAGTGGACATGAATGTGAGAGGGAAAATAAGCCCCAGATTTCTTGTAGCCATTGTGATAAACTTAAGCATTAGACAAGAGAATAAACTTAAGCATTAGACAGGAGAATAAAAAAATCAAACTGAAAACTCTGCACCATTTATTTTATTTAAATTACATTCCTACAGGCCATAGCATTTAGTATAGCTAGTGTAATTCATTGTAACAACTTTATCATACTTCTGCTTCTTTTCAGTAATATGCTATCAAACCATTGAATCTGCAACCAGGGTAATTTGAAACCTCTGAACATAAAGAATTTATCAGGTGTAAAAGGATTTTTTCCCAAGCCATACTGACATGTATTACTTTGTTTAAATTAGTGTTCATTTACTTTTCCCTTTCTCTATGTCCTTTCATAAATGGTATGTGGGTATATTTAAAATGTCCTGGTCTATAGAAAGAAAATGAGTTGAGGTGGGATTCTGATATTTTCCCGCAAAACTTTTATGCACGAGTCAAAGATCATGTGAGGTTTAGTACTCTACTTTAAACCAATATATACATACAGGAGGTATTCAGGTGCTATCTGAATTAAGCAATTACACATGAAAGGTCATATACAATCACTTTGAAAAAAGAAATTAATAATGTATTGCAGACTTTGTACATTACACAGCAAATTTGATAGAGAAATAACATTTTCAGCTGGTCTGAATTTGGCCCACTGACATTACTTTCAATCAGCTTCTGATCAGAAACCTATTTAGAAGTGATTCAGATTCTTCCAGGCATCTGTCTCTATTATTCTGCTGTGAGTGTTGCCATTGCTGAAAGAATAGTGGCTATATACAATTTGTCTGTATCTGAAATTTCTTCCCTTAATAGCAGTATAACAGCTCAAGGATTGCCACAAGCTAAACTTAGAAGAATAGTTGCAATAAGTCAAATCCTAGCTCACATAAAGACTTAGTCACAGTGCACACTGTGTTCGGAAAGTACTTGGAATATAGGTTAAATGGATCGTCTTGATAAAACACAAAATTTGTTTCTTCTGCATAGCTACATGTTTTCACAGCTCCAAAGTGTGAGGAGGTGTAGTTGATGAAGGTACATTAAATTCTGGGCCTATAAATACTTATATGGGCCATTTGACCAGCCTTTTCCTTGTCCCTTTTCTATTGTCCTCTTGGCAGAACCACTCAGTGGTTTTTTTTGCAAAAAAAGAAGGGCCAATAGTCAGCAAGCTCCCCGCCCTCAGCCAATCCTACAGCTGGGGCTGTTGTGGTGGTACACTGGAACCGCTAAAGGTCATTGTTACACAGTGAAGGAGATTCCAGGGTCCTCTTTTAGCTTAGTTTTCCACTTCCCCATGCAGCACAAACATGGATTATTCATTGTATTTCAGATAGGGTAGGGTGAAATATTTTCAGCAAATGGAAATTTTAATCAAAAACACATTTTTAGAGCTATGCAATTATTCACTAGTTTGGGTCAAATTCAATTAAAACATTTAAGTTGCCTTGAAACAAAACAAAACAAAAAATGAGCTTTTTGATCTGATGTAATTAAAAAAATCAGTTTGTGTAACTGCATTTCCCTTGTGTGCCCCTCCCCGCACCCTCTTTTTTTAGGTTTGGCCTCCTAAACAAAAACAAAACTCCATTATTTGCTTCGCTCTCAGTTCAATGGCATTTGAACAGTGTGAGTTAAGGTTTGGTCCAATATAATCAGATTAACAACCTAATGATTGTTGCTCCTTTGCTAGCTGAGAAACACAAGTCCTCTGTCGAAAATACATTTTCCTTTTCTTGAAGGCTGTCTCGAGATGTAACAGCCCTTTTTGTTCTCTCCTTCACCAGCATAAATAATAAGGTTTACGTAAAACTGAGCAATTAGGACAATGCTTTAATGTCAGTTGTCATATTAAATATTTATGACAATTGTAATTATTTAATAATTGCACATGCCTAATTATGCTTCTAAAACCATTACAATTAGGCACCACTCCAAAATTTGCTTATAAATGGAAATAAATGACTTAGGAGTCGCGTGAGTATACAAAAGAAGTAAATAAATCTTGAAATAACACTGGAGAGAAAATGCTCTCTAAGCATAATTGTTTTGGAGAACAATTTTAAAGGGTCAGACTAATTAATAAGGGGGAAGCTCACCAATTTAAATGAATAACCCAAAGAATACTAAATGACAAATAACCATGCTGCCACAAACCATAAATAGACATGCTTATATCATACTTGGTAAATTGGTCCTATTCAAACTCTAACAGAGGCAGAGGAGGTGTCTCCTTTACAAGTGGTAGGGCAAAGGTTAGGAGGTTGTGAACTCAGAAGTAGGGACCCAAGTTCACTTCCCTCCTCTGCCTGATGTGGAGAAAGGATTTGAACATGGGTCTGTGGCCCATTTTAGGGGATTGCTTCAGGCACTCAGTTATGGGATATTCAGATGTGGGTCTCCCTCAATCTATCCCGTGGAAACCATTCTGCTGTGTATTATGTAAATAATTAGTCTTTAGGCCAGAGAGAGCACATAGTAGAATTACTCATAGCCTGGGAGTGAGGGCACCCATCTTGGTGGTGGGAGACCCAGGGTCCAGCCTTCTAGTGACAAAGTGGAACAGCATAAACAAGAGAGATTAAGTTACAGCCACATCAGAATAGCACAATGTTTGAGCAGTATTTCTCTCAGGCTACGTCTACACGTGCAGCCAACATCGAAATAGTCTATTTCGATGAATAACGTCTACACGTCCTCCAGGGCCAGCAACGTCGATGTTCAACTTCGACGTTGCTCAGCCCAACATCGAAATAGGCGCAGCGAGGGAACGTCTACACGTCAAAGTAGCACACATCGAAATAGGGATGCCAGGCACAGCTGCAGACAGGGTCACAGGGCGGACTCAACAGCAAGCCGCTCCCTTAAAGGGCCCCTCCCAGACACAGTTGCACTAAACAACACAAGATACACAGAGCTGACAACTGGTTGCAGACCCTGTGCCTGCAGCATAGATCCCCAGCTGCCGCAGAAGCAGCCAGAAGCCCTGGGCTAAGGGCTGCTGCCCACGGTGACCATAGAGCCCCTCAGGGGCTGGAGAGAGAGCATCTCTCAACCCCCCAGCTGATGGCCGCCATGGAGGACCCAGCAATTTCGATGTTGCGGGACGCGGATCATCCTCACGGTCCCTACTTCGACGTTGAACGTCGAAGTAGGGCGCTATTCCTATCTCCTCATGAGGTTAGCGACTTCGACGTCTCGCCGCCTAACGTCGAAGTTAACTTCGAAATAGCGCCCGACGCGTGTAGACGCGACGGGCGCTATTTCGAAGTTGGTGCCGCTACTTCGAAGTAGCGTGCACGTGTAGACGCAGCTTCAGAGAGATAATGCCCCTTTTCAGATCATTTCTTCCTCAGGCAGAGGAAGGAATTCATCCTTGGTGAGTGCTCTGATCACTGGAGTAAAAGTTACAAAGGAACCATCACAGCCTCCTGTTCTTGTCCATCTTACAATTATGCCTTAGGTGCCTACACTTGCTAATGCTGGGCTGCCGATTGCAAGCAGAGATCAGCATGTCTCACTGGCTATATAAAGCTTGTGGATCTCTTTCTTAGGTGCCTGTCTCTCCCCATTAATTGAATAAGAAGCCTAGGTATATAACACAGGATTTGTGGATCTCTAATAATGCTCTTAAAGCTATTTTGCTAAGAAGGAATCCAACTCCTGCCTCATGCTCCATTTTGTTTCCTGACCAAATGACTTCACAACCGCATATCTCTCCTGATCCTGTCCAACACATCTCTGCCAGTCCAAGTATATCACATCAGTATCTCTCCATCACCTTCCAAAGCTGCTCTAATTTTCCAGTTGCCCGCAGTGTTCGGGCATTCCATGTTCCAATGGATAGCATACGCGTTAGGTGCAATTTTTTTTCAGTCGCCAACTTATCTACCCAACCCCTAATGCTTGATTGGTATCATGGACCTTGTTTATCCGGGCGATGTCTGAGATTGCATTTTTTTTACATTTAGTTGTACTGGCATCAGATTTCATTTGTATTGTTGTTTGATGGTCAGCTCATTGACACACGTCTGACCAACCCCCCTCCTTCATCCAGGCTTGGAACTGGCATGGAGCTCTGATGGTCACACGATTCAAAGCAAAACCATTCAACATCTCAGTCATTCAGGTGTATGCATCTACGTTGGGCAGTACGGAGGAAGAGATTGAGCTATTCTACAAAGACTTGACAAAGATGGTGGAGGAGATACCGAAGAAAGATGTGTTAATCATCGGAGGAGATTGGAATGCGAAGGTTGGAACAGATAATGAAGGTTGGGAGAGAGTCATGGGAAGGTTTGGGTATGGAGAAAGAAATGAATGAGGTGAGAAACTGTTAGAGTTTGCTACAGAGCACAAGATGGTGATTTGCAACACGAGATTCCAACAAAAGGACTGTAGGAAGTGGACATGGTGATCAAATGACGGTGATCAAATGATCAAAAGAACATGATAGATATGATTTTGATAAGAAGAAGATGGATAACATCAGTACAGCAGTGCCGAACTTTCCAAGGAGCAGATATAGACTCAGACCACAGTCTAGTGATTGCAAACATCAAGATAAAACTCAAAAGAAAATGTAAGACAGTTTAAGAAAAGAAGAGATGTGGCGAGGCTATGTGAGAAAGAAACAGGGAATGCATACAGAACAGTGCTTGAAGAGGAGACTGAGAGTATTGGCACAGAGAAAGACCTAGATAAGAGAGTCGCAGGGATAGCCATTGCTATAAAAGAGACAATTGAGCAAACTGTTCCAGAAGAAGAAAAGATCAATAAGAAGTGGATTACCCAGAAGACACTGAAGTTGGTTCAAGAGAAAAGAGTGTTGAAGATCAGAAGAGATGTTTCTGAGATGGCGGAACAGCAATATAGGATGAAATGCAGTGAGGTAAGAAAAGCAGGAAGAAAAGAGAAGGAGAAATAGTTAGAGGAGCAATGTGAAGATATCGAGAGGTATTATGTCGAATGTAAGACTGGGAGGGTTATGAGACAATTAGGAATATTAATAGGAAATGGCAACCGAAGCAGATGGCGATCAAAGATGAGAACGAAGAAGTGCTCATGAACAGGGAGAAGATTGTGCAGTGATGGATGAGATATTGCACTGATCTATACAAAGCACAGTTGGACCCGAGTGTCTCAGAGGGACTGATTGAAGAATTGAAAGAGATATCTCCCCCGAGCATCAAGAGCGAGACCGATATTTTGAAGGAGGACGTAGAAAAAGCAGTGAAATGACTAAAGAACAACAAGAGACATGGAAATGATAATGGTCACAGGAGAGATGATCAAATACGGCAGAGAAAGCATGATTCAGGGAATACACCAACTGTGTAAGATAGCATGGAAAGAAGGGAAGGCTCCTAAGGAATAGACAAGATCTGTGCTAGTGACAATACCCACGAAAGAAAGTACTTTGGAGTGCAAGAACTACAGAAAAATTGCCCTAACGAGTCATCTAGGTAAGGTGATGACGATACTGACTGAGAGCTTAAGATCACAGATAGAAGAACATATAGCAGACAAGCAAGCAGGGTTCAGAAAAGAGAGAAGTACCATACAGCAGATATTGGCACTGAGAATCATAGCCGAGAAATCTCGGCGAAAGGACAAAAACGCATACACTTGCTTCATTGATTTTCAAAAGGCATTTGACAGTATAGATCAGAAAGTGACCTGGGTGGTGTTCGAGTCATACAGAGTGGATAACAGACTGATACGGTTGTTGAAAGATATCAATGATAATGCAGAGTCAGCAGTGAGAACATGCGGGGAGTTGGGAAGTTGCTTTAAAACAAGCAGAGGTACGAGACAAGGAGATCCAATATTGCCAAGTATCTTCATCACACATCTGGATGGCAAGTGAGAGGGACAAGATCAAGGAAGATGTAGAAGAGATAGCTGTGCACAGGAAAAGAATTAACAACTTGAGGTTCGTAGATGATATAGTTATCATTGAGGAAGATGAGGAGAAGCTAGCGAAAATGGTGTGGGTGTTAAACGAAGGGAAGTGGTATGGACTGATTATGAACATTGATAAAACAAAAACAACGGTATTTGGAGACAAGGAAATAGGAAGGATGATCAGTGTCGATGGTATTGAACTAGCAAATGTTGAGAAATTCACATATCTGGGAAGCAACATAACATGATGTAGACTGTAAGAAGGAAATAGCGACTAGAATAGAGAAAGCAAGAGCGAGTTTGAAGGTGATGGATAAGATCTGGAAAAGCAAAGCAATTAACTTAAGAACGAAGCTGGGTGTCTTGAAAATGTGTGTATTCAGCAGCATGTTGTATGGATGTGTGACCTGGGTGATAATGAAAAATTCAAAAAGAAGAATATTGGTGTTTGAAAGGAGTTGTTATAGAAAGATTATGAGAATAGGATGGATGCAGAAGGTCACCAATGAGGAATTATATAGGAAGATACAGCCGACAGAAAACCAACTGCAGAAGGTTATAAAATGGAAGCTGCAACAATTTGGGCATATTTGCAGAATGAACGATGAACCAAAAGTCAAGACCCTAGTACTCGGCATAATGGATGGTTCGAATAGGAGAGGCAGACCCCACAGAGAATAGATAGATGATGCAGTAGATTGGTGCAGAGCTAGTCTACAGAAACTAAGCCACTCTGCACTGGATAGGGAAAGATGGAAGGAAATAGTGAGAGAGGCATCAGATACCAACAGGTGCTGAGCCCATGGTTATTGATGAATATAATGATTTATGGATCTCATTTCACTGATTTTCTAAGTGCTGAAAATTTGCACTCTGCAACACTGGCAACTATAACACCTTGTTCCCTGTGTGGATGCAGGCTGTAAATAACTTGCTTTATGCAAGCAAAGTAGTTGCACTGAGTCTAAAAGGACTACTCATAAACTTAAAATTATGCACATGCTTCAGGATATTACTGTATGGGACACAGAATAGGATGATTATATGGATGAGTTCTGAATCTGAGTCCAAATTCGGTTTTGTTTCTGTTTTGCTCTGCTGCTACAGTAATCAACACTTCTTAGAAAAGACCACAAAGAATAATAAATGTCTAATATCTCCCTTTCTCCATTGTGTACATAGAATGTTGAAATTTTTCAAACAAAATTTGTTTTCACTGGAAAATTGCCTGATACGAGAAACAAAGATTTTCTCAAAACACATCTAAATTTAAAAATAAAAACTTACTTGAAAAATATTGTTTCAAAAGCATTTTTCATGAGTTTTACAAATTATTTTGATTAAAAGAAGCACTGAAACTATCAAAATATGCAAAAATTGTTCTTCTGTTGGAAAGCATTGTTTTAAGTAAATGAAAAGTTCAATTTGCAATTACTTTTCAAAAAAAAAGATTGAATACGCAATCTTGAAAATTTGATTTTTCCATGATGCTTATTTATTTTTAAAGTTAATCTCTGGTTATACATTGTGTCTTTATAGCATTAATAATTATGTGCTGAATTTACTGATTTTATCTAGATACTTGATATTTATTTTATGTTTAATCTCAATCAAGTACCTACAGTTCTTAAGGTTACAAGATACTTTTATTTCCAATTAATTCCATTCAACTTCATGCCTTTTGCACTTAATGGCAGATTGTTTTTTTGTTCCTGAACAGTATCTTCCTAGCACTCACAATGTGTGTATTTATTTTCCTGGGACCGGTTCCTGAGTCAATCAAGTATGATATGTGATCATATTTATCAACAGACAGTCTTTACAGGCTGCTGTAACTATGCAGGATCAGCGTAGCTCGCTGTGATGTTGGCAGCACAACTATGCTCTGAAAATTTACAACCAGGGTAGTGCTAACAATCGAAGCAATACACAATAGAGGTCTCACATGAAAGAGGCAAATTAGTCTTTCTGTTGTATGTTAGCTCACTCACAGAATAGCAATATGGAATCAATTTACAACAAAGAATAATTTTTCAGGGAAGTGGATTCCTGAAAACCACTGAAGGATTAAAATAAAAGATTGACGGGTTATCTCTGGTTGTACCAATTAGCAGGAGGATATGAGATAAGTTATTTATCACCAATTCTTTGTTAACTCATTGAGAAAGCTGGCAGTGTTATGCTAAAGAATTACATGATCTTGCATGCTATATGCATCCAGAAGGATATTGTTTTGCATAATCCATGTAGCTTAATTGTTTTTAGACTAATACCTTTTTTCTTCTCCACTTTATCAGATTGTGCAAAATGAAGCATTTTAAAAGTTCTCAGAGAATATGGCAGATTCAAGAGTGGCTAAAAGGGTTTAATATTTGGACAAACGTTTAATGCCTGTTGAGTTCGTACAATGCTGCTGCTTCATAGCTCTCTTCCTCTCCGCATGGACAGTGACTATGAAGCTGGAGTCCTGCCAGTGATTATGTCATTATCTCAAAGCTCAAAAAAATCTGTGTGGGTGCTTTGCCAATTGGAATTGTCCAATATATGAGTGCCTTTGTGACCAGCACTGAGCTGAACTGCTGAGTTCAGGGTTGTTTACTTACAAATCAGCTAATGATACTATAGCAAAGCTAACAAGAAGTGAGCAGCAGAAAGTCTGCAGAAAGAGGAGTTAAACAGAAGAACACACTCCCTAGTCAAATGCCTTGGTCAGGTCTATAAAGAAAGCATACAGATCCACGTTCTGCTCTATGCACTTTCCCTGGACCTGATGAACAGCAAAGATCACGTCAATGGTTCTGTGGCTTAAGTGAAAACCACACTGTGCCTCTGGTAGGTTCTCCTCTGAGATGCTGGTGATCAGATGGTTGAAGATGACTCAAGCCAAAATCTTCCCAGCAGAACAGAGAAGTGAGATGCCCCAGTAATTTCCACAGTCAGCTTTGTTGCCCTTGTTCTTGAAGAGCGAGATCAATGTGGCATCCTTAAAGTCTTTTGGCATGTCTTTTTTTCCCAGATGCTTATCAGGATGTTGTGACTGTAACATGGCAAGAGGTGTTGAGGGGGAAGCGAAGCTTGATCAAATGCTCACTGATGCAAGTTGGTAAGTCAGGAGGCTGATGCAGAAGTGATGTCTTGATGGCCAGCCCTACTCCGTGGATTCTGTCTTCATTTTCTGGCCTGCCTTTCCAGAAGAAGGTGTAACCTCCTTTTGGTTCACAGATGGATCCTTCCTCTGCCAGCCTGGTCTTGCTCAGGGTGCCTATGTCAATGTTATAACGTGCCAGCTCTCTTGCTATGAGGGCCGTTCTTCTCTCAGGCCTCATAGCATTCTCCCTGTCCAAGAGGGTGCGAATGTTCCATGCTGCAAATATCATCTTTCTTTTCACTGTTTGTTGACTGCTGTGAGGGTAAAACTGCCAGCTGTGAGCAATTGGGACGAGCAATTTTTGGGACACCTTTTCTAGTCCCCTCCCTCATTTTGAGGGTGAGCAGTGCTGTTCATAAAGGCTACGTCTACACGTGCACCCAACTTCGAAATAGCTTATTTCGATGTTGCGACATCGAAATAGGCTATTTCGATGAATAACGTCTACACATCCTCCAGGGCTGGCAACGTCGATGTTCAACTTCGACGTTGCTCAGCCCAACATCGAAATAGGCACAGCGAGGGAACGTCTACACGCCAAAGTAGCACACATCGAAATAAGGGAGCCAGGCACAGCTGCAGACAGGGTCACGGGGCAGACTCAACAGCAAGTCGCTCCCTTAAAGGGCCCCTCCCAGACACACTTTCATTAAACAGTGCAAGATACACAGAGCCAACAACTAGTTGCAGACCCTGTATATGCAGCACGGACCCCCAGCTGCAGCAGCAGCAGCCAGAAGCCCTGGGCTAAGGGCTGCTGCCCACGGTGACCACAGAGCCCCGCAAGGGCTGGAGAGAGAGTATCTCTCAACCCCCCAGCTGATGGCCGCCATGGAGGACCCCGCTATTTCGATGTTGCGGGACGCGGATCGTCTACACGTCCCTACTTCGATGTTGAACGTCGAAGTAGGGCGCTATTCCCATCCCCTCATGGGGTTAGCGACTTCGACGTCTCGCCACCTAACGTCGATTTCAACTTCGAAATAGCGCCCAACACGTGTAGACGTGACGGGCGCTATTTCGAAGTTACTGCCGCTACTTCGAAGTAGCGTGCACGTGTAGACGCAGCTAAAAAGTCCTGCTCAGTCGCCTGGGATGCTGCTGAACTCCTCTGTCGATGCGGGGTCAGAGTCAAGCGACCAAAGTCCACAGGCCGCCTACATGCAGGTTTGGAGCTGCAACTCCCAGTGGTCACGTCCACCTGTCTTTTCGCCCCTCCACCATCTCCGCAGGACTTTGAGGTAGACAGAAGTGATGAGACTGGGCAAAGAAGCTGTGTGGGAGAATGTTTAAAGTGGAAAAGCTGTTGCACAGGGGCAGTTCCACTCTCTCGACCTCAGAAGCCTGTTTCAAGTGGTATGAAAAGTCATCATGGCTGGGACTTCCTAGGCCGCAGTGGATGGCCATGCTGTCTTTGGTGCCTTGTCATGTCCTTCGCGCTGCACAGAGCGTTGCAGAACCGCCTTCCTGGTCGTTGGATCTTGCTGTTGATCTCTTCTGTCCCGTCCGTTAGGGCCGACTTTGCATGCTGTGATAGGCAATTCCCTATCTCACCGCAGGTTTCAGACCTACTGGGTACTCCCACCTGGTTTAGCCTGCCTGTGGAAGCAGTTTATCGGGGTGTGGCCGCTGCATGCTACAGCTTCGCGGAGCCACAGGTGAGAGCTGGGAGCCAGGTGGGGACCAAAGGTGCACAAACTGCCCCGAAGAGACACAAGTCCCCACACCAGAGGTGCTACCCCTCCCTGGGCCCCCGATACACCCCGTAACTCACACAGATAAATAAAAAACACTGGTTGAACTTCTCTAATCCGGAACACCCTTGTCCAGCAACATCCGTAATCCAGCATGGTTTTAGTTAACCAGACCACCACTTATAATGAGTATGGCCAGGCTTCTTGTGGTTGCATAAAATTTGTTTCCAGTCACCAGCTCTGGCTTTCAGTGTTCTGTGCCATTATTTAGCTGTAATTGTCCCTTAAATGGCTCCTAAGAGCCCAGTAAACAGTGAAAATGTTGGTAATGCTACTAGAGAATATTGAACTCACATAGGCCAGAAAATTCTTTTCTCCAGCACTGGTCAAGTCCCGAGAGTGCTGGATTAGAGAGGTTCAACATATATTGGGAACAAAGAAGGAAGGAGAAGATAAGGGAGACTAACTTTGGAAATGATGGTCATAAAAGAGCTTGTTTAAAGTAAGGATTTGAAGGAATGATCTTAACAGACAAATAATTGGGACATTATTCACAACAAATGGATGGATATGTTTATCTGTACTAAGCATACAATTATATTTAATATTGGATACAGACTTTAACTGCCAGACCAATCTCTCCTTATAGAGAATTTATTTATTAAACATGTTGTCCTAACATGCCCATTTGGAGCGAGTAGCTCTTGGCTTGGCAGCTCTGTTCAATTCTATTTTGGCTTGCTTGGAGATGTAATGTGCATACGCATCACTTCTCTGAGTTCACGTAGCTGTCAGGAATATGAAAACCATGCTCCTGGCATAGTGAGTACAGTGTCCTGAGAACTTTCCCTCCAGATTCCTAATGGACAGTCTGTTATCTATAAAGAGAGGAACCTGGAAACCATATCCCTGGTTTTGCCCAGTATTTGTTACAACGTGATTTTGGTAATAGTTCTCGTCTGTGCTGCATGAATTTTCACACACAGTAGAAAGAAACAATGAACTTCATAACTTACATACCTCCTTATACTCTTCCCAAGATTTAACAAACTCTTTAATAACTTGGAACATAGAAGGGACATCCACAGAAGGTGGAAGCTGATGATATCTATCTTACCATCTGCCACCTGCTACAGTGGTTTCAGGACCATGATAGCTCCTACTCTTCTCTTGGCTTTTCTCCTGCCCATCTAGACATTGGATTCAATAGATACTAACTACTGTTATGGGATTAAAATAACATGTTTTAACCCTTGCACATTTCCAGCAACTGGGACCATGAAAAAAAGAGCAGTATCAGAATTGTACTGAGGGGTCTGCAGTGTGTTACTCCTGGTGCTGTAGAAAAAGCAAGTAGATGGGTGTTACACACCAATGGGCCAGCAAGATCACTGTGCCCAATATCCATCAGAAGGCACCAAGCAGCTGGCTGGGATAGATCCTGCTTTGCAGACACAGTCAGAAAATTTTGTAAAAGGCAGGGGCAAAAGAGGAAAAAAATATATCATTTATTTTTCTTTCCTACACTTCATTTAAAAATAAAGCAAAATGAATGCACCATGTTGCCCCCTGACAGTACCTTGTAGACAGAAGATATGCGTCTACATGCCAGTTCTGCACCTATGGCTGACCCATGACAGTTGCCTTGGGCTCCTGGGACTCAGGCAGCAGGGCTATTTTATTGCAGTAAAGATTTTTGGACTCAGCTGCAGCCTGAGTTTTGTGACCATTCCATCTTCTGGTTTCATATGGACTACTTCCTGAGAACAGAGAGTGGAGTAGAGATAGCACAGGCCAGAAGCATAAACAGAAGGACATTCAAAACTTGTCCTTAGTGGAGAAATAATTGAATCGCCTTCTATCTATCTAAATACACAGGCTTTTAATCGTGAAATTAAACACATAGAACAGAAACATCTTGAATATTCAAAATTACAAATATCAGGAAGTGGAAAAGTTGAGGTCACACTAGTTCTGTTTGCAATATCAGTGGCATGGGGGTTCAATCTGTTTGATTTTGATTTCTTCATACTTACAGCAGTTAGAAGACAACATCTGAGATAGCTTTTTGGTGACTTAGTAAAGAAAACGTTCTCCTTTTTGTTAGAAATGGCAGTGATGTGGTTTTGTGGTTGATGCATTGCCCTGGATTATGCTTCTGGCTTCTGCCTCAGACTTCTTGTGTGACCTTGAGCAAGTCACCTTGGCACGCTGTGCCTCAGTGTTTCAGCTGCAAAATGGAAATAATAGTACTACAGATATCTTTTTTCCACTATTTCTAAATGCAACATCTACACACATTAGAGTCTATTTGAAAATAGAGCCATTGGACCCTCTCTGGCTTATTTTGGTAAAGGCTCTGCTCCCTGTCTACACAGCTCTGATTTATTTTGAAAGAGGTGCTATTCCTCATGGAGGCTAAGCCTACACTAGCGTACCTTTTGAAAGAGGTATGCAAATGAGGGAAATCAAAAATGCAAATTAGGTGCAGATTTACGTATCTGGCACCTCATTTGCATAAAGAAAAGCAGTGTCGACATGGCTCTTTCAAAAGTAATCCCCTTCTTCAAAAGCACTCTTCTTCCTAAAATATATATATATATACATAGGAAGAAGGATTCGTTTGAAGATAGGGACTACTTTCAAAAGAGCTGTGTCTAGACTGCTTTTCTTCTTGGCTGTTTCTACACAGGCCACCTCATTCTGGCTACATGTACACTAGCATTCCTCTTTCGAAAGAGGCATGCAAAAGAGAGAAATAAAAAATGAAAATGAGGTGCAGATTTGCCTATTTGACACCTCATTTGCATATTCTTCTACAGTCTTCTGGACTACGAATCACATGATGTTATGCTAATGAGGCATGGGGAATTTGCATCCATTCTTCATTAGCATCTTTCGGTCCATATATTAGCATGTCATTTCGGAAGGAAGTGGCCTGTGTAGAAACGGCCCTTTTGAAAGCTCTTTCAAAAGAAGAATATGCAAATGAGGCACCAAATATACAAATCTTCACCTCATTTCCATTTTTGATTCCCCTCATTTGCATGCCTCTTTCGAAAGAGGAATGTTAGTGTAGATGTAGCCAGAATGAGGTTTACCTACTTCAAAATAATCCCACAGATATTCCTAAATTATTTCAAAATAGTGGTTGCATTGTATAGATGCTAGCAAAGCTTTTTTGAAATAACAGCTGTGGCCATACCCTTAGAATCACTCCCAGAATTTGTTTAAGTTGTCTGCCAGCGAGCCCTCACTTAGTACTCAATAACTTTAGATGAATCTAAACAAAATGAACTTTATACCTAAGAACATGGATTCGATGTATTTCCCACATCTGATGTGAAGTAACTCTATAAAATTAGGTAATGTGTTATATAAAGTGATCCTGAAAAACATGCCATATCTACTGCAAGATAATTTACACTGTACTAGTCTCCTACCAGGCTGAGTTTACATTTCAATATTGTTACTGATGGTGAGGTTTTACAAGAATATCAACAACCACATTGCAATATTTATTTATTTATTCTCATTTATGTTTGCCTGCTCCCATAAGATCAACTGACATCCTCAAAGCAAAACTGTCCAGTTCAAATGATGCCATTTATGCTATTGTTTTTGTTCTTTGTTGATGCTGTTTTTCCTAAACTTATTTTTTGCAACAACACACTTTCACTTGGTGAAATTTAAATAGCTCTTAGTTTTAATGCAGTTCAATATGTATTATCATTCATTGTAAAATTAGTTAAATATTTCAAACCAGGTTTTGTCTTGTGTATGCCCATTTGTTGTCTCTAATCAATTCAATACTTAAACTGGCTTACATTTGAAAGCAACCCAAATTCTGACCTGATATTTTTAAAAAGTACAAATCCATTTCATTTTTGACAGTGACAAAGGCTCTTTCCCCGGGAATTTCAGTTCCTGTACCGAACATTTCCAGAGCAGGCAAAATATATGATTTTTATCTTACACATGTATCATTTCCTACTGCAGCTGGTTGAGTAATTTGTTGTCCATAAAGCATCCAACAAATTTAACTCTTTTCAGTGATTCTGAATCATTCATGAATCAGCCATAATTAATGCAAGTTTATTGCTAACATCATTATGCAGTTACATTTTACCCTGTTTCAGGCTTCCTCTATTAGAGGGGCCTTTGAATTTATTTGGCAAAGTTTCAGACAGGTAAATCCTGTTTGCTGAAATCCAGCCTTTGAGACTACAGTTCCCATGATGCTGTGGAAAAGAGAGACACTGCTTTCAGAAGAAAGCTGGATGCAGAGGCAGTATGCATTTGGCTCCATTATTGTGACAAGGTGAGATTTTAGTCATCATCTGGAGATTGCCTTGTGGAATTATTTCCAAGCCAGGAGCTTCCACTGAGGAGCAGCTGGGGCTTTGACCAAGCAGAGACTCAAGGAAGTGTGGTTGGGCTTCACTGGAGCCAGACATGAGATTGTTGTGGTGACCTGAATGATGCAGGCTGATGCAGTGAATGCAGGGCAAGTAACCACCACGTGTTGTTTGGGAAAATGCTTTCAGGGGATGAGGGAAAACAAAGATACTTTTAGGGTTTTCCTCAGTTTGAGAAGAGATGAAGTGCTCTTACTGGCTAATGGGGATCCAAAGTTACTGAACTCTTGTTGTAACAAAACTTGTTTTCAGAGTGATCAAGACACTCGGAATGACCCAAGGGTGGAATTGCTTTTCCCCTTGTTTCCTTGGCTGGACTACTTTACTAGACCAATAGAGTACTGTCCTTATTTCAGGATCATCAAGTGTGCCCACATAAGCATCTAGCTTTCTGAAATAAGAGAAGTGCATACTCAGCCGTGAGGTAAATGATACCAGTGTATATGGAAGTTGATTAAGTTTCACTTACTACTGTAAACTGCATTTGTTAATTGATTTATTGAAGAGGTCTCCTACTGATTCAAAGTGTCTTTGAGATTTTAATTAATCTCAGTCTTATTGTGTGTTTTCCTAAATTGTTAAGAAAAAGTATGTTAACTGCGGTGTAAGAGTGTTTTGCCTGTGTACTGTAGATTGGTATTTTTGGGTTACAGCCACTGCCTAGATCAGCTCAGTTATTTCTGGAATCACACCAGGAACACTGGTGAGCATGCACAGGCCCAGCAAGGTGTAAAGTCACTGACAAGATTAATTTCCTTTACAAGTGAAAGGACTGCAGCAGAGCAATGGATAGAGGATCCCAACCTATCCAGCTTAACCCTGGGATACTCAGGATCCTTATGCCAGCAACATAAGGTACCAGGGCACACCGGTGAGTGTTGCCTGCTCCTGAGTAACCAAGGAAGGAAAGGGCAGGAGTGAAGGGGTTATGCTATTTTTCTTTCCAAACAGTTGCTTTGATAATTTTCCCGTTGTCTTTCGTGGTATATATTGGATCACCTACACCACATGATTTTTCTTCGTCCTCTTAATTGGATGACTGCATATTTTAAAATGAGATAAAGGTAAATATTTAATGATTATGCAAAAGCACTTTGACCCAGATACTTAAATACCCAGACATTTAGGAGCCTGTCTGCCTCTTCAGGTACTTTGATCTACCATTTAGGCAGCACTGACATTTTCAAAAATGTCCTTTAGTTTCCATCTAATCTGACTGTTTGTGAACCGCTGCCAGTTGGCATTCAGAAAACCACCTGAGTCCTGATCCTTCCCCAGATGAAGTGGCAGAATTCTTACTTTGACAGTGGGTTCCAATTCTGTAGGCATTCTCTGAACATGCCTCAGACCTGATACCAGTCAGACATCACAGCAGAAGGCCTGATGTAGGCCCCTTTTGAGGGGAAGGGCACAAAAGAAAGCCAGAGTATAGGGAAATGTAGGGTGAACATGAAAGAGGTAATGAGAGTCAGAAAAAAAGAGTGAAAAATATATTGTTTTGGCTGCTTGAATGTGGGCTACTGAAATGCCTGACTTTGCTTACACTTGTAACCCCAAGAAAGGATTTGCAACTGAGGACCCTGAGAAGAGGGAGGTTTTGATCCCTATGTCAACCAAGTACTTCTTTGATTCCTGACCCTCTCCTTGGTATTTCATTCCTGGATGGTTTTGGCAGTTCCCTGCTCATTTTGTTGGATTCTGCAGATTCCTTTCTGGGAGTATGTGTAGATTAGGTGGAAAATTGACACAGTTTGGTAGAGAAGCGAGAAATTGACCTATCTGGGGTTGGCAGTCGACTCCTGTACTCCTCAATATCTCAGGGAGGAAGGGAGCTTCATGAGAAATTTTCTCCTGTCTCCCCCTCTCTGTGAAGACAGCCAGGTAGGTCAATTGCATATAAGTCAATTCTAGCTATGGAACTGACATAGCTATAGTTGTGTATCTGCAATCGACTTACCTGCCTAGCAGAGACCTTCCCTTAGTCATCTAACGCTTCCCAGGCATTGTATGGCAAGTCTGGATACATAGCTCAGGACTGAGGATTCCACCAGGGGGCAAGCTACTTCAAGGGCAGGTGTTGCAACACTTTGCTGAGCAACACCTATGTCCATTTGAGTATCTGGGCCTTTATGTTTGGCAGATTATATTTTCAAGCCACGTACCTACGTGACAGCAGTGAATAAATAGCAATTCATTCCTATATCATGCTTTTTTTCAGATCATCAGTATTTCAGGATGATTTAACTATCAATCTCATGCTTGTTTTAACTCACTTATCTGGCCTCCCAACATGCAGTGAAGTAGAATCCTGATTACATAATAGATACTAACCAAACTTCCCCATACAAGAATCACACAATATAAATACCTCTTTGCATTATTTCATATGGTTCGGGAGAACACTGATAAGGGAAGACAGTGACCCATAAGGGAATTGGAGATTTGTCTGCAGAGTCTTTTAGACTCAGGGTAAGGTTGAGGGGTGAAGAATTAAAAGTGAGCTATAAACAACCTCCCTCTCTCATAGCCCTTGCAGTGACAGGCAGCAAGTGATCACCTCTGCATTCTGAAGTGAATAATTAGAAAAGCTGAAATTGGTTGCTGGGCTACACATTTCTCTTGAAAAAATAGCTGAGTGTTGTGTCTAAAGTTTAATAAATTTGGGCTGGGAGAAGTGAGTCATGGCTGTAAAGTCTGTCTTGGAAAGAAAAGTTAGCAGTCTCCTGACTGGCTGGAAACAAGGTCTCATCCTAGTAATGGCTGAACCCTAAACAGCTAGCAAATAGGATACCCTACTGCTGCATGGAAGTTAATCAGATGTGCCATTTAATATTATTTAAGTTAATATATCTCCACATAACTGGTATAGATTGTCTGTGTCTTACTTTCAAGCCAGTCCCAGCATAAAATAGTGCTGATACTGCAGTTAGAATCCTTCTGAACCCAGCTGATGACTCATGCAGGGTTGGGTTCTAAAATATTGTAAAGGAGCGCACTCCCGTTAATCAGGTCTCAACAGATTTGGGTCAGTCATCCTTCTCTCTGAACAGTGGGGCAGGAAAACTAAATTTGAGTGGAGTTTAAATGCCCTATGCCAGATAACAATGCCATACATGGGGATTTTGGCTTGCCTACTCATCCTTCTGTATGGAGAGGCAGCCGCATCAAATTTCAGTGGTGTTACAACCACAAAGCTGTATCAGCACTTTAGACCACTCTGGCCACAGATGTACTGATTTATTATTGGAATACTGCTTAAAAAGCAGCCTGGGAAATATCTCCGTGTTCCCAGTGCCACAATCTGTGGAATTTTGGGAAAGTTCTAAAACCTCGAGAGGAGGGTTTTCATCCCCCTTTTCTCAGTTGCCTATCACTGGTGTACACTACTGATTCTGCAAGTTTTATTTGACTTGCCTTTACGTGCAGGGCTAGTCTCACTGAGTTCAGGAGGACTGCCCAAATAAAAAGGGTAAAATGTAAAGCTGTTGGGATTTGTTCCACATTTCCCATAAAAATGCTAACATACTGATACACTGAAATATTGATCTACGCAACATGATGTTCTTTATTCAGCATTCGCCCATTCTCCCACTGATCTGAGTTTTGCCATTGACTTCAATAGGAGCAGGACTGAGTCACAATGCAATGGCTCCTTTGTCATTGGCACCTCCTTTGGCATTTGGCATTGGTCCATCCCTATCCAGCAAATTGCTTAAGCTCACACTCATCGTTCGGAATTTGCTGAAAAAGATTAAGGTTAAACATGTGCTTAAATGCTTTTCTAAATCAAGGCTTAACCAAGAAACCACTAAATAAATTAATTGGATTTGAGAATTTAAAATAATGTGTCTGCGTGGAAAAATATTTTTTCATATTTAATTTTTAAAATGTTTCCACAGTAAAATGCCTCATTATAAAAGGAAATAACAACTACTTGATGCTGCAGCCATTCATCTCAATGAAAAAGCTTTTCTGCTGGCCTCAAAGGGAGCAGTAGTAGCCCATTAGTTATTATAAATACTTTATAGTTTCAACAGACTTATGTGATGTGGTCAAAACACATTAGTCAGTTTGCTGAAATGCTGTTTCTGGTTACTGCAGAAGCAGCAAATGTCTTTAATTTGATGCCTTGTCGTTCTAAAGAAAATGATTTTAAAAGGATGGGATCTCAATTGCATGAGAAAGCTAAACGGATACTTCAGAAATGGAGTAAGTCACAGTTAAAAGCAGTCTCTCATCACAGTGTATATTTTGCTCTTAGACCCTATAAGAGATCATTCTTATTCTATGAAAAAGGATACATATACACTAGGACTACTGTAAGAGTTTCAATTCATGTCCTGAGAGTGTGGCTTTCGTTGAAAGCTTCCATTCTTCTTCCTACTAAGTGAAGGAAGCATTTTTAGTAAATGGCACTTCCACAGAGGAATGGAGAAATCTAGACACTTTACTATTACAGTTTAAGAAGGCTTTTAATGGTTTATCAAAATATTTTCCATCTTTTTAGCTTTTTTTCCCCCTTACTGTATAATGGCCAACATTTCTAAGAGCCTGTTGATTTTTGAATTTTCTAGTGTTTGGGTGCTCAGCCTGACACACCTGAAAGGGCTTCTTTAAGATAATATTTTAACATCTACCCTCCAACCAGTGGACCCCTTTAACTGAAATTGGGGAGAAGAGCTGAGCCTCCCAAACTTATGAATCATGTTTGAAAATGTTAACCAGCCATTTTTCTTCCAAATGGATAATAACATTAAAAGGTATCTGCACACTTACATTTTAACATTTTCTAAATTGTATTGTATTCTAAATTGTCTCATTTACCAACATAAATTTATGTATACTAGCAATGCTTTGATACTATGAGGAAACTCTTATGCACTTCTGTGTGTGACTACATTTACTTGCCTGTAATCCTAACACCAATGATTGCTTCCTTCTACTCATCTGCATGTTCATCAGTGTCTCCAACATTGACTTCATTGGGACTATTCTCATGGGCTATCTTTACACTACAGTGTTCTGTAGCCAGAAGTCACTGTTAGGAGAGATTTCCCAGCAAATCTACTGCCAGCAGAGTGCAGCCACATGCAAAAGCCAATCAGAAGCGCGCTCCACTCTGTCAACAGATTGGCCATACTGCCCAGCTGCTCTCTTGACAAAACAGGCATAGAGAAGCATAGCAGACAGGGCTGCTCATTGTTCTGGATGCCCTGTCTGTCAAGAGAAGGCCCCCCCCAGAGTGTCCACACAGCTCTTTGTTGACAGAATCCATCGACAGCAGCATTATGCCTCATGGCTTAGATGCAGAACGCTGCCAGCAAAAATGCTGAATTTTGTTGACAAACTGTTGATCAAACACATTTTGTGTGTGGATGTTCCACCAGTTTTGTCAGCAAAACCCAGGTTTTTGTCAGCAAAAGTCGCTAGTGTAACTGTGGGTATGATGTGCTGGACTGGGATGAAGTTAGTAAATGGAAGCAGCAGGAATGTGGTGTTAAGGTTGTGCAGTTAATTTTGAAGTTGGTCCAGCAGAAAAGGCACTGAACTGCATGTCATGGAGTCATAAGCCATCTTTACCTTTGGCTTGTTGGGTGATGCTGGGAAGTGACCATGTCTCTGTTTCCCCTGCTCTCTTTTGCCTGCTTAGAATGGAAGTTTTTGAGACATACAGTCTATCTTATTATATGTCTGTAGCTAACTCTACAGGGTCACAATTGTTATGTCTACACTTGGCCCCTTCTTCAAAGGGGGCATGGTAATCAGGGTGATGGGAGATTACTAATGAAATGCTACGATGCATTAGGCTGATTCTACCTCAAGGCAACTTTGAAGTCTCAAGCTTCAAAGAGCCGGCATGCGGTGTAGCCGTGGGCGCTTCAAAGTGCCTTTACTCCCCAGAAAGTTGACACTTCAAAGAAGTAATCTACCATCATCTTGATTACCATGCCCCCTTCTTTGAAGGGGGGAAGTGTAGATGTAGCCAATCAGCAATAATAATAATAATAGTAACAAAATAGAAGAGAAGAGAGAAACTAAGGAGGATGTACATTACATGAAGGAAAAGGTTATGAAAAGGGAGGAAATACAGAAAGATATTGGAATAGGAAAAGGGAAAATAGAAAGATGGAGGGAGAGATTGTTATGGCAGAGAAGACAAGAGACAAAGGAAAGGAGTAAAAGACAATTGGGAAGACCAAATTATGTGGGCAAACACAGGGATGAAGATAAGGAGATGAAGAAGAATAAGCACTGGAAAGAGGAAAAGATAGTCAGGTATACAGAAGAAAGAAAAATTGAGCAAGGGGAAAAAGAAGGCAAAAATAAGTGAGAGAAACAACTTTTACAAATTGATTTAATAAATTTCAATGTACTCGTAAAATACACATGGATAATATTCATACACTAACATGTAATATGAAGCAGGTATTTTCCTAATGGAATCCACCTCTCCCATATCTGCCAGGAAAAAAAATTCATCCTGATTAATAAAATAGGTTTCTGAGGAGTAATTTTTTCTCCCCCTCCCCCTTGGAATACATCAGGTCATGGTCAGAAGCCCATTTCCCTGTGGAAGATACCCCTGGGTAAGAACACAGTGACATATCAATGCAAACACTTACGTCGTTCCCAAAATATTTTGTGGACTGTCCATAAGATACTGTCCAGGTCACTTGCATCTATCAGTGTGGCCCTGTGGGTGGCAGGGTAGATTGGCAGAGAGCCTGCTTTGCACAGCTTCAAATGGTAATAAAATGAGAGCATTACTTCCATGAAATATTGTGTCATATTTTCCCTATGAATGTATGTCTAACTCCTTCTTTTTTGTTATTTTAGAGTTTAATTTGTTTTCTGGGAAGTTGCTAGGGCTATTCAAGTGTTCCTAGTTACCTTATTTTCCTGTCCTTCTACTCATTTCAAAGTGCTCCCCTGAAATTCTTGCACTGAGCTTCCTGCCACATACAAATGCATCTGAAAACAGTGTTTTAATTACAATCTGCTTTTATGAGTCTAGTGTTTCCATTTAATTTTGGTGGCAGCTGGCATTACATGGGACACTGACTGTATGGGAGCATAATGTTAGAGAAGGAAAATTAGTTGCTGTTCTTTTCTAGTGCAAGACTAGCATACTGAAGAATAAATTCAGTGTTTAAAAATTAAAATATGAAACATTTACTGTTCCTTATCTGGCTATTAAACAAGAACTGAAGAAATGGGATTTTGGATATTTGTGCCAGATTTTGTACTTTTCAACTAAATGGCTGCTGATGGGAATGTGCTCACATGTATTTTTTTTTACTAAGGTTTCTTCTCACACGTATGTCACAGGCTTGATGTGATGACAAAGATATCACATCCTGAAGGTATTCAGAATGCTGCTTGAGGAAGGTGCCTTCATGAGGTATCATCACCATGGTATCTAATCAGCAAAAAATATGTGATTGTTTGAACTGATTTATAGTTTATGAAGTATGCGGTCGACATGTAAACAATTGTAAAAACAACATAATTTGACATCATCCCTCCCTTCTAAATAGCATTGCTACTGAAATTGAATGGTGTAATTTAGTTACATTGCAAGGAAGTAATAAAGAGCTTTATGCCTATATGTACCTTTTTTCCCCCGTTGCATTGCTGTTGTTGTGGATTCTGATTTGTATTACCTTCACAAAGCTATTTATTACTAAGAGTACCACTGCTTCATAACCATTATTAACCAGTCAGAGTACAGGGCTTTATGAAATTTACAGTACACTTTTCCCCCTCCCCTCACAATAAATATGTTGGCTGTTTTTACACATGCCATTTTCTCTGAAAGTGGCATGCCAATAAACAGCTGGGATATGCTAATAAGGTGCATATGTAAATTCCCAGCATCTCATTAGCATAAAGTCACATGATTTGGAGTCCAGAAGACACTGTTCTGGACTCCAAAATGGCGTGTAGAAATGCAGCCCCTGGGGCGTCTTCTGGAAGGAAGTCCTTCTTCCGGGGGACCCTTCTTCCCCAAAAATTTTCAGGAGCATCTTCTGGACTCCAAATCATGTGGCCTTATGCTAATCAGGTGCCAGGAATTTACATATGTGCCTCATTAGCATATTTCAGAGAAAGTGGCATGTGTAGAAACAGCCATTGTGATTATGAAAACCCTATTGCTTTGCTTGGGCCTCTGCTCATAATGTCAAGGCTTTTTTATCTATAGACTGTCCAAACTTTGTATCTACAACAGAGAAACCACATCAAACTCCCACTCATTTTACCTGACAGCAAATCTCAAAAGTATGTAGGAAAGAGAAGGAAATAAACACCACATATAAAGACATGAGACTGTAAAATGATTGAATGCATAACTGTTGCTCTTTTTATTAATTTTTTAAAACCAACAACCTGTGACTCTTTTCCTTTTTTCTGAGTTGATTCTGTTTTTGGAGACATAGAAGGGAAGATGATGTGGGAAAGGAGCAAACAGAGACAAAGAAGGGCCAGAAACTGAAATAGGAAAATGTTAGGGACTGGCATGTCCAAAGTATGCCAAATGACACTGAGTTCCATATCACATTCTCCACCAGTGGAACGTCCACTTCCACAATGATGTTCTGGAACCTGGAGGAAATAGGGATGAGGAATTTGATGGATAAAATATAACTGGGTCAGTCATTCTGAAGCCAGGGAAGACAGAAGCAATGATGATAGGAAGCAGGAAACACTCTGCTAATGTAGCAGAAAAACTAAACTTGCTGTCAACAAAAGGAAGCCATCCAAAGAACTAATGTCAGATTAGCTAAATGCCCTGGGGTCATATTTAAGTCCAAATTGGTCATAGGCATAAACAGATGGAAAATGTGTGAAGAAACATTTGCAAATTCAGTCTCTCCTTTATCCATTTCACTCTGTGAAGAAAACTCTATACCCATGAAAGAAGAAACATACCCACACAAAAGAAACAAGCAAAAACTCTTTTCTGTGTTAAAGAATTATCGCATCACTGACATATGGAAAACAAGCCCTTGTGTGCATTTTTTGTTTTTAGCTCTTCACTACCTGGAAAAACAATGGATTAATATTAAGCAATCAGTGTGCAAACCCCTAGAAGATAACAAAAACAAAGCATGTCAAACTAACCTAATAGCTAAATTTGACAGTGTAACAAGCCTTGTGGATGGGGAGAAGCAGTAGATGTGGTATGTATGGATTTTAATAAGGCTTTTGAGACTGTCTTATATAACTTGCTTGCCGCAAACTGGGGAAATGCAACCTAGGAGGAGCTATTATCAGTGGCTGACAGTCAGGCGGAGAAGGCTCATTGAGTGGGGTCCCATTGAGATAATTTCTGGGTCCAGATCTGTTTATTATCTACATCAACGACTTAGATAACAGCATAGAGAACACATTTACAATTTTGCAGATGATATCAAGCTAAGAGGGGTTGCACGTGCTTTGGAGAGTTTGGTTGGTTTGAAGCCGTACTTTTTTTGTTAAAAGATACGTGTCGGTACTCACCCCCCAGCTTTGTGTGATGGGACCTTACAGCCCTGCATGTGGGAGCCAGATGAGGAGCAGAGCTATTTGAAAAACATTGTCTGCACACATAATGCTTATTCTGAAACAGTGCTTGTTTCAAAATAAATATTTTGAAATAAGCACTATTCCCCATAGGCTGTTTCTACCCAGAAGTGGCATGCTAATGCATGGAGCGAAAGATGCTAATGAGGTGTGAATGCAAATTCCCCATGCCTCATTAGCATAATGTCATGTGATTTGGAGTCCGGAAGACTGTTCTTCCAGACTCCAAAATGCCGTGTAGAAGCGTGGCTGTGGGGGTGCTTCCAGAAGGAAGTCCTCCTTCCGGAGGCCCCTTCTTCCCAAAAATTTTTAGGAAGAAGGAGCCTCCAGAAGAACGACTTCCTTACGGAAGCTCCCCTGGGGCTGTATTTCTACACGGCATTTTGGAGTCTGGAAGAATGGTCTTCTGGACTCCAAATCACATGACATTATTCTAGTGAGGGGCAGGGAATTTGCATCTGTACCTCATTAGCATCTTTTGGTCTGTGTATTAGCATGCCACTTCCAAAGGAAGTGGCCTGTGCAGAAACAGCCATATAGGCTGAGTCTATACTAGCAATGAACTTTGAAGTTAGGGCTTACTTTGAAATTCAGTGCAGAGCATCTACACACGTTATATGTTATTTTTAAATTGTGATCGAAGTAAGGAGGCCCAACTTCGAAGTTCTTATTCCATTCCCAGGACGGGAATAACACCCTATTTCAAAGTGTAATTTCAAAAAAGGTTGTGTGTAGACACTCTGCAACTAGCTATTTTGAAAGAAGAGGTCTGCCATTATGGCAGCCCACAAAAGCCTGGAGATGCTCTTGCCAGCCCAGATGGGGCTCTATGGTCACTGCTGGCTGCACATAAAGACATAGCTATCCAGCAATCCCAGGCAGGAAACTGAGAGCATGCTTGAAGCAGTGGGAGAACAAGCTCCCTGCTGCACAACTGCTCCATGATGACACCATGCCGGTAGCCACCCCGCAGCCAGCCAATTCAGCCAGGCAGGAGTGCAATGCCCACCCCCCCAGAGCAAACCAGTGAACCCAGCCAGGGATTTCAGCAGCCCAGTCAGCACCAGTAAAAAAGGGATCCCTCCTGAATGGAGGACGGAGTGAAGGACTTCCTTATGCTGTGGGGAGGGGAGGAGAAGGTCCTGTTGCAGACCGGGGCATAGTGTTGCAATGCAGATGCATTGACCAGCTGGCCAGGGGCCTCACCACCTGAGGGCACCCCAGCAGGATTGGAGAGAACAAACACTCCAACATCAAGGAGCTCCGGCAGGCCTACTGCCAGCTGGTCAGGGGCATGGCCCACCCAGTGCCCCCAGGACAAGGAGCTCCACTGCCTCTTGGGGCCAAAGGAGGTGCAAACCCCTCATCTCCTGGATGCTGCTGCCCCCCTTCGCACGGAGACTGAGGAGGGGCCAGAAGTGGGCATGGATGAGGATCTGGGACCCTCAGGTGCCACCACCACCCACCCGGGGGACCAGGGGACTGAGGATGGGAGCAAGGATGAGGGTTCCAGTGACGGGACCTTCATTATTACCATGATCTCCAGGACATTGAGCCAGGACACCTCCAGCTGGGCACCACCTGAGTTCATGGAGGTGCCCACCGGTAGGTATGGGGCATTCACCAAGCCTTGGGACCTTGGGTGGGGGATCTCTCCCATTGCCACAGGCAGCAGGGGGCCACATGCCCATATCACACTCAGTGCTCACCTCTGCACAGCCTTACAGTCTACACACCTGGGGAAGGGAAGCCACCAAACCTGGGCCTAATCTCACCATGTGGGAACCCCTCTGCACTCAGGATCCCATGGGGTCCCCCAGGACATTGAACAGCAGGGGAGTCGGGGTGGGGTCCTGTGGAGCAGGGGCCCCAGCCCCCAGGGTCAGGACATGGGACTCATGGGCCATCACTCTGTCTCCACAGGTCTGCCATCCAGGAGCTGCCCCAGCCCTGTCCAGGACCAGCCTGCATCTGCACAGGGCTGGGAGTCTGCCACCCCACTCGATCACATATTCCCATGGGGTCGCCAATGGGCTGGGTGCCGCTGATGACGGGGATGAGGAGGTAGCTGCAAAGGGGACTATCATGCAGGAGATGACCTCTGTGCTCCCGGACTGGTTGGTGACAGAGCAGGAGGTGTGGGTGCAGGTTGCAAACAGCTGGAAAACCACTGGGCTGTAGCCACCTGCCTTACCCAACATCCCACTCCTTTGCCAGACTGCCCCTCAGCACCCACCACGGGAGACCCCAATGCTTCCGGTGCAGCCACTGACCTTGGGGCCCTGTTCCTGCCCATCCTCCCACACACCACATGCCTGGCACTCACACAGTGGCTGGTTGCCAGTGCCACCCAGGGTGAGCAGGCCCCTCCATCCCCACCGGCTTCCCTGTCCCCACCTCCCACCAACTCCAAGGCCACCATACTCACCCCCCATACCCTACTTTCCCATTTTCCCAGCCCCAAGGGGGTCCCTGGACTCAGGGTTGGTAGGGCCTCCTGTTGCCACTGCGGCTCCTGGCCCTCCACCCTGGTGGATGAATAAGTCCTCACCTACTCTGGCTTCCTCCTCCAAGTTGGGTCCCTCCCCCAATGCCACTGCTTGATCCCTCTTCTATATAGTTCCCCCTTTGTACATAGTTGTAGGCACTTGTTTTATTTTGTGGTTTATACACATCCAACCTTTGTTCACAATAGTATAGCTAAAGGTCCACCCCTACTCCCACATCCTTATTGTGTGGTAGGGGGGTGGTGAGAGGTGGGGATGCAGTGGGGTGTGGTCAGGAGGAGGCAAGGGGACGGTCACTGTGGGTCCCAGGCAAAGGCCTCCTACAAGGCCTCCCTAACATGCACGCATTCTCTGTGCACCTGGCATCACAGAGCAGTGAGTGGCTGCTCGTTTCTGGCAGCGGGCTTGGTGGCTCTGCCCTGGGCAAAAGGCTCCCCTTTACTCTCCACAATATTGTGGAGAGCACAGCAGGACATAACAACAGTGGACACAATCAGGAGGCTGACTTCCAACCTTTTTAGGAGGCATCTAAATTGTCCCTTCAGCTACCTGTATGCCTGCTCCACAGTGTTTGTGACATGGTTCAGGCATATATTGAAATGGTCCTGGGATGGGTTGGTCAGCCTGGTGTAGGGCCTCCTAAGCCGCAGGTGCAGGGGGTATACAGCATCAGCCACAATGCAGGGGGCCATGGTGAATTGTCCCACAGGGAGCTCCTGCGAGGTGAGGGAGGTCCCCTCCTGCATCCTACGGCCAATTGTTAGCATCCATGAAGGCCTGGAGGATCATAGAGTGGTGCCCCTTTCTGTTTATAAAGGTGCTGGCACTGTGGTCTGGGGCCCAGGAGGTGATGTGTGTGCCATCCAGCATGACAAAACAGTTGGAGAAGCCCAGGTCTGCGAAGCTGGTGAGCGTAATGTCCAGGTTCCCAATGGTGATGACCCAACAGAGGAGAAGGCTGTTCATTGCCCACATGACATGCATGGGGTGTAAGACAGATGAGTCTATGAGGGCATGACCAGGTCGTACCCATCCCCATACAGGGTCCCTCTCCCCAGCCCTGTGCAAGGCCACCCCTTGACTGGTGCCCTTCCCCCAAGTGAGTGAGTGGCCCCTGCCTGGATTACCTCGATCAGGACTGCCCCAATGGTGGCCTTGCCCACCCCAAACTGATGTCTGATGGTGTGCTAGCTGTCTGGGGTGGCCGGCTTCCATAGGGCAATGGCTACCTTCTTGTGTGGGGGGAGTGCGGGTCGCATCCTAGTGTTCTGGTGCTGGAGGGCTGGGGCAAGCCTATCACATAGCTCCTTGAAGATCTGCCTGGTCATCCGGATGTTGCTCAGCCACTGATTGTCATCCCAGTCCCCCCAGAAAAAGGTGGTTCCACCAGCGGGCAAGCCCCAGCGTCACCAGATCACCGGTGTGGAGTGTAGCCACTGCCCCTGGCAGAGGACCCACAGGAGGGGGCCTATGCAGCTGGCCCTGCAGTGCTGCTGGAGGATAGCCACCAGCAGCACTGCCAGGAGGCTGGCCATGGCCTACAGGAAGTCCCCCTTGGGGAGCTGCTGAGGATCCATAAGGGTTTCTACAGTGACTCTGCTCTGTGCAAAGTGTGTGCTGGGCTGTGTACAGCCTGGCAGCTCTAAGCAGACGCAGGGTGTACATGTTGGAAGGGGCCCTTTAAAGCAGCAGCTGGAAGAGAGCACTGGAAGGGCTTGTCAGCCATATGACCTCCATCTGCAGCATGTCCTGGCCTCTGAGTTCAAAATAGGGACCATGGGTGTGTAGACAATTCCTTTTGAAGTGCTGGGCTGCTATTTCAAAATAGTGGATGGCAATTTCAATCCACTTTGTATGTGTGGACACGCAATTTCCAAGGCCGTTATTTAGAAGTTGGCCTTCGAAATAAACTCTTTCAAAATTGAGGGGTAGTATAGACATAGCCATAATGAGGGTTACCAGTTTTTTAAATAACTCAGCCCTATTTTGCAATTATTTTTAAATAGTGGGCTTTTGGTTTTGGTTTTGGTTTTTTTGCAGACCCTGGGCTTGTTATTTTGATATAACAGCTGTTATTTTGAAATAACCGTGCTGTGTAGATGTATGGGAAATGACTGCCTGTAAAGGAATAATGAGGAAAGGGATCTGGGGGGTCAGACTTAACCACAAACTGAGTCAACAGTGTAACAGTGTGCCAGAAGAAAACATCATTGTGGGATATATAAGTAAGACACAAGAAGTAATTCTTCTACTGTACTCCATGCTGATGAGGGCCTCCGCTATACTATTGTGTGCAATTGTAGGTGCCACGTTTCAGGAAAGAGGTGAACAGATTGGACAAAATCCAGAGGAAAGCAATGAAAATGATTAAAGGGCTAGAAAATGTGACTTATGAGGAGTCACTGTAAAAATTGGGATTGTTTGTTCTGAGAAGGGGTGGGGCATGCTAACAGTTTGCAAGTGCATAAAAGGTTATTAAAAGAGGAGAGAGAAAAAATGTTGTCATTGATTTCTGAGGACAGGGCAAGAGGAACAGCCTAAAGGTGCAGCAAGGGAGGTTTAGGTTGGACATCAGGAAAAATTCCTAACTTTCAGGATGATTAAACACTGGAATAAATTGCCTGGGAAGGATGTGGAATCTATATAATTAGAGATTTTTAAGAGTAGGTTAGACAAATACCTGCCAAGGATGGTGTAGCTGGTGCTTGGTCCTGCCATACATGCAGGAGAACGGATTAGATGAACTTTCTAGGTCCTTTCCAGTCCCACAATTTTCTGATTCTACACAGCTCTAAAATATATATTTATGCCCTTTGTAAAAATCGTATTCTACGTTTTGTAACTTAGGAAAAACCCACTACTTGCAGCATCAAAAATAGCTTCAGCAAAATAACTATCAGGCATCATATTCCAGCGTACTACTTGATAAGGTCATAGCTCACAGACCAAAATAATAGCCTGAAGCAACTGAAATCCCCAAGTTCCTCCCACACTCTTTCTTCTTTGGGAAACCCATATCCACACAAAAAGCATTTGGAGAAATCACAGAAATGGCAGGGTTGACAGGAGGAATACTTACTTTAAAACAACACTTGTGAATTCATTGTCGATCTTTCTCTTCTAGTTCTATAATATAATATTATCACCAAGAGAAACTGTTTATATCAGTTTCACCAATTCAAGTGTTCAAAAATCATATTTCAGGCCCCCATATCATGAGATTAGCTTAAAAATCAAGAGATTTTTAAAAAGTAAGAGCTGTTGGGTTCTTTTTCTCTGCCCTCTCCTGGCTAATGCCTTAGATTTTTTTAAAGATTTTTAATCTGTTACCATAAGACAAGTTTTTTGTTATAAAAGTTATAAAAAGTTTTGTTATAAAATTTTTTGTTTCATACTCTGGTGGTACTTTAAAGACTAACAAATTTATTAGAATGTTAGGGAATAAGCTTTCACGAGATACAAATCGCTTCCTCAGATGCTGAAGAGGAAAGAAAAGAAAATAAAGGAAAGGATACTAGATGGGAGTGTGACATCACTGCAAATTAAAATTAGTCAAACAATCAATTTGAAAGCTAAAGTTTTAATTGATTGATTAAAAGCTAAAACTAACACTTTAAGTTAAACAACACTTACAGTAAGCTACATTATCAAATCTAAGAGTTAGCAATAAGATAACTTCAAAGAAAGGAAAGAATGCTTACAAAAATTTCAGAAGTCAATTGATAGGCACAAGATTTAGACCTTAAACTCACGCATGAGAGAAAATCTGAGTGTAAGCTTTCTAGAACTGGCTATCTGCAATGTATCCAGAGACTCGCACGAGCAAAGATGGTCATACATTTACTGTTTATGCTGCTGAGTACTTGTGCGATGACTAGAAAATAATGGTAGCTCAAAAAATAGCAAAAGATTACTCAGAAACAATATGGTGCATATAACGTAGTTGTTCTTGTTCTGCATTCTGAGGAATGTTGTGGGATGTTCTGACCTTATAAAAATGGAATGGGTTGAGTATCAGTAATTCCTTCTATTGTGATGTCTCTTGTGATTACACTGTGCTGTAGTGGCATTTCCATTCTGCATATCCCACAAATCAGGTAATCAGCAATGTTAATGTTTCAGGACATCGTATTCTTTGGAATAAGCTGCAATTAAAAAATCTACCCTCATTCTCTAGTAAAAAGAAAATTCATATTAGTAGGGAGGAAAATATATTAGTATTCTGAGTGACTATGTGAAATGCCTAATCTGCTTCAGCAAGCTACCTTTATGAGGAATTTTGGAATAGCAACACACATCTTGAATCTTTGCTTCTGCAAAAGCAAAAACAAAACAAAAAATTGTGCAGACCTGAAATATAATTATATATTTGTAGCAATTAAATTTTAATTAGGATTTACTTGTCTTTTGTGAGATGATTGGCTGAATTCTTTATAGCAATATGCATTCAGCAGATATTGTCTGTCCAGATAAATATTCCAGCATGATACTCATGTGCCTTTCTTGTCCTTCTAGAGTGGTCTGTGTTATGATGTCATGAATTACTTATAGGTGTTGCTTCATGAAATCTAAATTCAAATACTGTTTGGATCAGAGTAGAAATTTACACAATATCATTTGGATTAGCTTATAATGAAATGCAAACGCTACAATGCAACTGATCAAATGTTGCTTTTTTTAGCAGTCTAAAAGCCTGAAGAGAAATCATCAAAGAAAGGGCTAATTATAATCAAATTAAATGACTAGTTTAGAATTGTGATGTAGAATTTTGGAAAACTGCCTGTTCTGGTGCTTCTTGGTGGTGATAAGGTTTTGCCTCTGAGTGGCTACGTCTACACGTGAAGCCTACATCGAAATAGCTTATTTCGATGTAGCAACTAGGCTATTTCGATGAGTAACGTCTACATGTCCTCCAGGGCTGGCAACGTCGATGTTCAACTTCGACGTTGTGCGGCACCACATCGAAATAGGAGCTGCGAGGGAACATCTACATGCCAAAGTAGCACACATCGAAATAAGGGTGCCAGGCACAGCTGCAGACAGGGTCACAGGGTGGACTGAACAGCAAGCCACTCCCTTAAAGGGCCCCTCCCAGACACAGTTGCACTAAACAACACAAGATACACAGAGCTGACAACTGGTTGCAGACCCTGTGCCTGCAGCATGGATCCCCAGCTGCTGCAGCAGCAGCCAGAAGCCCTGGGCTAAGGGCTGCTGCCCACGGTGGCCATAGAGCCCCGCAGGGGCTCGAGAGAGAGCGTCTCTCAACCCCTCAGCTGATGGTCGCCATGGCGGACCCCGCTATTTCGAAGTTGCGGGACGCACAACGACTACACGGTCCCTACTTCGACGTTGAACGTCAAAGTAGGGTGCTATTCCTATCCCCTCATGGGGTTAGCGACTTCGACGTCTCGCCGCCTAACGTCGAAGTTAACTTTGAAATAGCGCCCGGTGTGTGTAGCCGTGACGGGTGCTATTTCGAAGTTAGTGCCGCTACTTCGAAATAGCATGCACGTGTAGACACGGCTAGTGTGTATTAATCAGGCACATCTTGAATTTTCCTAAATTTTGGCTGTTTACATTTGCCCTCAACTTTGAAGGGCACATGGTAATCAGGGCCAAGGGAGCTTACTAATAAAGTGCTGCGGTGAATACGCAGCACTTCATTAGGCTAATTTCACCCCACAGCAACTTGGAAGCGTCAAACTTCGAAGTGCTGACGTGTGTAGCCACAGGCCATTCGAAGTGTCCACGCTACTTCCAAGTCCCTTTACTCCTCAAAATGTTGAGGAATACATGCATGCCAGCACTTTGAAGTTTGCCACTTCAGAGTTGCCGCGGGGGAAATTTAGCCTTATGAAGTGCTGTGTATTCACTGCAGCACTTCATTAGTAATCTCATGTGGCCCTCATTACCATGCCCCCTTTGAAATTGGGGGGCAAGTGTAGACAAGCCCCTGGAGTGCTGAAACAAAGTTAGGCTGCAGAGAAAAATTATTGTTTTTGCAATCTGTGAAGGAAGTGGCTTGGCTGAGAAGAAAGGAAAGTCACTTATTCAGAATCAGGTGTATATCACCTGCAAATTATACAGCCTCCGATTTAAACTTTAGGTCCGGTAGCTGAGCCAGACTAATGGATAGCTGTGAATTTAAAGGGCATTCTGGGTATTGCCGAGCAAGTGAGCATTTAGGTGAATCTTTTCAGTGCAAGCCAGAACTATGGCAGTAATTAGTCTGCTTTTATGGCACATTTTCCTGTATAGCTTGAATGGTAGCACATACAAAGCTTTTCTTTCTCTAATTTACTCTTCTCTCAATTGTTCATATATCTACAAGGGAGCTTTACACCAAATGGCATGTGTAGCTACAACAGAAGGGTGACTCAAACCAAATTTGATAAATGAAAAACACAAACAGATCAGTATGGACAAGGATCCTGGTAAACCTCAGAAATGAAAAAGAGAAACTTTACCGGCATATACACTAAAGTTATGGCTGCACCAGGGGTTTCTATTTCGGGGAATATTTGTATCCCAAAATAGAAACCCCCTGGCTCAGAATAGCAGGGGTATTTCATTCCCACTCCCCCTCAATTTGAACTTTGCTGCCATTTGGACAGCTCCAAGTTCAAAGTAAGTTATTTCAAAATAAGGCTACAGTGTAGCCCTAACCTAAACTATTACCCTCTTGCTTTTAGGGTAGGACTACTTAGCAAAGGTATTTTGAAATAACAGTTGCTACTTCAAAATAACTATACTAGCATCTACAAGATGCAACTGTGATTTGGAAATAAATTCAAAATAGCAGTTGACTTATTTCAAAGTTGGTAAACTTCATTTCATGGGGACTAATGCCCATTTCACAATAAGCCATAGTGCATCCAATGGGTCTATTTTGGAACAGGCTCCATGACTCCATCTACACTGCAGCGCAATTTCAAAGTGCCTTTTGAAAGCGTGCTTCTACACACAAAAAGCCGATCGAGATTGCAATCCACTCTTTCAAAAGACTGGCCTGCTCTTTCAAAAGGAAGCATCCACAAGGCCCGGGATGCTCTGTCAAAAGAAAGGGCCAGGAAACACCATGGATGGGGTTATGTGGTGGATGAGCCCTTCTGAGGGCTGCAGCCAGCTGCTCCCTTAAAGGTTCCCTCCCAAGCACCGTCATCCTGTACACACTGATGGCTGCTTTGTCACCCAAAGCTACACAGATGCCACACACTGAGAAAAGCCACACTGTGGAACAATATGGACCCCCAGCAGCTCCCTCACATTCCACCCCTCAAGGCCATGGTTAGCCTGCTG
The DNA here is from genome assembly GCF_033958435.1 of Carettochelys insculpta. NCBI lineage: Eukaryota > Metazoa > Chordata > Testudines > Carettochelyidae > Carettochelys > Carettochelys insculpta. Next base: position 300,996,291 of record NC_134137.1, on the reverse strand, counting down.
GCCACTTAGCTAGTAGCCATCCTCCAGTGGCTCTGGGGGGCCCACCCTGATAGCCACCCTGCTACACGCTGTCCTCTCAGAGTGATGTCCATGCTCCCTCCCACGTGTTGTCCAGCGCTCGTGGGGCTACACCAACAGCACAGAGTGGTGGGACTGGCTGGTGCTGGGGGACTGGTCTGACAACTGCTTGCTCTGGAACTTTCACATGACCAAATGGACATTTCTGGAGCCCCTAGTCCTCCAGCACCAGGACACCTGGATGTGGTCTACTCTCCCCCTGCAGAAAAGGGTAGACATTGCCTTCTGGAAGCTGGCAACCCCGGACAGCCCTCAGTTGGTCAGCCACCAGTTTGGGGTGTGCAAACCCATTGTCAGGGTAGTTCTCATGGAGGTAAGCCATGCTTGGGTCACTCACTCACCACAGGGAGTGGGAGGGGTCTCCCAGGCAAGGGAGACCCTTGGGGATTGTGGACGGGGCCTCGGAGGTGACAGGAGAGGGGGCCGGGGAGGGTGGCCCTGAAGGGGACAGGGGAGAGGACAGAGGGACGGGGTGGGGGCTCGGGCTGGGAAGCAAGGATGGGAACAAGAGGGCATGGAGCACCCCACCATGCACTCATGGAAGTGTTCTCCCTCCACCCCATGGAGGTCATCAGGGTGATAAATAATGTCCTTCTTAGATGGGTTGTCTGCCTTCAAAGTTGCCATCATGCAGTTCACAGAACTGGGCTTCCCCGACTGCTTCGGTGTTCTGAATGGGACCCACATCACCATTTGGGCCCAGGACCACAGTGCTGGCACCTTCATCAATCAACTTGATACCAAACTGTGGTGCTCCAAGCCCTCATGGATGCCAAGGGGTGTTTTACGGAAGTGTGTGTGGGCTAGGCTGGGCAAGCCCATGATGCCTGGGTCTTTCATAACTTTTGGCTCACCCATAGGATGTAGGAGAGGACCTACACCACTCCATGGGAGCTCCTGGTTGGGGACACCGCCATGTCCCCCGCATCATGGCTGATGTTGCATACCCCCTGCACTCATGGCTGATGTGGCCCTACACAGCACATACTCACTCCACTCAGGACATTTTTAATGAGTGCCTGAACTAGGCTTGCAAAATTGTGGAGTGGATATTCAGACGTCTGAAAAGGCACTTTCGGTGCCTCCTCCCATGGCTAGAGGTGGGCCTCCCCAATATGGTGGATGTGGTGGGGGCATGCTGCACCCTCCACAATATTGTGGAGGTAAAGCATGACCCTTTCACGCAGGGGTTGGCTGCCTAGGCTGGCAATGGCTATGAGCAGCTGGCTGGTGCCTCATGCTGCCAGGAACAATGGGACATAGTGCAGGTCAGGGAGGGCCTGTGGGAAGCCTTCACTTGGGGGTTCCAGTGACCCACCTCATACGTCCTCAACAATGACCCCCCTCCCAGACTCCCACCCCTCACTGCTCACCCACCACAAACCCCCTCCTGCATCCCTTGCCCCTCCCACCATTCACAAGAGATATGCAACTGGTGAAAAATAAACTATTTACTAGAAAGATATCAAACAAATCCAAACTACTTACAAGAGTGAATGGGAGGGAACTATGTGCAACAGGAACATGGTCCAGGGTGGGGGGTGGGGCCAAAGAAACTCAGAAGAGGTTCTGGGGTGCAGGTGGGGGGGGCTTACTCCTCCACTGGGGTGGAGAGCTGGAAGCTGTGCTGGGTGCAGCAGCCCCGACCGCCTCAGCTCCAGGTTTCTCATCATGGCTGGAAGGGGGCTGGGATCACGGGGAGGTAGGGGCAGGGGAGGAATCTAGTGGACTTTGGCTTGGGCTCAGTGGGGGGGGGGCACAGGGAGAGAAGGAAGGGTGGGGGAATGGAGGGCCAGCTCACCCTGGCCAACACTGGCCACCAGCCACCAGCCAAGTGCCAGCTGACAGCTGCAGGGAGTGGGATCAAGGTCAAGGACTTTGGGGGGAGCTGTGGAGAGGAGAGTTGTGGGGGGAACTGCATGGGGAGCTGGGGGTGGGGAGTTGTGGAGATCTTCAGGGGTGGCTGGTGAGGGAATGGGAGTCTGGGTCAGGCAGGCAGTCACAGCTGAGTGAGGGTGTCCAGGGTGCCTGACTCTCAATCCCAGGACTCCCATTCCATTGTCAGCCACACCCGTAGGATGGCGACCATGTCCTGCCGGGCATCTTTGCGGGCAGTGGTGGTGGTGGAGGCAGCCTCCTCCTTCCCCTGGTAATGCTTGTGCATGCCCTGGCTGTGGCCCTGCATGGACACGGGACATAGTGGGGTCCTGGCCTCTTTGCCCTCCATTGTGAGTCTTCCCAGTTGTGTACAGAGCTTGGCCAGCCCCTGGACTGTGGACCTGTGGAGACAGGAGGGGACAGAGGAATGGTCCATTAATACTGTGACCTGGCCCTGAGGGCCATGTCCCCCATGCCACCCTGCTCTCTGTTGGCCCAGGGGCCCTGAGGGATCCTGGTTGCTGGGGGTCCCTGCATGGGTGGAGCACATGCAGGCTGCAGTAAGACTCCTCACCTTCCATCACTGCAGCTTGCATGTGCTCCACCCATACAGGAACCCTGAGTGACTGGGACCCCTCAAGGCTCCCAGGCCAACAGAGGTGGGGGGTGGGGTGGGGGATATGGCCTGCAGCCTGTGGTGGGAGGAGGAGGGCATGCAGCCTGTGGTGCTATCCAGGGGGACAGGTGCTAAGCACTGCATGTGGCCATCTTAGGGGACTGGGTAGTGTGGCTGTCCAGGGTGTGTTCGGACAGGAGCTGGCAGCTGTGTGAGTGGCCCACTGTGGGCTGTGGCAGAGGGGGATAACCCCTCTCCACGTGCTGGGGAATCTGAAATGCACAAGACCTTATAAGGGTTGCTCCAGGAACTCGAGGGAGGTCCAGGTGGAGGGGGCCTGGCTGGTGGTCTCTGAGGTTATAGCGATGATGAGGAGCCCATCTCTGGATCCCTGGTCATTGCTGGTGGGCTTGGTCTTATGGTCTGTCCACCAGGGGATGACGGCAAGGGTCCTGGCAGGTCATCAGCTTCAGTGTTGGGCTCTGGCCCAGTGGTGTCTAACACCATGACAGGCAGTGCCACTTCCTTGGGCCAGAGGAGGCAGTTGATCATGTCAAAGTGGGGGTAGTTGGTGGGTGCTTTCTCTGAGCCACTGGCCATGTCCTGGGCCCAGCAGTATGCCTGATAGATCTCTTTCACTTTGCTGTGTACCTGGTCTGCTATGTGATGGGGGTGTCCCCAGGCACTCAGGCGAGTGGATAGCCAGCTGAATGCCACAGCATTCCGGTGCCAGCTGCCTATCTGAAGAACCAAAGTCCTAATAGGTTCTTCACCTCAGCCTCTGTCTAAGAGAGGGGACCTCTTCTTGTGGCCCTGTCTGGGCTCCTGAGAGCTCTCTGCCAACTTGGAGGAGGGCCCCTGGGCAGCACAGGTATCATGTCCTCTGGCTATAGGAGCAGTGGAGTAGCTCTTGCAGGCAGAACGTTGGGAGGAGGGCGTGCTGCTGGCGGCTTGTGCCTCTGGTGCTGCTAGCATGCTCTCAGCTTCCTGCCATGTGGTTTCTGGGTCTGTGTGACTTTAAAGGGGGCCAGACACAGGGACCATAGAGCTCCACCAGTGCTGCCAGGAGCGTCTCTGCGCTCCCGCTGACCAACACCTTGGAAAACTGCTCTTTTGAAATAGAAGCCCATAGAGGCTGTGTCTACATGTGCCCCAAACTTCGAAATAGCTTATTTCGATGTTGCGACATCGAAATAGGCTATTTCGATGAATAACGTCTACACGTCCTCCAGGGCTGGCAACGTCGATGTTCAACTTCGACGTTGCTCAGCCCAACATCGAAATAGGCACAGCGAGGGAACGTCTACACGGCAAAGTAGCACACATCGAAATAAGGGAGCCAGGCACAGCTGCAGACAGGGTCACGGGGCGGACTCAACAGCAAGTCGCTCCCTTAAAGGGCCCCTCCCAGACACACTTTCATTAAACAGTGCAAGATGCACAGAGCCAACAACTAGTTGCAGACCCTGTATATGCAGCACGGACCCCCAGCTGCCGCAGAAGCAGCCAGAAGCCCTGGGCTAAGGGCTGCTGCCCACGGTGACCACAGAGCCCCGCAAGGGCTGGAGAGAGAATATCTCTCAACCCCCCAGCTGATGGCCGCCATGGAGGACCCCGCTATTTCGATGTTGCGGGACGCGGATCGTCTACACGTCCCTACTTCGATGTTGAACGTCGAAGTAGGGCGCTATTCCCATCCGCTCATGGGGTTAGCGACTTCGACGTCTCGCCGCCTAACGTCGATTTCAACTTCGAAATAGCGCCCAACACGTGTAGACGTGACGGGCGCTATTTCGAAGTTACTGCCGCTACTTCGAAGTAGCGTGCACGTGTAGACGCAGCCAGAGTGTCTACACTTGTTTTTTTTTTAATGAGGTTTTTGAAAGGGGGCGCTCTTCCTGAAACTGCAACAGAAGAGCGATTTTGAAAGAGGGGCCATGCAGTTTCATAAATCCTTTCGTGAAAAAACTTATTTTGTGTGTAGACACCCTGTGGGAAATTTTGAAAGGGCCTCTTCTTTTGAAATTTCTCTCAAAAGTACTTGCTAGCTCCAGCCTGTGTGTTTAGATGATGTATTTTAAACTGCTATTTTAAAATTAATTTTTGTTTGTAGCAACATTGTTTCAAAATAAGCTATTTCAGAATAACTATTCGAAATAGCTTATTTAAGAATAAGCTGCTGTGTAGATGTACCTTTATAGATATGCTAACATCAATAGTCTTGGTATTACTTCACACTGTAACACTATGGCGGATGCATCTACACTAGCCAGCAACTTCGAAGTACATTCAACATTCGACATTCAACATTCAAGTACACAACATTCGACAATGAAATCGACATTAGGCAATGAGACGTTGAAATCACTATTCCTATCTGAAGATGGGAATAGCGCCCTACTTCAACATTCAACATTGAAGTAGGGTGTGTGTAGACAATCCACATCCCACTACATTGAAATAGTGGGGTCCTCCATGGTGGCCATCAGCTGAGGGGTTAAGAGACACTCTGTCCAGCCCCTGCAGGGCTCTATGGTCGCCGTATGCAGCAGCCCTTAGCCCAGGGCTTCTGGCTGCTGCTGCTGTTGCTGCTGCAGCTGGGGATCCATGCTGTGTGCACGGGGTCTGCAACCAGTTGTTGGCTCTGTGGACCTCCTGCTGTGCAGGCCGACTGTGTCTGGGAGGAGCACTTTAAGGGAGCGGCTTGCTCTTGCCCCAGAAGGGCTAGTCCAGCCTGTGACCCCATCCGCAGGCTTTGCTGGCCCCTTATTTCGATGGAGAGTGCTTGTGTGTGTGGACGCTCTGCATTTCATTCCAGGGCAGCTCCTTTCGACCTTCCCCGTTGCTACGTTGATGCTGAATATTGACAGCACCAGCCCTGGAGCGTGTGTAGACGATACGTGTCGAAGTAGCCCATTTCGAAGTAAGAATATCATCTTACTTCGAAATAGGTTACTTTGACGTAGTGTGCTAGTGTAGATGTAGTCAGAAAGATATATGAAGTTACAGCTCCCCCTCTCCCTCTGCCCCCTGAACATCAACCACAGGGCTTATTCTTCTGCCCTAAATATATTTTTGTAGTTTGAAATAGCAACTGTGTCGCAGACAGTGCTTCCAGGTAGGAGCTAGGAATATACTGGTAATAAACAACAAGGCTGTGTCTACACAGCCATCTCCCTTCCAGAAGGGGCATGATAATGAGCAAAGGGGAATATTCAAATGAGGTGTAAATTTACATCTCTCATGCCTCATTTGCATATTTCCAATAGATTTTGCTTCTGGAAGAGACCCTTCCAGAAGCTACAGCATCATGTAGACCAGGCCCTTCCAAAAGGAAGGAACTACCCCTTCCCGAAAAATGCTTATTCCTGAAATGTTTGAGGAATAAGGGAGCTTTTGGAAGCAGGGGGTTTCTTCCAGAAGGACCTCATCTACACAGCTCTGTAGTTTCTGGAAGGGGCTCTTTCACAAGTGAAATCTTCCATAAATATGCAAATGAACATGAGCTATTTAAGTCTATGCTTCATTTGAATATTCCCCTTTTCTCATTACCATTCCCCTGCTGGAAGGGATGGGGCTGTGTAGACTCAGCCCAAATGATTTCTTAGAGTCAAAATTGTAAACTGAGGTTGCCCTTTTCCACTTTCACATTGGATTCATGACTCCCACCACGCAAAAATGTTAATTGGATTTCCCTTCATGCTTCCCAAAGCTTCTTTTCACAGCTTAACAAAAAAGCCCAGAAATCTGTATAACACTTGTAACTGCAATGTTTCAGTGAAAAGAGAACAAACCTTTAGTTGTTTGGGGACAGTCATTAGTTAACATGAGCATCTGTGGGTGATTTTTTCTTTACTGTTGTTATTTTTCTCTTATATTACACCAGTATAATAAGAGGAATAGAACTGTATTTGAAAAATTGAAACATATTGATATTCATGCTTACACCTTCTGAAAGAGAAGACTGAACAACAGCGTTGCTGGTAGCTCAAATGTAAGTTTTCAAAGAGTAGTTTCTTATTCTTTTTTATGTGCTTATGAATTTATACAACTTGCTCCCTTGTCAAACTTTTCCGTATTCACTGACTGCGTAGCCTGATTTATGCTGATATAGTTTCTTCATAAGCATTGGGCTTCCTGTATTTATTTGAAAATAAGTAAATAAATGTATAAATACACAAGCATTTCTTCTGAGGGAAAGAGAGAATTATATGGACTTTGCAGACTGCTGGTAAGAAAGTTAGGGAATCTTTTTCTCCCCAGCTACTTTGAGTATCCTTTTAACTTTCAGGTAATTGCTTTAAAGCTACTACTGACTTTGAACTAGCTTCCCTTCTGGAATCCATACATCTATGTGGAAACAATTACTGCTCTGAGCTGCATGATTACCACTATAAATTCTGTCTCTTCTCCTCGTCCACCAGACAGAGGGATAGTGGAATGGTGGTAGGAAAGGCGGTGTCAGCTTTGCTTGTGAATGAACCAGGATGCAGGAAGCCACGCAGAAGTGGGTGTCTGGGGTCAATGGATTGCATGGAGGAAGAAGGCAGAATGAGAAGAATGTTGTAGGAGCCCCATCAAGTGAATCTCATGGTGTTTTTCTGAACACTTTTCTTTTAACAACAGATTGCCAATTAATTGTGCTTTGTCCCCAAAAGGGGCAACTGTAGCCCTGCAGCTTTTCATCTAAGATCACAGCAGAATATTTTTATATGAAATGCCAGCATTTTTTCTCAGACTTACCTATAGTTCTTATACTATACAGCACATACTGTTTTAAAGCCTTTCTGCACAGATATTTGAGAGCTGGGAGAGCCAGCTAGATTCTCCTCCTTACAAATGAGGCATTTGTTAATTGGGCATCTTTTAGCAGGAGATCTTGCTCTGTCAGAGCCTAGATTTCTTAATTTTCAGGACATGCTTCCAATTCTATCTTCTCTTTCAGCTCGTAGGAGGAAGTGGGCTGAATTTGGAGGGGGTTAGTTGATGTTTTAATTCTGGTGAGGCAAGGGCCCTTCTTTCCTTGGCCAGCATTTGGGTTGCAGCTTGCAGCTGGTTTCTGGGTTGTGGAGTCCAGCCATTCCTTCTGGGACTTCCTCTCCTGCTGTCTCTAGCTCTAACACTGTTGGTGCTTCAAAGGTTTCTAATTCTTGTGCTTATGCTCTGCCTCTTTCAGGCTGGAGAGGCTTTTATGGGCTTCCAGCAGGTCTCCAGCAGACCTAAAGTGAAGTCAGATGGCTCCATTCTGCCTGGGCCAGCTCCCTGCCAGCTGCTCCTAAGGCTAATTCTGCACTATGAGATACATTCATATTCATTAATATTGATTTTGTAACACTGGATTTTATACATTTGAATTTGACTATCCTCACCTCCCCAACATGCTCCTCACAAAGTTGACCTATTGCTGCCATACTCAATTGGTAAACATTGATTGTTGCAGCCGTGCATTGTGGGAACCTATCCCACAGTTCCTTCATCCCCGTAGTATTCTGAGCATTTTCACTAGTGCAGCATGGGAAAATGCCCTGCAAGTGGTTGTGGGAATTTGACCTCATTTTCCCACATTGCATTGCCCTCATTCCCCTCCCATGGTAAGCAAACGTCCATTTTTCCAGGAGGAAGGAAGGAAAAGTAGGGCATCGAGAAAGATTGCCAAATTAACAGAAATCTCTTTCTTCTATAACTGAATTTCTTTTTAAAACTCTAGCTGTAACTGAATTATCAAGGATTTTATAAAAAGAATCAGGTGTGTGGCCCTCTACCCAGTGCCCCTCATCCTTTTAGTACATCTGATCCCTGAAAATATTACAGGGACAAAACAAAACTTAAAGAAAGAGTAGATAGTACAGTTTTTGAAAAAAGAGATTTGGTGAGGGAGGGTTTTTGGCTTCCCATTTCATTATACAGCTTCTGTGCACAGTCTGTCTTCTCAACTGGTCCTCCACTCACTCTTCCCTGTGTGAAGGGGTCCAAAGTTAGAAGAAAGATGATGCAAAAGGCAAGGAAAAAGGATTTTTGGCTTCCCTCTTCACTACACAGACATTGCCAACACTGGGGATGGTAACAATGTGCCGAAAATCTTAGCTGCTGGGGGAGAGCTGCCCTCGGTGGCAGCTACCCCCACCATCTGGTCCTTGTAGGAGCAGGGAGTGGGGAGGATTCGGGGGGGCCAGTTAAAGTGTGTAGATGCAACCTAATTGTCCTGCAGACCTCAGCCTCTTATCAGTAGGCCTTTTTGCCCTTTTAAGATGCCTTTTCCCTCCTCTGCAGTAACCCTCTGGCTTGACCTTGTCACAGTGGGAAGTTTTTGTATTAAGTTATGTATATCCATTTATAGCAGAGGCAATTATAGCACAGATTGGGTAGCTAGTGGTATTTTTAAAATAAAATTGAATCAATAAATTTATTTTAAGTTTATATAACTTAATTTTGCCTTGTTTGTTTGAGTTTTCTGCCAAAAACTGTGTAGATTAATTATCTTTTCAGAACCCAAACCAAAGTGAAAGGCTGTAAAGCACTTGTCTCAACAAAATTAAGTTCATTGCTCATAAATTCCTTGGGAGACTATTTCACGCTAAAGATTTATGCAAATGTTTCTGACCCATACCACACACACACACACACACACACACACACACAAATATATGTCATGGTGTTTTTGATGCTGGATATTTGCCAGCTCTCAGTGAGGATTACGGTTGCAGATCTGTTTTGACCATTACACAGCAAATAGCAACATCTGGAAATTTGGCATTCAAAGGTCATTTTCCTCATAAAGCTGAACAACTATGATTCATAACAATCTGATTTTGACCTTCAATTTAACAGTGTCCTGCTACTACAATCATTGTATTGTAAAATATGTCTGGGTTTTTCTTTTGTGACTTGATTTTATTTTGTTTTATTTGAATTATTTAAACATCTGATGCAGAATGGGAAATCTGCAAATATGCCTTCCCTGCATTTAAATGTAAAAGGTAGATTGTTGTGCCTTGCACACTAACATGATATATATTAAGCTCAGTATTGTAAAAAGGAAAAAAAAAGTTCCTGTCATGTATGGTACCTTAAATTCCATTGGGTTATTTGCATATTACTAATATTCTGGAATTCTTTTTTATCACATCTCACCACAGCATAAACGCACTACTTAATTTTTATATTTTCCTGTGGCTCACATACTGTGCTGATGGGCATCGTTAATATAGGGATTTTGATTATGCACTTGGGGCATAATGGAGACATATTAAAGTAAATCCTCTGTGTGTTTTCTTACGCAGCTTGCTTAGCAGTGTGCAGATCATGTCTGTATGTGCAATGTACCCTCCACTCCCAGATATGGGGATTCAAAAGTTTGGAAGTGTAGCATGATTTTGCCTCCTCAAAGCCCTTCAGCATAGCCCCAACAGAATGGCTGAAACATAGCAAACTGCTCTCTCTACTACCAACAACAGGAGGGAGCAGTAACTTACTGCTCCACAGAAATTATTCAGCAACTAATACGTTTAGAAGGTGAAAGCTCTCATGTTATAGATAAACACAAGAATAAAAAAACTTCTCCTTTTTTAACCTTTGACTGTCAGTTTTATAATTCACATCACAAAAAAGATTTACCAAAAAAAGAAAAACCCAAACCAAAACATAACAAATTAAAACCATCAGAAATACAGACTGGTTACTGCAATGCCAAAATTCAACCCACATTTCACTTCCTTTAGAAAGTTGTTGAATGACAAAACCCTCAGGAAGAGGCCTTTAGCATTGCTGATTTAACTGTCATTATATTGCTGTTATAATAAAAAAGACAGTCTCATTTGGTAAGTCTGACAGTATGTTTTCCAATGTTTTTTAAAATCTCTTGCTTTTGTTATATCCCTTCCATAGCTGAAGAGTGCGATATGATTAATGAATAGCCATCTATCTTTTTTTAACAAGTACCAGGTGCCTGTCAGTTAACGTTTGTCAGTTTTCTATCATTACCTGTGAACAAATGTTTCCAGTTAAATAAAATAGGAGGCCTGGGAACTATGAAAGGGTGAGTTTATATCTGGGACATTGTCAGATTCATTTGTTATTTTAAAGTGAAATGTCTGGACTACTTAAAATCAGAAGTCTGCTATTATACCATGCAACCTACTTAGCCTAATCTTTTATGCCCTGACTATAGGGGTTATAATTGCTAAACATACGAAAATGCTGCAAGATATAACCAGTCTGTCACATTAAATTACCTATTTTTGTCGCTACAGAATAGGATATTGTGATAAATAAATCACACTGGCAGTCCAGGCACATGTCATGGAAATCTATTTTCCAAATCAACCAGGCTTTAGTGTTCACTCAAGAAATTGTTGCCATTGTGTACGTGAGTAAATTATCCCAGTAATGTATGCTCTGCTCACATGTTCATTTATTTTTAAAGGCAAGCCTGATTCCTTTCTTCCTTCACCTGTTGATTTTGTAGCCATAGCTATGTATTCTGTCATATGCAGTGAAAACACCACAATGAAGACCCCATTAACAAATGTTTCTTAGTTTATTTTAATTACATTCATTTTAAATTCATGGCACAGGAAGATGACCAATGAGAACGTATGACAAGCATTCCCGTTACACCTTAAAGACTAACAAATTTATTAAGCCATGAGCTTTCATAGGTAAGACCCACTTTTTCAGATTATTGGAGTAGACAGCTAGAATCCAGGGTTTATATGGAAGGGAGTTGTGGGGAGCGGGGAGGAAGGAGAAAAAAACGGGGTTCCTGTCACCAGTGGGACCAGCAGGTGGAGCAAATTAAGTAGGGTATGTGCTATTCCTGTGAATATCAAAGGTGGGGAAATTGCCCTTGTAGTGCATAAGATACTTGACAGCCTAATTTAAATGTGTCACATTTGCAAATGAATTCCATTTCAGATGTCTCCCTCTGTAATCTTGTGGTAAAGTCCTTTTGTAGAAGAATGACTACTTTTAAATCCTTTATTGAATGGCCAGGGTGGTTAAAGTGTTCACCTATAGGTTTATATGTATTCCAGTTCCTGATGTCAGATTTATGTGCATTCATCCTTTGGTGTAGAGGCTGTCTGGTTTGTCCAATGTACATGGCAGAAGGACATTGCTGGCACATAATGACATATATCACCAGTGGATGTTCAGGTGTATGAGCCCCTGACGGTGTGGCTGATGTGGTTAGGTCTTGTGATGGTGTCTCTCTGCAGATATGTTGACAGAGCTGGAAATGAGGTTTGTTGCAGGTATAGATTCCTGAGTTAGTGTTTCTGTGGTATGTTGTGTGACTGCTGGTACTGTGTGTATTGTGTGGTAAACTTTGGAATGATGTAACTTTTTCATTTTATTTTATTTTTCTCATCATTGTCTAAGTGCTTATTTGCTCAAATAAAACCAGTACCTGTTGAAGCACAGAACATAATGAAAGAAATGTCTAAGAAATGAAACTAAATTATCTGTGATCTCTAAGGGGAAAGAAAAGCTCTTCTGGCTGACATACTCCATACAAGCATTGATGGAACACACAAGCAACAATAGGAGAATCTAAAAGTTTCTTTGGGCAAAATTTAATATCTTGCTAAAGTATAAGCCATATTCTACCCTCAGTTATACTACTGAAGACACCTAGTTTTCAGGGATGTAATTAGGGCAGGACTTGGACCATCAGTCTGATGGTTCATTAAGTGATCTCCTTAAGAAAAACAAAAACAAAAATGTGATTGTTTTATAACAAAGTATTAAGAAAATGCTCCATTGTATCTAGCTCAGTTGGAGACCATTGGAAGTGAAAAGTTAGCAAGGAATATTTAAATGATCCATGAAAATGCATTTTACTTTAAAATAAGTGCAATCAGCATTTCCTATGATGGATCATCTTTAGAATTATCAAAACAAAAAAGCAGTAACGTAGCACTTTAAAGACTAACAAAATAATTTATTAGGTGAGTTTTTGTGGGACAAACCCACTTCTTCAGGCCATAGCCATACCAGAAGAGACTCAATATTTAAGGTATAGAAAACCAAAAATAATAATCAAGGTTGACAAATCAGAAGAAAAATTATCAAGGTGAGCAAATCAGAGAGTAGAGGGGCGGAGGAAGGGTGGGAGTTAAGAAGTAGATTAAGCCAAGTATGCAAAAGAGCCCCTATAATGACGCAGAAAATTCACATCCCGGTTCAAACTATGTGTTAATGTGTCAAATTTGAATATAAAAGAGAGTTCAGCAGCCTCTCTTTCCAAACTGTTGTGAAAATTCCTCTTCAGTAAGATGCTGACTTTTAAGTCATTAAGAGAATGGCACACTTCATTACAATGTTGGCTGACCGGTTTGTGAATCGGGAGTGTTTTTATGTCTGTTTTGTGCCCATTAACGCTTTGTTTAAGAGAGTATGAAGTCTGTCCAATTTACAAAGCATCTGGGCATTGTTGGCACATGATGGCATATATGATGTTAATTGAGGAACATGAGAATGTGCCCATGATTCTGTGAATAACCTGGTTAGGTCCAGTGATGGTATCTCCAGAATAGCTATGTGGACAAAGCTGGCAGTGGGCTTTGTTGCAAGCAAAAGTTCCAGGACAGGTGTTCCTGTGGTATAGACTGTGGCTGTTGGTGAGAATCCTCATAAGGCTGGGAGGTTATCTGTAGGGCAGAACAGGCCTGTTGACTAGGACCTTCTGGAATCCTGATTAAGGATAGGTTGTAGGTCTTTAATAATGTGTTGCAGTGGCTTGAGTTGGGGGCTGTAGGTAATGCCCAGTGGTGTTCTGTTCTTGGCTTTTTTGGACCTATCTTGGAGTAGCTCATCTCTGGGTATTCGTCTGGCCCTTTTGATTGTTTTTTTTTTTATTTCTCCTGATAGGTAATTCAGGTTTATGAATATTTGGTAAAGATCTTGTAGTTTTCGGTCTCAGTCAGTAGGATCAGAGCCAATGGGATTGCACCTCAGGGCTTGACTGTAAACAATGGATCTAGTTGTGTGTGCAGGATGGAAGTTAGAAGCGTGAAGGTAACTATAGTGATCCGTGGGTTTCCAGTAGAGTGTGGTACCAATCAGGCTATCCTTGATTTGTACTGTAGTGTCCAGGAAATGTATCTCTCACATGGAGTAATCGAGGCATCAGTTGATGGTGTGGTGCAGATTGTTAAAGTCTCTGTGGAATGATTCTAGAGTCTCTATACCATGGGTCCAAATCATAAAGATGTCATCAATGTATCTTAAGTAGAGGAGGAGTAATAGGGGACAAGAGCCGAGGTATCTTTGTTCTAGGGCAGTGTTAGCCGGTGGCTGGGTAATGTGCGGTGAGGTACTCCCCTGGGTCCTAAGCAACCCAGTTTTTTACTGTTAGAGGAGGCAGCTCCTAGCACTCTCACCCATGGCCAGGCTGTAGTAACCAAACGGTTAAAGTTCTTTTGTTGTGCCGGCTGCGTTGCAGTGACAAAAGGGTTAACAAAATAGTTAGGCTTGGATCTTAACTAGTTACAAGTTTATTTAGCTACAGTTATAAGCGTGTGGTTACAAAAGGGTATTGTTTACTTCTTATATGCTAGCAAAGTACAGGTGTTAACGAGTTACGTTACAATCCAATACAAAGATATCTGTTACCATCTAACACAATGATATCTTGACACAATGACATCTAGTTACAGAGCTCTAATTCTTTAGCTGTGCACAAAAAAGTCAGAGACCTAGCATGGGTGTATCTTACCCTCTCTGCGTCTCTCGATACCAGCGTAGCCAAGCCGGATCGGTCACTCAATTCCGCGGAAAGACGAATACGAGGTTGGGCGTCCCCAGTAGTGGACCTCGGGAGGCAATCACCTGACCCGACCAGCAGGTAGTTGGTGGAATGCACTCAAAGTTAGAGTTCTGCTGGACCCATCTTTTATACCCCTTTTTGGGTTACGTATTCTCTTTCTTATGTATGGTGCCAGATCATACTGGTCTGTCTTTGTGACGCCAGTTTGTTACAAGGGCATTTCTTACTTAATTTGCACTTGTAAGACAGAAGATAAGCAATTTGATAGTACAGGACATTCTTTTGTGCGGGCGGGACACGTCCCCTTCTGGGATGGTTGTGTGTGTGTGCATCATATCGATCAATGCCAGCTGGGGTGATTTCTGAGGGTCCCCCCCCCTTGTTGACAGTCTGGCCTGTTAGCCTTCCATCTGTACTTTCTGCTTCTCAGGGTCACGATAAGCTAGCATATCTGGGCCTCAATGAGGGCATGAAAGACTGTGCTGTGAGCAGCCATTTCCGTGCCCTGTGTGCTCCTCGGTGGGGGGGGCAGCGAGCAAGCTGGCTTGTAAGGGGGAGACTTTGTCTGGCTACAGGCAGCCATAAATATATTAGCATATTGTGGGGCCACGCGGGTGCCCATAACAGTTCCACTAATCAGGAGGCATAAATTGTCCCCAGATCAGAAATAATTGTGGGTGAGAACAAAGTTACAGAAGTCAGATGCCAGATTGGCTATGGTGCCATCAGGGATGGTATTCCTGATCACTCGCAATCCATCTTCATGTGGAATATTAGTGTACAGAGCCTCTACGTCTAGGGTGGCAAGGATAGTGCTGTCAGGAAGTTTTCTGATGTTTTGTAATTTCCTCAGGAAGTCAGTGGTATCTCGGAGATAACTGGGAGTGTTGGTGGCATAGGGTTTGAGGAGAGAGTCCACATGACTGGATAGTCCAGTGGTAAGAGTGCCAATACCTGAAATGATATGTCGTCCGGGGTTCCCAGGTTTGTGGATTTTGGGAAGTAAATAGTATAATCCAGGATGAGGCTCAGATGGTGTGTCTGAGTGAATAAGGTCCCGAGTAGCAGCAGGGAGTTCCTTAAGTAGTTGTTGTAATTTCTTTTGGAATTCCAAAGTGGGATCAGAGGAAAGAGGTCTGTAAAATGTGGTGTTGGAGAGTTGTCTGGCTGCCTCCTGTTCATAGTCTGACTTATTGATAATGACAACAGCACCCCCTTTGTCAGCTGGTTTGATTATAGTGTCTGAGTTATTTTTGAGACTCTGGACAGCATAGTGTTCAGCAAAGTTGAGATTGTGTCTCATTTGAGTCTGTTCTGGTATGGCCATGGTCTGAAGAAGTGGATCTATCCCACTAAAGCTCACCTAATAAATTATTTTGTTAGTCTTTAAAGTGCTACTTGACTGCTTTGTTGTTTTGATTGTATATAGACTAGCATATCTTTCTCTCTGTTACTTTGGAATTATGTTCTTCTCAACTAGTTATAAACTAGTTGATAAACATTTTAATACTCAGAATACAACACCCTGGTTGTGTATTCACTAGTCCCCTTCTTCAAAGGGGGCATGGTAATCAGCCTGAGCGGAAAGTACTATTGAAGTGTGCCGATGAATACGCAGCACCTCATTAGGCTAATTCTCCCTGTGGGAACTTCGAAGTGCTGGCATGCTGTATAGACATCCTAGCTTTGAAGTGCCCTTACTCCCAAACTTTGAAGTTCTCTTACTCCCAAAAATTTTTGGGAGTAAGGGCACTTCAAAGTTGCACAGGCAATTTGAAGTGCCCACAGCTACACGACTTGCTGGCGCTTCGAAGTTTGCAGCTGCAATTGTTTTTGGGAGGGTGGGGTTCACCTGTCCAACTTAGGCGCTTTTATGTTTTAACCAATATAAAAGATGGCATTAGAAGATGTCTGGGAGCACAACTGGGTATGTGGAAGAGACCGCCGAGTTAATTGATGGCACCTTATAACCAATATCCAGAGCAGGTACTCCATAAGGAAGGCATACAGTAACTTGATTTATGGATTGGGAAAGGACTTTGAAAGATGTGTTCATTAAAGCAATCAGCCAGAGGTGTTGGGAATACTTGTGACTGTTATGGCAGGGAACCAGACACACCCCCGCCCACACCTGTAGCCCACCTTAATCCTCCTGTAAGACTGGGTGATCAGCACTGTCCCAGAAATGGATTTTCTGGAGGGAACAGTGTGGAAAAAAAGAAGGAACAGGTAAAAGCCCCCTGAGTAATTATGGAATAAATATGGGGTTTACCAGCACTCTAAACCTGTGTTTGCTGAGTAGTCCTAGACACCTCATAATAAAGATGAGACCTGATTAAAACCATGTCAATGTCTCCTTTCCTTTCTATAAGGCAAGACAATGATCTCCAAGCCACATTGATAAGGGAGCTGGTACGAACTGAGACTAGTTAACAGAAAATTAGATAGGAACAAATATTGTTAATGAAGATATACTGTATGGTTATCATGGACCTTAAATATTAATTCTACTATCAATGAGAAATCTAATTAACTATATAAGTGATTATTACATATGATTTGTTCCATTACATTACTTCTCTATGATATCAGCATTAATCAGTTTGTTGCTTCCTGAGAAGGTCATTTTTTCCCCTTTAGCCCATTATTTACCAGGTCAAGGATGAGACATTCTGTCTCATCCTGGCTCCACAACTCTGAAAATGAAAGCTTTATTAAGACAGATTCAGGGTAATATATTACAGTTCTTTATGTGTCACATGCAAAGAATAGTAAAATTCTCTCCATGTATTCTCAGCATACAATAGGCTATCAAGCGTATTTCCTCTGATACTCAGAATAGAATCAGCTATGTATTATGTATTCCAAATATTGTAGACTACCTCACACATTAAAAAATACATATTAGGTAATTGCCACTAATAATGGAAATAAGCGGTCCCGTTGACAGATTCATATAATCACTCTGAAAAAGAATTTAAATGATTTGTGTAAATGAGTTGTCTTGTTGTGTAGATCTTCTGTGTTTCAATTAATTTTCTTTAGCTTCAAATCAGAGAAATGTTAACCTGTTCATAATGATAAGTCCAATTAATTATTGTGCAATATTCCAGGTCTTGTGAAAAATATGGTCTCATACATTGTGTTATACCCTATAGAAATAAGTAAGTCTCTTATAGCTAAGAGATTTTCACCAGAATTTGAATGCTTCCAAACAAGTCTCCATAATTTACTTATAAAAACTTCCAAATTCACTCAGAGCTGTAAAGTTTGAAATCAAGAACAAACTGAAAATTGTGCCACTGAACCATCAAGCAGTCATTCTGCCAGTAAAATCTAATAGCTTTGTCAGGAAGAGCTGTTGGAGCCATTGCCACAATATACAGGAAAAAAACAAAACAAAAAAAAAACCACATTGTTTCATGGCTCTAGGTAAGTGCATGCAGAAGACAAGAACAGGCAGAAGAATGAGGAATAGCATATTAATAAGGTTGAAGGAATATTATGATTAAAAAGAAATATCCCTGTATTCATTTTCTGGGATAGCCTCTGAACATTTCAAACAAGGTTAAATTTATTCTTTTGTACCTCACATATTTTGACACTATACAGAGAGTGAGACCATTTGTTTAAATCCATAAAACATAGACCTTGGAGTGGACAAAGGAAGATAAATGCACAATATTTATGTTCTACCATCAACTCATTAATCTGATGAAATTTTACAATCTTTTGGAATAGAAATATAGATGTTTCAAAGCATTCTGAAAATATCTTCCCTCCAGCGCTTTGAAATCCTCTCGGATCCCATGAACTCTTGCAAACTTGCACTTCAGGGATCTAACTGATGAAACTGAAAAAGAAACAGAATTATTGCTTTAGACCATACGAGGAGACAAACTTTGAGATTCTAGACAGCATGGTTTGACAGTCTGGAAATTGTTTGGCAATTTAGTGGTTCTAAAATATCTGAAACTGGAGGGAAAGAGAACAATGTCACTTTAATTCAGGAATGGGTGAAAGTGGATGGGTTGTTTGATGGTTACCTGCTGTGTTCATTCCCTCTGGGGCATCTGACATTGGCCACTGTCAGAGGACAGGATACTGCATTAGATGAACCTCTGACCAAGTACATCGGACAAACTGGACAAAGAGTTCGCCAAAGAATGAATGGGTACAGAGCGGACAGTAGGAATCTGTATACCCATAAATCTGTCCCTGAGCATTTCAAAGGTGGGGGCCATTCTGATAAAGACCTGAGAATTTGTGTCCTGCAACAAAGAGACTTCAACACCAGATTACAAAGGGAGATGTGTGAACTGGGGTTCATACTCAAATTTGGTACATTAACACTTGGCCTCAATAGAGATAGCAATTGCTTCACACATTACAATGGCTGTTTCCTTTCCTCTGGTATTCATAATGATCTCAGGCAGGACACTTAGTATCTCCTATACCTCACCCCACTTGCTGCAGTTCTAAGTATCTAATTTGTCAGTTTTTATTTCAATTTTTTTTTGGACCTATATGTTATATAACTGTCAGTCTGTACGGAAAGCTATATCTCCACATCTGAAGAAGTGGGCCTGCCCCATGAAAGCTCATCACCTAAAAAATTATTTTGTTAGTCTTTAAAGTGCTGCATGACTGCAGGTTCACTCCGCTGGAGTTAGTCTCAGTTGGGTGGGATGGCTGAAGGAGGCCCAGGGCCCTAGCCCTGAACAACTCCTCCTCTCCCCAGGATGAATGGTACTAACTGCTCCTGGGCTGTATTCTGACAAGAAAGCATAAACTGTCAAGGGGCTCAGGTGAGCAGCTTGCCACCCTGGGTTTGTGACTGCTGGCACACACCAGGCACACTATGCTTTGGCTTTTGCCGCTATCTCTATTCAACTTTTCACCTGCATGAGTTCAGCTGTGCAGGATTCTAAGCGCATAAGGGTATAAGTGTGCGTGTGAAACCCAGCTCTCTTTTGCTCTTTAACCCAATAGTGGCATTTAATAAAAACTACATGAGTGTAACCCTGGAGGGTATCCAGTATAAATTAGGGTATCACCTCATGGTAATTTCATCTAGACGTTTTCCTAGTTTGCCAAAGGCAGTGGCAAATGTGTCTGCATCCAAAAACCTTACATTAAGGGGCTAATCCTGTAATTCCCATGTAGAAAATACACCTATTAAAACCAAGGGGAATTTTGCATATATTTAGATTGCAGATTCTGAACTCTTACACGTTTTCTTCATTTAAATTGTTGTGCAAGTTTGTGTGATTTACACTTTATGTTGCTTTCTTCTTAGGAGATTATTATCACAAGGCAGGTTTTCCAGTACGTGAGCTGCTACTGAGAACTCAAGACATCAGGTAATTCTTTGCAATTTATCAAAATCTGTTTTAGAAATTTTCTTAGATAATAATGTAGTCTGAAATCTCAAACATGTATTTTCAGTAGAGATTTTAAAATTCTATGAGTATAAATCTTCCAGGATAAAGTACGGAGAAAAGAATGAATCAATAACAACAATGAATGTTAACTTGATGGTTGGTTTTACATAAACAAATGGTAGGAGAATATACTATTACAGAGTGACAGTGTTTTGTAGAAAGGACACATTATAGGACAGGGCCTGCCAATGTAATGAGATTTACATTGAAAAATATGAACAGAACTTTTTGAACCAATATAACCAAGACAAGAAAATATGAAATACATAAACTATACAAAAATGTTATTGAGGATATGACAACAGAGAGAGTCTGCCACTCTTTAAATTTTCTTACCTCATCTTCAGTGTTGCTTCTTACTTCCAAAGATGTTGTGTTGTACTAGCAGTGTAAGAGGCTAGTTAAATGATTCTCAAAAATGGTGAGAGATCAGTGTCACACCACTTTTTCCATATTTTGCATGGAAGGAGGTTGACAGACAGAATCCAATTAAAAAGCAATTGGTACCAGGATGGGAAAGGGGGTCCTTCTATGGAGAATGTTGAGTACACCTGTACTAATGTACAGAGGAGTAGCAACCTTAATTATTATTTGCTAGTGTTTCATTTAAAGGAAGACTTTTAACATGATTTAAACCTTTTCTTTTAGTTAACTCAGGGTGGGTATTTTTAGTATTTTCAGCATTATTTTAAAGAAGTTGTCATTCTCATTATATCATATCTTCAGGTCATTCATTACTTTTTTTTCCTCATTGTACCCGGTTAATTTAATGAGAGCTGACAAGGGTCTAATACAATGTGTTTAATAGCTAAAGTGGAATTTTTATGTCTATATTTCTGCCAATATTTTATTTGTTTGTGTTTTTAATATTGGTTTCTATTGTGGACTAATAATATTACCAACCACTGGCTATTCAACACATTTGGAGAAAATGATTATGGTACAGTTTTAAAACAATATGGCTGTGTCTACAATTGCCCCAACTTCAACGGGGGCATGGTAATCAGGGCCACGGGAGATTACTAACAAACTGCTGAGATGAATCTGCAGCACTTTGTTAGGCTAATTTTCCCCTGCAGGAGCTTCAAAGCTTCAAATTTTGAAGTGCCATCACGCATGTAGCCATGGGCACTTCAAATTGCCCACCAACTTCGAAGTCCCTTTACTCCTCAAAATTTTCATTAGTAAAAAACTTTCATAATGGCCCTGATTACCATGCCCTCTTTGAAGTTGGGGACAAGTGTAGACACAGCCACGCTGTTTTAAAACTGTACCATAGTCACCTTCTCCAAATGTTGAGGAGTAAAGGGACTTTGCAGTAGCGCAAGTACTTTGAAGTGCCTGCGGCTACACGCAAGCCAACACTTCGAAATTTGAAGCTTTGAAGTTGCTGTGGGGGAAAATAAGCCTAATAAAGTGCTGTGTATTCACCACAGCACTTTATCAGTAATCTCCTGTGACCCTGATTACCATGCCCCTTTTGAAGTTGGGAGCAAGTGTAGACAAAGCCTATATGTGTCACAGAATATTCTTGTAGATGTCTGTGTGTTGAAGCTGAATGGATATACTCCATTTGGTGCAGTTTGACTGTCAGATGGACTTTAAAGTTGTCCCTAAGAAGCACAATTTCTCTGGCTTGTCTTGGAATAAGACAAACTTTTTATTATGCATTGCATATTCTTTCCATTGCCATCCCAGAACCATGTATCCTTATCAGATTCTGAGAAAGAATTTGAACATGACAATTGCTTTTTTCCCAAAAAAAGAGTGAGTATAGCTCCCATATTCATCCTGTTTAACATCTTAGAAATATTTAAAGCTAGATATCTCTAGATTCCCCTCT
Source organism: Carettochelys insculpta (assembly GCF_033958435.1). Lineage (NCBI taxonomy): Eukaryota > Metazoa > Chordata > Testudines > Carettochelyidae > Carettochelys > Carettochelys insculpta. The sequence goes on along the minus strand of NC_134137.1, from coordinate 300,974,665 downwards.
AGCTCTTGCAAGAATCGTTAAGGTTAAACAGAAACATCCTAATATGGTTCCAGTCCTTCTTCTCAGACCAAAATCAGAATCATTAAAAGTAACAGTTTCTCTAGCTACAACATTTTGAGATTCCCACAAGGCTGAATCCTCTCCCAGTATTCTTTCACTTCTATAATGCAGTAGTTAAGAGAAATGGGGAGATAGCATGTGCTCAAGTGCACAGATGACATCCAATCTGACATTACTTCTGCTTTGCATTAAATATACACAGCACCATCTTTCAGTTTTCTCACTACCTACTGTCAACATCCAGATGCAGTTGAATGTAGGCAAGATTTACATGATGCTTCTAAGAAATAAATCTGTAAAATTTGCTTCCTCTCTAGCCTACCTCATTAGCAAGAGACTGTGTCCTCAAATCTTTAAATTATTCCACAGCCTCAGAATTCTTTTGGATTCCTAATTGGAATTGGATGCTGAAATAACAATAGTGACTTCCTTCTGTGAGACATTGCTTCACATTATACATAAATCAATGCATTTGTCTGCCAATTAGTTTACAACTGGATGTGATGTTTATTAGTATTTGAGTAGCATGAGTGCCTGGAAAGTCCTAATCAGAGACTGGGCCCTTTGTGCTATACGCTGTGCACACAACTTCTGTGTTATAAAAAAACATCACGAGAGTTAGATTTGCTTATAAGAAGCGGCTCAAATCCATAAAGTAAAAGTTATCCTGTAAAACAATTATAAAGCTGGGTTCATTTTAAGATCTAACAACCATGAGCGTGTCCCTCCATCATATATAGCAGTGGGAACATAACAATGTACACTAAATATGCAAAGTCCCGTTGAAATAACTGTGACTTGCAGCTCATCGTTACCTTGCTCTTCGCATAATATGCAACACTTACAGAAAGGAGTTACTATGCATATATAATCAAGGCTTTACAAACTCAGAACCCGGCCCCTTCCAAATCCTTCTGTTAACATGTCAGAATGGTCTAATCAACAGTTAAGGCTAACAATAGCCAGAGTTTTTTTTTTCTTTTTTTAATTAAGCTATTTTAAATGATTAAAGCACAAAACTTCCAAAGTAAGGAAACAATGAATGAATGTCACAAATTAAATTAATTTTTATGCTGAAGAGAGGTGAAACTCCCCTGTGCAACTTTGCTAAAAGTTAGTGCACCAACTTTCAGCACTTTGCTAATTAAAGTAATAAACCCTTCAAATGCAATATTATTTAATAGAAGGATGACAGGTCCTTAAATCGAATGGTACTGCTGATGGAGCTCACATGAGTAAAAGGAACGGCTCGAACCTTATGCAAGCCGTATATTTCTGATATTAGTGATAGAAAAATGATCTCAGAATCTTCCACCTAGAAATCAAAAAGTAACTCACTCGGGGGACACTTACGTCACATACTCTTATAAAACAGTGACAGAGAGATAGCTGTGCTTCTTACAAAACAGGAAAGAGTCTAGACAGATACTAATGCTTAGGGCCTTGTTTTCAGATAATTGCATTAAAATACCTTTCAAAAGCCATTTCAATATATCTGGTTCATATCACTTTCTAAAATATAGCTTTCTGTATGATGCTGAGGGTGTACGCATACTTGTTAAAAACATAAGCCCTTGACTTCTGCATAGCTCTTGACAAGACTGTGTAGGACACCCCAGGAAGGTGCTTCTTTAAGTGTTGCCCAGTTCTTTTTCCTCATTGTTTGCTTTTCCAGGTTTGTTCAGTTAATATACTAACACATCTGTAATTTGGACTCCCAATTAATCTAGAAAGGCTGTATGATACCTGTATGATAGGGGGCTTTACTAAAAGGTGTAGCACAAAGAGGGATCAGAGCTAGAATACAATTCATTCTGAAGTCCTTACTTGTGATGGCAGCAATAGGCTTTTTATCAAGATCCTGAAAACGATGATGATCTTTCCTAGAAAAGGATAAATGTAGCCTTGGTCCCTTTTGTATGCATCAGAATTCTCTCTTACCTTACTCAGTATGTTTTTGTTATCAACAGGGAGAAGTCAAGAAGAACAAATTTAATTTGTGTTCCTCTTAACAGCTATTTCATCCAGACTCTTTATTACTTCAGGTGGTTAGAGGCTCTTCATTCTTTTCTGACAAAAGTTCTGTCCGGGCATCCAAATCCTCTCATCTCAATGATGATGAATTAGCTCTTTACTAGGCTACCTGTCTATATAGATACTCTTCTTTGCCCCTATAAGGTTTGTCTAAAAGGGAAACACGTTAGTGAGTTTAGCCGTAAGAGACAGATGGAAACACAAGATAGCCATTAACTTCTGCTGGACTTGGAACAGGCCTTATGCCAATAGGCAAAGATACGCAATGCGCTTTTTTTTTTTCCCATCAGCAGTGCTCTTGAGTGAATACCTGACACTTCATCTTCAAGGAAAAATAAATTCTTTGAAAGTCTAGTTAAAATGCGGACACATTCCAATAATATGGGCCCTCAAGTGGGATTCATTGAATATTCCAATCCCCTCTCCCACCGCCTCTAGAATTACCCCCAAAGTATTATAGGAACATAAGTCTGGAACAGGCCTTGAGAAGTCACCAGTTCTATCCCCTTGTGCTGTGGTAGGGTCAAGTAAACCTAGACTGTCCCTGACTAGAGTTTAATGGACATGATTTTGGAAATCTATTTCAGACCTTAACTACCCTTATGTTTAGAATGTTTTTCCTAATATCTAATATAAATTGCCCTTCCTGCTGATTAAATGCATTATTTCTCGTCCTTCCTTCACTGGACATGGAGAAAAATTAGTCACTCTCTGTATTGGGATACTGTTGTGAAGTTCTACCTCAGTCTTCTTTTTTCAAGACTAAATGTGTCCAGTTATTTTTAATCTTTTCACATCAAGTCAGGTTTTCTAAACTTATCATTTTTGGTGCTCTCATCCATATTGATTTTAATTTATTCACATTGTTCCTAAAGTGTGAATCGGACACAGTACTTCAGCTGGGGCCTCAGCGGTGTTGAGCAGAATGGGAAAAAATTATCTCTTATATCTTGCATACGGTGCTCCCTTTAATACACTCCAGAAGTCTTTTGTGAACTGAATCCCATTGATGACTCACATGCACAATAACTCCCTGATCCTTTCCGCAGTACTACCACCCGGACTGTTATTGCTCATTTTGTAACTGTGCATTTCATTTTTCCTAGCTAAGTAAAGTACTTTGAACTTCTCTGTGTTGAATTTCACCTTGTTGATTTTAGACCAATTTTCCAATTTGTCAGGCTCATTTTGAAATGTAAGCCTTTCCTCAGAAGTGCTTGCAAGCCCTCCCACCTTGCTGTGATCTGCACATTTCATGAGTATACTCTCTACTGTATTATCCGAGTCATTAATAAAAACACTGAATGGTAACAGACCCAGGACTGATCTCTTCAGGATTCTACTAGATATGTCATCTCATTTTACAGCAAAACATTGATAAATCTTTGAATATGGTCTTTCAAGCAGTTGTGCACCAATTATATAATAATTTCATCTGGAAAACATTTCCCTGGTTTGCTTATGAGATTGTCATGAGGAACTGTGTCCAAAGCCTTAACTAAAAGCAAGGTATATCATGTCTACTGCTCCTCCCCATCCGCTAGGTCAGCAATCTAAGATAAAAAGAAAGTTAAAGTGGTTTCACATGATGTGTTCCTGATAAATCCAGGCTGACCATTCATTACAACAACATTATCATCCATGTGCATAATCATTTGTTCCAGTATCTTTTCGGGGATAGAAGTCAGGTTGACTGGTCTATAATTCTCCAGGTCTTCTTTATTCCTCCTTTTAAAAATAGGTGCTGTTTGCCCTTTTGCATTCTTCTGGAACCTCCTAGATTTCTCATAGAAAATAGCTTTAGGCACTAAGTTTGATTCAGCTAGTTCCTTAAGTACCCTCGAATGAATACCATCAGTCCCTGCTGACTTGAATACATCTAACTTATCTAAATATTCTTTAACTTGATTTTTCCCCTATTTTGTCCCACATTCTTTTCCAATGGGTGCCAGTATTAATTATGTTGAGTATATTGTCATCATTAACCTTTTAATAATGGCTGAAGCAAAATAGGTATTAAGCGCATCAGCTTTCTTGATATTATCAATCAGCTCCCCTTTTCAACTAAGTAGAAGACTTACAGTTTCCTTTGGCTTTCCCTTGTATCTCATCTGTTTAAAGAACCTGTTCTTATTACTTTTATATCCTTTGCCAGGTGTAATTTGTGTTTTAAAACAAACTAGCTTTGAATATACTTGCACCCTTTTTATGTTGGCTTTTCATGACTATCCAGGAAACTAATTACATTTTCAAGTATGTTCACATGAAAGGTGAATGTGACAGTGATGGTGGAGAATACTGACAAGAATTAATGTAGAAATTATAAACATTCAGCATGGTTCAGTGCCATTTTAACAATTTCAAAGTGATTAAGGCTTGGGTCAATGAGATGAAGCCTGCAAATGAAAACAAAACAAAAACAGCCCCCTCCTCCCACTTGCTGTCAAGCAGAAAAGGATAAGTGATCTTGGATACTACAGTTACTTGATCAACAAGAAGTTTCTGCAACAAGCTCCCAGACTGTGAACCTGAGTAATAAAATGAAGCAAATACCCTTTATAGATAGAATTGAACTAATTCTGTTATTTCATCCAACCAGGTCCTACAGTGTCACTTCTGTTATGTCTAGACTGAAATGTTGTTAGGTGATCTGGATGCGAAGGCCAGGAATATGATGACAGGAAAGACAACTGGATAGGTACTGTGTTATCCCAACACTCCACAAAATCACAAAGGCCATCCAACTTCTTCAGAGCTTTTGTGTGCTTTTTTGTTTGCTTGTTGTTAGTGTATCATTTGACAAAATAGCTTTATTCTCAAAGAGGTTATGTAATAGAGTATGTCCTGTGGTGAAAGCTGCTTTATTAATTCATATTTCAGAGGTTATTTTTGGCTTATTCTTAAATTTTATGGAGAATGTATGCATTTATATTTTCAACTTTTATTTAAAACAATATATTAACAATACATCTGTCCTCTCCCCTAATATAAAATCAGAAAGGATGTGTGAATGGAACTTTGCTTTTCTCATCAAAATAAAATCATGCTGCTGGACCAAGAAATAATTTCAGAGTCACAGTTCATACACTGAAGTTCTATTTGGAATTGCAAGACACTGAAACATGTGCCAAACATTTTAGTGTTACCATTTCAGAGAGAGCACAATCTTTATTGCCTGTAAGAATGAACCATGAGGTATAATGCCATGGAGTGATAAAAAATATAATAACTGTGAAATGCATCACAAAAAAAGCACTTACATGGATGTGCTTACTAGTGCAAATAGAACATCAAATGTGTGTATGAGTTCAATGGTGCATGGGTTATAGAAAGTAATTATGATTTTAAAATTCCTGTTCTTCTGTTTTGTTACACTAAAAAAAACACTCCCTAAGCTTTAGCTGGATCATTTAGCTGTCAAGTACTTAAAGATTAATGACCACACACGATAATTTATTGTGCCCTTATCAGCACTAAATCTATATCTGTTACTTCTCCCAGTTCTCAGCATTTGATCTTTCACACAGCTATTGCATGCCGTCTGGTTCTGATTACTTTACGGTGCATCACCAGATTTGTGCTTTTTTGCCTACACAGAAAATAAATATGAACAAAAGGAAGTCTCCCGAGTCTTTCTTGAGCATAACATGTGAAGTCTGATGTAAATAGTGATTTCCTGATAATGCTGCTGGTCTAGACAAAGAAAATTCAACACATTAGTCACCCTATGTGTTCCATGTTTGTAGAGGCTGCAGTAATTTCCCCCAAAATGAAATGGTCCAACTTCTAATCAGAGTCCTGATTCTACCTGCTATATCACAGAGCATTTTGTCAGTGGGACTACTCCCTAGAGCATGGTATTACTCAATGTCAAGAAAAAAATCAAACCTTTGATGGCATAGTGTCTAATGTCATTGGTCAAGGATAGTATAAATCACATCAAATAAAAGAGACGTATGTTTTCTTATATTTTAAAGCTGGTGCCTGTGAAAGTCTTTTTGACTGAAAAATAATTTACCACTGAATGGAGAGACACAACAGCATATTGCTTCACTTGGAATCCTATTGGTGCACTAGTTCTTAATTCCTAGCCTTTCAAAATTTTATTATCATTACTCACTCTTTCATGGTAATAAAAATAACATTTAGATGTGGAATAGTAACATGCATTGTCCTCCATTTACAACAATAATGTCTGCATTAAGTTGGATCACATTACTACCCCAACGTTTGGCATTGTTTAATGGTATATAGCTTTAAATAGGGTCTTTGGAGTCCTGATGACTATACCTTACATATAGCCAAAAGCTTCTCAGCAGGTATCTGACTGGGTTCAATACCAAAAATTCATATACAAATATTAAAAGCAGGGCAAAATTACGTGTTTTGCAACACATTGCCAATAGATAGGCAGTCCATGAAAGAATCCACTGAAGCTGAAGGTATTTTGTAATGGTATAGTAAAATTGAATATCCTTTTATATTTTAAAGCACTCTTTGTAGAGATATTTAAAATCCACAGGCTTAATTTCTTCTTTGCTGAAACAAGTCTGAATTTAGGTCAGAAAGCAGACCTGCATGGATAATAGAGAAATAAATAATTAAATAAGTTTCAGTTCATGTTTTAATCACAGTTTTCAATTATCTTTTATTTATTATTAAACTAATTAACAAAATGATTTCTGTGCATCATTTTTGATTGCTAGCTATTTTCTGAGCAACTCCTTCTGAGTATTCTGTTTCAGGTGGTATGCTAGTTTTGATCAAACACATAAGTCACATCATCTTTTTCTGTTCTGTGACTGTGTGAATGAAACAATTTAGAATCAGAATTGTGGCACACATATACAATTTGTTGTAACCGCATGATGTTTCCAATAACATCTACGTGCAAAAGATTCTCCCAACAGCTTTCCAGAGTGTTCTTTACATGCCTCCCATGAGCTCTGTAGCCAAGAGTTTACACTTCAAAGCAGATGTGAAACTTCACTTTTCAAATGGGATTGCTTAGGTTTGGATTCATGCAAAAATTAGAATTTTTCATCTGGAGGTAATTCCATTATTTCAAATTTGCTTTAGTCTGAAATGAGAATAAAAACTTGGAATACTGAAATTTCTCATGGAACAAAAATATTCTAAAATATTTTTATGCAAAAATCACAGAACACCCTATAGCTTTTCTCTCTCTTTAAGCACTATGTGCTTTTGTTGAAAGGTAGAAAGTTTAATATCATTCTGCCTCCAAATGACCTGCAGAGTGAGAATGATAGATACTCAGGATATTGTAACCCAGGACTCAGTCTAAGTGTGGGAGAAATGCATAATTCTCCCTTGCAGTGAGTGAAGGCAAGAGATCTGGCACCTCAGGACTGGGCTGAAAGAATATAGAAAGGGGATGGAGCTGTACACACAAGCATTCTACTATCACACAAAACAAAAAAGCAGTAAAGTAGCACTTTAAAGACTAACAAAATAATTTATTAGGTGAGCTTTCGTGGGACAGACCCACTTCTTCAGACCATAGCCAGACCAGAACAGACTCAATATTTAAGGCATAGAAAACCAAAGATAGTAATCAAGGTTGACAAATCAGAAAAAAAAATATCAAGATGAGCAAATCAGAGAGTAGAGGGGTGCGGGGGGAGTCAAGAATTAGATTAAGCCAAGTATGCAAAAGAGCCCCTATAATGACCCAGAAAATTCCCATCCCAGTTCAAACCACATGTTAATGTGCCGAATTTGAATATAAAAGAGAGTTTAGCAGCCTCTCTTTCCAAAGTAGTGTGAAAATTCCTCTTCAGTAAGATGCAAACTCTTAAGTCATTAACAGAATGGCCCACTCCATTGAAATGTTGGCTGATCGGTTTGTGGATCAGGAGTGTTTTTATGTCTGTTTTGTGCCCATTAACGCTTTGTCTAAGAGAGTTTGAAGTCTGTGCAATATACAAAGCATCTGGGAATTGTTGGCACATGATGGCATATATGATGTTAGCTGAGGAACATGAGAAAGCGCCCATGATTTTGTGAATAACCTGGTTAGGTCTAGTGATGATATCTCCAGAATAAATATGTGGACAAAGCTGGCAGTGGGCTTTGTTGCAAGGAAAAGTTCCAGGACTGGTGTTCCTGTAGTGTAGACTGTAGCTGTTGGTGAGAATCCTCATAAGTTTGGGATGTTGTCTGTAGGAGAGAACAAGCCTGTCATCTAGGGCCCTCTAGAGTGTGGCATCCTGATTAAGGATAGGTTGTAGGTGTTTAATAATGTGTTGCAGGGTTTGAGTTGGAGGCTGTAGATAATGACCAGTGGTGTTCTGTTCTGGGCTTTTTTGGACCTATCTTGGAGTAGCTGGTCTCTGGGTATTCGTCTGGCCCTTAAGAGTTTGTGTCTTACTGAAGAGGAATTTTCACACTACTTTGGAAAGAAAGGCTCATGAACTCTCTTTTATATCCAAATTTGACACATTAACACATGGTTTGAACCGGGATGCAAATTTTCTGGGTCATTATAGGGCCTCTTTTGCATACTTGGCTTAATCTAATTCTTAACTTCCTCTCCCCACTCTCTGATTTGCTCACCTTGTTAATTTTTATTCTGATTTGTCAACCTTGATTACTATTTTTGGTTCTCTGTGCTTTAAATATTGAGTCTATTCTGATATGGCTATGGTCTGAAGAAGTGGGCCTGTCTCACGAAAGCTCACCTAATAAATTATTTTGTTAGTCTTCAAAGTGCTACTTTACTGCTTTTTTGTTTTGGTAGTATATAGACTAGCACAGCTTTCTGTCACTATCACACACTGTGATATTACCCTCTGGGCAGCCTAGAACACTAGCCTTCTGTGTTACTCCTCCGCTTTAGGTGTTGTCAGCACTATGTGGCTTTTGGTGACATGGCTAAAGTTGGACAGTGTGGCTGCTGTTTGTCATCTCTTTGTCTGAGAAAACACTTTTGCCTCCAATAAATGGCATTAGTCAGAGAGCTTTTCAGAAAACAAAACATTGTTTCCACTGGCATTTGTCTGCAGAATTTTCATGGAGGTGTCATTTTAACACTCCTGAATGACAAAAGTTTCAGTGTTTGCTTGTAGGTGTAGACATAGGATTAGTAAGAATGAGCGTTCCTGGCGTTTAGACTGTGTATGAACTCCCCACTTTGCTTGTCTGTCTGCTTCAGCAGTAAACAAATTCTGCAAATCTGAACCTTGCCTTATAGGTAACAATCAGTGAGCACCACTTCCTGAGTACCCAGAGACACTTCCTTGTAAGTCCAGGCCCTTTCACAGAACACTCCCAAAAAGCAAGTTTACTGCTTCCAAAGAAGCAGCACACACACCAGCCTGCTACATTAGGTGAGGACTGCCTCTGCACGTCAACAAAGCAGCACTAAAATGCTTCTTAGTAAAACTAAGAATAAGTTTATTAACAAACAAACAAGCAATCCTGTAGCACCTTACAGACTAGCACATTTATTTATTAAGTAATAAGCTTGCACAGGTAAGACACATTTCTTCAGATTTTCAGATATAAAGTAAACCTTCACAAACTGGAATTCTCTTGTCCAGCAACATCCGTCACTTTTGCAGGACCACAGATGTTACTGGATAAGGGACCTAGATTGGAAGGTTAGTAAAGGGAGCCCACATGCCTCGGGCAGGGCTTGCATCACTGGCCAGAGGCAACAGCCAGCTGGAGCTGGCCTGTGTGTGCCCGGGGCTGAAGCCAGTGCCTGCGGGGCCATGACAACATTAGCAGCCCAGCCAGGTCTGCACCATTTACCCATGGGGCTAGACCATGCTAACAGCCTAGCCAGGGCTGCACCAAGCACATGTGAAGTGATGGCTGTGCCAGCAGCCTGGCCAGTCCACAGCTGGCCTCTGGGCTGGGGCTGGTGCCGGGGCTGAGGCTGGGGCCAGTGTCTGCAGGGCTGAGGCAGTATCTGGCACCTTGGCCATGGCTGGAGCTGGCCTCTGCAAGGTCTGGGCCATGCCTGTGGCTCTGGGGCCATGCTAGCAGCCCAGTTGTGGTGCAATTGGTGCCCACATGGCCCAGGCTATGGTTCAGACTGGGGCCATGTCCAAGGTCAAGGCCATGTCTAGCAGAGGCCTGGAACCAGCATTTGCAGCTGGCAGCTGGAGATGGCCAGGCCAGCATCAGCCCGGCATAGCCAAGGTCCGGCAGGAGGTAAGGGGACACCAGGGCTGGAGAGGTGGGGAGGAGAGAAGCAGGCAGCAGGATGGGTGGCTGGAGCAGGGGACCTCCCTTCGTCCTGCAAATTCCCTCATCCAGGACCAGTGAGTTCCCAAGGTTGCCGGACGAAGTAGGTGCAACCTGTAGAACAGAAACTGACGTGATAATAGGTAGATATAACACAGAAAATGGTTAGAAACAAAACAAAAGCAAACACATTTGTGAACATCTAAGATTTACCTTTAGCAAGTTCCAATCTTTGCCTATGGAATTAGCTTGCCCTCCAATCTGTCCCCTATGTGATGGATAACCAAAGGTGGTTTTTCTTGCTTTCTTTTAACAGTTCAGTAAACCTTTGAAAATTATTCTTTGAAAAGTAAACCCAGGCAAAGTTCCCCTCCCCTGATGGGAAGGAGATGCCATATTGTTTTCTTAGTCTTGGGATCAATTTGTGTGCTCGCTCTCTCTCTCTCTCTCTCTCTCTCACACACACACACACAGACACACACACACACTTGGACACTCATCTCCCACACTTATTACTTTTATTTTTGCACTACTTTTGTCATAGATACATGTTAGTATACTAACTAGAATAGCAGCAATCTGCCAGAAGAAAAACAATCGATTGAAAGCATGAATAGCATGGTCATTCACCTCAGCTATTTTCAGTCACTCTGTGTTCGCCACAAAGCCTTACAAAAAAACTTGAGAAATATCTAATCACGAAAGATGAATAAAGATTGTACCACGCAACCAGTCAAAGTGAACCAAAATTAAAATTAATCAGTTGGCTCTGTACCAGTTTCTGTTAGTGCAAATAAATAAATTAATCAAAAATGAATTTTTGTAAGATATTAAACCACTGAAGCTTCCACTTGTAAAGCCATGCATTTAGGTCTGAATTATATCTGATGATAATTATTTCTTCCCCTACAAACTTTGGAATCAGCCTGCTGTTAAAATTGGAATTTAGTTGCAATACTGATTGCAATTTAATTCAGACTCATGTAATTCTCATGGAACAAAGGTTGATTGCCCAAGTTGCCTAGTAAAACAGAAGGGGGAAAAATCTGCTATTTACTTTAATTATTATGTATTTATCAGATAACACTTTGTTCACTGGATTTGTTGCTGAATCCAATGTTTCTAGCTCAGGCAGAACCATTTGCATCTGATGCTAAGTGGATAATTTTTTGATTTTAAAAATATCATACTTAAGTGAGATGTCTGTATTTTTGGTAAATACAGCATTAGCATTACAAATAAAGAGACTAATGAAGTTTCTGAGCAGAATATTTATATTCCATTCTGAATTGTGGTCATTAGACAACAGAGTAGAGAATTAGACACATGTAATGCAATTTTACACAAAAGCTTGCTTTCAATCTATGTTTGCAGGACAACACTTAAATACTCATGCTTGAAATGAGAGTAAAAAAAATAAATGAAGTGTGGCTAATTAGATCCCTTTCTCTTCTGTGTATTGAGAAATATCAGAATGAAGCTTGAATGCATGCATAGTTCATGTGTTCAGAGATCACATTGGCTAGTATTTATAAAAGCACTACAATATTGCCAGAATGCCATTTTTATGAAATCCAATTTTCCTAACTCCAGGACGTGTTGTTATTTATTTTTCCTAATTCCCAGTCCACTCTGCTTCACAATCTTAAGAATATAACTAAACTATAGGAGAGAGTTCAAACCAGCTTTTAGCCAGCAACCTTTTGTATAAGATTAAGGAATCGCAATGAATTGTTGGCATGGACAAAATGAAACAGCTGCGGTAGTATGTTTTGTACATTTCTTCCTGTGTGTTAGAAGTTCTTAAAAAGAAATGCAACAAAGAGAAAAAGCAGCAAGCTCATTCTGGGAATGATCTGGTTAAATGAGGACCCAGGGAAGAGGAGACTATTATTGATAGCAACCAAGCCCTCAAGGTACAGTTCCTTCCTGTCTGTAAAGCAAAAAGTAACATAAAGCAGCTCAGTCAACCAAGATGAAGCCTAAAGGGCTTGAAGCTGCAAAAGTCTAAGAAATAACAATAGAGGAAAAATCAGATGCAGGAACCTACTTAGACTCTAAGCTGTTATGCCTTTGCTAGAGTGTTTACAATAGCAGCATACCTCTACATCCACATACAACTCTTAGGTGGGCCTGTGATCAGGTGAGTAGCCAGGTCCCAGAAAGCTTCGTCTGTATTAAAATTAGAGGAAGAAGCGACCATGTTGGTTGTTCAGTCTAAATTACCATGGAAAAACAAACACTATATGGAGGTATTATATGTTTATGTGAATTTAATTATATGGACAACTGACTAAATAATTTGCAAATTATCTGAGTTAGAATGTTATTCTTCCCCTGGAATACCTGTGAGCAGATCAAATCTTCCTCAAAGTTATGTTGATTTGAACATATTTAGCAAACTCCTTTTCAAATGTTTTAAGCAGCTTCTCTGGACAGGGCACATCATATGAATAGAGGAGTCAAGAATCCCTAAGCAACTCCTCTACGGTGAACTCTCCCAGGGCGAAAGGAATCAAGGTAGGCCTCGCAAGAGATATAAGACTGCGGGAAGGCCAACATTGCTCATTCTGGTTTAAAACCAGATCAGCTAGAGCAGCATGCAAAAGACCGAACAGGCTGGCATTCTCTTGTACAACATGCGTATGACAACTTTGAAGAGCAGCAACGCGTACGCCTCATTAATGCTCGTGAGAAGAAGAAAGCAACAGCAGCAGCCTCACCAACAGAGCCACGACAATCCCCTTACCCCCCCTGTGAACGCCCATGCTGTTCAAAGCTTGCACTCCTCAGACACATGTGATTCCACAACCAATGAGCCTGTGCAAGCTCAAGACATCATCGCCGGACATGATGGACTACCTACCATACAAAATGAAACTGATGGTGCATTTGTCATCACTGTTGTACTCTTCTTGAACTGGAGTTATAGTCTGTAGTCTCTCATTCTAATATTCAGGTCCATAAAGGTATGGATTCCTTCCTGGTTGCCATTCCAATAAAAAATTAAAAGCACCATTGAATGGCTGCATCTACATTACAGCACAATTTGAGAAGGTGAACTTCCGAAAGCCACCTTTTGAAAGATCAGATTTTGAACATGCACATCCACACACAAAAAACAGATCGAGATTGCAATCTGCTCTTTCAAAAGACCAGTCCCCTCCTTCAAAAGGAAGTGTCCACATATCCAAAGTGCTCTTTCAAAAGAAAGGACCAGGAAACTCCACGGACAGGGTTGCATGGCAGACAAGCCCTTCTGGGTGCTTCAGCCCAGAGCTCCTTTAAAGGACCCCTCCCTGACACCCTCATGTTGCACATGCTGAGGGCTGGCTTGCAACCCAGTGCTCCACAGACCATGTCCACACAGAGGAGTCACTTTGGGGCACACTATGGACCCCCAGCAGCTCCCTGATGCCCTACTCTAGAGGCTGACCAAGCTGCTAACTGCCATCCTCCAGCAACTCTGGGGGGCTACCCTGATGGCCTCCCTGGCACAGGCCACCCTCCAGGGGTGACACCTGTGTCCCCTCCCTTGGGTTGTCTGGTGCCTGTGGGCCTACCCCACCAGCAGTGAGTGGTGGGACTGGCTGGTGCTGGGGTCTGAGATGATGATCGTTGGCTCCAGAACTTCTACATGATGAAGTGAATGTTTCTGGAGCTATGTCACTGGCTCACTCCAGCCCTCCCGCACCACAACACCTGGATGTGGCCTATGACCCCACTCCAGAAGAGGGTAGCCATTGCCATATGGAAGCTGGCCACCCTGGCCAGCAACCGGTCAGTGGGCCACCAGTTCAGGGTGTGCAGGACCACTGTTGGAACTGTCCTCCTGGAGCTAAGGCATGTCTGGGACACCCACTCACCACAGGGTGCAAGGAGGGGACTCCCAGGCAAGGGGGACCCTCAGGAAACAGGGAGAGGGGACGGGGAATGGGGCCAGGGAGTGGGGACGGGGAGGGGGAAGATGAGAGGGGAGACAGGGGATGAGAAGGGGGACATGGGAGGGAGACAGTGAAGAGGGGACTGGGAAGGGGGAGAGGGAGAGGGCAAGGGAGAGAGGGGAGGGAGACAGGGGAACGGGGACTGAAGCGGGAAGGGAAGGGGACAGGGACAGAGGATGGGAGAGGGGGAAAGGGGAGGGGGAGAGCTGAGCCGGGCAGGGGACATGGCCACGTTGTGGGGAGGGGTTGGGCATGCATGGAGCATCCCACCACGCAGTCACGGGCTTGTTCTTCCTCCACCCCAAACAGGTTATCTGGTTGATCAATGATGTCCTACCTTGCTGTGTCATCCGTGTCAGAGACCTTGATGTTGCCCTTGTGGGGTTTGTAGAGCTGCTTTGTACAGCCAATGGTGCATAACCCCTGAACACATGGCTGATGCAGCCCTACGGTGGACAAACCGAACCCAGACAGGATGTTTTTAATGAGCCCCTAAACAAGGCTTGCAACAACACTGAGTGGACATTTGGACAGCTGAAGGGGTGTGTTTGCTCCCTCCTCATGAGGCTGTAGGTTGGCCTCCCCAACATCCTGGATATGGTGAGTGCATGCTGCACCCTCCACAATATTGTGGATGTGAAGCACAAGCCCTTCATGCAGAGATGACTGCCAAGGCCAGCCACAGTTATGAGCAGCCAGCTGTTGCCCCATGCTGCCAGGCACAGTGGGACAGGGTGCGGATCAGAGATGCCCTCTGGGAGCTTTCGCCCGGGGGTCCCTGTGACCAGCCCCAAAACCTTCACTAAAACCTCTCTTCTTGCACCCCCACTCCTCACGGCTTCTCCACCATGAACCCCTTCCCATCCCTGCATCCCCCACTGCCCTCCCCAGCATACACCAGGAACATGGGAGTGGTGACAAATAAAATATTTAGTTGAACTATGGCAACAGATTCCTAACTGTATAAACAGAGCAGTAAACTATTTACAAGGGGGATGGAGGGGACTATATACAATGGGGTCCTGGGGCTGGAGTGGAGGGGTTTAAGGTGTGGGGTGGGGCCTTACTGCTCCACCAGGGTGGAGGGCTGGGACCTGTGCTGGACACAGGAGCACCTACCACACCGGGTCTGAGGTCCTGTGGTCTGGGGTCCACCTCAGGGTTGGGCTGAGGCCAAGACCCTGGGAAGGTTGGGGCATGGGAGGGGCCCAGCAGGTTCAAGCTTGGGATCACAAGTGGCCACAGGAAGGGAGAGAGAGGTGTCAGGGGGCAAATGGTGCAGGGGGCATCAGCCACTGTGACAGCACCAGTTGGGAGGCTGGGAGGATGTTGGGTGGAAGCAGGGCAGCAAGATCAGGGACCATTGGGGGAAGCTGTGGGGGAGCTATGATGGGAGCTGAGGGGACATCTGCAGGGGGTGGCTGGCATGCTAGCATGAGGCTGGGCCAGGCAGCCAGTCTCAGTCTGGATGAGGGTGTCCAAGCTGCCTGCCACTCGATCCCAGGCTTCCTGCTCCATTTCCAGCCACTCCCACATGATGGTGGTCATGTGCTGCAGGTCAGTGGTGTGGGTGGCATCGGAGATGATCTCCTCCACCCCACAGTGGTGCTGGTGCATGCCCCAGTGGCAGCCCTCTCTGGGCACTTGTAGGGGTGCAGTCCTGGTCCCCTTGGCCTCTGGGGTGTGGCTTCCCAGCCCATGTACGGGGCTTGGATGGCCCCTGGACAGTAGGGCTGTGGACATAGAAGGGGACAGAAGGATGGACCATCAGTACTGTGACCTGGCCCTGGGGCCATGCCCCACTTCCACCATGTCCCCCACCACCCCACTGTCCAATGGCCTGGGCATCCTGTTGGATCCAGTTCGCTGGGGGTCCCTGCATGGGTAGGGCGTGCACGGGAGCAGGTCAGCCATCCCCAGGCTCAAGGCCTGTGGTGCTGTTCACGTGAGTGGGTGCTGCTGAGTCCTGCGCGTGGCCCTGCTGAGGCCTGGGGAGTGCAGTCATCTGAGTGCATCTGGACTGGAGCTGGCAGCCATGTGAGTGGTCTGCTGCCAGCTGTAGCAGAGGCGAGCATCCCTTCCCATAAGCCAGGGAATCTGATATGCCTGAGACCTACCTGGGTGTCCCTCCAGGAACTCAGGGATGGCCTAGCTGGAAGGACCTTCCTGGACACCTGTGAGGACAGAGTGATGATGAGGGTCCCATCACTGGAACCCCTATCGCTGCTCTGGGCTTCTGTTTTGGTGACGTGTCTGTCCTGGAGGTATCCAAGACAGAGGTGGGTGGTGCCACCTCCTTGGGCCCCAGAAGGTGGTTGAGCTTCTGGATGTGGGGGCAGGTGGTGGCTGCTGTCTCCAAGTAGCTGACAGCATCGCAGGCCTGGCAGTAGGCCTGCCATAGTTCCTTCACTTTACTCTGCACTTGTTCTGCTGTGTGAGTGGGATGGCCCCAGGCGCTCAGGCTGGTCGGGAGGGATCTGAAGGCGGTGACATTCCAGCTGGCTGGTTGTGTGGAGTAGCAGCTCTTCATCTCCCCAGAGCACCAGCAAGACCTTGACCTCACACTTGCTTCAGGAGGGGGCCCTCTTCTTTGGTGCCTGGCTGGGCTCCTGGGACTACTTGGATGGGTTGGAGGGGGGTGCTGGAGGAGGCATGGGTCTTGTGTGATGGCCATGGTGCCATTGTGGTGGCTCAGGGAGCCATAGGGTGTGCTGGAGGGCATGCTGGTGAGAGCTGTTCTGTCCCTGCTGCCAGCATGGTCTCAGCTTCCTGCTATGTTTCTGGGTCCCTGTGTCTTTAAACACAGACAGACATGTTTACCATACAGCCCCGCTTATGTTGGCTGAGGTTGTCTCTGCGCACCAGCTGGCGGGTGCCATAGAGGACCTCCCTCTTTCTAAAGAATGACCTGGGGAGAGGGTATATGTTCTCTTTAGAAAGAGCCTTTCGAAAGAAGGTGCTCTTCTTGAAATGGAGAGGAGCGAGTTCGAAAGGAGCACCTCATTCTTTCAAAATTCCTTTTGAAAGAGCACATTTTGCATGTGGACATTCCGCGGGATATTTCAAAAGAGTCCCTTTGTCATGATCATGCGGGTTAGCCAGCAGCCTGGGAGTAAAAGGGTTAACCTCCTTAGCCTGGTGGGGTTGCCCTATAGGAATGTAGGTAAGAATTGATTTTTTTTGGCTCCTCCCTTTTCTGTTCTTTGGCCCTTCTTCTTTCCAGCCATGAGGGAGAGAGACACAGAATATCTTCCTCCAAGAACAGGCCCTCCAATCTTCTGTAAGTAGGGTAAAGTTTAGATTGATCTGTTAGGCTTTATTGTTTAATGGTTTGGGAAGTGGGATCTGATGTCTGTGCACTTTTTAGAAATGTTCTTTTACTCTCCTTGTAACTAAGTTCTAGGCCCATGGTGGAGACTCCCCATGTGTTTTACTTTGTGACTCTTCCATCTAGTCATGAGGCTTGCAACATGAATATTGTTGTAATAATAAAAGTTCTCTCTTTTTCGTTTTATTAACCTGGTATTGGTTAATGTTTGTGTCCTGGTTTTTACTTTTGGGGCTGAGATTTCCCAAGTAGTCTCTCCCTGGTTTCCTTATTATTACTTGAGTGGTGGCAGCGAATTTTATCCCCAAAATCTAAGGTTGTTAGGATATTTGGGGGGAAGTTTATACCAAAACCTGGTAGATAAGGTTTTGGAGGTACTTTTGCTGGCCCCCACTTCTGCATTTATCTTGCTAGAGTGGGGAAGGAGCCATGACATGATGGCAGTGGTGTTGAGAACCCAGGATTTTTAAAGGACACAGGTTTTTCTTTTGTGCTGCAAGCTTTGCAATTTTTTTTCTCTTTTTTTCCCCTTTTTTTTTCTTTTGTTTCTGTGCTGCCTCAGGGATGGCCCCCACTTCTGCATTTATCTTGCTAGAGTGGGGAAGGAGCCATGACACCCTTCTTTCGAAAACTATTTTGAAAGTACGTGCTAGTGTAGAGGCAGCCACTGAGTTTACTTCAGCAAATAGGCAAGGCATGTGAACAGTTAGTCACGCCACCTTTACAAACAAGCACATTCAGAAGTTTAATCCATTCTCCGAGTTACAGTGCATGCTGTTTTTCTTTCTCTTTTTTTTTTTTTTAAGAAAAGATCTATGTAAGCAAAATCATGGCCTAGTGGATGCATAAAACCCTTAACCACACAGAATCAGGACTGAGGCAGTGTTTTGTCTACAAATGTCTCCTAAGTCAGGCTGTCTGCGTGGGAGGATTGCACTGCTGACCTCCGTATTGTTCAAATCGCCAGGGATGCAAATGCCTTTTTGTACCCACAATTTTGGCAGTGTAAATAAAGGCAGATACAATTTACGTCACTTGGAGCTATATGTAACTCCACTGAAGCTCATAGAGAGACTTCCAGTGATTTTAGAGAGCTTTGCATGAAGCCCATACAGAGCCAAATATTTGACTGAATGTACATATCAGATAACTAGATGTAATGACTTTTTGCCCCTTCATTTACTTGAACATTCAAAACTGCAGGCCCAAATTGGAAAGTCATGATAAATATCTTCAAAAATGTAGATATTTACATATATTTTTCATTGCTAGGCTAGATGTTTTTCAATTATTAACAGTGATAATGATCCTTTTTTGCAACAGTTAAAGTATATTAATATTTATAAAATGATAAAGTGTCAGTGCCCGCTACCATATGTTAAATAATTGATGACCGAATTGCATGTTTCAGGGGTTTTAATTCCCACAGAGATTGACATAAGAGTAAGATGGACACTTACTTGTGTTTTAGAGCAGATTCTGTGTATTACTTGAGCAGACAGTATTAGGGTGAGGGAGTAAACCTCAAAAGATATCCAGGTTCAATTTGGCTAATTCTGGAAATACCGAAATACATATCTGCAATCTAAAGGCCAACTTGAAAGTCTCATATCCATCTGAAAATTTTCATCCTCCTAATATTATTTTACCTGAAAAAGACCAGCAATTAAAAATATGGCTTTAGATTGTTTTACTTTGTCCAGTTGGAAGCACTTTGTGTGCAGTCAATTTCACTGCTTTGTTAACTGTCAGCTATCTCACACACCTACATGGCGTCATTTCATGCAGTGTTCAGAGATTTATTCTTCATCTGGCTGCACAAGAGGGTGTTTACCCATAGCAGCAATAAAGCTGAAAATGAACAGGCAGCACATGGACAGGTGTATAAAAAGGAAAGATAGAGGAGGAGGAGGAATGGGCTTAAACATGCCTGGTGGTGGGGAGCCTGATTTTTTTAAGGACATTAAAAAATTAAAAGTCAGGGACACTCTTTAAAACCTGCTTTAAAATTACTTAATTTTTTGAAACAAGTAAATAAAAAATGTCAGGTTGACAGTCTCCTGTCTATATGTCCTTTTCCTCCCATTTTTCTCCCATGGTCCATCTACAATTTCCAAGCTGTTTGATCTTCCAACAGATCCCCTTCCTAGTTTGTTCTCATTCACCCTCAGCTTTCAGTGGTAATCCTGGTAGAGGAATAGGAGAGGTTTTGTACTTGATTGTTTTTTATTTTGTGCTGTATCCAGCTTCTTTATTTAAATTTCTCTTCCTACAGGGTCATCCTCAGGTTATAGTTTCCACAGAACGTGTTCCCACTTCACTGCACGAAGTTAAGATAGCAGATTGTTGGCCCAGGTGAGATTCTGACATGAGGTATGAAAAAACAGAAGGGATATTCTGGGGATCTAGGAGAAGACAAGGCTTTAGCTAAGTGTTTCAGTTTGAGA
This sequence comes from Carettochelys insculpta, assembly GCF_033958435.1. Taxonomy (NCBI): domain Eukaryota; kingdom Metazoa; phylum Chordata; order Testudines; family Carettochelyidae; genus Carettochelys; species Carettochelys insculpta. Next base: position 300,954,638 of record NC_134137.1, on the reverse strand, counting down.
TTTGGGTTGTGACTGAATCTGTTGATGTATTAATCCCTCTCATGCATCTGTCCTTAACCAGTCGCAGAGACAGAAGCAATTCTAGCTAGAACAAAACTAAATCTTTCCTGTGACATTTTTCCTGATATGTTTATCTAATTTTATGATACTTTGATGTTCAATAAAGGTAAGATTAAAATAATATTTTATTTTGTGCTTCGAGTGATATCCATTGCAGAATCAAGACTAAAATAAAATGCAAAAGGGTGATGATTAAAGTGGTGGGGTTTTATGTTATTTTAACATTTCTGTGGTCACAGGATTTAGTTTTTGTTTGCTCATTCTTGCGCTTTTTTGTGTGCTCATTTTTAAATTGTGTTTGTGAAATCATTCCTTCAGTGTGAATGGAGGCAGACCTTCATCTCCAAGGAGGAGAAGCCTAGCAGCTGTGACAGAGACAGACCAGAAGGCTGGGGAGCAGTACAAGAGAAATACATAAACCCCAGATTAAGAAGGTTCCTGTTCTGAGGGTAAATGAACAAAGGCTAATCCAGAACTAGCAGGACTTTCTCAGAATCAGCCAGGGTAATCACGCCAATAAAAACACCTGGAGCCAACTACAAGCTTTCCAGATCAAGTGAGTCAGACTAATTAGAACACCTATGACCAATTAAGAACCAGTTTGGAGTGCTTAAAAAGGGCTCCTCTTCTGTTATCTCAGTGCACGCAAGGAGCTGAGGAGAGAAGGTGCTGTGGAGGACCTGGAAGGAGAAAGCACAAGCATGTGCCAGAAAGAAGAACCTGCAGGTAAGGGAGATTCTGGGGAGGGCTGTTGGAAAGTGGCCCAGGGAATTGTAGCTGTCCTACAGCTGTTACTGGGGGCACTTCAAGACAGCTGCTCTCATAAGGGTCTCTGGGCTAGAACCCAGACAAGAAGGTGGACCCAAGTTCTAGCCATCACCCTCTCACTATTGCAAAACAGGAAAATGACTGTCTTGGTAAAGGAGTTTGCCCTGTTCTGTACCATTTGGACAGGCCACAGAGACTAAGGAATCTTGTTTCCCCTCCTTTCTCCATGCTGGCCAATAATAAGAGTAGCTCCGCAAACAGCAGTTGGTGCCCTAGAGCTGCTATGAGTGAGCTTCTGTGGCAAACAATCCACCTGAAAGCATGGACTCCACCAAGGCTGAGGAGAAGCTTTGTCACACAGCAAATAGGTGTTTTGTAGGTAGATCTAATTCTCTGCTTTCCACTGTGTTCTACAGAACATCTTTTACACACCATGGATGGGATTTTAAAAGTACTCTAGCAATTGGCCCAATTCTTCTCTCTTTGGAGTCTTCTGTAAAACATTGAGCTCAATTGGAGAAGAGTTAGATGAATGCTGAGATTTTTTTAAAATCTCATCCACTAATGATGCTTTCTCACTTTTGCGAACATTTAAGTTATGGATAAAAAGTCATGTAAGTACTAAGTAAAACTTTCTGGAAAATAGAAATAAATGTTCATATTTTTTATTTCCCTTTCAGTTTCATTCAGGTGGACACTTTTTGACATATTCCAGAGCTAAAATATTTTATTAGTATTAGTGAATGAATTACTTATGAGTTTGAATGAAATCTGCCAAAAAGAGCGCCACAAGAATTTGAAAATAGTTTTTAGTTAGCTTACATTTTAATACCTTAGGATACATTTGATTTCACTTTGTCCTGAAAACTTTGCTTTAAATTATTAATTGATATTCACTCTTGGCTTATGAATTTGGAAAAAGTCTTAAAAGTTAAGAGCAGGTTAGATTTGCTCAGCCTCCCAACATTTTAAAATAAGCCTGGCATATTTTATACAAGAATTTTTATCTTGGTGGGCTTTCAAAATTAAGAAGAAAGCATAACTGAAAAATGATGCGCAATGATTTAATTTCAGGAATAAGGTCCTCTTCCATCAAAAACCTACCAAACAAAAATCTTCGGAGAAATCAGAAATGTAGATACAAGTGTGTACAAGTTCTAAGAAAACAATCGTGGCAGAACTTGTTCCAGTATGCCCTTCCCATTAGTACATTAAAGTATTTGTCTTGGTGGCAACACGTTATGATTTCTGGAGAAATTTGTTGGAAATCAATAAAGAGTTTCCTCTTTCAAAATTCTGTAGATCTCAGATACTATTGGAACTGGGTATCTGAGGAAAGAGACTGATTCTAACCAAACTAGTGAAAGAATCTTGTATCAGCTTTACTGGTGGCCTCAACAGAAGCTGTCTTTCTATTCTATAATGGGGGGAATTATCATTAACAAGAAGGATGGAAATTTGGGCAGGAAGGTTTGAGGAAATGCGTCAGGCTTTGAATGACCATAAAGAGGCATTGTTCTCATTTAAAATGCTTGTGAAATTTCAGATAATTAATTTTTATGTAAATGCAGGACTGGATCTAGTGAGGAAAATTTGTTCCTTAAATTAAAATCAGAACTTTCAGGGTATTGAACAGATCTATATTCAGATAAATAGTAGGAGTTCTGTACTCCCCTCTAGTAGCTCACACGCAAAGCTCAATTTTATTCCATGTCTATATTTCAGGGCCTTGCTTTGTAAAAAGCTTCTGATGACATCTTTGTTACCGGAACTTACATAGAGCACTTCAACTTATTGAGAAGGGATCTTTTTTGATCCCTTAGTAGCTAAATAAAGGACATTTGGCTTTTGTCTGAAGCATTTTGTCAATGCTCCAATGTAAATGCATTGCAGAGGACTCCCATAAATAAAAGCACAAATCTATCAAAACTGAAAATCCCAGATACTGACGGAAACAACTGAAAAGTCATTATCCGGTTGATGTAATCTGGGTTTTACATGATTTGTTTTGTTTTGAAAAACAATATATATCCAGAACATAATTCAAATCTGAAGGCAGCACTGAAAAGCATTTGATAGTGGATTTATGGGAGATTTTGTCTTCCCACTTCTCTGTAAGAAAATGAAATGCAGTACACTGGGGATGAATGGTAAGATCAAAAAAGGGTGCAGAGCTGAGAGGAAAACTACTGTACTTTATTAAACATTAAGTTTACCCTGACTACTTACAAAATAGTCAAATAGTATTGCTAAGAAAGTCTGTCTTGCTGCATTGCTCTTTAAAACTACATCATACGTGTCTGGATAAGGAGTGTTCCAATTGGATGCGATGGGACTATGACCAAGTGGTAGGTGATAATCAATACAGTCCAATGCAATGGTATGGTCAATTAAAAATAAAAAAAAAGGTGGCCTAAACAGTTTCCTGAGTCCATATTACACCTGTGATATTATGGGGTGCTTACAAACCAGTGAAGAGTTCTGTCACCACCACCTGTAACTTTAAGGGTCTTTCTGTTGTTCAGCTATGGTTCAATCCCCTGATGCTGTATCTGCGGAGGCTTGGACCTGAATGGGTGGCTGGTGTCACCCTGCAAAGAATAACTGAGCTGGAGAGAGCAAGGGCCTTAGGGATCTGAACCACTAGCTGCACAGCACAAAGACCCCCAAGGTTACAGGGCAAGCAGTAAGTGAGTCACTCTAAGTAGTCCAGCAAAGTTACAATATCCCTCAGTGGTTCCTTTTAAATTTCCACTTTACAGAGTTAGGGGAATAGACTACAACCTAGCCATAAACTTGGATTGAAACTTGAAATACGAATTTGAGAGTTCATCACAAATTATATTTTTATGAATTATTTAATTAATAATAAATAAAGTCAAGCTCTGTATTCCCATCAGAAGTTAATCAGAGCCCAGGCCAAGGATCTCAGGAAAAAGAGAGTGCCTGAAACACTTTTTTGAATTTTGAGCCCATGCACCATATGCAGTTCATTAGGGTTAGCTACTGTCAGGCTGCCAACTGCTTTGTTTACTGGAATGTCCACAGGCACAGAGTCTCACAGCTACAAGTGGCACAGTTCACCATTCCCAGCTAATGCCGGGCTCTGGCTCAGCCTTCAGAGGCTCAGGTAAACAAACATCTCATGGCCCACCAGCAGCTAACCCTGACGAACCTTGTTAGACAAGTAGGCCAGAGGTTCACCATCTCTGGCCTAAAATTGTGCTCCTAAATCCATTTATGGGCACCTATGTGTATAACCCAATCTTCAAAAGTAGTGATCATCCAAGAGGCTCCCATAGAAATTTATGGGAGATATTTGGGTGTCCAGTACTGCAGAAAATTAGCTAATTAATATGTTTAAATATGGACTCAGGAAACTGTTTTAGGCCACCTGGTTTTTTTATTTTTAATTGACCCTACCATTGCATTGGACTGCATTGATTATCCATCTGCCCAAACCTATGTTTGACTATTGTTTAGTTCATTGTTTCCCCAAACGGGGTGGTGGAGGCGGAGGGAAATGGGTGTTGTTGTAAAATGAGGTTTTATTTTTTTATCACATTTCAGAAGTTTCTGATCTTTGAAAAGAAAAGTGTGATTCCGTAAGTCTTCCACAGTTGGAACTCGAATGGCATTAGATGGAAATTCTGTTCATCGGAATCTTGTAGAATACTATGCCAGTGAGAGCAGCCCTGAATTTTGGGTGGGTGGCTAGACAGCTGGAGATAACTTTTCATGATACGCTAATCCATGAACCTTTCATTATGTTTGTCTCGTGCATATTGCTCGTTTAAAAACAACCCCTCATTTGCAAGTGTTTGGAGCAGCTCTTTTTCTGAACACTAACTTTTCAAACTTGTTTAAACACGTTTTTACATCCAGGAAGAAGACACTGGCTACGCCTACACGTGAAGCCTACATTGAAATAGCTTATTTTGATGTAGCGACATCGAAATAGGCTATTTCGATGAATAATGTCTACACGTCCTCCAGGGCTGGCAATGTCGATGTTCAGCTTCGATGTTGCACAGCACCACATCGAAATAGGCACAGTGAGGGAACGTCTACACGCCAAAGTAGCACACATCGAAATAGGGATGCCAGGCACAGCTGCAGACAGGGTCACAGGGTGGACTAGCGCTTCCGGGGCAACAGCTAGCCGCTCCCTTAAAGGGCCCCTCCCAGACACACTCAGCCTGCACAGCACGCGGTCTGAGGAGCCATAGGCACACAGACCCCAGGTGACGCAGTCATGGACCCCCAGCAGCAGCAGCAGCCAGAGGTCCACCCAGCCCTCCTGGCAGGAGCAGGGCTTGCCCTGCTCTGTGCCATGCAGGAGGCAGCTGAGCACCTCCTTGCTACACCGGAGGAGGAGCTGCCCCCAGGGCAGCAGGGCTCAACCCCCAACCCTGCAGCACCCCGCCCCCCCACCCCGCCTCACACGCCGGTGGCTGTGGAGCTACCCCACCAGCACCGACTGGTGGGAGCGGCTGGTGCTTGGGGAGTGGGATGACGACCACTGGCTCAGGAACTTCAGAATGAGCCGGCAGACATTTATGGAGCTGTGCCAGTGGCTCACCCCCGCACTCAGGCACCAGGACACCGCCATGCGGTGTGCCCTCACAGTGGAGAAACGGGTCGGCATCTCTGTCTGGAAGCTGGCCACTCCCGACAGCTACCGATCCGTGGGACAGCAGTTTGGTGTCGGCAAGGCCACCGTTGGGGCTGTCCTCATGGAGGTAAGCGAACCCATGGGGGGAGGGCAGGGCAGGGGAGTGGGGCCTGGGCAGAGGAGGGCAGGGGAGGGGGGCCCGGGGAGGGGAGGGCAGGGCAGAGGAGGCCAGGGCAGGCCAGGCCAGGGCAGGGCAGGGCCATGCACACCCTGCTCACCCCTCATTGGTGCTGTCCCATGTGCTTTCTCTGCAGGTTGTGCGTGCCATCAACGCCATGCTCCTGCACAGGCTTGTGAGGCTGGGGAACCCAGATGCCACCATCGCGGCCTTTGCCACCCTGGGCTTCCCCAACTGCTTCGGGGCTCTGGATGGGACTCACATCCCCATCCGCGCCCCGCATCACAGTGGAGGACAATATCTGAATCGCAAGGGCTACCATTCTGTGGTCCTCCAGGCCTCGGTGGACAGCTGGGGACGTTTCCAGGACATTTATGTGGGCTGGCCTGGCAGCACCCACGACGCCCGGGTTTTCAGGAACTTGGTCCTGTGCTGCCGGCTGGAGGCGGGGACCTACATCCCCCAGCGGGAGATCCCTCTGGGGGACACCACTATGCCCTTCTGCGTCATCGCAGATGCGGCATACCCCCTCCGGCCCTGGCTCATGCACCCGTACACGGGCCATCTCTCCGCTAGCCAGGAGCGCTTCAACCAGCGCCTGAACCACGCGCGCCAGGTGGTGGAGCGCTCATTTGGCCTCCTGAAAGAACACTGGAGATGTCTCCTGACCCGCCTGGATGCGGGCCCCAACAACATCCCCCTGATTGTGGGTTCCTGCTGCGCCCTGCACAATTTGGTGGAGAGCAAGGGGGAGGCCTTTTTCCAGGGCTGGGCTGTGGAGGCGGGCAGGGCCGACGTGCAGCCATCTGCTGCCCCCAGTCGGCAGGTGGACCCCGCAGGGACCCGGGTCCGGGAGGCCCTGCGGGCCCACTTCAATGATGAGGCCGCGGGGTGAACTCTGCCAGGCCCCCCACTGTCCGCCCCTTCCTCCACCACACTCCTGCCCCAAAGCCCACACCATGGAGCACCCAACTGCACCCCCCTCCCACTTTTCCTGGACAAATGACAGCACGCACTTGTGGCTGAACTTAAACTTCTTTTTCTTTGAGAACTTTTTTTTAACTACAAATATATAAAACAAGAACAAACTATGTACAACATGTGGAACCAAAGTAATATGTACAAATAAAACAATAGTAAGACACAAGTGTCCTCATTAATAAAAAGAAAACGAGGGAGGATAAAGGGGAGAACTATTTACGTGGGGGGATGGGGCAAACGGGGGGCACAAAATAATAACCTCAAACTATATACAAGGGGGGGGAGCCACGTCCCGGGCCCCTCGCCCCTACAGTCCGGCACTGGGCATGGGCGGCCGGGAGCCCTGCCGCAGCCTTGTCCGGGGCTGGGTGGTGGCGGGCCGCACCGGAAGATATGCCCGGCGAGTCTCAGCTGGCTCCGGGGTCCCTCGGCGCTCTGGCCCTCGATGGTGGGTGGCGGGGCGACGGCGGACGGGACGGCGACGGGCGGTGCGGCTGGTGGAGCAGGCACGGCGGGCGCTGCGGCGGCCAGCGTGGCATGGGGGGCCAGGTAGTCCACCAGGCGGTTGAAAGTCTCCATGTAGGCCCCCCATGCCTCTTGGCGCCAGGCCAGCGCCTGCAGCTGCAGGTGCTGCTCCGCGACTTCCAGCTGCCGTCGGTGGATGGCCAGCAGCTGGGGGTCCCTCGCTGTCGGCTGTTGGTGGCGCGGGGTCCGCTGTCTAGCCCGCCGTGGGGCCGGTCGGTCCTCGGCCGAGGGGTTGGCCTGGAGCGATGGTCCCGCAGGGCTCTCCGAGACCACTGATGCCTCGCCGGCGCTCTCTTCCGGTTCTTTTGATGGTGCAGGTGTGGGACACAGGAGAGGAGGGGGGGAAGAAGAATAGAGACAGGCGTTAGTGTGGGCCCCGATCCGTGGCCTTTGTTCCGCCAGCCCTGTGCTGCAGGTTCCCCATCCCCAGGAGATGCTGCTGTGATGGATGGGGTTCAGGGGCCCCCTGCCCTGCACCCCGTCCCCTGGTGGGAGCGACTCTCACTTCACCCCGCAGGGTCTGACAGCAGGAGAGGTTTCTTAGGCCACAGATGCCCAGTTTCTCCCAGGAGTGACAGCACCAGCTGTCAGAAGAGACAGTCCTTCCAACCCGTCCTGGGGAGAAGACCCCAAGGGGGGCCCCTCTGGGATGCAGCTTTCCCCCTCCTCAGGCTGGCTGCTTTCCAGCTCTCCCTTCCCCTAGCCTCTACCTGTGGCCCCCGCCCTCCCCCCCCAATTCCAAGCCAGCTTGGCTCCTCCCTCCTTTTTGTTCAGGGCAGAGGTGTCACCTGCCAGCTGTAGCCCCAGGATCCTCCTTTGTCCCTGGGAGCTATTCGGCTCTTGTTGCTCATATCTAGCCTGAGTCTCCCTTTTGCACTCCCCCCACTCCATCACATGTTGCTGCTGCTGCTGCTGCTGCTGCTGCAGGGTGTCCCACCCCCTCCTCCTGGGGGCCCCTCGAGGTTCCGCTCCCCTCTGCCCCGGGGATGGGGCATGGCACTGTCGTGCGGGGTGGGGGGGGCAGGGGCTGATGCACTGCTGTGAGGGCCATGGCCCTGCTGTCCTTGGGGCCATGGCCATGTGAGCATGTGGGGGGCCCTGGACACATATCTATTACCCCCCGCCCCTCAAGCCCAGGGGTGTACACCAGAGGGGGGTACATACCTGTCGGTCCACTCCCATGGTCTGGAGATCCCCGGGGGGCGGAGGCCCAGCTTCTGCTCCGGGATGGCAGGAGGATGATCTGCAGCCCGGATTCTGTGGAGGAGGAGCCCCCCTCCTTCTCCTCCTGCCGCGATGTCCCGGGGGTGGGCTACAGGGGGGGGGCCCGGGGTGCGGGGCTTACCTCCGGGGCGGACTCCAGCTGCAGGACCTGCTGGGGCTCATCGGCCGAAGTATCAAGGGTGGCCGGAGGGGAGGAGGTGTGCCGGGGGCCCAGGATGGCCCTGAGCTCCCTGTAAAAGGGGCAAGTGACGGGGGCGGCCCCAGGTCAGGTGGCCGCATGCTGGGCCCGGGAGTAACCCTGCCGCAGCTCCTTCACCTTACTCCTGACGTGATCAGGAATGCAGGCAGGGTGACCCCAGGCAGCCAGGCTGTCGGCCAGCCGAGCGAACGCATCCGCGTTCCGCCTCTTGCTCCCCATTACCCGGAGCACCTCCTCCTCGCTCCAGAGTCCCAGCAGGTCCCGCAGCTCGGCCTCCGTCCGGGAGGGGCCCCGCTGCCGCTTGCCAGCCTGGCTGTCCGCCTGGCTGGGCTGGCTGCCGTGGCTCCCCTTGGGGGGGGTCCCCTGGGGGGGCTGCCGGGCAGCCATCGCAGCTGGGTGGGTGGCTGTGCTGGCTGAGGGACGTGCAGGCTGGCCGCGTGTCTGGGCTGCCGCCTGCACGTTCCCTCAGCTTCCTGCACAGGAAGGGAGGGGGAGGGGACCTTTAAGGGGCCGCTCCATGCGGCCACCATTGAGCTGAGGGGCTGGAGAGAGCGTCTCTCAACCGCTCAGCTGATGGCCACCATGGAGGACCCGGCAATTTCGACGTTGCGGAACGCGCAAAGACTACACGGTCCCTACTTCGACGTTCAACGTCGAAGTAGGGCGCTATTCCTATCCCCTCATGGGGTTAGCGACTTCGACGTCTCGCCGCCTAACGTCGAAGTTAACTTCAAAATAGCGCCCGACGCGTGTAGCCGTGATGGGCGCTATTTCGAAGTTAGTGCCACTACTTCGAAGTAGCGTGCACGTGTAGACACGGCTACTGTGTCCTATTGGATAAATAATGTAACCATTTTGACTACTGTAGGTCAGTTTGTAGCAGCAAGAAATCTCCACTGTGCCTTCCCCCCCACATACAAGTCCCAGCCCCAGTTGTAATTCCTGTGTTTGAGGGAGCCTGAGGACTACTCCTTCTTGTATTCTCAGGTTCCACAAATCAGTCCAAAGAGAACTGGGGAGGTAGTCCTAACTCTATGTACCAGCTCATGGCTGTGGGCTGCACAGTGGGAAATCCAAAGCAAGCATGTTATTGTTTACGGAAATGGTCTTACCTCTGACGAGCATCTTCAGTGCCCATTGTGCTTTGCAGTGTGGCTACTTGCATCTAGACCTGGGGTGATGTAAACTGGGCATAAGCAGCCACCATGCAAAGCCCTACCTGAATTACTGTGTCCTATCTAGTGCTGCATTCCCTCATGGGTTTTGCTGGCATTTTGGGGGGCATGTTCCATGATGTCTAACACCACAGCAAATGGAACTGCTGTGTGATTCCTTCCTGGTGACTCATGGCATAACTTGTCTGTCCTTCCAAGAACGTAGGAGGAATTACGGGAAGGCAGAGGAGGATTATCAACCCTCACCCTGTGCCCTGACTGTAAAGTAGGTAGCTTACCATCCCAAGTGGAGTAGAACCCAATCCTTAACCTACATTCCATTGTGCCAGCTAACCCAGGTTGAAAGCTTCATGTAACTCAGATAAGAGAGTGTGAGTATGTGAATGGGAGGTAGGTGTCACTTAAGTAAGAGCCAACAGTAACTCTGCTGTGAAGACCTACCACAAGTCATAATCTGTGTCAGAGCTCCTCCCGGCAATGGGGCTCTGTACCACACCCAGTGTAGAGCATTGTGATGGCTGTTCAACCTAACTCTATGCAAATAGATATACTATAGATGATAACGGTTCCAAGTAAAATATGTAAAAGAATTATTCACATTATGCCAAGGAAACAAAACAGGGAAGGAAGGAGAAAGGAGGGGATTCCCAAGCTTCATAGACTGATTTAGGAGAGGCAGAAAGTCCTGAAGATCTGACTTCTCAAGGCTGTGGGCCCTAGACTGCATGCAAGATGTGCCTGTGTATGCCTGTGTGGATAAATGACACCTTTGTAGTATTGCTTAACTGACTTTTTTTCCTCCTGATTTTCATTTCTGATAATATGGCTACTGCAGGAGCTGTTCTAACTTTTGAGTAATTCCTGCATGATGACTTTGAATTAGCAGCTTTAAAGGAGCCCAGTGGGAGTTAATAAATTCTGACTCAGCAGTAAGTCACAATCAAACTTATGATGAACACACACTGGATGATTTTATGATGAGTGACTGCCTCTACCATCTTCATGTCATGCATTTCCTGAGACAGAGCTCAAAGTCATCCAACCTTGTGAGTAGGTGCTTCTCCCCACACCTCACATGGATTGGGGCTTCTTTTGTTCCAATGCGTGGTGACTGTAGCTAATATGAGTCCTCACTGTGTCTGGGACATGAGGACAACTGGCACTTGAGAAAACAACTAATTATACTGCCCTTAACAAGAAGTATGATCCAGTATACAGGAAACAAAATACAACAATATAAATCCCAACCAATGAAATACCACAGCCAGCTGTCATGGTGTAACTGAAGAACTTCCCTGGGGACAAGAAACAGAGGATTTTGAAGAGGATAGGATTAAGAGTAACTAAAAGGCTCAAATATCAACAATATAACACATTCCCCATGTCCTAATAATCACAACTGTCCCACAGATCCCTTCCCAGGAATTTCACAGCCAGATGGAATATCTAGGATGATTCTGAACATGCTTGCAGCAGTTCTGCAAATATTAGCTGACTTAAATAACCCTAAAGGGCCATCTTACAGGGTATTCACTTCTCAGTGGAGCAGGGTCCTCTCTTGACTCTCTGGTCTGCTTCTCTGTGGACATCTCAGCCAGGTCTGAAAAGCTAGCACCAAATTGGTTCTCTGCCTCCACCGACACTACTCGTGACGAGGCTCGAACCATCTGGGCATCCACTAGGGACTTCACTGGGGGCAAGAAACAGAGGATCTAAGTGAAGATAATATTAAGAATAACTGAGGCTTGGTCTACACAAGACCTAACAGTCGACTGCAGCTATGCAATTCTAGCTATGGCAATTGCATAGCTAGAATTGAGATATCTGTAGTTGACTGTAAGATCTGTCCTCACTGAGGGAGGCTGATGTGTGCATTTCTCCCATCAACCTCCCTTACTCCTTATGAAAGCAGGCATAGAAGGGACTGATTGAAGACTCCCGAGAGGTGGGTATTGCATGTCTTTACCAGATGCACTAAACTGAACTCTGGGAGATCAATCCATTCACGTTAGAGTAGGTTGGTGCAGACATACCCTCAAAGGCTTAATCATCAGCCATATAACAAATTCCCTATGTCTTAACTGTCCCACAAACTTCATGTCCTTCCCTACTTTGTAGGCTATGTCTACTTGAGCCCCAAACTTCAAAATGGCCATGCAAATGGCCATTTCGAAGTTTACTAATGAAGTGCTGAAATGCATATTCAGTGCTTCATTAGCATGTGGGCGGCCACGGCACTTCGAAATTGGCGTGCCTCGCCGCCACGTGGCTCCTCCCGACAGGGCTCCTTTTTGAAAGGACCCCGCCTACTTCGAAGTCCCCTTATTCCCATGAGCTCATGCAGAAATATGCTGAACTATGCAGAAATATCGTCCTCAGGCAAAAGACATCAGTTTAAAACAATAGCTTTCCAAGAAGTTTTAATTATACTCATGCATCTTGTTAAATGTGTTGAGTAAAGAGTAATGATGATATCTTTAAATTAATATTAAATTCACTGCTAAGCTTTTTAAGAGAAACATCCACCTATTTTTAGCTTCTGGATGTCCAGTACTAACTGTTTCCTCTCAATACCATCCTGAATCTATGATTTTACTTATCATGTGCTTCACTATCTCAATAAAAATCAGCTTTAATTTTGAAGTTTTATGAATGGTTTCGTTTGAAGTCGTTGCCAAATGAAAGGAGGGCTTTTGCAACTCCTTTGGTAGTATGAAATCCTTCTGTGAAAACCTGATCTCTCATCAAAAACAAAAGTGTAAGGAACTATTAGATTTCAGGAAATAAAGGCACAATAAATTTAAAGGGGTGGGTATTAATTTATGTTAAATAAAGTCCCTAACTTAAATAGTAAGATACACATGAGAGTTAACATTTTATTGGAAAAATAAACACTGCTGAATTCCAGTAAACGATACTGCCTACAAGAAGTCAGTTAATAAATATGCAAAGGAAGGAATTTCAGGTTAATTTCTTTCTGGGTGCCTGAAGTCTTCGCTGTCAGCCTTGGACAATAAATTATTGCAAATGGGTACCCTTTCACTTTTGTGTTTTGTACAAAGCTGAACATATTTTCAATGCTTAACAAATAAGAATAATTTATAGGTAAAAGCCCAATTAAAAGAAAATGCTTAAATGTCTACAGCCATGGTTACACTGATCCGAGCTGCTGGCAGCAGTAGGTAAATGGGACTTTTCGAAAATGCAAATGGACACTCATTTGCATATTCACTTGCCAGCAGAGCTTGCTGCTGGTTCAGGGGACTGTTGAACCGCTCCTGGCTGGCACTGTGGTGGCTGGTGTACGTGTGCGTGAACCAGGGCTGGAGGGGGTAGCCTGCATCTGCCACAAGGCAGAGGGGCAGGGTGATGTCCCTCAGAGGCATGTCCGCCAGAAGTGTCCCCCAGGAAAAAAAAGCAGTGTAAATGTGGGTCTGCAGTCAACACGCTCCCTTTGTAGACAGCCTCTTATGCCTGTTTTATGCTAGCAGTCTGGGTCAGTGTAACCGTAGCCGTTGTGTATTGAGTGTTAGCATTCCCCAGTATTAACAAAGATGCACAAATTCAAAACACAGCAAATGTTACAAGTTAGTATGGGATTGTGCTACAGGAATCTAATTTGGTATGTATCATGATAGACAATATTATAATGAGACTATTTATACCACCCAAGTTTTGGGCTGATTTCTGATTACTTTCCTATGCCAGTCCTTTATATCACTTAAGCTCCATGGATATTAATAAGACAATTTGTGGAGTAGGGTACTATTCATTATAAATGAGGGAATAAGAAGTAGCCTTCCATGATTAATTCAAGCTAGAGTTGAATATGAAGCACTATTTCACACAGGGGCCGTGTCTACACTAGCCCCAAACTTCAAAATGGCCACACAAATGGCCTTTTCGAAGTTTACTAATGAAGCACTGAAATGCAATATTCAGCGCTTCATTTGCATGCGGGCGGCCGCAGCACTTCAAAATTATCATGCAGCACCTAGCAGAGCGTTTGCTGCCCAGGTGACAAACCCACTACCCATGAGCTCATGGGAATAAGGGGACTTCAAAGTAGGCGGGGTCCTTTCGAAACGGAGACCTGTCGGGAGGAGCCGCGCGGCGGCGAGGCGCGTCAATTTCGAAGTGCTGCGGCCACCTGCATGCTAATGAAACGCTGAATGTGCATTTCAGTGCTTAATTAGTAAACTTCGAAATGTCCATTTGCGTGGCCATTTCGAAGTTTGGGGCTAGTGTAGACACAGGCAGGCTGTATTTTTGGGGAAGCTCACATTGTTTTTAATATCTTATTTATCTTGTGAATGTTACTTTTTTCTTTACTTCTCATATTGTTATTCTTCTCTGATGACTATAGAGATAGGTTTTATAGACAAATGGGCTACGTCTACACTAAGACATTAGGTCAAAGTAGTGTATTTCCAAGTAACGACTTTGAAATAGGCTACTTCGACGCGTATTGTCCACACAATCTCCAGGGCTAGTGCCGTCCATGTTCAATGTTGAAGTAGCGACGGGGAACATTGAAAGAGGCCCCCCAGACGGAAGAGCAGAGTGTCCACACACACAAGCGCCCTCCTTCAAAATAAGGGGCCAGAAAAGCCTGTGGGCAGGGTCACAGGGTGGCTTAGCCCTTCTGGGTCAACAGCAAATCGCTCCTTTAAAGAGCCCCTCCCAGGCACATTCAACCTGCACAGCATGAGGTCTGCAGAGCACTAGTCACACTCTCTCAGACCAAGTCACAGCAGCCATGGACCCTCAGCAGCAGCACCTGAAAGACTTCCAGGTTGTCACCTGGGCAGCAAACGCTCTGCTAGGTGCTGCACGGGAAGCTGCCAGCAGCTCCTGGCAGGGGAGCCCTCCCTGGGGGAAGACGGGGATGCCCCTGACCACTGGGCTCCCCTCTTCCTCCCCTGCCAGGTGCTCTGCCTCCTCTGGAGCTACCCCACCAGCTCAGAGTGGTGGGAGCAGCTGGTCATGGGGGAGTGGGAGGACAATATGTGGCTGCAGAAATTCCGCGTGTGCTGGCAGACCTTTTTGGAGCTCTGCCACTGGCTCACACCTGCACTGAGGCCCCAAGACACCCAGATGCAGGGCACCCTCCATGTGGAGAAGAGGGTCTCAGTAGCTGTCTGGAAGCTGGCCACTCCAGACAGCTACTGCTGTGTGCGCCACCAGTTTGGAGTGGGAAAGGCCACAGTCAGGGCCACCGTCATGTAGGTAAGGAGGCCTGGGCATATGGCCACCGGGGGTTGGGGGGGTCACGAAGGGGGGGCCAGGTGGGGGGGTGGGGAAGGAGGGGCCTGGGGTGGGAGGGGCTAAGGGGGGGCCTGAGGAAGGAGGGGGCTGGGTGATAGTGCCCAGGAGGGGTTGCCTGGAGGGGATGCATGGGGGGGTGGGGGCACCCTGCTCGTGTCCCCTCCCCACAGGTGGTACAGGCACTCCATGCCTTGCTGCTCCAGAGGGTCGTCCGAGTCGGGCATCTGGACACGGCTGTCACAAGATTCACTGCCATGGAGCTTCCGAACTGCTTTGGGGCCCTAAATGGGGCCCATATCCCCATCCACACCCAGACCACAGCAGGGGACGATACATATACCAGAGAGGCTACCACTCTGTGGTCTTGCAGGCCATGGTGGACAGCCAGGATGGCTTCCAGGATGTCTACGTGGGCTGGCATGGCTGTACAAATGACACCACGTCTTCTGGGACGTGGGTCTGTGCTGCCGGCTGGAGGTGGAGACCTACATCCCCCAGAGGGAAATGCCTCTGGGGGACACCACCATGCCCCTCTGCCATGTGGCAGATGCGGCCTACCCCCTCCGGTCCTGGTTCATGCGCATGCACACCAGCCACCTCAATGCCAGCCAGGAGCGGTTCAATGGTCTCATGAACCATGCTCGCCAGGTGGTAGAGAGGACCTTCAGCTGCTTGAAGAGCTGGTGGCAGTGTCTCCTTGCCTGCCTGGATGCTGGCCTCCAGAACATCCCGCAGGTTGTGGGCGCATGCTGCACGCTCCACAACATCATCGAGAGCAGGGGGGAGGCCTTCGTCCAGGGGTGGGCAGTCGACGCCGGCACGGGCTTTCCCCAGCTGGCCACCGCACCCAGTTGCCAGGCCTACCAGGAGGGGGTAGAGGTCTGTGAGGCCCTGTAGGCCCATTTTAATCAGGGTGTCCCCTGACCACCTCCCTGGCCATCCCCAGCAGGCCTCCCGCACATACCGCCCCCACAACCTTCACACTATGCCCCCAACAAGCACACATCTCACAGGGCTCTTTGAAAAATAAAACTGTGGATTATTGAGTAACTGGTAAAACTGTCTGGTATGGTATTTGCACAACAACCTGGAACTAATATACAAATGGGGGAAAAACTATATACAAAAGCGGGGACAACTATATACATGGGGTGCCAGCGGACAGCTCAGCTATCAGTCCATCACTGGGGTGGGAGTAGTGGGGTGCAACCCCCAGTGGGTTTGGGTCACAGCCCCCCCTTTGTCTGGGGCCCCCAGTGTGGAAGGCTGGGAGCCAGGAGGACCGACTGGCAGGGCTGGGATGCCTCCTCCACCTAGTCTTTAGCCCCAGCAGGCTTCAGTCCTGCGGGGGCTGGCATGCAGGGTGGCAGGCAGAGCATTGGGTGGAGCAGCAGGGAGGGCTGCAGGTGAGGCATCAGGTGAAGCAGGAGGGAGGGCAGCAGGGGGCAGGAGCCGGGCTATGGCCTCCCAGAATGACACAGCTATGTCCCTGAAAACCCCCATAAACTCCTGCCATGCTGCCCAGTGCCAGATGGACTCCTCATGGTTGAATCACAGCCTCTCCTCAGCCACCACCACCTGGTGCTGGAGAGCTGCCAGGAGCTGGGAATCCAGGGGAGCCATTCCCTGGGTCTGGTGATGGCACGCCTGTCTTGACCTCGGCAATGTCCCTAGGCGCTGGCACTGCCTGACTGCCTGTGGGCTCTCTGGGACAATAGAGGGTACCTGGCTGCCTGGGGCCTCAGATGGTGCGGCTGCGGAAAGGGGGAAAGAGGGAGAGGAAGGCTGTCAGTACTGTGCCCTAGCCTGTGGCCCATGCCCCTTGTCCCCCCTTGGGCGCTGGGTCTCCATCCCCCGTCTGTAGGTGTTGTGTCCCTGTTGGTGGCCCCATTGCATGCCCCCACCCCCAGGGTTAGGGCATGGCGCTGTCCGTGGCTGTGGGTGCTGACAGGCACTGATGTTCATGCTGCCATTCTGGGGCCATGCTGTGGCTGGGCAGTTGTGGGTCAGGGTCTTCTGGGGTGTGTGGGGCCCCCAGTGATTTCTGTTGCTCCTGCCCCATGGCCCAGGGGTGCATGTCCCATGGGGTATGTACCTGACCATCCACTGCTGCGGTCAGGTGAAACAGATGCCCGTCTGGTGCTCCGGGAGGGGAGGTCAATGAGGAGACATCCTCCTCATTGCTAGACCCCTCCCTGAGGGATGGCTCCTTGGGTGGTCCCCGGGGTGTGAGGCTGGCCTCTGGGCCGGACTCCAGCTCTGATGCCTGCTGGGACTCCTCAGCCATGGTGTCCAGTGTGTCTTGGGGCAGGGAGGAAGTGTCCCAGGGGGCCAGGATGGCCCTAAGGTCCCAGTAATAGGGGCGAGTGATGGTGGAGGCCCCAGACCAGCTGGCTGAGTCCCGGACCTGGGTGTAACACTGCTGCAGCTCCTCCACCTTGCTCTGGACATGATCTGGAGTGTTGGCAGGGTGATCCCAAGTGGTGAGGCCCTTGGCCAGTCAGGTGAATGCTTCTGTGTTCTGCTGCTTGCTCCTCATCACGTGGAGCACCTCCTCTTCACCCCAGAGCCCCAGCAGGTCTTGGAGCTTGGCCTCCATCCAGGAGGGGCCCCACTGCTTTTTGTTCCCCACCATTTGGCTGCTGGGGGTCCCTGGGTCCCTTCAGGGGGGTAGCCCTGTGGGCCTTCTGGGGGCTGGCTGGATGCCATGGTGCTGGGTGGACGGGTTGGGGTCTGTGGAGGGCTTGCAGGGCTGCTACATGTGTGTGCTGCTGCCTACATGCTCTCAGCTTCCTGCCACAGGATATCTGGCTCCGTGTGCTTTAAGGGTTGCTGCATGCAGTGATCATAGAGCTCCACAGGGCCTGGACAGCATGTCTCAACCCCTCAGCTGATTGCCACCATGGAGGACTCTGCTATTTAATGTGAAGAAGGATTCTTTTGAAGATGGGGTTTACTTTCAAAATAGCAGCGTCTACACTGGCTTTCTTCTTCTGAAAGAAGCTCTTTTGAAATTAGAATATGCAAATGAGGTGTTGGATATGTAAATTTGTGCCTCATTTGCATTTTCAATTTGCCTCATTTGAATACCTCTTTCAAAAGAAGAATGAAAGTGTAGACACACCCAAGAATGCATACTGAAATAGCAACCCACTATTTCAAAATAGCATATCCGGACAAATAGTGCCTCTTTCAAAATAGTGCCTTTGGATGCCATTACGGCTTATTTCAAAATAGTGCTATTCCATGTCTGAACAGCACATGTTTCAAAACAGGCATTATTCCTCGTGCAGTGAGGTTTATGAAATTCAAAAAAACAAGCCAGTTATTTCAAATTTATTTCAAAATAGCATGTGCACAGTGTAGACGCTCTCAAAGTTATTTTGAAATAATGGCTGTTATCTCGCCATAACTTAGCTGTGTGGCTATAGCCTTTGTGACTGGCTGGGGAGGACGTCAGAAAAAGTATTGGACTATGAAGCTAGTTCAGCTGATGTTGGAGCTACTTTTTCTCCCCTTCTTTTTTTCCTCCTGTGCCAATAATGCACCCATATGCCACTTAAAAGCTGCTCAACTGACCTCAGTGTCTTTCAACAAACAAGCCCTGGATTTGGTTTCAGAGCAGCAGTTCATTTTCTTTGACTCCCATGGGACTAATCTAGACCAGGATTAATAAGAGGTGCTAATGCCATCAGTGCTCCATCTGTGCAGGAGATTTGACAGGAGGGGCAGGGAAAAGCAAATGTTTTGGACTATGTTCTCTGTGGAGGGAGGTGTTGGGGGGTGGGGTGGGGGCTTTGTTTTTCCCATGTCCTTTCTGCATGCACCAGTGATCTCAAGGTATGTATTGGAAAAGGATGTGGTATGCCATATTGCTCCCTGGTACACATGCCACATAAATAAATAGCATTCATGAGCATCGGATTTTCCACTGAATATGTGCTGAAAACTACTTGGCACTGAATTTACGAGTTCTGAATGGCAAACGTTTGTTTCCTTCTAAGTCCTGATGCACTTAACTTGAGGGTGAATTCTATCTAGATTGGCACCCAAATAAAGTAACAGCAACAATTAGACATTGGAATTAAAGCATTTGCAAATGTGGGGAGCATCTTAAAGAAGTAAAGCAAAATTGTGATGATGAATAGTAAAAACTGAGTTAACGCATAATTTGGAGTAGCACCAAGATTTTAAAGACAAACTTGGAACATAGCACATGGTAGCTTGGCTTTATGTGATGTTTACAGTAGACCGGAGTTCTGTACAGAAATAAAGAACTTGGCTGGGCAGTGAAACACAGGACACCGCTGGCACAGATACAACACATACAGAAGCAATCAAGGCAACCCTAGTAACCAAATCACCATCTCCAGAGAAGACAGAGACAAAATGAGATGCAAACCACAAACTGCCTTATCATCTCGGAGTAATGCCACAGTCCACAAAAATAAAACAAAATAAAATAAAATGGTTCTTAACCATTTGTTTGTATGTTTTCAATGACAGCCTCCTCAAATTTTTAGAGCAGAATCAATAGCCTTGGGGAATTTTTATCTACAACATAGGATCTAGAAAAGGATTGAGGAGGCAACATTCCAAGATTATGTGGCTCCTAAAACTTGTAAATAATACTCCATTTAACCTGTGCAGAGGTCTCTCAGAAATGATCTGAAACTTTTTTTGTATGACTAGAGCTCTATATGCTGCTTTTCAGGTAGGCATACATTAAATGTAAGTAAATACTTCACCTTTAGCCTGGCCTATCCGATCTCTAGCTTTTGATAGATTAGTCTCAACCAGTTCCTGCTACTCTTGTGGAAAAGGGAAGACCATTTCAGATAAGATGACACAGCACAGAAAGCACTAGTGTTAATTTTACTCTAAGAGCTCTGAAATACAGCCTGCCTGGCTTAGTGAGAGCACTGGATGCTGTGCAGTTTTCCATAGGGAGACATTAAGTTCTATAAGCAAAAAAGGAAAATATAGAAGATTTCCTCACTCCCTTAGTTCCTCAGGAAATTAATTGGACAATTTCCAAATGTTCTTTCATATATTTAAAACTATGTTGCAATCGGCTGTTGTTTTGGCTCACTGGTTCAGCTCACGAGCCTTAATTCAGGATTAGGCTGAGTTGTTGATTTAGTTCCTTTCTGAAAATAACCTGCTTTACAAATGTTTTGATAATGCAAAGGAAACATTCACTGGCTTTTAAATGCAGAAGCTAAATGTCTGTTGCTTTAGCCAGAATTTTAAATATTTAATTTTCAGTACCATGTAGCTGAAACCAAAAAAAGTGAAATATTCAATCTCTCTCTTTGTTAGGGGGACCGTTGAGAGGAAAATGTTCCTTAATCAGTCTGTGTGGTTCAGGATGTAGGTTGCAACGAGGACAGTTATGATTTGCTAATTATTCTTATGAAATGAAAGTTGATATAAGAAGAATCTGAAAGAGCTCTCCCCTGAGACCTAGTGAGGAGCTGTTGAAGAGGACTTCAGGAGCTGATCTAATTTGCATAAGCACCCTAGCTGCTCAGCATGATGGGATTGCTTGCACAAGTGGTCTCTTTTGGCTGGTGTGGACCCCCAGTCTCTTTGTTTTTGGGGTAGCAGTAATAAATGGTTGTTATCCTTGTTGTGTGAATCAAGGGAAGCAAAACTATACTTAACATTTCCTGAGTGATGAGTGACACTCAACAAAAGGGCCCTTGATAGGCAGAGGACATGGGTTCCAAAGCCCAGTGAGGAGAGATGGTGGGGGTAGGTGTTTGTTTCTGCTGTTTTTTTGTATAGCATCTGTGCAAAATAATGTATACTATGTAGATCTATGAGACTGCTACAAATAGTCTCAAGCTATGAGGTTCTTCGTGCTTATATTTTGTGGCTCATTTTTGTGGATATTTACTTGTTATTCTACCTAAAGTTGTTTCTAAGTGTACTAAGCTACCTTTTGCTTATTTGCTTGTACTACAGACTTGAATTCTTTCACTCCATGCATCATTCTTTTGATCTTGTGGTATTTTCTCATCGTGATCTTATTGGTAAAGAACGATCACCTGCAAAATTCAACCTTCCAAGGTGATAAACAAAGACCTTCTAAGCAGATATTACATAAACATAGCCCAACTGTGTAAGATGAATGATCCATCTAGCCCAGTATCCTTTCTTCCAACAGTGGTCAGTGCCAGATGCCCCAGAAGGAATGAACAAAACAGAAAACCCTCAAATGATTCATCTCTTGTCACCCATTCCCAGAATAATCTTTTATTCCACTTGGCACACTGTGTAAAGTACTGTTCCTCTTAATATCTACTCAACACCCAGGTTCTTGATCCATAATAGTTAACAATGGGTTTCTTCCTTCTGAGGGTGGTCAGAATGACACATAGGCATTTTGAACCAACTCAGACACTTGAACACTCCAAACATTAAAAACTCTTTTGTTAAGACAAAGAAAAGAAAATGACTTAGCAAATTGTGAAAGGAGGAGAAAGAGACCAAACAGGGAGAGGGAGAAGGATGATAAAGAGTAGGGGAGATAGTCTAAAATTAATTAATGTATTGTAACAATTCAGTGAAAGAGGTACTATCTAGGGGTCTGACCACTGTTGAGAGAAATGGTCTAGCAAAATGAGAAATGGAATGAAAGAGAGATCAACAGAGAGATACAAAGAGACTCTGTACACCATGGTTTGGTGGATGAAACACGTTAGGAGTCATGAGCCCCATTCCCTACTTGAGGGCATGTCATCTCTCTGTGCCTCTCTTCATGTGCTATATAAGACTTGAGCAACATAATAGTCCTTTCTAGCCATTAACACCTCTGAAAGTAGATGATATGGTGACACAATTGTTGAAATATCCTCACCTGAGGTGATTGATATGTCCCTGGTCATGGGCTGTGGTGTCTGTGTGTTCCTCCCTGCATCTTAACCAAAAAGCCTTAGGAACTGAGCATTTAAACATCTATGTTGTTTAACTCGTGACTTTATTCCCTATCAATCCCATAGAAGTGCTTTGTAAAAGATTTAGTTTAAAAATCCCCTTTAAAACCACTGTATAAAGCTGTCTAATATGAAGTAAACAAGAATGACAGTTGGAAATGACAGTTGGTATTAATATTCATAAGGGGTAGTTAATATGTATAAGTTGTAGTTCAAAATTTTAACAAACAATTAGTTAGTTTACAAAACCTTATAAATATGTAACATGGAACTTTCTTTGGTTGCCATGGCAACCAAAATGCAACATAGTTTTCAACCAGGTCCTCACTGGCCCTATAAAGTTAGGAGCCTGAGGCCCCTGGACTTCACTTGGACCCTGGACCTTGGACTTGGACCTTGGACCTTGGACTGAGTTGATCACTAAAAAGAGCTGAAGAAGAAAGAAGAAGACAAGCACCAAACCCCAGCATCGCACCCCAGCATCATGGGACAACTACAGAAACTCAAACTGAGCGACCTTAGTCATCAAGGTGCTAAGCGTCGTGGGACGTAGAAGAGCTCCTGCTTGCAGCCATTTTAGAAGGCTCCAGCGCTTATCTGGAGGGTTCGTTCCGGCAGGTGACGCCGCCTGACGAGTGTGTGCCCTGTGACAGGGATGAGCTGCAGCAGTGGTCCTGCCCTTCTCCTCACTGACCATCGCCAGTGGCCGGTGGGGAGAATTTAAGGCCGTTTCTGAAATCACTGCAAATTTGCTGGTTTATTTGCAAATTTGCTTGCGGGAGGTTTTTTGTTTCCCACGTTGGTCCTTTTTCCTCCCACTCTTTTCTTTCCTCTTTCCTGTCAGGCCTAGCGCGGCGCTGTAAAAACGCGCCTGTGCAGCCATCACTTCCTCGCATCTTAAAGAAGTGATTGCAGGCCCAGCGCCTGGAAACAGAACTAAGGAAAGAGGTAGCCAAAGGGTGTAGTTGTAATGAGTTACTTAATGTGCATGTTTCATGCTTGTTGTTGTATTTTCGCTTGCTGCTGGATGTGTTAACCAATAGCAGCATCATAGGTGGTAGGCTGGGACTGCCCCAGTTCTGCTAACTTGTGTAACCCTTAGTTCTGCTAGTTAATGTAAAGCACAGGGGGCGCTATTTATAGCCAGCCCAAGATACTATTCAACCCTCATAGCACTATAGTAGTATAATTTACTCTGCCAGTAAGAGGCATAGAATTGTATTTGGGAAACTACCGTAAGAGGTGGTCCCAAACTTGGATCAGCTGCTTAGCGGGCGATCCAATCTGGGAGTCATCGCAGGAGGTGACCCCAAACCTCGGGAATTGTCGTAAGAGGCAATCCCAAAAACCGGGAACTGTCATAGGAGGCGGTCCCATTCCACCTGCTCCCCCCTGTTCGAGAGGGAGGTTGAGCGACTGTGATCATCGTAAGAGGTGATCCCGGGACTAGGGTTGACAGCCTCGTGGCTCTCCCCACTGCTTGTGTGGGATAAAACCCCGCGGCAGGTATACATTACTTATATAGCTGTTACCTGGCACCTCTGTAAAAGAGGATTGTAAAATACTGTGCATTAATAACTTTCCCCTTTGCAGCACTCAGTGAAGACGTCATGGGATTCCTGGGAAACGCTGTAAGTAGAGGGACATTCTAAAGGTGCTGCTCATTGCAGCTTTACACAGTTCGAGGGCTAGTCTAGTAAATAGACAAACCCTGTGCTAGACAAGGGTAGAGAAAAGGGAAATCTTTAGTCTGTCATTCTAGGTTTATCTTTGTGTGTGTTTACTTTGCCCTGTAATAAACTTTTTTTTGTGTTTTCACCTTAAAGGCCTCATTCGTTCTTTCGGGGTCAGACAGTTATTGCACCATTTCTGCAGATCCTATGACAACCCTGTGAACCCCATTGTGAGCGACCACCGTGCACACCGCGCTGGGTTGTGGGGTAAAATCCAGTGAGGCACTTTGCTAGCATCTCCAGGGGTGTGGCTAAGTGTCTTGAGGGCATAAAAAATCAATAAAATTTAAATTTTGTGTCGTGCCTCAGTTTCCCCTAGTGCACGCAAATTGTTCATTGTACTTCACAGCACTGCCCTCCGCGATAACAATTAAACAAAACAATGCATTGCCCAGAGTTCTAGTATTTAGCACTACATTCAGACAGAGGCTGAGGTCTTCAACGGAGTTTAAGGGAATTAGGCAGTGCTTAATTTGTGTCACTACTTGCCAGGACCATGGTCCTCCACTTGAAGGTTTGGCAATTTGTAGCACTGGTAACTCAGGCTTGCTGCATCAGTTGTGAATGCAAAAATATTGCTTGAGCCATAGCATATAATTGTTGAGCCCTGCAACTTCTTTCATTACAAATTAAGCAATGGAAGTTAAGCATATAACTCAATTGGGTTCTACTTTTTTTGGAAATCAAAGGCCAAATGTGCAAGATGTATAATATGAAGAGAAATAGAGCATGTACATTCAGCTATTTTAACTTATAAAATTGTTAAGCAACAAATTTTTTTCCAAGTGTTCTGAAAAATTCTAAAAACTTAAAGAAAACACAGCAGGCTTCCTAGTTTGTGTTCTATAGTCTGAAATTGGGAAGAAAACAGAAGGCATCTGTACATTCAGATTATGCAGGAATCTATTGTCCCATATACCTCACGTTGCCTGAAATACTTGAAGGGCGAGATTTTCAAGAGTGCTCAGGAGCAGATATCTCAGTGACTGTCAACATGCTTTGAAGTCACTCAGGTGGTTTTGAAAAATCCACTTATAGGTTCCCACCCTGCCACACTTTGGCAAAGTTGATAGCAGTGCAGAATTTTCAAGAATGCACCACAGTACAAGAAGGTCATATAATACTGTAGTGTGTCCACTGCCCCACTCCTGCAGGGAAGGGGTTAATACAGCACCCCAGCCAATGAGGAAAGGGCTCTTATGTGATCCAGTCAGAGGTCAGCTTGCTGGAGAAGACCTGTGTATAAGTAGCTGCTTAGCAAAGCAGAGTCAGTTGGGTGCTGGGCAGATCATCTCCCAGCAAGAGAGGAAGCTCCTGGAAAGAACAGTGCTGTGTAGGCTCAGAGGAGCAGGAGACAGACTCCAGCCTGACACGTGCCAGACTGCTCGTCCTGATAGAAGGACAAGATAGGTGTAAGGGGTCACAGGGAAGTGGCCTAGGGAGAGAGAGGAAGTCAAAGGAGAGAGGAGGAGGGCAGGAAAAAGCTGCCACCAGAGGGTCCCAGGGCCAGGAGTCTGAGTAGTGGATAGGCCTGAGTCCCTCCCCTTTCCTCTTGTACTGTACCCAGACTAAACAGTGGCCATTATGAGGTGTGGCTTGCTTCTTAGATGAGGAGCTGGATAGAGCCTACAGCTGGCCACAGTGATGGGTGCACTGAGCCAGGATTGCTGAGATCCCCAGAAGGGGGTGAAAGACTGTAGGACTGTAGTGAGCAGTGCTGGAGGGCAGAGTTGTGACGGGGATGCCACAATCCAGGGAGTGATGTGTCTCCAGAGACCAAGAGCAAGGAGAGAGTGAGGAGCGACAACAGATGACACGCTAGCCAGGTGAAGGCACCCAGCTGAAAGTCAAGCTAATTCCCACAAAAGCCAACAGGCGGCACCTTGGCTGCGAGTTTTCTTGTGACACATACCATTCACTTTAAGGAGCACAGGGTAAAAAGAGTAGTGGATCTTGGCCCTAGGATGCAGGAAAATGAAGTGACACACTCTGAACAAGTCGATAGGGTCTTAGGATCTGAACATGGGTGGATGGGAATTTAAGGATGGCAGCACAGGATTTCATAGGGTAAGTACATGTTTATTCAAGGTTTTATCCAAGATTCTGGGAACGTTTCCACTGATTTCAATGGACATTGATTCACGTCTAGAGTCAGCATTAATCTGCCCACCTTCCTCAAAACTCCATGTCCAAGATGTCAGGGAAAGAGAAGCTTTAGCATGCGGGTAGATTTGAATCTTTTCGTATGTCAGAGCATCTTGGGGTTTTGCAAGATAAATCTTCTGCTATTCTACAGGAGGTGATAGGTGAGAAAACATTCACACTGAAAGGAGAAATGAATAAGAAACTTACCAGAACCTCAAAGATTTTGGTCTTCATGCTAGAGCAGCCCACATAGGTGACCATGGGCCATGTAATTTTCTAGGTTGTCTCTGTATTTGTGCTTCGATTTGTGCTAGTGTGGACGTAGCCTATATGTTACAGCATAACCCAGGCAATTCCTCACCTCTTCAGTCTTCTATTTTGCTAAATATGTAATTTCTGTAATTATGTCTATCATGGATGACATACTCCCAAAGGGACAATGACAGTGTTGTGGACACTAGCTTGCAGTGGTGAACTCATGCTTCCTGCCTCCTTCCATTGTTCACCCAGCCTGCATTTTGTCACATCTAAGGCCTGATCCAAAGACTGTGGATGTCAATAGAAAGATGTCACTGACCTCATGGAGCTGTGAATCTTGCTGTAGTTCAGTGGTGTTCAAAAGGGATGTAAGAGATCTCCACAGCCCACTCCCCCTGCCAGGTGCCACCTCGTCTGCTCCCAGATTACGAAAGGAAGCCACCCCAGAATGTGGCTGCAGCCCCGCCATGCCACACCGTGCAAACCACCCCAGAATGTAACTGGAGCCCACCGGGGTGAGAGGAGCTGCCTCTGTCACAGCTGCCACGCACTAGTCCCTCCATAGGGCACATGTTTGGAGCAGCCAGAGGGGAGCCCCACATGTGCGACTCTCCTAAGCCACGCTTCGCCACACTGTGCTGCCAGGGAGAGTATTGGACACCACGGCTCTAGCTGAACAAGGCCTCCAATGCTTTCCTTGCTGTCACTGTCTCTCTGAACTTCTGTAATTCTCTTTCCATTTTGTGACTTTAAGAAAAAAAAACATAAATGTCATCAGGGAACAGGCAAAGAAATGAAATTTGACAGACTAGTGTAAACTTGTTACTTTATGTAAAACACTAAAATAGCAAAACAGAACCCTAACCACAACGGCTTTAATGTCATCTCTGATTTCATCCACAGGAAGCCAAGGAATGAGCAACTGATCTCCCAACCTGTAGTTTCAAATATTCTTCATTGCTTTACTTAGAAATATACAGTAACAGCCCCAAATTGCCAAAACCTCAGGAAGGTCTCCCATCCCAGCTGTTGCTATGAAAAAGAGAAAGAAACTTCAGGCTTCAGATTAGTCAAAAGGATGTGATATTGTTTGAACATCATTTGCCTTTATGCCAGAAATATTGGGAAATGTGCACTGTAGAGATATCAAAGGTAGTTGCGGTGTGTGGGTGTGTGATGTTTTATTGAAAGATGGGTGGAGGGGGGAAATGGAAGAATCTGTTCACAGAAGTGCTATTTTACAGTGTGCAGGAAATATTTTTAACCCCATGATGGCCCATAGAGAGGAAGTCAGCTAAAAAGGTTACAAGGAGTAACTTGTTCCTCTTGCCACATGAGTGTTCAGGGATGTGGGCACATGTCAGCAGTCCTCTTGAGTAAGCAGCTACTATGACTTTTTTCCCAGTGTGTGGAAACAGCTTGGTATTTGTTTGTTCCAGGAAACAAAGTGTTTGAAATGAGGCAGAAAGAAGGTACGGCCATTCCCTCCTGTTCCTCTACCCCATGGTTTCCAAACTGGGGGGCATGACCCCTAGGGGACATGAAGAAATTCGGGGGGGGGGAACGTGAGGTGACCCAGCCCCCACATCATTCTCCCCACCTGAAGAAAGAGCTGGCCTTTGCTTCCAGCTGTCAGCCCCTCCCATTTTACATGGATGACCCAGCGCAGCCGCTATAAGAACCAGGCAGCCATCGAAGACCCATGTGGAGCTAGCTGCCTCCTGCAAAGGTGATTGAATGTGGGTTGGAGCGTGAGATGGATCATGGGGTTAAATGGGCGCTGGGGTAAGAGCGGGGGGGCTCGTAGTGCCTGGCTTTGTGTGAGGGGAGGTGCTCAGGTGGATGGCTTGCAGGGTTTGTGGGGCTTGGGTGGCTTGAGCTGGCAGGTGGGCAGCTGGCCTCAGCAGTGTGGGGCTCACATGGTTGGCACATAGCTGGGGTGAGTGGCTGGTGGGCAGGCAGCTGGTCCCAGCACCGCAGGGCTCAGGCATGAGGCAGGCAGCTCTGGCAGTGCAGATCTCATGCAGGTGGGTGGCTTATGTGGGCAGCTCTGGTGGCTGGCAGGGGCTCAGACAGCTGGCCAGCTGGGGCTGTACCAGGCACCCACAAGGGACCAAGAAAAATCATTTGTGCTTATTTTAAATTTTGAATAACATTTTTATATCAAGTTTTTTGTTTATTTTAAATTATGAATTAATTTTTTTGTTAAAAGGGTGTTGGATGGTAGTAAAAAAGAGGTGGGGGTGTGTGAAGATTCTCGAAAATCAAAATGGGGGATGTGATGCTGAAAAGTTTGGGAATTACTGCTTTATCCCACACAGCAGAAAAGATACATATTGTCCGCAACATTTTTCTCCAGCCTTACGAATGGAGCAAAGTGGGCGCGTGCCTTGCCCACTAAGCAGCATGGGAAGATTGTGTATTCTGAAACGACCCTCACCTGCCCCATTCATGACGCCCCTGTAAATTGTACAGTCCGGCTCAAAGTAAAAGTGTAGGTATTTCCTCAGCTACTAAATAAATTTGGTACAAATCCAAGCTCATCATACAAAGCCAGAGCTAGTATGTTTGTTATGTGGTTAGTCAAAGGAAACTGAGAAGACTAATTCGCTCCCTCACAATAAGAAGCACCAGCACAGTTATTGTGGTCTCACAATGACATTACTTGTAGGGACCTTTCAAGAAAGAGGAAGATTTCCCTCCCACTGCCTTTGCTTCTGAGAAAGAACTGGTTTATAATACACTAGTATCACCAATATTACTGCAGTTTCCTTTTTCTGTTATATGTGTGATGATGGGGGAAGGGAGGTTCATGTGCCATGCATGAAATACAACTACCTGTTTTCTTTCAGATTCTTGAACAGCCAAGCTGTGGTTTCCTTTTCATATGAGACTCAACATGATGGCCCGGATGTATGAAAAGCACAATGGGAGGGAGAATCAGTTAACTACAACTGTAT
This sequence comes from Carettochelys insculpta, assembly GCF_033958435.1. NCBI lineage: Eukaryota > Metazoa > Chordata > Testudines > Carettochelyidae > Carettochelys > Carettochelys insculpta. The sequence continues at coordinate 300,925,608 of NC_134137.1, read as the reverse complement.
TATTCATCATTTTAATATATCTACATTTCAGGTTTTTTTTAAATGTGTTACTTCCCAGACTTTCTATCACTCAACGTGCAGACTGCTAGCACAATACCTCCACCTTACTCAACCTTCAGTGGTTTGAAGACTTAAGCGGGAATTAAGCAGTTTTGCCAAGCCCAATAATTTTTTTTTAAAGTCATGAATCTGGCCTCCAAGTCATTCGGTTAGCTTAATGAATCATGAGATTTCAAAAGTAATAAAGTTTTTCTTTATTATTTATCTTGTGTCTGTGTCACTAAGCTGCATGCGGGTTATATTTTCAGGTTTTTCTCTGTCAGCCTTTTTAGTTTTTCAGTGTAAACTGAGATTCCACATTTCCAGGAGAAAGAAAGAAAGCCATGAGGTGTCACAAGATTTGGTCATGAGATAATGTGCTGCAATCTAGCAACCCTGTTTAAACAGCATATAGGCCTTGTGTTAGTCCTCTGCAAAGGTATAGATTTTAGCTTTTATAAACCTGGTTTTTATTCCTGACTTCTGAGAAATCTCTTCTTTAGAGATGCAGTGGTACCACTGCAGTTGTAAATTTTGAAGTGCTCAGGCTAACAACCTCTTCGTGCACATGGAGGGGGATTATGTCAGGGGCAGTCTCAGTTAGAAGGCCTTGCCTGTCCAACATTCGTCCCTCACCAGAGCCAGAAGTTGAGTCTCTAAAGAGCTATCTGTTCTCCTTTTGACTAGTATCTCTGTGGATGCTCCTCTGTATGAGTATTTCTGCCTCTGTGACTCTAATTGCAGATTTAGGAAGCAGTGTCCATTTAGTCCCCACATGCACTATTTCCTTGTGGTTTATCTCAAGTCTATATAGTACTCCAGAGGTGACTCACTCCCAGTTCCTTCTTAATTACCTTTGGTCTTGAATGAAATGAGCAGTAACTCTTCCTTATCTGTATCATTAGAGTGAGTAGTACTTAAATTTGGTTCTTTTTTGTTTGCTTCCTGTAATAATTATAGTTTTTGTTTCCCTATTAGGTTAAAAAAAACAACTTTCATTTCACTTCTCCTGTGTTTTCTGTGGAGCTGGCCCCCATAAGGCATTTAATAGTCAAAACTTTTCTATTTTCCCATAGGAAAAAAAATCAGAAAAAGCAATAACATTCCTTTTTCATTCCTGCCTTTGGAATCTGATAGTTTCACCAGAGAGATGCCCATCTCCCCTGGTTTTAAGGGGGTGTGTCCTGCAAAGATGCACTAACAATGACAGATGGGATCCTTGCTGTGTCTGATGCCTAAACGAATCTCACATCCCATAAAAGTGTTCTTTTCGTCAGTAACTAATGGCAAGATCATGTAAGAACTGGATATTGAATTCAAAACTCTTCCTGATGGAGGTGGCACTACATGCCAGCTGACACCAGTGCCAAAACATCTCCAGGACAACAATCTGTCCTCAAAGCCTTCACCCTCCTAAGGAGTAGAATCATGGAAAAGATAAAGAAGCCACAGAGAGCTGTTGGACAGCTGGAGGGATTCCTTGACACGCTTGGCCATGTTGATATTGACAGTAGTGGTTGCTCTGAAGTGCAGTACCCAGAAATCTCAGGGGCCTTTTGCTAGGAACTCTACTGCACTGCTGAAGGATGCCAAGGCCTCAGGCTCTGAAGCAGCAGTACTGCCTCCTACACAAAAAGGGCAAAGACCTCACCACTTCAAAAACACTGGAACCAACTAAATTGGTACTGAGTTGCAGCAAAGCTCCCCTCACTGGAGCATTTGTCACACAAACAACTACCAGCACCAACAACAAAGTACCAATACTCCTTCTTGGTACCAGGTCTGTCAACAATGCCACCAGAGTTCTGGTAACCTATGGACATGGTGATCGTGGAAGAACTGAAATCGCCATTAGTTGGTACTGGGCATAAGTATCAAGCATGGCTGTCTGTAGGAGGGTGTGGGGCCTGGGATCCTCCAGCACAGCCCTGACTCTCCCTGCTGTTCTGTCCCTACCACCGCTCCCGCACCATTCTACCCCTTTACCTGTACCCTATGGACTCAGCAATGTCAACAGGCCTTTTACCAGCAGCACCCTGGCCAGTTCCTTCCTTACCCAATGAGGAATCAGTGACTAGGATGATTTTATTTCCTGCCCTCTCGTTGGGGTCTGCCACCTCAATATTAGGGACCTCTCCACCCCACCAACACAGTGACTCTCCAGCCTACTACAGGAGCTCCTTGGGCACCCTGAAGGCCCATGTCCCATCCCTCCCCAGAGGCGGTTATGTAACCAGAACTTATGCTGTACTTACCACCTTTACTACCAAAGAACTTCATAGAATGGCCAAGGATCTCCTGTTTGAAGGCCTGGTGAGTATATACCCCAGGAAGGGGTTGTCTTGTTCTCCACACAGACTGTGTGTGACTCCATCAGTCACACACAGCCACTAAAGGCTAAAGTGATGAACAGAGCAGCTAAGAGGAAGAAATCAAGTAAAAAATTGCAGGAATGCACACACTCAACCAAGCAATGCTTTTAGGAGAGAAGACAAACCTGTTACACCCTCCTTGACACCATTTGGGAGAATATCAACTCCAGTAGATGGGCCTTGGGGATTATTGCAAAGGGTTATGCCATTTAATTCATGTCTTCCCTTGTGTTCACCCACCTTCCCTGTCCCTCTTCAGGAACATTTTTCAAATGAATCTACTTCACCAGGAGACAGATCATCTGTTACAATTAGGGGCCATAGATGCAGCCCTGGCACATTTCAGAAGGAAAGGGTATTACTTCTGTTATTTCCAGATCCCCAAATCAAATATGGGAGGTCTGTTCTAGATCCAAGGCATTAAACAGATAAGTGAAGGGGCAGAAGTTCAAGACGGTGAGGCTCGCAGCTGTTTTTCCAGATCTAGAACAAGGAGACTGGTGTCCATCCCTCAATCTACAGGATGTCTACTTCCACTTCTCAGTATTACTATTACACAGGAGAGTCCTATGGTTTACCTTAGGGCAGGATTATCATCAGTGCAGAGAGCTCCCATTTGGCCTCTGCATCCAGTGTAGCCTCCAAGGTCCTCTCTGCCATAGTGGCATACCTGTGAACAGTAGGCATTGTTATGTAGCCATACTTAGGTGACTGCATCCTTAGGTCTCCATTGTACGAGGACTCCATATGATGACAATATACATATTTGCACAACTGAGGGTACAGCACAACATCCAGAAACCAACACTCATTCTGGCACAGTGACTGGAGTGTATAGGCACTGAACTCAGCCATGAGCAAGCAGAAATGTTCTTCCCACAACATAGAGTCACCAACCTCATAAGTCTCATAGATGTAGTCCAGACCATCTGACAAATCTCAGCCAGGAAATATCTATAGCTTCTAGTTCATATGGCACCTTGCGCTTACAGCTGTGACTCAGATCTGCTTATTTCCTAAAGAAAGACAGACTGAACAACTCACTATCAATGTCCTTCCTGTAATGAGCTCCCTGGTGAAAAGACCCATCTAATGTTCTAGCAGGCATTCTGTTTTTACAACTGCTAGTGACCCTGACCCTCAAAATAGACCATCTACATGACCTTAAGGTTCAGGATAAGCAATTTCCCACAGAAGTGGTCCCCCACTTTGGAGATAAGACCTCACCAGGAACACGTGTATGCTTTCTCCTGTTTATTAGGAATATTCACATGAAAGTCATGATGGACTATATGACCTGCAAGTTTTACATTAATGAACAGGGGGCATCAGATCTCTCTCTCCTTCTGCACTAAAGTCTCAAACTTTGCAACTGGTGCATGCACCACAACCCAAAATGTTGCAGTCAACAGCTTGGAATTTTTCACAGGATCACGAATGGGAACTAAACTCGGAGGCACTTGACACATTCACTCTCTGTGGAACTCTGATTAACTTCAATATTTATTGAAACAAGAAATGTCCTCCGTATTTGTCTGGGATAGGCCTGGAGAAACAGCCTGGAGATGCTTTTGAACTCCCATGGGACAGAGAACTTTTGAATGTCTTTCTACTATTTCCTTTGATATCTAAGGCTCTATTGAAAATAGGAGACAAAACAAGAGTTACTTTGATTGCTCCCTTCTGGTCAAGGCAGATTTGGCACAAATGGCAGTATATTCTCTGACTTCTCTTCAGAATATTCCTATTTGGACCATAAAAATATGAAATTCGGTTTCTCAGCTCCCTTAAAGTACACGTGAAATGTCAAAATGGTCTTCCACTGTCAAGTAAACATATAGTTGGTATTGGCTCACCCACTTACATGTAGATTTCTTAAGGGCACTGGAAACCTCTTTCCACATGTGTAACCACTCACTGTCACCTGGGATCTAATGTCATTTTGAGAATGTCTAATAGATCTCCCATTAAGCCTATGGTGACGCAATCTTTCTTTTACCAGCCTATGAAGACAACATAACTGGTGGCCATCACCTCAGGTAGGTGCATAGGAGAAATAGAGGCTTGGATAGCACACCTGACATATACAGACTTATTAAAAGTAAAACTCAGGCCATAACCCAATAAGTACCATCTACTTTTCTTTGAATTGACATTCACCTTCTTATTTTCCTCCAAAACCAGATTATGACAAGAAGGAAGCAATTCTAAATGTTAGATATTAAGAGCATGTTGTCAGTTTACCTGAATGGGACTAAGGACCTTAGTAAGTCTCTGACACTTTTCCTTTCATGTGAAGAAAGATCCATAGCTTCTGCAATATTGCCCCAGACACTATCCACATAGGTATCCAGTTTTGTCACTTGCTGTTAGGAAGGGCATGACCTCTTGCATCCATCCAGAATTCACACATACTCCTCAAAGTTAATTTCCACCTCAATCACAATCCTTAAAAATACCCTCTTTCCAGAAATCGGCAGAGCTGTTACTGGGGACTCTGCCCAACTTTTCTGGGACATTAGGTGATTACTGGAGACTCGGTCTTCAATGCTCTCTTTGATTCCACACTATTCTCCATAACAATGGACTGTACTCTGAAGCCCCAGCTCTCCATGGGGAATACTGCTATGAAGTCACCTAGAGTGCAGTACCAATGAAGTTGCTCAACTTTTGCAGTAAGGATGGTTCTTTGAGATGTGTGTTCCACCATCTGCCCTTTTCCCCTCTACTTCAAATTCTTAAAAGAGGGTTCTGTGGTAGAGAAGGAACTGGGAGTGGTTTGTTAGTGCAACCCTAGAAAGACTCAAGGTAAACCGTAAATAAGCAAGAGCACATGCAGAGGCCAAACAGACACTGCTACCGAAAAACTCTGATTAGAGGCACACACAAAAATATACCTATCACAGTAGGGACACACATCTCAAAAGACCATCCTTACTGAACATTGAGAATAAATTTATCGTCTCTCTCTGTCTTTGTTAACGGTAGCTGATGGGAAATTGTTGACTAGGGGAATGTAGCAGGGAATAATTTCTTCTGAACTAGAGAAGTTTTTGATGAATCCAAATTTGCATATTCAAAGTTCTTATGTTTATTTTAAACTTGGTCTGTAGCCAGGAAATAACCAGCTCTTGGGCTGAGTGTTGGCATAACCTTTACATATTTAGTTCAGTCCGGTAAGTACACTATATATACACTATGTTAATGCTCTGCTCAGGGATGAATTTCACATCTATAGTGTTACCAATAGGTATAATGAATAAATCTACATATCCTAACAAAACAACATCTAGGCCGTGTCTACACGTGCACGCTACTTCGAAGTAGCGGCGCCAACTTCGAAATAACGCCCGTCACGGCTACACGTGTTGGGCGCTATTTCGAAGTTGAAATCGACGTTAGGCGGCGAGACGTCGAAGTCACTAACCCCATGAGGGGATGGGAATAGCGCCCTACTTTGAAGTTGAACGTCAAAGTAGGGCACGTGTAGATGATCCGCGTCCCGCAACATCGAAATAGCGGCGTCCACCATGGCGGCCATCAGCTGAGGGGCTGAGAGACACTCTCTCTCCAGCCCCTGCGGGGCTCTATGGTCACCGTGTGCAGCAGCCCTTAGCCCAGGGCTTCAGGCTGCTGCTGCTGCTGCTGCAGGTGGGGATCCATGCTGCATGCACAGGGTCTGCAACCAGTTGTGAGCTCTGTGGATCTTGTGTTGTTTAGTGCAACTGTGTCTGGGAGGGGCCCTTTAAGGGAGCAGCTTGCTGTTGAGTCCGCCCTGTGACCCTGTCTGCAGCTGTTCCTGGCACCCTTATTTCGATGTGTGCTACTTTGGCGTGTAGACGTTCCCTCGCAGCACCTACTTCGATGTGGTGCTGCTCAACGTCAAAGTTGAACGTCGACGGCACCAGCCCTGGAGGATGTGTAGACGTTATTCATCGAAATAGACTATTTCCATGTTGCTACATCGAAATAAGCTATTTCAATGTAGCGTGCACATGTAGACGTAGCCCTACTGTAAACTTATTCTGTTCCTGCCCCTCCTTGCAGCGTTAGTACTAGCCATTCAGAAAAAGGAAGGCTATTTTACGTTATAAATTAAAACATGGAACATTTGTCTCAGCTGAAATGCTCTGACTTATATGGAAGATTTTGAAAATGCTGTCAACCATTTTATTCATATTTAGAAATACAACTACATCAGAAATGATTACCAGAGCTGTTCATTTTAATAAAAAACAACAGATAGCAATTATGAACTCCAGTAACCCAATAACAAAACTCATTACCTCATCCATGACTCAGGCCCAGTTTCCCTATTTTTTCAGTCAGATATCCACTTCTAATATGCATGTAGATAACTCTGAAATCCATGTATCTCCATATTCCAGAGAACAGAAACACTTCAAAACATAAATTCAGCTTCATGACAAATATTGTAAATGGAAACAGAAAAGATAAAAAAATACAACATATTCTCATGAGAATTTAAAGATTGTAATCTTGTGGTTGTCTTCAGACATACACAGAGCCCTGCAAATATGTGGATATCTGCTCTATATCTGTGGTTATCCTCATCCGTGGGTGTGCATGCAGATATCTGTGGCTCATTTTTGTGGATATGGGTACACATACAAATTTTGTATCCATTCAGAGCTCTAGATATGCATACTTCATATATGGTGTTCTACCAATAAATAAGAATATTTAAAAACATGGAGAAACAAAGGTTAATCCAAACCTCTCATGCGTAAATGGAATTTATTTTACACTGAGTAGTCATTTCACATGAGCCTACAATACAACACTTGTTTCACATTTCTACTTCTACAGTCTATCATTCTTGTTGTGATTTGCTGACATTCAGTGTAAATGTTGCACTCTGGGTCCATACATCTCATAGACATCCACTAAGATAAAGGGGTGGTAGAACAGTGTGGAACTATAAGGTTCAACACAGCGAAGTACTGAGCCATACATTTAGGACAGAAGAATCCCAAGCAGTGCTACAGGCTGGGAACTGCCCAGCTAAGCAAAAGATCTCCAGAAAAGAACCTGGGAATTATTGTGGATGAGAAGCTTGGACATGAGTCAACAATGTCCCCTTCTTGTCAAGAAGGCTTAAAGGATTGCATTAGAAGAAGCATTGCCAGCAGACTGAGGGAAATGATTATTCTCCTCTATTTGGCACTGGTGAGGCTACATCCAGAATGTTGTGTCCAGTTCTGGGTCCCACGCTTTAGAAAATACATGGATAAATTAGAGAGAGTTCAGCAGAGGGCAACAAAAATGAGTAGGGGCCTGGGGCACATGACTTATGAGCAAAGGCTGAGGGAACTGGCCTTACGTAATCTCCATAAGAGAAAGAATGAGGAGGGACTGGACAGCGCCTTTCAACTATCTGAACAAGGGCTGCAAACAGGATGGAGACAGGCTGTTCTCAGTGGTGGCAGATGGCAGAAGAAGAAGCAATGGTCTCAAATTGCAATGGGGGAGATCTAGGTTAGATATTAGGAAGAAACTATTTCACTAGGAGGGAGGCGTAGCACTGACGTGGGTTACTTAGGGAGGTGATGGAGCCTCCACCCTTAGAGATTTTTAAGGAGAGGTTTGACAAAGCCTTGGCTGGGGATTTAGTTGGGGTTGATCTTGCTTAGCACAGGGGGCTGGATGAGAAGACCTCCTCAGTTTTCTACGATCTGGAGTGGCAGACAAAAGAAAATAAGTTCCTCTTTCTCTCTTCCCATGGGCTAGGAGCTAGTGGAGAAGGAAGACTGTGCCTTGGTTGCCAGCTCCACTTCTCCCCCTAACTGTTTGAAAGATGTGTGTGAACAATTGGAGAAACTGTTTCTCTGTGTTCTGTCCACTACACCTGATGATCTGTGTATGAAGCCTGCTATCATCTCTTAATAAATTGAAGAGCACATTGTAAGAAAACAGTTTAAAGAAACTTTCAGTTACCAATCATTACAGCTGGCTGAGTGGTGTAGTTGATTTGACTTAGCCACTCATTACCAGAAGAATGAAATGTTCTGACATTTATTATTTGTTCAGGATTCCTCATCAGATGTTTAATAATGTTTTCCAGTTGTGGGATTACTGATCAGTTTGCATACAGAATTCAAAAGATAGTACTCTAAATTCAAACTGTAAGAACAACCAGAAGTCCTGTGGCACCCTCTAAACTAACAGATTTATTGAAACACAAGCTTTCATGGTCAAAGACCCAATTCATCCAATGGATTGAGTGGAAGTTCCAGAGGCAAGTGTAAATATACAGGCACATGAAAAGAAGCAAGTTACCAATCAAGAGGAAGGCCAGAGTTAACTAGGGCAATTCAATCAGGTGTCTCTCTATATACCTTCATTTTCCTTCTGGTTTTCGGGACATTAGAAGTCATGTTTTCAAGCTTCTGTCTGCAGCTGTAGCCCTATAAACTTCCCTTTTTCAAAATAAAACTGAGAGTCTCCGATGATTTCAGGTTTCCAGCAGCTGGGGCTTTAAGAAAGACATTAAGGTTGAAATCCAAGCATTGAAGTCAGCAATCTGCATTGACTTCAGAAAGATCAGGTTTGAACCTCAAATATTGTGAGACTTGTGACAAAAAACACCAAGAGTTGCAAAAGTCTCAAAAATTGTTTTTGATTCCTTACTGGGTGTTAACATAACCAGGACAAGGGTTAGAGGTAGCCATTGTGTCTTTGAAGCTCTGAAAGAGGTCATAAGATGTAGGGTGAAGTGTTAGACAAGCAGGATTAAGACACTTAGAAAATAGCTAGAATCATAAAATCTAAGGCCAAGAAGGATCATTAGAGCGTCTAGTCTGATCCCCAGTATATCACAAGTACTAACACCCATAAGTCCCTTCATTATAAACCTATCATCAAAATTTGATCAAAATACTAAAGGCCACAGGAGCCAAAACTTATTAATTTCCACCAGCACAGAAAATAAGAGAGGAACTAAGGAATAGCAAGGAATTAAGAGTGTTATACCAAGATAGTCCTGATCAGTGACCTGCACTCCATGCTACAGTGGAAGGTGAAAATCCCAAAGGGACACTGCCTGTCTGGCCCGGGTTGTGTGGAGGGGAATTATTTTGAAATGCCTTCTATATCCAGAAATTCCATATCCAGAAAGCAAAGGCAAAAAACTTCCTCTACAGGTTTCTGAAATTTCAAATACACTAAAACATTTGTTATTTGACATATGGGGGGGAATGAGGGTTCAGATTAGTCAAATATTCTGGTTAACTGAGAGTTTGGAGTGGTGTAACCAGGGATTTAAGGACGTTTGGAAGGAGTTATTAATTTAAGTTACACTTGCCAATCTTACTTGAAGATTAAAAGCCTGTACGTACACCCTGATCACTTTAAACACCACAGAGCTAGAAATACTCCAGGACTGCAGGTAGTTCTGGGACTCCCAATGATTACACAAGTAAATTTAACAAGACTTTTCTTTATTTTTCTTTCACAGCAGATTGATTTAAAACAAATTGTTGAATTAATATAAAAGTACAAATGGAGTGATGTTGAGCAATAGAGAGAGCCAATATGGACTTGCAGACTATATACTTTTTCATTATTTTAGCACAGCATACTGATTATATGGTTTGCATCTCAGTTATTACAGTTTATATCTCAGTCAAGTACAATACTCACTCCCTCCCAAGGGTCCTAGGAGTTGAGACCTGATGTGCTACACAGATGGTAAGGGGAGATTATATGATTGTAGAACGTGGAGAATGAGGTAGAAAAAGAGAGCCTGTACTGGAGAAAAGAAACTATGTTGAGGTAAGAATCTTAGAAACCCTTTGAGGAGCCTCTTATGAGCCTACTTTTCCCACTTGCCAAGGGTCTTATTGTCCCTTTACATCATCTTAGCCCAACCTTTCCAATACCAAATTAGGCATTGACAACATATGAGTCGATGTGGTATACAGATATGATTGGTGACATTCACTTGAGGTGTCATGTGGAATATGCATGAGGTGTGATGTCATGGCCTCATATGTAGTTCCAAGAAAAAGCAAGAGTGCTCAGAAATATTACCTTGGTGACCCTTGCCTTACTTTCTCCCAGCAAAAGGATGGGAGTGACCCATGGGTTTGATGTTATTAATCTCTGACACATGCCCTCCATGACAACCATTTCTTTTTAAGTTGGTATGTCGATAAAAGAGTATGACTTGACAGTTAGATCTAGGGCCTCGGTTAGACAGGCATTAATGTGAATCAACTTTATGCTGCGTATGTAGGGGGGAAAATATAGGGGAAAACAAAAAAAATTGCAACAAACTAATTCTTGCAGAGCAGAATACTCTGCAGGTCTTTTGCATTTACAGCAAAATGGAGCATAACAAGAAAATAAAAAAACAAAAAGCAGTCAAGTAGCACTTTAAAGACCAGCAAAATAGTTTATTAGGTGAGCTTTCGGAAGTGGGTCTGTCCCACGAAAGCTCACCTAATAAACTATTTTGCTGGTCTTTAAAGTGCTACTTGACTGCTTTTTGTTTTGATAGTGTATAGACTAGCACGGCTTCCTCTCTGTTACTATTCAACAAGAAAATAAGTTTGTCATTTTCTAGGTCAAGCCAACTATGCATTGAGTTAATTGTACTGGATAAATATATTTCAGCTGTATCTACGCTAGCTAGTAAATTCGAAATTTTCAGCCCTCCTTCAAAAGAGAGCACTCTGCATCTACACACAAAACACACCCTTTTGAAAGGAAATCGAAGGAATGCACAGCAGCTTTCAAAATTGCTCTTCCTAACTTATACTAGGAAGAGCTCCCCCTTTTGAAAGGACCTTCTGAAAGAAAACATGTAGATGCTCCATGACATGCTCTTTTGAAAGAGCTGGTCTTCCATGTTGCTGGCCAGCTGGGATGTGGATACATGTTGGCCAGTGGCTGTGGAGCTCTATGGTCCAGGTGTCCAGGAGCCCTTAAAGCTACATGGACACAGAAACCCTGTAGCAGGAAGCTGACAGCATGCTGGGAGCGGCTATCACATGCGCTGCACCAACACACCCCGAGGAGAACCCCTGAATGCTCCTGCAATCGAAGGCCAGCAGCCAGCCCATGGAGGAGCCCCAGGGCTGCTCCTTTGAACATGGCCAGGGCTTGCAGGGAACTGGCCAGGCTCCAAAAAAGTGAGCTGCCTCCTGGACAGAGCAAGAGGTAAGGGACCTCCTGGGCTTCTGGCAGGAGGAGGAGGTCCTCAAGGATATGGGAACTAAGCTCTGCAATGTAGCTGATTTCGCCTATCTAGCAGACATACTGTTCTCCTGGGGACACCTTGCTTACACTCCTGACCAAGCCAGAAGCAAAGTCAAGGAATTGTGGGAGGGTTATGCCTTGCAAGAGACTCGGCCAGACAGTCAGGGGCCAGGACCACAACCCGATCCTTCTATAGGGAGCTATGGAGCCTCTTGGGGACCAGGGACATCTCTCCTGCCCTCGCCCACCATTCTGGAGAGTGTAGCTGATAAGCCCTTTCCTGGGGATGAAGAGGAGCCAGGACCCCCGGTCAGACCCACCATCCAGAGCACACAGCCAGACACCAAACAGTCCAGCAATGAGGGGGAGCTGATAATTGACCTCCCCTCCTGGTCTTCCAGCTATGACTTAGCCAGTGGGGAATCCCCAGACTTCAGGGGTGGACACTCTGGTAAGTGGCCCTTGGAACACCATAACAGCCACCAGCAACACTCAGCACGGGCTCCCATGGACAGCACCATGGGCTGCTCATGAGGGGAGGAGGTGGGTGGGGCCCAACCTCACAAGGGGGCTGCACCCTTGGAGGCAGAGACCCCGTCAGCCTCTGTGATCCCTCAGGGCTAACCTGCCATAGGATAGGGGATGGGGGGGCTGATGGTCATGGGAGGGCAGGGGGCATGGGCCACAGGGCACAGGTTCAAGACTCATTGGCTTTCTGTCTCTTCCTTTCCATTCCTACAGCTGCACCATCAGGGGGCCAAGAGAACCTTGCTCCAGCCATCATCCCAGGCAGCCCACTGGAGGTGGGCGACGGTGACCGGGCAGCCCCAGAGGGCAGCAGGTGACATGTTGGCCAAGAAGTGGGCAGTGACTGCCTCAGAGATGCCTGGGGGAGAGGGAGGAGCAGAAGCAACAGGGGGTGGGTTCAGGGGCATGTGGTGAGGGGGGCAGAACAGAAATGCTGCTTTACAGAGCTTTCTGGTTATTACAGGGCAGGATAACAGTGCTTTTCCTGTACAAACCAGAAGGGACCAACCAGGATGTTGAGCCTTGCCTGCACCATCAGAAGTAACCCCAGCATACAAGCCCAGACATACATTTATTCAGTTCCCTTTTTAAAATAAAATATTTGCCTCTTAGCAGTGTATTCCAGAACCTTACCCTCTGATGGTAAGAAACCATTTTCTGGTTTCCAGTCTATGTTCATGGCTATGGCTTTTCCTTTCTGGGTCACATAGACCTTGCCTGAGGCAATATTGTTGGGATAATAAAAGAAGATTCTGTATTATTTATTGGCTGGGTGCACAGTTTAAAAGGGATATGTCATGTGTCCTCATGGTGGTTGTGTTTGCATGCCTAATTCTAGTTGTGAAGAGTGCAATCACACCGTGTCTGGCTTGTTTAATTGACTCTGTGTTAAGACTCTCAGGGCATTGATGAATTGTGCTATTCCCCATAGTGTCTTATCCCGTATAAATTATACCTTTTCTGCTATCAGTACTCAAGTGTATGAGCTTCAAATTTACATTCTCAGGGCATTTGCAGAACACAAATTGAATTACTTAAATGTTCTCAGAAAGCACACTTAAAAGAGATGTGAACGTGTTTGTCTGACGTGAATTCCTTTTTAAATTCACATGAACACTCAAGATAATTTGTTATTATGTTTATCCAGCTCCAGAATTCACTCATCCCAGAGTTTATCACTAGGGGTAGGAGGAGGAATTGCTATTTAAGGATGACTGCTAATACAATAGTGTCATTACTTTGCTTATGTTTAAGCATAATTTGCTGGAGGATTAAAAAGGATTTCGCATACTGCATACTGTACAGACATAGAAAATCTAATACCAAAAATGAATGTTACAGTTATGGAATGTGAACTTTCTCTGTTAGCAATGAATTGAGACTTGCGTAAGTATAAGGATTCATGCTGAAAAACTGTCTACGTCAAATTTGGAACCATTATAAGCAGTCTGAAAGCTGTTCAAAGGCATATTTGTTGCAAAGGTTTTTCACTAGAAGTATAGGCTACTCCTGGTTTTGGTGGGGTTTAAGCTTGAATAAAGGTTGGCTGTTTTGTGGAGACAGTGGACAGGAAGTCTGGCCACTGTCAACAGCGCAGATCACTCTTTTGATCCATTTTGAAGTCTGGCCGTGATCTGTCAACAAAAGTTGTGTCAGAAGAAACTTCTGTTGACAGATTTTTCTAGGACAGACATAGCCATGCAGTCAATGCAAATAGTCTAGTCTTGAAATTCTCTTTCTCATTGGATTGCTATCTTATTCACAACCAGTTTACACATCTACTTTCACTACAGAGAATGTGGGTAGGTACCCACACCCGAACTACATTTTTGGGAGACAAATCTTAAGTGCTGTGTCACATTGAAGAGTCAATAGAGAACAAGAAAAAAGAACAACCCAGGAAACTACAGACCAGTCAGTTTAACTGCCGGGAAAAATAATGGAATAAATAATTAAGGAATTTATCTGCAAACATCTGGAAGAAAATAGAGTGCCAGGTAACAGCCAGCATGGATATGTAAAGAACAAATTATGACAGACCAATCTGATTGCTTTTTTTGAGAGAGAACGTAGCAAGTCTTGTGGATAAAAGAGAAGTGGTGGATGTGGTATACCTAGACTTTAGTAAAGCATTTGACATGGTCTGGCATGATCTTCTTAGCAAGTGCAACTTAGATGGGGCTACTATAGGGTGGGTGCATAACTGGCTGGATAAGTTTTCTTAGAGAGTAATTATTAATGGTTCACAGTCATACTGTAGGAGCATAACAAGTGGGGTTCCGCAGGGACCCGTTTTGGGACCAGTTCTATTTAATACCTTCATCCACAATTTAGATATTGGCATAGAGAGTATGATTATTAAGTTTTCAGATGATACAAAGCAGGGAGGGGTTGCAACTGCTTTGAAGGATAGGGTCAGAATTCAAAATGATCTGGACAAACTGGAGAAAAGGTCAGAGGTAAACAGGACAAAGTTTAATAAGAACAAATGCAAAGTGCTCCACTTAGGAAGGAACAATCAGCTGCATACATAAAGAATGGGAAGCGATTGTCTAGAAAGTAGTACTGTGGAGAGGGATTTAGGGGTCATAGTGGACCATAAGCTAAATATGAGTCAACAGCGTGAAGATATTGCCAAAAAAGCAAACATGATTCTGCAATGTATTAACAGGAGTATTGTGAGCAAGACATGAGAAGCCATTCTTCCCATCTACTCAGTGCTCATTAGACCTCATTTGGAGTATTGTGTCTAGTTCTGGGCACCACATTTCAATAAAGATGTGGAGAAACTGGAGAAGGTCCAGAGACAAACAACAAGAATGATTAAAGGTCTAGAGAACATGAGCTACGAGGGAAGACTGAGGCTTCGAAGGGGGCATATTAATCAAGGTGATGGGAGATTACTGATGAAGTGCAGCACTTTATTAGGCAAATTTTCCCCTGCAGCAACATTAAAGTGTCAAACTTTGAAGTGCTGGCATGCCATGTAGCCTAGAGAGGTGGTGGATTCTCCATCCCTAGAGTTTTTTAAGTCCCAGATTGACAAGGTCCAAGCTGGGATGACTTAGTTGGGGTTGATACTGTTTGATGCGGGGGGCTGGACTAGATGATGTCCTGAGGGCCCTTCCAGATCTATGATTCTATGAAGTACGTTTACCTTCAAAATTTTGTATGCAACATCCAGCACCCACACCCACTGACAGCCCTGCAAGCCGCATATCCATGGGGAGGGTCTCAGTAATGGATGGGCCATGTATGGCTCATGTCTCCCACATGGGAACTTCTATGTCCAGGAGACCTCCCCCACCCACCACCCCCACCCTACCTGGGTAGGTATGTGCATGGCCTTCAGCACCTAGCTGTGGAACCAATGGTCCATCTCCCCCTACCTGTTCATCCCTACAGCTGCACCATGCACGAGGTGGGCAGGACCCACCCCACCACTGGACATGCCCAGACCTGGCCATGTAGAAGGGACACCAGCACCAGCACACTAGCATGGTGAACCCACACCGCTGGAGGCTGGCCAAGTCCACAATGGGACACACCATCATCCCAGCCACCGCTGAGACATGGAGGTCACCATTTACACACCCACACTATAGCAACAGAAACAGCCACTGTGGGAACCACTGCCCTGGCACCATGGTGACCTGCGTTGCTGGCGGGAAGCCTGCAGAAACAAAGTGGACAACCCCCCTACAAGATGAGCTGGCCCAGCATCCCACTCCCCTAGATGCCCCAATGATACCCCCACCTGCCTCCAAGGCCCCCACTGCCATGATCCCAGATATCCCGCCACATGCCTTCTGGAAATCCACAACCTGGCCAGGATGGGCCCAGATGAACCCAATGCATGTCCCTTGATCCCCATCTCCCTGTAACCCCAGCCCACACCAGACTTGGAGGGGAACCCACATCCAGGGAGCTGCGACCCACTCAGTCCAGGACCCCTCCCATATTCCTGCATCCCCATCCCCTCCCAAAACCAGCCCCTATATAGACAGGACACAGCTATACATAGGTTGGTGATAATGGTGCAGCTCATCAACAGTGTACTTGCTTCAGCAACATTGTTTATCTTTCATGAAGATCTATCCAGGTCTTCTACATTACTCAGTGCTCCAAAAGGTCCATCACAGGAATATATGTAAATCCCTTTGAAGTACCCAGCACCCTCATGTCCCTCTTTCCCAGTGGTGGCGGGGTGAGGGGAAGTTGGCTGGGGGGTGCGGGGGAGAGGTAGTGCAGTGGCCAGGGGCCATGAAGAGACAGTCTTGGCTGCCTGGGGACCACACAAAGGGGCTCACAGGTGAATTCCTGCCAGCAGGCATCCTGAATATGTACCCCTGCAAGGTCCACCTAGTGGCTGGGGGCTGCCTTGGACTCCTTATAGCTAAGTATGCCCTCATCCAGCTAGGCCTGGGGGAAGGGGCTGTCCCTGCCCTCCCTGCCCTCAGCAAAGTTAGGTTAGATAAAATAAGATTAAGAACAGGTTAGACAGACACCTATCGGGGTGGTCTAGATGGTGCTTGGTCCTGCTGTGAGGACAGGGGGTTGGACATGATGACCTCTCATGGTCCCTTCCAGTTCTAGTGTTCTATGATTCTATGAAGTTCTGCAG
Source organism: Carettochelys insculpta (assembly GCF_033958435.1). Lineage (NCBI taxonomy): Eukaryota > Metazoa > Chordata > Testudines > Carettochelyidae > Carettochelys > Carettochelys insculpta. The sequence goes on along the minus strand of NC_134137.1, from coordinate 300,908,823 downwards.
GATGTAGCAGGCCACCATGATGTGGGGAACATCCTCCATCCCCATGTTCTGCAGGGTGCCCACCAGGGCTGCTACACCCCTGTAAATAGTTCACCCGGGCCTCCCATTAGCTGTTCACCCTCCCACCTGTAAATAGTTCCCTTGATCATGGAGAGACAGGCAGTTAAGTTCCAGTAAAAAGGTTTATTGTTTGGTTTTTACCCTGTGTTCCCTGTGCATGTGTGGTGGTGAGGGGTGTCTGCAGGTTGCTGGTGGAGTGTGGTGTGTGGAGGATGAGGGGAGATCACCGTGGCCCTCGCTTGAAGGCCTTGTGCAGGGCTTCCTGTACCCAAAGCCTGTCCTGTTAAGCCTGGCGGCACAGAGTAGCACTGCACTGTTCATACCCATGTCCCACCTCAGTAGCCCACCTCTGCATGAAGGGCTCGTGCTTCGCCTCCACCAGGATATGCAGGGTGCAGCAGGCCCTGACCACTGCCTAGGTGTTGGGGAGGCTCACCTCCAGCCTGGTGTGGAGGCATCTAAAGTGTCCCTTCAGGTGGCTGAATGCCCACTCGACCGTATTGTGCACCTGGTTCAGCTGCTCATTAAAAATGTTCTGGCTAGGCTGAGTGTGCCCTGTGTATGGCCTCATCAGCTAGGCCTGCAGGGGGGTAGGCTGCATCTGCCACGATGCAGGGTTGCATCTTGGTGTCCCTGACGGGGAGCTCCCATTGGAGGATGAAGGTCCTCTCAGCCATGAGGCATCCCAGCCCCGATTTCTGGAGCACCCTGGAATCATGGCCACAGCTGGACCAGCCCACACAGACGTCCTGGAAGTGACTGTTGGCATTGACAAGCCCTCCCATCCCTGTCCCCACTCCTTGCCCCTGTGTGCCTGCCTATCACTGTCCCCATAGCTGTCCCCAGAAGGGGCTACCCCCCACCAATTCCCAATGGTGCCTCTCTTTCCAGGGTGCCCCCCGCATGCGGTCTAAATGTGACCCAGGCATGGCTTACCTCATTGACGATAGCCCTGACGGTGGCCATGCCCACCCCAAATGGTGGCCAATGGTGGCCAACAAATTGGTGACTGTCCAGGGTGGCCAGCTTCCAGAGGGTGATTGCTACCCTTTTCTGAAGCAGGAGCGCTGGCCTCAGGTGGGTGTCATGGTGCTGGAGAGCTGGGGCGAGCCAGTGGCACAGCTCCAGGAATGTCCCCTTGGTCATCCAGAAGTTCTGTAGTCCCAGTCCTCCAGCACCAGCCAGTCCCACCAACTGCTGCTTGTGGGGAAGCCTCACATATCGCAGGTGACCTAGGGGACCAGGTGGGGATGTTGTACCCTGAGAACAGCCTCCATGAGTGTGGCTAGCAGGGTGACCACCCAGAGCCACTGGTTCACAGTGGCCAGGACCATGGCCAGTGTGCCAACCACAGGCTCGATGGGGGGCAGCACTTCTCGGGATCCACAGGGGCCCCAAATGCCTCCTCTGCTCCCTCTCCCTGTGTGCCTGGGGACAGGTAGCTGGCCCTCAGCAAGTGCAGGTCGAGGCTTGGGATGGGGGACCCCTTTAACGGGATGGCAGGCAGCAACCCCAGAAGGTCATGTCCACCACGTGACCTTGCCCATGGCACTCCCTGCCCCTGTTCTTTCAAAAGAGTGACCTGGGACATGTGGATGCTCTCTTTTTAGAGTGTGCTGGAGGCCTTTTGAGAGGATGGGTTGAACCTTTGATCCCTGTTAGCATGTGTGGTCATTCCATTTCAAAATGCCATCTTTCGGCACTCAATTTTGACAGCTGTACTTTCAAAATGGAGCTGTAGTGTAGATGCACCCAGAGTGACCCTAAACATCTGAGTTGCCAGAAGGCAGGATGGGAAGACTGGGCTAGATTACTCCAAGTGCTCTCCGGCCACTATCAGAAACAGGATCACTAGACGAGCCACTGATCTGACTCAGTATGGCCATTCTTATTTTCTAAATGTGTTCTGAGAAATAGCCCCCAGGTGGGAGTGCTCATATGAGCTACGTCTACACGGGGACACTACATCGAAATAGCTTATTTCGATGTAGCGACATTGAAATACGCTATTTCGATGAATAGCGTCTACACGTCCTCCAGAGCTGGTGCTGTCGACGTCGACGTTGGGCAGCACCACATTGAAGTAGATGCTGCAGGGGGGCGTCTACATGCCAAAGCGGCCCACATCGAAATAAGGGTGCCAGGAACAGCTGCAGACAGGGTCACAGGGCGGACTAGCACTTCCGGGGCAACAGCTAGCTGCTCCCTTAAAGGGCCCTTCCCAGACACACTCAGCCTGCACAGCACACAGTCTGCAGAGCCATAGGCATGCACACCCATCGAAGCAGTTTGGACCCCCAGCAGCAGCAGCAGCAGCAGCAGCAGCAGCCAGAGGTCCACACAGCTGCCCCTGCAGGAGCAGTGCTTGCCCTGCTCAATGCTATGCAGGAGGCAGCTGACCACCTTTTATTCGTGGAAGAGGAGCTGCCCCCAGGGGAGGAGGAAGCAGCCCCAGACCTTGCTGCCCTCCGACTCCCCCGCACCGCCGCACACGCCACCGGCTGTGGAGCTACCCCACGAGCACTGACTGGTGGGAGCGGCTGGTGCTCGGCGAGTGGGACAATGACCGCTGGCTCCAGAATTTCCGCATGAGCCGGGAGACATTCCTGGAGCTCTGCCAGTGGCTCACCCCTCCCTTACGGCACCAGGACACCCCCATGCGATGTGCCCTCGCTGTAGAGAAACGGGTCGGCATCGCTGTCTGGAAGCTGGCCACTCCAGACAGCTACCAATCTGTAGGGCAGCAGTTTGGTGTGGGCAAGGCCACCGTCGGGGCTGTCCTCATGGAGATAAGAGGACGTGGGGGGGGAGCCCTGGGAGGGGGGAGCTCTGGGGTGGAGGGCCAGACACACCCTGCACACCCCTTACCAGTGCTCTCTCATGTCCTCCCCCTGCAGGTCGTCCACGCAATCAATGCCCTGCTCCTCCACAGTCTTGTGCAGCTTGGGGACCCAGATGCTGCCATCATGGGGTTTGCCAGCCTGGGCTTCCCAAATTGCTTTGGGGCTCTGGGTGGGACCCATATCCCCATCCGTGCCCCGGAGCACAGATGAGGACACTTCCTCAACAGGAAGGCTTACCATTCGGTGGTCCTCCAGGCCTTGGTGGACAGCCGGGGCTGCTTCCTGGACATTTATGTTGGCTGGCCTGGCAGCACCCACAACAACCGGGTATTCAGAAATTCGGGCCTGTGCCGCCGGCTGGAAGCGGGGCCTACATCCCCCAGTGGGAGATCCCTGTGCGGGACACCACCATGCCCCTCTGCGTCATCGCAGACGCGGCGTACCCCCCCTCCGGCCCTGGCTCATGCACCCTTACACGGGCCATATCACAGCCAGCCAGAAGCGGTTCAACATGCGGTTGAACCATGTGCACCAGGTGGTCGAGCGCACTTTTGGCGACCTCAAAGGGTGCTGGAGGTGTCTCCTCACCCACCTGGATGCAGGCCCCACCAACATCCCCCAGGTTGTGGGCACATGCAGCGCACTCCGTATCCTGGTGGAGAGCAAGTGGGAGGCATTCTTCCAGAGCTGGGCTGTGGAGGCTGGCAGGGCCGACGTGCAGCCACCCACTGCCCCCAGTCGCCAGGTTGATCCTGAGGGGATCCAGGTCTGGGAGGGCCTGTGGGCCCATTTCGACCAGGCCATGGGGTGAATGCTGGCAGGCCACCCACTGCACCCCCCCATCCTCCACATCACTCCCTGACCCCACGCCCACACCACAGAGCACCCAAGAGCACACCCCCCCCGACTTTTATTGAAAATAAATGGACCTGTTTTTTTAAATGAAAACAGTGAAATGTCTTATTATTAATACAATATATATAATAGAACAAAAGCAGGGGGAACTCTTTACATGGGGGGCCAGGTACCATAACACAACAGGGGTCCAACACAAACTATATACAAATATAATGGGGGATATGTACAAAGGGGAAGAGGGGGCCACGTCCTTGGCCCCGCATCCCTCTACTATCTGGTGTCCGGGGTTGGAGGGCATGACCCTCGCCTCGGCCTGAGCCCTGGCTGAGGCTGGGTGGGGGCCGGGTGAACTGGCAGATACGGCCGGCGGGTGTCTGCAGGCCCCAGGTCCCCCTCGGTGGCAGGGCCCAGGGTGGTGGACGGCGGTGGGACAGTGGTTGGAGAGGAGGTCAGAGCGGCAGGTGGATCGGCGGGCAGAGCAGCGTGTGGCGTGGCGGGCGGCGCGGCATGGGGGGCCAGGTATTCCGCTATGCTCTCGAATGTGCTCATGAAGGCCGCCCATACCTCCTGGCGCCAGGCCAGCGCCCGCTCCTGGAGCTCCAGCCGCCGCTCCTCCACCTGCAGGCGCCTCTCCGACACCTCCAGCTGACGACAGAGGGTCATGAGCAGCTGGGGGTCCGTGGCCGTCCTTTGTTGGTGGTGGCTTCGCCGTCGGCCCTGTCCTGGGGCTGGTCGGTGCTCCGCCGAGGGGCTAACCTGCTGTGATGGCCCCGGTGGGCTCTCCAGGACCATGGACACCTCACCGGCACTCTCCGGGCCCTCCAATAGCGCAGCTGCGGAACACAGGGGAAGAAGAGTGGAGACAGCCATTAGTGTTGGCCCCGACCCGTGGCCCTTGTCCCCCCATCCCTCTGCTGCTGGTTCCCCATCCCCGTCCCCGGGAGATGCTGCTGCTGATGAGGGGTGTCCCACCCCCTCCCCCCGGAGGGAGCCTAGGTTCTGCTCCCCCAATCTCCAGGGATGGGGCATGGCACTGTCCTGCTGGGGGGGCAGGGCCTGATGCACTCTTCTGAGGGACATGCCACTGCTGTCCTTGGGGCCATGGTCATCTGGGCATGTGGAGGGCCCTGGTCATGTCTGTCGTCCCCACCCCTTAACCCCGGGGGGTACATACCTGACGGTCTGCTCCCACGGTCGGGGGACACCCTGTGGGCGGACACCCTGCTGGAGCTCCAGGATGGGATAGCGATCCGCAGCCCCCCGTCACTGGAGGAGGATTCCCCCACTTCCTCCTCCGGCATCCCAGGGGTGGGCTTCTGGGGGGTCCCTAGGGTGCGGGGCTTGCCTCCGGGGCAGACTCCGTCTCCGGGGCCTGCTGGGGCTTGTCGGCCAAGGTGTCAAGAGTGGCCGGAGGGGAGGAGGTGTACCGGGGGCCCAGGATGGACCTGAGCTCCCTGTAAAAGGGGCAAGTGGCGGGGGGCGGCCCCAGATTGGCTGGCCGCATCCCGGGCCCGGGCGTAACCCTGCCGCAGCTCCTTAACCTTACTCCTGACGTGGTCAGGAGTGCGGGCAGGGTGACCCCGGGCACCCAGGCCCTCAGCCAGCCGAGCAAACACATCCGTGTTCTGCCTCTTGCTCCCCATTACCTGGAGCACCTCCTCCTTGCCCCAGAGCCCCAGCAGGTCCCGGATCTCGGCCTCCGTCCAGGAGGGGCCCCGCTGCCTCTTCCCAGGCTGGCTGGCTGCCTGGGAGCCCTGGCTCCCCTTGGGGGTGGGTGCCCTGGGGGTGCTTGTGGGGCTGGCAAGCGGCCATCGCTGCAGGGGTGGTGAGTTGGGGCTGCAGAGGCCTGTGCAGTCTAGCTGCGTGGCAGTGCTGCCACCTGCATGTGCTCCCAGCTTCCTGCACAGGAACGCAGGGGGTGGGGAGCTTTAAGGGGCTGCTGCATGTGGCAACCATAGAGCTCAGGGGCTGGAGAGAGCGTCTCTCAACCCCTCAGCTGATGGCTGCCATGGCGGACCCCACTTTTTCGATGTTGCGGGACGCTGATCGGCTACAAGTGCCCTACTTCGATGTTCAATGTCGAAGTAGGGCGCTATTCCCATCTCCTGATGGGGATAGTGACTTCAATGTCTCGCTGCCTTACGTCGATTTCAACTTCGAAATAGCGCTCGCCACATGTAGACGTGGCAGGCACTATTTCGAAGTTGACGCGGCTACTTTGAAGTAGCCGGCATGTGTAGACGCAGCTATGGTATGCAGTAACCCTAACGGATAGCCAGAATTATCCCTTCCAACATTCAGTGAACTAATAAATGGGCATGGTAGCAATATGAAATTAAGATTTTGCAGCAAGGGCTATCTGTGATAATGACAGCAGCAGTCCTTCTGATAGTTCAGAAACAATTTTCCAGGCATATAACAACATATACTAGGGTAATCTGAATTTAAGAAAGAAATATCATCAGGGAGGAATTCCATCCTGTTAAATCTGTGGTATTGGCTCTCCATGCTGCAAACAAGTATAGACTTTGACCATATGGATGTAGGTGCAGGTGTTTTTTTATTTCTCTCCTCACCACCTAATTTACCCTGATATTTTGGGAGAATATCATGGAATATAAATTGTATTAATTTAACCCAGTAAGTCATTTTTGTGATAGTGAGGAAAATAAGATAGATGTATTTAGCATTCTTTTTTACATCCACGTTATTTTAATATTAATGTTATGACATTGACACAACATAAGAGATCTGTTTAAACCATTCAGTAGTTAAACTAAAGTGAAAGCACACATCACACTAAACTGGTGACATCTATAGGTGCCCTCCCACCAAAAAGAAATGTAATGGGTAAAATCCCATCTCCATTGACTTCAGTTGGGCCAGGATTCTACCCAATGTATTTTCACAAAGGCTACGTTTACACTACAGTGATCTTTCAAAAGAAGTTATTCTGGAAGATCTCTTCTGAAAAAACAAAACAAGAACAAAAACAAAAAGACCTTCTTTTGAAAGAGCATGTACACACACACAAAAGCAGATTGATCTTATTGATCCTCTCTTTCTGTAGAGAGCATCCACACATCCCCCACTTCTTTGATAGAGCATGCCAGGTGTCAACAAAATACCATGAGGACTGCTGTTTCGAAAAAAGGGCCTGTGGAATGTGTACACTTTTTTTTTTTTTTTTTTTTTAAAGAAGCTTTCAAAAGAAGGTGCTGCTCTTGATCTGGGAGCAGAAGAGGGCTTCTTGAAGAAGAGCCACATTCTTTAAACTTTGGATCAAAAAAGCGCATTTTGTGACTAGGCTCTTTGCGTGGTCTTTCAAAAAAGGGCCGGATTTTCCAAAAGAACTTGCTAGCATAGACACAGCCAAACATACATATAGTAGTATGTGCAAATCTTACATCAATATTGTGATAAGGATAACAGATGCAGCATTTAATTCATCTAGGCCCAGGAAACACTTTAATCGAATACATTTTACCTGATGCAAGTAACTATTTAAAAAGCTAAATTGCAGCTCCAAAAAGTTAAAATAATGTTATTTCCTAGTAGACCAGAACACAGTACTCTGAAGTAATTCTGCTGGATCTCCTGGTTATCAGTTCAGAGTGCATTATTTGGAAAAGAAATAGGTTCATGAGAACATTTACATTTATTCATACAAAAATATTTGATCTCAGTTTTTTTTTTAAAGGACTGCTTTATTTGTTGGGATGGGTCCCGTGCTGATGATTCCAGAGCTTTGAAAGTGTTTGTATGTTGATTAAAACCAAACTTTATAAGATTGCATCAACTATCAAGCTGCATTGAGTATACACGCTGCAGTGATGGGTGCATAGGTCTTGTAAACCCAGGGTTGTGAACTCAGTTCCAGAAGAGGCCTTCCAAGCATGTGGCGTACATTAGCTTTAAAAGAAAAATCTGTCAGGGATGGTGATAGGCCCTGCTGTGAGTACAGCGGACTGGACTCGATGACTTCTTAAGTATCTTCTAGATCTATGAGATAGGTATACCCTGTCCAGAACCTTACTGTCTCCATTGCAATCTCTGCTTTCCAATGCTCCCTTCAATTTTTGAGGGGGAGGGATAGCTCGGTGGTTTGAGTATTGGCCTGCTAAATACAGCATTGTGAGTCCAATCTTCAAGGAGGCCATTCAGGGGTCTGAGGCAAGTAGATTAAAACCAATCTACTAGGAATGGTTCTTGGCCCCATCAAGGGATCGGACTGGCCTTGATGACCTCTCAAGGTCCCTTCCTGTGTTGTGAGATATGTATGTATATTACCATAAGATGCTGCAGAAATTGCTGTCAGACCACAATGCCAGATATTGTTGAGACTTCTGTATGAACAGAAATGTAAACAACTGAGATGCTTGTTTAGAGAGAAAAGAGGATAGTCCATGAAACTGACAGGCTGCAAATTTGAAACTGACAGAAGTACTGCTTTACATAATATATGCTAAACCCATAAAATTCATTACCACATGATAACAATGAGCAGGATTGAAAAAGATTAGATATTAATATAGATCATGAGGCCATCCACCATTAAATATGCAATTTTTTATCGTTATTATTTTAATGAGGAACATAGTCCTCATTATTTGTAGACATAAGACAGCCACTAATTAATGGAGATTAGAATTAGATTCCTCCTGGGGCAATTTCTTCCATTCAGTTGAGGTTTTCTTGAATCTTTGTCCAAAGCAGCTAGTGCTCAACACTGTCACAGGGAGGATATGGTATTAGATGGACCCACTGGTCTGTTCTGGTTTGCCAGTTTCTCTATTCCTATGGTGCATTATCTTTAAATCACCCACAAATGAATAATTTTTGCACAATTATATAGTGTGCTGCTCCTCTAAGTCACATTATTAGCTTAAAAGAAATAGCTTCAAAGCTGATTGTGATAAGAGTTTTACAGGGCAGATAGTTCACATCCTTAAGCTTTCAGGAAGCATTTTATGAAGCTCTTGGATGTGAATAAATTCCTCAGGCTAAGAGGTAGATTTTGCAGGGTAGACTAGGACTAGAAATGACTATATGAATTATTTTATAAACATTTTACTGGGATGGAAGAACTGCAGATTCAATAGCTTCCTGCAACAGATATGAAATCAGTTTATATAATAGGCTAAACTGGAACTGAACTTTGTCAAGTGCAGATTTGTCTGAGGCTTTCTTATCTGACAGTATGGCTAAAACATATTACTGCTCAAAGAAAAGATTTTCTTCAGTGGTTTAAACTTGGAAATTTTACATGCTTGTATTAGGATTTTATTTTTATCAACCTGAAGATGCTCACATATTATCCTTTAGTGATGGGCATACCCTAGAAACCTGAATAGATTGTGCTTCATTTCAGGACAGTAATACGCCAGAACTTCATATCAGGTGACAATTTGTATTATAGTTTGATCTACACACTTACGTGCATCCTATTATGTTCAAGACCATTGTATTATGAAGACAGCGCTTCTCGGTGGCAAAATATCAGCTAAGATTTTTCTGGTAAATGAGCTAGGACAGCCTGGCACTTGTCAATGAGCATTAGTCAACAACATTTTCAAAAATCCTATAATTTTCGAAACCACATTGTCAAGGCTGATCCCCATTCTGACATGCTAAGTGCAGAAGGTGGGGACCCGCGAGACCTCGAAAATACCTTGCCTCCATAGGTTTCTGCTTAAAAGCTTCCCAAGGTCACAGATTTCCTGTCCCTGGGAGACAGCTGCCACAAGCCAAGTGAGAAAACCTCTCTTTAAAACCCAGGAAGACACACTTGGGATGTCTCCCTGTAGGGTAACCCCAAACTCTTAGCCATCCCTTAGGAGAGAGCTTGAAAACAAAGAGGAATAAATTAAACAGCAATCTGATAGCTGACTTTTCAGTCTTGGGCAGCATATACAGCCCCCCCTCTAGGACGCAGGAATCAAAGCATTCCCTTTTTTAAAAAAGGGATTTATTATCAAAACAAAAGATTTACATTATAAAGCAGACTTGAAAGCTACATGTTAAAGAGCAAATTAAAAAAAAAATAAAGTATGTTAAAGCATAGAGAATTACTTCCCTGGAAGCTAGTTTAACAGTCACAGTGCACAGGGCAGTATATCAGTCAGCCTGAGAAGTCCAGTACCAAGCAACAATCATTTTAACAAGGTAATTTGGTCTCATCTTTTTTGGTGACATTTTGGCATCTGTTAATCCAATGCATTATTTGAGTAAGGAATCCTACTATCATTTTCTTGTGTGAGTTCATTTGAGGGTGTAGTGATTGCTTGGTTTCCCTCACCTAATTGTTACTGGGGTATTTAGTGCATTGGATGAGGTGCATGACATATAGGAATGTGTATAACCTATGGATATTGAAAAATGTATTGTGTGGGATCATTGTAACAATAGAGATAATGGCTTCAGGTTTTGCACCTGTTGTTCTGGCATGGTCTAGTGTGCTCTGAGTTGGTGCGTAGTGGTCAGGGGTGTTAATAGGCCATTTCATGTTGAAAGGTCACTTAGAAATGTGCTGATTATTCAGTTTTGGTTTCAGCTGAGACAGTACCTTTCCCAGACCTGAAGAACACCTCTGCGCAGAATGGAACCTTATGTTTCTCACCAACAGAAGTCCTGATACAAGATATTACCTCGTGCACCTTGTCTCTCTAACATCTTGTGACTGAGATGGCTACAACAATACTATGTGCATTTCAAGTGTCATAGCAGATATGCAGCTTATTCCAATTTTGGAAAGGGGACCTCAAAGGGCTGCTAACATGTCATCTACCCATCCCTAAGTGAAAGAATAACATGGCCGTGTCTACACTAGCCAAAAACTTTGAAATGGCCATTTGAATGGCCATTTCGAAGTTTTCTAATGAAGAGCTGAAATACATATTCAGCGCCTCATTAGCATGCGGGCGGCCGCAGCCCTTCGAAATTGATGCGGCTCACCACTGCACGGCTCATCCAGGCGGGGCTCCTTTTCAAAAGGACACCGCCTACTTCAAAGTCCCCTTATTCCCATCTAGTCATGGGAATAAGGGGACTTCAAAGTAGCTGGAGTTCTTTCGAAAAGGAGCCCTCGTATGGACAAGCCGCACGGCAGCGAGCCGTGTCAATTTTGAAGGGCTGCGGCCGCCCGCATGCTAATGAGGCGCTGAATATGTATTTCAGCACTTCATTAGTAAACTTTGAAATGGCCATTCGCATGGCCATTTTGAAGTTTTTGGCTAGTGTAGACATAGCCCATATGTCATACCCACATTAGGCAAGCACACTCGAACTTCTTTAACCCTACAACCTTGGGAAATTTTACAGTACAGTGGTCTGCCATGTCTAGTGTTTACAATATATTTTTTGTTAGACCCTGCACAGGGAACATGGGTTACCAGTTAATCAAACGTATCAGTTACTTGAGCTCAGGCTGCCTGATGAACTGCCACTGTTCCAAGCCATGGCTCCACTACCACACCTGGCTCCACTACCACAGTCCCTCACTGGGCTGCTAGCTGTCAGCTCCCTGCCCTGCTCAGGCTACTGGTCCAAGCAGATGCCGATTAACTGATCTTGGATAACGTGGTCTGAATTGTAGTTGTCGTTTTGTTTAACTGTATCTAACCTCATTTTGTTTTTATTTATAGTGACACTCCATCCATGTATGGGTCCAACCCACAGATGTTCCTGGATTAGAGACATGCGGATTAAGGAGGTTCAAGTGTATTGACTATATTTATTAATTTATTTATTTTTACCAACTGAAGGTTACAGTTATTTTAAAAGAGACTTTTCATTTAATAATGAAAAAACAAAACAGTAGGGATTACACTTGTAAACGGATTTAGGTTTATAATTGCCACGTTAGCTATCTTAATCACAAAATGAGGCCCCACTGGTATTGCTAAAACTCCTGCTTAACTACTACCATACTCTGTAGGTGCCTAACTTAGTTAGTCTTAAATCATAGCAGTAAAAATATGTTTTCCAGTTGGGCTCAATAGAACATTCCTGAAGGTTACAAAAGAAGAGCTAACCTGAATAGAAGTATCAGAGGGGTAGACGAGTTAGTCTGTATCTTCAAAAACAACAAGAAGTCCTGTGGTGCCATATAAACTAACATATTTTGGAGCATAAGCTTTCATGGGCAAAGCAGACTATCCTGGACTGATTGAAGGGTTTGGTCATGAAAACTAGAACCACAAGGCTCAACTCCAGGTGGAAGTCTGGTTGTAGGGGCCTTATGAAGACCAATCTGGGCCAGAAAAGCTCTGTGTTTTGTGATTGAGTGCCAGAGCTCAATATGGACTGTTTAGTGTGGTGATGGACTTTATTCTGAGGATAGATTTGGACCGTTTTGTTATTAAATCAAACAGAGGGGTGTGTGTGTGTGTGGGGCGGGGTGGGGGGCATTGTGATTTTTGCCCCAGGAAAGATGGTATGGAGTCGATAAAAGGCCTGATTAGGGATACAAAAGCAGGGCACTGAAGGAGCCCTCCTTGGTTATTAATCATGTGACCACCATGCTATCTCTTTTTTCTTGTTTTGTCTGCTTTGTCTCTTCATATTGTGTCTTCTTCTGAGACAAGTAAATCAACATAGCAAACATTGGTAGAAAGGAATTATCATCCCCCTTTTACAAATGGGAGTCTGAGGATTGGAGATTGAGTGATTAGCCTAGCTTGATAATTACATCAGAAGTTTTTAGATCCATGTCTACTGAATACAAGTCCAATGTATTAGGCATAGTTTATCTGAAGTTTTGCTACTATAGCTCTATCTTGTTTAGCTTTCTATGTTCAGGGAACTGGGATAAGTACCAGCAAAAGAATTCCTTAGCAGATATGATCTATGCCTCAATTTAAGAGTATTTGCTGGATAGCTTTGACGGTATATGTATACTAACAAAGTCTTTCTTGTGTAGACAAGGCCTCAACCACATTACTTTTCTTCCTGCCAAAAGATGCATAACTGAGGTTTGGTGTTTTCCATCAATGAAGGCTACTATGATCATGAGACTTGAAGTTAACAAATATACTTAACTTTAAATAATATTTAAAGAGGCATTGATGGTTTATATTTATGTCTTGCATTATTTTAAAAGATTCATTATTCTCCATTATACTAATTAACTTAAAGTTCACCAGATTTAAATTTGTTATTCTTATGTATAATGTGTTGTGAGGTTAAACAGTGATGTTACATTAATCAGTCTGTAAGGTAGTTACAATGACAGCTTTTTCATAGATAAAAGTTTCTTCACTAGCATTTGACACAGCCGTTAAGTATAGTGTCTTTTCCCTTTTGTAGCTACTTTCCAATTCTGTGTTCTTTAAACTCTGAGATAATATTAATATGGTATTTTAAGGACCTTTTGCTTATTTATCATATTTGAGTACTTGGAACTTAAAATAAATAATTTACAAAGTCTTAAAGTTCAATCAAATAATATAGATAATAGTGGGGTCGGACATAGAGACAAGAGCTACAATCTGAGAGATAAGTCGGGAGACTCGTGGTATGACTAGAATATTATCTGACAAAAGCAAAAGCTGATGAAAAACCAATCAGATGGACTTGGAAGGAATGAAGAAATAAATTTAAATACAGTAAGGTCTAAGAGTATGCAAACCCAGAGTATGTGACCCTGCTGTTACGTGGCTGACCCCCAATTCCTACAGCAAACCTTGGAAATGCACAATTTCCAGTTGCAGTTAACTTGCTTCCCCCAGCCCTGGTTCACCCACGACTCCACACAGCCCCAGCTCAGCCCTCTCTCCCGCAACTCCACACACCACTGGTGCATAGCTCCTGCTCTCCCACCACCTCCGCCTCTCTCTCTTGCTCTAGCTCACTACCCCTCAGGCACAACTCTGGCTCAACCTCCCCAGCCACGGTTCAACCCCCTCCCCAGCCCCACTCACCACCCATGCATGGCTCTGGCTCACACCCACCACCCCGCATGCACGGGTCCAGTTCAACCCCCACCCCCGGTTTAAAAGCCCTGCACATGGCCCTAGTTCAACCCTCCACATGTAGCTCTGGTTCAAGGCCCCCCCTGTGCATGACTCCAGTTCAACACCCCTGGCCTTGCCCAAACCCCCCATGGCCTGGCTCACCACCTGAGCAGGGCTTCAGCTCACCACCCCTATGCACAGCTCTGGCTCAACTCTACCCCTTTCCAACCTGCAGCCCTAACACACCCCAGGCTCACGCCTGACTCCCATGGCCCCAACCTACTGCCAGGCTTAACCCTCCCCAAGCGCCCCCCCACCCCAGGACTTACAGTTCTGCTGCTTTCCCGGCTGCAGAACGTGTGTTCCGTCAGGGAAAAAGCCAGACCCCACTTACATAAAAGTGCATGGAATGGAACCCTTACTTAACTCCAGGGTCTGCTGTATTTATTTTTATTGAGGGTAACTGCTGGAGAAAAATATGCTGATCTTCATTATAATGTGCGTTAGTTACATTCTTTTATTTTTTATGAAACTTTATATATATAACTGTGTTAATGGGTAGAACTTATAGCAGACTCAATCAGCATACTCATTAGCATTCTGTTCTTTTGATAAGATATCATGAAGGGTCTTGAATATGTTTTCTTACATGGAAATCATGAATGAGCATGCTCTTATATCTATTCTGTGTGCACTTAACTGATCCAGAGGCTGCTTTCACTGTGACTAAATTGTGACTGCTTTCCTAGGTCATTCACAGGTCTTCTGTAGTGCGTTTTATGATGACTTCCTATGGACTGCAAAAAGCACGCTTCATTCATGTATTCTGTTTGGAGAACTGTGAGCAACTCTGGCAACATCATATGACAGGTAAGTCTTTTTCCTCAGTCTTTATATGCCAAGTTTAAACTGTCTTACGAAGCTTCCTTACAGATGTACATAGTGCTTGTGAATTGTAGGATTTTTTTTGTTGATTGATGGTGGGCGTTGTTTCTATAACCCAAAAGATATGAAATCCCATTGTAGTAGGCAGTCTACAAACATAGAAAGTGACAGTTCTTACCTCTCAAAAGCTTGCTGTTGTCGAATTTAAGGGAGCTCAGTTAAATCAATGCAACTTTTCTGTGTGTACACATACTGGTTTAGAAATGGATATACAGCTTGACCCTTTCTAGTCCAGCACCCTCAAGAACTGATCCGTGCCGAACCAGAGAGTTTGCAATATAGGCATGTCAATATTGTCTAGCAGTATTACTGACCCTTCCACTGCTTAGTGAGCTCTTAGAAGACATTTAGGCGTAAATTACCACTAAATAACAGCACAGAACACTGAGAAGCAGGACTGGTGGCTGTAAACAGACTTGGCCACACCCATGATAGGTGGATATCCAGCTAACTAATCCCATGCCAGACCATGGATATTGCCAGAACAGAGAGTACCAGTTTTGAGAAGCTGAACCTATATCTGTATACCTTGTGTTTACCATTTTATAGACACAAGCTAAGCTACAGAAGCCAGGATCAAACTCATACATTGGCAGCACACATAAAAGCACTATTTAGCAAAACTGTTTTTTTTTTAAAAAATGCCCTTACTTACATTTATATGTAGATGAAGCCTAAATATTATAAAATGTTTAACTAAATAACCAACATAAGACAAAGCAAAATGAGCAGGACAGGCTTAGAAAGCTTAACTAACTAGTGCGTTGCCACAGCAGATCAATGCTGAGTTGGAAATGAAATGTAGGTCTCCTGACTCCTAGCCCAGTTTTCATTCACCAAGGAATGTTAATAAACCAGCCTGGGAGTCTCTTTTGATCCAATGAACATTTTGCAAAATCAACATTTAATATTTGGAAGTCAGTGTAATTATTTTCATTATTGACAATATGTGGTTTTACACTTGTGGAATAATTGGGACGATTGGCAATCCTAACAATTTTACCATGAGTCTTGTAATTTTTGATCTTTTGATTCCAGCTGCTGTGATTATATAAAGAGATTGCATGCAGTTTTTCATCTCAAAACAAAACAAAAGAAAACAAAACAAAAAACCTTCAAAGCTAAATCTACACTACAGCTCTCTTTCGAAAGGAAAACATTCAAATGCTCCCATTTGAAAGATCATCTTTTGAAAGAGTGAGTGCACACGCAAAATACGGATCAAGCCTGAGAATCAGTCTTTCAAAAGACCACTCAACTCTTTTGAAAAGGAACATCCACACAGTCACAGGTGCTCTTTCAAAAGACCTAAGCAGGAAACACCACAGATGGGGTTGCATGGCTGACAAGCCCTTCTGGGACTTTAGGCAGCTGCTCCCTTAAAAGACCCTTTCAAACTCCCTCACCCTGCACTTACTCAGGCCTGCAGAGCTGTCATAAATCCCAAAGAGCCTCTGAACAGACACTGTGGTGCTTGGAACCCTGTCTGTGATTGTAATAGCATGGGGTTTCTGTGCACATGGTATCTTTGCTTAAAGTCTGGGCTACTCACAGCCCCAGGCTGGGATTTCCTTCTCACTATGGCAAATCCAACCAGCCTCCACAGCACTTCTGCAAGCCGCACTGGCCAGCCAGAAGCCACACAAGCAAACCCACAGACTTCTCAGCTGCTCTACCAGCCCAGACCAACAACCCCCAACTTCAGGTGAGAGGCTCTTAAGCCTAGTTCACCAAACACCACACAGATGCTTCCAGACTCCAAAGGGCCAGCCCCAGAGCCTGCTGAATATATATTTGGATTTTACTCAAACAGCCATGCCAAAGCCAGATCCTTAGACCTAATATCTAGGGGTATTTTAATATTAATATAAAAGAAAGAACAGGGCTAGAGAGAATTGTTAAAGCAATACTTTACATGCCTCAGTCATAACTTCTGATGCAGGCCAGCAATGTCATTTGCTGAATCTTGACGCTATCTGAAAGTTCATTTCAGGTCACATAGATTCATTCACTGGAGCAGTGTAGATCTAACTCACTGGGTTCCACACGCTGGAACATGGACCCTTGGAGACCACGAGACAAAAGATCCAAGATGGATACTGCTAAATCCACATAATCCCTCGGAGGTGTGGGCCCCCGGTCCAGACAGGCTTAACTCATGACGATTGAAGAACAAAGAAAATACTTGCCGAGGACAATCTTATACCTTTTCATAAGTGGAGGGAAAATTCCACTCTTCTCCACAGGTCTTGGCTTACCACCTGACCAGGGGGGTCACTGTGCTGAGCTTCAATTTGTTGCGGTCCCAGTAGGAAAACCCCACCATCACAAAATGGGCATTGGCCATCTGGGCCTTCACTCAGTCTATTGCCCTGATTGCGGTGGAGCCTCCACTTCCCTTTGTGCACCTCAGCACTGAAACATTTCTCATACAGCCCCCAAGCTAAAAATCTATACATTTGCATACATACATGATACAAACACACAAGTAATATACATAGATTTGGGGCATCATCAGCTTTTATTTGACACCTCACATGGCACCCTAGCATAGTATTTGGGGCCAATAGCCACACTGGGCATATAAAATGGTTTCCAGACGCAATATAAAAATCCAGCCATGTGACACTGATGCATCTCCAGCAGCAGCTCCTTCTGTTGGAGCTGGACATCCTCCATGCCCTGGTTGGTAACCTGACCATGGTGGTCACTGCCTCCCTACAACTCCTCCTGTGGTTGATCCCCTGTGCTGGGGCCCTGGACCTGCTCGACTTGGGATGGCACTGGCTTTCCCCCCAAGTGCCCTGGCACCTCTGGAGCCATCAAACCAGCTGCAACTGGTGGGAGTGTTGGGTGCTGGGTACTGGGACAATGCTTGATAGTTGCAGAATTTCACAATGAGCAAGCAGACATTCCAGGAGCTCTGCAACTGGCTTGCCACCTTCCCAACCCCTTGGCTCACCAGGACACCTGCATGAGGCCTTCCTCTCCCACTTGAAAAATGGGCAGCAATCACCATCTAGAAGCTGGACAGCCCAGGCAGCTACCAGCCCATGGGTCACCAGTTTGGAGTAGGCAAGGCCACCACTGGGGCTGTTGTCACAGAGGTTAAGCATGTTTGGGTCACACATTTGCCACAGGGAGTATAGAATCAGATCTTGGGCAAGGAGGCACCTTGGTGACAGAGAGAAGGGGCAAGGGTGACAGGGGTTGGGTGGAGGCAAGGGGCAGGGGCATGGGGAATGGGGGCCAGGAATGCCTTCTGAAGCCCTCATGAGACCTACACCCTTAAAGAATCACACAGAATCACAGAATCACAGGGCTGGAAGGGACCTCAGGCAGTTATCTAGTCCAGCCCACTGCTTCAAGCAGGATCAATCCCCACTAAGTCATCCCAGCCAGGACCTTGTCCAGCTGGGACTTAAAAACCTCAAGGGATGGAGAAACCACCACCTCTGTAGGCAACACATTCCAGTGCTTCACCACCAGCCTGGTGAAGTAGTTTTTTCCTAATATCTAACCTACACCTCTCCCTCTTCAACTTCAGACCATTACTCCTTGTTCAGCCACCTGACACCACTGAGAACAGTTTCTCACCCTCCTTTTTAGAGCTCCCCTTCAGGAAGTTGAAGGCTGCTATTAAATCACCTCTAAGTCTTCTCTTCTGTAAACTAAACAAGCCCAAATCCCTCAGCCTATCCTCATAGGTCTTGTGCTTCAGACCCTTAATGATTTTTGTTGCCCTTCGCTGAACCTGCTCCAGCAAATCCACATCCTTTTTATACCGGGGGGCCCAAAACTGGACACAATATTCCAGATGTGGCCTCACCAGTGCCGAATAAAGAGGACTAACTACTTCTCTAGATCTGCTCGAAATGCTCCTCCTAATGTACCCTAGTATGCCGTTAGCCTTCTTGGCTACAAGGGCACACTGTTTACTCATATCCAGCCTTTCATCCACCATAACCCCTAGGTCCCTTTCCATCATACTGCTGCTGAGCCAGTCGGTCCCCATCCTGTAACAATGCTTGGGATTCTTCCGCCCCAGGTACACGAATCTACACTTCTCCTTGTTGAATCACATCAGATTTCTTTTGGCCCAGTCTTCCAGTTTATCCTGGTCCCTCTGGATTCTCTCTCTACCCTCCAATGAATCTCTCTCTCCCCCTAGTTTTTTGTCATCCACAAACTTGCTGAGGGTGCAACCCAGTCCCTCATCCAGGTCATTAATAAAGATGTTCAATAACACTGGCCTCAGAACCGAGCCTTTCGGCACTCTGTTTGAAACAGACCGCCATCCAGATATTGAACCACTGACCACTACCCGTTGGGCCCGACCATCAAGCCAGCTTTCTATCCATCTTACAGTCCAAGGATCCAATCCATATTTCCTTAACTTATGGACAAGAATGTTGTGGGAGACCGTCTCAAAAGCCTTGCTGAAGTCAAGGTATATCACATCCACTGGCTTCCCCATGTCCACAGAGCTTGTTACCTCATCGTAGAAGCTAATCAGATTGGTCAGGCAGGACTTGCCCCTGGTGAATCCATGTTGGCTGCTTTTGGCCACTTTCCCCTCATCCAAGTGCTCCAAAACAGATTCCTTGAGGATTCCCTCCATTATTTTCCCAGGGATTGAGGTAAGGCTGACGGGTCTATAGTTCCCTGGATTGTCCTTCTTTCCTTTTTCAAAGATGGGCACTATGTTTGCCTTCTTCCAGTCATCTGGTATCTCCCCTGATCTCCAAGAGTCTTCAAGGGTAATGGCCAAAGGTTCAGCAATGACCTCTGCCAATTTCCTCAGTACCCTGGGGTGCATTAAATCCAGACCCATGGACTTGTGCACAGCTAGTTTGCCTAGATAGCTCAGAACTTGTTCCTTCCCCACAGATGGCTGCCTTACACTTTCCCATACTGCATCGTCTAGGACCGTCATGTGGAAGTTCACTTTGTCTGTGAAGACTGAGGCAAAAAAAGCATTGAGTACTTCAGCTTTTCCTGCATCATCTGTCACTAGGTTACCTCCCTCCTCCAGTAATGGCCCCACACCCTCCCTGATAACCTGTTTATTGTTCACATGCCTGTAGAAACCCTTCTTGTTACTCTTCACACACCTTGCCAGCTGCAGTTCCAATTGTGCTTTCGCTTTCCTGATTACTGCCCAGCATTCTCCAGCTGTATGTTTATACTCCTCCTGAGTCAACTTTCCACGTTTCCATTTCTTGTATGCATCCTTTTTGAATTTAAGCTGACTAAGGATTTCCCTGTTAAGCCAAGCTGGTTGCCTACCATGTTTGTATTTCTTACTATGCAGCGGGATTGTTTGTTCCTGTGCCTTCAGTAAGGCTTCTGTAAAATACTGCAAGTTCTCCTCCACTCTTTTCCCCTTCATCTTCATTTCCCAAAGGATCCTGCTCCTCCGTTCTCTCAGGGAGTCAAAGTCTGCCCTTATGAAATCAAGGGTCTGTATGTTACTACTCACCTTTCTTACTTTCGTCCGGATCATGAAATATATGATCTCATGGTCACTTCAGCCCAGGTTCCCTCCCACTCCTATCTCTTCTACTAGTTCTTCCCTGTTTGTGAGCAGCAGGTCAAGTTGTGCACAGCCCCTGGTCGGTTCCCCTTCCTCCCATGCAGGTCGTGTGCACCATCAGTGCAGTGCTGCTGCACAGGGTCAGCCGCGTGGGGGATGTGGATGCAGCCATGTGCTGTGCTTAGCTTCCTAGACTGCTTTGTTGCCTTGGATGGGATGCACATCCCCATCTGTGCCCTGGAACACAGTGCTGGAACCTACATTGATAGAAAAGGCTACCGCTCAGTAGTGCTCAAGGCAGTGGTGGACAACAAGGGCTGCTTCACAGGCATTTGTGTAGGCTGGGCGGGCTGAACACACAATGCCTGTGTGTTCCATATCACCAGCCTCTGCCGTTGCGTGGAGGCCAGGACATAGGTACCACCTTGGTAGATCAGGCTCAGGGATGTGACCATGCCCCTCTGTATGGTGGCAGATGCTGCCTACCCCCTGTTGCCCTGGCTGATGTGGCCCTACACCAGCCACCCCAATACCTCCTGGAAGACATTTAACGCTCGCCTCATCCAGGCCCGAAATGTGATGGAACAGGCCTTTGGGTGACTGAAGGGCTGATGGCAGTGCCTCCTCATGCATTTTAAGGTGGGGCTACAGAATGTCTGCCAGGTGATGGGTGCCTGGTGCATCCTCCACAACATTGTGGAGGGAAAGAGTGAGGTTTTACTCCTGTGGTGGATGGCAGAGCACAGTCCTGTCCTCGAATAGCCAGTCTCCACCCCAGGCCAACAGGCCTAAAAGGACAGGGTCTGCATTTGGGTGCTCTTTGGGATACTTTTGCCGATGAGCCTCAGTGACCTCACCAACAGTCAACACATGCAGGCCCCTCTGCACATACAATCCTCTCCATCCCCCAACCATGACCCCACCACACACCCACATCCACCCCACGACATCCCCCTCTACCAACATTACAGGACAATGAAATAGTTCAAAAATATCAATTTATGTTTGAAGAAAAACTGTTTGATTTAAAATTGTAAAAATGTTCTGTATAGAACAACAGGGGGAAAGCTATACTCAAGGTTGTCCTATGTAGGATGGGTTGGTAGAAAAGCAGGGGACCTCAAGCCAGACTGAAGAGTGAGGAACTGAAACTCGGAAGTGGGGGACTTCACTGGTAGAGGGGAGTGGGAGACCTCAACTGGGACAGGGGGAATTTGGCACCTTGACCAGAAGTGGGGAAGAGGGAATATTATGTGGGGGAGAGGGCACCTTAGCCAGGAGAAGGGAATATTATAGATGGGTAGCAGAGGACCTTAACCAGGAGAGGGGAAGGGGTTGCTACTCTGGGGTGGGAGTGGATGGCCACAAGCCTTGTCAGCACCGTGCTCCGCTCCCACCTCTGGTACAGGGTCCATGGTGGGGCTGTGAAAGGACAGCACAGGGAGGTAGGTGTCGGGGGTAGTCTGGCAGCAGAGGACTCTGCAGGGAGATCTCGGGGGGGCAGAGGAGGAGGCATGCTCTGGAGGGTGTGTGGCATGGGGGATAAAGGTGGGAGTGGGTGCAGTGGTGGGGGCCAGGGTTTGTCTGAGGAGCCCAGTGTGCTCTCTCAGGACCTCTGTGACATCCCTGTGGTGCCCCACAAGTTCTGTCCATGCCTCCCTCTGCCAGGTATACTGGCACAGTCCATTAGGAGATGCTGCTCAGCAACCTCCATGAGTTGACAGGGTGCTTCTGTGGCATCAGCCTGCCATCTCAACCTCCGGACACAAACCCTCTTATTGATGCCAGGGATGGGACCATTCGCCCTCCTACTCTTCCTGGCTGTGGAGCACCAGGGTGTCAGGGATCTCCTGGCCATCCTTCAGCACATCTGCAAGGATGGATAGGAAGATAGTCAGTGCCTTGTTGGTGGCAGAAAGTCCTGCCCCCCCACTCCCCTGCAGGCACCAGCCCTCTCCAGAACCAGGCCTCTTTGGTGTAGGACATGTTCCATAGGGCTCTCTGGCCATGTACATCATTCCCAGTTTGTTGTCCAGCCCCACACCCACCTCCCTGCATGTGCAGCTTGTGCTGCTGTCCCAAGGGGACCTGTGTTGTGTCTGGCATGCGTGCACTGGGCTTGTGGGTGGCCTGTTGGCAGTGAGGATGCCGCTGCCCAATGCACCCAATGGTGTGCCCCATCGAGTACTCACTGGAGAGGCCCTCCCCATGGTCTGCTGATGCCTGGGTGGCTGTCGCCTAGATGGTGGACCAGGAGCAGATGTCAGTTATGAGGTCCCCCTCATCACTGAAGACATCAGTGGCCAGCTCCATCTCAGGCTCCGTCAAGGGGCTGCCTGGTCCAGACTTCCCCTCTTCCATGGGGTGTGGCTCATCCACCACTGTGTCCAAGAGGGCTATTGGAGGGGAGGTTTCCATGGGACCCAGGAGCCAGTGGAGCTCCCTATAAGAGGTACAGGTCACAGGAGCTGCCCTGATCGGCTGGCAGCATCCCCGGTCTTGGCATACCACTGCTGTAGCTCTTTTACTTTATTATGCACCTGGTCAGGGGTACAGGTAGAGTGGCCTCTGGTGGCAAGTACTTCTGATAGATAGGCAAAGGCAGCCACATTTCACCCCTTGCCCCCCATCTCTTTCAGTACCTCCTCCTCCTTCTACAGCCCAAACAGGTCCCACAGCTCAGGCTCTGTCCATGAAGGTGCCCTTTCCTTCAGGGGCTGCCCAGAGTCTTGTGAGCCCTGAGATGGGGCGGAGGGAGACAGGGGGACTTGGGCACCTGTGGAGGCTGGCTGCTGGCCATAGCTTTTTTCTCTTTTTTTTTGAGGCTGTTCGTGAGGAGTGCTGCTGGAGTTCATGCTTGAGGTGCTGAAAGTGTGCTTTCAGCTTCCTGCAAAGCACTTTCTAGGACTGGGGTGCTTTAAATGCAGCCAGATGCACACACCATAGAGCCCTGCAGCTGCTGGCCAGGGTGTCTCCGCAGTCTTCCATGGCCACCGCCAAGGAGGACTCTTTCAAAAGAGCAGAATGTGGAGCATCTACACATGTTCTCTTTAGAAAAAGTATTTAGAAAGGGAATGTTCTTCCTAATACAAAAATGGATGAGTGATTTCAAAAACTGCCCCATGTTCCTCAGGTTTTCTTTTGAAAGAGCATGTTGTGTATAGATGCTCCATGGGCTCTTTCAGAAGAAAGCCAAATTTTTCGACTTTAAATTCTAGTGTAGACATATCTCAAGTGCCAAAGGTTGTAGAGAAAGCCTTGAAAATGAGAAACTAATGCCTGTAATGTCTCAGTAAGCAGAAGGCAAACTAAAATAAACACACAAAAAGGACAAAAAAACAGAACACCAAAAATAAATGAGTAGTTTCAAAATGGAGAGGGTTTTTTTAAAACTTGCATTAGTTTGAGTGAGCTTGACTCAGGATTTTCGAAATCTTGAGATTGGCAATACTGCAATGACCTATTTTGAACTATACCCCTAAGTCTTTATAATCAAATGTTTTTCCTATATATATATATCAGTGTTCAATATGAGCAAGAATAAAATTAGTTAGTAAATGTTTTGGTTAATTGTAGTTTCATATATTGTCATATGACTAGATTTTAGTCCACATGAATATTATGTAAAGCCCCAACTATTCATTCAGGCTGTATCTACACTTGCATTCCTCTTTCAAAAGAGACATGCAAAGGAGGGAAATTGAAAATGCAAATGATGTGCAGATTTACGTTTTTGGCCCCTCATTTGCATATTTTTCTTTTGAAAGACCTTCTTTCAAAAGAAGAAAAGCAGGGTAGAAACAGCTCTTTTGAAAGGAAACCCCATCTTCAAAAAAACCCTTCTTCTCTTCTTTTATGTGAAGAAGGATTCTTTCTTAGATGGGGTTTACTTTGGAAAGAGCAGTGTCTACACCACTTTTCTTCTTCTGAAACAAGCTCTTTAAAAAGAATATGCAAATGAGGTGCTAAAATGTAAATCTGCATCTCATTTGCATTTTCGATTTCCCTCATTTGTGTGCCTCTTTTGAAAGAGGAATGTAAGTGTAGACGCAGCCTCACAGTCTTCATGCAGAAGACATTATGTGATAATCATAAATTTTAGAGAATGTTTGAGGTTCTGCTGAGATACATGTATTAAGTACTTTGCATGCTTATCAAAAGCTTATTCAAATGTGTCAAGATTCCTTTTGGCCAGTTGAATCTTGACTTTGTTTCAGTTGTCTCCCAAGTTTTTAGCTTAATATAGCCTAAGTAGCTCCTGATTCTCCGTATTTTAACTCTCTTAAGTCCAGGAAACCCCACAAATTACCTGTTAGGGCCAAGTCTATATAGTTCTGCCCAGACCTGTTCTTCACACATTTCTCTCAATCATTCATTTCCTTTGATTCTCTGCCTACTAATACTTCCTTTCATTTTGGTTTATCTGCACAAGAATAATTGGCTGCTGAGCAACTAACACAGTTGTAATTTCTGTAATTTGGACTATAGTGTTGCAATGAATAAAATAGAATCTCGTTAACTGTCCTGGTGAAGTTCTTCATAGACCCCTGTGTTTCTGGGGATACTTGTCAGACACATAACGGCTGTGCCTACACTAGCCCAAAACTTCGAAATGGCCATGCAAATGGCCATTTCAAATTTTACTAATGAAGTGCTGAAATACGTATTCAGCGCCTCATTAGAATGCCGTTAGCTGCGGCACTTCGAAACTGACGCAGCTTGCAGCCACGCGGCTCATCCAGATGGGGCTCCTTTTCAAAAGGATGCCACCAACTTCGCAATCCCCTTATTCCTATGAGCAGATAGCAATAAGGGGATTTCAAAGTTGCTGGGATTCTTTCGAAAAGGAGACCTGTCTGGACGAGCCACGCAGCTGCAAGCTGCATCAATTTCGAAGTGCTGTGGCTGCAGGCATTCTAATGAGGTGCTGAATACGCATTTTAGTGCTTCATTAATAAAATTTGAAATGGCCATTTACATGGCCATTTCGGAGTTTTGGGCTAGTGTAGACACAGCCAACATGTATGACATGTATCAGACACAATTTACAATTATACATTAGTCAATTGACAGTCAATGAGCTTGAGTTACAGCATGCAAACCAAACTCATACAATGTATACAAAAAATACAACAAAAATTCATGCACAGGTACCTGGTTTCTTGCTAAAATTGTAGGACCTACTTAAACACCTTAGTCATGAAAAAGGAATATAAACTATTCTCAGAGATAGACCTCAGGAAAAATTCTGGTTTTTTTTGTTTATTTTTTTCTTACTAATTCATAAGGTCAAACTAGCAAAGCCTTAAATTTTTGTTCAACAAAAACAAACATAACTGCTTCCAAAATAAAAACTGGAAGTTGTAGAAGAATGTATATGACTCTGCTCATTAACTGACATGTTATTCGTTTTCCATATTTAATCATTGTCAGGAAATGTTTTATGTCAATAGATGGATTATGGTTGGAAGGAATGGTTTATATTTAAATGGAATGCTATTGAAGTGTAAGTCATACTTTGCATTTTAAAAAGTTTGGGAGTAGCAAATACAATTATTTGAGTTCACGTGGGCTTCCCACAGGAAAGGCTACAAGTAACTGAAATAAGTTTCTTCCTCTTTTTTCTCACTCTTAATTTGGCTAAGTATATGTGACATTAAATAGTGTGCACAATACAAAACTTCTGGTTTCATGATGTCTCTTTCCAAGTATGATCTTTAAATGTCATCATGGAAAAAGGTAGAAGTGCAGTTTGTAGGTTCAAACTTAAAGACTATGGTTATACTAGCGAGCTTTGCTGGCAAAACCCTGGTTTTTTGGATAAAACTTGTGGAGCATCTACACACAAAATGGGATTTGTTGACAGTATCTCAACAAAACTCTTCACATTCACTGAAAATGTTCTGCCTCTCCCAGATGAGGAAGAGTGCCTGTTGTTGACAGCTTCTGTCCACAAAAAAGTTGTGTGGACGCTCTGGGGGGCCTTCTTTCAACAGACAGCACATCCAGAACAATGGGCACCCTGTCTGCTGTGCTTCTGGGTGGCTGTGTCTACACGTGCCCCAAACTTCGAAATGGCCACGCAAATGGCCATTTCGAAGTTTACTAATGAAGTGCTGAAATGCATATTCAGAGCTTCATTAGCATGCGGGCAGCCGCAGCACTTCAAAATTGACGCACCTCACAGCTGTGCAGCTCGTCCATACGGGGCTCCTTTTCGAAAGGACCCCGCCTACTTCGAAGTCCCTGATGGGATCAGTCAGCTGATGGGAATAAGGGGACTTTGAAGTAGGCGGGGTCCTTTCGAAAAGAAGCCCCGTATGGATGAGCTGCACGGCTGTGAGGTGCGTCAATTTTGAAGTGCTGCGGCCGCCTGCATGCTAATGAAGCGCTGAATATGCATTTCAGCACTTCATTAGTAAACTTCGAAATGGCCATTTGCGTGGCCATTTCAAAGTTTGGGGCTAGTGTAGACATAGCCGGTGACTGTTTTTTCAAGAGAGTATCTTGGCAGTCCAGCTGCTCTGTTGACAAAGCGGAGCACACTTCTGACTGGCATTTGTGTGTGGCCACACTCTATCAACAGAAACTTTGTTGGAAATCTCTTCCAACAGTGGCTTCTGTTGACAGAGCACTGTAGTGTAACCATAGCCCAAAAACCTTGGGATCTTTTTAGAACGGTCTGGAAACATAAGCAAGTTATAAATTATAAGGATCACATTTTGCTTCCAGTGAAATTAATGATAAAACGCTATATCAAATTCTAAAACAATATCGTAACTTATTTTAGAGTGATCATATTTTGAATGGTCACATCTTGTATCTCCGTAAGAGTTCTCCTTACCCAGCTCTCAATGCCTTACAAACATATTGAAAAGAGGCAAAGAGTTTTCATGTCCTCACACTAGATTTCTCTTTGGGTATTTTATTGTGGCCGTTTCTATACAGGCCACTTCCTTTGGAAGTGGCACGTTAATACACGGAGCGAAAGATGCTAATGAGGCACAGATGCAAATTCCCTGCATCTCATTAACATAACTTCATGTGATTTGGAGTCCGGAAGACCATTGTTCTGGACTCCAAAATACCGTGTAGAAGCATGTCCCTGAGGGGGCTTCCAGAAGGAAGTCCTTCTTCTGGAGGCCCCTTCTTCCCAAAAATTTTTGGGAAGAAGGGGCCTCCGGAAGGAGGACTTCCTTCCAGAAGCCCCCCTCTTCCCCCCCAGGGCCATGCTTCTACACGGCATTTTGGAGTCCAGAAGAATGGTCTTCTGAACTCCAAATCACATGACGTTATGCTAATGAGGTGGGGGAAATTTTCATCCTCACCTCATTAGCATCTTTTGCTCTGTGTATTAGCATGCCGCTTCCGAAGGAAGTGGTCTGTGTAGAAACGGCCCGTGAGACAGGACAACTTACGTTTACCTCCTTGAAATAACTTTACTGAAGAACCTTTGCTCAGAGTTATATTTGGACCTTGGACCAACTGAGAAAAAAAAATAAGATCAATAATATTATGACAAAGCAAAATTGTTCAATACAATATTATCATTGGAGAAGCCGATGTTTTTATAATTTTTAGTGAAAATAAACAAGTGGATTGGCTTTAAAATGTCCTGATTTGTACATGGGATAGTCTTCTTTAATAATTATTTTTTGCTGAAGTGTTTCTCAAATAGGTTTCCTATATATTTATTTGTCTGAGGGAAAAAACAGATAGTGGTATCAGAATTTGAGATAGATTTTTAGTTATTCTGTTTTTATCAAGCTACTTTCTATACAGTTTCTGTAAAGAAAAACAGGAGCTTTGCTTTGAAAGTTTAGCCCAATTGCTGTGAAGCTGTGAGGGTGTGTCTAGTGTGGTCTTGCAGAGCTCTGTCTTGAGTTTGATACTATTCAGTACTTTCATAAAAAGGCCTAGATAATGGAGTGAGAAGTGTGTTTTTTTTTCAGATGACCAGGAGAGGTGGCAAGCACTTTGAAGGACAAGAGAATAACTCTAAAGGACCTTGAAAGATTGGCTTGACACCTCATAGTATTAAAGACTTTAAGGTGAGAAGAGGACCCCCTGCCCATTTCAGGCAGCAGCACCACACACATCTACTCCCGTAATAAACCCATAACCTCTGACTGGTTTACTAAGTCCTCAAATCATTATTTATAGCTTTCAAGTGAGAGATAATTCAACTCTAAATTAAACCTGCAAATGAACTATGCCCTATGCCCTACCCCTAATGCTGGGATACAAAGAGGGGCACCAGTCTCATGCCCTGCCCCACCCCTATCCTGCCCCCGTCTCACCTCCTCTCTGCCTCTGCTCCACACATGCTCCCTCCCACCCCTGTTCTACCCATGCCCTGCTTTGTCCCTACCTCTGCTCTACTCCCACCTATCTCTTCCTGAAGAAGCACCATATCACTTCTGGTGAGTGTGCAGGGAGGTGACTCTGTGTGTGCATGTCACTCCCCTGTGCACCCTCATGCAACATCTCTGATTGCAGTCAATCTGACCCAGGGGAAAATTCCTTCCCAACCCCAAAATATGGGGATCTGTTAGACCCTGAGCATATCAGCAAGACCCCACCCCCAGAGAAATAATTATCCATACTACATCAGAGCCCTTCCAATCTATGGCCCTCCCTCTGGCTGTTGGGGAGTTCTGCTTCTTGCAGTCATCTATATGCCACATGCAATCAGAGGCAGTTCCTTCATAACATCTTCTCCATCAAGCTCAGACTTGAAGCCACTCTTTTTTTTTTGACCCTCATCCTCTTGTTAGGTTATTCCAGACAGACCTGGCAACAGGGCAGCAATAGACACAGTTGTCTCAGAGACCAGTGTTTCAAAGGGGCTCAGCACTCTGGCTGGTGCTACCACTACTCTGGTAGCGGAAATGCTTCTGAGGGGCTGCTTTGCACTTTGCACAGATGTGAGTGGGGATAGTGGCACGGTCCTGCCCCTTCCACCCTTGGCCATGCACCTTCCAGGTATGCAGAGCTGGGTCCCTCCCACCATGCCACGGGAGCTGTGCTGCTGTCGGCCACAATGGTACCAGAACTTCAGTCCTCTGATGGATAGAAACCGACACCTAACTGCTGGTCATTTTATATACCTTTGTTTTTGTGTCCTCATTGGTACTTAACTTAAATAGCCTCCTCTCCCTTTCTGGTATTCATCTTTTTAATCTATCTATAGAGAACAATCCGTTCTCCCCTCGGCCTTCATTCGGTTAGGGTAAACAAGCCAAACTCTTTGTGTGTCCCCTCAGAAGGTAGGTTTTCCATTCCTCTGATCACTCTAGTAGCCCTTTTCTTCACGTGTTCAAGTTTGCGTTTATCTTTCCAAAACATGGGAGAACAGAATTGTACACAATATTCCTGATGAGGTCTCACCAGTGCCTTGTGTCATGATACTAACATTTCCCTGTTTCTATTGAAAATACCTTCAATGATGCATCGTAGGACTTCATGAGCCTTTTTTTCACATCCACATCACATTGGCAGCTCATAGTCGTCTTGTGATAAGCCAACACACATAGAGCTTTCTCATCTTCTGTACCTTCCAACTGATTAGTCCCTTTTGTTGGATTTGGTAAACAAATCTGTCAGCTATCATATGAAGAAAAATCTGAGTCCTACTGTGATTATTAACACATGGGCTCCAATGTATATCTGGGAATTTCATGTCTTCCATAAGCATACAATTCCATTTAGGAGGTCTCACTCCCTATCAGAGAATATCCTGAGGGTCTACACAATACTCCAACAACTCTGTCAGGGGAATTTTTATTAGATTTCTTTCTCAAAGTGATTTTGGCACAAACAGATTATGTTCTATTAATTCCATTACTTCTAATTTCTTTACCATGTACCTCATCATTAATATGCAGTACTACTCCATTAGCTTTGCCTTTATTTCAATCTTTCCTGAACAGTGCATACTGTTCCGTACCTTTACTCCAGTCATGATGAGTGTTCCACAATGTGTCTCTTATCTCAATCATAGTTAATTTGCTTTCCTGCACTGATAGCTCTAGTTTTCTCCATTTTATTTTTCAGGCTCCTGGAATATGCGTACAAACATCTTAATTGTTGCTTCTTAGTTTCATCCACATTCCTCACCTGATTGGAAACAGTAATTATTCTGCCACTATTGTCTGTCTGACTAGTAACGAGGAAATAATATCCTTCTTCTTACTGTCCATTCTCCCAGCCCTCTCGTCTTCCTTTCTCCATTGCTGTATCCTTCTTTACTTGGTTTTCTTCCCTCTCAATGTTAAAATAAGGCATTGAAACTACCTGACCACCTACCAACTATATCCTCCAAGTTCCTATTTTAAAGCTCTTTTGAGAGGTTGTGTCACCCTTCATCACAGAAGTCTATTTTCATCCCCATTCGAGTGGATTCTGTCCCATGAGAACTGTTCTCTGCCTAAGAATGCCTTTGAGTGATCAAGCCTCTGAAAGCACTCTTTTTAGCACCACAGCCTGAACCATCTGTTGATCATCATCACCTAGTATCGTTTTCATTCTCCTTCTCTGGGGACAGGCAGAATTCTACTGAAGATCACCATAACCTTCCTTTCCTTAAGTCAAGGGTGGGAAGTCTCCACACTGCAGAATTCATGTAGTTGTTCATCTGTGTAAATTGGTGGCCAGCTTCCAGACACTTGCCGTGTCTACATGAGCCCCAAACTTCAAAATGGCCACGCAAATGGACTTTTCGAAGTTTACTAATGAAGTGCTGAAATGCATATTCAGTGCTTCATTAGCATGTGGGCGGCTGCGGCACTTAGAAATTGACTGATGGGAATAAGGGGACTTTAAAGTAGGCGGGGTCCTTTCGAAAAGGACCCCCGTGGGGACCAGCTGTGCGGCAGCGAGGTGCGTCAATTTTGAAATGCCGCGGCCGCCCGCATGCTAATGAAGTGCTGAATATGAATTTCAGCGCTTCATTAGTAAACTTCGAAATGTCCGTTTGAGTGGCCATTTCGAAGTTTGGGGCTCGTGTAGATGTAGCCACTTTGCTTACTGGTGCATCTGTAGACATAGTGCCCTGTACCTCCTAGTGTTCACAGTTCTGTTGGGCTTTGGGAGCTGCATGGCTCCATGCCTGCTGAAACTCAGGTAAACAAGCCATTTGGCAGCCTGCCAGATATGAACACTGACAAACCATGTACAGACTGCAGGCCAGGACACCTCCAGCTTAAATGTCTTTCCCAGCTGGGCATAGTCTCCCTTGATACATTCCAATGAAAATCTGGCTGTGTCATTTGTTCCCACAGGAAGGACAGTTAGCAGAGTCTTTCCTGCTCCCATTATGATGCTCTTTAGCCAAAGGTCCACATACCATATCTTAGCTCCCAGTAGACAGCTTACTGTCTGTTTTCCAGATCAGCCCTGGTGACAGGCCTGTCTGTTCCTCATAATAGGGAGATCCTGGTCACATAGACCTGCCTTTTCCTGTGATGGTATGATTTTCCATCCTTCCTTCTGTTTTCTCTGGCTGTCCTCTTGTCTTTTATTCTCCTTTGCTATCTTCTGCAAGTAATCCTGGGCTTTGAAATTTGGATCTCTCTATTGGCTCTTCTCCTCTTACAGGTCTAGCTGCTCTTTTTTTCCTCTTTGCCTTACCACCTTCAGTTAGTTTTCTGCACTCTTTCTTCAATTTCCAATTCAGGTCACCTCTTCCTGAGCTGTAGTTCTTCTTCACTATTTGGTCTTTTTCTCTGCCTCATTTTCTTAGTCAGATGTTTCACTGACAGTTTTCTTCATCCAGCAATTTTCAATCCTAGTTCTTCAGTCCAGCTTTCATCTGCAGGCATAGTCTTTTCTCTTCAGCCTCCTTGTTTGTTTCAACCCTCTTTAAAACTCAACCACAATTCTCACTTGCACCTCTAAGACTCAGACCTTCTTTTCTATCAGTGCCATCAGGTGGCACTTTGCAAAAACAAAGCTCTTTTCAGGTACCTGCTCTAGGATTATGTACATTTTGCAGCTTCCACATTGTGGGGTGAAAATTCCTCAGGCAGGCCATGGTTTGTGCTAATGACCCCCTATTCAGTTCTTAAAGTCTGGAGTAGGTTTATAATACAGAAAGCCAGCTAGCATGAGTGGAAAGATACCTCGCTGGGACCCCTTGTTCCTTATCTCCCTCACAATACCCAGAAAAGGGCCGGAAGGGCCTTGAAGTCTGAAGGGAGGAATAGCTGCTTCAGCAACTACCTTCCAAGGAGAGGCCCTGCATGTGGAAACTAATTGTTGGTGCTGTATGCTGTTATTGGCTTTTAATGACTTGTGCTTTAACTCTTCTAGATAATGCCCCTAGAGGCGCCAGTGTGCAGACATTGCCACATTCTCTATCCTATCTTGACACAAAGTGTCCATTGTATATCTGTTTTGGTTAACATGTAGAGGAAACCACCTGTACTAGAGATAAGCTATGGGCGGGGATACTCTGTAACCTTTGTAGATTATTGGCTTACAGTGCTCATTTTGTCTTGCTGCTAGAACCTATCCAGCTGTGGGTGACACCCATGTTGTAGTTCCCCCCCCGCCCATCAATAATCTATATAATCGATTGTAATCTATTGTCTGGCAGTGCTTCACTGAGTCCTGATGGACAAAGTGACACTGCACCAGCGCTGTGTGTAATGAACCCTCCTGCTTGCTTCATACACGGTGTCCAAACTCTATTCCAATGCACGTCCAGTCATCTTCCTGTCTCTTCCACTGGTTGGGTCACTGCTACCACTGCCTATCTCTCCTGGGCCTCCCACCTAAGCTCCTGTCCATGTAAAAGAGAAATCAAAGAAAAACCAATCAGTTCCCTCCCTCAACCCAGCCAGACACCAAAACAAGCAGAATGGCATACACTCTTTACCACATCTTCTTTTAAAGTCTCATTTAACCTCCCCTGCTCACAGCCCTTTTTGCTGGTTCCTGTGCCACTGGCTAAACTTTTAGCTGACTTTATAGGCTCCTTAATCAGGGAAGCAAGCACCCTTTAATCAGGAATCTGTTTCTCTCACAGCACACTGCTCCCTACCACCCATATAAGCTTTCTCATTCCCCACAAAGACCATAGTTTTATTACCTTCCTCCTCAAACTGAGACCTCACTGAAACTTCCCTTTCTGCAGCTCTGTTTGCTGATCTCTGTGCCACTGCACCCATCGCCTGAAGCCCAGCTTTGTAAAGCATTTGGTGTGGTGCAGATTAAATCAACAAGATGAAATCCAATAAAGACAAGTGTTCAGTTTTGCACTTAAGAAGAAAAAAAATCAAATACACAGACATAAAATGGGAAATAACTAGAGGGCAGTAGCACTGAGAAAAAGACCTGCAGGTATAGTAGAACACACATTGAAAATGAACCATGAATATGGTGCAGTTGCAAAAAGCAAGCATTCTGGAGCATATTTGCAAGACTTCAAGTAGTTGCCACAGGAAGTAGTTATTCCCTATCCTTGGTTCTGCTGAAGCATTAGCTGTAATATAGTGTCCAGTTTTGAACACCACACTTCAGGAAGAATGTAGACAGGTTGACGAGAATCCAGAGGAGAACTATAAAAATGAGAAAAGATCTAGAAAAAACTGACCTCTGAGAAAAAACATTCTCTGTGTGCTCAAGAACCAGATTATTTTTGTCACAAATATCAAAATCCCTACAGCTCAACGTTAAAAAGTTGAGCCTTATTTCTAGTCTGAAAGTGTATAGCTCTAACTTCCAGCTTCAGAGCATCAGTAAAAAACTTGTCACACAGCACACGTGGCAGTAGAACATGGGCTACTATGCTGCCACACCTGCCATTCTGCATCCTGCATCTTGATGACCTCAGAAGTTTGGTAGCAAGTTGCTACATACTGCTCTCCTCTTGCACTAGACATAGCAAGAATATAGCCTTATGTTTATGGCTGAAATCAAATTTGTTTCATTGTACAGGTTAAACTGCCCATGTCCAGGTTTTGCTGATATTGCCAAACCAGTGGAGATCAATGCCAGCCCCTCTGCTCCTAGCCACTGGTCCCCACTCCTCCAGAGGTCTACTCTCCCAGACCGCTGGGGCTTAGCTGCCAGCACACAGGAGCCACGGGTTCCAGGGCTGAGCTCCTCCATACCACTGGAGCTTTGCTGCCAGCCCCAGACACACTTGATTTTCATTACCAGCCCTCAGACACCAGGTCTCTGCTTCCCTGATCTGCTGGAGCACTGCTGACAGATCCTGACCCACTGAACATCCATTGCGAGGTCTCAAGGCACCAGGTCTCTGCTCACCCAACCTCTTGGAGCTCCACTACTGGCCCTTAACCTGGTGGGGCACCTTTTCCACAGTGTGCTCCATTGCCAGCTCCTGGGACACCAGGAGGCTCCACTTCTGGCCAGGAGGCTCCATTGCTGGCCTCTAACTCCATGGGTCTCTGCTCCCTTGGCCTTCCAGGGCTTTGCTGCTGACCTCTGGGGCAACTGGACCTCAGCTCCCCCACCCCACCTACCAGGGCTCTGCTGCTGGCCCACAGGTGCCAGGTCTCCTTTCCCTGGTCTGCCAAAGCTCCATTCTTGGTGCCTGGGGCACTGGAGCTCCACTCTTCCTTGCCCAGCAATGCTCATTACCCCAGCCTGCTGGTTTTCCCCATGAATTCTCCAGCCCTGGATTACCCATGGTGTCACTGAAGATGCTGGACCAGGGATGTTGCTGAATCAGGTAAATTTAAATTACAGAAGATCAACCTATATTTAGATTACTTAAATCCTATAGG
Source organism: Carettochelys insculpta (assembly GCF_033958435.1). Lineage (NCBI taxonomy): Eukaryota > Metazoa > Chordata > Testudines > Carettochelyidae > Carettochelys > Carettochelys insculpta. Next base: position 300,873,872 of record NC_134137.1, on the reverse strand, counting down.
ATTTGTTTGTGAATGTTGAGGAGCAAGATAATTGTAGCAATTTCTTTTGAAGGAAAACACTACGTAAAATGTATGTCTACGAGACACAGATAAATATAAACTGGCAATTTTATAACAATAGATTAAACTTCAGACTCCTTGTTAAATTTTTGACATTAATTTTAATATTGGTGAAACATAATAGCAATTAAATGAGTGCAAATATTTCCCCAAAAGTAAGCATATCAGATAAGAATACTTGCTAATCACACTTACCTCTGATTTAAGAAAACAATAAACACTGGCCATTATTTGTTATTTAAGTAATTATTTTTAACAATAAGAGCTCACGTTCTAACTGTAATCATGAAAAGAACAAGAACAGTCAGGCTGGTCCGATCAAAGGCTCACCTAGCCCAGTATCCTGTCTTCCAAGAGGGGCCAAAACCGGGTACGTCCAATGGACTGAACAGATCACATAATCATCAAATGACCCATTCTATCACCATTCTCAGTTCCTGGCAAACAGAGGCTAGGGATATGTTTCCTGCCGATACTGGTTAATAGCCACTGATTGACCTATACTCCATGACTACTTCTACAGTAGCCCAAAACTTCAAAATGGCCATGCAAATGGCCATTTTAAAGTTTACTAATGAAGCGCTGAAATAGAGATTCAGCTCCTCACTAGAATGCTGGCAGCCGTGGCACTTTGAAATTCATGCGGCTCGCTGCCGCACGGCTCGTCCCGAGGGGGCTGTTTTTCGAAAGGATCCCAGCAACTTCGAAATCCCCTTATTCCTATCTGCTGTTAGGAATAAGGGGATTTCGAAGTTGCCGGGGTCCTTTCGAAAAGGAGCCCTGTCTGGATGAGCTGTGTGGAGGTGAGCCGCATCAATTTCCAAGTGCCGCAGCTGCCGGCATTCTAATGAAGCACTGAATATGTATTTCAATGCTTCATTAGTAAACTTTGCATGGCCATTTCAAAGTTTTGGGCTAGTGTAGACACGGCCCATGAGTTTGTCTACTTCTTTCTTGAACCTGTTAAAGTCTTGGTCTTTAGAACAGATTCTGATAAAGGGTTCCACAGCTGACTAAGTACTGTGTGGAGAAATACAATTTTTAATTTAATCCTGCTACTGATTAATTTAATTTGGTTAGGATTGTCCTTGTATTAGGGGAAGGGGTTAATGATTCCTAACTTTTTTACTTTCTATACACCAGTCATAATTTTATAGACTTTTGTCGTCTTTCCCCTTAGCTGTCCCTTTTCCAAACTGAAAAGCCCCAGTGTTATTAATCTCACCTCATATGGAAGCCATTCCATACCCCCAATAATTTTTGTTCATTTCTGAACCTCTTCCAATTCCAACGTATCTTTTTTTCAGATGAGGTGACCACATCTGATCACGGTATTCAAAATACACATGTACCATAAATTAATAAAAAGGCTATATAATATTTTGTCTCTTATTATATACCTTATCTTATTGATTCTTAACATTCAAACTGATTCCAAACCCATGGGAGGACTTTCTTATGTATGCCATACAGCTTACTTTATCTAAGAGCCTTTGGAGAGGGACCTTGTGAAAGTTTTTCCCAGTATCTAAGTACACACTGGTATCTGATGGATCCCCCTTGTCTTCCTGCTAAATCAGAGAATTCTAAGAGATTGAAGATAAATTATTTCCTTTTACAAACACCGTGCTAGTTTCTCCCAAACAAATTATGTTTATGTATGTGTCTGATAATTCTGTTCTTTACTACAATTTCAAATCAGTTTGGCCAGCACCAAAAACTTGCTTGTAATTGCCAGAATCACCTCTGGAGCCCCTTTTAAAAATTAGTGTCACATTATCAGTTCACCAGTCACTTCGTACAGAAGCCAATTTATAGGATAGATTACAAACTGCAATTAGTAATTCATCTATTTCACATTTGAGCTCCTTCAGAACACTTGGGTGCATGGCATCTGGTCCTGGTGACTTATTACTGTGTAGTTCATCAACTTTCTCTACAACCTCCCCCCAATAACACCCCAATCTGTGACAATTCCTCAGATTTATCACTGGAAATCAATGGCTCAGGTTTGGGAATCTTCTTCACATCCTCAGCAGTGAAGACTACCACAAAGAACTCATTTAGTTTCTCCACAAAGGCCTTATTGTTACTAAGTACTCCTTTAGCATCTTGAACATCCAGCAGCACCACTGTTTGTTTAGCAGTCTTTCTGCTTCTGATGTATTTATTTATTTGTTTTTACTATTACTTTTCAAGTTGTTGGCTCAAAAACAAACAAGGAAAATTAATTTTAAGGTACTGAGTCAACAGATATAGGGAAATTGATATGAGGAAAAGGCAAATTGAAGAAATCATGTGAAAAGAGCAAGACAGAAGACCGTGTTTTAAAAAGTTTACCTATTTAGCATGAATAACCTTTTCTCTCATTACCAGAAAATCCTGTTTTATTTTAAAGATGTGTACGGAGTGGAGATTTAGAAGTGGTGTGGGAGAAAAGAAGATACATATCAGTTGGGGAACACTGATCTCACCAACTCCTCAGGGATTTTTCTTTTTTCATTTTCTATCAAGAACTTCAAGTCCTAACCTAGCAACACTGACAGTGAAAAATGATCCAAAATATGGTTATCCCTCAGGTTCTAATTACAGCTATTTTAACTTACTCCTAACTTCTACTAAATGTATTGATTTCTCTGTGGACTCGGATTCCGAATTACATCGTTCAAGACTTCCTATTTTGTTATAAAGTAAATTAACTTAATTCACATAAAGGTCCTGTATTTAGAAAATAAATTGTTACAAATATTCAGAATCTGTTAATTACAGTACAGAACTTATACAGCAATTTCCTAAAACAGATTTCTTCATCAAGGTCAGAAATATTACAGACATTCTTATACAATCAGTCTGAAAGCTGTCCTGACAAACAAAAATATCAAGCACTACCAGGTATTGTTTATATTGGTTTCATAAAAAGAACTCCTGGAAACTTACATCTGATTTCCATTGATATTTGAACTATGAATGCTAAAATGTTGACTTGTAAAATAAATTATAAAACCAGGGACTATGAAATACATTTTTAATATATGATATAATATAGGAGAAAAACAGACTTTTATATATTTTCAGTCAAGGTGACTTATTTCTGATTCAAAACCAAGAAATGAAAAAGTGTTAAAGAGACAGATAGCAAAGTAACTTGCTTTGTGTTCCACATTTGAAATGAAACACAAAATGCAAATGCCTCTATTAAAAGATGAAGATATAGAATTAAAAATGAGAACATTTCCTTTTGGCTACCTTGTAATGCACGGCAATTTGCAAAGCATAATGGGCTAAATTCAGTTGTCTTAACTGGAGATAAGTTAAGGAGAAATTGGACCAAATGCAAGCCGAAGTTAATATTCAGTATTGCAGGAACTGTGACAACTAGTAATGGGTCACCTCTAAATCAGAGTTGCCTCAGTCTTGCAATTGTTTATTTGAGATCAGAATCTGATCCTATGGGTTGACTTCTAAAATCAAAATGTTGTATTATGAGGTCCGAAGTCAGACATATTGAATGTTGTATTGCCTTCTAGATTTTAAATCATAGGCCATAATTTTAATTTTATGCATGATATTGAAGCTGATATTCTGTGGTAGGCTGAGATTAGGATAAAATGTTTCTGAACCTTACCTTATAAATCAAACCAATCCCAACTCAACAACTCTGAGGTGCAGAATAAAATTCAGTTATTTTTTTCTTCATTATTTTCCAGATTTGCTGGATATCACTCCTTACCACCATCAGACACAAAATTAGAGCAATTTCACATTGACACTGTCTATACAGGCATTTCTCTTTCAAAAGAGGAATGCAAATGAGGGAAATAAAATGCAAATGAGATGTTAATTTACATATTGTATGCTTCATTTGCATAATTTCTTTTTGGAAGACATTCTTTCAAAAGAAAGAAAGTAGTGTAGATGGGGCTTTTTCGAAAATAACCCCCATTTTCAAAAGGGCCCTTCCTCCTATTTTGTTTCAGGAAGAAGGTTCTTTCGAAGATGGGGTTTATTTTTGAAAGAGCCTTGTCTACACCGCTTTTTTATTTTTAAAAGAATGTCTTCCTAAAAGAGATTATGCAAATGAAACGTGAGATATGGAAATTGGTGCCTCAGCTGTATTTTTGATTTCCCTCATTTGCATTCCTCATTCGCAAACGAGGAATGCAAGTTTAGACAGCCTGAAAGCCTTGTGATAGTTCCATCCCAAATAGAAGGAAGACAAGTTCAGAGTTAGTATGCACACATTAGGATTGCTTACCTGAATCAAAACACTAAAAAACAATTCATGTTCACCACTCCATTAGTCAATCTACTGTTTCGACCTGTTAAGTCATTATACAGTAAAAAAATGTCACAGACAAAATTAGAAATCTAAGTTTCCACTTTCCATGGCAAATTCCAGCTCACCTCCCTCAAAAACTGACAATGCTTGACTTTGATATAAGTTCACATACGAATTTCAACCGTAATGCAGAGATCTAATTGATTTCATATGGATAAGAAAATTCAGAATTCAGTAAGTACTAACGAATGGGCTTGATTAATGGCTGTTGCTGATGTTGAATATTGTAACATTTCCAAGCAGTTATCTGATATGTTATTTTAATATTAAGTTGGAAAATAGTGGTTTGAATTATTCTCTGGAAATCTCTGAAGATTCATTGCATTGCAGTGAATATCACATGGTATTGTTTTGACCATATCTGAGTTTAAAGGCTCAATTTTGTTTCAAGTGCTTTAATAATAGGCATGCTAGAGTGTGCTTTCACAGTTTGTCTTGCCTCCTTAGATGAGCTAGTCTTTTCTCCTGCTGTCAAATTACATTTAAAAGGTTTTGTGCTTCAGGTTCTTTGACTTCCTGTTAAATTTGCATGCTCCTTCCTACTAAGCATGAAGTGTGTATGTGTAAAAGACTGATTTAAAAGGAGTAGCATCCACTAAAAATGAGAAAATAATCTGTCACACACACTATATATATAATATAGTAACCCTTCTATTAATGCCAGGTGCCTGCCAGAAGGGTCAGGTTCAACTCCTGGGTGGTTTCCTGTCAAGGATACAACCAACCGGCTCAAGCCCCCACCCAGTGGCCTGGGAAAATTTCACCCCACTTGCTGGGTGCCTGTAAAGCAGTTCTCCCCACCTCACAAGCACAAAGTCTAAGATAGCGACAGCTTGTTTAATGACCATAACCTACCCAAGGTTACAGTGACAGATGCAGTATATCTAAGCAAAGAAGAGACAAACCCCTTTACCAAGATACCATCCCCATATGCAATAGAACCAAGCATCTTGCTGGGGCTCTTGGCCCTTTACCCCACACACAGTTACAGGGTGTACCTCCCGCAGTGCAATCCCGAACCCAGAGCCCACAGGTACATCACCAGGGCAGTACTAGCTGTCCACTTGTCTGCAGCATCCCCTTGCTGCCATTTGCTGGCCGCTCCTCCTACCGGCCACCAGCCGGTCACCATCATCCGCCGCTGCTCCTACCGACCACCCGCTGGTCCGCTGCTGCTCCTACCGGTCACCTGCCGGTCACCATCATTCGCCACTGCTCCTACTGGCCACCCGCTGGGTGCCCGCCACTCCTCCTACTGGCCACCCACTGGGTGCCTGCCACTCCTCCTACTGGCCACCCGCTGGTTGCCATCATCTGACTCTGCTCCTACCAGCTGCCTGCCGGTTACCATCATCCACCACGGCTCCTACCAGCCGCCCACTGGTCACCATCATCGCTCCCTTACCCATCACACTGCTGGTGATTGCCTTCAGGCAGAACCCTGTGATTTCAGCTCTGTGTGGCCTCAGCTGCCACTCTGTGATTTCAGCTCTTAATATCTCCAGTGGAGTTTCATGAACACCCTAGTATCCAGCTCTATCTTTCAACAGGTGGGGAGGGCTAGTCAAACCAGGCTTATAGCTATATGGCCAAGGCATAAGAAGGGCCAAGGCACTCAACAAGACAGCTCAACTAGCACCCCCTCCTCCCCTCACTTACAATACTTTAAACCAGGGAGCCCTGTGTAATCAATGTCTTATGCATTGTCATAGGGGGAATATCTTGGATTAACCTGAAAATGAAACCTCAGCTTTTCTCATAAAAAATGAAAAAAAATGGTCCAGGTAAGGACATAAATATGGCCATATGGCATCAGACCAATGGTCTACCCAGCCCAGTATCCTGTCCCTTACCAGTGTCAGATGCTTCAGAAGGAATGAGCAGGACAACCAAGTGATCCATCCTTGATTGCCCAGCCTATGTTTCTGGCAATCAGAATCTTAAGGTCACCCAGCGTGCGGATTGCTCCCAATCCCAAATGCCCCCTTTAAGGATTGAACTCAGAACCCTGGGTTTAGCAGACCAATATTTTTCTTGAACTCAGTTGTGCTGTTTGCCTTCACACCGTTCCTTGGCAACAACATCTACAAGTTGACTGTGTATGAAGTGAAATATTTCCTCATATTTTTCTGCCATCTATTAATTCCATTGGTAACTGCTGGTTCTCGTGTTATGTGAAGGGTTTTGTAACATTTTCTTATTCACTTTTAGGTGGCCCTCCTGCAGCTATAAACCTTCCCTCCTCTCCAGCACAACACCCCAGCTGGCCTTCTACAAGCTGTAAGGAATTAGATACATTTAAAAGGCTAAAATATCCCAGGAATTGCTACTGACCTAGCAATTGAGTCACACATATGAGATATTGATAACTTCAGCATTTGACACTAAACTTTATAATGAAAAATGTGGGCTGCATAGTAACACTATTTCTGAAAAAGAAACCACCTTTATATGAAAAAAAGAACCTTCAATATTTATGAATCAGTGTCCTAATGAAGTACAAAAGGGGTGTTAATTTGTACATGCGAAAGACTACCAAATCATACTAGGGAACAGGCTGACTGAATAATTATGCACTTCCCTGTAATGTATAGAGGAAAATACCTGTGCAGTCATCGGAACTTCAACCTGAGTGACATATTCTCATTGGGTGAGAACTAAAACACCCTTTGTATTTCTAAGTATCATAAATGACAATTTCTTAACTTAAAATGTGCTGCATGCAATATGGGAAGTGGGATTCTATGTCAGACTATATCTTGACTAATAAAGAGGAACTGACAATAGAAGTATAAAAAATGCTTATTTAGGTACAGTTGCTGATGCCTTGACCATATTTACAATGTGAAAGACCGTTGAAATATTGATAAAATTGACTAGGGATGTAATCTATTGCCTGCAGAGTTAAAGACACTAAGGAGAAGGGTTTTTTAAGGTAATTAGGGAAAAATGAAACTTAGCAATGGTATTCGTCCAATACTGTAAATAATAATATAGGAAAAGGAGTAGTATTCAATATATATTTCTGTTCTGTAACTGGAAGAAACAGATCCTATAATTATACCCTGAAACTATTTTATTCTACTAGTATCTTGGGAGCATGTAAAACAGCAGTTATGAAAGTGAGGTATTTTTAGGTTGGTGGATGTGCATTATTTGCATTCAAGAGTTTTGAAAGAACTGGGAACACATGGGAAGTTCTAGAAGGTTAGAAGACAGTTAATATTTTTAAAATGTTAAAATATGATTTAGATAATTATAGTCCTGTCAGTTTGGCCTAAATCACACTCAAGACAATGAAGCAATTGATACAGAACTCGATTAATATAGAATTAAAGGTGTGTAATGTTATTAGTGTCAGTCAACATGGGTTTATGAAAAATGGATCCTATCAATCTGCCTTGATATATTTTTGATAAGGTTATAAATTTTGCTTATAAATGTAATATTGTCATCATCAGCAACCATGGGCTCAGTGCCTGTTGCTGTCTAATGCTTCTCTCATTATTCCCTCCCATCTTCCCCTGTCCAGTGCCGAGTGGCTTAGTTTCTGGACACTAGCTCCGCACCAATCTACTATATTATCTACCCGTTCTCTGTGGGGTCTGCCTCTTCTATTTGAACCATCCATTATGCCAGATACCAGGGTCTTGATTTTTTGTTCGTCATTCATTCTGCAAATAGTCCCAAATAGCTGTAACTTCCTTTGTATAACCTTCTGCAGTAGGTTCTCTTTTGTCTGTATCTTCCTATATAATTCCTCATTGGTGACTTTCTGCATATATCCTATTCTCATGATCTTTCTATAACAAATCCTCCCAAATGCCAATATTCCTCTCTTCAAATCTGTCATTATCACCCATGTCTCACATCCGTACAACATGCTGCTGAATACACACATTTTCAAGACACTCAGCTTCATTCCTAAGCTAATTGCTTTGTTTTTTCCAGATCTTACTCATCACCTTCAAAGTCACTCTTGCTTTTGCTATTCTAGTCACTATTTCCTTCTTATAGTCTATATCATGTATTGTTGCTCCCCAGATATATGAGCGTCTCTACATTCTCTAGTTCAATCCCATCTACCTGATCTTCCTTCCTATTTCCTCATCTCCAAATACCATTGCTTTTGTATTATTGATTTTCATAATCAGTCCACAATCACTTTCCTTCCTCATTTAGCACCCGCATTATTTTCGCTAGCTTCTTCTCATGTTCCTCAATGATAACTATATCATGTGCAAACCTCAAGTTGTTAATTCTTTCCCCATGCACTGATATCTTTTCTATCTCTTCTTTCATCTTGTCCATCACACTCTCTAAATGGGTGATGAAGATACTCTGCAATATCGGATCTCCTTGTCTCCTACCTTTATTCATTCTAAACCAACTTCCCAACTTCCCGCATGTTCTCACTGCTGCCTCCACATTATCACTGATATCCTTCAACAACCATATCACTCTGCTATCCACGCCATATGACTCCAACAATGCACAAGTCACTTTGTGATCTATACTGTCAAATGCCTTCTGAAAATCGACAAAGCAAGTGTAGCTATTTTTGTTCTTTCATTGTGCTTTCTCTGCTATCAATCTTATTGCCAGTATCTGCTGTATGGTACTTCTATCTTTCCTGAACCTCACATCCACTAGATGTTCTTCTATCTGCAATCTTAGTCTCTACATCAGTAACATCATCAGCACTTTGCCTAGATGACTCATTAGGGCAATCATTCTGTAGTTCTTGCACTCTAATGTACTTCCTTTCTTGGGTATTGTCACTAGCATGGATCTTGTCCATTTCTTAGGTGCCTTCCCTTCTTTCTATGCTTATTACATAGTTAGTGTGTTTCCTGATTCATATTTTCCCACCATATTTGATCATCTCTCCCATGGCCTTATCATTTCCAGGGCTCTTTTTGTTCTTTAGTCATTTCTCTGCTTTTCTATTTCCTCCTTCGAAATATTGGTCTCGCTCTCGATGCTCAGTGCAGATATCGTTTTCAGTTCTTTGATGAGTCTCTCTGAGACACTTGGGTCCAACTGTGCTTTGTATAGATCGGTGAAATATCTTGTCCGCTGCTGCACGATCTTCTCCTGGTTCATGAGTACCTCTTTGTTCTCGTCTTTGATCACCATCTGCTTTGGCTGCCACTTCCTATTAATATTCCTAATCATTTTATACACTTCTCTGGTCTTAAATTCACTGTAATACCTCTCTATATCTTCACACTGCTCCTCTAACCATTTCATCTTATTCTTTCTGGTTGCTTTCCTTACTTCATTTCATTTTATCCTATATTGATGTTCTTTCCTCTTGGAAACATCCCTTCTAATCGTCAACGCTCTCTTCTCTTGAACCAACTTCAGTGTCTCCTGCATAATCCACTTCTTACTGATCTTCTCTTCTTCGAGACCAGTCTGCTCAATTGCCTCTTCTATTGCCATGGCTGTCCCTTCTACTCTCTTACCTAGGTCTTTCTCTGTGACCACATTCCTAATCTTCTCTCTGAGCACTGCTCTGTACACATTTCCTATTTCTTCCTCAACTAGCCTCGTCATGTCTTTTCTCTTTTTAACATGTGTCTTACATTTTCTCTTAAGTTTTATCTTCATGTTTGTGATCACTACACTGTGGTCTGAGTCTATATGGACTCCTTGGAAAGTTCAGCATGATGTACTGATGTTACCAATCTTCTTCTTATCAAAATCATAGCTATCATGTTCTTGGACTTCCCATCATTCGATCACCATGTCCACTTCCTACAGGTCTTTTGTTGGAATCTTGTGTTGCAGATCACAATCTCGTGCTCCATAGCAAACTCCGGTAGTTTCTCTCCTCATTCATTTCTTTCTCCCTAATCAAACTTTCCTAAGACTCTCTCCCAACCTTCATTATCGGTTCCAACCTTTGCATTCCAATCTCCTCCAGTGATCAACACATCTCTCTTCGGTATCTCCTTCAGCATCTTTGTCAAGTTTTTATAGACTAGGTCAATTTCTTGCTTCGTACTGTTCAACATGGATGCATACACCTGAATGACTGAGATGTTGAAAGGTTTTGCTTTAAATCTCACTGTTATCATTCTGGCACTCACCAGTTTTTGTCCTAATAATGCTCTTCTAGCTCTTTTGCTAAGAAGCAGTCGGACTCCTGCCTCATGCTTCATTTTGTTCCCTGACCAAATGACTTTGCAATCTTCCCTGATGCCATCCAACACATCTCCGCCAGTCCAAGTATATCGCATCAGTATCTCTCTACTTTCTTCCAAAGCAGCTGTAATTTTCCAGTCACCCACAGTGTTCAGATGTTCCATGTTCCAGCTGATAGCGTATGTGTTACTTGTAATTTTCTTTCAGTAGCCAACTTATCAACCCAGCCCCGATTGCTCGATTGGTGTTGTGGACCTTGTTTATCTGGGCAACGTCCAAGCCAGCATCTTTTATCATTTAGTTGTACTGGCATCAGATTTCATTCATATTGTTGTTTCACAGTTAGCACATCATCACTCATTTGACCAACCCTCATCCTTTATCCAGGCTTGAGACTGGCATGGAATCCCTAGAGGCTTCATGGCGGAGTTATAAATGTAATAGGTTTGATGCAATTTACTTAGACTCCTGTAAAGAGTTTGACATAGTACTGCATGACATTTTTATTAAGAAACTAGAACAATGTAAAATTAACATGGCACACATCAAATGGATTAAATATTGGATGAGCAGTAGGTCTCAAAATATAATGGTAAACAGAAAATCATCATAGCTCATTTGTTTTCTAGAAGAGTCCCACACGGATTAGTCCTTGGTCCCACTTTGTTTAATACTTTAATTAATGATTGGGAAGAAAGCAAAGTCATCACTGATAAAATTTAAAGATGTCAAAACTGGGACATGGTAAATAATGAACGGGAATCATCACTGACACAGAGTGATCTGTATTGCCTCATAAAAAAAGTGGAAGCCATAATATGTGTTTGAATGTGGCTACATGGAAGCACACATCAAAGAAAAATGACTGTAAGCCATATTCATTGGATAAAGGGGTGTCTATCCTGGAAGGAATATTTAAAAAAAATGGGGATTGTGGTAGATAATCAGCTGAATGTGAACTCCTTGGGTGATGCTATTGCCAAAAGGAGTAGTACAACTCTCTGACAAGTATTCAGGGAAATCTTGATTAGGAGTACCGAGGTTATTTTTTGTGTCCTTTGTATGGGTATGACCACAGTTAGAATACTGTGTCCAGCTCTTGTATTCACAATACAAGATGGATATTAATAAATTAGAGATGATTCTAAGGTGAACGCTGAGAATGGTTAAGGATTGCAAAGTGATAAGTGTAAAGTCATAAGCACAAACTGAGCTTTTTGAGTTTCAGAAAGAGAAAGTTAAGGGTGACTTAATTAGTCTTCAAATTTGTACATGGGAGACAATATTTACAAATGGGATCTTCATTTAGCAGAAAAAAGTATAAAGCACTCCAAGTGCTGGAAGATCTAACTAGACAAATGCAGATTGGTAATGAAGCATAATTTTTTAACAGTGAGAGAAATTAATTGTTGGAACAGCATACCAAGTGTCATAGGAGATTCTTCTTCACTGACCATTTTAAAATCAAGATTGCAGATATATATATATATATATATATAGATATAGATATAGATATAGATATAGATAGATACACAGACAGTATATAGATCTAGATTAGCTATTATTTGGGGGGAATTATCTGACGTGTGTTATACAGAAGCTCAGACTACATAGTGACATCTGGCTTGTAATCTATACTCCATGAAAAGGTCTGTATGAAAAAAGTAGGTGTCAGAAATAAATACACAGTAGCAACAGTGATTTTTCATCTCTTTATTGAAAATATCTAGTTTGCATTAATGAAGCAAAAATAATTGTGTTTGTGAACTTTCTCTGGTTTGACAATGCGGCACTGAAGCTGCCACGAAGAATGATTGCTTAGGTGTTTACTGAGAAATCACTGATACCTGTTAGAACCACCTTGGATTAAGCTCATAACACCTGGCCAACACATGCAGTATGAGAGTGCTGAGCAACTACTAATTTAGAGCAGTGCTTGTTTTCCTAAGGCATTTGATAATGCAGCTACACCATCAAGATCATCAAGGCCTACATGGAATTCGGATATTACAGTACAATCTTTGCTATCCAGCATGCATGGGGAATGGGTGTTGATGGCTAATCAAATGTGTTGGTTACTTGAGCTTTTTTACAAAATACAAAAAGTAGGGCTGCAGGATGGGTCAGATAATATTCAGTGATGACACTGTAGAATACTCAGACACAACAAGAACAGCCTTTACCACTGCAAGTTTAGTAAAGCAATTTCCACACATGCTGGAAAAAGATGCCACATAGATATCAAACTGTTTCTGTTAACTGAAGGTGGAATTGTATAGCCATCTATGGCAGATGCTAGTTAATCTAGTTTGGCAGGTATTAAAGTGCTAGATAACAAGTTGTGCAGTACACTAAGTTTTGTATACTTACACCTGCATTTGGTTTTCATGGAATCATAAATATTAGATATGGAAAAGAACCAGTTCAAATGGGTGTCACTAAAAGTAACCTTTATTCCTTTAAAAGCCACAGGAGATTTCTTAATATTTACAATAAAATACATCCCATTTATGTAAAAATAATTAATGGACTGTGTTTCGGTCTTTAGGTTCTTATTGTCACGTAGAGACTTCTGATAGGCTCAACTCATGAAGTTTGGATCACATTTTTGACATAAATGTGAAGTCAGTAAGGCTATGTCCAGACAGTGCCCTATCCTCAAAATAAGCCATGCAATTTGCATTAAGCAAATTGTGTGGTTTATTTCAAGTTGATTTTGAAATAGGCTATTTTGGCATGTGGCACTGTCTAAATGGTGCCACCTGCCAAAATAAAGCCTTATTGTGAGGCATCCCTGTACTCCTCATGAGATGAACTATATACGGATGCCGGAATAAGGTGCCCATTATCTCGAAAACTGTTTCATGACAATGAGCACATTGCATAAATGCAGGCAGCTATTTCAGGATACTTTTGTATCCCAAAATAGCACTCACCATGTAGACATAGCCTAAGAGTCTTTTCATTGACTCCATTGTGTTCTGGAACTGGTACTTTATAGAAGTTGACCAAGCTGGAAGCCTTTGGGTCTGGATCTGAACTTCATCATAGTATAGGGTAGCAGGGGTTGGACCTGATATTCAAAATAGGCAGTGTTACAAGTATGATAATACAATAATTAAACTTTATTAATAGGGGTGGTCAGACAGGTAAAAATAAGAAACAGCACAACACTGGCATTTTGTACACTGGAATCTCTGTACTCGGGGTGTCCCAAATCCAAGAACATCCATGGTACACAGGAGGAAGCAGATCTGTGTGCTTCCACTCCCCATTCCCTCCAGCTGGAGGAACAGCAGTATTTTCTCTGAGGCTGTTCCCCACTGCTATGGGAGTGTGGGTGGCGCCTGGGAGTTACAGGGAATGAAAAGCCACAAGTGTCTATGGGATTAGGATGACAGGTAAGCACCCTACACCCCTTTGTGCCCTCATACCCAGGCCCTCAGCAATCTCCCTGAAACAACTAAATCTTTTATCTGGCATATCTTGTTTCACGGACTTGCTGGATTAAAGATATTCAAGTCTAGAGATACAAGTTTATGGTTTGAAAAAGGTAGGTATCTTAATTTATCTGACAGAATAATGCATTGTATGTCTTTACGTTGCCTCATTCAGGGTAGGCCTGGAGTAGAAATGCTGAAATACATAATTCTATGAGACTTCCAGCCCATCTGTGCAAAATCACATCATTTTTGACAATTGAGATACAATGCAAAAGAGCATTCAAAGTTTTTGTTTTTTGTTGCTTAGCCAAGCTTTGAGTGGTTCACACCTGGGCCTGGGTGGCCTAGTGGCGAGGCCACCTGGCCAGGACCTGTTGGTGGGTGCGCAGCCCCCACCCAAGAGTCTCTGGGTTGAGTTTGGGGCATGGCCCAAAAATCTAGTTCCCCCTTTTGGCAGGAGAGGGGTTCCCAGTGGGGGGCTCCCCGCAGTACCTGGGGGAGGGTCCTGGGCTGCACTCTTCAGCAGCTAACTGGGTGGCTCCTCTGGCCTGGGGCCTCCTGCCTCAGAACCAGCTCCTGCCTCTTCACTGGTCAGCCCCAAAATGAGCTGGCTTCCCTCCTTTTATACCCCTCCAGGCCTGACACTGGCCACATGTGAACTGTGGTGGGGCTGATTGGGCTAACAGGCCTTGTTTAACCCCTGCCTTGCCTGGCCTCCCTCTCACACTCCTACAAAAGCATTGTCACTTTTTGTAGTTTGCTGGTAACTCTTTATAATGTACTCAAACGTAAATGTTTTCTGTCAAAGGAAAAAATTGATATGAAAGTAAATCTGATACTTATACTGCAGTCCTTTTGCATGCATAATTATAATTGATTTCAATGGGAGCTGCATATATGGAATGACCAAAGAATTAGACATCTTCTGCTCTGCAAACTAGATATGAAGCGACGTGTGTTTTCTGTCTGTAATCAATCACTAGTGAGAAAAGAAAAGTGTGACTGATAACTTACCCATGGATTCACACTTTAGGGCCTCTGCAATTCAGCTACATAATATTTTATGTTGTATAGTTAAGTTGTAGCAGAGGGAGAGAGAAGTTAGGAAGTATAAGCAAGAGAGAAAAAGTTTTTAGCCAATATTAGAAATGAAACAGAGAGTTAATGAGGCAAAGAAATACAAAGGTTTTATTTACTCAACAGGGGCTGCAAAGGCTTTCCCATTAGCCCCAGCACTGTGAGGCAAAGTAGACAGGAGATGATCTCTGAGACAAAATGGAAAAATTCCAGTGAATGTGTCTATGACACTGAACCAGCAAGGGTTAATGAATCAGTGTGCTAAAAGACCTAAAATCAGCTTAGAAGGACGTATTAGAAAAGTATTGAAATGGTTATTTAGGCCGTGCTGTGTTGATAGTTCTCAAAGCCACATTAACTGAATGAAAATTTCATAATGCTACAGAATTGAGATTAATCTACGCTACCACAAAAGATCAACCCACTAAGAGCTGACCTTCTGGGGTTTGATTTCACGCATGCATGAAATCAAGCTCTCAGGGGTCAAAGTCAACCCCTGTGCTCCTTGCAAGAGGCGAGTAGTAAGGAAGATCAAAGGGAGAAACTCTCCCATTGACCTTCCCTTGTTAAGACATATAAGTCAGCCAAGAATAGATATATCAATGTTATCTACACAATTGGAGTAGCTGAAATTGTGTAACTGCATCTGGCTTCTATGTCTAACATAGACATAACCTTAGAAGTAAATACAAGTTGTATTTTTTCTGTGTTTATATCTTTTCAGAAGATTTACAGTGAGAGCTCATTAGCTGCATATGATAAAACTCTATTCCTGACTATTCTGTTCTGTTCCTGTTCTATTTTATTGATTCAGAGATCAAAAAGGGTACATTAACATTTAGATCAAGCTTGTGGTATAACAACATCATTGTCTTTATTGCTCTTTGAAGTATGTTGTAGATGAATGAAGAACTGCTTGAATGTCTGATTACCTCGCTAATGAATGTGGCTACTTACCATCGTGGCAAGGAAATTGAACTGTATTCAAAGTGACAATGTATATTACCTGTTCTTTAACCGAGGAATGCTGTCTGTGATGTCTATTGCCAATAGGATAGCCTAGTCATCTTGGAAACTATAAAAAGGTCACGAGCCTGGTCCTTACCATCTCAGATCTGTTTAAACTTTGTTAGGGGAAGTTCAAGCTCTTCAGACTGCAGTCTCCAGGTCCATCTGCACCAACCTTCAATTTCTCATGGAAGAATTTCAACAAACTCTGCATATGGACTGCTTATTGAATTGATTCAGGAAGAACTTTTATAAAATCAACTATTCACCATCTCTGCTATGAATCCAATGTAAAATCTTGAATCATATCCGAGGTATAATAGTCTTTTATGAGGGTATTCTCTTTCTTTTCTTTTCAAATAAATCTTAAGATTAGTTAACAAAGAACTGTCTGTAAACATGGGCAAAATCAGAAATATTCATGGACCTGGTGGGTAATGTGTCTAAGCTTTTGGGACTGGTAGAACTTTATCTGTGATAAATAAGATATTAAGTGATCTTCACCACACTTGACTCATAAGGTGAGAGCCCAAGCATGGACTGTTTACAGGAGAGTATATTTTGGGCTTCTTGGTAACCAGTAAGACATTACAGAAGCTGTTCTGTGACTGACTCGGGCTACTTCTACATTTGAGCAAAACTTTGAAATGGCCAGCCAAATCAGAGAATACTAATGAGGTGCTGAAATGAATATTCAGGGCCTCATTCGCATATTGCTGGGTGCAGCACTTCAAAAGTGCCGCGTTTTGCTCTCATGCTGCTCATCTACACAGGACTACTTTTCTAAAGGACCCTGCAACCATCAAAATCCCCTTATTCCTATTAGCTGACAGGACCCCCTTGCAGATGAGCTGTGTGCGAGTGAAATGTGACACTTTCAAAATGCCGCGGCTGGCAGCATGCTAATGAGTCCCTGAATATTCATTTCAGGGCCTCATTAGTATTCTCTGATTTGGCCATTAGCATGGCCATTTCGAAGATTTGCCCAAGTGTATACACGGCCTTGGTGTATGTAGTTATGTGAATAAATCACCATTTTGATGATCGCCTGCCCCATTCTTTGCAGTTTGTCTTGACTGAGCATTCTTAGCATGGTCCCTCCAAAGACCATGGTCACAGTGTTATCTACCTAAATTTGTACAATGCAGTCTATGTATTATGGTGACTCATCATTGGTCAGGAGGTGTTGCCACCATCTGTTCTCCCCTAGGAGGTGATTGGCTGGGTCAGACATATTTGAGTTGCATGCAGGACTCAAAAAGAACATATGCTAATGTTGGTTGAACTTCCCCAGGAGCTGCACCAATAGCAGATGTTAAATTAGAGCATCCCAGTGCTTTCAGCAGTGTTGATGCACTACAGGTTCCTTGCAGAGAGGAAGTTGACACATCAGATGACTTTCCATCATTTCAGGACTCACTGGGATTTATATGAGCTGATATTTATACAGATATTTGGATCAATATGGGTTATGGAAGACAATATTGAGCTATATTCTGAATTAAATAGGGAGACAGTAAGGTTTTGGTGAATGTTGTCACCACGTCCTTGTACGTAGGAGAAAGTGAGGAACCACACAGGCTGATGTCACTAGAACTTAGACTTGTGCATAACATGGAGAAGCATATTAGAACAATAAGGACAAAAGAAGATATAAAAGAGTTCCAGGAGCAGTGGATGCAAGACAGTGATATACACAGGGAACATGTTATCAAAATGATTACACACAACTATACACACAAGTGAGGTCTGGACAGAAGTGAGTTCAAAGTCAAGAATGACCAGAAAGAAGTCCCTTGCCTCAGTAAGTGCTTTATAAAAAATATGTGTATGTACTGTGATCCTGCACTGAACGAAATTCACAATTCATAGACACATTTGGCTTTATAAAGAAAGTTCTGACTGAGCCAAAGAGAGTGCACAGATTCCCTTCATAAAGTGCCTTTTGCACCAGTCTTGCAGTCCAGCATTAGAAGTGGTTGTGACATTTCCTTGTTATGGCAGACATACATACTTTTCTACTTATATGCACATGGGCTTTATGAGAGCGGAAAGAACAGGTAACAAAAAGCCAGAGACATCTCTAGGGGATGGCAAATTTTGGTGACTGCTCCATGGCCTGCACTGTGGGGCGTCACAGGTTTGCATGATTGGCCAGTGCAGTCAGTCCCAGAAGTGACATATTCATTACTTCTGTCCCTGAATATGCAGAACTCCTCACCACCACTAGGGACCACTTTGTGCAAAGCTGTGGTATGTGAGATTTTTAAATGCTAAGAAACAGAATGCAATTTATACAATAGCATTTGGAATATTAACATGGCAAGTGTACATGTGAAAATACATAAGTTGTCTTTAGATCCCGTAACTAGTTATTGAATTGGGAGAATTATTGCTAGTCTAGGCTGGTTACTCTACCCAGGAAAAAAACTGTATAGTTAAAACAAAAAGCAGTCAAGTAGCACTTTAAAGACTAGCAAAATAGTTTATTAGGTGAACTTTCGTGGGACAGACCCACTTCTTTGTTGATGTAACATAGCTTGCTCACTCATCTGTCTATATATATAAATAGATAGATAGATATAGATATTAGGTACATACCCTTCTTATGTCAACCATTTTCTGTCTAGTATTCTGAAGACAGGAGATGAACCTAGCAGACACAGCTTTTGATCAAAGCTGTATAAAATATGAAAACCATGCTCTTGCAGCATGTGACCTGTTTTCAGGGGACCTATTTTTCATTTTTGCCCTGAGGGAGGCCTAGAATTGTGGTCAGTGGGTTTGCCTGTTTGCACATTGAAAGTGAAGTGTAAACAGATGTACCATGTAAAATATGCAGTGTTAGTAGTGCAGATCTTGTTTCTAACAACTCTTAGGTCCAGTACTTTACCATTTAAACACAGACTGAAATTACTTGCATCTTAGAGAAGTTTATTATATCACACAAATAAGAGTTTAAATCATTTAGTATCAAAAGTGATTAAAACACCTCAATTAAAAATTATTTAAAGTGTCAGCTAGCTAAAGTTCTGTTCAGAACCGGAACTATTTGGTCTTTGAAATACCACTAATCATGATGCTGAAGAAAGCATGAAGTGAAATCTTGAAAATTTGTTTTTTTTCTTTTGGTTACGTAATTTATTTTTCTTTCTCTTCCAGGTATTTTCCAAATTCATAGTTGTCCCTTTTGTGATGTGCTTGAAATGAAATTTTCTTAGGTAGGGCTAAAATGTAACTAAGGTCAGAATTTAAACGAAGATACTTTGGCCTTTGGTAGTAGATTAATATTGAAATCAAACACCGGTGCAATACCAGAGGCCATTTATTTTAACTTAATAATATTATAATGAATGGACATTATCACTTATGTTTGAACAAAAGAGGAAAATTTTAAATACTGCCAATGAATTTATTTTAACTTTATAAATCACACAGATTTGTTTCATTTTAAACCACCAGTGTCAAGGGCCATGTAAATTTAGAGCTGACTGTTTTAAGATTTGCCAACAGAACAAAGAAGAAAAAATATAGAGTGGTGTTTCACACAGAAACTTGCACTGCTAGATTTTCATCATTTATTACTACTCAGATGACACCAAATCAATAAATAGATTGGGACACTAAGCCAGAAGAAAAAAATGGTCGCTGCAGAATGATTTTTTTCACATTCTGTTAATGTACTTTACTGGGTCCAACAATCATAGCGTATGACACTGTGGAAAAATTTGCGGTTTGAAGGTTTGATTTCTGAATCCACTGATTATCCTTAGATTGAATATCTATCAAGTATTTATAGTTCTGACATTAACTATTAACCTGGCACATCACTGTAAATGGTATGGCACATAGAACTGACTCATCCTGTATAAAATATTTCAGAGATGGACTAGAGTTTGTTTTACAGCTTAAGTAATCACAGCTTGGAAAGCTCTGCGGGTAATACTATGATGATAGTCAACCTGCTGGACAGAGCAGTAAATTATAACTCTATTCAGCACTGACAGTTGTGATGACCTCGTTTTCTGGCTGTTCTATCTTTCTAAGAGCCGAGTTGTCCTTGTTCTGCCTTTCACTTAATCAATTCCAACTCTCCCAGCTTGTGTAATCCAAAGAAGGTTTAGATCATGTAAAAAAGGTATTTAATGTCTGATCACATTTTTTGGTTTTTACCCTTCCTTAGCACTCTGTCAGGAGAGTGTCTGTGTGAGCATTGAACCTTCTTATTCTGCTCCCAGTGTGTATTTCTTTGTGTCTACTAACTTTTTCTTTTTGCTTAAGAAAAGAGTCAGGAAGGGGCTTCTGTTCTAGCTCAAGGCATCAACAGAATTGTTAAAATTGTAATTGTATACTCTTTACAATGAGTTTTACATTGAGTTAGTTCTGGTTTATAGGTGATTTCTCATGAGTCAGGGAACTCAGCTTGTCTTTCAGATTCCAGATTGAGTCAGGGCAGATTTTGTCATATTTTTTTTCTTTTTCAACCAGGAAAACATGGTTAGGAAACCATTCAGAAATCCTAAGCATGGGAACCCACAATTAGGCCTTTGTGAATATTTAAGTTGAGCACAAGTCTAAAAAATGACCTTGCCACAATTAAGTTGACTGAAACATTGCAGCTGACACAAAATTAAACTGTTTCTCAATTTTTGAGCTTTTTAAAAGAATTTATGAGATTGTTTTAAAATAAAATTAAGGAAAATTCCAAAACAAAACATCTTCTTGAGAAGAAGTCAAAATGCCTATTTTTGGAAATGCCAAAATAAAACATTCCAACCTTTGAAAAAAATGTTTTTCACCCCAATCAATTTTTTGAAGTGAATGAAAATTTGCAAGTTGCTTTGGTTGATCCAAATCTACATTCTTCAGTGAAAAATATCTTGCATGGAAAAATTCATCCTACTCAACACGTAATGCCATTATTACGATTGATTTTAGAGCCTTGTTCTACTTCTATATCTGCATGCGGTTAGATAAAGTATCATAGTAAGACCTGAGCAAATACTGTGCCACAAAACAAACAAGCAAACAAACAAACAAACAACGCCCCCCCCCCCCGGTTGAGAATGCGTATTTACATCATGTGAATCAGTTTTGCCACTACTTTTATTCATTTTTGCAAATATACAGCTGAGTAAAGTTTGGTGGTAGCTAGGGTTTACAGAAAGAGAGAAATGATTGCCAAATCCGTATGTAAACTCCTTATGACCTCCATTAGCATAGGATATGACTGCCTCATAGTTCTTTTACCCTCTCAAGAAAATTGTGAGGTAGGCATTTCCTATTATTACAGATGGGGAACTCCAGCAGAGGGATATTAGATGACTTCTGCAAGGCTATAGAGGGAACCTGTGGTTGGGCTAGAAATTGAGCATATGTCCCAGTCCTATACTAGCATCCTATCCACCTGCCCATCATAGCTCTTTCATGCAGATATTTCTGAAAGTATGCATTCATATTTGAGTACCATATGTAAATGTTTGCACAGCTCTCCTGAAAATATGGATTTTGGGAGTCATTCAGGCAGGAGCAGATATGGTATCATATGCTTTAGGTAACCAGTCATGCACTATGAAAAGTGTATACTCCAAGCAAAGCTTCTGAGGCAAACAGTTCATATGGATAATAAATGATTTAAAAATAACAAACATATTGCTAAAAACAGTCTTTTGTGTGGAAAATCTGTTGACAGAAAAAGAGGCAAAATTTCTGTGACTGTTGGCTGCAAATAATTTGTCAGATCTTAAGCATCTACCCTTCATTTCACCTCTTGCCCTCTTCCGTCTCAAAATTCCCTTTTTCATTGTTTATCCTTTTTCAGGCAAGTAAACCCTTCGCTTTTTCTACTTTTAAATAATTTTTTCAGGGATGGCAGGGGGCTTGTTACACAGCAGGGTGTCTTTTTTACATTTTTACACAAAGCAAGATTCAGTTCATTTTAATAGTCTCATATGATCAAAAGCTCACAAGGTTGAAAGCTGGCAAAAAATGAGTTAGAAAAGGAAACAGCACAGAGTGACCCAGTGGATTTACCTAAACAGCTCTCCTCCCTTGAAAGGATTTTAATTTTTACTCAGAACGTAAATTAAAAGTATTTGAGACATAAACTTTCCTAGGGGAGCAGAGAAACTACAAATTCAGTTGTGCCATTGGCAATGTATGCTACTATATCAGGACTGATTATACCTGGAGACTGAATCAGCCTTTCACCACAAGATAGCCTTATCATGTTTATTGGCATTGCACTGTTAAAGAGTTGCAACTGTAAACTATAACATCATATCACACTTAGACCAGGAATGAAGTATGGTGTTTCTTCGAATAATCAGTATCAGAGAGGTAACTGTGTTAGTTTGTAGCTTTGAGAACAGCAAGAAGTCTTGTGGCATCTTATAGATGAACAGATATTTTGGAGCATAAGCTTTTGTGGGCAAAGTGAGTCTTTGCCCATGAAAGCTTATGCTCCAAAATATCTCTGGCCATTTCTACACATGGCACTTTTTCCAGAAGAAGATCTTCTGGAAGAGTGCTTCTACACATCAAATAGGACCTCGAAAGGGCCACTCCTTCTTCCGGAAGAGTGCATCTACACATGCAATGGCACTCTTCTGGAAGAACAGGGCAGGAAGCAGAACAGAAGGAGTCACACAGCCAGGGAGCCCTTCCGGGTCCACTGGCCACACGGCCCCTTAAAGGGCCCCACCCAAACAGCCCCTCCCTGCAAACACTGCTGAGGCCAGACAACTCTGTCCCCAGCCAGCCAGACCCAGGTCCTTGTCCAGCGCCCGCAGACCAGCAGGCATGGACCCCCAGCAGCCACAGGACAGGAGGCTTGCCCTCACCCACACATCAGCCATCCTCTTGGCTACCCTCCTCAGCCTTTTGTGGAGGCAGAGGCCAAGGCCCATGGGTCCTGCACCCCCACCACCCCTGCCGGGCCCCCTCCAACCAGTCTAGTGTGTCTGGACCTATGTCACCAGCATGGACTGTTGGGACAGGGTCGTCATGGGGGAGTGGGACAACGACTGCTGGCTGCAGAACCTGCGGATGAAGAAAGAGACCTTCCTCGAGATCTGCAGCTGGCTCGCCCCCATGCTGTGACACCAGGATACCTGGATGAGGCCGGCCCTCTCCCTGGAGAAGGGCATGGCCA
Organism: Carettochelys insculpta; assembly: GCF_033958435.1. Taxonomy (NCBI): domain Eukaryota; kingdom Metazoa; phylum Chordata; order Testudines; family Carettochelyidae; genus Carettochelys; species Carettochelys insculpta. The sequence continues at coordinate 300,850,639 of NC_134137.1, read as the reverse complement.
TTGCCATCTGGAAATTGGCCACCCCAGACAGCTACCGATCCATTGGGCAGCAGTTCGGGGTGGGCACATCCACTGTCAGGGCAGTCATCCTCCAGGTAAGCCCTGCCCCAGACCCTGCCCCACCAGTGGGATGGAGGAGACTGGTGGGCTCAGGGGACCCCAGGTGCCAATTGGGAGGGAGCAGGGATGCGGGGGGCAGGCCTATCCCGGAAGGGTTACCGAATGGCCGCTGCCAGAGGGGTCCGTCAGAACGGGGGGGCCAGGTAGGGAGGGAGGGGGTGGAAGGGGAGGAGGGGGCAGGGACCCCTCTGCGTATGCCCATGAGTGCACCCTTTCCCATTCCCCTGCAGGTTGTGAGGGCCATCAACCACATGCTGGTGCGGCAGCTGGTGAGCATCGGGGACATGGACACAGTCGTTGAGGGCTTCGCTGCACTTGGGTTCCCCCCAGTGGCTTGGGGCAATCGACGGGACGCATATCCCCATCAGGGCCCCCGATCACAGGGGCAGTCAATACATCATCCGCAAGGGGTACCTCTCCTTTGTGCTCCGGGCTGTGGTGGATGTCCATGGGAAGTTAACGGACATTTATGTCAGCTGGCCGGGCAGGGCACCTGATGAGCGGATCCTACAGAATTCTGCCCTGTTTCGCAGGATGGAGGCCAGGACATTTGTGCTCCGTCGGGAGTGAGCCATCAGGGACGTCATGATGACACTTTGCCTCGTGGGCGACCCAGCCTACTCACTCCAGCCCTGGTTGATGCACCCATACACCGGCCACCCCACACCCTCCCAGGAGCTGTTTAACGCCTGGCTTACATGGGACTGGTATCCTGTCAAGTGCGCTTTCATCCATCTGAAGGCGCGGTTCAGGTGTCTCCTCAAGTGCCTCGATGTGGGGGTGGAGAACGTCCCGTAGGTCATGGCAGCCTGCTGCGTGCTCCACAACCTCATCGAGGCATGTGAGGGGACCCTGCCCCAGGGCTGGATGGCGGAGCTGGCCCCCCGCTACCAGCAGCCCACTGCAGCCCCTGACTGGTGGCTTGACTGTGAGAGGCTTCAGATCCAGGAGGCGCTTTGGGAGGCGTTCAGCCAAGGGCACTACCAATCCCTGCACCTCTCCCCACAGGCACCCCCTACACACACACCCAAGTGCACACCCCCCCTCCACCCCGCACCCTCTCCCATAGTAATCAGGGACACAGAAGCTGCGTCTACACGTGCACGCTACTTCGAAGTAGTGGCACCAACTTCGAAATAGCGCCCGTCGTGTCTACACGCGTCGGGCGCTATTTCGAAGTTAACTTTGACGTTAGGCGGCGAGACGTCGAAGTCGCTAACCTCATGAGGAGATAGGAATAGCGCCCTACTTCGACGTTCAACGTCGAAGTAGGGACCGTGTAGACGATCCGCGTCCCGCAACATCGAAATTGCTGGGTCCTCCATGGCGGCCATCAGCTGGGGGGTTGAGAGATGCTCTCTCTCCAGCCCCTGCGGGGCTCTATGGTCACCGTGGGCAGCAGCCCTTAGCCCAGGGCTTCTGGCTGCTTCTGCGGCAGCTGGGGATCTATGCTGCAGGCACAGGGTCTGCAACCAGTTGTCAGCTCTGTGGATCTTGTGTTGTTTAGTGCAACTGTGTCTGGAAGGGGCCCTTTAAGGGAGCGGCTTGCTGCTGAGTCCGCCCTGTGACCCTGTCTGCAGCTGTGCCTGGCATCCCTATTTCGATGTGTGCTACTTTGATGTGTAGACGTTCCCTCGCTGCGCCTATTTCGATGTTGGGCTGAGCAATGTCGAAGTTGAACATCAACGTTGCCGGCCCTGGAGGACGTGTAGACGTTATTCATCGAAATAGACTATTTCGATGTTGGCTGCACGTGTAGACGTAGCCAGTGGGTGCTGAATGCTACCATATATTTAACCCTGAACCATTACCAGTGTGAAAAATGTAAATAGTAATTAGTGAATAATAAAAGTAACAACCAAAACCTGATAGGGAGTGAACTACATACATAGGGGTAAGGGGGCAGGGGCACCTACACCTGGATGGGGACTGGGGCAGGAATATTGGGGGGCCCTAATCAAGGGACGGGGTGGAAGGCTGTGAGCCCTAGCGCCCACAGGCACCCTTCCCACCCCGGGTGCATGGTCCCCTGCGGGGCTCTGATGGGGCTGGAAGCACCGGCAGGTAGGCCTACCCGAGCAATGGATTTGTGGGCTGGAGGGAGCTCAGCCGTGGGGGGTTCCGGAGGCAGCTCTGCTGCCTGGAGGGAGCCTCAGCATGCTCTGGGGCACTCCATGGGAGAGGAAGCTGGGTGCTGCTTGCAGGCATGGGTGTGCCCTGGGCCCTGACCGGGGATGGGCTTTCGGGCTTCAGGGCCCAGGGCTGGGGCCCAGGTGTTCCCTTCCTCACACTGTGCTTTTCCACTGTGCGCACTTACCCGAGGTGGCCTCGTATATGTCGGGTGATGCCCGACTGGAGGTGACCTGGCTCCTGGTGGTGGAGGGCACCGCAATGACGAGGGACCCATCTGTGGACTCCCCATCAGGTGGGACATCTACAGTGGTGGGTACCTCGTGCCCCTCCCCCAGCGTGGCAGGGGGCTCAGTTGCAGCTGTCTCCACGGTGATGCATGGTGGAGAGGCATCATCTACAGCCAGGAGGTCCCACAGCTCCCAGTAAAAGGGGCAGCTGGTGGGGGCATGGCCAGATCTGTGGGCACTGTCCCGGGCCCACATGTACCCCTGCCGCAGCTCCTTCACTTTGCACCGCACTTGTTCTGGTGTCCAGGAGGGGTGGCCACAGGCAGGCAGGCCCTGGGCTAGGTGGGTGAAGGCTGGGGTGTTCCTCCAGTGCCCACAGGTGTCCTGGAGGGCATCCTTGTCGCGCCAGAGCCCCAGGAGGTCCTGGAGCTCTGGTTCAGTCCAGAAGGGGGCCCTTTGTTTTGGAGCCCATTCAGGGTCCTGGCTCCCCTCATCTGGGTTTCTGGGGCTCCCCTGGGCAGTGCGGGGTACCATGCGGCTAGCCATCCCTGCAGGTCAGGACTCGCTGGGTGCTGCGGAGCCTTGAGGGAGAGTGGCAGGCAGCTCTGCACGTGCTGCCTGTCTCACACTCTCACCTTCCTGCCACGGGGTCTCCGGGTCCTTGCAGCTTTAAAGGCTGCAAGGACCTGATGACCATAGAAGCTTGCTGGGGGTGTCTAGAGCAGCCCTGCTCTCCAGCAGGCTGCCGCCATGGATGACTGCTTCTTTCGGAAGAAGCAATCCGGGAACATCTACACATGCCTTCTTCCAGAAGAATCTTCCAGAAGAAGGTCCTCTCCTTCATTCTGGAATGCAATACAGAATCCAGAAGAGGGGGCACCTTCTTCCGTAAGAAATCCAAAAGAGCATCTTACATGAGTAGAAGCTCCGCAGATCTTCTGGAAGAAGGCACTGTTCTTCTGGAAGATCTTGCCCGTGTAGAAACGGCCTCTTAGTCTATAAGGTGCACAGGACTTCCTGTTGTTCTCAAAGATACAGACTAACATGGCTAGATCTCTGATACCGACCTTCCTAACCTAACTTTCCATTAAAGTGAGGGTTATGTTGGGAAATAGATGAGCTTGGACCATTTTCTTCTGAACAGACAGAGATGGAATTGTCCACAAAGATCCTCATGTAGACTTCCACAGCCTGACCAAAAGGCCAGGGCTAGCCATATAATACTCTGTGGCTCTGTAGCTACCTTGGCCCCTGCTACAACTCCCCATCCCACTTTTCCCCAGCAGGCATTTCCATTGGATTTGAGCTACCAGGAATTCCCTAAGAAAAGCTGCCCAGGGGGGATCTGGTTAAGAAACCCTCATTCATTCATATTTTAGAAAAAATATTTTTCTACTTTTCAGCCAGCTCTGTGGAGAAGGTTGATACTACTGCAGAACTGGATCCTCCCTCCATATTCTTACACGAAGAAGATTCTTGTCAGTACGTGCATTTAGGTTGGGGACACGATGCTTTTGTTAGGAATATGACTGGGATAACAGCAGGAAGACACAGCTAATGCTGCTTGAATTCAGGCTGTGCCTGGGTCCATCAGCAAGAACAGGTGCAAAAGAGGGTGGCTGTAAGGAGAGCAGCAGTATTTATAGTGATAATGAACTATCTATCAAAGAAGTACCATAAATCTTCAAGATAGAAAGGTCTGAGAAAGACTCAGTATAAGGAACTGTGACTAAATAAAAAATGTAGAAAGGAAGATGCTGCTGGTCTCTGTAGGAAGATCATGTGCAGTTTCTCGAGCTCTGTCAGCTGAGATGCTTGCTTCTCTCCCACAGCAGGTCTGTTTTCCAATGGCTGTTTTAATAATGTACATAAATGGATGCATCCATCATTTAATTGTCATTGGAAGACAATAATGGCAGCAACACCTTCTACTGTTGGAAACAGCCCTATAGCGGCTCTTCCCAATTACATTTCACACATTTGGAAAGTTGCAGACAGATCATTGACTCTCTGGATCTGAGGTGAGATTGGAGACCTTGTGGAGCTCAGTGAGACCAGCTTCACATAAAATCTGTATCCCTGTCATGTTTCCTTTCTGCCTGTTCCAACTCAATGTGAATTTTATTCTCTTTTCTCTCTTTAGACACACAGGTCCTAATATTTATTGGAAGGATGGAGCAACATTTTCTCCAGCGCATTAACAACCCTCACATTAATGGATACCTGGGGACAGCAGAGTCCAGACATGGGTGCATGGAAATAGAATGCTTATATAGTAAAACCTCAAAGATATGAATACTTCGGGAATGGAAATTGTTTGTAATGCTGAAATGTTTCTAACTCAGAACAAAACACTAAGATTCTTCTTTCAAAAGTTTGCGACTGAGTGTTAGCTTAATACAGCTTTGAAACTTTGCTATGGTGTTTTTAATTACATAACTTGTCAAATTTTTTTTTGAAAATGGTTCCCTTAAATTTTCAGTACTCATGTTTAACACTGTACTGTATTGTATTTGCCTTTTTTCTCTGTCTCTGTTGTTTTCTCATTGCATACGTGCACTTCCAAATTAGGTGTGTGGCTGGCAGGTCAGTTCATAACTCTGATGTTTGTAACTCTGAGGTTGTAGTGTACATCTCATCTGTACAAGTCCCAGAATAATGGTGGAGGGCACAGAAATATCCTTAACCCAAGTGCTTGGTGTGTAACTGTAAAGTTGGAACAATTTTGAGGTTAGTAAACTTGTTTTGTGGTGTTTTGACAGTTTAGCCACTATTTGGAGCAGTTTCTCAATTAAGGTTTCAAATTCATATTGATCGCTTCAGTGTGCAAAAATTATACATTAATATAACACGCTTACATGATGTGTTTCTTTTTTGTCTTTCTCTAGTAGCTAAACCACATTTACAAGTTTTAGATTGCTACTGTCTCTGAACTAATAGTCTTGGGGCCAGATTTACCAAGGTACTTGCTCAGCTAAAGATACCCATAGGTATGTAGGAGAATGAACAAAATCATGTATGAGTTAGATGCCAAACTACCATTGACTTTAGCAGTGCATATGGTCCCTGGTCAATGCCCCACAGATGATCTAAGGAGGTGTAGAGTAGCATTAATGTGCTTGCATTGTTCCCAGAATCATGCTAAATGCTCTCCAGGTGTTTTATTAAAGTCCTTTGTTACTTGTCTCATGGTGAGGAAGGGAGAACTGCCAATAGTAGCATAGCTGGATGGACATTTAAAAGTAGAAAGTTCTTTAAATGTTCACAAGCAATACTTGTGTTTGAGGTCTAATGGTGAGACCCAAGACTGATCACATACTGGTTCAATGTAGCCAGAGCCATCAATCTGCAAAACACTCTTTTCAGGGCTTTCTTTGAAAAATTGAGTCTGCTATGATTTCACATACAAAACTTGGTAAACATTGTTTTCTACCATGTTATCTTCAAAAGGGTAAGAAATACTTCATTTTCCTTACCCGTTCAATTTTTCTTGTTTTGGCCATAATTGAAGAGGCTTTTAAGTCCATATGTACTGAAAACTAAGTTTTTATGTAGTTGCTGAGGGGCAGATGAAAATATAACTTCCAAGTACAAGAGTTTTGTGCTAAGTCTTTTCATTGTAATCATATCTTAAAAACATAAAAGTTATATATTTTAAAAAAAGTTTTAAAAAACATTCAGGGTAAAACATTTAGCTATTTTTATTTCATACCCCAGAACATGCAGTCCGAATACTAGAAGAGCAATAAAACACAGCAACAATAAAAAGCTACCAGCACGCTCTGGAGATTAAATATTTTATGCAATTTGCTCTCTCTACATTCCTATCCCAGCAGAGATGTAGCTTTCCTGCCCTTGTTCTAGTCTCACTCTCTGTTTATTTGTACTCTTCTCAGATGAGCCTATAGGGTATTTTTTTAGATTCAGCCTTAATTTACACTTTACAGAAGTACCCTCAATATTGTTCTCAGAGCTAGAGTTTAGCAAACAACCTAGTCTTTGATTCAGGGGCCAAACCATGAAATATGAATGAAAGTTTTGTCAGAATTGAATGAAAATATTTTACACATTTTTCTCACCAAATTGAAAAACTGGAAAAAGATATAAACAACAAACATCCCCAACCAAAACGTAACAATTCCCCCTCAGCTAATCAATTTTTGGGGGTGTCAGAGGTTTGTCCTTATTTTTATGGAGATATGCTTAAGAATATGAATATACATAATGGGAAATGCTTTACGTAAACCACTCCATGTAAGATATCATTTGAAAAGTTGGTATTCTACTGAATATGATTTTCTTGTTCTTATGAATGGACAATTTCCATATCTGAAATTAGGAAAATGTTTTGGCAGTAAGGGAACTTCAAAGTAGTGTGGTACTTTGAAGTGGCCACAGCTAGACTAATTGTCGGCGCTTCAGAGTTAGCAACTTTGAAGTTTGTGCAATGAGAATTATGGTAATGAGGTGCTGCACAGTCAGCACAGAACTTTATTGCTATTCACCTATCCAGCTAGTTTACATTCCCCCTTTGAAAGAGGAGGTTAGTGTAGATGAGCCCCGAGTTATGCCAGTTGTCTGTGTTCTCCACAGGACCATATACCAGCTGAGAATTCGTATAGCACTGCTCTGTTCCCAAAACAGCTTTTTCTACTTGGTACAGCTAAAAACTCCCCCATGCTAGAAAGTTTCTGAGTAGAAGGAGCAAATCTGCCCCTTTATTTGCCTGGATCTGAAAGAACCTACTCTCTAGCACCCATTGCAAAGGCAAACATGAAAGAAAAAGGAAGTGAAGGAAAGGATATTTGATTTTTGCATGGGAAGAGGCCAGTTTCTTTTCCTCTGACTGCTGTAAATGAGAGTTCTCTTCAGACACCAGCCTTGCCAACAGCTTCATACTATGTTTTACTGAACGCTTTTCTTTTGTTCCCTTCATACTACATTCAGGCTATGTCCACACTACAAGATAAATTCAAATGTATTGATTTTGTAATGCTAGATTTTATAAATTTGAATTTGACTATCCTCACCTCCCCATGTGCTCTTCACAATGTTGACTTATTGCTACCACACTCAATCAGCAAACATCGATTGTTGCAGCAGTGCATTGCAAAATCCTATTCCACAGTTTCATCATCCCCGTAGCATTCTGGGTATGTCTGTGGTATTTGACATCATTTTCCCCCATTGTATTGCCCTCATTTCCCTCCTGTGGTAAGCAAATGTCCATTTTTCCAGGTGGAGGGAAAGAAAAGTAGGGCGTCAACAAAGACACCAAAGTTAACAGAAATATCTCCTGTAACTGAATTGTCGAGGATTTTATGAAAATCAACAAGTGTGTGTCTTCTCAACTGGCCATCCACTGACTGTCCCCACTCCCCTGATTGCATCTGATCCTTGAAAATAACACAGGAGCCACAAAAAGCATGAAAAAGAGTTGCTGGTAAAGTTTTTGTAAAAAGGGAGTTGCTGAGGGCAGAGAATTGGCTTCCCTGTTCATAGCACAGCTGCTGTACACAGTCTGTGTTCTCAACTGGCCCTCTACCCACTCTTCCCTGCATGAAGGGATGCAAAGTTAGAAGAAAGAGGATAGAGAAGGCTAAGAAAAAGGATTTTTGTCTTCCCTATGCAGTACACAGAAATTGCCAATATGTGGGATGGCAGCAATGCCCCAAAAATCTTAGCCATCAGGACAGACTTCCCCACAACGGCAGCTAAGTCCCCCCCAGGTCTTTGTTGGGTGCGGTGCGCAGAACTTTTAGTGAGGGGGCAGTTGAAGTAGTCCCCTATGTGGCAGAGAGGGTCTGAAAATCTTAGCTACCAGGGGAGACTTCCCAGCTGTGGTCACAAACTTCCAAAATTGGTTCCTGCCCTTGGAGCCCTAACTGTGAGCAAGCAAAGGCATGGTGCTGCCTGGCAGCGTGGTCAGCACCAAAGAGCAGGCACATCCTTTTATTGGGTCAGCGGCTACCCACATGATGTGGTTGAGTGTAGGAAAGACCCTGACTGCGTGCTGCCTGTGGGGGAAGGAAGGAGATGCATACAAATGTAAACCACTGAGAAGTTTCTTGGCCTCTTATGCAAGCACAACCCCCACAACAGCCTTGATGTCACATGGTGCAGCGGGGCAGCGGCTGGTGCCAGGCAGCACAGAAAAAAATACAAAATGTAGAGACAAAACAACGAACTGCGTGCTGGATCTATTTGTAATGGGTAGATGCGCTCACAGAGCTAATAGCAAAGAAAGAAAGACATTTCTCAGGCTCTCATACAAACATGAGCCCACAGCCACAGGCTTCCTGGTCCCAATTTGAAATTCACGGTCTTCCTGTTATCTAATTCCTGTGCATCTGGAGATCAGCAGCCAAAGTGGAGCACTGTGGGGCATTGTGGGTCACATACGGGACACCTCTGTAGGCTAATAAGTTCAATTTTAAGATGTGGCGCTTCTACACTGGCCTTTATTCAAACTTTTAAATTCAAATGTGACTCTACACCCAGGAGGTACCAATGATATTATGATACCAATATTCATCATCATCAACAACCATGAGCTCAGCAACCATTGGTGTCTGGTGCCTCCCTCACTATTTCCTTCCATCTTTACCTGTCCAGTGTGGAGTGGTTTAGTGCCTGTAGACTAGCTCTGCACCAACCTATTGTATCATCTACATTGGCATTAATGCTCCCTAAATCAGGCTAATGGTATTTACAGTGAAGACAATCACATGGTGATATCAAGCTAACCGCCTTAAATTCAAATTTATCTTGTAGTGTAGATGTGGCCTCAATCTGATGGGAGACTGATAACGCCAAGTATCTTCTAGTGCTCTGGCTAACACCTCTCAGCTACTGCTGCCATCCTTTGCTGGGAAACTTCATTCCAGCTACTCCTCCCCGTCATTTCAAATGCAGTTAATTATAACTGGGATATGGGGATAAATTATTAGCTAAATGGATTAGTCTCAAATAAGTAAGCTAGCCCACACATACTTCAACCAGTCCTGATTAGACGACCATACCACATGCCTGACCTGCATTCTTTAGGGTACAAGTGTTTTAGATTAACTAATTACCTGCATGGAAATTTACAGCTGAGGCTGAAACTTCATCCTCCAACCCAGTGTGGTACCCAACTATTAATTAATGAGGTTTCCACACCGTGAATTTTTCGATACCACAAGTATAGCAATACCTAACAAAAAATGTAGCGGTCTTGAGTATGGAGTTACAGTTTGGACTGGGAATTGGATGGGGCTTGGCAGTTGAGACTTCTAAGGGTATTGTAACAATTTGAGGATTTTAAAATTTGATTTGGCTTTTATTGAAAAAGAACTGTTTTAAAGAAAAATCACCAAACTATACAGTATGGTAGAGGAAAAAAGTCCTTACTTCCTTTTCAGTTATACATGATGAAATATATATTCTCAGGTGATTAAATACATGTTACATTTTTCATGTGTTTCCATTCCCAACTATCAATATGTGTGGGAGGAATAGGGAATGGTCTTGGATGAGGAAAAACAAAATTTTTAACATATATAGGTCTGGAATGAGGCCTAGAATGTCAACTTTGTTGTATGTGTATTTATACAACTAATTTCTTCATTGCTGAATGAAAGGTTTTATTAATGGAAGAGCTGTTACAACTAGTGGTCCTGGGGAATGCTGTTACAAATGCATTGTTCACTTGTGCAATGAAAATGATGTAGACTACTTGTCTAATACTGAAATGTGGCCTTATTCTAGCCCCATCACCCTCACTTTGGGAGGAGGCAAAATTATTTTCCTGCTTCTTTTCCAGCAAAGAGCCAACATCTGTAAAGCAGTAGAGAATTCCATAAAACAACACATGAGAGCTGTTTGCAGCTGGTAACCCATACTCCAGCTGCCTAAACAATCCACCAACAGGCACTGAGATTTAGCAATATGTTCCTGAACAGCTCAAAGTGTGTTCTGGATACAAGCAACAATAAGTATTTATGAATTTTAATGAGCTAACATTTATACAGTGCTTTGCATGTTCAAAATGTTTTACGCACAGAAGAGTTTTTCTTTATTAGGTTGAACAGACTTTGGAGAGAAAAATGAAAAGGATAGCATGATTACTTAACTTGGACATGTTTAGAGTGCAGTTTCTGCTTCTGTGATGTAAGAGGCTTTTGGCATGGATCTTTGGTTAGGTGGCCAACAGCAAACTTCTGTCCACATATTTGAAGGTTTCTATGGCAATAAGAAGCTATTAGTTTTAGTATTAGTATAGCAGAAACCCATAACTCTCTGCCTAATAAATCTTATGAAGTCACCCAGGTGGAGGATACATTACTACTGAAATTTAGTTAACATTGCTATTGACTTTGTGGCATTTGCTGATTTTAATATATTGGTTTTGCAATCACAATTTTAAGATAGACACACTTTAGAGTATTTTTTTTTCTTTTCCCCTGTTCTTTTTGGGCAAATTATGCTTAGAGAAATTCCCCAGGACACATAAATCGCAATTCTCATATGAAGATGAATTTGCAATACTCCTTTCATTCAGTCAGTGGAAAAGTTTATTAAACACTACTACAGGCAGAAATGGAAACACATAAAATGCCAGGTGCAAATACAAGACAAGGCTAAAAACAAGACCTCCATGACCTTGATCATAGAGCTCCAGTTCGCTGATGACATCATGGTTGTTGCTCTTTCTCCTTTAGCCCATCAGACCATCTTAAGTGCCTTTGCTGAAGCATACAAGAATCATGGCCTCACACTGAACATCAAAAAGACCAAAGCGCTCCACCAAGCTTTGCCAATGGGGCAATCTCATGTACCTTCTGTTGAAGTCAATGGAGAACTGCTGGAGAGTATGGAGCATTTCCCATACCTTGGAGGTCATCTTTCAGCTAAAGTCAGCATTGCTGGGGAAATTCAGCATTGTCTGAGCTGTGCAAACTTTGCTTTCGTTCACCTGAGACAAAGGGTCTCTGAGAACTGGGACATCTATCCTAAGACAAAGCCCCTAGTATACTGTGCAGTGGCAGTTCCAATGATAAATATACGTGTGGAGCCTGGACAACATACAAGTGTCATTTGAAGGCACTTAAACGACGTCATCAACACTGCCTCAGGAGAATCCTAAGTCTGTGTTGGGAGGATAGGTGGATGAATACTAGTGCCCTGGAAGAGTCAAACTTGACCAGCACTGACACCATTATCATTCATCAACAACTTCGTTGGACTGGTCACATGGTTCAGATGTCTGATCAGCAACTCACAAAACACATTCTGTTTTCCGAGTTGGAGGAAAGACAGTGGAGCGTTGGGGACAAGAGAAAGCTATATAAGGACATGTTGCAAGCACATATGAAAAAGTGCAGCATCTCTGTTGACGTGTAGGAGAACATTGTCCCCAGTGGAGAGTGGTAATCTACAATTTGAGAGGTCCTACTGAAGAGCAGATGAGAAGAGGCAGAGAAGAAAAGAGCAGCAAACATTTCCCTGTGTCCCTCCAAGAGCTACAAACACCTACATCTTCTGTGATAAGACCAACTGTTCCAGAATTGGCGGGTCAGCCATCAATGGACTCACAAAGGGGAGGGTGAAATGAAGGTGTCCTATTTGTTATTGAGTGACCACCAAGAAAAAGAAAACTGACCAGCTTTTGAATATGGGAATCCATTATTAAAGTTCATGGCCTATTGAGCTCCTTGGGACAGGTTCTCAGCTAGTGCAAATTGTATAGCACCATACACCATTGATGTCAACTTAGCAGTTGACTGTTATATCAGAGCTGCCTTAACTGCACAATCTCATTCTTGTTGCAAAGCAGAATATAAAACAGAGGTGGCTTCTCTGGATCAGGAGACCATGTATTTAAGAATGTGGCATGGTACTTGTTTAAACAGGGTTACTCTTCCCCTGAAAGAACAGGTACACAGCTTGGGAGTCCTCCTGGGCCCTTTTTTAACTTTTGAAAATCAAATTTCTTCAGTGGCTACTAGTGCTTTTGGGCAGCTTAGTCCAATCCACTAATGGTGACCCTTCCTGAACAAGCATAACTTGGCCACAGTGATCCATGCTCTTGGCACATCTCGACTGGGTTATTATAATGCACTCTATGTGGAACTGCCTTTAATGAATCTTCAGAAACTTCAGCTGGTTCAGAACATGTCTGCCCAAGTTTTAACTAACATTCATTATGGAGAGCACATTATGCCACTTCTCTGGCAGCCGCACTGGCTTCCAGTATGTTTCTGAGCACAATTTAAGGTTTCGGTTATGACTTACTAAGCCCTAAATGGGTAGAGTCCACAGTATTTAAAGGACTGTCTTTTCCCATATAAACTTGCCCGGGGATTGAGGTCATCTAGGGAGGCTCTGCTCACAGTTCCCCCACTTAGCGAGGTAAGATTAACATCAACATGGAGTAGGGTCTTCCCAGCCTTTGCTCCCAGGTGGTAGAATTCTCTTTTCCAGGATATTCTCATGGTGCCAACATGAACGTTGTTTCTGCGTCAGGTTAAAACCACCCTTTTTACTTGTGCTTTTATTGGTGTTTGAGTTCGTCTGTGTGATCCTTCTTTTGAGATGTTTTAGTAGGTTTTATATCCTTTTGGGGTTTTGTATTCTAAACTCCTTTTTATATATGTTTATATTTTTAAAATATTTTTGAGCTGCCTCAAATATTTTAAATAAAGAGGTGGGGTAAAATACTTTAAATAAATAAAATAATACAAAATGTGAGGAAAATGAGTTGGGTACAATTTATAACCCCATGCCCAGGGAAGGCCATGTGGAAGGGAAAAGCTACTCAAAAGAATCTATCGTGTTAATGCATAGCTACAACCAGATTTTCTGTAAACTATGAACCAGTATGCTTAACAAAAGACCAGCTGTCAGAAAGGGAGGAAGGAATATGAATAAATACCTTACCAGTATGTGGCTGGTTACTTTTGGCAAGTGGTAACATATCTCACTGTAAGCTACAAGATAGCACGGAGAACTACTATTCTCCAGGAAAGGTCCACCTACAGACGGATGGACAAAGGGGGTAATTGCTACTACTTTGGCAGGGGCATCAGCTGAAACTCCAGGCCCCTTTGAAATGCCACAGAAGCACTTCTCTGGCTGCCCATGGTTGTCAGGGAATGGCAGGGGGGCTCAGCATGGTACATCTGCCACCATCATCTGAATAACCTTAGGAAAACTAAAGGCCGGGAGTATATTTGTTGTGCACGGTACCGAACACAGTGGGAACTCTGACTGAGATCTTGGGGAAGGTGAAAGAACTTACCCTTTCGCTGGCAGAGAGAAGAACTGTTAGCTTTCCCGGCCTGTTTAATACCAGTGAGACACACCTGCAAGGCTGCTTCTATCCAGAGGAGGGTGGGAGGAGCTTAAAATGGATGACCTGCTGTACAAGTGTTGGTGAACAGGGAGAAGGTGGTCCCTTCTCTGAGAGCTGTGACCTCATCATTTCTGCAAATGCATGACCTAGCCTCTAAGCATTATGTCCCCAGAGGAGGGGCAGGAGGCAGATCCCGTATGAAGCCCAAAAGAAAGACTCGCTGCTATTTAGGTCACCTTCACCTTTCTTTGTTTTCCTATAGACTCCCCTCTCATAAGAGTGGTGAACGGACTTTTTGTTCATTTGATTGAAGGAACTCCCAGGGCTTCTGCTGGTACATTAGAATGACATATAAAGCACTGGAAGTGAGGTTTCAAGGGGACATGAGGGAACTCTTTCATGCCTTCCTCCAGAAAGTTAGTGAAATACAAAGAATGAATAATGTGATATTGGCCATATCTATACAGCCTATTAGCACAGTACTGCTGCCAGCTGCGGTATGCTAATGACAGTTCATGACATTGCAAACTCATGTGGCTAATTACCATGGCTATGAAAGATTTTGCTGACGGCAGGGGGGGAGGGGTGGGTTGGGTTGCCATGTGGATGTTCCTCTGCTGGCTAAGCCCAACCCTGTCACCAGTCCCTTATGCCTGAAAGAGACAGCAGTGCTGTGCTAATGGGCCGTGTAGATGTGGCCACTTATTTATTCTTTGTATTTTACTCGCTTTCTGGAGGAGGGGATGCAAGAGTTTCCTCATGGCCCCTTAACAGCTCACTTCCAGTCCTTTATGTGTCTTTCTAATGCATCAGCAGACATTCCTGAAAGCCATAAGGGACTGGTGTAAGAGGGGTGCTTACCCTGCAAAGGCACATCCACATGGCCTCTGTACTGCCAGCAGCCCCCCTGCTGACAGCTAAATCTCGAGCATCTATGTTAATTAGCGGCACAAGTTTGCAAATGCTCGTCCATTTGCAATTCCGTGAACTGTCATTAGCATAGCACTGCAGGCAGCAGTACTGTATTAATGGACTGTGTAAGCATGGCCAATGTGTGAAAGGTAACAGCTACTTCAAGGCCCATAAAAACCAACAACAGAACACCACTGGTCATTACCTACAGCTGCCAAATCAAACCACTGCAATGCATCATTAAAGACCTACAACCTTTCCTTAATCAGGATGTCACACTCCAGAAGGCCCGATGTGACAGGCCTGTTGTCTCCTGCAGACAACCTCCCAACTTTATGAGGATTCTAACCAGCAACCACAGACTATACCACAATAATACCAGTCCTGGAACTTCTCCTTGCAACAAGTCCCATTGCCAGCTTTGTCCACATATCTATGCTGGAGATACCATCACTGGACCTAACCAAGTTATTCACAGAATCACGGGCACATTCTCATGTTCCTCTACTAATATCATGTATGCCATCCTGTGCCAACAATGTCCACATACTTTGTAATAGGACAAACAGTAAACACACTTCAGCAAAGAATGAATGAACACAAAACAGACATCAAAAAGCTCTTAGCTCACAAGCCTGTCAGCCAGCACTTTAATGGAGTGGGCCATTCTGTTAATGACCTGAAAGTCTGTGTTTTACTGAAAAGGAACTTTAAGAATGGGCTGCAAAGAGAGAGTACCAAGCTCTCTTTTATATTCAAATTCAACACATTAATACGTGGTTTGAACCAGGATGCCAATTACCTGGATCATTATATGGACTCTTTCACATAACTATGTTTTATCTGACTCTTGTCTTCCTCCACTCCTACTGCCCCTCTGCTCTTCTGATTTGCCTACCTTGATTACAATTTTTCTCTTTTGTCAACCTTGATTACTATTTTTGGTTCTCTGTGCCTTAAATATTGAGTCTGTTCTGGTATGGCTATGGTCTGAAGAAGTGAGTCTATCCCACGAAAGCTCACCACCTAATACATTATTTTCTTAGCCTTTAAAGAGTTACTGGACAGCTTTTTTTGTTTTGATGGCCAATATGTGTACAAGAGCTAGCCTTTCTGAATACCTCTTGCCAGCAGATCTGTGAGAGTGACATCAACCAGCATAAAACAAGCAGTCCTGTAGTACCTTGAAGCCTGACAAATTTATTTACTTGTTACTGGACTACTTGGTTTTTCGCGAAGCTGCCAACTAACATAGCCACCCTTCTGAGACTATCAACCAACATAGTTTCTCTAGAGGCTGTTTACACTTTCCTTTCTCTTTATAATTTTTTTCCCAGCTGTAACCCATTTTCTCTCTCACTACTTGTAATTTGCTCTGGTTGGAAACCATGGTACGGTTCATTTTCTGCATGCTTGTTTCACTAAAGCATACAATATGGTCCTTCATTTTCCATTCGTACAGCATATTTGAGCAGTATGTTTAATAGAGACATACACTTTCCAAGTCATCTGGTCTATTTAGATAGTGGGAGTGCATTAAATTGGTACTTAGCAAATCTGTACCTGTGGGATTCTTCTCTATTTCTGAGCAGGGATTTAGTACCTGCTGACACTTTTTCTTTTAATTAAGATCCATATAGAAACCTTCATGAACTGGCTGCTTACTCAATGGATAACAGAGGAAAAAAGAAAAGGAAGAAGAAAGAATATAAAGCTGCTGAATCAAAATGTGTACCTTAAACATAACAAAAGGTGCTATTAAGGGGTGCTGTTCTTAGGTGCCCATGGTCATGCTAGTGTCTGACTATCTAGTCTAAAATCAAGTCTGAAAAGAAATGGGAATTAGCAAATATTTAAATTAACTCCTTCTCTCACATTTCTACGGTGGAAAAGTAGTTAAAATCCTTTAACTTTTGCCCTGGTACTTCAGCGGGGCAGTACTCACATACTTAAGGTTAGGCATGGACCAGATTTTCAAAAGTATGTGGATCAAGTACCTAATAGGGTTTTCAAATGTCTCTTGGTGCCTAACCCTCATTCATGGGACTTAAGAACCTAAGAACTCATGAAAATGCTACTAAGAACTTGATGATTTGAGCCTAAATACCATTAAAAAAGCTGATTTAAATACCTTGCTGAACTAGTTGGAGCAAGTATCCCTACTTGAATAACAGGGAGTAATTTTCAAACCAGTCCTTTAAAATTGGTAAAACTATAAATTATTGCTTTTATCTGTGAACCGGGTTTCTACCAAATTCACAACTAGGAAAACTGTGTCACAGACATAAAATATGGTCTCGTCTCACCCCCATGATATCTGGTCTTCTGTGAGCTTTCATCCTGTACTATAAACATTTTATGAGGGGAGAGCATTGTTTCTCAAACTGGGGAGCCTAATCCTAAATGGAGTTGCAGAGGGATCTCAAGGTTATTATAGGAGAGTTGCGGTATTTTTTATTCTTTTGCATTGCCTTAAGGTCGGAGTGTCTGGAGAACATTAGCTGGTGGCTGGATGCCTAACTCTAGAAGCAGTGCCCCAGCAGCAGCAGTACAGAAGTGTGGCAATACTGTACCAGGCCTCCCTTACTTCTGTGGTGCTGCTTTCAGAGCTAGCTGGCTGGAGAGTGGCAGTTGTTGACAGAGGGCCTACCTCTGTGGGTAGCAGCACAGAAGTAAGGGTGCCAACACCATACCATGCCATCCTTATTCTGCTCTGCTTCTCATGGCAGCTCTGCCATCAGGGCTGGGCTTCTGACTGGCAGTAGGTGCAACTGTCAAGCTGCCCAGGTCCGAAGGTGGCACTGCTGCCAGCAGCAGCAACAGCACAAAAGTAGGGGTAGCAGTCTTGTGACTACCCTAAAATAACCCTGCAATCCCTCAGAACTCCTCTTTGAGCCAGGACCCCTAGAAATGCAACACTGTGGAATTTCAGTGGTAATTTCAGGAATGGTAAATTTCATAGGGTTCTTATCATGACATTCTATTTCACAGTATTCCTGTACGAGCCAGAAACAGGAAATAGTGGTAATCATGTATTCTTGGAGCCATCTTTTAATTTCCTTTCCTCTTCCATGTGCTCTCCATGAAAAAAGACTGTTATCTGGCAAAAAGGCAGCCTACTGAAGTATTGCTTTTGTAAGAAGTGGAGTGTCCAACCTTTATTCTAATTCCTTTGTCTAAGGGCATACAGGATGGGTGCTACCAAACATAATAGTTATTACCCCAAGCAATCCTATAGAAGCCATTGGGACTTGGTGGTAAGCATTAAGCTTAGTAGGAAATGTGTGCAGGACTGAGTCTGTGATGAGAAGATTCTTCTTTGCAAAAGAAGGGGCTGTAGACCAGCAGGTAATGAGGGAGAGAAATGTATGAGGCCAAAAGTTCTTTAGGGGAGTAAATAAATCATCTGTAGCTATGTTTAATAGACCATTAAGAAATGCAGGAAAATTTATTTTTCTCTCCCTTGACATTCATTTGTTCTGAATAGATAAGTTTCTTTTTTAAAACAACCTTACTAGTATTACTCAGAGACATTTATTCTTTACATTTTAATGACGTTACAGTAGTATTTAAGGATCTCATTACCATGAATATCACATTTTGTTTCTCTAGTTGCGGCTCTGATTATTTTTCTGAACACTCCTGCCGTGTATGAAATTCTCAGATTATCTCAGTCATGCACAGTGTAGTTTTTATATTGGCTGATGGAAAAATTTCAATGACTACATACACAATATTAGTTTTCAGATTTAGTGACATGTTTTTATCATGGGCTCCTAAAGTGAGCATTCAGAAAATACATTTTTTTCATCTGGCGTAAAGTCAATGTGATTATTAATATCTGCACTGGTGAAGGCCATATTTTAATATAATCATGAAGATGGATCTGCTTTCCAAATGTCATATTGTCCCAAGTCATGTGTTTGGGAACATTATGTAGCTGCTAAGGTACTAGTAATGAAAACCTGCTTCTCCAACTGCCATCAATGAACAGATGCAGTGGACAGCACAGTGGGAGCAGAAATAACCTCCAATCTGTTGAAAATCAAATCGACATATAGTGAGAAGTTAAAACTTCCCAGGGAAAACTGCTGAAAAAGCAAATGTAAGTTGTTCATGAAACAACAAGTAGAATCTTTCATTACCCTTAACTACTAACTTCTAAAAAGGTTTCTTCTGGTCCTCTGTCTGAAGTATACTGCGGACTAACAAAATAATCAGAGATCACTGGTAGACAGTATGTAAAATTCCAAGCTCCAAATCCATGCAGACTTTACAAATAATTTTTTAAGTATTCATATTTCTAGATCGACGACCCTATTGTGCTCAGGAACAATAACTTTAATAAGTAGTTATTGATGTTTGTGTACTTCTTTCTTCTACAATGCTTCATTCCTGTCAAGTTGTTATCATATATACCTAATCCTCACTGCTTCACTGTCCAAGTGTTAATATACCCTTTGCAATTATGAGCAATATAGCACTGTGAAGTTCAGCGGCTACGTCTACACTAGCCAAAAACGGCCATTTCGAAGTTTACTAACGAAGCACTGAAATACATATTCAGCACCTCATTAGCATGCGGTTGGCCGTGGCACTTCGAAATTGATGCGGCTCGCCGCCGCGTGGCTCGTCCAGACGGGGCTCCTTTTTGAAAGGACCCCGGCTACTTCAGAGTCCCCTTATTCCTTTGAGCAGATGAGAATAAGGCGACTTTGAAACAGCTGGCGTCCTTTCGAAAAGGAGCCCCATCTGGACGAGCCATGCAGCGGCGAGCCGCATCAATTTCAAAGTGCCACAGCCGCCCGCTTGCTAAAGAGGTGCTGAATATATATTTCAGTGTTTCATTAGTAAACTTCGAAACGGCCATTTGCATGGCAATTTCGAAGTTTTTGGCTAGTGTAGACACAGCCAGTGTGTATCTTATTTAGGGGTGGCAAAGGAGGAAAAAAACTCCTCCAGAATGAGACAGAAGTTAGATATAAACTATGTCCAATAATAAAGTAGAATACAAATTATCTCATCATAGTAGCCTCCAAGTTTTACAGTTTGTCACAGTTAAAAGAGATAATCAAGAATTTTAAAGCATGCTTTGAAGTGGGGAAATTTTCTCAATGTGCTTGAAAGAGGTAGAGTGAGAATTCTCAATAGATGGTTAGGCACCGCCAGTGATAGATATTCATTGAGTCTTCACAAGCAAATCTAAAACCTGTCATTCTCCATTATATTATTACTATATAGTGGCTGTTTACTGAAAGAGTATAATTAGTTTTGATGTGCAAATAAGCATGCCAAGCATTTCACTGTATGTCAGACTTTCCACTTCTGACACAATATACCTTTATAAATGAAAAACCTTCTCTTTCAAAACAATGTTTATTTGATAATAGAGTCCAAAGCAGATAAATAAATATACAAGAAGAGAACGGAAAACTAAGAGAAAAGAAAACAGAAGGAAATACAAAACATAGAGGGAAGAGTACCCTTCTAAGGCCGTGTCTACACGTGCACGCTACTTCGAAGTAGTGGCGCCAACTTCAAAATAGTGCCCGTCATGGCTACACGTGCTGGGCACTATTTTGAAGTTGAAATCGACATTAGGCAGCGAGACGTTGAAGTTGCTAACCCCATGAGGGGATGGGAATAGCGCCCTACTTCGAAGTTGAACGTCGAAGTAGGGCACGTGTAGACGATCCGCATCCTGCAACATCGAAATAGCGGGGTCTGCCATGGCAGCCATCAGCTGAGGTGTTGAGAGATGCTCTTGCTCCAGCCCCTGCGGGGCTCTATGGTCACCGTGTGCAGCAGCCCTTAGCCCAGGGCTTCTGGCTGCTGCTGCGGCAGCTGGGGATCCATGCTGCATGCACAGGGTCTGCAACCAGTTGTCGGCTCTGTGGATCTTGTGTTGTTTAGTGCAAGTGTGTCTGGGAGGGGCCCTTTAAGGGAGCGGCTTGCTGCTGAGTCCGCCCTGTGACCCTGTCTGCAGCTGTTCCTGGCACCCTTATTTCGATGTGTGCTACTTTGGTGTGTAGACGTTCCCTCGCAGCGCCTATTTCGATGTGGTGCTGCCCAACGTCAAAGTTGAACGTCGATGTTGCCAGCCCTGGAGGACGTGTAGACGTTATTCATCGAAATAGACTATTTCAATGTCGCTACATCGAAATAAGGTATTTCGATGTAGTGTGCACGTGTAGACGTAGCCTAAATGTCGAAATTGAATTTCAAAAACATTGGAAGTAAGTGAATCAAACCATCCTTTCCTATTCCCCACCAACACAGCTAATTTTACAAGATGCTTCTTGGTCCTGTGGCACCTGGCTTGTTAAAGAGAAATATACATTGTCGGGGCAGATAATCTTTCGGCTTGTGTAAACTGTCATAGCATCACTAAAGTGAAAATATCTATTTCATTTCAAAGAAACTATGAGAGTTTACACCAGATGAAAACCTGCCCCTTAGTGTCCTGTGTGACTTCTTTGACTTCCGTGTGGTTAGTTTGGCCCATTCTTGGTGTGCTGTTAGGTCTCATTCACTTTTTTGTCCCAGAAGGTAATGAGTCAACCCTCAACCTGTTGGCCAGCTGGGAGGACAACAGGGAGCAATAAGTTTCCCAAGGAGAAAACCAGTTTAACCAAGTAAACTGGAACCCTGCTCTGGATGACAGACTTATAGTTTGAAGGCCAACAACAAACAGACCTTCAAAGATCACTGTTTTGAAAATTCTTTTTCTTCTTGGACTGAGCTATCAATTGATAGATCTCATCTTCTATGATGCCATTGGTGAGTGACTAAACCAATCCTTCATTGGCAGAGCTGATTACAGATGTCACATAAAAAATGCAAACGGTGGTCACTGTATTTTTTTTTGGATCCTATGCTTCCTGTAGTACCTGGACACACTGACTTTCAAAGCAATTAAGAGCCTGTACAATAGTTTGCCTCCTAGGGCAATCTGTCCTGAACTAGAGTTTCCAGATCATCAAAAGATATGCTGCATGACTTCACAAAGTTTGAAAATTACTGTTTACTTGATAGGCGAACACATAAGAAGTCAGGGGAACCAATAAAATCTGCTTCCTGGGGACATCTCTTAGTGAATCACTTAGAAAGTTCTGGTGAATACCAGAATAGTTGCAACTTAGTAACATTGCAAAATACTGAAGTCTACTGAAAAGGGATATAGATTCTGTTCTCCACCAGGAAATGTTGATGTTCTTTCTAAAACAAGCATTTAGGAACCAGTAGCGACTCGTGAGAGAAGTTCTGGGGGAGGGTCACCAGCTATGTGGCTCTGCCCCCTCCCTCTGCAGCTCCCCAAACTGCCTCTTCCTCTGGAAACTCCACACCACTTCTAGTGAGTAGAAGGTCAGTCTGGTCTCTGCCCCAGAGCGGTGTGGTCCTAGAAGAGTGTGAACTTCTGTTCTTAGACCATGCTACTCTGGAAGTGGCACTGAAAGTGAGTGTTGGGGACTTTGGGGGTACATGTGGCCTTGTGTACTTTCCACACATCACCCCTATATGTAACATAGTGTAATTTCTGAATTACATAGAACAACACAAGTATGGGTAAACCCCTGCAAAATAATTCTCTCTATCAGTGAAAATACTGCTATCTCTCTTTTTTGCTGGTTCCTGATATAGCAAAATTTAATTTACATGTCTAGTGAAAATGAAGAGTGGCTTTGCAAATAAAAATCTTTAGGGGAATGGGGATTGTGAAAAAGACAGAATTTCAGTGCCAGAATATGGTGGATTATTATTATTATTATTATCATTATTATTATTATTATTCAGAACAGTTTAATAAAAATATTTTTGCCAGAGTCAACATTCTGGCACTATTGCTGTCAATACTGCTACTTTACCCACTTCTTCCTAGGCCCTCTTGAATAGAAATCTACCCCTTGAACACTGACTGACTGACATTACAGATATCAATAATTTGCATATCTACACCTACAAATGCAAATTTAGGGTTTGCTCCTACAATGAACCCACACAGTTACAGGAGTTTGCCCAGGCAGATCATGTTGCAAAATTTGGCCCCTAGAAAGGTGGGGAGAAGCCCCGTATTGTGTCACTTTTATTTACAAAATTTTGAGATACGCTTGTAAAAATAACCTTACTAGATTTAAATCAGGTATATGAAATACCCATCCTCTCAGACACATCTCCATATGAATCTGATATAGAATTTGGTCATCTCTAGATGAGATCAATATTTGGGAGTTAAAGCTCTGAGGATAAAGGAGGAAAAAATACTGGAACTGCTACCGGTTATGTCTGAACTGTATTGACAGTACTTTCAATAATCTAACTCTAGTGCCTGGAGGCCTGTAAAAATTATGTAAAGGATGCTGCTCCAGACAGGTGCTCTTGGACCTAGATCTTTGGATCTCTCCAAGTCCCAATAGGGATATATTCCTTTTATTGCTACCAGTTAGTGGTTACAATTCTGCATGTGTTGAATCTGATGCAGATTTGTGCATGCTGCACTGGAATGATATGTATGCCAAGTACCTAATGAGCTGGAACAGCTTTGCATGTTTGGCACTTGGGACAGAGCATGTTGTTAGAGCTGGGAAAATACTGTACATAGAAGTCTTGCCCTGTAGTGGGCAGATATGCAGAAAAGAATTGATGTGTTGAAATTAGTATGAAGAGTGAATCTCCTTGATCTCAAATAATAAAATGTGCTTTGGGACTATAAATGACATCTCTCTAAAGCCTTCTAAGGGCTTGTCTACACAGAGGGCTTTATTAGGAAAATACCCTTTTTCCAACAGTCCCTCCCCCCACCCCCTGTGTTCACACTACAAAGCAGGATATAGCGGGATAAGAGGGCTTTTAACTCCACATAGTAATTAAAGCAACATGGACATTAAAGCAACATGGACAAGTTTAGTCGACCCCCCGCAACTCATTCGAGTTTCAATGTGACAATGTGTACCAAGCAGAGGTAATTATGACTTTATTGGCCTCCAGGGAGCCTCCAGGGAGGCTTCTCGTCATGCCTAGGTAGGCATTTACTCTTGACAGCACTGCAAACTCTTCTGCCTTTTTCTCAAGTGTCCCAAGATGCCCTTCTCTCCCCCAGAACCACAAGTCATGGACATTTTAAATGGTTTCCATTGCTGCAAGTGCTGCACATTTTTTCTCAGATGAGCCAGAATGCTCAGGTAGCCATTCTTCCCCCTTGCTGTGAATCTGCTGCCTTTCTCTGCTTCTTCAGCCCTCATGGCTTCTGCAGAGTGGTCTTCCCAGGATGGTTACCAATCCAAAAGGGCACCAACATGGAATCATTCAGAAGTCATGGATGTCTTGTGCATGTGGTGTGAGGAGTTGTTTTCCTCCAGTCTACATGGGAAATGGAGGAATGGGAACACCAACACACTGATTTCATGCAGGCTGAGAAAAGAGGGTTATAACAGAGATCCAGACTGGTGTAGGGCTAAGATAAAGGGGTTTTGCCAGTCTTAAAGCAGGGCTTTGGAAACAAACAAATACTCTGGGTCTACCCCTACAGACATGCAGGTGCTAAGAACAGCTAATGCAATACTGTTCTGAGCACCGCAGCTCAAGAAAGATGTGGAGAAATTAGAGAGGGTCCAGAAAAGAGCAACAAGAATGATTAAAGGTCTGGAGAACATGACCTATGAAGAAAGGATGAAAGAATTGAGCCTGTTTAGCTTGCAAAAGAGAAGACTGAGGGGGAACATGATAGCAGTTTTCAAGTATCTAAAAGGGTGTCATAGGGAGGAGGGAAAAAACTTGTTCTTCTTGGCCTCTGAGGATAGAACAAGAGCAATGGAATTAAACTGCAGCAAGGGAGGTTTAGGTTGGACATTAGGAAAAAGTTTCTAACTGCCA
Source organism: Carettochelys insculpta (assembly GCF_033958435.1). Lineage (NCBI taxonomy): Eukaryota > Metazoa > Chordata > Testudines > Carettochelyidae > Carettochelys > Carettochelys insculpta. The sequence continues at coordinate 300,826,042 of NC_134137.1, read as the reverse complement.
GGGTGGTCAAACAGTGGGATAAATTGCCAAGGGAGGTTGTGTAATCTCCATCACTGGAGATATTTAAGAACACGTTCGATAGATATCTGTCAGGGATGGTTTAGACAGTACTTGGTCCTGCCATGAGGGCAGGGGGCTGGACTCAATGGCCTCTCGAGGTCCCTTCCAGTCCTAGTATTCTATGAATTCTGGGCATGCAGCCCACATCTGGACCAGAGACCCATGTGGATACCTGTACTCAGGAGAATCCCTGCAGTCCAGAATTTACTGGTTCCCAGCCCCCACTGATCAGTCACAAGCTCTTCAGCTCCCAGGAAGAAAACAACACACAACAGCCAAGCCTGGAACTGCATGAAGAAAACCTAACGCAGAATACACAGGAGGCACACACTTAAGGTTTTGCAAGCATTGTAGGGTACAGGGGAGTAGCTGGAGGATGGAAAGGTTGCTGCTGAGATGTGCTTCTGATAGCTTGTCAAGGAAGAGTTTGGAGAGTCATCCTGGCTCCCAGAAGTGTATTAATGCTTTCACATGTTTCCACATGATCATGCTGTAAGATATTTCCAAAGGGTCTGCTGAGGTACTTTTGAAAAATTGGACTTACACAAATCCATGGGGACAGATCTAATGCTTCTGAGGGTGTTGAGAGAAAAAACAGTTGTAACTGTAGAGCCATTGGCTATTATCTTTGAAAACTCATGGCAATTGGTGGAGGTCCCTAGCATAGAAAGCTGACTAGATCGCCAGAGTCAATGGGTAGTCTGTTTGGTGGTCATTATCAAGTGGAGTTCACCCAGGTTCAGTTCTGGGTCTGGTTTTGTTTAACATCTTTATTAATTACTTGGATGAAGGGATGGATTTGAGAATGACACAAAGCTAGGAGGGCAGGTAGGTACACTGGAGTCTAGCAATAGGGGTCAGAGTGACTTAGACAAATAGGAGGGCTAGGCCAAAAGAAATCTGATGAGGTTTAACAATGACAAGTACAGAGTCCTGCACTTGGGATGGCAGAATCCCAAGCATTGTTACAAGACTGGGACCAACTGGATAAGCAGAAGTTCAGCAGAAAAGGACCTGGGGATTACAGTGGATGAGAAGCTGGACATGAGTTAACAGTGTGCACTTGTAGACAAGAATGTTAACTGCATGTTGGGGTGCATTAATAGTAGCATCGCTAGCAGATTTAGGAAAATAATTATTACCTTTTATATGATACTGGTGAAGCCACCCCTTGATACCTATGTTCCAAATAGGATGCAGAGAGGCTGTTCTCAGTAGTGACACGTGGCAGAATGAGGAGCATTGGCTTCAGGTTTCAGTGGGGGAAATCTAAGATGGCTATTTGGAAATAGTATTTCACTAAGAGGGTGATGAAGTGCTGGAGTGGAGATGGTCGAATCTCCATCCCTAGAGTGCCCACAGCTTTGTGGTATGGGTGTTATTTACTGGAGATACAAGAAACATTATCCCTCCAAATAGAGGAGAGGTGGGAGACACAGTCATACGTCACTCTTGCCACCCCAGTTTCTCTGAGTGCTTCACCACCCTGAAGGGGCTGTGTGCTTTGCCTACAGGGGAGCTCTGTCCTTCCCATACTGCATTCTTCTCTACCCCTCCCACAAGTCCAAGCAGAGCAACCCAGGCCAGGGTAGTGAGCAGTACAGAGCAGCTGCTAAAGTTGCTGTCTATGTAGCTGTGGTGCACTGCCTCCTGGGTCCTAGTAGCCATCTGTTTCCTGTACAAGAATGAATGCCCACAGTGGGCTGGGCAGGGTAAGGCTGGAGACAGAGGGGTGGGGCAAAGATACAGTGGGGAAGAGGGGAAATAGGTCAGGAGAAGATAAGGGAATGGGGTAGTAGAAAGGGAAGGAGGATTTGGAAATGGTGGGGGAGCAGGAACCAGCATGGGGTGTCCCATTGGAACTGTAGGAGCCTCAGCAGGGAGGCAGCAGCAGAGGGAGTCACCAGAGCAGCCACACCAGTGCAGCTGCTGGTGCCAGAGTGGCTGCAGCTCTTATACTCAGGTCACCATAGCAGACAGCAGTAGCCAGAGCCCCCCAATTAAGCTTATCCATCTCATCTCTGTCTCCCCAGACCCCACCCCAGCACCAGCAGACTAGGTACTATTCCTGGGGAGGAGGGGGAGGGAGCAAACGAGCCAAGGGAACTGGCTTCAGTGTGCACATGTTCATGTCTGTAAATGCGCAGCCACACTTTGCTCCCCAAAATTACTCCTATGTTATGTAGGGCCAGATTTTCAGAAGGCTCTGAGCCTCCACCTTCCGAAAATCAGATCCCTTTAAAGGGGTCTCAGTATATGTGCCATGAAAATGAGGCACCAAAATCCTTAGTCACTTTGGACAACCTTGGACTCAGTCCTTATTCCAGCAAACTTCCACTGAAGTCATATTTTCATCATCAGTCTCAAAACATATGTCCTGACTTTCCTGAGACTCAATATTGTTCTTTTGTAAAACACCTTGGAAAAAACATGATGGAACAAATTCCAGTAGTGCAGTCTAATTTCATATGGGAACATCTGACTTCACTACTATTTCTTCTGCCTTTGTAATGTCTCCCCTTCTCCCAGAAAATAAACTCTTTTCATAGCTGTATAAGGATTTCTTCCTTTATCATTCGTTTAGTTTCAAATTGATAAAGGGGAGAAAAACGGTTAATGACATGATGAAGCCTTAAAAAAAATCTAATCACACTCTAAAGATGATAATGGTAACTGTTAGATGGAAGATGCAACAAAAGAGCAGAATCAAGATGTGTTAACAGAAAGAAGCTGTGATGTCTTAATATTTATTGTATATTGTCTTTGAAATGTTAGCAATTTATTTAAATGAATTGGAAAAAATAATGAAATGCTGTCAGGGCAAAACTAAGGCATGTTTGTGTAATGTATCATTTGTCTGTAAGGAATAGACGAAGATGCCACACATGTAGCATAAAGACTGGATTTTTGTAAAGTTAAAAGCTGGTACCGTATAGTTTGATTTTGGTAGCAATGCCACACATTACTGTGAATGTAAGAATGATCATATGTATCTGAACAATGTTAAACAATTAATATATTTAGTTAATAGGAAAACTACAAATGTTCCCAGTTTGTACTTGAAAGAGTTGAGAGTAACCAAGAACTTAGTCACATTAGCTAAGGATTGTGGCAATCAAGACTTTCAAAATACGCTGTGATCCATAGGGATTGTGACTTATGATCTTGCAGGCACATGAACTGTGAGACAGTTGATTCAGCTGTTGTCAGGAGGGATTTGCTTTCATGAGAGGACAGGTGGTGTTTGAATTATTATCCTTCAGGGGCTATTGCTTGAAAAAAAGTTCTTTAAAGTTCTGCTACCACTAGAAACTGGCTTGGATATGTACTGATTTGCTGGTTCCCTCTAGGGTATGTCTACACTGCAGACAGACATCCATGGATGGCCTGTGTCTGCTGACTTGGACTTCAGGGGCTTGGGGTCATGGGGTTATTTTAATTACAGTATAGGAACAGAGTGACTGGGCCCATGCAATCTGGCGGAGTCCCAGAGCTTGAGCTGTAGCCCAAGTCCAGATATCTACAATTCAGTTAAAAAGCCCCTTAGCCCAAGCCCCAGAAGCTCAGGGTGGCATGGGCCAGCTGGGTGATATACTCCTATAGGTATGGTTATGCCCTCTCTTCACTAGTGTCACCCACTTTTGTGGTAGCACTAGTCAGTTGTGATGAATTGGTGGAGCAGTGATTGCAGATACACTGTCCTTCAGCTTTGGTCCTGAACCTGTGATTTCTCCTGTGCCTGTGGCACAGTAGAGAGCTGACATATACCAAAAATATCTGTATGTTGGGCAGTGTTCCGTATTGGTTGGAGGGTGAAAAGGAAAAAAAAAATAGTCAGAAGAAGCTAAACTGTTTCCCATATGGGAGGTTGAGGGATGAACATATAGGTTATGTTCACACTATAGAGATCTTTTGAAAGAAGCTCTTCTGGAAGATCTCTTCCAAAAGAACTTCTTTCGAAAGAGGGCATCCACACTCAAAAAAGCGGATCAAAAGAGTTGTCTGCTCTTTCGAAAGAGAGCATCAACACAGACCCTGCTCTTTCGAAAGAATGAACCAGGGATCTAAAATGAAAATTGTTCTTTTGAAAAGGAGGGCCTTGTAGAGCATCTGCACATGTTAGAACATAAGAACATAAGAATGGCCATACTGGGTCAGACCAAAGGTCCATCTAGCTCAGTATCCTGTCTGCCGACAGTAGCCAATGCCAGGTGTCCCAGAGAAGGTGAACCAAAGACAATGATCAAGTGATTTGTCTCCTGCATTCCATCTCCCGCCTTTAACAAAAGGCTAGTCACCATACCTTACCCCTTGCTAATAGCCATCTATGGACCTAACCTCCAAATATTTATCAAGCTGTTTTTTAAACTCTGTTAGAGCCCTGGCCTTCACAGCGTCCTCTGGCAAGGAGTTCCACAGGTTGATTGTGCGCTGTGTGAAGAAAAACTTTCTTTTATTAGTTTTGAACCTGCTACCCATTAATTTCATTTGGTGTCCTCTAGTTCTTATATTATGGGAACAAATACATAACTTTTTTGTATTTGCTTTCTCCACACCATTCATGATTTTATATACCTCTATCATATCACCCCTCAGTCTCCTCTTTTCTAGACCGAAAAGTCCCAGTCTCTCTAGCCTCTCCTTATATGGGACCCATTCCAAACCCTCAATCATTTTAGTTGTCCTTTTCTGAACCTTTTCCAACGCCAATATATCTCTTTCAATGTTCTCTTTCAAAATGGGAAAGGAAGAGCAATTTCGAAAGGAGTACCACATTTTTTTGATTTACTTTTGAAAGAATGCTTTGTGTGTAGATGGAAAGAACCCCCTTCTGTTGAAAAATCTTTCGAGAGAACTTCCTAGTATATACACAGCCATAGACTGAGAAGGGGGAAGGGAAATCCTTTCACAACTAAGAAGTCATCTGGATGATGGTCAACTTTTCTGTGGGGATAGAAAAAGAGACTCCTCATCACTATCAGCTGATACGAATAAGGGGATTTCATAAAGGACCCCCATGTAGATGAGCCACACGCAAGTGAAAAGTGGCACTTTCAAAGTGCCATGGCTGAAAGCATGCTAATGAGGCACTGTATATTCATTTCAGCACCTCATTATTATTCTCCGATTAGGCCATTAGCATGGCCATTTTGAAGTTTTGCCCAAGCGTAGATGCAGCCTTAATGGGTGGATGGGGGTGTAATTTAATGTACAATTAAAAAAAAAACTTTGATCTTTTTTTCATATTTATCATATGGAATCAAATTGCCCTCCTACATGGGTCATCAGCAAAGCTGTGATCCTTTGGTCCATATCACAATCCTCTATCTCTTGAGGTAAAGGAAGTACTGGTAGCAGTTCTAATCTGCTATGCAGAGACAGATGGAAATGCACGCTTTACTAGTTGCTTTCACAGCTATTTGATAACTCATCAAAGCTATGTTGACTTTTCAGAATAATAGGTCCAGTTTCAGGTTCTGGAGGGCAGTCAGTCCATCTGACTCCATCTCCTTCAGTATCTCCATTTCCCCTTTTGCTCCTATCCTCCAACTTCTCTCCACTTACCACCATTTTTCCTTTTATCATCTCCTTGGCTCTTATCTACTGCTTCATTCCTGTTATTGTCCCCCATTTTTTCCTATTATCTTCCCATGTCCTGCCCCACTTCTCCATCTTATACCTCTCCTCGTCCTATCTTCTGCTCATTGGCTCCAGGCTCTTAACCCCCACTGCACCATACCTTATCCATCTGAATAAAGCTGTATCCTGTTCAATGCCGCCTAAGTACCATCTATGTTAGGGATGGGAATAGTGGTGGGCTGCATGAATGGACCTCCATCACGTTAGTGAGCTGCATAGGTCTGCAGCCCCCTGGGTTCCATCTGCAGTCCTGTGACCCCCCCGTCTGCCCTGCTCCCCATATGCCTCTTGCACACTGATACAGCCGAGCCTCACACTTGCCTGCTCCTTCCCCTTCCAGCCAGTTCTTTTGCATAATTCATGCTCCATCCTTACTGCTCCCCTTCCTCCCCAGAGCTGGAATGCCACAGACAGTTGATTTTCATTGTTGCAGCTCTGTGAGGGATGGGGAGGAGCAGGAACAGAGCATGAATCATGTGACTCACATACTCTGAGAGCCCTGGGAGGAAGAGAAACATGTAGGAAGTGTGGGGCTCCACTGCCCCAGTGCATGAGTGGTGCTTGGAGGAGGGAGGAGCAACCAGGCAGTCCCTGGAATTCAGGTGGAGTTCTAGTTGACTGCATGGATCGCACAGTCTGCAGGTTGTTGACTCCTGACCAGTGGAGAATGGATGCTATCTCCCTGTTCCCCGTTCTTGTGTCCAGTGCCACCGATGGCCCGACTGTGGCAATGAACCATTTCAGATAAAGTTCTACTGAATTCCTGCATGGAACATGATCAGTGAATACAGAATCTTTGGAAAAGATGAGTGCCAAACTCTTGACTATGTGCACACTTCAGGGTTTTTTTTTTCCCATAGACTTTTAACTTTTCCATATTTAGATGATTTTTTACAAGTATGTAAAAAGACACATGCATGAGCTCACAGCAACCCCTCCTTCCTGACACATTTCATGTCATAGAATCATATGATATTAGAACAGGAAGGAACTTTGAGAGGTCATCAAGTCCAGTCCCGTGTACTCTTGGTAGGACCAAGCACCATCTGGACCATCCCTGACAGATGTTTGTAGGTCCACACACTACATAGCATGGGGAATCGATGCTCCCATGTAAAATAATTGAAAGTCCTTTTTTTGACATGGGGAATACGATGTATTCCATAACCTTATTCTTGGAAATAGCTGGATTGTTTTATCTGAAAATACCTACTCAAATTCCACCTGAGGTTGACATCTGGCATAAAGTTTAAGTTTAACAAATTTATAAGCAACTAAAGTCAAGATCTTATAATGGAAAGTGTTGGGTAATCTTAACTATATGTGACACAAGCTATATCTCCTATAACAACATAAAACTAAATTACTCAAAGTACAGGCTTCGTTCCGGATTCTGTATTCTTTTATAGTGGGCATCAGTGGTTTTTTTTTTTCACCATTATACAGTACTGTGTATATAAATGATGAACAGAATAAGTTCCAAGTTTTCACAGACATTTCCTGTTGTTTAGTTTGGGGCTCCTTAGTCTTTGTGGTCTGAAATTAAGACAGTAGGAGACTTCTTAATTCATTTTTGGCATTGAAACAAGCTTTTTTTCCCTAACATTTCTGGTGAAAAATATATGGCTGTGTTGTTTTTGGATTTGCTCCAGACTTCAGATTTCATAACTGAACTTTCAACACCTTTGACAGTAATAAAATGTAATGGGCAACTAGGAATTTACTTAGATTGCACCAAACCAAGCCATCAAGTCATGGATTCCCCATTGAAATGTGAAATTTCCATATCTGAAAAGCAAAGCAGACTTTTGTGATTACAAATGTACTTTCACAAATGATGCTATGCTGAATAGTGACAGAGAGATAGCCGTGTTAGTGTGTATTCTATCAAAACAAAAAAGCAGTCATGTAGCATTTTAAAGACTAACAAAATAATTTATTAGGTGATGAGCTTTTGTGGGACAAACCCACTTCTTCAGAGCATAACCTTACCAGAACTGACTCGATATATAAAGCACAGAGGTCCAAAAATTGTTATCAAGGTTGACAAATCAGAAAAGCAGAGGGGCGGCAGGAGCTCTGCTCTTCTGATTTGCCAACCTTGATAATTTTTCTGATTTGTCAACCTTGATAACAGTTTTTGGTTCTCTGTGCTTTATATATTAAGCCTGTTCTGGTAAGGCTATGATCTGAAGAAGTGGGTCTGTCACATGAAAGCTCATCACCTAATTATTTTGTTAGTCTTTAAAGTGCTACTTGACTGCTTTTTTGCTGTTATGCTGGTGTGATGATGATACAGGAACAAAAGCACTGCTGGCTGAACACTGAATGCCATGGATTTGCTTGCTTTGTGCCATAGCTAAATTTGGTTTATTCATTTGAAATAACTAGAGTTGAAATAATCTGAATGTCTGTAATTTATCACATGACCATTTCTGAAGGATAATGGTGAGTGTAGACCCCAAATAGAAAAAGCCAGAATTTGCTTTGACAATCTCATTATTCAAAGAGTTACAGAATGGAGCTGGTCCTAGGTTTTGCAGAATTATCTTTGACTATGAAAGAGGGAAGCCTACTTTAGCTGACTTGTCCACTGTTAGTGCTTTTTTTGTGTCAGCAAATGATGGTACGGCATGCCAGCACCTTGGCAGCCCCAGCTGTGGGGCTCCTGGTTAGGTGGTGTGGGGACCCCAGCAACCCCAGAGATGGCAGACAGCTGGGGCATGAAGCCCCGCTGGCAACCCCAGCTGTAGAAACCTTGGCCGGGGGAGACAAAGTGGGAGGTCACCAGAAGTCCTGTGGTTGGGAGCCAGCTGAGTACCAGTTCCTCTTTTACTACAAAGTAAAAACTGCACAACATTATCAGCATAGCGAAGGTCAGAGAGTGAGAGATCACTGATCTTAATTCCTATGTCCCTGATGGAATGCTTCATTTTGTAAACCACTTCCTGATGTTTAATAGTTCAGTTGTGAACTAATAAATATCCTCACTTCTTGAGAGCACCTTAAGATTTGTTTTATGGTGTAGGAGGTGTAGAGAGTGGAGGTGAATTAGGAAGTTGTAATTTTATATGAAGTATTTCTAGAACTAGCTGGTTTGTTATAATGCATGTTTTAGCTCAGAATAGGTGATTTGCTGGTCTCTTATTTTCACTGTAGGGTGAAGAATTAGATGTGAGAAAATACTGTTTTTCTTCTGTACATATGGATGATTTAGGTTCAGAAAACTAACTGATCCCTTGAAGGTATCATTTGAATAAGGAAAACTAACGGAGGACACAGGTAGACAAAAGTCTGTAGGTTGCAGCTCAGAAAGAAGGTAGGAAGGGAGTTTGAGGGGAAACATAACTCTTGCAATAAAAAGCTATGCAATATTCAGTGTCAATGCAAAACAGACAGACTGCTTAATTGAATGTTTCATCCAAAAGATCCTGTGAAATACTCTGCATAAGATAAAGTACTAATGGACGCTGTGGCTATGTCTACACTACAGTGATCTGTTGACAGAAGTTACTGCTGGAAGACTTCTTCTGACAAAACTTCTGTTGAAAGACTGCGGCCAGACAGCAAAGCAGATCACTTTTTCCTGGCTGTTCTCTCAACAGAATGGCCCCTAGAACACTTTCAGACATGGTTGCATGGCCAGCAAGCCCTTCCAGGAGCCCCAGCAAGATGTGCACTTAAAGGCCCACTCACACACACACATGGTCCCTTCCCATGCTGAGGCTTGCCTAGCTCCTCAAGGAACAGCTCAGTTAACAAAGGGCTCTCACACTTGCTGAGAGAGACTGTGCGCTTTCCTGTTAGCCACGGGGCAAGTACAGCCTTTGTGGGGGGCACTTGCATGGGCCCCACACACAGGTTCTGTAGCTTCTACTACACCTTATCCTGGACACCTTCCTCTTCCTCTAGGGATAGGGGGAATGAGCCCAGGATTAGCTTTGAGGACAACACCATGGCTGCCACATGGACCCACCTGCACTTGCACCTCAGGCGCTCAGGTGTGTACAGAGGCACCACACCAGTTCCAACTGGTGGGACAGCTGGTCATGGGGCAGTGGGATGACCAGCAGTGGCTCCAGAACTTCTGAATATGGAAGGACACTTTCTGGAGCTCTGCTCCTGGCTCAGCCCCGCCCTCCGGAGACCGGACACTGAGCTGCAGCACACCATCCCCCTGGAAAGGTGGGTTGCAATTGCCCTATGAAATCTTGCCACCCCCAACAGCTACCACTCCACTTGGATCTAGTTTGGCATGGGGAAGTCCACTGTTGGGGTCTTCCTCATGCAGGCATGGTGGTTTCAGGCTGCAGGCCCTACAAGGAGGGACAAGGGGGTGTCGCACCCAAGGTGGACCCTCAGGGGGTGGGGTTGGGTATTCAAGGTTTGGGGAGTTGTGGGGGAGCCCTGTTCCCAGGGTACTGTGCCAGCCCATCCCATCACACTTCTTCTCCAAGTGGATAACCCAGAGAGTTTGGGAACCACCAGGGACAGCTCCTTGGTGTGTATGTCAGGTGGTTGGGCTGGCTACATGACATGGGTGTCCCACAACTCAGGTCTGTGCTGGAGGATGGAGGTGGGCACCTACGTCCCCAGCTGCAAGCTGGCAGTCAGGGAAATGAACATGCCACTCTGCTTTGTGGGGGATGCTGCCTGTCCCATCATGCCCTGGATCATGAAGCCGTACTCTGGCCAGCTGGATCCGAGCCAGGGAACGGGGGCAGCAGCTGAAGGTGGCTGGGCCTTCTGGTCTCACCAGACACTGGTGATGGCACTGAAGTTGGACTTGAGTTTGTCCGAGGCCCACATCTGCCACTCCTGGTCATCCTGCAGCTGCTGCTCCAGGAGGTCTATGAGCCTCCTGAGGGTGGCAGTGTGAGCGCTCTGGAGGTCATCATTCCCCCAGTGATGGCCCCTCCAGCTGGGGGCCACCGTCATGGTAGGGTGTCAGCACGTGCTGTTGCTGGTCCTGGGCTGCCTCGCTCAAGTGCCTGGGTGGGGCTGGCTGGCCTTGGCAGGGAAACAGGGCTTGCCCAGTCCTTGGATGATATAGATGTAAGGAAGAAAAGGAGGAGGGATGGTGAGTAATTCAAGCAACAGAGCCCGTAAGGCCTTGCCCCTACCCACCATGAGCAACAGCTACCGCCACCCTAGGCCAAGGAATAGGGAAGTCCCAGCAGCACAGTCATGTGGGCCCTTCTGCACAGGGACTCAGCAGCTGTTATAATTTTAGCAATACTCATCTTTTGAATTTTGTCTCCTAGTAGCTTTGGAAGCAGATTTTATACATAATTGTCCTCTCACCATTGCCATTATAAAAATAAATGAAAAATCTGGATAAATAAAAGCTTAACTTTCTTATTTTTTCGTATTAATTATGGTTGGGTTTCGGAAAAAAAGAAACATTTCTTTAGAGAGCAGCATAGACTTTAATGGCATTATGTGACAAGTTTTCTATTCAGGTGAAATTTTTCTTCAGACCCAGCACAGATACTAAGGGCAATGTATCTTCCACAGAAGTCTGACTGATTTCTATGGGGCTTAACTGCTGACCTTCTAAAGAGGGTTGCATCCTGGTCAACATCTGACCTGCTAACACTCCATTAATTTCTGATTTGAAGACACAATGAAGCCAAACCTTAAAGCTGTGTCTACACATGCACAAAAAATCAAAATAAGTGGCCCTTTTTCTAGAAAGCGGGAGGAGCGTCCAGACATGCAAAGCCGTCTTTTGAAAGAAATCGTAAGAATGGGCCACAGACTTCAAAATCTGAACCCTGATCCTGTAGCAGGAAGATCGGCCCCTTTCGAAATGCTAAATCAAAAGAGTACATGTGTAGACGCTCCACAGTCCACTCTTTCGAAATACAGGTCTGCCATGTTGCCGGTCATTTGGATCTCAGGGCCGCTCCAGCCGGCAGCAGCATGGCTGTATGGTCCCTGCGTTCAGCTGCCTTAAAGCCACACGCACACAGGAAACCCATGGCAGGAAGCTGAGAGCGTGCTAGGAGCAGCCTCCAGACATGCTCCAGCTGCATGTTTCAGTGCCACAGCATGGCCAGCAGCCAGCCCACCAGCGAGCCCCACGACCCCCCCCAAACCTCCGCAGGTCTCCCAGGGTGAGAAAAAAAAAGCAGGACCCCTCCTGGATGGAGCAGGAGCTGCGGGACCTCCTTGGCCTCTGGAAGGATGAGGAGGTCCTGCACCATATGGGGGTGAAGCAGCTCAATGCCGCTGTCTTTGTCTGCCTGGCACAGGGCCTCCAGACCAGGGGCCACCCGGAGTGTACCCCGGAGCAGGTACGCTCCAAGGTTAAGGAGCTGCAGCAGGGCTATGCCCAGGCCAGGGACCAGGGCGGCCATGCTGGGGCAGGTCCAGCAACATGCCACTTTTTCCGGGAGTTCCAGGGCATCCTGGGGCCCCAGGAGAGCTCCCCACCACAGCATTCCTTCACGCATCCAGCGAGGAGCTGCATCTGGAAAAGGAGGAGGAGGAGCAGGAGGAGCAGCCTGGACTGGGGACCCAGGAGGGCAAGGGGACTACTGAATGGTCGAGTGAGGAGGGGAAGCTCACCATTGTCATCTCCTCCTGCTCCTCCAGCCAGGCAACCAGAAGCCGGACATCCCCGGATATCGCTGAGGGACTGTCCAGTATGTACAGGGAGGGGTGCACTCCTGCTCCACAGGCTGGGGGTGATGCAATGACTAGTCATCAGCACACAGGACTGGTGGTCCCAGGCTGCAAACAGGCCACCCCCCACATGGGACGTGGCACCCTGCAGTGGCGCACCAGCTATTCTCACCACCCACCCTCAGTGGACAGTACCGCAAGCCGCACAGGGGTGGCGGCCGGTTAGTGCTGGACAGCGCCTGGGGCTGCACACCGCAGGCCAGGAATAGCCACCTGCATGAGAGACCCCTGGATGCACCCCCAGTGGCCCAGCCCATGGGGAGGGCAGGTCAGTGGCCCTTGGGGGGTCAGTGTCCTTCAGGGGGGTAGGGGCAACATGGGGTGGCCTCTGGCAGGTGGGTTACAGCCTGGTCCCCTCCATCTGGAACACATTACTGACATGCTTTTCTCCTCTCCACACAGCTGCACCATCTGTGGTCCGGGAGATCCCTGCACCATCCCTCATCCCTGAGAGCCCCCCCCCGCAGCCCTCGGAGATGCCTGGACTCCACCCCAGGCAGAGTGCCACTGGGGCTGTGGCCAGAGGGCCCCCCACCGGGCCAAGGAGGACCTAGCCAGACAGAACCAGGCAGAGGTGTCTGAGCAACACTTGAGGCTCGCCCAGGCTGACATGGAGTGGAGGACGGCAGCCTGGGAGAGGCAGCTGACCACCTTGGCGGACATTGGCCACTTCCTCAGAGACCATACAGCCACTGTTGCCTGCTTCCTGGTTCCCCTGGCAGCTCCCCCCGCTGAGCCTGCCACCCACACTCACTGAGACTGCCCCCTCCTCCCCACTAAGCCTGTCCTCCCACCCCCACCAAGCCTGCCACCCCACCCCCATTAAGCCTGCTCCCTCTGCACCCACCGTGCCTGCCCCTCTGCCCCCACTGACTGCCCCCTCCACCCCCACTGAGCCTGCCCCTCCACCCTCACTGAGACTGCCCCCCACCCCCACCGAGTCTGCCCCCCTGGCCCCACAGATACTGCCCCCTCCGCCCCTACCAGGCCCACTTACTGGCAATATCTGCCAGTGCTATCTGCCCCCTCTCCTCCCCACCAGGGACCCTGCACCCAGGGAGGCAGGGGCTCCAGGGGCCAACAGGGCTCGCCTCTCACAACCCCTGCCCCAGAATGAGCACCTCACCCCCCTCCAAGTTAGGTTCTCACCCCCTGTACATAGTTAACAACTAAAATAGTATAGATAAATGTTTCTTTTATTGTTCACCACTACGTTCTGTGCTCCTCAGGGGGACAGTGGGTGGTGGATGTGTGGGTGCAGTGCTGGTGGGGGTGAAAGGGACGGTGGGTGGCGGATGTGCATGGGATGTAGGTGTGCATGCAGGTCAGAGGTGGCCATCAGCAAAGGCCTGCCTGAGAGCCTCCCAGATGCGGTGGCCATCCCGGTGGGCCTGGTGGATGGGGGCAGTGCCCAGCTTTGCTCATAGCCAGAGCCGGCTAGAGGGACCCGGCCCCCCGGGGACATAGGCATCCCCCTTTCCCTCCACGACATTGTGAAGGATGCAACAGGCACCCGCCACCTGGGGCACATTAAGGACCCTGACCTACCGCCACATGAGGAGACACCTCCACTGCCCCTTTAGGCACCCGAAGGCCTGCTCTACCACATTGCAGGCATGGTTGAGGCACTGCTTGAATGCCTCCTGGGTGGGGTCAAGGTGTCCTGTGTACGGCCTCATGAGCCCTGCCTGCAGGGGGTACGCTGCATCTGCCACCATGCAGAGCGTCATGGTGACGTCCTCTGCCACCGGGATCTCCCGCTGGGTGACAAAGGTGCCGGCCCCCATGTGCCAGCAGAGGCTGGAGTTCCAGAAGACCTGGACATCGTGGGTGTGGCCGGTCCAGCCCACATATATATCGATGAACCGGCCCCTCGCATCCACCAGGGCCTGGAGCACCACAGCCTGGTAGCCCTTCTGGTTGATGTACTGGCCGGTGCTGTGTAGCAGGGCGCAGATGGGGATGTGTGTGCCATCCAAAGTGCCAATGCAGTTCAGAAAGCCCAGGTCCTGGAAGCTGTCGATGGTGTTGTCCAGATCCCCCAGGCAGACGACCCTATGGAGCAGCATCCCATTGATGTCTCTGATGACCTGCAGGAAGGGAAGAGGGTCACGTGCTCTAGTGTGGGTGTGGCGGCCTTCTCCTCCTGCCTCAGGCCCATTTTGCCCCCCTCCCATCCAGCTCCCACCCTGTCAAGGCCACTGCCCCCCACCCATCCAGCCTCTGCCCCATCCAGCCCCTTGCAGTGGAGGGTTCCCCCTGCCCCTGCCCCCTCACCCACCCAGACCCACCTTGCCTCCGTAAGTACAGCCCTGACAGTGGCCTTGCCCACCCCAAACTGCTGTCCCATGGAGGGGTAGGAGTCCAGGGTGGCCAGCTTCCATATGGCGATCGCGACCCACACACACAGGTGTCCTGGTGCCGGAGTGCAGGGTCGAGCCAGTGGCAGATCTCTTTGAAGGTCTGCCTCGACATGCAGAAGTTCTGCAGCCACCTTTCCTCGCCCCACTCCCTTAGAATCCTGCGCTCCCACCAGTCGGTGCTGCTGGGGTGGGTCCAGAGGCGCCAGGGCACCGGGGGAAGTGCCCGGCAGTGCCCCATGTGCAGGAGCCCTGCGGCCCCAGGGGGCCACCCAGCCACCTGATGAGAAGAAAATGTAAACAAGTCTCTCACTCTGACCAAGAGTGAAGACCTGATTCACAATAAGGAGAAAATGGGTCACCTTTGAAAAAGGGATCACAAATTCAACTCGATTAAGAGGAAATTGAAAGCAAACAGCACAAAAAGCTGACTGTACAAAACAGAATTTTTTGCAAGGAAGTTTCATTTCTTCTGTGTACATAAAACAATTGATCAAACAAATAAATCTAACATGGAAGGGATTGGGGAGCTCTTAAAGACAACATAGAGCAAACACAGCAGGCCTCTATTTGGCAACCCAACACAGAGAGACTGAATCATGGCCAATGAAGAATACACAGTTAAAGCCAAGTTGTGCTGGACATAAAAAACTGGCAAGCACATGAAACATGATTACTTGGCTGGACTCAAACCATGCAGGAATAAAAACATCATTAAAAGGGAATCAGGATTTCTTGATTCATTGAAGAGATTTTATAACTACTGTACATGAAGGCTTAGATGAATTGTAAAGGAAAACTTTACCTGCTGACAAGCAGTAAGATCAATTAAATATTGTGAATAATTCCAAAGTGCTAGAATAAATTACTGGCTCTCTTGTATCCTCTTTTGATAGCACATGATATAACTAGATCTATCACAATCTCTCCGGCTGTGTCTATACTACACATAGAAGTCAACCACCGATATGCAATTTTAGCTACGCTAATTGCATAGCTAGAACTGACCTGTCAGTGGCTGACTTTAACAGCTGTCTACTCAGATGAAGGTTGATGAGACTGTTCCTCCTATCAACTTTCTTTATTCCTCACCACTCACGAGGAGTTCCAGGGTCGACTTTGATGCCCAAAAGTGCTGTTTTGTACATGCGTGAGATGAAACCCCAGAAGATCGACCCTGAGCAGATTGATCTTCTGCAGTAATGTGGCTGTAGGCTCAAACATCAATTAAATCTTTGGAAGTATGAAAATTCAGTAAGATAGGAAGTTAAACATGTATCAAAAATTGTCTGTCTGTCTGTCTCTCTCTTTGTTATGGGCATCTGACCCTTTGGGAAATCGTTGGACAAATTAGTGGTTGTTTCACTTTAAACTATAAAAACCTTACATTATGAGATTTTCCAGGGCTCTACTGAAATGCCTGTTGTGTACTAGGCTGAGAAAATAATGGGAGTGGGGGAAGGAAAATTCTGGCATATTTACCAATGCTAACTATTTGTTAAATGTGATATAATATATTTATATCTATAAATAAATGTCACTGGAAAGTCAATATTGCTTCTGTAATTTATTTTCAATAGAGCAAGTGGAAACTTTTCTGACAGCAATTTTTACATGCTTATTTGACTGAATTAAACATTTCATAGAAAAATTGTTGATTTCATTGACTTTGTGGAATTATCAACTTTGATAAGGTCAGAATATTTGATTTAGACCTATATTGTAATGTAACTTAATAATTGAATTAAAACCAACAAATCAAAATTTTTTGTGGAAAACAATTGAGATTTTAGCACTTTGTGTCAATTCAGGATGCAACCAATTTTTAAAATCAGTATTTCTCACAGTCCAAAATTCCAGTTTGACCAGTTATTTTTCAACATATGAAAAGACTGAATACTGTGCAACCTTTTGATGATGTCTGTGTAATATAACACTATAAAAGAAGCCTGAAAAGAACACCAAATAATACTCATCCTTAGTTTGATTTCTGAAACATATGACTATTAACATTTTTACAATGCAGAGAATTGACTATTTATTCATACTCTTAGCTTCTGGTCAAGCAATTTTTAATTCATGCAGAACTAGTTTTCAGCCTATAGTTACCAAGTGTACTTAATATCTTCGTTTGTGGGACATTAAGAGCAGCCTTTTTAAAAAACAATCTAAATAAATAATTCCCACAAATTCTTCTTTACTGACTGTTCTAATGTGATGGAGAGGCAAGATCTACTGATAGAAAATATTTATTTTAGTGGACCTGCTTTGTAAGTTATACCTTTTCCAGATATTTTTGCTGGGTCTTAAGTTGTTCTGTCATCTCAGCTTTTTTATTTCCCTCATCTTCACTACCTGCAAAGTTAGGATCCCTTGACAAGGGGGTTGAGCTCTAATTCAAAAACTACAAGGATTTACACAGCCTTCTTATCGAGCCAACAAGGCAGTTTTGTTATAGAGTTTAGAAAGAGAGAGGAAGAGACAGGTGCATTCAACAATTATTCTCTAAGTTTAGGCCAATAACCTCCCCCACACCCTCCACAAACAACCAAACCAACAGCCATGCAAGAATAAAAACAGCTCAGGAAGAAGTCCACTGCAGAATAGGGAATAACCATTTTGTTGCACTCAATACAGCATTTATGAATTCCTGCCCTGTGGTCAGAGGGAATGTGTGCAAATTCAGTGAAAGCAATTTATGGCTGC
This sequence comes from Carettochelys insculpta, assembly GCF_033958435.1. Classification (NCBI taxonomy): domain Eukaryota; kingdom Metazoa; phylum Chordata; order Testudines; family Carettochelyidae; genus Carettochelys; species Carettochelys insculpta. Next base: position 300,808,586 of record NC_134137.1, on the reverse strand, counting down.
TGGAGGTTGATCGTGAGATCTTGAGACCAGTGTGGCTGAACTTAAGAAGATAAAGTAGACAGAGCAATACCTAGATGAGACTCTCCTACATGCAGTAAAGAGGTCATGGGCCCAGTCCAGCAGCCTCTTAATTGATGGAGGATAACAGTCCCAGGGAATGAGAACATCAATCTGGAGCAGAGTGAAACAATCCCAGAGCTGTGCCCCTCCATCCACATGATGTTATAATATCTTCTTGCACTGTGACTATCACTCCAGGGGAGTGGATCCCAGTTATTAGGATGAAACAGGCAATAGTAATGGGGAATTCAGTTATTACAAATATAGACAGTTGGGTTTTGTGATGACAGGGAGAACCACATGGTGAATTGCCTGCCACAACTGGTTAAAAGATGAAAAACAAAGGTTATCAATAAATGTTTTCATGGAGGAAAGAGGTATACAGCAGAATCCTCTGAGGATACACCCTGGGACCACTGCTCACCAGTTTTTAACATGGGCGTGATTTGAGGGGAGAGGATGGCACTGGCTCTCTACACCCCATAACTGCAAACCTCAGACAGGCATGGGATAGTGCTGACAGGAGCTGCACTTCATGGCGGTTTTGCCCTTCTTGTCCTCAATTGCAAGCCTTGGATGGGTATGAAATGGCTCCAGAAGGCTTGCAGCTAGGAGGAGCAACATTGTCCCCTATCCCCAAACAATGCATATATTAGAAAGTGGGGGGCGTGGCTCCCTGACCCACCCATTCCCATGTTTGGGCATCATCAGCTAAAGGCTTGTAATATGCCCTGGACTCCAGCTGCTAGTTCAGGCTGGGCTGGGGAGATATGGGACTTCCTTCTCTCTTCTGGGAAGCTGAGTCAGACCCATCTCCTGGCTGCTCCTCGTACAGTGACTCTTTCTTCTGCTGCTGGTGAGCAATGGGGACAGGAAGAGTGGTGGAGTTGCAAAGCTTCCTACAGACTGGGATAGTCCCAGAGCTGGGTCTGACCTCACCCTGAAAGTGAAACTGCAGGAGAAAAGGAAGCCCTTTGCATCCTCAGCCCAAAATCAGCTGGAGCCTGGTGCACGATAGATGCCATCTCTGGAGTTGCGCCAGCCCTGCCCCTCCCTGGCAGATTTCATATGAAAGCTCAGATTTCATACTCTGTGATGTGTTTTTCATGGCCATGAAGTTGGTATGGCCCTAAGAATAAGACAGAAAGTATCATATTGGCAAATCTAAATCTATTGTATTCACATATCTTGGATGTTGTGTGACTGTTTCTGGGTGACTCATCTCAAAAATATATACTAGAATTAAAAAAAGTTCAGAACAGGACAACTAAAAGGGATAGGGATCTGGAGAAGACTTTACATGAGGACGTGTTGTAAAGACTGGGACTATTTAGCTTAGAAAAGAGAAGACTAAGTGTTGATACTGTAAAGGTCTGTAAAATTACATCACTAGTTCTATGGATGTCAGAAGCTGGGACTGAACAAAAGATGAATCCCTTGATACATTACCCTGTTCTGTTCATTCCCTCTGAAGCACCTGGCACCAGCCTTTGGCAGAAGACAGGCTACTAGACTAGAAGAACTACTGATCTGACCCAGTATGACCATTGTGTTCTTAAGTTATTAATTTATTTCCCTCTCTACCATTTCCAGGCCCTATCTCTGTATCTTCACTATTCATTTACTTTATGCTTGACCTACATTTCTGTCCATGTCTTTTATGAAACGTTTTTCTTTGGAAAAAAATATTTAAGAATAGACCTGAGTGAATGTTTCAAAAAGTGTACCACAAGTATATCTTTGATTTTTTCATTCACATAATGCCATATCTATTTTGCTTTTCTGTGAATAAATTTACTGATAATCATTGCCATGAAGACATCTTTTAAGCAGCTACTGGAGAACATTCACACAAGGTTGAATCTGAATTTCCAAATCTGAGTAAAATTAAGTAGATTTTCCATGGTACCATATGCATTTCATAGCTAGAGGTAGATTCCTTAATAAAAGCCTCATGCTCATAGTTTTCTAAATTTCTATATTCCTGTATTTCCAATGTGCTCCTTATATTCCCTTTTCCCGACCTGACTATTTATTATTTGAAATATACATAGCAACAAGAAATTGTCTTTATGTGAAAGAGAAATGACTGTACCTCCAGATTTGTCTTATGCTGCTTTCTTCTATGGTCTTAATTCTTGCAATAACTTTTAAATATGGACTGAACCTTTCTCCTACTCAATCAAGATCTCTGTTAGGTCTGTTAGAGTACTGTAATACTATACAGATTTTCTGGGCTGTGAAAAAAATCATTGTTCTTTACACAAGTTTAAAACTGAGAGAAAAAGACATATTTCTTCTAATATCCAAAAGCATTTTCATGTTGCCGTGCTCCCTTGGTCTTAGCAAATATATTTGGAAATGAACCTAAGAAGCAAAGCCAAGAGACTGAGCATGCATCCTGCGTTCCAGTCTACATTTGTGTTAAACTTGTGCCAGCACACGTTTATAATTAAAATGTAGCTGTTTCAAGTTAAGCATAATTTAAAATTTAACAGTGTAAGAAACTGGAAAGTTCCATATAGGCTACCTACAATGATGTGTTATACAATGTGAAAGGGTACTTTATCCTCTTACAAAATAATTCCAGTACTATTTGTATCACATAAAGGGTGTACTTTATAGTTCTATTTCTTACTATATGGGATGGGGTGTGAACCCCACTCTGGTACTGAGATGCTTAACGGTAGCCTGAGAAAGCAATTAACCCATCTACTGGCACCGTTAAAAGAAGCACTTGGAAAGGATCCAGGTATTCTTTAAATGGAAAGAGAAAGCTCAGCTAAGGAGAAGCATCAGACAAAGCGGGTCTTTGCTCATGAAAGCTTATTGTCCAAAATATCTCTTAGTCTATAAGGTGTCAAGGGACTCGTTGTTTTTGCAGATACAGACTAACATGGCTTCCCCTCTGATACTTATCAGGAAAGAAGTGGTTGGAAGTTTTTGAGTTCTGTTGCATATTGGAGGGAGTAGGGGGCTGGAATAATAGAGAACCCTGGACTGGATCTCAGAGAAGAGACATGGCAGGACCAAACATCATCTAAATCACCCTGACAAAAGTTTGTCTAATCTCTAATGATGGAGATTCCACAACACCCTAGGTTATTTATTCCAGCGATTAAACACACTGACAGTTAGAGATTCTAGATGAGGAAAGCCTGTTACGCCATGACAGCCATAAGGGAATATGTCATTAGTGAGTCTACTATTCTACGTACAGGGGAGATAGCAGGCAAGTCCTGCACAGACAAGACAGCAGCGGGTGAAGAGAAGTTGGGATTTGAATTCCACATATATATTCTGGAGGAGGAGGAGAAAGTGGGATTTCATATATGGCTAGTGAAGTCATCAAAGAAAAAAGTTGTTTTCTACTTGAGGTGCAGAGTGAGCATAATGAGAAGCTGGACAAACTGTGTGTTATGTCCCATATGTCTGAGGTATAAAGCACTGGTGTAAGCAGGTTATGAAGGAAAGCTTCCATTACAGAATGGGAGAGAGAACCTGAGCTGGTGTATGTAAGTAAATACAGTTTGCTCCTGTGTGCTTAGATCTGCTACATATTCAACTGATACAGTGGTGGTTTGCCTATTGTAATCACTTTGGTTATTGTGAGATCACTGAGAGCTGAAATCACTGAGCTTTGTCCAGAGCCAAATCCACCACTAGCTAGTAAAGATTATGAGCAGTTGCCCGGTGGGAGCAACAGCATGGCTGGCAGCAGTGAGCAAGCAGGTGGTAAGTGACCAGTGGAGTGAGTAAGATACTTTACCTCCCCTACTCAGGATAGGACATGAAGCCTGCAGAGGCAACCCTGAATGCTGGCTCTGCCCTGACCAAGGGCAGCAATATGAAGATCAGTGCTGAGAAAGGTTGGGCACGGGAAGGGGACATTCGGGTTGCTGGACTTAGGAACCTGAGAGAAAGTGGACATTGCCCATCCTCCTTGGGGGTGGACTTCTACTCATGGGTTGTTTGTGAACTCTGCTTGTGGAGTTTTCCCAAATCAAGGCCAAATTACTTTCCTCTCTTTTATTAAATGTTTCTTTCTTCACTTAGGCTCTGTGCTTGCGAGTGGGAAACCATTGCCTCTCCAAGGCACGCAAGGGTGGTGCACGATTTTCCCAGGCTATGGTGGACGCTCAAGTCAGTTCTGTGTTGGATGGATGAAGAGGAACTCCTAGAAACTGAACTTGGGTCTGGCTGTTGCTGGCTGTACATGGTAGAAAAGTTACACTGGTATCTGAGAAGGAAATTATGTGATAGTATTTATAAACTCCACACTGGTCATGACAGGATTAAGGGGAACTGGAGATAATAGTTACCCTGTCCGGAGCACCTGAAGGGGAGTAGGTAGTTCAGTATTAGATCCATCTGAGGATAAACAGACTTGATGATGTCTGAAATTGAAGGGCTTCCAAGCAGAAGTCGAAACTTAAAAGAGGATAATTGAGAGTTTCTCTCTCTGGCAAAGGACCCACAGGGGGGCCTGCAGAAGGGAGTCTGACTGTACCATGAGTGTCCCAGAAGGGAAAGGGCAGCTATGAAGGAGGCTCCTACAGTCAACTTGGGCGAGACTGAAGGGAAGAAGCCCTGAAAGTCAGTGAAATGGAAGGACCTGGGTTTCCAGGGAGAAAACTTTGGAAGCAGTACTCTGTGGTACAGATGGGAAGGACTCTGTGAAGACTGGGAGAAGGGTGAAGTGTCTGGAGGACTGGCCTGGGGAAAGGTGGCAGATATTGTTTCACTGAGTTTGGACACTGGTACCCTCAGGAGGGTTTGGACTCCTACTGTCTGGAGTTCAGTCATCATACTGACCAATGAAGTCTGGTGGAGAAGGATGGGACACAGGGTGCAATGCCGGGTCCCAGCATAAGGAGGTACTCCAAGATGGTGAGTCTAAGATATACATATGATTCAGTCTGCAGTTCTGTGCATGTTTTATAAATCAATTAGCTCTAAGTTAGAAGCTGACATATTGCATTCAATTTTGTTTTAAGAAATTTTACTCTGTGTTGTGTGCAAATGAAAAAAAAGTTTAATTGCTTTGAATTGAACTCTTGGCAAACAAGGAGCATTTAACATGCAATGAAGATATGGCCCCTGGAGTTAATTTTTTATATCAAGAATTAACTGCATTAACTATTTATAGTATGTGCAAAAATCTTGATAAATGTTTTGATAGGACCCACTTCTCTAGAAAATAATAGAGAAAAAAGTCTTCTCAAATTTTGGAGAGTCAAAGGTAAATAGTATCGGAGGGGTAGAAATCCGAATGAGACACCAGACCTGTCAGCCAACTAACAATCTGTGTCTTTGTAACAGCAACAGCAGAAAGGCAGACTTACATCAAGCTACCCACATAATTAGTCTTGCCAAGGAAGTAATTAGGGAAATAACAATAAATGCAAGTCTCTCTGCCACTGGGAAATATATTCCTTGGTTTTTACATTGTAGGTCCTATAGCAGCCAAACATATCCTGTTCTACCAGCTGTTGGAACAAATGGAAGAGGAAAACAGGAATAGGGATTTAAAGTTATTATAACTGCTAACAATGGGAGCAGTTATCAAGCTAGAAGATAAATTCTACTCGACAGAGTATTTTAAATTGCTTGTTGATAATGAAGCATGTGTTGGAAACGTACTTACATTTTTCCAGCTTGGTGATACACAGAGATATGCATATCTCATAGAACTGGAAGGAACCATGGGAGGTCATTAAGTCTAGTCCCCTGCCCTCCCAGCAGGACCAAGCACCATCCCTGACAGATTTTTTCCCCCAAAATCTATTTGCCCCAGACCCCTAAATGGGCTCCTCAAGGGCTGAAGTCACAACCACACATTTACAAAGCCAATTCCCAAACCACTGAGCTATCCCTCCCACGTGAACATAAACCTACACATTTATCACCAATAACATCAAATACACCACAAGAGCCTTGAAAAATGTTGGGTACCAAATTTTATCAGTTTTCTACTGTTGCTCTTAAAGGACCATGGTTGAAAATGTCCCATGCAGGGTTTTTGGTCATCTAGAGTAGAACTAGAACCTCCAGTAGCATAAGCAGCTCCGCCTCTTCCACTGCTACATCTTGCAGTATAGGCCATTGATGACCATTTGCCAGTGTCCCCTGTCCTGGGTGAACTTTTCCGCTTCTGACCAGGTTTATCCTGTCTTTTTCATATCACACTCCCTCAAAATGAGGGAGTTATGCAAAATTACACCCACTCAAGTTCTGTCCCATAATATTTAGCAGTCCTAGAAAAAGCAGAAACATTTTTGTGACTGTCTCATTTTTATGCAACCCTCCTGGACATCTAAACAAGCTGATGTAGCTTGACAGGAATTGTCTACTTGTTTCTAACTCGTTAGACTCTGGGATTTCCATTCTCAGCATAATCTCTTGGTCGTAGTAGTAGTAGTAGGCATCCTTCAGTCTGCACAGACTATGGATCGCACCCTTTATAGTTTCAATTGAGGACTTCATTCACAGCATCTACTGTGACTATGAAGACCCACACGAGAGTGACAGTCCTTGCTGCATCTCTTGCAGATGTGGTGGGTGTCTGGCAAGTCCTTATTGTGCTTTCTGTGCGCTCACTTCTCCTCTGCTAGCTGTCTGATCCTCATCTCGCCCTTCTGAAGGCCCTTGTGTAACCCTTGCCTCCATCTGCTGCGGTCGTCTGCTAGTTCTTCCCAGTTGTCCAGCTCGATGTCTACCTCTCTGAGGTCTCTCTTGCAGACATCTCTTGGTACTGTAACAAAGTTCTCATAAGCCAGCCCTAGCCACAGCTATAGCTCATAGTCAAACCCCATTCACACCTAATTTTAAGCATGTCTGGTCAAGTAAGGGGGTGGGGCTAGGCTCTGCTCACCAGGGCTTGGGGAGGAATTCTTCCTCCTCGTGGTCAGTGGGTAGACACCCCTGCTCACTAAACAGTCTTTTTCTGGGTTCTTTGCAACTGGGGATGCCTTCTATGGCAAAGCTAAGGTCTTTGATAGCTAGTTCATCATCAAGCTGGTTCATAACAGACAGGCTTTCAATGGCGTTGATGGCTTCATCCATAACAATATTTTCATGAGAGTAAATATCAGAGTAGAGCTCTACCTAGTAATGCATCTGCTTCATGTAGTCATTTTATCCCCCTTTTCTGGGTTTTAATGGTCCTGTTTTTGAAGCTGGACCCAAGGCTTTCTTGATCCCATCATACATTTTTTCTGATGTTCCCTGATTCATCTGCTGCTTTGATGCTTTCTTGTAAGTGCAGCTAATAATTACTGGAGCAGAGTCAAGTAGCATATTGTTCCTTGGTTCTTGGCACTGTCAACCTTTTAAGGCTTTTTTATTTGGATAGCTCTTGTAACCGGTTTGGGCTGTGTATTTGCCTTCTATGGTTGGTGTAAACACACACAAATATGTTCCGAACAAGTCACTGGTCCTGTTTTATTTCATCCGAAAGATTGACAAAGCTGCATCATAGATTGTGTTTTTCAATTGCCCCCACTTCAGCTGTGTTCTTATGGCACAGGCATCAATATCAAAGTCTTGTTGTACTATCTTCTTGTACTGCTCTAACTTTTCTTGGTCCACTATGGTAATGATGTTAATATGAGGACATCCTTTTACTTTAGATGTGTTTTCGTCTAACGTCTTATACTGAATACCCTAGAGTAAGCAGCCTGTGTCACAAACATCACTTTGATAATTTCTGAGAATGACAATGTTAAGGTTGGTATGCTTTTTGATAAGATCCAGTTAGTACTTATGGCCATATCTGGGACGTTTTCAAGTTACTTTGCTTCTAAGACATTCTTCCGGCTTTCTCTGAAAGAATGAATTTGTTACAAAGAAGTCATGGTATTAACAAAATTCTAGCAGTTTCTGACTGTTTCCATTCATCCTACCAGTTTTATGTTCACCAAAGCACTCTTCATGATCAGCTCCCATGCTTGCATTGAAGATCCCGAGCAGGAAAACATCTGCATTTCAGGAATCTTGTTGATGGTGGAGTTCAACTGATCGTAGGACTGGTCCTTGATGTCAGAAGATGAGACAAGTGTTAGGGCATAAACTCCCACAAGGATGGCTGAATCCTCAGATGTGAACAAACATAATCTCAACATTCCCTCTGATCCATATTAAAGTGGCTCAGTCATTCTGAGAAGTGAGTTATTGATGGCAAATTGCACTCCCTGCTCTCAGATTTCTTCCGCACTTTATTCCTTGCCAGAGAAATATGTATTTTCCCCTCAGAGATCCACTGGATGCTAGTCAAGTTTCTTGGAGGGATACAATGTCCATATAATTTCAGCTCGTTATTCATCAAGTCAGTCTTACAAGCATCTATTAAAATTCCTCCAATTACCCAGATGTCATGGTGCAAATGTTCCAGCACTTGATCTGTGAGGACGTTGTCTTTCTTTTACTTATTTTGTCTGGTACATTGGTCACAGTCCTCTAATCAAAACTCTAAGCTTCAACCACCCATTGAATCAGGCAGACTGTGGTGGGACAACATCTTATTGTCTGGGGGCTTCCCATTTTTATGGCAGGCAGTGGTTGTCCCGTGAAATCGAATCATGTCTCTGACCATGAGAGACGGGCATGGTGCTCAACTCTAAGCCATTTGAGCAGGAGCCTAGAACTGGTGACTGCTGCCTCCCATGTTGTGCCAATACTTGAGAAGAAACAAGAGTATGTCTCCACAGAGCAAGCGTGGGGAAGATGATATGGAAGCCATGAGTTATCCACAGGACACAGTCCCTTCTCAGCATCACCAGTAAAATCCAGAGGAGAGGAAGAACCAGTACATCTGGTACCTGATATGCTGAAGATGTTTCTGGAGGGATATTAACATGTTAGTACCTGAAGATCTTTGGGGCTCCACTCCAGATTTTCTGTTTAAGTTTACTCTTAGTCTTGTATTCTCCTGAATTCATCTACAAGGCAGGGAACATCTTTGTTGGGGGTTGCCCTCTAGCCTTACATCCTCCTAGGCTACACACAATACATGGGGCTTGATGAGCCACAAGAGTTTCCTCTGCTCTCATTATGGTAGCAGACATAGCTTGACCTGAAACTGAAAAGGCCAAATATACAAGATATCAGGGATTGGAATTTAGAATTCATTAGCAATTAGACATAGCTGAAAACCAGATAGGATTTTTTTAAAGTTTTTTTCCTTAAAGTAAAGTGAACTTGTTCTGATCAGCAACTAAAATATGAGCTCCCCTTGGGTTGTCCACACAGGATGTAACAAGAAAGATATAGTGCTATTACTTCAGAGCCTTTTTATATTTGCAATATAATACATATGGAACTAGCCTCAATATTCAGCTTCACTGAAAGAAGGAAAAGAAATATCAGTTTGCTTGGATTTCTCTTTGAGCTTGACTGCAGATGACAGCACTGATACCTGACCACTGGTAAATCTTCCAATATGACTGAAGTATGTGATTGAATGATTGCTATACTAATAATTTTTGTACAAAATATGACTTATGAAATCATTTGAAAATTAATAAATTGCTGGTCAATAACAATTGGTGTGCAAAACTGCATATACAGCTCCGACTTCCTTCTGTAGGATGGTGGCAGTGCACAGACGCGGTTGGGCAGGAGTGTTTAATCAGATCTGTCTTAAACAAATGGAAATGTTTATTTCAGTTGACACGTAAAAAAACTCCTTGTTACAGCTAGAAGGAGACAAGGCAAATTTGCATTTCAGCATATACAGGCGAGGAGAAAGAGCATGGCGGTGTCTTCATCCCAAACTCCACATTGTGGCCTTTACTGTTTGAACTTTAAACTTTGCTTTGAAAGATAATCTAGAGGACTCCATTTCAAAAACACCTCGGTGGGCATCTCTCCACTACCCTCTCACACCTCAGGGGGAAAAAAAAGAACCAGACCTTTGGACTTTGAGAGGCAGATCCTGACCTGAGAACTTGGTCAGTATTGCTGGTGGGAACTCGTATGAGTATCTAACTGAGGCTGCATTGACACTTACCTGGAAGGCTGACAGCTGCTACGCAATTTTTGGTACACCAATTGCATACCAAAAATCGACTTTGCAAGCCTTTGACTTTCACACCTGTCTTCACAGCAAAAGGTCAACAGGAACGCTCCTCCCATTGACCTTCCTTAATAACATGCTGCTTCAAAGAAGTTCTGTGGTCAGCATTGAACCTGGAAAGCTCTGTTTTACACATGCGTGAAATGGCACCCTGGAAGACTGAACATAAGCATTGAACATAAGCAGCCTGAATCTAGTTTAAGTCTTGACTACTCGGTAGTGTCTTTATTTCTCTTGTAACCAATTTTTTACTTTTTACTTCAATACCTTGTGCTCACTTAAAATCTTGCTCTTTCTAGTTATTTAAAGTTGGATCGAAGAATAAAAAGCAAGTCAATGTTTTTAAACTGGGCTGTTTGGAACCTCCAGTTAAAGTAAGGAACAGTTGGTAGATTGACTAGTTATAGGACTGCATTAGCTAGGGGCATCTCCAAGATCTGGAAGACTGGGCAATGTAGAACACACATTTGTGGGGCAAATGTGGGACTGAGGTCACTCTTCAGGTACTAACCAAGGCTGGAGGAAAACAGTGAGTGGCTGACATGTTACTGATAGGCTGCTGGGGTCAGAGTCGCTGGGCTAGCACTGTAACTGTACACAGGCACTCCAAGTGTAACTTTCATGGTATCTGAGGATACGGTTACACTACAATGCTCTGTTGACAGAAGTCACTGTTGGGAGAGATTTCCCAACAAAACTTCTGTCAATAGAATACAGCCCCACACAAAAGCCAACTGGGAGAGTGCTCTACTCTGTCGACAGAGCGGCTAGACTGCCCAGCTACTCTCTGGACAAAACAGGCACCCAGCACAACAGAGAGGGCAGCATATTCTCTGTTTAGAGAAGGCCCCCCAAGATTGTCCTCACAGCTTTTTTGTTGATAGACTCCATCAACAGCAGTACTATGCCTCATGGCTGAGAGGCAGAATGCTGCCGGCAAAGATGCTGAGTTTTGTCAATAAACTGTCAACAAAATGCATTTTGTATGTGGACTTGCGAGTGTAACTGTAGTCTGAGTGAGCCAGGTTGTGACCTACAGTATCAAAGCATAGCAAGACACCTAAGATTTCAGGGTGGGTAGTGACACCACCCCTCGGTGGTCTGGATTACATCCTGGGATGTGATTATTGTTTATTTTAATACCCTTAACAATTTCTTGCTGAAGATGAAGATTCTTCCTGAAGAATTAGTTGAAGGCAGAAGAATATAAGATGCAGACTAGCATCCTTCTACCCTCATGCTTTTGCTTCGAATGTGAAAATATTAAATTCATGTTTAAGGAGCTACAACTTTGGCCTGATTGTCAGAAGTTCAGAGCTTCTTGCAGATTATCCCTATTTTGGAAAGCCATTGTCCAAACACTAAGGTAGTGTCTACACTACAGAGTTTTGTTGACAGAAGTTACTGTCGGGACGTATTTCCTGACAGAGCCTCTGTCAACAGAACATGTCCACACCTAATAGAGGCTCCCCTTGTTGACACCCTCTGTTGACAGAGAGCAGCCAGACTGCCCAGCCCTCTGTCAACAGTACAGCCAAGCAGAAGCTCTGCAAACAGGGCAGCCTGGTGAAACAGAAGCCCTCTCTGTTTACAGAGGCACCCCCCAGATCATCTACACTATATTGTTGTCTACAGAATCTGCTGACAGAAGTGTTGTGCCTTGTACAAGAGTGACTTAACTGTCCTGAGAAAACTTCTGTGTTCTGTTGACAGTTTTTCTTTGTAGTTGGGGGCAGTCCTTGTGTTTTGTCAACAAAGCTACAGTTGGTTCAGCAGAACTCTGTAGTGTAGACATGGTGTAATAGTTTACCCTCCTGCCCAAAATTTTAGGCCATCTGACCGTGACCATTTATATATCATTTCTATTTCAGTAAGTCCTCCTACCAGTAATGGAAAGAAGGGCAGTACTATAAACTCCCCAAGTCTAGGAAAGGAATCTCTGGAGTAGACAGACTGCTTGTAATTCAGGTATGCATTCTTTGCCAAGGAGAATGCATCATGGGCTGCTTGAGCCAAAAAGGAAAAGGTGTAGGGGTGAGAGGGTGGAGGGGAAGGAAATCTGTGCATGAGAAGGTGTTTTTGCCTTAGTGTTAATTGTAGGGAAATCCTGACTCTCTGCACAGCACAATGGAAAACACATGAAATTAACATCATGTTAGCAGAACTATTGATGCCTTAAGCATTATACATTGTTTTTGTTTAATCTGAATGAATTTAATGCTCTTGAAAATGAGAAAATAGCCTGGCTAGAACCTGGCATGTTACAGGCAAGCACTCTGCAGAGTTCCCCAGACAGCACTGGAAAATGCTAATGCACTTTATCCCTACCCTGGAACACCTGGTTCAAGTATTTATTGAGCAGCAGCTGCCAATTGAACTCAATTGTGCCAATTTGTTTGATGGTTTTGTAATATGGACAAATAGGGCACTTAGACTTTGGTGATTCCAGTCTCACTAGTGAGCTAAATCAACTTTGAATCCAGGTCTCTGAGGGTGAAAGTTTATGTGCTACTAACCTACCTTGTCCCCTTTGCCATGTGGCTACAAGCTTGAATAGGTAGTTTTTATTACACATGTTCTTAATTTTATAGCCAAATCCTTACTAAAGTAGAGCAAATGAGGGACTGTGCTTATATAACATGATGATAGAGAAATAAAGCTTACAACTTAGATGTTAGCCAGCCATGTGTCAAAGGCACACAGTATACCACATATGAGACTACCAAAGTGTAAAAAATTGAGACACACGTCATTTCCCATAGTTCCAATCTGAAAAGCCAAAGGGAAGATTCTTAACCTTAGTGTGTAAGTGCTGCTCCTAAGAAATGCTATAAAGTGTAAAATGTAACTTAGTACTTGAAGTGTAATAGTATGCATGAAATTCTGCCCAAATGTCCATGTATATTTCCTGAAAGAATTACTTCAAAGCCATTTTGAAATGGACTTATGAATCAGACCTCTGCAGTGGCAAGTTGTTTAAGAATTTCATATTATGGCTTAATTTCCATCCTGACATACCCAAACATAACTCCCTTGAAGATCTGCGTGTGTATTTCCAAGGAGGGATTTGATCCAGGATCAACTCACTGTAGCCAGTAATTCTGACTGAAACATCAATATGAATAGTTGCTAACTTGATATATGGAAGTGCAAGAGATACACAACTGGTAGCATTGCATATCATCCTGTGGAACACACTCAAGTCTTTCTCATTATTATGATGAGTGTGTTATACAGGTAGGCTATGTCTACACTAGCCCCAGAACTTCGAAAGGGACATGATAGTGAACCTAATTGAAAGATGCTAAAGATGCACTGCCATTAATATGCAGTGCCTCATTAGCATAATGGTGGCTGTGGCACTTTCGATTGCGCAGCTCATCTACACACGGTACTTTTCAAAATCCCCTTAGTTTGACATGTGTGGGGTCCTTTCAAAAAGGACCCCGTGTAGGTGAGCTGTGCGTGATCAAAAGTGGCACTTTCAATGTGCCACAGCTGCATTATGCTACTGAGGCGCTGCATATTCATGGCAGCGCCTCATTAGCATCTTTCAGTTAGGTTCATTATCATGCCCCTTTCAAAGTTCTAGGGCTAGTGTACACATAGCCTTACAAACGAATGAACTGTGATTAAGTTTTCCTGTGAAAACTGAATCTTTCTTAAATGAAAATATGGATAAATAACTTTTGAGATTGTGTGGTTCTTTTTTCCATGTGAAAAAGTCTATGGGTCTAAACCAAATCACATTTAAGTCAATGGGAGTTAGGCCCTATGTTTGCTTACTTGATAATATGAAAAAAAATCATGGTTTGCAAAGGTTCTCCCATCATTAATACGAATTAATGAAGTTCCACTATAAAGAAAACTCATTGGCTGATATACTTGCCCCTCACCAAGACAAGCTAATAATAAAACTTAGAAAGATATTATTGAAAAAATAAGGAAACATAGCATATTATTCGCTGACATCTCAGTCTGATTCTATTACTTTACCTGCAAGAAGTGAGTTTTTTATTATGCTGAGAAACTAAACACACATTGCATTTCAATGTGCGTGTTTGTATATTTATAAAATAAAGCAGCTTAGACTGATCCAAAGAACAAAAAGTTACCACCTTTCTGATCAGAGTTTTGGTCCCTGTTCTTTCCTATGCACTCAATAGCAATATGCTACACTAAGGAACTGCAGTGTAATGTTACACTAACTCCAAATGAAATGTCTAGATGAGTTCAAGAAAACACTTCAGTTTTGAAGTATCAACCTGATTTGCTCTATCTGAATTGAAATTTTGGAAACATTCAATTCTGTGAAAAATAGATATTTAAACTCTTGTGTCAGTTTAGGGAACAAAAAAGGGTAAAATATTGGAATTTCCTGTTGGACAGAAAATTTAAATTTTCCTCACTGTAATTTAACTGAGTTACATTACAGACACTCACAACTGACCTTATTTTTACCATAGTGCAGGGTTGCCTTTTCATAAACTAAGAGGGAGGCCCAGATGTTTTTCTCCTGAGTTGTAGTGAAAATCACTTTGGCTGTGAGCCATAAAAACTTGTGCACATACGTTAAGCATGTGAACATTTTTAACTCAACTGGACTACACTTGTTTTTCATAAGCTTGTGTGCAAGTTTGGGGTTTATTTTACAAGATTGGGGACTTTACTGTTTCTAGTTATTGTGTAAGTGTTTTGCAAAATAGACATTTTTAATGGCATAGGATATAGTGTAAGCATTTTAAAGGGTCAGTTTCAGTTAATTAAATTTCAGTTTTCACCAGTGCATCCTTGGTATTAACAACTGCAGCAATTCCTGAAGCCTACATTTGTAGATTCAGTAGTTCTGGTTTATTTTATTATACCACTACAATATCTTTTACTAGGTCTCCATTTAGTATTAGTAATATCATGTCATTAACAGTGAGCTATCTAACTCATTATCTTATTCTTTTACATCTTCAGAGCAGTGTTTAAAGCTTATAATTTGATCAGAAACATTCTAGTTTAAACTTGTATGTGTCATATTTATTTTAAAACATTTTACTGCTGAGAAAATCCTCCTATGATAAATTAGAATTTGAATGTGAAGAACTAGAATCAATTTTCTGTTGCCCTAATTTATCCACTTATAAAAATATATATACCCTGCAGTGATTGCTGAGGGAAAAGAATATCTCTACTTATTTTATTATTAGGTCTATTTATGGCCCCATTAAAAACTTAAACGAACCAACTTGTCTTTCTTTTTCTGCCTTCTCTTTGACATAATTGTAAAACAAGGAAATAAAAAAGGGACCCCCAGCCTGTTAAAGCTTAGAGTTGAAGTCCTTGATCTGTTGAAGTCCTAATGGCAAACTTTCCAATAATGGAATGGATTTCAATCAAAGAGGTTAGGAGATAAAAATGTGTATCTCTGTGAAGACGGAAGTTTTTCTTCATATTCTGGCATCCTGCAGAGAATTTCTGTGGAATATCAAAGGGGGGAAAAATCACTCCAGAGAGGGAAAAAAGATGAAAATTTTTCCTCTCTAGGTCTGAAAAAAGATCTATTGGTGATAAAAGCAAAAGGGTTCTTTTGATGTCAGATGGTCAGAGGTTGATGGAAAGATCGTCAATTAGTTTCTTTAAGTAAAGTAATACTCTACTAAGTCACAGCTGAGAAGAAACCTATGATGGACCATAAAATCTGCTGGAGAAGGGCAGGGTGTTTTGTTTGTTTGTTTAATTGATTGATTTTTGAAGCTACAGCTGGAGGTCCTATCTTAGGCTGAGTGCCATCTGCTTGTTCTGATGGGGCTGTGGTGGGACAGGATTTCCTTTTCTCATGCAGGGCTGTGTCGGACCACCTCTGGGAACCTTCCCTAGATGCTGAAAGCTCTGCCTGGTCCCTGCTTCTTGCCCCTATAGCTTCCCAGCTGTTAGGGAAAGAGTCACTGTACAGGGAACAGCCATTGAAGTGTGTCTGATACAGCCCCTGGAGGACAAGATAAAGTTCTGTCCCTCCCCAGCCAGACCTGTACTAGCAGCTGGAGCACAGTGCAGAGCAGTGCCCTCCAGCTAACTCCCACAGCTGGGGAACCTCTAGTCAACATCATCAGAACACTGGAAGCCAAGGAGTCACGCTCCCCACTTCTAAACATGTGTAGCATGGGGGCAGGGGATGCCCTGCAACCGCAATCCAGAGACAAAAGTGCTGGCAGGTGTTGGAGGAGGAGACAGGAGAATATTACCTGCTGCTGTTGAAATTAGGCCTATGTCAAAAAATTCTGGCCTTAGTCGCCACACCTCACAGTTCTAGCTCCAGTGCCCCTCCTCCCCGACAATTTCTATAAAGGTTCTGGTAGCCTGACTCCCTGCCCTTTCCCTATCTAGCTTGGCCTATTGTTATGGGGTTAAAGGAGCTTTGGTCTGGCTGTAGGTTTCTGTGTGGGGGGAAACCATACCACCATCCTGACCAAGGGAGCCTGGATAGCCACCCACCCATAAAGCTGGTCCTCACCTACCAAAAGAGAAAAACCCTTATGCCATGTCACTTTCGTATCTGTCATGCCCCCTGTTCTCTGGCTGCCAACCTCTGAAATCAGCACCTTTATCAGCAGCAGTGCAGAAGTAAAGGTGGCAATATCCTTACTCCCTCACAGCCCTTTTTTGGGTAGGGAATCCCCCCGCTCCCATGGTTATCATAGTGCTGAAGTTTCAGGTCTAAACATCTGCAACTGAATCTGGTGATTTTAGAAGTCCTATGACCAAAAAATTAACCAAAGTGGACTGTAAATTTGGTAGGGCCATGCTTCTAAGCCCAGGGTTTGTTACATGTACAGGTCTCTGTTGATGTTTCAATCTCATAAATTAATTATCCTGAGAAGCATTGTAGGGAAATCATTCTGAATTGTTATATTCCCAATGCACTGAAAATCTGGGTAATAGAAGTTATTTTCTTGAAGCTGACAATGTTGACTTGGCTTCTGTTTAATTAGCCAGGGCCCCAAAGAATCATTCTGAGAACTGCGGATCAGACCAGAGAGGTTATTTCTGAACTGGTTAGCCTGCACTTTTCATATTACCCTCCCTAAATCTTTCTTTCTTTTAACAAAAAGTACCAAAATACTGGTTACTGAAACCCAACTGGATGGATGCTTTGTGCCTGTTAATTAACAGTGTCCACAATTAGGGGCCGAAAAAGGGCTGCCTATAGTTAAGCTACTAAATCCATATTAAAGCACCTAAGTGAGTGGCCTTGGTTGCATCTACATTACCCCTCCGTTTCAGAAGGGACATGTAAATGCAGCAGATCAGATATGCTAATGAGGTTGTGATATGAGTATCCAGCACCTCATTTTCATAATAACAGCCACTCACCACTTTGAAAGTGCTTCTTTCGAAATGCAAACTAGCCGTGTAGATGTGATTCTTTCAAAAGGAAGCTCCACTTCCAATTTTTTTCAGGATTACTTTCTTCTACAAAAGTAATGTGCTCTCAATGCATATAAAATGAAGAAGTAAATCTGTGCTGAGTTCACAGTGATGGTCTCTGCAACAATAATAGCACATAAGAGAACCAGAATCAAGCAGAGGAGTAATTGGGAGGAGAAGGAGCCTGAAGAATCCAGGAATTTAACAGAAAACTATGCTCCTTTATAAAACGGTGGGATTCAGCATTTGTATGCATTCTCTAAGAAGGACACTTAATTAACTCCTTTGCATGTGCGACTGTGTGGGGTTTCAGATAATCGGTAGTGAGAGTAATTGGTCCGCTCATTGAGAGTGAATATGCCATTTTTTCCTGATGTTGCTGAACAGTTGCTGAAAGGCCTATTATAATGTAATTCCCTCTTGGTTCACTTATTGCCACTTGTAAGGACTCACATAGCTCCAGCTCCAGAAGCAACTGCCTTTCACTCCTCTTCTTACTAATGGGATCAGCTTATGTACAATTCTCTCACCAAACAAAGCTTGTGGACACTTTCTGTTCTCTTGACTGACCCACAACCCTGACACCCATTCACATCTAGCCTTTTTCACACAGTTGTGGGTTCCTTCCAGTAACAGGCTTCTTTTTTTTTTGTTTCTTAGACAGCCAGTAAAATGCTGCTCCCGCTACCTCAAATTTCACTGCCTTTTAGTGCCCCAACACTCATCTGTAAATTCCATTTACGGTGCCCCTCCAAAGTCTTTTGTTCATGAATTCCAGCATTCCTAGGTAAAAAGGTATGTTGTATTTCAGTGAGAAGTTCACACAAGAAAAACAATCCTTTCTTTTTTCTCTGGAGCACATTCTCTAGACAGAGGAGGAGACATGCATACTTTTGTCTGGTCTTCTGTCCGTTAGACGGGGTCTAGACATTGAGGAACTATTGGCAGATGATATGCAAATTGTGTACTGCAATTTGCATACATTTTGTCAACATTTCTGTTGGGAAAGGCTTTTTTAACTTTTGGCCCATACGCACAGAGCCAAATGTCAGCAAAACACCTTGGTAAAATCTTAACTAAAAGCATCTGTCAATAGAAGTGTCTGTGGGAAAAAGTGTGCCAGCAAAAATTCTGTCCACAGATCATATCTAAACATAAAAACAAATTGATCTATGGATCTGCTCTGTTGACAAAAGGGCTCCCTGGAGCATCTACATGGCTTTGTCGACAAAACTCATTTTTTGTGTAAATGCTCCGCGTGTTATATGGGCAAAACTCTCTAGTGTAGACATAGACCTTCTGTTGAGACATCTCTTCTTCCTCATGGAAAATATGAAGAAGGGACTTTCAAAGTCAGGGAGGTCCTTTCAAAAGGCCCAGTCTACATGGGCAGCATGTGGTCTGAAACCAGCACTTTGAATCATTCATGGTCGCCATTATGCTAATGAGGTGCTGCATATTCATGTCAGTGCCTCATTAGCATCTTTCAAAATGCCTCATTAACATACCCCCCAAAAGGAGGAGGCATGTGTAGACACAGCTACAGAAATGCATTTTGAAATGGCACATAGCTATTTCAAAATACAGCATCTACACATAATAAAGCCTATTTTGAAACAGGACACACTATGGCTCAATTTGAAAATAGTCACTATTCCCTGACTACATTTACACTACAGAGATTTTCAAAAGAAAACTTTTCAAAAGGCCTATTCCGAAAAAACTTCTTTCAAAGGAGGGCATCCACACACAAAAAGAGGATCAAAAGTGTGATCTGCTCTTTTGGAAGAATAAGCCGTGTCTACACGTGAACGCTACTTCGAAGTAGCGGCACTAACTTCGAAATAGCGCCCGTCACGGCTACACGTGTTGGGCGCTATTTCGATGTTAACATCGACGTTAGGCGGCAAGACGTCGAAGCCGCTAACCCCATGAGGGGATGGGAATAGCGCCCTACTTCAACGTTCAACATCGAAGTAGGGACCGTGTAGTCGTTGCGCGTCCCGCAACATCGAAATTGCGGTGTCCTCCATGGCGGCCATCAGCTGAGGGGTTCAGAGACACTCTCTCCAGCCCCTCAGCTCAATGGTGGCTGCGTGGAGCGGCCCCTTAAAGGTCCCCACCCTCTCCCTTTCTGTGCAGGAAGCTGAGAGAGCATGCAGGCAGCAGCAGTAACATGCGGCTAGCCTGCATGCTCTTCTTCAGCCACCCACACCCCCAACCGACCTGATGGCCACCCGGCAGCCCCCCCAGCGCCCTCAGGGAACCCCCCTGAAGGGGAGCCAGGGTTCCCAGGGCAGGAGCCAGGCCGGGAAGCAGCAGCGGGGCCCCTCCTGGACGGAGGCCGAGCTTCGGGACCTGCTGGGGCTCTGGAGTGAGGAGGAGGTGCTCCAGGTAATGGGGAGCAAGAGGCGGAACGCGGATGCATTTGCTCGGCTGGCCGAGGGCCTGGCCACCTGGGGTCACCCTGCCTGCACTCCGGATCATGTACGCAGTAAAGTGAAGGAGCTACGGCAGGGTTACGCCTGGGCCCGGGATGCGGCCAGCTGATCTGGGGCCACCCCCGTCACTTGTCCCTTTTACAGGGAGCTCAGGGACATCCTGGGCCCCCGGCACACCTCCTCCCCTCCGGCCACTCTTGATACCTCGGCTGAGGAGCCCCAGCAGGCCCCGGAGCCAGAGTCCACCCTGGAGGTAAGCCCCGCACCCCGGGGGCCCCCCCGGAGCCCACCCCCGGGGCACCAGAGCAGGAGGAGGAGGAGGAGGAGGGGGACTCCTCCTCCACTGACACTGGGCTCCAGATCCTCCTCCTGCCATCCCGGAGCAGCAGCCGGGCGTCCGCCCCCCGGCTGTCCCCCAACCGTGGGAGTGGACCTACAGGTATGTACCCCCCCGGTGTACACCCCCGGGGTTGAGGGGCGGGGGTAATAGATATGTGGCCAGGGTCCTCCACATGCCCAGATGGCCATGGCCCCAAGGACAGCAGTGCCATGTCCCTCACAGGAGTGCATCAGCCCCTGCCCCCTCCCCAGCACGACAGTGCCATGCCCCATCCCCGGGGCTGGGGGGAGCGGAACCTCTAGGGTTCCCCGGGAGGAGGGGGTGGGACACCCTGCAGCAGCAGCATGTGATGGAGTGGGGGGAGTGCAAATGCGAGTCTCAGGCTAGATATGAGCAACCAGCTGAATAGCTCCCAGTGGCTAAGGATGATCCTGGGGCTACAACTGGCAGGTTACACCTCTGCCCTGGATAAAGAGGAGGGAGGAGCCGAGATGGCTTTGAATCGGGGGCCGCAGGTAGAGGCTAGGGGAAGGGAGAGCTGGAAGGCAGCCAGCCTGAGGAGGGGGAAAGCTACACCCCAGAGGGGAACCCCTCGGGGTCTTCTCCCCAGGACGGGTTGGAAGGACTGTCTCTGACCGCTGTACTGTCACTTCTCAGAGAAACTGGGCATCTGTTGCCTAAGAAACCTCTCCTGTCAGAGACCCTGCTGAGTGAAGTGAGAGTCACTCCTGCCGGGGGACGGGGTGCAGTGCAGGGGGACCCTTGAACCCCATCACAGCAGCATCTCCCAGGGATGGGGATGGGGAACCTGCAGCAGAGGGGTGGGGGGACAAGGGCCACAGCTCGGGGCCCACACTAATGCCTGTCTCCACTCTTCTTCCCCACCTCCTGTGTTCCGCAGCTGCACCATCGGAAGGACCGGAGAGCGCCGGCAAGGCTTCAGTGGTCCCAGAATCCCCTCCGGGGCCATCGCTCCAGGCCAGCCCCTCGGCGGAGGACCGATCGGCCCCACAGCAGGCAAGACGGTGGACCCAGCACCAGCCGCCGGCAACGGACCCCCAGCTGCTGGCCCTCCACCACCGGCAGGTGGAGGTCACGGAGCAGCACCTGTGGGTGGAGCAACGCCATCTCCATCTCCAGGAGCGGGCGCTGGCCTGGCGCCAAGAGGCATGGGGGGCCTACATGGAGACATTCAACCGCATAGCGGACTACCTGGCCCCCCATGCCACGCCAGCCGCCGCTGCGCCACCTGCTGCTCCACTCGTCGCCGCGCTGTCCGCCGTCACCCCGCCACCCGCCACTGAGCGCCTTTCAGCTGAGGGAGACCTGGGCCAGCTGACACTCGCCGGGCGTATCTGCCGGTCCACTCGGCCCCCAGCCAGCCCTGGACAGGGCTGCGGCCGAGGCGGGGCTCCGGCCGCCCACCCCCAGTTCCAGACTATAGGGGCGTGGGGCCCAGGACGTGCCCCCACCCCTTGTATATAGTTGGTATTTATTTATTTGTGCCCCCCGTTTGCCCACTCCCCCCCATGTAAATAGTTCTCCCCTTCCTTGTTATCCCTGGTTTTTTTTGTTAGTATATACATACACTTTTCATATGAAAGTTAGTTAGAAGTTCCTGTATATAGTTTGTATTAGTTAGTTATAGAACAGAGTTGAAAGTAAACCAGTGTGATTTCACAAACAAGTGTCTGCTTTTATTTGTGCAGGAAAAGTGTGGGGGGGTGTGCTGTTGGGTGCTCCGTGGTGTGGGCGTAGGGGCAGGAAGTGTTGTGGAGGATGGGGGGGGGCGCAGTGGGGGGCCTGGCAGCGTTCACCCTGCAGCCTCATCGAAGTGGGCCCGCAGGGCCTCCCGGACCCGGGTCCCTTCGGGGTCCACCTGGAGACTGGGGGCAGCAGGGGGCTGCACGTCGGCCCTGCCGGCCTCCACAGCCCAGCCCTGACAGAATGCCTCCCCCTTGCTCTCGATGAGCTTGTGCAGGGCGCTGCACGTGCCCACAATCTGGGGAATGTTGGTGGGGCCCGCATCAAGGCGACTGGGGAGACACCTCAAGCGCCCTTTCAGGCAGCCAAATGTGCACTGCACCACCTGGCGCACATGGTTCAGGCGCATGTTGAAGCGCTCCTGGCTGGCTGACAGGTGGCCCGTGTGAGAGTGCATTAGCCAGGGCTGGAGGGGTATACCGCATCTGCGATGACGCAGAGGGGCATGGTGGTGTCCCCCACAGGGATCTTGCGCTGGGGAATGTAGGTCCCCACCTCCAGCCGGTGGCACAGGCCCAAATTCTGGAATACCTGGGTGGTGTGGGTGATGCCAGGCCAGCCCACATATATGTCCAGGAAGTGGCCCCAGCTGTCCACCAAGGCCTGGAGGACCACTGAGTGGTAGCCCTTCCTGTTTAAGTAGCGTCCTCCACTGTGCTCCGGGGCACGGATGAGGATGTGGGTCCCATCCAGAGCCCCGAAGCAACTGGGGAAGCCCAGGGTGGCAAACCCCGCGATGGTGGCATCCGGGTCCCCAAGCCGCACGAGCCTGTGGAGGAGCAGGGCATTGATGGCGTGGACGACCTGCAGGGGAAGCACATGGGAGAACACCAATGAGGGGTATGCAGGGTGTGTCTGGCCCTCCCCTGCCAGGGCTGCCTCCCCCTCCTCCCGTGGGTCCTCTTACCTCCATGAGAACAGCCCCGACGTTGGCCTTGCCGATGCCAAACTGCTGGCCCACGGATCGGTAGCTGTCTGGAGTGGCCAGCTTCCAGACAGCAATGCCGACCCGTTTCTCCACACTGAGGACACGCCGCATGGCCGTGTCCTGGTGCTTCAGTGTGGGGGTGAGCCACTGGCATAGCTGCAGAAATGTCTGCCAGCTCATCCGAAAGTTCTGGAGCCAGCGGTCGTCGTCCCACTCTCCGAGCACCAGCCGCTCCCACCAGTAGGTGCTCGTGGGGTAGCTCCACAGCCGGCGGTGTGTGCAGTCAGGGGGAGGGGGGGCTGCAGGGTTTGGGGTTGCTTCCTCCTCCCCTGTGGGCAGCTCCTCCTCTGTGGCTAGGATGTGATCAGCTGCCTCCTGCATGGCATCGAGCAGGGTGAGCACTGCTCCTACAGGGGCGGCTGGGGGGACCTCTGGCTGCTGCTGCTGCTGGGGGTCCATGACTGCATGGCCCGAGGTGTGCGTGCCTATGGCTCTGCAGACTGCGTGCTGTGCAGGCTGCGTGTTTCTGGGAGGGGCCCTTTAAGGGAGCTGCTAGTTGTTGCCCTGGAAGCGCTAGTCCGCCCTGTGACCCTGTCTGCAGCTGTTCCTGGCACCCTTATTTCGATGTGTGCTACTTTCGCATGTAGACGTTCCCCTGCAGTGCCTTCTTCAATGTGGTGCTGCCCAACGTCGACGTTGAACGTTGACAGCACCAGCCCTGGAGGACGCGTAGACGCTATTCATCGAAATAGCTTATTTCGATGTTGCTACATCGAAATAAGCTATTTCGATGTAATGTTCACGTGTAGACATAGCCAGTCACACACAGGCCATTGTTTCTCTGGAGAAGAGTTGGCACTAGCTTCTAATGAGCTCAGCTTTGCTTTTTTCACTGCTTGCTCTATACTTCCATCTATTGGGAGGATATAAATATTACAGTATTTTACTGTTCTCAAAAAGTATAGTTGGAGACATAAAAGCACATTTACATGTTGTCATGTTTTTCCTTCTTTCATAGGTATTTTAAGCTTTGTGTGTGTGTACCTCAGCTCTTTCACTGAAATACTAGGTAGTGGGAAAATGTTTACATGGGAATATTTGCAAAATGATCAAAAATTCACATTGTGAATTACGGAAGAGGAGAAGGTCATCAAGGTGGTGAGACTGAGTCCCCTAAAAGCTGAATAATTTAACAGAATGATGATTATAGGACTGGGAGCAAAAGACTCCCGTGTTCTAATCTTCCAACTTGCCTAAGTTGCCTCAGTAACTTCAGTTTGTTAACATACAAGAGTTGATAAGTATTATTTAGTCAGTTCTCATACCACTATGTGAAATGAGCACATGCAGCTATTCCTACTTTACAGATAGGGCAGAGGAGACACAGGGAAGTTGACCAATGTGCTTGAGATCTAAAGTACATCTGTATTAACAATATGATTAGAAATGAATTTCCCTGAATGCCAGATCTTTGCCTAAGCTTTAGGATCATAGTGGTCTTCCACAAGTCGCTTAACTGGACCTCTAGATAGTGACATACCATGTAAATTGGGGACAATAATATCTACTTGTACATGTGGACAGCACATAAGTTATGTTTATGAGATTATATGATGCCTTGGTGCAATAACATTTGTAATAGGCAGTGGAGAACTTTTTTTATGGTTGTATGGGTACAACCAGACTGCACTGGGATAAATGTATGCCACACAGCACTGTTAATGAGAAAATAATATTTATTTCCTAGTTGTAGCCATCTAGCAGGTGGCTATTCTGTCCATATTAATTATAGCAATTTTTCTGTAGGCAATTATCAATTTTAACTGCAATATTGGTTATTAGAAACAGGACCAATTAAATTTCATTACAACACTTTGTTTTGGATTTCTAGACTCTCTAAAAACACCTTTTTCTGTCCTGAAAGTTCACACTATTAGACTTAATTCCATAGTAAATATTTTGGGAAAATAAAAGAAAATGTGCTGGCTATGGCATTTCTTCAGTTAAAACAAAAAAGCAGTAAAGTCGCACTTTAAAGACTTACAAAATAATTTATTAGGTGATGAGCTTTCATGGGACAGACCCACTTCTTCAGACCATAGCCAGACCAGAACAGACTCAATATTTAAGGCACAGAGAACCAAAAACAGTAAGCAAGGAGGACAAATCAGAAAAAGATGATCAAGGTGAGCAAATCAGAGAGTGGAGGGGTGGCGGGGGAGTCACTATAGGGGCTCGTCTGCATACTTGGCTCAATCTAATTCTTGACCTTCCCCCCCACCCCTCCACTCTCTGATTTGCTCACCTTGATTATCTTTTTCTGATTTGTCGTCCTTGCTTACTGTTTTTGGTTCTCTGTGCCTTAAATATTGAGTCTGTTCTGGTCTGGCTATGGTCTGAAGAAGTGGGTCTGTGCCACGAAAGCCCACCTAATAAACCATTTTGCTAGTCTTTAAAGTGCTACGTGACTGCTTTTTGTTTTGATCATTCTACCTTGTTTGGGATCTTCCAACTAGATTTGCATGCAATATCTTCAGTGAAATCAGTGGGACTCCAAGTGCATGGATCTGACCTTGTGCATCACTGGATCTGGTCTTAAATGTGAAATAAAGGAAAAATACTTTCATATTAAATGTTATATAATTTCTTGCCATAAATATAGTATGTCGTTTCAATATCTGCATACCACTGCAATTTTAAATACATGGAGTAACATAAAATAAAATTCTGCAATTCTGTAGTCCTAGTCAGTACAGCTCTTTGAGAGTTTTCTGACATCTTTTTTTTTTTCAGTCTGTTATTGGAAAATGTCAGTTCTTGCAAACAGTGCAGTTTCAGTTAAAATGTTGACTCAGATAGACTTTCTGACTTGAGGGAGGGAGGGGGGATCCAAATGCCAGTTTTAACACTTGCTAAACAAGATTTCATTTTTTAAATTTAAGATGCCTTTTGTTTCAAAAAATTTACTTAATAACTACAAGAAGTCCTGTGGTAACTTACAAACTAACAGATATTTTGGAGCATAAGCTTTCGTGGGCAAAGACCTGCTTTGTCAGATGCATGAGTCGGGGGGTTTCAGAGGAGGATTTAAAAAGGGGGTCTTAATACAGGGAGGGACCAGAGTTTACAAGGTCTATTCAGTTAGGGTGGATATGGCCCATTATCAGCAGTTAATGTGGAGTTGTGAACGTCAACAGAGGAGAAATCAAGTAAGTTCAGTAAGGGGGATGTGGCCCATTGTCAGTTGCTAATGTGGAGGAATGAACATCAAGATCAGAGAAACTGCTTTTGTAATGGGCCAACCACTCTCAGTCTCTGTTCAGTCCTTGGTTGATGGAGTCAAATTTAATTAATGTATTCCAAAAAAGATGCTAAAATAAAAATAAAAATAAAAAGCATATTTTAAATATTTCAAATATATTTTACTAGAATCAATGTACATGATTTTTCTTTTGGGAGGTTTGTGAAAACTTTTAAAATGTCTACTTTTAGTCCAGTTTCAGGATAGGAGAAAAATGTAAAGTCTTAAACTGTCACAGAAAAGAAAAATAATTTTCTGTCTGACTCTAAAAGTTGAGATTTCTCTCTTTTCTTTGGCTCCTATTTTTCTGCCTTTAATATCAACAATGTTGAAATATTTATTTAAGTCAAAAGTGGTCAATTACAAAAGGGGTCATATCTGACCTTTTTTCATTAGTACACATTAGATTGTGTTGAACTGACCAGGTGTAAAAGTTGACTTTTATTAATAAGTCCATTAAATGAAAAGCTGTGCAGGATGTGTTGTTTAACTGCTTTTCTTTTTATTGGCCTCCCCACATAAGTAAAAACATTAGAGAGTACAAACTGTTAACAATTATTCATGTACAGATTTAAAACTCTGTTGTGCTTGGACAGAGCTGAGGCCTTTCACATAAAGGCCTTGACTCTTCAAAGACTTATTTATGTGTAGAACATGAAGTCTCATTGAGTTCAATGGAACTACATCCGAGATGAATTCGGATCAATGAGTTCTCAAGGTAGAAGTCGAAATGAACACTACCGGTAAGCGGCCGTGTCTACACGTGCACGTTACTTCGAAGTAGCGGCGCCAACTTTGAAATAGCGCCCGTCACGGCTACACGTGTTGGGCGCTATTTCGAAGTTGAAATCGACGTTAGGTGGCGAGACGTCGAAGTTGCTAACCGCATGAGTGGATGGGAATAGCGCCCTACTTCGAAGTTGAACGTCAAAGTAGGGCACGTGTAGACGATCTGCGTCCCGCACCATCGAAATAGCGGGGTCCGCCATGGCGGCCATCAGCTGAGGGGTTGAGAGACGCTCTCTCTCCAGCCCCCGTGGGCCTCTATGTTCATCGTGTGCAGCAGCCCTTAGCCCAGGGCTTCTGGCTGCTGCTGCGGCAGCTGGGGATCCATGCTGCATGCACAGGGTCTGCAACCAGTTGTCGGCTCTGTGGATCTTGTGTTGTTTAGTGCGTGTGTGTCTGGGAGGGGCCCTTTAAGGGAGCGGCTTGCTGTTGAGTCCACCCTGTGACCCTGTCTGCAGCTGTGCCTGGCACCCTTATTTCGATGTGTGCTACTTTGGCGTGTAGACGTTCCCTCGCAGCACCTATTTTGATGTGGTGCTGCCCAACATCGAAGTTGAACGTTGACGTTGCCAGCCCTGGAGGACGTGTAGACGTTATTCATCGAAATAGACTATTTCGATGTCGCTACATCGAAATAAGCTATTTCGATGTAGCGTGCACGTGTAGACGTAGCCAACAAGTCAGGTTCCATTAAAGGTAAAAAAAAAATTTCTATATTCTTGTAAATCAGTTAAAGCCCACTTTACCTATGCCTTCCAAAACAAAACAGTACACACAATCATAGATATCTAGCATGACACTTCAAACCAAGTCCTTTCATCACTGTTATTTAATTAATTTGTACCATGGCAAACATACTTGGCTTTAGAGGGAGGAGTATAGAGTAGCCACAGTGGCCAACAGAACAGATCCCCTCTTAATTTGTGGGGCTCAAAGAGAAACACTTGTTACATACCTCCACCCCCTTATTCTGCTGCTGCTTAAATTCCCCATATTTCTGGTACTTCAGAACTATTTCCTGCACATGATAATAATTCAAAGCTCAACATTCTTTTTGTGATGGTCTTTTTGATCTCCTTGACATTCGGCAATCTGGGATAAATAATGAAAGGGAGGAAAAGGAACACCCAGGCAGAGCTCAGCTGCTGAGGAGTCAGTTCAGTTGTGATCGCAGCTTTATGGAAGTGAGTGATATATAGGCTAACTGTAATGCTGGCTCCTAATGTACTGCAAGAATTTGATCTGATTTTTCATTCCATGGAAAGTTATTTTATACTTCCCTTTCCTAGTGTGTATATTTGAATGTTTGCATATCTAAATCTCCTTTTTTACCTCTGGAAGTGTTTGTTTGTAGATAATGGTGCATGTGTTTTTCTTTGTGTCCTGCTAATGTCTTTGTTATATATCAGAATTAATATTTGTTATAATTTCTGAAATAATTATATCTGAAAGAGCTAATTGGGATCAATATAACCTATTTAATATTTGTTCGCTATTACAAGTAAAATATGCAGTAAAACCAGTCAATTAAGCAAATTTTTCCTTGTCATGCCTTCTTTTTCAAATACGCTGGTATATTTTTCACATTATGCACCCTGGAATCATGACTTTCTAGATTTTTTTTACAGAAAAGTGCCTTAAATAAAGCTTCTACAAAGAGTACATGAAAAGGACCCTCCTGAATTTGGCTTTCCAGTACATACAAAGCCACCAGTTGGCCATGCCCCTGTTATTCTTAGTGATTCTTTATTGCTGTAATTTTAGATATGTTATTACTGTTCTTTTACTATTGTAATGTCTGTCCAAAAATTATACAGTATTTCTTTCATTAATTTTCAGTCTGTCTGTTGGATACAAGAGGGTTTCTGTTGGTATTGGCTTAACAAAGGCCTTCAAATTTATTCCTCATTCATTGTACAAATCTTAACTGGTGATACCCCAGTTGATGGCCATTTGGTTCCAGTGTCTACCCTTAAGCACAGCAAGTTATTCATACTCTTTCAACACCTGACGTACATCAGAAGCACCTGTGAATGATTAAAGTGATGCATTGTTAATTATCATAAGAAATAAGCTTTCCAGTTCATAAATTCCTATAAGCCTTTTATGTTTTTAGCAGCAGTTCTCATTTCTTGGCTTGTTTAGGGGCTGGCTCAGCAGCTCCCTGTACTGTTGGCTGTAGAACAGCTTCTGAGACTGACACAGGGCCAGGTTGTTTTGAGGTTGGCTGAACTTCCTCGTATCTTTCTGAAAGGCTTTTCCCCCCATTTAGTTCCTATTAATATCCAAAGAATTCTTACATAGTTTTATATGAACAAATGTGTTCCAATGCAAATTCCACTGTTTTGAGATAGTCTCCAAATGAATGTGTAGATCGAACTTAATAAAACAGATTGTTAATCAAACCCATATTTATGTTCAGTTCAATACAAGAATGCAATGCTTGTGAATCTCAAAAACCAGAGGGATTGCTACTTCCTTGGAAAATATACTCAGTGTAGAAAATCCCTTTTTTCATGTTTTCTTGTATATTTACAGTGAAGCAATAGAACATACATCTCTAAAAATAATATTGTTTTACAGAAAGCCTTTTTCTGTTTACTTAAGAAAATGGCTTAAGAGGCATGCCAAAGTAGCTGACAGTGATGCCAATAGCTGGCAAAGCTTCATGGATTGTATTAATTCTTTCTACCTATTGTGTTATCACTCCTATGACCCTCATTATTAGACCACTAGCGGCCAATGAATCATAATTCCTTTTAAAATTTCATGTCTTTCAGATTTGTTTTTTATTGGTTGTGATTTATTATGTTCTCTATCAGAGAGTTCATATTTTCAAGTGCATTTTTATGCATGGTGCCTGTAAGAGCTCTTTTTAAACAAGATGAACATGTGAGTTATGTCTGCATGAGAGTGTGATTTTGAAAGGATCCTTTTCAAAATCGATGAATCGAAAGATGCCCTTTCGAAATACGGCGTCCACACACAAGCAGAGGCTGGTGCTTCTGATCCGCCCTTTCGAAAGGGCTACCTGCTATTTTGAAAGAGAGCATCTGAAGAAGTGGATGTGTCCCACAAAAGCTCATCACCTAATAAATTATTTTCTTAGTCTTTAAAGTGTTATATGACTGATTTTTTGTTTTGATACACTGTACCCAGTACCCTTTCCAAATGGCACACAAGCCTTTCCGAGACAGCAGCCAGTCATCCCCTTCAAAGGCCCCTCCCCAACAGCCTCGCTCTGCACAGCACAAGGCCTGAAGAGCTGCCTTGAACCCAGCAGACACCAGCGCAAACCAAGCAATGTGGACCAGCAGCAGCAGCTTGAGCTGCTTCTGGCCGTAGCCACAGGCATGGTTGCCCTGCTATCCTCAGCAGTGGTGGCCACCCTCCCTCTCCTGCTGGGGTCCACTCTGTAGGCATGGCCATGGAACCCACAGAACTCTGACTTCTCCAATGCCCTCCCAGGTTCTCTGCCAACTCTGGAGCTACCCCACTAGCTTCGAGTGGTGGAAGTACCTGGTCATGGGGAAATGGGATGATGACAGCTGGCTCCAGAATTTTTGGATGCGGCCGCAGATGTTTCTGGAGCTCTGCCAGTGTCTTGCCTCTGCATTGTGGCATCAGGAGACCTGGATGCAGCTTGCCCTCCTCATCAAAAAGAGGGTTATGATAGCTGTCTGGAAACTGGCCACTCCAGATAACTATTGCTCTATGGACCACCAGTTTGGTGTGGGTAAGGCCACAGTCAGGGTTGTCATCATGGAGGTAAGGCAAGCTCTGGCCACACACCCACAAGAGGAGGAGGATCCCAGGAAAGGGGCCCATTGGGGACCGGGAGCTGGGAGGAGCCTGGGGGAATGAAAGGGGCAAGGGGGCCTGGGGATCAGGGGGCCTGGCACTCCCTGCATGCCTCCTGGGTGCATATGTCCTCCATCTTATGCAGGTGGTTCAGACATTGAACACCATGCTTCTGCAAAGGTTGATCCATGTGGGGGACCTGAACGCAGCCATTGGTGGCTTCGCAGTGATCAGGTTCCTGAACTGTTTCAGCACCCTCTATGGGACCTATATTCCAGTCCGCACCCCAGAACACAGAAGGGGCCAATATATAAACAGAAAGGGGTAGCACTCCATGGTGCTCCAGACCCTGGTGGACAGCAGGAGCCATTTTCAGGACATTTATGTGGACTGGTTTGTGGGGGGGTATATAGAAACTCTGGCTTGTGCTGCCACATGGAGGCAGGGACTTACATCCCACAGAGGGAGGTCCCACTTGGGGATACCACGGTGCCCCTGTGCTTGGTGGCAGATGCTGCCTATCCCTTCCAGACCTGGATCATGTGGCCCAATATGGACTACCCTAACCCCAGCCAGGAGCACTTCAACTCCCAGCCTAACTGCACCCAAAATATGGTGGAGAAGCACACCTTCAGGCTGTTGAAGAGTCGGTGGCATTGTCTCCTGGCATGTATGGAGGTGGACCTCCTGAATGTCCCCCAAGTGGTGGGACCCCCAACCAACAACAAAAGAAGAAGAACTCTATGTGGACTCCCCCTGAGGGTCGTAGTGAAAGTCTGGACTTCTACGTACAGTGCTTCCGCAACCGTGCTCAGGCTGACATTATACACAAACAATGCCAAATGAGACATAATCTGAACTATGCTGAACGCCATGCTGTCCAGAGTCTCAAAAATAACCCAGACATCATAATCAAACAAGCTGACAAAGGGGGTGCTTTTGTCATCCTGAATAGGTCAGACTATGAACAGGAGGCAGCCAGACAACTCTCCAACACCACATTTTACAGACCTCTCTCCGCTGATCCCACCTTGGAATTCCAAAGGAAATTAAAACAACTACTGAAGGAACTCCCTGCTGCTACTCGGGACCTCATTAACTCAGACACACCATCTGAGCCGCAGCCTGGATTATTCTATTTACTTCCCAAAATCCCCAAACCTGGAAACCCTGGACGCCCTATCATTTCAGGTATTGGCACCCTTACCACCGGACTATCCAGTTACATGGACTCCCTTCTCAAACCCTATGCCACCAACGCTCCCAGCTATATCCGAGATACCACTGACTTCCTGAGGAAATTACAAAACATCAGAAAAGTTCCTGATAACGCCATCCTTGCCACAATGGATGTAGAGGCTCTGTACACTAATATTCCACATAAAGACAGATTACAAGCAATCAGAAATACCATCCCTGATGCCACCACAGCCAATCTGGTGTCTGACCTCTGTAACTTTGTTCTCACACACAATCATTTCCGTTTTGGGGACAATTTATACCTCCAGATTAGTGGAACTGCTATGGGCACCCGCATGGCCCCACAATATGCTAATATATTTATGGCTGACCTGGAACAACGATTCCTCAGCTCTCATCCCCTATTACCACTCCTCTACTTAAGATACATTGATGACATCTTTATGATTTGGACCCATGGTACAGAGGCTCTAGAAAAATTCCACAGAGAATTTAACAATCTACACCCCACCGTTAACTTATGCCTCAATTACAACATGCAAGACATACATTTCCTGGACACTACAATACTAATCAAGGATGGCCTGATCAGTACCACACTGTACCAAAAACCTACTGATCGCTATACTTATCTACACCCTTCTAGTTTCCATCCTGCACACATGACTAGATCCATTGTTTACAGTCAAGCTCTTAGGTACAATCGCATTTGCTCTGATCCAACTGACAGAGACCAAAAACCACAAGAAGTTCACCAAATATTCATAAACCTGAATTACCCACCAGGAGAAGTAAAAAAACAAATTGACAGGGCCAGACGAATACCCAGAGACCAGCTACTCCAAGATCGGCCCAAAAAAGCCAAGAACAGAACACCACTGGTTATCATCTACAGCCCCCAAATCAGACCACTGCAACGAATTATTAAAGACCTACAACTTATCCTTAATCAGGATGCCACACTCCAGAAGGCCCTGGGTGACATGCCTGTCCTCTCCTACAGACAACCTCCCAACCTCATGAGGATCCTCTCTAACAGCCACAGTCTATACCCCAGGAATACCAGTCCGGGAACCTTTCCCTGCAACAAAGCCCGCTGCCAGCTTTGTCCACATATCTTCTCTGGAAATACCATCACTGGACCTAACCAGGTTACTCACAGAATCACGGGCACTTTCTCATGCTCCTCTACTAACATCCTATATGCCATCATGTGCCAACAATGCCCAGATGCTTTGTATATTGGACAGACTTCTAACTCCCTTAGACAAAGGGTCAATGAGCATAAAACAGACATCAAAACACTCCAGATCCACAAACCAATTAGTCAACATTTTAATGGAATGGGGCATTCTGCCAATGACCTCAAGGATTGTGTGTTACTGAAAAGGAATTATCGCACCGTTTTGGAAAGAGAAACATCTGAGCTGGCTTTTATATTCAAATTCGGCACATTAACACATGGTTTAAATCATGATCGGAACTTTCTGAGTCACTATAGGGGCTTGTCTGCATACTTGGCTCAATCTAATCCTTGACCTTCCCCCCCACCCCTCCACTCTCTGATTTGCTCACCTTGATTATCTTTTTCTGATTTGTCGTCCTTGCTTACTGTTTTTGGTTCTCTGTGCCTTAAATATTGAGTCTGTTCTGGTCTGGCTATGGTCTGAAGAAGTGGGTCTGTCCTACGAAAGCTCACCTAATAAACCATTTTGCTAGTCTTTAAAGTGCTACTTGACTAAATATAAAGTGTACTGTAGACTTGACCTTGACGTTTCTTTATGCTAACATCCAAATTTTGTCTTGATTAACAAGCAATTGTACAGTTCATACTTTTCCCAGCTGTGTACATTTGGATCTCAAAAAATAACAATACAAAAATAAAAATCTTCATAAATGATATTTTTTTACCTTGAGGAAAATAATCTAATTAAATTAGCAAAAATAGGGAATTATTAAACTAATGTCCAGAAACAGTTTTTTCTCCAAGTTTCACAGCACCTTAGCAATGCATAGGAAGGTGTTTTAAGTGACATAGTTTATATTCTTATGACTCTAAAAGTGCTTCCTGTTTTGGCTGGCTGTCCTAGAGTCATCTCCCAAATTATGTAGTAATGAAAAGGAGATTATTCCATTATATTTTAAATGTATATGTGTATGAGACGTTCCCCAGAAAACTCCCAGTCCCAGATTGTCCCCCAGAGAAGTTCATCCTGTTCTGCCCATCACCTTCCTTGAAAGTACAAGCTCATATAATGTTTGTCATGTCATTAATTAATATTGGTCCTGCAAATGAAGTTTTCCAAAAACTACAATCCAAAAGTACACTGGTATAGTTAAGATGGGAAAAATATGTTTATTAACTACAGAAAGATTTTAAGTGTAAGCAGGATCTGAATGACTTTCCCCCAACATCTCTGGGTGGGGAGGAGACTTCAAAAACAAACTGTACAGTAAACTCTTTCATATTTGGCAACCCTGGAACCAAGAGTTTCCTGGATATTCAAATATGCTGAATCATAGAGGGGTATAACTAGCAATGCATAACACTAAAGAAAATCAAGATTAGATATTGAGAAACAAACAAAAATGTATGCAGAGTATTTCATTTACCAACATAAGTACTGGAGACTGTATTTGCTATATTTATTTGTACTTACTTTCAATATACAGTACTTATGGAAATATAACTAAAATTTATTTGTAGTTAAAATGCTGGTTATTTGAGAGTTCTGGATGATAGAATACCGGATATGAAAGAGTTCAGTGTATTTTGATAAACAAATCTACTCTGCTTAGATATCAAGCAGAGTGATGTTGGTCAAAATAATCAACTTTGAGTGGTGTTGAGTTACAAATCCCTTTAGTACTGACTGCAAGGATATTGAAATGCTGTTATCAATATTACTGTCATTACTGTATGTATAAAGGGGATCAAAACTGTATTTAACCTTTCCCCCATGAGGAGGTCACCGCTTGCTGAAACGACCTCATTGAACAAGGGCTTGAATGCCAGAGACCTGCAAAATTCAGGGCGTGAGGAGAAATGTCTTAGCCAGGGTATGTGGATTGTTCCCAAGGGTTCCTCCTCTGATTTAACCTGTTCCTCCCTACTGTTCAAAGATAACAAGTTTCATTGGGAACCACTTTGATATTTTAAATGCTCAACCAAAGCTGAAGTCACTTGATATGGGGCAGTGTTTCTGCAAAGATTGCAAAGAGCTGAAAATTATTAAGAGACTGATGATGTGTCGAGATCACAGCAGAAAAGCAGATGGTGGCAGAAGCTGAGTGACAGTCAGCTGATGAACAAGTTTCTGGTGAGACGGAGATCAGCATGAATGGCTTGCAAGACAAGGAGCAGCAGAGAAGGCAGCAAGGAAACATGCCACCAGGATGGCCAGGCAGTGAGGAACAGCAACTGGCAGGGTGGCCAGCCAAAGCAAGTGCTGAGATAGTGGAGCAAGCAAGTTGTCTTCTTCTCTGGGTAGAAGGCGAATTTGCACAGATATTTCTCTGAACACTGTGTCCTTCTTGACCAAGGGCAACAACAGTGAATGTGATACAGTGAGGGAGCAGAGAGAGGCACAGTAGAAAGAATCTTTAGCTATAGAACTCAAGAACATGAGGCAGAAGACATTATTCAGAGCACTCGGAGGTTGGTGTTCTACTCAGTTGCATAATCAAGAATCCTGTTTGTAGCATTTTCCTTACTTAATGTTTGATAATTTCTTTCTTTATATTAAAATCATCAGAGATTAAGTAAGGAAAATGATGCAAGCAGGATTCTTGGTCATGAAACTGAGCAGAACACCACCCTTGTGTTCTTGAAATTGCGGTTGCTTTGTGAATAAGCTAGGAAAGTTATTTTGAAATAACCAACATTATTTTGAAATAACTGTGCTGTGTAGACTTACCCAAAACATCAGAATTAGTTACAAAAACAGGTATTAATGCTGTTATATCATTTATCTTAACAAACTAAACGAATTCAAAGCAAAAGTTTGTCTCATGACATGCTTGAATGGTCTTACTGGCTGAAATCCTTTTAATCAGGACCCTGTCCCCCGTTCAGTATTAATTTCCTTGTCCTTCAGGTATTGATCTATAAGCAAAGAGAAGGAGTGAGTATTTGGGGAAATGTGTTCCCGTTGCTCTTAGTTATTTATTTGAAAATCAACTGCATCTGAGGTTCAGGAGAAAGCAAGTCTATGAGGATGGAAACCTTCCACTCTTTCTTTGCTAAAATGTAGATCTCTTGCTTGCACCCTTTTTTGCGCTGAAGAATAGCCATTTAACCAGATGATAGTACATTTGATTGTGTTGATACTTGGATGAGATGTCAGTTTACCTTTTATCCATAAGGAACTTGTTTTCTATAATTGAAACAAGTCTTATTCATGTTATATAGTAGAATTTTATAACTTTGTGTACATTATTCCCACCCATTTTATGGACAATAATGATCAGCAAGTTTTCTGTTTTCAAATGATACCTCACAAGGCATACGCTGTACAAAATATACCATAGTTTTGTCAAAGAGTGAACATATGGACACACAGAGTAGTAGCACCCTGTTTTTTTTCTTCAACAACTGAAAAATCATGTGTCAAACAAAGCATAAGGACTCTTTGAAGCACCATAAAATTAAACTAATCAGACTTCTGAAGCCTTTCTTTTGGTGGCTGGCTGCATTATACACATATGCACTACTTTTCTGCATCAATTTTCAGCAAAATCTGTTAGCAGTTGCAAATAAACAAAGAGTTTGCTTACCTTTAATAGAAGTTATTAGGGTTTTGCACTTAAGGGAAATTAAATTCAGAATCTCAGAGCCTACACTAGCAAGGTTTTTTGAGAAAACTGGAGTTTTGTTGAAAAACTCACTGTACACCCCCACACAAAATGCATTTAGTCAACAGTCAGTCGACAAAACTTGGCACTTTCCCCAACATCCTTCTGCCTCTCCAAATAAGGAAGAGCACCTTTGTCAATAGATTCTGTTGAGAAAAAAGCTGTGTGGATCTGCTTTAGTGTATTGGCCGCACTCTGTTGGCAGATGTTTTAATGGAAAATCTCTTCCAACA
This sequence comes from Carettochelys insculpta, assembly GCF_033958435.1. Lineage (NCBI taxonomy): Eukaryota > Metazoa > Chordata > Testudines > Carettochelyidae > Carettochelys > Carettochelys insculpta. The sequence continues at coordinate 300,771,387 of NC_134137.1, read as the reverse complement.
GAAACGTCTGTTGACAGGTGCTTCCAATGTAACCACAGCCAGATACAGGTATAGCTGCTACTAATTAGCTTCAACAGAAATAAAATAGAACAAAGTTCCTTCCTTAATTCTATCCTGTTTTCTTTATTTTGCTCTAGTCTCATATGTTCATTATTAAAAAAAAATGCAAATTAATTCAACAGTAAAAGATTCAATTTAAACATTTTGGTTTGGAGAATATTAAGTGGTGGCTATTCTATAACAACGATATAAAGACATTAAATGAGACTGCTTTTTTCTCTTTGTAAAGAAAGGTGCATGTAGCAGGGAAAACAAGTTGTGTAAATTCAAGTACTAACTGCAAAAAAAGTTTAACATCCCATAAATATGTATTAAAGACATTTCTGTTGACTTATGGCAAATTCAAGTGGGTTGATTTCAATTATATATCAAGTAACAGGACACAGAAGATAGAAATTGTGATTAAATAAAGGATTCTTCAGATGTACTTTATGGGCTTCAGCAAACCAATAAAATCAGAGGGATTCTTGGACTCTGAGCTTTTTAGATAAGGTTCAATTCTGCCAACCTTATCCATTTTGATTAGCTGAACTTTAGCCATTCCATTAGCATATAGCAAGGTGCACTTCTTCATGCATGAAAGTAATAAAATAATCTTCACCCATATTTTTAATATCTTCGTCAAGGATAAATGAAAGGTGCTTTACTTCTTCATGTGTGTATTTAACAGGAAAAAGGAACAGATAAACTTCCTCATTGTGAACAACAAGTAGTCCTGTGGCACCTTATACACTAACAGATGTTTTGGAGCATAAGCTTTCATGGGTGAAGACCCTCTTTGTCAGATGCATGAGTGTGTGTGTGTTGGAAGGGAGGGTCCAGAGGAGTATTTAAAAAGGTGGGTCCCAGTAAAAGGGAGGGCCAGAGATGATAAGGTCTATTCAGTCAGGGTGGAAATGGCCCATTATCTGTAGTATACATCAGGAGGGGGTTAAAAACAAGTTAGATCAGTCAGGAGGGATGTCTCCCATTGTCAGATTCTAATGTGGAAGTGTGAACTTCCATAGCAGAGACACTGTTTTAGTAAGGGGCCAACCACTCCAAGTCTCTGTTTAATGCTTGGTTGATGGACTTAAATTTGCACATGAATTGTAGCTCAAAGATTTCTCTCTCCATTTTTTTTTTGTAGGACTGCTACTTTTAAATCTGTTACTGAGTGTCCAGGGAGATTGAAATGTTCTCCTACAGGTTTTTATGTTACTGTTCCTGACGTCTGATTTACGTCTTTATATTCTTTTGAGTAGAGACTGTCCAGTTTGGACAATGTAAATTTCAGTGGGGCATTCCTGGCACATGATGGCATATATTATATTAGTACATGTGCAGATAAAGGAGCTCCTGATGGTAGGGTTGATGTTAGGTCCTGTGATGATATCACTCGTGCAGATATGTGAGCAGAGTTGGCAGCGAGGTTTGTTGCAGGAATTGGTTCCAGGTTTAGAGTTACTGTGTTGTGGTCTATAGTTGCTGGTGAGAATTTGTTTAAGGTTGGCAGGCAGTCTGTAGGCAAGGACAGGCCTGCCTCCCAGGGTCTGTGAGAGTGAAGGATCATTGTCCAGGATGGGTTGCAGATAACAACACAGTAACTCTAAATCTGGAACCAGTCCCTGAAACAAACCTCGCTGCCACCTCTGCCCACATATCTACACCAGTGATATAATCACAGGACCTAACATCAACCATACCATCACGGGCTTCTTTCCCTGCACATCTACTAATATATTATAACCCATCATGTGCCAGCAATGCCCCACTGCGATTTACATTGGCCAAACTGGACAGTCTCTATGTAAAAGAATAAACGGCCATAAATCAGACATCAGGAATGGTAACATATATAATCCTGTAGGAGAGCACCTCAATCTCCCTGGACACTCAGTAACAAATTTGAAAGTAGCAATCGTATAACAACAACAACAACAACAGAATTCAAAAATAAAATGGAGAGAGAAATCTCTGAGCTGCAATCCATTTGCAAATTTGACTCCATCAACAAAGGATTAAACAAACACTGGGAGTGGTTAGACCCCTACAAAAACAGTGTCTCTGCTATGGAAGTTCGCGCCTCCACATTAGAATTTGACAATGGGCCATATACCTCCTGACTGATCTGACCTGTTTTTTCTCCTCTCCTGATGTATACGACAAGTAATGGGCCATTTCCACCCTGACTAAATAGACATTGTCAGCTCTGGCCCTCCCTTTTAATGGGACCCGTCTCTTTAAATAATCCTCTGAAACCTCCTTCTCCCGCAACTTATGCATCTGACAAAGCAGGTCTTCACGTATGAAAGCTTATGCTCCAAAATATCTTCTGGTCTGTAAGGTGCCACAGGACTTCTTGTTGTTCTCAAAGATACACACTAACACGGCTACCTCTCTGATACTCCTCATCGTGAATTTCCTGTCTCAGTTAGACCCCGTTATGCTCCAGTGTCCATTTGGTTGTAGAGACCCTTAGGCTGTATCTACACTTGCATTCCTCTTATGAAAGAGGAATGCAATTAATGGAAATCAAAAATTCAAATGAGGCACTGATTTACATATCTTGTGTTTCATTTGCATAATCTCTTTTTGAAAGAGATTCTTTGGAAAGAAAGAAAGATAGAAAGAAAGAAGCGTAGATGGGGCTTTTTTGAAAATAAACCCCATCTTAGAAAGAACCCTTCTTATTTTATTTCAGGCTGAAGCCTGAACTCAACCACCTTTGGAAAGGTGGAGAACTCATACTGGTCACCTGTTCCTACCATGTTTGTGCTCCAGAAGGAGGAAGAAACCAGTCCCTGCTGGCATCCCTGAAGCAGGGGCTGCTGCATCTCTATTTCCAAACTTCATCACTTAGGAGGCTGTGGCCCCAGGAAAAATCCCTAGTGGCCACATTTAAAAAAAATACTGATATAGAATGTAAAAGTGCCTTTAATAATCATATGTAACTTGTAATGCTAATACCCATAAAAGAAACTTAATAAATGTGCTATCAGCATCCATTTTTAAATGCAAAACACATGGCTTCACTATGCCTTTGCTTTTGGTCAAATATAAGTACATGGAAGTGAACTCCGTCCCCCATATGGAATTACTTCTCACATTCTCGTGCACACAAATTAATGAGACATAAAGCCTAGATTGTTTCCTTGTGATGCTAAACCTTCCCTTTTATCAAGTCTTTCCCCTATCCAAAGGACTTGATGTCATTGGAGAAACATCATGGTATTTTACATGGAATATTTATAGTTGTAATGTGAAAAGCCAATTCAAGTATGTGTTGAGAAAATTAATACTAACAAAGTGTGATGCAGTTTTTGTCTTTCAATAGCACAGTTTAAGAACATAAGAATGGCCATTACTGGGTCAGACCAGAGGTCCATCTAGCCCAGAATCCTGTCTGCTGAGAATGGCCAGTCCAGGTACCTCAGAGGAAGTGAACCAAAGACAATGATCAAGCAACTTGTCTCCTGCCATCCATCTCCAGCCTCTGACAAACAGAGGCCAGGAACTCCATTTGTACACCCAGCTGATATCCTTTTATGGACCTAACTTCCATGAATTTATCTAGCTCTTCTTTGAACTCTCCTATAGTCCTAGCCTTCACAGCCTCCTCTAGCAAGGAGTTCCACAGGTTGACTGTGTGCTGTGTGAAAGAGAATTTATTTTATTAGTTTTAAACCTGCTAACCATTAATTTCATTTGGTGTCCTCTAGTTTTTATACTATAGAAACAAGTAAATAACTTTTCTTTTTTCACTGTCTCCACACAGCTCATGATCTTATATGCCTCTATCATACACCCACTCAGCCTCCTCTTTTTTCAAACTGAAAATTTACACAAGAGCCTTTGACGAGGGACTTTGTGAAAGGCTTTCTGGAAATCTAAGTATACTAGATCCACTGGATCCCCTCGTCTGCATGTTTGTTAACCCTTTCAAAGAATTCTCATAGATTAGTAAGACATGATTTCCCTTTACAGAAACCATGTTGACTTTTACCTAACAAATTATATTCTTCTACAAGTCTGACAATTTTAATCTTTACTATTTTTTCATCTAATTTGCGCCGTATTGACGTTAGACTTACCAGTCTGTAGTTGCCAGGGTTGCCTCTAGGGCCCTTTTTAAATATTGGCATTATGTTGGCTGTCTTCCAGTCCTTGGGTACAGAAGCTGATTTAAAGGATAGGTTACAAATCATAGTTAATAATTCTGCAATTTCACATTTGAGTTCTTTCAAAACCCTTGGGTAAATGCCATCTGGTGTGGGTGATTTGTTACACATAGGTTTTTCTATTTGTTCAAAAACCTCCTCCAATGACACTTCAATCTGGGATCGTTCCTCAGATTCATCACCCACAAAGGACGGTGCAGGTTCGGGAATCTCCCTAACATCCCCAGCCGTGAAGACTGAAGCAAAGGAATAATTTAGTCTCTCCACATTGGCTTTATCATCTTTGGTTGCTCTTTTTGTATCTTGATTGTCCAGGGGCCCCACTGGTTGTTTAGCAGGCCTTCTGTTTCTAATGTATTTAAAAAACATTTTGCTATTACTTTTTGAGTTTTTGGCTAGCTGCTCCTCAAAATCTTTTTTGGCTTTTCTTATTAGATTTTACACTTAATTTGGCAGTGTTTATATTCCTTCTTATTTACATCACTAGGATTGGGCTTTCACTTTCCAAAATATGCCTTTTTTATCTCTCATTGATTCTTTTACATGCTTGTTAAGCCAGGGTAGCTCTGTTTTAGGTCTCTTACTATGTTTTTTTTTTTTTAATTTGCGGGTGAACATTTAAGTTGAGCCTCTATTATGGTGTCCTTGAAAATTTTCCATGCAGCTTGCAGGGATTTTACTCTAGTCACTGTACCTTTTAATTTCTGCTTAAATTACTTCTTAATTTTTGTGTAATTCCCCTTTTTGAAATTAAATGTCAGAGTGTTGGACTGCTGAGGTGTTCTTTCCACTTCAGGAATGTTAAATGTTATTATATTATGATCGCTATTCCCAAGTGGTCCTGTACTACTTACCACCTAGACCAGATCCTGTGTTCCGTTCAGTACTAAATTGAGAATTGCCTCTCCCCTGGTGGGTTCCTGTACTAGGTGTTCCAAGAATCAGTCATTTAGGACATCAAGAAACTTTATCCCTGAACCCAAAGCAAAAACAAACAAAGAAACAAACCATTAATGAAATAGAAAAGGTATTTCATTAGAGAATTGAACTTCATAAACATATTTGCTTTATGCCACTTTTAAGCATTGTTTTGCTGCTATTGATGTGCACAAATTATTACAGTTAATACAACTGCAAAGAGGCACAACTTTATTCAGAGATGATTAACTATCCAACATACCAGGTGGAGGTGGTCACAAACCATGCCATTAGAAACATCCAAAAGCAGCACTTGTTTCTAATTGAGGGGGGATCAATGTTTATCTCAGGCCACTGTAGAGATGGGGAAATTAACAAAGTTCAAGTATATATATGTGTTTGGATTTCATTGACCCAAATTTGAGGCTTGTTCATATCAGGTAGTTTGACTCGTGTCTAGCTCTAATTATGATTGGTTACAAAATGCAGGAACATTTGAGCACTGTATAAGTACATAATGAATTGAAGAAAAAATCTAAATTCATGTGCTTTAGCTAACGGGCTAACAGGTTGTTACAATCAAATATGGCTGGTGGCCTTTTAGCTCATTATTAGTAGAAAGATACAACATAGCTTTTTTTCTGAACAAGAAGGCTACATCTACACTATAGAGATTTTTTTCAAAGAAGTTCTTCTGGAAGGTCTCTTCTAAAAGAACTTCTTTCGCAAGAGGGCGTCCACACACAAAAAAAATGGAGAAAAATTGTGATCTGCTCTTTCGAAAGAGAGCATCCACACGTCCCCTGCTCTTTCGAAAAAACTTGCCAGGGATTGAAAAATCAGGCCCCAGGAGGACTGCTCTTTTATAAGAAGGGCCCTGTGGAGCATCTACATATGTTTTCTTTCAAAAGAAGCTTTTGAATGAGGGCGCTCTTCCTGAAAACGGAAAGGAAGAGCTATTTCATAAGGAGAACTGCATTTGTTTAATTTACTTTTGAAAAAAAGTTTTTTTGTGTAGACGGTCTGCGGAATCTTTTTAAAGAGCCCCCTTCCTTTGACAAATCTTTCAAAAGAACTTGCTACTGTAGAAGTAGCTAAACTGTTTATTCTAAATGAAATTACAATAAAGTGGGTGCAATACTGGTTGAAAGACTATACTTGAAGAGCAGTTGTCAATGGGTCACTGTAATACGGAGAAGCAGTATACAGTGGGGTCACACAGAGGTCATCCTACTAGTCAATAATGTCATTAATGACATGGATAATGAAATAAGGAGTGTACTTATAAAAGATGGAGATGATGACAAGCTGGGAGAAGTTGCAAAGCAATGTGGAGGACAGAATTAGAATTCAAAACAACCTTGACAAATTGGAGAATTGGTCAGTTTTTAACAAGATTAAATTCAATAAAGACAAGTGCAAAGCACTACAGTTAGTAAGGAAAAATCAAATGAACCCTTATGATGTATAATAAGTGGCTAGGTAGGAATAGTGCTGAAACTAATCAGGTGATTATGGTAGATCACAAATGGAATGGGAGTCAACAATGTGATACAGTTGCAGTGGGGGGAAACAATCTAATACTCTGGGGTACATTAACAGAAGTCTTATATGTAATACAGAAGGTTTCTGTCCCATTCTACTTTGCACTGGGGAGATCTCAGCTGAGCTGTGGCCATATTACCCCTCCATTTCGGATGGGGCATGTTAACAAGGCAGTTTGGAAGATGCTAATAATGCATGAATATGCAGTGCCTCTTTAGTGTAATGGTAGCTGTGCACAATTCTAAAGTGTCACTTTTGGAACACATGCCACCCATGTAGATGGAGGCCTTTTGAAAGGACCCCCAGACTTCAAAAGTCCCTTCTTCCTAAAACCTTCCTGGCAGAGGCACATCCACGTGGGTCTCTCTAGTGCTGGCTCTCCCCTCTGCTGACAGCAAAATCTAGTGCAGCTATGCTAATTCGCTGTGCCAGTTTGCCAGTAGACCTCCATTTACAATTTCTAGAATCATCATTAGCATGGCACTGTCAGTAGCTGCGCTGTACTAAAGGGTCATGTAGGCATGGCCAGGCTCTCTCTGTCAGCCTGGAGGTTGATTCCAGTCTCAGCTAGGTTCTGTCTCTGGGCTGGAAATGCAGTCAAACCCTGCAGGAGCGAGGTACAGAAGCCAAGTATCGAAGGGATAGCTGTGTGAGTCTCTATCCACAAAAACAACAAGAAGTCCTGTAGCACCTTAAAGACCAACAGATTTTTGGAGCATCCCCAATATCAGCCTGTCTAGCTCCATACCATGCCCCTGGCCTCTATGCTTCTTGACTCTCAGGCAAGTTTTGCTAGAAAAAAAGCAAGCGATTACCAGTGCTTAGCCTGGGTTAGCCCTAAAGAATACGTAGAATTTATTTATTATAGACATTTCTATTATTTTTGAAATTTAAGATTGTGACTCATATTTGTGTATGTGTGTGTGTTTTTAACCCTGAAAATAATTCCTGTTTTCTTTTCCTGTGCAAAACATCTGTCGACAGTTTATTATTGGATTAGCTGCAAACATTGTCTTTGGTGTGAGATCTAAAGTTCAACTGGCCTGGAGTAGATGAATGGTTCTGTGGTGCTGGAAGTAATTTGAATATTGCTGTGCTTCTTAGTTTAAGGGATGACCTGACATACAAAGATATGAATACCTGTCTAGCAAGATAGATTGGAGTACCTAAGTGGATAGTTTGTGACTTTATAGTTAGGCCGTGATCATGACTGAGGCATTTACACAGGATAATTGCATGGTGAAATCTAAGTATAGAACTCACAACCAATTTGTTGGCTTGTGCCATAGCTCTGAACAATCTGATCTGAGGTTGGTACGCATTTTCTTGAGTCACAGCCAGTAACTTGACTGGCTCCACGACTACATCCAGGCAGTTGAGAAATAACAGGCTTCTCTGAACTAAGGAGGGTAAGGGAGACTGGAATTAAGACAAGATCATTTGCTTACTCTTTGTAGACACATGATCAAGCTTTCCCTGGAAATCTGGAAAGATGTCCCTTAGCTGCCTTATTTTATTAAAGACTGTGTTTGAGGAGAACATTTGCAGCATTCTGCATCTTCTCAAGGATAAAAATGGGATTCCCCCCCACCACCTTTTCATTGGACCTGCCTGAAAGGGGATTTAGCCTCCTTCATGAAACTTGGAGGAAAAAGTACACAAAATCATAGTAGACTTGGAGGCGAACCTCAAGAGGTACAGTCCCCTGTATTCAAAGCCGCTTATGGCTAGAAAGAATTTGGAGGATGGGTCAGTACATCAGTCTTTGATGACGAAAACAAGTTAACCACAACTGCAGCATCAATGTAAGAAACCAAGCATGGAATCCCTGAAGTTACTCAACTACTGAGTCTCTTAAAATCCCTATCGTTGGGGCTATTATACTTTGTATACATCATTAAATATTAATTGAGCTGAAGAGAGACTAATGCTGTGATGCATTTTCTCAAAAAGTTTGTATTTTGACAAATTGTCATTCTCACGGTCTCATGAGAAAAAAATGCAATCATCTCTACTCAGGTGTCCCTGACATGCAAGCTTGGCTTCATCTTCCAGTTAATATTCTTTCCATAATTATAGCTTTTATTAACATGCTAGTACATGTACACTGGTCGTATATAGTGTTCAAAAGGTGGAATGAGCTTCACTGAGTGTCAGAAAAAATATTTTGAGGAACTGTTCTCCGTCCTGTGGCCAAGTGTTTGAAGGAGTAAATATTATACTCTACTGGAAAAATTGTACATGGTTATCTTGATTATACACTTTGCTGAGACATAAACTGGGAATGAAGAAGAACAAAATTCGATGGAGAATGTGTAATAAAAATAAATAAGCTGACAGGGAAAGAAGAGTTTACTACTGGACTCAATTTGAAAAAGTGTTACGCTTTTGGCTGGATACATAGTCCGTAAAGTAAGATGCCTGTTTCTATACATCTTAGTAAAATGGGAAACAGTGGATTCTTTAAAAAATCTGTGTAGTATATTCACACAGGCTTTCAGAACCTGGCAATATCCTGCTTCCAGTTGATGTGTGCTGGATGTATTTTCATGATAATGTGAATCATAGATGGGGAAATGTTTTTATCAGGTTATCATACAGCTCATTTGCCCACTACTACCGAAGAACTGTTCCCCACAGAACATTTTCCAATGTTTTCTCCAATTTAATTTTAACAACCTGAAATTATGATAGTTCTGTAAGGTGCCTTAGATAACTGTTTCACATCCTGATATATTTCACTATCTAGAAATATTTCCTCCCATTCATCCTAACGGTTTCCTAATTTATTTTCATTCTAACCCATACCCATTTTACCACCCTAAACAATTCCTCTCTCACCTCAGTTTCTATGCATGTGTAGTTGATTAAATTTTTAATTGATAAAACATTTGATACATGTAGGGCTTGTCTACACTTGCCCCCAACATCAAAGGGGGCATGTTAATCAGGGCAATGGGAGATTACCAATGAAGTGATGCAATGAATAAATGCAGCACTTCATTAGGCTAATTCTCCCCTGCAGCAACTCAGAAGCGTCAAACTTTGAAGTCCCTTTACTCCTCAAAATTTAGGGCACAAGTGTGGACAAGACCTAAATGTATCAAATGCATCAAATGCCTGAGGCTACACACGTGTCAGCACTTCGAAATTTAATGCTTTGAAGTTGCCGCAGGGGACAATTAGCTTAGTAAAGTGCTGCATATTCACTGCACCAGTTCATCAGTAATTTCCCATTGCCCTGATTAACATGCCCCCTTTGAAGGTGGGGGCAAGTGTAGACCTAGCCTAAGTGATATTTTAAGATAAATGTGAATAAGTTTTCCCTTATCCACTCAGTCAACAGCTAGCAAATAATTTAAAAAATGTAGTTCTTGAACTTTCATTAAAAATGCATAAAGTATTCAAAAAAATCAAATATCCTTCCCACTCTCCTTATGTGTCTCCTTATTTATCCGATTTGCCTACATTTCCTGGTCACATAATGCCTAACACTGAATGCAAGCCTTCAAGGTCAGTCCTATCAGGCCAGGGGTGGGCAATGTGCTTCCCAGGGACTGCATGCAGCCGCCTGGGACTCCACCTGAGGCCCACAGACCTTTGGTTCTTCCTCTCCCACATGCACTTCTTGCTCACAGGGGTACCACAGCCCTACAAGTCATACACCTCCTTCTCCGTTCCAGCATTTTCAGATTATATGAATTTCCTGATTCATACTCCATCCACCCTCTTTCCCCTTCTTCACTCCATCCCAGGGCTGGAATGAGGAGGAGGACTGATGATGGAGATCATGAGATTTGCGCATTATGAAAATTCTGGGATGGAGGTGGAGAAGCAGGTAAGTGCGGAGCACTAGTGCATCAGTGAGAGGCGCATGGGTAAGAGGGAAGACAGGGGTATTGCAAGTGGAACCCCAGAGTGTTGCAGGCTGCTGCAGCCCACTGAGGTGCAGTGGAGCCAATCATGTGGCCCACACACTACTCATGATTGCCTGTCCTTGTGCAAGAGCCATACAAATTTCTCCCTGCTTTGAGGTGATGTCTGAACATATGCTGCCCAAAACTCATTGACTGTACCTAACCACAAACCTGCTCCAAAACTCTGTGCTAAAAGAACTTGAAGGTTTCAAAATCAAGTACTCAAAAGTTAGGAAATACCAGAATTCAGGTTGCCCGTGCAATCAAATTCATACTCACCTACCTTTGTGCATATGTATTGTGATACATATATGCAAAGTGTGGTTTCTACAGGTATGTTAGCAACAAGAAGATCAGGGAACAGCTAAGACCCTTAGTGAAAGGGAAAGACAGTCTAGTAACAGATCATATAGAAAAAGCTGGAGTACTAATTTATTTATAATATTTTTTTTGCCTTGATCTTCACAGACAAGGTCAGGTCCCAGATCATTGTATTAGGCAACTGGGTGAGGTCCCTGATGAGTGGACAAAGACAAATGCAGTGCCCATCTTTTAAAAAGGGAAGAAGGATAATCAGGGAAACCATGGCTCAGTGATCCTCACCTTAGTCTCCAGAAAAATCATGGACCAGGTCCTCAATGAACCCATTTTGAAACACTAGAAGGAAAAGTAGGTGTTCAGGAACAGTCAACATGGTTTCACCAAGAGCAAATCCCTATTGCCTTCTATGATGGGATAACTGGCTCTGTGGATATGGGCAAAGTGGTGGATGTGGTAAAAGTTAACTTTAGCAAAGTTTTTTATATGAATTCCCATGGTGTTATTGCCATCAATTTAAAGAAATATAGCTTGGATGGATGGACTATAAAATGGATAGAAACCTGACTAGATCGTTGGGCTTAATGGGCTGTGATTAATGACTCACTGTCTAGTTGGCAGCTGGTATCTAGGCGAGTGCCCCAGGGGTCCATGCTGGAGCTGGTTTTGTTCAACATCTTCATTAATGATCTGGATGATGGGATGCCCCCTTAGCAAGTTCCTGGATGATGTTAAGCAGGAGGGGAGAGGTAAATATGCTGGAGGGTAGTGAGAAGGTCCACAGGAACCTAGCCAAATTGGGGACTGACCGGCTAAGCAGCAGTTCTTCAGAAAAGGACCTAGTGATAACAGTAGATAAAAAGCTGGATAAAAGTCAATAGTGTGCCTTATTACCAAGAAGGCTAATAGCATGTTGGACTCCATCAGGAGGAGCATTGCCATCATATTGCAGGAAGTGATTATACTCCTCTCTTCAGGAAGAGTGAGGCCACATCTGGTGTATTGTGAGTTTTGCTCCCCCCCGCACCCACCCAGAAAGTATGTGGACAATTTGGAGAGAGTCCAGAATGAGGCAATGAAAATGATTATGGGCCTGGGATGCATGACTTAAAAGAAGGGGGATGGTCTTATTTAGTCTGAAGAAGAGAAGAGTGAAGTGGGAGTTGATAGCAGCCTTCAGCTACCTGAAGTGGGAGTTCCAAAGAGGATTGAACTAGGCTATTCTCAGCAGTGACAGATGACAGAACAAGAAGCAATGATCTCAAGTTGCAGTATGGAAGGTTTAGGTGATATTAGTAAACTATATTTCTCTGGGAAAGTGGTGAAGTACTGCAATGGGTTACCCATGGAGTTGGTGGATTCTCCATCCCTAGATGTTTTTAAGGCCAGGCTTGACAATGATTTCATTGGGGTTGATCTTATTTTGAGCAGGGAGTTGGACTAGGTGATCTTCTGAGGAATGTTCCCATCCCAGTCTTCTGTGATGCTAGGATACCATCTCTAATTACATGATCACATTTTATTGTGTTCCCATTCTAGTTTTGGCAGTTAAATTTTAAAATTACTAATGTATTTAGTATTATGTTCATACTCTGGTTTTGGCAGTTAAAAGTTACTTATGTATTTGTGATACTCCCAGCTACATTCAGTCCTCTGCAATTAATTAGAGGAGAATTTGGGTAGAATATTAGAGGTGAAATGATGGCTCTATTAAAGCCAGTGGCGGTTTTGCTGTTGATTTAAAATAGTGTAAGGTTTCACTAAAGGTAGGAGAACAGTTAGGGCCAGATCCTTAACTGAACTAATACAGTTCCAGAATTCTAATGAATTTAATAGAGAACCTGTAGATTTACACTAATGTATCTGAGAGCAGAATATGTCCCTTAGTAGCTTATGTGGTTGTTTCTTTTTCTGTTGTCTAGAAAAAGGTTCTGTAATAATTTAAAATACAGGATTTTATGCTCACTTCTTACATGAAGATAAGGGACATCTGCATAAAAAACATATTTAATTTTCCCAAGTCTTCCATCAAATATTAAGTTTCCTTAAACTCAATATTCTTTAGCATAACTGCACATGTTCTAGCCTCCCTCCTATAGACCAAAGATTTCATAATGGGAAGCAATGGATGAGGTTAGGAACCTGGCACCCACCTCCTTGATCAACCTGTTCCTTCATAAATGCTTAAAAAATACCCACCTTACATTCTCTTCCTCTCAAAAAAGGCTTGTGTTGCGTAAGTCTCTCGATCACAAGGCCTGAATGAGAGTCAATGGGTTTAATTTTGTCTGACTACATAGCAAATGTACTTGAGCAAAGTCAGACTTGTATATGCCTTGCTAGCTTAGAACATTCTCTTCATAGACACTGCATGAAGTAAAACAAGGTGGGGGGTTTATGTTGCAATCCAAAGGTGTCATTGTCAGCTCATACGTGCGTATCCACTCTAGAAGTAAATGAGCTTGCAAAGATAAAAATAACAAAGTTATATTGTTTTCCTTTAGGAAAAGCATTTTATACTCTCATATGCTGCAAGGTCAGACAAATCAAAGAAGGGACTATCTAAAGCCATTACTTGAGGTTGTATCAGACAACTGTTGGGGACAGCAGGGGCAGTTGCCCCTGGGCCTGGCATTTCAATGGAGCTTGGAGTTCCAGACGCTGATGCTGTTACTTTGCTGCGGGCTGCGGCCAGAGCACCAGGCCCCTTTGAAATGTCACAGCAGCACTGTGCCAATGGTCTGCGTGTGACTCTGAGGGAGTGTGTGGGGGCCAGGGCTGACTGCCCTAAGCCCTGCTCCTCACCTCCTTTGGCCCCACCATTGTAAGGGGCAGGAGCTGGGCCCCTCCACCCACCTTGCCTTCAGGCGTGCAATTGCTGGCAGTGCCATTAATGCTAACTCTCTGTGTAAGAGCCTCTTCTTGAATGTGTTCACAAAATCCTGAAAGGTTTGATCTTTCATGCTTGTTTGCAATATTAGATTTATCTAAACTGGAAGATTCTTGATAGTGATTGAAGTACTGGGGAATGAAAATGAGGAAGTGAGGAAAACATGCTTTTATCCTGATTTTGTTTGGAGGATGTCAGTGATGTTATCATCTGTTTTAAATTCATTTACTAGTTATTGTTACAGAGAGAATGTGTCTTTAATGTGGTTTTGGTACCCTGTCTCTGAATAAGGTGCAAGAACTCATAAAATATATGTCCCTTCCCGCCTTCTCTGGGGTCCTTCTTCAGTACTAAGGTTTTACTTCTTTGATAAATCGGAAAAGCTGCCTGTAGATTATGCATCGTAAAGTAAAACAACAGGATATAAGCTCAATTTGAAAAATAAATGCTTCTGAGGTCAGCTTTAAACTACAGAAACTGTTTTGTTCTGTCACAAATCTTAAAAGAACATCTTAGGTTTTCAAAGTGATTTTTTCTTCTGCTTTATCTTAGCCAATTGACGAACATTTCTTTGAATGTTAAGATGGTTCTAATGACCCAGACATGTAAAACTGTACAGTGAAAAACAACAAATATAGCTTTTATTATCTGTGTAGCTGTAGGAAAGTCATTGCACAGCAAAGTCTATCTATCTGTCTATCTATCTATCTATATCTTACACAGGCTATGTCTACACTAGCCCTAAACTTCGAAATGGCCACACAAATGGCCATTTCGAAGTTTACTAATGAAGCGCTGAAATGCATATTCAGCACTTCATTAGCATGCAGGCGGCCACAGCACTTCGAAATTGAAGTGTCTCGCCGCCGCACGGCTCATCCCGACGGGGCTCCTTTTCGAAAGGACCCCGTCTACTTCAAAGTCTCCTTATTCCCATGAGCTGATGGGAATAAGGGGACTTCGAAGTAGGCGGGGTCCTTTCGAAAAGGATCCCCGTCAGGACGAGCCGCGTGGCAGTGAGGCGCGTCAATTTCGAAGTGCCATGGCCGCCCGCATGCTAATGAAGCACTGAATATGCATTTCAGCACTTCATTAGTAAACTTCGAAATGGCCATTTGCGTGGCCATTTTGAAGTTTGGGGCTAGTGTAGACACGGCCACAGAGAGTTAGCATTAATGGCACTGCCAGCTATTGTAGACCTGGAGGCAAGGTGGGTGGGGGGCCCAGCTCCTGCCCCTTACAATGGTGTGGCCGAGGATGTAAGGAGGAGGGCTTAGGACATTCAGCCCTGGCCCCCGCATGCTCCATCAGTAGCAATATATATAGATAGATATAGATAGAGATAGAGATATTTTGATATATCTATAGATATATAGATTATATATATATTGCTACTTAGGGATCGTGCAGGGGCCAGGGCTGATATACATATATGTCTTGCTGTGATATATTTATAGATTAGACATAGATATATTGAATAAACATTAAAAATGTTGATTCAAGAAATACAGACTCAGACTAAACTAAAATGAATGCTGAATTTTATGAAAGCTTACTCGAGTTTCAATTATAGTCACAATATTTACTCACTTTCTATATGTTAAGACCTTAAAAGCAACTGTTGACAGAACTTTATTCTTTGTTTATAACATCATAATTACCGGCTGAACTTCTCTAATTTACTCTCTTGGCCACAACATCTGCCTAGCATGATTTTAGTTAGCTGGATATCCACTTATGGATATGGCCAACTTTCCTGTGGTCCCATAAAGTTTGCTTACAGCCACCAGTCTTGGCTCTCAGTCTTCTGTGCTGTTATGCAGCTCTAATTTATGCCTAAATGTCTTCTAAGAGCCCAACGAGCAGTAGAAGTGTTGATAATGCTGCCAGACAGTTTTGACCTCCCATGGTTTGGCAAATTCTCTCATTTGGCAATAGTCAGGTCCAGAGGATGCTGCACGACAGAGGTTCAACCTGTATTTACTATTTCTAATATATTTTTCTAATTTGTTATGTTGCAGACTAGAAAACTGATTGAACCACGTGAATGTGAACTTTAAATATGCCTCTAAATGCCACAACTATTGCCAAAGTACTGTCGGGTGTTTTTCTATATTATATTCTCATGTACCTTATTAATTTTAACTTGAAATTACATCAACTATGCAGTATCCATCATTGTTTAATAAAAACTCACTGTTTGGCAATTTTCCTAATATTCACTATGTATTTATCTTTGCTCAGTTCCAGCCTATTACTCTTCATATTTCTTGAGATCATTCATTCACTCCAAGCTGATTATAGCCTTCAAATAGCCACTTTTAGCCTTTTAGCCGAGGAACATATAGGCTGTGTCTATGCTACAAAATAACTTCAAAGTTGCTTACTACTTCAAAGTAATCAACTTTGTAGTAAAGTGTTTGCACACAAAATGCACCTTCTCTTACCTTGAAGTAGGCTTCTCCCTACTTTGAAGTTAAGCATCTACACACAATTTGCCCCTACTTCAAAGTAAGGGGCCAAGCAATGATGTAGGCATGGAGTCGCATGGCCTACAAGCCGTTCTGGGTTCGCAGCCAGACGACCCCTCACAGGGCCCCTCCCAACACCCTCACCCTGCACACGCTCAAGGCTGCCAGGCTGTGGACAGCAACAGAGCATATGCTGGGGAGAACAGCTGGGCAACATGCCTGCTCCCACTCTCCCTGAGGACAAGGTCCTCTCCACACTGGCCAGTCTGCTGGCCAAGCTGGTCTCCCTGATCTTTCAGTGGTGTAGCTGGGTCACCTTCATGGGACCCAGGCTGCAGGCCCTGGCCAAGGAACTGTTGCCCCTCCCCTAGGCCCTCCCCGATCCAGTAACGCTGGGCCATCACCACCACCAGCGAGTGGTGGGACCAGCTAGTGCTGGAGGACTGGGACGCAAGTGGTATCTGAGGAACTTCAGAATGACCTGACATACATTCAAAGATCTCTGCCACTGGCTTGCCCCAGTCCTTCAGCACCGGGACACAAGAAAGTGGTCACCACTCCCACTGCAGAAGAGGGTGGCCATTGCCCTGTGGAGGTTGGCCACCCCTGACAGCCTATGGTCTATTGGCCACCAATTTGGTGTTGGCCAGGCCACTGTTGAAGTGGTGATGATTGAAGTAAGTCCAGACCCCAACCACAAACTCACCATGGGGAAAGGGCTACTGGACAAGGGGCAGCGGTCCTGGTGGGAAGGGAGCAGAGGTGTCACCTGGTCAGACATACATGGACATGTATTCCTTCCCCACACGCAGGTCATCCGAGCCATCAGCAGGGTGCTCCTGCCAAGAGACATGACCCTGGGGGACGTGGACGCCACTCTTGCCTGGTTCACAAACCTGGGCGTCCCTCATTGTTTTGGAGTTCTGGATGGGGTGCATGTGGCAATCTGGGCTCCAGACCACAGCAGGTGTACCTACATTAACAGGAAGGGGTACGACTTGGTGGTACTCCAGGCCCTGGTGGATGTGAGGGGCCTTTTCCTGTACATGTGCATGGGGTGGCCACCAGGGTCCATGATGCCTGGGTGTTCTGGAATGTATGTCTGGGATGCTGGATGCTGGAGGGCAAGTATGTCCCTCCTGAGTGCTCCCATGTGGGGACACCACAATGTCCCCCTTCATCGTGGCCAATGCTGTGTACCTGCTAAACCCATGGCTCATGCAGCCCTATACCAGATGCACCACACCAGCACAGGACACCTTTAATGGTCGCCTCAACCGTGCCAGGGGCACAGTCTAGCAGTCATTTGGGAGGCTGAAGGGGAAGTTTTGCAACTTCCTCACCAGGCTGGATGTCAGCCTTCCAAACATCCCCTCAGTCATTGTCACCTGCTGTGCCCTATACAACCTCATGTAGGCCTGGCAGCAGCCCTTCATCCAGGGCTGGGCCACAGACTTGGGGGGTATGAACAGACATCTGCTGCCCCATGCCGTGAGGCACAGAGGGATGGGATCAGGGTCCAGGATGCCTTATGCCAAGCTTTTGCCCAGGTCCTGCTCTGACCCTCCCAGCCATACTCCATATCATAACCCCCGCCCATACTCCCCCATCCCTCACACTCCCCTCCCCATCACTCTCTCACCAAGCACGAGGGACATGGGGTTAGGGTGGAAACACTGAACTTTAGTATTGGGATAATAAACTGTCTTTGCAAAACAAAATAGAATAACGTATGAAACTATTCACAGTGCAATGGGGGGAATAGTCTTTAGGAAGGAGGCGGGTGTCTAGCTGGGGGAAATGCTCAGTCATCCAGGGGTGTGGGGGGCCAGGCGCCACATCAGCCATGGCTGCACCTGTGGCCCTGAGTCTGGGGCTGAGGCCACAGGGAGGTAGGGCTGGGTTGGTGGTGCCATGGGCTTACACGGGGTGTGTGTGTGGGGAGTTGGCAGTGGGGCCGGGCCAGATATGGGGCAGTCCAAGTGGGAGCTTATGCTGCCCCTGCTTGTGACACATTCTCAGCTTTCTGCCTCAGGTTGCTGAGGAGTTGTTTCCTTTAAGGTGGCTGGCAGGGACCATAGAGCTCTGCCTGGGCTAGCCAGAGTGTCTCTGTTCTCTGGTGGGTAGGGCTGCATACTTGGCAGACTCCTTACTTCAAAGTAAGGAGTGCAGAGCATCTACACACACTTAACTTCGAAGTTAAACTTCAAAGTAAACCACTACTCTGTTCCTGGGAATGGAGGAGTGACCAAAGTTAGCCTCCCTTACTTCAAAGTTAACTTCAAAGTACTGACATGTGGCTATTGCAATCGACCATGCAATTCCAATATTGGATGGAGAAGCCACAAGAGAAGTGCAGACTCAAACACTGCCCATAGATCCTCACTGCTGCTGCTAACCACCATGTCTTGAGACGAAAAGGGTCCATACATATATATAGGTAGAATTTAGAGACCCCCCAACCTAATACTACAAGATAAAGAAATTTTCTTCAGTTGATATCATTTTATTATTAGTCAATACAAAGAGAGTAAATTTAAATTGAAACACTATTCACAATATTCCTTTTCCTTTTCACCTATAAATGTTGTTAGTCTTTAAAGTGCTATGTGACTGCTTTTTTGTTTTGATAGAATACAGACTAACATGGCTGTCTCTCTCTGTCACTTTTCCTTTTCCCATCATGGTACATAACTACTGCTTCCAGATATGTCATATTTTAATCTGATTCTGAATGTTGTATCTTTACCACAACAAATTATTTCATGTTCAAGGGTTCCTATTAAATGGAATACTTAAAGGGTTTATAATTTATTGCATAACATTTGCACTAAAGAATCCATTTTGAATTCTAACTACTCATTTATTCTCGCTCTCTCTCTCTCTCTTTCTCTGTCTGATGGTTAGAATGGAAGAACTTCACTTCCAACTGGCAACACACACATGTTGCAACTGCAGTAGTCTCAAGTGATTTTCCAAACAAAACATTTCCCCCCAAATGGAAACTAAGATTAATCCAAATATTTCAGTCCTTTCTTACACTCTTAGATGTTTTGTTAATATTATAATTAATAAAGAATATACAATACTTTATAATTTACATGTGTTGCACTTTATTAATGTTTACATACATAACACCAAGATACAAGGAATCTAGAGTGCTATCTGCTATGATATTTTCATAATTAAATATATAGGACTCAGTTCATCAAAATACTTAAGTACGTGTTTGAATCCTGTTGATGCCAATGTGCTTATATAATGCTCTTAACGTTAATCATGTTTTGAAGTGTTTTTCATAAATTGGGCATGTAGGTAGTGTGTCTAAAATACCCTTAAAAATTAAATGTGAACTAAATGAATTCCTTAAGTAATTATTGCCTTCAGTGAAATTTTACAGGAGATGAATTATGCTTGCACTTTTGTAATTTTCTTTGGAAATGTTACTTGTAAAAACAGAGAGATTATGGCCTGCTATGAACACAGGAATTAGGAGATGAGGTTTCTGTTCTTGATTTGGCTACTGAATCTCTTTCTGGACTTTCGTCTAATCACATTCTCTGCACAGCAGTGTTTCTGTTTATAAAATGAGGATGACAATAAATACTTTCATCACATAAGTTGTTGTAGTTAACGTTTTAAAAACAGCCAGATTCTGCCTGAGGTGTGTGGGGATGGAGAATGATGGTTCCGATACATATAAGTAATGCATTATTAGCTCCCCCATGAAGCCTCTATGAGCTCCAAGCCAGTCCAAAGCCTTGATGAAAGAGAAGGGTTGGTCAGATGTGTGTCGATACACTGACTATCAAGCAATAATACAAATGAAATCTGATGCCGGTAAAATTAAATGAAAAAAGATGCCAGCTTGGACGTTGCCTGGATAAACAAGGTCCACAGTACCAATTGGGCGATTGCGGTTGGGTTGATAAGTTGGCTATCAAAAGAAAATTACAACTATGCTATCCATTGGAACATGGAACTTCTGAACACTATGGGCAACCAGAAAATTAGAGGTGCTTCAGAAGGAAATGGAGAGATACCGATGCAATATACTTTAACTTGCAGAGATGAGTTGGATGGGATCAGGAGAGATACGAGGTTGTGAAGTCATTTGGTCAGGAAATGAAATGAAGCACGAAGCAGGAGTTGGATTCCTGCTTAGCAAAATAGCTAGAAGAGCACTATTAGGATACAAAACAGTGAGTGCAAGCATGATGGTAACGAGATTCGAAGCAAAACCATTCAACATCTCAGTCATTCAGTTGTATGCACCCACATCTAACAGTATGGAGGAAGAGATTGGGCTATTCTATAAAGACCTGACAAAGACAGTGGAGGAGATACCAAAGAAAGATGTGTTGATCATTGCAGGAGATTAGAATGCAAAGGTTGGAATTGATAATGAAGGTTGGGAGAGAGTCTTCGGAAGGTTTGGATATGGAGAAAGAAATGAACGAGGTGAGAAACTATTAGAGTTTGCTAGAGAGCATAAGATGGTGATCTGCAACACAACATTCCAAAAAAAAGGACTGTAGGAAGTGAACATGGCGATCGAATGATGAGAAGTCCAAGAATATGATAGATATGATTTTGATAAGAAGATGGATAACATCAGTACAGCAGTGCCGAACTTTCCAAGGAGTGGATATAGACTCAGACCACAGTCTAGTGATTGCAGACATCAAGATAAAACTCAAAAGAAAATGTAAGACAGAATTTAACAAAAGAAGAGACATGGCAAGGCTATGTGAGGAAGAAACAGGGAATGCATACAGAACAGCACTCAAAGAGAAGATTAGGAATATCGCCACAGAGAAAGACCTAGATAAGAGTCACAAGGATAGCCATCACTGTAGAAGAGGCAATTGAGCAGACTGTTTCAGAAGAAGAAAAGATTGATAGGAAATGGATTACCCAGGAGACACTGAAGTTGGTTCAAGAGAAGAGAGTGTTGAAGATCAGAAGAGATGTCTCTGATATGGCAGAACAGCAATATAGGGTGAAATGCAATGAGGTAAGGAAAGCAGCTAGAAAGGATAAGGAGAAATGGTTACAGGAGCAATGTGAAGATATAGAGAGCTATTATGATGAATGTAAGACCAGGGTGGTGTATAAGACTATTAGGAATATTAATAGGAAATGGCAACCAAAACAGATGGCAATCAAAGATGAGAACGAAGAAGTGCTCATGAACAGGGAGAAGATTGTGCAGTGATGGACGAGATATTGCACTGATCTATGCAAAGCACAGTTGGACCCCAGTGTCTCAGAGAGACTGATTGAAGAACTGAAAGAGATATCTCCACCCAGCATCGAGAACAAGACTGGTATTTCAAAGGAGGAAGTAGAAAAAGCAGTGAAATGACTAAAGAACAACAAAAGCCCTGGAAATGATAAGATCATGGGAGAGATGATCAAATACAGCGGAGAAAACATGATTCAAGAAATACACTGACTATGTAATATAGCATGGAAAGAAGGGAAGGTGCCTAAAGAATGGACAAGATCTGTGCTAGTGAAATACCCAAGAAAGGAAGTACATTGAAGTACAGGAACTACAGAATGATTGCCCTAACAAGTCATCTAAGCAAGGTGCTGATGACGATACTTATGGAGAGACTAATATCGCAGATAGAAGAACATATAGCAGACGAGCAAGAGGGGTTCAGAAAAGATAGAAATACCATACAGCAGATATTGGCACTAAGACTGATTGCAGAAAAAGCTCGATGGAAGAACAAGAACGTATACACTTCCTTTGTTGATTTTCAAAAAGGCATTCAACAGTATAGATCAGAAAGTGACTTGGGCAGTGTTGGAGTCATATAGAGTGGATAGCAGACTGATACAGTTGTTGAAGGATATCAATGACAATGCGGAGGCAGCTGTGAGAACCTGTGGGGAGTTAGGAAGTTGGTTTAAAACAAGTAGAGGTACGAGACAAGGAGATCCAATGTCATCAAGTATCTTCATCACGCATCTGGAGAGAGTGATGGACAAGATCAAAGAAGAGGTAGAAGGGGTATCTGTGTACGGGAAAAGAATTAACAACTTGAGGTTCACGGATGATATAGTTACCATTGAGGAAGATGAGGAGAAGCTAGCAAAAATGGTGCAGGTGTTAAACGAAGAAGGGAAGTGGTACGGACTGGTTATGAACATTAATAAAACAAAAACAATGGTATTTGGAGATAAGAAAATAGGAAGAAAGACCAGTGTCGATGGTATTGAACTAGAAAATGCAGAGAAGTTCACATATCTGGGGAGCAACATAGTGTATGATCTAGACTGTAAGAAGGAAATAACCACTAGAATAGCAAAAGCAAGTGCGAGTTTGAAGGCAATGGATAAGATCTGGATAAGCAAAGCAATTTGCTTAAGAATGAAGCTGAGCATCTTGAAAACGCGTGTATTCAGCAGCATGTTGTATGGATGTGAGACATGGGTGATAACGAAAGATTTGAAAAGCAGAATATTGGCTTTTGAAAGGAGTTGTTATAGAAAGATTCTGAGAATGGGATGGATGCAGAAGGTCACCAATGAGGAATTATATAGAAAGACACAGCCAAAAGAGAATCTGCTGCAGAAGGTTATAAAATGGAAGCTACGACTATTTGGGCATATTTGCAGAATGAACAATGAACGAAAAATCGAGACCCTGCTATTTGGCATAATGGACAGTTCAAATAGGAGAGGCAGACCCCACAGAGAAAGGATAGATGATATAGTAGATTGGTGCAGAGCTAGTCTACAGAAACTAAGCCACTCCACACTGGACAGGGAAAGATGGAAGGAAATAGTGAGAGACGGCTCAGACACCGACAGGTGCTGAGCCCATGGTTAATGATGATGACGATGAATGCATTATTGTTAGTATTTATAGAAATCTTCAGTTAAATAAAATTCAATTTGAATGGAAGAACTCAGGTTTTCTTATTTTGTGGCAGAGTGGCCATGTAGTTGATCCTGATTATTTAAACAGTGACGTTTCAGTTTAATTCAATTTAGTGGGAGTTTTGCTTGAAATGAATACCTGTTACATATATCTGAACCACTTGATTCAGGCTGGGAAAACATATCAGTTAGAATGCATATCTAGAATTTTGAATCTGAAAAAGTGAACTAAAAATCTAATATGGGAGGGAGGAATATCTTTTGATCAATTTCTGATATTGGATGGAATAGCAATACCAAGCAAAGTATTTTAACAAACTGTTTGCTTCTGGTACTTCTAGTGGTAATTGGAGGTACCTGACAAAAAAATACAGGTTTATGAAATTTAAAATACTACCACTAAACTCAAACTTTATTTTTGTTTTATCCAGACTATTTCACTCCTCAGAGAAGATGGCCACAGAATATTTTAGTAGAATGATGTTATTGCAGATGCTGCACCTGTACCCAGCAGAGATGATTTGCAAATTTGCATTAGTGAATCATTTCAAGAAGCTTTTTCCCCTTCCCCCTGTGAAGGAATAAAGATAATTTGTTCACTGGAGCTGGAAATTACTTTCTTTCATCTTTTTGCCTCATTTATGACCTGTTCATGCTGACAGATTTAGTGCAAGACTCTTAATTCATGCACAGTATGAGGGGTATTTAATAGATTCAAGAAGATGACATTTTGACATATTGGTATTCTGCTCAGCATTTGCCCTACAGTTTTCTTCATTTTATAAAGTTGAACCCCTTAGAACTTGGAAATATATACTTGAAGATTGAAAGACTGTTGGTTCATGCAGGGCATCTGCCTGCCCTAATGTGCTACTCCAACAAAAACACCTGGTCATAATAGTCTCAATATGTAGGCATCATCTTCTCGTTTGATTAAAAGTGGACACACTTGTTCTTGAACTCATTAAAAGGGCCATAGGAATTGCTGCAGAGGAACAGATCAGACAGTCTATCATAATCTGGTGTCTGCCTCAGACAATGACCACTAATGAATGATGAACAGAATGTTACATTCTGAGGGGAATATTTGCATCTTAGGCTGTGGCCACACTAGCCCCCCTCCTTTCAGAAGGGGCATGGTAAAGAGGGATTTCGGAAGATGCTAATGAGGGGCATCCATGAATATGCAGTGCCTCATTAGTATAATGGCAGCCATGCGAGATTCAAAAGTACTGCTTTTGAAAAGCACTTTGTCCATGTAGCCAGGGGCCTTTCAAAAGTACCCTCTGATTTCAAAAGCCCCTTCTTTCCATTTGCTTTTGGTTCTTTAGACGACGGGGAATGATTTCTAAAGACTGCATCTATACTGCTTTTTTTCTTTCTAAAGGAGAATATGCAAATGAGAGACCAGATATGTAAATCTGCACCTCATTCACATTTTCAATTTCCCTCATTTGAATGCCTCTTTCAAAAGAGGAATGGAAGTGTAGACACAGCCAGTGTCTAAAGCTCATTTTGAAATAGAGCCATCAAATGCACTGTGGCTTTTTTCAAAATAGGCTCTATTCCCTGTATTAACAGCACCTGTTTTGAAATAGCTATTTCAAAATAGGCATTATTCCTCATAGAATGAGGTTTACCAATTTCAAAATAAGTCAACCACTATTTCAAAATTATGTCAAACTAGCTGATGTGTAGTATAGATACTAGAATAGTTATTTCAAAATATTTTTGGTGTCTAGACCTACCCTTAGGCTGTTTCTACACGTGCCACTTTTGGAGAAGTGGCGTGCTAATAAACAGCCCAAAATATGCTAATGAGGCATTTATGTATATTCCTGGTGCCTCATTAGCATAAAGTCACATGATTTGGAGCCCAAAAGACAGTCTTCTGGATGCCAAAAAGGTGTGTGGAAGCGCTGCCCCCAGGGCATCCCTTCTTCCCAAAAATTTTCAGGAAGAAGGTGCCTCTGGAAGAAGGACTTCCTTCTGGAAGACAGCCCGGGGGCCGTGTTTCTACACGTTGTTTTGGAGTCCGGAAGACTGTCTTCTGGACTCCAAATCATGTGACCTTATGCTAATGAGGTGCCAGGAAGTTACATATGCAGCTCATTAGCATACTTCAGGCTGTTTATTAGCATGCCACTTTTGGAGAATGTGGCATATGTAGAAACAGCCTTACAGTCTTACTAATCTAAATCTTATCAACAGCACAAAGGGATAGAATTATTAGTTATAGCATAGTCTTTTTAGATGGTTGTAAGGGATTTGGTTAAATTATAGTCTGTGACAGGAAATATTTTATAATTTAATAAGAACTGTTTTTAGTTCTGGGTACTATGAGACAGGGTCAATTACATGAGGGTTCAAGTAATGAACAGATTTTTTACTATTTATTATTCCATAGTTCACAAACGAGTGTAACTGCTTTGTTGAGTTTAAATCTGCCTTGTTGTGCTTGCTTTAAATTATAATTTTCTTCCAGAATTATAGATAATTTACAAGTTAATGCAAAATGCAATACAGTGCAAGCTAGAATATTTTATGTAACCTTATACATTTTAAAAGTACAGCGCACACTGGTTTCATGATTGGCTTGATTTTAAGGTTTAATGAGCTACAGAAAACAAATATGAAGGTTTTTTTTCAACAACCTTTAATTTACAAATGTGTAAATCTGGCAAATTGTAACATTTCCATTCTGTCCTTTTAGCTCATTTTAAAGTTACTGCAGAGTGGCTTAAAAATGGCACTTTGATTCGGCTGCATTTTATGTCCACCAGAGCGTCTGGTTGGCTTTGACAATAGTTAACACGTCCTCATATACACCATTTTTACAACAATATTTAGTTAAGCCTCACAAAACTTCTACAATGTAGGCCCATTACACTATTTAACTCTCAATGAAATGAGATTTAATGCTCAATGAGGAGAATGACAAGTATTGTTCTTTAGACTAATCCCTAATTCAGAAGTCTGGCTCCCTGCTTACAAAACTCAGGTTGTTTGAAAAACTGCAGACAATAGCCAAGCCAGTTGAAACCATGTGCATCTCGCAGAGCAGGGAGGATAATTTGGGGTGAGGGGTGGGGGCTTGTGAGTTGTTTGTTTGTATATTGTCAATTTCAAACAAATATTTTGGGTTGGACTGAAAATGAAAACTTTCAAATATTTTTGGCTAATTTACAATAATTTCCTTTGTTGCGGTTTAAATTACTTTGCTTCTCTTAAAATTAAAAGTTCAATTTACAGTTCAAGCATTTTTAAATGGTTTTGATATTTTTAGTAAAAACAAATGAACTTCAAAATGAAAAAGGCAGAACCCCAAAATTGAAACACTTTGTTTTATAAAATATGAAATCAAAACATTTTGGTTTTGGATAATTTGGTGAAATGGATCTGAAGAGTGAAATGTTTCTGTGTTACTGAATCTGTGTGCTTTCAAAGTGGAAAAAAGTTTCAGTTTAAAAGTTTTGCCCAGCTCCAGTGTCTAGGTATTTCTGAG
Source organism: Carettochelys insculpta (assembly GCF_033958435.1). NCBI lineage: Eukaryota > Metazoa > Chordata > Testudines > Carettochelyidae > Carettochelys > Carettochelys insculpta. Next base: position 300,744,706 of record NC_134137.1, on the reverse strand, counting down.
CTATAAACATAGCAACAAAGATGAAGTGGCTTGGCTATCACACAGATGGTTAGCATTGGAGCCAGAAGTTATAACCCATGTCTTCAAACTCCTTGATCCATGCCTAATCAAGTAGAAGATCATATCTCTTCTATTTGGTGGTTTTATCATTAAGCCTACATTGCATGTATCACAGCAGGGCATTTATCTAGACAATAAACTAAGCCTAAGTGTGGCAGAGGGCAACCAGTCCAAACTTTTCTCTCCTCCCACAAAACAGTTCGATCTTGAAAATTAGACATGCATAGTGCAGTATCTGATACAACAGCTGCCCCCTCGCCCTTTTCTTTATTTGATTTTATCCTGTAAAGTTGGCACAGGGAGTGTGCTCTCATTTTGATTTTGGTCTGAAAGTTGGCCCCCATACTTATTGGAGGGGAGAGGTTTATTATCCACCCATCTGCCAAATGCGATTGCTAGTATAGCATGTCTTAGCTATGTGTGATGACAACAGTCAAAACTGAGCCAGCAAACTCTGGAGTTTAGTGCGTGAATTTCTACACCTTAAGAATAAAGCAAATTGGCTCTCAGCTAAGATTATCGATGATAGTGAGGGCTTGTCTACACTAGCCCTCTCCTTTGAAGGGGGCAAGTAAATGAGCCAGATAGGGGAATAGCAATGAGGTGCTGCCCTGCATATGCAGCACCTCACAAGCCTAATTTCTGCCACACAAACTTCAAAGTTAGCAGGTTTGAAGCACCAGCAAGCTGTGTAGCCACAGGCACTTTGAGGTACCCATGCAACTTTGAAGTGCCCTTACTCCCAAAACATTTTCCAAGTGCTCACAGCTACACTGCCTCTGCATCGAAGTTAGTAACTTTGAAGTTCATGCAGCGAGAATTATGCTAATGAGGTGCTGCATATGCAGGACAGCACCTCATTGCTATTCACTGATCTGGCTCATTTAAATACCCCCTCCGAAGGAGGGGTCAAGTGTAGAGGAGCCCTCTTTTCTCTTTATAAGTGGTCTAAGTGCCACATCACAGGACAGCGAACCACACCCAGGAAGTGTGTGGCTTACATACTTCTCCTCGATGAGGAAGCACATCCCAAGCTTCTGAGAACAAATTGAAATCCCAGGCAAACCTCCATTTGTAAGGCAAACAGGCAGAATTGAACCTGGAAACTCACAAGCTTAGTACATAAACTGCTACAGCTTGAGCTGAAACCAGCTAACTCTCAGCTAAGCCTGTAGAGGAGATTTATACGTTACTCTCTGTGGCTAAGTCTACACTATCAACTTCTTCTGGAAAATAGGCCCTTTTCAAAAGAGCACATGGAGCGTCCACACACAAAGGCCATTCCTACACATGCTGCTTTTCTCTGAAAGTGGCATGCTAATAAACGGCCTGAAATATGCTAATGAGGCACATATGTAAATTCTCAGTGCTTCATTAGCATAGGGTCACATGATCTGGAGTCCAGAAGAAGCTCTTCCAGACTCCAAAGCAGCTTGTAGAAGCGCGGCCACTGGGTGATCTTCCAGAGGCCCCTTCTTCCCGAAAATCTTCTGGAAGATCCCCCAAGGTCCATGCTTCCACACGCTGCTTTGGAGTCCGTAAGAGCTTCTTCTGGACTCCAAATCATGTGACCCTATGCTAATGAGGCACTGAGAATTTACATCCATTACTTAACCTCACTCTCAAGTGGCAAATGGTACAGTAAAAGCCTGGTTATCTGGCATTTGGGTAACCAGCACATTTAGTTAACTGGCATGTCCAGCTGGGGCTGCTGAAGGCGGTCCAATGTCCCACCAGGGCTGGTTGCCATGTGCCGGCTGCTGTGGGGCTGGTGTTCCAGCTCTGGGGCTTGCTGGCCACTGGCTGGATGCAGGAATGGAAGAGGAGGATAGAGCAGGGCCAGATGCCAATTGCCTGGGCTAGAGGCGGCATCCCTGGGGAAGTAAGATTATAAAGATTCAGAGAAAGTGGCATGTGTAGAAACAGCCAACATGTGCTCTTTCAATCTGAAATTGGAAGAATGTGGCTTTTCTTCCTGAAGCCCTGTTCTGCTCCTGGATCAGGAAGAGCACCTCCTTTCAAAAGCTTTGTTAAAATATATACGCGTGTGTGTGTGTGTGTGCGTGTGTGTGTGTGTGTAGAAGGTACACGGGCCCTCTTTTAAAGAAGCAATCTTCCAGGGGCCAGATTTTTCGATCTCTAGGCCATTCTTTTGAAAGAACAGGAACTGTGTGGATGCACTGTATCCAAAAAGCATATGTGGATATGATTTTCAGAAGGAGATCTTCCGGAACAGGTCTTCTAGAAGATCAACTTTCAAAAGATTTCTGTGACATAGAAATGCCCTGTAAGTGGTCTAAGTGCCACTACATGGGACAATGAACCACACCCAGGCTACGACTACACGTGTATGCTACATCGAAATAGCTTATTTTGATGTAGCGACATCGAAATAAGCTATTTCGATGAATAACGTCTACATGTCCTCCAGGGCTGGTGTTGTCGACGTTCAGCGTCGACGTTGGGCAGCACCACATCGAAGTAGGTGCTGCAGGGGAATGTCTAAACGCCAAAGAGGCACACATCGAAATAAGGGTGCCAGGAACAGCTGCAGACAGGGTCACAGGGCGGACTAGCACTTCCGGGGCAACAGCTAGCTGCTCCCTTAAAGGGCCCCTCCCAGACACACTCAGCCTGCACAGCACACAGTCTGCAGAGCCATAGGCACGCACACCTCGGTGAAGCAGTTATGGACCCCCAGCAGCAGCAGCAGCAGCAGCAGCAGCCGCCAGAGGTCCACCCAGCCGCCCCTGCAGGAGCAGTGCTCGCCCTGCTCAATGCCATGCAGGAGGCAGCTGATCACCTTTTCTTCATGGAAGAGGAGCTGCCCCCAGGGGAGGAGGAAGTAACCCCAGACCATGCTGCCCCCCGCCCCCGCCCCATGCCTCCGGCTGTGGAGCTATCCCACGAGCACCGACTGGTGGTAGCGGCTGGTGCTCAGAGAGTGGGACAACGACCACTGGCTCCAGAACTTTCGTATGAGCCGGCAGACATTTCTGGAGCTCTTCCAGTGGCTCACCCCCGCGCTGAGGCACCAGAACACTGCCATGTGGTGTGCCCTCAGCGTGGAGAAACAGGTCAGCATCGCTGTATGGAAGCTGGCCACTCCAGACAGCTACCGATCCATGGGCCAGCAGTCTGGCGTCGGCAAGGCCACTGTCGGGGCTGTCCTCATGGAGGTAAGAGGACCCATGGGGAGGGGGAGGCAGCCCTGGGGGTGGAGGGCCAGACACATCCTGCACACCCCTCATTGTTGGTCTTCCATGTCCTTCCCCTGCAGGTCGTCCACGCCATCAATGCCCTGCTCCTCCACAAGCTCGTGCGGCTTGGGGACCCAGATGCCACCATCATGGGGTTTGCCACCCTGGGCTTCCCAAATTGCTTCAGGGGTCTGGATGGGACCCATATCCCCATCCATGCCCCGAAGCACAGTGCGGGACGCTTCTTGAACAGAAAGGGCTACCATTCAGTGGTCCTCCAGGCCTTGGTGGACAGCCGGGGCCGCTTCCTGGACGTTTATGTTGGCTGGCCTGGCAGCACCCACAATGTCCGAGTATTCCGGAATTTGGGCCTGTGCCGCTGGCTGGAGGCAGGGACCTACATCTCCCAGCGCAAGATCCCTGTGGGGAACAACACCATGCCCCTCTGCATCATCGTAGATGCGGCGTACCCCCTCCGGCCCTGGCTCATGCCCCCTTACATGGGCCATCTGTCAGCCAGCCAGGAGCGCTTCAGCATGCGCCTGAACCACGCGCGCCAGGTGGTTGAGCGCATGTTTGGCTGCCTCAAAGGGCACTGAAGGTATCTCCTCACCCACCTTGATGCGGGCCCCACCAACATCCCCCAGATTGTGGGCATGTGCAGCGCCCTCCACAACCAGGTGGAGAGCAAGGGGGAGGCATTCTTTCAGGGCTGGGCTGTGGAGGCTGGCAGTGCTGACGTGCAGCCACCCGCTGCCCCCATTCGCCAGGTGGACCCCAAGGTGATCTGGGTCCGGGAGGCCCTGCGGGCCCATTTCGACGAGGCCGCGGGGTGAACGCTGGCAGGCCCCCCACTCCACCCCCCCCATCCTCCACAACACTCCCAGCCCCTACGCCCAAACCACAGAGCACCCAAGAGCACACCCCCCACTTTTCTTGCAAATAAAAATAGACCTGTTGTTCGTGAAACCATAAAATGTTGAATTCTTATTATTATATTATTACAACAAATATAAAGATTATATATTATATGCATAACCAAAAAACAGTGGAACACAAGGAAGGGGAGAACTATTTACATGAGGGGGCAGGTATCATAACATAACAGGGGTCTAATACAAACTATATACAGCACAAGAAAAAGGGGATATGTATGTGGGGGGCATGTCCTGGGCCCCGCACCCTCTAATGTCCAGTGCTGGGGTGGGTGGCCGCGACCCTTGCCTTGGCCTCAGCCCTGGCCGGGGCTGGCTGGGGGCCAGGCGGACCAGCAGATATGGCCGGCGGTTGTCAGCAGGCCCCAGGTCCCCCTCGGCGGATGGCTCCTCGGTGGCAGACGGCGGTGGGACGGTGGGTGGAGCAGGCAGCGTGGGCACAGCGGCGGCCAGTGCAGCATGGGGGGGCCAGGTAGTCCGCGATGCGCTCAGACGTGCACATAAAGGCCCCCCATGCCTCCTGGCGCCAGGCTAGCACCCGCTCCTGCAAATGGAGGCGCCGCTCCTCCACCCGCAGGCACTGCTCTGAGACCTCCAGCTGCCGACGGAGGATTGCCAGCAGCTGGGGGTCCTTCGTCGTCCAGGGGTGGTGCTGGGTTCGCCGTTGGCCCTGCCCTGGGGCTCGTCGGTGCTCCGCCGAGGGGCTGGATTGGAGTGATGGCCCCGGTGGGCTCTCCAGGACCACTGACACCTCGCCGGAGCTCTCCAGTCCCTCCGACGGTGCAGCTGCGGAACACGGGGGGGGGGGAGAAGAGTGGAGACAGACATTAGTGTGGGCCCCGAGCCGTGGCACTTGTCCCCCCACCCCTCTGCTGCTGGTTCCCCATCCCTGTCCCCAGGAGATGCTGATGATGATGATGGGTGTCCCACCCCCTCACCCCCAGGGGACCCTAGGTTCCGCTCCCCCCATCCCCAGGGATGGGGCATGGCACTGTCGTGCTGTGGGGGGCAGGGGCTGATGCACTCTTCTGAGGGACATGCCACTGCTGTCCTTGGGGCCATGGTCATCTGGGCATGTGGAGGGCCCTGGTCATGTCTGTTGCCCCCGCCCCTCAACACCGGGGGTGTGCACCGGGGGGGTATATACCTGACGGTCCGCTCCTACGGTCGGAGGACACCCTGTGGGCGGATGCCCTGCTGGAGCTCCAGGGATGGGATGGTGATCCGGAGCCCCCCATCGCTGGAGGAGGCTTCCTCCTCCTCCTCCAGCATCCCAGGGGTGGGCTCCTGGGGGGGGCCCTGGGGTGTGGGGCTTATCTCCGGGCGGACTCCGTCTCCGGGGCCTGCTGGGGCTCGTCGGCCGAGGTGTCAAGAGTGGCCGGAGGGGAGGAGGTGTGCCGGGGGCCCAGGATTTCCCTGAGCTCCATGTAAAAGGGGCAAGTGATGGGGGAGGCCCCAGATTGGCTGGCAGCATCCCGGGCCCATGCGTAACCCTGCCGCAGTTCCTTCACCTTACTCCTGACGTGGTCAGGAGTGGGGGCAGGGTGACCCCAGGCAGCCAGGCCCTCGGCCAGCCGAGCGAATGCATCCATGTTCCTCCTCTTGCTCCCCCTTACCTGGAGCACCTCTTCCTCGCTCCAGAGCCCCAGCAGGTCCTGGAGCTCGGCCTCCGTCCAGGAGGGGCCCCGCTGCCTCTTCCCTGGCTGGCTGCCGGCCTGGAAGCCCTGGCTCCCCTTGGGAGGTGTGCCCTGGGGGCACTTAGGGGGCTGGCGGGTGGCCATCGCAGCAGGGGGCGTTTGTCTGGGCTGCAGGGAGGTGTGCAGGCAGGCCACGTGGCTGTGCTGCCTCCTGCATGCTCTCTCAGCTTCCCGCACAGGAAGGCAGGGGGCGGGGAGCTTTAAGGGGCCGCTACACGAGGCGACCATCGAGCTCAGGGGCTGGAGAGAGTGTCTCTCAACCCCTCAGCTGATGGTTGCCATGGCAGACCCTGCTATTTCGATGTTGCGGGATGCGCAACGGCTACACGTGCCCTACTTCGACGTTCAACGTCGAAGTAGGGCGCTATTCCCATCTCATGAGGATAGCGACTTTGACGTCTTGCCGCCTTACGTCGATGTCAACTTCGAAATAGCGCTCGCCACGTTTGGCCGTGGCGGGCCCTATTTCGAAGTTGGCACGGCTACTTCGAAGTAGCTGGCACGTGTAGATGGGGCTCCAGTCTGTGTGGGGTTACATATGCATTGAAAAAAAAAAAAACATCACCATCACGCGGTATGGTTCCCTGTTAGGTGTTGTAGGCAAGTGAATATTATCCCTATCTGACAGGCTGGAATAGTAATAAGATTCTTCCAAGGGAAACCTTTAGGTCAGTGGAACGACTCCACTGCAGCAATTTTAGCCAGACTGAGGGGAGAGAACTAGTACCAGTCCAGATCCCACCAGACATTTACAGGCCCTGGTTCCTATTATATCATTAGGACTCTGTTTCAGTAATAAAGTAAAATCTTTATAATCTTAATTCCCCAGGTATGCCGCCTCCAGCCCAGGCAGTAGCATATGGCCCTGCTCTATCCTCCTCTTCCATCCCCGCATCCAGTCAGTGGCCAGCCAGCCCCACAGCTGGAACACCAGCTGCACAGCGGCTGGCCCACACCAACCAGCCCTGGTGGGACATTGGACCACTTTCAGCAGCCCCAGCTGGGCATGCCAGTTAACCAAATGTGCTGGTTACCCAAATGCCAGATAACCAGGTTTTTACTGTACCATTTGTCACTGGAGAATGAGATTAAGTAATTTGTAGGAGGGGCAACATATCCCAAGGAGTCAGTGATGAGGGTTCTAAGTTACCTTTACATCCTGTTTCTCTTAACATATTTTTGCTGAAATTATGCCAGAAATTCCTCTGGGTATTGACTGACCACAAAAAATATAGTTTTTATTTTGCTTTTCTTTCCTAACTAGATTCCCATTTACTTAAAACATCTTATTGTGTGGAACTCATTGCAGCTCCTACACATCTAACCATCCTTCCTTGCCTCTCTTATTAGTAAAATTATTGAAATAATTTATTTTTAAATAGAATTTTTTTAATCTTCCCCAGAAGGAATATTTACTTTTTCTTATTAGAACTTAGTAGCATTTGAGATGCCTTGAGTTGCCTTTTAGCTACTTATGAATTAAGTACTGGGAAGTTCTGGATGAACACCAAATCCATTAATAAAATTATTTGTTTAACTTTATTAATAAATAACTAACCTGAACTCTATCATAGTATAAAGATCATTTCTAATAGAATGAATCTGAAGTGACTGCCACAATCAACAGTGTCTGGAACTAAGTTATCTCAACTTTTAGTGAAAGAATCCAATCCAAGTCTATTAATCATTTAAGAATATGTTAAGAAGCTGGTGGTTAGTAGTGAGAAGCAGGTGTTGAATTATTCACAGATTTGAACTGACTCTGAATAATTTAAATATTTTCTCTTTGCAGATGCTCAAATCACAAACATTTGCTCTTTTTGGACTGTATAATCTCTATGAAAATTTTATAGACACCAGCATACTAGGAATCCATGTTTTGATATTTATGATGTGTTGCTTTGTATTCTAGTTCTCTACTTCAAAACAGATTATTTTGGATCACATGATATAAGGCCTCACAATTCATCACAAATGCAGCAAGACACTGTTGATAGAGTAGATAAAATATAGTAGTTATATTTGGTGAGCAGTGGATACCAAACACCATGTTTATATTTGACCAGTACGCTGCAATTCACAATTACTTGTTCTTTCATTACTGTGACTATAAATACTTGCAAGAAGAGTATAGCATCCATCTTGAGGTGAAACAGCAGATACAGCCATCAGCGGAATCATGGTTTTGGGAAAGGTTGTTAGGCTGTTGTTCACTAATATAGAGTACTTGTTTGAAAGATGGTAGCATTTTCTATTTCTATGAGATTTTCACTTCAGCTGACCTAATTGTGTAGCAACATGGTTTTAAATAGATAATTAGTAATTTGCTTTATAGCTCCGTGTTGGCATTACTAAAAAAATGTAAGTTGTGGAACTGAGAGAGCAAATATATCCTGTGTCAGAGATAGCCAACAGTCATTGAAGTACACAGACAAATTTGGCACACTGATAAGTGAGCATCAAATTAGCTTTATTGGTCAAAGTGCAAAGTTAGCTTTACTCATGCCCCAGCTCCCATTGAAAATTTGGCTTCCCTAAACTTCACTAAGAATGATGTAATAGCCAAAAAAGAAATTGTGGGCCAAATCTTCAGCTGATGCAAAACTAATTTAAGTTAAATGGGAGCAACATATTTGTGTGTATGAGCTCATGGACTAACTAGTGCAAAGTGCACCTTCTATTAGTCCTCCATTTTACCCTATTAAAACTAGGGTGATATGGGACAACCCCTCCTCAGAAATGTATAGATACAAGGTTAAAGATTCTGGGCCTGATTCATCACTGCTTTCCTCCATGTAAAACTTGTTGACTGCAAATTGCAGTAACACATGAGAAATCACTCCCTCTGATGGAAATTTAGAGTTCTCGCTATTGCTGAAAAATTGTTTAAACCCTTTGAAAAGCCATTCCACCTACTGAAAAAATGACACTTTACTAGCTATATGTGAGTTCCATACATCAGTGAACTTCCATTATTCAAGTGACATCATCGCCTGGTCATTGTGTGCTGGTGCATTACATTGGAGCCGGAGATGGTGATCTGAGAAGGGTTGGACTTTACAGGTCTTAAGTATTGTCCTGCCCCTTCTAGACTTTGAATAGATACCAAGAGTTATTTTGAACTGCATAGAGAATTTCACTTGGTTCCCTATAGAGTTGCCGGTGGATCTTTTTTTCCTGTGAGCTACTCAGCTGGCCATACCAAGAGTCAAGAGAGGTAGCCGTGTTAGTCTGTGTCTTCGAGAATAACAAGAAGTCCTGAGACACCTTATAGACTAACAGATATTTTGGAGCATAAGCTTTTATGGGCAAAGACCTGCTTAATCAGATGCATGAGGGGTGGTGGTTTCAGAGGGGTATTTAAAGAGTGGGGTCCCAGTAAAAGGGAGGGCCAGAGCTGACAAGGTCTATTCAGTCAGGGTGGAAAAGACCCATTATCAGTGGTTTGTAAGAAGAGAGGAAAAAACAGGTCAGATAAGACAGGGGCAATATGGCCTATTGGCCATACTGGACAGTCTATACATAAAAAAATAAATGGACATAAATCAGACATCAGGAATGGTAAGCTGCGTCTACACATGCACGCTACTTCGAAGTAGCGGCACTAACTTCGAAATAGCGCCCGTCACGTCTACACGTGTCGGGCGCTATTTCGAAGTTAACTTCCACGTTAGGCGGCGAGACGTCAAAGTCGCTAACCTCATGAGGAGATAGGAATAGCGCCCTACTTCGACGTTCAACGTCGAAGTAGGGACCGTGTAGACGATCTGCGTCCCGCAACGTCGAAATTGCCGGGTCCTCCATGGCGGCCATCAGCTGGGGGGTTGAGAGACGCTCTCTCCAGCCCCTCAGCTCACTGGTGGCCGCGTGGAGCGGCCCCTTAAAGGTCCCCTCCCCCGCCCTGACTGCAGGAGGCTGAGGCAACGTGCAGGCTCCTGCCTGCACACACGGCGGCAAGCCTGCACAGCCCTCAGCCCCTGACAGCAGCCATGGCTGCCCAGCAGCCCCCCCAGGGGACCCCCCCCCAAGGGGAGCCAAGGCAGCCAGCAGAGCCAGAGGACCAAGCAGTCTGGGAAGCGGCAGCGGGGCCCCTCTTGGACGGAGGCCGAGCTGCGGGACCTGCTGGGGCTCTGGAGCGAGGAGGAGGTGCTCCAGGTAATGGGGAGCAAGAGGCGGAACGCGGATGCGTTCGCTCGGCTGGCCGACGGCCTGGCTGCCCGGGGTCACCCTGCCCGCACTCCGGACCATGTCCGGAGTAAGGTCAAGGAGCTGCGGCAGAGTTACGCCCGGGCCCGGGATGCGGCCAGCCGATCTGGGGCCACCCCCGTCACTTGCCCCTTTTACAGGGAGCTCAGGGACATCCTGGGCTCCCGGCACACCTCCTCCCCTCCGGCCACCCTTGACACCTCGGCTGAGGAGCCCGAGCAGGCTCTGCAGCCGGAGTCCGCCCCGGAGGTAAGCCCCGCACACCGGGGGCCCCCCCAGGAGGCCATCCCTGGGACATCGTGGCAGGAGGAAGAGGAGGAGGAGGAGGGGGGCTCCTCCTCCACCGATTCCAGCCTGCAGATCCTCCTCCTGCCATCCCGGAGCAGCAGCAGGGCCTCCGACCCCCGGGGATCTCCGGACCGTGGGAGCGGACCCACAGGTAGGTACCCCTCTCTGGTGGACACCCCGGGGCTTGAGGGGCGGGGGGAACAGAGATGTGTCCAGGGCCCCCCACACGCTCACATGGCCATGGCCCCAAGGACACCAGGGCCATGGCCCTCACACCACTGCAGCCATCAGTCCCTGCCCCCCGCCACCCTGCATGACAGTGCCATGTCCCATCCCCGGGCCAGGGGGGAGCGGAACCTCGAGGGGCCCCCGGGCGGAGGGGGTGGGACACCCCGCAGCAGCAGCATGCGATGGAGTGGGGGGAGTGCCAAAGGGAGACTCAGGCTACATATGAGCCACCCGAGCCGAGGAGCTCCCAGGGCCAAAGGAGGATCCTGGCGCTACATCTGGCAGGTGACACCTCTGCCCTGAACAAAGAGGAGGGAGGAGCCGAGCTGGCTTGGAATTGGGGGGCGAGGGCGGGGGCCACAGGTAGAGGCTAGGGGAAGGGAGAGCTGGTAGGCAGCCAGCCAGAGGAGAGGGAAAGCTGCATCCCAGAGGGGCCCCCCTTGGGGTCTTCTCCCCACAACGGGTTGGAAGGACTGTCTCTTCCGACAGCTGGTGCTGTCACTCCTGCCAGAAACTGGCCATCTGTGGCCTAAGAAACCTGTCCTGCTGTCAGACCCTGCGGGGTGAAGTGAGAGTCGCTCCCACCAGGGGACGGGGTGCAGGGCAGGGGGACCCCTGAACCCCATCCATCACAGCAGCATCTCCCGGGGACGGGGATGGGGAACCTGCAGCACAGGGCTGGGGGGACAAAGGCCACGGCTCGGGGCCCACACTAACGCCTGTCTCCATTCTTCTTTCCCCCCTCCTCTCCTGTGTCCTGCACCTGCACCTGCACCATCCGAAGGACCGGAAGAGAGCGCCGGCGAGGCATCGGTTGTCCTGGAGAGCCCTCCGGGACCCTCGCTCCAGGGCAGCCCCTCGGCCGAGGAACCACCAGCCCCGCAGAGGGCCAGACGGCGGACCCCGCGCCTGCTACCGGCGGCGGCCACAGACCCCCAGCTGCTGGCCATCCTCCGCCGGCAGCTGGAGGTGTCGGAGCAGCACCTCCGGCTGCAGGAGCAGGCGCTGGCCTGGCGCAGAGAGGCATGGGGGGCCTATATGGACACCATCAACTGGCTGGTTGATTACCTGGCCCCCCATGCCGCGCCGGCAGCACCACCGCCCGCCATGCCCGCTCCTGCAGCCCCACCACCAGCTGCTCCAGCCGTCGCCGGGCCGTCCGCCGTCGCCCCACCACCTCCCCGCGAGGGCCACCGCGCCGAGGGACCCCTGGAGCCACCCGAGACTCGCCGGCGCCACTACCTTCCGGTGGAGCCCGCTCCCACCCAGCCGCGCACCAGACTGCAGGCCCGCCGAAGCTCCCGGCCGGGCACGCCCACTGCTGGGCTGTAGGGGCGAGAGGCCCGGGACGTGGCCCCCCCCCTTGTTGGACAGACTTTGGGGACTGGGTGGGGGGTGTGGGTGTTGCCCCTGTTTGCCCCGTCCCCCCCTGTAAATAGTTCTCCCCGTTCTCCTCCCTGCTTTTTGTTTTTCTTTTGATGGCGCACAGTGCTTTCATTTGTTGTTGTACATAGTTTTATTTGTGCCCATCTTGGTTTTGTTGAATGTTTGTCCCTCCTCTTTGGTTTCTGTTTCACATATATATATTTTTTTATTTAAAAAAAAAAATTCGTTGAGACAAAAAAAACATTTACGTTCACCCACAAGTTCGTGCTGTCATTTCTCCTGGACAAGTGGGGGGGGGGCGGTGGGGTGCTCCATGGTGGTGTGGGCGTTGGGGCAGGAGTGTGGGGGAGGAAGGGGCGGGCAGTAGGGGGCCTGGGCAGAGTTCACACCGCGGCCTGTTGCTCGAAGTGGGCCCGCAGGGCCTTCCGGACCCGGGTCCCCTCTGGGTCCACCTGCCGACTGGGGGCAGCAGGTGGCTGCACGTGTGCCCTTCCGGCCTCGGCGGCCCAGCCCTGCAGAAAGCTCTCCCCCTTGCTCTCCACGAGGTTGTGCAGGGTGCAGCAGGCACCCACAATCTGGGGGATGTTGTTGGGGCTGGCATCCAGGCGGGTGAGGAGACATCGCCAGCGTCCCTCGAGGCGGCCAAATGAGCGCTCCACCACCTGGCGCGCACGGTTCAGGTGGTCGTTGAAGCGCTCCTGGCTGGCGGAGATGTGGCCCGTGTAGGGGCGCATGAGCCACGGCCGGAGGGGGTAGGCCGCATCCGCGATGATGCAGAAGGGCATGGTGGTGTCCCCCAGAGGGATCTCCTGCTGGGGGATGTAGGTCTCCGCCTCCAGCCGGCGGCACAGGCCCAAGTTCCGGAACACCCGGGCGTCGTGGGTGCTGCCAGGCCAGCCCACGTAAATGTCCTGGAACCGTCCCCGGCTGTCCACCAAGGCCTGCAGGACGACTGAATGGTAGCCCTTCCGATTGACGTATCGGCCTCCACTGTGGTCCGGGGCGCGGATGGGGATGTGAGTCCCATCCAGAGCCCCGAAGCAGTTGGGGAAGCCCAGGGTGGCAAAGGCGGCGACAGTGGCATGTGGGTCCCCCAGCCTCACGAGCCTGTGCAGGAGCATGGAGTTGATGGCACGCACGACCTGCAGAGAAAGCACATGGGACAGCCCCAATGAGGGGTGAGCAGGGTGTGCATGGCCCTGCCCTGACCCCCCTGCCCTGCCATGCCCTGCCCTGCCCTGCCCTGCCCTGCCCTGGCCCCCCTGCCCTGCCCTGCCCTGCCCTGCCCTGCCCTGGCCCCCCTGCCCTGCCCTGTCCTGCCCTGCCCTGCCCTGGCCCCCCTACCCTGATGTGCCCTGCCCTGCCCTGCCCTGCCCTGCCCTGCCCTGGCCTGGCCTCCCCCTGTGGGTTCTCTTACCTCCATGAAGACAGCCCCGACGGTGGCCTTTCCGACACCAAACTGCTGCCCCACGTATCGGTAGCTGTCCGGAGTGGCCAGCTTCCAGACAGCGATGCCGATCCGTTTCTCCACAGGGAGGGCACTCCGCATGGCAGTGTCCTGGTGCCTGAGTGCGGGGGTGAGCCACTGGCACAGCTCCAGGAATGTCTTTCGGGTCATCCTGAAGTTCCGGAGCCAGTGGTCGTCGTCCCACTCCCCAAGCACCAGCCGCTCCCACCAGTCGGTGCTGGTGGGGTAGCTCCACAGCCGCCGGCGTGTGAGGCGGGGGGTGGGGTGGGGTGCTGTAGGGGTAGGGGCTGAGCCCTGCTGCCCTGGGGGCATCTCCTCCCCTGGGGCAAGAAGGTGCTCAGCTGCCCCCAACATGACATGAGCCAGGGCAAGCCCTGCTCCTGCCGGGAGGGCTGAGTGGACCTCTAGCTGCTGCTGCTGCTGCTGCTGCTGCTGGGGGTCCATGACTGCAGCGCTCGGGGTCTGTGTGCCTATATGGATCCTCAGACCGCGTGCTGTGCAGGCTGAGTGTATGTGGGGGGGGCCCTTTAAGGGAGCGGCTAGCTGTTGCCCCGGAAGCGCTAGCCCGCCCGTTGACCCTGTGTGCAGCTGTGCCTGGCATCCCTATTTCGATGTGTGCTACTTTGAGGTGTAGACGTTCCCTCGCTGCGCCTATTTCGATGTCGGGCTGAGCAACGTGGAAGTTGAACATCGACGTTGCCGGCCCTGGAGGACGTGTAGACGTTATTCATCGAAATAGCCTATTTCGATGTCGCAACATCGAAATAAGCTATTTCGATGTTGGGTACACGTGTAGACGTAGCTGTAATGTACAGAAGCCTGTGGGAGAGCACTTCAATTTCCCTGGACACTCAATAGCAGATTTAAGGGTAGCAGTCCTGAAACAAAGAAATTTCAAAAATCAAATGGAGAGAGAAATCTCTGAGCTGCAATTTATTTGCAAATTTGACTCCATTAACCAAGGATTTAACACAGACTGGGAGTGGCTTGCACCTTACAAAAGGAGCTTCTCTTCCGAAGGTGTTAACATCTCCACGTTAGACTGACAATGGGCCATATCCCCTTGTCTTATCTGACCTGTTTTTTTCCTCTCTTCTTATAGACTACTGATAATGGGCCTTTTCCACCCTGACTGAATAGACCTTGTCAGCGCTGGCCTTCCTTTTTACTGGGACCCCACTCTTTAAATACCCCTCTGAAACACACCCCACTCATGCATCTGATGAAGTGGGTTTTGCCCACGAAAGCTTATGCTCCAAAATATCTGTTAGCCTATAAGGTGTCACAGGACTTCTTGTTGTTCTCATAACAAGAGTGTTGAAGGAGAGGTAGGAGGAAGGTATGCAAACCTTTTCATGCCGGGTGAGTTCATTGGCTAGGACAGAGTTGGTGGTGAGGCCATAGCTCACTCCCACCCTCACCCCAATACTTTATACCACAGCTAAGGAAACCATTTTGGCCAAAACTTTCTTCAGTGAAAAATGGAGACTTGGTGATATCAACAATGTAAATCCATGAAAAAAAAATAAGAGTCCAGTTTACATTTTGACAAGTTGTTGCAGGAAAAAATAGAATTTCCAAAATGTTAAAACATTTTGGCTGTGTCTATACTCAACATTCCTCTTTCAAAAGAGGCAGACAAATGAGGGAAATTGAAAATGCAAATGAGGTGTAGATTTACATATCTGGTGGTTCATTTGCATATTCTTCTTTTGAAAAAACTTCTTTCAAAAGAAGAAAAGCGGTGTAGCCACAGCTTTTTCAAAAGTAATCCCCATCTTCAAAAGAACCCTTCTTTCAAAAGAAGATTATGCAAATGAGGAACCAGATATATAAATCTGCACCTCATGTGCATTTTCAATTTCCCTCATTTGCGTACCTCTTTTGAAAGAGGAATCACATGTAGCCACATCCTTTGTTTTGATGTTGGTTTTAAATGAAACATTATTACTATTAGGTTTGGTGAGACTTTGGCCATGTCTACAATACTGCGATCTTTTGAAAGATGATCTTTTGGAAGCTGTCTTACAGAAGATCTTCTTTTGACAGAGCATGCCCACACACAAAAAAAAATTGGATTACAAGATCGATCTGCTCTTTCTATAGAGAGGCTCCACGAAGGCCCTGCTCTATCAAAAGAAAACAGGTCAGGGATAGAAAATCCAGCGCCATGAAGACTGT
This sequence comes from Carettochelys insculpta, assembly GCF_033958435.1. NCBI lineage: Eukaryota > Metazoa > Chordata > Testudines > Carettochelyidae > Carettochelys > Carettochelys insculpta. The sequence continues at coordinate 300,729,057 of NC_134137.1, read as the reverse complement.
TTTTTTGAACAAAGGACCCACGGAATCTCTACACATGCTTTTTTTTCCAAAGAAGCTCTGAAAGGAGGAGCTTTTCCTGATCTGGAAATGGAAGAAAGTGTCCAAAAGAAGAGGAACATTCTTTTATTTCAGCTCAGAAGAGCACATTTTCTGTGTGGATGCTCCATGTGACTTTTCAAAAAAGGGCCTGCTTTTCTGAAAGAACTTGTTAGTGTAGATGAGGCCTCAGTGTTTCAAAATCTTACAAAGTAGTAAAGTTTAGAAATACTTGCCATTGCAAGAAAATGAGTTGAGCTGTGGCAAAATAAAATGCTTCATTCACTCTGAATTTTTTTAACCTTTTAAGTCATTGAAGATTTCAGAAACGTTCATTTTCAGTTTGACCTATACCTATAACTATTTTTTTCCCCTGTGGTTTTATGAACAAAAATCCATTGTTCTCCTTGATCTATTTCTCAACCACTTTCAGATACACATGGATACGTTGGAATAGTCATTCTACTTCCCTGCTGTTCTGTGCCTCTGCAGACCAGAACAAGATGGTATGAACTGATTGTGACTTCTTGTCCTTCCCAAGTACATGTGCAAGGTCAGACGTAATTGATCCCTTAGGCTCTGTAGGATTTTCCCCCATCAGTAAAACAGTATATATTGTTGCTATCTTGCATTTGTTTCTTTCCTCTTCCATTTTTGTTATAGCATAATGATTTTTCAGTTCTTTCCCTGTTAGATCCTGAGCATCATGAACCTTACTCCTGCTATGGGTGCTCAAGACTTCATGAATGGTGTCAGCACCATCTTAGTTTTTCCTTCTGCCTCATTTCCTTTGTCCTTTTGTCTCATTTTCTGTATTGTCCAGAAAGTGGAATTAATTATTTTAAAAATTCCATTTAGAATTTTGCTGTCATCAGTTTTTATCGCCTTTACTTATTATTTTAAATTAATCTTGCTCATTTCTGTCTTCATGGTCTTTCTTCTCATGTTGTTGATCCTGATTCTCTGGCTGCTTCTCTATCCAGCTGCCACCAAGACAGGCTTTTCTTCTATTATTAGCACTGATTAGTTTACGAAATCAAAGCCCTTTGATTATGGTTATATAACTGAGCAAGGTGAAAATTATTTAAAATAAAAACTGGTAAGTTTATAGTTAAAGGCTTATCTATTTTAGGACAGGCTATTTCTAAAAGAGAAGCAAATAATTTAGTCCCTGGAACAAAGCCTCTCAGAATATTCTAAAGAGTTTTAATTCTACGATTAACTTGCCACATGTTGCAAATATAGGAATTTAATTTTTTTAATCCCTAGATGAGATTCCCATATTTTGAATATCAAACATGTTTAGCAATGATTATTAGAGATGCCACATGCAAAGAATCATAATCTTGGGGACAGGCCAATTTCTCCTTTTCTGCTTTTTCATGAAATGCTCCAGGGGATTTTTTTAGATTTTTTTTACGATTTACTTTAGTCTTTAATAACTGAGCTGTCAAATACACAGCCTGTGGGCTAGATACAGGCTGTGGAATAGCTTAATGTTAGCTGCCAAGCAATTAAAGATCTGGCTTTCTTTATAGTATGCTGAATCTTTATCTAGGAGGTGTTACCTCCTGCCAGTGACAAAGGGAAAATGTTTTGGTTACCGCTGCTTAATGGTGGTAGAGGACCACCATATGAGAATGCCCTCCACTGTTCCATCCACTGATTCTTACTCCAGATGTATTTGACATCTTAGTTTAATTATACTGTATCACCAGCCAAAACTCAAACTATTTGATACTTTGTCCTTGTGAGTAACATCACAATCTGATTTCTGGCTGTTAAATGTGAATGTACTTAGTACCATCAGGGGATTGTTTCATTCTGAGAGATGTTTCTGTTTATTGTCTAATATTTTTGGCATTTTAATCTGATACATATAGACACCCAACATGTACGCTGTGCACTGTGTACTTTCAAGTGCCATATGGTTTTGCAAAGATAGGTGTCTGAGGATTCTATCAACAATGGGCACAAATTGGAGTGGCCTTATTCTCACTTACACTAAGATCTCTTTACACTGGTCCGGCCTTATACGTTGGCAAATGTAAATGAAAATAGGGTGTAAACATTTATGCAAAGTGGAACAGATCACAGAAAACCTTAATGTTCTACATCTCTGTGAAGGTTTTCTGTGATCTGTTCCACTTTGCATAAATGTTTACACACTACCTGAGCTGGAGAGGGGACGAGAGCTCCTCGGTTGCTTGGTGATGAGAATGTTCACTTGGTAGGTAGAAGACCAAGATCCAGTTTCTGCCCCAATGACTATTTAATTAGTAGCTCCAAATGGCAGCATTTCAAGAGGAGAGACACAAATACAAGAGGAGCCCAACATAAAAAATAACATTCAGAAGTTGTTTCCCTCTGAAATGGAGCAATTGTGATACCACTTAAATACACATTAAATCACACTGATGTGGATTGTGTTACAGAATGAGCAGCACTGCAAACAGGCTGGTGTGTCTCAGCATGCCGTATTTTTAGGTGGTAAGATGTACCAGCTTGACACGGGAAGTGTCAGCTACCACCCCTCCTCTATGGCCTGCCTTTACAGCTCCGTGACCTTCCATGAAGCTAGGTCTCTGTGTACAGCAGGATGACAGGCCTGAGAGGAGTTGGGGGAAGTACAGGCATCAGAGGAGCTGCTGGTGTTCTGCTTCCTCCCTGTAGAAGTAGCCTTTCCCTACTGCCCCTTTCTACGGGGAAAGAATCAGAGCTCCCCACTCCCTCCCCAACCCATCCCTTCAACAGAGCTGTGTCTCCATTTGTGTAATGCAGGACAGAGTTGGGGGCAAGGCTGGGAATTCTACTTCTTTCCTTGCTAAGGGACAACGCGGAAAGGAGCAGATCTCCAACAGCTTCTCCAGCAGCTGTACTCTCCCAGCCCTGTCCTGCTGCTTGAAAACACTGCTCCAGTGGGAGGAAGAGGGAATTTTTCTCCTTTCCTTGGTATGGTTCCTGAGAGAACCCTTAACTGCAGGGATCTTTTGGGAACCACAGCAAGGAAAGGAGCAGAATGCACATCTGCTCCTCTCTGGAACAGCTGCATGGAAGGGCAGGGGGTGGAACAACAACCAGGCTGGAAGAATTTCCAGTCTGGGGCTACCCAGTGGCCCTATGTTTTACTCCTTGCCTGAAATCTTCAGCATGCACCAGGAATAGGATAGGGAACAAACTCCACCTGAGATAATTTGGGGTGGATTATGGGAAGAGGATGAGGGGAGCATGGCAACCCCAGCCGGGGTCAGGGAGGGAAGGAATCCCATGGAAGATCACATGTCCCCCATTGGCTAGTCCTCCACCCCTCACTTCCCTGACCCATACTGGTAAGAAACAGATTTTACTACTTGCTTAGGGTGACCATATTTCCCTAGCCCAAATATGGGACACCCTGCAGGAGGGCAGATCCCCAGCTGTGGCTGCCAAGCAAGTCCAACTCCCTCTTTGACCTATACCTTGGAGCATGAGGAATGGAGCTGCTGCCCCATAGGGGATCTCCCTGTCTGCCACACTTCTCAGGGGTCAGGGAGCAGGGCAGCAGCTGCACTGGTGCAGATCCCCACTTCCCTGTGGTGTGGGGAGCTGGGAACTGGATGCCAGCCACTCCCCCACACAAATACAGGACATTCGGCCTCTTTGTTAAAATAAATCAGGATACGGGGCTGTCTGGGACAAAACAGGATGCGTAGTCACCCTATTCTTGCACCATTGGTAAGATTCCTACTTTATTCACTTTCATCTTTTGAAGGTAATGAGATTTTTGTGCATATTTGTTCATATCAAAATCCAGATAAATAAATATAATGGAGTAAGAAGTAATAAATCGACTGGTGTTTACAACTTGTACCTATTAAAATAACAAAGTTAATGCAGCAGACTTCTTCATGTGTAAGAAAACATAAAATGAGATAAAACTACAATAGCTCTGTGAACCTGGAGGAAAAAATGTATCACTGCCTGTTGGTTTTAAGCAACATCTTTTTCCATAAAATACCCTCACAAGGGAAATAAACCTATTGTTCTTTTGAAAGCAATTACTCTACTGTGCAGTACATTATACTGCAATAAGCAGCAATAATGCCGATCCTTAAAGAGTCCCTAGTGCGTTGTGGTGTATCTAATGCTAACATGCATGATAAATCAAAAATGTTTAGCAAATCTATGATATATGTGTGCAGGTCTCAATCCTTATTGTTTCATCTAATATCCTTAAAGGTGCAAAAGTCACTATAATAGCAAAGTAAGTTCTCAGGACAACTCTGCTTAGATTGTGTTTAAACTTGCTCTGAACAGTAGCAGAAAATAAATCACAGCTGAATTTTAATCAGTAATGTAACTGAATACAAAAATATTGAGGTATTGATCTTTCAGACTGCTTTGTGTTGATTCAGCAGTGGTCTGCTCTAAGGTGAAGAGTTTGCAGGATTAAGACCTTAGGTTTTGTACAACAAATTATCTACAGTTTTAACATTACAATTTAAGTTTGTGTTTCAAAACAATTTATGTGGAAGTTACTGTCTTTCCCATTTACCTTTGAAAACCTGAGATCATGAGCCTTTGTTTCTCTTGCAATGTGCCATAATGTCTTATGACATCACTAGCACTTCAAATACATTTATTGAATTGTTTGAAGTGCTGGTGACGTCATAAGATATTACAACACATTGCAAAAGAAAGAAGGAAGGGCTTCTGAAAACTGGGGGGGAGGTCCTTTTGGAAGGTCCCGTCTCCACGGGAGGTGCGCGATTCGAAAAGCCGCACTTTTGAATCGCTGCGGCCACCATTATGCTAATGAGGCGCTGGATATTCATTGCAGGGACTCATTAGCATCTTTCGAACCTGCTTATTAACACATCTCTTTCGAAAGGAAGGGGCATGAGTAGACCCAGCCCAAGTGAGTTTAAAAAGTATCACTGGCACTTGGACTGTAAGTTGAGGTCAAAAGATGAAATTTCAGTACTCTGCCTCAGAAAGCTTGCTCATGTCTACCTTAGACATTTGTTTGATATTACTGACTGATGAGCCTTGAACTCTGGCTTTGGCAAGTAAGAAAAGGCAAGGTTCTTGGGATTCTGAGTGGTCTTCATGAACTTCTGTACAGTCTCAGCAGTCACGAACATGAATCACTCACTATTAGTTCCTTGTATAATATTTGCACCCATGTGTGAAGAATAATCTGTTGCTGTCGTGATGGGATAATATAAAAAAACCTAGAACTACAGAGACAGTACAGGTTGAACCTCTCTAGTCCAGCATGCTCTCATCTCATGCATGCCAGCACTTCGAAGTTTGACACTTCAATGTTGCCATGGGGGAGAATTAGCCTAATGAAGTTCTGCATATGCATCGCAGCACTTCATTAGTAATCTCCCATCAACCTGCTTACTTTGCCCCCTTCAAAGAAGGGGGCAAGTGTAGATATAGCCTTACATGCTTAAAATAGGATAGAACATGTATACAGCAGAGATACAGAAATTTCAGTAGTTTCATCAACAAGGGAATTTTGTATGATATCAAAATGGATTTGATTGCAACTGTTAAGTTTAAATACAGAAGGAATAAAAACCAAATCTGATAGACATCATTCCTAAGCTTCAATAATTCTAACAAAATCTAGGTATACTGCTTGATGACATATTACCTCATTGTGTAAATATGCTACAGAAATAGGAAGCTAAGTGTGTTTAATTTCAATTGCCATTTTAATTTCAAGTTATCTGTGGCTGAGTAGTCTGATCACATAGCTTTAATAGAGAGCATTGAAGTTTCCATAATATGTTAGTTCTGTCATATTTTTTCATTTTGACTCCTTGTGCTATGCAGTATATTAAATAATATTAAAAACATTTTGAAATATCAGACTCCACTTTTTGAATCTTCAATGAGTAATATTTATTTACTAAATATAATATTTACTGATCCAAAGCCTATTTTTAATCAAGAAGAACCTTCCTATTAAACTCAATGGATTTGGATCAGGTTTTAGGTATCTAAAGCTGCGTCTACACGTGCACGCTACTTCGAAGTAGCGGCACCAACTTCGAAATAGCGCCCGTCGCGTCTACACGCGTCGGGCGCTATTTCGAAGTTAACTTCGACGTTAGGCGGCGAGACGTCGAAGTCGCTAACCTCATGAGGAGATAGGAATAGTGCCCTACTTCGATGTTCAACGTCGAAGTAGGGACCGTGTAGACGATCCGCGTCCCGCAACGTCGAAATTGCTGGGTCCTCCATGGCGGCCATCAGCTGGGGGGTTGAGAGATGCTCTCTCTCCAGCCCCTGCGGGGCTCTATGGTCACCGTGGGCAGCAGCCCTTAGCCCAGGGCTTCTGGCTGCTTCTGCGGCAGCTGGGGATCTATGCTGCAGGCACAGGGTCTGCAACCAGTTGTCAGCTCTGTGTATCTTGTGTTGTTTAGTGCAACTGTGTCTGGGAGGGGCCCTTTAAGGGAGCGGCTTGCTGTTGAGTCCGCCCTGTGACCCTGTCTGCAGCTGTGCCTGGCATCCCTATTTTGATGTGTGCTACTTTGATGTGTAGACGTTCCCTCGCTGCGCCTATTTCGATGTTGGGCTGAGCAACGTCGAAGTTGAACATCGACGTTGCTGGCCCTGGAGGACGTGTAGACGTTATTCATCGAAATAGACTATTTCGATGTTGGCTGCACGTGTAGACGTAGCCTAAGTTATATATAAGTGGTTGTAAGAATTAATTTTCAAGTTAGTTCATTGTTTATGTTAAAAAATGGAACATATTACACATGATAGCCACAATGACACTATGGTATTATTTTGTAATTGTGCCATAATACCGTTGTTATGGGTGCAAAATAAAAATCTCGACAGATAGGCATAGGTATGATAATATCCTTTAATATCTCAAGTGACAATTCGGATGTTAAGCTTATGTCACCATTAAATCTATCCAAATATCTGCACAAAAAGTTTCAGTCAGCTAGCAGAGATTTCTGTCAGTATAATTCCAAAATGCTTGGAGGTAATGAAAACATCTTTATGTGATAAAGGACAAAGTACTCCATCAGCATCTTTGAGGAAAAAAAAAGTGTTTTATTATATGCTTCAACTGGCAAGGATAATACCTGTCTTAAGGGGCCATTCCTGCAAGATGCCTTCAACTACTATTAATGTCAATAGTCTGGAGGATACTCAGCACTTGAAAGCATTAGTTCTTTACCAAGCAGTGCCAAAAATGATTACTGCTTCTTCAACAACTAACTAACGAATGAAATCAAGCACCTCTTAGGGACTATTTGTATGCATGAGCAGTGTAGGCAGAAGTGTAGTTCAGCCTCAGAATCAAATGAAATTACATATCGGACTGTCTTTCATTTTTGTTTATGTTTAGTTCTGAAACAAAGTGTAATGAATATAATACTGAGAGATAGAGTTTCATGTTATTGTTTATCATTAGGGCTTTTATACTACAAAGAGGTTGAAAGATTTTTTCAACCAACTTTGATTTTCATAATAAAGATAAATATTACGCACCAAGTATGCACTGGGAATTGCATTCAGTTTAGCTTGGCGTTTCTGTTGTGGAGTTTCCAAAAATTGTAAATAATGTATATTGCTTTATACTTCTTCAACTGATGTGGTTATATAGGCAGACAATGTGTTTAAATCATATATTTTAAATATGTATCTTTTCATCCCATTTCATCTGCTAAGCATTAAAGCCATTGTTCAGAATTTTTGCAATCAGCAGTAAACTGTGTTTATAGAACTCTAACGCTTCAAAAAAGATTTTGTCATTCTTTTCCGATTAATATGCACTATATAGCCACACACACATATACATGCAGCATCTTTGTCAGAAAATAAAAAGAAAGGAAAATCTTTGCTAACCAAAGACATGTTTGTGTGTTCAAAATGTGTGTTTCAGTGCTTAAGCATTTGAATCCTATGGGACTACCCCACTTTACAGATAGCTGCATCGTACATGGTAACAGCAAATGAAGTTGGCACATCTTTCTTTTTCAGTGATGCCCCAGAGGCCATGTCTACACTAGCCCCAAACTTCGAAATGGCCACGCAAATGGCCATTTCGAAGTTTGGGGCTAGTGTAGACACGGCCATATGGTTTATTGCCTCTTGGTGTTTCAACTGAGGGCACTGGAGGAAATTTGCAGCAGGACTGAAATCACAGCAGTACTCTAACAATCACAGATCAATCAAAAGTAGACACGTATAATAACCATAATTTAGAATAAAATGAATCTTCTTCTGTATTCACCAGAAAATCTATTTTTAGTGTGTGTTATTCAAACTACTGTATAATCTTTTTAATTTCAGTTCTTTTCTTGAAAATTATAAGCCTTGTGTAACTGGAAATCCATACAAACAACATACACAGCAGTGGCTCGAAAACCACAAGAATAGGAAGATCATTTTAATAGCATCCCAGGTGAACAGGAAAACTTGAGGAAATGAACAGAAGTACAGTGAAGAGAAAAAGAGAAAGGAAGCAGAAGAGTAAGAAAAACAAAACAAGCATAAAAAGTTGTATCTTGTATTTCAAAAATAGATGTTTTTCCTTTCCAATTTTTATCAGTTTCTCTCTCTCCTTTTTGTCTCTTTTTAAATCTTTTTATGTCATTTTTTCCCCTCTTTTGCTAAACGTATTGGTTTAATAATGTACGTGTAAACTGGATTTAGGGGCAGCACTAGAAAGTGGTTAAGCAAGACTTTCCTTTTGGCATCCTTTTCCTCACCCGTTCAACAGGTGCTCGGAAAAGGGGTTGGTAGAATGGTTGGTGTGGAGTCAAAGAGTGAAGTCTGCCTCTCAAAAACGAAGATTCTTGGTCCAGGTTCTGTACAAGTTCTTTCTTTCATAGAACTCACTAGAGTAACTCCTCTTCACTCACCTCACTGCCAGAGATCAGAATTGGAAACACTCACTTAATAGGTCTACCAGCAAAAAAAATACCAGATTGAGACAATATGACCCAATTGCATTCCCCTCATTGAGAAATCATAAATTTGTATTCCTCTTATTGACCATACCCAAATAACCAGAGTAGAAAGAATCTCAGATCCATTTACATGGCCCAATTTTCTATAGCAAATGACATTCTGACATGCCAAAATGTAATTTTTTTGCCATAGCTAATATGGGAAAATGACCAATTGCCACTTAATCAAAAATGTTTCTAAGCACTAAAAGATTTTAAATTGCTACTGCAGTTTTCAAGGGAAATGAAGGATAAGCTCTATGGATTTTTTAATGTTAAAAATGTTCCAATTTTCTAGTGATCTGGTCAAAACACTATACAGATGGCAAATTTTAATTCCTCCTTGTCTTTCTAATGACACTTTCAGTTTACAGTGTTACATATAAGCCCTGAGAAATATTCATATACATCTGAATTTTTATTGCCATAATGCATCTCTAAGCAGTCTACGTAGTAGCACTATTATCCCTTTTATACATAGAAATGTAAATAAAAAAGGAAACAAAAAGTATGTGTAGTGCTCTAAATGGATTTGGGAAAGTAAATATTTAAGGAAATATGTCTTAGCCCCTGATCTTGTAAAAATTATGCACAGAGGCATGTTAATCGACCAGAGTAGTCTCACTGTCTTTAGAAGGACTACTTGGGTGGGTAAAGTTCCCCATGTGCTCAAATGTCTGCAGAACTGGGCCCTCCTTTTGGTTCTTCTTCAGTTAATACATTTATTTCTAGCTATATCTCTACTGTATTTTACTTTCTGGTGTACAGTAGAAGCACTTCTGTCTTTACATGGTATTTAAAATACACAAACATATTCTAGTATGACGTTGGTGTAAAAGCAATTTACTTATCATTAATGAGTCTATTTCTTCAATAAATAGTCTTACTGTGCAAGTAAATAGTCACTTCTGTTAGAAAGAGGAGCGATGCCCACCTATTATTTATATAGCAAACTTCTAAAATATCAAGAAAACTCAGTGACTTCCAAAGTGCTTTTTCCAGTCAAAGATCCCTATCCAGACAAAAATATACGTAGACATCTGGGGTATGTACGCCCTAGGAAGCAGCATGTGGCAGCTGCTCTAATCACAAAGGTCATCTTGAAGTGCAAAAACCAGAAATGAAAAACTGCCTACTTCCAGCAATGGGTGATATAAATAAGCTTTGCTATTCTAGTTATGACTTTTCCATCTTATCTGTGGAGGTAGTTATTGGATCATCACTGATATCTGAAAGCCTCATAAACACTAATGAACTAATCCCCACAACATCTCTGTCAGGCAGGACAGCTTTATCTTCTCTCTGCTGGAGCTGAGCAGATTGTGGCAATTAATTCCCCTCTAGATTGTAGTAACCCCCAAAAGTTCCAGTAGGAGAGAATATGGGCAGTGATGGTAAGGGAGAGATACTTGGGTTTGGGGAGAATTGGCTACTCTCCTATCCTCATAAGTAGTAATGAGTGAGACCTGCTATTTTGTCTCCAATGATAGTGATGAATGACAACCCCACCTCTACCCATGGTCCTGTGTTGCTCCTCCCCTGCTCCATCCCTCTATGTCCTTGCTTCACTCTCTCCCTACCTCTTCCTCACATGTCCTACATCCCTGTCCCACCCCTTCCTCCATCTGGCACTGTCTAGTACAAAGGACTCAGTTCTGCCATCATTTTTCAGCCCTTTAGTTGACAAGTAATGACACTGAAATTAATGTGGTTATTACTTGCTAGGGATAAGATTGGTGGAATAGCATAGTGATTCCCCTTCTGTTCCACAAAGAGAGTTCCTTATATGTTCCCAGATGAATAGGCTACCTAACAGCTTAATTCTGCAACTTTTATATGGGCCTGTGAGATATTACTGCCATAAGTAGTATCACTGAAGTTACTGAAGTTGTTCTTGAGAGTGGTTGGGTTGCATAATAAGGCCTTAAACTTGTAATGGAAAAGATCTTCATTCATTGCTACTGTAGCAGGGCCAGCATCACTCCTGGGCCTCAGACCAATGCTCAGTCCACAATCCTGCAGTATGGGGACTGCTTACCTTCACCTGGGTTCAGAATTTGTAGTACCTTCCACTCTGCTTATGATGATACCCGATTAGCTGGGGCTGTTTCTGCTTTTAATGAACTGCATCTGGCCTGACCCTGTCAAACTACCCATACATTTTAATTTGAAAAAGGTTAGTGTTTTGAAGGGGAGAAGTAGTCTTTTTAACCCTTTCTTTCTTTCTTTTTTTCTTTCTTTGACTTTTTTTTCCCTCTTTTAGTAAACATCACCTTACAGGTTAGTAGCATTCCACTTTGCTCTGACTTTGGAAACTGCTCCAAATCAGATTTTCACAGCATGTTACTTTATTACAATATAAATCAAATTAGAAAACTGCTGAATTGTGTGAATAGAACTAAATTAAAAAGAAATTAAACATTTTGAGTCAACATTTGCTCTGAACATTCACAACCGCAGAGTTTTAGCAGTCAATTCCATCTGTCGGTAGCAAACAACCAATTTGTTTTCCACAGAGACGAATCACATTTGTATTTATAATGCTTTTTTTAAAAAATAATTCTGAATAACACAACTAGCCATTCCCTGAATAGACATTAATTAGCGTGCACCAATTTATTAGCAGTAAATGAATGCAAGCATTGGATGAAATAGATGCAGATACATAGATGTCTGTGATGTTTTATTGCATTCATTAATTATGTGGTAAAGATTTTACTGGATTACATTTAAGACATTGTCATCCTGCTCTCAGAATCATCCCAGCATAACCTGTACATTAGCTACACTGCTTATCTGCACAAGTAGCTTATTGGCTGTGTCTACACGTGCCCCAAACTTCGAAATGGCCATGCAAATGGCCATTTCGAAGTTTACTAATGAAGCGCTGAAATGCATATTCAGCGCTTCATTAGCATGCAGGCGGCAGCGGCGCTTCGAAATTGACGAGTCTTGCCGCCGCGCGGCGCGTCCAGATGGGGGCTCCTTTTCGAAAGCACGCCACCTACTTCGAAGTCCCCTTATTCCCGTGAGCTCATGGGAATAAGGGGACTTCGAAGAAGGTGGCGTCCTTTCGAAAAGGAGCCCCGTCTGGACGCGCCGCGTGGCGGCAAGGCTCGTCAATTTCGAAGCGCCGCTGCCGCCCGCATGCTAATGAAGCGCTGAATATGCATTTCAGCGCTTCATTAGTAAACTTCGAAATGGCCATTTGCATGGCCATTTCGAAGTTTGGGGCACGTGTAGACGTAGCGTCCCTTGAGTGCAACCTGGATTATGGGACTGTCACACCCACTGATGGTGGGGTATGCAAAGGGAGGAGGTGCCACAGGGCCCAGCCTTTCAAGGGGGCCAAAGTAGCAATGATAGCCAGAGCTTCAGATGCCTTAGAAATGCCAGTAGCGCTACTCCACTCTGGCCCTGCCCTTTCTCGTGGCACCAAGCTGGGCCCCCCTCCCTCTTTGCCCTGTGGCCCATGGTGGCTCTTGGCCCTTGTGGGGACTGCTTAGGTTTCTGTCCCACCACTCTGGGCTGGCCCTCACATTATGATAGAAGTTACAGACCTCTGGCAGGTACTGCGCTTATAGAGACATCCATGGTCAGGGACCCAGCTGAGTTACAGGAATGCTTTCCCAAGGCACTCGTGAACCGCAACAGAGTGACACCAACTAGTTCTCACCAGCAATCCAGTCTTGAGCCTCAGAACTGTACCATCTTGCACTGGGCAGAAGCCTGGCCAGCATAAGTTCATTAGCCAGTTCCCCACTACCTCGATGTGGAATGGACACACGCTAGCCTTTGTAAATGGTGGTTGCTCAAGCAATTCAAACAGAATAGACTGTTTTAGGTAACATACAAAACAGATTTTTTAACTACATGAAGACAGATGTCAGTTGATTCAAGGTAACAGGCATAGGGATCAAAGCTGGTTACGTAAAGAAACAAAAATAATTTTTCAGTTGAAGTTCAATGAATGAAACGGGATTTGAAGTAATCAGTGTCTCAACAGTTACATTTCAGATCCTCAGCACAGAGACTGGACTCCTTTTCAAAGACTGGGACCTCACCCTTCCCCTGTTTAGAGTCTTTGTCCTCCAGACGTTCTTCCAGCTGTTGAGATGGGGACGGGGGAGGTCAAGTGATGATACCATTGTTCCTCTTTTATAGCTTCTTCCAGTTTGCTTGAAAGATCCTGTCTATGTTGTGGGGTTTAGGCAGCCCCCTTTTGTCAAGCAGTCTCCATTAAAAATGTGCTGTCTCTGAGAATGGGATGGGTACTGAGGGAGTGGATCATCTTTAATAGGCCAGTACATCTGTCTACTCCTCTGTTGATGTTGAGAGGTTGGCTGTGGGCATCTCCCATCCTCACAACATATTTCAGGAACACATTAGCAATGCTTCATAATTGTGCACAGAATGATAGCAAATACAATCCAACCAGAGATGAATGTTCAACAGATCAAGACTTTTAAGAGAATACCTGAATTAGGCATTCTTTGTTCAAAACATATTATAATTATATGACAACAGTGAATATGGGGAGGGTCCAGGGTGCTACTTTAGGTACAGAATATCACATATATGTAAGCTAACAGAGGTCAACACAAAGAAGAAGACTTATCTAATAGATAACATAAAAGTCTGGAAATCAGTAGTTTAGGTTCATTTGTTCACTCTGCCACAGGCTCGCTATATTGCTTTAGCTTTCAGTATTGTCACCTGTAAAATGGGGATAATGCTGGTTTGTATGCAAAGGTGCTATGAGCTTTCCAGGAGCAGCGACAGTAGCTTCACATTCCTTTCCTTTGGTTGCAGTCTTTACTGGGAGGATAGTCCTGTGGAACAGCAGATACTAATTTCTATCCATGGATATCTACGTCTGTGGATAGACATTTATATCTGCATAGGGCTCTAACTATAGTTGTTGTTATGCAAATAAACAAAGAGACAAAGTTTCATCAGGTCCTTTTTATTATATAATATATGTATACAAATGCTTATGGCCTGTTCACTATAGGGGTAATTGCTGTGTGTCACAGAACATTTAGGAAATAGACAATTTTCAAAGTGACATTTCTGAAAAAGTAACATCTTTTTGTTTTGATATTTCATTCAGTTTCTATTATACCAGATTGAAAACAGTGTACATAAAATTTGGCAGATCTGGCAGAAAGAGTGCTTCTTGAAAACAGTGGGCTAAATTCTGCCCTCTTTTACCTCCTATAGTAACCTCCTATAGTTCCACTGAAAGGCTACGTCTACACTAGAGTTTTGTCGACAAAACTCGCAGAGCATCTACACACAAAATGTATTTGTCGACAGCCTGGTGACAAAATTTGGTACTTCGCCGATGGTGTTCTGCCTCTTTGCAATGAAGAATAATGCCTTTGTCTACAGCTTCTGTCAACAAAAAAGCCATGTAGGTGTTCCAAGGGGGCCCTCTGTTGATAGATAGGGCTTCTGGTTCACCAGGCAGCCCTTTTTGCTGAGCTTCCAATTGGCTGCTCTGTTGAGAAAGTGGCTGGGCAGTCTGGAACTCTCTGTCAACAGAGCAGATTGTTCTTTAGATATGTTTTTGTGAGTTGATGTGGTCTGTCTACAGAAGTTTTGCTGGAAGGTCTCTTCTGACAGTAACTTCTGTCGACAGATTGCTGTATCATAGAATCATAGAATACTAGGACTGGAAGGGACCTCAAGAGGCCATCGAGTCCAGCCCCCTGCCCCAATGGCAGGACCAAGTACTGTCTAAACCATCCCTGATAGACATCTATCTAACCTGCTCTTAAATATATTCAGCGATAGAGATTCCACAACCTCCCTTGGCAATTTATTCCACTGTTTGACCACCCTGACAGTAAGGAACTTTTTCCTAATGTCCAACCTAAACCTCCCTTGCTGCAGTTTAAGTCCATTACTTCTTGTTCTATCCTCAGAGGCCAAGAAGAACAAGTTTTCTCCCTCCTCCTTATGACACCCTCTTAGATATCTGAAAACCGCTATCGTGTCTCCCCTCAATCTTCTCTTTTCCAAACTGAACAAACCCAATTCTTTCAGCCTAAGCACTTTGCATTTGTCCTCATTAAACTTCATCCTGTTTACCTCAGACCATTTCTCCAATTTATCCAGATCATTTTGAATTATGACTCTATCCTCCAAAGCAGTTGCAACCCCTCCCACCTTGGTGTCATCTGCAAACTTAATAAGCGTACTTTCTATGCCAATATCGAAATCATTGATGAACATATTGAACAGAACTGGTCCTAACACAGACCCCTGCAGAACCCCACTTCTTATACTTTTCCAGCAGGACTGAGAACCATTAAGAACTACTCTCTGGGTATGGTTATCCAGCCAGTTATGCACCCCCCCTTATAGTAGCCTCATCTAAATTGTATTGTTTTTTTATAAGAATATCATGCGAGACTGTATCAAATGCTTTACTAAAGTCTAGGTATACCACACCTACTGCTTTTCCCCTCTCCACAAGGCTCGTTGTCCTATCAAAGAAAGCTATCAGATTAGTTTGACAAGATTTATTCTTTACAAACCCATGCTGGCTGTTTCCTATTACCTTACCACCTTCCAAGTGCTTGCAGATGATTCTTTAATTACCTGCTCCATTATCTTTCCTGGCACTGAAGTTAAGCTGACTGGCCTGTAGTTTCCTGGGTTATTCTTATTCCCCTTTTTATAGATGGGCACTATATTTGCCCTTTTCCATTCTTCTGGAATCTCTCCTGTTTCCCATGATTTTCCAAAGATGATAGATAAAGGCTCAGATACCTCCTCTATCAGCTCCTTGAGCATTCTAGGATGCATTTCACCAGGCCCTGGTGACTTGCAGTCATCTAATTTTCCTAAGTGATTTTTAACTTGTTATTTTTTTATTTCAACTTCTAACCCTGCCCCTTTCCCACTAGCATTCACTATGTTGGGCATTCCTTCAACAGACTTCTCAGTGAAGACCAAAACAAAGAAGTCATTAAGCATCTCTGCCATTTCCAAGTTCCCTGTTACTGTTTCTCCCTCCTCACTGAGCAATGGCCCTAGCCTGTCGCTCGTCTTCCTCTTGTTTCTAATATATTTATAAAAAAGCCTTCTTATTTCCCTTTATGCCTGTAGCTAGTTTGAGCTCATTTTGTGTCTTAGCCCTTCTAATCGTGCTTCTGCATTCTTGTGTTGTTTGCCTATATTCATTCTTTGTAATTTGTCCTTGTTTCCATTTTGATATGATTACTTTTTTATTTTGAGATCATGCAAGATCTCCTGGTTAAGCCAAGGTGTCGTGTAGACATCACCAAGGGGATGAGATTGGGAGAATGAAAGTAAAGAAAAACTTTACTATCTGACGGGCAACTAAGCAGATAATTTTCACTGAGTATTCTCTGAACCAGTTCATGTTACCATCCTGGCTGTCATCTCTCCAGGATATACTGCTCCTAGAATTGGTACTGCTTATTATATAATCATTCTTTCATCACACAATGCTTCCATCTTCCATGGTTATAAAAATGTCAGCTCCTGCTGGGTGACTGAGCATTCACATGTCGGTATAGAAGATAACTTAAAAATGTAGTTTACTGTGTCCTAATAACACAAGTACTGTTCACATTTTTATTTGCTGAATATGGAGCTACCCTTCTGGGAATTACTCAAACAAATAGTGACCATTACTGATTTTTGCAGACAACCTAGAAGAAGTTTCAGCTACTTAGATGTCTAACCTGGTTTATTTTTAAGTAATATAATATGGACAGAAAAATAAAATACTTGAGCAACTGATGATTCCCCTTGTTATGCCACTGCATTTCAGTTCCAGACTTCCACTTCTAATATGTGTTTTGGAGGGAACCAGCCACGTTAACCCTTTAACCATGGCCAAAATAGCTACATGTGAGAAATGATAACTTTTTAATTGGAACTAAGAACCTTTTGACTTTCTGCTGTCTGATGAATCCTCTAAGGGAACTGCTGCCAAGAATCAGATGGGGTTGTGCAGCAGTGAAGAGGTTAATTCTTGAACCTCAGAGATACACAAAGCAATGAAATTTGAGGACAGAGACTTCAGAAAGGAAGAGTGATGTTGCAAAAAAAGGATCTGTATATGCACAGGAGTAGCTGACTCCAAAGTATGTTTTGGACTTACTGCTTTGTTTTACCTCCTGTGCCTGCTCCAAGTGAAGATGCTTTCTTTCCTGAACCTCACTTCCCATCGTCTGACTTTTTTAACCATGCCACAGCACTAACACCAACCTACAAACTAAACTCTACATCTGAAAGATCCAGGTGCTAAGTTGAGATGTATGTGTTTCCAGCAGGACCAATGGAAGCCTTGGCTGGCTGTGCAGTGGAAAGTGATTGTTTCTCATACTGCTTGTATTGGCATACAGTTGCCTCAGGATGAGCCTACTGCGGGGCTGACTGGGCTACACTATGCAGCAGTAGGGCATAGTCCTTTGCTAGTCCTGTCATTAAGAAGAATTTGTTCTAGTTCATACACTTAAGTATAAAATCCTGGTCAAATTTCTCCTGATTTCTTCCACGTATCAGGCTGTCTAACGGTACAAAGGAGCTTTTCCCAATTCACTGGTGTAGAGACATAAAGAGCTTTAAGGACCCGCTAGTTTGACTCACTCTAGCCGTGTCTACACGTGCACGCTACTTCGAAGTAGCGGCACTAACTTCGAAATAGCGCCTGTCGCGGCTACACGCGTCGGGCGCTATTTCGAAGTTAACTTCAACGTTAGGCAGCGAGACGTCGAAGTCGCTAACCCCATGAGGGGATAGGAATAGCGCCCTACTTCGACGTTCAACGTCGAAGTAGGGACCGTGTAGTAGTTGCGCGTCCCGCAACGTTGAAATTGCCGGGTCCTCCATGGCGGCCATCAGCTGAGGGGTTGAGAGACGTTCTCTCCAGCCCCTCAGCTCAATGGTGGCCGCGTGGAGCAGCACCTTAAAGGTCCCCTCCCACTCCCTTCCTGTGCAGGAAGCTGAGGGATCATGCAGGCGGAAGCCCACACACGCGGCCAGCCTGTACGTCCCTCAGCCACCCACCCAGCTGCGATGGCTGCCCGGCAGCCCCCCCAGCGCCCCCAGGGGACCCCCCCAAGGGGAGCCAGGGCAGCCAGCCCAGCCAGAAGGGCAGCCAGGCTGGGAAGCGGCAGCGGGGCCCCTCCTGGACGGAGGCCGAGCTGCGGGACCTGCTGGGGCTCTGGAGTGAGGAGGAGGTGCTCCAGGTAATGGGGAGAAAGAGGCGGAACGTGGATGCGTTCGCTCGGCTGGCTGACGGCCTGGCTGCCCGGGGTCACCCTGCCCGCACTCCTGATCACATCAGGAGTAAGGTGAAGGAGCTGCAGCAGGGTTACTCCCAGGCCCGGGTTGCGGCCAGCCGATCTGGGGCCGCCCCCATCACTTGCCCCTTTTAGACGGAGCTCAGGGACATCCTGGGCCCCTGGCACACCTCCTCCCCTCCGGCCTCCCTTGACACCTCGGCCGACGAGCCCCAGCAGGCCCTGCAGCCAGAGTCCGCCCCGGAGGTAAGCCCTGCACCCCGGAGGCCCCCCCTGGAGGCCACCCCTGGGACATTGCGGCAGGAGGAGGAGGGGGAGGAGGAGGAGGGGGGCCCCTCCTCTGCAGAATCCGGGCTGCAGATCCTCCTCCTGCCATCCCAGAGCAGCAGCAGGGCCTCCGCCCCCCCGGGGATCTCCGGATCATGGGAGCGGACCGACAGGTAGGTACCCCCCTCTGGTGTACACTCCTGGGCTTGAGGGGCGGGGGGTAATAGATATGTGACCAGGGCCCCCCACATGCTCACATGGCCATGGCCCCATGGACAGCAGGGCCATGGCCCTCACAGCACTGCATCAGCCCCTGCCCCCCCCACCCTGCACGACAGTGCCATGTCCCATCCCCAGGCCAGGGGGGAGCGGAACCTCAAGGGGCCCGCGGGAGGAGGGGGTGGGACACCCCGCAGCAGCAGCATGTGATGGAGTGGGGGGAGTGCAAAAGGGAGACTCAGGCTACATATGAGCAACAAGAGCCGAATAGCTCCCAGGGGCAAAGGAGGATCCTGGGGCTACAGCTGGCAGGTGACACCTCTGCCCTGAACAAAGAGGAGGGAGGAGCCGAGCTGGCTTGGAATTGTGGGGGAGGGCAGGGGCCACAGGTAGAGGCTAGGGGAAGGGAGAGCTGGAAGGCAGCCAGCCTGAGGAGGGGGAAAGCTGCATCCCAGAGGGGCCCCCCTTGGGGTCTTCTCCCCATGACGGGTTGGAAGGACTGTCTCTTCCAACAGCTGGTGCTGTCACTCCTGCCAGAAACTGGCCATCTGTGGCCTAAGAAACCTGTCCTGCTGTCAGACCCTGCGGGGTGAAGTGAGAGTCGCTCCCACCAGGGGACGGGGTGCAGGGCAGGGGGACCCCTGAACCCCATCCATCACAGCAGCATCTCCCGGGGACGGGGATGGGGAACCTGCAGCACAGGGCGGGGGGGACAAAGGCCACGGCTCGGGGCCCACACTAACGCCTGTCTCCATTCTTCTTTCCCCCCTCCTCTCCTGTGTCCTGCACCTGCACCTGCACCATCTGAAGGACTGGAAGAGAGCGCCGGCGAGGCCTCGGTTGTCCCGGAGAGCCCTCCGGGACCATCGCTCCAGGCCAGCCCCTCGGCCGAGGACCGATCGGCCCCACGGCGGGCTAGACGGTGGACCCCGCACCACCACCAGCCGACGGCGCTGGACCCCCCAGCTGCTGGCCATCCACTGACGGCAGCTGGAGGTCGCGGAGCAGCAGCTGCAGCTGCAGGAGCGGGTGCTGGCCTGGCGCCAGGAGGCATGGGGGGCCTACATGGAGACTTTTAACCGGCTGGTGGACTACCTGGCCCCCTCATGCTGCGCCGGCCGCCGCAGCGCCCGCCCTGCCTGCTCCACCAGCCCCACCACCAGCTGCTCCGCCCATCACAATCCCGTCCGCCGTCGCCCCGCCACCCACCGCCGAGGGCCGGAGTGCCGAGGGACCCTGGAGCCACCTGAGACTCACCGGGCATCCTATCTTCCGGTCCAGCCCGCCCCCAGCCAGCCCCGGACAGGGCTGCGACCACGGCAGGGCTCCCGGCCGGCCACACCCAGGGCTATAGGGGCGAGGGGCCCGGGACGTGCCCCCACCTTGTATATTGTTTAAAGTTCTTCTTTGGTGCCCCCCGTTTACCCTGTCCCCCCCATGTAAATAGTTCTCCCCTTTATCCTCCCTGGTTTTCTTTTTATTATTGAGGACACTTGTTTGTTACTATTGTTTTATTTTTGTACATATTAGTTTCTTTCCACATGTTGTATATAGTTTGTTCTTGTTTTATATATTTACAGTTAAAAAAAAAAGTTCTCAAAGAAAAACCAGTTTGAGTTCAGCCACAAGTGCGTGCTGTCATTTGTCCAGGAAAAGTGGGAGGGGGGGTGCGGTGGGGTGCTCCATGGTGTGGGCATTGGGACAGGAGTGTGGTGGAGGAAGGGGCGGGCAGTGGGGGGCCTGGGCAGAGTTCACCCCGTGGCCTCATCATTGAAGTGGGCCTGCAGGGCCTCCTGGACCCGGGTCCCTTAGGGGTCCACCTGCCGACTGGGGGCAGCAGGTGGCTGGACGTCTGCCCTGCCGGCCTCCGCAGCCCAGCCCTGGAAAAAGGTGTCCCCCTTGCTCTCCACCAAATTGTGCAGGGCGCAGCACGCACCCACAATCTGGGGGATGTTGTTGGGGCCCACATCCAGGCAGGTCACGAGATATCTCCAGCGTCCCTTCAGGCGGCCAAATGAGCGCTCCACCACCTGGCGCGCATGGTTCAGGCACTTGTTGAAGCGCTCCTGGCTAGCGGAGAGATGGCCCGTGTACGGGTGCATGAGCCACGGCTGGAGGGGGTATGCCGCATCTGCGATGACGCAGAAGGGCATGGTGGTGTCCCCCAGAGGGATCTCCCGCTGGGGGATGTAGGTCCCCGCCTCCAGCCTGCGGCACAGGCCCGAGTTCCGGAAAACCCAGGCATCGTGGGTGCTGCCAGGCCAGCCCACATAAATGTCCTGGAAACGTCCCCGGCTGTCCACCAAGGCCTGGAGGACGACAGAATGGTAGCCCTTGCGATTCAGGTATCGTCCTCCACTGTGATGCGGGGCGCGGATGGGGATGTGAGTCCCATCCAGAGCCCCGAAGCAGTTGGGGAAGCCCAGGGTGGCAAAGGCCGCGATGGTGGCATCTGGGTCCCCCAGCCTCACAAGCCTGTGCAGGAGCATGGCGTTGATGGCACGCACAACCTGCAGGGAAAGCACATGGGACAGCACCAATGAGGGGTGAGCAGGGTGTGTGTGGCCCTGCCCTGCCCTGCCCTCCTCTGCCCGGGCCCCCCTCCCCTGCCCTGCCCTCCTCTGCCCTCCCCCACCCTGGCCTCCCCTCCCCTCCTCTGCCCTCCTGTGCCCGGGCCCCCCTCCCCTGCCCTGACCTCCCCCCGTGGGTTCTCTTACCTCCATGAGGACAGCCCCGATGGTGGCCTTGCCGACACCAAACTGCTGCCCCACGGATCGGTAGCTGTTGGGAGTGGCCAGCTTCCAGACAGCGATGCCGACCCGTTTCTGCACTGTGAGGGCACGCCGCATGGCCGTGTCCTGGTGCCTGAGTGTGGGGGTGAGCCACTGGCACAGTTCCATAAATGTCTGCCGGCTCATCCTGAAGTTCCTGAGCCAGCGGTCGTCGTCCCACTCCCCAAGCACCAGCCACTCCCACCAGTCGGTGCTGGTGGGGTAGCTTCACAGCCGCCAGCGTGTGAGGCGGGGGGGGGGGCGGGGTGCTTCAGGGTTAGGGGTTGAGCCCTGCTGCCCTGGGGGCAGCTCCTCCTCCAGTGTAGCAAGGAGGTGCTCAGCTGCCTCCCGCATGGCATGGAGCAGGGCAAGCCCTGCTCCTGCCGGGAGTGCTGGGTGGACCTCTGGCTGCTGCTGCTGCTGCTGCTGCTGCTGCTGCTGCTGGGGGTCCATGACTGCGTCGCCCGGGGTCTGTGTGCCTATGGCTCCTCAGACCGCGTGCTGTGCAGGCTGAGTGTGTCTGGGAGGGGCCCTTTAAGGGAGCGGCTAGCTGTTGCCCCGGAAGTGCTAGTCCGCCCTGTGACCCTGTCTGCACCTGTGCCTGGCATCCCTATTTCGATGTGTGCTACTTTGACGTGTAGATGTTCCCTCGCTGCGCCTATTTCGATGTTGGGCTGCGCAACGTCGAAGTTGAACATCGACGTTGCTGGCCCTGGAGGACGTGTAGACGCTATTCATCGAAATAGCCTATTTCGATGTCGCTACTTCGAAATTAGCTATTTCGATGTAGCGTGCACGTGTAGACGTAGCCTCTCTGACATATTATCAATCCATAGGCTCCAGTGTGTGCTACAAAATACGTTCTTTTCTTTGGTATATAAAGATTTTTCTACCAAATAAACCCTGTTTGAGATGACAGGTTTACAGCAGAATTGAAAAGATTGACATCTTTTAGTCTGAATTTTAAAAAAATAAATAAAACAAAGAAGCAGAAATTGTACATGAAATAACTCTGGGAAAGAAAAATATCAGATTGCTTAAGAACACACTTCTCAAGAGTTATAAACCCGCAGTCTGCAAAAATTTCCTTTAAGAACATGAGAGATGTCCAAGCAACCTCTGACTGAGAGAGGTAAGAAGGCTGTGGCATGTGTAGCCAGACAGAGTCTCCCCCTTACAAGCCAGCTTGCTTGTTGCCCCCCCCCACTGAGGAGCACACAGGGCACGGAAATGGCTGCTGACAGCACAGTCTTTGATGCCCTCATTGAGGCCCAGATATGCTGGCTTATCGTGACCCTGAGAAGCAGAAAGTACAGCTAGAAGGCTAACAGGCCAGACTGTCAACATGAGAGGGGGGGTGAACCCTCAAGAAATCACCCCAGCTGGCATTGATCAATATGATGCACACACACAATCACTCAGAAGGGGACGTGCCCCGCCCGCACAAAAGAATGTCCTGTACTCCTAAATTGTTTATCTCTTGTCTTACAAGTGCAAACTAAGTAGAAATGCCCTTGTAACAAACTGGAGTCACAAAGACAAACCAGTATGATCTGGCACCATAGATAAGAAAGAGAATACGTAACCCAAAAGGGGGTATAAAAGATGGGTCCAGCAGAACTCTAACTCTGAGTGCATTCGACCAACTACCTGCTGGTCGGGTCAGGTGATTGCCTCCCGAGGTCCACAGCTGGGGACGCCCAACCTCGTATTCGTCTTTCTGTCGGAATTGAGTGACCGATCCGGCTTGGCTACGCTGGTATCGAGGAGACGCAGAGAGGGTAAGATACACCCATGCTAGGTCTCTGACTTTTTTTGTGCACAGCTAAAGAATTAGAGCTCTGTAACTAGTATCAAGATATCATTGTGTTAGATGGTAACAGATATCTTTGTATTGGATTGTAACGTAACTTGTTAACACCTGTACTTTGCTAGCATATAAGAAGTAAACAATAGCCTTTTGTAACCACACGCTTATAACTGTAGCTTAATAAACTTGTAACTAGTTAAGATCCAAGCCTAACTATTTTTGTTAACCCTTTTGTCACTGCAACACAGCCGGCACAACAAAAGAACTTTAACCATTTGGTTACAACAGCCTGGCCGTAGGTAAGAGTGCTAGGAGCTGCCTGCTCTAACAGTAAAAAAACTGGGTTGCTTAGGACCCAGGGGAGTCCGTCAGCCTGTCTTGGCTGCTTGCAGTGACGAGCTCTCTGCTCTTGTAGTTTTAAACTTGGATGATAACAAGGGCATAGTTGGTACCTCACCGCACATTACCTGGCCACCGGCTAACAGCATGCCATGGTGAAAAAGTTGATAATTGTTTGGAGACCATCTTCCAAGGTAGCACTGACCTTGGTGTTTCTGGCATACTGGAGTTCAGCTACTAATGTTGTTGTGGTCCTGGTCTTGGCTCTGAAGTGGCCAAGATTGAAGAGGCTATTTCAGCTCCACTTTGCAGGTCATCTTCAATTACTCATGGCTGCCAGTAAGATATTAAATAGCATAGATGCTATCACATCCTTGTTTGTTCCAGTCCTTATGTCAATTTGTTCTGTTGTGCTGCCATTGTCGAGTATCATGGCCTGCATGTTGTTGTGTAAGAGCCATATGATATTGATGAATTTTGGTGGACATTGTTACAGGATCTTCCAGAGGGTCTCATGGTTGATGGAGTTGAATGCTTTAGTCAGACTGAAGAAAGCCATATACAGAGACTGACATTACTCCTGACATTACATGTGTATTAGGTAGGCAGAAAAGACCATATCACTCATTCCTCACCCTGGTCGGAAGCTGCATTGTGACTCTGGAAGAAATTCTTCTGCCAGGGGAAGGAGACAGTTCAGAAAGATTCAGGTGATATTTTGTCTGTGAAAAGTAAGGAGATATCCAAATAATCAAATTATAGATGAACAAAAGTCCCAGAAATCTGAGTTTTATTTATGTATTATGTTAGATCCTACACAATCCCATGTTAAGCAGTGTGACCCCTGACCACCAATGGAACATAGTATGGTGGAAGACAGAATTGGTTCCGTTGGCTACGTCTACATGTGAAGCCAACATCGAAATAGCTTATTTCGATGTAGCAGCATCGGAGTAACGTCTACACGTCCTCCAGGGCTGGCAATGTCGATGTTCAACTTCGACGTTGCGCGGCACCACATCGAAATAGGCACTGCGAGGGAACGTCTACACACCAAAGTAGCACACATCGAAATAAGGGTGCCAGGCACAGCTGCAGACAGGGTCACAGGGCGGACTCAACAGCAAGCTGCTCCCTTAAAGGGCCCCTCCCAGACACAGTTGCACTAAACAACACAAGATACACAGAGCCGACAACTGGTTGCAGACCCTGTGCCTGCAGCATGGATCCCCAGCTGCTGCAGCAGCAGCCAGAAACCCTGGGCTAAGGGCTGCTGCCCACGGTGACCATAGAGCCCCGCAGGGGCTGGAGAGAGAGCGTCTCTCAACCCCTCAGCTGATGGCCGCCATGGCGGACCCCGCTATTTCGAAGTTGCGGGACGAGCAACAACTACACGGTCCCTACTTCGACGTTGAAAGTCGAAGTAGGGCGCTATTCCTATCCCCTCATGGGGTTAGCGACTTCGACGTCTCGCCGCCTAACGTCGAAGTTAACTTCGAAATAGTGCCCGGCGCATGTAGCCGTGACGGGCTCTATTTCGAAGTTAGTGCCGCTACTTCGAAGTAGCGTGCACGTGTAGACACAGCTATTGTGAGACATAGTCATTTTACTTATCCTATGCAGTTTGCAAAAATTAAAAAAAAAAAAGTAGAAATACTTTAAATGAGAGATTCAGCACAATCACCCAAAGAGAAAGGTTGCTTTCTTCTTTTTTATGCTGTAACATAAAGTGTTATTACATTAGTTTACTTGCCTGATGTAATCCTGCAAAATCCAATTTTTTACACTTTTTAGATATGCATGAATATTTTCTGTTATGAAAATTTAATAGGATGGTAATGGGGAAGGAATGTCACAGCTGTATGATGCAGGTCTTCTACTATCTAAGTTGTTTCCTTCTCATAATTAAAAAAAAAAGAACAGGTTTCTTTATCTGATCTGACAGAATTTATGTAAAATATGTATTCAATGTTCAGCCTGCTAAATGTATATGGCTGTTGCAGCACTTAAAAAGAGTTTTATATAATCCTCTGTGTCTCTTCCTTCAATTCACATGATATTTACATAAAAAGTTTCTTGACTGTGTACCAAGAAGGTAAGTACAGATAGCACCTATATCATTGGAAATTTGTTTGAAAAGCAGTGGATAACACATTAGCTACGTCTACAATTAGTAAAAACATTTAAATGGTCCTGGAATAAGGGGATTTTGATGTTGGCAGGTGTAGACAAGCTGTATGGCAGCAAAACGCAGCACTTTTGAAGTGCTGTGGCCGGTAGCATGCTAATGAGGCGCTGAATATGCATTTCAGTGCCTCATTAGTATTCTTTGATCTGGCCATTGGCATGGCCATTTCAAAGTTCTTACTAAGGGTAGACACGACCATTATGTAGTTCTTGTGCCCTACGAACAGAACATCCATTAGCAATGAATGTTGGCAATATTTAGTGAACTGGCCATATCCATTTAAAAAAATTCTAACAAAATAGTCGGCCTTATTTAACATTTGTTGAAAAATACTGCTCCACCCAAACTACAAGTTGAGTTATACTAGTTTCTGCCCAATGAAAGGATCATCAAGGACTTTTATTTCACACATCACAATTTCAGACCTCACTCCTGACTTTAATGTGCGTAGTAAGCCTGGAACTTACCAGAAGAAAACATTTAAATACCACCGTTCGTTAAACTTAATATCACAAATTTATTGACCTGCTATGAATAATGAACATTTGCCAGTGTGCACTGTCCTGTGTGATCTTTTCCGGTTCTGACCAGGTATATCATATCTTTTTAGTGACCAATGCTCAAAGATGTAGGAGTGGAAGAGAATTACTACTTGTCTTCTCAGATCTTTAGCCAATAGCGAGTTAGCTGGCTAAAATATATCACATATGCTTCCAAATATTTTTAATCTGAGGCCTTAAATACAGAGTATTTGAATATAAAATATCTAGCACAGAGAGAAACTATGTGAATGTGTAACATTCTTTGGAGATCTTGGAATCCAGACATTGACAAATGAATTATAATGTTGCATGAATATAGTTTTCCATCTGTGAGTGTTATGGTAGTGATCATCATTTAACAAAACCACTTCACTACTCAATGGTCTAAATTTTGTAACAACTGGTGTAAATTGGCACTACAATATATGCATATGCTTATATGCTTAGATTCAGATATGAATTGTTGCATACACAAAATTGGCAGTTGTACATGCAAGTAGGCACAAAATGATTCTTACAGTTATTTGGCATTTTTGCTTGGGTGCAGATTTGTGGATGAAGCTTTAGCCAATATAATAGTTTTTTTAAAAAAAGAAAAAAATATGTTGGATGGAACAGATGAGAAATGGGTGTTGCTTATACATAATGTTGCACTGAAAAAATGACCAGCTAAAGTTTTAGGTAAGGGAAATTCCCTTTCCCTTACCGGAATGTAGTGGTTGTTATTTTTATTTATTGCAGGAACCTAACGTTTACCAACTTAACACATTCTTTATAGTGCAGCAACAATGTATTATAAATAAATAAATAATGCTCCAGGACAGGATTTATAATTGTGATTTGGGTTTATGAGATGGTTCTACAAGTTTCTTCGAACTCTTGTACATACATATAGTTGGAATTAATTATGCTCTTCTTATTCACATATGATTGCAATTTCCAAACATGATAGCAGGTAGTTAACATGCAAAAGACTGCAGCTTTTCATAGTGCTCATTTTTAATGACTGGCTCTCAGTGTGTTATGGCATGAATGAATATAAAAGAGATAATCAATATTTATGTGATACTTGTTTCTTCAATTGCCCTCTGTAATTTTTTTTATTTGTGCTATTCTATTTGGTTCTGTACATTTTATACTTCAGAATATGTCACAAATTCAGATCCCATTTTCCATCCCATAAAAATAAATTAAGGAGTAATGGGGAATCTTTCAAAATTATTATAAAAAAAAGATCAGTTCAGTGTATGATGCACCACCTTTTTGATGGGTTTAAAACAATTGTCTTTTCCAGGTTGGATTTTGAATTTGATTGTATTCACAGGGTTCTCATCAAAGATAGTGGGAGTCCCCTACAAAGTGGAAAAGGTATATGTGAAGACCTGAGCTCCTTAGCTGGCTAAGGAGTAAGTTCTTATAGCAGTAGAGGTCAGTGGTTTAAATCCCTGGAAAAACATTGTGGTAGAAGTGAAAATTATGGGGCTTCTATGTCTTTAAGTCAAAACTGGCTATCTTCCTAAAAGAATGTTGCAGCTTCAAACAGAAATTATGGGCTTGATGAAAAAATTACTGGGTGAGGTCTTATGGCATGGATTACACAAGAAATCAGACTTAGATTGTTATATAATAGTCTGTTCTGCCCTTAAAATCTATGAATTTATCTTTTGGTGTAATTTAATCATAGCAGAGCACAAAATGTTCCTGTTATTCCTAAAATTATTTATTAGCTTTTTGAAATGTGCACATACTCTAAGATGTTTGGAAGTCTGATACTTTGAGTCTCTCTTCTTTTGTTTCAATATGGCCGTGTCTACATGAGCCAAAAACTTCAAAATGGCCATGCAAGTGGCCATTTCGAAGTTTACTAATGAAGCGCTGAAATACATATTCAGCGCCTCATTAGCATGCGGGTGGCCGCAGCACTTCAGAATTGATGCAGCTCGCCACCGCGCAGCTTGTCCAGACGGGGCTCCTTTTTGAAAGGACCCTGCCTACTTCGAAGTCTCTTTATTCCTGTGAGAAGATGGGAATAAGGCAACTTTGAAGTAGCCGGGGTCCTTTTGAAAAGGAGCCCCATCTGGACAAGCTGCGCGGTGGCGAGTTGCATCAATTTCGAAGTGCTGCGGCTGCCCGCATGCTAATAAGGCGCTGAATATGTATTTCAGTGTTTGATAGTAAA
This sequence comes from Carettochelys insculpta, assembly GCF_033958435.1. Taxonomy (NCBI): domain Eukaryota; kingdom Metazoa; phylum Chordata; order Testudines; family Carettochelyidae; genus Carettochelys; species Carettochelys insculpta. The sequence continues at coordinate 300,700,450 of NC_134137.1, read as the reverse complement.
CTTCAAAATGGCCATTTGCATGGCCATTTCAAAGTTTTTGGCTAGTGTAGACATAGCCTATGTGTTAGAAAAGATTCTCAGGCATCTGACCCAGGATGCTGGGACTTAAACAAACTACCCCAGTGTGGAAACTTTGGCAGTATTTGACCAAATGGTCCACTACTACCTTATGCAATATAATTCAGTGGTTCATCCAAAAGAGTTCTCTTTCATCAGAGTCAGCTTAGGTTTTTGGCACAAATCCACAAATGTACCCCCACTCCCTAGACATTGTTCACCTATTTTTGCCAAATTCCTCAAATGTGATTGCCTAACAGCAATCATCAAAGCTACTGAGATAAGAGTGGCGTGATTTTCCAAATTCGGAGCATTGACATCTCTGACTAATTTCAGTGGGAGGCATGGACACACCTTGCAAATGTATCCTGTCAGTCCCGAAGTAACAGTGTTCCATGCAAAGCTGATGTCTCCTCACTACAGCTATGTCTACACCAGATTTTTTTTTAAAAAGATGGGACTTTTTCAAAAAAAACCACAGAGTGTCCATGCACAAAAGGTGCTCTCTCGATATTAAATCAACAGAATGCTGAGCTTCTTCCAGCAGCCCTCTCCTGCTCCCATATTAGGGAACAGCTCCCTTTTATGAAAGATTATTTTGGAAAAAAGTGTGTGTGGATGCTCCAGCAGCCCATTTTTTTGAAGGAGGGGTCCTCCATGACACTGGCCAACTGGAGCTCAGACACTTCCAGGCCAGCACTACCAGCAGGAAGTTGAGAGCATGGAAGCAGCAAAGAGCTCAGCTGCTCATCATCATATCCTTGCATCTATGCACCGCAGCTGGTTTCAAGTGATGTCTGACAGCCAGCACTCCCATGACCCTGAGAGGTCCCCCAAAGAGACAACAGAGGGATCCCAGGAGCCCACCCAGGCCACCAAACTGATGGCCTCCTCCTGGACTGAGCATGAGTTCTGGGACCTCCTCGGTCTATGGAAGGATGAGGATATCCTGCAGGAGATGAGCAGAAAGAGGCAGAATGTCCGCACCTATGGCCAACTGGCCACTGGCCTGGTGCCCAGGGACATCCCACTCCAACCCTGGAGCACATATGATCCAAGGTCAAGGAGCTGGAGCAGGGGTATGCCCTGGCCAGGGATGCTGCCAGATGCTCAGGAGCAGGACCCTCCACCTGCACCTTTTACCAGGAGCTCCACAGCCTCCTTGGGGGCACAGACAGCTCCCCCTCCTTACCTGCCCTCCACACTGTGGCAGAGGAGCCCCTGGCATCATTAGAGCTGGACCAGGGCTGGATGAAGACCATCCAGGCCCAGCCAACCAGACCACCCCACTGGAGCTGGAGCCGGTGCCCCCCTCAGAGCTGAATCTGGTGAGGGGACCCTAGTAACAGCTGTGCTCTCAAGCGGGATGACATCAAGTAGGGTGTCCCCAGACCTCTTTGAGATACCTTCTAGCAAATACCCACTGCACTGCACACCCCAGGGCATAGAGGAGGTGCCTGACCCTGACATGACTGGAATCTGAACAGCCACATGGCTGCTGGTCTCAGCCCAGATACACCCCGGAAGCCCATGGCACCTAGCTCATGGACACACCTGCAGGTGACAGTCAGCAGACACTTCTACGGATATCTCTGAAAGCTGCATGCATGGGGAGGTGGCTGGGGGAGTGTAGGTTGTGCCCAGTTCATGCCTTACCCATGTGGGGACCCCTCAGTGCACGGAATCCCCCAGGAATGCTCAGCCATCAGATAAGGGGTAAGGAAGGACTGCTGCCCATGGGAAATGGTGGGCACAGCCTTCAGGGCTGGGGTGCAGGACTGACGTACTGGCACTTTCTCCCCTTCTAGTATTATAGCTGCACCATCTGAGGGCTTAGAGAGGGCCACCTCACCTCTGGGGCTGGCCAGCCTCATCCAGCTCATCAGTCTGGGAAGTCCAGAAGCAGCAGAAGAAGCAGAGAGGGCCAGGGCATGCCCACCACCAACACATCCACCCTCCACCGCCAGAACAACCTACTGGAACAGCAGCTACGGATGGAGGGGGCAGACCTGGCATGACAGCAGGACACTTGGGCCAAGCTCAAAGCCAACCTCAGGACCATCATTGGGATCCTGAGGGAGCGGGTGGCCTAGCCTACTGTCCCTGATGCCCCTGTTACTGCCCCTCCCACTCTTGCTGCTGCACACACTGCCCTGCTCCCATCTGAGATCCCCCTGGCCGACATGCTGGGATTCACCTGGTGGCTCATGGACACACTGGGTGCCACCATGCCAAACCCCCATCCCCTGTCTCCTCCACCCTCCCTGCCCCCATCCTTCCATATTAGAGCAAACAAATAAATGAAATCTTAGAAAATTGCATACAACCCCGTTGTTTAGGTTACAATATCAAGCACTTGGAAGTTAGAGAATGTCATTTCTATGACTGCTGGCTTGTACTGTATTCTGCCCTTTTTTCTGTCTTGTTTTTGCATCAAAAGAAGTGGGAGGGTTGTGGGAAAAAGTATGTGATATGAAAAAAAGTGTATCGTAATGCATATGTGAAAAGGAGCATGCTCACATTTAATTATTATCTTGGCATTCTGGGGAAAATTTCCTGAGGAATACAGATAAGAGAAGGGAAATGACAGTATATGACCATTGCTATATCTTGCTTAACCATGAATAGAATTCCCTTGGAGAAAGAAAATATGCTACCAGGAAAGTGTTTTAACCAGATGTATAGGGTTTGTTGCAGACAATGTATGTAGCAAGAATCTTTTATCACGAGAAGTGTTAAGCATCCTATATGTAGAGGTCTCTTCCTGTTCCCCTTATCATATACACTGTTGTTTCTTTAAAAAATTCCATTGATTTTAGATATGTATGCCATCACTTATTTCTGTTTCTTTTCTCTCTTTTCATAATAGTTTGCATCCTACTAGTGTTCACTTTAAAGTTTTTCATCCTCAGTATACAATGCTATTGAAATGTTAACATATGGTGACTGAGTGATATGCTTGTTGTACGCATATTGATAAGTATTATTCATTGCTTGTGTGAACTCCAATTAAACAGTTTTAATAAATGAATCATTTTGCATTAGCATTTACTGTACAGAATTATGTGGAAAACAGAGTGTGGTGCTGACAATGAATAAATACTCTCTAAAGAAGAAAGATGGGAAGGCAATTGAGAGGCTCATGTGCGTAAATCACCTGCACCAAATGGTATTCATTTGAGGTAAGCAATATGTAAGATAGAGGAGATACAGATGGGGCTATTCCACATGGAAGTAAACCTTCCAGTCCTTCCAAGCATGAAACATTCATTGGCTCAACTGGGTGTTCCATGTATAGAGGGGGTCACATCTAAGTCCCATGAGGCCCACAGGGTTTAGTACGCAACTTCTTACTATTTCTTTGGAGAACAGGATGATAATACTCCTCATCCTCAGTGAAAAAAATCAGAACAGGAAACTTGCTTTGATGTAGGAATTATCCAATCTCTCCTATTATATGAATTCTCTTTCAGAAGATATCTTATTTTAACTTGCTAAGATTAAGTAAATTTGGGAACTCAGCTTTATAAAACTAGTGAAAAATGTGATAAGCCCATCTCACATTTTATGCTTTCTCAAAATATGAAGAAACTGTAGATAATATTAAGGAATCCAGGACAATGAAAAGGAATGCTAATATAGTTTATGGTCAGCCCATGGCATTCCTGCTGAAGAACAGCATCATCATATTACTGAGTAGGATTTGACAAATGTGGATCTGGATAATTAATGACATTTGTAGTACTGCAAATTATGCAGGCTTCATGTCCCAGGTTGTAAATTCACCTTCAGAATGTCAGGAAGGAATATGAATGCCTTCTACCACAGGTGTTCATGACAGATTTATACATGATGGATTCCTTTTCTGTACAGCCTTGTATAATTAGGCAGATGCATTCTGGAGTGTTTGTCCTGACTCCAGATTATTAGGTATTGCACACTAGAAGAAGAAAGCTATTAGATTTGATGGGTCAATGATTTCAATTCACATATTATACACTTACATAGTGGCTATGTTTCTAAGAATTGATTTGGAGCAATATTTAAAAAATTATTTTCTTTTTATTATGTGTTAAACACTAAAGAAACATTTGACAATTGCTTCAAAAATATAGTCCCTATCCTAAAGAGTTGTAAGGATGAGGTTATGCAGATGTTTTATCTCTGAATAACAAGTTGAAAGGGAGTGAAGTTGAGTAAGCCCAAGTAAATATCTTAAGCCTAGAACATATAATAGTCTTACCATGGACAATTTATCAGAGGAAGACTGGCATGTGTACCATCCTCAACAATCTTCATTCACTGTAACTTGGGAATAAAGACATAAAGATGAGATTCTTTCAGTAGGGGGGAGTGCAATGGTGATTTTAAGCCACCTGTGCATCCAAACAATCCTGGCTTCACTGCAACACCTGGATAATTTAGACATCTGGGGAAGAGGGAGCAGTAAGTATATCTGTCTCCCTGGACTGCACTATGCAATGCAGAACTGGCCAGGAAATCCACCATGCATACATCCTAGGCGACATGCCAAGGTCCTTAGAAATAAGATTTATGGTTGTCATCTGCAGTGCTTCTGCTAGGGAAACTTTTCCCCATCCCAAATCAGGACTTTTTCAGCTCCTGTATAATTCTCCAGATTGTAACTTGAAATTTGGGGATCAGAGTGAGGGTGAGGGATTAACCAACATGATATAATTCTCCTCCCACTTACACTGGTTTAACACCATTAATCTCAATTAGGACACCTTTTAGATTATAATTCCCCACTCACTAGTCCAAATGAAAGGAGAATCAGGCTCACAGTATGTATTGCTTTTCTTTTGCAGATTTTAATTGGGTTTCAATTTGTGGGATTCAATAATCCCAATAAGAAACTATTAAAAACCAAACAAAACTCCAAGCCCCAATGGATAGGTCTGAGGCACTCATTGTTTAGGAATATGCTTTCAGCAAATCAGATGCCTGATTGCCAGATAAGTCACCACCTCACCTAGTTCACAAGCCATCAGTGTTTCATTTGTAGTTGCTAAATCAGAAGGGTCCATTGTAATCATCTAGTTCAAAGATGTCCAACATGCAGCCCATAGGCCTCATCCAGCCCATGGAATCATTTCATCTGGCCCGCAGAGCTGGCAACAGCATCATTTTAAAAGCCAGCTGTGCAGCTCTGAGCCGCATGTGGCTCTTTAAGGAGCCATTTGCAGATCCTGTCACTAGCCACCTGACTCCTCCTCTGGCTCCCAGTCCCTGTCCTGCCATGCTGAAATGGAACTCAATTTGATTGGTTTAATGGCTGGCAGGAGAGATCTGGCAATGAAACCAATTCAATTGAGTCCCATTATTTAGGTGCAGCAGGGCAGGGACCTGCCCTGCCATACTGCACATGGGGAAGTGGGAAGGAGGGCTGGAGGTTGCTGAACAGCTATGCTGAGGAGCAGATGGCAGCCCGGCAGCACCTGGAGCTCCTCTGTAAGGTAAATTAATACTAGGTTTGGGGCGGCTAAGGATTTAAACCTGAGTTTCGGGGGCAGCAGTTTGTGGTGGAAAGGGATTTAAGCTTGGGGGTGGAGTGGTGGTGGTTTGCAGCTGTGAGGCGTTAAGCCTGGGGGTGTGTTTGGGGCTATTTTGTGTTTGACCCCCAGAACATGTGAAAAAAATTGCCATAAGGGGGGCAATTGCCCTAATGAAAAAAGGTTGCGCACCCTGATCTAGTCTGACCTGTACAGCACAGGCCATAGAATTTCCTCAAAATAATTCCTAGGGCAGAACTTTTGGAAAAAGGTATCCAATCCTGATGTAAATGTTCTCAGGGATGGTGAAGCCATAACCAGGCATTGGTAAGTTGTTCTAATGGTTAATTTCAGGCACTGTTAAAATGTACACTTTCCTTCCTCTCTGAATTTGTCAAACTTCAGCTTCCAGCCATTGGCTCATTCTAGGTGAAGAACTAGGGATGCCAGGGTGCAGTTTCACTCCTGGCCTCGTTAGAGTCCTTGATCCTGTCAGCAGGGCGTACATTTCTGTTCCAAGAGATACACAGTTACATTTGTCCTGTAACATGCCAGCAAGCCTGTCTGCATGTCTGGAGGTCTTAAAAAGCAGGCTGCAGGCCTCAGAGAGCAAAAGTGGAAACTTCCACATTTGCTGTGCACTGCACGGCATAGCCTTAAGCTCTGCTGGCATAAACAGCAGGGGGACTGTATCATCCTTCACAGGTCTTATCAGCCACCACCGCTATTGCTGTAATTGAAAGCCAAGTACTGAAACAAACAGCCCTAACCCTTGCTTCAAATCTGCTTTACCTCTGTGGGAATGTAAAAGTGACATTGAGGCATTGCACTCACACAAAAACTGGGGTGTAAAAACTTGGAAACCCCCACCCCTAGCTGAGTCTCATCCAGGAAATTCAGCCACAGGGGTGTCCTGGATCACCTCAGCTGGAGCCACATCTGCTGAGGCCCTAATGTAAGGCAACAGGCATGGGATTCCCCGTGACAGGAGGGATATAAGCATTCCAACGAGCTTCTTATTCCATTAAAGCATTGTCCTCTTGCGTTTTTTCTTTGTTAATGTGTACCCTGTGAAATGTAGTGACATTGGAATAGTAAGCTTAATAAAGTACATTATCCCTAGTCAGCTCTGTGTTGAAGTGAATCTCACAATCCTGTCCATCCTTGGCTGTGTGAGTTGACAACATTTACCCATAATAAAACATACTGTTTGTCTGTGCCCAGTTTACCATGTAATCTAAATTTCTTTGCATCTGTGGCCTGTCCTCTTCATTGTTTACCACTGTATCATCTGCAAATTTTACCATTGATGATTTTGTTTTTTCCCAGATCATTGGTAAAGATCATTTACAGTCAAGAACCAGTCTCTGTTGGACCCTGCAGGGAATTCATAGAATCATAGAACAATAGAGATGAAAGAGACCTAGAAAAGCCATCAAGTCCAGCCCCCTGCTCTAAGCAGGACCAAACCCATCAGATCAGCCCTGACAGGGCTTTGTCGAGGTGAGACTTAAGTACCTCCAGGCATAGAGACTCCACACTTCTCTGGGTAGACCATTCCAATGCTTCACCACCCTCCTAGTGAAAAAGTTTTTCCTAATGTTCAACCTGGATCTTCCCAACCACAACTTGAGACCATTGTTCAGTGTTCTGCCATCCGTGACCACTGTGAACAGCCTTTCTCCAGCCTCTTTGCAACTTCCCTTCAGTAAACTGAAGGCTGTTACCATGTTCCCCCTCAGTCGTCTCTTCTGCAGACTAAACAGTCCCAATTCCCTCAACCTTTCTTCATAGGTCATATGCTCCAGCCCCCTAATTATTTTGGTCGCCCTCCACTGGACCATCTCCAGTGTATCCACATCCTTCCTATAACTGGGGGCCCAGAAGTGGACACAGTACTCCAGATGCAGCCTCAACAAAGCTGAATAAGGAGGAATAATCACTTCTCTGGATCAACCACCAATTCCCCTCTTGATGCAACCTAATATGCCATTAGCTTTCTTGGCTACAAAGGCACACTGTTGACTCATGTCCAGCTTCTCATCCACTACAACTCCCAGGTCCTTTTCTGCAAAACTACTGCTGAGACAGTTGAACCCCAGCCTGTAACAATGTTTGGGATTCTTCTGCCCCAAGTGCAGGACTCTGCACTTGTCCTTATTGAACCTCATCAGATTTTTTGCAGCCCAGTCTTCCAATTTGTGTAAGTCAGTCTGGACCCTGTCCCTACCCTCCAGCATGTCTACCTCTCCCCCTAGCTTAGTGTCATCCACAAACTTGCTGAGGGTGCAATCCAATCCCTCATCCAGGTCATTGATAAATATGTTGAACAGAACAGGACCCAGAACCAAACCTTGGGGTACTCCACTAGAAACCGACTGCCATCCCGACATTGAGCCGTTGATCACTACCCACTGGGCCCGATCTTCTAGCCAGCTTTCTATCCATCTTACCATCCATTTATCCAATCCACATTCCTTTAACTTGCTGACAAGAATATTGTGGGAGACTGTATCCAAAGCTTTGCTAAAGTCAAGATAAATCACATCCATTGATTTTCCCCTATGCACAGAGCCAGTTATCTCAGTGTAGAAACTAATCAGATTGGTCAGGCATGACTTGCCCTTCATGAATCCATGCTGACTATTCCTGATCACTCTTCCGCCCTTCAAGTGCCTCAAAATGACTTCCTTGAGGAGCCCCTCCATGATTTTTCCAGGGACTGATGGTAGACTGACCAGCCTATAGTCCCCTGGATCATCGTTGTTCCCTTTTTTAAAGATGGGAACGACATTTGACTTTTTCCAATCATCCAGGATCTCTCCCGATCTCCACAACTTTTCAGAGATAACGGCCAAGGGCTCATCAACAACATATGCCAACTCCCTCAGAACCCTCAGATGAATTAGGTCCAGGCCCATCGATTTATGTACATTTAGCTGTTTTAGCTAGCTCCTAATCTGTTCTTTCCCCACCAAAGTCTGTCCACCTTAATCCCACAATGCATCACTTACCGCATTAGTCCAAGAGCTGTCTTTGTCTGTGAAGACAGAGTCAGAGAAAGCATTAAGTACTTCAGCTTTCCCTACATCCCCATTTACAGTTACATTTTGAGACTGATCAGTTAGGCAGGAAGCAAGAGGATTAGCCTTGCAACAGGATGATGGGATCTTGAATGGTGATCTCAGACTTTCTGACTGGCAGGAGACTTCCACCCAGACATAACTGTCGTGTGTCTCATAAACCATTTTTATCAGTTTTGGAGGGGGATGTATTGCCTCAAGTTCCTGGCTCTTTCTGTGAAGAAGAGGAACTATGAGCCCCACTACTGCAAGCAAGTGATTAAGGCAAGCTGGAGGGAATCTGCACAGCACACCAGACAATGCCTGAAGATCTCCTTGGGGGGAACCAACCAGAGGAAAGCTTGTGAAAGCAGATTTACGTACAAGGAACTGCTCCAGCAGAGTTGAAGTCAGTTAGATCCTAACTAGTGAAGGTGCAGGACCAGCTCCCAGTAAGACCAAGCACCTCAGTTACAGCAATACTGGGCAGGCTAAGAGGAGCTAGGAAGAAGGATGTCTGCTAGGTTGCTGACCCTGACAGAGAGGCCCGAAAGGTGCAAGGGTCACAGGAGGAGTAGGGCACTAAAGGGTAGAGAAGAGAAGAAAAGGAGAAGGCTGCTTCCATAAGGTCCCTGGGCCTGGATTTAGAATAATGGGCCCAGGGACCCTTCCCTCCCATCTTGCATTGCACCTAGCCACACCAACTGTGGCTTGCCCCTGAGATGGGGGCTAGGTAGAGGCTGCACCTGACCACAGTGGTGGGCACTCTGAACAAGGACTGCTGAGACGCATGGAAGTGGGCAAGAGACTGTAGTGGGCACTGCTGGAGAGCAGTGTCCCAAAGATGTAAGTCCAAAACAGAGCAGTGACTACAGCAGATGACACACCAGCTAGAAGGAGGAGCCCAGCTGAGAAAAACGGGCTAATTCCCTCATCTACCAGCCAGAGGCGCTGTGCCAGTGAATTCATCCTGTGACAGCCCCCTACCTGCCAGAGCTCTGCACCAATGCTGCTAAGCTAACATAAATCATTGAGCTGCTGAGGGCTTTGATCTGTAGATGCAGACGGATACAGACAGGTCACTGTGTTTTGGCAGTACCAGTTCTTACTCTCTGCTGCCTTTTCTTATTACAAAGAAAAAAGAACAGAGTGGACTTTTGGCCTAAGAGATGGACAGACCTGGGCAAAAGCTTCTGAAAGGTTGTGTGGGTGTTGCGTCTGTAAATGCTCAAGTAAAATTATAAGGGTATAAAAAGTAGTGCCAGCTTCTGTTTTTCTCTGTGGCTTGGCCAGAAAAAGTGTTTTTTTGTTTGTTTGTTTGTTTTTTTGAATTTGTCTCTGCTGCTTAAGATGACTCTTGAAGCTATTTTGCTTGGCTAACATAACAGTTGTAGTTTGGACAATATTTTTTCTCTTCCTCCACAGTTCCGGTTGTTATACGATCGTCATCAATATCATTTTTCACTTTAACTTCTAATTTCTTCTTGTTTTAATATTTTAATGGGGATTCGCCATGGTCTCTTCTGGTAGATGAGGTACTGATGTGCATCATGGGAATTCCAGGATGTGGTTCATCATGACAGACATAAGCCAGCTGGCAGAAGTGTCCATATGTTCGAGTGGGGACACATAGGGGAAGCAGAAGTATTACTTCCACGAGGCATTGGAGTGGCTCAGGTGGACAAAGATTAATGATGACCTTCTGAAATTTTCTGTAGAAAACGTTGATGACTGTGAAAGACCCATTTTCCTTAGATTTTTTCAACAGCCAGTGCAGCATGAGTACCACATTTTTCTTCTCTTTTATAGCAAAACAGACACACACAATTTTCCATGCAAAACAGTCAACAACTAGATTGCAAAAGTGATGAGGGCCAGCAGCTCCCACTGGTTTCATCTAGAGCTGCAGCTGCTAAGCTTTTCTGAAAATCAGGACCAAAGTGTGGGCATAACTGGTGCACTCCACATCAGTGGCTAATTTTGAAAATTCGGCAGCATGATTTTGGTTGGACAACATCCCGTTCCTCATTCTTCCTGAAGAGAAACCCAGATTTCATTGCTGTAGTTGCCCACGAAAGCTTATGCTCCAAAATATCTGTTAGTCTATAAGGTGCCACAGGACTTCTTGTTGTTTTTGAAGATACAGACTAACATGGCTACCTCTCTGATACTTGTTCACCCATGCTTCTTTCATGAAGAGGAAGACACGTAATTTGGAAATTATTTCTAAAAGGATACAATACCAACACGACAATTCCCTTCTTCCTTTTGATCTCTCTGACCAGAGCAGGAGTCTTCCTGATCATCAGGATAAAGCTTGGCAAGCAAACACATTATCAATGTGAAATTTAAACTTTTAACCTCTGTCTCCTCATCTGGTTTTAGGTCATGGTGAAAACAAGTAAACAATTAGATTTCACTTTCTAATTTCTAATCAGAAGTTCTAATTTAAAAAATGCTTGCTTCTCTCCTTTGAAGATTATTTTATTCCTCCTTTAGTTTCTGCTTTCATTCTCAAGGGCAGGAAAAAAAAGTTACTACTATTCATTATGCCTGAATATGCCTAAAAAGGTGTCAAAATAATTAGGTCAAATGGCTGAAGTAAGCCCAAGAGAAATAAATATCTCTTCTCTTGATTTCACGTAAAACATTTCAAATGCTATTCACAGCTTATCCTTCATGAAATTCACACCAGACTTACACTGAAAACAGAATAATTCTTGGTTTTAAGCAATTAATGTGTTTATTTTTCCTGTCTGTGCATTGAAGGATGTAAAATCACTGTTTTTTTTCTCTTCTCCTGAAACAGCTGAGGACAAAATCTGTTTTATAGTAACAGCATTTGTCAAATAATAATATTAAAATGAGTTGGATTTTGAAAGTACAACCTGGATTAAAGTCCTAACATTATTAATCAGTTAATGTAAATAACTGCCATAAAAATCAGCTGAGGATCTGGCACATAAGCATTTCAAATGAGATTTTTTTATTTTCCCTAGTGTCCCCACTGCTTTGTATTAATTGTCCATTCTAAAAAGTTTCTTGTTTTTATACTTACATATATTTACTTGACAACTGCCTTATCTTTAAATGGTGTAACATTTATGGAACATAAACCACAGTAAGGAAGGCTCAAGTTACTTTCTAGTTTGCTTCTCTGCCAATTGTAAATCATTTGCTCCAATAAATATATACCAGAAAGACATGGGGTTAATGTATATGAACATTAGGCCATAATTAATGGAAATGGGAGAGGGTAATGAAATGGATGTGTACATAGCTATTTCACTGGATGTCTAATGGAATCAGTATATTGTACCCATTCCTGAATTCAGCATTATTTATAGTATTACTAAAACCAAACATCTTATGAAATGGTGTTGTATAGGGTGTCAACGTCATTTAATTAATTATTTTAATTTGTAGTTCACCCAGTAACACATAGGATAGACACCTGGAGCTAGGAGGTAGGGAAGAGAGAGAGAGAGAGCTTAGAGTGTTACTGCTGTACCGATGCAGCTATGCTATGCTATGCCTCTTATACCTGCATTATGCTGAAAGTAGAGAGAGAGGTCGCAGCCACATAAGGAAACCAGCTCAATAAGGGGAAAGCATCTTCTGTCAACATGGCACTGTGTACACAAATGGTCCTGCCAACAAAGCTTATGTTGATCAAGGGATGTTTATTTCCATAAGCCTGAGCACCGAAAGTTTTGTGGATAGAAGTGCTAGAGTAGACGCAGCTTAGGAGTAAAGAATTAAGTGGAGGGTGAGGAAGAAAGGACTTCCAGGGGAACTAAGAAAACACCAGTGTGGAAAAGCAAAACTCAACGTTTAAAAGGGTTGCTCTGACAAACCTATCTGACAGCCAGGGTGACTTGGACTATTTCACACTATTTTGGAGTAATAATATAAAAGACACTCCCAGCAGCTGCTGGTATTTTAAGATTCTTCCTCTCTTGGAAGAAGGCTGCTCCATAAGTAAAGAGGCCCTGACCTTTCAACAGCTAAAACACATACCTAATGCAGCCCAGGTGCGCAACACCACTAACCGCTGATTGAGAGGACTGGAACTACTCATTTGTGTTCAATCGAGCACATAATTAAGTCTTTGTAGTATTGTGGCATACAGCTATCATTGATGGGTACTGTTAACAGTTGCTTTACTTCTGATGACACCACAAGTGGAGTTGAATTGGTGCTAGCCATGATAAGAAAGATAGAGCTCTGGCAGGAGAGTTAGTTAAGTGGTTCTTGAGAGGACAGAAACTAAAGTGTGGATACTTCTCCTGCCATTAAGGTTTTTCTGGACCCTAAGCAGACATGTAAATATGTTAATGAGCTGTGCTCAGATATTGTACAAATGGGGTCATATCTTAGCCAGATGGATGTGAGTAAGACAGGAATAAAATAATAGGGCCAGTATCTCTCATTGTCCTGTCAACATCTTTTGATTGACACTTCTTAAATCATCATTTCTTTTTCTCAACAAGAAAAAACAAATACTCTTTCTTCATTTAAAGAAAAAAATATTTGCAAACAGAACAGAACAATTATGTGGAAAGATGGAGATTGAAATGTATGTTATTAATTTTATGGAGCATTTCTCAAATCTCTGTTTTGTATGACCTCTTTCCATTTCTCTGCCTATGAAACCTCCTTCAGCTGTCTCTTTTCTCCTGTCTGACTCTCTCCAGGAGTGTTAGTTCTGCTGATCATGTGGGGATTAATCAGCCTGTGAAAACATATCACAGCAAGAGGACTTTATCCTTTGGAGCTTTAGCTCCTCTGCTGCTGAGACTCACACATTTCAGTTTTACTTACTAGTTCAAATTACATTAAAAAAAAAGCTGAACAAAGTAAAGTCCTTCTCCCTCTCCATCCCCTCTGCCAACAGAACTCGGGGGGGAACCTCCAGTTTCACATGACTTGTTCTGTTCTTTAAGTGGCTTTTTTTTATTTGTTGAATGCTTCCACAAATTGGTATCAGTCGATACAATAACATTTGCCTTTAGACTCCAATTTGTCTGGAAAGCATCATGCATTCTTAAGGCACTCTATAACTTTAGTGTTGTCTCTCAAACTCACCAATGGGATTTAGGCACCGAAGGTCATTGGAGTTGGGACCCCACATCCTTTAGGCACTTTTGAAAATCCCATCCCAAACAAATTAAAAGGTTGACTGTACCTAGCTCATAACCAGCTGCACTGCATGTGTGCAAGAGACAAAAATGCGTCTCCCCATAGTTTTTTTATGCCATCTGAGGTGTCAGACTGAATCAGAGTCCCTCTTCAGCTTGGTCTGCCACTCCACAAAATAGCAGGTGTGTGTGTGTGTGTGTCTGTGTGTGAGGAGGTACACATATGGCCCTGCTTCCTATAGTTCAGCAAACAGGACAGACTGGCCCCACAAGAAACCTAAGTGCTAAGCTGGACCCCAGAAAAGGATATGTGAGAGTGGCCGTGTCTACACTAGCCAAAAACTTCGAAATGGCCATGCAAATGGCCATTTCGAAGTTTACTAATGAAGTGCTGAAATACATATTCAGTGCCTCATTAGCATGCGGGCGGCCACGGCACTTCGAAATTGACATAGCTCGCTGCCGCGCAGCCCGTCCAGGCGGGGCTCCTTTTCGAAAGGACCCCGCCTACTTTGAAGTCCCCTTATTCCCATCTGCTCATAGGAATAAGGGAACTTCGAAGTAGTCGGGGTCCTTTCGAAAAGGAGCCCCGTCAGGACGAGCTATGCGGCGGCGAGGTGTGTCAATTTTGAAGTGCCGTGGCCGCCCGCGTGCTAATGAGGCGCTGAATATGTATTTCAGCGCTTCATTAGTAAACTTCAAAATAGCCACTTGCATGGCCATTTCGCAGTTTTTGGCTAGTGTAGACACGGCCAGTGAGTACAATGTCTCCGAGTCCCTGGGAGCTCTGTGAGGCATTTGGCCCCTTTGCCATTTGTACTGTGGCATGAACATAGGGTATCGCCCTCAGTTTTGTCATCCTGATGAATCACTAGCAAGAGGAACACCATGTAGATGTGGCCTTGAAGTATTACATAACTGTTTTTTTTTTCTGGTTTTGTTTTTTTTTCAGTAATTTCAGAAACTGACAGTATATACCTCTGGCTTGGCACATGCCTGTTAAATGGCTTCCTTATTACTTAATTGTTCTTTCACAGGATCAATGTTATACTAACAGGAGTGGCAAGCTGAAAGGCTTCTCTCTTTTATGTTAATAAATTCACTCCCAGAAAAGACTCACCAGGCTCCCACAGCCTTCTATGGGAGCATGCAGGAAATGTCAGGATGGGTTAGGAAGAGTGGAATGGTTGACCACTAAGACTTATAGGAGACACTGCCTTTTTTTGTCTCTTATACTCACCAACCCTGGTTTTGAATGTAATTTTAGGCACCTAATTTTAGGCTTCTCTTTTTTAAAATGTCTATCCCGTGTTGGAGAAGGACAAATTGGAGGTGTCTCTAGTGGGACCTGTTGTCTCAACCCCTTGCTAGAATAATTTAGTATGATGATGTGGTGAAGAGACTGGCCATAACTCATAGGAGGGTAAACTCTGGAACTCAGTAAATGAGACATGTTTGCACTGAGGATAAGGATTAGATACAGGAACTGGTAAAATCATGCTTCTAGAGGCATCCCTCCTCTCCATACAGTAAATCAGAATTGACACTCAAAATTAGATTTCTCTGAGGGGTCCTGAATTTGGGGTTAACAGTTCTAGATTGTCAATATATTTATTATTTGGACTGCATAGCTCCTAACTGTCCAGGTATATCACAGAAGTTACATCAATGTACAGTAAAAAATTAAAACAGCATGCGTATAACTGTCAATACTCCAAAAGTCAAATGAAGTAGCCCACCAAACAGTGATAACAGTAAAAATACTGATGAAGACCCCAATATCCAGCTTACAAAACTATGCCTAGCAGCTAGGAAACATACACATCTGTAATGAAAGAGTGGTTTCATTTGATAGCCATAAGAAATGGATAGCGTGGAAATTAAATGGGGATACCTGATGGGGGAAACGTGCATGTCTGGACATAGGGAAAAATAAAAATTATGCCATTATTTAACAAATTATTAATTATGTCATTATTTAACGAATTGATTATTTATTATTTAACAAAAAAGGGGAACTAGCTTTCAGGCATACATCCATACACAGTCATACCCTCCTACACTCATACACTTACATAGGAAAACACACAGGTGAAGAGTTACATATGGACAAGGCATAGTAAGTCCAATGTGCCTGGCTGCAGTCATAAATCTGGGGTGGTGAACTGATTGTATGATCCCCTTTTCAGCTTGGTCTCTCATTGCAGTACTCGGGAATAGTCAGTACCATCCTTCCTGGAGAGAGGACGAGGGGCTCAGGGGCAGTGCCCTGGGCTGCTTTCTGCCTCCCCAGCCAGCCAACATTAACTCCCACGGAGAGGCAATGGCAAGAACTATAGCTTTCCACCTATCTTTTTCTATGTTTAAGTCCACAGCACTTGTCCTGTCCCACTGTCCCAAGATGATGTATGACCATGAGTCATCAGCAAACAGAAGATGGGATTTTGATCTTTTCTTGATGGGGCTTCTTTCTCTTTCTTGGGTGGGTTCTTTTGAAGGGTTCAGCTCCTATCATTATCTCAACATCAAGGTACTACTGGATGCTCATCATCCAGACAGGTGGTCATCAGGGACTGATTTGATTACATACCCACAGTCACACAAAGGAAAGCTCACTTCAGAGAAAGCAAATACTTTTACAAAGGAACAGCCAGGATTTCTTACAGACTTATGGTATCTATAAACAATTTTTGACTAACTTACAGTACTTAATATAGACCTGGCAACTGCTACAAAACAAAGCTTACAGAGACTTACAGGACATAAAACCAGAGATGCCTGAAAGTAACAGAACTTACACTGTATTGGACTGAGCAGAGGCTTTATATAACAGAAGTAAATAAATGCCTTTCTCTGGGACCTTGTGGCTGGTGGTCCTGGGTGGTCCTCGATGTCCATCCCTAGCTCTGTCTCTGGCTCCAGCTGTGGCTTGGCCATGTCAAGGATCACGGCTGGGGGTGCTGCCTCACTGGGGCCAAGGAGTAGGTCCAGCTCCTTGAAATACGGGCAGCTGGTGGACACTGCTCCCAATTCTCCAGTGGCATCCTGGGCCTTGCAGTACCCCTGCCTCAGTTCTTTCACCTTGGACCTGACCTGGTCCACAGTGTGGGTGGGGTAGCCCCATCTGATGAGCATCTTCAAGAGCTGCTCAAAGGTGGCCGCTTTCCTATACCAGACCCCATCTGGTTCAGGACATCCTTATCATCCCAGAAAGACAGGAGGTCCTGGAGTTCAGCCTCCATCCAAGAGGGGGCCCATTTCACCTCCGGGGGGATCCTTGGTGCCCTTGGGGGAACCCCAGGGGGATTAGGGGTCTGGAGTGCTGACCATGGGTCCATGGAGCAAGGGCTCTTGCTTGCGGCGTCACCAGCTGCAGCATGCTGATGATCAGTGTGTACTCCCTGCTACCAGCACTCTGTCAGTTTCCTAGCTACTGGTTTGTGGGAGCCTGCGTTTTTAAATGCAGGTGGATGCAGGAGCCATAGAGCTCCACTTGCGTCCTGAGCAGTGTCTCTTCCCACCAGCTGATCAGTGCCATGGAGTACTTCCTCTTTTGAAATAGCCGTCAGCAGGATGTCTACACACACTCTCTTTCAAAAGAGTCTTTCAAACGGGGGTGCTCTTCCCACCATGGGAATGGAGGACTGACTTCAACAAACTTTCAAAGTTCTTTCAAAGTTGATTTCGAAAGGCCATGGGTCATGTGTAGATGCTCCACTGTGAATTTTGAAAATGGCCCTTCTTTCGATGTTCCTTTCAAAAGAACTTGCTAGGGTGGATGCAGCCTTTCAATGTATGGTAGCAGGCTGGGCTGGAGAGTGAAAATGGAATTTTGCCATTGACTTTAATGGGAGCAGGAATAGGAATGGGAGGAAAGCACAAGAGCAGGGATAAGTGGGGAGGGGGAGATTGCTCTTAATGGAGAAGAGAATAAGTGAACTGGGGAGTGATGGGAGGAGTGATGGGAGGTGATGAAAAAAGAGGGACTTGCCTTGGCATGTTTTTTCTTTTTTTTAAATTCATGACATAGGACTGGATCCAAAGCCATCCCAGAGACAATGAAAATATTCCATGGCCTTCAATGGGTTTTGGGTCAGGCTCATGAGGAAGACAGAACCAAAATAGACTATGTGAAAATAATAGAAACCAGTGTACAGTCATGACCCAGTCTGGCTTCCAGTTGGTTGATACTCTCAGCTGTGATTCCTATTTGCTATGGTAGTGGGTTTCCACCTGTGGTCTGCTGGGGGCTCACAAACTAAGCTGTTGAAAGCGGTCCTTACATCTATTTAAAAATGTTTGGGGGTTCACACATGAAAAAAGATTGTAAACCACTGTTCTACAGCATCTTCTTTCTTATCTCCCATATTTGTAAGATCTTAATAGGATTATCAGCTTGGATTTTGAGGAGAAAAAAGAACTGAGAAATTTTACCCTTCTTCTTCTATATTAGTTATTTTTTCCCCAGCAGCACTAATGTGACAAAGTGCTACAAATTATGCAAAGATGCCCATTTATTTTCATAGTCTCTTCACAGTTTACAGACGCTTACGAATTCTCTACTGACTTATCACTGACACAAATAATTCATTAGAAAAATTAACATTTATGATATAGCATCCAAAGCTGCTCTGTATAGCTAAACTCATAGGCACAGAAAGTATATACATACATACCTATACAAGCAAGGTATATATCTATTAAATCTAAATATATCTATATAATTTTAATGAAATTGGTGGAGGTTCAGTCTATTATTTTAAAAACCAGGCTTCTTATTTAGATTCCCAAATGCCTAATTAGATTAATTCTTTAATAGATCGTTTCTCTTGAGTCTCTATAAATAGCTCCTAAATAAATTCTTTTTCAGACTCTTGATTATTGTCATCCATCTTCTGTATTCTTATTGATCTGAAACATCACCTTCCAAATAACTTCTAGTTTTATAGGGAATTATGTGAATTTCTTATTTAGACACTAAGTATCAGTTGTACATTTTGCCTCATAGCTATAAATTAATCTTCCTCTACGCATTGGACAAAACATTGTCATGAGAAGGGTGCCTATTTAAAATTGCATTAGAAATATAGTTAGACAGCAGTTACCACACTGGAATTTGGTGTAAGATGCTCTTGCCCTTACAAAAAGTAACAGGAAATTATTAAAGTCTTAACATGTTTAGCTCTGTCTTATGTCCTGTCAGAGAGACAATATGTTTTGTCACTGCACTATCCCATCATAATATTGCCAGTGGCTAAATCGTGGCCTCTGTTATGGCAGCTTGGACTAGAAAGCTGTGTCTACACATGCACAAAACTTCAAAATAAATGGTCCTTTTTCGAAAGAGTGGGAGGAGCGTCCACACGTGTAAAGCCGTCTTTCGAAAGAAAATTGAACGAATGAGGCGCAGACTTCGAAATCTGAACCCCGATCCCATATCAGGAAGATCACTTCCTTTCAAAATACTAAATCGAAAGAGTACATGTGTAGACGCTCCACAGTCCGCTCTTTCGAAATACGGGTCCGCCATAGCACCGGTCAGCTGGAGTATGGGGCCGCTCCAGCCAGCAGCAGCAGCGGGGCTCTATGGTCCCGGAGTTCGGCTGCCTTAAAGCCGCACACACTCAGGAAACCCATGGCAGGAAGCTGAGAGTGTGCTAGGAGCAGCCTGTGCATGTGCTCCAGCCCCACGCTCCAGCACCAGCATGGCCAGCAGCCAGCCCCCCCTGTGATCTCCACAGCCCCCCCGAGCACCCACAGGACTCCCAGGGTTCCCAGGGGGAGAAAAAAAAACAGCCCCCCCCGGACGGAGCAGGAGCTGCGGGACCTCCTCTGCCTGTGGAAGGATGAGTAGGTCCTGCGCACATGGGAGTGAAGCGGCGCAATGTACAGCCGTTGGCCACCTGGCGCAGGGCCCCCAGACCAGGGGCCACCCAGAGCGTACCCCAGAGCAGGTATGATCCAAGGTTAAGCAGCTGCGCCAGGGATATGCCTGGGCCAGGGACCAGGCCGGATGCTCTGGGGCAGCTCCACGCATATGCCCCTTCTACAGGGAGCTCCGGGGCATCCTGGGGCCCCAGGAGAGTTCACCACCCACAGTGTTCCTGGACACCTCTGGGGAGGAGCTACAGCCGGAGGAGAAGGAGAAGCAGCCCGGACCGGGGACCCAGGAGGGCGAGGGGACCACAGACCGGTCAAGTGAGGAGGGGGACCTCACAATCGTCATCCCCTCCTGCACATCTAGCTGGGCGACCGAGGACCAGACATCCCCGCATGTCTTCGAGGTACCCTCCAGTACGTACAGGGAGGGGTGCACTCCACAGGGTGAGGGAGAAGCCATGGCTAGGCGCTCGCACATGGGACCAGTGGTCCCAGGCCGCACACAGGCCAGCCCCCACATGGGATGCGGCATCCCGCAGTGGTGCACCAGTGACACCCAGCACCCACCCTCAGTGGACAGCACAGTAAGCCGCAAGGGGTGGTAGTTGGTTGGTGCTGGCCAGCACCCAGGGCTCGCACACCGCAGGCCGGGAAGGACCACCTGCTGGAGAGACCCCCTGCATGCACACCCAGGCTGGGAGGCCCCGTCTGTGGGAGGTCGGTCAGTGCTCCATGGGGGAGTCAGTGTCACTTGTGGGGGGGCGAGCCCATGGGGTGGGCATGGGCAGGTAGGCCACAGCTGGCTCCCCTCCATCCGGGGCACACTACTGACATGCTGTCCTCCTCTCCACACAGCCGCACCATCTGTGGTCCGGGAGAGCCCCGTGCCATCCCTCATCCCTGAGAACCCACCCGCAGCTGGCGGAGGTGTCTGGATGCCACCCCGTGCTGTCAGGGCCATGGCTGGAGGACTCCCCGCCAGGCTGAGGAGGACCCAGCCAGCCAGTGCCAGGCTGAGGTGGCCGAAGAACACCTCCAGCTCGCCCGGGCTGACATGGAGTGGCAGAGGGCAGCCTGGGATAGGCTGCTGAACACCCTGGAGGGCATTGGTCATGCCATCCGGGACCATACAACCACTGTGGCCCACCTCCTGGGCCTCCCGGTGGCTCCCCCATTGGTCCTGCCCCCTCTGCCTCCACTGAGACTGCCCCCTCTGCCCCCTCTACCCTCACCAGGCCCACTCACTGGCAATATTTGCCAGTGCTACCCACACCCTCCCCTCCCCGCTGGGGACCCTGCACCTGCAGGGGCAGGGGCTCCAGAGGCCGATGGGGCTTGCAGCCCACCACCCCTGCCCTGGAATGAGCACCTCGCCCCCCTCCAAGTTAGGTTCCCCCCACTCCTTCCAAGTTAGGTTCCTCCCTCAGGTTAGGTTCTCTCCTCCAAGTTAGGTTCCCCCATGCACATAGTTACCAACATCCGGTTTTATAAATGTTTCTTTATTATTCACCACTCTGTTCTGTGCTCCCCAGGGGCATGGTGGGTGGTGGATGTGCTGGTCAGGGTGTGGGGTGGGGACGGTGGGTGGCGGATGTGCATGGGGTGGGAGTGCATGCAGGTCAGAGGTGGCCATCGGCAAATGCCTGCCTGAGGGCCTCCCATATGTGGTGGCCATCCTGGTGGGCCTGGCAGATGGGGCCAGTGCCTGGCTGCTCATGGACAAAGCTGGCCAGAGGGGCCCCACAATGGACATGGGTGTCCCCCTTTCCCTCCACGATGCTGTGGAGGATGCAACAGGAGCCCACCACTTGAGGCACACTGAGGACCGTGACCTCCAGCTGCTTGAGGAGGTACCTCCACCACCCCTTTAGATGCCCGAAGGCCCGCTCCACCACATTGCAGGAGTGGTTGAGGTGCTCATTGAACACCTCCCGGGTGGGGTTGAGGTGTCCCGTGTAGGACCTAATGAACCATGGCTGCAGGGGGTACACCGCATCTGCCACCATGCAAAGCAGCATGGTGATGTCCTTTGCCATGGAAATCTCCCCCCGGGGTACAAAGATGCAGGTCCCCATGCAGCAGCAGAAGCTGGCATTCCAGAAGACCCGGGCATCATGGGTGCAGCTGGCCCAGCCCACGTAGAGGTTGGTGAACCAGCCCCTCACATCCCCCAATGCCTGGAGCACCACCAAATGGTAGCCCTTCCAGTTGATGTACTGGCTGGCGCTGTGTGGCAGGGCACGGATGGGGATGTTCGTGCCATCCAAAGCACCAATGCAGTTCGTGAAGCCCAGATCCCAGAAGCCGGCAACAGTGTTGTCCAGATCTTCCAGGGGGACGGCCCCATGGAGCAGCATTGTGTTGATGGCCCTGATGACCTGCAGAGGGGGAAGAGGAAGATGTGCTCTAGTGCAGGTATGGCAGCCATCACCCGCTTCCTCGGACCCATTCTGTCCCCCTCCCATCCAGCCGTGCCCCATCTGACCGCTTGCAGCGCAGGGTTCCCCTTGTCCCAGCCCTCTTGCCCACCTGGCCCCACCTTACATCCATAAGTACAGCCCCAATGGTGGCCTTGCCGACTCCGAACTGCTGTCCCATGGAGCGACAGGAGTCCGGGGTGGCCAGCTTCCAGATGGCAATCACGACCCTTTTCTCCAGGGGGAGGGTTGGCCACATGCAGGTGTCATGGTGCCAGAGTGCAGCCGTGAGCCAGTGGCAGCCACTTTTCCTCGCCCCACTCCCCTAGGACCACAGGCTCCCACCAGTCGCTGCTGCTGGGGCAGATCCAGAGGCATTGGGGCACCCAGGAGGGAGCCCAGTGGTGCCCCGGAGGGGGAGCCCCATGGCCCCAGGGGGACCGCCCAGCCACCCGATGAGCTTGAGTGCAACCGCGGCAATGGTGCACAGCACTGCCAGCAGGGCTTCCATGATGAGGGCATCGTCCTTCAGGAGCTGTCACTGGGCCTCCATGGTGGGCACGAGTGGGCTCTGCTGGGCTGGGAAAGGCTGGGCAGCACTTGGCTCATGCAGAGGGGAAGGTGGAGGGAGAGACCCTTTCAAGGAGGTGGCTGGCTGTGGCCCCGGAAGGGCTTGTCGGCCATGGGACCACGTCCACACCGTTTCCTGCCTCCCTTCTTTCAAAAGAGGGCTTGGAGCCATGTGGACGCTCTCTTTTGAAAGACCTTAACAGCACTTTGAAAGAGTGGATGGACGTGCTGATCTGAAAAATGGCGGCAGGTGCTCTCTTTCGACGGCCACTATTTCGACCCCCAAACTTCAACTTTCGCCCTTTCGAAAGGGCATTCACTTGTAGACACAGCTTAAGGGAATCTATGAATCCTGAGTGGTGTAGACATGGCTAGTTAGCCCTTCATCACCATCTCATGCCCCCATTACCTACTTCCAAAGGACATGTCAGAGGCACGGAAAGGGGAAAGGTACATAGCCAAAGTACTTACACATTCTGATATTATGTGGTTAGAGAAAGATACAAGTTAGAGCACTTCAATATTTGTCAAAGCTGCTTATGAACCATAATAGTCACTGCTGGCTCTAGAAGCCCGAAAGACAAAAATGTAGTTTAAAACCTTCTTTGCCCTATTAAATACACTGAGTAAAGTCCAATGCATATGAGGAATCATCTTGATATCTGACACATCTATATGACATCAGTTACTGTTTAGTTCATATTCTTCTCAACCTCCATACATACTGAAGTGAATTAATAAAATGAACATAAACTTTTTGTTAGATTTTGGCTATTAAAATTTAGATTACTTTCCTGTTTAAAATAGATTTTATTCTATATTAGTATCTGCTTGAGATTCCCAACATTAGTAGTAGGACTAGAAACTCCTCAGTGCATTCCAGCAGTGCCAGAAGACAGATAAGTGTGTTTACTTCATGTGGAAGGCATTCTGATTCTACAAGCTACCTTATACAAATGCTTAGATGGATAAGTAATTAGGAATTCCTTATAGAGGCTGTCAACAAATGATGACAGGGAAGAGCCAAGAACGAAATTCTCACTTACTTTGTAAATATGTACAATAAATTGAAATTTTATTTTCTTTCTTAAAATAATGCCCTATGCACATAAGGCCAGAGGAAAAGTAGACTAGGTTGAATGAATCACTAATTTTAAATAACAGCATAGCCTTCTAGTTCTAGAAGGAATTGCAGAGGAAAAATGGAAGTTTAATCAGCACTGTGTGTTTTCAGAAATGTACTTTAATTTTGCACAGACGGGAGAGGGTTGCAGGGGATTTCAGGCAGCATGAATCATTTCACCTGTGCTTTCACTGTCAGCTTCCTTTGGATTTTTACTTCAGGGAGTAGGGAGAAGTCTACATAACCATCATCCAGAGGACATTTCTATATAAAACTTAACAATTTGCTTATCCAGGACCCAAGGAAAAAATAGCTGAATGATAGCTTTAGGAAGTAGTTTTAAAAACATCCCTACCCATAAATGATACTGCTCCAGGAAAGGAAAAAAGCTTGACAAGGCTGTAATTATTAAGAAATTATTCAGTAATTATTAAGAAAGATATATCCAAATGCATATGCTTTATTTTTCCCTGGTAAAGTATTGTCTGATCTCTCCCAAGTTAAAGTTAAGTATTGGAGGGGTAGCTGTGTTAGTCTGGATCTGTAACAGCAACGAAGGGTCCTGTGGCACCTTATAGACTAACAGAAAAGTTTTGAGCATGACCTTTCGTGAGCACAGACTCACTTCATCAGATGCTGGTCTTGGAAATCTGCAGGGCCAGGTATAAATAAGCCAGAGCAAGGGTGGGGATAACAAGGTTACCTCAGTCAGCAAGGGTGAGGCTTACTCCCAGCAGTTGATCTGGAGGTGTGAACACCCAGGGAGGGGAAGCTGCTTCTATATTTAGCCAGCCATTCGCAGTCTTTGTTTAAGCCAAAGCTGAGGGCATCGAATTTGCAGATGAATTGTAGCTCAGAAATTTCTCTTTGGAGTCTGGTCCTGAAATTGCTTTGCTGTAGGATAGCTACTTTTAAGTCTGCTACTGTGTGGCCTGGGAGATTGAAGTGCTCTCCTACGGGTTTTTGTATATTGCCATTTCTGATGTCTGATTTGTGTGCGTTTATTCTTTTACGTAGAGACTGTCCAGTTTGTCCGATGTATATAGCAGAGGGGCATTGCTGGCACATGATGGCATAAATTATATTGGTAGATGTGCAGCTGAATGAACCCACGATGGTGCGGCTGATCTGGTTAGGTCCTGTAATGGTGTTGCTGGTGTAGATATGTGGGCAGAGCTGGCAACGAGGTTTGTTGCATGGATGGGTCCCTGAGTTAGAGTGACTGTGGTGCGGTGTATAGTTGCTGGTTAGGATTTGCTTCAGGTTGGCAGGTTGTCTGTGGGCAAGGACTGGTCTGCCTCCCAAGGCCTGTGAAAGTGGGGGATCATTGTCCAGGATGGGTTGTAAATCCCTGATGATGCACTGTAGAGATTTTAGCTGAGGACTGTAGGTGATGGCTAGTGGTGTTCTGTTGGTTTCTCTGTTGGGCTTGCCCTGTAGTAAGAGGCTTTGTGGCACACGTCTGGCTCTGTTGATCTGTTTTTTCACTTCCTCAGGTGGGTATTGCAGTTTCAAGAATGCTTGGTAGAGATCCTGTAGGAGTTTGTCTCTGTCAGAGGGGTTGGAGCAAATGCAGTTATATCTTAGTGCTTGGCTGTAGACAATGGATCGTGTGGTGTGTCTGGGATGGAAGCTGGAAGCATGAAAGTAGGCGTGGTGGTCAGTGGGTTTACAGTACAGGGTGGTATTGATGTGGCCATTGTGTATTAGCACCATAGTGTCCAGGAAGTGGATCTCCTGTGTGGACTGTTCCAGGCTGAGGTTGATGTTGGGGTGAAAGTTGTTGAAGTCCTGGTGGAATTCCTCTAGAGTCTCCTTCCCATGGGTCCAGATGATGAAGATGTCATCAATGTAGCGTACGTAAAGATGGGGTGTTAGTGGACAAGAGCTAAGGAAGCGCTGTTCCAGGTCAGCCATGAAAATATTGGCATATTGAGGGGCCATGCAGGTACCCATAGCTGTGCCGCTGATTTGAAGGTATATATTGTCGCTAAATCTGAAATAGTTGTGTGTGAGGATAAAGTTACAGAGCTCAGCCATCAGATATGCTGTAGCATCATCAGGGATAATGTTCCAGACAAAGTTAAAGTTAAGTCTTTTTCAAAGACAGGCACAGCAGCATGCAAATAATTAAACATTTTAAAATCTCTTTAGAGATATTCTTAATCATCCTACTGGGTCTACGTGGAGGTCTGCTCAACACTGCTGCCAGCAGGGCTATGCAAAGTGAATGTCTCAGGATTGCAAATGGCTGCTTATTTGCATACTCCTGAAGCTCATTACCATAGCTCCAGCAGCTTTTGTTGCCAGTAGAGAGGGGTGCTGGCAGTACAGAGGCCATGTGGACATGCCTCTAGCGGCTAACCCCCCCTCTGTCACCTGTCTCTTATCCCTGAAATGTTTGAGGCATAAGGGACTGGCGACCAAGGGGGGGTTAGCTGACAGAGACATGTCTACATGGCCTCTGCGGTGCCAGCACCCCCTTCTGCTGGCACCAAAGTCTCACATGGCTATGGTAAATAGCTTTGGGAGTATGCAAATAAGCTGACATTTCCAATCCCGAGAACCTCACTAAGCACAGCTCTGCTGGCAGCAGCTCTGAGCAGAGGTCTGTGTAGACCCAGCCCTGATATATAAAATACTGGTTTCTGACAGGTGAGAGATTGTTAATAATATTACAAACAACCTAAGGATTCAAGGATTATTGTTCATGAAGTTACCTTGGAATAAATCAGGGTTTTCTAGTTCCACTAAAGTAAATGGGAATTTTGCCATTGGCTGTAAGTGGGGTCATGATTTCACTCCATGAGTAAGGACACACCACTGTGACATGAAAGCTGGTATCTGCTCAAACCTCTTAGACAGAGCTCTACCATTGGCTTGAGTAGTTCCATCCCTGCGAGCAGCACAAGAAGCTGTAATGTAGACATAGCCTGAAATCCAGTTTTTGGAAAACTTTGGGAAACAGTAAGGGGAATTTTTGTCTATAAAGATCACTCCAAAGGACCATTATTTTGAATGTGATACTCTTTTGTTTGTGAGAACTTGTAGTTCAGTTTCTTTAAAAATTGGTCTCTGCTTGGAAAAAGTAAGATGGTACAGCCTGACCTTGAAACATGCTGAGATTTCTTACTGCTCTGGAGCATTGGAAGCCACTTCATTGCCATCCCATTTTCAGTATTAGAATAATTTTAAATACACTTAACAGTAAAAGAGAGCCAGAACAGCATCAGCTTATTAAATTTAATCACCCCTCATTTGTGTGAATATATTGTGTTCCTACCTAATACTGAGGACTTGATGCTCCCCTCCTCTTGCAAGGTCAGAGGAGAGCAAGAAGAAGAGATAAAGAAGGGAAATCAGCAGCTTAGTGACATATTCCACAGCCTAAGAAAGATTTTAATAAAATGGAGAGGCTTAAGAGAAGAGACATAAAAAATATGTCTTAGAGACTCAAGGAGCATGTAGCTAGCTTAACCAAGAGAGGGTTAAGGGTTACTGGATTACAGTCCATAAGCACCTACATGGGGAAAAATGAGTCTAGCAGAGGAAAGTATAACACATAGGCTGTAAGTTGAAGCTAGACAAATTCAGACTGGAAAAAAGGCAGGGATTTTCAACAGCAAGAATAATTAACTATTGGAATAATTAGCCAGGAATCATGTTGGATTCTCTATCATGGACAGTTTTAAAATCCTGGTTGGATGTTTTCCTAAAAGATATGCTCTAAGAATTACTTGCGTGGAATTTCTAAACTCTGTCTTATATATAGGGTCCAATCAAATTCACAGCCTATTTTGATCAATGACATGGTGATAGGATTTTAAAAATAATACGCTACAAAATTTCAAAAATGCATTTAATGTGAAATTTCTGGGTGCTGTAACTGTAGGGGTGCTGACACTAAAAAGTAGTGTGGGGGGTTGCAAAGTAATTGTAGGGAGTCATGGAGTTGCTACCCTTACTTCTGTACTACTGCAGGCAGCAATGCTGCCAAAAGAGCTGGGCAGCTGGAGAATGTCAGCTATTGGCCCAGAGCCCAACTCTGAAGGCAGAGACACTGCCAGCAGCAGAGCAGAGCTGAAGATGGAATGGCATGGCATAGTCACCCTTAGTTCTGCGCTGCTGCTAGTAGAACATTACCTTCACATCTCAGAGCCAACCCAACACCCACTGCTCTCTTGCTGCTCAGCTTGGAAGATGGTACAGAAGTAAAGGTGACAATAATATAATCCCCCTAAAATAAGCTTGTAAACCCCCCTGAGGCTCCTTTTTGGGTCAAGCCCCCAGTCTGAGATGTGCTGGTCCTCCTTGTGAAATCTGTATAGTAAAAGGCAAAAGCACACAAAAGACCAGGCTTCATGGGGGAAGCTGGATTTCACGGTCTGTGGTGCATTTTTTAAGGCTCTGAATTTGGTAGTGCCCTCATTATACAGGAGGTTGAACTAGATTGCAACAGTTCTGTCTGATCTTAGAATCTTTGAATATATAGTGCCCTTTTCTCTGAGCCTGCAGAGATCCTCTTCTTTGCTATTGGGTGGTGTGCTGTCTTAGTGATCGGGGAAGAGTTTGCTGTTATTTGGAGTGAGCATGTTTGGCACAGGGTATCTGATATGTGCAGCATTCTTCCAGCAAATATGTGAATAGCTTAATTTCCTCTCTTAGCCCACATGGAGATACACCTCTCATAGAGCTGGAAGGGACCTCAGGAGGTCATCTAGTCCAGTCCCCTGCCCTCTTGGCAGGACCAAGCACCAACCTTTAAAAAAAAAAAGACTATTTTGCCCTAGATCCCTAAACGGCACCCTCAAGAAGGCTCAGAAGCTCAGGTTTAGCAGGCCAATGATCAACCCACTGAGCTATGCAATAATCACTATTAATAAAAAAGGAAAAGGGATTTTTCCCCCTTCACAACTGCAACCTCATGTCTTCATTTATCTCAGAGAATTATGAAATGACAGTGATGCCTTTACACTTACAAACATTTATCTTCAGCCTTTATTCTGACAATGTTTCCATTCTGTGGCTGTCTTCAGAGATCTGGTCAGCTGATAGACATTTTACTT
This sequence comes from Carettochelys insculpta, assembly GCF_033958435.1. NCBI lineage: Eukaryota > Metazoa > Chordata > Testudines > Carettochelyidae > Carettochelys > Carettochelys insculpta. The sequence continues at coordinate 300,671,621 of NC_134137.1, read as the reverse complement.
TCTTTTTTAGCTATTTCAAATGTTGACATGAAAACTCAGACTATAAGATAGGAATCTACAAAAGTAGTAAGGTACCTAAATCTCCAACTTAGATGGTTAAGACATAGGTTTGGCTTCCCTGTGATCTGCAAAACACTCTCCTAATTCTTGCTAAGGTCACTCAAACTAAAAGTTCTACAGGCACCTATATTTCTGCCTCTGGTCAAGGACAATTTTACTTCTCTCTAGGGCTGTGTCTACACGTGCACGCTACTTCGAAGTAGCGGCACTAACTTCGAAATAGCACCTGTCGCGGCTACACGCGTCAGGCGCTATTTCGAAGTTAACTTCGACGTTAGGCGGCGAGACGTCGAAGTCGCTAACCTCATGAGGGGATTGGAATAGCGCCCTACTTTGACGTTCAACATCGAAGTAGGGACCGTGTAGATGATCCACATCCCGCAACGTCGAAATTGTGGGGTCCTCCATGGCAGCCATCAGCTGGGGGGTTGAGAGACGCTGTCTCTCCAGCCCCTGCGGGGCTCTATGGTCACCGTGTGCAGCAGCCTTTAGCCCAGGGCTTCTGGCTGCTGCTGCTGCAGCGGGGGATTCATGCTGCATGCACAGGGTCTGCAACTCGTTGTCGGCTCTGTGTATCTTGTGCTGTTTAGTGCAAGTGTGTCTGGGAGGGGCCCTTTAAGGGAGAGGCTGGCTGTTGAGTCCGCCCTGTGACCCTGTCTGCAGCTGTGCCTGGCACCCTTATTTCGATGTGTGCTACTGTGGCATGTAGACGTTCCCTCGCAGCGCCTATTTCGATGTGGTGCTGCGCAACGTCGATGTTGAACATCGACGTTGCCAGCCCTGGAGGACGTGTAGACGTTATTCATCGAAATAGGCTACTTCGATGTTGCAACATCGAAATAGGCTACTTCGATGTTGCAACATCGAAATAGGCTACTTCGATGTAGGCTTCACGTGTAGACGTAGCCTAGGTGTCCATGTGTCTATCTTGCCTATTGCCCAAAGTGTTTCATGAATCAGAGAAGACAGGCTCTGATATGTAACTTAGAGAAGTCAGCCCCTTATCCGGCATGCTCAGTGGGCACCAATCAGATTGAGTGCCTTTCAAAATCCAGCTGGAGTTAATTTTTGCTACTTCAGCTTGTAACTTTTAGCCAAGTGATCAGAATATTCATCAGGGATCTGGGAGACCCAGGTTCAATTCTTGCATCTCTGCTGGACAGACAAAAGGAAATTAAGCAGAGGTCCCACTTCTCAGGATGTTCTGATCGATGAGGTGCCATCCACTGGCATGTGTGTGGAATTTTTTCATGATTTACAGCCCATATATGCCTCTGTTTTGAGTACAAATCCATCCCAGCCATGTACATCAGAAATACTGTTTTAAGCCATTTGTTCTGTGTATAAGAACCTGAACCTAATGTTATGAACTTGAATCAAAGCCCAGTGAAGACTCTCTTTATTGGAAGAATCTCTTTAATTTCAGTGGGCTTTGGAGCAAAACCTGAATATTTCCATGTGAGACCCTAAACCAGCTTTTATAGAAGTAGGTATCTGACTTTATATTGGTCATAAGTGGATAATTTATTACCTTATAGGTAACTTACAAAGATAGGCTAACCTTTACCATAAAAAAAAAAGAAAGAAAAAAACAGAGAGAGAACTAGTTATGGTAGCTATGGAAGAAATTAACAGTCTTCATGGTTTACAACATGTTGTGAGGATGTCAGTTTTGTGACTACGGGGCATGTAGCACAGAAGAAGGCCCTGTCCTAATAGTACTGAATCTGGTAAAAGTGTTTGCTGTATTTCGCGTTCTTTTAGTAGCCGTGAGCTATAATTCATTGCTGAGGGTGATTTGACAGCCCTTCCAGCTGTGTTCAGAAACAACAGTGCCTTGCATAATGACTTCTGTACTCTAGAGTATGCAAAAAGTAACTTCACATAAAGTATCAAGGTAAATAGAAAGGCAAAGATATGGAAGGATGAAAGCATTCATAGCGCTACAGATTATCTTATCAGATAAAGAGGAAGCACTGCCAGTAGAATTTCACCCATTACAATATTTCTTTGTAATAAAAACGGAATTTATACTCTGCTATTCCCTATATCAGCCATCTACGCTGAAATTCACACTTGTGCAGATATGTCCACACAGGTGTGAAGTCATCTGCTGATGACATAAGTGTTGTATGGCTCTTATGCATGGCTTCTCTAAAGGGATGAATTTCATTACTAATTAATATTTCAACAATTGAAAGGAAATCTGCTATTTTGGAGCCCTTGACATTGTGTGCCAGCTATGCACCAGAAAACTTTTGCTTTCATTATCTGAGGTAAAATGGACGCCAGTTAACTACATATTTCAAAAAATGTGTCATGCAAATCTCTTTAACATTATCAACACCTATGTTTTCTGAACAAAAATAGGAAATAATGTATATAGCTTGCACTGCAGTATATAAGATCACATGCTTGTATACAAGACAGGAAATAAGGTGATGGTCTCAGACCAAGTTCTACTCAACACGTGTTCCTATCATAAATCTAATACAAAACTGGAACTCACTGAGCATTTCAGCAGAAACAAACACAAAGAAGCTTCTTGTTCACTCCTACAAATGCTGCCTCAAGCCACAATGGGGTATATTTGTGGGCATTTGCGACAAAGGTCAAATCACTAGAGGATTAAGCCTTGCCAAGAGCCTACTCTTTTCTTTCTTCACTCTTTATTCCTTGTGAACTTCTTCATTTTTCTTCATCTCTTAAGAAGATGAGGGAATTGGAAAAACAAATCAGTATGTGGGAAAGAAGAGCATCCAGTCTGAGAGGAATGAAAAAGGAAAAAAGGGGAAAAACAAGAAAAAGGACCTTGCCCATTATAAAACAAGGTTCTTTAAGTCATTTCTTTTCCTTTATCTGTTTCATTAACTTTAATTAAGCTTCCTACAAATGTGTGAGATTGGGTGTGTTGTTTAAAAAAGGAAGTCGACTCAGTAGGTGATTTATCAAAACTTCTATACATGCACATTCCCTTGTGATACTCAAATTCCATTTTCTAAGCATGTCCATCTGCCATACAACTTGTGCCTTATTAGATTTTGAATTAAAATGTATAATTACCAAGAATAAGCTACACTGCAATCTGTTCTTTCCCTCATTATCTAGAGCAGACTCAGTACTGTTACTAAAAGGCACAGAAGTATTGAAGTTATTCATTCAATTGTATTTAATATACAGCAATATTTAAATGCACTTGTTCTTAACTTTGACCCTGCTTATACTGAGCCACAAGTTCCTGTCTCATCCTGTTTTGTATATTTTCTCTCACAGTAATTCTTATAATGTTTCAAAGAAATCGGTTTGACTCTCTCCTTCATCAAAATTATGGAACAGTGGTTCAAGAGCCGGACTACTGTAGTTCTCCTATAGCAAACCACTGCATGACCAAACAAGTGCTTTCTAGGAGACTTTTTCTGCAGAGATAAAATGTTGTACTTGTTTGCATATAAAATCATAGTTTATTTACTGTGCCATTTTCAATGCCTGTACTTCCATGGAAATTGCATCATTTGCATACACCATAGCAACAATTATTGGCCAGGGAAGTTTTGCCATTGGAAGCAGCTTTGGACCTTGTGTTTGGATAAAATACAGATTTCTTTGCTCCGCAGGCATGGAGTTCAGTCACTGTTCTGCACTCACCTTGGTTTGGTGCACAGGGAGTGATAGCAGCAAGACACTGCATACTCTATTTCAGATCGTCCTTGTAAATCATGGAAGTATGTAACACGACGTTTCACAATAGGCTCTCGTTATTTTGCAATGTGAAAGGTAAGGTTCACTGATTCTGACAATCTTTAATTTAGGGGGGATCTTGCTAAAGGAGTTCCTTATGGCTACATCTACACGGGAAGCCTCTATTGACACAAGGGACTTCCCAGCCAAATTTCTGTCAACAGACTGTGTCTACATGTGAAAGTGCATTGATATTTCGATCTGCTCCATCGACAGAAAGGGGCCACATGTTCTAGCCACTTTGTCAACAGAAGTGGCCCCAAAACCCTGGAAGTGAGATTTGCCTTCGGGGCAAGCCCTTCTGGGACCCCTGGCCCATTAATGTGCCCTCCCCCAACCCAAGCTCCCTGCCCATGCTGAGGCTTGCATACCTCCTGGAGGGACCACAAAGCTGTTGCAGGGCTTCATAGACAATTGAGTGAGGACCTATTCTTGCCAGACTGTTACCATGCCAAAGCAGCCCCTGGGCTCACCTGGGACTGAGACTCGGCTGCTGCTGGCCCTGCCTGTCATCCTGATTGGCGTGTTCCACTGTAAATGGGAGGAAAGGGGGTGAGTGGGAGGGGGGCTGTAGAGCTCATTGGAGCCCAGGGGTACTATCTCCCCAGTCTGTCATGGGCATATCTGGTCTCCACCATTCTCAGCTGGTGTGGGCCATCATCACAATTCTGCTGGTGGAGACTCTTCCACATCAATGACATCGACACCGTCATGGCCAGCTTTGATGCCCTCAGTTTTCCCAGTTGTTTCAGAGAGCTGGACAGGACCGACATCCCCATCTGGGCGCCAGAACACAGTGCTACATGCTATGTCAATCGGAAGGGCTACCACTCCATGGTCATGCAGGCCCTGGTAGACCACCGTGGACAATTCCTGGATGTCTGTGTTGGGTGGTCAGGCTGTACCCACATTGTCAGTGTGTTCTGGAGCTCCAGTGTATTCCAGAAGATGGAAGCGGTCCCCTGTGTCCCCTGCTGAGGTCTGTCTGTCAAGGACATGCAGACGCCTCTGTCCAGGGTGGAAGATGTGGCCTATCCACTCATGCCATGGCTGATGAAGCCCTACATCAGGCATCTGGACCTATTCAACACCTGTCTCACCTGGGCAAGGAACCCAGTGGAGTGCACCTTTGGGCACTTGGAGAGGTTCTGCTGCTTCCTAATCTGGCTGGATGTGGGACATCAGAACATCCTCTATGTCATATCTGCCAGTTGTGTCCTCCACAACCTGGTGGAGTGGAAGTGGGGGACATCCCAGGGCTGGGTGGTGGGGGGCAGGGGCCCTACAAACAGCTGGGCATGTCACCCAGCCAACAAGCACACAGAGACAGGGTGTGCATCCAGGACGCCCTAAGAGCTTTGCCCACAGCCCCCAAAGGACATTACCAGGGCACCCCTGGGAGAAGTCCTGGGCCCTCACCCATCCCCATTCCCCACCACCTCTGCTCCCCTCGACCATCCCACAACCCCCAACTAACAAAGAGGGACATGGGGGTGGTGCATAAAAATAAACTTTTACTCAGCAAATTAGACCTTTTTAAAAATAAACATTTGTGACAGAACTATGTACAGGGTAACATACCTGCTATATACAGTGGTGGGGAGGAGGTTTGGACATGGGGGCACTCAATCGGGAGGGGGTCATCTCAACTGGGGAGTCCCTTAATCTTTGGTGGGGTGGAGGACTGAGAGCTGTGACAGACACAAGATACCCACCTGCCTCAGGACCAGGATCCTCCTTGGGACTAGGTTGTGGCTCAGCAGGAGGTTCATAGAGGTCAAGGGGAACAGGGAGGCCCTGGGGGGTTGGGACGGCAGGGGGGCAAAGGGGGAGGAGCAGGGACAAGAGGGGGAGCAGTAGCAGTGGTGGGAAGGGGAGTGGCAGGGGCTGCAGGCACAGCGGTCTGGGCCATCCAGGACTCCAGGATGTCCAGCAGGTAGTCAAACTGGACCAGCCACTGGTCAGAGGCCTGCCCACACTCCTGCTGCCAGTCCTCTTCCCGCCGCAACCACAGCTGTGCAATGTCATTTTGCTACCACAGGGAGGCCATGTAAGCCCAGAGATCAGGGCTCTGGGCAGTGACTTTCCCTCCAGGAGCAGGCACGCCCTGCTGGCGATGGGCTGCAACCTCACAGGTGTGCCATTCGGGGTTCCACCCACTCCAGCTCCTTCCTGGGGTAAGTGGGCGGCTGGCCCAGCCCTTGGACTGTGCCGCTGTAAGGGGAGAAGGTGAGTCCTTCATGAAGCACACTCCCTGAGGCCATGCGCCCCACCACTTATGAGCAGGCCCCACCCCTAGGCTGTGAGACGTGATATAATATGATGGGGTTTCTGGGCACAGCTAGAGAAATCAATCCAGGGTATCTTTGCTTAAAATCCAAGCCAATTACAGCCCCTGGCTGGAGTTTCCTTCATACTAAGAGAAGTCCAACCAGCCTCCACAAGACTTCTGCCAGCCCCACTGGCCAGCCAGAAGCAACACAAGCAAACCCACAGACTTCTCAGCTGCTCTATCAGCCCAGACCAAAACCCCCCAACTTCAGGTGACAGGCTTTTAAGCCTGTTTCACTAAATACCACACAGATTCTTCCAGACCCCAGAAGGCCCAGACCCAGACCCTGGTGAGCATATACTTGGATCTTACCCAAACAACCACACAAAAGCAAGATCCTTAGATCTAATATCTAAGGGCTTATTAATACAAAAGAAAGAACAGGATTAGAGAGAAGAATTGTTGAAGCAATACTTTACATGCATCAGTCATAACTTCTGATGCAGGCCAGCGATGCTATTTGCTGATTCTTGAAAGTTTCTGAAAGTTCATTTCAGGTTACATAGATTCAGTCATTGGAGCTTTGTAGATCCTGTACTGCTGGCGTCCACATGCTGTGACATGGACCCTTGGAGACCATGGGACAAAAGCTCCAAGATGGGTGCTGCTAAATCCACATCATCCCACTGAGAGACAGGCCCCCAGTCCAGACAGGCTTAATTCATGAGGACTGAAGAACCAAGAAAATACCTGCAAGGACCCATCTTATAGCTTTTCATATGCAGAGGGAAAATTACATTTTTCTCCATTGGCCTGGGTTTACCACCTGACCAGGTGGGTCTCTGTGCTGAGTTTCCATTCATTGCAGTCCCAGTAGGAAAACCCCACTATCACAAAATGGCTACGTCTACACATGCAGCCAACATCGAAATAGCTTATTTCGATGTTGCGACATCGAAATAGTCTATTTCGATGAATAACGTCTACACGTCCTCCAGGGCCGGCAACGTCGATGTTCAACTTCAACGTTGCTCAGCCCAACATCGAAATAGGCGCTGCGAGGGAACGTCTACACGTCAAAGTAGCACACATCGAAATAGGGATGCCAGGCACAGCTGCAGACAGGGTCACAGGGCGGACTCAACAGCCAGCCGCTCCCTTAAAGGGCCCCTCCCAGACACAGTTGCACTAAACAACACAAGATACACAGAGCTGACAACTGGTTGCAGACCCTGTGCCTGCAGCATAGATCCCCAGCTGCCGCAGAAGCAGCCAGAAGCCCTGGGCTAAGGGCTGCTGCCCACGGTGACCATAGAGCCCCGCAGGGGCTGGAGAGAGAGCATCTCTCAACCCCCGAGCTGATGGCCGCCATGGAGGACCCAGCAATTTCGACGTTGCGGGACGCGGATCGTCTACACTGTCCCTACTTCGACGTTGAACGTCGAAGTAGGGCGCTATTCCTATCTCCTCATGAGGTTAGCGACTTCGACGTCTCGCCGCCTAACGTCGAAGTTAACTTCGAAATAGCGCCCGACGCGTGTAGACGCGACGGGCGCTATTTCGAAGTTGGTGCCGCTACTTCGAAGTAGCGTGCACGTGTAGACGCAGCTAATGGGAGTTGGCCGTCTGGGCCTTTGCTCAGTCTATTCTCCTGGCTAGGGTGGAGCCCCACCTCCCATTGTGAAGCTCAGCTCTGAAACATTTTTCACACAGCTGCAGAGCTAGAAATCTATAACTTTACATATATACGACATACAGGCTATGTCTACACGTGTATGCTACATCGAAATAGCTTATTTCGATGTAGCGACATCGAAATAAGCTATTTCGATGAATAACGTCTGCAAGTCCTCCAGGGCTGGTGCCATTGACATTCAACGTTGACGTTGGGCAGCACCACATCAAAGTAGGTTCTGCAGGGGAACGTCTACATGCCAAAGTAGCACACATCGAAATAAGGGTGCCAGGAACAGCTGTAGACAGGGTCACAGGGCAGACTAGCACTTCTGGGGCAACAGCTAGCCACTCCTTTAAAGGGCCCCTCCCAGACACACTCAGCCTGCACAGCACGCGGTCTGCAGAGCCATAGGCACGCATACCTCGGGCGAAGCAGTCATGGACCCCCAGCAGCAGCAGCAGCAGCAGCAGCAGCAGCAGCAACAGCAGCAGCCAGAGGTCCACCCAGACGCCCCTGTAGGAGCAGTGCTCGCCCTGCTCCATGCCATGCAGGAGGCAGCTGATCACATCCTAGCCACAGAGGAGGAGCTGCCCGCAGGGGAGGAGGAAGCAACCCCAAACCCTGCAGCCCCCCCTCCCCCACACTGCACACACCGCCGGCTGTGGAGCTATCCCACAAGCACCGACTGGTGGGAGTGGCTGGTGCTCGGAGAGTGGGACGACGACTGCTGGCTCCAGAACTTTCAGATGAGCCAGCAGACATTTCTGGAGCTCTGCCAGTGGCTCACCCCTGCACTGAGGCACCAGGACATGGCCATGCGGCGTGCCCTCAGTGTGGAGAAACGGGTCGGCATTGCTGTCTGGAAGCTGGCCACTCCAGACAGCTACCGATCCGTGGGCCAGCAGTTTGGCGTCGGCAAGGCCACTGTTGGGGCTGTCCTCATGGAGGTAAGAAGACCCACGGGGAGGGGGAGGAGGGAGCCCTGGAGGGGAGGGGTGCCCTGGCAGGGGAGGGGAGGGGAGTCCTGGCGGTGGAGGGCCACACACACCCTGCACACCCCTCATTGGTGGTCTTCCATGTGCTTCCCCTGCAGGTCGTCTGTGCCATCAATGCCCTGCTCCTCCACAGGCTCATGCGGCTTGGGGACCCGGATGCCGCCATCGCGAGCTTTGCCACCCTGGGCTTCCCCAGTTGCTTCAGGGCTCTGGATGGGACCCACATCCCTATCTGTGCCCCGGAGCACAGTGGAGGACGCTTCCTTCTTAAACAGGAAGGGCTACCACTCAGTGGTCTTCCAGGCCTTGGTGGACAGCGGGGGCCGCTTCCTGGACATATATGTGGGCTGGCCTGGCAGCACCCATGACGCCTGGGTATTCCGGAATTCGGGCCTGTGCCGCTGGCTGGAGGCGGGGACCTACATCCCCCAGCGCAAGATCCCTGTGGGGGACAACACCATGCCCCTCTGCATCATCGCTGACGCGGCATACCCCCTCCGGCCCTGGCTCATGCACCCTTACATGGGCCACCTGTCAGCCAGCCAGGAGCACTTCAACATGCGCCTGAACCACGCGCAGCAGGTGGTGGAGCACACATTTGGCCGCCTCAAAGGGCGCTGGAGGTGTCTCCTCACCCACCTTGATGCGGGCCCCACCAACATCCCCCAGATTGTGGGCGCATGCAGTGCCCTCCACAACCTCGTCGAGAGCAAGGGGGAGGCATTCTTTCAGGCCTGGGCTGTGGAGGCTGGCAGGGCCGATGTGCAGGCACCCGCTGCCCCCAGTCACCAGGCGGACCCCGAAGGGATCCAGGTCCGGGAGGCCCTGGGGGCCCAGTTCGACGAGGCCGTGGAGTGAACGCTGGCTGGCCCCCCACTGCACCCACCCATCCTCCACAACACTCCCTGCCCCTACGCCCACACCACAGAGCACCCAAGAGCACAGCCCCGCCCGACTTTTCTTGTAAATAAAAACAGACATGTTGTTCGTCAAACCAGAATATGTTGAACTCTTATTATTATCATAACTATTTACAGCCAAAATAAATATTATATATGTTATATGTATTATAAGGTAAGATGACAGGCAAAAAAAGGGGAAGACAAGGAAGGGGAGAACTATTTACATGAGGGGGCAGGTATCATCACAACAACATAACAGGGGTCTAATACAAACTATTTACAAAAAACAAGTGAAGGGGATACATACAAAGGGGGAGGGGGGGCCACGTCCTGGGCCCCACACCCCCTAAAGTCCAGCGCTGGGGGTGGGTGGCCGCAACCTGCGCCTCGGCCTCAGCCCTGGCCGGGGCTGGCTGGGGGCTGGGCGGACCAGGAGATATGGCCAGTGGGTGTCAGCAGGCCCCAGGTCCCCCTCGGCGGAAGGGCCCTCGGTGGTGGATGGCGGTGCAACGGCGGGTGGAGCAGCGGGTGGAGCTGCGGGTGGAGCAGGCAGGGCGGGCAGAGCAGTGGCCTGTGCGGCATGAGGGGCCAGGTGGTCCGCAATGCGCTCAAACGTGCGCATAAAGGCCCCCCATGCCTCCTGGCGCCAGGCCAGCACCCGCTCCTGAAGTTTGAGGCACCGCTCCTCCACCCTCAGGCGCTGCTCGGAGACCTCCAGCTGCTGAAGGAGGATTGCCAGCAGCTGGTGGTCCGTCGCTGTCCGGGAGTGCTGGCTCCGCCGTCGTCCCCTTCTTGGGGCGGGTTGGTGCTCCACCGAGGGACTGGCCTGGACTGGACTGATGGCCCCGGTGGGCTCTCCAGGACCACTGACACCTGGCCAGTGCTCTCCAGTCCCTCCGATGGTGCAGCTGCGGAACACGGGGGGGAAGAAGAGTGGAGACAGCCGTTAGTGTGGGCCCCGAGCCGTGACCCTTGTCCCCCCACCCCTCTGCTGCTGGTTCCCCATCCCCGTCCCCGGGAGATGCTGATGATGATGATGAGTGTCTCATCCCCTCCCCCCGGGGGACCCTAGGTTCCACTCCCCCCATCCCCAGGGATGGGGAGTGGCATTGTCGTGTGGGGGGGCAGGGGCTGATGCACTTCTCTGAGGGACATGCCACTGCTGTCCTTGGGGCCATGGTCATCTGGGCATGTGGAGGGCCCTGGTCATGTCTGTTACCCCCGCCCCTCAACCCCAGGGGTGTGCACCGGGGGGGTACATACCTGATGGTCCGCTCCCACGGTCGGGGGACACCCGGTGGGCAGACACCCTGCTGGACTTCCATGACAGGATGTCGATCCAGAGCCCCCTTTCGCTGGACGAGGATCCCCCCTCCTCCTCCTCCTCTGGTGCCCCAGGGGTGGGCTCCTTGGGGGGGCCCCTGGGGTGCAGGGCTTACCTCCAGGGCGGACTCCGCCTCCGGGGCCTGCTGGGGCTCGTCGGCCGAGGTATCAAGAGTGGCTGGAGGGGAGGAGGTGTACCGGGGGCCCAGGCTGGACCTGAGCTCCCTGTAAAAGGGGCAAGTGACAGGGGTGGCCCCAGATCGGCCAGCCGCATCCCGGGCCCGGGTGTAACCCTGCCACAGCTTCTTCACCTTACTCCTGACGTGGTCAGGAGTGCGGGCAGGGTGACCCCGGGTGGCCAGGCCCTCGGCCAGCCGAGCGGACGCATCTGCATTCCTCCTCTTGCTCCCCATTACCTGGAGCACCTCCTCCTCACTCCAGAGCCCCAGCAGGTCCCAAAGCTCGGCCTCCGTCCAGGAGGGGCCCCACCGCCCTTTGCCAGGCTGGCTACCGGGTTGGGAGCCCTGGCTCCCCTTGGGGGGGGTGCCCTCAGGGCGCTTGGGGGGCTGGCATGCAGCCATCGCAGGGGGGGTGTCTGTGGCTGCAGAGAGGCGTGCAGGCTGGCCGCATGGCTGGGCTGCCACCTGCATGCTCTCTCAGCTTCCTGCACAGGAAGGCAGGGGGCGGGGACCTTTAAGGGGCCGCTGCACACGGCGACCATCGAGCTCAGGGGCTGGAGAGAGTGTCTCTCAACCCCTCAGCTGATGGCCGCCATGGCAGACCCCCCTATTTCGATGTTGCAGGATGCGCAATGGCTACACTTGCCCTACTTCGACATTCAACTTCGAAGTAGGGCACTATTCCCATCCCCTCATGAGGTTAGCGACTTCGACGTCTTGCCGCCTTACGTCGATGTCAACTTTGATATAGCGCCCGCCACGTTTAGCCATGGCGGGCGCTATTTCAAAGTTGGCGTGGCTACTTCGAAGTAGCCGGCATGTGTAGACGCGGCTACAGACACACAAGTAGCACACACAGATTCAGTGTATCAGCAGCTTTCATTTGACAGCTTACATGGCCCCTCTAGCACAATATTTGGGGGCCAATAGCCATACTAGGAATATAAATGGCTTCCAGACCCAATATAAAAGTACAGCCACATGTGCACACCTGTGCTCTCCTGCATGGCAGGCCCTGTTGCTTGGGGAGCCTGTGGTGTCACAGACCTGGCCTGACCACAGCACCCCCCATGGCCTGACTGGCTAGCTTCCTGGGGGCTGGGGGACAGCCATGGAAGGGTTGCAGAATGGGTGGCAGGCAAGCTGGGCACAGCAGTGCCCTCCCCACCCCAGTGCCCCTCCCCCACCCACAGTGTGTGCTTCTCACAGTACTGTCCTTGGGGATAGGTGCTGACTACTGGCCGTAGCCATGCCCATGAGCTGAGAGTCACAGCCCCCTGTGGTGTGCCTCGGGTTGTACCATTGCCTGTGCAGCTGTCCCATTGCCAGCCATGGCAGAGACAGACTGAACCCCTCTCCTTGCGGCCCAGGGACTCGTATAGCCCCCTGTGGGGCTTGCAGCCAGTCGTCAGCCATCCTCAGGGGCTACCTGCTGGGTGTCGGTGGGAAGCAATACTGTGTACGTGGGTTCATGTCCCAGGCCCACAGTGTGGGTTCCTGCCTCATCTGTCCTGATGAGGCCTGTAGCACACCCCTCCTGCCCACCCCAGGGGTTTGTGACCTCGGGGGTGCTCACTGGACAGCCCTGTGAAGAGTTCTGTTGATACCCATGCCAAGGTGGTGGCACAGAAAGGGCCCAGGGCTATCATGAGCATCCCCTGGCTGGACTTGGGGGTCAGATGACAGGTCTTGGGCTGGCTCCGGCAGGGTTCCTGGGTCCTGGGCCACTGTCTCTACCTCGGGGGCCTTCTCCCCAGTGTCAACCATCTCTTGGCTGGGTGTGCTGGCATCGCCTCCCAGCAGGTGGTCAAGCTTCTTGAAGTACGGACAGGTGGCTGTCCCTGTCCCTGACCACCACCATTCATCCCAGACCTGCATGTAGCCCACCTAGAGTTCTTTAGCCTTTGCCTGCACCTGCTCAATAGTGTGTGATGGGTGTCTGTGGTCTGTCAGGGCCCCAGAGATGCATGCATAGCCTGCAGCATTGTGGCACTTGGCACTGGGGTTGAGCAGCACTGGCTTGTTGGCCCACAGGGTGAGCAGGTCCTGGAGCTTGGAGCTGGACCATGATGAAGTCTGCTTCCTGCTGCTCGGGGGTGCAGCCTGTCAGCCCTCTTCAGAGTCCTGGGAGCGGCTAGGAGGGTCTCAGGCAGTCTGCAACATTTTGAAATGGAGCAGGGACAGGCTGCCAGGGTGTGGTGATGGCTGCATGCTGCAAGCCTGGAGCCACGCCTCTGGCTTCCTTCATGGGGCTTCTAGGGCTGCCTGTCCCTTTAAATATGCACAGACCATACAGCCCTGGTTGCAGGGGGAAGGATGCCTACTGGCACCAACTGGCTGGTGCCATGGAGGATCCCTCTGTCAATAAAAGGGCCCAGAAGCATCTACATGACCCTTTTCTCCACAGAGTACTGTTGAGAGAGGCATTTATACCTCAGCGGGGAGAGGTATAATACTGATGGCGGCAGGGCTGGGTTTGTTGACAAGTTGTCGACAAAGCACATTTGACATGTGAGTTTTTCTGACAAAACCCTCTCCTGTAGACATAGTCTATGTGTGGACACACTCTGAGGTGCCTCTCTTGACTCTTCTCAGGAATACCAAGGTTCCCAGCTCATTCATATAGGGACACAATTTTTTTAGACCTGTAATTAAGAGCACTCTGTGGTTGGGGGCGGGGCGAGGGAACTGGCCGGCAAGAGTCCCTGTTTTAGAAGTTGAACTAATTCCTTATGCATGAAGTGATATTGTTTAACTAAAGGAAAAGTTGACACCACCCCCTGCTGACCAAGCCTGCCTTTGAGTGAAAGCAGATGATGGTGTGTCCTCATTTGTGCTGTGAACTAAGGGGTGGTATGGACCACGAGCACAGCTTGTTCTTTTATGCAGCTGGCATGCTCTGCTGACCATAGCATCACAGGGAAATTTTCACTTTCCAGCCACTCATCTGTTTTGTAATGTCTTTCATCCTAGACTGCACTAGGAAGGAGCAGTCCCTGCCTTCAGGCTAGAGGAAGAATTGCAGTTGTCATTAACTCTCGTGTAGGAACATGAGAGAAGAAGGCTCCCCACACATACGCTCATGGCAGCCAACCACAGTCCAGCTTTCGTAACCAGTACTGTTATGCTAATCAAAGCACATCCGAATGGCCAACAAATATGTCAGTGGTTTGTAATCAGGGAAAAAAGAATTGAACTGAAGTGTTCAGAAAAAAAGCAGAGATCCTTTCAGATGCCACATAACTGAAGAAAAAGACTTACTAGTTATTTCAAGGGCTATGTTCCACAAAGAGAATTTAAGTCCTGCATACACCAAGGTCAGTACAAACTATTCTGATGTTATACAGAGGGTTTTAAAGTTAGAGTACATTATATTTACATCCAGTATGAGTCCATTTTACATTGCCATGAACATCAGGTCCTATGCACAGTTCATAACAGACTTTCTCTAAATTTATAGCTGTACATTTTATTTGTTTCTTTGATTGGTTTTAATGTTGATAGTAGCACACAGTGATGCACTGATTTCTGCCCCAACAGCTTCTGATTTAGAAGTGCTGATGCCCTTCAAAAGCCATTTACATCAGAGGCAAGTCTGTGGATTTTTAAATGTGTGTGGAACCTTTTACACATTTAATTTGGTGTGCAAAATGCCATTGTCACAAATAATGGGTTCACTCTTCGGTAGCTACTTAGAGGTTAATTATGGAGCTGATTGGTGAGACACAGTTAGAGACTTTGACTATTAATAATACCATGAGCAATATATGTAAAACCACAGAACTAGAAAACCACATTAAGAATAGCAGAAGAATATGCCTAAAATACTCACGTATCCATAGGGTTGTGGATTTTCCTTAAAGTGAGATGAAGTATTAAGATTGTTAAGTAATTAAGATTATTAAGATTCAGAGGTCTCATTGAGGGTCATCTTTGATTCCCGTTTATGTATTTTTCCTTACAACCACATTTTTCTGAGTTCCTGCTTGTTTAAACTTTCATCTCTTTTGCCATTCTGGCTATCCATTTTTGGGTGGTAGCAACTGTCAAATGCACTTGCACAGAAGGAGGTTCATTTAGGTTTATTCCACAATGGCTACGTCTATACTTACTAAAACCTTTGAAATAGCCCCTGCTGTAGACGAGCCACGCTGGAGCAAACCGAGGCATTTTCAAAGCTCCTCATTAGTATTTTTCGATTTGGCCATTAGCATGGCCATTTC
Organism: Carettochelys insculpta; assembly: GCF_033958435.1. Classification (NCBI taxonomy): domain Eukaryota; kingdom Metazoa; phylum Chordata; order Testudines; family Carettochelyidae; genus Carettochelys; species Carettochelys insculpta. The sequence continues at coordinate 300,656,251 of NC_134137.1, read as the reverse complement.
AAAGTTTTTAGTAAGTGTAGACATGGCCAATGTGATTAATGAAGTTTGCCTAAATAAAGCCTCTGCAGTCTAGACAGCTTCTTATAAACTACGTATAGTTTGAGCCTCTCTAGTTTGTCACTCTCTCTGCTGGCAACATCTGTAATCTGGCATGGTTTTAGATAGCTGGATGACCATTTATCATGGGCGTGGCCAAGTTTCCTGTGGTTGCATAAACTTTGTTCATGGACATCAGTCCTGTCTCTCAGTGTTCTGTGCTGTTATTTAGCTGTAATTTACCCCTAAACATTTTCTAAGAGACCAGAAAGCAATGAAAGTGCTGGTTGCTTTCAGACAATATTGACCTCCAGTGGTCCCGCAAATTCTCTCATTTGGCACTGGACAGGTCCCAAAGGTGCCAGACTAGAGAAATTAAACTTATATTCTAAATATTCTAACTCAAAGTTGGTTACTTATGCTAATTTTTATTAGGTCAAATGTTGTATTATGCTAGCTATTACTACCAATAAGACTTGAGCTAAATACTTGGCTTGAAGCTCACTACAAAGTCAAATTAAAAATAATTTTTATGTTTCTTTGTTCACATTATAGTTTCCTATTCACATTGTAGTTTTAATTTCATGTGCACTAATTTTGCAAATGTCTTAACTGTTTGTAAGCTATAAACAAGTTTTACTGGGTCACCTAAGCAAAGGTCATGGCTGAAACATCAACAATGCAATCTGATTCCTGGAGAACTCTCTAACCAGGGAATGGCTATGTTAAATAAGGTCTCTGCTACAATATGTCTTGATCCTCTGATAACTGTGGAAGATCAAGAACTATATAACCACTCCACACAAACTATTTCAAGACTTATTCTCCATCAGTACAGATGAGTCATCTATCAGATTACTGTATGTTTACATCTAATTTTTGTCAGTATTGAAATTTCTTGAAACATCAGGATAGGTTAGATGATGTAATAAACATTTTATATGTTGGGATGATTTGGGATATTTTTCTGTTCAATTTATGAATTCATTTAGAATTCTGTGCAAAGTCTGTCTGCCTGTTATGTGTTATACCCATCCCTAGGGCCCTACCAAATTTACGGCCAAGAAAAATGCACGATGGACCAGGAAATCAAATTTCTCACCAGGAAATCTGGTCTTTTGCATGCTTTTAACCTGTATTGTACAGATTTCATGGGGGGAGACAATTTCTCAGATTGGAGGTCCTGAGTCAAAAGGCCATTGTGGAGGGAGGATGGTTTTAGACGACCACTCCAGAACCCATGCTTCGAGTGGGCTTTGTGCAGTCCAGGGCAGCCTTGGGGATTATGACGGAGTTTGGCACTGGAAAGTGGTACAGTGTTCACCCCTGCACTCAGCAGCAATAGAGGGAGCTATGGGAAGTGGAGCAATAAAACAGCTTGCTCAGCTCTGCCATCCCCCAGCTGTGTTGCCCTGCTGCACCGCAAGTGCAAGGAGTGGAGCAATGCAGTCTGAGATCACTCCACTCCTCTGAAGCTATGTCTACACTATGAGATAATGTTGATTTTAAGGCATTTAGCCCGATTTTACCAAGTACGTGTCTTCATTGTAAGTTCCATTAGCTCTATTTATGGAGCACTAAGATCGATATAATAACAATATCACAAAATCTCCATGACCTGACAGGTGTAGTGTCTAGTCAAATCTAAAATTCCAAAGGAAGGGTAGTGAAGAAGTGCCATGTCTTTAAATCAAATCCATTAGACTTCAGAGATGTCCTGTTTGTGCCCCACAATGCCCCACAGTTCTCTGTTCTGCTCTCTTCCATCTCCACTGCTCTCAGGTGCGCAGGAATTAGGCAACAGGAAGTCCTTTTCAATTTGCACCTGGAAGCCCCTGGCTGTAGGGTCATGCTCATATGAGAGGCTGAAAATTCTTCTTTCTTTCTTTGCTTTAAGCATGGTTGTGGGGGCTGTGGGGCACAAACCTCTATTATATGTCTTTTCTTCCGTACTGCCTGGTGCCAGCTGCTGCACCCCAGCGCCACGTGGCAGCTAGGCAGCTAAGGGTCATGCTTGTACGATAGGATAAGAAAATTCTTTTCAGCCATTTACATTTTGTCCTCACCCCCACATGCCCTCCCTTCTCTCCTCGAGAGGTGCCACACAGTCTGGAAACTTTCCCGCACCCAGCCACATCATGTGGCTTGACCTCACACCAATAAAAGGACATGGTGAACGTGCTGCCCGGAAGCTTGCACTTCCTGAGGGTTCTGGAGCTGCCTGTGGGAGGTCTCCCTTGGTGGTTAAAGATATTCAGGGGCTGGCAAATATTTGGGGGCCTTAGAAGCCACCCAGGGGAATTCTCCCCCCTGGTGGCTAAGATATCTGGGGGCTGGCAGCTGCCTGAGAAAAATTTCCAGTAGCTGAGATAGTCAGAGGTCTTACAGCTGTGCAGAAGAAGTCTCCCTTGGCAGGTAAGATATTCGGGGGCCTTGAAACCACCCAGGGGAAGTCTTCCTCAGCAGCTAATATTCAGTGGCTGGGCTAAGATCATCAAGCACCCAGAGGCCGGGGCTGGGGCCAGACTTGCCTTCCAATGGATCATTGTTAAAGGATTTAAACGGTACTCAGTCCAATGTGTCAGCCATTTCTCAGACTCCCTCTCTATAATTAAGCCCTGGTTCCCAATACCCATAGGCACAGGAAGTGCCATCGAAAGTTGATCAGGGGGACATTAAGTGTAATGCCCGTGTGTATTTAGGTGGACATTTCTGGATTATGGATCGGGTGCGAGGGTGCAAATTATTGCTGTGAGGATCTTTTTTTGACAGGAGGTCTAAATACATAGCCAAGACTTTCTGCTGGGCATAGGGGCAGGTGGTAGCATCCTGACATGAGGTTTCATGGGTTCCCAGCAGCTTTAAGAAGGGCCAGGGGCAGGCACCATAAAGCATTGATTACTGTGGGCAGGTGTCCCCTGGAGGGCTTTTCAGTCAACAGAAGAAAAAAAATTTGTCACTAGAGTGGCTGTCCTTTGAAACCAATTTTTTGTATTCAAAGGTCTTTGAAGGCAATGTAATAGCTCTACAATTACCACAGTTCTCTGAGGATCTTCTTTGCCAGGGCTAAATCCAGATCCAAACCTCCAAAGATCCAATGCTTTGGCATCCCACTTTGAAAACCCGTTGGTTTGCACACCCAAAATCTTTTTTCTTACCTCTTCTAAGTGCTTACTACCTCTCCCCTCCCCTCCATTATAAAAAGCACATCTCTTACACAGGCAAGCCAGATTCTGCCTGGAAAAAAGGGATATTTGGTTAACATGGCAGGGGAATGAGGGAAATGAAGTGTAGGATATGGAATGTGGGAAGATGTCATCAGATACCCACAGCCACTTGAGGGACATTTTCCCATTCTACACCAGTGAAAAAAGCCAGAATGTTATTGGGCTCAGGGAACTGTGGGATAGGTTCCCATAATACCCTACTTCTATAGTCAATTGTGGTGATTGTGTGTGGCAACAATAACACAACCCTACAATGAACATGTTCCTTTGGAGGGTTAACTTACAGACACAAAACAACTTCATAGCTGGTGTTCTGGGAAAAAGTGAAAGTGACAGCGAAGTTTGAGATGACAACAGGGACTGGGGAGGTGGATCATGAGATGCCATCTTCCAAGTGGGGACTAAAGACAGGATATGCTCCCCAACAGAGACACATAGATAGATGATTTTTTTTCAGCATCTGGAGTCTCAAAGGGCATAGGGCCCATTGATGTTGTTGATGTTGTTACCTCACCGTAGTTTGGAGAGTGGCTGAGAGTGGAAGCTCAACTAGAGTTGTGATACTAGTCTATCTTCAATTTTAAAATAACAACAATAAAAACATAGCAGGACTGGATGATTGAAAGCTTGTTGTAGTGCTCATAATTCTCTAGCTCTCCTTCTTCTCCCTTTCCCTATTCCCTGGTTATCTTCCCTATTGCAACCCCAGCATTTTAATTTAGGGACTCTTCACACTTTCCCCCTTTGATTGCATCAACGTGGCAATATTTCATACTCTGTTTTTATAAATCTATTTATAAGCTCTTTCACATTTATGCCTTATTTTCAGCTTGACTTTTGCCCAGTGTATTATCCACTTGTAACTCTGCATCTGAATTTGAAATTCAATAGATATGTAATGAATATCATGACTTATAGCTTAATTACTATTAAACACAAAGGTATCCCACTGGTCTGGATTCTTAATTGACTATTTGTTCTGGGATTTTTTTTGTCTCTTTCCCACCTCACCATGGAGACAGTAGTACGGTCGGCTTTTCTAACAGAATCCATTTTATCTCTTTTTAGCCCTTCATCCTTACAGCACAAATGAAAAACTTTTTATGTAGAATCATTGTGTATAGTTCCAGAAAAAAAAAACCCTCTGTGCCATGTTAGGTTTTTTGGTGTATAAAAATAGAACAAAAATAACAGTGAACACATTATTATAACACAATACTCAGCTACTGTTTTGCTTTTCATCAGGAATACAGATTTGTTCTCCATCATATTTTGTGTCCCTTCTGTGCGTGTGTGTGTGTGTGTGTAATTCAAAATCAAAGTTAAAATGTTTAAAAGTTATCTGAATGTGACAGTTTGATTAGCCCAGTCTGATTTCTTCCCTTCTTCCCCACAATATTCTGTTGTGAGAATATTTCAGATTTGACTTTTCCTCAGTCAGGACAGAGAATAGTTTCAAAATCTTGAAAATACTCAGTTGATGGAAAAAACATTTCCCTCCCAGCTTTAATTCTGAGCAGTGTTGCTAAAGTAGACTTCAGAGTCCTTTAAAAGACAGAGGCTTCCATGGAGATCCTCTTTGAACATATATAGATTTGGAGGGATGGAATACTTACTCAGTCTATTTGTGGCCAGTTCATTGTGCCCCATGTTGACGAAGTCTACATGAGAAGCATATGTTAACAGAAGTGACTGTCGGAAGGGATTTCCAGGCAAAACTTCTGTCCACAGATTGCATCGACACATAAAAGCAGATCGAAAGAGCAAGCAGCTCTGTTGAGGGAGACAGCAGCCAGACTGCCGGGCCCTGTCTTGATAGAATGGCCAACTGAAAGCTCTGCAAACAGGGATGCCCTATGAACCAGAAGCCCTGTCTGTTGACAGAAGGGCCCCAGAGTATCTACACATCTGTTTTCTCTACAGAACACAGTCGAGAGAGGCATTATACCTGAATGGGGAGGGGAATAATGCTGCTGGCAGATGTTCTCGGTTTGTCAATAAACTGCCAACAAAACACATTTTGCATGTAGATGCTCTGTGGGGGGGTTTTCCAACAAAAGCCTGGTTTTGTGGGAAAAACCTTCTCATGTAGATATAGCCCATATGTTTAGGCATTAAGGCTGGGTCTGCACTACAGAGTTTTGCCGACAGAAGTTACTGTTGGGACATATTTCCTGACAGAACCTCTGTTGACACAACGGTCCACACCAAACAGAGGCTCATTGTGTCAACACATTTTGTTGACAGAGAGTGTCCACAAACATTGACTGCTCTGTCAACAGAGTGGGCCATGGTGACCCGTAAGTCAGGGTCATATGGATGCCAAGCCCTTCCTAGAGCAACAGCCTTGCCCACCCTTAACCCTGCCCATGCTGAGGCTTGAATACCTCTTGGAGGGAAAGCAAAGCTAGTGCAGGGCTCCCAGGCTTTTTGTGAGAGATTTTGACATTTCTAGTGAGCCATGCCACCAGACCAGCCCCTGGGCTTGTGCTGGCCACACACATAGCTACTGCAGCTTCTGCTGCATGTCTTCCTGGCCATCCTTCTCCTCCTCTTATGAAGGGATGAGCCTGACACCTCCAATTAGGAGGACGCCCTCCTTGCCGATGCATTGAGTCACTCGCACCCATGCCCACTGCTCATCAGGCATGACTGGTGGTAAACCACCAGCTCAGACTGGTGGGAATGTCTGGTGATGGGCAAGTGAGATGACCAGTGCTGGGTCCAGAATTTCTGCATGCAGAAGGACACCTTTCGGGAGCTATGTGCCTGGCTCACCCCTACCCTCCACAGGGAGGACACCCACCTGTCCCCTCACTGGCCAGGGACAGGGTTTCACCTTCATCATTGGGCTACCTCTTCTAGGTAGGACTCTAGCTTTGGGGTGGGAGCTTCCCCAGATGTGTCTGGGGGCTCATGTGGGGGATGTGTCCTCTGCTGGGTAGAGCTCATGTAGCTCCCAATAGTAGGGGAAGTTTTGCCATTGTGCCCCTGACTGGTGGCCTTCATCTTGGGCCTGGGTATATTCCTGCTGCATCTCCTTAATTTTTTCCTGGACTTGCTCCACGATCCAGGCAGGGTGTCTTTGGGTTGCCAGGGCTGTTGTGACCCAGCTGTAGCACAGGGTATTCCTACTTTTAGCAGCCAGGCTGAGCAGCATGGTTTCTTCAGCCCAGAGGCTGAACAGGTCCTGACTTTGGGGTCCATCCTGGATGGGGCATGCCCCCTCCTGGTTGGGAGTGTGTCCAGGGGCTCCTCTCCCTGCCCCCTTGAGGGAGGGTTCCCAGGACTCCTGTACCTTGAAGGATGGAGGGGTAGAGCATAGAGCTCTGCTTGAGATGTATGGAGCATATCGCTGCTCCAGGTGGCCGACACCATAGAGGACGCCTCTGTTGACAGAATCCCCCCACCCACACCTCTTTGGAGCATCTACACTATTTTTTGTCAACAGAAACTGTCAACAGATGTGTTATGCCTTGAATGGGAGCATCAGAACTCTGCAGAGGAAACTGTTGTGTTCTGTTGACAGTTTCTCAAAAGAACGCATTTTTAGTTTGGATGCTCCCTGAGTTTTGTTGACAGAAGGCCACTTTTGTCGACAAAACACTACTGTAGACACAGCATAAGGGTACAAAACTTTCCATACAGCTTTGATTTTTCTGTGATTCTTTCTGTGAGAAAGTATAACTTGTGCCATACTCTGTAAAAAAGTGAAATGAAATCAGAAGGCCTCAGTTTTGCAATCTTACTTGTACAAGTAGATCCACTGAGATAAGTAGAACTATTATGTAAGTAAAGATTACAGAGTCAGGCCTAAAGTGAGGGATAAATGTGGCAAGCAGTAGATATGTCACAATGTCACACTGTGCTCTGAAGCTCTCTACGAATGTTTTACAAAAGGTTCTCCCGGTGTGCCTGCTCAGATTATTTCTGGGAGTGTGGCATTCTCCTTTCATTTGCATGACTGGAGGCTAATATACAGGACGTGGAAGAGATTTTGCTCCTTTCTGCTATTGTGCTTTTGCAGTTTTGTCACTTTAAAAGGAAAAAAAAAACTGCTCAGCAGGGACTATTGTTAAACTTTTTGGGATTTGCTTGTCTTCCTGATTTGTTCTGACTGCCTGATATTCTACCTCAGTTCCTTATATTCAGGGTATGAACTGATGTTCATAACAATTACTAAGCATGATACCAGCTAAAAGCACAGGAAAGAAAACAAGTTTGCTTTTTGCATAAAGAAGTGTAGCTGAGACATAGAAGGGAATCGAAAAGGAAGGTCAATTGCCTAGAAACTATAAAAATTTTTCCAAAGTCTTACAGCATTCCCTGCACAAGCAGCCAAAATTGGGTCAGTTCCATTAGAAAATATAGAGGTAAGCTTCACAACTATGTTATTTGCTATTACATTTTTACAGGTTAAAACAGACTGTCTTGCCCCCAGGGATGCCAGGGTTAGGAAATAAGGAGAAAGTAGATCAAAGAAATTGTCATCATGGAAAAAAAAACTCTTCATGTTCCAAATAAAAAGGACCAACAATTGTGCTTGGCTATTGCAGAGCTTTTATAAAGAAAATTTGTTTTAATAGGAAACTGACAACATAAAAATATTCAACATAAAAATATGGTGTTAAAATATGAGGCAAGTTGCTGCTGTCTGGAGCAGAACAGGATGATTCACAAGATTTGGAATTTTTTTAATTGAGAAGGTATTTTGTAATTTAAATGAGCAGTTGGGGGACAAATCTGGCAGCCATTACATTGCTCTATCTTCAGAAAATGGTGCATATTGGAAGAGTATTTTAACTATGTAGAAAGGTCAGTCTGTTCTACTTTCATTTTGAGCTATTGACAAAATTGAATGAATAAAAGATAGAACCACTGTGGAATATTTGTTCATGAAAACGAGTCAGTGAGAAGTACAGCAATATTTAGTTTTTCATTTCTGAGTCTTCTGCAGAAGACTGTATATTTTTATTTATTTACTCAGTAAGTGCTGCTAAAGCCACTGGTGAAAAATAGACATAAAGGAAGATACAGACTTTCCCTTTGAAAAATGACAGTGAAATTCAAGCCCAAAAATGGAGATCAGAAACATATTGTGTGCAATTCAGCTGGAAACATATTGACATATATTCACTGAAAGTCTTCACGGAAGATGTTTGTCTTAAACAGGGATTTAAAGGAGGAAGAGGAATTCATTACATGTGAAAATAGAGCCATATTCACGGACGACTCAGAAAAACACCCATGTCATGTAGGGTGCAGAAACATGGAAAGGGAACAGTTAGAATGTTGGTTTGAGAGTTTGAGAAACATTGGTGAAAGATTCCCAGAATATCAGAAGATTCCACTTTTTGTCTTACCACATGCAAAGTATCTTATTGCTCCAAATGGCTTAACCACATTTGTTTGTTTGTTTTCCAAATGGAAAATATGTTACATAATGTTCATGTTCCTTGGCATGGGTCCAGTAATTGTTCACTAATCAGAGCCCCAAGGATGTATGCTTTTAAGTGGTCTGGACTTCATTCTGTAAATATGAACGTTACATTTTCCCCAGCTAGCTATGACAAGGTATGTATTAAAAACTAATATGTTAAAAATGAAGCACATGTTAAAATTGAAAAATATATATTTTTGCTGTACATAGCTTTATAATTAAGCTTAAAGAAATAAAGAATGCTGAGTCATTCCATATCTTACAGGCATTACACATGCTCCTTATCAGTAAAAAAATGAGGGTTTCTTCCCTTTGATGTCATAAAAATCTATCTGAGTGCTGCATATATTTTTTCTCATTCCTTCAGCTTTCAGGATCATAAAATGGTGGTGCCTCACATTTTGGTCCAGCCAGATATTGTCATCCTGGATCTGGCTGGTTTTCACAATTGCTGAAAATGAGCATAAGGCCTGATTTATAATTAGTTCTGAATATGTTGCAAGTTGAATGAGACCAGGCAAATGTATAGCAAAATAGGCATTCCTGTAGCATTTTCAGACTTCTGAGCTCTTCTGCTAGAGCAGAAGGGATTCCTTTTCTTTATAATTTTCTTGCAGAAAAAATAATTTCCCTGCAGGCCAAAAAACTGCATGAAGCTCATTCCTTGTGAGGTTTCCAAGCCTCAAAGCAGCTAAATCTGCAGACTTATAGAAAGGCACTGTACAGCTACTAACTGTGGGCACCTTAATGTCTGGAGTCTCATGCTGGTCCCCAGGAAGTGTTCAGTAATTGTCATCTCATCAGTGGCTATCCAAGAGGGAACTGACTGTAAATACCACAGTGAAGCAGTCTTGGAACATACAACAATTTTTTTAAATCATTGTTTTATGAAACAGTGAAGTTGCTGCAGTATCTAGGTGGCAATTACTTTTGTGACGTGGTCTAATAAAGGCTTGTATAATAGTTCTGGGAAGGTATGTGAGCTGGAGAAACACTCCAAATCACTCTGCACTGTGTACACTACAAGACTTACTGTTTTATGATACATGAAGAAGGCATTAACCTGATGGAGATTTGTGCTGGTCCATTAGCCTTGGTTATGCTTATAAAGAAATGATCTCATCTTGGCCTGTTTTACTGCACTATGCTTTGAAAAGTAGGTCAGACTGACTGATGTCAATAAATCAGGAACAGCTAGATGTCTGACGAAGTAAAACAAGTGCTCTGTGCTAGTATATCAGTACTGAAAGATGTGTGAGTAGGTAACCTTAGAAGGCTGAGTCAGTACCTCAGTCTTTGGTAGACGCATGAGGCTTTGAGCTCTGAGGTCACTGATAAGCAAATCCCAAACGGATGTGAGGCAGAGTTGCTAACAAAGTAAAGCAGGGATGGATATTTGAGAGAGTGTTCTCTGTGGGTATGTTATTACAATGTGTAAATGTGTGAAATAATATGAAAAAGCTGGTCTATACCTATGGAAAAATTCCTTATAATTTAATAGGAAATGCTATTTTTCCAGAGAGAGTTCTGTATTTATAACTAGAAGACTTACCCGGCAATGTTCAGGCTCTTAACTCAATTAAGATTTTTGTTTTTTGAGAGTGGTGCAAGGAGGAATAAAAGGAAAATGTACATAGTATGTCTATAGGATGATTTTTAAAGTGTTATTTTTATGCAGTTAATTTTTATTTCTGGTTTCTTATAAGGGAATTGTTCAACTTTCTATTTATTTTTTTTAGTAATTTTGTTTAAAAATGGGAAATCCATCTGGTATATTTTTATCTTCAGCCCTATAAACTCTCAGCATTTGCTATGTTATTTTTAAAAAGGGTTACAAGTCAATCTGATTTCCAATAACATTCTCTTCCGTTGTTCAAACCTTAAACATTAATTTAGATGTGCTAAAACAAAGCACTGTCTCAATTTTTTTCCATTTTCTCTCTTTTCTGAGAAGTAATCCAATTTTAGGTCCATCCTATTTTTTCTGGCTCACCATGATTCAGTTCCTTTCAGCATTTGTTCATTTATAATAAAAGGAAACTGGATAACAAAGTTGGTTGTCCCAGCCCTTGCCATTTAGGAGGAATTCTTAATCAAACAGATAAACAGGCACACAGGAAAATGGTACTATTTTATAAAATTTAATATGAAGTTGTAAAATCATATATATAGTCTATTTTCTGGTTCAAATATACACAAAGTCCTTAAGAATGACTTATTTAGGATCTTTTTATAATTCTTTTGGTGCTTTGTTCATTTAATCCTGTTCACATTCTGCAAGTCTTTTCTTGAAAGTTATTAATGCTTACAATAGACATCAGATTGAGTGACTGAGAAGAAATGGCAGCCTCCTTTTAATAATTTTGTGCTTATTTTAGAGAAATATACAAATGTGAGACAAGCATTGTGATTGACAAGGAGAGAGGAAAACAAAGCTAAAATTAGTTTTTGCCATAGAAATTTTCTATATTTCAGCCTCTTTATATGCATACTTAGCCCCACTCTAAGCATCTAGACATCTAAGTGGCAGACTAATGTACAAACTGGGGAATGAGGGGTATTCCCCTCACTTGCTTGGGGGACCTGATCTGGTTTGCTCAGAGGGTCCCTAATAGATTGGGTCCTTTTCATTAATTTGTAAAACAAAAGCCCCAGGCAAGAAACTTAGACATAAGTTCTAGCCCAGTGGTTGATCTCTATGGAGAGGCACCTGGTTCAAGTGCTTCTTTCCACCTGAGTGCAGGGAAGGGATTATGATTAGGGTTCTGCCAGGTACTAGGCGAATACCTTACCCACTTTGCCAGAGGACAGTCTTATAGACCACTAGATAAAAAATGAAAGAGTCATTGGGCCAATGGAAAAGAAAACATGAATCTGAGGACTAGTAGTCAAAGCATTTGCTTGGGAGACCCATGAACCACTCCCCCTCCTTTTCTCCAATTAACTTTTTAATGATTTATCAGTGGTGGAACAGTTTCAATAATAGCACCTGAGGGAGACCTCTACATCAGGCAGTCTCATAGCTCACTGCTTATGGCACTTGCCTGAAAGGAAGTGGAGCATGTGTCAAATCTCCTTTACTCAGAAGGGGCACTTGAGGTGGGGCATTCCTACAGCCCAGGGGAGTAGTTCAACCACTGAATCAAAAGTTGTAGGGCTTTTGCAAAAACAGCAGAGGCCCCTACTTCCAAGAAAATGTTCACAGCTTAGAATCCCAAAGAGAGGGAGATGCTGCCCTCCAGCCCAGAATTACACATCTATCTTCAAGAGGGGTTCAGGGCTTTGGACACATTCCTTGCATCTCTAATTGAATAGCTTAAGCAGGAAGATGCCAAACTTCCTGGCTTTTGTGAATCCCTGTCTGAAGTGCCTGTCTACATGTATTCATCATATCGGAAGCCCCAGGGCCTGAATCAGGAATTGTGAATCCCTGTAGTTTCCTAAAAACAACAAGAAGTCCTCTGGCATCTTATAGATGAATGGATATTTTGAAGCATAAGCTTTTGTGGGCAAAGACCCTGTTCATCTGATGCATGAGTGGGGGTTCCAGAGGAAGGTCTAAATATATAGGTTCACGAAAAGGAGAGAGTCAGAGTCAAGAGGAGGGCAAGAGCTGACAAAATCAGTTCGCCGGGGAGTATTAGAAGATAGGCAGGATGATGCTAAATGTTTTTGAAGGTCTAGCCCGTGGTGCCTGTGTGAGCACACGTACAGCCTCCGACTGTTTCTACACATGCCACTTTCCTGAAAAATATTGGGAGGAAGGGGCCTCTGGAAGGAGGACTTCATTCTGGAAGCCCCTCTAGGGGCCATGTTTGTACATGTTGTTTTGGAGTCTAGAATAATGTCTTCTGGACTCCAAATCACGTGACCTTATGCTAATGAGGTGCTGGGAATTTGCATCAGTGACTCATTAGCATATTTCAGGCTGTTTATTAGCATGCCACTTTCAGAAGAAAGTGGCATGTGTAGAAACAGCCTCTGTGTCTGAGCTGTATATTAAGTGTTGTTCTTAGAGTGGTTTTGAGTTTAAAGCTTCATTCTACGCAGATTAAACCTTTTCATAACAATTGACTTTGTCTGTGCTTTTATTCTGGAGCTCTGACAATTGAAACTTCTTCTGAAGATGTTTTACATTCACAAACTGCTGTGTCTTTTGCTTTTAACAGCATGGCCTTATTTTTATTTGGTTTCCTGGTGCCAGCTGCTTTCGGTTTCACCTGTGTGGCAATATTCTATGGCTTCTAGCACATTTTGGGGAAAAATATAGAATATATGTGTTCATGTGTTTATTTTCCTTTCCATCTTAAAGTTTAAATTCTTCCCATATTTATGAATACAAATTTAGCCTTATTTGATGTTATTAATTTGTATAGACTAGAACCTATGTTCGTGGAAACTGTCATAGGTCCATGGAGCTCAATGGAGCTATGCTGATTTAAAACTACTGAGGACCTGGCTCATGTATTTTTATTTAATGTTAAGTTGTTCTTTCATATTTATTCACTGTAGAGAGTTACTGGCCTTTGCATATGTTCATGGTATGATTTCCAAAGCCTACCGCTGTTAAGGGCCCCTTAAAGTAGTTAGGCTGATTTTTCCTGTCTGGAAGAATTATTAAATACATCTTTTAACATTAATTCTCTTTTTTCCGTGGCTGCGTCTACACTTGCATTCCTTTTTCAAAAGAGGAATGCAAATGAGATAAATTAAAAATGCAAATAAGGCACTGATTTACATGTCTCATGGTTCATGTGCATTATCTCTTTTTGGAGGAGATTCTTTCAAAAGAAAAAATGCAGTGTAGATGGGTCTTTCAAAAATAAACCCCGTCTTCAAAAGAACCCTTCCTCCTGAAACAAAATTGGAAGAAGGGGTCTTCGAAAGATGGGGTTTATTTTCGAAAGAGCCCCACCTACACAGTTTTTTTCTTTTGAAAGAATCTCTTCCAAAAAGAGATTATGCAAAGGAAGCACAAGATATGTAAATCAGTGCCTCATTTGCATTTTCAATTTCCCTCATTTTCATTCCTCTTTTGAAAGAGGTATGCAAGTGTAGACACAGCCAGTATGAGTAGATCTTGTCTCCACAACAGGTCTGTGAAAGGAAGGTGCTAATGATTTGTACACCTAGGTTTTGTTATTATCTTCCATCTATTTATCTTTAGTTGTCAGCTTTTAGCAAAATCAGCAGTTGGTTTTTTCACCTGCTGTTCTTGACAAATAGTGGATTTTAAGATTTTTGTTACATGATGTATTTGATTTGTAAAAGTTCTAAAAAATGAAGCCAAAAACATGTATTGTTTGCCAGCTAAGCACAAAAACCAGGAAGTCATATCTAAAGTCATTAGAATTGTGATGATGATGGACCAGATTTGAATTCCTCATCTGAACTTAACTTGTAAAGCTGTGATTGCTGGTCAGATTCAGAGGGATTTCATTATAATTCCAGTATGAATGGGTCAGTTGCATGAGAACAATGGATCTCATGGGATTTTTTTTCTGTTTAGGTCTGAAATCCTACCTAAAGAGTTCATAAATTAAACTTAGCATTCTGCAAACAATGATCCAAATGCAGCCTCACTTCAGCACACTTTGACTAATAATGTGTGGATCATAATACATCTTTTTGCATTTTAGTAAGGAGTCACAGTAAATTAGGAAAGCAGTTATTGACAAAGCAATACCTAAATAATCTAATCATTGTTTTCCAACACTCTCATGAAACAGGCTCTTTCATTTTGTTTTACAAATTTTAATCAGATTGATCGTGATTACAGCATAAGCGAAGATGACAGATGTGCTCTGGTTGTGTTTATCCATCGGTTCATTTTGGGTCATAATAACTATGAGCCAAATTGAATAAAACCCTGGCTCACACAATGTGGAAACTGATGCTAAATTGAGCAAATCTTTTCCTCCCCAATGCTCGATCAAATTTTTGGTCTTGCATAAGTTTCCTCAATGCAGAAACCAGATGGAGATTTCATTGACTTTAACCAGGAGATGTTATCTTTATTAGATTTGTTGCAATCACGCTACTATCATTTCATAAATGCTGTAGCTAATAATAGAAGCCTACTTTTCTGTAGTTTTCCGTGTTAGAACCTTCTTGCTGCTACAGACTAACAATTTAGCCTCATCAAATGGAGATCCAAAGTTGACCACAGGAAGATGCTGTTTTTTAAAAGAATACTGAATAGGGAAAACACTTTAGATCATTTTGATGTAAGATGCATATTAAATGCCTTGGTCACTGGTTCTGCAATACCAATGTTATTGTGCAACTGATTATTCCTCAGTAAATATTTTCCTAGAGCAAACTTATTTCCCACTTTCTTCGAACATATCAGAGAAACCTAGTTTTCAAAAGCATGAACAAAAAGCGTGCCTGTGAATTCCATCATCCTATCAAGTAATTAAAATACAAAAGAGAGGACAGAGCCGGACCACATTTTTAAAATACCTGATTTGTGGAGTAAAAGGTAGACACCACACTTAGTACAAAAGATTTCAGGAACAAATAAGCCAGGACATACTTTGTGTGGATTATGGCTAGAATTGCACACCTGCCAAAAAAGGCATCTTTTGTTTTCATTTACTAAATTTGTCTCCTCAAGGGCAGAAGCAACCTTTGATGGGCTCAGTACGGTGCAAATAAAAAAAAGAGCTGTGTGCTTAGTGCTGCTGTGTCCAATACCCTCCCCGTTTGTCACATGTGGGGATTGGGAAAGAATATTGTGGCGAATGTGGGTTGGTGGGCTGGTGCGGCAGTGCAGTGGCACAGTGGGTCGGGGCTCACACAGCAGCTGCTAGGCTGCTATGCAGCAGCGGCAACTCAGAAGCTCAGGTGCTGCACGGTTAGCTCGGGAGGCGCACAGTGGTGAGGCAGCTCCTCAGGTGCTGTGCTGCCAGAACCACCCAGCCCCAAGCCATCCAACCCCAAGAACCACATGGTGTGGTGCCCAAGGAGCCATCCCACAATGCGACCCCCCCAAGGCAGCCAAGTGCTGCCCATGATCCTGAGCGTCTACTACTGCCACCTGCTGCCTGGCACCCGAGCAGCCACCACACTGGCTCTTGGAGCTGCAAGGCTTGGGCCTAGGCAGCCCCAGCAGTGGGTCCAATGAGTCACCGGGGTGGTGGGGGGTAGGGTGCTTGTCTGTGGGAGTGGGGGAGGTAGGGCACCTGGCTGAGCAGAGGTGGCACCTGGCAAGGGGATGGGGCATGTGGCAATCAGGTATCTTCCTTTTGGACACCACTGCCTTTGTAGGTAAGATTCAGGAATCAGACACCACAACTGTATTCCTTTCTTATCAGCCAGATGATCTATTCCTGGATTCACAGCAACATCAAATAATATTGGCTGACTCTGTCAGTACTGGATTTTGGAGTGGGAATGGGAAGGTTGGGGAACCACTAGAGTGGTGCTTTAGTGCTTCTCAGCCAATCAGAGCCCTCCCATGTTTGAAGGGTTGCCAGTGATCTTACTCGGAAGGTATGCCTACACTGCAGAGTTAGGCTATGTCCACCCAGCAGCCTTATTTCAAAATAAGCTATTCTAGAAGAGCTATTCCAGAATAATTTATTTTAAAATAATGTTGCTACACACAAAGGGTGTGTCTACGCTAGCCAGCTACTTTGAAGTAGCTGGAACAACATCGAAATAGCACGCTTCACGTCAACACGTGCCGTGAGCTATTTCAAAGTTGAAATTGACGTTAGGAGGTGAGACGTCGAAATTGCTATTCCTATCCGAAGATGGGAATAACGCCCTACTTCGACGTTCAACGTCAAAATAGGGCATGGGTAGATGATCCGAGTCCCGCTACGTTAAAATAGCAGGGTCCTCCTTGGCGGCCATCACCTGAGGGGTTGAGAGACACTCTGTCCAGCCCCTGCAGGGCTCTATGGTCACCACATGCAGCAGCCCTTATCTCAGGGCTTCTGGCTGCTGCTGCTGCTGCACCTGGGGGTCCATGCTGTGTGCACAGGGTCTGCAACCAGTTGTCGGCTCTGTGGATCTCGTGCTATGCAGGGCAAGTGTGTCTGGGAGGGGCCCTTTATGGGAGCTGCTTGGGGCTTTCCTGGCCCGTTATTTCGATGGGGAGCGTTTGTGTGTGTGGATGCACTGCATTTCCTTCTGGGGCGGCTCCTTTCGACTTTCCCCATCACTACTTCGACGTTGAATGTGGATGGTACCAGCCCTGGAGGATGTGTAGACGATACGCATTGAAGTAGCCTATTTCGATGTTCTTACGTCAAAATAGGCTACTTCGACATAGGCTACGTCTACACATGCCCCAAACTTCAAAATGACCATGCAAATGGCCATGTCGAAGTTTACTAATGAAGCGCTGAAATGCATATTCAGCGCTTCATTAGCATGCGGGCTGCTGCGGTGCTTCGAAATTGACACGCCTTGCCGCTGCGCGGCACGTCCAGACGGGGCTCCTTTTTGAAAGGAGGCCACCTACTTTGAAGTCCCCTTATTCCCATCAGCTGAACTTTGAAGATGAGCATCTACACACACTCTGCTTCAAAGTTAAACTTTGAAGTAAGGGAAAATGTGTCTAGACTCTCTGCTGGCTACTTCGAAGTAGTGCGTAGTGTAGATAGACCCACTGTGGCTTATTTCAAAATAGTCTCTATTCCCTGTCTAAACATTCCCTATTTCAAAATAGCCTTATTTTTGATAATTCTTACTTATTTTACAAACTTTGCCAATAATACCACATCCTCCTCAAACGACTTATCTATTTTGATGGCAATTGGTTGTGCACAAATGGGATGAGGTACACACATCTTAGTGAGACAAGATTGGACTACAATAAATGAGGACTTAAGGCTGCACCACAGGGGTATACATTTTAGACAGTACTAATGAACTGTGCACCAGCTTGGATACAATTGTACGTGAAAGAACAGTAAGAGTGATTTGCAAGCATTCATGTGGTGAAGCATAAGGCAATTATGAATGCTTTGGTACATGTTCAATTCTCATTTCAGAATAAATATTTTCTGTATAGATATCCTGGATCAAATATTGAACACCTACCAGTGCTTGAAAGCTGCCTTAATAATCTCTTTTCATAAAGGAGAGGAATTCACTGACCAATGGAGTTGAAATAACTTCTCTGTTTTTATCTACTGTCTAGTAAACTGAACTGCATTGTATTTCTATTTATCTTCTGTCATCTAAAATAACATCACTGCCAGTCGTGCCTCCTCCCAAAGAACTGTTCAACAAGCTCATTCTTTATTATATGATTGTTGCTATCATAACTGAATACTCTTTTAATCTTTTGAAACTGGCTATGTAAATAGTTCTTTTTAATTGATTCCATATGGTGGCTTTTAGCCTCAAATAGATTATAATAATCTGTCAGTTTTCTATATAAAGATGTTTCAAATGTTCCATTAAAATATTACAAAATCTATAATATTTATCCCCCAGATTGCATTAAAGCAATAAATCCAAGTATTTCAAGTTTTTCATTTTTAAAATGTTGTGAATTTCTCCAAGGATTCCTCGTATTCTGAGTGCATCATTAAAAGTGTGATTTCTGTACTAACATCAACTATTTATTACTTTATATTTAAACTTATTTTGTTCAAAGTTTGGCATGGCATTGGGTAGCTTGTCTGCCTTCTGCTTTGCTTCTAATAAGAAAAGTCTGATTCTCGAGTCTGTGGAAAAATCCACTTACCAACAGCAAGCCTCTCCCCGCTGACTGTGGTCTAGTGCACTCTTCCTTTGGCCCCCCTTGCTGAGAGCGTCTCTGTCCCCCGATGGGATTGCCTTTTCTTTGTGACTTGGCTGTCTGGAAGTCTCCACCCTCTGTCTCAGCTACTACTGAGCTGGACTTTTCCTCTTTTATCTGCTCCCTCTAGGTGTAGATCCCTGTTTGGGCCCAAAGGCTCTTATTCACCTTAGCTGCATCTACACTACCTGGCTATTTTGAAGTAGTTGGCCCAACTTCGAAATAGCATGCGCCGCGTCCACACACGGCATATGCTTCTTCGAAGTTGAAATCGACGTTAGGCGGTGAGATGTTGAAATCACTATCCCCATCAGAAGA
This sequence comes from Carettochelys insculpta, assembly GCF_033958435.1. Classification (NCBI taxonomy): domain Eukaryota; kingdom Metazoa; phylum Chordata; order Testudines; family Carettochelyidae; genus Carettochelys; species Carettochelys insculpta. The sequence continues at coordinate 300,637,467 of NC_134137.1, read as the reverse complement.
TGGGAACAGCGCCCTATGTCAACGTTGAATATCGAAGTAGGGCATGTGTAGGCGACCCGCTTCCTGCTACTTCGAAATATCAGGGTCCTCCAGGGCAGCAATCAGCTGAGGGGTTGAGACATGCTGTGCAGCCCCTGTGGGGCTCTATGGTCGTTGTGCACAGCAGCCCTTAAAGCACCACAGACACAGATATCCTGTGGCAGGAAGCTGAGAGTGTGCAGGCAGCAGCACATATCTGTGGTCGCCCTGCATACCCTCCAGAGGCCCCAATCCACCACCCATGGTGGCCAGCCCCCTGAGTGCCCCCAGGCACACCTCCCAAGGGGACCCAGGGCTTGCAATTATCCAGACGGAGGGGGCGGGGAGAGATGCCAGGGCTCCGAGACCTGCTGGGGCTCTGGGGCAAGGAGGAGGTGCTACATGTAATGGGAAGCAAGCAGCGGAATGCAGATGCATTTGCCTGGCTGGCCGAGGGCCTGGCTTCCTGGGGTCACCCTGCCACACGCCTGACCATGTCAGGAGTAAGGTCAAGGAGCTGCGGCAGGATTACCCCAGGGCCCAGGACACAGTCAGCTGGTCTGGGACTGCCCCCACCACTTGCCCCTATTACAGGGAGGTCAGGGAAATCCTGGGCCCCTGGTACACCTCCTCCCCTGCAGCCATGCTTGACACCACAGCCCAGGAGCCCCAGCAGGCCTCTGAGCCAGAGCCCAGCCCGGAGGCCAGCCCTCCACCCCAGGGGCCCCTGGAGGAGCCCACCGCCAGACAGTGGAGGATGGGTCAAGCAATTGGGAGCTCCTGATTGACCTCCCTTCCCACAGCTCCAGCAGGGCATCTGCCTGACAGGTGTCCCCCAACTGTGGGAGTGAACCATCAGGTATGTACCCCACAGAGTGTGCACCCCCAGGTTAGGGGTGGGGGCAAGGGACTCAACCAGGGCCCCCCCTCACACCCAGCTGACCCGGCCCACCATAGCCCAGACAGACCACGGCCCTGGGACGGCAGCACGGTCCCCAGGGCCCATCAGCACCTGCCCCCGTTGACAGCACCATTCCCCATCCCTGGAGGCAGCTGGGGGGGGAATGAACCCCCGAAAGAGGCCACCCACAAGGACACACACCCATGGCTGGGGGACCAGGAACAGGGACCCAACACCAGCAGGGAGGGCGGCATGGGCCACAAGCCCAATACAGGTCCAATACTAATGGCTGTCACATCTCCTCCCCGCTCTTTCCACAGCTGCACCACCTGAGGGCCACGACAGTGCTGCCATGTCCATCATGCCAGACACCCCACCAGGGATGTGGCATGGCAGCAGCCAGCTGGAGCAGGGACTGGCACCAGGATGAGCCCACCACCACCAGAGTCAGCCATGGGTGGCTCCTGACCCCCAAGGTCCTTGCTACCCTCCTGCACCAGGTGCAGGTGGGGGAGCACCACCTCTAAGTGGAGGAGGGCCACCTCCAATTGGAGGAGAAAATGCTGGCCTGGGGCCAGGAGGCCTGGGGGTCATTTATGCGGACTTTTGAGCACATTGCTGGGACCCTGGAGAGGATCACAGGCTGGATGCCGCCCCCTGCTGCTCCAGCTGCCATTCTTCCCATCTGCACCACTGCACTGGACCCTGCTGAAGAGGACCATGGTGCTCAGGAACCAACCCAGCCATATTTGCTGGTCATCCCAGCCCCCACCTGGCCCTGACAGTGACTCCAGACCAGGCATGGGTCATGCCTCTCCACGCTGGATGATGGGCTGTGAGGGGCCAAGGACTGGGCCACTCAGGCCCCCACACACTGTACATAGTTTTCCCCGACCTCTGTTGTAAATAATTGTGTCCCACTCCCTTTAGGTAGCTGTCCCCCCATGTACATAGTTCCCCCATGTGTTTGTGGCTATAAATAATTGGTCTACAGCTTTGGGTTCTTAAATATCATTTCTCAGGTTTATTTTTCCAAAATGTGTGTCGTGTGCTCTTTAGGGGTGCAGTGTGTGGATGGTGGGGGTAGTGTGTGGGTGGTGGAGGCAGTGAGAGAGGCCAGCCAGAGATGGCCACAATGGCGATCACCCTGCAGCCTGGTCAGAAAGGGCACGCAGGGCCTCCTGGACCTGGATCCACTCGTGGTGGGCCTAGTGGCTCGGGGTGGCAGCTGGCTGGGGGTAGTCTGTGCTGGCCTCCACAGCCCAACCCTGCATGAAGGCCTCCCCCTTGCTCTCCACCAGGTTGTGGAGCATGCAGCATGCAACCACAACCTAGGGGATGCTGGGGAGACCCACTTCCAGGGGATTGAGGAGGCAGCACCAGTGGCCTCTGAGGTGGCCAAAAGCCCACTTGACCACCTGGCACGCATGGTTCAGGAAGGTGTTGAACCCCTCCTGTCTGGCATTGAGGTGGCCCATGTAGGGGTGCATAAGCCAGGGCTGGAGGGGGTAGGCCACATCCACCAAAAGGCAGAGGGGTACGGTGGTGTCCCCCAGAGGGATCTACCTCTGTGGGATATGAGTCACTGCCTCCAGCCAGTGGCACAGGCCTGAGTGCCTAAAAATGTGAGTGTCATGAGTGCCGCCAGGCCAGCCAACATATATGTCTTAGAAGCGGCCCCGACTGTCCACCATGGCCTGAAGGACCACCGAGTGGTAGCCCTTCCTGTTCATGAAGCATTCTCCACTGTGGTCTGGGACACGGCTGGGGATGTGTGACCCATCCAGTGGGTCCCATCCAAGCAGCTGGGGAACCACATGCCAGCAAACCCCTCTATGGCCACATCCAAGTTCCTGAGCTGCATGAGCCTGTGGAGCAGCAGGGCATTCGGCGTGTGGACCACATGCTGGGTGAGGACATGGGCAACCGTGAGGGTATGCAGGGTATGCTTGCCCACCCTCTTGGGCTCCCCTTTCCCCAGAAGCCTCCCAGACTCCCCCCTCCCCCAGTCCCCCACCCTCAGGGTCACCTCCCAGGCCTCCTTACCTCCATAATGATGGCCCCAAAAGTGGCCTTGCCCACACCAAATTGTTGTCTTTAAGATCGGTAGCTGTCTGGAGTGGAAAGCTTACAGACAGCGATGCCGACCTGTTTCTTAATGGTGAGTGCACGCCTCATACCCTCATGTTGTGGTGCCTCAGGGCAGGGGTGAGCCACTAGCAGAGCTCAAGGAACATCTGCTGGCTCATCCAGAAATTCCAGAGCCAGTGATCATCGTCCCACTCCTCCAGACCAGGCACTCCCACCACTCCATGCTGGTGGGGTATCTCCATGGCTACGTCTACACATGCACGCTACATCGAAATAGCTTATTTCGATGTAGCGACATCGAAATAGTCTATTTCGATGAATAACATCTACACGTCCTCCAGGGCTGGCAATGTCGACGTTCAACTTCGACGGTGGGCAGCACCACATCGAAATAGGCGCTGCGAGGGAACGTCTACACACCAAAGTAGCACACATCGAAATAAGGGTGCCAGGAACAGCTGCAGACAGGGTCACAGGGCGGACTCAACAGCAAGCCGCTCCCTTAAAGGGCCCCTCCCAGACACAGTTGCACTAAACAACACAAGATCCACAGAGCCGACAACTGGTTGCAGACCCTGTGCATGCAGCATGGATCCCCAGCTGCAGCAGCAGCAGCCAGAAGCCCTGGGCTAAGGGCTGCTGCCCACGGTGACCATAGAGCCCCGCAGGGGCTGGAGAGAGAGCGTCTCTCAACCCCTCAGCTGATGGCCACCATGGTGGATCCCGCTATTTCGATGTTGCGGGATGCAGATCGTCTACACGTGCCCTACTTCGACGTTCAACTTCGAAGTAGGGCGCTATTCCGATCCCCTCATGGGGTTAGTGACTTCGACGTCTCGCCGCCTAACGTCAATTTCAACTTCGAAATAGCGCCCAACTCGTGTAGCCGTGACGGGCGCTATTTCGAAGTTGGTGCCGCTACTTCGAAGTAGCGTGCATGTGTAGACGCGGCCCACAGGTGGCAGAGCACTTGGCGGGGAGGAACTGCGGGGGGGCCCATGATGGTCTGGGGTGGCCCCTTCATCCCCTGACGGAAATCTGCCTTCAAGGAGGAGCCGGGCGGTCTCCTGTGTGGCACCAAGCAGGGCAGCCCCTGCCTTGGTGATAGCCCTGAGGGCTTCTGGCTGCTGCTGCTGCTGCTGATGGGGGTCCATAGCTGCATCCATGGGGTCTGAAACCCTGGTGTCAGCTCTGCAGACTCGTGATGTGCAGGCCGAGTGTGTCTTGGAGGGGCCGTTTAAGGAAGTGGCTTGTTGTTGCTCTGGAAGGGCTAGTCTGCCCTGTGACCCCGTCCACAGGCTTTCCTGGCCTCTTGTTTTGAACAGAGTGGATTTTGTGTGTAGACACTCTCCTAACGCGACCCTTTTGATGTTGCTCATTGCTACTTTGACGTTGAACATCGATAGCAAGAGCCCTGGAGGATGTGTGGATGCTATGCATCGAAGTAGCTTATTTCGATGTTGCTACTTGAAAAAATGGTATTTTGACGTAGTGTTCCAGTGTGGATGTAGCCCTTGTCTTGGTCAGTGTGTGATTTGTATGCCCTATCAGAAATCCATTTGCATCTTGCTTAGTTATGTACACCAATATAAATTGTACACAAAACACAATCTTTGTGATTTAATAGATGTAGACCTACACTGTACAGGCACAAATGACATATAATAGCAAAGCAATGGAAAGTCAGGCTGATATATTGCTGAACAATGAAATGTCCTTAACTCTGAAATTGTTCTTTTTAGGATGCAAATGTTTACACAAAAATTAAGCACCAAATATCAGCTATAGTAGGTGGAGTGTCTAAAAGCATATTTGATCTAAATATAATTCATTTCTGAACTGTGAGTGTATTGTATTGAACTTTTTAGAGTATATTTAATATGACTAAACTGTTATCTAAGCAAACAAAATGAATAGTACTGTGAGTTCATTAAGGAGCTCTTATAACTGTCAAATTCCTTTTTCGAAGAGCCTTTGGAAAATTTGTAAAACTTTATGTTTATGGCTACCCTAGAAGTATCTGTTGACAGATGTTTCTGTCAGAAGAGATTTCCCAACAAAACGTCTGTTCACAGATTGAGGCCTTACACTAAAGTGATCAAAAGAGTAATCCGCTCTTTTGACAGAGTGGCTGGACTGCCCGGCTGCACTCTTGATGAAACAGCCAAATGGAAGCACAGCAGACAGGGCTGCCCAGTGTCCTGGAACTCCTGTCTATTGAAAGAAGGCTCCCCAGAGCATCCACACAGCTTTCGGTTTTCGGAACATGTCAACAAAGGCACCCTTCCTCATCTGGGAGGGGCAGAAGGTTGTCAGAGAAAGTGCCAAGTTTTGTCGACAGACTGTCAACAAAACACATTTTGTGTGTGGATGTGTGGTGAGTTTTGTGGACAAAACTCTGGATTTGTTGAAACAACTCACTAGCACATACATCGTCTATATGTTTTAATTGTTTATTGAAAGTTAAATCTTAGACATAATATATTCAAGTGATTTGGACAGGATACTCAGGAATCAGAATACCAAAGTATCTTAGTCAAGGATACCCATTTAATGAGCTATTACATTTCCCTTTCCTTCTTGTGTAAGTTTTAGGGAGGACAAATTGAGACAATTTGGGAATGATTGAAAAGTGGAAGAGGGAGAAAATGTGGTTTAGATAGGAAGATAGTGTTGGAGGGGAGGGAAAGAGAGAGAGAGAGAGAGGGCACTTGTAAATCAAGGAATAGGTGGAAGTGTGAGAGGGGAAAATATGAATAAAAAAGTAGAAACTGACTGTGGAAAAAGGATGTGAAACTTAAGTTGTAATTAAAATTAAGCTTTCAAAGTAATTTATTACACTCACAGGAAAGAAAATGGGAGGGAATATTAGTTATGGAAGGGGCATTGTGTCCTCATAGAATTTGGCTATGCAAACACATATTTGCCATTTTTCTTTAGGACCACATCTACACAACAGCCCTATTTTGGAATTTTGGCTGTTTTGAAATATCAAAATAACAAATATCAAATAACAAATATAAAAATTTCAAAATAACAGAACCATACACAAAATGTAGTTTGAAATCATACCCAGCTACTCTGAAATAGCATTTCCGGGTCCATAACACTATTTCAAAATAGTGCCATTGGAGCCCATTTTGGCCTATTTCGAAAAAGGAATTATTCCTCAGGAAATGAGGTTTACCGGAATCAAAATAAAGCAGCTGCTATTTCAAATGTATTTCAAAATATCATGTGCATCATTTACATGCTGCCAAAGTTATTTGACATAATTTGGCAGTGTAGTGTCTTTAGGACCTAACTACAGTTGTTGCCTCTCAGTACTTTTACAATGGATATTTTTTCCTACCTTTTGACTGGTATTTGACACTGTTTGATGATCCATGGGGAGAAGATTAGGATTAGGGCCAGTGCTGCTAGTGAAGTGGGTGCTGGTTAGATGATTCAAGATTCAGCAAGGAGCATGGGAAAATTTCTTGGCCTTTGCACAAGGCCTTTGCACAAGGAGGTTCTTGGCCTTTGCACAATCATGAAAACCTTCCAATACAAGAATCACTTTTACAGGTTTCTGGTTCATCTTTGTTCAGCCTGTTTCAACATTCACTCCATTTTGTCAGTTTTGAGGACTGTAACTGATTTTGTGATTTTTTCTCTTTTCTGTTTCATTTTATGAACAGCTATCCCATTCTAGGCACAGCCCATTTTCTTGGCACAAACGAGCCCTTCATGTTCATCATCATCAATAACCGTGGGCTCAGCACCCGTTGGTGTCTGATGCCTCTCTCACTATTTCCTTCCATCATCAGATTTCATTTGTATGTTGTTTGATGGTCAGCACATCGACACACATCTGACCAACCCTCCTCCTTCATCCAGGCTTGGGAATGTTATGGAGCTCATAGAGGCTTTATGGCTGAGTTGCCCCTTATGTTACTTTATAATATTCTAAGAGGAAGCTGTATATCAAACTTAGTGGTCCTAGCTTTTACCGTTTAGGAGTTTTTGATCAAGCACACACACCCTCTCTCTCTCTCTCTCTCTCTCTCTCTCTCTCTAAAATTTATAGTAGATTACTGGCCTGAGACAGAATCCCAGTCCAGTGCATTCCCAATCCAATCCCTCTTTATTGCCCTTTTCAACAAAGCTCTTATGAGCTTGTCTAAGTTTAAGCAAATGTTTACATACTTCCATATTCAGCAAACCATTTCAGCATGTTTTTATATTTCATAGGATTTTAGTGTGAGATTAAACCTAAGCATCTATTTATGTGTTTAGCTGAATCCAGTCATAGGTACATGAATCTATGGTCTCTGCCATATAAATCATGCCTAACATTTAGTAACAGAGAGGTAGCTGTGTTAGTCTGTACTCCAACAAACCAAAGCAGCAGAAATATAGCACTTTAAAGACTAACAAAATGATGTATTCGGTGATGAGCTTTTGTGGGACAGACCCACTTCATCAGATCAACTTCAATTCCAATACAAATTAACATTTACCAGTACAGAGGTTCAAACAAACAAGTAAACAAAAAACACAAAAAAACTGACAAATCAAATAGGATAGAAGGAAGGGGGTGAAAGATTGGGGGATGTTAATTGTCCTGTCTGAGATAATTACGAGCATCAAAGGAAGGGAAGTAGTCCTTGTAATGTGTGAGGTAGAATCATAGAATCATAGAAGAGTAGGACTGGAAGGGACCTCGAGAGGACATCGAGTCCAGCCCCCTGCCCTCATGGCAGGACCAAGCACTTTCTAGACCATCCCTGAAAGCCATCTATCTAACCTCTTCTTAATATCTCCAGTGATGGAGATTCTACCACCTCCCTTGGCAATTCATTCCAGTGTTTGATCACCCTGACAGTTAGGAACTTTTTCCTAATGTCCAACCTGAACCTCCCCTGCTGCAGTTTAAGTCCATTGCCTCTTGTTCTATCCTCAGAAGCAAGGAAGAACAAGTTCCTTCCCTCTGCCTTATGACACCTTTTTAAATACCCGAAAACTGCTATCATGTCCCCCCTCAATCTTCTCTTTTCCAAACTAAACAAGCCCAATTCTTTCAGCCTTTCTTCATAGGTCATGTTCTCTAGACCTTTGATCATTCTCGTTGCTCTCCTCTGGACCCTCTCCAATTTCTCCACATCCTTCCTGAACTGAGGTGCCCAGAACTGGACACAATACTCCAGCTGAGGCCTAACCAGTGCAGAGTAGAGCGGGAGAATGACTTCTCGTGTCTTGTTCACAACACACCTGTTAATGCATCCTAGAATCATGTTTGCTTTTTTTGCAACAGCATCACACTGTTGACTCGTATTTAGCTTGTGGTCCACTATAACCCCTAGATCCCTTTCTGCTGTACTCATTCCTAGGCAGTCCTTTCCCATTCTGTATGTGTGACACTGATTGTTCCTTCCTAAGTGGAGCACTTTGCATTTGTCCTTATTAAACTTCATCCTGTTTACCTCAGTCCATTTCTCCAGTTTATCCATATCCTTTTGAATTATGACCCCATCCTCCAAAGAAGTTGCAACCCCTCCCAGCTTGGTATCATCTGCAAACTTAATAAGTGTACTTTCTATGTCAATATCTAAATCGTTAATGAAGATATTGAACAGAACCGGTCCTAAAACAGACCCCTGCAGAACCCCACTAGTTATACTTTTCCAGCAGGATTGAAAACCATTAATAACTACTGTCTGGGTATGGTTATCCAGCCAGTTGTTCACCCACCTTATAGTAGCCCCATCTAAGTTTTATTTGCATAGTTTATTAATAAGTATATTATGTGAGACCGTGTCAAATGCTTTACTGAAGTCTAGGTATACCACATCCACCGCTTTTCCCTTATCCACAAGGGTCGTTATTCTATCAAAGAAAGCTATTAGATTGGTTTGACGTGATCTGTTTTTAACAAAACCATGCTGGCTGTTCCCTAACACCTTACCACCTTCCAAATGCTTGCAGATGATTTCTTTAATTACCTGCTCCATTATCTTTCCTGGCACAGAAGTTAAGCTGACTGGTCTGTGGTTTCCCGGGTTAGTTGATGTCTCTGTTCATACCGCGTGTTAAGGTGTCAAATTTGAATATGTAGTCAAACTCACAAATCTCTCACTCTAATCTGTCGTTAAATTCTCTGTGTTCCAGGGTACAAATTCTCAGGTTTCTAGAAGAATGACCCACTCCATTCAAGTGTTCGCTGACCGCCTTATGTGTATTGAGTTTCTTGATGTCTGCGCTGTGTCCATTTATTCTTTGGCAAAGGTTTTGCCCAATCTGTCCAATGTACATAATAGCAGGGCATTGTTGGCACATAATAGCATATATAATATTACTGGAAATGAACAAGAATGTGCCTTTGATCTTGTAACTACCATCATTAGATCCATTCACACTAACATTTAGTATACATTATGGGGTTCTGGTTATGGTAATTTTGATTTTGTTTCAGCTTAAGAAAACAGATATTAAAAAGGTTCAGTAGAATATACAGGATAAGGCAGTCTTATTTTTGTCACAAACCAAAAAAGCAGTCTTGTAGCACTTTAAAGGTGAACAATATAATTTGTTAGGCCATGAGCTTTTGTGGGACAGACCCACTTCTTTAGATGTGGAAAATCCAGGATTCTCTCCCATGAAAGCTCATGACCTAATAAATTATATTGTTTGTCTACAGGAGTGCTTTTTTTTTTTTTTTGAAGGTACAGAGTCACATAGCTACCACTCTAAGACTTAAGGAAATATAACACAGCTACCGCTCTGAGACTTAAGGAAATATAAGTTACGTTTAAAAATATAGAGGTTAAATACAAATTGTATGTGTGTGTATAATGCCTTTTTTTTTGCTGTGTTTTGTATAAGACATGCCTACTTGGGTGGTAAGGGGACCATGTCCATATCTGTTTGTTCAGCTTCTACCACAGCAAATGTGAGGGCCATAACAATACAACCATTTAACACAATTTAAATAATAGCAACTAAAATGCACCAGTATTAAAAGATAGAATAGTATAAATGCTGGTAGTGATTTTAGATTTACCTTCCTGGAGAGAAAGGAGTGAGGGCAAAATGGGAATAATTTAATATAAAACGAGCAAAGATAAAATATAGTTGGAAGGGTGGACACAGAAGGTAATCATTTAATTTTATCTAAGAGACCTACAAAAATACCCATCCCAAAATTCATAGTAATTTGTGTATATGTCTATATATAATGATGCATTACCATTTCAGAAAAGAATAAATAATGGCACACAGTATCTGCATGTGAAAGGAAAAAAACAGAGTTGAAATATCTTTAGTTGAAAGATGACAGTAATGTTTATGAAAGAGTTTTCTAGATGCAAACCGTCTGGTTACTGAAAGAATTCAGATATCATTTTTGAGCACAGAATTAAATATATAAATTAAAGATTTATATGTATACCACCTATTCAGTTCATCTTAGCTCATGGAAAATGGTGGACATATGTATGTGTATAGTACACAGATGGAAGCCGTGGTTACACTAGCCCTCTCCTTTGGGAAAGGGCATGATATTGAGGCACTTCGGCAAATACTAATGAGGTGCTGCAGCGAATATGCAGCAATTCATTAGCATAATGGTGGCCACACATGTTTCAAAAGTGCTGCTTTCAAAATGCATGCCACCCATGCAGACAGGGGCCTTTCATAAGGACTCCTGGACTTCGAAAGCCTCTTCTTCCTAAAATCAAATGGGAAGAAGGGGCTTTCAAAGTTTGGGGGTCCTTTCAAAAGTCCCCTGTCTACATGGGCAGCATGCATTTTGAAAGTGGCACTTTAGAAATGCACAAGGCTGCCGTTATGCTAATGAGGTGCTGCATATTCATGGTGCACCTCATTAGCATCTGCCAAAGTGGCTCATTACCATGCTTCTTCTGAAAGGAGGGGGCTAGTGTAGCCCCATCCACAGAGAATTTTTATGTCATTTGTCTAAAAACGCAAGATAAATTAGAATGAGTAGAGACAGTTCAGAAAGGTCCCATTTCTGTGTGATCATTGATATTAAGTCAGATCTATGGCTGTTCAGGTCCTGATCTTGCAAAGCAAAGTCCACTCACATAGATTATCATCGTAGGTGAAATGTAGGGGTGTACAGAGGGCCATATGCACTGTCACCCGCACTCACCATCAGGTCTTCCCATCTTCTGATGAGTGTGGGGACAGTCCTGTCCATCTCCTGGAGTAGTGCAGTCTAAGAGCAGTCTGAGTTTCCTAACTTGTGCTTCTCTCTGGCTGTTTTGATCCGTGGGAGGGGTCGAACTTCCCCACACTCACTGGAAGTGGCATGGTACTTCTGCAGGAAGAAGCATATGGAGGCAGAACAGGAGTTGAAGGGGGAAGGGGAATGGTGAGGCAGGGGCACAGAAGGGCAGGGCAGGAACACATGGCTGGTGGTACCAAAACCCTTTTCCTTTTCACCCTCCCCCCCGCCGCCCAGAACCTGTCATGTCTCTATTGTCATTAGCTTTAGGACTCTACAGCCGTGTCTACACGTGCACGCTACTTCGAAGTAGCGGCACTAACTTCGAAATAGCGCCCGTCACGGCTACACGCGTCGGGCACTATTTTGAAGTTAACTTTGATGTTAGGCGGCGAGACGTCGAAGTCACTATTCTCATCAGGAGATGGGGGTAGCGCCCTACTTCAACGTTCAATATCGATATAGGGACCGTGTAGTCATTGCGCGTCCCACAACTTCGAAATAGCGGGGTCTGCCATGGCGGCCATCAGCTGAGGGGTTGAGAGACGCTCTCTCTCCAGCCCCTGCGGGGCTCTATGGTCACCATGGGCAGCAGCCCTTAGCCCAGGGCTTCTGGCTGCTGCTGCTGCAGCTGGGGATCCATGCTGCATGCACAGGGTCTGCAACCAGTTGTCGGCTCTGTGGATCTTGTGTTGTTTAGTGCAACTGTGTCTGGGAGGGGCCCTTTAAGGGAGCGGCTTGCTGTTGAGTCTGCCCTGTGACCCTGTCTGCAGCTGTTCCTGGCACCCTTATTTCGATGTGTGCTACTTTGGCGTGTAGACGTTCCCTCGCAGCGCCTATTTCGATGTGGTGCTGCGCAACGTTGAAGTTGAACATCGACGTTGCCAGCCCTGGAGGACGTGTAGACATTGTTCATCGAAATAGCCTATTTTGATGTTGCTAGATCGAAATAAGCTACTTCGATGTAGGCTTCACGTGTAGACGTAGCCGTATGGCCAAAAGGGCCTGCCTTAATGATTGCTTCGCCAGGTCAGCAGTTTACACTGATGTGAAGCCAAAGTAACACTGTGAGATTTGCTGGAGATGACCCAGATTTACACCAGTTTAACTAACTGAAGAATTTACCATATCAGATGTATGATTCAGAGGAAAATTGAATCTCATCCCAGCATATCATAGCAACTACGGTTTAAAAGAATCTCAGTAAGTTAATCTTTCCTTAATAAAATTGATTCATATACTGAAGCCCAAGCCAGAACTGTTAGAGAAGCTAATTTGCAGATAAATCTCATGTGTAAGGACAGAGCTGACCCTTAGATGCACACATGCAGTTTTCATTATGTTAACAGGAGCCACACTTATGCATCCAATGGCAAAATGTATTCCTTAGCAAAACAATGCAAGATAAACATACAGGCTACGTCTACACTGGCACAAAACTTCGAAATGGCCATGCAAATAGCCATTTTGAAGATTACTAATGAGGTGGTGAAATGCATATTCAGCACCTCGTTAGCATGCCTCTGGTCATGGCTCTCTGAAATTGCCTCATTTCAGTCCAGCGCAGCTCATCCAGAGGGGGGGTCCTTTGCGAAAGGATACCTACAACTTCGAAATCCCCTTGTTTGTATGAACTCATAGGAATAAGGGGATTTCAAAGTTGAAGAGGTCCTTTGGAAAAGGACCTTGCTCTGGACAAGCTGCGCGGGAGTGAAACGTGGCAATTTCGAATAGCTGCAGCTGGTGACATGCTAATGAGGTGCTGAATATGCATTTGTGTGGCCATTTCAAAGCTTGTCATTGTAGACATGTCCATAGTAAAGTTCATCAGTGAAGTAAGGGGTGCTAATTAAAAATGAGAAAATTTGACCAGGGGATACTGGTTGAACCTCTCTCATCCAGCAAATTTGAGACCTGACCAATGCCCAATGAGACTATTTACCGGACCACAGGAGCTCAATATTGTCTAGAAGCATTACCATCACTCCTATTTCTTACTGAGCTCTTAGAAGACAGTTGGGAGAAATTACAGCTAAATATCTGTACAGAACACTGAGAGCTAGGACTAGTGGTTATAAATGAACTTTATGGGACCATGGGAAATTTGGCTATACCCATGAAAAATGGTCATCTGACTAACTCAAATCAGGCTGGATTACAGATGTTGCCGAGCAAGAGAATTAAGGATTAGAGAGGTTCAACCTGTATCTTCCAGTTCCGGGAAAGGAGCTTTTAAAAATAAACCAATGACTTGCAAACCTAAATATTTTCAGGTTTACTTCCATTCTTCTTCCATTGTTAATGTGTTGTTCCCAGTGAGTGTCACACAGTAGCCGTGTCTACACTAGCCCCAAACTTCGAAATGGCCACGCAAATGGCCATTTTGAAGTTTACTAATAAAGCGCTGAAATGAATATTCAGCACTTCATTAGCATGCGGGCAGCCGCGGCATTTCAAAATTGACGTGCCTCGCCACCGTGCGGCTCATCCCGACGGGGCTCCTTTTCGAAAGGACCCCTCCTACTTCGAAGTCCCCTTATTCCCATCAGCTGATGGGAATAAGGGGACTTCGAAGTAGCCGGGGTCCTTTCAAAAAGGAGCCCCATTGGGACAAGCCACACGGCGGGGAGGCGCGTCAATTTCGAAATTCCGTGGCCGCCCGCATGCTAATGAAGCACTGAATATGCATTTCAGCGCTTCATTAGTAAACTTTGAAATGGCCATTTGCGTGGCCATTTCGAAGTTTGGGGCTAGTGTAGACATAGCCAGTGATTTCTTCGGAAAGTCTGGAACATTCCACAGGATTCTAGAAAGATCTAGCATAACCTAGGAGGTTAGTGAAAAATTAGTCACCAGAATGCACAAGAATTTTAACTTAAAACATTCTATTTTCTCTTATATGACAAAAAACAGTATCCTGAGCCCAGCACCCTGGCAGTCACCTGGATAACCTGCGTCTAAATCCAGCCCTAGAATGTAGCTATACATAGGTACCACAGAGAGTTAAGTTATTTAGAAGTGGGAGCTATGCCTCAAGACATGCAGTTAAAAATGATATCAGCAATAATCTTTTTCCTTGGCAAAATAGGGAAATTTTTACCTTTTGATAGCATTGGCACCTGCCATACAACTCAGCTGAGTTTTTCTACCAAATTAGAACCTGCAAGCACTCTTCATTGTATGTTCTGAACTGAAGACAGCAATGCTATATTAACCATGGAGAACATGTGTAGGGATTTGAGAACAGCACATGGTCAGTCTGTCCAGCTACTTCTGCATGGTGTAAGGGAAGTGGTTAAAATAACTAGTAAGGATGATGACATGAAATTCCCAGACTGAATAGGGAAGAAGAACCATATTATTAGCACGAAGGAGAGAGGGTGGGAATTCAGCAGGCCCAGGAAATCTGTTCTTCAGCCTACTCTAAATGGCAGGGTATACTCTCTGCCTCTTCCTCCTCCACATACTCCTTGAAAAGGCTCCCAGAACCTCAAAGGTGGTTAGTCCTGATCTGTAAAATGTCTCAGAACTGACTAGTATCCAATATTAGATAGTTCAATTCAATAGAAACTTTTCTGTGCAAATGTATTTAGACTGATACAGTATTTAGACTGAAAACTTTTTTTTCTACAATACATAGTAAATCTAGTTTTAGTTGGAATCAAATCTACTAGTGCAGTTATTTTTGGTGGTGTTTTTTATTAGCCATGTACTCCCAATAACTAGCTATTCTGTTTCATTTTAGTTTCTCCTTAGTTTGGCTACGTCTACACTAGCACACTACATCGAAGTAGCCTATTTTGATGTAAGAACATTGAAATAGGCTACTTCTGGGTGTATTGTCTACATGTCCTCCAGGGCTGGTGCCATCGATGTTCAACGTCGAAGTAGCAACGGAGAACATCGAAAGGAGCCACACCGGAAGGAAATGAGGAGCATCCAAAAACACAAGCGCTCCCCGTTGAAATACAGGGCCAGCAAAGCCCCAAGCTGCTCCCTTAAAGGTCCCCTCCCAGACACACTCCCCCTGCACAGCACGAGATCCACAGAGCCGACAACCGGTTGCAGACCCCATCCACGCAGCATGGACCACCAGCTGCAGCAGCAGCAGCCAGAATCACTGGGCTAAGGGCTGTTGCACATGACGACCATACAGCCCTGCAGGGGCTGGACAGAGTTGAATGTCGAAGTAGGGAGCTATTCCCATCTTCTGATAGGAATAACGATTTCAACGTCTTACCGCCTAACATCGTTTTCAAAGTCAAAATAGCTCACGGCACGTGTAGACGCAATGCGTACTATTTCGACATTGTGCCAGCTACTTCGAAGTAGCCGGCTAGTGTAGATGCACCTAGCAAGTGTAATAGACCTAGCTCAGTAGAACCTCATCGGATGGAAAGCAAACAGTTGTCCATTTTTACCTCATCCTGTTATGTGGTTAGTAAAAACATACACCTAAGTGTCAAGCTGCTATCCCAGAAAGCACTTTTAGGATTTCAGGTTCCCTAAGGTCTCTAATTTCTAATCTCAGTATAATAGTAAGTTTTAAATCATGTGCAAGTTTGTTATAACATCGCTTTTTTGATTTTTCTTTCTTAAACGATTATAAAATCAGGAAGATCTTGTAGCTCAATAAGAGCTAAATAAAACTCCCAATCACTGATAACAGGAATGTTAAATTATAAAATTTCAATCAGTGTAACTGATTTTCACAAATTAATCCTCACAAATTATTTATCACTTTCTTGTTTAAAATTGATAGACATCCCAAAATAATGTTTTTTTTTTTTTAAGGAAATAAACCAATGTGGGAATGAGACAAAGAGAAAATACACCTCAAGGAAAGTCAAAAATAAAATACTAAAGTCAACAGTATATAAAACTTTTCTTAATGCATAGTAGTCTCATATAAAATGCATTGAGAAAGTCTGTGCTGTGGCAGAATGGACTTAGAAGTTTTATACAAATTCAAAACTCCTCTAAGGATCACTACTTATAAAGCAGTTTCTAGGAGATTTTGACTGAGATAAGAACCTTGGTTAGTCAACTAAGACTTTTGCATGGTGTTTTATAATATACAGTACTAAACTGTGGCATATCTTGGAACATCTGGTAAATTGTTAATTGTCTCTTGTCTAATATTTATAGATGGTTTCTTAAAAAGGTCCTTTTCTGAGTTAAGAAATTTAAAAATCTTAAAGTAAGATTTAGCCACTGGTGCGAACATCTGTTCTTATAGTTTGAACTATCTGTGGATTGGGTTCTTTAGCAGATTTTTTCTTCAGATGTCAAAAAATTAAAGAGCGGAGCTTTGGGGGTATTTTTTTTTGTTTGTTTGTTTTTATCACTTGTAGGCATGAAATGTTGAACGCACGTAACTACGGTGATTCAATAAACAGCAGAAATAATATGGAAAAAGTGTAGAAATGGGAATGGAGACTGGCAACCTGTTAACAGACTTCATCTTATTTAGGTAGATCATTTTTATTGACCAAAATTATCCAGCAATATTTCTCTATAATAGCTATACATTTGACTCATTCATCATGTTAAATAAAGACAGGGAAGACCAGTCTCTCTTTCTGAAATGTCATGCTTCCATCTCCTTCGGAGTGTGCCTTCAAGGACTAATGATATCAACAGATATTTTAGTTTCTTTGCTCATTTACTTTGCCATCCTTTGGGAGTATGAAGAGCTAAAGATTCAGAGCCATGCCAAACAGTCAACATCATTTTTTTTTTTGTTCCTGAGGTTGGCTGCCATCTCTCTTCAGTAATTAAAATGACACTGCTCATTTTAGTGGTGAATGTTCACAACTCCTTTGTCAGAGGAACACGTGTCAGTTTGGTTTTAAGAGAGTTTTGTTTTAAGTTTCGAGAAAAGGACCTTCACTCAAGCAAGTCTATTGCTTTAGACTAGTGGTTCTCAAACTTTTCCACATAATGCTCCGCTTTTGATTTTTGAGAAATCCTCATGCCCCTCCACCTCTTCTTTACCATCATCCAACCCCCTTTTAACAAAAAAATCAATTTGGATTTTAAAATAAACACAAAAACTTGATATAAAAATGTCATTGAAAATTAAAAATAAGCACAAATAGTTTTTCGTGGCCCTTTGTAGGGCCTACTGCAGGCCCATTTGGCCAGCTGCCTGAACCCTGTGCCAGCTGCCAGAGCTGTCCAAGCCAGCCATCTGCTCGCCTCAGACCTGCACTGTTAGAGTCACCTGCCTAAGCCCTACACCACCAGGGCCAGCCACCTGACTGCCTGCCAGCTGCTGGGGCCAGCCACCTGCCCGAGCCACCAGCTCAAGCCCCACAGTGCCCAGGCCAACCTCCTGCTCACCAGCCTGAGCCACCCAAGCCCCAAGTCGCTGGGGCCAGACACCCAACCTCCATGAGTACTGCAAGCCACGTGGCTGCCTGAACCTCACAAGCTCCATGAGCTGTCCACCTGAGCCCCTCCTCTCCCACAAAGCCAGGAACCATCAGCCCCCCCTGCTCTTACCCCATCCCTATCCCCATCCCCCTTACTTGAGCCAGGCACCCACACCCCACATCTAACCCCATCCTCCCCACTACAGCTCACACTCACTCACCTTTGCACATGGGTCTTCACCAGCTGCCAGTTTTTTTATATTGGTTGTGCTGGATCACCCAGGTAAGATGGCAAGGGCTGAGAGCCAGAAGCAAAGGGTGTGAGGAATGAGGGAGGGAGGGTTGCCTCACGCCTCCCCCTGGAATTTCTTCATGTTCCCCCCCAAGGGGACATGCTCCCAGTTTGGGAAACCATGCTTTGGACTTTCAGAGTACATTCTCATGCAGATAGCTGTTAATCAGACATGGAAACATTTAAACATTTAAAAGTGGATCAGGATTTACAATCTGATTTTATAAATTACTTTACAGTGTATCAAGAGAGCTTCAGCTACAGGCATCACACTGACATGCACACTCAGGCTGTGTCTACACGGGCACAAATCTTCGAAACAGCCATATTTTGAAGATTACTAATGAGGTGCTGAATTGAATATTAGGACACTTCTGGCCGCGGTGCTTCGAAAGCCCCGCTTTCAAAAGCACGCGGTTTGGCGTGACTACACGGGGATCCTTTTCGAAAGGACCCCACACCTTTTGAAATTGCTTTATTCTGATCAGTGAAGAAGATTTGTGCCTGTATAGACACACCCTCACTCGCTCCTTTTATATATATATAATAGCTCTGAAAGGGCTCAATCACTGGGAGCGCAGTAAATTTTGCTTTATGGCTGCACAGGTAGGAAAAGTGTCACCTGTGGAGAACTCCTTTGGCTCATGTGCATTGAACATCCAAGATTTCAGTATTGCATTCTCTGAATACAGGAGTCCTAGTATTTTTATGCGCGCAGGCAGCTTAGCAGCAATACTAGCAGTCAGTAGTCCTTTCTACAGTAGCAAACTGATCCATTTCTGACAAGGTCCATTTGCTTGGAACTAAAAGTGGTTTCTCTGATGTTTAAATCAACATTACAGAAAGTGTTTTGAACCCTGATGAATGCTTTCTGCAGCATGTGGCTTTGTCCAGCATACACTAGCAGTTTAACCTTTTGGAGAACTGGATTAGAGGGATTAATTGCTGGCAACTATTGTAAACTACAGCTCAGTTTACTAGGACAAAGTGTGCTAGTTCCCCATTTGTTGCCACAAAACAGTTTGAATACAGGGTTTTTTTAAATTTATTTTTCATAACTGAAATATCTTTTACTTTGAAAAAAATAAAAAACATTCATAAGTGAAAAACAATCACCCTTACACAGGAAACATGTTTGCAAAACTGAATAAAAGGTAAATTAAGATAAAAAATATCTGGACCAGATTTTGCTCCTAGCTGATCATTATTTCTCTTCAGAATAATTTACTGGTGCTCCAGGTCAGATACACTGCTCATGTTGGCTTCGCTTTTCAAACCTAGTAAGTTTGGTCACCAAAACAAGGAAAGTAAAATCATAATTGATAAAACCATAGCATTAACAGGAACAGCTGTAATCATCTGGAATGTTTCCATCTATGATTAAACTACACAATGAACAAAGGATTCATTTGAAAGGCAGATGTAACATTTTTTAGTGCAGTGTCTTATCGATAAGTCTGGGGTGCCTAGTGATGTCTTTTTAATGCTAGTGCTTAGTGTACAAATGTTTGCTTATGTCAGTCACCTGCTATGTCAAGACCAAGAGGTCAGATCCTGAGGCTGACACCTCTGGCAGCCTAGAAACCATTTCATTCACAATGTCTTTTGCAGGCTGATGAGCTTTCAGCCCTCTGAAAGGAAGAAGGAAAAATGTAAAACAACTGGCATCCTGTCTTTCCTGAGCTTCCCAAGGAATCTTTCAACAGTCTGCAAAGTGTACTTTCCAATGAGTCACGCTGCTAATGAAATTATGGTTAATGCTTTTGTGAAACAGCAAAATAACAAAATAAAATAATTATGAGCATCCTACTGTGGACTGGATTGTATTGGTTGATTTAATAACTCTTAGATTGACCCCTTTCATTCTTTTACGCCTGATTCATGCTGCTATATTGCATTTCAATGATTGGTTGCTGGGGCAATATGGTAAGTATTTTTTTTAATTACATGTGATACTATAAAAGATCTGGAGAAATTTCATTGAAATACATACTTAGTCTCCTATTGTGATTAATATAGTTTGCCTCCCGATATTTTACATATGACATTAATGTGTGCTTTGATTATTATCATACAGTGTAAGATGTGCATGAAGCTTTCATTTGTCATAAAATAACTACATTGGTGACCTATGATAACACAATAGCAATATCAACAAAGGCTAACTATTTCAGTAGTAACAACACGTTGGCTGTGGCCACACTAGCCCCTCCTTTCATAGTGGCTATGGTAATGTGGCACTTCGGGATATGCTAATGAGCTGCTGTCATGAATATGAAGTGCCTCATGAGTATAATGGCGGCCGCACATGCTTCAAAACTGCTGGTTTCAAAATTCAGCTGCCCATGCAGACGGGCGGCCTTTTGAAATGACCCCCTGATTTTGAAAGCCCCTTATTCCCATCCAGCAGTTTTGAAGTGCATGTGGCCACCATTATGCTAATGAGGTGCTGCTTATTCATGGCAGCTCCTCATTAACATATCCTAAAGTGCCACATTACCAGATCCCCGCCGAAAGGAGGAGCTAGTGCGGCCACAGCCATTCTGCTTATGGCAGTCAAGCATAAAATGGTTTACCAGATACTAAAAGTAATATGGGGCATCTGTACGCTACTTCAGGCAAAACTCCCACCAAGGTATAAATACTTTTTTGCTTGAGTCAGAACTCCATGAATTTTGTTACCATCTAAAATGAATTATACATACAAATATGTATTTATACATATTATAAATACACATTATACATACAAATATAATAATCACTAGTTTCTCAGAGTCCAATCTGTCCTTCTCCATATTCCCTTTCTTATACCTGGGATACAAAGAATAAATCACAGAAAGTCAAATAACTAGAAATCCCATCTATATCACCTGTCCAGCAAATGGTAGTCAATAGTCCTGTAACTACACTAGCCAAAATCCATGTGTGAGAGAGGGGAACCACAGAGTATATGGAATAGCTGCTCCAGATTCAATGGTAGGAGGATTATTCGGTCCCACTAAAAGTACTCTATAGGCCCATGTTTTGGGATATGCCTGCCCTGTAGCACCTTCTCCTCACTTACTATGACAATGCAAATAGTCCTTGACTCAGTGTACTTTTTCCCAGGGGCTTTAAGAACTCCATATAGCCCAAACAAATGCCTGATACAGTCCTCCTGCAGATGGTCTGATTCAGTAAATCTCAAATAAACTTAACTAAATTCTCTTTCCTTGTGTTCAGGGAGTGCTCAGCTCTCCTTGAGGCCTGTGATCCCGGGAGCTTCTTTTTCTCTTCAACCATCTCTCTTCAAATGATTGCTGGTGGTCTTTTATTCGCTAACTAGATGGACTCTTAGCCCTCAAATTGCTCATCACAGGCTGCCCAGGCCTGAAACCGCCTTAAAGGAGCCAGCAACAGTCCTTTACAGTCCTCCATACAAAAAGGATGTGATACGCAAAGCATTTAGGCATCTAAATTCCAGACTTAGACACCTAAGACTCCATGAGCAGCAACACTTCTGATCCTCAAAACTCACTGCTTGACTAGTGCCTAACCTGTAGGCTACTAAATGCACTCTGGGTATCTGGAGGTCTATCTCCTGCCTATGACCCAGAGTGATTCACAAACCAGAGTAAAAGAGGTAATTGGTTGCTTAAGTCATGATTGTGGCCCTATCCAGTAGACAACCTCTGACTGCATCTCCTGGAAAGGGTCCCATTCAAAATTCTGCAGTGTTTGTGGGGATACCCACCCTATTACTTTTGTTGTATTGGTTAGCGGTATTGGAACCCTCCCATTCAAATCCTTTCTATCCTTCTGCCAGAAAAGGGAGGAAATTTAATCTAGATCTGCCACAGACTGGACCAGTGCTCTAACCACTGGGCTAAAAGTTATATAGGAGGGACATTACTACCCCACATACTGACCATCCTTTTTTCCTCCCTCTACTTTATGAAGCATGAGACAAATGCCAAACTCTTTCCCACACAAATAAAAGCCTTGGGTGTGTCAACTTGAGTCCAGGCAGCTGGTTCCTCTTTGTGGATGACAGGCAGAGACTGCTGCCTCCATGCACATCTCCAAGAGAGAAGAGTGGCTGAGCACACATGCCGGCCATCTAAATTTCTCATTGGCTTATTTAGGGAACTCTCATCTAGCACCCTGGCTTTTGTGGATTACATTCTTAGGTGTACGTTTTTTTCTCTCTCTTTCATTGCATCGGGAGGCTAGACACCTAAGTCATCCTTGTGACTCACAGATTTTTCTTGTGATTTTCTAGGCATTTGAAAGTTAAGTGTTATCTTGACAAGGACACCGAAAGATTAAATTCACATACAGAATGAAAATTGATTTAAAATTGCAGTTAGCAAGTTATTCTGTAGTGATTACCAGTTACTAATTAAACAAAAATTTGAACTATCAGTATTCATCTTTTTATTGAAAGCCACCTGAACTACTCAATACTATCCTCAGTTATTATAGTGGACCAATTATCTAAGTCTTTGGACTTTCCAAAAGGTTTTCTCTCCCATATGAAATATGCAAAACATCTCAAATTAATTTTAAGAATGCTAATAATCTATTGATCGGAATTTTTGAATCTTTGGCCCTTATGTCTATTGTCATTGTTATATGACTATTTTATAGCATGTATTTTTCAGTGATGTCAAACATTAAGTCAGGAGATCAGACTAAATGATCACAATGGGCCCTTTTGGTTCATAATCTATGAAGCAATGAATTATCTGCCAGTGTGAGGCATGTAAAACAAAAGCAGTCCTGCAAGCAAACAAAGCCTGGTACAACAGCTAGAGAGGGGTGTTGGTTTGGGACTGAAGAGAAACCGAGTATAAACTTTCTAATGGTTTATACAAGAGCAGGACACTGAGAAGGCTGTGTCTAGTTTCAATAACTGGGAAGAAGGTTGGCTTTAGGTTAGTGTAAGGCCTATCTTGTTGGTAGAAAACCGAAAACATCAGTCTTGTGAAGGCTGTGATCAGCTCAGTGAAAATGCCATATGGTTACTGGATTCCCATGATTTTGGCGTGAAACTTGTTGTTCCTGTAGTGGTTTTATCCTATTGTCCAAGTAGGCCAGAAGAAGGAAAGGAGATGCTGAATGTGGAAATTTGGCCAAAACTGATTTCTAAATGTCAGGAAGTATCTGTCATATAAAAACTTTTCAGGGTGGGTAATTTCATTATTGTTTACATGTATCTCAAATTACTGTCATCTCTACCCCTTTTCCCATCCTGGTTCTCCCATAAACCTGCTTCTGGGACCTTGCTAGCCCCTACTCAAATGAAAATTAAGCAGGATCTGTAAAGGAGCAGAGGACTGACTCCCTGCTACTCCAGTCACCAGTACCCTGAATCACTCTGTTTCCTCTCCTTTAAAGAATACTTCCCTTAAATCCTTTACAAGCAGTCCCAGCCAAAGAGTTTGTGGGGCCCATGGTGGCATGTTTACAAAGGGGTGGGTGGTCAGTTGTAGTGTGGAGCCTGGATGGTGTTAAAAAGTAGATTAGAATTTTAGTTTTCTTTCTAAAATCTCTATGCTCACAGGAGCACGGAAAGTCCAACATCAATATCAGTTAACCCTCCACAGCCTTTCATTCCATCCTATCCCAGCAGATACAACTTTAATTGTGTTTGTATGGGGAAGCCTAAAGGAAATAATCACTACAAAGGATGCAGCTACTTATGCTTGATCATCCTGAAGGAAGTGGGGAGAAAAGGTTTGATTTCCAGAAGCTGAAAAAGCAAAAGACAAATGGATGTTGGGAAGGCTGCCACCCTCACATCTGGAAGCTCTAATTGTTGCCAGAGATCAGGCTTTGTTGGATTCTTTGAAGCTGCCCACCATCTATCTGTCTGCTGCATATCACAATCTCCTAGAATTTGATGGGAACAGTTGACTGTGGAGCAGTATGAAGGGAGAAAGCCATCTGCGCAGCCAAGAGAACAGCAAGCAGCCACTTTTGCCAAACATTGACAGATAAGGTAAATGAGGAGACATAATTTGGGGAGAGAGGTAGCACTGCCTGGAATGGACAAGAGGATGTGGAGTGGGGCAGAATTTGTAGTATGATTAGGTGGCAAAACAGGCAAGGACTTCAAAAACTTTATAGATGGGATACTCTGAATTTGTGCATAAGGGCTCAGTTGATACCTGGTAGCCTTTATCCTGTGTTTTCTGTAAACATCAGTGCAAATTACTTCACTCATACTTCAAATATCTGAACTATCAGACATCAGCAACCCAAGTATTTACACTTAGAACAATTACTATACTGAATCATCTCTACCAAAAATATCCAGATTGCCACAGGTATGAATGTAAAGACTCAGCCTCACAGTGTCTTGTACAGATTTCATTAGATATTCATGTGAAGTTCTGGAATAGATAGTTACAATAACGAACTCTGAATCAGGTTTTCCTAGTAGTGAATGAACTGGTTGAAGGACCTGTTAATTTTGTTTATAATTATCCATGCCATAGGAAAGAGAAGAATATGAAAATATTCTGATGTCATTGTTTAAATTTAGGAAGTTAGACTATGATAAGGATCACTCTGAAGTACATAAGTGGGTTCTGTATTATGCTTGGAACTAGAGCAAAGGAAATAATCAAGGCTTTAAAAGAAACCAAACCTTATACCAAGAAGTAACAATTACTTTTAAATTTTGTAACCACAGTCAAGCTGAACTTGGGTAACAATTTCCAGGTGAACAGGTCCTTCCTTAGGTTAAATGCTCAGAACTTTAAGCATGGACTTCAAGTCTGAACTTGATCCACAGCTTGCAGACATTTATGTTTTGAAACTGTATACTGACATGATATTGTTCAGTGATGAGACCAAGGATGAAAGCATAACAAATACTTAGACAATGTAGAAGCAGTCAAGTAGCACTTTAAAGACTAGCAAAATAGTTTATTAGGTGAGCTTTCGTGGGGCAGACCCACTTCTTCAGACCATAGCCAGAGGTCTGGCTGTGGTCTGAAGAAGTGGGTCTGTCCCATGAAAGCTCACCTAATAAACCATTTTGCTAGTCCTTAAAGTGCTACTTGACTGCTTTTTGTTTTGATAGTGTATAGACTAGCACAGCTTCCTCTCTGTTATTAGGCAATGTAGGTGTAGCATGGGTGGCCTTTTCAGTTGAGTCATTCACTCAGTGGTGATTTGTGTGGTCTGTGCCCATTATTCTTGTGGAACCCTGGAAGTATTGTAATGTTAATGAAGTAATTACTGATACTATTCAGTACATACACAGGCATTAAGGCAAGAAAGCTGCTGTTCATTCATTCTTAGAATTATTAGGATGCTCTTATGGGTTTTAAAAAAGACTCCTACAAAAAACAGAAGGTGAGGAAAATAATAGGAACAGCATTCTTCAAGGGTTCATGTAGGAAAATGATGTCAAGGTTTGGATTTAACAAACAGATTATTGTGTTTGTAACCAATTGTGCCTTGATCATAGACACAAGAAAGATACAGGTTGTGCTCCAGAATGAGCTGATCCTAAGCTGGCAGAGTCTCTTCATGATGAAATAACTGTCATAATGATGGGTTCTTGTGAGATGGGTAATAAAAGGAGGAAGTGCTGGTAGTGGAAACAGGTGTTGAGAATCCCTGCCTTGGCAGTTAAAATACATGGTGCAATCTTGGCCTCCATGAGGACAATGGTAAAATTTCCATAGATTTCATTAGAGCCAGGATTTTACCCAAAAGATACACATAGATAGTCGGTATATATAGAAAACAATTAAACAAGACAACCAAGATGTGGTCAAAGCAGGGAGTCCAAGGAATAGGGGTGGAAGCAAGGGTGACTTTTTGCTGCCTTTTTATATCTCAAATGTGAAGACCATTTCCTCTCTTTTTGCAGGTGGGAGCAGTCTCAGGCTGCCCTAACTTCTGCTCCCTAAGCATAACTCCAAGGGACCACTGTAGCAGTGAGGAATAGATGGAATATGGAAATCCTGGGAACAACCTCTGCCAGGGTCTCCAGAGCTGTGTCTACACGCGCACGTTACTTCGAAGTAGCGGCACTAACTTCGAAATAACGCCCGTCACGGCTACAAACGTCAGGCGCTATTTCGAAGTTAACTTCGACGTTAGGCAGCGAGACGTCGAAGTTGCTAACCCCATGAGGGGATAGGAATAGTGCCCTACTTCGACGTTCAACGTCAAAGTAGGGACCGTGTAGTCGTTGCGCGTCCCGCAACGTCGAAATTGCGGGGTCCTCCATGGCGGCCATCAGCTGAGGGGTTGAGAGACGCTCTGTCCAGCCCCTCAGCTCAATGGTGGCTGCATGGAGCGGCCCCTTAAAGGTCCCCTCCCACTCCCTTCCTGTGCAGGAAGCTGAGGGAACGTGCAGGCGGCAGCCCAGACACGCGGCCAGCCTGTACATCCCTCAGCCATCCAAACCAGCCACCCCAGCTGCGATGGCTGCCCGGCAGCCCCCCCAGTGCCCCCAGGGGACCCCCCCCAAGGGGAGCCAGGGCAGCCAGCCCAGCCAGGCGGGCAGCCAGGCTGGTAAGCGGCAGCGGGGCCCCTCCTGGACGGAGGCCAAGCTGCGGGACGTGCTGGGGCTCTGGAGCGAGGAGGAGGTGCTCCAGGTAATGGGGAGCAAGAGGCGGAACGCGGATGCATTCGCTCGGCTGGCCGACGGCCTGGCTGCCCGGGGTCACCCTGCCCGCACTCCTGATCAAGTCAGGAGTAAGGTGAAGGAGCTGCGGCAGGGTTACTCCCGGGCCCGGGATGCGGCCAGCCAATCTGGGGCTGCCCCCATCACTTGCCCCTTTTACAGGGAGCTCAGGGCCATCCTGGGACCCCGGCACACCTCCTCCCCTCCGGCCACCCTTGATACTTCAGCCGACAAGCCCCAGCAGGCCCTGCAGCCGGAGTCCGCCCCGGAGGTAAGCCCCGCACCCCGGAGGCCCCCCGGGAGCTCACCCCCAGGACATCGCGGCAGGAGGAGGAGGAGGAGGGGGGGGGGGGCTCCTCCTCTGCAGAATCCGGGCTGCAGATCCTCCTCCTGCCATCCCAGAGCAGGAGCTGGGCCTCCGCCCCCCGGGGATCTCCTGACTGTGGGAGTGGACCGACAGGTAGGTACCCCCCTCTGGTGTACACCCCTGGGCTTGAGAGGCGGGGAGTAATATATATGTGTCCAGGGCCCCCCACATGCTCACATGGCCATGGCCCCAAGGACAGCAGGGCCATGGACCTCACAGCAATGCATCAGCCCCTGCCCCCACCACCCCGCACGACAGTGCCATGCCCCATCCCCGGGCCAGGGGGGAGCGGAACCTCGAGGGGCCCCAGGGAGGAGGGGGTGGGACACCCCGCAGCAGCAGCAGCAGCAACAGCAGCAGCAGCAGCATGTGATGGAGTGGGGGGAGTGAAAAAGGGAGACTCAGGCTACATATGAGCAACAAGAGCCGAATAGCTCCCAGGGGCAAAGGATGATCCTGGGGCTACAGCTGGCAGGTGACACCTCTGCCCTGAACAAAGAGGAGGGAGGAGCCGAGCTGGCTTGGAATTGCGGGGGGAGGGCAGGGGCCACAGGTAGAGGCTAGGGGAAGGGAGAGCTGGAAGGCAGCCAGCCTGAGGAGGGGGAAAGCTGCATCCCCGAGGGGCCCCCCTTGGGGTCTTCTCCCCACGATGGGTTGGAAGGACTGTCTCTTCCGACAGCTGGTGCTGTCACTCCTGGGAGAAACTGGGCATCTGTGGCCTAAGAAACCTCTCCTGCTGTCAGACCCTGTGGAGTGAAGTGAGAGTCGCTCCCACCAGGGGACGGGGTGCAGGGCAGGGGGACCCCTGAACCCCATCCATCACAGCAGCATCTCCCAGGGACGGGGATGGGGAACCTGCAGCACAGGGCTGGGGTGACAAAGGCCACGGCTCGGGGCCCACACTAACGCCTGTCTCCATTCTTCTTCCCCGCCTCCTCTCCTGTGTCCCGCACTTGCACCATCAGAAGGACCAGAAGAGAGCACCGGCGAGGCATCAGTGGTCCCGGAGAGCCCTCCGGGACCATCGCTCCAGGCCAGCTCCTCGGCCGAGGACCGACCGACCCCATGGTGGGCTAGATGGCGGACTCCACGCCACCAACAGCCGATGGCGACGTACCCCCAGATGCTGGCCATCCACCGACGGCAGCTGGAGGTCACGGAGCAGCACCTGCAGCTGCAGGAGCAGCCACTGGCCTGGCGCCAAGAGGCATGGGGGGCCTACATGGAGACTTTCAACCGCCTGGTGGACTACCTGGTCCCCCATTCCGTGCCGGCTGCCGCAGCGCCCGCCGTGCCTGCTCCACCAGCCGCACCACCAGCTGCTCCTCCCGTCGCCGTCCCGTCCGCCGTCGCCCCGCCACCCACCGCCGAGGGCCGGAGTGCCGAGGGACCCCTGGAGCCACCTGAGACTCGCCGGGCATATCTTCCGGTCCGGCCTGCCCCCAGCCAGCCCTGGACAGGGCTGCGGCCACAGCGGGGCTCCCGGCCGCCCATGCCCAGTGCCGGACTGTAGGGGCGAGGGGCCCGGGATGTGACCCCCCTCCTTGTATAGAGTTTGAGGTTATTATTTTGTGCCCCCCGTTTGCCCCGTCCCCCCCATGTAAATAGTTCTCCCCTTTATCCTCCCTGGTTTTCTTTTTATTAATGAGGACACTTGTTTCTTACGATTGTTTTATTTGTACATATTACTTTGTTTCCACGTTGTATATAGTTTGTTCTTTTTTATATATTTATAGTTAAAAAAAAAAGTTCTCAAAGAAAAACCAGTTTAAGTGCAGCCAAAAGTGCGTGCTGTCATTTGTCCAGGAAAAGTGGGAGGGGGGTGCAGTTGGGTGCTCCATGGTGTGGGCGTTGGGGCAGGAGTGTGGTGGAGGAAGGGGCGGGCAGTTGGGGGCCTGGCAGAGTTCACCCCGCGGCCTCATCATCGAAGTGGGCCCGCAGGGCCTCCCGGACCCGGGTTCCTTAGGGGTCCACCTGCCGACTGGGGGCAGCAGGTGGCTGGACGTCGGCCCTGCCAGCCTCCACAGCCCAGCCCTGGAAAAACGTCTCCCCCTTGCTCTCGTTGAAGCGCTACTAGCTAGCGGAGAGATGGCCCGTGTAGGGGTGCATGAGCCATGGCCGGAGGGGGTAGGCTGCATCTACGATGACGCAGAAGGGCATGGTGGTGTCCCCCAGAGGGATCTCCCGCTGGGGGATGTAGGTCCCCGCCTCCAGCCGGCGGCACAGGCCCGAGTTCCGAAAAACCCAGGCGTCGTGGGTGCTGCCAGGCCAGCCCACATAAATGTCCTGGAAACGTCCCCGGCTGTCCACCAAGGCCTGGAGGACGACAGAATTGTAGCCCTTGCGATTCAGGTATCGTCCTCCACTGTGATGCGGGGCACGGATGGGGATGTGAGTCCCATCCAGAGCCCCGAAGCAGTTGGGGAAGCCCAGGGTGGCAAAGGCCGCGATGGTGGCATCTGGGTCCCCCAGCCTCACGAGCCTGTGCAGGAGCATGGTGTTGATGGCACGCACAACCTGCAGAGAAAGCACATGGGACAGCACCAATGAGGGGTGAGCAGGGTGTGCGTGGCCCTCCCCCGCCCTGGCCTCCTGTGCCCGGGCCCCCCTCCCGTGCCCTGCCCTCCCCCCATGGGTTCTCTTACCTCCATGAGGACAGCCCCAACGGTGGCCTTGCCGACACCAAACTGCTGCCCCACAGATCGGTAGCTGTTGGGAGTGGCCAGCTTCCAGACAGCGATGCTGACCCGTTTCTCCACTGTGAGGGCACGCCGCATGGCGGTGTCCTGGTGCCTGAGTGCGGGGTGAGCCAATGGCACAGCTCCATAAATGTCTGCCGGCTCATCCTGAAGTTCCTGAGCCAGTGGTTGTCGTCCCACTCCCCAAGAACCAGCTGCTCCCACCAGTCAGTGCTGGTGGGGTAGCTCCACAGCCGCCGGCGTGTGAGGCGGGGTGGGGCGGGGTGCTGCAGGGTTGGGGGTTGAGCCCTGCTGCCCTGGGGGCAGCTCCTCCTCTGAGGTAGCAAGGAGGTGCTTAGCTGCCTCCCGCATGGCGTGGAGCAGGGCAAGCCCTGCTCCTGTCGGGAGGGCTGGGTGGACCTCTGGCTGCTGCTGCTGCTGCTGCTGCTGCTGGAGGTCCATGCCTGCGTCGCCCAGGGTCTGTGTGCCTATGGCTCCTCAGACCGTGTGCTGTGCAGGCTGAGTGTGTCTGGGAGGGGCCCTTTAAGGGAGCGGCTAGCTGTTGCCCCGGAAGCGCTAGTCCACCCTGTTACCCTGTCTGCAGCTGTGCCTGGCATTCCTATTTCGATGTGTGCTACTTTGGCGTGTAGACGTTCCCTCGCTGCGCCTATTTCGATGTTGGACTGCGCAACGTCGAAGTTGAACATCGACGTTGCCAGCCCTGGAGGACGTGTAGACGTTATTCATCGAAATAGCCTATTTCGATGTAGGCTTCACGTGTAGACGTAGCCCAGATGGGTGGCATTGAGCTGTCCACACCAACTCCAATACTGATTCCCATTTACAGAACCTTTTCAACCCTTTTACACTGGCAGAGCTTGACATCATGAAGCTGCAGGGCATATGTGAATCAGACGTGTTTTTCCCAGCCCTCCAAACATGTCTACAGTAAACTTATGCTGACTCTGGTAAGATCTACACACTGCTGCCACAGTCAGTACCTCATTTGTGTGAGAACACAGTTGGCTTCTTGTGTTGGCATTGCACACACTCACCATGGCTGCGTCTACACGTGCACGCTACTTCGAAGTAGCGGCAGTAACTTCGAAATAGCGCCCGTCATGTCTACACGTGTTGGGCGCTATTTCGAAGTTGAAATCGACGTTAGGCGGCGAGACGTCGAAGTCGCTAACCCCATGAGCGGATGGGAATAGCGCCCTACTTCGACGTTCAACATCGAAGTAGGGACGTGTAGACGATCCGCGTCCCGCAACATCGAAATAGCGGGGTCCTCCATGGCGGCCATCAGCTGGGGGGTTGAGAGATACTCTCTCTCCAGCCCTTGCGGGGCTCTGTGGTCACCGTGGGCAGCAGCCCTTAGCCCAGGGCTTCTGGCTGCTGCTGCTGCAGCTGGGGGTCCGTGCTGCATATACAGGGTCTGCAACTAGTTGTTGGCTCTGTGTATCTTGCACTGTTTAATGAAAGTGTGTCTGGGAGGGGCCCTTTAAGGGAGCGGCTTGCTGTTGAGTCCGCCCCGTGACCCTGTCTGCAGCTGTGCCTGGCTCCCTTATTTCGATGTGTGCTACTTTGCCGTGGCTGCGTCTACACGTGCACGCTACTTCGAAGTAGCGGCAGTAACTTCGAAATAGCGCCCGTCACGTCTACACGTGTTGGGCGCTATTTCGAAGTTGAAATCGACGTTAGGCGGCGAGACGTCGAAGTTGCTAACCCCATGAGCGGATGGGAATAGCGCCCTACTTCGACGTTCAACATCGAAGTAGGGACGTGTAGACGATCCGCGTCCCGCAACATCGAAATAGCGGGGTCCTCCATGGCGGCCATCAGCTGGGGGGTTGAGAGATACTCTCTCTCCAGCCCTTGCGGGGCTCTGTGGTCACCGTGGGCAGCAGCCCTTAGCCCAGGGCTTCTGGCTGCTGCTGCTGCAGCTGGGGGTCCGTGCTGCATATACAGGGTCTGCAACTAGTTGTTGGCTCTGTGTATCTTTCACTGTTTAATGAAAGTGTGTCTGGGAGGGGCCCTTTAAGGGAGCGGCTTGCTGTTGAGTCCGCCCCGTGACCCTGTCTGCAGCTGTGCCTGGCTCCCTTATTTCGATGTGTGCTACTTTGCCGTGTAGACGTTCCCTCGCTGTGCCTATTTCGATGTTGGGCTGAGCAACGTCGAAGTTGAACATCGACGTTGCCAGCCCTGGAGGACGTGTAGACGTTATTCATCGAAATAGCCTATTTCGATGTCGCAACATCGAAATAAGCTATTTCGAAGTTGGGTGCACGTGTAGACGTAGCCCATGAGTGCTTGTGTCTATGTAGAGTGCAGTAGGCTGCAGCTACACTCCAAGGCTACGTCTACACGTGCACCCAACTTCGAAATAGATTATTTCGATGTTGCGACATCGAAATAGGCTATTTCGATGAATAACGTCTACACGTCCTCCAGGGCTGGCAACGTCGATGTTCAACTTCGACGTTGCTCAGCCCAACATCGAAATAGGCGCAGCGAGGAAACGTCTACACGCCAAAGTAGCACACATCGAAATAAGGGAGCCAGGCACAGCTGCAGACAGGGTCACGGGGCGGACTCAACAGCAAGTCGCTCCCTTAAAGGGCCCCTCCCAGACACACTTTCATTAAACAGTGCAAGATACACAGAGCCAACAACTAGTTGCAGACCCTGTATATGCAGCACGGACCCCCAGCTGCAGCAGCAGCAGCCAGAAGCCCTGGGCTAAGGGCTGCTGCCCACGGTGACCACAGAGCCCCGCAAGGGCTGGAGAGAGAGTATCTCTCAACCCCCCAGCTGATGGCCGCCATGGAGGACCCCACTATTTCGATGTTGCGGGACGCGGATCGTCTACACGTCCCTACTTCGATGTTGAACGTCGAAGTAGGGCGCTATTCCCATCCCCTCATGGGGTTAGCGACTTCGACGTCTCGCCGCCTAACGTCGATTTCAACTTCGAAATAGCGCCCAACACGTGTAGACGTGACGGGCGCTATTTCGAAGTTACTGCCGCTACTTCGAAGTAGCGTGCACGTGTAGACGCAGCTCAAATGTACTTCAAAGTTAACTTCGAAGTAAACTGGTACTTTGAAGGCGCACACAGAGCATCTGCACACACTTTAACTTGCTGGCTAATTTCATAGTCAATACACCATTCCCAGGAATGGAGTAGTGGTGTACTTCGAAGTTTAACTTCCAAGTTAAGTGTGTGTGCATGCTCTGCACTCACTACTTCTTAATAAGGAGTCCACCAAGAAGGCAGTCCTCCAGAGGATGGAAACACTCTGGCCAGCCCAGGCAGGGCTCTATGGTCCCTGCCGACCACCTTATAGGAAATAGGTCCCCGGCAACCCCAAACAGGAAGCTGAGACCGTGCCACAAACAGGGGCAGTATGAGCTTGCCCTCGGACTGCCCCTGCTTGAAGCACCAGTCCACCTCCTCAACCCCTTGTCCACCATGGCAACATGCCAAGACCTCCCTTCCCCGCTCACTGGGAGCCCCAGATGAGGTGTCTGAGGGCTCACAGCATCTGGACAAGGTCCATGCCAGGAGGTGACCCTCCTGGACTGTGGATGAGCTGAAGGACCTTCTAGCTCTGTGGGGAGAGGAGGAGGTCCTTTGCCAAACCAGTGCCCAGCAGTGGAACCCAGAGGCCTTTCACCAGCTGGCCAGCGGGCTTGCTGCCTGAGACTACCCTGACTGCACTGGCAGCAGCATGTATATCAAAGTAAAAGAACTGAGGCAGACCTACATCAAGGCCTGTGATGCTGCCAGCCAGCTGGGGGCACAGCCTGTCCACTGCCCCCACAAGCAGGAGTTGCACAAGCTCCTGAGACCAAGAGAAGCAGCCACCCCAGAGCAAGTGGTGGACACCACCTCCCCTGCCTGTGGAAGCTTAATTTTGAATTAGGGGAAAGCCAACTTCAAAGTAAGGGAGGGTGCATTTTGTGGGTAGACGCTCTACTTTGAAGCTACTTACTTCGAAGTATAACTTTGAAGTTATCTCGTAGTGTAGACAAAGCCATAGATAGGTAGGTCACTGTGTGACTTGTCACTATCCAACACATTGGTTGTGTCTACACTTGCATTGCACTTTTGAAAGAGGAATGCAAATGAGGAAATCAAAAAATGCAAATGAGGTGAAGATTTACATATCTTGCACCTCATTTGCATATTCTTGTTTTGAAAGGAGAGCAGCAGTGTAGACACGGCTCTTTTGAAAGTAAACCCCATCTTTGAAAGAACCCTTCTTCCCATTCTTTCGGGGGAAGAAGGGTTCTTTGGAAGGTGGAGTTTACTTTCGAAAGTGCCGCATCTACACTGTTTTTCTTTTTTAAAAAAGAAGCTCTTTTGAAATAAGAATATGCAAATGGCTGCCAGATATGTAAATTTGAACCTCATTTGCATTTTTGATGTCCCCTCATTTGCATGCCTCTTTTGAAAGAGGGATGTAAGTGTAGACACAACTGTTGTGTTTTGAAAAGTTTTGACAATGCATGGTGGGAGCAAACAAAAGTCACACAGGTGGCTCAACAGCCCAGTTTACAATTGTCTCCATCTGGTAATGTCATCTGTATCCCACACATTTTCTAACTTTTTTCAAAATCCCACAAACCCATGCAGTCCGCCTCACAGTCTACCATCTCTAACAGAAAAACATAACCTGCACTAATCTGCAATGCTTTTTTAAGAGTTGCAAGCTCAGGGCTCATTATCCTGGTGTATTTACTGAGCTTCAAAAATTACCAAATAAGTGGAAACCCTTATGATTCTCTGGAGGACAGATTGCTCTGAGACACAAGAAGAATCAATCAAGAATCAAGGTTTTTGGTGGTGTTCATGGAGCAGCCACAGATAGTGGTGTGCTGCTTCTGAGACTGAGAAACAAACACTCCGATGAAATCATGTAATAATTCAGATTTAAGATAACAAATGTTGGCTACAGGACTGTCAGAGGTGCAAGGCCAATTTCCTTGATCTGTGCACTGAACTTGCCCCAGACCTCTAGCGTATGGAAACCAGAATAAGAGCTGTACTGATAGTGGAGAAAGGGTTCCACTGTGGAAATTTCCATTGCCAGATTGCTATTGGTCAATAGGGAAATAGTCTGGAGTCAGGAAATCCTCTATGGAGGTGACGATGACTCTTGGCATTGTTTCCCCCTGTGCAGCGTTTTGACTCTTGGCAACGTGCTGGATATAGTGGATGAATACTCAGCAGTGGCGTCCTTGAAATGTGGCCGAGTGATGTGTATTATGCATTTCTCTATTTTGGCACCCAAACACCTTGCCACTGAGTACATTAACTGCTACTTTTCAATGGTTATGCAGGCATTCGTCTATCACCAAAGGGTGTTTTACTGTCTTCAGAATAGGCTGGCCAGACAAGGTACATGATGCTCACATATTTAAGAAGATTTGTTTCCTATTGCTAGATTACATTTGGAATATTGAAATACCAGTATTAATCCTGACGGACCCAGCTTTCCCCTTACTCATGAAACCTTATGCCTACGATCTTGACGGCATTAGGGAGCTATTCAACTATAGGCTCAGCCAGAGAAGAACAAAAACGGAAGCTGTGTCTACAAGTGCACAAAACCTCGAAATAAGTGGCCCTCTTTAGAAAGAGCAGGAGGAGCATCCACACACATACCACCACCTTTTGAAAGGAAATCAAAGGAATGGGGAGCAGACGTCGAAATCCAAACCCCTATCCCATATCAGGAAGATCATCCCCTTTCCCAAAACTAAATCAGAAGAGCACACATGTAGATGCTCCACATTTTTCGCTTTTTTGAAATACAAGTTCTCCATGGAGCTAGTCTGCTGGAGCGCGGGGCTACTGCAGCCAGAAGCAGCGGGGCTCTATGACCCCTGTGTCTCTCCGCCTTAAAGCTGCACACACACTGGAAACCTGTGGCAGGAAGTTGAGAGCATGCTAACAGTAGACTCCACATATGCTCCAGTCCCACAGCCTTGGCTAGCAGCCAGCCCCTGCACAAGCCCCATGGCCCCTCCTCCAAGCCCCCGCAGGGCTTCCAGGACTCCCAGAGGGAGAAGAAAAAGGGCCCCCTCCTGGACAGAGTGGGAGCTGTGGGACCTCTTTGGCCTCTGGAAGGATGAGGAGGTCCTCCATGAGATGGGGGTTAAGCGATGCAATGCTGTAGCTTTAGGCCACCTGACTTAGGGCCTCCTGACCGGAACCACCCGGAGCATACTGCTGACCAGGTATGCTACAAGGTCAAGGAGCTGCAGCAGGGCTATGTCTGTGCCAGAGACCAGGCTGGCCACTCCAGGGCTGCCCCAGCCACATGCCCCTTCTTCCAGGAGCTTCAGGGAATCCTGGGGCCCCTAGACAGCTCGTCCCACATGGCATTCCTCGACATGTCTGCTGACGAACCACAGCTGGAGGTAGAGGAGCAGGACGGACCAGGGACCCAGGAGGGTGAGGGCACCACTGAGTGGTCAAACGAGGAGGGGGACCTCACCATCTACATCCCCTCCCGCTCGTCCAGCCAGGCGACTGGGAGCTGGGAATCCCCAGGTGTCGTAGAGGGAAACTCCAGTATGTACATGGAGGGGCACGCATGTGCTCCATAGGGTGGGGCGCAACACAATGGCTAGGTGCCCTTACACAAGACCAGTGGCCCCAGGCCGCACACATGCCAGCCCACCATGGTATGTGCACTCCATGGTGGCCCACTAGCGATGCCCAGCATCCACCCCCAGTGGACAGTGCTGCAAGCTGTACACATGTGGTGGCCCCTCTGTGCTGGACAGTACCCATGGACTGCCCACCCCGGGCTGGGATGGGCCACCCACACAAGAGACCCCTGGATGCACCCCCATTGGACAGGATGCCCAACCCATAGGGGGTGGGGACCCCATGGGGGGCTCAGGTGGGTGGGCCACAGCCAGATCCCCCTCCAGCTGGGGCACATTACTGACTTTCTGTTCCCATCTCCATACAGCCTCACCATCCATGGGCCAGGAAAGCCCAGCGCCATCCCTTGTCCCCGAGAGTCCCCCAGTCAACATCAGAGGTGCCCAAACGCCACCCCACACTGTGTGCAGCTGGATCTGCTGCTGGAGGGCCCCCCACCAGGCCAAGAAGGACCCTTCCAGCCAGCACCAGGCTGAGGTGGCTGAGCAGCACCTGAGGCTCACCCAGGCCAAGATGGAGTGGTGGAGGGCCACCTGGGAGAGGCTGCTGCACACTCTCAGGGGCATTGGCCAGACCCTCCAGGGCCATGTGGCCCACGTTGCCCACCTCCTGGCCCCTCTGGCAGTTCCCCCCACTGAAACCACCCCTCAGCCACTGCTGAGCCTACCCCTTCCACCCCCACTGAGCCTGCCCCCACTAGGCCCACTCCTCGGCCTTACCTGCCGGTGCTCCCCGCACCCTTTCCTCCCTGCTGGGGACCCCACACACGGGGAGGCAGGGGCTCCAGGAGAAAACAGGGCTCGCAGCCCACCACCCCTGTCCCAGAATGAGCTCCCCACCCCCTCCTGGTTCAGAGTCCCCTCACCCCCTTCTAGGTGAGGTTCCCCCCACCCCCTTCCAGTTTCAGAGTCCCCCCACCTGTACATAGTTCACAATGCATGGTCTCAGTAAATGTTTATTTACTATTCAACACCCCATGCTGTGCTCCTCAGGAGGATGGTGGGGATGGTGCTGGTGGGGGTGGCAGGGATGGTGGGGGGCAGATGGGCGTGGGACATGGGTGTGCATGCAGGTCAGAGGTGGCTTTCAGCAAAGGTCTGCCTGAGGTCCTCCCTAATGCGGTGGCTGTCCCAGTGGGCCTGGCAGATGGGGGCAGTGCCTGGCTGCTCATAGCGAGAGCTGGGAGGAGGGCACCCCCCAGGAACATAGGCATCCCCATTTCCCTCCACAACATTGTGGAAGATGTAACAGGAGCCCACCACTTGGGGCATGTTCAGGACCTTGACCTCCAGTCATGTGTGGAGGCACCTTCACTGCCCCTTTAGGTGCCCGAAGGCCTACTCCACAACATTGTGGGTGTGATTGAGGTGCTGATTGAATGCCTCCTGGGTGGGGTCGAGGTTTCCCGTGTATGGCTTCATGAGCCATGGCTGCAGGGAGGGTACGTCACATCTGACATCATGCAGAGTGGCATGGTGATGTCCTCCGCCTCTGG
This sequence comes from Carettochelys insculpta, assembly GCF_033958435.1. NCBI lineage: Eukaryota > Metazoa > Chordata > Testudines > Carettochelyidae > Carettochelys > Carettochelys insculpta. Next base: position 300,599,704 of record NC_134137.1, on the reverse strand, counting down.
GATCTCCTCTGGGGGACAAACATGCCATCCCCCATGCACCAGCAGAGCCCAGAGTTCGAGAAGACCCAGGCATCGTGGGTGAGGCTGGCCCATCCCGCATAGATGTTGGTGAAGTGGCCCTTCATGTCCACCAGGGCCTGGAGCACCACCAAATGGTAGCCCTTCCTGTTGATGTATTGGCTGGCACTGTGTGGCAGGGCACTGATGGGGATGTGCATGCCATCCAAAGCACTGATGCAGTTCAGAAATCCCAGGTCCTGGAAACCAGCAACGGTGATGTCCGCATCCTCCAGGCAGACAACCCTATGGAGCAGCACAACATTGATGGCTCTGATGACCTGCATGAGAGGGCAGAGGACATGTGCTCTAGTGCAGGTGTGGCGGGCCATCATCCCACCCACCTCGGGTCCATTCTGCCCCCATCCCATCCAGCCACAGCCCCATCCGGCCCCCTGACCCCTCCCATCCAGCCCCTTGCAGTGGGTGGTTCCCCTAGCCCCAGCTCCCCCACCCACCTGTGGGGGACGAGTGACCCAGCCCTACCTTACCTCCATAAGTGCAGCCCTGATGGTGGCCTTGCCCATCCCAAACTGTTGTCCCACGGAGAGGTGGGAGTCCGGGGTGGCCAGCTTTCAGATGACGATTGGGACCCATTTCTCCAGTGTGAGGGCTGGCCACATGCATGTGTACCAGTGCCGGAGTGCAGGGGTGAGCGAGTGACAGATCTTGTTGAAGGTCTTCCTCCACATGCAGAAGTTCCACAGCCACCTTTCTCACCCCACTCCCCCAGCACCAGGGGATCCCACCAGTTGGTGCTTCTGGGGTGGGTCCAGAGGCATCGAGGCACCCAGGGGGCTGCCTGGTGGTGCCCTGAGTCGGGGGGCTCCACGGCCCCAGGGGGACTGCCCAGCCACCTGATGAGATTGGATGCAGCTGCAGTGACGGGTGCAGCCGCAGTGCATCCGTGGTAAGGGCATCCTCCTGCAGGAGCTGTAACTGTGCCTCCATCTTGAGGATGAGTGGACTCTGCCAGGCTGGGAACGGCTGGGCAGCACTCAGCTCATGTGGAGTGGAGGGTGGAGGGAGGGACCTTAAAGGGAGTGGCTGGCTGGGGCCCTGGGAGGGCTTGTCAGCCTTGGGACCCTGTCCACAGTGTTTCCTGCCTCCCTTCATTCAAAAGAGGGCTTGAAGCCGTGTGGATGCTCTCTTATGAAAGACCTGCGGTGGTACTTCAAAAGAGCAGATCGAAATGTTGATCTGCTAATGGTGTTGAGTGTTCCCTTCCGATGGCTGCTATTTCAACCACCAAACATCGATTTTTGCCCTTTGGAAAGGCTGCTCATGTGTAAACACAGCTTGAATGTGTGTTGGTTCACTGAAGAGACACTAATATTACTTACTCACCGGATTAAATGTCAGTGAGAAAGCATCCCAATTCTTATAGCTACCTGCTGTGTTGTGAAAAAATACATACGAAACAAAAAGAGGGAAGTGTCAGCTGGATGGAGGGCAGAGGTGGTGTGTTGATCTTTTCAGTTTGAACAGACAAATATAAAAGTTGTTGCACGAGGGCAAAGTAGAGGCTTTGAAAGAGCATTTTAAAAGTTAGCCAGAGTACTGTATGTTGTATTGTGCTCTCCTCTTTTGTACAGGAATCGTGGTGATTGCTGTAAATGTAGGACTACTATTATATTTTCAATGCACCTATTAATTTGTTGGTGAATGATCCTGTCAGTTGCGTGACGCTGTACACAAACAGGTATTTGGTTGCTTTCAGAATTTCTAAGCACTTGGCAGCAAACACTGTGAATTAATAAAGATGAACTCTGTTCCAAATAATAGATGTTATTCTTTAACAAAATCAGTGCAAAAAATACTCTGGGCACTTTTAAAATATGAAAACATTTTAAAAATGCAATACAACTTAAAAAAATTTGAAGACAGAAAGTCTAATGGGGAAGAAATATTCATGTGCATTTCAGCTATAGATACACCAAAAATGGCTTTCAGAGGGGATAGACAGAGGGACTCACAATTTTGGTTATCCCCAGCAAGACTTGACACAATCATCTTTCAGAGATGGTCTAGGTGTATTTTGTCAACACAGGAAGTTGCTCTTGATGACCTGTTAAGGTCCTTTCTCAGGAAAGGATGCTGGATAGAGGTTCTACACTCTTAGACCCGCCTAGAAATCCATGACTTACATAAGAACACAAGAATGGCCACACTAGGTCAAATCAAATGTCCATCTAGCCCAGCATCCTATTTTCTGATTGTAACCAATGCCAGATGCCCCAGAGGGAGTGAATAGACCAGGTAACCATCAACTGGGCCCTTTCCTATAATTCATTTTCAACTTCTGACAGACAGAGGTTAGGGACACCATTCCTACCCATCCTGGCTAATTGCCATTGGAAGACCCAATCTCCATTAATTTGTTTACTTCTTTTTTGAGCCCTGTTAAAATCCTGGCCTTCACAACATCCTCTGGCAAGGAGTTCCACAAGCCTACTGTGCACTGTGTGAAGAAAAAAACTTCCTTTTCTTAGTTTTAAACCTGCCACCCATTATTTTGATGACCCCTAATTCTTATGATATGGGAACAAATAAACAACTTTTCCTTGTTCACTTTTTCCACAGTGAGATTAAGCCAGCCTAAGTGTATATGAAATCCAACGTCTGAGTCTATCACAGAATTCTGATGAACAGCCACAAGAAGGAGCTGAATAAAGGTTGTAATATCTGCATACTCCTAATGTTAGCTTTGGCTTTCTAGAACTAAGTCATTCCTCATAGGAAAAAGCAGTCAAGTAGCACTTTAAAGACTAGCAAAATGGTTTATTAGGTGAGCTTTCGTGGGACAGACCCACTTCTTCAGACCACAGCCAGACCAGAACAGACTCAATATTTCTATATTATGCTATTTCTAATTAATATTAATATTAGATTATAATATATATTATATAATATATAATTATTAATGTTATAATATTATATATAATATAATATATTAATAATATATTAATTCATATAATATTCATAATTAATCTAACTAGCATGGCTTCCTCTTTGTTACTATTCAACATGCAAGGCACTACATTTAGCCGTTTGGAATGGAGATCCATCAACTACATGAAAAAACTCGCCCAGATCCAGACAGACATCATCTTTCTCTCCAAATGCAAGAAAATGGACATTGTACCCAAGGGACTGACAGTGAAAAACCCATTACAATCAACATACTACACTGACTACAGTGAATATCTATGCAACACTCTCTCTAAGAAACTGAGGAACCACTTGATCAAAATCCTTTACAATAAACAAAAGATGATCAAAAATGAACTCTCTGAACTTGAAATTATCATTAACACACAGGCATCCACGCAAGACCCCACAGTACGAGGCTTTACCAGTGCCAGACAAGATATTTATAAAACACACTTCCTCTCTCTACAAAAAAGAAAAGAGAATAAATTTTCTTCATTACTTCATTCCTCAGGACACTTCAACCACAATAACAGTAGCTCGACCGAAAACATTGTTAACCTTTTTAACTACCAACTCAGCCCAGCAGAGGAGTTTCTCTTATCCCGGGGTCTTTCCTTCTGCCCTACCTCCTCCACGAACTTAATACAATTCTGTGGTGACCTTGAAGCCTTCTTTATCCGCCTCCGTCTAAAGAAATTTTTCCAGCACACCTATGAACAACAGTCTGACTCTGTCGACCCCCACTACCAACAACAAAAGAAGAAGAACTCTATGTGGACTCCCCCGAGGGTCATAGTGAAAGTCTGGACCTCTACGTACAATGTTTCCGCAGCCGTGCTCAGGCTGACATTATACACAAACAATGCCAAATGAGACATAATCTGAACTATGCTGAACGCCATGCTGCCCAGAGTCTCAAAAATAACCCAGACATCATAATCAAACCAGCTGACAAAGGGGGTGCTGTTGTCATCCTGAATAGGTCAGATTATGAACAGGAGGCAGCCAGACAACTCTCCAACACCACATTTTACAGACCTCTCTCTGCTGATCCCACTTTGGAATTCCAAAGAAAATTACAACAACTACTGAAGGAACTCCCTGCTGCTACTCGGGACCTCATTAACTCAGACACACCATCTGAGCCACAGCCTGGATTATTCTATTTACTTCCCAAAATCCACAAACCTGGAAACCCTGGATGCCCTATCATTTCAGGTATCAGCACCCTCACCACCGGACTATCCAATTACGTGGACTCCCTCCTCAAACCCTATGCCACCAACGCTCCCAGCTATATCTGAGATACCACCGACTTCCTGAGGAAATTACAAAACATCAGAAAAGTTCCTGATAACGCCATCCTTGCCACAATAGATGTAGAGGCTCTGTACACTAATATTCCACATAAAGACGGATTACAAGCAATCAGGAATACCATCCCTTATGCCACCACAGCCAATCTGGTGTCTGACCTCTGTAACTTTGTTCTCACACACAATCATTTCCGTTTTGGGGACAATTTATACCTCCAGATTAGTGGAACTGCTATGGGCACCCGCATGGCCCCACAATATGCTAATATATTTATGGCTGACCCCTATTACCACTCCTCTACTTAAGATACATTGATGACATCTTTATGATTTGGACCCATGGTACAGAGGCTCTACAGAGACTTTAACAATCTACACCCCACCATCAACTTATGCCTCGATTACAACATGCAAGAGATACATTTCCTGGACACTACAGTACTAATCAAGGATGGTCTGATCAGTACCACACTGTACTGAAAACCTACTGATCACTATACTTATCTACACCCTTCTAGTTTCCATCCTGCACATGTGACTAGATCCATTGTTTACAGTCAAGCTCTTAGGTACAATCGCATTTGCTGTGATCCAACTGACAGAGACCAAAAACTACAAGAACTTTACCAAATATTCATAAACCTGAATTACCCACCAGGAGAAGTAAAAAACAAATCAACAGGGCCAGACGAATATCCAGAGACCAGCTACTCCAAGATCGGCCCAAAAAAGCCAAGAACAGAACACCACTGGTCATCACCTACAGCCCCCAACTCAGACCACTGCAATGAATTATTAAACACCTACAACATATCCTTAATCAGGATGCCACACTCCAGAAGGCCCTGGGTGACATGCCTGTTCTCTCCTACAGAGAACCTTCCAACCTCATGAGGATCCTCTCTAACAGCCACAGTCTATACCCCAGGAACACCAGTCCTGGAACCTTTCCCTGCAACAAAGCCCGCTGCCAGCTTTCTCCACATATCTTCTCTGGAAATACCATCACTGGACCCAACCAGGTTACTCACAGAATCACAGGCACTTTCTCATGCTCCTCTACTATTATATATGCCATCATGTGCCAACAATGCCCAGATGCTTTGTATATTGGACAGACTTCTAACTCCCTTAGACAAAGGGTCAATGGGCACAAAACAGACATCAAAACACTCCAGATCCACAAGCCAGTTAGTCAACATTTTAATGTAATGGGGCATTCTGTCAATGACCTAAAGGTATGTGTGTTACTGAAAAGGAATTATCGCACTGTTTTGGAAGGAGAAGCATCTGAGCTGGCTTTTATATTCAAATTCGGCACATTAACACATGGTTTAAATCGTGATGGGAACTTTCTGTGTCACTATAGGGGCTTGTCTGCATACTTGGCTCAATCTAATTCTTGACCTTCCCCCCCCACCCCTCCACTCTCTGATTTGCTCACCTTGATCATCGTTTTCTGATTTGTCCTCCTTGCTTACTGTTTTTGGTTCTCTGTGCCTTAAATATTGAGTCTGTTCTGGTCTGGCTATGGTCTGAAGAAGTGGGTCTGTCCCACGAAAGCTCACCTAATAAACCATTTTGCTAGTCTTTAAAGTGCTACTTGACTGCTTTTTGTTTTGATAGTGTATAGACTAGCACGGCTTCCTCTTTGTTACTATTCCTCATAGGGTGAGTCTACATTAGGATCCTACTTCAATGTTAATTTTGAAGTAAGGGGCTACTTCAAGGTAGCCTCAGGAGCATCCACACACATTTTCCCTTAGTTTGAAGTTAGCTTTGAAGTAAGGGAGCACAACTTTGAAGTCCCTAATTCATTCCCGGGAATGGAGTAGCACCTTATTTCAAATTTTAACTTTGAAATAGTGTGTGTGTAGACACTTAACGTCAAAGTCTGTTACTTCAAAGTTGTACTTCGCAGTGAGCAACTTCAAAGTTATTTTGTAGTGTAGACATGGCCTTAGAGTAGCATCCAACATGTAGTAATGGGAAACTGGCCCTCCTCCACTAGTCTCCTCTTTTTGTGATAAATTCGATCTGCAATATTTCTAAGCATTTACATGCAACCACTAGATAAGCTGGTCAAACAACATGGACTCAAGTGTCACCAATACATATACATCGCAGAGCTCTACCTAGCCTTCACAACAAATGACCATACAGTCAACACTTGCCTGAGTATTTGACCAACAAAGATTTTGGATGAAGAAAAGCTTGATGAAGGTGAAGTCAAGCAAGACAGAAGTGATGCCAGCAGAAAAAGGAAAGCATTTTAAGGAGTTTGCAGCCACAGTACAGTTTCCATTTAATTACATCATAATTGATTCATATTTAAGGTGTAGGCTGGAATTCCTCTCTGACCTGAAGGGGCCACATAGCTGCATCTGCAAGTAACATTTTTATCAACTCCGGTTGACAAGGAGACTACATTGCATCCTGGCAAACAAAGACCTGACTTAGTTATTCATGCCTTTGTTACGTCTTTGATGGCTTACAGCAATGTACTATATGCAGGTGTAAAGCACTCAGTACTTAGGAGATACCACCTAATATAGGATTCTGAAGTAAGTTTTCTCAGCATCATGGACTTTAATGAGTAAGTCAGACATGACCTCCTCTCTCTACACTGGCTTCCTATTATCTTTAGCTTCAAGGTCAAGGTCATGGTTCTTATGTTCCAGGAATTTCATGGACTTTACCCAAAATTACTTAAAGATCCCCTAGAGTGCATCTACACTAGCCAGCTACTTCGAAGTAGCTGGCACAACATCGAAATAGTAAGCTTCGCGTCTACACATGCCGTGAGCTATTTCGATGTTGAAATCGACTTTAGGCGGCGAGACATCAAAATCGGTATTCCTATCCGAAGATGGGAATAGTCCCCTACTTCGATATTCAATGTCAAAATAGGGCCTGTGTAGATGATCCGCATCCTGCTAAATTGAAATAGTGAGGTCTTCCATGGTGGCCATCAGCTGAGGGGTTGAGAAACGCTCTGTCCAGCCCCTGCAGGGCTCTATGGCCACCACGTGCAGCAGACCTTAGCTCAGGGCTTCTGGCTGCTGCTGCTGCTGCTGCTGCAGCACCTGGGGGTCCATGCTGCATGCACAAGGTCTGCAACCGGTTGTCGGCTCTGTGGATCTCGTGCTGTGCAGGGCGAGTGTGTCTGGGAGGAGGTCTTTAAGGGAGCAGCTTGGGGCTTTGCTGGCCCCTTATTTCGATGGGGAGTGCTTGTGTGTGTGGACGCTCCGCATTTCCTTCCAGGGCGGCTCCTTTCAGAGTTCTCCGTTGCTACTTTGACATTGAACATGGATGGCACCAGACCTGGCAGACATGTAGACAACACATATCAAAGTAGCCTACTTTGATGTTCTTAACGTCGAAATAAACTACTTTGACATAGTGTGCTAGTGTAGACTTAACCCTAGCGTTCAACAGTGGTTGATAGGTATTCTCTTTTGACAAAATAAAAGTTTCCATAGTAAAAATACACCTTATCAGTACAGGAGACTAGAATGAACTTCTCCAGGGTGAAGGACCATCACAAACTTCATACCATCTTCTGCTCCAAGTACAATGAGCGTATCTTTGATCTAGTCTTCTCTAATATGTCTACAGCAAAATGTATATTAAAAACAATAACAAACCTACCAAATAAATAACTTACCAAAATTAAGAGCTCCACTGCACATCATTCTCTCCCTGAGGAAAGAATCCAACAATATGTGACAGATGTTAACCACATTAATTAATGCAGTATTGGAAGACACTCAAATTTCACACTGTTGAGCACAGTCTTAAGAACCTGGATAGACAGGTGAATGTTAAGTGACTATTTAACGTATTTTCAAGCTTTAATTCTGGAACAGCTTTGTTATTTTATTTTATTGTACACCTTTGGAAAGCTGCCCTTCTCTAGCTCTAATCTAACACATAAATTGAATCTAAATGTAAAGATCCCGTGACACTTTTCTAAGTATAAGACAATCACTTTCTGCCACCTTGTTTTCCCCTGAAAATTTGGTAAGCTTTACTAGTCTTAAACATTCTTCTTTTCCTATAACATGTTAATGTTTACTCTTCCCATGTAGTATTCAGTATTCACCACAGATAGGTGACTGTCCGTATGTGGTGAACAAAGTGATAGCTAAGCGTTTACTTAAGGGAAAGATCTAGAATTGGGTGAGAAGAATGATGCTATACAAGTGAGAAATAATTATATGATGATTAACCTATGTAATATCATGAACATGGGTGATGGGTGAACATCCAGTTGGGGAAGGCAAGCCCCATCCCTCCCATTTTTGAAGAAGGTTCTGCCCCCTCTGCAACTTTACCCATCTCCCCCACATCAAGCTGAGCAAAATCTGGCCCACTGGGCAGTGGCTGGACCCACCCCAGGTAATTGTCCCAAGCTCCTGAACACCCCCAGGATGTCTAGCCTTCCCCACTCAGCCCTTTCAGGTGGCTGAGGATCTGTGCTGCAACCATGGCCAGCCAGAGCATGACAATGCCTTCCCTTGCTTATTTTACCTGCCCCCAGTGGTCATGAATAAGACACACACACCTTTTTTCTCTCTTTTGCATAATCTGGAGTACTCTGAAAAAGATTTGCTACAACTGTAATACCAACACAATGAAAAACTTCAGTGGTTGATAAATGAAGGTTTAAGTAGCATTCCATTTCTGATATCTGTTCCTTATTACTGTCCTCTTTTCTTGTCAGGCTTCTATAGATTTATCAATCCATGGCTTTTTGGTATCAAAAACATCTGTTTTATATATTTAAGCTAATACTAAAAATTGATCTTAATTTTCTTTTATTGCAGATTCAGGTCAAAGTTATCATGGCTGGGCTACTATTTCCCGACATTCCAGTTTAATCTATTGCCTGTGGTTGTCTGGTCAAAATAACAATCATCATGTTTCATCTGAAAAGGGCACATTATCGAACAACCTTTCTATTAATCCAGTGTCAACAAAACAATCCATCCAGAACATAAAGTCCAAAATGAAAATATACTTTAGATAAACAACTGCTGATCATCTTATATTATGTGATTTGAAATATGCATGTACCTATCCAGATTTGAATCATGGGATTTTGTATTTCACAGGATCATAGGGTTTGGAAGAGACCTCAGGTGGTCCTGGAGTTCAACCCCTTGCTGAAAGCAGGACCAATCCCTACCAGCCAAGGCTTTGTCAAGCTGAGGTATAAAGACCTCTAGAGAAAGAGAGTCTACCAGCTCTCTAAGGCTGCGTCTACACGTGCACGCTACTTCGAAGTAGCGGCAGTAACTTCGAAATAGCGCCCGTCACGTCTACACGTGTTGGGCGCTATTTCGAAGTTGAAATCGACGTTAGGCGGTGAGACGTCGAAGTCGCTAACCCCAGGAGGGGATGGGAATAGCGCCCTACTTCGACGTTCAACATCGAAGTAGGGACGTGTAGACGATCCGCGTCCCGCAACATCGAAATAGCGGGGTCCTCCATGGCGGCCATCAGCTGGGGGGTTGAGACATACTCTCTCTCCAGCCCTTGCGGGGCTCTGTGGTCACCGTGGGCAGCAGCCCTTAGCCCAGGGCTTCTGGCTGCTGCTGCTGCAGCTGGGGGTCCGTGCTGCATATACAGGGTCTGCAACTAGTTGTTGGCTCTGTGTATCTTGCACTGTTTAATGAAAGTGTGTCTGGGAGGGCCCTTTAAGGGAGCGACTTGCTGTTGAGTCCGCCCCGTGACCCTGTCTGCAGCTGTGCCTGGCTCCCTTATTTCGATGTGTGCTACTTTGCCGTGTAGACGTTCCCTCGCTGTGCCTATTTCGATGTTGGGCTGAGCAACGTCGAAGTTGAACATCGACGTTGCCAGCCCTGGAGGACGTGTAGACGTTATTCATCGAAATAGCCTATTTCGATGTCGCAACATCGAAATAAACTATTTCGAAGTTGGGTGCACGTGTAGACGTAGCCTAAGCAACACATTCCAGTGCTTCAGTCCACTCTTAGTGAAATAGTTTTTTTTTTTCTAATATCCAACCTAGACCTCCCTTACCATTACTTAAAAAAAATTGCTCTTTTCACCCTGTTTAGAAAGCTCCCCGCCTCTCCCTTCAGGTAGTTGAAAACAGCTCTTAAAGCCCCGCCTCACTATTCTCTTATGGAGACTAAATAAGCCCAAATCCCTCAGCTTCTCATAAATCATGTGTTTTGTGATACCCAGAGATGAGATTAAACATGTAGTAAAGACTGAAGACATACGCAGTAGCAAACATAATAATATGAAAAGATTCCAGTGAATTTGACCAGTTACATAACATGAACCAACTTGAATTAGCTGCCACACCTTAAATTTTCCATACAAACATCTGAATGTATGCATGATTAATTTGTTCTAAATTCTGTTAAAGGAGTCAGTTGTGATTTTTAAACCCTTGAAACTTCTAGTGCCTGTGATTGTGGGGAAACTACTTAACAAATGGGCTACGTCTACACGTGCACCCAACTTCGAAATAGCTTATTTCGATGTTGCGACATCGAAATAGTCTATTTCGATGAATAACGTCTACACGTCCTCCAGGGCTGGCAACGTCGATGTTCAACTTCGACGTTGCTCAGCCCAACATCGAAATAGGCACAGCGAGGGAACGTCTACACGGCAAAGTAGCACACATCGAAATAAGGGAGCCAGGCACAGCTGCAGACAGGGTCACGGGGCGGACTCAACAGCAAGTCGCTCCCTTAAAGGGCCCCTCCCAGACACACTTTCATTAAACAGTGCAAGATACACAGAGCCAACAACTAGTTGCAGACCCTGTATATGCAGCACGGACCCCCAGCTGCAGCAGCAGCAGCCAGAAGCCCTGGGCCAAGGGCTGCTGCCCACGGTGACCACAGAGCCCCGCAAGGGCTGGAGAGAGAGTATCTCTCAACCCCCCAGCTGATGGCCGCCATGGAGGACCCCGCTATTTCGATGTTGCGGGACGCGGATCGTCTACACGTCCCTACTTCGATGTTGAACGTCGAAGTAGGGCGCTATTCCCATCCGCTCATGGGGTTAGCGACTTCGACGTCTCGCCGCCTAACGTCGATTTCAACTTCGAAATAGCGCCCAACACGTGTAGACGTGACGGGCGCTATTTCGAAGTTACTGCCGCTACTTCGAAGTAGCGTGCACGTGTAGACGCAGCCTTGGTGTACCTGTGAAAATTACATGTGTATGTTAAGGTGTAAATTTTAACGGGTATAATTGTACTGGAAAAAAACTTTACAGGACATTCCAGTATAAATGTTATACTTATATCACTTTGGAAGGATGTAAACTAAATAGGAAAAAGAGATCTGGGATAAGACCTAAACTGGAAGTTATAGATTTGTCAACAATGAAACCGTCACAAGTAGATAAGCCTTAAGTTTATCACGATGAGCCACTATAATACAGGATGAGGATGAACCTCTTAAACCCTGTACTCTCTCATCTGACAACATATGTGGTCCGGCAGGACCAGAGAGCCTGGGGGTTGGGGCTGGACCCACGTCTGCAGGGCAGTGGCTTGGGCCAGAAACAGAGACCCTGCCAGACCCGCTGTAGCAAGGAGGGGAGTGGAGCCCCTGCCAGAGGCCCTGCCCAAGAACAGTGCAAGGGCTACAGCCCCCTCTTGCTGGAGCCGTATGGCTAGGCCCACCTGAAGCAGAAGCCCTGGACCTCCCATGGTCTGGCAAATTCTGTCATTCAGGACCTATCAGGTTCTGACCATCCTGGACCAGGGATGTGCAACCTGTAGTTGACATTGTCTCGAGTGCACTTGCTGAACACATCCTATGCTGACAGACGATTATGTTCAGTAGAAGCAGGTAGGTGTATTTGTGATCTCTTTCTTTCTGACAATTTACCATAGGCCATGTTTGGCATCCGTTGGAATATGGCACACAGAAAACTTATTTAGGCCAACATTTGAGATATATGTATATATATCTGGAAAATCAGAGACCTTGAAGAGGTATCTACCATGGGTATCTCCATGGAAAAAAAGAAAATGTTTGATTATATATCATGAAAACTTCAAGGTCAACTCCTAATTTTCTGATTCAGGCCAAATTTCTATAGGTTGCAAGAGTGACTCAAGTCTTAAATTTGTGCAACTCTTCAGAATAGCTACAACTACTTTAATGCAGCCTTTGTCTACTCTATATTAAGCACAAGAATCTGTGCTCCTTTCAGAACAAATAATGAATGGTGATCTTACAATTTGCTTTGTAAAGAAGGGGAGTTTATGTTTTTGTTTTTATTGCACATATGTCTAGGAAGTAAAGAATCCTAGCTGTCTGCTAATCATTGGTATTAAAAGAGCAGGGATATTATTTTAAATTTGTCTAATATTTCTAGTGTTAGACTTTTCTATCAATGTTTCACTATTAGAGGTGTTAATCTGTAGAAAGGCTACAATAATATTGTCTCAAGGAATTATCTTTCAAGCAAGCCATTACCCTTTGCAGTATCCAGTGATTTATCACTAGTAGAAGAAGAAACTAACTAAATGAAAGTGACTCTAATTCATTAAAATATCTTTACTCCCTGATTGTACCTTTCCCTTCACAATAAGTTGGAAAGTGCCAAAAGTAATACTGGGATTTGCTATTTTTAGAACAAATTCATAAAGAATTTGTTCCATGAGAATGACTGAATTAGATTAGAGAAAGATTCAACACAGATGTGTTGATAGCTCTCTATTGTAAACATGTGTGGGGAATCTTCCCCTCATCCTATTAGTGTAATTCCTACAATGGAGGACATAAATTAAGAGTCTCTTCCCTGAATATAAAGTTTCAAAGTAATACAGCCATTGACTATTGAAAGTGCTTGAGCACCAAACAAATACCCTGTGTCTACACATACCCCCTCCTTTTGGAGGGGTCATGTTAATGTGGCAGTTCAAAAGATGCCAATGAGGTATTGACATGAATATGCAGCACCTCATTAGCATAATGGCGTCTCGTGCAATTTGAATGTGCCACTCTCAGAACGCATGCCAATCAAGTAGACAGGGGCCTTTTGTAAGGGCCCGCCTGACTTCAAAAGACCCTTCTTATTTGGTTTTAGGAAGAATGGTCTTTCAAAGTCATGGGGGTCCTTTTAAAAGTCCTCCGTGTACACAGGCTGTATACATTCCAGAATCAGGACTTTCAAATCACGCACAGCCGCCATTTTACTAATGAGGCACTGCATATCAGTCAGTGCCTAATTAACATCTTCTTAACTGCCTCATTAACTTGCCCCCTTTGAAAGGAGGGGATATGTGTAAAGACAGCCATAGTGAGAGAGATTTTCAATGGTGAAATTTGTTTTTATAATATACAGGCCTGTCACTGGAATCCACTTACAGTAACAAAAATGAATTAAAAGCAGTTCTGTGGGATTTTAAAGACTAACAAAATAATTGATTAGGTGATAAGCTTTTGTGGGATAGACCCACTTCTTCACATTTGGAAATTCTGCTCAGCAGAAACAGTTAGATGTATTTGTGAGCTCTTCCCGTCTAACAATTCACCATAGTGGAGTACACCACACAGAAAACTTATTTAGGCCAACATTTGGATGACAATAGAGATGAATTTCCAGATCTGAAAAAGTGGGCCTGTCCTACAAAAGCTCATCACCTAATAAATCATTTTGTTAGTCTTTAAAGTGCTGTAGGACCACTTTCTTGTTTTCTGAAGATACAGACTAACACAGATACTTCTCTGTGAAAAATAAAGCACAGAAGGTCAATGGTATTTTTGTTTTTCATTGTAAATCTTTTTATAAAGGTTACAAAATCTCCAAGTTAAAGTATTAACAACTATCAGAATTTTCCCAGGCAATCCACTTAAAATGGAACGTATGAAAGGAGTAACCATGCAAAGAGCATGTATCAACATGAAAGCCCAAACTTAATATTTTAATATCACAGAAAGACAAAATACCTTTCAACTAGAAGAGTGGCTTATTATGGACAAAAAATATTTTGGAAACAAGAATTTTCATGTAATCAAAAAGACGTGGGTGGACTTTTGAGGTTATATGTTGCTTGCAATTTAAGTTTAGGACTCTGGTTTTGATAAGGTTAATGACAGGCTATTTGCAAATATGCACTGGCCATATTTCCTCTGGTACATTCATTGCAGTTCGGATATAGATTTGGTAGAATTTCTGTTTTCCTCTCCATGTGTTTAAAGTCTTCTGTTTTTTATATTTCCTTTGTTTTTATCTTCCTTTGAGTATGACATGCTTCCAAACACACAAGGGGCCAAAATACACAAGACTCTTAAATGCTGTAGTTAAACAATAGATTTTTTCCACCTTAAACGTGTAACTTTTTCAATTGTGTCCTAGAAAAATGAAATATTAGAGAATGCTTATCTTTATTATAAACTGGTTGAAAAATGCAAAAGGATATTACAACTAAGGGCAATCCAAAGAAATAGCCACATGAACCTGTTCTTTGCTACTAATATGAAAAGAATGGATGGCAGTTGCTTTTCAAAGCCTAAAGTTAATAAATTGTAAAAAGTTTTTTGTTTAAATGATGGATTTTTTTCTCTCAAATCTGCATAGTTTAAATGGCATCTGCCATTAGTTGGGTTTATTTTACCTTAAAGAAAAAAAAAACGACTATAATAAATTCAACACAAACAGGCTCACATTATAAAGAAAATGAGATCTAATTTTGTTCAATTGAATAGTTTTAAGTACCTGATGCCCAGTTGGTTAAAAATGACTTACATTAAGGTGGATGTCACTAGGAAGAGTAAATATTCTGCAGTGAATTCCTAGTCTTGGACTAAATGTACCAGACTGGTTTTCAAAAAAAGGCTAGACATGCATAACAAAATAGTTAAGAAAGGATTCATTTTCATTATCCTGGAATGCATCGAAACAGAAGAGTGTCAGCTGAACATGAGTGCAACTTCATAATAAGCAGCTGACAATGGTGGATGTACACATTTGTGTTTGGCCTGTGGTAGGTATGGCTAATTCTTCGTAAGCCACTAACCTGTCTATATGTCTTTTATACATATTTTTTCCATGGTAACTTGGAAGCTGTGAGGGACAAAATGTGACCACACTGATTTTGTATAGCTTGTCTGATAAGGAAATCACAATAGAAAACACATGCACACTCCTCAGACTTGTGCCTGGTGATATACAATTTCATAAGAGCATAAATACTCTTAGGCTGGGTCTACGCTTGCCCCCAACTTCAAAGGGGACACATTAATCAGGGCGACAGGAGATTACTAATGAAGTGCTGCGGTGAATATGCAGCACTTCATTAGGCTAATTCTCCCCCATGGCAACTTTGAAGCTTCAAATTTTGAAGTGGTGGCATGCATGTAAAGTGAGTAAAGGGACTTCGAAGTGCCCACGACTACACGCATGCCAGCACTTTAAAGTTTGAGGCTTCAGAGTTGCCACTGGGGAGAATTAGCCTAATGAAGTTCTCCATATTCACCACAGCATTTCGTTAGTAATCTCCGTTGCCCTGACTGACATGCTCCCTTCGAAGTTGGGGGCAAGTGTAGACAAGTCCTCTGTGTAAATAGCATCTGAACAGACTTGTAACTCATTTAGTTAAGAGACCAGAACAAATCCCACAACACGGTACAACAGAAGAGCTCAGAGTAGATAATCACAATGGACCTTTCTGGCCTTGAAATCTATGAATCTATGGAAAATAAATGTTAGTTTTTTTCAAAAGGGAATATTAGAAATTAATACTTGAAAGTTGATAAGAAGAAATTGGACATAGCATGAAAGCTGAAGAATATCTCTGTAAGCATCCTGAAAAATGTGCAGCAAAGAAAGATGTATAAATGGTAGTTAATGCTATTTGGTATCTAAATGGCCTTGGGGATTTTTATAATGCTGCTGACACCATTATTTAACAAAAAACATACTCTGTCTTTTGAAATGCATTATATATCTATAGTATATTTAGCATGGGAACCTGTCTTACATTTTGACACTTTACTTTGTAGTTCTATCCAGCTTTTCCCTGTTTAAAACTTTTTTTAATTATTTTACAATATCAGAACTGTTACAAAAGTGTATTAGTAGACCATTCTAAGACATGGGAGCAAATGTATCAGTCTGTTTCAAACCTACTTAGGTTTCATGGTTCCAAAATTTAGTTATCTAATAAAATCATTTTATTTTTATGGGTGCTCTATGATTTGGGAGGAATGTACTTTACATTGATTGCAAGACCAAATTAGAAGGATTATCCTAACTTCCAAAAATAACCCTAATTTATGGCCCTCAATATTTTGCCACTTCTACCATTGTAAATCAGACAACCTCCAATAATGCTGGTGTGAATAGGTGTACAAATTAAAATCAGACTCTACACCGTGTCCAAATTTCTAAAGTGTCTATCATCTTGATCACCCAGAAGACCAGTGCAATCAAAAAAATTCAGAATCTTTTTATAACAATTTTATACTTGAACAGTATGGCTATGTCTAGGTCACAGCAGTTTGTCAACAGAAGTTTTTCACAGGAGAGATCTTTCAACAAAACTGTCTACAGATTGCAGTCAAATTGACAAGTGGATCTCAAGAGTGATCCATTCTGTCAACAGAGAGTGGCTGGACTGCCCGGCTGCTTTCTTGACAAAATGGCCAACTGGAAGCACAGCAGTCAGGGCTGGTCAGTGTCTCTGAAGTCCTGTTTGTCAATGGAGGTCACCCTGGAACGTCCAGACTGACTTTCTCTCAACAGATCTCTGTTGACAGAGTCATTATGCCTTGTGAGGAGTGGGATACAACTGGTGCCAAAAGTGCTGTATTCTGTTGATTTACTAAGGACAAAACCCCAGTTTTGTCAACAAAACCGTCTAGCGTAGACATAGCCTATCTGTATTACATTATAGTTATTCAAGGCAGCTAAGTCTATACTAGTAAGTTCTTTCAAAAGATTTTTCAAAAGAAGGGGGCTCTTGCAAACGATCCCACAGAGCTTCTAGATACAAAAAGTGTTTTTTCAATAGTAAGTCAAAAGAATATGGTGCTCCTTTCAAAATTGCTCTCTTTTCCCATTTCAGGAAGAACGCCCCCTTTTGAAAGCTCCTTTATAAAGAAAATGTGTATAGATGCTGTTCAGGCCCTTTCTGTTCTAAAGAACAGTCCTCATGGGGCCTGAATTTTTGATCCCTGACCTGTTCTTTTGAAAAAGCAAGGGTTATGTGGATGCTCTCTTTCGAAAGAACAGATCACTTTTTTGATCCGCCTTTTTGTGTATGGATGCACTCTTTCGAAATAAGTTCTTTCAGAAGAGATCTTCCGAAATAGCTTCTTTCTAAAGATCTCTGTAGTGTAGACATAGCTGGAGTGTATATAATTACAGATTACAGTGTTTTTAGCAAACTGTAGTGCTATCAGGAAGAACCACTCTTTCTATATTGCAGGTTTTAGTTCTACACTTGCACTGTCACCAACAATCACTTAATCCATTCTCAGATTATTAGAAAATATTTTAGTGCTGGTTTGAAGATTTAATATATGTTCATCATGCTGCTGTTGTGCTGTAGAGAGCATGGGAGGTGTCAGTCTTTAAACCACACTGAGCAATGTGGTTGGAATTAGTAGGAAAAAAACCCAAACAAACAGAGAAAGAGAATCTGGAAGCAAGAAAGAGATTTCCTGAAGTTAAGAAATTAAACAGATCACAGGAGAGAAAGTTGTGTGAGACTCAATAAAAAAAGGATGATTAAAAAGAAAAGAACCATTACAGAAATGAATGATGAAACTTATTTAACCATCTTTCCCACTAATACAAGTTCATTCCATACAGCATATATGGCCCCATCTATTTTAAATGTCCTTAGTAATTGGGCTTCTGCCACTTCCCATAGGAAACTATCACACAAACTGATACATTTCACTGTCAAGACATTTGTTGTGAAATTATTTAGTCTATATTTCCTCTCAGTTTTTTCACATTTGTCTTAGTTATGGCTTCTTGTGCTGTCATAAAAAACAATTCTTCTTGGTGTTTATTTTTCAGAGTATTAGAAATATGTACACACCTCTGTTCTCTAATTGATTATCATCTATAAACTACCAAATATTCTAGGACCTGGTTTTCTCAGGGTACATTTTCTCTAAGCGGAAGATTGATTCTGCTGCTGCAGTCATTGTTCCAGATTTCTATTTAGCATGTCTGGTAGGCACGTGCTAAATTGAACTTAGAAGGCATCCCCAAAAGGATTAATGCTCATGCTCCTTGCAAGTAGCAATGGGAATGTTTGCTCCTGTTAATCTCCTGCAGTGGAGACCATGCAGAAGCTTGAATCAAGACTCCAGCTACATAATTAACATAGCTGGAGTTGCATATCTTAATTAAACTTTTCCCTGTAGTGTAGACCTGGCTTCAGAGGCTGCTTCTACACATGCCCCTTCCTCCAGAAAGGAGATTGTAATGAGCAGCCTGGAAGATGCCAGTGACGTGTGGATGTAAAGTTCCCATGCCTCATTAGAATATGGCCATGTGATTCAGAGTCCGGAAGAAGCCATTCCAGACTCCAAAATAGACGCATAGATGTGCGGCCCATAGGGATCCCCCCAGAAGAAAACCCTTCTTTCAGAATCCCTGTCATCTACACAGGTATTTTAGAGTCCACAAGGGCTTCTGCTGGACTCCAAATCACATGGCTATATACTAATGAGGCATGGCAAACTTACATCTGCACTTACATCTGCACATCATTAGCATCTTCTGGGCTGCTCATTACCATGCACCTTCTGCAGAAAGGGGCATGTGTAGAAGTGGCCAGAGAGTGTTTCTACTTCTATATCCTGTCATAGTAACAGAGCACTTCAGATATTAGTCTCCAGAACGGTGGGCCTTGTGTGGGGCAGTTTGCAGGCTGTTTGCTCCTATGTGTAGTCACTTGGAGCTAACAGCTAATGTAGACAATACTTGATGAAGGAACTTCTCCTGGGTTATACTGTGGGTGTTAATATCCCTTTGATGACTGATGTCTTGAGGGAACATTCCTGGTTTAATTAGATTTATTCTTTTTATTTTTTATTAGACATAGTTTTATTAGAAGATGTATTTGACTTTGAGTGTGTATCTTCAAGTGTGTGTAAAATATTGTGTTTTGCATATGCACCTACTCTCTGCATCCTGCAACGATGGCTGTCTGATAAATGTATAATTAGCTCATTTTATTCTTTGAAAGAAACACTCATATCCAAATTGACCTAATGTTTCAGTCCAGTTCTGTTGGACTGGCCATAATAAAACATGTCTCATGTTTGACTTCCAGTAGCTTATAGCTGAAACTTGCCAGCTGGAGAGTCCTTGTAGATAATGCGCACATACAAGTTATTACAAGAGTAAGATATAAAAGAAACGATGTGTGTTGAGGTTTTATTTCAAGCAACAGTCTTTGATATTTCAGCCTCCATGGATGAGTTGAAGGGCTTTTTCTTTTTTTTTTTAATTGTACCAAATTCAGACCTGCCCTGATAGCTCGCATAAGAGAAGATTTTAAATGGTTTTCCAAGCCTGCTTAGAATCATTTACTCAAATTTGTCCTTTGTATAACTCCAGTGGTTTATGCCATTAGATGGGGGAAAAGGGGATCAGTTAGAACTAGAACATTTATAACTTCCAGTTGGATGGACCATGAAATACCCCTTAACAGTAATGCAGTTATATGTCTACCCAATTGTATAGTAAACTGAAAATCTGTTAGGTAGATAGATAGGTCAAACTAATACAATCGTGAAACTGTGGTAAAAGAATAGAGATGAACAATTAATAGTGAGAAAAAAGAATCAGTGCATAGGGAAAACAACAAGAGCAAAGAATGTGTTGCATATGATTATTACAAATTCGGAAAGGAGATAAATGAGATACAACAGCATAAATATCTGTAAAGTTTTGTCTGCATAATAAGAATAGGTTCTTTACTGATGAGAATGAGGCAATAAATCAATATGATTAGTATATGTAGTACAGGATTTCCAATGTAAGGTAGACAATATGTGGTGGATGCATATGGTCAGGATCTATTTCAGACCTACAAATCCAAAATACTTGAGACTATTAATAAGGTAATTGATGCTTAAAGTGTTGTTAAAAGATGGGGAAGTCTCTCATGCAATCTGGAAGCAGTAGCTATGGTGAAACAGAGTTTAGTGTGCCTTTCAGTTACTCAGCCTGATTGTTGGTGGACTGAATTGCTCCACACACAATATAGTAATGTCCTGTCTCTAGGTACCAGATCCATAGAAAATAGCTTCTTAAAGGCCTGGGGGCCCTAAATATCCCCTCATCTCCCAACAGACATCCCAGCACGCATCCCAAGCTGTCAGCTTCACCCCTCTTCTTCCCATCACCATTCTGCCCCAGACACTGCCCCATCCCCCACTTTCTCTCAAGCACCTACTCCCACCCTGCTTCTTCCCTACCAGGGTCCAACCGTCCCTTATTTTCCTTCCCAGTTCTACTTGTTACCTGAGAACATCCAATTCCTGCCCCTTCCCACCCTCCCACACCTCAAAGAACAACTAGTTGCAGCAGGCAGGAGGGTTCTAGAAGGCAATGGGAGGAACTGATTGGTGGGGCTGCCGGTGGACAGTAGGCGTTGGAGGAAATGTCTGCTGATCATCCATAATTTTTTCCCATGAGAGCACCAGCTTTGGAGCACACCTGGAGTTGGCACATTTGCCCAGATCCACTATGGGACTTAGGCTTTACAATGATTATCCTACCATTTCGTCATCTAGAAAAATAAGTGAATGAACACTGGGAACCACAAAGCCAGAGTTCAGCCCCTCAGCTACCTATACAATGCACAAGGAAATATAGCTGCATAAGAATGGGATCCCACAAAAGCCATGTGCTATGCTGAGAGACATCTGAGCTAGCTAATATGGAGTACCAATGAAAAGTCTATGTCTTATCTCCTGTCCCTTCTCACGGTAAGTCACCTAAATCCACACTGCAGGAGGAATCTATATCTGCGGGTGTTCTGCAACAAGGAACACTCCTTGTAACACGTCCCGCGACGCCCAGCCCCTTGGTCTAGGGCGGGCGGCAACAGAAGAGGGGGCAGTCAGCGGCTCACCGCTGCCACCGTACAGGCCCCAGCCCTTCGTCTAGGGCGGGGCAGCAGTTCACAAGAGTTGGATAGTTCTGGGCCCAGCCCTCAGTCCAGGGCGGGGCAGCAGTTCACAAGAGTTGGATAGTTCTGGGCCCAGCCCTCAGTCCAGGGCGGGGCAGCAGTCCCACGTAATAATACAGTTCTGGGCCCGGCCCTCAGTTTGGGGCGGGGCAGCAACACAAGGGTTAAACACCGGCCCAGCCCTCAGTTTGGGGCGGGGCAGCAACACAAGGGTTAAACACCGGCCCAGCCCTCAGTTTGGGGTGGGGCAGCAACACAAGGGGTAAACACCGGCCCAGCCCTCAGTTTGGGGCGGGGCAGCAACACAAGGGTTTACAGACAGGCTTAGCGGGGGCTGGCCCTGTCAAGGAGGGGGTAGGGGGTCGCAGGCCCTCCCACTCCACTGCGACCCGGCCCGGAGCCCTGGGGGTCGCTCACATGCAACCCCGGCAGTGGGGATCCAGACCGCAACACACTGCCATTGGTTTGTGAGCGACGTTCCCCGGGCCACTTCCAACCTCACCCTCTGTTGGCGGCAGGTCCCAGTCCATCTGGTCGAGGGGTCCTCCTAGGTCGGTCTCCTCTGGGTCATCCACCTTTGGGGGCTCCGGCCAATCGTCCATAACCACGTCGTTAGGGTAGTCAGGCGGCGGCAATACAGGAGACGCAAGGCGGTCCTGGGTCTGAGCGCTGTAAGGATCCGCCGGGACTCTGGGGCAGCCCGCTCCCAGGGCCTCTTCCAAGGCGGGGGTCTCCACCGGCGGGAAGGTCCTGGTAGGTCCGGGAAGTCCAGGTAGTCTCCTTGGGGCATACGGACCCGGGATTGCGTGGAGCCTCTTGGGGCCTGCTCCTCCGGCCTGGCCGGGCGGCCGCAGGCCCTCTTCCTTCGGCCCCAAGGAGCTCGTGCAGGCACGTCCTGCCTGCCCGGAGGCCCAGCCCCGAATGGTTCCTGGGTCCCGCCTTTGGCTCTTCTAGCCCTTGGCCCCGCCCTCTGAGGGGCGGGCCTCTGGTCTCCTGACTCCGGCCCCGCCCACCAGGGCCTCTGCATGGCTTCCCCTGCCTCCGGGTCTGCAGGAGGCCATACTGACTCACTACACTCCTCTTATAAGCTGCTAGCTTCCATGTCTATGTCATTTTCTGCAAGAATAAGGTAGGAACTTGCCTCACTTCATGCAAAATTGCTGGAGGAGGAGCCTAATTGATAACTTTTACCAGCTGGTTAAAGCACTTCCCCAGTATGCACAGAACTGAGGTTCGAGCCTCCCTGCATTTCAATGAGGAGTTCCAACACCTATCAGGAGAATGCCTTAAACAATAAGCTATAGGATGGTCCTATATAGAAATCTCTCAGTTTCTCTTATTGAATCTGTATTATTTTATTGCCTTATTGTTAAAATTTCCACCTGGCAAATTTCCACCAATCTCCAATCAGCTGGATCCAATGACAATTTAATTAGTAATTAATACAAAGTGACTTGCAATGACTTCAACAAGAGAGATTGCAAAAGCTCATGTGAGAAAATTGCATGGCCTGGGGGTTGAAGCATTCTCTTGTGAGGTGTGGAAAACCTCTGTTCAATTCTCTTCTATACTGGCAAAGGATTTGAACCTGGGTTTTTAACCCCCTGCAGGAAATTGCTCTAAACCATGGGTGTCCAACCTTTTGGCTTGCCTGGGCCACATTGAGTGAAGATAGTCTTGGGCTGTGTACAAAATATATAATATAGTTAATGTATATAAATCACATAATAATGTTAAAAGTTTACGATCTTGTGGGGCCGCATTACTAGCTGTCCAGGGCCACATGCGGCCCATGGGCCGCAGGTTGGACATGCCTGCTCTAAACAGTGTGCTAGACATTGGGAGGTAAATACAAGTCTGCCTTCTCTACCCAAATTTTGCATTGGTGCTGTCAGAATGTGCATGAAGGATGAGTGTCACAAGCACGTTATTTCTTCTCTATTCATTTTCCTCAAGTTCACTGGGGCAGAGGTGGGTGGTAGGTGTCTTGATCCTTAGAGTGGGACAGTCCGGAGGCAGAAACTGAGAGAGGAACTTTTACCTTAAAAATTAGGCACCAAGTAAATTTAGGTACTGACAATATCAGGCAAGTGGGAACTTCATGGATTGCAGTGAAACTGAAAACTAGAATATTGGAGCTAAAGTCTGAGGTTTAAGTGCTTTGGTGGATCTGGGCGTACATGCTTAGTTCAAAGTCACATAAAAGCATCACTACGTAAAGGGAGCTTGTGAAAGAGAAAACTATGATTTAGTCTCAGTTTTGGCCCATCAGTGTCCACATCATGAAAAACAAAATGCCACCCACCTCCAAAGACTGTACTAATTTGTGAATAAAATAATTGGCCCATGGTAGTAGTTCTAGAAGAGACGCCAAGGACAGGAGAAGAATCTCTGATGATAATACTGCAGCATATATGTGGGTAGACTTCTGTGCCCAAGTGGAATTCATTACTTTAAGTTCGGCTCTACAAAAGTATGGGTCCAAACCATAGATTTTACTAGTTAGTGTATATCACAGTTTCTGTAACCCTTACCCCAGATATTGCACAGATTACAGGTCTGTGCCCTAGCTATGGCCTGGAGTGTCTGGCTTGAGCTGTAAAGACATGTTTTTAAGATAGTGGAGGTCCCCAGTTCAATCTTAGATGTTGGCCAAAATGGTGGTTGTGCCATGGACTTCTGTCCTCATGATGGTTCTGCCAGATCAAGCCTGAGAGATACTATTATAGAAGAACACAATTCTGCTTCTGCTGTTCTGTAGCTAATTAGAACCAGATTCTCAGGTGGAGTTTAAAGCCAGAGAGATACACTGATTTATACCTGTTAAAAATCTGGATTTGGGTCCCTTGGGCTGCGTCTACACGTGCACGCTACTTCGAAGTAGCGGCAGTAACTTCGAAATAGCGCCCGTCACGTCTACACGTGTTGGGCGCTATTTCGAAGTTGAAATCGACGTTAGGTGGCGAGACGTCGAAGTCGCTATCCCCATGAGCGGATGGGAATAGCGCCCTACTTCGACGTTCAACATCGAAGTAGGGACGTGTAGACGATCCGCGTCCCGCAACATCGAAATAGCGGGGTCCTCCATGGCAGCCATCAGCTGGGGGGTTGAGAGATACTCTCTCTCCAGCCCTTGCGGGGCTCTGTGGTCACCGTGGGCAGCAGCCCTTAGCCCAGGGCTTCTGGCTGCTGCTGCTGCAGCTGGGGGTCCGTGCTGTATATACAGGGTCTGCAACTAGTTGTTGGCTCTGTGTATCTTGCACTGTTTAATGAAAGTGTGTCTGGGAGGGGCCCTTTAAGGGAGCGGCTTGCTGTTGAGTCCGCCCCGTGACCCTGTCTGCAGCTGTGCCTGGCTCCCTTATTTCGATGTGTGCTACTTTGACGTGTAGACGTTCCCTCGTTGTGCCTATTTCGATGTTGGGCTGAGCAACGTCGAAGTTGAACATCGACGTTGCCAGCCCTGGAGGACGTGTAGACGTTATTCATCGAAATAGCCTATTTCGATGTCGCAATATCAAAATAAGCTATTTCGAAGTTGGGTGCACGTGTAGACGTAGCCTTGGACTGTTACAAGCATTACATTTGTTTACAAAAAGTCAGCAGAATTATTCCATTTTGGTAGGTTAAAGGAGAGTTTGAATTAGGCAGTCAAAAAGGCAAATAGGATGTTAGGTATTATAAAAGAGGGATAGAAAATAAGACAAGGAATATCTTATTGCCCCTATATAAATCTATGTTACGCCCACATCTTGAATACTGTGTACAGATGTGGTCTCCTCACCTAAAAAAAGATATCCTGGCATTAGAAAATGTTCAGAAAAGTGCAACTAAAGTGACTAGGGGCTTGGAACAGGCCCTGTATGAGGAGAGGCTAAAAAGATTGGGACTTTTCAGTTTAGAAAAGAGGAGACTGAAGGGGGACATGATAGAGGTATATAAAACTATGACAGGTGTGGAAAGGGTAAATAAAGAGAAATTATTTACTTGTGTCCATAACACAAGAACTAAAGGACACCAAATGAAATTAATGGGTAGCAGGTTTAAGACTAATAAAAAAAAGTTCTTCTTCACTCAGCGCAT
This sequence comes from Carettochelys insculpta, assembly GCF_033958435.1. Lineage (NCBI taxonomy): Eukaryota > Metazoa > Chordata > Testudines > Carettochelyidae > Carettochelys > Carettochelys insculpta. The sequence goes on along the minus strand of NC_134137.1, from coordinate 300,574,147 downwards.
AGTTAACTTGTGGAACTCCTTGCTGGAGGAGACTGTGGCTGCGTCTACACGTGCACGCTACTTCGAAGTAGCGGCACCAACTTCGAAATAGCGCCCGTCACGTCTACACGTGTTGGGCGCTATTTCGAAGTTGAAATCGACGTTAGGCGGCGAGACGTCGAAGTCGCTAACCCCATGAGCGGATGGGAATAGCGCCCTACTTCGACGTTCAACATCGAAGTAGGGACGTGTAGACGATCCGCGTCCCGCAACATCGAAATAGCGGGGTCCTCCATGGCGGCCATCAGCTGGGGGGTTGAGAGATACTCTCTCTCCAGCCCTTGCGGGGCTCTGTGGTCACCGTGGGCAGCAGCCCTTAGCCCAGGGCTTCTGGCTGCTGCTGCTGCAGCTGGGGGTCCGTGCTGCATATACAGGGTCTGCAACTAGTTGTTGGCTCTGTGTATCTTGCACTGTTTAATGAAAGTGTGTCTGGGAGGGGCCCTTTAAGGGAGCGACTTGCTGTTGAGTCCGCCCCGTGACCCTGTCTGCAGCTGTGCCTGGCTCCCTTATTTCGATGTGTGCTACTTTGCCGTGTAGACGTTCCCTTGCTGTGCCTATTTCGATGTTGGGCTGAGCAACGTCGAAGTTGAACATCGACGTTGCCAGCCCTGGAGGACGTGTAGACGTTATTCATCGAAATAGCCTATTTCGATGTCGCAACATCGAAATAAGCTATTTCGAAGTTGGGTGCACGTGTAGACGTAGCCTGTGAAAGCTAGGACTATAACAGAATTTAAGAAAGAGCTAGGTAAATTCATGGAGGTTAGGTCCATAAAAGGCTATTAGCTAAGTGTAGGAATGGTGTCCCTGGCCTCTGATTGTCAGAGGCTGGAGATGGATGGCAGGAAACAAATCGCTTGATCATTGTCTTCAGTCCACCCACTCTGGGGCACCTGGCACTGGCAACTGTCAGCAGACAGGCTACTGGGCTAGATGGACCTTTGGTCTGACCCAGTATGGCCATTCTTATGTTCGTAATTTTTACCAATAATTTGCCTTTCATTTGCCCAAGACTAGACTTGATTTACAAGGGCCTTGTTACTGATGTTAAACGCTGCACCTGGAAGGACAGATGTCCACCCTAACTGGCATAAAACTATGAAAATTTGTCACAAGGTCTTATGCAGGGAACCTTGCATTGATAAAGAGAAGTTTAGTTAGTCTGAGAGGAAAAATACTAAATACAGCAAGAGCTAACAGAAAGCCTTGAAAACCCAAAGAGGGAACCCTCTGCATTGAAGAAAGGGCTAGATGGGAACTCTGCAAAATCATTGCATTGAGAAAGGGTATTTAGGGTAGTTGAAGCAGAAAGAGCTATGCACAAAAAGGAATGTTAATTTAGATCTGGCCGTAGAAAGTGTTAGAGTTCTTGGCATAATACTGTATCAAATTCAGTAAAGATATAAAGGGATATCTTCACTTGCTTATATTTCTTCCATGAGAGACAATGTGTATTCTTTCTAAACTTAACTAAGATTCAGATAATATTTTTTGTAGGCAGTTCTTCTAACCGCCACCTTCTCTGGTGAAAATGCCTCAGGTCTGCTGGGAAGAATTATTAGAGAAGTGCAAACTAAAAAGGTACGGCATACACCACCTTCCCCAAACAACATAAGAGTTATATTCTGCTAAATTTAAATTTGTTAAATAGTATGTTTGTTAGCATATCGCCTCACTGATTGAGACTGATTCCTTGATTAAATTTAAAATAAAGGAAAAGTTAACTAAGTTCAAGCCAATATGCTAATTCAATAACTGTTTTACTAACAATGTACATTGGACTTTTCAAAAGCATTGACACTATAGGGGCTTCTGAAAAATCCCTGCTAAGTGACTTTTGAGGGCCATGCAATTCTAAACCAATTAAGCATTTTGAAACATCTCATCCATAAACCTTGTCATTATCCAAGCTTGTTTCACTTTTGAAACTTGTGCTGATTTCACTAGTTCCATATTACCTGATTTCACATAGATTAAAATGTAACATAGCAATTATTGCATTGCTAGACTGAGATTGTTCCCTTGACAATAATCTTCCACTTTTAAAACCACTCTTCATTTTGCTCTGTGCATTCCATTGAAAATACATGTTATAAAAAGAACATACGAGAGTTTACTTCTCTTCTAATCTTTTCCAAAAAGCAAAGTAGGTAGAAGAAAAATGAGCTTTATGCCTATTTACTTGGTTGTTGTGGGCTGGTAACCCAAAATTATGTGAAAATCATTATAATAAATTTAATTGTAGAATATTCTGTGAACTCCTATTTTATCCATATATCCCTCAGTTGTAGTCAAGGCCTTCAATAAAATTGTTCTATAATGTAAACAAATGCATAACAATCATGATACCTTGTTGCATAATTATTGTTATTATTTATAAATTGTTGTGGGAAATCTTTCATATAAAAGAAGCATTGTTTTTTTTTTTTTTACTTTTTTTTTTTACTCAAGCCAGACAGTGCTTTACCCATAAGGGCCATGTCTACGCTAGCCAAAAACTTCAAAATGACCATGCAAATGGCCATTTTGAAGTTTACTAATGAAGTGCTGAAATACATATTCAGCGCCTCATTAGCAAGCAGGCAGAGCGGCGGTGAGCTGCGTCAATTTCGAAGTGCCACGGCCGCCCGTGTGCTAATGAGGCGCTGAATATGTATTTCAGCGCTTCATTAGTAAATTTCGAAACGGCCATTTGCATGGCCATTTCGAAGTTTTTGGCTAGTGTAGACATAGCCAAGCTGTGTCTAAATGTGCATGAAACATCAAAATATGTGGCCCTCTTTTGGAAGAATGGGAGCAGCGTCCACACGTGCAAGACCTTCTTTAGAAAGAAAATTGAAAGAATGGGATGCAGATGTTGAAATCTGAACTCTGATCGCATATCAGGGAGATCGGACCCTTTCAAAAAACTAAATTGAAAGAGTGCATGTATAGATGCTCCACATCCTGCTTTTTTGAAAGAGGGGTCCGCCATGGTGCTGGGCAGCTGGAGTGTGGGGCCACACCAGCCGGCAGCAGCAGGGCTCAGTGATCCCTGTGTCCAGCTGCCTGTAAGCAGCATGCATGCAGGAACCCCATGGCAAGAAGCTGAGAGCGTGAAAGGAGCAGCCCCAGCACGAGCTCAAGCTGCATGTGCTGAGCAACTCCTGGGAGCAGCAGAGGTCCATGATGGCCAGCACACAGCCCCTGTGTGAGCCCCAAAGCCTCTCTCCGAGACCTCACAGGGCTACCAGGGTTCTGAGTGGGCAGGGAGGAAGGGCTTCACTCCTGGACGGAGCAGGAGCTGCAGGACCTTCTGGGTCTCTGGAAAGAAGAGGAGATCCTCCATGAGAGGGACGTCAAGTGGCAAAATGCCACAGCATTTGCCCACCTGGCCTGGGGCCTCTTCACAAGGGGCCACCCAGAGAATACTGCAGAAAAGGTATGCAGTTAAGTCAAAGAATTGTGTCAGGACTATGCCCAGGCCTGGGACCAGGCCGGCCACTCCAGGGCAGCCCCATCTACCTGCCCCTACTTCTGGGAGCTCTGGGGCATCCTGGGGCCCCAGGACAGCTACCCACTCCCAGCAGTCCTGGATACATCAGCAGACAAGCCACAACCAGAGGCAGAGGAGCATTGTGGACCGGGGACCAGGAGGCCAACATGATCACTGAGTGTCTGAGCAACAAAGAGGACCTCGCAGCCTACATCCCTTCCCACTTGTCCAGCTGGGTGACCAGGAGCTGGGCATCCCTGGATGTTGCAGAAGGACCCTTCAGTACATATGTGGTGGGGCGCTCACCGGGTTGCATGGGGGCAAAGCACTGGCCATTTCGAAGTTTTGTTTCAGTGTAGACATGGCCTAAGAGGTTTATAAAGGTCTTTTGTCTTCTAATGATCTCATATTACTATTCTTTTCTACATTTTCATATAGATTAGAGCTAAGAGAAATAAAGGTCAACGCAAGGGTAACACAATATCTTCTTCAATTGACCAGGAAGTCTATTTGGTCAGCAGATAGGAATAAGGGGATTTCAAAGTTGGCAGTGTCCTTTAGAAAAGGATCCTCATCTGGACGAGCAGCGCAGAAGCGAAAAACAGCAACTTCAAAGAGCCACAGCTAGCAGCTTGCTAATGAGGTGCTGAACATTCATTTCAGCGTCTCATTAGTAATCTTCAAAATGGCCATTTGCATGGCCATTTCAAAGTTTTGTTTCAGTGTAGACGCAGCCTCACTGTGTGTTTGGTGATTGCGATCAACAAAACTCTCTAGTGGAGCTGTAGCCATCACTTCTTAGTGTGTCCCTGAATTTCCTGTACAATGACTTCTGAGTAGTCAGAGCTCTTCAGTGATCATTTCATGTTGCTAGTTTAACGTTGGTTTTATTATTGCAATAAAAGCAGGTGTAGCTATTTACAGCAGCCTTTCTGGTAAAGCTAGAGACCAAGACAGCATTATTGTTAATGTCTCAGTTTGTATAGAGGTACACCCATAAGAACAGCTGATCAAAGATTACAAAATCAGTATTGGTGAATAGTCACTTAAATTATGAACATCCAGCTAATTTTTCCATAATTATTTCCTGTTTATGAAAATCCACATAAGGGCATATTCAAGAAACACCTCTTCTGTTTTAGAAATAGTTGTTTTGCATCATCACATGTAAACAAAGCTATTCATGGTTTCTTATTTGTTTCCTATTATTTGTTGTTCTTCTGTTTGTCCACTTTATGGCATCCAATCAGTAAGCAAAAACAATTCTACGTGACATAGGTGACCTACCACACACTCAGAATAATGGTTAATGAACAGCCAACCTCAGTGCTTTAATAGTGCTGGCACCCTGGCAGCCCTAGCCATTGTGTTGGCTGGGGGCAGAGTACGGGAAGCCAGCTGAGTACCAACTCCTTGACTTTTACAAAAAAGGCACTGGCCAAGATATAACATCTCTATACATTCCAATGCAGCAGTGCCCATGTGCTGGGCTATTATTGCCATGAAGACCTTGAACAACATGGGGACCGTCTACTGAAATTGAAGGGCAACAACTGGGGTACTCCTAGAGCCAGCAAGAAGATTTCCCAAGACAGAGTGAAGTGGAGGAGACCTGCAGATGACCTACGCTCCACGTGGCATACAAGTGTTAAGTAATAGTAGTAGTAAATATTTCAGTATGTAGACTGGTTATTTTCACAAACAATTTAGTGGCAATTTGAAGGAAATGATTATAACATCAGAGCTATTTTTGTGGAAGTAATGTTTCAAAGTGAAAAATAATCACCTTTGTTAATGAGCTACAAAAATGAGTTTCTAAAACAATAGATAGAATTAATCTGTTTCAGCTACACTCTCCAACCAGTGTAGTGGACAACAGGGCTAACTTTTTTTAAAGACATGTACAGTATCCAGTGCATTGGAAGAGTGTTTTTTTCCCCCCAGATCTGTATGCAGAAACTGCTGCAAGCCAACCTGTGTATTTTGTGATTCAGTAGGTATCATTCTCAATAAGATTCAGAACTGAACAAACGCTTAGGTACACTTACAGGGCAACATGCCATCTTTCAAATGAGGTGTAAGATAAGAAGAGTTCTGATCATGTGTGGTCATAAAAGATCCAATGGCACATTTCACAGAGTCAAAGGTGATAGTGCTGGCTTCACAACCAGATTTCAATTTTAATGCTTATTTTTTGCTTCACTGAATTTGCATGTGGTTTCAGCTGGGTATGGTATTCTCTTTCTTCTCGTCTGAAATGATGGTGTAATGTTGCCTTGTATACATTTTAATATCTTCTCTATTCCAAATCTGAGATAAATATGTTTCTTCAGTTCAAGAAATAATCCCCAGATATATGTTTTAGAAGCACATTGAAGTCCTTGAGAATAAAGTGTACATTATGAATTTAAATTATGATTGCATTTTCTCAGTATGTCAGGATTAGTTTCCGTTAATCCCTTCAGCAACTTCAGGAAACTTCTCTTGTTAATAGTGTCTGAGAATTGGTCTTAAAGGGGATGGGTACACTCTTGCATTGGTTGTGCCAATTCCCTGTGGACTGACTATTCATACACACTCTTGTGATTTTGTTTTCTCAGGAATTACTCACTCAGAGAAGGAATGAGCTGTGATCACTCTATATTCTTCAATGGAGGTGGCACCATGCATGGATTCAATTATACTCACTTCACCAAGCAGGAGTTTTTGTTAGTTAGCAAAGTTTTGTAATAGAAAAGACTCAGTCCCTTATTCTCACCTAGACTATGTCTACACTAGGACGCTACGTCAAAGTAGGCTATTTCGAAGTAACGACATCAAATAGGATACTTTGACACATATCGCCCACACACCCTCTGGGACTGGTGCTGTCGAAGTTCAACGTCGAAGGAGCAATGGGGAATGTCGAAAGGGGCTGCCCTGGAAGGAAAAGCAGATCGTCCACACACACAAGCAGCCCCCTTCAGGGGGCCAAGAAAGCCTGCGGACAGGGTCACAGGGCAGATTAGCCCTTCTGGGGCAACAGCATGCCGCTCCCTTAAAGGACCCCTCCCAAACACACTTGGCCTGCACTGCACGAGCCCTGCATTGGTGACACAAGCCTCACAGACCTTGAGCCCACAGACATGGATTGGAAGCCCTCCAAGCCTCCTCCTGTGGGGCAGGCGCCTTGCTAGATGCTGCTTGGGCAGCTGCCCAGCAGCTCCTGGCATGTGAGCCCTCCCCCGGGGCACAAGGGAATGCCCCAGACCTTCAGCCCCTCCTGTCCCAGTGGGCTTCTGCCCTGTGGAGATGGCAGGTGGGGTGGCAAGTGGGTTGGCAGGTGGGACATCATACAGGGCATCAGGGAGGACGCACGGAGGACAACAGGGTGGGGCAGCTGGGCCACCAGCTCCTCAAAGGTGGAGGCCACCCGGTTAAAGGTGGCCATAAAGTCCCTCCAGGCCTCCTGGCGCCAGACTCCTCAAAATGGAGCCTCCACTCCATGATGTCCTCCTGGCCTGGGAGGGCAGTGGCCACCTCGGGGTCATGGGTGGTGCACTTCAGGACCTGGTGGTGGTGGGCCCATCCCAGTGCCAGCGGTGCCCCCGGGCGGTGGTGGTCTTGGGGCTGTCCAGGACCAAGGATGGTGTGGCTGTGGAAACAGGGGAGGAAGGTGGGAGGGAGGCTGTGAGTACCAAGCCCTGACCAATGGCTCACCCTCTTTCCCCCTCAAGGGTATCTGGTCCCCATTCTCCAAACCCCATCGGTTCATACAGTGGCCCTGTGGGTGGCCCCTTCCAGAGGTCTGCCTCTCCCACCTTTCACTGGGGGCGGGGTACAGCACTGTCCATGGGTGAGGGTGCTGATGGGCACTGATGGTTATGGAACCATCCCTGGGCCATGGTCTGCCCGGGCCCTGGGATGCTGGGGTCTGCTGGGGATGTGGGGGCCCCAGGTCAAATGGTGTCCTCTCCCCATGCCCTGGAGGTGTGTGCCCTGTGGGGTACGTACCCGATCATCCACCGCCATGGTCAGGGGAGGCCCATCTAGTAGATGTCCGGCTGGAGCTGCAGGAGGAAATGTCCAGCACAAGCTCCCCTCCTTGCTGGATCACTCTGCAGCCAGGGTGGAGGGTCCCAGCTCTGGCTCTGAGGCCTGCTGGGGCTCCTCAGCCATGGTGTCAAGGGTGGCTGGGGGGAGAAGGTGTCCCAAGGGCCCAGGATAGCCATGAGATCCTGGTAATAGGGCAAGCAGGGGGGGCAGCCCCAGACTGTCTGGCTGAATCCCGAGCCCGGGCGTAACCCTGCCACAACTCCTTGTCCTTACTCCTGACATGGTCAGGAGTGCAGGCAGGGTGACCCCAGACGGCCATGCCCTTGGCCAACCAGGTGAACACCTCCGTGTTCCGTTGCTTGCTCCCCATTACGTGGAGCACCTCCTCCTCACCTCAGAGCCCCAGCAGGTCACGAAGCACAGAGTCAGTTCAGGAGGGGTCCCACTTCCTTCCCCACTGGCTGGAGGCCTGGGATCCCTGGGATGGCCTGTGGAGGGGAATTCTGGGGGTGCTCAAGGAGCTGGCTTGCTGCCATGGTCTCCCTCTGGACCATGCAGGGGCGCCTTGTGGCACGACTGCTGCCTGCAAGGTCGCAGCTTCATGCTACGGGGTTTCCTGGTCCCTGTGGTTTTAAGAACTGCTGGGCGCAGAGATCATAGATCCCTGCAGGGGCTGGACATAATGTTTCCATCTAACAGCTGATTGCCACCATGGTGGAACTCGCTATTTCAAAGTAGTGGGGTGCGGAATGTCTACGTGCATCCTACGTTGATGTCAGATGTCAATGTAGGGTGCTATTCCCATCTTCTGATAGGAATAGCGATTTTGACATCTCGCCATCTAACTTCGATTTCAACTTCGAAATAGCACGTGCCATGTGTAGACAAGGCACATGTTATTTCAGTGTTGGGCTTGCTACTTCAACGTTGCATTCTAGTGTAGACACACCTCTAATGATTTCCCACTCAACAACTTTCCCTTTCTTCCAGAGGACATCTTAGCTCTCCAGTTTGTTTTGTTCCTGAATGACTGAAACAGACTATTCATCCCTGGGGACTGCCTTGCCTCGTACTTATAATAAGTCAGATCCAAGTCTGTTGATACAACAGTGAACGAAGCACTCCACTTTCTAGCAATTAATGAAAGTCTGATAATTTAGAAAAGGTTCCAAGGCTGCAGGGAGGAGAAAAGCCTCTTTGTAACTGTGGTTGAACTCCAGCTCCGTGGGGTGAAGACTACAAACATTTCAGTGGTTTCTGGAATGTAGTAAAAATGGATCATCTGGAAAACCACATTTAGACTATAATAGTCATATAGATGTCTTCCTGAGGAGATGCTGGCTAGAGATTGTGGGTTGCTGGATGTCAGAGTATCAAGGAATGAATGAGTTTGATCATCTTGAAATTGGACTGACAAATCCTGAGACGTATCATTAAGAGTTTTAAAGCAGCAGAAAAGACAACTGTTCCTAGCGATTGGCTGGGCAAACAAGAAGACAGTCTTTCCAAAAGTTTGAATGACAAAAGAGGTTGTTTTCAAAGTTACATTGTTTACATTGATTTAACCAAATTTCCCTAAATTACTTTCCTATTATTATTGCATTTATGTGTGTAAAGCTTTGATACTTGGGTAATAAACCAAACAGACTGACTTAAGGCTGTGTTCAAGGTCCAAAAGAGTAAGTATGCCAATTTTATTAGAACACATGCTATTTTTCAGGAGGCAGATACAGCTATCTTGCAATTATTGACCTTGAAACTAGGGTTGGTCAAAAATGGGAATGAATCTGGAGCTGCCTCCCTGGTGCAGGGTAACAATGGAATGAACTGTCTAGCTCCCAGTGGAACCAGAAAGCCAGATAGCTGACTGCCCAGATAATTCAGCTGCCCACCAATCTAGTAAGACCAGACAGCAAGAAAGAAAAATCACAATGGAGGGACTAATGGGATCCTACATCAGACAAACCCCCATATAAAATTCCTATAGAATTGGGATAACCTTTCATCCTACACTAGTCAGACAGCCAAGGAGCCAGGTGGAATGAAGAGGCAGGTGGGTTATCTCACAGGAAACCTGCCTGATTTCTATCTCAAGTTTTGGTAGAATGGAAACTTTTCTATTAAGCACCGTTCTGTCTGAAATTTTCCAACCAGCTTAAAAAGTTAACAAGAAAACTTAAATAATAAGGGGTTTTAAACCTAAAGAATTTGGGCTTTATATATTGCTCTGTATTGACAGTATGGGTCAATTCACATCTGGTGCAAAATGGCATAGCTCCATTGACTTTAATAAGTTAACATAACATATATGTTGCTTCATTCCTCCCCTCTTGCCCCAGTTTTGCTGCGCCTGGGTGTCAGTCTGAGGTTACTCAATCAGGACAAACAGCAAAGTTGGTAGTTTACCATGTCAGCATAAAACAGCTTCTACCATACCTTACTGGTTGCACAGAAGCTAAAACAGAGTTTTGTCATGTCAACTCAGGCTTAGGCTTCCAGCCCGATACCGAAGTCAAATATAAGGATTACTGAAAATCTCATTTATCACATAAGAAAATTCTACTAACCCCAAAGGATAGGACCCATTACGTTCCAACTTAATGAATATTTCGGATCTTAAACAAATACACATTTACTCACATAGTAGTACTAGACCTGGAAGGAATCTTGAGAGGTCATCAAATCCAGTCCCCTGCACAGGACCAAGCACCATCTGGACCATCACTTATAGGTGTTTTTCTAATCTTAAAATTCTCCAATGATGGAGATTTTTACAACATCCTTGGGCAATTTATTCCAGTGGTTAAACACCCTGACAGTTAGGAAGATTTTTTAATGTCCCACTTAAGCCTTTCTTGACCATTTAAACCCATGGCTTTTTGTCCTATCAACAGAAGTTAAATAGAACAATTTTTCTCCATCCTTCTTGTAACAACCTTTTTCGTTCTTGAAAGCTCTCATCAATCTGCCTCTTAGTCTTCTCTTTTTCCGGACTAAAAAATCCCAGTTCTCTCAGTCTTCCCTTATAGGTCATGTTTCCTAGCACTTTAATAATTTTTGTTGCTCTTCTCTGAACCTTTTGCAATTTGTCTACCTCTTTCCTGAAAGGTGACACCCAGAACTGGATGCAGTATCCCAGTTGAAGCCTAATCAATGCAGAGTGGAGTGAAAGAATTACTTCTGATGTCTTGCTTACAACACTCCTGCTAATACATCCCAGAATGATGTTTTATTTTTTGTTTTGTTTTGTTTTGTTTTGTCAAGATCTTTTACATAAATTCAGGATGGTCTTTTGCCACACTTTCTATCTTTCCCATTCAGTGGAATAATTTGATCTTGTGCCATTAATAATGTCTCCATAAAAAATTACCAACTGTCTTTAATTGTTTTTCCTCTTAGACTTCCTTCCCATGGGATCTTGCCTACCTAATCCCTAAGTCTGCTAAAGTCTGCCTTCTTTAAATCCATTGCTTTTATTTTGTTTTTCTCCCTCCTACCGTTCCTTAGAATCACAAACTCTATAATTTCCTTATCACTTTCACACAAGGGCCATGTCTACACTAGCCAAAATCTTCGAAATGGCCATGCAAATGGCCATTTCAAAGTTTACTAATGTAGTGCTGAAATACATATTCAGTACCTCATTAGCATGCAGGCAGCTGCGGCACTTCGAAATTGACGCGGCTCGCTGCCGCGTGGCTCTTCCAGACGGGGATCCTTTTCTAAAGGACCCGGCCTACTTCGAAGTCCCCTTATTCCTATGAGCAGATAGTAATAAGGGAACTTTGAAGTAGATGGGATCCTTTTGAAAAGGAGCCCCATCTGGACGAGCTGTGTGGCAGCAAGCCACGTCAATTTTGATGTGCCGCAGCCACCCGCATGCTAATGAGGCGCTGAATATGTATTTCAGTGCTTCATTAGTAAACTCCGAAATGGCCATTTGCATGGCAATTTTGAAGTTTTTGGCTAGTGTAGACATAGCCAAGCTGTTTTCCTCTTTCCTCCCTATTTGTCAAAATCAAATCTAGAACAGCCTTGAACCCAGCAGCTTTCTCCACCTACCATGACATCATCCTTTTAAGCCCCTTTTATCCTTATCCAGAGGTACTCAGCAAGTCTATTTCCTGTGTCCCTCTCAACCTCAGCCAAGTGTATCACTTGTTACTATGTAGGGCATCGCCTCCCCCTCTTTCCCATCCTGTCCTCCCTGAGCAAGCTGTACCAATCTACACTAATATTTCAGTCATGTATATTATCCCACCAAGTCCTATGATACCAACTACTCATAGTTTTGTTTATTTGTCAGCATTTCAAGTTCTTCTTATTTCTTCTCATTTATTCCCAATACTTCTCTCGTTAGTATTTAGACAATTGAAACACTGATTTGATTTTGCTCCCCCAGTTCTATCTTGTCTCGTCTTTATCCCTGCTGTCACAGCTTCATGCCTCCTCCCACCAATTTCTGACCTGTCTTCCAGTTCTCCTGCTTAAGACTTACTTGTGGGCTTTCATCAACTGCCTCCATCAAACTTAATTTAAAGCCCTTCTCACCAAGTTAGCCAGTTTGTGTCCAAATACTTTTTCCCTCTCCTTGATAGGTTGACCCTACCTCTTCTTAGCAATTCTTAACTGAACTAAACATATTTAAAATGAAATAGAAAGTATTGGTTAAAGGATCATTATACATACAGAGGTAAGTACAGTCCTCAGTTCAGTTTCACAACAGAGATGATGATCTTTGTACTTGTAAAAAGTGTTTTTTTTTTCCAGAATTAATCCATAGGTTTTGGTCCAATGATCCTATTCAAGGTGATCTCGATGGGGCTAAAAACAAGAAGTCCTGCAGCAGCTTATACACCAACAGATTTCTTTGGAGCTAACCTTTCCTGGGCAAAGACTCACTTCATCAGTCTTTGCCCACTAAAGCTCATGCTCCAAAAAATCTGTTAGTCTATAAAGTGCTACAGGACTTCTTGTTGTTTTTGTGGATACAGACTAACATGGCTACCCCTCTGATAGATGGGACAAAATATCTCAGTTTTATGACTCAAAGTTCCCCTGAATAAAGCATCAGGCAGACCTGAGATAAAAAAGTGATCAGGACTCAAGATACCTCACTACAGTTCCGGACTCTCCCTTGACAGCATGGAGTCCTTAGGTAAGCAGTAAGCGATCACTGAAACCTGAAAATAGACCAATTTCCTAGGCATCAATGGTAATTAGCTATAAAGATTAAGGTACAGCAAAAACCTGTTGTCCACTATTTAGAGATGATTTCCTGTATGCTTCAAAGAGAACTCAAAGCAGTGATATCACTATATTTGCAGTTCTTTTAAATGTACAGATTTTCTTCTAATTCTGGATTAAAAGAATACAGCCTGGACAGGAACTGTTTAACAACACTGCCAACCTTTAGCAATAATGTCAATACAAAACCAAAAGGTGGGATTTGGGTCATTTATGCTGAGCAAACTTTGGCCATGTGTCACACTAATTCAATATTTTGTGTACAAAAAAAAATGTTATAAACCAATAATGGAAAAACGAAAAAAAAACCCTCTCCATTTTCTAGTACACCTCAAAACACAACAGGTTCCAAGAAAGAGCAAAAGATTAATAGCTACCACATTTCTCGGTTTGTCAATATGTACCTTAGATCAAGGCCATCTGAATATTAGGCACCTGTAGGTAGCTAATTAGTCTAATTCTGAAATGTTTTATCATTGTCCCTCAACTCAGGCTGCTCATGCTATATCTAAGACTATGTCTATGGTGACCATAACAACATCACAAAGCAATGTAAGGGTATTTTCTGCTTCTGTAGGAACACCGTTCCCTGAGAGACAGAAACTACATCATTCTTTCATTGTGCTAGCTCTATCTACAGAGGGTGTTAATGTGGCATAGCTAGCATGGTCAGGAGTATAGATTGTTTACATCCTTCAGCCTCTTGCTATGTCATCCTAAATTGTATTCTTTGAGCACGCAGGCCTAGGCAAATATCTGCTGAGTTTAGTGTTATTCATATATTTAATTCTAGTTCACTTTGGAAATCTGGCTCCTGGATTTCATGCAGCTAAAAATATCTTTCACATATCTGAGCAGTGAACATTTTAACATGTAGGGACTGACTCTGACCTTTGAGTAGTGTAAATTGGGAGTAAATTAACTTAAATCATTGAGTTTATATCAAGATAAAAGTGGAATAAGTGAGACTGAAATCAACCCATGTAGCTAGTGAGCGCAAAAGGTAACATTTAGTCTTACTTTTTTATTTTGGCAGCCAACATCTTATACTGAAAGGAAGAGATGCACAATAGAGCTAGTTGGAAAACTTTCAACAGAACCATCTTCCAACTCTAGCAAAATTGAAATTCTTCACAAGATCATGTTGATTTTGCCCAAAATTCATTTTGGAGAAAACTAAGTATAATCCCTGTGACATGAAGACCATGTACTAGGGACAGTGAAGTCTCTGCTCTACAGCCTTAACTGAGCACCAGCTGGTCTTTAGCTCACGTGGTGGTGCACAGGGCTTTAGCCCTCATGGTTAGAGGGTCAATCCCTTCTGCCAACAACCTGCATTCTATAAGCCTTACATAAGGAAAAGATTCCCACAGTTACAAAGTTACTTGGCTTTTTTTATTATTTTGGAATGAAAAGGATTTGACTTCTTCACTTTGAAATTAGTGTTTAAGCAGCTTTTAAATTTTCATTAGATGTAACCTAGAAAAAGTTAAAGTTAAAACAAAATGCTTGTTTTGTCAAAACATTTCCATTGATCTGAAACTTTTTCAAAAGAAATTCATTCACAGGGAATATAGATATTTTAGTGTTTCTTTGCAGTTTGAAATTCTCAAAATTCTCTGTAAACTATAATTTCCATCTATCATTGAATTCTAATGCACAAAAAGGGGTATCAGTACACAACCCCAAATACATAACTATTTAAAGGAAAAATATTCATGTATAACTGGAGCAAAAGTTTCAATAATTTAACAGAATTCAACAGAACATTTAAACAAATAATTAAATGGTCAGACCTTATGTGCCTTAATGGAAGGTGGATCAGGTCCAGGTTTAAAAGACTTATTTTGATTGAATGAAGACCTAAACAAAACATGAGAAAAATGCACTAGGATGAAGCTTTTCAATTACATTAAGACTTATAAGTACATAAATATCAAAAGCCATCCAGATTAATTCAGTAATTATATATTGAATAAATGTTGCCTATATTGCATATTATGGAGTTCAAAACTGGAGCTTAGGTTTTCAAATCCTAGGTTATATACAATGGGATTGAAAATCGTATGGTTCACATTTTCATTTCGGGATTATTCTTCGTATGTTTTGTTGGGACCTTAAAGTATTTCAGATTGATAAAGATGATTCACAACCACAAAAAGTCATGAATTCCAGTCTGCATTTTAAATTCAAGCTTTGTATTGAGGGAAAGGAGCTAAGGTTTCAGTAATGTCAACAAAATAAGTAATCAGTGTTAATTTATGATGTAAGGAACAGTAATATTATTCCCAGTTCAGAGTCCTTTACCCCGGTCCTTACTCTAACAGAATTCCCTTTACTGCCACGAGGAGATTTCTTGTAATGATTGGATCTGCACAGAATCCTAATGATGACTTTTGTTCCTTCAACATGCAGGTATTTTTGAAATTCTCATATATTTTCTTCTAACCAGTATACTCAAAATGTCTTGTCATGATTTTGAGTCATGATAAAAACAAAACCCTGAATGCATCTTCTCACAAAATAATATATTTCAGGGTTCGTAAGAGCAAGCCTAATGTCATTGATTAATAGGAGAAGATATTTTACCACAAAGAATTCAGATAACTCTAAATTAGTTCCAGTGGTCCTGACGCAGTCAAAACCACATTTGAATTGCAGAGCAACTATTGGGCAAAGAGCCATATGGATTAGAAAATGAGTTTAGTGAAAAATAAATGTAGTTGTATGAGGCAGATGCTGATCTTTGTTACATTAGTATAAATATAGCTAATATAAATTGAAAACAATAAAACTTTACTAACTCCATTGCTTTCAAGAGAGTTAGTCTGGATTTACATTGGTGTAGCTGAGTTAAGAATCATATCCTATTTCTCATGACTAAGAACCAGTTTTTGAACTGTTGAAATAAGATTAATTGCTGAAAAACATAATGGAGAGATACCGCACAGGGGAAAACTGAAAGATAGTAGTGTGGGAAAAGCTGAAGTATAAGAAAGTTTATGAAAAAGATCACTTTTTATTCAGAGCAGCCACACAGGATGTTGAGGGAAGCAATGTTTTTAAAGGGCTGATCATTACGCCATGTCTACACTACAGCAATCTATAAAAAGATGATCTTTCAGAATATCTTCTTTCAAAACAGCATGTCAACACACAAACAAATTGGATCGAAAGATCAATCTGGTCTTTCAATAGAGAGCCTCCACACAGCCCCCTCTCTTTCAAAAGAACAGGCCAAGGATCAAAACATCTGGTACCATTAGGACTGCTTTTTAAATAAAAGGGCTTGCAAAGCATCCACACATGCTTTTTTTTTTTTTTTTTTTTTTAAAGAAGCTTTCAAAAGACAGCACTCTTCCTGATCTGGGAGCAGGAGAGGGCTTCTGGAAGAAGGGTTGCAATCTTTTGATTTTGGATCAAAAGAGCACATGTTAGCTGTGTCTAAACATGCAAAAAACTTCAAAATAAATGGCCCTTTTTCGAAAGAGCGGGAGGAACGTCCATGTGTGTAAACCCCTCTTTCAAAAGAAAATCGAAAGAATGGGGCGCAGATTTCGAAATCCGAACCCCGATCCCATATCAGGAAGATCGCTCCCTTTCGAAATAATAAATCGAAAGAGTACACGTGTAGATGCTCCACAGTCCGCTCTTACAAAATACAGGTCCGCCATGGCACTGGTCAGCTGGAGCGTGGGGCCGCTTCAGCCAGCAGCAGCGGGGCTCTATGGTCCCTGCGTTCGGCTGCCTTAAAGCCGCACGCACGTAGGAAACCTGTGGCAGGAAGCTGAGAGTGTGCTAGGAGCAGCCTGCACGCGCACTCCACCCTGATGTTCCAGTGTCTGCATGGCAAGTAGCCAGCCCCCCGCCGCAAGTTCTACGCCCCCCACCCCCAAGCCACCACAGGGTCCCAGGGCTCCTAGGAGGAGAGAAAAAAAGGGCCCCTGCCAGGATGGAGCAGGAGCTGCAGGATCTCCTCAGCCTCCAGCAGGATGAGGAGGTGCTGCGCCACATGGGTGTGAATCGGCGCAATGCCACAGCCTTCAGCCGCCTGGCAATGGGCCTCCGCACCAGGGGCCATCAGGAGCGTACAGCGGAGCAGGTACAGTCCAAAGTAAAAGAGCTGCGCAAGGGCTGTGCCCGGGCCAGGGACCAGGCCGGATGCTCTGGGGCAGGACCAGCGATGTGCCCCTTCTACAGGGAGCTACAGAGCATCCTGGGACCCCAGAAGAGTTCAACCCCCCATGGTTTTCCTGGACACCTCCGGGGAGGAGCTGCAGCCAGAGGAGGAGGAGCAGCCAGGATCAGGGACTCAGGAGGGTGAGAGGACCATGGACCGGTCAAGTGAGGAGGGGGAGCTGACCACAGTGATCCCCTCTTGGTCCTCCAGTGCACATCCTGCATTTCGCTGGACCAGTTAGTTGTACAATAAACTACCTGCCACTGAGGGTGGTGTACAGTATAGCTGCAGCTTTAATATCAATATGTCAATGGCTTTGGCTGTCCACATTTGAGCTGGAAGGTGTGATTCCAAGCTAGAGCAGCTGTACCCGCACTGGCTTTACCTAAACTACAGCATCCAAAACAGCAGTGTGGCTAGAGTACCACATATGTTGCGTCAGGTTAGCTGCCCAAGTATATGTCTATGGGTCCAGGTACATTTGTAAAGATTGAACCTTTCTAGTCCAGCACTCCCTAATCTGGCAACATCTGCAATCCAGCATGATTTTAATTAGCTGGATGACCATTTATCATGGATGCAGCCAAATTTCCAGTGGTCCCATACAGTTTGTTTCCAGCCATTAGTCCTGGCTTTCAGTGTTCTGGGCTGTTAATTAGCTGTAATATACTGCTATATGTCTTCTAGGAGCACAGTAAGCTGTGGAAGTGTTGGCAATGCTACTAGCCAATACTGACCTCCTGTGGTCTGGCAAATTCTCTTGTCCAGCACCAGTCAGTTCCCGAGAGTGGTGTGCTAGAGAGCTTCAACCTGTAGTTAGCCAGCCCAAGCTGACACATGTCCTATCTTGGCCACGCTGCTGTGTTTAGGCACTAACTTGAGCAGAGCTAGGGTGAGCATACCTCACCTAGCTGGAACTCATACATCCTAGTGCAAATGCTTAATGTAGTTTGTCTGGGGAGTCTGACAGGGTAAAGTATGTCTGTATCCAACTAGGAATGCTGTTTTCACTACATGTTGAACGCTAGTTTGAACTTTTCGAAGGCAAGCCTATTATGTTGCATTATGTTGCATTTCAGACTACTGTCTTGCCTAGAAAGATGTTTGACACCTTGTTGAAGGACTATCACTAAAAGCCCTCAAAACCACAATTTAAAACCAGGGCATATGAATTACTTACACAGGTGTCTGGGGGTGGAGGGAGGAGTAAGATTGGTGGATCTGAAGCTTCTCAGGGCATAGAGGCAGAGGCCTTATTTAAAAGCCAAGTTCTGTTCTGGACAGGAGTCAAACATTGCCACACATAGGCTATGTCTACACTAGCCCCAAACTTCGAAATGGCCATGTAAATGGCCATTTCAAAGTTTACTAATGAAGCGCTGAAATACATATTCAGCGCCTCAATAGCATGCGGGCGACCACGGCACTTCAAAATTGACATGGCTCGCTGCCACGCGGCTCATCCCGATGGGGCTCCTTTTCAAAAGTACCCCGCCTACTTTGAAGTCCCCTTATTCCCATCTGCTCACAGGAATCAGGGGACTTCGAAGTAGGCAGGCTCCTTTCGAAAAGGAGCCCCGTTGGGATGAGCCGCATGGCAGCCAGCCATGTCAATTTCGAAGTGCCGTGGTCGCCCGCATGCTAATGAGGCGCTGAATATGTATTTCACTGCTTCATTAGTAAACTTTGAAATGGCCATTTACATGGCCATTTCAGAGTTTGGGGCTAGTGTAGACACAGCCATAGGCTGTGTCTAGACTTGCATTCCTCTTTCGAAATAGATATGCAAATGAGCTAAATCAAAAATACAAACGAGGCACAAATTTGCATATCAGACACCTCATATGCGCATTCTTATTTCAAAATAGCTTCTTTTGAAAGAAGACAACCAGTTTAGACACTGCTCTTTCGAAAGTAAGCCCCATCTTCGAAAAAATCCTTCTTCCCTTTTTTATGGGAAGAAGAATTTTTTAAAGGTGGGGTTTACTTTCGAAAAAGCAGTGTCTACACTGGTTTTCTTCTTTTGAAAGAAGCTATTTCAGAATAAGAATATGCAAATGAGGTGCCATATATGCAAATTTATACCTTCTTCGCATTTTTGATTTGCCTCATTTGCATGACTCTTTCAAAAGAGGAATGCAAGTGTAGACACAGCCATAAAGAGGGCCTTCAGGACAAGCATCAGAAAGGACTCTGCCAAGTCTGAAATGCTGAAAGACCATGGAATCATGGAAAGGGTAAATTCAAATGTGGTGGGGAGGGTGCCTCTCAGGACTTGTATTATTTTCAAAACTATGTAGCTTGTGAGCGCTATCATAGTAAGAGGAAGAAATTTCTTTGCTAAGCCTATGTTTTTGTCTTTGATATACAGTCTCAACTAGCACAGCTCTGTCTCTGAAAACTCTCTCATGGGGTTCAAGTACAGCTACCGAGCCTCCAGCATGGTTCTGTAGTGTCCAGGAATTAAATCTGAGGTTTAATTAAAGATTAACATGTGATGAAACCTCCGGAAATATGTCCAAGCAAAAGTGATTGAACTAGAAGCCAGAGTGACCACAGACTAGGGAAAGCTCTTGGGGAGAACAAGAGGCTGCAGGCACAAATTTTTGAGTGGATTGCAGTGTTCTCAGTTCAGTGTTATTAGACATGACATCTGAACCTTGGCGTGTGTCCTAGAGTCACAGAGCTAGAAACAGTGATTAGACTTTACCCAGGCCCAGTTTGCTTGGGAGCACATAGGATCCAGTAACTGAGTCCACTCACAGCAGGCTAGTGACCACACATTGGTTTCTTGGGACAGTTTCTAACAAGCAGAAGTAGGGTTTGAGGAAAATATACACTAGAAAGAATATTTTCATCTCTGTAAAATGTAGGGTAACATGAAAATTTGTCAAACAAAAATTTCTGTGGTTTGTGTAATGGATCCTTTGGATTATATGAAGAACATATTTTATTTAATATTGCTTGCTTTCTTATAATTTATAACAATGTCCCCCATCCAACTCCCTGGGTATATGGACCCATTCTTATTATAAGTACACATAGGGCCTTTGTCCTGTCAGCTGACCCTTCTTGAGTTCCAACAGCTTGACCCCAATTCCCAAAGTTCTCATACTTACCTAATACTGAAGATGGGGCAGAGGGACTTAGCATGGTGGCCAGATGAGTCGAAAGTTAGGGTTTGATAAACTGAGACCTCATCCCCCAAAACCATTGAAACAAATGGAAAGACTCCCATTACTCAATAGGCTTTATCTTAGAGAAAGAATGATGGCGAGGAAGTGAAGGATGGGTTTTGTGGACGAGATGTTAGACCAAGCATTGGGAGATCTGGGATCAGTTCCTGGTTCTGCTACAGACTTCCTGTGAGACCTGGGACAGGTCTTTTAATTTGCCTCTATGGCCGTGTCTACTCGTGCCCCAAACTTCGAAATGGCCACGCAAATGGCCATTTCGAAGTTTACTAATGAAGCCCTGAAATGCATATTCAGCGCTTTATTAGCATGCGGGCGGCCGCTGCACTTCGAAATTGACGCACCTCACCGCCACGCATCTCATCCAGATGGGGCTCCTTTTCGAAAGGACCCCGCCTACTTCCCATGGGAATAAGGGGACTTCGAAGTAGGTGGGGTCCTTTCGAAAAGGAGCCCCATCTGGATGAGATGCGCGGTGGCGAGGTGCGTCAATTTCGAAGTGCCGCGGCCGCCCGCATGCTAATGAAGCGCTGAATATGCATTTCAGGGCTTCATTAGTAAACTTCGAAATGGCCATTTGCGTGGCCATTTCGAAGTTTGGGGCACGTGTAGACGTAGCCTATGTCAGTTATTTAGATGTAAATGAAGATGATACTGCTTTCTTTTTATGCTTTGTCTTTTTTAGATTGTAAGCTTTTTGTGGCAGAGTTTCTAAATTTTTTATGGCATTTACAACAGGTATGTTAGTTACATAGCATTGCAGAACAAGGCTATCTTTTTTGTTATCGTGTACAACAATAACACTATTTATTATCAGAGCTGAGACTTAGAATGGCCAAATCCAAAATTTTTGGGGAAAACATCATTTCAGATCAGAGTGAAATAGCTACATTTTCCAGGAAATAAAATGTCTGGTAAAAAAAACATCAAGTCAATTAATATATTTCATTTGATTTTGATTTTTAAAATGTGTTAACATTTTATTTTACTGTCTTTCTTTCTATTTTAATATTAGGGCTTAAAACTTATTTTACATGATAATATACAAATATAATTTGTGATCTAGTACTGTAATTGTTACTGTAATTCATACTTGGGATTGGTATTCTAACTGGTCATTTTTAATTGGTGTTCTACTTTATACAGTTAATACACTATAACTAGTGATATGCTATGCTATAACCCACTGTTACTCAGTTCCTTAAACCAGTTAAGAACTTTTTGGAGGGCTAGTGGGGGGATGGAAATAAAATGAAAATGGACATCTACATCTACACTAGCATTCCTCTTTTGAAAGAGGCATGCAAATGAAGGAATAAAAATGCAAATAAGTCACATATTTACATATCTGTCATCTCATTTGCATATTTTTCTTTTGAAAGAGCTTCTTTCAAAAGAAGAAAAGCAGCGTAGACACATCTCTTTTGAGAGTAATCCCCATCTTCTAAAGAACCCTTCTTCCTATTTTTTTTTAAGGAAGAAGGGTTCTGTTGAAGATGGGAATTACTTTTGAAAGAGCCGCATCTACACTGCTTTCCTCCTTTCAAAAGAAGCTCTTTAAAAAAAATGCAAATGAGGTGCCAGATACGTACCTCCGTAAACCAGGAATCTATGTTCCGGACACTGTACTCTTGGCCCCAGGCCTCTCTCTGAGACATCAGACAGTAGCAGGAGCTGCCCAGTCTGGAAGCAGAGCCAGTGGCACAGAAGGGTGGCCAGCTAGGGGTGAAGGGAGGTGGCAGGGGACCTTCCCGGGTCTGGCAAATTACCTTGTCTCATGACCATTCAGGTGCTGTACCGGGGAAGTCCAACCTGTGGTAGCTAATATCACTATAAACCAGGGTGGACAGGGATGGTGCCTCTCACCTGGGTTTCCCAGAAACAGACAATACGCAGTAGGGTAGAAGTCACTTGGTAATTAGTTGCTCTGTTCTTTTCAGCATGTGGTGGACAGGGGACTGGGCTAGACTGATTTTTGATTCCATTCTTATGTTCTTATTATTAATATATAGATTTACATTTTCAAATGAAAAAGTCATTTTGAAAAAAAAAGTCAAAATATTGGGTTTTTTTTTCAAAACACAATGTCGTTTAAATTAACATGTGTCCATAGAGCTTTTTGTTATTGAAGCAACACTTTCAGTGGAAAAATGTTCTGTTGGCAAATTTTGACCAGCACTTTGGAGAATGTCTGGCTTCTAACCTCCTCATAATTATGTTAAAGTACTACCAGTTAATATGTTTATTACCTCAACAGCTAACCTACCACACAAGAATAAATATGTTCTGTCAGCAGGACCCAAACCAAACAGGTGTTTATAGGTCCAGAACAAACCTTTATATTGCAACTGGATACTAAGGTAATGGTGAAATTTTTTTCTGTGAAAAACACTCTATTAAAATATCCTTTCAAAGCACACGCAACCCTTTTGCACCATCCTAAGTTTCAGAATGATCTTACAATGTGGCCCTATTTACTGTCCACTGCAAACCTAATTTTGAGGTGACATTGGTGAATAAGAATGTGTTGAAGTGAACATCCAAGACAAGAATGAAAATAATATTTAAAGGTGAAACCACATTATTGACTACTATTGCAACCTGAACATGAAAAAAAGCATTTTGGTAGACAGTACATCCCCTAAGTTGAAGCCACCATATTGCTCTCAATTGAAGGAGCCGACAAAAATCTTGCCTTTTTTTCCTAAGCTTCTCTCCCTCCAGCATAACCTTCTTCTTCTCCAGACTGAGTCATAGCCAACTCACTTACATTCAACACTGGAGCCAACAGGAAATTGCATAAGTTGATCAACTGCACCAGCTGTTTCCAATGGCATAGAGACATAGAGCTGAGTGTTATCCCCTCTTGGATAAACTGAAGTTCACACTATCTCACCGATATATTAAACAGGAGGGGTGATATGATAGAACCTGTACTTCACACAAAAGAAATATCTGAACAGATGAGTAATTGTGCAATGTTACCCTCTGGGTCTTGTCTCTGCAGAGAGAATTTATACTACTTTAAAAGATGTAGATAGCTGCAGATTCCCTGAAGACAATGAGGTCTATTATCCTGTTAATACGTTCACTTAATAAAAGTTACATATGCAATACAGTGGGATAATGGACCTTACTGTGTTCAAAAACATCTGTAGGACCAGATGTACACTTGCTGGTTGAGGAACTGATAAACTACATAGCAGGTAGTAGCCTGGATCCCTAGACGAGAGTGTATTTGCCATGAGGGAGGGCAGCGTTCTCAACCAAAGCATAGCTTTCTACTCTATTTATGAGAAGAATCTATTTGTGAGAAGAACCGACAGCCACACCAGGCCTCTGGGCAAGGTGGGGGTAAGCTCACTCCATGCTCCCAAAAGGGGCAGAGGAGAGGGCAGCTGGCCCTCATTGCCTGCTGGACCATGGCACCCATGCCCCCCCACTGACTGCAGCATGCTGCGAGGTGCCCCAGCCTCTCAAGGCAGTCCTGAGAGCCACAGTGGTGCTCCAGCAGTAATTTGAAGCGCTCCAGGCATTACAGATCCCACAGCAGCAGCCTCAGTCAGGTAACGCTTTTCATTACCAGGCCCCAGGGCAATTACCCACTTTGTGTTCCTCCACTGGCAGGCCTGATCAATTGACAGCATATCTGAATGTGTCTCCTGTATTATACATAGAAAGTCACAAGAACATAGGAATTGGCATACAGGTCAGAGGAGTCCTCAGACTAGTCTAGCATCCCACTTTTGCCAGTGGCAAGTGCCAGCAGCTTCCAGGAAAGAAACCCTGCAGTAAGCAGTTGTGCTTAGGCTGCCCCAAAGGAAAATATCTTTCTAACCCTCATTGATTAGAGGTAGGTTTAACTCCCTGAAGCATGAAAATTATTTCACACAATTCTTGTTTAGTTTAGAAAAATATGTGCTTTTTATAGCTCCAAACGCTATTGTTATCCATCTGGATGTCTATTTTTGTCTGTTTGTGCTCTTGGCAGGAATGTTCACTGTGGTTAGGAAGTTCCACAGTTTCATTGTAGAATAATGTAAATAGAGAAGTTCCTTTTATTGGTTTTGAATTTGTCAGCCTTCTCTATATCACTCATTATTTGTATACTTTCATCAATAGATTTTCTATGAATTCCACCTACAAGATCTCTCTTCCACTAGAAAACAAAAACATGTCTTTAATGCAATTTTATTTGGTTTATTACAACAGATAATCTTTAGGATTGTCAAATATAGTTTTCTCTTTCATTTATCTTTTGTTGCTAAAACCTGGTGAGGGATTGGTCTTAAATGGTCCTACATAGGCTTTTATTTAGTATCAGTTATTCTATATTGTGTCTGGGCATAGTAAAATTGTAATCATAATGAAGTATATGGCAATATCTTTTTCAGTGTTTTAGTGTTTCTATATCTATCCTTATATTTGTCAAGAAGAAAACACAAAGGTAATAAGGGGTAAGATACTACAGTGGGAAGTGTAACTTCATAATTAACACAGTCATTTTCAATAACATATTTTTTCTGTTAACTTTTGGGAACAAAAGAAATCAGATAAAATCCTAAACTAAAACTCCAGGAGGTTGTTGTTCAAGTTAAACAGAGGGGTAAAAAAAATCAGTATTCTGTAAACTAATACATTCTGTAAATCTGAACCAAAGTGACATTCCATGCAGGTTCATATAAGAAAGAATAGTTTGGAATTCATGTGAAACAAAGATTGCTTCCTGAGAGACAGCTTTTTGCTGACTCAGAACGGTGTAACAGAATTCTCTCATCTTCTGCTCTCAATCAGCTCCTCATAAACATTGGGAAATGAGCAAATGGGGCTGTAATCTTGAGGTAGAAAACATCCAAGGCAAAAATCACTACTGGATTGTATGGTTAGAGAACAAACACAGCAAAATAACATCATTTAAACAAATCTGTGTGACAGCAATTTACGTGGAGTTGACTAAAATAAACATTTTGGTAACCAGTTTGGTAATTAGGAAAGGCTTTTATTTCTAACAAGATATGACAGATTTTTATATGAAGTCCAAATTTTTCAAAGTTGCACAAATTGATCTGAAATATTGTTTTCATGAAAGTGAGGGAAATACAACCCTCTAGTTCAAAGAGAAATTTGCAGTGTCACTCCAATAAATAGGTCCTTGTGTCTAGGTGATCCCTTGTTGACAGAGAGAGACATATGGCAGAACATGTAAAACTATATGACAAGAAACATTTTTGTAGGTCATTATCAAGATTTTTCTTCTTCATTTTTCCCCTTGTGTAATTCTGTTTGGCTGTGTCTACACTTGCCCCCTTCTTTGAAGGGGGCATGGTAATCAGGGTGATGCAAGATTACCAATGATGTGCTGCAATGAATATACAGCACTTCATTAGGTAAATTCTCCCCTGTGGCAACTTTGAAGTGTCAAACTTTGAAGCGTCAGCATGCCTCGTAGCCGCAGGCACTTCAAAGTGCTCATGCTATTTCCAAGTGCCTTTACCTCTCAACATTTTGAGGGGTAAAGGGTCTTCAAAGTCTCCATGGCTACCCAACATGCTGGCATTTTGAAGTTTGACATTTGAAGTTCCTGCGGCAAAGAATATGCCTAATAAACTGCTGCATATTCATTGCAGCACTTCCTTAGTACTCTCCCATCACCCTGATTACCCTGCCCCCTTTGAAGAAGGGGGCAAGTGTAGACATGGCCTTTGTGATTTAAGCAACAAAGTAGTATTAAACATGTAATGGCGTCAGTTCAGTACTTCTTTGGCCATGTACTGGGGCATGAGATACATCTCTGAACTTATTTTAACTAGGGATGGACAAAGTGATTTGGAAAAAATATAGACCCGATCCTCACTCTTCATTGAAACACTAAATTCGGAGAGCTTTTTTGAGTTATAGTAAGTTAGACTATTACCAGCCAATTGTTAATTTCAATGTACAAGTAGATCTATACACATGTAGTTTGTTCAAGATCCCTGGTTTACACTAAAAGGTGTTGTTCCTAATTGCTCAACCTGAATCTATGTAGATTATCATCCAATATCTCATTATCTAAAGCAGGGGTGAGCAAACTTTGTACATCAGGCCTCACTTTTCATCCCTGCAATTAGCAAGGCTCACACAAAATGTCTAGAGTAATCCAAACCAATGGAAATTTTGGTTTATGTTCAGAATTTAAAAAAAAATCTTTTGGCATGTGTAAGAAAATAAGTATCTAGAATGTAAATACTTTGTTAATCACTATGAAAATGCACTATGCACATACAAAACCAGTACATATTTCAACATTTTAAATGAGATGGATGAGCCTGAGCCCCAGCAGCTGATCGTGCAGGGCTCCCGTATGAAATTTTATGTGTCCCCCCTGAGGGCCCCACACCCACTTGTCACACCCCTGCTCTATTGCACATTCAAATATTTGGGTCACAACAGATAATCCGAAAGATTCTGACAAAATGAACTTTTCCAGGCAATGTTTTCAAAACTATGAAATATCATGGCAGGAACCAAATTGTTTAACTTATATGTTGGCCCTCCTTCAAGTCATGTTTATTTGTCAAGGAGTTAGGTTCCAAAAGAACATAGCAAGGTCTGTATGATTTTCTGGCATGTTGCATGCATGTCTGTGAAATAATAAGAATGTGATACACTAGAGGTGTATTTGTGACATGCCAGCCAGACTTAATCATGTTACAAGACTGTTCTGACATGATGAAAGTAAAAATGGGATAGAACTGGTGCATGCTATCTTAGATATTTCCTGTTGTGTGCACGCCAAATGGCTTAAAGAAAATTATCAAACTGTTGCTGATAGTTGTGCTAATATGCCATTCCCTTATATATAGCTCATGCAGCAGCAGCATCGTTTGGCTCCTAAGTGAGTGTGAGGATATTAGTTATGATGTTTACTCATTTTTCATCCAGTGTTTTGAGTTGCTTCTTGCTGTACTGAGATGAGCACTGGGCTATCTGAGTGGTAGCGTGAGGAACCATGGTTACAAATCTCTATGGTGTTCATTAAGATGCCAGGGAGCTGGAATACATCATTGATGAGCTGCCAGCCAGATTTCAGGATGTTTTTGTTGTGAACATATGCATGAGGAAGTGATTGCATACAAATAACTAAACAGCCTTGATTGCTCGTGTTTACTTTGTGATTTTAGAATAAGTGGAGCCTTTGCCAAATCTTAATACAGAAATAGCAATAATAATAGACTTCTCCAGCATATTTGAGGCAAATCAATTACCAGAAAAAAGCATTATAATAGTATTTACACAAATAGTTTTAAACCCAAACATCTTGTTATCAACTAGTGAAATGCAATCATGGGCAATAACAGCCTTGGCATTTTTAGGCCATTTTAAAACCTGATTCATACACTGGGACAAACTAGTAAAAATGTCTGTATTGGCTTATGTATATTTTGTCTGTCTTAGTTTCTGCTATTTGGTGGTTTTAGCTTCCTAAATGCACATAGTTTCAGAAGGATAGCCGTGTTAGTCTGTTTCAGCAAAAACAACCAAGAGTCCTTGAAGATTAACAAATTCATTAGCTAATAAGCTTTTGTGGGTGAGACCTACAGTCTGTTTCTGTCAGCAATAAACCGGAACTACCTGCACTAAGCTTGAGTGAGGGAGAATATGTGTAAAACTAAGCACAACTCCAAAAGTTCATTTCCCTGACTTTTCTTACATACATAATATAAATAATAAGGAAAATATTGAAAATGGAGCTGCTTGCTTGAGACATTATATTTATGAGCTTTCAGAGAGAGAATTCACTGCTTAAGCACTGAATGCAATATTAAAGGTTCACTGAAAAATGAAAAAAAAGTCTGGACAAAGTTATTTCATGCTTAATTCAGCTATTGTACCTTCTACTGCTGTTTAATTTGTGACGCAAAACCTTTTTCTAATGAGCATAGCTGATAGTTTCCACTGCTCAGTTGGCGAAGCAAAGGGAAATTAAGTTTGCTGTTTCCGAACTGTAATGGTTTTCCTTATGAGATTCTAAATCAACCTCTTCTTCTAGGATGATCCATGATAACCAGCTCAAAGATTCCTCTACTACTGAAGAGATTTGAAAATCCTTCACAAAGGCTGTGGCTATACTTTCCCTCCCTTTTGGAAGGGGCATGTCAATGCAGCCATACAAAAATGCTAATGAGGCACAGATTTAAATATCTCATGCCTCATTAGCATACTCCCACAGGATCTGGCTTTCAAAAGGGGCTGCTTTTGAAATGCAAAGAGCCATGTGCCAGGGTTCCCTCGAAAGGAAACTCTGATTTCAAAAGCATCCTTCTTCCCTAAAAGAATTGTGAGGAAAGGTGTTTTTGAAATTGTGGCTTCCTGTCGAGGAAACCCCAGCTATACTGCTGTTTGCATTTTGAAAGCAGATGTTTTTGAAAGCAAGATCCCTCAGGAGTGTGCTAATGAGGCTCAAGATATTTAAATCCACACTTGATTAACATTTTCAAACAGTTGCATTTGCATGCCTCTTCCAAAGGAGAGGGGCAGTATAGCCACACCCAAAGTAAGATGGGGCTTAAGATGACTCTCCTATCTTCTCTTCCACCTTCTGTCTTCCCTGATGTTTATATTCCTGCTCTACTTTCCTTCCCACTCTGGTTTACTTCCTACTTGTAAAGTAATAAATGTGGGACCATCTCAACCTATGTTACACGCTAACAGCTCTGTTTCAATTTGCTGCACTTTCTGATATTCTATTGCTGTCAAAGAAGATAAAAGTAAAATTTTCATGTAGGGGTGCTGGGGCCAAGGACAGACTGATTGAGGCCCCACAGCTCATCTGCTAAAGAAGGTTAGCAAGGGATGAGTCATGGACTAGAGAAAAGTAGCTCTCATGGATTTTCACAGACAAATTCCAGTGACAGAAGGGGACTACTGTGCTCATCCAACCATCTGACCTCTGGTGTAACGCAGACTATTGAATTTCCCAAAATAATTTTTGGCCATGTCTTTTAGACAAGCGTCTTATAGTCAATGATAAAGAATTCAGCACAACCCTTGGGAAAATGTTCCAAAGTTTAATTACCCTTTCTGTTAAAAATATATGGTTTATTTCCTATCTGAATGTGTCTAACTTCATCTTCCAGCTGTTGGTTGGGGAATATATCTTTCTCTTCTAGATTGAAGAGCTCATTGTTAAAGGCTCATTTACAAAATAAATATACAGACCTACTTATAAAGACTGTACTCAAGTCACTTCTTAACCCTCCTTACTTAGCTAAATAGATTAAAATTGATTCCATCACAATGAGGCATATTTTATAATCACTTAATCTTCTCTGAAGCCTCTCCAGTTAATCAACATTTTTCCTGAATTGTGGACACTAGAACTGGTCTAATATCCCAACACCAAAGCCAAATATAGAGGCGAACTAATCTCTCTATGCTGTGTATTTATTTGTTAGTTATTTTATTACATTTTATTTTATTCAATAATATTTTGTTTATGCATCCTTTTAGCCCACAGCAAAACAGTGGAAGCTCTTGTTTAACTGAGTAACACAGATTTGGGGGTCATTCTGGATAGAGTCACTGCTTTCCAGGATAGATACCTCCCATTCTGCCAGTATGGCCTACGATTTCTGTTCCTAGACACATTTTACATGTATTTAAATTTAATTATGTTCAGGCACCTATTGTGTCCTTGCAGACAGTTTATTGAGCAATCCAGATTCCTCTGTATCCATGACCTGCACTTGTGCCTTATTAAGGAGGGGACTGAGGGAGCTGGAGCTCCAGACCCATCACCGGAATAGGCCCATACAAATTGGATCTAGATCCTGTAATTGCAGATTTTGCAAGTCCTAAAGCAAGAAAAAGTTTACTCTTCAAGTGTTTTATTTTATTAAAATAAAAATTTATGTATTCATAAAAATTGTTATTATTTCAAATTTTAGTGTGTAGTGTAGGCTCATCAAAAATTCTCGGGTCCAGTCCCAGTAGGCCCTTAATCTGGCCCTGACCTACCATTTTCATTATTTATCATTCCCCTATCTTTGAGTCTCTTGAACACTTTAAGCTCTTCCTGACTCCAAAACAGAGTGTAGAGGCATGGCCCCTGGGGGGATCTTCTGGAAGGAAATCCTCCTTCTAGAAAATATGAATTGTGCAGCTTCTTAAACTGTTTTAGGAGTTACCGATTTATGTATGCATTTATGTATTTATTTAAAATATTTTACCCCACCTTTCTATTTAAAATATTTGAGGTGGTTTACAATTTTTTTAAATACAAACATATATAAAATGATTTAAAAAATACAGAACTCCAAAAGGACATAAAACCTATTAATACATCTCAAAAGAAGGAGCACACACACAAATTCAGACACCAATAAAAGCACAAGTAAAGAAGGTGCCTTTAATCTGGCCATAGGGTGACCTCCGCTATCATAGGAGAAACACAGAAACCTACACTCAGATCTTAGTAAGTAATAATCTTGGCAATTCACTTTTTACCTCTATTTTAAATCAATCAAACCCAGTAGCACCAATCTATATTAATGACCTGTCAAATTTTATTTATAAAAATTGAAATTATTGATTTGTAGGACTGTAGGCTTTTATCTATAAAGATGGAAACAAACTTTTCTGTATACTATTTTAATATAGAAATAAGCAATGAAATGTGGGCTTATAATTTACAATTTACATTAATGTAAGTGTTAGTGATATCAACCAGTATTGCAGGAGAGATTTAGGCCTCCTCTTTTTCATCTTGGCAGAAATAAGCTGCAGAGAAAATAAGTTTCAAGCCTCCAGTTTGCAAAGGTATGACTCTTAATGGACAGAAACCGATGAGGAGAATAGCCTTAAAAAAAAAAAGAAAAATATTTTTATTTATAGTGTTATCAACAAGATGGTAAAAAATCACCAGTCTTGGAATTTATAAAGATTATTGCAACATCTCCAAGCATTTTAAAAATATCAGTTGTTGCTTAAAAGCTTCTGAAGCCTAAATTGAAATACTTCTCATACTCTGGGTATAGGGTATCTGCTAATGGGCCTCACTTCTGCCTATATTTGCCTTAGTTTAAGACCCCCATCACCTTCCCAGTCTTTATTTCTTTGGTTTTAAAAAGCAAATATTAAATATACTATAGTTCTTTAACTTCCTTGCTCCACAAGGAATTTAAGGGAATACAAAGGCAAAGAAATCAGAACAGAAGCTGGGGAAAGGACTGTCTGTCTTCTGTTGTAATGTAAGGACATTATGGACTCAAGGACATTATTCTAGTGATTCTAAATGTATGTGTTTAGTTAGTAAAATATAGTTAATTAGCCCCAGATAATCCTGAGAGAAAGAGCCAGGGAACCATGTGCATGGGAAGCCCAGCCCGCAAGGTGGAAAGGTAGAGATAGAGAATAAATATACTCTGGCAGACAGTAAAAAAATGAAAACAAAACGACAAAACCAAAACTCTATCTTGTGCAACACTCTTTATTAAGAGTGGGAAATTCCTAAGTAATGGCCAATAGAAGAAACTTTGGAAATATGACTCTACTTCAATATATTCAAGATGGCAAGGTGAGGCCTGGGCAAGGGTCAGTCCAGAGACAGAGGGCTTTTGTGTGGATTGCTTTGCCCACAGTCAATATCCATTAGAAAGTGCAGGTCCTCTACTTTGCTGGGGAGGGGAGCTGCTAACTGATGACATCAAGAAGCCTGAGATAGTTAATGCCTATTTTGTGTCAGTCTTCACTTAAAAGGTTAATGGAAACCAGGCACTCAACAAAGTTAACATTAACGACAAGAGGGGAAGAAACACATTAAAGACTATTTGAATAAATTACGTGTATTCAAGTTGACAGGGGCAGATTACGTGCATCCCAGAGTACTTAGGGAACTGGCTGAAGCAACCTGAAAATAATCAGCAATTATCTTTAAGAACTCATAGAAGATGGATGAGGTCTCAGAGGACAGGGGAAGGAGAAATGTAGTACCTATTTTTAAAAGGGGGAATAAAATGACTCAGGGAATTATAGACTAGTCATTCTAATTTCAGTTCCAGAAAGGTGCTGAAACAGATTAATAAACAACCAATTTGTAAGCACCACGAGGACAATGGAGTCATAAGGAAAAGCCTTTATTTTCAAGAACAAATCATGTGAAGCCAGACTAATTGATCTCAATTTCAGTAATTCTTTTAATACAGACCCACATGAAATTCTTAGCAGAAAAGTAGGAAAATGTGGTCTAGGGTTAATAAGGATTCACTGTCAAATTGGGAGGGCATATGTAGTGAGGTCCCATGGGAGTGAGAGCTGTGATCAGGATTATTCATTATTTCCCTTAGTGCCTTGTGTGGTGGAGTGTACGCTGATAAAATTTGCAGATAACATCAAACTGGCAGGGATTACAAGCACTTTGAAGGATAGGATTTGAATTCAAAATACCTGACAATCTCAGAATCAACAGGATTAAGTTCAACAAAGACAAATGCAAAGTGCTACACTTAGGAAAGAAAAATGCACACTTAGAAAATGGAACTGGCTAGACAGTGGCACTGCTGAAAATGATTTGTGAGTTCTAATGGATCACAAATATGAGTCAACAATGTGATGGAGCTGCAAAAAAGCTAACTTTCTGAGATGTCAGAACAGGGTTATTATATAGGAAACATGAGAGGAATTTTTCCACTTTATTCAGCAAAGTAAATATGAGGTCAGATGAAGGACTGTGTCAAGTTCTGGGCAACACAACTTAAGAAAAATGTGGACAGACTGGAGAGATTCCAGCAGTGAATAACATAAACCACAAAAGGGTTTAGAAAACTTGACTTGAGTAAAGTTAAGAATTCTTCTTGGTGACTTTTATTAAACATAGCTGCGAAGTCATGAGCAATAAACAAAAATTCATGGACACTCATGACGTGTTTGTGACTTTTACTAAAAATGATGGGAGGGACTGATGGAAGGAAAGATGACAGAAGGAAGAACTCAAGCCTTGCACGGAGGGGTGGGGGCAACACCTGCCACTGCATTGGACAACAGTTCCAGGGACCCTACTCCAGTTTTCGAAGCTCAGAGCTCTGGGTTCTCCCCACCCCCCAGTACATATAAAGGTTGACAGCTCCAGGTACCCCCACTGTGCATGGTAACTGGGAGCTCCAGTACACCCCACTAGTTGATAGCTCTTGCCCTACTGCTCTGGGGCTGAAGCAGGCCACATCATGCAAGACTCTGAAAGTCACAGAATTAATGACTTCATAATATAATCTTACCCTTATCTCTCAGGTAAGGATGAAAAAAAAAACTGGGTATATTTAGTTTTGAGATTAGAAGACCAAAGAAGTGTGGGTGGGGGATACCTGGAAACAGTCTTCAAATATGTTAAGGTTTCTGCAAAAATATTTGCAATCAAATGTTTCCTACATCCTTTGACGGAAATATCACAATCTGCACCAAGGGAGATTTCTGTTATATGTTATTAAAAATAAAGGTCTTTAAGCTCTGGAACTATCTTCCAAGAGGTCTTGTGGAATCTCTAACAGTGGAAGTTAAGAACAGGTTGGGCAAACACCTGCCAGGGATGGTCTTTGTTTTTAATTCATCCTGCCTTAGAGTAGGAAACTGGATTTGATGACCTTTCTAGGTCCCTTCCTGCTCATATTTCTACAAGTCTGTCCCAAAATGTGAGTGTATCTCAGGTGCTATGTATTAACTCCACTGCCTGTTTCACGGGTCAGCACACTGCTCATAAATATGGCGGAAACACCACAAAGGAAACCTCACAGTGATTTGAGTCATCAAAATCCTATCTGGCACCCAATCTGGCACATCAGAGGAGATTGCAGTGTTGTTTCTTCTGCCATTAAGTAATGCCTTTTACAAATATCGGGCTTCGTAGTTCACTATGTTGCTTCAGTTTTGTTTCTGTAACTGTACTACTTTGTATGGAGTTACGTCAGTAACATAGAAATGCACAGCTGTAAATTATAGCCATAAATTTGGGGAGCTCTAAGACTCATAATTCAAAATAGTTCAACAGCCTTTGATCAGCTTCCTTGAACCTGGCTAGCTGGGTCCATGAGACTCAACCCTGAGAAAGCTGGTTCATAAATTCTTCTGACTTTTCATGTCTGTGGACTGGTTCTCATGCAGAAATTCATGAATCCTTTTTCAAAGAGGATTTGGAAGAGTTCACACTAGTCTAAAGTTTCTCTTTGTTTTGCTTAAGAACAGACAGAAGAAAAGCAATGAGCATAATCACAAGTTTTCTTTCAAAGGGGATGGAGGATTTCTGTTTGCTTGTTTCTACAACACGCATTTAACTACAATTGAAATCTTTGTCTTCTAGACCAGGCGCCAGCAACCTTTCCAGGCTCGAGTGCTGAAATTTGTCCTTTCGACCTCTGTATGGTCTGAGTGCGGTAATACTTTTGAAAGTCACTAATAGTCCTATTTACAACAGTGCCATTAATAAATAATTTAAGATGCAGAGCTTTACTGTTTAGGTGGCAGTTGGTAGCATTAGCTGGTCCTTTGTTAATCCATGGGCAGCATGGCTTTGAGTAAGCTCTCAGCTACATGGGGAGGAGGAGTGGGGCTGAACTTCCACCTTGCATGCTGATGAAAATTAGCTCAGGTGCCACTCTTGGCACCCATGGTGTGGGTTGCTGACCCCTGTTTTAGACCAATTCTCAGAATCCAGGCTTATCACTGACATTCATACCAATTGAATCCCTGAGAGCTGGAATGTCATGCAGGAAAGTATCCCTGACTGAGTCTATACTCACATGGAAAGCCAATGGCTGATACGCAATTTTAGGTACACCAGTTGCATGCACAAAATAGACTTTTCAGCTGCCGACTTTGGTGCCTGGCTTCACAACACTCCTCCTGTCAACCTTCCTTAAGCTTCTCAACCCATGAGGAGTTCCAGGGTCAACGCTGACCCCAGAACACACCATTCCATGCATATGTGAAACAGCGCACTGGAAGATTGAACCTGAGTGGTCGATCTCCTGTGGTACATATAGGTGTAGGCTCTGATTCAAGTTGTTAATTCTACATAACAGCCTCTCAGAGAATAAAACCAGCTTGAGTCAGATGATGTCTAGAGATAAAGGAAGGTTGGAAGGAGTTTTAAGCTTTATTTTTAATAATCCATATTCCCACAAAAAGGAACAATAATTTTAAAAGGTTTACTAAGTGACTTGTTTGTTATCTGCTTTGAGTTTGAAGTGGAAGCATCTGGAGCACATTATAAAAGAAAATCTCAGCTTTATGTGCTGCTGTCTTTTCTCCTATCTCCTGTGCCTTTCATAAAGTCACAACAATTTATATATTTATAGCAGGTCAGAACATTCTGGATGTATATTACTGCCTGAAGAATATCCAAAATCTCTGAGCACCCAGGTGGAAGACTGGACCATTGCTATTAAACCACACTCTACTTACCAGAAAATAAATCTTTTAAATAAAACTTGTTTTGAGCAACTAAACCAAAGAAAATAAGAAATACAAAGGAGTTTTTTTGGAGATTTGCCTAGTAAGGGAAATTGTAAAACACATGGCTTTCTTTGTTACAAATGTTTACAAACTCTGAGTTTGATTCTCATTTACAATTAGGCACTTCTATACTGCTGTGGAAGGATAAAGGGGGGTTACTGTATACATTAAGGCAAGGCAGGATAAATGAGAATCAGGCCCTCAATGTGTTCTTAGGAAAAAATTGTTCTTTTCCCCACTTTCAATAACATTAAAAAGAATGAATGAATGAATGAAGTATTTCCAATTCTACTGTGTTTGCAGTTTGTCTCAAGTTGCCAGCAGAAAATGTTACCATTGAACATCATCTTACATGCTGCAAGCGACATGGTGTATATGAGAACTAGGGGTATGTGTAAATTTACGGGAAGATTAACGCACCGGTCGTTGATCTTCCAGGGTTCAATTTAGCATGGCTAATGGGAATGCACTAAATCAAACTCTCCTGGAATTGCTGTTGACCCCGGTACTCTTGGCAGTCATGAGGAGTAAGGGAAGGGGATGGGATAAACTCTCCCATTGACCCCCCACTGTCTGGACAGCAGCAAAAATTGATTTTAAATAAATCATCTCCAGCTGCACAATTTTTGTAGCTGGATTTGTGTAACTAAAATCAATTTTACCTCCTAGTGTCAACCTGGCCAAAAGATTCCTCATTGTTCCGAAGTGCAAAGCTACTTAGACCAGCTCTGTTCTCTGCTTCTCTTACACCAGCATTTATCAGTAATAACTCCTCATAACAGAAGCCACTGGAATAGCTGGATATCAATATGGTAGAGAATCAGAACTAAGCATCTACAGACAGGGTAAGGATCGTGGTAGACCCATGATTTTTATCATAAAACGATATGTTAAACTCGGCTGCTGTATATATGAGGATACTAGAAACGGCAGACAATAAGCTTGGACAGATTTTCTCATTTTAGGAATAAGGGAGTGAGTCTGCTCTTGTAATAGTGCAGAACTCCATCAGAGCCAACATCAAGCCAATAGTGAGAGGAAATTCAGGCCCTAAATAAATACTTTATATTACCATGGGAAAGCAAGTAACATGGAAATGAGTGCATAAAGCAAAGAGACTTAAAAATTTCTGAATGAATGACTGCATAGTGTTTGGGGAACATAAAAATTAAACTGGGAAAAATAAGAAGGTGGCAGAGATAAGAACATACACGTAAAATGTCTTGGTACAATTTCCAAGGCAATGGACTTTTAATCTTTCACTATATATTTTAGGAAATATGCATTTGTCTATCTATCCAAGTGTGAGTCTGTTTGTTCAAGAACTTCTCTTAATCAGTAACCAGTAAGAGCTCAGACCACCAAATCTAATATGCAGCTTCCTCTTGTCAAAACTCAGAGCAACGTCATGGCTTGGTTGTGCCAGGAGAATGGGATGTGAGGGGAATGTGACAGTTCCATTTCAAACAAAAAGGGTTGCGAGAGTTGAATATACTCATGAATGACCACAGGTGGACAGCAAATGCCCCAGTGATCACTGGATGGCCAGCAGCACAGACCCCCCCAAGTGCCCTGCCCAAGGGAGCAGCTAATGCCCACTCCTTGGATTGGCTGCCCATCCCACTGCCCTGCTGCCCTGAGCTGGCCATAGAGAGTGCCAGAGGGTAACTTGTGTGGATCTCACCAGTCCCAGGAGAAGCTAGAAGCTGCGCTGTGCGACCTGCCCCCTGCCCAAGCACATTCTGGAGACAACCAGCATGCAGGGTTTGTGGCCACTCCTTGCGCTGGCTTAGTCCAGCCCAGCCCCAGGGAACAGCTGGTGGGCACAGTGCACAAGTCCACCCCATCCCCGGCCAGCCCATGTGAACAACTGCCAGCCACGCTTCCCCAGGCCACAGCAAGTGCTGGCAGATAGCTGCATGACCCCCTCACTGAGGAGCAGCTAGCAGGTGGGGTGCTTGCCTCCTCTGCCCCTTGATCCAGACCAAGGCAACACTGGCTAACTCTACTAGTAGCAGAATAATAAAAAGGAAAGTTCTTTAGGACACACATGCTTTTGTGTGCTCACGTGCTATTTCCAATAACTTCTGAATATGTAAAACTGAAAAGGATTTTTAGAAGTTTGCATATTCACATGTAAAGGCATAATGGAAAAAAATAACTTTCACATGTCTAGCAGAGACATGAAAAATTGAACTATTGGGGCTCAACAGTCAACCCCTCTACTCCTCACTATCATGAGTTTCTCCCATCGACCTCCCTCTGTAAGGACGGCCTGATAAGTCATTCCCAGATATGCAATTGTGGTAGATGGAATTGTGTATCTAGGATCAACTTTTAGGTCTAGTGTACACCTGGCCTAAGCCTGGAGGCTAGTCTGTGCTACAGTCCATGCTGCTGTGGCTTTACTGCTAGCTAGATTAAAGTAATCTAAGATATGTTTGCGCTTGCTGCAGTCAGACCTCTGAAGTACTTTTAGAAGTGAACTGTAGCATGTGAATTTTTAGACTTGTGGATAAACATGCTTGCTTGTTTGATGACTTGCATGTTTCTGGAAAAGATAATTTGTAAAAGCTAGAAGAGAAGACATTCATTAAGAAGAATTCTTAATTTTACATAAAATCTTACTGCAGCTCAGCTGTTTTGTAACAAAGTAGCTGTATATTCTGCTTACGTATTATAAAAGCTAAGATATTAATGAAATTATTGAGGGTGATTTATCTCTGTGACATTCACAGTTTTATACAGATAAAGAATAACAGTTTTTTTTCATTAAGTAATGAGCTTTTGTGGGTAAGATCCATTTCATCTAATGAAGTCCTTAGTTTTTAAGGTGGTACTGGACTGATGGATTAAACATGCAGGACTACAGGTAATTAGATCAATAGTCTTATTGTATGAGGAAAGATAATTCAAGATGGGCCATAAAAATGACTCTTTGGACATTATCAGAAGCTTTAATTATGAAGATTATCCTATACAATTTCAGTCACATATTCTTTACTTTTGATGTTTAACTCCTCTAAGGATCAGTAAGTGATCTCGTAATGAAAGGACAAAGTTTGTTAGTGAATTTAGGTGGTTCCAGGAACAAGGTTTAGAGTAACCTTAAATCCTAATAGTACATACATGTACTATACACCAGGCAACAGTTTCCCAAATGTTGTCTGATACAGTGAAAAGCCTACTGCATTCCTCTGGAAATAAATGGGAAATATGCCATTCCTTTAGATAGGAAAGAGACATTGGCCTGCTGCAGTTTATGTAAATACAAAACTCACACAGACTTCAGCTGTGTCAGAATTAGCCCTTTAGTTTCCAAAGGCAAAAAAGTCAATATTGCTTGAGTGCAGGTGAAGAAGACTTTTGAAGGAGATCATTTATAGTTTACTGAGTTCTGTGAGTTCCACAGGGTATATTTAAAGCTATTGGATGAGAATTTTCAAACCTGCCTTTGGAATTTGGATGCTTAACTCCCTTTAAAATTAATGGGACTTGGATGTCCAAATCCTTTAGATGACACTGAAAATTTCGGCCACCATGCTCAAAAGAAACAGAGTAAAATGGAATGTGTGGCTGCCACAGGCTGACTTTTTTCTCAATCTTAAACAAAACTGCATTGTTGACGATTCTCCTTGTTTTCTGTCAAAAATCTGAACTTGACGTGGTGCTTATAGATGTGAAGGTAGAAATAAAATGACAAGCAGGTTCAGGTTTTGCAAATCAAAAAATTCCCAAGCAAAGGGCAAAACTAACACATGTTTATTGTAGTTAGAGTTAGTTATGTCTACCTAGCACCTGGGAGGCATACTTCCCAACTTGGGTAGATGTCCACATGATATCTCTGCTTGAACTAGCACCTGAAAATAACAGTGTACCCTCAGCAGCACAGCTGAAAATATGGGCTAGCCAGTCATGTAACTACCACTTGGGCTGGGTTGATTGACTTGAGCATGGCCACAGGAGCACTAGCTCAAGCAGAA
This sequence comes from Carettochelys insculpta, assembly GCF_033958435.1. Classification (NCBI taxonomy): domain Eukaryota; kingdom Metazoa; phylum Chordata; order Testudines; family Carettochelyidae; genus Carettochelys; species Carettochelys insculpta. Next base: position 300,534,511 of record NC_134137.1, on the reverse strand, counting down.
TTAGTGTTTGTAGACTTGTCTGCACTGTGAATCTCACCTTCCAAACTGCTCTGTAGACATATCCTGAATTTGTAGTCTGCAAAACTCCACTCTCCAACTTGTTTCCCTTTTCTTTCCCTGCTTCCTTCTCCTCAACCTTCCACCCCAACCAAACCCCCAATCTACAAACGTCTCATTGAAATAACCCTCCCTCCCGCACTACATTGCTATATGTTCTCAGAGGGCCACACTAACCTGCATTAGTCTGTAGATCCACAAATAACAAACAGTCCTGTAAAATCTTAGAGACTAACACATGTATTAGGTCATTAACTTTCATGGGTAACTGCACCTCCCAATCTGTTTTGAATTTTTCCATTTCTTTTTGTCTCCGAGAGAAAGCAGTATAAGGACTGTGATATTGCATACCCTCTGGCACAAGGTGAAACACTGTGAAAAATCCAGCATACACTGCTCTGGGCTGCTCAGTCTGAACTGAACATGACCTCAGCGAGTGTTTCTGGCTTCCTGTTGATGCATGAGAATTATAGATGATATAAAGGATAGAGTCATTTGTGGCCAAGGTAACACACCATAAATGATGCTGCATGTTGCTAAAGCTCAAAAAGGGCTGAAAAAATATTTTTCTTTGAAACAAGTTTTGTTTCAGGAGCTATTGTTCGAATGTAGGGCTTATGTGAGCCACAGGATACCCATTCTGGCGCTGAGCTTCATGAACCGGTGGGAATACCTAACAAACCTGCTGGGTTTGACATATTTTACCAGATTTGTCAAGTCCCTGAGCAAATTAGAAGTTGCTGAAAGTCTTTATGGGCTGAAAGGTCTTGTAGTGACAGCCCAGCCAATGCTTTTAAAAGCACGTCTGTTAGTAAGTTACACATGTACATGTGAATGAAAATAGTAGTGCTTGACAGATGCATTTTTGAATAACTATTGATATACCAATACTTCATCAATTATATAATAGTGCTTTATAACTTCAAGGCTACGTCTACACGTGCAGCCATCATCGAAATAGCTTATTTCTATGTTGCGACATCGAAATAGTCTATTTCGATGAATAACGTCTACACATCCTCCAGGGCCGGCAACGTCGATGTTCAACTTCGACGTTGCTCAGCCCAACATCGAAATAGGCGCTGCGAGGGAACGTCTACACGTCAAAGCAGCACACATCGAAATAGGGATGCCAGGCACAGCTGCAGACAGGGTCACAGGGCGGACTCAACAGCCAGCCGCTCCCTTAAAGGGCCCCTCCCAGACACAGTTGCACTAAACAACACAAGATCCACAGAGCTGACAACTGGTTGCAGACCCTGTGCCTGCAGCATAGATCCCCAGCTGCCGCAGAAGCAGCCAGAAGCCCTGGGCTAAGGGCTGCTGCCCATGGTGACCATAGAGCCCTGCAGGGGCTGGAGAGAGAGCATCTCTCAACCCCCCAGCTGATGGTCGCCATGGAGGACCCGGCAATTTCGACGTTGCGGGACGCGGATCGTCTACACGGTCCCCACTTCGACGTTGAAAGTCGAAGTAGGGCGCTATTCCTATCTCCTCATGAGGTTAGCGACTTCGACGTCTCGCCGCCTAATGTCGAAGTTAACTTCGAAATAGCGCCCGACGCGTGTAGACGCGACGGGCGCTATTTCGAAGTTGGTGCCGCTACTTCGAAGTAGCGTGCACGTGTAGACACAGCTCAAGTGATTCACAAGTGATTAACTGTTCAGCCCCCTTTAATACTCAAGGGCTGTTTTGGGGAAGAAGGGGCCTCCGGAAGGAGGACTTCCTTCTGGAAGACCCCGAAGGGGCCGCACTTCTACAAACTGTTTTGGAGTCCGGAAGAGACTCTTCCGGAGTCCAAATGATGTGACCTTGTGCTAATGAGGCACGGGGAATTTATATCTGTGCCTCATTAGCATATTTTGGGCTTTTTATTAGAAAGTGACACGTATAGAAACATCCATTAACTGTTGTTATCTGCTTGACAGATGCAGAAAGGAGAGGGTAAGTGACTTGCCCTAGGCCACAGGGAAACTCTGTGTCATGTCACAGAGGATGAACAGAATCAACAAATAGGAAAGTGAAGGGGTGGGTGTGGGGAGCAGATGTGCAGATATCCCAAGGGTTTGCAAATGCTCTGGAATTACAATTTGGGAACAGAGCTTAAGATGGGGGAAATTACTGTACATCATAACAAAACAATCAATCATGTATCACTTTAAAGACTAACCAAGTAATGTATTAGGTGATGAGCTTTCCTGGGACAGACCCGCTTCTTCAGATCTGGAGATCTGGACTATTTCCAGATCTGAAGAAGGGGTGGGCACCCCACAAAAGCTCATAACCTAATACATTATTTTGTCAGCCTTTAAAGTGATACATGACTGTTTGTTTTGTTAGAATACAGATTTACCTGGCTACCTCTGTTATTCTTGTACATCATAAAGATAAAGAAGATAGTGAGGGGAAAAAAAAGACATTTCTGGACCTGAAGAGTAGAGCTCATTGTGAGTATCTTGTGAAGTTCAAGTGAATGGACTGCAAACTGGCATTAAACAAAGCATTATACATTAGATTAAGATTGTACATTAGATTCTAGATTAATCATACAGACTTGTTTTTAGTTTAACACATTTTTCAGATTTTCTCCTGATTTTGCAGGAAAACTTCATGCCCATTATACAAGGTCAGATTAGCAAATGGATAAGCAGAGGGTAATGTGTGAGTATGGTAGACCACAAGCCATGTCATGTCTTTGATACGAATTTCAGAGCTTGAGATGCTACTGCAGACACAGGGCTCTGTGGAATTGTGATGTCCCAGAAAGAGAAGAACACCCTCGCCCCTGCATAATGGACTCAACCAACACAAGGTCCTTTGGGAAAGGTTTTGCCCCTTGGTATGTGCAGTGCCAGTCAGCATTTTATCTGTACTTTACACTCTCTCTTAGACTTGTAGCAGGAAACAATGAACCCCTGAAGTTAATTTATTTCTGCTTGTTTGGTCTAATTTTCCTTCCTGTGCCTTAATTATCACAGGCTGAAACCTTTAAATCGCTGAATAACTTCACAAAACCATCAACTGAGGTAATAATTCAACTGTGGTTAGAGTGGGAGAATACATGCTGGCACTACGACGTAAGTTTTAAATCCACTTTTATTATATTATCAATAAGGTATCTAATGTTGCTAATAAATTTAATCCTACTCTGAAAAATGTAGGTTTCCTCATGTATAAACTTTATGGACTCCTTCTTTATCATATCTGTGCAAAGGTCTTTTGACTCCGACACACTATTTACTCCAATGTTCTGCGATTGTAGTGGTAGATGGACAATATTAAAACAATGTCCACTTTTTAATGTGAATAAACATTTGGATAAGACTTGTTACTATAAATATTCTCATGTAAGCTAGTATTTCTTATGATTTATCCATCACCTTGCTATTTCAAGGAGAGGTTAAAAACCAAATCAAGTCATGAAGAGAGCGAAACATGGAATAATTTATTTTTAGGCCCTGATTCTACAGGTCTACATTAAAAAATATACTACAAGCAATTGTTTTAACCTGAAGAAAAGAAATAAAGCCAGAGATTATGTTACATGTGCAATAGGGACTTCACTATTGTTCTTCATGTAAAGGGAAGATGCTCAAATACTATAATAAAATACTAATATAGTAATTCTGTGCATATAAGTACTTCAAGTATATTCCTTTTACAGTAAATTATTGGTTATCTGCATGTCATGGGGAATATCGAATAAGTCCAGACAATCGGGGGAGTAGGGGGGAGGATTTTAAACAGATATTTCCATATAGTTAAATAGTGATTAACATAATCCTGGTTCAAAGAGCATTGATGTTTTGGTAATTAAAGTTTCAGTCATTCGGTATTGTTGAACACATCTCCAAAAATGCTCACTTACTTATGGTTAAGAACTTTTTCATGAAGGATGCACCCTAACTCACTTTTCCATGTGGTTAACTATTGCTAAATATATATAGGCTGTGTCTACATTACCACCTTCCTTCGAAGGAAGGACGGCAATGAGGCTGTTCGGAGTTTACTAATGAAGTGTTGCGGTGCATAGGCAGCACTTCATTAAGCAAATTCCCCCCTACCCCCACCCTGTGACAAAGCCGAAGTTTTAAACTTTGAGGTACCAGGACGCGTCTAGCCGCAGCGCACCTGCCAGTACTTCATAGTGCCAGGGCATCTTCAAAGTCCCCTTACACCTCAAAATGTTGAGGAGTAAGGGGACTTTGAAGATGCCTCGGCACTTCGAAGTGCCAGTGGGTGCACAGTGGCTAGAAGTGCGCCTTCGAAGGAAGGTGGTAATGTAGACACAGCCTTTTAGTAACTACAACTTATTTAAGTAGACTGAAAATTTCTTCCTTTAAATACTGTAACAGGATTAAAAATGAATTAAGATGTGTTAAGAAAGTGAGGTATGCATACAGTAACAGTGAAGAGTGCTAGGTATTGTGTAAAAATATTTGAGCTGTTTAAATAATGATCTTATCTGTATTCTGTCTCCTTGCACACTCACCCATGGACCCACCTATCCACAACCAGCGTGGGTCAAATTTTTCCACCTTTAGTTATTTTAAATGGTGTTGTACTCTCCAGGTAGTTCCATTGATACCAACAGGATTAATTGTGAAATAATGTAAATATTTAATGGGAATAAGGAGATCTGAAGCCATCTCTCTTTTTGATTAAATAGCACAGAGATACTCATTTATTAGACTAGGTGTTTGAGGTAGAACATGCTTTCTTACTCAAACATTAAATCATGCAAACATCTCATTCTCATTTTGGGAGTAAATGAAAGGAGAAAGAACAGACCAAAGACATTTTAACCGTGTCCTTACATAAACAAGGAATCTTGCCAAATAGTAGTCTTGTAATATACAGCAAAAGATGTTTGGTAACTGTGATTCTCATCTCCAGAGTTTGTGATCTCAATGGCTTTTTTTAAAAATTTGTTAAAAGATCATATTTGTAACTAATCCATAAAACTTTCTACTTGCCACCCAGAATAAAAAGAAAGCCTCAATAAAATAGTTACTGGTGGAAGCAGGGAAATAATTTTCTTTCGACTGCATGGAAAGTATCTTGCTAGACAAAAACAATAGCAAACTGGTTTCAGAGAACGAAACAAGACATAGCAGGCAATGCATTTATAGAAGGAAGTGGCCTTTATTAAATGGTAAGGAACAAAATGGATAGCTCACTGGTTTGAGCATGTGCTTACTAAATCCAGGGTTGTGAGCTCAAACCTTGAGGGGGCTGTTTAGGGAGTGGGGCAAATACACATCAGAGATGGTGCTTGCTCCTGCCAAGAGAGCAGGGAACTGGACTAGATGACCTCCCAAGGTCTCTTCCAGTTCTAGAAGGTGTGCATCTCCAATTACTTAAAAAAGCCTGAGTATGAGGGCCACATGGTTGTTAACTATCCTGGTTATTACTGTTTTTTCTTCCAGAAATATACTGGGAACTGTATCTTTGCAATTCTGAACTGGGAATGTATAAGAGAGTGGCAGAAGCAAGACCAATCATTATATGCCACAAGTGTATATTATAATATTTGTTTAGATTTCTAAAAAAACAAAATTCTTATCCTTTCATCTTCTACATTAAATAACTTGAACAAAGCACAAAGCAGCTGAAATGTATCACTTTAAAGACTAACAAAATGATTTATTTGGTGATGAACTTTCATGGGACAGACCCACTTCAGATTTCACAAAGTACATCAGTGACAAAGGGTGAATTCTGATCACTCCTTTAACCTCTCAAGATTAAAAATAAACCTTTTTCCACTCCATCACCCTAATGTCAAGTAGGCCCACCCTAGGCACCCTTTCCTCAGAAACCTGGCCAACTGATGATCTGTGTGCACTGTGTAGCATCACACCCCATAGTCTCCATAGCAAAATTATGATGATAAACTTATGGCACAGTTAAGATGTATTTTATGAGAGATGGCCCATGTGAGATATAATTGGAAAGGATGTAATTTAGTGAATATGATTCTTCTATTTGTTGGCATATTTGATTTTTGTGTATGAAGTTAGAAATAATGTCTATGCATCTATTAAAATGTGTTTACACCTCGGTAATGCTCACTAGACAGAACACAAGCAGTCTACATTGGTGGTTGGAAATGGCCATTAAGAGGAAGAATAGGTTGAAGAAGATGCCTGTTTCTCATTGGGAAGCCTGGCAAGGTACTGCACCGTAACCTTCTTGCTCAGGAGTGTTAAAAAATACACAAACACGATGGCCAGGTCTACACTAGCCCCAAACTTCGAAATGGCCATTCAAATGGCCATTTCGAAGTTTACTAATGAAGTGCTGAAATGCATATTCAGCGCTTCATTAGCATGCGGGCGGATGGAAATAAGGGGACTTCGAAGTAGGCGGGGTCCTTTTGGGACGAGCCGCGCGGCAGCGTGCCACGTCAATTTTGAAGCTCCGCAGCTGCCCGCATGCTAATGAAGCGCTGAATATGCATTTCAGTGCTTTATTAGTAAATGTCAAAATGGCCATTTGCGTGGCCATTTCGAAGTTTGGGGCTAGTGTAGACACGGCCCATGAATGCAGGAAGTTACAGTGCTGAGAAGTGTCAGTTTAAATAGGCTCCCAGTGCTGTTAGCTACTCCCCTTGTGAAGGGGCTTTACTTCAAGCACCGGGAGAAATCTCTCCCAGCACCTTTGCCATTACCTCCTTCCCATTTGAAAGCACTTTACTTTAACCTTTGATGTTTAGACAAAGCCAGATGAAGCCTTCCTGGGCATGCTGCAAACAACCTTTGAGTTATGTCTGCCAACTCACAGGATCAAGTTTCCTGATACTAGGCTCCATGGTAATTTTAAAACGTTTCCACTGATCAGGGTGGGAATCACATGGGAAGACAAAGATTCCAGCCATATGCATAACCTATCGAAGGCAGGAGAGTGACAAAATCAGGCTTTGTTCTTCACTGACTCCCTGCCCAAGACAGCTGCTGTAAACATCCAAGAAACAAAACAGATGGGACTCAGGGAGAAGAAGTGAACCCAGGCTGAAAGCTTGTCCAGGCTTTGAATGTTTGAACTTTTAAGCTGCAGGCCAGTGCCACTGACCTTCAAGGATCTCTGTAATCTACTCAGAACAACATGTAGGGTGAGAATTTACTACTTGTAACCAGTTTCTTTAGTATTTTAAGCTTAGATTGTGTGTTCATTTCATTTGCTATGTCATCCACTACGTGCTATTTATTAACCTTTACAATCACTTAAAATCTATCCTTTGTAGTTAATACACTTATTTTCTTTCGTCTAAACCAGTATGTGTGGAAATTATAACGTGGGACAAAAAGCTGAACATCTCTCACAACACTGAGGAAGAAGGTGAATTTCATGAACTTATGCTGCACAGTTCTCTGTGCAGTGCGACACACAGAGCTGTCCTATCCACAGGACGGTCCAGGACCGCACCCCTGCCCCCATGCTTGGTGTGGGGGGGGCGGGGGGTGAGGTATTGTCCCATGGCAGCCACCTCAACCATCCTAGGGACAGGTCTCAGGGCACCCTGGGAGATTACCAGGGGCTGGCAAGGGGTGACAGCAGGGGTCTCCAATGGTGACCCTCATCTCACTGCATTCTTCCAGCTGGCTGCACTTTGCTTCAGCAAGCTGTTGCCTGGGTGGGACCTGCAGCAAATGGGGATGGTAGCCCTTGGCCCCGTGCCCAATATCTGGGGTTGCCCTGGGCCCCACACTCCCTTAGAGATGGTCCTGGCATCACTGTATAATTTTGGGTTTATCCTCTGGAAGGGGTTGTGCACTTGAGTACTGTGCAATTCTTCATCTGAGCCTTCCATACACAGCTGATCTCCACACCCGTGTGAAACTGCAGCTGGGTGTTTCCCTGCCTCTGTGTTTACTGGAGGGGGCTTGACAGCCAGTTGCAGCAACACAGTTTAAGGGAAACCAAGGTTGGGGAGGTCAGGTGGGTTCAGCGATAGCCCAGTACCAAAGGGTACCTGGGGGAAACCCATCACATACTGATGCAGAAGAAGTGTAGGACCTGAGACAGACCCTGGATAGAAGTAAAATTTAGAGTCCAGGGTCTTTTAGTGAAAAATCCCTTGCCAGCCACTTGCATCTGGTTAACCTAGTTGACTACTGTCTGAAATAGAGCAGGGAGAGGAAATGGTTTCTCAGGTAACCAAAACTCAAACAATTTAGAGCTTTTGTGTAAACCCCAACACCTGAGCGACACTGGGAAATGAGCTGATGCACAAGTGCAATAGACTCCCTGAAAGTGCCTTCCCCAATGAACTGTAAGTGGTCTTCATAGCTAATCTCTCAGGCAGAGCAGCACTAGTGTAATTCAATCCCGAAGTGACAAAAGGCATGGGTACATGTAATGAGTACTGCATCCCTTGCCAATGAACGTGTGCCTAGGATTCCAAAGTCATTTACTGGAATAATTTGTATTATTTTTAATTCCACCAAAATAATTTACTTGTAATATTTGATTTTTTATATTGGAAGTTAGTTCATCATGTATGAATATGAAAAAAATAATCTCTGCTATCTGGACTGCCAAAATCTATTATAATTATTTATGTTCTATTTTCTTAAACAATTTTGCTTCAGAACCGAGCTGTTTCATAACATTTACACATGTACAAGGGAAGTTAACCCTGCTGCCCCATATGTGACTAGCTGTTCAATTTAAAGAGAATTCCAAAAAACCTGCAAAGGGGTTGCAAAGTTCACAAAATCTAATTTACAATCCCATTTTCTCTGGGGAGAAAAAGTGTTGGCTGGGAAATTCACGAGGTTGTACAGTGGATATTGCCATTCCCTCTGTGGTGAAGCATAAAACAGAGCAAATTAAATCAATTGTACTTTTTGTGAGTGTGATCAATGGCATCGGAATAAATTAAAGGATGAAATAACTAGTTAGGATTTATTAAATAACAAAGCAGACTTTAGTCCAAAGTTTTGCTTTGGTCTAAATTTAAAAATCTTTCAAGGTTAAGAAGAGTATGGTTAATATTTTTGTTATTGCTCTCCTATTCATCCACTTCCCTTTGAAAAAAAAAAAAAAACTCTTTCCAGCCACCTATGTCTGGCTAACTACAATTTCTGGTTGCTTCAAGAAGCATCAGTAACTAAATATGACAACATGATCATGTGGATTGTATCTTTAGCATAGCCAGAACCAGAGAACACTGCAAACCATGATTTTGTGAAAATTCCAGACTGATTAGAAAACCACAGTGGTTGTAATAAGTTCAGATGGATTTGATTTACATTTATCTGAAAGAAGTCTCTTGAATATTGCCTATGACTAGTGTGTATACACTCATCCCTCACTGTATGAGCATAATTTGTTCCCAAATTTCTGCTTGAAGGTGAAAACTCGTAAGAGCGACACTAAATTCCCTTTAAAATACATGTAAAAGTCTCCAATTCATTCTAAGTGCTTGTAACTTGACATAAATCAGTTGAGTTTAGGTACTTTTCTGATGTATTTGAATAGTTGGGCACCAGATATAAGATGTAGTGTATTTGTGTAGAGCAGGGATTCTCAACTTATGGGTTGGGAACAAAACATGTGTCCCATTAGATTTGTAAAAGGCTGCCAGCTGGGCAATTCCCAGCTTCATGTGGTTGTTAAAGAAGCCATTTCAGTTTCTTAACACTTGTGCCTCAAGCAGATATCTATCAATAGGGATAGCTGCCGGAGAGGGCAGCTCTGTATCACTAGAGATAGCAATTACCTTATGCCTAGGTGCTGAAACCTTAAGACTTGAGTTAATTGGTTTTGACTGTTACCTGCTGGGAGCAGGAGGGCTGGGGGAGACTCCCATCCTAACAGACCTGGTGAAGAGGCTGTGGGAGGAGGAGGAGTGTTTATGCCAGCATGTGGGGGTGGGGGGAACCAGGCTAAGAGCCTTCTCTCTCTCTTCCCCCAGCCGCAGGGCTGTTCGACAGCTGCATGTCTGAGGGAAGGGAGGAGGAAGGCTCCAGCTGCAGGCCTACAGGTCTCCCCGTCCCCCAGCCAGGGACACCGCCGCTGGCTCATATAAGTAGGGGAAGTTCACTCATTTATTGAACAAAGGTAGGTATATGTGTTCCTTATTTTAGCTAGTACTCAGAAGTAAAGTACTCCTTAAACGAGGGATGAGTGTGCAACTTTATTTTATCATAACATAAGTAAATAGTCTCCTCCTGAAACTTATGAAGACTTGAGATTGGCCATACTCATTTCAGGCCAATGGTCTGTGTAGCTCAGTGTCCTGTCTTCTGAGAATGGTTGGTGCCAGACACTTCAGAAGGAATGAACAGAATAAGGCAAATATTATGTGATTTATCCCAGTTCCTAAGTCCCAGTTCCTGATATCAGAAGCTAGAAACACCCAGAGCATGGGGTTGGATGCATCCTCATTTTAGCTAATAGCCATTGTTGAGCCTATGCTCCATAAATGTGGCTAAATCTTTTTTCAATCTAGTTACACTTTTGGCCTTCACAAAATATCCTGACAATGAATCCCACAGGAGCTGCGCGTTGTGTGAAGAAATACCTAAAGAATTTGTAAGATATGGGAATCTCATACATACATAGAGATGTATGAAAAGAATTAATTTAGCTAACGTGCAACAGTTTTGCTTTTCTTCAGTGCTCCTATAGTCCTTTTGATTTTTTGGAAGACTTTGTATTTCTGAGGTTCCTACAAAAAGTTGCCATTAGACTTTTGTCTTTTCCTGGTTGCTTTTAAAAAAAAAATTCTGAAGGGGGAGTGGTTAATTATATTTTTAGAGTAGACTTGCCAGAATTTATGCTCTCTTCTAATTTCCTCAGTAGGATCTGACCTACAGGTTTTAAGGAATGTCTTTGTGCTGATAACCACCTTTTACTCTCTTGTTTAGCCATAATGCCATAGTTATGGTCCTCTCACAGTATTTCTTTTAAAATTTGGAGTATACACGTAGTTTGAAACTCTATTAAGATGTTTTTAGAAAATGCCCATGCAACTTAAACTTACTTCACTTCTAGTACTATGCCTTTCAATTTCTTTTTAATTAGATTCCCCTATTTTTTATATTAAGTTCTATGGTTCTCCGTTTCTTTGGTTTCTACACTACAATGATCCTTTGAAAGAAGTTCCTCTGGAAGTGATCTTCTGAAAAAACTTCTTTTGAAAGTTCATGTCCGCACACAAAAAAGTGGACTGCGTCAGGATTTTTTAACGCCTTGGACATCATCGTCCCCGTGGGAATGCAGGGAATACATGCCTTTGGCTGTGTAAAATCAGTGCAGGCACATGAAAAATCTAAAGTGTCACAGGCTGCCAGTTAGCAGCATTACCAAAGGTCACTTTTTGTCTGTTGGCTCCCCCGGTAACCTGAACTCATGAATTATTCATGATCAAGTGTTTGAATTCTAGGCCTCTGATTGGGCAGAGGTGAGAACTTCTAGCACCTTCTAAGCCCCAGAGGACCTAATTGAAAACTGCAGGTAAAATCATGAGTATTCATTTGGAATCATGAATAACATATGGACTCCCTGTGTGTAAGCAGGTGCTGCGGGGCATTCTGTGGCCCTGGAGGACACAGACTCGCTTCTGCTACTCCACATAGGGTGGCATGGCTGCATCCGCGGTGTCTGCTGAGCCCTTAGGCCAGCCCGCGGGGCACAGATCTTTTTGAAGAGCTCCTGCTGAAATCACTCGCGGCACTGCCTGCCATCGCAGTGCCAGCTTCGTCACTACTTCAGCGTGCTTGCATCAAGGAGTGGCAAGCGGACCCTGTGGCCAAGCAGCCAGGTGGCGAGCTGGCCTGCTGTAAGGCGGGTACTGCGTACCTGGCTGCGTAACCCAGGGTCTGCCATCGGTCTCTGTGGAGAGGTGGCCGAGTGTCGAACTGGCCTGCCAAAAGGCGGGTACTGCGTGCTCGGCTGCCAATCCCGGAGGCCACCATCTTACCATCGCCTCTATCTGCGCCCTACCATTCTGACCATCGGCTTCTTCAATTACCTGACGAGACATACCTACCGGATTGGACTTCTGACCTCGGAATACGTAATTTACCTGAACTGACACATTTTACACATAGTATAAAACACCTGGGACACCGGGGCCCCCAAAGGGGGAGTAGGGGTCGCACCCCTATGGAGTGCCGGCCCGACGGGGTTGGCGCAGAACCCGAGGGCCTGACCCTCAGGGCCGGGCCTTGGAGCCCAGGGTATACAAAGTACAGCACATTTAATTATTAATTGTTAACAGTTTTATATTATTAGTACTATTATTATTATAGCCTATATTAAGGTATTTAGTAATAATTGTATTGGGAAGGTATTATTCCTTGCCCTATTTTACCCTCAATCCTCCTTTGTATATATTATTGTGAGTGAAGGCTCAGCCTCCTCACCTCCCACAGGCTGCCAACACAGTGCTTCCTGTAGGAAAGCTAAGGCCTCCCAGGAGCAACTCATAAATAAGGCCCACAGGGGGAAACGGAAGGCCTCCCACAAAAAGAGGAGACAACCTTGACCGCCCCCCGGCACATATTTTGGGGCAGGTGTACCGCCCTGCCCCCGGTTAGGAGTGGGGGTTAGCACCCCTCATTCTGCCTGTTTAAGTTGACAGCAGGGATCTTTAAACTCCTAACCCTTTTCACCTTTCCTTCCTTAATAACGAACTAATTTTTGCCTTCCGGACCAATAAAAAATTTATAACCACACAAAGGAATCTTCAAGTCAACAAGATGTTTATTGTAAGTTTGTAGTTATAGTTATTGTTTAGTTTAGTATAGTTAGTTTATTATTTAATAGTGTGTTTTAATAAAATTGTTAATTTGTTTCATTCGCTTGTACCTTGTCCTTGGTCTTGCCCTTCCTTGCCAGCCACTCCCCGCTAGGAGGCTTGGGCGGTGTCTAGTGTGAACCGGGGTGGAGCTCTCCTGCCTGGGTTTGCAGCAGGGAATTGACTGGGTCCTGGGATCTGTGATCAGGAGGTGTCAAACAGACCTTCTTGGTGTAGGGCTTCGTTTAATCTAACATCCTTTAGCCTGTCCAGAAAAAAGCCCGGCAGACTGAAAGATTGATCTGCTCTTTTGATACAGAGCATTCACACAGCCCCTGCTTTTCCAGAAGAACAGGCCAGGAACTGAAATATCAGGCACAATGAGGATGCTGTTTTGAAGGAAGGGCATGTGGAGTATCTACATACACTTTTTTTTTTTAAAGAAACTTTTTGGAAAAAAGCACTCTTCCACATCTGGGGCCACACTGGTTACGTCTACATTTGCATTCGTCCTTCAAAAGAGGAATGAAAATGAGAGAAATTGAAAATGAAAATGAGGTGCTGTTTTACATATCTTGTGCTTCATTTGCATAATGTTTTTTGGAAGAGATTCTTTTGAAAGAAAGAAAACAGTGTAGATGGGGCTCTTTTCAAAATAAGTCCCATCTTTGAAAGAACCCTTCTTCTTGAAACAAAAGAGGAAGAAGGGTACTTTTGAAGAAGAGGATTATTTTTGAAAGAGCCCCATCTACACCACTTTCTATCATTTGAAAGAATCTCTTCTGAAAAGAGATTAAGCAAATGAAGCATGAGATATGCAAATCAGTGCCTCATTTCTATTTTCGATTTCCCTCGTTTGCATTCCTCCTTCAACGCAGGAATGCAAGTGTGGCTGTAGCCATCTACAACACAGCGATCTTTCCAAAGATGATCAGGAAGATCTCTTCTGGAAGATTGTTTGAAAGAGCAAGCCCACGCACAAAAAAGTGGATTGAAAGACTGATCCAGTCTTTCAACAGAGAGTGTCCACACATCCCCTGATCTTTTGAAAGAACAAGCCAAAGATCAAAAAAATCCAGCTCCAGGAGGACTGCTCTTTTGAAAAAAGGGCCTGGGAGAGAAAGCGGGCTGCCAGAAAAAGGGCTATGTTTTTTCAGTTTCAGATCAAAAGAGTGCATTTTGGCTGTTTCTACACAGGAAAGTGGCATGCTAATACATGGAGCAAAAGATTCTAATGAGGCACGGGTGCAAATTCCCCGTGCCTCATTAGCATAACGCTCCTCATTAGCATATTTCGCTCCGTGTATTAACATGCCACTTCCGAAGGAAGTGGCCTGTGTAGAAACGGCCTCTGTGTGTAGAAGCTCCCCAAGTTTTTTCAAAAAAGGTCCTGCTTTTCCAAAAAAAGCTTCGTCATGTAGGCACAGCCGTTGGTCTTTTCTTCCCCACAGGAATGCTGTATTTTATTATCTTATGATTTCTATTACTGAGAAGATTGCTATCTTCACTTCTTAGACCAGATCATGTGTATTAGGACTAAAGCAAGAATTTCCTCTGCCCTTATGGAATTCCGAAAAAAAAGAGTCATTAGTAGCGTTTCCATTGATAGAAATATTACTCTCAATGGATACAGATGCTGAAAACAACAGTCCTCTGATGGGACAAATAATAGTATTGTATTTGATACTAGCTCTTTTTGAAATCCAAAACAAGACTATTTAAATGAAATTTACAATAAAACTTACCTACCTTCAAAAATATATTTTCAAGTTCTAATAAAATCTTAACATAATACATTATATATTACTTATTCACCACCAGGTTGATGTTTGAAAAGCCTGGCTAAAGATTCTGGTTTAGTAGCTGGGGAATCTTCTGTTTATGCTAAAATGTTCTTCTGTTTATGTTAAAAAGGGGGACCAAATTTCCAAGTGTTCATACCTGGTGTGATTTATTTTTCCCCTTAAAAGATAGTCTGTATTCTATTATACCACAAGTCCATAGAAAGAGAAGTCACATTTTTTCCAGTAAAGTGCAATACAAAATCTTGCTGCTAATAATAAAAAAATTGAGTTATTGTTTAAAATGAAGATTCTTTGCTGGAGCAGTAAGTAAACAGGTCTGGGGACCTCTGGGAAGCTTTCCTGTCATTTTGTCTGAAGATGAATCTCTTTAATAATTTCCTTCCCAGACAGCCTAAATCCTGGACACAGTCATCACCAGTGAAAACATAGTTCCCTTTCCCTACAGCCCTTCCAACCTCTTAACTGAAGTCAGATGCCATCTATTCAGTAATTAATAAAAAATATGCTTTATGAATTCAGCACAAGAAAATCTGTGGCTATGGGGTCGTGCTTTAAGAGAGGCTGATAAACTTCTTTCTTTCTTTGCTTCAGCACCGTAAGGGCATCTACCCATTCAAAATATCCCCAAAACAGAGTTCATAGTTCTGTCTCTACCTCTGCAAGCTAAACACTTGGTTTTTTTGTGTTGTTTTGTTGTTGTTCATGCTGTTGTTTTATCTTCTGTGCTGGCACCAGCCCTTGCCCTTCTGCACCACATGGCAGATAAACTGTTGGGGGGTTGCACTTGTATAGGAGGCTGAGAAACTTCTTTTCTGTGGTTTACATTTGTTCAGGGCCTTCTCTTCTTCTCCCACAAGTTCCATGCATTCAGGGTCTTTCCCACACTCAACCACATCACATTACTAGCCTCTGACCCAATAAAAGGACTTGTCTGCTGTTCAGCGCAGACCATGCTGCCAGGCAGCACCATGTCCTGGCTTGTGCGCAGTGAGGACTCCAAGAGCTTGAAAGATTTTCAGGGGCTTGCTGCTGTCAGGGTGACCATCTCAAATGGCCCTCAAGACACAGACACCACACTCCCCTGCCCAAAAATATTTTCAGGGGCTTGCAGCCATTGGGAGTAAGTCTCCCCCAGTGGCTAAGATTTTCGGGGGCTTGCTGCTGGTGGACGGGCAACCATGTCATCAACTGGTTCTGCAGCCATGGATCCCACACCCTGCTGTGATGATAGTGCGGCTAGCCTCCTCACCTGAGCAAGGCAGAAGGGACCTTGTCAACTGGTCCTTCATCCTCCAATCCACCTAACGCCCCCAATGGGATGAGGTGCTGACCCCACCTGAGGAACACTGCTTGATGAAATTTGGCGAGCTCCATCCCCCACGTTGGACAACTCTATGTAGTGAAGTGCTAATCCAAAAATCTTTTTCCTCAGCCTTTCTATCCTTCTCTCTCTTCAAGCTTTGGTCCTTTGTATACAGGGAAGAGTGGCTGGAGAGCCAGTTGAGAAGACACAGACACAAACACCTTGCTGCAGTTTAAGCCCATTGGAGACACCTGGTGCTTTTTGCAAAATCTTTGATATTTCAGTTATTGTTTATCCTGTCCTCTTTCCTCCAACTTTGGCCCTCTTAACACAGGGAAAAGTGCCTGGAGCACCAACTGAGAAGACACAGCCTTATGGATGATCCCAAAGCACAGAAGTATTCATGTGTGTATATATTTGGTGAGTCTCATCCCCCATGTTGGGAACCTCTGTGTAATGAACTGCAAAGCCAAAAACTCTGCCTCACAAAATCTTTTTTTTAAACAAACAAACAAACAAACAAAAAACACCTTTACTATTCTGTTCTTTCTTTGAGGTTTGCATTGTTCCTATATTATCAGGGGGACAGTGGCTGCAGGGCCAGTTGAGAAAACACAGGCACCTGCTAATTTTAATAAAATCTTTCATAATTCAGTTATAAAAAGCAATTCTGTTATGGAAGCAAGAGATTTCAGTCAATTTGGCGATTTTATTGACCCCCTACTTTTTCTCCTTTCCCCCTGGAAAAAATGGCCATTTGCTTTCCACCAGAGGGGAATTAAGGTAATGCAATATGGAAAGGTGATATCACGTACCCACAACCACTTGTGGTGATTTTTTTTCCCATTCTGCTCCAGTGAAAATACCCAGAATGGGTTCCCACAATTCACTGCTGCAACAGTTTGGTGATTGAATGTGGCAGCAATAAATTGACTTTGTGGGGAATCTGTGAGGAGGTGAGGATACTCAAATTTAAATTTATAAAACCCAGTATTACAAAACTGATTTTAATACATTCAAATTTATCTCATAGCATAGATGTAGCCTTAGATATTAAACCTTTTGTTCCTGCTTACTCTTGGGTCCACTCCACAAAGGTGATTAAAGTCAAAATAGAGCAGTCTTGTCTTCAGGTATCAAAATAAAATGTTTAGCTTGTATTGAAAATATGGGTTCTTTATATTATTTATGTTATTGCACCCTTTGGACATGATTTCAAATAGAAACAACTGTCTAAATTCAGTAACCTCGGCTCTTAGCCAAAACACATAAGCTGTGACCACAGTAGACCATCCTTTTGGAGGGGCTATGGCAGTGTGGCACTTTGGAATATGCTAATGAGGCTCTACTATGAATATGCAGCAGCTCATTAGCATGATGGAAGCTGCACATGCTTCAAAACTGCTGGTTTCAAAACGCATGCCAGCTGTGTTGCTGGGTAACAAGAATTAAAAATTAGTCCAAAGATGCTAAACAGTCTGTATTAATGGATTTTTTTGGTTTTTGTGACATGACTTTCTTTATAGCCCAGCAGTTACTATAAATTTGTTCTCTAGTCTTGTCAAATTTTATCCAGTGTTTGAATGGTTTGCTATCAACACAGCTAAGTATATATTTTAATTGTGATGCATAATAATAATTAATAAAACAGTTTAGGGAAATCTAATTCACTCCACTTTGCAGGCATATATACAACCTTAGAACTGACCTCTTTGTTTCTTATATTTCTACTGAATTTTAACAGCACATCCTGATGTGCATTAATGTGCTATCAGGAATACTAACAGGGATTCACTGAAACAAAAATAATCTTGGGAGGACATTTGTCTTTGTCAGGGCTACCCTACCAGCCATGAAATTTCATATTTGTTCCATTCTTCCAAATCTATTACTATTGTAAGAGACAGTAATTTGCCCTAAACAGATATTTATGTTTCTCTGCCATATTAACTCCTAAGTAATTTAAATAACTACCTTGGCATTTACGTTGCTCACAACAGTTTGTTTTGACCCTTTGGGGAATACTAATTCCTAGAATTTCAGATATGCCATGGTTTATTTTGAAGCTTCGTACCTGCCCAAACACCAAAGGTAAATGTTCTATAATTTTCAATTAATCTTCTGGATCATGAAAATATAACGAGAGAGTTGACTGTCTGGTGTTCAAATCTAGAAGACGTTTAATGCCTTTTTATCAAGGGGTGATTTCTCGCATTTATTGCAAGTTGCTCAATTGCTAAAGCAACTGACAGGGAAATAAAGGGCAACCCTGTCTCTAGACAAATTATAAAGAAGGATTTGATTACTATTAACAAAGCAAATGTTCAAGGCTGTGTATAGAGTGCTAAGATGCCCACAGAAAACTGATTTCCAAAACCAAACCTTACTAAATCTGTTTGAGGTACTCCCATTCCAGCCTGTTGAAAACTTCTCTCAATACCCAGAAAAGCAGCATGCATGACAAACTGTTGGAAATAGCATTACAGATCTAATTCAGAGTTCTTCTGACATTATCAAATACATGCCTGCCAGCAGTGAAACCAGATTGCTCAACATCAAGGTAACACTCTATCTGAAGTCCTGTGACACCTTATAGACTAACCGATATTTTGGAGCATAAGCTTTTGTGGGCAAAGGCCCACTTCATCAGATGAAGTGGGTCTTTGCCCACAAAAGCTTATGCTCCAAAATATCGGTTAGTCTATAAGATGCCACAGAGCTTCTTCTTGTTTTTGAAGATACAGCTACTCAGCTACTCCTCTGATACTCCAACTGACAGCACTTGCCATATCCAGATGAACAAAAGAAGGAGGTTGATTCAAATCACACTTGGGCTATGTCTACACTAGCACACTATGTCAAAGTAGCCTACTTCGAAGTAAGAACATCGAAATAGGCTACATCTATGCATATCATCTATATGTCCTCTAGGGCTGGTTCCGTCAACGTTCAATGTCGAAGCAGTGACGGGGAATGTCAAAAGGAGCTGCCCCGGAAGGAAATGTGGAGCGTCCACACACACTAGCACTCTCCGTCGAAATAAGGGGCCAGTTTGTGGATGAGGTCACAGGCTGGACTAGCCCTTCTGGGGCAAGAGCAAGCCGCTCCCTTAAAGGGCCCCTCCCAGACACACTCAGCCTGCACAGCACGAGGTCCACAGAGCCAACAACCAGTTGCAGACCCCTTGCACACAGCATGGACCCCAAGCTGCAGCAGCAGCAGCGGCAGCAGCCAGAAGCCCTGGGCTAAGGGCTGCTGCAGGTGGCAACCATAGAGCCCTGCAGCGGCTGGACAGAGCATCTCTCAATCCATCAGTGGATGGCCACCATGGAGGACCCCGCTATTTCGATGTATTGGGACGTGGCTCATCTACACACTCCCTACTGCGACGTTCAACGTCAAAGTAGGGCGCTATTCCCATCTTCGGATAGGAATAGCGATTTCGACTCTCACCGCCTAATGTCGATTTCAACTTCGAAATAGCGCACGGCGCGTGTAGACGCGACACGTGCTATCTCAACGTTGCGCCAGCTACTTCAAAGTAGCTGGCTAGTGTAGACACACCCTTGGTGAGATTTTTGCCTTCTTCAGGAATAACCACAGTTTTTGTTTCTCTACAACTTTGGAATCTTGTTCCCCTGCAATATGCCAATAAGGAAGTCAGTTAAAATAGGGATTAACACTTGCTTTAGTTCTGTGTAAATACCAACAAGACCTGGAATTTTTTTTTTAAATTCACTCAGAGAAATTCAATTTCTGCTACAGAACTGTAACTATGAAGGGCTGCCACATCACTGTTTGAGGTAGTTTCACCCCACTCAGCTACCTCAGGAGAAGGATGTCTTAAAATGGATAAAGTATGGGAAAAGCCAGCAAACATTTCAGAAATCTGTTTGGGGTCCACTATAAATATTCCTTTTTAATTCCTCTTATTTCAGAAGGATGGCTAATTTAGCCTGCTTCTTTTTTTCATTTTCTGATGCAAAGACTACCGGCTTTATTGCTTTTTTTATAATATTTTTGTTAAACAGAGCTATCCTGTTTGTAACTGGTTAATCTTCACTCATAGCTCAGTTATTTTGTCAAAAACATTTTTAGATTTATATTTGCCTTTCCAAACAGAAAATTATTTACTCAACCTCTCTTTTATTTTAAGGATCCCCCTATATTACTGACTTTCTAGCATCTCACAGATATATTTTGTGGCCCCATATATTTGGATGAACACCCAGGACTAATGTGCTGATCATATTTTCGTTGAGTTTGCAGATGTCAGTATGCTTTTTTATTAAATGTTTCTGCCATTTAAGAATTGTCTTTAGTAGTAGGTTGTGTACTTTCCTTTCTACTTGCCAACTTGCTTACTGCATGGTTTCCTCATAAAGAAGGGTAAAATCCTGTTCTAACTGAAATGAGTGGGAGTTTTGCCATTAAGTTTAGGGGAGCCACGATTTCATTCCAGATGTTTTATGAAAGGATTAAGAGATTATGCCGTATCAGCCATTCAATGGTAGGCTCTCTCTCCTACCTGTAATCTTGTTTTCACTTGTTTACCCCTTTTTTTCCATTTCCCTGCCTTATTCCCCTTTCCTAGAAATCAGCTGCACACAGATGTTTCTCCAACATTTTCATGGATGATTTTCAAGTTGTTTGCTTAGCAGATGTTCTCGGTTGAGCTGCCCAACAATTTTTGCATGAAAAACAAAACCAATACACTTGGGACATTTGCCAACTTTGTGAAATGTGAAACAATTTTATTCAGCAAAGTTTGAGTTTCTGTCATGACGGAAAGAGAAAGACAGGGTGAGAGAATGCTTTTACTAATGCAGAGTGATTTTTGCTTTGTGGGGAGAAAATTTGCATCTCCCAGAAGAAGGAAACTTGAAGATTAAAACAAAAATGGCACTAGTTTAAACACATTTTTTAGGTGTAATTGAAACATACAATATTAAAAGTCTAACTTATAACTGAAGACATTTGTATTTTTCCAAGCAAAAAAATGTCATATTAGTGAATTTGTGATGAGAATGTATGACATTTTCAGTTTTAATTTATTCACTTTTCAAATTGTCAAAATGATCAACTCATTTAATGGGGAGAGCTGGAAGCAACACTCTCTGGCTACATCTACACTAGAGAGTTTTGTTGTCAAAACCGGGGTTTTGTTGAGAAAACTCATGGAGCATCTACACACAAAATGCATTTTGTCGACAGTCTGTTGACAAAACTCAGCACTTCCTCTGATGGCATTTTGCCTACCTGTGATGAGGAATAATGCCTTTGTTGACAGTTTCTGTCCACAGAAAAAACCATCTAGATGCTGCAGGGGACCCTCTGTTGACAGACAGGGTTTCCAGTTCATCAGACAGTCCTGTTTGCTGATCTTCCCATTGGCCTTTCTGTTGAGAGAGCACCCGGCAATCTGACTGCTGTCTGTTGACACAATGGACTGCTTTTTCAATATGCTTTTGTGAGTGGACATGATCTGTTGACACAAGTTTTACCAGAAGATCTCTTCCGACAGTACCTTCTGTTGACAGATAACTATGGTGTAGACATAGCCTCTGTGGTCCATCAGTGGTGCTGTCCCTGGTTTGAACAGAAAGGACCAAAAAGATGACTTGAAACTCACATTCTTCCTAAGGGATTGATCAAAAAACCATTAAAGTCAATGAGGGTGTGTCTACACAGCAAATTTATTTTGGAATAACAGCTGCTCTTCCAAAATAAATTTTCAAGGGTCTACACAATGCAACCATAATTTTGAAATAATGGATAGCTTATTTGAATTTGGTAAACCTTATTCTACAAGGAATAGTGCCTTGTGTAGACAGGCTGCATCTACGCTAGCAAGTTCTGTCAAGAGATTTTTTGAAAGAAGGGGAATCTTTTGAGACAGCCCATAGAGCATCTACACACAAAAATTATTCTTCCAAAAGTAAATCAAAATAATGTGGTGCTTCTTAAGAAACACTCTTCCTTTCCCGTTTCAGGAAGAGTGCCCCCTTTTGAAAGCTTCTTTAGAAAGAAACCATGTGTAGGTGCTCTGCAGTGTCCTTCTTTCAAACGAACAGTCTTCATTTTTGATCCCTGGCCCATCATTTCAAAAGAGCGGGGGCTGTGTGGACACTCTTCCAAAAGAGCAGATCACTCTTTTGATCTGCTTTTTTGTGTGGACACCTTTCAAAAGAAGTTTTTTTGGAAGAGATCTTCTGGAAGAGCTTTTTTTGAAAGATCTTTGTAGTGTAGATGTAGCTACAGGGAATAGAGCCTATTATGAGATAAGCTACAGTGCATCTGAGGGTGCTCTTTTGAAATATGCTTTATTGTGTGTACACACTCTATTTTGAAATACCCGAGTGCTATTTTGATATCCATTTTGTGTGTAGATGCACTATTTTGAAATACACTATTCCAGAAAACCTCTTCTGGAATAGTTTATTTCAAAATAAAGCTGCTGTGTAGACATAACCTGAGAGTCCTAGGATACCTATGCTTTCCATAGGGCAGAATATATCATTTGTAGTTGTAATCTGCCTGCAGTATTTTCCATAAAATGATAACCAAAATGATAAAATAAGTTCCTTTAAACTATCTGGTTTCATTAAGTATTTTCTTTTGTTCTCACAGCACTGTCTTTACCATTTACTTAATATTTTCAAGGTTTTAGAGATAAATTAGGTAATTATAGAATATATTGAGCAAATTGCCAAGACATTTTTCATGTCAAGTTATGAGCTTAGTCATTTTTTCTCATAAACATATGATGATTTTAATTACATTGACCTCCAAGGCTGAACTGTGGCTATCATTAGTCAACACATTCCTTTAATTATCATTTTAATAATTAATCTCCCAAGTGAACACTTTTGTAAATGCTCAAGTCACCGTAAAGTTCCAACTTCTGTTTTACCCTCTGGATAACATCCTTCTCCATTGTAATTCATTTAAGTTTCTTTTTAAAAGGACAGTATTCAGTGAATATAAATAATGATGCTTAATGAATTTATTATGCTCCACTTTCTGAACTCCTCTATGAGTGCATCACTATCACAAAGACTTGTTAAAATAGCTGACTTTGTTGTTGTTGTTATTAATACATTAATATTATTAATATTATTATTCATGTAATTTATTGCACTAGTATATAGGGACCAGCCAAAATTGCACCCCCTTCCTAGTGGTTACCGCACAGTCACATAGTATGTTTCCAGCCTACAATTTCTAGTCATCATTATTCTCTTTCTAAAGACAATTTTCAGTGATATGTACGTACCATGAGATTAATATAAAATTAGAGAGGAGCGAACTTTTCAGGATCAAGGCATGTCCAAGTGGGAAGTAGCTTCTTTGCACTTTGAGCAACTCCCAAACTGATATTGAGCTAAGCCTTGAAGGTGATATAGCTGTGTGCTCTGGCCCGGTCCATCATTGCTGATCTTTTTGTGCTACCAAATGTTTTTGGTAGCGATGTGATCATAAGCTATTTAACAAGCCACATAATTTCTTAGGCTTTTTTTTCCCCCCTATTATAACACAGACTAAACCTCTCTAATCCGTAACACTCTCCTCTGGCAACTGACAACATCCGTAATCCAGCAGGATTTTAGTTAACCAGACAACCACTTATCATAAGTGTGACCAAGTTTCCTGTGGTCCCATAAAGATTGTTTACATCCAGGTGTCCTGGCTTTTACTGTTCTGTGCTGTTATTTAGCTGTAGTTTAGCTCTAAATGTCTTCTAAGAGCCCAGTAAGCAGTAGAAGTGTTGGCAATGTGCTAGAAAATACTGACTTTCCCTTGCCTGGCAAATTCTCTCATCCAGCACTGTTCAGGTCCTGAGCATGCTGGAAGAATGGGGTTCAACCTGTAATAAGTCCATATCAAGAAAGCTGCCCAAGCCGAACCAGTGCTGATGGAGGTGGTTGCTGGGTCTGGCTATAAATACTCTCACTGCTGATCTTGAGGGGAGGGAGGAAAACAGGTAGTGTCAAAGAATTTCTAAAGAAAGCACATTTTGTAAATATTAAATATTATTTTGCTCCCCTGATGTTTCAACTAAATTAAGTCTTATTTGACTTAATTCTTTAGCCATTTGTTTCTTATATGTAGATACTGGATTCAATGCAACTGAACTTGATAACCTAAATTACTTTGAGGTGTAAGTTTGTATCAAAAGCATATATTGTGGACACTTGTGTTAAAAATATAAAGCACCCCACATTTAATATACCTGTTCTCTTGCATTCAGAAACCACGCTAGTTAAATTAGATGCTGTTCAACAGTTGTCACATTGTTGCCATTGGAGTTTTATACACCCTTTAGAACTGCACTTTTACTCAGTTACACAGCTGATCAAGTACACCTAAAATAACAAATTAGACCATATTAATTTATCATTACCACACAAGAGCTGGAAAGAGCCTTTGGGCAATACACTTTTGGTATATCTTATGGGTAATAAAACATTCATGTAATAACATGATCATTTAACTACACAGCTGTCAATGAGCAAAATTTCTTTCATGATTGAAGGCCTCTTTCATAGACACGTTGGAGTACATTTTCACCATGATGCACATGGTTTTAGCCACGCGACTTTGCCATTCCGTATCCATACGGGTCTTTAAAACAACTCTCCTATGGGGCAAACTACTGTAGGAGATTAATATCTGTAGCAGCATTCTCAACAAAGCATGAGATTGTGTTTTGATCTCATTTAAGCAATTAGAATCTGATTTATTGGGGTAAAATACATTCTAGAAAACTTCATTTGCAAATCATTACAGTAGGATAAAGTGGAAAATAATGGAAAGTCAAAAAGTAAATTTCTAACTTTGTATTACTTTCTTTAGTGACCACCTACCTCTTTCGTTATAGTATTTTTCTTTACAATGAAATGAAATACAGGACTCTTTCCTCAATTCTGGAGATGCCCTTCACATTTTAAATGTAGTCTCAAGCACATATTTCTCTAGCAATCCAGTTGCAGATAACAAAAACATGTGACATACAGTTACTAGTCAAAAGCTTCCCCATTATGCACAATGGAAACAATACGCTCTTGTTTCCTGAAGGTATGGAATCCAGCAAGATCTTCAGATGCTTTAGATGCTTGTTTAGTTTAGCTAAGAGAAGACTTAGAGGGGACATGATAGCAGTTTTCAAGTATCTAAATGAGGGTTACAAGGAAGAAGGAGAAAAATTGCTCTCCTTGGCCTCTGAGGATAGGACAAGGAGCAACAGACTTAAACTGAAGCAAGTGAAGTTTATATTGGACATTATGGAAAACTTTCTAACTGCTAGGGTGGTTAAACACTGGGATAAATTACTAGGGAGGTTATGGAATTTCCATCACCGGAGATATTGAAGAGCAGGTTAGATAGACATCTATTGAGGATTGTTTGGGTGCTCGGTCCTGCTGTGAGGGCAGGGGATTGGACTTGATGACCTCTTGAGGTCCCTTCAGGTCTAGTGTCCTATGATTCTATGCACACCTAAACAACAAAATGTGAACACACACAGTTTTGAAGGGACCTTATTACCTCTGCCCCATCCAATTGTTTTCTCTTTCCAGTCAACATTACCTCTGTTCTATCTCACTTGAGCTTTTGTTGCCATAGATCGGAGAGGTGCTTGTACCCCAGACTGTGGTCAAAATGATTGTAACCATAGAATGTGCACACAGAAGCAATGGATTGATAAAATAGAACACTACGTAGTACAGGGTTAATTAGAAAGCAAGTTTTTAGAGGTAAGGTCAATATAAATAATTTGAAAGCAAACTTTTAGATTCAAAGTCAAAATTAACCAGCAGTTTCTGGTAATCAGAATGGTATGGGAGAAAGAAGAGGCAACACTCCAAATTAAAAGAAATTGAGCGGATGGAATACCTAGAATTTAGACACCTTTGATTAAAAATTATTGTTATGATTAAGATTGTTAGGAATGTTCATTGATAAGCAATTTATTGAAAGTCTGGAAAAGTGATGATCAATATGATCACATCTTATATGTTTTGTAGAATTTAGTTATAAAGAGTGCACTTTGGAGTAGTCTTCTGTTTTTCTTGTCATCTTTTCTCCCTCATGGATGAGCAGCTGGCTACTGCAAAGCTGTTGATAATTACTAATACAGTTTCAGATTTTAGTGAGATATTTGGGATGTTCTAGCCCTATTACTTATGTCTTTATGTTCTTAAATCTAGTAAACTGCAGTTTCAGATAGTGCATCTTTATTTGCAATAATATTTTATCAAACAAATTCCTGTGTTCCCATTGATTCATTCCTGACATCACCTGGAAGGAAATAGCTATGGTAGCACCTTAGCTACCAGCTCTTCAGCCAGTCCCTGATTTTATCTAGACATTGAGAAAGCCAAGAGACTGCATAGGATCATAGAGAAGCATGTCTCTGTGCATATAGTTCTGGTTGCCACAGGTATGTCTATACTGTACACTAACCCTGAGATCAGGCTCAGGTTTGAGCTCAAGGCTCCACCCATCAACACACAAATTAATCTGATCTGGTCAGAAGCATCCTGATTTCAAGCTGGGTAAAAATTCTGTCATTTTGCACTGTGTATGCAGGTCAGGTTGCAAGTCCAAGTCAGAAGGTCTGTGTAGTACAATATGGACATTAGCCTGGCTGAGACACCCAGGAGTACAAAACCAGGATTATGGGGCAGAAAAGATACTTAAAAATGGGTTTTGAAACATTGAGTCCACAAATCTGGCTACCTCAAACCCAGGCACAGTATGGTGCATAGACATACCCCAAGATCCCTAGAAATGTATGGAGTATGGAGCACTCAGAAATACTTCACAATGAATTTGCTCGAGTAAGGGTCCATAATCATCCTTCCCTGTCATTCTTGGTGGGGGGTGGGGTTGGGGGAGGTAGACTGTGCCCTCACTGCTCATGGCTGTCTAATAAAACTTAAGGGGGCTCTGAACCCTCTGACTGGGGTCAAGCAGCAAGCAGTCTATGGGGCTCAGGACCTCTGGGTGGGGCTGAACAATAATCAGGATAGAGGGATCTGACCTTATGACAGAGCAGCGTATGAACAGGCTATGAGAGTCTTGCCTTTTGGATGGGCAGAGCAGTAAGCAGTCTGTGGAGCTCATGCCATCAGGCAGGGAGGAGCAGTAGGCAATCTTCCACCTTTTCTGGCTCAGGTGAACAGCAGATAAGTAGAGGCCCCTTAGTCTAAGGTAAGTAAAAAGCCACTCCAGTAGCAGGGTGGCCACAGGAGGTGGGAACGCAAAATCTCCCTAATCCAATGGGTCCCAGACCAGGGCCCTGACAGCGGCAGAGGACTCTGCCTTTGGTCAGTGGAGATCCCACTGAACATGATAACTAGCGTTCTGGCTACACAGCTGAACAATTGTCTGGTATCCCTGAGCTGCTTCCTATGGTTCTGTTTTAAATGTACCTCTTTTTGGTGGGGGCCCACCTTCTCCCTGCGGTACATGGCCTCCATAGTATCAGTAGCTCCTCCATACTCCTGTCGGTTGGTTGACCTGGCAGTTCTTGTTCTCAGCACTGAAGGGCTCAAGCATGGGGCTCAGCAGCTGGCAGCATGTGTCTGTTTCTTCCACCAACTCTCCTCCAAATGAGTTTCAGGGTCTGCATTTTAAGCTTTCTGTCCCAGCCTTCTGCTTCAGGTGTGGCAAGTGTGGCTTCCTTTACACACTGCTCAAGTGAAAAAACTTCTTCTTTGTTGGAAGAATTTAAAGCAAATTCAGGAAACTCACACATATATATTTCATCCTGTCCTCTGCAGTTGTTTTTTTTTTAAGAGAAGAAGTGTTCTGGTCTTAGCTAACTAGAAATATCAGACATCTTACAATAGCAGCCTTTTGTGTCAAGAAGCTATAGGTGTGACCTGCTACTGTACTCTGTGAAGGTGTATGCACACCTTGACTCTTGTTTAGATGGCTAATGGCTGTTCTGACAAAGTGGTTACAGTCGACCACACTGTCTTGGGGCCTCATCTTAATGAGGTTCAAGGCTTAAAATCCAACCTTTGGCTCTGGGCTGCATGGTCTAGGGATCAGAGTCAATGCCATAGCCCTTGAGTTCAGGAAGCATGGCCTAGAGTCACAATCATTTTTGTGTCCCTTGCGTTCATGGAAGTGTGGTCTAGTGCAGTTGTTCTCAGCTAGAGGTCCTTGTACACCTGAGGTAGGCAGAGCTTTTTCAGAGGGTACATTTACTCAATGTTTCTAAACCAATTTTTATGAATAAAAGAAACTGAACTTACTGTGGCAGAGCACATCACAGATGATGTCTTTGGAATGGAAGGAAGGTTCACAGTTTGCTCCTTGTAGGGCCTGGCCCTGGCTGTGCTGCAAGGATGTTGCATTTAAGACACTTGTTCTCGTGGTAGTCACATGCCGTCAGTCTCTACATGGCAGGATCCTTCTCCCCAGCATCAGACCCCTAGTCGGGATTAGACTCCCCTTCTAGGTCTGGACTGCAGGGTCTCTAGGCTGGTGGTATCTCCCTGTGTTGGGTCGCTCCCCAGAACCCCCTTCAGTTTCCCAAGGTGCAAACTGGACTTGCTCCAGACACCTCTGCTCCTGCTCCAGAAGGCTCCTGTCGAGCTCCTCTCTCTGCTCCACTCTCTGCCTCCAGCTCCTCCTCCCAACATGGATCCGCTCTCAGTTGTGTCTCAGGATCTGCTCTCTCTTCTGTCTCTCAGGACCTGTAGCTGCAGTCCTGCTCCCAGCATAGGACCAGCTGTGCACTCTGGGGACCTCTGGGGATCTGGGGATATCTCTGGCTGACACAGCTCTGCCCGCCATCTCAGCTTGGGTGCCCTGGTATCACCTTTGTGCTGCCCCATTCTGACTGCTTCAGACAATGAAAATTCAGTTCACACAGAGGATGGGAAACCCCCTGGCCTCCCGACACCCTTATTAGCCTGCCCACCTTGTTGATCAGGCTGGCCTGGACCATAATAAGTGTACGTGAAAAGTTTTATTTATTTATTTATTTATTTTTGAGAACAAGGAAATATTTGCCCCCATCAAGCACAGCTACGTAAATGAACTAAATACAACAACTGCTGCAATGAAATAGCTGAGTCCTGGCCTTCATTTCTCCATGTAAGTCAGTGAGACTGTCTTCAGGCACAGAGGTCTGCCCTCAGGTAATAAGTTGTAAGCTGGAATCTACAAGCAGCAAAATTTATTAAAATAAAGCATACATGGGGTGCAGCACAAATGCCAGAGGGAATTATGATGTCTTGCTGGATAATTGCATTCCCAAATAGATAATCAATTGTAAGGATGCTGTGGAACATCTCTGCATCTCTGTAGCACACAGGGATGTCAGAGAACAAAGAATAAAAACAAAAACAAACCAGTGAATGGGAAGCAAGACCCTCCCCCCGCACATATTAGTTTCTTGTTGTCAATCTTACAGAAGATTCATGCATGTGTTTTTCTTGATTTGAAAGGTGGTTATAAAATATCAGTCATTTTGGTTCACAGCATTTTACACACACACACACACACACACACACACACACACACACACCCCTTTTGATTTTTGAATGCTTCATAAGAGCAAACAATTAAGAAAGTTTATTTGTCCAAGCACCGTAGATTGCACCTTCCAGAAGAAACATACAAAATTTGAACAGATTTCAAAAAAGGACAAATACAAAGTACTCCAGGCAGGAAGGAACAATCAGCTGCATGCAAACAAAATGTGAAATGGCTGTCTAGGAAGGAGTAGTGTGAAAAAAGATCTGGCCGTCATAGTGGATCATGAAGTAAAAGTGAGTTAACAGTGTGGCATTTGCAAAAAATAAACCTGTCATTCTGGGATTATAAAAAGAAATGTTGTAAACAAGGAATGAGAGGTAATCTGCTGCTCCACTCTTTGCCGATGTGGCTTCAGATGCAGTATTCTGTCCAGTTTTGGATGCCACATTTCGGGAAAGACATGGACAAACTGGAGAAAGTCTAGAGAAGAGCAGCAAAAATGACTAAAAATCTAAAAAATATGACCTATGATGGAAGACTGGAAAAATGACCATTTTTAAAGTTTCTGTCTGCAGCTATGCTATGAGATAAATTTGAATTCATTAATATCAATTTTGTAATTCTGGAATTTGTAAGTTCAAATTTGACCATCTTCACTTCCCATGTGCTGCTCAAAATGTCAACTCATAGCTGCCACACTCAAATTGGCTAACATCGACTGTTGCAGTAGTGCATTGTGGGAACCTATCCCACAATTCCCTCATCCCCGTAGCATTCTGGGTATGCTCGCTGGTCTTTGACATCATCTTCTCACACTGCATTTTCCTCATTCCCCTCCCAATCTCTGAAAATATGTCAATTTTGGAAATAATGCAGAGAACCTCAAAGTTAGGAGAAAGAGGATAGAAAAGTCTAGGATAAAATATTCTTTATTTTATTGAAACTAATACAGGGACTCCAAAAAGCATGAAGAAAGAGAAGATAGGAAAGTTTTTTCAGAAAAGAGAGCTGCTGAGGGGAGAGTCTCTGGCTTTCTGGTGCACAAAAGCTGTGTCTACACGTGCACGCTACTTCGAAGTAGCGGCACTAACTTCGAAATAGCGCCTGTCGCGTCTACACGCGTCGGGCGCTATTTCGAAGTTAACTTCGACGTTAGGCGGCGAGACGTCGAAGTCGCTAACCTCATGAGGGGATCGGAATAGCGCCCTACTTCGACGTTCAACGTCGAAGTAGGGACCGTGTAGACGATCCGCGTCCCGCAACGTCGAAATTGCTGGGTCCTCCATGGCGACCATCAGCTGGGGGGTTGAGAGATGCTCTCTCTCCAGCCCCTGCGGGGCTCTATGGTCACCGTGGGCAGCAGCCCTTAGCCCAGGGCTTCTGGCTGCTGCTGTGGCAGCTGGGGATCCATGCTGCAGGCACAGGGTCTGCAACCAGTTGTCGGCTCTGTGTATCTTGTGTTGTTTAGTGCAACTGTGTCTGGGAGGGGCCCTTTAAGGGAGCAGCTGGCTGTTGAGTCCGCCGTGTGACCCTGTCTGCAGCTGTGCCTGGCACCCTTATTTCGATGTGTGCTACTTTGGCGTGTAGACGTACCCTCGCAGCGCCTATTTCGATGTGGTGCCGAGCAACGTCGAAGTTGAACATCGACGTTGCCAGCCCTGGAGGACATGTAGACGCTATTCATCGAAATAGCCTATTTCGATGTTGCTACATTGAAATAAGCTATTTCGATGTTGGCTTCACGTGTAGACGTAGCCTATAAGGCTTCTGTGAAACAACTATGTTCTTCACTGCCGTCCCATCTCCCATCATTGCATGTGATCCCTGAAAGTAATACAGGGCCCTGGACTGTATTCTAAAGTTAGAAGAAAAAGGATAGAAAAGTATAGGAAGAAGATGTTTTTGGTTTTCCCCCCACATTACATTGCCAACACAGGTGCAGCGACTGTATTCTCAACTGGCCATCCACTGAGAGTCTCACCTTCCATTATTGCATGTGATCCCTGAAAATAATGCCGGGGCCCAGACTGTATTGTAAAGTTAGAAGAAAGAGGATAGAAAAGTGTAGGAAAGCAGAATTTTTGACTTTTCCCTTGACTACGCAGATAATGCCAACATGGTTGGTGTCAGTGAAATAACTTAAACTGAGCTTATAACACAAACAGGAATCTCATCTAGACCTGCCACTGTCTCCCTACCCCATTTCTGAGGGGTGGGTCAAGGCATGAAAATGGACAGCAGATATTAACAAAAAGATTTTATAACCAAAATATAAAACCACAAGGTGCGTTCAATGGACAGCAAGCTCCCAAAATATTTTTGGCGGAGTGTGGGTGGATGATGTGGTTGGCAACTGCTGAAGTAGCTGAAGTATTCCCCCCATGTATCTTAGACGCTGGGGGAGACTTTCCCCCATTAGCAGCAAGCATCGCTATTGACATGGTTGGTGTTCAATGGGGAGCCAGTTGATGTGTTCCTCCCCAAACTGAAGGAGACTTCCCCACAACAGCAGCAAGCCCCCAATAGGTTAGCTGTTGGGGGGAGACTTCCTCATGGCAGCAGCAAGCCCCTGAATATCTGAGATGCCGGGGGGACTTCCCTCCAGTGGCAGCAAGCCCCCAAACATCTTTCTCGTCCTTGGATTCCTAAACGCATGCAATCTATCATGGTACTGCCTGGAAGCATGGTCAGCACCAAATGGCAGGCACTTCCTTTTATTGGGTTGGGGGCTACCCAAGTCATGTTGCCGAGCATGGGAAAGACCCAGACTTCATGGTGCCTGTGGGGGAGGGAAAAGGGTTTGTACACATGTAAACCACTGAGAAGAAGTTTCTCAGCATCTTATACAAGCACGACCCCCACCACAGCCTTGTTACCACATGGTGTAGCGGGGCAGCTGCTGACACCAGGCAGTGCAGAAAAAAAAATAAGTGTAGAGAGAGAGCCACAAACTCCCTGCAGGGGCTATTTGAAGAGGTAGATGAGCTCACAGCAAAGAAAGAAAGACATTTCTCAGGCTCTCATACAAACATATGATAAGAGTTTTCAAATCCATAGAAGATTCTTACTGAGAGGAGCAAAGTAAATTATTCTTGATCTCCTCTAAGCATGGGGCAAGAATCAGTGATCTTAAATTTTAGTAAGGGTGCTTTTGGGTTGACCATTGGAAAAAACTTCTTAAAAGTCAGGATACCTATGCACTGGAATAAATTGCCAAGGAAGGTTATGGAATCTTCATGATAGAAGCATTTTAAAAGCGGATCAGACAAGCACCTGTCACAGATGGTGTAGGTCGGGGTGGGGCAACCTGTGGCCCATTGGCTGCACACAGCTTGTCAAGGTAAGCTGCTCGCAGCTCACCAGACAAGTTGTTTAGCTTACTTTTTCAGGTGCAGCCACCTATACCTCGGATTGGCCAAATGCAGCAGCAGAAAGTAGTGTAGTCTGCAGGGACCTGCTGGCCACCATTTCCTGCAGTTTCCATTGACTGGGAATAGTGAACTTAGGCCAGTGGACGCCGTTGGCAGCCTTACCTACAGATGCCAGATAAATAACCTTTTTGCTAGGCCGCCAGCAGTTTACCTTGATGAGGCTGAAGGTTGCCCACAACTGGCTAGATAACACTTCTTACAAGACACTGAACTAGATCACCTCTCAACGTCCCTTCCAGTCCTATCATTCCGCAGTCTATTTTTTGAATTTTCAAAAAGCTCAGAGCCAAGCTTCCCTAACTATACAACACATACATTTGAGTTTCCTCATTGCCTCATAATGCTGAGAAAATGATAGTTAGAAATAAATTCACAAAAATAAGAAAGCTGGAATTTAACTGGTCAAATTATTTAAAACAGCTGTCATAAAAAAGCCAGATAGAATCCATCAAAATCCTTGATTTTTTTTCTGAAAATTACACATTAGATATATTTTAAACTTTTAAGTCATGCTTCATTTTAGTTGATTTCATGATATCATGGAGGGGAGGCATCCCCAAAGAATCCATTTTGAAGCATGTGGAGGAGAAGAAAGTGATTTGGAATAGTCAACTTGGATGGAGATGATTGTTGAAAAGAAGAAGAAAAACAAAAACAAAAACAAACAAAACAAAAACAAAAACAGATCAGAGGGAACTGATCTCAGTAAATGGTTGACCCTTCTCACCAGAAGCCTTCAGCGCATCCTCCATATTTTTTGGCCAAGAATAATTTCAAATCAAGACCTGCTTGTAGGGTGCAAGCAAGACGACATGGTTACCATCATTATGAAAAGACGCTGGAGATGGATTGGGCATCTCAGGAAAGATGGAAGCTCCATCATAAAGACTGCTGTGCACTGCACTCTTGAAGGGAAGTGGAAATGAAGATGACCCAAGACAACATGTCACTGGACTGGTGAAGTAGAAATGAAAAACATCAAAAACACTTGGGACACCATTGAGAGGCTGGCCAGTGACAGAAAGAAGTGGAGCACCTTACTTGCTGCCCTACACACCAGTAATTGTAAAGGACAGTGATGATGAGAGGGAATTGACGAGAGGACTACACACAAAGACCAGCAGTACACTGGCTTAAATCGGAAAACAGGTGGAGAGAAAGACAGAAAAGATGGAAATGTCTTAATGCTGCAGTCATTAACATCAGTGAGAGATTTGTCTGATGTGGGACTGCACGGTTGTACCTTGAAAACGTGGTGAATGTGTAATGGAGGAAAGTAAGCAAGATCTAGAATTACATCTGAATCAAAATGATCTCCCTTTGAAATGACTGTGGAACTCCATTAACATTGTTTTGTGTACAACATATCAAATCTCAGAGCTTTGTCTGTCTGTAGCAGCCCCTCCTAATAGCCCAGGATCATTTTCTTCCCCTTATATTAAGTCTGTGACATGCCATCTGCATCAGAAGCTTTGAATGGGGTTAAATACCAGATAATTTCCTCTGTGCAAAGAGCATCTTCAGTTACCCACTTATGAAAGCTCTATGCCTGTTTTCTACCACTAAAGGAGAGCAGCTCAAGACCTGCTTAATGGGGCTAGATGCAGAATCCTAATTACTCAAGCCAAAGTTCAATAGATAAGAAATTGTCAAGACAGGAGATGAGGGACCCTTGGCATGAGTAACTTAATATGAGAGAATTGTGTAATTTCTGGTTACAGTAACACCCTGTGTCAGGCTGTAATAAACATTTTCTTAAAAAAAAATGCATGTAAGTCTGGGTTAGTTTCCTTTATTTAACCACAGCAAGGGTGGCTCTGCCTTCTGTCATGCAACTGAATTTTATATCGAAATTAGGTGGAGGGAAAAATCTGTGAAAGAGCCACCCAGTCCTTCCCACTGCAAAACAGCTTAGGGTATTTATGAGACTGTTGCACACACCGAGGTGTTTGTGACAACTAACAGCTTTCGTGTGTCTGCACGAGACATTGCAGTGCACTTGCAGTGCTGAGGTTGAAGGGAATTCTGTCAAATGCCAGTATATGAAAGCAGAGGGGAATGGTCCTAACTGTAAATGTGTAAAACAGCAGAGCAAGCACAGCGGAGAGCGACATTTAACAAATAGAATCATTCCACATATGCACTCACACGCACACGCACTCACACACTCCCTTGCTTGAGCATGTACAGATGTAAAGTACATCAAAACTGGAAAAAGAATGGAGGAGCACCCTCAAAACTGCTAGATAAATGGACACAGACGTTTTGTGTAAAAGAGAGGCTGGGGAGAATAGCAAGGCATTTTAAGTAGGCCCGAGAGAACTAGAAGAGAACCTACCTGGTGAGTAACCTGGCCTTTAAAAATAGAATAAGTTTTCCAAGTTGGCTCAGGCTTGCAAGCCCTGGGTGAAATATACTGAAGTAAAAGGAAAATTTAAAAAGTAAAGGAGAACAAATTAGCCCCCAGAAAACTACTACAACAATTGGAAAGAGTTCACCAGAAGTCAGCCTTTACACATGATGACAGGTTATCTCTGATGTGAGGGGTAGGATAATGTCAGGGTTGGGAATGAAATGAAGGAACTGCTGTGAGCTCTTTTTTAGAAGAGAGAATGGAGGGGATTGGATCTGAAGCACAGGCAGAGAGAAACCTAATTTTGAAACAAAATTCCCCCAGACAGCTATGTCTCAAAAAGTCCCTTAGTATACAGCACTTGAATGTTGAATACTTAAATACTCCCAAAGTGATGGAACACAGTAATATCTTACACTGATCTGCTTTTCCCTGGGGGTAGGATACCTCCAGCTGATATCATGAAATACAAGGATGGCTCAAATTAGTTCCCAAAATGACAAAGGTGCTCATCCTCACAGGTGTGCTGAATGAGTCACGTAAGAATCATTAGGAGACAAATTGGATCTGATTTTTCAGATGTGTTGAGCACCTGAAGCCACATGTGAAATTACTGGAAGCTGCAGTTGTTCAACAGCTCTGCAATTCAGGCTCCAAGGGCACTTATCCTTTTGCTTTACAAGCAGCAGCAGATGGTGGAGGGTGAAGAGAGAGCTGTGGCACAGAATAGGCATATCTTCTGCCCCTTGCTGAATGAAGGGAGAGGCTGAAAGATGACAGTTGCTTTCATTAATTGGAATCCTGTTCTGTGGGCATGAAACGCCCACAATGGTGGAAGCTGTGCGATTTCCCTTTGGAAGTGAGGCAAAGTCTGGGGTGGCAGGGGTAGATTGAGGGGAGTACATACATAAAACTCAGTTGTGAGGAAGCGCTCATAAACCAGTGAGGAGTTAGCAGATAACACGCACACAGGCCCACCGATGGGTGTGTTGTGGAGGGGAAGGCAAAGCAGGCAACTGCCCTGGGGCCTGGTAATTCAGAAGGGCCCAGGGCTCCTGGCCACCACTACTGTGGCAGCATGGGTGTCTGGAGGCCCAGTCCCTTTAAATCACTGCCAGGGCCCCACGTAGTGTATTCTGGGTGGCTCAGAGGGCTGACTGGAGGGAGAGGTGCATGACATGATACAGTCAAGGCACAGCTGAGGACTGTCTGATTGGAGTCCCACCCCTTCTTCCTGAGGCCCCACCCCTATGGGAGTGCAGAGCCACCTCTCACACACGTACCTTGCCCATGAGCCTGGGAAGTCTTTCTGCCCTCCTGGCTACACACAGCAGGACCATGAGCTCCATTGGTATATGGATGCTGTAATACTTCTCTCCTGTGAGAGAAAGTACTTTAAAGTCATGAGAAGGAGATACTTCTGCATCTGGATTGTGAGAGGGGCCAGAGAGAAGTCTGGTAGTGTATTTAAAACCTGAGTGGGAGGGTTTCCCCGGTGCCCAGCCAAGACCAGCCCAGCAGCTCTGGTTGCATGTTGTACACTATTCTTAGCTCATAACAGTGCTAGCCAGGGTTGACAACTTTTTGCTGGATATATTCCTGGAGGTTTCATCACATGCCATTATCTTTAACCTATGAGAAATCTAATTCTTGGAGATTCCAGGGCAACCCTAGAAGGCTGACAATCTTTGTTCTAGACATGGAAAATCTGTGGCTGAATTGTTACTTGCCATTTGCCTGTGCTACTGCCATGCTGTCCTCCATGTTTATGGAAATCCAGTAGCAATGAAGAACATCCCTGCTCTCACATGGAGCTGCTTTTTGTCCCAGCTCCCAGTTGGCTTGTCCTTCCCTGCTCCCGCAACTCACAAAGCTGATGCCTTTTGCCAACTCTGAAATCTCTAGCCATTCTCAATTGCTGCACAGGCAACTCTGATCACTTTTCTGACTTCCCTGGGCTGTCTTCAGCTGTTAGTCTCCAATCAAGTGTATGTCTCAACCACTCAATAGTAGTTCTTCTGTCCTGGTCCTACAATATATTTACATATATTTGTATCCATGACACCCCTCCTTACCAGTCCCAACATCATAAAAAAATGTTTCTTAATTAAATTTTAAAAAATTCTTACATTTTACCAGTCACAGGCCCTCTCATCGCACGCATCTTGATCTGGAGTCTAGCATGGGTGCTGGAATTAGGGGTGCTCGCAGTGTGGCCACGCCTCCTGACAGGTAGTAGTGCTAATGACCCAAATCCACGGTTTCTACCATCAGCACCTTCAGTATGCAAATTGTTCCAGCACCACTGGTCTTGTGGTATGGGGTTTGAAATTGAGAGTGCCAATGTCAAGAGAGACTGTCAGAAAACAGGGAAGTCACCCCAAATTGGTGGTATATTCTATGAGTAAATTTCACTGTACTAGTAACAACTGCACACTCTTTGATTATTATGTTAGTCCCACCGTATAGTCAGACGCAAGCCCCTTTAGTGTAGTTTCTCTGGGTGGCAAGATGTGAGAGCAAAACTAAGTGGTGAAAAGTTTTGCAAACCAAGAAACAGCCCACCTTAGATCACTTCATTCTCCAAATTGATACCAGGTCAGTGTATAGTCTTGATCTCAACAAAGACAATACTATAGCCAATTTCTCCAGTAAACTACCTAAACACTCATTAGTGAAGAAAAAGAAATGGGAGTTATTGAGAGACTAAAGCTGGTAAAATACATCACAGTTGAGTCTAAGTTTGTAGAGCAATGGATAGTAGAGAAGTAATTCCTGTTAGCTTCCGTAAGTCTCTCAGGCTACCCAAGAGGCTAGGAGGCCTTTTGTGCATTCACTCAGGCTGCATCTACACAAGCTCCCCTCCTTTTGGAAGGGACATGTTGATGAGGGAGTTTGAAAGATGCTAATGAGGCACTTCCGTGAATATGCAGTGTCTCATTAGCATAATGGTGGCTGTGGCAATTCGAAAGTGCCACTTTCGAATCGCGTGCCACCCGTGTAGCCAGGGGGCTTTCGAAACAACCCTCCAGTCTTCGAAAGCCCCTTATTCCTATTTGCTTTGAGTGCTTCATTTGGTGATGAAGTTACGGATTGGCACTATTAATCCATTGCTGCTAAATGGTCCTTGCTCTGAAATTACAGCCCTTTGATTTATGTTTCCAAGGCTCTAAACTCTGATGCATACCATAAACATCATGTAAACATGAAGGCTACATCTACACAAGAGGCTTTTTCTGGCAAAGCTACAGTGCATCTACATGCAAAATGCTTTCAGGTGTAACCCCTCTCTTGACAGTGTTCTGTTGACAAAACAGGGTGCTCAGGGTGGTCCCTAAGGGCTCAGGGTACTCAGCACATCTGAAAAATCAGATACAATTTATCTCCTCATGATTCATGTGTGACTCATTCAGCACACCTGTGAGGATGAGCACCTCTGTCATTTTGGGAACTAATTTGTTGCTCCAGAGCCCTTTTGTCGACAGGCAGGGCTTCTGGTTGTTCACTGGGCAGCCCTGTTTGCAGGGCTTTGGTCAGCCATTCTGTTGAGAGAGGGCCAGCCAGTCTGGCTGCTGTCTGCCAACAGAGCAGCTTACTCTTTTGATCTGGTTTTATATGTGGACACAATGGCCGTGTCTACACTAGACAAAAACTTCGAAATGGCCATGCAAATGGCCATTTCGGAGTTTACTAATG
Source organism: Carettochelys insculpta (assembly GCF_033958435.1). NCBI lineage: Eukaryota > Metazoa > Chordata > Testudines > Carettochelyidae > Carettochelys > Carettochelys insculpta. The sequence goes on along the minus strand of NC_134137.1, from coordinate 300,495,618 downwards.
AAGCGCTGAAATACATATTCAGCGCCTCATTAGCATGCGGGCGGCCGCGGCACTTCGAAATTGACGCGGCTCGCCGCCGCGTGGCTCATCCAGACGGGGCTCCTTTTCGAAAGGACCCCGGCTACTTTGAAGTCCCCTTAGGAATAAGCTCCCCAGATCAATAACAAATCTGATCATTCACCATAGCAAAGGAGACCCACAAGGGAACTAAAGGGTGGTCATGGTGTATAATGGACAATATAGTCTGACCAGCAAGCTGGTCTGAATAGCGGAGAAGGAGAACATGAGTCGCTCAACTGCAACTCTGACTAGGCATCATTGAAGCAGTCTGAAACAAAATATTTATGTTTCTGACTGAAGTAGTTTGTTATTTGGGTCTTGAGTAAAAATTTGAAATTCTCTGAGTTCACCTAATTCTAATAGTGAGCTCACAAAGACAGCTCTCCTGCCAGGCTGCTACTTGTGTTGTAGGTAGCCTTGTGCACTGTAAATAAAGAATAATTTTATACAAATATAATAACGATATAGTTACTCGTTCTACAGTTGTAAAGGCACAAGGACAAGAAACAGTCCTGGCCAGAAGAATATTATGAATATTGTCAATTATATTTTATTCTACTGTGCCCAGAAATATACTAGTCAAAGAAGATGAATAGCCCCAAAGACCTTGCAGTCTACACAACATGTTCAGAAGATCAATAGGAGGGAGGAAGTTGGGATCAAGACTGATGAGAAAAACACAAACTTGGCTATGGGGAGATCATAAGTCATCTGCACGCTTTGAAGGATCTTAAGCTAAGTTTTTTGAGGAGGAGGAGGAAGAGGTATTCAGATGCTGTTGAATGTTTATAAAATATGGACAGTAAAACCTTTCTTGATAAGGATGACTGGTATTACTTACTCATGTTGTAGGCATCCCAGAAAATAATGAGATTTCATCTGTGATTAAAATGAGGACATGCTAACGCCCATATGGTATGGTGGTGGAGGAGGGTAGAATAATGCCCATGGATAATCTTTGGGGGACTCATTGCTACCAAGAAACAGTCCACAGGCAGTGTCACATAGTGGCTACTTTCAATCACGAATAACCTGATCCAATGCTGAAACTGAAATCTATTATTTATTACAGAGGGAAATCTAGCCTTTTAGGAGGGTTACATTTCCATCCCACTGTAAATTCCTGATTTTGCTATTTCCAGTAGCAAAGCTCTACCAGATAAATTCTCAATTGTAAATAATGCAACAATAAAAAGAATCCAGTACTGCACATTAATCTTCCTGCATCTCCATGTGTTGTGTCTTTGGGTCGAAAGGTAATAAAACTTACAATAGCAATGCAGTAGTTCATGTGCCATTTGGCTTTGAATGGAAACGTGTGTGGAAGATTTTTTTATACTTAGGCCACCATTAAATCAACTTTTGAATATGAAACCAAGCTGTTACACTAAAATATAATAAATCCATTTCATAGGTACAGTTTGCTAGATTTTGTTTGAAATGCCCACAACTTTTGGATGATTTCCTAAAACAGATAAATCAACTATTTTTGTACTATGTGGTAGGCAATGGTTCTGGAAGGAAATTAATAACATCTGTAATTACAAATTGTATTGAAATGAAATCTCGCATGCCTGGCACTACAAAGGCTGTTACAAACTGGGAGATATATTGTCTAACTCAAAATTAAAACTATGTTTTTTTCCTGTTTTGTTTCTTTGCCTCTCGTCAATTTCCTATACAGCCAGTTCCCCCATGACAACAATCATGAATTCGTTGATGATCACAACTAGATCATTTCTGTTCACACACTAATGTCCCAGGTGTGTGCCAACACTGGAAAGAAAGTTAAACTAAAGATACCACAGGGCTAATTTCACACTTCAGTTAACATTTTTCATGGTAATAAGCATGTGGAACTGTTTGATTTGAAACTCAGAGATACATTGTAATTTTTTGTCAGCTCCTTTTGCTGGAACAGCATGTTCATTACTTTCCACACCTAACCTATTAGCATACACTGAATACCTTATTTTCACCCCATGAGTGTTGAACTTTAAATACATATATTTTTGTAATATGCATAATGCAGTAGCACTTACAGAATATGATTAGGTCAGGCTAAGCAATGTAGAAAAATGAAATCTCCCTGCCCTGAAGAACTTATCAGTTGAAAGACAGCAAGAGAATGAGACATAGAAGTGACCAAAGTCAGAATGGAAAAGGCAGAATAATGAAAATAATAAGATTTGTAAAATTCTGAGGTGGGGGATGAGTAAGAGGGAAGCAGGAGTCACAGCTCCCCACTTGCCTACAAATGTAGTATATTGTAAGTGTTACTGAAGAGCTGAGTTTTGTGGAAAGACTTGAGGGTATGATGGCAGCTATCCAGATTTTTCTGATCCTAAGGAGCATCATGGAAAAAATAACAAAAGTGCCTATCAAAGAAATGGAATGCAGTGGGTGTAGAATTAGGACTTCCAGTAAACTGTCTAACTGGATCAATTCTGAAGGGCTTTGCAAGCAAGGAGAAGAAGTTAGTGTCTGATGTGGTGGAAGAGCAGTAGGCAGTGGAGGAGTAAGAGCAGTGGTGTACTCAGAACTACACATAACGTACCCAGTCTTCTTTCCTGACTGTGCTATGCTGTGGAATGTTTTGTGAATCACTCAAACTTTTCATTAAATGCCACTACAGCCCTGTTACACTGTGATTATGTTGTGGAAAATTACTTTATAATGATGCCATTTGCAGTTCAGAGTTTAATATGCTCCAGCTTCGCAAGTGAAAATTGGTCCTGTACATGCACATTAGCTACATAATAGTGTCATCTTATTGATGTAATCACCACCCCCCACCCTCCGACTTTCTTCTTTTGCTAAGGCCTGTGATTTTTCTTCCCCTCTGTTGTGACATGAGTGAAGTTAAGGTTGTGAGCTTTTGAGGGGGCTAACAGGCACCACTGTAAATATAGATGAATAATAATCATAATGTGTCTGCATTGTGCCATATTTCTGGGAAATATCGCAGCTTAAAGACAACAATTTGCCCGGAAAATCATTTTTTTCTGGAAGACTTTAATGTGTTTCAAGCACAGATTTCCAAGCACCAAGACATCAATTCAGCAAATCATCCCTATTCAGCAAAGCACTTGAGTCCACTTAAATCACATTAAAGTCAAAAAGACTTAAACACGTACATAACTGTAAACCCTTCCTGTGTTCAGGGAAGCAAGAACCTCCCTATCAAACCATAGGAGCTATAAAGCACATAGTAAATTCAGTGTAATAAACTGTTTCTTGTGTAGCTTTTAAAACTTGTAGGGAAACTTTTTGTCCTTTTGCAATATTTTTCTCCAGCTTCTTTAGGCCCTATCCACAGGTCTTTTCAGTGTTAGCTGGTATTGTATGTTTCTCTTCTTTTGTAGCTGTATTGAGACTACTCAGGTATAACAAGTCTCCAACTTTTTGAGGGCAATTGAAACTAAGGGTGCGTCTACACTAGCTGGCTACATCGAAGTAGCTGGCACAATGTCGAAATAGCACGCGTCGCGTCTACATGCTCCGTGCACTATTTCGATGTTGAAATCGATGTTAGGCGGTGAGACGTCAAAATCTCTAGTCCTATCTGAAGATGGGAATAGCGCCTTATTTCGATGTTCAAAGTCGAAGTAGGGCATGTGTAGACGGTCCGTGTCCTGCTACTTCGAAATAGTGGGGTCCTCCCTGGCAGCCATCAGCTGAGGGGTTGAGAGATGCTCTGTCCAGCCCCTGCAGGACTCTATGGTCACCGCGTGCAGCAACCCTTATCCCAGGGTTTCAGGCTGCTGCTGCTGCTGCTGCTGCTGCTGCAGCTGGGTGTCCATGCTGTGTGCAAGGTGTCTGCAACCAGTTGTCGGCTCTGAGGACCACGTGCTGTGCAGGTCGAGTGTATCTGGGAGGGGCCCTTTAAGGGAGTGGCTTGCTGTTGCCCCAGAAGGGCTAGTCCAGCCTGTGATCCGTCGGCAGGCTTTGCTGACCCCTTATTTTGACAGGGAGCGCTTGTGTGTGTGGACGCTCCGCACTTCCTTCTGGGGTGGCTTCTTTCGACGTTCCCCGTCGCTACTTCAACGTTGAATGTCAACAGCACCAGCCCCGGAGGATGTGTAGACGATACATGTTGAAGTAGCCTATTTTGATGTTTTTACTTTGTGCTAGTGTAGACATAGTCTACATGGAAGTAATGCTTCTTTTCTAGATTTTTGCCAAGGAATGCACAAAAAAGTATCTGAAATTCTCCAGGTATTTTTTGTTTCTGAATTACATTATTTCATATCAGTGGAAGTCTGGAGATTCCATTCACAGGATCTAAAAAATTACTCTTGGTGTTGCTCCTATGCTATTAAGAAATACTCCAAGGCTGTGTCTACACTAGCCCCAAACTTCGAAATGGCCATGTAAATGGCCATTTTGAAGTTTACTAATGAAGCAGTGAAATACATATTCAGCACCTCATTAGTATGCGGGCGGCCACAGCACTTCGAAATTGATGCGGCTTGCCACCGCGTGGCTCGTCCCGACAGGGCTCCTTTTCAAAAAGACCCAGCCTACTTCGAAGTCCCCCTATTCCTATGAACAGATGGGAATAAGGGGACTTCGAAGTAGGCTGGGTCTTTTCGAAAAGGAGCCCTGTCGGGACGAGCCACGCGGTGGCGAGCCGCATCAATTTCGAAGTGCTGTGGCCGCCCGCATACTAATGAGGTGCTGAATATGTATTTCACTGCTTCATTAGTAAACTTCAAAATGGCCATTTACATGGCCATTTCGAAGTTTGGGGCTAGTGTAGACATAGCCCAAGAGTGATGCTGGCACAGCATGGCTGAAGCTGGTGGAGTTGCCCCTATTTACACAAGGGTTGAATTTGGCCCCATAGGCTACGTCTACACGTGCACCCAACTTCGAAATAGCCTATTTCGATGAATAACGTCTACACGTCCTCCAGGGCTGGCAACGTCGATGTTCAACTTCGACGTTGCTCAGCCCAACATCGAAATAGGCACAGCGAGGGAACGTCTACACGCCAAAGTAGCACACATCGAAATAAGGGAGCCAGGCACAGCTGCAGACAGGGTCACGGGGCGGACTCAACAGCAAGTCGCTCCCTTAAAGGGCCCCTCCCAGACACACTTTCATTAAACAGTGCAAGATACACAGAGCCAACAACTAGTTGCAGACCCTGTATATGCAGCACGGACCCCCAGCTGCAGCAGCAGCAGCCAGAAGCCCTGGGCTAAGGGCTGCTGCCCACAGTGACCACAGAGCCCCGCAAGGGCTGGAGAGAGAGTATCTCTCAACCCCCCAGCTGATGGCCGCCATGGAGGACCCCGCTATTTCGATGTTGCGGGACGCGGATCGTCTACACGTCCCTACTTCGATGTTGAACGTCGAAGTAGGGCGCTATTCCCATCCCCTCATGGGGTTAGCGACTTCGACGTCTCGCCACCTAACGTCGATTTCAACTTCGAAATAGCGCCCAACACGTGTAGACGTGACGGGCGCTATTTCGAAGTTACTGCCGCTACTTCGAAGTAGCGTGCACGTGTAGACGCAGCTATATAGAGTGATTCAGAGTCAAGTTAGAGTTAAAACTTGGGTTATAGTTTCTTTGCACCTCTCAGTAACTAGAAAGAATGTTAAGTTTTTTGGGTTTTCAATTATAATTGATTTTCAATTCTACTAAGACCCTTTTTCCCCCCAGTTCGATAGTATGAAGAAGAGTTGCAGCTGATAGAAATGGCCTCTGAGAATTCTGTTCAATGGAATCTCACTGGCCATCATGATATAAAGTCTCTGTGCCGGTTCTGCTCCCAGTACAGTGAACTTAACGAAATGGAGTTGCAGAGGCTAGTCCAGAGCACAGTGTACTACATGTGTTCACTGCTTCCCAAGTCTCACAGGGGCAAGGTGACCATATTTCCCTATGCCAAATAAGGGACACGGGTGGGAGGGCCAGCTCCCATGCAGTGGCTGCCAAGCAAGTGCAGTTCCCTGACTGCCCCATGCCATGGGGTGCCTGGAAGGGGACTTCTGCCCCACAGGGAAGAGCTTCTCATTTGCAGGGGTGGTTGCCCTGCAGAAGAGGGGTGGTGCGCCAGCTGTCCCATGTCGCTGGCCTCTGGGAATGCTCCCTGACTGCAGCAGTGTCTGCCCTGTGGCTGCAGGGGAGGAAGAGCTCTAGGGCTTCAGGGGGTGGCTGTGACTCGCAGCTAACCAATGCCTCTGAGTGCTGGGAATGGGGCTGCTGCCCCATGGAGGACCTCCCCAGCTGCCCCACACCTCTGGGCACTGGGAATTGGGCTGCCACCCCAGAGGGGACCTCCCCAGCTATCCCTTGCCTCCAGGCACTGGGAATGGGGCTGCCACTCTTCTGGGGGGGGCCTCCCCAGCTGTGGAGGGTGGTTGCCCCATGCTTTGGGGCACTGGCAATGAGGTGCTGCCCTGCAAGAAAGCTCTGTGCCTGCCCCATGCATTGGGGTGCCAGCAGTGGTGCTATCACCCTGAAGTAGCTCCGTAGGTGTGGACGTATCTGCTCGCGGGGAGGGGTGGAGTCAGCTACATGGGGTACTGTCCTGCAGTGGGGATTGGGCTACCTGTCCACAGTGGTCTCTTCTTGTGAAGGGGCAGCTGGGCCATGGAGAGGCTGCCCAGCACTGCTGGGGAATCAGGTTCCCCTTAAAATCTTAGAGGGTGAGACAAAACACACTACTCTACCCCCAACATAACCTGCCCTACCTCTGTGGCAGGGCCCCTGACTCCCACTCCTCCAATGGCCAGTCAGTATGTGCTACACTTGCTGTCCAGCCAGCTCCTAACTGATTTTACCTGCAGCTGCACTGACATGGGAAAAGGGCAGCTCAAGGGAGCAGGGGGGCAGGGGTGAATACACAGGACAATGAAATTTTTCGTTAAAAAAAGGTGGGATGCCTGCCTAAAATCGGGAGTCTCCCAGTGAAAACAGGATGGATAGTCACCCTACACAGGGGTCCATAACAAGCCTGAGGAAGAGCTGTGGTATCTTACACCAGAAAGCAGGAATCTTCTTCACTACCCCCAAAATACTTTTTCCACTGTATAAAAAACATAGCTAAACCCATGTGCCTGATTCAACAAGCTTCTGAACTACCCCTGTATAGATGAGCACTCTCAACTCAGCAAAGTAGTGGTGCCCAGACACTATGGGGATGAGTGAGACTATAAGATGCCACTACACTGAACGAATACTCAACATTTCAAAGAATCTAGCCCATAGACAGGTATTTAAATTATTAGCACTGAGACTGGTATTGTTTCAAAGACACATGCCTTATATACCCAGTAAAATGCAGGCTAAAGGGAAAAGGATCTTCACAAGTTATGACCTCTCTATTTATGGAGGTAAAGAGGCCTGGGCCATGCACTCACCAGGGGTGAGGGGTCCAGGACAAGGGGCATGGGCTGTGGCCAGGGTAGGGGCTGGAACAGGGGGTCCAGGTTACAAGGCCTAGGGTGGGGCCAGGGTGGGGCCTGGCATACCCCATACACCCTCCCCGTGCGCATGTCTCCCCTCTGCTGGAGGTACGCACCCTCAATGCGATGTTCCTCCAGAGGGTGATCCACATCAGCGACCTGGATGTGGCCATCATGGGCTTCGCTGTGCTTGAGTTGCTGAATTGCTTCAGGGCCCTTGATGGGACCCATATACCCATTCATGCTGTGGAGCACAGTGGAGGACAATACATAAACAGGAAAGGCTAACACTCCGTGGTCCTGCAGGCCATGGTGAACGGCCAGGATCAGGTCCAGGACATCTATGTGGGCTGGCCTGGGTGCACCCACAATGCATCGGTATTCCGCAATTCTGGGCTGTGTCACCAGCTGGAGGCAGGGACCTAAATCCTGTGCCCCTGTGCCTGGTGGCTGATGCAGCATATCCCTTCCAGCCCTGGCTTATGCACCCTATATGGGCCACACTTCCCCCCGCCAGGAGTGCTTCAATATCTGGGTCAACCATGCCTGCAACATGGAGGAGTGCACTTTTGGGCAGTTGAAGGGACAGTGGAACTGTGTCCTGACCCACCTGGAAGTGGGCATTCTCAATGTCCCCCAGGTTATGGGTGCCTGCTGCATGCTCCATAATCTCATGGAGAGCAGGGGGAAGGACTTTATACAGTGGTGGGCAGCTGAGTCTGGCATGGGCTACCTCCAGCCTGTTGCTGCCTCTAGCTACCAGGTTCCCCACAAGGGGGTCTGTGCCTGGGAGGACCTGTGTGAATACTTTGCCCAGAGGCCCCAGTGAGTGCCTCCATGGCACACCTCAGCTGGACCACCACACAGTCCCTTCCACACAGCACACCGCCCCCACCTCCTGCACACCGCCCCCCATGTCCCATGCACTACTCCCCCACTGAGCATACAGCATGCAGGGTTGTGTGAAAAATAAACAGGTATATTGTGTACTACAAAAATGTGCGCTTAATGCCTTCTATGCATTACATAACCACAAACTATTGAGGGCGTACTATGTACAGGGGGCAAACTATGCACAGTGGGAGGGGGACAAGCTATTTACAGGGGGAGGGGGACCTGTGCATCCAACCTGGTGGACCATCACTCCGGGGCAGGGGTGGAGGGCTGCGACCCATGCTGGCCCCAGGACCTGCTGTCTCCACTTGTCCGGGGTCCCTGGCAGGGCTGGGATGGGGTTAGAAGGACAGGGAGGTAGGGCTGAGGATCAGCGCCAGGTCAGCAGTCAGGCATATCAGGGTCCTCTCCCAGGAGGCTAGCAGGTGGGGCTCCAGCAGCAGGAGCTGAAGGTGGGGTGGTGGTAGGGGTATCCAGCCCAGCATTTCGTGGAACATGGCTGTCACATCCTGAAGGCCCACATGAACTCCCTGCAAACCGCCTTTTGTCAGGTTGCCTCCCACTCCTCAAAGCAGAGACTCTGCTCTGCCAGCTCCAACTGCTGCTGGACAGAGGCAGTGATGTGGTGGTCCTCTGATGCCCACCGTTGGCCCCTCCAGGAGCAGGGATGCCCTGGTGCTGGGGGTAGTTCTGGACAGTTAACGTTCCTCACCTTGAGGGGGCTGTCTGGGACGACAAATGGTGGAAGGCTGTCCCTGCCCTCAGTTGCAGAAACAGGAGGGAAGAGAGGGACAGGACACGAATACCAACCTCTGCTCCATGGCCCACGCCCCCATCACTCCGTGGACAGCAGGTCCATGTCCCCTATATAATGGTAGGGTGGCCCTGGAGGTCCATTATGGGGGTGGGGTCCCCATCCCCCTGTGGCCATCACCTCTGTGTGGTCCAGCCCCCTCAACCCCTTCCCCTGGGGGTCGGGCATGACACTGCACACGGGAGCATTGCTGAAAGGCACTGGCAGCCGTATCATCGCCCCGAGGGCCACAGCCCACCTGGGCTGTGGCAGGCCAGGAAGTGTTGGGGGTGTGGAGGGCCCTCAGGCAGGTGTGGTGCCCCCACTCTGTGATCCAGGGTGTATTCTCTGTTGGGCATATACCTGAGGGTCCACCGCCAAGGTTGGAGGATGCCCAGCTGGCTGATGCATGGCTGGAGGTGCAGGTGGGGAGGTAGATAAGGAAGTCTCCCTTCTCACTCAACCACTCCTCAGCTGTGGATGGCTCCATCTCTGGCCCGGGTGGTGTGGGGCTGCCTGACGGTTCCAGCTCCACCTTATCCCCAGGCTGGGGCTCCTTGGCTGAGGTGTCCAGGATGGCACATGGGGAGGAGGTGTTCTGGGAGCCCCAGAGGCTCTGGAGCTCCCAGTAGAAGGGGCACAAAGTGGGGGCAGTCCCCAGTCAGCTGTTTGAGTCCCGAGCCGGAGCGTAACCCTGCTACAACTCTTTGACCTTGCTTCTCACTTGGTCAGGACTGCGAGCAGGGTGATCCCGGGTACTCAGGCTGTCATCCAGCTGGGTGAAAGTGGCCACATTCCTCGACTTTGTGCCCATGACCCAGAACACCTCCTCCTCCTGCCATAGTCCCAGCAAGTCCTGGAGCTCGTGCTCAGTCCAGGAGGGGCTTGCTTTTTCCCCACCCTGGCTGGCACCTTGCAAGCCCTGGGCATGCTTGGAGTGGGGGTCTTGGGGCTCCTGACCGGAGTGGGTGCTGGCCATCACACTCTGGAGGCTGCTCCTTGTCACACTGAGGTGTGCAGGGGCAGCACATATCACAGCTGTTGCCCACACACTCTCAGCTTCCTGCAACGGGGTTTCTGGGACTGTGTGGCTTTAAGGGCTGCAGCATGCACCGATCATAGAACCCTGCAGGCACTGGGCAGCACATCTCTGCCTAACAGCTGATTGCTGCCATGACAGACCCCGCTCTTTCAAAAGAGTGGGATGTGGAGTGTCTACACACATCCTTTCGAAAAAGGTTTTCAAAAGGGAGGCCTCTTCCTAGTTCACATTTGGAAGAGTGATTTCGATCCCTGTGCTGAGTCCCGTTCATTTTGTTTTCAAAAGAGCATGTGGCATGTGTAGATGTACTGCATGCTCTTTAGAAAGAGGGCCTGGGTTTTCGAAATAATTGACTAGTGTAGACACAGCAATATTTTGTTTTGTTGGCACAAACTGAAACATTTCATTTGAAGTCACTTCAGTAAGATCTTAAACTGTGTTTCCCTAATATCATATTACCTTTAAGGGCCATAGCCTCTTCTAAGGGTGAACTTTCTAATATCTCTCATTGTGCACTAAGGATTTGCCTCTCACCAACTGCATTATGACATATAATAGAAATCACATGATTCTGGGTGCATCAAGGGAAATATATTATGTCCACATGAGCTAACAGGAATATCAAGTACCCAAATGACAAATCCTATGAGGCAATGCATCACAATAGATAAATACAATTTAATGTTGACTTAAACAGAGGCTAATTTAATTGATTCAAAATGGATCATTTTATATAATTTTAACAAACCTATTTTTTTCAATGTTGAGAGTAACAAAATGTTTTATTTCTGTTGAAAACATGTAAATGCACACAGGATTACTTTCTGCCCTGTTCAAAGTAATCTCTTATTTTTATTTGGAGAAAATAATTATATCAATGACAAGATGGAAAAGCTGATGTACGCAAGACAAAACTGAGGACTGGGAGAGCATATAGGGCAACGTTATAACCATGTACATAATTCATCTTAATATTAAATGATGTTATGGTACAGGGATAGACAAATGCTGTAGACGTGCTGTAGACAATATTATGAAATGGTAGGATTTATCCCCATATAGAAGATGTTCCCAAAATTATTTTGGAGATTCCATAAGGGAGATGACAAGGTATCAGCTCTGAGATAACATCTGAAAACTCATCTTTTAGTTTCTGCAAGGGTTACCAGAAAAAAGTGGTGGAATGACTAACCTGAAACTATTTACTGATATCAAATAATGTTGGAAATTCTAACACTAGAAAATTTAACACTTCAAACCAAAGCTCTACAGGGAGAAGAAAAACAAACAGATAACTACTTAGAAATCTACTGAAATATTTTGCAGTTAGTTGGAATAGACTTGTTGACTGACACCAAATCTAATAACTTTTATGAACACCGCAATTGTGAGAAACCCCTTCAAGAGACACCAAAATTATACTCAAATTTAAAAACTATAAAAAACAAAGAAGATGGAAAAAAGCGTGATACCAGGTAGTGTTTTGAAAGCATAACTCACACACAGGTTAATAAATTGAAGTTTGGATGTAAACATGAGACAGTGAAAGACTTGAACCAACATTCCCTACTTAGAGGAAGAAGGGGGAGGGGCAGAAAAGCACCAACTACAAATATCTGATGAATCGACAGCAAGTCTTATTATATTAGTTGGTGAGATATGGAACAAGTCGATAGGCTACCCTACATGTCTTCATGTACCTATCTCAAGTATGCTGCATGTGTATTTTGTCCACATTGCTATTCAAACCATATTATAGCCGTGTCTACACGTGCATGTTACTTCGAAGTAGCGGCACTAACTTCAAAATAGCGCCTGTCACGGCTACACGCGTCAGGCGCTATTTCGAAGTTAACTTCGACGTTAGGCGGCGAGACGTCGAAGTCGCTAACCCCATGAGGGGATAGGAATAGCGCCCTACTTCGACATTTAACGTCGAAGTAGGGACCTTGTAGTCGTTGCGCGTCCTGCAACGTCGAAATTGCGGGGTCCTCCATGGCGGCCATCAGCTGAGGGGTTGAGAGACGCTCTCTTCAGCCCCTCCGCTCAATGGTGGCCGCGTGGAGCGGCCCCTTAAAGGTCCCCTCCCCCTCCCTTCCTGTGCAGGAAGCTGAGGGAACGTGCAGGCGGCAGCCCAGACACGCGGCCAGCCTGCACGTCCCTCAGTCACCCAGAACAGGGCCAGCACCTGCCATGGCTGCCTGGCAGCCCCCCCAGGGCCCCCAGGGGACCCCCCCCAAGGGGATCCAGGGCAGCCAGCCCAGCCAGGCGGGCAGACGGGCTGGCAAGTGGCAGCGGGGCCCCTCCTGGATGGAGGCCGAGCTGCGGGACCTGCTGGGGCTCTGGAGTGAGGAGGAGGTGCTCCAGGTAATGGGGAGCAAGAGGGGGAACGCGGATGCGTTCGCTCGGCTGGCTGACGGCCTGGCTGCCCGGGGTCACCCTGCCCGCACTCCTGATCATATCAGGAGTAAGGTGAAGGAGCTGCAGCAGGGTTACTCCCAGGCCCGGGATGTGGCCGGCCGATCTGGGGCCGCCCCCATCACTTGTCCCTTTTACAGGGAGCTCAGGGACATCCTGGGCCCCCGGCACACCTCCTCCCCTCTGGCCACCCTTGATACTTCGGCCGACGAGCCCCAGCAGGCCCTGCAGCCGGAGTCCGCCCCGGAGGTAAGCCCCGCACCCCGGGGGCCCCCCCCGGAGCCCAGCCCTGGGACATCGCGGCAGGAGGAGGAGGAGGAGGAGGAGGAGGGGGACTCCTCCTCCGCAGAATCCGGGCTGCAGATCCTCCTCCTGCCATCCCGGAGTAGCAGCCGGGCCTCCGCCCCCCGGGGATCTCCAGACTGTGGGAGTGGACCGACAGGTATGTACCTCCCTCTGGTGTACACCCCTGGGCTTGAGGGGCAGGGGGTAATATATATGTGTCCAGGGCCCCCCACATGCTCACATGGCCATGGCCCCAAGGACAGCAGGGCCATGGCCCTCACAGCAGTGCATCAGCCCCTGCCCCCTGCCACCCCGCACGACACTGCCATGCCCCACCCCCGGGGCAGGGGGGAGCGGAACCTCGAGGGGCCCCCTGGAGGAGGGGGTGGGACACCCCGCAGCAGCAGCAGCAGCAACAGCAGCAACAGCAGCATGTGATGGAGTGGGGGGAGTGCAAAAGGGAGACTCAGGCTAGATATGAGCAACAAGAGCCGAATAGCTCCCAGGGGCAAAGGAGGATCCTGGGGCTACAGCTGCCAGGTGACACCTCTGCCCTGAACAAAGAGAAGGGAGGAGCCGAGCTGGCTTGGAATTGGGGGGGAGGGCGGGGGCCACAGGTAGAGGCTAGGGGAAGGGAGAGCTGGAAGGCAGCCAGCCTGAGGAGGGGGAAAGCTGCATCCCAGAGGGGCCCCCCTTGGGGTCTTCTCCCCAGGATGGGTTGGAAGGACTGTCTCTTCCGACAGCTGGTGCTGTCACTCCTGCCAGAAACTGGGCATCTGTGGCTTAAGAAAACTCTCCTGCTGTCAGACCCTGCGGAGTGAAGTGAGAGTCGCTCCCACCAGGGGATGGGGTGCAGGGCAGGGGGACCCCTGAACCCCATCCATCACAGCAGCATCTCCCGGGGACGGGGATGGGGAACCTGCAGCACAGGGCTGGGGGGACAAAGGCCACGGCTCGGGGCCCACACAAATGCCTGTCTCCATTCTTCTTCCCCTCCTCCTCTCCTGTGTCCCGCACCTGCACCATCAGAAGAACCGGAAGAGAGCGCCGGCGAGGCACCAGTGGTCCTGGAGAGCCCTCCAGGGCCATCGCTCCAGGCAAGCCCCTCGGCCGAGGACCGACCGGCCCCATGGCAGGGTAGACAGCGGACCCCGCGCCACCACCAGCCGACGGCGACGGACCCCCAGCTGCTGGCCATCCACCGTCGGCAGCTGGAGGTCGCGGAGCAGCAACTGCAGCTGCAGGAGCGGGCGCTGGCCTGGCGCCAAGAGGCATGGGGGGCCTACATGGAGACTTTCAACCGCCTGGTGGATTACCTGGCCCCCCCATGCCGCGCTGGCTGCCGCAGCGCCCGCCGTGCCTGCTCCGCCCGCCGCAACACCAGCTGCTCCGCCCGTCACCGTCCCGTCCGCCGTCACCCCGCCACCCACCGCCGAGGGCCGGAGTGCCGAGGGACCCCTGGAGCCAGCTGAGACTCGCTGGGCATATCTTCCGGTCTGCCCCGCCCCCAGCCAGCCCCGGACAGGGCTGCGGCCGCGGCGGGGCTCCCGGCCACCCACGCCCAGTGCCGGACTTTAGGGGCGAGGGGCCCGGGACGTGGCCCCCCCTTGTATATAGTTGGGACTTATTATTTTGTGCCCCCCGTTTGCCCCGTCCCCCCCCATGTAAATAGTTCTCCCCTTTATCCTCCCCGGTTTTCTTTTTATTACTGAGCACACTTTTTTCTTACTATTGTTTTATTTGTACATATTACTTTCGTTCCACACGTTGTATATAGTTTGTTCTTGTTTTATATTTATAGTTAAAAAAAAAAGTTCTAAAAGAAAAAGCAGTTTAAGTTCAGCCACAAGTGCGTGCTGTCATTTGTCCAGGAAAAGTGGGAGGGGAGTGCGGTTGGGTGCTCCATGGTGTGGGCGTTGGGGCAGGGAGTGTGGTGGAGGAAGGGGCGAGCAGTGGGGGGCCTGGCAGAGTTCACCCCACGGCCTCATCATCGAAGTGGGCCCGCAGGGCCTCCCGGACCCGGGTCCCTTCGGGGTCCACCTGCCGACTGGGGGCAGCGGGTGGCTGGACGTCGGCCCTGCCGGCCTCCACAGCCCAGCCCTGGAAAAAGGTCTCCCCCTTGCTCTCCACCAAATTGTGCAGGGCGCAGCAGGCACCCACAATCAGGGGGATGTTGTTGGGGCCCGCATCCAGGCGGGTCAGGAGACATCTCCAGCGTCCCTTCAGGCGGCCAAATGAGCGCTCCACCACCTGGCGCACGTGGTTCAGGCGCTCGTTGAAGTGCTCCTGGCTAGCGGAGAGATGGCCTGTGTAGGGGTGCATGAGCCATGGCCGCAGGGGGTATGCCGCATCTGCGATGACGCAGAGGGGCATGGTGGTGTCCCCCAGAGGGATCTCCCGCTGGGGGATGTAGGTCCCCGCCTCCAGCCAGCGGCACATGCCCGAGTTCCGGAAAACCCGGGCATCGTGGGTGCTGCCAGGCCAGCCCACATAAATGTCCTGGAAACGTCCCCGGCTGTCCACCAAGGCCTGGAGGACCACAGAATGGTAGCCCTTGCGATTGATGTAGCGTCCTCCACTGTGATGCAGGGCGCAGATGGGGATGTGAGTCCCATCCAGAGCCCCGAAGCAACTGGGGAAGCCCAGGGTGGCAAAGGCCATGATGGTGGCATCTGAGTCCCCCAGCCTCACGATCCTGTGCAGGAGCATGGCATTGAAGGCACGCACAACCTGCAGGGAAAGCACATGGGACAGCACCAATGAGAGGTGAGCAGGGTGTGCGTGGCCCTACCCTGCTGTCCCCTCCTCTGCCCTGCCCTCCTCCGCCCTGCCCTCCCCTCCTCTGCCCTGCCCTGGACTCCCCTCCCCTCCCCTGCCCTCCTCTGCCCGGGCCCCCCTCCCCTGCCCTGCCCTGCCCCCGTGGGTTTTCTTACCTCCATGAGGACAGCCCCGACGGTGGCCTTGCCGACACCAAACTGCTGCCCCACGGATCGGTAGCTGTCGGGAGTGGCCAGCTTCTAGACAGCGATGCCGACCCTTTTCTCCACTGTGAGGGCACGCTGCATGGCGGTGTCCTCGTGCCTGAGTGCAGGGGTGAGCCACTGGCACAGCTCCAGAAATGTCTGCCGGCTCATCCTGAAGTTCCTGAGCCAGCGGTCGTCGTCCCACTCCCCAAGCACCAGCCGCTCCCACCAGTCGGTGCTGGTGGGGTAGCTCCATAGCCGCCGGCGTGTGAGGCGGGCGGGGGGGGGGTGGTGCTGCAGGGTTGGGGGTTGAGCCCTGTTGCCCTGGAGGCAGCTCCTCCTCCGGTGTAGCAAAGAGGTGCTCAGCTGCGTCCCGCATGGCACAGAGCAGGGCAAGCCCTGCTCCTGCCGGGAGGGCTGGGTGGACCTCTGGCTGCTGCTGCTGCTGCTGCTGCTGGGGGTCCATGCCTGCATCGCCCGGGGTCTGTGTGCCTATGGCTCCTCAGACCGCGTGCTGTGCAGGCTGAGTGTGTCTGGGAGGGGCCCTTTAAGGGAGCAGCTAGCTGTTGCCCCGGAAGCGCTAGTCCGCCTTGTGACCCTGTCTGCTGCTGTGCCTGGCATCCCTATTTCGATGTGTGGTACTTTGGCGTGTAGACGTTCCCTCGCTGCGCCTATTTCGATGTTGTGCTGCGCAACGTCAAAGTTGAACATCGACATTGACAGCCCTGGAGGCTTCACGTGTAGACGTAGCCTATGTCTGCATGGATTCTTTCTATAGCTTTTGTTGAATGAAGGATAACTAGCTTAGTTACACTTATGAGCTTGAAAAAAATACACACACACACACACATGTATAGATACCTCAGTATATAATGTTGAAAGCCCAATACTTTAGTTGAGTAGGATTACCATATTTGAAATTTCAGAAAAAGAGGATATCCCTGAGAGGGAGTGTTTCTGTATCAGTATCTACCAACTTATGTTGTATTAATGTAATATCTATACATACACTATAGTATCTCATAGACATGGTGTCTGTATATATATATATATACACACACTAAGGGCTTTTTTGAGGTAAAATTGGACAGCTGTTCTAAACCTGTCCTCATGAGAGAATCACTCTCTTGGGCACAGATCATGTCTGGAACTTTTTGGCGTGAATGGAGAAATTGTCTGAAAGTTGTGAGTAAAAAACGGGTCAGAATGCAAAGTGCAGAGCCACCTTAAATGGAGGGTACACTACAGTGCCTCTGTTACATACGGTAATATCTAAGAACAACTTGGAATTAGGACTTTTTAATGAGTTAGGGAAGCACAGTTGTCCCATTACAGCCAAAATGATAAAATTAAGTTCAGCAAAATTTCATATATAATTTGTCAAATTAGCTTCTTAACTGTCTACCATGTTTATCTTGGGGGATCAAAATAGACTGAGTGCCCCGGTTGACTTTTAAAACAGCGTAATTTAAATGAGAGCCCTTTAAAGTTCTCAGTATCAGTTGAAGTAAATCTGGCATCAAAGCTTCAGAGAGTTCATTTTTCCTTCTTGTCTGTGGTTTGTTCCTTGGAACTTCTTTCTAGGTATCAGTCATTTTTATTACAGAAGTGGTTTTAGGTATGATTTTACAGATTAACTGACTGTTATGATGAGAGACTAGGTCCATAGTCTTTGAACAGTATATACATCTTCAATCCTTTATACCTAAACATAAATAATAAGAGTATAAGCAATAAAAACTCAATACAACACAACCTTCTTTGCTACAGCAGTACTACATCTCTAAAATTATGTTGTTGTGGTCTAGACCTTAGCTCTGCTTAAGACCTTGGCAAATACCGCTCTTGGAACAAATTCTTGGCTTTAAATATGGATTACTTGGTTCTTGAAATTAAGATTTCCTGCTGGGAATTTCGGCAGAAGCCACAACATTATATTTAATAAAGGTTAATTTTTTACTCCTTGATGGTCTTGTTTTTGAGATTACCAGCCTGGGTATATCTTTTGTTTTTTACAATAACATAACTTAATTCTGGAAACATTAATATTAAACAGAGATCACCAAACAATAAGGCTGTGTCTACACTTGCATTCCTCTTTCAAAAGAGGCATGAAAATGTGGGAAATCGAAAATGCAAATGAAGTGCAGATTTACATATCTGTTGCCTCATTTGCATATTCTTCTTTTGAAAGAGCTTCTTTCAAAAGAAGATAAAGGCCACAACTACAGTAGCCCCCACCTTTCAAAAGGGGGATGCCAATGAGCCACTTTGGCAGATGCTAATGAGGCACTGCCATGAATATGCAGCACCTCATTAGTATAATGGCAACCACGCATGTTTCAAAAGTGCCGCTTTTGAAATGCACGCTACCCGTGTAGACAGGGGCCTTTTGAAAGGACCCCCTGGATTTTGAAAACCCCTTCTTCCCAAAACCAAATGGGAAGAAAGAGTTTTTGAAGTCCGGGGTGGTCCTTTCGAAAGGCCCCTGCCTATATGAGCAGTGTGCATTTCGAAAGTGGCACTTTTAAAATGCACATGGCCGCCATGATGCTAATGAGGCATTGCATATTCATGGCAGTGCCTCATTAGCCTCTGCTGTAGTGGTTCATTGGCATCCCCCTTTCGAAAGGCGGGGCTAGTGTAGCCACTGCCAAGCACTGTAGACATGTATCATTCGAAAGTAAACGCCATCTTTGCAAGAACACATTTCCCATGAAAAAAGGGAAGAAGGTCTCTTTCGAAGATGGGTTTTACTTTTAAAAGAGCCATGTCTACCGTGCTTGACTGTGGCTGATTCTTTTGAAAGAAGCTATTTCAAAATAATGATATACAAATTAGGCACCAGATATGTAAATCTGTACCTCATTTGCCTTTTCAATTCCCCTCATTTGCATGCCTCTTTCAAAAGAGCAATGCAAGTGTAGATACAGCCTAAATGGGTGGTGATAAAGCAGACATTTCTAAATAGACAGAGCTGTAGTCCAGTTCTATGAAGATAAGCTGATATGAATTAAAGCAGACTCCTGGGTAGGGTTTTTTCTTGTCTTTTCTTTTTTTTTTTTTGGCTGAAACTTCCCCTCACCCCAGCTTCAGAACTGTTCATTGTTACACATATAATTGTTTGTGAATTTCTGTCATTTTTGCCAAATTGTTCATGCCAATAAATAAATAAATAAATAAATAAGTCAAAATGTTTTATTATGACATTTTGAAAATGAAATGTTTTGATTCTTCTGATTGAAACAACTTTTTGGTTTGAAATTTCCTTCACCTTTATTTTTAAATGATTTAAAATTTTTACAAAACGTGTAAAATCAAAACCAGTGGGCCAGATAAAATCAGTATTCATACAGCAATTCCTTTGATCTAATCATAGGTCTGATACAGATGTAAACTACCTCAGTTTTCCACTCATAAAGTGGGACGAATTCTTACTGTGTGTCTAATGTATGACTAATAAATGAACAATTTATAAGCACTTCGCATATGTAAAATTCATAAATGTGTAGTACGACTTATGTTGTATTTTATATACTCTACAAGTTTCCGTTTTTAATATTTTGACTTGAGTATAGGGAGGTTTAGCTTAGTGGTTAGCCTGTTCCCTTGTAAGGCCAGGCTTGTGAGTTCAGTCCTTGAGGGGGTTTACCAAGGGTCTCCAGCAGGTCAAATTCGGGGGTGGAAATCCTGAAGGTGTCGTGATCAGTCCTGCTGTGAGTGCAGGGGACTAGACTCACTGATGTCTTGAGTTCCCTTCCAGCTCTATGAGATACATATATCTCCTTAATTTATTAAATCTTTTTATATAATTTCAATACGTCTTCAAGGCTACGTCTACACGTGCAGCCAACATCGAAATAGCTTATTTAGATGTTGCGACATCGAAATAGTCTATTTCGATGAATAACGTCTACAAGTCCTCCAGGGCTGGCAACGTCGATGTTCAACTTCGACGTTGCTCAGCCCAACATCGAAATAGGCGCAGCGAGGGAACGTCTACACGTCAAAGTAGCACACATCGAAATAGGGATGCCAGGCACAGCTGCAGACAGGGTCACAGGGCGGACTCAACAGCAAGCCGCTCCCTTAAAGGGCCCCTCCCAGACACAGTTGCACTAAACAACACAAGATACACAGAGCTGACAACTGGTTGCAGACCCTGTGCCTGCAGCATAGATCCCCAGCTGCCGCAGAAGCAGCCAGAAGCCCTGGGCTAAGGGCTGCTGCTCACGGTGACCATAGAGCCCCGCAGGGGCTGGAGAGAGAGCATCTCTCAACCCCCCAGCTGATGGCCGCCATGGAGGACCCAGCAATTTCGACGTTGCGGGACGCGGATCGTCTACACTGTCCCTACTTCGACGTTGAACGTCGAAGTAGGGCGCTATTCCTATCTCCTCATGAGGTTAGCGACTTCGACGTCTCGCCGCCTAACGTCGAAGTTAACTTCGAAATAGCGCCCGACGCGTGTAGACGCGACGGGCGCTATTTCGAAGTTGGTGCCACTACTTCGAAGTAGCGTGCACGTGTAGACGCAGCTCAAGAGGGATATCCAGTATTATCTAAATATTACTTCACCTCTTTCTGTTTTTAGCCATTCATTGTAGCACACAAACATCTCTGTGTGAAGGGCATTGACTTTCACTATCCACATTGCATCTTCCATAGCTTGCATTTGCAGACTATCCTTCTATTTCCTATTTTTTACCTTTCATTCTTGCTTTGCATATATTCTGTCAGTTTGAC
Organism: Carettochelys insculpta; assembly: GCF_033958435.1. Lineage (NCBI taxonomy): Eukaryota > Metazoa > Chordata > Testudines > Carettochelyidae > Carettochelys > Carettochelys insculpta. The sequence continues at coordinate 300,474,995 of NC_134137.1, read as the reverse complement.
TGTCATGGAAATATTCATTGCCTATTATAATCACTTGTGGTGAAAATACAGCTGCCTACCAAATGTACAGTGTAGCCTTGCCATCTGTTAAAACTCAACGCAAAACTTCTAATGTATACAATAGTGCAGTCCCCCTTCATGAAATGCATCAATCATGGAAGAGCTGAGATGGAATTAAAGAGTTTGGCCCTTCTTGGCCCCCTTTGTAACTCATTTAGGCATGCATGACCCATTGTTATCATTGTGGTGCTTACGCCAGATGGCTCTGATTATTAAGAAAAGCAGGATTGCGTGCTGAACATATAACAATAAACTATAGTCATGTGAATGGAGCACTTTTGCTTCTAAGGGATATAAATATACACATAATAAAAACAAGGTGACCATAACTTTATATCTGATCGAGAACAAATAATAGCTTGTCAAGCATATTGCAAGGGAACCTGAAACCAACTGAAAAAGCAAAGGTATCCTATAAGGATTAAAGCTATTTTAAAGTACTTTATCAGAAGAATAGATTAACTGTGATTCCAAAAGTAGATAATTCTGTATGGTTTAGGGTTATAAAGGACATATTATTTGTCAGATAATAGTTAATCACCTTGTCTTTTAAATGACATCATTTAGGCAGAGATAAATTTCACATGAAAAATAATAAAATACAATCTGTGATAAATAAGACTTAACATTCCCTCTTCTGATTTTGAACCAGACACCATGAGAAAAACTGGGATGCCTGGTGAATAACGAATGATTTTAATATCTCCAGTGGGGAATAATAAAGCTAAAAACACATAAAAATATTCTCTTCAGTATGTAAAAGCATATAAGCATATGAACGTATTATATTGTACACACAGATACCATTTTTCCAAGTACATTCACATATTGATACAACAGGGTATGCAAAGTAAAACGGCAATGAAACTTGTAGCTAAACAAGACTGTGTAATAAAATCTAGTATATACCTTCCTGAAACCAGGGAAGTAATATAGTATCTCATTAGGCTTTTCAGTGGAATTCCCAAAAGCAGGAGGAAAATTCCTAGAGGAGACATCCTGGGAAACAGTAGAAGTAAGAGGGAACTTGAATTGGTTTTAACTTCTCACCTACATGTTAGTGCCACTGAACTTCAGTTTTTTGTTTTGTATTGATTTGTTTTTCCCATTTTCAGGGACTTTATCTGCAAAATTTTAGCTGGAACTCTTACTAGCATTTTTACCAGTATAATTCTATTTTTTTAATTTTTTGTTTACTAAAATCTTACTTTTCAGCAAGAAATCATGATTTTTCAGGAAATGAAAAATATCATTAAATGATCAGATTATATGGTCTTTTTTCACTTAATTATCAGTAAAAAACACAGACAATTTCACCAAAAAAATTGAACATTATTATAAAGTTGAAACATTTTCTTGGTAAGTTTTGCTTTTGGTGAGGAAAAAGCCCATTTTTCAATGAAACAACACTTAATAAAAATTCAGTATGACATATTCTCCTGAAAGGAAGAAGAAAGGAACCATGTATTTTCATAGACAAGGAAAAGGGTTAGACACTTACATATGAATGTGAGAAAATGTATTCCATGTGATCCTCAGTCTCAGTCAGAATGCATAGACCACAAATCAGGGAATGGGATGTCTTAAAGGTCTGCATTCCCATCATCCTGCTGTTGTATACCTGGCTGTTCCCACTGCACTAAAATACAGCAACCTATGAGATCCCTGTGGCAAAGGGTCAGAGTAGGCACTGCACCTTTCCTCTTGTCATTATTAACATCCTCACATTTGGCTGTTTAGTTCTTTTTGAACAATGCTGTCTCTGTCATCATCAGGTTTTTCTCATCCTCAAGGAGTGTGTGTATGTTCATTCTCACAACTACTCAAAACCCCTTCCTTCAGGGAGCAGAGCATCCGCAGGTAAATTAGTGACATCAGTTGAGTTACAGCCCCTTGCTGCCTTTCTAGTGCTGCTTTCCCTCCTGGTGATAGTCAGTAGTTTAAATCAAACCTGTATCCTTATTTGTGACAGTTGATTCAATAACAATGTCTGCCACTGAATCTTTCAATATACTTTTCAGGCCGTAGGTAGTATGAACAGCACCAGATTCTAGCCGTTTGAATTGCTAGGTACAATCTCACATAAGCCTACTGAAGCAAAATCCCCTAACTTTGGCTTCAGAACTGCTTCCCAGATACCATCCACAGAAGACATGATTTCTGGGCTAGTCAGGGTCCTCCATCACTACCATCACCACTGCTCCTTCTTGAGCAGATTGAGCATATCTTGTCTTCAGAGCTGGAGGTCCTCTCAAGAGAGGGACAACATAACCTTCACTCCTCTCCAGTAGAGGACTTTGTGTGCGAAGATGATGCCAACAACACATGAGCAAGGTCCTCCTGCAGCTATGTTACAGGAGCTTCTGTGTGACAAGTCCTCTGTGGGGATGATGTCAGTACCCTGTCCTCCATTGAATAATGGGCTTCAAAGTTAAGACACCCTTAAATGAAAGGGACAGTTCATGCCTCTTAGAGCTATTTTTCCTTTTCTCTGCAGTGTAGAAGTTCAATTCCCTCATTTCACATTCAAGTGACATTTTCAAATATCTTTCATAACCATGAGATTAGAAACACATTTTTAAATGAAAGTTTGGATTCTTTCTGTCATCACGTGAATCCTGGAACAGAAACATTAGGCATGGGCCTACAGTCTGACCCTGAGTACACACATCAGGAATGTGTTCACTTTTCCAAAGATGCATTTATTTTAAATCCAGAGACTCATCCTGATAATCTAATCTGCCATGAAGCAAAATTTTACCCTGCACTGAGCCCAATAATTTATGAGTGAACTAAAGAATATATATTGTAAAGACATCTAGTCTGATTTTAAAACTCAAACAAATGGAGAATTTATGACCTCCTTTGGCAATGTGAAAGTTTCCAGGAAGTTCTGAGACTACAGCTATTACCCAGGAGCTCATCTGAATAAGTAAAGAAGATGGCCAGTGAAGTTCTAACTTAGAAACAGCTGAGCCCACAAAGTTCCTGAATGGAAGAAACATCCAGCCCCACAGATTGTCTGGGAAGCTCTCCTTAAACCATTAAAGGCACAGTTAATTGTCTGAGCAACTAAAGAAAGAAAAGGAATCCTTGGCTGATTTATACTATTGATTCTTCCCATTTATCCAACTCCTTAGTCCTGCCTCCCAGTCTGTTCCTTTCCTCCTTATCTCAGATCCCTATCTGTCCCCAGTATTTGCATTCCTGGATTGCTTCACGTCACTGCTTCTATACCCTTCCCTGGTGCTGAATCCAGTTTTGACCTCTGGCCTGACTCTTGAGTATTTTTGGTTCTGACCTTCAGTTTAGCACCTGAACCTGATCCCAGGTCTGATCTTGGCTCTTGCTCCAGCTGCCTGATTCTAACCATGAGACATACTGTTGAAACAGTTTGTTCAGACCACTCTTAGCTTCTCTGAATCCAAAGAATGACCCAGGGAAGTGCCCAATACCGGAAAGGGCATCTGCACTGCATCTGCAGGTGATCCTCCACCAGGAAGAAAATGAAGTATTATAGGTGCAGAATGCATAGCTAGCTACTGAGAAGCAGGCATTGTGGGAGCAAGTCCATCAACTATAGGTGAAAAATGCCATGCTCTTGGCCTTTTTGATAGTAGCAGGGTCCTACTATCCCTCTGCCCAAGCATTTCAGTGGGAGCCACTCTAAATTCTGAGGCTTGACAAGTCAGTGCTGCCTCTTGCGCCATAGTGTTCTCACACACTATGCTTCTAACCATACTAAGTTAGACCAGGTAGTTAGCTTGTTGACAAGGGAGGAGTTAAAACCTTTCCTTGCTGTGATCCAGCACTCTGGCTCAACCTAATTGAGATGCCTGCCAGCATGCAATATCAACCATCTTTGGCAACTCCAGCCATGCCTGTTTCAGTGAGACCAGCCCAGAAACTGGATCAGGAGGTGGATATAGCCATTTCCTATGCAGTTCATTTCTGCCATCTCATACAGGATATGGAATGGAATAAGGTGATTCATTTATTTCAATTTCAGTGGGGCTTGTGAATGAGATTAGGTGAGAACGGACCCAAATTGAAATCCCAACAGGATGGGATGCCTTCATAGATCCTGCTTTCATCTACGTGAACAATGGGAAGAAAGAAGAGAGGGTGACCAAATCCCCTGTTATGAGTCAATGCAGACAGACGTGATCCTCTGGCAGCTCACCCCTGAAGAGAGAGACACTGCAATGTCTTGTCCTTTGTTACTACAATGACAAGCCAGGTCACACTAGATCCACCTGCTTCCTGAAGAAGACTGTCTGAAGAATTCAGGAAATAAGCCAGACCAGGCATGGTGAAGAGTGTTAGCCTGCACATAGTAACAGATCATTCCCTTAAAACCTGGATTGAGGTCCTGACGGGAACATACACCAGCTCCCATCAACAATCACAGCATCTACAAGCACCACCTGAGTTACAAATCCTGGGGCATCTCTAATCATCCTGCAAACCATTGTAGCTCCTGATTGACTCATGTGCAGCAAACAACCTTATTGTTGCAAAGGTAGCCCAAGCACTACAAATTCCCATAAAGCCTGACAGAGATAATTAATTACTTCCTCATATCTTCCAGGCCAATTGCCATGAAAATTGTTCTTCTCTAAGTTAGCATCCAAGGGCATCGAATGCTTATCTGTTACCCATCCTGGGGATCTCCTGGCCGGCCCTTTACAACCCACTGGCATGAACTAAAAATCATCTCACTGAGAATTCTGACAGCACCATTGCTTGACCCATGGAAATGGGCAGCACACAGTAGTTCCATGCCAGGATAACCATCCCAGAAAACCCATCTACTGATTTCAGTCCTTTACTTCTGTCCATATATTGTGCCTAAAAGATATATTTGAAAAAAATAATGCAGGCTCTTCCACTTGTCCCTGCTCCTGCACAGACGCTACAATTACTCAACTGAGCAACCAGCAGAAGCAAAGATTACATGTGAACTGAAATACACTACCTTGGAGACTGAAAGAGCTGTGCTCTTCATCTTCTTTCAGGAAAAATGAGTGAAGGGTTTTATTGAGAATAGCCATGCTGGGTCAGACCAAAGATCCACCTAACTCAATATTCTGTCTTCTGATAATGGCCAATGCCAGGTTCACCAGAGATATGCTTAAAATCATCAAGTAATCATCAAGTGATCCATTCTCCTCTTGTCTGTTTATAGATCTACTTCTATGACTGTTTGGAAGGCACCCTAAGAGATGGAATGATGTGAGGGATCATGGGCCTGAAACCTGCATCCACATGTTCCCAGAAAGAACCTACACCATTCCTATCCCTGGCAACTCCCCAGAATAACTGGAGAAGCGGGGCAGTGAATCTCTAGTTTGTAAAAGGTATCTGCCCATGGAGCTCTTGGTTTAGGGAGAAATCCAACCCCACTGATTGGTTGGGAAGCTCTATTTAAACCAGAAATAGACATGTAAAGCTGACTGAGAAAATCTTGGCTGGCTGCTATGGAAAACACTGCCTGTTTACCTGACTCCTGGACCTTTAGGTAAAGCCTGTTTTTTGTTCCTCTCTTCCATTTCCCAGGCCACTATCTGTTCCCACTTCCTGCATTTCTCCAGTTCTGTTCTCCTACCCCAGACTCTGTCTTCAGCTCTGACATTTGCTAACTTTCCAGGTGCTGCCTCTAATGGGTAGGCCTGACTGCACCACTGTTGTCCCTATAGGTAATCTATTCTTCTGTGTTACTGTCATCATAACTTTTATAAGTATCATCATTTAAAATGTTGATGATTGCTTCTAGAACTCACTCTTCCATCCAGAGGTCACCAGTCTTTGGCAAGTGTTTCACAAACATCTTAGCAGATAATTCTAAAGTAGTAGGCATGCTGTTTTCCTCCCTGTGTACTTCAAGCTCCAGGAGGAACTATCACTAGAAGATAGTCAGTCAGAACCAGACAACTGGAGCCTGACAGATGCTGCAGGCCCTGGAGCAAGGTGGGAGGGTTGCTCAGCTCTGCACCCCAGAAGAGACATGGCTAAGGATGGAAGGGACAGGGCCTAAAGCATTTGGCCCTCACCACCACCATGCTGTCCCTCCCACTTGCTCACAGCCATGCACATGAGCATAGCAATGTTGCCATGGCAATTTAAAAAGGCTTCTGACATCGCTGCTGCCAAACTAGCAGCAGTGGTGGCCAGAGTTTTGAGCTCCTTTGAAATGCTGGACAAGTACCCACTTTGCTCCCCACCACCCACTTTGCTCCCCACCACCCAACCTGTTGGCAGGCTTGGAACTAGAGAAAAAAAACAAACTTAACATCCCAAAGTGAATCATATTTGGATATTACCCATTCAGATTGGAAAGTAGATGCTTCCATATTCTCTAGTTTGGTAACTCCTCGAAAACTGAGGATGCTGAGGAGGCATAGTTGCAGCAGATCTGTATGTAACGTCTTCACTACATGAATGGTGAAAAATACATTAAACTTCCACTAAATCCAATGAAGATATGACACACCTTTCTTTGCCTGACACCCCCAGTTGATTATTCTGACTCAGAGTGCAGCTCATGCTTAGCAATAATAATAACGTATGGCTTGTTGGCACTCTTGGCTGACTTATAGTAGATAAGATTTTCCCAGAGGGCTTTTACAGATGAAATGGAAAGCTATTCTTTCAGCCTTTTTTGAACAGATTAACACATTGAACCCCAAGCTATCACTTTTTAAGGAGATAGGCAATTCATAGAGCTGGAGGGGATTTCAGAAGTTCGCTGAGTTCATGCCCCTGCCCTCTTGGCAGGACCAAGCACACTCCTCATTATTTTTTTTCACGGGGGGGGGCGAGATCTATTTGCTCCAGACCCCCCCTCAAGAATTAATCCCACAACCCTGGATGTAGTAGGGTCACGCTCAAGCCACTGAGCTATCCCTGCCTGCCTTTGATGATGTTAAGACAATTGCTTGATAAAGACAGGGAGACAGAAGTTCAACTAATGCCTAATACTAAGTTTTTATAGTTAAAAGAATAAATTGCAATGGTCTGTGAGAGAAAGACAGAGACTTCTCAGAGGATAGTTTCTAATGAGGTCTGGCTTGCTTTCCCTGCAATGACATATCAAATAATAAATGACTTCTGACAGGCCATAAAAGGAGAATTTAATTAATGTTTTTGTTTGTAATATGCCATGAAAAGATCCTTTCGTACACATTGTAAGCATCGCTAGGATTGTTTTAAGTCAGCCCAAACTTTTAATTACAAAAACATTTTTAATTTAGATGCTTAACATGTGCTTTCTTATAATGAGTATAATGTTGTATTGCATAAAATAGTACTTGAAGTACTTCAATATAATAATATATTGACTTTTTCATGGCTTATATAGCTACTACTAAGAACTTTGATTTCTACAGCTGAGTATGCTACATTATCTACTAGAATTGTAGGTCCTTATGATCTTGGTCATTTCTACACAGGCCACTTTCCTTGGCCCGAAATATGCTAATGAGGCATGGGAAGAAGGGACCTCTGGAAGAAGGACTTCCTTCCGGAAGCCCCCCTGGGGCTGCGCTTCTACACGGCATTTTGGAGTCTGGAAGAACGGTAAACAAGTCATTTTACTCCATTAAGTCTATGGAAGACACGACACACCTTCCTTTGTCTGCCAGAAGGCCTGACTGTTGCTGATCTGGATGTAGGAGGGTTTTCCAGATCACAAATTCTTTAGCATGTCATCAGCAATCAGCCAATAGACTGGCTCCGTACCCACATCTAAATGCATGTGTTGCTAACGGAACTTACCATGTTTCATGGCAAGCATTGACTTTAACCCTTTTTCCTTCCCTGCTAGGTGTTATGCAAACAACCAAACAATCTGATACAAGAGATTATATGGTATTGTATGGTATTATATTATTATGTAGTTAATAAATATCAATATGCCTCAAGATCCTCTAACACATGTTATGAGCAGATGGGAATAAGGGGACTTTGAAGTAGGTGGGGTCCTTTCGAAAAGGAGCCCCATCTGGACAAGCCGTGTGGCTGCGAGCCGCGTCAATTTCGAAGTGCCGCGACTGCCTGCATGCTAATGAGGCGCTGAATATGTACTTCAGCGCTTCATTAGTAAACTTCAAAATGGCCATTTGCATGGCCATTTCGAAGTTTCTGGCTGGTGTAGACACGGCCTAATAGACTACTGCCATTGACTTTAACTGGTTTTGAATCAGATGAAGAAATTAATGCAAGGAGAAATTATAGTGCTTGCTAAACAATGAATTATATACTGATGGCAAATGAAGTATTCCTGTTTATCCTTTCTAATAATACAACAACAAAGACACATTAAATGAAACGGAGAATTATACCATTTAAAATTGATGAAAGGAAATGATTTTTTAACACAGTGGATAATTAACCTGTAAAACTCATTGGGCAAAGCCAAAAACTCAACTATATTTATAAAACTGTAGAAAACTCAACTCTAACACATGCCACCATGATGGATTCTTTCATTTAATCAGAAGGCCAACATAAAAGAGCTGTATCAGCGATATGCAAACATAATGTGTGTGTGTGTGTGTATATATAAAATTTATAGCTTAAGTGATGGCGTGTATATATATATATGCACATTATGTTTGCACATTCGCTGGTATAGCTCTTTTATGTTGGCCTTCTGATTAAATGAAAGGATCCATCATGGTAGCATGTGTAAGAGTATCTTGAGGCATATTGATATTTATTAACTACATAATAGTATAATACCATATAATGCCATATAATCTCTTTTATCAGATTGTTTGGTAGTTTGCATAACACCTGGCAGGGAAGGAAAAAGGATTAAAGTCAATGCTTGCCATGAAACATGGTAAGTTCCATTAGCAACACATCCATTTAGATGTAGGTATGGAGCCAGTTTATTGGCTGATTGCTGATGACATGCTAAAGAATTTGTGATCTGGAAAACCCTCCTACATCCAGATCAGCAACAGTCAGGCCTTCTGGAAGACAAAGGAAGGTGTGTCATGTTTTCCATAGACTTAATAGAGTGCAGTGACTTGTTTACTCTTGAGAGTTATCAACTAAAGGCAACCTAGTTTGGGCTCAAATACTTATTTGAGGACATTTAGGATTGTGTCATACTAAAAAAATGGGTAGGAGATAAATGTTTTCAAGCCGATATCAAAAGAATTGCATATCTGTAAAACCTTGAGCAGACACTGGCTGTTTTTCGTATATACCATTTTTCAAGAGGAAGTGAGAACAAAAGAGTGAAAATAAGTTAGTGTAGTGAGCAGAGAGACAAAAATACACAAGATTTCCACTGTGGACAATGTCCAGCCACCACTTAAGCCATAAATAATATGTAGCTAAGTCATACTGTTTAAATAAGATTGGAGTGGTACATAGATCTTGTGTCAGTTCAAGCTCAAAGATGCATTTCATCCTAAGAGAAGGGGGAAAAAATCCTATAAAAACATAGTAAAAAATAAAAATTGTGAATGGAAAAGCATGCAGAAGGAAAAATGAAAAGCTGGAGAAGCAGAATCAGAAAAAGTATTTAAAAGAAAAATATAAAAAGAACTGATAGCTATATGGAAAGAAGTGCAGAAAATATTGTTTGCTAAAACACAGGCCTGAAAGGGTTGGAAGAAGGGAAAGAAGAACATATCAAGAGTCAATTGACCACTGTGCAAAGAGGCTCATCCAAAACCCGTACACCACTTGCTGATGTCAGAAACTACTGAAAGGACACACAAGAGTATAAAGTAGTTTATAGTTTACAGACTAACATGGCTACCTCTCTGATAGTTATAGTTTATGGAACTCTATCACCCAGTTTCACTTCTTGACAACACAGGCTTGTGATTTGAACTTTATGTGAATATACTTTTGCACGGGGGATATGACAGAATTGCTGGGCCACTGGGCAAGCTGGGAGGGCCAGTTCTGTGTTTTCTTGAAAAGATGGAAATTTGGTCAGAAAGGTCAGTGCTGGGTCAGCCAGTGCTCAGTACAGCCCAGAGAACACTGTTCTGTGTCCCCCACCCTCCTCAGGAGTCCTCAGACACAGAGGCACCATTTAAGTGAGTACAGGGGAACTGTAGGCCCCTAAAGTGTGAACCCCTGTATTTCATACTTGAGGTCTGCTTAAAGCACATGCTCTAGCCGTAGGGGCAGTTCTTAGAGGCAACAGAGCTTCTGCTGCTACCAGCTTTGCCTTTGGGGCAGGTAGTTGTTTATAAACAAAGAGAGACAGGATGATTAAGATAAGAAAAGGTTTGTCATTCAAGTAATAGAAGGCTGGTTAGAAACATCGCCAGATACAAATAAATTCACCTAGAAGACTATAACCCCAACTGGACAAAAAATGAAGGGGTCTAAAATAACAGTTATCACTCATGAAAGAGATATGGAAATCACTAGAGAATTCCCTGAAAACATCTGCTCAATGGTCAGTGACAATCTAAAAAGTTTTCAGGATATTGGGAATCATTAGGAAAGGAATAGTTAGGACAGAAAATATAAAATTGCCTCAGTATATAGTCATGGTATGCCCACATCTTGAACACTGCCTGCAGATCTGGTCACCTCATCTAAAAAAGATATATTGTGTTTGGAAAAAGTACAGAGAACAGGACCAGAAATGATCCGGGGTAAGGAAGAGCTTCCATGTGAGGAGAAATGAACAAGGCTGGGAATTTCAGCATGGAGAAGAACTAACTAAAGGGTGGTGGGATGTGTTAAAGGTCGAGGCGAGGGGTCAGCAACCCCTGGCATGGGCACCAAGACTGCCATGTGAGTTGATTTTCATTGGCACATGAGGTGGAACTCAGCCAGGAATTTGTTCAAAGCTATGCCACCTGTGGATTAACAAAAGACCAGGTAATGTTACCAGGCACCACCTAAAGCTCTGCATCTTAGTTTAGTTATTAATTAAGCTGTTATAAGTAATCCTGTTAGTGACTTTGAAAAATATCACCAGCACTAAGACTGTACACAGAGGTCAACAGCCCTTAGAATGGTTGCTGATCCCTGGTCTAGAAAATCATGAATGCCATTGAAAAATTGAATAAGGAAATGTTATTTACTCTTTCACCAACATAACACAAGAAAATCAACCAATTATGAAGTTAGGAGATTTTTAAAGAAAAGAAAAGAAAAGAAAAGAAATTATTTCTACATGGTCAGTCTGTAGAACTCTTTGCCAGGGAGTGAATATGTGTATACATGCAAACAGAGGCCCCTGATTAGGGGGAAAGGGACTCATTGCCCTTGAACCTGCCAATGCAAAAGTCTAGGGCTCTGGCTGCTGCGATCACTGCTACTGCAGCAGCCCTTGCAACTGCCATTGTAGTGCCATGTGGGGTGCTCTGGGCAGCTCTGAACAGGGGCACTGTTTCTGATTTTGATGAGAAGGTGATCCATGATCCATCGTGGGGACCAAACTGAGGGCATCGGACGGCTGACTGAGGACAGGGGTGTCAGCATTTTACTGAGCATGCTCAGTACAAGCCATGCAGCAAATTGGGGGTGGGGGGAGAGGGGAGGAGATCAACCCCATCTGCATTTCCCCACAACACACATCACCTTTTTCCAGGTGTTATTAAGGAATATATAGATTTATATATATATCATCAAGAAAACATATTCAAGTATATTTGTATAAAGGAAACCAAATAAAGATGATAAAGATTTGCACATAAGCACCTACTATGCATTCAAAAAAAAAGTGGCAAAATTTGTCCAGGTAGCTAGAAAAGCAGGCTGACAAGAGGTAAGTAGACACGGGGCACAAATCATGAAGTTTAACACAGAAATCAAATTAAGAGGATTCATTAAACGAAGCTTATTTGTCACTGGATTTTAAATGAAACGCTACCAAACTTTAGATTACTGATCCTTCCTCGACAGCCTTTCCCAGACAAAGGCTTGCCTGTTAGTTTCCCACTTCCTTCTGTAATTTTCTTAGACTTTCTGGATGTCAGGCAAGAAATCCCAGAAGATCTGGCTGCCTTTTTTATCCTTGTTCTTTATTGGGCCAAAGGAATGCAAAAATGAGAATAAAGACATTTCTCCTAGGTGTAATTCAGCATATATTTTAGTGAGTTGCTATGTTCTCCATCTGCAAAATGTCCATTCTACAAAGAATTAACATGTGCATATTGTATTTATATGACTATATCATTATTTTTTTCAGAAGACCAGCATACCAAAGTGAAAGTAGGTGTCACCACATATGGTCTATATTATTCTGATTGAAAAAGCCAGCTGCTGCTGGCTTGAAACACACACATAAATGCTGAAAATTATGAGCAAAGTACACATATTGGTTTTTCAGAACGCCGTACACAATTGAATCAGGCTAAAATTTCATGGGTGCAGAAGACAATTCAGAATTAACTGCATACTGCATTGGAAATATTGATTTATTCCATCCTCAAAGTGGAATAAATGTCCGTGAAGAAAATCTTTGGAAGAGGTGTGGGACTTTGTATCTCATTTGTTGGACACTAAGGATCAGATTCTGCCACACTTACTCAACATAAGTTATACTTTACACTTCAGTTAGTCCTGTTAAAACAAATTAATTTAAATTATACTGAAGCTGAGTAAGATTGACAGATGCTGGCTCTATAGTAACTTTTTTATAGTATTTGGAACAATTAAATTAATGAAAAACACCTTTTATTATTATTTTAGTGTATCAGTATAAAGCGTTTTAATTACACATTGATAGTGCTGTCTTCACTATCCATTGAAGACACATACAGAATTTTATTTTCCATATTGCTTCAAAGTTCCAGAGATGAATGTAACAAAAATCTGTATTTGAGATGAAGTTAATACAGTCACTTGTTTCATTAAATGCATCTTCCATTAATTATCATTATTAATGTCCAGTTTAGCTAATTATTTATTTCTCCTTTTTCCTGTGGCATTTTCCTACCATCATCAGAACATTCAGAGTTGAAAAGTATAAAAACATACTAGCTATTCTAACCTGCCATAATATTTTTTCATGCTAATTCTATGTCCTCTCCCAGAAAAGGAAAGCAACCAATAATAAAACTATTTATCTGTGTCTCTCCATACAAAGAGGCTATGAAGCAAAAATGGAAAGTTCCTTAGACCAAAGTGTGGGTAGCCATTCATTGCCTGTACTGCTTTTGCACTCTTAAAAAGGCCATCGACGTCCTGAAGCATTTAATTGTGTGTGTGGTATTCTTCTACTTACCAGTTCCTCACTGAATTTTTGAAACAATTTAAGTTTTAATTTATTAGCTCCTCTAAGCTCCTTGGAGCTAAGGACACAGAGTGACCACAATTTCAGGTGACTGAGGCTTAGACAGCAGGGCTATTGTTACATTAGCAAGTTTTGCTGAGAAAACCCTAGTTTTGTCCACAAAACTGGTGGAATGTCCACATACAAAATGAATTTTCTCAAAGGTTTGTCAACAAAACTCAGTTTTGCTGGCAGTGTTCTGCCTCTCAGCCATGAGGCATAAGGCTGCTGTCCACAGAGTCTGTCAACTAAAAAGCAGTGCAGACACTCTGGGGGGGCCATCTCTTGACAGACAGGGCATCCAGAACAATGGGAAGCCCTGTCTTGTGTTTCCGGGTGCCTGTTTTGTCGAGAAAGCAGCCGGGCATCCCAGCCGCTCCGTCAACACACTCTGTCGATAGAAGTTTTGTCAGGAAATCTCTTCTGACAGGCTGGGTCCACATGAGCCCCTTCCTTTCAGAAGGGGCATGTTAATGAGCAGGTTCGAAAAATGCTAATAGGGCACTACCATGAATATGCAGCACCTCATTAGCATAATAGCAGCCACGGCAATTCGAAAGTGCAGCTTTATAATCGTGCACATCCCGTGGAGACAGGGACCTTCTGAAAGGACCCCCCCCAGTTTTCAAACCCCCCTTCTTCCTAACACCAGATAGGAAGAAGGTGCTTTTGAAAACTAGGGGTCCTTTCGGAAGGTTCCCGTCTCCACGGGCAGCCCGTGATTCGAAAGCCGCACTTTTGAATTGCCGCTGCCCCCATTATGTTAATGAGGCACTGCATATTCGTGGAAGCACCTCATTAGCATCATTTGAACCTGCTCATTAATATGCCCCTTCCGAAAGGAAGGAGCTTGTGTAGACACAGGCCAGTGACTTCTCTTGACAGAGCTCTGAAGTCTAACCATAGCCCATATGTCCTCTGTGCTTTGTCAAATGGTGGAAGCACATAATAGTACTATGCTGTATCACAGGTAGCTTATAACATGCTACCTCATCAGCCAGGTTTTCCAATGTAATTTTATCATCCCGTGCTGTGACTGTGTCAGATTTCATAAGCCACTTTACAGTCTGGTCAACATTTGTACCAGGTACTGCAGGAATCTGTGATAATTTTATATGAGAACTTTTGGCATGTGAGTCAATACCCTAGAATGATTCCAGGGAGGACTGTGCCTTTGATAATTATGTCTTTGGCTGAAACACAAAAAGTGGTGACTTATGTTGGTTAGCAGATAATAACGCACAATCTCAGCACAGATTTCTAAACTCAGTCCTTATCTTTTCAACACACACACTAGGACTACCAGATGTCCCAGTTTTATAAGACAGTCCCAATATTTGGGGTTGTGTTTAATACAGATTCTATTACCCTGACCCCCCTCCTGATTTTTCACACTTGCTATCTGACCAGCCTCTCTCTCTCTCTCTCTCTCGCTCTCTCTCACTCACACACACACACACACACTCACACACACACACACACACACACTCACACACACACACACACACACTCACACAAAACCTTAGCTTTGAGCAAAAGTTCTGAACATGGGTGTCTAAGATTAGGCTTTCAAATTCATATTTAGGCACCTGTCCAGAAGTGAGCTGATCCAAGTGTAGTGTCCCTCCACAGGGAAGCCAACAGCTTCTGTGGGCCCCTGAGCAAACTGTGTGTGGTGGTGGGGAGTTGGTTTTGTGCTCTCAGAAGGGGCAGTGCCTTGAGAGGAAAGGGCAGAGCTGGGGAAACAAACCCTCCTTGCCCCCTAGGAGCACAGCACTGCCCCCCACCACCAGCCTGCAAAACTGCACAGAGCACTCTGTGTGATGTTCCAGCAGGGATTTAAAGGGGACAGGGTTCTAGCCACTGCCTGCAGCTGCTGTTACAGCTTCAGCAACAATAGTGGTGGCCAGAAGCCCCAGGACCCTTTGAATTGCTGGGCCCTAAGCCATTATCCCCTCCTTTGGCAGGCCTATTCCTGCAGGTCCAGTTGACAGCAGTACACAATTGGGGTGGATCAGCACTCCTGAAAATCATGCCACTTTATTTAGGTGCCTGACTATAAATTTAGGAGTAAAACTAGTTACCCAAGTTTGAAAAAATTGGCATCGGTTTAGATAGCCTGAACCTGAACTCTTTCAAATGAATGTAGAGGGGAAATCTCAAACTCCATCATGACCCTGCAGAGAAGGCTGGCTATTTCTCTTCTATTTCAGACTGCCTCGCCAGCTGTTTCATCCTCACCCATAAATTACATGATTATGCACAACTTTTCCCTTTTCCCCTCACCTCTGCCCCCACTTGATCCCTCCCTGACACATACTTACTTTGTCTATATGCCTTTTTTCTTTATACAGACCTATTTTCTGAGCCCTATCCTGATGATAAGCATCCCTGGCTCCCTATTTGGAGCCTACAGGGTGAATTTACATTTAATCTAATTTTCTTTTAAGACCAAAAACAAAGTAACTGGTGTCACAAAAAATCATGGCAATATTTGTTAAGAAGGTGGACTCAAGTAATATGCAAAAGTATTGAAAAGCAGCAGTTGAGTAATGCAAAGTTCAAATAATCCATTTGTTCCATGTATACAATTGAATAAAATATTTTTGTTTTGTTACTAATTATTAACATTGTAAGAGAAATAGGTTATTTTACCATTACACATGCATTCATAGATTCCACATACAGAATGTCCAAAACCAAAGTGTGTTATGTAGTGCAGAACTCAAATATTTCAAATGAAGTACACATTTGGTGATTATGTTACCAAATATGTCTATGGGACCTTTGAGGTAAGAATAGACTGGTACACTGAACTTTTTTACACATTTTATTTTATTTTAGAAAATACTCTGGTATTTAGAAAATACTTTGGATAGACTGAGAAATACAATTCTTTCAGGAGTTAAAAGTCCATAATAAAATGAATGTTTTCTTTAGTTTGCTAATCTCCCCTTGCATTGTTCTGATGCTTATGAACCACGTTGTCTGTATAGCTCCAGAGAAAGCACCCTCACCAAGTTTGCAGATGACACTAAGCAAGGGGGAGATATAGATATGATAGAAGGTAGAGACTGAGTCCAGAGTGACTTAAACAAATTGGAGGATTGCACCAAAAAAATCTGAAGAAGTTCAACAAGGACAAGTGCAGAGTTCTGCACTTGAGACTAAAGAATCCCAAGCACTGGTACAGGTTGGGGACCAACTGGCTAAGCAGCATTTCTGCAGAAAAGGACTTGGGCATTACAGTGGATGAGAAGCTGGATAGAAGCCAACACTGTGCCCTTGTAGCCAAGAAGACTAATGGCATGCAGGGGTGCATTAGTAGGAACATTATCAGAAGAGTGAGGGAAGTGATTATTCCTCTTTATCTGGCACTGGCAAGGCCACTTCTGGGATACTGTGTCCCAGCCTGGGCCCCCGCATTACAGAAAGGAGGTGTCAAGTATCTGAGGGGTAGCCGTGTTAGTCTGGATCTGTAACAGCAATGAAGGGTCCTGTGGCACTTTATAGACTAACAGACAAGTTTTGAGCATGACCTTTCATGAGCACAGACTCACTTCATCAGATGCTGCTCTTGGAAATCTGCAGGGCCAGGTATAAATAATCCAGAGCAAGGCTGGGGATAACAAGGTTAGCTCAGTCAGCAAGGGTGAGGCTTACTACCAGCAGTTGATCTGGAGGTGTGAACACCAAGGGAGGGGAAGCTGCTTCTGTATTTAGCCAGCCATTCACAGTCTTTGGTTAAGCCAGAGCTGGGGATGTCTAATTTGCAGATGAATTGTAGCTCGGAAATTTCTCTTTGGAGTCTGGACACCCAGGAGAGAGTCCAGCTGAGGGCAACAAAAATTATAGAGGACTGGAGCACATGACAAGAGGAGAGGCTGAGAGACTTGGGCTTGTTTTGTCTACAGAAGATTGAGAGGGGATTTGATAGTACCTTTCAACTTCCAGAAAGGGGACTCCAAAGAAGATGAAGAGAGGCTATTCTCAGTGACGGCAGATGGTTGGACTTCCTGTCACTGTCTTCTCCTCTGCTGACATCTTCAGTTAGTCTTTGGTAGAAAATTAATTCTTGCAACTCCTTTTAATATCTATTGCCAGTTAGGAGAAGAGCAAAAGTGGCATTTCAAATGCATAACACAGCTGAAAATTTCTTATGTCAGCTTTGTGACTGCAGTTGTCCTCAGGCCAGTCTCAAAAAATGATTCTTCCCTGTTCAAGTTAACTGACTAAGACAAAATAAAGAAAAATTCACCATCCAAGACATTGCTATGTGAGGAAGAAAACTGCCAATTTAACAAGCTCTTAAATGTGTTTGTGCTTAACATAATTTAAATGTCCTTAAAAACAGCAATTATCCCCTTTTTATATACCCCATATATGATAGTTCTTCTGTTTATTTTCTTGAATAGTAATACGATAGCATGTAACATGATAGCATGTAACATCAGACGCTAGCCAAATTAACATGGGAAGTATGATGCACAGCTGTCATGATAAACTGATAGAGGCTGAACCGCGCTGGTCCAGCACCCCCAGGACCTGAGTGGTCCCAGATGAGATTTGCCAGATAAGAAGAGGTCAGGCCTCCTAGCTGCCCTGCAGGCTGGCTGCCAGCTTGCTGACCAGGCTCCAATTCCTAGCAGCTGCAGACTCCTGCCTCCAGGCTGCCGATGGGGGTTCTACTCCTGCTGGTTTCCCCCACCACAGCTAGTTCCCCACTGCTGCAGGGCTGCTGGGGGGAAGGGGGACCATGCCCCAGCTAGCTCCCTGCTATGGGTCTCCCCTGGACCTGGCGGAGGCCCCCCACCTGAGAGGCTGCCAGCAGGATCTGTGCCCAAGCCAGCTCCCTGTTGCAACCTCCCAGACCTCCCGTCCCCAGGCAGACTCCCTGTAGTAGGGTTTCCCAACCTGTCTTCCTGACCTGGGGTAGCCTTAGGACTCCCCAGAGGAGGCTGCCAGCAGGGCTCCCTGCCATCAGCAGGGCTCCTCTGCAGCCAAGTAGCTAGAGGTCTCTCATCTAGGTGCTCTCTGACCCAGCAACATCTGTGGTCCTGCCGAATGAGGGATGTTGCCAGATGTTAAAAGTGCCAGATGAGTTTCAACCTGTACTACCACTTGAGTGGATTTAGTGGATTTTAGCCATATGCATCATTTACTAGGAGCGAGTTTCTATTTTTTTTACTTCTGAAATCTGATTTTGCAGATTTATAGCAAAACCTGAAGCTCTACTTTTTGGTTACCTATTTTGTATCCACCAAAAGCTGCCCAATGCATTTATCAGTCAACAAGACGTTTCCTCCAGACATGTTACCAATGTATTCAAATACAAAATTTAAGACTTTGAAAGCATGAGTTATGTCTTATAATTAATTCCAAATTTCTTGGACATCCTTTCCAGTGTCAGAACAACTTATTTGTAGGTGTCTTTGTGTAAATTCACAATTCTTTTTTCAATTATTGCCAGAAGGCCTTAAAAATCCATTCACATTTGTATATGTATGTGATAAAAATACTACTATAAGGGAAAAAGAAGGTACATTGGCAAATAAAAATGGATTTTAAAATGCATGTAGATGGAGGTCTTTTCTTGGTTTATCTGGTTCCAGATATACTTCATCTGTTCCAAAACATATGGCATTCATGATTAAGGAGCTTAGATCCTTATTGAGTTACATAGTCATAAATTGCGTATCTAATAGAAGTGTGAGTATGTGTAGACAGACAGATAACTTTTTAATTGAAAAGCATTAAAAACTGCTCTCAAACATTCTATTTACCATGAGCACTTTGCTGGGGAAATGTATTTTTCAAAACTCATTCATATTTTATATTGTCAAGAAAAGAATTGTAAACCAAAGATCTGGAAGCACTTGTTCTCATGCATATTACTTAAATTTAGTTGTTGAATCCTGCAGAACTACTCTTGAATAAAGCAAGCCATGTGCACTAATGGTTGCAGGATGAGAACTTAATTTGAACAGGTGAGGAATGTGTGAAACCATGGTTTTGTCTCTCTGAATGTCCTAAGCACCACAAGTGAACCAATGAGGGGTCAGGCAATAATCTGATACTCTCAGATATTTTCCACAACGTTTGTATATAAAGAAAAATCTTAGGTATGATCTTCTTCTTGCTCCCATTGAAGTCATTATTCAGAGCCTCATTAAAGTGAACCAGGTTCTGTTTCCCAGTTATTTTCTTTAACCATTGAATCTCTGCAGCAAGATCTGCACAGAGCCGCTCTCCCAGAACCTCCATGCTAATGCGCAGCCTTGCAATTGCAAATGGTTGCTCATTAGCATGGTCCCTAGGCTCGTTAGCATAGCCACGAGAGAACTCACTTTCAGCAGAGAAGGGTGCCAGCAGTAAAGAGCCTGTGTGGATGTGCTTGACAGAGGGGCTTTTTGCCAGCTGGGGAAAGTACAAATGGCCTCTTTATTGCTGGCAACCCTCTCTGCCAAGAGGAAGGTCTCAAGTGGCTATGCCAATGAACTGTGGGACCATGCTATGAGCAGCCATTTGCAATTGTGAGGCTGCTCATTAACATGCAACTGCCAAGGGAGCAGCTCCGTGTAGACTCAGCCAATGACTTTAAAATGCATTGTTCTAGTCCTGCTGATAATCATATATGGTTGGCAAAGATTTGCTTGAGAATGAATTCAGTATCTTAGGAGTTTTAACCTCCTATTTCCAGCAATACATTACCCCATTGCTTTTTGACAGTTTGTTATTCCCTTTTCTGATTGCAGTTTGAAAGTAATAAAACTGGGAGTTTGCATGCGAGCTGTAATATGTAGGATCCAGCTACCTAGTCATACTAGAAAGTTCTTGTGTAACATCTGGTGAAACAGAGATCTCACGGGAAAAAAATAAATTAAAAGCAGTCATGTAGCACTTTAAAGACTAAGAAAATAATAGGGGCATTATTTCCAGATCTGAAGAAGTGAGCCTTCCCCACAAAAGTTCATCACCTAATGAATTATTTTGTTAGTCTTTAAAGTGCTGCATGACTGCTTGTTTGCTTTGTGAAGATACAGACTAACACAGCTCCCTCTCTGTGACTATTCAGAGATCTCATGGCTACACTGAAAATACTCAGGCACACTCTGGCCCTCTGGCACTACTGATCTCCTCACCCCTGTATTTGACCTGGGCTAGAACAGAGTTATGGGGGAGCTGTAACTGACCCCCTACTTCACAGTGGAGTTTGGACATCAGAGAATCAAGTCCTTAACCAGTATTAGTTTCAACACTAGTGGATCTGAGATCCCTTTTCAGTCATTGTCTGTCTCACCTGCTGAAGTAATTCAATTGCTCATTTCTGTGATGTAAGTTTCATTCAGCCATTTAAAAAATTCTTGGCATTTATTTTTATTTGTAACCCTAAAACTTTGGTTAATGCTTCAGTCATTTCTCATCTGGAGTATCATGTCAGTCTTCTTGCTGGTGTCCCAGTAACATCGTGCTGGCTCCGTTAAAATACCAGATGCCACACTATTAGAGGGAACTTGAATGAATCAGTTGTGATTCAATTGCTGCTAATGGAAAATCAATGGTAATATCAAAGAATCTCCCAGCAGTTGGACTAGAATGCATTATATGTCATTTAACAAATAACACTCATGCAGTTAATATAGATATTTTTCTTATATTATCTTTCATACCTATCTTTTGTTTGCTTGAAGCTTAGAATAGCAGAATGTGAATCTGAGGAAAATTTTCCAGCCTTCAATAATTTTTAAAGTGCTCATTTAATAAATGTTAAGTTCTATATGAAAAGATTTTGTTAGGAAGGGATATTTTGCCCATGAGCAAAACAGCTTTGAAATCAGTAATTAAGTTCAGCTTCTTTTTCCATTTTCCTGTAGTATTAGATAAATTCTCATATGCAACTGGAGATTTTACAATGCTCCAGAGTGTTTTAAAGCTCTAAAGGGCCAGAAGCACAAATGCAGCAGGACATTACAAAATATTCTTGGGTCCTGCTGCTGCTGCCTGAGAATGTGAGAAGAGGTTTCCAGACTCCTGCAATGTACTGAAACAATTTGCCATCCACTTGCCTTCCCTCCCCACCCTCCTCCCCCACCCACCAAAAAAAAAAAAAGAGAGAGAGACTGAGAATTCACAGGGGAAGTAAATCAGCTGGTGGAAGTCTGCAGAAGTGACCTCCCAAAGACCCCAGGCAGCAGTATTCTGGAGCATTTTCTAGGTGTTAAAGTAAATTACGACAATAGTAGGAGTTGTGACTGTGCTAGCGAAGGGAACAGAAGCCATGGGGAGTGTGATTGACTTACACTGGGAAGAGGAGGGAGAGAGCTGCCTATGTTTTTAGTATTGGAGGGGTAGCCATGTTAGTCTGGATCTGTAACAGCAATGAAGGGTCCTGTGGCACCTTATAGACTAACAGAAAACTTTTGAGCATGAGCTTTCGTAAGCACAGACTCACTTCATCAGATGCTGCTCTTGGAAATCTGCAGGGCCAGGTATAAATAAGCCAGAGCAAAGGTGGGGATAACAGGGTTAGCTTAGTCAGCAAGGGTGAGGCTTACTACCAGCAGTTGATCTGGAGGTGTGAACACCAAGGGAGGGGAAGCTGCTTCTGTATTTAGCCAGCCATTCACAGTCTTTTTTAAGCCAGAGCTGAGGGCATCGAATTTGCAGATGAATTGTAGCTCGGAAATTTCTCTTTGGAGTCTGGTCCTGAAATTTCTTTGCTGTAGGATAGCTACTTTTAAGTCTGCTACTGTGTGGCCTGGGAGATTGAAGTGCTCTCCTTCAGGTTTTTGTACATTGCCATTTCTGATATCTGATTTGTGTGCGTTTATTCTTTTACGTAGAGACTGTCCAGTTTGTCCGATGTATATAGCGGAGGATGTTTTTAGTAGAAGAGGGGGTTCTGTATTCCCTCAAGGTACTTCTTTGACCATGACCATTTAAAAAGAAAAGATGTTATCAGGTGGGACTTAAAGTTAGTCAGGTATGTACTGGATATTTATGAGGGAAGAGAGTACAGTTTGGTGGAGTTAAGTGGAGACATCCAGACTTTGTATCATTTATAATATTCTTTGGGGGGGTTGCTTATCCAAAATGAATCTGAATGTTGACCCTCTACTCAAGTCTTCGTAAATAACCATTTCCTGATTACCTACTGCGGTAGCAGTGTTTACCAGTGTTCAATTGTGTGCTGGTACTGGTTACATACCAAGGAAGAACACTGGAAACAATGCTGAATGAACATTACATACCAGAAATGTCTGCAAAGTTGTAGAAGCCCTGTCCCCAGAATATTAGGGAGACAAACTGGCTGTGACAATATCTTTTACTGGATGAGCTTCTGTTGATGACAGAGACAAGCTTTTGTGCTCCTCAGAGCTCTTCTTCACATTCGTAGTAATCAAAAGTTTGATATTTTTCAACAGAAGTGGTCCAGTAAAAAATATCACCTCACTCACTTCGTCTCTCATATACTTGGTATGTTAAACAAAAGACGTTTGGGTTAACTGCTTTGTCTGTCAGTCCTCTCTCCCACACCTCAGCTGCTTTGTAGCTGATCATTTATTTATGCAGTGCCATAGCATTTTTTAAAATTAGGAAGAGAATCACATCTTCCAATAATAAAAACTTCCACCAGAAAGAATCCACTCATTTTCTCATTAACCACCCAGGCCGACCTTTGCTAGGAGCGTTCTGTCATTAAATTCTGGTGCCCACGCCAGACCGCAATGATGTCAGTAGAGCACACAATGGATTCAGGTCACTGCCTAAGCAGGGGCAATGGGAGGGTAAGGGCATCAGTGTTCCCAGCTATCTCAAGGCTAAAAGAGAAATTATTATCAGAAATGGATGTTGCATACTGTAGCAGATCTTGAAATCCAATTAATTACTGTGGTGGAAAATGTTCATAAACTGAGTAAATCCTCTGATAAGTCTTCAGCAAGTCATTCATTTGAAAAATCTAGAGTGCATGCCTCATCCACCCATGATCTGGGTTTGAAGCCATGAGGGATAACTCCTCCTGAAATACAGTCATTACTGGAGAGCTATCTTCAAGTTACCACTTTAATAGAGAGGGTGAAATTAATGGCAAAGCTCCTTTTGATTTCAGGAGAGGTGAGATTTCATCCACAGCCTTAAAAGGTCATTGCATGATATATTATGGCTAGTAAAAGAGATCAGCTTGTTCATCTCTGTCACTGAAGTTTTGTTCCAAACAATATATTCTAAAGACAGCTTCATTCACTTTTATGTGTTTTAAATGGTAAAACTTCTGCCACTTCTCTTGGGAGACTATTTTATATTCTAAAAACCTCAATGCCAAGAAATGCTGGGGGAAAATAGTAATATTTTCATGTTTTACATGAAATTAAAACAGTTACAAAAATACTTGCAGTATCCTAAATTGCTGTCCCTCTCAATAATGAGCAGCTAAAACATTTTATTGCAATAAAAATTTTCTGCTATAATAAGTTGCTGACATGTTTGCACCTATAACCAAAGCTTGTTTGCTTCAATAGACTTTTTTTTACAGTCGTAGAATCACAAGCCACTAGAACCGGAAGGGACCTCAAGAGGTCATCAGGTCCAATCCCCTGACCTCACAGTAGTAGCAAGCACCATTATATCATCCCTGTCAGATATTTATGCAAACTTCTCTTAAATATCTCCAACAATGGAGATTCTACAACCACCCTAAGAAATTTATTCCAGTTATTAACCAATTTGACTGTTACGATTTTTTTCCTAATGTCCAACCTAAATTTACTTTGCTGCAAGTTAAGCCCATTGCTTCTTGTCCTTTCAGAGGCGAACGAGAACAATTTGGTCAAACCTTGTGTTGGCTCCTTCTGGCAGCAAACTTGGAGCAGGACTCAGCTTATCTGTACAAATAGATTATACAAGGAGCACATCTTAGCTGCGTCTACACGTGCAAGCTACTTCGAAGTAGCGGCAGTAACTTTGAAATAGCGCCCGTCACGTCTACACGTGTTGGGCGCTATTTCGAAGTTGAAATCGACGTTAGGCGGCGAGACGTCGAAGTCGCTAACCCCATGAGGGGATGGGAATAGCGCCCTACTTCGACGTTCAACATCGAAGTAGGGACGTGTAGACGATCCGCGTCCCGCAACATCGAAATAGCGGGGTCCTCCATGGCGGCCATCAGCTGGGGGGTTGAGAGATACTCTCTCTCCAGCCCTTGCGGGGCTCTGTGGTCACCGTGGGCAGCAGCCCTTAGCCCAGGGCTTCTGGCTGCTGCTGCTGCAGCTGGGGGTCCGTGCTGCATATACATTGTCTGCAACTAGTTGTTGGCTCTGTGTATCTTGCACTGTTTAATGAAAGTGTGTCTGGGAGGGGCCCTTTAAGGGAGCGACTTGCTGTTGAGTCCGCCCCGTGACCCTGTCTGCAGCTGTGCCTGGCTCCCTTATTTCGATGTGTGCTACTTTGGCGTGTAGACGTTCCCTCGCTGCGCCTATTTCGATGTTGGGCTGAGCAACGTCGAAGTTGAACATCGACGTTGCCGGCCCTGGAGGACGTGTAGACGTTATTCATCGAAATAGGCTATTTCGATGTCGCTACTTCGAAATTAGCTATTTCGATGTAGCGTGCACGTGTAGACGTAGCCCTTGTCTGCAGCATGGAATCCATATCCATGGTTCCCCTACATGGCTGTCTACATGTAGGAAGAAGAGCTGGCAGTAGTAAACTTAGGGAGCCCACATTCTTCACACCCAGGGGGTACATTACATGTAAGGAAGATTATCAGTCATTGGAAATTAATAACCTCTGTGAACTGGCTTCATTATTTCCGCATGGTATCCACAGAGACACAACCATAACCAGGAGAGATACTTAGGCTGGGCAACGGGAAGCAAACAGAATTCTGTTCTGTACAATCATAATCAAATCATTTATACTCTGCCTAACCCACTAGCTACCACAAAATGCTCTCTTGTGTTACAGCATTCAGGAAAAGAAAAAGTAGAGAAAAATAGAAAGTAGTATTTGTTATTTGATTGTGTTGTTCAGTAAAGTGATGATGAGGGCATCCAGGTTTTTTAATGCCTTGAGAAACCAAATTTTTCTTACAGGCAACTTATTGCTTTACAGGTGCCTCTGATATTCCTGAAAGCAAACAAACAAACAAAACCTTCTAAGGATTATTTTTATATGGACAGTGGCTGGGCTGTATCAGATATCTCAGGCAAAATTAGCATCTTCTCTCCCTGCACCTCTCCCAACCCCACCCACTCTGATAAAGAAATACATTTTAAAAAATTGTATTCTTGACTCTGCTCCTAGCTTTAAACAGCTAGGACTGACGAGGCTGCCTATTATCTCATATGTTGTTCCATTGTTTTAGCAGGAAACACTAAAGGCAGATGGCTAACGAGTTTTCCAATCATATCCTCAGATGATTTCATGACTTGATATGAACATTTTTTCTCAATGTGAAAAACTAATGACAGAATGATCAACAATGAAAATGACTAACACTCATATAACTCCATAAATCTATTGGGTTCCCAAATTAATTTGCAACCTAGTGGATGAAGCCAAAACAGTTTGGGAAAGAAAAAAAAATCTATCTATCTATCTATTTATCACATGCCAAATGAAACTACTGGTGAATTATTTGGTGACAGAAGTCAGCTACTCAAATTGGACATTGATAATGATAGAAGGGTTAAAATTCCTATCCCTGCAATGATTTATACTGGGTTTGTACTGACTACAAGTAGACAGATAGGTGTGTGCGCTGTCTGAATGACTCCATCTTCAGGAGCACCATGACTGAGCACAATGAGGTCAATTTTAATACATTAGATAAAATATGTTCTACCAAATTACCAGTATCTGAAAATCTCTTATCCAAATGCACACTTGGTCTGATTCTACTTAGTATATAGGGTCTATAATGAGATCACATTCAGCTGGTAGCGTTTGGCTGCAGAATTTAAGGATCTGCTAAAATTAGAACCCTTAAAAGTATTAAAAATGCTGCCTCTAATCAATTCACTTGTTAGTGTTTGTGAAATCTATCATTGTGGTATGTATGCACTGCGTTTGGGCTCCATAAAACTGTGGAATCTGTCTGGAAAAGATTGGCCTAACGTGGTCTTGGCATTTGGTTTCATCATTGGACTATATTTTTTATTCATTGCCAGGTTTTCTTCTGCTTTGCTTCTTTAGAGAGATCTTCATCAAGGAGGTTAATTTTACATTGCAAAACATGGCAGAGGTAGGATTCCTCCCAGCATCCACAGCTGTTGGCCCCTGACCAAGAAAGCTCTTTCCTCCAAATTAGTTAAGTTTCTGTATTTGGACTACCTTCATCATAGCATATACCAGAGGAGTGTAGCTTCTGTGGTCAGTCTAGGAAGGGAGAAATTAGTGTGGTACAGTCTTGTGTAAAGGTTTTTTTCAAGCTGTCCATTTATCTTGAAAAGACATTGAGTTTTCCTGCAAATTTAAGATTAAATATGCCATTTTGGTAGCTGTTATTTTTTGAGTAGTTCCAGTAATAAGCGTGAACTGCCATGGTTACATTAGTGACTTTTGCTGGCAAACCCCCAGTTTTGTTGACAAAACTAGTGGAGCACCTACACACAAAATGGGATTTGTCTACAGTATCTTGACAAAACCAGGCACATTTGCCTACAACCTTCTGCCTATCCCAAATGAGGAAAAGCACCTTTTGACCACAGTTTCTGTTGACAAAAAGTCTGTGTGGATGATCTGGGGGGCCTTCTCTTGATAGACAGGCATACAGAACAATGGGCAGCCCTGTCTGCTGTGCTTCCAGGTTTCTGTTTTGTCAAGAGAGCGGCCAGGCAGTCTGGCACTCTCTCGACAGAGCAGAACGCGCTTCCAGTTGACTTCTGTGTGTGGCCACACTCTGTTGACAGAAGTTTTGTCAGAAAATCTCTTCTGACAGTGACTTCTGTCCACAGATTGCTGTAGTGTAACTGTAGCCAGTGTGAAACTGCAAATTGTTTTGTATGCTGGAGGGAGGGCATATGTTTTTAACTTGTAAGGAGAATGTATACCCAAATACTTCCTTATTGCATTTTCCTTCTTGCCGCTAGTATCCTTTCATTTCCTCTAGATTCAGTTCAAGTTAGATCTTCATGCAGACCCAGTTTCTACCATGAACAAAGATAATTGAGGTATCCCACTGCCTGCAGTGAACAGGAAAGATGCACGGAAAGGAATATCACTGGCATATTTCAAAGACTTACAACCAATCTGATTAGTTTGATTAATGGTGTTATAGGAATACACCTTTTTTTTTAATTATTTTGAGACACATGTCAGGCTTTAGCCACAAAGAATGTTTAAAAAAATCTTTGTTAGAGATTTTTGGACTTGTGTTTAGTGCACAGGAGCTATGGAAGTTATGGGGAGTTGTGATTCTATTCAGTGGCCAAAACTTTAAACACTGTGTGTATTGAAATGCACTGCCTCTTTTAAAATAAGCCTTTTCAATTACAAGTGAAGCACGAAGGGATCACAGTGACTCACATTTCTGACTGAATCAGTTCCAAAATATGGACAAAAGGTGGGATGCAGGATTTGATGATCACACAAAGCACAGCGTCTCCTGAGTTGTAGATATACAACACTTTCAAAATACTAGCAACATGTGTAAACAGTTAAAAGAAATATTAGGATGCATATTTTATGTGGGAAAAGATTATTTTCTGTGATTAGATCTGGTGCTGTGCAAATAAAAGACCTAAGCAGACCTTTCCATTCTGTGTACAAAACTATCAAAATTAATTTCTATGGCTTCTGATATTTCTTCTTAAGAAACAAATTCTGGTATCAGTTGTGCCAGGTTTACATAGGTATTAACCAAGAGCGGCATCTGGTCCTCAATATTTATTAAGAAACTATATCGAGAATAGAATCATAACTATAAACTGGGTTGTTCTCTGAAACTCATCTTTTAAGGTCTGACCTATCCCACAGGAGTCAACCTAGGTTTGGCTCTTGATTTTTAATGGGCGTTAGATAAAGATATTTTTGCCTGAAGCTATTTGCATTTATAATAAAGCTTATTCCAAGGGATTAAAAATCATTAAAGTTACAGATACTTTCTGCTTTTCATTAGATACGGTTGATTAAAAATGCTTACTTAGAATGTGTAATGAGGCACATGGAAGATAGACATTTTAAGACAACCATAGAAATGTTTAGAAAAAACAAATATCAGTACAGAAATATGCCATTTATTAACCCAGATGACTAAGTCTCTTTGTCCATTTAACATTAATGCATGAGAAAGAAATACTGGCCTCAAAGAAAACTAACATAAGAAATCACAAACACAACTAGTGGGAGAAACATGGAGAAGTATGAAGTCTCAAATTACCTTGAATCCTTTCACAAAAGTTTTAACAGTGCCCAAACTGAAAACAAAAACAAAAACAACATACAAAACCCTAAAGACTTGTTTTCAAAATAGTTTAATATTATTATAAATTATAAGATAATTTACTTCAAATGCAAGAGAAGTAATCACTGAATAACTAGTGCATAGTTGGCATCATGGAAAAAAGAAATCAGTTAGACTTTAGCTCTATATTTTCATTCCGAAGAATGATCTCTTTATCTTTGCATGTTTCAGTTGAGGATCCTACTGCTTCTGAGATCCTAACATTCTGTTGTGAGACGTCCTTCTCCTCAGGCCAAATGTTGCCTCCACACTCTGGCTTTGGCCACATTAGCCCCTCCTTTTGGAGGGGGCATGGTAATGTGGCACTTCGGCAGATGCTAATAAGGCACTGCCATGAATACGCAGCTCCTCATTAGCATAATGGCATCCGCACACGCTTCAAAAGTGCCGCTTTCAAAACACACACTGGCACTTTGAAGTTTAAAACTTCAGAGTTGCTTCTGGGGGGAATTTGCTTAATGAACTGCTGCATATGCAGCACAGCACTTCATTAGTAAACTCCCAACGCTCTAACTACCATACTCCCTTCGAAGAAGGAAGATAATGTAGACAAGCCCATATTGTTGCATTGTCATTATTTTATTCTGCACCCAGTGAAAACTATGGCAAAACTCCTTTTGAAAAGTATGGAAATAAGAGAATGGTTAAGTGTTCACATGTGCTTTAGTGAATTAGACCCATTTTCAAAAGGGACTTAGGCACTTAGGAAACTAAGTATGACTGAAAATCAGTGGGTTTTGACCATTCAATGCCAAAGTCTATGGTTGCACTATAGAACACAAAAACTTATGTCAATTAACAGCCGCTCACATTTCTATATATTACAGAGATAGATGACTGTTTTGCTGCTTGTGTTGTTGCAGTGCATACTCAACAGGGTGCGTGTGTTGATGAAAACTGTGGTGCCCCTACAGTAGCCATTTTAGTGTATGATTCAGTACTGTCCAGCAGACTGCCTTTTGCAATTAAAATTTGCAATATATAATGGCTAGAAATGACTCACCAAGGAACCTCTGGGAGCTAGGTGTCAAATTTCCACCATGCAACGTTGTCCATCCCATAGCTTTTGTGCCTTTTAAAATAAATCCCACAATCCTGCTTAGCACATTTTGGTTTCTATCTTCCCTGACAGAAGCAAGTAATTGTCCCATGAATGCTGAAAACACAGGAAGAGCGGAGCCTAATATTGTAAGGTAAGGTATTGTAAAGTGTAATATTGTAAAGTGTAATATTGTAAAAGTGTAATATTGTAAAGTGTAAGGTAATGCATGTTGGAAAAAATAACCCAAATTACACGTACTACATGATGGGGTCAAATTTAGCTACGACAGATCAGGAAAGGGATCTTGGAGTTATAGTGGATAGTTCTCTGAAGACATCCACGCAGTGTGCAGTGGCAGTTAGTAAGGCAAATAGGATGTTAGGAATTATTAAAAAAGGGATCGATAATAAGATAAAAGATATCATACTTCCCCTATATAAAACTATGGTACGCCCACATCTCGAGTACTGCGTGCAGATGTGGTCTCCTCACCTCAAAAAAGATATATTGGCATTAGAAAAGGTTCAGAAAAGGGCGACTAAGATGATTAGGGGCTTGGAAAGGGTCCCATATGGGGAGAGGCTAGAGAGACTGGGACTTATCAGTTTGGAAAAAAGGCGATTGAGGGGCAATATGATAGAGGTATATAAAATTATGAATGGTGTGGAGAAAGTGAATATAGAAAAATTATTTACCTTTTCCCATAATACAAGAACTAGGGGACACCAAATGAAATTGATGGGTAGTAGGTTCAAAACTAATAAAAGGAAATTTTTCTTCACACAGCGCACAGTCAACCTGTGGAACTCCTTGCCCGAGGAGGCTGTGAAGGCCAGGACTCTATTAGGGTTTAAAAAAGAGCTTGATAAATGTTTGCAGGTTAGGTCCATAAATGGCTATTAGCCAGGGATAAAGTATGGTGCCCTAGCCTTCAGAACAAGGGCAGGAGATGGATGGCAGGAGATAAATCACTTGATCATTGTCTTCTGTTCTCCTTCTCTGGGGCACCTGGCATTGGCCACCGTCGGCAGATGGGATGCTGGGCTCGATGGACCTTTGGTCTGACCCAGTATGGCCATTCTTATGTTCTTATGTTCTTATTGCAGCAATAGAGATCGCAGTAAAAACAATTATACTTGCAGGTGGCATTCACAAAGCTGCTGCAGAAAGAAGAGCACTGCTTCTGGTCTGAAGAAAGAAACACTGACTAGTGGAATCTCACAATAATGCAGGTGCGGGACAATGAGCAGAGGCTGAAAAACTTTTGATATGAAATGCCGTATTCATGGATCTGTATGCCCAGCTTGTCCCAGCCCAGGGTCACCAGAATGAGAGTTGCACTGGCCGTGGGGACATGTGTGGCAATCCCATTGTTCAAACTTACATTTCTGCACAGCTGGTGATCTACAGAGAGGGAACATTAATAGTCTTCTGTTTGCAGAACTATCACTCGCCAAATTGTGTTGAACATAATGAATGAACTTGCAGCCGTGAGGCTCCTGAACTGAAGAGGGATGATGAACTACGTGCATCTTCCTATTTTGGCACCAGAACACATTTTCACAGAATATACCAAGAGAAAGGATTATTTTTCTGTTGCTAAGCAAAATGATGATGGGTCATCAGATATGCTTCATTGACATCAATCTGGACTGGTCCACTAACGTGCATCACACATGCCTCTTTAAAAATACAAATGGTTCAGAAAGCACATTCTTTCCAGGAGATGACCCTTGGCAATAATGAAATGCAAAATGTGGTTCTCGAGGCCCAGCCTCACTGCGAAGTCATGTGTGAAAGTGTTCTCATGCTGAAGAAGAAATATGGTATCCATCCTGAGAAACTTTTGGAGGAGAGTTGCAGAGTTTCTTCATAAAGGTTTTCACTGAGAGATTTCAGAAACTTAAAAGGAACATCTCTTTGTACATAAACAAAGTCCTTCTCCTGGTCCCCCTGCTCACCTGATTCAACAGATGAATGAGAAGCAAGGGCACCTAAACAGTTGCACAAAACAAAGTGAGATCCTAGGTGAGATCCTAGCTCGCCAAGATGGACAATCAGGAAAATGAATTCAAAAATGCATAAGGGACTTTAAAAGGGATCTGAGTGTCTTCCAGTTTGTCACACCAGCACTAGATTTACATCTGTCCAGCAATCATAGCCATAGCTAGGTATGTTTGCACCCAGGGCAAAATATTATTTGTGCACCCCTACGACCTCCACATTAAAAAAAAAGTCTCTAGTGGTAATTATTATTTATGTGATTGGGTCCCACCAACCTCCTTCAAGTGGCCCACAACCCCATGGCCACCCCCACCCCCTGATTCTTGTGAGTTCCACCAGCCTCCCTCCAGTGCCTCACTGCCCCCTGCTCACCTCCCACATCCTGCATCTCTGTTCCCCCTTTCTGCCCCGTCCACATCCCTGGTCTGCCATTCATTGGTCTCTGGATGTCTGAGCCCTCTGACACCTTTATTCCCTGCACTGCAGCAGATGGTACCACTGCCCAGTCCAGCCCTTGTCCCTCCTTTGCCTCACCTCTTCACTAGCAAGCTGCAGTGCTGGAGATGGGGTGGGCAGAGCTCAGGGTTGCCCAGAGCTGGTTCCAACCCTTGGCCAGGCACACTGGGGGAGGGCTCTCCCCACCTGTACTGCCTGCACACACCCAGTGGGGAACAGCTGTGGCTCAGCCCAGACTCCCAATGCACATGGAAGTGGTAGCAACATGGGACCAGGAAGCCCAGCCCCCCACCCCCCCGATGTGCAGAACAGCCCAGCCTCCACCCCCTCCTGGAGCAGGGGGACAGAGCCCTGCAACATGGGAGAGGGCGTTAATCCCTTAGTTCCCAGAATCTGCCCACCCAGGCTAGGGGAGGGGCCAGCACAGACAGAGAAGAGGGGGCGGGGAGGGGCCTTGCAACTTACCAGAACTGTGCTACTGGTTACACTGTACCCAGGGTGAAAGCCCCACTTGCCCTGCCCTCGTTATGGGGCTGAACATGACATTCCTGGAGAGCAGGTATGAGGGCCAACAGAGGTGATGCAGTGTCTGTACTCACACTGCACTGACCTCAAATGGCTTGATGTCATTCAGGAGGATGGTTACACTGTGCTGCTATAAGGAATTTAAGTCAGCCAGAGTCAAATTTGACTATATATACAAATTGACAAAATAGGTTGGTGCAAGTGATTTAAGTCACTTTTGGAAGTGGGACTTAAGCAATTTTGAAAATGTTATCTGTGACCTATTATAATTCGTAGGGTTGAAAGAAACTTCTAAGTGAGTACATTGGCCATTCCTTTACTCTGGCACAGCATTGATTTCATTACTCTTATTTAGCCTTCAATGTTTTAGCACATGTTTATTGTCCAGTGGTGAGACCTCTTTTGCCACCTGTTTGACATTCCGTGGAGGATTCCTCGTAGATAGTGATAAGTCTCAAAACGGGTATGAATTTCTAGTATACCGTGCGGCCTGGTCTGTATACATCATAGGTGACATTACTCAGTTTTCTACATGGTAAATTACTGCACAAGAAGCCAGGAGTGTACCTCTACAGTGCCCAAGGTGGCTCCACACTACAATCCTGTGTGCATATTGCTACTGAACACAACTTAGTGCGCTGCACTTTCATGTAACAGTGTAACTAACTCCATGTGAATTTCATTGCACATGGTACATTACTGCCCAGCAACTTAGTGCATATAGCTTGACATCCTGGCTTACTTCATGGTAAATCCCTTTGTAGGCAGCTCCTGAGACTTTCAGAGTTTGAATATTCAGCACGTGGAATCTTGCTGTCATGTAGCCTATAAACCACATTAATTTGGATAGATCGGAGAGAAGTTTTTAAACCTCTGATGACTCATTAAAATAGAGTAGCACTATTGCCCTATTTTTTCAAGGCCAATAAATTAAGTAATTAAGGGCCCTGAAGTACTTTTATTAAAATCTGGCTATACACAGTAAAACAGTTATAAAAATACCAGGAAGATGCTGCATCAGCATTCTTAACTATGTTCTACAGTTCAATTTTTTCAATATAATGGACAAAAATCAGGCCTGGCATAATCAGATGTAACTTTATTTGATTTTAACTGGGATACATGGGTTAAAAGCCAGAAATTACTTTAGCATAATATCTTTGGTAACTGGTAGGTTAGCCATAAGTCTATAGGCTTATTATCTTCAAAGCAAAATGTATGTGACCTAAGATGCTAATTCTGGAGAATTCTAAAAACTGCAAACTAAAATCCAGTACTGCTCCTGTTCATATATCATCCCTTGAGCATACCAAACTAATTCCTTTTCTTTGTTCACCTCCTTTGGGTTATATAAATTCACAGCAATGCATTAAATGTTTATCTGTAACTTACACATTGCAAGGGGGTAAAAGCATCCTGCCAGCTGTCATAGTACTCTTCATTAAACAGGTCTTTTTCTAGATTTTCAGATTTGCTTCTGTTTATCCTCCATTGTATTCTTTTGTCTTGCTTCCTACAGATTCCACAATGCTATCAACACCACCCTCGCTCCAACTCCCAGGTTTGGCCAAAGGTTAATCACACAAAACCCCCTATTGCTACGCATACTGCAGCTCATAATCGCTTAACTGTTTTGGTTTCTTAGAACTTTTTTTTACAACCTATTAACCAAAACACCCAGCTGCATTTTCTAGACTTTTCCAAAATAATTATCAATCTTACAAAAAACAACTGAATTTTAATTATGAATTTATATATTTCAATCAAAACAAAGATGCAACGTGAATTATGATTTCCAAAGGTTAAAGTCTTGTCTGTCATTTGGTTAAATATATCAAGTGCCTATAAGGTGTAAATAAAGCAAGCTTCTCCCTTATCCTGTTCACTTAAAAAAACCACAGAAACATTTATGAAAATATTATTTGAATTACTTATTACATCTGAGCAAAATGACTCCCTATGCCTCAGATTGTTTTCATGTGCATAATGAGGAAGTGGACTCATATACTCCCCGAAGAAACATAGGAGAGGGGGAGATATTAATCCATCAGAAGCCAGAGGTAAAATCTTTGACCTTGTGTCTGTGTGAATTCATACATTTTGAATGCGACTTTACACAAATGGATCATATTAAGAAATGTCTCATCTCTTCTTTCAAGAAATTTATGACAATCTTACAATGATATTCTTCTTTGTGCTCCAGTAGTGTCTGTTAAAGCAAGAGTGAGCCAACTTTTCATGTCGGGCCCCACTTTTCGTTCTTGCAATTAGCCACCCCCCAGTCCCACAAGCCTGTCTAATATAATCCAAATTGACGGAAATTTCAGCTATGTTCATATGAAAAAAAGAAAAAAAGAAGAAAGAAAGAAAAAACAAACCATTGGTATGTGTAAAAAAATAACTGTAGAATGTAAAAAACTTTATCAATCAGTATATAAGTGTGAACACACATACACGAAAACAGTAACATATTTCAACATTTTTAATGAGACGGATAATCCTGAGACCCAGCAGTAAGGACATACATCCTGGGTGTTATTTAGGAGATGGCTACTCTGAGATCTGGTTATACACCTAGACAGGAACAAACTTTCCTTTTTTTAAAGTAGCTAATTTGGAGAAAGTAACTTCACAAAGGAAATAAAAGGTGGAAGTACATCGACAGCCTTTGCAGAAAGATTTGTTTCCATGGAGACTCAAAAGCTTGTAAGTCTTTTTGCTTTTTTCAGTGTGGAGTTGCCTGATAAATCTTTCACAGCAATTTAAAAGAAGGAATGGGGGAACACATATTAGATTCTGCCGAAACTATTAACACTAATTGTGGGCAGAATTTACTTTCTTGAATTTAGCCAGAACACAAGGGTTAACACTTCATCTTATAACAAATTGCTATGAGCATTAACAATCGCAAGATGTCCAACCATATATTTTTAACTCATTAGAAAGATTATACGTTCAATAGTATGGTGCTGCCCTTACTTCATGCTGAGCTATCAGTTTTTTAACATCTGAGAGAAGAGGACCACCTATTGAATTTTCGACAATGTATCCTACAAAAACTGCATTAGAAGCACTATGTGGGAACCTTACTGGTCTGGTAACACAGCAATGAAAAACTGTTTTATGATTTCCACCTACCTTCTACTCCCAAATATCTAGCAGATGGACTGGACAATTTTTCTGAAAGATGGGTTGAGAAATCTTAGCTTGACAAGAGTTTGAAAAATACTGTCAGTTCCTTAGCTGAATGGGCATTAGTGAAATTCACAAGACCACATCATTTGTCCTTTCCTTTTTTAGGCATATATTTAGGCAATGCTTTTACCACTGCTGAATGGATCAAAATCATCTTACCCAAAGCTTTTCATATAATAATAAATACCCAGTTTCTGTGCAGTCCCTTTCATCCATAGATCTGAAAGTGCTTTACAAAGGAAGTTAGTGTCCTGTAAAATAAATCAAGCTAGAAGAACATTCAGCCATGTGAAGAGACGGGTGACTTTAAAATCCATCATGGTAAGAGAAACCCTTTGAAAAGGACAAAAAAGGAAAATATACCATGGGGGGTGTGCAGTAAATTGGCCATCTTGGAACTCATCTGGAGAAGATGAATTTGTGAGGAGATTAATTCTTAAAACTGGCTTAGCTTTTGGGGAAATAAAATATGAAGCCAAAAAGGTGTATTTTCATCTATGTCTGGTTACAAGTATTAATCCTTTATTTTCTGATTCATATTCTGTCACAGTTATTCACTTGTTCAACTTATGGTTTACTACCTACAGCTGTAGGCTTCAGAATGGTACCTAGGGATACCCTGGTTTCCCAAGCAACCCTACAGAAGGGCTTCTGGAGGGCTGATAAACCAGAGGTGAGATTATCTGTAGCAAGTCTAGGCAGGTATATCTGAGTTTCTGTTGTTGCAAGCTGTGGGATCCAGAAGCTTCCAAACCAACTAAGACATTTCTGAATTTTTGGAGCCAGTGACTTTTTCAGGTGCCTCCATCACCACCTGAAGCCTGTACAGCAAGGTCCTGACATTCGCAAATTTAACATTCATGAATTCAATTATTTGTGAGTGGCTCATTGTCCCCTGCACTGTTGCTGCCTCATGGCATGAGGCACCGTAGTTGCCCACTCAGCGCTGCGGTTGCCACTGCGTGGCACGAGGCACCTCAACTGCCCACGTTGAGCTGATGTTCCTGCCGAGCAGTGCGAGATACCATAGCTGTCTGCGTGGTGCTTCTGGAGCTGCCGCAAGGTACCTTAGCCACCTGTGAGAGGCGACCAGATATTCACAAAATTCAACATTCGCAAGGGTTCTTAATGCCAAACCCTCGTGAACATTGCAACCCTACTATACATGGATGGACTTTGTAGAGGGGGGCTGCTGCAAGAGGTCTGTTTATTGTAGAAGTCTTTCTATTAATATCAGCAGGGTTTGTCTTAGGTCCCCAAAGAAGGGAAGCTGAGTGACTTTCCATTAGGTCCAATGACAATGGCAGAGGCAGTGGAGACTGAGTAGTGAAGGCAACAGAGGCTGTGGAGGGGAGAGGTCTGTTGTTCTGTACCGTCCTTAAGAAACTTCATGCCCCTACTTTGCACACCCCTGTGCAAAAGTAATGCACAGGTAGAGCTGGGTAGATAATAGTTTTCTCATCTCAGGAACATTTTCAGGATTTCACAAATATTTGTCACTGTCTCCTGGGATGAAATCCATTCCTCTCTTTGGAAAACAAAGAGAGACCCAAGAATGACCTCCCCGTGCAGTAAGCCGTGGAAGCTACCATCTGGCTTGCTGGAAAAGGTATTTGCCCTGGTAAGGGACAAAGAACCAGATAATAGCTACATCTACACTGAGACGCTACATCAAAATAGCTTATTTCAACGTAGCGAAATCAAAATGAGCTATTTCGACACGCAGCATCCACACAGCCTCCAGGGCCGGTGCTGTCAATGTTCTATGTTGATGTAGGAAAGCACTAAATCGAAATAGGCCCTCAGGGGAGCATCTACACACAAATGCAGCCTCAATTGGAATAAGGGGGCTAGGAAAGCCTGTGGACAGGATCACAGGGCGGACTAGCCCTTCCAGGGCAACAACAAGCCGCTCCCTTAAAGGACCCCTCCCAGGCAGACTCGGCCTGCACAGCACATGTCTGCAGAGCCCACAACCATTTGCAGGCCCCATGCACACAGCATGGAGCCCCAGCAGCTGCAGCAGCAGCCAGAAGCCCACCAGGCCGCAGCTGGGGCAGTGGCTGCCCTGCTTGGTGCCATGGAGAAGGCCACCCAGCATCTCCTGGAAGACAAGCTGTCCTCCTTAGGTGATGAAGGAGCCACCCCAGACCACCATGTAGTCCTCCCGGCCTCCACCACTGGGCTTGCTGCCAGCTATGGAGGTACCCCACCAGCTCAGAGTGGTAGGAACAGCTGGTGCTTGGGGAGTGGGATGACTGCTAGATGAGTCGGAATTTCTGAATGAGCCAGAAGACATTCCTCGAGCTCTGCCAGTGGCTCACCCCTGCCCTGCAGCGCGAGGACACCCCCATGTGATATGTCCTCACCGTCAAGAAACGGGTCAGCATCACTGACTGGAAACTGGCCACTCCAGACAGCTACCGATCTGTAGGACAGCAGGTTGGTGTGGGCAAGGCCACTGTCAGGGCTGTCATCATGGAGGTAACAGGACCCTGGGGGGAGGGGGAGAGATCGGGGGAAGGGGGATCCCAGGAGAAGAGGGAAGCCCGGGGGAAGCCTGGGGGGAGCTTGGGGGGTGGAGGAACCCCAGGGGAAGGGCCAGGCACACCCCTCATGGGTGATCATGTCCTCCCCCCACAGGTGGTCCGTGCGCTGAACGCTCTGCTACTCCACAGGCTCGTGCGGCACGGGTGGTTTGCTGGCATGGGGTTCCCTAACTGCTTCAGGGCACTGGATGGGCTCCACATCCCCATCTACGCCCCAGTGCACAGCGTAGGACGCTTCCTGAACAGGAAGGGCTACCACTCGGTGGTCCTCCAGGCCATGGTGGACAGCCGGGGCCACTTCCTGGATATATATGTTGGCTGGCCTGGCAGCTCCCACGATGCCCAGGTCTTTAGGAACTCAGGCTTCTGCCTCATGGTGGATGCGTCCTACCCCCTCCAGCCCTGGATCATGCGCCCCTACATGGGTCACCTCAGCACCAGCCAGGAGCGGCATGGAGCTTTAAGAGGTTGATGCATGCAGCGACCATAGGGCCCCGCAGGAGCTGGACAGAGCATCTCTCAATCCCTCAGCAGATGGCTGCCATGGAGGACCCCACTATTTCAACGTAGCAGGACGTGGATCATCTACACATGCCCTACTTCGATGACCCAGATAATTGGAAACACGGGGGAACTATATAGGTCCATGCTGGGACAGGAAAAGCCCTCTTTCACCAGGACCAGAATATGAAAGACCAGGCACAGATATGGCCCATTATAAAGCAATGTGTTCTGCAGTACATGTTGTCTTTAGGAACCCGACGACTGGTGTCCTCAACAATCCCCCCTTGTTAGCTGGCCCTTGAGTCTGTCAGTAGGCAGAACAGTTACCCAGATTCTTGCCAGCAGTGTTTTAGTCTAAATGTTTCAAATGGGAGACTCTTAAAGCAACTGCCCTAGGAAGAATACACATGGTCTCAGACACCTCTTCAGTGACTGGGGACATCCTGATGGCTAGCAGGCAGAACCCCCACTCCCTTCAGGACACCCCAGAGAGCCAGCTGAGGGCAGCCAGGACTGCGACTGGGCACCAAAAAGGAGGGCCGCCTCCTGGAAGGAGCCAGAGCTCCAGGACCTTCTGGGGCTCTGGCAAAACAAGGAAGTGTTCTGGGACACCACGGGGTACCACAGAAACATACCCACCTTAGTTGACTGGCAAATGGCCTGGCTGCCTATGGCCACTCTTCCTGGACCACTGACCAGGTCTGGTGTAAGGTAAAGAAACTGAAGCAGGGCTATATGAGGGCCCAGGAGAGCGTACGCCAGTCTGGTGTGCCCCAGTAAGCTCTCCTTTCTACTGGGAGCTGTGGGACATCCTGGCAGGGTACGATGCTTCCCCTACCATCAACAGGGTGGTACTGGAGCCCCTGCTGCACCAGAGGGGGAGGCTAATGCCTCCCTGGATGATGCCGGAGATGATGGTGATCCCAGTGCCCAAGTTGAGACACACTCAGGGGATGAGTCCTCTGAGGGGTCTCTCACCATCAACCTGCCCTAGGCATCCATCACAGAGGCCACCTCCAGCAGAGCATAATCTGACCTTTTTGGGGTCACCCTAAGTAAGCCAGCACCACAGTGCATACCCTGGTGGGGGAACACTTGGGCCCCCATGTGATACCCCCCCCGATGTCCCACCCTGGGGCCTGCATGTCACACCTCACCCCCCACCCCTGTAGAGAGCCCCACTATCCTCAAGCATGTGATGGGAGGAAACCAGGGTGCCCATCTGTGCCCAGCCCACCCACTCCTCGGACAGGTACTCCTCCATGCCTGATCACACCCCCACTTACTCACTAGCCTGTTCTGGCTGGCGGGTGGGGGGAGCTCCACAGACAGCAGCATACTCA
The DNA here is from genome assembly GCF_033958435.1 of Carettochelys insculpta. Taxonomy (NCBI): domain Eukaryota; kingdom Metazoa; phylum Chordata; order Testudines; family Carettochelyidae; genus Carettochelys; species Carettochelys insculpta. The sequence continues at coordinate 300,434,590 of NC_134137.1, read as the reverse complement.
AGGCCCGTTCATCTGCCTGGCTCAGTATGCCAGGACCTTGGGCCACTACTCTGGGGGCATCCACAGACATGACCATCCCTTGGGTCCGGCCTTGGGGGAGGTGCCCATGGGGGTAGGAGAAATGGCACCTGGGGCCTGGCTCTGGTTCTTATCACACCTCGTCCTTCCCATGTCTTACAGAGCTCCATCAGAGGGATAGGAGAGCCGATGAAGAGCCTGGGGCCTGCCAGCCCCTTCCAGGCCAGAGGCCTGTGAGTCCCACAGCCAAGCTGGGACCAGCACTAGCACGGGCACTAGTAGCCTGGTGAGTACGTGAGCAGAGGGCCTGCCATCCTGGCTGTGGTGAGAATGCTTCAGCCTACACGGCTGCCTTCCACTACCAAAATTCATTGGCTGAGAGGCAGCTGGTCCTTGTTGAGGTGGAACTCAACTGGCACTGGGATACAGGGGCGGGAGGTGGTAGGGATGGTCCACACCATGTGCGGGACCCTTGTGGAGCTGTCCCCAGGTTCCCCCACCTCTTCCCTTCCAGATGCCCCTGCTGCTGAGGCCCTAGCTATCCCCTTCCACCACTGCCCCTGCCCCTGCCCCTGCCCCGGTCCCACCAGCTGCCCCCACCCCTGAGGCCCTAACTGCCCCTGCACACCCAGATGTCCCCTTCCCTGAAGCTCTATCTGCCCCCACACCTGAGGCCCTAGCCACCCTCCTTCCCCTTGGCTTTTCTACAGCTGCCCTCAGGAGCTTGGGGGCCTGGCTCCTGGCCATTGTGGGTCCCATGGAGGGTCCTCCACCTCGCAAACCCTCCCTGCCCAACTCACCCACTGAGGCCAAGACAGGGGCCAACTCCCACCTCCCACCACCTCCCCATGCTCCCAGCCCCATCAATGCCCCAATGGGGACCATGCACCCAGTGTAGGAGAGGCAGCCACAGACACCGGGGCTCACGACCCTCCACCCCATCCCTTGACTAGGACCCCCTCCCTTCCAGTCCCTGTCCCCATCCACGTTGGTAAGCCCCCTACTTTCTGGTCACACCCCCTGTAAATAGTTCACAACTATTTATTTTAAACCAATGCATTTTTTATTCTATTCTAGTTAGTTTTTACAAACCATAGATGCTGTTATGTTTCAAGATAGTTGAATACTTTGCAACCCCCCATGTCCCTGTTTATTGAGGGGGGCCATGATGGGTGGAGGGGGGACCTGTGGGGGGAGGGTCTTTGGCAAGGGTCAGTGTACGCCATATGCAAAGGCCTCCTGGAGGGCCTCCCAGATGCAGAACACAGTCAGGGAATGCAGGAGGTTGCTTGTATCCCTGAGACGCTTTGGCCATCCAGCCCTACTGGAAGGTTTCCTCATGTGCCTAGATGAGGTTGTGCAGGCTGCAGCAAGCAGCCATGAGCTGTGGGATGTTCTCCACCCCTACATCAAGGCATGGAAGAAGGCACCTGAATCTTACCTTCACGTGGCAGAAGACACATTCCACAGGGTACTGTGCCCAGGTGAGCTGGGCATTGAATAGTTCCTGTGAGGGTGCAAAGTGTCCTGTGTATAGCTGTATTAGCCACAGCTGCAGGGGATAAGCTGGGTTGGACACCAGGCTGAGCAGCATGGTGACCTCGCTGCCGGTGTGTTCCCTCTGGGCAATATATGTGCCTGCCTTCATCTGCTGGTACAGGGTGGAATTTTGGAAAATGCAGGCTTTGTGTGCCCAGCCCAGCCAGCCAACATAAATATCAGTGAACCAGCCCCAAGTGTCCACCATCATCTGGAGCATGATTGAGTGGTACTCCTTGCAGTTCAGATATTGTCTGGCACTGTGGTCCAGGGCTATAATGAGGATATGCATCCTGTCCATCACTCCATAGCACTGGGGAAACCCAAGCCTCATGAAGACCTTAGTGACCATGTCTAGGTCCCCAATGTACATGAGACTCCACACCAGCATGTTGTTGATGTCTCTCACAACCTGTAGGTGAGAAAGCACTCTTATGTGGGTGCAGGGGGTTGCCCTGGACCCCTCCCCAGCCTGCCCCTCCCCTCCCTGTGCCTCCCCATCCCGGCAGAGTGCCCCTCTGGCAGTGGACCTGTGTATGGGTGGGGTGTCAGGGTCCCCCATGGCTAGTTCTGCCTGCCCCCTGGTCCATGGCCTCCCCCCTGAGCTCACAGGGTTCCCATTGCCCAACAGCCCCCTCTCCACTCCTCAAGCCACATAGGTGCCCAGTGTGTGGCTTACCTGGAGTACGACAGCCCTGAGGGTAGACTTGCCCACCGCAAATTGTTGCCAGATGGACAGGTAGCTGTCCGGGGTGGGCAGCTTCCAGATTGTGACGGCCATGCACTTCTCAACAGACAGGGCTGGACACAACCATGTGTCCTGCCATTGAAGGATGGGGGCAAGCCAGCTGCAGATCTCCAAAAAGGTCTCCTTCTTCACCCGAAGCTTCAGCAGCCAGCGTGCTTTGTCCCACTCACCCATGACCACCCTGCCCCACCAGTGGGTGCTGCTTGTGGGAGGTCCAGCAGGGATTGTGGTGGGACAGGACTCTCTAAACAGGTTCTGCATCACCACGGGAGGCTGAGGAGGGTGGCCAGGAGAATGGCCAGCATCCTGGTCAAGGAAACCCCACAGAGCTGCAGCTGCTGTGGGTCCATGCCTGCCAGTTTGCAAGGTCAGGAACAGAAACAGGCTGAGCCTTGCAGTGAGCAGCAGGGCAGGCCTCAGCAACTTGTGCAGGCAGGGGCTTTTGGGAAGCGGCATTGGACACGCTGCGACACAGGGTGTGGCAGGGAGTTGTGAAGCTCCTGTAAGCTGACAACCTAAGGAGATATGTGAATAGGCAGGAGACAAATTCATGGATATCATAAGAGGGTCAACAATTTTGCATTCAGACATAACATACAGGACACCAGATTTATACAGAGAGGTTGACGTCCATGGTTCGATGTGGTAGCTGATGTATTTTTCCTCAGTACTGAAGGGGGATCTGAGGGGTCTGGGAACCTGGTTAAGTATGGGGGCAGACAGCTAAACTAACTGCTGGGTCCTCCTTGAGGAAGATGAACAGGTTCTTGGTAATGAAGGGATACACTGATAAGATGGTCAGTTTGTAGCCCTTGGGTGGGCAGAGCAAGCAAATAGCCTATGGCCCCTCAGTCTCCTGGCTAGGGCAGGAAACAGATAGTGTCCATAGTTCATGGCAAATGGGGTGGGTTGGGGTAGGATGGGATGGAGGAACCCAGACCTACCCTGCTCCACCAGGTTCCAACCCAGGGTCCTATGAAGCCAGTGGATTCTCCATTAAGGGTTTAAGCACTGATTTTCACTGCATTCACTGGTCACTTCCTATTGTAAGATTCATTTAAATCATCTCCCTGGCTGCCAGCACTTTGACATCCCTGTCAATCTCTTCATTCGCCTGGTTACCTGCAACACAGTCCAACTCCATGGTTCTTACTGCTTGGGAAGATTAGGCATCTCTGCAGGAGATTCCAACACACATGCTTTCTTCTTCTCAACCACTGTAGACTGAACTGGACTGCCTCCTTTTATCTATCCCCTCCACCTGAATCATTCACTGCAGGGGCAAACGGGGGTGGCTTCTTGAGTCCACTGAGATTTGTCCAGCCCGGTTAGTTCAGTGCAGCGTTTGGGACCTACCCTCATATGCTAATTGTGCCATTTATCATAGAGCATACAGTGCCACTTTACCATATGGCATGGCTTCTGACAGGTGGTTACTATTTAAGTAAAACAACCAATAAGTTGATAAAGAACATACCTACATGTGGCTCAAAGATTTAATTGCATTGATCAAATCAAATGTGCTGTACTACAGCTGTAGCAAGTTATGGAAAAGCAAAGGATGGAGGCCCAAATAGGGAGAGAGGGAAAACCACAAGAACTAATTTTTTATGAATAAATATGAGATGCTGATCAGTAGAAAATGCTGAACTCATAAACATTGCCTCACTGTACACCACACAACAGTAAAATATCACAAGAATATTTTAGTCAAATGTTAAAATACTATTCAATGAAGAAATCATTACCAACAATTTATACTGAGTTCTGAGCAGAAGGAAAGTGATGGCACCATTTCTGGTATCTGAAGTTCTTTTACAAGCCTTCCAATAACTCAACCAGCTGAACATCAGAAGCATAATAAATATGAATATGTGTGCATCCTACCCAGCTATGGATTAAATGATGTTGAATAAAATGATTTGCCAATTGGATCAGAAGAGTTGAAAGCTCAGTTAAGGTTGAGCATAATATTCTTGTAAAAATTCACCACTGGTAGGTCAAATAAGGAAAGTACACACTAAATCACTGTTTAAAAAAACATGAATGTAGGCTAACTTGTATGCTTTTTTAATGTAGGCCAGGGTGAATTTTCTGTCAATGAATCCTAATTACTGAGGGTGACAGAGGTTTTTGAAAGACTATTGGGCTATGCCAGTTTACATCTTTTGATAATCAGGCCCAACAAGTATTATTCTAAATTGAATTTAAAAGATTATAATTTAGTGATTGAAGCGTATGAAGATATGTATTTTACATATGTTTGATATGTATGTATCCAATAAGTGAAGCACATTTTTCTGATGCAGCAATGCACTAAAGAAGAATTTATAGAAAAAAATAATAAATAAATGCCTTCATTTTTATGCTTTCTGGATAGTAAATGATTCTTATAATATTTCCCATTCTGCTACAGAAATTGCTAAGAGGTTACTATCAAGGTATCACTTGACTGTAATGTAATACTTATCTCTTTTTTAACAAATGTTTGTCCATTTGAAAAAGAATAATTTAACATAGTATCTCCTTTATGGCATTTAGAAAATGCAGAATGACTTGAGGCAGGAAACAAATGTACCTTTCAGACATGATCTTTCCTGCTATCTATTAACATACCAAATTGTGCCTTGGAAAACATGACATTTTTGAATCTGTTTCTTGTCTGTCTTGTCTTATCTCAAGTGAGAGGAATTATTTAGGTAAGCCAGGTGTGCAATCTGATAGTATTGAATCCACTAATCATCCTCACCATTCTATTTGCAGCTAATCCTCATTTTTAAAAATATTGCTTCACTGCTCAGAAGAGAAATTGTAACATGTAGCCAAAGTTGTAGCTCTGTCAGTAGCTCATACTGCAACAGCGGTTAGAGTCACTATAGGACAGGTTATTGTCACCATAGGAGAAATCACAGATGCTGTCAGTGGCAAATGCTAAATCCACGCCTCTAACCACTGTAATGCACAAATATGACCCATTGGCAGCAGCAAACTCCTTCTAATATATCTGGTATAGTCCACACAACTCAGGTTCTTCTCCTTAAGTACTGACAACATTTGGGGATTAGTAGCTTCCATGACCAATTGTTAGTCAGTCTGAACTACTACTGCCCTTGTAGACTGCCAAGGATACAGATTTTGATGACTCAGAAGATGAAGCACACTGTTATTTCTAAATCAAGACACCAATTCTTAGTCCTGGTGTTGTTTACAATACTTAATTATTTACATGCACAGCAGAACCTCAGTGCTTCAAACTGACTTATCAATCACACACCTCATCTGGAACCGGAAGTAACCAATCAGGCAGCCACAGAGGCCAAAACAAGGCAGCCATGTTAAGTATAGACATTTACAAATAAATAATGGGAAAAAAATAAAAGAAATTGACAAGATAAAGAAACTGTTTCTGTACTTGTTTCATTTAAATTAAAATGGTTAAAAGCAGTGGTTTTTTTTCCCTCCTGCATAGTAACTTTTAAAACTGGATTAGGTTGATGTTCAGTTGTAACCTTTGGGAAGAACAACCATATTTTTTTGTTCAAAGTTACGAATGTTTCTGCATTACAAACAACTCCATTCCTGCTTTGTTCATAACTCTGGGGTTCCACTGTATTTAAAGACAATTTATCTGCAGACCACTTTTAAGGTCTTATTGTACCATCTATTCACTCTGATGTCTCAGGATCACACACTGATGTATGGTGGGATATGTTACAGATTGTAGATGACTTTTGGGAATGTCAATGAATGTGGAAAAAACATGTCCATGTGATATTTTCTGAGGATACCTCAGGTCCACTCCAGAGTTTTGGGGAGAAGAAGTTGTATAATTTGGATTGCCTCTACAAGGCTCACTAAAGCAATCAGGAAGATATTAAACTAATAACAAAAAGGAGAAGGTAAAAAGAGGGGCAGATATGAGCACACAGAACAAAATCAAGATGTTGAGAGCACAATTAATCAAGGAACCAAAGGACATGAAAAGACAAAAATCTTGAATTGCCTAGAAACCAATGCTTTGAGTCCGAGTGACCATCAAGAAGAACTGAAATTGCTCCTTTATTATCATGAAGTTAATCTAATTGGTGGGATGATTGCTATTAAAATTGGTGGCATGGTTCCCATGATTGACATGTTTAAATCAAAGGTGATATTGTTGCGACATCGAAATAGGCTATTTCGATGAATAACGTCTACACGTCCTCCAGGGCTGGCAACGTCGATGTTCAACTTCGACGTTGCTCAGCCCAACATCGAAATAGGCACAGCGAGGGAACGTCTATACGCCAAAGTAGCACACATCGAAATAAGGGAGCCAGGCACAGCTGCAGACAGGGTCACGGGGCGGACTCAACAGCAAGTCGCTCCCTTAAAGGGCCCCTCCCAGACACACTTTCATTAAACAGTGCAAGATACACAGAGCCAACAACTAGTTGCAGACCCTGTATATGCAGCACGGACCCCCAGCTGCAGCAGCAGCAGCCAGAAGCCCTGGGCTAAGGGCTGCTGCCCACGGTGACCACAGAGCCCCGCAAGGGCTGGAGAGAGAGTATGTCTCAACCCCCCAGCTGATGGCCGCCATGGAGGACCCCGCTATTTCGATGTTTCGGGACGCGGATCGTCTACACGTCCCTACTTCGATGTTGAACGTCGAAGTAGGGCGCTATTCCCATCCCCTCATGGGGTTAGCGACTTCGACGTCTCGCCGCCTAACGTCGATTTCAACTTCGAAATAGCGCCCAACACGTGTAGACGTGACGGGCGCTATTTCGAAGTTACTGCCGCTACTTCGAAGTAGCGTGCACGTGTAGACGCAGCTTTCGAAGCCTCATTTTGAGAGGTTTGAAAAGAAAATGCAGAAGAACAGATCCATGGCTGATCTAAGTCTGTGGAGTTCCAATGGCTGCAAAGAACCTATATTTTTACACCAATTAAGATCTGGCTTCATAAGCCTATTTGGTAGTCATCTGGGAAATAGAAACCAAATATGTGAAATGTGGAAATGACAACCAACAAGACAGAATCCATCAATAAAAGGTACGTGGGTTTTGTTTAATTACCGTAAGTGTATGTCTTTAAAAGAGTTGTGTTAGGAACTCCCACAAAGTCACAAAATTGCATGCTTGCTAAGCTTGATACAGTTACAGATGGGCTTTAAGTACAAGAATAGAGTGGAGAGGGGAGTGGAGCGGGGGGGAGTTTGGAAGGGAGGAGGCGGGAGGGCAACTGGGTGTTGGGGGATGAGGGGGTGGGGGCAGAAAAGGCAGGTGTGGGAGTGGCTTTTGAGTGGGCAGTGGTCAGCACCAGGTGGCCAGTCATGGCCTGGGTCAGGGTGTCCAGATTGGTTTCCACCTGGTCCCAGGCCTGCCACTCCCTGATGAATCACTCCTGCAGCACACCAATGAGGTCTCAAAGGACCGCAATGTGGGCAGCATCCCCCACCTCCTCCTCCCCACCCTGGTAGCACTGGCAGATGATCCAGCGGTGGCCCTGCACTGTCCCTGGTTGGGGTCCAGGCTGCTCCCCCTCACACTCTGTGGTTGAGCTCCCTGGGCCCAGGACAGGACAGGTCTGATTACTGGCTGCTGGAGCTGTGGAGACAGAAGGGCATAATGGAACAGGCCATTAGTTCCATGTGATCATTCCTGCAACCCTGCCCCTCATCTGCACTCTCGATTCCGGGGGCCCTGTGACATCTGCATCTCAGAGTTCCCCACATGGGTGGCACGGGTCTCCCTCTGCCTCCCCAGTCCCTCCATGGCCAGGTGGCCCACGGTACTGTCTTGTCCATGTGGTTCTGAGTGCCACGCATCAGCCCCCTGGGGCCAAAGAAGCATGACCATCCGGATTCTACATGCACTGGAGGCGGTGGGTGTGTGAGTGGTCTGTGGCTGCCCCAGGCAGGAAAAAGCACCTCCCTCCCCATACCTCAGGGCAGCTGGTGTGCATGTCATCTACCTGTGGCTCTGTCGAGGAACTCAGGTGAGGCACAGGTGTATGGGCCTGGCTGGACAGCCTGGACCTGATGTTGAAGATAAGGGCCCCCTTTCTTGACCCCTTGTCATTGCTGATGGTCTCCTGACTCTGGGGGTGCCGCTGGTCCAGGCCAGTCCTTGCCCTTGGTTGCTGGCTCTGGCTCTGGCTTGGCTCTGTTCAGGATGATGGTCGGGGGGTCCTGCCTCCTTGAGCCCAAGGAGACAGTCGAGCTCCCAACTGCCTCGCCATGTCCTGGGCCTTGCAATAGCCCTGGCAGAGCTCCTTGACTTTGGATCTCACCTGGTCCAGGGTGTGGGTGGGGTTATCCCAGGTGGTGAGGCCCTTGGAGATCCGCTCATATGCCACAGCATTGCGATGATGGAACCCATCTGGTGGAGGATCTTATCCTCCCTGAGGGAGAGGAGATCTCAAAACTTGGCCTCTGTCACTCTCCTTGGTGGGCCCCTGGGGTGGGCGGGGGTCCAGGTTGCTGGCCATGGAGCTGGAGAGCACACTGTTGTGCCTTGGGCATTGCAGCTGACAGCAGGCTGAGCAGCAGCATGCGATCACTGCTGCCTGCATGCTCTCAGCTTCCTGCCTGAGGGTTTGTGGGATCCCGTGTCTTTAAAAGCGGATGGACGCTGGAGCTATACCGCTTTGCTTGTGCTGAGTGGCACCACTACCTGCCAGCTGATTTGCGCCATGGAGGACTCCCTCTTTCAAAATAGACATCCACAAACCATCTATACTTGCTCTCTTTTGAAGGAGTCTTTCAACAGAGGGTGATCTTCCCACCATGGGAATGGAGGACAGACTTTGATGGAACAGTCACATTCTTTCAAAGTTACCTTCAAAATGTCTCAGTGTGCATGTGGATGCCCCATGGATAATTTTGAAAGAAGGCCATCTTCTGACCCCCCATTTCTAATATACTTGCTAGTGTAGATGCAACCACACGGAATAACACTATTTCAAAATAAGCCATAATGGGCTCCAATGGTACTATTTTGAAATAGTGTTATGTATTCAGAAATGCTGTGCAGCACACTCACTCCATGCGCTACTCACACAGATATTTACATACCAGGTATATCTTGTTCATTGTCCCTTCATCAGTCTGTTCCTGCTTATGTGACATAGCAGAGACGTTAAACTCCAGCATATTGATTGTTAAGCCCGCATTTATGATTTAACCTTTCATATGTCTTCCCCATCACACGCACTAAGAAATTGGGCAAGTTACTTATGTCAAGCTAGGCCTATGCTCATAACCACCTAGAAATGCTGTAAACACCTCTGCCCAATAGATAATTGACATCAGTGCTTATTTTGATGCCCTTCTATTTCATAGGCATAATACAAAATCTGAAAATAGAAAAATACAAAAAACATCTAACACTACTATAAAAAACTATTTCTAACACATTACCAACTCTGAACAGAGATGAGCTCGTAAGAGTTTATCAAGGTAAGAATGGTAGCAATCATCTCAGAGAAAGAAGAAAGTAAAGACTTCAAGATCGCATACTGTGAAACCAATAGATGAAACAGAGAAACCACGGTCAGCTTTCAAATGGAGACTACCTGCAGTGTAGAATTGTTATAGCTAAAGCAGAGGTGGGAAATAGTCAACTTTCAAGCAGAATGAAAAACCAAAAGAAAAGTTATAGAGTTACAGAGTCATTTAAAATACAAACATTTGTTCAACTGAAATAGAGTTTATTCAAATCTACAATGAACCGTACCCTTACTCAGATGTCACACAGACCCAAAATATTACTAGATTGACTGGCTTGCATTCCACTTTCAACTTCAAACAAAATATATTCTATCTATCTATCTACCTACCTATCTATCTATTCAGGGGTAAGGGACTGGTGACAGAGGGGGGTTTAGCCAGCAGAGGCACGTCCAAATAGCATGTTCACTGCCAGCATCATGCTCTGCCATGAGTGGAATCTTGCTTGGCTATGCTAATTAACCAGGTGAGTGTGCTAATTAGCAGCCATTTGCAATTTCAAATCTGCATATTAGCATGGAGCTTCTGGGGGAGCAGACTCGTGTAGACATGGCCACTATGTTTACTATTCTTCAGACACACAGCACTATCCCTGATTTGACAGATTTGGTAAAAAAAAAAAAAATCCTTGCTACCAGACTAGCAATTTCACTTGCCAGTTCTTTTGGTATTCTAGGATGGAGGTTGCTCATTCCTCCTGACTTGAATGTGTTAACCTCAAGTTTTGCTGTTAACAGAAAAGAAGTCATTTTCATTTCTAAACATGGTGTCCCTCGCCTCTGTTTGTCAGGGCTGGCAATGGATGACAAGGGATAGTTCACTTGATGATGACTCATTTCATTCTCTCTGGGGCACCTGTCAATGGCTATTGTCAGAAGACGGGATTCTGGACTAGGTGGACCTTTGGTCTGTCTCAATATGGCCATTCTTATGTTCTTATATGTGGATTCTGACTGGCCCTCCCACTTTTGCCTCCATAATCCACAGCATCGCCCTCACTGAAAACTCAAGCAAAGTATTAATTCAGATTTTGGGTCATACCTAGATTATTGTTAACCTCTATGCCCTCCTCATACCATAGAACCCTCTGCTTCTTTTCTTGGTCTCTGTTGATGTACATGCCTAAAGATCCATTTGCTATTTGCTTTAATTTCCTTTGCAAGGTGTGACTCAGCTTGACTTTTACCAATTCTCACTTTCTAACTACACTTTGACCTCCAACATGTGGCTTTCTTTGCTGATCAATCCATTTTTTCATTTCTTGTAGGCTTGCTGCTTAATCATAATGTCCTTATTGTGGTTGTTATTCATTCTGTGAGGTCTGTAACCATTGCCTATATATTTTTACCCTTTCCTTCAGACGGAAATTCTAGATATTTCACACCTTTGACAAAGTATCAAGTCTTCTGTATATTTAAGTCCAGGAGATCACCAGATGAGTTGACTTCACTATGTGACATCTTAGTTTCTTAGTCTGTCTTTTCCAGCTGAAAAGATTTGACTTTAAGATGTGCACTGGGTAATTAAAAATGCAAGTGTTACGGGTTTCAGTTAATAAAGAATTAAAAAAATGAAATGTTATTATTCCCAATCAACAGGGATTTATGGAAAAGGGATCTGGTCAAACTAATTTGATCTTTTAGATGAGATTACACCTACACACAAAGTTTTGATTAAAAAGCCCAGTACATTATAAAATTAACATGGCATATATTAAATAGATTAAAGGATGGCAAAGTGATGGGTGTCAAAATTTAATGGCAAATGGGGAATCATCCTTGAGGACACATGTTTCTAGCAGTGTTGTCTTTTTTTGTTTGTTTGTTTGTTTTTCTTTTGTTAAAAAAAAAGGAGCCAGTACTCAGCCAGCTGTCCTTACCCCAATCCACCAGCCAATCCCACGGCTGGGGCTGCAGATGTGCTCGCACTCAGTACTGGCAAGTAACAGCACAACAAAAAGCACTGGTTTCTAATGAAATCCTGCAAGCACCAGTTCTTCACTCAGTGGGAGCTAACTTTTTTTAATCAAATACCTAGCAGAAAACAAAGAATTATTATTGAGAAAATCTGCAGATGACACAAAAATGGGGGCAGTTGGAAATAATGAATGGACAGTTCATTGATATGGAGCGTAGTTGATGGTTGGAACAATTTATTCTAGGGTCATGATGGGTTCTCCTTCACTGATAATTTTTAAATCAAAATTTTATTTTTCCCCTAAAATATATGTTCCATGAACTATTTTAGAGGAAGTTCTCTGTACGATGGTATAGAGGTGGACAGACTGCATAGACAATGGTCCTATCTGTCCTGGGAATTATGTTTTGCGGATTTATTTCTGTGTGATTCAGGTAAGAGTTTTTCCTCATCGTAATCCAGAGAGAGGACATGCAGGGGAGGGACAAATTCTGGCCCTTCAATTACACCCATGTAATACTACAGTGAATCCACTGAAGCACAACTCACACCAGAATAACAAGAAGCATAAGTTGATCCTCTAGGAAACTAAGAAAAAAGCTTCATTGTTCACTTCAGACAGTTTCTAGAACTCTTTCTTCTATGACTGCTGTGAAGAAGTTATTTCCTTTTGATTTAAAGGTTTATTAGAGAATGTTGTGTGTATTGCTACATAAGCTCATGAGTGTTTGGATATGCCTTCGTCTTAAAATGCAGGTAATTTTAGTTTTGAACAGCGCAAAATCAATGCACATTTGAATGATCAATTATAGCATAGCAGCAAGGGGTGCTGCATCAGTCAACAGCATTCATATTCATATAACCCTCCATCTAAATAACTAAGCTGGCAAGCATATTTTCTCTAAACCAATGGGAAGTATAAATATGTACATGTTTATTTGTTACCTTTATCATGCAACTAAACCAAATAAACAACAACAACAACAACAAAAAGGCAGTACTGGTCCTTTTAATTATCATGCTTCAGTATACAGGGAATTTAGTCTGGTTGGTGATGCCAGTGAAGGTTAAATAGAATCTGTCAGTCATTAAAATGGAAGGCATATAGTGCTGTGACTCTCTGGAGATGAAACTGGATTTCTGAATCTGGGTCCTCCTGATTCCTTTTTATTCCACAAAGAAAATTGCTTCTGCCATAGCCTCAGCATTAAACAGGAGAGGCTTCAGCAGGCATAGGTAGTACTAAAAGCTTTTAAGAGTCATACACTGTATTCTCTCCTGAACAATATGTTTTGGAAGACCAGCTCTTATAAAATGCAGAATTCATTTTCCAAAGGTATTTTACAATTTTATGTGTGTTCATTTACTTTTTCTTCGGTTTTTTTTTCTCCCCTGTGTTTTCCTCTGCCCCTTTTTCATTTTGTTCTTGTCCAACACATTGCACTTTTCACATTTTTATTGGCATAGCTATTTTTTATTTGAGACAAAGAATTCACTGGAAGCAAATGGCTGCATTTGTGATTAGCACTCAGAAAAAGAGCTATACACACAACAAAATGATACACTTTTGGATATATTTAACCTAACACTCCTATGAGTTATTTAAAGACGACTGAACACCTTAGCATTTGATTAGTGCAGTACATCTCTCTGATAAAGTAATAGATCTCCCGTCTCTTGCATCATCACTTAATTGCCCTATGAATTTATATATTCAGGTATAGCTATCTATATTTTAGCGATAAGAATGATTTTCATATGCAGTTCAGTTCAAATGATGAAGTAAAGTTTTCTATAAGAGTCTTTAGCGTGGAACAATATTGTCAGTATTTGCAGTTCATATCTTTTTTATTAAAATCCTTACTCTAACTGCTATCATTTATTAGTGCCACAACTAAACTGTGCTATCTTTGAGAATACTCATTTTAACAGGAGGCAATAAAATATTTTACTGCTTCTTAACTCAGGAGTTTTGAATATTTGCCATAGTTCACTTACAGTGCACTCTAAGGCTATGTCCAGATTACAGGGATTTGTTGGCAAAAGGTTGCGTATGTGTCATCATTCCCGCCCTCCCCCCCACCCCCCGGGATGCCATGAAGCTCACTGTAAGAAACACAGGGTGGCAGGTGCTGCCTTGGAGAGTCAGACATTATTCTGCATCTGGACATAGCCCTGGCATTGTTCTTTTACTTTGCCTGGACCTGCTCCACACTTCAGAGGGGTGGCCGCATTAGGCCAGGGCAGCGGACATTAGAGTATCTATAGGGGTGTTGAACAGTAACAGAGTGGCTGCCGCGCTAGTCTATACACTATCAAAACAAAAAGCAGTCAAGTAGCACTTTAAAGACTAGCAAAATTGTTTATTAGATGAGCTTTCGTGGGACAGACCCACTTTTTCAGACCATAGCCAGACCAGAACAGACTCAATATTTAAGGCACAGAGAACCAAAAACAGTAATCAAGGAGAACAAATCAGAAAAAAATTATCAAGATGAGCAAATCAGAGTGGGGGGGGAGAAGGTCAAGAATTAGATTAAGCCAAGTATGCAGACGAGCCCCTATAGTGACTCAGAAAGTTCCCATCCCGGTTTAAACCACGAGTTAATGTGCCAAATTTGAATATAAAAGCCAGCTCGGCTGTTTCTCTTTGAAGAACGGTGCAAAAGTTCTTTTTCAGTAACACACATACCTTTAGGTCATTAATAGAATGCCCCGTTCCATTAAAATGTTAACTAACTGGTTTGTGGATCTGGAGTGTTTTGATGTCTGTTTTGTGCCCATTAACCCTTTGTCTAAGGGAGTTAGAAGTCTGACCAATATACAAAGCATCTGGGCATTGTTGGCACATGATGGCATATATGATGTTAGTAGAGGAGCATGAGAAAGTGACTGTGATTCTGTAAGTGACCTGGTTGGGTCCAGTGATGGTATTTCCAGAGAAGATATGTGGACAAAGCTGGCAGCGGGCTTTGTTGCAGGGAAAGGTTCCAGGACTGGTATTCCTGGGGTATAGACTGTGGCTGTTTGTGAGGATCCTCATGAGGTTGGGAGGTTGTCTGTAGGAGAGAACAGGCACGTCACCCAGGGCCTTCTGGAGTGTGGCATCCTGATTAAGGATAGGTTGTAGGTCTTTAATAATTCGTTGCAGTGGCTTGAGTTGGGGGCTGTAGGTGGTGACCAATGGTGTTCTGTTATTGGCTTTTTTGGGCCGATCTTGGAGTAGCTGGTCTCTGGGTATTCGTCTGACCCTGTTGATTTGTTTTTTTACTTCTCCTGTTGGGTAATTCAGGTTTATGAATATTTGGTAAAGATCTTATAGTTTTTGGTCTCTATTAGTTGGATCAGAGCAAATGAGATTGTATCTAAGATCTTGACTGTAAACAATGGATCTAGTTATGTGTGCAAGATGGAAGCTAAAAGGGTGTAGGTAAGCATAGCGATCAGTAGATTTTCGGTACAGTGTGGTACTGATCAGGCCATCCTTGATTAGTACTGTAGTGTCCAGGAAATGTATCTTTTTCATGTTGCTATGGGCACTTGCATGGCCCCACAATATGCTAATATATTTATGGCTGACCTGGAACAATTATTCCTCATCTCTCATCCCCTATTACCCCTCCTCTACTTAAGATACATTAATGACATCTTTATGATTTGGATCCATGGTATAGAGACTCTAGAAGAATTCCACAGAGACTTTAACAATCTATACCCCACCATCAACTTATGCTTCAATTACAACATGCAAGAGATACAGATGAGAATAAGGGGACTTCAAAATAGCCGGGTCCTCTTGAAAAGGAGCCCCATCTAGACGAGCCACGCGGCGTCCAGCCATGTCAATTTCGAAGTGCCGTGGCCGCCCGCATGCTAATGAAGCGCTAAATATGTATTTCAGCACTTCATTAGTAAACTTCGAAATGGCCATTTGCGTGGCCATTTCGAAGTTTTTGGCTAGTGTGGACACGGCCTTGAAGTCTTTTCCCCTTCATCCTCATTTCCCAAGGGATCCTGCCCATCTGTTCTCTCAGGGAGCTGAAGTCTACTCTTTTGAAATCAAAGGTCTGTTTATTACTGCTCACCTTTCTTCCTTTTGTCAGGATCCTGAAATCTACCATCTCTGGTCACTGAAGCCCAGCTTTCACCCACTTCTATTTCTCCTGCTAGTTCTTCCCTGTTTGAGAGCAGCAGGTGAAGTTGTACATGCCCCCGGTCGGTTCTTTCAGCACTTGCATCAGGAAGTTATTCCCAACTTTCTCCAGAAACTTCCTGCATTGACTGTGTGCTGCTGTATTGTTGTCCCAGCAAATGTCTGTATGATTAAAGTTTCCCATGAGAACCAGGGCCTGTGATTTGAAAGCTTCTCTTAGTTGTCTGAAGAAGTCCTCATTTACCTCATCCCCTTGATCTGTCGGTCTATAACAGACACCAACTACAACATCACCTCTGTCATTTCTACCTCTAAGCTCAACCCAAAGAAAATCAACTGCTTTTTCTCCCTCCTTATACTGGAGCTCTGAGCTATCATACTGCTCCCTCACATAGGGCGCAACTCCTACTCCTTTTCTCCCCTGCCTGTCCTTGCTAAACAGTTTATACCCTCTCATTACCATGCTCCAGTTATGTGACTCATCCCACCAAGTCCCCATTATTCCAACCACTTCATACTTCTTTGACTGTGCCAGGGCCTCTAATTTTTACTTTTTGTTCCCCAGGAGTCTTGCATTTGTGTACAAGCACCTTAGAGAAGTGACTGATTGGCCCACTTTCTCCTCTTCACCCAGGAAGCCTGCTTTTTTGTTCTCTACTCCTTCCCCACTTACCTCAGGGTTTGTGTCACCCCCCCTCCCCCCCGCCAGTGAACATAGTTTAAAGTCCTCCTTACTAGATTAGCAAGCTTGCTCACAAAGATGCTCTTTCTTCTCTTTGTTAGGTGGATCCCATCTCTTCCCTTCAATCATTGTTCACAAAAGTGAATCTCATGGTCAAAGAAACCAAATCCTTCTGTGTGATACCACCTACGCAATCACGCATTTACCTCTGTGATTCGACTATCCCTACCCAGACCCCTTCCTTCCACAGGGAGATGGATGAGAACACCACTTGTGCTCCATATTCCTTGATGTTTCTTCCTAGAGTTACGTACTCTGCCCTGATCTCATCAAGATCGCTCTTGGTTGTATCATTAGTTCCTACATGGAGAAGTAGGAAGGGGTAATAGTGTACAGGTTTGATGATTTTTGGCAGAGACTCAGTAACATCCTGGATTCTAGCTCCAACAGGGCCTGGACCTCAGCCCTGGTCCAGGACAGGCCTGCCTCTTGTTGACCTGGGATGGGTACTGGCACCTCTCAGATTGGTCCCTTGAGTATCTGGGTGTGGGGTGCAGGCTTCCTGCTGGTCTGCCATGGGGGAATGCTGGCTGGGAAGGAGTGGCCATGAGGGCATTTGCAGAGCAGCATGTTGCTTTGCTGCTTGCACACTCTCAGCTTCCTGCCACAGGGTTTCCTGGGTAAAAATGACTGGAGGCAGGAATCATGGGCCATTGAACCATAGAGAGTCTGCTGGGACACCATCATGGTACCTTGGAGGTCTTTTCTGTTGACAGAGGTCTGCCTGGAATGTCCAAACCTGCATTTTGTCAACAGATCTATGTCAATAGAGGCATTCTTCCTCATGGTGAGCAGTATACAGGTGTCAACAAAAGTGCTGCATTCTGTAGACTTACTGTCAACAGAATGCTCTTGGGAATCTGGACACTCCCCAGGTTTTGTTGACAAAATGGTCATTTTGCCAACAAAACCACCTAGTCTAGACATAGCTGGAGAAAGGAATTACCCTGGAGAAATTCGCCACAGACAAAACAATGGTATGGGCCTGAATAGTTTATTCAGCTTTGGGTGTGAATGTCTATGAACTGGCCAAGTTTGTCAGGAAGAGAGAAAAATAAAAGAATATCAATCAGTTGCTGAGTAGCTCCTTTTAAAGCGGTATGATGTAATCTCTTATGGATACATTCTATCTTCTAGCTCACTACCACCACTTGCTTTCCCAGTAGTGTTTAAAAGAAAAAAAAAAAGAAGTGCAACATCAATTATGACTTATTCCAAAAATATTATGTTAAGAAATTTGTTGGTGTTGAATTTATGACTGGCATGAGAATTAAACCCAAAAAGAGCTGCTGGCAGTTACCTTATCAATCTAAATTTAACTGTGTATTACTTGAGTCTCCTGTATTTTGAATCCCATAACACTTAACTGTGCCTTCCTAATTGAGTTCTAAAGCCAGTGCAGAAAATTTACCTCTGCTTTCCTAACATCATAAAATATTATCTTTTAATAAAACTCTTTTTCAAATCAGCTAATGCCTGTTTTCCTAAGTGTGCAGCTACAAAAAAGTGCTAAAATACTTTACGTAAAGCTGGAACACACAGCTGGTATTGGTTCCCTGTGAGTAACTCGTATTTCGAGGCTGCCTGTACCATACATTACAAATATTAAAGACTAACCAGAGTTATTTGAATACTCACAGTGAAAAGGAAAGAAAAAACCCAAAACATTTCAGAGTGCCATATCATTTGGCTCAGATTTTATAAAATGAGTTCAATTAAAAAAAAAAAACTTAAACATTCAAATTGAATCATGAGAACTTTCATATCTGGTATTTTTAATGTAAAATCACATTCTGTGCATTTTTAAAATCTATTCTGTTCTCATCAGCATTGACCTACATGGGTTTTTTTGGCCACATTTTAAAGGGCATTGGCAAATTGGAGAGAATTCAAGTGCAAAAATCAAAAAAAGATTGGGGGAAATAAGACCAATTAGTATCAGAGTGGTAGCCATGTTAGTCTGTAGCCAGAAAAAAGAAAAAAAAAGTCCAATGGCACCTTATAGACCAGTGATTCCCAAACTTTTCAGCATCACGCCCCGCCTTTTGATTTTTGAGAGACCTTCACACCCCCCACCTCTTCTTTACCATCATCTAACCTCCTTTAACCAAAAATTCAGTTAATAATTTAAAAGAAACACAGAAATGTGATATGAAAATGTTATGTAAAATTAAAAATAAGCACAAACAGTTTTTCTTGGCCCAAAAATTCAATAAAAACATAATTTAACATCAGAAACAGCAGAAACAAAATGAATATAATGTGAAGGATGAAGCTTCATTTATTCACAAGTTCAGAAATCCTAGGTTTGAAAGATGAAAATGCACAACACAAATCTTTTTTGACATCCAGTCAATTTCTTTGTTTTGTTTTTAGTGTGAGTGAATTTGAAAAGCTTTTTTCACAGGGGTATATTTACAAAAATGGAAGAATAATACATGGTGCTTCTTCTCCAATTTTCAAGTACATTGAGAAATATTTTACCCAGAATTCCTTCAAGCTTGAGTTTTTAAAATTCTTTAGCACTTGAATCATATTTTATTTCAAGTGCTTGTTCTTGCAATACTTCTGGCAATGTATCGACATCAACACAGAATGGATTGTGTGCTAATTTATGAATGAGGTTGCCAGAAAAGTTGTCTGGAAAATAGTGGACAGCAGATTCAATGGAGCTGTGATGCCCTGCCCCAAGCTGTACACCAACTGCGGAAGCCTTAGTGTCCCCCCTTCCAGCCCCAGAGCCCTATTACCTCTTGTGGGACCTTGATCCCTGCTGGTTCACACCAGCCCAGCCACAGGCTGTGACATCTGATTCCAGCCCCATGCTGGACATGGCCTGGGCCCCATGGGCACCAGTTCCACCCCAAATGGGCTGCTGGCATGGCCCCAGAGCTACAGGCACAGCCCAGGCCCTGCAGAGACCATCTGCAGCCCTGGCTGGGGTGCCAGGCACTGTGCCAGCCCCAGCCCAGCCCAGCCCAGAGGCCGACTATGGACTGACAGGCTAACAGCACAGTCCCCACCTTGAGGATGCCTGGCCAGCTGCCTGAGCCCTGTGCCAGCCTCCAGAGCTGCCTGCACCAGCCACCGGCCCACCTGATCCTTGCACTGCCAGACCCATCCACCTTCCCACCAGTTGCTGGGGCCAGCTGCCTGCCTGCCAGACCAAGCCAGGGCCAGCCATCCAAGCCCCACAAACCACCCACCCAAGCCCTTCCCCTCCCCACAAGCCAGGCACCACCAGTCCCCCACTCTTACCCCATCTCCCTTCCCTCCCCTACGCCAGGCTCCCCCAGCCCCCATCTAATCTCATTGTCTTTCTCCGCCCTCCGTCCAACCCACACTGCTTTTCAGGAGGCAGCTAGCTCCATATAGGTCTTTGGTGGCAGCTTGCTTTTTATAGCAGCTGTGCCATGTTGTTCACGTAAAATAGCAGAGGCAGAGAGCTGGAAGCAAAGGCTTGCTCTCTCCTGGAGTCGGGAGAATGAAGGCGGGGTCTGGGTCACCTCACTCCCTCCCCTGGAATTTCTTCACACACCCCCAGAGGGGCACAACCCCCAGTTTGGGAGACCATGTTGTAGATTTATTGTGGCATCAGCTTCTGTGGGCAAAGACACACTTCATCGGCTGCATCTGCTGAAGTGGGTGTTGGTCCACGAAAGCTTATGCCCCAATAAATCTGCTAGTCGATAAGGTGCCACAGGCCTTCTCGTTGTATGTAAGATCAGTTAGGGAAGCTTGAGAACTGGGCATGTAGGAGGTATAAACCTGTGAGATGTTACATATTGCCTGTCAAGGTCAGTGTCAATTGCCAAATGAACTACAAAGGGCCAGTAGCAGGGTGAAACATGAGACTTGTAAAGGAGGAGAGAACAGAATGTCTGGAGGGGCAGGTTGACATATGTAACTGTCGACTTTTTTCACGGTGTCAGAGAAACTCCTGCTTTTTCAAATGAAGAAAGAGCATAGCAAGATCTTTCCAGATAAATATATCAGTCAGGTAAATATAGGTCTGGAATAGTGAGTGGTGGTAATGTACTGTACATCACAGAAACTCCAGTCACAAAATTCCGCCATACTTCTTAATTCACAAGCCTCACCTATTCTTGAATTCCAAATAAACACAGTAGATGCTCTCAACCAAGAGAAGCCTTCATTTTGAGGACTATAATTAGTTCCAACATACCAGCAACCCAGTAGATTTAAAGTCACCCTTCCCTCTTTGTCCGCCCTTGAATAACATACAGTTTCGCTCTCTTCCATCCATTCCTTGCAACAAACTCATTTTCGACACTGAACTCCACCTTGACTCTGCAGATTTCTGTCTTTGTGAGAATCAGCCTGCCTACCTAGACAGATGAAGACAAGTGTATCCCCTATGCAGGAATCTTAATGCTAAGGTCATGTCTACGCTTGCATTCCTCTTTCAAAAGAGGCATGCAAATGAAGGAAGTTGAAAATGCAGATAAGGCACTAATTTACATATGTGGCACCAACTTTGCACAATCTCTTTTCAAAAGAAAGAAAGAAAGAACTGTAGATGGGCCTCTTTTCAAAGTAAACCCCATCTTCGAAAGAACCCTTCTTCCTCAAACAAAACAGGAAGAAGGGTTCTTTCAAAGATGGGGGTTTATGTTCATACAAGCTTCATCTATTCTGATTTTTTACTTTTTGAGATATGTAAATTAGTTTCTCATTTGCATTTTGATTTCCCTCATTTGCATGCCTCTTTCGAAAGAGGAATGGGACACAGACTGACTGTTTTTTGTCCTTTAATCTGGTAGGTGTCAAAATTGCAAAACAAATTTTACTTCACACTGAATACAAGTGACAGGTTCTTTGACGCTAACAGGTGCCCCATGATGTTTCTAGTGTGTACCTAGATCTTGGAATACCCAAAGCCAGTGTGTTGCTTCCCTATTTGTTTTTTATTCGCGGCCACTATGGAGTTAGAATAAAACACATTCACAATGAAAGTTTTATATCGCCTATATAAATGATACAATTTCTCCCAAAAATTAGTTTATCAACTCGTAGCAACTCCTACAATAGTCACAATATTGTTACATGACAGGTCCACATATGTCACAACTACTACTCCTGTAGGTCAAGATCTTTCTCCATGACAGTTTTTACATAAAAGGTCTTACACATGCAAAAAATAAGCCCACACCCTATATTCTGTAATACTAATACTCTAGGGATAACTCTAACTTGCAGTATGTTTATTTTCTAGGTGATCCAGAAAGAAAGAAAACATCTGAGAAAAATACTTGGGCCTATTTCTAAGGGGAAGAGAATAAGATTTAGACCCTGGGAAGTAGGGAGATTTAGCTTTCGGTGCTAGAAGACAAAATGTCTGTATCTGTTTTTCCTGACATCAACATTTTGTGGTAGAACTATCAAAGGGTATCCATGTTAGTCTGTATCCACAAAAACAAGGTGTCCTGTGGCATCTTATAGACTAACAGATTTATTGGAGCATAAGTTTTCATGGGCAAAGACCCATTTTGTCAGATGATTCTGAGGAAGTGGGTCTTTGCCAAGGAAAAGCTTATGCTCCAATAAATCTGCTAGTCTATAAGGAATCATAGAATCACAGAATCATAGAATAGTAGGACTGGAAGGGACCTCAAGAGGCCATCAAGTCCAGCCCCCTGCCCCAATGGCGGGACCAAGGACTTTTCATTGTTTTTGTGTTAGCATGTGAGCATAAAAACTTGTTACGATGAAATTTACGTTAATGGGCTCATTTCTACAGATTTTCAATATCAAGCCAATGGATTTCTGTGGCTGGTCTGGTAGTCTTCTAAATGGAGGCATGCATTGTATTTAAGGGCCCTTCTTCAGTTATTATCCTCAGATCCCTGACAATCCTTAACCCATAGGGGATTTTTCTCTTTAGGGAGTATCTCCTATTTAAATTTTCTCTAATTTGCTATATAATTATACAAGACATTCTTATCATTAAGTGTGCCAGATACTATTATAAATCAAAATAAGGTAGTTTTTATGACCCTCATTGATTATTCTCTCTGCTTTGCCATTCAAAAGATTTCTTATTTTTTCAAGGCCTAATTTAAATCCTATAGAAGTCAACAAAAAGACTCTAACTGACTTCAAATACAATAGGCCCATATTAAATTACCACATTGTTTGAAAAGCAAGAAGTCGAACTGATTCTCGTAAGATTTCAAATTTTTAAACCTCAGGAGGTCTGGACTAGCTTTGGACAAGAATTTAAAATTATCCATATTTGATTTACCCAACTGATAATTCTCAGATTTGTCCATTGCTATTATTGAAAGCTACTTTTTCAAGGTTCAGCATTCCTTTGCTGTAAAAATGACTATAATCCTACACATATAAGTACTGGAGTAGATTTTGAAAGAAATTGAAGTAGAATTGAATTTCCAAAATAGAAAAGACAAAACAATGGAATTATGATTTCAGTTGTGCCTCCATACCATGACTGAAAATTATGTGTGGGAAACAAAATTATGTCTATGATTCAATTAATCCATTTAAAAAAACATATAATTTTAATTTACAACATTGCTTAATTATTTAATCAGCTAATAGCTAGTGACTACCTCTGAATTCCTGATGCCCCCTTAGGTGTCCTGGCATGGATTACTTGATAAATTGCTCTGTTCTCCTAATTTCCTTTGAAGCATCTGAAACCAGTCCCCATCAGAAGCAAGATTAGATGGGATATATAGAATTTTTTATCTAGCCTAGTGTGGCTATACTAATGTATTTATTTTAATGAGGGGCCAACTGTTTTGTAACAAAATAAAAGTCTGTCCCAAAATATCACACAAAATATAAATTCATCCGCGCCTAAAAATATTGTGGAAGTTTATTTTTTGACCTCACTTAATCTTATTTACATTTTTTCTGTACTCCCAAAATTCAGGCGAAGTGAGATTTTCAGTCACCAAAGAGATGTTTTGCTTCTGTCCTGTTCGATCTAGTCCACTGGCCATTGCGTCCAAATCCTTTTAGATTGCTTTGTAACTCTGACTCTGTATCCAGTACCTGTTGACTCCTGAAAGTTAGAGAGTGGCATGAAAGAAGGTATTCTGATGCTATAGCTTCACTAAATCTGAGACAAAAACATTGGGTTTGGCTCCCAGACATTATCTTGCTATATATTGTGCAGGAATTTGCACTATAGGCATGTGGTTAATATCTTTTTTGAAGGGACATTAGTAGGGACCTACTAAATTCATGACCATGCCAAACGCATCATGGACTGTGAAATCTGGTGTCTTCCTGTAATATCCGGCTTTTTGAGTGCTTATACCTTATCGTATACAGATTTCATGGTGAAGACCGGCCTTCCTCATCCAGGGAGTCTTGACCCAAAAGGGAGCCGCAGGGGGATCATAAAGTTATTTTAGACCATATCTGTATTGGTACTCTTACTTCTGTTCTTCCTTCAGAGCTAGGCAACTGGAGAGCAATGGTTGCAATGTTGGCTGGATGCCCAGCTCTGAAGGCAGCAGCCCACCAGCAGCAGTGAAGAAGTGAGTGTGGCAATACCATACCCATCTAACTCTTACTTCTGTACTGTTGCTTTCAGCACTGGGCACCCAGAAAGTGGCAGATATTGAGTAAGGTCCCAGCTCCGCAGGCAGCAGCTCAGAAATAAGGGTGGCAATACCATACTATGCCATCCTTACTTCTGTGCTGCTGATGGAAATAGCTCTGCCTTCAGAGTTAGACTCCCAGGCCGCAGTCACTGCACTTCAGCTGCCCAGCACTGAAGGTAGTGCTGCTACCAACAGCATCACAGCAGTGTTGATACCCTCAGTGCAATAATCTTGTGACCCCCACCACCCTGATCCTACAACTCCTTTTTGGGTCAGGATCCCTACAATTATGACATCATGACATTTCGGATATAAATCTCTAAAATAATGAAATTTACCATTTTTTAAATCCTGTAACCATTAAATTGACCAGAATGAACCATGAATGTGGTAGGGCCCTAGACATTAGACTAGCAATAGACAAGCAAGCATTTTAGGCTAAAATTGGTGTGCATTTGTTCATGTACTTTGACACAGGCAATAATTTTGACTGCATATGCAAACTGCGTGAATGTGTGAGTACATGACTAGCTAGGCATCTACCTAGTCCTTTTTGCTCAAAACACCAGAGCTGTTCCCCCACCTGAAGTTTTAAAACTATCATATAATTTTAAAGGATTTAGTATATGAAATACCTCATATCTGATAGTCCAGCTTTGATCATAAAAATACTTTCAACCAGGAAAAAAAAGTAATAAGAATTGGGAGAAATGTACTGTATACTTATCTTTCAAATGGAGTCTTATTTTTTAAACAGGCTCCAATCAGAAAAGCAACTAAAAATACACTTAACTTTACCCATTGACTTTATTTAATTTAAGAGAGAACAGTAAATTAAATAATGATAAGTGTATTCACTTAAATGTGTTAATGTAACCAGTTATTTCAGTGGGATGTTAGTATTTGATTTCATATGCTGCTGACTAAGGGAATGTGTTATATAGGGCACATCTCTGGATAATCAATATAGCAAAAGTGAAGTGCTGGTCTCAGTTTGAATGGTGCTCTTTTTTCTTAAACAAAAATTATGTGAACCTGCTATATGGTAAGTTCTGAGAAGTGGAAAATTATTCTCCAAACTCTGCTTGTGATGACCTGTGTATAGTAGACACTGCCTATTTCCTTTAAAGGTAATGTTTTAAAACCAAGCATGTAAGATTTGTGTCGCTGTTGGATTTCATGCTCAAATATACATAATCTTCAAGTGCATTACTTCTGCGATGCCAGACGAATACCAGAGACATATTTATTCTACAAGATGTTTGGATTTTGTCAAACTAGTGTAATCTAAATATTAATGAAAGGAAAATATTGAACACAGCTTGGCAGTCTGAATAAGATAAAATGCCATTACAGAAAAGAATTCTAGGAAAAGTGCTCAAGGCAGCTGGTTAATCTGGGTGGACTATTTTGAGATGCAGTGAAATTGATTGCCTTTTGACAGACATTGGAGAAGAACCTTGTCATTTTAACATTTTTAGATTCTGCAATAACTGCCATTTGCCCATAGATTAATTTTTCATCAAATATCTGATGCTACAGAGCAGATAGGAATAAGGGGACTTCGAAGTAGGCGGGTCCTTTCGAAAAGGAGCCCTGTCTAGATGAGCTGCGCGGCAGTGAGCCGCATCAATTTCGAAGTGCTGCGGCCGCCCACATGCTAATATATTTTTCAGTATGTTTTGAAAATATGTTTCAGTATGTTTTCTGAATATGTTTTGGCTAGTGTAGACATAGCCCTGATGACTATTCTTCATTGTAATTTACCACTTTATCAATCTTTGTCAACTGCAATATTTGTCACAGCCATTAACTATATTTTCTTAAAGATCATTGATAAAAATATTGATTATTGAATTGAGAATTACACTCTATAATACACTACTAGAAACTTCCTCACTACTTGATAATTCCAGGTTATGATGTTTGGAGATCTATCAGTCTCTAATTCATTTAAATTATACCGGGCAGAAGTTTTTAATAATGATAGGGTTTTGCAGGAGAGGAAGGAAGTTTACAGTATTAAGTCAAATGGCACACAGAAGTCCAATGGAGTTACCTTTATCAGAAAATCTTGCAATCCTGTCAAAGAATAATATTAAATGTGTTTGAAAAGATCTACTCCCATGATCTGCAAGATTCCCTAAGGTGGCCAACTGATACAGAGTGTTCACAGTGTCACTACCAAACCCAACCATCAAGCCAGCTTTCTATCCATCTTATAGTTCATTTATCCAACCCATACTTCCTTAACTTATGGGCAAGAATTTTGTGAGAGACTGTATGAAAAGCTTTACTGAAGTCAAGGTACTTCACTTGCACTGACTTCCCCCTGTCCATGGAGCCAGTTACCTCATCATACAAGGTAATCAGATTGGTAAGGCACAGCTTGCCCTTGCTGAATCCATGCTGACTACTTTTGATCACTTTCCCCTCTTTCGAGTTCTCCTAAATGGATTCCTTGAGGATCTCTTCCATTATTAATAAAGAACTAGGTTCCCCACCATCCCTGTCCCAGACCCCATCCCAGTTCAAATGCCCCTGTTCCCTGTGTATAAAGTTAGTCAATTTTGGGCTCATATATATTTGTTTTATTATTTCCTAGTTACTATTTGCACAAAGTTTTCCACCTTTCTGTATGCTGGGTTAAATACATACTTACATTTTGCACCCCCATGTCCCTCATTATTGTGGGGGAGGGGAGGGGTTGTGGGCCGGCCAAAGGCACACTCAACCAGGTACCAGGCCCATGTAAGCCAGGCTTTGAACAATTCCTGGGAGGGTGTGAGGTGGCCTGTGTTATGTGCGCATCAACCAAGGGTGGAGCTGGTAGGCTGGGTCACCCATGAGGCAGAGGGGCATGGTGACCTCCCCGATTACATGCTCCTGCTGGGGCACAAATGTTCCAGCCTCCATCCTGCAAAACAGGACAGAGTTCTGTAGGATGTGCACATCATGTGCCCTGCCCAGGCAGCCAACATAAAGGTCCATGAACCTCCCATGGGTGTCCACCACCACCTGGAGCACAATCAAGTGCTACATTTTTCGGTTGATGTATCAGCTGCCACTTTGATCTAGAGCCCTGATGGGGATATGCATTGCATCAATCACCCCAAAGCACTGGGGGAATGCAAGCTCTGTGAAGCCATCAACAAGAACATCCAAGTCCCCGATGCACACCAGCCACTGCGCCAGCACATGGTTGATGGCCCTCACAACCTGCAGGGGAAAGAGCACACTCACGGGCATGTGCAAGGTGTCCTTGCCCTATTCCCCGTCCTTCCTCTCCTTCCCTAATGGGCCCTCCCCCAACTGCTGGGGAACCACTCTGACAGTGGGTATCTGGTATCCCTCTGGAGCCAAGCCTGCCTGCCCCCTGGTCTGGGCTCCTGCACCCTCAACCCCCAGGGGTCCCATGAGCCTGCTGGCCCCCTCCCACCTCTGGCCAAGGCAGGGCCCAGGGCAGGGCTTATGTCTAGTACGACAGCCCCAATGATGGATCTGCCCACCCTAGACTGCTGCCTGATGGACCAGTAGCTGTCTGGGGTGGACAGCTTCCATATGTGATGGCCATGTGCTTCTCCACGCAGAGGGCTGGCCTCATCCAAGTGTCCTGGCATGGGAACATGGGGGCAAGCCAGCTGCACATGTCCAGGAAGGTCTCCTTCTTCATCTGGAGATTCTGCAGCCAATGGTTGCTGTTCCACTCCCCCATGATCACCCTGTCCCACCAGTCCCTGCTGGTGGCATGGGTTCAGACATGCTGGACGGCCCAGGGGGAGCCTGACAGGGGTCAGTGTGGGGTCAGACCCCATGGTCCTGGTTGTCCATTGCCACAAGACGCCAAGGAGGGTGGCCAGGGGATGGCCAGCCTGCGGGTCAGGACAAACCTGCTGGCCTGCGGCTGCTGGGGGTCCATGTCTGCTGGTTGGGACATGCAGGACAGGGACCTGGGTCTGCCTTGCTGCAAGCATCTCAGCAGGCCTCAGTAGCTTGTGCAGAGTGTGGCTGTTTGGGTAGTACCCTTTAAAGGGCCACCTGGCCGGCAGCCCTAGAAGGGTTTTCCTATCAGGCAACACTGTCTGCACAATTTCCTGTCCTGTTCTTCCAGAAACACACCAGTGCATGTGTAGAAGTGCTGTTCTGGAAGAAGGAGTGGCTCTTTTGGGGGTGCATTTAACATGTAGATGAGCTCTTCTGGATGATGATCCTCCAGAAGATCTCTTCCAGAAGATCATGCATGTGTAGAAGTGGCCAGAGGGAATCCCAGTATGCCTACGGATCAGTTCTGCCTTCCAATAACACTGCACTGTGGGATACATGCCAAAAGTGTTTTGCTTACACTGTCAATGATGGTCCCATCAAATTGAACATGATCGGATGACAGAGAAGAGCAAGTGTGAACATCCTCTGGTGATTTTTGCTTTCTCATCTTTTTGGGATGGACACAAATTTTGTCACCAAAACTTGGTAGTGTAGACGTATCCAAAGACTTGTCTACCACTAAGCACAGGGATTAGGATAAAGAGAGAGGGAGGCTGCTTGATGCACAAAGAGGGAAAACTATTTCAAACTCCAGAGGGGCCTTTTAATGGGAGGTTTGTGCAGCCCATAAGAAGGGCCAGTAGTGTATAAATGCAAAGAATTACATCAGAAAAAAGTACAGTTTCTAATTTAATTGACATAAGAGGAATCTTTATAAAGAAAGGATTAATTAGCAGTCAAGAAGGCCTTTCTGATACGCAAATAAAAGGTATGAATATGCATAGGCTTAAATAAGTATTGTATGTAAGAACAATAAGAAAGATTATCATCAGCTGATTAGAAGTTGATGGAAAAATGACCTGAATAGCGTTTCAGTGATCTGAATCAATTTGAGTATTTTATGGCCTATCTAGTCGAAGAGACAGAATGAGTATCACCTCTCAGACAGACTAATTTAAGTAAGAACTGGAGTGAAGAAGTATCATTGTTGCAGGTTAAAACATACAAACTACAACTACAAAATGAGGAATAATTGGCTAGGCAATAATACCAGTAAAAATGATGTGAGAATTACAGTGGATCATAAACTGAGTCAATACAATGCAGTTGTGAAAAGGGTTACACTTCTGGAATGCATTAATGGAGCATTGTATTTAAAACATGACAGGTAATTTGCTGTGTTTTTGGGCATTGCTGAGGGCAATACACTTTTAAAAATAAGTGGACAGATCAGTGAGAGTCCAAAGGAAAGGAACAAAAATGATAAAAATGCAAGAATACCTGATCTATAAGGAAAGATTTAAAAAAAAAAAACTGGCCTTGTTTATTCTTGAGAAAAGGATTGTGGGCTAGGGACCAGTAACAGTCTTCAAATATTTTAAGGGATGCTTTAGAGAATGATTATCAACTGTTTCTATGTCCCTTGCAATGAAAGATTTAGGTTTGACACTAGGGAAAGCTTTCCAAGTGTAATGGAAGTGGCTGGAATAGACTTCTAAGAGACATTGTGGAATCCCTGGGAGTCAGACATGAATGACAAACACCTGTCAGGGATGGTCTATGTGTATGTGATGTTGCCTCAGTGTTGGGGACTGAACTAGGTGATCACTCAATTTTCCTTCCAGATCTTCATTTCTCAAATTTCCTTCCAGACCTTCATTAGGCTAATGAACATGATCTATTTTAGAAAGGGACAAGAGAGGGAGAACAACATCATAAAAACAAAGAGTGAATGCTGATACTTGATTTATTTGTATTATCATAATGCTTCTCCAGTTACTGAATCTTTCACTGGTCAAGATTTACCATGTTTTATGGTTTTCAGTGCAGAATATTTCATGCGCAGGGACCCATTACCATTTTTTTCACTTTCAGTCAAGGTACCACCCAAAAATGCACAGCTCTGCATTACCATTATACTCTTTGACCCACTACTGTTTCACCACCTCCATCACCACCTCACATGTTAATGATATTCCTTAGCTTCAGGTGACCCACTCCATGATATAGATGCATATGGTAACTAAGAGAAGACAAAATTTCACAATGAAAAAGAAGACCGATCATTTATGCTGTTCTGTAACTTTTTATTGCAGGAGTCATGTCGCATAGCATTGCGAATGGTATATAGATGTGGCAGAAGACCCCTGAAAAAGCAGTATGCTACACAGACACAGACCAAATTCCATTTCTTCTAGCACTAGGGACTGGGAGATACTGGTAATTGTGGCTGAGCTGAGTAGAGAAGCACTCTGTGGGATGATTAATAGACTGGCAGTGGCATCATAAGAGCAGACAAAGAGAAAGAAGGCCCATATTTTTTTTTACACCTCTTCAGTTACGTAATCTCTCAGCATTCAATGAAGGACTTTTGTTTGCAAGCATATGTATATTTGGCAACTGTACATCAATAATGGTTCTCTCTCCCAGTGTGAGCAACAAACTGAGTACAGACTTTTCAGCACCCTGAAGTGTGCTATATTTTAACCACACTTTAATTCACACACAAAAACAAAGTAATTTCAAAATCATGCAGCTGGGAAAAACACCTCTCCTGACTTAAAACTGCACCTCAATGAGAATGCAAGCATCCAGGCCAATATCCCAAGATCAGACTAAGGAATGCCTGACATTGTCAAGTCTATATTATTCAAGATTCAGGCTCTTCTATGCTGATTTTTATAACTGGGTTTGTATTTGTTGACTTCTGTAAGGTCAGGCTTCTAAACACTTTGACATTGGACATGAAGGATACTGTACAAAAGTCAGTTTAAATGAAATTATTTCAAAATAGTGCTATGGACATAGAATAGTCATTTTGGAACTCTTTTGTTCTCTTTTTAAAGCAGCCTTCTTGCCCTTCTCCTGTCATCTGGTATATCCTTCCTTCAAGAGTTCTCAGAAGAGTAGCAATTTCAAAATAGGAGTTATTCTTTGGAAAGATTTATTATCAGCTTCTCTGACTTTGTTGTCTCCCACACAGTGTTCCTAAATTTATACATACCCATCCCTCCCATACTTTGTTTTTCTGCGATTTGTCCACAGATCTTAACTCATTATAAGCAAATCTTCTCAGAATCTCTATTGTCCATTCAAAGTGCCATTGAAAATATTAAGTATTGCCCATTGTATTCAGCCTGAGGAACACATGCGTTCATTCTCAAGACCATAGTGACTACCCATACAAAGACACTTTAATGCCAAAGCATTTTTACAGTAACGCTTCAGAAAAGTGCAGCAGAAAATGACCTAGGAATTTCAGTGGACTATAGGCTGGATATAAGTAAACAGTGTGCCCTTACACCTACTAATATAATATATGCCATCATGTGCCAGCAATGCCCCACTGCAATTTACATTGGCCGAACTGGACAGTCTTTACATAGCAGAATAAATGGACATAAATCACACATCAGAAATGGTAACATACAAGAACCTGCAGAAGAACTCTTCAATCTCCCTGGATACTCAGTAACAGATTTAAAAGTAGCAGTACTACAACAAAAAAATTTCAACAATCAAATGGAGAGAGAAATCTCTGAGCTGCAATTCATTTGCAAATTTGACTCCATCAACCAAGGATTAAACAGAGACTGGGAGTGGCTGGCCCCTTACAAAAGAAGCTTCTCTGCTCTGGATGCTCACACCTCCATACTAGAATTTGACAATGGCCCACATCCCCCTTGACTGATCTGGCTTGTTTTCTCCTCTCTTTTAGTATACCACTGATAATGGGCCATTTCCACCCTGAATGAATAGACCTTGTTAGCTCTGGCCCTCCCTTTTACTGGGACACCCCTCTTTAAAGACTCCTCTGAACCCCCCCACCTCTGCCATGAATCTGACAAAGCAGGTCTTTGCCCAAGAAAGCTTATGCTCCAAAATATCTGTTCGTCTATAAGGTGCCGTGGGACTTCTTAATGTAAGCACTGAGATACATGGAAGATTGTACTGCAGGGAAAGATGAAGTTATTAGGTCAGAACTAACATGCCCATTCCTAATCTATTAACTTGCCACTGAACATTTCCATATAATGAAAGGTACTGAGAAACATTAATTAGGTAACAGAACAATATGTCCTACTAGGAATGTGTCCTAGATTTAGGAGTTATAATCAACCACATTCTGGTGAGTATGGTAAAAAGAAAGTGGATGCTAGCAAGGGGTGGACAGATACACAAGAGTCAGTGGTGAAATTTCAATGAGTACACAGAACTTCTATTTATTTTGTGTTCACCAGAAAAGTTTACATTTTTCTGAATGTTTTGACAATGGGATAGAATCAGCACAAATCATCACTGAAAGGAAAAGTATCCTTCATACCAGAAATGAGCTTTCAATCCATTTACAGCAAATACACATCAGTATAAGTGTAATGGCTTTCAAATTACGAAAACCAGCTAAACCTTTTCGTTCTCAAGGAGGCTAGCTTAACTGCATATGCCCTGGAGCTACCAGAGGCATGGGGAAGCAAGAACACTGTTACATCCCTTAATGAGCAAGAATATGCTTTTCCATAAGCAGATAACTGTGGCTCTGGCTCTGCCTGCTATCCACCTGCATTGAATTACAAAGGAAACAGGCCTTGTATCTCCAGGGACTGGAATGCTACTGGGTCGTACACAGTCTGCACCATGGGAAAAGGAGAGTCCTCATTCTCATCCTATGCACTGTGCTCTCACCAGGCACAATGTGGCCTTAAATTTTGCCTTGCCCTTAAGTAGCTCTATCTGGAAATTTCCAAGTTCAACCTTGGTGTGTGTGAGCATATTTCTATTGACTTTCATCAGAGTTAAACTTGGCACATACTATGTTTATTACGGAGGGGAAAAGGTAATGCAGCAGATCTGATGTGGCATTTCTTTTTCCTGGAAGCAAGTCATAAAAAAGAGTCACAGACATCTTTGCACCCTCTGCAGGTTGCAGGACTTCACTCTGCTGTGTCTTTCTCTTTATTGCAATAGGTTTCAGGGTACCATCAGAACGAGACCAATGGTTTTGATAATCCTAAATCCCATGCACAGGGAACATTAAGATGCCTAAGGTAATACTATAGTCTATGGCCCATGGCAGTAATATCTGAACAGTTGGGTAACTGCACATTACCTAGTAGTTAGCAAAGGAAGTGGAAGCATTCCTTCTGGTTCTAAAACCATCTGTTAAAAAATAAAATACTCAGATCTGCTAAGGAACACAGCTTTTGGTCCTCTAGTTGCATAGCAGGAGTTTTTCTGTGTGAATGCTGCTTCTGCAGAAGGAAGTTCGTCTGCAACAGGGTGATTATATTACAAGTATTTTGTGCGTTGTAAATGCTAATTCTACTTCTGATTTCCATTTACCTGGTGGAAGGGATCTATTTGCATATTTTTATTGTTCTTGTATTATCATGGTTAATTACTACCATTCATGTATCCACTGAGCAGCTGGTACATACCACAAGTACTCCATGCTTTCAAAATTAGCACAAACACAATTCTTTCTCTCTCTTTCTCTCTCCTCTTGTTCTAGTACAACACATCCAGATCTCTAAACAGATCTCTGAATTAGCCTGTCTTTCAATTCCCCCTCTTCTCATCACTTATTAAGTTTTGCATTGGGAATTTGGTCTTGTATAGATTGGGTAGTCCCAGAAGAAATTTTCTGCTTGCTTCTAAAACATTGCAAAACAGTGTTAGTTGCAAATGTGCCAGCCTTTTTTTTATCCTTACACATTATTAATTTGAAAGGATGACTTTACTTTCAGGTCATATTCTTCTAAATTTGTCCCTTTCCATTTTGTTGCTCTCAGAGGCTACGTCTACCCAGTGGCATTATTCCTGAATAAACTATTCTGGAATAGGTAGTCTGGAAAAGCTTATTCTGAAATAGAGCAGGTACACATAAAATAAATTTTGAAATCACACTCAGCTGTTTTGCAATAGACCATCTACACTTAGTAAAGCCTATTTCAAAATAGAGCCATTGGATGCACTATGGCTTATTTTCATATAGGCTCTATTCAGTGTCTACACAGTCCCTTTTTCGAAATACCTATTCTGAAATAGGTGCTATTCCTCGTACAGGCTACCTGTACACTAGTCCCCCCCCACTTTCGAAAGGGGGATGCTAATAAGATACTTCAGGATATGCTAATGAGGAGCTGCAATTAATATGCAGTGTCTCATTAGCATAATGGTGGCCATGGCACTTTTTATCGGGCATGACTCATCTATACAGAGTCCTTTTCAAAAGGAACCTGTAGACGTCAAAATCCCCTTATTCCTATTTGGTTATAGGAATATGGAGATATCGAAGTGCGTGGGGTCATTTTGAAAAGGATCCCATGTAGACAAGCTGCGTGCGATCGAAACTGGCACTTTCAAAGTGCTATGGCTGCCGTTATGTTAATTAAGCACTGCATATTCATTGCAGCTCCTCATTAGCCTATCCTGAAATGTCTCATTAGCATCCCCCTTCGGAAACGGGGGGCTAAGGTAGAGCTAGTTACAATGAGGTTTACCCCTTTCGAAATAAGGCATCCACTGTTTTGAAATAATTTTGAAATAGTGGTTGAGTTGCATAGATGCTTGCATGGTTATTTCGAAATAGCAGCTGCTATTTCAAAATAACTTTGCTATGTAGACATACTGGCTGTAGTCACACTACACCCTCCTTTTGGAGGGGGCATAGTAATGAGCCACTTTGGCAGGTGCTAATGAGGCACTGGTATGAATGCGCAGCACTTCATTAGAATTATGGTGGCCACGTGTGCTTCAAAAGTCTCATTTTCGAAGCGCACAGCACCTGAGTAGCTGGGGGGCCTTTCAAAATGAACAAATGGGAAAAGTGGGCTTTCAAAATCAGGGGGTCATTTCAAAAGGCCCCCAGCTACACTACCATATCCATAGCAGTGCCCCATTAGAATCTGCCAAAGTGGCTCATTACTATGTCCCCTCCAAAAGGAGGGGGTACTGTGGCCACAGCCACCCAGAATGACAATCACAAAGTCCAATTTCTATTTGCAGTTCCCCTTCCAACACAGAGAAACAGAAAATATTTTTTTTCATTTTTCTTCAATTCCAATAAAAAGAGTATGTGAGAATCCAAGGAGTGCAGGTTTTGGGGGACTTAGCAAAACATTAAGTTCCAGGCATGTAAAGGTTTTCTTTCCTCATTTCTTGCTAATCCGCCAGAGGAATCACATGCTAAAGGATGTGGTAGAAGATGATCCTTTCCTTCACTCCTACTCCTTTGGTCTGAATTATCTATTAACATTTGGCCAAATGGAAAATGGATGTACAAGAATGTTTGTGGGGATCTGCTGAGAGCACAGTAACCATGACTTTGAGATGATTAACACAGAATGTGCAGCTTGAAAAGTGTCTTAGTTTGCCACTATCCAAAATGCCGAGAATGGTCAGAATATAAATACTGTAAAATCACTTCGTAGATTAAGAACACATTGTTAGCGTATCATGTAGTTCAAGATAGATGACAGGTAACAGAAACTTCCTGCTTGAGCATCAGGATAAGAGATTGTTGCTCTTTTAAAACTCATTTTCAGAAACACAACTGTCACAGGGTAGGCTCCTCTGCTTTGGTTTTCTTCCACAAATTACTCTGACACTTCCAGTAGGT
Organism: Carettochelys insculpta; assembly: GCF_033958435.1. Taxonomy (NCBI): domain Eukaryota; kingdom Metazoa; phylum Chordata; order Testudines; family Carettochelyidae; genus Carettochelys; species Carettochelys insculpta. The sequence goes on along the minus strand of NC_134137.1, from coordinate 300,398,778 downwards.
ATTGCTATACAGATGTTACAGCACTCCACCACTAGAAACTAATGTACCGATGCTACTTTCAGGGTTATTCAGCTTCAACCACATCTTCATTCCAAGGTCACCATTTATGGGGGTTTACAAGAGGCAGTAGCCCCCTAAAGTTTGAACCTCTGGATTTCATATATGAGGTCTCCCTAAAGTGTACGCCTTAGCTCTAGAGGCAGTTCTTAACTGCAAGAGAGTTTGAGCTGCTTGCACATGGAGTTTATTTTAAACAGAGGGAGGCAGAGTGATTGAAATTACAAACAAGCTTGTCATTCAAGTAATTGAAGGATCCATAAATCCTCATGAAAACATTGCCTGGTACTTCACTTCAAAGATGGGGGTGGGGGAGTATAGGGTGCGCTGTTTGGATTTACATTTGGATCACTGCCGTTGAACTTCTCATAAATGTTCTTGAAAAGGGGAAATCAGTGAGATGGCAAAATTTGTAGATGCCACAAAATTACTCGAATCGTAAAGTCCAGTGATGACTGCAAAGAGTTACAAAGGGATTTCACAAAACAGGGAGATTGGGCAATACACGGGCAGATGGAATTCAGTGTTGATAAATGCAAAGTAATGCACATGAAAAAATATAATCCCAGCTATACAAGCAAACATGATGAGGTCTAAAATAACTCTTGCCACTCAAGAAAGAGCTCTTGGAATCATTGTGGATAGTTCCTAAAAACATTTGCTCTATATGCAGTGGCAGCCTGAAAAGTAAAACACTAAGGCTGTGTCTACACTACAAAAATAGCTTTGAAGTTGCTTACTTCGAAGCACAACTTCAAAGTAAGCAACTTCAAAGTTGAGCATCTACACACACCCTACCTCAAAGTTTGACTTTGAAGTAGGGCACTACTTTATTCCTGGGAATGGAGTAAAGACTTCGAAGTTGGGCCTACTTCCAAGTTAACTTCAAACTAAGGGAAAATGTGTAGACTGTCTGCTGGCTACTTTGATGTAGTGCCTAACTTCAACATTAACTTCGCCATTAGTTCCTAGTGTAGACTCACCCTAACAGAATATTGGAAATCAGAAAGGAAAGAATAGAAGATGGAAAATTACACATTCCCTCTATATAAAGTCATAGTACGCCCATATCTTGAATACTGCATTCAAATGGTAACCCCATCTAAAAAAATAGATATATTTGATTGGAAAAGGTACTGAAAGGGAAACAGTAATGATTGGTTGTAAGGAAAAGCTTCCAGATGAGGAGACATTAACAAGACTGGGACTTTTCAGCTAGGAAAAGAAATGACTGATGTGTGAGGGGATATGTTAGAGGTCTAGAGAATCTGAATAGTGTGGAAAAATAAAATAAGGAAACATTATTTATTCCTTCACAGGCACAACACAAGAAGCTCACCCAATGAAATATAAAGGCATCAGATTTAAAACAAACATTAGAAATTATCTCTTCATGGTCAACCTGGGGAAATTTTTGCCAAGGGCTGTTGAAAAGGTCCAAACTATAACAGAGTTACAGTAAGAACAAAATAAATTCAAGGAGGGTAGGTACATATACTAGCCAGAGTGGGCAAGGATGCTGTCCCTAGCTTCTATTTGTCAGAAGCCGGCAATAGGTTGCAGGGGATGATTCATGATGATTGCCTCAAAGGTTCATTCCTTCTGAAGCACCTGGCTTTGACCACTGTTGGAAGACAGTTGACTGAGCTAGATAGATCGTTAGTCTAACCCATTAGGGACATTCTAATGTTCTTATATAGAGATTAAATGAATCTTCTCCTTGTTGTAACCCACTAGACCTGGTTCCCTTTCCAGAGCTGAGATAGAGCCCAGGATTCCTGGGAGTCTCACTCTCTCTCTCCACTGAGTTAGTAACAAAGTAAGAATATATATAAAAAGTCTATGGTTAACCAGTGTCCCTTAAGTGACTTGCCACAAGATGTCAGAACATGTTAATATCTGAGATGAGCAGGTCTAATATTTATTTAATTTTCTTTCTTTTATACAGTAATTAAATAGTTACCTAATTGCTCCTGTCAGTTAATTGATAAGTTATCTGCCACACCCCCCACCAAAAAACGTTAGTTTTCACATGCCTTCAAAGCCCCCAGAAAGAGGTGATATGTGTAGAGCAGGGGGAGAGTGGATGGGATTGCCCCTCTCCCCATTTGTTGCTTGGCTTGTACTGAGCATGTTCAGTAGCATTGTTGAAATCATTGTCCTCAGTCTGCTCCTCCACACTCTCTCGCTCTCTCTCTCTTCCCCACACCTCTTTGTGGCATACACAGGTTCCCCCTTCACTAGTCTGAAATGGCACCTCTGCTTCTTTCTCAGGGAAAAATAAGAGGAAATCAGTCTCTCCACTTGGAGATCTCCCTTGATCTGGCATTGCTAGCCAGCCAGCACCTCTCTTCCTCCTTACCTCTTTCCTGAGCATATTTCTATTTTCTGAGTTAATGGGCTCATTAACTCTTCAGCTCTCCTCAGCCAGGCTAAGCTGGCAATTCCCCATCCCTCAATGAGGCTCTCTCAGAGGGAACTAATTAGAGAGACAGAAAGCAGTGCTGGGTTGCCTGCTAGTTCTCAGCTCTCTGTCACAATCATCAGGATCACTCTAGCCTCTTTCATAACAAGTCCAGCTCTTTCTGTAGGAGAAGATGACTGTCTGGTCACTATGACTATTTTTGCCTGTAATATAATTAAATTATACTGTAAAGAAGATGAGTGGACTGCCCCATTAGTGTGCCTTTCAGTGAAGGATTGGAAAGCTTGTTGCTGTTATTAATGAATTAAACCTCCAGGTACTACCACTGTCAAACAGTTAAAGTATTTTTATCCTCATTGTATAGCTGGGGATGAGGCTTGAAGAGGTTCAGTGAGATGAGCCCGAAGTCAGGCAAAAAAGTCTAAGGGAGAATATGGAATAAGAATCAAATGTGCTACCTCTTTGTACTTTTCTTGTCCACAAGACCTACTTAAGCCACACAAACCATGGACTGGGAATCAATCCAATCCTTTCCCTCTCGTGGATCTGACAGTGGGAAGGATTAAAATATGAATCTGCCAATTAATTTGTAATTTGCTTCATTTTGGGGACTAGATTTAAGCAATTTTTACTCATAGAAAATGCCAGATACGGAAAAGACAATTAACTGGCTGCACACAGCATCAACCTAACTGCGAGAAGTGAGCATATGCTAAAAGTCATGGTCACATCATATGATCCTAAAGAGTACATGATGGATTATTCTGCAGGGCATTTTACAAAAGTGTCACATATCAGAAAGGGTAAAGCTCCTGTAACTCCCATGCTGAAGTCACTCATTTGGGTGTTCATAACCAAATTAAAGTCAGGGAGTGTAGCACATATGCTTTTCGGTTGTGCCGATGACCTATGCTGAGTAATACTACTGTTAATTTCTACATGGCTTTTTCTACTATAAAGACTCAGAAATATGTACAGATTATGCCTCCAAGAAATGAGATTCTGTGATCCAGCAACATCTGTGGTCAAACAGGATCACATACATTCCTAGACCAGAGAGCCCTGGGGCTGGGATCCCAGTGGCCAGGAGTGCCAATATCCAGCAGCCTGTGCAGGGCCAGAGCTGTCTGCAAAGGGGCTGGGGCTGGCATCTGCAGCCCACCTGAGTATGGAGCTGAAGCCAGTGGTAGAGGGGATGGGGCTGGCACCTGGCAGCCTGGATGGGGATGGAGCCAGTGGCAGTGAAACCAGGGCCTCAGGCCCACCCCTTCTGCCAGAGATCTGCCCCTTCCAGGGGGGTATGGAGCCAGGTCCCCCATTCATACTTTGCTCTGGGACTCCCGGTGGCTGCTGGTCCCACTAGTTGTTGGAGGCAGTAATATCCTTGGATAAGAGACCAAATACATGGAAAAATAGGTGGGAAAAGAAACACAGAAGTTGGTGTACATCTTATGATAGATGCTATTAAAGGGTGTAAAACTAAAAACAGATAACATTTAACACGTAGCATTTAAAATCAGTTTGTGTAAGGGAGCATACATATGATTGGTAAGCTTCATAACATACAAGCCCCTGAGTCTGAAAGTTTCAAATAAATAACACTGCCAAGCATCACAGGTGTACAGTACATTAGCAGGAGGAAAAACATGGACTGTGAGAAATGTAATAGTAGTTCTCTCCATAAGATATTAATTTCTTCTGCTTTGGCATGTGTTTAACATACATACTATTTTCCTAGTAGCCAAAACACTCTACATCTATCACTTAAAATAGGAAACATTAACAACTACAGTATGAGGTGGGACTGGAAAGGCACCGAATTGTATCAATAACTACCAGATGTTAAAATGATGAGTATTCCACTGAGCATATTGACAGAGCTAGAGTTTCTCATGTTTCTTCGTATCTTCCTTTATCTAGTCTGTCTGGAGGCTTAAATAGATTCTTATATCTATAGTATCTGAGCACCTCATCATTAGTATCCTGTGAAGTAGGAATGCATTATACCCATTTTCTCTGTGGGGAATGAGACATGAGGCAGATTACATGGTTTTCCCATCGTCACACAGGAAATTGGTGACTGAGACAGGTCTCCCACATCCCAGGCCACTCCCCTATCCTCTTTTTTCTCTAAATCACCTGCATACTTATTTGGCTCCTTCATCCCCTGTATGCCAGTTCCAGATATCCTTTACTCCAGAAAATAGCAGTTTACTACATAAGTACCCCCCGACCCCAATTCTAGGAAGATGGCTCCCCCTGAGTAGTAAGTGAGCACTTATTCTCAAAGAAATGCTCTAGCAATTATTTTGGGGAAGTTCTGTGCCCTGTGTTATGAGATTAGCCTAAATGATAATAGTCCCTTTGGGTCTTGGAATCTAAAAGCCTATGAATTAGTAGCAGTGGCTCACTTAATAAGCTGTATCAAGTCAATTAAAATAATTGAGTGAAATCTTAAGCCATTTTGTACTCATTTTATTTATAAAGGGGCAAATTCTGCCCCTTCATTGAAAGATTTACCACCTGCAATGGATCTGGTTCTGCTACAGAAAGAGGAACAAGATTAGAGACCCAGGGGTTTCTTGAGGACAAGATTTTGGGTCTCTGTACCACCTGTGCAACTCTTCTTTAGGGGACTTCCTCACCTCACTACTTGTAAAATGTTTATATTTGCCCTTTGATGTACCCACAAAATATGAATGAATGAATGAATGAACGAAAAGAATGAAAATTGAGGTGACTTTGTATAAACATCTCAAAGAACTACCATTCAGCTGAACTGACTGATCTGGAAATGTAGTAGAAACAGGCTGTCATGAGAAATATGAATAACTGAACACTGAAACCAGAGTGATGATAACTACTTCAAACTAGAAAGAATCAAGATAAGGTCTGGGTAAATTTTGGCACTATTCCTGTTGTATCCAAACCACTTATCCCTAAGATGAGCAAGTTGAAGAAGATACATTGTAATGTCTCACACTTTGAGTTGTCATCTATTTTTGATTCAGTCATGACATTGAAAAACATGAAGTTCACCTCTTTCAAAGCTCTCTGAAGGCATAAGAATTGCATTGACTTCAATAGTCTTGGAATCCAGTCCTAAATCCTGATGAAACAACTGTGCTGGAATGGTAACAAAACAACGTGACTTACATTTTTGTGTCTGGCTTTCTTTTTTTAAAATCAATTCAAATTAAACAAGCAAGCAAATTAATTTCATAAAATAAAGGCTGTATGAAATAGGACTCAATGGAAATTAATTTGACTTTGCCCTTTTGTTCTAATTTGATCACATAGTTAACTTGGTAACATTGCTGTTGTCCACGTTAATTAACTGCATTTTCATCAAATGCATGAACATCTCATTTCTGTTGGCATTATCCTTTACAGCATACAAAACAGGCTTTAAATATTGAATGAGTAAGTACAATATATTGCATGTCAGTATGTAACATACATCATTGCATTCACTGAATAAAGAAACACTGTAAGTTAATGAATCAGCGTGAATGAAAATTTTAATGGGACAAAGTCAAGAAACTCAAAATTGTGATTCTTAGTTGCCATGTAGATCATAAATATGACTCAGTAAAGCTATTGCATGTAATATTTGTAGTTGCTATATATGGTGACAACTTGAATCCCATTACACACGCACACACACACACACAGAGATGTTCAGTTAAGCTATGTCTATACTACAGCATGCTTTTGAAAATCAATTATCTGGAAGATATCCTCTAGAAGATCATCTTTAGAAAAAGCATGTCCACACACAAAAAGCAGATCATCCTTTCGTTTTGCTCTTTCGAAAGACCAGCCTGTTCTTTCAAAAGAAAGCATCCAAACAGCCTCAGGCACGCTTCTTAAAGACCAGGCCAGGAAATGCCACAGATGGGGTAGCATGGCTGCCAAGCCCTCCTGGGGCCACAGTCAGCTGCTCCCTTAAAAGGTCCCTCCCCCAACACCCTCGCTCTGCATACCTGCCACAAGCCCCATGGAGTCAGTGCATGGAGCAGACGGCTTTCACACAGCCAGATGGACCCACACCAGCAACTCACGGTGAACATTGTGAATGCTGTGGTTGCCCTGCTGGCCATGGTAGTCACAGCCGCCCTCGACCTCCTCCTGGGGACAAGATCCCCAGCCAGGGCCATGGAACCCTTCCACCCGGGACCCCTCTGTCACTCCCTATAGGTGCCCTGGTGACTCTGGAGAAACCTCAGTAGCTTCAGTTGGTGGCTGCGGCTGGTGATGAGAGAGTGAGATGATACCAGGTGGCTGCAGAACTTCTGTATGAGCAAGTAGAATTTCCTAGTGCTTTGCCAGGGGCTTACCCCGCTCTCCGACACCAGGACACCAGGATGCAGCCCGAGGTCACCGTAGCCATCTGGAAGCTGGCAACCCCAGACAGCTATTGTTCTGTTGGGCACCAGTTGGGGGTGGACAGGGCCACCATCAGAGGTGAGACATGCTTGGGCCACACACCCAGCAGGAGGAGGAGAAAGGGGACTCCTGGGAAAGGGGGACTGTTGAGGACTGGGGGCCATGAGGGGGCATGTGGAACTGGGGGCCAGGAAGGTGCATGGGGGGTTGAGACAGTCACACCTCATCATGCCCTCACCACTGCACATGCCCTCCATCCCATGCAGGTTGTCTAGGCAATGAATTCCATGCTTCTGCAGAGGACTGTCTGTCGGGGAGACCTGGATGTGGCCATTGCTGGCTTCACAGTGCTCGAATTCCTAAACTGCTTTGGCACCCTGGATGGGACCTATATCCTGATCTGTGCTCCAGAACACAGCCCAGGCCACCATATTAACAGAAAGGGCTACCACTTCATGATGCTTCTGGCCCTGGTTTATGGTAGGGGTTGGTTTATCAATGTATACATGGGCTGAATGGGCTGAATGCATGAAGACTGCATGCTCTGAAACTACAGCCTCTGCCAGTGCCTGGAGGTGGGACCATCATTGCCCAGTGGGAGCTCCCACTCCTGGGAATGCTACCATGCCTCTGTTCATAGTGGCTGATGCTGCTTACCCCCTCCAGCCCTAGCTTATGCAGCCCTATACTGGCCATCTTGACCCCATCCAGGAGGTCTTCAACGCCTGGCTTAAACTCACTGAGTGGACCTTCAGGTGCACGAAGGGCTGGTTCCGCTGCTTCCTGACACATCTTGAGGTGGGACTGAGGAACATCCCCCACCTGGTGGGTGCCTGCTGTGTCCTCCACAATATCATGGAGAGAAAGGGTGAAGCATTCCTCCAGGGTGGGCGGCCAACTCCAGCCTGAGATATGAACAGTCACACACTGCCCCTAGCCACCAGGCCCACCAGGATGGGGTCCACACCCAGGAAACTCTCTGCAAACACTTTGCTCACAAGCCTTGCTAACCAATCCCCCTAACAACCCCCATTCCTAGCCCCTCCAGACACTCACCCTCCTGTCATACCCATCACAGTGTCCAGTATAGCGTACTGGGGAAGTTGTCCCTGGGCCCCAGGAGCATTCAGAGCACCTGGTAGTAGGGGCAGGAGATGGGCCCTACCCCTGAGCAGCTGGCAGAGTCGTGGGCCCAGGCAAAGCCCAGACACAACTCCTTGAACTAGCTCCTCACTTGGTCAGGTTTGTGGGCAGGGTAAGCTGGGAGAAGGCCGCTGCATTAAAAAGCTTGTCCCCCATCTCCTGGAGGACCTCCTCCTCCACCCAGATGCCCAGAACATCACTGAGCTCTGTCTCCATCCAGGAGGGCTCTGAGAAGGAGCCCTGGGGCTCCTGTGGAGGCTGGCTGCTGGTCATTACTAGGTTTCAAAGTTCTTGGGGTGTCCTCAGTGCAGCTCATGCCTTTGCTGCTAGCACACTCTCAGCTTCCTGCTATGGGTTTTCTGGGTCCCTGTATCTGTAAATGCAGCTGGACACAGGAAACATAGAGTCCTGCTGCTGCTGGCCCAGACCTCTCCGGCTAACTGGTGCCGTGGAGGACTGCTCTTTGAAAAGAGCAGACCAGGAAGCATCTTCACATGTATTCATTCAAAAGACTTTTTCAAAAGGGGCCACTTTTCCTGCCCTCGGATTGGAGCAGCGCTTTAGTAAGAGGTGCCACATTCTTTTAATTTCCTTTCAAAAGGGCACATTTTGTATGTAGATGCTTCACACGCTCTTTTAAAAATGTCCCCTGTTTTCAATTTTCCTTTCAAAATACCATGCTAGTGTAGACATAGCTTTAGTGTAAATCTGTGTAACTCCATTTAAGTCAGTGGAGTGCCTAGGATTAATAAATGCAGAGACTCTAACCCCTATGACAGAATTACAGTAGCAGTGAGAAATTCCAAACTCTTCTCCTGTGTGAAATCTCAATCATAAACCCATATGCTATTAAAATGGGATTTGCATTTAATCATATTCTTGGCTTTGTTTTATTTATTATTTAAATTAATACAATTTTAAAATGATAAATCACACACGTGGTTTAACTGCCTAGCTACTAAATCTAGGGATCATTTACATTTTCTGAAGTGCCCAAGTCCTGTTTTCAAAAATGACTTTGGCACTTTGCAGTGTAAGTCTCCCTGAAAATTATATTGGTGTTTTTGAACCTATTAAATGCCACGTTTCACGTATTGGCCAACCATATTGAATTTGGAAACAGTAGGACCTAGCAAAAATTGCCAGCAGATGGTCCATTCCAAAAACGTCATAAATATAGGGTTAATATAAGAATCTCATCACCACAATTCATTAAATTTGAAACCTAACAAGACAGTTGCAAACACATCATATACTTCAAATTCTTTGACTTTACCGGAGACAGTTGCAAAGATGATTGTGAAAGGATTCCAGCTGTGTTTGATATGCTTGTTATACCTCCAAAATGTGGCATAGGAAAGAGCATTGGAGGATTTTATGATAAACACCACTGGTCTACCTCTCTGTGAGTATTCACCTCCAGTGTGTACATGCAACTTCTGTGACTAGTCCATGATGCAGTGTAGGCAATAAACTATGAACAGGAACAGAAAGAAAGGGGCAGAAATAGTTATCGACACAAGGTACAAATCAACAAAGTTTCTAGACTGAAAGAGCATCAACAAAGCTGGAGTTCACGAACATGCTACTCTCCAATGTCCCAAAGAACTTTAGCTTGCATGAACTTTCACAATGGACATTCTGGAGGCTGTACTTTTTAAGATTTTTGTAAGAAATTGGAGATATACAGGTATCTTCTTTATGTAATGGGGAAGAAAACAGAACATGTCTTTAAATTCTTTGACTTCAGTGAACATAGTCACAAAGATCACTATGTGGCTGTGCTTGGTGCATTTTTTATGCCACAGAGAAATGCAGTTGATGAAAGAACAGTAAAGGCTCTTATGATGAATGCATTTGGGGGGTAGAAGCAAGTTATGTGACTAGTCAATGTCTTGTGTAGAAGTACATGAGTGAAAGCATGCCATAGGTCACTAGAATAGACACCACACCTATTGGGTTCATCTGGTTAAGGAATAAGTGAATTAATTAAGTATATTAAAAACAAACAAATTCCTTCCTTTCAGAAATTTTACTTCTAGAACCAAATTTGTATGAAATGTTTTCTTTTTTTTTAAGAAAAATATTAGGAAAGTGGTTTTGATCATTTATATACTTATAATTTTCAACTACTTTCATTTTCAAATTTTGCCTTAGGCTGAAAACATGCATGCTAAAATGCCCTAAGAAAGGTTATTGTGATATTCAAGGCCTGGCAACCCTTACAGGGTTTCCAATCCAGTTTGTCAGATTTCAGCATCTGAAAAAAGCCTCTGAATGTTAGGATTCTTAAATGATTCTCTCCCCTGAGCTCTTTAAGGTTTGTTTATCATTGTACTGACACCTTGCATAAAACACAAAAAGAACTCAAGGACACTTCATAGGACAACTATGAACCTGAGTCTTGTGGGGATAGCTAGATACATTGTTAATCATAAACATGTGCCTGGATAGCCAACCATGGTGAGCACTTAAAATGACAAGAAAAGATGTGCTTTCATGTTAGGCAAATAATTTTAAAATTTGTTAATTGGAAATACAGAATTAGCTCCCTTTTAAGGTGGTCAGTTACCTTACCCAGCATTGAAATTGAGGATACTCATATTTTCCAAGAGAGCTCAGCACTTTGCAACATCAGGCTTTAAATGCTTCCCATGCCATATTTGAGGCTCCATTGTGGCAGGATGCCCCTGATTCTGTTAGTAACCATGAACTGTAGGAGTCTTCACTGGCTCATATTAGAGAATTCTTGCACTTGAAATCATCATTCTTGCAGTTGAGTTTAATGGGGTTACATTGGTGTGACAACCATAAAAACAAGATCAGAAAAAGGCCCTTTATTGATGCTCTTCCAGGAGGTACCCAAAACTTCAATGTCTAATGGACAAGTGAAGTCTCATTCTTCTGTTTTTATCCATCATTAGTATAAATGAAAGTTCAATTTAGAAGAACTGAGAAAGAAAAAAAATCCACCTTACTTTTTTTCAGATTGCTGCTTTGGTGCTTTGGACAGTGCTATGGGGGTCATCACTTGCAAGGTTTATCTAACATAATCAGGCAATACAATAGATTTACCCATCATTTCAATGACTGCTTTACTCAGTGAAAGGGAATCAAAAATTAAAAACAGAAAAATGTGACTGTGAAACCCTAAAACTAGTTATGGAACTTTGATTTAGCATCTTGAAATTACTTCTATCTTGAATAGTTTTCAAATTGACAGGGTCCTTTTAAAATATTACTGAAGGAAAAGCCAGTGTTAAATGATCTATAACACTGGAAATATTAGTGTTGTTAGACTGTTCATCCTGAAATAATTTCTCAAACTCAATTACACTTTCATTCTCCTCTTCAGTTACATTGAAACCTATGGACACAAGTCAAAGTGTTCCATGTCATTGTTCAGTAATGTCAAAAATTAGCTTATCCTTGAAATCCAGGAAAGCTTTTACAAAATCAGCCCTCTCATACTTGTGGGCTCATATCTTCTGGGAGACGGGCACAGTTTCATTTTTCAGTAGACAGCTAAAATTGCCCTGGATGATGCTAAACATTAGCTTTTATTAAACCTATTGCTACTATTATGGCCTTAGATGCTGGGTATTTGTTGAACAGCTTGAAACTGCCAAATGATGCAATTTACTCCTTCCATTTTTTATTGTTTTTATATGTCATCTAAGTAATGTTGTGTCTGAACTTCCATTAGAAACTCTTTTGTTCCCAAGGAGTTATTTATAGTTTGAATGTAATAACTCAGTCTGGGCTGAAGTAGGGTATACAAAACCTTAGCTCAGAGTAATTTTTCTTAAAGAAAAGTATAATAGTAATAAAAAAGAGCAGCCTCTGTTTAAAACAAGCAACTCCTAATGTTTGCAGCACAACACTGTGTAAACGACTTCACTTGTCACAGCATTAAGTTTTTCAATCTTTCTTTAAAGAAAAAGATGAAAATTGTCAAACAAACAGATCTCTTGGCATTTTATCTTCACTGAGCCTGACCTGTGGGAAATGGTCAGCAGAATTATGAGGACTCCTCATCTTAGGCATTGGAAATACATTGTACATTAGTTCCAGTGACTGTGGAATAGAAAGATACAATAAACAAACGTAGAATGATGAGTGAGAATTAATGTGATTCATACTTAGAGCACACTGAAAGCATTAAAGGCGAGATTCCAGGACAGGAGACATTATTTATAGCTTGGAAGTATAGAGGTAGACAAGGTACACAAATTAAAGACACCCTGGGAAGTCCAAAAGTGTGGGAATTGACAAAGAGGAGTCCAAGACAGGAGAGTGAATAGCTGGGGAAGTAGGTGAATACATATCAGGTCAAGAAGGCGAGACATATTAGGATGTGAATTTAGTACACAGCTACATGACCCACCAATTGACTGTACCACCTCTGAAAAAGTAACCCCCTACTTTACTACTGAGTATATATTACACATTTTAAAAACATTTGGATACGTATTAAACTGTTGTAATGGCTGGGAAAGACTTCACCTAAGCACGAAGAAGACATCTTTATTTTTTTATTTTTTATTGACTTTTAGTACTGAACAAGTCAAAGCTCAATAAACCAGAGAACACAGAAATAATTAAACAAAATAATAATAATTACACTAAGAAATATTCAAGCTTCAGTAACATTTATAAATGCACAGGTTAGAAACGAGGGAATCTTATGCCTTCTAGATTTCAGTGGGCAGGAATATGTCAGGAAGGTTCTGTGACATAAATTAGTTTCTGTTATCTTACTGTAAGCTCATGTGCAGTCTGAGGTTTTTATATTGTTCCCCTATGACCAGGAGGAACTCCCATGGAAATCAGGAATTAATTATTGATTACTGAAACCCTCTCATGACAGAACTCCCTGCCTCTGTCTATAGTTAACACTGTCACCAAAATGTATAAGTTTTGGTTAAGGTGGAAGTCTTCAAATAAGTTTAAAATATACAGTATGCATAAAAACAAGAAAAAGCAGTGCTGGTACAAAGCTGTCACAGGCAAGAGTCTCAGAAAGATCTCATTTTGCCCTTGAGATGCAGGAGCTTGTGGGAGATAATTTTAAACACAAAAGAAAATATAACCAGCTGGGATGAATAAGGGGATTTCTAAAAGACCCCCATGTAGCTGCGCCAAGCCACACACGTTCAAAAGAAGCAATTCCAAAGTGCTGCGTCTGGAAGGGTGCTAATGCTAATGAGGCACTGAATATTCAATTCAGCGCCTCATTTGTATTCTTCGATCTGCCATTAGCATGGCCAAATCAAAGTTTTAGCCAGGTGTGGCCACAGCCTTACTGTTCCAGAGAAGGTGATTTTTAATTGCATTGTAATGGAAATGAGTCATATGTAGTTGTCACCTGAATACTAATCGATTTGCTTCCTTTTTTCCCTGTCTTCCAACATCCAGAGATTATTTTAGCTTCAGCCCTGTACCCATGAGTTCTTCCTGCATTACATTGCCTCCTTGAATGTCGCTTCTTTTTGGCAGTTCCTTTCCTCTAACTCAGGCCTTCTTTTTGATGTTTTTTTTTTCTCCACTCTTATCCCCTTTTCCCTTTACTTATCTTTACTGTTCCTAGTTTGGGCCCATCATCTCTGCAGAGAGAAGGTCCTCTCATGCTACTGCTTCTTTCCTCTTTTCATTGATCCTCCAAGCCCCACCTCAAATGAACTATTGCAGCCACTCTGGGGATGGAGAAGGAGCTTGTCAAGCCACTTCAAACTTCCTGGCTTTTGGCTTCATTGGGGCAGTGCTGAACAAATTCAGAGCAAAGCTCTTCAGGACTTGTGTGGGCAAGAGACATAGTCTAAGGTCACACATTCCACCTTTGTCCTTCAGGACTGTTAATGTGGGATACTATGCCTCTCTTGCCCACACAACTTCCCAGAAACTACTTGATGCACACAACAGTCCCCTACAGCAAAGAGAAGGCAGCAACTATTACTGTGAGATACACTTCCACAAACATGCAAGGGGCAGCCAGTAGCTTCTTGTGTGTCCTTCAGTCCTTTTCCCAGGTCTTCCCATAAGCAGAAAATGCCTCACATGCAAGGCACTTAAACTTATGTGCCCTGGCAAAGGGATTCATTTAGTTAAGCTTGTTTTAGCATGGAAGGCTGGAAAGAATTACCTTAACTCTCATCTGACTCACATAACCCCTAAAATTGCTACTTTTGTATTTAATAACACCTCCCAGAATTCATTCTTCTCTATGCGGAGTATAAATGGTGCTTTAGAAATACTTTGACCACAGGATATTCCAAACTGTGGGAACTGTGAGATGAAAACATGCCTTGCACCCTTCAGATGGATCTAGAATTCCTGTCTGGAAGAAGCAAAAGTTGAGGGAATATCTTTTTCTGGTGTTTGATCGTTATCTAATCTAGCAGACCTTGTCAGAGATCAGCTGGCTAAAATATAACAAACACTGAACTCAACAGCTGTATCCCATAATCTTAAACACCTCAGCTCTGCTGTATTCTACTGGGGACTGATCCTTCAAACAGCCACTCCCAAGTATAGCCAGTCCCATTTCTCAGCTTCTCTTTTACTGCACATATAGGAAATATCTCACACTATCAATAGGTCTAGTATATTCCTTTATTTTACAAAATGTAATTAAAGTAGCACTGACCTCCACTAATATTGGAAAACGTTCCTGAGTCTTTCAATTATTTCTGGACTCCTACTGTGTCCTCTTTTAACAGTGTATGCACATTTCACTCTTTCAATCTTGCTTTGAGCGGCACATCCTCCAGCCCTGTGCTCATTGTTGTACCTCATATTTCCTTCAGTTATTCAGACTTTCCAGTAATCATATGCACAGACTGAATGCAGTACTCCAGGTACAGATGCACCAGAGCTATGTAGTCCCCAGCTCAATGAGTACTCAAGCATATAAGTAACTTTAAGCACATGTGGAATCCTAGTGTCTCAATGGGACTATTCATGGGTTTAAAGTTATGCAGCTTACTAACTGATGATTTGACGCTAGGAAGCAGTATTGTGAAGATTTCTGCTCATTGGCAAGCTTTTACCTATGAAATCCAAATTCTACTCTCTTTTTTCACAGCAATTTCAAACCTTTCAAAAACCAAATGGTAACCACTGTCACTCATAACTGTCTTTCCACTTTGCTGCTTTCCAGATGATTTTTCTTCCATTGAATATATGCAGGTTGCAGATTATTCCCACCCCCACCCATATTTCTTGCATTTTCCAAGCTGAATCTCATTCTGATATTTTCTCCGTTTGTAATCTCTGCTTTGTAGTACTCATCTATTTTCATTATTAATTTCCATTATATCCGACTTATCATCAATTGCAAATTTCTTTAACATGTATTCCCTCTCCTACCACATTAATGATTTTAAATAAGTTGGTCTTAATGCTGATTTCTGCAGTACTCCATGTAACCTCCCACCAGCTCATTGCATGGCTGTTGATCATTACTCTTTGCTTACAGCTCTTAAGTAAGTTGTAAACCTGCATGAAAGTATTCATATCCAAGCCAGATTGAATTAAGTGAGAGATGTTTGTTCAACAGGTAAATACTCCACTGAAATCTAAATATATCTACTGCTTTTTCTTCGTCATCCTTTTGTCTCCTCTTTTTAGTTCTCTGTCTTTGGGTTCAGCTCTCATTTAGTCTCTCTTTTCCTCAATGTATTTCCTATTTACTGTTCAAAGGGGTAATTTCTATACAATTCAATACACAAGTCAACATGCATACACATAAGCACAGGTATATACCTTCATTTCAAATTGCTTGTTTCTCTGTCTTTAAATGCATCTCAAATAATGAACATATTACTTTTTTTAATTTTTTACGTTTCATAAATGTTAAAACATTAGAAACTTCTATCTTGAAGGCTTCAGTGCCCCCTAGTGTACTACACTTAACATTTTTTACTTTTCAAATTCACTACTTGTAAATACATACAAGCTAAACAACTAACCTAAACAAATGCTCAGGTGGAATCCAGCATAACAGCAAGCTTATGGCACACATGCCCAAACGCACATATGCAGTGTAAACTTACATGACAAATTCCCAAATCTGATTTCTGACCGGAAGGGCAGCTATGACAAAATCACCCACCATGTACAATGCTAGAGATTAGTAGTCTGTTTTTGGTGAGGGTTGGACCATTAGATGGGTATCTGACAGATCCATACCACTGGCTGTCTGGGTCTCTGTTGGCACCCCAATTCTTGGGTGGCAAGTTCTGCACTATCATACCTCAATAAGAAATGGAAGGAAAGCTTCTGGAAGCCAAAGGGAGGCCATGAGGTTGTGGACAGATTTCCTGGGGTCACAGCTGCTGAACCAGAGCTGTCTAGAATGCAGGAACTCATGGTGTGACCTGCATGCTGGTGGGCTGGCTGTGAGCCAGCCAGGTTAGGAGCTACACCAGAAAAGCACTCTAAGGTACCCAAAGATACAAGGCAATCAGTGACACAACACCTCGCTCACCTAGACTGTATCCCAAAACACGATAGGAAGCTACACTAGAAGGGGATAAATGGGAAGGGCACAGTGTTGTGACAGAAAGAAAAAGAAATGAGCACCTGACAATTATAATGACTGCGTTCTATTCAAAACTTGTGGGACAGGTTCCAATTTCCAGGACCAGATGCTATTCTGTCCATACACCATCCGAAACCTGTTTACCTTCTCAAAATTCTTTTCCCCCAATCATCATCCTTAGAGGGAGTACCATTCTCTGATACCATGTGCACAGCAGCCAAAGAGGCTGATTGTCACAGAAGGCCCCATAGGATTAAATGGATAACGAGCTGATACAATAGCCACCAGGAAAGTTCTCATGAGGGAGAAAGATAAACTGCTGACACCCTTGCATATTTCTCACAAGGAGAGGTGTGCAAATAAATAGACGAGTTCTTATAGAAAAAAGTCATATGAGGTTCAGCAGAAATGTAATAGGGTTTTGTAGAAAATATTAAAAAATAACCTTTAGAAATTTTATTCTATATTCTTCAAAAGGTTTTAATAACTGTGTGCATCTCAGGAAGAGAAAGAACAAAACTAACATGAGAATTTCTGTAATTTTGCCATTTAGCTAAATTCGTAAATTTTGCTGAATACAGCTGTAGTTTGTGAAAGCCAAATTGTATGTTGTAATGCACTATCTACTTATCTGTCTGACTTGGGTGTTTAACTGTTACCCCTCAACATTTTAGCCTGACATTCACTATAAGATTTTACCTTCCATGTAAAATCTAATGGAATTCAGAGTCTCTGTCACTTATCTCTTTTTCAGATTGAAAAAAAAATCCTCTGCTTGGGGCAGACATTTCTGTGATTTAGATTTCATTAAATTGTTTTTTTCCTTAGAATTTGATTTATTTCAGGTTTCTTTTCTTGTTGTTTTATTTTATTTTTTTTAATTTGGACAGATTTTTTCAGTTTTTTTCCCCTCAAAACCTGCTATTCATTTTCTTAATGTGTTCATAAACATTCCCTTGATCCTCTTGATTCTTGGTTCAACCAAATTGTCTTTTCAGAAAGAAAAGATTTCAGCCTGACAAAATACATTATGATGTTTAGAACAAGTTGAAATGGCACTCAACCTAGAAGTTAGAATTATGTTACAGTTAAAGTTATGTTAAATAGTATAAAGCTTGTGAATATATGTAAACATTTTAAACATTGATTTTGTTCTAATGAATTGTACAATTCAAAAGCAAAAAAAAAAAAAAATTAACAAGAAGCCTTAGCTGCCGTAAATCAGTGTAGTTTATCCTGAAGAGGATCTGACCTTTTATGTTGTGTCCCCTACTGTGCAATAATTATTTCACATTGGCTGTGTCTACACTACAAAATATCTTCAAATAACTTCAAAGCACCTTCGAAGTAGAGCATCCACACACGAAATGCACACTCCCTTACTTGGAAATAGGCTTTCCCCTACTTCAAATTTAAACATCCACACGCAAATACTTCCTACTTCAAAGTAAAGAGACAGAAAATGATGAAGGCATTGGGGTCGCATGGCTGACAAGCCCTTCCAGCCTCCCAGCCAGCCAACCCCTTAAAGGCCCCCTCCCAGCACCCACAGCCTGCACGTGCTCAAGGCTGACAGGCTGAAGACAGCAGCACATGTACACAGGGGAAGAGACGGAGACCATGCCAGCCCCCCCATCAGCGAGGACAATGCCCTCACAATCCTGCTCAGCCTGTTGGCCGTGCTGCTCACCATGCAGCACCAGCAGCGCAGGTGGCTTGCTCTCTTGGGACTCAGCCTTGAGGTCCTCACCACCCTCATGCTGCCCCCTGCCCCCCCTGAGCTGGAGCCAGTGGGCATAAGCCATCAGCACTGAATGGTGGGACCAGCTGGTGCTGGAGGACTGGGATGATGAGTGGTGGCTCAGGAACATCAGGATGACCTGGCAGACATTTGAGGACCTCTGCCACTGGCTCACCCCAGTCCTCCAGCACTGGGACACCCGTATGTGTCCAGCACTCCCAGTGGAGAAGGGGGATTCCATCCTGGCACCACCCTTGCCTGGGCCCTGTGAGTCCTGGGACCCTTCCTCTGGAGCCCCCGGAGGTGGAGGGGTATCCTGCTGTGCAGCCATGGTGGATAGAGGCCACGGAGGCTGGCAGGTGCTTCGAGCAGGGGCAGTCCAGGGCAGAGCTCATGCTGCCTCTGCTTGTGGTACACTCTCAGCTTCCTGCCTGGGGTTGCCAGGGAGCTGCTTCCTTTAAGGCAGCCAGCAGAGACCAGAGAACTGTGCCTGGGCTGGCCAGAGTGTCTCCACCCTCTGGGGGGGGCCCTCCTTGGAGGACTCCTTACTTTGAAGTAAGGAGTGCAGAGCGTCTACACACATTAACTTCAACGTTACAGGTTGAAGTAAGCCACTACTCCATTCCCGGGAATGGAGTAGTGACTTCGAAGTTAACCCCCCTTACTTTAATATTAACTTCAAAGTAAAGAAAAGCATGTGTAGATGCTCTGCAGGCTACTTTGAAGTAACCCCTTACTTCGAAGTTAACTTCAAAGTTAATTCGTAGTGTAGAAACAGCTATTGAGTTTTACTGAAGAGATGGATAGACTATCTATCTAATATAAGACATAATTTGCATCCTATATTATCTGGGTCTCATTTTGTCATGCAGAGATGGTGCTGAAGTGATGAATTGTAATTCTGGGTGTTCTGGGTAAATGCAGTCAGAAAACAAAAAACAGAATTGTTGCTATGCTAATCTGTTGCTATTGTGCACTATGTTGCCTGCATAGAATACAAAGCTTTAGTTGTGGTAAGTTATCATTGCTTCCTTACAGTCACAGAAGACAATTTACCCTAGCTAAGGATTTGCTCCAACACCTGTAAGTAATGAATGGAAATGTTCATGTCTAAATAACTGTATTAGTCCCAGATTTTCAAGTCAATGCACTGACTCTCAGCTCTCTATCAACAATAAACACAGTTGCTGTTTTTATCAACAACTAGACTTGTGTGCAATTGTAATTATGCTATCAGAACCTTAATTACACACATGCTTATTCTTCCAGCCTTTTCTCAACTTTTGTGCTAAAAAGCCCTTTCTCACTTTATAATACCCTGTATGTGACAGAAAAAATAATGTTTCCATCTCATTTTTCTGTATTTTTTAAAAAAGTCGTATTTTCAGCTCTACACTGCTTATACTTATTCATGGAATCCAACTTAACTCAATCAAGCTTCCCTGAGCACCATCTGATGGATAGAGTTGCTGTTATTGCAAGGGTTTGTGCCAGAAAAAAACATCTGGTTTTAAATGACAGTGAATTAGGCCAACCCTCTGATCTGAATCCTGGGAAGCTAGAACATACAGCATACTAACTTTCTTTTTAGCTACAGAGTGCCACAGAAATTGCAGTTTGTTATTTGCCTTAGGAAAGCTATCAAAGTGTAAACAAAAAAGCGTAATGGAAAAATATCCAAATATCAAAAAAGCTCTTAATGACACAGTGGTGACATGCGTCATTTACGGTATTACCCTGAAATTCTGCATAGTATATTGAAGAAGCACCATTGTAACTGTGTGGTAATGCAAGTGGCAACAATGGTAACTATTCAGTAATTTAAGTAACCACTCCTGCATTTACATTCTGGCAAAGTGGTAAAATTCTTGAGTCCCTTGTGCATCTTTATGAGGGGAAGCTGCCTGTCACAGCAGCAGCTTTGAGGGGAAAGGATTTTTTTATATATAAATTTATAAACTGTCCTTTAAGTCAAGCGCTTTGTACAAAAATGAATACATTATGTTGCATGGTTTTATAAAGAGACGACTAGGGGATCCCAGCTCCCTCCTACCCCCACCATGATTTCAGAGTTAGCTGCTCACTCACAAATGGGCCTCAGAAGAAATTCCAGTTATTTTTCATTAGTCCTTGATGTGCTTCCCTGAAAACAGTGTACAAATCAACACAATGGGGCCTTCTTGCCTTTTGAGGAAGAGCACATTTAAAGAAATCTCCTTCAGTAGAATATTGCAGAGAGGGAAGGCAGTACATTTATAACCTCCATTCATAACTGCTGGGAACCTGAGTTTGGGGAATTAGTGGGGAGTGGCAGACTGAAAACAATTGTGTTAAAATATATATTACCTCTGTGAAAAAGGAGATCCTATTTTAGAAACTAACTTCTGAAAATTACCCTGTAGTATTAGGAAGCAGTTCTTTTACTTCTACCACTATTCAGAGCACCTGTGACAAGTAGTCTTTTCTAGTCTCATTAAGGGCTGGCTGGGGCTTATGGCTGTACTTTATCACAACATTTTCATGTTTTCTGTTCTACACCATAGATATTAGTACAAAAGCCTTTCTTTGGCAAATCTGAAATTAAACATTTTGGTTTTAGGCTGTGAAATAGAAATGAAAACAAACAAACCAAAACCCCCAAATATTCCTTGACCTCTAAATTTTCTTCTGAGTTTAAATGAAAAAGTACCAAGATTCAGAAACAAGTTTTTTTGGATCTGCAACTCTGGTCTTGGTCATGTATGTGTTAGGGTAGGTCTACACAGCACAGCACAGCACAGAACAATGCAACTGCTATTTAGAAATAAAGTTGAAATAGCAGATGTCTTACTTCAAAATTGGTAAACCTCATTTCGGCCGTGTCTACACTTGGCCAAAATTTTGAAAGGGCCATGCTAATGGCCAAATCAGAGAATACTAATGAGGTGCATCATTAGCAGGCTGCCAGCCACGACACCTTGAAAGTGCCACATTTCAATAGCACGTGGCCCATATACATGGGGCCCTTTTTGAACGGACCCCACAAACTAATAGGAATAAGGAGATTTGCCATTTGAGGGGTCCTTTAGAAAAGGGCCCCATATAGATGGGCTGCATGTGATCGAAATGTGGCACTTTCCAATTGCCATGGCTGGCAGCATGCCAATGAGGCACTGAATATTCATTTCAGCAACACATTAGTATTCTCTGATTTGCCATTAGCATTGCCCTTTCAAAATTTTGGCCAAGTGTAGACACGGACTTCATGAGGAAATGGCTATTTCAAAATAGGTGTCGTTAAGACAGGGAATAGTGCCTATTTCGAAATAAGCCATAGTGCACCCAATGGCTGTATTTTGAAATAGGCTCTGTGTGTTTAGATTATGTATTTCAAAAAAGCTAAGTGCTATTTCAGAATGGATTATTTCGAAATAAGCTATCATGGAATAGTTCATTATGGAATAAGGCTGCTGTGTAGATATACCCTGAGTTTGTGTAACTTGAATAAAAAAGCTATTCTGAAAGAGATGATGGAACATGTTACCACAACTTTTACATGGTGTTCTGTTTCAAATAGGAAACGTTCCAATGCTAAGTGTATATTATAAGGCACTGGAGGTTTGCTCCAAAAAAGTTGCCAAGTATAAACATGGAACTTAGTCTTAAGACAAGGTAAAATGAGAATTCCCCAACTTTATAAATATTATGTAGTATTGCTAGGAAATTTCATGATAACAGTAGCACAGTCATCATTATATATTTTTTCTTTTGTTAAGTGAAAATTTGCCACAGAATAAATCAAATAACCTTGTCAAGAAATGAGAGCTAACACCTCAAAATCATTCCTAAATGGCTGCCAACATAGGAATTACAAACAATCCTGTTTCTGTTTCTAACATATCATGTCTATGATTCTTGTCCACACCATGCTATTAAGTTTTTAATGCAAAGCATTTTAATTTGAGAGCTTCTGGGCCAAAATCTCAATTCAAATCTCTTTCTTCCACCAGTGAAAGGGACAAAGGATTTAGATTGCCTTCCTTAATTTTACACAAAACACCATGTCACAGAACAGCTGTCTGCATGTGTTAGATGTGGTGGGTCTAGTGCCAATCTAATTTTCACTGGTGTAAACTTGCAGTAACACCTTTTAGGTCAGTGGAATTATGAGAATGTAAAACCTATGTGAGATCAGAGTCAGGCTCCTTACAGACTAAGGGCCTGTCATGATCAGGCCTAAACAGGCTTTTTTAATTTTCTTTCTCTGAATATGGGAAAAATAAGAGTGAATAAAGCTATGTTTAAGCCTCCCTCCACATCCCACAATGTTAGCCAGGGGTATAAACCAGAAGGGAAGCTGCAGTCAGGAGCAGGAATCTGTCAGGATGATATTTGGTGCTAGGACACGAGCCAGCCCCCTGCAACAGACCAGGGTAAACACTTCCAAAATATTTTCTGCATATTTTTTCATATTCTTTTCTGATATTAACTTGGCCATGCTTGGTCCTTATGCCCACTTTCTGCAAACAACGGAGCAATTGTAACCCACACACCCTGGTGTATGCTTCACTGTCCCATGCAGGGGCACCTAGACCACTACAGAGAGAATGAATGAGTCACTTCTCCAGCCTTATCTTCACCGCTCTAAGCTCCAGAGGTTCCAGGTGCAAGTCCACCTGTGGGCAGTTACACAATCACATTTCACTGGCCAGACTGTTCACAGAAAGTACAAGTTAGGGCTATGTGCACATTCACAGGCATATTCTTGCATTTGGGCTTGTGAGCTCATCCACTCAGGACACATATGTTTCATCGGCCTCACCATAGAACTTAAATGCTAAATATTCCCTGCAGACTGTCAATCAAAAGTGACTGATCAGTCTCTATTGCCCTGAAGGTCCAGGCACATGACACCCAGTGTTGGCAAGGAAGAGCACAGCTGACTGGCTGGGCAATGGAGGATAAAGGGGTGCAATACGTGATAAAAAAGAGTGGAAGCACAGCCCCCTGGATAAGCAGCTCTCCTCTGCTTCTTACTGTGGGCACTGTCTAAAAGGCACAGCAGCTCTCTGTCTGAAAGGATCAAAGTTGACACAATTCAGTTCAACAGTAGACCAAGATTATGGCCCTGGTGTTAAAACTACTTATAATGTAATTTGAATGTAATGCATATCCATAATCTCTCAGCTCTGTAATTTTGTGGCAGAGCTGTATCAGACTTATGTGTCATAAATACACTGAGAAAGAAGGTAGTATTTTCTAAAATGAATGTGGGAACAGAAACTGCCAAACCAAACACATTTTTCTCTCTTATTGTATTTGGATTTATCTCTCATTTTACAAAGTTAAACTTCCACATGTATGATTTCTATTCTTTCTGTACTTATTCATGCAGTTTAAATATAGGACTTTTGATATGCCATTTGTTTACATTATAACACAACTATTTTTCAGTATATGGTATCTTTCAGTTGATGCTCATGTAAATCAGCGTGTTGCCATTGAAGCCACTGGTAGCTTCCTCAGGAGATATGTCAGCTTTTTTCAGGGTGTGATACCTACTTCCATCACCTCAGCACAAGAATGAAATCAGGAAAAGATTTCTGGTTGAATAGTTGAATAGTTACCAAACCTGTGAAAGAGTTCATCGCTCTTTTCGTAAGGGACCTTATATTAATCCTTTCCTCTTCTCTATGCAACATAGACATAAGAGGCCAGATATTGTTCTCAACTGCACTGGTCTACAACAGCAGCAGGAGTGAAACATTTGGTGGAGTGACATCTACATTACCAAATTAAGTCGAATTTATTTAAGTCAACTTTGTAAAACTAGATTTTAAAAAGTCAAAGTTGAGCATCCACATTTGCTCAGAAAGTTGATTTAAGTTGATTTAAGAAAGTTGATTGGCATCCCCACTAAATTGCCAATGTTGACCATTGCAGCAATGCATTGTGGACACCTATTCCAAAGTTTCTTCAGCCCTGTTGAATTCTGGGGTATTTTGCTGGTGTATTATAGTAGAAAAATGCCCCACAAGTGGTTGTGTGTGTGTGACGTCATCTTACCAGACTGTATCGCCCTCATTCCCCTCCTGTTGGAAACATTTTTCAGAAGGAAAGAAGGGAAATCCAAGGCAAAAGAAAATGAAACAGTGGGCTCCAGAAGGTGAAGCAACCGTAGCAACTGTGCTCTGGGATCCCCCAGCTGACTGAAGCACTCAGCTGTCAACAGTTGTTTACCATGTTAATAGGTTTCTCTACTAGTTTTCCCCCAGTGAAAGAACACCAAATAGTGGAACAAACCGGATCCATGTGATTAAGGAAAGATTTCATATTTTTCACAAAGAAGGAATGTAGGGAATCCCAGGGAAAATGGCATCAACACAGGTGGGCTTCAGAGGCTGAAGCACCCTTTACAAATATGCTCTAGGAGCACCAGCTGACTGTGCCATCTCAACAGGTCACTCAGCTAGTCATGCCCATATGACTTGGGAAAAAAGGAAAAGTAAGGAGGGAATCACAAGGTGAAGCACCCCAATGAGCAATAGGAGAACCGAACTGACTGTACCACATACCCGTGATGCCTGAGTGGAACAAACTGGATCCATGTGACTAGGAAAATTGCTGTGGGAGTACCCAGCTGGCTGGACCATATAATTCTCAAGCAAAGCAAGAAAGAAGGAAAAGTTGGGAACCCCAGGGGAAAGAAAAACTGTGACTTTTAAAAATAAGGAAGCTGACTGTGCCGTGTCAGCAGGTCCCTCAGCTACTTTTCCCTCAGTGAAAATACAGCAAACAGGCCACTGCTGAGATTGTGGCTCCCCCGAGCCATGTGCTTTGGGAAGGGAGAGTACTGGAGCTGGAGGCCAGCCCCCCAAAAACTAGCAGGGGCCAGCTGAAGGACCAGTTGACATGGTTCAGACTGTGAGTGCCTAGGTGGGTGGGCAGAGGTTGGGGGGGGAGAGTGCCAAAAATGCATGCTGCCCTCTGTGGGGCCATCCTCCCCCGTAACCTGTTGATACCTTTTGATAAGTTGTGTGACTAGAGGTGGGGGGTCCAACCCTGAAAATAGTGTCACTGAGGGCTGGCCTCCCAACAAAACTCAGCTGACAGAGACCAGATGAGGACCATTTGACATGGTTTGGTCTGTGGATGACTAGGTGGAGGGGGCAAGCCCTCAAAAATATTTGCCACTGGGAAGCCATCCCCCCACCGGTGTGTGTTGCCTCACAGGGGCCAGCCAGCCCCCAAAATATTTGATGCTGGGAGAGTCAGACCCTTGGTTCTTGCTGAGTCCTGGAAAATGTGAAGCACGGATTCCTTCAACCTGTGCAGTGTGGTTCATTCTGCTGTCTGGAAGCATGGTCTTCACTGTGCAGCTGGCATGTGGTGTGGTGTGGTGTGGTGCGGGCTAGCCTGCCAGTCACATGGCACCTCTGCGGGAGGAGGGTTACCCCATACAAATGTAAGTGCAGAAAAGAAGTTTCTCAGCATCTCCTGCTAAATCTAGTGCAGGGGGGAAGCATTCACTCCTCACAGGGCAGGACATGCTGCCGTCTTCAAGCACGACCCACATAGCCCAGATGCCATAAAATGTGGTGGGATGGTGATTGGCTCACCAGCTGCATAGTGTCTTGGGGAGGTGGGCTCGCCACATGGTGTAGTAGGAGCTAGACTGCCGACCACATTGCACTTTGGGGAGGGGTGACTGCCACGTACAAATGTGAAATACAGAAAAGAAGTTTCTTACCCTCTGTTGTTACTTCCTGTGCAGAGAAGAAGCCTTCACCCCGTCCAAGTGAGGATATACTGCTGTCTGATGCATCCCTGTCTGGTCCCCACCACCAAGCTACCATGCGGTATGGTGGTGTGGGGGCTAGCCTGCAAGCTGAAATGAGATCCTGGCTTTCCTGATGGCTCCATTCTAGGGCTCTTCTTAAGGGCTAGATGTGATCACCATGCTGATCATAAAAATATTAATTCAAATTGCTGGGCTTCCTGTTTCCTACTTCCTGCGTACCTGGAGAAAAGGAAAGGTGAAAGCTAACAGAATGTACACATTCTTGGCATTGTTGGATACCTCTGGAGGCCAATAAAATCAATTTAAAGTAATGCTGTTTTCATAGTAGTATTAATTTCACCTTTTAAATTTGAACTTGGCGTTACACTGCATTGGACAGTCAAGGCGAGAAAGTCAACCTTACCTCCTGTTGAACTCAACCTAATCATATTTGCAGTTAAAAAACTCTCATTGTAGAATTGAGCTAAGCGACTTAAATTCAACTTTGTGGTGTAGTGTAGACATAGCCTTACAGTAGTGTTAATTAGATCAAAATCTGACCCAGAAGGAAGACAATTGGGTTCTTTGTTCGTAGATGTTATAATTCAAAATACTAAAACTGATTTTTTTTTGCAGCATCAGTTTAGGGTTGTAAAAAGAGACACATTTCTGACATCAGATACCTGATAGTGAGGTCCTTAAATCACAGCAACATGGCCTTTCCGCTTCGGCATCATTTTAACAAGTGCTGACGTTGAAATTTTACAAACTATAGCATAAGCTAAATGTGAAAGAAATACATCCCTTACTTTTAGCCATGATGTCCACTGAAGCATGAAGGGTACAAATGAAAGTAGTATTCTGGTAAAGAGATGCTAGAATTCATAAAGAGTAGAAGAGATGAAAACTTCAGATTGCTCCATAAATTGATTGAACATATCAGTTTCCTCTTTATTATTCTTCTATAGAAAAAATTTTGAAGCTGCTAGTTAGCCGTGAATACAATCAAGGAGAACACATGTAACCAGTCACAAAATGTCAGCAGTGGGAATTTTAAAAGAATGTATTTTTTAAGAAAAAAACATTTATGACTTTAGTAAATTGCATACAGACAAATGTCTGAAAAGAAGATCAAAAAGTGAAACCAAAAACAAAAGAACAAATAATACCATTAACACAGCCTAACATTAACCACGATTTCTGTTTGCCCCAGATTCTTTGACATGTGTTTTCTCTTATTTTGAAATGGGTAAAATTCAGAGGCCTTAGTTCCTCCAGATTCCAGTCACTCATGAGTTCCCCACTTACCTCCTGGCAATCAAAAAATTTTTTACTGAGGAAAGCCATGGGGATCAACTCTTCCAAAGCTACAGCCGGATTTTCCTGCTAAGAGAAGCCATCTGGTCTAAAACTTCCCCAGCAGCCAAAGTGAATGAAGATTCACTCGAGTGAGACTTCAGAAGGCAGCCATTCTAATAAGTCTTCCCTCCCTGTGATTGCCCATCTATTCTGGAAATTAAGTTCTTTACTCCTCCTCCTCCTACTACTACTTAACCCTTGTACTCCGCGTGGAGCATAGGTAATCTACAAGTCTCCTCCATTTCACTCTGTCTTGGGACAAAACTCCTAGCTGGCTCCAGGAGTATCCCAGTTGTTGTTCTTCAATCTCAATAGATCTTCTTCACATTTTCATGGTATATTTTAATGTGTTTCCCTGAAGGGCAAGGGAATGTGATAAGACCTATGCAATAATGTATAGGATGCAGCTGGTCAGCAGAAGGCTTGTTGTTGAAACACTCACCCCCAGGAATCCCCATGCATCACAGATCTATTGGGGTTCCCATAAATTGACTATCTTCTCTAACTTGTCAACTTGTCAAAATTTTGAGGAATAAAGGGACTTTGAAGTTACCCAGGCACTTTGAAGTACCGGCGAGTTAGTCACGGCTACATGCTAGCCGGCACTTCGAAGTTTAACACTTCGAAGTTGCCGCGGGGGAGAATTAGCTTCATGAAGTGCTGCATATGCATCTCAGCACTTCATTAATAATCTCCCAACACCCTACTTACCATTCTCCCTTCGGAGCTGGGAGGTAGTGTAGACAAGCCCTTAGTGAGCCTAAATGAACAAGAAGGCAAATAAAGAGATGCCAGCAGGGACCTATTCACAGAATTGCTGTTATGTGTAATACTCAGGCAACGGTGAATCTGAATCCAGTCACAAGACCTCTCCAGCTCCATAATTTCATATAAAAATTAAAAATAAATCGAATATAAAATCCCATCCCCTCAAAGTCTGTCTTTCTTAATGACAGAAGAAACTACTTTAGAGTAGTCACTTCCTGACTAAGTTTTCCTCACATAATCAGCACTAAGAGCACACCCAAAGAAAAGTACTCGTGTGCAGTATATCATTATAAGCAAGTTATCACTGTTCATTCTGACTCATTAAACATTTGGGTAATTGATATTTGCAAGCGAAAAATTGAAGGAATCAACTTCTACCACCAGCTAATCCATTGTAACACAACGGCCTTGTCTACACTAGCCAAAAACTTCGAAATGGCCATGCAAATGGCCATTTCGAAATTTACTAATGAAGTGCTGAAATACATATTCAGCGCTTCATTAGCATGCGGGCGGCTGCGGCACTTTGAAATTGATGCGGCTCGCCGCCACACGGCTCATCCAGATGGGGCTCCTTTTTGAAAGGACCCCACCTACTTTGAAGTCCCCTTATTCCCATCTGCTCATAGGAATAAGGGACTTTGAAGTAGGCGGAGTCCTTTTGAAAAGGAGCCCCCGTCGGGATGACCCGCGCGGAGGCAAGCCTCATCAATTTCGAAGTGCCGCAGCCGCCCGCATGCTAATGAAGTGCTGAATATGTATTTCAGCGCTTTATTAGTAAACTTCAAAATGGCCATTTGCATGGCCATTTCAAAGTTTTTGGCTAGTGTAGACACGGCCAATAAGAGCAACTCACTGAGTGGACTGGATTTTTGGCAGCTTTACTCTTGACAAAGTAATTGCTGAAACTGACCAAGGATCTCCAAATAAAATTTGTTATTAGAGTCTTCTGTAAAGATGAAATGTTATCTGATATGCTCGTAAATCCACCCAATTAAGACTCCCAAAGCTATTCACATTGTCCTCTGATTTGTCACATTAATCCTGAATTAAATCAAGATGAGCAAAGGTTTACTATTTACTGTAAATTCTGTTACTTTTGAATATGAATAAGAATGTTTTCCTTTAAACAGTGCATCTTTTAGTCAAAGTCACAGATTTCAAGAAGTCCTACAATAAGATTAATTATTGTAATAACCTACACATTTTTGACTGTAGCTTTTGAAACCCTATTATTTTTGTACTGAAATGAAATTCCTGGAATGAAAATTGCCATAAATACACTGGAAAATAAAGTCCACAGAATGAGCCCTGCATAAGCAGTAACAGAACAAATGTTTCTACACTGTACCTCACAATTGTAGCTAATTATTGATTTTAAGCATACAGCTCTCTAGTTTCTGGCTTAGGCAATGAAAAGAAATATCAAAGTACAAGGTAACTTCAAGTAAAGAATCATAAGCACGTTCTGTTTAGGACCAAAATATTGTAAGGCCCTGAAAACTCTCATTTTATAATTCAAGAGATTTTAAAATATAGTATGTGTTGGGTACCTTATAATTGCTTTTTGGTGTTTCGTTTTGGGGGGGGGGGGGAGTTCTTTCCTTTTGAGACTCTTCTCCACCAACTTCAAGAGCTAGAAATGTAATCATGTCTGTGTCTGCACTTGCATTCCTCTTTCAAAAGATGCATGCAAATGAAGACATTGAAAATCCACATGAAGTGCAGATCTACATCTCTGGCACCTCATTTGCATACTCTTTTTTCAAAAGAGCTTTTTTCAGAAGAAGAAAAGCAGCGTAGATGTGTATCTTTGGAAAGTAAACCCCATCTTCGAAAAAACTCTTCTTCCCTTAAAAAAAGGAAGAAGGGTACTTTCAAAGATGTGGTTTACTTGCAAAAGAGCCTTGTCTACACTGCTTTTCTTCTTTCAAAAGAAGATATTTTGTAAGAAAAATATGCAAATAAGGTGCCAGATACGTAATTCTGCATCTCATTTGCATTTTCAATTTCTGTCATTTGCATGTCTCTTTCGAAACAGGGATGCAAGTGTAGACACAGCCTATGTGTCTCTTGGTCTCAATAGTTTAATAAAAAGGCCAAATATCTCAAGACTCACAATAAAATCAAGAGTGCTGGCAACATTTGCATAGTACCTTGGTTAGTGCTCTTGCTGATTGGAAAATGGTTGTAATTTCTAATGGTCTATGTGCATTACTAATGGCCCATTGTATCACAAGAAGAGTTAAAAATGTCCCTTGTGACATTTACAATCCCATTGGAGGACCTGAATACGAGCAAATAGATGAGAACAGGGATTCCTGTCCTAATTTCTATGCCTTGATGTTCAGATAATCTTTGAAAAACATAGAAATATTTGGACTCCTCCCTGAATCTTTTGAGGCCCATCCATCACAGTTCCCAATTCATGTCAGATGTGTTGGTGGTTTTTGTAGTGTGGGTGCCTACATGCTAAGAACAGCTGTTCATTCCTCTGAGAACTAAGAACAACTTAGCACCGCATAACTGGAGCACAGTGATGGAAGGTTATAAACTGTTTAGGAAGGACAGAAGGGAGAAAAGGAGGAGGAGTTGTGCTCTATGTGAGGGAGCAGTATGATTGCTCAGAGCTCCAGTATGAGTAAGGAGAAAATCCAGTTGAGTGTCTTTGGGTTAAGCTTAGAGGTGGAAGTAACAGAGGTGATGTTGTAGTTGGTGTCTGCTATGGACCGCCAGATCAGGATGACGCTGTCTTCAGGCAGCTAAGTGGAACTTCCACATCACAGACCCGGTTCTCATGGGAGAGTTTAATCAGCCGGACATTTGTTGGGAGACCAATACATCAGCACACAAACAATCAAGGAAGTTTTTGGAGAATGTTGGAGATGAAACTTCTTGGTACAAGTGCTGAAGGAACCAACCAGGAACTGTGCACAAGTTGACCTGCTGCTTACAAATAGGGAAGAAGTAGTAGGAGAAACAGAAGTGGGAGGAAACCTGGGCTGCAGCGATCATGAGATTGTAGATTTCAGGATCTGGACAAAAGGAATAAAGGTGAGCAGTAATATACAGATTGACAATTTCAGAAGAGCAGACTTCAACTCCCTGAGAGAACGGATTAGCAGGATCCCTTGGGAAATGAAGATGAAGGGGGAAAGAGTTCAAGAGAACTGGCAGCATTTAAAAGAAGTTTTACTGAAGGCACAGAAACAAACCATCCCGCTACATAGTAAGAAATGCAAACATGGTAGGCAACCAGCTTGGCTTAACAGGGAAATCCTTAGTCATCTTAAACTCAGAAAGGATGCATACAAGAAATGGAAACATGGACAGTTGACTAAGGAGGAGTATAAACATATGGCTGGAGAATGCCAGGAATAATCAGAAAAGCAAAAGCACTATTGGAACTGCAGCTGGCAAGGGATGGGAAGAGTAACAAGGGTTTCTACAGGCATGTTAACAATAAATGAGTTATCAGAGAAGGTGTGGGGCCATAACTTACTGGCAGATGATGTAGGAAAAGCTGAAGAACTCAATGTTTTTTTTGCCTCAGTGTTCACAGACAAAGTCAACTACCACATGACAGTCCTAGACAATGCAGTATGGGAAGGTGGACGGCAGCCATTGTGGGGAAGGAACACATTCTGAGCCATCTAGAAAACCTAGATGTACACAAATCCATGGGTCTGGATTTGATACATCCCAAGGGTACTGAAGGAATTGGCAGAGGTCGTTGCTGAACCTTTGGCCATTATCTTTTAACACTCTTGGAGATTCGGGGAGATACCAGATGACTGGAAAAAGGCAAACATAGTGCCCATCTTTAAAAAAGGAAAGGACAATCCAGGGAACTATAGACCTAGTCAGTCTTACCTCAATCCCTTGGAAAATAATGGAAGGAATCCTCAAGGAATCCATTGTGAAACACTTGGAAGAAGGGAAAGTGATCAAAAGTAGCCAACATGGATTCACCAGGGGCAAGTCCTGCCTGATTAGTTTCTATGACAAGGTAACAAGATCTGTGGATATGGGGAAGTCAGTGGGTGTGATATACCTTGACTTCAGCAAAGCTTTTGATACAGTCTCCAACAACTTTCTTCTCCATAAATTAAGGATATATGGGTTGGATCCTTGGACTATAAAATGGACAGAAAGCTGGCTTGATGGTCGGGCCCAACCGGTAGTGGTCAATGGCTCAATATCTGGATGGTGGTGGGCTTCAATCAGAGTGCCGCAAGGCTCGGTTCTGGGGCCGGTGTTATTCAACATCTTTATTAATGACTTGGATGAGGGACTGGATTGCACCCTCAGCAAGTTTGCAGATGACACAAAACTAGGGGGAGAGGTAGATATGTTGGAGGGTAGGGAGAGAATCCAGAGTGACCTGGAAAAATTAAAGGACTGGGACAAAAGAAATCTGATGCAGTTCAACAAGGAGAAGTGTAGAGTCCTGCACCCGGGGCGGAAAAATCTCAAGCATTGTTGTAGGTTGGGGACCGACTGCCTCAGCAGCAGTATGATGGAAAGGGACCTTGGATTATGGTGGATGAAAGGCTGGATATGAGTAAACAGTGTACCCTTGTAGAAAAGAAGGCTAATGGCATACTAGGGTGCATTAGGAGGAGCATTTCAAGCAGATCTAAAAAAATAGTTATTCCCCTCTATTTGGCACTGGTGAGGCCACATCTTGAATATTGTGCCCAGTTTTGGGCCCCCCAGTATAAAAAGGATGTGTATTTGCTGGAGCAGGTTTAGCGGAGGGCAAAAAAATGATTAAGGGTCTGGAGCACAAGACCTATGAGGATAGGCTGAGGGATTTGGGCTTGTTTAGTTTACAGAAGAGAAGATTTAGGGGTGATATAATAGCAGCCTTCAACTTGCTAAAGGGGAGCTCTAAGGAGGAGGGTGAGAAACTGTTCTCAGTGATGTCAGATGGCAGAACAAGGAGTAATGGTCTGCATATGAAGAGAGAGAGGTGTAGGTTAGATATTAGGAAAAACTACTTCACCAGGTGGGTGGTGAAGCATTGGAACGTGTTCCTAGAGAGATGGTGGATTCTCCATCCCTCGAGGTTTTTAAGTTCCAGCTTGACAAGGTCCTGGCTGGGATGACTTAGTGGGGGTTGATCCTGCTTGAAGCAGGGGGCTGGACGAGATGACCTCCTGAGGTCCCTTCCAGCCCTATGATCCCGTGATTCTGTGATTTCAAAGCTTAATTTTCTGTCATTAATGACTTTGGCCAGATATGGCCTAAAGAAAAAAAATTGAATGTACCATCTGAGCCATCATGCTCACCATGTATTATACATGTTTAAAAATAGGAAAGGACATTTCCTAACAAAATCAACCAAAAGTTTGTTTTTCCCCAATGCAGTATGGTCTTTACTGTGGTATTTCACTTTTTCCTCTTGCTTTATGAATATAATATTACTTGACAGGTAAATATGTAGGCATAATTTTGATGTGAGACCAAGGGGCATATCTAAAACAAAGGTTTGGTACCAATCCATAATATATCATGTGCTTTTATAATAACAAAACTCTTTTGCCTGTGACATTCAGGGAACTATCTGTACTTTTCCTGAATGATAATTGCAAGTTGAAGTGTTCTGGTAACTTCAAGAAAGTGCCTGCTACATCACAACACATGGAAATCTGAGGAGGGAAAAACAAGTTATTTCACAAGAGATTAGCCACAGAAATGTCTCAGAAGTGCATATGCTGCATGTTTTCAATTACAGTACAAGCTTTATTGTCCAGCACCCCAGTTCCCCAGGGATGCCAGATAATAAGATGTGCTGATAATTTGAGCTGTGGCTGGCACTCTGCCCCCCAACCCTCTGGCCAGGCAACGGGCAGCCAACCCTGCCCCACTGGCCCTGCTGGGAGTCAAAACTTGCTCTGCATCCCCAATCAGCTGCAGCTGCCAGTCCCAGACAGGTAAACAGACCCATAAGTAGTAGTAGGCATCCTTCAGTCTGCATAGACTATGGATCGCGCCCTTTATAGTTTCAATTGAGGACTTCATTTACAGCGTCTACTGTGACTATGAAGACCCACATGAGAGTAACAGTCCTTGCTGCATCTCTTGCAGATGTGGTGGGTGTCTGGCAAGTCCTTAGTGTGCTTTCTGTGTGCTCACTTCTCCTCTGCTAGCTGTCTGATCCTTATCTCACCCTACTGAAGGCCCTTGTGTAACCCCTGCCTCCATCTGCTGCGGTCATCTGCTAGTTCTTCCCAGTTGTCCAGCTCGATGTCTGCCTCTCTGAGGTCTCTCTTGCAGACCTCTTTGTAGCGCAACTGGGGGCATCCGGGAGGTCTTTTGCCAGAGGCTAGCTCACCATGCAGGATGTCTTTTGGAATCCTTCCATCATTCACCCTGTGGACGTGGCCAAGCCAGCAAAGCCGACGCTGCCTGAGGAGGGTGTGCATGGTTGGGATTCCAGCTTGCTCGAGGACGGCGGTGTTGGTCACTCTGTCCTTCCATGATATTCCAAAGATGCGCCTGAGGCAGCGCAAGTGGAAGACGTTCAGCCTCTTTTCCTGGTGGGCATACAGGGTCCAAGTCTCGCTGCCATAATGGAGGGTGCTGAGGATGCAGGCTCTGTAGACTTGCATTTTGGTGTGAGTGTACAGCTTGTTGTTATTCCACACTCTCTTGCTGAGTCTGGACAGAGTTGTGGCCACTTTTCCGATCCTCCTATTTAGCTGAGTGTCCAACGACAGGGTGTCAGTGATGGTGGAGCTGAGGTAAACAAACTCGTGGACGACCTCTAACGTATAGTTGTCAATGTTGATTGACGGGGATTTGGCAACATCCTGACCGAGTACATTTGTCTTTTTTAGGCTGATGGTAAGCCCAAAGTCCTTGCACGCTTTGGAGAACTGATCCAGCAGTTTTTGAATCTGGTCTTCTGTGTGAGACACTACAGCAACATCGTCTGTGAACAGCATGTCTCTGATGAGGACTTTCCACACCTTAGACTTAGCTTTCAGCCTTTCAAGATTAAACAGTTTCCCATCAGATCTTGTGTGCAGCAAGATGCCCTCTGTTTTCGAGCTCCTACCAGTAATGGACGAACTGGATCAGGAACCAACTGCGGATGAACTGAAGAGAGCCATCGACAGCATTGCAGCAGGAAAGAGCCCTGGCCAGGATGGTATACCACCAGAGGTAATCAAGTGTGCCGTGGACACACTCCTGGAACCCCTACATGAGCTACTGTGCCTGTGCTGGAAAGAGGGTGAAGTCCCACAGGATATGCGCAACGCTAACATTGTAACGTTGTATAAGAACAAATGAGACAGAAGCGACTGCAACAACTACTGTGGAATTTCCCTCCTAAGGGTCACTGGTAAACTGTTAGCTCGCGTCATCCTTTGCAGACTCCAGAAGATTGCTGAGAGGGTGTACCCCAAATCGCAGTGCAGATTCCACACAGAGAGGTCTACCGTTGACATGGTCTTCTCTCTAAGGCAGCTGCAGGAGAAGTGCAGGGAGCAGAGGAAGCCACTCTACATAGCCTTCATTGACCTGACCAAGGCCTTTGACTTGGTCAGCAGGGATGGTCTGTTCAAACTGCTCCACAAGATAGGCTGTCCTCCATGGTTACTCAAGATGGTCCAGTCGTTCCACAAAGACATGAGAGGAACCATCCAATATGACGGCGCATTATTGGATGCTTTCAGAATCAGGAGAGGCGTCAAACAAGGATGCGTGCTTGCTCCGACATTGTTCGGGATCTTCTTCTCACTCCTCCTGAAACAGACCCATGACATGCTGGTTAACTGAATGTGCTGATTATCTGGGTGCTGGGTAACTGGGTAACTGGGCTTTTAATGTATCTGAGAATATGGGGTATTAAACTCATTCTTCCTGGCACTGCTCAATACCATTTTATGATGCTTCTTTATTTTCAATTGATAAGCTAGTGGTGTGTTCATTTTTGTGGTTTGGGAATGATTTCAGACTACCTCTTATGTATTATTGAAATTGTCCTGGAGAGGAATTGTAAAACATAGTTCACTTATCAATTAGACTTTCATGAATGTAATACAGACAACACCATTTAAGGGATGTATTAAAATCAGAAGAAGTATTAATGTAAAATAAAATCAGGACATTTGTTCGCAGTAAGTAAGGAACTATAAAGTTGCCTATGTCAGGGAGCTATCATCTATATCCAGGGATCAACTAGGAACATTTGCATCACTGAATATGGAGGACTTTTATTACTTTGGCCCTTTTTGGAAGATAATTTTATTTATATACCTAGTTTTTGATTTGTATTAGACTTACTGGATTGCGAAAGTATTTACACTCAGTGATATTTGGCAAGATTGACATCAATACCTAGAAGAAATTTCACTAAATGTACACAGAATTGGTATTGTCAAAATGCTGCAGAGTAAAATGAAGTTTGGCAAGTAAATATTTCACAGCTGAGTTTAAGTGAAATCATGACAAGAAGGCTTGGGTCTATGGACCCCACCTTGCTCCATAAAACTGAACACAACCTTGTTTGGGCCAAACAGATTCTACATATTTTAATAATATTAATTGTCATGTGTATTGATTTATATTTTCAGTCCAGGTTGTTTCTATGCACAGTAAAGCCTATTAACACACTGCTGTAAACTAAATTGTTGTAAACATGAAGACAAGATGCTAATGAATTGACCGTTAGCATATTTTATTGAAGCAGGCCACGGGTCTTATGAAATGTCCTAATGGGCCATAGATTGGACACCCCTTGTTGCAGTTAATCACGGGTGTAATCTCCTAGTGGTTATATCAAGGCAATATTATAACCTGAGGCTCAATTCCAGTAAACCCAAAAGATTTTCACAGTCCTTTGACTCTCTTGTCATATTGGTATTTGAATACCAATACAATTGTCAAGCCTTCAGTATGATATCCTTTACAGTCATCACAAAATTAGAGTTTTCAAACCACCTGAGAATTTGAAGTTAGGGCCATGTTTATCTTGCTTCTTTGCTTGAGAAAAGAATGTTATCATTTAGTTTATGCAAAATGGAAAGCAGAACCCAAATGGAATCTAATTAAGACTGCAATTAAGTATTAAATTGATTGAAATACTTGAAACAAAACAAAGAATAATCCTGCTGCATAATAAAACCAGTGAATCTTGAACTGAATATTTTATGTGAAGACATTAAGTACCCATCCTTTGCTCTTGGCACTTTTCCTTAATTATGCAGTACAAAGAATCAGAGGGGCAGGGATATTAGTCTGTATCTGCAAGAACAACAGGGAATCCTGTGGTACATGGAACATTAACAGATTTATTTGGGCATAAGCTTTTGTGGCTAAAAACACACTTTTAGTGTGGAAATTACAGAAACAGACAAAAATATAAGTAATTTTCACACCACACAGCTGAAGAAACAGTTTTTTTTTTCCTTCAAAAGCTTCTGTCTAAATAAATCTGATGATCTCTAAGACTATGTCAACACTACAACCATCTGTTGACAGAAGTTACTTTAGGAAGATATCTTCCAACAAAACTTCTGTTGACAGAGCCTCCCCTGTACAGGCGGATCCACATGGTTTTTTTGTCAACAGTTCCTATAGAGAAAGGCATTCTGCCTCGTTGTGGGGGAGGCAGAAAGCTGTCAACAAAAGTTCTGAGTTCTGTTGACAGTATATAAACAGAACACATTTTTAGTGTGGATGCTCTGCAGGTTTCGTCAACAAAATGCCTGTTTGTCGAAAAAAAACCTCTAGAATAGATGCAGCCTAAGGTGCCAGAGGATTTTTCATTGTTAACACCAAGAATACAATCAGTGGAACACTTTTTAACAAAATATGCAATGAATTGCCCATAAATTAACACAAAAATAGTTTCCCACCATAAAAAAGAACCATTAAACATTAAAAAGAAAAAAAACCTTGTGTTACTTGGACACATGACTACCAATTTCTTCTTTCTACATCCGGAAAAAAGATAAGGACCATAGACTATCCAAAGAACAAACAAATCTCATCTCTGGCTAATCAAACTCTGTCTGAAATAGTACTCCTAGTGTGTGTCTACACTTGCATTCCTCTTTTGAAAGAGGTATGCTAATGAGGGAAATTGAAAATGCAAATGAGGTGCATATTTGCATAGTTGACACCTCATTTGCATATTCTTATTTCAAAATAGCTTCTTTCGAAAGAAGAAAACCAGTGTGGACGCTGCTCTTTTGAATGTAAACCCCATCTTTGAAAGAATCCTTCTTCCCATTAAATAAAGGGAAGCTTAATGGAGACCACACACGCTTTGACACTGCTGATTTCGAAATGCAGCCGCCCATGTAACCGAGGGGCCTTTCGAAACAGACCTCAGATTTCGAAAACCCCTTATTCCCATCTGATTTTGGGATTGAGGGGCTTTCAAAATCATGGGGTCATTTCAAAAGGCCTCCCAGCTACACGGGTGGCAGTGCCTCAGTAGCATATACTGAAGTGCCACATTACCATAGCCCCTCCAAAAGGAGGGGCTAGTGTGGCTGCAGTCTAAGTCCACTTCAGAGCTGTCCTATCTGTGCATTGGCGTGACATCCCCATTGGTCTCCACGGCCAGTGGGTTCTCTGTAGTGTAGATAGGGCTCCTGGACTCTGCAGTTCAGAAGGGCTGACCATTCTGCAGCGGGAGCTAATACACAAACCCTTCGCCTCTTCCTCAGCCAGTCATGAGTGAGCCAACCGTGAGCAGAAAAAGCAAGGAGGCATGGACTGTTGGGTCCAGGGTGAGGGGTTAACCTCTGCTTGCCCAGTGTGGAGGTAATATACCCTGTCACACACATCCCTTTACTATTTGCACAACTAGTTAACTAAATCTCACAATGCTTTGGTTGAGGCAAGGGAGTATTATTGACTGCACTGTACTGATGAGAAACAATGGCAGAGAGGTTATGTGACTTGATTAAAGCTGAAGAATAACTATCTCAGATGCCAGGAGTTCCTGTTACTAAAACCTATTCATTTTGTTAAGCAGACATTAACTGAGAATGAAGGTGGCTTAATCTGACAAAATTAGCAATGAATCCTATATATTCTCAAGTGTCTGTCCTGGACTATCCTATCCTGCATTACCTGCTGGCTCTTAAAAAATAAACTGTAATCTGACCCCTGCACTTGTGTAGCTCTGACTTAAAAAGGCCAGATCTAATAACATTCATATATATACAGTAGAATGAAGACTATTTTGCCAAGTATATCGGTTCTCTTTCTTTTGTTCAGACACCACTGTGAAATATCTCTTTACTTATTTGTTTTCTTTTGGGGGACTTGGATATAACAGAATGTGAACAAATGTGTCACTTCTTTACCTGTTTGTACTAAAAGCTAGGAGACTGCTCTGCAGGTCATTATGAAAGCCCTGTCCAAATACGAGGCTGAACTCTGAGCAATGTACGCTTTACACTTGGCTTAAAACAAACTCAATTATTTTCTGGAGGCTTTGAGGCTCAGCAATAAAAAGCCAATACAGAAAACATGACATGAAATTGAAGTATTAGACTGAAATTGTACAATATCCTGTAAACAGCAGCAAACACAGTTGCCATATAGCACCATTTGTACTCTTTGAGGGTGCAAATGAAAGAATTTGTGCAGCAGAACCCCTGTTGGGGCAACTCCATTAAAACATCCATTTATGAACATAAACAGCTTATTTCAAACATTTGTTTATGCAGTGTGAATACATTAACAAGCTAATCTATCATAATATTGAAATGTAATAAACAGCTTGACCCCTTTCAAGATCAATTATTTTCACAAAATAGGTTTCCAGCTTCAGCACGTTGGCAGAATGTCAACATCTAAACAAAACGATTGGCAAGTCATCTAGATATCTGTTTCATATTTTGAAGCTTTTCATCACAGCAGCATTGAACTGAATTAAGATTTGTATTTCAGAAAGCTGGAGATAAATATGTTTGCACAAAACTTTCTTCTAAAACAGAAGACAAGAGCTTAGCCTTTGAACTCTGCAAACTGGATCTGGGAATGAAAGACTGGCTATTGAATAGGAGTGTCAATGAGCTCAGTTTGGACATATCAGATGCATACTCTGCTTTATTTTGCAGAGGAGACAAATAAGCCAGGTGATCTAGATCCATCAATTCTTTTTCTGAAAAAGGAATACGTAGTATAGAAAAGATAATTTCACTGATGGATCATGATCAATTAACCATTTTCCACGGCAGAAAATGAGGAATCATATTGATCATTATGCATTTGCTAACTAATTTCACAAACAAATATAAACATTATGATGTCTGGTTTGTGTGTTTTAATGGTCGTTTATAAATTCTAAATCAGTATTGAAATCTCATGGACAGCAGTTTTGTGCTTGTGCATGAGAACCAGAGAGAGAAACTGACTACAAAGAGAGAAGGGAATTGACCTGTTTAATCTCATTGTCCAAGCTGAGTGAAATGTATACAGCAAATGTCACAGTGGAGCTATGGGCAAATGAATTTACATTATTTATGCATAATTTGATGGGATAGAAATAGGGGCCATTACATTGTGCCCATGTTCTAAGAACCATAATGATACTGATTCCTCTGCTTCTCCAGGAGCCTTACAATTCTATCATTTAATTCCTGACCCCAAACAAATTGAATTAAGTGACAAATTTCAGAAGGAAGCCCTACATTCTCTGATGTAAAATGTTCATGAACAATTGCTGAATTCTTTATGAATAACCAAATACAGATGTGATGGAGTAACGTTTTTGGGGAGAGTATGTGACTGCACCTTTCTCCATATACTTAAGAATGTTTGTCCTGGAGACTGTGTTATATTTACAAATACATTATCGCATCAGTTGACAGATTTTTCTGTGCATGAAACATTGTCAAATTGATACTGATTGTAGCCAACCAGGCTCGGGTTCCCCAGAGACGAGGCTGCACCCAGAAGGCGAGTGCTATATTTGGTTTAATGAAAGCGCGTGACACCCGCGACGGGAGCCCCGGAGACGCCGCAGTCACCAGTGGGGAAAAACCCGACGCGTCGGAGCTTCGCTCGGGGAGAGGCTCAGTAACAGGCCTCCTAACACTAGCTGATAAAGCTGAGCTCATTAACATAAGATTGCCTAAAATTGCCTATGCACTACTGCCAGCGTAGCCTTGAAATCTTGGCAAGCGCGGCTTGTTCTGCAGCTGTTCCCATGGCAGTTTGCAGCTTTCACCTTGCACAGACTGGTCTGTTTAGATTCTCCTGAGGATTCACAGAGGGGTCGATCTGCTCTCATGAGACCGTTACAAACGCTTCTCGCACCCTACACTGATCTATGCAAATATCTCTTTTATGTATATATTCCATAAATGACTTAAGCAAGTGGATTTCACTGTAACTATTAAGTATTGGTTATTCAATGTTTGTGATGTTACTGGAAGCATGAGGTATTGTTGTTTCTTTACCCTTTTATATTCCTTAAAAATATTAATCAACTGAATGATAGATAATGGTGATGAATAGTGATAAATATGCTTATTTGCATAGAGATATCTTGCTTACCAAGGATCTCAGTAGTCATCTGAAGAAAAGTCATTGTCCAAGCTGTTATGCAAAAGGTCGAACCAAACAGGTGTTTAGCCTTTATGATTTTTTTTCACAATGTTTGACTAGCTATAGCCATTGCACAGAGTAAATTAAATAAGCCAAAAGATCAGCCCCCCACACCCCCTCCAGCTGGTGGGAGCTACATAGAAATTTTACATGCAGAAATTTTACATGCAGAAATTTTACAAAAAAGATGGCAGAACTGCTTACCAACACAAATAGCATTGTACTTCGTGGCTACGTCTAGTTTTTAACCTCACACCAGCCCATATTATTAAAACAGACTAATTTTTCTCAATATTAGATCTCAGGTAAGTCTTGATTCAAAATACACATGAAGGTAAAGTTTGAAAATATATATTTTTTTAATTTCCTAATTTTGGAGTTGAGGTCCGCCTAAGTTTAAACATGGCTTCCTTTTTGTGCCTGGCAGAGTGAAAGGTCCAGTGACTGAATCATAACCACCTTCACTTTGTTACAACTTCACATAATCAATTTAAAAATAGGACCAATACTATCTGATTAAGGTGATCAACAACACTGTGGTAATAACCTAATAAGGACAACAACTGCAGCAACAGTCACAGTATGAAATGGTGCCCATATCGTCCATTTTTTTTCCTTTTAATCATGAAACTTGCAATATTTCATGCTTTGCTGAAATTCCCACAACCTGGACATGAGAAATTACATGTGAAGTTCAGCTGTCATTGTAAAAGAAAGTAAGATTCTAGCTCTCATGGTTGTGGAACATATTTAGAAAACATGACCCTTGTGCATCCTGAAGGTTCAAAAAACAGA
The DNA here is from genome assembly GCF_033958435.1 of Carettochelys insculpta. Lineage (NCBI taxonomy): Eukaryota > Metazoa > Chordata > Testudines > Carettochelyidae > Carettochelys > Carettochelys insculpta. The sequence continues at coordinate 300,356,213 of NC_134137.1, read as the reverse complement.
AGTTACTTAGACTTAGGTCCGCCTGTGCATCTGGGCACATTGGGCAACAAGTGCTCACCAGCGATTTCGGTCGGCTGCAAATAATTCCGCCTCCTCCCATGATATACCAATGGTTAATAAGTCTTCCTTAAATGTGGTGCACCAGGTCTTGAGTGGCCTGCCTCTCTTCCTTCTTCCCTCTGCCGGTATCCATCTCATTGCAGTCTTTGGGTGCAGTTGATTTGGCAGATGCAGAATGTGTCCAGCAAACCGCACTCTGTGCTCTGTCACGATATCCTGCAGTGCCCGTGACCCGCATCTTTGTAGTATCTCCTCATTGGTAACACGATCGCGGTAGGTGACACCCAGGATCTTTCGTAAGCAACGCTGGTGGAATACATTGAGCTTGCGTGCTACTCTTGACATTATTTTCCATGTTTCACTAGCATAAATGGCGACTGGCATGATGATGGTGTTATACAGTCGAACTTTTTTTGCAGTGTCGATTGTTGGTGCAGACCAAATTGGGTGCAGTCTTTGGAACACTGCTGACACCTTACCGATTCTGCAGTTAACATCTGCCTCAACACCTCCATTGTTAGACAGAGTGCTGCCAAGATAGGTGAACTGCTGTACTTCTTCTGTGGGTTGGCGTCCGACCACTAGTGGTGGGTTTGTCTGAGTGTTCCCGACCCGCATCAACTTTGTTTTATCACTATTTATCCTCAGCCCAATTTTGCCGGCTTCTGCTTCCAAATTTGTCATCATGCCTTGCAAGTATTCGCTCGTTTCTGCTAGCAGTGCAATATCATCTGCAAAGTCCAGATCTGTGAGTCAACGCTGATCTTTTCATGGGATACCTAGATGTGCGTCGCTCGTCGTCTTTCTCATGATGAAGTCCACTGCCAGAAGGAACAAGAATGGAGACAGGACACATCCTTGATGCACTCCAGAGTCAATGTTGAAGAAATCTGTCATCCCGTTATCGGTCCTCATGCAGCAATTAGAGTTTAGATAAAGATTTCGGAAGATGTTGATGTAGTGTTGTGGGATTCCATATGTTCGCACTATGTTCCATAATGATTCTCTATGAAGGCTGTCAAACGCCTTTTTAAAGTCGATGTAGTTAATTAACAACGGCCGTTGGAACTCGATACTCTGTTTGATGACATTGCGCAATGTGAAGATCTGCTCACTACACAATCGTCCGCAGCGAAATCTGGCTTGCTCTTCATGCAGCATTTTATCCAACACGCTGTGCAACCTCCTGAGTAGGACGATGCAGAAGACCTTACCTGGGACTGAAAGGAGCATGATACCTCTCCAATCATTACAATCAATGACATTCCCCTTCTTTAGTAACTTGACAATCATTCCCTTCCTCTACTCGCCTGGGACACGCTCTGTTCTCCAACATTCATTCAACAGCCCTCTCAGTTCCTGCACCACTGAGTTTCCACCATACTTCAATAGTTCAGCTGCAATTTGGTCTAGGCCAGCAGCCTTGTTGTTCTTTAGCGCCTTTATCGTTCTATGTGTTTCCTCAATCGTGATCATGTCTAGGTCTACTTCCAGCTCATCAGGGAGATTGAAGTTACTGAAGTCGTAGGTTGCGGTTGGGTTCGGTTGATTCAGTGTTTCTTTGAAGTGTTCTACCCAGCGTGCATCTTGCTCTTCTTCACTGAGTAAGATCCTCCCATTCTTGTCTTTGATGGGAACGTTGCTATTGCTTCTTGCTCCTGTTAACTCCCGGACAATACGAAATAGTGTCTTGGTGTCGCATTTCTTCACTGTCTCTTGTGCTTCGGCACCTTTATGTTCTAACCATTCTTTCTTGTCAGCGTGACAGCTTTTCTTGACTCTGTGATCCAGCAACTGGTACTTCGCCACAGCTTCCGCTTTCTCACCTGACGACTTTGCCTGATCTCTTTGCCTTTTCGCAACCTTACATTCATCGATCAACTGCCAGGTCCTGTCCTGTATCCAGCGTTCTTTTTGTGTGCCTCTGCTTTGACCAATCATCTCTTCTGCAATCTCAGTCACTGCTCTTTTGAACTGAATCCTCTGGTCTTCGAGTGAAGTTTCACGTTGCATTTGTTGAAATCGGTTTCTAAGTTTAAGTTTGTACTGTTCAGCTGTGGCTTGGCTTCTTAACTTTTCAACTGCATAGGGTCAAGCTGTTTATCATTCTTGTTTTCTTTTAAGGCGAAGACGGAGCGATGCCATCAAAAGATGGTAGTCTGACCCAACATCAGCTCCAAGGTGTACTCTCACATCTAGTAGAGCTGGTCGCCATCATTTGCTGATGCAGAAATAGACTATTTCACTGTTAGTGATACCATCAGGCAACCGCCCTGTTTTCTTGTGGATATTCTTGTGTGCAAAATAGGTGTTTCCAATGCACAAGTTGTTCATGCTACAGAATAGTAGTAAGCACTCTCCATTGTCGCTCGTTTGCTTTGACAGTCCATACGGGCCAATCACATGTTCCCATCCCTGTCTTTTGTTATCTATTTGCACGTTCATATCACCTATGAGTAACTTGATGTCATGATTGGGAACATCACTGATGGTGTCTTGTAACAGATCATAAAACTCATCTTTTTCAGGTTTGTCGGCATCCTCAGTTGGTGCATACAGTTGGATGATTGTAGTTTTCACATGCCTTGAATTGAATCTTCCTGTGATAATACGTTCGTTCACTGGCTTCCATCCAACCAGTGCCCATGACTCTTCCTTACTTAATATCAGGCCTACGCCGTGTATATGCTGACTATCGTTCCCTGAATAAAGAATGGCTTTCCCATCACTAACTATCCTATGACTTCCTGTCCATCTCATCTCGCTAGTGCTTAAGAGGTCCATTCGATAACTGTCAAATTCACGGAGCAATTGCGCTAGCTTTCCACATTGATATAAGGTCCTTATATTCCATGTTCCAGTTTTTGTTGTGGTTTTGGCACTTAAAATCGAGCTCTGCATTGGGTACTGAACTTCGTTTCGGCTTTCATCCAGCACCATCATAAAAAAAGAGTCAATACCTTTGCGCCGAGTTAATTTTTGTTTATTTTGTTTGGTTGCACTTATTGTTTCTGTAGCAATTGGTAGGTTTTACGGGATCGAGTTGCTAGCCCGACACCCAACCTTCCTCCTTTTTCATCTGGGCTTAGGACCAGCAATGGCAGAGTTCAAAAAGAGAAGGAAACCTAAAATAACTGAGCATTTATAAGTTTTCCAAATACGATTATTTTAAAACTGCTTTTATGACCCTAAGGGGATTTTTGAATATTTGGGAATGGAAATACTGATACTTCAGTGGTTTAAATGTATGTTGATGAAGAATTCACAAACAACTATGGACAGTGAAAAATTATTTTAAAAAATCAATAGTGTCTCCATGAAAAATACAAAAGAGCAAAGTTTGTCAAATGAACTGCTCCTAAAAAATTCTGCTTTGTCTCTAACAAACAGTATATACAGTGATAAAGAGTAAACTGTATTTTTAAAATTCACTTTAGATTTCAGTATCCTAAAATACCATTAGAAATCATAGAGAATATATGGGAAAGTTTCCTTTGACATTTCACTAGAATTTTGTTTTTCCTGTGTGGTGTTAATAGGTTGGAAGTAGGATGTAATTAAATATATTCAAACCAAGGTACTTATAAACCTTAAAGTGTCATTCTGCTACATAAAGTAACTTTATGGGAAAGATGTGGTGGAATTATTTGTCCAGCCACAATGAAAGCAGGACAGGAGACACTCAATATGGATTTAATCAGGCTGCACTTGTATTATTAAATGTCTGGAACTACCCGGTAGATGACAGTGTACGGTGCAGGTAACCCCTGTTTTTCTGTAATTATTCATTGGGCTTCCAACAACTCTCAGTCTTTTTCCATTCAGGTCCCTCCAGCAAATCTATTGCCAAAACCTCACCAGTCACCCCTCCTCACAGGAAGGTCTGTAAGAAAGAGGGTCTGGGCTCCCTGCCATTACAACATAGGAGCTCCAAGCCTCAAACCATTCAGTTCCTTTAACTAGCATCTCCTTTTTAAGTCCTTTACTGGGCGTGGTGTGGTCTCTTTGCTATGAACTATCTGCACTGGACATCTGCCACAAGGAGGTGCCAGCAATTAGTTTGACTGTCTCTGCCCCTCACCCAGGTGGGTTCCTAGACATTGTCAATGACTCACCAAGTGTGAAAGGTGAAGCCACATTCTTCCAAATGCACTTGGTTGTACTCTAAACCATTCAAAGGATCATTAGCTGCCACAGCCATGTACTGCAACAACCGCCCCTTCCTGATGGGCTACATAGGTGATCGATATGCTGGATACTCTAATGCCATGGCTGTGTAGTGCCAGCAGAACCTACTTGTGGTCCTTGCAAGCTCCTTGTGCAAATCACCTCACTCTGTAGAACTGAAAATAAACCAGAGACTCTACTCTGCCTGTGTAAAATCATGGACACTCGCTTGGGAGGAAAACCAATATTAAGGCTTAAAGTCAGGCAGTGGAGACCATAGACCATCAATCAGAAACACATCTTTTATTGGCAGAGAGCACTAATATGCCAGTCTTGCATTCAGCATGGTACCCAGATATGCTAATGTAATGGGAGTGCCCTCTCTTTTGTCCTTTGTAAGGGGTACCCACAAATGTTTTTGCCAGCCCACCTCATTCATTACCCTGTTAATGGACCCACCTTGTGGTGATGATAGCTGGTGTATCCCTTGGAATACTATTGGGGACCAAACTCAAGAGGGGAAACCCTTAGGGTTCCTATAGGAAATTAATTAAATTTTTAACAGTAACTCCACCCTTCCAAAAAAATCTGTACCCTAGTTTGCCCCCTTCACTGCCTGCATTCTGTACACCAGGCTGTTCCAGCCAAGCCCAATCTGCAGTTGGCAATCAACCCACACACCAATCCTGTTTTCCCCTTGTGACCATCCTCTACCACTCTGACAAGAGAAGGCCAAATGGAAACCAAAGCATATCTACCTCATATGCTTGAATCTGTGGGTGCTGCAAAAACAACAAGTGTTATTAAAATCCCAGCAAATATTACTATGCGACTCACGCTACTCCTGAGCTTGTGCTAGAAGGAATAGCCCACTAGCCATGTGTCACGTAACAGTATTTTATTTGGGTCTGGAAGCCATTTTAATGCCCAGTGTGGCTATTGGCTCCCAATATTGTGCCAGGGGGTCTGTGTGAGGGGTCTAATGAAAGCTAATGATGCCCAGAATCTAGGTATGCTACTTATATGTCTGTATCATGCTTGTATGTAAGGTTATAGATTTTAACTCTGTAGATGTATTAGAAATGTTTCAGTAACAAAGATCACAATGAGAGGTGGGTCTCCACCCCAGCCAGGACGACAGATGGAGCAAAGGCCTAGACAACCAACGCCCGCTTTGTGAAGGTGGGATTCTCCTTCTGCAGCTCCAATTAGTGGAAACACAGCACAGAGACCCACCAGGTCAGGTGGCAAGCCAAGACATATGGAAGAAGAATGGAATTTTCCCTCCGCATATAAGAAGATGGGCCCTGGCGGGTACTTTGTTTGTTCTTCAGTCTTCATCAGTTAAGCTTATATGGAGTAGGGCCCCATCCCTCAAAGGGATGATGTGGACTTAACAGTGTCCATCTTGGATCTTTTGTCTTGTGGTCTCCAAGGGTCCATGTCCCAACATGTGGACCCCAGTGGGCCAGACCTACAATGCTCCAATGACTGACTCTATGTCACCTGAAATGAACTTTCAGAGACTTTCAAGAATCAACAAACACCACTTCTGTCCTGCATCAGTAGTTATGATTTATGTAAGTAAAGCATTGCTTTAACAATTCTTCTCACTAAGCCTGTTCTTTCTTTTTTATTAATGAATCTTTAGAAATTAGATCTAAGGGATTGATAGGTGTGTTGTTTTGGATAAGATCCAAGTATATGTTGACCAGGAACTGGGGCTGGGCCTGTTGGGGTCGAAGAATCTGTTCAGTGTTTGGTGAAAGAGGCTTAAGAGCCCTTCATCTGACTTTGGGGGTTGTTGCTCTGGGCTGGTGTAGCATCTGGGAAGTCTGCGGGTTTGCTTGTGTGGCTTGTGGATGACCCAGGGGCTGGCAGAAGTGCTGTGGTGGCTGGTTGGACTTGCCTTAGTGAGAAGGAAATCCCAGTTTAGGGCTATAAGTAGCCTGGATTTTAAGCAAAGGTAGCCTGGATTGATTTCTCTAGCTGTGCCCAAAAACCCCACCCTAATAACCATGTAAACTCCTCTTTCCCCCCGAAGCATATTGCAGGCACACTGGATTTTATCAATATGTCTAAATCAAGCTGTATTTAAATCAGACTGGCCTTCACACTGAATAAGCCTGTACCATAATATCTGCACAGATAAGACAAGGAACCTCTGAATTTTTCAATAGTCTACACAGCATACACTGCTTGGGCAACTCCTTATATCAGCTTACTTATTGATGGGACTTTCCTTTTTCATCTAAGTCCCTCCAGAATATTTATTGCCAGGACCTCTTTTCTCATCCATGTTACTCAGCAAATCCATTGCTAGAACCTTACCATTTGCCACCCTTGTAGGAAGGTCAAAGTGGGCTATAAGAACAAGGGAAAAATGAGTCCAGGGGTTTCAAGTACATCACCAGCTCATGTCAAGGCAGGGAGGAGATCTGCTTTCTGGAGCCCAGGCCAGACCGAACACCCACAGATGCCTAAGACTTTTGACCCCAATCTTGGCCTGTTGCTGAGCACTCTCGAGTGGAATTTGCTTCACCCATATCTTCTGGATTCAGTGTAGAACAGTCATTGGCAACCTGCAGCTTGCAGGCCACATGCAGCCCATCAGGGTAATCCAATGGCATGTCATGAGACTGTCAAATGTCAGTGAGGCCATATCAGTATGACCGCCCTCGGGTGCATAGCTCAGGCTCTCTACTTTTAACCTCAGCTAAGGAAAATGGGGAAGTGTCTCAATAAGACAAGAAAAAAGGGAAGGCCGGGGAAGGAGGGGTGCTCTTTGACCACATGTGATAAACACAGAGCCTGGAGAAGCAGGAGTGGTTAGTAACACATGATGCAATGAATATAGTGATCATGCTAAGGCTGGTGAGCCGTCCCCATTCCACATCCCAAATAAGGAATCAAGTGAAATGTGTTAAAATACCCTTCCTCTACTATATCCCATATAAGAGAAAAAGCAAAATGTGTTGTAAAATGATTGGTGTATAGGCACACATCACCCCAGGAAGTAGTGACATCAAAAGTCCTATAAAGGAGCATAACAGCAACCCCCAAGGGGGGAACTCGCGAAGCCTGGAGAAGCCGAGTGTCACTTGCAGCGAGGACCGATCACCCTATTTCACGCCCTCCCACCTGCTCACAAGATAGATAGAGTAGTGTGCAAATACCGATTGGTACCATGAAGAAACCTGTAAAAGTATAGCTCTAGCAACATAATGCAACAGTTTATTGTTTTATCTTTGTACCTGCTCAATTGCATAAGTAGAAACTATTGCTTGTGTTAAATTTGTCTACATCTTGTTATTTGTTCATCACCCATATCCATTCTTTTACCCAGTACCCTAACCAGTAGTTAAAGGGAAAGGTACTCTCAACTGTGTATTGTGGTGTGTTTATTTTTCAGTTCATGAGCCTGTAACAGACATGTGTAAGGCTGAGGCAAAGACGCCCCAGGACCTCCGAAAGGGCTCCGGCCCAATGACCAGGAAGTTCTGAAAGCAAGCTGCCTCAGCTGGGAACTGTCCCCCGCTGAACCTCTGTGTTCTACAGGACAGAGTGTTGTGTGTTTGTATGTCAGTATTGACAGCTGGGCTGCAGGGAGACCCACTAGTGGGGCCTCTTCCTAGTTCACCCCCTTCTTAGTTCACCCCTTTTAATTAACTCCCTTTTTATTTCACCCCTTTTAGTGAACTCCTTTTTAGTTAACCCATTCTCAGTTAACCCCTTTTTAGCCAACCCCTTTTCACTTAACCCCTTACCACAACCTAACCCAGTTAGAAAGTGCTAGATGAACCTGGGAATCTGGGTGTGACAGTAGACCCCTAAGAACCACACAAGTCAGAGACAGTTTGTTTATGATGAGCATCTACAGGCATAGCTCCTTGAGGCTGCAGTTTGCCATTCCCGGACAATGGGAGATGCAGGAAATGGCACCTTCGCCTACAGTCACTGCTCCCTCAGCTCCCATTGACCAAGAATGGTGAATTGCAGACGCAGGGAACAGTGAAGGTGGGTGGCATGCCTGTAAATGCTCAACAAACTGGTTCGTACCCACCTTCCCCGCCCCAGTAGATAACCTTAATGGGTGATGGGCAGCCAGAGATCTTCAGATAGCCCAGCAGTCGTGCAGAAAAGTATTCCAGTTCTGATGTCCCAGTATACTTTGGAAACCCTGCAGTGCTTGGGAAACAACCTCAGAGACAACCTCTCTGACTAATTGTAGCAAATGGTCGTGGACTATCACACCAGCAAACACATCCCGTTTACTTGAATTTGTGGTTGTTTCCCCTAGAGCATCTCCCTTTCCCAGTCCCCTGTCTTGGTAACAATAACCCCTTGCCTCTGGTGCAGCGAGCCTATCCCCGGGCCACCTTTTACCACTTCTCCCCCGCTAGAACTATCCTGGGCAGTGTTTTTTTCACTCCCTCCCCCCAGTGAAAGTACTTTTCTGATTTGATGCTGAGTAAGTGCACCAGTAGATTCACCCTTTCTGTGAGCAACTTCTACCCTGCTTGTGCCTCTCTGCGGTATTGGGGAGCCTCCCATCTCTTTTCCCTGTTCCCATATGCCTGCATGCATGGAAAGCCAGGCTGCCAGCTTACCTACTGCTGCCTCCCCTACTGTGTGGAGGGAAAGAGGTTTCCAAAACCACAGCTTGCACCTTTAAAACCTTCTGCCCTTGGATTGACCCAGGGTGAGTGAGCGCTGAAAATCTGACCACCTGGTACCTTTTTGCAGTGCTTTATCACTTTATTTCCCTCCCTCCCCCTTGCACCTCCCCTCGCCAGCCAGCCTGATTCACAGCCTCCCTCTCCCCTTTTCAGCGTGGGACATTGTTTCCTAATGATTTCTGTATCACATCTGTTACATCTAAACATAAAATATGTTGTTGTTGGGTTTTTAATTGTCAGCCTTTGGAATTCATTGTGGATTCTGAAAATGAAGCTGGGTTTTCCCTGGCCCATACATCTCCAACAAAAATGCTACAGTCTGAATGTTTTTAGTGATTCAGCTGATGATGTGCCAGCTGATATAATTCAGCTTTCCCTCAAAAAGATCTAATGGTTCTGTAGTTCAACAAAACACTCGAGTACTATAATATCAGTTCAATTTAGTGGACAGGCAGTGTTGGGGTAGGTTAGAGAAACATCTGTCAGGGATTATATAGATGGTGTTAGGTCCTGCTGTGTGTAGGGGGATGGACTTGATGACCTCTTGAGTTCTATTATTCTATTCCAAATGTCCAAATCTTCTATATAACCCTGAACTAGTCACTTTATCTTATTTGCACTTCACTTATGTTCCTGAAATGTAAATAGAGCAGATATTATTTATAAATTGGTGCCCATATTGCTAGAACTATGCTAATTATATGCATCTGTTTCTCTCTGATATTAAAAGTGTCGCCAGGTATAAATAGAAATCAATCAAAACTGGATATTTTTAATTCTAAATTACAAGCCACATCTGACTAAGAAGGAAGAATCACCCAAATAGCCAGTCATCCAGACATGACGTCAATTAATGGAAATAACACAATCTGAAGGCAGCTTATGTGTGCAGACATGAACAATTATCCCCTGTTTTCAAAGGCACTGATGTGGAATCTGCTAGGACAAACCACAGTCATTGTAATTTCCAGCTCTACAGAAAGTTTTTGATGGCATCCTGAGGCAATCTAAAATCTAATTACAAATAATTTCAAAACAGAATATTGTACTGATGAGGAGTGAGAGGACAAAAGAGAAGACAAAGTGACAGATGGCTATGTTGATTGATATGCCATTGACACGAGGACAACAATACTCATCAACACATAGCACATACTGTTCTAATCTATTATACATTTGTTTTCTCCATATTGCAACAGATTGGGGTCATATTCTGAGACATTCCTTTCACCCAGATTCTTTGTCACTAGGCTAAAAGCTATTGTTCACATTTTTAAGCACTCTGCCAAAAGAAGCAAAAAGCAGAGATGACTTCAGTATCATTCCTAGTTTCCTCTGTGTTTTGCGAGTAAGTGGCTGTTCATGCTGTGGCACCAGCAGATAAGGGGCACAGAAACAGAGATAGGAAGAGGAGCACAGAGGTAATGTATGTCATGTCAGTTATATGGCTAATGTTCTTGCCAGACAAACTGGATCAACACATGACTGGTGAGGTAATATCTTTTATTGGACCAACTTCTGTCAGTGAGAGACAAGCTTTCTCTCCACTAACAGAAGTTGGTCCAATAAAAGATATTACCTCATCCACTTTGTCTTGCTAAATATCCTGGGACTCACACAGCTACAACTGCATTGCATGGCTCAACACGACACATATTTTTCAGATAATGTCAGTCAAGCCAATTTTAATGTTAAAAATTCTCATTGGCATGTGGTGATTTATCAAAAACGCTGATTTTGTTGTGACAAATGCTTTATTATATGTAGTCAATATGGAGTCATTACTACACTCCGAGATACATTGATTTTAACTGAGAGCGGTTATTAATGAACCCTTACTGAAGTAAGATCATGCATTTAAGGAACAGATTTCCATTGCAGACGGCATGAAGTTCCAATTACTTTAGGGTTGTATGTAGGACTCGGAAAAAGCTTGCACCTCAGGCATGTGCAATTCCTCCTCAAAATCTCTGGCTAACATGGGGTTTGCACTAGCTGCGCATCTTTATTCTGGCTTGGGATGCACAAAGGGTGCATTAAAAACACAAACATGGGGCAGATGCTGTGGCTAGTCCTTATGTAAGCAGTGAAATAAGAAGGGTTAGCTCTTTGGAAGCGTGTCTGCTTCTGTCACAATCCTGGCACAGGTATTGATCCTCAGAGAACAGGACTCTGAAACTTCTATGCTGAGCCAGCTCATAAAATCCCATCCTAGTAGAGAATCAGCATAACATGAATGTATATGTGCGTCTGTGAATAAAAGAAACCTAGGGTCCTGGAATTGTTTTTGGTAAATTTCCAAGCCTACCACGGAGATGTTATCACAGTAGCATTTCATTACTGACTTACATGTAAAATGAGGGACTACTGAGACTACAGCTGAATCCTCATCACAAGAATCCTCATGCTACAATATTCCTCCCGTGGTTAGGCAAGCTGCACAAATGAAACTGTTCTCACTTGTGCCTTAACAAAACAAACTTACAGCATTTTGCAATGTGAAAGGTAACCCCTTCTTAACTGGAACTCCTATGAGCTGATAGGAATAAGAGGATTTCGAAGTTGGTGGGGCCCTTTTGAAGAGGACCCCCATCTGGACAAGCTGCATGGAAGCGAAAAGCAGCAACTTCGAAGACCCGCGGCTGGTGGCATGTTAATGAGGTGCTGAATATGCATTTCAGCGCCTCATTAGTAATCTTCGATTTGGCCATTGGCATGGCCATTTTGAAGTTTTGTGCCAGTGTAGACATAGCCAAAGTGAAAAAAGCTAGTATTCTCCCTACGGGATGCCTTGAGCAGATTCTGGCAAATTCTTTCATCAAGGAAAGTTCTAAACTGACTTCATTTATCACATCTTTTGGGATTGTTCACTTTTCAAGTTCACTTTTTGGGGATAGCCTGCACACGTGAAATTTTACAAAAAAGATGGCAGAACTGCTTACCAACACAAATAGCATTGTACTTCGTGGCTACGTCTACAAGTGAAGCCTACATCGAAGTAGCCTATTTCGATGTGGAGACATCGAAATAAGCTATTTCGATGAATAACGTCTACACGTCCTCCAGGGCTGGCAACGTCGTGCAGCACCACATCGAAATAGGTGCTGCGAGGGAACGTCTACACGCCAAAGTAGCACACATCGAAATAAGGGTGCCAGGCACAGCTGCAGACAGGGTCACAGGGCGGACTCAACAGCAAGCCGCTCCCTTAAAGGGCCTCTCCCAGACACAGTTGCACTAAACAACACAAGATCCACAGAGCTGACAACTGGTTGCAGACTCTGTGCATGCAGCATGGATCCCCAGCTGCAGCAGCAGCAGCCAGAAGCCCTGGGCTAAGGGCTGCTGCCCACGGTGACCATAGAGCCCCGCAGGGGCTGGAGAGAGAGCATCTCTCAACCCCTCAGCTGATGGCCGCCATGGCGGACCCCGCTATTTCGATGTTGCGGGACGCGCAACGACTACACAGTCCCTACTTCGACGTTCAACTTCGAAGTAGGGCGCTATTCCCATCCCCTCATGGGGTTAGCGGCTTCGACATCTCGCTGCCTAATGTCGATGTTAACATCGAAATAGCGCCCAACACGTGTAGCCATGACGGGCGCTATTTCGAAGTTAGTGCCACTACTTCGAAGTAGCGTGCACGTGTAGACATGGCTCTTATGAACAGGATTCTGATACAGAGATTTTTCATGGAAGAGCACACCAAAATACTCAACTAAGTTTTAAACCTATCAGTGATAATGGACATCACCCACAGCCCTGCCTAGGACAAACAATAAAAAAGATGGAATAAGTCCTGTCGCTGAGAAAGTAAAAGCAATTCAAGAACTGAATGCACCAACTAATGCAACAGATGTGAGATGTACACTGAAAACGGTAAATTACCGTAGTTGATAACAACAAGACCCTTATACTGTGAAAAAACACTTAAAGCTCAATATATCTTGTTCATTGGAGCAATATGTGTAAACTGCATTCAAAAAGATTAAAAATATCTTAACAGCTTCAGTTCTCGATTGCTATGATGTAAACAAATCCACAATGCCCATTAGGGTGCACACAGCTATGTCATCAGTTGGAAGCCAGCTGCTTTTGCACAATCAGAGAATCATAGAATCATAGGGCTGGAAGGGACCTCAGGAGGCCATCTAGTCCAGCCCACTGTTTCAAGCAGGATCAACCCCCACTAAGTTGTTCCAGCCAGGACCTTGTCCAGCCGGGACTTAAAAACCTCAAGGGATGGAGAATCCACCACCTCCCTAGGCAACACATTCCAATGCTTCACCACCCGCCTGGTGAAGTAGTTTTTCCTAATATCTAACCTACACCTCTCCCTCTTCAACTTCAGACCACTGCTCCTTGTTCTGCCATCTGACACCACTGAGAACAGTTTCTCACCCTTCTCTTTAGAGACCTGTTGCAAGCCTGTACTATCTGTGCTAAAACCTGAAAACACACAGCTGAAGGACAGCGATTTGCCAGACTAAGACATGGAAAACCACTATGGGCAACCTGGCAGGTTGATTACATTGGCCCACTACCTACTACCAGGCAAAGGTGTAAGTACCTCTTGACTGGAATGGAAGTTGTTTCAGGAATTGGTTTTGCACACCCTGCCCCATTGGCAACAGGACTGTCCACAATTATGGGACTAAACTGCTTAACAGCAATTGTCCCAGCACCTTGAGAAATCCAGTCTGACAACAGCTCACACTTTAAAAACAAAGTAGTACAAGAGTGGGCTACTAAGCATGGAATTGAGTGGACTTACCACCGCCCATACCGACCCCCGTCCAACGGCATAGTCGAGCTCTGGAATGGGCTGTTAAAAAGCCACTTGAAGCCCACAGCTGACACTTGGGAAAACAGGATGGATAAGGTGGTGCAGCAACTAAACAATGAGCAAACCCCTACGGGCAGTCCAATCAGCAGAGGATTCTTCCCTACAGGGAAAAATTCCTCAACTTCGGCTGCGCCACTCAAGGACTCCAAATCTAATCCTGGAGATACTGTTGTAATTAAACACCCTAGCCTGTGAACACAGACTCATGTACTGCACTCATACAAAGGTGGGGGTGTGGACTGCTTTAGACCCTAAAAGGGAACCAATAACCATTACCAAGGCTTGGATCACATCCAAGACTGGCTGACCTTGTGTTTTCTCTCCAGAAAAGAAGGAACCACCTGGAATATACACCTCCCTGGGAGGAAGCAAGGCAATGGCCACCTGTAACATCAGTACACACCAAAGAACTTTAATGTATATAATATATGCATGCTGCTAGATGCCATATTAATACTAATAGACTCTTAGTAATTGCTATAGGCCTAGTTGTGTTGTAGCTACCTTCAACCCAGCTGACAGCATGGCACCTCAACTCCTCGTCATCTTCCTGACAACCTCGCTGACCTCTGCCACGCCTAAGCATCCCCTCAGGAATGCCATCCAGCCCATCGTCTCCACCGCTGGTGCCACGGATTGCTGGATGTGTACCCTGCTGAACTCCTCTACCACATTGGGAATTGAGTTTGTCCCTCTGAACCTGAATGATTGGTGGGACAAGAGCAACATCTTCCAGTGCGGACCAGTCTGTTTTGATGACAGCGACGTCCACTCCTACCTTCGCCGCAGCCCCTGGGGTTCATGCTGTGATAGGGTGAACTCCTACTTGGATAAGGAATCTAGTTCTGGTTCTAGTTTTGTTATTGTACCCTGTAACGGGATGAGGCTTGCTGGGATTTGGTCCCTGACAACCTTGTCGTTCCGGGTGCTGGGAGGGTGGAACTGATTGTCTTGCTTGTAATTCCTTGGAGTGGAAGCCATCGCGTGCGAGGAAGCTCCAAGGTTAAGCTGGGCCCTTCTGTCCCGTCCTCCCACCCACGCTGGTGTGGGTAGAAGTAACTGGTTTGAACTTTCTGGATTAGACCATAATTCCCATCTGCCTTCCTGTCTAATTGTTCTCTGTCTGAGTGTCAGCAAGGAATGGGTGGGTCTCAAAGTATGTAGTACTGGCCCAACAAGGAGGAGTTTGTGCTGTAATTAACCAATCTTGCCACTTTTAGGTAAACACTCAGAACAGATTAAACAGGATGTATCTGCCATCAAAGATGCAGTTAAAATCTTACATGCTGTAACTAAGAATGGAAAGATCTCATGGTTAAAATGGTTAGCTCAACAATTAGAATTTTCTCTTACTCCATTCCTGCATTCTATTGTAACCACTATTTTGATTGTTCTTATCATAGTAGTTGTGTCTTGTATAACACTGTGCATCGTTAGGAGACTAATTGATGTGGCTATCTCCTCCACGCAAATCCGATACATGGAGCTGACAAGTGATCCTAGCCAGTTCCGCGATAGCCCACATACTGATCGGATCATTGGGCACTTTTAGACTTCCCCCAAGGAGGGCAAAAGGTGCTGGCATCACCACCACCTTGCGTTCTGGGATGTAGTGTGGTGCATCAGGGGGAGGAATGTAGCCAGACAGAGTCTCCCCCTTACAAGCCAGCTTGCTCATTCCCCCCCTCCACTGAGGAGCACACAGGGCACGGAAATGGCTGCTGACAGCACAGTCTTTGATGCCCTCATTGAGGCCCAGATATGCTAACTTATCGTGACCCTGAGAAGCAGAAAGTACAGCTAGAAGGCTAACAGGCCAGACTGTCAACATGAGGGCGGGGGAACCCTCAAGAAATCACCCCAGCTGGCATTGATCAATATGATGCACACACACAATCACCCAGAAGGGGACGTGCCCCGCCCGCACAAAAGAATGTCCCGTACTCCTAAATTGCTTATCTCTTGTCTTACAAGTGCAAACTAAGTAGAAATGCCCTTGTAACAAACTGGAGTCACAAAGACAGACCAGTATGATCTGGCACCATAGATAAGAAAGAGAATACGTAACCCAGAAGGGGTATAAAAGATGGGTCCAGCAGAACTCTAACTTTGAGTGCATTTCAACCAACTTCCTGCTGGTCTGGTCAGGTGATTGCCTCCCGAGGTCCACTACTGGGGACGCCCAACCTCGTATTCGTCTTTCCGCGGAATTGAGTGACCGATCCAGCTTGGCTACGCTGGTATCGAGAGACGCAGAGAGGGTAAGATACACCCATGCTAGGTCTCTGACTTTTTTTGTGCACAGCTAAAGAATTAGAGCTCTGTAACTAGTATCAAGATATCATTGTGTTAGATGGTAACAGATATCTTTGTATTGGATTGTAACGTAACTTGTTAACACCTGTACTTTGCTAGCATATAAGAAGTAAACAATAGCCTTTTGTAACCACACGCTTATAACTGTAGCTTAAATAAACTTGTAACTAGTTAAGCTCTGAGCCTAACCATTTTGTTAACCCTTTTGTCACTGCAACACAGCCGGCACAACAAAAGAACTTTAACCGTTTGGTTACTACAGCCTGGCCGTGGGTGAGTGTGCTAAGAGCTGCCTGCTCTAACAGTAAAAAACTGGGTTGCTTAGGACCCAGGGGAGTACCTCACCGCACATTACCTGGCCACCGGCTAACACCCACCACAAGCACAAGGGCCCCAGTTGATCAGGGAAGTCAGGGTACTGGGCCAACGGCAGGCTGGGATGTAGCTGTCTGGGTTGGGTTGAGCAGCTGGCCAGCGGGTCTCATTGGCCTGCTGGTTTGGCCCTGGTCCCCCAGCTCTGGTGCCCAGGAGTCTGGTCAGGCCCATCTGCCATGCTTAGAGGCCATTTTTTTTAATGGAACTCAATCCCTGCCCTGGCCCTTCTGGCCCCAGGTGCCACTGTTTGAGGGGCAGTGCACAGGTGTTCTGGCTCAGGGCCTGCCCATGAGGGTCTTTGAGCGGCCTCCTCTGCCTCTTGGTCAGTGGAAGGCCACAACACCTCGCTACAATTACATGAGGGAAAGCCAGCTCAAGTATGTAAAGGACATTAAGGAAATAGCAAAAGACTATTTTACAGACCGTAGATAATTAAGTGAGAAAAACGAATTCATGAAATAAGGTAATTGCGTCTTAATTCCAAATGAAATGAAAGCCCCTGAAACCTCACCCATAAGGAACATCAAGTATTACTTTACACCACAAATGGGCTGCAGTCAATGTAGTGGCCAGAAATCAGGAAGAATATTAAGAACAAATAATTTATATGTGAACATTGCTGACTAAAAGACCAAAACAACGCAAAGAGCCTGGAATAACAATATCTTTACGAGACAGACTTTGGAATAGACTGCCTGCAAATTTATACAAAGTCAGAGAAAAACATTCACTGGTCCTTGTGGACTGTTTCTCCAGATATATATAAAATAATGTATTTGAAAAACAATACTGTCATGGGTTGGCTCACAGCAGTTCCCTACAGAAAACAATTTGATGGGCCAATCATACCACTGAGCCTGTCTACGAGCTCTGGATGGTGGTCTCTCCTAGAAAGGCACAGGGTTGGAGAAGCAGCCCCCCAGCAGAGTAACAGAGATACTGATAATAGCTCAGGTCTGGGAGGGCTCAGATACAGGACCTTATTAGCATCCAGGACCACAGGCCCATACAGAACCAAACCCCAAATAAATCCACTATATTCTATATAAAAGTTTTACACAGATTAAGTCATAACCATTTTTGCTCCCGTTATGATTTTTTAGGGGGTCACGTCCCTTTTTATTGTCCAGAAAAAGGAAATTATGTCACACAAATGACCCCCCCGCCGCAACCAAAGGACCATGTTAAAAAAACATTTGTCAGAAGGCAGAATCGCCCTCCAGCCTGAGTCCCGCAGGCAGCCCCAGCCCGGCTGCAGGGCTTCCGGGGACTCTCCTCCCGCGCCACACACAACCCTGAGAATTCCTTGGCTGCATGGGCCTGGGGGCAGGAAAGGTGTTTGGGGTGGCGGAAGCACCCCCTGCTACCCCTCCCATGCCAAAGCTCTGTGCTGTCCCAGGTCTTTGCAGCAGCTGTTTTAAGTGCTAGGTGGAGAACTGAGAGCCAGTGGGTGGAGATGCTGGGGTTGGTGGTGCAGAGCTCGGTGCCTGGGGAATGGTCCCTGGCCTGGTCACTCCCAGCAGGCTGTGAGGGCCCGCAGAGAAGATGGGGTGAGCTAAGGAGTCAATGCAGGAAAGGGGAAAGCCCAGGCACCTACTTCAATGCCCCACCCACCTGGGCTGCAGGCCCTCCCTCAGGGGAAGGGCTCCCCAAGTGACATCAGTGTTACAGTGAGGAGCTGGGTCCCCCCTGAGTCCAGGCAGGGGGTTGGGCACATGTCCCAGAATCCCTATGGTGCACTGCCATGAAGGCAGGCACTGGTGGGAGGAGCCACCTTGGCCACACCCACACCACTAGACCTCACCCAATGAGTGCACAGGCTTCACCCCTGCAGAGGAAAGCCCCCTCCTGCCCCCCCAGCACACAGGGGCTCCAGAACGGTGGAGGGGTCACTCGGAGGGCCTCTTCTCGCTGAACTGGTGGTTGATTGCAAGAGAGACATGCACAGCTATTGTTCCTCCCTAGTTGTTTAATTACACTATGTTTGATAATAAACTGAAGTATTTTTAATAAGTACAAAAAGTAGGACTTAAGTGATTTCAAAGGAAAATAGACAGTTCAATTTAGATTACTAAGCAAAAATAAAGTAAAACACATCAACAAATTCTGATACACTAAGGCCACGTCTCCACTACAAAATAACACTGAAGTTGCGTACTTTGAAGTACAACTGCAGATAACTGCAGATAGTCTTTGAAGCTGATCATCTACGTACAAAAAGCTGCCCACCCTTATTTTGAAGTAGGGTCTCAGTACTTCAAAAGGAAGAGTCCACACACCATTAGCCCCTACTTGGAGATAAGAGCACAGGAACTGATGTGGACAGGGGTCACATGGCCAACAAGTCCTTCCAGGTTGACAGCCAGCCACTCCCTTAAAGGGCCCCTCCCCACACACCTCTCTCTGCATGTGCTCAGGGCTGCCAGGCTGTACACAGCACAGCACAGACACGCTTTGCACACAGCAGAGCCACTGCAGAGTCCGTCATGGATCCTCAACAGATCCCTGAGGGGGACCTTCTGCAGATCAGGGTCAGCCTGCCGGCACCGCTGCTGGTGTCTGTCATACAGCAGCAGCACAAGGCCAGCTGCATAGACCCCCTTTGGCAGGCCCTCTGCCAGTGGGAACAGCTTCACCACATCCCGGTGATCCGGAGATTCTGGGGCTTTCCCACCAGCACCGACTAGTGAGACTATCTTGTGCTGGGGGACTGAGACGACAACTGGTGGCTGCAAAACTTCCAGATGACCCGGCAGACATTTGACGAGCTGTACCACTGGCTCACCCCAGCCCTCCAGCACTGGGATACCAGGATGCGGCCTGCAGTCCCCCTGCGCAAGAGTGTAACCATCGCCCTATGGAAGCTGGCCACCCACACAGCCACTGCTCTGTCAGGCCTCAGTTCGGGGTGGACAAAGGCACTGTCGCTGCAGTCCTGATGGAGCTAAGCCAGCACAGGGACATAATGGAGGGGCACCCAGCAAGGGGTGACCCTGCAGGGGGATGGGCGGGGGCCCTGCATGAGGATGGGGATGACTGGGCCACACATTCATGTATGCATCTCTCTTGCACCCCATCCAAATTGTCCAGAAAGTCAACACCTTTCTCCTCCACTGTGGTCACTGTCAGGGACCTGGAGGTCACCTTGGCAGGCTTTGCAGACCTGTCATTCTCTGACCATTTTGGTGCACTGGATGGCATGCACTGTGTAGTCTGCACGCCAGCCCATCGTTCAGGGGCCTTCATAAACAGAAAGGGCTTCCCCTCTGTGGTTCTCCAGGTGCTCATGGATGCTAACAGCCAGTTCATGGATGTCTACATGGGATGGTCCAGCAAGGCCCATGATGCCCAGGTGGTCAGGAACTCATGCCTCAGCCACAGAATGCAGAAGGGGACCTAACTCCCCTGCAGGAGCTCCCAATGGGAGTCATCACCATGCCCCACTGCATCGTGGCTGACTCTGTGTACCCCTACACCAGATGCACTGACCCATTCCAGGACCAGTTCAATATGTGCCTGAACCATACCAGGAGCAACGTGGTGTGGGTTTTCAGGTGGCTGAAGGGGCTATTTAGATGCCTTCTAATAAGCTGGAGGTCAGCCTCCTGGATGTGTCAGTGGTGGTTGTGGCCAGCTGCACTTCACAGTATCATGGAGAGTACATGGGAGTCCTTTGTCCAGGACTGGGCTGCTGAGACCGTCACTGGGTATGATCAGCCACCCAGTGTCCCATGCCATGAGGCACAAAGGGATGGGGTGCAGGTCAGGGAGATCTTGGGAGAGGCCTTCGACTGGGACCCACAATGACCCTTCCCCAGCCATACAAGAGGGATATGGGGTAGGGGTGCAAGAACGCAGATTCACTTCGTTGAAAATAAACTTTGAAAAGGTATAAACTTGTCAGTGTTTGAAACTATTTACATGGGGGAACTATATACAACAGGGACCCTGGGGTGGCACTGAGGGAGGGACTGAAATGGGAGAGGGTGCTGGCGGGGGGTGGGGCTCACTTGTCCACGGGTGAGGGGCTGGGACCCACAATGGCTGTGGGACCCTCTGCCACCCTGGGTCCGGCAACCCCATTGGGGCAGGGATGAGGCTGGAACTACGGGGAGGTAGGGCTGTGGAAGAGGTGCAGCAATGGTGGAGATGGCAGGGGGTATGTGGGGGCAAGAGGGGCCAGTTCACCCTCCGTCACATTGGCCACCAGCCACTCCACCAGTGTCAAGTGGGCAGCAGACAGCAGGGCCCGAAAGTTCACACCTGGGGGAAGGTTCACAGGGGGGCTGCTGGAGGGGCTGTGTGGGGGGCTCTGAAGGGGACTGAAGGGTGGGCTGACGGGGGGGGTGGTCGGGCAAGGTGGGTGGCAACAGCCTGGGTAAGGATGCCTGGGCAATTGGCCACCTGCACCCAAACCTCCTGCTCCCTTGCCAGCCAGTCCCACGGCATAGCCCTCAGCTCCCTCAGAGCAGCTGTATGTGTAGCCATCTCCTCTCCCCCCATGCAATGGCAGTTTCTGGCCTGGCAGTGACCCCAGGGGGAGGTGGTCTGAGGGGGGTGCCAGCTTCCTGGCTCCTACTGGCTCACAGCTAGTCACGGGCAGCCCAAGGGTGGCTCCCAGATGGCTCAGGGCCCCCCCGCTCCACCTGCCCCCGCCCCATTGTCCAGTGGTCCAGCATCCCTATGGGATACCGGCTGCAGGAGGGTCCCCGCACAGTGTGGCTGGTGCCAGAATTGCTGTGCCCCCATCACACCCTCCCTGGATGAATGCCCTGAAGAATTAGGCAGGGCTGTGCATGATGTGCACAGTCCAGGCATGTGACCCCCTGCTGGCACTGCTGGGGGCAGGGTCCCCCTCCCTGGGTACTGGAGCTTCCCGAATGCCCAGTGCCTACCTGCAGGTACCTCCATGCACACGTGAGAAGCCCAGCTGGAAGGGTCCCAGCTGGATAAATTGGACTGGAGAGCGATGATGAGGGCCCCATTGCTGGAATCCTCATCATAGCTCCCTGGCTTCATCCCCTGGTCCCTCAGTAGGAGATGGTGTCTCCCAAGGCTCCCAGATCATCAGCGGTTGCCACCTCCAGCTCCAGCTCCTCCTTTGGCTCCAGCAGGAATGTGGCAGTGTCCATCACATACCTGGGGGGCTGCACGTCTTTGGGCCCCAGGAGCCAGTGGAGCTGCTCATAATGGGGGCACCGGGTGAGCCATGACCCTGAGCAGCTGCAGGCATCCCTAGCCCAGCAGTACATCTGCCAGAATTCCTTCACTTTAATCCAGACACATTCCCCACTTTGGACAGGGTTTTCCTAGGAGGTGAGCCCCTTTGCCAAGCAATCGTGTGTTGACCTTGCACTGCTGTATCCCTGTCTGCAGCAGGACCTTCTCATCCCCACACAGTGCAAGGAAGTCCTGCACTTATGCATTGCTCCATGAGGGGTCCCTCTTCTGAGGCTGCTTTGCCAGCTGCTGCAAGCCCTTGGGGGACTCTCCAATGGGCTCCAGGGGGGGCACTCTGGGTGCATGCTATGGCCAGCTGGGGGTGTGGGTGGCAGCTGGGGCTTTGAGCGGGGGCTGTGCAGCAGGGAGCTCATCGTTCCCCTGCTTCTGCCATGCTCTCAGATTCCTGCCTGGCATTGCTGGTAGCTGCTTCCTGTTAGCTGGCTGGTAGTGACCATAGAGCCCCACCTGGGCTGGCCAGAGTGTCTCCGGGCTCCTGGGGGGCCACCACCATGGCGGATGCCCTACTTCGAAGTAGCAGATGAGCTGTGTCTACACGTGCCCCAAACTTCGAAATGGCCATGCAAATGGCCATTTCGAAGTTTACTAATGAAGCGCTGAAATGCATATTCAGCGCTTCATTAGCATGCGGGCGGCAGCCACGCTTCGAAATTGACGCTCCTTGCCGACGCGCGGCGCATCCAGACGGGGCTCCTTTTCGAAAGCACGCCACCTACTTCGAAGTCCCCTTATTCCCATGAGCTCATGGGAATAAGGGGACTTCGAAGTAGGCGGGGCCCTTTCGAAAAGGAGCCCTGTCTGGATGCACCGTGCAGCTGCAACGTGCGTCAATTTCGAAGCGTTGCTGCCGCCCACATCCTAATGAAGCACTGAATATGCATTTCAGCGCTTCATTAGTAAACTTCGAAATGGCCATTTGCATGGCCATTTTGAAGTTTGGGGCACATGTAGACGTAGCCATGCAGAGCATCTACACACTCCCTACTTCAAAATTAAACTCTGAAGTAGGGTTCTACTCCATTCTTGGGCATGGAATAAGGACTTTGAACTTGGGCTCCCTTATTCGAAGTTAATGTTGAAGTAAGGGAAAAACGTTTGTATACGCTCCATGGGCTGCTTCTAAGTAGCCCTTAACTTCAAAGTAAGTTCCTAGTGTAGACGCAGCCTAAGAGGAGCTCTTACAAATCATATTTCTCACCCTATTTCTTATCTCATATAGCAGCTCTTCACGAGTCAGAGCTGATCTTTTCCTCTGACCACAGCTCACCAATACTTCCCCACCCTTCTCATTACAGTTACAGTTCCTGTTTTTCTAGATGTTTTGGTGTATCCTCTTAGTTTGGAGAGGAAGTTTCAAAAATACTTGAAGATCCTGATTATTTGCTTCCTATCACATAAATAAAAATTTCTCAGAAAGGGAATCTTTTGTTCGGTTCTAAAGGGAATCCTTTGTTCAGTTCTTTTCCACCTCTGGAAAAGTACAACATTCAAGATAGATTCCAGCACCAGGTGGTGTGGTCATGGGACTTTATGGCTACGTCTACACGTGAAGCCTACATCGAAATAGCTTATTTCGATGTAGCGACATCGAAATAGGCTATTTCAATGAATAACGTCTACACGTCCTCCAGGGCTGGCAACGTCGATGTTCAACTTCGACGTTGCGCGGCACCACATCGAAATAGGCGCTGCGAGGGAACATCTACACGCCAAAGTAGCACACATCGAAATAAGGGTGCCAGGCACAGCTGCAGACAGGGTCACAGGGCGGACTCAACAGCAAGCCGCTCCCTTAAAGGGCCCCTCCCAGACACAGTTGCACTAAACAACACAAGATCCACAGAGCCGACAACTGGTTGCAGACCCTGTGCATGCAGCATGGATCCCCAGCTTCAGCAGCAGCAGCCAGAAGCCCTGGGCTAAGGGCTGCTGCCCACGGTGACCATAGAGCCCCACAGGGGCTGGAGAGAGAGCGTCTGTCAACCCCTCAGCTGATGGTCGCCATGGCAGACCCCGCTATTTCGAAGTTGTGGGACGCGCAACAACTACACGGTCCCTACTTCGACGTTGAACGTCGAAGTAGGGCGCTATTCCTATCCCCTCATGGGGTTAGCGACTTTGACGTCTCGCTGCCTAACGTCGAAGTTAACTTCGAAATAGCGCCCGGTGCGTGTAGCCGTGACGGGCGCTATTTCGAAGTTAGTGCCTCTACTTCGAAGTAGCGTGCACGTGTAGACACGGCTTATAAGAGCAATCTGGGCTTATAGGAAAAACAAAAACATTTATAAATTGTCTTGAGCACCATGCCATTACATTCATTAAGTACCACCAATGGCTTTTACTAGAAGACACAGAATTAATAAACAGGTTTGTACTTCATATTTCTAACTTCATGTGCAAGGAGGATACATGCACACAAATACAATACACACATTCAGGCAATCACAACCTCTTGAAAGACATGTTACCCGCCCATTATGCATAAAGTATATTTGAGTTATATATATCTTCTGGTGGCAAAACAGTCAAATTGCCAAACCACAAGCAGGCAATATTGTCTAGTGGCATTACCAGAACTTCCACATCTTACTGGACTCTTAGAAAACATTTAGGGATAAATTACAGTTAAATAGCAGCACACAACAGTGAAAGCCAGTCCTGGTAGCTGTAAATAAACATTATGGGACCACAGGAAACTTGACCACATCCATGATAGGTGGATATCCAGCTAACTAAGGTCATCCCTGACTATGGATGTTGCTGAATGAGAGAGTTCGGGATTAGAGAGGTTCAATCTGTAGACGTAAAACATATTTCCATGTATACATACTTCCACATAAATATTGGGGCAGAGTATCACAATCACATATCATCAAAAAATTGAAGTTCATTTTTTATCACATTTGTATGTTAGAATAACTAGTGATAGACAACAGACCATAATTCACTGCTAGCAGAACTGAAGGTATTCCAAAGAAAATATTATTTTGGTCGTATTATTACAGCCCATATTACTACACATGAATCTAGAGACTAGAGAAATATGTACAGAAAGCCAAAAATATCTTACAGCAGCAAGATACATTGCTTACTCTTCTGAATTACAGATCAACACCAATAGCAGCTGTTGGCCAAAATCCAGAACAGCTCCTGATATTAACACAACTCAGAACTTGCTGTTCTTGCATTGAAAAAGAATGTGCGTCTGAATTGCTCAGACATGAAGAAAGTAGCCAAATAAAATAAAAATGCTATAAAGAGCTTATGAAAAATTTTACAACAGATGTCACTCAGATAACTGCCACATCTAGAAGTTGGTAACTGTGTGTGTGTCAAACTGGATGGAAAAAAAGGATGGACAACTCCAGCTATTGAGAGACAGAATTTGGTGCCCAGATCATATATGATTGAGACCAATAGTCAAGGGCTCAACAGAAAACATTAATATCTATAGTTTGTTCCTGAGAAAGAACAAGAAACACAGCAAACTCTGCAGATGGTGGATGCAGAATAAAAACACTGAAGAATTCTGGTGACCCAATTTTACTAAACTTCAAAGGCAGCATAATAATGGAAATATTGTAATTTGGTAGGAATGTAGAACTTAGATGGGGACATGGAATGGAATGCTAAACTGTCCTATATTGTGCAGCCTCTGGTGCTATGTAAATACTGAAGTCAGCTAACTTGTGCCATTCCCAACTGTGCAGTGAAGACTCTTACAAGGAACACATATGGCGTGAACTTCAGCAAGATGGAAGCTCCATAGCAAGTCTGTAGGAGGGATGATAGTTAGTCTCATTAATCCAGCATCTCAGTGCTAGTGTGTAAGAAAATGGTACAACATGACTAAATGTTACCTCGTAAAGTAACTGTGCACCAGTTCCATGCTAATAGCCCTCACTACTACAATAAAACCAAGTTTTCTCTCTATGTTGCTTCCAGGATAGTCGTTGTGTCCCTTTGCCTTCCATTCCCACACACGCACCCTGCTTCTCCATACAGAGAGAAAAGACTCTCAGGCTGTGTCTACACTACAGAGTATTGTTGACAAAAGTGCCTTCTGTTAACGAAACTCAGGGATCGTCCACACTACAAATGTGTTCTGTTGAGAAACTGTTGACAGAATGCAGCAGTTTCCTTGGCAGATTTATGTCATTCCTGTTCAAGGCATAACACTTCTGTCAACAAAAAAATAGTGTAGGCACTCGGAGGGTGAGGGGTAGGGGGAGCTTCTGTCAACAGAGGAGTCCTCCATGGCATCAGCCACCTAAAGCCAGGATACACTCTGTCCACTGCAAGCAGAGCTCAATGCTCTGCCCCTCCAGCCAGTCTTAAAGGTACAGGAGCCCTGGAAACCCGGTACCAGGAAGTAGGAACTGTGCAAGCAGCCCAGCCAGCATGTGTGCCTGTAGCCTGCTCACAACCACCCCCTGTGGCCATCAAAAGTGAATGGCAGTAGCCCGCTCCACCAGAGATGTCTCACATCCCTCAAGTGAATGTGGAGAGGACCCCAAGGACACACCCCTAGCCAGGAGGAGGCATGACACATCCTGGATGGACCCCAAAGTCTGGGACCTGCTCAGACACTGGGCTGAAGAAAATGTGCTGCTTGACCCAGCTGCTAAAAGGAGGAACACGCCAGGCTGCAGCTGGGTTGCAACAGCCATAAAAGCCTGAGGATACCCCGCCCACACCATGGAGCAGCTCCAGGTGAAAATTAAGGAGCTGTGGCAGGTGTATACCTGGGCCTGGGACAAAGGCTTCCAGTCAGAGGCATGACAGCCAAATTGTCCCTACTACCAGGAGCTACATGAGCTCCTCCAGGTGGAGGACACCTCCCCCCACTCCCCAACGAGCTCCCTGGAAACGTCTGGGGAGGCCCTCCACCATTGAGCCAGAGTCTCAGCCAAGGGAGCAGCTGCCTGATGATGAGGGTGATCCTGCATCCCTGGTCAGTGAGGAGACTCTCATCTTCAGCCTGGAGTTGGTTCCCTCCTCCAGCCAGAATACCTCCAGGGCCTCGCCAGACCTTTCGAGGTACCTGTCAGTGAGTACCTCATGGGACACACACCCCAGGGCATGAGGAAGTGGGCAAGAGTGGGGCATGCGGTGATCCACACTGGGCTGGCTCAGCCAGGATGCCACCCTGTGAACCCACCATCTGCACATGTGTGCAAGGCATCGTGTTCCACCCGGTCCAGCCATGCAGCTGCAGGCACAGGCATCGGTCTACTGCCAGCCTCACCAGAGGCCAACAGGGCCTCAGAGCCCTGGGGGGTGCTGCCTACCCCTAACACTGCTTGAGGTAGGACAGCCACAGGGCCAAGGGTCCAACCACAGACACACCACTGGGGACTACGACCCTCTGCATGCAGGCATGTCTACAAGACACAAGCAGCACCCACACCCATGGACAGCACCGCAAGCCTCATGGATGTGGGGGGGCAGTAGGGTCCCAGCAGCTGTGTGGAGGGAAGGACTCAATATCTCTCCTCCTTGTCTTCCTTCCAGCTGGACCATGGGAGGGTCATTCTGGCCCCACCTCTCCTTGAGAGCCATCCAAAAAATATGTGAAAGATAATAACTGTATGTGAAAGATAATGTAGAATCAAATGAAATAGAAAGCCTAAATGAATCAAAATGTTCCATAGAATCACTAAGGATAGCAATTCCTTCCTCTGATGGGAATATAGCACTGCAGTGTGCAGCGGCAGTCAGTAAAGCAAATAGAATGTTAGGAATAATTAAAAAAGGGATAGAAAATAAGACAAATTATACCTTACTTCCGCTATATAAAACTATGGTACACCCACATCTTGAGTACTGCGTGCAGATGTGGTCTCCTCACCTCAGAAAAGGTACATTGGCGTTAGAAAAGGTTCAGAAAAGGGCAACTAAAATGATTAAGGGTTTGGAAGGAGAGAAAATAGCAAAATAGAGATGATGGATTTCAGGAAGGCAGATTTTGGTAAACTCAGAGAGCTGGTAGGTAAGATCCCATGGGAGGAAAAACTGAGGGGAAAAACAACTGAGGAGAGTTGGCAGTTTTTCAAAGAGACATTATTAAGGGCCCAAAAATAAGCTATTCCCCTATGTAGGAAAGATAGTAAATATGGGCAAAGACTGCCCTGGCTTAACAAGGAGATCCTGCATGATCTCAAACTGAAAAAGGAATCCTATAAAAAATGGAAACTGGGACAAATTACAAAGAATGAACACAGGCAAATAACACAGGAATGCAGGAGTAAAATTAGAAAGGCTAAGGCACAAAATGAGCTCCAACTAGCTACAGGCATAAAGGGTAACAAGAAGGCCTTTTACAAATATATTAGAAACAAGAGGAAGACCAAGGACAGGGTAGGGCCATTGCTCAGTGAGGAGGGAGAAACAGTAATGGGGAACTTGGAAATGGCAGAGATGCTTAATGACTTCTTTGTTTCGGTCTTCACAGAGAAGTCTGAAGGAATGCCTGACATAGAGAATGCTGGTGGAAAAGGGGTAGAGTTAGTTTTTGAAATAAAAAAAGAACAAGTTAAAAACCATTTGGAAAAATTAGATGTCTGCAAGTCACCAGGGCCTGATGAAATGCATCCTAGAATCCTCAAGGAGCTGATAGAAGAGGTAGCTGAGCCTTTAGCTCTCATTTTTGGAAAGTCATGGGAGACAGGAGAGATTCCAGAAGACTGGAAGAGGGCAAATATAGTGCCCATCTACAAAAAGGGGAATAAGAACAACCCAGGAAATTACAGGCCAGTAAGCTTAACTTCTGTGCCAGGAAAGATAATGGAGCAGGTAGTTAAGGAAGTCATCTGCAAGCACTTGGAAGGTAGTAAAGTGATAGGGAACAGCCAGCATGCTTTTGTAAAAAACAAATCATGTCAAACCAACCTGATAGCTTTTTTTGACACGATAACGAGACTCATAGATAAGGGAGAAGCAGTGGATGTGGTATACCTAGACTTTAGTAAAGCATTTGATACAGTCTCGCATAATATTCTTATCGACAAACTAGGCGAGTCCAACTTAAATCGCACTGCAATAAGGTGGGTGCATAACTGGCTGGCTAATCGCACCCAGAGAGTAGTTGTTAATGGTGCTCAATCCAGCTGGAAAAGCATAACAAGTGGGGTTCCGCAGGGGTCTGTTTTGGGACCAGTTCTGTTCAATATCTTCATTAATGATTTGGATATTGGCATAGAAAGTACGCTTATTAAGTTTGCAGATGATACTAAGCTGGGAGGGGTTGCAACTACCTTGGAGGATAGGGTCATAATTCAGAATGATCTAGATAAATTAGAGAAATGGTCTGAAGTAAACAGGATGAAGTTTAATAAAGATAAATGTAAGGTGCTGCACTTAGGAAGGAATAATCTGTTTCACGCATACAGAATGGGAAAAGACTGTCTAGGAAGGAGTACAGCAGAAAGGGACCTAGGGGTTCTAGTAGATCACAAGTTAAATATGAGTCAACAGTGTGATGCTGTTGCAAAAAAAGCAAACATGATTCTGGGATGCATTAGCAGGTGTGTTGTGAACAAGACACGAGAAATCATTCTACCGCTCTCCTCTGCGCTGGTTAGGACTCAGCTGGAATATTGTGTCCAGTTCTGGGCACCCCAGTTCAAGAAAGATGTGGAGAAATTAGAGAAGGTCCAGAGAAGAGCAACTAGAATGATAAAAGGTCTGGAGAACATGACTTATGAAGAAAGGCTGAAAGAATTGGGCTTGTTTAGCTTGGAAAAAAGAAGATTGAGGGGGGACATGATAGCGGTTTTCAGCCACCAGTCCTGGCTTTCAGTATTCTGTGCTGTTATTTAACTCTAATTTACCCCTAAATGTCTTCTAAGAGCCCAGTAAGCACTGGAAGTGTTGCTAATGTGCTAGAAAATATTTACCTCCTTTTGTCCATCAAATTCTCTCATCTGGCACTGGTCAAGTCCCAAGGGTTCCAGAGGAGAAAGGCTTCACCTGTACAATTATCAGATATTTTGTGATATATTGTCCTCATGAAGTAAACTGCTGCTGCAGAAGTTCATTCTGGAAAAAAAAAGTAACCAGTTGTGCACCCATCTTATTTTCTCTAGGCTATAAACTCCTTAGTTGGCCTAGGAGAGAGTCATGTGAGCCAGTATTAAAAGTCTTACTATACTCAAGATATAATAAAATGTATCACATATGTTCCTAACCACAAAGCTTGTTACTATGTTAAAGAGGATATCAGGTGAGCTTGACATTAGCAACACTTCCAGAATGGAGGAGGGAAAATCTTTTCATATGCTAATTATATGTAGTAGCAAGGCTTGCATATGCCATTAATTTACATAACATCAATCTAAGATAACCAAGTAGCACTGTCAGTTGCAAGGGTTTTTTTTTTTCCAGATGGTTGAACTCTTCATTGTTTTCTAGCATGTTATCAGGAATAGCTAGAAATTCATATGCAGACATCTACTGCAAACTTGACTGTATCATTTAGGTGTGAAACCACCTGGGATTACCATACTTAACTATTTCTACTCTTTTAAAGACTAACAAAATGACTTATTCAGTGATGAGCTCTCATGGGACAATCTTTAAAGTTAGTCTTTAAACTGCTACATTACTACTGTTTTGTTTTGTTAGAATTCAGACTGCCACAGCTACCTCTCTGTTAATATTTCTACTATCGTCAACATGGAGTTCTCCAAGTAGTGCACCCCTGGATTTATTTTAGTGAATTAGAAAGATAAAATCTTACTAGACTAAGTAAACAAAGCAAGATTATGGAATGCTGTATTTGCTGTTAGGACATCCAGTACAGCACATAACACAGAGAATACTTTTCAAATATATTGAAGTATGCAGAGCCATTTGAATGTAGAAAAAATGTTAAATCCATTCCAATCGTAAACTTGCATTTCATCATTCAAGGACTGATTAACTCCTATTTGAGTATGAACATAATTATTCTTCACAGGGAGAAAATGACATGGATGCAATTACAATCCACCAGGTGCACTGAATTAGAGTAAATCAAAAGGCCTGGAATGTGCTTCTCTTTGACAATTAAACAAGAAAACAACAGGGTTTTCATGCATTACTCTGTATAGAATGTATCAGTTGCATGGCACACTCTATTCACTTAATCTGTGTCTACACTACACAGGTTTGTTGACAGAAGAGGCCTTCTGTTGACAAAACTAGGGAACGTCCACACTACAAATGCATTCTGTCTCGAATCTGTTGACAGAACACAGCAGTTTTCCCAGCAGAGTTCTGTCTTGAAAGGTTGAGGCATAGCACCTCTGTTGATAGTCTCTAAACAAAAAAATAATGTAGACGCTCTTCTGTCAATAGAGGGGTCCTCCATAGCATCAGCCATCTGGGGCTGGAAGATGCTGTGCCCACAGCAAGCAGAGCTTTATGCTCTGCTCCTCCAGCCAGCCTTAAAGGTACAGCAGCCCTAGAAACCCATACCAGGAGATAGTAAGTGGGCGAGCAGCCCAGCAAGCACATGTGCTTGCAGCCTGCCCACAGCCACTCTCTGCAGCCACTCCACAGTGATGACAGAAGCCCAGCCCATCAGGGAGCAGGGAAAGGAGCTCCAGGACACACCCCCGGCTAGAAGGAGGCATGCCCCATCCTGGACAGACCCCGAGGTCAGAGACCTGCTCAGCCTCTGGGCAGAGGACAGAGTCCTGCTGGACCCAGCAGCCAAGAGAAGGAATGCCCCAGGCTACAGCTGGGATGTCACAGCTCTGGCAGACCAGGGACACACTGCCTGGACCATGGAGCAGGTCTGGGCAAAAATTAAGGAACTGTGTCATGGCTATACTGGAGTTCAGGACTACGCCCGCCACTCAGGGGCACAATGGCCCAGCTGCCCCTATTACTAGGAGCTGTATGCGTTCCTTTGGGTGGAGGACACCTCCCCCCACGAACTTCCTGGTCACATCTGTGGAGCCCCCCACCACCACCAACAGAACCAGAGTCCCACCTCGGGGATCAGCAGCCCAAGGGTGAAAGCAGCACTGCCTACCTGGCCAGCAACAGGACCCTGGCCATCAGCTTGGAGTTGGGCACCTCCTGCGTCCAGGACACCTCCAGGGCCTCGCTGGACCTTTTCGAGGTCCCTGCCGGTGAGTACCCCATGGGGCACACATCTCAGGGCTCAAGGGGTTGGGTGGGTGTGGGGCATGTTGTGATTCCCACTGGGCCAGCTTAGGTGGGATCCTTCTGCAAATCCAGCACCTAAACTTTGCTCAAGGCACCATGGTCCACCTGGTCCTACCATGCAGCTTCAGGGCATAGGTACCAGCCTGCTGCCTGCCCCATGGAAGGCTGACAGGGCCCCAGGGCCCTGGAGGGGGACCCTGCCTGCACCAACATGGCTGGAGGTGGGATAGCCACATGGGCAAGGAACCAACCCTAACACACCACCAGGCACTGTGATCTTCCACTCTCAGGCATGTCTGCAGGACACAGGTAGCACCCTCACCCATGGACAGTGCCCTGAGCTGCGTGCCTGCAGGGGGAGTGGGAGGGCCCCAGAGGCCATGAGGAGGGTAGGACTTACCATCTCACCTCCTTGTGTCCCCTCCAGCTGGACTGTCAGTGGGGCAGGCCACCTTCACGTCTTCTCCAGTGCCAGCCGGCCCTCAGGAGGAGCCAGATCTGGAACTGGGCCTAGAGCCAGAGCTGGAGCTCGGCATACTCACAGGATCACTGGTGCCAGGGCACAACGTAACTCCACGGTGGTGCACGCGGCGTTGTGGATAGAGGGCTCGGACGGGTTGCTGATGTCATGGAGTGGTGCCTGTGGGCTGATGAGGCACAGTGGACAAGGGATTGGGAATAGTAGATGCAGGCATGGGACCAGCCGATGTCCTGCCTGGACAGTGCCACTGACATCTAGCAGGACCAGCTGGCCCAACCACCCTCTTCTCCCGGGGGTTGGTGAGCCAGAAGTGTGTGTCCTCGTTGCAGTGGACAGAGGCAGGCCAGACAGAGCTCTGGAAAGGTGTCCTTCCACATGCAGAAACTCTGGAGCCAGTGCTGGTCATCCCACTCACCAATCACCAGCTGGTCCACCAGTCTGAGCTGGTGGTGTAGCACAGACATGCCTGCTGACTTGGGAGTGTGGCCACTATCGCAGCAAGGTAGAAGTAACAATGGCATCTTCTTCATGGGAGGTGTCAGACTAGTCCCTCCTCCAGAGGAGGAGTAGAAGGACAGCAGGGATGGTGTGCTGCAGAAGCTGCAGCAGCCATGGGTGTAGCCAGCACAAGCCCAGGGGCTGCTTTGGCAGCATAGCTAACTGGAAAGTCCTAAGTCTCTCTCAGTAAGCCAGGGATCCCTGCACTAATTTTCCTGTCCCTCCAGGGGTTATGCAAGCCTTGGCATGGGCAGAGAGTGTGGCCCAGAGAGGTCCTTTAAGGGCAGGCTGGGCTGTTGCTCCAGGAAGCCCATTGAAGTTAATGGGTGACTTTCCATTTATTTCAGTCAGCTTTGGATCAGAGCCAAAGGTGTTTTGGGCAAAGAGTGTTATGTTAATAATATAGCTGTTGGAGTATTTTTTTCATGAAGAATGTCTTTTTGCTGAAAATTCCAAAATTTAAAATATTTAGCTGACAACCAAAAATTTCAAGTCAGATATTTTAGTGCTTTATCGGAGCTGTAGTTTTGTTCTTCACAGAGCACCCATTGGTGGGACAAAAGGTGTAACTGCCTCAGGGCATGGAGTTTCAAAGAGACCCAGGGCTCCCAGCCATTGCTGCTGCTACTGTGGCAATGGCACCAGATGGTGCCCTAGGCCCCTTATACCACTGCTCAAATGCTGTTACATTCACCCTGCATGGCTCTGAGGGCTGGGGATGGGTGGCTCAGTGCTGTCATCAAAGTTGATCTGAAGACTGGCTGCCTGGCCTCACCCCTTCTCTCTGAGGCCCTGCCCTTCTGGCAGCATACAGCTGCTCCTCCCGCCCTTCCCCCTGCACCAACACACGCGTTGCCTGGAGGCCTGTGGAAGCTGTTGGCCACCATTCTGTTCTGCAAGGTGGTTCTTTCTTTTGCTGAGCTGCTACAGTGCATCATGGGAGTATCTAGCCATGATGTCACGTGGGAGATGTGGTTCAGCTGAAGAAGGTGATCTAAAGAGAGGAATTATGGCATGACTTACCCAAACCAAAGTACAACTCCCATAATGCTCAATGGCACAATGTCCAAATCCAAATAATCAGTATTTAGTCCATTGTTTTGTTTGTAGATGAAAATTGAAAATCTTTGCTTTTTGTTTCTTCAGTTATTTAATGACAAGTCAATACATTTCATTGAAAGGTATTTTTCATGAAAATTTAATTACATAAAAAGCCTCCAGTTTTCCATCAAAAGACAATTTCAACAGATAATTATGGCCCAAATTTAGTAAACAAAAAAGTACAGATGTTACTCTGACTTATAATTAGTTAAAATAGTTTCTTGTGTTTTCAATATATAATAATCCTTGGAGTCACTTGTATTCAGGACTTTGGTGTTGTATTGAAGAACGGGGTAGACACAAGAGTGGCTTCACTGGAAATTACCTGTGAGATCAAAAAAAAAAAGAAACAAGCCACAGAGCATAGGAGGATGGAAAAAGGGAGAAAAAAAAGAAGACTAGCTATAGTGTTCTCATTAGGAGCTTAATACCCATCAAGGCTGAGCTGGAGCAACTCCTCTTAAGTAATGAGCACCATCATCACAATACTTCACAGGATCAGAAGCCGACTGTGTTTCCCTTTGTATGGGAGCTGACGCCTTTTTTCAGCTTTGACATTTTTTCTCTCATCCAATGGCTAGTTTAACAGTAGACCCATACACGGCTTTAATTATCTTTGACTTTATGTAATTTCCGAATACAAGAGAATTGAAGGGGAATAAATCCAGATGATATCTTACTGAATACAAATGACAAGACATATCTACAACATAAAGCAAGATAGGAGTACTGAATGGGATCAATGCTACATCTCTCAGTATTCTGTCTTCTGCAGTGAACTGTGTCAGATGTTCCCGAGAACATGAATAGAACAGGGTAATTTCGAGTGATCCATCTCAGGTTGTCCAGTCCCAGTCGGTAGCAGATGCATGTTTGGGCACACCTGGAACATGGAATTATGTCCATGACCATCTTAATCAATAGTCACAGACTATTGACTGTTAGAATGTGTCAAACTCCTTTTGGAACCCAGTTATACTTTTGATCTCCATATCCTGTAACAATGATTCTATCGATTGGCTCACACTGTGTAAAGAGAAGTGCTTCCTCTAATTTGAGTTAAACCTGCTGACTAGTAATTTCTCTGAGTGATCCCTAGTTCTTATGTTATGTATTATGTACAGTCTTTGCCACCCCAGTGCTTATCCCTTTTTGCATATTTTGTGAATATGTTGAACAGGATTGGTCCCCATACAGATCCTTTGGGGACCCTATTACTTACCCTCTATACGTAAAAATATGGTCATTTATTCCTACCGTTGGTTTCCTGTCTTTTAACCAATTATTGATCCATGAGATGATCCTAAATTTTATCTCTGCTTACTTATTAATTTTGGTGTAGGAGACTCTCAAAGGCTTTTGAAAGTCCAATCACACTAGAACAACTGGGTCACCATTATCCATATGCTGGTTGATTCAGAGAATTCATGCAAGTAGATTTGAAATATCTGTCTCTCTTTTGAAAGGAGCCAGAGGAGCATCTACACACAAAAGGTGGTCTTTTGAAAGGAAATTGAAGGAAGGCAGTGCAGATTTCGAAATCCCTACCCCGATCTCATATTAGGAAGAACGTGCACTTTCGAAAGGCTGTTTCAAAAGAAGACACAAGTAGGCACTCCACGGCCCACTCTTGTGAAAGAGGAGTCCTTCATGGCTCTGGCCAGCTGGAGTGTGGAGATGTCCTGGCCTGCAGCAGTGGGGCTCTATGATCTCTGTGTCTGGCTGCCTTTAAAGAAGTACAGACCCAGAACCCCATGGTTCTGTAGGAGAACACTTCAACCTTCCTGTACACTCAGTAACAGATTTAAAAGTAACAGTCCTACATCAAAAAAATTTCAAAAATAAAATGGAGAGAAAAATCTCTGAGCTGCAATTCATTTGCAAATTTGACTCCATCAACCAAGGATTAAACAGACACTGGGAGTGGCTGGCCCCTTACAAAAGCAGCTTCTCTGCTCTTGATGTTCACACTTCCACATCAGAATCTAACAATGTGCCACATCCCCCCTGACTGATCTGACTTGTTTTCTCCTCTCTTGAGGTATACTACTGATAATGGGCCATTTCCACCTTGTCTGAATAGACCTTGTCAGCTCTGGCGCTCCCTTTTACTGGGACCCCCCTCTTTAAATACTCCTCTGGAAATCCCCCCACCCCCAACTCGTGCATCTAATGGAGTGGATCTTTGCCCACGAAAGCTTATGCTCCAAAATATCTGTTAGTCTATAAGGTGCCACAGGACTTCTTATTATACCACAGTTAGTAGTTCTCCATTTTCATATTTATGTTTCTTCAGAACTCCCCATGTCTTCTGCAATGACAATCAGCACAAAGATCACAATAGTCATGTTTCATTGAGTTCTTCTTTACCACCTTGATTGTCCAGTGGCCTAACAGATTGTTTGTCAGATCATTTCTGAAGTACTTAAAATAAATTACTGCTAGTTTTTGTGTCAGTTAGTTGTGTTAGTTTTCAGCCACTTACTCTGCAAATTCTTTTTAACCCGCCTATTTTCACATTTGTTTGCCAGTGTTCATCCCCCTTTCTATTTTCCTCACTATAAGTTGACTTCCAAATGTTAAATGATGCCTTTTGGCTTCTAACTGCCATTTTTACTGTGTTGTTTAGCCACAGTTTTTGTCCTCTTACTTTAAGAAAAAATGGGGTATACATTTAGTTTGAGTCTATAATATGATCTTTTTAAACAGTCTTTCTGCAGTTTGCAGACATTTCACCTTTGTGATTCATTTTTTTAATTTCTGATTAGCTTCTTAATTTTTTTATGCTGTTCCCTTTCTGATGTGAAAGTCTGTGGTGATGGGTGAGGGACTGTAATATGATTGGGTGTTCTGGGCACTGCTGAGGGAACCAGCCCAGAGTATATTGTTTAAAATTGGGCCACTAACAGCCCAGGATGTGATTTCCTTCTCGCTAAGGCAAATCAAGCCACATACAAAAGTACCTCTGCCAGCCCCACTGGCCAGCCAGAAGTCACACAAGCAAACCACAGGTTACCCAGTGCCTCCTAATGTCCAAACCAGCAGCCCCCTTTACACAGATGAGAGGCTAGTAAAGCCTATTTCATTAAATCCACACAGATTCTTCTGGGCCACAAAGGCTACGTCTACACGTGCACGCTACATCGAAGTAGCTAATTTCGAAGTAGAGACATTGAAATAGGCTATTTCGATGAATAGCGTCTACACGTCCTCCAGGGCCGGCAACGTCGATGTTCAACTTCGATGTTGTGCAGCCCAACATCGAAAGAGGCGCAGCGAGGGAACGTCTACACGCCCAAGTAGCACACATCGAAATAGGGATGCCAGGCACAGCTGCAGACAGGGTCACAGGGCGGACTAGCGCTTCCGGGGCAACAGCTAGCCGCACCCTTAAAGGGCCCCTCCCAGACACACTCAGCCTGCACAGCACGCGGTCTGAGGAGCCATAGGCACACAGACCCCAGGCGCCGCAGTCATGGACCCCCAGCAGCAGCAGCAGCCAGAGGTCCACCCAGCCCTCCCGGCAGGAGCAGGGCTCGCCCTGCTCCATGCCATGCGGGAGGCAGCTGAGCACCTCCTTGCTACACCAGAGGAGATGCCCCCAGGGCAGCAGGGCTCAACCCCTAACCCTGCAGCACCCCGCCCCCCCCCGCCTCACACGCCGGCGGCTGTGGAGCTACCCCACCAGCACCGACTGGTGGGAGCAGCTGGTGCTTGGGGAGTGGGATGACGACCGCTGGCTCAGGAACTTCAGGATGAGCCGGCAGACATTTATGGAGCTGTGCCTGTGGCTCACCCCTGCACTCAGGCACCAGGACACTGCCATGCGGCGTGCCCTCACAGTGCAGAAATGGGTCGGCATGTGGGTCCCCCAGCCTCACGAGCCTGTGCAGGAGCATGGCGTTGATGGCACGCACAACCTGCAGGGAAAGCACATGGGACAGCACCAATGAGGGATGAGCAGGGTGTGCGTGGCCCTGCCCTCCCCTCCCCTGCCCTGCCCTGCCCTCCTCCGCCCTCCTCTGCCCTGCCCTGCCCTCCTCTGCCCTGCCCTGCCCTCCCCTCCCCTCCCCTGCCCTGCCCTCCCCCCGTGGGTTCTCTTACCTCCATGAGGACAGCCCCGGCGGTGGCCTTGCCAACACCAAACTGCTGCCCCACGGATCGGAAGCTGTCGGGAGTGGCCAGCTTCCAGACAGCGATGCTGACCCGTTTCTCCACTGTGAGGACACGCTGCATGGCGGTGTCCTGGTGCCTGAGTGCGGGGGTGAGCCACTGGCACAGCTCCATAAATGTCTGCCAGCTCATCCTGAAGTTCCTGAGCCAGCGGTCATCGTCCCACTCCCCAAGCACCAGCCGCTCCCACCAGTCGGTGCTGGTGGGGTAGCTCCACAGCCGCCGGCGTGTGAGGCGGGGGTGGGGGCGGGGTGCTGCAGGATTGGGGGTTGAGCCCTGCTGCCCTGGTGGCAGCTCCTCCTCTGGTGTAGCAAGAAGGTGCTCAGCTGCCTCCTGCATGGCATGGAGCAGGGCAAGCCCTGCTCCTGCCGGGAGGGCTGGGTGGACCTCTGGCTGCTGCTGCTGCTGCTGCTGGGGGTCCATGACTGCGTCGCCCGGGGTCTGTGTGCCTATGGCTCCTCAGACCGCGTGCTGTGCAGGCTGAGTGTGTCTGGGAGGGGCCCTTTAAGAGAGCAGCTAGCTGTTGTCCCGGAAGCGCTAGTCCGCCCGTTGACCCTGTCTGCAGCTGTGCCTGGCATCCCTATTTCGATGTGTGCTACTTTGGCGTGTAGACGTTCCCTCACTGCGCCTATTTCGATGTTGGGCTGCGCAACGTCGAAGTTGAACATCGACGTTGCCAGCCCTGGATGATGTGTAGACGTTATTCATCGAAATAGCCTATTTAGATGTCGCTACATTGAAATAAGTTATTTCGATGTAAGCTTCACGTGTAGACGTAGCCAATGTGTGTCAAACATTTTCACATTGTTATTATTGTCTCCAAGAGTAAGGGTTGCCCACCACTTCTCATCAGGAGACACTTCAGAGTTGCTTATAACTTTGCCATAGTTTAAGCAGTCAGTCTGATTTTCTTTTTTCCATTCTGAATTTCTGCCTAAGGCTGAAATGTTTTGAAAAAAATTCAGCTCAAACAGTTCAGATGTTTTTGAGAAAAAGCTAAAATAAAAATATGTTATTTTGCCTTATTAAAAATCCTTACAATGATTTTCCTGAGAAGCTCTAGTACATCTGTACTTCATTTACATTTAGTTAGGAAGTCACCTTAGTTTCAGGCATGTGCTTTTTTCCATCCCAGGAAAATTGCCCCAAATTTGGACATGCTATAAATCTCTGAAAAACTCTGAAGTTCTCACATTCTCCATGGATACTTGTTAGAATTTGGCAGCAAATATGTCTGAAGATTCCAGCTGCAGTGAGTATGATCTATCTCTGGCCTAAAGGAACTTTTTATAGCTTTCCCTGAAATTCCTTCTAGCAGCAGAAGGCCATTACTACATCAGCACATGAACTGAGACCTCTGATCATGTAGTTAGAGACTGTATCCTAATACATATACACAAGTTTGGGGATAAAGTTGCATTATTATTATCATACACATCAACCATGGGCTTAGCACCCATTGGAGTCTGATGCCTACCACTATTTCCTTCATTTTTCCCTGTCCAGTGCAGAGTGGTTTAGTTTCTGTAAACTAACTCCACTCTAATCTATTATATTATCTACCCATTCTGTGTGCGGTCTGCCTCTCCTATTCAGACCATCCATTATGCCAAATACCAGGGTCTTGATTTTTCATTTGTCGTTCATTCTGCAAATATGCCCAAATAGCTGTAACTTGCTTTGTATAACCTTCTGCAGTAGGTTCTCTTTTGGCTGTAACTTCCTGTATAATTGCTCATTGGTGACCTTCTGCATTCATCCTATTCTCAGGACCTTTCTATAACAACTCCTCTCGAAAACCAATATTCTTCCCTTCAAGTCTTTCGTTATCACCCCTGTGTCACATCTGCACAACATGCTGCTGAATGCATGTTTTCAAGATGCTCCGCTATGTTTCTAAGCAATTGCTTTGCTTTTCCATATCTTATCCATTGCTTTTAAACTCGCTCTTGCTTTTGCTGTTCTAGTCACTATTTCCTTCTTACAGTCTAGATCATACATTATGTTGCTCCCCAGATACGTGAACTTCTCTACATTCTCTTGTTCAATCCCATCTACACTGATCTTCCTTCTCATTTCCTTATCTCCAAATATCATTGGTTTTGTTTTATTGATTTTCATGATCAGTCCACACTGCTTCCTTTCCTTGTTTAGCGTCTGCACCATTTTTGCTAGCTTTTCCTCATCTTCCTCAGTGATAACTATGTCATCCATGAACCTCAAGTTGTTAATTCTTATCCCCTGCACAGATATCCCTGCTACATTTTCCTTGATCTTGTCCATAGCTCTCTCTAGATGTGTGATGAAGATACTCGGCAATATTGGATCTCCTTTCCTCATCCTTCTACTTGTTCTTAACCAACTTCCCAAATCTCTGCATGTTCTCACCACTGCCTCCTCATAGTTATTGAATAACATTGCATGAGTTATCTTAATTCTGATATTTCCAAATTTTGGAGAGTTTGACTTTGCAACCTTAACATTACAGTAACACAGCTTATGTTATCTAATAGTAAACATGATGATGTTTTCACACATGGTAGTGATACCTATGTACCAAAGCATGTAAATATATGATACATTTAATTTATTATGCAATTGGTATAATCCTTAGATCTGGTCATATTTCTATTACAAATTAATTATTGTTCATCAATAGATAAATGGTCCTCCTTTGAGCAACTATCTGGCATTTAAGAGCAAAGTAACTAGCAATCTCTCTGTACTGTCTTTCCTCTTCTGAGACAATAAATCAGGGGTCGGCATATGCAGAGCCTCACTGTTTAGGTAGCATTAGCTGGTCTTTTGTTAATACACATGCAGCACGGCTTTGAGCAAGCTCCCGACTGCATGTGGGAGTAGCAGTGGGGCTGAGCTTCTGCCTCAAAATCAGCTTGTGTGCCAATCTTGGCACTGATGTTGGGGGTTTCTGTTACTTGCTCTAGACAAATTAGGGTTTAGTTTCCTTTGCGTGGGGCTTTGAATACCAATACATTAAACAAAAAGCACTTACCAGCTACTTGAGTTTTCACAAAATGCTCGAGGAAGTTTGAAAATGTTTGCCTTTTTTTGTTTACTTTTAAATTTTCATAGCCTATACATTTTTCTTACTGATTTCCAGCATGATTTCTAGACTAGAAATAGTTTCAAATAATAACCTCTGCCAGATGAAATCTCTGAATAGTGCATCCTAGATATATTTCTGACTGAAATTTAAATACACTGACATTTTTCTCTTATGATATGTTGTAAATTTTTGCATGTTTTTATTTTCATTTAAGACCTTTCTGTTATTAACTTATCTATCTGATCTTTTGTTTCCAAATTTTCTAGAATATAATTTTTCTTCTTTCCTTTCATCATAATTTTATTTTCAGCTCTTTCTCTTTCATCTCTCAAAAGGAGAATAATAGAACTGCAGGATGGAGGATACTTGGAATTCTTTTAAAAATAGATATTTACAAAGGGCATTTACAAGGGAAATGATTTAATCTAATTTAATTTCTTTCCAATTTTCCACTCTTCTCTCTCTCCCCACTTTTTTAAAAGTACAAATACAGGATGAGAACATCTGCTCAAAATGCCAGATTAATAGGACACATGATTCTTGTCAATGCAGTGCCTCTACTTAGGATTTTCAACATGTGTCTGGCCAATGAGATATAAGCTGGAAAAACTTATAATGTGTGATCTAATTTTCCATCTGTCTTGCCCAAAACATTGCAGGGGTTTGACATTCAAATGTATGGCTATGTGTGACTTACATATAAATCTCTTAAACTTTCATGGGAAGGTTTTATGGGAATGAGAAGCTGAAGGGATTAATTAACTCACACTTTTCAAACTTCCCTTTCCTTCCATTGTTCAGTGAATGCCCTAGAAAATAGAGACCATTTTCACTAAAATTAGAAGAGTCGTCTGATGATTTAAAAGCAAGGGATATTAAAAATTGTAGTAGCATCTGCTCTCTCATATTAATTTTTGAATACTCCTCAAGACCTGGCCTTGTCACCACTATACGTGAAAATATACTATAAACCAGCCTCACAGTCATAAAAAAATTAATTTAGACAAGGTGAACATGAAAAGGTTCAGACTATGTACTCTTACCCAAACCTTGGCAGATTGCATTAGGAGTTGTGGATCTCTCTCTCCTCGTGCAATATCCATTTAACTGAAAGGTCTGTATCAGATCTTCTCTCAGCAGTTAATATTATACTCAGTGGTTGTCTTCCTCTCAAAAGGAAAGGCTGCCCAGCCAATACTGTCATCTAGGAAAAAAACTTTTGAATTCCATGTAGTCTGTGATGTGTAGATTATATGGACAATTGTGAGGCTGGAGGTGGGGAGAGCCAGAGGGCCATTGGCCTCAAGCTCAAAGAGGCCATCAGTTTAGACACCTGTTAATCTTGAATAGTAACAGAGAGAAAGTAATGCTAGTCTATATACTATCAAAACAAAAAAAGCAGTAAAGTAGCACTTTAAAGACTAACAAAATAATTTATTAGGTGATGAGCTTTCGTGGAACGGACCCACTTCTTCAGATCATAGCTGTACCAGAACAGACCCAATATTTAAGGCACAGAGAACCAAAAATAGTAATCAAGGTTGACAAATCAGAAAAATATTATCAAGGTGAGCAAATCAGAGAGTAGAGGGGCAGAAGGGGGCCATTCTGTTAATGACCTGAAAGTTTATGTCTTACTGAAGAGGAATTTTCACAACACTTTGGAAAGAGAGGCTGCTGAACTTTCTTTTATATTCAAATTCAACACATTAACATGTGGTTTGAACCGGGATGGGAATTTTCTAGGTCATTATAGGGGCTCTTTTGCATACTTGGCTTAATCTAATTCTTGACTGCCCCCGCCACCCGCGACTTCTGCCCCTCTACTCTCTGATTTGCTCACCTTGATAATATTTTTCTGATTTGTCAACCTTGATTACTATTTTTGGTTCTCTGTTCCTTAAACATTGAGCCTGTTCTGGTATGGCTATGATCTGAAGAAGTGGGTCTGTCTCACGAAAGCTCATCAACTAATAAATTATTCTGTTAGTCTTTAAAGTGCTACTGGACTGCTATTTTGTTTTGTTAATCTTGGTATGTGCTAAGTTTC
This sequence comes from Carettochelys insculpta, assembly GCF_033958435.1. Classification (NCBI taxonomy): domain Eukaryota; kingdom Metazoa; phylum Chordata; order Testudines; family Carettochelyidae; genus Carettochelys; species Carettochelys insculpta. The sequence continues at coordinate 300,313,001 of NC_134137.1, read as the reverse complement.
ACAAGTTGTTTTTTATGTACGTTCCTATCAGACCAAAATGTGACACACTTTCTCAGCTTAGTGCTGCCCATTTAAGCAAATAAGAAACATGATTTGGTAAACAGACATAATGTTTTGTTAGCTGATACAGATTTTGTCTTAAAGTAAAGAGTTAAAAATGTTGGTAATTGGTAAGACATATTGGTTCTGATGGGAAAAGATTAGTCAGTGATGAACAAGTCCTCTCAGATTATATAAATAAACCACTTCTAGTGGCTGGTGCTGGATAAAATGAGCATAAAGGAGTAGTCATTAGTTGCATCTTAGAATCTTTATCATGGCTAGGAGACTCTAAAACTGGAAGAGGCCCAGGCCTCTGTGGACCTCCAAGACAGCCTGTTTATTACCAAGAATATATCTACACTATAATTAGACATTCATGGCTGGCTCAAGAGAGCTGACTCAGGCTTGTGTGGCTCAGGGCAAGATTATGTTAAATTGCCCTGGAGATGGTCAGAGTTGGGCTGGCACAGAGACTCAAGGACCCTGCCAGGCAGGAGGTTTCCAGAGCTTGGGCTATAGCCCAAACCCAAATGTTTGTACTTCAGTTAAACAGCCCTTTAACCTGAGCTCCACAAGTTCAAGTTAGGTGGCACAGGTCACTGGCGTGTGTTTAATTGCAAAGTAGGTATATTTTAAGTGGCCATGCCTCTTACACTTTCCACTCTTGTTGTTGAAATTTCATCTTAGACCCTCATGTAGCTTCCAAAGAACTCAGTTTGACTCCATCCTTTGTGACTCAGGTGCCTTTATTTGGCATACTGCAGTGCTAAGCTGAGTTGATAAGACTCAGTTGAAGGGGAAAGCATGCAGGGTACATCACAGCTCCATATCTACACAGGAACTCTCTGCCTCTATATACATTACACAACTTGTTGCATTTACCCTATATTGCATCACCCATTTTTTAAATGGCTTGGTTACTTATCAGGAATTAATTCCTATGTGGCATGCGCTAGCCATGTATTGACTATGGTTTGACTTGCTGTTTACTCATCTCTGTATTCCTCACTTATTTTGTCCATTGTGATGTAATTATTATCAACAGTTTTTTGAAAATTTTATTAATAGTTTGATTAAAATATTATGTAACTATTTTTTCTTGCATCCACATGTATGTCCTTATAATATCTCCAGCATATTTATTATAATGAGGCATCTCCCATCTCTTTATAAACCTTTATAATTTTACAAAGGTAATAAGATAAAAATCTCCCCCATTGTGCTGTGATAAGGTCAGCGTGTACTGTATAGTAGAAGAGTGAAAGATCAGTGAATCTATTCACTAGCTGTCTAATTACAATAAAAATGTTTTATTAGAACTATAAACCAAGAAAGGAGCTTGAAAAACTTCTGCTAAAATGTACTTTGGATGAAATATTTATATTTTGTTCCAGTCTAGCAGTGTTCAACTAGTGAAATTTAAAATAGGAAAGAGAGAGTAGATATTTTAGAAAAGTCAGGATATATTCTTTTCCAACACATTTTAGACGCATTTTGTTTGCTTCAGAAGGAGTTTTATGAGCACGCAAAATAAGTCATCTGTATCAAAGATGATTTAGCAGTACTCAAGAAATGGATGAGCTTCTTCAAAGGCAGAAGCATCCAAACCTACTCTTTGATTTTGCAAGATTACAAGCAACTTCTGGTGAGCCAGTTTTAGCTCATATATACTCTACCTGAGACTTTTTTGGGCTTGTCTGACTGGTGTGTTAATTCTCACCACAAGGACGTACATTTTAGTCCACTCCAGCATCTCTTGCATTAATTTGTATATCTGGACCCTACGGGTGCAGACTAAATGTTCTTTAGAGCACATTCATGTAGTCCCATTTCAGATCATACTGTCATTATGCTCTAGAGAATTTTAGTGCTCACCAGCAGAATCTGTGGGGGCCAGGCCAGTTAGCGCACTTGTTAATTTACAGACCAATTTACCATGCAGAAAAGCCATCAGTGGTAGTCATTAAATAATTTCCCTGCTTTTAATAATTTCTTCCTTTATTATTGCTGTGATTTTTAGTGGAGAGATGCACCAGAGAAAGATCAGAGTATTACACAACATCTAGAGAAGAGATGATGTTACACTGAAATGTCTGCCTGGAGAAGTGTGCATTAGTGTTTATTTTCACTACAAATATAGGTCTTTTTGCAGCTATCCAAAGGTCCCATCACACAAAATGTGAAAAAAATCTCTGGCATAAAATTTTGTGGCAACCCATTTCACCCAGTGCAATTTACACACACTGTCACAAGAGCACACTCAATGTTATGGAAATACAATGAAAATTATTATCATTACCAACATGTACCAATACCTTATTGTTCTGTCATTTATGTTCATGCAAATGGCTTATCAGAGGAAGCTCATAAAAACTTGGGTGAGAGGCAGGACAGAACTTCTCATCTTGACACGTTTCCTGTGTGTCCACTTCAAGGTGAGATGGATTCATGTTTTTGACATGGAGACTTAAGTCTTGTCTTCATTTAAAAGTTTTGCCAGTCTAGATGTATTGGAATCGCTATCAGTGAAAAACTTTCCTGGCATACAGCCTGATTCCACTGGCCAAAAAAAAGTGCTTTTGCCAGTACAGTTTATACCAGTTAGGCAAGTAAATTCAGCTCTACCTGCCAAAGGCAGTTTAGTGCTGGTATCACTGCATCTCATTATGATTTTTGCTAGCATGGAATGTCACCAAAAATTACACACCCTTAACTGACACTGCCATAACGCAAACATTTCTAGATCTGTCCTTATATAAGGTAAAATAAGAACAAGAAAAGAATGAATTTCTGAATATTCTTGTACGAAAAGATGTTGGGAATCCATATCCATTTCCAAGAGTTGGATTTACAGGGCCACAGAGGCTTACTTCCTCCACAAAGACATAGTAGAATAGCTACGTCCTTAGCTGAGAACATAAGAATGTAAGAACAACTGTATTGGGTCAAACCAAAGGTCCATTTATCCCAGTATCCTGTCTTGCAACAGTAAGCAATGACAGGTCTCGCAGAGCGAATTAATAAAGTAATAGTCATCAAGTGATTCATCCCCTGTTGCTCATTCCCTGTTTCTGACAGTCAGAAGAATGTCTAGGGACATCTTTCCTGCCCATCCTGACTAACTGCCATTGATGGACCTATCTTCCTTGAATGTACGTATCTCTTTTGCAAACCCTGTTAAAGTCCTGGCCTTCACAACATTCTCTGATGAGGAGTTCCACAGGTTGACTGTCTGTTTTTTTAGAAGAAATACTCCCTTTTGTTTGTTTAAACCTGAAACCTGCTAATTTCTCTTGATGACCACCAGTTCATGTGTTGTGGGAACGAGTAGCTTTGTCCATGCCAGTCTGGAGCAAGGATGCTAAATTAGAAGCAGACTTCTAAAGCCATGAGGATTTTATCTTTCATCTTCTATTTTATTCTGCACTGTTCACATTTAAAAAATAAAATTGAAGGAAGAATTTGTGATGATTAAATAGGTTTTCTTTTCCTATTAAATAAAAGGAATTATCTCAGGATGTGCTCTGTTGGTCAAAACTATTACATTTGACTTTTTTCTTCCCTCCCTAAATTTTGCTCTGCAAAAGAAAATCCTCCAAAGGACATGTCTAATGTCCTGCTACCCAACTCAAACTTCTAGAAATGCTTCAGCTTCCTAATTGACCCCGTTTAAGCAGTTTTTAAACTAGTGTCAGCTCTTGCAAACTGCAGTGAAGGGAAAGCGAAAACTGGCTGGCAGGTTCATTTGCACAGTAATGAGTTCTGTCTCGCAACCTGCAAGAGACTGAGTGAGATTACCCCCCAACACTTCCTCTTATCTGTGATTGACATGCCCATAAGATACATGCTTATATTTGCAACATTGTCCTTTCTCCATTCCCAGAACCCAGCAGCAATATAGAAGTGTTGTGACTGAGTGTAATGAAGTATTTCTATACAGTTTGTTAATATAACTTCCTGTATCTCGACTTTGTTGATCTCTACTCATTATTTTTAATTTGTAGGTTGAAATCAATGCCTAATGGGTAACACTTTATTAATTTCAAAAGTGAAAGCACTTTCCTATTCCAAAAAATATTGTTTTACTGCCTTATTCAAATGGATAAAGTTGGGCTTTTTAATAATCCAGGCCTGCCATCCATCAAAATGTTGGTCTTTCCTTTACATCAGTGAGACAGGGGAAAAAAACAAACAAACCTTGATTATTGCATTATTTTACACAATATAATCTGTGTTGAAAGAGAATTACTGCTCTTGGTGAGATATCTTTATTATGGAAATTATAACCCACACAGTTTGCACTCTGGTTGGCAATTTCAATTGAAAAGCCAAAAAATGATTAGGTACAGGCAGCAGTGGTCCCAGATACTTGGACAGGGTCCTAGGGAGAAGTTAGCACTGCTGTGGTCCATATCATATAGGTTCTGTGGATTGAGGACCTTAGTTTTTTTAGAAATGTCAACCCATTAACACAGGATCAGTAAAATGTGCTGTACAAAGAATCCAGGTATAATAATATGGGTTGGAATAAAAGGGTAAATTAAGTTAGGGTCCTTAGAGTGGCAGACTGGGAGGATTGATCTGTGTGTTCTTTTCAGAGAAGGGGGCAAGGGAAGAGATGGGGAGGGAAATGTGAAACATCACTTCATTTTGTAGCAGGTCAACTCAAGGCAGAAGGTTGAAAAGAAGTATCTAGAAGGCTACTCTTTTGCATTGAAGGGAGGTTCCAAAAGGACAGTAGTATCAATACAAAGGTGTTTTTTTTCTTTTAATAGGCAAGGAAAATGTTTATTCTGTGGGAGAGAGGCAGTAGATAACAGCTTGATCTAGTTTGAAACAATGGTGTTGTATGGCTTAGTTCACATGTGGGCTTTTCCTGAAATTGTAACAGACTCATTTGGGGGAGCTCATAGAGACACAGTATTAGTACTGGGGTAAGGGTTTTGGAGGGGAGGAATTCTCTACTGTTTTCCCTGGACATGAGCTATTTAGCAGCACTTTTGTCTAGAGCTATTCCCTTAGGAGCATTTTTCTTCTAGTATTGGTTTTGTCTAGAGAAGCATTCCCTGGAGGCCTTTCCTCCCCTTACTTGAGGTAATTTATTTAACATGTCTTTCTTAAGGCCTTTAAACATAATGCTATTTCTCACAAAGGGCACTTGTATATCTTTATACTTTATATTGTTACCCCAAACAAATACTACATCATAGACTGGCCATAGTCCTAGGCCAGCCTAATGCACCTCACAGTCTCACCGTTTTTTTTTTTTTTTCTTTTCCAATAAAAGATACTCAAATTCCCTCTCTTGAGAGGTTAGAATGAGAAAGAGTAAATACATCTTACAATGCAAGGGGGGCTGAGACTGAAGTACTTGTTATCAAAAGCAATATAAGTTGAGCTATGTACAAGGAAATGGGCCTGTATCTGTTTGGAGGCTATTTTGGGCATAAAATCATAGACTCATAAAATTCTAGGGCTGGAAGAGGCTCAGGAGGTCATGTAGTCCAGCCCATTGTCTAAAACAGGATCAACCCCACATAAATCATCCCACCCAAGATTATGTCAAGCAGGGACTTAAAAACCTCTCGGGATGGAGATTCTACCACCTCTCTCAATAACGCATTCCAGTGCTTTACCTCCCTCCTGGTGAAGTAGTGATTAGGAGTTATAAATTGACAGTATTTCACTTATGCTCCCCAGAACTGGGTTGATAAAACTTTCATGTGTGTTAAATTCATTCTTCAGCACAGTAGTCAGTTGGTTAAAGTTCAAGTGTGGTTTGGCCTTATCTACTTTTAGGGTGGCATAACACCATATTATTAAAAAGAGAACCCTGCTTTGTACAAGACTTGAATCTTATCTCCTTGCATGAAACAGAAGGATGCAGACTAGGAACATTGTGGAAGTCGTACATTCAAGTGTGGAGAAGAGAATGTGGCTTTTCGTCACTCCCTGGCTGACTTAGGCTCAGTCCTGAGCTCTGCAGGCAAGTATATGTATCTGTCTTAGGCCGGAAGAAAGCTAACATGGGTTGAGTGAAGAGCAGTGTCCCCCTCTAATTTTTTCCATCCATGGGTGGAATAAATTTTGTTATGTGAACTGAGGCGTGCATGGATATGCAGCACCAAGAAAACCAGGGTCCCCACTCTAAGTGGTTGTTGGTGCTCTGCCAATCAGCTAGGCAGCACCTGAATCACACCTAGGCAGCTGCCCAAGTGCAAAGTTTACAGGGAATACTGATGAAGAGTCATAAATTAAAGTTCACCTCCCTGGTACAACTACCAGTAAATGAATAAAATATTTGAGTGTGAAATATGAATTAACACAAAGAAGGAGGGAGGCACATTTTCCACAAGTAAACATGAAGCACCTTGAAGGAATTATAATATTACTAGCAACAGCTTGCCATTACATGGCTACTCAGACCTCATAACAACTTTGCAAGGTAAATAAGGATTTTATTTCTCTCTTTAATTTACAGAGATTAAGTGACTTGCCAATGGCCCCAAAGGGAAGCAGCATAAGCCACAATTGGACCTTTTTGGTTCTAAGACTGTGCTCCAACCACAAGTATTTCTCTCTTCTGAATTAAAAGATTGATTTTTAGTATCAGGAAGTTTTTTTTCTTAGTGCTTTTTCCTCGATATCTGCTACAGCCACTTCAGGTAATAGATAGTTCTTCAATAAGTGAGTGCCACCCCATTTGGAGGTTTTCCAGATCAAATTGGCCCATATCTACCGATGCTGAAAGATATTGGCAAACACTGGTTTCCTTTATTATAATGCTTGTTTGTATTTTCCAAAGCATTTCTGTGTAAAATTTGATTAAGATAAGCTACTGGCAGATTTGACATGCTCTAACAAGGAATTTTTCTTCCTGTAGTATCAAACCTTTTTAAGATGGAAGAACAGGCAAAGACACTTTATGTCTGAAATAAATCACAATTCATAATTTTGCACCTTAACTTTAACCAAATAAGATTAGAGTTGCTTTCATGCTCAAATTTACTTCACTTAACTTTAACGTATGTAAATGATATCAGAACATTTTGCTGGTATCTTTTTTTTTTCTTTTCTTTTTTTTTTGTGAAAGGCTCCAGCAAAGCATTAAACCTTCCTAATTCATATAATCAGTCATATTCCTACTCACCGCAAGCACAAATCTTTTAGCAACTAAACTGCACACCATATACATTTAATTAATGAAATCTCTCATTGCAGATATTTGTGAGACTTATTTCTACTAGGGTACCCACAAACTTTCACATATATCAGATAATCTTGTCTCCTAGACTATGTCTAGGTTGCCAATAATTGTCAGCAAAAGATACACAAATTGCACAATGCAGCTGTATCTCCTGCTGACAGTTTTGTCAGGAGAGGCTTTCCCAGCATTTGGCCTATCTACATAGGGCCAAATGTTGGGAAAATTCCCTCTGCTGACACATCTCTTCTTCCTCATGAAATGAGGATGACCAGGATGTTGGTAGAGGGCTCCGATGTGGCAGACATCTGTCGTGAGACCTCTGGTCTCTCAACAGAAACCTGAAATCTAAACGTAGCCTAAATAATGATGGAGAGGATAAGTGTCAGATGAGAGGAACTACTAACATAAAAAAAAATTCTCTCCCCTGTGCCTCCTAATAAATACCTTCATCTAAGTATATGTATATAATTATCTTTGTATACATATATTTTAGGAAATATGGTCTTTAAATGTGTCCCATCTAGATTAAAACACAAGGTTGCCACTTGCATCTCTTGGTCAATGCTACTTACAAAATCAGTCCTTGCACATGACACCCTTCAGGCAGGTGATTTAATTTACCACTATCAACTTTGATTATCTGTCTAGATGGAAAGAGCAGAATCACTCCTATTGTGATCCTAGTCCTACCACCACAAGCAAGACTAATGTGTTCTCCATGCTTTCTCTCGACTGAAAGGCAGTTTGTTAATTCTGCTATTGCAAAATCAATTTTTAAGACTCATATATCAGAAGATAGGTTATTTGCAAGATGTGATCTATAGGTCCAATTGAAATTCTAACTTCAGTGAAGTGTGACTGGGTTTTCTCAGTTGCTCGATGTTTCAATTACACTGAAGTTTATATATTTTATGATTTAAGATGTCAGTGCTGCAGAGACAGATATGATCTTATTTTTAACTTGCCCACATCACAGCCTGGTGAAATTTTATTTATGGCTACAGATGGCTAGGTTAATAAAATATGTACCACTAATCACTGCTACCAACTGACATTACCGAATAGCTTACATATACTTTGCTTTAGAGAAAATGTCACAGTATTTGATATTTGTTCCTGAGGGTTTTGTTGCTGGTTTTATTTCACTTCTACCAGGATTTTTAAATAAATAGTGACAACCACCTAATTAGAAATATATGTACTTTAGGTAGAGAAGGTTACCTAATATTTGCAGTGGCTTTTTATAATGCCTAAGGCAATGATGGTCAACCTAGGTTTGTGAAGGAGCTGCATCAGTGGCCCCCCTTCATCTCAATGGGCCGCAAGACTGTCATAATCAAGAGGGTTTCTCAGGATAGGGTAGTTTTGCTAATGATGCTTGCATATTTAGATTTTGCAGGGTGTGCTGATTGAACTGTAGCAGTGCATTCATTGGCTGCAAATGGAGTGCACAGCTCTCACAGTAAATATTGTGTGCAATCAGCAAGCACTTCACTTCATGTGCCTTTGCTTTAAGTGCTTGTCACGTTAGTAATACTAGTAGAGGAAAAAACTATGCAGGTGGAAACCAGTGGAATCTGGAAATTCTGCACAATGGTAAACAATGTCTTGTGGGCCATGCATAGAATCCTGATGGGCCACAGGTTGCCTACCACTGCCTAAGGCATGTTACAAATACAGATTCATTGATTTTATGGACAGAAAGAACCACTATGATTCTGACTTCCTACATAATACAGCTCATGGAATTTCACCCAGTAATTATTACAGTGTAAGGAATTATTTTCCTTCTTGCTATCGTAGTTAACGAAAATCTTACTAAGCACAATAACATACAGTTAAACTAGATTGGAGATAATGTTATGTAGTTATATTTTCTAAAGAACTTAAGTTTTTAACAGTGACTTCCATAAGTTTTTGCCACAACAAGGAGACTTAAAACCTCTGTAGAACCTCAATATTTGTGTTCTTTACAAGGTTGTCTTTGGGATGCTACCGTTAGTCTACTAGAACTGTCACATGAGGACAGAAAAAGAACAGAAACAAAAAGAAAGTTACATGTGCAGTCTATGGAAAGGCTTAAAGTGAGGAACCCATTACACCACAAAACAAGGATAAGGGAACATCTGTAATTGAAAGAGGAATGAAAAATAAGCATTTATGATTGTCCTTTCTGTAATACGACAGAAAAAAATACTGGACTAAGGACATAAAATTTAAAATTGTAAAGGAAAATCAATCTATTTACGTTTGGTTGGATCATTCCAATTTCATTGCAGTGTGTTTTCTAATAATAGTGAGCCTCGGGTCTTCAGTAAAGCTACAAGTTTGTTTAATGTACATGTATTTTGCACGTTCTGTGAGTTCTCAAATTGGAAGAATACCACATGCATAATTTTCTAGGGAGTGTTGGGACTCGCCTGCAGTAAGGAAGGAGTCCTAGGGTTCACTTTCCATGATGAGGGTGGGAGGGTGAGGAGATTTTTAATCTGGACTGATCTCAGCCTTTTCAAAAGTTTTAGATTCACTTTAATGTGGGGTAGAGAATAAGGTTTGTTCTATGTACCTTAAGATGTTTTGTCTTTTGTAGACATGAAATGAAATTGCATCTTCCCAATAACCCACCATAAGTTAGCTATGATTATAGAGAAAAGGGTGTGGTCTAGTAGTTACAGCAAGGAACTGAGATACACAAAAGGCTGATCGGTATTTCCAGCCCAGATGGCGAGGATCTAATTTTCAGTACTACATTTATGCTGGTCCAATGACAGTGCCTGTAAATCAGTCATTTCCCTCCAGTTGAATGATTAGCTGCATAACTGATAATTTGTGTATTTAAAAAAAATTGAACATGATGCATGTTCAAGCTGGAGCATAAAGACACATGTAATTTTACGTATCCAGTTACTGACTTTCTTTTCAGTACCACTAAGCCAAGTCACTGGAGTCTGTCACCCTCAGTTTCTATACCTAAACAACGGAAATAACAATGCTTGCTCTTCTACCTCATAAAAGTGTTAGAAAAACTTTCTGGGTGATATAGGATTCAGTGATTTTATGTTTTCCCCCACTGCAGCCAAGTAGCACAAATTGAGCTGGAGCATTTTTATTATCAATTCAGTTTAAGCCAAATTTATCTGGATAGCTGTGTCTACACGTGCACACTATTTTGAAGTAGCGGCACTAACTTCGAAATAGCGCCTGTCACGGCTACACGCGTCGGGCGCTATTTCGAAGTTAACTTCGACGTTAGGCGGCGAGACGTCGAAGTCGCTAACTTCATGAGGGGATCGGAATAGCACCCTACTTCGACGTTCAACGTCGAAGTAGGGCACGTGTAGACGATCCGTGTCCCGCAACGTCGAAATTGCCGGGTCCTCCATGGCGGCCATCAGCTGGGGGGTTGAGAGATGCTCTCTCTCCAGCCCCTGCGGGGCTCTATGGTCACCGTGGGCAGCAGCCCTTAGCCCAGGGCTTCTGGCTGCTTCTGCGGCAGCTGGGGATCCATGCTGCATGCACAGGGTCTGCAACCAGTTGTCGGCTCTGTGTATCTTGTGTTGTTTAGTGCAACTGTGTCTGGGAGGGGCCCTTTAAGGGAGCGGCTTGCTGTTGAGTCCGCCCTGTGACCCTGTCTGCAGCTGTGCCTGGCACCCTTATTTCGATGTGTGCTACTTTGGCGTGTAGACGTACCCTCGCGGCGCCTATTTCGATGTGGTGCTGCGCAACGTCGAAGTTGAACATCAACGTTGACAGCCCTGGAGGACGTGTAGACGTTATTCATCGAAATAGCCTATTTCGATGTTGCTACATCGAAATAAGCTTCCAAATTTACGTTTTATGTTCCACTTGTGAAAAGTAGAAAAGGACTGACTTGACTGACACTTGAAATTAGGTTAAATCCATCCCAGTAAGCAGAGGATTAATTATTAGACATTTTTCTCCTGGTGTAACTATCTGATATGCTTCATTTCAGCGGAGCTATACAAATTTGGACACTTGTCTTTGCTAATATACCCAATGCAAATAAAGTGAGGAGAAACGTCACCAGTGTGCTATAATATTTTCTGTGTATATTCAATTTTGGAATGTATTTTCCTCACCTTCACTTTGCTCAGTCTGCATATTTTATCCACTGGACCTGGTCCTGAGCAGCCATCATTACTTTATTTTCATTGTAGCAGAGCCCATAGGGTCCAATCTAGGATCACACCACCTTTTTTCAAAGCATTGTATATACATCAGCCATATAATGATAAAAATACACTCAGATTGCTTCCAAAAGGAAGTTAAGACTTTTCCAGTTATTATTGGAACAACTAACACTGTATTTCCAGGCTAATAAAATTCAGAATTAATCCAATGTACAATAGTTAGCTCCAAGAGATCAGCAACATTTGTGTTACTGGAAAAAAAAATCCATTTTAGACTTGACTAGGATATTTTTCCAACTATCTGAACTTTATTCAATCCTTACATTTCCTTGGCATCATCTCGTTTTTCTCATTTTTATGTGTGCCAGTTGAGGGTAGACAAATGTATTAGCTCAATTACCTGAATTTCTGGTGTATGCATGTCTGTTGACTGAAATCTTGTGATGAGTATGTGATTAGAAAACAGTACAATAAAAATGTTCTAAAAAAACATTCACACTACAGGTTAGACCAAGCAATTACCAAAATGGGAATTATTTAAAAGTGATTTTGATGTGTCTTGGACTAGCTGCCATAAGTACATTAAAATTAATACCAAGAGCTGTGTGTTTTCTGGATGAAATACAAACACCATCTTGAAGACAGCAAATGTGTAAGTTAACCACAATTTCAAGAGAGTGACAAAACCAGCTGTATGCAAGAAATACATGAAAAGCTGGGTAAGCTTGCTCTTTATATATTTTTACAATGTTTATTTCAATGTCACTTGACAACTTAGATCACAGAGATCCCCTTGAGACTGTCACCTAATGGACTCATCATGCCACTAAGTCTACCTACCTGCTCTAAGGAACATCCTTCTACCCTGCTGAGATAAATACTCTGTTATTCCCCAGCAAAGACACATAGTTGGTATAAAGGCCCCCAGTAGATTAACACAGATAGGCCATGTCTACATGGACAGCTTCTGGCAACAGAACATCCTTTTTGTCGACAAAACTCACCAAGCATCTACACCACTAAAGTACTCTGTCGAGAGTTTGTCAAGAAAATTCAGCTGTTCATCTGGCAGCATGATCCCTGCTCCTCATCAGGAAAGTGCCTCTGTTGACAGTGTTTTGTTGACAGAATCTGGCTGTTTCTACACGAGCTAATACATGGCATGCTAATACACGAGCAAAATATGCTAATGAGGCATGGATGCAAATTCCCCATGCCTCATTAGCATAATGTCACATGATTTGGAGTCCGGAAGACCATTCTTCCTTACTCCAAAATGCCGTGTAGAAGCGCAGCCCCCAGGGGGCCTTCCAGAAGGACATGCTTCTTCCAGAGGCCCCTTCTTCCCAAAAATTTTCAGGAAGAAGGGTCTTCTGGAAGAAGGACATCCTTCCAGAAGCCCCCTCGGGGGCTGCGCTTCTACATGGCAATTTGGAGTCTGGGAGAAGTCTTTCAGACTCCAAATCACGTGATATTATGTTAATGAGGCACAGAGAATTTGCATCCATACCTCATTAGCATCTTTTGCTCCATGTATTAGCATGTCACTTTCGAAGGAGGTGGCCTGTATAGAAATGGCCCCTGTGTCGATGCTACAAAGTTTTGTTGACAGAAGAGGCCTTTTGGCAACAAACCTAGGGAGTGTCCCCATGACAAATGCCTTCTGTCGACAGAATGAACCTTTTCCCTGGCAGAGTTATGTCTTGAAAGTTTGAGGCATAGCACCTCTGTAGACAGATTCTGTAGACAGAAAAATAATGTAGATGCGCGGGGGGGAGCGCTCTGCCCCTGCAACAGCCAAATCAAATGCTACTGGGGCAGTCCCAGGCCCCCACAATCCCCCACCCCACCCCCAAGCAGCTGTGAGGATTCTGGGCACATGTAGCCCCCAGAATTGGAGGGGGTCCCAGGCAGGCCTCACACAGTCCAATACCCCTCAGAGCACCTGCAGCTGCCCTAGTCTTCATGCCCTCCTCTTGAGCATCTGTGGTGCCTCTGAGCTGCCATCTGCCCCAATCAGCCAAGATTTTAGTCAGCACCACATAATATAAGCCATGGACATGTCAGGAGCCAGGCATTTTTCTTACTGTCCCTGACTTCTCCATGAATTGTACTAAAAATATAATGACTAAATCTCAGCCTTAATAATGAATAGCACAAGCTGGCAAAGGGCAAATAGCAAACAACTGTACAATACTGTTCACAAACAACTTGAAAATAGTTTTAAAATTATTTATCCAAGAATTTTGTTAATATTTATGGCTATTTGACATGTAAGAGATTAAGACTGGTTTGTGCACAATTTGCACACAGAAAAAAGGAATTCACCTCATCATTAGTTCTATTAGCCATCATAGCTGAAGCACACACATCTCAAAAGCCTATGTTAAAACGGGGGCCACACAAGGGACCAGTTTCTACCTCATATTAGGAGGTATCTATTGGGGGGAGGATGCAAGGAGCCCTCCTCACATACCAGCTGGGCACAAATGCAGACTGTTGCCTTAAGGAGGCCACACAGGTTGCCGCTCCTTCTCTGTTTATGAAGGTATGGAGCTAAATTGAACCAGACTGGCACACAGGGAGGAAGAGGCTGCATCCTGCAAAGGGGGTGTCAGCAGGCATAATCATCCACTACACACACACCAAGGAGCTTCCTTAAGCTTTCAGCCTTCCCATGGCAGAATGTCATCCTCTCCTCCCCCTAGGCTCTGCAAACTGGGTTTTGTCCATCCAATAGGCAATGATCTACCTCATAGTAATTAGTTCTGACTTCCTTAGCCTGTGGATCTGTGTTTCTAAGCCCCTACAATATGACAACTTGTATTATTCACAGCAATCCAGCCTCCACTGATACCTAAGTAAGCAATAGTGGGAGGGAAAGGGTATTGTCACTTTTACTCAGTTCATTTATTAATTAAGAAATATATGAAATATTTAATTTCAGCTAAGTATCAAATAGTGTAGCTGTAAAATATGAACCAGTGCACACAAGTTTTTTTTTTTTCTATGTGCATGTGTGTGTGAGAGAGAGAGACAGACAGAGAGACTTTCTGTTACAACTGAATTCTGGCACCTATATAACTGACAGACAATTAATGCAAGGAAATGGAGCCACCCTATTTCTTCCAATAATAAATAAATATAAACATGTATAAGAAATGGTGAAGGGGAGAACAGCAAAATTGAGACAATGGATTTCAGGAAGGCAGATTTTGGTAAACTCAGAGGGCTGGTAGGTAAGGTCCCATGGGAAGCAAAACTAAGAGGAAAAAGAACTGAAGACAGTTGGCAGTTTTTCAAAGGGATATTACTAAGGGCCCAAAAGTAAGCTATATCACTGTGTAAGAAAGATAGAAAGTATGGTAAGAGACTGCCTTGGCCTACCCAGGAGATCTTGCATAATCTCAAAATCAAAAAGGAGTCATATAAAACGTGGAAATTAGGAGAAATTACAAAGGATGAATGATGAATATAAGCAAACAATGCATGTATGCAGAAGCAAGATTAGAAAGGCAAAGGCACAAAATGAGAGCTCAAACCAGCTAGAGATATAAAGAGTAACAAAAAGACATTCTACAAATATATTAGAAGCAAGAGGAAGACCGTGGATAGGGTAGGTCCACTGTCAGTGAGGAGGGAAAAACAATATCAGGAAACTTGGAAATGATACAGGTGCTTAATGACTTCTTGGTTTCAGTCTCCACCAAGAAGTCTGATGCAGAAATGCTTAACATGATGAATGCTAGTGGGAAGGGGGTAGGTTTAGAGGATAAAATAAAAAAAAACACAAGTTAAAGTTACTTCGAAAAATTCAATGTCTTCAAATCACCAGGACCTGATGAAATGCATCCTAGAATACTCAACAAGATGATAGAGGAGGTTCCAGAATCTTTAGCTATAATCTTTTAAACGAAAATAAGAAAATAAGGTGCCAGGTAACAGCCAGCAAGGATTTGTAAAGAACAAATCATGCCAGACCAATGTGATAACTTTCTTTGAGAGGATAACAAGTCTTGTGGATAAGGGAGAAGAAATGGATGTGGTATACCTAGACTTTGTAAGGCATTTCACATGGTCTCACATGATCTTCTTACCAATAAACTAGGCAAATATAACTTAGATGGGGCTACTATAAAGTGGGTGCATGAGTGGCTGGGTAATTGTTCTCAGAGAGTGGTTATTAATGATTCTCAGTCATGCTGGAAGGGCATAAGCAGGGTTTGGCAGGGATCTGTTTTGGGACTGGTGCTATTCAATATCTTCACCAGCAATTTAGATATTGACATAGCAAATACGCTTATTAAATTTGCAGGGGATAGCAAGCTAGGAGGAGGTGCAACTGCTTTAGAGGATAGAGTCAGAATTCAAAATGATCAGGACAAATTGGTGAAATGGTCTGAGGTAAACAGGGTGATGTTTAATAAGTACAAATGCAAAGTGCTCCACTTAGGAAGGAAAAATCAGCTTCAAATATACAGCATGGGAAGCAACTGTCTGGGAAGAAGTACTGCAGAAAGTCAACTGTGTAATGCTGTAGCAAAAAAAATAAAAAGATTCTGTGATGTATTAACAGGAATGCTGAGAGCAAGACAGCACTCATTGGGCATCAACTGGAGTATTGTGTCCAATTCTAGGTACCACATTTCAAGAAAGATGTGGAGAAATTGGAGAAGGTCCAGAAAAGACCAACATGAATGATTAAAGGTCTAGAGAACATGAGCTATGAGAGAAGACTGAAAAAAATGGGGCTTGTTTAGCTTAGAAAAGAGAAGACTTAGAAAGGACATGATAGCAGTTTCCAAGTATCCCAAAGAGGGTTACAAGGAGTAGGGAGAAGAATTGTTCTCCTTGGCCTCTGAGGATAGGACAAAGAGCAGTGGACTTAAACTGCAGCAAGGAAGATTTAGGTTGGACATTTGGAAAAACTTCCTGACTGTCAGGGGGGTTAAACATTAAAATAAACCACCTAGGGAGGTTGTGGACTCTATCGCTGGAGATATGTAAGAGCAAGTTAGGTAGACGACTATTGGGGGTGGTCTAGATGGTGCTTGGTCCTACCATTAGGGCAAGGGACTGGATTCTCTGACCTCTCAAGGTCCTTTCCAATTCTAGTGTTCTATGATTCTGTATCTGAAATCTAACAGGCCATTGCTGGTTGGCAGTTTTCTTTTTGTGTATTGCAGTGGTTCCTAGCAGGGAAGCAAAAACAGAGCTAGATAGATACTATAAAAATATAAAATGAGACACTGTTTCCTCCAAATAGCTCTGAAGAAGGACAAGAGGTTAAGGGATGAGGACAGAGTGAACAAGGTGATCCAGTTTGGTTTGGGGTTTTGCTGTTTTTTTGTTTTGCTCTTTAAATCCTGATATTGAGGTTGTCAGGAGGCGATGTGCTACTTGGAAAGACAAGGAAGGACAGATGAGGAAGAGCTAGATGACATCCTCAACCTTCATTGGCCACTCCTTGGACTGTATTCTGCAGTTGCTGTGCTGACTTCACTCTATGACAACTACTCCCTGAAGTTTTTCTTCCCCCCTAGGTTACACATGGCTGGTGGGGAAGTCTTAATGCCCCCAGAGGCTGCCAGGATTCCCTTACACAAACCCAGATTATCCTATCCAAAAAGCCTCACTCAGAAAGCCAAAGTTCTTGCAGAGTGTAAATAATCCCTGATCAGTAATACTGCTGGCACTGCTGTCCTCAGTTTGCCCCCCATGCTTTCACTTTCTTTCCTGCCCCTTCGTGGCATGCATAGGTCACCCTCCCTCCACAAATCCAAAATCATGTCCCTGCAATTTATACAGCATAACATTCTGAGAAGAAGCACCTTGCAGAATAGTTTTTCCAAGCACAGTGCAAGAATCTTGATGTTAAACTCTGCTCTATGAAAAGCCATTAATGTAACAATAGCTGTTCTTCCTGCAGGATGCAGGCTAAGATATCCAAACTTTTCAGGTTCAAGACACTCAAATACTTGCAAAGAAATAACAAGATTTCCATTTAAAAGCAACTGGACCACTGATGGGTTCCTGGAAAGATAATACTGTTAATTTCTTTTTGGCTGTTTATCTACTCATTGCATGAAAGATTGTAAGATTTCCTGCTCATTTGATTGCTGTTAGTTAAAATTGTAACTCAGAACATCTATTTCAACCAAGGGTGTTTATCTAATATTTGTCTGGATGTTAGAAACAGTTTTCTTCTTGAACAAATCAAGGAAGCAGTGGAAATCTCATAAGGCAGCCTGCTGTCCTGAGATTTCCAAACCAATTACCCAGCCAACAAAATGTATACAAAAATACATTTATATTATGTTTCCAAGGCTATCTGATATCTTATCTGAAATGTGCTTCCAGAGAAATGGATCACAGTCAGTATCACTGTTAATTATCACTGAGCATATCTGTCTACTTTGCCCACCCACTTTGACCCATTGCAGCCTTCTTTGGAACTAAAGTCTCAGAATTGTATAAACCCTTAAACATGTAAATGAGGTCATTCTTGGTAACACTAGCAAAATTCTGGTAGCTATTTGAAGAATTCTGGGCTCTCTGGGAAGAGGTATATAAGTGTTCCTCTAGCCCCACTCAAATCCACTTTTTAAAAAAGAAAGCTCTTTTGATTGACATTTTTGAGACTTCAAGCAGAATCAAGGAACCCATCTTTACAAAAACAGCCAAACAGACTTACTAGATCAATTGTAATTCTTCCAGCACAGGGTCTCAAGGAGAACGGGCAGGTAGATAATCCCACAGCCATTACATGAAATCATATAGACATGCCATAAAAATAATTTGAAGCACAGACTTTGACTGAGTGATTCTCAGAAGCTCATAGAAGCCATGTGTCAAAACACAAAGAGGTGACACTCAACAGATCTGGCTTTATATTTGTGTTGGCTTTGGTAAAACACAGACCGTGTTCAATCCAGATGTATCATTTGAAGAGAACAGCCATAAAAGGAATCATATGTGAGCCCTAGTTTTTACGTATCATAATTTAATAGGACTATTTCTAAATCTACCCTTGACACCATCAGGTGATATCTCCTATGCCACAAGAACATAGCTGACTACTATTAGTTGTGAATGCTTTGGCCTGATAAATTTTCATGTTGCCAATATTCTCCACTACTGAATGCCTGAAATGTAATTTGATAACTCCTTATCGATTCAGTGGTTTCCCAGCAGCAAATAACCATTAGATAGTACAATGAAGTCTAAACTTCTAATCAGCTGTGATGCTGGCTAGGGATTTGCTTACAATGTATAGGCATTTGCTAAATATTATTGAATTAGATTAAAGAAAAAAGTGACTGTGGAGCATTGTTTTTTAAACTCAACCTGTCAGAATATCTTGTTTATATTCTGTTAAAAAGAAATTGCGACACTAGGAACATTACTGATTTGGTTAAACAATTATCGTCAAAGGAACTTATCAACCTTCCATCCTCATAATGTGACTCTCTGCACTCATTAAATGGGCTCTTGACTAACAGTTATTTACACTGCCAGTTTATGGTGTTAAACTGCAACAAGCCAGAGTGAATAATTAGTTCATTTTAGAGGAGAAACTGAGAATGGGCTCTTACTCTGTAAACATGTATTATTCATAGCCAAGCAAGAAATAGGAACTGTACCAAATGAATTTGTGAAATAAAAGGCTGCAGCCTACAGCCACATAATATCCAGTGACACAGAAGAATCTCTGAGAAGATGGAAAGAGAATCTGCGAAAACGGAAAGAGAATTATTTATGTAATAGAAAATACTGAACATACTAATTCATAAATCCTGTTGATGGGGAGGTTAAAAAATTGAAAGTTCAAAGAGCATTGGTTGGCTTATCAATGAGTTGGCAAAACAACATTGGCTCCTAGCCTATCATAGTAAGCTGCTGGCAAACCAGGATGTTTTGTTTACATGGATCATCAGCAGGCATGGGGCTCCTTAGCTCACTGTGGTTGCAATTCACTGTTCCCAGACTATCAGAACTGCAGGAAGCACTGCGGGTTGAGGGACTTGCTGTCCACTACTTCCTGCCACTCCTGTTAGCCAGGAATAGAGAATTGTAGACACTGAGGCTGTGTCTACACTACGCACAAATATCAAAAGCTGGAACGCAGCCACACATATAAAGTGGATCACTGTACTGGTCCACTATTTCAAACGAGGCTCCCAGTCTTCCAAAAGGGAACATCCACACGGCAAGGCGAAACGTTTTGAAAGGACAAGCCAGGAAACACCACACATGGGCTACATCTACATGTGCCCCAAACTTCAAAATGGCACACAAATGGACATTTCGAAGTTTACTAATGAAGCGCTGAAATGCATATTCAGCGCTTCATTAGCATGCGGGCGGCCGCAGCACTTCGAAATTGACACGCCTCACCGCCACGTGTCTCGTCCAGACGGGGCTCCTTTTCAAAAGGCCGCTGCCTACTTCGAAGTCCCCTTTTTCCCCATCAGCTCAGTGGGGGTGGGGATGGGGGGACAACAGGTGGGCCAGCAGGTGGGGTGGCAGGGAGGGCAGCATGGGGGCACGTAAAGGAACAAGGAACCAGAGGGCCATGGCCACCTTGCCCCAGACCTCCTACCGCCAGATCCTGTCTTCCCACTCCATAAGGAGTCACTCACAGGGGATGGCCATCTGTTCCTGTATGGCAGCAGTGTGGGCCTCTGTGACCTCCTCTGGGTTGGAAAGGCAGCGACAGTAGGCCCTCCAGGACTGGGCAGACAGCAGCCTGGGCAGCAGGGATGAGGGTTCCCCAGCGCTACTATATAGTGGGCCTGGAGTGCTGGTGCCCAGGATAGGACTGGCCTGGCCCTCAGAGGATGATGCTGCAGAGACACAAGGAAGAGAGGGGCCACCTGTCAGTGCTGCCGCCAAGCCCCAAGGACCCCCAGGCTCCCCCCACTGTCCCTCCGACTGTCCTCTGACTTAGCATTCATTCACCTCCCCCCCCCGCCAGGGATCCCAGATGGCCAGTAGGGCTGCATCCATGGGGTGCCCACTGTCTGCGGTCCAGCCGCTGGCTCCTTTCCCAGTCAGGAGGGGCAGGGCACTGTCCATGGGCACAGGTGCTGGATGCTGCCATGCCTGGGTCTGGGGTGTGGCTGGGGGACACAGGATGAGGTGCTCCTCCCACCCCAGGCTGACTGATCCACCTGTTACCTACCTGGGGCTCCAGAAAACAGATCTGGGGACACCTGTCTCAAGAGGGCCTGGCTGGAGGAGCCAGAGCTGATGGCGATGATAAGGGGGCCTTCATCCTCTGAAGCGCTCCCTGGCTCCACATCCCTAGTCTGGCCCAATGATCTTGGACAGTCATGTCCCTCTGCCTCAGAGTCCATCTTGGGGCTGGCTGTGTTGACCACCGCTACTGTCTTGGAAGCATCCTTGGGGGTCAAGAAGCAGTTGCAAATCCTGATAGTTCAGGCACCTTGGGGTGGCCCCTGCCCCCAATCACCTTCAGGCATCCTGAACCAACTGTTGCTCTACCTAAGCTCCTTCACCTTTGATCTTACTTGATCAGCTGTGCACTAGGGGTGGCCCCACTTCAGCAGCCCCAGCAACAGCCAAGTGAAGGCCGCAGCATTCCAGTGCTGGCCAGTGCTGTGCAGCAGCACATTTTCCTCAGCCTAGAGGCCGAGGAAGTCTTTGATCTCAGACTCTGTCCAGGAGGGCTCCTTCTTCTTCTGGCCCTGGCTCACCTCCTGTGACCCCTCCGGCTCCTCCTGGGGGTCCCTGAAGTGTGAGGGGTTCACCATCTGGCTGGTGGGCTGTGTGGCTGTGGGCTCACAGCTGCTGGTGGGTGTGCCTGGCAGAGCTCATGCTCCTGAGGTTCGGGAACACTCTCAGCTTCCTGCACAGAGTTTCTGGGCCCTTACTGCTTTAAGAGGCTGTCCCCGGAGAACACAGAGCTCTGCTGCAGCTTTCTAGAGCATGTCCACACTCCCTGGGGCTGCTGCTATAGAGGACCCACTGTTTTGAAAGAGCGGACCTGGGGCGTCTCCGCATGCCCTAATTCAAAAATCAATTTTGAAAGGGGCTGCTCTTCCTGAAATCAGATGGGAAGAACAATTTTGAAATGTGCACCACTTTTCACCAAAAACAATTTTGAAAGAGAAAGCAGTCAAGTAGCACTTTAAAGACTAGCAAAAGAGTTTATTAGGTGAGCTTTCGTGGGACAGACCCGCTTCTTCAGTTTATACAATTTATACCTCCAGATTAGTGGAACTGCTATGGGCACCCGCATGGCCCCACAATATGCTAATATATTTATCGCTGACCTGGAACAACGATTCCTCAGCTCTCGTCCCCTATTACTACTCTTCTACTTAAGATATATTAATGACATCTTTATGATTTGGACCCATGATACAGAGGCTCTAGAAGAATTCCACAGAGACTTTAACAATCTGCACCCCACCATCAACTTATGCCTCGATTACAACATGCAAGAGATACATTTCCTGGACACTACAGTACTAATCAAGGATGGCCTGATCAGTACCACACTGTACCGAAAACCTACTGATTGCTATACTTATCTACACCCTTCTAGTTTCCATCCTGCACACGTGACTAGATCCATTGTTTACAGTCAAGCTCTTAGGTACAATCGCATTTGCTCTGATCCAACTGACAGAGACCAAAAACAACAAGAACTTTACCAAATATTCATAAACCTGAATTACCCACCAGGAGAAGTAAAAAAACAAATCGACAGGGCCAGACAAATATCCAGAGACCAGCTACTCCAAGATCGGCCCAAAGAAGCCAAGAACAGAGCACCACTGGTCATCACCTACAGCCCCCAACTCAGACCACTGCAAAGAATTATTAAACACCTACAACCTATTCTTAATCAGGATGCTACACTCCAGAAGGCCCTGGGTGACATGCCTGTTCTCTCCTACAGAGAACCTCCCAACCTCATGAGGATCCAGAAGGCCCTGGGTGACATGCCTGTTCTCTCCTACAGACAACCTCCCAACCTCATGAGGATCCTCACTGACAGCCACAGTCTATACCCCAGGAACACCAGTCCTGGAACTTTTCCCTGCAACAAAGCCCGCTGCCAGCTTTGTCCACATATTGTCTCTGGAAATACCATCACTGGACCTAACCAGGTTACTCACAGAATCACGGGCACTTTCTCATGCTCCTCTACTAACATCATATATGCCATCATGTGCCAACAATGCCCAGATGCTTTGTATATTGGACAGACTTCTAACTCCCTTAGACAAAGGGTCAACAGGCACAAAACAGACATCAAAACTCTCCAGATCTACAAACCAGTTAGTCAACATTTTAATGGAATGGGGCATTCTGTCAATGACCTAAAGGTATGTGTGTTACTGAAGAGGAATTATTGCACCGTTTTGGAAATAGAAACATCTGAGCTGACTTTTATATTCAAATTTGGCACATTAACACATGGTTTAAATCGTGATGGGAACTTTCTGAGTCACTATAGGGGCTCGTCTGCATACCTGGCTCAATCTAATTCTTGACCTTCCCCCCCAATGCCTCCACTCTCTGATTTGCTCACCTTGATTATCTTTTTCTGATTTGTCCTCCTTGCTTACTGTTTTTGGTTCTCTGTGTCTTAAATATTGAGTCTGTTCTGGTCTGGCTATGGTCTGAAGAAGTGGGTCTGTCCCATGGAAGCTCACCTAATAAACTCTTTTGCTAGTCTTTAAAGTGCTACTTGATTGCTTTTTGTTTTGATAGTGTATAGACTAGCGCAGCTTCCTCTCTGTTAATTTTGAAAGAGGTTATTATGCGTGTGGATGCTCCGTAGTCTCTTTCAAAATTGGGCCCCCTTTCAAAATTGATTTTGAAATATGGGGCTAATGTAGACTCACCCTGAAAGTATCAGGGCTCCATGCCTGCATACATGCCAAGTAAACAAAACTTCCTAGTGTGCTAGCAACTTAGCCGGATAGGCTGGGAAACAAAGTTTGCCACTTCCTGAAATAAAGGGTTGGCTTCTGAGAGAGTCATATCATTTTGCCATTTTTGCCTATCAATCTTAGGGAGAAGGGGGTCATCTTAAAAAGGAACACGCTAATGGACAAGTATATATGGTATGTGGGATTCAACGTTTCTCCAGATAATTGGCTTCAATTTGTGCAGCTGGTGCCTAATCCAAGATCCATTGGAAGTCAAGGGGAGCCTTTCACATGACTTCAATAAACTTTGAACTAGTCCCTAGGTTTGTCACTAGACCTTCTGGAGGGTCAGTAGGACTCCAGAGTTTGCTCTGTTGATATCTGCATTACTTCTTGCTCATTATTTAAATTCACCCATTTAATTTACGAAGTCTGAAATGCTTGATGATAAATTTCTCTCATTTTATCCACTAAATCTCAACGTTATGAAAAATTCATCCTTCCTCCTCAACTGTTGGAGATTCACTTGGGCCATCTATTACCAATTCACACTCTGCTTCATTTTCCAGAGGGTGGGGTTGATATAAAAGTGATGAATCATTCAGTAAACGTCAGGGAAGTGTAGCTTCTGCTGTGCTTTTTGATTTCTGAGTGACACTACCACTTTCAGGGTGACTGAGCTTATTTCCTGCATTTCTCCAGATTGATTGGTAGTCGGCAAAGCATACCCCTTGATATATAATATTGCTTTGCCTGTCAGCAGTGCGAATGAAAACTGGCATGCTACATTTTTGAGCTCCACTGAGTATAAATACAATATGTTTTAGACTTAAGGTAATGGTAATATAAAATAAATTTCATAATGTCTTCTGTGGATGGAATTGAAGTTCTTAAAAATAATCCAGCCCTCAATATCAGGAAACTGGGAGATTTCAACCATTTATTTTCTTCTTCTTTAAAAAAAAATGAGGATTGCAAATCTTCTTTGTAGAAAAGGAAATACTATGTTGCATACTTTTAATTCTTAGTCAAATCAAATTCTACAAACAAACATCCAATCAGTTAAATTCTCTACTGCATTAAATAAAGTATTAAAATGTATAGGAGACCCTCTAGGGATCATTTGCAGTAGGAATGCTGAAAGTTCCATTATTATAAATATGAGCATGTGCCATGACCTGACAGAAAACAGCTCAATTCAATATATATTGAGAATACTGATTCCAATTTTGCTTTTGTAACAAAAACTGTTATGGAAAGCAGGTTAAAGTCAAGCTCAAAGTGTTCCATATTTGAAATATAAACATTTATTTGAATATAAATATTCTCTTAGGGTACAGACAATCCATGGATTTATGACACGATAGTTTCCTGCAAATTGCCTTGCAGGTTGAAATGTAAGTTGAAACTTTTATCCATTCCATTATGGAACTGAGAATTGTAAAGTTGTAACCAACCTCATAAATTGAATTAGGGTGTCAATTCGGTAATATGAGTGCCATTCATTGTAAGTCAAACGTCATAAGGTTGAGGACTACAAGCAGAGAGGTAGCCATGTTAGTCTGCATCCTCGAGAACAACAAGAAGTCCTCTGGCACCATATAGACTAACAGATATTTTGGAGCATAAGCTTTCATGAAATATCTGTTAGTCTATGAGGTGCGAGAGGACTTCTTGTTGTTCAAGGTTGAGGACTGTGTATTAGTGAAAAGGAGCAATGGGACCCCATGAAATAGTTATAAATGTTGCTTGAGTTTTCATTCACCAAAAACCTGACTTCTGAGGGCAGATAGAAAGAAATTACTGGATTTTAATTAAGAAACACTGCATCTTAATTTAAATGTAATTCTTAATTAATCACTCATTACCTACAAAGATAGCTAAACTCAACCTTGAATGACATCTCTGCTTTTCAGTTCTTCCTATATCTGAACCCCCTTCCAGACTTCTAACCTTAATGTTCTTTCTCCTCTCTCTCCTTCCCAGTTCAGGACCTGACATCATGCTGCTGCTACATATGGCACGCTCTTTGTTGTTGTTCTGGTTACAATGTGAACCTCACCTCAGATCTTTTTTAATCCCTCAGGAGAACATACCTTTGAAGGCAGATTTTGCTACTTTCACCCATATGCCCAATTATGTTAACCCAACAGGTTCAAGGGCAGTTAACTCCTGTAAGTCCCATTTCCTCCAGGAGACTGTGACAACAGGAAATTCAGGTGACTGGTGCCCTTTTAGATCTCTGTGATCAGACAAAATTCAGGGTCTTGCAGGTAGCCTATGTTAAGAAGAGAAATCAATGTAGTCAAGTACTTGTATGCAATAGTGTTTGTTTACAACAAATGTACACAGAAAGTTGTTTTCCTGAACCCAGGAGGAATTAACACCAGAAGACAGTTCCTTTACTCACTGTTTCAGGTGCCTTTCCATCTTGCACTTAGCCTGCAAGCTCTCTCTTAGTCTTTCTAGGGGAAAAAATATTCTCGGCTGACTCTTGACTTCCCCCTCTCCTACCACCCCTCCACTCTCCTGATTTGCCCACCTTGATTATACTTTTTCTGATTTTTCTACCTTGATAACAATTTTTGATTCTCTGTGCCTTAAATATTGAGTCTGTTCCATTATAGCTATGGTATGAAGAAGTGGGTCTGTTCCACAAAAGCTCACCACCTAATAAATTATTTTGTTAGTCTTTAAAATGCTGTTGGACTGCCTTGTTGTTTTCCTCAGCTGTCCTTGATTTCCTGATCTTCTCCATGGCTGTTTCTACATATGACACTTTCTGCATGATAATAAATGCCCGAAATATGCTAATGAGGCGCAGATGCAAATTCCTCATGCCTCATTAGCATAAGGTCACGTGATTTGGAGTCCAGAAGATGTTCTTCTGGACTCCAAAACAACGTGTAGAAGCGCGGCCCCCCCAAAAATTTTTGGGAAGAAGGGGCCTCTGGAAGGAGGACTTCCTTCTGGAAGACCCCCCCCCGCCCAGGGGCCGTGCTTCTACACGTTGTTTTGGAGTCCAGAAGAACATCTTCTGGACTCCAAATTACGTGACCTTATGCTAATGAGGTGAAGGAAATTTGCATCCATGCCTCATTAGCATATTTCGGGCCGTTTATTAGCAAGTGGCATGTGCAGAAACAGCCCATGAGTTTCTGTTGCATTTTTTCTCACACAGATACACAATGGAAAGCCAACCAAACCAATCATCCAACTTTTGCATTATTTATCCAGCCTCAAGGAACCCCTGTGTCTACACTAAGCAGCTTTTAGAAACATCGCTGTGTCACTAAAAGTCAAGCAGTGTAGCCGCTCTCAGGTCTTTTGCCAACAGAATACTTCCATTACCAATGACTGGGGTTAGAATCGTTGGCAAAAGAGTGCTCCTGCCACGAAAGTTTTGGTTGCACAGGCAGTTCTCAGCAAAACTTGTGGCTTTGGGTCTGGCTACAGTTGCACTAGATCACCAAAACTTTCATCATTCATGGGTGCTTAACCCCTCTTTTGCAGTGGCAGGTGCATGTGCAAATGCTGATTTGCTAGCAGGAACATTCTCCTGCCAAGCAAGCAAAACCCCCTCATTCAGGGTGGAAGTTCTTTCTCAGTTAAAATGTCAATAAAGAATGTTTATGCACACTGACTTTTAGCAACAAGACTGTGTGGACACAGCCTTGTTGCTCAAAATTGTGTACTGTAGACATACCGTTTCACACCTCTGAATGACAAAAGTTTTGTTCTTCAGTTGCCAGCTTAGACATAACCTTATCCCTTCACATAGAGCCTTGCATGTGGCCTATGTTTTGAGTAGTGGCTTCTATTGGTTCAGAAGAGCACGACTCTTATTTTACATTTATCTTGAAAGAAGCACAGCTTAAAATCACCAGTCTCAGTGAGGTTTCACCCAAGCCTGCACAAGACTCAAGAAGTTTCCTCAAAACACAGCATTATTTACTTGTTCACTCAAAGGTACATAGAAATCAGAGACAAGGTTAGAACACTAACCTTAGCTGAAGCTTAATCTTTCCTTGAAAGCTTTGGCAAATTTCATGCAGCCCAGTTACCTCCATCTTCCTTGCTGCAGAGTCTATTGGCTTTATTTAGCAGAAGAATCTCCAGGCTCTGCTGGCAACCCGCTCAGCTCCTTTTACATTTCTTGGTCCCAGATCCTTTAATGAGTCTTTTTGATTCTATGCTCTTGCCTACAACAGTAAATCTTTGTAGCCCAGCAAGGCCATTTCCTGATCAGCATTGGTTCCTTAATGACACTTTTCTCTGTCATGGTTTCATTTTCTGTTTGCTCACCCTTCCCCACCAATGCCCGGTCTTCTTTGATTTAACTCCTCTGAAGTCAGGCAGGAAAATATCAAGCATGAAAAGTGGGAGCATATGATATTTATGAAAACTACTACAGATAACTCTTTTGTTCTCCACATTTTTTTTTCTTTTAAGCTTCTTATTTCTTCTCCTTCAAATGCCTCAGTAAACCCCATTATTTCCATGTATGGTCCCTGTAATAGTCTCACAACTGTTGATCTAACTGAACTGTTGTCCTTTTTGTCTCACTTCTGCTAGTCAGTCTTCCTGTATCCTATTTGGTCTCCAAATTAGCCCTACATAAATGCTTATTATTATGTAAACTTTCTAATGTCCATTAATTTCAAGCTGTCATCAGTGAACCAGTATAAAATAAGCACTTCCCTGAGCCAGAGCATTTTTTTTTAACAGAACAGGCAAATTTATCAACTTCAAGGAAGTCAGCAGCAGGGCCCAAGACATTGTCCTCTACTGCAAATATGCACCTTCCTTATTCTCAAAATGATAGTGAGTACAGCAAATTCAGCAGTCCGCACAATATTTGGTTGGAATGATAAAGCCCAATAGCACTCTTCCAAATGTTCTGCATGATAGGTAAAGTAAATCTTCCCAAATGCCATACTTACCTCTGACAATGACATGAACATGGAGCCCCTGTTAGCTCAGAACGCTCACCAATGCGATAAATTGATCAGTGTTCTCTTCTCATTTCCGCTTGAAATAACAATTCTGTACATGAAAGATTGTTCATTTTTAATGTGTGTCAAACATCCAGGATGAATGAATTAAATCAGGGAATTGACACAGCAGTTTAAAATCCAGGCACAAAATAAAATTTAGTAAACAGTTAATAAAACAAATACTGATCTCAACGACCTTTGTGAAATGAAAGCGGGATATTTTGGGGGATGGCACTGGAAAGAGTGAGAAGATTGGAATGCAACAAACAATAAAAACATTTGCACATCTGGCTTAAATAAGCCATTGATGCATATATTAAATTACGCGAATTAAACATAAGTGTAAGGATAGAAATATCACATGAAAACAGCTCTCCAAGATTAACTGCTCAAAGCTAGACCATTTTGAGTTCATTTTGGCTCATGGCTGAACAATTTGAATAACGGTTGAATAATTCTGATAGACAGAATCTGAAGTGAAAAACTGAATGCAAGTCAGCTATCATGGATATTATAAGTTTATAATGTGTTATGAGATTTAATAACAGCAGAGATAGCGTCTGGCTTCTCCCCACACTAAAGTGATTCTCCTCAAGGTGAGGGAAATATGGATGAGAGAAGGATGCAGTCTAGTGGTTAGATAGACACAGTGCCACTTACGTTTTCTATGGAGAGGTGAGTACTATAGTACTTATCTGAAACTTCAGGAAAAACAAAGTTTCAGCTGTCTCATTATTGTGCTCACACCTGGGCAGGATTTTCTGACCGTATTGTGGATGAGGGCAGGTGATTTTCTTAATTATCTCTCTTTTCATGGTAACTCCATAGGCTACTTAAGAACATGATCAGTTTCTAGTTGAATGCCTCTCAGTTCTGCAAGAATACTACAGCAAACTTCTGATGCAACAGAAACTTGAGCTTGAGCTTCAGTTTCAACTGTGGTGCAAATCTGCTGGGTTTTCTTTCATAGCTGAACAAACCCCTACATTCAGAAGGCTTTAGAGAGATGACCTTTAGCAGAAACATTTCTCTTGAACAGATCACCATATCATTCCTCCACCTCATCCCAAGGACTACAAAGCACTCCTTCTCTCTCTCCCCACCCCATTCTAGTACCTTGAATACAGCAGAGTTCTACAAATATTGGCCAGACGTTAAAGAAGAAATTGCAGATTGCTAATGCAGCTCCTGGAATGAACTGCCATCCCCCAATCGTCCTTGAGACACTATGAACATTTAACATTTTTAACACATTAGTACTTATGTTACCATTAATAGCCTCTGCATCTTCTTCATGGGTCCAACAGTTGTCCGAGAACCAAGGATAGTCTTACAGTTGAATACCTGAAGTGCTGAAAAGTACAGATTTTGTTGCCTTCTACAGCAAAATCATGTGATGGGGGCATTTCTTGGCTTCTTCCAAAAGGTGGGGAATATAATGCTACCTTGGTTGTTGGCTCCCTGGATGTAAACTGTTCCACTAAGAAAGCAGGACACCACCTCAAAGGTTGCCAAGGAAAACAGAAGGATACTGAAGGACCTGTTCATTGGCATGGACAGGAAAAACTAGGAGGGGGAAGGCTTGGGATAATTTGCTCGTTGGTAGGAAGGGGCACTAATGAACCAATTCCTGGAGAAGGAAGTACAGCATAGGGAACAGAAACATTTCCCAGTGGAGAGACTGCTAGAATTGGTAAATGAGTAAGTTCAGGGTCCTCTTCCTGTATGAGAACTGATAACAACAGCTCCTTCCCCTCTTGTTTTTCTTCTGGCTGCATGACAGCCTGTTACTGAAGTGAAGGACCCAACCCCACTGCATGACCAGGAGGAGCCAGTTAGACTGCTCAGTGGTTTGAGCCTTGGTTTTGTAAACCCAAGGTTCTTAGATCGGCCTTTCAGGAGGCCATTTAGTGGTCTGGGGCAAATAGATTTAAAAAAAATTGTCAGGGATGGTGCTTAGTCCTGCTGAGAAGGCAGGGGGGTGGACTCAATGACCTCTTGAGGGCCCTTCTAGTTCTATGAGATATGTATGACTGCTGGGACCATGGACTCCACCAACATTCAAAACAAACTTTGATACTCCCGAGCATTCAGGTAAGGAACAATGAACCTGTGGGAATCCTAGAACCTCGCCAAGTGCCCACCCCTCAAATCTATGCAGGAGTTGTCCCTTTTTGTCCTCAAAAACAATTCCCCCCATTAAGCCCCCCTTGTCGGGGGGAACCAAGGAGATGTTTGCAAAGACATTCACCTTTGGCCAGTGTGCATGGAATCAGTCCCATTGGCTCTGTCTAAACTTGCCCCCTCCTTCAATAATCAGGGTGATGGGAGATTACTAATGAAGTGGTGTGATGCAAATGCAGCACTTCATAAGGAAAATTCTCCCCTGCAGCAACTTTGAAGTGTCAAACTTTGAAGAGCTGCCATGCCATGTAGCTCCACGCACTTCAAAGTGCCTGCACTACTTCTAAGTGCCTTTACTCCCCATTATGTTCTGTGGTTTACATTTCCTTTTAAAAATATTGCAATTACACATCCCATATAGTACTTTTCAAAATATTATAGTTTCCTGGACATCTGTGTGGACCCTTCTTCCTGAGTGTAATGAATGTAAGACGTTTTCTTGTTCAAGATAGGACCCCACAATTCTGAGCTCATGAATTAGAATGATGGAACAGGTACCAACACACTTCAATCACTTTTCTCTCTGTCCCACAACCTCAAATGTCACAGCATACGAAATATCCATTGGTCCAAACATATGCACATGGGAGGAGGATAGTGTGAGTGAGTGTTATTTGCTTTCAAAAAGCATTGCTAATTCTCAAAACTGCAGGACTCATAATACAGAAAACAGACAAATTAATGTCTTGGTTCACATGCAGAAAAGTGAAACAATTAAAATAACAATAAAGTCATAGATTAATTGGACCCTCCTTCTACCCAACACCCATCCCCTATCCATGACCATTTTGAAACTTTAGGATTATTGTTCCTTAGAGACTCTAAATGTAGTTAACACTGCTGACAAAGAACGCTTACAAAAATGGGTGCGCTTTCTGATCCCACAGCAAATGTTGATGACGTTGTTAAGAGATATACAGTGCTCTGGATGACAGAGGTTCCCAGATAAGTATCAGCAGTTAAGATAAAAACACTGAACAATGACTGCATTATTACTCTGCCTTCAGCACAAACCCAACCCCAGGTGTTAATGCAGTGGAGGTGCCATTGCATGCATTGTCACAGGAAAAGAAATCTAATGACCTTCAGCTTTAGGGGAATGAACCCAGACAGCTATGAATATGAGCTAGTATCATGTGCTTTTCTAGCACTTATCTGGTTTATGAAAGTGGTCCTTGACACAGGCAGGCCTCATCCCCAGCCTCCCAGCTGTGCCAAAAAGTTTGCACATATGACAGATGATTGGAAAAAGGCAAATGGAGTGTCTATCTTTAAAAAAGGAAAGAAGGACAATCCAGGAAACTATACATTGGTCAGCCTCACCTCAGTCTATGGAACAATTAAGGAATCCATTTTGGAGCACTAGGAACAGGGAAAAGTGATCAAGAGTAGTCAGCATGGATTCACAAATGGCTAGTCATGCCTGGCCAGTCCGATTAGCTTCTATGTTAAGGTAACTGGCTCTGTGGACATGGGGAAGTCAAGGGATGTGGTATACCTTGACTTCAGCAAAGCTTTGGCTACAGTCTTCCACAACTTTCTTTCACATAAGTTAAGGAAGCATGGGTTGGATACATGGACTGCAAGATGGATAGAAAACTATCTTGATGGATGGGCCCAAAGGGTAATGGTCAATGTCTCAGTTTCTGGTTGGTGGTCGGTTTCAAGCAGAGTGCCCCAAGAATCAGTTCTAGGAACAGTAGTGTTCAACATCTTTATTAATTACCTTGAAGAAGGGATGGATTGCACCCTCAGCAAATTTGCAGATGGCACTAAGCTAGGGAGTCAGGTAGATACATAGGAGGGTAGGGATAGGGTCCAGAGGGACCTAGACAAATGGCATGATTCAGCCAAAAATTTGATGAGGTTCAACAAGGAGAAGTGCAGAGTCCTGCACTTGTTATGGAAGAATCCCAAGCACTGGTATAGGCTGGGGACTGACTGCCTAAGTAGCAGTGCAGCAGAAAAGGACCTGGGGATTACAGTGGATGAGAGGCTGGACATGAGTCAACAGTGTGCCCTTGTAACCAAGAAGGCTAATGGTAAATTGGGGTGCATTAGGAGAAGCATTTCTAGAAGGTCTAAAGAAGTTATTATTCCCCTCTACTCAGCACTGGTGAGGCCACATCTGGAATACTGTGTCCAGTACTGGGTTCCCCAGTACAGAAAGGATGTGGAAGCATTGGAGAGGGTTCAGTGGAGGGAAATGAAAATGATTTGGGGGTGGAGCACCTGACCTATGAGGAGAGGCTGAGAAATTCGGGCTTATTTAGTTTGCAGAAGAGAAGACTAAGGGGTGGTTTGATAGCAGCCTTCAGCTTCCTGAAAGGGGGCTCTAAAGAGGATGCAGAGAGACTGTTCTCAATGGTGACAGGTGACAGACCAAGTAGCAATGGTCTGAAGTTACAGAGGGAGAGGTGTAGGTTGGATATCAGGAAAAACTGTTTCACCAGGAGGGTGGCGAAGGCCTAGAATGCATTACCAAGAGAGGTGGTAGAATCTCAATCACTAGAGGTTTTTAGATCCCGGCTTCACATATCCATGCCTGTGATGATTTATTTGTGGTAAATCCTGCTTTAGGTAGGGGGCTGGACTAGAAGCCTTCCTGAAGTCCCTTCCAGCCCTAGAATTCTGTGATTCTATGACATCCCTGATTTCTTAGTGTGCATGCACTGGTCAGAGTTAACCAGGCTTGTCCTGTGCCCACCTGGGGCAGAAGCACTCACAAACACAGTGGGCTCCCATTATATGAAAGGCACTGAACACATTGGCATCCAGATGACACGTAGCAGCACTAGCAAGCTTTCCAAATGTGCACTTCCTTACCATTTGGCAGCTACTGAGTTTCTAATTGAAATCAAATTGAATTCCAATTGGATTTCTTTTCTCCAGGATTTCCAGTTGAATTACGACTTAATGAGCAAAGTTAGGAGCTTGTTTCCAAAGTAACAATTAACACAGGCACACTGTAGAAAACAATATTGTTTTTTGGGGGGAAAGTCTCTTCTTTCCCTCTCAAGCATAATCCTGATTTCATCATCACCCTGGCATCATGAGCCCTTCTAATGTTTCCCACTCTGGTATACATGACTCTTCCTCTGTGGTCCAACTTACCTGTTTCTGATAGATCATGAGAGGAGAGAGGGTCATCCAGATGCCATAGCAGGTCTCCAGACCACTACAAAGTAATGTAGAATGAAACAGCTGCTGTCCAGATCTACATGATAGTCAGTCAAGCACTGAGCAGCCAGAAACAGTGATTATGCAGACAATCTCCTTCTCCAGGCCAAAGAAATATCCTGTCGGCGCATCTGTGCTAAACAGCTGGGTTAAATGAGCCAAAACCAGAATTCTGTGCAAAAGATAAGTTGCAAAATACAAATTGACCAGATTAGGTAATTAACCAGTTACCTCTACTAGGTTTCCTACTGTTATTTAAGTCTGAATTTCTTAATTGAAGAGCAGACTGAAAAATTAGTATTAACCAAAATACCTTTGAAAACAATCAAAAAATGATTGGACTAGAATGCGAACAATGTCAAAAATTGAACTCAGCATGGGATATTACAATTTTGTAGAGATAACTGAACAATGTAACACAATCTTGTTACAAAGGCAAACTTATCCCAGCTCTAAATTAGTCTAGCAAGGTGACTTTGTTAGCACTCTGGAACAATGGATGCTTAAATGTAGATTGTTATTGATTTCCAAACAGTCTTGAATGCCAATGAAATTACGGAAATGCTCGTGACAGTTCAACCAAACAGTTCTATAGCCTAATTTGGAAATTCAGGTAACTCATTTCATTATCAAACGAAGTCATCAGGTCACAATTACTTTTTTCAGAGGCTACTCATTAGCTATGCATTGCCACTTATTCACTAGAGCATTAGCTATTACATCCCCAAATATAATATGCAAGTAATTTTGAAGCTTTTAGATTTCTCCAGAATTTTACTCTCTTAGGTTCAAACAGTGGTGAAATATTCAGCTAATGAGCCAAATCAATGCATCTTGCTCCTTTTGTCTCAGAAGCTACCAAAACTCTTGAGTACATCCTGTGAAATGTTTAGGCTCAACTCTTTGCAATACTATGGTTTTCACACAGGTAAGTGCAATTTCCCATTACAACTAAGACAAGGCTTAGTCGTTTTCAATGGCTGAATCTACACTAACAAGCTCTTTCAGAAAATCAGGCCCTTTTTCTAAAGAACATGAGGAACGTTTACTTACAAAATGCATTCTTTTGATCCAAAATCAAAAGAATGTGGCTCTTCTTCAAGAAGCTCTTTTCTGCTGCGATAGCAGGAAGAGCACCTCATGTCAAAAGTTTTTTTTTAAAAGAAAAGCACTTGTAGACATTCGATGGGCCTTTTTTTCACAAGAGCAGTCTTCATGGTATCAGATGTTTGGATCCCTGGCCTGTTCTTTCAAAAGAGTGGGGGCTGTGTGGCCTCTCTCTTCCAAGGGAGCAGATCACTCTTTCAATCTGCTTGTTTCTGTGTGGATATCAAGATATCACTTTAGTGAAAAAAAACCCTTATATGTCTGTATATTTTTTCTATTTATCAGTTGGAACTGACAACAAAGGTGGCTTCTCCAGCTTATTTGCATAGTTGTAATGACTGGTTTCTTCAGACAGTTTCTGGAGGTGATTCACTCAAGGCCTTTCCTGATCATTTTCTGGACTTCACAGCATTCTTCTTTGGCAGAATTCAAAACACAGGGTTAATAAGGGAGCTTGTCAGAGGCAGGAAGCATTCCATGAGGGTTGGTGACACCAGCCCTGCTCACAGTCTTTCTCCTCGATACGTGTGGTTTCAGGGAACAACACGTTGAACAACAAAGAGCATTCTGTACCATTTCCACTGGTTACTCTTCTTGGCAAAGCTGCTGAGAGCTGCTAAGAAAATGATGCAGGCTTCTGGCAAAGTTTTCAAATGCCCAACAAGGATACAATTTGTGTCCCTTCTCATTAGCCAATGAGAAAATGAGGCATCTCCTTTCTTGAAACATTTTCTGGAAAATGTCAGTCTCTCTGTTGCAAACACACTATGACACAGGAGAGTCTATAAAACATGCTGGGTCATGTGCTCAACATCTGCACTGGATTAGCTCTGGCCAGCATTCTACTTCCACGTGTTACTTTTCCATGGACCCTTTGTGATGTGATCTTTAGGCCAACTTTGTATTATTTTATGTGGGTTCCACAGACAGTTTTATCGGTCCGGGATGTCCTTTCTGAAGTTAGAACAAAGTTATTCATTCTCTTTGATGTCTCTGGCTTTGTTTAGTAGTTCATCTCACAGAAGGGTAAAGCCACTTCTCAGTTGCTTGCTCAATCATCAATAGGAGGTAAAAATTAAATCATTCCAAACATCTGCGTAGACCTCTGTGTCAATACCACAATTCCCTACACTTCGGTGAAAAAGATAATAGGCTCACTTCACATGCAAAATACTCTCTTTCGCGCTACCATCACATAAACAATCAGGCTTCTGGCCCCCATACTGTTTTAAGACTCACAGAGCTTGAACAGTGTCCAGTCACTGCACAAATCTTCAGGTCCTAGAGCACAGACTGGTTGTCTAACACTTAGCCTGAGAACTGGAATCCACTAGTTGGCCTAGAACCTCTGAAGGAACTTCTGGCTTCTTCATGCTCAAATGTATCTTTCCCAGAACTCTTCCCCAAGTTGTGAGCTTTTTGGTTTATTGTTTAATTTCAGGAGTCACATGACACTTGTGACACATATATCAGATTGGGATACTTTTTGCAAGAATCTAACACAACTGCTTTTTAATGTATTTCTTCTTATTATTACACGTTGAACTTCTCTTGTCCAGCACCCTCAGACCTGACTGGTGACGGACAAGAGAATTTGCCAAATAACCGGAGGCCAATATTTTCTAGCACATTACCAACACTTCCACTGCTTTTTTGGCTCTGAGAAGATATTTATGGGTAAATGACAGCTAAATAATGGCACAGAGCACTGAGAGCAAGGACTGGTGGCTGTAAGGAAACTGTATTGGACCATGGGAAACTTGTCCACACCCATGAGAAGTGATCATCCAGGTAAGTAAAATCATGTCTGACTATGGAGTTTGCTGAGCAAGAGAGTTCCAGATTAGAGACGTTCAACCTATATTATTATTAATTATTTCTTATACCAGGTTTGTCACACTGGGCAGAAACTAGACTCTTTCAAACCCTCTCTATCATGAACAGTTCTCTCTGCTCTGCTCTGTGCTGTTAACATAAACTGTTTTACCTTCCCTGAACTTTCATTTGTGTGGCCATTTCGAAGTTTGGGGCTCGTGTAGACACGGCCTGTATGTGTCATCACCTCTCAATGTCTCATCCCTTGGTTCCACATTCTCCAGCTTCATTGGACTGTTCATACTCCATTGCAGCATGACCTCAAAGTTCATAGGAATGGAGTTCAGAGGAATGGATTCTGGACAACTATCTGATCATGAGTCACCTGCTGTTGTCCACGGAGTGAGTTTTGTCAGAGCCATGACTCGTTGGTGTGCAGGCCCAGTTCCATGTACACAAAAATAACTGTAGGGAATTGCAGCAGACACATCAAAATACAGATCACAAGAGGTAAAAATAGAATGTGAGCAACAGCATGCCACAGGAAAGGATAGAAAAGGAATAACAAAGAATACAGCCATCTCAGAATGGTGATGGATGACCTCTGGGCCAAAAAAGCAGAGAAATCACATCCTCAGGTATAGCAATCACTCAGAAATAAAAGGAAGATCATGGACATCAAAAACAATACAAATATTACTAACCAGGCATCTCTTGTAACAGATGCCACTGATCTACACATGTGGTTGTTTCATGATCATACATTGGCCTTTCAGTGGCAGTCAGATCACCATGAGGTAAAGTACCTGTTTCTAGACTGCCATTGTAGAGATTGTGAAGGACCTGGCCACTCAATGTCATTGGTCTGTGACTTTTCTGGAACTCAAACACAAAGACAGTGAGTATGCCACCTGCAGAGTATCTTCCTCTAGATCACCTTTGCAGGGAAAAGAGGATGTCACTCATTGCTATCAGATGCTTGTTTGTGTCTCCATCTCCTGGGAAGCAAAGTGCCTTCTTGAGTATATGTGTGAGCAATATCCCCATCCTGCTCCATAAGCAGTGGGAATCCAAACTGGTTACTACTTTAGCCACCAGCTGTGTGCTCTAAATAGCATCTGACTTGATCCGTTAATTCTCTCTGCCCACTGTTCAGCAGCTCATGTTACTCAGGAAGCATAGTCTCCAAGAGTGCAGGAACTCTGCCTGGAAGCCTGTGGCAAGCAACTGTTCCATCTTCAGTTCACAAAGGTCTTCTGTGGATGGCTTGTTCAGGGGAGCAGGTCTGTGGATTATGAATACATTACTGATTGGTGGGCCTGAATGCTCAACAAGGTTGGATCCAGATCAAGAGTAGGCATTCATAGCATAGAATCATAGAACACTGGGACTGGAAGGGGCCTCGAGAGGCCATCGAGTCCAGTCCCCTGCCCTGACGGCAGGACCAACCACTATCTACACCATCCCTGATAGACATCTATCTAATCTGTTCTTAAATATCTCCAGCGAGGGAGATTCCACAACCTCCCTTGGCAACTTATTCCAGTACTTGACCACCCTGACAGTTAGGAACTTTTTCCTAATGTCCAACCTAAACTTCCCTTGCTGCAGTTTAAGTCCATTGCCTCTTGTTCTCTCCTCAGAGGCCAAAGCTCTCCATTCCATTTGGGATGAGGATAGCAGAGAACAGTTCCCAGTTTCCTCGGTCACAGGGAAGAGGGGACAGAAAATGAGACCAACCCATTAGTGGTCTGAACAGTAGCGTACACAATGGTGGAGCTTCCTGTCATGGTACATGCTATTTGTTCTCTCCCACAAAACCATTGCTGTGGCATGCGCTGGCTGTACTACTGGCAGCAGCCACCAGGGGATGCCATTCAGGTGTGTACTAGCTATAGTACTGGCAGCAGTACTTGACATCTGTGCCTTTACTGGTTGCTGGGTGTTGGGTGACCGTGATTCATACCTGGACTGGTTCTCCTTGGGGATTGTTATGGAATTGATTGGGCTCATACACTGAGGGATGTGCATGAGGTAGTAATTTTCTGCCTGAATTGTACATTGGGATGGCTTGGATCCAATGTCCTTGCCATCCATTTATGCGGGTGAATTTTTAACAAGAAATTAACAAAAGGGACGGGTATTGTCAATGGAACTCAGGGCATGAGGTGCAGTAGCTTTGATTTGTTGTTTGACTCCCAGGTACAAGAATCATGCTAATACTATGCCCACTTTGCTTGTTCATTTGTTTTTCCAAAGTTCTAAATGACACATCATAGGCAAAGACCAGCACTTTGCTCAACAAGGTTTGGAACAACTTGCTGAGTTCAACTTGCTTACTTCTGGACAAACTGGAGTTTGGGCAACTGTTCCTGAACATAGCAAGCAGTCCTGTAACACAGTCTTTAAGGTGCTATAGGACTCCTTGCTTTGTTTTGTGAAGATGGAGACTAACACTACTAGGTCTCTGAGCCTGTTCCTGAACATATATCTCAAGCTCAAAGTGGGGACACTGATTATGTTTATAGTCTCTACCGGTAACCCATACACTCTAGACAGTCAGCCATGAAGTCAAGCCCACTAGGGACAGTGTGGGCATCTACTTCTGATGGGGTCAGAAAGATTCCGTTGAACTGCAGGGGTAGGCTTGAGCTTTGAATGCCTTCCATTGTGCCAACCAGTGACAGGGGGTACTGGGCCTTTTGAGACCACCTGCTGGAGGAATCTTAGTCCTACTGCATTCTGTCCAGAAAAGAATTAGTGAAGATGGGTCATCCAGACCTTCCTAGAAAAGTTATGGGGAAGAAGTCAGTCAGAGCACAGTAGACCCAGTTAAATAGGATCCACAGGCTCTGAGCAGATCAGTTGCCAGTTAGGACCAAAAGGGTGAATAAACAGGGATGATGGGGGTGCAGAAGCACCACTGGCTTGAAATGGTTTCCATCATATACAGGGTTTACAGTTCGTTTCAATGGTTTTCCATACTGCCACCATAAAAATTGTTCTAGCACCACTGAGAGAAAGGAAGAGCATTGAGATCATCAGGTGAAGAGGAAGGTGCTATGTGGGCAGTGACCTAGGGAATAGCAGTAGAAATTATTAAGGAAGCCACATGTGGCTTCTATGGACAAGGTCCCTGGGTGGGGACCTGAAGAAGTGGTCCAGCACAGGTCCTCTAGTTGGCAGTGTGGCCTAAGCCCCAAGAACAGGATAAGTCCTGTTTAGAGGCCAAGTGAAGAATTAGACTTAAAGAGTCTCCAGGGAGAAAGCCCAGGGCAGACACATACTTAAAGCTTGCCAAGAAGGGGCTGAGGACTGTACTCAGAGGCACAGCTAAAGATGGCAACAAGGCACAAAGACAAGCCTTGTTGGACCTTGTACTCTTCATGCATTTGATCAAGGATGAGCAATCTGATGGCTGGGATTCACCAGGGTTAGGCTCTGGCAGGCTGCCAGTGCTTTATTTACCTGCACGTCCACACGTATGGCAGCTTTCAACACCTGTTGGCCACAGATTGCTGTTCTTGGCCAATGGGAGCAGCAAGAAGTGGTTTCCTGGTCCTTGTGGCTAACCATTAGCCAGAAACAATGACCTGAGACCAGGTGAATGTGCAAGCAGCTGTACCTGCGGATATGCAGGTAAATAAAGCAGTGGCAGCCCCCACAGAGGCTAAACCTGGTGAACTGCAGATGGCCCATGGGCTGCTTATTGTCCGCCTCTGTGTTAGACTATGTGTGACATAGCTTAAGACCTGAGCATTGAACACCTACCTGATGAGGGTAATAGCCAACAGGGGGCACAAAGAAAAGGAAAAGTGCAGGTTCACATGTAGGCAACAAGAGGCACTCACAAAAGCTGAGTGTCTTCTGACACAAAACCCATATGTTTGCTTTATATCAGAGTGTGTAAAGTTATTCATGTTTTTGCAGGAGTGATGCCATAATGCTCTGCTCCACAATGTAATCTGGTTAAAAACAAAATAAAATAATGTTTTCCAGGCAATTCTAACTACAAGCAAAAGGTTAGAACAATGAATGTCATGGGTGAATCAATTCTGTTTAACCAAAGTTATTGGTATACAATGAGAGTTCAAAGATGAAATTTTACAATTTTTACAGACATCCTTATATTAAATGTGGAAGGGGAAAGGTACAGTATTTTGATTGCCTACATAAATGGCACTGCTTAGACAAAAAGTAGGAAATGGGGTTTAATTGCAGATAAGAGAAATTTTATACAATGGTGACACAACCAACATCTGATGTAAGAATGTTTAGAAAGGTGAACTGTACCACCTGAGAAGTTCCAAGGAGACTTAGGGAGTCTGTCTATTGCTTTGGGCACTGGATTTATTAAACACTTTGGACTCAGCATGTTCATATCAAAATTCAAGTCTAAGTACAAAACTCTTGTCATTTGCTTGGATCATTGACTGGGCAAAGGATCTTTATTTGTGCAAGTCCATAGAAACAAGTGGATTCCAAACCAATTTATTAAGTGGTCAGCGGTAATCATTCAAGCAGATATACCTTTTTTTCTTATTCTATAATAAGAAAAAAGAGTATTTGACTTTTTCCTTCCTCCACTACTAATTTGTCAACCTTCCAGGGTCAACACCCATTCCAAGTACAGGAAATACAATGGCATACAAATGTAGAATAGTATGAACTGTTATTTAAAGTTAAATGCTCTCTGTTTCAAGAACCCATTAATAAAAATGGGTGAATTTAATTCCTGGTCTGTCATTAAAATTCCTGAAAATGTAGGCAAAGATTGAGTTTTTCTGAGATAGATTTACATGTGCTGGGGAGCACACTGAACAAACACCTCAAGATTTCAGGATCGCACCTGAAGCTATTGCTACTGTGAAGAACAATTTGATACTGGAACCATTCTGTGTGGTCCCTGTGTTCAAATGATTTGAGAAAGAGAAGAGTGCCTCTTTGTGTTACATAAAGGCTGCGTCTACACTACATTCTCCTGTTGAAAGGGGAATGCGAATAAGCGAGACTGGAAATGCAAACGAGGCACAGATTTACATATCTCGTATATCTTGCATATTTTGAGCAATTTCTCGTCTTGAAGAGCCTTTTCCAAAAACAGAAACAGCTGTGTAAGACAGGGTTCCTTCAAAAATAAACCCAGTTTTTGAAAGAACCCTTCTTCCTACTCTATTTTAAAAATCAGCTGCTAACCAGTATAGCAATGGTTCCCATTTTTTAGCTGAATTCTCCCA
Organism: Carettochelys insculpta; assembly: GCF_033958435.1. Classification (NCBI taxonomy): domain Eukaryota; kingdom Metazoa; phylum Chordata; order Testudines; family Carettochelyidae; genus Carettochelys; species Carettochelys insculpta. Next base: position 300,271,172 of record NC_134137.1, on the reverse strand, counting down.
TTCTCCCATAACCTCCTGGTTCATGATAGGTCAGCTCCTATGTCCCTCACATCCCTGAAATCATTGCTGCATCTCACCCACACCAGCAAATGACTTCACAATTTCTGTATCTTTAAAGGGAATGAAAACTGCAATTCAGGATGGAGTAGTTTATGGTCATTGAGATGTCAGTCACTCTGGCAGAGAAGCCAGGGAGCATGCAAATTTCTCAGGCTCTTAGGGCATGTTATTTTATAAAAATACAAACTAAATAAAAGTTACACTCACTTCTTCCCTTTATAAGAATGGGACAAACAAGTTAATTTTTATTATAATAGCTGCAACCCATCTTTAAGTAAATTAAAAATGTAAAAGCTTGCCAAGACGTGAGATAAGACTGTATATTGAAGATTAAAGTCAACAGAAATTGATGAAAGTGAACAGCTAGCTACCTGATATGCACTTTATCTGAACATTTGAATTCCTTCTGCTGTTATACAAAACACTTACATTCTTTTTGATGAGCAATCTAGACTTTGCAAAATCTGTATATTGATTTTGCAAAGAAATATGAATTACAAATGAGATCGGTTTAGCATTTTGCTTTTTGCCTACATGATGTTTTGGTTTTGCAAGCAGAAAAACAAGCCTTCATTTTGGTTTGGACTTGTGGCCTATGTCAATACTTCACATAGTACACATTTCGCACGACGATTTATGACATATCTGAATTAAAATTCTGACATTTTCTATTTTAAATAACTTTCCCTGTTTCTAGGACAAGTGGGCAAATTTAACAGAGTCATAATTGTCATTATACACAATACACACACAGAGTAAAGCAAAGTTACCCAGCAGAGGTACCCACTTCTACCAGTGACCTTCGACTGGGAGAAGTAAAGAAACTCTGGTATCAGCAAATGACTGACTCTGACTGTTCTTTAATGTTACTAGTGACCTTAGAAAGTAGAAGGTGTTATAGACTACAGGAAGTATAACAACATACTCTGTTCAAACATTAGGTTTTTCTTCCATTTTTGTACTCTACACATTACAAAAATCCTTCCTAGTGACAATACACTAGTGAAACTTCAAGCAATAAGCTTAGAGAGCTCATGCTCCAGAGCAAGGCTTCTCAAACGTTTTCATGTAGGTTGAACCTCTCAGTTCAGGCACCCTCTGGTCTGGCAACATGTGTGGCTCAGCGTGATTTTAGTGAGATAACAACTTATCAGCAGTGTAGCTGAGATTCCCGTGGTCCCATAAAGTTTGTTTACAGCTGCCACGCTTGGCTGTCAGTGTTCTGTGCTGTTATTGAGCTCTAATTTACACCTAACTAGTAACAGAGAGGAAGCCATGCTAGTCTATACACTATCAAAACAAAAAGCAGTCAAGTAGCACTTTAAAGACTAGCAAAATAGTTTATTAGGTGAGCTTTCATGGGACAGACCCACTTCTTCAGACCATAGCCAGACCAGAACAGACTCAATATTTAAGGCACAGAGAATGAAAAACAATAAGCAAGGAGGACAAATCAGAAAAAGGTAATCAAGGTGAGCAAATCAGAGAGTGGAGGGGTGGGGGGGAAGGTCAAGAATTAGACTGAGCCAAGTATGAAGACGAGCCCCTATAGTGACTCAGAAAGTTTCCATCACAATTTAAATGGTTTAAATAGTGATGGGAACTTTCTGAGTCACTATAAGGGCTCGTCTGCATACTTGGCTCAATCTGATTCTTGACCTTCCCCCCCAACCCTCCATTCTCTGATTTGCTCACCTTAATTACCTTTTTCTGATTTGTCCTCCTTACTTATTGTTTTTGGTTCTCTGTGCCTTAAATATTGAGTCTGTTCTGGTCTGGCTATGGTCTGAAGAAGTGGGTCTGTCCCACGAAAGCTCACCTAATAAACTATTTGGCTAGTCTTTAAAGTGCTACTTGACTGCTTTTTTTTACTCCTAAATGTCGTGTAAGAACCCTGCAGGCAGTGCGAGTTTTGGTAATGTGGCTAAACAATATTGACCTCCTGTAGTTCAAAGGAAATTCTCTAATTCAGCACTTGCGGGGTCCCATGGGTGCCAGACCAGGGAGCTGAAACAAATGATGGACCTGAAACAAATGATTCCAGGGACCACCTCTCCTCCACTAGTGAAGCAGCTACAGCAGTTGTTTAAATAGAACTTTTATTTTATCTCTTCAGTATGATTGTAGAAGTGGAATATGAGAAAAGTCAGCACCACATAACCAGTCAGCTCTCCATACAATGCACATAAGTGTTCTGTGTACCACACATTTTTTGTAGGCATTACTGGGAAGAGACTACTCTAGTAGTGTTACAACTAAACACATCTTCCATTAGTGTCAAAATGAGAAAGCTAAAAAAAAATACACAATGTAAAACATGTAACAGATACAATAAAGTAAAATAAATACTGACCACTAAAGCATAAGGAGTTTGAAAGGTTATTTTGCTGTAGTAAATTCCAAAATATACATATGTTTATCTGAAACTTTTTTGAAATCTTTCTGCCTTTGACATCTTTTCTCTGTTCCATTTTCTTTTCCCTTGTATTTACAAATCATCTGGATCCTTTAATCTCCTTCTTCAAAGTGCAGTGATTTCTTTAATTAATCTTCAATCATAGCACTAATGGGTTCCAGTCTCATCAATCTTCCTTCTCCAAGACTGGAACCAGAGGAGCATCTATGACTTTTTCTGTTAGTCTACCACATTTCTGACAGAATATCAACTTGTCTGATAGTCTCTGTCCTGCTCATTGGACTGAATACCATACATTGTATGGGCTTTTTGAAGTCTATTCTGACTCTAAATCCTGGTAACTTCTAATGCACATATAATTTGAAAAAGACAGTTTAGGAGACAGATTATCTAAATTATGACTATATAAGATAACTACAAAGTTCAGGAGAGGGGCGTGGTGTTCAACAAAATGCATCTCTGTTCGAGAAAGGGGATTATGTGTATAAATATTTTTTTTCCAGCGTTTGAGTTGAAAATTGATTTATTTTTAAACCAATTTGCCCTTTCTTTGCCATAATAGATTAATCTTATTATAATCTACTGAAGACTGAATACACCAACTGGTGGACTAAGAATTAAGAGATTAGTTTAATTGATAAGAACATATTTGACTAACATTTCTGACGGAAAAGATCTTGAAAAAGGAGTGTCTAGTGTTGACCCCTTACAGTTAAAACTCAGATTCTGGTTTTTCAGTTACAGTCAATTTGAAAGACTTTTTGAAAACACTAATTTTGGAGCTCAAAACTGGTTTTCAGGTAAAAGAACATTCCTGTGGAAAGATCTTTAAGGCCAAGGAAGCCCATAGTGTTGCCACGTCGTTAAGCATGAAAATGGAACACTGGAGATGGCATACTGTACCTCAGTAATATTAATCTCAAAGAGATAAAGCAGAGTATTAGTTTACAATTAATATGAATTTTGTGTTGCTGTGTCCAGATCTTCAGTATCACATTCTCATTGGAAATCACTGTTTGACTGGTTTCAGTGTTCTTAAAACCTTAAAGAATCAGTGGCATTGTAGAAAGAAAATGGTTATAGATGAATATTGTACCAAATCATGCTTAAATTGAACCTGCACCATATGAGTTAAGTAGGCTTCCTTAGAACTGTGTGTAGTTACCTTACATCAGTAACACCTTCCTGATATCCATCTCTGAAGAGAAAGCAAGGGGGCATTCCACAGCACCTAGTCTATGCTAGGAATGACACAGCAAAGGCAAGGAACTCTTTTGCCTGGAAATACCTGCAAAGAGAGACAGAGAGTAAGACTTGTGCCTCCATCCAAGAGAAACAGCCTCTGGAAGCCTCAGAGTAGATGTCTTCACTGGATCCACAAGGCAAAGTACAAGTGCAGTTACCATGAAGTATGAACGAAGTGACTTGCTCAAGATCACCCAGTGGGCTATTAGCAGAAACTTGAATAGAAGGGAGGTCCCCTGAATCCCAGCAGGGTTTTCTGTACATTAATCTATGCAGCTTTATTATCTCATACATCATGGATCTTGTATCAAACACGGTAAGCCTAAAACAATACCCTTTCAAACATTCTGCAAACTTGCTCTTCTCAGGAGCAATTCGGAAAGTGTGTGGTGGGGAGATTGAAATATAGAAGCTTGCGCAAATTTGGAATGCCTCAGATATACAATTTGTTTCCTTAAGATGCTTGCCTCTCTGCAAACCTTTCTGATATTAAATGGCTACATTCCAATCACATTAATAAAGCATATGGGTGAGTAATCGTTCTTCACTCACATTATTTCTGGTAAATTTCACTCAAAAAGTATCAGGAAAGATGTTTCCTGTTACCATGATCTTTTATAAAACTGAAGCTTAGTTGCCTGAAATATAGGAAAATATCGATTGTTCCCTTCTGAAGTATCCTTTCACACTGCTAAATCTTTATGATTTTATGTCTTTCCTTCTTCACAAAAGCAAACTTGTTACTCTTTCTAAACATTATTTTATTAAAGCATAATTATATTAAAGGAAAGCTAATATAAGCGATGCACACAAGACCCAACCACATCATGGATTTTCTCATCTCCCTCTGAATCATAAAAGAAATGCAAGGTAGTAGATTTAATGGACTACTAATTCTCTGTGTGGAATGGCATGTTTTGTGTTCCTAAACCAGCATCAAGATAGGAAGATTTTAAGTTTTTAAATATCTTAATAGATGTTTCATATACCCAGCTGTCACAGGTTTACTGCTTTATCTTTTAGACTCGTTAATACGGTATTGGTGTTGCATATTCGCCATTCTATAATCTGTTGAAAATGACTTCAAGCTCACGTCAGGGTTTCATTCTCAGACATCTGTAGAGAATCTGTAAATACAGCATGATATTTCATGCCTTGCCTTGGAAGGAATAAGTGGTATTCAAGGCATTTCCTTTTTGACAACGACTCTGGTGATCACCTGCCATGCTTCTGCTCCTGAATTTTCCTATGCCCATCTGTGTCACTTGCCGTTGCTGCCCCAGTCCTGAGTAAGTGAGAACCAAATCTGTGTTCTGGAAGCCCAAACATGACTGGTCCCTGTATTAAAACTATAATAAACTGTCACTATGAATCAAGGGAGTGCATTCATCCCTGACTTTCCTGGCATGCATGACCCCATAACATCCACAAGGCAGATCCCAGGCTTGCCACCCTTTGACGCTTTCACCCAGCCTCCTTTTTCCTTCTTTGATCTTCTCCAAGTTAATAGCACACACTGCCTCTCCCCATGTCTACCCCTCAGTTCCAAAGCTCTTGGAGAAGATCCCCCACGGAACCAAAGCCTATTTCACTGATCCCTAAATAACAAACAAAAAACTACAAACCTTCAAATTAAAAAATCTGCTACAAGACAATCTGACAAATGTGAGGTCACCAGGGGACTGGAGAGGGCCAATAATGCTAATTACCCATTTGCTGATGACACTATGTACTACAGTGCCCATTCCTTCGTTATGGGCCATATTGGTGGCAGGCCTTCCCAGTTCTAAAATGACACAAAAACATTTAACCTTCTCTCATAGCTCCACCATGGTTGCAAAGCTTCTGATCTCTGTGCTACACTGAGAGACAACATATGCAAAAGCACTAGAGACATCTGTTCAGGTTCCTTGATGGCTCCTGGTGCCAGCTCCCAGAATCTGTCCACCTGAAAACAAGGCAACACATCTGCTTTGTGTATGTTTGGGTAGCATTAGACATTAAAGCTTAAACATATCAGTTAAATACATTTACCAACCTCATAAGTCCGTAAGATCTGGAGGAGTGGTAAGTGATTACATGTATTATCCCATGTTGTCTCACCAGTTCCAAAGCCTTTCATCTACAAACTGCATTCCTTAGAGGACCACTGCAACCAAAATCAGAAACAATTCCAGAAATGTTACATCATATACTATCTCTTTCTAGGTGGAGGGCCAGTTCTGCAAACCAACTACAGAATATCCACCCCAGGTTAAAATCCAGCAGTCAAAGTTAATATGTCCAATAATAGATTGCAACAGATGGGCTGTGGCAACACTATCCCCTCCTTTCAGAGGGGGCATGGTAATGAGCCACTTCAGCAGATGCTAATGAGGTGCTGCTATGAATATGCAGTGCCTCATTAGCATAATGGCAGCCACACGAGCTTCGAAAGTGGCAGATTAAAAATGCATGCTGCCCATGTAATGGGGTGCCTTTTGAGAGAACCACCCAATTTCAAATGCCCCTTCTTCCCAAAACCAAATGGGAAGAATGGGCTTTCAAAACCAGGGGGACGTTTCAAAAAGTCCCCTGGCTACATCCCACTGCCTTGTGGGTTATCCTGGGAAAGAGCAAGGCTAAGGGAGTAAACCCTGACAGAAAATCCAGAGGGGAGTCCTAAGGCGGTTCTGTGCCAACTTCTGGCATTGACCCGGCAACTTCTGCAGCTGAGCTGGTACTAGATGTAGAGGTTATCCTCTCCTTTGGACTATATCAGTAAAGCTGAGAGGGGAACACTGGTGTCTGGGCAGCCCAGGGTCCCAAAAAATTGCCCAGGCTCGCACCTGGAGAGGTACTCCAGCATCACTTAACAGCGTTGAACTAACTTGCGAGGTAACAGATACCGGTTATAAGCTCTTGCTCGAAAGGCATAGAGAACGAGCACCAGGGGTTGCCTTCGATGGTGGGAGAGATCATCGCATCTCACTGGACAGTCACCGCCCGCCTCAAGCTGGGCAGCCCCCAGCCAGTAGGGTACTGTCCTGTCACAGTTCACCTGCCTCACTGGGTGCATGAGGCTTAAGGTTCCCACACCTGACAAGTGACTGAAATTTGAGCACCAGGCAAACCAATAAGAAAATCAACAAGAAAAGGAAACCATCAAAGTTTTAAGCTTGCTTGCTGGAATGTGTGGACCATGCTGACAGGTCTGACTGAAGATCTTTAGGACATCAGCGACACCCGAAAGACCGCTGTCATCAATGAGGAACTGAAGAGGCTCCAAGTTGACATTGCTGCTCTGCAAGAGATGCAACTCACAGATTCGGGATCTCTAAAGGAAAAGGACTACACCTTTCTCTGGCGAGGAGCATGGTGTTGGCTTCACCATCAGAAACACCTTTCTACAAATGGTGGAATTAGTCATGGGAGGATCAGAAAGACTCCTTCAGGTCATACTTCAAACTTGCGCCGGTCCTGTCCACCTGATCAGCGCTTACGCTGCAACCCTGTACACCGCACCAGAGGTAAAAGACAAGTTCTATGACGTGCTTAGTGCTGCCATAGCGCAAATACCTGCTCGCAAACAACTGTACATTTTGGGTGACTTCAATGCAAGAGTTGGAGCCAATCGTGACTCATGGCCTTCCTGCTTAGGCCTATTCGGTGTGGGAAAAATGAATGAAAACAGACAGCGTCTACTTGAACTTTGCATGTACGACAATCTGTGCATCACAAACACATTTTTCCAAACCAAGCCACAGCACAGAGTGTCATGGAGACACCCACGCTCGAAACACTAGCATCAATTAGACGTGGTCATTGCTAGACGTGATAACCTCAAAAACGTCCTTCTGACATGCAGCTATCATAGTGCCGACTGCGATACAGATCACTCTCTAGTTTGCTCCAAACTCAAGGTGATTCCCAAGAAGCTGTACCACTCTAAACCAACTAGAAGCCCCCGCATTGATGCCAGAAAGACAGCAAAGTCAGAGAGAGCCGAAAAGTTCAGAGAGACCCTCAAGGAGAATCTGTGCAGCAGCCCTAGGGGTGCCGATGTGACATCCAGATGGCAGCATCTGAGCGATACAATTTACTACACGACCATGTCGGTGTTTGGAAGAAGAGACAGAAACACAAATGACTGGTTCGATGCTAACTCCGATGAGATGATTCCAGCCATCGAAAAGAAGCGTGCTGCACTCCTGGAGTACAAATGCTCGCCCAGCCAGAGTACCCTGCAAGCACTCAGAGGCTATACGTTAGAGGTTGTCCACGAGTTTGTTTACCTCAGGTCCACCATCACTGACACCCTGTCATTGGAGTCTGAGCTAAATAGGAGGATCGGAAAAGCAGCCACAACTCTGTCCAGACTCAGCGAGAGAGTGTGGAATAACATCAAGTTGTACACACACACCAAAATGCAAGTCTACAGAGCCTGCATCCTGAGCACCCTCCTTTACGGCAGCGAGTCTTGGACACTACTCCCGCCAGGAAAAGAGGCTGAACGTCTTCCACTTGCACTGCCTCAGGCTCATCATTGGAATATCATGGAAGGACAGAGTGTCCAACAGCTCTGTCCTTGAGCAAGCTGCAATCCCAACCATGCACACCCTCCTCAGGCAGTGGCGGCGCTGCTGGCTTGGCCACATCCACAGGATGAATGATGGAAGGATCCCAAAAGAAAACCCATATGGCAAGTTAGCCTCTGGCAAAAGACCTCCCGGACACCCCCAGTTGCACTACAAAGATGTTTGCAAGAGGGACCTCAGGGAGGTAGACATCGAGCCAGACAGCTGGGAGGAGCTGGCAGACGATCGCAGCAGATGGAGGCAGGAACTACACAAGGGCCTTCAGAAGGGTGAGATGAGGATCAGACAGCTAGCAGAGGAGAAGCGAGCCCACAGAAAGCACAGCAAGGACCTTCCAGACACCCATGACACATGCAACAGATGCAGCAAGGATTGTCACTATCATGTGGGCCTTCACAGTCACAGTCAACGCTGCAAATGATGATCCCAAATGGAACTACGAAGGGCATGATCCATAGTCTACGTAGACAGAAGGTTGCTACTACTGTGTAGGTGGCATGCATTTCGAAACCAGAACTTTGAAAGTGCGTGATGCCACCATTATGCTCATGAGGCACTGCATATTCATAGCAGTGCTGCATTAGCATCTGTCAAAGTGGCTCATTACCATGTCCCCTCCAAAAGGAAGGGGTAGGGTGGCCACAGCCCATGGTGTTTAACATTCCTGGCCATTCTTCCTCTCCTAATCAACCCTGTAGCTCCTGCAATTTATCCTGAGGGAGTCATAATACACCTTTCAGTGCCTAGCTGAATCCCAAGGTAAATCAACATAGTTCTGCTTTTCTCTCTCTCTCTCTCTCTCTCTGCTGTGCATAGCTCCACTTTTTGCAGCCAGACTGACATATTCATCTGAATTCATCCTGCCAGCAAACAAGAAAATATCTAAATAATGCACTGCCTGCTTTAAATTGCCTTCCAACATCACCGCCTAGTGTAGCATTGTTCTAACTTTCTCAGATACTAAACAACATAATGCACATCCCATGGGCTTGGTTTTATCAGAATAATGTTTTTCATTTTACAAAAAAGTAACTTGAAAGGCTAAAGTCGGGAGGGTGCACCAACACCTACAGATGGTCCACCAATATTAGTATGACACTTGGATACTAGCACCAGTGGGCCACAAAACCTAATCATGTGCACAGCCTCAACCATAAAGGAATAGCACATAGAACACAAGGCTAGGTCCATGGCTTTGATAGGTGTTGAAATAAATGATATTCCCCCAGAATTTTCTTAGGAATTAAGCCAAAGGGAGAAGCCCACATGTTCCATATAAGTAGATGATTGAATGGCCATACTATTTTATTCTTTAATTGAAGTGTAAATATTTTCTTGACAACATAACCCCTTCCCACTAAGGACTCCAAATTTTTGGACATCACATGATTTCTTTCTCCCATAAAGGGGATCTTAAACCCCTCTCTAAGATATGCCCCACTCCAGCTAGCTTGTTAGGGTAATCCCAAAGGAGCACCTTTAACATTCCATCTTAACTGGATATGACACTCTTGTCTAGGAACCTTCCACCCTTTCCTGTGCCTGAGCCCCCATACCTGTTCCTGCCCCCAGAAATCTGTGGGGATCTCCTAACTCATTCCTCTCTTTTGTTTCCCCAGTGCAGCTGTTCCTGACTATGGTAGCAATTTCAGACTGTATAGGCTTGAAAGCATATTTTGTAAGCATGCCTATACTTGCAGATGCTACCAAAGCAACTGCTTTCATTAAATGCCCAAAAAATGTCATTACAAACCTCAGGCTTGCTGGGGAATGAACAGGCCACTGTCAGTGTGGAAAGCAGACCCCCAATGGTGTCATCAACTCACCCATAGTGTACGATGTGGTATGTCCCACTAGATCCCAGTTTCTGTTGCTACCCTCAGCCTAAACTGTTTGTCCAAGTTAAATCAAGTCAGGCCCCACATGTAGTATGAGGCCACCTAATTATATCCATATCTTTGAACGATGCCAAGCTCCTTTCTGAGGCTGTGTCTATACTATGAGATAAAATCAAATTTCAAGGAGTTAGCTTGATATTAAAACATGACTGTCTTTACAGTTAATCCTATTATCTCGATTATTGAGCTGTAATACTGATTACAAAATATCGATACTATGGGACAGGAAAAGCGGGAAATTCGAGTTTAAAATCTTGACTCAAACTAGTGTGTAAGTGCCATGTCTTTAATTTGAACTTACTAGTCTCCAAAAGTCTCCCATATGTATCCCACAAAGCTACACAATGACCCATCACTTGGTTGTGTGCTGCTCTCTATCCAGGTGTACAGGAAGAAAGTCACAGGAAGCCCGTGAAGTTTTGATGTAATTTGAATTGGAATGGGAATTGGAATTCAGCAGCACCCAGCCCTGAAAATATAAAGGGAGCCCTTTATGAAAAAAATTCCTTTTCCCCTCACATCACACTGCACCGGAAGCCATCGCACCGCATCGGTAGCAATTGTACCAGTAGCCCTCTGCTGCAACCATGAGCACTCAGGGTACTGATGTGCCTAGCACTTCTCAGGCTCACAAGAGAGCCCCAGCTTGGAGCCACCAGGATATTCTGGATCTTATTGAGATTTGGGGAGACCAGATGGTGGCGAAGTGACTTCAGGTGGCCAAGAGAACTGTAGCAATCTATGAGCAGATGTCACATGAGGGCTATGTCTACACTAGCCAAAAACTTTGAAATGGCCATGCAAATGGTCATTTCGAAGTTTACTAAAGAACCACTGAAATACATATTCAGAGCTTCATTAGCATGTGGGCGGCCACGGCACTTCGAAATTGATGTGGCTCGCCACCGCACGGCTCGTCCAGACGGGACTCCTTTTCGAAAAGACCCTGCCTACTTTGAAGTCCCCTTATTCCTACGAGCAGATGGGAATAAGGGGACTTCGAAGTAGGCAGGGTCCTACTTGCATGGCCTATATGCATTTGCATGGCCATTTCGAAGTTTTTGGCTAGTGTAGACACAGCCGAGATGACCACCAGAGTTTATTCCCAGGACTCTATTCAACGCTGGGTAAAGGTGAAAGAACTCTGGCAGGCCTATCAAAAAGTCCAGTAAGCCAACCAGAGGTCGGGGTGATTCCACAGACGTGCCACTGTTATCAATAGCTGCACACGCTTTTGTGGCGCAATCCCACCATGGAGCCTGGTCTGAATTACGACACTTGTGGAGGCCCTGGTATGGAGTTCAATGTAAGGAGTAGCTGGGTGGCCTGCAGGAAAAGGGCAATGGAGGGGAGGAAGGGAGCAATGAGCAGGGGACAGAGGAATGTGTGCCAGACAGCCCCGAGCTCTTCACCATAGACTTGGAACCAGTCCCCTCCACAGTGGCCCCCTCTAGAGCATTCCCTTCCACCCTGGGCCCCTCCATGGCATTCCCCTGCAACCCAGTCACCTCTGTGCCAGTCCCCAAGCCCCCTGAACCAAGCGGTTCGGGTGAGTATTTATTCTGCATGCTAGAAGGGAGTTAGGGGTGGGAATAGCTATAAGGTTGCATATGCACAGGTTTGCTAGCTGTGGTTCTATGCCCCTTGGAACAGTGTGTTAACGTTTCTTGGGATGGAGCATTTCTTTATGGAGAGCTCCTCAAAGGCCTCGTCCAGACCCCCCTTGCATTTTTTTTCACAATGTTCTTGGGCAGGCCTGACTTGTTTCAGCTTCCATGGTAACGTACCTTGCCACAGCAGGCAACCAAATAGTGATCTGGTATCATGGCACCACAGAGCATTTTAGCAAATTTCCCAGGCTTTGGGTCACATAGCATGAGTAGCTGTTCTTTCTCCATATCTGTTAGTTTTAGGAGGGTGATGTCTTCTTTGGCAACCTGCAGAAGCGTGGGAATTTACATCTTTTTTTTTTTAAATATGCTTTCTGCCACTTTACATTTGCATGTAGCAGCCAGCAGGAGCTCCATTCCCCACCCCCCAAAGCAGGTTGCAGGCTCAGCTAGGCTTCCCCCACCATGTCCCTTTCCCCCACCAGCAATTCTTTTCATTTGTCCGGACTTTCCAGCACTATGCAGCTGCCATGCTCTGCTGGGTGTTTTCTCTCCCATGTCCCTTTCCAAGTAGCATTTGTTTTCATTTTTCAGGAATCTCCTGCACCCCATGGCTGCAGGGCTCTGCTAGCCCTTCCCCTTCCCATGTCCCTTTACATTCAGCCTTTCTATGGACTATTTATTTTATTTTTTCTTTACATTCATTTCATTGTACATAGAACCCCTGCATGTAACCTTCCATGCAGATGTAATCAAACCCTTCTCCACCATCCCCTCCATGAGGCTTGATCTCTGGGGAGGATTGCTCCAGGGATGGCCAAAGAATATTTCCCTGACACAGGACACCCTCAGGACACCCAGCAGCTCCCCTGCTTTGCAGCCCTCCCCTTCTCCTGAAAAACAAACAGTTGTTTTTAGCTTACCGTGTCCACATAGAAATGTTCTGACTAAGTGTTGTGTTGTGAAATGCACATGTACTGTCCCATCCTTAATAAGCCATGAGTTTCTCTCAGAAAGTTAAATTTCCCTGATAGTAGACACGGAGACCCATTCATTGCACTTCAAAGCACATTATGTGAATTGTATCTTAATTTTGACCTTCATTTTCCAGACCCACTGCCCAGTGTAGTAGAGGAGAACAGATGACAGAAATGCAAACAAGATCTTATCCTGCAGCACATGGAAAAGACTGAAGCAGAGCACACCAAGCCGACAAAGGATGCTGTTCAGTGGCATCACAGTACAGCTGAATGGTGTCTCAGTCAATCGGAGTTTAACCAGAGAATGATTGACCTCCAACAGCAGCAAGTTGCACAGTAGAGTGAGGCCTCTCCTGAGCTCATAACAGCAGTTACAGAGCAAACGAAAGGCCTGCACTCCCTGCTGCAGCTGCAGAAGGACTCCCAACCCAGCAGTGCAGCAGCTAATACCTGCTGGCTGGATATTCCTGACGAGATGTCACCTAACCCCCATCCTCAAAGTTCCTGCAAGCAGGGAGGGAGGGCAAGGATAGCCTGCCGCTCCAGCTCCAAGGGCCACTGCAAAGGGCTATTCAACCACCCTTGAGAAGGTTTCATTTCCCTACAACTTAAATCTCTCCTCCCCGCAAAATAAAGTCATTCCTTTGAGCTCAGTGTGATTTCGTGGTGTACAGGAATGGTGGGGGGAAACACAAATCAAACCAGGCCAGCTGGAGCACAGCTGACCGCTGATACTCCCTGGTCCTCAGCAGATGTGCACATGAGGAATGTGTGGCTGAGGGAACCAGGCAGATTGTGGGGTGGGTTTGGGAGGAAGGAAGGCTCATGCATTCCACTTAGTGCAGCTTAACACCCTTCCACCAAGTAAGAGCATTCATTAATGAAGACACAGTATGATTTATTGGGATTATAGTAGAGAAATACATCTGTAGCATGTGCATTACAGATCAGTCATGAAGCTATTTTTTTCAAGTGTCCCTTATAGCTGCCGCCTTAGCATGGCTACTGGTGGATGGTTGTGTAGGCGGCTGAGAGTAAGCCCTGCCTATTGCCTCCACTTCAGAATTCCAGATGGATGGGAAAGTCTCCCTCCTGGATTCACAAATGTTGTGCAAAATAGCTCATGCTGTAATCACAGTAGGGACATTACCTTCAGAAAGTTCCAAAAGTGTCAATAAGCATCTGAACCTCATTTTTAAATGGCCAAAGGTGCATTTCACCACCATTCTGCACCTGATGAGTCTGTGATTGAAGTGTTCTTTGCTGGGGTCCAGGGCACCTGTGTAGGGCTTCATAAGGCAAGGGAGCAGGGGGTAAGCAGAGTTGCCCAATATAACAATAGGCATCTCCACACTGCTAATCTTGATTTTCCAACTGGGGGGGAAAAGTCCCATCCAGGAGCTTTCTGTACCATCCAGAATTTTGGAATATGTGTGCGTCATGTACCCTCCCTGACCAGCCAACGTTGATGTCAGTGAAACAACCTTTGTGATCTACCAAGCCCTACAACACCATTGAGGAGTACCGTTTTCTGTTTATGTACTCCAAGGCCAGGTGGGCCAGGGCCATGATGGGGATGTGCATGCCATCTATTGCCACACCACAGTTAGGAAACCCCTAGACAGTAAAGCCATCCACTATTGCCTGTACATCTCCCAGGGTCACAGTCTTCATGAGGAGACGCTGACAGATTACATGGGCTACCTCCATAACCATGGTCCCCACTGAGATCTGCTCTCCCCAACTGATTTGCCACAGATGGGTAACTGTCAGGCATTGCAAATTTCCAAGGTGTGATTGCACTCGCTTCTGAACTGTTGCAGCCGGCCTCTTTTATGGGTTACAGTGATTCAGGGTGGGTGCCAGCACATCACAAAGTTCCACAAAAGTGTACTTGCTCATGAGAAAGTTCTGCATCCACTGCTGGTCGTCCCAGGACTCCAAAACAATGTGGTCCCACCAGTGTCTGCTAGTCTCATGAGTCCAAAACCGCTGCTCTGCTGTCAGCAATGCATGCAGCACAGCCAGCAGCTGTGAGCTCTTGGACCGCAGTTGGGTGATTTGCTCTTTCCAAACATCATCGTCATCATCAGCAGCAGCACCTTTTTGATACCCAACTGTCACTGAGCTTTGTAATTGAAGGAGAAATTGCGTGACAGCCAGTGTGGCTGTCAGAAAGCTGTGTGCTATGAATTGGAGCATTTGGAGATCTATGCTTGTGCTGGAATGCCACGGCAGGAAAAGGTGTGATCTCCAGTTCATTTTTTGCATGGTTACTGGCGCTCTGAATTCTGGGATAGTGCTTGGAATTCTGGGATTCAAACATGAAACATCCATAAGCAACCAGGACTAACACACTGTGGGATAGGTACCCACAGTGCACTACTTATGCTGTCAAACTTGCCCAGGGTAATAGGGATGTGGAAAGTCGACATGGGAAAAAGGTGGGTTGAATTTCAAGAAGCTTTGTAGACACAATTTGAATTCATAATGTCAAGGTTAAATAATCAAATTTATTAAAAATAAAATTCCTCTTGTAGTGTAGACACAGCCTGGGATAGCAATAGCCCCTCCATAGAGCAGGAAGGCATTGTCAGTTTTCCAATGTTCTAATCATACATGAGCATTTCATCACCCTGCTTGCTCTGCCACCTCCTTACTCTCTGTCAGCCCCTCCAGGGCAGTAGTGATAATACTTTTTCATAGTCACTCCTCAAAATGTTCTCTTTAGTCATAGTCCCAGCAGATCAGACACAACAATATAACCATACTTTGTCCCTGACTACTGGGGAAAATCTCAGTGCCTTCTCGCCCCTCAATGGCTCCTAGGTTACCAAATCTATCCCACAAATGCACATTTTTATCAGTGAGTGAGTTGTAGGGGGACCATAAATCATCACTACCCCCCATGGAGGTTCCACCCCTTTGCAAGATCCAGAGAAGGACATCCCAGCTCAGGCAGGAAAGGCCTTCAAGTCTGAAGGGAGGAATAGCTGCCTCAGCAACTACATTCCAAGTAGAGGCCCTCCATGTGGAAACCGATTGTTAGTGCTGTTAATTATTTGTGCTTTAAATCTTCTAGAGAACCACCCCCGCCCCAGAGGCACCAGTGTGGAGGCACTGCCACATCCTCTCACCTATCTTGACACGAACCATTCATTGTGTATCTGTTTTGTTTAACATGTAGTGGAAACCACCTGTACTAGAGATAAGATATTCTATAAGCTTTGGGCAGGGATACTCTGTAACCTTTTTAGATTATCGGCTTACTGTGCTCATTTCGTCTTGCTGCTAGAACCTATCTGGGCGTGGGTGACAGCCATGTCGTAGTTTCCCCCTGCCCATCAATAATCTATATTCAATTGTAATCTATTGTCTGGCAGTGCTTCACTGAGTCCTAATGAGCAAAATGGCACTGCACCAGTGCTGTGTGTAATAAACCCTGCTGCTTGCTTCGTACACGGTGTCCAGACTGCGTTCCAAAACTGCTGTACTTCAGTTTCAGGTTTGAATTTTTCTGATAGCTTCTATTGACTGTTTGCCACTTTCCCCCAAACCTCTCCCTCAGAGGCAGGTTAGCTTAACTCTTTCCTAGCTATCTAGCTGATACCTTGAGTCCCATCAACGAAGTTGAGAGAGTGAGAACCGTTACCCCAAGAACAGACCAAGGGGTCCCAGAATATCCCTTCAATTGTTTTCTTCCAGCTTCCCCAAATGTTAACCCATTAATCCTGTCCTGCAAGGAGCAAAGAAGGAGCCTGCCCTAGAGAAATTGCCAGGGTTTACCAAGGTTCTCCTTGTTTCTTCAGGAAACTTCCCAGAAGAGACAATGTCTGTTGATCCCTGGGATGACACAGAAACAGCCTTCTGCTCAAAGCATTGACACAGGCGATATTTTTTCTAAAATAAAGTGCTTTCTTTATTTAGTGTAACCAGTCTTTCCTAACATAATTAATCTAAAACTAAATTAAAACATAAATATTAATCCCTCAGTGTACGCACTAACACATCCAATACTGTAATATTACACAGCTAGAATGGCTTAAATCATCATATTCTGTGCACGATGACCAGTCATGGGCAGGACACGGACAGCAATCTTAATAAATCTAAATTATAAACATAGTAACATAAACATACATATCATAGACCCTCGCCTTTATCATCCCAAATATACACATTCATTAGTCCTATTTCTATTCTAAACTGTCTCCTATAGCTAGCATGCTTACACCCCATTGACGTCTTTACCTCTGCTCTTAGGATCTTGTTCTGCCCTGGCCCCAAAGCCCAGCTGCTCTCCCCCTCTGTTGTTTCTGCTACTTCTTCACATTTAGGTTTCTTCTGATCCTTTTCTGGTTCTCTTTCTTCTGCTCCTAGCTTGACTGATTTGCCTTTTAATTCTCTTTTGTTTGGACTGGTCTGATTGGAAGATAGGTATGCTAACATTAAGATTGAAAAACAGGCCATTCACCTTTAAATCCTTTCTTATTGGTCCATATTTACAGACCAGTCACAACGGCTAAGTCGAAGTGTCAATCAATGCTATTACACAACAGACCTTCATATTATGGGATGCTTCCTATTATTTTCTGAGGATCCTCCTCCACTTTAGGACTGCCTGGCTTCTCCCTTCCGTTTTGGACTGGTCTTCACCTGATCTCATTCCAACACACTAGCTATAGGCTAACCTGCTGTGGGCCAACATTGTATACACTCTTAAATTACATATCTTTCAAAGCCATAAACCATCACCTTAGTTCTTTAGGATATGCTTAATTGTTAACTTATGTGCCTTCATGTTGTTGTCTATCTGTGCCACACCATTTCTTACTAATTTACTTAACGTTAGTTCTTGCCCTATTTTCCATTAATGGTGACAAAGCAATATTTTCAGTGCTGTGCTTAAGAAACAAAATGGAGCAACTCAAAATTCTTTCTTATTGGAAATAGTCAGCAGAGCTGACAGTGGGCCCCTGAGCAATAGGTATTGGGAGGGCAGGGGGAGCGGGGGAGTAACCTGGCTCCACTCTCTCAGAAAGGGTAGGGCCCAAGGGCTTAAAGGGTGGAGCTGAGGGCAGCCAGGCCTCAACACTGCCTGGAACATGGCATACTTCCTCCTACCCAAACCCTTAGCACTGTTCAGAGCATAAGGCCTGGAGCTCCAGTGTAGCACGTAGGCAATGATTTAAATGGCCTGGAGTTCTTCCTGTGTCCACAGCTACTGTGGCAGTGGAAGTGACTGGAGCCCCAGGCCACTTTGAATCAGTGAGCCCAGGGGCAATTGTCCCCTTTTCCCTTCCCTCCCTGTCAGTAGACCTGGAACTAGTCCCCAGAAGAAAAAACAGAGAAAAGAGTAGAGGAGGAAAGAGATTGAAGAAGACACAGGGAAAAATGCATTAGTGCCATCTGCTTGAGCTTCAAGATCCTTATTTCCTTCTTACTAGTATTACTGAGGAAAGTATAACTAAGCTTTCACTCACAATCCTTCTCAACTTTCCTTAAATAAACAGCTTTATTCTAAATGGTACACAGCCCTCAAAAATGTGTTCTATTGCAAAATGTTAAACACACAAACTTAGCTGAATTTGAAAACGTACAGTAATCAATCTCTCATCTGCAATCTTCAGACTTCTCTTACTGGACACAAAATGGAATGAAGCAATGTAAACACACTGATCAGCATCCGTACAGAAAGCAAACAAGTCTTACTTGAAATAAACTCAGGGCAAATCAAATAAATTCAAATCACTCTTATAAATAAAAATGAGATGGTACTTCTGTTTCTACTGAAAACTCATCTGACTGGTAGAAATGAAAGCAAGAACCCAAGCCTGTTCCCATTGAAGTAAAAAGGGAATTTTGCCTTTGAGTTCAATGGAAACAAGATCCAGACCCTAGCTGGTATTTCCTCCACAGCCAAAGTATTTTATGTTTGACTGTTGGTCTTCTCAACAAAGTCGTTTAACTGAAAATGTTTTGCTGCTTAAGACGTTTGAAAATGCATACAAAAACCCAGCCCCTAAAAGGTCAACTTTTTACAGTGGGAGGTTTTATCTTTATTATTTTTAAAAGAAAACTCCTCACAAAGGTGATGTTCTTTTATGTCCTTTCTATTAAATCTAAAGAGAAGAAAACTGTCTCCCAAACAGCAGTTTCTACCATTTGTTGTTCATTGAATTTTGTCATTTTTCTTTTGCTAATCAGGTTAACATACAATAATTAAAGGTCTTTACAAAGTAGTTTGCACTCCCACTGTTTCCTTCTTCTGGATCTGAAAAGGGTTTTCAAATGATTGTCTGTTTATATGAAAGTCATTTCGCATCTGTATTTTTGCCGTGGATGTAATGTTGGGAGAATATAATAAAGGGTATTGATGAGATTTAAATAACATTCCTCTTTGAAGCCCCTAAAACTTATGAGTCTGTTCTCTGGCATGCAGTTGGGAAGGAGAAAAGTGGATTGTGCATGGGACTTATTGACGACTGTATTTTCAGTATTAATAAGGAAATATAAAACAAAATTCCAAACAAGTCTGGATAATGTCCGATGGGTACAATTTTACCTCATGGCTCCACGCAAAGTTTTCATTAAATGACTATAAATTGCTTGCATCTGTTCATTACTCTTTGGTACATGTATGGTTTGGATAGAGAGAAGGTAGTATTTACTGTCATTTAGAAGCTATAATTTTCCAAACTGAAGTATCTTCATTTAATGCAACATGAACCGCATCCTCCAGGGCCATTTTAAACAGATGTTCAGATGGCTTCAGATCTTTTTCAGTGTAATTCGGTCTGATTTTTGGTGCACAGTTTCAACTGATTAAAAACTGCCTCAGTATTTAGACATTATTACTATTGTTTTAAAACTCTCTGTTCCAGCTGATTCAGTACAGGCTTTATACATCTTCTAATGCCTCATTCATACACAGACTTCTGTATGTACAGTGATGACTGTTTTGCAAGATTTCAGTTTAAAAATATTAAGTTATACAAGGTAAATAAATGCAACAAAAGCCTTGAACTTAAATATTTGTTTGTGACTGTAAGTTTTAATTCAAACACATCTAAATCAAAATTCAAGGTATTTTTTAAAGTTGGCTTCAACAGAAACCATATGTTAGGTATCAGCTTAGAGGAAATGAGAATAAAGCACTTTACCCAAAAGTGATAGCAGAAACACAGATTGAATATTTGCTATCTTTCAATCTCTCTTATGTTTTTTATAGTGTCTCCCCATAGAATTAAACCCTTGACATGTAAATTGGGTGTGTGTAGAAGGGAACCTGGGGGTTGTCATGCATGAGGATGGAGTCTATGATGCAACTGTGTGCTACTGACCTTTGATTCAAACATTGTACCATTCAGGGCCTCAATTTGGCAATAGAAGCAGACTGTGGGAAAGTTGCTCAGCTAAGGACGGGACCTCTCAGCATGGTTGCCCCAAGAAGGGAGGGACACTGTCCCGTGCTGCATGAGTTAAAGCCTCTGAATTGCTTCCACTTTCATCTTTATCACGAGTTGCCTTGACCAGTTTGGAAGTGATGAATTGTTGGCAGCAGAGACAGTGATATCTTACCACTTCTCCAAATGATGTCATGTGGACTTTGAAAAGAAGGGACTAGACTGATTTCTCTGGCTACAGCCACAGAGCCAAGTTATTGCAAGATAACAGCTGTCGTCCACACTATGCACACACTATTTCAAAATAAATTCACAATAACAAGTAGATTATTTGGAAATTGGTAAACCTCATTGCAGGAAGAATAGCACCTATTTTGAAATAACTTTCAAAACAGGTGATGTTAAGGTGTGGGATAGCACTCATTTCAAAATAACTATTTCGAAATAAGTGCTATTCCTTGTCTCAACAGCACCTCTTTCTAAATAAGTGCTATGTGTGCAGACAATGCCTTTCAAACTGGCTGCTTTTCTGAGATGTATTTTTGCGGCCGTGTCTACGCTTGCAAGTTTTTTGAAAGATTTTTCAAAAAAAGAGGGTTCTTTCAAAGGATCCTGTATAGCGTCTACACACCAAAAGTGTTCTTTTGAAAAAGAATGTGACACTTCTTTTGAAATTACTCTTCCTTTGCTGTCTCAGGAAGAGCGTCCTCTTTCAAAAGCTTCTTTCGAAAGAAAACACGTGTAGACACTCCACAGCCCTTTTTTCAAAACAGCAGTCCTCATGGGGCCTGATTTTTTGATCCTTGGCCCATTCTTTCAAAGGAGCAGGGGCTGTGTGGACGCTTTCTTTCAAAAGAGCAGATATCTCTTTTTTTGATCTGCATTTTTGTGTGTGGATGCACTCTTTCGATAGAAGTTTTATAGGAAGAGATATTCCAGAAGAGCTTCTTTCAAAAGATCTCTGCAATGTAGACATAACCATAGGGATTTTATAAATAAGTATAGCTACTTCTACACTGGGATGTTACATCGAAATAACTCATTTTGATGTAGCGAAATTGAAATAAGCTATTTCGATGAATAGCGTCTACACATCATCCAGGGCTGGTGCTGTCAACGTTCAACATTGACGTTGGACAGCACTACATCGAAATAGGCGCTGCAGGGGAGCGTCTACACACCAAAGTGGCCCAAATCAAAATAAAGGTGCCAGGAACAGCTGCAGACAGGGTCACAGGGCGGACTAGCACTTCCGGGGCAACAGCTAGCAACTCCCTTAAAGGGCCCCTCCCAGACACACTCAGGCTGCACAGCACGCGGTCTGCAGAGCCACAAGCATGCACCCCGTGGAAGCAGCATGGACCCCCAGCAGCAGCAGCAGCAGCCAGAGGCCCACACACCCGCCCCTGGAGGACCAGTGGCTGCCCTGCTCAGTGCCATGGAAGAGGCAGATGACCATCTTTTATTTGAGGAAGATGAGCTGCCCCTAGGGGATGAGGAAGCAGCCCCAGACCTTGCTGCCCTCCCAGCCCTCCCTGCCGCACACGCCGCTGGCTGTGCAGATACCCCATGAGCAAGGACTGGTGGGAGCGGCTGGTGCTCGGCGAGTGGGACAATGACCGCGGGCTCCAGAACTTCCGGATGAGCCGGCAGACATTCCTGGAGCTCTGCCAGTGGCTCACCCCTGCCTTATGGCACCAGGACACCCCCATGCGACGTGCCCTGACAGTAGAGAAACGGGTCGGCATCGCTGTCTGGAAGCTGCCCACTCCAGA
This sequence comes from Carettochelys insculpta, assembly GCF_033958435.1. NCBI lineage: Eukaryota > Metazoa > Chordata > Testudines > Carettochelyidae > Carettochelys > Carettochelys insculpta. The sequence goes on along the minus strand of NC_134137.1, from coordinate 300,249,205 downwards.
CAGCTACCGATCCATAGAGCAGCAGTTTGGCGTGGGCAAGGCCACTGTCGGGGCTGTCCTCATAGAGATAAGAGGACCCAGGGGGATGCGGGGGAACGCTGGGAGAGGGAGCCCTGGGGGGAGGGCCAGACACACCCTGCACACCCCTCACTGGTGCTCTCTCATGTCCTTCCCCTGCAGGTCATCCGCGCAATCAATGCCCTGCTCCTCCACAGGCTTGTGTGGCTTGGGGACCTGGATGCTGCCATCATGGGGTTTGCCAGCCTGGGCTTCCCAAATTGCTTTGGGGCCCTAGATGGGACCCCTAGCCCCATCCATGCCCCAGAGCACAGTGGAGGACACTTCCTGAATAGGAAGGGATACCGTTCCGTGGTTCTCCAGGCCTTGGTGGACATCCGGGGCCGCTTCTTGGATATTTATGTTGGCTGGCCTGGCAGCACCCACGACACCCGGGTGTTCAGAAATTCGGGCCTGTGCCGCTGGCTGGAGGCGGAGACCTACATCCCCCAGCGGGAGATCCCTGGGGGGGACACCACCATGCCCCTCTGCCTCGTCACAGATGCGGCGTACCCCCTCCGGCCCTGGCTCATGCACCCCTACACGGGCCATGTCACAGCCAGCCAGGAGCGGTTCAACACACGCTTGAACCATGCATGTAAGGTGGTCGAGCACACTTTCGGACGCCTCAAAGGGTGCTGGAGGTGTCTCCTCAGCCTCCTGGATGAAGGGCTCACTAACATCCCCCAGGTTGTGGGCGCGTGCAGTGCACTCCACAACCTGGTGGACAGCAAGGGAGAGGCCTTCTTCCAGGGCTGGGCTGTGGAGGCTGGCAGGGCCAATGTCTCCCGCTGCCTCCCAATGCCTCCCGCTGCCCCCAGTTGCCAGGTTGACCCTGAGGGGATCCATGTCCAGGAGGCCCTGCAGGCCCATTTTGACCAGGCTGCGTGGTGAACACTGGCAGGGCCAGCTGCTGGTAAGCCTCCCACTGCACCCCCCCATCCTCCACAACACTCCCTGCCCCCAAGCCCACACCACAGAGCACACACACACACACTTTTCTTTGAAATAAATGGAAATTTTGTTTGAAACAACACAGTCCAACCTTATTATTAAAAGAAGAAGGGGGGAACTATGTACATGGGGGGACAGCTACTAAACGGGGGTAGAACAAAAACTATTTACAAAGATGGGGGGAATATGTACAAAGGAGGGCGGCTTTCGGGGGGGCAACATCCTCGGCCCTGCACCCCCTACTGTCCAGCGCCTGGTGTTGGGGACGCAACCCACATCTGGGCCAAAGGCCCTGTCGAGGCTGGGTGGGGGCCGGGAGAACTGGCAGATAGGGCCAGGCGGTGTCCAGAGGCTCATGGTACCCTCAGCAGCAAGCCCCAGGATGGCTGATGGTGGAGGGACGGCAGTCGGAGTGGTGGGTGGAGCGGTGGGTAGAGCGCCGGGGGGGGGGCCAAGTGCCTCACGATGTCCTGGAACGTGTGCATGAAGGCCCCCCAAGCCTCTTGGCGCCAGGCCAGTGCTCGCTTCTGGAGATGGAGCTGCCACTTCTCCACCTGCAGGCACCACTCAGACACCTCTACCTGATGCCGGAGGGTGGCGAGCAGCTGGGGGTCCGTGGATGCCCATGGATGTCTCCGCCACTGTCGGACTCATCCTGGGGCTGGTCCATGCTTCGCCAAGGAGCTGGCCTGCTGCGATGGCCCCGGTGGGCTGTCCGGGACCACAGACGCCGCACCGGTGCTCTCCAGGCCCTCCGATGGTGCAGCTGCAGAACAGAGGTGGGAAGAAGAGTGGAGACAGCTGTTAGTCTGGGCCCTGACCCATGGCCCTTGTCCCCCCACCCCTCTGCTGCTGGTTCCCCATCCCCCGGAGATGCTGATGATGATGATGGGTGTCCAAACCCCCGCCCCTGGGGGACCCTAGGTTCTGCTCCCCCCATCCCCAGGGATGGGGCATGGTGAAGTCTTGCTGGGGGGCAGGGACTGATGGACTCTTCTGAGGGACTGCTGTCCTCGGGGCCATGGTCATCTGGGTGTGTGGAGGGCCCTGGTCATGTCCCTTGTCCCCGCCCCTTAACCCCAGGGATGTGCACCGGGGGGGGTACATACCTGATGGTCCACTCCCACGGTCGGGGGACACCCATCAGGCGGACGCCCTGCTGGAGCTGTGGGAGGGGAGGTCTATCAGCTGCCCCCTGTCACCAGAGGCCTCCTCCTCCTCCTCCAGTGTCCCAGGGGTGGGCTCCTGGGGGGGTGCCACTGGGGTGCAGGGCTGGCCTCCAGGACGGACTCCATCTCCGGGGCCTGCTGGGGTTCGTTGCCTGAGGTGTCAAGGGTAGCCAGGGGGAGGGGTGTACTGGGGGCCCAAGATTTCCCTGAGCTCCCTGTAAAAAGGGCAAGCGGTGGGGGCAGCCCCAGATTGGCTGGCCGTGTCCCGGGCCTGGGCATAACCCTGCTGCAGCTCCTTTACCTTACTCCTGACGTGGTCAGGAGTAAGGGCAGGGTGACCCAGGGCAGCCAGGCCCTCGGCCAGCAGAGTGAATGCATCTGTGTTCCGCCTCTTGCTCCCCATTACCTGGAGCACCTCCTCCTCGCCCCAGAGCCCCAGCAGGTCCCAGATCTCGGCCTCCGTCCAGGAGGGGCCCCACTGGCTCTTCCCCTGCTGGCTGGCAGGCTGGGAGCCCTGGGTTCCCTGAGGGGGGTGCCCTGCGGGCGCTTGGGGAACTGGCTGGCTGCCATGGGTGCAGGGTGGTGGGTTTGGGCTCTAGGAGGACGTGCAGGCTGGGCACATGTGTGTGCTGCTGCCCGCATGCACTCTCAGCTTCCCGCACAGGAAATAAGGGGGTGGAGAGCTTTAAGGGGCTGCTGCACGCGGCGACCATAGACTTCAGGGGCTGGAGAGAGCGTCTCTCAACCCCTCAGCTGATGGCCGCCATGGAGGACCCCGCTATTTCGATGTTGCAGGACGCGGATCATCTACACACACCCTACTTTGATGTTCAACGTCGAAGTAGGGCGTTATTCCCATCTCCTGATGAGGATAGCAACTTTGATGTCTCACTGCCTTACGTCGATTTCAACTTCAAAATAGCGCTTGGCACGTGTAGACGCGGCAGGCGCTATTTCGAAGTTGGCACGGTTACTTCGAAATAGCCGGCTAGTGTATACGCGGCTTATTAGTGCCATTAGTAGAAATAATCTCATGGTGCCACTATTAACAATCTTAAAACTTGGTTCAGCATTCCAGCAGGTAGATCTCCTCTCAGTGCTGTGAGTGTGTGCTTTTTAACATTTTACTTTAAACATATTTTGAAAATATTAGATTATATAAAAGCCAAATGATTTTAAATTGCCATGGGCACAACTTCCTATGCCTGTCATATGAATTAGTACTGATGTTTGAGTAAATTAGGAGTAAAAATTCCACTGTGTTGCAACCTGATGTGCAGTGTGCCAAAGACATTCCTTTCCTCATGATCATCTGCTATTCAGATGCTTTGTTATTTTAGTTCTTCTTTACTGTGAAGCAGGAAGTGGAGACTAGTTCAAGTCTCCGCTCAGCCCTTACCTCAGCAGTAGCCATTCAGAGAAAGATCATTTCAGTGGTGCTGCAGGAAGCACTTTTGTCTACTGCAAGCTCCAACTGATCAGGCAATTTCTTCTGCAGGCCTCTGCAAATCGGGGGGACTTTCAGTGTGAGTGGAGATGTGGTCAGCTCAGATATTCAGGGCTCTGACAAATTCATGGTCCACTTGGGACAGTTTCACAGGCATTGCATTTAAAAGTAATTTCACAGTGTTGGCATTGTAGAGGTTCTGATCAAAAAAGGAAATATAAAGATTCAGTAGGTTATTGTAGGGAATGTTGTGGTTTTGCTACCTTTAATTCTGCTGCTGCCGGGGACAGTAGTGCTGCTGCCAGAGCTGGACAGCTGGACAGTGGCAGCCGCTGCTAAGGAGCCCAGCTCTGAGGGCAGAACCACCAGCAGCAAAAGCACCAAAGTAAGGATGGCATGATGTGGTAGGGCCACCCTTACTTTTGTTCTACTACCTTAAGAACTGAGTCCTCAGTCAGCAACTGCCACACTCTGGTTACTCAGCTCTGGAAGCAACAGTACACAAGTAACAGTGGCCTGGTATAGTATTGTCATTCTTGTGCACTGTTGCTAGTGAGGTGCTAGGGCTGGACACCAGAAAAACAGCTGTCATTCTCTGCAACCAAAGAAGTAAGGGTGGCAATACTGTGATCACCCTAATATAACCTTGCAACTCCCTTTCGCGTCAGGACTTTCAATTTGACACATGCTGGTCTCCTGTGAAATATGTATATTCTAGGGTAAAAGCACACAAAAGATCAGATTTTATGGGAGGAGACCAAATTTTTCATAGGTGTGATTTTGGCAGGGCTTTACAGATGCAGATACTAGTGGCCCTGAGAAATGTTCCACTATCACAGTGCATTTAGCCCTGGATCTTTCTGTGGAAGATGAAATGTGTTCTCTACATTTTTATTATCTGGAATTCTTTCATGTGATATTGTAAAAGAACTAAGGTAATGTTATGTGAGGACACTAAAGATCCATAAGCCCTTTTTAAAGACTGTGGTTGGACAAATGGCATTATATATATATATATATGTATATATATAAGGCATTAAGTGAATTATCCAAAAAGAAGAAAATTAAATCCCCAGAGGCTGGATTGTATTGATTTCTATTAGATTATCCCAAGTTTATGAACTCACATCCTTTACTTGGAGCCATGTTCTTCTCCCTTTCACCATGTTTAGTAAGGTACTTGTCCACACCGAAATGTCGCCAAGTTTCACCCTTCTTCATGGATGTTTAGACCCTATGAGATGACCAAATTCTTTGTCAGGCCTTCCTCTCCCCTGCACCACCTCCCCAAAGCAATATATGAAATGTCAGATAAAATACATTAATTCAAGCCTTTGCTTAAAACTTGAATCAAACCTTACACAACTGAGGTTTGAGGGATGAAAAGGCAAACTTGTATTTTAAAATAAAATATTATTTTTCTCCTTGTGTTCTGAAGCAAATGAGCTAAAAATATCATTAAAAACCCCAAAGCCATTACGGTTTTTCTATCTCATATTAAACCATCAGTTAGTGAAATCTCAAGAGAGAGAGAGACTGAGCTTTTGTAATATGCAGCCTACACAGATTTCAATAAATACAGACTCAGTGTGAAATCCTGGCCTCCTTTAAGTTAATGGTAAAACTCCATTGATTTGAGTGGGATCAGGATTTCTCCAGAGGTGTATGGTAACTGCATCTTTAGGGATGAACCTATCAGTACCCATCTTCTTATGTCAAAAAATAATGGATATCTTTTCTTGATGTGCATGTGTAACATCCATTGTTACTTCTTAGTTACATAAGAACAAAAAATGGTCCATTGAGCCCAGCATCCTGTCTTCTGACAGTAGACAATGCCAGGTGCCCCAGGAGGAATGAACAGGAGCAGTGATTATCAAGTGATCCACACCTTTTTGCACATTCTCAGCTTCTGGCAAACACTAGTCTTTCTTCAAGACTGTGATTCAGTCCCCTGATCCTGCAAATATGAATGTCATAGTTTTACCCTCATGAGCAACCCACAGCCATGCACTGTTGGCTGGTGTATGTGGGTGGCAAATTATTCTGCCTATTTTATACCATCCTCTGAATTACTTGCTACTAGCCATTTTCAGAAACAGGATGCTGGACAAGATAACGCTTGTGTCGGTCCTGTATATAAGTTTCATCTGCACACATAGGCTAAATCTACACTAGAATCATCCGTCTACAAAAGTTACTGTCAGAGAGATGTTCCCACAAAACTTCTGTCCACAGATCCTATCTACACATAAAAGCAGATCAATCTTTTGATCTGTTCTGTTGACAAAAGGGCCCACCGGAACATCTAGACCATGTCTAAATGGCCCTTTACCACAGAGCTGCTGCCAGTTCTAGATGACGGTTCTAGAAATTGCAAATGGTGGTCCATTTGTACACTCACGTGGCTAATTAGCATAGCTGCGTGAGATTTCACTCTTGGCAGTGGTGGGTGTTGGCAGTACAGAGGCCATGAGAACAAGCCTCTGCTGTCTCACCCTCTGTTCTGTTGCCAGTTGCTTATGCCTGAAAAAATTCAGGGACGTCCATTTGCAATTTCTAGAACCGTCATTAGCATAGCTCTAACAGCAGCAGCACTGTACTAAAGGACCATGTAGGCATGGCCCTATGCATTTTTTTTGTTCACAATTTCTGTCTACAAAGCACTTTTTGTGTGTAGATGCTTCACGAGTTTTGTCTACAAAATGCCAGTTTCGTATACACAACTCTCTAGTGTAGACTTAATCATAGAGTTTTGCAGTAACGAAGCATGTGAATAAATGTTTGTCATGACCACCATTTTATGACAGGAAAAATTGACTTTCATGATTTCTTTGAATAAATTAGTAACTTTGTAACATTGCACAGACTTTACCAAGAAAACCTCCTCCTCTAACTTCACACATTCATGTGTACAGTAGGGTCTCAACATCCACAAGGGTTCCATGCTGAGAACACTCACAAATGTTGAATTTCACGAATACAGCAGCCTGCTCCATAGCCCCAGGAAGCAGCAGCTGCTGAAGCTCCTGCCCAAAGCCCCCAGGGAAGCGGTAGCTGCGGGCGCTCCTGCCTGGAGCCCGAGGGGGAAGCAGCCGCTCAACCGCTCATGAATAATTGAATTTGCAAACTTTAAGTTTGCAAATCTTGAGACCTACTGTATGTGTGTATACACTATCACAGAATGTGGAAGGTTTTTAATACTCCAAAATATCTGATGGCAAAATAGAGAACATTTTGATGAAAGTAATGTAAGTTGATTATTACTATAAATTGGTGAAATTTGATTGTTTTGCCTTTGACTTTTCCAGTTTTTGCATGGTAAACCAGAAAAACCAAGCTTTTCTATAACCAGTTATCCTTGCTTTTGCTAATGACACTGCCAGTGCACATGGTACAGTTTGAACCTCTATCGTCTGGCACTTTCTTTTTCAGCAACATCCGTGGTCCAGCATGATTTTAGTTAGCCTTATATCCACTTATCATGGGTAGGACCAAGTTTCACATAGTTCCATAGTTTGTTTATAGCCACCAGTTCTGGCTTTCAGTGTTCTGTGCTGTTATTTAGCTGTAATTTACCCCTACATGTCTTCTAAGAGATGAGTAAATAATGTAAGTGTGGGTAATGCTGCTAGACAACATTGGCCTCCTATCATTCAGTAAATTCTCTGGTTTGGCACCTATCAATTCCTGAGGGTGCTGGACTAGAAAGTTTCAGCCTGTACTTGAAATGTAGAAAACTGTCAACTGGAAAATGGACAAGGAAAATCAATTCTTTCTCCACAAGCAGCAGAACAGGTATTAGATGGCAATGATTTTGTTAATGGCAACCTTAGGTAGCTTCAAATCAATGGTCTGAACCAAAGATTTCTCTCAGAGTATGTCTACACTTGGGAATAAAATCAAAATTATTAAAGTTAACTTTTTAACACTAGATTTTATAAAGCAGAAGAGTGGTGTCCGAAACTCCTCACAAAGTCAACTTAGTGTGTCCCCATTAGCTTGCCTAAGATCGACTGAGGCAGCAGTGCATTGTGGGTGCCTACCCCACAGTTCCGGTAGACCTGTTGCATTTTGGGATTCTGTTCCAGTGTCTTGCGGGGAAGAAAGTTGCCAAAAGTAGTTTTGGGTTTCCGATGTCAGCATCCCAGTCTGCATTTCCCTCTCTTCCCACAGAAGAGAAATAAACAAGGGAATTTTCACACTTTTGTATGGAGATATACTTATCTCATAGAACTGGAAGGGATTTTGAGAGGTCATCAAGTCCAGCCCCCTCCACTTACAGTAGGACCCATCACCATCTGTAACAGATTGCTTTTTTTTTTTAATCTCTTTCCCCGGGTACCTAAGTGATAGCCTCCAGGAGTGAACTCAGAACCCTGGGTTTGGTGGGCTAATGCTCAAACCACTGTACTATCCCCATACGCTGCTATTATAGTGGCTGCCACCCACCATTACAAAGAATGACATGGATCCCAAGCTGCTTCAATGTTTGGTTCAGTGTTTTGTGATGACTTCCCACACTTTGATGAAGTGTATTCTGAACTTAATGTCTATGGAAAACAAGTGGATTGATGCAGCGGGTTCTGATAGATATCAAGATCTGGAGAGTAGGAATGCTGAGTTCTTGGCAGCACTGGTGTCACTGTACGCTGTAGAGCACAAGTTCTGGATCCATGAAACCAGCTGAGACTTGTGAGACTACATTGTTTTGCAGGCCAGGGACGATCAGCAATGGCTGCAAAACTGCCACATATGTAAGGCCACTTTTGGAAAGACACATTAAGGAGCATTGTGGGGTAGTTTTGCAGGCTAATAAAGTTTATTTTAATAAGGCTGCCATCTTGACTGGCATCGGTCAACATTGAAAATAGATTTTTAGGAGTTACTCCTGTGAATTTGGCAATGCAAAAGTTGACGTTAAGACCTCTTAAAATTGACCTATTGAGCACTGTGATGAAGATTGTTGGATTATAAAATCAGCCCAAGTCCCTTTAATTCGATTTCATCCCTTAGTGTAGGCTTGGGCTAACATATCCATTACCCTCCAAAAGAATATTAGCATGATTATATACATTAACTCAGGACAGGATTGCATAAAGGGGTATGTCAGATAAAGTGCAAATGTAAGACAAAGGCTATGGCTACACTAGCGAGTTTTGCAAACAAAACCCCAGTTTTGTTGACAAAACAGGTGGAATGTCCACACACAAAATGTGTTTTGTTGACAGTATGTCAACAAAAGTCGGCACATCTTCTGACTAACTTCTGCCTCTCCCAGATGATGAAGAGCACCTTTTGTCGAAAGTTTCTGTCAACAAAAATCTGTGTGGATGCTCTGGGGGCCTTCTCTTGACAAACAGGGCTTCCAGAACAGTGGGAAGCCCTGTCCTCTGTTCTTCCAGATGCCTGTTTGGTTGAGAGAGTGGCTGGGCAGTCCGGCTACTCTGTCAACAGAGCAGGACACTCTTCCAATTGACTTCTGTGTGGCTGCACTTAGTGGACAGAAGTTTTGTGAGAAAATCTCTTCCTATAGTGACTTCTGTCAACAGATAACTGTAGCCAAAGTTTAGTAGCCGCTCAAGGTGTGATACATCTTATAACAAGGGACTATAGTTTGACTGTTAAAGGAGACAGACTCTCTAATCAGATAGGCCTTTTCTGTGTTTTGAATTCCATGATTTCTTCTCCAGCCATCAGACACTTTTACCTGAAATAACTTGAAATCCCTCACATTAATTTTGCTTCTCATACCAGTCTGTTTGGTTATAGGAAATCAGTGAAATGTTCATAGCTGATTGAAGCCTGTGGAAGCATTATTCCTTTTTCACTAGTGTTATGTTAAATTATCAAAATATAACCCTTTTATATAAAAAACTAGCTAGTACTTGGGTACAATACAGAAGCACTGATATTATTCTTTTTATATAGTCTTCTGTATCTTAATAGAATGTCATAATTCTCCCCACTATCCATGTTTTTGTGATTTATGAATTTTACGTGGCATGGTACAGTGCTAAGTGTGATTTAAACTATGCAATAGAAACCTTTGCTGAATAGGAATGTCATATATTCTTAAAAATCTTTTCTCACTGGACTCATTATGCATTCTAACCCTGCATAATAGCATCTTTGTTATAGAGAAGATAAAATATTTGGTTCTTTTGATGAAAATAAGTACCACTTAGTCAGCATTTGTTTCTCTTTTCTCCTTTTCAGGGAAAATATTAAATTCAAAAATAAATATTAATTGTTTTCTTATAACTGAAAAAGTTGATATGTCTGCTGAATGTATGCAAGTAATAGTTCTTTCAGTCTCAATGTTTCAGTATTCACCAGTTATTTTCCCCAAGATTCCTCTGTGAAGCATACGTTCCATTTGTACAGATTCTTTACAAAATACCAGACCATAGTTCTCATTCATTACCAGCAGCATGTGAAATCCCTATAGGACATTTCAGAATAATTTTGTAATGTTGTGATGGCTTAAGATTTCCCCCAGTCAAAATACTAATACAGAATAGTCTTTAAATTTTGGTTCAAACACAGTAGAGAAGAGAATCACAATAGTGAGGGACAGGATAAAAGTACATGGTGTTATTTCTAATTTAGGAGTGAATTTGCAATTGTTTATAAGCTCTTTAGTATATTTTGTGACACATCATTACACCAGTCCTTTTTTACATATATTCCATATTTTTAAATAAATTTTCTAGATGAACTATTATGGACTTCTATTATTTGGCTAGTAGTGATCTTCTTTTATATTCAGCCATGTCATTTCATGGTTTATTATCTCACTTTTCTAATATAGCTTTGCCGGTATTTTGGTTTCTTTGTCTGTTTATTTCTTGTCATGATCCTGCACCTCCTAGGGAATGATTACAGAGTTTCTTTCTGAGGCATTTACATAATGTCTGTATTTAGTGTATTATGCTTTAAAATGCTCTGTCGAGGTTAGCTTCTATGAGGAATTTTACATGCACTACCTCCTACTGGCTGAACATACCATACAGTTTAGCATTCCATTCCATTTTGCTTATATGAAGTATGGAAATTACAATATATTGGTAAACTCCAAAGTTTTTTTAATAGTTTTCTGTGTTTTATTTCTCAAAAGAACAAAAATTCCTTTAACTAAACAATCTGTTCCAACCTCTGTTTAGCTGAGACACTATGACTACCTTTCCCAGATGAAAGAATAGCTTTGTGTAAACCCGAAACCTGGTCTCTTTCATCAATAGATGTCAGTTCAATAAAAGATATTACCTCACCCACCTTAAGTCTTTTTTAAAAAGTCAGTAATTTAAAACATCATATAAAATTAATGAGCTAGATCATCAGCTGGCAAAAAATGTGTGTCTTAATTTTCTTCTGTGGAGTGATGATGATTTACACCCGCTGAGGGGTTCTACATGTCAACCATTGCAGTCTTTTAATAACAATGATATTCCATACTGCAGACCCTGTAAAAAGGTGTAATAGGTGGCCATCCCATGATATCTCCTACCTCTGTCTTAGGTTACATTACTCAAACCACAGTCAATTATTTTTCTAAAGGGCTGTAACATGGAGGGGAGGTCTGTTACAAAGAGGGGTGAGAAACCTAGCAAGGCTTATCCATGATCCCATTGTGTATAGACATCATAAAAAATTCAAGTAAACCTGTAGCTTGCTGCAAGTGGAAAGATTTTTGTTGGGTAGTTTCCTGTCTCTGATGTCATTTGGATCAAATTTTGTCACCTCTCTTTCCAGTAGTGGGAAAACAGTGTGTTCCCATTTTGAGCAGGAAAGGAATTGGGGTTATTCACTGGGCATACTGACTAGAAAAGCAACTCCTTCGAATTCTGCAAATTTATAAGTATGTATGCTCAGGTGGTGCAGGAGATCTTTAACTTAAACACACTTCCTTAAGTGATTTCCTCCCAATAAACTGTGCAGTCTGATCCAACATCCCTCGCTTATGTGAGTGTTCCTCACTATCACAAAGAGTGACACATGAGCCAATGAAACTATTCATGTGAATAATAGCTAATGGAATCAGAGCTCTGTGAATACTGTGAGTTGAACTCATAAGAACACAGGATCAAATTCTCCTCTTACTTGCACTGACAGAAACCACATTGAAATCTATAGAATGTAACTGAACAGAGAATGTGGGCTGTGTAACCCTAGCTGTTCCCATGGAGCAGGACACTACGCTGGGTGAACCTTTCCTGAGGATCTACTTTATGGCAGGTTGGAACCTGAAGAGACTCAGAAATGGGCAACAAAGTTTCTCCAAGCTCAGTGGATTCTAAATATCTTCTTGTCTTTGAAGTAGCCCCTGAAGGGCAGCCAGGAACAGGAGTAACCACTTGGATGAGGAAAAAAGAAAGGAAATTGGGGCTTACTGTGAGTTACCAAAGAACAGGTGATTATAGCCAGTTGTTATGAGGGGTGACTGTGAAGAGAATTCAAATATAGCACCTTTCGCTTCCTTTCTCCTGGGAACAGTGGAAGTCTTCATCCCCGCAGCCTCTCACCCCTTGCAAACACAATGACACAGTCTGGCTGCCTCCCTGCGTGCCTTAGTGTGGGTTGACAAATCTGACACACTGTATTGGACAGACATAAAACTCTCTTTAGGTCAGCATGTGAGCATTACTCATTTGCTGGCTACAGCAGTTAATAATTATGTCAAGTCCCTTCTGCCTCTAATTCACTTAGAGCACAGTAAATTGTTAAAAATAAATCTGAATGTTTTAAGGTTCCTTCTGGAGTTCACATGAGACTACGGAGAGGGTAACTGTGGCTTGCTGTGTGGCCTATTAGCTTTTTGGTTTGATTTGGTTTTGTAGGTAGACAAGTCAAGGTGTCTTCCAGTGTTTAACACATATATTAGAGTCATCAAACAAACTGATTGTTTCTAAGTCCTGACCTAACCTGCTGACACTGACGCTTCCAGACAACCATGGTTAGAAATCAATTGTGAACAGAGGAACAACCACCCTGGGTCAGCCCGGTATCCTGTCTTCTGAGAGCAGCCACTATCAGGGGCTTCAGAAGCCATCACTGAATGATCCAACTTCTGTCATCCACCGACAGCTTCTGACAATGGAGGCTAGGGACAGTTGGAGCATGGTTTTCCCTCCCGGACCATTTGCGGTAATAGCCATCGATGGAGCTATGCTCCATGAACTCATCTAGTTCTTTATGGAAACTTATTATAATTTTGCCTACACAACATCTTGCAATGAGTTCCACAAGTTGACTATTCATTGTGTGAAGAAGTAATTTCTTTTGTAGACTGTGTAACTCTGATATCTCTCCAGAAAGATAATGCATGAAAGCACCCCTAAATGCAGAAAAAAGCAATTCTGTGCTTTCCAGAACAGGAATGAGTGGTATGCAGGCCCATTGACTGGAAGGGGCAAAGGGGGCAACTGCCTGGACCGTGGTGATTCAAAAGACCTCAGTCACCACCACTGCCACTGTGACAGCCAGAGCCTTGTGCCCTTTAAATCACTTTCAGAGCACCTTTAGTGTGCCCTGGGTGGCTCTGAGGGCTGCCTGGGGATGGGGTGTTGGGGGAAGGCGGTGTGCTTCAGCCAAGACAAGGCTGGCTGTCCCCTGCCCTGTCCCTTCCATCCAATGCTCTGTACTTTCCACGAGTGTGTCCCACCCCACCCCACCCCCTGCGCACCTTGCCCAGGGGCTAGACAAGTCTGCTGGCCTCCTTTGTGGTGAACACACACTTAAGTACTTATCTGAACTGGGGGGCTTTATTAGTAGTCCCTAGAAATAGATTATAAACCCATGGGACATATTTCTGTACTGGCAAGTGCTAAATTCAGAAGGTTTTGTACTCATGGTCAGATTGTAAATTAGAGCCAAATAATCCTGTCTCCTGTGTGGTATAAAAGATAGTGTAAGCATGTATATATGATGGGAAATGTGAGGTGGAGTTACTGTTCTTTTTACAGGGAACAAGCAGAAAATCAGTTAAATATTTCCAGTAAGTCTGTGTACAAAATGTCCTGGGCACTAAGGATAATACTTTCCTGTTAAATTAGTGAAAATGCGCTGCCATTTGGCAACCGGAATAAGATAATTAAAGAAAATCTTATATTGCTTAAGCAACCTTGGAGAGAGGCACAGATTCTTTTCTGGATTTTCAGTTTTTTCCTAATCATGTTGGACTCTCTGGTTGCACAATACATTTCACTTGCAAACAGTAAGAATCTGGTATTTCAGGTGTCCTTACACGTGCTATAAATATTTGCATGTTGGTCAGAAATTAACATAAATGTTAGTGTGTTTTTGTTAAGCAGCCAAGTTCTACCAAAGATGTCTCATACTGTTTTCCTCATTTGTGTTTTGACTAATTTGAATAATTTCCTAACTATATAGAATCATAGAATCACAGGGCTGGAAGGTAGCTCAAGAGGTCATTGAGTCCAGCCCCCTGCTTCAAGCAGGATCAACCCCAACTAAATCATCCCTGTCAGGACTACGTCAAGCCTGGGCTTAAAAACCTCTAGGGATGGAGATTCCACCACCTCTCTTGGTAAAGCATCCCAGTGCTTCACCACCTTCCAGGTGAAATAGGTTTTCCTAATATCCAATCTACTTCTCTCCTTCTGTAACTTCAGACCATTATCCCTTGTTCTACCATCTGTCACCAGGAAGCTGAAGGCTGCTATCAAATAGCCCCTCAGTCTTCTCTTCTGCAAAGTAAATAAGCCCACATCCCTCAGCATCTCCTCATAGGTCATGTGCTTCAGCCCTCTAATCATTTTCATTGTTCTGCGCTGGACCTGCTCCAGCACATCCACATCCACAATTTCTATACTAAGGGGCCCAAAACTGGATGCAATACTCCAAATGTGACCTCACCAGCTCCAAATAGAGGGGAACAACAACCTCTCTATATCTGCTCAAAATGCTGCTCCTAATGCACCCCAGTATGCCATTGGACTTCTTGGCTACAAGGACACCCTGTTTACTCAGATCCAGCTGTCATCCACCATATTCCCTACGTCCCTTCCCACTGTACTGCTGCTTAGTCAGTCAGCCCCCAGCCTATAACAATGCTTGGCATTCTTCTGTCCCAAATGCTGGGCTCTACACTTCTCCTTGTTGAGCCGCATCAGATTTCTTTTGGCACAATCCTCCAATTTATCCAGGTCACTCTGGATCCTATCTCTACTGCCAATGTATCTACCTCTCCCCTTAGCTTGCTGTCATCTGCAAACTTGCTGAGGATGCAATGCAATCCGTCATTCAGGTCATTAATAAAAATGTTGAACAACACTGGCCCCAGAACCCAGCCTTGGGGCACTCCACTTGAAACTACGTGTTATAATAGAAACTATTTTCTGAACTTGGACAGGGTGTTTCTCCTCTTGTTAATCTAATATGTATAATTGGAAATAAAGTGTTTGGTTGTCTAAAATTACATTGTTTAAACTTTTATTCATCAGCTTATTCCATTTTATATAGAGGATTGGAAACTTCCCATCACAACTCCTTTTTTCCACATGAAGAGGAAGATGAAAATATGGAAAATCAGCACTGTTGAGGCTCTTATGCCATACCTACATATGTATTGTTTTCAGATGTGGTATTTGTAGACATTAATAATTCAATATTCTCTTTGAGATGACTCAGGTTAGTTGAGTATTAATTGTACCAATAGGGCATAAAAGTCTGCTGTGTGCTTGAGCGAACCTACACATCACCTTCCAGCTTCTTGAAGAGATATCCCAAAACAATAGCAGATAATTCTAGAAGTGATGTTAGGTATGTGCGATGGAACTCCTGCCACAGATAGAATAAGTCCCTTTTAATTCAGAGCCAAAGAATGGCATTTTTTTTCTTCCAGAAGACCCAGTGCTAGACTCCATTTTATATTAGCCCCCTCAATGTTACATAAAAGAAATTTTGTTACAATAGAGTTCAAATCTAGGGATCTATTTCTCCATAGATTTTTTTTTCCACAAAGAAAGGGCTGTTAAACCAATCCAAAAACATAATGGACAATCAGTTTGCTCAATGGGATGCCTGTTTTTATTTGAATTACCAAACTATTGCATGCAGTTCACTTGCAATATACATAAAAGACCAAAGAAAACAAGCTGCCTCATCTTTACCAGTTTATACTTTAATTCGTAAGCAGAATTTCCTTTTTTACTTCTAAGCAAATAGTTATCATGACAGGAGACTCGAAAAGTCTAACATCTAGAATTTTGAAAATTTTTGAAAAGCTAATCTTTTTAAATTTGCTTACATAGATACACACACCACTGAGCTGCAAATTAAACTAACACTTTTAATAAATCTGTGGTTTACTAAACTTTAAAAACATCAGCTCCTTGAATGCATAACTGGAGCATGGTCGTGGAAGGGTATAAACTGTTTAGGAAGGACAGGAGGGGGAAATATGGAGGAGGAGTGGTACTCTATGGCTGTGTCTACACGGGAACAAATCTTCAAAATAGCCATGCTAATGGCCATTTCAAAGATTACTAATGAGGCACTGAGCTGAATTTTCAGCACCTCATTACATTAGGACGCTTCCGGCTGTGGCGTTTCGAAAGGAATAAAGGGATTTTGAAACATGGGGTCCTTCCAAAACACCACACCTGGAAACGTCCTAATGCTAATGTGGCACTGAATATTCAGTTCAGTGCCTCATTAGTAATCTTCAAAGTGGCCATTAGCATGGCTATTTTGAAGATTTGTGCCCGTGTAGACACAGCCTATGTGAGGGAGCATTATGATTGCTCAGAGCTCCAGTATAAGGAGACAGAAAAGCAAGTTGAGTGTCTTTGGGTTAAGCTTAGAGGCAGAAGCAATAGAGATGATGTTGTAGTTGGTGTCTGCTATAGACCACCAGAGCAGGGAGAGGAGGTGGATGAAGACTTTCTCAGACAGCTAAGAGAAGCTTCTAAACCACAGGCCCTGGTTCTCATAGGAGACTTTAATTATCCAGACATTTTTGGGAGACCAATACAGCAACATGCATACAATCCAGGCAGTTTATGGAAAATGTTGGGGATAACTTCCTGGTACAAGTGCTGATGGAACTGACCAGGAGCCGTACACAACTTCACTTGCTGCTAACAAACAGGGAAGAACTAGTAGGAGAAATAGAAGTGGGTTGCAACCTGGGCTGCAGTGATCACGAGATGGTAGATTTCAGGATTCTTAGAAAAGTAAGAAAGGTGAGCAATAATATACAGACCCTTGAATTCAAAAGAGCAGATTTCGACTCCCTGAGGGTACTGATGGGCAGAATCCCCTGTGAAACAAAGATGAAGGGGAAAAGAGTTCTAGAGAACTGGCAGTATTTTAAAGAAGTGTGGCTGAAAGCACAGGAACAAACAATCCCACTTCAAAGTAAGAAATGCAAATATGGTAGGCAACCAGCTTGGCTTAACAGGGAAATCCTTGGTGAGCTTAAACTCAAAAAGGATGCATGTAAGATGTGGAAACCTGGACAGATGACTAAGGAGGAGTATAAATATTTGGCTGGAAAATTCTGGGCAGTAATCAGGACAGCAAAGGCACAGCTGGAACTGCAGCTGGCAAGGGATGTGAAGGGTAACAAGAAGGGCTTCTAGAGGCACATTAACAATAAGAGAGTTATCAGGGAAAATGGGGGGCCATTACTGGATGAGAGAGGTAACCTAGTCACAGATGATGTAAGAAAAGCTGAAGTACTAAATGTTTTTTTTTTGCCTCAGTCTTCAAGGCAAGGACAGCTCCCACACTATGGCACTAGACAATGCAGTATGGGAAGGTAGAAGGCAGCCCACAATGGGGAAGGAACAGGTTGGCCGTGTCTACACTAGCCAAAAACTTCGAAATGGCCATGCAAATGGCCATTTCGAAGTTTACTAATGAAGTGCTGAAATACATATTCAGCGTTTCATTAGCATGCGGGCAGCGGCAGCACTTCGAAATTGACGTGCCTCGCCGCTGTGCGGCTCGTCCCGATGGGGCTCCTTTTCGAAAGGACCCCGCCTACTTCAAAGTCGTCTTATTCCCATCTGCTCATATGAATAAGGGGACTTCGAAGTAGGCAGGGTCCTTTCAAAAAGGAGCCCCGTCGGGATGAGGCGCGCGGCAGCGAGCCGCATCAATTTCGAAGTGCCGCGGCTGCCCGCATGCTAATGAAGCACTGAATATGTATTTCAGCGCTTCATTAGTAAACTTCAAAATGGCCATTTGCATGGCCATTTTGAAGTTTTGGGCTAGTGTAGACATAGCCATTAAGAGCTACTTAGAAAAATTAGAAGTACACAAATCCATGGGTCTGGATATAATGCACCCAAGGGTATTGTGGGAAATGGCAGATATCATTGATGAGCCTTTGGCCATCATCTTTGAAGACTCTTGAAGTTTGGGAGATATTCTGGATTATTGGAAAGAGGTAAATGTAGTACCCATCTTTAAAAAAGGAAAGAAAGACAATCCAGGAAACTATAGCCCAATCAGATTTACCACAGTACCTGGGAAAATAATTGAAGGGATCCTCAAGTAATCCATTTTGGAGCACTTGGAAGAGAGGAAAGTGATCAAGAGCAGTCAACATGGATTCACAAAGGGCAAGTCCTGCCTGACCAATCTGATGAGCTTCTACGACGATGTAAAAAGCTCTGGGGCCATGGGGATGTCAGTGGATGGGATGTACCTTGACTCCAGTCAACCTTTTGATACAGTCTCCCACAACATTCTTACCCATAAGTTAAGGAAGTCTGGATCTGATACATGGACTATAAGATGGATAGGAAGCTGGCTTGACTGTCAGGCCTAATGGGTAGTGGTCAATGGCTCAATATCTGGATAGCAGTTGGTTTCAAGTGGAGTGCTGCAAGGCCCGGTTCTGAGGCCGGTGTTGCTCAACATCTTTATCAATTACCTGGATGAGGGATTGTATTGCATCCCCAGCAAGTTTGCAGTGACACTAAGCTAGGGGGAGAGGTAGATATGTTGGAGGGTAGGGATAGGATCCAGAGGGACCTGGATAAATTGGAGGATTGTGCCAAAAGAAATCTGATGTGGTTCAACAAGGAGAAGTGTAGAGTCCTGCACTTTGGATGGAAGAATGCCAAGCATTGTTATAGGCTGGGGACTGACTGGTTAAGCAGCAGTACAGCAGAAAGGGACCTAGGGAATATGGTGGATGAAAGGCTGGATCTGAATAAAGAGTGTGCCCTTGTAGCCAAGAAGGCCAATGGCATATTGGGGTGCATTAGGAGCAGAATTTTGAGCAAATCTAGAGAGGTTGTTGTTCCCCTCTATTTGGAGCTGGTGAGGCCACATCTGGAGTACTGTATCCAGTTTTGCACCCCCCCCACCCCCAGCACAGAAAGGATATGGATGTGCTGGAGCAGGTTCAGCAGAGGGCACCAAATGATTAGGGGACTGAAGCACATGACCTATGAGGAGAAGCTGAGGGATGTGGGCTTATTTACTTTGCATAAGAGAAGACTGAGGGGTGATTTAATAGCAGTCTTCAGCTTCCTGAAGGTGTCCTCTAAAAAGGCTGGAGAGAAACTGCTCTCACTGGTGACAGATAACAGAACAGGGAGTAATGGTCTGAAGTTACAGAAGGAGAAGAGTAGGTTGGATATTAGAAAAACTATTTCACCAGGAGGGTGGTGAAGTACTGGAATGCTTTACCGAGAGAGGTGGTGGAATCTCCATCCCTAGAGGCTTTTAAGTCCCAGCTTGACATAGTCATGGCTGGGATGACTTTGCTGGGGTTGATCCTGCTTAAAGCAGGAGCTGGACTCAATGACCTCTTGAGGTCCCTTCCAGCTCTCTGATTCTATGATTATTTGACAATGCATGAATATATTTCATTATTTATAAAGTCAGGGGTGCAGCTACACTTGAATTCCTCTTTTGAAAGAGGTGTGCAAATAAGGAAAATAGAAAATGCAAACAAGGTGCAGATTTACATGTCTGGCACCTCTTTTGCATATTCTTCTTTTGAAAGAGCTTCTTTCAAAAGAAGAAAAGCAGCGTGGACACTGCTCTTTCAAAAGTAAACCCCCATCTTTGCAAGAAATCTTCTTCCCTTTTTTTTGGGGGGGAAGGATTCTTTCAAAGATGGGGTTTACTTTCGAAAGAGCAGTGTCCACATTGCTTTTCTTCTTTTGAAAGAAGCTCTTTTGAAAGAAGAATATGCAAATGAGGTGTCAGATATGTAAATCTGCACCTTGTTTGCATTTTCAATTTCCCTTATTTGCATGCCTTTTTCGAAAGAGGAATGCAAGTGTAGACACAGCCTCTGTGTACTCATTTATGAAGAAAATAATTTACTTAATACAACATTACATATCAAGATAAAAGTTGCACTAACAGCTCATTTTCCTGAACTGACTTATCTTGTATGACTAGGTAGCATGGCTCTTTAAATAAGTACAGTACTTCATTGCTGCCAAACTTAGTAGGTATTTCCAACAGATACCAATTGCAAGGTTGAGAACATATTATGGTATGTGGTCCTGATTCTCCTCTTACTATAGAACTCTGTTGGCACTCAAGGAATTAGTGCAGTGTAAAATCAGTGAAAGTAAGAGAAGAATGTGATCAAGTATGTTCTTACAGTTTCAGATAGGATGTCTGTTTAAAGCAGCACCCTGATAGCGCACAAGTAAAGGAAAGGGGACCAATTCAGAAGTGCTAGAGCTGCCTGTGAGACTCCTGGATCTCAATAAATGATTTACAGGGAAAGTGAAAGAGGGAGCATGAGAAAAAGTGGAAAGGACTCTTGTAACAAGTAGGAAAAGATAATGCCCAGAGGGGAAAAAAACGACGATGACAAAATCCCCTTGGTATTATCTAGCCAAACTCACTGGAAATAATTGCGACCTGAGGAATGAAGGTGAAATACGATTTTATAACAATAGCCATCCATGCATTCTGTACATATTGCTTCCAACTTTTTCTTTAAGATTGACAGAACTTTTTAGAACAAAATGTTCATATGAACTGATACTGAAATGCTGTAGCTCTGCTCCCTACAATTCCAACAAACGACTCTTGAGAACATTTTTAAATGTCTCCAGGATTATGTGCCTGAAGAAAATGCCATGAGGTTGAATTAATTTTCTCATATCTAGCCTTCAGAACTTTACGTTTTTTAGTCTTTCCTGCACCATCTCCAATTTGTCTGCACACCACTTTGGTAAAGTAAATAGAATACTCCACATGAGGCCTTATCAGAATGATACAGACAGCCACTTTATCATGGCTGCTTTAGTATTTGAGCCCCAGGATACAGAATCACCCATTTATTTAATTCAGTTACTTAAATCTGTCTTTGCATAATAAAATTATAGCAGTATCCTAATGGCCGTTTCTACACAGTCCACTTTCTTCGAAAGTGGCATGATAATACACAGCCCAAAATATGCTAATGAGGCACAGATGCAAATTTCCCATGCCTCATTAGCATACGGTCCCGTGATTTGGAGTCCAGAAGATAGTTCTTCCAGACTCCATGGCCCCCGGGCGGGTCTTCTGGAAGGAAGTTCTTCTTCCAGAGGCCCCCTTTTCCCAAAAATTTTCAGGAAGAAGGGACCTCTGAAGAAGGACTTCCTTCCGGAAGCTCTCCCGGGGGCCATGCTTCTACATGGCATTTTGGAGTCCAGAAGAATGGTCTTCCGGACTCCAAATCATGTGACTGTATGCTAACGAGGCACGGGAAATTTGCATCCATGCCTAATTAGCATATTTTGGGCCATGTATTACCATGCCACTTTCGACAAAAGTGACCTGTATAGAAACAGCCAATGTGAGTAGCCAGAATTAGAGACATGTCCAGCCTCTTGGAGCTGTTTCTCCAAGGCAACTGAGGCCATAAGGGTTATTCAAAGCCTTCCATCCCTCACAACAACCCACCAAATGCAAAGAAATCCTCTAAGGGCACTAGGTCAAGCAGCTTACCACATGGGGAACAGCAGCCTCATTCTCCCTTTCTAGGGGACTACTTTTTCTCAAATCAGCTCTGTCTCCTTCCCTCTCTCTACTGTCTTCCACTTCAATTTCTCTCTCCCTTTCTCCCCTTTTCTCTCTTCCTTGGACAATCCCTTTCCAACCCATAGTGCAATGCTAAGTGCTTCTCACCTTTCTTGTTAGACTGTACTTTCTTTGGGGCAGGCACTGTTGGCTTCTGTGTTTGTAAGAACACCTAGCACAGTGGAGTTTTGCGTTTTACTCTGTTTTATCAGTATTACCAGTTTTCACTGTGAGGCAGTGCTAAGTCTCTGTCCATCCTGTGCAAAGAGTATATCAAAAATCTTTCCAAAATTCAGCACGGCTTTAAGTGGAATATGCCTTTAAAATGTTTGAAGATATGATACCATAAATAAGTCCTTCTACTACAGAATGCATCAGAGGGATCCCTGTCTTATCCCTTCCCGACCTCCCCTAGCTCTACTTTTCTTTGCACTCCCCAAAAAGGCTTTTATAAATTCAAGAAAAGCCCGAACAGTCCAAACATGAACTAAGCCTCTCTTATTACTTCAGCCCAATTAGGCCAACAACTTCTCTTATAAAACTTGACTCAGCTGCTCTCTCAGCTTCTTTGGCTCATAGACAGCCATTCTGCTTCACTGCAATATAAATAGTAATGAAATTCAGAGCCATCCCTATTGACACTATAATAGCTGTATTCAAATTTTGCCAAGAAAACAAGCATCTAAATAACTTGGGGAATAGGGAAATAGAATGCAGATATATTTCATAAAGCAGCATAGAATACTAGATAAGTGTTGTGGAACTTTAACTAGAACAGGTCTCAGCTGGTTTCAACAAGCATAGACCCACGGAAGTCAGTGGAATTTAGTAGTACAAGATATGTTAATTTAATCATGTTTGAAAATTATATTAAACAGTTGAAAACTAACTGCACTGTCCTTCAAAAATGTGGCAATAAGGAACCAAGTAATCTTACAGCAGGACCACTTTCTTCAGAAGGATCTTCGTTAACATGTTTAACAAACAACAAAAAAACTGTCACAATCTGTTACTGTGGTTGTGACTGTCCTCTCTTCACCAGTTTATCCCAATGTATGGTACAACAGAAATTCTTGTGCAATTTGTTGTCCTTTATTAATGTGGCCTTTTTAGTATTAGAAACAGTGTTTAGTGAAGAGACTGAAAGCATAAAAACTGTTTAATTCAGAGAGGAGATGAATAAGGGGGAAGGGTATAATGGTGTTTCTTCAACATAATGATTGTATAGAGCATTGTTTCTTAAACTGTGTACTGCAGCACACTGGCATTCCATGAAGAACTCTTAGATTTGTCACAGGCATTTCAAAAAATATTCTGATGGTATGTATCTTCTGTTATTAAAACCAGATACTCTGTTAGATCTTCATTGCTATGTATCAGAGGGGTAACCATGTAAGTCTGTATCCACAAAAACAACGAGAAGTCCTGTGGCACCTTATAGACTAACAGATTTATTGGAGCATAAGCTTCATGGGCAAAGACCCACTTCGTCAGATGCATCTGATGAGATGCATCTGACAAAGTGGGCCTTTGCCCATGAAAGCTTGTGCACCAATAAATGTGTTAGTCTATAAGGTGCCACAGGACTTTTTATTTCCATCATGATACCTGATTAAATTACTTCACTGCGTTTTTGCAGTATTTTTTTTGTGGTCTGAGCGCAATTTTTTGAAGAGAATGTTTCTTCGTGTTACACATAAAAACATAAAAATATTTTTGTTTGGTTCTCTGTGCTCTCAAAGCTTAAGAAGCACAGGGGTAGAAGATATAAATCACGGAGTCCTCTGTACACTTTCTCACAATGTAACTGAAAGGGAAGAAATTTAAAAATTGATAGGAAAACACAATTTTACGCAATGTATAATTACCCTTTGGAAGTCATTGCTACACGGTACTGACTGACAGGCTGCATCTACACTACAACGATCTGCCAACAGAAGTTCTTGGCAGAAGATGTCTTCTGACAATATCTCTGTCAATGGATTGTGTCTACACATAAAAGCAGCTTCAAAGAGCTATCCAGTCCTGACAGGCTGGCCAGACAGAATGTCTGCAAGCAGGCCTGCCCAGTGAACCGGAAGCCCTGCCTGTTAACAGAGACCGCCCCCCAGAGCGTCTACACTATAGTTTTGTTGACAGATTCTGTTGACAGAGGCTTTCTGCCTCGTATGGGAGTGACAGAACTCTCCCAAGAAGACTGTTGTGTTCTGTTGACAGTTTCTTGACAGAATGCATTTTAAGCCTAGACAATCCATGAGTTTTGTCAACAAATCCCAGTTTAGTTAAGAAAACTCTATAGTGTAGATACAGCTACAGAGATCTGATTTGGGTACACAAAAAGCATTAGACATTTATAGAAACTGAAATATTAACATATGGCAAAAGACTTTTTAAAATTACAAAAGATCTTTAGGCTTCAGGGAACTCAGCAGTGTTTTAACTCTGTGGGTTTTAGAGGAAACTTCCATTATGGAAGATAATTTCATAATCAGCTCCAAGATTTTTTGTACCTGCCTTTGAAGCACCTAGTACTGCCACTGATACAGACAAGTATAAGAGGGATAGCCGAGCTAGTCTGTATCTTCACAAACAACAAGAAGTCTGTAGCACCTTTTAGACTCACAGATATTTTGGAGCATAAGCTTTTGTGGGCAAAGGCCCAGTTCGTCATCTCCAAAATATCTGTTAGTCTTTAAGGTGCTCCAGGACTTCTTGTTGATACAGACAAGAAGCTGAGCTAAATATGCCAGCATGGCAATTCTGTGTGTGTTTGTGTGTGTGTGTGTGTGTGTGTGTGTCTGAGCACGCACGCACGTGCATGTGCATGTAGCTATGCATACACAACAGCAATCTCACAATGCAAGTTACTGTTGGATGATACCTTCCGGCAAAACTTCTATTGACAGATCACATCCACACACAAAAGATTGAAAGGACAATCTGCTCTGTTGACAGAGAGGGGCCAGACTGCCCGGCCACTCTCTTCCCGGAACAGCTAACTGGAAACTCAGCAAACAGGGAAGTCCAATGAACCAGAAGCCCTAACTGCCGACAGAGGGACCTCAGAGTGTTCACCTGGCTTTTTTGTTGACATGAAACTGTCAATAGAGGCATTATGCTGTCAACAGGTGTTCTGGGTTTTGTTGACATTCTGTCAACAAAGCATGTTTTGCATATAGATGCTCCTCAGATTTTTCTGACAAAAGCTCTCATATAGACTTAGCCTCTGTGTGTGTGTGTGTGTGTGTGTGTAGGAAAATACAAATTTCACTTTGTAACTTTTTGCCCATGTTTTTAATCCCCTCTGTCTTGACATTTTTGATTGTAGCAGTTCTTCACAATATAATAACAACCACAAATATACCAGTTCATATACAGGAGCATGTACATGTGTGAGTGGACAAACACACACACACACACACACACACAAAGACTGATAGAGAGCAGAGTATCCAAGCATTTAATTAAATCTATAAAAACCTTCTAAAAATGTTAACATTGAATGGTTTAATCCTGAAAACACCACTATTACTAGGTGCAACAGTCAGAATATCATGCAATTCGGTGTGACTTGTCACAGAATAAAGTATTAGGTAAGCCCTTCTGGAAAGTCATGTGTTTCAAGTTATAGACACCCAGAATATGAAGCATCCAAAATAAGTAGTCTCATTTGAATCTGAGTTTTCACTTCTTAAACACTAAGAACAAAATGTTTTTGCTGAGTGTCTTTTCTGTAGTTTAATTTTCTACGTTATGAAGTATTGCACAATTTTAAAATTCAAGGGCATGTCCGGGTTAAACCCCCATGGCTCACAAGAAGAAAACTCAGTATGATTCTGACCTTCAGTTTTTAGTGGGTAAGTCAAGTCCTCAAAATGTTTTCTCTTAATGTTCTATAGCAATGTGAGAGTATAGCTGAGTAGAATTTGAATTAGAGAGAGGTCAAAGAAAAATTCCACTTAAAAAAAAAGAAAGAAAACATGATGTGATCTCCAGCTCATCATGAAAAAAATCTGATTACTTAAAAAAATAACTTGGATTTCGACATCTTAATATTGTAAGGAAAGCTTTTACTCATTAAAATGTAATCTAATAGTATAGCTTTGCAGGTAGCATCAAAAGCTGCTAATAGTTTAATTTTTTTTTCCTTTTTTAATTTTATTTTGTGCACTACCATTACTTTGGGAAAAAAGAGAAATTTGTTACGTATAATGGTGCCTCTGCCAGGAGGTGATCTCATTCTATGTTATTCCCCAAATGGTCATTTATACAGTTAAGTTTTCTGCCAGCATAAATAAATATATTCTAATTTATTTGTACTTGACTGAGTGTTTCACATTGATAGACAGCTAGTTGAGAAGCTTAAAATTGTTGTGAAGTAAAAACTCTGAACTCCCTTTTTTAATTGATGAGGGAGTTAAGAGTCAAATTTATTTTTTGAAGTAAGTTTCCCTTTTAGTTCGACAGGCTGACAGAATATATAACTCATATATAAGTCATTTTGAGGCACTTGGAGAAGGGGAAAGTGATCAGGAATAGTAAGCATGGATTCATGAAGGGCAAGTCATGCCTGACCAATCTGATTAGTTTCCATGATGAGATAACTGGCTCTGTGGATATGGGAAAATCAATGGATGTGATTTATCTTTACTTTAGCAAATCTTTTGATACAGTCTCCCACAATATTCTTGTCATCAAGTTAAAGGAATGTGGATTGGATAAATGGACGGTAAGATGGATAGAAAGCTGACTAGAAGGTTGGGCCCAGCGGGTAGTAATCAGTGGCTCGATGTTGGGATGGCAGTCAGTTTCTAGTGGAGTGCCCCAAGGTTTGGTTCTGGGTCCTGTTCTGTTCAACATATTTATCAATTACATGGATGAGGGGTTGGATTGCACCCTCATCAAGTTTGCTGATGACCCTAAGCTAGGGGGAGAGGTAGATACGCTGGAGGGTAGGGATAGGGTCCAGAGTGACTTAGACAAATTGGAAGATTGGGTTGCAAGAAATCTGATGAGGTTCAATAAGGACATGTGTGGAGTCCTGCACTTGGGCCAGAAGAATCCCAAGCATTGTTACAGTCTGGGGTCCAACTGGCTCAGTAGTAGTTCTGCAGAAAAGTACCTGGGAGTTGTAGTGGATGAGAAGCTGGACATGAGTCAACAGTGTGCCATTGTAGCCAAGAAGGCTAATGACATATTAGGTTGCATCAAGAGGAGCATTGCCAGTAGCTCCAGAGAAGTGATTGCTCCTCTTTATTCGGCTTTGGTGAAGCCACATCTGGAGTACTGTGTCCAGTTCTGGGCCCCCAATTATAGGAAGGATGTGGACACACTGGAGAGGGTCCAGCAGAGGGCAACCAAAATAATTAGGGGGCTAGAGCATATGATGTATGAAGAAAGGTTTAGGGAATTGGGACTGTTTCGTCTGCAGAACAGAAGACTGAGGGGAGACTTTATAACAGCCTTCAACTTACTGAAGGGAGGTTGCAAAGAGGCTGGAGAGAGGTTGTTCACAGTGGTCATGAATGGCAGAACATGGAACAATGGTCTCAAGTTATGGTTGGGAAGGTCCAGATTGAACATTAGGAAAGAACTTTTTCACTAGGAGGGTGGTGAAGCATTGGAATGGTCTACCCAGGGAAGTAATGGAGTCTCCATCTCTGCAGGTATTTAAGTCTCACGTCAGCAAAGCCCTGGCTGGGCTGATCTGATGGGTTTGGTCTTGCCTAGGGCAGGGGGCTGGACTTGATGGCTTTTTTAGGTCTTTTCCAACTCTCTTGTTATATGATTCTATGATTCTATGATCTTTCATGGAACTATAAATTTGTAGATCACATGAGAGAGCTAGAAAAAAAAAAATCCAAAGAGGCTTCTATGATTACTGAATTTGCAAAAACTGCTTGGAGACCAGAAGACAATAGCTTTGTTTTTTTCTTTGGCAGATGGGGGAATGGAGAAGCTTGAAAAAAACAACCTCTAACTGTCCAAGTTTTAGGCACTGACCTCTTACATCTCTTCACAGAACTAAAAACAAAACAAAAAACCACTTCAGACCCCATCTCAAGAAACTTTAAGGCTACGTCTACACTTAGAGAAATCTTTGAAATAACCATGCTAATGGCCATTTTCAAAGAATACTAATGAGGTGCTGAAATGCACATTCAGTGCCTCCTTAACATACCACTGGCCGTGGCACTTCAAAATTGCTGCTTTTCATTCCTGTGCAGCTCATCCAGATGGGAGTCCTTTTCAAAAGGACCCTGCCAACTTCAAAATCCCCTTATTTCTATCTGCTGACAAGCCATGCAGGAGCAAAAATCAACAATTTTGAAGTGCCAGGGCTGATAGCATGCCAATGAGGTGCTGAATATGCATTATAGCACCTTTGTAGAATTCTTCTAATGGCTATTTTGAAGATTTCTCTACATGTAGACACGGCCTAAATCTCCTTTCTTAATTTCTATTTTCAATTTGAAATTCTTTGTCTGAAAGCTGTTAAAGATCATATATTTAGCCCAAATTATTTATTTGGGACCAAGATGAAGTGTAGATTTTCTACTCAGAAAAGTAAATTGTTTTAAAAGTTTGACCATGGAGATTTAGTACAAATCAGACTGTTCATTTGATACATTGGTACATCTATCAAATGAATATGGTAAATCCCTGTATGTGTTCTGCTTGAATATTTATCATGGGCAACTTAAAAGTACTAATTTAATTTAAACTTCAAACACTTAGTATAACATGAATGTTCTTTCCAATCCAAATAACACTTTAATTGTATCTTGCAGAACAAATCTTTGTCATTAGAGATATGGCTTTTGATTATACCAGCAAAATAATTTAGAACCCATCACTGTTTATTGTGTTGAATTATCCACAATTATCTCCCTAACTCATTTATAAAGTAATTAGATTTTTCCTCCACGTAATATAAAACAAAGAAGCAACTTTAGAGTATCAATTTAATAGGAAATTCAGCACAGCAAGAATGTAATGCAGTTTCAGAACACTTTGTACTTATTAACTTTCCTGATGGGAAATGCCATTATAGAACATAGCTATCAACCACTGATGATCCTTCAGGCCTCTAACCTGTAAACATTTACATATGAAAATCAATTTTAGGTACATTAGTATTGCTGTTGAATGTATGCGGATGTGTTCATAGGGTCATGGTTTTGCTGGCTTCATACAGGAAAGAAAATTGGTAGCATATATATTTTGAACCCTTAAGTGATTTATAATCTGAAAGTCATGGCCCATCTTATACTGGTGATCTGGATGATTGATACAGCTTGGAGGTACCAGCTGGCTAACATGACAGCTGATGTGATGGTCATTGAAGTGAAAATCCAGGCTTGGGATGACTTTGTAGAGACCACATAGAATGATTATTGGAGCGTCTCATAGGTGTTCAGTCTATTCAAGCACTGCTGTAGGAGAGATCAGAGGGACCTTGCCCAGGCTGTACTCAGCAAGAGTAATGTAATGCTGAACTTGACTGAGAAGATCACCAAGAGGAGCACTTTGAGGAATTTCTCAACCTGATTCACACATGCCACTTTCAGGAAGCAACACTGGAAAACTTTAGTGAGATGGGATCTGTTTCTGATGTTGAGGTTGATGCAGCAGTGAAATTCATACATTGTGGCAAGGCAGCAGGGATTAATGAGATTAATTCAGATATGGTGAAAACACTGGATAATGTTGAGGTGCCATAGTTAACACACCTCTTCAATGTTATATGGAAGGCAAGTGCTGTACCACTAATATCGCAAACCAGCATGTTGGACTTGATTTTTAAGAAAGGAAACCAGACAGTGTGTTCCAGCTCTTAAGAAACTCACACTCCTCAGCCTCCATGGCAAAGCCTATTCCAAGGTGCCGGAAAGGAGGTTATGTTCATTATGTGAACCTCAGGTACAAAAGGAACAATGCAGATTCCATCCCAGCCATGGAGCAATGGACCATCCCTTTGCTCTCTTGGAGATACTCAAAGGGTGGTGAGAGTTTGCTGATCCAGCCTGCCTTTGTTTTGTGGATCTGAAAAAGACATATAACCACTTTCCCCATGATGTCTTGTGGGAAATGCTGTGGAAATATGAGGTGATACAGCTATTTTTGCATGCTATCTGACCCATCTATTCTTGGGTAGGGTGTTATGTTCATATTCTTGGCAATAAGTTGAGTTCATTCAAGATGGGTGTTGGACTCTGCCAAGGGTATGTCTTATTTCCACCCCTGTTTGGGATGTTCTTGGACAGAAAATCAAGATGTAGCCAAGCTGTGGAGCGTGTACTGTGTAGAGACTGAGACATGGTGTCTCTGCAATTTATAGAAGATGTTGTCCTTCTTACTTGTTCAGACTATGATTTCCAATGATTCTCATATGTTTTTCTGCTGAGCGTGAAGTGGATGAGATGAGTATCAGCACTTCCAAATCACAGGTCACTAGAAGAAAGAAGACTCTTCTTTCCAGGTGAGAGGAGGGAACAGCAGCTGGAAGAATTCAAATCTCTATGGGTTTTGTTCACTAGCGATGGCGGGTGGGAACATGAAATTAACCAGTGAATTGGTGTGCTAAAGCAGTAATGCACATACTGAACCAATCCACAGTAGTGAAGTGGGAGCTGAGTTCTCAGATGAAGTTCTCAGTTTATTGATTGCTGTGTGTTCCCATCCTCACCTAGGCTCATGAACCTTGGGTAATGACTGAAAAGACAAGATTGTGATTATAAGTGCCAGAAATGAAGTTTCTGTGAGGGATGGCTAGCCTTACTCTATGTGATGGGGAGAGGAACTCAGCTATTCAGAAGGACCTCAGAGTACAGTTACTATTCCTCTGGATTGAGAGAAGCACATGAATAGGATGCCCTCTGTGAGACTTCTGTTGGTACTCTGCCAGGCTTGTCCCACTGAGCAGAAACCCTAAGGCCAGCTCATGACACACTGGACACAGCTGGCCTGGGAATGCTTGGGAAGCTGGAATAAGTTGAGTTCATTCAAGGTGGGTGTAGGACTCTGCAAGAGCTGGAATCTCTTGCAGACAAAAAGGAGGTCTGGTCCCCACTTGTCTGCATGTTACCACCCAGACCCTCACCAAGAAAAGCAGCATAAAAGGGAAAAAGAATGTTTAAATGTTGTGAAATTACTTATAAATATTTATAACTAATGTAGAATATGAATTGCTAACATAAAATATGGTGGTTCCAGTCTGGAACCTAGACAGCATTATGACTGGCAGCCATCTCAATGGCTTTTCTCCCCCAGCCTACTTTTCAAGCTTGAAGAAAAACTAAGTCACTATAGGGACTTGTTTGCATACTTGGCTTAATCTAATTCTTGACCTTCCCCCCCACCACCCCTCCACTCTCTGATTTGCTCACCTTGATCTTTTTTTTCTGATTTGTCCTCCTTGATTACTGTTTTTGGTTCTCTGTGCCTTAATATTGAATCTGTTCTGGTATGGCTATGGTCTGAAGAAGTGGGTCTGTCCCACGAAAGCTCACCTAATAAATTATTTTGCTAGTCTTTAAAGTGCTACTTGACTGCTTTTTGTTTTAAGTTACAGGTAGATAAATAAAAGGGAGATCAAGAATGGTCAGTGATAAGTCTTGGGATGTGAGCTCATACCTCCACCAAGCCCTGCATTGCAGACATTTCACATATTTCCTCTCTGTAGAACCCCATTTTATGGGTTTTTTTATGGGACAAAATAGTCTAGTTAGTTAAAGCCTATTACACCCACTGGCATGTAGGACAGCAAAGAAGGTCCCCACTTGGGTCTGTCTTTGGCCTTTCTCTCCAGTGTGTCCCAGTTGTAGTTCATTCTCTTCATGTGTGCCTCAACAGTACACTGCCATGTTGTCTTGAGCTTCCCACATTTCCATCATCCTTCAGGCATCCAGTGAATTGCTATCTTTACAATGGCATCTGCCTCCCTTCTCATTATGTGCCCTATCCATCTCCAGCATCTTCTCATCATAATAGCGGTCATGTCCTCCTGGTGGCATTGCAGGAACAGGTTGTGTTTGAAGATTGTCTTCAGCCAAAAGATATAAAGTATCTTGGGAAGGCTAGTGGTGTGAAAGGATGAGAGCTTGTCAAGGTCACACTCTGTCATCCACCAGCACTCTAAGCTGTATAGTAGTGTTGATACGACACAGGTGTGGTACCGCTTAAGCTTCATATGGATACTGTACTGTGTATATCTCCATACATTGTTCATATGTCTGAAGACATTTCTGGCCTTGCTCAGTCTACTCTGGATGTCATTCTTGGTGCCTCTATCCTGGTGGATGATGCTGCCTAAGTACATAAAGCTGTCTGTGTTGGTTAAGTTTGCATCATCTGTCTTGATTGGTGCTGGTCAATCTATGCTGAGAGTCATAATCTCTGTTTTTTGGGGGGCTTTTTGTTGCTGTTTTTGGTTAACTCTTAGTATAACCTAATGCCCAAAGGTGCATAGATGCTGTGTCTTTTCTTGCATGTGTTGATGAGAGTGGGAAAGCAGCGCAAGGTCATCCACAAAGTCAAGGTCTTCCAGTGTGAAACAGAGTGTCCATCTGATACCCCTTAATGCACCTTCTGTCGTTCTCCACATCACCTAGTCGATCATCACGGTGAAGAGTAGTGCAGACATGAAACACCCGTCTGACTCCAGTCTTGACTTTGAAAGACAGATCGCAGTATCCCACACAGCACATCAAGTTGGTGTAAAAACTCTTGATGAGGGATTTCATAGGCTCTCAGAATGTGCCAAATATCAGAGAGGTAGCAGTGTTAGTCTGTATCTTCAAAAACAACAAGAAGTCCTGTGGCACTTTATAGACTAACATATTTTGGAGCATAAGCTTTCATGGGCAACGACAAAGTGGGTCTTTGCACACAAAAGCTTATGCTCCAAAATATCTATTAGTCTATAAGGTGCCGCAGGACTTCTTGTTGTTTTTGAAGAATGTGCCTGCTGTCAAAAGCCTTCTTGAAGTTGACAAAGTTTATGTACAACTGTCTCTGCCAGTCTGAGCACTGCTCTATGATGTTTATCAGGGTGAAATTCTGGTCTATACACTCCCTTCTGTTGTGAAATCTGGCTTGTTCATTTCTCAGAGACTTGTGGACAGCATCTGAGATCCGCTAGATGACGACCTTGGCTAGGATCTTGCTGGGTGTGGATAGACGGGTGATCTCACGCCAATTGTTGCAGGCACTGAGTGCTGCTTTCTTGGGAATCTTGACAATGACTCCTTTGGTCCACTGCTTAGGTACCTGTTCTCCTTCCCAAATTGCTGTAAAGAGTGGTTGGAGAATGGTGGCTTCAGATTCTGGGTCTGCTTTAAACAACTCCTCATTCAGGTTGTCAAGCCCTGGAGCTTTTCTGTTTTTCAGGGATTTGATGGCCGCACTGATTTCTACTTTCTCTGGCGGATCAATGTTAATGTCAAGGTCATCCTCAGCTACTTGGATGTCCACTTCTTTTTCAGGTGGCGGTCTATTCAAATTATCTCTGAAATGTTCTGCCCAGCATGCTTCATACTCTCTCTCTCTGTTGTCAATAACTACCCTTGTTGTGTAGGACACTGTTAATTCAAAGAAAATTTAAGCAACACTTCCTAATATGTGAAATTTATTTAGTTATTTATTTTTATGTGACAGATCCTGAGCTGGGGTAATTTTGTGCATCTCTAAATAAGTCAGTGGATATATGCATTGTTTTTTTTTTTTTAAAAAAAAGGAGCCAGGTCCAGAGGCAATAGCCTTGGCAGTCCAGCTATGGGCAATGCGGCAGCTGGCACCAGAGCAGGCATCCCCTGGCAGCTCTATAGGGAGGCAGTATGGAAGCCAAGGCTAAGGCCCCCTGGGACAGTGCAGGCCAGGGTGGAGTCCAACCTCATCCAGAAGCAGCTGAGTTGAGCTGGCGGTGGGGGGAGGCTGAGCAGCCCAGTCCAGGTAGGGGGAAGATGAGACAGGGTGCCCACTGCAGGCTAGAGGCCCATGGCAAGAAACCTACCCTGGTCTGGCAAATTGTCTCGTTTGGGACTGGTCAGGTCCCGACCGGGTCTAACCAGGGCGGTGCAACTTGTAATTAAGATGAGAGTTAGCATGCGAATCTCTAAACAAGGTGGGAATCATACCCTTAGCTTACTATGTGGACACAGCCAAAGGAAACAACTTTTCAAGCAAGCACACACCTGGCTATCCCTCCTGCCTGTGCTCTCTGATCCAAGATCATCCGTGGGGAAGACAGATAACTCTCCAGAACTATGTCATGCTGTTTTGTTTAATTTACTATTAAAGGAGGATCACTAGCACACCCAAATGCTGCTGGTGTGAAACTACTTTGTGATGTCAAAAGATTCTACTCAGACAAATGAAATCAGAATTCTTCCCCACATTACAGTGAATCTGTGGGTATACAAATTGGGGCCAAACTATTTTTGCTGTTATTTGCATTGGGGTAGCATTTACAGGCCAGAACCTGTTGCAATAGGCATTGTACAAGCATACAAGGAAGAACCAGTCCCTTATCCAAAGAGCTTTCAATCTGAATGAAAGAATGCAGACAAAAGGTAAATACAAAACACAGATGGAGAGTACAAGGAAATAATTATACATGCTGGTCGGCATGATAAGCAGTTGTCACAATACACCAACTCACTAATCATTGCTGATTTTTTTTTTGACAAAAAGAAAAGGGTAGGAGAAGGATATGAAGAATGTATGAACATTTGAAAAATATTGTTTGTTTCTTGTTTTATACAAGTTGCATCATGACAGTGTTTCAACCTCTTAAATCATCCACTCTGTTTAAGACCCAACAAACCTGACAGATGGCTGACTATCTGAAGAAAACCCAAATAGTTTCACTCCTCTTTAACTACCACCAGAAAGCTAATTTGCTGGAAAAAATGGGGTCAGAATCATATAAATCATCATACACAAAATGATGAGTAAAGATATGACTGGAACAGATGGCACTCAAGTTGTCCTGATTTGAATAGAGCTAAAGATCATTAGTATAAAGTAAGTGTACACTTACAAAAAAAGCAGCAATATCTCAGGATAACTAAATGATCAGATGTGAGGAAAGGAATGTGTATTAACAATTGCACTGTACCTGGAACATCACAGAATTCCATGTGCAAAGTGCTTTAAACCAAAAAGGAGAACTTTAATATCTTCTTGTGCTTTTGTGTGTTTCAGTCTGTTTGCAATGTTATAAAAATGCTAAATTAAACTCATATTGCTGCTCACATAGGCTACGTCTACACGTGAAGCCTACATCGAAGTAGCCTATTTCGATGTGGCGACATCGAAATAGGCTATTTCGATGAATAACGTCTACACGTCCTCCAGGGCTGGCAACATCGATGTTCAACGTCGACGTTGCGTAGCACCACATCGAAATAGGCGCTGCGAGGGAACGTCTACACGCCACAGTAGCACACATCGAAATAAGGGTGCCAGGAACAGCTGCAGACAGGGTCACAGGGCGGGCTCAACAGCCAGCCGCTCCCTTAAAGGGCCCCTCCCAGACACACTTGCACTAAACAGCACAAGATCCACAGAGCCGACAACGAGTTGCAGACCCTGTGCATGCAGCATGAATCCCCCGCTGCAGCAGCAGCAGCCAGAAGCCCTGGGCTAAGGGCTGCTGCACACGGTGACCATAGAGCCCCGCACGGGCTGGAGAGACAGCGTCTCTCAACCCCCCAGCTGATGGCTGCCATGGAGGACCCCACAATTTCGACGTTGCGGGATGCGGATCGTCTACACGGTCCCTACTTCGACGTTGAACGTCGAAGTAGGGCGCTATTCCGATCCCCTCATGAGGTTAGCGACTTCGACATCTCGCCGCCTAACATCGAAGTTAACTTCGAAATAGCGCCCGACGTGTGTAGCCGCGACGGGTGCTATTTCGAAGTTAGTGCCGCTACTTCGAAGTAGCGTGCACGTGTAGACACAGCCATAATGTGTCATTTTGCCAACAATGTTTCAATTCCATATGTGCTGGTATCTAGTGTATTTATCAGTGCCTAGTTTGGGAACATTACCACCTTTTAAGTTCTTTACCCAAAATAACAAGTAGGTCAGTGTTAAAGGGGAGATGTAATTCTATAGCTCTTATAGCTGTAGTTGAGCAAGTAGTAAGGACCTAATTCTTTCTATCTTTGAATTATACTCTCATCACCATACAGTTTGCTTTCCGTTGCCACAATCTCTTCATGTAGGGAACACTCAGTTTCCCTGAGGGTTCCATGTGCTGGGGCTTGCAAGATAAAGGTGAAAGGCTTTCAAGTGCCATCATGTAGAAGTAGAGCATAGTGTCAGTATGCTTGGTATTATTCTTGCAGACATAACTGCAACACTGCAAACTTCTGTTTTGGAGGTGTTTGTACCCAGCCCATGCATATATTACACAGTGATTTGGGGGAGCAGCCTGTCCCCAGTTTACGCAGGATACCTTACAAACACATTTAAGAGATATTTTATGACAATAGCGTGATAGAGCAATGAATGTCAACCCTAATGTGAGTTACAGCATGAGTGAGCCTTTTGCAACCTATAGCATGGGTGAGCCCTTTGCTATAAATTAGGGGCTGTCGATTAATATACATTAAAGCCTGCGACTAACACAGAGCAGATTTAATGCATTAAAAAAATTAATGTGTGTTAATGTTTGTTCATGGACAGTCCTATTTTTTACACTTTCCAGTGCCTGAGGCTGTTGTAATCCAAAGCAGACATTCTTCAGAGATTGCTTTGGATGAAGATACAATATATTGTCTATGGAGCTAGAGAGAGCTCTCAATAAATTTACAAGTTATGATTAAGCTTTTCAAAAGGCCTGGAGCATACCAATATCCTTTGTAATGAGGGTTAATGGAATGTTATTCTTCAGGTCACAGGCTGACAGCTTCCAGGTCTCCGGTCTCAGGTAGGAATTCCTCTTACTCCTATCCAGATTCATGCTGGCTGGTTCACTTTCCTGTGTCAGAAACTGGCCTCCGCTGGAGACGCAATACTATGTAAAATCCTGCTCCTGCCATGGGAATGGCTCTTGTGGATGCCTTTTCCTCCATCCTAGGACTCCGCGTGAGTCTACGTTACCAGATCTCATTGTAGGATTAGCTCTTATAGGAAATCCTGTTTACATTGGGTAAAATTGTATGCTGTTCCTCCTGCCATATGGCTAACCCCAAGGGTTCAAAACTGGGAGATCTGATTTGCAAATCAGAAAATCTGCAGAAAAATAAAACTTGGGTTCTGTTTGCTTTTTGGGATCTGGTCCCTCAGGGTTCCCATGTTCATGTATTTTTTTCTCTACAACCATAAAGGCTAAATTTAAAAAAAAAATGTAAGTAATCAAGTGATTAAGCATGATTAATATTTTAATTGTGTGATTGATTGCCTTAATTTATTTGATCACTTGGCTGCCCTACTACAAATTAATATAGATATGTTCTGGACATATATTTTAAAAATGTGCTTGGAAGGCAGCTCCTAAACCCAGCTTCCCCCCCAGTGGTTCCCAACCTGGGGTCCCAAGGTAATATAGGGGGTCCATGAAAAAAAAAGATAAATAAAAATAATCATAGAAAATAAATATTAAACTGTGAAGTTACAATCAATTATTATATTTAAATTAAATATCTTCCAATAATGTTATTAATTGCCGTCCAAAAATCTATGTTGTGGTTTCCTTTTTCATTTAATGAAGTGGACATAGAAGCTAGCATTGGCCTTGATGGAGGTCCACAAACGGTTTTGGGGATGATTGGGAGTCTACAAATGGTTTGAGTGGGAGCGATTGGGAGTCCACCAACAATCTGAGTGGAGATGATTAGGTGACCACTCTAGTGAAAAGTTTGGGAACCACTACCCTAGACAAAGAAATATGGATTTGCCTGTCTGACCAGCCTGGTCACTGGCAGTGGATAATAGAAGTATCTTTACTAGGGTGACCATATCTCCCAAAGCCACATACAGGATGGGTGAGGGGCTCCCCTGCCTTTCCCAAACATTGGGGAAGCAGTCAGGATGTAGAAGCCACAGTGCTGACCCCTCCCTGCCCCTTCCATGAGCTCTGGGAAGCAGCCAGAATGGAGAAGCCATGGGGAAGGGGAAATTAGCTAATGTCCTGGCTCCCTCTGTGTCAGAGAGCATGTACTAACACAGTACATGCTCTCCTGCAGCCAGTTGTGTCTGCACAGCAAATGTGGTACAATTAGTCCCTTTTATAAAATAAATTGTGATGCCTTTTTGGTGTCCCAAATACGGGACTGTCCCACCAAAAATGGTATGGATGTTCACCCTAATCTTTACATGTAAGTTAAACAAAGCCATCTAGCTAAACAAGCACTGGAAACAATCATTTAACAATTATGCTGAAGGATAGAATCTTTTGTCCCAGAAGATTCTCTGTCTCTTGAGTCTATGAAAATGAACTTTGGTAAATAGTGGGAGCAAAGCTATCCTTTTAAGATCCATTGCTGAGGTGATATAGTGTCAGTTCAGAATCCTCCACCTTGTGAAAGTTGAATTCCCTCATATAATAATTGGTATGTAGTGCTGGTAACTTGATGTAAGAAAGAAAATGAGAGCATGATTGTAATTTGCTAACAATTATGTTTTAGTAGCTAGAAGATTTGTTTTATTTTGTTTTGTTTGTAACTATGTCTCCTTCTTTTTCTATTATTTAATAAGCACATAAATCTCTGCTCTTGGTTATTCAGCTTATTCTTACTTTGTTTTACAACATCTCACGGCTGAGTATTAAAGGGATGTGTGAGTCTTCAGCAAACCTAACATGTTAGTATGTGTGCTATCTCTTTGGAGGCAGCAAATTTAATAACTTCTGTGAACGTCCAATGAGCCAGACTGGACAAAGCACAGAGACAGCTAGAGAACATGAGATTCACTGCCTGTTACCAGCAAGGCTGAGGTTAGTGTGGCAGATTCTTGAGAATTTGATGGCAAGGCAAGCAGACTTGGATATCAGGGAGCTGGTCTACAGATTAGCAGAAACAGGGATCTTAGTCTTGCTGGAACACAATGAAACCATTAGCTAGTGGTGTTCTACAGCATTATTCTTGCAGATATAACTGCAATATTGCACACTGCTGTGTGGGAGATGTTAAATTCAGCCAGTTGGCGCTATGGGCTCATATTCAGCATGGAACATCTCAGTGTGGGAGCACATTTTTAAAGCATGTTTGTGTGGACTGAAGGAATTATCTGGCTATGCCAGTGTAAATCAGATGAAGGGTATGTCTGTACTTGCATGGGGGGAGTCGACATGCTGTGATCAATCTTTCAGGGATTGATTTTGCCACGTGTGAAGCTGTGTCAGAATCAATCCCTTGGGTCTTGGCCATTGACTCTGATACTCCACGCTGACGAAGAGTAAGAGACATCAGTGCAAGCCCAAAGATCCCTGACCTACACCAGGGAGCAAAGTTGATCCTGGCACATCAATCCTAGCTATGCTACTGGTGTGGCTAAAATTGCATATCTGAGATTGACTTTGATCCCTAGTGTAGACCAGGCCTAGAAGATCAGTTTTTCAGCTTGCAGTAAAGTCTTTGGTGGGCTAAGTGGCCTAATGAATAGCACACAGTGCCCACCTTCTACCAATGGTGTGTCTGTCTCTCAGGTCTGGTCCTCCTTTACTCAGAGGTGCAGCGAGGAATGCATGTGATTTGAGCACCTTCTGGCCGTGTCTACACGTGCACGCTACTTCGAAGTAGCGGCGCCAACTTCAAAATAGCGCCCGTCACGGCTACATGTGTTGGGCGCTATTTCGAAGTTGAAATCAACGTTAGGCAGCGAGACGTCGAAGTCGCTAACCCCATGAGGGGATGGGAATAGCGCCCTACTTCGAAGTTGAACGTCAAAGTAGGGCACGTGTAGACGATCCGCGTCCTGCAACATCGAAATAGCGGGGTCCGCCATGGCGGCCATCAGCTGAGGGGTTGAGAGACGCTCTCTCTCCAGCCCCTGCGGGGCTGTATGGTCACCATGTGCAGCAGCCCTTAGCCCAGGGCTTCTGGCTGCTGCTGCTGCAGCTGGGGATCCATGCTGCATGCACAGGGTCTGCAACCAGTTGTCGGCTCTGTGGCTCTTGTGTTGTTTAGTGCAAGTGTGTCTGGGAGGGGCCCTTTAAGGGAGCAGCTTGTTGTTGAGTCCACCCTGTGACCCTGTCTGCAGCTGTTCCTGGCACCATTATTTCGATGTGTGCTACTTTGGCGTGTAGACGTTCCCTCGCAGCGCCTATTTCGATGTGGTGCTGCCCAACGTCGAAGCTGAACGTCGACGTTGCCAGCCCTAGAGGACGTGTAGACATTATTCAATTTCGATGTACCGTGTAGCGAATAAGATATTTCGATGTAGCGTGCACGTGTAGACGTAGCCTCTGTGGGAGGGGCAGTGGTAGGAGAGTCCAGAACCCCTGCAGCTCTGACTCTGGGCCTATCGGGTTAAAAGAATTTAGCCCTCTAATGGTACCCTATGATCTAACCTCAATGGATCTCTACCTACTGAGACTCTTCTCTTCCTGCTTTCAGTCCCTGATGAGATAGAAAAAAAAATGGGTAACCAAACCATCAGCACCAATGGAGCTTAGTACATGGTCTCTTTTTCTTTAGGGCCTTGTCAGGAGCCCTTGTCAGGAGCCTAAAGGGTAGGTCTGTCCTCTTCCCCAACCTTCCCCATAGATGGTAGAGTAAATGTATGTGTCTTAAGCTACGTCTACACGTGAACGCTACATCGAAGTAGGCGCTGCGAGGGAACGTCTACACGCCAAAGTAGCACACATCGAAATAGGGATGCTAGGCACAGCTGCAGACAGGGTCACAGGGCGGACTAGCACTTCCGGGGCAACAGCTAGCCACTCCCTTAAAGGGCCCCTCCCAGACACACGCAGCCTGCACAGCACACGGTCTGAAGAGCCATAGGCACACAGACCTCGGGCAACGCAGTCATGGACCCCCAGCAGCAGCAGCAGCAGCAGCAGCAGCAGCAGCAGCAGCAGCAGCCAGAGGTCCATCCAGCCCTCCAGGCAGGAGCAGGGCGAGCCCTGCTCCATGCCATGCGGGAGGCAGCTGAGCACCTCCTTGCCACACTGGAGGAGGAGGAACAGCCTGCAGGGGAGCAGGACTCAAGCCCCAACCATTCAGCACCCCGACCCCCCCCACCACCTCACACGTTGCCGCCTCTGGAGCTACCCCACCAGCACTGACTGGTGGGAGCGGCTGGTGCTTGAGGAGTGGTACGACGACCGCTGGCTCAGGAACTTCAGGATGAGCCAGCAGACATTTATGGAGCTGTGCCAGTGGCTCACCCCCTCACTCAGGCACCAGGACACCACCATGCGGCGTGCCCTCCCTGTGGAGAAACGGGTCGGCATCGCTGTCTGGAAGCTGGCCACTCCCGACAGCTACCGATCCATGGGCCAGCAGTTTGGTGTCAGCAAGGCCACCGTCGGCGCTGTCCTCATGGAGGTAAGAGGACCCACGGGGGGAGGGGGGGAGGTCAGGGGAGGCAAGGGCAGGGCAGGGGGGCCCGGGCAGGGCAGGGCAGAGGAGGACAGGGCAGGGGTGGGGAGGGGAGGGGAGGGGAGGGGAGGGGGGCCCGGGCAGGGGAGGGCAGGGCAGGGCAGGGCCCCGCACACCCAGCTCACCCCTCATTGGTGCTCTCCCATGTTCTTTCCCTGCAGGTTGTGTGTGCCATCAACGCCATGCTCCTGCACAGGCTCGTGAGGCTGGGGGACCCAGATGCCACCATCGCCGGCTTTGCCACGCTGGGCTTCCCCAATTGCTTCGGGGCTCTGGATGGGACTCACATCCCCATCCGCGCCCCGCAACACAGTGGAGGACGCTACATCAACCACAAGGGCTACCACTCAGTGGTCCTTCAGGCCTTGGTGGACAGCCAGGGCCAGTTCCAGGACATTTATGTGGGCTGGCCTGGCAGCACCCACGACGCCCGGGTTTTCCGGAACTCGGGCCTTTGCTGCCGGCTGGAGGCGGGGACCTACATCCCCCAGCGGGAGAGCCCTCTGGGGGACACCACCATGCCCCTCTGTGTCATCGCAGATGCGGCCTACCCCCTCCGGCCCTGGCTCATGCACCCGTACACGGGCCATCTCTCTGCCAGACAGGAGCGCTTCAACCAGCACCTGAACCACGCGCGCCAGGTGGTGGAGTGCTTCTTTGGCCGCCTCAAATGGCGCTGGAGATGTCTCCTCACCCGCCTGGATGCGGGGCCCACCAACAGCCCCCAGATTGTGGGTGCCTGCTGCGCCCTACATAATCTGGTGGAAAGCAAGGGGGAGGCCTTTTTTCAGGGCTGGGCTGTGGAGGCCGGCAGGGCCGACATGCAGCCACCTGCTGCCCCCAGTCGGCAGGTGGACCCCGAAGGGACCCGGGTCCGGGAGGCCCTGCGGGCCCACTTTGATGATGAGGCCGCGGCGTGAACTCTGCAAGGCCCCCCACCCCCCCCCTTCCTCCACCACACTCCCTGCCCCTACGCCCACACCACGGAGCACCCAACCGCACCCCCTCCACACTTTTCCTGGACAAAAGACAGCACGCACTTGTGGCTAAAATGTAACTGGTTTTTCTTTGAGAACGTTGTTTTTTTGGAACTATAATTAAAACAACAACAAACTATATACAAGATGTGTGTAACAAAAGTAATGTGTACAAATAAAACAATAGTAATAAAAAAGTTTGTTCACTAAAAAGAAAACCAGGGATGATAAAGGGGAGAACTATTTACATGGGGGGGGACGGGGCAAAGGGGGGCACAAAAAAAGAGAACTAAAACTGTCCATCATTGTCCTTTTTTAAAAATCAACTATATACAAGGGGGGGGCCACGTCCCGGGCCCCACACCCCTAAAGTCCGGCACTGGGGGTGGGCGGCTGGGAGCCCCGCCGTGGCCGCAGCCCTGTCCGGGGCTGGCTGGGGGCGGGGCGGACTGGAAGATATGCCCGGCGAGTCTCAGCTGGCTCCAGGGGGTCCCTCGGTGGTCCGGCCCTCGCTGGTGGCTGGTGGGGCGACGGCGGACGGGACGGTGTCGAGCAGAGCAGCAGGTGGTGCGGGAGGTGGAGCAGTCAGGGCAGGCGGTGCGGCGGCCAGCGCAGCATGGGGGGCCAGGTAGTCCACAAGGCGGTTGAAAGTGTCCATGTAGGCCCCCCATACCTCTTGGTGCCAGGCCAGCGCCCGCTCCTGCAGTTCGAGGCGGCGTTGCTCCACCCGCAGGCGCTGCTCCGCAACCTCCAGCTGCCGACAGTGGATGGCCATCAGCTGGGGGTCCGTCACCGTTGGCTGGTGGTGTCGCGGGGTCCGCCGTCTAGCCCGCCGTGGGGCCAGTCGGTCCTCGGCTGAGGGGCTTGCCTGGAGCGATGGCCCCGGAGGGGTTTCCGGGACCACTGATGCCTCGCCGGCGCTCTCTTCCGGTCCTTCCGATGGTGCAGCTGCGGGACACAGGAGAGGAGGGGGGGAAGAAGAATGGAGACAGGCGTTAGTGTGGGCCCCGAGCCGTGGCCTTTGTGCCCCCAGCCCTGTGCTGCAGGTTCCCCATCCCCGTCCCCGGGAGATGCTGCTGTGATGGATGGGGTTCAGGGGTCCCCCTGCACTGCACCCCATCCCCTGGTGGGAGCGACTCTCACTTCACTCCGCAGGGTCTGACAGGAGAGGTTTCTTAGGCCACAGATGCCCAGTTTCTCCCAGGAGTGACAGCACCAGCTGTCAGAAGAGACAGTCCTTCCAACCCGTCCTGGGGAGAAGACCCCAAGGGGTGCCCCTCTGGGATGCAGCTTTCCCCCTCCTCAGGCTGGCTGCCTTCCAGCTCTCCCTTCCCCTAGCCTCTACCTGCGGCCCCCGCCCCGCCCCCGATTCAAAGCCAGCTCAGCTCCTCCCTCCTGTTTGTTCAGGGCAGAGGTGTCACCTGCCAGCTATAGCCCCAGGATCGTCCTTTGCCCCTGGGAGCTATTCTGCTCTTGTTGCTCATACCTAGCCTGAGTCTCCCTTTTGCACTCCCGCCACTCCATCACATGCTGCTGCTGCTGCTGCTGCTGCTGCTGCTGCTGCTGCTGCTGCGGGGTGTCCCACCCCCTCCTCCCGGGGGCCCCTCGAGTTTCTACTCCCCCCTGCCCCGGGGATGGGGCATGGCACTGTTGTGGGGGGTGGGGGGGCAGGGGCTGATGCACTGCTGTGAGGGCCATGGCCCTGCTGTCCTTGGGGCCATGGCCATGTGAGCGTGTGGGGGCCCTGGACACATATCTATTACCCCCGCCTCTCAAGCCCAGGGGTGTACACCAGAGGGGGGTACATACCTGTCGGTCCACTCCCACGGTCTGGAGATCCCCGGGGGGTGGAGGCCCGGCTGCTGCTCTGGGATGGCAGGAGGAGGATCTGCAGCCCAGATTCTGTGGAGGAGGAGCCTCCCTCCTCCTCCTCCTCCTCCTCCTGCCGCGATGTCCCATTGGTGGGCTCCGGGGGGGACCCCGGGGTGCGGGGCTTACCTCCGTGGCAGACTCCGGCTGAAGGGCCTGCTGGGGCTCATCGGCCGAAGTATCAAGGGTGGCTGGAGGGGAGGAGGTGTGCCGGGGGCCCAGGATGTCCCTGAGCTCCCTGTAAAAGGGGCAAGTGACGGGGGCAGCCCCAGACCGGCCGGCCGCATCCCGGGCCCAGGTGTAACCTTGCCGCAGCTCCTTCACCT
The DNA here is from genome assembly GCF_033958435.1 of Carettochelys insculpta. Classification (NCBI taxonomy): domain Eukaryota; kingdom Metazoa; phylum Chordata; order Testudines; family Carettochelyidae; genus Carettochelys; species Carettochelys insculpta. The sequence goes on along the minus strand of NC_134137.1, from coordinate 300,204,829 downwards.
TACTCCTGACGTGATCAGGAGTGCGGGCAGGGTGACCCCGGGAGGCCAGGCCCTCGGCCAGCTGAGCGAACGCATCCGCGTTCCGCCTCTTGCTCCCCATTACGTGGAGCACCTCCTCCTTGCTCCAGAGCCCCAGCAGGTCCCGCAGCTCGGCCTCCATCCAGGAGGGGCCCCGCTGCCACTTGCCAGCCCGTCTGCCCGCCTGGCTGGGCTGGCTGCCCTGGGTCCCCTTGGGGGGTTCCCCTGGGGGCACTGGGGGGGCTGCTGGGCTGCCATTGAGGGTCCTGTGCCTCCTGTGGCTGCTGAGGGACGTGCAGGCTGGCCGCGTGTCTGAGCTGCTGCCTGCACGTTCCCTCAGCTTACTGCACAGGAAGGGAGGGGGAGGGGACCTTTAAGGGGCCGCTCCACGCGGCCACCATTGAGCTGAGGGGCTGGAGAGAGCGTCTCTCAACCCCTCAACTGATGGCCGCCATGGAGGACCCCTCAATTTCAAAGTTGCGGGACGCGCAACAACTACATGGTCCCTACTTCGACGTTGAACGTCGAAGTAGGGCGCTATCCTCATTTCCTGATGAGGATAGCGACTTCGACGTCTCGCCACCTAACGTCAAAGTTAACTTCAAAATAGCGCCCGACGCGTGTAGCCGTGAAGGGCGCTATTTCGAAGTTAGTGCCGCTACTTCGAAGTAGCGTGCACGTGTATACATGGCTTTAATGGACTATGTTGGTGCAATACTGAAATTGGGCGGAGTTAAAGTGACATGTGCAACCCTCACATTGCAATTACTGATTTTCAGATATTTGAGTTTTGCTCAACTCAGCTTTCTGCAAGGCCATGACACTCCACCAAGCAAACTAAACTGTGTCTTAATCTAGATTTTAGTCATTTTAATTTGAGATTTTTTTAGTTTACCACCCTGCTTTTCTGCAATACATTTAGTCTTTCATTCCCTTCTAGCTGTCTACTCAAAAGGGACTTGGCATAGGTTAGGCCAGATGAAGCAAACACTGAAACAGTCGCAGCAGTACTTTGGCACTGGGACTGAAAGGAGAGGGTGGGGAATAGCATTCAGTCAGGATGACACCTATCACACAGCACTTCCTGATCTCAGTGCTGACATCGCTCAGTCCCCAGGGCCACTTAGTTGTGGGGAAGAAAGAAATTCTGGTGAGAAGTCAGACCCAGAGGTCTGAGGAAGCAGGAGCAAATTTAAGGCACAGCTTCAGCAAATTGTGTAGCTGTTGAACAATGATGAGGTTACCATACCACCTTGCGCAGTTTTTATAACCTACTCTGATTGGCTGTTTGCCTCAACCTTTCCTCCTGAACTCTTCGCCTCACTTCAGCCTCATTCCATACCCTTGCCCCCTTTTCTGTTCCTCTTTTCTCTTGCCTGCCCCCCTCACCTATAATGCCTCAACATCTCTTCTCCCTTCCTCTGTCTTTCTGTTTGTAGCTAATCATCTCCTAACAAAACCCCACTCTGAGAAACCAACAAACATCCCATCCCCTCTCCTCCTTGCTTCCACCAAAATGGTGGAAATAATTAGCTAACTGTCACAAACTACCACTGTTCACTCCTCCTTCCCTTACCCTGTGTTTGCCTTGTGTATCACAAGTTCAGTCTCTTTGGGGACAGGTAGAGTCTTCTACTGGATGAACCTCTCTATTCTGGCCCCTCAGGACCTGACTGGTGCTGAACAAGACAATTTGTCAGACCATGGGAAGTTAATGTTGTCTAGCAGAGGGTTAGCCACCTTTCCAAGGTGGAGTGCCGAAATTTGACTTTTTGATCTCTGTGTATGGTCCAAATGCCGATTTTTTAAAAGCACTAATAGTCACATTTACAATAGCTTTGTTAATTAATAAATTAAGGTGCAGAGCTTTACCATTTAGGTGGTGGTTGCTAGCATTAGTTGGTCTTTTGCTAATCCGCAGGAAGCGTGGCTTTGAGCAAGCTCCCAGCTGCATGGGGAAGAGAGGGTGGGACTGAGCTCCTGCCTCATGTGACAATGAAAAGCGGCTTGCATGCCAACTTGGTACCAGAGCTGGAGTTTGCTGACCCCTGGTCTATCAGCATTAACAATACTTCCAATGTTTATTGGGCTTTTAGATGATATTTATGGGTAAATTAGAGCTAAATAATAGCACTGAATGCTGGGATCCAGGACTAGTGGCTGTAAACAAGTTTTGTGAAACCACAGGAAACTTGGCTACACCCAGAATAAATGGACAGCCAGCTAACTAAAATTGTGCTAGACCACAATGTTTCCAGATGAGAGAGTTCCAGACTAGAGAGGTTCAACCTGTACTATATTTGTACATTGACTAACTCCGTCATTCATTACCCTCCCTATATGCTACCGTTATGCAAATAATTATAAAGCAATAAGAAGGGTATAATAAGTTCATAGATAGTTATTGATGCTAACATTGTGGTGCTTTTACTTTCTTTGTGTGTATTTACAAATAAAACTTCACACAGATGAACTTACATAAACTAAGGGATCAAAGAAGTTGCAAAGCTAGTTAAAACAAACCTTTGAATTTTCACTGGGATTTTCTTGACACCTAAGAGAGTTAGTTACTCAACTCCCACTGCTTTTGAAAATCTCAACCTCTAATCTCAATTTTTTTTCTCTGTTCAGCCATACACACAGAGGAAAGTTAATTTCTTTTCATTGAAACTAATTTGGTCAGTCATGTTTTGCACTCTGGTTAGTTCAAGTATAAGCAAATTTAAGTGGTTTTAAAAAATCTATCCATGTAAAAAGAACTGGTGTTCAACAGCACCCATGGGTTTTAATTTTCAGTATACTAAGCTGAAGAAGCAACATCTTAGAGACTGTGATTTTAGAGTATGCCATATTTAGAGAACATGTGTTGCTTGGTGATGAAGAAAAAATATTTTGGTAAATGTCATATCTACTGGAAAAAATCCATCTCTCTCATGAAATATAGTTAAATTTTAAACCCTTTGAGTGGATTGAAAATTAATTTTTAAACAAAAATTCAGCAGTCAGAGCTGGTGGAAAAGCACGTTAATAAAATATTTAACAGTAAGAGCTGGTCAATGGTTTGGAAAACAATATTTGCTTTTTAATATTGAATGTTAACAGATACTTGACTGCCACACAAGCAAAAATTTTAATACTATTTAAGACTTTTAGGCCACTTGGAATCTGGAAAAAAAATGGCTCACAGAAAGGTTTAATGTACATAGCTGCAGGCTAAACGGCAGGACCAACTCTTTCCATTCAGTGTGCCATTGTGTTGCTGTTCAATTGACTGGAAAGTCACCTAAGCAATATCTTTACAGACTAAGGACTCTAAATGACAATAACAAAATTCAAAGTATGTGATAAATTGTGAATTACAGACTGAACAATGTTGTTTGATATTCTTCTTCTTGGTGGTCACTTGATAACAAGTAGGACATCTTCATGTCACCCTCCTATTTGTGCGTCTGTTGATGGCTGATTAGCCCAATTCTGGAGCTGCAGATCTTATCACAGAAGGGGAAGGTGTTAGTAGCTGTTGGAGGGGCCCAGGGCAGTTTTTGACGCTCCTTTCTTCTTCTCTGCCTGTCCTCATCTGCAGTGCAGTGGGATCTCTCAAATTGTGCCACCCCTTCACAGATTACCATTCTCCACTGGGGATGGTCTTGGTCAAGCTTCCCCCAAGTGTTGACACAGATGCTGCATTTTTTCATGTGTGCCTTCAGCATCTTCTTATGTCGCTTCAGCTGTCCCCCCAACACTCCTCTGTTCTTCCTCCAATTTGGAAAACAATGCACGTGGCTACACTAGCACCCCCTTTCGAAAGGGGGGTGCTAATGAGCCACTTTGGTAGATGCTAATGGGGCAGTACCATTCATATGCAGTGCCTCATTAGCATAATGGTGGACACAAGCATTTTGAAAGTGCCGCTTTCAAAACACGCACCACCAGTGTAAACCGGGGCCTTTCAAAAGGACTCCCCCCAATTTCGAAAGCCCCTTCTTCCCAAAACCAAATGGGAAGAAGGGGCTTTCAAAATCTGGGCAGTCCTTTCAAAAGGCCCCCGTCTACACTTGCAGCATTCGTTTTGAAAGCAGCACTTTGGAAACATGTGCAGTTGCCGTTATGCTAATGAGGTGCTGCATATGCATGGCAGCACCTCATTAACAAAGTGTCTCATTAGCATCCCCCTTTCAAAAAGCGGATATTAGAGTAGCCACAGCCAATCTGTTTAGGGAAGTGCTGATCAGACATCCGAACTACGTTTTGTAACGTTGCTCTCCACTTTTTCTTCAATCTTTCTTACCTTTTCATGTCTGATTTTTGCTGTTTTTTTGCAAAGTAGAAATGTAGCTCAACATCCTTTATAAATGTTACCCACTTAACTGGTAAAGTCACAGTAAAAAGAATGTTAAATGGCCATAAAACAACAGTGATGGGTAGTTTCTCAAGCAAAATATTCCTCTGAGGAAAGCTTGCTTTTCAGCATTTCAAATTTACCACGACAAGCGCTGTCTGTGGCCAGGAAAATGAAAGGTCTTTCATCCAGCTTGAGAAAAGAGTTTTTCAGTCAACATCATTTCAAGAACATCCTCAAGAAAGCCACATATATTTGCATTGAAAACTCAGCTTGAAGATCTTCGGAATCTATTCATGTGCTTCAATTTCCTACCTTAACAGTACCTCTTTTAGAAATAAGTACATTGGAGGAGGTAAGCTTTGCTATGTGTAATGACACATTGCAATGATGCACTATTTGTTAGGTAAAGAGAAGGGAGGGCAAATGGGTGGCAGGCAGCATAAACATACAGACAGTACATGCTCTTCAAGAAGGACAAAGGAATTTCTTTGAGAAGTTATCACAATAAACAGGTCAAGCTCAGCCAACAAGGAAAGATGGCGGGAGGGGGAGGAGAAAAATTACTTATTTTCAGTTACCATCCTCCTGGTTAGTGGTGACTCATCTTCACAGCTCATGTTGATGGTATCTAGTTTAAATAACTGTTGCTGGAAAATGTTTTCCTTAATAAGGAATTTTAGAGAAATAAACAACATATCAGGCAAACTTTGAGATGAATTCAGGTGTCAGACAGGGACAAATGGGCTCCTTCTTGTATTAGTGTAGAGAGCACTCATGTAAGAACCAGTCAGATGACAGCAAGACATTGTGATAGCAAGGCAGGATCTGGGAATAGACTATGTGAGGATGATAACACAGGTCCGGGGGGTGGGCTCTGCATAGAGTGTTTCAGAAAAGGCTGACAGAGGGACAGAGGTAGAGTGTGACGATGGCCTTCCTGGTCTGGAAGATAAAGAAGGCTTCCAGAAGAAGAGATGCATACTTTCAAAAGGAATTCAAAAGAGCGCATTTTGTGTGTAGATGTGCCATGTATTCTTTTGAAAAAGGGTCTACTTTTCCAAAAGAACTTGCCAGTGTAGACTTGGCCACAAAATGGATCATACTGGGGCAACCTTACAAATCCTATTTAATTAATGCATAATGACTATCCACATGATACTTTCAGAAAACTATAACATTGCTATGGGCCGTGGGCTCATCCCTATGCATGCCAGAAGAAGGTCAGAAAGGATGCTCACATAAACATTTTTAACCACCATCCCACAGTGGTAGGTGTTTGGTTGTTTCTTGTTGCTTTTGAGCACATCATTCACAATTTTGTTGGAAGAGATTGGTCCTGATACCAGAGTTAGTCAGCTGTTGCCTTTTGACTAGGTAATGTACATATACTCCTGCCCAAAAAAATAAAAAGCAGCTTTATTTTTGCATCAATTTTGAGGTGAGGTCAAATTATTTTTTTACGTACAATTTTCCTTCTGTTTACAGAGGGAGCGAGAATTCCTTGCCACAACTATATTAATTGGTCTACTTTCCTCTAAAAGCTTTCTGCTGCGTTAGACCACACATTTCTCAGGTCCATCTGGGAGTTTAACAGACTTAAATAGGGCCCACAAAATGGTCATTCACTGCTATGATTCACAAATGATATGGCAGAGATCTACATCTGCGGTAAACTGACATGAAGTTCTTACAATCAGTGAAACTACAAGTCATGACTACCTTAACCCCTGCCTTTCTGAAGGAGCATGGTAATGAGCCTCTTCGGCAGATGCTAATGAGGCACTGCCGTGACTATGCAGTGCCTCATTAGCATAATGGCAGCTGCATGTGTTTTGAAAGTGCCGCTTTCTAAACACATGCTGTCCGTGTAAACGGGGATCTTTCGAAAGGAACCCCTGATTTTGAAAGCTCCTTCTTCCCAAAACCAAATGGGAAGAAGAGGCTTTTGAAGCAAGGGGGTCCTTTTGAAAGGCTCGTGTCTACACAGGCAGCGTGCATTTAGAAAGCAGCGTTTTCAAAATGCAGGTGGCCACCATTATGCTGATGAGGCACTGCATATTCATAGCAGTGCCTCATTAGCATCTACCAAAGTGGCTCATTACCATGCTCCTTCAGAAAGGCAGGGGCTAGTGTCACCACAGCTTATTGGTCTGTAGCAGCTAAAGAGCCGGCCTTACTTTTGAAACGATAGTTTCCATATGTACTAATCCCTCATTTAGTAATTCACATTCTGTCTCACCTCATGACCATGCAGTTGTTTTTCTGCTATTTTTTAAGCCACAACTCTGTTGCAAATTTTACACACAGAATGTGTGGCCTGTTCAAACTTGTAGGCTCATTTACTCAATTTCACTCACATGTGTATAGTGCGAAGCCAAACGCTGCTCCAAATGTCTACAAATAGTTCATGTTGCAAGTGAATATCTATGAAACTGGCTTTTATTTTCCTTCACAGCATTTTGCCTTCTCTGCAAATCTGTCATAATCAATTTAATTGTTTCCCTGCACTTCCCTTTCTCATTGCTGCAGTATGAGAACTGAACTTCATATAGCATGTAACATAAGCAGTTCTAATCATAAACACTTACCTTCTCATAAAATATATTCTCCATCCTTCTTGCAATTTACATATCTTAATACTCATGGGTAAATAGTATTTCTTGTGCAGTGATATTCTTACTGCCTGGTGCTATGTACTGTAAGTTGAAGAAGTCTTTGAAATACTTAAGAACCTTTCACAGCTAATAGTCATAAATTGATAAAAGATTGTTTTTATGGTTTTCTTGAATGTTAATTACAGGAAACTAATCTTCACAGCAGTCTCATAATTAATTTTGTGTGGCCATATTTCACTTTCAGTCTTCAAGGAGAGATTAGGGTTGAGTGCTAACACTAGTGTACAGTAAACTTTTTCATATCCGGCAGCCCCAGGACCAGGAGGTTGCTGGATATTCAAATATTCTGGATAATATAGCGGTATATCTAGCAATGCATCAGACTAAAAAAAACAAGATTAGATATTAAGAAACAAGCGAAAAAGGATTCAGTGTATTTTATTCACCAACAAAAGTAGTATTGTACCCTGTAAACTTATACTATGTTTGCTATATTTTATTTATTTGATTTATTTATTTGCTATATTTTACTTTATTATGGAAAAAGTAACTACAATTGACTCATGGTTAATATGCCCTTTATTTGAGAGTTCCAGATAATAGAATGCCAGATATGAAAAAGCTTACTTTCTAAAGGCTATGTCTACATTTGCTGTGAACTTAGAAGGCAGCATAGTAATCAGGCTAATGGGAAATTACTAATGAAGTGTTGCGATGAATATGCAGCACTTCATTCAGCTAATTCTTCCCTGTGGCAACTTTGAAGTGTCAAACGTGTCTTGTAGCCACGGGCACTGTGAAGTGTTTGCACTACTTCGAAGGGCCTTTACTCCCCACAGATACACGGCATGCTGGCACTTTGAAGTTTGACACTTCAAAGTTGCTGTGTGGGAGAATTAGCAGCACATCATTAGTAATCTCCCATCAGCCTGATTACCATGCCCCTTGTGAAGTCTGGGGCAAGTGTAAACATAGCCATAGACTAGCATTTTACTTCACAAGTCATCCTGATTTCAGTAGAGCTATTCATAAAGTTGGCACTCACCATGAGAAAGGACCTCAGAATCTGACTAAAATATAATATGGCTCCTGGATTTTTAGACAGATGCATGCCCAAATAAAGATTTCTGGATCTGTTACCAAATAACATTTTTTTAATGGACAGGATTAAATGTCTTTGGCAAGAAACTTCCTTGCTAACTTCCCTGCTCGTTACTTTATTCAGACAGTTTTAAAACAAATTATCAGTTACTATGGATATGAGACCAAAGACCCCCTCCCACCCTTACAGAAAAAAAAAGCCTTGGGAAATTCAAAAGAATCCAAATAGCTGTCATTCTGTCACCTATCTATTTCTCTTACACCTCCCTAACTCTATTGAAAGGAAAAAGGGACAAACATGAAAGCAAGATTCATAGAAAATATACATAACTTTCTGCTTACCTAAAAATATTGACAAACACTTTGTCCTCTAACCCACATTGTCCAGGGTCATTGCATGAGATTGTTGGCTTTGTTCCACAGGGACACTGCTTTGGCCTCGTTCTGTTATCCCTTCCTACCGCTAACCTCTTCTATCCTTTTCTTCCCTGGGCCATGATGTTATTTCTTCTCCTCTTCAGGCAAGCCAACTGAGGTCTCATTGTATGATATGCACCCCCCACAGAAATGTAATGTGCAACTAGTCTGACATTCTGTCCCATTTTTGAGAAGGCTACATGGCCTTGACTAAAGATTTTTTATGAGGGTGAGGAGCCTGATTTTTCAGTGATACCTCGTGAGGAAAATTAAAGGTTTATCTGGTATGTTCCTCCTCCAGTGTGGTGAACATGACTGCTGTTGAGTGAATCTCTATGACATTAATATTAGAGAGACAAGTCCAGAATTGAATTAAGTGATTAATGATTTAAAAGTGGGTACAGCTACCAGACAGGGTAGAATTTCACCTGAATTCATGGAATATCTGGGTCTTCATGCTTGGGAAAGGCTCATTTTGTTTTTCAACAGCTTTCTACAGGCTGCTTAGGATCTCATGCCAAGCAAAGGTCTTCACCTTTCTGCAACCATGCTTGCCTTTGAGCTACAAAACAGTTTAACTCCTAATCATCAGCTTTAAGCTGCTTGACCCTCTGATTTTGCAAAGAATTGCACCATCTGCAGAAGGTATGCTGGCACCAGAACAAGCTGGTTTTCACCATGCTAGTAGTAAATGTGATCAAGTGCTGGCACTTTGGAATTTCCATCAAAACTGAATTCCAATGTAAATTGCAGACCAGTCTGGTTTTTTCTTGACCTGACTGAGGTATATGATACAATGGCTGTGTCTACACTAGCCACATCTACACTACTACTACTTTGAAGTAGCCGGCACAACGTCAAAATAGCATGCGTCTTGTCTACAGACTCTGGGCACTACTTCAACATTGAAATCGACATTAGGTGGCAAGACATTGAAATGACTATTCCTATCAGATAATGGGAATAGCGCCCCAAGTCAATGTTAAACGTTGAAGTAGGGCATGTGTAGATGATCCGCGTTGCGCTACTTTGAAATAGCGGGGTGCTTCATGGCAGCAATCAGCTGAGAGGTTGAGATGTGCTGTCCAGCCCCTGTGGGGCTCTATGGTCCCCACACTCAGCAGCCCTTAAAGCACCACAGACCTTGATTTCCTTTGGCAGGAACCTGAGAGCGTGCAGGCAGCAGCATATGCACACGCTAGCCCTCCACACCCTCCACAGACCCTGACCCATCCACCCAGCACCATGGCATCCAGCCTGCTCCCAGAGGGCCCCCACGGCTCCCCCCTTGAAGGGACCCAGGGCCCCCGGCAGCCAAATGGGAGGTTCAAAAAGCAGCGGAGCCCCTCCTGGACAGAGGTCAAGCTCCAACACCTGATGGGGTTTTGCAGTAAAGAAGAGGTGCTCTACGTGATGGGGAGCAAGTGGTGGAACATTCGCCTGACTGGCCGAGGGGATGGCCACTTGGGGTCACCCTGCCCGCACTCTGGATAATGTCCAGAGCAAGGTGAAGGAGCTGCGGCAGGGTTATGCCTGGGCCCAGGACTTGGCCAGCCAGTCTTGGGCTGCCCCACCCCACCTGCTTGTCCCTATTACAGAGAGCTCAGGGCCATCCTGGGCCCTGGGACACCTCCCGCCCCCCGGCCACACAGGACCCTGCAGCTGAGGAGTCTCAGCAGGCCTTGGAGCCAGAATCCAACCCAGAGGCCAGCCCTGCACTCCAGGGCCCACCTGAGGTGCCAGCCCTTGGGATGGCGGAGGAGAAGTCCATCAGCGGGGGGGGGGGGGGGGCTCCTTATAGACCTCCCCTCCCAGAGCACCAGCTGGGCGTCTGTCCACCAGTGTTGCCCTGACTGCGGCAGTGAACAGTCAGATACGTACCCCACAGGGCACACACCCCTGGGCCATGGGGCAGGGACACCAGACACAACTGGGAGCACCACACACCCCCCAGAAGACCCCAACCCACAACTGCTTAGCCACAGCACGGTCCCAGAATGGCAGCATGGCCATCAGCGCCTGTCAGCACCCACACCCACAGACAGTGCCATGCTCTAACCCTCGAGGAGGGTGGGACCATGCAATGGGGCCACCAACAGGGACACCACACCCAGGACTGGGGGACGGAGACCCAGCACCCAAGGGGTGGGACATAGGTCATGGGCCAGGGCACAGTACTAATGGCCTTCCCCTCCCTCTCTTGCCCTTTCCACAGCCACACCATCCAGGGCCCCAGACACCCTCCATTGTCCCCAAGAGCCCGGTGGAGGTCAGGCACCGCCATCGCCCGGGGACACCACTGAGGTCAGGAGAGGTGCGCCACCATTGGACCCAGAGGATGGCCCCTGTGGACTCCCAGCTCCTGGTGGCTCTCCAGCAGCAGGCAGAGGTGGCCAAGGAGAGGCTGTGGTTCAACAGAGAAAAGTCCACCTGGAGCCGGGCAGAGTGGCAGGAGTTCATGGGGGTCCTCCAGGACATAGCTGGGTCATTCCAGGAGGTCCAGAGGTCATTCCAGAGGCTGGGTGCCTCTGAGAAGCAATGCTTCTCCACTTGCCAACACAGAACCCGAGTGTAGAAAATAAACTTTTTAATAAAAGGGAGGCACGTAACTTGGCATGAGTTTGGGAAAACAACACAAACGGAGTTCATGAAGGAAACCCATGAGTAAAAGTCCCAACCCCATCAGGCTGGGTAGTATCCTCTTCCTCCCAAGTTCTTAAGTTCATCAATCTAAATGCCCCCATCACATGTCCAGCCCTTCCCTGCACCCCACTCACAGTTGCTGACTTGTGTCAGTGCAGAGACAGAATGCAGAGATGCATTCACAGAGTTCACCTCCCATTCTAGGCGGGGAAGAAAAAGCAGCATCTTACTCACTCTCCTGGTCATTCACCATCCTTCTGCTCACTGCTCCCTACTGCTTCCATGCTGGGCGCTCAACACACCTCCTCACTGCTGCCCTGTTGGAAGCTCATTGCCTCTCTCTGCCACCATCCTGATGGCTGTCAATCACCACTGGCTGCCATTCATGTCTTGGCTGTGACTTCTGCTCCTCAGTTTCAAGTGATTTCTGCTCTTGGCTATCAGGGTAGAAGAAACACAACTCCAACACAATTAACAGAACTAAAGATGCCTATTTAGCTCTATTCTTTGAACAGTGCATATATGTGGTGGGGAGTGGGATCAGGGCAGACAGGGAAATAGGTCAGACCAGTCCAGGCAGGGGACAGCATATCACTGCCTAACCAGAATAACCTTCCTTCACCTCTGCCTTTCATAGATCTCTGAGAGTCCAGCCCTTGCTTAGCAAGGCTCTTTTAGCAACTGTGAGCCTTTTCCTTTGCAACAGTGTAGCACAGTCCTACTTTTCCACATTTCCACTAAATTACACACACTGGTAACCATCTTTTAGCTACCCCAGCATTAAATACAAACCTAGCTGGTGTTGGATCGCACAAATTAAGTTGATTACAATGAGCAAAACACCACATCATCTGCTGAATCACTAACAAATCTAAGCAAACTGTATTTACATGGACACACTCAGGGTATCTCCCCACTTCCATATAGCTGTAAGAGAAGCAGTTCTTCAGAGCCTGCTGTCATTGCAAAGACAATGACTAAGGTCAAAACATGCAACAAGCTTCTTGGAAAACTGACCTGAACTGCATGGGGACCAACACCCAACCATCACACACCACAGCCATGGCCGTCTGCTGTGCAGTAATGGAGTATCATGCTCCATTATGGGCTCCTGTGCCTCACTTAAAGCTGATCAAGCCACAACCTAATTCCACTGTATGCATTGTTTCAGGCACATTTAAACCTACTCCTCTACTCTGGTTATTAGTTCTCTGCAAAATTGTTCCCCTCCCCCACCCATTCACAGAGAAAATAGTACAGCAAAGCTTACGATAACATTGCCTAATATGCTACATCTATTGCTTCTCTTGACCCAAGAAGTATAGACTTTAATAGAAGCAAGACGATTATGATCATCTAGTATAACCTATGAAACAGAGTCCATGGGACTTCGCCCTGTAGCAGACTAGACTTTCATTCTGAAACCAGACACAGTGACTACAGTTACACTAGCAAGTTTTGCTGGCAATACCCTAGTTTTGTTGACAAAACTCATGGAGTATCCACACACAAATGGGATTTGCTGACAGTATCTCAATAAAAGTCAGCACGTTTGCCGACAACCTTCTGCCTCTCCCAGATGATGAACAGCGCCTTTTGTCGACAGGTTCTGTCAACAAAAATGCTGTGGGGATGATCTGGGGGGCCTTCTCTTGACTGACAGCGCATCCAGAACAATGGGCAGCCCTGTCTGCTGTGCTTCTAGGTACCAGAATTTCGGGCAGTCTCGGCTGCTCTGTCAACAGAGCTGAGGACCCTTCCAATTGGCTTTTGTGTGTGGCTGCACTCTGCCAACAGACGTTCTGTCAGAAAATCTCTTACGACAGTGACTTCTGTTGACAGAGTGCTGTAGTGTAATTGTAGCCATAGGCTTTACTTTCAAACAAGTGCAAGTGGGGATGAGGTACTGAGGGTATAGGAATTATAGCAGAGATCCGGAAATCTTGCTCTTTCAGCTAGGAACTGCAGCTATTTGCGACACATGGACATAACAGTACCAGAACAGGAATGCTTCCTTCTCCAATATTGTCTTCCTTGGTGTTCTTCAGAGATTGTATGACTTCCTGAAGGAACATGGACTAACTCATTATACTCCTAAATTAACTTTTTCCCCAGGCAAATATCGACCTTGTAGTGGACATCTACAGTGAAAAACACACTATAAATTCATTTAACAACATAAAAATATAGATTTCTTTGCTGTCCAGATAAAAGTTATATTAGTTCAGTCTTCTATTTCACATCTGAAAATTAGATATCAGTGTGACAATTGTCAATAGCAATGGCAAGCTGAAGAACTTTTACCTCAGCATCAGCCATAGACATACATTTAATTTGGAAGGCAAAATGGTCCTGCATTCTCTTCATGGTCTGATAGCCTTTTGGAATGCAGGTGAGATAAAATGTGTTGGAAATCACTGTGAAAAGTAATTTATCTCCTTTAAAGAAAATGAAATGGGAAATGCACTTTTTTTTCCAATTCTTCGCCCTACATATTTTCTCTAGGCACAAAGGGCATCATGAATTAATGACTCTGCATTGGCTATTTATTGGTGATATTTAAGAGACGTCTGCAAGAAACTGCAGTAAACAATCTAATAGTGTTTTCAGTGGCAGTGAATGCTGATAAGACAACTTCTGATGGAACCTCAAGCATTCCTTTTCAGGAAATTTCCTTAGGTACTACCAACTGGAACTTTTTTGGGTGCCCAATGGGTTAAATTATTCATTTATCAACAGAAACTGTGTTTTTATGTATGAATCTTAAGCTGATCAGGTAATACGAATATTTACTGCAGAAATCCTCAATCTCTTCTGCCAAGACTTCTCTTTTTACAACTTATTTTATTTGGATATAACTGGAGAAATCGCTTTATTTGATTGGAATTCAGGAGATAAACCTGTCACTGCTCCCAGCAGCAACACCTGCCAAAACTCATTTATATTACTTCATGTATGGAATGCAATTACTGAACTGTCCACAAACTCAAATTGCAGCTAGTGTTTTGTGTCACTTATAGTGCTGTTGCTGTTGAATTTCAGCATGAACAGGGAGAATGGGGGAATTACTATGTGTTCTGAGTTGCTGCATTCTTTTCAGCATATTTAATGAAGGTAAGCCACGTGGCAAAGTACTAATTATATCCATCTCTTTGTAACGCTTGTCATCTTTTTCCATAAATAAACCCTCCTAGATCACTCATTGCCATTTGTTTGTTATAACTGCTTTCTGTTTTCTCCATTCAGCCACTGTAAGAGTCCAAGAAGTTTTGTGGAGTTATAGTCAGTCTGTTAAAGACAGTTTGTTTTGATCAGGGATAATCAACAGAACTGATACTTATGTGTATTCCAGTGGTGTCAAATCTTGGATTGGGACCTCATTGTGCTGGCAGCTGCGCATAAACAGTGAAAAAAAAAATAGTCCCTGCCTTGAAGACAGTTCCATAACCAGCTAATTTTGCCTCTGAGGCAAGAATATAAAATTGTGCCCCCTCATATTCATATATTCATAGCAGACATTTCATAGAAAAAGGCAAAATACATAAATAATAATAATAATGTTTATTTATTATAGTTAAGAGATCTGCATAAACTATTAATACACATATATCTTATTACATGTAATTAAATTAGAATCTAGATCTATAATCTATATATTAATATGGTACATATAATAATAAAATATCACCATGCAAGGTATTGTTACATATTTGTTTATAATTGTACTTTGCTCATTTTTAATGAGGCGAGATCATCATTAATTGTGTTTAAATTAATATTATTCACTACCTTGCATTCTACTGATAAGATGGACATATTTGATAATCTCTCCTGACCTGTGGACGCTCAAAGGTAGCTCTTAATTTTAGTTTACTAAAACTTCTTTTGCAAGAAGCCACAATCACTGGCAAGCAAAGAAATATTTGCAGGGCGATTTCCAAATCTGGATAAGAATTGGCAGATTACATTCATGAATTAACTGTAGATGGGCCAAGCTAGCTGCAGACAAAATGTTTGGCAACAGCTCTAACACCTGAGGTGCGTCTACTCTAGCCGGCTACTTTGAAGTAGCCGGCACAACGTTGAAATAGCACGCGTTTCGTCTACACGCGCTGTGTGCTATTTCGATGTTGAAATCGACGTTAGGCGGTGAGACGTTGAAATCACCATTCCCATCCGAAGATGGGAATAGCACCCTACTTCAACATTCAACATTGAAGTAGGGTGTGTGTAGACGATCCACGTCCCGCTACTTCAAAATAGCAGGGTCCTCCATGGCGGCCATCAGCTGAGGGTTTGAGAGACACTCTGTCCAGCCCCTGCAGGGTTCTATGGTCACCACGTGCAGCAGTCCTTAGCCCAGGGCTTCTGGCTGCTGCTGCTGTCACTGGGGGTCCATGCTGTGTGAACAGGGTCTGCAACCAGTTGTTGGCTCTATGGATCTTGTGCTGTGCAGGCCAAGTGTGTCTGGGAGGGGCCCTTTAAGGGAGTGCCTTGGGGCTTTGCTGGCCCATATTTCGACGGGGAGCGTTTGTGAGTGTGGACGCTCCGCATTTCCTTCCAGGGCGGCTCCTTTTGACATTCTCCATCGTTACTTCGATGTTGAATGTCGATGGCACCAGCCCTGGAGGACGTGTAGACGATACACGTCAAAGCAGCTTATTTCGATGTCCTTACTTCGAAATAGGCTACTTCGACGTAGTGTGCTAACGTAGATGTAGCCCTGATGTTTAAAACTCTGAATCTCTAATGAAATTTCCGAGGCATTCAAATCACTGTCACATTTAAAATTTAAATCTACTGCTGCTTTTTCAAGAGTAGCATTAATCAAAATAAGTATTTTAAATATCTCCCTAACATCAACACAATACTAACAGAGAGGAAGCTGTGCTAGTCTATACACTATCAAAACAAAAAGCAGTCAAGTAGCACTTTAAAGACTAGCAAAATAGTTTATTAGGTGAGCTTTCGTGGGACAAACCCACTTCTTCAGACCATAGCCAGACCAGAACAGACTCAATATTTAAGGCACAGAGAACCAAAAACAGTTAGCAAGGAGGACAAAACAGAAAAAGATAATCAAGGTGAGCAAATCAGAGAGTGGAGGGGTGGGGGGGAAGATCAAGAATTAGACTGAGCCAAGTATGAGTCACTATAGGGGCTCGCCTGCATACTTGGCTCAGTCTAATTCTTGATCTTCCCCCCCACCCCTCCACTCTCTGATTTGCTCACCTTGATTATCTTTTTCTGATTTGTCCTCCTTGCTTACTGTTTTTGGTTCTCTGTGTCTTAAATATTGAGTCTGTTCTGGTCTGGCTATGGTCTGAAGAAGTGGGTCTGTCCCACGAAAGCTCACCTAATAAACTATTTTATCAACACAATACATAACTGATAAGAATAACTGATTGACAAAGAGTATGTCAATGTCACTCTACCTGCCCTGTAGCCAACTGTCTTGCCGAGATTAGCTGTCACAGTGAGTCCCACCTTGCTCTCCCCACCCCAGGGCCAACTGAGCAGAACAGCTCCCATGGCTATGGCTGGCTGAGTGGGGCTGGCTGAGCTACCAGGGTTGGTGGCAGCTGTGCAGGTTGCCCCAGCCCTTGGGAATGATGCGCACAACCTTCCACTCCGCTAGGGTCAGTCAAGCAAGGACAGCAGCCCTGCTCAACTAACTGGAAAATTTGCTTGTCTGGCAATCCCTCTTCCCCAGGAATCCCAGATAAGCTAGCTTTTACTGTATATAATACACTCATCCCTCATTTAATGAGTACTTTACTTGCAAGTACTCGCTAAAATGAGGGACACACACACCTATCTCTGTTCACAAAATGAGTGAACTTCCCCCAATTAAATGAGCCACCAGTGGGTTCCCTGGCTGGGGGGCAGGGAGATCCACAGCCCCATAGCTGGCTCCACCCCCCAACACTCCCCAGGGCCACAGCTCCTCGCGCACACCCCAGCCCAGCCCACTCCCAACACCCACCCCAGCCCGGTCCCCAAACCCCTCAGCCCACCACACCTCCCACAGGTACTTCTGCTGCAGCTTGGAGGAACGAGCTGCCACCTCCGCCACTGGAACCGCCACCAGGTTTTAACCCTCCCTTCCACTCATGGCCCCAAACTGTCCCCAGCCTTTAACCCTCTTCCAGCCCCCCACCACAACCCAAGGTTCTCTTACCTTTTAAAAGCAGCACCACATGCTGCCACTTCTTTTCTGAGTTAGGAGTACTAGGAACCAATCAGAAACTTTAATGTGTATTTAATGGTAATTTAGTGTCCCTCATGATTTTTTGCCTATAAACAGAAAGTTGGGAACCAATTATGCACGTGTAGCAAGGGATGAGTATATAGGCATAGCTACAAGAACAAGACATAGAATATAGGCTAACCTTACATGCTACAAATTCCTGGGAATTGGAATTGCGGCTAGGCAGATATTCCTGGACAAAGAGTTGCCCTGAATGTTGTTTGACCATCTGATTTCAAGGGAGGTGTGTAGATTTGATAGATTTCCCAATTATCCTATAGAAAGTTTCTGATGTAAAAGGAGATTCAGAGCTCTAAGTCCCGTCCTGGGCACCTCCATTCTGAACACACTTGGCTGGAGAAGCCTCTCCTTCCTAAAGCTCTCTGTCACCAGTCAAGTATGTACTCGGGAACTCACAGAGCATTTTCCATCTGAATACACTGTGTGTGCATCCACGCTGCACTTAAACACAACTGCTGGCCCATGTCAGCCGATGCAGGCCTCACAGGGCTGTGAAACTGAAATTTAGATATCTGGCCTGAGGCTGGTACCCAGGCTCTGGAGCCCTCCTCCCTCATGGATCTTACAGCTCAGGCTGCAGCCCAAACCCAATGTCTAGGCTCTGGCTTTATAGCACTGCAGCTTGAGTCCCATGTGTCAAGTCCACAGATGCAGGCTGGCTGTCTAACTGCAGAGAAGACATACCCAAGAGGTCTTTTTTCAAATATGATAGCATTAGCTCTCAGTTCAACTATTATTCAGATTTGAATCTGATTTCCAGACTTCTGCTTCAGAAAGTTGCGCACCTACAAGGAGTTCTTTATTTCCTATGATAAAAACATATGTAAATAAAGTGAATTCCACTTGCAATATACTGAGACTCCACTTCGCTGGTTTTTCCTCCATTGGAATGCCAACATGCAAAGTGCCAGACATCAGCTATCCTTCAGTAAATGGGCCAATTTTGGTGCCAGAAAAAGGGACAATACTGTGCAACCTTGATATTATTTTTTGAAAAGCAACAAAGAAGTCTAGAAACAGAAGTGAGGTGAGCAATTTGAAATATAGTCTCAGGTTAGGGCAATATAAGGAGGAAATCTAAGAAAACATTTTACTGCCTCAGTGATGATTCTGCAGTGACAGCAGAAAAAGGTCTTGAGATACTGGATTGCAGTTAAATAATATATCATGACGCAGCACATACAAAGTACTGCCATATAGTACTGAAGGGCCAGATGTGTCTAGCCACAAATACTACCAGACATCTACCAAATACCTAGCAGAATCTTCTCACCACTGCCCACCACCCCCCTCCAGGCTGATCTTATTGTACCATATACTCAAGTGGAATGAATCATGCTTAACGGATCTACCCTGTCTTATATCAGCTGAAAATCTGTCCCATCATATGCATCTTGTGTGTTGGTACAAAGGTGTTTTTAACCATTGTTTGTGGTCTAGCTAGCAGTGTCCTCTTTGGGGCAAAACAATAGGAACTGACTAAACTTGTCTCATCGGAGCATCGGTCATTATGGTTCTTCCCCCAGCAATGTTGTTTATTTTGCACTTACACTAATTATACAATGGGAAGATTCGTGACTACTGTCAAATTTTAGCTTTCAGCCAGACACAACAGATTGTGACTTGAAAGGGATCTCTCTGCAGCCACCTGGAAAAATTCATAACCAGGAACATTTCTCAATGTTTATATGCTATGAATTGTACATCTCTTCATGAATATGGGACTTTGAGCTTCTTAAATTGTTATTGAAAAATTACATAACTTCTGGATTTGTTGACAGTCTGGTAAAGTAGGATGTCATGGGATGAACCCACTGCCATGGCACCTCCTGCTGGTTGCTCAGGGAATTAGTTCATGCTCCAGCCTGGTGCCTCCCTCTGGCCAGCATGTTGTCTTCAGCCATTCCCCACTTTCCCTTGCATTCTGGTCAGGACCCGCGTCACTCCCAGTGTCTCTGAGTACCCTTCAAGACTCTGCCCTTTGGCCATGACCACTACAGCCCTTGCTGTCTTCCAGGGGTCTCTGCAGTCTTTTCACAGGGCACTCAGTAATGTGGTCGGCTGCAGCCTCTATCTGGACCCCCAGTTAGGGGGCAAGCCACAGCTCATATTGGCCAGAGCTGGTGTGGCTTGGTGTGGTACAAGTTGGGAGGGGAGGGACTCAGGCCTGCCTACCAGTCTGAGTCCCAGCCCAAGGTCCTCTGGTTGTAGCATTGTTCTGCCCTCCTCTTCTATCCCCTTAAGCACCTTACTACCAGGGCACTGTAACCCCCTTATGCCTTCTGGGCCTCTATTTCAGCCTCACAGTGTGGCAGAAATCAGGTTGGAACCTTCCCCAAGCTCCCACCTTCCTACTGAGCACTGTCCAACAAAAGGTGCTGGCTCTGTCTCGGAGCTGGTCCTGTACTTTCCCTGGTCAGGCTCCAAGTGACTCAGCTTTGCTGGAACAGCTCCTTATGTGCAGAGCTGCTCCAGTAATCTGCCCTTTCATTGGCTTCCCCCAGGAGCCCTTTATAGAATTGGTTGGGGTGCTGTACAGACTCCCTCTAGCCTGCCTTAACTCCTTCCCTGTAGTAGTGAGGCACTCACCCAAATGCACAGAGATATACAGGGTTTTTTGTTTGTTTCTGCTCAGTCAGATACAAGACATAAAAATCAAACAATTCTGATCTAAATTGTTTGGTGCCAC
Organism: Carettochelys insculpta; assembly: GCF_033958435.1. Lineage (NCBI taxonomy): Eukaryota > Metazoa > Chordata > Testudines > Carettochelyidae > Carettochelys > Carettochelys insculpta. The sequence goes on along the minus strand of NC_134137.1, from coordinate 300,184,733 downwards.
TTCATAGCACTAGCCCATCCTGCCCAGTGTCTCACTTCCAGCTTTGGCCATCTTTAAAGACACAGAAAACACCTCTTATTCCCCCAAAAGCAACTGAGGGAAAAATCTTTTCCTTATCCCAATTGCTTCCAACGTTTCTAATGAATACTTTTCAATTGTTTATTTGTCCAGTTCTGATAGCCAACTTAACAGATTTCCCAATTATTGCATAGAAAGATTCTGACGTAAAATAAGGTTAAGAGCTCAAAGTCCCCTCTAGAGTACCCTCTGTTCTGAACACACTTATCTTGAGAAATCTCTCCTTAATAAAGCTCTCTGTTGCTAGGCAAGTGTGTACGCAGGAACTCACAGTGTTTGTGTGCGTGTGTGTACATCTACACTTCAGTTAACCACCACTCCTGGACCATGTCAGCTGACTCAGGACTCACAGGGCTGTGATTGCAATGTAGACATCTGGGCAGAGGCTGGCACTTAGGCTCTAGAATCCTCCTCCCTTATGGGTCTCTGAGCTCAGTCTGAAGTCTGAGCTCAAACATCTATATTCCTGTTTTATAGCACTGAAGCCCGAGTCCTATGTACCCAAGCCAGCAAACACAGGACAACTGTCTAACTGCAGAGTAGATATCCCCAAGAGATCTTATTTCAAATATTATAGCATTAGTTCTTACTTCATCTGTCATTCAGATTTAAGTCTGGTTTCCAGACTTCTACTTAAAAACATCGTGCATCTGTAATGAGTTCTTTATTTCCTAAGATAAAATCTGTTCCAGAATAGTAATTATTTTTAGGGCAGCAAATGTGAGCAATCTTGCTCATCCTGACTAGAAAGAGTTTGGTGATTATTAATATCCTGCAGAATCTTCTAAGAGAATGTAACTATATTTCATGACACAAGATATTATCTTTACAACTGACTTCTTGGTGTCTAGATGGGGCAATCAAGGTAGAAGGATTGCAATGGTTTGGTGTTTCAGAATCCTGGATGAACATACCTAGTTATTATTAGTTTCACTTATATTCTATATCAGGGTCAGCCACCCCCAGCATGGGTGCCAAGAGTGATATGGGAGCCAATTTTCATTGACATGTGACAAGGAAGCTCAGCTCTGCCCTTCCCCTCCCATGCAGCTCAGAGCTTACTCAAAGCCATGCCACGTGTGGATTAACAAAAGACCAGCTAATGCTACCAAACACCACCTAAATGGTAAAGCCCTGCATCTTAATCTATTTATTAAAGAAGCTGTTGTAAGTAGAACTGTTAGTGACTTTGAAAACTATCACCAGCACTCAGACTATACATTGAGATCAAAAGGTCAAATTCTGGCAGTCGTCCTCAGAAAGGTTGATGACCTCTGTTCTACATGTAAGGTTCAAATAATAATTGATACTTTTCCAAAAAGTTGGAGATTAACTGGAAAGCATTTTATATTGTCTTTTCATCGTAATCGTATAAAGATAAACCATTTCAGATGAGATAATGGTACGTCATTCAATTCTTCATAAGTGATGCATTTTATCATATCTGTACGTTCAGTCCTTAGCTATTGCCATGTTTTACTTTTCTCATTCTTGTATATTAAGTGTAGGTCAAGATGTAGTCAAAAAAAAATAAGCCAAGTTAGTTTTAGTATCATTCAAAACATTTATTTCACCCAGAGCTGTATCCACAGCCTATTAAAATCAATGGGATCCATTCTATTAGTTTTACTGAATTTTAGGTCAGGACCCTGGCACACAAAGTTGGAAGAAGGATTTTCACATTTAAGAATGTTGGCTCACCTGTTCTCCATTAGCAAAATTCTTACATTTACAAGAGCTGCACTGTTATTGACCATGAATCACATCAAGAATTCCAGTGCATAGCGATGAGACAAAAGTGGAATGCGCTTCTTAGAAACTTTCCAATGAGTTTTTTGGATTTTTTTATTTTATTTTTTTTTTTTTTTACATTTTGGTTTGTCAAAAGCTCTGGTAAATTATCTGTCTTCCAGATGGAAATCTTTAATCAAGATTAAATTAGACTGTCAAGTCTTTCTAGGACCAGCTAAATTATATTTTAAAAATTAATAAGCTGTCAGAGAAAATATATTCTGTTTTTACATTAGCGCAAATCAGAAATTTAAAGCTGGAATTATTTTTTCCAATGGAAAATGCAGATTCTGAATCTTTGACGTTTTTTGATGTTGCTGAAAATGTTTTAAATCAGAATACAATTTTTTGTTGACTGGCCTGAAATTGTTTGTTTCAAATCAGTTCGTCAAAATATTAAGCTGCACTTCTGTCAGCGCTTTCCCTTAGGTCAGTTTCAGTTTGGGCTCCTATTTGCTATGGCTTCAGTTGGACTCCAACTCCTATAACACAAAGTGAATTTCCCTTTGATCTAGCAGTGTGGGATGTCATCTGGAGATGTTGTTAGCTGTTACATGCATTGAAGTGCACCATGGGAGATGTAGTCTGGCCAGGAGCCTAGCTCATAAAATGGATTGGAGGAGCAGACTCCCAAACTGCAAATCTCACAGGACAATACTCTGCTACAAGAAAATGCAGTTCACTGTTAACTGGCTGAAAATGTCATTTTGAGTCAGATTAATAACCTGAAAAGAAACATTCCAACATTTCCAAATTGAATTTTTTTGACAATTCCTTTCCACAAAAAATTCAGGATTTCAACTTCTGTTCCAATTTGGCGTAAAATGTTGAAGCATCAGAATTTCCTGAGCTCACTCAGTGCTATTGGCAAATTGGAAATAGAAAGACTACAGATATTTTCCACTTGTATGGCAAGACACCATACTCTTACGACTCAAAGTATCTATTTCCTCCAAGTTGCTGAAATGTCATAAGTGATATTTCAATGGTCTCCTTTGAAAATTAAACTGAAAGTGATACACAACAAGCTGACTTTCCTGAAGTGTGTTAACTCTGTCATTCATACACAGGTTCATTACTCATAGCTGATGTGCACATAAATAAATGAATTTAAAATACATGGTCCTCAGAGAAACTCTCAAGCTACAGTATGATGGATAACGTTCCCTGTAATCTAAGCATATGTGCAGCCACTCAGGAGATATTCAAATGCCACCTACCTGAGTAGAAGAGCACCCATAACTAGGGGTTTATTCTTATTATAATTATTCTTACTCTTATTCTTATTCTTATTATTTTGACAGGTGGTGTACATTTACACATGCTTCAGTGCACATACATTTAGTCTGCTTGTATGTGAAAGAGTAGCAGGAACATTGATAATGGATGTTATTTATCAAAAACTAAGGTGATATGAAATTACTTTTGTAAGAAAAAAATTTGGAGCAGATGAAAGCTGAAAATGCATTCATGGAGTATTTCTGTACCAGTCTTAATCATTCTCACTAAGGTCAGCATTTACTGTACCTGAAATTCCATTGATTATGAAAAAAGATCAAGTGCAGAAAGGGCTGACTTTTTAGATGTGAATGATACCATTCCAGTTGCAGGATGTCTATTCCTAGCTAGTTGTTAGCTGCTAGCTTGTTGTTACTTCACCATTTTCTAATAGCTAATACAATCTACAACTACCTCACCCCACAATTACGTTGTTAAACAGTATGGAAATGCCCTGGAGTAAGTGGGCATTTCCACTGAAGCCAATACAAGTAGGCTATGTCTACATTAGAACACTACATCAAAATAGCTGATTTCAAAGTAATGACAACAAAATAAGCTGCTTCGACGTGTAGCAGTTACACATCCTCTGGGGCTGGCGCCGTTGATCCAATGTTGAAGTAGCAATGGGGAACATCAAAAGGGCTGCCCCAGACAGAAAATCAGAGTGTCTACACACACAAGCAGCCCCTTTCAAAATAGGGGGCCAGGAAAGTCTATGGACAGAGTCACAGGGCAGACCAGCCCTCCCCGGGGCAACAGCAAGCCGCTCCTTTAAAGGTCCCCTCCCAGACACACTCAGCCTGCACCGCATGAGTCCTGCCAAGCTGACACCAGACCCGCACACTCACTGCAAACAGCAATGGATCCCCAACAGCAGCAGCAGCAGCCTGGAAGCCCTCCAGGCTGTCGCCCGGGGAGCGAGTGCCCTGCTAGGTGCTATGCAGGAAGCCACCCAGCAGCTCCTGGCAGGGGATCCCTCCCTGGAGGAAGATGGGGGCATCCCAGGCCATCAGGCTCCCCTGTTCCCCCTGCCCAACGGGTACTCCACCCCTTCTGGAGCTACCCCACCAGCTCAGAGTGGTGGGAGCACCTGCTAATGGGGGAATGGGATGATGACATGTGGCTGCAGAACTTCCGCATGCACCGGCAGACCTTCCTTGAGCTCTGCCAGTGGCTGACCCCTGCACTGGGGCACCAGGACACCCCCTGGATGCGGTGTGCTCTCACTGTCAAGAAGAGGGTTGCCTTAGCTGTCTGGAAGCTGGCCAGTCCAGACAGCTACTCCTTTGTGGGCCACCAGTTTGGTGTGGGCAAGGCCACACATGGGTCCGTCGTCATGGAAGTAAGGAGGCCTGGGCACGGACACACTGAGGGGTGCGGGAGGGGCAGTGCTTGGGGGAGGGGGAGTGCTCAGGAGGGGAGTGCTCAGGAAGGATGCCTGGAAGGGATGCCTGTGGTGGGGCCTGGGAAGGGCATGCCTGGGACGGATGCCCAGGTGGGGCTGGGGGCACCCTGCATGACCTCATGGGTGCTCATGTCCCCTCCCCACAGGTGGTTTGTGCGCTGAATGCTCTGCTTCTCCAGAGGGTCATCTGCATCAGGGACCTGGACACGGCCATTGCAGGCTTCACTGCCATGGGGTTCCCAAACTGCTTTGGGGCCCTGAACGGGACCCATATCCCTATCCACTCCCCAGACCACAGCAAGGGATGATATATAAACCAGAGGGGCTACCACTTGGTGGTCCTGCAGGCCATGGTGGAAAGCCTGAGCCACTTCCAGGACATGTATGTGGGCTGACATGGCTGCACCCACAATGCCCACGTGTTTCGGAACTCGGACCTGTGCCTCCAGCTTGAGACAGTGACCTACATCCCCCAGAGTGAGATTCTGCTGGGGGACTCCACTGTGTCCCTCTGCCTCATGGCAGATGTGGCCTACCCGCTCCAGCCCTGGCTCATGCACCCATACACCAGCCACCTCAACACCAGCCAGGAGTGGTTTAACGGCCAGCTGAAGCACGCCTGCCAGGTGGTGGAGAGGACCTTTGGCTGCTTGAAGGGCCAGTGGCTCTGCCTCCTCACCCACCTGTAAATCAGCCTGCAGAACATCTGCCCCCTGCAGGTTCTGGGCATGCGTTGCATGCTCCACAACATCTTGTAGAGCAAGTGGGAGGCCTTAGTCCAGGGATGGGCAGTCGACACCAGCATGGGCTACCCCCAGCCAGCCACCACACACATTCACCAGCCCCACCGGGAGGGGGTCCGGGTCCAAGAGGTCCTGTGAACATATTTTGATCAGGGGGCCCAGTGAGCACCTATTTGGCCATCCCTGCCAGGTCTCCTGCACACTGTCCCCACCAACTGCATGCCCCCCACCCCCAACAGGCACACATCACACAGGGGTGTGGGAAAAATAAAACTTTGAATTATTGATAACTGTTAACTGTCGACTATGATTTCTGGTCAATAAATCAGAACTATATACATGTGGGGGTTAACTATATATACATGGGGGGACCTGTGGACTGGCCAGCCATCGACCTCTCACTCCAGGTCAGGGATGGATGGGCGTGATGGCCAGTGGGTTTGGGTTGCATCCTCCTACCCCCCACCCCCCTTCTCCATGGTCCCCGGCACGGCTGGCTGGGAGCCAAGAGGACTGGCAGGTATGGCCGGGCTGCCTCCCCCACCCAGTCTTCAACCCTTGTGGGCTCCAGTCCTGGAGGGCTAGCAGGTGAGGCAGCAGGCGGGGTGGCGGGGAGGGCATCAGGGAGGGGAACGGGAGCCGGGAGCCGGGCCACAACTTCCTGGAATGACTTGACGATGTCCCTGAAGACCCCCATGAAGTTCTGCCATGCTGCCCAGCACCAGGCAGCCTCCTCCCAGTCATGGCAGAGCCTCTCCTCGGACACCTCCACAGGCCGCTGGAGAGTCACCAGGAGCTGGGGGTCCATGGCAGCTGTCCCCTGGGTCTAACAGGGGTGGGTCCATCCTGGTGCTGGCAGTGCCCCCGGGTGCTGGCAGTCCCTGGATTCTGGGGAGCTCTACAGGACAACAGATTGTGCCTGGCTGTCCGGGGCCTTGGATGGTGAGGCTGCGGAAATGGGGAGGGAGGGAGAAGAAGGCCATAAGTACGGTACACTGGCCAGTGGCCCAAGCCCCCTGTCCCCCCCATGGTTGCTGGGTCCCCATCCCCTGTCCCCTGTCTGTGGGCGCGTTGTCCCTCTGGGAGGCCCCATTGTGTGGTTGGCGAGCAGTCAGACTGATATCATATGCATGACTCTTTGTAGGACTATGTTGCTATTTTTCTGAAGAGGGCATTCAAAACAATATAGAAACAATGTAGTGGATCACTTTCTTTATTATAAGAAGGTTCATTTTGTCATTGTGGTAAGCTGTCAGACAATGAGCTAGAGAGTTTTTGCCATATGAAACCCTATTTTTCTAACTTTTTGTTTGTCTAATATTTAAGATTTGAGGTATCAGTGAGATAATTCTTTGTTTGTCTGTAACTACTGAAATTAGTTCCATAAAGGTCAAGATTAATTCATTTGAATCCCCAATTAACAGCTTAAGCTTCTTTCCCTCCCTGAAATTGTTTCTGCTCCATCTTGATTGTATTATGATAAGAATGTATAATTATTTTTGGACACTACTGTGCGCTTTCTGATTTTAAATTCCTCTTAGCTCCAAATGCTGTTGTATCAGAACAGGAAATAGTTACAGATTTACATAATTGAAAGTTTATGCTTTCAGATGCTATTTTACGTTTTTTGATCTGGTGAAATATTGTTGCATCTTTAGTCAAGTTTCTCAAAGATACACATAGACTGGAACAGCTTTTAATAAATATAGCACAATAATTTGCAATACGCAGAAATGACAGCACTTGAATAGGAAAGCTATGACTATCAGTATGCCTAATTGTCTGCACTTTCATAGAATCTGGAGAAACTCTTTCAATGGAAAATACATGTCTAAAGAATTACATTTTATTTTCTGCAAAGTCACATTTTTCAGTGGTTACAGTTAGAACATGATTTTTGTAGCACATGCAAATACTCCTCTGAGGGCTCAGTGGCACGGTTTATTTTCTTCCATTAATTCTAGGATAACATTATCTAAATTAAATACATTCACTGTAGGCCTATGTAATGGCATGTGTCTAGTAAAACTTCTGCTGCAGGGAAAGTTTCAAATTACCTTTTTCGTTCTCCTTTTACTGCAACTGCTAGAGAAACCTGTGAACCTGCAATCTTCTTCTAACACTTGCAGAGAATCGTCTTCATTAAGATCCTTTTAGAATTCCTTTTCCTTTCTATTTAATATATATATGCAAAATATAACCCATTGTTGGCATGTGCAGGTCTCATATTATTCAGGAGCCACCTGGCCTCTGCTGAAATCAGAGCAGCTATGCCTCCAGAAGATACTGGGTGGGAAAGGATCTATCTTTATTCAAGAAAATCAATGCATTACAAATAACTAATTTGGGCGTGGTCAGTGCTGTATTCCATAAAGAAAAAAAAATACACCTAGTGTGAAATTCAGCAAGGAACTGAAGCACATACCTAACTTTCAGCACGATCTTACATTCGCCTGATGTCACTGGAACTAGTCATGTGTTTCAAATTAAGCAATCACTTAAGTACCTTGCTGAATTCGGGGCACTCCTCTATATGAAGGCATTCCTTTTACTCAAGGAGTTATGGATAATCATGCTCATTCTCAGAAAACAAACAGAAAGCCAGGGAGTTTGTCCCCAGGGTCTCTCTTAATTTAAGGGAGACCTGCTCCATTTGTCCTATCCTGAAGTCTTTTGGATGACCTCTCCTTTCAGCAAGCAAGCCATTTGTCTCATAGACTGACTGTAGGTCTCAAGTCCCTTAGAGGTAGTTCCTCTTAAGTGTAAGAACTAGATTTTCTTCCTCCAGGGATATCAGCTTCTTCCCAGTTTCCTCCTGGCTACTTATGGCAGCTGCAGGATCAACCCCCCCAGGCTTCTGATATGGGATGCAACAGTGGCTGATTTTATTACCCATCTTCAGGACAGGCCATTAATTTCTTCCCGTTCTGGTCCAACGAGAGGTTTGTACTCCATATCATAGGATTTTATTTCCCTCTTTGGCCATGTCTACTCTTACGAAAAACTTCGAAAAGGCCACGCTAATGGCCAAGTTGAATAATACTAATGAGTCACTGAAATGAATATTCAGTGCCTCGTTAGCATGCTGCTGGCCGCAGCACTTCCCACATTTTGCTCGTGGCTCGTCTACATGGGGGTTCTTTCCAAAAGGACCCTGCAAACATCAGCTGATAGGAACATCAATTTTGCAGGGTCCTTTCGAAAAGGACCCCTATGTAGACTAGCCGCAGGTGAGCGAAACTTGGCATTTTTGAAGTGCTGCAGCTGGCGGCATGCTAATGAGGTGCTGAATATTCATTTCAGTGCCTCATTAGTGTTCTTCGATTTGGCCATTAGCATGGCCATTTTGAAGTTTTTCATAAGCGAAGACTCAGCCTTTGTGTCTTTATCATGTCCTTGTCACTTTCGCTGATTATAACTTTGCTATGCTATTGAAGTACATCTCTGTTCATAGTGCCTTTTCTCCAGTGTCTTTGCTTTGTCTTAATCTACTTAGAGGGTGTTGGGCTAAGGTAAGGAAGCCTTATCCCTAGCTTAAAGCCCCTACTTTGCTTCAGGGTAGCACCCATCATTACTCAGCATGGAAGGGGAGAGTAGGAGAGATACTTTGCTGCATCTCCTACACTTAGACTAATAAATATCCATTGTTTTAGACTAATAAATATCTATTGGCTATGCCCCTCTCATTTCCCTGTCCGTCATACAATCCTCACTTCTCTGTGTCATTGTCATTGACACATGAGAAACTTCAATGGGTAATAATGTGAAACCTTTTTCAACCTTTCGGAAAGTTTGATCATGTGAGTGAGTATACTTTTGTGACTATAAATGCATGTCTTTATGTGTAATATATGGGTTTTCCTTTTCCCTGGTAGCTTTCAAGTCAACTTTCAGTGCTTTTCCCTTTCATCACCTGAAAGCACTGAGGTTCCTTAGTTCAGTCTACTCTAAAATGTGTCTTGAATGACAGGCTTTGCAGAAATTCACTCATTTTTAATATATATATATATATATATATATATATATATATATATATATGATGTTGTGAAGGTTTATATACATTGTTCACTAGTAGAGAAACTGAATATATGTTCAGGTAATGGTCTGTGTGACTGTAATGTAATTGCTATTCTAAGTACATGGTTTTATTCCAAATAGATTTTGATAAATGTACTGTCTTGAACTGATGGTATTTTCTTTCATCATCCATTAGTTCAGTGTACTTGGAGTGTTTTATCTTGATTTTAAAAGAATTGGAGATTGAGAACTAAACAGAGGTTAGACTGTACTGGGGAAAAACTGTTGGAAAAGAAGAAATGTTATGTTGGGTACCACTGGGTTGGCTATTGGCTGTGTGAATTTGTGGTAGGGAAAACATTATGTAGGTGTCTGGATATAAGTAAATGAAAGAATGTCACCCAAGTTAGACATTCACATCCTGCACATATGTATGTCACACATAAGGAACAATTGAGAATGTGCAAGATTAAAGAACAGCCAGAGACAAAGTGAGGGCTGCACATCTTTTAGCTTCAAGACAAGTCATGGAGAATTTTACAATCTGTGCTAATTGCAGTTATTGTGGAATAGCACAGAAATCATTTTTAAGACACCATTGAGCAATTAGGATGTCACTGTGTTAGGCAGCAACTGACATATCATGCAAACAAGTTCTTAATGGCAAAATGCTTTGCTAAGAATTAATATTAAATTGTCATATATTTATAGAAACTAAGATTCTGGCTTCCTAAAGAGGAAGCTTTGGAGGAGAAGATTAGGCATGCTCACAGTAGGATAGAAAACACACACTAGATATATAACTCAGAAGCTGTAACAAGAACTAGAATGGATCAAAACATTTCTGATGAAATATAGTTAATAGTCAACCCAGGAGACGCCATTCAAGAATAGATTTCTGGCAGTCTAGACCCAATGGAACTTCTTTCTGAGCACTGCAAATGGCTTCCTCTCTGCTCTGCCTTAAGTGGAGCTTTGATTAGCCTCCTTTTATAAACAGGAAGCTCTGATTACATTTCTCTGGAACAAGACTTCTAATGGCATTTTAAATGTCTCAAAATGCAGAGATCACTTAGTAGGATATTCCAAATCACCTAGGCCAGGGGTGGCAAACCTGTAGTGCATGGCTGCAGGTGATTCATCAGGGTTAGCCATGGGAGGACCACCAGATGATTTGTTTACCCGAGCATCTGCAGCCACAGAGCCCCCATCTCCCAGTGACTGTGGTTTGCCATTCCTGGCCACTGGGACCTGTGGGAAGTGGTGGTCTGGACCATGCATCTTTCTGCAGTTTCCATTGGCCAGGAATGGTGAACTGCAACCACTGAGAGCTGTAGGACTCTGTGCCTGCAGATGTTTAGGTAAGCAAACTAGCTGGTGACCTGCCAGCAGCTAACCCTGATGAACCCACATGTGGCCCACTGGAAGAGATTCTCCACCCCAGCTGAAGAACTGCATTTTGTTTATGAAGGACCATGGCTTTGTACACAATGACTGAAGCAAGGGGCTGCCAAGAGCAATTATTGCGACAAACGAAAAATAGAAGAAAATAAAAATATCAACCAAGCAAATGCTGTAGTTTTTCTATTCAAAACTCAGGTACTGAAATGTTTTAATTTTTCCATTTCTTCCACTGTGAGCTGCTATCTTAGGCACTTATTCAGCAGCCTTTTCTAGTACACTGATATGGCTCCATGGAATTACCCTAGAGCAAGTAATGTTGGTGTTTCCTTAGTGCCTGGATCCAAGGAAAATCCAAAACCAAAGGGAATTGTCCTTAGAATAAGAGAATGGAAGAAACCATCTCTATAACATGACCTTGCTAATGGTCTAGCCACTTCTTAGGTCTCCTACTGTCTTCCTTTCCTTCTTACATGCGGTGAAAGTTTACTCCATAAGACAGACTTCAATTAATAATTCACGTTTTCTGATATTTTGCATAGGGTTTGTGGGTGACAGGTATGAAAGATTTTCTTCTGGCTTCAGCTATTAACCTTAGCTCTGCTAGCATTATAAGAATATAATGCATAAAGATGTAGTTTGTAGTGCAGCTGCCTCCAGGTTTTCATGTTCTAAATTAGTGTTTTCAATGGCCTTTGTGCCTGGCTTACTTTAAAGGGGTTTTATGAATGTCTGTAAACATGAAGGTATTGAAAGTGTGGCTGATTATCATTTATGAAGCTGCTTTTACCATTTTTTTCCATATACTCTTAAAAGGTAACTGAGGAGTCATCACTAGGGATGATGATCTCTCCTTAACAAGTATAGCAGTGACAATGTAAACCTATCATACTATTTTACCACACTGAAGAGGCACAACTACCTTTAAAGGAGAAAGGGTCTGAGACTCCCAACATAAATAACCTTTATGGTGGACATTCTGATTATGTGGCTAAGGTAGGTGGTCAAGCTCAAGGTAATTTTCCAAGTTCTTAGCAAGTGAGCATAAGTTTAGTTTTAAGAATACATGCTGTGTTGTTGTTTGTTTTGGATTATGCAAGGTTCTGTTCCTTGGAAGAGGAGCTACATGAACAGCAGGAGAGTTGACTCTTTGGCTTGATCTTTTATGAAAGTGGGTTTTTGAAGCACAGATGCTTCCTGGGAACTGAAAAATGGTGCAATTCCTAAAAGAAGGGGTTGGCATACCCTGCTTGACCGCCTATGTCCAAGGATTCAGTCATATGTGTAAATACAATAGTTACACTCTACCCAAATTCTGCTTTCTTCATATTTCAACCACAGGAAAGCCTTTCTGCCTGCCCCCATCATTTGCTGTTGGTCAGCAGAGGGGTGACACTGACACCAGTATGGGACATTAGGATCAGAAGAAAGGCTAGCAATAATGCTGCTTATCTATAGGGATTCGGAACACTAGCTCACTTCACAACTAGTATTTTTAATGAAACCATAGGCAAATTGGGCACCTGGTTCCTACTGGATTTTGTCTCTACAGTTGATCATACCAGGTCAGGATGCTACAATGATATGAGGAGGCTTGTACTGCCACTGACATATACTTGCTTCCCTGATATTAGACTTATTTTAGTGAGGGTGCAGGTCAGGACATCAGAGCTATGTCTACATGGGGATGCTACATCGAAATAGCTTATTTCAATGTAGCGAAATCGAAATAAGCTATTTCAATTAATAGCATCTACACATCCTCCAGGGCTGGTGCCGTCGACATTCAATGTCGATGATGGGCAGCACTACATCGAAGTAGGTGCTGCAGGGGAGCGTCTACATGCCAAAGTGGCCCACATCGAAATAAGGGTGCCAGGAACAGCTGCAGACAGGGTCACAGGGCGGACTAGCACTTCCGGGGCAACAGCAAGCCGCTCCCTTAAAGGCCCCTCCCAGGCACACTTGCACTAAATAGCACAAGATCCACAGAGCCGACAACTGGTTGCAGACCCTGTGCATGCAGCATGGATCCCCAGCTGCACCAGCAGCATCCAGAAGTCCTGGGCTAAGGGCTGCTGCATACGGTGACCATAGAGCCCCGCAGGGGCTGGAGAGAGCGTCTGTCAACCCCTCAGCTGATGGCTGCCATGGCAGACCCCGCTATTTCGATGTTGCAGAACGCAGATCGTCTACACGTGCCCTACTTCGACGTTGAACGTCGAAGTAGGGCGCTATTCCCATCTCCTGTTGGGGATAGTGACTTCGACATCTCGCCACCTTACGTTGATTTCAACTTCAAAATAGCGCTTGCCACGTGTAGACGTGGCGGGCGCTATTTCGAAGTTGGCACGGCTACTTTGAAGTAGCTGGCTCGTGTAGACGCGGCTCAGGACAGTTAAATGTAGCAGTTTCCATAGTAGAGACTAAGATTTATGGTTCAATGTCTCTGAGGTACCTCAGAAATATTCCTCAAAGTGGACGTCCCTCAGAGTTCCCAACTCTCACAGGGAATGCAAATATTGTAACAATACAAAAAAAAATTGGCAGACAAAGAAGGCTTAGAGAAGAGTTTATGATTACACATAGACTTTAGAAGCCCAGGCTTTAGCTTGATCAGTTCAAGTATGTAAAGAGTCTCTTCCTCACGGTCTGCATTAGAGTTTTAGACCACGCCTTTCAATGAATGAATCTGCTCACACCATATAACACAAGTTTAAATCCTAATCAAGACAAATTCCTAGCATGTGAGCCCGTTCTGTAAAGATGGTGTCATTCATGAGTTTCCTGTACATCTATCACAAGTGGACCCTGATCTTAACTGAGACATACAGGCACTGCTGTAAAAGAAATAATAAATAATAATGACTGAAAGTAGTACATAAAGTGTTTTGCTCTCTCTAGGGCTATGTCTAGATTAGAGCAATTTATTGACCAGCAGTTTCTGTCAGAAGACATCTTCTGACAAAACTTCTGTTGACAGATTGCATCCAGACTGCAGAGCAGATAACTCTTTTGATCCACTCTGTCAACAGAAAGTGGCCAGACTGCCAGGACACTTCCTTGACAAAACGGCCACCCAGAACCGCAGCAGGCAGGGTTGCAGATCAGCATTTCCTTGCAGAAGCCCCAGTAAGACATGTCCTTAAAAGGACAGCCCCCGCCCCCATGCCCTGCACAGGCTGATGTGCGCCTACCTCCACAAGGAACAGCACAGATGCTAGAGCAGGCTTTCAACACTTTCTGGGAGACTCAGCTCTTTTGAGTGAGCCAAGTGCCAGAGCAGCCTCCTGGCTTGTGCTGGCCCACACAGAGGTGCTTAAGGGCCTTCTGCTCCTCCTGATGACCATCCGCCTCTTCCTCGTGGAGGGCGAGCCTGGGAACACCTTCAGGGAGTTCACCATTGCTGCTAGATGGTCACACCTGCACCCTCACAACCGGGTGCACAGGTGGATCTAGAGGGGCCACACCAGTTCTGACTGGTGGGACCATCTGTTTGTGAAGCAGTGGAATGACCAGCCGTGGCTCCAGAATCTCCCCATGTGGAAGGCCATGTTCCGGGAGGTCTGTGCCTGGCTCACCCCCACCCTCCAGAGACAGGACACCCAGCTGTAGGATGCCACCCCCATTGAGAAGTGGGTCACAGTCACCCTCTGGAAGCTCGCCACCCCTGACAGCTATCGGTTGGTGGGAAACCATTTTCGTGTGGGTAAGTCCACAGTCAAGACTTCCTCATGGATGTGAGGGACTCTTAGGTTTCAGTTCCTGCATGGGAGGGCATGTCCCACCAAAGGGGAACCCTCAGGAAGCAGGGTTGGAGGTGCAAGGAGCGGGGTTTGAAGGGGGGAGCGCTGTCCCTGGAGGATCATGCCATCCCACCCTGGCACAGCCCTGCTTCCAGTGGGCTGGACTCACAAAGGGGGGCTTCCAGTGAGCAAGGGGGGAGGGAGAGGGTTGGGGGACCTCCCAGGACCCAGGGACTCCCTCCCTCTGCCCCTGTTGCATGTGTTCAGTCCCCTCCCACTGCAGGTTGTGACAGCCCTGAACAACATCCTGCTGTGGATGGTCATCCATATGTGAGACATGGATATAGCCATGGCCAGATTCACCACCCTCGAGCTCCCAAACTGCGTGAGGCCACCAAAGGGAACCACATCCCAATCTGTGCCTTGGAGCATAGCACGACCAAGTATATAAACTGAATGGATACTTCTCAGTAGTGCTGTAGGCCCTGGTCAACCATCATGGACTGTTCATGGACATTTATATTGGGTGGTCAGGCTGGGCACGCAACATCCACTTTTTCCACAACTCTGGCCTGTGCTGGAGGATGGAAACAGGCACCGTCATGCCCAACCAGGAGCTGGTGGTCAAGAACATTCAGATGCCACTATGTATCATGGGGAATATGACCTACCCCCTCTTGCCCTGCTCATGAAGCCTTATATTAGCCATCTGGATCCTAGCCAGGAGTTAGCCCACTTCCAGCCATGGCAGGTGTTGGCAGGGCTCCCCCTGCCAGGGCCTGGGCTTGTCTGGCCTCCTGTGAGGCTGGAAGCAGACTGGCGCCCATGCATGGGACTGTCTGCTGGGTCTGAGTGGTGCACACTACCTTGTTCATGGTTCCGCATGCTTGGCCCGCAAGATAAGGTCCTTCCCAAGCTGGCCACACGTTATTCACAGTGGGGACCAGCTCCAGGGTGATGACCAGGACTCTGTTGGCATCTGAGGCTGTGTCTGCCTCCAACTCCAGCAGGTGTTGGGGCTCAGAGGCCTCCTCCTCTTGTTGGTGCTCTGGCTGCATTGGGGGTCCTCCAGTGCTGTATTGATGGTACAGGATGGAGGTGATGTGTCCCCCCACACCCCAGGATGTCATGGAGCTCTGTGTAATAGCAGCATATTGCAGTTCCTGCCCCAGAGCATCAGGTCCTGATATAGCCCTCTCTGAGCTCCTTGACTTTGGCCCACACCTGCTCCATGTATTGGTGGGAGGGGACCCTTTTGGCCAAGGCTGTGGACATCCAGCTCTATATGGACATGTTCAGCTGCTTGGCTTTGCGGTCCTGAAGTGCCTTTTGTTCCTCCCCACAGGTCCAATAGAGCCTGGACCTTGGCCCCAGTCCAGGAGGGAGCTCACCTCTTGCTGCCCTAGGGTGGATCTGGCACCCCACAGTCTGCTCCCTCCAGGGCCAAGGGGCATCGTGGAGTGGCTGGCTTTCTGCCATCAGGCAACATTCTCAGGGAATGAGTGACTCTGTGTGTATGTGAGACTATAGATGGTAGCTCTGCTACTTCCATGTACGCAGCTTCCTGCCACTGGGTTTTCCTGGCTCCTGCATCTCTAAGGCTACATCTACAGGTTCCCCAAACTTCAAAATGGCCACGCAAATGGCCATTTCAAAGTTTACTAATGAAGCGCTGAAATGCATATTCAGCACTTCATTAGCATGCGGGCTGCCGTGGCGCTTCGAAATTGACGCGCCTTGCCACCGCGCGGCGCATTCAGACGGGGCTCCTTTTCAAAAGGACCTCGCCTGCTTCGAAGTGCCTTTATTCCCATGAGCTCACGAGAATAAGGGGACTTCGAAGTAGGTGGGGCCCTTTCGAAAAGGAGCCCCATCTGGACTCGCCGGGTGGCGGCAAGGCACGTCAATTTTGAAGCGCCGCTGCAGCCCGCATGCTAATGAAGCGCTGAATATGCATTTCAGTGCTTCATTAGTAAACTTCGAAATGGCTATTTGCGTGGCCATTTCGAAGTTTGGGGCACGTATAGACACGGCCTAAGAGTGGCCAGTGGCAGGAACCATTGAATACTGATTGCTGTGGACAGGGAGTCCCTGGAGGCACATGCACAGCACCCTGGAGGCCTTTTCTGTCAACAGAAGGACCTCTGGAATGTCCAGATCCCTGCTTTTGTAGACATATCTCGGCCAACAGAGGTGCTCTTTCTCATTGGGAGAATGGTACAGCTATCAACAGAAGTGCTGTGTTCTGTCGACTAACTGTCAACAGAACACGCTTGGTTATCTGGATGCTCCTCAGGTTTAGTCGACAAAACCGTCTAGTACAGACATAGTTTAGGAGGCAACTAAAGCCACTGTTTATAAACAAAAACATGCAAAGATTAAAACCTACAACAGGAAGAATCGTTGTGATGTGACCTTAAGGGACATTTCCATGTGTAGTCTAAACAAGCCCTGCTGATCGAAGAGTAATAACATGAGGCACTCTTCATCTCTGCTTCCCAGCATGAGGAAAGAAGGCAATTAAGGCAGAATTAAGTAGGGATTTGTTGCATGGTACAAAGCAGTGTACTGTAATGCAGACTTCTCCAAAAGATACTGAATTAAAGTAATGAGTTGTTAATGAAGCACATTCAGTTGCTCTGCCTCGCGGCATGAAAACAGAGAAAATAATCACTGAAGTCTTCATACACAAAGCCAACAGGATGGAATTTGTATATTAACTTTGAACACCTGTGTATATGTCATGTCATGACAATAAAGATGAAAAATGTTACCATTTTAAATAAATTTTCCTAGTTTTCACACGAGAGAAATTTTGGCAATGTGGAATAATCAGAACTGAAAGGATACTTGGAGAAAGAAGGTGCACCTAGAATATATTTAATACTTCAGGGGCAGTTGTATATTAATCACCTAACAAATCTTGAGCCTGATCCATAGCCCACTGAACTGGAGGGTGCGGGTCTTTCCATCAACTTTGGTTGGCATTAGATTGGGCCACTACGCTGTTCAGTCACTTTATGGTCTCCACTACTTTGCTAGGCCATGATTAAAGTTCCTTCACACTATTGTGTGAAACTGCAAGCAAAAAGAAACCTAGCTTTGTCAAATATGTGTAGATAGAAATGTTATTAAACTTTAAGGCTATGTCTACACTACAAACTTACTTTGAAGTTAACTTTGAAGTAAGCTGCTCCTTCGAAGTAGCATGTGGAGCATGTACACACACTTTCCCTTACTTTGAAGTTAACTTTGATGTAAGGGAGGCTAACTTCGAAGTCACTACTCCATTTCTGAGAATGAAGTAGTGGCTTACTTCAAAATTTAACTTCCAAGTTAAGTGTGTGTAGATGTGCTACACTCCTTACTTCAAAGTCAGGAGTCCACCAAGGAAGCGGCCTTCCCCTGGAGGACTTGAACAGCCGGGCCTACCCAGGCAGGACTCTATGGTCCCTAGTGGCCACCTTAAAGAAACAGCTCCACAGCAACCCCAGGCAAGAAGCTTAGAGTGTGCCTCAAGCAGGGGCAACACGAGTTCCCACTCAGACTACCCCTGCTCAAAGCACCAGACTGTCTCTGTATCAGCTGGCCACCATAGCAACATGACAGGATCCCCTGCCCCCTCCCAGGGGACCCAGATGAGGAGTCAAAGGGTTCACAGCACTCAGACTAGGGCCGTGCCAAGATGGGACCCTCCTGGACAGAGACTGAGCTGAAGGACCTCCACATTCTGTGGGGGAAGAAGGAGGCCCTTCAGCAAAATGGCACTCAGCAGAAGAGCACAGAGGCCTTTGACCAGCTGGCCAGTGGCCTCACCACCCAAGGCCACCACAACCACACTGGCAGCAGTGTTCAGATAAAAGTTAAGGAACTCCACCAGACCTACATCAAGGCCCACAATGCTGCCAGCCAGTTGGAGGACACAGACCATCCATTGCCTCCACTACCAGGAGATGCACAGGCTCCTGGATCCAAGGGAGGCAGCCACCTCAGAGCATCTGGTGGACACCGCTGCTCCCCGCTCCTGTGTACAGTGAGAATGAGGCAGACCCCTCTGGCACCATGAGACCCTGCATGGGGAGCAGCTGACCAAGACTGAGGACAATGATGAGGGCTCCAGCGATGGTGTCCTTGTCATTGCCCTCCCCTCTGGGACACCAAGCTGAGCCTCCTCCAGCCAAGCTTCACCTGAGCTCCGGGAGATTGCAGCCGGTATGTACAGGATATGCAGGATGTCACCAGGGATGGGGATCCCCCGCACCCGGAACAGCCCCGCAGCCCACACACTTGGGGATGGGGGAGAGGGAGGGACCATGGGCCGACCCTCACCAAGCAGGAACCTCTGGGCACCCAGGATTCCATGGGGCTCACAGGCCATCAGGTGACAGGGGACCGGGTTGGGGACCAGCACTAAAGGACTGTCCCCTGTCCCCTTCTGTCCCCACAGGTCCATTGTCAGGAACGTGCCACAGCCCACCAGAGTGGGCTGAAGCCACAGGGAGCCAGGAGGCTGCCCCATTGCCCAGCCTGCGTCTCTTCGCATCCGTTGGAGGACCTCCTGCAGACGTTGCTGGAAGGATGCCGAGACAGCTGCCAACCAGGCAGTCATCTGGGAGAGGACAGCAGTGCTCCAAGACTGGCTGGCAATGGAATGGAACGTGTGGATGTGGCTGGCCAGCAGCCTAGATGCTGTGGCCTAGGCCTTGAGCATTCACCTTGCCCAACTGCCCAAACCCTAACCAGCCCGGCCCACAGCCACCCCTCCAGAAGCTGCCCCTCCGGAAGCTGCCCCCCTTGCCTTGCAGCTGCCCCCCTTCTGGCAGACCTGTCACCATCTGCCCACTTGGAGCTGGCTCAGTGGCTGCTGGCCAAGGTGGGCACACTTGACCTAGCCCCAGTGGTCCCCCACACACCCTGCAGAGGCTGAGCCCATGGCACTCCCACCCCAACCCTAACTCCCTGTGGTCCCAGCCCTGTTGCAGCACTACAGGGGGCCCCAGACCCAGGCCGGTAGGGGCAGCCATGGCCGATGTGGCTCCCAGCCACCCATGTCCCTGGGTGACTAAGCCTACCCCCACCTAGCCCCCATCCCAGTTCAGTCCCCTCACCTCGCCCCCTGCCTCTGTCTGGTGGACCATTCCCCCCATTCACTGTAAATAGTTTCATACGTTGTTCTGTTTTGTTTTGCCAAACACATTATTCCGCCAATAGTAAAGTTTCTTGTTCTCACCCTATGGTGTGGAAAGTGGCTGGGAGGGTCAGGGCAGGCCCTGGGTGAAGCCCAGGTGCAAGGCATCCCAGACCCTGACCCCAACCCTCCAGGCCTCACAGCCCAGCCCTGGATAAAGGCCTCCTGCCAGCCCTCCACAAGGTTGTGGAAGGCACAGCAGGTGGCAATGACCCCAGGGATGTTTGGGAGGCTGACATCCAACCTTGTGAGGAGGTGAAACCTCCCTTTCAGCCTACCAAATGCCCACTTAACTGTGTCTCTGACATGGCTGAGGTGACCGTTAAAGTTGTTTTGAGCTGGTGTAGTGCGTCCGGTATATGACTGCATGAGCCATGGGTACAGTGCATAAGCAGCATCAGCCATGATGCAGGGGGGCATTGTGATGTCCCCGAGTGGGAGCTCCCATGAGGGGACATATATGCCCCCCTGCATCCAGCTTTCCAGCCGCAAATTCCAGAACACCCGGGTGTCGTGGGGCCTGCCTGGCCACCCCATGCACATGTCCAGAAAATGCCCCCTCACATCCACCAGGGCCTTGAGTACCACCGAGTTGTACCCCTTCCTGTTAATGTAGGCACCCCACTGTGGTCCAGAGCCTGGGTCACTACATGCATCCCATCTAGAGCTCTGAAACAATTGGGGAACCCAGGTCAGTGAACCCAGCAAGGGTGGCATCCAGGTCCCCCGGGGTCACGACTCATGGCATGAGCACCCTGTTGATGGTTCAGATGACACGTGCGGGGGAAAGGAAGTCATGTCCATGAACGCCTGACTGGAAGGCACTCCTGCCCCCTCCCCAACAGTGGGCCCCTTCCCCCTGCCCACCAGAGACCCCCTGTCCTTTGCCAAGTAGCCTTCTCCCAAGGGTGGGTCTGTGGTGGGCGCCAGCCTTACCTCAGTCATCACCACTCCAACAGTGGCCTTGCCAACTCTGAATTGGTGGCTGATGGACCAGAGGCTGTTGGGAGTGACCAGCCTCCACAGGGCTATGGCCACCCCCTTCCACACCAGGAATGCTGGCTGCATCCATGTGTCTCGGCGCTAGAGAACTGGGGCGAGCCAGTGGCAAAGGTCTACGAATGTTTGGTGGGTGATTCGGAAGTTCCTCAACCACCGCTTGTTGTCCCAGTCCTCCAGCAGCAGCTGGTACGAAGGTCCAGTGGTGCCAGATTGGGGGGGCCTGGGAGAGAAGCAGCAGTGCTGTGGCCAGGGCCTGCAGGTTCAGTCCTAGGCAGGCTACCCAGCTGTGCCACTGAAAGATGAGGGTGACCAGCATGACCAGCAGGCTGGCCGGGGTGGAACAGACATCATCCTTGAGGAAGGTGGGAGCAGGCATGTTGCTCAGCTGTTCTCCCCAACACGTGCTCTGTAGCTGTTTGCAGCCTGGCAGCCTTGAGCACTTGAGCACGTGCACAGTAGGGGTGTTGTGAGGGGTCCTTTAAGGCATCAGCTGGCTGTGAGCCCTGAAGGGCGTGGTGGCCATGCAACTCCATGCCTGCATCATTTCCTGGCCCCTCACTTTGAAGTAGGGGTTAATTGTGTGCAGACACTTAACTTCAAAGTAGGGAGAAGCTGACTTCGAGGTAAAGGAGGGTGCATTTTGTGTGTAAACACTCTACTTCCAGGCACATAACTAAATAACTTCAAAATTAATTTGTAGAGTAGACACAGACTAAAAGTGCTTAACAAAATACCAGCTGAAAACGGAAAACAGATTTAGCAAACAGAAATAAAAGATACGACAGGACTTTGGTCCCAGTCAAGAGGACTTTTTCAAAATGTGTGAAAAATAAAAGAACAGAGCTAGTCCTTGCTCTTTCTATGTGTCTTTTAATAGCTTGAAAAAAAATCACAGCCAAAGTGTTCCTTTAATGCTGTTTTCAATATTCTGTCACAATTATTATCAGTCCTTTCCCTGCAGAACAAGCTCTTTTTTTTTCGCATGTTGGGGCCAGTCTTATGACAGAGCAAAACAGAATTTTATATGAAATGGAAACAGTGAAAAGAAACTTTCCAAACTAAAAGCTGATGGGCCCTGTTCTCCCTTCAACCCCTCTTTAGAAAAACCAAATGTTGATAATAAAATACTAAAAGTTAAATTAGCTCAAGAGGTTTTTTTTTTTACTTAAAAGGAAGGTGAGATATCTCCACTGCTAACCCTAATAGGAGAAACCACAGGGCTCTTTTTTAAAGAGGATCACCAGTTTTTCAGGTATTGGAAGAGGGCTCTTATCTTACCAGCAGAGAGGCTGCAAAGGAAATAAAGTCCATTCAAAAATGAGAAAAGATTTTTAAAGAAAGGAGTCTTCCAACATGAGAGGAAAAGAGCTAATATAATAAAAAAAAGGCTCTTCCAGGCATTTGAAAGGAACTGGAAAATAAGAAATTATTGGGTGAAAAAGTTTAAAAGGTGAAAATAATGAAATGTAAATAAAGGAAATCTAAATCAGAACCATATTGGCCAGAATAAATTGAACAGAATTTACAAGGGAAGAAGGAAATAAAAAAGGCAGATTTACTTCAAAACCAAAGTGTCTTCAAAGGGATCTGAAATATAAAAGAAAGTTGACCTAAGTGAAATGAAGTGCAGTTAAAACTGGAAAAATAATTAAAAATAAAATGCTTGGAAATATCAGTCTGAAAAATATCCAATAACTTTTTTTAAAATGAAAAGAGCTAAAAGAAAAATAGAAATTACTATTGGTGATTGAAATATGAATCCTCAAATACATAACATAACAAATAAATTCAAAGTGTAAGGAAAAATATGGTATGAAAAGCCACGAAAAGCTCATATTTGTTCATGGCCAAATCCCTCCTCTGTAGAAGACTTCTGACCCTCATTACAAATATTTAAATCAAAATAAGAAACCATTCTTCTCACCAACAAAATCCAATGCTGACATTTGATTGAAGCTACAGTATATCCCTTTCTCGTCTCCCTTCCCGCCCACAGCTTCCAGACATAGAATGTAAAGATAGTTAAACTCAAAGAGCTGATATTTGTTATTATTACTGATAGTACAATGGCACCTAAATCCCAAGGGACAGCCAGATCTCATTGTTCTAGGCACCCTGCATATGTACATAACATGAAACTGTCCCTACCTCTAAGACTGTGCAATCTACAGCCCTGCTTTTCTACAAGCATCTCATCTCCAGATGACCTCTGCAATTCTTTGGGCCTCCATGCCGGCCAAAAGGTCAATTTACGAATAGCTGATGCGTGTATGATCGAGTCTTGAAAGGCAAAGGCAGCTGTACTTAGAGGGAGGCATTATAGTTGTGTTCAATAAGCCCGCGGAAAAATGAGCTTCAGAACAATTTTAATAGATTGCTCAAACTGGCATAGGAGCTAAACTCAGAGTGGGGATAAGGATTGTATCTAGATTTTCCATGTCCCACTACAAGGCATGGTTCACAAGACTAGCCTTCTTCTCTGTGCATCGAACCTGTCTGTTTAGCACAGATCCTAATCAGGAAAATAAGAAACTGTTTCATTGAAACTGGTGAATTGAGTTTTGACTGTGGCTGTTACATATTCATGTGTTTTTTCCCCTGAGTTTAAAGTTTTGAATTCAGTTTGATTTATTTGCTTGTTTTAAACTCTGTTATCTAGATTAGATAAGCCATGGATTGAAGAGCCTCACTTCATGCATAAGTGTAATGATTTTTGGGGGACTACAAATTACAAATTAAGAGAAAATGGTTCCTGAGAATTAGAAAAATTTCTAAAATTAAAAGACTGTCCCATCCAGCTTCTATTATCTCCTAAACCAGCTTTGAAAAAAAGAACAGAGTACCTGAAATTTCTCATTGATTTTTATAAAATCACATGAACCAAATATTTTGTTTCATACTACCATATTTTCTAAAAAAAGAGTATTTTGTTTACAAAACTATTGTTAGTTACCATTAGAAAAAGCCGTTCTAAAGTCATGAGCCCTTCTAAAACTCATTTGGATGGCAATAACCATGAACATATGTTTTGTTTGCAGAAAATCTCAAAAGTATGCAACAAGTAGTTATTTTAATATACATCCTTAAATAGAAAAGATTAGTTAATCCTGAGTGGGCCAGATGGTAGCTACTTTCCATACTATGGAAACTTTTTTCTAACTCCACATAAACAAACTGCTCTAGCCTATGTCACCCAACATTTATTATTACCATATATACATATTCATTAGCACATTCGCTTATAAAACAACCCCCAAGATGGACAGGCAAAAATGGCAAAATGCTAACTCATTCATAAGCCAATCCTATCTTTCAAGTGTTGGCAAACTTCATTTCCCA
This sequence comes from Carettochelys insculpta, assembly GCF_033958435.1. Lineage (NCBI taxonomy): Eukaryota > Metazoa > Chordata > Testudines > Carettochelyidae > Carettochelys > Carettochelys insculpta. The sequence continues at coordinate 300,160,742 of NC_134137.1, read as the reverse complement.
GACCATGAGGGTAAACTTCTGGCACACTGGAACATTTTGTTTAGCTCCAGCATCTGCAAGCATGGAGTCCTTCGGCTCCCAGTATCTGCAGTGTGCTGGTCCCGACCAGCAGAAATGACAGGAAGTGGTTGCCAGCATGTTCCCTCAGCCTGCCTGTCCCTCAGCCCATGACACTTCCTGCATCTCCTATTGGCTGGGACTGGCAAATCACACCCACTTTGAGCTGAAGGGCTACATTCCTGCTGACACTCCAGGGCCATGTCTACACTAGCCCCAAACTTCGAAATGGCCACGCAAATGGCCATTTTGAAGTTTACTAATGAAGCGCTGAAATGCATATTCAGTGCTTCATTAGCATGCGGGCGGCTGCAGCACTTCGAAATTGAGCTCATGGGAATAAGGGGACTTCGAAGTAGGTGGGGTCCTTTCAAAAAGGAGCCCCATCAGGACGAGCCACGCGGCGGCAAGGCGCGTCAATTTCGAAGTGCTGCAGCCGCCTGCATGCTAATGAAGTGCTGAATATGCATTTCAGCGCTTCATCAGTAAACTTCAAAATGGCCATTTGTGTGGCCATTTCGAAGTTTGGGGCTAGTGTAGACGTAGCCCAGGTGTCCAAATGTCCAAGAATGTCAGTGGCTTACTCTGATAGGTTGTGAGCCAAAATTTTGCTGACCCCTTGATATGCTGACCCCTGCTCATTGATGATTCACTATTTTACCCAAAAAAGGTGGCTTAAGAATGAGTATATATGATACAGCCATAAATATATAGCACCAGATTTACATCCACTGAGGATCTGGCCTACATTATTAGGCATTAAGGACAAAATTCTTATTCTCCTGTACTCCATCAACACAAAAGACTCTCAGTGCAATAGAAGTGTTACTGTTTCATTGCATAGGTAGTGATATGCTACAGAGATCATACACAAGGATGCCAAATCCCTCATTATCTATAGAGAAGGGGTTGGTAGTACGTACTTTTTATAGGTGTGCAGCTCAGTGGGTGGGGAAAGCGAACAGATTGGTAAAAGAATGAGGGCATGAACCTACAGTGGGAGCATGCCAGAACAAGAATCTCACTTGTAACTGAGGGCCTAAGACACGAATTACTGGGTGAAATTCCAAAGACTGTGTCATGAAGCATGTTAGACTACTCTAGATGATTGTCCTTGTTTCTTCTAGCCTAAAACAGTCTCTAACCTTGTGCTTGTGTTTTTGACCTAATCATGTCAGGATTCCACTTTTTTTCTCTTAGTTACTTGCCTTTGAATGTGGGAGGAAGAATGTAGTAGATAGAGATGCTATTCAGCTACTTCTACCACAGAGTCCAAATGCCAAGGAGCCCTTACGATGAAAGACTTCTTCTGCAAGGCCATGGGGAAAGGAAAATAGGTCATCTTGCATACTCATCTGGTCAGAGATGGAAGGTTGGGAGGTGTTTTGCACATTACTGCCACTTTCAGTGAACCTGTCAGGCGCAATCTGGACTGAAACTTACATTTTAGTAAAGTATTTGATAGTGGTTTAGGAATTATTTTTGTCAGCATTAGGACAAATTACCACAACAAATTATTGCCCTGTGGAATGAAGAGAGGTTGAGGAACCATAAACAAATGTTTATGAGCACAAGAAATGCATTGTCCTGAAGGGAAATGACTAGTTGGGGACCTGCAGGAATTTGTGTCAGGCTCAGCATTAATATCTTAGAGATATAGAAATGAGAGCAAACAGCAGATTAATGAAATGTGCTGTTGGGAAAACTGTAAATATCATGGAGAAGAGAGAAATACAACGAGACCACTGAGGTTAGAAGATAATGCATCTAGGAAATTATTGGTGTCTGTTCTTTGCTCAATGCTATTCAATAAATTTATCAAGGATCTGGAATACTGAATAATTAGTGGTAAAATATGTAGATGACACAAATATTGGAACAGTGGTAAATAACAACATGATTTCATGATAAACCTGGTTTATTTGACCAGCATGAGCTTTTATACTTAAATGAAAATTCATACACATAGGAATAAAGAAAGTAGGTCACACTTACAGCCTGGAAGAGTGTATTTTGGAAAGCAGTGGTGAAAAAATGGATATAAATAGTGATGGAAAAGCAGCTGAACAAGAGCTCTCACTACAATCCAGTAGTTTAGAGAGTAAATGTGATTCCTGGATGTATGAACAGGAGAACATTGATTAGAAATAGGAAGTTGTTCTTAGTTCCACACAAGACATTAGTGAAACCGGTACTAGAACACTTTATCCAATACAGTTGCTTATCCAAGAGGACATTGAGAAAGGACTTAATCATGGTCTAAGTACCCATGGAGAATAAATTGCTGAGAGCAGATGGCACTTCATCCAGCAGATTGACATAATAAGAGCAAATGGCTAGATGCTGCTGCTAGACAAATTCAGACTAGAAATAAGCTGCGTATTTAAAACCGTAAAGATGATTAACCATTGAAGATTAACCTTTGATTAATCATTGATTAACCATTGTGGTGAATTCTTCATCTGCTGATTTTTTAAATCTTTCTCATTCAGAAGTTATGAGTGTGAATCAGGAATTAGAGTAAGAAATTCTTGAGCCTGTGTCTGCGAGTCAGGTTAGAACATTTCATTGTTCTCTTCTGGCCTTAGAATCTATGATAAGCCCAAATGGACAAATTGGATGGAAGAGAAAAATCTTAAAAGCAAAAGTGGAAAAAGAGCCCTCTGTCAACAAAACTAGGGAACGTCCACACCACACGTGTTCGGTCTAGAATCTGTTGACAGAACACAACCTTTTTCCCAGCACAGTTATGTCTGCAAGTTCGAGGTATAGCATCCCTGCAGACAGATTCTGTTGACAGAAAAATAGTCTTGGTGCTCTTGGGAACCATCTGTCAACAAAGAGGGCTTCCAGTTCACCAGGAAGCCCTGTTTGCAGAGCTTCCAGTTGGCTGTTCTGTCGACAAAGGCCGTTTCTGCGCAGGCCACTTCCTTCAGAAGCATCATGCTAATATATGGAGGGAAAGATGCTAATGAGGCAAGGATACAAATTCCCTGCACCTCATTAGCATAACATCATGTGATTTGGAGTCCAGAAGACCATTCTTCTGGATTCCAAAAAGCTGTGTAGAAGCGCAGACCCCACGGGGGCTTCCAGAAGGAAGTCCTTCTTCTGGAGGCCTCTTCTTCCCAAAAAATTTGGGAAGAAGGGGCCTCCAAAAGAAGGACTTCCTTCCAGAAGTGCCCCTGGGGGCCACACTTCTACACAGCATTTTGGAGTCCAGAAGGATGGTCTTCCAGACTCCAAATCATGTAACATTATGCTAATGAGGTGTGGGGAATTTGCATCCATACCTCATTGGCATATTTCGTTCCATGGATTAGCATGCCACTTCCGAAGGAAGTTGCCTGTGTAGAAACATCCATAGGAATTGGCAATCTGGCTGCCCTCTGTTGACAGAGGGCATCGACAGAGGAGCCTGTATTAAGTGCGGATGTATTCTGTAGAGAGAGGTTCTGTTGGGAAATATCTGCCAACAGTGACTTCTGTCGACCCAACTCTGTAGTGTAGACACAGCTTTCTTGGGCCAGCTTTGGTTGGTTAAAGAGACAGGTTGTGAAGCTACACATAGCTCTGCTTCTTCTGATTTTCAACGTGCTCATCTTTTTTCCAACCTCAAATCTGATAGAAATGCAATTGCCCTAAAACTGGTGTGCATGTTTTCTGCCTTGCCACCCTTATTTCTGTGCTTCTAGTGGTGACGGCATTGCCGTCAGAGCTAGGTGGCTGGGAAGTGGTGACTGCTAGCCTGGTGCCCAGCTCTGAAGGCACCACCTTTGCCAGGAGCAGCACAAAAATTAGGATAGCACAGTAGTGACCGTTGAGTCACTGAAACGGATTGTACAGTACAACTTCAGGAATATATCTTGCAAAGACTTTCATGGATGCTTCCTGGGCAATCCGTCACTTCTGAGAAAGATACACTCAAAAGGAAAATATGCAGGATTAATACAAGACAAAGTATTGTAGGAAAGGATGGACTTCATCTAATACCATTACATTTGCTATTAATAAATGTTAGATATTTAAAGGGGAAAAAAACTGTACTGTAGAAATTGTATTCAACCTCCTTTAGTTTCCCCTGAGTCTGCCACTGTCCTCTATTTGGGAACATGATGTATGGTAATATTGCCCAGAGAAGAGCTCTATGTAAGTTTAAAAGTTTGTCTATTTCACCAACAGAAGTTGGCTTAATAAAAAATTAATCCTCACCCACTCTGTCTCTCTAATATCCTGGGACCAACATATATTTGCTGTGTGCTATCTGCAGCAAAGAAAGCGAATGCCAAAGTGTTCTGTAAACACAAGCATCATCTTATACACTGGAGCGTATCTATCCCTCTTTAGTGTATCAGTTGATTCTTGGGTCATCCGCAGGAATTTTTCACATGATACACACAACACACAGCAAACCCAGTTTCCAGCAAAATTTCCATCAAACAAGGAAACCAAACAGAGTCACTCATGGAGATCCATCATCAGGTTTTAGGCAAAATCGCATGTTGCCTGCCCCTACACAACCCCATCATCCCTTTCCCAGCCAACTCACTAATGTGGGCACTCACTGCAGCTTTCCATACTTGTACCAGGTCTTGAGCTTGTCGCTGAGTCAGTCCTGAGGGCAGAGCAGAGGGGAACAGGTTTCTGGAAGCAAAGGAAGGCCTGTTGGATGGGGAGCCCTTGTACAGCCGCTGGCCCCATGGCAGCAAAGAAGAGGAGCAATGCTGGCTGCCCTGCTGCTCCTTTGGCTCCCATATCATGATGAGGGGGGCAGTTTAGTCAAAACTGAATGAGTGGTATTGCAATCTGGGGAACAGGGAGTTCAGTGTCACTCATGTCATGACCAAGGGGCAGTGCGGTGACCAGCAGGCACCAACTCGCTATATCACTCACTCAATTTCGGCTTATCATGGCAGAGGGTGAAATCAGAATGGCTAGCAGGGCACCAAGTATGATATGTCCTCGCCATGGCTGCGGGGATAGTTTTCGTTCCTGCTCATGTTTTATACTTTGCCTATAGCTATGGGTGCAACTGTTTCAATTCTGCATTTTAATTTGAGCGCTTGATTACTAGATGACAACGTAAAGAAGCAGTCAAGTAGCACTTCAGAGACTAACAAAATGATTTATGGGTGACGAGCTTCCATGGGACAAACCCACTTCTTCAGAGCAGAGCCTTACCAGAACAGACTCAATGTATAAAGCACGGAGGCCCAAAAATTGTTATCAAGGTTGGCAAATCAGAAAAATTATCAAGGTTGGCAAATCAAAAGAGCAGAGGGGCAGAAGGAGCGGGTGTGGGGTGGGGAAGTTAAGAGTTAGATAAAAAAATTATGTAAAAGAGTCCTTCTGATAGGCCAGGTAATTGCTGTCCTGGTTCAAACCACACGCTAATGTGTCAAATTTGAATATAAATAACAGTTCCAAGGACTCCCTCTGTGAACGATTGTTCCTTTTCACTAAAACACAGACTTGCAGGTCATTAACAGAATGGCCCACTCTATTAAAGTGCTGGCTGACAGGTTTGTGAGTTTTTTGATGTCTGTTTTATGTCCATTCATTCTTTGTCAAAGAGTGTTTGCAGTCTGTCTTATATACATGGTGTGGAGGCATTGTTGGCACAAGGTGGCATATATGATGTCAGTTGAGGAACAGGAGAATGAGCCCATGATTCTGTGAATAACATGGTTAGGTCCAGTGATGGTATCTCCAGAATAGATATGTTGACAAAGTTGACAACCGGGCTTGTTGCAAGGAAAAGGACCTTTAACAGTTGTTGACAGAGGAAGCCTCAGAACTGTTGTTTGTATTCAAATTCAACACATTAACACATGGTTTGAACCAGGACAGCAATTATCTGGACCATTATAAGGACTCTTTTACATACATTTTTATCTAACTCTTAACTTCCCCAACCCACACCCACCTCCTGCCACCCCTCTGCGCTTCTGATTTGCCAAACTTGGTAACAATTTTTGAACCTCTGTGCTTTATATATCGAGTCTGTTCTGGTACGGCTATGATCTGAAAAAGTGGGTCTGTCCCATGAAAGCTCATCTCCTCACAATTTATTTTGTTAGTCTTTAAAATGCTACTGGACTCCTTTTTTTGTTTTGATAGAATACAGACTAACACAGCTATCCTTCTGTCACTGGATGACAACATGGAAGAGTCAGAGAAAAGCAGAAGAGACTGAGGGATTGAAGGGGGGTTTGCTGAACAAATAGGTCAGTGACAGACATGCTAAAAATGGCTGTCTGAATGGTACAGACATCAAGGAAAGGGATAAATTATTTAATCTGGTTCCTGACCCACTCTATAGCACCCAAGACATTTTCTCCTCTCCTTTCCCAACCCTTTCCCAAATGGCATCAGTCCAAGCAAGTCCATTAGCCCAATTCCCCACTTCTCCCAGTAACTAATCTTTCATGGTTTACAGCAGACAGTGAATGTCACTTTGCATATTCATAGCCCAGAAGGTAAAAAGTGTGATTGTACATTGGAATAAATGCACACTGCTCTGAGAAACTTCCATAGTTCTTCACCCTGCTCTGGGAAGCTCTAAGGAGCTATCTGGTTTTTCACACCATTCTTAGAAGCTGCACTAGGTACCATCAAAAATAATTCTGTTGCCACTGACCCAGCAAGAGTGTATTCTCACTGAATTAATAATTCTTGGAGTGATGGAGGATTAACTGTTCCTCTCTACAAATCCATGTGACCATTATTCTGCTTTCGATGGAAATATAGGCTTCCTTGGGAACAATTTTGGTCTGTTCCACCTAAAGCTTAAAATTTACACTGGAGGAATAGTATGGGATAATGAAAAGCCGCCCTGGGAAGACAGAACACTTGAAGCAGCTCCTGGGCGCTCAGGGGTTGCGTTGCAAATTTGAACCCTGGTGTGAAGAAGGCCTATGGCTTAGCTGCTTCCTTCTTTAGGGTGTGCTTACACTATTGTTGCTGTTTCAGGATACACATGTATCCTGAAATAGCAATTCCAGGGCTAAAAGCTGCACTTAAGATAGCAGTGCTGTTTCAAGTGTGGCATTCAGTTTCCGCTACCCCTCATCATGAGGTTTTGGAGGGAGATTGTGGATTTCTCTTCATTAAAGAATTGAAGACACAGGATTGACAAACACCTGTCAAGGATGGTCTAAGTTTACTTGGTCCTTCCTCAGAGCAGAGGGCTGGACCTGTTGACCTCTTGAGGCCCCTTCCAACCTCTCCAGTATATGAACTTTGTACCGTTCCTATTTGGGAGTGAAGCCATGCACACTTGGAGCTATTTGATGTTTAGGATCCTTTTATCCTAGCACTGATATTCTGTGTTCTTTCTGGCCACCCAAATATTAGGGTGCCAGAGAAGTCAGTGACCATAAGGTTTTCTCTTCTCATGGAAAGTATCCAGGGATGATTCACCTTCTCCCAGCCCCCTCATTCCACAGGAGTGAGGTTTCCAGAGAAGGGAACTTCAGGCCACACAGAGCCCATCCAGCTGCAACTGGAAAAGCAGAGCTGGAGAGATATATCCATATTATTAGTGCCCTCTCTTTGGGTTCTTTGACTTGTACTTTTGTTGTTTGTTTGCTTGTTTGTTTGTTTGTTTTGTTTTGCTGGGAGGAGTTGCTAGGTGAACCTGAATAGTGGTGGAGCTCTCACCTCTGCCCTTCATCCAGTCTGGCACGAATTCCCCACTGCATTGCACCAAACAGGTAGCTAACTCCTTTAGGGAACTGACTCCTCTGATATACAAGGGGGATCCCTAAATCCTGCTTCTTATACAACGGAGCTACAGTGATTGCTTTGTGAGAATGCCCTCTGCTGACACAATGGAAGGAGAAGAATTTTCCCCTCAATGCAGATTTCACTTCATTCGAGCTGGAGCTGTGAGACATGTCTTGGACAAAGGACATTCACTGATACTAGTCATGAATTTGACTTGAATAGTTTAGCTGTTCACAAAATGGCCAGAGGAAGAGGAGGAGTTAGTTGTAAGGCTGCTGTCCTCAGCCCCTTTCCCCCTTTATAGGTGTAGTCCAGTGGTTAGTACACTCACGTGGAATGTGGGAAAAGCCACATTTGAATCGCTGCTCCAGAACAGATCCCAAAGGGCTTTTTTATTTTTTCATTAAAAAAAAAATTCCAGTGTCATTTGACATGAACCATTTTTTTCTGACTTTTCCAGAATTGCCATTGAACCAAAAAAGTCATCAGACCAGGTTAGAGTTTCCAAGTGCCAAGGTGGATGCGCAGGGCCCTGAAGGTGTGAGGCCCAAGGCAACCACCTTGCTCACCTTACCCTAAGGCTAGGCCTGAAATCAGTTATTCACTCAGCTCTTCAACAAGGCTTAGTGTTTGTGTTCAGCTATTAACCAAACTTCATTTCAGAATATTGTGAAACTCTTAGGAATCATATTAATGTACTCCTATCTCTAAAACTGAGTTCCAAAACCCACTCCCCAACAAAAAATACCCAATCCATCTTTGTATAACTCATCAGCATAGGAGTTGCATACTACTCACTATATAGGCTGTGTCTACAAGTGCCACTTCTTCCAGAAGCAGCTTGGTCATGAGCCATCCAGAAGATGTTAATGAGGCGCGATGTAAATTTCCTGCACCACATTAGCATATGGGCACATGGTTCAGAGTCTGGAAGAAGCTCTTCTGGACTCCAAAATGCACGTGCAGATGTATAGCCTGTGGGGATCTTCCAAAATTTTGAGGAGGAAGGGGCTTCCAGAAGGAAGGTTTCCTTCCATGAGATCCCCATGGGCCGCACATCTGCACATGTATTTTGGAGTCCAGAATAGGTTCTTCCGGACTCTGAAACAAGTGCCCATACACTAGTGAAGTGCAGGAAATTTACATTTGTGCCTCATTAGCATCTTCCGGAGAGCTCATTACCATGCTGCTTCCAGAAGAAGTGGCATGTGTAGAAACAGCTATACAGAGTTATGAGTAAATGAGATTGCATTGGGGAAAATACCCCATTGCCTGTTGAAATTAAAGTGTGTGTGTATGTGTGTGTGCATGTACGTGTGTGTGTGTGGTTTGAAGTGTGATAAAGCATTTTATTTTCCATTTGGAATGTTTATATGTGACAATGAAAACAGTTTCTAAACAGGAAAAATGCATTTTACAGCCCTTGAGTAAATAAGGATTTCTTGGCTATAAAATTTGCAAAAATTTGCACCGACACCAATTTAAGAAATGTTACACTTTGCTCATGTCCCTATGTGGTTAGTGTAAAATCTTCTTCGGTGGCAATGTTGATAAAATTGCTTGCTGCTTTAAACTTATGAATTGTTTAATTCACACACATCTGATGCTCTCAGATAAGTGATGAAAATACCTATGTAACTGAAAGTTGTAGCTTTGCACAGATGCTCTAGACGTGTAAATTATGCTATAACATTTCTTAGCACATGTTTTTTTAAGATAAACAGATAAGGTAAATTCCCATTTCAAAGATGAACACACAGTTATAATTCACTTTCAGTTTCTCTAAAGTAATCAGACAGAAAGACAGACCATCAACCCACATGTAATTTTTCTTTTCTGCATAATCTCTTTGGCTGGCAGGACTCTTTACTTTCAGGTGCTGTGTGAACATACTGGGTTAGAGAGACTGTGTCACTGTGTATTCATAGCAAGACATCTGTGTGTCTGAGTTAAACGAGCCCTATGAAAAATGCACAGGCAGCAGAAATGGCAACCTGCAATATCAGCTGTGGTTCATAATGAATCCAAGCCATTCTACCAGATTCATACTCAGTAATGTGGGTGGTCATTTGACAAGCTAGCGACAGCAGTATTGCTAATGTATAGATACTTTTATTTGATATTCAAGGGGGTGTTCAATCATTTACAATTAAATCAGTCTGAGGAATAAACTTACTTTACAATGACATGGAAAACTTATTTGTAAATTAAATTTAACCTAGTGAACATGCCCCACTCTACAGTGTGTCTCCCATGGATACAGTTGGCTTTCATAAGGATTGGCTGAGTTACCTACATAGCAAGTGGAGAAAAGCTATCAGCAGACATCTCCTTCCCCACAGCTCCTTTCCTCCCCCTCTCCCCCTCCCCCCCAAAATAAAACCAGATTCCAAGAATAGTCTGATTTTTCCCACCATATCCTGCAGGTGTCTAAATACAGGTTGCATCTCCCTGGTCTGGCCAGGTCAGGACTGGTTGTGAGAAATTCGCCAGACCAAGAGAGGTCCCCTGCCACTAGCCCCATAGCTCCTGGACCACAGGTGTTGCCAGACCAGAAAGTATTAGGTTTTGGAGGTGCAACCTGTTGTTGCAACACTGTGGAGAAAATAACTGACATTTTCAGAAGTATTTTATTCTTGCAACTGCTGTTGACTTCAGAGTCCTAATAATGGGGCAGGTTAGGAAAAAAAAATCTCTCAGGAATGGTGGTTGGTCCTGCTGTGAGGGCAGGGGACTAGGCTTGATAACCTCTCGAGGTCCCTTCCGGTTCTGTGACCTGATAGGTTGGAGTATAGGCACAGCCTTTGAGAATCACATCTCTCAGTTCATAAGAAAACTACCAGGCAGCTTGAATGAACAAATGTCAATTTACAGCAGCTGAAGGTCTGGCTGTGTGTATTTGTACAGGTTTGGCAGTCAAACTAGATGGAAAAGTGGAAGCATTTTAGCAACATTTTGTGCAGGAACCGTGCCTCTTTTTTCACAAAAAAATACTGACATCTGGGATTCTGTCAGCTCCTTTTAAAAAAATGACTAAAAACTATTATAAACCCTCGTCTGACCCTCATGCAGGGAGAAACTCAAGGCTTTCTTTTTGGTCTGTAGTCAGCTAAATGAATAAATCCTTTGCAGTGTTCTCATTTTGCGTCAGTAGATGTTCTATTGAATTTGAACCAAATCTGGGAGTTACGGTGCCAATTTACTGTGGTAAACCGCTGAAAAAGAAAACCCCAAATAATGCCCCTGATGGTTTCTTTCCCAGACTCCCATTATGTTATGGGATAGGGTTATGTAACATTCCTTTTATCTCTGCTTGCTTCAGCCTTCTTTCTACGCAACTGTAACCCCAAGCACTGAGTTATTTGTATTATGTGGGTTTGGGTGAAAACTAAGAGGACGTAATGGATAAGGATAATTGTCAAGATTACAGCGGTGTCTGCTGCTTGATGAGAAGAGTGATGAAAGCAAGTACGGGAAAAGGCCTATCTCCCTTGTCACAGCAGCTGGGTGATGGTTTGTCAGATGTGCTGCATAGACTAGAATTAATACCAATTCTGGCCATGTAGGGAAAATCCTGGGTACTAGTATTACAGCAGCTGCATTGTGAGTGGACATGGAGATAAATTCACACAACTTTTGACTCTGTTGGACCTAGCCATACGAAATTAATATGCAATATTGTCAGTAAATGTTTGTTGACATGCTTTCATTGCATAGTTTTATTGCATCTCTCAGCACAGGCTTTGCATAGACTCTGGGACATATCTTCCTTTCCTTCATCCTCCCTAGGGGAACAAATGATAATATGCTGCAGCCCAGACATAAATTATGCCCATTGTTGTTCATTTATCTTATTGTATGAGAAATTATCTTCGAGGTCCCATTATGATGGACAACATGGACCCTGGTTCATCCTGGAATTATTCTAGTTTCAATCAGCATGAAATTGGAATAGTGCAGTAATAAATCAGGGCCTTACAGGCTAACTTGACAACACATATAAACAACTCTCAACAAAAATACACAGTAAACTCTCATTTTTCTTAAAACATTCCCTTTTCCTCCTGCACACTGAACTTACTATTGTCAAGATGGCCCACCCAGCCTGCTACACCATCACTGGTCCAACGTACTCTCCTTCCACCACGTCTCACCACAAACAAGAGTATTTGTGTGTGGAGGTGAGGGTGGGAAATAGTCTAAAAGCAAAATTTCTCACTCTATTCTAGATGCAGCTGTTCTTCCTTCACTCTTCTGTGGTGGGTACGTGATCATCATAATAAACAAGACTAGAGATCACTTTTAAAAAATGAGTGGGCATACTGAAGTGCTGCACATAAATACTTAACACATGTTGCCTTTCCTAAGGGTCTTATGTCACATTTCTATACCAAAAAATATAAATACTTTGGTTATCCTGAAGCCCTGGGAGACAGGTTTTATCTCCATTTATAGATGATGAAACTGAAGCAAGAAAAGGTTAACTAATTTGTCCAGTAACATAAGGAGCTTGTACCAAAGCTGAAATCTAACCAATATTCTTCTAACGTAAGAACAGCCAGAAGGAGTCAGACCATTAGTCCATGTGGCCCAGTATTCTGTCTTTCAACAGTGGCTAAAGGCAGATGCTTCCAAAGGAATAACCAGAACAGCTGGTTCTCAAGTGATCCATCCCCAGCTTGCTGCAGCTACAGGTTAGGAATACCCAGAATGTGGAGTTGCATCCCTGACTATCTTGGCTAATACCCACTGATGGAACAATCCTCTATGATGGACATATCCTCCTAATTCAGCACCATAACCTTTCTTTTATAACAAGGGTGAAGAAAAACCTCTTGCTGTGCTGTTTGCACAACAAGACAAATGAAAGCTTTGTCTCTGCTTATTTGAATGCAGAACTTCATTCAATTTTGTGCTCGCTGAACCTTTCTATTCCAGCACCCTCTCATTTGGCAAGATCCATACTCCAGTTAGCCGGACAACCACTTATGGGTATGGCCAAGCTTCCTGTGATCTCATAAAGTTTATTTATAGGCATGAGTCCTGGCTTTCTGCATTCTAGCTGTTATTTAGCTATAATTAACCCCTAAATGTCTTCTAAGCACCCAGTAAGCAGTGGAAGTGTTGGTAATGCAGCTAGACTGTATTGGGCCAGCAAACTGTCTTCTGGCACCCATCGGTTTCTGAGGGTGCCAGACTATAGAGGTTCAATCTGTATTATGAAACTATTATGTTTTTGTCCATATAACAGATTGGTCAGCATTGTATCATTCTTGCATAGGTACATTCCTCATAGGGAATCTGCACGATAAAATGCAATCCAGGAACAGCCATCAGATGCAATGTGTAATGTCCAGGAATGGGGCTATAAACATACATGTAAGATTCCTGATACCATAGAGCAAAGTCCTGCTGAACTTCTTGACCTTAAGAGCAAGGTCAGAGGGGAGGAAGGGTGGTTGTGTGGTCAACATTCTGGATTAAGCATTTGTAGTTATGCTTTCATGTTCTGTGGCAGCCCGGCTGGGCTGGTACTAAAATGTCATGGAGCTGGGGACTCCAGTGCCTGGTCATCTCTGTGCTACCTGTGAACTAGCCGTGGAGGATTGCACATTTTCATACCCCTGCAAGGCCACTGAAGCAAGGTCACAGCTTCCCAAAGACAGAGATTCTTCTCCTTTCTCTGATATGCATGCAATCAGGGATTGATTCCTTGCTCTGCCGCAAAATTCCTGTGTGATTTCAGTAAAGTAATTTCAGATACCTTGTACCTCATGTCCTCATCTATAAAATGGAAGTGATACTCCTGCCTCACAGGTGTATGTTCAGATATTACTGTTATGGGGACCACTGAATACCTAGGTAGAGGAAAGTAAACCACTCCCAAGAGGTACAGCACAGAAACCACAAATTTGTGAGGAAGGGAAACAAGGAGCAGTTAAAATGGTTTCTAAGCCACGTATGCTTGCTCCCAGCCTTGGGCTACTGCAGGGTTTGGAGATGATCTTGTCATATTTAAGGCAGTACTGAAGCTCCTGCCTGAGCTATGGCAACCTCCCTGGCATGCCTTATGTAGAGTCATCACCGCTCAGTTACAAAAACCTAGGCTATCTGGGAGGATCCTGGAGCCCACAAAACTGTCCAGCTGGTAGCCTGTACTGAGCACACTTACAGATTTCCCTTAGCAGCTACATCACAAAAAGATTGATCCTGGGAAAACTTGGACAGTGGCAACAATAAACCTATGGCTAATGGATGGTCTTTGGAATCTCTGCAGTGCTGCCTATGGGGCCCTGTCACAAACTTGGTGCTCTCAACCACAGCCCCACCTTGGTACATGGTCTATATCAGGTATTATGGAAGGCAGCTTCATGGCTGTCTGCAGCAGCGCATCAGGGATATTCTCCCCAGCTGGATATGGGGCTTTAAGGAACACTTTTACCTGGTGTCAAGGGGCCAAGGTAGGGGTGAAGATTTCATTCCTTAAGGGAAATCCTAGCCCCACTAAGGTCAATGGCAACTGCCATAGTGGGCAGAGCACTGACAATGATGATATTGGCACATATTGCATTATTTGTCAGAAAATTTTGTACCAGCATGGTGTGTGAGAGATACAAAGGGGGAAAAAGTAGTCCTAAATGGATTCACAGGGGTATGTTTGGACAGGGTTTTAAGCCATATGAAACCATTAAAGTCAACAGAAGTTAAAAGGTTAAACCCCATTCCTGTTTTTGAATGTTTTCCTGCTGGAGGTGCATACGTGACATGCATAAGTAAGACCATACCATCTTTGCCTCAAGATCAATAATTAATGGCATGAGAATGTTTATTTGCTCGTTTTATTTTGCATTGTTCAGTCCCTCTGAAATTGCATCTTTGGCTCCATATTTGTGTGTGTGTTTTGGAAGGAGGGAAACGCTCATTTTTCTTGAGTGCATCTTTTACCTCGCTCTCATGACAGCTGTTGCATTCCACTCTCCTATAATGACTCCTCACAAGTCCAGAGTGCAAAAGTAGTTACCGCCACTCATCCTTGACTGCCATTGTCTCTAAAATGTAATCCAGAGCACCAGTTAGATTGTTCAGCACGTCTGGGCACTGACTAGGCTATTGTTAAGGCTTGGGGCTTTGTGAGGTATAACAGTGCAGGAGTTAAGTACAGGTCTTGCTATACGTGCATGCAATACTGAGTGTAAAACTGCTGGGGTAGCTACAGGAAACCTCAAAATCCTACTGGAACTACACATGCTTTTCAGACACTCGCCTGGCCAGCACCACAACACAAGCAGATAGACTGTGAAATGTGTGCCATGGCACTCCATTATTAGGTGTGCTTGTATTGTAAGATGGTTGGGGCTGGCCTCTGCAGTTCCTACAACATTAGGATCCTGGCCCATGACTGGGGATCTGAGGTGCTACCACAATAATAACACACTGGCGTGGAGCCGTAGATTTCCCTGAGGAGGACTACTGAGACTGTGCCTCAAGCAGGAAAGAGGCTGCACTCTGCACCAGATATTTGGCTGCCACAGACAATTAATGAGTAGTAATAAGAAAACTGACACCTCCCCCACCTTTTATGATTATTTAGTCTGACTATGGGCCTGATTTGTTCCACCTGAATTCGTAGCTAGAGTCTCATTGTCTTCTCTGGAGGGGATCCCTGTATTCTTGATAAAAGCAGACAAGGTGGCATATTCTGAGTCTAGCAAACAACTACTTATTTACATGTTCTCCATGCATAGAGTATTACTGAAAGATCAATGGACTGCATGGAAGTAAATACAAAATCTTATGAACACCAGCTCTGTGCAGCTACAAAATTGGTATCTACATCCACATCTGCAAGTGCATATGTAGCGGACATCCACCAATATGGACCATGCTACTGATGAATTCTGTGGAAGCTGCCCACATAGGATGTGGAAAAGTCCTGGAAAACAACTTCACACATGCTGGCTACGTCTACACGTGAAGCCTACATCGAAGTAGCTTATTTCGATGTTGCGACATCGAAATAGGCTATTTCGATAAATAGCGTCTACACGTCCTCCAGGGCCGGCAACATCGATGTTCAACTTTGACGTTGCTCAGCCCAACATCGAAATAGGCGCAGCGAGGGAACGTCTACACGCCCAAGTGGCACACATCGAAATAGGGATGCCAGGCACAGGTGCAGATGGTCAACGGGCGGACTAGCGCTTCCGGGGCAACAGCTAGCCGCTCCCTTAAAGGGCCCCTCCCAGACACACTCAGCCTGCACAGCACGCGGTCTGAGGAGCCATAGGCACACAGACCCCGGGCGCCGCAGTCATGGACCCGCAGCAGCAGCAGCAGCAGCAGCTAGAGGTCCACCCAGCCCTCCCGGCAGGAGCAGGGCTTGCCCTGACCCATGCCATGTGGGAGGCAGCTGAGCACCTCCTTGCCCCAGGGGAGGAGATGCCCCCAGGGCAGCAGGGCTCAACCCCTACCCCTGCAGCACCCCGCTCAACCCCCCGCCTCACACGCCGGCGGCTGTGGAGCTACCCCACCAGCACCGACTGGTGGGAGCGGCTGGTGTTTGGGGAGTGGGACGACGACCACTGGCTCAGGAACTTCAGGATGACCCGGCAGACATTCCTGGAGCTGTGCCAGTGGCTCACCCCCTCACTCAGGCACCAGGACACCGCCATGCGGCGTGCCCTCACGGTGCAGAAATGGGTCGGCATCACTGTCTGGAAGCTGGCCACTCCGGACAGCTACCGATCCGTGGGACAGCAGTTTGGTGTCGGAAAGGCCACCGTCGGGGCTGTCTTCATGGAGGTAAGCGAACCCACGGGGGGAGGCCAGGGCAGGGGGGCCAGGGCAGGGCAGGGGGGCCAGAGCAGGGCAGGGGAGCCACGGCAGGAGGGCCAGAGCAGGGCAGGGGGGCCAGGGCAGGGCAGGGGGGCCAGAGCAGGGCAGGGCAGGGCCACGGCAGGGGGGCCAGAGCCAGGCAGGGGGGCCAGAGCAGGGGGGCCAGAGCAGGGCAGGGGGGCCAGAGCAGGGCAGGCCATGGCAGGGGGGCCAGGGCAGGGCAGGGCAGGGCCACGCACACCCTGCTCACCCCTCATTGGTGCCGTCCCATGTGCTTTCTCTGCAGGTCGTGCGTGCCATCAACGCCATGCTCCTGCACAGGCTCGTGAGGCTGGGGGACCCAGATGCCACCATCGCGGCCTTTGCCACCCTGGGCTTCCCCAACTGCTTCGGGGCTCTGGATGGGACTCACATCCCCATCCGCGCCCCGCATCACAGTGGCGGACGATACCTCAATCGCAAGGGCTACCATTCTGTCGTCCTGCAGGCCTTGGTGGACAGCCGGGGACGTTTCCAGGACATTTACGTGGGCTGGCCTGGCAGCACCCACGACGCCCGGGTTTTCCGGAACTCGGGCCTGTGCCGTCGGCTGGAGGCGGGGACCTACATCCCCCAGCGGGAGATCCCTCTGGGGGACACCACCATGACCTTCTGCGTCATCGCAGATGCGGCCTATCCCCTCTGGCCGTGGCTCATGCTCCCCTACACGGGCCATCTCTCCGCTAGCCAGGAGCGCTTCAACGAGCGCCTGAACCGTGCGCTCCAGGTGGTGGAGCGCTCATTTGGCCGCCTCAAGGGACACTGGAGATGTCTCCTGACCCGCCTGGATGCGGGCCCCAACAACATCCCCCAGATTGTGGGTGCCTGCTGCGCCCTGCACAACCTCATGGAGAGCAAGGGGGAGACCTTTCTGCAGGGCTGGGCTGCAGAGGCCACCAGGGCACACGTCCAGCCACCTGCTGCCCCCAGTCGGCAGGTGGACCCCGAGGGGACCCGGGTCCGGGAGGCCCTGCGGGCCCACTTCGATGACCAGGCCACGGGGTGAACTCTGCCCAGGCCCCCTACTGCCCGCCCCCTCCTCCCCCACACTCCTGCCCCAACGCCCACACCATGGAGCACCCCAGCGCCCCCCCCGTCCCACTTGTCCTGGACAAATGACAGCACGAACTTGTGGCTGAACGTAAACTTTTTTTGGGTCTTTCTGAAACTGTTTTTTGGGGGATGTAAAAAGAAATATGTCAACCACAAACAGAAAATAGGGACAAACGTCCAACCAAAGCAATATGTAGAACAATAAAACAATGCAAATAAACAACAGTGTGCAATAAATAATAAAAAGGAAACCAGGGAGGATAAAGGGGAGAACTATTTACATGGGGGGGATGGGGCAAACGGGGGGGCCAAACAAACAGGGTGCAACTATATACAAAGGGGGGGGCCACGTCCCGGGCCCCTCGCCCCTATAGCCCAGCACTGGGCGTCGCTGGCCGGGAGCCCCGCCGCGCCTGCAGCCTGGTCCGCGGCTGGGTGGGAGCGGGCTGGACCGGAAGGTATCGGGGCCGGCGAGTGTCAGGTGGCTCCAGGGGTCCCTCGGCGCTCTGGCCCTCACGGGTGGGTGGCGGGGCGACGGCGGACGGGCCGGCGACGGGCGGAGCAGCTGGTGGTGGGGCTGCAGGAGCGGGCAGGGCGGGCGATCTTTCAGCTGGCGCGGCATGGGGGGCCAGGTAGTCCACAAGCCGGTTAAATGTCTGCATGTAGGCCCCCCATGCCTCCTGGCACCAGGCCAGCGCCCGCTCCTGCACGTGGAGGTGCTGCTCCGCGACCTCCAGCTGCTGACGGAGGATGGCCAGCAGCTGGGGGGTCCGTCGCCAGCGGTGGTTGGTGGCGCGGGGTCCGTCGTCTAGCCCTCCGCTGGGCCGGTCGGTCCTCGGCCGAGGGGCTGCCCTGGAGTGAGGGTCCTGGAGGGCTGTCTGGGACGACTGACGCCTCGCCGGCGCTCTCTTCCAGTCCTTGTGATGGTGCAGGTGCAGGACACAGGAGAGGAGGGGGGGAAGAAGAATGGAGACAGTGTGGGCCCCGAGCCGTGGCCTTTGTCCCCCCAGCCCTGTGCTGCAGGTTCCCCATCCCCGTCCCCGGGAGATGCTGCTGTCATGGATGGGGTTCAGGGGTCCCCCTGCTCTGCACCCCGTCCCCTGGTGGGAGTGACTCTCACTTCACCCTGCAGGGTCTGACAGCAGGAGAGGTTTCTTAGGCCACAGATGCCCAGTTTCTGGCAGGAGTCACAGCACCAGCTGTCGGAAGAGACAGTCCTTCCAACCCGTCGTGAGGAGAAGACCCCAAGGGGGGCCCCTCGGGGATGCAGCTTTCCCCCTCCTCAGGCTGGCTGCCTACCAGCTCTCCCTTCCCCTAGCCTCTACCTGTGGCCCCCGCCCTCGCCCCCCAATTCCAAGCCAGCTCGGCTCCTCCCTCCTGTTGGTTCAGGGCAGAGGTGTCACCTGCCAGCTGTAGCGCCAGGATCCCCCTTTGGCCCTGGGAGGTATTCGGCTCTTGTGGCTCATATGTAGCCTGACTCTCCCTTTTGCACTCCCCCCACTCCATCACATGCTGCTGCTGCGGGGTGTCCCACCCCCTCCTCCCGGGGGCCCCTCGAGGTTCCGCTCCCCGCTGGCCAGGGGATGGGGCATGGCACTGTCATGCGGGGGTGGGAGGGAAGGGGCTGATGGCTGCAGTGCTGTGAGGGCCATGGCCCTGGTGTCCTTGGGGCCATGGCCATGTGAGCATGTGGGGGGCCCAGGACACATATCTCTTACCCCCGCCCCTCAATTCCAGGGGTGTCCACCAGAGAGGGGTACCTACCTGTGGGTCCGCTACCACGGTCCGGAGATCCCCAGGGGTCGGAGGCCCTGCTGCTGCTCCGGGATGGCAGAAGGAGGATCTGCAGGCTGGATTCTGCAGAGGAGGAGCCCCCCTCCTCCTCCTCCTCCTCCTCCTGCCGCGATGTCCTGGGGGTGGCCTCCGGGGGGGGCCCCCGGGGTGCGGGGCTTGCCTCCGGGGCGGACTCCGGCTGCAGGACCTGCTGGGGCTCGTCAGCCGAGGTGTCAAGGGTGGCCAGAGGGGAGGAGGTGTGCCGGGAGCCCAGGATGTCCCTGAGCTCCCTGTAAAAGGGGCAAGTGACGGGGGCGGCCCCAGATCGGCTGGCCGCATCCCGGGCCCGGGAGTAACCCTGCCGCAGCTCCTTCACCTTACTCCTGATGTGGACAGGAGTGCGGGCAGGGTGACCCCGGGCAGCCAGGCCCTCGGCTAGCTGAGCGAACGCATCCGCGTTCCGCTTCTTGCTCCCCATTACCTGGAGCACCTCCTCCTCGCTCCAGAGCCCCAGCAGGTCCCGCAGCTCGGCCTCCGTCCAGGAGGGGCCCCACTGCCGCTTCCCAGACTGGCTGGACCTCTGGCTGGGCTGGCTGCCCTGGCTCCCCTTGGAGGGGGTCCCCTGGGGGCGCTGGGAGGGCTGCTGGCTAGCCATCGCCACTGGGTGGGTGGCTGAGGGTGCTGCAAACTGCCCGCGTGTGCAGGCTGCAGCCTGCACGTTGCCTCAGCTTCCTGCAGAGGCAGGGAGGGGGAGGGGACCTTTAAGGGGCCACTCCACGCGGCCACCAGTGAGCTGAGGGGCTGGAGAGAGCGTCTCTCAACCCCCCAGCTGATGGCCGCCATGGAGGACCCGCCAATTTCGACGTTGCGGGACGCGGATCGTCTACACTGTCCCTACTTCGACGTTGAACGTCAAAGTAGGGCGCTATTCCTATCCCCTCATGGGGTTAGCGACTTCGACGTCTCGCCGCCTAACGTCGAAGTTAACTTCGAAATAGCGCCCGATGCGGCTACACGCGGCGGGCGCTATTTCGAAGTTAGTGCCGCTACTTCGAAGTAGCGTGCACGTGTAGACACAGCTGCTGCCAGTTTTCTTCAGTTTGTTGATCAGAAGAAATTGTAGAATGTGGCACAGCTGTAGTTCCATAAGGTTGCAAGTGTTACAGTTTATTAGGTTTTAGATGATGGTTTCTGGATATCTTTGGACAATTTTTCACTAAGCTCTTAGCCACTTGGGAAGATGAACCCATTACTTTTTCACTATCCACATCCATTTATTTTTAACTCCAAATATTTGTTACACTACATAATAAGATTTTGTTACATTTATTCACTTATTTTGGATGAGTTTACAAGTCTTTCAGTTGCATTATTCTCAAAACATGTGTTGAGAAAGAAAGAAAGAAAAAAAGAAAGAAAGAAAGAAAGATAT
The DNA here is from genome assembly GCF_033958435.1 of Carettochelys insculpta. Lineage (NCBI taxonomy): Eukaryota > Metazoa > Chordata > Testudines > Carettochelyidae > Carettochelys > Carettochelys insculpta. The sequence continues at coordinate 300,139,825 of NC_134137.1, read as the reverse complement.
TTGGATATGCTGGTAGACAAATCCAGGGTCTAACTTACACCATATAACATTTTGAAATAACTATTCTAATGTGCACTCAACACAACCACTATTTCAAAATAATTTCATAATAGCAGTTGGCTTATTTTGAAATTGGTAAACCTCATTCTGGCTATGTCTACAATAAAGCGCTACTTCGAAGTAGTGTCTTTCGAAGTCTCTACCTCAAAAGATGCTACTTCAATGCGTAATGCATACATATGAGCCAGGGCTGGGACTGTAGAGCTACGTCTACACGTGAACACCACATCGAAGTAGCTTATTTCGATGTAGCAACATCAAAATAGGCTATTTCGATGAATAACGTCTACACGTCCTCCAGGGCTGGCAACGTCGACGTTCAACGTCAACGTTGCACAGCACCACATCGAAATAGGCACTGCGAGGGAACGTCTACTCACCAAAGTAGCACACTTCGAAATAAGGGTGCCAGGAACAGCTGCAGACAGGGTCACAGGGCGGACTAGTGCTTCCGGGGCAACAGCTAGCCACTCCCTTAAAGGGCCCCTCCCAGACACACAGAGCCTGCACAGCATGCGGTCTGCAGAGCTATAGGCACACACACCTCGAGCAATGCAGTCATGGACGCCCAGAAGCAGCAGCAGCAGCCAGAGGTCCGCACAGCCACCCCTGCAGGAGCAGTGCTCACCCTGCTCGATGCCATGCAGGAGGCAGCTGAGCACCTCCTTGCCATAGAGGAGGAGCTGCCCACAGGGGAGAAAGACTCAACCCCCAACCCTGAAGCACCCCACTGCCCCCCCCCACCGCACACGCCGCCAGCTGTGGAGCTACCCCACCAGCACCGACTGGTGGGAGCGGCTGGTGCTCAGAGAGTGGGACGACAACCGCTGGCTCCAGTACTTTCGGATGAGCTGGCAGACATTTCTGGAGCTATGCCAGTGGCCCATCCCTGCACTGAGGCACCAGGACACCACCATGCAGCGTGCCCTCAGTGTCGAGAAACAGGTCGGCATCGCTGTCTGGAAGCTGGCCACTCCAGACAGCTACCGATCCGTGGGACAGCAGCTTGGCGTCGGCAAGGCCACCGTCGGGGCTGTCCTCATGGAGGTAAGAGGACCCACGGGGGGAGAGGGGGGAGGCAGCCCTGGCAGGGGAGGGGAGGGGGGCCCTGGCAGGGGAGGGACACACACACCCCACACACACCTCATTGGTGCTCTCCCATGTGCTTCCCCTGCAGGTCATCCGTGCCATCAACGCCCTGCTTCTCCACAGGCTCGTGAGGCTTGGGCACCCGGATGCCGCCATCGTGGGCTTTGCCACCCTGGGCTTCCCCAATTGCTTTGGGGCTCTGGATGGGACTCACATCCCCATCCGCGCCCTGGAACACAGTGGAGGATGCTACATAAACCGGAAGGGTTACCACTCAGTGGTCCTCCAGGCCTTGGTGGACAGCCAGGGCCGTTTCCTGGACATTTATGTGGGCTGGCCTGGCAGCACCCATGACGCCCGGGTATTCTGGAACTCGGGCCTGTGCTGCCGGCTGGAGGCGGGGACCTACATCCCCCAGCGGGAGATCCCTGTCGGGGACAACACCATGCCCCTCTGCGTCATCGCAGCATACCCCCTCCGGCCCTGGCTTATGCACCCGTACACGGGCCATCTGTCTGCCAGCCAGGAGCGCTTCAACCAGCACCTGAACCACACACACCAGGTGGTGGAGCGCACATTTGGCCGTCTCAAGGGGCGCTGGAGGTGTGTCCTCACCCGCCTTGATGTGGGCCCCACCAACATCCCCCAGATTGTGGGTGCGTGCAGCGCCCTACACAACCTCGTGGAGAGCAAGGGGGAGGCCTTCTTTCAGGGCTGGGCTGTGGAGGCCGGCAGGGCCGATGTGCAGCCACCCGCTGCCCCCAGTCACCAGGTGGAACCCGAAGGGACCCAGGTCCGGGAGGCCCTGCGGGCCCAGTTCGATGAGGCCGCGGGGTGAACGCTGGCAGGCCCCCCACTGCACCCCCCCATCCTCCACAACACTTCCTGCCTCACGCCCACACCACAGAGCACCCCAGAGCACACCCCCCCACTTTTCTTGTAAAAATAAAAGCAGACAGTTGTTTGTCAACTCAAACATTTTCTTTACTACAACTGTTATTATTATTATTATTATTATTATTATAAATATTCTGAACAAGACAAACTATGTACTGGGGAAATCAAACTGATAAATATATATACATTATAAAAATCGGGATAACATGAAAGGGGAAGATAAGGAAGGGGAGAACTATTTACATGGCGGGGTAAGGATCAGCATAATAATGGGTCACAAATACAAACTATTTACAAGAAAAGAACAATAAACTGGGGGGAATATACACAAAGGGGGAGGGGGGGGCGCCACGTCCTGGGCCCCACGCCCCTACAGTCCAGTGCTGGGGGTGGGCGGCCGGGATCCCCGCCTCGGCCGCAGCCCTGGCTGGGGCTGGCTGGGGGCCAGGCGGACCGGGAGATACGGCCGGTGAGTGTCAGCTGGCCCCAGGTCCCCCTCAGCGGAATGGCCCTCGGTGGCAGGTGGCGGTGCGACGGCGGATGGCGCAGCGGCTGGAGCAGAGGGTGGAGCAGGCAGGGTGGGCGCTGCGGCGGCAGGCACGGCCTGGGGGGCCAGGGAGTCCGTGATGCGGTTGAGGGTCCACATGTAGGACCCCCATGCCTCCTGGCGCCAGGCCAGCACCCACTGCTGCAGGTGGAGGCGGCGTTCCTCCACCCGCAGCCGCTGCTCGGCGACCTCCAGCTGCCGATGGCGCAAGGCCAGCAGCTGGGGGTCCATCGCCGGTGGCTGGTGGTGCTGTGTCCACTGTCTTCCCCGCCGTGGGGCCGGTCGGTGCTCTGCCGAGGGGCTGGCCTGGAGTGATGGCCCCAGAGGGCTTTCTGGAACCACTGACGCCTCGCCGGCACTCTCCAGTCCTTCCGATGGTGCAGCTGCAGAACACAGGAGGGGGGAAGAAGAGTGAAGACAGCCATTAGTGTGGGCCCCGAGCCGTGGCCCTTGTCCCCGCACCCCTCTGCTGCAGGTTCCCCATACCTGGGAGATGTTGCTGTGATGGTGTTCAGGGGTCTCGCTGCACTGCATCCCGTCCGCTGGCAGGAGTGACTCTCACTCACTCAGCAGGTACAACAGGAGGTTTATTAGGCAACAGATGCCCAATTTCTCACAGAAGCGACAGTACAGCAGTCAGAGACGGTCCTTCCAACCCGTCCTGGGGAGAAGACCCCGAGAGGTGCCCTGCTGGGGTGTAGCTTTCCCCCTCCTCAGGCTGGCTGCCTTCTAGCTCTCCCTTCCCCTAGCCTCTAACTGCCGCCCCCGATTCAAACCCAGCTCGGCTCCTCCCTCCTCTTTGTTCAGGGCAGAGGTGTAACCTGCCAGTTGCAGCCCCAGGATCATCCTTAGCCACTGTGAGCTATTCAGCTTGTTTCTCATATCTAGCCTGAGTCTCGCATTTGCACTCCCCCGACTCCATCACATGCTGCTGCTGCTGCTGCTGCTGCTGCTGCTGCTGCTGCTGCTTCTGGGTGTCCCACTCCCTCCCCCCAGGGGACCCTAGAGGTTCCGCTCCCCCCAGCCCCGGGGATGGGGCATGGCACTGTTGTGCTGTTGGGGGGGGCAGGGGCTGATGCAATCTTCTGAGGGACATGCCACTGCTGTCCTTGGGGCCATGGCCATCTGGGCATGTGGAGGGCCCTGGCCATATCTATTACCCCCGCCCCTCAACCCCGGGGCTGTGCACCAGGGGGGTACATACCTGACAGTCCACTCCCACGGTCAGGGGACACCCGGGGGGTGGACGCCCGGCTGGAGCTCCAGGATGGCAGCATTATCTGGAGGCCGGTGTCATTGGAGGAGTAGTCGCTCTCCTCCTCCTCCGGTGCCCGGGGGGTGGGCTCCTGGGGGGGCCCTCGGGGTGCGGGGCTTGCCTCTGGGACAGACTCCACCTCCGGGGCCTGCTGGGGCTCCTCGGCCGAGGTATCAAGAGTGGCCAGAGGGGAGGAGGTGTGCCGGGGGCCCAAGATGGCCCTGAGCTCCCTGTAAAAGGGGCAAGTGACGGGGGCGGCCCCAGACCAGCCGGCCGCATCCTGGGCCCGGACGTAACCCTGCCGCAGCTCCTTTACTTTACTGTGTACATGATCCGAAGTGCGGGCAGGGTGACCCCGGGCGGCCAGGCCCTCAGCCAGCCGAGTGAACGCATCCGCGTTCCACCTCTTGCTCCCTATTACCTGGAGCACCTCCTCCTCACTCCAGAGCCCCAGCAGGTCCCGAAGCTCAGCCTCCGTCCAGGAGGGGCCCCGCTGCCACTTCCCCGCCTGGCTGCTGGGCTGTGAGCCCTGGCTCCCCTTGTGGGGGGTCCCCTGGGGGCGCTGGGGGTGCTGGGGGGAGCCATCGCAGCACTGGGGGGTTTTTCTGGCTGCAGAAGAGCGTGCAGGCTAGCCGCATGTTACTGCTGCTGCCTGCATGCTCTCTCAGCTTCCTGCACAGGAAGGCAGGGGGCGGGGAGCTTTAAGGGGCCGCTCCATGCAGCCACCATTGAGCTCAGGGGCTGGAGAGAGCGTCTCTCAACCCCTCAGCTGATGGCCGCCATGGAGGACCCAGCAATTTCGATGTTGTGGGACGCGCAACGACTACACGCTCCCTACTTCGACATTGAACGTCGAAGTAGGGCGCTATTCCCATCCCCTCATGGGATTAGCGACTTCGACGTCTCGCCGCCTAACGTCGATGTTAACTTCAAAATAGCGCCCAACACGTGTAGCCGTGACGGGCGCTATTTCGAAGTTGGTGCCGCTACTTCGAAGTAGTGTGCACGTGTAGACGCAGCTTAGATGTGCAACATCAAAATAGAAGTGAGGCATGTCAAAAGGGGCCTCCCCGGACTTGGAAAGGGAGCATCTACACATACAAGCGGCCCCTTTTGAAATAAGGGGCAGGAAAGGCTGCAGACGGGGTCACAGGGTAGACAAGTCCTTCTGGGGCAACAGCAAGCCGCTCCTTTAAAGGGCCCCTCCCAAACACACACGGGCCTGCACAGCACAAGGTCTGCAGAGCTGCCACAGCCCCTCAGACCCAGTGCCCATAGGAATGGACATGGACCAGCAGCAGCAGCAGCAGCAGCAGCAGCAGCTCCATGTCCTGCTGGCTGCCACCAGGGCAGCAGGTGCCCTGCTAGCCACAGCACGGGTGGCTGCCCAGCAGCTGTTGGCAGGGGAGCCCTCCCCAGGGGCAGAAGTGGATGCCCCAGACCATCGGGCCCTACGGTCCCTGCCCCAGGTGCCCTACCAGCTCTGGAGCCTCCCCATGAGCTCTGAGTGGTGTGAGCAATTCATCATGGGGGAGTGGGAGGATGACCGGTGGCTCCAGAGTTTCTGGATGAGGTGGCAGACCTTCCTGGAGACCTGTCAGTGGCTGACCCCCACCCTGAGGCACCAGGACATCTGGATGTGGCGTGTCCTCCCCATCGAGAAGAGTGTGCCGGGGTTGGGGGGCCTGGGGTGGGCCAGGTACACCACACACACCCTTATGGGTGCCTATGTCCCCCCCCTCCAGCAGGTGGTCCGTGCTGTGAACACCATGGTCCTCCAGAGGGTCGTCCGGATCAGGGACATGGACGTGGCCTTCGTGGGCTTCACCGCACTGGTGTTCCTGAATTGTTTTGGGGCCCTCGAGGGGACCCACATACCCTTCCCTCCCCCCACCAACCCTCCAGAGCACAGCAGAGGACAATTCATCCACCAAGAAGGGCTACCATTCCATGATCCTGCAGGCCATGGTGGACAGCCAGGACCAGTTCGAGGACGTGTACGTGGGCTGGCCAGGCTGCACCCACGACATGCAGGTCTTCCGCAACTCAGTCCTGTGTTGCCAGCTGGAGGTAGGGACCTATACCCCCAGAGGGAGATCCTGCTGGGGGACACCACTGTGCTCCTCTGCCTGGTTGCCGACACCACTTATGAGCTCCAGCCCTGGCTCATGGGGACCTATACGGGCCACCTCAATGCCAGCCAGGAGTGGTTCAATGGACAGCTCAACCACACCTGCCAGCTGGTTGAGCACACCTTTGGCTGCCTGAAGGGGCGGTGACACTGCTTCCTCACCTGCCTGGACATGGGCATCCTCAGTGTTCCCCAGGTCCTGTGCTCCTGCTGCTTGCTCCACAATGGCTACGTCTACACGTGAAGCCTACATCGAAATAGCTTATTTCGCTGTAGCAACATCGAAATAGGCTATTTCGATGAATAACGTCTACACGTCCTCCAGGGCTGGCAATGTCGATGTTCAACTTCGACGTTGCGCGGCACCACATCGAAATAGGTGCTGCGAGGGAACGTCTACACGCCAAAGTAGCACACATCGAAATAAGGGTGCCAGGCACAGCTGCAGACAGGGTCACAGGGCGGACTCAACAGCAAGCCGCTCCCTTAAAGGGCCCCTCCCAGACACAGTTGCACTATACAACACAAGATACACAGAGCCGACAACTGGTTGCAGACCCTGTACATGCAGCATGGATCCCCAGCTGCCGCAGCAGCAGCCAGAAGCCCTGGGCTAAGGGCTGCTGCCCACGGTGACCATAGAGCCCCGCAGGGGCTGGAGAGAGAGCATCTCTCAACCCCCCAGCTGATGGCTGCCATGGAGGACCCGGCAATTTCGACGTTGCAGGACGCGGATCGTCTACACGGTCCCTTCTTCGACGTTGAACGTCGAAGTAGGGCGCTATTCCGATCCCCTCATGAGGTTAGCGACTTCGACGTCTCACCGCCTAACGTCGAAGTTAACTTTGAAATAGCGCCCGACGCGTGTAGCCGCGACGGGCGCTATTTCGAAGTTAGTGCCGCTACTTCGAAGTAGCGTACACGTGTAGACACAGCTAATATCATGGAGAGTAAGGGTGAGGCCTTTGTGCAGGGGTGGGCAGTCATGTCCAGCAAGGGCTATCCCCAGCAGGCCACTGCCCCTAGCTTCCAGGCCCACCAGGATGGGATATGAGTCTGGGATGCCATGCGGTGGTACTTTGAGGAGGGGCCCCAGTGAGCACCACACCAGCAGACCTCCTGCACACTCCTCCCAGCCCCTGCAGCCCCCCAACCCCTGCATGCTACTCCCCTCCAACGAGCATACAGGTGTTTGGGAAAATGAAACTGAAAACTAGTAAACCCTTGAATAAAACTTATTTTTAACAAACATTGATGAAAACTATTCACATGTTGGCGGGGTCATCTAATTACAGGAGGGGGAGGCACTTGGATGGCCTGGGCATTGGCCTATCACTCCAGGGCAGGAGTAGAGGGGCAAGGCCCTCCCTGGCTCTGGCCCCCGCTTTGTCCAGGGTCCCTGGCGAGGCTGGGTGGGTGTAGGGAGCATAGGCAAGTAAGGCTGGGGGTTGGCCAGGGCTCTTCCTCAGCATGGCATTCAGACCCAGTGGACTCCTCACCCGAGGGATTATCAGGTGGGGACATGATGGGAGGGGCAGCAGACAGGGCAGCAGGTGGGCATCAGTGGGGTGGCAGGAGAAGGCATCCCGGACATCAGCTCCCGGTATGAGCCCACCAGGTCATTGAAGGTACACATGAACATCCCCCAGGCTCCCCAGCACCAGGTGGCTTCCCCATCCTTGAAGTGGAGGTGCCAGTCCATGAGTTCAACCTGGCACTGGAGGGAGATGACCATGAGTGAGTCCCCAGCTATTTGCGTCTGGATCCGGCAAGAGCAGGCCCATCCTGGCGCAGGTGGTTCCTCCCAGTGGCCAGCCTCTGATGCCTCTGGGGGGCTGCCCAGGACCACAACCAGTGTCATGCTGTCCGGCCCTTGGATGGTGTGGCTGTGGAAACAGGGAAGAAGAGAGAAAAAGGCCATGAGTATTGAGCCCTGCCCCATGGCCCACATCCCCTGTCCCTCCCCATGGGCACCGGTTCCCCATCCAAAGTCCCCCATCCCTTGTCCCCATCCATAAGTGCAGTGGCCTTGTTGGTGACCCCTTTGTGTGGTCCATCCCCCCTACCTCTCTACCCTGGGGTGGGGCATGGAGTGATGTGGCACTGTCTGCGGGAGCAGGTGCTGACTGGCACTGGTGGCCATGCCGCCATCCTGGGGCCATGGTCTGCCTGGGCCTGGGTGGGCCAGGCTCTGCTGGGGGTGTGGGGGACCCCAAGTTGTGTTTGGTGCCCCCGCCCCATACCCCTGCTGGTGTGCCCTGTGGGGTATGGACCTGATGGTCCACCACCATGGCCGGGGGAAGCCTTTCAGGTGGATGCCTATCTGGATGTGTGGCTCTGGCTGTGGCCCTGGTATGGTAGGGCTGGCCTCTGGGCCTGGCTCCTGCTCCACAACCTGCTGGGGCTCCTCAGACATGGTGTCCAGGATTGCCAGGGTGGAGGAAGTGTCCTGGAGGCCCAGGATGGCCCTGAACTCCCGTTAATAGGGGCAAGCAGCAGGGGTGCCCCTGACAGGCTGGACAAGTCCTGAGTCTGGGCATAACCCTGCCACAGTTCCTTGACCTTGCTGCGGATGTGGTCAGGGGTGTGGGCAGGGTGGTCTGGCCTTCAGCCAGCTGGGCAAAGATGGCTGCATTCTGCAGCTTGCTCCCTTTTACATGGAGCACCTTTTTCTCACCCCAGAGCCCCAGAAGTTCCCAGAGCTTAGCCTCAGTTCAGGAGGGGCCACATTTTCTGCCACCCGGAGTGGAGGCTTGACAGACCTGCAATGGGTTGGAGGGGGAGCCCTGTGGGCACTCGAGTACCTGTCTGGTTGCCATCCCTCTCTGTCAGCTGTTGGGAGTCTGGCTGGGGTGTGCAGGGACAGCACATACTATGGCTTCTGCCTGCACATTCTCAGCTTAATGCAACAGGGTTTCCAAGTCCATGGGGCTTTAAGATCTGCTGAGACTACAGACCACAGAGCCCTGCAAGGGCTGGACAGCACATTTCTGTGTCCCAGCTGATTGTCACCATGGCAGACCCTGCTATTTCAAAGCAGCATGATGTGGAGCATCTACACGTCATTTTTCAACATTAGATGTCAGAGTAGGGCACTATTCCCATTTTCTCACTGGGATAGCGATTTCAACATCTCCACACCTACCATCAATTTCAACTTCGAAGTACTGCGTGGTGTGTGTAGACATGAAGGGCGCTACTTCAGAGTTGTGCCTTCTATTTTGAAGTAGCAGGCTAGTGTAGATGTTGCTTCTATGAGGAATAGGACCTGTTTCAAAATAGCTGTTTCAAATAGGTGCTACTAAGACCGGGAATAGAGTCTACTGAAAAATAAGCATCCAGTAGTGCATTCAATGGCTCTATTTCAAAATACGATCTCTGCGTGTAGATGCTGTATTTTGAAATAGCTGCTCTTCTGGAATAGCTTATTTCAAAATAAGGCTACTATGTAAACATACCTCACTCTCATATCCACCAAATCATTCATTCATTCTGATGTCATAGTCTAAAGCCACACTACCATGGAAGATTGCCCCACTCAGGTTTGATCTTCAATGTTTCTTTTTCACGCATGCTGAAACCATGCTTTCCAGGGTCAAAGTCAATCCTGGAACGCGTCATGAGCAGTGAGGATTGAGGAAGGTTAATGGGAGTAACGCTCCTGTTGGCCTTCTTCCACATAGACAGTCGTAGTTGACCACTGATAACTGATTTTAGCTACACAATTGGCATAGCTAAAATTGCGTATCAGTGGTCTGCTTCTATGTCTAATACAGACATACCCATATGCTTCTCATCATTGATTATGTGGTCATCTGCTGTTTCTAAAGTGGACTGCCTTCACTACAGATTTTTGTTGCTTGATTGCTCTGTTTCTTCTCCTTGATAGGTGCTTTTCCTTGGAACTTCACCATCTGTTCCTAACTTTGTCTCCTTGCTCAAACTTGCCACAGTTTCCACTACCAACAGTTATCAGTCTATCTGATCTGTGTATCTGATAACAGTTATCAGTAATGATGAAGAAAGCAAGGGAAGAGAAGTTTATTTTTGCAACATATGGCATTTGAATCGCTTGTGGGACATCCATGATGACATTTCAAACCCAGGCATAGCTGTGCAATGGCCCAGAACCTGAGGTATCTATGTATGGTTTTACATCAAATGACTTAATTCACCCTAACATACTAATTTTAAAGTTATGGGATGGCACCAGCTGTGTCCTTTGCCAAAGGCCCTCCCACTCCCTCTTTAGTTAGGAGAGGCTGTTGCTGACCTGGGGCTTGAACAGTGTATTATGAGTAATGCCCTCCTTGAATGGTAGGGTGAGTGTCAAAAATTGCAGCTGAGTTACAGAAAACACACAGCAGATCATGGAAAAGTAATAATGGACCTTACTGTGTGTTATAATAAAGTCCATTATTTCCCATAATTTTTTGCTGTCTGCCACCTGGGGCTGAGAATGGAGGGGGCGGGAAGGAGCTACAGCTGACAGCAGGACCTTGGCACTGAGAGTGGAGATGTCTGGTGTCGGCTGACCAATTTCCACAAATGCCCAGTTCCTGCAATATCACCAAGTAAGTAGGGGCTTAATTATGAGTCTGTATTTCTGAGCATTGGCAAACAGGGCATTAATGGGGCATCTGTGTGATGCAAGAGAAGTAATGTGGACATTTAGTGGGGGTAATTTAGCCTCTCCCCACGGAGTGGAACATTTTTCATGCCTGATTTACCCTCAGGTGCAATTGGTTAAAAAAGGTGTAAAGCAAAGGAGAAGGCCATAAAGTGTACCAGCCTCTAAACCACTGCCTTTTTTTCTGAAGCGAAGACTCCAAAACTAGATTTACACTAGAGCGTATTTTCAAAAGGGCATCTTTCAAAGAAGAGGAATCGAAAGATGACCTTTCTAAAGGGAGAACAGGGCTGGCTCCATCGATCTGCATCATCGAAAGGGCCAGCCACCCTTTTGAAAGGGGCCAGCCAGCTCTTCGAAAGAGAGTGTCAACATTTACCCACACTCTTTTTCGAAAGAAAGATCCAGGAAATGCAAGAGGCCAGGGCAGCATGGTGGCAAAGCCCTTCCGGGGTTACAGATGGCCTCCCCTTTAAAAGGCCCCATCTCAGCCTGCACAGCATGAGGCCTGCAGAGCTGCTACCAGCCCCAGAGACACAGTGCCCACAGGACAGAATATGGACCAGTAGCAGCTGGAAACACTGCTGGCTGTCTCCAGCAGAGTGGGTGCCCTGCTGGTTACACCAGTGGTAGCTGCCCTGCAGCTCCCATTGGGGAAGGCCTCCCCTGAGGCAGGGGAGGATGCCCCAGACCTTTGGCTCCTTCAGCACTCCCCCGGGGTGCTTCGCTGCCTCTGGAGCTACACCACCAGCACCAAGTGGTGGGAGCACCTAGTCATGGGGGACTGGGATGATGACCAGTGGCTCCAGAATTTCCAGATGTAGCGTCAGACTTTTCTGGAGCTCTGCCACTAGCTGTCCCCCATGCTAAGACATCAGGACACCCAGATGCAGCACACCCTCCCCATGGAGAAGAGAAGTGCTATACCTGTATGGAAGATGGCCACTCCAGACAGCTACCACTCCATGGGACACCAATTTGGTGTGGGCAAGGCCACAGTCAGGGCTCTTGTGCTGGAGGTAAGGAGGCCCAGGCCATGCACCCACAGGGAGGGAGAGGCCCAGGACAGAGGGCCCAGGGTGGGGCTGGGGTGGGGCTGGGACAGGGTGTCCAGGACAGAAGGTCTGGCATGCCTTGCACACCCTCGTGGGTGTGCATGTCTCCCTCTCTACAGCTGGTGCATGCCCTCAACACAATGCTCCTCCAGAGTGTGATTCGCACCAGAGACCTGGCCCTGGCCATTGGGAATTTGCTACACTTGGGTTCCTGAATTGCTTCGGGGCCCTTGATGGGACCCATATACCCATCTGCACCCCAGAGCACAGCGAAGAACAATATATAAACCGAAAAGGCTACCACTCTGTGGTTCTGCAGGCCACGGTGGATAGCCAGGGCCAGTTTGAGGACATCTGTGTGGGCTGGCCCAGCTGCACCCACGACTCATGGGCATTCCACAATTCGGGACTGTGCCGCTGGCTGGAGACTGGGACCTACATCCTCCAGAGGGAGATCCCACTGGGGAACACAACAGTGCCCCTGTGCCTGGTGGCCGATGTGGCATATACCCTCCAGCCCTGGCTCACGTGCCCCTATTTGGGTCACCCCACCCCTAGCCAGGAGCCCTTCAACATCCAGTTCAACTATTCCTGCAATGTGATTGAGCTCACATTCGGGCACTTAAAGCTCCGGTGGCACTGTCTCCTGGCACTCCTGGAGGTGTGCATCCTCAGTGTCCCCCAGGTCATGGATGCCTGCTGCATGCTCCATAATATTGTGGAGAACAAGGGGAAGGCCTTTATACAGAAGTGGGCAGCTGAGTCCAGCACAGGCTACTCCCAGCTGGCTGCCGCCCCTAGCTGCCAGGCACACCATGAGTGGAGCAGTGTCCAGGAATCCCTGTTTGACGCTTTTCCTGGTGCCCCAGTGAGTGTCTCCATGGCCATACCCAGGGCGTTCACCACACACCATCCTCCTCTCTGTGCACCCTGACACCACCCCCTCACACTACCCCTCATCTCCTGCACACACCCACTCCACTTCATGCACACCGGCCCCTGAAGGTGCAAACAACATGCAGAGTTGTGGGAAAAATAAATGGTTGTATTCGGCACTAACAAAACGTGTGCTTAATGCCGTGTATGATTATCATAACCAAATTCACTATTTACAACAGGAGGGAGGCAAACTATTTACAGGGGGAGCGGGATCCAGGGGGCTGGCGGGTGAGGGGGCAGCGGAGGAGTTGCTGGGGAGGCAGTGGGGGAGCAGCAGGAGAGACAGCAGGAGGGGTAGTGGGGGGCAACAGAGGGGAGGTGAGAGGGGGCATCTGGGCCAGCAGCTCATGGAATGTGGACACCACATCCTGGAACGTCCCCGTAAATTCCCCCCTGGCTGCCCAGCACCAGGTGGCCTCCCCTCCTCAAGGCAGAGGCACCTGTCCACCAGCTCCACTTGCCGCCAGATAGAGGCAGTGATGTGGAGGTCCTCTGCTGCCCACCATTGGCCCCTCCAGAAGCGGGGTGCCGGGGGTGGTTCTGAATAGGCGCTGACCCTCACATCCAGGGAGCTGTCTGGGACAACGGATGGTGCGAGGGTTTCTGGGCCCTCAGATGGCACAGCTGTGGAAACAGGAGAGAAGAGAGGGACAGGCCATAAGTACTGACCCCTGCCCTGTGACCCACGCCCCCCATCCTCCCATGGGCAGTGGGCCCCCATTACCTGTCCGACAGCAGGTGACCCTGGAGGCCCAGGGTGGTGATGGAGGTACCCACCCCCCTGTGGGAAGCCTCCTTGCATGGTCCAGTCCTCCCAGTCCCTCCCCCAGAGCAGGGCACAGCATTGTCTCTAAGAGTGGGCCCTGGCAGATGTGTCACCATCTCAAGGGCTGCAGACCAGCTGGGCTGTGGCCAGCTGGGGTCTGCTGGGGGTGTGGGGGCCCTCAAGCAGATATGAAGCCCCCTGTCCTGTGATCCAGGGTGTGTGCCCTGTTGGACACATACCCAAGGTACCATGGTCAGGGTCAGTTGATGCCTGACTGGCGGAGGCCTGGCTGGAGGTGCAGGAGGGGTGGTCAATCACAAGGTCACCATCCTCACTCAACCACTCTCCGGCTGCTGCTGGCTCTGGCTCTGGCTCTGGTGTCGTGGGGTTGGCCGACAGACCCAGCTCCTCACCATCCCCAGGCTGGGGCTCCTCGGCAGATGTATCAAGGATGGCAGCAGGGGAAGAGGTGTTCCAGGGGCCAAGGAGGCTCCAGAGCTCCCAGTAGTATGGGCACGAAGAGGGGTCAGCCCCCGACCGGCTTGCTGAGTGCCAAGCCCAGACATAACCGTGCCACAACTCCTTGTCCTTGCTGCTCAGTTGGTCAGGAGTGTGGGCAGGGTGACCCTGGGTACTCAGGCCCTTGGCCAGCCAAGCAAAAGTGGCCACATTCCTCCACTTCATGTCCATGACCCAGAGGACCTCCTCCTCCTGCCAGAGGCTCAGCAGGTTCTGGAGCTCCTCTTCCATCCAGGAAGGGGCATGCTTTCCCCCCACTGGGTGGACCCCTGTAAACCCCGGCCATGCATGGAGCAGGAGTGCTGTGGCTTCTTGCTTGCCAGCTGGTCTGGGTCACGTTGAGGCTTGCAGGGGCAGCACATGTAAGCAGACACTGCCTGCACACTCTCAGTTTCCTGCAACAGTGTTTCAGGGTCTGTGAGGCTTTAAGGGCTGCAGCACGCACAGACCATAGAGCCCCACAGGCACTGGGCAGCACGTCTCTGCCTAACAGCTGACTGACGCCATAGCAGACCCTGCTTTTTGGAAAGAGTGGGGCATGGAGCATCTACACATGTCCTCTTTTGAAAAAGGCTTTTGAAAGGGAGGCCTCTTCCTACTTCTTGTTTGGAAGAGTGCTTTCGATTCCGGTGGTGTGTCCAATCCATTTTGTTTTCGAAAGAGCTCACAGTGTGCGTAGATGCGCCACACAACTCTTTTGAAATAGAGCCTGGGTTTTTGAAATAATTGCCTAGTGTAGACGCAGCTCAAATGTAGATGTACATGAGCTGCACTATTTCTCAAGGTATATGCCGCCTTCCCTGGCATCACACCTCATTGAGGCTATGTCTACACTACGGAGATCTTTCAAAAGTAGCTTTTCTGGAAGATCTCTTCTGAAATAACTTCTGTCAAAAGAGTGCATCCACACCTCGAAAGCGTGATCCGCTCTTTCAAAAGAGATCATCCACACAGCCCCCGCTCTTTAGAAACAGCAGGCTAGGGTTCAAAAATGAAGACTGTTCTTTCGAAAGAAGGACCCTGTGGAGTGTCTACACACGTTTTCTTTTGAAAGAACCTTTCGAAAGTGGGTACTCGTCCTGGAATGAAAAAGGAAGAGCGATTTCAAAGGGAGCGCCAGATTCTTTCTATTTACATTTGAAAGAATGCTTTTTGCGTGTAGAACGTGCCAGTGTAGACACAGCTTGCATGTTTCAGATTCTATGAAGGGAAGCGTTGAAAAGCAATATTGACGTTTTTCACAGAATTTAAAAGGTTGTTTCGCCTTTGCTGTTTAGCTTTCTGACTTCTGTCCTGTTGCTTTCAGATCTGACTTCTTGTCATCATGGTAACTTCAAAAAAATCAGAATATCAGGGTAAGAAGCTTGTTATCTACCTGGGTCTTACTGCACTTCAAATCTGAAGGAAGACCATTCGGGCACAGGAAAAATAATATTGCTTGTCCTTGTATTTATAAGCATTACGGGTTTGTTATCTATTTCTTTCTGAGACATAAAATACAAATACTAAAGAAAGCAGTTGAGAACACAGAATGAAAGTTTTAGTTGTTGTTTATTCCAGGTCTTGTTTTATAGAAAGCTTTTTTCATCCTTCAGTGCTTGCTGTTGCTGTCTGCTTAATAGGGAATGTGACTATAACAGTTTTTCCCAGGCAACAAGCTCACAGAACTTGCATCTCATCAAAACACTTCTGGAATGTCAGCACCCTCCAGTGGCACTAGGACTGACTCACACCTTATATGTTTGATTATTTTATATTTCCTTTCACACACCATGAAATCTAGTCTGGTGTTTTTGGAGTTACGTTTAATTTGGTGCATGTTTGTTAACTGGAATAGCTGAATATTTATTAGTCTTTCAAAGAGGGTATTAAGCATGGAGTAAACTTAAGTTTATACAGCTATACTGCATCTCAGATGATAATCATACAGTTATCTCAACATTTTTACTGGTAATTTATTCCATACACAACAAGGCTTTTTAGTGCAGGGCTGTGAAATAATTTTGCAAATACTTTCTTTCCTGGCACTGTCACAAACGTAACTCTTTTGTGTCTTCTGTGACTATATCACTACACACACAATCTGCCTGAGAATTCTATGCCCTTATCAACTTAAACCAAAACGCACCCTGAACCTCCTGAGCATAAGCTACCTGCTCTGTGGGCATATTAGACTAAAATGCCTCCTCTCCTGTTTACCCTGCACATCCCTGGGGTATCCACGGAAAAAAGTTTAGGGGGTCAGAGAAAGGATAGGAAGAGGGGCACAGATATAGTACCCTTTTTGGACTGTGACACATTGATCTCTGTGCCTGTTGCTCACTACCCAAGAATGTGGAAGAAAACTTGTGGCTCATGATTACATTATATTTAGACTTTTGATTTTAGATTTTATTAGCCAATGCCAGAAACTGTCAATTTCATCATACATACAGAAACCTATGAAAAAACATTTTCATTGATGATCATTCCAATTTACAAAGGCAATGTAAGAAAAATTCTTCATGAGTATTTATTAGTTTGATTTACGTATATTAGCTTTGTGTACTTTGATGTGACGTTGACAATCTGTGTTTCCCTAAAGCTTTATTTTTTGTCTGTGTGTCTAGTAAGTAGTTGTCTGACATTGCCAATGCCTGATCCATCCATAATTTCCTGTCACTATTTAAAATTAAAATGTATTAACATTAAATAGCTTAAAAATAAAAATTGGTATCATCCATCAAAATTATAAACAAATATTGAATTCTGCCAAGACTAATTATATTGACACAGGTCTTTGATAGCTTTCATTTGTGCAATCAAACCACGGAAAGCATATCCATTAAAAATACCTTGGAGTTTTACAACAAATTACGATGACAATATATGTTCAGGTTCCATATGGATGATTTGTCCTTGAGCCCCTTCTATTTGTAGTTAGCCATCTGAAGCCTTTCCTTTCTGTGTTGTTGCACTTTCTTTCTGCACTATGTTCCTCTTCCCTTTTACGCTTTTTTACCACTTCCGTCAGAGCAAACAGTGACTGAAAATACTGCAATCTAAAATGGAGGGATGTGAGAGCTGAACCAAGGCCACAGTACATCTAAAGTAATACTCACCCAGGGCTGTTTCTATACAGGCCACTTCCTTTAGAAGTGGCATGCTAATACATGGAGCCAAAGATGCTAATGAGGCATGGATGCAAATTCCCCACACTTCATTAGCCTAAAGTTATGTGATTTGGAGTCTGGAAGACTGTTCTTCCAGACTCCAAAATGCCATGTAGATGTGCAGCCCCGGGGGGTCTTCCGGAAGGAAGTCCTCCTTCCGGAGGCCCCTTCTTCCCAAAAATTTTTGGGAAGAAGGGGCCTCCGGAAGAAGGACTTCCTTCCGGAAGCCACCCCCAACCGGGGCTGCGCTTCTACACACCTCATTGGCATCTTTCACTCCGTGTATTAGCATGCCACTTCTGAAGGAAATGGCCTGTGTAGAAACGGCCCCACTGTGTTGTCATTTCTGGGTGGGTGGGTTTGAATAATAAAATGGTGCGTGCAAAATATTCAGAGGCTACATATCCAGAAAACCCAGTAATAATGATGTATTTCAACTATCCTCATACTGACAGTATATGGAACCTCAGGACAGTATTCAGAGATAGCGTTTCTACCTACACTTCATGACTGCTTCTTGGAGCAGTTAGTCCTGGAAACCACAAGGGGACAGGCAAATCTTGACTTGTGTCTAGGTGGCATACAGAATCAGGTTCAAGGAGTGAATATAGGTGAACTGCTTGATAATAATGATCATAGTTGAATTAAATTTAACTTCTTTGTAGAGGGAAAAATACCAGTGAAACCCACAATGGTACCATTTAATTTCAGAAAGTGGTACTACAGAGATACAAGGAAGTTACTTAAATGGCAATTAAGGGGAAGAGTTACAAGACTGAAATGCCTGCAAGCTGCATGGAAAATATTTAAAAAACACATGAAAAATCTCTCAATTCTTTCATCTGAGGAAGTAGATTTTACTCACGAAAGCTCATGACCTAATAAATTTGTTAGTCTATAACATGCCACAGGACTGCTTATTATTTGTGAAACCACAGACTAGCATGGCTACCCCTCTGAGACTATTATACATAATCGATGTTCAAAGTAAATGTATTCCCCAAATCAAAAAAAAAAAGCAAAACAACAACAAGAAACAAAACAAACTTGTGGCGTGATAATAAATGGCACCATGGCTAAACAGCAGAGTAAAAAGAAAGAATGGATAAAGGCAAAAAGGCACCCTTTCAGAAATGGAAGTCCCAGCCTAGTTCGGAATATAGAAAAGAGCATATATACTGATAAGTCAGGTGATGAAAGTATAATTAAGCAGGCCAGAAAGAATTTGAAGAGCAACTAGCAAAAGACATTAAAATGAACAGCAATATTTTTTTAAGTACATTGGAAACAGGAAGCCTGGCAATCATCAGTGGGGCTACGTCTAGACTAGAGGGTTTTGTCAACAAAATGACCATTTTGTCGACAAAACCCAGGGAGCGTCCAGGTACCAAGCATGTCCAGAATGAAGTGCTTTTGTCAACAGCCATACCCTGCTCTCCATGAGGAGGAACACCTCTGTCAACAAAGATCCATCAACAAAAAGCTGGTCTGGACCTTCCAAGGGGCTTTCTGTTGACAGAAAAGGCCTCCAGGGCGCCGCATGGGTGCCCTGGGGGACATCCTGTCCACAGCAATCAGCGCTCTATGGTCCCTGCCTCTGGCTCCTCTTAAAGCTGCAGAAAGCCTGGGAAACCCTGTGGCAGGACGCTGAGAGGTGAGACCAGCAGAGAAACACACGGCTGTATCCCATACCCTTGCAGCCATTCCTAAGCAGACAGTATGCCCTATGGCTGAGCAGCAGGCAGCCCGCAACCAACCAGAGCCCTCGAGCGACCAGCCTGAGGGGTCCCAGGAGCCACCCCATGACAGCAAGAGGAGACCCCAATCCTGGACTAGGGCAGAGGTCCAGACCCTGTTGAACCTGTGGGGGAAGGAGGAGACTCTCCAAGACCCCAAGGTGTAGCACTGCACCACCCTCATATGCACCTGGATAGCCACCGCCCTGGACAAATGGGGCCACTGTTACTGTACTTTGGAATAGGTGGCTGTGTCTACACGTGCCCCAAACTTCGAAATGGCCATGCAAATGGCCATTTCGAAGTTTACTAATGAAGCGCTGAATATGCATTTCAGCGCTTCATTAGTAAACTTCGAAATGGCCATTTGCATGGCCATTTCGAAGTTTGGGGCACGTGTAGACACAGCTGGTGTGTGCCAAGGTGAAGGAGCTCAGCCAGGGCTATGCGCAGGCCTGGGACACAGCCCAATGCCACCTGCCCCTATTACTAGGGGCTTTACATCATCCTATCAGTCCAGCCCTGGCAGCACTGCAAAGCCCCTGTGTGGGACGGCCCGTTACGCAGACCACATATGGCTTTGCAACTGGGACATTCCCATCCACTAGCCCAGAGGATGTTGGTCGCTGCTCCTGGCGTGGGGCAGTGCCCTAGGGGCAGAGTTGCATGAATAACTCACTGTCTCTCCTCCTTGTCTTCCTTACAGCTGCACTTACATTGCCTGAGGGCAGGGCCAGCCCCCCCACAGCCGGAGATGCTGTCGGCATGTCCAGGAGCACCTTCATGGGGCCCACAATGCTGCCCTGTGGAGGATATCTGATCTCATGGAGCACTCGGTGCAGGCTGAAACAAAATGGTAATCGCAGGCCTGGGACCAACTCATGTCCTGCTTTGGTGCTGCTACCAGTGTCTAGCAGGACATGATGCGCCAGCTGCCCATGGCTACCACCCTCGCCCCTCCAGGCCCCGCTGCCTGCCCCCACCAGCCATCCCCTGCAGGGAGTCTTGGACCTGTTCCAGTGGCTGAGGGCCATGCTTGCCCACTTCCCACACCACCCCAGACCACCCCTGAGCCCTGGCCCCCTGGCACCAACACAGCCCTGACCAGGGCCCCGCACCCATAGCAGAAAGGGATCGCAAGGCCAATGCCACTCAGGGTCCTGCTCTCCCTCAGTTTTGCAGCCCACACCCCCTCCTTGTATTGTGGACCCCCCCAACCCATATCCCAAGTCCCCCATCCAAGTTCTGCTGCCCTGCACCCCGTCTCATGTCCCCCTCTCACTGTATATAGTTCAAAGATTTGTACTGAAAATACTTTGTTATTACACGGTTTCTGTTTGACACATTTTTCTTTGGTTAAGTAAAATAATTATTTGGTCAGCACACCCGTGTCCCTCTTTATTGGAAAAAAGTGTGGGAGGAGAGAGGGGCAAAGGGAGGAATCGTGGTGGCGACAGTGTAAGGCTGGGGGCCTAAGGCCCCCAATGGGAGTGCCCTGGGGAAGGTTACTGGGGGCCATGGGAGAAGCTCTGCCTCAGGGCCTCGCAGATCTGCACCCCATCCTGACGGGCTTGGCAGATGGGAGCTGCACCTGGCTCCTCATATGCATGGCCCTCAAGACCAGCGTCCACACCCCACCCAAGGAAGATGGCCACCCCCTTCTCCTCCACAATGTTATGCAGGGCACAACATGCCGCACAACTTGGGTGACATTGTGCTCTCCCACATCAAGGTGGGTAGTAGTAGGCATCCTTCAGTCTGTATAGACTATGGGTCGCGCCCTTTATAGTTTCAATTGAGGGCTTCATTTACAGTGTCTACTGTGACCATGAAGACCCACATGAGAGTGACAGTCCTTGCTGCATCTCTTGCAGATGTGGTGGGTGTCTGGCAAGTCCTTATTGTGCTTTCTGTGCACTCGCTTCTCCTCTGCTAGCTGTCTGATCCTCATCTTGCCCTTCTGAAGGCCCTTGCGTAACCCCTGCCTCCATCTGCCACGGTCGTCTGCTAGTTCTTCCCAGTTGTCTAGCTTGATGTCTACCTCTTTGAGGTCTCGCTTGCAGACATCTTTGTAGCGCAACTGGGGGCGTCCGGGAGGTCTTTTGCCAGAGGCTAACTCACCATACAGGATGTCTTTTGGAATCCTTCCATCATTCATCCTGTGGACGTGGCCAAGCCAGCGGAGCCGACACTGCCTGAGGAGGGTGTGCATGGCTGGGATTCCAGCTTGCTCGAGGACGGTGGTGTTGGTCACTCTGTCCTTCCATGCTATTCCAAGGATGCGCTTTCCTGGTGGGCATACAGGGTCCACGTCTTGCTGCCATAAAGGAGGGTGGTAAGCAGGCACCTAAACCGTGTCTTGAGGCAGCTGAAGGTGTATTCTGCCTGCATCTTGGCCCAGTTGAGGTGGACGTTAAACAGTTCCTGCCTGGGGTCCTGCTGGTCAGTATAAGGTTTCATGGGCCCGGGCATGAAAGGGTAGGCCATGTATCCCTTGAGGAAGAGTGGCATGTGCACGTCCCTGACCAACAGCTCACAGTGGGGGACGAATGTACCCACCTCCATCCTCCAGCACAGGCTGAAGTTGCAGAACACAGGACTGTCATGTGCCTGGCCTGACCACCTGACATAAATGTCCATGAACTGTCCAGGGTGGTCTACCAGGACCTGCAGCACCATTGAAAAGTAGCCCTTGCAGCTGATATACCTGGTCACACTCTCTCTGGGGCACGGTTTAGGATATAGGTCCCATCGATGGCCCCAACACAGTTTGGGAAGCCCAGGACAACAAATCTGGTCCCAACTGCATCCACGTCTCCCATACAGATTACCCTCTGCAGCAGGATGGTGTCGATGGGCATCACAAACTGCAAAAGGAGGGAACTGAACATACACTTCACAAACTGAGGGAGTCTCTGGCCCTGGTGGGGGGGCCCGTCCACCCACCTGAGCTCGTCAGGACCCTCCCTGTGAGGCTGCCCCACTGGCAGCAGGGCTGTGTGAACATGGGATGCCATGGTCCCCCGTGGACAGAGCTATCCCCTACCCCACTCCTTGCACCACCAAACCCACCTCCTGAGGGTCCTCCTTGGGTAGGACACAACCCCCACCCTCCCATGCAGAGACTGCCATGAAGAGGGCCCTGAGCTCTGATGATGGACTTCCCCCAGCTGAACTGGTTGCCCACCGAGTGGTAACTGTTGGGGATGGAGGGCTTCCAGAGGGCGACTATGACCAGCTTCTCCCGGGAGTGGCAGGCCACAGCCAAGTGTTCAGTCTCTGGAAGACAGGGTCACGCCAGGCACAGAACTCCAGGAATGTAGCCTTCCACATTTGGAAGTTCTGGAGACACTGCTTGTCATCCCACTGCCCCGTAACTAGCCAGTCCTACCAGTCGGAACCGGTGCTGTGCCTCCTGATCTGCCTGTGCACCCCGGGGGATGGACACAGGTGTGACCATCCTGCAGTCATGGCGAGGTCCTCAAAGGCAGTCAGGAGAATCATCATCAGGAGGTGTAGCAGGTGCTGAAGTACCTCTGTGTGGGGCAGTGCAAGCCTGGGGGCTGCTCTGGCACTGTGGCTCACAGGAAAGAGCCATGTCTCCCATAAAGAGTTGAAGCCCTGCTCTGGTTGTGCTTTCCCTCTGACTGTGCTGTCCCTGTGGTTCCAGATGGCTGTTTTGCTGCTAGAGAGGCCGGGTAGTCTAGCCACCCTCTGTTGACAGTGCGGATTGCTCTTTCGATCCTCTTTGATGTCTGGACACGATCATTTGACAGAAGTTTTGTCGCGAAGTATCTTCTGACAAAAATGTCTATTGACAAATCACTCTAATCTAGACATAGCCTCGGTCCACTGGATAATCAAGGTGGACAAATATTATGGTAAAACTAAATGAATTCTTTGCATCAGTTTTCACTGTGGAGGATGTGCTGAAGATTCCCACATCTGAGCTATTCTTTTTTAGATGGCTAATCTGAGGACCTTTCACATACTGTGTTGTCATCAAGAGGCTTCGGAAAACGTTAAACTGAGTAATCATGCAGTGTAATTTAACAGCAACATCAATGGATTTTCACCAGGGAACAAATAAAGCAGTATGTACTTACGTTTGGCTCATCTCCTTGGAGAGGGGTGTTGCAGAGAATCATTTGCCTCTTTTATTTTAAAGTGACTTTTTGAACACCTTCACTCCTACTCAGACTTTTTGAACAGCACTTCTGTTTCTTGAAGGCCACAGATTCAACAGTGGAGGATATTTCGCAGTGGTAGGCATCAAGCATTTGAGTGGCAGTAAACAGGGTATATATTAGGGCACAGGGAATCCTGGAGCCCATGGCATTCCATTCATCCAGGATGGCAGGATAATCAAAGTATGATAGCTGATGTGCAACTAATCAATTGAACTGTTCTCATTCCCCTCCTGTAGTACACAATCATCCATTTTGCCAAGTGGAGGGAAGGAAAACTAGTGCATCAACAAATATTGCCAAATGCACAGAAATCTTTCCTCTATAACTGAACTGTTTTTTAAAACTGTAGCTATAACTGAATTATGTAAGATTTTATAAAAATCATCAAGTGTATGTCTTCTCAACTGGCCCTCCACCGACTCTGATTCTTTCCTTGATTACATCTGATTCCAGAAAATAATAGACAATAAAAAGCATGAAAAAAGAGTAGATAGTAAAGATTTGGAAAAAAGAGAGTTGCTGAGGGGAGGTTATTTGGTTTCCCATTTCACTATACAGCTGCTGTGCACAGTCTGTGTTCTCAGCTGGCCCTCCACTGACTGTCCCCCTTCCCTTGATTGCATCTGATCCCTGAATATAATATAGGGGCAATGAGAAGCATGAAAAAAGAGTTGATAGTAAGGATTTTGAAAAAAGACATTTGTCGAGGGGAGGATATTTGGCGTCCTAGTCCATTATACATCTTCTGTGAACAGTCTGTATTCTCAACTGGCCCTCCACCCACTCTTCCCTGTGTGAAGGGGTCCAAAGTTAGAAGAAAGAGGATAGAAAAGTCTAGGAAAAAGATTTTTGTCTTCCTTCTCCATTACACAGATGTTGCCAGCATGAGGGATGGAGCTCACCAAATTTCATTCCCATTGTGGGGCAGTTTGGTGTTTGGGAGGTTGAATGGCCAGTTGACATGGTCCCTGAAAATCTTTTTGGGCTGTGGGATGCGTGGTCCATGGCTCAAGGGACACTCAAACTGTTCGCTCCCCCCACCCCCGGTGTCAGACAAGCCCCAAAAATCTTAGACCCCCTAGTCCTTGTTGGAGCGGGTGATGTGGGGGTGTTTCAGTGGGGGACCAGTTGAAGTAGTCCTCCCAGGCAGTTGTAAGCCCCTGAAAATCTTAGCCGCTGGAGGAGACTTCCCCTGGTGGCAGAAAGGCCCAGAAAATATTTTTGGTGTGTAGCCAGTTGAAGCAGTCCCCCCGGACAAAATCTTTCTCGCCCTTGGAACCCTAACCGAACACAAGTCAGGCCATGGTGCTTCTGGCAGCAGGTCAGCACCCAACAGCAGGTACGTCCTTTTATTGGGTCTGGGGATAGCCACATGATGTGGTTGAGCACAGGAAAGACCCTGACTGTGTGGCGCCTGTGTGGCAGGAGGGGGGCGCGAACAAATGTAAACCACTGAGAAGAAGTTCCTCGGCTTCTTATATAAGCATGACCCCCACAATGGCCTTGCTGCAATGTGGTGTGGTGGGGCAGTGGCTGGTGCCAGGAAGCGCAGAAAAAAATACCAACTGTAGAGACAGAACCATGAACTCCCTTCTGGGACTACTGGTAAGGGGTGGATGCGCTCACAGCACTAATAGCAAAGGAAGAAAGACATTCCTCAGCCTCTCATAAAAACATGGCCTGACAGCCACAGACTTCCTGGTCCCAATTTGATATTCATGATCTTTCTGTTATCTAATTCCTGAGCACCTGAAGAGCAGCAGACAGAGCGGAGCACTGTGGGGCATTGTGGGTTACATACGGGACACATCTGGAGGATAACAAATTAGATTGAAAGACGTGGTGTTTCCACACTGGCCTTTATTTGAACTTTTAAATTCGAACTTGATGCTACACACAGCAGGTACCAATGATGTTAATATTAGTGCTCCCTAAATCTACCTAATGGTATTTACAGTGAAGAGAGTCACATGGTAATATTAAGCTAACTGCCTTCAATTTGAATTTATCTCACAGTGTAGATGTGGCCTCTGTCTGCAGTCTCTCTCTCACCCCACAAGCTGCTGCTGCCTCTTTGTAACTCAGCCCTCTGGAGAAGTTATCTGTGTTGTCCCCTTCCAGAGTATCAAGGTCTTACTTTAACAACTGTTTATTCTTCCTGTTCACTGCCACATAACACCACTTCTTCAGTGGCGGGCAGAGAAATCCAGATCCATTCTCTACTGCAGGTTCTGGCTCAGGGACTCTCTAGCCAAAAGTCAAGGCCAGTGCCATCTCAGACCTAGCTACCTTTCCCTGAGCTGTTTTGCCTTTTTTTCACCGCTCTCCGGAGATGATAATACACACTTGTGCTGTTTCCATGTCACAGGTTTGGACATATTTCTACATTCTGTACACGTTCTCCACGTCTCTTGGTATTCTGCTGTCATATACAAATACTAACACCATCTGCTGACCACAGAGATTGTTTATGAATGACACTTTTTCACTTATTTCATTTGCATTGTGTAAGTTCCAATGGGTAAGCTAGAGACACCCACAAACTACAATTTATACAGATAAGAGGTAGCACAATATTCCAAAAAGTTAAGCAACTGGATATGTTTAATCAACACCATTTTTCTCTGAGCAACCGCTAGGTAAGTTGAGAAGTTGTTCTTCATCATTATTAATGAAAATTATTTTAAAGTAGGGCCATGGGGTGGATCTATTCCCAGAGACAAATTAAACATTCACTGGCATGTTGCATTTGGTCAAAATGTTTTGCTGGTTATTTTTGTATGGCTTACTATGGTACTTCATTTTCACAATCAAACCTTTTATTTTGAATCACACACTGCTTTAGGAAGGCTTCAGGCTTAACTGTGAGACACTTTAGGCACTTACATAAATCCATGGGCCTGGACCTAATTCATCTTAGGGTTCTGAGGGAGTTGGCATATGTTGTTGACAAGCCCTTGGCTGTTATCTTTGAAAAGTTGTGGAGATCGGGAGAGATCCCGGATGATTGGAAAAATGCAAATGTAGTGCCCATCTTTAATGAAGGGAAGAAGGATGATCAAGGGAACTATAGGCCGGTCAGTCTTACATCAGTCCCTGGAAAAATCATGGAGAGGCTCCTCAAGGAACTCATTTTGAGGCACTTGGAGGAGGGGAGAGTGATCAGGAATAGTCAGCATGGATTCATGAAGGGCAAGTCATGCCTGACCAATCTGATTAGTTTCTACTGTGAGATAACTGGCTCTGTGGATAGGGGAAAATCAATGAATGTGATTTATTTTGACTTTAGCAAAGCTTTTGATATGGTCTCCCACAATATTCTTGTCGGCAAGTTAAAGGAATTTGGATTGAATAAATGGACGGTTAAATGGATAGAAAGCTGGCTAGAAGGTCGGGCCAAGCGGGTAGTGATCAACACCTCCATGTTGGGATGGTGGTCGGTTTCTAGTGGAGTATCCCAAGGATCGGTTCTGGGTCCTGTTCTGTTCAACATATTTATCAATGACCTAGATGAGGGTTGGATTGCACCCTCAGCAAGTTTGCGGATGACACGTAGCTAGGGGGAGAGGTAGATACGCTGGAGGGTAGGCACAGGGTCCAGGCTGACTTAGACAAATTGGACGACTGGGCTGCAAGAAATCTGATGAGGTTCAATAAGGAAAATTGGCCGGAAGAATCCCAATTGGCTCGATAGTAGTTCTGCAGAAAAGGACCTGGGAGTTGTAGTGGACGAGAAGCAGGACATGAGTCAACAGTGTGCCACTGTAGCCAAGAAAGCTAAAGGCGTATTAGGTTGCATCAAGAGGAACGTTGCCAGTAGATCCAGATAAGTGATTATTCCTTATTCGGCTTTGGTGAGACACCGCATCTGGAGTACTGTGTCCAGTTCTGGGCCCCCAATTACAGGATGTGGTTACACTGGAGAGGTTCCAGCAGAGGGCGACCAAAATAATTAGGGGGCTGGAGCATATGACTTATGAAGAAAGGTTGAGGGAATTGGGACTGTTCAGTTTGCTGAAGAGAAGACTGAGGGGGGACTTGATAACAGCCTTCAACTTACTGAAGGGAGGTTGCAAAGAGGCTGGAGAGAGACTGTTCACAGTAGTCAAGGTGGCCGAACACAGAACAACGGTCTCATGTTGGGGTTGGGAAGGTCCAGGTTGAACATTAGGAAAAATTTTTTCACTAGGAGGGTGGTGAAGCATTGGAATGGTCTACCCAGGGAAGTAGTGGAGTCTCCATCCCTGGAGGCATTTAAGTCTCGCCTCGACAAAGCCCCGGCTTGGCTGATCTGATGGGTTTGGTCCTGCTTAGAGCAGGGGGCTGGACGTGATGGCTTTTTTAGGTGTCTTCCAGCTCTATTGTTCTATGATTCTATGTGGACTACCAGCAGCACGGGCAGCAGCAGAAAATGAAAACTATCTTTGCAACTTCCTCTGCTATCTATGTAGACATGAAGGAGGGTCAGGAATAGGATGGGGATAGTTGCAAGTAACTCCCCGAGGAATGGAGGCAAGGGAAAGCAGATAGTAGTTCCAATTTTCTTGCATTTCCTTCTCAAAGACAGAAACTGGTTCCTTGTTTTGCTCCTGGATCAACATAACTACTTTGCTGAGGGCTTGTAGCAAAAGCAGAATTGAGTCTATAATTTATAATCTCCTCGGGGTGTATTATATATTTGGCTTTGTATAATGTAATGTAAATGTACATGGCTATATTAACTGTTATTCTTGATGCAGTAATATAATGAAACCATGATTTCCCACTTAAACTTTTTTTCTTCTTTTTGAGGTTTTGAGCACCTCTCTCCAGTTTGTGAACACCATTCTTCCAGCTAGTGCAGCTGACAGGCAAAAATATTGCACTATAAACACATACCAGGAAATAACAAAAATGCATCTTTTTTCACTCTTTATTTATAGTTTAAAATGTAATGCCATACATATTTTAACGATTATTGACTAAAAACAAACAAACAAACAGACAGACAAACAAACAAAAAACAAGAATTTATTTTTGCATAAACCAGAAGCAACACTGAAAGAGACTAATTAAAAAGCCATCTTGCTTCAAGTTTTGAAACCATTACATTCAGTATTAATATACATATTTACATTACAAGTATATTATATAAATATAATATATGTAATTTTATAACCACAATAAATATCAAGAAGGGTTTTTAGGCACACAGCATAGAAAAAAATGCAGAATCTGCACAATCCTTAAGAGTCTTTGAGTGACTCACTCTTACATAATTTTCACACTGAAAAAAAGCAACTATTTTACATAAATATACAGAAACAGCTTAAGTAGTCCCCAGTGAAACGGGAATCAGTCTTGTATTCCCACCCTAAGCCTCCTCCTTGGTTATCTAATACTTTTTTTCTATACAGCTATTACATAAGAAAATAGTTTGCAAGATTTCTGTACTCCACCAATAGCCTAAGTAATCATCAGTGCTAACAAAATAAGTACAGCGTATCTACACAATGTATATACAAATGTGTGCAGAAACCTGGGTTTGGTGAACTGTTTTGGAGCTCACTTCTAATACTTGGGAATTAACTTGGCAGGAATAAAAAGGGATTTTCAATTACTTTAAGTCAGAAATGACACCAATTGAAAAACTGCTGCAAACTGAGTTAATATCAGTTCTTTATAGACAGAAAGCTTCCAAATAGATTTTTTAAAAATATGTTAGCTACACTGACAGATCTAGCCCATCACTGATCTTGTTTGTGGTGCACACTCCCTCCAACACTTAAGATACCTGAAGTCCAAAGCAGACTGCAAAGAGGTACAATGGGATTTCACAAAAGTGGATGAAATTCTGTGTTGCTAAATGCAAAGTAATGCATATTGCAAAACATGATCCCAGTCACACCTACAAAATGATGGGGTCTAAATTAGCTGTTACCATTTAAGAAAGAGATCTTGACATCACTGTAGACAGTTCTCTGAAAACATCTACTCAGTGCACAGCAGCAATCAGAAAAGCAAACAGAATGTTAGGAATCATTAACAAAGAGATAGATAATAAGACAGACAATATCATATTGCCTCTATATAAATCCACAGTATGCCCACATCCTGAATACTGCATGCAGATACGGTTGCCCCATGTCAAAAAAGATATATTGGAATTGGAAAAAATTCAGAATGAGGCAACAAAAACTATTAGGGGCATAGAACAGCTTCTCCCAGGGAAAATATTAATCAGACAGGGACTCTTCATTTTGGGAAAAGATATATGACAGAGGTATATAAAATCATGACTGGTTTGGAGAAAGCAAATAAGGAAATGTATTTAATCATAATAGCCCAAGAACTAGGGTTCACTGAATGAAATTAACAGGTATCATGCTTAAAAGACACAAAATGAAGTATTTCTTCACTCAACACACAGTCAACCTGTGGAAATCTTTGGCAGATGTTTTGAAGGCCAAGTAACAGGGTTCAACACAGAACGAGATAAAATTCATGGAAGATACGTCCAGCCCTGACTATTAGCCAAGATAGGTAGACATGGTATCCCTGTCATCTATTGCCGGAGGCTAGTATTGGTGACAGGGTAGATGACTTGATGCTTACCTGTTCTGTTCATTCCCCCTGGGCAGCTGGCATAGGCCACTGTCTGAGGGCAGAATACTGGGATGGATGGGTCTTTGGTCTGACCCAGAATGGCCATTCTTATGTTCTAATGCAGTATTTAACCAGAAAATCAATCCAAATGGAATTTTCACACTGTATATACCATCATGATATTTTAAAGAATGCAGCTAGTGGACACCTGAGATTGCACTCTATGAACTGAAGCAGACCACTTCTCTTAGAGTGCCAATGTCCAGTGATACATTTTGAACAAAAAACAAGTGATTTTGTTCTCTAGCTACAAGTCAGACTCTGGCATATCTGGCATATCGGCCATTAGATAGCCAATACCATAGCGTCCATTGGGAGCGGTGTCCAGAGTTGGGGATCCAGTCTGTTTCCGGTATATGTTTTTACCAAAATTTGGAGACGGCACTTCACTTGGACTCTTCCCATGAATCAGACTCGCATCATCTCCCTCTAAATTAATGGTCTCCTTTATTATCCGTCCCCTTTTGTAGGATACAGCTGCCAAACTACCAGAGCTATCATCAATAAGGTTGCAGCGGCGGATTATGAAGACTATAGGGACAGGAAGTATGGCCAATATGATCAGAGAGATACAGACAATCATTCCCCATGGTGGATAGCTCAGGAATTCATCAGCAGCCTAGATGAGCCAAGAGAAGCACAAATAACACACTGTTACAAACAGACAAAGCTCCCAATCCTAATGCAGGCAAATCTATTGATATCCCACCTTAAGTTCTCCCAGAGTTTGCTTAAGAGTTAATGTTAGATTTGGCATTGCTACATCTGATGAAATAAGCACTAAGCACAATGCTACGGCTGCATAAAAACTACAAACCAGAACATTACCGATTCTTCGCTGAAAATCTATATAGCTAGATTTCCTAGAAACCAAATGTCCTTATTCTACTAAACTGATCAGTCACATACTATTCCTATAAAATAACTGTCCACTGATATGCTGTATCAGCTTCCAAGTGAAGGACAATGAAATGCCTACTCTAGATATTTGGTTCTATGGTAGCTAGTGAACAAAGTAATGAAACACATGATACTAGTTCATTGCTGCCATCGCATATTCAAACCAACCAATCAACCAATCAAATAACAAATAAACGTGTTTACCCTACCCCTCCTCCTTCTCTCGCACAAACACACCCCAACAAGTCAGCACTGACACAAAGGATAAAAGGGAAGTGTTGGCCAGTGACGATATTTTTTTTTAAATGAAAGGACAAATGCTATTAAAAACAATGAGGTTTTTGTATTAGTATTAGAAACAATAGTGGCCATGTTTATATATGTAATGCACAATATGAATTACCAAGTGATTTTCAAGGGCCAGCAAAAGCTCTTTAAATAATATTACATTATTCTGGCAATATTTTTTGTTATTACGTACCTTTTCTTCAATCCACGCACTGTAACCAGGAGGACTTAATCCCATTTGGACAATACTAGCTACCAGCAAAAATAACAACACTACAGGGGAAACATACTTCCACATGTAGTAGTAATATCGGTTTGGAGAAAAACCAAGCATATCCTTTAGATCCTCCATAAATCTGTGAGAAAATGGACATTATTAGTTCAGAAACTGAGGTTCTGAGAGTCTGTAATTGAGACATGTATGCTAATTTGCAACAGCACATTAACAAAGATTAGACATAGAAATGTCTGCATTTAGACCAACTGTACAGTTTGTAACAGTTACCCATGTTAATAGTGTATTGAACCAACTCAGATCAAGTTAATTTAGACTGCTAGAAAACTTAGGTCTGAATCCTGATTAAGCCACATGTAGAAATTAGTTTGAGGAGCATTTCCTAGTCTCTAACTAGGGGTGGAGAAAGAGAAGTTACTCACCTGTGTAGTAACGATGGTTCTTCGAGATGTGTCCCCATGGGTGCTCCACAGTAGGTGTCGGGCTCGCCCCGGCGCCGCAGCTCGGAAAATCTTCATCAGTCTCCGTCGGCTCTTCGCGCGCTTACGGTCACGTGCGCGATCCGGTCCCCGCCAGTTCCTGATCAACCGTTCCGGACGCCCCTGAAAACACACAAACAGAGCTCCGAAGTGGGGAGGAACGGGTGGGTAGTGGAGCACCCACGGGGACACATCTCGAAGAACCATCGTTACTACACAGGTGAGTAGCTTCTCTTTCTTCTTCGAGTGGTCCCCGTGGGTGCTCCACAGTAGGTGACTACCCAGCAGTAACCCCCCCGAAAAAGGAGGTGGGTACCCGATTTATGCGCGGCTTGCCCGTGAAAGGACTGCTGTCGACAGGCGTGTATCCTCATCAAGCATCCTGTGCATGGCGTAGTGCTTGGCGAAGGTGTCATAGGAAGACCACGTCGCCGCTCTGCAGATATCTCTCAGCGCGATGCCTTTGAAGAAGGCCGTTGACGCCACCATCGCCCTAGCAGAGTGGGCTCTTGGCGGAACTGGGAGAGGAGTCTTGCAAATCTCGTAACACAGTCTTATGCAAGACACAATGTGATTTGAAATCCCCTGTGAAGATAGCGCTTCTCCTTTTGACCTGGATGCAATGGACACCAGTAGTCTATCCGTTTTCCGGAAAGGTTTAGTTCTATCGATGTAGAAGGCCAGTGCCCTTCTTACGTCAAGTAAGTGCAACCGTGCCTCTTCATTTTAGTTGTGAGGCTTAGGATAGAACGAGGGCAGCACTATTGGTTCGTTGATATGAAAGTCTGAAGAGACCTTCGGAACGAAGGCTGGGTGTAATCGTAAGACCACCGCTTCTTTTGAGAAGATCGTGCAGGGTGGTGTGGACATTATGGCCGCAAGCTCACTCACTCTGCGAGGTGACGTGATTGCCAGGAGGACAGTCGTTTTAATAGTAAGTAGTCGGAGGGGGACCGTAGCCAATGGTTCAAAGGGCATCCCGAGAGGGTGTGTAGAACTAGGTCTAAACTCCGTGATGGCGGTATTGGTTTCCGAGGGGGGTACAGATTCACCAACCCCTTTAGGAAACGCGAGATAACAGGATGGGCAAATGTGGTTGATCCATCCTCTTCATGTCGAAATGCTGATATAGCCGCCAGATGCACCTTTATAGAGGATAGGGAAAGTCCATTTTGTTTGAGTTGTAGCAAATAATCCAGAATCGTAGGTATGGTGGCGTCCTGGGGTATTAGTTGCCTGGAGGAACACCATTCGGAAAAACGCAACCATTTGTGCTGATAAGTCTTTCTGGTGGAAGTTCTCCGACTACATTCAAGGACTTGTTGCACTCCCTCTGAGCATGTAGTCTCTAAGGCGCTTAGCCATGGATTAGCCATGCTTGTAGCCGAAGTCTCTTCAGGTGCGGGTGCAGTATTGACCCTCAAGCCTGAGTGAGAATGTCCGATACTGTTGGTAGGAGAAATGGCCGATGTTCAGCCACGCGCAAGAGCAATGGGAACCACCGTTGCCGGTCCCAGGTTGGGACTATGAGTATCATGCGTGCTTTCTCCCTTCTGGCCTTCTCCAAGACCTTGTGTATAAGTGTCGTGGGAGGGAACGCATAAAGTAGAGGGCCCTTCCATGGGATCATGAAGGCGTTCCCCAAAGACTCCTGTCCCATGCCCGCTCTGGAGCAGTATTGGGAACATTTCTTGTTTTCTCGGGTGGCGAACAAGTCGATTTGGGGAAAACCCCATCTGCGGAACACCTGGTGAAGTAGGTCTGAACGGATTTGCCACTTGTGAGTGGGCGCAAAGTGTCTGCTGAGTTGGTCCGCCTTGATGTTGTGGACCCCCGGTAGGTACGAAGCCTTTATGATTATATTGTTGGCGATGCACCAGTTCCAGAGTCGGACTGCCTCCGCACAAAGCGTACGAGACCTGGCTCCCCCCTGTCGGTTTATATAAAACGTGGTGGTGTTGTCGGTATTCACGCCAACTATTTTTCCACGCAGATAATTGTGAAAATACCTGCACGCATTGAACACTGCCCTGAGCTCTAGTATGTTTATGTGCAGTGTCTTCTCTGCGGGGGACCATAATCCTTGAGTTGGTTTTGTTGTCCATGTGAGCCCCCCATCCCATATGGGAGGCATCTGTTGTAATGAACACAGTAATCTGCGGTTGGCGGAAGGGCACCCGTTAGGAGATTCTTGGGGTTTCCCCACCATGTTAGCGAGCTTCGTGCCTCTGTTGTAAGTGACACCCTCTTGTGGACGGTGTGGATTGAGGGTTTGTATACGGTTGCCAACCAATGCTGCAATCCTCGCATATGCAGCCTGGCGTTTTGCACCACAAACGTGGTGGTTGCCACATGCCCCAACAGTTGTAAGCACGTGAGAACTGGAACAGTGGGGCTGTACGTTAGTAGTTGTACGAGAGATTCGATGGCACGAAAACGAGCCTCGGGTAAATACACCCTTGACGTGACTGAGTCTATCTGAGCCCCTATAAACTCTACATTTTGTGTGGGGTCGGTCTTTGACTATGAGAAATTGATGATGAGGCCCAGTGAGGTAAATGTTTTTGTGGTTATGTGTATCATCCGTAATACCTCCGCCCGGGAAGTTCCCTTTAGCAGGCAATCATCCAGGTACGGGAAAATGAAAACTCCCTGTCTGTGTAGGTATGCTGACACCACCGCTAAGGTCTTGGTGAAGACTCTGGGTGCTGAAGAGAGTCCGAATGGGAAGACTCTGTACTGGAAATGATCTGTGCCCACAAGGAACCGGAGGAAACGCCTGTGGGCTGGATGAATTGCGATATGAAAATACGCATCCTGTAAGTCGAGGGCTGCAAACCAATCGCCATGGTCTAGTGCCGTGATTATTGAAGCCATCGTAGTCATTTTGAAGCGCTGTTTGCGTAGGTACTGGTTCAGTGCGCGTAGTTCCAACATGGGTCTCCACCCTCCCGTCTTCTTTTCCGTCAGGAAATACCTGGAGTAGAACCCTTTGCCTTGAAATTGTTCCGGTACTCTCTCCACCGCTCCTATGAATAGGAGGTGGTCCACCTCCTGCCTTAATTCCAGTAAGTGAGAGGTGTCTCTGAGAAGGGGTGCAGTGGGAGGATTTGGTGGAGGTAAAGACTGGAAGGGGATCATGTATCCCGTGTTTACAATCTCCAATACCCACTTGTCCGACGTGATGCTTTTCCATTGTGGGTAAAATGGCTTGAGTCGGTGATGGAACATGTACTGAGATTGGCACTGAGGTATGGTCTTGGCTTCGTGGCCCTCGACATACCCGTCAAACTTGCTGTCTTGCACTTTGCCCTGCGGAGGCGTTGCCCTGCTGAGGCCGGCGCCTAGGGCCCTTATAATGTGTTTGCTGATGACGTCCCTGATCATACCCCCGTTGAAATTGGGTACGTTGCTGTTGGTAACCATAACGGCGTTGCTGAGGATAAAATTTCTTCCTTCTGAACGGTGGGGTATATTTCCCCAAAGTCCGAAGTGTCGCTCTGGAATCTTTGCTCGAGTGTAGGACTGAGTCGGTCGATTCAGCAAACAATTTTATTTTGTCGAAGGGAAGGTCTGCAATTTTGACCTGTAACTCCTTTGGAATGCCGGATGTGTGAAGCCATGACTCTCTCCGCATTACCACTGCAGTGGCCACGGCGCGGGCCGCTGTGTCCGCCACATCCAGTGCAATCTGCACGCCCGCTCGAGAAGCCGCGTAGCCCTCTCGCACAATTGCCTTAAGAATTGGCCTTTTATCCTCCGGAAGGAAGTCCATGAGGGCAGTAAGCTTGGAATAGTTGTCGAAATTGTGATTCGACAAATGAGCGGCATAGCTGGCCATGTGGAGCAACAGAGTAGAGCAGGAGTAGGCTTTTCTACCCAGAAGATCTAGCTTCTTTATGTCCTTGTCCAATCCCCCAGATTTGTACTGGGACGATTTGGACCTGTGTTGGGACGATTCAACCACTAGCAAGTTTGGCTGTGGATGACTAAATAGAAACTCCATACCTTTCGCAGGGACGAAGTACTTTTTGTCCGCTCTTTTGTTGGTAGAAGGAGCAGATGCTGGAGTCTGCCATATATTAGTGGCTGCCTCCATGACTGCATCATCCAGAGGAATAGCAATTTTAGAAGAAGATGGAGGCCTGAGGTTTTTAAGGAGTCTGTGGTGTTTCTCCTGCACCTCTGCCACTTGAATATCTTGGGATTGAGCTACTCGTTTGAACAGCTCCTGGAACTGTTTCAGGTCATCTGGGGGAGAAACGTCTCCAGGGACCACGGCCTCGTCTGGCGAGGATGAGGAGGCATCACAATGGTATCTCTCCTCCAATTCCTCTGGATCCTGGCTGTATTGATGTGATTGCCTTTGTGGAATTTCGAGGTGGGGTTCAACGTCTTTAGGCCCAGCCTCTGATTGGGGAACTCGTGGTGTTCCCCCCGGTGGAAGCAGAACACTGTGGCGTTGAGGGGTGGTCGACGGGGATCCATAGTGAGACGTCGACCTCCTATGCTGACGCCCTGCATAATGATGGCGGTCGTAGCAACAGGGACAGGGGCCTGGCGATGGAGGCTTGGACCATGACCCAAGGATGTAAGGGTGGTGCCTGGAATGTCGAGACCGCCAACAGGATACCGATGTACGAGGAGAGCCTCTGTAAGAAGACTCGTAGGGATCTCTGCTAGATGATGGAGAAAAGCGTGCAGACCCCTGGGATGGACTCCGAAGAAAAGGAGAAGGACGTCTGTGGCAGGCTAAAGGTGTTGCTGCCCATCGAATCTCTGGTGGTGATCGTGGTGACAGAGGCAGCGCAATTACCTCAGGAGAGGGGCTGCGGTGCCTGGTCTTCGTTTTAGCCTTTACCCTCTCGGGTGGTCTTGTCGGTGAACTTGGTACCGGAGCAGGTGTCATGCTGATTGCCACTGCTCCCGGTGCCGTTGTTGCCGGTGCCGTCGTCGCCAGTGCCGTTGTCCTCGGTGCCGTGGATCCCGGTGCCTCTGGGGAAGTCTCGATCGGTGCCGCAGTAGCCGGTGCCAGACTGACTAGTGCCCGCACAACTCTCGGTGCCGTCTCCCCGGTAGCTGCAGGGTCTTGAGTGGTTGCATGCACAGCGGCTTTACCAGTGGAGGAAGCCAGCGTGTGCGGGCCCTTTGTTACACTCGTCCCACTCCCAACAGTAAGGGGCAGGGATCGAGTAGGCGAGGCTCTTCTTTTCTTCTGCGCAGAGGAGGTCAAAGAGGCAGCCTTCCTTTTGTGCGGTCCTGAAGAGCCCTCCGCATG
Source organism: Carettochelys insculpta (assembly GCF_033958435.1). Classification (NCBI taxonomy): domain Eukaryota; kingdom Metazoa; phylum Chordata; order Testudines; family Carettochelyidae; genus Carettochelys; species Carettochelys insculpta. The sequence goes on along the minus strand of NC_134137.1, from coordinate 300,103,034 downwards.
CGTTGCCTCCAATGAGGCAGGCTGAAGAGCTTTGTCAACTAACAGCATCTTCAGCCTCATTTCTCTATCTTTTCTAGCTCTATTAGTCAACTTGGAACAATGGGAGCACTTCTGGGGAACGTACATCTCCCCAAGGCACCATATGCATCTGCTATGGCCATCTGAAGCAGGCATGGCCTCCCGGCAAGATTCACACTTCATAAAGCCGGGGAATGGCATTGTTAAAACTTAACTCTGAGTCCTTAGGTGCTAATAGCACACTTAACACTCTGTTAGGTGATGTTAATAACCGTTGGCCTTTGAAGGCTGACAAACAAAAACAGTGGGCCCACCCGGAGGCGGCCGCTGTGGTTTTAAGATAGTCTTTAGCTTTTAACAACTTTTAACAGAGTAACTAACTATAATAACTATAGAACTGCTAACTATGAACTGTTAAAAACTATTAACATGAGAAAAAAATAAGATTTATCTGTCTCAGGCGTTGGAGCCGGAGAGGATTCCGTCTGCAGCCGTTAGCGGTTGAGAAGGAACTGGCGGGGACCGGATTGCGCACATGACCATAAGCGCGTGAAGAGCCAACGCGCATCGGCGCATGCGTGACCCAACGGAGACTGCTGAAGATTTTCTGAGCTGCAGCGCCGGGGTGAGCCCGACACCTACTGTGGAGCACCCACGGGGACCACTCGAAGAAGAACCTCTGATGTGCTAGACATGCATGATTAGACAGTACTTGGTCCTGCCATTGGGGCAGGGGCTGGACTCGATGGCCTCTCGAGGTCCCTTCCAGTCCTAGTGTTCTGTGATTCTATAATTAGTCAGGATTAGCTGCTGATGAGCTGCAAGATGTTTATCGATCTGCTGGCATAGCCGCTTGCAGCTCCCTCCAGCCATGATTCAGCAGTCCTGGCCAATGGGAGCTTTGGAAAGGACTGGCCTGGTCCACACCACTTTCCCCAGCTCCAGTTGGCTGGGAACAGCAAACAGTGGCCATGGGCTGCTGGGGGGCTCCAAACCTGCAGATGATCAGGTAAACAAATCATCTGGCAGCCCTCCATCAACTAACCCTAATGGACTACATCAAGTTCAGGCCAGAGGTTTCCTGCGCCTGTCCTAATTGATGCTAGGCCGATGTTTAGTTCCTGGGGTATTATAAATATGACCCAGGTATCCCTAAGATTATCCAGTGTTCAGCTCAGAAAGATTTGACACTGGTTTGCAGCTATGATACATTGGGGAAAAAATCCCACTGTTAAAATCTTTTCAAACCCACCCTTGCAACTGTGTGTTAGTTCAGAGATACTACCCTAAATGAGTATAAGAAGAAACACGGTCCTCCATCCACCTCAAAGGTAACTGAAGGGTTTTATAATGTACTGCATTATCTATTTAGGCACGTCATTGCTTTTGAATTCACATATATGCAGAACACTAGAAAGGACACAATGGCTACAGTGACACTAGCAAGGTTTGCCAACAAAACCCCGGTTGTCGACAAAACTGAGCACTTTTGCTGGCAGCGTTCTACATCTCAGCCATGCAGAATCTGTTGACAAAACCCTGCATGGACACTCTGAGGGGGCTTCTCTCAAAAGACAGGGCATTCAGACCAATGGGCAGCTCTGTCTGCTGTGCTTCTGGGTGCCTGTTTTGTTGAGAGAGCAGCCTGGCAGTCCGGCTTCTCTGTCGACAGAGCAGAGCACTCTCACGACTGGCTTTTGTGTTGGCAACTCTCTGTCAACAGAAGTTTTGTTGGGAAATCACTTCCAACAGTGACTTCTGTCAACAGAGTGCTGTAGTGTAACTGTAGCCAATATGTTTTACAAAACCAGTTTTGAATGCAAGTGTACTGTATATGATAATAAATTACATTAACACCAAACAATCATTTTGCACCTTAGTAGTTGCTGGATGACTATGTTAAGTCTTGACTCTGCCACCATGCTTTGGAACTACAACATATATTTTGAACAAACCCTATTGTTTTAGGGCTTCCTGATGAAAGAATATATGCAGAAAATGAGAACGTTAACTTCCTTTGTGAGTTTTGTTAGCAAACTCTGATGGCAGTTTAACTCCTTTGCTATTTCATTTCCCTTTTTGAATGTTAATGGTACAAAATGTTTCCACTGTAACTGGCATAATGGAATGTCCCGCACAAGGTTACTATAACATAAAATCTCATCTAATTTCTGGAAACATACCAGAAAAAATAGCTCATTGTAGACAAAGGACAGAGATAGCACATAATTAAAACTAGTGAAAGTAACTGATTTCAAAGATGGCTTCGGCCCTTATCGTATAGTTCCCCCTTCTTCACCACAAGAAACATAAGCTACTTGTCTTCACTTTTAAGATTTTTCATGACCTATCCCTACTTTGCCTGTCATTTCTCATATGCCGTTAAGATGTAATCTCCTGCCACCCACTTGTTACATTTTCAAACACTTTCTTACTTTCTCCTGTGCTTCCCCTCATGCTTGCCAATGGCTACCCACAAACATCCATAAAGTTACTTCTCTCAAACTCCTCTTTGCTGTGATGCTTACAAAAAACTAAGAATAATGTGGTGTGCTGAGACCACTGCCTATCACAGTGATCAATACTGTCTCAGGTCGCCTTGAGTTCCCCTGTCTGTCCGTATCCTCCTGTTGTCTTTTTTCTTACAGTTACATTATTAGCTCTACATAACCTTTTTGCCCTGTTTGTCCAACACCTAGCACAATGTAGTCCTTACCTTTGACTGAGACACCTAAATATAATAATTTATAGATACTTGTCAGTGGCAGTTTGAGTGCTTCAGATTCAAGAGATCTCTGCAAATAATTCGGGGTTCCTTACAAATACTAGCGTGGCAAAATATACATCATCAGTGAGGTACAAAGCTTAACAATGAGTTCCAAGATCAAGTTTGAACACTGGACTGCCTCACATGCCATGACTCACAGGCACTTTCAGTTGAATCACTGACAAATTAGGACTGTGGTGGGCAATAAGCGGCCTGTGAGCTGGACCAGGTTCACCAGGACTGGCCCCTGGTGGGCCTCCAGACACTTTGTTTATACCTCAGTGTCCACAAGTACAGCTGCTCACAAGACCCACTGGCCGTGGTTCACCATTCCTGGCCAATGGGAGCTGTAGGAAGTGGTAGCCTGGCCCATGCTGCTTTCCAGAAGCTCCCACTGATGGGGAACAGTGAACCATGGCCAATGGGAACTGCAAGTGGCTGTACCTGTGGACGCTCAGCTCAATAAAGCATCTGGCTTCCCAGTAGGGTGAACCATCGTGAACTGCATCTAGTCCACAGGCCATTTATTACTCACCCCTTCTTAGGGCTGATGAGACAGGAAACATATGAAGGGCCAATGCTCTCTGAATATTAAATTTGAGACTAGATTTACAATAAACCATATTATTTTCATCATCTGCACCTGACTAATAGATGGAAATGGCTTCCTTTGAATTTGGACATGGCTACCCAATCTATGCTTGTGTCACCTCAGGATTAGATTAATGCAGTGCATTCTGTATGCGACCTTATCTTGAGTCAACCTTGAAATCTTAGCCGGTGTACTAAGTAATGGCCAGTCTAGTAAGTAGCACACCTTGATGAAAGTGTATGAGATCAGAATTCCAGTATCTGCATTGGCTGACTGTTGGTTTCGGTACTGGCACTAAGTAGTATGTTAATTATGACCTAAAAAGAAATGGTGTTGTGCCTTCCTACTCAAGAGACCACCTCTCTCCTTACATCATATGACCAGAGCTGCATATAGCAGATATGCTCAAGATGCACTGCCCTTCAGTTAAAAGGAGGCAGGAAGCTGGTGGTAACTCATTCTCCATGAGGGATCCTCAGCTCTGGAGTGCTGGATTCCTGGGTCTGAAGTAGGTTAGCTAACATTGAGGGCACACAGCAAGACGTGTGTTAGTTGCAGATGTTGCAGACTGAAGGCTTTGATGGAACTGGGATTTTAAAGGGAAGTCTGTAGGGGCTGAGTTTTGTTGGTTATGGTGGGGTTTGCTGCTGACTGATGACACTGTTATTGTAATTTGCCAGAGGCACCTTTTCAACGCCTTACGGAACTTAATTTGGACTTAAGTAAAGTTTGGGGACAGTCATGCACTGTGACTCAGAATCAATGCATGGAGCTGCGATAGCCATGGGACTATGTGTGTGTTCTTTTACGAGCACCCGCCACTCCCATGGGGTTTTGGCTAATGAATGTGCATAAGTACAGAAGGACTTGGCAACTCATACACTTCTGTCTGGAATGTGCCATCCTGAACCACCGTTCTTCACTGTACAGAGAGTGGCAGCATTTCTGGTCTCCCCATCTCTCTTCATGGCAGACCTAATGATTTTGGGGCTTTGTAAATGACCATATGGAAGCAGCATGATCTAGCCTTAGGCGAACTCTTCAAGTGCAACCTCAAGTTGATTCTTGGAGCCTTTTTTTCTTCCCCTTGTCTGCATTTTAAGGAAATATTACCCTGTATTTGCATGGCTATGCATTCTCAACAACAGAATTATATTTAGTTGATGGATGGGATTTTGTCCTTCTTGAGCAAGTAGTTCAAGCAATATTTATATGGTCTTGGAATAACTGCTGAGAATCACAAAATAAACCTGCTGATTGTCATCTGCCTCACTGTGATTGGGGGCTAGCTGATGACTGAGATCCAGGTGATAAGAACTCAAAGGAAACATTCCTTTTATGCTATTGTTTATTCTCAGAGCACAGAAATCAAGTCCTCAAGATATTTCAATATCTCACTATAATGGATTAGTCAGAACTGTTCTACCTGATTTGGATTACATTTGGATTATTAACTCCTTATGCTTGGGACCATTTCACCATTTATAATTGTACAGGGCCAAACACACTGATCTCAGTCTGAATACACATCGAGAACCTTTGTCGTGTGATCTAGTAAACAGCTGAGGAAGAACAAATTGATTGTCTTTCCTCTTAAATGCTGCTTTCCCCTCACTGACAACTCTACCATCAGGCTTGCAGCCTCAGTGTAAGTTTTGATCCCCAGGATATCTTTTTCTCTCTGAAGATTAATGCTAACAACATCCTACCACCTCTTTCTCTACATTTCTCCGTTCCTGTGCATCCATACCATCAAAACCATTCAAAAATTCCAAGGCAAAAGGGAATATGCTGATCATTTGGGCTGACCTCCTGTATTACACGGGCCATAGAACTTCCCCAAACTAATTTCTGAAGTAGAACTTTTAGAGAAACATCCAGTTTTGTTTTAAAAATTGCCAGGAATGGAGAATCTACCATGACCCTTGGTGCATTATTCCAATGGTTAATTACTCTCACTGTTAAAAATATACACCTTTTTTCCAGTCTGAATTTGTTTAGCTTCAGCTTCCAGCCACAGGATCTCATTAAACCTTTCTCTGCTAGGCTAAAGAGCCCATTTTCAAATATTTGTTCCTCACCTGTAGGTCCCTATGGCCTGTAACCAAGTAACTCCCTAATCTTCTCTTTGCTAAGCTAAATAGGTTGAATGCCTTGAGTCTATCAGTGCAAGGCTCCAGACTGATTTCCAATACTTTCAGCATTCAAATGCCTCTTCTCAGAACCTTCTCCCATCAACCTTCTCCTTGAACTATGGACACCAGAACTGGATCCAGTATTCTAGCAGCAGTTGCACTGCCAAATACAGATATAAAATAACTTCTGTACTTCCACTTGATATTCCCGTTTATGCATCCAAGGACTGCATTAACTCATTTTGGCCACAACATTGCACTAGGAGCTTATGTTTGGCTGGGTATCTACCACAACCCCAAATCTTCTTCTATCTCCCAAGATAAGCACTTCCATCCATAATTATAGCCTACATCCTATATATACCTGCACACTTAGCTGCATTGAAATGCACATAATTTGCTTGAAACCAACTTACCAAATGATCCAGGTCACTTTGTACCACAGTGAACTCTTCCACACTTATGTTCCCGCATCAATATATTAACCATGACATGAAAAAGCAACTCCATTTCCTGAACTTACTTGTCTATCCCATAAACGTGAGAAATGGCAACATTCTCCAAAATGACCACGATAAGTAGAGGCAGAGTAGCAGAGTAATCATCAAACATTGTGACAAAATAATTTCCAGAGCGCTGCACAAAAATCAGGCCAATTAAAAATGCTACCAGGCAGCAGATGACTGGAACAAAGGACAGAAATGAGAAATGTCACCATAATCATGCATCACAGAAAGCGAGGAAGACAGAAAGAATTACCAAACATCGAATAATAATTACTGTTTTGCTTTATTCTAGATTGACACTATTTTTCTCTTTGTCCTATCCCAGCATTGCAGAGGCTCAATATGGCCACATAGGACTTAACCCATTCCTTAGCCAGAAGACAACAGCAAAAATTAGAAGTAATTACTAGATTGTAAGGCAGCCCTGATTCAGCAGCGTAAATTTATCATTGCCACTTAACGTGAATTTAAGGGTAGAATCCAGGAAAACAGTACACCTAAAAAAGTATACGCTGTGAAATGGTCCTTGGTTCTTTCTTTGCATCAACTCAAGTTTATTGGGTCAAAATATTAAATCATACTTTAAACCATAATTTTCAAACCAAATAGCTATATAGGTTTACTAGCTACAATCATTCACTGCCACTGCTATCTGCAACTACTTGCTTTTAGAGCAACAGCATCACACCCTTTTCTTATTCTAAAGGCCAGCTGGAAATGTGCATCTCAAAGTCAAGGAAATTTAGTTATGACAGTCAACGAGACTTCTGCCATTGGCCTTAGTGGGAACAGGACTGGGCCCCATAATAATAATAAAGTGAGATAAATTGTTGAAAAATTTGAACTTAGTTGTATTCTAAACAAAGACTTGTAGGATTAGCCCCGAAGTGTAGCACTACCCCTAAGAACCACTGGTTATACTTCAGCCAACATATGTATTGACTTAAGTACAGTAAGGGAAGAGAACAATTATTTTGTAAACACAAACATCAAAAAATAAACTCTTTTTTATCATGTAGTGACTGTTGTTCACTTTAATGTCTTTTGGAGAAAAAGTTTTCAATTAAAGCACTGCAGAAGAAAAATCTATTAAAATAAAAATAGATGTTAACCATAACATTTAGGACCCAAAACAAACTGACAGAAGGAAAGTTAAAGTGGAATCTTCAGAATTGCTGAGCCTAACTGTTCCCACTAAAGTCAAGAGGAGTTATTCCAGAAACTTTGGTAAAACAGATTTAGATAATACTGTGCACTTTTGAAAATTCCACCGTCAGAGTTTAGATTATTCATCATTAACTCTCCCCACTGTGCCTTAATGTTGTATGTAGCCAGCGCATGCAACAATATGTATATACAGATTCCGATAACTGAATACATAGGCTGCATCTACACGGGCAGCTTCTGTCGACAAAACTGGGCTTTTCTTGACAAAACTTGCTGAGCCGTTACACGGTTAACGCGCTCTATCAAGTGACTGCCGACAAAACTCAGCTGTTTAGCTGGCAGCGTCAGGCCTCTTCCCAATCAGGTATAGCGCCTCTGTCGACAGTGTTTTTATAACAGAGAGGGCTTCTGGTTCCCCGGTCAGCCATTCTGCTGAGAGAGGGCCAGGCAATCTGGCTGCTCTCTGTCGACAGACTGTTTTGCTTTTTTGATCTGCTTTTGTGTGTAGACACTATGGCTGTGTCTACACATGGCCAAAATTTTGAAAGGGCCATGCTATAAAGGCCAAATCACAGAATACTAATGAGGTGCTGAAATGAATATTCAGAGCCTCATTAGCATGCTGCCAGCTATGGAACTTCAAAAGTGCCATATTTTGAGCGTGCACGGCTCGTCTACATGGGGCCCTTTTCGAAAGGACCCTGCAAACGTCGAAATCCCCTTATTGCTATCAGCTGATAGCATCTTACTTTTTTTTCATTCTTCTTTATTTACATCGTTATGTATTTACATCAGCTGATAGAAATTACTATAAAGGAGCTCACAATGGACATTGTTATACAGCTTGAATTATAATGGGTGCTACCATTTCCACTATAGGGACATTAGAAAAACTTCCTGATTGTCAGCATTAATAAAGTGCCTAGGTAGGTTGTGCAATCTCTATTACTGGAGATTTTCAAAAGCAAGTTCCTGTCAGGGTTGGTCTAAACTAGTTGGTGTTGGTCCTGCTATTAGTACAGCCGACTGGTCTTGATGATCTCTCTTCAGTCCTGTCAGTTCTACGATTCGATAATAAGACACATGAAAAGATCTTTAAGGAGATGTGTAGATGAGGGAGGTTGGTAGAGAGTACAGACTGGACTGCAGTTAAACAGGATTATACTATATTGTGCACTGCAACTCCTCATGCGAACAAAAAGGTGAAACACCTCTTATTCTTCTCCACAGCTTTTTCCATCTGCAAAGACGAGACATTTTGGGGGCTAAAGAGGGATGAAAACTTGTAAAACTCACCAGTAAGAATTTCTTTCCTCACTTTGAAGGTGTCAACAATGGGTGTGATGATTCCTTCAATGGTTCCAAACATACTGCCAAGTCCCAGATTTACCAGCATGAGGAAGAACATCACAGACCAGAAAGGAGAAGCAGGGAAGTGGGTCATTGCTTCCGTAAAGGCAATAAAAGCTAAACCGGTGCCTTGAACAGCCTGTCAATAAGAAATCCATGTGAGATGATTAATGGAGATGGCGAAGCCAATCATAAGTTGAAATAACAGTGGGTCAGCATTAATATATTTTTGTAAGATTGTGTACACTAATTCTGCCTCCCACCAGTAACATCGCATGCTCAAAAATTGTGAAAATCAGCTCATTCTGTTTTAAGATTTCAGCATAAGTATATCTTGACTTCAGCATACAGTAGCTCAATTCAGATACAGGTTGGAGGTCCCAGGGCTCCAGCCCTAGATGCAGCCCCACTGCCCAGGGTTCTGCTGCCACCAACAAGGGCTCGTCCCCTGGCCACAGCTCTGTGGCTCCGGTGCCGCTGCCGAGTGCTCCAGCCACAGCTCTGATGCTGCTGCAAGGGCTCCAGCGCAGGATTCTCTGGTTGGGGAACATCTACAGCCAGGGAATCCTAGTTTTTAGAGTTACAACATGTACATTGATTCGAGGACCTGATCCATAAAACCCGACAGGAATCAAGCTCATGTGTTCATAATGAGGCTGTTCAGAAGATAAAGCTACTTGTAGGTACACCATATTACGGTCTTTATATTTCACAATGGCTATGTCTACACTATCCCAAAACTTCGAAATGGCCATTTCTAAGTTTACTAATGAAACGCTGAAATACATATTCAGCACCTCATTAGAATGCTGGCGGCTGCGGCACTTCGCAATTGCCGTGGCTCGCCGCCGCGCGGCTTGTCAGACAGAGCTCCTTTTCGAAAGGACCCCACCAACTTCGAAATCCCCTTATTCCTCTCTGCTGATATAAAGGAGTTCACTGCTCACTGCTGATAGAAATAAGGAAATTTTGAAGTTGGTGGGGTCCTTTTGAAAAGGAGCCCCGTCTGGACGAGTCACGTGGCAGTGAGCCGCGGCAATTTCAAAGTGCCGCAGCCGCCGGCATTCTAATGAGGTGTTGATTATGTATTTCAGCGCTTCATTAGTAACCTTCGAAATGGCCATTTGCATAGCCATTTGCATGGCCATTTCGAAGTTTTGGAACAGTGTAGACACAGCCAATAAGAGCTAGGTAATAAAACATTCGGTCATTCAAAATCTTTGCCCTGAAGACCCAAACACCATTCTTACCTTATCAAGTTCATCTTCAATCTGACAAGATTTCAGGCCAAGAGCAGGAAATTCTTCTTCCTTAACTTTCTGAATAATGTCATAAACTAAATTGTAATCATTTGCTGAAATGCTTGATAAATTGATATGATGCGGGATCATATCCTGGCTCAAACTGCCTATTTTTAAAAGTTTTAAAATGGTCTTTGAATTTCTGTAAAACACAATGAAATGGTGATAATAAATCAGAGAGCATCTTGTGTGAATTTGAAATATAACATAAAAATGAAGAAAAGAAATGAATGTTCATACTCAGAAATGCATTTCTCATTTATGATATTTGCTTTGAAGCCCAGAACAGCAAACACCACCAAAGTTGCCAGCACAGAAGTGAAAAAATTGATGAAGGACACCAGAACAGCATCAAAATGGCAGTTGTTGTCTTTCTTGTTGTAGCTTGAAAAGGCAATAACTCCACCAAATCCAAGCCCTAAGGCAAAGAACACCTGAGTAGCAGCTTCTCTCCAGACCTTGGGCTCCAGCATTATTTCAAGCTGTTTGAAATTAGACACAATATACATCAGCTCCAAAATAAAGTACTTCTTTTGCATGGATAGAAAACATACAATCCTGGAAGATAACCCTCACCAACTGAAATGCTAAAGCTCAAATATAAAGTAATTTATAAAGTAGTAGAATAAAAGCTGAATATTAATTACACCATTAGAAGAATATGTTGGCCAAGATTTCCACTGGATTTGTACCCAGTGCAAGAGGAATGTAATACGGCACTGCTGGCTAGTTAAGAGCCATATATAAATTCCAGCTATTTTATATCTTTATCTTGGTATTGGAGACCACACTGTAGCACATTTTCAGTTTAGCTGTGGACTAGTTTATTTGTATTGCAATTGTTAAGATATTTTGGAGATACTTTATTTTATAAAGGAAATGTAATGTAAGCTGAAGATTGTTTGAAGAGAAAAAATAAATTCCATGAAGCATCTCCTGTGATTGTGTTGTCTAACAACAGAGCGCTCTGGGGTTAATTGTTCTGGCAATGTATTTAACCATTAGTCTGTGCAGTAAGATTCAATAGGTAGGATAAACTCTAGAAAATATTAAAAAATACTGATATATGTGGGTCAAGGGCTGTCTTCAAATATACATATAAACCTCTTGCTGACTTAAATGGATCACATATGCAAGTAAAAATTTGGCCCTGCACTGAAAACCAACTGCAAATTCCATTTGCACTACTTCTTCAGCTAATCCAATTTCAATGAACACCTTTGGTGAGACTAGATCATTTAGAATCCATCACCAGTTTATCTTGGATCTACCCAATTAGTAGATCACAACAGGATAATATCATTATGTAGTTCTTATATGTTGTTTTTCTTCCATAGATCTCAAAGAAAGGCAGAAATTGTTGGTTAAGTTGGACATATTAGATTCAACTACTGAGATTAAACAACCATAACAACATACATTTTATGAAATTATGTATAATATTAGAGGACCTTAATTTTGATACCATACTTTGTATTTAAATGTCATTAGTTTTATAAAAAATAAAATCATCAAAATAGTTACATGAATGTATGTTTTTCATTACTTTAATTAAAATATGCTTTAAGTTATGTTAATAAAATTTTAGAAAAGTTTCCAAGTTCCTGAAAAAGCTTAAAGATAATATATAATAATGGTTAGGTAAATTGTAGAGGATCTGTTTTCATAAATATAATCTGGTCCTGAAAGTTCACACAAATGGATCTTTACTGTGCAGATAGAAATATATATGTATTTGGAAAGATGCACTGTACCGTAATTAGAAATGGTATGAACAAATATGCTCTACCAATACCAATTTTTTGTCATGTAGCACATAAGCATTTCCAGAGCTTGCCCACCAGATGGAGCTAAATATACAATCTTAATTCCCATCAGCATTTCAGAACAGCAACAAAGGGTCCTGTGGCACCTTACAGACTAACAGAAAAGTTTTGAGCATGAGCTTTCGTGAGCACAGACTCACTTCATCAGAGGCATCATCATTCATCAGAGAAGTGAGTCTGTGCTCACGAAAGCTCATGCTCAAAACTTTTCCGTTAGTCTATAAGGTGCCACAAGACCCTTCGTTGCTGTTACAGATCCAGACTAACACAGCTACTCCTCCGATACATTTCAGAACACTTTTCCACATTTTTGTTCTCTCTGTTAATACATTTCAGTTTAGTTTTTGTGCAGTACAAGGAAACATTTCTTCACATAATGTGATATTCTACTCTTTGACTTCAGTGGGCTTTGAATCAGGTCTGTATACATTTTGTTTGCTGGTCTAGCTATATTGAGTCAATGTTCAAGTGCCAATATGGTTATATACATTGCAAATATCCTCTCCTGTGCTCAAACAATCACTTGGTAATAGTGAAAATCAGGTTTTGAGACATATTTCTAGACCCACATAAAATGCTAAGCATACAATTTTTCTTTAAACATTTATTAATTTGAACAGTTGAAACAATGATATTACTAAACTCTTAGTTAAAAAAATCAACATTATTTAAAATGTTATTTCTAATGTACACATTACCACATTTAAACCATGATGGGCCAAATACTAGGAGATGCTAAGTCCATTTTACTCAACAGGAGCTGTTGAGCTTAGATTCCTTCAGGATCTGTCCCAAAGTCCTTTCTGACTGTTTTATTTTGATTAAAATAGTCTCATGTTTGCAGCATTGATCTCCAGCTCAGGAGCTCTCAACTCAATTCCTGCTTCAGCCACAGGCTTCTTGTGTGCTTGTGGGCAAGTCATTTAATCTTTCTGATCCTTGGTTTTCCATTTGTCCAGACTGGATCCCCATAACTTGTCTTATCTATTTAGATGGTAAACTAATTTAGGACAGGGGCTGTCTCTCACTATGTTTTTTTCTACAGAGCCTAGAATGATGAGCCTGGATCTCAGTCAGAGACTCTAGGCATTACTATCATGCAAGTAAAAAGAAATAGTATGATTGCTAACAGGACATTTTAACCTACTGATGGTGCTCCAGACATTCAAAAAAAAAGGATAATATTCTTGGAGCATAAGCTTTTGTGGGCAAAGACACGCTTCATCAGATGCATGAGTGGGGGGTGTGATTCAGAGGGGTATTTAAAGAGTGAGGTCCCAGTAAAAGGGAGGGCCAGAGCTGACAAGGTCTATTCAGCAAGGTGGAAATGGCCCAGTATCAACAGTACTTATCAAAGAAGGAAAAAACAAGTGAGATTAGCCAGGGGGATGTGAGCCTTTGTTAGCGTCCAATGGGGAGATATTAACACCTAGAGCAGAGAACCTGTCTTTGTAAGCCAGCAAAGCCCCACTGCAATTTACACTGGCCAAACTGGACAGCCTCTCTGTAAAAGAATAAAAGGACATAAATCAGATATCATGAATGGTAATGTACAGAAACCTGTGGGAGAACATTTCAATCTCCCTGGACACTCAGTGGCAGATTTAAGGGTGGCAGCCCTGAAACAAAAAAATTCCAAAAATCAAATGGAGAGAGAAATCTCTGAGCTGCAATTCATTTGCAAATTTGACTCCATTAACCATGGATTAAACAGAGACTGGGAGTGGCTTGCAGCTTACAAAGACAGCTTCTCTGCTCTGGGTGCTAATATCTCCCCATTAGATGCTGACAAAGGCTCACATCCCCCTGTCTGATCTGATTTGTTTTTTCCTTCTTTGGTAAGTACTGTTGATCCTGGGCCATTTCCACCTTGCTGAATAGACCTTGTCAGTTCTGGCCCTCGCTCTTACTGGGACCCCACTCTTTAAAACCACCTTTGAAACCACCCCTCCACTCATGCATCTGATGAAGCGAGTTTTTGCCCACGAAAGCTTATGCTCCAAAAAGACAGGTTACTCACCGTAGTAACGGTGGTTCTTCAAGATGTGTCCCCGTGGGTGCTCCACATTAGGTGTCGGGCTCGCCCGGCGCCGCAGATCGGATCTTCCAAGCAGTTTCTGCCGGACCGCGCATGCGCCAATGCGCGCCGCTCCCTTGCGCGCTCCTGGCCACGTGCGCAATCCGGTCCCCGCCAGTTCCTTGACCAACCGCCTCGGATGCTCCTGCAAAACACTAAACAGAGATCTGGAGCGGGGAGGATGGGCGGGTAGTGGAGCACCCACGGGGACACATCTCGAAGAACCACCGTTACTACGGTGAGTAACCTTTCTTTCTTCTTCGAGTGTCCCCGTGGGTGCTCCACATTAGGTGACTACCCAGCAGTAACCCAAGATAGGAGGTGGGTAATCGGATTATGTGCAGCTTGTCCCCGAGAGGACCGCTGTCGAGAGACGGGTATCCTCTTGGAATACCCTGTGAGGGCGTAATGTTTGGCGAAGGTGTCATAGGATGACCAGGTCGCCGCTCTGCAAATGTCTTTTAGCGCAACGCCCTTGAAAAAGGCTGTTGATGCCGCCACCGCCCTAGTGGAATGAGCCCTGGGCGTGGCCAGTAAAGGAGTCTTTTTTGAGTTCGTAGCACATTTTTATGCAAGATACGATGTGCTTCGAGATTCTCTGCGAAGAGAGACATTCTCCTTTTGATTTGGGAGCGATAGAGACTAGGAGTCTATCCGTTTTCCGGAAGGACTTGGTCCTGTCTATATAGAAAGCTAGCGCCCTCCTCACGTCCGGGAGGTGTAGGCGCGCCTCTTTGCTAGAGTTATGAGGCTTTGGATAAAACGAGGGTAAATGATAGGTTCGTTAATATGAAACTCAGCAGAAACTTTAGGAACAAAGGCTGGATGCAGCCGTATGGTTACCGCCTCCTTGGAAAAACAGCGCAGGGTGGCGTTGCCATAACTGCTGCAAGCTCGCTCACCCTGTGAGCTGGCGTGATTGCGAGAAGAAAGGTCGTCTTTATCGTAAGGAGGCGGAGGGAAACCGTGGCCAAAGGCTCGAACGGTGGTCCCGTTTTCGCATTAAGCACCAGGTCCAAGTTCCACAAAGGTGGAAGCGGTTTCCGAGGGGGGTATAGGTTTACCAGCCCTTTGAGGAACCTGGTAACCATGGGATGGGCGAACACCGTGTGCCCTTCCTCTTTGTGTCTGAACGCCGAAATGGCGGCAAGGTGGACCTTTGACGAGGATAGTGAGAGTCCTCCTCTCTTGAGGTCCAGTAAATACTCTAATATCACAGGTATAGGCACCGAAAGGGGGGGCTAGCTGTTTGGTAGAACACCATGCCGTGAAGCGAGTCCATTTCTGCTTGTAGGTCTTCCTGGTGGAAGTCCTCCTGCTACTTTCTAGGACTTGCTGCACTTCCTCCGTACATGTGCTCTCTAGGGAGCTGAGCCGTGGATTAACCACGCTTGTAGTCGCAGGCCTTAGGGGTGCGGATGCACTATGGACCCCTGGGCTTGTGTGAGCAGATCCGGTGCCACCGGCAGGGGCATCAGTGGCTGGTCCGACATGCGCAGGAGTAGGGGGAACCATTGCTGTCAATCCCACTTTGGGACTATCAGGATCATTCAGGCTCCTTCCCTCCTGGCTTTCTGCAACACTTTGTGGATGAGCACTGTGGGAGGGAAAGCGTAAAGCAGGGGGCCCCTCCAGGAGATCGCGACCCCCAGGGACCCCCGTCCCAGTCCTGCCCTGGAGCAGAATCGTGGGCACTTCTTGTTGTGTTGAGTAGCAAACAGGTCTACCTGGGGAAAAACTCCATGCGTGAAAAATCGGTCGCAGCAGATCGGGACGGATCTGCCACTCGTGCGTGAGTGCGAAACGCCTGCTCAGCTGGTCTGCCTTCACATTGTGAGCGCCTGGTAAGTACGAGGCTTTCAAGGTTATATTGTTGGCGATGCAGCAGTTCCACAACCGGACTGCTTCCGCACATAAGGCACGGGACCGAGCTCCTCCTTGCCGATTTATATAATACATGGTGGAGGTATTGTCTGTACTGATCCCGACTACTTTGCCTTGTATATGGTCTCGAAAGTGTCTGCAGGCGTTGAACACCGCTCTGAGCTCCAGTGTATTTATGTGCAGTGACTGCTCCGTGGAGGACCACAGCCCTTGCATCACCTCTTCGCCCATGTGTGCTCCCCACCCTATGAGGGAGGCATCTGTAGTAAGAAAAACCAATATGTGTGGTTGGTGGAAGGGTACCCCTGTTAGCAGGTTCTTGGGGTTTACCCACCATTGCAGGGATTTGCGCACCTCTGTTGTGGGTGACGCCACCCTGTGAATGGTGTATGCTGCCGGTTTGTATATGCTCGCCAGCCAGCGCTGCATGCTGCGCATGTGTAACCTGGCGTTCTGTACTACGAACGTCGCTGCTGCCATGTGGCCCAGCAGCTGTAAGCACGACAGAACCAGCACCGTAGGGCTGAAGGTGATGACTTGCACGAGGGAGCCGATGGCCCGAAAGCAAGTCTCTGGTAGATACACTCTCGCTGTAATAGAATTTATGCGTGCCCCTATGAACTCTATGTCCTGTGTGGGGTCTATCTTTGATTTTGTCAGATTGATAACCAGGCCGAGCGAAGAGAACGTGCCTGCTGTGACGCGTATCATGCGTAGTACCTCCTCCTTCGAGGCCCCTTGAGTAGGCAGTCGTCCAGATACTGGAATATAAATACCCCCTGTCTGTGCAGGTAGGCTGACACCACTGCCAAGGTCTCGGTGAAGACTCTGGGGGCCAAGGAGAGGCCAAACGGTAGGACCTTGTATTGAAAATGTTATTTGCCTACCATGAAACCGGAGGAATCGTTGGTGATCCGGGTGGATAGTTATGTGAAAATACGCGTCTTGTAAGTCGAGGGCTGCGAACCAATCTCCATCGTCTAGTGCCGTAAGGATGGAGGCGATTGTGATCATCCGAAAGCATTGCTTGCGCAGGTACCGGTTGAGGCCTCGAAGATCTAAGATGGGCCTCCAGCCTCCTGTCTTTTTCTCCGTGAGGAGGTACCTCGAGTAGAACCCTCTCCCTTGCAGTTGCTCCGGCACTCTTTCCACTGCCCCTATGAGCATGAGATGGTCTACGTCCTGCTTGAGCCTCGCTACGTGGCAGGCCTCCTGGAGGTGGGGCCTGGGTGGAGGTCGTGGCGGTGGGAGCGACTGGAAGGGGATGGCGTACCCCATGGCTATGATCTCCAGCACCCATTTGTCTGTGGTGATCCTTTGCCACTGGTTATAGAATGGTCGGAGGCGATGGTGGAATAACCGCTTTGGATGACCTTGTGCGATGGTAGTGATGGCACAGCCCTGGATCTGCGTGTCCAACTTGTGGCCTTTGGCCCTGCCCCAAGGACGCACGGCTCTGTTGGGAACGTCGCCTGGGAGTTCTGTACTGTTGGTGCTGTTGATGTCGCCCTTGCTCGTAACCCCTGTGATACTGGGGACTCTGTTGCTGGTACTGGTACCATCTTTGTTGAGGGTAGTACTTTTTCTTTCTGTATGGAGGGGTGTAAATCCCCAGGGTCCTAAGTGTGGCTCTTGAATCTTTACTGGAATGAAGGACCGAGTCAGTTGATTCGGCAAACAGCTTCTGCGACTTGAAGGGAAGATCGACTATCTTTGTCTGCAGGTCCCTCGGTATACCCGAAGTCTGGAGCCAGGACTCCCTTCGCATCACCACTGCCGTAGCTGTGGAGCGTGCTGCTGTGTCCGCAACCTCCAGGGCGATCTGAACTCCCGTCCTCGAGGCCGCGTAGCCTTCTTGCACGATGGCCTTGAGCACCGGTTTCTTGCCCTCTGGAAGCGAGTCCATGAGGGAGGTTAACCTCGTGTGGTTGTCGAAATTATGGTTCGCTAGATGCGCTGCGTAATTTGCCATTCGCAACAGTAGAGGGCAGGAGGAGTAGACCTTTCTGTCGAACAGCTCTAGCTTCTTGGCATCTTTGTCTGTTCCCCCGTGTTGCGACGACTCCACCACCAAGGAATTTGGTTGTGGGTGGCTGAACAGGAACTCCATGCCCTTCGCCGGCACGAAGTATTTTTTTTTTTTTTTTAATCCGCTCTCTTGTGGACAGGCGGAATAGTCGCAGGGGTCTGCCATATCATAGTGGCGGACTCCAAGATTGCATAATCAAGTGGTATTGCTATTTTGGAGGAGGCCGGAGGTCTCAGATTTTTGAGGAGCTTATGGTGTTTCTCTTGCACCTCTGCTGTCTGGATGCCTTGCGTGAAGGCCACCCTCTTAAAACAGCTCTTGGAACTGTTTGAGATCGTCCGGAGGATGGACGTCCCCCGGGGCCGTAGCCGCGTCCGGGGAGGAGAGCGAGGAACCACTAGGGTACGCCTCTCTGGACCTTTCCACTTCCTGTTGGTGATGGTACATCCGCTCGCTGGAAGCTTGCAAGGGAAAAATCTCGGGGTTCCATAACCAGTTCCCCCTGAGATACTTGAGTCTCTGTCCCCGTTCGCGATTGCCCTCGGGGATACGGGACCGTCTGTGGGGATCTTTCCCTGGTAGACTGCCGGTGGTGTCTATGCCCCGCATGATAGGGGCGACCATGGCAGCATGGGCACTGCTCTTGGGAAGGTGACCTGGACCACTCCCTTGGTGCATATCCTCTGCGTCCGGGGGAGCGAGATCGTCGAGAGACCTGGTACACTGGAGAGAGCGATTTGTGATACTACTCCAGCGGCTCAAACCCCAGGAAGGGTGAAGGTGGTCCCAGCCAGGGCGAGGCTGGTTGTAAAAATGGAGACGGGGGCTCCGGGTAGGCTAGGGGGGACCCCTGCCTCCTAGTTGGAGTCTGCAGCATGAGAGGAGGGCTGAGAGAAAGCAACTCTGCAGCCCTGTCTGGAGAGGGGCTGCGGTGCCTTGTTTTGTGTGCAGCCTTCCCCCTCCCTTGAGGGGGTAGCTCCGCCCCCTGACGTGTAGGGGATCTCGGCCCCGTCCGCACCGTGCTCAGCACGCTTATGGGCGGTGCCGCACGGGCGGTGTCCTCCGTGCCTGCAGGCTGCGTGCCTGCGCGCTCTGCACCGCCGGTTCCCCGGGGTCGGTGCCGCTGCTTGCGGTGCCGCCGGTACCGGCGCTTGTTTAGCCACCGCCCTGCCTGCGGTGCGGGGCGGCTGTTTGATTATCGGAGGCTGAGCCGCCTCCACGTGGCTCTCCGTGCCGCCGCCGATCAGCTGTTGCTGCGGCTGGGGGCTGTGCGCTCCTCCCGTCCCGCTCGGTGTTGCTGCCGGCAGGGATCGGGCTGGGGAGACTTTCCTCCGTTTTTGCGCTGATGGGGTGAGGGAGGCGGCTTTCCTTTTATGGGCCCCAGAGGGTCCCTCCTGCTGCAGCCGCTCCGGCACGTCTGGCTAGAGGGCCTTGTCGAAGAGCAGCATTTCAAGCCGCATCTCCCTGTCCTTCCTTGCGCTGGCTGTTAAGTTTGCACAGAAGGAGCATTTCTGCGTGACATGGGACTTCCCCAGGCACCTTATGCAGTGACTATGCCCATCAGACACTGGCATTGCCTCTCGGCAAGACTCACATTCCTTGAATCCTGAATAGGACATTGTTGGTGAGTCTTTCAGTTGTTAATGGGGTACTTAGCACCTTCTCTGTGCTGTTCTCCCCCTCTCCGACAGCCTGCCGCAGCAGGAGGGCTAATGGCCCTAGGCTCCTGGCCTCCAGTGCTCCGCTTGTTACTAGGACTGGACTGAATGCCGTCCCACTTGTTGTTGTTTTTTTTTTTTTTAAATAACAACTGGCTAACTTAACAGTAGCCTAGGAACTTGAAAACTTTAAAGAAAAAACAGTTAAAACCCTTGAATACGCTAACTTGGCCATAGCCTAGTCGGATTCCGTCTGCAGCCGACGGCGGTTTAGAGGAACTGGCGGGGACCGGATCGCACACGTGGCCAGGAGCGCGCAAGGGAGCGGCGCGCACTGGCGCATGCGCGGTCCGGCAGAAACTGCTTGAAAGATCCGATCTGCGGCGCCGGGCGAGCCCGACACCTAATGTGGAGCACCCACGGGGACACTCGAAGAAGAATATCTGTTAGTCTATAAGGTGCCACAAGACTTCTTGTTGTTCTCGAAACTACAGACTAACATGGCTACCTCTCTGATAATATTCTTGTTATTCTTCTCTGGCCCCTATGGCACCTTCAGTTATACCATACATTATTTAACGTTCATCTGTGAGGGCCAGTCCTGCTTCCACTTAATTGCAGAAATGACTTTCTACAGAAACAGGAACAGATCCAATGTGTTTTTTTGAGCAGCTAGCCATGGTGGGCCTGATGCTGGGCCACTGAAATGAATGGAAAATTTCCCATACATTACAATAGGAGCCAGACCTGAAAGAAAGCTGCTGAGCCCAGTTTTATTATACAAATGAACAATTATATATTATAAAAATGATCAATTTGCCATTGCAGCCACAAATGCACATGAAATGGAAAATATGTACATACCTTAGGTGTAAACATGTGATGAATTCCATCCATGGAACCATTTAAGAGCAGTCCTCTGACTAGAAAGCATATAAGTACCACATAAGGGAAAAGAGAACTGAAATACATGATCTGAAAAACATTAGAAGAGCATTAAAAAGTCACTCTTAGCCCTCATTTTCTCAGAGTTTCATTTTCCATATTCGACGCCTTTTCACAGTACAATTGCATGACCACAATTAAATTGCAAGACAGACGCTTTGTTCCCAGCTATTGTGCAGAAAGGAGCAAAAGCAAAGTACCATTGCTCAAAGGCTTCCCCAAATCCAGCAACAGTTAAAGTATCAGGTGTGGCTGGTTGAACAACACAGATTTGGGATCCCCTGGAAATGCAATGGGTATGTCAGATCTGATGGGAGGGAGTGGGGAGTAGCCACTTTAAGCATGTTGCTTCCACTTCTTAATGGACTCTGTTTCAAGAAGAAATAATGATGAAGAACGTGGCTGCTACATGCAGCAATGTTGTTACAACCTTCAATTTGGACTCCCTTTGGAAGGGAGATCACAGGTAGACAGTAGGTATACTCCAACAAATAATTTGTGCTGTCAAGAAGGAAGAGGAACCCAAAACAACATGCAAATAAGACAAGATCAATGGCGTTATTCATGTTCCCTAGGGATTGGACCATTCCCTGTCACCTGAAAACCACACCTCCTTATGCTGGATGGCCCAGAAGTTAGTACAGATCAGAGCCCTAGAATGCAATCCTGTCCAACTTTCTGAGCAAGGAGAACCATACGCCCACCTACACTCTGCAGCATCCATTCGGCTAAGGACCAGGTTTTTCTTTATACTTAAGGCCTGACTTCACTTGATTCTGCAACCATAAAGCTTAATTTTCTGAGATAACTGCAACCCTCTTGTGATAAATATCTTTTTGACTTATTGTTAACTGGTTTGATCACATATTGGAAAGAAAACAATATCCAGCAGTGAAACACTATCATTTATTCTGTACCTGTTCTTGAAAAAGGCCAGTACATGAAAGACCAAACATGGGTTTGATGCATGAAAAGCTCAATCATTTGATCATGTGCCACACTTACATCTTTTCTCTTAATGGAATAAGCTAAACAGGCATATGACAATGTCTCATGATCTGAGGTAACATCTCATCCTAAGATTTTCTCATCTCTTAGAACTGGGAAAATGATGCTGGCAACAATAAGGTGCCATAACCAGCCAGTGTTAAGGAAAATTATTTTTCTTATGAAGGAAAGATGAATTCCCTTAAGTTTGGCTGGTATTTTATAGTACAGCATATAGTACTGTGCCTCTTGCCCTCAGGGCAGGAATTATGAGTGGATTATAGGTGAGTAGTTGCAGCAAGTTAAATGCAAATTTTACTGCCACGCTTAGGATCAGAAATAATGTAAGAATGAATGTGAAGAGAAGATTATTGCCATTGCCACTTTCTAGGTCCATCCCACAATGCCCATACCCAAGTTCTCTTGGGTGAAAGGGCCATCAGCCTCCCTGCAGCATTCCTCAGGTATCTCCTTTCTAAATGCTAGATGCTTCAGTTGCACTTACAAGCAAGCCCTCTGAGCCACTTATGTATATATTTACTCACAGCTCCAGTTTTAGGATTAACTTTGGTAAACAAAACTTTTGCTGAACCCCATATGTGCCCAAACTCACTCAGCACCCAAGATTTTGCTGTAAAATTTCTCTAGGCACCTCATGCTGCCTCTGAGAATGTGAACTGCTGCCACACTCCAGGAACTTGCATGTCTACCACGTGCCTACAGGGTGGCCGACAGACACCCTGGACTCAGAGGCAAGGCGGGAAGGGCAGCTCCGTGCCCCTGGAAGGAGCGAAGCCGAAGGCAGCGGGGTGGGACTGGGACTAGTTTCCCCCAGGCAGCCTCAGTGCCACCTGGACTGCACCATGCCTATCTCAGAAAGTCCTCAGCACTGCCCAGAGCATGCTATGCAGGGCTCCAGTGGGGATTTAAAAGGCCAACTGTGGTGCAAACAGGAGCTCCCTTCCCCTTTGAATGGCCATGCACCAGGGCAATCACCCTGTTTCCCTCCCTGATCCCCACCACTGGCAGGCCTACCTGCCTAATTCCCAAACAGATTTACACATCGGGGAAGATTGGTTTTCTGTCACCTCAATAATATACAGGGCCTGCTGGTGGATAGACCCATAACACAGCTAAAAGATTAGATCCTCAGGTGACTTTACACAGAACAGATAGGAGAAGGAGGAAGAAGCTCACTTCCCTCGTAACATTTAGCCCAGTGGTTGGGGTATTCTCTTGGAATATGGGAGACGCACAGTTCAAGACCCACTCTCCCTGAGAATGAGAAGGGATCTACCACTAGCCTATGGCATATTCTGATGTGGGTGTCAGAAATGGAAAAAGAACCCAAAAAGTTACTTGAGTAAAAGTGCAGCTGCTTGGCAAAATGGGGGGTGTACTTGAGTACATGTTGTTGTTGTTGTTGTCCCTCTGGAAAATTACTTGAGTAAAAGCATGTGTGCCTGCATGTATACATCTAGATTGTACTCAAGCATCCAGAAATGAAAGCAGCTGCACTTTTACCCAAGTAACTTTTTGGGTACTTTTTCCACCTGTGGTGGCAATTCTCTCCTGCTAAAGATGTGCACTGTGAATAATTAGTCATTGTCACAGCAGAGCTGGATCCAATGCTCGCTGTAACTGAGCACTTGGGAGGCTACCCATAAAAGGTTCAAATTAACAGACCAATCAAAGCTGGCAGCAAATGCTTCTACTGATGGTGCACTGGTGGTGTGTTTTGCTCACAGATGTTCAAACTAGAGGGAACATTGGCTGGATCCTCTGTCTCCCACTTCCCAGTGCTCTGATTGCTGGACTATAGAGTCATTTTCATGTCTGTGCTCTCTCTCACTCTCTTGCTGGCCCAAATGATTCTTTGACACAAAGAGTGCACAAGAGAGAACCCAAGCACAAGCATGAGACTTTTTCTGTAGCCTCTATCACTCCTCCCCTCTACCAGCCTTCTTCTCTTCAACAGCAGCAAAAGGGGATGGCTAATCCAAAATAGACAGTGAAGGCTCCCAAAAGGAGCTGTACCTGTCCCTTCTTGTAAAGGCTGTTGCAGCAGCATAGATCCCTGAGACAAGGCATCAAAATGATGAGGGGTCATAAGAACCCAACCTATCATGCTGTAAATGGGCCTGCATATTGTATTTATGCACACACATCAGTGATGCCAAAAAAAGAGGTAAAATGACCAAAATTATTTATGTCAAATGAAAACAAAAAGTGTTCTAAGATTACAGTACTCCCTCACTCTTTATAACCAAATATTGGATCTACAGTTTTAATGTTTAGCTGCCAATAGTTCTCTACTTGGGAGTATAAAGATGGCAGATGAATCACACCTTTAGTTGCAAATGATGCTATGATTTTATGAGAGGATAGGTGAAGGAAGTCGCAAGTAAGAATGTATAGAAAAGTAAAACACTGTAATTAAGATAAAGAATATACTCACTTTTCCTGAAGACTGAATGCCTTTGATCATTGCCAGGCAAACCAGAACCCAGGCAGACAGCAAGCACAGAGTCATTTTCCAGTTCAGACCCCCACTCTCTGAGAGAGAGTTGGAAATATTCAGTGCTTCTCTGTACCAGTAATAGGTGGTAGCAGAACTTTTTTCACATTCAGGCTCCACAACTGGCAAAAAAGTCAACAAATCATTATTGATCTTTGGATGTTGTTTAGAATGTAATTTCATAATATTACAGCAAAGCATTACAACAACCTTGAATTAGTTCTTATATATTTTATTACCATGGTGGCATCATTTTATTGAAAAAGTAAATCCACAGACATAGAGTTCAAAGTCTTTTAATAAGAAAATATTATCATAGATGGAATTTGAAGAACTGAATAGAAAGTTTTGAATACGGCCCTTGAATAAATACCCAAGTGTACGCCCTGAAAGTGAAATTAATTTGCTTGCAGAACACCAACCCAAAGACTATGAATCCATTTAAATCCCAGGAAATCCCTCAAAATAGGGCTTTGAGTAGTGCACAGCCCTTTCACATAGTTTTCTGCACAATGGTTAATTTAATCAATTGTGCAAACTTTCTGCATTATGAAGCTGTGACTCAAGTACCAGGTCCTCCATTATCATTATGGAAATTAACTTACTATCAACTATCAAGTTACTCTGAAATGTGGATGTTGTTAATGTTGTAATAAATATGCTGAAGCTGTTTTCAAGTAAAGGTGTGCGATGCGATGTTCTAGGCCTTCATATACGTGCTGGAGGGTGCACTGTTCTGTTACGCTCTGCCCCAGGAAGCAACAAGGTGGGAAGAAAAGGCAGCAAAGATGAGTCTTCCAGGCCTGGTCTGAGAGGCCTCACTATGGAGACCATCTTGGAAGGTCGAAAGGCTTATACAAGTCTAGAAGGGCAAGCAACAGCCAATCAGAGCTCAGCAGGCTCAGCTGTAAGAAGCTGTAGTGCCTGAGAGGATCAGTTTTTGCCTAACAGGAGTGCACTTATTCTGAGGTTTTAGACACAGGCCCTGAGATGGAACTGGAAATAAAAGGGCCCAAGTCAAAGAGGCCCAGGGAAACAGAGGACTGAAATAACCAGTATGTGGCTGCTGTTATAGGTTCCTTACTTGGGCTCCCAGAGGAAGGGATATTCCTGTATTCCCCGCTCTGGGGCTACTTATAAAGTGGCATAAATGCCAGGAAGAGAATAGGCCTTATTTCAGACGCCAAACAATGCACCAAATTTAAAGGGCCTAAAGCCAGGGCTGAAGACCCTACTGAAGGCAAATATACCTTTTAGTTATTGAACTCTTTCGTAACTGGAAGGAATTCTTTTGGACTGGGCCACATAGCCAAGCCATGGAAGATACAGCAAGGTTGACTGGCAGCCACTGGAAAGTGTTTACGAGGTGAGTGCCCTTTTACAGGGCACCTCAACATAATAGGCAAATTTTATGTACACACACTCACTCTGGTAGGTAAGCACATAAATTATTATTTTACATGTCAAAATAATTATTTAAAATGTTAAAACTTACAAACCAGGGCCCTGTATTATTACGATGTCCAACTGAAAGTGGTTATGTGTATTACAGCAGCAATATTTTATAGTACTGTAATGCTACTTTGAGTTTTTCAGTAATCATACTACTCAAACAAAATAATTAAAATGCATTTTAAAGGACTTTTTTAAAAGAAAGACTCATAAAATTCACTCACATTTTTAACTGATTGCATTTCTAAATCTAGCTCTTGAATCACAATAGCTTATGGGGGAAAAGAGGTTTGTTTTAAAGTCTAATTAATCCAAACAGCAGAGCTTCAGGTGGTATAAATTATCCTAGTTCCATTAGGGCTAGTACATATTTGTCTGGCAATTATGGAGCATTGACAATTTATACTAGTTGAGGATCTGCCTCCAAGTATTGAAGAAGCAATCAAAACTAGGAAAAGACTTCTTAAAACAACTTAGTTGCAACATTTCAAATTACCCTGTTCATCTTCTTCATGCAGAGAGGGAAAACAGCACACTCTAAATATTTAAGAACAAAAATAAAACAGAAAAACCCTTATCAAAAGAAGTATTTCCTACTTCTAGATGTGTGGTCAGGTCATCATGTGATAATCAAATCCTAGATATAAGAAACAATTAGTTGTGTTTCATGATATGCCAGGGTAGTATTACTGCATTATGACTACAAGCCAATGGCTAATTCTCTGACTACTGCTTATGTATGAGGCAGACATAATGCTGTTTAATTCACAAGTACTTTACTGACCTTTTTGGGCTTTCTGTTGTCATTAGAACATTGAATAAACATGCCATAGAACTCACTGATGGAAAATATAATCCAAATCTTATCAATGTACAACTATGTCTCCAATGAAAACATTTTATTGAAGCCACAGGAGCTTTGAGATACAGTACTAAATAAAGAAATTATCCTCTCAAATTACCTCTTCCACTTCAACCAAAATAAATCTAAATCCCACAATTAAAATTAGAAATGTTTATTTTTAGCTCAGCCTATAACTTTTCTCACCAAAATATTTCCTAAGAGGATAGCATTCATCCAACCCAGTTACCATTCAAATCACCTTTTTAAAATTATTAGGCCTCTTCCAAATTCTGACTTATTTGTCTTGACACAAGGTGTTTTTTCTTTTTTTTTTTTAAATTCATCAGAATGCCACGTGTGCCTTATTTTAGGTCTAAAATCGAGCCAGTATTTATTGTCAATGAGGCAGAGGTAATCTCTACCACAGGTACTGATGCTCGAATGGACCAGACACCTGCCCGGAATCCTCCTCCTATTTGTAGTTTGAAACGTTTGTTTCAAATGTCTCCCCTTTTGCTGTGTGAAAACCTCAAATCATGTAAAGTGATAACTGAAGCATTATGGAGGGGAAAGAGAAAATGGGCTATACATGGCATGCTGTCACATATGCAAAATAAAGTAACTAGAAAATACTTAGGAAATATATTTTTTCTAGTCCCATTTAGTAATGTAATCTTAGGCATTAAAGAATAGTACGTTAAAAAGTATTTTTAAATTGACAATACCCACATAAAGGGTCTGACACAGTGAATTCACAAAAAAGTGAATATATAAAAAAACTTACAGGAACTAGATGTATTTTTTACCAAAGGACACTGATCCCATGGCAAGGGGTGCTGAAAAGACTGAGAAAAGTAAAACAAGCTCCATCCAATTATGACATTGTAGTAGAGGGCCACAAAGAAACATACCTGAAGTATAAAAAAGGCATGTTAAAAGTTTTATTGAACTGTGTGACTTAAGTTAAAGCAAATAAAACAATGAGTTATATCCCATACTACATAAAGTTGCTAATGAAATTAATGAGAATTTTATCTAAGTAAAGGAATGAACAAAAACTCCATGATTTGACCCTTGTGGATATACTTAAAATCTACTATTTTCAAAGTCTTGTTTTTCTGTGTTTATCATGCATTTTAGTACCAGAGAGGTAGCCGTGTTAGTCTGTAGCTTCGAGAACAACAAGAAGTCCTGTGGCACCTTACAGACTAAAAGATATTTTGGAGCATAAGCTTTCGTGGGCAAAGACCCGCTTCATCAGATGCATGAGTGCGAGTCTTTGACCATGAAAGCTCATGTTCCAAAATATCTGTGAGTCTATAAGATGCCACAAGACTTCTTGTTCTCAATGCATTTTAGTAGACTTTTTTCCTTCCTAAAAACTAATATTAGTATAAATCAGAAGATGAGTTATACAGATTCTGTAAACATTGTAAACTGATCCTGGAGACAGGACATAAATTATTGAACTTAGGTTAAAACTGAGCAGAAAGTATTTAAGCGTTTGGATTCCATCAAACTATATAAATTACAAACTTACTACACAGCTTGCAAATCCAATTCCACCAAGCATAGGGCTGATATAATTCCATACACCAATGCTTCCTCGTCGGATCCTTTGGCCCACAGAAAGCTCCAGGAAAAAAAGGGGAATCCCTATTACCATCAGCAAAATTAAGTACGGCACAAGATATGCACCTATGAAAAAAAGGAGAAATCAAACAACCTTAGGATGAGGAAGTGTAAATTTCTGAAAAGAGAGCAAATAACGGATCACACAAATAGCTGAAGTGTGCAGTGTACAGTGTGTGGGGGTTTTTTCTTCAGTTTCCACTAAAAGATTAATTGTGACAAGATGTTTAACATAATATTAGCAAATGAAAAAAGATTACAGACCAGAATAGGAAAAAGAAACTGAATATTTAGGTAAGTTAGATATCTTCAAATCACAGGATCAGATTAAGTTTACCCAACTTGAACAAAGCTGAATCATTAGTAATTATCCTAAAGAACTTTCAGAGGACAGATGAGGTCCTGGAGATGAATAAACATTACTACCTGCCTTTTAAAAGGAAGAATAAAAAGGTCCTGGGGAATTACACACCAGTTTCCCAAACTTTGGTATCCAAAAAGATACTGGAACAAAACACTTTAGTAAGGCTTTTGGCACAGTCCCACATGACAAGCTCATAAGCAAATTATGGAAATAAGGTCTAGATGAAATTATTATAAGAAGGGTGTCCAAAAGCTGAAAAAATGTGTTCAAAGAGTAGTTATTTGGGGAAGACATGGTAATGGGGTCTCGCAGCAATCAATCCTGGGTCTGATGTTTTTACACATTATTATTAATGACTTGAATGTAAAGGCCAAGCCTGGATTATATGCAAGAACTTTGGAATGTAAGATTGGAATTTTAAATAATCCTGATAAACTGGAGAATTGGTCTGAAATCCATAAAATGAAATTCAACATAGACAAGCACAAAGTATTAGAAAGGAAGAATCAAATGCACAACAGCAAAAAGGGAAATAAATGGCTCAGCAGTAATACACTTGAACCTCTGTAATCTGGATGTCCCTGATCTGGAAACATCTGTGGTTTGGACCCAGGCAGGAGGTGGAATCAACTGTGTATACTGCTGCTCCCTCCCCTCCCAGGGGGATGGCTGTGCAGCAAAATGCTGATCTCCTGGCTTTGGAGGAGGAATAGCTCAGTGGTTAGTGCACTGGCAGTGTAAACCAGCAATTGTGAGTTTGCTCCTTGCTAGAGCCTCAACACCTAGTCCATGATGATAATTCAGATTCAATGACTTCTTAAGGTCCTTTCCAGTTGCACAGTTCTATTCTATTCCCCCACAGCAGCCAGTGCCTGGGAATGGCAGGATGCATGGAGTCTCGTGCACCTCTCAGATCCTGAACATCACATACCATCCCTCTCAGATGCTGTACGTCCACCCTCAGCACTTCTGCACCCTCCCCATCCCTGACCCCCCATGCGCTTCACCATGGTGAATTCCCATGATCTGGAAAATTTCATCATCCAGCACAGCCTATTTCCAAAGGCTGCTGGATTAAAGAGGTTCAACTGTACTGCAAAAAAAGAGCAGAGGATAATAGTGGATCACAAACTGATATATTATTTCCTTTCTCTTATGTCTTGGGCTCTACTAAATTCACAGTCCATATTCGTTACAGGATTTTACAAATAATAAATTTAATGATTTCAGCTATTTAAATCTGAAATTTCAGTGTTGTAATTGTAAGCATCATGACCCAAAAAGGAGTTGTGGTGGATGGTCACAAGGTTATTATGAGGGAAGGGGTTATGGCCCTGCTACCCTTACTTCTGCTCTGTTACTGGCCATGGCAGAAAAATAAGGATGGCAATACTGCAATCCACCTAAAATAATCTTGCAGCCCTCCTGAAACTCCATTTTGGATCAGGATACCCAGTTTGAGAAATGCTGGTCTTCCCTAGGAAATCTGTACTGTATAGGAAATAAGTACACAAAAGATCACATTTCATTGTCTGTGATATGTTTTCATGGCCGTGAATATGATAGGCTCTGAGGCATGCTAATAAAAACCTATCTGCTCTAGTGTGTTATAACCATACAATTATGTTGGTTTTAACAAACCCTTCTTTCTGTCACTCACTGCTGGTATGTGCTGATAAATCTAAAAAGTATATTTTCAATGTTATTTAAATTATTGCTGTTGACATTTTTTCCTGTATATATTAAGTATGTTCAGCATGGCAGCTAGAAATGTGAGTCAACACATCTATCTAAAAACTAAGTTATGTGAGTTACCAAAAGGTGAGACAGACTATTAAATATTGCAATTTGGTGTCCTACTGGATTATATAGTGTAAATTTATTTTTTTCACTTTGACAAGAATACTAATTTTGCATATACACACACATACACACACAGCATACACAGGTACTAAAAACTTCTAGATGTTTCACTCAACTGATCTTTCTGTCTTAATTTGTTCATATGCAGTCATTACTTCAGTAAAGCAATATTCAGCGTTGAAAACAATAATGAATGTTTAAGGTCGAAGCCTTGAGCAATTACCTTTAATGAAGTCAGAATTAACTTTGCAATATACTTCAAAAGTTCACTACAGCACACTTGTAAGCTCAAACTCTCAATAATATAATTTGAACTAAAATTTGTAAAATTGAACTTGGACAAGCCTCTGAGAATCACATGTGGTATCTTGGACACATCTGTGGTAAGTTATTGATACAGAATTCTAATGAATCCATTTGTACTCAGACTTGGAATATTCAAGTGTCTGATTTGTACTTAATTTTA
The DNA here is from genome assembly GCF_033958435.1 of Carettochelys insculpta. Lineage (NCBI taxonomy): Eukaryota > Metazoa > Chordata > Testudines > Carettochelyidae > Carettochelys > Carettochelys insculpta. Next base: position 300,072,653 of record NC_134137.1, on the reverse strand, counting down.
GTAAGATGATTCAGCAGCATTTGGTCTTAAATTACTGATCGCTAAAATTTCAGCATGTATTTATTTTGTTATTCATATATATTTTGCTGGACTAGGGGAGATTAAATGCCCCTGTCCCTGGTCACACCCCACTGTCCCTCCGTCCATGGCTCCCCAGCTGCAGCTCCTCACCACAGCCAGGTCCTGGCCCCAATCCCAGTAGTCCAGCCCCTTGTGGAGCTGCTGGAGGACACCAGAGCTCTGACCACAGCCCCATGTGGGGCTGCCAGGAGACATTAGCACTCCAGCCCCAGTGCAGTGCCCACAGCAGTGGGGGATGCCGCCTCCAGCCTGGACTTACTCTCCTGCTTCAGGGCTGCCAGCTGGTTGCCCTCTTGCCCCTGATCTCTGGTCCAGGACAAGGGATGTTACCAAATGAGAGGATGAATCACAGAATCACAGGGCTGGAAGGGACCTCAGGAGGTCATCTAGTCCAGCCCCCTGCTTCAAGCAGGATCAACCCCCATTAAGTCATCCCAGCCAGGACCTTGTCCAGACAGGACTTAAAAGCCTCAAGGGATGGAGAATCCACCACCTCTCTAGGCAATGCATTCCAATGCTTCACCACCTGCCTGGTGAAGTAATTTCTCCTAGTATCTAACCTACACCTCTCTCTCTTCAACTTCAGACCATTACTCCTTGTTCTGCCATCTGACACCACTGAGAACAGTTTCTCACCCTCCTTTTTAGAGCTCTCCTTCAGGAAGTTGAAGGCTGCTATTAAATTTACCCCTAAGTCTTCTCTTCTGTAAACTAAACAAGTCCAAATCCCTCAGCCTATCCTCACAGGTCTTGTGCTCCAGACCCTTAATCATTTTTGTTGCCCTTCGCTGAATCTGCTCCAGCAAATCCACATCCAGTTTTTAGTGGTGTAATCTGCAGTAAGTAAGAATCAAAATACTGACAAGCTTCTGTATCAGAGCACAAGGAGAGAGCAAGCAAAGAATGGTCTCAAACCTCAAGGAATAGATCTCAGAAAGAGAACTAGAAAACTAGGGAGTCAAAGTGGACAAGGAGATCTGAGATCAGAGGAGGGAAGAGTGTCTGGAGATGTTCAAGTCCCATCACCAGTCTAGCCAAAACCCATTAGGGAAACGGTACAAGACCTATATTTTCCCTAGAGAAATTATCTGTAACCAGTTCAGCTTCATGCCTGCAATTAGGGTTGCCAACTAGGAATTAAAAATGAAACTTTAATTAAACTATGTCATGAGATGAAATCTCCAGGAATATATCCAACCCCAATTGGGAACCTATTACAATTCTTTTCTATAGTTATTTGTATTTTTAAAGTCTCAAGTGTCAAAGATTAAAATGATTAAGGTCACTCGATCGTAAATGCTTATGTACTGCTTTAATGATTTTAAAACACTGGGCTCGTCTGCACTAGCCCCCTCCTTTGATGAGCCGGGATCGGTGAATAGCAATGAGATGGGTGCTGCATATGCAGCACCTCATTAGCATAATTCTTGCTGCGTGAACTTCGAAGTTGTTAATGTTGACATGATGGCAGTGTAGCCAGGGGTACATGGAAAACATGTTGGGAGTAAGGGAATTTCAGAGTTGCATGGGTACTTCTAACTGCCTGTGTCTACACTGCTTGCCCCTGCTTCAAAGTTAGCAACTTCAAAGTTTGCGCAGTGAGAAGTATGTTAATAAGGTGCTGCATATGCAGTGCAGCACCTCATTGCTATTTACCAATCTGGCTCATTTACATTCCCCCTTTGAAGGAGGGGTCTAGTGTAGAGAGCCCATTATGTAGAAGCAAATATGGTAAATTTACTGTTGTAATGGGAAGCTTGTTAATCAACAACCATATTAATTTTGGTAGCTGGAAATTGATTAGTTTACTTCTAAAAAGTATGCATGAAGAATCTTTCTTGTCTGCAGTTATTTGTCACGAATAAGTACTTTACAGCTGAAGAACAAACGTATGGATGAGACTAGAGTTTGCTTTTCTAACAGAAGCTCCACCTGAAGATGCTTTGCAATATAATCAGGACTTATGCACATACTTTTTTCAAGTGATATCAATGCAAGATTGTAGAGCAGTTCTGACAAAGACAGTTTGAACATGCTTTGTGAAATTGCTGCAAAAGCACACTAACTGCAACGCAAAATAGACTGAAACCTCTTAAAACGGAGACTGTGCAAAAAGAGAAAAATCAAAACTAATGTTTGAGCTTCCATTTATATCGAAGTCTCTCCGTCTTGCTTTATTCTTATCTTAGATCTGTGGATCAACACATTTCTTTCTTCTCTACCAATCAGAAGCTGGACTTGTCCCCAAAATGATACAAAATAGGTAATGAAAGTAGGCAATGTTAGCCATGTGTCATTGGCCCAGACCCCAACAATAAGCATAGCATCCATCTATATTTATAATAAGAGCATCACCTAGGAAGTCCCAATATTGAACCTTCAATGGCAACCCCATAGATTTATTTTGCTAGACCATAACACAATCCCATATTTATACTGATAATTTCATTACATATACATTATTTTATTAATAATTTTTATTTCACCCGGATTAATTTGGCAACCACAAGCTGGCACAGTACTAGTAAACATGCATGACCATATCAAAACAATTGTTCCTTGATCTAAGGAAAGCAACTGATAGACAGAATCACAGCATCAAGCAATGAGTTTGCAAAATTCACAATTGATTAGCACTAAACTACGGACTGCATAAAATAACTATCCTTTGACGAAAAAACTACTGTGAAGCATTCTACATACTTTACCTCAATACCCTTTGGAAAATGAAATGGGTGCAGAATGCAGTCTATTAGGTTAATTTGTTTTAGCCAGCCAATGAGGATACACGATCAATCCCACTCCAACTTTATACAAACTACAAACAGCCCTTAAACAGAAATAACACATGGTTTTCCCTAATGCTACACCCAACTCCTATTTTATCCAACTTCCTATTTTGCACATAGACAAGAAAGATTCTATAAGGACCCAACAAAGTACAGTAAACCCTTGATTTAACGGACTAATAGGTAAGGAAGGGTGTCCGCTATTCACAAAAGTCCATTAAATGAGAGGGTTTACTGTCCATCCACCTGTCCCACACTCGCCCAGCCCCAATCCCTGTCCCCACCCCGCCAAAAGAAAAATAAAAAAATAAAAAAAAAAAACCTGCCACTGGACCCCGTTGCATGGCTGGGACCTCACCAGTGAGGCTGGAGCCACCTCACCACACACGGCTGGAGGGGCCATTGCGTTGCCTGGAGGAGCCACCACCAGACCCACCACATGCACCTCCCACCAGGGATAGGGCATATACACAAGTACCAGTCTGCCAGTCTGCCCGTGTATGCACCCCACCCCTGGTTGGAGGAGTATGTGACAGCTGCAACAGAGGAGCTGGTGGCTCCTCCAGCCTGCAGCAGCAAGTCTCTTTTTTTTTTTTTGGAGTGGGGACACCAGCAGACTTCAGGAACAATGGGCAGGAGGCTTCCTTTGTTCCTGAAGTCCACTAAATCGAGGTCCATAAAATCGAGGGTTTACTGTAATGGCTCTAGCTCCAGAACAAAGGTACAAATTAAACTTAAATGAAGAGTAGAAACCCTTCATTATTTGAAATGAATGAGAACTGTGCAGCTATGGAATTGGGCCATTGTGATTATAGGCTGGAATTCAAATAACTATTTTAGACATGATTCTGTAGCCTTTAATGATATCTGTTGTCCCACTCTGTACATTTTGAAATATTTCCCCTGTAATGTCCACCATGAATAAATGTTCTTCCTTGTTTGAATTCTCTAGAGCAGTGGTCAGCAGAGGCCAGCAACCCTCAGCATGTGTGCCAAGAGTGGCATGTGAGTTGATTTTTATCAGCAGGCGAGGCAAAACTCAGCTGCACCCCTCATCCCCCATGCAGCTCAAAGCCATGCCACCTGTGGATTAACAGAAGACCAGCTAATGCTACCAATCACCACCTAAATGGTAAAACTCTGCATCTTAATATATTTATTAATGAAGCTGTTTCATATAGAACTATTAGTGACTTCGAAAAGTATCAAAAGTCAAATTTCGGCACTCCACTTTGGAAAGGTTGCTGACCCCTGCTCTAGAGCCTTCTCATCTTTTGTTCAGCAGCTATGGACAGATTCTTTCTCAACTCAGCTAAGCAGTGAGCCACACAAGGGTGTGGATTAATAGGCTGTGCACATTTTGAAGATAGGCCCCAGTCTCATACTTCCCAATGTATCTCAGACATGTATCAATAGACACATAGCTTGTAGCTGGATGTGGGGTTTTTTTATGTGAAAGATGCTAAGACAAACTGAAGTAATTATATATCCTACCTAATATATTCTACTAACACGTACATTACCTCCTTTTTTGTCTCATGTCTTATACTGTATGATTAAAAGTATTCATTACCTAGAGAAACTCCATTAGACTCCCGTAATATTTTGTTCTGGCAAAGAACTAATCATAATCACTCTCTGCAGGAAGTAGCAATATAATTAAAAAGGACCTGATGATCAGTTATGCTGAATCTCCATTAAACTCCTTCGGTCCTTAAAGAGAGTGTACATTCAACTTACTCCACTTTACTGTGCCTGTATACCTCCTGAATGAAGTAAAGAGGCCTTAATCTAACTGAGAATCGGGCCCTAACTATTTCACATACCACAGCCTGCCAACAAAAATGGCAACGGAGAGGACCTTGCTTTGCAAAATTTTAAGTTAATATAAAACAATCACATGTACAGAGAAATTCTACCACAAAACACAAGGCCAAAGAGGCTTACCAAAATAATGAACTGCTCCCTTCAGCAGCTTAGTCTCTCTAAAATAAAAATGAAGTGCTTTCTTCTCATAAACACTTTGTCAAAATTAAAAGACAAATTTTAGACACTGAAGAAGCTTATTTAGTTTTTACAAAGAAATTGGAAAAGCAAGTTACTAAACACTGACTCTTACCTCCACCATTTTTCTGACACAGATATGGGAATCGCCATACGTTTCCCAACCCCACAGAAAATCCAACTTGTGCCAGAATATACTGAAGTTTGCTGTTCCAGGCAGGTCTTTCATCTTCTACATCTGATCCCTCTTCAACATCTACATCTTTATGCTCTTGATCATCGACCAGCAGTTCACTTTTCTTAAAGGTATCATCTGCAGAGTCTTCATTAGAGAGAAGATCCTTAACTGACTCGATGACATCATCATCTAGTTCTCTTTTTACCACCTTGCTGTTCTTAGGCATTTGCAATAAGGAAATTGAACAGGTGGGTCAGGTTCAATTCAGGCAGGCTGACGAGCCTCAAAGAAATCTTTCTGCTAAACCAAAAATGTTGGTAAATCGCAGCTAGATTGAAGAGGATGTCAGATTAGCCCTTCATACTGAGTGTGTTCAAGAGAAAGAAGACTTCTGGTTCCAAATATTCTAACAGTATACACCTGTCAAATTAAAAAAAAAAGATATAGCATTGAATTATACAAGAAAATCTACTTTGGAAAGTTATTTATTCAGTTATCTTCATATATGTTAACAAGAAAACTCCTAACTCATCTACTAGATTGTTTAAATTTTCCTGTAGACTACAGCGATAATTCCCTTCCTCTCATTATAAATAAAATAACAGAGATACATCCTCAATATATTGCAGTCCAAATTTTGATTTGCATTAAAACTATGTTTAGATTGCAGGATTCTCTCAGGTGCCTTCTGTCCACATCCAATCTTCCTCTTTCCACAAGGAAGAAAAGATGTGTTGGCAGAAGGGGTTTTCCCAACATTTTGCCCCCTATATGGGCCAAATGTTGGGAAAGCCTCTCCCAACAGAACTGTGGGTAGAAGATACAGAAATGTGCTCAGCAATTTTCATTATCTTTTGCCAACAATTCTTTGCAACCTAGACATAGCCTTGGTGACGATAATCCACTTCATTCTACCTTGCAGATTTCAAACATTTATTTAAAACTGTCTTTACTCAACTACTAAGAAATCTTTGAAGACTAACATGCCAAATGCTAGTATTCTGATGTACTCATATCTAGATACACTGCAGCATCAGGTATATATGTAAAATAAAATTTAAAATCTCTGTTCAGAAGTTGTATTTGGCTTGCAGCTAAGAACTTGAATTTGGTCTTTTAACTTATTCTGGAATTTGTTTATTTAGAATCCTTAAAGGGGTCAGTCTAAATTTGCTGAAATTGTTTCCTGAAATTCAGACATCAGAAAATTTTTCAAATTTAACATATAGTATGTGTCTACACTAGCCAGCTACTTCGAAGTAGCTGGCACAACATCGAAATAGCAAGCGTCACGTCTACACACGCCATGCGCTATTTCGATGTTGAACTCTATGTTAGGCGGCAAGATGTCAAAATCGCTATTCCTATTCGAAGATGGGAATAGCGCCCTACTTCGACGTTCAACGTCGGAGTAGGGTCTCAGTAGACGATCCGCATCCCGCTATGTCGAAATAGCGGGGTCCTCCATGGCGGCCATCAGCTGACAGGTTGAGAGACACTCTGTCCAGCAGGGCTCTATGATCGCCACATGCAGCAGCCCTTAGCCCGGGGCTTCTGGCTGCTGCTGCTGCTGCAGCTGGAGGTCCATGCTGTGTGCACAGGGTCTGCAACCGGTTGTCAGCTCTGCAGACCTCATGCTGTGCAGGCCGAGAGTGTCTGGGAGGGGCCTTTTAAGGGAGTGGCTTGCTCTTGCCCCAGAAGGGCTAGTCCGGCCTGTGACCCCATCCACAGGCTTTGCTGGCACCTTATTTCGACATAGAGCACTTGTGCGTGTGGAGGCTCAGCATTTCTGGGGTGGCTCCTTCCAACGTTCCCCGTCACTATTTCGACATTGAACATCGACAGCACCAGCCCCGGAGGATGTGTAGATGATACATGTACAAGAAGCCTATTTCGATGTTCTTACTTCAAAATAGGCTACTTCGACATAGTGTGCTAGTGTCGACGTAGCCACAGAGTAGTACTGTTGCTTGAAGAGTGTGGAAAACCTATATTATGTGCGCGTGTATGGCTACATGTCACGGTGAGAGGTAAGAGCCCTTAAACACATCTTCAATTATGTAATTTTCAAAGTAGGAATTTCCATTTCTTCAGAATGAATTGACATGGTGCTTTAGATACAATTATTTTGGAAAAAGATGGCATCTAAACATAGACTGAAACGTCTGACACCCTGTTTTTAAAACACCCTTCCCTTTTGAACATATATATTTCAGCACAGACACTAAACCCTGTATTTAATTATGTTTTCCTTTAACACAATATGGCCGTGTCTACACGTGCCCCAAGCTTCGAAATGGCCATGCAAATGGCCATTTCTAAGTTTACTAATGAAGCGCTGAAATGTATATTCAGCGCTTCATTAGCACGTGGGCGCCAGCGGCGCTTCGAAATTGACACGCCTTGCCGCCGCGCAGCGTGTCCAGGCGGGGCTCCTTTTCGAAAGGGCCCCACCTACTTCGAAGTCCCCTTATTCCCATGAAGTCCCCTTATTCCCTTATTCCCTACTTCGAAGTCCCCTTATTCCTTATTCGAAGAAGGTGGCGTCCTTTCGAAAAGGAGCCCCGTCTGGACGCGCCACGCAGCGGCAAGGCGCGTCAATTTCGAAGCACCGCTGCCGCCCGCATGCTAATGAAGCGCTGAATATGCATTTCAGCGCTTCATCAGTAAACTTCGAAATGGCCATTTGCATGGCCATTTCGAAGTTTGGGGCACGTGTAGACGTAGCACATATCATTTAAAAAGACACTGTGTTTGTTTGCAACTACTCATAATATGAGTGGATCTCTGACTTCTGGGGAAGTGCTTTGCAAGGAATTTTTCACTATTCTGTGAACGTGTGAAAAGCTCTGAACAAACCTAAGATGAGGATGCACAGCATCTTACAGGAACCTTGCAGAAGTCAACACAAATTCAGATCAAGATCCATCAATATCTGCTAATGTGGCAGACTGAAGAAAGTATAGTGGAAGGAACTGATATCAGGAGAAGGAAAGAAAAACAGCTGAAGCGGAGAGCCTTGTTGATCTGAGCAGAAATGGACTAGTGCTGCTGACTGGACTTGGGGAAAGATCTAAAGGACATCTATTCTGCCTGAGAAATAGGAACAGGAGTCAGAAAATAGCAGGAATGATCCAAGCTTTGGAAGCAGACTGTGACTGTGAAGATTGGTTAAATTTGAAGACCTGTTTTCAGTCAGATCTTCAGTCAGAGGAAGAGCCTACACACTATGTTAAAGTCCTCTGTTTAATATATGCAGAACTACAGCTGCAATGCAGCAGTATACTCCTCACAGATATCCAGAGCCTGAACTGTCTTCTTCTTGACTGTTTAAGCCTTTTGTTACTTTTCTACATCCTACAAGGTGGAAAAGTATAGGAGCAGCCATTATACTGCTCCTCAGTAGGATCTGCATGCAACAGTATTTGCCCTCGTTAATTAATGCAGTTATGAGTACCAAAAAGTTAATTTAAGTTTCCCATCATAAAAATGTTATATAAATTTACATTAAGAACTTTAAATCTGTTAGGGAAACATGGTGTTCTCAGTTTCATCCATATTGTATCTAAGGCTAGATAGACTTCAAAAAATTAACAAGTGATGTAGAAATAGCTGAGGAGTTAAGCTTCATCTGACTTCATCCTTCCCTTATGACAATGCTTAACTCATTCATTTAAAGAGTGACACAGCTATGCACATTCCCTTGTGATTCTATCAGAGATGTACAGGAATATACAGCAAATAAAACATTACATTCTTGCTTATAGGCTCAGAAATGGATCTTTGGACTTTTGGTTTGGAGGCACGAGGAAAAATGAGTATCTTCCCCTGAAATGCCCTTAGCCCTAATAAATATTTTGTCCTTGGAAAAATGAAGACTCAGGACCTAATTTACTTCTCATACAAGTAGGTACATATCTACTGACTTCAGTGAAGTTATCCTTGTGTATTTTAAAAGGCAATATAGCCCTGAATTCCTAATAAATGTTCTTCCTGGGATCTCTCTTAAAACAGAGACTTTTTTTACAATCTCAAAAACAGGCCAAATAAGTCCTTCATATCTCCCTCTTATTTTCTGGTCCCAAATCTCAGATCCATGGGAGGATTTTTTCTGTAATTATTATGCAAAAAATATGGCATAACTAGTGGTTCAAACTATTCTTCATCAAGTTGACGGACTTCAGGAAAAATGTATTGACAGTTGGTACATTAATTCAATAAAAACTTTCTCCTTGCAAATCAGTGGCATGATGGGGATGTATACTTGGGGATCTCCAATTGTCCATCTGGGGAATATGTTAGATTATTTTATTTTGGAATTCTTGATTACCAGTTTTGTTCTGCATCTGTAGGTTGTCATTAATAATTATGTCAATTGTGGCCTGAACAAATCTTTATTTTATTTCTTGTGGTTCTAATCTTCTCAGAAGATTCTACTCAACATTTTTCACAGTGACAAACAGACATGCTCTGTAGTGCCCACTTAAGGACCTCTCCTTACATTAGTCTGCAAAATTCTTAATTAGCTTGTTGCTTCCTAATTAGTCAATATTTTCTCCTGGCCATTGGAGGACTGGCTTGATCACCTGCTCTGAGATTCTCCTTGGACTAGGAATTTTGGTTACAAATGCCTCCCATGGGGAAGGAATTGGCAGAGGAGGCCTAACGGACCCCATCATAAATCTCCTCCCTGCAGAATGGGCCTATGGCTCAACCTCACCCATCTGCAATAATGCCACCCTCACAGAAAAATAAATCTGCATTCTGATGCTGTGAACTTGGCTGGTTTTATGTACAAAAGGCACAGGATTCTAACCCCAGATACACCAGGTAATGTGGATATATGTGTCTTTCACTGACTGCCACCATTTAAGGCACGCTTATTCTGAAACTAGATTGAACAGAGACCCAAAAAGAGAGCAGCATAATTACCCCATAGCCAATTTGACGGTCAGGCATTCATTTTTGATGGTGGAGTATATGGTCTCTTGAGGCTGAAGCTTCTGCCTTCGGTATAGTTTTGGATGTTCCACCCCCTGAAAGTTTGGTGGCACTCTAACAAGGATGAACAAAAGCTCAGCACTTCCTTATGTACTCCTGGCCACTAGGATCTTACTAGCACCCTTTTTAGAGTTTTCTCTCTGTCCATGTGACCCAACAAAGGGGATGCTGCATACTCCTCAAATACTTCCATTTGAATACTTCAGGGGACTAGGAGCTGGTGATGTTTCTCAATAGTCTGTGGGGAGTTCTGCACATGGGTTGTGTCTACACTAGCACACCTGCGTGGCCATTTTGAAGATTTGTACTAGTGTAGACATAGCCACAGTAAATTAAACCATTCTGTATTTCTAAGTGGAAAAATTATGACACATGAACCCGTTGCATGATGTTTCCTTTAACTTCTATGAACTGAGTATTCAATTCTCAGAGAGTATCCTCTCCTCACTGTTCCTGAAACAAATAAAACATCCTAGCCCTAGCCCGTGGGTTGGTGTCAGCAAGAGGCTGTGCTGAGGTGGTTCTGTGGAGCTGCCAGCTGGCTCATCAGTTACAAAGGCTGTTTGCAGCAAGGTTTATTCTGGGGTTGTGATGGGCAATCTCAAAGGTCAGCTACCACAATCAGAAACATGTCAGACTATTGGACCAGAACATCATTTGGATCTTCCTAGCAATAAAGTAGTAGCAAGGGGACATGCTGCCAAATCCTTAACAAACTGGGGATTATACCAATTAAGAGTGTTGCTTTGCTCCTTATATACATGGTGCAGGTCTGAGTGTCCATATGCAGGTACTGCTCAAGTCCTTGGATTCAGTAGTGTACAGGAAAACCCAGAGTCTATTAAGCTTGTTACCCTTCTGCCCCTAAGTACTACTGGAGCTACAAATACCTGGAAACAGCTATCACCTGTCTGGACCAGAGAAACCACACTGTTCTACAGAGCCACATTCTCTGCAGTTGCATTCTGGAAGAGCACGAGAAGCTGACTTGCTCACTCCAGAACCAATCACTGGTCGATTAGGGGAGACTTGTGGGCTGGGTGTGCTCTATGTCATTCTCATCTGATTCTTCTTGTGGTGATACAGGGTCCCATCTGGGTTCCACTGGAAGGGAATCCTCATTTTGGGACTTTTCTGGGAGCCACCTAGGCCTTTCCTAGCACCTCGAGTTGACTTCTCAGGAGGCTGGAGCCATGATTCACTAGGCAAGGGCTATTCACTCTGGCTGGACCAACCTGCTGCCATAAAATCCTCTGTGAGTTGAACTGCCAATGTACTGGTATTTTGTCAGCACACCGAGGTTTAGCTGGCAGTTGGCAGAATATCTGCATACTATTTCGGCACTAACATCACCAGAAACTTGTCCGGAAAGGGATGCCAGCTGCAGCTTGCAGGCAGCTCAGTCCTGCAGACACCAAGTCACAGCCGGGGGTTCTGCCTCCAGGGGGTAATGTTCTGTCTCAAATCATCTTAGGCAACACCTCCAGTTGATCGAGAAGGGTAGCTTATAGGATATCAGAATCTTTTGTAGCTTCATCATCTAGGGCCTGGTAGGCCACCTAGGATCCTCAAGTAGGAAAATGGTCTGGTTGTGTGGTGCAAATGGCCTTCTCTCATTGTGGGGTGTGGCCTAACAGGTCAGACGTAACGAGATATGCCTCAGGGTCAGCAGCAGATCCCAATCTGGAAAGGGCAATACCTGGAGCTGGCTGAGCCACTTCAGAGTGGGAGCAGCTGGTGCTCAATTCCAGTATTGCCTCCTAAAACTGCTGCTGCTATAATTGCTTACTGGCATGTATTTGGGTAGCTCACCAAGTCTCCTCCTGCACTTTAAGAAAAGCTGCTGAGCATCTGCCTGGACCTGGTGCTGATGAGCTAGGATCTTTTTTATTGTCTCCATGATTCCTTTTTATAAAAAGGCAGCCCCTCGTCTAGTATCAAGTTGTGGCAGGCAAGACTGCTCTGTAATGCCACGTCAGGGCCACACGTGGTACTGCTGCTGCTCCCTACCTTTGTGTGGCTGTAAGCAAGACAAGCTAATGAAAAGCAGCAGCTGGTGACCTGGCTGTCTGCACCTTTAAATGACGGGGGATGGGACGTACCTTTCAAATGCAAATGTTTAGTTGCAGCGATTAAGGACCCAGTTAGCCATGATGACACTCCTCCTCTGTCCCAGTTTCACCCAGCCCTCCCCCTGATCAGAGGCAGGCAAGCCTTCTTAACTGGACTGCTGGTTCCTGATTGGTTGATATTTCCTTTTAGGCCGCTGAAGAGCTGCCTTGTTAGTTACCCAGTCTAAGTAGATTCTCCCTGGGAAGAGGACATTAGGGCTACATCTACATGTGAAGCCAACATCGAAATAGCTTATTTCGATGTAGCAACATCGAAATAGGCTATTTCGATGAATAACGTCTACACGTCCTCCAGGGCTGGCAACGTCGATGTTCAACTTCGACGTTGCTCAGCCCAACATCGAAATAGGCACAGCGAGGGAACGTCTACACGGCAAAGTAGCACACATCGAAATAAGGGAGCCAGGCACAGCTGCAGACAGGGTCACGGGGCGGACTCAACAGCAAGTCGCTCCCTTAAAGGGCCCCTCCCAGACACACTTTCATTAAACAGTGCAAGATACACAGAGCCAACAACTAGTTGCAGACCCTGTATATGCAGCACGGACCCCCAGCTGCAGCAGCAGCAGCCAGAAGCCCTGGGCTAAGGGCTGCTGCCCACGGTGACCACAGAGCCCCGCAAGGGCTGGAGAGAGAGTATCTCTCAACCCCCCAGCTGATGGCCGCCATGGAGGACCCCGCTATTTCGATGTTGCGGGACGCGGATCGTCTACACGTCCCTACTTCGATGTTGAACGTCGAAGTAGGGCGCTATTCCCATCCGCTCATGGGGTTAGCGACTTCGACGTCTCGCCGCCTAACGTCGATTTCAACTTCGAAATAGCGCCCAACACGTGTAGACGTGACGGGCGCTATTTCGAAGTTACTGCCGCTACTTCGAAGTAGCGTGCACGTGTAGACGCAGCCTAGGAGAGGAGGGAGAGGAGACCTGATAGACCCCAACCAGTGACCCACAACTTAGTTATTGAATGAAGTCTTCATCATGTCCACTTTTTCAGGGCAGAATTTTTCACGTTTACATGGGAATGGCTACAGAAATTTCCATGTTAACTGCAGTGAAGACTTTACTTATGTTACGATTATTTTCTATGGGTTTCTCACACATGGTCAGTAATTTAGTATTGTAAGTTCACAGATGCTGGAATCAGGGCTACTGGCAGGCGCGTCCACCCTCCTGCTTCCCCCATTTAATGAGGTTTCCATCAAATATTGGATGTACTGTTTGGTTCAGTGACTTTAGCACTTCACTACATAAATTGTTCCAGCATTTCTGCTTAAGTCCCGACACCTCCAGTTGCACTTGGGAAGAGGGCAATGGACATGCAGTTCTGAAAACAACCAGGGAGACAACACAAACATAAAAGTAAACAAATTCACATATATTTTCCTTTTTCTGCCCTAATAATGAGTTTGCCTTTACATTACAATCAAGAATTTAGCAAAAGCCCCTACTCCTTACTTAAGGTAGGAGAGGAGATAAAGATATTATAAATATTACCAAGGGCCAGATTTACAAAGGGAATTCGCTTCCTAGCTGCCACTTTTGGCACCTAAATCCACCATTCCTATACAGAAACCCATTGTTCGGCTACCATCTAACCTCACTTGTCACCTACATTTTTGCAGCAAAAATTTCCCAAGAACCTATATCCCTGCCTTTCAGCATGTGCATGGCTGCCTCTTTCTAGACATCCAGATCCGTAAGCCCCAACGTAATTCACTGACTGAGGGAAGGCATGCATTCTTCATCTTACCCATCTGGGGACCCAACCCTGTAGACATGTAGTTCAACACAAGGTGACTTCCCACATAAATTTTAGTCCCAAATTTAGGGTACTCACCTGAGATGCGTGACAACAAGTGCAGCGTATTCTGCTCCTATTCGGTAGAGTAGGCCCAGGTCTTTAGATTGGTGGTGTTCAGTTATAAGCACAGAAGGCTGCTAAATTTTCCTGAAGAGTAAAAGTGTAAAAAGGAAAAGGAGTTAAATTTGTATAAAATTTCAGAGGACAAAAGAAATAAGTACTTTGCTTGTCTGGGTGTTTCTCTGTACAAACTTCAAAGGCCTGCTGCAAACAATAGGGCAGTGTTTACACTAGCCAAAAACTTCGAAATGGCCATGCAAATGGCCATTTTGAAGTTTACTAATGAAGCACTGAAATACATATTCAGCACCTCATTAGCATGAGGGTGGCCGTGGCACTTCGAAATTGACGTGGCTCGCCGCCGCACGGCTCATCCAGATGGGGGCTCCTTTTCGAAAGGACCCCGCCTACTTCGAAGTCCCCTTATTCCCATCTGCTCATAGGAATAAAGGGACTTCGAAGTAGCCTGGGTCCTTTTGAAAAGGAGCCCCTGTCTGGATGTGCTGCGCGGCGGCGAGCCGCATCAATTTCGAAGCGCCGCAGCCGCCTGCATGTTAATGAGGCACTGAATATGTATTTCAGCACTTCATTAGTAAACTTCGAAATGGCCATTTGCATGGCCATTTCGAAGTTTTTGGCTAGTGTAGACGTAGCCTAGATGTGTTAGCATTTACAAAAAAAGTCACACAAAACTTTTATAATAGCAAATATTAGGAAAATGTAAATCCAGGGATTGTTACCTACTCTGCCCATAAGGATCAAAAGTGCTAAAAGGCTGCATTGAGTAAAGCTGTTTTGTCGCACATCTGAATTCAGTCAACTGTATGTAACTTCATAGTATAGTTTATAGAACTTAACTGGGACAAGTTTTGCTGCTATTTTGAATTAAAGGGAATCAAAATGAGAATTGTGGCAAGGAAGTATAAAGCTATCTGCGTAACTAACAAAAAATAATGTAACATCATGACAGCCCCTTCAGGAAAATATGTGGTTGCCAAATCACTTGCCTAAAAAACTGCTCCTGATAGTTATGTCACAAGACAGTTACCAAAGCAGAAGATGACAAAGATATATCTGTTAGGAAGGGCCATTAAGGCAAATACTTTAACATTAACAGATAACAACACTTTTAAATAATTTAAAATACAAAGAACACAAATTCAGACAGGAAATAAGTTTAACAGCAAAAGTATTAACCATTTGATCAATTTACCAAGGGACGTGGTGGATTTTCCGTCACCTACAATTTTCAAATCAATTCTGGCTGGGTTTTTTTTCTAAAATATATACAATTATATTGGGGAAGTCCTATGATGTGTTATACAGGTCAGAATGGATGGTCACAGTGGTCACATCTGGCCTCTGAGGCTATGAATTAATAAATCGGCTGTATTCTGTAAATACAACTTAGGATTGCATCAGCAACATCTCAATTTCACTGTTGGTGGCATAGCCGCACCTATATGAAAAGACCCAATTCTGAATTCTAAGATCAAAATCAACAGAAAGAATCCCTCTCCCCTAGTATTTGGGAGTGTAGCATTGCACTCCCAAAGAGCTTTCTGTGTGTAAGGAGCTGTTGTCTTAACAGCTTGTATATATAAATTCAAGTCTTCTAAAATGGCAAAGACATCCAAATTGGAGAAATTCAGATTTGGGTATTCTAACATTTAGTTAACTATATTTTCTTTTTAATGTAAAAATGATCAATAGAAATGATTATCTGGAAAGTAAGTTGCAACACAAGAATTGTGGGGAATTTCTGTCATTCAAGGGGAGAAAGTTGAGGAACATATCTGAGTGCACAAGCTTAAGATGATGTAACACCTGACTCTCATGAAATCACCAGTGTTTAGCATGGTAATGTATGCCTTTTTTGACAGTAAGAGAAATCAAGAGAAACCAGCATATTTATCCTCTATTAAAAGTAATGACTGCTTCCTAAAAGGAAGACTGTTTTGCCAATGTTAGGCTCTCACATAAAACAGTGCTACTACGCTTATTGTGAATGGTATACAGTATAGACTTACTAAATATCAGATAGTCTAAAATGGCTGATCCACTTCGTAATATAAGACTCTCCAGCATTTAACAAATAACATTACATTCTGAGCAATGGAAATCTACATTTCTTTGGAGTCCTGTGCGCAGGTAGAGAATGAAACCTTTAAAAAACCCTGTGTGCTTCCTCAACCACAACAGAGCATGGCAGAGAAATGCTCGCTCCATGGCTAGCAGCTCATGCTCATACTAGCAACCTCTAATGGAAAATATTACAGGAGCATGTACGCAAGAAAGAGGATTATCAAAGGAATCCAAGCACTGCCGAGTCCAAACCCAGTATGCAACTGAAAGGCGTGAATCTCTCCTCTCCCTGGAATCAAGAATCAGAGGGGTAGCTCTGTAAATCTGTATCAGTGAAAACAATAGGAAGTCCTGTGGCACCTTAGAGACTAACAGATATTTTGGAGCATAAGCTTTAATGGGCAAAGGCACCCTTCCTAAAATGATGCAGCTTATGCTCCAAAATATGTTACTCTGTAAGGTGCCACAAGACTTCTTGTTGCTTCCTTCCCCTGGGATATAATGTTGTACCTGTACCCTGGAGAGAGGGGCCGAACCTTAAAATGAGGGGGGGACCTAAAACCGAACAAAACTGAGGCGAGATGCTCATTAACATACCCACCCAAACATGGCTGACATCACAGCAGCCCAGTCTTGTGCTTGCCTGAGTTGCTCCAGCCAGACTGGGATTCGGAAGGTGGCGGGGGGGAGGGAAGACGCCGCAGACGGAGAGCGGGATCCACGGCTGCACAGAATAAGCCAGCACCCAGACCTCGGCCTCCCGCCGCTAAACTGAGCCCAGTCCTGGCCCCGATCTCCAAGTAGCACGGCCCCCTCCTCACCTGCCTCCCGCAGCTTCCCCCTCGCCGCCTCTCCGCTCGCTGGAGAGATGCAGGTTTGGGAACCGCTCCAGGCGCAGCCGGCGCTATTCGCCCTCGTCCGTGCCCAAAACAGCTTAAACCGTCAGGCTCAGACAGTTTCCTGGTAATCAGTCTCGGGGCCGGCACAGCAGCCGCAGGCAGAGACGCCCGGCCCGGTGCCAGCCCGAGCGGTCCTTCCCCGAGCCGGGTGCACCCCGCTGCACCGGGAGAGGCGTCGGATGCACACGCGGCAAGGTTGCAACTCCCCGCCAAAAGGAAACACGCGCCCAGCCGCACTGAAACAAAGCGCGGGCCACCTCCCTCCAGCCGGCCTGACCACGCTGCCCACCGACCAGGCGGCTATCACTCTCCTAGGGATTACTGCGCCGGGGACAACGCTCCCGGCTCCGGTCACAGGGGAACGCCGGGCGGGGAGACACCACTTCCCCTCCGAGTGCGCACAGACACGCGGGGAGCGGGGGGTTGCAGCCCCCGCCTCAGCTCCCCAGACCCTGCGACCGGCACCCGGCAAGCGGTGCCCACCCGCTCTGTGCTGCCTTCCAGCCTCCTCCGCCGCTCGGAGTGATCAGCCCGACCCACCCCGCATGGCCTGGAAAGGGGGCGCCAGCGCCCAATCCCCTCTACTGCAGCCGGCACGGGCCCGCTAAGCCCCCGGCTGGAGCAGTCCCTCGGCAGCGCTCCCGTCGCGCTGCAGCATCCTCGGGAAACTCCTGCTGATCCTGCCCAGCGCTCCACCCTCGCCGTGCCCCCGGCCTGGCGGCGCGGCCGCCTCACCTACCCTTCCTGCCCCCGGGGCGAGGCCTTGTCGCAGAGGCTGTGCGCTTGGAGGCGGCGCGGCGGCGGCTCCGGGAGTGTGACGGGGAGCTAGATGCGGGCGCACGTGTGCCCAGCCCTGTCTGCGGCGGCGGCGGCTTAAGCGCGGACGAGAAAAGAAAAGCGAGGGGGCGGGGGGGAGAGGGAGGGAGGCAGGGCTGAGCCGGGGGAGCGGAGCCGCCCCTCCCTTGACGCAGAGGAAACTGCAACGCCCGCCCGCAGTGGCAACCTCCTGCCTCAGCCCGCCGTGGGGTGATGGTGTGGGGAGGGGTGTGCAGACAGGCGGCCGCCCTCTGATCCCTTCCGCAAGTGCGCGGCTGCCTCGTGGTCCGTAGCCCAGCTTGGCTGAGGCCCTGCGTGATCTGAACCCCAAGTGTTGTTCAGGAACTAGCAGCAGCCCCCTGCTAACCCCACCCTGGTTCCTGTCTGGCACTGGACGTGCCAGGGCCAGCTCCTCGTCCTACCTTGTAAAGGGGATGGGCGCCTTTTTGCACCCTCTGCCACTACTACTGCACCCCTAGTGCACATGTGCAAGCTTCCTGTCTGCCCAAGGGCTAGGGGAAAGTGAAGCATCTACTGCTCTTACAGTGCCCTTGGCCCAGGTCCAGCAGCAGCATTGCAGCTGGGGGGATGGAGAGCTGGGATCAGTAAGGCAACACGCGGAAGGGATGTGTGCAGGCACCTGTGTTTTGTGGTTGATATGTTGATAGAGGAAGGGTGAGGGCCGAGGAGTGGTGAAGCACAGGAGCGAGGAGCTAAAAATACACAGAAGGGAAATAGTAACAGAGAGGAAGGGAAATAGGATGTGGAGGAGTTGAGATGGGTGATGTGGGGTGTCCAGTTGTTTTCTCTAGAATGGGTGGGGCTGGTGAATGGGTTGGGGAGTTGTGCAGGGAGTTAGTCAATAAAGGAGTGAGAAAGAATTGTTCTTCTGAGGGACTGGTGAGTAGGAAGATGGAAGTAAACAGGTGATTTTGGAAATTGGCAAGATGAAGGCCTGTCGAGACTCAGATCATGAAGAGCATACATATGAAAACAGACCAAGAGAAACAAGGTATCAATCCTGGAGCCATATTTTTGGAGGGAAGTAATTTCATTGTGCAACCTTTATTCAGTCCTCTTGTGCATATGCAGCATAATACAGTTTTAATTATTTGATTGAATACTGTTTTTTTTTAATTTTCCTGTAGGACCATTTGCTTAATTCAGTACGCAGGATAGATGGTACTCACTTAATAAGCTGCTATTCAGCATTTTGTTTTTCGTCATTCTTCAGAGTGTTTTCATCAGGCTTATCTATTGCAGATTATTCTAACTCTGTTAGACCCAATTATTAATTTCCTCCTGTGTTGGCTTTGTAATGATGTTTGTCAGTATAGTATCTGAGTGCTCCACAGTTAACATATCATTACAAAACCTTTGTAAGGTGAGAGAGTTGTGTCTCATTTTGCAGATGGGGAGTGGAAGAACTGAGAGATTAAGGTGAATTACATAGACATTTTGGGTACCCAATTTGAGACACCTAAGACATGATTTTTCAGAGTACTTAGAATTACATAGCACTTGAAGCACAGATCTCAAATGACTGCAGTTGCATTTGTCAGTGGTCAGCATTTCTGTAAATGCAGCATGTCAGACTTTGGGATCATAAGTTAGACTTTCAGAAAATGAGGAGCACATATCTAGTAACCACCTCGGAAAAGCTTGAGTTTACTGACTTGCTTAACATTACACAGGACTTCTGGGACAGAGACAGGGATAGAATCCAGTTCTCCAGGGTAGCATGCAACTGCCTTGGTCATGAAACCACCCTTCCTCTTCCCTTTATCCCCTTATCCCAATACATCTTTTGATTTCTGCAACAAATGAGGCGAGACCACAGGCAACCACCTCCTGTATTATATAACATGTATCCTTGGCGCAAGACCATCCTATACACAAGAGGCCACGTCTGTATTAGTAAGTCCTTCCGGAAAATCAGGCGCTCTTCTGAAAGAGTAAGCGGAGTGTCCACACACAAAATGCGCTCTTTCAAATTCCTTTCAAAAGAATGTGATACTGCTTCTGGAGGCCATCTTCCTCTACCAAGTGAGAAAGAGCGCCTTCTGCTGAAAGATTATTTCAGAAAAAAGCATTTGTGGATGCTTCAGGGACTCTTTTTTCAAAAGAGCAGTCCTCATGGTGCTGGATTCTTCTATCCCTGGCCCGTTACCTCGAAAGAGTGGGGGCTTATATTTTTAGAAAAAATATATTGAAAACATAGAAATTCCATTATACAGTATCATATTGACACCCATATCAACAGGGTTGAAAGCTTTATGTTGGGTGGTGAATCTTTATTCGTCGGGGTCCACATGACAATGTTTTACATATTCCAGGGGCTGAACACAAAAGAGCCCCAGCCTCCCCACACCATCCCCAGGTTTAACCCCTCTCAGCCCCTCCCCAGGCCCCCAGGCTTAACTGCATAAAACATCAAACAAGTCACTTTGCAATAACATGGGTGGAACTAATTTTCTGCACATGCACATTTTTCAAGCATCATTGTTCAATTAATATTTTATATTGTAAAAAAGGTACACAAGTATTTCAAACCCCCCACCCCCACCCCAGGCTTAATCCCTCTCAGTCCCAGACTGCCTTCCCCCACCCCCAGGCTTAACCCTTCTCAGTCCCAAACAGCTCCTCTCCCCTCAACACCTTGTCTATAGTCTCCTTGTCCAGCCAATACCAGTTTCCCCACCTAGTATACAAAAGAGGAAGCACCAATAAGCAGTGGATCATAGAAGAAACATGGAAGATTATAGATAACAAGAAAACGAAAGGCTTTAGTATTACAATACCTGACTAGAAAATAAAACAAACCTACAGAAACCTTGACAAAATAGTAAGGAAACAATGCAAAAAAGATATGTGAAATTGGACAGAAAGCAAGACTAGAGAAGCTGAAGAAGCAGGGGAACGAAATGGTAGGAGCCAGGGCTGACCTTGGGTCATGGCGGGGAGACATGGGGCCCAATGCAACCTGGGAGATTACTGGGAGCCCTTGCACAGGGTGGCAGCAGGTTGTGGGCCCCAACCTCTCTGAGGTGGGAGTCACGGGAAGCAGAGCAACCCAGTACCCTGCTCTGCTCAGTCACCCATCTTCCATCTTGGTCACTGCTTCAGGGTAATGGCAGGAAGCAGAGCACCATGGCTTGGTTTGCTCTGCTCCCTCAAGCTCAAATCACTCGTGGGGTGGAACAGAGCATTCTAGGAATGAGGGCAAGATGTTCTGCTTCCCACCACCAAGGGAAAGTGGAGTGAGTCAGCTGGGAGATGGTGAAAGAACAAAGAAAGCTGATGTGTTGCTCTGCATCCTGCAGCTCCCACCGCTGCAGTGAATATACAGCAGCCCAACCCCTGCTGCTACTCCACGCCAGTTAATCCTCCAGACTGCCCCGGACCCTGCAGTTAATATCAATATAGGAGACTTCCCCATCCATAGGATGTCTGAGGTGGCCACTTGGGGGCCCCTCAAAGTTCAAGGCCCAGGTGGTCACCCCAAACCTTCCTATGCATAGAACACCTCTGAGAACTGTCTCCATGATCATGAAACTGTTAACAGGGTATGGCTTAAATTTCAGATGTGTTCCAGGCAAAGGGAACAAGGAGAAATTCTGAAAACACAGGGGTCATGTCTACCCGAGCAAATCGTTTTGGAAAATCAGGCCCTCTAAGAAAAGAACAAGTGGAGCATCCACACACAAAATGCACTCTTTCGAATTCCTTTTGAAAGAACGTGACACTTCTTGTAGAGGCCCTCTTTCTCTCCAAAATGAGGAGGAGCACCTCCTTCTGAAAGATTCTTTCGGAAAAAAGCATGTGTTGATGCTGTGGGGGCCCTTTGTTCGAAAGAGCAGTCCTCATGGTGTCGGATTTTACAGTCCCTGGCCCATTCTTCCGAAAGAGCTAGGGCTGTGTAGGTGCTCTCTTCTGAAAGAGCAGATCACTCTTTTGGTCTGCTTTTTTGTATGTGGATGCAGTCTTTTGAAAGAAGAGCTTCCAGAAGAGATCTTCCAGAAGATAATCTTTCAAAAGACTGCTGTAATTTAGACGCAGCCAGGAAGAGCAAGAAAACGTGTGGAACACATCAAAGAAGTGCTAAACCAACCAGAACCAATTATAAGACAGAAATTTAACAATGATAGACCATCAGACTTAGATATAGATTCAGCTGAGGTAAAAATGAAGGAAGTTAAAAAAACATTGCAGAAGATAAAAAAAAATAGAAAGGTATCTGGTTTGAATGGCATTCACACTGTGATACTTAAATATGGAGGTGAAGACACAATATCACTTATATGTTTGCTGTGCGACAAAATATGGACAGAGGAAAAGAATGGACCAATAAAATCAAATTACCAAAGAAAGGTGATCTAGTGATCTATACAATTGCTCTAATTGGAGGGAAGTAACACTTCTGTCTGTCACAAGAAAAGTATAAGCCACAGTCCCCCTGAACACAATGAAAGGAAAGACGGACGCCATCCTACAGGAACAAAAATTTGGATTTGGACGAGAGCTCCTGCACAGATGCCATTTTCATCCCAAAATGGATTATTGAGAACACATGTGAATTCCAAGGTGGTCTTGCTATTGATTTCATGGAGTTTCAAAAGGCATTCAACAATGTGAACAGAGAAACAAAGTAGAAAATTGTGGAGCAATACACAATTCCATTTGTATTGCTCTGTAGTGACTAGTTATTGTGATCCCATGTCTGAGGTGACCAGGCTCCTTGGGTTGCTGGCTGCTTTCCAGGCATTTAAAAAAAGTGTGTGTGTGAAGGTGGTGCTGCTGGAATCCAGGAAGAATGAGTCCAACATTCACTTCTGGTCTTCATTTTTAGTTGCCCCAGTTTCTCTTCTGGTTGCTTAAAGCCAGATTCTGTACTGCAATTTTCAGAAAATAATGCACATAAGCCACTGCAAGGGATTTGGGCATAAGCGATCTGGTCTAGTTTTTACAGCTGGGTCGGGGTCCACTTCAGGCATGGTAATCAGGTAATCTTACTGATAAGTAATAAATAAGAGTTAGGGTAAAAATCAGGCCAGGGTCTGAGACTAGACATCAATGGTAGTACCAGGCTGAAATCGGGAATTAGGAATCTGGGTTAGGAGTAAACTGGGAGCAGAGACTAGAGATTCGGAGATGAGATGAGGGTCAAAGTGACACCAGGCCCAAAGTCTGTGTGGTTGCCCAAACTACTTCCTGAAATACCATTCAGAGTTAAATAGGGCAGTCAGTCAAGCAAAGGGCACCATGGCACTGTCACTCTGTGTCACTCGAGGAGTAGTTCCTGTGGTGCCTACCCTCCATAGTGTTCCACTGGTATTGCACTGCCTGGTCTCCTGGTGGAGCTGTGGGAATGTCAGGTATCCTAGGCTCTTCAGAGCCAAGTTCCAATCCCTACATCCTCATAGGTGCTTCCTACATTGTGGCAATGCATCAACTGCCAGCTGGCGTGCTCAAGGAGATCCAGCAAAGAAACTTTGTAGTCAAGAGGTCATATCAGAAGTTTGACCAAGTGGACCCTTTTCAGAGTTCAGAATGGATTCATGGCCTAGGAAAGAAAGGTGGATTTTCAGGCATCACTGAGACTCACTCAGGCTTCAGTAGATGGTGATTGTCTTATTACACCAGAGCACTTACTGAAGTAACAGCAAGAGCCATGTTATTTTGTTGGCTTGGATAACCAAATTACTCTAAAAACCTGGTTATCCAGCATTCAGATAAACAATACTTTTGATTAACAGGCATGCCCAGATGGACCTGGTTATGGTGGAGCCAGCTGCCCACTGCCCGGCTGGGTGAGGGGGCAGGCGGTAGAGAGAGGGGCCAGCTGCCATCCCCAGTTCTATTAACCACAACATTTCATTATCCAGTATCCCTGGTTCTCTGGAGATGCTGGGTAATACCTATGGCCTCTTTTTCTCAAGAGATGGTGGTTGTCGGTGGTGAGGATCTATGGGCAGTATTTGAGTCTGCAGTTACTCTCCTGGCTTATCTGTCCACTATGGGATTTGCACTGTCAATTGCAATAACCGCATGTCAGTCTATTTCCAAATTCTCAAGTCTGAGAGTTTTTCCTTCTAAGACAAAGTCCTTTTGCATGGCTTGCACATATGCTATTGAAGGATGAGGTGCCCTGTCATAGCAATAGGTATTTCAATCTGATGATGTAGATTCCCGGGATTTTGGATCAATGTTGAACTTTTTCATGGTGTTTTTGCATGTTTCTTTGCATCTTAGCTTTGGTCTTCCTCTTGTTTTCAAGCCTCATGACAGTTCATGGAAGAGGATTTCTTTGGGAAGACGGTTGTCGCCCATTCTTCTCACATGACCAACCAATCGTAGTCTTC
This sequence comes from Carettochelys insculpta, assembly GCF_033958435.1. Lineage (NCBI taxonomy): Eukaryota > Metazoa > Chordata > Testudines > Carettochelyidae > Carettochelys > Carettochelys insculpta. Next base: position 300,048,441 of record NC_134137.1, on the reverse strand, counting down.
CACTGTTGAGGATCACTATGAGAATGGGTATGCCAGGTCTTGACAGTACATCTGCATTTGAAACTTTGTCTTGCCAGTTGATATTCATAATTCTGTGGAGGCAGCGAAGACGGAAGCTGTTCAATTTCTTCTCCTGCTTTGCATAGGTGGTCCATGCCTCAGAACCATATAGCAGGATACTCAATACACATGCCTGGTAGATTGGTATCTTTGTTTTCACTGTCATCTTAGGATTGTTCCATGCTCGTCTTGTAAGTCTGCCAAAAATAGTAGCTGCCTTCTCAATTCTGATGTTCAGTTCTTCATCCATTGACAGGTTCGTGGTGACAGTAGATCCAAGGTAACAGAATTGTTGAACTACTTGTAATGGACTTTTATCCAGAATGACATTGGGTTTCTGAGGTATACCTTAAGCGAGTACAACAGTTTTCTTCATGCTTATGTCAATGGAAAACAACGTGCAGGCTCTAGACAGAGAATCCATCAGTGACTGTAGCATGTCTTCATTATGAGCGATAAGAGCTGGTTCATCAGCGAAGAGGAGTTCTCTAATAAGGACTTTCTTGACCTTAGTTTTGGCCTTGAGTCTTGCCAGATTGTAGAGAGAGCCATCTAATCTTGTGTGGAGAAATATATCGCTGCATGAGTTTTGAAATGCTCAATTTAGTAGAACTGAGAAGAATATGCCAAAAAGCGTAGGGGCAACAACACATCCTTGTTTGACTCCACTGTTCATTGCAAATGGTTCTGATGTAGATCCATCATATTGCACTGTTGCTTTCATGTGTTCGTGAAAGGATGTTATGAGCTTGAGTAGGGTCGGTGGGCGACCAATCTTGGTTTATAATCTGTATAGTCCTGATCTACTAACTGTGTCAAATGCCTTTGTAAAGTCCACAAATGCTGTGAATAATGGCTTTCCTTGTTCTCTGCATTTTTCCTGTAGTTGTTGAAGAGAGAAAATCATGTCCATTGTTGACCTGCCAGCCCTAAAGCCACATTGCGTTTCTGGATAGATTAAATCTGCAAGTTTTTGCAGGCATTTGAGAATGACAGGCAAAAGCTCTTCCTGTGATGCTCAGTAATAAAATGCCTCTGTAGTTGTTGCAGTCGCTTGTTGTCTTTGTATTTATAGAGCATGATGATGTTTGCATCCTTCATGTCATGTGGGACATGTGCTCTCCAACATCTTAGGAGTAAATCATAGAGAAAGGGGAAGTGAACAGCCTTGTTTTCCTTCAAGACATCAGCTGGGATTCTGTCATTTCCTGGCATTTTTCCATTGGAGAAAGCATCAAGAGCTTGAGAAAGTTCCTCCTCTGTAGGATCTGCATCTAGCTCAGACATTTCTGTAAGAGCTGCAATGAGATTGTCAAGTTCAGGTTGCATGGTACGCTCGTGGGAATAAAGACTTGGGTAGTGTTCCACCCACCTGGATATCTGCATCTTTTTGTCTATGATCACCTGTCCGTTTAAATGCTTCATTGGGGTGACTTTGGTAATGTTTGTTCCGAGTGCTTTCTTCAGTCCATCACACATAGTTTTCAGGTCGCCCAAATCAGATGCCTTTTGAATATTAGAACATAGATCCGCCCAATACTTGTTCGCACACTGCCTGGATTCTCTCTGAAGAAGAGATCTTCCATATCGAAGTTGATCTCTTTTGCTTTGACATGGGTTCTTCATGTTATTCAGATGTGCCTTGTGTTTTTCTTAAAGCACGTATACTATCTACACAGTGAGGGAAGAAAGGCAAGGAAGAAACATAAGAATAAAGATGAGGATGCATTTTTCTGAACATTTCAAAGATTAAAGATTGTTTCTATGGTGGAACCTCCTGCTTCACTACAAATGCTACAAAAATAGATCTGAGTGCTGAAGCTGTACAAAATGCACTGTTGAAAGCAAAGATCCTTGGACAAGTGCAATTAGACAGCTTCGTAGAAAAATGGATGATGACACAAGAGGGAGCCTGATCATTCACACATTCATGGCTTGTCTCCAAAAAATAATGCTCCAGCTTTTCTCATGGAATATGAAGTGGGGAAAGAAGTCAAAGGAAAGGCTTGTCTACCCTACTACTTAAAACACTGTAAGTTACTTCACTCAGAAATGTGAATCAGTCATGTATTCTTTTCTGGTTCACTGTAGCAAAATGATATGTGGGCAGCTTAGGATGCGAGCTGGCACATCACAGGAACCAAAGTACTTTCCTGTCTATGCTATTTGTGAGAAACTACAATACGTACACAGTGTTCTGGGAACTCGGTTTCCATTTAATGTCCCAACTCATTATAATGTTACCTCTTTTATGGCTGGAAATCTTTCCAGTGACACCCTCTGCTTCTAACACACCTTGAACTAGGTGACCTGGGCTCAGCTAAAGTGAAAAGCGTCTCAATAACAGGAGTTGTCATGATGACTGAGAAAAGTCATTTATGGAACATCAGTTAGTGCTCTTGGTAAAAAGTTTTTTAATGTTTCTAAGAAGTGATAAACTCTGAGGAGTTTATTTGAAACACATATGGCTTGCCAGAGGTTCACAGAACTGACAAAGCATATACTATTTTGCTCAAATGCTTGCAGTCATCAGAAGCGCAGCCCAACAATTGTTGCACTTCTATAGACAGAGAGCTCATTTCCAGGCATTATGTTGGAGACAGGCTCAAAGGCCAAATCTGGTACTCCCTCCTCCAAATACAATTGGCTGGAAACATGAGGATGGAAGTGTGGTGCCACAGGTCGTGTCATTGCCATCGGTACCATAAGACTGTATGGTGGCAGTAAGTGATGGGTACACAACGAAATGTGAATGTCAGAGGTGCAGTTTTAGGACAACACAACATGTTTACACAGGAGCATTTAAGTGTAGCGATATGGAGCAAGGTTGTGTGAAAAGTAACATAAGACAACGCTGATTTAATTTATCATTGTATAGCAAAGTTTCCTGTAAAAAGCACACATGCTAATATCATACAAACTCTTGTGCATTAAATAGTTACATAATGTTAAATGCAAAAATATTTTCACTTGTTTTAAATTAAAACACATGCTTGTAGAGTGTGTGTTGTATTTCTTGTGATTGAATCAGCTGCTATACATTTTTTTTTCTAGTTGCTAACACTGAAGTCATAAGAACTATGTAAATATGTTCCTTCATGGTTGTATAACATATTAAAATATTTTAATACCTCCTGTAAATAAGAAACTGAAACTCAACAATTTATAAAAGGTTATGCATATTATTTGATCACTTTTATTACATGCTACAGCTTATTAAAATTCGACTGAAGCACGTTAATCATGAATGAACGAGAAATATTTACTCTTATTTCCTACACTTACATGTTTACACATTTTTTGAAGTTATCATTTCTAATAACCAAACTAGTTTCAGCCATGACCCATGCATCTCCTCCTTGGAGCTTTATGAGGTCCTGGATTTGCTTGGCATCTGTGGGGGAGGAAATGAAGAAAATGTGTCTTACTTTTTTCTTTAAAAAAATAAAAGAGGGAAGATCAGTTACAGATCACATTAAAGCAGTGTTTCTTATACTGTGTTCTGCAGAACACTGGTGTTCCATATACAACTCGCAGGTGTGCCACTAGTGTTTGGAAAAATATGCTGATGGTATATATATTTTCTGTTATTAAACCCAAATACAATGTTACTTCTTCATTGCTATGATACCTGATTACATTACTTCATTTTGTTTTTGCTATAGATGTTGTTGGTTTTTGGTTTTATTTGATCTGCCAACAATTTTTAAGAAAATTTTCATATGTGTTCCACATAAAAATATATTATTGTTTGGTGTTCCTTGGTCTCAAACAGTTTAAGAAACACAGTGTTAGAGCATGAAAAACACATGTAATTGATTAAATGTTCTGAAAATAGGTCCTACAGTGTATGAATGCCCCACATATGCATTAGAAAGCTAAGGTCAGACTGTAGGAGTCCTAACATTTGAATAGTTCTGTGTTTATAATCAAAAACAAATTTTATTTTAAATAGTCTTGTTTTCAGCTTATGAGAGTGTAAGACAGTAGCACCCACATTAAATCATTTATATTATGACATCCCTTGCTTCATATTTTAATGTTTTTAGAAAATTTTAATATAAATAACATTTTCCAGTGACATATTGAACAGCCGTATTAAAATACTTGAAGTGATCTAATTTGGATTCACCAAATGCAGAATTAATTAGGGCTACCTTTTAATTATCGAAAACTAATTTACTGTAGCAACTGAAGTTTCTCACTTTTTGCTAAATACGTCAATTGAAGGATAATATTAACTTTTATTTAAATGCAACTTAGATATTACGTTATTGAATGTAACTACATTGTTTCACAACAGTATTTTAATAGAAAATTGAAGTTACCCTAGAATCAAACCCTGTAAAATTCTTATATTGGCACCCATTCCCAAAATACCAGACAGCTTCCCTAAAGGAAGAAAGTCAAGAGCTAGGCATACAAGGGTTGGGTTTGATTGGGCTTTATTATTATTATTATTATTATTATTAATAATAATAATAATAATAATAATAATAATAAAACTGGTTTCTCTTTTGTTTTGATAGAATATAAACTAGCACGGCTTTCTCTCCACAAACGGGTCAACCAACATTTTAATGGAGTGGGCCATTCTGTTACTGACTTAAAATCTGCATCTTACTGAAGAGGAATTTTCACAACAGTCTTGAAAGAGAGGCTGCTGAACTCTCTTTTATATTCAAATTTGACACATTAACACATGGTTTGAACTGAGATGTGAATTTTCTGGGTCATTATAGGGGTTCTTTTGCATACTTGGCTTAATCTAATTCTTGACCTCCCATCCCACCCCACTACTCTCTGATTTGCTCACCTTGATCATTTTTTTTCTGATTTGTCAACCTTGATTACTATTTTTGGTTCTCGGTGCCTTAAATATTGAGTCTGTTCTGGTATGTCTATGGTCTGAAGAAGTGGGTCTGTCCCATGAAAGCTCACCTAATAAATTTTTTGTTTGTCTTTAAAGTGCTAGTTTACTGCTTTTTTGTTCTGATAGTATATAGACTAGCATGGCTTTTTCTCTATGACTTTTAGAAATACAGGCAAATTTTTAATCCACAGGTTCAGAAAAAGAAATCCTATTTTGATCAGCTTCAGAGCTCACCAAAAAGTCTTGAATTTTTAAAGTTTTGGACAAAACTAAAGGAGTACATTCTATGTGGAAAAAATGATAATAAATGTAGAAATGAAAAATGAGTAATATAAAAAATGGAATTCTACAAGTATTAGTTAGTGATACTTGGATTCTTCAGGGACTTCAGGGACTAAAGGAAATACCGAAAATTTCCAAAAGCATAGCCTGGATGTGATCCTTCCTTTCTCCCTGCAGCTTTGCATAGAGACTTTGAATCTGTTTTCCTACAGTTACAGTTCAGTCCTATAATTCTCCAGTTTACTCACTCAAGTTACCACAACACCAAATTGATGCAAACACAATTTACAGACTCTAGAAAACAATATGGTTCTATTTACTTGTAAAACTAATCAAGTACTCCTTTTTCTCAAAATATATAGAAGTCAGTTATAATTGATATACACAATGAATATGTAAGTCTCATACTAAAATGTTGGGGTTTTTTTTCTGAATGAATTAAACATATGGGCTATGTCTACACTAGCACCTCAATTGAAAGGGGGATGCTAATAAGACACTTTGGAATATGCTAATATGCAGAGCCCCATTAGCATAATGGAGGCCACAGCACCTCGAAAGTGCTGCTTTCAATCATGCGTGGCTTGTCTACACAGGATCGTTTTCGAATGGACCACGCACACTTTGAAATCCCCTTATTCCTATATCCTGAAGTGTCTCATTAGTATCCCCCTTTCTAAAGGGGGGGTAGTGTAGACATAGCCACGGTGATTCAACATGGTTCCGTTTATTTTCTAAATAAATTGATATAGATGTCAATCAGATTTTAACAAGAATCTCAAAATGTATTCCTATACTTGAGAAAACATTCTGACAATACAATTTAAAGGTAACACTGGAAAGGAAATGAAATGATATGGATGGATAAAAGCGGAGTTTAATACAATAAGCACAAACTTCAAGGGTCCATGCAAAGGCTATTCATTTCTCAAATTATTGACTTACTCTGGAGTTAGAGTGTATATGAGAGAACACCGGGGTTCATGAAATGGGAAACTACAATTGAAATCATCGTTGGATAGACTATGATGTAAACTTCATGGCCAGCTGCGTCTACGCTAGCCCCCTTCTTCGAAGGGGGCATAGTAATCAGCCTGAGCGGGGAATAATAATGGAGTGCTGCAATGAATGTGCAGTATCTCTTTAGGCTAAGTCTCCCCATGGCAATTTCGAAGTTGCAAACTTTGCAATGCCAGCATGCCGTGTAACCACGAGCACTTTGAAGTACCCATGCAACTTCAAAGCGCCCTTGCATGGGTACTTTGAAATGCCTGTGACCACATGGCTTGCTGGTGCTTCACAGTTTGCAACTTTGGAGTTGCGGTGGGAAGAATTAGCCTAACGAAGTGTTGCATATTCATCTCAGTTCTTCATTATTATTCCCCACCATGACCCCTTCAAAGAAGGGGGCTAGTGTAGGCACAGCCTCCATGTATTATTTTTCAGCATTGTGTGGGCTTTCAGGTGTAGGAGTCTAGGCACACAGAAGTATGGGCTTGATCTTCTGCTTGTTGAAGTCAATGACAAAACTCCTAGGCTGCATCTACACTACAGTTCCATTTTGAAAGGATGGCTTTTGAAATAGAATGTTGAAAGATGGCCTTTCAAAACAGAGCATCCACACATGCTAATGGAGACTGAAGGTTCAACCCGTCCTTTCGAGAGGCCCCCAGTGCACTTTCGAAAGGGAGCATCCACGCATCCCAGGATGCTCTTTTGAAAGAACAGGGGCAGGAAGCACCGCAGGTGGGGTAGCAAGGCAGACGAGCCCTTCCAGGGCCACCGCCCACCATCCCTTTAAAGGCCCCCACCACAAGCCCCGGCCTGCACATGCCAAGGGCCAGCTACCCTTCGCCAGGCCCTTAGGGAGAGGGAACAGAGGAGGCATCCTGGGCCCACGTGGACCCTGAGCAGCATCCCCCTACTAGCAAGGCCATGTCCAGCACACTGGCTGCAGTCCTGGCCACTGTGCACCAGCATCTCCGAGTGGCCACCCTTATAGCCACCCTCCTGGAGGCCGTCCTCAGGTTGTGACATCCCCATCCGGTCCCGCGGGTCATCTGCCTCTTTTGGAGTTTCCCCACAAGCAGTGACTGGTGGGACTGGCTGGTGCTGGAGGACTGGGGAGATGACTGGTGGCCACAGAACTTCCAGATGACCAAGGGGACATTCCTGGACCTGTGCCATTGGCTCGCTCCAGCCCTCCAGCACTGTGACACCCACCTGAAGCTGGCATGCCTCCTGCAGAAAAGGGTGGCCATCACCCTGTGGAAGCTGCCCACCCCACACAGTCACGATCCCTCAGCCACCAGTTTGGGGTGGGCAGGGCCACCACTGGGGCTGTCCTCAAAGAGGTAAGCCATGCCCAGGTCACACCTAGACTGCAAGTGGGGGCGGGGGACACCCTGGCAAGGTGCACCATCAGGAACTGGGGGTCAACGCCCACCAGGGATGAGGCATAGACAGAGACGGGATGAGGCATAGACAGAGACGGGTGGGCACACAGGGGACAGGGTGGGGATGGGGACAGGTGGGCAAGCTGCACCCCACCCCACACTCACGAGCACATTTTGCCACACCCTGCAGGTCATCCAGACCATCAAGAAGGTGCTCCTGAGGCAACTGATCTGTGTTGGGGACCTGGACAACGCCATCTGGGGCTTCAAGGAGTTGAGCTTCCTGAACTGCTTCAGCGCCCTGGACAGCACACATTGCCATCAGGGCCCCAGAGCACAGGACATCTGCAGAGGCTGATCCGACTGCACCCGTGATGCCTTCATCCCCCAGCAGCAGCTCCCCCTCGGGGACACAACGATGCTGCCCTGCATCAGGGTAGGAGTGTCCTACCTCCTGAAGGCTTGGCTCATGAGGCCATACACAGGACACACCCAGCTGGGCCAGACCTTTTTAATGAGCAGCTGAACCAGGCCCGGAATACAGTGGAGCTGTCATTCGGCCGCCTGAAGGGGTGTTTTAGATGCCTCCACACCAGACTGGAGGTGGGCCTTCCCAGTGTCCCAGCAGTGGTTGGGGCCTGCTGCACCCTGCACAACCTGGCGGAGGGAAAACATGAGCCCTTCATGAAGGGGTGGGCTGCTGAGGTGGGGTGCAGTTACAAACAGCCCCCTGTCACCCCATGCCGCCAGGGCCAGCAGGACAGGGTGTGGGTATGGGAGGCCCTACACCAGGCCTTCGAGCGGGGGCCACATTGACCCCCTCATCCGGCACGCGCACGCGCGCACACACACACACGCACACACACACGCACACACATGCACAGGGGACACAAGGTAAAAATAAAAACAATACACGTTTTACTGCAGTGTAACCTGTGCCCCCCCATGTTTGAGGGAGCTATTTACAGGCGGGAGGGGGAACAGTTAATGGGGGACTAGGGGGAACTATATACAGGTTGGAGAGGGAACAGCTAACGGAAAGCTGGGGGGAACTATTTACAGTTGGGAGGGGGAACAGCTAATGGGAAGACAAGGGGAACTATTTACAGGGGCATAGCAGCCCTGGGTGGGCACCCTGGAGGCTGTGAGGGGCCGGGCTCAGAGTGGGGGGCCTTAACCTTCAACGAGAGTCGATGGCTGGGATCTCTATTGTCCATGTCTGCCCCTTCCTCCCCATGTCTGCGGGGCCCTGTCAGGATGGGGCCGGGACTGGCAGCATGGGGAGGTAGGGGTGTGGCTGGGGCGTGGTCCCCCCGCACCCTCACCAAGCTTGACCTGAGTGGAGTGGGGGTGGGGGGTGAAGGCTTCCAGCTGGCCAGCCCTGGCCAGTAACATGCGAGCCAGGTGTACGAGGCTGGCCAGGGGGAGGTGGGGTGGGAGTAGGGCGTCAAGGTTGGGCTCATCAGGGGGTGCCACTGCAGTGGGGGGAGGGAAGGGGGATTAGGGTGGAGGGGAAGCTGTGAGGGGGAGGGGAGGGGCCATGCAGGCAATAGGGTGTGGTGGGATGGGGGTTGGGGGTGGGTGCAGGAGTGGCATGCGATGGGGCAGTGACCAAGGCCAGGTGGCCAACCATGGTCTGGGTCAGGGCGGCCAGGTTGGCCACCACCCGGTCCCAAGCCTGCTGCTCCATGGCAAGCCACTCCCACATCACACCCATCAGGTCCCGCAGGGCCGCCGTGAGGTCTGCGTCCCCCATGTCCTCTTTCCTGGCCTGGTGGTGCCAGCATACGGCTTGGCAGCAGCCCCGTGCTGTCCCTGGTCAGGACCCGGGCTGCTCCCCCTCGCCCTTTGTGGTTGGGCTTCCCAGGACCATCGTAGGGCTGGTCTGGCTGCCAGCTGCTGGAGCTGTGGAGACATAAAGGGAGAGGAACAGGCCATTAGTCCCCAGCGAGGACACCTTGAACCCCTCCTCCTCCCCTCCACACCAACCTGGGGGCCCTGCAGGGACCACATCCCAGGGTTCTCCACCTGGGTGGCGGGAATGCTACCTCTCCTCTGCCATCCTCAGTCCCTCCGTGGCCAGGTGGCCCATGCTGCTGTGCAGGCCGCATAGTGCTGAGTGCCACATGTCAGCCCTCTGAGGCCAGAGCAGCAGGGCCGTCTGTCTTGCCTTTGCCCTCAGGCCGACCCTGGGCGGGACCACATGTCCCGTCCCTGAGCCCCATGGCCGCTGGCATGCACGGCACATACCTGTGGTTCCCTCCAGGAACTCGGGCAAGGCACAGTCGGAGGGGGCCAGGCTGGATGGGCCAGATGAGACATCAATGATGAGGGCCCCCTCACTCGAGCCTGGAGTCTGCATGAGCGCCTGGTGCCAGCCGATGGTCCTGGGCAGTCCTTGCCTTCGGTCCCTGTCTTGGGCTCTGGCTCAGTTCCAAGCTCTGCCTTGTCGAGGAGCATGGCCGGGGGTCACTCCGTCTTGGGCCCAAAGAGTCAGTCCAGTTGTTTAAAGTAGGGGCAGCTGGTGGGTGCTGCCCCTGACCACCCGGTCGTGTCCTGGGCCCTGCAGTAGCCCTAGTGGATCTCCTTCACCTTTGACCTCACCTGGTCCGGGGCATAGGGGGGTGACCCCAGCTGGTGAGGCCCTTGGCCAGGTGCTTGAACGCCGCCATGGTCCGGTGCCTGACCCCCATCTGATGCAGGGCCTCCTCGTCTTCCCAGAGAGCAAGTAGGTCTCACAGCTCGGCATTGATCCATGAAGGGGCCCGGTGCTTCGGTGCCTGGCTCCCCTCCTGGGAGGACTCCCCAGCATCCTTTGGCTGGCCCCTGATGTGGGCGGGGGTCCTGGCTGCTGGCCATGTGTAGCCAGACAGCCAGCCCCCCTCTCAGACCAGCATTGCTGGGAAAACAAGGGAGCCAAAACAACAGGGCACTTAATGTAAATTCCAGCACAGCCTTTGAAGCTGTGAGAAAGCACAGGTGTGCTGCTACAATGTGCCTCTGCGAACATATACAACGATTAGGCTCACAGCAGACAGAGAAGCTGTGACAGACATGGCTCTTAGCCCCTACTAATAACTTGATGCACACACACTAACATCCTAGGTGGGAAAATATTTACCCTAATAAAAGGAATGTCCAGTAGTCGAAACTTATTGTTTCTCTCCCTTGCAAGTGTAAACTACTCTTGCAAGAGCTGGCATCACCCAGACAGACCAGCCCCAATTTGGCATAAGAAAGGAGAAAGAGCATAAAGGACTACAGAGGTATAAGTATGGGACCTACAGCACCATGATTTTTGAGTGCTTTTCACTATCTGCTGGTCAGATAAGTGACAGCCTCCCAAGGCTTCTGCAGCAAAAGGGGTCCCTAAGCCTTGTCCCTTATTCGTCTTTCCACGGAATTGAGTGACTGATCCTGGCTTGGCACTGCTGGAACTGAGAGATGCAAGGAGGGTAAGAAGCGCCCACACCTGATCTCCTATCTTTAGTGTACACATATTTTGAAATAGAGCTCTATACTTTGTTTTCTTTCTTTGGGAGAGTGGCTTCAGTTTTGTAACTTGTTTGTGTGTGTAACATCTATACATTTGAATAAGTAGGCACTGGCAATTTTGTAACCACATGATTAGAATCTAGTTTAATAAATTTTGGTAACCGTTTGTGCATAAGCCTGACTTGTTTCCCCTGGGTTACTGTAAAGCAGCCAACACAATCAAAGAACCTCAGCCGTTTTTGGCTATAAAGCCTGACCATTAGGTGAGAGTCTGGCACCTCACCAAACATCCTTGGCCATCAGCTAACACCATGGTGCCAGCAAGGGTGGTGTTGCGCCTGAGGCTTCGCGGCTGGCAGTGGGCTGTGCGTCAACGTGGGCACTGCACACTCTCAGCTTCCTGCTTGGGGCTTGATGGGAGCCTGCGTCCTTAAACATGGCCAGATGCTGGAGCCATTGAGCTCCACCTAAGCTGTGAGCGGCACCGCACCTGCCAGCTGATCGCCGCCAGGGAGGACTCCTTCTTTCGAAGCAGCTGGCCACGGAGTGTCTACACTTGCTGTCTTTCAAAATAGTCTTTCAAAAGGGAGTGCTCTTCCCACCACGGGAACGGAGGACCAACTTCGAAAGACCAGCCCCGTTCTTTCAAAATTTCTTTCAAATGTTCACAGACTGTGTGTAGATGCTCAGCAGGTTATTTCGAAATATGGCCATCTTTCGACCTCACTTTCAAATGTACTTGCTAGTGTAGAAACACCCCTATTGACTTAAAGCGTATAGGTATGGGGCATGCTTACTCACACACAGTTCATATCGGAGTACAGCTGAGCTTGCACGGGATGTTTGAATTTCCTATGGGTATAAACTAGCAACAAATTACTCCCTAGAGCAAGGATAAAAAGGGAGCAATTTGCACCTACCTCTCAGAGAAATCTCTCAATCACACTTTCCAGGGCTACTTCTCAGGTATGAAGCTTATGCAGAACACTACTTAGGGCTGTGCCTAAAGGCACGCACAACCCGAAGAGTACAAGAACATAGAACTGATTTCCTAACTCCAATACCTAAATTTTTGCTCTAACAGTGCACTAGTTTGAAATTTCTCCTCTTCTCTCAAATGAGGTTTATGAATCAGCAAGACAAGAAGTGAGGAACCAGACAGGTATTTTCATCATGTTTGATGCTACAAATCTGCATTGTGTTCAGGCCATTGTAGAAAAGATTCTGTTTCGTATCTGTACAGAGAGATAATTAGCACTCAATTCAAATGAAAGCACCAGTGGGTAGGCAGTTTAGTTAGCATGAACATCTGTTGATTTTCCTTGTACCTTATCTTTAAAATGCAACTGTCTTTGTGAACATGGTGAATGGGGATCATAAAACCTTGCAAAAAACTCATATATGCTGCATAGTGCTGATATTATTGGTTTGAAATTGTAGACTAATGAAACAGACAGATTTCATTCTTTGGCTCAAAACAAAATCTCAGGGGATCCTAGTGGAAACATATTTGAATTATATCTCTATCCCATATTAATCTTTGAAAGTAAGCAAACAGCTCATAGCCAAACATTTGTCCTTAATTCTGAAAATGTTGATTTGGATTTGAGGCAGATAGCTGACGACTGTCGTCCAGATTTATCAAATGGAATTGGTAACAACTCGTGAATTCATGTTCTTGTTTTTTCCCAGTTGTTTTAAACTGAAATACCAATTTCAAACAGCTTCTCATGAATTTATCAGGAGCTGGCAAAAATTATTATAGAACAGAGCTCATTTCTATAAAAACCAATCATTAGGATACCAGCCTCAGAAAATTGGTGACACTTTGTGATGGAAAATGAAGTCCTGCGGAGTCTGTATCACTCTGGCAGCCAATGGAAAAATATCCATGTGAACAATCCATACTGTGCCTGTTTGAAAAGCAGTACAAGTGCTGAGCCACAGAATACCAACAAGTCCTTGGACTTAGTACAATACTTATTACAATAAATCAGAAATGGGGAATATTGCAGGAAGTGATCTGGTTTAGTATGAGAGGGCTCCCATCAAACATTAATCCCACCCACTGACACCTTGGGCCGCACCCACCTGTCACTGGAAGTCCCACCCCTGGAGGTAGTACTTCTGAGGTCAAGCAGGACACAGGACTGGAACCAAAGGGTGTCATGTGATCTCTCTAAGAACTCTTACCAGTGCCTTCTACCAATCCGGAGGGTTTTTGCCCCTGTAGGACCACCCCGACAGCAGATGTAACCAATGGGAACACTTCTGAGGTGGGTTCAACATCCTGGAAGTGAGTCATGTGACCCCCACCCTAAGTACTTCTCCCACCACACTCTACCAATTGGGAGGGGTTTTGCTTCCATAGGACCTCCCTGAGAGTGGGTTTGACTGAATAGAACAGGTTCTGTGGTGGGGTGATCCACCCAGAAGAGGATCATGTGATCTCTCTAAGTGCTTCCTCTACTGCCCTCTACCAATCAGAGTATAGCACTTTCCTCAGAGGTTACAGTGCCACACAAAAAAAGGCCATCTTATTCCAAGAATGTGTATTTCAGAAATCATGGAAAAGCTGAGAGGAAACATGGACTCCTTCATCACCCCCATCAGAATTTCTTACTTTTTTAAGCACCAAGGGCTCTCGACTGCCCATGAAAAATGTGCCATATCTGTGACAGTTCTGGGAAAGGGCAGTATCCGAGGGGTGACCTTTGCCCAGCTGCTGATGAATATGCCAGAACCCAAACTGAACAACTCTCGAGGCAACCCAACAAGCTAGGCGGCCTTTTGTTGTTCACCTCTGTTGAGAAAGGCAGCCACAGCTCATAGGAATCACCAGTGAACAAAGTGACCAGAAAAGATATCAAAGAGGTAAAAGAACGATTAGCAAGTGACAGTTGAGGTTGGGGTATAATGGCGGTTAGGAACTCACCTGGGCTTTCACGAATCTAAAAACAAAAGTGGGGGGACTTATGCTTGATTTGGCTTTTTTTTTTGACAATCTCTCCACAGCTCGACCATGCCTTTCTAGAGAACCCTACACCCCAGGACAGCATTGCATCAGACAACAAAGACAAACTGGACCCACCTAGCTTTTGCTCAACACTGACGCAAATCATTAATGTGAATGTCAAAGATGAGGAATTCAGCAAGAGGCTTAGCATGGAACTAGCTGAGTCAGTGCCATGTTCTCAATGTAAAAAAGTTATGCTATCTATTGTACACGTTGTTTATGCTGTCCTGAATCACTGCCTTAGGAAAAAGATTTTTCTAAGATAGTGAGGACTGTGTCATAGATGCACCAGTCCAAAGGTACCGTAACTGTGTGACTTGGAGTTCAGAAGATAGAAACCATAAGCTCCTGGAGCTGTGTGCTAAACTATGTTTGAAAAATGTGTTAAATAGTGTCTTTGCCATACATTATGCTACGCAAAGGCTTTGCTTAACTCAAGAACATTTAGTGCAAGGGGTGACCTTGGTAAATGCAGTGCAATTCAGTTGAGCCCCTCACAATGCTTTAAAGCAGGCGCGTCCAACCTGCGGCCCGCGGGCCACATGCGGCCCTGGACAGCTAGTAATGTGGCCCCACAAGATCATAAACTTTTAACATTATTATGTGGTTTATATACATTAACTATATTATATATTTTGTACGCGGCCGAAGACTATCTTCACTCAATGTGGCCCAGGCAAGCCAAAAGGTTGGACACCCATGTTTTAAAGAAAATTACCAAATCAGAAAACACTTACTTAGATCATTGTAATGACCATCTGGTGCATGCAGAAAGTTACAGAACCCTGCTCAGGAAAAAGATAATTTGTAAGGTATCTAAAGGGTTAAGTCAGAACATGGTGAGGGGTGATATTTGTGATATAAAACTTGACAGTTGTAAATATAAACATCTATTGAAAAGAGTTTTTGTGACTCTCTGGCTACATCTGAACCAGCACAAACCTTTGAAATGGCCATGCAAATGGCCATTTTGAAGATTACTAATGAGGCTCTGAAATACATATTCAGCACCTCATTAGCATGCCGCTGGCAGCGGCTGTTCGAAATTGCCACTTTTCACTGCTGCGCAGCTCGTCCAGACGGGGTTCCTTTTTGAAAGGACCCCACCAACTTCAAAATCCCCTTATTCCTATCTGGAAGGAAGTCCTCCTTCCGGAGGCCCCTTCTTCCCAAAAATTTTCAGGAAGAATGGGCCTCCGGAAGGAGGACTTCCTTCTGGAAGATTCCCCCAGGGGCCGCACTTTTACACAATGTTTTGGAGTCCAGAAGAGCTTCTTCTGGACTCCAAATCATGTGACCTTATGCTACTGAGGTGCAGGAATTTACATCCGTGCCTCATTAGCATATTTTGGGCTGTTTGTTAGCATGTATAGAAACAGCCAAAGTGTTTTTTTTTTAATTAAAAAGAATGTCCAACCCCTCACATAAACCATGAGGGAAGGTAACTTTCTGTAACTTTTTTTTTTCAATGTGTTTTATTTTTTTTTTCTTTTCATTAGATGGAATGTTCAGTTTGTGAGTTAGGCCAGCAATCTTTGTCACCTCTTGGCACACTTCAGTGCTCATAATTTCATGGCACACCCAATATATATATATAAAACTTAATCCCCTCCCCCAGAGCCAGGCACTCCCAGTTCCCTCCTCCCCCACTCTAACTCAATACCGGCTAGTCACCAGAACCGATGCCACAGCTGCCTCCATGTGTTTTCCCCACCAAGTGGTGGGGTGTGTGCATAGAGCCGTGGATGGCATTTCCAGCATGCAGGTCTGAGGCACGCTGGGTGCAGAGCACTGAGTTGGGACTCTGCCAGTCATATGCGTGAGAAAGCATATTGATGTGTTTAGACTGCAAGGAGAGTTGGTGGGAGTATGACAGGGTCAGGGCAGAGGGCTAGCAGAGAAGGGGAGAGAATGACCTGGCTAAATTAACAGAGGATACTTCAGGGCAGCAAGGAGCAGGTGACCTGGGGAAGCATCCCAAGAGGGGCTGTTATAAATCAGCTGGGGCCAGAGCTCGTTTGAGGCTGCCATAGGACTGTGTAAAAGGCCTACCCTTCTGGGAGAAGGAGAAGAGAGCAGAAGAGGAAGTTGGAGTGAGGAGCTGAGAAGAGCAAGAGTGCAAAAAAAGAACTCCGGTGTTGTTAGAGACAATGGAAGAGGTGGAAGGTTCCCACAAGTAGAGTTTGGACTACTCTCCCCTTGAGAGACTGTGGCAACAGCACATGGGCAAGAGCACCGAGTTACCAGTGTGACTGAAGCAGAACGAGGGGTTGGGGTCCAGGAGTAATGCTGACATTGTCACAGGAGGTATATTAAGGGCTTGTACCATACACGTGAGTTTTTGGTAGGTTTCTTATTCTGTACAAAATGCTCTTTTTTAGTTAGGGACCTATGCTATAAGTATTTGGCTGTGTCTACACTAGAAACTAACTTAGAAGTTAACTCCGAAGTTAGGCACTACTTTGAAGTAGCCAGCAGAGTGCCTACACACATTTTCCCCTACTTTGAAGTAGGGAGCCCAACTTCAAAGTCCTTACTCCATTCCCAGGACTGGAGTAGTGCCCTACTTTGAAGTTTAACTTTGAAGTTTAACTTCAAAGTAGGGTGTGTGGAGATGCTCAGCTTCAAAGTTATTTTTGTAGTGTAGACACAGCCTTTTTGTTTCAGAGCAGTTTGGGTTTGTATTCTGCAAAAGTTTGTGTTTTTAAAAATGGATTGTTTCTCTTTACAAGATCAGTGGCCTAGGCTAGAGATAAGCGTGGGGTTTTTTAGAAGTATTTTGTTGCAAATTTTTGGTTTAATGTGTTTCAAATGGCTTAGGGTGTTTACTTCAAAAATTATGTTGTTCAAACTGGTTTTTTAAAACTGCTGGGGGAGGATTTTTTGGTGGGCTGTTATGGGATCTCTGTGAGACACAAGCTACGTCTACACGTGTATGCTACATCGATATAGCTTATTTCAATGTAGCGACATCAAAATAAGCTATTTCGATGAATAGCGTCTACACGTCCTCCAGGGCTGGTGCCGTCGACGTTCAACGTCGACGTTGGGCAGCACCACATCGAAGTAGGCGCTGCAGGGGAGTGTCTACACGCCAAAGCGGCCCACATCGAAATAAGGGTGCCAGGAACAGCTGCAGACAGGGTCACAGGGCGGACTAGCACTTCTGGGGCAACAGCAAGCCGCACCCTTAAAGGGCCCCTCCCACACACACTTGCACTAAACAGCACAAGATCCACAGAGCCGACAACTGGTTGCAGACCCTGTGCACGCAGCATGGATCCCCAGCTGCAGCAGCAGCAGCCAGAAGCCCTGGGCTAAGGACTGCTGCACACGGTGACCATAGAGCCCCGCAGGGGCTGGAGAGAGCGTCTCTCAACCCCTCAGCTGATGGCTGCCATGGCAGACCCCGCTCTTTCGATGTTGCAGGATGCGGATCAGCTACACGTGCCCTACTTCGATGTTCAACATCGAAGTAGGGCGCTATTCGCATCCCCTGATGGGGATAGCAACTTCGACGTCTTGCCACCTGATGTCAATGTCAACTTCGAAATAGTGCTTGCCCCGTGTAGACGTGGCGGGCGCTATTTCGAAGTTGGCGTGGCTACTTGGAAGTAGCCAGCACGTGTAGACACGGCTACAGGTATGTTTTTTGGAGAGATTGTCTAAAAAAAAAAAACAAGCATAAGTCCCCCCACTTTTGTTTTTAGATTCGTGGAAGCCCAGGTGAGTTCCTAACCGCCATTATACCCCAGCCTCAACTGTCACTTGCTAATCGTTCTTTTACCTCTTTGATATCTTTTCTGGTCACTTTGTTCACTGGTGATTCCAATGAGCCATGGCTGCCTTTCTCAACAGAGGTGAACAACAAAAGGCCGCCTAGCTTGTTGGGTTGCCTCGAGAGTTGTTCAGTTTGGGTTCCGGTATATCCATCAGCAGCTGGGCAAAGGTCACCCCTCAGATACTGCCTTTTCCCAGAACTGTTGGCCTGCACAGACTTGACAGAGCTGTAAGTGGGCCTTTTGAAGGGGGATAGGGAGAAATTTTGGGTCTGTGGATTGGATCTTCACGGTATTGGACAGGTGAGCCTGAGAGGCAAAGGACACTTCTCAAGCCATTTGAGCTGGGACAGTTACTTGAGGGTTGGTTATGAACTCTGGGGCTATGTCTACACTAGCCCCAAACTTCAAAATGGCCATTTCGAAGTTTACTAATGAAGCGCTGAAATACATATTCAGTGCCTCATTAGAATGCGGGTGGCCGCAGCACTTCAAAATTGACACAGCTCGCTGCCGCGCGGCTTCTCCCAACTGGGCTCCTTTTCTAAAGGACCCCGCCTACTTTGAAGTCCCCTTATTCCCAGGAACAAGCACTTTCCAGGAATAAGGGGACTTCAAAGTAGACGGGGTCCTTTCGAAAAGGAGCCCCGTTGGGACGAGCCGCGCAGCGGCGAGCAGCTTCAATTTCGAAGTGCTGCGGCCACCCGCATGCTAATGAGGTGCTGAATATGTATTTCAGCGCTTCATTAGTAAACTTCGAAATGGCCATTTACATGGCCATTTCGAAGTTTGGGGCTAGTGTATACACGGCCTGGGTGTGGTATTTTCCCAAGTTTATGCCATATGACTCTTCTGCCTCTTTCATTAAAAGTTTCTTCTGTACACTCAGCCTCTGTGCTTGCGAGTGCGGAAGCCTTGCCTCTCCAAGGTGCCCAAGATGTGTGAATTTCCCAGGCTACTGGATGTGGGGCTCGAGCTGGTTCTATATGAGATGGATGAAGTGGAATCCCTAGAATCCGTCCCCTGGTTGCTGACAACTCCTTCCAGCAGAAGGGTTACATGCGTAAAATGTGTTTACAAAATAGATGTTCAGTTCTGAGTTAGGGTGAGGCCTGTGCTAGAGGTATTTTTGTTTTAAAGCAGTATGAGTTTGTATTTTACAAAAATGTGATGTGTTTTTTTAAAATGGGTGGCTTGTCTTTTTAAAAGGGGTAGAAATCAACCCAAACCTTTCCTTATTGGACAGCCTGCAGTGGATTATTTTATTTAAAGCTATGACCTTTTTAAATGGAAATGTAAAATACTCATAAGGGTGTTTACAAGGCTGTTTTATGTCTTTTATAACGCATTTTACTCCACAGTATGGTCACAAAACGAGAGTCCCCTGGACCAGAGGGTAAACAAACTCAAAAGAAAAAGGAAAGACATCTGAAAAAGAAAATTCACCTGCATCAAGTTCTGATGGATGGATGGATGAAGCCCAGTAAATATATTTTTCTCATTGGTTTGGTTATTTTATGAGCGTTTGTTTTATAAGTAAACACATAGTTGTGGATGAGAAACATGGTAAATTTAATTTTTTGTTTTAAACATTTTTTTTCCTCCCATCACATTAGGCATGTGCAGCTCTCCTGACAAAGCAATAGAGCTACAGGCGTGCGGCTACCTGAGAACCAGGAATATACTCA
This sequence comes from Carettochelys insculpta, assembly GCF_033958435.1. Classification (NCBI taxonomy): domain Eukaryota; kingdom Metazoa; phylum Chordata; order Testudines; family Carettochelyidae; genus Carettochelys; species Carettochelys insculpta. The sequence goes on along the minus strand of NC_134137.1, from coordinate 300,028,852 downwards.
GACCACCAATAATGACAGTGGTCACATAAAAGAGCACAAAAGCGCAGATGAAGCTTCAGGACTGTCCAAAACTCTTACCAGAGGACAAAACAAAAGACTTAAGTAAAAACGCAACCACATTCCAGTTCCTCAGCAATCAACACCACACCAGTCTCTAAGAAAACTGCAAGCAAAAGCGCTCACATTCACAAACCAGGAGCACATGTTCTAGGGGTTGTGAATTAAAAAAAACATGAAAGGACAGCGATCATGAAGTGATTGCTCTTTATGAAGAAGCTGATATTTATTATGAATTAGTCTCCTGTCCCCATAAACTTAGCACAACTATTTGTAATTCTGAAAAGGTGTGTTTAAATATAACTCTTCATATGCAGCGTTGTGGGTGCCTGTAAAATCGGGGGTGTACAAGAAAGGACACTTAAAAAAAATCATCAAAAGAGCAAAAACTCTTCTGAGTAACTTGGCAAAAGGCTTTAATTTTCCAGGGGGTTGTTCTAAGCAGGCACGACTAGTCACAGCAAGAGGCATCCTGAAAGGTCCCCATCAGCTAAGGTGCAAACAAAAGGTGAGGTGGGCTGTTAAACAAATGGCTCCAGGCCAGGATCACTTAAAAAAATATAAAAAGGCTAAAGAAGAAATGAGGTAAAAAGCCCAAAAGGAGATGCCACCTACTGGAGGCTCTCAAACTGGCTTGTTTGAAAAGGAGAAGGCAGAATCTTACCTTTAGGGTGGTGATGAGTCTCACAAAAAAAGGCAAATTTAAAAGACTCTGTAGATGGGTCCTCAGCTACTCCTGATGACCTCACAGAGACAACTCTGAGTCTGACTCTCCAACAGCATCTGAATTAGAAGATGCTGCTAATGATCCCACCAAGGAACTCTCAAGTCACCCTGAAAATGCAGAGGTGTATATGGAGAGAATGAGAAGATGGCGATGTGAATTTCCTAGATTTGGAGGGTCAGTGTATTGTAAAGAATTTTTTGTCAATTTTGAGCAAATAAATTCAGCTTTGTCAGGTTGTTGAAGCCATACGTAGGGAGCTACAGTTAGTTCTCAATGATGTTAATGGTAGGTAGATTCTGATTATGTTCAGTTACGTTTAGAGAGCCAAAATTTAACTAACCCTTTGTCTTCAGTCAGAAGAACTAGGGATGAACAGTCTGCTAAGGCTTTCTTAAATCATACCTTAAAGTTGTTACAGAGCAATAGAAAGTTGTACCTCAATGGGATGTTGTACCTCATTGTGAAAAAAAACAAAAAAAAAACCCACCACCCCACACACAAACTGGCGCAGGAGGTGGTTGCAGAGTTTTAAATTCTATCCTCAGTAGTCAAATTGTACATATATGAGACAGTGTTTAGTAGACCTGACACCGGTAACAATCTGTTTCGTGGGCAGGCTCTTGTCTGTCTGATCTCACTGTAAACCTACAGATATGGACTTGCTAGAGGGGGGCAAGAAAGTTACATGAGAAATTGGGGTGGTCAGGTAAAAAAAAGGTTGTGTTCAGTGATGTAGCATTGTTTGAACAGCATTTAAGAGTCAGCATACAGGTAGTGCTTTATAGTTGAAAAGGTGGATGGAGCTTTAAAATGGGACACTTGAGCTACGTCTACACGTGAAGCCTACATCGAGGTAGCTTATTTCGATGAATAACATCTACACGTCCTCCAGGGCTGGCAACGTCGACGTTCAACATCGACGTTGCGCAGCACCACATCGAAATAGGCGCTGCGAGGGAACGTCTACACACCAAAGTAGCACACATCAAAATAAGGGTGCCAGGCACAGCTGCAGACAGGGTCACAGGGCGGACTCAACAGCAAGCCGCTCCCTTAAAGGGCCCCTCCCAGACACAGCTGCACTAAACAACACAAGATCCACAGAGCCGACAACTGGTTGCAGACCCTGTGCCTGCAGCATGGATCCCCAGCTGCCGCAGCAGCAGCCAGAAGCCCTGGGCTAAGGGCTGCTGCCCACGGTGACCATAGAGCCCCGCAGGGGCTGGAGAGAGAGCGTCTCTCAACCCCTCAGCTGATGGCCACCATGGCGGACCCCGCTATTTCGATGTTGCGGGACGCGGATCGTCTACACGTCTACACGTCTACACTTCGACGTTCAACTTCGAAGTAGGGCGCTATTCCCATCCCCTCATGGGGTTAGCGACTTTGACATCTCGCCGCCTAACGTTGATGTTAACATTGAAATAGAGCCCAACACGTGTAGCCGTGACGGGTGCTATTTCGAAGTTAGTGCCGCTACTTCGAAGTAGCGTGCACGTGTAGACACGGCTTTGGTGTATCCCCATTTTTTTTTTTCATGCTGCTGCACAATGAGCATTTTTACGGGGGTTTGTATGTGAAAAAGTTATTTGTGAAAAAGCATTGTGAATTCTGCTACATGGTGTACAGGACAGGCACTCTTGCAGGTATCATTGCCACCTCTGCTTGGGTGTAACATACTCTGACAGCATAGGTGTACAGCTGAAGTGTCCCAGCTGTATACTGCATTGTCTGTCCAAAGAATGTTTAGACAGGCATAGACTGTGCATTGAAAAACCAAATTGCCTTTAAAACTCTGTCAGTCTTACATGGACAAGGAGCACAAGTGTAAAGTGAGGCATTGTAAGGAGTGTCAGGGTTTGATCACTGGTGATGTAGGCAGCTGCCTGTGTTTTATGCACAGCATTAAAAAGCCTGAATCATCAGAAAAGTGTGAAGTGTGTGTATATATAATATTTTATGATTTTGAGTTCATGCAAGAGACTGGGTTGCATGTTCCCAATTATGTTTTTGCTATGTCCCTAAATCCAGAAAAGTCCCAGGAATTTAAGGGCAACGAGTGTCTTTCTAACTTTAACACATTTACTAGCAAAAACATTTGGGACTACACATTCATGGCACACAATTCCCGAGGTTATGATGCATACTTTGTGAGACCATTACTGAAGGAAAAGATGCATGTAGCACTGATTCTCAGGACAGTAATTTCATATACATGGAAGTTAAGACCCTGGGTATTTGTTTTATAAACTCTTTAAATAAACTTTTTTGACCATCAAGCTTAGCAAGCAATCGGGTCTAAAGAGTACAAAGGGTATTTTCCACATTATTTTAACACTTAAGAAAATCAAAATTACATGGGATCTATGCTTGGGGGTGGAGCACTATGAAGTAGATAGCATGATACCCAGTGAGGCTCAGTTCTTTGTAGAAGCTTTTGAGGATGACCAAAAGACCAATGGCTACATGGTGGTGGATTTAAATACCTCCACGCCAGAAACGTATAGACAAACAACTGGGCTACTTCCTCCCTGGGCTGTTTATACTTTGAAAATAAGACAAGTATAAAACTAAACGATTTATCAGCCAAACCTTTTTAACAGTCGGGGCTGCTGACCAAAAACATGTCTAGCTCCATGAAGAGAAATCTGGACCTTTTGAAATTACTTAGCAAAATCATCCGTGCAGCAAAGGGAGGCTATACTTTGTTCAGCCTCTGACAGTTTAGTATTTGCCATCTCAGAAATAGCACTCCTTATCTTTAAAAGGAAATGGGCTTTTGATAGAGAACCAAGTGCATGTGTTGAAAAAGAAACTGCACATTTATAAAACCTTTATTTCATACAATGATCTTGCTTAAGAGAGAGACGCATCTGGTGAAGCTGTCTGGGGCATTGATCTGTCCTCTAAGTTTTGCTGTCCCTCTAATAATGGGGCTTTTGACTAGTGAACAATGCTGATGTAGGAAAAAATATACCTGGTCCCCAGCCAGCAGTTGAAGCTCCCCTCCAGCACAGGAAAATATTACAATGAGTGCAACTCACTTACTGGATGCTGAAATAAAGTCTGTTCTTCAAAAGGACTGACTTAGCCAAATTGGAAAAGGTGAAATTTTACAGTGCCACACTTCAAAGGTACCTAACATACATGAGGCAAAGCAATTTGGCTAAAGGGAAAATAAGTTTGTTTCTACCGGAACAGAAACAGAGTGTGACTGCCAAACCTCCAGAAACAGCAAACAGCTCAGACAGTGCTACTCAGGAGGTGTTGGATAATGTGAATAAGCATTGTAAGAAAAATATCTCAGTGTTGCTAAATAAAAATATCTCTTCCTGGAACTACAAAGGGGTGTTTTTGTGTACAAAGATTCAGTGATTAACAGTTCTAACATGCTTGACTTAGTGCCATCACCCAGACAGTTTATTCCTAGCAAATGTGTTCCTAAAGGGTGGGATGCATTTATGAAGGTCATGGCAGATCTGGATGTACCATCATCTGTAAAGGGTAATGCGACCAACAGATCTTTTGTAGCATCTGAAGACCTCAAGCACTGCCACGAGAGCGGAGACCAAGAAACGGTGACCCATTTTTGGCTTTTTTAAAAAAAATGGCTAAAATATCTAAATAGCTCAGTGCGTAATGTTTTTCATATTGTATAAATGGTAATGTTTTGCTTTAAATAAAACACTTCTATACTTCAAAAGCTATATTTTTTTCTGAATTGGTCATTGTTTTTTAAGAACAAAAATTAAAAAACAAACATCAATCGCTTTTAAACCCCTCACCTGGGGTGCTATATTGTGCAACATGGCTATGAAATTCATTGCAAGGTACACATCTCATCTTGCTGAAACATGTTTTGAGGAAGACTAGCCATGCTCAAGAATTTAAATTCATTTTTTTACAAAATTCATCACCATCCGGTCGTTTTGCATCAAGTCACCCAAGTACGATTTTTAAAATCTGGTCAAAAAATAAACCTTTGCTATGATGGTGCAAGAAAAACAGACAGTGATGGTGTGCTAGGGTCCATTGATAAGACACACGAGAGCTGCACAATGTCCATTTTAAAGCATTCGACAACCGCCTCTTGGATTTCAGTATTTAACAAAATGGTGGACACCATGCCACTTTAACAATCTATTTGAAGATTTGTTAACAAATTCTTTTCCCCGGTCACTTTGTCTTTTTCTGAGGTAGAAGTCCTTAGCTGAAAATAGCTTTAAAGACCTTGGCCACTTCTGTAGCCATCTTGTCAGTCAGGCATAAGGCCCAAATGTATTGGGATAGAATTTCTACCACTGTTAAAATGTACTTAAAAGTGCTGTTGTGTTTGGAGAACTGGTACATATCCACCAAATCTGCCAGCCATGGTGCATCTCCAGCTGAGACAATGGCCTTGTTTCTTTTAAACCATATTTGAGTAGGTTTGTGTAAAGTGTAATTGTCCTCGTCTGAAAGCAAAGGTGTTAACTGTCTTATACTCAAAGTTTGACTATGCGTTTTGGCTGCTCAAAACAGAGAGTTCACACTGCCAAAGCTCCCAGTTTCCATAGGGGGTGTAACATATTTTCTTTTCTGTGTAGACATGACTGTTACTATTGCTAGTAAAAGAGATTGCAAGTATGGAGTAGACATGTACACAGTAACAAATTTAATCAAGTTTTATTAACCATCTTTTTTTAACATACCCTTTTACAGCCATTTGCAAAATGGGCACCATGACAACCCCTCTACCACCACCAGTAAGGAGTCCAAGCTGATTAATTCTTCCATTTTGTCCTTTTGTTCTTGAGGTCTGTGTTTCACACTTAAGCAAAAACAGCTGATGCAAGATAGATTTAGTCCTGCAGGACTACCAATGTGCAATTTCTGAACAGCATCATTGAGCTGTTGAGAGATTCTTTTTAAAGAAAGAATGTAAGTCATTCCCCCCAGCCCCCAGCCTGCAACCTCTTGTTTTAGATTCACACAAGTTCAGGTCACTTCGTAACTGCCATTACACCCCAGCCTCAATTGTTACTTGCTAATCATTCACCTAACTCTTTGACTTCTTTTCTGATCTCCTTTTTCTCTGGTGATTCTTCTGAGCAATGGTCACCTTCCTTCATAGCGGTGGAGAGTGAGAGTCTGTCTAACTGGTCAGGCTGCCTCAAGAATCACTAGACTAAGGTGTCAGATGCTGGTGTATACATCAGCAGCTGGGCTGAAGGGCTCCTGTCAGCTACTGCCACCACCTCAGCGCTGTTGCTGATGTGGCGTTTTTTCTACACATGTCCAAAGGTCCTCAGAGCTAAAACAAAGTCCAAAGTTCTGATGAGAGTGGTGAAGGAGTTCATGTTTCCTCTACCTTTCCCATGATTTCTGAAACATGAATTCTTGGAACAAGCTGGCTTCTTTTTGTGTGGCGCTATAACTTCTGGGAGAAGTACTACACCCTGACTGGTAGAGAGTGGTGGCAGGAGTTCTTAGAGGGGTCAAATGACACTCTTTGCTTCTGGTCATGTGTCCAGTTTGACCCCAGAAGTACTACCCCCAGGTGGGAGTTCCAATGACAGCTGGGCAGGGCCTAAGGGGTCAGTGGGTGGGGCAAACATCTGATCTATGATAGACCGCTTAACTTAGTTCTGGTGCAGGAAAGCTTATCTGTGTGTGTATGTGCAAGTTCTTGCATCCTGGCTTACACATCCATTCTGGTGTTTCCCTAAAGGGAATGGATCCTCTATATAGCTGTTTGAACTTCTCTAATTCTTTTCTTCACCATAAGCCACCAAGACAATTTAGTTGATTCAAAAAGGGGGATGGAGAAGAAGAAAGATATATATTTAAAATGAAAACAACTGAGAAATTCTAAAATACCTTCATTTAAAAAATCAGTTAAGATTGCTTGAGGTTAATTCACCCATGCAAGCCAAAAATCTGTGGGCAGTGTAGGATTTATGTGTTAGTGGTCTATTTAAATGATATAAGGTATGTGTTACACCAGATTTTCAATTGGTACAGCTTGAATTAACTCATGCTAGAGTTACAACAATTTGGAAAGGCAAAGTCTGGCCTGACATTATGATTGAATAGCAGTAACTGGGTTTTGTTTGTCATGGAAACATAAGGAAAGCAAATATTTTTATTTCCCATGTATATCGCTTCAACATTTTTTGTTTGTTTGTTTGCTTTTTGTCCCTCTTTTAGCACTTATGGTCCTAAATGTATAACCTGTGGGCTCTTGTGTCAATAGTTAAGCTCTCATAATCTTTACTGAGGGCACATATTCTAATGTCAGAAAAATAAGGATTCCCATATTCACAGAAAAGAGTTGATTTATGTTTTAGGAAAACTGTACAAGGAAATGTAAAATCCTTTCTAAAATCCTCCTGCCTGTGTGATGCATCAAGTCAAAGTAGAGCATCAAAATGATTAATTCCAGTCTTAGAAATAAGCTGTGAAAAGATTGATACAAATATCTGCGGGAAGCTAAATCATTGTCAATAGTATCTTGAACAAATATTTTTAATATTGCACACCAAAAAAGATTTTGCTGCTATCCTGAAAATATTTATTTTATTCTCACAATTCGTAAATGTTCATATCAACTGTGTGTTAAAATTGTTAATATCTAAAATTTGTCCACATGCAAACTTCCAAATAATGCATAATTTTGCAATAGTCATATTTGGTTAATGGACAACTACAGCCAGAAGACAGATCAGCATTCAGATAAAATAATTGTAACAACTAATTTGACCATTACTAGAATTTACACAACCTGAACAAATAATACACAATTAATAATTTATTAAATGAATGTCACTTCTCCCCCTCCCACTAATTATTCATAAACAGGACTCCCTCCCAGTCAGCCAGGGTGGATCTTTTGGCTGATAAATAGACCTCCTGGGGATTGTATTTGTTGTTGAAAACTTATCATGAGGTGCATAAGATTCCATGTCGTGTCAGCTGCCAAAGAGTTAACAGGGACATTGCCAGCCTGCCTTCCTGCCTGCTGAGCTGCAGCTGATTGGTGGCCTCATGACAGCTATGGAGATAGAAGGGCTGCAAACTGGCAAGGTATTAGCTAGAGAGGCTGAGGAGTCCCTAGAAGTAAAAGCTTTTAAATGCAGGTATGTGAGAGGCTGTCTGTGCAGCTAACTTGGAGCAGGAGCCTGGCAGAGAGGCATGTGTGGAAGCAAGCCAGAAAAACAGTGGAGGATTTAAAGGGGTGGGCACTAACCAGTACGTGAAGGATCACTGGTGTGGAACACAAAAGAAATGGGTGGCCCTGGGCTCCCCTATCAAACCAAGCAAGAGGCTTATTAAGGTCTTGAATAAGTGAGGTATACTAGGAGCAGCCAGGGACTGTATACCTTCATCTAAGCTGATGGGCCTCCTGATTCAGTGAATTTCCTCACCATGGCTACATCTACATTAACCCCTTCCTCAAGGGGCATGGTAATGAGCCACTTTGGCAGATGCTAATGAGGCGCTACCATGAACATGCAGTGCCTCATTAGCGTAATGCCGGCCGTGTGTGATTCGAAAGTGACGTTTTCAAATCACGCACTCCCTGTGTAGACAGGTGCCTTTCAAAAGGACCTCCCAGACTTCGAAAGCCCTTCTTCCTAAACCAAATTGGAAGAAGGTGCTTTCAAAATCCAGTGGGGGGGTCCTTTCAAAAGCCCCCCCCCTCCATCTACACAGGCAGCGCACAATTTGAAAGCAGCGCTTTCAAACCACATGTGGCCACCATTATACTAATGAGATGCTGCATATTCATGGCAGCGCCTCATTACCATCTGCTGATGTGGCTTGTTACCATTCCCCTTCTGAAAGGAAGGGGCTATTGTAGACACGGCCCATGCAAGGGGAAAGGACAACAAGTGACCTGTCCAAAGGCCCGAGTTTGCACTAAAAAGAAACAAGTGAGATAGATGGTGATTCATCCATCACAGAAAGAGAAGAATTGAGGCAGAGGTGCTGTGTTGCCTAGCTTTGCTGTAAAAGCATGCTGGTGATTTAAAGGTGACTTTTCTCAACTCCTTTCTTCCTGTAGTGTTTCTGGTTGTCTCATGAAAGGATGGACCTTTCCCTAGTTGCCCTCAGTGATCCCTCATGGAGGGAAGGTGACTAGTTTCCTTCTTTCAGGTTTACATGGACCTAATCTACTCCAACCTGAGATGAGCCATTCAGCCAGGAGCCGAACTCCGCCTGATTTTACTTCTAAAGATTTCATTGTATGTTGTACTGTTTCAGACGTTAGCCCCTGTGCTTAACATCTCAAGCACCGTCTATGTATTTCAGCTCTAAACAGCTCACCCATAGGACTCAGAGAAGAGTTTTCCTCAAACTAGCCTGGAAGCTGGGTCTGCTGTTCACAAAGCACTCAGTGGACTGAGCTAAAATGTTCGAACAAGTGCAGTAATTATCTGGATGTGTAAGGGCAAGTAGCCAGTGTAATAACAGGAGTGTAGGAGGAGGCCTGTTATTCACCTGCTCATATCTTCATGTATCAGCTAGTGAGCTGTAGTTTTGATTCACATAAGACGATCTGGAGAAAGGGGTAAACTGGGAGTAGGCAAGAGAAATTTAATGTGGATAAATGTAAAGTAATACACATTTTAAAAAACAACAACTATACATACAGCATGATGGGAGGGCTAACTTTACAGCTAATCAGGAAAGAGCTCTTGGAGTCCTCATGGATAGGTCTGTGAAAACATCTGTGCAGTGGCAGTCAAAAAAGCAAACAGAATGTTAGGAATCATTAAAAAAGGGATAGAGAACAAGGCGGAGAACATCTTATTGCCCTTACATAAAACCATGGTGCGCCCACATCTTGAATACTGCGTACAGATATGGTCTCATCTCAGAAAAGATATATTGGTATTAGAAAAGATTCAGAAAAGGGTAATTAAAATGATTAGGGGTTTGAAACAGGTTTCATATGAAGAGAGATAAAGAAAGTAGGACACTTCATCCTTGAAAAGAGGAGACTAAGGTGCGATATGATAGAGGTATATAAAATTATGAGTGGTGTTGAGAAAGTGAACAAGGAAAACATTTGTACTTGTTCCTATAATATCAAACCTAGAAAATAACCAAATTAAATTAATGGGCAGCAGGTTTAAAACAAATACAAGGAAGATCTTCATACAGTACACAGTCAATCTGTGGAACTCCTTGCCAGAGGAAGCTGTGAAGGCTAGGACTATAATGGGGTTTAAAAAAGAGCTAGATAAATTCATTGAGGTTAGGTCCATTAATGGCTATTAGCCAGGATGGGTAAGGAAAGGTGTCCCTAGCCTCTGTTTATCAGAAGCTGGAGATGGCTGACAGGACAGAGATTGCTTGATTGTTACCTGTTCGGTCCACTCCCTCTGGGGCACCTGGCATTGACCACTGTCAGCTACTGGGCTGTTGGGGGGCCTTTGGTCTGACCCAGTATGGCCGTTCTTATGCTCGTAAGATGGAGAGCTTCTAAATCTAGTAAAGTCTTGGGTGTCTGTTATGTTTGTCCTTATCATTCATGCAAGATGAAGGTGACTAAGGGAAGTCTAAATGGCTTTGTCCCACAAATTGAGTGTGGTGACAGACAGCCTCATTTCATATGTAATGTTCATGGTGGTCAGCAAGGGTATGTCTACACAGCAAAGTTATTTCAAAATAATGGCCACTATTTCAAAATAACTTTGTGAGCATCTACACAATGCAACCACTATATTGAAGTAATTTTGAAATAGTGGTTAGCTTATTTAGAAATTGGTAAACCTCATCCCACGAGAAACAGCACCTATTTCAAAACAGGGATTTTAAAATAGGGATTGTGTGGACAGGGAAGAGGAGCGATTTCAGAATAAGCTATGTTGGAATAATTTATTTCAAAATAAAGGTGCCATATAGAAATAGTATTTCCAGGGGCTCTAATCTGAAATAGGCTCTATTGTGTATGGGGACGCACATAAGCAGTGTCTACACTAGACAATTTTTTCAAAAACCTGGGCCGTCTGTCGAAAGAGTGCATGGCATGTCTACACACACCGCATGCTCTTTCAGAAATGAAATCGCAGGAATGCGCCACTGGAATCGAAATCACTCTTCCAAGCATGAAAGAGGAAGAGGCCTCCCTTTCAAAAGCCTTTTTCGCAAGAGAACATGTGTACTTGCTCCATGCCCTGCTGTTTCAAAAGAGCAGGGTCCACCATGGTGGTGATCAGCTGTTAGGCGGAGACGGGCTGCCCAGGGCCTGTGGGGCTCTGTGGTCTGTGCGTGCTGCAGCCTTTAAAGCTGCACAGACCCAGAAACCCTGTTGCAGGAAGCTGAGTGTGTGCAGGCAGCTGCTGCCACGCATACTGCCCCTGCACACCTCATTGTGACCCAGAGCAGCCAGCTGCTTGCAATGGCCAGCACCCAGCAAGTCAGGAGCTCCAGGGCCCCTCCTAGCATGGCCAGGGCTTGCAGGGGCCCACCCATTGGTGGGAAAGCATGCCTCCTCCTGGATGCAGCATGAGCTCCAGGACCTGCTGGTCCTCTGGCAGGAGGAGGAGGTTCTCCAGGTCATGGGCACAAAGGGGAGGGGGAAGCTGCCGGGCAGCCTGGGGGGTGTTCCAGAACATGGCAGCCATGTTCCCGGAGCTGCTGGCCTGGATGTCCTCTCCACTGCCCCCCCACCGCTGGTCCCACCTGCTGTTCCCCCCCCCATAGCACCCCTGCTGCCCCACATGCTTCCCCTCCTTCCAGCCTCCTGGGAGAGGCCCCACTCACCAGACCCCCAGGAGAGGGCCCTGCTGTGCCCGACCGCTGGGCTGCGACTGATCCCTGGCCCTACCTCCCTGTCCTTCCTGTCCCCTCCCAGCCTTGCTGGGGACCCCAGACTGGGGATGGTGTGGGTCCTGGAGCCAGTGTGGGTCGTGACCCTCCACCCCTGTCCCAGAGTAATGTCCTGGTGGGTGTGTGGCCTGGGCCTCCTTACCTCCATCACAACAGCCCTGACTGTGGCCTTACCCACACCAAACTGGTGTCCCACAGAGTGGCCAGCTTCCAGACAGCTATCACAACCCTTTCCTGCACAGGGAGGGCACGCTGCATCTGCATGTCCTGATGTCTCAGCATGGGAGACAGCTACTGGCAGACCTCCAGAAAGGTCTGCCGCTGCATCTGGAAATTCTGGAGTCACTGGTTGTCATCCCACTCCCTTATGACCAGGTGCTCCCACCATTCTGAGATGGTGGGGTAGCTCCAGAGCTGGCAGAGCACCTGGGTGGGGTACTGAAGGTCTGGGTGTCTCCATCTGCCCCTTGGGGGGAGCTAGCCCAACAGAAGGTGCAGGGCAGACACCACTGCTGTGGCCAAAAGGCAACCACTCCACTGGAGGCAGCCAGCAGCGTTTCCAGCTGCTGCTGTCCATATTCTGTCGTGTGGGCACTGTGTCTGTGGGGCTGAGGCAGCTCTCCAGGTCTCGTGCTGTGCAGGCTGAGGGTTTTGGGGAGGGGCCCTTTAATGGGGAGGCTGGCTGTGGCCCCAGAAGGGCTTTGCCACCATGCAGCCCCACCCACAGCATTTCCTGTCCCTTTCTTAAAAAAAGGAGCATGGGTAAGCGTAGATGCTCTCTTTCAAAAGGGTGGATGGCCCTTTCAATGGAGTGAATCAATGGCCCGAGCCCCAGGCTGTGTGTAGATGCTCCCTTTCAAAAGCGCATCCTTTGATTCCTCTTTTTCAAAAGGTGCCCTTCTGAAAACGCGCTCTAGTGTAGAAGCAACTTTTCAGAAGAAGTTTTTCTTATTTTGGGGCTTCCCTGTAGTGCAGATGCATTATTCCAGAATATTTTATTTTGGAATAATAACTCTGAAATAAACTATTCTGGAATTACTCTGTAGTGTAGACATACCCTAAATGAGCACCGGTATCTTTGCATCTATTTTTCCTCTCCTGAAAGAATTTAATAATTTAATAATAATAATTTAATAATCCCCACACTGATCCCATTTGACCTAACATCCTAACAGCATAGATTGTTTGCATATAATTTCTTGCAAATATTCAAATGCTCATATTTGTTTTATTTCTACTTGTATTCAGTGAATTCAATGGACAACTGTCCATTAGAGAAATTACTTTAGTTAAATTTACAATGCTAATTGTTCAAAAGAGGTGTTATTTTGCTCAGAAGTTGAATTATATTTCATCATGTCTGTGAACTTGTTTGTGGTTTTATAAAGCTGGTTTACTTTTGAAAAAGACTCATTATGCATTTTGAATATTTCTTCATCTTAACCCATTTTATATTTTACAGCCATTACACACTTTGGGTGTCTGGCTGGGTGCATCCGATACCTTGAAATAAATACAAAATCTCAAGGAATAAGGCACAAGGGTAAAATACGAAATCATGATGAAAACCCATTAAACTAAAATAATTGCTTTTATTTGTTTGGCTTACTTGACTGATGAATGCTAATTTCCAGCAGGTATATAAGAAGAAAAAAGGTCTATGGTGTAGTCAGAAATAATAAATATCATGTTCGCTTCTCAGTTGTACAAGCATTATAAATGAAATACTCAGAAAATATTGTCACAACTTGAGGGGATGCATGATTGATTCATTTTATCTGTTTGACTGAGGTATACTCTTATCACTCAGCATTATGCCATTCATTGATTTATTTTCTAAAGTGGGAGGGAAAGAAATCTTTTTGTATGCTAAGGCTACATCTACACTATGAGATTATATCAATTTTAAGGCATTTAGCCTGATTTTACCAAGTGCCTCTCTTCACTGTAAATTCCATTAGCTCCATATATGGAGCACTAAAATCAATATAACGTCGAAATCATATCTTTGTAACCTGACGAGTGGCCATGTCTTTAAATTGAATTCATTAGCTTCCAGAGATGTCCTGTTTGTGCCCCACAATGCTCCACGTTCTCATCTCTGCCCTCTTCCATCTCCACTACTCTCAGGTGTGCAAGAATTAGGCAACAGGAAGTCCATTTCAATTTGGCACCCAGAAGCCTGTGGCTGTAGGGTCATGTTGGTATGAGAGGATGAGAAAGCGTCTTTCTTTCTTTGCTATTAGCACGCCTTTGGGGTCTTTGGTTCTGTGTTTACCTCTTCTAGCTGTCTTTTTTTTTTTTTTGTTGCCTGGCGCCAGCCACTGCCCCCCGCCCCGCCCCCCCGCATGGCAGCTAGGCTGTGGGTGGGGGGTGGGTCATGCTTGTGTGATAGGATCAGAAACTTCTTTTCAGCCATTTACATTTTGTCCTGACCCCCACATCCCCTCCCTTCCCTCCCCAAGAGGCGCCATGCAGTCTGAAACATTCCTGCACCCAGCTGCATCATGTGGCTTGACCCCAAACCAATCAATGAATGTGTTAAACATGCTGCCATGCACCTTGCGTGAGGTGAGGGTCCTAGAGCCATCCAGGAGAAGTCTCCCTCAGTGACTACAGATACTGGGGGGGTCTAGGAGCCATTCAGGGGCCCTGCAGCCACTTGGGGGAAGTCTCCATTAGCAGATAAGATTTTGGGGAGGCTGGCAAACACCCAGGGAAAGTCTCTGGCTGGTGAGATATTCAAGGGTCTTCCAGCCCCCTGAAGGAAGTCTCCCTCAGTGGCTAATATCTGGGGGCTGGGACCAGATTTTCCCTCCAATGGATCATAATTAAAGGATTTAAGTGTATGCAGTCCAATGTGGCAGCCATTTCTCAGGCTCCCTCTCTGTAATTAAGCCTTGTTCCCCCATTACCTGTAGTCACAGGAAGTGCCACCGAAAGGTGGTCAGGCGAACATTCAGTGTAACGCCCACATGTACTTACATGTACGTTTCTAGATTATGGATTGGGTGCAATCGCGCAAATTATTGCTCTGATGATTGTTTGCCAGGAGGTCTAAATACAGTGTCGTAGGGGCAGGTGGTGGGACCTTGTCACAAGGTTTCATGGGCTCCCAGCAGCTTTAGGCAGGGCCAGAAGCAGACACGATAGAGCACTGATTACTGTAGCCAGGGTGTCCCCTGGGGCACCTGGAGGCCTTTTCAGTCAACAGAAGAAAAAACGTTGTCACTAGAGTGACTATCCTTTGAGACCAAATTTCTGTATGGGCCAGATCCAGAGGCCATTGAAGGCAAAGCAGTAGTTCTACAGTTACCACAGTTTTCCAGGTAAGGCTTGCAGCAACTAACTGAGCCATAACTGATTTTAGGATCCATTGCATTTTCAGTGTTTTGCCCATGTCTACTACTTACACGTACATTTCCAGATTTTCCAGGGGGTGGCCTTGTTCCTCCAGGTGGTAGCTATCCAGCATAGGCTTGTGTGTTACAGTGGTTGTCCTTAGGGTCATGGAGTAGATCCTCCTTGTCCCACAGGTCCAGAAGGGTCTGCATCTTTGGCCCAGTCCAGGAGTGATCCACCTCTTGGTGCCCCGGGCTGCCTTCTGGGACTCCTCCAGATGATTCCTTGAGGCCCCAGTGAGTCTCAGTCTTCCTCCTGGTGTGCTATGTAGAATGCTGACTGGAAATGAATGGTGCAAGGGTGTTTGCACAGCAGCTTGTAGCTCTGCTGTTCGCACACACTCACAGATTTGTGACTTGAGTGGCTGGCCTTTGAGACAAAGCTATTGATCCGAGGATCTTCTTTCCCAGGAGGTCTAAATCTAGAATGAAGCCTCCAAAGATCCAGTGCTTTTGCACACTGTTTTGAAAACCTGTCTGTTGGGAAACCTGAAATCTATTTTCTAACCTTTCCTAAGTGCTTTACTAACCCTCCCCTCCCCTCAATTATAAAAAGCACATCTCTTACATAGGCAAGCCAGATTCTGCCAGAAAAAAGGGATGTTTGATTAACATGGCAGGGGAATGAAGGAAATGAAATGTGGGATGATGTCATCAGATACTGACAGCCACTTGCAGGGCATTTTTTTTCATGCTGACCAGTCAAAATAGCCAGAATGCTATGGGGCTCAAGGAACCTGTGGGAGTCAAGGAACCAAGGGAGCCTGTGGGAAGGTGAGGATGATTAAAATTGAATTTATAAAACCCAACACTAATAAATCAATTTTAATAAAATATATCTTAGCTTGTAATGCAGACACAGCCTCTAGGAATGCAGTGGGAGGGTTGATGGCACATGAAACCTGAAATAAAAGGATGGCCTAAGACAAGGAGAGATGGAGTTAATCTAACCCTGACAATGGGCATTTGCTATTATCCCTAATTTAATTTGTTTTCCTTTCTAAAAGCATCTAAATGAATTCAGAGCACATTTCCTGTTGATTTTTGGTGGGATTTGTGCTCCAGAATGATTTCTGTGCCTCTGAAAATTCTATTCAATGATTTCAGTGGAGCCAGGATTTCAGTCAGATTTATCTGTGTACATTCAAAATGTTTGAGCTGTGAGCAAAATTAGAGTAATTTCTTTTATGTTGAACTGTTTTACAGACCTTAGATGTCCATCAGCAGCTCCTTGCACTCACACTTCCTCATTCAGTTACTTCAGAAACAGCTCATTTGGCTGATGTAATGTTGTAGAAAGATAGCATCAGAAGTAACACTTACTTCCTGTGAAGCTTCAGATATAAAAAGGATTGCCACTAAAATTGAAAAGTACCAGTCCACTAAACAAAGTACAAAACAACTAAAAAAGGAACAAAAGGCTAAAAGCAAATAGGTAAATAGAAAAATGTGTTAGAACAAAAGGCAACAGAAATTTTAGAAATGGCTTATATCATAAGACTAACATTTAATAATATAGTCCGAAGTTGCAGGTTTTTTGTTCATATTTTGTAAATGGCTTTAAATATCAGTCATTGGTTCTTTTAAACGCTGTTGTTTGAAGCCACAAACTTAGAAATGTCAATATGGAAATATACCAGTGGCGAGCAACCTGTGGAGCACTGGGGCTCTATGAGTGGCCTTGTGCTCCCTCTGCATCCGATGAAAGCACTGCTATGGTTCAGTGGGCACACTCCGCATTTCCAGGTATGCAAGTGCAGTTAGCTAAACTAGCCTATCCTGGGAGATCATCTTAGTTATGCCAATCTTGTGGCCCACTAAAATGAAGGAAGGCCATTCATGTAGCCCTAACCTACGTTATCATCACTGAAATATGTAGTTATTTAGTAAACAGATTCAGATAACAAACTTTGAATGTCACAGTTCTGTTCCTTTATTGACCAAACATTGTTGAGAAACCTGACTGGCACTAATTTATATTAAGGAATACGAACTGATTTTCAGTTACTATTCTGCAGTTTAAAGACTTTGTTATTTCCGGGTAGCCTTAATTGGGGATCTCCATCAGCTATAAGATCTGTAGAGATATTGTAAGGTAGAGGAATTCTCATTTTCTCAATGAATTATTTGGGACAAGTAACCAGATTTGTGGTCCCCACTGTTCATTCTTCCACCTTTTATATTTTTATTTTTATTTTTTAATATTCCTATTCCACTTCATTTTTAGGAACCCTCCCGACGATGCATTCACACTAACAGTAGAAAGCCCATCAGCCTCAGGATTATAATGTACCTCTGTAGCTAATGAGAGTACTGAAAGCTTTTTGTTTTCTCTTACTATCCAACAATTAAACAATTAAAAGACTAAGAAGAAGATAATGCCCATATGCCCTCTGAAAAAGAACACAGAAACAAACAAACCCAAGTAAAAGAGTGCTGTGAAGCAAGCTGAAAAGAGCCTTGCATCTTGTGCTTCCTTTGGCTGACACAAGATGTGACAGACTTGAGGCTACTACCCTTTTTTAAACATCCCAGTATTCATGAAGTGGCCACTGTGGAGGAGCAGCATGCGGAGCTTGTCAACTGAGGTGGAGTAATCCTGTAGATGGAGGGCGGGTTTGGGGTTGACAGGGTTAAGCCTGGGATGTGGGGGAGCAGTTTGGGGCTGAGATGGGTTAAGCCTGGAGATGGGGGGGGGTTTGTGGCTGGCAGGGGTGAAACCTGATGATGGGGGAGCTGGTTTGGGGCTGAGAGAGGTTAAGCCTGAGGATGGGAGGGGCAGTTTGGTGCAGAAGCAAGTTAATCTTGGGGAAGGGGGCAGGTTTGGGGATGAAAGGGGTTAAGCCTCTGGATGGTGGGGGGATTGGGCTACTTTGTGTTCAGCCCCTGGACCATGTAAAAAATGGCCACGTGCCGCCCCAATGCCAAAAGGTTGGCCACACCTGCTTTAAGGGCTTAAACCCAGAGACAGTAGGACCTGTGTTGCCAAGAAGTCAGGTGAGCCAATGGGAAGAGAGATGAGGATTTCTGAATTGGAGCAGTTATCTGCTGGGTAAACCCTTTGTGTGTCCAGAAAAGAGATACAGAGATGGCTTAAGGCTGCTTCTATACTCGCCCCTCCCGTCAGAGGTGGCAGGGTAATGAGGCAATTCAATGCAAGCTAATGAGGTGCTAACATGCATATTCAGCACCTCATTAGCATAATGGAAGTCACACAAATTTCAAACTGAAGACTTTGAAATTGCAGGTTGACAGTGAAGATAGGGGCAGCTTCGAAATAAGTGCTCTGCTTTGACATTCCTCTACTCCCACAGAACTAGATGGGAGTAAGGGAATGTCGAAGTGGGGCGATTATTTCGAAGCTGCCCCCAGCCACACTGTCAATCTGCAATTCGACGTTTGCACTTTGAAATTCATGCAGCTGCCATTATGTTAATGAGGTGCTGAATATGCATGTTAGTGCGTCATTAGCCTGCTTTGAGTTGCCTCAATACCATGCCACCTCTGACAGGAGGTGCCATGTGTAGAAGCACCCTAAGTTTTGAAACCAGGCTTGAAAGTTTTCAGTAATATCCAGGCCTTGAGAAAAATCTTGGAATATGTGAGTAGAAAGGAAATGTTTAGATAGACACAGCCAGGTTATTTTTTAAATTTTGGGTTTGGTGCGAGAATTCTCAGGCTGGCTGATGTATCCCCCTCCCTCTGAATACTGTAACTTTTAAACTGAATCCCAAGGAAGTAATTCTCTGTGTTTTAATCTACCTTTTTTAGTTGCTCTGTAACACCTAGCAACCATATATACCTTTAACAAGTATATCTTCTGTGTTTTTATGCCTGATTTGAATTTCTGTGTCCAACAGGAGGTTCTGTGTGTATGCATGGCTCAGACTGAGAGGTCAGCTATCAGAGATTAATTTGTTTTCAAGCTCTCTCCTAAGGGACAGGGGAGATTGAAAGCTTGGGCTCACCCCATAGGAGACTCCCAAGTATGTCTTCCTGGGTTCCAAAAAGGCATTTTCTCACTTGGCAGCTACCTCCCAAGGTCAGGGAATCTGTGACCTTGGAAGGCTTTTTAAGCAGAAGCCTGTAGAAGCAAAATATTTTTGAGGTCTCATGGGGGCACCACCTTCTGCACTCTCAGTGCCAGTGTGGGGAACAACCTTGACACAAGACAAAATCAAATGTGTGTATTGTCAATATATTTATATAACAAAAATATTTATATTTTACTGTAGCGTATCGCTCTCCTCTCGCCCTTTGGATGCTTCTTTTCTTTATTTGACTGGAGGCTCTTTGAGACAGAGACCTCATCTTCAGATTTATCTGTAAAGTAGCTAATTATTAGTATAGCTCTAACTTTACAGATGCCCCAACACTTCTGCTCAGTAATGCAGAGTAACTTCCAGGATGAATACTTAGATAAGTTCTTTTTGATCTTCTATTGTCAAATACAGGAAGTAACTAGAGCTGGTTGGAACTTTTTCAACAAAACATTCTTTTGTCAAAATATGCTGTTTTGTCAAATGTTTCAGGTAGGGTTATCAATTTCAATGGCATTTTGGAAGGGAAGATTTCTGAGGTCCAGGATTTATTTATTTCCAAGCAGAGAGAGAGAGAGAGAGAAACCTCCTTAGTCAAAACCCAGCTGACCCTTTCAATCCAAAATGGGGTGCAGTCAAAGTTTGTGTGTGTGTGAAACTGAATTATATTAAAGGTTTTGTATTTGTACCAGTGTGGAACAAATTTTGTTTTTTTGAAAGTTGTCTTGAAACTGACCTGTCATCCTCCGCCAGCAAGCTTTCGAAGCAATTCATTTGTGATCTAGATTATTTCAAGCCAGGGGTCCTGCCCTTCCAAAGTATGCAGAAAAATAAATGCAGGCAAAAACACATGCTAAAAAGTGCAGTCAAGCCATAATAATGTACAGTACTTTTTCTGGACTGGTACTTGCCAGTACTGAGTACTGGTATTTCAGCAGCCCCAGCCATGGGATTGGCTGGGGATTGGAGTCAGAGCTAGTGGAGTATCCCCTTCCCTTTTTTTTTTTTTTTTAATAAAAAAGGCATTGATTATATACAGTGAAAACTCTGCTCTCTGGCGCATAATTAACCGGAAAGCTCAATTAAATGACATTCTGATACCTTCCAATACAATTCTTCAGTCTGGTAACTAGGAGCTGTATATATTACCCAGCACTTTATGTAATTATGCTTTCTGCACTCCTTTTATGCAAGAGAGGCAGAAGATAAGTAGACAAGCTGCTATCAGGGATATATTCAGAAAAGCAGCTTCCAGGGTGTGTCATAGTCATTACCAAGTCAGCCTAGTCTACTGCAACTTCTGCATCTAAAGTGATAATTAATGTTGATAATGATGACCTTGAGGCACTGCTAGTGTCCTCTGAATCATCACAGACAGATTAAATTACTTTCATTATAGTTTTTGAGTTAACTGAATTTTTAGTAATCAGTGTACGTCATGCACTTCCCATAGCAATCTAGAGCGTCATAACTTCCTGTATGGAAAACTTCATCTGTATACACCTTAGTGCTTCAAGAAACCAATCTCTCTGAAGTACAGTACTACCACTGGATTGGTGAGTACCTGTATACTATTGGACACTTTATTCATTTTATTCTATTTTAATTCTTTCCAAATGAATAGTCCAGTGGTAAAGTGTAACTCACAGTCCACCAGAATATTCAGTTAACCGGCACACCCCATCTTCCCAACATGCTGAATAACAGAGTTTTTACTGTAGTATTTACATGCATTTCCTCTAAATACATTTCAGTGGCCATGTGCAAGAGGCAGGCATGTGGATTGCTCCATGTTCACATACGTGCCACTGATGGTATTGTGGTGGAGAAAAGGGATTGAACAGCGTCCACAATCCAAAAAAGATGATCAAGCAGATATTGGTGAGCAAACCAGACCTAGCTCTAACCAGGCAGGCCCCAGAGGAAAAACACATAGGTATTTGCTAAACAGAGAAAAGCACACAAATGTGTCAGCTAAAGAGATGAGGAGCCGTGGCAAGGTAGTAGAGATCGAATACATAACCTCCACATGCACACGGATGTTTGAGTACCACATGGTTTGCTGGGACACTGACCGGATGGCCTGCTACCATTTGTGAAGTGAGGGAAGTCCGTCTAAAGTTGTGCGTACTTTAGCCATTGAAGTAATTGAAGAGCAATTTCAAGCAAGGTACAACTCTTATTATTATTAAGCCCTTATATCACATTAATGTCCAAAAAGCATAGTTGGGCGCAGGGCTACATAGTGCCAGCAACTGTACAAACACAGATGAAAAGACCATTGTACTCTTGCAATGTAAACCCCTACCTCTGAGTGCTTCTGGATCAAACAGCAAGCATAGCTTTCATCTTGTGACCTTGCCCATATTCGCATATTCCACATTCCATTTTCAGCCTATATAAAAGACTGTGCCCACAGTTAATCTACATAACACCCGGAGCTAATGATCATTCCCATAACAGCTGTATTTTAGATGTGAGAAAAATGAGTAACAATTGTGATTCATCTTCCTGTTGTTGAGGAAGTTAATCCCTATGGACAGCCCCTACATTCACAGTTGATTTCTCTATTGCCACTGTTGTCAAACATGAATACAGCTAGCTATGGTAATAGGTGCAAAATTAAATATCAGTGTATTACTTATGTGTCCCACTGCTAATCCATTTACAGCATGCTGGTTCTCAGTAAAAGTAGCTTTACCTAGCAGCAAAGGGAAACCATTAAAGAGAAACTGCAAAGAATAATTAATGAGCAATATGGGTTTCCTGTGGTGTTTTGTTTCACTTTTTTTTTTCTTTTTCTAGCTAAGTATCCATTGAGCTTTAATTAAATTTTCCCTGAACCTGGAATGCTGTGAATTTTTTTTCTCCCCCTGTAATGAAAGCTTTGCTTGCTTGGCAAATTTTTACCAATCCAAAAAGCAGTAATCAGATGGTCATACAATGAAAGGATTATGAGGTTTATAGTGGCTGTAAAGTGTGTGAGTTTATTATCCATTTCTCAGTTCCATGTACAGATAAGGTATCAAATTATTAAGGCCTGATTCTCATTTATACTCTAAGGATCCTTTATTTGCCAGACTGGTGTAAACGAGAGTAAATATCATATATGCCCCCTTTTAAAGACACTTTACATTCTCAGATTATTGCAAAGTAATCTCACTGTAAAAAGAATCACATCCATAATGTTTAACTGACTAAAAAGGTCAAAGCAAGTTTATACCAGAGTGATTTTTGGTTTTAAGATATTTGGCCTACAAATGTAAGATTACCCTTGGCCCCTCTGAAAGAATTTGGTTTCAGATTTTTATCGATACGCAGTATTATTTCCAGTCTTCATCTGGAAGGTAACATTCACAGGTTACATCTACATGCAAGAGGAATTGAAATAAGGGAACCCAACACAGCAAATGAAGTGCTGATTTAAAAATCTCATGCTTCACTTGCATAAACTTGTATGATTGCACTGTTGGGAGAGATTTGTGGTGCAAAAAAACCAAACGTGTAGCTGGGTTTCTGTTGACAAAACCCCGCTTTTCATTGACAGACCTTATCTCTGAAAAAAATGAGGGGGAACCCCATCTACACAGCTGTTTTGTTTGTTTGTTTTGCCAAAATCTCTCCCAACAGCATGATCACACAAGATCGTGCAAATGAAGCATGAGATTTGTAAATCAGCACTTCGTTTGCAATGTTGGGTTCTCTCATTTGCATTCCTCTATGGTGAGAGGAATGCCGTGTGGAAGTAGCCATAAATTATTGCACCCTATATCCTCCTCACTGTGATGTGGTACCTGCAACAGGAAAAAGTGATCAGACATTATCACAGTTGTGTGCAGAGGCAACTGTGGCTTTGTGGAATCTCAAAGAAAATGCAGACAGGGTAAACTAGGCTTTAAAGGACATATTTTCCTGTATGTGAAATATAGCTTTTTAGTAAAACTGCATAATTATTCAAAATCATACTCTGCATTTCCATGAGTCTTTATGCTTTCCCAAGCAGAGTATACAGTTATTACCCCAGTACATAGGTGAGGAAACTGAAACTTACCCACAGCCACAGAATAAATCAGTGGAGGTATCAGAACGTGAGGATTCTAAAGTTAGTCCTGTGCATAGTCTTCTATCCCACACTGATTCTCTGAATAGAGACATCAAAAGGAATATTTCAGAGTACATGACAGGAAAGCCTGACTTATCTTAGCCTCTTTGTATTCTGAGCATCATGTGCAATCAAGGTCAGATGTCACAGTGCTGTATTTGCTTCAGGGCTTTTTCCCATATAATTCCTAGGCAAAAACTACAGGCGGAGTAACATCCAAACTAAGGCAAAAATGTTTAAAAAGCCATGAAAGAAGAATGAGACAACAGCAAAGTGCAAAACTGCACACCAAATAGCTGCTTGAATAGAGGCAGAAATGTCAGCACTGAGTCCGGGGAAATCTATCATATTTAGAATCTTTTTAATCTCAGTAAACTGTGGTGTTTTCCTGTATTCCCCTATGTAGTCTAAACATGATAGATGTGAATACCTATGATTAAGATGAGAAAACCTGTGATTTAAGCTGCCCAGAGAAGGACAGAATGAACTACACAGGAGGTGGCGAGGGGAAGGTAAAAGAGCACAGACTTCCTTTCTCAGTCTATATTATCACTTGAAACTGCCAATTGTCTTCCTATTGAGGGTCACAGCAAAAAACGAAACCTATGCACTTGTTATTTTCTTTGCAAAGAGTAGAGGAAATAGTGATGGCAATTTGATTTACTGTCTTTACGGATTAATGTTTTACCCTCGAGCCATGCAAATGTTTCAGTTATGAAATCCCCTTCAACATGAAAGTATTGTCCTACTGTTTCCATGTAAATAGCTTATAAATTACATAGTGCTGATCAAATCCTGCTAGTTTATCCTTAGGGCACTAGAGGGGAGGGGAAAGTGGGTAATTCCCATGGATCTCTCAACTGGAGCAGTGTGTTAACCAAGCCCAAGAGTAATTTTTGATATTTTGTTGTGGGTGTAAAGATCCTGATGTTAGTCTGTGCATATGACCATGGGTTATTTTTGGTTCTTGTTGTTACAATGGTATTTTTCCAAATATTTATATTTAGCTGTCCACTTAATAGTCTTTTCCTTGTGAAACTAATTATGACAGCATAATTTATGTTTGAAAGCTAAGATTGTGCCACCCTGTCCATTTACCCCTCCCTTTCCTTCCATCTTCACAGTGTGTCAAAAAATTGTTCTAGGGTGACCCTTAGCCCAAGAGCCACATTTTGATTCAGAGTAAATATAATCAAGTATCGGAGGGGTAGCCGTGTTAGTCTGGATCTGTAACAGCAACGAAGGGTCCTGTGGCACCTTATAGACTAACAGAAAAGTTTTGAGCATGAGCTTTCGTGAGCACAGACTCACTTCATCAGATGCTGGTCTTGGAAATCTGAAGGGCCAGGTATAAATAAGCCAGAGCACCCTCAGCTCAGGCTCAAAGAAAGACTGCGAATGGCTGGCTAAATACAAAAGCAGCTTCCCCTCCCTTGGCGTTCACACCTCCAGATCAACTGCTGGTAGTAAGCCTCACCCTTGCTGACTGAGCTAACCTTGTTATCCCCAGCCTCGCTCTGGCTTATTTATACCTGGCCCTGCAGATTTCCATGACCAGCATCTGATGAAGTGAGTCTGTGCTCACGAAAGATCATGCTCAAAACTTTTCTGTTAGTCTATAAGGTACCACAGGACCCTTCGTTGCTAGTAAATATAATGTTATCAGTGCAAATGAATGAAATTGTAATTTATTTTTTCCAGATTGCATTGTGTTGTTTGTTGTTTGAACTAGTTCACTTTTTAAGTTGAAATGTAGGAACCCGTGGAGCTGTGGCCAGGCCAAGATTAGAGCACAGATAAAACTTGCAGACAAGTTAGATTAAGGGGGGAGAAGTGGCAGAAAAGAGAGAGAAGGCATGGTATATGGGAACTCCAACCAAAGTAAAACCTCCTCTCCAGCATTTCCTCTTTCACAGCATGCTGTTTAGACCACTATAGCAGTGCCCAGCATAGTCTTTGGTCACATTTCCTTCTTGCAGCTTTACAGTGTATAAATCCCCAAAAGACACTATAAAACTAAACCAGTCAGGAAATTTGAGATCAACAGAGCTTCCTGTCATGCTACCTGGCCGGTAAACTCTTTCACTCTCTATCTCAACGGAAGGAGTCACTTCTTTTTAGAACTCTGAAACCCTACACCAGGGTTTAACATTCTAAAAGTTGTCCACACTGGTGTCTGGCTCTGGGAGGCTCTTGTCCCTTCCAGGGATCCTGCTGTAGGGAGATGCAGCAAGGCCTCCTCCAGAAAGTGCTAACCAACCTGAATGCTGCCTGCTTTTCAGAATTCACCATTGTCAGATAACTATTTACTTTCTATCTCCCATTTTTCCCTCAATCATCACTTCTGATTTTCCCCATGTTTGACCTCTGTTTCTGTAAATGAACAAAAACTTATGAGCCACTTTTGAGGGGTATGAGAATAAAAGGGAAAAAACCACATACTCCCCATTACAGCAAAATGTTTGCAAACTTTTATCTAGAACTGAGAGAATAATTGATTTTTCTCACTTTACCGGCTATGCTAAAAACTGGGTCTGTTAGAAACAATATTGCTTTGTTTTGTTTGGTTTGGTTTTTCTTGCTGAGATGAAAAACCAGGGGAAAAATCAGGTAAAACAAAACAATGATATTTTTTAAAATTTTAACTCCAGATATTTATCTATTCAAGTGTTTCATCAGCATCATCAACAGCCATGGGCTCAGCGCCCATTGGTGTCCAATGTCTCCCTCACTATTTCCTCCCATCTTTCCCTATCCAGTGCAGAGTGGCTTAGTTTCTGTAGATTAATTCCACACCATTCTACTATAATTCAGTTGTTTGATTAACTAAAATTAACCTAATTTTTAAACACATAATTTTGAAATGAAAAGTAAAAATATTTTTAAATGTCACAATTAAACATTTAATTTTTCAAAACAAGAGTTTTTCTGCTGAAACTATTGGCAGAATCATCCCCAAATTTGTGAATAATTTGTCAACACAAAACTGCATTTTTCAGCAAATAAACTTTTTGACTGAAAAATTAATTGAATGATATTTTGTTGTGTTTTTTAAACAGAAAATATTACCATGGCCTGTTATTAAACAAAAGTAGCTGAGGCTTGAAAGCTGAACTGATATGGGTTAAGGAACAGGGTTGGCAAGTGCTTAAGTAAATTGATTTTGATTAACCAGCTAGTAAGGATCAAAAAATCGCATGATAAATATGCACTGCATGTTTTGTTTTGGTTTTTTTTTCTGTTTGAACACTCAGGAACAATGCATTTTAGGATGCAAGAGCAGTTAAGAACCCATCTTAAGCATATGGGTAGAGTTTTGAGCCTGAAGTAGCATAAACTACCTAGGATATCTGATTTCTTAGTATCTTGGATTCTGCTTATTATTGTAATCAATATTTCAGCTTAGGTGTTGGTTGGCAGTGGGTGAAACAGTAAGGGAGACTGGGAAGGAAAACAGGAAGGCACTCAGTGCTTCCTTTACAAGAACTTAGCAGGAAACCAGGCAGATAAATTATCTGTAAAAAAGTCATGATATATTGATAGACAGCATAGTGCACTGGACTGGAACTCAGGAGACCCAACTCTGCCTCAGCCACTGCTGTGCTGTATGACCTCAGGCAAGTAATTTCAGCACTCCTTGTCTTTTCCTGACACTTTCTCTGTCTCACTTATTTAGGTCGTAAGATCTTCAAACCAGGGACTGACTCCTTTTAAGTGTAATACCTAGTGGCTAGTAAATATACAGCCTGGATATCATTTGGGCCTTCTAGGGGTAACTCTAATATAAATAGTATGTAATCATGTAATTAATCACTTTTTACATACTGCTAATGTGTAAGCTACATGGTTGCTTTCCAGTACTTGGTGGTGTAAATAAGTGAAAAAACTATGGAGAGGATCTAAGTTCCCTGTAAGGTGCACAGCTACCTACATAGCCCAATGCAGATGTGCAATGCAGCTGCACAAGGTAGGTAGGAGGCTGCTCCATCCCAACCTAGCCTAACATCCAGGGGTGGGATGGCCTAAACCAGGCACCTCTTTACACCAACAGAATGTAACCATGGCCTGGGAGCCCAGCGCTGGAGCAGCCCCCTGCTGCTGCCAAATGGGTCTGGCTGTCCCAGAGCAGCCCCCCTTCCATGACTGGAGTGGAGAGCCCTAGCGTAGCCCCCACCACCACAGAGGAGTGGCCCAACCCTAGAACAGCCCCACACCATGGCCAGAACAGCCTGGCTTCAGAGCAGCCACCCTGCCCTAGCTAGAGCAAAAATTGCTCAAAATTGGACTGTGACAGGCACAAGTGTGCTCATTAATTGCTTGAAGCTATGTGGGCAACTTCAATTGTGAACGCAGTATATGCCAATCTCTGAGAGTGGCACTTGTCGTATTTCAGGGGGAGGGAGATGAGTTTATAAATAGGGGGAATTAGAACCAGATTACAGGACTCACAGTTGGAGTCAAGAAAGGGACTAGGAGGGATTTTGGTAAGGATTTTGTTGCGGGGACTTCCCCAGGGCTTTTTTTTTGTTTTGTTTAATTTTGGGGTTTTGGGACAGGAGGGCTTGGGTTTGTTTTGGTTTTTGGTTTTAGTTTTGTTTTGGGTTTAGACAGGAGATGCTCTTCCCCACTAGAGATGATGACTAGAATTTGCCATTCAAAGACTCAAGCAGAGGTTGAAAGAGGCTTTGGAACTATAATTTCTCTTTCCCAATTTCAAGGAGCTAGTGTGCCTTACAGGTGGTTTGAACACCATTCCACAGAGATTGAGAAGGTTTAACCCTCCCAGAGGAGGGACCTACAGGAATATATATATACATTTTCTCAGAGGGGTAGCCGTGTTAGTCTGTAGCTTCACAAAAACAAAAAACAAAACAAAACAAAAACAGCAAGCAGTCCTGCAGCACCTTAAAGACTAACAATTTCATTTATTAGAATTATAATTGGAGATACACATCTCCAAGAACTGGAAGGGACCTTGGGAGGTCATCTAGTCCATTCCCCTGCCCTCTTGGCAGGACTAAGCACCATCCCTGGCATCTATTCACCCCAATTCCTAAATGGTCTCCTCAAGGATTAAGCTCACAACCCTGTGTTTAGCTGGCCAATGCTGAGGTAATGATGTCTCATGGGTAAGACCCCTGTCTTCAGATTCAATTCTTTGGACTGAATCTGAAGAAATGGGTC
Organism: Carettochelys insculpta; assembly: GCF_033958435.1. Lineage (NCBI taxonomy): Eukaryota > Metazoa > Chordata > Testudines > Carettochelyidae > Carettochelys > Carettochelys insculpta. The sequence goes on along the minus strand of NC_134137.1, from coordinate 300,000,520 downwards.
TTACCCGTGAAAGCTCATTACCTAATAAATGAAACTGTTAGTCTTTAAGGTGCTACAAGACTGCTTGGTTTTCATGTAAATTATATTTTGCATTTGAACCTCTAGTAGTAACAAGAAGGAAAACTAAAACCTTTTAGCAAATCTTTTTCTTTAGCAATTTGGTGTCACTTTCATTCTCTGATTTAACTCTATATAACAGTAAATGTTGGTTTGTACTTCACCTGAACTTTTTTATACACCTATAGATGAATCTATCCCACAGTTCCCTGATCCCCATTGCATTCTGGCCCCACAAGTAGATGTGGGTATATGATGCTGTCTTCCCACATTTCATTCCCCTCTTTCCCCTGCCATGTTAAGTATGTTTAAGTAGACACGGGTGCTACACTGAAACAGCATGCCTAGGCTTTATTTTGGGCTTGGATATTGATTTACTCCGCCTGTGAAAGAGGACTCTTAAGTAGACATGGGTGCTATACTGAAACTCAAATGAATCATCAGTAATGTCCCACGGCATCTAAAAGACAGTATGCTGTTGACAACTGTGAAAATCGTGACCACCCATGGAGGCCCTTTCAGTAACTTGAATCTGGATTTAGGCCACCTGGGAAAGAAGACCCTTATACTTAAGTAGACACAGTTGCTACACTGAAACTTGAATTATTCGCCAGGCTAAAAGACCCCAGACTACAGCCAGGTTTGCACCTAGAAAAGAAGACCCTTAGAACAAGAATATTTCCTTCTGCAATCCTTACTTTGACAACTGTGGTAATTGTATAGCTAACACACTGCCTGCATTGAAACATGCATGTCTTGGGGTGGCTAAAACAGCCCCTGCTACAGCCAGCCCCCAAAAATTGTGACCTCTGAGGGAGACATCCCCTGGGTGGTTAAAAGACCCCCGGCTACAGCAAGCTTTCAAAAATCAGGACCCTCACTGCACGCAGTCTGTCTGGCATCTTGCACGGCATGTCCTTTTATTGGTTCAGGGTCAAGCCACATGATGCAGCTGGGCGTGGGAATGTTCCAGACTGTGTGGCGCCTCTGGGGGGAGGGAAGAGAGGGGATGTAGGGGGCAGGACAACATGGAAACAGCTGAAAAGAAGTTTCTCATACTAACAGACAACAACAACCCCCAGCTACAGCCTAGCTGACACATGGCATGGGGGGCCAGCGGCTGGCAACAGGCAGTGCAGAAAAAAAGGCAGCTACCAGGCGTATACACAGAACCACTGACCCCACAGCTGTTCTCCTAGCAAAGGGAAAAAAATAAGATTTTTCAGCCTCTCATGACCCTACAGCCGTTGGCTTGCAGGTGCTGAATTGCAACTGTCTTCCTGTTGCCTAATTCCTTCGCACCTGAGAGCAATAGAGATGTAAAAGGCCAGAGCAGAGAATTGTGGTGAATTGTGGCACACATACAGGACATCTGTGGAGGCTAATGAATTTGATTTAAATACACGTCACATCCTCACTACCCTTCATTCAGAATTTTAAATTCAAATTGAATGCTACACCCATCAGGTTACTACTTTAGGATTTCGATATCATGTAAACTTTAAAAACAAAAAAGCAGTCAAGTAGCACTTTAAAGACTAACAAAATAATTTATTAGGTAATGAGCTTTTGTGGGACAGACCCACTTCTTCAGACCATAGCCATACGAGAATATTTCATATTTAATTTATTGAGTTTGTTCTGGTATGGCTGTGGTCTGAAGAAGTGGGTCTATCCCACGAAAGCTCACCTAATAAATTATTTTGTTAGTCTTTAAAGTGCTACTTGACTGCTTTTTTGTTTTGATAGTATATAGACTAGCACGGCTCCCTCTCTGTTACTATGTAAACTTTAGTGGTCCATAAATCTAGCTAATGGAATTTACAGTGAGGACAGGCACTTGGAAAAATTGGGCTAACTGACTTAAAATCAATTTTATCTCATAGTGTAGATGTAGCCTTAGATAGGCTCTCTGGTTAGATATGATCTCATAGCCATGAGTCACAAGGCCAGGTGACATCATCTGTGCCAATAACAAAACTTTTTTTCATATGAATCTGTTACCAGGCATTAAAGTATTCTTCCATTCACAATTTCCTCTTTGTGAGTTTCCATTCTCACAGTCAACATGCATCACTTTCAGAGTAACAGAGAGGGAGCCATGCTCGTCTATACACTATCAAAACAAAAAGCAGTCAAGTAGCTCTTTAAAGACGAGCAAGGTAGTTTATTAATTATTTTGTTAGTCTTTAAAGTGCTACTTGACTGCTTTTTGTTTTGACACTTTTAGGCCGTGTCTACACGTGCCCCAAACTTCGAAATGGCCACGCAAATGGCCATTTCGAAGTTTACTAATGAAGCACTGAAATGCATATTCAGCGCTTCATTAGCATGCGGGCTGCCGCGGCGCTTCGAAATTGACGCGCCTTGCCGCCGCGCGGCGCGTCCACACGGGGCTCCTTTTCGAAAGGACCCCGCCTACTTCGAAGTCCCCTTATTCCCATGAGCTCATAACAGGGAAAGAGCTCATGGGAATAAGGGGACTTCGAAGTAGGCGGGGTCCTTTCAAAAAGGAGCCCCGTCTGGACGCGCCACGCGGCGGCAAGGCGCGTCAATTTCGAAGCGCCGCGGCAGCCCGCATGCTAATGAAGCGCTGAATATGCATTTCAGTGTTTCATTAGTAAACTTCGAAATGGCCATTTGTGTGGCAATTTCAAAGTTTGGGGCACGTGTAGACGTAGCCTTAGAGTGGGCAGACATGGTTAAGAAGCAGCCTCTGTGGTAAAAGGTACATAGGAGACCACGAGGGCAGACATAACTAGTTCTATGAACATTACATGGCTCTTGGCTTTTCAAAATAAAATTGCCACTTTGTTTTATAAATATCATTTGACTTTGGCAAATTGGACAGGATTCTTTTAGTAGGAAGTTGAGAAAGGCACTCTGCAATTTGCAAGTCCAGCCAAGTTTTATGGATACTATCCCACAGCTGAGGCAGGATGGAGACTTCCTGTTATTGTTTGCTTCTTTATACTTCTTTATACTTTATATCGTTTATACAGTGGACCCTTGATTTAATGGACTAATGGGGGGGAAGGGGTGTCCATTAGTGCTGAAAGCCTGTTATATCTGAATGGTTATGGTATTTGATGATGCACTGACCTTCCCAGCCCATCACTCACTCTTGTCCTCTGCTCCTCCTCTTCTCTTCCCCCTCCTGCCCCATTCTTCCCCTCACGCCTCCATCTCCCTCTCCCAATTACCAGGAGAGGAGCTGAATGTCAGCCTGGCTCCTTCCACCTCCTTCAGCCCTCAGCACTGCAGCTTCTCCAGGCCTCAGCTTAAAGCCACCTGCACAAAGGTAGAGCGTGGAAGCCCCCCAGTCTGTCAGCAGGCAGCAGCTTCCAACACCATGGCTGCTGCTCAGCGCTATCGCAGGCAGGGGCGGCCAGGAGCCGACATGCTCCACACACATGGGGCTGGGGGAGAAGGGCCCCTGAACCCCACCGCAGCCCCTGTCACAGCTCCTCCTTCCAGGTCTGGTGGCCCCAGCCAATCCAGCACCTCCTCCAGCCCTGGTGGCAGCTCTGGTGAGTCTCTGGAATTTATTTAGAGAGTAGGCAGGAGCAGGACTGGCAGACAGTGGTGTTATTTCCCAAGTCCATTATATCGGGGTCTGTTAAATCGAGAGTTTACTGTATAGCAGTAATTGGAAGGGGTGATTAGATAACCAAGATCTTTAGCCACATGGAAGCACAGGAGGCAAACAACTATGATGAATTTAAGGGGCAAAAAAAAAAATACGATTTAACCCATAAAGCCCAAAGACATTTAGAGGGTTCTGTAAAAAGGAGAGAGAAACTCTAAGGAATTTGGCAATTAGTTGGAGAAACAGCACATTAATGAATCCCACAGAACTATCTAATCCCATATAATTATAAAAAACTGATTGAAGAAAGCAGGCCATTTTTATAGACAAATTTTATGGGATTAGATAGTTCTGTGGGATTTTGATTCAATTTTCAAAGGATTTCAGGTTAGGTAGAAAAATCTTACGTATCACCTGTTTAAGCATTTGTCTCCACTGGAAAAAAATAAGCAGTGTTTTAACATCTCATCATGCACACATTTTAATTAACACATTTTAAAGCACTGCTGTACAGAAAGAAATGTTTATAAACATGTTAGCAGGTCATGGTAACTCTGCCCCTGGATCCTCACCCAGGCTAACTTCATTTTCCCACTATAGACATACACTAATGCTCTGTGCATGTAACTCTGCCATGAAGCCACTGAGAGCTCCATGTCAGTCCCAAGCCTGGATGAAGGAGGAGGGTTGGTCAGATGTGTGTCGATGCACTGACCGTCAAATAACAAGAATTGAAAGAGATATCTCCCCTGAGCATCGAGAGCGAGACCAATATTTCAAAGGAGGAAGTAGAAAAAGCAATGAAACAACTAAAGAACAACAAAAGCCCTGGAAATAAGATCATGGGAGAAATGATCAAATATGGTGGAGAAAGCATGATTCAGGAAATACACCGACTATGTAATATAGCATGGAAAGAAGGGAAGGCACCTAAGGAATGCACAAGATCTGTGCTAGTGACAATACCCAAGAAAGGAAGTACATTGGAGTGCAAGAACTACAGAACAATTGCCCTAACGAGTCATCTAGGAAAGGTGCTGAGATGATACTTACTGAGGGATTAAGATCGCAGATAGAAGAACATATAGCAGACGAGCAAGCAGGGTTCAGAAAAGATAGAAGTACCATACAGCAGATATTGGCACTGAGACTGATAGCGGAGAAAGCTCGACGAAAGAACAAAAATGTATACACTTGGTTCATCACTTTTCAAAAGGCATTTGACAGTAAAGATCAGAAAGTGACTTGGGTGGTGTTGGAGTCATACGGAGTGGATAGCAGACTAATACAGTTGTTGAAAGATATCAATGATAATGCGGTGGCAGCACTGAGAACATGCGGGGAGTAGGGAAGTTGGTTTAAAACAAGTAGAGGTACGAGACAAGGAGATCCAATATAGCCAAGTATCTTCATCACACAGCTGGAGAGAGCGATGGACAAGATCAAGGAAGAGGTAGAAGGGATATCTGTGCACAGGAATAGAATTAACAACTTGAGGTTCGCGGATGATATAGTTATCATTGAGGAAGATGAGAAGCTAGCAAAAATGGTGCGGGTGTTAAACAAACAATGGAGGTGGTATGGACTGATTATGAACATTGATAAAACAAGAACAATGGTATTTGGAGATAAGGAAATCGGAAAGAAGATCAGTGTGGATGGTATTGAACTAGAAAATGTAGAGAAGTTCACATATCTGGGGACCAACATAACGTATGATCTAGACTGAGAGAAGGAAATAGCAACTAGAATAGTGAAAGCAAGAGCGAATTTGAAAGTAACGGATAAGAAGTGGAAAAGCAAAGCAATTAGCTTAAGAATGAAGCTGGACATCTTGAAAAGGTGTGTATTGAGCAGCATGTTGTACGGATGTGAGACGGGTGATAACAAAAGATTCAAAAAGAAGAATATTTGTGTTCAAAAGGAGTTGTTATAGAAAGATTATGAGAATAGGATGGATGCAGAAGGTCACCAATGAGGAATTATATCGGAAGATACAGCTGAAAGAGAACCTGCAGCAGAAGGTTATAAAATGGAAGCTACAACTATTTGGACATATTTGCAGAATGAACAATGAACAAAAAATCAAGACCCTAGTATTCGGCATAGTGAATGGTTTGAATAGGAGAGGAAGACCCCACAGAGAATGGATAGATGATATAGTAGATTGGTGCAGAGCTAGTCTACAGAAACTAAGCCACTCAGCACTAGTTAGGGAAAGATGGAAGGAAATCATGAGAGAGGCATCAGACACCAATGGGTCCTGAGCCCATGGTTATTGATGATAATGATCTGTACATGTCTATTTGTCTAGTGCACTTCAGTCTTTTACCTTGAAATCATGAACCTAATATCATATTAATTAACATACTTTCACTCCTGACCATTTTCCCTGGTCTAGGATGCTCTAAGGCACTCCTTAAAATTTTGGATCTGCTTTTCAGTATATTAATTTTCTAGGTGCTTTGTTCATCTCCCATGTGGTTTTCATAAATAGTATTTAAAAGCGTGGCTTTTCTAATATCTGAAGAATTGAGCTGAGCTGTGGCTTTTATTGATTTGGGGTCTATTAAAAATCCTATACTGATTGTGTAGTTGAATTCTGTGTACTTCTTGTTTGAACAATGTATTATTTATTTTGCCGTAGATTTTAAATTCATATGGGCTGTTCAAGTTATCATATTTTTTTGCTACTGTGTCTTGAAAATTTGACTTTTTCCTGGTTTTATCAGCATTTTGAGTTTAGAATAAAAAGTTAAAATTCATCATTCCAAATGGTAACAGTTTTCCAAAATTCTAGTAATCCTTCAATAGTTAATGCTGCAAAATTATTTCTATTATAAACCCCTCTTTTTATCCATTTATCCATGTAAAAATTTACCCACCTGGGAGCTGAAATGTCCAAAGATTGCACTCCATTTGATGCTGGATTTCTATTGTGGAAGAGTAAATAAATATCCTTTCTCACTGAGGGTGCGGGAAGAAGGGAATATAACTACCTTTTTTAAATAAAACTACTGTGTAAATTATCAACACTTGACACTTTTGAAAATAGTCTTCAAGTGTCATTGACAGGATATCAAGAATGAAGATCTTCACACAGTAAAGTTCTAAGAGTAATAGCTGAGCTCTACATATTGCTATCAAATTAGCTATTTTACTATGATGGATATATTTTGTTGTTAGTTAAGACTTTTGTGCCATACTTGGATATTTATATTTTCTCTGGCGCATATGGTATTAGGTTTTTATAATTGCTCATGCATCAGAAAAAAGGAATGCATACATAATTGTTCTAATAATGAACATAGGAGCAAGTATTAGTCGCTGGCTATGTTTTGAAGAATCTCCACTTTTTTCTCCTGAGATAAACATTATACTTGTTTGCTACTTGACTCCTGTCCTAGTTTATTGTTAATTTTGAAACTGTCTTTGACAGAATATTTTCAGCTTTTAGCTTCAAGTTATCACAAATTCAAAGCCTGCCTACAAAGTCAGTGTCTTTCTTATCTGCTAATCTAATTATTTTCTAGCTATTTCCAAAGAATGATCAAAGAACAGAATTAGACTAATCATTACTATTCCAATTGGTCATGAGAATCTAGGCCACATCTACACTAGCCAAAAACTTCGAAATGGCCATGAAAATGGCCATTTCAGAGTTTACTAATGAAGCACTGAAATACATATTCAGTGCCTCATTAGCATGCAGGTGACCGCGGCACTTAGAAATTGACGCGGCTCGCCACCGCGCGGCTCGTCCAGACGGGGCCCCTTTTCGAAAGGACTCCACCGACTTCGAAGTCCCCTTATTCCTATGAGCAGATGGGAATAAGGGGACTTCAAAGTAGCCAGGGTCCTTTCAAAAAGAAGCCCCATCTGGATGAGCCGCATCAATTTCAAAGTGCTGCGGCCTCCCACATGCTAATGAGGCGCTGAATATGTATTTCAGCACTTCTTTAGTAAACTTCAAAATGGCCATTTCCATGGCCATTTCAAAGTTTGGAGCTAGTGTAGACACGGCCATTGCTAGAACAAGTCTTAAAATATATTAAAGACCTAAGAAGCTATCCAGAAAAAACATTAGCTGTAGTTTAGACTGTAAACGCATGACTGTATCTTAAGGGTGCGTCTACACTTGCATTCCTCTTTTGAAAGAGGTATGCAAATGAGGGAAATTGAAAATACAAACAAGCTGTATATTTGCATATTTGGCATCTCATTTACATATTCTTATTCAAAAGAGCTTCTTTCGTAGATGCTGCTCTTTTGAGAGTAAACCCCATCTTTGAAAGAATCCTTCTTCCCATTAAATAAAGGGCCACTACAGGCCCTTTATTTAATGGCCAGGCCATTAAATAAAGGGAAGAAGGATTCTTTTGAAGATGGGGTTTACTTTCGAAACAGCAGTGTATACACTGATTTTCTTTTTTCGAAAGAAGCTCTTTTGAAATAAGAATATACAAATATGTAAATATGCCTCTCATTTGCATTTTTGATTTTCCTCATTTGCATACGTCTTTCAAAAGAGACAGGCAAATGAGGTAAAATGAAAATGCAAATGAGGTATACATTTGCATATTTGGTGTCTCATTTGCATATTCTAATTTCAAATGAGCTGCTTTCAAAAGAAGAAAGCCAGTGTAGATGCTGCTTTTTTGAAGTAAACCCATCTTTGAAAGAATCCTTCTTCCTTTTATTTAATAGGAAGAAGGATTCTTTCGAAGATGGGGTTTACTTTCAAAAGAGCAGTGTCTACACTGGCTTTCTTCTTTCGAAAGCAGCTCGTTCAAAATTAGAATATGCACATAAGGCACCAAATATGTGAATTTATACCTCATTTGCATTTTTGATTTACCTCATTTGCATACCTCTTTCGAAAGAGGAATGCAAGTGTAGACACACCCTAAGAGAATAAACGCTTCAATATTATTTAAGTGAAAAAGAATGCTAGCAAGCTTCAAAAGTATGGTACAATTTTAATAAAAGAAAATTAGTTATGGAGCATGGCAATCTTACTCTCCCATTATTCCTTCTTACCCTATATCTATGCCTTTTTAGTAACACGAAGCTACCATACCATGCTCAGAATGTTATTTATGTATGCACTTACTATAATTCTTAGAGATAATTATGTTAGTAACTCAAACATGTTACAAAATCACCCCTACCCCCGCCAAAACAACCCCTAATTACAAAAGTGCTGCATGCACAAAGGCCTTGGTATTAGCTAGGAAAAGGCTTTGGATAAACTGTGGTTATCACATTTTACTTTTGATTTATTTTCCCTGTAGTATTTAATAAAGTTCCCTTTCAATACAGCTAATATACAATCTTCAAAGGGTGATAAATCTGTGTATTCTACTGTATATAGCATATAAGATGAACTTCAGAAAGAATGAGCGGAAAAAAATCTAGTTAAGCGAAGTATTTGTATTTAAAGTTCTACTTTATTTTTGTCATTTGCCTGTATGGATCTTAGAATCATAGCATCCTCGGGCTGGAAGAAACCTCAGGAGGTCATCAAGGCCAGCCCCTTGCACAAAGCAGGACCAACTGTAACTAAATCATCCCAGCTAGGACTTTGTCAAGCTGGGACTTAAAAACCTCAAGCTGTGTCTCCACTAGCAAGTTCTTTCAAAAGATTTTTCAAAAGGTCTCTCTAGTGTAGACGTACTCCTAGGGATGGCAGTTCCAGCACCTCACTAGATAATGCATTCCAGAGCTTCACCACCTTCCTGGTAAAATAGTTTTTCCTAATATCCAACCTAGACCTCCCAAACTGTAACCTGAGACCATTGCTCCTTTTTCTGCCATCTGTCACTATTGAGAACAGCTTCTCTCCATCCTCATTAGAGCTCCCCCTCAGGAAGTTAAAGGCTGCTATCACATTGTCCCTCACTCTTCTCTTTTGCAAACTAAATAAGTCCGTATCCCTCAGTCTCTCTTCGTAGGTCCTGTGCTTCAGCCTCCTAATCATTTTGGTCATCCTCTGCTGGACCCTCTTCAATGCACCCACATCTTTTCTACACTGGGGGGCCCTGAACTGGATGCAATAGTCCAGATGTGGCCTCACCAGTGCTGAATCTTGTCTGTGATTCTAATTCCATTAAAATAAACTACGGCTTAAAGATAAAAAGAAACCATAAGGTTGTACTTCAACACTTGATCAAAGAATAAATAAGTCTGAAAGAATGTTTTCAATGTTTTACATTTTCTTCCAAGGCAAAGGAATGTGGAATATTATTTAATATTATTTTTTGTAAAACCTTAATAGACTCTTTATTCCATCCAGTAATCATAATCCTTTTTAAATGATATGGCATGCTTACATACAATAAATAATGTCCCCTTCAACTCAATGTATATTAAAACTAATAACAATACCTTGTGCAGTTAATAGCTGTAATTGGCAGCAGTGCTGTAACTCCTTGTCAATTTATAGTTGATAAAATATTCATTCTTATGTCTATCACAGAAGAATGCAATTACTGAGTCTCCGCTCTTACCAGACTACCAATCACTAAATATTTAATCAAAAGTTATGTAGCACATCAGCACTATTATGTACAATATTATTTTCTTGTGGTCAAGAAATATGTAGTATTCCTCTCAGCTGTTAGCACATTCAACTTTCAGTCTAGAAAACTGAGGGAGTGGGCGGGGCAATAGTCCCACACTAGGGCCATGTCTACACTAGCCAAAAACTTCGAAATGGCCTTGCAAATGGCCATTTCGAAGGTTACTAATGAAGTGCTGAAATACATATTCAGCACCTCATTAGCATGCGGGCAGCCATGGCACTTCAAAATTATTCAAGGGGACTTCGAAGTAGCCGGGGTCCTTTCGAAAAGGAGCCCCATCTGGACAAGCTGCGCGGTGGTGAGCCACGTCAATTTCGAAGTGCTGCAGCCACCCGCATGCTAATGAGGCGCTGAATATGTATTTCAGTGCTTCATTAGTAACCTTCGAAATGGCCATTTGCATGGCCATTTCGAAGTTTTTGGCTAGTGTAGACATGGCCTAGATGGCACAAGTTGTACACAGCCCATACCATAGGATAAACCTAAATCTTACCCTTTCCAGGGTGGGGATACACTCTTAGAGCAGGAGCTGGATCAAAAAAGGGTCAGCATGTTTTACAATATAGGCACCTGCTCTTGCATATACTAAAGTGTTGGCCATTAAAATGATCTTTAAAGAGTGGCCAAAAGAATAGCCAAAAGAATTTTTAAAGAAAGTACTTGTGAGATGCATGTTTTCCAGTTCAGGTATTCATAGATCGTAAGAATTTGAAGCACTTAAGAACTGCAGAGGGCGTTCTCAATAAACAGCAGATGTGTTGTTTTCTCTTCTTCCTCACAATGGCTACGTCTACACGTGAAGCCTACATCGAAGTAGCCTATTTCGATGTTGCGATATCGAAATAGGCTATTTCGATGAATAGCGTCTACACGTCCTCCAGGGCCGGCAACGTCGATGTTCAGCTTCGACGTTGCTCAGCCCAACATCGAAATAGGCGCAGCGAGGGAACGTCTACACGCCCAAGTAGCACACATCGAAATAGGGATGCTAGGCACAGCTGCAGACAGGGTCACAGGGCGGACTAGCGCTTCCGGGGCAACAGCTAGCCGCTCCCTTAAAGGGCCCCTCCCAGACACACTCAGCCTGCACAGCACGTGGTCTGAGGAACCATAGGAACACAGACCCCGGGCGACGCAGGCATGGACCCCCAGCAGCAGCAGCAGCAGCAGCTAGAGGTCCACCCAGCCCTCCCGGCAGGAGCAGGGCTTGCCCTGACCCATGCCATGTGGGAGGCAGCTGAGCACCTCCTTGCCCCAGGGGAGGAGATGCCCCCAGGGCAGCAGGGCTCAACCCCTACCCCTGCAGCACCCCGCTCCACCCCCCGCCTCACACGCCGGCGGCTGTGGAGCTACCCCACCAGCACCGACTGGTGGGAGCGGCTGGTGCTTGGGGAGTGGGACGACAACCACTGGCTCAGGAACTTCAGGATGACCTGGCAGACATTCCTGGAGCTGTGCCAGTGGCTCACTCCTGCACTCAGGCACCAGGACACTGCCATGCGGCGTGCCCTCATGGTGCAGAAACAGGTCGGCATCGCTGTCTGGAAGCTGGCCACTCCGGACAGCTACCGATCCGTGGGACAGCAGTTTGGTGTCGGAAAGGCCACCGTCGGGGCTGTCTTCATGGAGGTAAGCGAACCCACGGGGGGAGGCCAGGGCAGGGGGGCCAGGGCAGGGCAGGGCAGGGCCACGGCAGGGAAGCCAGAGCCGGGCAGGGGGGCCACGGCAGGGGGGCCAGGGCAGGGCAGGGGGGCCAGAGCAGGGGGGCCAGAGCAGGGCAGGGGGGCCACGGCAGGAGGGCCAGGGCAGGGCAGGGGGGCCAGAGCAGGGCAGGGGGGCCAGAGCAGGGCAGGCCACGGCAGGGGGGCCAGGGCAGGGCAGGGCAGGGCCACGCACACCCTGCTGACCCCTCATTGGTGCCGTCCCATGTGCTTTCTCTGCAGGTCGTGCGTACCATCAACGCCATGCTCCTGCACAGGCTCGTGAGGCTGGGGGACCCAGATGCCACCATCGCGGCCTTTGCCACCCTGGGCTTCCCCAACTGCTTCGGGGCTCTGGATGGGACTCACATCCCCATCCGTGCCCCGCATCACAGTGGCGGACGATACCTCAATCGCAAGGGCTACCATTCTGTCGTCCTGCAGGCCTTGGTGGACAGCCGGGGACGTTTCCAGGACATTTACGTGGGCTGGCCTGGCAGCACCCACGAAGCCCGGGTTTTCCGGAACTCGGGCCTGTGCCGCCGGCTGGAGGCGGGGACCTACATCTCCCAGCGGGAGATCCCTCTGGGGGACACCACCATGCCCTTCTGCGTCATCGCAGATGCGGCATACCCCCTCCGGCCGTGGCTCATGCACCCCTACATGGGCCATCTCTCCGCTAGCCAGGAGCGCTTCAACGAGCGCCTGAACCGTGCGCGCCAGGTGGTGGAGCGCTCATTTGGCCGCCTCAAGGGACGCTGGAGATGTCTCCTGACCCGCCTGGATGCGGGCCCCAACAACATCCCCCAGATTGTGGGTGCCTGCTGCACCCTGCACAACCTCGTGGAGAGCAAGGGGGAGACCTTTCTGCAGGGCTGGGCTGCGGAGGCCAGCAGGGCACACGTCCAGCCACCTGCTGCCCCCAGTCGGCAGGTGGACCCCGAGGGGACCCGGGTCCGGGAGGCCCTGCGGGCCCGCTTCGACGACCAGGCCGCGGGGTGAACTCTGCCCAGGCCCCCTACTGCCCGCCCCCTCCTCCCCCACACTCCTGCCCCAACGCCCACACCATGGAGCACCCCAGCGCCCCCCGCCACTTGTCCTGGACAAATGACAGCACGCACTTGTGACTGAACGTAAACTTTTTTTGGGTCTTTCTGAAACTTTTTTTTGGGGGATGTAAAAAGAAATATGTCAACCACAAACAGAAAACAGGGACAAACGTCCAACCAAAGCAATATGTATAACAATAAAACAATGCAAATAAACAACAGTGTGCAATAAATAATAAAAAGGAAACCAGGGAGGATAAAGGGGAGAACTATTTACATGGGGGGGACAGGGCAAACGGGGGGGCCAAACAAACAGGATGCAACTATATACAAAAGGGGGGGCCACGTCCCGGGCCCCTCGCCCCTATAGCCCGGCACTGGGCGTCGCTGGCCGGGAGCCCCGCCGCGCCTGCAGCCTGGTCCGCGGCTGGGTGGGAGCGGGCTGGACCGGAAGGTATCGGGGCCGGCGAGTGTCAGGTGGCTCCAGGGGTCCCTCGGCACTCTGGCCCTCATGGGTGGGTGGCGGGGCGACGGCGGACGGGCCGGCGACGGGCGGAGCAGCTGGTGGTGGGGCTGCAGGAGCGGGCAGGGCGGGCGATCTTTCAGCCGGCGCAGCATGGGGGGCCAGGTAGTCCACAAGCCGGTTAAATGTCTGCATGTAGGCCCCCCATGCCTCCTGGCGCCAGGCCAGCGCCCGCTCCTGCAGGTGGAGGTGCTGCTCCGCGACCTCCAGCTGCTGACGGAGGATGGCCAGCAGCTGGGGGTCCGTCGCTGGCGGCGGTTGTTGGCGCGGGGTCCGCCGTCTAGCCCTCTGTGGGGCCGGTCGGTCCTCGGCCGAGGGGCTGCCCGGGAACGAGGGTCCCGGAGGGCTGTCCGGGACGACTGATGCCTCGCCGGCGCTCTCTTCCGGTCCTTTTGATGGTGCAGGTGCAGGACACAGGAGAGGAGGGGGGGAAGAAGAATAGAGACAGGCGTTAGTGTGGGCCCCGAGCCGTGGCCTTTGTCCCCCCAGCCCTGTGCTGCAGGTTCCCCATCCCCGTCCCCGGGAGACGCTGCTGTGATGGATGGGGTTCAGGGGTCCCCCAGCCCTGCACCCCGTCCCCTGGTGGGAGCGACTCTCACTTCACCCCGCAGGGTCTGACAGCAGGAGAGGTTGCTTAGGCCACAGATGCCCAGTTTCTGGCAGGAGTGACAGCACCAGCTGTCGGAAGAGACAGTCCTTCCAACCCATCGTGGGGAGAAGACCCCAAGGGGGGCCCCTCGGGGATGTAGCTTTCCCCTTTCTCAGGCTGGCTGCCTACCAGCTCTCCCTTCCCCTAGCCTCTACTTGTGGCCCCCGCCCTCGCCCCCCAATTCCAAGCCAGCTCGGCTCCTCCCTCCTGTTGGTTCAGGGCAGAGGTGTCACCTGCCAGCTGTAGCGCCAGGATCCCCCTTTGGCCCTGGGAGGTATTCGGCTCTTGTGGCTCATATGTAGCCTGAGTCTCCCTTTTGCACTCCCCCCACTCCATCACATGCTGCTGCTGCGGGGTGTCCCACCCCCTCCTCCCGGGGGCCCCTCGAGGTTCCGCTCCCCCCTGGCCCGGGGATGGGGCATGGCACTGTCATGCTGGGGGGGGGAAGGGGCTGATGTCTGCAGTGCTGTGAGGGCCATGGCCCTGGTGTCCTTGGGGCCATGGCCATGTGAGCATGTGGGGGGCCCAGGACACATATCTCTTACCCCCGCCCCTCAAGTCCCGGGGTGTCCACCAGAGAGGGGTACCTACCTGTGGGTCCGCTCCCACGGTCCGGAGATCCCTGGGGGTCGGAGGCCCTGCTGCTGCTCCGGGATGGCAGGAGGAGGATCTGCAGGCTGGATTCTGCAGAGGAGGAGCCCCCCTCCTCCTCCTCCTCCTCCTCCTGCCGCGATGTCCCGGGGGTGTCCTCTGGGGGGGGCCCCCGGGGTGCGGGGCTTGCCTCCGGGGCGGACTCCTGCTGCAGGGCCTGCTGGGGCTCATCAGCCGAGGTGTCAAGGGTGGCCGGAGGGGAGGAGGTGTGCTGGGAGCCCAGGATGTCCCTGAGCTCCCTGTAAAAGGGGCAAGTGACGGGGGCGGCCCCAGATCGGCTGGCTGCATCCCGGGCCCAGGTGTAACCCTGCCGTAGCTCCTTCACCTTACTCCTGACATGGTCAGGAGTGCGGGCAGGGTGCCCCGGGCAGCCAGGCCCTCGGCCAGCCGAGCGAACGCATCCGCGTTCCGCCTCTTGCTCCCCATTACCTGGAGCACCTCCTCCTCGCTCCAGAGCCCCAGCAGGTCCCGCAGCTCAGCCTCCGTCCAGGAGGGGCCCCGCTGCCGCTTCCCAGACAGGCTGGCCCTCTGGTTGGGCTGGCTGCCCTGGCTCCCCTTGGGGGGGGTCCCCTGGGGGCGCTGGGGGGGCTGCCGGCTAGCCATCGCCGCTGGGTGGGTGGCTGAGGGTGCTGCAAGCTGCCCGCATGTGCAGGCTGCAGTCTGCACGTTGCCTCAGCTTCCTGCAGAGGCAGGGAGTGGGAGGGGACCTTTAAGGGGCCGCTCCACGCGGCCACCAGTGAGCTGAGGGGCTGGAGAGAGCGTCTCTCAACCTCCCAGCTGATGGCCGCCATGGAGGACCCGGCAATTTCGACGTTGCGGGACGCGGATCGTCTACACTGTCCCTACTTCGACGTTGAACGTCGAAGTAGGGCGCTATTCCTATCCCCTCATGGGGTTAGCGACTTCAACGTCTCGCCGCCTAACGTCGAAGTTAACTTCGAAATAGCGCCCGACGCGTGTAGCTGCGACGGGCGCTATTTCGAAGTTAGTGCCGCTACTTCGAAGTAGCATGCATGTGTAGACACAGCTAATTTGATTTCACCTTGACCTATCACCCTGATAACAGAATGGTTAAGCTAACACATTATTACACCTGCTTAAGTACCTGAATAAGGGAAATAGACCCCTTCTGTTTTGTTAACATATTTGTGAACAATGGTTTGTTGTCTTTTGTGAAGTCTCTCCTGCCTCAGAACCCATTTACAGTAAAATTGATCTTGAATAGTATCGATCAGACCTCAGATTTGAACTTCTCAGATAAGAATGCAGTTCTTTTCCTCAAGTTTCAGACTTATGTTCCTGGAGGTCACTGTGTCTAGCCACACTTGGGTTATGTCATCACTTGCCCCTGATTGGACACTGTGTTCTCTGGAAAACAATGAAGCTTGTGTCTTACAGTTTTCAGGTTGTCCAACAGATTAAGCTGGTGGTCTTCAACTCCAGCTGTCCAATACAAGAAATATATACCCAGCATAACCTTGCCAAAAAAAAAAAGTACATTGACAGCTCCTTTCCCAGATGTGTATGACCACTTCCTCTCTGCATCATGGTCCAGAGGCAGGCAGAATACCTGGTGAGGTAGATCTTGGACCACAGATTCTCCATAGGAAGAACATACAAAATATCCTTTGGAAAGGCTCTGGTCAAGCTCATCATTAGTGGGAGTGAGCTGACACCACGCACACCCTTACTTCATGCTCAAAGCTGAATGGTTGACATTTTTGAAGGGGGGTGGAGAGAATACTTTTAAGCCTGCATAAGCCTCAATTACATCGAAGTCTGGGCCTGTTTATGTCTGAAGAGTCACCCCTGACTGAGAGGGTCTCATGAGGAGTCAGACAATTTCCTTCAGGTCTTTTGATAGGCCCTATATCTTTCAAGCAAGGTTCATCCAATCCACAGGTGAGGACCTACCCAGGTGATCTAAAGGCAGGTATATAGGCTTCTGAGGGAAGAAGCATCCCCAGTCTGTTCAGAATTGCTATGTAGCTGGGGGTCTTCCTATTGTTACTAATTTCAATGACTTCCCCAGATGGCCCTTTCTCTTCTTTAGCAATGTTTGTTTCCACACCAGCCATCTTATTCCAGCCTGCCACTGTTGTACTCTGACACTCAGATATTCATAAGAGAAAAGCTCTGCAACCTGAAGACTTTGATGTTTTAACTACAATTCTGGTAATCACATTTGAGAACCATAAGAAGTCTTGTGGCACCTTATAGGCGAACATATTTTGGAGCATAAGCTTTCATGGGCAAAGACCCGCTTCATCAGATGCATGAGTGAGGGGGTGGTATCAAAGGGGTATTTAAAGAGTGGGGTCCCAGTAGGAGGGAGGGCCAGAGCTGACAAGGTCTATTCAGCAAGGTGGAAATGGCCCAGTATCAACAGCACTTATCAAAAGCGGAAAAAACAAGTGAGATTAGCCAGGGGGATGTGAGCCTTTGTCAGAGTCTAATGGGGAGATATTATCACCCAGAGCAGAGAAACTACCTTTGTAAGCTGCGAGCCACTCCACTGCGAGTCTCTGTTTAATCCTTGGCTAATGGAGTCAAATTTGCAAATAAATTGCAGCTCAGAGATTTCTCTCTCCACTTGATTTTTGAAATTTTTTTGTTTCAGGACTGTCACCCTTAAATCTGCCACTGAGTGTCCAGGGAGATTGAAGTGTTCCCCCACAGGCTTCTGTACATTACTGTTCCTGATGTCTGATTTATGTCCATTTATTCTTTTACAGAGAGACTGTCCAGTCTCGCCAATGTAAGTTGCAGTGGGGCATTGCTGGCACATGATGGCATATATTATATTAGTAGATGTGCAGGTAAAGGAGCCCCTGATGGCATAGTTGGTGTTAGGTCCTGTGATGATATCACTGGTGTAGATATGTGAGCTGAGTTGGCAGCGAGGACTGTTGCAGGGGCTGGTACCAGGCCTAGAGTCACTGATTTGTGATTTGTAGTGGCTGGTGAGGATTTGTTTAAGGTTGGCAGGCTGTCTGTAGGCGAGGACAGGCCTGCCTCCCAAGGTCTGTGAGAGTGAAAGATCATTGTTCAGAATGGGTTGCAGATCACTGATGATGCACTGGAGAGGCCTTAGGTGGGGGCCATATGTGATGGTCAGTGGTGTTCTCTTGTGTTCCTTGCAAGGCCTGTCTTGTAGCAGCTGGCTTCTGGGTACCCATCTGGCTCTATCAATCTGTTTCCTCACTTCCTTAGGTAGGTGTTGTAGTGTGAGGAAAGCTTGGTAAAGGTCTTATAGGTGTTTGTCTCTGTCTGATGGATCAGAGCTAATATGGTTGTACCTTAGTGCCTGACTGTAAACAACGGATCATGTAGTATGCCCTGGGTGGAAGCTGGAGGCATGTAGATATGCAAAGCAGTCTGCAGGTTTTCGGTATAGGGTGATATTTATGTGACTGGTGCTTATCTGTACAGTAGTGTCCAGGAAGTGAATTTCTTGTGTGGACTGGTCCAGGCCAAGGTTGATGGTGGGGTGGAAACTGTTGAAATCATAGTGGAACTCTCCAAGAGACTCCTTCCCATGGGTCCGGATGATGAGGATATCATCAATGTAGCTGTACCTCTCTGATGGTAATCACATCGTAAATCTCATCATTAATATGGGTGAGTCCAACTGACTGCTCTTTCTTTTGCCCATTCTTCCAAGTACTGAGTTTGGGCTCTGTTCGTATTGGTCTTGGCCCTCCAGATACTCCTATTTCTGCTAAACAATTTTATTTTGAAATTCTGATTATTGATGAGTTGCACAAATTACTGAATTGAGACCCAATCTCTTTTCATTATGGAATTCCCCTGAGCTCCAACCAGGAACAAGGTGAAAAAATGCTGCTCTTAGAATATAGAGGTATACAAATAGAGGCCAATTGCCTGTGATGATGAACCTGTGTGCCAGTATTTAAATGGGGAAGTGAATCTGATCAAGAGGACCCCCAGAGCCATAGAAGGCACACAGACAGGTCAGTCCTGATGACATACAATGCAGTGTGGGACATCTGCTTGAGGACTACCAAGGGACTGTGAAGTACAGATGTGTTCATATGAACCTCACTCTGCACAAACTTTCTACAATATATTTAACCAAATTTCAGACTGAATAAGCCCACTAATAATGGCTAGCCAGTTAACTTTCATGAAAGGATTGTATCATGTGGACCCAGGTCATTTTTGTTTATAAAAAATCACCAGAAGTTATAGTAGGAATTAAAAACACCCTGCTTTTACAGCTAACCACTAAGTTGCTTGAATCCTCCGCAGACAAAAAAAAACCAAAAACCAAAAAAAAAAACCCAATAACAAAAAACAACAACATTGAGGCTATGTCTACACTACAGCAATCTGGTGACATAAGTCACTACCAGAAGAAACTGCTGTCAACAAGTGCATTCCCACACAAAAAACAGATAGAAAAATCAATCCATTCTGTTGACAGAGAGTGGCTGGACTGCCCAGACCTCTCTCAACAGAACAGCCAACTAGAAGGACAGCAGACAGCTTCTGGTGCCGCAGAATCCCTGTGTTGACAGAGGCCCGCCCCCCAGAGTATGCACATGTATTTTCTGTCAACAGATTCTGTCAAGAAAGACATTCTGCCTCATGAGGGAGAGGCAGAAGGCCATCGAGGAAAAAGTGTCAAGTTTTGTCAACTTACTGTCAACAAAACACATTTTGTGTGTGGATGCTCCATGAGTTTTGTCAACCTATCCCCAGTTTTGTTGATGAAACTCTCTGGCCATGTCTACATTAGCCAAAGAATTTGAAATGGCCATTTCGAAGTTTACTAATGAAGCACTGAAATACATATTCAGCGCCTGATTAGCATGTGGGAGGCCGCGGCACTTAGAAATTGACACGGCTTGCCGCTGCATGGCTCATCCAGACGGGGCTTCTTTTCTAAAGGACCCCACCTACTTTGAAGTCCCCTTATTCCTAACTGCTCATCGGAATAAGGGGACTTCGAAGTAGGCAGGGTCCTTTCGAAAAGGAACCCTGTTTGGACGAGCCGCGCGGCAGCGAGCCGCGTCAATTTCGAAGCGCCGAGGCCGCCCGCATGCTAATGAGGTGCTGAATATGTATTTCAGAGCTTCATTAGTAAACTTCGCAATGGCCATTTGCATGGCCATTTCGAAGTTTTTGGCTAGTGTAGACATAGCCTGTAGTGTACACGTAAGCTGTGGCTAATTCTGCATGTCCATTTTGTATGAATTTCTCTCGTCATTTAGACAAGTGTTCTAGAGAAAGAACTGTTGGAGAAAAGAGAACAGAGAGAAAAATGAAGTCCCAATAAATCATTTTGACTTTATTTATTAGTACTATTTATGCCTGTCCAATGTCTATTTGAATTATTTCAGTTCCATCACATAAAATAACATGCTGGGTTTTGATCATGTTATTGTTCTGCAGCATCACTGTGATTTGGCCAGTGAACCTGCATTGCAGTGCACATCAAGTTTGTTGTTTGTTATTGCTTGTCCTTTGTTTACAGTGGATAAGAGGCACAAACAGTGGCCTAAATATTCAAAAGTGGCTACAGGCTGAATCTCTCTAGTCCATCACTCTCTCGTTCGGCAACATCCATAATCTGGCATGATTTTAGTTAGCTGGATGATCACTTATCATGGGTGTGGCCCAGTGTCCTGTGGTCCCATAAAGGTTTGGTTACAGCCATCAGTCTCAAGTGTTCTGTGCTGTTATTCAGCTGTAATTTAACCCTAAATGTCTTCCAAGAGCCCAGTAAGCAGTGGAACCATTGGTAGTGCTGCTAGACAATTCTGACCTCCTGTAGTCTGGCAAATTCTCTGGTTTGGCATTGGTCAGCTCCCAAGGGTGCTGGATGAAAGAGGTTCAAATGATAGAGATTTTTGAAATTCCCCTCTTGGATGGAAGGGATGTGAAACTTAAATAGATTTCAGGAAGGTATCTGAGTTAGTCTGTATCTTCAAAAACAACAAGAAGTCCTGTGGCACCTGAAAGACTAACAGATATTTTGGAGCATAAGCTTTTGTGGGCAAAGACCTGCTTTGTCAGATGCATGAGTCATGTATCTGACAAAGGGGGTCTTTGCCCACAAAAGCTTATGCTCCAAAATATCTGTTAGTCTCTCAGGTGCCACAGGACTTCTAGTTGTTTTTAAACAGATTTGATTTTCAGAAATTCCTGAACACGCCCTCTGAAAATGAGTCCTCAGTATTCAAAGGAGCTAATCTGTTTGGGGATTTTGTTTTATTTTATTTTTAGTAATATTTCAGCATCTTGGCATTGATACACAATGTGTGTAATAATCATCCTTTTGACAGAGACACTTAAACATGCATCGTTTATCCATTTTGTATCACTTTACAAGTGATGTTGTTTAAATTTAGCATTGAGATAATTATAGAGGTTATTATTTTGAAGTTTTCTAATATAATATTTTACAAGAAATATTCTGGTCATAAAAGACTATTCTGTTGTCTGAGGGGGCACCTGTGACTTGATGATGTGTGAAAAAATAATTCTGGCACAACCACCTCTCTTCTTCCAGCTCATTTGTTTGATTCCTCTTAAGCATCCAGAAGATATACCCCCTGACAATTCCCATGTGATGCCAGGAGCATGTGACTTTGCTCGTAATCTGATATAACTGGAGAGAAAATTGTCCATGCCAGGATATTTAAATCAATTGGCACTGCTATTCCACAGAAAATCCTATATTTTAGGAGTCTGTCTGCAAGGACTGGTTAGTGTATACCTGATTTATTTGGCCTGCATTATTCATTTCCAGGCAAAAGTAAAATCCCAGGTAGTGTAGAACTGCGATTTTTAAATGGATATTTCCCACCTCTATTTATTTTTCTTTTATTAACCACTGGCATTTTCAACCTAGAGGTAACTATCCTGAGATGTCTATAATTAGATTGAACACATCTATATTGCAGTTTCTCAATGAAATTTTTCCAGACATGATTCTTTTCTTCTCCCAACTTAGGCTAGATAAATCTTACAGACTGAATACTAGTAATATAAATTATCTCTGTGGCATTTGAAGTCATCCTATAGATATTAAAACATGCTGTCCTTCAGTGTTGCCATTATGTAAGGGAGATTCTGTTTGTTATAACCTGTGTTGGTAAAATACAGAAATATGTTCTAAGGGTTTCTCTATCATGCATCAAAAACAGTTTTTAATTATACACAGCAAAAGGATTTGGACCAGAGCTTCCAGAACATTCAAGTTGCTTAGCAGCACACGTAAAGGAGCCAGAATCTACTAGTGAATCTAGCTGTTGATCTTCTTTCACTTTATTTTTGCATGGGCATGGCAGATGGTTAATCAGATGAGGCTTTGTTTTGGGCATGACCCACTTTGATATACTAGATACTTTCTTAAAGGGATTGAATAAGAGAGTTCCAAAAATATTAGGGATCAAAGATCTGTGATACCTACAGACCAGTGCAACCCAGAAATCCAACAAACCATTTTCTTAAACAGAATTGATAGCTTATGTTTGTCATTTTTTCCTTCACTATACCTTTCAAAACATTGTTATTTATCATTTGTATAACAGTAGCACCTAAAAGTACCATCTGAGATCAGAGATTCATTCTGCTAAGTACTGTACATGAACACTGTTTGCGGAGTAGTTGTGACTCTGTTGGCCCCAGAATATGGGAGGGAAAAAGTGAGTGAGGTAATATCTTTTACTGGGCCAACTTCTGTTGGTGAAAGGCAGGCTGTCAAGATTGAGAGCTCAACTCTTTCACCAACAGGTATGGGTCCAATAAAAGACATTACCTCTCCTATATTGAATCACTCCTGAGTGTAACAGACAATCCCAGCCAAAACAAGTTTACAGTGTCTAGACAAGACCGAAAAAAGCATACATAGTATTTTTATCTCCATGTTATAAATGCAGAAAAGGGGTACACAAAGATGAGTGATTTTCCCAAGGCCATGTATGAACTCATTTCTTCTCATCACCTCTTGTGACTTTATAACATGATTCACAATGTTTGTTGTTTTGCCTCAGGGCCCTGAACCTTACAGTATTGTGATTATGAGTCACAATTTTTTTTGTTGTTTTTGTTTTGTTTAAGGTAAGTTTCTAGCTGTCATGGCTGCAGAGAAAGCTTGACTGTATGTGCCTAAAGGCTGAAAAAACAGAAGATAAAAAACTGAGCATGTTTTCAGACAAATCACATTACCAGATTGTTTTGTGGCTTTGATTCCTGACTTTTGAATGGTTGCGCTGGCAATAATGAATATCAGTGATTCAGCCAAGGATTGAACCTGGATTCCCTGAGTGCCTGTCTAAGCCTTACCCACAAGGCCCTCCTTCCTTGTGTTTGTGTATGGGGGGGGGGGCGGGGGGGGGCAATAACTAGTAGAATATAGTTTCAGTTCATCAGTCCTATAGGCCAAGGGTGTTCCCCCTGTGTCACTCTAATGCTCAGCATGTCAACACATTTCATAAATTTACCTGTCATGAAATCCATCCATTCCTAGGTACAGAAGCAAGGGAAAGTCCCAGTCCTTAAAAATACTATTACAGGTTCCAGACTGACCGAACAAAAATTTATTTTTACAGGTATATCAAAAATGACCTATGAGTGTCTAGTTCATAGGACAAAATGACATAAAAAGTAAAATATTAGTTTCTCTCAAAGGAGTATTAATTTACAGTAGTTTTCACCAGGTTTGGCAGGGGTCAAGTCAGAAGTGGGACATTTGAAATATGTTGTGCCTATTCTCTTTCAAGAAGTGGTCCTAGCAGTTGAAAAATCCTGGTCTAGTCAAAGTGCATGCTTTGTTGAAATTGGTACCACCATTCCTATTTGGAAAACAGGTACTATGCTCACCAGCCTTGAACAAATGTTCTGAGGATCAATTCATCAATTTACTGAGTATAAATTGTTCAGATTCTGTGGTGATTATAGGGCCTTTTGAAAACCTAGATTTTTCTGTTGTTCCTAGAGTATATCCTCCACTGGTTTTGACTGATAAATAGATCAGTATTTAAAAAACTATCCATCTACTATGCACACATACATTAATGGCAAAAAACAATTTAAGTAAAATAATGTGCTGTATTGTAATAGATGCATATTTTTAGTTTCCTAGCAATATATTAAAAGGAATTGGTCATTTTCAATATCTTTTTGATGCTGTTGAGGAACTGATCTCACAGTGATATCACAGTGACATCAGTTGTGATATCAAACTAGCTGTGTAGACACAGGCATTTCAAAATAAACCCCAGACTTTGAAACTCACTTATTCCCAAAACAAATTGGTAATAAGGGATTTGTGAAGTCTGGTGTTTATTTTGAAGTGTCCATGTCTACATGGCTAGTTTGCATTTTGAAAGCAGCACTTTCAAAGTGCAACTAGTGGCCATTGTGCTAATGAGGTGCTGAATATTCATATCAGTGCCTCATTAACCAGTTCTAATCCATGTCATCTACTTGCCCCTTCCGAAAGCAAGGGGCATGTGTAGACACAGACTAAATGGAAGGAAGAGGCTGCAGATTAGAAAATGAGATCTTTAGAAAAAAGCCTGCAACAGGTTGTGGGTGATCCAGTTCTTCATGGTATTCAGAGTAAAAGGGACATTCTCAGGGTATTTATCTCAGTGTTTAAGCTGTTACAACACGTGCACATTAGATGATCCATTCGCTTTTGTAGTTTCCACTTCTCTCTGTTAGAAATAAGTTATGTCTGAATTTATGTTCCTGTTTTTTGTCACTGTTGGTTCGCAAGTGCAACCAAATGTTCATTTATAGAGTGCATGGCAGAGCAGATGTTAGCCATGATCCCTTCCCTGCAATTGACAAGCACAGGAGTTAGCATCCAGTGTTTATTCAGAAAAACATAAATTTGTTGATATGACCAAGACTGATCACATCAAAATCTTAAATAATCCTTAATAACTGTGTACCTTTAGATATATGCTAAATACTTACACTATTCACCATGTAGATGCCATTTTAAATTTCCTCTGATATGCAGAAAAATCACATACATAGTCCTTGTGAATTTGAACAAAATAAGAATGTCACCCTTAAAGTTTACCTGAGACAGTTTGCTCCCAGATGCTGCATAACTCCTTACTCTGCAATTAGTCCCAGGGAAATCAATGAGACTGCTCATGGAGCAAGCTGCTACTCAAAAGTTATAACAAAGCTAAGCCAAGTTTCACTGATATCAGGATGTAAATGAGCGTAGCAGACAGGTTATAATGGAGAATACTGATGAATAAATAAAGTCACCTCACGGTTTTTATTTTTACTTTGTGATACAGTATTTTCCCATTGTGAGTTTCATCCCTTTCCTTGTTACCATGAGGTTATATAATCATCTTGAAAATAGTTTTAAAAGAAACACTTTCAAATGAATGAAATGCAAAGGGTTGCCTTGAGGTCAGGTTACACTAGACTATTCAGTACAATTTCCCAGGTCTATCTGGACTGTCTCACAACACTGAAGAGGATAAATAAATTATGTATCTGTCACTTGACTCCTTTCTCGTCGCTTGCAGAGCTGCTCTGATATTGCCTTCCTGACCAACTGAGGAGAGTTTTCAAGTGGAATTGTATCCAACTGTCTTTCAGCAACTGCATTTGACACTGGACTTTTTTTTTACTTTCCAGTTTGGCATATCAACTAAATGTAATGTTATTCACAGCTTATTACTCCACTGGAAATAACAAGTGTCTAGCAAGCACCTTCTCCTGATCACTCTGAGACCTGGAGACTAAGGTGTGGATCAGAGATGGAAATATAATTGAGATTAGTTTCAGAAAATTGTGCATGCATCTACATGTTGGGGGCAGACCTTCCCTCCCAAACCATTAAATACTGCTAGGATCATGAATTTCTAACTGAATATAATTTTCAGCATTTAAGTGTGCCAACAGCACATAGCAGCTGTTCTTGTACCGTGTATCTAATTGACAAGAATATAATATTTGAAAATTGGCTCAGTGTTGCTGTAGCAATCTACCCCCAAGCCACTGATTTTTTAATGTCAAGATACAGACCCTGGTATTTTTCTAACTTTCATGAGTTGCTAAAGTGTCTTATGACACTTTTAAAAATGATTGTAAAATATATATATATATAGAGAGAGAGAGAGAGATCTTCCAGTCTGTCTTGCTGCAACCTCAAGATTGTTCCTTCTTTTTTTCCAGTTTATATTCTAAAGGGAGAGGCTCATTAGCACATTAACAATCCCTTAGTCAACCCTTTAGGGCAGTTGTAGGTTGCCTTTTTTGGTAAGAATACCAGGCAAAAGTTTTAGGACTGTCTGACTCAAGAAACTTTTGTGGGTATAACCGTGTGAATAGAAGGTGATTTTTGCAATACTTTTATATGGCTAAAACCTTTAGGCTGTGGCCACACTAGCCCCTTCGTTTGGAGGTGCTATGGTAATGTGGCACTTTGGAATATGCTAATAAGGTGCTGATATGAATATGCAGGGCCTCATTAACATAATGGCAGCTGCACAGACTTTGAAACTTCTAGTTTCAAAACGCATGCCACCCATGTAGTTGGGAGCCTTTTGAGACAAGCCCCCTGAGTATGAATGCCCCTGCTTCACAAAACCAGATAGGACAAAGGGGCTTTCAAAATCAGGGGGGTAGTCATTGTGAAAGGCCTCCAGCTACACAGGTGGCATGCATTTTGAAACCAGAAGTTTTGAAGCGCACACAACTGCCATTATGCTAATGAGGTGCTGCATATGCATGGCAGCACCTCATTAGAGTATTCTAAAGTGCCACATTACCATGGCTCCTCCAAAAGGAAGGGGCTAGTGTGGCCACAGACTTAGTGTAAACACAGTTCTATCAACTTCTGCAAGTATAACTTTTATAATAAAAAAACCTCTTTTTTTCTGATATAAGTTTTGTCTTCACAAGAAGGCTTGAGATACTCGTATAACTGTATCAGCAAACCTTTCTAGTGTAGATAGGACCCTATGCTATTTTTCTATATTGTACTGCTGCAACTGTAAACCAGGGTGAAATTATGCAGGTGACTGAATCATAGATTTATATCCCTATGTCAAAGCTTTTCATCTATATAGAAAGAATGAGTAGCAATATGTATCTGGAAATGTATTGGTATTTCTGCCTTGTGGACTTCAAATGATATGTGATGTTTTACTCAACTTCAAATTAGTGTATCGGATAATGTTTCAGTCATGTATTGGCCTGGTCCTTACACAGAACAGGGGAAATATTTAAGGTCTTCTCTCTCCTGTTTTGACCTCCCTATTAGAGGAGGGTGGAGGTGCAGCACTATGAGTTTCTCTGGAGAGTGTAAAGGTAGTTCATTTCCTACTCCTGCAGAGCTGACCAGCGAGGAGGGGGACAGAAATACCCCTTAGTGTTCTCGCATTTCCAGGAGAACCAGATGGGGTTCTTCTTCAGGCATTGCTTGTCTCGAAGCCAGGTAGCTCTGCACTTCTCCTTATTATTGTTCTCATTCAATGAGGCATGTTTGAATAGTTCAATTTTTAAGCACAAGCAGTCCCACAGGCTTCAGTGTGACTATTAACTTACTTACCTGTATTACTAAATATTGGGCTGTACCACAGCATATGTTTACCCTAGGTTTACCTCAGTAAAGTTGTTCAACCTAGAATGAAGCACATATGTGTATAGACTGGAACAGCCCTTAACACACAAGCCTTTGCAAAGGTGTAGGCTAACTTGAGTTAACTGATCAATTACCACCAGGCTAAAACATCTGCACTGTAGAAATGCCCAAAGCAGCACAATCATGCCCAAAATACATAGCTAATCTTTTAAGCTACTAAATGCAGCTCTTTTTAGGAAATTTAAAACTGCTGTTTTAGTTTTAAATGGCTATGATCAGTTAATTAAAATAAAATCCAACAGCATCACAGGATCTATCCTTTATACACAGCTAATATAAATTATTCTGGTAGACCTTCTCCTGCAGACTGAGTGGCTCAGATATAACTACATAAACTGTCCTTTTTACAAAGAATAATCTATGATCTGGTTTGGTGTGTAAAAATGCATCTGTCAAAAGGTATTTGTCACCCAGTTACCATTTTTTATGCACAGGTTAAAAAGCAATGTCTTCAGTTCAGTCTCAAAGGCCCCAGGTATATTTACATGTTAAGACTCTTTCACCAGAACATGTTTAAGGTAGGATGCTGAAAAAGCAAAAAAAAGGAGCTAAATCCATATAGCATTGAAGGTGAAATTCCAAAGTAACCATGAATTGAAAGATGGATATATTGTAATACAAATATATCAAACCACAAAAATACCATGTTATAAAAGACTTCAGTCATTCTTGTCACTATATTATTAATGACCCATCAGCTAGGCATTTCCACTGAAAAATCTCTGTTTTCTGGGTTACAGAGAAGCTTCCCTTGAAGGAAAGTTCAGGAGGCAGTGTTTTTTCTCGTTATCTAATATAACAGGTTTCCAAATCTGACTGGTGTCCTAAGCTACTGCAGCACCATAACATGGATAGTTAGTAATAATCATCATAATAATGACCAGGGTAGGAGTAAAACAATACCTAACCTATCTCCAAGTTCAAAATAAGTACCTAGTGTAGGAGCCTATTTTCTTTCCAAAAAGTTCACCCTTCACTATTATCATTACAAATTCACAAAGGCTACATCTACACAAATGGCTTTTCCTGGCAAAACTGGGTTTTTGTCAGGAAAAACTGCAGAGCATCTACACACAAACTGTACTTTGCTGACAGTCTGACAAAACCCAGCACATCTGTTGGCAGCATTACACCTCTCCCCGTTCAGGTATAACATCTCTCTTAACAGTGTTCTATTAACAAAACAGCCATGTAGAAGTTCCGGGGCCCTTTTGTCAACAGACAGGGCTACCAGTTCACTGGGCAGCCCTGTTTGCAGAGCTTCTGGTCAGCCATTCTGTTGAGAGAGGGCCGGGCAGTCTGGCTCCTCTCTGTCGACAGGCGGATTGCTCTTTAGATCTGCTTTTGTGTGTAGCTGCAATCTGTCGACAGAAGTTTTGCCAGGAAATCCCTTCCGACAGTAACTTCTGTCAACAGAAGCTTCTCATATAGACATGACCACAGAGAGGAGTGCCAGTCACTGGGTTATCTCCTCTAAACCTCAGTGCATATGGCCAATTTATTTTTTTATAAGATGGCATACTTCCATACTCTGCACTCTGAAATTTTCACCCATTCACTAGAACCTTTGTTCCAGAGGGCCCCTTTAGTCCATTAACATCCTCAGATCTGTAAGTAAAGAAGACAGCTGTCACCACTACCTTCTTCACAGTCCCTCCTGTAAGGGGCATACCAGGGGCATGGCAGGGACTTTTTGGAAGTGGGATCACAGCATATACCACTGTAGATATTCCAGGCTGTGATGTCATCCATAGGTACTCTGGGGAGGCTGCTCTAATGCAGGCAGATCCTCAGGGCTGTCTGACTTATGCCAATGCCTGGAGAGAAGCCCAGGATGGAAAGGGTCCTATGGGGATAGTGTGGCCAGCTTTCTAATTTCAGTTATTTGAAAACTTTTGCCATGCCCATCCCAAAGCCCTGCCCATCCTCATCCCCTCCCAAGACCCCACCCAACTCATTCCATCCCCCCTCCATCCTTTCTTCTCCCCTACATGCTCATTTTCACTGCAAGGCCCAAACAGGTGTATTTATTTTTTGGACAGATGTATTCTGCTAAATTTGGGTTGTATTTGTTACAGGACGTAAGAACAACAGAAGAGTCAAAAGAGGCAATTAAAAATGAAATTTTGGTTCTTTCCTTCCCCTCTTCCCATTTTTGTAACTAGTTCCACTGTCTTTTTTTTCCCCTCCTCTCAAATGATTGCGCTTGTATGTGTGGAATTAGGGTCACATATTATCACAGCTGCAATGAGGCCATTAAAAGTCCAGTCTTGAATCCCAAATACCCATCCAGAGAACACAACCAAAGAACAACCTGTCCAGATACACATGTGTATTCATGTGTACTCATCTAGTATTCACAAACGTTTCTACATTACTTATTATTACAATTGTTTAGTAGTGCCTAGAGATCCCAACTGACATTAGGGCTCCAGGGTAGTAGGTGCTGAACATACACAAAAAATGGAAATTGTGCAGCAATAGCTTATGCTATAGTGAGATAAAAGTGGCAAGAACTGTATGATACATTGGCTCTTCTGCAATTACTAGTCAACAAAATCCGTGTTTTAAAGAAACAGTAAAGGGGATTGCTGTTCCCACCCCTACACACTGTTGCACCTGGACATTCCCATTATCTGTGTGTGTGCACTGTGTGGCACCTGGGAACACAGTCTTGTTGGTGTCTACAGGAAGGGAAAAGAGAAGAGAGAGGAGGGATCCAGGCCTGTGCACAATGCAGGAGGCTGGAGGTTCCTCTGCTCTCAGGCTATCTCCATCTGCTGCAAGCACTGGGAGACAGGGCACCAGGTGCTGTAGCTGCAGCCCCACAGCCCAGGAAGAACAAGGAGATGCTCAGCATGGGGGGCTAGCCAGCTCCACCAACTAGACAATTAGTAGCCCAATCAGCAGTGCTGACCTGAGCTGCCAGGGTTCCTGGATGACCAAGTATTTTGGTTCAACACTGGACACCTGGTCACTATGGTGATATAAAGAACAGAATCTCACCCAAATCATTTATTGACACAGTAATGAATCTGATAAGGGGCTTCTGTATGCCAAAAAATGTAAGGCATAGGCTCTGCGAAAACCAGAAAAGGTTGTTTTAAATGTAAACAAGTAAAAGCAACAGACCTGGCCCTGGCCTACTCAGGACCTCTGAATCAGCAAATAGGTGAATCAAGCTATTTTTGCCCTCCTCCCTTTCCTCAAGTTTTGAGATAAATGTATGTCAGAGAGACTCAAGAGCAATGAGTCAATAATACTTGCAACTCTATTGTCTCAAAGGAGGTGTACCAATAATGAGTCTGCCCCAATTCTAATAAACTTTGGGATCTGTCACACAACACAATAACCCAACTAGCAAGGGCAGAAGGAGTCTCGAAAGTACCCCCTGTGAGAAACAACATGTAAGGAGGGACTATCCAAAAAGTTCAGCCCACATGCAGACTTCAGTTGTCAATGTTAGATTATGGAGTTCCCTTTTGGAGAGGCTTTACAATCACATATTAAAATTGTATGGTGCATGGTACCACACTACCATGGTTCCTCTCTCTTGTTAATACTGGAAACAGGTTGTAATCTATAGCCTAGACTTCTTTTGGGCTGAAAGGGTGCATACTGTGTCTTCCATCTCTATCACTGTGAACTCACAAAAGAAAATGAAAACATTAAAATAAAATGAAATCCTACAGAGGTCAAAGGCAAAATTCCCACTTATTTCAGTGGGACCAGGATCTCACGCTTAATGCAGAATTGTTGAATAGCCTTTCGTGCAGAAAGCCAACCAACAAAACAAGTACTTTCACTGGGTTTCAAAAACCAATGAAGGGTCAAGCACTTTTTGTGACTCTGGCCGCATCTACACGTGCACACTACTTCAAAGTAGCAGCGCCAACTTTAAAATAGCACCCTTCACGGCTACACGTGTTGGGCGCTATTTTGAAGTTGAAATCGACGTTAGGCGGTGAGACGTCGAAGTCGCTAACTGCATGAAGGGATGGGAATAGCGCCCTACTTCGAAGTTGAACGTCCAAGTAGGGCACGTGTAGACGATCCGCATCCCGCAACATCGAAATAGCGGGGTCTGCCATGGTGGCCATCAGCTGAGAGGTTGAGAGATGCTCTCTCTCCAGCCCCTGCGGGGCTCTATGGTCACCGTGTGCAGCAGCCCTTAGCCCAGGGCTTCTGGCTGTTGCTGCTGCAGCTGGGGATCCATGCTGCATGCACAGGGTCTGCAACCAGTTGTCGGCTCTGTGGATCTTGTGTTGTTTAGTGCAACTGTGTCTGGGAGGGGCCCTTTAAGGGAGCGGCTTGCTGTTGAGTCCTCCCTGTGACCCTGTCTGCAGCTGTTCCTGGCACCCTTATTTCGATGTGTGCTACTTTGGCGTGTAGACGTTCCCTCACAGTGCCTATTTCGATGTGGTGCTGCCCACCGTTGAAGTTGAACGTCGACGTTGCCAGCCCTGGGGGACGTGTAGTCGTTATTCACCAAAATAGACTATTTTGATGTCGCTACATGGAAATAAGCTATTTCGATGTAGTGTGCACGTGTAGACGTAGCCTCTGTGTGCCTGAGAGCTTTTATCTTTAAATAAAGAAGTTAAATCAAAGGAATGTGACTATTCAGCAGTTCCTACAGGTGTCTTTCATGGGTTGACTGCTGTTAGAATAAGGATCTGCTAGATAACTTTTCCAGTAATGCTAGACTATATAAAATTCTAATTCTTGACCTTCCCCCCCACCCCTCCACTCTGATTTGCTCACCTTGATTATCTTTTTCTGATTTGTCCTCCTTGCTTACTGTTTTTGGTTCTCTGTGCCTTAAATATTGAGTCTGTTCTGGTCTGGCTATGGTCTGAAGAAGTGGGTCTGTCCCACGAAAGCTCACCTAATAAACCATTTTGCTAGTCTTTAAAGTGCTACTTTTGCCTGCTTTTTGTTTTGATACAAACAGGTATGTAGCTCCTCCATATCACAATGGGAATGTTTACACTGCATCTAAAACCCAGTAGTGGTCCCATGCCAGGTGACTTGGGCTTGTGGGGCTCATGCTAAGGGGCTGATTAATGGACAGTGTAGGTGTTTAGGCTCAGGCTGGTGCCTGGGCTATGAAATCCTGTGAGATGGCAAGATCCCAGAGCTCAGGCTTCTGCACAAGCCTGAATAGCTATGCTGCAGTTAAAGAGCCTGGCAGCCTGAGCCCTGTGAGCCAAGTCAGCTGACATGGACCAGCCGTGTGTACCTAATTGCGATTAAGACATATCCAGTGGGAATGTAGAGGAAATAGGATTTCAAATGCTGATAACTTACAATTGAGGACAAAGCTGATGATATTGCCCACTTCCCCTCCTCCTTCACACACTGTATGGCTGTCTTATTTAGAAAGCCAGGCATGTTCTCTGCTGCACTGATTTATCAAGTTGTTACAATAGTAAGGAGTAAATTATTTTATTTTTAATTGTTACTCATGCTACTTGAGAGATCATGTCATCCTAACACCAGCTTAAACAATTAAGGTCAAGCCACCCGAATCCATTATACATTGTCCTGAATCATGTGATATGCATCAACCACTTCTCGCCCTTTGCATTGTTGCCCTTAGCAACAGAAAAAAGCATGTGATGGCCCTTATGTACTATTGCTGCAATAGTGAGCAAAAAGGATTTAAGCAAAATGAGTGGACAGAAATAGTGATTCAGGCAGCTGGTGTTTCCCAATCCATTGGAGGGGTAATGCTGGGTGGAAAAAGAGACAGCTTTCAAAAGAAACACAGTGGTATTATTTTCAAGACCATATCTCTCTGATGT
The DNA here is from genome assembly GCF_033958435.1 of Carettochelys insculpta. Taxonomy (NCBI): domain Eukaryota; kingdom Metazoa; phylum Chordata; order Testudines; family Carettochelyidae; genus Carettochelys; species Carettochelys insculpta. Next base: position 299,967,256 of record NC_134137.1, on the reverse strand, counting down.
ATTTGGGTTTATTTACTTGCTTTACGGGTAGCTAGACCATTTTGCTCTTTTATCTCCGCCATAACTTTGTGTAGGAGAAACGGAAAAGAACTGCTAGGCGTAATATGAAGCTAATCAGAGTGACAGGCTACGCACTGAGGGCTAGCATCTCGCATTGCAAATGAATGCAACATTATCCAGGCCATTGTGGTATATTCAGATGATACAGAAATGTAGTGGAATATGTGTACCTATAATAAAATTAAGTATGTGTACACATTATCCAATCCTTTCCCTATTTAAGAATAGGGAAAGTATTTTAGACATGAAACACAACCTAAGGGATACTTCTCATGGAAGAAGATGGAGGGTTTCAAATCAATGTATTTACACCTGAAGTGCTCTTAATGAAATATGCGCCACACTGTCCAATACATGCCATGCTGATCTGACAGTGTGACATGCTGCTTGCATACCTAACAGTCTCAAAGCCATAAAAGCATCCCTGTAGTCTTTGGAATTAGATCAATTGAATCTAATGTCTGTATTTCTGAAGGTGTTTGGAAAATTTCCACTAGAACATTTTTCTGCTTTTTGTGGACGTGTCAATTCTCACTAAATTACACACACACACACACACACACACACACACACACACACACACGTGTATTTTTTTTTTAAATTGGTGCTGGCACTCAGCCAGTTCTCTCCTCCCCCTGCCTCAGCCAATCACACGTCTGGGGCTGCTGAGGTGCCCGTACTCAGTACTGGCAATTACTGGCACAAAAAAACCCACTAGCTATCTATGTATTGTGGCAGACCATGGGCTGCATGCTGCCAGAGCCTAGTGGAGGGGTGGTATACTGGATGCTGGATAAATGCCTTTCTGTTAGCTACCTAGGCTCACAGAGACCATGGCTACACTAGCCCCCCTGCCCCTTTTGGAAGGGGCATGGTAGTGAGCCACTTCAGTAGATGCTAATAAGGTGCTGCCATGAATATGCGGTGCCTCATGAGCAGAATGGTGGCCACGTGCGTTCTGAAAGTGCTGCTTTCAAAACACACACCACCTGTGTAGATAGGGACCTTTCAAAAGGACCCCCTGACTTCAAAAGCCCCATCTTCCCATTTAGTTTTGGGAAGAAGGGGCTTTTGAAGAATGGGAGGGGGTCCTTTTGAAAGACCTCTGTCTGCATAAGCGGTGTATGTTTTGAAAACGGCACTTTCAGAACGCACGTGGCCACCATTCTGCTCATGAGGCACCGCATATTCATGGAAGCACCTTATTAGCATCTACTGAAGTAGCTCATTACCATGCCCCTTCTGAAAGGTGGGGAACTAGTGTAGCCATGGCCAGAGTGTGCATCCTTGAAGCAAGTGCAGGCAGCTGGGGGTCATTAAGCAACAACCTGCAACAAAGGCTAATCAGGCACCTGCTACCAGTTAAGACCCCCTGGCTCCCTATTAAATGCTTCACCCAGAGAGAAGAGGTGAAGGAGCTGGGAAGCGAAAGAGAAAGGAGGGTCAGAAGACTAAGATAGTGCAGCCAGCTACCAGGAGAAGCTGCTAGAGGGAAGTAGTGGGTGAAGGAGCCTGGGGAAAAGGTTGCTGTGTTTGGGGAAGGGTACAGCCCCATCACCTGCTTCTCACTTAGGCTGGGTCTACACATGCCCCTTCCTTTTAAAAGGGGCATGTTAATGAGCAGGTTTGAAATCTGCTAATGAGGAGCTGCAATGAATATGCAGTGCCTCATTAGCATAATGGTGGCCGTGGCAATTCGAAAGTGCGGCTTTTCAAATCGCATGCTGCCTGTGGAGACGGGACCTTCCGAAAGGACCCCCCCACAGTTTTCGAAAGCCCCTTCTTCCTATCTGTCATCGGAAGAAGGGCTTTCAAAAACTAGGGGGGGTCCTTTCAGAAGGTCCCATCTCCACGGGTGGCACGCGATTCGAAAAGCCGCACTTTCGAATTGCTGCGGCCGCCTTTATGCTAATGATGTGCTGCATATTCATTGCAGTGCCTCATTAGCATATTTCAAACCTGCTCATTAACATGCCCCTTTCGAAAGGAAGGGGCACGTGTAGACCCAGCTTCAGAGTCTGTGGGTCTACCCAGAACAGTGGGTAGGTATGGGCTCCCCTCATCTGGGGGGCTGTCCCACTGGCATGATAAGAGCGTCCAAGCCTGTTGAACGTGGGCTTGCTTCCTGCTGCTTGGGAGCCCTGTGATGGGAATGACTCAGTAAGGAGAGACCCTTGCCTTTGGAATTCGACAGGGCAGCGAAAGGGCCACTGAGTCTCTGAGGCACACTAGAGCCTGCCAGGAAGTTCAGAACCCTGAGGGTGCCTGACAAGAGACTTGTCACCATATATATACAAACATGCTCCCCCCGCAGAATGTTTTGGATGGGGTTGGAATGTTTTCTTTTGACCTTTTGGGATGAAAGTTCTGCTCCTGTATGCAATTGCAACTTCCCATTGTGACTTCTTTGGAGTTGAGTGATTGAGAATTCAGGCTGTTTCAGGAATGAGAAGAAGTGATGGCTTCCCGTACATATGTTTGATCTAATTAAGTTTATTTGCAAGAATATACCAAATCCTATTTGTTCGAAAACAAGAGACGCTTTGCCTGGTCCCAGCAAGAGCTCTCTCACTAGGCTCTCCTTCACCATCATGCTACTGTGCTTGTGCAGGCTGAGTGGGACGTTGCAGCTCCCCTGTTTTCTCTGGCGCTGCTTCTGTCTTGTCTCTCTCCCCTCCCCTCTTTCTTTCCTATCTCTCCCATGTTCCCTTACTCACAGCTATGGTGTGTAGAAAATTAAACATTATAAATTGTTACTTTGCATTCGGAAGGGGTTTTCTGGCCCTGCTGGAAGGGCGCAAGGCCTTGGTGATTATTTTATGTAATCTGTCAGTGTTTCTTCCTCAAGGTGGGATGAGTTAAACCTCTTTGCCTTTGGGAGAAACCCTCCTTCTCTTTCAGTTTTTGGCTCTTGTATGTCAAGACTCTGGGGTTTTAGAATAAAGGCGTATACTTTAGCACCAACCAGAAGATTAAAAACTGCTCTGCAGCGCGGGAACATAACAATAAACAAAATTATACTCAGCTATACTCACATTTTGCTAGTCCTAGGCCAGTTCCCATAAGATTTTGTTGTAGGAGCGGGCTGCTTAACCACCAGTGGATGGTTTTATTTTGCTGGCAGGAGACTTCATGCTTGTTGGCAAAGAGTGGTTACAGAGGAGACTTCACAGTGGCACAGCAATAGTGATGCAGTACAGACATAATCTTCAATGAGGGGTAGTGGTTCTACCTAACAATTTAAATGAGGCTGAATCCAAACTAAAGCAATGTATGATAAGGTAAAAAATTGTAATTTAATGGGCATTGATTTCATTTAAACATTTTGATGTGAACCTTTTTTCATTGGCAATTTTTTTTTGTCAAGTTTCAGAACAGAAAAAAAATTGGCTAATAGAGTTTCCAGCAATAAAGAAAACCATGTTTCTCACCAGTTGTACTCATTTTCAGACTTTGACATTTAAATAACTCACAAGCTGAAAAAGTATACTTACATATAAGTAAATTATGATAAATATATTCAGTATTTTTATGTTGCAGATTTAATTATGGGCATTTATTTTCATTTGTTTGGATAATAGATACTGGACAGACCCATGTATTTACATCAACCTTAAAAATATGTATAATGGACATGAAGGGTACTTGATAAGACCTTCTTGTATCCTGTGTGATATTTTGTTGTAGGAGGGAGCTGCTTACCCACTGAATGAATGAAACGGTGGTCTTAGGGTGAACGCACTAATAATGAAATTCTTTAAATAAAATGCCTAAATAGTTTAGATGTTTCAAACATGTTGCAAAAACCCTATTTTCTGTTCCTGATTCTAATACTTTGATCAAACCATTCCCTCTGTGCTTCAATTTTTCTGCCAGTAAAAATGGGGAAAACATTTTTTCTGTTATTTGTTACTTTGCAAACCTAAGTTTGCATTGCAGAGTTGACATGGAGATTTCCTTACTGCAAAGCTAGAGCTGTATATTAAATGCAGACACAACTGTGCAAATTCACGCTGAAGTGGAGTGTTTACACACCATTGATGCCATTGTCTGATACTGAAATTGCACAAGTGTCGCAAGTGGCCTAGTTTTGACCTGCAAGGTCTTTATTTCTGGTGAAGTTGCACAAGATGAGAAGTGACCATTTCATTGTTTGTGTTTGTGCAGTGCATAGCATAATAAGGTCCTGGTCCATGACTTATGACTGTGGTAGTAATTTTAATAATCTGGCCTGGCATTCAGAGTTTCCTAATTTGGTAGTGTGAAAGAATACTATACTGTAAACCAGGCTTGTTTAATGTGAAAAGCCTTGCAATGAACATGGAAATTTTTTTTTCATTTTCTTGTTTTCCCCCAGACTTGCTTTTTTAGCCAGAATGACATTTTAATGAGGAAATTGTCTGAGTTAGAGTGATGCTTACACTTGGTTCCTCAATGCCATCGTTATTGGAATTTTATTGAATGGGAGCTTATTAACACTTTCCTTGGTTACACAGAAGACTGGTTATAGCAAAAGTAGGGAGAGAGATGCAGATTTTAAATTAACCCATTATAGCCTTTTGTTCCAATCATGTTTGACACCAAGAAAGATATGCAGATGTGGTCCTAAAACCTCTGGAGCTCTTGATTCAGGCAATGTAGATTTATTTTTGGTTTTTAGATGCTTTCAGAGACAAATGATTTGGGTTGGTGGAGGGTGTTTTCTGGACAACTGATTTGATCTTTAAGTGCAATGGTCTCCATTTCTGTAACATTCTCCTGGATTTGCAACATTGAAAAAGCTATGAAAATCATCAATGGGGAGGGGAAACCTCACAATTTTAATAAATGTAATTGTAGTGAAAGCAATGTTACTCCAGCACAGGAAGATTTCATTTTCTCAAGAATATGAAATTGCCCCATACACTAAACAAAGGCAACCTCGTGACAGAATTTATAGATTAATATATGGGGAAAGACTAAAAAATGAAGACAACTATGAAAGTATTTCTTAGCACAATAAACCAATAACTGATTCTACAGTCTTATATAGTTTGTCCATCTTTCTCTTGGAATTCTTTTTACTCTTGAGCTTTCAGACCTTTTCATAAAGCCTGAACAATTGTTAATTCTTGCAATTCTGATTTTTTCCCCATAATATAGAAGCATGTACACAGATTCCTGAATACAGGGAGTGCTTTATTGTAAATGTGGACCCCATTTTTAAAACATAAAGGAGTTCAAAATACTCAAGCAATGGCTGTCCATAGGAAAGTTAATGGAAAAAAACTGAGGGGAAACAGATTGGTAAAAATGATTTTGTTATAAAATCTTAGTATGTTATACAGTAATAAAGGTTTTATAGGAATTACATTCTGGGATCTTGCACTAATATTGTAAGTGAAAAATGCAGTATCTTTCCTGCTTCATGGCCAGCTTTCTAGGCAGGGAGCTGGCCAAGGAACTACAGCTTCCAGGGTGTCTTGGGTTTCCCCATTATGACTTGCCCCTGCACTGTGCAGCAGGGAGAGAAACTGAACCCAAGGAGGTGCATTTGCATCCTTTGCATGCACACCCCTCATAGGGGCCTGATATGTATCAGTTATTGTTAGTTTTATACATTTATTTTAACATGTAGGCCGTGTCTACACTATCCCAAAACTTTGAAATGGCCATGCAAATGGCCATTTTGAAGTCTACTAATGAAGCGCTGAAATACATATTCAGCACCTCATTAGAATGCTGGGGGCTGCAGCACTGCGAAATTGGCATGGCTCTCCGCCAGGAGGCTCATCCAGACAGGGCTCCTTTTTGAAAAGACCCCGGCAACTTCGAAGTCCCCTTATTCTAAACAGCAGATAGGAGTAAGGGGATTTCGAAGTTGCCGGGGTCCTTTTGAAAAGGACCCCCGTCTAGATGAGCCACGCAGCGGCGAGCCGCGTCAATTTCTAAGTGCCGTGGCCACCAACATGCTAATGAGGCGCTGAATATGTATTTCAGTGCTTCATTAGTAACTTTGAAATGGCCATTTGCATGGCCTTTTTGAAGTTTTGGGATAGTGTAGATGTAGCCTTAGTAATTCAGCTGCCTATCTCAGTATATTCATTTTTTCCTGAAAAACTCTGAAAAAAAATGTAAAGCAAAGAAATAACTCTCAATGGCCGTATCTACACTAGCCCAAAACTTCAAAATAGCCATGCAAATGGCCATTTCAAAGTTTACTAATGAAGTGCTGAAACACATATTCGGCGCCTCCTTAGCATGCGGGTGGCCGCAGCACTTTGAAATTGATGTGGCTTGTCCAGATGGGGCCCCATTTTGAAAGGACCCCGGCTACTTCGAAGTCCCCTTATTCATATGAGCAGATAGGAATAAGGGGCTTCGAAGTAGCCAGGGTCCTTCCAAAAAGGAGCCCCGTCTGGACGAGCCACGTGGCGGCGAGCTGCGCCAATTTCAAAGTGCCGCAGCTGCCCACGTGCTCATGAGGCGCTGAATATGTATTTCAGCGCTTCATTAGTAAACTTCGTACTGGCCATTTGCATGGCCATTTCGAAGTTTTTGTCTGGTGTAGATGTAGCCAATGTGTTTGGTAATGCTAGGAGCAAAAGATATCATTAAATTTCCTATTGTTGAGTGAGGTGGGTGTTTTTTGCTTGTGTTTTTTTTAGAATCACCGTATAAAATCTCTAGTGAAAGAACCACTGTTATATGGACACATGCCCTGACATGGATACTGAATGCATTTTTCATAGCTTAGAAATGTTAAGCTGTAGGGATCCAATCCAAAATTATACAACATAATTGTTGTTTGTATGGGCAAAGTACAGGCTGGGGTAGTTAAACAACTGTAATTATAACAATAATTATTTGCAAAGTCTCTGGGCTCCTAACATTTATAGCTACAGTAAAATTAGTTAATACAAAAGCCCATAGTCCAATAAATTCCAGCTTTTAAGTCAAGTATTTCTAAGACATTCTAGCAACTATACACATCTGCAGATCTATCATTTTAGTTTTTCCAGCTGTCATATATTTGGGTAGTACTTATTTGTGAAGTAACACTTTCATTATCCTTGGAGGTCTTAAAGAGTGAAAAGAACCTGGGGAACATGTATTTGAAAATGGGTGGGAGCTCCTGTAATTTCCCACGTCATGTCCTCATGAAGCTAGAAACCATTCACAAAGGCTACATCTCCACTAAAGTTCTGTTTTGAAGGAACATCCTTTGAAAGAGAACATCTAAAGATGGCTTTTTGAAACGGAGCATCCACACACACAAGCAGGGACCGAAGGTTCGGTTTGTTCTTTTGAAAGGCCTCCAGCAAAATTTTGAAAGAGAGCATCCACACGTACCAGGGCGCTCTTTTGAAAGAGCAGGGGCAGGAAGTGCCATGGGCAGGGTCGCATGGCAGATGAGCACTTCTGGGGCTGCTGCCTGCCATTCCCTTAAAGCCGCCCCCACCCCCGCCCCCGTGCCTCAGCCTGCACATGCCAAGGGCCAGCAACCCTGACCCCAGTCAGAGCAAGAGAGAGAGAGAGAGAGACAGTGGAGGTGGCATACCGGGCCCCCATGGACCCTGAGCAGCATTCCCTCTCCATCGCAGCCATGGCCAGTGCACTGGCCACAGTCCTGGCAGCTGTGCTGCAGCGGCTTCAGGTGGCCAGCACAATAGCCACCCTCCTGGAGGCCATCCTCAGGGCACAATGTCCCAGCTGGTCCCCTGGGTCATCTGCTGCTTGTGGAGCTTCTCCACAAGCAGTGACTGGTGGGGCCGGCTGGTGCTGGAGGACTGGGGTGATGAGCGGTGGCTACAGAACTCCAGGATAACCAAGGGAGCATTCCTGGAGCTGTGCCACCGGCTCACCGCAGCCCTTCAGCACCATGACACCCGCCTGAGGCTGGTGCTCCCCCTGCACAAAAGGTGGCCATCGCCCTATGGAAGCTGGCCACCCCAGACAGTTACCAGTCTGTCAGCCACCAGTTTGCGGTTGGAAAAGCCACTGTTGGGGCTGTCCTCATCGAGGTAAGCCATGCCCAGCTCACACCTAGACTGCATGTGGGAGAGGCGGGGGGCAGCCTGGCAATGGGCACTATCGGGAGAAGCATGGGCACCCCAGGGACGGGGTTGGGATGGGGATGGGCACAGGCAAGCAAACCACATCCCACCCCATGCTCACGAGCGCACCCCCCTCTGCCCTACAGGTCGTCTGGGCAATCAACAAGATGCTCCTGTGGCAGCTGGTTCCTGCCTGTTCCTGTTCTCCTTATCCCCACCTCTTCCCAGTTGTAGCTTTCCTGCTTCACTGCAAGTCCTTGCTCTGTGCCCTACCACTAACTCAGGGTTTGACCACTGTTTGTTGTATCTGACTTTGACCTTGGCATCTGCTTCTGATCCTGGCTCTGGCACCAGGGTTCTGACTTTAACCATTAGGCATCCTCATCCATACCCTGATGCCTATAATAAGCTGATGCAGGGACAAGACAATTATCCTAATTATTCACCTACTTCACAGAAATTTCCTAGAGTTAGTTCATTGAATTTTTATGTAATGTACTCAAACCTCCAGACTCAGCATGTCCCTAACCTGGGAACACCCCGGTATGACGGAGGAAGTAGCTCTGCACTCCTATTGCCCCCAACCCCAACTGGGGGAATGCCAGTGCAGTGATGCCTTTCCCCTGTGGCCCTTCCCCACTGCTCCTGTAGTGATGGGGGCCAGTGTTAGGGAGCAGATAGAGGCATAAAGCCACATGTGCCCCCGGGAGTGGGGCACTGGGTAAGTGTTCCACCTCAATCCCTTTTATTCCCATCCCCTGCAGCACCCTCCCTGGCCCAGCAAAATATTTAATCCAGCATATCCTGTTTCCCAGGGCTGCCAGATAAAAGAGTTTCAATTGCATTTTAAGATTCTCCAGTGAGATGCTGTACAAAAGGAATTTTGAAGGAGTATTTTGTCATCTTTGTCCTGTCACTTGTCCACCTTCCAGCTAGGAGCTAGAAAGACACTCCACTCAGTCCATTGCACTACTTTTACTGATGTCACAAACTTGTAACTCATCAGAGCAGTCACCAGTGAATTTTTTTTGACAAGCCTAAGATAATGGTCCAATGAAGCTGTGTAATATTTGGGGTCATTTCAGGAAAAATAGAAGTTTCCTAATTGCTTTGTCAGGGAGTAGATGAGGAAACCACTCCTCTGGTTTCTAGTGTCCTTTGTGAAAATGTTTTATAACTTTAAAAAATGTCAGTGTTTTGGTGTGTTGAATGGTAAATCTGCAGAAAGGCTGGGTGTCCAGTTTGACACACATGTTTAATAGGGTGCTGACAAACGAACAAACAAAAAAACTGGACACAACACCATGAGAGTTCACAGGGCAAGAAGCACTTCTCACCATGCAAGAGCTGTGAATTGTTTTTAGAATGACTATTTCCAGTTGAAATTGGTATTCCTGAGTCTCCTGGTGATGGGCTCAGGTTTGCATATCCGCTGACCTGTTTTTTCATAAACATCAGCAACTTCAGTTCTGTATTCCCTTTCCCATGTCATTGCAGGACTCAGTCCCACCCCCCTTCCACATGTGCATGCACACACAAAACCAGAAGTCCTGTGGTACCTCACAGATTATGCTCCAAGAAATCTGTTAAGCTTTCATGGGCAAAGACCCACTTTGTCAGGTGCATCATCTGACAAAGTGGGTTTTTGCCCACGAGAGCTTATGCTCCAAGAAATCTTAGTCTGCATAGTGCTACAGGACTTCTTGTTTTTGCCAATGAACACTAACATGGCAACCCTTCTACTACACACACCCACACTTTCTCTAGACTAGCACTAACTATGGAGAAACCTTGGGCTCATTTCTTTTGCCATTCATAGTCATTATGCCGAAAACTGAAGCCATGCAGCAGCTGAATACCTCAGCTTTCCTCTTATCTTCTATTAGTTGGTGTCCACAGTGGATGAAAATAGCATCAGCAATAAATCCAGTTCCATTACACCAACCCAAACAACCTTTGCCCTGATGTGATCAATGAACCTTTCTGAACAACTCTACCTCATCAGTCTGCAAGACTCTCTCTTGAAACATCATTCTCAACTACATATTTTGACATATCAAATATTTTGAAATACCAAATATTCATTACTTTCAGGTTCCAAATAGAATTCTACACACTATCACATTCAGGGTTGTTTCATTACTAATAGGTGACCAACACCAGGAGATGTCAGTTTCTAGAAGGTTCAGAGCAGCTGTCTTAAAGCGTCTGAGTGACAATGAATCTAGGTGGTGAATCATTAGATTGCACAAGAAAAGAAAGAAAAATTTTCTGTTAAACTGGATCATATACATCAGTTATAATAAATGGGATTATACTAAGTTAGTCAGATGTAAAGTAGATGTGCAAACTTCTTGTAATTAAACAGCAGAATGAGATCCTTAGTGAGACACCCAAACCTTCTTCTATTCATGTAGGCAGGAGAGAAAGTACTTAACTCCAGTCATTCCCAGAATTCTGCAGAGAGCTCCCCATAGAGTCCAGGATCTACAGGGTGCAGGGGTTCAAGAACAGGCGTTGGAGACCTACCAATGCCTCTGTATATTCAGAAAAATAAGTATTCTTAATAAGCCCCTTCGCTCTGTGGAGCATCTTTTAAAAGCGCACCTGCAGGCTAGGGAGCTCCATTGAGAGAAAGGGAAAGGAACCCTGACTTTGATTTGGTAGTACAAGACCTCTGTACAGAAGGTCTTATGCCTCCAGAATATTAGTCTGCCTGGTTTGGAGGCCAAACCTTGTTCTATAAAGAAGCCAACACCCTCCACTCCCACAAAGAAAATGGAAAAATTCTGCAAGGACTATCTCATGGAGTTTGCTCTGTTGGACTCTTGAAAAAGTGCGATCTGTGACATATTCTATTATATTATCCTGGACAGCTGTCATGGTTACTGCTGAAATCCCCTACTATTTGGACTTGTGACACTTCCTTTAAAAGTATTATAGTAGCAGAGGCTGCATTTTCACCATGTCTTCTCAATATCCTTTATGACCAGTTTTTATCATTGCTATTTACTGACACGATACTGAACTAGAACTTCTATATTGATACTAAGGCAGTTCAGGTATTTGTGATGGTCTGGTGGGGGAGAAAAAGAAAGGCTCAAACTAAAAGCATTCTGAGTGATTCGGTAATATAAAATTGTTTTGTAGTTGAGCAGAATTTGGCCACTAGCTGACTCTGCAAATGGAGGAGGAAAGATACTAGCTACGCTACTCATAAGTTGGTTTTACTATTTACATATGCAAATCCAAATGAGTTGGTTCCCTTAGATTGCTTACACCACTATTTTTTAAAATATCTGCTAACTACCTATCAAGTTAACTCTGCTAACTCAAATGATGAGTAAAGATCTGCCAAGTTCTGTGATCCAACGAAATGCCATAATAAAGTCTAGTCTTTAGAGTGACCCCAGACCTTTTGGATTATCTGAGAGCATTGGACAATCTTAAATGGATCAATGATCTTCATAGTAGCTGCTTGGAGATGCTGCTACTAAGGAGAAAGTGCAAAGCATCTGATTCATCAACCTTTGGATCTTGGCTTAGAGTAGGATCTATCATGAGCTGTGAACTCCTCATATTCATCTCTATGGCTGTGTCTACACTAGCCCCAAACTTCAAAATGGCCACGCAAATGGCCATTTCAAAGTTTACTAATGAAGTGCTGAAATACATATTCAGCACCTCATTAGCATGCGGGCGGCTGCGGCACTTCGAAATTGGCGCGGCTCGCCGCCACGCGGCTCATCCCGATGGGGCTCCTTTTCGAAAGGACCCCGTCTACTTCGAAGTCCCCTTATTCCCACCTGCTCACAGGAATAAGGGGACATCGAAGTAGGCGGGGTCCTTTCAAAAAGGAGCCCCGTCGGGACGAGCCGCGTGGCGGCAAGCCGTGTCAATTTTGAAGTGCTGCAGCCACCCGCATGCTAATGAGGCGCTGAATATGTATTTCAGTGTTTCATTAGTAAACTTCGAAATGGCCATTTATATGGCCATTTCGAAGTTTGGGGCTAGTGTAGACACGGCCTATATGAAACTAAAATAGCTATTCCTATGTGTTACTTGTTGTTTCTCTTTTATCTACAATAAAGTAAGTGCTTTGTATTAACCTGTGCTGTCAAAAATCCCCAAAGCTGTGAACAGAAGTTGCAAGAGATGTTCCTTTTATGAGTTTCCTTTACTTACTATAATTGTCACTGTTCTATTTTAAACATTGGCAGATTACATTATATTACAGAAAAGACCAGGAAGTTTCAGTCTGAGTTTCTGTTGTCTGGGGCATTGTAGCATACTTCCCTTTTCTTGTGGTAGTGCACAACATGCCACTAATTACTATAACCATCTATCCCATGAGACTTTCTTACAGAGCAGACCAGAGTATCAGCCAGAATCTCTGCCTTTGTTCCCCTTGGTTATGTTTACACTGGAGAATTTTCTTGACAAAACCAGTGGAGCATCTTTACACAAAATGCCTTCTGTCAACAAAACTCAGCGCTTCCTTTGACAGCGTTCTGCCTCTCCACGATGAGGAATAATTCTTTTGTCTACAGTTTGTCCCCAAAAAAGCCATGTAGGTGGCCCTGGGGTCCCTCTGTCAATAGACAGAGCTTCCAGTTCACTGCACAGCCCTGTTTGCTGAGCTTCTGGTAGGCCCTTCTGTCAAGACAGCGGCTGGGCAGTCTGGCCACTCTCTGTCCACTGTGCAGATTGCTCTCTCGATCCGCTTTTACATGTGGACGTGATCTGTCGACAGCATTTTGACAGACGATCTCTTCCAACAGTAAATTCTGTCAACAGATGACTGTAGTGTAGACACAGCCTTTGTGTCGTGCAGGCGGTGCGTGACCAGCTACTGACAGCTCATCCAAATCGCCTAGTGTGGGGAATCCCCAGTAGGTATAAATACAGGAGCTGAAAGACTTCCCAGGACCCCAGCCAAGGTGGGGCAAGGACAGCTTCATGCTTTCAGAAAGGGTGGGGTCTTGGGCAGAAGGGGCAGGCCTGGGAGTAACCAGCTCTCAGCACCAGCAAGAGTGTAGTGTGCTGTGCCCCCTTCTACCAGACAACCCGCAGAATTGTCCAGAGCATGCTGCACAGTGCTCCATCAACAACAGCAAGAAGTCCTGTGGCACCTTATAGACTAACAGATATTTTGGATCATAAGCTTTTGTGGGCAAAGACCTGCTTAGTCAGTGATTTAAAGTGCCCAGGGTAATTGCCCCTTTACCCTATCTCAAACAGAGTGTGGGCACACCCATTTGTGGCATGACCACCACAGTGTTGCAAGCCATGGCCTGCACACACACCATGCATGATCAAGGCTTCACTACTCAGTCAGGACCTGGCGTGCCAGTGTGCATTGACAACCCCTGCCCTCCGAGGAGCTAAGGGCTCAGCCACATATGAGGAAGTGGGGCCAGCTAAGGGCTTAGTCACGTATGCAGAAGCGAGACCATCGCCTCACCAACTGTTAAAAGCTCCTAAACAGGAAAACCTCGTAACTCCTAAAAAGGGCACAATGCACTGACATTGGCCCAGGGGCGTTCCTTCTGTGTCCAAACCCTGATAAAAAGTTAACTCCCCACTCCCAAATCAGAGACATGTGTACCGTGACAAGCCCATCGGCCAGCCTGAGTTGCTCGTCCCTCCCGCCAAAAATCCAGACCCTTTCGACTAGATGTTGGTGTGGGCTCTGCTCGCCATCTGCAGTTTGGTAACCGCCCTGTAAGTACAGGCTTTCCCCTGTCCATCACCTGACATCGCATTGGGGTAGACGGTTAGCGCGCACTAGGTATCCCCCCTTAATTCCCCTCATAACATTGATTAAGCCATTGTTAATAAAGTTTTTTTTACGCTCACTGCTCATCTAGTATCAGTCCACCACTCGCTCAATGACCCCCTTTTACTTCCGGGACACTGAGGAAACAACAATGAAAGAAAACACATATTTAATTGTCATGAGAGAGACTGGAAAGTACAGTGTGCTGTCCATTCTGAACCAGGCTTAGCTAGCTTTACCCATATTGGGCAATACTTAGTCTGCAAGTAGCACTATCAGTTTCCATAGTGCAAGCAGCCTTACTGCAGGATCATGTAAAATAGTTATGCTAATTACACTGGAAACATCTGTCTAAGCTACCAAAGGAGACCATTGAGACACTTGAAAAATACAATTTCAATCTTTTTTTCACTGAAGGAAAACACTATACAATATATCCTTTACCTTCTCACTTGTTTTCTGAGAGAAATGAGAGAACAGCAAAAAAGAAAGTTTTATGGTGGTCATTGTGTGATATGGACCTCTGTTCTTTATCTATCTAAATCGATGCATTGTAAAATAATCAATTTTAAAAATCATAGACTCCTATAATTACAGGACCATAAAGAATCGTGAGAGGTTATCAAGTCAAGTCCCCTATGGTCATGATAGGACCAAGAACCATCTAGACCATCTATGACAGGTATTTGTCTAACCTGCTCTTAAAAATCTCCAGTGATGGAGTTTCCATAACCTCTTTAGGAAATTTATTCCAGTATTAATCACACTGGCAGTAAGATTTTCCTCATGTCCAACATAAACCTCTCTTGTTACAATTTAAGTCCATTACTACTTATCCTATCCCCAGGAGTTAACAGCTGTGTCTACACATGCACGCTACTTCGAAGTAGCGGCACCAACTTCGAAATAGCGCCCGTCGCGGCTACACGCGTCGGGCACTATTTCGAAGTTAACTTCGACATTAGGCGGCGAGACGTCGAAGTCGCTAACCTCATGAGGGGATCGGAATAGCGCCCTAGTTCGACGTTCAACGTCGAAGTAGGGACCGTGTAGACGATCCGCGTCCCGCAACGTCGAAATTGCTGGGTCCTCCATGGAGGCCATCAGCTGGGGGGTTGAGAGATGCTCTCTCTCCAGCCCCTGCGGGGCTCTATGGTCACCGTGGGCAGCAGCCCTTAGCCTAGGGCTTCTGGCTGCTTCTGCGGCAGCTGGGGATCTATGCTGCAGGCACAGGGTCTGCAACCAGTTGTCAGCTCTGTGTATCTTGTGTTGTTTAGTGCAACTGTGTCTGGGAGGGGCCCTTTAAGGGAGCGGCTTGCTGTTGAGTCCGCCCTGTGACCCTGTCTGCAGCTGTGCCTGGCACCCTTATTTCGATGTGTGCTACTTTGGCGTGTAGACGTACCCTCACAGCGCCTATTTCGATGTGGTGCCGCGCAACGTCGAAGTTGAACATCGACGTTGCCAGCCCTGGAGGACGTGTAGACGTTATTCATCGAAATAAGTTGCTACATCGAAATAAGCTATTTCGATGTTGGCTTCACGTGTAGATGTAGCCAAGGAGAATAATTTTTCTATCTCCACCTTCTAACAACCTTTCAGGTATTTGAAAGATATCATCCTGTCACCTCTCAGTCATATCTTTTCCAGACCAAACAAACCAAGTTCTTTCAAATTTACCTCATAGGTCATGTTTCCAAGACCTTTACTTACTTTTGTTGCTGTTCCTGGGCCTTTTTCCAGTTTGTCCACATCTTTCCTCAAACATGGTGCCCAGAATGGGACAAATACTCCAGCTGAGACCTGGTCAGCACAGAGTAGAGTAGAAGAATTACTTCCCATCTCTTACTTCAACACCTTTCCTAATATATCCCAAATAATGTTCGCTTTTTTTGAAATGGTGTCACATTTAGCTTGTGGGCCACTATGATTACTAGATCCCTTTCCACAGTATTCCTTCCTCGTAGTCATTTCCCATTTTGCATGTGTGCAACTGATACCGCCCTCCTAAGTGAGTACTTCACATTTGTCCTCATTAAATTTAATCTTATTTGCCTCAGACTGTGTCTCCTGATTTATTAGATAATTTTAATTTATAATCCTACCCTTCAAAACACTTACAACCCCTCCCAGTTTGGTGTCATCTGCAGACCTAAAAAGTATACTCTCTGTGCCATTGTGTAAATCACTGATGAAGATATTGAACAGAACCAGATCCAGAAATGGTACCAATTAAACCCCACTTGTTACACCCTTAGGCTATGTCTACACTAGAGAGTTTTCCAGACAAAACTGGGGTTTACACACACAATGCTTTCTGTAGACAGAAACTGTCAACAAAAAAGCTGTGTAGATGCTCCGAGTGCCCTTTTGTCCACAAAATAGATCAAAAGATTGATCTGCTATTATGTATAGACATGATCTGTTGACAGAAATTTTATCAGAACATTTCTGCTGACAGTAAGTTCTTTAGATAGGTGCTTCTAGAGTAGACACAGCCTTCCAGTATGACTGTGAACCATGGCTGACTAATGTCTTGGAATGGTTATCCAGCCAGTTATGCACCCACCTTATAGTAGCTCCACCTAGGGTGTATTTCTCTAGTTTATTAATAAGAAGGTCATGAGAGACTGTATCAATTGCCTTACTAAAGTCTAGATATACCCAGTGTTGCTTTTTTATTTTGCTTTTATTTTGTATGCCAGTACTTGTCAGTACTGAGTACCGGCACCCTGACAACCATGGGATTGGCTTTGGAAATGAGGAGCAGGGGAGCTAGATGAGTACTGGCTCCTTTTTTTTTTTTTCTTTCTTTCTTTTTTTTTTCTTCTACAAAAAGGCACTGGATATACGACATCTGCCACTTCCCACTTATCCACCAGCGTTCTTGTCCTTTCACAGAAAGCCCCAAAGCTATCAGATTGGTTGACATGATTTATTCTTGATAAATGCATGCTTACTCTTGTCATCTCATTATCTTCTGTTTGTTGTATCTGACTTTGACCTTGGCATCTGCTTCTGATCCTGGCTCTGGCACCAGGGTTCTGACTTTAACCATTAGGCATCCTCATCCATACCCTGATGCCTATAATAAGCTCACCATAAGAATGTGACTAATTCATTTTGAAAATACTGTCTTTGAATCCTTGCTAATATGCTGCTCTAAAGTCCAAGAGTTCTGCAAGAAGTAGGCACTACAGTGCTGGAAGTGTCATTCTGTGAGCTCATTCTCTGGCATATGACTTGCCTTTCATAGCTTGTTCTCATGACTTTGGTCCAATACTGGCATCTGTGTGTGCTGGCTATAAGTTTCTGAAAGCTCATTGAGACACAGAGGTCTATTAATTGTAGAATGAGCCCCACTCTGTGTCCCATTGTATGTCCATCAGTTTAAAGTACAGAGCTTCACGGGTGCTTATTGCTGTCCAAACACTTCTGAAATGTTTGCATTTCCCCAAGCAATAATAAAGCTGTCTAACTTATGAGCATGAAATGATTATCAAATCTCCAGTGGTGGTTATTTCTGCTTCTGTTGTCATGTGCAATTTGTTGAATGTATCTGTCCATATAATGGGGTTTCCATTTGACATTAAGGCTACGTCTACACTTACTAAAATCTTCGAAATGGCCAGATCAAAGAATACTAATGAGGTGCTGAAATGCTGGCCATGGCATTTTGAAAGTGCCACAGTTTGCTCCTGCATGGCTCATCTATACTGGGGTTCTTTTCGAAAGGACCCCACCAAAATTTAAATCCCCATATTCTTATTTTGATGTTGGTGGGGTCCTTTCAAAAGAGACCCCGGTGTAGATGAGCCGTGCAGGAGCGAACTGCAGTACTTTGAAAGTGCTGTGGCCAGAGGCATGCTAATGAGGTGCTGAGTATGCATTTCACTGCCCCATTAGTATTCTTTGATCTGGCCATTAGCATGACCATTTTGAAGTATTTAGTAAGTGTAGACATGGCCTAAATGTAATAGACCATATCAGAAGCTCTTGCCTGTACTGCAGCTCATAGACTGATAGATTAATATATTTTAAGCTTAGAAGGGACCATAGTGAACATCTAGTCTGCCTTCCTGCATGTTGTTGGCTGAATGAACTTCCTAGAAACCAGGTTTGGAGGAATAACAGCTCCATTCTCAATATCCAGAATCTGTACTTCCTAACTAATTCAGTCTAATAAAAACTGAACAAGTATTTTTGTCCTTGTTGCTTGATGAAAGCAAATCTATATGCCTTGATGCCCAAATTGGTATATTTTGGTGTCTGTTTCTTCCACTCACACCATATGTAATGTCTTGAGCTATGTTATGCCCCTTATCTTTCACAGATTCATGTTTCTTGAGGTTCTCTTAATCAGAAGAGATTGTTCCTCCATTTGCTATATGGAAGCCAAATATAAACTATCTGGAAAGTAGGCAGCTGCATCAACCTCAGACACTGATGTTTTTCTGGCCAGGATGTGATAAAGTATCTCCATGAATTTGCAATACAACATGCACCAGCAACAGAAATATGACTTCTTGGGAATGAGAAATGGAGATAGTATCTCATCATCTTGGTAAGAATCTCCCCCTTGAAAGATGGGAATATATTTATAGTTGTCTGGAAGGAAGAAGGTTTGTCTCTCAGCGTGAAGTTGACCAGACAGTGAAATGAACTAAATTCCCAATAAGAGCTTGGAGCTTTTCTTTTGAATGGTGGTCTATGACTGATGCAGGAATGTGGAATTTCAATGCCAATTTCCCTTGCAATATTTCAGTAATGATGCCAGACCTTTGATAGTTTAAATGGATGGCCTTGGTTGGCTGCATATTAAACCTCACTTGAAGACAAACCATTGCTGTGTTGGCAATTTTGGTGCCTTCACTCTTTCTTCAAAAACCTCATAAATGGCATGTAATAAGTCAGTTGGTACTTTACTTAAGCAGCTACGGAGTTATGTACTCTAGCTAAATGAACACTCATTTGCGAACAAACACAGCTGCCTTCACTAACTGTACAGTCTTGTTAAATACAGATACAGACATGAGTCTTTGTGTAGGCAGCACTTGTTGACAAAACATGCAGCATCTAGAGTCAATGGGATTCACAGAATTGGACTGTTGTATTAGGGATACTCGTGTCTTTACTGGGATCAATATAGCTTTCCACATCAGCTTGTAACCTCTTAATTGCCTTTGTCAGCTGAGCAGCACATAAATCGTTATGCCCAATGTACTGAAACTATCTGTTCTGAATGTAAGATGGACTCAGTTTTGTCAATGGCCTCTCTTATTTGATGTGTAGTTTCCCTCCAATGGCTGGTGGCTCATTTCTTCTGTGCGTTCTTTGTTCATCTGCTTTATCTGATTCTTCACAAATAATGCAGAGACTGCAGGGTGCTAGTGCGGATCTCTTGAGATTTACTAGCAATGCCATAGCATACATACAGCTGTAAAAAATTTCAGTGTCCTAAGCCATCACCTCATCTAACTATTCTCTTTGTTAAAAACAAAACAAAAAAACATAATGTCATCATCGCTTCTTGGTTAATTCTACTTTAACAACAAAACAAATACTAAGCATGCATGAAAATAATTTCACAAATAACAAAAAAAATGTCTTGTGTTTACCACCTTTTGACTATTATAGTATATGGATATGTTAATGCTATAAAAGTTGAGTGTTGGGGTTCAAAACCCGTTTTCTCATTTCTGTTGTTAATTGTTAAAGGAATTATGCCAAAGAGTTGGATTTTGCTAAAAAGTTTTCATGAACCTGTTCAAGTATTTGCAGTGAATTTTGGTGACCTTATTTATTTACACGTTTGAAGGTCTAAATATCAAAATTCTACTTAGCAGCAACATTTTTAAATCAGCAGGTTCAAATTATGTTATAAAAAAGCTGTTAACCATTTTTGACAAAAATATCTCAGCTCATTATAGAGTACTGTTTCTGAGATGTCTGTCTGCTTTATATATAGTGAATTTACTCAAAGCTGAAGTGATAACAGAAGCAGCAAAACTTCAGGAAAAGCAGATGACCCTAGCACTGGCCAGCATGCAGCCTTAATCTGGGTGATATCTGATGGCAGTATGTACCCCTGCTCAGGTGACAAACGGTTCCAGTGGCCTAAGAGGCCAATTAACTTACCAAGTTGGACTTGATGGAGTGTTAGGCCTCATTGGTGATCAAACTAGAACATCTAATTCTCCAGAACTGTTCTGAAGTCCCCAGAGAAAAAGACTGATCTTTAAAAATTATGATGTGGTCAAAATTCAGTGAATATGTCCAAACAAAACTGGCAATCTTCAATCCAACCCAGTTAGGGAGGAAGGAGAGGGCCTACAGGAGGAGTAGACAGAAAGGACACCCATCTGGGAGCTTTCTCTCTTGAACTGAAAACTGAGAGGAGCCTAAGTGGCTGAGCCCTGGATGGAGAAAGGAGCCAATAAGGAGCCGAAGCCTGAAGAAAACGGTCAGTAGAGGGAAGTGTGGCAGCACCTGGGAAGTTGGCTGAGTTTGGCTGGGCTGGAGATCATTTTCTAGTTATTTTGTGATGGATTTTATATGAAGGAAGTTGAGCCTCCACAAAGGGTTGGGCTCTGCTGTTTGGCTTGGTTAGAGGGCCAAGTCATGTATATAGCTGATATAGGTCAAAAAGTCATGGAAGAAACTGAGGCACAGCTATCTCACTGCCACATACAATTATGAGAGTTGTGTTGGCATAGCCATTTTACCACATAGCTATATCACTGCATGCCTCTTTCTACAGTACAGAGGTTAGATTTCTTCAGATTTTAGTTCCATTTGCTGGTCGTTTAAACATTTAGTTTGTTCAGATATCACTTGTAGATATACAAAGCCTAATATAGGCATGTCAATACATCTGTACTGTGGCAAAAGTGCAAATTGCTTTACCTTTCCCACAGAAAGCTGCTGAATGCGAAGACAGTTAATTCACTACCATTTTGTCCTGGGGGAACTTTTGGGAAAGGGAAATTTTTAAAGGGGATTTTAAAATCTGATGTCATTTGTAAAATGATTTCACGATATCCCTGCTAGCAATTTTTAGCTTGGCAGTAGCATCTGCTCCCTGAGAACAGCTGCCTCATGACATTATTCCTTTTATTGGCTGGAGAGCAAAGATACACCAGCAGGCTATTCTTAATAGGCTAGATACTTATTTTGATAAACACAACAATGCAGAAAATTTGAAATATATCTAGAACTGGTGTTTGGATGGCCAAATACATATTATGCTGTCTTTTATATGTAATAACTGACAAGCTTGAAGAATATTTAGTTACTAATGTAGTAGTCACTTATTCATTAATTCACTGGAGTATCGCTATCAGTTCAAACTGATCTTGTAGACTTTAGTACTACATAATCTGTTTATTAAGAACAATTTTCCTGCAGTCCTGGCAATATCCTTGCTGTACAATATAAAATCGCATCTCCGAACTATATTTTTTCCTATGTATTTGTATGAAATACAGGTTTTTAAATTGTTGTTAAATTTTTAACAAATTGTACTTATCCCTTTTTAGATACTTCTGAATTAAATTAATTTAAATATCTATAAATAAAGAGACAGCAGGCTTCTACCAGTTTAGACGTTCATATGTTATCACTCTATCATACTTCAACATATGCAGAGAAAGACAGGATGCGTACTGTCACTCATGCATTAAGGGATATGAAGGATATTGGTCTTCTGAAGCTGGTCTATTTTTTTTTCAGATTCCTCAGATGTCAATTTTACTTTCATGAGCACTCATCTCTTTCGGAGGGGAAAAAAAGAATAAAAAGGAAAAACCAAAACCATCTGGCCACTACTGCTGAAATTAACTAAATGGGTGTAGTTTAAGAAGGCGATTTGTTTTGATTTTCTAGTTTCATTTCCCCAAAACAAATAGCTTTTTAAAGTGTGAAAGTCCATGTTTCTGGCTCTGAGTCAGCATCTCAATTCCACTTTAAATCTTCTGGGTGAAATCCTGATCTGAATGATAGTGAAACTCCCACTATGTTCAGAACTGGGATTTCATGGTGGTCACTCTCCATTTTAATTCTTAGGTAAGAAAACACCTTGTACTGTCCAGAAACTTGTTCACTTTTTTAAATGAGCAATTTAGAAAAATTACTATGTAAAGGTCAGATTGTGCTACCTTCACACAGACTGAGTAAGACATATTTGTGTGTCAAGGTTCTACTGAATGTTAATTAGGGTGACACAATCTGGCCCTAATTACTGACAATGGAATATATATATAAAAATCTCAATAATACCAAAGGATCCTATAAATAATCAATGTATTAAGGTTAACAGTGAAGGAATCAGAGTACTGTGGCCAAGCAGAGATAGTCATACTTGTCAGTGTGGAAGCATGTGGGACATCTGTAAAGCATCATTATTCAGATGATGGGGCTCTTTCACTCTGTCTTGACCAAATATAGCCTTAGCAGTAACACCGTTAAACCCATTGAGCTTGGGTTGAACTGACTCCATCAGTTTCAGTGGAGTGGCCTGCTTTCCCCAGTGTTTGGATTTGGTTCTACAGATTCAGGGCAGCCTTTTGGAGCCTCCATTAGTCAGCTCTCCTGCAGGCTAGTTTTGACTAAAGTAATCTGGTTGAGGAGGATTCCAAGATATGTGCAATTATTGGATGACATCATGTGAACAGGTTAAAACACATTAGAAACCACATAAAAAAACTCTTTATTAATGCAGTAAAACAGTCCAATGTCTCATTATTGTATCACATGCAGACTGTTGGGAACCCAACTTGTTACGTGTAGTATTGTGAACATGGATTGAATGTCAGAAGATCTGGGTTCTAATTCCATCACTGCTACTGAGTGTTTGTGTGATTGTACAGAAGATCTGTGTACTCTCTGAAAATCAGCTTCACAACCTGAAAAGAGTGAAAAGTTTTGCTGTTATTTCTATTTACAATATGACCTAAACATTGGCTTGACCAACTGTCAGGTTACTAGATGGACTGATCTTCAACAACCACCCAGTAAACCATTCTTCTATCTCATAGCAAATGAGTTTTTCTCACTCTTTAAAAAGGATACATTTCCTGTTGCTGTTCTGGCTATTTCTTGTCCAGTTAGCAAGCAATAAGACTTGTTGTTAAATCTGTCTGTTACATAAAGTAGCCTACACAAATACACTGAGGATGAAGAACAAGATTTTAAAAATATTAAAGAAAATTATTAGGTCATCCCCATAAAGTGACAAAGAAAAATATTAATATTTCAAAAGTTTTGTAAGCAAGTAGAAAACTCATGCTGGAAATCTCAGTAAAGAATTAGGTGCTGCTCCACAGTTAATTGCCATAAATCCATTGACTTCAATGGAGCTTGAAGTTAGTGATGGTGTATATCAGAGGAGGATTAGGCAGCATATATTTTGGAAATATTTTCTTATAACCAGCATTTTCTTAAACAAGCAGTCCAGTAGCACATTAAAGACAAATATATTTATGAGGTGTTGAGCTTTCATGAGTAAGACTCACTTGTCTTATTACTTAATAAATAAATGTGTGAGCCTTTAAGGTGCTTCAGGACTGCTAGTTTTTTGCGATGCTACAGACTAACATGGCTACCCTTCTGAGACATCGTAACAGAGAGGTAACCATATTAGTCTGTATTCTAACAGTGATACTAATTTTGGATGACCTAGTGACTCAGACTGCGTGTCTATGCAAGTCAATAAGGGAGCTAGTGTTTCCCTTACAGGTCTGTATTAGTTACCTGGAATAAGCTGACAGTCTTGGTGAAATTTCAGTGGGATATAGGATTCTGAGGCCCTTTAGAAAACGTTGGGCAGGAGTTAGGCAGGGAGGGGTTGTTGCAAATTAAACCTTGCTCCATGGCAAGAAGGTAATCAGTGAATGTGTAAAAGCATATCTCTGAAGTCACAGTGCCTCCACTTGCTATTCCTAGTGTTGTAGTTAATGTATTCCTTTCCTCCTCACCCAAGGAAACGCTAAGTATCAGAAGGCAAGCCAAGCTAGTCTGTTTCAGCAAAAACAACAAGGAGTCCTATGGCACCTTAAAGACTAACAAATTTATTTGGATGTAAGCTTCTCTGTGCTGCAGCCCACTTCAGATGCATGATGTGGAAGCTTCACTATGTCAGGGATTTATACATACAAAGATGGAAACGTTACATTACTAAGTGGAGGACAAGTGCTAATGAGGCTAACTCAAGCAGAGTGGATGTGGCCCACTCCCAATAGCTGACAAGAAGGTGAAAATAACAAAAGGCTAAAACTACCTTTTGTAATGAGCAAGCTAGTCCAAGTCCCTCTTCAGACCTAGTCTGATGGTGTCAAGTTTGCATATGAATTCCAGCTTTGCAGTTTCATGATATTTGCTCAGGAATGGCAACTTTCAGCTTCCTGCTGCTCCTCCTCATAGTAATGTAACACACCCATGTATGCACGCGTGTATAAATCCCTGACACATTGAAGCTTCCACATCATGCATCTGAAGTGGGCTGCAGCCCAGAATAGCTTATGCTCAAATGTGTTAGTCTTTAACGTGCCATAGGACTACTCATTGCTTTTATTAAACTCTTTGCCTAAGGACACAATCTACCATGGTGTCATATTTTAAGACAGGTTCAAAAAACAATTCAGTAAAATAGGAGCCAAAACTATGCCAACAGTCAGAATCTTTTTTGAAGTTATAAAACCAAGGCTAAAGTTTGAAAGCAAACACTTCCCTGTCTGGGAGCCTGTGTACTTCCTGGATGGGGTAAGAAGACAAACAAGTTCATGTGACTCAGGAGATGTCTAGCTCAATTTTGAAAGCCTATGAATTTCTGAAGAGCTTAAACAGCAACATTTTGGAGTGATTAGCTGATCCAAATCTCCCCCTTTTGAAGTGCACCCATCATAATATATCTGGAATTTTGTGCGAGAGAAAATTTCAAAGGTCTAACTGAAACTGTGAAAAGCCAAGAATTCAGATTTAATACTAAAACTCTGTCTGCCATTCCACAGTAGATGGCAGATCTCAGAAAAAGATGAAGGCACTGTATGATTTATCAATCACTATGTTACACAAAAACTGTTTTTGAAGTTAGAGTGTAAAAAAAGTGTCTTGAAATGGTGAATTTTATATTGATCAATTAAGAAATCAACCTGTGTTCTACTCTGCATACTATTGCAGCATGAATATTCAAATAAGCCAATTAACCGGGATCCACTGTCAGCAAAAGACCCTTTGCAGTTGGCGTTCTTTAAACACAATTTTGCAAGAATCAGGAAATAATTGAGCTAACAGTGTTTTTGAGGTTGCAATCTGGGAATACAGTTTAATTTTAAACTTTGACCTCCCAAATTTAGTAACTGCCAATAGATGTATCCTGAGTATGTTTTTGCCCTGGCCCCTCACTTGCCTTCCATAAAATTGCTGCTTTACTCAGCTCGCTGATAATAGATATGCCTGTAGCCCTTTCCCCTAACAATACAGTACTGTAAAAGCAATGTGGGGAAAATCCTTGGTAATACAAACAGAGATGTGATCCATACTTGCATTTATTTAGACTGCAGTTACTTTTGATGTGTAATCTTTGTGCAAATCTGCTGACTAAAGCAGTCTAGCCATTGTCTGGATTTAGCCAGCTTCAACAAGAGATACTACTACCTTTCTCATTGATGGAGAGCAGAAGCACTGGTTGTTGCTAATGGGGGTAGACACCGTTTGCTGATGACTGGATTTTAAGCAGCTTCCCTTAAATTACAATAAATGAGGGTTATTTGTGACCCTAGAATGTGAATTGTGACTTTTACCAATTAGAAAAATGTTCTCATAGGCTCAAATATTTTCTCATAGGCTCAAACCTCCCAATATAAAATAATGGCATTAATATAATTTATTGCAGTCGTGCCTAACTGGGGAGTTTGGGGTACCCTAAATCCCAGCTGGGCTGTGGTGAGAGTAAGATGTTCACACCACAGCAGCCCTGCCTGGGCTGCAGTTTCTGGTGCCTGGGAGAGACGCAGCGCTCTCTCTATGGTCTAGGCTGGGCTGGTGGGGAGGACGCTGCACAAGGGATGGAGTGCCAAGACTTCAGTCTGTTAAAATGATGAGGCTTGGGGAGATGTGGCTACATGGGAGATGGGGTGCTGAAGAAACTCTGTTGTCTGATTTAATGCATCAAAGTGAGCTCAGTCCAAGCACATCTTCCTTATTTCTATGTGTTGAGGTTACTATGAGGACTGGGGTGAGGAGAAAGAGTGGTATTAATTGCCAGTTGGTTGGTGACACAGGATTTGAAATATGCCAGGGAAAATATGATGGGAAAGGAATAATGTGGCATTGTCCCCTCCCCTCCTATTTTCCACTGCTAGAATTACAGAGCAACCTCAAAACAGTGAATCATTTGTAATTCTATACCAAAATATGTTTCATCTGGTATCAGCATGGAAAGATGGAGAGCTTGCTTTTGGCCATATTGGCATTCCATTGGAAAGGGGACATCTCCGGGAGATGGTAGAAAGACTGGGCTCAGATTTAGTTTGATTGTAGGTAGACAGATCCAAAGCAGAGAAGTACAGAGGGTTGAGAGAGTCTGTATTAGTAGGTCTTCATGCAGGATCTGACTTCATTTGCATTGGTGTTTTTCTATTGCAAAGTATTTAGACTGCTTTTCGAGATAAGTGGTAAATGGTTCATTTCCTAGAGTTCTGAGGCAGCTATATGAGTATTTTTAAAGTGTGTTGACTGCAGATTAGGTTGTACTTAGGTCTTAATTAGCTCAAGCTCAGGCTCTAAACTGCTGTCAAGTTCACACAGTGAACAGACTGGAAAAAATAGCACATTGATTTTTCCATTGCAATGATTTTTGGGTAAAGTACAGCAATCCAAGGTTCAAAGGCATAGATCTGTGATTTTATTTTCACTGATGTTGCTTTAAGAAGCTGTTTTCATTCTGTTTACTCTCTCTTAGGCTACGTCTACCCTTAAAATATTAAATTGCTGCTGTGGAGGTATTTAAAGTGAAAGTATGGCCAGGACTTCAGCCCTGGGACAGAGCTCTTCCATCTCTCTATATAAAACACCTAAATGGGGAGAGTAGCTATCAGTGCTGGGAGTTTGGCTAATTAATATATGGAAAATTGTTAAAACTGGAAAAATGTTACCATTAATCCTGTTTATTTGTTTGGCCTTTCAGTTAGAGTTGTATTCCAGACAAGTGATTTCCATTAAATTTTAGAAATTTCTTAAGGAGGGATATTGGAAACCATTAAGGCCAGATCTTTGCTTTCTGGCATAGTTCTGGCTCTTCAGAGTACTCCCATTGACTCATAATTAGCAAGTACTAGTTGTGCTGCTAGGTAAACGTGTGGGGAGAACACCTTATTTACTCTTTGAAGCAGGTGTCTGTCTGTAAACTCCAAAACTGAGTGTTTACTGGCTCTCTCCTACTCCTGGAGCGGATGACACACACAATGTGAAAGCTTCAAACCAGGATAACGTAACCTGTCTTTACAGGTCTATGTTGCACTTGCATAACATGGATCCTAAACACTCAGTTAACATACCTGTAACCAAGCACCTGATGTTTTACTTCCCTTTGTATTTTCAATGCTGTCATCTGTTTGTTTGTGCAGTATTATTAAATTAAGAGTTGACCTCCCAGAAAAACTGTATCAACCTTAGTGAATGCCTTTTACTTTACTTTCCAGTAGCAGAAAATGCACTCATATTTGTGATGAGAGCATGACTATTTCTTATTGACGCATAGATTTCCTTAGTGCCTTAAAGATGGGCAATGTGCGCAGATAATATGCAGGGAGAGAGATAGTTTTTGGATGGCAAAATTCCATAACTTGCGAGTGTTTGGCACATGCTTCATTTTTTGAGAGTAGCTTTCCCTGAAGATTTACTGGTCAGATTCTGGGGTATGAGTAAGCTACTTAATTGGGCCTCTTGTGCATATTTTTTATGCTTTTACTTAATGGTCATGGCTGATTTATTTATATAACTCTTTTCAGTATGCCGGTTGTCGGCTCTGAGGACCTCGTGCTGTGCAGGCCGAGTGTGTCTAAAAGGGGCCCTTTAAGGGAGTGGCTTGCTCTTGCCCTGGAAGGGCTAGTCCAGCCTGTGACCCCATCCTCAGGCTTTGCTGGCCCCTTATTTTGATGGATAGTGCTTGTGTGTGTGGACGCTCCGCATTTCCTTCTGGGGTGGCTCCTTTCGACGTTCCTCATCACTACTTCGACATTGAACGTTGACGGCACCAGCCCTGGAGGACGTATAGTTGATATGCGTCGAAGTAGGCTATTTCAACATTCTTACATTGAAATAGGCTACTTCGACGTAGTGTGCTAGTGTAGACCTAGCCCTGTTCTGTTATCCAGTAGGTGGTGAGAGGCAGATTTGTTGAAAGCCTCTCTGTAAAGGTACTATGGGGAAAAACAGGGATGGTGTCATGGTAGGTATCTTTTATAGACTACAAGATCAGAAAGAGGATGTGGATGAGGCATTTCTGGAATAAATAAAACTATCCAGAATGGAAGACCTGACAATAATGGGTCACTTTCCCTATCCAGTCATCTGTTGAGAAAGTAACAAAGCAAGTCACAAAGGCTATGTCTACACTAGCCAAAAACTTCAAAATGGCCATGCAAATGGATATTTTGAAGTTTACTAATGAAGCGCTGAAATACATATTCAGCGCCTCATTAGCATGCGGGCAGCCGCGGAACTTCAAAATTGACGTGGCTCGCCACCGCGCGGCTCGTCCAGACGGGGCTCCTTTTCAAAAGGACCCTGGCTACTTCGAAGTCCCCTTATTCCTATGAGCAGATGGGCTCCGCAATGGCACTGTCTTCCTTGGTCGCTCCTTTTATATCTTTATCGTCCAAGGGCCCCACTGCTTTTTTAGCGGGCTTCCTGCTTCTAATGTATTTAAAAAACATTTTACTATCATTTTTTGAATTTTTGGCTAGCTGTTCCTCAAAATCTTTTTTGGCTTTTCTTACTACATTATGACACTTAATTTGGGAGTGTTTATGTTCCTTTCTATTTTCCTCACTAGGATTTGACTTCCACTTTTTAAAAGCTGCCCTTTTCTCTCTCACTGCCTTTTTAACATGGCTGTTTAGCCATGGTGGTTCTTTGTTAGGTCTCTTACTGTGTTTTTTTATTTGGGGTATACATTTAAGTTGGGCCTCTAGTATGGTGTCTTTAAACAGTTTCCATGCAGCTTCCAGGGATTTTAGTTTAATTACTCTACCTTTTAGTTTCTGTTTAACTAGCTTCCTCATTTTAGTGTAATTCCCCTTTTTGAAATTAAATGCCAGAGTGTTTGACCGCTGCGGTGTTCTTCCCAACACAGGAATATTAAAAGTTATTATATTGTGGTCACTATTTCCAAGCGGTCCAGTAACAGTTACCTCTTGGACCAGATCCTGCGTCCAATCCTGTGTCCAGATCCTGCGTCCAATCCTGTGATTGGAACTGTTTGGACATAAAAGCATTAAAGATGTGATTGGGAATCACACATCACCCATGGAACACTGGAAATGAAAGTAGTGAACTGCATAATAGATCCATGTTGACTAAATATTTTAGTGCAGAGTCCCAGCTGGGATACCAGATGCAGCTGGAATTGCTTCATTAATTTTTACAGCAATTTTCAGTTCCTTAAAAACTATCAGCCTTAGAGTGTAATAGCACCTCACCAAATGCTGAAGCATGTGTTCTATTTCAGTTCCTGGATTTAAAAAAAGTGTGAATGTTCAGTTCATATACTTGTTCAATCTACTATTAAATGTTCAATTATCATATGGTGGTTGACAATTAATACTTACACAAATTCCATTTTCAGGTAATTTATCACTGGGGAATGGCACATGCCTTGGTTTAGGCTGAGACTTTTTAATGGGTGAAAAAAAAAACCCGACGAGGCTGACAGTGCACATTAAGTACAGATCTGCATTAGGCAATGTGGAATCATACTCAAGGTAGCACTGTGTCGGAGGAAATAATACACTACCTCACATTACGCCACCCTTTTGAATGGTGTGTTGTATTCCCAATCCAACACAACCAATGGCACCCAGTCTACAGGGGAGATGTAGTCATGATCAAGTCCTCCTCATCACCCATCAGGATGGGCAGCAGCTGAGACAGTTTGAAGTGAACTGTTCCTCCAAGCATTGTGCCTAGTCCCTGTACAGTAGGCTCCATGCACTCCAGCTCCTCATGACACAATCTGGATTTTAATTTTGCTGATATTACATCTTGTAAATTGTACATTGTAGTTGATAAAATGTGTTTACAAACATAGGGCCATAAACGGTCATTGATCCCATCTGTTGGGGGTTTGAATATATAGGTCACAGGACAGTGAGTATTTTACATGTGGAACTAATAACAAATTAGTTTTAAAAATATACGACCTTATTGTGCTCCCAAACCTGAGGGTACTTATGATGGTAAAGAAATTTGTTTAAAAACACTTAGGCTGTGTCTACACTACAGTGATCTGTTGACAGAAGTTGCTGTTGGAAGAAATCGTCCGACAAAATTTATGTTGGCAGATTGTGGCCACACACAAAAGCAAGTCAATCACCTGGTGACAGAGAGTGCCCAGACTGCCTGGCCACTCTCTCAATAAAACAGCCAACCAGAAGCACAGCAGAGAGGGCTGCCTGGTGACCCAGAAGCCCTGTGTGTCAACAGACGACCCCCCCATAGCATCCACACAGCCTTTTTGTCAACAGATTGTGTCCAGAAAGGGGTTCTACCTCATGGGGTAGAGGCAGAAGGCTGTCGGCAAAAGTGCCAAGTTCTGTCAACAGTACATCAACAGGAATAATTTTTAGTGTGGATGCTTCATGGGTTTTGTCGACAAAATGGGTTTTGTGGACAAAACTCTGTAATGTAGACATAACGTTACAGTATTGCCAACTCTACTCAAAGCTCACAAGTCAAGCTCTCAAAAATCATGACACTAGCTTAAAGATGAGCTTTTGAAATAATCCACTTAGAGGACTTCTTTTGTACTTTGAGCTTTTAGGTCACACTCAATCTGATGAAGCGGATCTTTGCCCACAAAAGCTTATGCTCTGTTAGTCTATAAGGTGCCACAGGACTTCTTGTTGTTCTCAAAGATACAGACTAACACAGCTACCTCTCTGATAATATTCAACCTCATATTTCTTAGGGAAACCATATCTCCCTGTTTCAAATACGGGACAGGGAGATATGCAGGGAGAGGAGCAGCTCCTCCTGGCTCCACCAAGCCCCGGGGATCTGAGAAGGAGGCAGCAGCTGCCGGAGCTCCCCAGGAACCCCAGGGAAGTGGCAGCCACCAGCAGTCCCTGAGCCCCAGGGTTGCGGTCACCACTCAGACTCCCCCACTTCACTGAGACTTGGGAAAGTGACTCCCACCAGCAGCTGTGCCTGTGCAGTTGCTAATGGAAAAGGTCAGAAAGTGGGGTGGAGAGGCAAATAAGGGACAATTAGTCCCTTATAAAAAATAAGAAGGATACAATTAAGGCATCCCAAATATGGGACCTTCCCACCTAATATGGGACGGATGATCACCCTAGTATTTCTGAAAGTGTGAGAGCTAGAAATTTACTTTTTTTGAATGAAAGTTGCATTTCTCTCACACTCACTTGTTTCCAGTAACTAGAGCTTCAAGAAATAGCTAAGTATTGGAGATGTGTGATAAAATCATGAGAATTTGCAGCAATGTATGACTTTAAAAAGACATCTTTGAAATATATCTATATGTAGTGCCAAGGCTTATCTTAAAATATTTTAGTGCTCCTAACCCAAAATTATAGTATACTTAAAAGCATTTTTGAAGACCATATTATGCACTTCCCTAATACTGTAATAAATAGTGGAAATACTTTGTATGTGTATCTTACTAGTGTTAAAAATGCTCTATCTAGTTCCCTTAAAGGAAAACTTTAGTCCTCTGTCTTTGTAACCTTTTTTACATGAGACAATACAAATTAAATAATTTCTGAGGAAAATTAAGTTAGAGGACAATTAAAATATAAATACATTACTATTAAGCCAAAACTCATGGTGCAAATTGACTTGAAGGCTTAATTCTTCAGAATAATGTATACACACACTTTTCTAATCACCTTATTGTCATTAGGGATAATTCCCATAAGCTCTGCGATCAAAGCATTGTGCTGGATTGTCTGTATGTGTGTTTAACATAATCTAGGATTAAGAGTGTTCTTTAAAGAAAGAAATAGTTGTCATTCATTTTGAGATCATTGGATCACTGTGATCATATGTTAATGTGATTAGATAGACTAGAGTATCAGGCATTGAACTTTTTCTGGAAGACTAAATATTTGTATGAGAATATGGAACAGAACTTTGATTAGCTTATTTAAAGAATTAGAACCTCTGAATCAGTTAAAAAACTGTTCACACGCTTATTTTCTCTTCTACACTGTTATTCCTTTTTCTGTTCATGTGTGTGTGGATGGATAAGTGTCAGTTTTCTGAGAGTGAATTATTTGCCTATTAAGAGGATTCCATTTTCCTGGGAAAAGAGGTTTTTCGTCCTGTTTATCCCTTGGATTTATCTATGTTTGTGAGCTCAAATCCTCAAAATTCTTAGGGGACATACCACCCTCATGAGAACTAAGTTAGAATATGTGGCCCTGTTTCCTGATTCTATCCAGTCTTCTACTGGAGTAACTCCATTGATTCCCATAAGGTTACTCCTGACTCATTCCATGGACTCAATCAAACTTTCAGGGAAGAACTTCTATGGATTTCAAGGGGCTGTGGATAACGCCCTTAGGAGCTAATCCTGGGTACAAATACCCCTGTGAAATCCTGGGAGCTGAAGGCACTCAGCTGTGTTTTGAAAGTGATCTGCCATTATTCTGACATAAATAGCAGATTCAGCTCACTTTTGATCTCTGTGAGTGAAGTAGGGGTGAGGGGAGGGAATAATCAATTGAAAAACTTGTGTCTTTCCATGCTTTAACACAGCACAATTAGCAAATTATGCTGTTCTCTATGACAGAATTCCATACACCAATATGCCTCTAAGTTTTGTTTCCCCATTCTTTCTTCTGCCATAGTCATGGTTTCAAACCAAATAACCACATTAATAATAATTCACGTGATACAAAGGTATGTAGAATGTGCATAGCAAATGTAGATCACAGAAATGTTCAGTCTGGAAAGGAAGTTCAGAGGTCATGTAACCTAGCACTCATGCTAAGGCAAGACCAAGTAAACCTAGACCACACCAGACAGGTGTAACCAGTTACATAAAACCCTGTTATAAAAACACATGGATTCTACAACCACTTTGGAAGCCTAATATGGAGCTTCACTGTCCTCATAGTTAAAGCTTTTATTCTGTTATCTAACCAAAATTTCCTTTGATGTGGATGAAAACAATAGCTTATACACATATCTCATAGAGCTGGACCTTGAGAGATCATCAGGTCCATTACCCTGCGCTTCTGGCAGGACAAGGCACCATCCCTAACAGAATTTTATCTGCCCAGATCCCTAAACAGCCTTCACAACGACTGAACTCACAGCCCTTAGTTTATAGAACGAGAGCTCAGACCGTTGAGTTTAACATCAATTGAGTCATGGATCGCCTTATTGTTAGTGTATCAATCCAATCCTGATTCCGTTGCTTGGTGTAGCCAAGGGTTTCACCCCAGGTTTCCAAACCAACAATTTTCAGAAAGGATCATGCCTGAAATAGCTAAACCACCCCCAACAAGTGATAGCAGCTACGTTGGTGGGAGAAGCTCTCCCTTTGACATTGCACTGTGCACATGACCACTTATACTGGCAAAACATATGGTGCTCACAGGAATGATTTTTTCCCCACAGTCTTGAGCAACAGAAGCTTTGTGGACATAAATGGTAGTGCAGATATGGCATAAGGCTGTGTCTACATCATCTCTCAGTTCAGACTTCAGGTCGTGAATAGCAGTATGCACCAAAGTGCTTTGCAGTAATTCTTTCATGGGCACACAGAGAGCATGAACCAAAAAGTTGCTAGTTTTCAGTAAACAAGCCAGGGGTCTTTTCATTTAAGCCCCTGGCATCATCACAAGGGAGCTATAATGCTCTCTATTATTCACACTCCTGTAGTCTTAACTTTGGGTCAATGTATACAAGCCCTTAATTAACAAAGCCACCAATAAATAGAAGCTTATCTTGCTCCCGTTGAAACAAATGGAGGTTGCCATATTATTTTAATGGTGCAGAGTCATGCTCATAGAAGACTAAACCTATTTCTGTGGGTCCCTCTAGCTTGTCAATATGTTTTTATTTTTAAAAAATCAAATATTCTTACCTCTACATTTAGCATTAGTATTTAGCATTAGTTGCATTTAACACTGACATGCTGTGTTTAAACCACATCTTAATATACTTGTCACGTCCCTAGCCAAAAGCAGATGGATAAATATTAACTGCAAAATTATTTATGATTCCTAGAGTCAGACTGCATGTTTACAATATGCCCCTGTTGTATAAAATTACAACAACTTCCTACCATAGATTTACAGGTTCTGATATTTAATCCTCAGAAGGTAGTCACATTAATGTGTTATGCTAAGAGTTTGTCTCAATATATTTTCAAGAGGTTTATAATGTATAAGTAAATTATTGAATCAATTATTTGTACATCCAGAAGTTCTGAGACAAGTGGCTGATCTAAGGGAGAAGTTGCCTCTGTAGAAGTATATTGATGGATCCTCATTCAAGCATTCAATCACTCTACAACAGAATGCTTAAAATGGTATTTTTAGCTACTACAAATTTACTGTGATTCCAACACACTATTCAACTCAGAATGGACTTACATATCTTCTGGGTCATTATTTTCTGTTTATTTTACCACTCACTTTAATATTTAATAAAAGTTATATAGATAGCAGGCTGAACATAAAAAAAGGTCATTGTTACTACAGGTAAAAGATATCGTGCAGATTTCACGCTAATGTAAACTCTCAATCTCCATGTCTTTTCTCTGCTTCATTTCCCTAATTTTGAATAACAGTACATGTACATGATCAGAAAACTGTATCTTGGAATAGTGTAAAGAATAAAGTTTATATAAGTAGGACTGCTCAAAGCAGTGCCTTTCTTGTAATAAAAAAGGAGCTGGTACTCAGCCAACTCTTCACTCTTCCTCCCCACAGCCAATTCTGTTAAACTGTTTTCCAACAACAAATTGGGTTTTGATTAAACTAATGTTTTCATAACGGGTACATCTACACAAGCAAGAACATTCAAAATCCAACTTGGAAGATGGAGGTCTTTTGAAAGAACCCAGGGAGTGTCTACACTCACACGGTTCTCTTTCGAAAATAACTTTGAAAGAACTCCCTTGTTCCTTTGAAGTTGGTCCTCCATTCCCAGGATGGGAACAGCACCCTCCTTCGAAAGATTATTTCAAAAGAGAGTAAGTGTAGATGCTCCGCGGCCCTTTTGAAAGAGGGAGTCCTCCATGGTGGTGATCAGCTGGCAGGAGGCGGCACTGGTCACAGCACAGACTGAGCTGTATGGCTCCAGTGTCCTGCCGCGCTTAAGGATGCAGCCTCTCAGAAGCCCTCAGGCAGGAAGCTCAGAGCGTGCAGGCAGCAGGAAACCCACGCTGCTGCTCAGCCTGCTGCAAGCCGTGACGTCCTGGGCAAAGTGTCTCCCTCTCTGGCACCATGGCCAGCAGCCTGGGCTCCAGCCCACCCCAGGGGCCACCCGGGGACCAGGAGGGGAGCCAGGCACCCAAGCACCAGGCCCTCTCCTGGACCGACACTGAGCTGCAGGACCTCCTCACCCTCTGGGCAGATGAGGAGGTCCTGCACCAGACAGGGGTCTGGCACTGGAACGTGGTGGTGTTCGAGTGTCTGGGGCCTCACTGGCCAGGGTCACCCCACCCAGACCCTGGACCAGGTGAGGTTCAAAGTCAAGGAGCTCCGCCAGGACTACTGCCGGGCCTGGGACATGGCTGGGCGGTCAGGGGCAGTGCCCACCAGATGCCCTTATTTTAAAGAAATTGACCACCTCCTTGGGCCCAAGGAAGCAGGACCCCTGGCCATGGTCCTCGACACTGTGGACCCCCTGACTGAGCTGGAGCAGATGGGGACCAAGGGGGGAAGACCACCCAGGACTGCCAGCCACCTCCGGGCACCCATCCAGGATCCTGGGCAGCAGCGATGATGAGGGCTCAAGCAAGAGGGCCCTCGTCATTGACGTCCTGTCCAGCCCATCCAGCCTGGCCCCCTCCAACTCTGTCTTGCCAGAGTTCCTGGAGGGACCCACAGGTATGTGCTGTGTACGCTGGTGGCCACAGGGCTGGGAGAGGGGGCAAGCAGTCCTGCCCAGGGTGGCTGCAGCCCACCCACAGGGACATCAGTCCCAGGACACAAGCAGGCCAGACAGCCCCACCACCTCAGCCTCAGAGAGCTGACGTGGCACTCAGCACCATGAGGCCTGGACAGCACCATGGGCCACGGAGGGACTGAGGGAGGCATCATCGTGACCCTGACGGGGAGCTCCTGCCGGGGGATGAAAGTCCACTCGGCCATGCAACATCCCAGCCCTGAGTTCCAGAACACCCTCGCATCATGGGCGTGGCCAGCCCAGGCCAGCCCAGGCCATGCAGATGTCCTGGAACCAGCCATTGGCCTCAACAAGCACCTGCAGTACCACTGAATGATAGCCCTTGCAGTTTACAAAGGCCTCTCAGCTGTGCTCTGGGACCCGGATGGTAATGTGGGTGCCTTACAGGGCCCCAAAGCAGTTTGGGAAGCCCAGCTCCTCAAAGCCCCGGATGGCATCTTCCAGGTCCTCAACACAGACTAGCTGACTCAGGAGCACCTTACTGATGGCCCAGACGATCTGCAGGGCATAGGGAGTGCTCTTGTGAGTATGGGGTGGAGAGCAGCTTGCCCCCCGTCCCCACCCCTTCCCTGCTGTGCCCGCCCAGACCTGTCTCTGCCCCTGTTCGTAGCAGGTGAGAAGCACAAGGCCATTGCTGTTTGGAAATTCGTCACCCTGGACAGCTACCTCTCCATCGGGCAGGAGTTCAGGGTGGGCAGGTCCACCGTTAGGGCCTTCATCCTTGAGGCAAGGTGTGCTCTACTTGCTGGCCTGGCACAGAGATTGGGAGAGAGAGCTGCCAGGAAAGGGGGCCCTTAGAAGCCCAGACCCAGGGGAACCGTGACATCCCACACTTACATAGGCTCCCTGCCAGAAGGGCGACCCTTGAGAGAGGCTGCCCAGACTGCCTGGAATGGGGAAGGGGGAGGAGGCAGGGGCACCCGTGTTCACACCCATGAGCATGTCTGCTCTCTGTTCCCTGCAGGTCATCAGAGCCATCAACAGGGTGCTACTCTGGAGGCTTGTGCACATCAGGGACTTGGATGCAGCCATCGCAGGGTTCGCTGCTCTCAGCTTTCCCCATTGTTTTGGGGTGATTGACAGGAGGACTATCACCATCAGGTCCCCAGACCACAGAGCTGGCCGCTATGTGAACAGGAAGGGATACCCCTCCATCGTGTGCCAGGCATTGCTGGACCATTGTAGCTGCTTCATGGACATTTATGTGGGATGCCAGGCTGGGCTCACGACGCGCACATCTACAGGAACTCTGCCCTGTACCACAGGATGGAGGCTGGGATTTACATCCCCCAAAGGGAGCATGCCATCAGGGACATCTCCATGACCCTCTGCATGGTGTGTGTCCCAACATACCCGCTGCAGCCCTGGCTTATGTGGCCATATACAGGCCATCTCACCCCATCTTAGGTTTTCAATGGCCGCTCACACGGGCATGCTACCTGTTGAGTGTGCCTTCAGATACTTTAAAGGTGAGATTTAGGTGCCTCCTCACGTGCCTCGACATTGGGGTGGAGAACATCTCCCAGGTCATGGGGGCCCAACTGAGATCAGAGAGGAGGTCTTCCCCCAGGGCTGGATGGCCAAGGCCAGTCCCGGATACGAGCAGCTCACTGTGGTCCCTGACTGCCAGGTCCACCAAGGTGGTCTCTGAATCCTGGAAGCAATACTGGAGGCTTTTGCCCACGGGGAAGAGTGACCCTCACCCAGGCACCTTCCACAGGCACCTCCCACCCATGCCCCCCTTAACACCCTCCTCCAGTAATGGGGGTATGGGAGGTGTTGCCAGCAATAAACTTTATTTAAGCAATAATCAAAAATCTACTAACAATAAACAATATAATATTTAGAAAAATAAAACTGTGCTTTTACATATGGGAGGTGGGTAACTATATACATTGGAGGAAGTCTCAGAATGTCGGGGAGCATCTCAACTTGAATGGAGGGTGGGGACATGGCCTGGGGGGCATTATTCCAGGGAGAGGGTGGAGGGCTGTGAGCCCCAGCAACCCTGGGAGCCCCTCCAGCCCTGGGAGCCAGGCCGTGAGGCCCCAGAGGGTGGTGGGCAAGAGATCGGTTGGAAGATGGATGATGAGGACCCTGGGGGCTTCAAGATGGGTGGGTGCAGGGGCAGATGGAGGAGCAGGAGGCTGGGCTGGCAGGTTAGTGAGGGCTATGCTCACCACGTGCAGCAGGCCCAGCTTTTCTGCGCATGTCTCCGACCACCAGACCAGCTCAGTCTTCTCCAGTGCCAGCCACCACTCTGCCAGGGTGTTCTGGTGGCAGAAGGCAGCTATGGAGGTGGCAGCCTCATCCTCCTGGCCACAGTATTGGGCCCACCAGGCATGGGCCAGCTGAGACCCCAGTCAGTGGTGGGTCTGGTCTGGCCCTCTCAGCTGTTGCTCCCAGGCTCTGCAGCCCCATGGCCTGGATGGAGCTAGCTGGCTGGAGCTGTGCTGGGGCTTTCCCAGACCTTGGATGCCTCAGCTGTAAGAGATGGAGGTGGGTAGAGAGAGGTACGGGGGTCAGTCACCCATTCTGGCCCTGGGTGCTCTGTCCCATGCCCCCAGTGGACAGCTGCCTCCAGCCGTGACCCAAGGGACGGGCATGTCCCCATAGCAGTGGCATGATTTCCCTGCACAGTGGCTTGTGCATGGTCTCCATGATGCAATGGAGGTCCCCCTGCTCCCTCCCCCAGGGAATGGGCTAGTGGGAAGGGAGCACATCCCAGCACAGGGGAGTCTCTGCTCTGGTGGCAGGTGAGCTGCCCCCGCCCCCGGGTCCTACTGCTCACGTGTGCAGCTCGTGATGCTGCCCACTGGAGCAAGTGCTGGGTATTACTGTAGGGCATGCCCGCATATCAAGGGCACACTCCGGGTTATGGACGTCTGGTGTCAGGCTGGAACCTGTGTGCCTGGGGGTGTGTGACATGCTACACACTTAACTGAGGGTCCCTCAAATAGGTCAGGGGATACCCAGCTCAAGGTGTCTCAGCTTGAGGAGGCTGAGGGCATTTCAATGATACAATCTGACAGCCCTAGACAAGTTCGTCCCACTCTTTTATAATTATAGTTAGCTAATTGGGAGCTACGAGGGTTCTCAAATATGCTTATTTTTCTGTCGTTCTTTTATTCTGTAAAGTGCATGCAGATGTTTTGCTGAAAGACATCTCCTACTAAATGGGTGACATGATACCAATAATAATAATAACACATATGTGTTGCTATTGCTTTCATGTTACATCCCAACCCTGCCACTGCTTTCCTATATCATAGTTGTACCTGCACACAGCACAAAATGGTGGATGGCAACAACGTTAGTAGTGCACAAAGTCCTGGTAAAAGTTTTCTGATGACTGATTCACTCAGTGGTACTCCCAGCTCCTGTTATCCTGAGTTTCCTCCTTGATTTAGCATTTCCTAAGTGGTAGACTCCTAAAGAAGAAGCAACCCATCCTCCCTCCCAAGAATGTTAGTCTTTGCTTCAGCTATGATTGTTACTATTTTGATTTTTGTAAAGGCACTTATGGTTTAATTAGAATTTGGAAAAAGATTTCAAAAGTCAATGTAGGGTATGTCAGTACTAGAAACATAAGTTGACATATACTAGCTCAACTTACAGCAGCTGCAGTAATTACATATCCGCATGACTCTCCTTGTGTTGGTGGTGCGTGCTCACAGTACGGGTACTCCCACAGACCCAGGAATGGCAGTAAGAGTAGCTTAAAACCTGATTTCTCAGCTCTCCTTACAGACCCTTGCCGCATGCCCAGATGCCCCCGAGGCTCTGGGACTGTTGGCAGGCATCGCCCTCTCCCTTTCGCTGCCAGGAGTGTGTATGGGGAGGAAGTCCCATGGGCTTCTCACACCAGCTCCCAGCCAAGAGTGGGTTTGAGCCACCCTAACTTCCCTTTGGGGACAGGGTCCAGCCATCTGGGTTTCTTGTTCCAGCTCCCAGCCAGAAGCAGGATCCATTCTGACCTGGGTCCCAGATGGTAGCAGGGTCCAGCAACCACCCATCTTTTCAGAGGAGCAGAGGCAGCTGTGTTAGCGCTGCCCCACTTACTTATCTATATGATGACTTCTGCCCTACTTGGCCCTAACTGCGTGGTGTAGACTATCCCTTAGTTCTGAAAGCTAGCTACTGTGGTCACTTGGGTAAAATAAAATGGGTTATTCCTTGGGTTAATGTACACTTCATTCTCTGGGGCATCACAAAACCATTCCTTCTTGTTAGATTTTGTATATGAACATGGGACCTGATTTTGTGTTCTTTATTTTCATTCTTTTTCTAGTCTGTAAAATTGTCTGCCACAACATTCCAGCTAGAAAAAAAAGATCCTATCACTATTAATGCCAAAACAAATAAAGGATGACAGACTGTGTCTGCAAAGTAGACAAAATTGTAGTACAAGAATTAGTAACAGTGTCAGTGATGTAGTTTATTCTTTAAAAATATGATTTATGTTGTCTCACCCTTCTCTGGTATGTAAGAATCCAATCTTTTTTCCAAAACTGCCGTTGGGTTTATA
Organism: Carettochelys insculpta; assembly: GCF_033958435.1. Taxonomy (NCBI): domain Eukaryota; kingdom Metazoa; phylum Chordata; order Testudines; family Carettochelyidae; genus Carettochelys; species Carettochelys insculpta. The sequence goes on along the minus strand of NC_134137.1, from coordinate 299,926,473 downwards.
TGTAATGGCCTGTGTGGAATATATGTTTTACAAGCATATATTTGGAGAGGAATATGTTCTTAAAATACATATTTTGAAAGGAATTTCCCTTTAAAGGTGTCATGACTGAGCTAATGATGTAAACTGGAAATGTTATAGTGCTTCTATTTCAAGCAAATGCCAAATATTTTGGCCATCACATTTGGTCTTCACCAAAGTTTAAATGTGAGCTAATAAGGCATTCGCTTTACACATTGTTGTTTATACAGTCAAGCATTAGAGGCACAAACTGACAATTGGCCAGCCCATGCTGAAATACCACAAGAAAATAGAAAAATCTGTAAAAATAGCAAAGGAAATGCGGTGCATTTCTACATTTAGGGCTAGAGTTCTAAGGAACTCAGCTCTGATTTAGACACCTCAATAAGAGCAAAATTTTCCCAAGCAGTCAGAACATAGCAATGATGACGCCTTTGGTAAAAATGTCAATAGTTCAGCTCCCAACATGTGGAGATCTTGGAAATCCAGCCACCCACATTAATTCCTACATGAAAGTGGAGTGCTTTTGAAAATCTACTCTTGAGGTCCTCATTTTAAGGTTAGCACTTGGCAAAAAATCTAACTGCTTCACAAAATCACACAAATCAGCTCCAGGCATCCTTCCTACTATTTGAAAATCAATGATAGAACTGTTTGGAAAGCTGAATTTCTGCCCCAGGGAAAAGCCTAATATATCAACATGTTTGTGTACTAAAACAGTATGAAAAGTCAAAATATCAAAAATTAAAAATAAAAATAATAAAAGTACAAAGAGTACAAAATCAGTTGGGAATGGCTGTATAAAAATCAGGTAATTTAGTCACTCCCTGGGTGCCAGAGAAGAGAAGGGTTTCTACCTTCTGTGTGCATAATCTAACCACTAGACTATGGGATGCTCTGAAGTGGCTTTCCCACTCTCTTGTGCTGAAGATTTTTTGCCTTGTAGTATCGTGTAATCATTGGGCCAGCAAGTGAGCAAGGATAAGATGAGAACCCATTGGGTAAAGCATTCACCTTAATGATAAGCAATTCATGTGCAGCTCCTGGCTTGTCAGGTGGGGAGGGCTTGAAATGATATGTCCCACACCCCAGGTGAGTCCTATAGCCACTGGTTAAAGATCACAAGAAACCTATTTTTTTTTCCATGCTGTCTTGTGCAGAATTAGGTGACTGACTCCTAAGGAGGGTTCCCAGCAATGGACTGCAAAGCACCAGTAGGTGTCTCTTTTCAGCCTAGATTTAGGAACATGTTCTCTTGAGGGGGGCAAGGCTTAGGTCACATCCATCTGCTCACCATCTGGTGCATCCCATTCTCAGGTACCTACCCTTTCTCTGTGCATTGTAAAGGAGCCTATATGCCTAACACATTGTGGAGTCCAGTAATTTTCAAGAGGCCTAAACACTTGCTGTTGCAGTTTTAAATCCTATGCGGCCCTGGCTCTAGTAAGTTTAATCACCTACAAGTTTAGACTGCAGCTGAGCAGGGATTTTGTGGATTGCAGTGGTACCTAATTCTGGGACTTGGGTGTCTAAGACCCTTTGTGAATTTGGGCCAAAGTCATCATATAAAATTTTGTGTCCACAGACATGCTGACTGTGCTTACATTTAAAACAGAACTTAAGATGAAAAACAGAGTAATTAGTTTGTATATTTAACATGGCAAGGTAACAACTTTTGTTTTTATAAATTGCTAGATACAGCTATAATATAGGATTAATTATATTATTCATTTTAATAATACTCATCACGTAAGCTAATTATCTAAATTACAACATAAGTCTTTTTTTCTTTCTTTAAAAACTCATAAATTCCTCTTTGACAGGTGTTGGAATTTTACAAAAGGTCTAGCAGTACTAATTGTGTGTATTACCTACACTTATATTTCATGAGAGAAAATACTTCAGTCATATGAAATACGTTAGGACCATCTCATTTACCGCTGCTCTTTATTTTCCCTCCACTCGCTCTTGATGTTGCAGAACCTTATGTTCTATATGGTCTTTACTTAACCCTACATTTTGCCTTTAAACTGAGATAATACAAGCTGAACTATGTGCTCTGAATACAAGCTCTACATTCATTGTTTGCACAGTCTTCCCTTGGACAATGGCAATAAATTCTTGATACAGGGCAATCTGCCCCTTTAAGTGCTAAATTAGTCCCAGCCCACTTCACCTGTGCTGGGTATTGGATATAAGAGAAAGGAAAGCCAGCCATAGGGAAGTGGCTAGACAGGTTATAAATCAGGTGGAGACTAAGGAATGGTAGTCATGGAATAGCAGGGGACAAATCGAAGGAGTCTAGGACATGTGAGATGGAAGTGAACCTAGGAAGAGTGAAAACTGAGCTGCCAGGGTGGGCAAAAGAGTGACTGAAATTAAAGGAGAGAAAACAGACCTCTTGGAAGGAGAGGCTGTGGTGAAGACTTTTGGGATTTGGATTCTGCGGACAGGGCAAACTCTTGTTGATGACTTAGCTGTGGGTTAAAGTCACTGTAGCAAGTCAAGGGCATGGTGAAAGCAAGATGAAGACTGTATGCAGAAACTGGTATAGAAGTGCTACATCTCCTGGCCTTGCTGCATAGAGGTTCTACGGGATGATGAATCGTGACAATATCTGAGATTTTCTAACAATATCGATGCTGCTGGCTTTCAGTGTGATAAGTTGTATCGTATGAGAAAAGGTCTTTGGGTAGTAGCCAAAGGTATGTCACAAATCCCCACCCTTCTGTCTCTTCCTTTCCGCTTCTGTATGCAGTAGTGGAGTCATTGGGGAGTCATAGGGATGTACTGCCCCTGCCCACAGATGTTTTGCGTAGGTTTCATCCAAGCTAACTGATAGCTGGAAAGACAGCAAGCGAGCTTTCTCCCAGCCTGTCAGTAGAACTGTCTGACATCTACTAAATGAAGCTATCAGCAGGTGATGGGAAGCTGACACTCACTCAATCCACACTCATAAGCACGTGTATCATTTTCTTTACAACATTATCACAGTTCCTGTATCCCTTTCTAGCTCCTCCTGGGCAGCTCTGTTGGTGCAACTGCTGACCAAAATGTCCTTGGTCCACACACAGAACAAGGCTTTAGGGCATGAGTCAGCAACTTTTCCAAGGTACATACTGGCTTGGTGGACCTGGTCTGAGCATCTTCAGGCACAGTGGCGCAACACACTACTGACCGACCCTTGTGGGCACTGCTGCTAGGTGTCCCACTGACTGAAACTCCTGGCCCCCACATTTTCTGGGAAACAACAGGGAAGGGAAAGTCTCGGCATAGGCCCCATCATCCCATTCATCCCTCATACACCAGGACCCAGGACCCACCTCCTCCTCACAGCCCCATATTTCTCCCCATTTCTCTCTCCTAACAGCTCTGGCACTGTCTGGCTGCTTGTATGGTCCCTGATATATTCTGCACACCAGTTACACAATATCTGGTCCATATTTCTCCCCCTAAACTCCATCTAGTCCCACACCTCTCATTGCCCCAAAGTCCCTCTCCATTGCTCACGGTGCATGCCAGGAGTTAGATAAAGACATAAGCCCTCTTGCTGGAAGGCTGCACTGAGCCACTGTGGTTTCCTGGAGCCATGCCACAGAGTGGCAAAGACAAAGCCAGAGTGGCAAAGGGAGTGCCTCACCACCACATGTCTCAGCTGGCTCTTGCAAGGTGGCCTCTGCTTGCAGCAAGGACTGAACGCATTCAAGGCCAGGATCATTGTGCAGCTCACAACTGCCCCCTGCCCAGCCCAGCCCTGCTCTGCATTTGCTCTGTCGCCACTTACAGCTCTGCTCTGCCATTCACCCTCCCAGCTCTATCACAGAGCCTCTGTCCAGCCGCCCTGGGTCCTGTGGCCATGGGTCCCCCAGCGCCTCCCTGCTCGCCGAGTGGGCACTCTGAACCAGAGGGTGAGGCCCCATTTCCTCTCAGAGCTCCAACTGCCTCAGAACCCCCAGGTCTGTGATATCAGTCACCGACCTTCCGGAATATTCTGCTCCCCACCTGCCCGTCACCCTCTTCCAGCCCTGTTTGTCCTCTGTAACAGTCTGAGGCCCTTGTCCCAGGGTGCAACCATAAGACACCAGCTGCAACACACTTTACTGAGCCTGATATTGCAGCAAGCCTTGCATCACCCAATATCAGTCACGCCACAGAAAACCCTGCTCTTCCCAGGCACATAGAGGGCTGTCACAGGAGCTTGGCAGCTTGGATGTGGGGCCAACCTCCTCTGTTTGCTTTCACATGAGGAATAAACAGAAGTTTACACAGGAAAAGTCATGGAAGCACCAAAGATTTGATGGCAGGAGACTCAAAGCAGGTACCTATCTGCATAGATTTTTTAAAGACTTCTACACCTAAGCATTGTTTTTGCCAGCTCCAGGTCTCTCATGGGAACGTATCCTGATGTCATGTCTGCAATGTGAATGATACCCTGATCCCCTCAGCCCGTGTGGTTTGAGTGCTGGCCTGCTAAATCCAGGGTTGTGAGTCCAGTCCTTGAGGGGGCCATTTAGAGATCTGGGGAATGGTGCTTGGTCCTGCTGTAAGTTCAGGGGACTGGACTTGATGACCTGTCAAGGTCCCTTTCAGTTCTATGAGACAGGTATATCTCCATATGTTTATTTAAATAGTCCTGATGTGTAAAGTGCTCCCCAGCCTGAACCAAGAGGTGCCACGCTGCCTACAGAGGTAGCCTTTTTGACCAACAGGGTGTGACCCAAATGCCAGCTTAGGAAGTCAGCACTGAGGGGCACCATTGGTAAATGTGGGAAAGAGGAGTCAGAACACTGAGTTTCCCCTGTATACTCACCCCGCTAAGAGATGGAAGTGGGATATGGCATCACCCGCACATGCCAGGTGCTTGGAGCAACTACCAGTGCTGTGTTATAACCTCTCTGCTGCGCCTTATATCATAAGCCACCTCTTCCAAAACTCTTGTGAACAACTCTCCAAAGATGAGCTATTGCACAGAGAAAAGATTTAAAACATGATGCTAAATGCTCATGTAAGGAATGTGCCAGCAGGAACTCAATGCTGCTGAAGGCTGGGAGAAATGTATCTCCCAGAGATCATTTGCATGAGAATGCAAAAGTGTGCATATGTGATACCTGGCAAACAAAGCCTGATGGGTAGCAAGGAAGCAATGAGATTTTGTCTATTGTAAACACATTGTTATAAAATCAGAATTTATGCTAACACTCACTATAAGAATTGTGAAATCTCACCAATGCTCCAAGTCGTTTTGAGGGACAGGGCAGGTAATCATAACTGCATAAGACATGGATTACACAGGGCTCCACTGGCTTAAAGCATTGTAAGGCAGAAGGTGAGGGATGTAGGTTGAATCAGCTAGCTGGGTGCCTTGGTCTTGTCTAAGACTTAGCCATATACCTATAAGCCTGGCTTGATTAATTTTCCCTAGGGGTTAAAAAATAGAGGTGGATATTAGTGTTTGTGCCTTGTATGAGACTTTATTTTGATAGATGCTGTGAGCTGAAATCACAAGCTATGCCTACAGCAATAGATGGAAAGTGTGACCAATGGATGGCTGGTAAGAGGAGTAGTAGATGGATGGCCGGCTGGTTGGAGGAGCAGTGGGTGGGTGACCAGTGGGGGCTGGTAGGAGGAGCAGCAGATAAGTGGCATTGTCTCAGGTCTATGAGGGAATGCATCAGCATGAGATGTCAGTGTCTGCATGGACTGGACCAGGTTGTAAGTGGGGCACTTGAACTGGGGGTGTGGAGAATGTTGGATGTGTGGATTGGCTGTTTACAGTATTGGACTGGTGAGCCTGAGAGGCCAAGGACATTGCTCAATGCATTTGAGCTGGGACATTTACTTGAGGATTGGTTATGAACTCTGGGTGTGGTATTTTCCTAAGCTTATGCTAATTGACCTTTCCACCTCTTTTATTAAAAGTTCTTTTCTACAGTCAGGCTATGTCTACACTAGCCAAAAACTTCAAAATGGCCATGCAAATGGCCATTCCGAAGTTTACTAATGAAGTGCTGAAATACATATTCAGCACTTCATTAGCATGCGGGCGGCCACGGCACTTCAAAATTGATGCGGCTTGCCGCCGCGCGGCTGGTCCAGACGGGGCTCCTTTTCAAAAGGACCCCGCCTACTTCGAAGTCCCCTTATTCCCATCTGCTCATAGGAATAAGGGGACTTCGAAGTAGGCGGGGTCCTTTTGAAAGGAGCCCCGCCTGGACCAGCCGCGCGGCGGCAAGCCGCGTCAATTTTGAAGTGCCGTGGCCGCCCGCATGCTAATGAAGTGCTGAATATGTATTTCAGCACTTTATTAGTAAACTTCGAAATGGCCATTTGCATGGCCATTTTGAAGTTTTTGGCTAGTGTAGACATAGCCTCAGACTCTGTGCTTGCAAGTGCGGAAGCATTGCCTCTCTGAGGCGCTCAGGGGCATGTGAAGTTCCCAGGCTAGTGGGTGGGGGCTTGAGCTGGTTCTGTGTGAGATGGATGAAAAGGAACCCCTAGATGTTGAATCCGGCCCTGGCTGCTGCCATCTCCTTCTGGCAGAAGGGTTACACTCACAAACCCAAAGTCAGTGACAATCAAACTTAATATTTATTCTTTATAAAAATCTCATGATTGCTAAGGTAGTCTCATGATTTTGGGGTGACTGAATACTCATGATTGGGCTTTGGGAAAAGGTTACCCATTCCACAAGCCACTCAGTGTATGAAAATAATAGGGATATGAAATAAGAGTCAAAATAGATAGGATAAGGCTGGTGAGAGAGTTTTTTCTGAGCCTGCAACCGGTTCTCCTGCTTCCTGTCCTCCTCCGTCTCTCCACCCCTCGGCGGAATGCAAAGTGAGGTCTGCTCAATAATTTAGTCCCTTCCGGCTTGCCCTAGCGCAGACCACGCCCCGTCCGCGGTGTTTCCATGGGTACACTTCCTGTTTAACACAGCTTTGGCTGCAGCTCGAAGGTTTGCAAGCAAGTCCGCGAGAGCCCGGGCTGACCTGCACCAGACTCCGGGTGACGGGCGTTTTGAGGGGCCGTGGTCCGGGTGCGGGATTAGCCAGTAGCCTTAGGGGCAGCTAGCTCGTCCAACTGCCCGAAAGCTATTCGGGAAGACAGGAGAGCCTGCCTGGTCCCCTGTGGATGGGAGGGGGTGGCACTACCACTCCCAGGGTGCACCGGGCCTGGACGCGCGTAGCCCTGCTGCCAGGGCGTTGCAGAGTGTGCAAGGGCCCTGTCCCGGTGCATTCTGTGAGCTGTAGTCTTGTTGTGCGGCGCCTCTCGGTGCAAGACGGGCCGTGCGGAAGCTGCGGAGCTGCGCTGGGGTTGCCTAGTGATGCTTGGAAGGGGCGTCTTTTCTCTTCCGCGGGGTTTTTATCTTCCACTCCCTCCCCTGAGGGCTGTTGCGCAGCCCGTGCCTTGAACGCCCTGGCTCTCGGTTGAGTAGTAGTTTGGTTGTTGTATCCGCCTTCTTGGTCCTGAGCCTTTTGGCTCTTAGCTGGGGTGAAAGTAATGTACGTTTCTTACAGCTACTGTCCTATTGCAACCTGGGTCCCTCCCAGCTCTTTCACTAGCCCCCCACTGGCTTTTGCAGCAACTCAGCCAGGTCTTTGCAGAGCCGTGCCTCGGGGTACATCTGCTTACTTTCACCTCTGCCTTAGGTTTACTCTTGTCTGTGAGAGTGGGATACCGTTTGTTTTTAATTGATGGTTGAGTTTCTGGGGCCCAGTAGCTGGGCATGGCAGACCACTTCTTCCCCATCCAAAAAAACCCATCAAATGCCATGCATGTGACTCCTCACCCCTGAGACCAAAGTAGGGGTTCACAACATGATAATTACTACCTGTTGTCACCAGGAATGCTGCAAGAGTGTCCATGGAGTTCAGGGTGATGGAATTTTGCTGACTGTATAAGTGTCTGTATGAAGTAGTTCCACATTTAAATAAATTGTTTGTTTTATAAAGGGTCTTATTGACATAAAATCTCAGGGATGGAGATTCTCCTCCCTCCCCAAAGGCTGATTAATGAACAGCTGTGGCTTGTAATTGTTTTAAGGTTTTCTTTGTGCGCTGTGAAATCAGGAGAAAACGTAGGGCTTGTCTACATGGGATAATTTAGGATGCAGTGAACTAGGGTGTGACTTTTGAAACATAGTAGCCAGCTTGCACTGGTCAATGTCTGTGCTCTGTGCTGGGTGACTATCTGTCCCAGACTGACTGTGACAACCCTGTATTTTGGGGTCCCAGAAGGCGTCTCGATGTACTTTTTGAAAAGGGCTCATTTCCCTGTATTTGGCCCTCCAGCGGCTGACTTTTGCCCTCAGCAGTGTGCCCAAGTGCAGCTGCTGCCTGGAGAGCTTATGTGCTCTCCCGCCACAGGAAGAGGGAGCCAGCAGGAGGCCTTCCAAAGATAGGATAGGTTGGTGCTCTGCTTCCTAACTCCCTGCTCATTTGGGAAGCTGGGGGGAGCACCAGCAGCTGCCACCTCCACCCCCACTCCCCAAGGCTCAGCGAAGACCGGGGAGCATGGGCGGCTGCAGTCCCTTTCATGGCTCCTTGAGGCTTAGTGGAGCTGGGAGGAGCTGCCCCTTCCCCCAGCCGACCCCATATCTACCTGTCCTGTATTTGGGACAGGGAGATGTGGTCATCCTAGTTCTGTGCTGTTGTAATGCTGCAGCATAGATTCTTCCTATGTTGGTGAAAGGGTTTTTTTTTGTTGATGTACTTAAACCATGTCTTCAAGAGGCTTTAGCTAAATCTATAGAGGTCCTGAGGATTAGGTCAGCCTAACAATTGCACTTGATATGAATTGTTCTATATCCATGAACCACATAGCTAGGTCAATCCAATACATATAGACCAGGCCTAACTCTCTACGTGAATGCTTTTACATTGCATTCTTAAGAGTGCCTTTTCAGAATAGGAGTGCCAACAAAGAGAGTTAATGAGAAGTAGCTAATGTACACACGCCACTCTGGGCTTTTTCCTTGTGTAGGCAAGTCCTAAAGAATCTTGCTAAACTTCCTGAAATTTTCTTCTTGCGTACGTAAAATTATGATGCATGAATTATTGTAGATCAAACTTTCCAAATGCAACTGGTGCTTTGAGTCCTACCTTTTCAATGGCCATTAGCCATTCTGGTTTTGTTTTATATTTAGTTATATGGATTGTTATATGTTGAACTTATCAGAAGCATTCTAAGCCTACAAAAATTTAAAACAAAATTTGAATCAGAGTCCCACAGATACCTAGCTCCTCATCTTAAAAAAACATTTATCTCTAAACCAACTCTTCTGTTCTAAAACCTCAACTCCCAAAGTGAACTATATTGTACCTGTTGTGCCTCTTCACTCGGCATTTCTTGAGCAGGTACTTATCTTTGTTTTTATACCTAAATTACTATATAGTATGCAGGTGAAAGTCACGTGAATACTGATTATTTATATTCAAGCTTAACAGTAATCCCAACAGGAAAGTATATAGGTTTGTGGAGCTTTGAAGATTGTCTAAAATTTACAGATGTGTGTTTCCATATAAATAAATTAGCATGGACTGTCTGGGCCCACCACCACACCAACATTTTTAGTGGCTCATGTTCATTCCTAGGCTCCCCTTTAGGGTTTACTTTAGGTTGTCAACCCAGATTTCTGCATCTTTGGTGCTATATAAATCCAAGTTAGTTAACCTAAGCGAAGAACACACTTTTTTCTCCAGTATAGATAGTACCCATAAGCTCATGCAGTTTACTCTTCTGAGTTATTTCCTTGAAGCCAGTTAAAGTTGCACACATGAAAAAGTTTGTGTGAATAGGTCCCAAGGTAATATTGTAGTGTTTATGTGCCCACTTCATTACCTACAGTATTGATAAATATAGAAGTTTTGTTCCCAGTACTGCCTAACCCTAGTTTTACAAAGGTATATATTTCGACTGACATCAGTTTACTCTAAAGTAAGTGTTTTGGAGCCTTACTGTGGATAATGATTTTTTTTGCCTTTTGGAAAAAGAGTTCTGATATACTTACTATAGCAGGGACAGGCAAAATATTACCCATGGGCTTCATCTGTCCCACCAAACCACTGGATCAGGGTTGCCACCAGCATCTCACCCAGTGGGAGCCTTGGAAAGGCTGCCATCCTGCTGTGTCCTCAGATGTTGCTCAAAAATGCAAGCTGCACGGATCATGTGCATCTCTGTGGGCCATGTGCGTGGGAGGTGGAGCTTTGTGTGCTTCTCCTGCCCTAAGCACAATCTCATAGGTCCCATTGGCCAGTGTGAGCTGCCTGGGCCAATGTTTGCAGCACAGGCAGTATGCAGTTTCCCCTAGGTGTGCAGTGCACAGAAATGTACATGCTTCCTCATCTTGTCCCTTTGAGTGGTATGTGGGGTCACAGCAGGTAGGGAGCCTGCCTGAAGGTCCTGCTAGACTGCTGGCTGGGAGCCGCCTAAGGAAAGCACCTCCCAGCCAGAGCCTACAACTGGCCACTTGCTCTCTCTCCCCAATCCTCTACAGCCCTACTCCTGCACCCATATCCCTTCCCAGACACTGCATTCCAATCCTTGTCACAGGTCACAACTCCTTCTTGCCTCTTACCCAAACCCCTGCAAACCCCACTCCCCTCGGCACCCAGCCTCCAGGTGACAATCCCCTCCTAGGCACTGCACCCCTTCTTACACCCTTCAGATCAGAATTCTCTCCTGCACTCATACCTTCTCCTGGACCTGAAGTCCCCCGTCTTCCCCAGTCCTCTGTCCTAGGTGACAACTCCCTCCTTCATCTAAACTTCTTCCCGGGCCTCACATCCCCTCCTGCAACCTGATCCCTTACCCCAAGCTCCCTTCTGCACCCAACCTTCATCCCAGACCCTGCTCTTCCTCCATTAATATAGTGAAAGAGTGCATCCCTTGACCAGTTAGCAAATACTTAGAGCGCCCCCCCATCAGTAATTATTGTCCACCTCTTACTCCAGCCACAAATCTAGCAGTAAATACAATATATCTACTATTGTACGGGATCTCATTTTTCCTTTTTTCCTATTACATTTTATTATGGAAAGCTATGGAAGAAGAAGATGATGATGATGTAATACTTGAAGAAGAAATAAATAGAGAATTAACCAGAATCAGTGTAACATCCCTTGAAGCAGATGATCCCAGCACTGATTTAACGACAGATTCTTGCAGTGATAGTGAAACAGTAAGTGTCTGATAGGAACAGGTGAAATAGTATGGCCTTTACTTTTACATGGCAAACTTGTGTCTTTTGGTGAGGCCTCTCATATTCTGTCTTTTCTAACTTCCTTGTGATGTACCACAGACATCAGAAAGTCTAAAAGATAAATGAGCTATTTCCTCAAATTTATTCCATAGAGGAAAACTTCCTTCAGATGTAACCTACTTGTATTCCCCTGAGCACCATAAAAATGTGAGTTGAAGTGACAGAGAAGCCCCTGGAATAAGCTGATATTAAAGAAATGCCTACCGTAAACTATTATACAAAACAGCATATGACATAGAATGAGTAGGAAATTCACTTTCAGAAAACTGCAAAATCACATGATCAAATAACAGCGGATAGCAACTTTTGACAGAATCCTTCAATGTTAGAGATGTTTAAATTTTAAAAGTAACAAGATTAAAATTATGATTATTTACAAAATTAATCTTTGGTCTGCAAAATTAGGTTTGCAAATATTGCTAGAAAAAGCTGTCTTGGGGTATATTTAGTTTTATATTTGATTCTGTCCATACAAATTAATCCCTTTAGTTTCCCCCTGTCTTCCCCTCACCCATTTTACAAGCTGTCTTCTGAATTCCATCCGCTTGATTGAGACACGATAGGGGGAAGTAGCAATTTTATTGTAGCTCCGCTTGTTTTGGTGGAAAGTATAAGCTTTTAGTTTCATAGAGCTCTTCTTCAGGTATGGGGAAGGTAATCAGAGCGTGGCAGACACTGTCTTCTCCATACCTGTTTGACTTCCTCATATCTGAAGAAGAGGTCTATGAAGCTGAAAGCTTGTACAGAAATTTGTCAATAAAAGATAACTTCCCATCACCTCATCTATCTTGTCTCTCTCCTACTCTGGGACCCACACAGCTGCACAACACTGCATCTAGTTGAATGACATAATTCTGATATGTAGGTGCCGAGAAGTATATGCAGTGTTATTCTTTTTTTGGAATACTTCTAGCAGCATTAAAATCAGAAAGTACCTCAAGAGCCTGAACAATATTGCATACTTTTTCCAGGCATCTCTATACCAGAGTATCATTCAACCGGATGGAATTCAAAGAAGAGCCAAAGGGGTGGGGAAACTGTGGGTTTAGATAGTTTAATATTTGTGGAAAGATTAACAGAACTTCTTATTCTTGTAGGCTTTCAACCCTCAAGTGAGTTCTGCATGGGCTTTGGGGTCCACCTACACAGAGGATCAGACTCTTAGTAGCCTATGTACATATCAGTCTTTGAAAAAAGTTATTTGGAGGGCAAAAGTACCATGGAAAAGGACAAATTGCTAAAGGTAGATGGTAATTGGGAATTATGGGATGAAACTGAGAAAAGAAATATTTAAACTGAAATTTAGGAGAAAATTTTTAAGGTCAAATTTAAGGAGATTGACTCAGGACTTCTTTATATCTGATTTATTATAGCAGTGTATAAGGATGTAGGAAAAAAAAGTCAAGGTGAAATTGACCTGAACCTTTTTCAACCTTATGATGTTAGATTTGAGTTTTGAGTCAGTTCTTATAGGAGGCAGAGCCTGTCGCAATTGATGCCTGTAAGGTTGCCTGATGCTTTGCATTGTAATACTGTTTTTACTTGTTTGTGTTTTAAATTTAAATCCATGGATTCACCACTTATGAACCAATATGTGATCATGGAAATACATGTGATTTTGGCAACAGAAATTTCTGTTGTTCTGCTTTGCCTCTTTTTGGCTCCAGCTCCCACTATCACTTATTCTTAGCTGCCCTTTTTCTGTAGGGGTTTGTCTACACAGTAAAGTTATTTCAGAATAATAGTCTACATAATGCAACTGCTATTTCAAAATAATGGATGGCTTATTTTGAATTTGGTAAACTTCATTCTCTGAGGAATAGCCCCTATTCTGAAACAGACGTTTTGGAATAGGGCCTATTTCAAAATCAGATATTTCAGAATAGCATATTCCGAAATAAAGCTGCTGTGTGGACATAGTATTTTGGATTAGAGCCCCTAGGAGCATAGCTAATCTGAAATAGGCTCTGTTGTGTGGGGACACACTATTTTGGAATAAGTTTTGCTTATTTTTGGGCTGCTCTGTAGTGTGGACATGTTATTCTGGAATAGTTTATTTTGGAATAATAACTCTGGAATAAAATATTCTGGAATAACTCTGTAGTGTGTACTTACCCTTGGGATATGTCCTTGCCTCCAAGTCTTTGGACAATGAAAATAATTTCAAGGACCCATTCTGTTATTTCCATCGTAAGCAACTTTTCTCTTCATAAACGCTATTGGCAGAGGGATCCTAGAATATTGATCAGTGGGATCCATTGCAAAATGTAAGGCATGATCCTGAAAGTACTGAAACATCCACAGCTCCCACAAGAAAAATGAATGTCAGGAGTTCTCAGTGCTCAAGATCTCTGAGGTACTAAGAGCTTTCTAAAAGCTGATGAACACTTTAATCTCCTGTTGATATAAAAAGGCATTAATGATACTCAGCTGCAATCTGAAGGCCCTGGGTTCCTCACAGAATCAGGGTCTTTAATCAGGAGATCAAATACAAACCAAACAGTGAGGATAAGGACTCTCATGTCTAGGTGAGAAATTGGCTGATGATATTCCACACAATTAAGTTCACTTCTCTGCTTCTGATTGCCTTTCTGTGTCTTCTGGCTGTAACTTGTTTAGTTGGGGACCAAGTAGAGTATCAATAAGAACAGGAGTAAGAACTGGGATGTCATTTGTAAGCTCATTTGAGAGAGCTAAATTTCCACAGATTGGGTATAAATTCTGGACTATACTTTCCCCAGAAGCACAGTAGTATTCTCTTTGATGCAAATAAGATTTTTTTTTACAGAGATCCAGGGAACCGTATGGCTGTTTTGTAGTAACTAAACATTTAGTTACATATTATTTGTTCAGTGCCGTCTTGTAACATTCTCATATTGAAGAAGATCTGTTTCCTTTCAAGCCACTATCATTTCTGCTTTCTTTCTCTCATCCTCTTGCTCTGTTCTTTTCTTTTCCTTTTCTGCAGAAGCATCCTTTTCCCAAGTCAGTGCTCTTTGCACCCATCCACTGAAATTATCAATAATTAAGTAGAAGAGCAGGGTGAAAAAATCCTAAATAATTTTTTGTCCCACCAAAAATGTTTTGTCAGAAGTGAAATGTTTTGTGGAAATGGATTGGTGTTGATGGAATTTTCATTGGGTAGTTTTCTTTACATCTAGCCCCTGAGAGAAGGAAAGATCCACCATCCCTAGAACAGCAGGTAGAGTAGTGGCTAGGATGCTTGCCTAGATTGTAGGGAGTTGTGGGCTTCCAACTCAGCATAGACACCTGAACATAGGTTTCTCACATTTAGGGAAAGTACCTTAATCCCCAGGCTATAGACTCATTCCCTTGCTCCTCATCAACAACAACAACAACCATGGGCTCAGCACCCGTTGGTGCCCGATGCCTCCCTCACTCTTTCCTTCCATATTTTCCTGTCCAGTGTGAAGCTTCTTAGTTTCTATAGACTAGTTCTGCACCAATCTACTATAGCATCTACCCATTCTCTGTGGGGTCTGCCTCTCCTATCCCAACCATCCATTATGCCGATTACCAGGATCTTGATTTTTCATTCGTCCTTCACAAATAGCTGTAACTTCCATTGTCTAAGCTTCTTCAGTAGGTTCTTTTTTGGCTGTGTCTTCCTATATAAGTCCACATCGGTGACTTCCTGTATCCATTCTATTCTCAGGATCTTTCTATAACAACTCCTCTCAAATGCCAATATCCTTCTCTTTGAATCTTTCGCAGTCAACCATGTCTCCCATCCATACAACATGCTGCTGAATACACACATATTCAAGGTGCTCAGCTTCATTCCTAAGCTAATTGCTTTGCTTTTACAGATCTTATCCATCGCCTTCAGACTTGCTCTTGCTTTCGCTATTCTAGTTGATATTTCCTTCTTACAGTCTATATCATACATTACGTTGCTCCCCAGATATGTGAACTTCTCTACGTTCTCTAGTTTGATTGCATTTAAACTGATCTTCCTTCTTATTTCCTTATCTCCAAATACCATTGTTTTTGTTTTATCAATGTTCATAACCAGTCTGTACTGCTTCCCTTCTTCGTTTAGCACCTGCACGATTCTACCTAGTTTGTCTTCATCTTCCTCGATGATAACTATATCATCTGCGAACCTCAAATTATTGATTCTCACCCCATGCACGCATATCCCTTTGACCTCCTCCTTGATCTTATCCATCGCTCTGTATAGATGCATGATGAAGATACTTGGCGATAGCAGATCTCCTTGTCTCCTATCTTTACTCACTCTAAATCAACTTCCCAACTCTCTGCACATTCTCATTGCTGCTTCAGCATTGTTGTTGATATTCTTCAACAACTGTATCAGTCTCCTATCCATTCCATTAGACTCCAACACCACCCCAAGACACTTTCTGATCTGTACCGTCAAATGCCTTCTGAAAATAGACTAAGCTACTGTAAATGTTCTTGTTCTTTTATCGAGTTTTCTCTACTATCAATCTCAATGCCAATATCTTCTGTATGGTACTTCTATCTTTCCTGAATCCTGCTTGCTCGTCCACTATATGATGTTCTATCTGTGATCTCAGTCTCTCCGTCAGTATCATCATGAGCACCCTGCCTAGAGGACTTGTTAGGGCAATTGTCCTGTGGTTCTTGCACTCCAGTGTGATTCCTTTCTTGTGTATTGCCACTAGAACAGATCTTGGCCATTCCTCATGTGATATTACATAGCCAGTGTATTTTCTGAATCATACTTTCTCCACCTTATTTGATCATGTCTTCCACAATATTATCATTTCCAGGGCTTTTGTTGTTCTTTAGTCATTTCATTGCTCTTTCTACTACCTCCTTCAAAATATCAGTCTCACTCTTGATGCTAAGCAGAGATATCGCTTTCAGTTCTTCAGTCAGTCCCTCTGAGACAGTTGGGTCCAACTGTACTTTTTATGAATCAGTGCAATATCTCGTCCATCACTGCACAACCTTCTCCTTGTTCATGAACACCTTTTTCTCATCTTTGGTCGCCGTCTGCTTTGGTTGTCACTTCCTGTTAATTTTCCTGATCATCTTATACACATCACTGGTCTTACACTCACCATAATACCTCTCTATACCTACACACTGCTCCTGTAACCATTTCACCTAATCTTTTCTGGCTGCTTTCCTCACCTTGTTGCATTTCACTCACCTCGTTGCTGTTCTGCCATCTTGGAAACATCCCTTCTGATGTTCAGTTCTCTCTTCTCTTGGACCAACTTCAGTGTTTCCTGCGAAATCCACTTCTTATTGGTCTTCTCTTCTTCTGGAACCATCTGCTCAATTGCCTTTTCTATTGCCATGGCTGTCCCTTCAACTCTCTTGTCTAGGTCTTTCTCAGTGCCCACATTCCTAATCTTCTCTTCAAGCGCTGCTCTGTACATATTCCCTATTTTTTCCTTGTCTAGCCTTGTCACATCTCTTCTTTTCTTAAACTGTCTTATACTTGCTCTTGAGTTTCATCTTGAAGTTTCCAATCACTAGACTGTGGTCTGAGTCCACATCCTCTCCTTGGAAAGTTTGGCGCTGCTGTACTGATGTTACCCATCTTCTTCTTATCATGATCGTATATAGATCATATATCAAGATCATTTTCTCTTGCTGCCTACTGAATATTATCGAAAGTGGATAATTACATCAGAGGATATTAAGAGAGACTAACTGTATAGTCTGATTATTAGGGCATTCACTGAAGATGTGGGAGACCCAGATTCAAATCCTGGTAGACTTGTTTTTGTGAATTTAATCTGTCTTTCAAAAATTTGAAATATCCCACATCCCATGTCTGATTCCTCTGTGTGGAATCATTTGTCCTTTTATTCATTTTGGATCAAACTAATAACAAAGAAAGATGCTTCAACAGGGATTGCAGTGAAGTCTACATGACTGTCAAATAATGAGTGATGCAATAATGAACCTAAGTCCTGACTGGCAAGGGGAAAAATACATGTTTTGTATGAGGTAGCAACAGCTCCTGAAGTCTACATGTCTACACAGCATTTTGGAATGAGCTGGAAAGAGATTTACAGCCTGGGTGGATAAACTTGGGTAGTGGGGCTGGTGCTAGTGCTCTAAAAATGGCTGTGTAAATCTACCACGGAGCTTAACTACAAGTGTCCAGCATTTATCTACAGTCTTGATAGAGAGATGAAAATACGTAATTTAATTAAAAATATTTACCTCTAGACTTCAGATGACTTACCAGAATCAGTTCTGTACTACCTAAACTTTGTGAAGAATAGAAGTCAAAATGCTGAAAATCTCATATTGCAAAACATGGAAGATGAAGAAACTACAAGTAAGCTGTGATCATAATAAATGGATATGTGATGTCCACCCACCCTAGCGTTCATGTTGGCAATGTAAACCACATCAACAACCATCAGTAATATAACCTAAATCTTCAAATGAAACAAAACTATGAAACCTACTGTACCAACTTTAACTCCTCACCCAATATGGCAGCTCCTGTGGCCCCCCTTTCATATGTTCTCTGAACGTCACTGACTATTGTAGCATATGGTCTGGAAAATATGTGGTCCTATATGGCAGCAAATAGGACCTGTGAATGGCCATACCTGTGGATACCTAAGTACATAAAGTCTGGTGGGCCTTCCAGAGGCTAACTATGTCCAGCTTGTGGACATACGCCCTAGGTTTATATTCCTGTTAGAGTTAATCTTGTGAAGTTCCCGCACCTCCACATCCCACTGTCATTAGTGTGAGCTGAAGCAATTGCTCACCTCACAAAACTGAGCCCTTAGTTTCTAAGTGACCCTAGGTTTTTAAGATGCCAAGTCCCAGGTTAGCCAGAGTTTTTAGGTTTCACACTCAGAAATGTTCCTGAATAAAGTTGAGTGTACGCTATTCATGTTCATCCTTAGGGGAAGTTCCTTCCATTTTATCAGTACAATAAAAACCATGTTGTTTAGCACTCAGATAACCAGCACATTCTGTTAACTGGCACTCGGGGTGGCTGCCCCAGGGCTGGCTGCTGTGTGGCAGCCCCTCCCAGCTATCAGAAGCAGCCCCCCACACCCAGTGGTCAGCAGACAGGGCCCCTGATTGACTAAGCGGAAACTTTGATTATCTGGCAACCCGTTACCCAAGAATGCCAGAAAATCAATCTTCTACTGTCATAAGAATTAGGTACATCCTAAATTTAATTTACATACATACTTACATATTTATGTTGTCTTTTACTGGAGCAGCAGTTTTTCATGGTTTCGATGCTATATAAGTAACCACCCAAACTTACTGCTGCCTTCTAGCTGGAGAACGTGTCTTGCCCGTTAGAGCACTTTTTTTGCATGTATGTTGCTGCCGTAGATTTTTTTCTCTGTTTATTTGTATATATCCAGTGTTTTAATTAGATTAATCAGACTGAAATAATATTAATGGAAGCCTGCTTGTCTGAGTGGATTTGGTGTTTTTCTCAAAATAGTACCTGAGTGGGCACTTTTTTAAAGAAAAGAACTCATTGGCTATGGTTACACTGACTCGAACCGCTGGCAGCAGTATGCAAATGGGTGGTCTCAAAAATACAAATGGCCTGGAAAAAATCAGGCATAAGAGGCTGCTGACAAAGGCCGGGGGGTGGGGGTTGCTGGCTGAACATGTTTACACAGCTTTTTTTGTGCTGGCAGCAGCGTCTGCCAGTGAGTGAATATGCAAATAAGTATTCATTTGCATTTGCAAGACAACCTGTTTGCATACTGCTGCTGGCAGTTCGGGTCAGTGTAACCAGAGTCTTTGTGTTTCAGGGTTTGGATTTTATGGATAGATAATAGGAAACTAGCATTCATTAGAATTAGGCTGCCATAGAACCTGAATGACAAACACCTTGGGAATGGAGGTTTTCTTAACTCTGAAATATTTTTAACTCTGAACACAATGTTATGATTGTTTTTTCAAAAGCTTACAACTTAACAGTGACTTAATACAACTTTGAAATTTTACTATGCAAATGAAAAATGCCGCTTTTATCTGCTTTAATTTAAATGAAACAATACATAGAAACAGTTTCCTTACATAATCACATTTTTGTAAACTTTCCCTTTATTAGTAAATTATATTTAACACAGTACTGTACTCATCATCATCATCCATCGTCAATAACTGTGGGCTCAGCACCTGTAGGTGACAGTACTGTACTGTATTTGCTTTATTTTAGTTTCTGTGGCTGCCTGATTGCATACTTTGGTTCCAAATGAGGTGTGTGGTTGCCTTGTCGAGTCATAAATTTGATGTTGGTAACTCTGAGTTTCTACTGCGCCTAGATTAAGACATCTTCTCCCCGTGTTCTCGCCCTCCCCCTTTGCTCCTCAGGTGACCTCTATCAAGTAGTTTCTCACCATGCTTCAGAGTACCTGGCAGAGTTGGCTTCTGAATACAATGACGATCCTGAAGCATTGAAGAAGCAGGTATTCTATGTTTAAACTATCTACATAGTATATCAAGTCCCATAGTTGTTGCAGATAATCAACAGTCCCATTTTTGGATCCATTCTTGCCATGACTAATGCAGTTGCTTAAATTTACATACTCTCTAAGTCAAACTAGAGGTGTGGATGGTATTTGAGATTAAACATTACATGTGGTTTGCAGGTTGGACTCCTTGGTCATGATTCACTTTGTCCATAGATCATGGAATTACAACATTTTGATATCAATGCTTATTAGTCTTAACTACTGTGGATGAACATTAAACTGACTAACATAGGCTTGAAATATCAATTATTAATATTTATTCCAATTATAAAATGTCACTTGTGTAATATAACATTTTAAAGTGTTCATTTTTAATCTTATCTATTACTTTGCCATTGTCAGTTCTTTTCCATTGTTAGGCATATGAGATCACTAATATAACTCATTTATTGAAAAGGTTTTGCTGTCTCATGGAAAATATTAAAATAATCATGACTGGAATTTTCAAGTGAGCTGTACGTAGTTAGGTATATAATTATTTCATTGGGATTCAGATGCCAAATTCTCATAGGCGCCTTGTGAAACCTGAACCTATTTTTATGGACCAGTTCTAGTTATATGCTATTTTATTATTTGTTTGTCGTTTTGACCGATGATCACTATATAAAAACAAGAACTTGAATTACACTGAGGCCATGTCTACACTAGAGAGTTTTGTTGACAAAACTGAGGTTTTGTCAACAAAACTTGCAGAGCATCTACTCTCAAAATGCATTTTGTAGACAGAAATTGTCAAGAGAAAAGCTGTGCAGATACTCCAGGAGGCCCTTTTG
This sequence comes from Carettochelys insculpta, assembly GCF_033958435.1. Classification (NCBI taxonomy): domain Eukaryota; kingdom Metazoa; phylum Chordata; order Testudines; family Carettochelyidae; genus Carettochelys; species Carettochelys insculpta. Next base: position 299,905,915 of record NC_134137.1, on the reverse strand, counting down.
TCAACAGAGCAGATCAAAAGATTGATCCACTTTTATGTGTAGATGCAATCTGTTGAAAGAAGTTTTGTGGGAACATCTCTTCCCCAGCTCTAGACAACGAAAATGAAGTCCCTGATCCAAAGTCTTTGTCTGAAATTTCTGCTTGGATTTTTATAGCTTTGTCCCTTTTCATTTCATCATGAGAATTTGTTTGGTTTTGTTCAGATGCTGTTTGAAATAGAAAACGAAGAATTGGAGGCCAGTGCAGGTCCTGATAGTAATAGTCAACCCCTCAATGAAGATGCAATTTGCCGTGTGGTTGCCGATGAATGTTCTGTTGCAGGTAAACAAATTTAATATTAATTTGTGCTATTAATTATATCAATACTAATTGCTGTATAAAGTATTTCTTCTGATCTGTTCTTTTGGCAAGAATAATTGTGGAAGTCAAGCATGATATGGTATATGATAATGGGATTTAGACACTGATTCTGGAACTGGAGTCATTTAGACAGATGTCTGTTTTTCCAATTGTAGGGTTGGGATTTTCTCTTCTTATTCTTGTTCCTATCTGAAGTCTTGATAATGGTTTATTTCAAATGACATATACACTAATAACTTGGTGTATAATTTGTTAGCATTGTATTGATTGTCTAAGCATACTGAAAGGTGTCCAAATCAGCAACTAAGCCAATTTTAATTCTTGATAATTTCCGGGTTTTTTTTTTTTTTTTTTTTAAGGGCCACATTTTCAGAATGTGGCTTTGGTCTGAATACCACAGAACCTGAATGTGCCATTTTTTGTGCAGTCCCATTCAAATGCCCAAACTGAGTGTAAATAAACTTCATGTGTCAGTTCTCTTATTTCTTCAAATAAAACATGGTACAGGTTACATCTCCCTGGTCCAGCACTGTTGGGACCTCAGTGATTGTGGACGAGGGATTTTGCTGGACCAGGGGAGGTGAGGAGGTGAATGCCCCCTGGTCCCTGGCCTTCTCACTGGTCTGTTGCAATGGACTCCTTGGCTCCACATGGGGCTGAGGGCGGTATGTTGGTGCTGGGCTGTTGGGGGACACTATCTCCAAACTTGGCCCTGCTGCCCCTTGCAGAAGTGCTGGCAGATGAGGGATGTTGCCAGAGCAGAGAGTGCTAGTTTTCAGAGGCAGAAGCTGTATGAAAGTAGATGGAAGTTAGATTGTGGGCGCTGAACATTTGTTTAATAGACTAGTCACTTTTAATATGTATATGGACAGATTAGGTAAGAATGTCACCCTCCAATAGGGTCTCTATAGTCTGCTGTGGTAGAATGTGGGACCCTTAAAAGACTATATCTGGTAGAATGCCTATGTGCTGTGGTGGAATATAGGAACCATAAAAGCCACATGCCCTTGATGGCTGCATGGGTATGATTGCCAAAAACAGCCACACACAGAACCCCTTACAAATACTGGCGTAGTGGGCATGCATGTTTGTGGCAGGCCTTTGTGCTGGAGTGTTTAGGTATATGGAATTGTGGGCATTTGTGCAATATCATCTCTAGTAGGCAGCCTGTAACAAATTGCTGTATTTTAGAGCCACACTATGGATTGCCATGTTCTTCTTGTAGCTATTAAACTTGTGGAACAGCTCTCTTGCTCTCTACCAACAGAATCTTATTCATACTGTTTTCTTTTTAATACATTCAATTGTTTCATGATTTCAAATAAGTAATTACAAAGAGCTCAACCCTTTAATTAATGGGTTTGTTTGTTTAACTTCTTGTAGGTAAAGGTGACATGTTTTTAAGCTGTACTTACCTTGAAGTAGAGGAAAGGTGCAGGCAAGAATTTGAGCTGTGGGAGGAACAACAAAAAGAACTTGAAGACCAGAAAAGGAAAAAGCTAAAAGCTGAGATGGAAATACAAGAAAAACAAAATGAGGATGAAGAAAAAAGAAGGCAAATGTGTCTGGAGGAATTTGAGGCTGAAAGGCTGAAGTTAGAGATGCTTCATAAGGTAATATTTTAACAAAGGTATCTATAACATCTGGACTACTTGAATGACCATATCTAATACTGACGAGGGGGAAAAAGGCACCTTTTCCAATCTGTGCACAACACAGTGCCCCATACTTGTGGTCAGAAAGAGAGGTACTGCTTAGAACAGAGCACGTAGATCTTTGTATTATCGTTCTCTCTTTCTGTTTTGATGAACTGCAAACAGTTTAACAAAGCTGACATTTAAATTGTCATCATTAGGCTTTATCAGTATTAATTAATATTCATAGTTTGGTGCCAGCCAAAATCACAGGCAAGAATTCAACTCCAGAGTGCAAGATGCTGTACAGTATATCAGATAGATAATAGTGCAACTCGGAAGAAGATATTTTTCATGGAAAAGTTTGGCTTTTTGGTGAAAAATCCAAAAGAAAATATTTTGGCCGAAAGCCAAACGCTGCTGTGTACCTCTTTGGAGTTGTAGTTCTGGTTTTTTGTGCTCCAGTTATCTAGGTCATGCTGTTCTTCCTGGTCAGGGTACATCTTCCCTGGTGCGCCAGAGTTCCCTCACAGTGAGTTGAAGTGGTTGCATCATTGAAGATGTAGTCTGATTGGGAATCCCAAACCATAGAGAAGACCGAGGGCATAAGGAAAATGAATTAAAGCTTCTATGAAGTATCTGAATTATATACGTAAATTCAGGGGGTTTGTTTTCAGCCTGAATATGTCAGTTTTGGGGTGAAATAGTCTGGTGTTTGAAGAATCTGCTTTTTAACAAAAAATGTACAAGTTTACGGTTTTGTGAAAATGTTCATTTAATTCAAGCTCCAGTTTTTTATCAAAACTGCGTTGGTGTGAATTTTTCGTTTAGCCCTAGAATATACTGTTCCTTCACAGAGCTTGTGAACTTCAGATGAAAGTTTATCTGGGTAAAGTATGAAGTTGGTGACCTTGTTCTATCTTTCAGTGCATGATCAAATGGGTATTACTGAATCTGCATTTTTAGCTGTTTGATTTTTCTGATCCAATCAACCTAATTGCTTATTATATCTCAGGTATCAACACATAATAAATAGATCTTTGGAGAATGCTGTTTTATAGATAGCTATGATTTTAGTGAGTTATGTAATGAAATATATTAAAGTAATTGATGTAAGGTTACTTGTTTATACAGCAGCAACAAGCTATTATGGAAGATGAATTACTGAAAGAAAAAGACGTTTGGAGAGAGAAGTTTAAGCAACATGAGGTAATTTGCACACAAGAGCTTTCCTCAAAAAGAATTTAAATATTGTTGTAATATGCATAAAAGATACCTTCAGGCTGTGTCTACACTAGCAAGTACATTCGAAATTAGGATTGGAAGACTGAGCTCTTTCGAAAGAACCCACAGAGCATCCACGCATCCACCACACTCTTTCGAAAGTAACTTCGAAAGAACTCCCACGTTCTTTCAAAGTCAGTCCTCCATTCCTAGGATGGGAAGAGTGCCCTCCTTCGAAAGATAATGTCGAAAGAGAGCAAGCGTAGACGCTCCATGGCCTGCTCATTTGAAAGAGGGCGTCCTCCATGGTGGCGAACAGCTGGCAGGCAGCGGCGCCGCTCACAGCAGAGACAAAGCTCTATGGTTCCAGTGTCTGGCCACGCTTGAGGATGCAGGCCCCCAGAAACCCTGAGGCAGGAAGCTGAGAAAGTGCAGCCAGCAGTGAGGCCACGCTGCTCTCCAGCTCACCAGCCACTGCGACGGCCAGCCAGTCCCCCATACCACCCGGACCCATGGCCAGCCACCCGGACCTCCACCCACCCCAGGGGCCCTTCAAAGACAGCGGGGAGTCATCCCAGGAGGTGGGCCAGGCCCCAAAGCGTCGAGCACCCTCCTGGACAGAGGCCGAGATCCAGGACCTCCTCTCCCTCTGGGAGGATGAGGAGGTCCTCCAAGAAATGGGGGTCCGTCGCCGCAATGCAGTTGCCTTCAAGCGGCTGGGAAAGGGGCTGCTTGGCTGTGGCCACCCCACCCGCACACCAGACCAGGTCCAGTTGAAGGTCAAAGAACTATGGCAGGGGTATGGCAGGGCCCGGGACGCAGCCAGGCGGTCAGGGGCAGCCCCCACAGGCTGCCTCTACTACAAGGAGCTCCACCGCCTCCTGATGCCGAAGGAGGCTGGACCCCCCACCATCTTCCTCGACATGTCCGTGGCTGACACCGAGCCGGAGATGGCAACTGAGGGTGAGGAACACCCGGGACCATCAGCCAGCTCCAGGCGACTGCAGACAGCACGGCGACTCGACCCCACCAGTGATGATGAGGGCTCAAGTGAGGGGGCCCTCGTCATTGACCTCCCATCGGGGCCATCCACCCAGATCCCATCTGACCATGCCTTGCCTGCCTTCCCAGAGGGACCCATAGGTAGGTGGCGTGCACACCAGCCTCCATAGTGCCCAGGAAGGGAGTGTCAGGTCCCACCCGGGGTGGCCACAGGCATCCCACACGGCCACCACCGCAAGTGCATGTGGACCCTGGACAGCTATGCTCACCGGGCTCTCTGGGGGATGATGTGCGGCACTTAACACCACGTAGATGGGACAGCACGAGGGGCTGGCCAGACTTGGAGGGACTGGGGAACAGCATGGGGGTGGCGTGTTCTCAGTACTGCTGCGGGGCACCCAGGGACATGTACCCTAGGAGCAGGGGGTGAGCAGGACACGGGGACCTGCACATGGGCCTAATGGCCCATTGCCCCCTCCCCTTCTGTCTCCACAGCTCCTGCAGCCAGTGGCCGGACCAGCCCCACCACGGAGGGTGAGAGGGAGCGGCCCGGATCCCAAGCAGGGACCGTGCAGGGCCGCTGCCGGGCCATCCGCTGGCGCCACGAGGATGGCGACGAGGAGGCGGGGGACGCTGCCCATACCGCAGCTTTGCGGGACCTTACTGGTGTGCTGTGGGAGTGGCTTGCCATGGAGCAGCAGGCCTGGACTGGGTCACGGCGAACATGGACGCCCTGACCTGGGCTGTGGTGGGCCACCTAGATCCAGCTGCCACCCATCGCAGGCTAGTCCCACACCCTGCCGCCCTCTCACCATCCCTCATCCCCCGTCACCCAGCTGCCCCTTCACCTTCCCAGTTCCCCAGTCAGCCTCCCCACCCCTGACCTCCCCCACCTCCCAAGTCCCTTGGTCAGCCTCACCACCCCCGACATGCCCTGTCCTCATGGTCTGCCCCTCACCCCCTCCAGCGAACCTACCCCTACAAGCCCAACTTCTCTGCCCTTGCCCAACCCACCTGCTCCTGGCTGCCCTGATGTTGCTGGCCCATATGTTGATGGCTAGGGCTGGCCATTCCCCCTGCCCCCCACTCTCCCCATGCCAACCCCAAGGAGCCCACAGGGGCCCCACCCCAGCAGCGCCCCACCTCCCTGTGCCACCTGCCCCAACCAGCCGCGATGGACCGCCCGGACCTGGGGCGGGGAAGGGGCAGATGTGGGTGACGAGGATCCTGTCCCTGAACTCCCGTAAATGAATAGGGCCTTCCGCCCTTACTTTCGGCCCTCCCAGGGCCCGGAGGGTGACCACCTGGGGCCGCAACGCCCCTGTATATAGTCCCCCCAAGCCCCTCTTTCTGTGATACCCCTCCCTGCACATACGCCGCAAAGCACTAGTAGCAGTTAAGTAAAGTGTTTATTTTGTGGTTCCAGCTGGGTCCCTTGTACGTGTGTGGTGGTGGTGGGGTGTGTGTTCATGGGGGTGGGGGTGGGGTGTGTGTGCCTGGGGGTGGGGTGGTTACTGCAGTCCCCGCTCAAAGGCCTGCTGCAGGGCCTCCCGTACCCGCACCCTGTCCCGCTGGGCCTGGCGGCATGGGGCAGCAGGGGGCTGCTCATACCCACGCCCTGCCTCAATGGCCCACCCTTGCACGAATGGCTTGTGCTTTGCCTCCACGAAGTTGTGCAGGGCACAGCAGGCCCTAACCACTGTGGGAACACTGGGGAGGCCTGCCTCGTGAGGAGGCATCTGAAGTGCCCTTTCAAGCAGCCAAATGCCTGCTCCACCTTGTTGCGGGCCTGGTTCAGCCACTCATTAAAAACGTCCTGCCTGGGCTGTGTGTGTCCCGTGTATAGCCTCATGAGCCAGGCCTGCAGGGGGTAGGCCGCGTCCGCCATGATGCAGAGTGGCATTGTAGTGTCCCCAATGGGGAGCTCCCTCTGGGGGATGAAGGTCCTATCAGCCATGCGGCGGCCCAGCCCCGAGTTCCGGAACACCCTGGCGTCATGGGCATGGCCAGACCAGCCCACACAGATGTTCTGGAACTGACCGTTGGCGTCGACGAGTGTCTGCAGGACCAAGGAGTGGTAGCCCTTAAGGTTTATGAAAGCCCTGCCGCTGTGCTCTGGGGCGTGGATGGTGATATGTGTGCTGTCCAGGGCCCCGAAGCAGTTTGGGAAGCCCAACTCCTTGAAGCCCTGGATAGCATTGTCCAGGTCCCTGACATGGACCAGCTGCTGCAGGAGGACCTCTTGATGGCCCAGATGACCTGCAGGGAGCGGGAGCAGGATGCACTCATGAGGATGGGCTGGGATGTAGTGTGCCTGACCATCCCTGTCCCCTGCAGGGCAGGCCTCCCTGGGGCCCCTGTCCCCATCCCTGTCCCGTCCCCGGTGAGGGCTTCCCTGTGATCCTTGATGGTGCCCCATGCCGGAGTGCCCCCCATTCCCTGGCCCCTGCATGCGCACGGCTCACCTCATTGAGGACGGGCCCAACAGTGGCCTTCCCACCCCGAACTTATGGCCGCCGGATCGGTGACTGTCCAGAGTGGCCAGTTTCCAGAGGGTGTTGGCTCCCCTTTTCTGGAGTGGGAGTGCTGGCCTCAAGTGGGTGGCCTGGTGCTGGAGGGCTGCAGCGAACCAGTGGCACAGCTCTAAGAATGTGCCCTTGGTCATCCGGAAGTTCTGTAGCCACTGGTCGTTGCCCCAGTCCTCCGGCACCAGCTGGTCCCACCAGTTGCTGCTTGTGGGGAAGCTCCACAAGAGGCGGATGCCCTGGGGGACCAGCCGGGAACATTGTGCCCTCAGGATGACTTCCAGGAGTGTGGCTAGTAGGCTGGCTGCCCGTAGCCGCTGCTGCGCGGCAGCCAGGACCACGGCCAGTGCGCTGGCCACGGCCTTGATGGGGACGGGGGGAGCTGCTTGGGTTCCATGGGGGCGCGGGGTGCCCCTTCTGATCTCCTCGGTGTGCGAGCCTGGGAACAGGTGGTTGGCCCTCAAAGTGTGCAGGCTGACGTATGGGATGGGGGGGCCCTTTAAGGGGACGGTGGGCCGTGGTTCCTGAAGGGCTCATCCGCCATGTGACCATGCCTGCAGGACTTCCTGCGCCTGTACTTTTGAAAGAGCTCCCTGTGTAGTGTGGACGCTCACTTTCGAAATTGCACTCTGGGACTTTCAAAAGAGCACCCTGATAGTGTGGATGCTCATTTTCGAAATTGCACTTGGAAACTTTTGAAAGAGCAGATTGCAACTTCAGTCTCTGTTTGTCTGTGTGGACGCCCCCTTTCGAAAGAATGGCTTTTGATGTTCTGTTTCGAAAGCCGTCCTTTTGAACGGGGGCTGTAATGTAGACGCAGCCTCATTGTTATGTAGGAAAATAAAATCAAATGATTTTTACCATATGTATTAAGAGAGTGTGGCTTTTAAAAAAGAAAAATGTTTTTAAAAATTGTGAAAACAGTCCTTTTAAGAGAGTTAGCTCTGGCTTAGCAATCAATTTTTCTTCTTGTTTGAGCAGCTGTAAATATCTCTGATTTTCCAGCTAAGCAAAAGTTTTATTCAACTTTTCAAACTAGAATTTTTTAAAAAACAAAAAAAAATACAGCTTTTAAGAATAAATTTGTCTGTCTTGTGTCACATATTACAATTACACCTGAAGAAAAATTCAGTATCTCAGATGCGGAATGAAATATGTTTCTATTATTGTTTTTGCATAGGGATTGATCAAAAGGTTACAGCTGCAAATAGGGGAGGAGAGAAGGGTCTTGGAAGAGCAGAAAGCAAAAGAAAGGCGCAAATTGGAAGAACAGTGGAATATAGCAGCTGTGAAAATCCAAGCTAGATTTAGAGCATTTGTTGTGTTCCAAAAATATGCTCCCATCTTAAAAGCAAGGAAAGCAGAAATTAAAAGGAAGAAGGAACTGCAACAAAAAATGGAGAAAGAAAAGAGAGAAAAGGAATTAAAAATGAGGAAACGGATGCAGGAAAGGAAGCAAAAAGAAGAGGAGGTAAGAAAAAGGCAAGAAGAAATCGAAAGACAAGCACATCTGGAACGTGTGAGGAGGTATGAGGAATATGAAAAGAAGAAGGAAAGTCTGAGGCTTGCGCGAGAAAAAAGCCTGCAGGAAGGACCAAGAGGGCAGCAAGGAACAAAACAGGAAGAGAAAAGAGTGATAAATGCAATGGTTGAAAATCAAGACAAAGATTCAAAAAATACGAAGGAAGAAAAAGAGAAAGAAAATATAAAAGATAAAATTGATCAGGAAAAGGAGCAGAAGAAACAGACACTGGAAATACGAGAAGAGGAAGAGAGTGAAAAAGAAAAACATGTTGGAAAGATAAACAAGGCAAACAATTCAGAGAATCCAAAAGAAAAAAAACAGACACCAGCAGACTCTGAGAAGAAAAAATGGTCTGATGAAAAAGGTAATGAAAATGAAGATGGCTACCTGATGACACATCCAGGAAAAAGTTCTCTACAAATTATAGATCTTGACAAAAATATAAATATGTTGGATAGAGAAGCCATTGTCCTTGTAGCTAATGATGCATTTGCAAATAAGGAAAACAGTATGCACTATGCTCAGTGGAATGTGGAAGCCCCAACAAATACCAGGAACAGTAAATACAAAGTGCAATCTCATAAATCTGAAACAATTAAAGCAGCAGAAGTTGTGATGAAGAAAATTCAGGAGGAGGTTGCTGAGGATTGGGACAATACTGAGAGTGTGATTAAGTGTTCTGTAAGGCTCCTGTCACTGCCTGATGATGTTGAAAAGAAGAGGCTAACTTGGATGACAACATGTAAACCATGGTCTAAAATTTATAGGGAAAACCAAAGGAAGAAAGTAGTTAAACGATGCAGACCAAGAAAAATCTTAGCTAGCAAGATGCCCCCGTTAAGTACAGAAATTATTATTCAGTCTGGCCCTTGGAATGCCCTCCAACAGGTAACTAAATACTGTAAGTGATTGTTAAACTTTGACCTCTGTGAGAACTGAGTAATCACTTGAGATGGAAGTTTCAAAGCCTTGGCCTAGTAACTGTTTTCTTCAATAGGCAAAGAATGAAGCCAATATTAATTGCTTTTGAAAATCCTGCTCGTGATGCTGATTTTTTGTTTTTAGCTGCTAAACTGCACTAAGTCACAGCTGAAAATACATAGTTTCCTAACTTTATTTTTCCATGAAATAAATTATTTGAAACAACGATGTTCTATGAGTGGGACAGGAAAATACAACAATGTCTATTTTAAAATGCCTCAGAACTGCAGAACAGTTTATTTTAATTCAGAAAAGGCTGAACGTATTTGTTCTTTGGTCATCTGACTGGTATCAACATACTGTTCTTATTTTTAATATATACAATATTTGCTTTAATGATCATTCTCTTCACTTCTCTTATGTTAAGATTATGTACACTTCTATTCTACTGACATTGTAAATGGGACAACACACACATTGGCTTATGTTTTGCTAGAGTATTCTGTTCCTTCATGTTATACATCATTAGTAGTGAAACAATTATGATTGAAATGGACAGCAAAATCAAATGAGTTGGCTTACCTTTGTATGGCTGTACTTATTTTTTCTACTGTCAGTTAGAAACTAGGGCTGTCAATTAATCACAGTTAATTTAAACAATTAAACAGAACCAATTAACACAATTAAAAGATAATCAAGTTTAATTGCCGTTTGAATCAAACTATTAATAATAGAAAACCAATTGAAATTGTATTGTAAATATTTTGGAAAAGTTTATATATTTCAAATGTTTTGATTTCAATTACAACATAAAATATTAACTGTACGGTGCTCTCCTTATTTTTTATTACAAAAGGCTAGCACTGCCTATTGTCACTCTCAGTTGATATTTTAAGTAAGAAGTGGACAGTGTTAGCTCTCATAAACATTTTTTGTTTGTTTTATTGATTGGCTGAGGAAGAAGTATGAGTGGTTGGACTTGTTTTGGTTTTGAGTGCAGTTACATAAAACTAATAATTCTACATTTAAAAGTTGAACTTTCAGGAAAAGAGATTGCATTACGGTACTTGTATGAAGTGAATTGAAAAATAACTGTTTTTACAATGCAATTAGTTAAAATATGATTTAAAGAGAGCACTGTATACTTCATACTCTGTGCTATTGAAATCTATATTTCAAAATATAGAAAAATCCAAAATATTTAAATGCATGGTATTCTGTTTAACAGGGCAATTAAAATGGCAATTAATCACATTTTAAATTGTTTGTTTGACACTGCTATTACAAATAATTGTCATATGTTTCTAATGCCTGAGTATTGTTATGCTTTTTATGATGGGAGCAACATTTATTAGTTAATGTTTTCTGCTTAAAAGCAGAAAACTTTTAATCTTTTTATGAACGTTTTTAGTAAATTCAAAATCTAGACTTAATCCATATAATTGTTTGCTAGACAGTACATATGCCAGAGTTTAAATAGGCTGCATAAAAATATTGTTAGATTGCAATCTTAAAGACATGCTTTTCATTGAATATGCATAGGTTACAACACTTACACTTCAAGATTTGCCTGGCTGTAGTCTCTCCACATTGTCAGAATGTTCAAATCTTCAGTTCTTGACCCTTAGACGCTGTGGACTAACTGCACTGGAAGGACTCAGTAACTGCAAAAGCCTAAAGTATATTGATGTGACGGTGCGTACCATATTTTCTGTCTGTATGGATATTGGGTGAGAGCGCCATCTCTGCCATTTAGGGTATTATGAGACTAAATACATCTGTTTAGATGTGTATGTGCCTATAGTTCAAGATTTTTTAAAAGGATGCCAAAAAGTTAAGAACATAAGAATGGCCATACTGGGTCAAATCAAAAGTCCAGCTAGCCCAGTATCCTGTCTTCTGACAGGGCCTATGCCAGGTGTCCCATATGGAATGAACAGAATAGGTAACCATCAAGTGATCTATTCACTGTTGCCCATTCCCAGCTTATAGTAAACAGAGACTAGGAACACTATCCCTGCCTACCCTAGCTAATAGCCACTGATGAATCTATCTTCCATGAATTTATGTAGTTCTTTTTTGAATGCTATAGTCTCAGTCTTTACAATATCCTCAGGCAAGGAGCTCCACAGCTTGACTGTGCATTGTGTGTCTTTCTGCTGCTAATTAATTTGCTGCCTATTAATTTAATTTCATGACTCCTAGTTGTAGTGTTATTGGAAGGAGTAAATAATTCTTTTTCATTCATTTTCTCCACAACAGTCATATAGATCTTTAACAAAGCTCCCTTAGTCATCTCTTTTCTGAGATGAAAAGTCCCAGGTTTATTTCTCTCTCCTCATATGGCAGTCATTCTATACTCCTAATCATTTTTGTTGTCCTTTTCTGAATCTTCTACGATTCCAACATATCTTTTTTTAAGAAGAGGTGACTATATCTGCATGCAGTATTTGAGATGTGGGCGTACTGTGGATTTACAGCCAATATGATATTCTGTGTCTTGTTATGTATCCCTTTCCTAATTATTCCCAACATTCTGTTAGCCTTTTTGACTCCCACTGCATATTGAGTGGACATTTTCAGAGAGCTATCCACAGTGACTCCAAGATCTCTCTTTTCAGTAGTAATAGCTGATTTAGCCCTCATCATTTGATACATATAGTTGGTAATAAGATTTCCAATTTGCATTTATCAGTATTAAATTTCATCTGCCATTTTGTTGCCCAGTCACCTAGTTTTCTGAGATCCTATGGGGGCTCTTCACAGTTTACTTTGTACTTAACTAATTGGAGTGGTTTCATGTCATCTGCAAATTTTGCCACTTCACTGATTACCCTCTTTTCCAAATCATTTATGAGCATATCGAATGGGATTGGTCCCAGTAGATACCCCTGGTTGATATCACTAGTTACCTCTCTCCATTCTGAAAATTGACTATTTATTCCTACCCTCTGTTTCCTGTCTTTTATCTAGTTACTGGTCAATGAGAGGACCATTCCTCTTATCCTATGACTACTTACTTTGATTCACAGCTTTAAGTGAGGGATCTTGTCAAAGGCTTTCTGGAAATCTAAGTATACTATATCCACTGGATCTCACTTGTCCAAATGCTTATTGACCTGTTCAAAGAATTTTGGTAGATTGGTGAGACATGATTTCCCTTTATGAAAATCATGTTGAGTCTTCCCCAACAAATTATGTACATCTATGTGCTGGACAGTTCTATTCTGTTTGTTTTTGTTTTTGTTTTTGTTTGTTTCAACTAGCTTGCCTGATACTGAAGTTAGATTTACCAGCCTGTAATTGTCAGGATCACCTCTAGGACCCTTTTTAAAAATTGGCATCACATTAGTTATCTTTCAGTCATTTTGACAAGTTAGTCTCCTAGGATATACACTTAAAAAGGAGACTGTTTTTCTGAAAGTTCTGTGTGCCTAACATTGTTCCTTGTCTTTGAGCCATAAACTAAGTTGAAGGGATGCAAGGAAATGCTAGTCTATTGTATATATTATTATAATTTTAACATGCAGTAAAGTAGAGCTTCCAAAGCTAAAAACAAATAGGCACAGTCTGTTTCTCTGTCTCTAAGCATTACACATGAATGGCCCTAGTGTGAGTATGGAGGGAAAGTGATAAATCTTCATTCCCTCTGTTACATGACTCTGCAAATGCTATTCAGCTTAGCAGTTTGTATGCTCTGCCTCCCCCCTCCTTAGGGACTAAGGTATTTAAAAGGAGAGGAGGAAGAGAAGTTAAGGTCTTAGGCACATACCTCCTTGGTACTAGTACAGATTGCTTGCCCATATGGGCAGGCAATCTTCACCAGCATTGATTTTTTGTGGCACAGTATCCCCATGGCATCTCCTGCAGGGGGTGACACTGCACTGCTGCTAGCAGAGCTGTGGCTTAAAAATCTGAGTGAATAGAGAAAATGTCTTTGCAATGAATGTGCCCCTTTGAAAGACTTGACAATCTACACAAAACAGATGGTTTTACCTTTTTGATTTTTAGTGTTTTGATTATATCAGTGCACTGGCGGAGTTCATGCATCATGACTAACAGAAGAGCCATTGTGCATAAAAGCTTTGAATATTTCTTTTTTGCCCTGTGACTACTGTTTTATGTATGCTATAACATTCTCAAAAGATAGAGAGGCATGGGCAAGGTCTTTTATAATTAAGGCAATGTTGTGTAGTGATTAGAGCAGTACACAGAGTCTAGACTCATGGAATTTTTCCCAGTTTTGTTACATGTTAAAAATAACCTTGGGCAAAATTTTCAATTGTCTGCAATTTGCGGTTCCTCAAATTTCAATGCAAAAAGAGCACAAGGATTTTATGTATTTAGTAACCTGTTAATCTTTCTCTAAATGAGATTTGTAGGTGGCTAGGTTTTATGCTAAGTGTTGCGCAGTATTGTTACAAATAGCTGGGTGTTTTTAAGCAATAAAAATGTAATTTTAAATATAGTATTACACTCATTGCCAGTTAGAACACGGTTATACTAGTAGTTGGGTGGCTTGATCTGGTGCTGGTTCCTCTGATAGAAGACTTTTGTTCAGAATAAATTGGCAGGGCAGTTAAATGTGCCTCTGTTTAGTAATAGCTGAAATAACTGAAGCCACTACCCAAATCATAGACTAGCATGGTAAGGCATGAGTCGGAGATGAACCATTTAGTCTGAGGGCTTTTAGCATCTGTGTGCCATCATAGGGTACTGAGTGTTCACAAATCTGAAGGGCAGGAGGGACCATTCCGATCATCTAGTCGGAGACACTGTAAAATGCAGGCCATATAATTGCCCCAAAATAATTCCTAGAGCTTTGTTATTTGGTGGAGCTGTATGTGTCTGTGAATCAGAAGGAGGCAGCAAAAGCCAACTGAGCAAAGGAACTTCCTTCTGTTGGGTGCTTCCTACTGTGTGCAGTGAAACAGGGCATGGTATACACTCTTTATAAATAGGATTACATGAAAGATGCCTGACTCCACCATCAGTTTAACTTCCTGATGGAAATGCTCGTTGAGGCCCTGAATACCGGCTAACTGCTCAGACTGAAAATGGTTAACCATAGTACAGTTCATAATATTTTTGAATGACCCATAATAACATTTAACTTAATGCAGCACTTTATATCAGTAAATTGCAAAGTGCTTCACAGTCTGTACCGTATTTACCCTCCCCAACAACCCTGTGAGGTAGGGAAGTGACAGTGTCCTCATTTTTACAGACAGAGATATGAGTAACGAAGACATCACATGACGTGTCTAAGAGCACACATGTAGTCTGTGGTGAAGTTAGGGAATTGAGCCTGAGTCTGCCAAGTCCTAGACTAGCTACCCAGTCATTAAACTATTTTTCCTCTTCCATTGTGAACTTCCTATACTTTTCTGTTCATCATTATCTTTAATTTTATCAGCTTTCTTCTTTGTTGTAGGAGAACAATATTCAGACAATAAATTGTGAGAATCTAGAAAATCTCTGCATTTTAATTCTGAATAAAAATCAACTTGCATCACTTCATGGCTTAGATGGCTGCAGAGATCTAAGGAATCTTGAATTGTCCTATAATAAAGTTACTCGAATTGGTAAGCAAATATTAATGGTGATGAATTTTATACATGTAATATCAGTATTTTGTATTTATTATTAACATGGTTTGGTTGAAGATAAAAATTGATGGCTGCCAATGTAGTAGTAGTAATTTTTAGTCCTATAACAAGTTTATTTTAGAGGTGCTATTCAGAATTGATGGCATTATTAGCATGGAAAACATACATAGAATCTTAAAGCCTCTTTAGGTTGTGAATAGTTTAAAATATTAAAAAAAAGGTGGAGTAGACAATGAGTGAAGAACCAGAAACATGAAGAAAATGAGCTTGTTTTAGATTAGGTAGGAAAAATATTATATAAGTAGAGAAGTCTTTATCCTAGTCTCTCCCTCTGGGACTAAGCAGGAGACTCATTAGCCTGATGCTGGTACAGGAGGTCTCAGAATCTTTTCTCCAGTGGTTCCATTCTGGGGAAGACAGAGAGATTGCAGAAGGAAGCAGGGATCCCAGCCGAGCTACACAAATGCACATACTGGCACTCCACCAGATTCAGAGGGGACCTGAAGGCTGAACCCTTCCACCCTCAGCCCTGCCCCTTCTGGGTCATGGAGCTGGGCCTTCTCCTTGGGGCCCAGCATGGCTATCAGCCCCATTGCCCCTGCTACCAAAACCTGAAATGACACCCCTGCTTTTCGCCCTAATGAAGGGACAGGTAAGTGCAACGCAGTCAAATAAACTGTTGATTATTATGTGTTAGAGTAGGGAGAATGGATTCTTTGGTTGTCTACAGAAGAGAGAACCTATTCAATTGGTGAGAAACAGACTCAGGTTTTCCTCTCAAATGTAACCTCAGTATAATTGAACGAGGGACAGAGGTAAACCACCTTGTAATTACCTACCACAGTGATCCCAGTGCTGAAAGGAACAAGGCGCTTCTTTCTTCAAATATGCAACAGATAGATCCGCTACTGAAAAGATTCCAGGTCCTGCTGTGGAGATTGGGTCATGCTGGATAGTAGAGCTCCACAAAGATATAGGTAATCATTGGAATCCCTAACCAATTCAAATACTGAGCCTTTAAAGCCCTTACTAGTTACTAGTTTTAGTGAAAATCAAAGCATAGGTTTTGAGTCAAAATAAAAGATTTTATTTGTGAAGGAATTCATCTTTCATTTGGAGGAAACTCATCCTTTGGAGATGTTTTAGTAGGTTTTATGTCCTTTTACAGTTTTGTGTTTTTAAATCTTTCTATATATATTAATCTTTTTTAAAAAAATTGTAAGCCACATCAAATATTTTACATAGAAAGGTGGGGTAAAAATATTTTAAATAAATAAATAAAATAAATTTGAGCTGAAAAAGCCCATTAAAGCAGTGGGTGCATGAGTGTCCAGGCTCTTGCGTTGAGGCCACTTCAAATACGTGTATGGAAGGACTCAAGCTGAACATCAGAAAGGCAGTGCTTTTGAGTGCTTTGTCTTGCTTTAGACTTGTCTTGATTTTTATCTAAAAACAAAATGAGATGGTAAAGTAAATGAATTAAAATAAGGAATTTAAGGAAAAAACAATTTTATTGCAACTTCCAGGTTGACAAATGAAGCCCATGAACATAAGGTCATTTTCTTTTTAAAAGTATTTACAGCAGCAAAAATAGAAGATAAGACAAATAAATGTGATGAGGACCAAATTCCATGATTAATATACAACCAAGGAAATGACAAATAGGAGATATTAAACTTGAAAAATTAACAGCACATGTGTGGCTTGTAATAGCTTCAGTTTCAAAGTGCTATTACTTTATTGATTTTATATATTAAAGTATATGACATAATTCATATTTGTGTTGACAACGTCCTGCACTAGTGATTAATGGTGGTGTTATTGTTGACTACTATAAAAATCCATGTCAGCGCTGGAGGAAAACTGATGAAACAAACTGAAAAGCAGTACTGACACTTTCTCTGTCAGTTTGAGAGTTATGCTGTGTGAGATTATTTGTTTGGAATGTTGCCAAATATCTTTAAGAATAATGTGCAAGTGATATAATAATAATTGATGATCTTTAGCTGTATACAGAGCAAATGGAGTAAAAGTCTCCTATGCTATTTGCTATGTACAATGAAAGTACTGTGCTTCCTGAGTGTGAAATTAGTTTGAATGGGAAAGCGAAAGTTCAAGAGAAAAAAATGAGGAGTCTGCTTTTCTCTCCTCATAATTGCTTTGAGGGTGTCTGGATAAGTTAAATGTATAACATGGCTTTTTTCATTCAACACAATAACACACTGATGGTAAGAAATCATATAGAATCAAACAAAGAATGACTTGTGTTTTTTAACATGTTAATTTGCTCCACAGATCTATAAATTTAGAAGCATGTCCCATGGCAGTTTTGGAAGTTGCACTGCTGTTTAGTACTGTTTTTTTTTAATTCAGTTTATTCAATCTTAAATTAATCTAATATGTGGATTTTCTTTTGTTTTTAAGGGTGTGTTAATATTAATAGTTGTAACAATTCAGTTTAACTTATTGCAGGATGTTTCCTAGATGCTCAACTTGATCTTAGCCTTTAAAGGGCCGCTTTTGTTTTCACCAAAATTTAAAAGTATGAGGGAAATGGCAGTTGGCACAATTTGTTAACAAAATAAATGGACATTGAGAGGAGTGCATTGTTGTGAATGACCATATCCTCTGAAAGCAACATGCACGCTACCTGGGAGATTGTGGCATATGTGTATACTGGGAGGGGCTTGATTCAGTGAAGTATGTCTTTTATTCATTAAAATATGTTTAAACTTGCAAATTATGGGATTCATATATTGCAATGCAGGAAGTGACCACTGTGATCATCTAGTCTTGCATCTTGTGTCTGACAATAAAACTTTCTCAAAATAGTTCTTAGTGCAGATTTTTTACGGAAAAAAATTGAATGTTCATTTACATATCGCCAGTGATGGCAATTCTACCACATCCTTTGGTAAATAGTTATGTACTCTCATTGTTAAAAATGTACGTCAATCTGCATTTGAGTAGCTTCGACTACTCAGCTGTTGGCTGATGTTGCTATGTCAGGGATTCTCAGACTTGCACAGTGAACCCCTTCTGATTACAAAAGTTACTTTATGGCCCAAGGAGTGTGGGGCCAAAGCCTGAATCATCTAGGGCTCATTGACCTGGGTTAGTGGGCCAAAGCCTGAGCCCCATTGCTCTAGGCAAGGGTGTGGCAAAGCTGAAGCTCAAAGGCATCATCCCCAGCTAGATGGACTGTAATCTGGGTTTCATCACCCAGGGCTGAAACTGTTTGGTTTTGGCTTCAGGCCTAGGCAGTGTGGCTTGGGCTTTAGCCCTGGTCTCCAGCAAATCTAAGCCAGCTCTGGTGACCCCATTGAAAGTGGGTCATGACCCATGTTGGTGTCCTGGCTAGCAGTTTGAGAATTACTGTTATATGTTAGCACCCCTTAAGCCTCTCTTCATTAAGCTATACAGATTGAGCCCTTTGAAGCTATTGCCATAAGTCTTGTTTACTAGCCATTAACCATTCTTATGGGGGTTTTTTTTGTTTTTTTAAATCCTCTCCAGTTTAACATCCTTCTTGAATTCTGGAAACACAGTAAGATCTCAGAGTACACAAACTCAGAGTATGCGACCCTGTTCTTACGCGTCTGACCCCGATTCCTATTGTAAACCATGTACCATGATTTCTGGTTGTGCTTAACTCGCTCCCCCTGCCCTGGTTCAACCCCCTCAGCTCCTCATGGCCCCAGAGCAGGTACTCCCAGCTCCGCTCCCCACCCACATGCAGCTCCGGCTCACCCCGCACGCCCACACCTGGCTCTGGCTTACCACCACTCTCACATGGCTCCAGCTCACCCCCCAGCTCCTGGCCCGGTTTAAACCACCCACAAGTGGCTCTGATTCAAGCCGCCCCACGCATCTCCAGTGCAACCCCCCCTGCTGGCTCACAAGCCGCCTGCCTGCCTCCCCTCACGGCTTCAGTGCAACCCCCCGGCTCACAAGCTGCCTGCTCATCCCCCTGCCCTGCACGGCTCCGCTGCAAACCCCCTGCCAGCTCACCAGCTGCCTGCCTTCCTCCCCCTGTGGCTCCTGTGCAACCCCCTGGCTCACGAACTGCTTGCTCAGCCATCCACCTCTGCCCCGCGCGGCTCCGGTGCAAACCCCCTGCCAGCTCACCACCCACGCACGGCTCTGGTTCTGGCTCAACTCCCCACCCCTCTGCAGCCCAGCTCACCACCCGCTCTCAGCTCCACCCCTCACCCCCCTGCAGCCCTAACCCACCTCAGGCTAAACCCTCTCAACTGCCACCCCCAGCCCAGGACTTACCTTTCTGCTGCTTCCCCCACTGCAAAACATGTATTCTGTTTGGGAAAAAGCCGGACGCCCACTTACACAAAATCCGTGTATGCGCGAGGGTGTGTGGAACGGAACCCTCGCGTAGTCTGAGACCTTACTGTAGTATCACAGCGGTGGCTGTCAAATACAGACAAAGTGAAACTTCTCTAGTCCTATTTTTGAGATTCCTTAGGCAGCCAACAATCTTGTTAACTCTTTTGGCTATACTGTCACACTGGGAGCTCATTGTTGTCCACCACAATTTCCAAGTTTTTGGATAATAACCAGATTGTCTTCTTGACAATACTTGTGAGCTGCTACTGCTTCCCTCCACCTCCTGTAAATCTTTCTGTGGATTATAATATATTTAGTCTACCTAGTATGTTAGCAGTGATGATGAGAAAAGAGCACACTCCTGAATCCATCTTTCAGACAGTCTTGATTTTGCTACTTTTAGAAGATAAGACTTCTAATTGGAACATCAGCTTCTGCAGAACTACTCCGCTCTCTTTCCATCAGAAGTCTTCTCTTGCTCTTCATGGGACTTCACTTCTCTTGTCTCATCCATCTTCTTTCTGCTTTGAAAAAGAAATATTTTTATTGTTTCTTGTCACTAGGTCAGGACATTTTGTGTTGAGTGGGGTACCCTGGGCAAGTGGATGTTCCATACAACTGTACTGGTTCACATTACTGAGAATAGTTCTGCTCATAATGAGGTTTTCACCTCTGCCTGTTTTATTCAGACATATGGTCAAAGAGCACCTTTGTTCATTCACTGCCATCTCTGATATCACATTGTGGCTACGTCTACACGTGCACCCAACTTCGAAATAGCTTATTTCGATGTTGCGACATCGAAATAGACTATTTCGATG
Organism: Carettochelys insculpta; assembly: GCF_033958435.1. Taxonomy (NCBI): domain Eukaryota; kingdom Metazoa; phylum Chordata; order Testudines; family Carettochelyidae; genus Carettochelys; species Carettochelys insculpta. The sequence continues at coordinate 299,885,952 of NC_134137.1, read as the reverse complement.
AATAACGTCTACACGTCCTCCAGGGCTGGCAACGTCGATGTTCAACTTCGACGTTGCTCAGCCCAACATCGAAATAGGCACAGCGAGGGAACGTCTACACGCCAAAGTAGCACACATCGAAATAAGGGAGCCAGGCACAGCTGCAGACAGGGTCACGGGGCGGACTCAACAGCAAGTCGCTCCCTTAAAGGGCCCCTCTCAGACACACTTTCATTAAACAGTGCAAGATACACAGAGCCAACAACTAGTTGCAGACCCTGTATATGCAGCACGGACCCCCAGCTGCAGCAGCAGCAGCCAGAAGCCCTGGGCTAAGGGCTGCTGCCCACGGTGACCACAGAGCCCCGCAAGGGCTGGAGAGAGAGTATCTCTCAACCCCCCAGCTGATGGCCGCCATGGAGGACCCCGCTATTTCGATGTTGCGGGACGCGGATCGTCTACACTGTCCCTACTTCGACGTTGAACGTCGAAGTAGGGCGCTATTCCCATCCGCTCATGGGGTTAGCGACTTCGACGTCTCGCCGCCTAACGTCGATTTCAACTTCGAAATAGCGCCCAACACGTGTAGACGTGACGGGCGCTATTTCGAAGTTACTGCCGCTACTTCGAAGTAGCGTGCACGTGTAGACGCAGCCTGTATGTTTTGTGTTGATGCCTTGGCAGTGCCCATGAACAGTATGACTCTCAAACAAATAATTGATGTTTTTTGTAAGCAAGACAAGGTCTTTAGTATTGTACACAGCATAGAAGACCTGTTCTTGCCAGACTTCAGGTTCATCTTACCAAGAATCCTATCTGCTGACAATGGCCAATGCCAGGTGTTTCAGAAGGAATGAATAGAACAGGCAAACATCGTGTGTGATCTATTCTCTGTCATCTGCTCCCTTTCTACCTAGTGCAAAATACATGGTCACCTAACATCTCTGGCTGGTTTATATAATCTGCAATACAGCCAGTATACATTCAAATTACATATTTGTTTTACAATACTGAAAAGAGGTCCCAAAGTAGATCAGAAAATCCATTCTTCTGAGCATTATACAAACACAGTGAGCAATAATACCTGTCTCAAAGAGCATACCACTTAAATAGGTCAGACAGACAAAATAGACAAGACAGACACAGGGCTTGCAATCTAAATAAATGAGGACACAGGCAAAGAAAGTGAAGTGAATTTTCAAGATTCTGTAGCACAGTAGTGATATGGTTGAAAATAGAACCCTGGTCTCTTGTTTCATAAACACCTCCTATAGGGGACTCTTTTGCACATCCTCCAACTATATGAAGTCTTTTTCAAGAGTATTGATGTACAGAAATACAAAGCCTTAAACATGGAAAAAATAATGTTGAGACAAGTTGTTGCAGCTGTCAGTTTTCACAACTGTCTGAAATGAAACTGCAACGAAGGGTCCTGTGGCACCTTATAGACTAACAGAAAAGTTTAGAGCATGAGCTTTTGCAGCATCTGAAGAAGTGAGTTAACTCACAAAAGCTCATGCTCTAAACTTTTCTGTTAATCTATAAGGTGCCACAGGACCCTTCGTTGCTGCTACAGATCCAGACTAACACGGCTACCCCTCTGATACTTGAAATGAAACTGTTCTCAGTCCACTAGATGGTGCTAGTTCCCTTTTTAAAAAGGAAAATTATAAAAAGGTGAAAAAAATCCAAAAAAGCAGATCTTATGTAATATGTGACAGACATATTTGAAATTATTTTTTAGTAATTAAAGTCCAGTAAATTAATTTCTTAAAACATGGATGGTAAGAAATAAACTGCTTGTAACAGACCATTTGGCTTAAATTTAGTGTAATATCAAACTGGCAAGGAGGGGCCAACATGCCACTCATGGGGGACCTGTGCGACTTGGCTGTCATTACCCACGCATTTCACGTCCTGACCTGCCCCAATGCCAGAGTGGAGAACATCACAGAGAATCCCTTGAGAGAAACTATGTGGAAGTGGATCACCAGGGCCCCCTCCACTCAGGACATTGCCATCTATGTAACCAGCTCACTCAAGAATAAATTCAGGCAAGACAGAGGAGACCTGCCTGCAATGCTAACTGCCACGTGGGGAACAAGATCAAATGCTGCTGAGTTTGGAACGAGGAGTGGCGGAACTGGTTGTGCTGTTTCCCGGCATCACCAGTGCAGACTACAACGCTGTCAGCCCTGTGGCCAGGACCACACTGGAGAGGGTGCTCAAGGACGCCATTTGTTGCAAGTAGGCAGAGGCCCTGAAGAAGAAGCCTGACCAGTGGAAGGTGTTTGAAGTAGCCAGCAAGTGGGATGCTAGTAATCACTTCCTCCGTGCTGGCAACTTCACCTGCTTTGTTGACTAGCACTTCATCCACTGAACTGCATCCCACTCAATGGTGCCATCCTTCAAGGTGACCATGACAAGAGATGCAAAAAAGACGGTTACACCAATGAGATCCTTCCTCCTGGCCTGTGCAGCTGCCAGATCCACTCCAGGGCCTGGAAGCTCTGCCACAACGCCATCCAGGACTGCCTCATTGCTGCCCTGCCAAAGGAACTGGGCATCGTCACCATGGACTCACCCATCTGGGGAACCAATAGCCTGCTCAGACTGGACTTGTCATCATTAACAAGTGGGCCAAAAAGATCACCATGGTGGATGTTGCTGTCCCCAGACAGCTGCCTTCTGAGCAGCCCAGGAGAAAAAGGTGGAGAATTACACCACACTAGCCAACACTCTTCAATCCTGGGGCTACACTGTTGAGATCTGTGCCCTGCTGGTGTGGGGGTCCTGCACTCTTGGAGCCCCCACAATGAGGCAGTGCTAGAAGCCTACGGCATCGGCTGCCGTTTTGCCCACCTCATATGTCAGCTGATGGTGTCTGATGGCAAGAGACATTTACACAGAGGACATCACAGGCCGCTGCCAGTACCAGGAGAAGTAAGTGACCTGCTTCCCCAACAACACATGCTGCAGCCTGCCTACCATTCACAGACCCTCCCCCTCCATGGACATGGACTGCGACCTTTGACTAGAGAGGACTGAATGATCTGCCCACCAAAGAGAGGCACAGCTGGGAACTCTAACCATTTACTCCCTTCATGCTGTCTCCACCCACAGGTGCTGGACCGCAAGGGACTCTGGACAATGACTGAAACTTCAACAAGGGACACAGTCAAGGATAGCTCCTAGGGCCTGCCCTGATGAACTGTAGACTTTGCCCCAAGTAATCTTTGCCTGATCACCCACTGAGGATGGACTCAGCCGGGGACATATCTTTCTTTATCTCCCTCTGACCCCCACTTTGCTTCCTTCTATGGGTGCCAGAGCAGAAGACCAGCGAGACAGCAACTGACTGCAACAATGACTGAAGACAGAGATGACCGCGGAGGAACATACCCAGGGATTGCCACCAGTATCCTCCCTGACAGACTCTATTTTACTAAAACATCACTTGGACGCTCACCGAGGAGGGTCATGGCCAGGGTCTCAACCACTTTGCCCCAGAGGCCTTGCTTCCCTACTAGCTAGCAGAGGAGACCATCACCAAGAGAGTGACCGACTGCAATCGTGACAAAGACAAACGACCAAAGAGGGAGACAGATGACTGACTGAGGACATGTTCGGGGATTGCTCCCAGTGCTTTCCCTATTGGACAATTAGACTCTGCTTTTATGAAACTTTTACTTGGACTCCACTGAAGGGGGACACAGCCAGGGCTTCAACCGCTTTCCCTGAGGCCTTGCTTCCCTCTCCGGTAACAGAGGAGACTGTTGCCCGGACTTCAGTGGACTATAGGTGGACAGGACACGAGATGACAGATGAGCAGCATGACTGAGGACAACAAGGGACAGTATCGGGAACTGATTAGAAGCAGACTGAGGAGTGAGAAACACGTGCCAAGGGACATGACTGGAAACAATGAGGGATATTTTAGGGGAAACATTGGTTTTTGTACCTGATGGACTGAGTTAAGCTGGACTGAGCTCTTTTTAAATCTTAAGACTTATCTCCAATAAGGGCAATTCTTTCATTACTGTATGTGCTTATGGTGAATAGACTAAGACTCTGCTATCTGTTATGGAGGTTTGCTCAGAGGTTACTTATTGACTTAAGTGTAATCACAAAATGTGTATCTGGGCAAGGCAGGCTATGGCATATACTCGTTAACCATATTAAGTGCTTGTTACTGCTGTAACCCACCTTTGTGCTGTGGGTGACTTATATGTGCTTTCCTTCTTGTCCTATGCAATTTGGCTTTGGTTGTAAACATTCACTCAATAAAACTCCTTTAATCAGTATCTGATATGTTTTTTCCATCTCCAATTGTTATTTTTTTAAGACATATAGGCTGTGTCTAGACTAGTCCCCACCTTCAAAGGGGACATGGTAATTAGGGTGTTGGGAGATTACTAATGAAGTGCTGCAGTGCATATGCAGCACTTCATTAGGCTAAATCTCCCCTGAGGCAACTTCGAAGTGTGAAACTTCGAAGTGCTGGCTTGCGTGTAGCTGCGGGTATTTTAAAGTGTTGGGAGGGTTGTGACGCAACAATACTGAAAAGAAATATAAGTGTGGGGTGGAGTGTGGGGGCTCAGGGCAGACAATAGAGGGGTGGGGAGGATGCAACAAAATGGTAAGAAAATGACTGGATGGAGATGGGCTTTAATCCTGCCCTTCCCCTTCTCACCCTCCAAAATTGAGGCTGCAGGAGCACCCCGGGCTCTCAGGGCTAGGATCCCAGGGCTGCTGCAGCACCCTGCCCATCCTTAGCTCTCTTCTTGGGCCCAAGAGTACTGCCATCACAGCTTCCATTTGGCTGAGAGGAGGAGCAGCACGGGGCAGGCTTGCCAACAGGGACTGTTGCAGCCCTGAGCCTTCTGTCCTGCACTCCACCCTATACACACTCACCCCCTACCCCCTGCATGACTCCTGCATTCTCCCCACCCCCCTACTGTCTGTCCTGAGCCCCCCACTCCACCCCACACTTACATTTCTTCCAGGTATTGTTGTATCACAACCCCCCCATCTCCTGCCCTGAGCCTGCTTCAAAGGAGGGCAGGTTATGATAAGACAGTAGCTGTTAGAATTTTCAGTTACTTTCACCCCAGGGACAACACCAGGAGACAACTATTATAGACATAATTGTTGGATGGTTGTGATGGATTGTGATATCAACTATAAGGAATGCTCTTTAAAAATGTGGTAGTTGTAAATATAATTCAATACATATATATGTTTATAGATACCTCACTTTCCTTATGACTTTTTTACTTTTCTTGCTTATGCACTACATACCCTCATTCATATCCCTGCTGATTGGCCAATGTATTTTAGTGGTAGGATAAGTTCTTACCATTTCTGCTCACTCTAACTTTAATTAAAAATATTGCAAAGTGAGACCGTTACATTTTTGCTCTTACTAGAGATTTTATGATGGCAGCTAGCATTTTGCATATGCCTTGACTAAAAATGCTCTCTGCCTTGAGTTTCTGGTAATTTCTCGAGTCCCAGCACCATAAGAGCAATTTACCACATGAAGCAAGTTCAGTTGCAATATTTTGATGATGTGATGCACTCAGGGAAAGTAAGCTAACTATATTGTTAGTCTTTAAAGTGCTACAGGACTGCTTTTTTTGCTTGTCTTGTTTTGTTTCTTGTCTAATTAATAGAATCATATATTTGTTAGCTATGTGTTCTGAAAATGATTATTTAAAATACTTGCAACACATGGGGATAAATATAAAATTAGTAATAGTTTACAATAATTGTGAGGTATTTTAAAGTCTTTTATAGAAAATTGAGTGTATTAATTTTTTATGTATAAAATATGGACTCGTTACAATCTCAGCTGCTCGGTATTTCAAAACAAACACCATTTTAATCACGTGATTTAATTCAGGTTAAAATATGAATTTTCCTTTTCAGGTGGTTTGGAGTCATTGAAAAATCTCCAGCAACTAATTGTGGATCACAATCAATTAATCGGTACAAAAGGTCTTTGTGATGCACCAACACTCATGTACATAGACTGCTCTTTTAATCATCTTACTCAACTTGAGGGCATTGAGAATTGTGGTCTGCTTCAGGTTCTGAAGTTACAGGGAAATAACCTATGTGAGGTAAAATCCATTAAATAAATGGACTGTTTTGTAAAACCAGGATTTTCTGACATCAGTAATAGAGTCCATGATGCTGACAATGTTACATTTTTCTCCAGGGGTAGATGTACAAAGAGCCAGCTCTAGGAATTTGGTGGCAGTGTTCTTTGCACCTCATAAAATCTCATACTTAGTTATTTAGCTTCCGTTCTTTGTGCTATAGTACATAGTTTTCACTTTGTTATATGACAATTTTTAAGTTAACCAAATTGCTATGATCATTAAAGGTAAAATGAATCATACATTAGAGATTTTTTTTTCCTAGAATCAGTAAGGGATAATTTTCATGCGTGATAACTACATGTAGCTTAAATTGAATCATTGTGGGTTGCAGCTCTCATAACGAGGCCCTAGATAGCTACCTGAACACTTAGTCCCCCCTTTTTGGTAATCAATCATAAGTCATTGCAAAAATAAAAATAATAAAGTCTGTGTATATTGCTAATCTCAAATGCTGTGGTGTACATTGACAGTTCAAACTATGCACAAAGTATAGAAAAATGTTAGAATGCTGATAAATAGGAAATTATATACATACTGTGATACAGCATATCTGTAATAGTGTTTTAATAATCAAGAAATGCATCTAAGTATTTGATTTTTATTGCTATTCAATCTTTTTATTTGAAAAATAATAGCAGAAATAACTTCTGTATTTAAGCTTCCTATCCTGGAAAATCATGTTTTGCTGAGAGAACTATATGTGGATGACAATAGTATTTCAACTATGGAAATATTTTCTTTGTATTGGCTGCCTCTGCTGCAGATCCTTTCTCTATCTCAGAACAGGTAAAGTGGAACCTTTTTCTGTTTACGCAATTTAGCATGCAGATATTTACAAAGAAATGGTTATCTTAAGAGTTTTAGATATGAACCTGAGTGAGTTATCCAGAACCAGTAGAGTTCCCAGAACGTTGTTCTTTGAAAAAATTATGTTTAGCAATAAATTGGTGTAAGTGAATTTAAACATATAAGTATGTAATAGTGTGACACTGCTGAAACCATGTTAACAGAATTCTACCTTACTTCATAAAGAGAGTTATTAGTAAAACATTCTTTGTTCCACTTCCACCATAAGAAGTGGAGCACCCGCTTTGAGCACCAGCTCTACAGCTCTCATTGGACTTAAAAGTCATCTCATACTCTGTCTGGAATAAACAGTGCTAATTAAAATGTTCATCAAGTTATTAAATTTATTTTCTGTGCACCCATTGTATTCAGGTGTCAAAGAAAGGGAATTTCAAGTTGCTTATCAGCTTTAACTTTTCATTGATCCAGTTCTGTTTCATTTAAGGTATAAAAATAAAATAGAAATAATAAAAAAAATGAAATCATATTGTAAAATTCTAATTTAAGATTTCCTGTGGGTCTATGTGTAGTCCATGCATCTATGGTGTCAACATGTTCAAAATCAGAGGTTGGCTACCCCTTTTTTTACCTAGTTGATTCTAAAACTGAGTCTACCTCAGTGCATAAACAGAGGCAACCAATAAGAGCTACAGTTCTGGATATTTCAAGACTGTATGCAAACGTGGGGGTTTTGTTTCTTTTGGAGATATATTTTTGAATTGAAAGTGTATTTTACTAGCTTACATCATATTTGCATATGTTTTTATAAAAGGATTTTTGTTAGCAGCGTGCTTTCTAGTCATAATATAGGGCATAGGTTGGCAGACATTTGCATGCCAATTTTCTACCAGAACGCCCAGCCAATAAGGGACCCTCATGGTTTCAGTCAGCACCCCTGACTCTCAGAAGTGTCTGGTATATAGGTGGAGGGGCCAGAGATCTCTGCCTCCTGCCTCTGCTCTGAACACCAGCTCTACAGTCCTAATTGACTGGAAACTGGGAGCTTCTGGGAGTTGCCTGAGGTAAGCACTGCCTGGAACCCACACTCTTCTTCCTACCCCTCCAATCCCTGCTGCAACCCTGAGTCCCCTCCCACACCCTCACTGTCTCCTGGAGCCTTCACTCCTACCCTCTGCCCCAGCCCTGAGTTCCCTCCTGTATCCCAAACCCTTCATCCTTGGCCCCACCATAGAACCTGTATGACTAGCCAAACCCTCACTCTGTACCACACCGCAATTCTCTCCCCCAGCCCAGCGAGAGTGAGTTACAAAGGGAGATTGAGGTAGGCTGTCAGAGAAGGAGCAGAGAAAGGGTGTTCATCTTTGTGCAATTAAATTTGAAACCATAATGTAGAGTGTTGGTGCCAGGAGTGAGTTAGGGTGTGGAAAGATGCTCAGGGCTTGGGTGTATGCAAAACAGGTTGCCTCCCTGTAAATAAAGGAAATGCTAATTAATTTAGAGCATGTCACACTAAGCAGGGTTCTTTCATAACTGGAGTATGGTGCTTTCTTTGTGTAAGGGGAATCAATTGTCTGTGTTTGTGGGGAGATGTAAGTAAGAAGTCTAGATTCACTCAGAGGACATTCTGACTTTTCAAACTAAGCTTTACAGGTAACCTATAATGTAGTGACTTACATAAAAAAATTGGTAGGCATGCAGTGTGGAAATGCCAAAATCTGGACTTTGTTCTTGATCAGACTTTCTGGAGATAATGCTTCATGCCTGTAGCTAACATGAACGTTGTTTGGTGAGCAGTGGATTTTGTTTTATGCTCATTTTGGTAACTCAGATACAAATGTCTGTTTATGATTTCCCCAGACAGTATTGTCTAATATTATTCTTCATGTCTTTTTTTCTGTTTCCTATTCAGATTGTATAAAACATCCATCAAAGTGGTATCTGAAACCTAGATTTGCAAAGGTAGCTAATCACTTAGCCCTGAGACTTAAATAACTAAGTTTGGGTTTAGGTGATGTTAGCTCCCAGTTTTAGGCTCTACTGTGATTCGAAAACTTCTGCTGCATGCTTTGCACCTAAACTCATTTGTCATCTACTTTTTCAGGGTAAAAATGCCCTCCACACTTAGGTTTGTTGCCTCTGGGTGAGAGCACTGCTGCTTCTCTTTAGGTATCCAGATTTGTAAAATGGTGGAAGATAGGCATTCATCTGCCTGCTTTGTGGATGGGAACTGATCTAGTTCAAATGATCAGAAGCTGCCTTCTGGATTTGGTCCTATTCAAAATCTGGCTTCAGCATAAGGTGATGGTGATGAACTTTGAGCCCAAGTGATTACAATGGTTTGCTGGGCTGTGGGAGAGCTGAGTTCATATCCTCCCCACCGCCCCCCATGAACACACACTGACAAAGAAGATGAAAGAATTTGAACATGGGGCTCCCAGCTCTCGGGATAGTGCTCTCGCTGCTAAACTTATGGGCTAAGTCCAGTGTGAAGTGCTGTCAGACTCACCTAAAGTAGTTCTACTTTGGATTAAAAAATAGTGGAGAAGAGGAACTGAATGCTAGGTTTTCTACTTCCCAGGTGAATGCTCCAATTAACAGGCTACAGAATCGAATTCTTTCTCTCTGGCCGAAAGACTGTAGTATTTATAGCTATTCCACTTCGTATACATACTTAAGTCATAAAGGCCGTGTCTACACTAGCCCCAAACTTCGAAATGGCCACGCAAATGGCCATTTCAAAGTTTACTAATGAAGCGCTGAAATACATATTCAGTGCTTCATTAGCATGCGGGCGGCTGCGGCACTTCGAAATTGACGTGGCTCACCGCCGCGTGGCTCGTCCCAACAGGGCTCCTTTTCAAAAGGACCCCGCCTACTTCGAAGTCCCCTTATTCCTGTGAGCAGATGGGAATAAGGGGACTTCGAAGTAGGTGGGGTCCTTTCGAAAAGGAGCCCCGTCTGGACGAGCCGCGCGGCGGCGAGCCGTGTCAATTTTGAAGCGCTGCGGCTGCCCGCATGCTAATGAAGCGCTGAATATGTATTTCAGTGCTTCGTTAGTAAACTTTGAAATGGCCATTTGCGTGGCCATTTCGAAGTTTGGGGCTAGTAAAGACATGGCCAAAGTGGGAGAATGACTGGCTGTAGCTTAGTAGATAGCATAATCACTTAGAAGGTGTGAGAACTTTTGATCTAATCCTCCTGCTCCAGTCATTCTTCACTTATTTATAAAACTGAAACATCTTCAGTAGGAGCAGAGCCACCAAGGGCAGGGGCAAAGGGGCAGTTGCCTCAGGACCCATCCAGGCAGCTCTGAGGGCTGGCTGCAGGAGGTTAAGTGCTAGTCCTGCTACTTCTGCCCAAGCCTCCATCTCTTCCTGGGGGCCCAGAGCACAGCCATGTCCATAAAGCTTGGAAAGTCTTTCAGTAGCCCTGAATAGGAAAGACTGAGGGAGCCTGATACCATACTCTCCTATAGCTCAGTAGTTATAGCTCTATAAGCCGTGTCTACACGTGCCCCAAACTTCGAAATGGCCACGCAAATGGCCATTTCGAAGTTTACTAATGAAGCGCCGAAATGCATATTCAGCGCTTCATTAGCATGCGGGCGGCAGCGGCGCTTCGAAATTGACGCCGCTTGCTGCCGCGCGGCTCGTCCCCACGGGGCTCCTTTTCGAAAGGACCCCGCCTACTTCGAAGTCCCCTTATTCCCACGAGCTGATGGGAATAAGGGGACTTCGAAGTAGGCGGCGTCCTTTCGAAAAGGAGCCCCGTCGGGACGAGCCGCGCGGCGGCAAGCGGCGGCAATTTTGAAGCGCCGCTGCCGCCCGCATGCTAATGAAGCGCTGAACATGCATTTCGGCGCTTCATTAGTAAACTTCGAAATGGCCATTTGCGTGGCCATTTCGAAGTTTGGGACACGTGTAGACGTAGGGGTAACTGAACCAAATCTATTTCAATACTTCCCTACCTACAGGGTTTGGTTTAGGACATACCATTGAGATTGGCATCTCTTGCCAGCTGCCTTAGGCATCTCCCTGCCTAGTATGCTGGCTTTTGTGAATTGCATTCTAAGGTGCCTGTCTCTCTCCTCATTCATTGTATAGGAGCCTAGGTGACTAACACAGGACTGGTGAACCACAGTACGTTCCTGTGATTTTTTTTCCAGATACCTAAAAGTTAGTGTTGCGATGCTCAGCACCTCAGTGTCAAAGTACCTTGTGAATCCAGCCTGAGTATCTTTTTTTTTTCTATATTTTATGAAGGTCTTCTCTGTTTTCTGTCTCCCACTTTATCCCCATCTCCCTCTGTCTGTCACTCTCTTTAGAGACTCATTCAATCATCCTGTTGCCATTTTGTCTCTTAACATCCCTGTTCCCTGTCATGTGTTTTCTCTCTGCTAGTCCTGCAGATGCGACGTGCTTTAGTAGTTGGCTGGTTGAAGTGCTGTAGTCAGAGCATCAGCAGAACAGATACATGAATGTTAAGTCAGACATAAACAACTACCACATCATGCGCCAGAGCCTTAATTCATATCTTTGGGGCAAAAGAGACAAGTAAGCATTAAAAGTCTCAAAGTTCCTAGTATTGCAGTAGCCTACTCTGTTACATTAACTTTATGTACATTATAAGCAACTCCATATGTGTCTACTATGGCATAAATAACTGGGTGTTCTATATGGGAGAAATTAATGTAATGGAGTAAGCTGTTGAAAGAAAAGCTGTTTCTTTGCTTTAATCCTTCAGCTAATGCAATCTTGTGAATCTTTTTAAGAGTGTGCACTGAGTGCCATTTCCTTTTTGCTGATTTCAGGAAGCCCCTGAAATGGTAAGACTGTGAATTTATATTCTCCCTAAAAATAAAGTAGTGTTTAAAAAAAAAAAAAAAGGAGAGAAAGTTCTGCACAAACTAACTTGAAAGTATTTGTTGATTCCAATATTATGCCGCTATCCTAGATTAAAAAAAAATTGCTCAGTTTGTTTTATAAAGTTGAACTTCCAAGCTTTAAGAAAACATTTTAAATCTACTAACTGTTAATGGTAATTGATACAGATGTAAGCATTACATATAGTAAATGCATCTGAGCACAAAATATTTGAAAAGAAGTATCTCTTGTATGTACCTTTAAAAGTCTAAGTTGTTTGTGGTGTTCCAGTGCTGCAACATAGATGGTCAGAGAGTTCACATACAGCACAAACTCTGTATGGATTTGATCCCTACAGTCCATGGCAAAGCTCCACTGACTTTAAGGCTACATCTACACTAAAGTACAGGGATCTGTCAACAGAAGTTACTGTTGGACAATATCTTCTGACAAAATTTCTGTTGACAGATTGCAGCCACACATGAAAGCAGATCTCTCTACTGATCTGCTCTGTGGACAGAGAGCAGCCAGGCAACCCGGCCACTCTTTCAACAGAACGGCAAACTGGAATCGCAGCAGACAGGGCTGACCTGTGTCCCAGAAACCCTGTCTGTTGACAGAGGATCCTCCGGAGTGTCCACACTGGCTTTCTGTTGAGAAAGGTATTTTTGCCTCCTGGGGGAATGGGCAGAATGTTGCCAATAGAAGTGCCATGCTCTGTTGATTTACTGTTGACAGAATCCATTTGTAATATGGATGTTCTGCAAGTTTTGACAACAAAATGCCAGTGTCATTGACACAACTCTGTAGTGTAGACATAGCCTAATACAGCAGAATCAGGGCCTATATGAATATACTAGTCAAGAGCTATGTTTATGTTGCCAGTTTTCTAATATTTAAATGCCAGACCTTTCAGCAGGAGTTTCAGAGCACAGGCCATAGCAAATCCCCAAAATAATAAACTGCCCCTTCTCCCTAAGGCTCTAGAGGAACCCCATTTGCTCCTCTTTTCCCCTAACACTTACTGCCCTTTTCATCTCTCCCTCACCTCTGTTCATCTTGGGAGGAACGTGCCCAGGCTGGGGACTCCAGATGCCCAACACAGGTAGGAGACAGCCCTGGATAACTAAGGACTGGTGCAGGTGATGTCTCAGTGCCTCCCTACCTCCTCTGCCCTCGGCAACCAGACTTTGGGTGTCTGTGTAGTAGATCTCCCAAGATGCTATTAGAACCCCTTTTTCAATCAGACTTTCTGGTTGGAGACAACGCTGGCTAAGATGTAAGGGCTGATGCAGGTGATAACTCAGTGCCTCCCTAACTCACCTGACTGCAGTGACCAGGCTTTGGGTGTCTAGTCAGTAGATCTCACCACATGACATTAGGACTCGTATTTCAATCAGACTGTCTCTGGCCATGTCTACCCACACCCTCCCTTTCAGATGGGGTATGCAAATCCACAGGATCGGAATTGTGGATAAGGTGGGGATTAAAATATCCCATGTCTCATTTACATGTTCTCATGAGATGTGGCCGTCGAAGTGGGGTCATTTAGAAATGGAAAGTGCCATGTAGGCACTGGCACTTGGACAAGAAACCCTGACTTTGAATTCCCCTATTCCCGGCATCTACACAGCACTTTCGCTTTCAAAATGACCCCACTTCGAAGGCTGCATCTTGTGGGATTATGAAAATGAGGTGCGGGATATTTAAATCGCCACCTCATCTGCAATTTCGATACTGCAGATTTATATTCCCCCTCTGAAAAGGAGGAGGTGTGTGGACATGACACCTATGTAATAGCTGAACATCACAAACAACCAATTAGAGACGTGTGCAAGGGAGCAAGAGTTCATTACTTTACTTTAGTCTTCTGAGATTACATTAGATGTTGTAGAGAACTGGCCAGTAGGTGGAAGAATTCATTTTCAGAAAGTCTTTCATTAAAAAATCTGTAATATTTTTATCCATACATATATTTTGCTAATGACTTAACGATCTTAACATTTTCCTTTGAAATGACAAAAAGCTTTACAATGGGAATTTAAATTAGCCTAATATACAGTGAACAACTGTATTTTTGAGTATTACTTCATAGATTCATAGATTGTAAGTCTAAAAAGGGACTTCTTGTGATCATTTAGTCTTACCTTCTGCATAGCACAGGCCATAGCAAATCCCCAAAATAATTCCCAAAGCATATATTTTAGAAAATAGTTCCAATCTTGATTTAAAAATTGTTAGTGATGGAAAATCTACCATGACTCTTAGTGCATTGTTCCAATGATTAGTAGCTGTTACCATTTAAAAATTACTTTATTTCCAGTCTCAATTTGTCTAGCTTCAAATTTCAGCCATTGGATCACGTTAAAAATGAACAAAATTATGTTTTTGAAATTTCTGTTTAACAACTGAAAAAAGATCATTCGCATTTTAAGGCATTGTGAGAATTTGCCTGTTGAAGTCAATAACAAAACTTCCACTGAATGGTTTCAGTGGGATCAAATTTAGTGTGAACACATTGATCCGGCAGCAGGGTTTTACCCACCATTGCATGTGTTTTTAAAGGAGTTCTAAACCAAAAAGTTGAAAGGTCCTCTCCATGTATTAGTGTCTCTATTAATGTACATATGCTTTATGCATTCTTATGTTATATGAATAATTGTAATTATGGCTGTATTTCCATTGCAAGCCACTATCTTTTCAGAATTATAACCTTCTCAGAAATCTTTAGTGTAAAATCTAAACATAATATTGGAATTAATCAGTCATAAAAATACATATAGATGTAGCATTTTTCAGTATGTGACTGGATTTGTATAATCAATTTCAGTAAGCTTTTATTGCAGTTATTTATCCTGAGTGTCTGATTTTAGACAAAGTTAAGTATTACCAGCCAGAATATTCAGGAAAAATAGAGGGATATTGTAGGACAATAAAGTACAGTAAGTATAGGAGAGCAAAATGTCAGTAAAATATTGTATAAGTTTTAAAGAATGTGAAAAATACAGGAGCTTTATTTTAAGACAAGAATATAAATTATAGAATAGAAGTTAATGTTAACTTTTCAGTCCTTCTCTCCTACCTATTAAATTACAATTAATGAAAATTTTGTGAGTAAAGGCAAATATTCAATACGATTTGGGCCATCACATTCTAAAATTCATTTGTTACACTGTTTTGTCCTACTCAAATATTTTAAAAATCAGTTTTCTGAGTACCAGCCTGTCAGTGTCCTCTCCTGCTACAACATTAAATGGGAACAGAAAACGAAAGCTGTTGCTTGCTATTTTGTGAATATCTTTTACTTCTGTGTCTTTGTAATTTATCTTTTTTTATGCCGAGGGCTAGTGACAAGGTCAAGTAGTATTAAGTTTTCAGTAATGTCCTTTTGTCTTTCTGCTTTGAATTTTCTTAGAAAAAGAATTAACCAAGAATGTCAGTAAAAGGAAAGCTATAAATTGAAAAGAAAGATTTAAATCTCATAATAATCTCAGCAGACAAAAGCAAAGCAGAGCCATAAAGAAATTGTCTGTTCCTCAGAGTATAGTACTACAACTACCAACATAGTCAACACAGCTTTAAAAAGTGCATGATTTTATATAGGAAACTGAACTCTTGAAATAAGTTTTTACCCTATCACATCCACTCAGGGTTGATTCCGAGTCTTTTCATGAATTTTCAAGATGCAGGATAAACTGTTATCAGAAATAAAAGTAGATTCACTGTGTGCTAGTGGAGAAACAGTTTTTGAACTGTTTTAAATGATACTGTCAATAACATTGTAAAATTATATTAAACCCATTGTTTCTAAGACTATAATGTTTCATAATTTGTTCAGTCGAGTTGAAAATACAGAGAATTTTCAGGGGCAGAGAATAGATTAGAGTAAGTGCAGTTCTTACTGTAACGTGATTCAAAGCAAAGACATAATGAGACACAACTACTATAAATTTTACTGACTCTAGATCAGATTTCTCTGACTTTAAAACTATATTTTCACTTGTAGGCTGCCCTTTCAATATATTGACATGAGATATGAAAGTGAAGTTGAGTTCCTTTGTGGCTCACATGCCCACATTTTCCTCAATAAAAAAGGTTTTGCAATAAAAACTTGGTTCACAATTCTCTTGATACCTGAAGCAGAAAAAATCCATCTTTTTCTCTGAGCCGTAATGACTGCAGGAATAAATGTTTTTAAAAGCATAAGATATATTTTGGCAACACATGAGCAGTTTTGACTTACAGGTTGTGGGTCTATAAGTAGATACCATTTTTACACAAAAGGATTTCTGACCATACCAGACTCTAATTTATAGGTTCATTTACTTTCTTCCCCACAGTACCTTCCTTTCAATTTTAAAAACTAACAGTTGCCAACAGTCACAATGCCATATGTGATATTTAAGCCTTGTTCATACAAAAGCTTGAACCAGATTAATTAAGTGTGCGTTATTAACAGATTTAGCTAAACTTGTACAAGTTTGTGCGTAGACTATCTGGTTTGCATTTAAGAGTGGCATATTAGTGTAGTTTGAGTCCTTATTTTTTCAGGTTTATGATAAAGCAAAATGTAAGCTACCCGCAAGATGAAATAATATCATTTGCAAAAAAACTAGTGATGTTTTAAATAAATCTAATTAAACCACACTTGTCATTAAACTAGTGTGCATTTATGTGGGGTGAAATTCTTAAAAGGGTGCACGGCACAACTATGGATATTTTTTTTTAATAGCAATAACTGAACGTTTTCTTAGTCCGGGAAAACTTAACATGTGGTGAGCGTGCATGCCACAAGTGCTCTCCACCCTAGCTTTCCTATTTTGAGGATCCAGTATTTTGCCATTTCAGACTGCAGGGAAAGTTCTGTTCTGGCTGAATCACATAAGAAGAGTGACTGTATAGCAGTCCTTGTACTTGGCACATCTCTGATGGAGTTTTCTGAAGTAGCGAGATGCAGGAGGCTATACAGAGTTAGTTAACCTCAGTACAACCTCTGATATGTCAGCGTATATGTATGCCTACGGGGTGTTACTGTTTTGTATCTTTTGAAGTCGAAGAAGGAGATGGAAATAAATAGTGTAAGCGTGGTGAAAACTGAGGGAAAAAGAGGAAAATGTAGGTTTGCTTATTTCTTCAGAATCATGGCCCTTTATTTATCACTAGAATAGTACTATGTGAGGAAAGCCGTGATAGTTGAGTCATTGATGAGCAGCGGAAGACTTGAAGCAATCAGAACTATATTTTTAAAAGAGTAAATGCCCTTAAATGCCATGCCATGCAAAAGATTAAAATATTCTATAATGCAATATATAAGGTTAAAAGGAAAACTGCAGCAATTAGTTTTCGCACCTTGGATAGCTAAATGAATAGTTAGTAAAATTATATATGTTTCTGACATGACCATATTTCAAAACTTGTTTCAGCAATACGTATCCCTATGTCTGTCTCAATAAGAAATGCTGCTTTCTTAACATAACTTTCTCTGGTTTTTGTTTTTAGTTTGACTCAACTAGCACCTCTATATTCCTGTGTATCTTTGGAGAAGCTTAATATCAGCAACAATTGCTTAGCAGGTGAGCATGTAAAATAGATTAAATAATATTTCGGGCGTATTATAAAAGTACATTGTTTAATAAAATGTATAGAAAGGGGGAGTCTAAAATGACTGGAGCTATTGTATTCTGTCACCATCTTCATCAGTGACGCGTACTGCCACTTTTCAATCGTGTCCTCAGTGAACATCACTTGTGGTTTGTTCTATTTCTTCTCCTCTCCCCAGGAGAAGAGTTGGGTTTGTTTTGGTTTGCTTTAACATATATGCAGCTATGTGCTTACATTAAAGAAGCCTTGCATCTTGCATTTGTAGTAAAAGGTGGTAGTTTGTGAGCCTATTCTACCATTGCAAATGAGTCACTCAAAGCAGCTGTCATCCATGCAGAAGAGTTTTACCCTTATGACAGGAAGATTTATTACACTTTGAGAATAAAGTTGTTAATTAGACTTCATCCCAAAGCTTCTGATGATCTTTGAGATGTACTTTGCCCAGGCTGTTGAGCACTTGAAAGGTAAGGACCTAAATCGTGGTTCGTTATTTTATGGGAATTGTAACCAACCAGGCTCGGGTTCCCCAGAGACGAGGCTGCACCCAGAAGGCGAGTGCTATATTTGGTTTATTGAAAGCGCGTGACACCCGCAACGGGAACCCCGGAGACGCAGCAGTCACCAGTCGGGGAAAACCCAATGCGTCGCAGCCTCTCCCTGAGCAAAGCTCTGACGCATCGGGTTTTCCCCCACTGGTGACTGCGGTGTCTCCGGGGCTCCCATCGCAGGTGTCACGCGCTTTCAATAAACCAAATATAGCACTCGCCTTCTGGGTGCAGCCTCGTCTCTTGGAACCCAAACCTGGTTGGTTACAATTGGCGTAGCGAGCAGGGTTCTCCAGGTATGATGCCTTTTTGGTCGAAAGCAGGGGAGGCAGGGAAGCCAGCGCTGTCCCTGCAGCGCATACCAGGATGGCCCTCGACAGAGCGATGGGGGCCGGTAGCGTGGATGGTGGCCTGTTGGGCAGCCCCGGCAGACTGGCTGGAGTTGCAGGAGGCGGCAGGTGTGATGCCAGTACAGGTAGAAGGGGTGTTGCGTCGGCTGCGGCTGAGCCGCCAGCCGGGGACGGAGAAAAGGGAGGTGGGAGAGATAGCATGGCTTTTCCTAACTGCCTTCCGGGCCCTGGATGATGAGCTTCTCCGCCTGCAGAAGGCGCTGGCGGGGAAGGAGCAGGAATGTCGCGATTTGGCGGATGCGCGGGCAATAGCGCAGGAGGTGGTTACTTCACAGTCTGAAAGGACGCAAGAGTTAACCCATCGTTGTGAGGTGTTGGCAGCGAGAGTTGCGAATCGGCGGTGCGTGAAATTAGGGAAAGCACCGGTGTCGACGGCCCAAGTGCGTGCGGTCCTCGTGCTAGCCACTTGGGACCCTGTGACCTGGGATGGTAACATTTGGAGCTCTTCCTCGTCTGAGGGGGAGGAGGAGATGAACGGGGAGTCTGTGCAAACCATTCCCGAGACAGGCGCGCCCCGTTCGGGAGCTGAGGTCGGAAGGGGGGCAACCGCGACCCGAGGTCTGGCAAACATTTAAGACAAGTGAGTTGCAGGAGCTAGTGAGGAGTTTTAAGCAGAAGCCAGGGGAAGGCCTGTTGGCCTGGCTAGTGCGTGTACGGGACAACGCAGGCAACACTGTGTTGCTGCTGCTTGCGGAACTCCACCAGATGGGCGTGTTGTCCCAGGATTCACAGGTCAGACAGGCGCTGCAGACTATGCAAGGTCTTACTGATGCACAGGGAAACGCCCTGGAAGCGCCGTCCCTGTACTGCTCGTTGACTGCGGCGGTGGACCAGGTCTACCCCTCCCCGGGGGAACTGGAAGCACTGGTGAGGCCCTGGTGTACGATCCCAGAAGGGGTGAGTGCGTTGCAGCAGCTGGGCATGGCTTGGGCTGTGGCTTTCATCGACATGGGACCGGACGATATAGGGGTCCATAAATCCATCAAGGCCACTCTGTTATGCCTTGCCCCCCTCGAGCTGAAGGCCTCCCTTATGGCCGTGGTCATGGCAGCGGGCAGGAATGTAGGTGACTTGGTTGGAACGTTGATGCAGTTAGAGGCTGTCATAGGCAGGAAAGCGGTCCGTGCCACAAAAGGAAAAGGTGGTCGGGCGGGAGCCCCTGGACTGGAAAAAGGGCACGCTAGGGTGACCCGGAGAACCATGTGGACGGACTTGCTGAAGGCAGGAGTGCCCCGTGAGGAGATCAATGGTTTGCCAACACCAGACTTGTACAAGCATTGGTTACAACTGCCGCCTACCCAGCGGAGTGAGGATGTGGGTGCCTCCAAGAGGGCTGGCGAGACTCAGGCACCACAGAAAGGTACATGAGCTGGGGAGAGGACCAAGCCCAGCGCCCCGGTCGACTGGACCCTTCCCCCTAGGAAGTGATGGGGAGGCGGGTCCCCTGCGGTACGGGCTGTGGCGGTGCAACAGGTGGCAGGGGACCAGCGCCCATTCGTCCCGTTAACCATCAAGTGGCCCCTGGGAGGGGAGCAGCATATGCTAGCTCTGTTAGACACTGGAGCCAAGGTGACCATTCTGCATTCTACTCAGACTGCGGGTCATGCGGTGGTCGTGCAGGGCCTCTCCCCGAGCGAAGCTCTGGCGCGTCGGGTTGTCCCCCACTGGTGACTGCGGCATCTCCGGGGCTCCCGTCGCGGGTCTCACGCGCTTTCAATAAACCAAATACAGCACTCACCTTCTGGGTGCAGCCTCGTCTCTGGGGAACCCGAGCCTGGTTGGCTACAGGAATCCAGTGTAGGCACCAGAGGACATACTTGCCATGCACACATTAGCCCATCTTGCTGAGGGGATGTGTGCTATACTAGTTGGAGTTTCCCAAGGGCTAATAGTTTGCACTCCTGTAGTCTACATGGGAGGTGAGGAAGTCTTATGTAAATGAGGCCAAGTGATTGCCCTCCAGCATGGAATGGTGTCTCCTGACCAACCAAAATTGTTGAAAATGCTATTCATGGA
The DNA here is from genome assembly GCF_033958435.1 of Carettochelys insculpta. Lineage (NCBI taxonomy): Eukaryota > Metazoa > Chordata > Testudines > Carettochelyidae > Carettochelys > Carettochelys insculpta. The sequence goes on along the minus strand of NC_134137.1, from coordinate 299,865,565 downwards.
TGTTGCTAGGTACGAATTTGGAATCTGCAAAGAATCTAGGAGTACTGCTCGTATATAGACTGACTTTACCAACTGTGAGAGTGTGTATCTTCAACCAAAGGAGATTGCACTGTGGCTGCAGAGGCTTTAGAAAGCTTCCTTCTCCTCATCAGCATAACCTCTGTTAAGTCCTTTTTTAATGAGCTGTTTTCAATAAGACAACTTCATCTAAGTGCTGATGCAGCCACATGGTGGTAGATCATATGTGGTGAAGGATGGGTGAAGTGGCATGCCATCAGCATACTGCTGCTCAAAGACAAGGAACCTAGACATGAATAACTGCTACCTTCCAAAGAATGAAGAGTATCCTGTACCTTCTTTTCATAGATTAAAGAAGGAATTGTAGACCACATGTAGTAGACAGTGTTTTTTGTGCATTTCCAGCTATAATCCAAAGACTCATTATCAAATGTCAGACTGCTGTTCAGAAACAGGAAATCTGGAAAGACGGAATATATCAGCATTTTACGTTTTGTGATGTTCAGCTGCCTTGTTGTCCTTACCTGTATTTCTAAATGTAATAGGATAGTATTATCAAATACTTATTTTTCTAGCTATTTCAGGTATTTCCAAACATATTCCCATAAACAGGTGATTATTGTGCAATACAGCAGAAATGTTTGTAGCTTTTTATACATAGTGCCCTATCAAATTCAGGGTTTATTTCTGTAAATTTCATGGTCATAATATTTTAAAAATCTTGAATTTTGTGGTTTCAGATATTTAAATCTTAAATTTCATGATGTCATAACAAAACATGAAGAGTGTTTCAAAAAGCAAAATTATAAACATATAAAACCCTTGAGATGCAGCATTTCTCAAGCCAAGGATCACAACCCAAAAGAGTGTTACATGGCTATTTGTAGGAGGGTTACAGTATAGCCACCTTTACTTCTGTGCTGCCCCAAAGCAGGGTGGCTGGACAGCAGCAGCTGCTTAATGGGTCCCCAAGTCTGAAGGAAGCATGGCTGCCAACAGCAGCATGGAAGTGAGGGTGGCAATACCGTGATTCTCCTCCTCCTCAGTAGCTTTGTTTACTAACTTCTGGGCTGAGCCCTCCAGACAGAGAAATGTGGTGTATTTTTATATATTTTACCCTACAGTATAGTGTACTTTTGTTTTATAAAGCAGTGGTAGGCAACTTGTGGCTTGCGAACCACATGCAACCTACTGGGGTTCACCTGCAGCCCATGAACCCCCTGGTTAACCCTTGCCTCCATGTGCCTCTTGTGCTCTGGAGCACTGGAGTCCCCCACTTTCTTGCTCCTCCCCCTCTCTGTTACAGCTCTGGGAGGGAGGAGAAGTGAGGTCAGAAGGCAAATCAGGTGATTTGTGTGATCCAAAAGTGCTGGGAGGGGTGCAGGAGGAGCAAGGAAATGCAGGACTCTGGTGCATGAGATCCAGGAGGGGGCAGGGCTGCAGGTGGAGTGCGACTGAGGTGAAGAAGTGCGAGTCATGTGGCCCACTCACTGTTTGGGGTTGTCCAATGCTGGTATAAAGGAACACAGAAGATCAGATTATGCTGGGGAGACCAGATTTCATGGTCTGTGATGAATTTCTCCAGGCCATGAATTTGGTAAGGCACTAATTACATACAATTACTGAATGGTATGAGTTCTGTTCAAATGAACTTTAATGTACTCTATACTAGAGCAGGTTGCAATTTGAGAAAACCTTCATATAAAGAAATATTAAGTTATCATTTTGTTTCTAATGGAATCCACAGTAACTGACAGTTTTAGTGACACTAGTTTACTATAATTGTTTGCTTTTATACATGGTTTCATCTTAATTATTCAACTTTATATTTACATTTTCCTCTCTAATGTAATATAGACCTTGACAGTATCATCACATGGTTGAGTGGATGCCATAAACTAAGTGAGTTGTCATTCAGTGGAAATCCAGTTCTCCAAGAAAAATATTGGAGGTAAGATAATTAACCCTTACAATGTAACCATTGCTCAGTAAAATCTGAATCAACCAAAGTTCACATATAAACAGTGTATAAATTGAAACATTTAAGTTAGTTAACTAGTAATGTTATAAATATTTGGAATTGCAATCAACCCTGTACATTTTATTGTTCTGATGATTTTTGAAATCTTAATATTCTAAATGTGCTTCAACCCAAGAAATGACCAAATTGTCTTTCATCTCTCCTGCTACTCTGGAAATATTGAGTTAGTATGCATTTCTGCGTCTAGCCTGGTAAAGTCTGCAAATGTTAATATTTTTATATGGGATATGGTATTTTTTGGTGTGTAAGTGCAACATTAAAGTTAGATATTGTTGTGAAATAATATCCAGAGAGTCATCATCCTCCAGATGAATGTAATTTTAGGTAGACCTTAAGGCTTAGTCTACACTATGAGATGAAATCTAATTTAAAGGAGTTAGCTCAATATTAAAATGCCACCGTCTTCACTGTAAATACCATTACCTCGAAAAAGTGAGCTCTAATACCGATAACAAAATGTCAATATTATGGGATTGTTATAGCATCAATTTTGAATTTAAAATTTTGACTCAAAGCTAGCGTGTAAGTGCTATGTCTTTAATTCAAATTTACTAGCCTTCAGAAGTGTCCCATATGTATCCCCACAAAGCTACGCAGTGATCCACGTGTGGCTGCTTCCTTCTCTGCTGCTCTCCATCCAAGTGCACAAGAAGAAGGTAACAGGAAGCCCTCAAATTTTTGTTTGGATTAGAATTAGAATTAGAATTTTGCAGCTCCCAGGCCTGCAAATATAAAATCTGGACACATGGCTGATGGAACCGGGAGAGGGTGGATAGGACTGATAGCACAGCTGCCTGCTGCTACTACATCAACATATAAAATATATAAATATAATAATATGGAGTTATACATCTCATAGAGCTGGAAGGGACCGGGGGAGGTCATTAAGTCCAGTCCCCTGACCTCTTGGCAGATTCAAGCACCATCCCTGACAGATTTTTTTTTTTTTTTTTGTAAATCTATTTGTCCCAGACTCCTAAATGGCCTTCTCAAAGATTGAGCTCACAACCCTGGGTTTAGTAGGCTACTGCTCAAACTACTCAGCTACCCCTCCCCAGAGCATCTGTAGAGCATGCACCACACAGGGAACCTGGGCAGGTTTGAGGGAGGGCTAAAGAGACAGCTACCTGCTGCTATGTCAATGTCTACAGCAGATGCGCAGCACAGGGAACCCATGCGGGTTTGAGGGAGGACTAAATTCTGTTACTGGGTGCTCTGAATTCCGGGACAGTGCTTTGCATTCTGGGATTCTAACATGAAACATCCACAAGCAACCATGGCTAAGACACTGTGGGATAGGTACCACAATGCACTGCTCGTGCTGTCAAACTTGAAATGGGGATGCAGAAACTCAACACAGAAAAATGATGGTTTGTGGACACTTACGTTTGAATTCATAAGAACAAGGTTAAAAATCGAATTTATTAAAAATCGAATTTATCTTATATTGTAGACATATCATAAAACCTGAGCTTGTGTGATCAGGGAAAACTTATAGTGGTAAATATTAATCTTTCTCTATATTTCTTGGATGTAATAAAGACTTACATGTGTAACTAACTTATAATGAGGTGAATTATGCAGAGCTTTCCAATTGTGGGAGATATTTATTTCCCCTGTATAGAGGAATAATTTTGTGTCACTCACTAACTTCAGATTTGGGTCTGTCTTCCAGTTTATGAGTATGATGGTTAATAGTCTGGATAGCCTTCCTGTGGATAGGTATGCACTGAAAAAACAAATACTTTGTTGTTAACTCAAATAACTCTGGTTAAAATAGCGTTGAAGACACAGTAACTAAGTTTTTAGTTTGGATTAACAGCTTGAATTCAACCAGCTTTCACACAAGTTGCTAACCCAATTTGCCCTGTTTTTGATGGTATTTTAACTTGAGTTAGCTCAGGAGGATGAACTAACAAATTAAGAGCACACCTTTTTCTGTGATGTAGACATACCCACTGTTTTTGGAAATATGCTTACTGCAGGCCCAATAACGATAAAAGTTTCAATAAAACTCTAGAAAATATGGGCAGATGACAGTGGCTGGTCAAGTGGCAAGCTGAAATTACCTTCTATTTTGCAAACAGTTCTGCTGCTACCATCCCCTAATCCTTTTTACATGCTTCATCTCTGTGTTACTGTGTCTGAGTGTGAGCTTAGATTCTGAGCTCTCTACGATAGGAAACTGTCACAGTGTGGTGCACGAGTAGGGGCTTGGCTGTCTGGGGTCGGGGCTCTGCATGCTGCCAGCTTCGTGTAAGGTTCCTGTGCCAGTGGTGGGCATAGGTTGCCTACCCCTCCCCTTCTGGCCTCCAACAGGATCCCAATCCACCACCAACCTGTGCCCTCCAGCCCCAGATAGCTGGAGGTCAATGGATGAGATCCCAACCCCAATGGGCCCAAGCCAGCACTCACAACCCCGGGTGGGCAGCGTGACCACAGCACCCCAAGTTCTAGCCCTAGAGCTCTGGTGGTTGGGCGGTGTGGTGGCTGCACTTCCAGCTCTGAGCTTCCTCCAATTTCCTGCCTTGAGTCCCACATAAACCCTCCCACACACTTACTGCCTTAAGTCCTGCACCCGCTAGCCCCTGCCCTGAGCCCTCCACACCTCCCAAACCTCTGTGCTAACTGTGCACGCCCTCATCCCTACCTCCTGCTCCAAGTCTCCCCCTCACTCCATCCCACTATTAAAATTTCTTATAAGTACTGTCCTGTTGCACCCCTCACAACTCTCTGTCCTGACCCCACCCCGAGTGGGTGCGATAGTACCTGTAAGTCATTTGAGTTATTTTCACCCCTGCACTTTGCACAACAGGGCTATGATCCTGACTGGGGCCCAGAGACTAACTGATATGTCTGGATAATGCACACTGCAAAGACCATCCAGATGTGCACCTAGGCCATACTAGTACAGTGTTTTGGTTAAGGAAAAGGAATTTACATCAGCTAGAAAAAGAAGGCACAGCCTCTTTCGTTTGTGTTTGAGAATGGGATTTGGGGGAAAAAATGTTAGGCTCCTCAGCAAGAGGAGTGAAGCTGATTGGCAGTATTTAGTTTTATAGGGAATTGCTGTCAGTAACAGACAGAAAGAAAAATTCCCTCACCTAAGTAATTGCCACTCATGAACTGGAACAAGCAGATGAAGGGATAAGTCAGTGTGTCCTAGTCTGTGGAAAGGGAACTCCATGATTACACTGACCAGTGGGAGACTACCTGTCAGCATCAGTAACTGGGCTTCTTGTGCACAGGGAGACAAGGAAAGTTCAGGGTTTGAGCAACCTAGACTCTGCTTCCCTGCCGGCCTAGCTTGTAGTGAGATTCCACAGCTATGAGTGTTGTGGCATTGCAAGTAGGTGGTTAGGAGATGGAAAGAGAGCATAGACCTATGTCTGTGTGTACACAGAAAGGTGGAGATGCACAGAAGTAAAGAAGCATGTCAAAATGTGCGGCAGGCTGAAACATTCATTGAATTATCTGTAAATTTATTTTGCATCAGTAAGCCTCATAGAACTTCAACACCAGGAATATGCCATCCAACCTAAAATTATTTTTAAAAGCTCATCTTGTGCTTGTCAATTTATAAATGAATACTTACATTTACTCTAGTGTATGTGAAAGACAGGATTGTAGGGTTTGGGAGTGGTTTTTGAAGGGAAGTTTTGTTTCACTGACACTTAGTATGGTTGGAAGGGCCTGGTTAAAGTTGGATCCTGCCAGACCCTGCTCATATTTGGCACATTGCCCACTCTTTCCTTCTCTTCCAACTTTGAATTCCTTAGCTTAAAAGTAGAACATTTTTCACCACCACTGTTATATGTGAGGCTCTGGGAAGGGAACTCTGTCTCATCCCAATGCAAAAATTTCAACCCATCTATGGGTTTCTGCAGTTTTTTTGTGGTTACAGATTTATAACCTGGATGAACGTGAGAGGGAATGAGAACTAAAATTGGAAAAAGTTAACGACTTCATTGTTTTTATAAATGCATTTTGTTTCCTTCTGACTTATTTCCCTCATAATGAAAAATTGTGAAGAGTCATTGGATGTATAAGTGAATGAGTGGCTGCCTCTCTCTTGCAAAATACTACAGATTATGATAGTTCTAAATGAATGAAGTAGGAATAGTAGAGGTATTGTGTGAAAGAGAACTGTGATGCATGTACACAAATCCCTGCAATAGCACTGGTGGGGGAAAACTGCAAAAAGCATGTATAAAAATGGACTGAATTCTGCACTCTTTATTTGAGAAAAATTCCTTTTGATACTTATGAAAACTTTGCTTGAACATGGACCATAAAATTTAGCTCAGCATTTCTGCATTCTTAGTAAAATGCTACACATTTTCACAAGTTTGCCAGACTGCAGCAGATGTTACTTCAAGGTTATTCTCCTTCCTAATTAGCAATCTACTCCAAGTAATATTAAAGAACATTTCCTAAATTTTTTTACAGCTTTATAAAGTTAAATATACAACTTAAGATAGTTTAGCTGAGTACTTACCGCTTTACAAAAGAGAGTGTGTATTGACCTGTTCTGGCACAGACATTTGTGACTCAGCATACCTATCACTTCATCTCTGTACTCTTTCTCGGTTGGTGTACAAATTAAAATTGGCAGGTTTACTAGGTTCCATGTCTTTGAGTTACTGAAATCCCTGTCACTTTTATGATATTTCCAGTGAGTGATTGTTTTCAAGTGCTTTTTAAAAAGTCATTTTCACTTGCATAAATTTTGAGAAAACAATGTTTAGATTATGAATTTTTGTGTGCAATTCTATATAGGACTAATTCTTCAGTTGTGGTGGAGATCCCTATAGTATAAGTATAAGAGACAGAAGCAGACTGAGTGTTAAATGTCAGCCTTCAGACTGAGACAATCTCAGGTAAAAAGAAGAGCTGTTTTGAGGGACGGTAAGGGCTATCCCAACAGTTGAAGAATACAGGCAATCAGCTATGCAGATTTTCCTTGTCCACACTCCATGTGCTGGGAAAGTTGTTGGAGAGTCTCTATAACAATTCCATGTTACCCAAAGGTTCTTATGTTGTTGGAAAATTATTAGGGGCTGCATCTGCTATCTTTCTGGCTGTTTTGTGGAATATGTGGCAGCTACAGTGAGCACTAGGATCTGGCCTAATCATGTGGGGTTATCTTTGCTCTCACTATATGCTTGAAGCCGCTAATGGGCATCCAGTTCTTTGTCCAGGAGTTGTATTTCATTCATTCTTATGGGATTTGAAAACCAGCAGAAAACCCAATCCATAAATAAGACACACATTCTTTTGTTGTGATAACCCAATAATATTCCATGAAGCTTGTATTTTAATATGAAGAAGGAGCCTTTCTGTGGTTACTGCCTCCTCTGTAGCATTTTCTGAAGCAGCGTGTTATTATTAACCTCCCTTGCTACCATTTTTTAGCCCAGGGGTTGGCGAAATATGGCCTGCAAGACCACGTTTGGCCTCCCAAACTGCTGGATCTGGCCAGCCATGATCCTGCAGTTCAGTGAGAGCTTGGGGCAGGCTCCCTACCTACCGTACCCTTGCACACTGTCCCAGGCGGCCAGCTGTGAGGGCAATGTGCATTTTTGCATGCTGCTTACCTCTGGGGTGGGGGGTTCATACACTGCTACCACCCCCTAGAATATTATTATAGTTTTCATTGGCTAGAGACCTGCATCCCTCCTTCAGTCATAATCCCTTTCCAGATCCTGCCCCTGCTTTGAGAATCCTCTCTTACACACACAACCCCTCTGGATTGTGCACCTCAATGCTCTGCCTCCCTCCCAGACCCGCACTGCCCCTCCTACACACAATGCCCCATCCCAAGCTTCTTTCTGTCCCCAGTCTCCATCCCAGACCCTGCTCCTCTTCTATTAATATCAAGGAAGAATGTGGGAAGGGGCCACAGAGCAGCTTCAAGTTGTGCTTAACTCATGTTAAAGCGACTTATGCTCGACTTGAAGCTGTGAATTTTGAGGGTTTACTGTAGTAGAAAAGAACATCCTGTGAATACCTGCCAAATTCTTGGAGTGCCCCAACCACCACAGAAATTTTTGCCCATCTCTGGGCTAAACATGTGCATACCCATTTGTGCTTCAGCCACCATTCCAGAGGATATGCTTCCATCTGATAATACCCATGAAAAAAGTGTGTTAATTACATTTGTGACTGACCTCACTGGGGGAAAATTGTATGTCTCCAGTTTTGTTTTACCCACATTTTCTCATCTTTTTCACATTACACCAGACTCACATGATTACACTGCAAATTTTTATTTTAAGAACACTTTCACAGGAGATTTGACACAAGCATGTACTTAGAAGTCTTGAATGAGCAATACTCTCAACTGAAAACTAAAGTATATGAACCAACAAGTAGAAAATCAACCTTCCCCTAAGAGCATCTGACTCAGATGATGAAAATGAACATGTTTCAGTCTGCTCTGCATTCGATCATTATCATGCAGAACCTGTGATCAGCACAACACGTGGCCTCTAGAATGGTATTTAAAGTGTGAAGGGCTATCTACAACAGTGCCACGTGAACACCTGTTCTCAGTTTCAGGTTACACTGTAAACAAGAATCAGGCAGTGTTGGTTACAATTTATAGGAGACAATCTTCTTTGTCTGAGCTATTGGCTGAACAAGGAGTAGGACTGAGTGGATATGTAGACATTTTACATATGTTTTATTTTTGAATGCAGTTATTTTTTTACATAATTCTACCTTTGTAAGTTCAACTTTCATTAAAAAGAGATTGCATTAGATGCAGGTTGAACATCCCTGTTCCAGTACTCTCAGGACCTGACCGTTCCTGAACCAGAGAATTTGACAGACCAGGGGAGGTCAATACTGGCTCCTCCACTCGCAGCCAGCAGCTCCCAGCACTCTGCTGCTCCAGCTCCTGGCCCACTGTGCTCTGTTGCTCCATGCCCCAGGGCACTGATGGGGCTCCCCTGCTCTTCTCTGTCCTGGCATTGTTCCTGACCCCAGCTCTCCAGAGCTTCCCCATGAGTTCTCCAGCCCCAGAACGCCCATGACATTGCTGTTGATGCCAGATCAGGTGTAAGAGTAAGGAAATCCAGACTACAGAGGTTCAGCCAATGCCTGCATCAAGTGAACTGAAAAATATCTTGCTTTTGTTTCTTTACAGTGCAAGTATTTGTAAGAAACAATAAATATAAAGTGAGCACTGTACAGTTTGTGTTCTTTGTTGTAATTGAAATCAGAGTATCTAGAAATGTAGAAAAGATTCAAATATTTAAATGTCAGTTTATGATTCAAAAGTGTGATTAAAAGTGCAGTTAATCAAGATTATTTTTAAATATTTGACAGCCCTACACAGAATAGCTGTAGGTATATGAAAGGGTATTTAACCCAGAATACTGGCATTTTTAGTGGGCTTGAGCTAACAAGAGAACTTTCAAACGAGATATCATTAATATAGTTGATTCTCATTTTCATTAGTAACACTGAACAGAAAAAGAGCTTAGCAATTGGATCTTGGCCTGGGTTGTACTGTTTTTCAAAAGTAGTATCACAAAGTCGTGAAAGATATAGCAGTGTTTGAGGGGCTTTTTAAGCTGTTGTAAAGAAAATACTGTAATTGTTAAGCCCTTCTTGGAATCATAGATTGAAATACATTTCTTAACTTCCTTTTTTCTTTGGCCCCAGAGACTAGAAGAGCAATCTTCTCAATCTGCAGAAATATGCTGCTGATAATGCTCTTGTGATTTTTCTACTTTTGCTGAACCATAGCTCTTCAAGTGCAGTACTGCATGACTGCATATAGTAACTTTCTGTATGATCACTTCAGTGTCTGAATAAACATTTACTTTGACATTTATTTATATTTATTTCTGTAAAGTTCTTGTACTTTTTTCTCAGTTCCTTGCATTACTACAAGCCAGTTAAACACAAAATTTTATGCTCCCATGCTACCACAAGCTTCCCAAACCCAGTGACCTGCTGCTATTACTCTGTTGGTGTGAGAAATTCCAAGACATGGGACTGTTTTGTGTTTTTCCTGGGATCTATGAAGAAATAACATATATATACATATATTTTCTCTCGTACGAGATCTTTTTCCAAGCTTCAGATTAGTATTAGTCTTCAAGTAGAAAAAATGCGAACATTTTTGGTATTTGAAGCGTTCAAACAGTAGCTGAGACAGCTGTAAATAAAGTTTATATTATTCAGTGCGTACAGTTATTTACACTGCTGCTACTGAATGCAGGTACTATTAAATATTACTCTTCAACATGTGACATAGTGAAGATTATGTTTATGTTTATATTGTTTTTAATTTTTGATGTTTCATAGAACTAATTTATTCCTTGGACATTACTCACGAAATAGAAATTACTTCTGAGTTCCTATTAATTTTAAGAACTGGTATCTCAGGTTCCTCATAGACCATTTTGCCCAATAGAACTTTTACAATTGGATAAGAGATTAATTTATCTAAAGGATTTAAGGGCTGAGATAGTACAAAATATGGATTTGCTGAATACACTATTAACTGTAACTTCAGGCAATATGTTCCAATGAACTTTACATAACCCCTTGATACCAGCAAAGGAATTAGTTGTAAAATTTTCCAATCAGTTTCCTACTTTTATGTCCAGCCAGCGATAACACCAACAAAACTGAAGTACTAAGAAATTGTTTTTTAAAAATTAAACCCTGGGATCAGTCTGACCATTCCTAGGGGAATGTATTTCACTGCTGTAATGATTAATAGGGCTTCTTATGTGACACAATATTCACCAGGAAGTTTTCACTAAATGAAATACTGATTCAGCCCTTTACCAGGAGAAACCCAGCTGGAAAAATTAGTGTTGAGATCTCATAGCTCTAAAATACACTTCTTTCAGCATTAATCAACTTGATATTGCACTTTTAAAAGTTATTAATATTCTAAAATGCCTCTTTACTACAAGTTCAAGGCCAGTACATATCTAAAACCATCCTTTTTATTTCAAATATATTTTAGACAATACTGCATTTGCCACAACAGAGAGAGAGAAGGGTAATCTTTTTTGTCTGCATCATATAATATTGCTGTTGTGAAGAATTTTGCAAATCTATATTTTGAATAATGCAACCCAGCCATAGATATTTGCTCAGATTTGAAACTTGGCATATATGATCTCAGCTAAGTAATATATTCTTTTCTTTAATTATGGGGGGGGGGGCGGCAATCAAGGACTGTGCTGGTTCTGAAGGATTATGTAATATAGTTTTAAGTGATGGCAAGGCTTCTTATAGCACAGAAAGCTTGTATGTTGTTCAACAAAGTAAATGCTAATTCAGACATTTAAAATTCTTTCAACTAAGATATAACACTTTACCAATTTAAGATATTTTTGCAGTCTGATCAATTGAAAAGAATTTGAATTGAAAATTAAAAAATAAGGGACGCAATACATGTTGTCTTCTCCTATTTTAAATAGCAGGAGATTTACTTGGTAAATTAGACACTTAAAAAGTGTTCTTAACATCTGTGTGCCAGATTATCCCAGTGAAAGGGCTGCCTTGGAACTCTCCTAGAATCTTCCTTCTGCTTTCATTGATACAAACTCTCCTGTAGAATGAACTTCATGCTATGAAGTCATATTTAATCCCATATGTCTGTTGGGTCAACCATTACGCTTTTTTGAGTGTTTTCAAGAATAGATCATCTAGAAAAATAAAAATGAGTTCTAATAGCTACCTCAGGTGAATTTATATAAAGGGGGTGAATTAATCCAGTCCTGTTTTATTTGAAATCAATGAGAGTTCCATTTTTTAGATGTATACAGAATCAGGGACCTATTCTAGTGACTGGGACTGGAGCAGAAGCCATCCCTTAATTCTGGCCAACAGCATTAGAATTTTCTATAGTTCATGCAAATTCTGTGCCAGTTTTCTCCCTTTCATGACTTGCAATAACACTGTTATTCTCTAGGGACCTTCCCGAAACTGCTACTCTGGCTGAAATGTCTTATTTTGTGGCATATACAAATGGACAGTGGGTTGTAATTGGCAATGCCATTTTCATTGACAGTCTATGCAATATGTTTAAATTTTTCTCCAGAAGTTTGAAATCAGCCTGTTATGCTTAATTTTTTTATCTTAATCCATCATGATACAGTTTTTTGTAGTGCCTGCTAATCAGTTTCCTGTGTTCTTTTTTTAAAGAAAAAACAACAACAACAAATCACGAAGTATTCCAGCTTTATTGTTACTGACTTCAGTGTGGCTAGTATTTCACCCAATCTCTAAATAGTTACAAATTATTAAGAATCACTGCTAAGAAATGATTTTTCATGTTAAATGTGTCATTTCCTAAGAGTAAATTTTGCTAGTGACAAACAGTAAATATTAGGTTTGTTAATTAGTTACAGTTGACTCACTTGATTAACACAAAAATTAATCATTTATCACAGTTTTAATCACATTGTTAAGCAATAGACTACCAAGTGAAATTTATTGAATATTTTGGATGTTTTTCTACATTTTCAAACATACAGGATTCAGTTATAACACATGATGGAAAGTGTATAGTGATCACCTATTGTTATTATTTTGATTACTCCGAAAGTGATAAATAAAAGAAACAGTATTTTTCAGTTCACCTCGTACAGCTATTGTAGTTCAGTCCCTTTATAATGAAAATGTAATTTACAAAAGTGGATATGTTTTTTGTTATGAACTACACTCAAAAACAACAACAAAACTTGAGAGCCTACAAGTCTACGCAGTCCTATTGCTTATTCAGCTAGTCATGAAGACAAGCAAGTTAACCTGTGTCTATACTAGGAAATAAAGTTGAATTTATTAAAGTTGACTTCATATCCACAGGCACATGGTGGTGGGGTCGAGCTGGAGAGCCCAGGATGATTACTGTTTCCTACTTCTTGCTCACCTGGAGAGCAGCAGAGATGAAAGCGATGGTCAGAATGGACACACTGGGGGCATTGTGGGATACTTCTGGAGGCCAATAAAATCAAATTAAATAATGCTATCATTAAATTGACCTTACAAATTCGAATTTGGTGTTATTCCTCATGAAAAAGCTGGAGTAGAAAAGTAGACGCCTTAAAATCAACCTAATGATGTTTGTAGTGAATAGGTACATTATAAAATTGACATAAGTCCCTTAAAATCAACTTTATTCTTTAGTGTAAACATAGCCTTAGTTTACATTTTACTGGACATAATGATACTTTTCTTCTTATTTACAAAGTCACCTGAAAGCGAGAGCAGGTGTTAGCATGACACTTTTGAAGCTGAAATTTCAAGGTATTCACATGCTAGATATGCTAAAAATTCATATGCCCCTTCATGTTTCAGGCACCGTTCCAGAGGACATGCTTCCATGATGATGATGATCATTTAAAAATATGTTTATTAAGACAGTCTTGAATGATGATCCAGCTGATGCTGTTCGTTTTAAGAACAATTTTTGCTTCAGATTTGACAAAACATAAAGAAGGAACCAATGTGAGATATCTAAAGATATCCTCAGTGCGTGGCTGAAGATTTAAGAATCTGAAGTGCCTTCCAGATTCTGAGGGGGGCTAAGTGAGCTTTCAGAAGTCTTAAAAGTGTAACACTAATGTGGAGACTACAGAACCTGGATTACCAGAATAGTAAATCTACCTTCTGCTGAGGACATCTGACTCAGATGTTGAGAATGAACGTGTGTTTGGTCCACACTGCTTTAGATTGTAATTGAGCAGGCCCCATAATGACTATGAATGCTGAAATGACAATTGAAGCATGAAGAGAGAAATGAATCTTTAGGGCTTCTGGCACATAAATACCTTGTGACACTGGCTAAAAAAGTGCATCTCAAACACCTGTTTTCACTTTCAGGTGACTTTGAAAACAAGAAATGGAAAGCATTATATGCTTCAATTTTAACTAAACTAGTTTGTGTGAGCGATTGGTTTAACAAGAAGTAGGACTGAATGGATTTGTAGGTGCTAAACTTTTACATCATCTTATTTTTGAATGTGCGTTGGGAGGAGGTTAACGTAATTTTATGTTTGTAAATTCAGCTTTCATGATAAAGAGATTGAACTATAGTACTTGTCGTGTGGGAATTGAAAAATACTATCGCTGTAATTTTTGCCATACAAATATTTATAATAAAAAATAAACGTGATCCCTGTATATTTTATATTTCGTGTTGTAACTGAAATAAATACATATTTGAAAATATAGCAAAGGCCCCTAATATTTAAATAAATGGTATTATATTATTAAACAGTAAGATGATAATTAATAAGTTTAATCATGATTAATAATGATTAATTTAAATGACGGATAGCCATCAGAAATATTTAATAAAATATAATTTTTATTAACAATTTCATGTACACCAAAATATTTAGAAAAATAACATACTTAAAAGTCAATTTTTTCATGTAGTTGTGAAGCAGATTTCTAGACTTCAGGTTCCAGAATTCAAGGGTTTTTTTCCATAATGCTAACAATGGCTTGTTCTCTCCTTCTTTAAGGTGTTCCGTACTTAAAATTCTTCCTTGTTTGCAATTTCTTAATGGTGAAAATGTAACTTCTCATGCAAAACTCTCTACTGAAAGAATCAAAGTGTTGGAGCCAGGAAACTTTCTGAAAATTTGTCAAGCTCAGATTGAAGAAATCGACTTAATAAAAAAGAAGACTGCTGAGCGAGGGTAGATATCTGAATTCTTATTTTGCAAAATTTCAATAGCATATGTTAGTATACTTTCATATTGTTTTCCTGTGTTTTGCTTTAGGTTTTATCTGGGAATATAAATTTTTAAGAGTAAGAATATATATCAGTAACTTAAATAAAAGGTTATTACTTGATGATATAATTATCCTCAAAATAAGCTTACACAGCCATGTCAGTGTCAAGGTTAAATTTAAGACAACCAAACTTGCTCAGGCCTTCACAAAATTTAATTCTGTTCTCTTGGGGTCCATTTATCACATCAGGTATGATTAGTAAATTTTTAGTATTTATGGCCCCACCTTATGTTAAATTGATTTTTGTTAAAGGGACAGTAACCACTGCACCACTAAATTTGATGCTTAGAACCTTGAGCAGCCATTCTGTGATAACTTTTTTTCTTAAATGAACTCCTGAGATTGAAATTTGCTTGCAGGGAAATAATGTAGAAGTTTGGGGAAACATCTTTCCCAGAATAACTTTAGAAAAGATAAAATAAAGTGAGTAATTAATAAGGCAGATAACATTGCTTAACAAATCAATTGGTCTTGGGCTACCCTATAGCTTGCTGTTGGATCATTAATTTAGTTCTCATACATGTCTATATCAATGGAAATAATATACACTGCACTTATAGATCATTGAAATCTCATGACCTTTTGGAAACCAAGAAACTGGTCCGTGTGTGTGTGTGTGTCTGTACATAAGATACAGTATTTAAGAGGCATCCTCATACTATGTGGTTGTGTCTACATACCTGCGCCCTTTCAGAGGGTGTATGTAAAGTCGCAGGATCAAAATTGCAGATGTGGTGGGGATTTAACTATCCCACCCTTCATTTACATAATCCCACAAGATTCAGCCTTCAAAGTAAAGTCATTTTGAAAGTGCAGGTGCCATGTAGACACCAGCACTTCAAAATTCCCTTATTCCCAATTCATTTTTGCAATTTTGATCCCGCGGATTCACATACCCTCTCCAAAAAGAAGCAAGTATGCAGACATGACCTATACGTTGCATAAAGAGCTTTTTTTCCAAATTTGTTACAAGTTTATTTTTGCACAAGTTTTTGTAAGTATGCTTTATTTTGACATGGGATCTTATTGGCGCTTTTGTTGTGCTAATTAGTCTCCCGGATCACTCAGATATTTTCCTTATGGGGCAACATGTACATTTACAGGATGAGACCTTCATGTGTTAGTCTGTAATGATTATCCTACTTCTTAGTAGTGGATTACAGATTTTGTTGACATAAAATATTTATTATGTGAATTTTGAGCTGCTTATTATTACCATAAGGAATCTAAAATAGCACCCACAAAATATTTGTTTTAGTTCTATTTTTCAGAAACTCACTTTTATATAGATTTCATAAAATGATGCAGAAACTTGTGATACGTGTTTTTCAGTCCTTTCATGAGTTCTTTGGTCTTTACATAAAGACAGAAGCTTCAATTTACGTCTAGTATTAAATGTTCTTTCATCAAAAGAAACATGTTACCCATGCATCTGATGAACTGGGTCTTTTCCCACGAAAGCTTATGCGCCAAAATATGTTAGTCTATAAGGTGCCACAAGACTTCTTGTTGTTCTCAAAGCTACAGGCTAACATGGCTACCTCTCTGATACATTACCCATGTTTGTTGGACGTATTCTCTCATATCATGAAGCAGATGTTAATTGTATTGCTATATCTATGGATTGTTACTGAAGTTTCCTATATGGTTAATGCTGTCATGTTGACTGCTCTTAGATTTTATGTTGAGAATTTTGGAGTGGGTTTTGTTTTGTTTTTTTAAGAGAGAGTCTTACTTTTTCAAGTGCTTGCTCATGTCAATTCCAGTTAGGTGTATATCACATAAACAGTATCTGTATGGCTTTTTCCTCGAGCAGCACAAATCAGGTCAGCTCAGGCATACCCTGGCATTGTGCCTCCATAGTACTCTATGTAGGGCTGTACTGACCCATTGATATTTCTGTTCCTTCTTATGCCTGTGATGGTTACCTGGAATGCTCATTCTCTCTTACTCTGGCAAGCCTCCCTATCAGTCTCCAGACATTTTTTTTTCCTGTAAATAGTTAGACCATTAGTTAGTAGTTGTAGTTAGTTCAGTCATTATATACTTCGGATTCTAGTAGGGAATTGTTCTGGGGGTATCCCCCATCCCACTCTTTCACAGGGTGCTACTCAATGCTCTTCTTCAAGGAGTGTCCCTGTGGGTGTTCCACTTTAGTGTCTGAATGCACTTGTGTTTCTAGCCAGAGATTCGTAGTATCAGAGCCCTGGTTGTATGGTTAGCCATACAAATGTGGCAGATGCCTCACAGTGCTCTGAACGACTATCCCATGTGTTTAGTGAGAAGTCCCGCAGTTCCTTCTGTATCACTGTTGGCTTTGGTCAGGATAAGAGCAGCACCCTCAGAAAAAATTCCTTACTCCTCCTTTTTACTCCTCAACTTACCCTTTGTTGTTTCATTTTTTCCATTTAGGGATAACTTCTCTTTCCATATCATTGTTAAAATAGACCAAAAAAAAATCCTTTCCTCTTCCCCTTACCTCTGGCAGCCATTGCCTAAAAACAAAGGGAATTAGGAATAGACTCTCGCCATCCCCCTTTTTCCACCTGGCCTTTTAGCAATGCCTAGATCTCCAGGTTTTAAATGCTATCTGACTTATAGACTGTCTTAATCAATCTCAGGCAGCCACACAGTGTCTGGTGTTTTGGGGAGACACACAATATGCAAACGTGTCACCACTACAGAAAAAAATTGCCTGCAAGAACAAGAAAGGTAGAGAGCATCAGCTAAAGCTTATGTTCATGAAGTAAGCACTTTACCCTGTTTCTGACCCTGAATATATGACTCCTCCTTGCCAGTACTCACCAAATGCTGTCACACAGGAAATCCTCCTCAAAATCAGTTACAAAGGAACCTGTTCCTTCAAAAACCTCTAAATAGCTATGCTTTTCTTTGTTTTTCACAAGGCAAGTCTCTCCAAGGAAATCTCCCACTGCCAAATCTGCCCTGATACCCAGAATGCTGAACCACAAGGCACTGGGTCCATCTGGCACCAAGATGACCTGAGGAGCAAAAGATCCAGTGAGTTCTAGATCTAAGACAGGCACTTATACTAAAACTGTGCCTGCTACAATGGCCAAAGACCTCTTCAGAAAGAGTGGCTTCAGTGGCACCACCTGATTCTCCAGTATGCTGCAGCAAGCTCTTGGCACCAACACCACAGATATTGCTCCCCAACCTATCTGTGGCTCCATCACCAATACCAACCTTCTCTGTGCTGCAACTGTTTGTCAGTCAGGCAGACTGCTCTGTTACTTCTACTCCAGGCATGCCTCTCTTTAGCATTGTCAGTACTGCAGCCAGACCAGTCATGGGCCTGACAAACATACCTGCAGGCTCAGCCCCTCTTCTCTCTAGCAATGAATAAGAAGTAGTAGTAGCAGCAGCAGGAAGATGCACCCCTCACCTTTCCTTGCCAAAATATGGACCCTAATGGCAGAGAACCAGTGTGCAACCCCCTCAGTAGGTGTCTCCAATGATCCTTCCACCAAACTGTCCATACTGTGGGCATTTTACAGGGACCAGAATATACAGTTCTCTATCCAAGTCCAGTACAGGACACCAGAAAAATCACCTTCTACCACAAGCTCTTCAGATGTCCTTGGAGAGAAGCAGAAGGGCTTGAGAACCCAACTGAGGGTGGCACCTTCCTGCCTAGCCATGCTTCTTTGTAGTCTCCTGATAACCAAGTTTTGTCTCTCCCCACCCTCCACATCAGGGGGTGACTGTAAATCTTTTCAAGAATTATTTAAATATGTAGCTAATTCCTTGGACATCTCACTGGAAGAGCTGTTGGAAGCACAGCAAAAGTTCACTGATGATCTGCTAGCCTCTCCTTCTGTCAAAGTCTCATTGTCTATTAATTCTGCCATTATGGATCCAGCTAAAACTGTATGGCAGACGTCAGTCACAGTCCCACCTTTTTGTAAATTTTTGGACAAGAAGTATTATGTGCTACTGAAGGGGGCTGAGTTTCACACATCCCACCCCAAATTTACTGGTGACAGAAGGCATTAGTCAATGGGGAAAACCACACCTAGCTTGGACCACTCGTTACAGCAAGGGTTGGAAATGCTTCCACCTGTTTGACAGTAAGACCTATGCTTAGGCAACCCTTCAGTTCCACATTGCTAACTACTTTGGTCTACTAGCCAAATACTCCCAACATCTTTACATCAATGTTTTCTTTAATTAATCATCTTCTAGCATATAAAAAGGACGACGACAAAGTCAAAACTCAGAAGGCTTCCTGATTGCCAGAATGACCTTCCTGGCAGATTTCTTTGGACTCTGTTGATATAGTGGCTCTCCTTCACCACATCTGTCGTCATGTGAAGACTCTTGTGGTTTCACCTTTCCTGTTTTCCCAGAGAAGCTGAGGATGCAGTCAAGGATTTACCTTTTGAGGGATAGAAACTCTTTCCTGACACCACAGATGCAGTCTTAAACACACTCAAGAGCTCACATGGCATGTTGAAAACCCTTGGAATGTATGTATCTGGTAACCATAAGGAACAGGTTTTATACCAAGTACTTTTGCACTATGCAGTATACACAACCTCCAAGGCATACTGGTATAAATAACAGCTACCAGGAGGGTATCCATGTGTAAGCCCCTAATATGTGAAGCTCCATATATAACCTTCTGTAAGGACAAAGATTCAGCTTCAGTCTTTCTCCTGAAGGTTGTCTCCCAGTTTCACATCAATCTGTTAATCAGGACATATTTCTTCCAGTCTGTTACCCCAACATACATGTAAACAGTCAGTAACAAAGACTTCATTCTTTGGACGTTCACCAGGCATTGTCCTTCTATAATGAAAAGATGAAGCCATTTTGAAAATCTGCTCATCTATTCGTAGTAGCATTTGCCCCAATGCTGACAGTACAGCCCATGAGGGTGCAGGCATCTTTAGCGGTATTTTTCCAAGGTTCCAGACTAGGAAGTTTGCAGGGCTACAACGTGGTCCTAAATCCACACCTTTGCCTTACATTATGCCATTACCCTGTAGGCTAGATGATGCAGCCTTTGGCAGTGCAATGCTCCAATCAGCAAACCCATGAGTCTGACCCTAGTTCCGAGTTCTTCCTTTGGAATCACCCAGTTGGAATCAGTCTGAATAAGGATTCAAAGAAGAAATGGTTATGTGCTTTTTATAACTATTATTCTTCAACTTGTGTTGCTCATGTCCATTCCAAGGCCCATCTATCAGAGCAAGGCTATCAAGAAGGAACTGGAATGGCAGCAAGTTGGCAAGCCCCTATATATAACACCATAGTGGCATGACTCCAGAGGGCACCTAAATAGAGCTAGTGGTACTGTTAAGGAAAAAGAAAACCTGACTACTGTGCATGCAGTGCACACACACCTAATTGGAATAGACATGAGCACCATGTCTCAAAGAACAAGTAATGAAAGCAAGGTAACCATTTTTTTCCTGTACATGAGGGTATCTCCTAAAGTGTCTATTCTCTTCTGTTTCAAATTATATGTACATATTATGTGGGCTTGCAGTGGAAGATAGATATAATCGCTTCATTGAAAGTCTTTTTTTTTCCTACCTTAACCACCTTTTTAGCTAGTAACACCTTTTTTCTTTTCTGATTGATTTTAGTATCGGCATGTTCTTCTTCGAGTGATTGCTCATGTGCATTCCAATTTGGATGTGCGCTGGCACATGCCCAGTTGCCAGAAGCTTTTTGTCCTAGCCGGTAGCCCTAAGGTTGGTGCGGTGCCCCCTGGAGTGGCACCCGTATGGCTGCCCATATATACACTGCCCACCCAGTTCCTTCTTGCTGCGCTGTCGGTTGCTGGAGCTCCCTCATTGTTGAGTGTTCACTGGTAGCCTTTGTTTGTAGATTAGTTGGTAGTTAGTCAAAACAGTTGTAAATAGTTTAGATAGTTGTCTTTCATCTGTAAATAGTTCCACTTAGTGAGCCAAGGCAGGACTTTAACCCCCTTGGCGCCTTGGCGCCAGGGGATGCCTGGCTCCCCAGGGTTTAAAACCTGCTGAAAATGTGGCAAACGAATGCCCAAAAGCAACCCACATAGGGCTTGTCTGAGCTGCCTTGGTGAGGCCCAGCTCCGGGAATGCAGCTCTATTCGCAAGGCCTTCAAGCCTAGGACTTTGAAAGACAGAGGTCAATGGCTGAAAGCACTACTAATGGAATCAGCCTTGCACCCAGACATTTCCCTGGCAGGAGCTCAGAGTGGTGCGTTGTCAGTGCAGAGTGCTCCGGCACCATCGGTGCTGTTGGAAAGCTCCCGGTGATGAGAGCAGGACTTGGCGCCCCCCAGCACCATCAGAGCCAGTCTCCAGTGCCTCACAAGAAGAGGAGGCAGGACCAGGGTCGATCCCAGGAGAGGAGGAGGTGATGGCAATCCTTGGGAGAGTCCGCCAGATCGCACCATGACCAGGGTCATGAAGTGCGGGCGTTGGCTCCAGCACGAGGTGGGAGCCTGCGCTTTCCCAGACTGCTCTTGATGCTGGAGGCCTTTAGTGCAGCTCAAGGCCTACTGCAGGTAATGATGCTGCTGCAGATGCTGCACTGGGAGCCTTCATCACCCCAGAGGCAGGCATATGAACAGTCTATAGGGGCGCTGGCACGTTTCCTGACACTGGTGAGAACCCCGCAAATGGTCGCCTCTCATCAGATGGTGCAGGGCATGCAGGAGTAGATAGGCACCACGAGACCCTTGGCACCGCCATGGTTGTCAGCATTACAGTCGGCGTCGGAGTCGGACTCCTTTTACTCCAGCTCAGCTCTGAGCAGGAGTACAAGATCATCCCGGTGCAGTGGGCATCGTCACTGACCCTGACGCCCCTCGGAGGGGGAGTGGCAAATGCCCCCTCAAAGTGCCCCACAATGGCCTTTCTGAACTCTGTGGGCAATCCATGAGGCACAAGGGCTGGCTGTGGGACTCCCAGCTAGGGCACCTGGCACTCCCCAGGTGCCAAGATTGGCACCGACCGCTTCGTGGGGAGTCCCCCCTGAGAGAGCGAGTGGAGTCATCGGCACCAGCACCAACTATGGTGCCGACACTGGCACCAATGCAGTCGGCTCTGACCCAAACATGGGCCCTGCCCCTGCGGCACCGGACCTGTGGTGCAGTGGGCACCGACAGAACAGGTGCCGTCCCAGGTGCCGAGTGGCCCCCTCATCACGGCACCTGACCTCATGCCACTAAGGGGCCCTTCACCCCAGGCACTGAGCACGGCACCGCAAACCATGGTGCTGGGGACTCAAATGGAGGTATCTGATCCCCCTGCACCGATGGGCTTGAAGGATGTGATGCCCTAGTCCTTTTCCTTCCCAGATAAGGTATTGGCTGGATCCTCTGCATCCCCTGTAATGGAGGATGGAGGAGTGTACCAGCAGTTACTGAGAAGGGTGGCCCAGACTCTGGGGGTGCAGGCAGAAGAGGTCAGGGATGAAATAGACCCTGTTACAAACATTCTCTCGACATCTGGACCTACCAGGGTGACACTGCCCACTATAAAGACAATCGCCAACACGGCAAAGACAGTGTGTCAGACCCTGGCCTCAGCCTTACCCACAGCTAGAAAGAATGAGCGCCGGTATTTCGTCCCAGCCCAGGGCAACGAACATCTGTTCACTCACCCTCCCCCTGACTCCCTGGTCATAGATGCTGTGAACAACAGGGAGAGTCAGGGGGTCCAAGGCCCCTTCCCTAAAAACAAAGAGGCCAAACGTTTAGACCTTTATGGCAGAAAAGGTTATTCTGCAGGTGGTCTCCAGTTGAGAATTGCTAACCAACAAGCCATGGGTAGCAGATATGCTTATAATACGGCCAGCTCCACGGACCGTTCACTGAGTTGCTCTCACCAGAGACCAAGTCGGACTTTACGGCCCTGGTGGAGGAACAGAGACTCATATCTAGAGTGGCACTGCAGGCCGTGCTAGATGCAGCAGATGTGGCAACCAGGGTCATGGCCTCAGGTGTAGCCATGAGAAGGCGAGCATGACTGCAGGTCTTGGGACTCTTGCATGAAGTGCAACAGTCCATACAGGACCTCCCCTTTGAGGGTCCCTCCCTATTTTCAGAAAAGACTGATAAGAGGCTTCATAACACGAAGGACTCAAGGGCCACCCTGTGCTCGCTGGGTCTGCATACACTGGCAACCTTGAGAAGACACTTTGCCCCGAGACCCCAGTTCAGACAATTCCCACAACAACACCAGGATGGGAACAGGAGAAGGGGCCACCATAAAAGGAGACATCAGGGACCCAGGGCCAGACACAGGATCAGAGCCACCAAAAACCCCCACTGGGGTCTAAACATCAGTTTTGATGAGGCGTTTGGGAGTGACACATCGGCCACCCCCACAGTTTCAGCTCAGCATTTGTTTTCATCCCGCCTATCCCCATTTTACCATGTATGGTGCAGCATGGCATCGGACCAATGTGTCATCCACACGGTAGAAAAGGGATGTGCTATCCAATTTTCTTCCTACCCCCTTGCCACCCCCCCGTCCCTGTCCCTCTTCAAGGACCCCTCTCATGAGATGTTTCTCAGGCAGGAGGTAAAGGCCTTCCTACAAAAGGAGGGGCTATAGAGGAAGTTCCCCAAGAATTCCAGGGGCAGGGATTTTATTCCCATTATTTCCTAATTCCAAAAGTGAAAGGGAGATTATGGCCAATCTTGGACCTGCGAAACCTGAACAAATTTGTGAAAAAGATAAAAGTTTCCTATGATATCCCTGGGCATAATTATCCCAATGCTGGAATGAGGGGACTGGTTTGCCACTCTCGGCTTACAGGACACGTATTTTCACATAGCAATCTATCCACCTCACAGGAGGTTCCTCCGGTTTGTGCTAGGGAAGGACCATTACCATTCACAGTCCTGTTCGGCCTCTCCTCGGCCCTGAGAGTCTTTACCAAATGTATGTCAGTAGTGGCAGCCTTCCTACACAGGCAGGGAGTGTACTTCTTCCCCTACCTGGACAACTGGCTGATCTGAGGTCAGTCGCAGCGACAGGTGGCGTGACACGTGCAGCTGATATGACAGACATTCGACACACTAGACCTCCTAGTAAACGAGGCAAGGTGTGTACTAGCCCCAACTCAGGCCATGGAGTTTGTGGGCACCCGTCTAGATGCAGAGCAAGCCAGGGCCTTCCTGCCCCAGAGCAGGGCCCAAGCCATGGCGTCTTGCATCCAAGAACTAATTGGGTTCCCAACCACAATGACCAGGGGATGCCTCAGACTGTTGGGCTACATGGCAGCATGCATGTTCACAGTCCAGCATGCCAGGTTGCGAATGTGCCCCTTCCAGCTGTGGCTCGCCTCAGTATACAAACCTGTCACGGACAATATAGACAAGTTAGTGACAGTCCCCCATGAGTGTTAGTGGCATTACACAGGTGGCTAGAGGCCCAGTCGGTCTGCATAGGAGTGCCCTTCAGTCCCCCGCAACCCTCCCTCTCCCTGGTCACAGATGCCTCAGGCCTGGGCTGGAGAGCACACTTGGGGGATCGCCAGTCTCAAGCCCTGTGCAGCAAGACCAACACTCAGCTCCACATAAACGTGTGGGAACTCAGAGTGGTTTGGCTGGCATGCAAAGGCTTTGAGAGCAAACTGAAGGGGCAGTCCATTGCAGTCAGCACAAACAATACTATGACAATGTACCATATAAACAAACAAGGGGATGCACGCTCATCATCCCTGTGTCTCGAGGCCCTCACGCTCTGGGACTTCTGCATCCAGCACCAGATTCTCCTTAGGGCGTTCTACCTACCTGGGGCTCACAACTCCCTAGCAGACCATCTCAGCAGGTCCTTCATGGACCACAAATGGTCACTACGCTCGGAAGTACTGAGTTCAATTTTACAGAGGTAGACCTCTTCGCCACCCATCTCAACGCAAGGTGCAGGACGTTCTTCTCTTACCAGAACCGAAGTCCAAGCTCTTGGGCAGACGCCTTCAGCGTTCATTGATTGGGACCCTTGCTTTACGCCTTCTCCACCAATACCACTCATCCACCGGACACTGCTGAAAATTCGGTTGGACCGAGCGTCAGTTATCCTAGTGGCCCCAGCTTGGGCTCGACATCACTGGTACTCGACTCTCTTGGAGATGTCTGTTCACAACCCAGAGGTGATTCCACTACACCCGGATCTGCTGACACAGGAGGAAGGGAGACTGCTATACCCCAGTCTCCAGGCACTACATCTCACAACATGGAGGCTCCATGGCTGAGACCGATTGAGCTGGCCTGCTCTGAACCTGTCACGGAAGTATTGTTAAACAACAGGAAGCCCTCCACAAGGGTAACATATGTAGCCAAATGGAAGTGGTTTACTATATGGGCCACTCAAAGGGCAGTATCCCTGGGGAAGGCCCCAATACCACATATCTGAGACTACTTGCTGGCCTTGAGCCAGACTGTCACTATCTTCCCTGAAAATACACTTGGCAGCTATTTCGGCATTTCCCCTGGGGCCCGGGATGTCATCGGTCTTCTCAGACCCTGTGGTGAAAAGGTTCATGAAAGGGATGGAAAGGGTCAAACTGCAGGTTCAGGTCCCCCTGCCAACATGGGACCTTAATTTGGTATTGCTTAAGCTTATGGCTCCCCCATTTGAAGCCCTTGCCACCTGTTTCATGTTATTCCTTAGTTACAAGACAGGATTCCTGGTGGCCGTTACCTCAGCCAGAAGGGTATCAGAGCTCAGGGCCATGACGGTGGATCCAGTTTATACAGTCTTCCACAAGGATAAGGGCAGACTGAGACCCCACCTAGTGTTTCTGCCTAAGGTGGTCTCCCCTTCCACGTTAATTAAGACATCACCTTACCGGTGTTCTATCCAAAGCCCCCTGCCTCCCCTAGGGAGCAGAGCTTACACACTTTGGATGTCCGGAGGACGCTGGCCTTCTATATGGACAGGACCAAACCTTTCCAGAAGTCTCAACAGTTGTTTGTTGCAGTGGCAGACAGGATGAAGGGGCACCCAGTCTCCTCTCAGTGGATCTCCTCCTGGATCGTGCCCTGTATCGGAGAGTGCTACATACTGGTGGGGGTTCCTTCTCCCCTGATCAGGGCTCACTCCACCAGGGCACAGGCATCCTCTGTGACATACTTGGCCAGGGTCCCTATCCAGGACATCGGCAGAGCGGCCACTTGGTCCTCCATTCACATGTTCTCAGCGCATTACGCATTAACACAGCATGCACTAGAAGACGCTGTGGTGGGCAGGGCTGTCCTGCACTTCTTCTGGGGCTCTGGCCCCACCTCCCAGACACTGGCTTGCATTCACTCAAATTGGAATGCACATGAACAATCACTTGAAGAAGAAAAGACACTTACCTGTTCTGTAACTGGTATTCTTTGAGATGTGTTGCTCATGTCCATTCCAAAACCCTCCCACCTTCCCCTCTCTCGGAGTAGCCAGAAACAAAGAACTGAGCAGGGGGCAGGTCGGGCGGTGCATATATGGGTGGCCATACGGGCTCCACTCCAGGGGGCGCTGCACTGACCCTCGGGCTACTGGCTAGGAGAAAAAGCTTCCGGCAACTGGGCATGTGCTGGCGAAAACCCAAATTGGAATGGACATGAGCAACACATCTCAAAGAACACCAGTTACAGAACAGGAACTTTCTTTATTCTTTTAATCTTTAGCTATAGCAAACTCTGCAGATGAACTATATACAGTCCATTTAATTTGTGTTTACAGTTCATTTTGTCTGAGCCTCCCTGGGTTCTATGTCAGACTGCCCTAGTTATTTTTAGGGCTTTAGTATTTAGTTTTATTCTTATTTTGTGTGTCCAGGTTTCCTCTCTACTTCCCAGAACATGTTTTCATTGCACATGCTTACTCCTAGAACACTCTTTGAGTTTTCACATCTCCGTAGTTATCTGTGTTTTTAATGGCGATACTCAACTTCTGTTTTGCAGATGAATCACTGACGCTTCCTTACCAGTTTGCCACTTGACGCAATGTCTCTTTGCTAAAAATTTTGCCTACTACTCACTTCTTTACAGTGTAGAAGATTTTATAGTGTTCCCAATTGTGGAGTTGTAACTTGTACCTCAGACAGCAACTCACTTTTCTGCAAAGTGACACTTAGCACCGCTTCAGTCCTCAATATGGTTGGGAAATACTGCTTGCTGCTATATTGGGGAGGATGCAACACAATTCTAAAGCTGTAGCAGTTCCTGCCATTATATAGCACTGTGCACCCAAATGTTTGAGTATGTTTGAGAAGAGCACTTACAAGTAGATAATTCTCATGTCCACATTTTGTTTCACGGGTAATCTTTTTAATTTAACTATCGTCTATTGTCAATGATATTTGAAGATCCTTTAAAAAATTGACACTTAGTAATTTTTAAATGTAAACTTATAACTTGGAAATGGATAAAATAACTCTTATGAAATTTGGATTTAAAAAGTATTCACTTATGTTACCACCCTCTACGTTATAATTTTGCCCTGGAGCACATTTTGTGAACGCTTAAAAATTGGAAAGCACAGTTAAAAATACACTCACAAAAAGCCCTAAACAAAACATGCCTACATAAGCCTAAACAGCACCATTATTATACTTATATACTGCAGTGCTTTCTTGAAGTTGACTGAATTAATGTAACATTGAATAAGAACAGATTGAAAAAAGAGCAAGCTGCTTGTCTGATTCACATCTCACCAAGTTATGAGCCCCTGTAGGTACGACCTCAACTATGTAATCTGCCAAAAGTAATCACTAGTTGGTTCTCTAATCCATGTTTCATTTACCACTGCTGCTCAATTAAATTTACTGTGCAGTTTCTGCTTTCAAATGGCCTGTTTTTAACATACTTAAGAATTATGTTTTTTAATTAAATTTCTGTATTCTAATAATGCCTGTCATATAATCTTTTGGCACTTCCTAATAAATAGCTATATTAAAAATAAAAAACATCAGTTGCAGTAATAGATATTCATGGAAACTGAAAACCTCATGAATAGTAACTATTTAAAATACTGTAGTGAAAATGACAGGTAAGCTCCATTATGGGAATGTGAAAGAAGAAATGAAACAATAAACTCTTTTTTTAAATGTATCATTGTGATTTTGTAGTTGAATAATAACGATGATTCTACATATTTCCTCTATGCAGAATTACTTTATTACGCAATTTAAAATGGACTTTAATGTAATAGCTGAGTGTACAGTCTGCGTACACTATTTATTGCACTCTCATATTTTAAACACAGAATTGGGTAATCTTTATTAAAGCAACATAGACTAGATTTCAGTATTCAGTATCATTTATGTTTGAGAAGGTAAGTAATGCTGCATTTTCAAGCATTATTAATGACTATATTGCTAGCATTCATAAAATGGTGCTTTTAAATATATACTTGAGGATACAAATCAAGATAAGAATAAGCCATTTTGGCCACAGTTAACCCAGACTTTTAATTTTTCTCTGCAGCAAGTAAGCATTTATTCATTAGTGCCTTACATGGATGACCTTATGTGGATTTTTGCAGCATTGCAATCTAGCGTATCAAGCAAAATGTTTTATGGTTTCTCAATAGTAGTAGTATTAGTAAAGTTAGTTTGTTCATGGCTGATTACTGGTGACATAATAGTAGAATTTTTGCAAGTCTTTTCAATTCACTGCAAATGTCATATGCCTGGGTGAATTCTTACTGATCTGCCGCAAGTCAGCTATCAGTCTTCTCTCTGGTTGTCCTTTACAATGACCCATTACTATTGCTTTCATAACTTGTTTGAGGGTGTTTTTATCTGTGTCTGATTAGATCAAAATGTTAGTTTGCACCTGGTGATTTCCAAGAGCCAAATCTGCTTCTCTCTGATCATTTTTCCAATGTAAATGCTTGTCTTTTTTTCTGTCCAGGAGATGCACAAGAGTCTTCACCAGTACCACATCTAAAAGGCTTCAACTTTCTTCTTGTCTGCAATATTGGTTCCCCAGGATTTACATCTATGTGTAATCATGGAAAAAATAGGCTTTTCACCAGACAAATTTTCATTCATTTGAGATTGGACCATGAGAATGGCCTTACTGGGTCAGACCAAAGGTCCACCTAGCTCAGTATTCTGTCTTCTGACAGGTGGTTAGTACCAAGTGCCCCAGAGGGAATGAGTGGAACAGGTAAATCACCCCTTTCAGGAATAGAATATATTTCTCACTAACTGTTTTTACAGACTAACATTCATTTCATTGCATTAGTGGTTGCCTCTAAGAGCATCTTATAATTGGCATATCTGAGCTTGCTTAAGAAGTGTGCACCAAAGGAAATCCCAGCTTCTTTTATTTTCATCAAAACCTTCCATATCTTGGCTCATAATAATAAAGTCTGTGTACCTATTCAAAAATCTTGGAGACTGTATGCACTCTGCCCAATGGAAAAAAACTCTTTGTTGCCTGCTGCTGGTAGCCTCATGGTTGGGATTTTTACAGCAGAGGTTTAGAATAAGCTCAGTGACATTTTTTTATTCCCATATCTGCCAGAAAACTGTAGAGACTGTTGTAATGGGTGGAATCAAATGTTTTGGATAGTCAGTGAAACACATAAATATGGGTGATTATAGTCCCTGCACTTTCAATGATGTGACACATTTGTAATTTGATCACAAATGACTTGTTCTTCTCCGAAACCTCTTCTTGTGGTAGTAGTTCTTCTTCTATCATTTTCTTCTTGTAATCCTGAATTATATAGAACAGCAGTTTACATGAATTGATATAAGGGAGATGATACAGTCCCCACTGTGTTTTGTTATATCCCGTTCATTTGATAGGGTCAGAAAGATTCTCTTCATCCAAGCTGTCCAGCCAATTTTTAATCATTTGTATATAGGTACAAGTTTTCCACAGGTGGTCAATGTCATGGTCACCACTCACTTTCACCAATTCTCTTGGTAGGTTATTTACCCATCATGCTTTCTTGGGCTACATTTTCATAATAACATTCACTGTTTTGTATTAAAGGCTGTAGGTCTCATCTCTCTGTTCCATCATCCTATATTACAAATGCTCAGATGAGGCATACAGATTGGCACATGAATCTCACCACTTCCATTTGATATCATGACTTCAGATAACCTGCTATCATAAACTTTTATTGTGCTCAGTCATGGAGGAAAGTTTTTAGAAGTCTGACAATGTTGAAACAAGACTTTTATATTGTTAGTCTCTCTTAAATCTATAAGCCTCACACTTTGCCCTGATATTCTCACCATTAAAAAAAACCTGAAAATTTCACTCGTCTTAGTAGTTCCTTGCTCAGTTCCTCTGCCTCTGCTCTGTCTTTGAATGTGTCTGCTCAAAACCTTGTGCTGTTTCCTTTGTTCCTCATGTTCAATCCACTCTTTGACTCAGTGAAAAAACAACGCAAGATCAAGTATCTGTTCAATTAAAATGGTGTGGTTCAATACTGATTTGTTTTAGAATGTGCACTTTGACAGCTTTGAGCATGATGGATCTCATTTTATTCCAAGTTTTAGGGTTTTTTTCAATTCTTTTGCACATGGTAATGACTTAAACTCATTCTGCATAGAAGTCTTATAGGCTATGTCTACACTAGGACACAATGTCGAAGTAGCCTATTTCGAAGTAAGAACTATTTCGAAGTTGGGGACCTGGACGCAGCCATTGAGGGATTCGCCGCCATGGGATTCCCCAACTGCTTCGGAGCCCTTGATGGGACCCACATCCCCATCCGTGCCCCAGATCGCAGTGGTGGCCGCTATGTCAAGAAGAAGGGCTACCACTCTGTGGTCCTGCAGGCCATAGTCAACAGCCATAGCCACTTACAGGACTTCTACATGGGGTGGCCCGGCTCTATCCACGAAGCCTGTGTTTTCTGGAATTCGGGACTATGCCGCCGACTGCAAGCAAGGACCTACATCCCCCAGAGGGAAATCCCTCTGGGGGATACCACCACCGTACCCCTCTGCCTTGTGGCGGATGTGGCATACCCCCTCCAGCCCTGGCTTATGCGGCCCTATATAGGCCACCTCTCTGACAGCCAGGAGCGCTACAACACTCACCTCAACCATGCCCGACAAGTGGTCGAGCGAGCCTTCGGGCGCCTGAAAGGCCGCTGGCGTTGCCTCCTGGCACACCTTGATCTGGGTCTCCCAAACATCCCCCAGGTTGTGGGGGCCTGCTGCACATTCCACAACCTGGTGGAAAGCAAGGGGGAGGCCTTTGTGCAGGACTGGGCACAGGAGGCCGCAACAGCCTACCCCCAGCCAGCCGCCGCCCTAAGCTGCCAGGCCCACCAGGATGGGGTCCGGGTCCGGGAGGCCCTAAGGGAGTACTTTCACCAGGGGACCCAGTGAGCGACCCCCCCCGGCCATCCCTGCACCCCACCCCAGCACCCACACCTCACCCTCACCAAAAGCA
Source organism: Carettochelys insculpta (assembly GCF_033958435.1). Lineage (NCBI taxonomy): Eukaryota > Metazoa > Chordata > Testudines > Carettochelyidae > Carettochelys > Carettochelys insculpta. Next base: position 299,834,339 of record NC_134137.1, on the reverse strand, counting down.
CATGGGACACAGGTTTTGGGAAAAATAAAACTGTCATTATTTACAAGAAAAACAAAAATGTCACCTCTTTTTGGCAAATAAATAATAATATTAGCATAAAGAACAGATTAATGAAAATAATAACTATGTACAAGTGGGGACATCTCTACAAACTGTAACGGGGGGGTCAACTATAAATAACTATATACAAGGGTGGGGACAACTATTTACAGAGGGAAGATGTGGGCAGGCTACCGATCAGCCCATCGTTCTGGGACGGGTGGAAGGGTGCGACCCCCACCGCGTCTGGCTGGCCAGTCCCCCTCTCAGCCGGGGTCCCTGGTGAGGCTGGCTGGGGGCCGGGAGCACGGGGAGGTATGGCCAAGGTGGGTCCATGGCCCAGGGTGGCTCCTGCTCTGAGGAGTTGGTGGGTGGGGCAGCAGGCGGGACGACAGCGGGCGGGACATCAGCAGGCAGGGCGGCGGGGAGGGCAGGATGGAGGACATCGGGGGGAGGCAGATGGGCCACCAGCTCCTCAAGGGTATCAGCCACCCGGTTAAAGGTGGCCATGAACTTGCACCAGGCCTCCCGGCGCCAGGCGGCCTCCCGCTCCTCTAATTGGAGCCTCCGCTCCATGAGGTCTGCCTGGCACTGGAGGGCGGCAGCCACCTCTGGGTTGTAGGTGGTGGTGGTGCGGCGGTGTGGTCCCCAGGAGTGGACCTGGACTGGGGCAGGCGGTGTCCCCGACAGCTGGTGCTCCGGTGGTCTGGGAGGGCTGTTGGGGACGCCAGATGGTGAGGCTGCAGAAATAGGGGGAAAGGGGGAAGGGAGGCCATGAGTACTCAGCCTGGACCCGTGGCCCTCCCCCCAAGGGCCTGTGTCCCCGCCCCATCCATCCCCCATTGGTGTGTGCAGTGATCCTGTGGGTGGCCCCCTCCAGTGGTCCTTCCCTCTCTCCTCCCACTGGGGGTGGGGCACGGCACCGCCATGGGTGGAGGTGCTGCTAGGCACCAGTGGCTGTGACACTGTCCCTGTGCTGTGGATTGCCCAGGCCATGTCAGGCTGGGGTGTTGTGGGGATGTGGGGAGCTGCCGGTCAAGTGGTGCCCCTGCCCCATGCTTAGGGGGGTCTGTGCCCTGTGGGGTACATACCTGATGGTGCACTGCCAGGCTCCGGAGATGCCCATGCAGCGGACACCCGGCTGGAGCTGCGGGATGGCACGTCCAGCACCAGCTCCCCCTCCTCACTGGACCACTCCGTGGCTGGGGTGGAGGGTCCCGGCTGTAGTCTTGAGGGGGAGGCAGGACTGGCCTCCGGTCCTGACCCTGTCTCCGAGGCCAGCTGGGGCTCATCGGCCGTGGTGTCAAGGGTGGCTGGGGGGGAGGAGGTGCCCTGGGGGCCCAGGATATCCCTGAGCTCCCGGTAATAGGGGCAAGTGGCGGGGGCAGCCCCAGACCGGCTGGCCGAGTCCCGGGCCCGGGCGTAACCCTGCTGCGATTCCTTGACCTTGCTCCTGACATGGTCAGGAGTGCGGGCAGGGTGACTCCGGGCAGCCAGGCCCTCGGCCAGCCAGGCGAACACCTCCTCATTCTGCTGCTTACTCCCCATGACATGCAGCACCTCCTCCTCCCCCCAGAGCCCCAGCAGGTCTTGGAGCTCGGGGTCTGTCCAGGAGGGGCCCCGCTTCCTATCCCGCCAGCTGGAGGCCTGGGAGCCCTGTGATGGCCCAGAGGGGGAGCTCTGGGGTTGCTCATGAGGCTGGCTACTGCCATGATGTCCCTCGGGCAGTGCAGAGACACCACGTGGCAGGGCTGCTGCGTGCACACTGCCAGCTTCCTGCTATGGGGTTTCTGGGTCCCTGTGGCTTTAAGAGCCGCTGAGTGCAGAGACCATAGAGCCCCGCAGGGGCTGGACAGAGCGTCTCAACTCCTCAGCTGATTGCCGCCATGGAGGACTCCACTATTTCGAAGTAGCGGGACGCGGATCGTCTGCACACACCCTGCTTCGACATTCAACGTCGAAGTAGGGCGCTATTCCCATCTTCTGATGGGAATAGCGATTTCAACGTCTCACCGCTTAATGTCGATTTCAACGTTGAAGTAGCACCTGGCGCGTGTAGAGGCGATGGGTGCTATTTCGACATTGTGCCGGCTACTTCGAAGTAGCTGGCTAGTGTAGACGTAGCCATAGTGTTTTAATTCATTTTTGGACGACTCCATATACAAAGGACCTGCCAAACATATTTTTTCAATTTTAATGTTATGTATCAAACTAACAGTTGATGGTCAAATTTGCTGTCTGCGTACAGGAAAGTCTCTGTCCATTGATCACCTATTCTCCATCATCCCAGTATCACTACATAGTCAGTTTGCTCTTTGTCACACTGTAAGGGGACCCCCATATATAAACATCTAGGGTGTTGCCCGAAAATGGAGTTTGTACTGACAAGATGATTAGAGTGGCAGAATTTGACTAATTGCCTAGCTCTCTCATTTTCTAAATCAATACCATTGTTTCCAATTACTTCCTCAAGAGACAAGTTACATCTCCAGCTTTTGAGTTCAGGTTTCCAATTACAAGGCTGCAGGCTTTGCTTGGTGTTTTAAAGAGTGGCAATAGTAGTAGCATCAGTAAATTCTGAATCAATGGCCGTGTCTACACTGAAACAAAATTTTGAAATGGCGATGCAAATGGCCATTTTGAAGGTTACTAATGAGGTGCTGAAATAACTATTCAGCACCTAATTAGCATGCCACCAGCTGCGGCTCTTTGAAATTGCCACGTTTCACTCCCACGCAGCTCGTCCAGAGGAGGGTCCTTTTTGAAAGGACCCCACCAACTTCGAAATTCTCTTATTGCTATGTGCTGATAGGAATAAGGGGATTTCGAAGTTCCTATGGTTCTTTTCAAAAAGGAGCCCCATCTAGATGAGCCGTGTTGCAGCAAAACATGGTGATTTTGAAGGGCCGCAGCCGGTGGCATGCTAATGAGTTGCTGAATATGCATTTCAGCACTTCATTCGTAATCTTCGAAATGGCCATTTCGAAGTTTTGTTTCAGTGTAGATATAGCAAATGAGTGCAATGAAAATTTCTGACAGCCCATCTGAAATTGAAAAATAAGCACTCAACATGAGGTTATTTGTTTTATTAATGGTATTACTTTTTCTAGTAATATTATCATTGTTACATTAATTGGCAGTTCTGAAGTTCAAAAATTCAAACATTATAAAATGTGTTGTGGTATTTCTGAAATTCAGAACTAATGAGGGCCATTATTATAATGTTTGGAATGCAACGCATCTAGAAATTTCAGTTTCTCTGTGAATTTTTACTAGATGAATTGACCAAGAATTGTAGGATTAATATTACTCCATCCCCTTTGACAAAATGCTCTTAATATATGTTTTAAATGGTTTATGAGTACTTTATAAGAGTGATCTGACTTATACTGGCATTTTCAGAAGATTTTTCACTAGTGATATCTCAAACATATAGTGTAAATTGTTCAGCTGATAGCATTTAACTCATAACAAAGTCAATGGTAACTGTTTGCTTACTTCTTTGATGTAATATATTTTGCAGCATTTTGGAAATGCAATTCCAACCTCTTGGCATGTTTTCAACAGCTCTATTTTCTAAACCTTAACAATATTTAATTCATTATTAAACATATCAACCTTTTTCACGTTGAAGTCAGCGGGTGGAATTTATCATAGTTCCTCAGGCAAATGTACAGTATAGTTGGATTTAACAAGTCTTTAAAATGTTGTCATTATTTTGGAATTTTTTAACAGGGGAGAGAGAGAGATGCTGTCTAATGGACAATCAAGTGGTTTGGCCAATATATCTACAGAAAGTTATCTGATTCTAGTGCATGGACTCATTTTCTGTTAAACCAGTTTTATGAAAGTGAAGCTCCCTGTAAGTCCATAGAATCAAATTGGTGAAGACAATCAGGCTGTCTTTCTATGAGGGCCTGGCTCAATTTTCAAGCATATAATACAGGTAGAAACACAGCAGAGGATTGCATTTATAAGGAAAATCAAGGTGTGACTTTCTACATAGTCACGAATTATGAAGGTCTTGTCTTTCAGTAGTAAAATATTGCAAGTCTATTGTTGTCATTCTTCTGCAACAGTTGCAGGTCTCAGTTTTGGTAGGTCTAATACAGGGCAGAAGCCTTCTTAGTTTCCACTTCTCTTGTGCCATTGACCCCAGAAATATTTATTGAGTAATGCTATGCATTCATTTGATGTAAACGAGGATCAGTAAGACATACTCTCCTTCCTGTAGTACCTGGTTATTATATGCACTTACTCTTATTATTTATGGAAGGGGATACAACAGATAGCCCCACTTAAGAGAAAAAGGAAAGGAATATAAGACTAGGGACACAGCAGCCAAAGGGGAAGGCAAGGGCCCTGTGTGCCTCATTTAGCCACACGTCGCTTTTTCTACCCTAAGCTGGTTATCACACTTCGGTGAATTTAAACCTACCAGTCAGCAAACCAGTAAAAAAAAACAAAACAAAACAAAAAACACCATGAAAATTCACCAGCAATTAGCTTGAGTAGTTCTCTGAAAACCAGCAAGATGATGGAGACTGGTAACCTGCTGTAATGTTTCTCTGTAGCATCTTCTTTATTCCTTCTATGGTCTGTTTAGCCTGCAATCTGTTTTAGAACCTCACTAGATATTAAGGCATGTTGATTGGAGTCTGAGATGTGTTATATTGTAGTCTAGTTTTGGATTATTTAATGGTTTGTCTTGCTTAGTTCTTATTGTAGGATAGATTCATGTGATTATTAGCATGTAAAATAAAATAGCCTCAATCCTGGAGAATTTGCTTCACTATATGCTCCTAACTGCACTAACATTTGCAGTGAAATAGATACCCCATTATGTATTTCAAACCCAAAGTCTGAAAACCAAGCAAAAATGATTTGCTAATCAAGCTACTGGTACAGTAAAATAAACAAACAAATGAGGCTTAGTGTATTCAAGATATTGGAAAAATAAAGAGGGCAAAAGGAACCATTTAAGAATACTATAAATTGACTAGTAAAGCAGGAGTAATTTAGTAGTCTGTGTTCACAGTGTTGCTAAAATAATCCAATATATGGTTTATGTACATTTGAAAATAAAGGCACTCTTGATTTAAAAATATAATTCTGATTATTGTCTAAATAAATGTAATTGCATTTTTATCTTTATTCAGAAATGTTTCTTTCTTGGATGCTGCACAGAGTCAATGTTGGTATTTTAAGCAGCTGATGAAACTTAGCAGTGAACACCGATATACACATGAATATGGAGACCTAAACATTGATGACAGAGATGAACCAGAAGCACAGAAACACCATTTGATGCAAACAGCCACAGACAGGCTACAGCAAAATAACCTCTTTATCACTGGTGCAAAGGAAAATAAGCAGGACTTCTTGAATCATTCTGAAAGATGGATTACTACAAGCCACATTCCGCCTATGTTCATTAACTCCTCCATACCTGTGCCTCAAAAGAAAAGTAATCAAGAGGACAAAATAAAGAAAAGTACTGAATGTTACATCAGTTACAGTGGGGAAAGCAAAGAGAAGATATCAACCCCAACTACAAGAAATACATTCAGAGAGAGAGACATTGTATGTAATGAGGGAGTGAATCTTCAGCATGTTGAGAACAATGTGGATAAGTAAGTTATGTCAAATATTTGCCATAAAAACTCAGTTCCATTTCTGAATAATGTTAATGTGAAAAGTCAATCTTCAAAATAATTTTCAGGGGGATAAAAACTTGTAACTATTAGGTTCTGTTAATGATTTGTCTACACAATAAATTACTGTGACATGAATCTACATTACACTAGCTTGCCAGGCCATAGAATCCTGTGTGAACACTGACACGTAAAAAATCCTGGACTATGGCTTAGCATTCTTCTACTTCAGAGCACAGTGTGTTATATTTTACATGCTTGTTTGCAGTACAGTAACTTACTATGTAGACAAATCCTTTTCTTGTTTTTCTGTTCCCTTGTTTTTTCTGTTCTCCTCCTATGTCTATTGTCTCCTAATCATTATTAAAATTCATATATTTTATGCATGATAGTTCTGTAGTATTTTGTCAGTGATTGCATTTTACCAAGCTTTTAAAAATGTATTCTAATTGAAAACTGTGTGAAATAAAAGGAAAGAGAAAAATTACTTCTAACTTTTTTTCCTTTCTCAATAATAAATATGTGAAGCCTTTTCCAAATTATATAAGACAATAAGATACAATAGCGTAGAGGTTTTTCAACATTCCCTTTTTTTTCCCCATAACCTTTATTAGGTCTCAGTTCTCATCTGTGCTGAGTTTACAGCTGATACACTTGAGAAAGTGGGAGGGAAAAGTGCTGTTAAAGTGAATTTTCCATTTTCTTGATCCTGGGCCAATCGCATGCAGCTGAGTTGACTGAAGAGCCAACTATCTGTCCTGGCCCTCACGTTCCTAGCATGATGCTTTCTAACCCATAGAAGAGGTTCTGGGGACTATAGAGCCAGCTTGAATTCAGCCACCTAAGGATTGTCTTATATAAAGTGGAGTGCTCTGTGGTAGTTTAGGGTGTATTTCAAGCTGCTTTGTGCTGATTAAGCCCACACAGGAAGACTAGGAGGTAAAGATTTTGTCCTATCTGTGTAAGAGTTCAGACATGACATGGCATTCAATCTCAAAAATACAGTGTACAAATAAGGCTGGGGTGCATTGTGAGGGGCAACACTGAAGGGCATGCTCTTTCAGTTTTCTTAGAAGTGCACTATGTAGACAGCATTCCCTGTGTTTCTGATATCTTTTGGGAGTTTGTATTTTTGGAGGGGGCTGTAACTGGGAATTTATTTATTATAAATGTATTTGTTGAGCACTGAAGTTTTCATAAGGAAGTTGAATGAAGATGAGCAGGCGCATAGTAGGTCATTATGACATTTCAGTGAATTTGAAAATCTAGATCCTTTTTTAAATATAGATTACAATATGTAAATGCAATTTTCTAATATCATTATTTCAGGAATTCTGATTGGAAACCCATCCTTTAAGTGTAAATTGTATACAGTGGTCCTGGAACAATTTTTATATGGAGGAGCTGAGTGTTATTGGCCAAAATACAAACCCTGCATATGGTGGAAACCACTTCAAATTGGGCTGCTGCACCCTCAGCATCCTTGCTTCCCCTTCTATGGTTGGGCACCAATACTTATGCACAGCTTTCAAATATATTTTTCTGTGGTAATATCAGTTATCTTTAAAAATGTTGTTAATATTTTCTTGAAAGTTAAGATTTTTAAAAAGCCACTCTTTTTGTATTTAATAATTATTTAACTCTGAGCTAACTTGTTGACTTCAAATATTCCTGTGAGAGGCTGTGATTTGTTTAAGTATCTTATTTTACTGTAAGCTGCTTCACATTTTAAGGAGCCTACCTGAATAAGAAGAAAAAATATAAAAATACAGATTTTTTGGAATTGTCTGCCTTTCCATTGGTGTAAGAATTGCTTGGCATTTTCCCCCTAAATTTTTGAGATAACAAAACATAGAGAAGCTAATTTAGAACTGCAATTAGATATTAACTTCTTATATAAAATTTTCCTCTGCAGATCACTGTAGAAAGAATGTGCTTTAGATTCTTGAATTCCCCAAGCCTTTAGAAGGCAGCAGTCATTTGACAGATCTGAGTATTCTGATAATAATGTAACTCAAGACTGTATAACAGCATTTAAATTGAATTAATAGCTCTATTTTTCAAACAATAAGCAAATTGAAATTGACCAGTATTTTGACCATTAGGATTGCAGTATGAAATTATAAACTATATGATGACTGCATAAGACAACTACATGGCACCTCATACATTGCTGTTCTAAATGAATCTGTAGCTTTAACATGTGTATTGCTATTTTGAATAGTAAAACTTTCTTTTTCTGGTGTTGATAGCTTGGCAGCTACAATAATCCAGTCTCATTGGCGAGGCTACATAATTCGCAGAGATATTAATTTCTATACTAGACTACATATGGCAGCAACATTGATTCAGTGTTCTTGGAGGAAGTATTGTGCCAGGAGAAATGCTGTCCACTGCAGAAATGAAAGCAGTCAGCTCACAGATGTTATGGAACAGAAACATAAAGCTGCTTCCCTTATTCAGGTAGGTTTGCTGCAGTGTTCTCTTAGTTTCTTGCAGTTAGACTTAGCAAGGAATGAACTGATTAAGTAGCTGTAATAAGTAATTACTATTATAAGTAATGTTCATTCTGTTTTTTCTTGAACTAGTTTATTCTAACAGAAAATCATATTTTGTTTAATAAATCCCTGCATCAGCATAATTTTTGTCTTTTACCAATCCATTAAATTAGTTGGTGTTTGATTTGAATATTATTGTCATGGCTATGATAAATGATGCCATATGCCCCACACATTCTAAGTTCCAAAGTATTTCTAGTCTTTTTTTTTTTTTTTAAGTTTATGGCTATACATAAATCTATCTTGAAAGCTACCCCGTATTGTTTTTTGTTGGGCGAAATGTCAAAGATACCTACATGATATAGGATCTTAAGTTCCATTTTCAAAAATACCTCAGGCACTCTGAAGCCTAAATCTGACTTAAATGTCAATAACATTTACTGTAATAGTATTCTTTAGAAAATTTTACTTCTTGCCTATGGATTTTGTCACATTGTAGCATCTGCTCAATGTGATTTGTCTTCTGGGAAAGTAGAATAGATGTCAGGAAAAAGGACCAGCATTAAGGAGAAATTCTGGCTTTTCCTTCTCTTTGAATTCTAGAAATGGGTTTTCGAAGCATAGGTCACATGCCCATGCCCTTTCCTGACAACTGAGCTGTGGAAGACCTCAAGTTATAAGCTAATCTACAAACTTTTAACCTAGCTGCTCATAAGGGCTGTAATATGCCATATGGTACCGCTGTAATTGTTTGTTCCTAGTAGTTAAAGGCCAACAGAGTAACCGGTGAGAAAGTGGGTTTCCAGTCCCAACATATCATTATGTTTATGATAAATCTTGAGTTTATGACAGCTCAGTGCAGATGATAAGGCAAAGCAGATACAGGGTTATTATTTGCACATATTTACCATAAAATATCCAGTATATCTTTCAATGTGTTCCTAATATCTTTCATCATTTTCCAGTATTTAAGTGCTCATTTTTTGTTAAATGATTTTTTTAAACCTAACTGATGATGATAAAGAGCGTCTTAAAAAAAAAAAGTAGTGTTGATGGTAATTGTGAAGATGTGGTTCAGGTTAATCACATGAGATGACAACAATAATTGTCATGTATAACTATTTGAAATTTGGAATAAGTGTGTTTTTATTTTTGTTCTCGGTAATATGTAAGAGAGCACTCTTTTTTTTTTCCTTTTTGTTTTCTTCTCCCTCATCTTAGAATAGGCCCTGTAGGAATTGTCAAATAATTAATTAGTTGACCTAGGTTTGCAGTTGAGGGAGTTTCAAGATTCCATTCTGCTTATTTGAGGAAAACCTCTTGAGTATTCTGAGCTTTAGACATATGCTGGCATTTAATTTGTCTTGTAGTTTTAGATGTCACATAAAGTTCAAAAAACAGATCATTGAGCTATTAAACCAAGGTCTAAGACGTTTCATCTTCCTAATGGGATAACACAGAGAATCTGGATTTGGGTTTGATCTATGGCCTTGTATAACATGCTTTAAATTTTTGTTTAGGCATTTTGGAAGGGTTTCCTCTTGAGGAAGAAATTAGCCAGTGCTCTTGCAGCTGTTAAAAGTGATGAAGTGGAAGATGACTATGAAGAAGTAAATGTGGATGATTTTACATTTGATGAAGTAAGCACAGTACTTAACATAAAAGTCCTCCTGAAACAACAAACATACCTACATTAAAGCTGTATGTTGGATGCCCTAGGTAACATGCGACTCTCTCTCAGGTTATGTATATCATTCATTTAAATGTGCTTGTTATGAATTACTGGCTTTCTGGTGGCACTGATGCTTCAGTTCTACAATGCTATTAAAGACACATCCACCCTAGAATCTCAAGTATTTCTAGAGCCTGAAGGCAGATACATGGAATGAGCAAGTTGCTGGTATTGGCTGTTTTTGTCCAAAAATATGAAGTTCTGTAGCTCTTTTAATAATATTTTTATATCCTATGGGGGTATAAGGTACAATGTAGTTTCAAAAAATATTACACCACCATAATTTTTGGAGAAAATATAGCGTGACCCTGACCCTCATGAGTGGTTCCCAGCGATTACAATGTTCCTAGTACTTGAAATGTCACCAGCGTAGTGATCACTAGGGAGATCAGAAGATAAGACACTGTGATGGATGCAAACTTCCAAAAGAAATACATATTTGAAATTGAATGAATATGTATCTGCTATTTAACAATGAGAGATAACTAACCAAATAATTTTAAAAACAAACCACAGCCATCAATAACAAGAGGTGGAAATGCTTTTTTTTTTTTTTTGTAGATACCTCACTGTAAATGGAAGACTAGGGGAATCAGGATTCTTAATAAAAGAATAGTTAGGCTGCATCTACACTACAAAATAACTTTGAAGTTTCTTACTTCAAAGTAGAGCATCTACACACAAAATGCACCCTCCCTTACTTCTAAGTAGGCTTCCCTGTACTTCAAAGTAAAACATCTACACACAATTAGCCCCTGCTTCCCAATATGGGGCCAGGAAATGATGCAGGCATGGGGTCTCATGACCAGCAAGCCCCTCCAGGCTCGCAGCCAGCTGACCCCTAAAAGGGCCCCTCCCAATACCCCCACCCTGCACTTCCTCAGGACTGCCAGGCTGCAAATGGTAGCAGAGCATGTATTGGCCAGGCTGGTTGCCCTGCTGTTCCAGCAACAACAGCTGGGTCACCCACGTGGGACCCAGTCTGCAGGTCCTGGCCGTGGCCCTGCTGCCCTTCCCCCATCCCACTCTCAATCTGGCACTGGTGGGCCTTTGCCACCAGCACCGAGTGGTGGGACTGGCTGGTGCTGGAGGACTGGGATGATGCATGGTGGCTGAGGAGCTTCAGGATGACCCAGAAGACATTCGAAGATCTCTGCCACTGGCTTGCCCCGGTCCTCCAGCACCAGGACACATGGATGCAGCCAGCGATCCCAGTGTGGAAGAGGGTGGCCATCGCCTTGTGGAGGCTGGCCACTCCCAACGGCCTCCGGTCCATCACCCACCAATTTGGAGTCAGCAAGGCCACCATCAGAGCAGAGATGATTATGGTAAGTCTGGCATCCACCACGGACCCACCCTGGGAAGGGGGCTACTGGGCAGGGGTCCCTGGCTGAGAGGGGGCAGAGGGGCCTTCCAGTTAGGTATTCATGGATATGTATTCCTTCCCCCCTGCAGGTCATCTGAGCCATCAACAGGGTGCTCCTGCAACATGTTGTGACCCTGGGGGACCTGGACCCTGCCCTGGCCGGGCTCGCAGACCTGGACTTCCCCAGTTATTTCAGAGCCCTGGATGGAACACACGGAGTGATCTGGGCTACAGACCACAGTGAGGGCGCCTACATTAACAGGAAGGGGTACCACTTGGTGACACTCCAGGCCCTAGTGGATGCAAGGGGCTGTTTCCTGGATGTGTACTTGAGGTGGCCAGGCAGGGCCCATGATGCCCGGGTGTTCAGAATTCGTGGCTGGGATACCAGATGCAGGAGGGTACGTATGCCCCCCCAGGGGAGCTCCTGCTCAGGAACATCATGATGCTCCCTTGCATCATGGCCAACGCCGTGTAACCACTGTACCCATGACTCATGCAGCCCTATGCTGGACTCACCACACCAACCCAGGACACCTTTAATGGTAGCCTCAACCATGCTGGGGCGCAGTTGAGTGGGAGTTTGGGAGGCTGAAGGGGAGATTTCACAGCCTCCTCACCAGGCTGGATGTCATCCTCCCAAACAACCCCGCAGTCATCGCCACCTGCTGTGGCCTCCATAACCTTGTGAGGGGATGGCAGAAGCCCTTCATCCAGGGCTGGGCCGTGAACCCAGGGGCCGGGTATGAATAGCCGACTGCTGTCACATGCCACAAGGCTCAGAGGGATGGGGTGAGGGTCCAGAACGCCTTATACCAGGCCTTCCCCCAGAGCCTGTCCTGACACGCCCAGCCACACTCTGTACCACGCCCCCCACTCCTCCCCCTACGCTCCCCCCTCACTCTCCCACCAGGAAACAGGGACATGGGGTTAGGGTGGGAACAATAAACTTTACTTTGGGGAATAAATGTCGTTGTACAACAGAAGAGAATAACTTGTGAACTATTTACAGTGCATGAGGGGAATGGTGCACAGGAGGGAGTGGGGGAGACTGAACTGGGAGTGGGGCTGCGATGGTGAAGGCTCAGTTGCCCAGGGGTGTGGAGGGCCGAGAGCTGCATCGGCCATGGCTGCTTCTAATGCCCTGGGTCTGGGACCCCCTGCAGGTCTGCAATGAGGACCCAGGACCACGAGGAGGTGGGGCTCAGCTGGGGGTACCGCGGGCTCGGCCTCTGCAGGGTGTGCAGAGGGGGACGCTGGGGCTGGGCCAAGTGCACCTGCCACAGCCAGCATCCACCCAACCACTCGAGGTGGGCAGATGGTGACAGGTCCACCATGCACTGGGCAGCTGTCAGGGGACCAGCTGCTGGCTGGGCTGGCGAGGGGATAGAGGTTGGGCGAGGTGGGCAGCCAAGGCCTGGGCCACAGCATCCAGGCTGCTGGTGAGCTGCACCCACATGTCCCGCTCCATTGTCAGCCAGTCCCAGAGCACGGTGGTGATCTCTTGCATGGCCGCGTCCTCATCCCTCCAGCATCATCTCCAGGAGACCTGGCTGCGGCCGTGGGGGGATGCAGGTTAGGGCGATGGGGCAGCCTCCTGGCTCCCAGTGGCCATGGCACCCTCTGACGGGCTGCGGCAGCTTCCCAACGATGGATCTGTCAGGACACAATGGGACAGGGGTACAGCCTGTGAGAGCTGGGTCCCAATCCCGGGGGGCTAGGGCCCCTGCTCTGCTGGCCCTAACCCTGCACTCCTGCCGTCCAATAGCCCATGAGCCCTGTGGGATCCTGGATGCCCAGAGGTTCCCTCCTGGCAAGGGTTGGCCAGTGTTCCCTCCCCCTCCCCTATTCCCAGGCATGTGGGCTTCAGGGCTGTTCTGGGGAGCTCCCTGTCCCCAGCCCTTGTAACATCCTGCTTGCCCCAGGCATACCAGCTGCAACCTCCCAGGGCTCGGGCGAGGCTTGGCTGGAGAAGACCCCACTTGGTGTCCTGGAGGGGGAGGGTGGTGATGAGCGTACCATCGCTGAAGTCCTCATCATCCTGTCGGTCTCAGTGGGCCACCCCCCGCGTGTGGGGCTCGTGATGCCAGAGGAACCCACCTCGTTTTCACTCTCTGGGGTGGGGGGAACCAGCATTGTCCACAAGGTGCTCTGGGGTTGCTACATCCCTCAGCCCCAGGAGCCTGTGCAGCTCCTGTTAGTGGGGTTAGTGCACAGTTGTGTCCCCAATCAGCTGGAAGTATCACGAGCTTTGATGTATGTCTGCCTCAGTTCTTTTACTTCGATGCATATACTGCTGCCAGTGCAGGTTGGGTGGCCTCAGGTGGTCAATAGCCTTGGCATTTTGCCTGTTTGTCGAAGGACCTCCTCCTCCCCCCACAAAACAAGGATGTCCTTCAGCTCATCCTCAGTCCAGGAAGGTCCCCTCCTGGCACGGCCCTTGCCTGAGCACTGCTAGACCTCAGACTTGTCATCTGGGGCCCCTGGGGAGGCACAGTGGGGGTCATGGTGTGTAATCATGGTGGCCAGGGGGTGCAGAGGCTGGGTGGTACGTCGAGCAGGGCAGTCTGAGTGGAAGCTCGTGCTACCCCTGCTTGTGGCACAATCTCAGCTTCTTGCCTGGGGTGCCAGGGAGCTTCTTCTTTAAGGTAGTTGGCAGGAGCCATAGAGCCCTGCCTGTCTCCGTCCTCTGGGGTGGGGCTGCCTCTTTGGCAGACTCCTTACTTTGAAGTAAGTAGTGCAGAGCATCTACACACACTTTAATTTGAAGTTAAACTTGGAAATAAGCCACTACTTTGTTCCCTGGAAAGGATTAGTGACTTCGAAGTTAGCCTCCCTCAAGTTAAAGAAGCAGTGCTTCAGAACATTCAGGTACAGTAATACAGGAACCATTAGAATCCTTCTCAAAAGGGCAGCCAACTTTTGAGGGTATAAATCAGAAAAGTCCCAAATACCAGGAAATAATTTTGCAAGCATAAAAATGGGGCTGTAAACCAGGAGAATAGACTTAAGTTTTACATTTTTAGTGTTTAGGATTTTGAAATGAATCCGAAAAAGGAGCATCTTTGTCATTTCCTCCTATCTTTCTCTCAAATAATGCTTGTGACTAGAAAATTGGAGGACTTTCTCATACAGGAAAGGAAGTGTCAGTTCGTGTGTATCAAAGAAGGCTAAAGTACCTATACTGTATTCCATTTTAAATCCAGATCTTTATCTAGTGTATATCAGTCTATTTGCATTAAAGTCAGTGAAGCTATGTCTTTTATTACCACCTGGAGTTCATGCCTGGAATCTCTGTATCCCAAATACTTTAGTACGTTTCTAAAATAAATAGCAATATTTATAGCCTGTATTTCAAGTTGTTCATCTAGGTCCAAATAGAGTCAAGCACCTGACCTAAATAGCCAGGTCAGGCACAGAACTGATTTATTAAAGGGAGGAGTCTTTCTTCTCCCAGGGTCATAGACTGAATATTCCAGCTTTGGAAACAAAGCTGTTTCTATGGCTGCATCTACACTACAAGGTAAAATCAATATATAATAAATTTGTATACTCAATCTCTATATTATGAATTTGAATAAAGGGTCCACAAAGCTTCTTGAAGTTTGACCCACCTTTTCTCCATGTCAAATCTCTGTGTGCCCATTGCCCCGTGAAAGTTCGACAGCGTGAGCACTGCATTGTGGGTACGTATCCCACAGTGCCTTACCCCCGGTTGCTTGTTGGTGTTTCATGTTGGGATCCCCCAATTCCAAGCACTGTCTCAGAATTCACTGCATCACTAACTTCACAAAAAAAGAACTGGAGATTGCGCCATTTCTTGCTGCAGCATTACAATTTGTCTTTCAAGTCCAAAGCTCAATGACGCTTGACTATCCAACTGGTGGTGGTGGTGGTGCTGCTGCTGCTAATGATGATGATGCTGATGGTGTTTTGGAACACCAATTGTGCTAACTGTGGTCCAAGGACACAGAGTTGGTGGCTGCCGTGAATGCTTTGATGACAGTGAAGCTGCGTTTTTCAACTCAAGAGACCAGCACACACTTGTGGGATCACATCATTTTGGAGTCCTGGGACGACCAGCATTTGGGTACAGAACTTCTTCTTCGAGTGGTCCCCGTGGGTGCTCCACAACAGGTGTTGGGCTCGCCCGGCGCCGCAGATCGGAAATCTTCCAGCAGTTTCTCCTGGATCGTGCATGTGCCAGTGTGCGCCGCTCCCCTGCGCGCCCCTGACCACGTGCGTGATCCGGTCCCCGCCAGTTCCTTCTCAACCGCCATCAGCTGCAGACGGAATCTGCTCAGGCTAAGGCCAGAGTCAGATTAGATAGTTGTTTTCTACGTGTAATTTGTTGTTTTTGGTTACTAAAAAAAAAAAAAGAGAGAGAGAAAGCAAGGACAAAGAGAATATCAGCAAAAAAAAAAAAGAGAGGAGCGGAGAAGAGAAGAGCGGACATGAAGGCCATTTAGGCCGCCCACTGCCCCGCAGGCCGGTGATCGCTTTTGGGGTGGAAAGGCACGGATTAAGTGCTAAGTACCCTATTAACAGTAAAGGACTCACCGCAATGGCCTCTTCAGGTTTTAAAAAGTGTGAGTCATGCCGCGAAGCTATGCCGGCCTCCGATGGGCATAGCAAATGCATCCGCTGCCTGGGGGAATCACACGTTACCCAGAAGTGATCTCACTGTGCTAAGCTCACAGCCAGGGCCAGGAAGGACAGAAAGATGAGGCTTAAAATGCTCTTGTTTGATAAGGCTCTCCAGCCGGACTTGCCGGAGAAGCCTCACCCAGAAGGGCCCTCTGGGTTGCATAAGAGGAAGGCAGCTTCTCTGACCCCCTCGGTGCAGAAACGGAGGAAACTCTCCCCGGCTCGATCCTTGCCGGTGGGTTCAGCGAGCAGCACGAGCGGTGCACACAGTCCCCAGCCGCATACTCAGGCAAGCGGCAGCGCACGTGGCAGAGGCTGAGCCTCCGGTTACACAACAGCCGGCACGTGCGGCGCCCAGAGCATCAGCGAGGCAAGCGCCGGACCTGGCGGCACCGCCGCAGGGGGCACTGGCCCCTGCAGCACCAACGATGCAGGGGCACCAGGCACGGAGCCTGCAGGCGCCGGAGGAAGCTACCCGCGTGGCACCGCAGCTGATTGTGCCGAGCGCGGCGCCGACAGCAGGGCCGAGATCCCCAGCACGGGTGGGGGTGGTGCCAGCCCCGCAGGGGAGGGGCAAGGCGAAATCAAAAACCCGGCACCGCAGCCCATCTCCGGATAGGGCTGCGCTGCTGTTAGCACCAAGCCCTCCCCCTGTGATACACACGCCGCACCGAAGGCCTGTGTCTCCACTGGTTTATCCAGAACCACCTCCTCCATTTCTCCAACCAATGTCACCATGGCTTGGGCCACCTTCACCATTTCTGGGAGTGGATCCCCTGGAGTACTATCCAGGGAGCAAGTGTATCATCGACCTCAGGAGCCTGAGGGTTCGAGGGAGGTTTACCCCAGTGGTTCCTCCTCATCCTCCCCAGATGAGGCCACGGCCCCCGGGGATGTCTTCCCCCCGGATGACTTTAAACAATTTCAGGAGCTATTTAAAAGGGTAGCTTTCACACAAGACATTCAAATGGCAGAGGTGCAGGAGAAACATCACAAACTCCTGAAAAATTTGAGACCCCTGGCTCCATCCAAAATTGCTATTCCGCTGGACGAAGCCATTATGGAGTCAGCCACTACCATATGGCAGACTCCGGCCTCTATCCTGCCTATGAACAAGACAGCGGATAAGAAGTACTTCGTCCCGGCAAAGAGCATGGAGTTTCTCTTTAGTCACCCACAACCAAATTCTTTGGTGGTCGAATCGTCCCAGCAGAGGTCGAAGGCTTCTCAGTATAAATCGGGGGGATCGGACAAAGATGTTAAGAAGCTAGAGCTGTTTGGCAGGAAGGTATATTCCTCTTCTACCCTGCTATTGAGAATGTCAAATTATGCGGCACACCTAGCAAACCATAATTTTGATAATTACTCCAGACTTACTCCCCTCATGGATCCACTTCCAGAAGACAAAAAGCCAGTGTTAAAGGCGATTGTTCAAGAGGGCTACACAGCATCGCGGACGGGAGTCCAGGTTGCCCTGGACGTGGCGGACACGGCAGCACGTTCAACGGCTACAGCAGTGGTCATGCGTAGAGAATCCTGGCTCCAGACGTCTGGTATCCCTAGGGACCTACAGGCAAAGATCGTGGACCTTCCCTTTGATACACAAAAGCTGTTTGCAGACTCAACTGACTCGGTCCTCCACTCCAGTAAGGACTTGAGAGCTACACTTAGAACCTTGGGCATTTATACTCCCCCATACAGGAGGAAAAAATTTTATCCTCAGCAAAGACGCTACGCTTACCAACCACAGCGTGCTCAATATCAATGGGGCTACGACCAAGGGCGCCATCAACAGCAGCAACAGTACAGAACTCCCAGGCGACATTCTCAACAAAGCCGTACGTCCTTGGGACAGGCCCAAAGGCAACAAGTTTGACCGGTGTGTCGGGGGCTGCACTATCAATACCATCGCTCAATGCCACTTTCATCTCATGTTCCATCATCGCCTCAGACCGTTCCACTCCCAATGGCAAAAGATCACCACAGACAAATGGGTGCTGGAGATCATAGCCACGGGTTACACGATCCCCTTCCAGTCGCTCCCACCGACGAAGCCTCCCGCCAGTCCTCACCTCAGGGATGCTGCCCACGAGGCGAGGCTCAAGCAGGAGGTGGATCACCGTATGTACATAGGGGCGGTGGAAAGAGTGCTGGAAGAATTCCAAGGGAGAGGTTTTTATTCACGCTACTTCCTAACAGAGAAGAAAACAGGAGGCTGGAGGCCCATCTTAGATCTTCGGGGCCTCAACCGTTACTTGCACAAGCAACATTTTGGATGATCACAGCTGCCTCGATACTCACGGCACTGCACGATGGAGACTGGTTTGCAGACCTCAACTTACAAGATGCTTACTTTCATATAACAATCCACCCGGCACACAGACGCTTCCTCAGCTTCACGGTCGGCAAGGAGCACTTCCAGTACAGGGTTCTTCCGTTCGGCCTCTCCTCGGCCCCCAGAGTCTTTACCAAAACCCTGGCAGTGGTGTCAGCCTACCTGCACAGACAGGGTGTGTTTATTTTCCCATATCTGGACGACTGCCTGCTGAAAGGGGCCTCGAAGGCAGAGGTCTTATGCATGATATGCGTCACAGCGGACACGTTTTCTTCGCTGGGCCTAGTTATCAACCTCGCAAAGTCAAAGACCGAACCCACACAAGATATAGAGTTCATAGGGGCACGCATAAACTCTATCACAGCAAGGGTGTACCTACCCGACGCCCGCTTCCGCGCCATGAGTTCGCTGGTGCAAGTCATCACATACAGCCCCACGGTGCCGGTCTTAATGTGCTTACAGCTGCTGGGCCACATGGCAGCAGCGACGTTTGTGGTACAGAATGCCAGGTTACACATGTGAAGCCTGCAGCATTGGCTGGCGAGCGTTTACAAACCGGCATCCCACACTGGCCACAGGGTGGTGTCGCCCATGACAGAGGTGCGCAGATCCCTGGCATGGTGGGAAAACCCCAAGAATCTGCTAATGGGGGTGCCCTCTCACCAACCACAAATTTCTATTTTTCTTACTACCGACGCCTCCCGCATAGGATGGGGAGCGCACATCGGCGACAAGTTGGCGCAAGGGCTATGGTCCCCTGCGGAACAGACACTGCACATAAACATACTGGAGCTCAGAGCGGTGTTCAACGCCTGCAAACATTTTTGAGATTACCTACATGGCAAAGTAGTCGGGATCAATACCGACAGTACCTCCACTATGTTTTACATCAATCGACAAGGAGGAGCACTATCCCGTGCCCTATGTGCGGAAGCAGTCCGATTGTGGAACTGGTGTATCGCCAACAACATGACGTTGAAAGCCTCGTACTTGCCTGGTGCTCACAACGTGAAAGCAGATCAGCTGAGCAGGTGCTTCGCACTCATGCACGAATGGCAGATCCGCTCCAATCTGCTATGGCGCATTTTTCGTACATGGGGGTTTCCCCAGATCGATCTGTGTGCCACCCAGTACAACAAGAAGTGTCCCCAGTACTGCTCCAGGGCAGGAGTGGGGCGGGGGTCCCTGGGGGACGCATTCATGATTTCATGGAGGGGCCCCATACTTTACGCATTTCCCCCCACAGCGCTTATCCACAAGGTTCTTCAGAAAGCCAGAAAGGAGAGAGCTCGCATGATACTCATAGTCCCAACTTGGGATCGGCAGCAATGGTTTCCCTTGCTTCTGCGCATGTCGGACCGCCCACCGCTTCCTCCACCGGTGGCGCCGGACTTACTCACGCAGACTCAGGGGTCCATAGTACACCCGCACCCTCAGGGTCTGCGTCTACAAGCATGGCTAATCCATGGCTCAGCTCCTTAGAGAGCATGTGTACGGAGGGAGTACAACAAGTCCTGGAATGTAGCCGAAGGACCTCCACCAGGAGGACTTACAAGCAGAAATGGACTCGATTTACACCCTGGTGTTCCGCCAAGAAGTTAGCTCCCCTTGACGTTCCTATACCTGTAATACTAGAATACTTATTGGACTTCAAAAGAGGCGGGCTTCTCTATCCTCGCTAAAGATCCACCTCGCCGCTATATCAGCTTTTCACCATACAGAGGAAGGGCCCACTGTATTCGCCCATCCTGTCGTTACAAGGTTCTTGATGGGGCTGGTAAACCTGTACCCTCCTTGGAAACCGCTTCCACCATCGTGGAATTTGGACTTGGTGCTCAGCATGCTATCGGGTCCACCTTTCAAACCATTAGCCACAGTTCCCCTACGTCTCCTTACGATGAAAACAACCTTCCTCCTTGCAATTACGTCAGCCCGCAGGGTGAGTGAGCTCACAGCAGTGATGGCAATGCTGCCCTGCACAGTATTCTCAAAGGAGGCGGTAACTTTAAGGCTGCACCCAGCCTTTGTTCCAAAAGTTTCTTCGGAGTTCCATCTTAACGAACCAATAGTTTTACCCTCGTTTTACCCGAAGCCTCACAGCTCCAGCAAGGAGGCACGCCTGCATCTCCTGGATGTGAGGAGGGCATTGGCCTTCTACATAGACAGAACTAAGTCCTTCCGGAAAACGGACAGGCTTCTAGTCTCTCTCACTCCCAGGTCAAAAGGAGAAGGTCTCTCTTCACAGAGAATCTCAAAGCACATTGTGTTCTGTATAAAAATGTGCTACGAGCTTCGAAAGACTACTTTTCTGGCCCCGCCCAGGGCTCACTCCACCAGGGCGGTGGCGGCGTCAACAGCCTTCTTCAAGGGCATCGCGTTAAAAGACATCTGTAGAGCGGCGACCTGGTCATCCTACGACACCTTCGCCAAGCATTACGCCCTACATCGGGTATTCGAAGAGGATACCTGTCTGTTGACAGCAGTCCTCTCGGGGGCAAGCTGCACATAAACCGATTACCCACCTCCTTACTTGGGTTACTGCTGGGTAGTCACCTATTGTGGAGCACCCACGGGGACCACTCGAAGAAGAAAGAGAAGTTACTCACCTGTAGTAACGATGGTTCTTCAAGATGTGTCCCCGTGGGTGCTCCACCACCCGCCCATCCTCCCCGCTTCGGATCTCTGTCTAGTGTTTTTCAGGAGCATTCGAGGCGATTGGTCAAGGAACTGGCGGGGACCGGATCGCGCACGTGGCCGGGGGCACGCGGGGGAGTGGCACGCGCCGGTGCATGCGCGATCCAGGAGAAGCTGCTGGAAGATTTCCGATCTGCGGCGCCAGGCAAGCCCGACACCTATTGTGGAACACCCACGGGGACACATCTCGAAGAACCATCGTTACTACAGGTGAGTAACTTCTCTTTTCACATGCGCAAGTCCACCTTTCTGGAACTGTGTGATGCACTGGTGCCCGCTCTGAAGCACAGCAACACCAAAATGAGACAGGCTCTAATGGTACAGAAGTAAGTGGTAATTGCACTGTGGAAGTTTGCAACCCCTGACAGTTACAGTCAGTGGCAAATCAGTTCGGGGTGGACAGATCTACAGTGGGGTCCGTGGTGATGGAGGTGGCCCACGCAATCTGTCGGTGTCTCCTCAGCAGGACTATGACCCTGGGAGATGTACGGGTCATAGTGGATGGCTTTGCTGCTCAGGGGTTTTCTAACTGCAGTGGGGCAATAGATGGCATGCACATCCCCATCACGGCCCCAGCCCACCTGGCTTCGGAGTATATTAATCAAAATAAGTGCTTCTTCATGGTCATGCAGGGGTTGGTAGATCACAAACATCATTTTACCAACATCAACGCTGGCTGGTCAGGGAGGGTTCACAACGTGTGTATTCCAAAATTTGGGACTGTACTGAAAGCTGCTGGATGAGACTTTTTTCCCTGATTGGAAAATCAAGATTGGTGATGTGGAGATGCCCATTTTTATATTGGGTGACCCTGCTTACCCTCTGCTTCGCTGCCTGATAAAACCTACACAGGAGCCCTGGACCCCCACAAGGAAAACTTTAACCACAGACTGAACAGGTGCAGAATGATGATGGAATATGCCTTTGGATGTTTGAAAGCGAGGTTCAGATGTTTATTGACCCATTTGGAAGTTTCTGAAGCTAATGTCCCCATCGTTAATACAGTGTGCGCTATTTTGCACAACATACGTGAATCAAGGCGGGAGACTTTCCTGTCTTATATGGACTTCTGAAGTGGAGGCCAGAGGCAGGGCTTACTCACAGCCGTCTACGCTGCCATCCAACAGTAGCCACACTCAGGCTGCAGCAATAAGGGGTGCTTTACCAAACAGCTTTATGACTGATCTGTAACACACATGGTACCTATGTATATCTCTGCCATAATGCCAGTAAATCAACCATGCCGTAATGAATGAATGCTCTTTTTTGGTGGGGGGGGGTTAAGTTGCAATAAATACAATGTGCTGCGCCTTCAGCACCTCCCCATCACCAGCTGGTTCCCTCAGCTGCCCATCTGCTGCAAACAAGGGAGTTTCACTGCCCAGCTGTGCCTTCAGTGGTACTCACCCTCCCCCCACCTGCCCGTTTTGATTTGTGTCCCCCCTGCACTCCTGCAGGACAAGAAATCACACTCAGCTCAAAGGAATGATTTTATTTTGGGGGCAGGAGAGGCTTAAGTGGTTGGGAAAATAATCCTTTTCAAGGGTGCTTCAATAGCCTTTTGCAGTGACCCTCGAGGCTGGGGCAGCAGGGTAGCCTTGCCCTCCCTCCCCGTGTGCAGAGACACTGACGGGAGGGCGTGATCTCTCCTCAGGGGATTTGTCATGGGGAACATGACAAAGGGTGGTGGGCGCCCTCTCCTCAGGGAACTCTGGACAGTGGGTATCAGCTGATGCCCTGCTGGGTTGGGAGTCCCTCTGTAACTGAAGCAGGGAGCTCAGAATCTCCATCTGCTCAATAACATCCTTTACAAGCTTTGCAGTGACCTTGGTCTGCTTTGCCGTGACCTCAGTCTGCTTTGCCATGACCTCATTCATCTTTGACAATTGTGGCTGCTGGAGGTCCAGCATTCTCTCGTTAAAATTTACTTGACTCTAACGCCACTTAACTGTACTGTGATGCCACTGAGTAGTGTTCTTTTTTAATTTCTTGTGCTCTGCCAGAGTGTCTTGCACGTTATGCAGGATCATATCTTGTTGCGCTTCCTGCATCTCCTAGTTTTCTTTGCAACACTGGACACTGGGTCTGGAAAATGAAGGTCAAAATTAAGATACAATTCACATAATGTTCTTTGAAGTGCAGTGAATGGATCTTTGTGTACTGTCACTGAAAGAATACTTTTGAAGGACACATGGATTGTGAAGAATGGTACAGTAAGCATGCATTTCACAATCCCTCACTTGCCATCACTTCTTCAGCACATTGCTTTGTGGACATGGTAAGTTATAAGAAATGGTCTTCTTTTGGTGGGAATGGAAAGGTCTGCAAAGCAGGGGCGGCCGCCAGGTGTCCTGGCTGGGTGCCCTGTGGCAGTGACAAATGGATGGCTGCCTGGATGAGACCAAGAAACATTAACAGACTATTCTGAGGGCCAAAACCTGTGCAAAACTCTATAGCTATACTCACCCCCAACCCACTTCTTGCATGCAGAATAAAGAATCACCCAAACTTCTTGCTCCGGAGGGCTCAGGGATGTGTGTAGAGGTGACCACCATGAAGAGGATTGCTGTGGAGGGGCCTGCCATGGAGGGGACCGGTTTAAGGTCTATGGTGAAGAGCTCTGGGCTGTCTGGAACAACTTTCTCTGTCCTCTGTTCATTGCTTCTTTCCTCCTCTCCATTGCCCTCTTCCTCCAGGCCACACGGGTCCTTCATGCTCACCTCAGAAACCATACCAGAGCCTCCACAAGTATAGTAATTCACTCTGGGCTCTATGGTGGGGTTGCTTCCCACAAGCATATGCAGCTGTTGATAATAATGGTAGGTCCCTGGAGCCGCCTCAACCACTGGTTGGCTTCCTGGACTTTTTGATAAGCCTGATGCAGTTCTTTAACCTTAAGCTGGTACTGCATAGAGTCCTGGGAGTAACCTTGGACTGCCATCTCGTGCGCCATCTGATCATAGATGGCCACATTTCTCTTGGCCACCCAAAGTCTGTTCACCACCAGTTGGTCTCCCCAAATGGCAAGGAGATCCGGAATCTCCTGGTGGGTCCAAGCTGCAGCTCTCTTGCGAGCCTGAGAAATGCTGGTCAGATCACCACCCTGAGTGCTCATGATTGCAGTACAGAGCTGCGATAATTGCCACAGATGCGGCGTGATGGCTGCCAGTGCAGAGTGACACAATGGGTGAAGGGATTTTTTCATAATGGGTGCCCTTTTTATTTGCAGGGCTGGGCTACTAAATTCCAATTCAAATTTTAATTCAAATTCAAATTCAATCCAAACTTCACAGGCTTACTTTGACCTTCTTCCTGCACACCTGACAGCAGCACACAACGAAGCAGCCATACTTGGAGGGTCACTGCATAGCTTTGTGTGATAGGTATGGGACACTTCTGGAGGCTAACAAATTCGAATTAAGGACACGGTGCTTCCACACTAGCCTTGTTTTGAGATTTTTAAATTCAAGATAGATGCCATACCCATCCCCTAATATCAATATTCTGTAATAGGCATTATGGCTCAATAAATCGAGTTAACAGTATTACGTGTGAAGACAGTCACATTTTAATATTGAGCTAAAGCCTTGAAATTTGAATTTATCTCATAGTGTAGATGCAGCCTATGACATGTTACGGTTCATAGACACGTGAAGACTTGGGCAGTGACATATCCTTACACCTGGCCTGTTTCTCAGAGCAATTGCATCAGGAGTCCAAGCACAACTGAAGTGAGCATGAAGTGCCAATTCCCTGCATTTAGCTCATCCTTCCAAACTCATGAAGCCAGAGCGGGGGAGGGGGTTAACTTAATGTTATAGTGATTGGTATATTTTGCCTTTAAAAGGTCCTCCAGAATGTATAATATCCAGAGAGATGTCACATCAGTTACTTGTTCATGTAATATTTGGTACATTGATGGCAAGAGAAGAAGTCTTCTGTAACACATTTTCAAATACCATGAGTACTTTTTCCCTGTCTGGAACCTCCAATGACTGTATTCTGCTTTACTGATGTGTGTGTCCCTCTATTTCTTCTGCAAGTTCTTGTCCATATTAACTAGTTTCAGGTGTTCCTGCAGATCAAGATCAAGGACAAGACTATGTCTGGAGTGAGTGAGGTTTTATATGCATCTTGCACCATGTTATGGTTTTAGCCTCTATACATTTAAAATGCTGAGAGATTCTCTATTAGAGTATCTTTCAGTTTTCTGCTATTAATTATGCAAAGCTCCCAATTTGCCCTTGTATTGTTTTATCATAATCTGGTCCCTTATATAAATGTATCATGGCATGTATGATGTCGTTACATGCAAGGTGAGGTAATGTGGGGCCTACTTAATCTTTTCCAGCACGTAGCCTAGGGGCTTTGTATATTGTTGCTTCTAAAGAGTCAAGAACTTTGGATTAGGCTCTTACTAAAGCACTTGAATTTCTTTGTGCCAAGAATTTGCTGATTGTAGCAACATCCACTTCCATGCTCTGTGAGAAGAGATCATCCGTGCTGACAATATTAACGACTTAAATATCAATACTTTTAGAAGGACAAAGGAGAAAAGTGAAGTGTCAGTTTGCTTTCTTTCTGTCTCCATACAATTATCCACATGTATCTGTTTGTGCTTGATCATGAAACACTTTTAAGTTAGAAAATGGGATGTCTTCTAATGTCCAGGCTAAATATGTGTAGAATTTTTTTTATATATCAGTAGAAGTTTTATTAATCATTAATTCATTTATTTTTAAAAGAACATCAATATTTAGTGTAGCAATAATAAAAAAGAAACACCAACTTACTTAAAATCTAGAAAATAACAAATTTTTGCTTCTAATTTAAGTTCTTTTATTTAGAAGCTAACCTGCAGAATTCATAGATATATTCAGCTTCAGTATAAACTTCAGCAGCATTCACTTCCTCTGATCTTAAGAAATAGAAATAGTGAAAGAAATATTTGAAAACATCACTAAATTAAACACTCCTCTTCTCAAGAACAATTACTATAACCTTTTTACTGAACGCATAGCACAGTGTTATACAGCTCTCAAACTGTGGATTTGTCAGACAGTCTTTCTTTCCTAAGTGTATTAGGACCTATCTTTCAGGTTGCAAACTACCTGGAAGCAAGGAGACAAAGATGGTATATCAGTCACAACTGCTATAAGTAGCTCAACCTACCTACTTTCTTCTAATTGTTTTCCCTCTTTCTCCTGGTAGCCTGAAGTATATGCCTTATTTCTCTAAAACTGTTTCCCCTTTATGAGTTCTTAAGCCTCTAAAGGAATAGAGAAATAGGGAAGGAAGGAACAAATCAAATAATGTCAGTAACAAAACAGATACAGTATGTGCCTCTCATAACCATGTGCATTTTTTTGAGTGTAAAGAGTCATAAGTTTTGTCAAGTTCTAATAATTTATTTCTGGAGGAAAAAAAGCATAAAGAGCTCTTTCTGGAGACTATTCAAATACAGCATTATTTGTTTACAAATGGAAAGAATTCCCTGACCGTATATTAATAAAATCCTTCAGTTTTAGGCAGGATTGCATCTTGTGTTCAAGGGCCCAAAAAGATGTTGTTTTTGTTGGTCCTTGCATTGTTTGTTTGTTTTGTACCTTCCCCCAACCCTTGTAAGATAATTTTGATGTACAATCAGTAATCAGTGATTGTTTTGCGGAGGTGACTCTTCAACAGAGGAATTTTAAGGGGCCCAGCATTTGGAAGCTTGAAAAACTTTTCAAGCAGTGACATATTGAGCATAGATATCTAAAGAAATGTGGATCCAAGACACAAACAAGACATTTGGGGGCCAACTGTTTTTAGATTTACATAGGACTTTTTTCTAAAAAAGAGTTGGGCTCAGGAGGTGCAGAACGTGAGGACTCAGGTCAAGGGAGATAGTCACCTTCTGGGCTTTTTGGCCCAAATCTTCTCCAGCAGAGGGTCTTATGAAGCATATTGTATCCACCTTCAGCACCTTGTGCTGTGATTTAAAAAAACAAAAACAAACAAACAAAAAACAGGAGTCTTAAAATATGTTCTGAAGTCTGTTTTTAGACACTGAAAAAAGTAGCCTGTCTTTCAAAACTGCAGAGCACGCAGCAGCTCCTCAGTTTTGAAAGTTTCTGTCTTGGGTGGTATTTCTTCATTTTACACTAGAGACCACCCCAGGGTTACATTTATATGTATTTTATTAAATGTCATGATTGGATTAAAGGAAAAAGGGGAACTAGTCTTCAAGCACACGCCCAAACACACTCATACCCTTCCACACTCATACCCTCACTCAGGTGAAGAGTTGCACAGGGCAGCAGAGGAAGCCAAGGCATAGCAGGTCCAGTGTGTCTGTCTGAAGTCATGAATCCAGGGTGGTGAGCTGATTGTGTGACCCCCACCCTTGTTAGCTTGCTCTCTTCTCAGCTATAGTACAGTCAGTATCAACCATTCTGGGGTCAGGGGGAGGGGCCCAGGATCAGGGCCCTCGGCTACCTCTTGCCTCTCAAGGTAGCCAAGACTAACTCCTGAAGAGAAGTGATTGCATGAAGAAGAACTATAGCTTTGCATCCATCTTTTTATATCGTTTAGTCTAATAGTAACTGTCCTGTTCCACTGCCCTAGGATGCTGTACGACCATGAGTCATACCACTGGCCCAAGACACTGTATGACCATGAGCCATCAGCTAACAGCAAATGGGACTTTGATCTTCTCTTGATGACACCTCTTTCTCTTTCTTGGGTAGTTTCTTTTGCGTGGCTCAGCTCCTATTATTCTCTGGCCATCAAGGTGTTGCTGGCAGCTAGTTGTCCAGACAGGCTGGCTTCAGGGCAATATTCCATTGCATGCACACACACACATTCACACTTTCCTCACTTGCACAAAGGAAAGCTCACTTCAGAAAATGAAATCTCCCCTACAAAAGAACAGGCAGTATTCCTGAGACTTCTGGTATCTATAAAAAATTTATTCCTAACTTATATTACTTAAGAGACCTGCCAGCTGCTACAAAACAAAGCTTACGAAATAAAATATAACTATATAGAACAAAGCTAAATCTATAAAACAAAGCTACTGTTACAAAGGTTAAGTGTTATACAGGCAACGACTGTTGCAAAGCTTACAGAATGTTACAGGATTTACTGCATTGTACTGGACTCAGTGGAGAGGCATTATACAATATTTTGTACCTTGACATATATCTTAGTCTGCTATTAACTTTTCTCTCAGGCTTCTCTTCCATGATAAAGCTGCTGTCCCCAAGAATTATAGCATATTATCTGATAACATCCCACATTGGAAATCTAGAGGTTAGTATACTCTTGAATTAACTCTAGTAGAGAAAACTTTTTAGATAAAGAATCTTTGTGTCTTGTCACAGTGTAGCAAAGCTGTTTATATTTTGAGTTCCTTAGCTTTATGTACAAAGTAGGAAGTCTAGGAGATTTGGTTGTGTGGATATGTCATGTGGAACATATAGGCATGGTGGTCTCTTTGGGATCTTGTAGAGTGTGATGGAATCAGAGACAGGAAGAAAGTAGGATTCTCGTAGCTGGAGGGAAGATTGCATAGGGATCTGGAACCTTTCCAGAGGACAGAGGGTGTCAAGAGTCTGAGAATTCTTGAAGTTGCTGAGACGGTGATATTGGGGCATTTTTATTAAACAAAACAAAGGAATTGGCTTTCTTTGAACTCTATGAAGATTAGGGCACAAAGCACATTTTGCAGAAAAATTGCATACGTCATGAATGACTACTGCAATGCTATCATAAGACTTGACCTCTTTACAGTTAACTATGGCATGTTTTCATATGTAAAAATTTCAAAGTTCTGTGAGGTTGGTTTATTTTACTCATTTATTTGCATTCCTCTTCATATACTGAGTAGACTGGTAATTTTACACAGACCTAGTCATATTTAGTTTAAAAATATCAGGCAATAAGAATAAGAGTGAAACCTGTCATTAGAATGATTTTCTAAGGTTACTCTAACCATTTTGGCAAATGACATTTGGAGCAAGCATTCACAAATATGGTTTTGCCTTAAATTTTTCTCGGCAAAATGTTGTCATTTTCTCTTATGTCCTCCTACAAGAGAAAAAAGGATTATGCTGTTACACTTGTACTTCTCTAAATTAACTCTCTTAAAGGAATGTTCTGTAATAATTATGCTACTTTTTTGTCCTTAATCCATGGTGATCCCTTGAGAATAATTTACTATTTCTTTGGAATCTGAACAACATCCCTCTCTCTATTTTCTTTGCTTAGCTATATTGCTTGGTTTTAACAATTGTAACAGTGTTTTAAAATAATTTCAGTTAGTAGTAATTTAGAGTTCTTCCTGAATCTGGGAATGGCAGGTTTCTAAAGCTTCCTTTCTGTAGTCCTTATTTCTGTATTTAGCATGCAGACATAGTTTTGCACAAAGTTTATTGATTCTCATATCCTGATGATCCATATTGTCCTCACCTTGCTTTCAGTGGTTTACCGTGTGGTTCTAATTTGAAAAATGATTGAGACAAACATGGCACTCCAGAATGCCATTTTAATCATGATTTATCTATGAAATATGCTGTTTCCAAATGGAAATTTTTCCAACTGCCAGCCTTGAGAGCAGAAGCTCATATTTTTTCTGCCTGTCACCAGCCTGCACTACATAGATCTCCTTGCAAATTTACCAGCAGCAGCTGAGGTGTTGACTTGAGGGTATGCTGCTACTCCTTACTACTCAGGCATTTTACTTCCTGTGGCAGAGAGAGCCATCATGCTGCAAACTTGCCCACTACAAACAAAGTGTCTACCCATTTTGCTAGCAAGAAAACAGTATTAATCTCTCTCCATTCTGATTCTCTCTTAAGGTGTTTTTGTAACTTTGGGACTTAAAGGAAACATTTTTAAGCTCTCATGCGCATTTTTCCTTTCCCGAATAGCAGCGGAGGTCAAGGAAGAAGCATTGGTCAGAGGTCAAAGTGCTTTTTTCTGGAAATCTAACCTGCTTACCTCTACCAAATTGAATAGATCAGGAAAAGTAAAACCAAAAGAAAAGGCGAAATTATTCTTATTGGCTGCAATTCTAATATTCTTTCCATACACATACTTCATCAGCTGAACTGTTTTAAGGAAAAGTAGAACTTGAGACAAGCTGATTAAAAACTTATCAGGATGATAACATTTATGTAAAAAATAGGGCCAAATCCACCCAGTAACACGCTTTTATGCTTATGTAACTCGACTGACTGCAAAGGTGAATGCACAGAAATGTAATGTTGAAAAGTATTGGCCCAGTATGTACACTTTCTGTGACACATGACTGATAATGCCTCCTCTTCAAATTTTTATCTGATCTTTTTGTTTGACTAGTACTTGTGTAATGCCTTACCTTCAATTGAAAAACCAACTAAAACCTTTTAATGGAAATTATGTCATATTTGTCTAAGGAGACCCCCTTCAGTAGATGAAAATAAGTATAGCCACATTGGATTCAACTGCATTTAAACCAGCCAAAAGTTTGTCTCTGGCCTTGGATATATAAATATAGTTGGCTCCTGATTCCATATTAAGCTATGCAAGAGAACGCCTGTTGCTTTCATGCTTTGGAAAACTAGCCTGCAGAGTAATCTGATTTATCAAAATTCTAGGGATGAAAGAGAACTTTAAATGCACTAAAAAAAAATGGATCTCTAATTTCAAAGGCGGTTTTCATTCACAGTCAATCAGCAATACATAAACAAATGGGAAGGAATAATTCTGGACTCTTGCGCCAGGAAACCTGTGAGTTACAATTGCATTATTTCTTGAAACTTCTTTGCAAGAACTTAAGTTTACAGAGAGATTTCTATCACGTATACTAAGATTCTCATAGAAAATAAGGGTTAAAATAAGTGGTAAGAAGATTTATCCTGAAGTTCTCAATGCAATATCCCACAAAGAGTTGTTTTAGATAGAAATTTACAGCTTGCAG
Organism: Carettochelys insculpta; assembly: GCF_033958435.1. Classification (NCBI taxonomy): domain Eukaryota; kingdom Metazoa; phylum Chordata; order Testudines; family Carettochelyidae; genus Carettochelys; species Carettochelys insculpta. The sequence continues at coordinate 299,803,428 of NC_134137.1, read as the reverse complement.
CCAGATAAAAAGCAATATTGTAATTTTTTTCTGATACACTCTTTTCTACTTCCATCATCCACAATGTTGGCCAACTTTATGGCTATGTCTACATGGCAGGCGCTATTTCAGTATTTGGTGATATCCTGAAATAGTTGCCCGCATCTAAGAAATGCATCCGTTGTCTCAAAATAGTTTGTGAGATAACGGGCGCACTATTCCGGCATCCCTGTACACCTCATCACAGCAGTACAAGGATGCCTCAAAATAGCACTTTATTTTGACATGTGGCATTGTTTAGACGGGCCACATCACAAAATAGCCTGTTTCAAAATCTACTCAAAATAAGATATGCAATGTGACACAAATTACGTATCTTATTTGAAGAATAGTGTACTATATAGACATAGCCTATGGGATTCCTTATTCCTGAGCCAAAGAAGAGAGAAAACAACTGTACAAGACACAAAATAGCATAGAAGAAGCTTTTGTCTCTGGCATGTCACATGAAAACAAATTGTGTCATCATCAGCATCTTGGTAGGTGACTCTTCTGAAAACACTATTGAATGTATTGAAAATGTTTTTATTTCAACACTTATCTACTCTGTTCCTCATTTCTGTTAAAGGTCAACAACACCTTTGGTGCTGTACAAGAACAAAGGGAAGACATCCTAACATGAAAAAGTTAGTTTAAATACAAAACTGAAAATGCTTTATGCATAGGGAAGGTCAGCATAATGATTAATTTTTCTGTTCCTGCACTCTTTGTGGTAAATACGGAAAAATCAATGTTAAAAAGGAATTTGGATTCCAAGAGGATAGAAGCTTAGTAAAATCAGGTTTAAGAGGATATTCCTTACTTAGAAATCATGTGTAAAAGACATCGTGACAGGATTGGGAACAGGAACTGAATAACCTCATAGGCAGAGCACAAGGCAAGGAAACTGAGGAGACAAAATTCAGAGGTATAGAATGGTGCTGAGTGTAGACATGCCTTCAGTTAACAGAAGCAGAGGATTTAGCTGTTAGGCCTGTGAAAATGTAAAGAGATACTTTTTAAATATTTTACTCATTTTCCCTTTTCTCCCATTCTTCTAATGCCACCATCATTCCCACAAGCCAACAAGGCACCTGAATTCAGAATAACTGGGAATAAGGCTGCTTCTACAAATGCCACCTCCCATCAACGATGGTATTGTAATGAGGCAACTCAAAGCAGGCTAATGAGGTGCTCACATGCATATTCAGCACCTCAGTGGCATAATGGCAGCTGCGCAAATTTCGAAGTGTAGATTGACAGTGTAGACGGGGGCAGCTTCGAAATAAGTGCCTTAATTTGACATTCCCTTACTCTGATCTAGTTCTGTGTGGAATAAGGGAATTTCGAAGCAGAGTGCTTATGTCAAAGCTGCCCCCATCTTCACTGTCACTCTGCAATTCGAAGTCTGTACTTTGAAATTCGCGTAGCCACCATTGTGCTAATGAGGCGCTGAATATGCACATTAGCACTTCATTAGCCTGCTTCAGATTACCTCATTACCATGCCACCTCTGCTGGGAGGTGGCATGTGTAGAAGCAGCCTAACTCTTTTCATTCCTTTGTGTACACGTGGAGAGTTCCAGACAGAATTCCCAAATTCTGGTTTCGAAGCACAGTGTAAACACAAAAACCACAAAAAGTCCTGTGGCACCTTATAGACTAAAAGATATTTTGGAGCATAAGCTTTTGTGGGCAAAGACCTGCTTCATCAGATGCATAAGTGGGGGGTTTCAGTACAGGGGAGGGCCAGAGCTGACAAGGTCTATTCAGTCAGGGTGGAAATGACCAATCGTTGGCAGTTAATGTGGAGTTGTGATCATCAAGAGAGAAGAAAACAAGTCAAGTCAGTCGGGAGATGTGGCCCATTGTCAGATGCTAATGTGGAGGTGTGAACATCAAGAGCAGAGAAACTGCTTTTGTAATGGGCCAACCACTCCCAATCTCTGTTCAATCCTTGGTTGATAGAGTCAAATTTGCAAATGAATTGCAGCTCAGAAATGTCTCTTTCCATTTTATTTTTGTAACCACAAATATGACAGGTTATTCTGGACAATCCCATGTTGTACAGTAGTGAGAGAAGGGGTCAGTTGATGGGAAAGGTGGTGATTAAGGAGATCAAAAAGATATTTTAATTTTGAAAAAGTGACAATATATTGAACAGCTTTCTTGTAAGTTCTTTTTCTAACATACAATATGTAGATATTTCAGTGACTACCTCAGTAGACCAACAGATTGTCCATATGTAGTACCCAGAAGCACTGAGACCTCATCTGGGGTGAGTGAAGTCTCTTCTCTACAGCCTCAGCTGACAGCTAGCTGGCCTTTAGCTCATGTGGTAGAGTGCAGGGCTTTAGACCCTCTGCTTTCAGGTTCTGTCTCTGGGGCCCGCAACCCAGGTCTGTCAGTGTTACACATACTTCCTAGCAATATAGTAATAAATATATTCTGTGTTTAATAGAAATATAGCTTAGGACAGAGTTACTACCTTGTAAACAAGAAGCATTGAGAAGGTATTATAATAATTGAATCATTTCCTAAATCTGCTTAGAAGCCTTCTGAGGGGTGCCTTGCCCATCGCCTTCTGAGGATAGCATCAGGCATTCTGCAGCCCCTCGTGCCCTATTCAGTACCTTCCGTCTCAGGGCTGTGTGGCCCACCAGCCATGGTCAGTGACCTTACCCCCAGTCCACCGGGCAGTGTGGCCCAAGAGCCAGTCAGTCTTCTCCCCCACAGTCTTCAGGGTAGTGTTGCTCAATGGCCAAAGTCAGTCTATTCAGCACTAGTCTGCAAGGTAGTGTAGTCCAATAACCAGTCAGTCTTCTCATCCCCAATCTAGAGGACAGTGCTGCCCAATGGCCAGAGTGAGTCAATTAAATTCTTCTTGTGGTCTCAGGGTAATATGGCCTAGTGATCAGCAACCAACCAACCAACAGGTGTAAATCCCTGTATGGGGCTGATGATTATGGAGTAGGTGGGCTTGGACCCTCCCTCTGCACTGGGTCCCAGCCAAGGTCCTGCCCTTTCCTTCTTAAAAAGTCACTTACCCGTCAACAACACTACTGCAATTATTTGTTACAATTTTATTAATTTTGTTTAAATTGTTCCAAGCAGAATTCTACAGTTTTATATACTGTTATCTGCAAAGTGCTGAGCTCCCATTGGCTAACATAGAACTGTGAGTGCTCTGTACTTTGAAATATCAGGTCCAAAATGAGAAGTAGTTAATAAAAGCTGGGTTTATAATACTCTGGACAGAGAAGTTGGGATTATTTTAGAATGAACACATTAAAGGTAGGAGAGACTAGCTATATATGAAAAGATTATGTTGTAAGCTATGGAGTGGAGGAATTCACTGATTATTGAAAGTCATTTATGAGACACCGTGATACTGAGGGAAAATAATCACAGGATTACATTAACAGAAGTTTGGAGAATTTTATTCAGTGAATCACTGAATTATGTTCTGTGTCCTAATGGATATACCAGAAAGTACTTCCACTATAAGAATTCCTAATTACTACAGATAGAACACTCTAGTTTGGCACCCTTAGGTCCTGACTGGTGCCAAACCAGAGAATTTGCTGAAACATGGGAACTCAGTATTGTCCAGCAGCATTACCCACACTTCCATTGCTTACCAGGCTCTTAGCCAGACTGCCACAGGGATCAAAAGAGTGATCTGTTCTGTCGACAGCAGCTGGACTTCCTGGCCACGCTCTCAACAGAACAGCCAACCAGAAGCACAGCAGTAAAGGTTATCCAGTGTCCTTGAAGCCCTGTCTGTTGACACAGGGCCTCCGAAGTGTCTAGAAAGTCTTTCTGTTGACAGAATCTTTCAAAAGAGGCATTCTGCCTCATGGGGTAGTGGCAGAACGCTGTTGAACAGAAATGCCGCATTCTGTCAATTTACTCTCAACAGAACGCTTTGAGAATGTGGACACTCCATGGGTTTTGTCAACAAAATGCCAGTTTTGTCGACAAAACTATCTAGTGCAGACATTAGCCTTCTAATAAACACAGAATTGATTTTTTTATGTAACCCATGTAATCATGCTTTCCACTTTTTACATGTCTTTAGTCTCTACCATCTTTTGTTTTTCTTTTTCAATCAGAGTAGACCCTTGGTGTCTTAGGGATGTTAATATTTAATTGGCTATCCATTGTGGGGCTGGAGCAGTGGACCTGGAGCAGGACCAGCTTGGGCACAGTCCAATCTGGCTCCACTGCAGCCTGGGCACACAACGGATGGGGGCTCTCCCCTATTTAATCAGTTAACTGGTTAAACTTAACATTTAACTGATTAACTAATTAAATAGGATATGACATCCCTAAGTATTTATTTGGAGACTATGAACAGGAGCTCTTGAGCTTGGTACTGTAGAATTCTCTAGGGATAAATATAGTAGAATAATATACATTTTGAAAATCAGAGATGTGTTTGTTATTGTTGGCCAAATCAAATGACATTTTACTATATTTTTAATACATAGTACTTTTGTAGTAGTGCCAAATATGCTTCATTTTAATAAATCTGGCCTCCATGATAAATCTGTTGTCTTGGAAATGTTAGTTACTGTACATTTTACAATTTTTAATAGTACTTTGCTATTCTGTGCTGTGGTGTCCCTTTCTTCCAGTTTTAGACATTTTGTATTTTATGTATAATTGTGAAACGAATAAAAGACTATTAAAATGGTAGCATTCAAATTCAGTAATTCATAAAAACTAATTTAAAATAATAGATTAAAGCTTCAACATAAATCTAAAAGCCCAAGAAAGAATATTAGTAAGCAATACATACTCCCCCTGACGGTCATAGTGAAAGTCTGGATTTCTACGTACAATGATTCCGCAACCGTGCTCAGACTGACATTATACGCAAACAATGCCAAATGAGACACAATCTCAACTATGCTGAATGCTATGCTGTCCAGAGTCTCAAAAATAACCCAGACATTATAATCAAACCAGCTGACAAAGGGGAAGCTGTTGTCATCATGAATAAGTCAGACTATGAACAGAAGGCAGCCAGAAAACTCTCCAACACCACATTTTACAGACCTCTCTCCTGTCATCCCACTTTGGAATTCCAAAAGAAATTACAACAACTACTTGAGGCACTCCCTGCTGCTAATTGGGACCTTATTCACTCAGGCACACCATCTGAGCCCCATCCTGGATTATTCTATTTGCTTCCCAAAATCCACAAACCTGGGAACCCCGAATGACCTATCATTTCGGGTATTGGCACCTTACCGCTGGAATATCCAGTTATGTGGACTCCCTCCTCAAACCCTATGCCACCAGCACTCCCAGCTATCTCCAAGGTACCACTGACTTCCGCAGGAAATTACAAAACATCAGAAAAGTTCCTGACAACACCATCCTTGCCACCATGGACGTAGAGGCTCTGTACACTAATATTCCACATGAAGACGGATTACAAGTGATCAGGAATACCATCCCTGATGTCACCACAGCCAATCTGGTGTCTGACCTCTGTAACTTTGTTCTCACCCACAATTATTTCTGATTTGGGGACAATTTATACCTCCTGATTAGTGGAACTGCTGTGGGCACCCGCATGGCCCCACAATATGCTAATATATTTATGGCTGATCTGGAACAAAGATTCCTCAGCTCTCATCCCCTATTACCCCTCCTCTACTTAAGATACATTGATGACATCTTTATGATTTGGACCCATGGTATAGAGATTCTAGAAGAATTCCACAAAGACTTTAACAATCTGCACCCCACCATCAACTTATGCTTCGATTACTCCATGCGAGAGATACATTTCCTGGACATTACAGTACAAATCAAGGATGGCCTGATTGGTACCACACTCTACCGGAAACCCACTGATCACTATACTTACCTACAAGCTTCTAGCTTCCATCCTGCACACACAACTAGATCCATTGTTTACAGTCAAGCCCTGAGGTACAATCACATTTGCTCTGATCCTACTGACAGAAATCAAAAACTACAAGATCTTTACCAAATATTCACAAACCTGAATTACCCACCAGGAGAAATAAAAAAAAAAAAAAAACAAATCGACAGGGCCAGACAAATACCCAGAGATCTGCTACTCCAAGATAGGCCCAAAAAAGCCAAGAACAGAACACCACTGGTCATTACCTACAGCCCCCAATTCAAACCACTGTAACGCATTATTAAAGACCTACAACGTATCCTTAATCAGGATGCCACACTCCAGAAGGCTCTAGGTGACAGACCTGTGCTCTTCTACAGACAACCTCCCAACCTTATGAGGATTCTCACCAACAGCCACAGTCTATACCGCAGGAACACCAGTCCTGGAACTTTTCCTTGCAACAAAGCCCGCTGCCAGCTTTGTCCACATATCTATTCTGGAGATACCATCACTGGACCTAACCAGATTATTCACAGACTCACGGGCACATTCTCATGTTCCTCAACTAACATCGTATATGCCATTATGTGCCAACAATGCCCACATGCTTTGTATATTGGACAGACTTCAAACTCTCTTAGACAAAGAATTAATGGGCACAAAATATCCATAAAAACACTCGTGATCCACAAACTGGTCAGCCAACATTTTAATGGAATGGGCCATTCTGTTAATGACTTAAAAGTTTGCTGAATGACTTAAAAGTCTTACTGAAGAGGAATTTTCACAACAGTCTTGAAAGAGAGGCTGCTGAACTCTCTTTTATATTCAAATTTGACACCTTAACACGTGGTTTGAACCGGGATGGGAATTTTCTGGGTCATTATAGGGGCTCTTTTGCATACTTGGCTTAATCTAATTCTTGACTTGCCCCCCCCCACCCCTCTACTCTCTGATTTGCTCACCTTGATCATTTTTTTTTGTGATTTGTCTTCGTTGATTACTATTTTTGGTTCTCTGTGCCTTAAATATTGAGTCTATTGGTATGGCTATGGTCTGAAGAAGTGGGTCTGTCCCATGAAAGCTCACCTAATAAATTATTTTGGTAGTCTTTAAAGTGCTACTTTACTGCTTTTTTGTTTTAATAGTATGTAGACTAGCACAGCTTTCTCTCTGTTACATATCTAAAATAAAGGACTCCAATCCAATCAATACTCTATCTAGGGCCCATCATGTTAATCTAGTCTGACTTCCTACATACTGCAGGCCACAGAGTTTCACCCATTCATTTTGAATATACGCCCATAATCTCTGGCTGAGCTCCTGAAGTCCTCAAATCATAAAGCTTTCTAGATTTCTATGTTTATTTTTGTCGACTGATTTCTCTTTCAAATTAACTCATTGTAGAATAAAAACTTCAAATGCCAGGTCTACAGTCTTGACCAAAGATATGAGAGCCAAGCTTGGGTCTTATTCTGCGTTAATAAATGTTTTGCAGAATCTTCTTTCAGATATGCCTGCCCCAGGTAGCTTCAGTGTGATTACCCAACAGTGACTGATTACAATTCAGTATTATCAGGAGAAAGGGACTGTAACTGTGCTGGCTCAGTACTACTGAAACATAATGAGACTTCTGAGCTGCTTGATAGACCAGCCTGCCTGATTGGATGAGGCTGCCATCAGGCCTGTTCTAAAAAGCAGAAAGAACAATAGCTTGCTGACTGCTCAGTGGACACTCCCGCAGAATTTCTGCCTATCTGGGCTTATCTCTTACCAAAACTAACTGTAGCTCTGAATCCTCACAGCATTATTGCCTCAACCCTTGGCTCTGGCCTTTGGACTTTAACCCTGGTTGTGGCCCTGTCTAGATGTCAAATGGAATCCTGCCACTAGACCTGATGCTTGTTCCAACCACTAGTTCTGACTGCCTATGACCCAGTCTCCTGTCAATGCACAGAAGAAATAACAGATTCCAATACTTTCTTAGCTGTTGACTTTGTAGTGCTAACAGAAACGGAGATTTTTGAATAAGATCTGTCACCTTCATAAAACTGCTTTTTGGAACAGAACTGTCTTACATTGTCGGTGAGATTACTCATGACAGGCTTGCAGGACTAGACTTGGGATGAGTGAAGACTCATTTGGACTATTGGAAGTGGAGTTTTGCTTGTTAATTGAAACTGAGTACAAATTTAAGAGGCTGTGAAGAGTAATCCTGTGTAAATGAGTACCTCTTCCAAATGAGATGTATGGTAGTCTCACTTAATTTAAAAAAAATCCAGATTTGACAACCACTAAAATTGTACTTTATATCAAGATTGAAGAGCTTATAAGCTTCAAAACATCTTCCCAAAGCTGAGAAACTACACATACAATGAATATAATTTTAAATACTGAGGTCCAAAGTTCAAGTCCATAGTTTGCTCATGTATATTCCAGTAGGTTTGTGCCCATGCCACATGCATGATCACTGCAGAATGTTTCCCTTAGCACTGCTTGTTGGGTCAGCTTTGGAGCTCTTCGGTGGGGCACATTTGAGGCACAGTATATAAGACACTGCTGACATCTCCCACTCTTTCATTTCCTTCTTACTGCCAATGATGGTAATTGGAGTTTCTCAGCCTCTTGCATTACAGGAGCTTTGGTATCCATTGTTAGGTTAGTGTTAGTTAGCATGGGGGAGTTCCCCCTCCATTTTACAGTTCCTCTGATGGGTGTGGTTTGATCTCAGGGCTTTAAGTCACATGAAGACTGTGGGAAGCCTGTGCCCAAGAGCAACCCACACTGATCTTGCTTTAAGTGCCTCGGTGAGCACCATCAACACATGCACTATTTGCAGGAGTTTCAGGCCTTACACTAAAAAGGAGCAAGACCAGTGTCTGAAGCTCCTGCTCATGGAGGCAGCTCTTCATTCTTAAATCATACTGCATCAACACTGGCTCTGGGAATGAGCAGCACCACCACCCCTCAGTATCTTGCAAAGTGAGGATGGAATCACCACAGGCGAGTTCAAGATAGTACCATTGTTTCCCTTCCCCAGGGCCACATGAGAAGAAGAGGATAAATAGAATCCAGTCTCCAGGCAAGCGTCCCCAAAAGGACACCAGTAGAGTGCACCATAAGTCTGGGCACCTGGAGGCCCACCACATGGCTCATTTGGTCCACCTTGTCTCCATTGGTTAGGAGGACTTGTTGGAGGACTTGGACTCTCCCTCCTTTCTCAAAATTTTGAGGCCACCAGGGACTTGATTGCCATGATTGTGGAAGCTACACCTTGGCATGACTTGGCTATTGCACCCATCAGCTCTGAAGCTGGACCTGGTGCCCACACAGGCTTCAATGGGGACCCAAGCTCTGGCACAGTGGCTAACACTGTCTCTGGTGCCCTTGTCAGTGCCATAGGTATCACAACTGGGCCAGCAATGGGGAATGCTCATGATGTGACACCGATTGATATCACCACAGTCATGTGTTCTGGTTATACTTAGGAAGACATCTATATACCTTTCTGCCCTTCCCCTCCTACACAGGGTTCTCCTCAAAATTCAGCAGGACAAGGCATCCCTCATACTGTTGGTGCCAGTGTAGCCCAGACAGCATTGATTCACCAGGCTCCTGACCCCATTGGTGGACAGTCCACTAGAGCTGCCTCTGTTCCTTGATCTGATTGCCCAGGACTGGAGAATCTAGGGGAAAGGTAGATACGTTGGAGGGTAGAGAGCGAATCCAGAGTGACCTGGATAAATTGGAGGACTGGGCCAAAAGAAATCTCATGCAGTTCAATAAGGAGAAGTGTGGAGTCCTGCACCTGGGGCGGAAGAATCCCAAACATTGTTACAGGCTGGGGACCGACTGGCTCAGCAGCAGTACGATAGAAAGGGACCTAGGGGTTATGGTGGATGAAAGGCTGGATATGAATAAACAGTGTTCCCTTGTAGCCAAGAAAGCTAACGGCATACTGGGGTGCATTAGGAGCAGCATTTCGAGCAGATCTAGGGAAGTAGTTATTCCTCTTTATTCGGGACTGGTGAGGCCACATCTGGAATATTGTGTTCAGTTTTGGGCCCCCCAGTATAAAAAGAATGTGGATTTGCTGGAGCAGGTTCAGTGAAGGGCAACAAAAATGATTAAGGGTCTGGAGCACAAGACCTATGAGGATAGGCTGAGGGATTTGGGTTTCTTTAGTTTACAGAAGAGAAGACTTAGAGGTGATTTAATAGCAGCCTTCAACTTCCTGAAAGGGAGCTCTAAAAAGGAGGGTGAGAAACTGTTCTCAGTGGTGTCAGATGGCAGAACAAGGAGTAATGGTCAGAAGTTGAAGAGGGAAAGCTGTAGGTTAGATATTAGGAAAAACTACTTCACCAGGAGGGTGGTGAAGCATTGGAATGCGTTGCCTAGAGAGGTGGTGGATTCTCCTTCCCTTGAGGTTTTTAAGTCCTGGCTGGACAAGGTCCTGGCTGTGATGACTTAAGGGGGGGTTGATCCTGCTTGAAGCAGGGGGCTGGATTAGATGACCTCCTGAGGTCTCTTCCAGCCCTGTGATTCTGTGACTGTGGCTGCGTCCAGCATTCCAACATGGCATCCTTCCACTTCGTGGTATGAAGGCTGTGTGGTTGACCCAATTTGAGCAGCAATACTTGGACTCATTATGTGAGGTGCTCATGGGTAACTGCCTTTGCAGGCACCATATGTGGCAATGTGGAAAGAGTTTATGGTCTGAGTCCCTCACTGGGGATACTTCCACAACAACAGCCCTATTCCCCAGTGTTTGATTACCTCTTGCACCTGAAGCACCGGGCTGTGGCTGTTTCGTCTTGTAGGCCCACCTTGCAGCCATCTCCACCTTCCATCTGGGGAAATGGAGTAAATCAGTTCTCAGAAACAACCCTATGATGGGGAGGTTTATAAAGGACCTGGAGAAGTTGTACTGATTCCCCACCTGGGGCCTGAACCTAGTCCTTTCTAAGCCCCTGGTGACCTGCTTCTTGTCATACGTCTCCTAGAGGGTGGCTTTTCTGGTGGCCATAACCTCAGCCGGAAGGGTCTCCAAGCTCCAGACTCTGGCTTTGGAATTGTCTTTGTTCAGCTACTCCTTCACCTAGTATTTCTGACTGAAGTGGCTTCCTACTTTCATATTAACCAGGACATATTTTTGCTGGTGTTCATATGAATCAAGACTTTTTATTTTGCTGGTGTTATTTCTAAAACCCTCTGCCACCAACAGGGAGGGCCTTCTGCTTGCAGGATATCATACATGCCCTGGTGTTTTACATTGAAGGTACAAAACTCTTTCATACATCATCACAACTCTTTATTGTAATAGTGGAGAGGATGAAAGGTCTCCCCATACCAGCCCAATGGCTTTCATCCTGGATCACATCCTGCATCTGGGTGTGCTACAACTCAGCTTAAAGTCCCAGCACTGGTGGAGAAAGCATATTCCACAAGGGTGCGGAAGTCTGTATCCAGGACATCTGTCAGACAGTTACATGATCATCTAGCTACACTTTCATGTTGCAGTATGCTGCCTCTTAGCAGACATGGGACAATGCAGCTTTCAGCAGGGCGTTCCTGCAATCATCAGCTAGGAGATCTCTGACTCCTCCTCCAGGGGAAGCTGCTGGTGAGTCACTTATTGGAGTGCACATGGCAATCACTCAGAGGAGAAGAACAGGCTACCTATCTTTCGTAAATGTTCTTCTTTGAAGATGTGTTGCTCATGTCCATTCCAAATCCCACTCTTCTCCCCTCTGCCAGAAGGAACTTAAAGGGTTGAAGGTCAACAGTGTCTTATATACTGCAACTCGAGGGTGCCATGCCGGGGGCTCCACAGCCAACCCAACGGGTACTGATAATCATGCATGAGGCATATGCATACACCTATTGGAACGGACAAGAGCAACACATCTCAAAGAACAACAGTATGAACATTTTATACCATTCCAAACCAAAATCTTGGAAACTGCCATTTCTCGCTCTGATGGGTCATGACGTGTCAAACCTGGGATTAGTCACTGTTTATGCATCTGAATGAATGTTGTCCATCTCACGTCTCAGATTGGTGGCTCTTAAAATTTGAGTGCAAAGGCACAATTCACATTTGGAATGGCACTTTAATATTTGTTTTTAAATGGTCATGATTTGAAGCTGCTCGTTGGTTGTGAGTGTTAAAATGAGTTCCAAAGGAGATTGATCAGTGGAAAGAGGGCAAATGAGACAGTCACAGATGCATGATAAATTTATTTGTTGCATGTGTTTGAAATTTAGCACACTGATATTTCCTTAACATGCAGCCAATATGAGGGCATTAAAGGAAAACTTACAAAACTGTTCTAGAAATTAAACAATAAATGAGAAGTAACAATGCTGATAGATCCAGTATAAAAGAAGAAGAAATAGAATGTGATCTGAATTTAATAAATTGTTAAACCCCAAATATAAAATATAGTGAATTCCATCATATCAAGCTTAAAAAAAATCTAGAAACAAGAAGTCTATCATGGAATTTCTTGAGATTTAAAACTTGCATATAAACTGTGAAAAAATTGCTTCAGGAATTTTTGAGTAAGTATGGAAGATGAATGGCGATTCAGGATCATATAATGCTTATACATGACAACCGTTTTAAAATCAACATTGTGTTTGACCATCATCCAAGGTTACCTTTTCAAAATAAGTGATATATGAATTTGTCATTTCCTCTTTGGAAAGAACCTGGATGCGCCCATTGTTCACCAGTGTAAGATGTGCAAAGACTTGTTAAGTAAGCTAGCCAATAAAAAGTATTGTAATATTATATTAAGATATTCAAAGCTGGGAGTTCTGATGCAGACAGAAAAGAATTCAAACTAATAATATCCCACACATGGGCAAAAGACATTCTTGAAATATATATTCAACTTTTTGGAAGAAAGAGTAGGATTAGAATGAACCTCAAGGCTCTTATCTGCTGAAACAGGAACAATCTGAGTGACTGAGTTGTCAGTAAAATAAGGCAGATTCTTACAGATATTTATGTATGTCATCAGGATATGTGTAACACTTCTCTAAAAGCGTTAAGGGAAAATGTGGTATGAAAAAGTTTATACAATAAAAAGAAAAGAAATTACAGAGTGACTGAGTTTTAAATTAGTTAAAAAGAAGGTACCCTTTAGGATTTGATTCTGCCACTTATGTGAGTTGTCCCATTAGGCTATATAAATCAGTTGGATTACTTGAGTGAATAAGCTTTGCACAGTCTTACCCATTGATTTTAGTGGGACTGTCCATCAGAGAAGCACAGTGCAGCATGAGTAAGGGTGGTGGCATCAGGCATGCAAATGGGGATTTAAAATACTAATTGTTCAAAAAAGCCAGCAAGTTTCTCTGTGATTTTATATTAATATTTGAAAACTACTTCAGCTGTGTAGTTTTTTCCAGGGTTTGACCTTCTGCTTTAGTGCCTCTTATTTGCTTACTGCAACTTAATCCAAAATTGTTGAAGTAAATGACAATCTGTGAAAAAGATAGAAACATCTGAATGATGGATTTATTTGTGTATTTTTGTTCTTCTTCTAACGTGCCTACTACATGAGGTATCTTGGTACATGATCATGGTCCCAGAAGTTGCAATAATACTAATAGTAAATAATAATAGAAATCAATCCAGTACAGTACCATCAGAATTGTGACTGTGATTACATGGCAGATTGTAATTCTTTCATACAACATAAATGCATTTGAATCAAAATTCAAGACAGTTTAAAAGAGACTGTGCAAATTATTAAATTAAAGTTAAACTGTTTTGTCAATGCATAACTTTACTCATTTGTACAGGCTGCCTTAGAGCAAGAATGGCTAGCTTCGGATTCCACCCGCTTCCCTTCAAAAACACTGCTGCTCACAAACCAGCTACATTGGCCAAAGGTAACATGTCATGGAAACTTCTTACTCTTCGGTCTTTGTTCATTCCTTGAGGATATGCTACATGGGGTGATTAATATTTCAATTTATTGACTTGAAAAACACAATTACTTTTAGAAGCCTCGGACTTCCTCTTCATCCCCAGATGTAATTTTTCATGTAGCTTTTCTTTCATTTGCTTAATTTTTTCTTTATTTTGGATTTCTTTCAACACTTTACTTCACAGTAGCTAAAAAAAAACAAGATGATGTTCTTCATCTGCACATTTGGCAATGGATTAAAAATTGCTTGTTGACACATTGCTTTAAAAATACTAAAGTCTGCATAATATAGAAACAGCTGAGGACTTTCAGAACAGCTAAAGGTCATTGAACTGTAACGTCTGTTAGTTATTTGATAAACTTTGAAGTTTCTGCTTTCTGGGGGGGTTTGTTTTCATTTTAGATTTTTCCCATTTTTCTATATGCTATATGCAAAGTATTCTTTAAAATATTTTAAATATTTTTGTCCATATTAAAACAATGGACATCCATAAATGTATTGGGATTATCTTTTTTTTTTCACTTTTATGATATAATCATACTCACCAGCATTTTGTAATATTCCACAAAGCATTTAATTAATTGAAGATAATGTCTGTGATGGATCTATCATGTTTGTTTATGCCTCTGAGATGCACACAAACAGTATGATGGTGCAAGCATACTCATGTATAACTACACAAGAGTTGCCCATTAAAATCAGCAAAGCTATTTGTGTGCATAAAATAAAGTTTCTGATTAAGCATTTGTAGGATCAGGACCAAAGTTAACATATTAATCACAAACTGTTTTTAACATTTTCCCTTATGTACAAGAATCCTAGGCCTTTAAATTCAGCTCATGATTCATTTAATTTACTGTGGCCTCCATATGAAGCCTGGCAGTGTGATGAGAGACAACATTCATTTTCACCAGAAAACACACAGTTTAAAATCAGGTAATCCAAAATGATTTTTTTATTGCTACCAGTATGCCTCTTTTTGGTGTTTATTACAGTAGTTTGATTGGTAACTTAAATAATTACTAATTTTTAAGTAAATGCACCTGTAAATTATAAAATATTAACAAAAAGTCTTAATGTGTAGACCTTAACATATATAGATTAGGGTTGCCAGTTTTCTCATGGCACAAAACCAAAGACCTTTGTCTTGCCCCCATTCTCACCCATTCCTGAAGAAGGCCCCCTCATCCTATGCCCCTCTCTCTCCCTCACTTTCACCAGGCTGAGGTAGGCAGTTATGGTCTAGCAGAGGGTGAGGGCTCTGGCTGGAGATGCAGGTTCTGAGGTGGGGTCATGTATGAGGTTTTTGGGATACAGAAGGGGGCTCAGAGCTCAGGTGGGAGTTGTGATGCATGGAGGAGAGACCATGGGTGTGCAGACTCTAAGGTGAGGCTGGAGATGAGCAGTTTCATAGACTCACAGGTATGGAAGGGACCTGGAGAGGTCATCTAATCTAGTCTCCTGCACTCCTGGCAATAGTAAGCATTATCTAGACCATTCCTGACAGGTGTTTGTCTAACCTGCTCTTAAAAGTCTCCAGTAATGGAGATTCTGCCATATTCCTAGGCAGTTTATTCCAATGCTTAACCACACTGACTGACTTTTTTCCTGATGTTCAACTGACATTTCTGTTGCTGCAGTTTAAGCCCACTGTTTCTTGAACTATCCTCAGCAGTTAAAAAGAATCATTTTTCTCCCTCCTTCTTGTAACAACCCTTCCTGTATCCAAAAACCATTATCAAGTCCCCTCTCTGTCTTCTCTTTTCCAGACTATACAGGTCCAGTTTTTTACAATTTTGCTTCAGAGGTCATGTTTTCCAGGCCTTTAATCATTTTGGTTGCTCTTCTCTGGACTGTTTTCAGTTTGTCCACATCTTATCTGGTTCCCAGAATTGGACACAGTTCTCCTGTTGAGGCCTAAACAGTGTTGAGGAGAGCGAAATAATTACTTCTTGTGTCTTGGGAATAAAGTCGAATTTATTGGAGTCAACTTTTTAACACTGGATTTTATAAAGTTGAATTTGAGTTTCTGAAACTGCTACAAAGTCAGTTTAGTGTGTCTCCATCCAGTTGCCTAAGTTTGACTGTGGCAGCAGTGCACTGTGGGCACCTATCCCAAAATTCCTCCAGACTCATTGCATTTTGGAATTCTGTGCCAGTTTCTTGTGGGGAAAAATAGTCACTGCAAGTGGTTCTGGGTTTCTGATATCATCATCCCAGAATGCATTTCCCTAACTTCCTGCTTCCCACTGAAAAGAAATGAACAAGGGAATTTTTGTGCCACTTTTACATTGACTGCCACCCACCATTACACAGAATAACATGGATCCCAAGACTCTTCAATGTTTGGTGCAGTGTTTTATGATGACATACAACACTATGACACAGTATATTCTGAACGTAATGCCCATGCATTATGAGTGCATTGATGCTGGGGGCACTAATGGATGTGAAGATATGGAAAGTAGCACTGTGGAATTGTTGGCAGCACTGGAGTCACTGCACAGCATGGAATGCAGGTTATGGACCCACAAAACTAGCTCACACTGGTGGGATTGCATGATTTTGCTGTAAACAGACAATCATCTGTGACTGAGAAACTTCCACATGCGTAAGGCCACTTTCATGGAACTTGCTGAAGTACTGTCTCCTGCCCTGAAGTGCAGCAATACCAGAATGAGATCTGCTTTAACTGTTGAGAAGCATGTGATAATTGCTCTGAGGATGTTTGCAATGCCAGACATCTACTGGGCAGCGGGAAATCAATTTGGAGTTGGCAAATCTACAGTGGAGGCTGTTGTCATTCAAGTATCCATGGTGATCAATGAGTTCCTTCAACAGACAGAGAGTTTGGGGAATGTGCAAGGTATAGTGGACAGATTGGCTGCCATGGGGTTCCCTAACTGTGGTGGGGCCATAGATGGAATGTTCAGGATCTGCTTCTGCACTCGACTGGACCCCCCATCGTCCACCTCTTCCTTGTTCAGCAAATCAGACCATGCTTCATGATCCTGTCGAGCAGCACTGTTTATTGAGGAGTCGATGCGTCCTCTCAGGGAAGAGGTTGCATCTGTCCCCAGAATGGCATGAAGCTCATAATACTATCGGCATTCTGGGGAGATGACCCATTTGCTTCTTTGCACTTTTGGTAGTTTTGCCTCAGCTCCTTGATTTTAACGTGGCACTGCTGAGCATCCCTGGTGTACTCTTTCAGAATCATATCTTGTGGTATCGTCACACAACTATTGGCATTTCTTTTGCTGACTTTGAGCTGAAGGAAGATAGCTTCTTCCCGTCCTCCACACACTGCAATGAGGTTCAAGATCTCCTGATGGCTACATGCTGGCTTTTACGATTCTGGGAACTCATGGTGACCACTCATGGTGTGCTGCAGAGATGTGCTCCAGGTGTTTGCTCACCACACTGGCCAGAGAGGAAAGGAAATTGAATCAAAATTCCTGAGGTGTTGACTACTGCTTCCTGTCACCTACTTCCTGCTCATGTGGGGAGCAGTGTAGTTGAAGCGATGACCTTAAGGACACATTGAGGGGCATTGTGGGACAGTTTTGGACGCTAATTAAATCTTTTTTAATAACACTGTGTCTGCACTTGCATAGATCAACATTGTAAAATTTACTTTTAGGAGTTATTCCCAAAGAATTTGGCATTACAAAAGTCAGCCTTAGAATCAAGCACTGTGGTGTTGAATGACGGTTTATAAAATTGACCCTTAAATTCAACTTAATCTCCTGTAGACCTGGCTTTGCTTATGGACGCTCCTGCTAATATAGCCCAGGATTATATTTACTGTTTTTGCAACATTATCACATCATTGACTCATATTTCGCATGTGGTCCACTATGACTCCCAGATTCCTTTCTGAAGTATCCCTTCCTAGTCACTCCTTACCCATTTTGTATATAGACAACTGATGGTTTCTTCCTAAGTACAGTAATTTGAATTTGCCCATATTGAATTTCCACCTGTTTATTTCACACCATTTTTCCAGTTTGTCCAGATCATACTGACTTCTAATCCTTTCCTCCAAAGCACTTGCAGCCTTTCCTAGCTTGATAACATATGCAGACGTTAAGTATACTCTCTGTGCATTGTCCAAATCATTGATGAAGATATATAACAGAACTAGACCCAGAACTGATCCCTGTGGGATCCCATTCATTATCTCCTTCTACCATAACTGAACTGTTGAGAAATTCTCTCTGGAAATGATTATTCAACCAGTTTTGCACCCATCTTATAGTAGCTCACTTGTTTGTTTATGAATAAACAAAAGTTGATCTGGCTGATGGAGGGAGCTCAGAGCTGAGACCAGGGGTTGTGATGAGTTGGGACATGAGGCCTACTTCTGTGGGTATGGGCTCAGGAGATGGGCCAAGTATAAGGGGTTTTGGGTTCAGGAGGGGCTCTGGACCTGACAGAGGGATTTGGAATGTGAGAGGGAGTGCAGGCTCTGGAAGGGAGTTTGAGTGTGGGAGTGGGCTCAGAGATGTGGCAGAGGGTTGACATACAGAGGGGCGCAGGCTAAGGGGTAGGGCCAGGAATGAGGAGTTTGTGGTTCAGGAGGGGTTCTGGACTGAAGACAAAGGGTTTAGGGTGTGGGAAGGGGCTTGAGGTTGGGATAGGGGGTTGGAGTGCAGGAGAGGGTGCAGGATCCAGGCAGTGCTTGCCTAAGACAACTCCTAGGATATGGTCAGCAGGCTTCTTCAGGTGCTAGGTGAAAGGCCTGGGGGTCTCTGTGTGCTGCCCATTCTCTCAGGCACTAGTCCTGCAGCTCCACATGATTGCAATTCTCAGCCTCCAGGAGCAGCAGAATTTATTCTTGGAGTGGAGGCAGCACACACAGCCTCTCTGGCCCCCTGTATGTGTAGGAGCTGAGGAGACCTGCCAGGCGCTTCCTGGGAGCCGAGCAGTCAGGTCATGTAGGGGGCCTGCTGTAGCCTCTCTGTGCCACCAACCAGAGCCATCAGAATCCTTTTTCAACCAGGCATTCCAGTTGATAACAGGACACCTGAACACCCTAATACAGATATGTAACAACATATTACTCTCATTGCTGCATTCCTTTGCAGAAAAGGACTGAAATATGCTTCATGTAACTGAAATGTAAACTGTCAAAGTCATTGGCAAATTTTTATTAATCTCAGAGGCAAAGCTTTTTGGAGAATTAGGAGAGGTGGGTTTTTTTTGGTTTTTTTTTTTGTAGCTCTGAGTTTCAGAAGGCAAAAATTGTACACGTTGTTTGCATAGTCATAAAGAATGCAAAGCCATACTTTTACAACTGCCTCGAGTTTTAATGTTGCTCTGCTACTATTTTTGTCAGGTCAGAGAAAAGACTTGTGTCACATCTCTCTGACTCACAACCCAAAAAGAAATCATCTTTCAAAACGGAAAAAGAAGAGAAAATTTCAGAAGAATGGTATGTCCAGTCTATCCTACATTTTTGCTTTTAATGTGAATTCTACAAAGCAGAAACTGTAGATATAGAGACTTTAAACAGGTACCCTGATTAAGTAGGTATTTATTTCTAAATGTCAAAAATATTATTTTAACCTTGTAATCAGAATCTGAAATACAAAATCAACTAACTACATTTTCTTAAGTACTTAAGACAAGCATTGCAAGCATCTGTTTAGTTTAGTATGTCCAGTATTGTACATGAAATGTACTATGCTCTTGCTGTATTCTGTGTGAAATGTGCAGAAAGAGCGGACTATGGAGTTGGTGTGTGAAAATGTGTATATATTGATAGCAAAATATCACCTTCCCTTAGGGGTTTTCAAGATATTGCCACTGCACAGCTAATGCTGAAGAGGGCCCGTAAAATGAAATCCAAGAAATCTAATAATAAAAATCTAGGTAAGTTAACAGTCTTATTACAATATATGGTACATATGAATATGTATAAAATAGGAAACACCAAATCTCTACTTTTTCTGAAAGCTTGTTATCACTTTTAGAAATTTTCTTTGTATTTTCTTAGCTTCAAATGAGATAGGGAGGAAGGTACTTAAAAAATGAACATATTATAAAAGGAAGTTTATTTTGTTTATATACTAAATGCATAAATATTCAGATAGATATACCAGTGATTATTGAGAAGAATGTTTGAAATGGGAACTTTATTTCATTGTGTTCTGTACATTCCTTTGCTAGATATCAAGTTTGTATTTTTGTGCTGCTTAGACATTTTTTTTCCTTCAAGAGAATATCTCAAGTGATAATATCTTGCTCTGGGTTGTTTTATTTCTGTTTGACATGCTTAAAAGTCTGTCCTGAAAAAAATTCTGTATTGTGATCACACCTGTTGTCTCCTGCTCCTGATTATCTCAACTGCTATTATATATATTTGTGAAAGTTTCACAGATATTGCTATCTCTGGAATTAGTCATAATTTGGCATTTTAGCTTCCAAGATGATTCTGTGAATCTTGAAAGGTTCTCATATGTTCTGCTTTTTTTCTTGACACATGCTAAATTCACTCCTTCCCTCCCTAGTCCCCTCTTATGTCCATGATTTTTCGGAATCTATAGCTGTTAATATAGGAAAGGAGAAAATACCTTAGTTGCTTATTGGTGGACACCTTTAAGTTCTTTAGTCATGGTTAGCTGTCTTGAAAATAATTCAGTTAATAATGTTTAACTCTTTGGTGATATGTTTGGCTCTCTGAGCGCTGGCTCTAATGCATTTTCCATTACTGCATAACATGGGAAATCCCTGTTTTGTGTCAAGTGGTGTTTTTTGTTTTTTGTTTTTTTAAGTCCAAGAGCATTTTGCACTCAGGGGGGAAACGCAATTTACAGACAAAAAGAAGTTAGAAAAGTTTGAAATCCCCTCCTTCCTAGCCAAATACCCGAACCTAAGACAATTTATGACAGATCTCTTGCTTTAAACCAAAATTACTATACAATTAACCTTTTCAGTATGGATGAGGAAAAGACAATGGACAGAAGGCTCAAACATTGTTATTTAATCCTTTCCTTAGTCTTCGTAGTTTCCCACCCTGCCCCACCACGCAGCCCAACAACAAAACCATGAATATCTGGTGGCCAGCTGAATGTTTGACATACGTATAACTTGGTTGCCCATGTATCATTTTTAATGAATAAAACCTATTAAGTTATATCATCTTTTCTCCATATGTTGTCTGGTTTGTATTAGTGGTGATTAATTCAGTCGTAAATGGTTTGAGTATCAAATTCTGTTATCCTCTTTTTGTTGCTCTAGTGGATTTTGTCATGTTTTTTTTTTTATATTCATATTGTTCAAGTGACTGGAGAGTTTTTGTTTTGTTTTGTTTTGTTTGTTTCTAGAATGTGCTGCGCTACAAAACTCTCATTGCATATGAGCAGTGTTTAAAGTTAATAAACTGAGGAGTTATATCAGAATAGACCTGATCTGTTGTATGCTTGCAAGATATCTCCTTCCATGACTACCCAGTAATGAATCCCCTTTCTATATATTCCATCCAGGCAAAGGAGAGTGGCAATCTTCAGTGTAAATTCTCCTTCACAGAAAATACTCCACCTTCAACCCCCTTTCAGACTTGGGACTATTAGGTCAAATGCATCACTTCATTTGAAGTGCTTTGGTTTGGCCTGGTGAAAGAAGCAGGCTCTCAGGTAGTAAGATCAAAATAGAGCTTAACTTTAAATCAACATTTTCAGTTGCACCCTGATCTGAAGTGCATGCCAGTACAGATACTGAAGCACTGCAGTTAATCCCTTCTACAGAAGCAGCCCTCAGTACATAAACAAGCAACTATTATCAGAACATTCTAGGCTGGATTCTGTAGTCTGCCAAATTTCCTGCATGTTGCTTGTGCAAAGTGACCTTATACTGGTCATAAAATCACAGTGGAAAATTTGTCTTGTGACAGGGGAATCTCCACAAGCATAGCTGTCTCCAACATCCCTCCCAGCATGCTGGGAGGATGGGGCTGAGCATATCTGGGATGGATTCAGAGCATGGTGCAACTGAGATCTTACACCAGAAGCTCAAGAGCAGGGGGACTCTTATTCTGACTTGTTCTGAGGCCAGACAACCCTGAGTCAGATTGCTGCAACAAGATGTGTGTGGCTGGTACTCTCCTCTGCTCAGGGATAAGTGGTCTTCAGGCACAGCCCCATGTAGAACACATTGCGGTAATTTCAGTCTTGAGGTAACAAAGATTCTTGGCAATGTCAACATCCTTTTTAAGAAAGTGAGAGAGAGGGTTACAAACTCTTAGGTTATGTCTACGTTATGTGATAAAGTCAAATTTAAGGCAGCTACCTTGATTTTATAATGTCACTGTCTTCACCTTAAATATAATTAGGTCGATTTTAACACTGTGAGAAGAGATTTGACATAGTGTCCAGTTCAAATTAAGGCTAGTGTAGAAACACCATGTCTTTAATAGACTTTATTAGCCTCCAGAGGTGTTCTGTATGTATCCCAGAATGCCCCACAGTTGCCTGCCCTGGCCACTTCCCTCTCCGCTGCTCTCCAGGTGCTCAGGAATTAGATAACAGGAAGCTCATTAAGAAGCACCAAGCCTGCAAAGTTAAATTCGGTACCTGCCACATTACATGAAGCTCCGAATGATGACCAGAAAGTGTGAACAGTAACAAACACTTTTTACAGAGGATATTTATTTCAAAGCCACAGAATTTTTCAGGGGAGAGGGTTAGGGCCATTCCTGTTTCATAAAAATAATAACTTTATATTGCCTCACATTTGCATTTGCTGCACTGTAATCACTCAGTGGTCTATGGTGCTGCCTTTTAAACAGTGAACTTTGTGTTTGGGGAAATGTGATCCATTTTCAAAACTATTCCGTTTCAGTTAAAGGTAATCCAGGCAGTCCAGAGGTGACACACTCATTTGTCCCACATATGACTGGAATTTGCAGTTTTGTCCTGAAATGTGCTGTGAGGTGGGAAGGAGGAAAGCTGTGGAGTTCTACATTTGCATGTGGTGATAACAGAGTAAGCCATGTGTGAGCAATCTCAGCATCCTCATTCAGTCATGGATTTCGACTCAGTTCTGATTTCTCATAGTTGAAAATTTTGCTGAAGAAGTAATTCTGCTTAGTCTCATTGTGTGGAAGTGCATATTTTCCAGGGCCGATTGGGCAGCTCACTCCCCTCATGGATAGTTCAATCATGGTATGTTTGAATACTTCGGATGCATGCACTACAGATTTCCAACCCACAGCTTGGAACAACACCTTCCTTTGCCAATACAGCACCCTGAGAACAGTGAGGTCCTCCCCAGAAATGAAAGGCCTAAAATGATTTGAAAAATAAAAAGCTTTTTGTAGCCAGGCCACCAACCATTCCCCCCTCTATCCCCAGTCCAAGTAATGATGTAAGTTTTGTAAAATAAGAACAGATTCAAATATTTAACTTACCATTGTCTCTGCACTACTTTAACTGTGGTTACCCAGTCTGTGTCCAGGGAGACTCTGTGAACTGAAGATCGAGAATATTGCAGTTTAGTTTTGAAATGTAATGTTTTTTGTCCTTGAAATTGCACAAGAATTAGTTAACAGCTCCTCCACTGAGATGTTTGAGAACCTGTATGTGTCTTATTGCAGTCTCCTCTACTGGCTGATGTACTTCCACAACTCAACATCCATACCTTCAGAGCCGACTCCAAGAGGAAGCATTTCTGTGACAAACTGATTGAGGAAGTTCTAGAGTGTGCCAACAGCCAAATTAGTACTCGAAACAGAGGTGCTTAAGACTGGAGAAAAGGCATTCTGATTGGCAGGATAGAAGTCTGAGAAGAGGGTTTCAGTGCAGTAGTAGCAACACCGTTTAAGGAAAGACACAGTTTGAGTAGAAAGAACTATTTGAGCTGCTCATCTCAGTCATGTCTGCAAGATTAGCAACTTCAGCTGCCTTTCCCACACAGCAACGAAGGGTCCTGTGGCACCTTATAGATTAACAGAAAAGTTTTGAGCATGAGCTTTCGTGAGCACAGACTCACTTCATCAGATGCAGTGATGGCCACAGGACCCTTCGTTGCTGTTACAGATCCAGACTGACACGGCTACCCCTCCGATACTTTCCCACACGGTGGCTGGATCCTCCTATGTCCAAAAACTGCTGCGGAAACTCCATGCCTAGAGGCCCGTGCAGTCTGACCCCACGAGTGGCTGGAAAGGATATGAAACCCCATATGGCCTTCCACTTACACTCCCTTTCCTGTGAATATTTCCATCTATGGAGCATCAACTGCATGGAGAATGAAAGACAAAGACAATGGGGGAAGATTTAGGGACATACAGCAGTAGGGAGTTTCTGTCATGTTTGCACTTATTCTTTTTCTATTTTAGGGGCATTCTTTTGTCTCGGTTGTTTTTGGTGTTGTAATGGCAGTTGATCTTGGCTGTTCTGCACTGTTTTAGTTTATAAGTAAAGCCAAGAAAGTTTGCCATCACTGCTTCTCATAACACAGCTAAGACTGGAAATAGTAAAGCTAAACATGTCAGGAACAATTAGGAATTAGGAAGAAATTACTGTTCCAATACTGTCAGAAACACCAGTCCACAAGTCATTTCCTTATAGAAACCCATGGAATGACGTACTTTCCACAATTTCATAAGACATCATGAAATTCTTAACTGTTTCCCCCCACACATACTTTAGCACATTTGTAGAGGTATTGTTCCGCCTCTTGCATTGGGCCATGAAAGTCCATGATGTGGGAGCACAAATCATCTCTGACTTTTGTTGCTCAAATGCATCTAGCTCCAACGGTGGTAGGTACACTTTATGACTGAATGTACTAACTCAGTGGCTCCTGTGAGTAAGTGCAGAGTGACTAGATGGGTCTGCACTATGTCCTGGGAAAAGCTGACTGGTATCAAGAAATTCACTTGGAAGGGCTAAGAGGAGCTGATCACAGAGAGGGCACAAACTAAGGAGACCTCTTCTCCCCTGAAATCAGGACCTGAGAAGCCCTAAAGCTGTAGGTGAAAGCACAGGGTAAAAAGATTGGGAGCATGAGATACTGTAGTAGTATTGGGAAGGAGATGTGAAATCTCTCTCTTCTCAATCATGAGAGAGAGAGAGAGACAGAGAGAGAGAGAGAGAGAATGAGAATAATATTGGGAAGGAGATGTGAACTAAAACTGCACTGAGAGCACGCCTAGAGGACTGCAGTTTTTGCAGATGAAGGAGAGCCAGCTGGGGGGTTTACCTTCCCAAGAGCCATCTCATCCATAGGATGACTCAGTGTAACCCTGCGGGACCCAGAGCAGCCCAGTGGATTAACATGAGACCTGAGACCAGCAGCAGAGGTTGGACCTGCCACTGCACTCACTGGTGGCAGGAAGTAGAATGATCTGGCTCAGGCCACTACACTCACAGCAGCTCCCAGCCATGTTGCTTGGGGTTTTGCAGGAAGGGTGGAACTACCCCTCACACTCAGCAGCAGCTGTGGAAAGTGGAGCAGTACAGCTGGGAGTCAGCAGAGTGGAGCAAGCTGGGATTCCACTTCTCCCCCCAAACCCACACCCCTGACCAACATGTCCTTTGAGAAGAGCAGGGATCTGGTGCAAGCAGCTGGGGTTGTGTCTGCCACTGCACTCATCAGCAGAGGAAGGAAGCAGGGTGGTCTGGCCCCGCCCCCTTCAGTCTGCGAGCTCCCAGCCACATTGCTCAGCTTCCCACCACCAGTGAGTATGGGAGCAGTTCCACCCCTTCCTTCAAGCCCCCTCCCTGAGGCATGTGGCTGGGACCCAGGAGAGCAGATCGGGGTGCGGCAGGGTGTCTCTACTTCCTGCTGCCACTGGTGAGCATAAGGGAGGGAGAACAAAGAGGGCTCAAGACCTGTTGCCTCTGCAAGGTCCATGGCCAGTTCTCCAGGCAGCATTTTTCAGGAAAGAAAGGTTGGTGGGGAAGAGGTAGAACTACCTCAACACTCAGCAGCAGCAGCAGGAAGCAGAGGAACACATCTGGGAACTGGCTGAGTACAACATGCTGGAACCAAGTCACATGGCTTCCAGTCACCAGTGAGTATGGAGGTGGGCCAATCTTTCTGCTGCTGGCAACAGACCCCCACTAGCCACGTTGATCCAGACAGAGGGCTTGGGGGAAGGAGTGGAATGGGGATGGGAAGTGGGTGAAGCAGGGGAGGGTAGAGGCAGGGCAAAAGATTTGTGGGAAGGGATGGAGTGGGGACAGTGCAGGAGAGAGAAGAGGTTTGTTGCAGAGTGGGAGGTTCTACCAGACCCTGCTCCTGCCTAGGATAGCCCTGGACTTCCCCAAAAGAGGGTTTTATAGGGTGGGACTTTGTGTTTGTGCATTATAATGTTGTGTTTTTTGTTGAAACTTTGTGAAGCAGATTGCAGTGCAAGGGTGTGAGTTTTTTGTTTTGTTTTTTTTACCAATCTTAATCTTGAGCACAGGCTGGAAAAAACTTGAACCCAAGAGCTGAAGAGTATGGGGTCTTCTACAGAGTCATGTTGTGTCTGGGCCCAAGACCCTTGCTCAAGGAAACACAGGTTTGAAAGATGCTAGTGAGTGCCTCAAGTCCTGGGGCTTCTATCATTTGGGAGAGGTAAAGGTAAAGGTAGCCTCTCCTTATTACAGATATTTTGGCAGAAGAGAACAGAATTTCTGGTGTAACTTTAGGATTTAAGGAGCTATCAGCAACTCCACAGAATCAAGGAAATTCAAAGACTTTAATAAAGTTAATTTATTTTTTTGTTTCACCAAATATTTTAAGATGACCAGAGGTCTGGAGTAACTGTTTTCAGCTGCTGACTTCAGAAATTCTGTATTTTTACTTGTTTAACCATTTCCTTTCTGGAAGTGGTATTTCTGGTGACACCCAGGCAGAGACACAAGGGCTACGTCTACACGTGCACGCTACATCGAAATAGCTTATTTCGATGTAGCGACATCGAAATAATCTATTTCGATGAATAACGTCTACACGTCCTCCAGGGCTGGCAACGTCGACGTTCAACTTCGACGTTGGGCAGCACCACATTGAAATAGGCGCTGCAAGGGAACGTCTACACACCAAAGTAGCACACATCGAAATAAGGGTGCCAGGAACAGCTGCAGACAGGGTCACAGGGCGGACTCAACAGCAAGCTGCTCCCTTAAAGGGCCCCTCCCAGACACAGTTGCACTAAACAACACAAGATACACAGAGCTGACAACTGGTTGCAGACCCTGTGCATGCAGCATGGATCCCCAGCTGCCGCAGCAGCAGCCAGAAGCCCTGGGCTAACGGCTGCTGCACACGGTGACCATAGAGCCCCGCAGGGGCTGGTGAGAGAGCATCTCTCAACCCCTCAGCTGATGGCCGCCATGGCAGACCCCGCTATTTCGATGTTGCGAGACACGGATCGTCTACACGTACCCTACTTCGACGTTCAACTTCGAAGTAGGGCACTATTCCCATCCCCTCATGGGGTTAGCGACTTCGAAGTCTCACCGCCTAACATTGATTTCAACTTCGAAATAGCGCCCAACACGTGTAGCCGTAATGGGCGCTATTTCGAAGTTGGCGCCGCTACTTCGAAGTAGCGTGCACGTGTAGACACGGCTCAGGAGACGAAGGAGTAGTAAGGCTGAAACTTGACTACTCAAATAAAACTGAAACAATGGATTGATATGTCACAGTACAAGAAATATTGTTCTGTCAGTCTGTTTTTCTTCATCTTTGAAGGGTATTAAATTAAATGAATGTAGATATAAAAGATTATCTAAGAATACACACAAATGTAATTAACTGAAAATAATTTACCCGTCTGTACTTCCCAAATACTCTTATTGCTGCATTTTCCTTAATGTATGAAAGAATCGTGCTGGAAGAAATAAAATGCTTTCATATCTTTTTCATTATTGTTGTTATTGTTGTTATTATTATTATTATTATTTAGTCTTAGTGTTGCAGCAGTATAGGAGCCCTAATTTTGGGCCAGTAACACATTGTAAATAGGCATAGTATAAACAGAACAAACAGCCAGTCCCTCTCTCATTTAACTTACCCTAAATAACCCTCCTACACATGATGCAGTGTTTGCAGTTTTGAAATATCAACTCTTTGAAACTGGCACAAGTATCTATTTTTATTTTCTAATTTTTCCCAGCACCCAAAATCAGGGACAAACAAAGCAGACTTTTTTGATTGTTTGCTTTTGTTGTTTCACCTGTTGCCAAGAATAGTCAAGCAACAAAGGCCAGGTCAGGGGCAGTAACATAAATTTGCATAATATTTTATCACATTTATAATATTTGTCCAAGTTATCTTTTCTATTTGAAGTCTGCCAAGATCTGTGCTTTAAATCACCTCTTTGGTGTCCAGATCTTGAGTACAAATCTTCCTCAAATAAACCACATTTGGTACTGTTGAATTCTTTCATAGTTCCTCTGTGTGAAATCCACAAACATTTCTTGATTGCCTGTAATAGAAACACAAATCCAATCCATTTATCCATTTCTCTGATACTGAAAAACACTAATATAATAAAATAATCTAAATAATATTGCCTTAATTTGCAGCGAGATTTTAAAAGGGTTCCTTTAATATCAGAGCTGTAAGCAATGATTAAAGTAATCTGTGTAGGCATAATTTAAGTACTCTGGGAATTATATTGAATCTCAGTGATTATTTAAATTATTTTGCAGAGCTCCAAAGCAGATTTTCTGATATAAATCTCTCAGAACAGTTTCCATAACTCTCTTTCCAATATACATATCTCCATCAATACTTACTTTGACAAACTTGCATATAGATGAAGTATAGAATAATTCCGAGAATAATCATTTTAGGTGACTTCACCCAAATGTCCCTAATGCACTGTAGTATTGGACTAGTTGTCTTTTTTGTTGGTTTAATAAGCAAGTTGGAATGTGAAAAAGTTCCATTTCTAAAGCTTTTAAACTTAGCAAATTTAGAATAGCTTCAATAGATGCAAGAAGCAAAACAAGTTATAATAGTCTTTTAGGAACATCAGAAATGAAATCTAGGAATCCTTTATCACATTTTGATTTGTGAATGTCTTATCTGTCAATTTTGGTAACTTGGTCTTTTACCCCTTTCAAGGAAGTTACCATATTTGAAATTTGTCTTAAAGTTAGAGTGTCAGAATTTTAACTGACATTACAGGCTTGGTTTTGGAGAAGCAATCATTACAGAAAATATTCTTCTCTACCTTTCTTCACCGTGTTGTACTATACATATCAATAGAACTCATTTTATAAGTAGAAATTACAGTAACCAATTAAAGTATAGTTTAACATTTGATATTTAGTATAGCTTTTCTGTCAGCTAAAGTTTATTGAGAGAGAGTCTTTGAAATTAAAATTATATTTGCCTGACAAATACACAGTTATATAGTTGCAATATTTCTGCTGAGTTATAGTAAAAATGCAGGATAAATGCTCTTGTGTTTTGTAACAAGTACTGCTTATCTGCTATTGTATTTTAGATATGTTATGAACCATCACACCAATATGACTGAGAATTGTAAGCATTTGCTGACACGAAGAATAATATATTAATAAAGCGTTTGGTAATTTACCAAAATAGAAGTACTTGGCTTGTCTAGCTGCCCATCCCAGCTGCTAAAGTATCCACAATTAACAAGTTACCTATGCAATAGTTGAGTTCCTCCACACATATGATCTAATTATCTGGAACAGTTTAAAATGTCCCATTTAAGTGAACAAAGCTAACCTTGAGAGAAAGGCAGATGAAACTTGCAGCCAGGCAGGTAGGGGTTCAGGATAAGGTGGCTTTATACTTCTCTTGTGATATCACAATACATGGCTCCTGCAGATGCTGGAGAGCACATTACCAGGATATATATAGCCTTCTGCATCCAGCATATGGCAACATCTTCCAGACTTCCTTGTAGACCATATTACTACTTAGAATTTCTAAATTCTTTGTAATACAGTCCCTGTTTCTGTGTACATTTTTTTATATCACACTCATAACCGTAGTATCTGAGTGCCTTTAAGTAATGTACATTTAAGAATTGAGGCCAATCTTTGGAATCCCTTAGCCAATCAGATGGTAAAAAGTGTACTTTGTAGATACTGGTATGTGAAAGCTCAGTGTCAGCAAGGAATCCAAGAGTATTTTGTTGGAGGGGTTAGGGGCTGATAAGCATAGACCAAGCTTCCTTACCATCACCTCTTTAAAAAGCTACCTGCTTTGCTGCTGTCAAGTGACCCATTCCCTCTTGTTCATTCCCAGCTTCTGGTTAATAGAGGCTAGTGACATCGTACCTACCCATCCTGGCTAGTAGCCATTGATGGACCTATCCTGCTTGACTTTATCTAGTTCTTTTTTTAACCTTGTTGTAGTCTTGGTCTTCATGACATCCTCTGGCAAAGAGTTCCACTTGATGATTACCCTTCTGTTCATTCCTTCTGGGACATCTGGTATTGGCCACTGTCAGAAGACAGGATACTGGGATAAATGGACCTTTGTTCTCACCCATTCTTGTGGCCTTACATTTTATTCAATAGACATTGCATTGTCTTATAAAAAGCCTCCCACACCCCGATACACATCCCTGCCCTCCCAACCATGCCATTCTTTTGCCCACTATTCTGGGGCTTGTGAAGGAGTCTTGGGTCTGGCATACTTTCACCAAGGGAATCCTGTCCTGGACAGAACTAGAACTTCTAGGGACTGCTTCATGCTATTCTAGACCTTTCATTTGGCATGAAGGGATTTGTGGCAATTTTCTGGTCTAAAGTCTAATTCTACTATTATTGAAGTTAGTGGAAAAATACATATTGATTTTGTAGGGGTAGGAGCTGACAAGTATCTTTCTCAAGTTTAGCATCAGATAATAAAATATTTACGATTTACATTATACTATGGTTCAAATAAAGGCGTCTCCACCTATCTATTAAGTTGCAGATATTGCAGTTTACATATATGGCTACCTAATATTTACGATTGAGAGTCCCACCTTCAGAATAAAATGTTTAAATATTTCTTAGTACATATACTTTTTTTTTAGATTTTTCACAGGTGGCTGATTAAGAAAACTTTTAAAAGTACATGAAACAAGTTCAGATAGCTGCTTCTTTAAATATCTATATTGATTTATTTAAAAGTATTGTAATTGTTTTTGTTAATGCAAAATGTACACAAGGGTTTCTGTTTCTTTTATTAAATGACTAAAAGGTGAAAAATTGCTTTAAAGAATGAACAAGCTAGATCTGACCTCTGATTTTAACTTGTCTTCTAGATCCAGCTGTGCGCCTGGCGTTGTTCAAAAACAATGAAAATAAACAACCCCCTGTGAAACCACTGAGGAAGAGACCTCCAGCAAAAGTCAGCTACTTTGAAGGTATGAACAGGAATTTCTCTTTATATGTAGTTATGTACTTTGTGATGTTTTTATGCAATTCTTTCTGAGTTATGAAAAACCATCAAGAAGCAAGAAGAGGCAGTAACTCCAAGTCCTGAATTGTATATGGACACCTCATATGACATGATGAAACATTTCAGTTTTAATGTATTTTTCTAGTGATTAATTTTTAATGCGCATGGTGGACCTGACCAAAAACTCTTTGAAATCAGTGTGAATTTGTTTCATTGACTTCACTGAGCTTTGGATAAGGCCCTAAATATTTCTAAATTGGGGGTGTTGATATAAGTGATCATGTGCTTGAAGCTCCATGTGAAGAAGGGAGCTGAAAGACCTTTCCAACAAAATGAGGAGCTGCTCACCATGCTGTGGGACTGGAAATGGAACTGCATGCATGACACCAGCTGCTACAGATTTAATAAAATATTTATGCAAGCAACAAGACACTGTACAGAAAAAATACAAAACAGTTGCAAAGAATACTACGAATGATAGTAACCAGAGAAAAGTTTTAGGCTTTTGTACATGGGTATGTCAGACATATTTTTTGACCTCTCTAAATACACAAAATTCTTGGGTTTTTTTCCCCAGTTACTCATTCCTAAAAATAATCAACGTTTATTTAAAATAAACTCAACCGTGAAATCAGAAGAAGAATATGGCAAAAATCTTTAAATGTGGGGGTGAAGCATTTGTTCTCCATGCTCATACAATACAAAGATTATATTGAGCATACAAAAAGAATTCACCTTTGGCCTGAGGGTATGAGAAATTTCAGCAGAAAAGGTAAAATTTATGTAAGAGGCTTTTCATATTCACTCAGCCTTTATTCAAATCAGCTACTATTGAAGTCAGTGTAATCCAGTTGTCTGCACCAGAAACAGAGTTAGACCAAGGCTGGGCATTTCTCCAGTGGTCCACAACTATTCCCCCGATTGGCAACTTGGATGAGCTTTATTTCCATTGAACTCTCACAGGCACTGCATACTATTGGTAACTCTTCTCTGAAGAAGTCATGCTTAGACTGGAAATGCAGCCACATTGTTTCATTCCTTGATCAATTGTGAAGACAGCATTTCTCGTGCACGCAATCTGGCCTCAAATGAGCTTGCCAGAAGGCTTGAAATTGAAAATGGGAAATAGGGTCAAGTAAACACCGGAGAACAACTGCTTGTGCTGTTCTGACACCACCAGGATGACTTTGGAGTTTCCTGTGCCACACTTTGGCCTCCACAAACCAAACAGCGAGCATGAAAGTTTCACTGAACAGGAGCAGGCCTGAACAAGAGCTGTGCAGACCGGGTTACTTGTCTCTCATCTCACAAGCAGCAAGCCAGTGTCTGCCATTCTTGCCTTGTGGTCATGTCTTTTCCTGCTGTGAACGGAATCTTTTTTTATAGCTGGAGTTCCCACTCTCTGCCAACAAGCTTTATAGAATATCAGATTGTTTCAATGTGGGAGACAGGGCTTCTTCTCTGGAGGTATGTGCTGGTACTGCGTACCGGCACCTCTTCAGGAATGTTCCTCCTGGCCAGTGTTCCCATGGGTGGGGCTGTCAGCACGGCTCCACCTTCAACTGGCTCCCAGCTGCTGGGCTGAAGGGTGCCCCCACGCGTCAGCCAGGGGTGAGTACCAGCACCTATAATTTTAGAAAAAGAGGATATATCTTTTATTGGACCAAATGCTATTCAAGCTCTGCACACATTGTCCCCCAGAGCAGGAGGAAGAGCAAACCAATCAACAACCATATGACCCATTTTACCTCAACAGTCAGTCAGCTTGCCTGTCTGACAATCCGTGCTTTGGTGAAGGGTTTGAATCCGAACCCATCTTCTTTAGAAGCCCACTAACGAGAGATCTCAAAGAGGGAGTCTGCATTCTAAATACTCCTGCTTTAATGTGGGAGGTGGGGAGGAGAAATTGTAACATCAATGGCAAGAACACATGTTATCTGTTAAATAGTGGAATTGCTACTTTTGAAAGGGGATGCCCTAGGAAGTGAAACAATTAGACCATTTTTAGCTTTTAAAACTGGAACACATCACTGTAGAAAACATCTAGAAGGATTAAGTTGTCAAATGTATATGTCTCTTGAATCTTCTCCATTCTTTTGGTTGTAATTATGGAATTTAGTTAACAGTATTTTAAATAATCGTAATGCAAAAAAGAAATACTTCATAGAAGAAACCAAGTGGTAGGAAAAAAACAGTATCTATAAATGCTTATGTCTGATTCCTTTTTTATACAGTATTTACAAGTATTTAAGGTTATTTAAACCATGGGGGTCATATATGTATTTTATATTCTATCCTTGGGTTGGTTAAATTTGTTTAAACTTTAAATATATCTGGTATTTCATTTCTTCATGGTTATTTTAGAATATTTATTATTCTAAGGATTAATGGATACTAAGCATTTGTGTGAAGGAAAGACTACAATAAAACTTTTGTTTGGAAACAAATCCATTGAATGGAAGGAAATAAATAAAGATAAGATAGACAATAAGTGAATAAGGTCGACAATTCACTGAATTAATTAAAGCAAATTAATTCTGTAAAAGGTGAAGACGACACTTTGCCATAACTTACCTTTTTTCTTAGAAAGTTCAGAAGTCTCAAAATATTGTATGCTGTTGTTTGACATATAACTAAATACAGTGGGGAAATTAGGATAAATTGTTATCAGCAACACTCATATTCCTGGGTTTAGGTTTAAATAAGACTAATATTTTTCTTTGAACAATGGATTTTTAAAAATTTTGGTTTAATACTGCGTAAAAGTTATGACGTTCCCCTCCGCCACATCTTAAATTTGCAGCTTATTGAAATATACATGCTCACTGAGATTTCATGGAAAGCTTTAAAACAGTGGTTTTCCTTCTGACAAGTCTCTTACTGGTTCATGTATTTTCTTTCTATCTTCATTTATTTTTATTGTAGATTGTTGTATAAATCCAGAAGCTTTAGTTTCAGGACATCCTACTCCTGCTTTTTCCTTATTTGAAATCTGAATTTCATTTCTGGCATCACACTCGTGTAATTTTAAAAGCTAATGTGCCACAGATTTACCATAATGAGGTATCACCAAAAAGAGGAAATGAGCTCTGGAGAAGATATCCCATTTTTTATGCAAATCAGTTTATAACAAAGCTATAGGGGAAAGTGAGATAAAGAATAAATTTATGGCCTCATTTCTTCAAAGCATCAAAGCATGTGAATAATTTTGATCACACAGGAGTACTCATATGAGCAAAATCTTATAATGTTCCTTTCCTGTTTTATAGGACTGGCATTTTTGTGAACAGGAATATCTAAAAATATATGTATATTTAAATTTGACATCAAATCTTTATGAAATGTCATTGAATCCACTGCTGAGCCTTTGTTGACTTTATAATAGCCCTGAAGTAGAAATAGTCATTAATGTTATAGAATGCAGAAGACCCAATTAGAAACAGACCTCTTTATGTTAGAGGCTGCACAAACAACATATGAATATTTTGAAAGACTTCCCAATCTAATAAGATCTGTGATTATATGTAAAGAGGATGGCAGGAAAGATACATAAATGTACAAAAATAATTCTAGAGGTTTGAGAGTAACTTGGCTGTTCATCCTAAAGCTAGAAAACCCACCTAAATATTGGCGTTGTAAATGGCACTGAAGTGTTAATATTTAGTGAACTTTTAATATATTTTAAATGTACACACTCATGTGTATGACACAAACACACAAACACTCTGAATACCTGCTTCCCCGCCCACCCCCCATGGATGTTAGGGCCTGATCCAAAGCCCATTGAAGCGATCTTAAAGAGGTGTTCTCTAATTTCCCATGATCTGTTCGACACTCATATTCATTAACTATATTGGACTAGATCATCTGGTACAGCTTAATTTTGCTTAGATCAGTACTAGAAGATGATGAGGTTAGGTAACTATAAGCTAGAGCAAGTGAATTTTTTGTCAATTTTTCATTTCAGTTGACAAAAGAAAAATGTAATTAAAGTTCAGTTAAATTTTGGGGGAGCAGGTTGCTTATTCTAAAAAAATCGTATTATTTTTCATGATTTTTAGACCCGCTCTGCTTTAAGTCACTTTTATGTCGACTCCTTCATTCTGGGACTGCCTAAGGACCAGTCCAGTTCCTCATGGTAACTAGTCAAGGGCCTTTTGAATCAAAAGAGTTGCACTGACAGTTAAAAATGGCTGGTGTTCTCTTTTGTCTCCTTCTTGCAAAATTCCTGTAAATCATGGACCAGAATATGTCATAACCCTTCTCTGCCACATCTGTGTCATGGATCCACTTATTGAAATTCACAGACATTTAGTTCAACTGGCATTATGGCTGTATTGCTCTGCTACAGCAGCACAAAGCTTCTGTAAAG
Source organism: Carettochelys insculpta (assembly GCF_033958435.1). Lineage (NCBI taxonomy): Eukaryota > Metazoa > Chordata > Testudines > Carettochelyidae > Carettochelys > Carettochelys insculpta. Next base: position 299,767,832 of record NC_134137.1, on the reverse strand, counting down.
GGTGGGAGGGAAAGGAGAGTCTGAAGGAGGGGTGGCCAACCCACGGCTCTCGAGCCACATGCAGCTCTTTGAGCAATTAAATGTGGCTCCTGCTTGGAGCCATGCACTGGGAGTGCCATCCTCTGCTCTGCACACACACGCCAGCACTTGGTGGGAGAAGCGCATAGTGGCAGCAGTGGTGGCAGCTCTAGAGAGTCACTGGCATTGAATTTAAGCAGGGGACTAGGGTGCCTGACTCTGGGGAAAGGGGAGGACTTTGGTTTAGAGTGGGGGGCTGGGATTCCTGACTCTGAAGGTGGTGGGGGGATTGGGTTAGAGCAGGGGGCTGGGGGTGCCGGGTTCTGGAGGAATAAGAGGAGGCTTGGATTAGAACAGTGGGTTGGAGGTGCTTGGCTCTGGGACTGGGGGAGGGCATTGAGACATGTATTATAAATTTATTTTTGTATATCAATGGATCGATTGAGCTATCTACTGATCTAGACTGATAATTAGATATATCTGTACAGATAGATAAAAATTAATATATAGTACTTGGCTCTTTGCACTCTATTCATGTGGCTCTTAGTCCCTAACTGGTTGGCCACCCTGAGTCTAAAGGTCTATCTCATTTGTAATATAAGCTTCTGCAGCACTTTTTTTATCCTCTTGGCTATTTGATAATGAATGCATTCCATCTACACATATTATTGGTGAATGCTGCCCATCGTTTCTCTTACATGAGGAATTAGTTTTGAGAAACTAAATGAATCTGTTAGAAAGTCAATAAGTCTGTTGAAGATTATCGAAGTCCAGATCCACTTTTCTTTCTCTTACTCAGAAGTTCAAGCACTATACTCTCTCTGTATAGACTTATAGCTAATAACTCTGAGACCTCTATAAAGGTTTAATCACAAAAGATGACTTACTAACATAGGAGTACATCATTCAGGGTATATCTGAATTTAGTGCATGTGCATTCTCTCTGTATAGACTTCAGAATCAGTGAAAATAACTCCTGCATGTGCACAGTGTTCAGTGTCAGTAAGTTTTCTACTAGTCATACTGGTTTATATTGTTAGATATAGCCTGCAGGTTGGAAATTTCTGTATAGGCCTTAGTATCTAATTAGTACTACTGCATCTGCTGTCATCTTATGATCATTGATCACTAAATTACAGAAAGTATAGTAAGAAATATAGAAAGTATAAGTATTAAGGACAGATTGTCATAAATATTCATCTGAAAATAACAGATTCTGCTTATTTCAATTAGTTTTTAAGAAAAGACAAAGTTACCAACTTCCCTGTAACACGCACATTGTTTCCAGATATCATTAACCAAAGTTAGAATAAAGATGACTGTATGATTATGGCAGAGGACTAGAATTCAAGAGAGCAGGTATAAAATCCTGACCTTTGTAAAATGAATGGCTAAACTCTTGATATCTTCATTGGGTCCAGAATTTCATACATCCTAACTGAGACACAGACCACTTGTGTGACCTTGAATATGTCTCTTAAAATATCTCTGTATCTCAACTTTCTCATAACTCATGTTTGTAAAGCACATCTACATCCTCACATGGGTGTTAAGTGCAAAATATTGTTATAGCATATTAATTATTACTAGGTTTAACTTAAACCCTCGTAAATTGAGACTTAGGACTGCCACTTTGTCTTTAATTTGCTCGATGTACGAGGCCAAAAATATCTGGTAATTTAGGATTGCCTTTTTTGGTTAATTCAAGTGTGTGCTTTTAAAATGTTTTTTTACATAAACATGTTTAACAGATGTAATATATTACATTGTGGCATTGAAAGGAAATACATTGGAAAATGTCAGTGTGCAGTAAGAAAATAGCATTTACTTATTGATTCAAATTCCTAGTGGTCGTCTGGATATAATATCTTCAGATGAAAGCTGACAGAAGTGTCATAGAGATTGAGATATTTCCAGTAACCTTTACTAGTGCTATGAAACAGATAAGCTTTCATTATATCAGGATGTTTATGTCATTCAAAAGGTAGATAAGAATATTATGAAAGGTTGCTAATACTCATGAGTATTAGTTGTTTTTAGTCTTTAATAACTTATCCATCTTCAGTTAAAGCACATAAAAGCTATTAGTTCCCAGAAAGTACAAATTGTTTGAATATATCCAATTTCTAAAATTAAGTTATCTTTTGCTTACCTGGTCTAAAAATAGTAGCCATTCTGCAAAATTAACATTCTATAATTTAATAAATTCTTTGCCATTTTTACAGTAAAAATATAATAATCTTTTCTTGGTACTAAGCTTGTATAGCAGTCTATGAAAGCAATATCTCATTCTTACAGTATCGCACTGGTGAGAGTGACAGAACAATTCAGTTCCAAAAAGAGTAAGATCTATATGGAGATGTGATAAAAATGCATTTTAAAAACCTGTAATATGGAAAGGAGTCTTTTAAAATCATAGTTCTACAGCTTTGTTTCTCATTATCTAGTGTGAGCTCACACAACAGAGCTCCACACATTGAAATATTTTCTCATTTTAAGGAATTAATGGCTCTCCACCAGCCCTTTAACATGTAAAATGAGTAGGTTACTTGTGTCCAGTACATCCAAAAAGAGCCAGGATAAAATAAACATAAGGAGTTGGATATCTTGGAAAAAATCTGTCATGGGTTTGGGTTAATCATCTCCAGAAGAAATTCAACTTAATGCCTGAAATGTAAGACTTCTTGGAGAAAGCAGTAAAGCCCGAGGCAGTGTTGATCTGAAGGAGTGCTCTCCCTGGGTCAGAGCTGCTCTGCTGGCAGAGTGCAAACCCAGTTCACAACAGCGGCAGGCTGAAAAGTTGCAAAAGACTGCAGGGGCCTTACAGTGCATTCACTCGAGCTTCAATTACATAGTTTTAGTGGCCCAGTTTCTGGTTATGAATTGAAACTTTAAAATTAAATCTGTGCCTAATTTGCCAGTCTTCTGTCCATCAGTGATAACATAGGCATTTTCAATTGTCTTGGAATAAACCAATCTTGAAATGGTGCACAAGCTTAAAAATAAATACAACTTTGTTTGTGAGGTAAGTAATGCTGTATGTGTTGGCACCTGAATATTTAGAAAGTGATTTCTGCATATTACATTCTGAAGTGTATTTTAAACAGTAAAATTGGTATTTGCCAGAAGTTCCAGCACTGTAAGCACTGTGAGTCTCCAGACATGAAGAGACTGTAGCTTGATACCCTGATGTATAATTGTGCTTCTGGTCTTCCAAATTCCATGGTATTGACTACTCGGATTTCTGGAGTTGGTTGAATGCTCACCCTGCTTGTACACCATACCCTCTACTCATTTCTAATGCCTGTCCATTTATAGACTGTGGAGATTTATATCAATACTAGGAGGACCACAGTAAGCAGCTTGTGAAGCTTTCTGACTCTGTGTTCTCCCCTTTTCTATGCCAACAAATGTGGATGCCAAACTGTACCAACAACCTTTTAAAGCCCCAAGACATTATGAAACAATGAGCTTTGACACCGGGGTATTCACACCTAGCTATTGTACCAATTTACCTGGCCTGGGATAGGGGGACATTTAAAAATAATAGAGCTAGGTCTTCCTGCTTCTTAAATTAATTACTAACTAATGTGGATTTCAATGTGAACTAATGTGGGTCAAACAAGGTTATGCCTCATAATTTTTGCAGTCACTGAAGGCAAGTCTTATCATTCTTGAATAAGATAATGAACAGAAATTTACAGAACCTGATATTTCCTCTTTTTAAGTTAGTCTTCATGACTTGGAGCTCGTAACATTAAATAAATATTTCTACCTCACAACCAATTTATAGATGAATAAATTGAATGCCCAAATCAAAATCCACAGCTTATATACTGCATAAGGCAATTGTTTTAGATGAATAGACCCCTGAATACTAAAGCATTTCAAATCCTTTTTCATCTGACCATTCAATGACCTGATAACTATTTCCTGTCCCTAAGTAAGGTTGTGACCCAGGTCCTCGAGTGCAAAAGACAGATAATTTTAGCAACAAGTTAAATCCAAATGGGTTTGGTTGGAGGGGTTAAGGGAGAGTAATTTTGGCTAAATTCCTTTTCAATTTTTTTTTAAATATTTGAACTTAGGTGTAGTTAAAAATTATCACTGAATTTGTAGCCATATACTTGGATGACATAAGTCTGTGCTGTTTTTTTTAAATAGCTTGCAGAGGTGCTACTTTTATTTTCCAGAAAGTCATTGAGCTCAAAGAGTCTAGGTTACTTAGTTTTGAATAGCTAAGTAGTCTTTAAGTTCAACTAATTTAGGTATACAAATAGCCTTTTTCACGGGTTATGCAGAATGTTTAGGTATACATTGCATATTCAGAGAAGATCCTGAGGTGCCACATTTTGTTCACTTCACAGAAATTAGTTAGAGATATACAGAGTTATGAAGCTGGGTGAACAAATGAATTCTTAGGAAACAAGTCCTGCATACAACTCTTGTTACAAATGGCTACATGTAATACATTTTAAATCCACAACAGAAGAAATAAAGCATTCTATAAATGTATATGTTAGAATATGAATACTTCCAATCATTTATTTTAATTTGGTAAAATACCTTTAGGAGGTTGGATTAGGACAAGAAGGAACTTTACCAGATCATTCTGTTGAACTGAAAATGTAATTGACTGACATTGCTTATGAAGAAATTATTGGTTTTCTAGTCTGTGCATCGGATCTATAGTGTTTTGAAGGATTAATTGTCTTAATGAGGTCAGAGATCTACAGCATTCCAAAAAAGTTGTTTCCTTGTAACAACTTTGTAATTATTGAACACACACTTAAAAGTCTTTTTTCTCACTAATAAAGTTGCATCAACAGTTTAACTCCTTTTGATGTTTTGAAACATTCTTTTAATCAAAATATTGAGCAAAGACTCCCAAATTGAAAAATTATATATTTTAAATATAGTGTTGTTAAATAAAATAAAAAAATCCACGTACCTTTTACAAGATTCATATAATCTGCACCAATAGAAGGTTTTACAATTAATTGTAGGAAGAGTTACAAATCATTCAAATATTTCAATAAAAGAACTGTAGAATAATGCAGTACGTAGTCAACTTTATAGTAACCCTTAGGACAGGTATTCTACAATGTATATTTTTCATCTGAATAACTTTAACATTCAGATTGTAACACATACTGTACAAGCTTTTCAACAATCATCAATTTTTTTATATCTGTACTCTTTTTATAAGAAAGATAGTTTTATTTTGGAGTTATAGCACAGTGCCTCGTGGTGCACGAGCTTTAAATATTGTATCTTACCACATGCATATTCAAAAAAAAAATTTAAAAAAACAGAATATTGAGTTTCAAAACAAAATAGTGTGTTGCAAGTTTTAAATAGTCTTGAAAACAAATCTCATAATGTGCAATTAAAACTGGGCAAAGAACATTATAAAAAATAATATATTGTCCAGTTGGGTCAGTTAGTTTCTTCAGCTGTGACTCAGAACACTTCAGTGCTTGTAAATATTTTCACAGCACTTTAGAGATCATGTTCTACAATCAAGTGTCACTTAGAGGACCATTCAAAATAATTCTCCCATACGTACACACCATCAGGTTAAAATTTCTGACATTTGTTTATAAGTGCATAAATTAAGCTATTGCAACTAAAAAGCCGGTGATAAGTCTTGTGTTTAGTCCCCTGTGACATGTTACGTATAAAGGAATAAAAATAGTCAGACAAGAGTAGCAATTAACCTCACTTTCAAATTCATTATACAGCAAGTAGGATATGCTTAATCTTCAGTTATTTAAGTGGTTTTTCAAGTGCAGATTGAGTGCCAGATTTACTAAACTATGGCAGGTCATTTCTCTTAAAATAGTTACATCATTACTGTACTCTAGTATGAAGTATTTTGAAGCATATGAAGAGATAAGTGATATTTTTATGGATATAATTAAGGAGTTAATTACAAATTTTATTGTTTCTAAACAGTTTAATATATTATCAAATAAAATCTAGTAACAGAAATTTTGTTTGCAGCTGATAGAGATTCCTCTTTTAAGTAATACATTGACAGGGAATTAAACATAAAACAATGAGCTCTAAGGTATTAAACAGAGAGTTCTGATTTAACCTCAAGATGACCTGGCCTTGTTTGTTCAGATGACGATTCTAAAAGTGTTCAGAGAATATTCTCTTTTGATACAATTATTTGCTGCAAGCCCTGACCTCACTGACTATCAGAGAGCAGGTCTGAATTGGCCCTTTCTCTGATATCGTGACATTGCTTCTGTTGCCTCGATTGTGACCTCTGATTGCAAGATTCCCTTGAGAATTCTGTATAATAAGCATGACTCCTGATTCCTAGCTAGGTCTGCTTGCTTAGGTTTTGTCAGACTCTGCTTGTAGTCTGGGCTACATATGCCAAAACATCACATAGGCTGTCAAGGTATTATGTGACTTTTGTACACCATAAAAATCTCTTTGAAACCTATTTTATTGCAGTTTGCAAATACTAATATTTGTAAAATTATTTGACATATATTACACAAACAATTTTTGTTCATTAAATTTCACTTATCTCGAATGATGGATGTGATGGATTTTTTATATTTGTACAAGCATCAAATAGTTTCCTAGTCAGTAGAGATCCTGTAAGTCTTATAAAGTTGTGCACATTACTTAACAAGATCTTTCTTTAATTCACCCCTTTGAAGAGTTTCTTGTTTCCAAGTCTCTCTGCCAATATGAAATACTCATATTTATCATATGTATCCTGGAAGCCCTTATCTGCCTAGTACAATGAATCATGTATTATGAGGCAACACTGGTGAGCTTCCAGACCACCTTAAAGTGAGGTGACCTAAGGTCTGCCTCGATGAAAACTGTAGAACATGGTTGAAATCTAGAAGAAAGTAAGTAGCATGAATTTTAAGTTTGATGTTCACATTATCTTGCTATTCATTACTTTTTTACTACATTACATTATTTTTATCCCTTTCACTAATCATAACAGCTAGAAACTTAAGAGAGAGGAGAGCCTCTTCAGAGAATGTGCTTGTTGGAGGGGGCTGTGATGCCATCCAGGCATCACTCTGCATTAATTGTCTCTGCTGCAGATGCTGAGCCAAAATAAGGGAGCTGCTTGCTTGAAAGTTTTGAAAGGGTGTCTTGAGGTATATAATGCACCCACTGATGGCAAATTTGTATGTTTTTCATTAATATTTTAATCATCTCAGTGCAATGATACATTCGTTTCTGTGAGAATATTTTTAATATGCTGTTCCAAATCAATTTATATTTCTTTTAGATCAGAGGAATAGAAAAAATTTTGCTGTAACAAACAAGAATGTTAAGCAAGTACTTACTTTCAGTTATTAGAGTGCATTCATCTCAATGCAACTACCAAATGTTGTAAATATTTCTATTTACTGTGGGACATTTTCATTTCTCAAGTTAAAGCCATCATCACTTTTGTTCATCCTATTTGCTGTTCTTTGTGTTGTAAGAGTCTAATAGAGTCTATCTAATAAGGTTTCATATGAATCTCTCTCGTTTGTTTTGGTTTTGGTGAGTTATATCAGCTCTTCCTGAGAGAAGCTGTAGATTCTTGCTTCTCCCAAACAAACCCAAAATCAGGTTTATGGTATTTCCAGATTTGTCCATTCAATGCCATCAGCTCTGCTTTATTTCAGCAGTTATTGTGGATGAAGTAGAATCATTTTAATTGGCTTGTTGTGACTGTGATTATCTTTTTGTCATTTTTAGAAATTCTCATGTGGAGTGACAGAAGTTTACTAGTATAGTTGTAGTCTTTTAAATTTGAAAGATTATCATATTATTGAATATTCCTTGTGTTGGGTTAAAACTGCATGTGTTGTCTGCTCAGTGGCAGTGACAGGGAGTAGGCATATATAATTGATGTGAATTTGCAAGTGAACAGTCAGGAGCAAACAATAGTGAAACAATTTCATGCTTCTGCATGTATCTCATATACTGACATTTTGGAAATTGTTGGAGATGAAAAAACAAAACAAAAAGAGACTAGAGACAGAGGAGAAAAGCATTACCCAAAGTCAAAATCAGCATCCTAACGCCAGAAGTTAACTGGTTCCTTGAGAAACATCCTAATTAAATTCATGTCCCTGTTATGTGTGTCTCAGTTAAGTGAATTTGGGTGTGTTCACCATATTTTAATAGTTGCCCAAGTAAGAATGTTTAAAAATCATGGGAATTCATATACATCTCCAGTGAGAATAAAATATCATTTTATAAGTTTAAGTGAGAACTTGGATAACTAAGTGATACAGGTTTGGATACTGGCCTTTTGTTGTCAGATCAAAATTAATTTATAGGAAGTAGGCACTGTGACCTTTTATTTCTGTGAGGCAAATCATTTACTTGTGGTCTACACAAAGAAATTGTGCCAATATAACTACAACTGTTGCTAAATCAATTTGTGAATTTGATACAGTCTTCTTAGTTTAACACACTTAAATAATTTTAAAAATGCCCTCATAAAGATGTTATGATAGTTATAAGAAAATTGGTTTAGAGACAACTGTAGTTGAATTGTTGCCATTCCTGTGTGTAAACAACTTAGGAAACTCCTTTCCAAACAGCTGAGACTTCTTTAAGGAACATTTAAAGTCCTTTGAATTCTTTGATGTAAAAACGTGAAGTGTTATATTAGGGTTTCAGAGTAAATGCTCAAATGACTCAGTGCCTTTTTCCATGCTTTCCCTTGTTCATAGAATGTCCTCCCTGAACTTAACCACAAGACCTTGTCCTCCTCAAGAACCACTTTTTACAGTATGTGTATAAGTTAGCCAACAAGTTATAACTTGAACGGAAGGGCAGATGGAGGGAATTGGCATTTATATCTATTTATAATTATGTACGTACAAATTGCAAATATAAATATATATATATTTAAATGGTTTTATTTGATTATGCACCTCTCCATCTACTAAAATTACGTGGTTCCATAGATTTAAACTTCAAGAAAAGAGATCAAGTCTTCTTATGTGTGTATCCTCAATTAAAAGCAACATGCCTATTGAAATCAATTTTATTCTCTCCATTGACTTCAGCAGCACATTGGGTCAAACATAATGCAATGCATAGCGAAATCAAATAGCCACTCCTCACTGATGCTGCTGGGTACTTCTGTAATATAAATATTAAACTATAATCCTTACACACATTTTAATTCACAGTGGCTGGGTCTACACTTGCCCCCAACTTCTAAGGGGGCATGTTAATCAGGGTGACAGGAGATTACAAATGAAGTGCTGCAGTGAATATGCAGCACTTCATTAGGCTAATTCTTGCCCACGGCAACTTTAAAGCATCAAACTTCGAAGTGCTGGCATCCACATAGCTGCGGGCACTTTGAAGTGTCCTCACTACTTCAAAGTCCCTCTATGCCTCAAAATTTGTGGCTACACACATGCCAGCACTTCAATGTTTGATGCTTTAAAGTTGCCGTGGGCAAGAATTAGCCTAATGAAGTGCTGCATATTCACTGCAGCACTTCATTAGTAATCTCCCATCGCCCTGATTAACATGCACCCTTCGAAGTTGGGGGCAAGTGTAGACCCAGCCAGTATGTGTGGAATTTATATGAGAAAACACAATTGAGGTAGTGTGATATGACTTATTGCCATTTGTTTTCGAATTGCTGCATTTCTTACAATAATGAAGCCATGAGTAGTTTCCATAATATTCTTACCTAGTCAAAGAATACATATTTCATCACAAAGCAACTATCATGACTGACCCAAAAGTTAATACTCTTTTTCATCAGTAACTGAAATAACACAAAGTAAAACCCTTCTGAAATGAAACACAAATGTGTATGTATTGATCAGCATAGTATGCAAGCCTGTGTACATGTATAATTTTACCATACAATAATGAAGTACATATTCTTTGTTAAACCTCCCTTACAAGCCATGTCTACACGTGCCGGCTACTTTGAAGTAGCCGCGCCAACTTCGAAATAGCACCCGCCATGTCTACACGTGGCGAGCGCTATTTCGAAGTTGAAATCGATGTAAGGCGGCGAGACGTCGAAGTCGCTATCCCCATCAGGAGATGGGAATAGCACCCTACTTCAACGTTGAACGTCGAAGTAGGGCATGTGTAGCCGATCCGCGTCCCACAACATCGAAAGAGTGGGGTCTGCCATGGCGGCCATCAGCTGAGGGGTTGAGAGACGCTCTCTCCAGCCCCTGAGCTCTATGGTCGCCGCGTGCAGCGGCCCCTTAAAGCTCCCCGCCCCCTGTGTTCCTGTGCAGGAAGCTGAGAGCGCGTGCAGGTGGCAGCTCTGCCACGCGGCCAGCCTGCACGCCCCTCTGCAGCCCCATTTCAGCACCCCCACAGCGATGGCCGCTGGGCAGCCCCCCAAGCTCCCCCAGAGCACCCCTCCAAGGGGAGCCAGGACTCCCAGGCAGCCAGCCAGCCTGGGAAAAGGCAGCGGGGCCCCTCCTGGATGGAGGCCAAGATCCGGGACCTGCTGGGGCTTTGGGGCGAGAAGGAGGTGCTCCAGGTAATGGGGAGCAAGAGGCGGAACGCGGATGCGTTCGCTCAGCTGGCCGAGGGCCTGGCTGTCCGGGGTCACCCTGCCCGCACTCCTGATCACATCAGGAGTAAGGTTAAAGAGCTGTGGCAGGGTTACTTCCGGGCCCAGGATGCAGCCAGCCGATCTGGGTCTGCCCCCGCCACTTGCCCCTTTTACAGGGAGCTCAGGTCCATCCTGGGCCCCCGCTACACCTCCTCCCCGCCAGCCACTCTTGACACCTCGGCTGATGAGCCCCAGCAGGCCCCAGAGACGGAGTCCTCCCCGGAGGCAAGCCCCACACCCCAGGGGCCCCCCCAGGAGCCCACCCCTGGGATGCCGGAGGAGGAGGAGGGGGAATCCTCCTCCAGCTATGGAGGGCTCAACATCGCCCTCCCATCCCGGAGCTCCAGCAGGGCGTCCACCCAGAGGGTGTCCCCTGACCGTGGAAGTGGATCGTCAGGTACGTACCCTCCCCGGTGCACACCCCCGGGGTTAAGGGGCGGGGACAAGAGACATGACCAGGGCCCTCCACATGCCCAGATGACCATGGCCCCAAGGACAGCAGTGGCATGTCCCTCAGAAGAGTGCATCAGCCCCTGCGCCCCAGCAGGACAGTGCCATGCCCCATCCCTGGGGATGGGGGGGAGCGGAACCTAGGGTCCCGCGAGGGGGCGGGGGGACACCCATCAGCAGCAGCAGCATCTCCCGGGGATGGGGAACCAGCAGCAGAGGGGTGGGGGGACAAGGGCCACGGGTCGGGGCCCACACTAATGGCTGTCTCCACTCTTCTTCCCCCCTGTGTTCCACAGCTGCACCATCGGAGGGCCTGGAGAGCGCCGGCGAGGTCTCAGTGGTCCCAGAGAGCCCACCAGGCCCATCCCAGCAGGCCTGCCCCTCGGTGGAGCACCAATCAGCCCCAGGATGAGGCCAACAGAGGAGGAGCCACCAGAGGACGGCGACGGATCCCCAGCTGCTCGCGACCCTCCAGCGTCAGCTGGAGGTGTCGGAATGGCGCTTGCGGGTGGAGGAGTGGCGGCTGGAGCTCCAGGAGCGAGCGCTGGCCTGGCGCCAGGAGGCATGTGGGGCCTTCATGCGCACATTCGAGCACATAGCGGAATACCTGGCCCCCCTTGCCGCGCCGCCCGCCGCTCCTACCACCATCCCACCGCCATCCGCCACCCTGGGCCCTTCCGCCAAGGGGGACCTGGGGCCTGCAGACACCCACTGGCTGTATCTGCCGGTTCTGCCGGCCCCCACCCAACCTCAGGCCGAGGCGAGGGTTGCGCCCTCCAACCCCGGGCACTGGACAGTAGAGGGGTGCGGGGCCGAGGACATGCCCCCCGCTCCCCCTTTGTACATATCCCCCATTATTTGTATGTAGTTTGTGTTGGACCCCTGTTCTTTTATGGTACCTGCCCCCCATGTAAATAGTTCCCCCTTTTGTTCTACTATATATATATGTGTGTGTGTGTGTGTCGTATTAAAAAGAGAATTCACTTTTTTGGTTTCAAAAACGACAGGTCCATTTTTATTTGCAAGAAAAGTGGGGGGCGGTTCTCTTGGGTGCTCCGTGGTGTGGGCGTGGGGGCAGGGAGTGTTGTGGAGGATGAGGGGGGTGCAGTGGGTGGCCTGCCAGCGTTCACCCCACGGCCTGGTCAAAATGGGCCCACAGGGCCTCCCGGACCCGGATCCCCTCGGGGTCCACCTGGCAACTGGGGGCAGCGGGTGGCTGCATGTTGGCCCTGCCAGCCTCCACAGCCCAGCCCTGGAAGAATGCCTACCCCTTGCTCTCCACCAGGTTGTGGAGTGCGCTGCACGCGCCCACAATCTGGGGGATGTTGGTGGGGCCTGCATCCAATCGGGTGAGGAGACACCTCCAGCGCCCTTTGAGGCGGCCAAAAGTGCGCTCGACCACCTGACATGCATGGTTCAGGTGCATGTTGAAGCGCTCCTGGCTGGCTGAGAGATGGCCTGTGTAAGGGTGCATGAGCCAGGGCCGGAGGTGGTACGCCGCGTCTGCGACGATGCAGAGGGGCATGGTGGTGTCCCCCACAGGGATCTCCCACTGGGGGTTGTAGGTCCCCACCTTCAGCCGGCGGCACACGCCCGAATTCCTGAACACCCGGGCGTCATGGGTGCTGCCAGGCCAGCCAACATAAATGTCCAGGAAGCGGCCCCGGCTGTCCACCAAGGCCTGGAGGACCACCGAATGGTAGCCCTTCCTGTTGAGGAAGCGTCCTCCACTGTGCTCTGGAGCACAGATGGGGATATGGGTCCCATCCAGAGCCGCAAAGCAATTTGGGAAGCCCAGGCTGGCAAACCCCACAATGGCAGCATCCAGGTCCCCAAGCCGCACGAGCCTGTGGAGGAGCAGGGTGTTGATGGCGCGGATGACCTGCAGGGGAAGGACATGGGAGAGCACCAGTGAGGGGTGTGCAGGGTGTGTCTGGCCCTCCACCCCAGGGCTCCCCCCACCAGGGCTCCCTCCCCAAGGGCTGCTCTCCACCCCAGGGCTCCCCACCCCAGCGCTCCTTCCCCCAGGCCCCCCCCAGGTCCTCTTACCTCCATGAGGACAGCCCCAACAGTGCCTTGCCCACACCAAACTGCTGCCCTACAGATCTGTAGCTGTCTGGAGTGGCCAGCTTCCAGACAGCGATGCCGACCCGTTTCTCGACCGTGAGGGCACGCCACATGGAGGTGTCCTGGTGCCTCAGTGCGGGGGTGAGCCACTGGCAGAGCTCCAGGAATGTCTGCCGATTCATGCAGAAGTTCTGGAGCCAGCGCTCATTGTCCCACTCGCCGAGCACCAGCCGCTCCCACCAGTCTGTGCTCGTGGGGTAGCTCCACAGCCAGCAGCGTGTGCGGCCGGCGGGGGGGGGCGGGGTCGGAGGACAGCAAGGTCTGGGGCTGCTTCCTCCTCCCCTGGGGGCAGCTCTTCTTCCGCGAATAGAAGGTGGTCAGCTGCCTCCTGCATAGCATTGAGCAGGGCAAGCACTGCTCCTGCAGGGGCGGGTGTGTGGACCTCTGGCTGCTGCTGCTGCTGGGGGTCCATACTGCTTCGACAGGGTGTGTGTGCCTGTGGCTCTGCAGACCGCGTGCTGTGCAGGCTGCGTGTGTCTGGGAGGGGCCCTTTAAGGGAGTGGCTAGCTGTTGCCCCGGAAGTGCTAGTCCGCCCTGTGACCCTGCCTGCAGCTGTCCCTGGCACCCTTATTTCGATGTGGGCCGCTTTGGCGTGTAGACGCTCCCCTGCAGCACCTACTTGGAAGTAGTGCTGCCCAACGTTGACGTTGAACGTTGAGGGCACCAGCCCTGGAGGACGTGTAGATGCTATTCATCAAAATAGCTTATTTCGATTTCACTACATCGAAATAAGCTATTTCGATGTAGCATACACATGTAGACGTAGCTACAGTGTGATACTAAAGTGCAATTATAACCACCTGTAATATCCTGTTACCAATTGAGAAATGTTAAGTTACAATATCTTAATTAGAACATCTTTTAAAATGAAACATTTAGATATTGAAAGATAAACATACATAAATACTGTATTTTTTAAAATAACAGTGGGTTCAGTAAAATATATGCATTTCTTTTTACTCCATACATAGTATTGGCCAAATATTCATCTGGTGTAAATCAGTGTCAATCCACTGATGTCATTATATACTACTCCTGCTTCGTTTCCTTGTTTTTAAGTACATAAATTAAGGAAAGTTTAAATTCAGTGATGTCACGTAGTAATCCCTTCTTTTAAAAAAAAGTGTTTCATGTTTTTCAATATCCCAGGATTTCCTCCCTTGTGCTCATCATGTCCCTCCAAAGACACAGATTGTTACAATGATTGCTAAGATGGGAGATGTTTCCCAGCCTCCTTTCCCCACAGAATCTTGAGAGATGGTGGGTAGGAATAAATTCTTCTGCTTTGACAGAATGGCTGCTGATACTCTGACACTAAGCAACCTTCAGCAAGTGTTGGGCTTGTGCCTGCCACCCTGCAACTTTCAGGATCAGAGCTGAACCATATTCAAGTCATGAAAAAAATAACAGGCATACAAAGTATATCTGAGTCTAGGCGAAAGAACAATCATAAACCAAGATGAGAAATTCCTGCCCAACCTCTTTTTGTTACTCTGTCCTCTCACTTTATCTAAGAGTAGTAGAATGTGTTTATCCATACTGCTTTCTTTAAGCCACTTCCTTATGCCCAATAGCAGTGCCCCTTATCATAAGCCTGTACTTCAAAGTGAAGGCACCTTTCCATTTGTACTGCAGGCTAGTCTCTGGTGCCTCCATTCTTGTTTTGCCACCTAGAATCTTTTGAATGTTGGCTTCTGCTTGTTTCCCCTGAAAGGAGCTGCTGCATTTGTACTGTCTGCTAGAAGTGCCTAGCATATTTCTAGGAAACTAATATAAACTCAGCAAGTTCATGGACCCTTCTATTGACTCACATTGGCCGCGCCCACACTAGACTTGAAATTGACATTAGGCATGGAGATGTCAAAACCGCTATTCCTATGAGAAGATGGGAATAGCACCCTACTTCAACATTTAATGTCAAAGTATGATGTGTGTAGACAATCTGCAGCCCACTATTTCGAAATAGCCTGGTCTGCCATGGCAGCAATCAGCTGTTAGGTGGAGACATGCTGTCCAGCTCCTGTTGGGCTCTATAATCTCTGCACTTGGCAACTCTTAAAGTCACACGGACTAGGAAACCCCGTGGCAGGAAGTTGAGACCATGCAGGCAGCAGCCATCATGCATGCCCATTCTGCATGCCCCAGCAACAGCCACTGCAGTCTCTGAGCACTATGGCCAGCCAGCAGCCAGGTGAGGGGTTTCTAGGCTCCCCCTATGACCACTCCTATGGCTCATAGGCCTCCAGCCAGGTGGGCAAGAAGCAGGGTACCTCATGAACCAAGGCCGAACTCTGGGACCTGCTGAGGCTCTGGGGTGAGGAGGAAGTGCTCCACGTAATGGGGAGCAAGCAGTGCAATGCGTCTGCCTTCACCTGACTGTCTGAATGCCTAGCTACCTGGTGTCACCCTGCCCACACTCCTGACCATGGCAGGAGCAAGGTCAAGGGGCTGCGATAGGGTTACGCCCGAGCATGGAACTCAGCCAGCTGGTCGGGGGCCGCCCCACTGCTTGCCCCTATTACCAGGAGCTCAGGGCTATCCTGGGTCCTTGGGACAGCTTCTGCCCCCTGGCTGTCCTTGACACTGTGGCTGAGAAGCCCCAGCAGGTCCCGGAGCAGGAGCTCGGGCCTGAGGCCAGCTATGGGCCCACAGCTGGAGCCAGTCCCTAAGTCAGAGGAGTCGAGCGAGGAGGAGGAGCTCGTGATAGACCTCATCTCTTGCAGATCCAGCCAGGCATCTGCCTGACAGGCATCCCCCAACCATGGTGGTGGACCATCAGGTATGTTTCCCAGAGGGCACACACCCTCAGGGCATAGGGCGGAGGCACCATACATGACCGAGGGCCCCCCATACCCGCACCAGACCCCAGCCCACCAGGGCCCAACTGGCCCCCGGCCCTGGGAGGGCAGTACAGCCACCAGTGCCCATCAACACCCACTCCCGCGGACAGTGCCATGCCCCTGCCCCCGGGGGGTAGGGTGGGGTTGGAGGACACAAAGGGGCCCTCCGCAAGGACACTGCACCTTCAGATAGGGAACAGGGGAGGGGGACCTGGTGCCCATGGCGGAAACGGGGGTGTGGGGTGGGCCACAGGGCTGCGCTCAGCACTCATGGCTTTCCTCCCTCTTCCCCCTTGTTTCCACAGCCACACCATCCAAGGGCCAGGAGAGTCTCACTGCGTCTATGGTGCTGGACAGCCCCCCAGAGGCTTTGGACCGTGCCAGCCCAGTGGGCCAACCACCACCACCTGAACTAGCCCACCCCCGCCGGAGCCAAGCATGAGCAGCCATTGGCTCCCACATCTTGCCACCCTCCAGCACCATGTGGAGGTCACAGAGTGATGCCTCCATTTGGAGGAGAGGGAGGCTGCCTGGTGCCGGGAGGCTTGGGGGGTCGTCATGGCCACATTCAATAGGGTGGCCACCTCCTTCGAGAAGTTTGTGGCCTGTCTGCCCCCCCTTGCCATCCCCCTGTTGCCCCCTCCCCGCTTCCCTCACAAGCCAGCCCACTAGGGCAGGAGCCCGCTGGGGCCGATTGCTTGGCTGAGGACCTGCCCTGACCATACCACCCAGTCCTCCTGGCTCCTAGACAGCCTTGCCAGGGACTCCATACAAGGGGGGCACCCATGACCTGGACCCGGCAGGGGTCGCACCCATCCACCCCCGCCTCAGAGTGATGGGCCAACAGCTAGGCTGTCCACGTGCCTCCCCCCATGCATATAGTTATCACCCTGTCAGGTGTGTAGTTGTGATCATTGTTTTCCAGAATTATACACAACCAGTTCAAATAGTTACCAAAATATTTACAGTTTTACTGTTCCCAAACCCTGGTGTCCCCTGTGCTCATTGGGGGGGCACCATGTGGATGGTGGACCTGGTGTGCAGGAGGCCCACCGGGGGTGGCCGCGGCAGCACTCACTGGGCCACTGGATCAAAATACTGCCACAGGGCCTTCCAGACCTGGATGCCCTCCTGGTGGGCCTGGCAGTTAGGGGTCATGGCTGGCTGGGGGTAGCCTCTTCCGGCCTCAACCACCCAACCCTACATGAAGGCCACCCCCTTGCTTTCCACCAGGTTGTGGAGCTTGAAGCAGGCACCCACAACCTGGGGATATTCAGAAGGCCAACTTTCAGGCGGGCGAGGAGGCAGCACCACTGGCCCTTGAGGCACCCAAAGGTCTGCTCAATCACCAGCTGGGCATGGTTCAGCTGGGCGTTGTAGTTCTGGCTGGCGTTGAGGTGGCCCATGTAGGGGCACATGAGCCAGGGCTGGAGTGGGTTGGCCGCATCTGCCACCAGGCAGAGGGGCATGGTGGTATCCCCCAGTGGGATCTCCCTCTGGGGGATGTAGGTCCCTGCCTCCAGCCAGCAGCACAGGCCCAAGTTCTGGAGCATGAGGTTGTCATGGGTGCAGCTGGGCCAGCCCACAAACACATCCTGCAACCAGCCCCGGCTGTCCACCATGGCCTGCAGGACCACCGAGTGGTAGCCCTTCCAGTTTACATATTGTCTTCCACTGTGGTCCAGGGCACAGATAGGGATGTGGATCCCATCAAAGGCCCCAAAGCAATTCAGGAACCCCATTGCAGCGAAGCCCATGATGGCCGCATCCAGGTCCCCAACTTGGATGACCCTCTGGAAGCAGCAGGGCATTGAGCACTCCCCCATGACCAGGTGCTCCCACCACTCAGAGCTGCTAGGGTAGCTCCAGAGATGGCAGAGCACTCGGCAGTGGGGGTGGGTGGGCAGGAGCACCCCATAGTCTGGAGCATCCGCTTCTGCTCCCAGGGAGGGCTCCCCTGCCAGGAGCTGCTGGGCAACTGCCTGTGCAGTGTCTAGCAGGGTGCCTGCTCCACTGGTGATGGCTTGAAGGGTTTCCAGTTGCTGCTGCTGTGCATCCATGTCTGCAGTCACTGGGTCTGCAAGGCTAGTGGCACCTTTGCAGGACTCGTGCTGTGCAGGCTGAGTGTGTTTGGGAGGGGACCTCTAAAGGAGTGGCTTGCTGTTGCTCCAGAAGGGCTAGTCTGTCCTGTGACCCCATCCCCAGGTTTCCTAGCCCCTTATTTCGAAAGGGGCTGCTTGTGTGTGTGCAGACGCACCCTTTCCACATCTGGGGTGGTCTGTTTCGACATAACACATCGCTACTTCAACGTTGCACATCGACAGCGCCAGTGGATGTGTAGACACTACATGTTGAAGAAGTGTATTTCAATGTCACTACTTCAAAGTAGTGTTCTAGTGTAGATGTAGCCTTTGTGATTTTATACTTTATGTAGCAAAAAAGCAGCCACCTTGGTCATTATACCACGATTACGTGTATGGATGATCTCCATTCTTTGACATCTCATCTTTCTCTTACAGTTCTTTATAATAACGTGTTTCAACCTTTTGAAATCGTCCATCTGTCTACCACTTTTTTTTTTTAAATTTGGTATCCCTCTGTGGTGCTCCAGTGACAAATGTGTTCTATAAATGAAAGTAAGACAGGTAATCTGTTTTCAGTTGAATAGAGCTGAATGTTTTTGAAAGTTCTGCAGATGGTTTATTGGTTTTGACAATTCTCTTGAAATTGTGAAAATTGAACATCCTCTCCATGCTGATCTATTGTGTACTCTCTGAAGTTCAACTACTATTTGGACTTAAAGCCAGATTTAATAGAGTTAGGGCAAATGCTGTAAACTTCCAAGCTGCGTCTACACGTGCACGCTACTTCGAAGTAGCGGCAGTAACTTCGAAATAGCGCCCGTCACGTCTACACGTGTTGGGCGCTATTTCGAAGTTGAAATCGACGTTAGGCGGCGAGACGTCGAAGTCGCTAACCCCATGAGGGGATGGGAATAGCGCCCTACTTCGACGTTCAACATCGAAGTAGGGACGTGTAGACGATCCGCGTCCCGCAACATCGAAATAGCGGGGTCCTCCATGGCGGCCATCAGCTGGGGGGTTGAGAGATACTCTCTCTCCAGCCCTTGCGGGGCTCTGTGGTCACCGTGGGCAGCAGCCCTTAGCCCAGGGCTTCTGGCTGCTGCTGCTGCAGCTGGGGGTCCGTGCTGCATATACAGGGTCTGCAACTAGTTGTTGGCTCTGTGTATCTTGCACTGTTTAATGAAAATGTGTCTGGGAGGGGCCCTTTAAGGGAGCGACTTGCTGTTGAGTCCGCCCCGTGACCCTGTCTGCAGCTGTGCCTGGCTCCCTTATTTCGATGTGTGCTACTTTGGCATGTAGACGTTCCCTCGCTGCGCCTATTTCGATGTTGGGCTGAGCAACGTCGAAGTTGAACATCGACGTTGCTGGCCCTGGAGGACGTGTAGACGTTATTCATCGAAATAGACTATTTCGATGTCGCAACATCGAAATAAGCTATTTCGATGTTGGCTGCACGTGTAGACGTAGCCCCAGTGTCCATCTCTAAGATTCACAGAGACTCTTTGAGGAATGAGATGCATATTTTATGCACAATTTTTCTTTGTTGAAGCAAAATCAGATGATTGGTTCTCCCTTCCTTCAACTAAGCATTTGTTGGTCACCTAGGCTGTGTCTACACGTGCCCCAAACTTCGAAATGGCCATGCAAATGGCCATTTCGAAGTTTACTAATGAAGCGCTGAAATGCATATTCAGCGCTTCATTAGCAAGCGGGCGGCAGCGGCGCTTCGAAATTGATGAGCCTTGCCGCCGCGCGGCGCGTCCAGACGGGGCTCCTTTTCGAAAGGGCCCCGCCTACTTCGAAGTCCCCTTATTCCCATGAGCTCATTGGAATAAGGGGACTTCGAAGAAGGTGGCGTCCTTTCGAAAAGGAGCCCCGTCTGGACGCGCCACGCGGCGGCAAGGCTCGTCAATTTCGAAGCGCCGCTGCCGCCCGCTTGCTAATGAAGCACTGAATATGCATTTCAGCGCTTCATTAGTAAACTTCGAAATGGCCATTTGCATGGCCATTTCGAAGTTTGGGGCACGTGTAGACACAGCCCTAATGTAATGTATTACTACAGTTGTTAATCTGAAGGTCTTGAGAAATGTAAAGTAATTTCGTAAGGGAGAAAACTGTAAGTGTCATGAAGTTTGTGCTCATTTCTGGTTCAGTCCACAGTTCAATGGTTAGTTAGTCAAAGACTCCATTATCCTCAGGAAGAAGTATACCCTGAGGTCTGAGGGGACAGGATAGGGTGGAGAGCCAGAGGCCCTGTGAGAGCAGGAGTATCAGGCCAGGGGAAGTAGCTGCACAGTAAATGGCTGTGGAGCAAAAGCCTGGAAGCTGGGACTGAAAAGCTGATAGTCAGACCCTGTGGCTGGCTAGGAGTCAGCAGTAGCACGTCCCAGGGAGACATGCACACCAACAGAATGGGCTGGGTACAGTGTGATTATACGGATGAATTGGGCTGCCCTTAGGGGCTGGGCTGTGGACAGTTGGTGGTTTGGTTTTTGTATTTTAATATAAAATAATTGTGCTTCTGGGGCCATTGTACATCTTGTAGTGTCTGGCAGCCCTGGTCAAGCAATTATGTGTTATTTGAGGTGTGTGAATGTTGATTGTGTCCTTTTTTCATTGTATTCCCTCAAGAATATGTCTGTATCCATCTGTTGTGTTTTGCTTTATCCTTGGCTTGTAAACTCTTTGGGGCAGGCACAGTTTTTTTTCTGTTTATGCAGTACCTAGCATAATGGGGTCTTGCTCCAAAATGTTGGGCTCCTAGATGCAATGTCATACAAATAATTCATAATCCATCAAGGTCTGGATCCTGAAGAGTTTAGTGCTTGTAGCACTTTCAGCGCTTGCCTTCGAGTATATGGCATTGACAGCAAAATATCTGGAAATATCTGGTGTGCCAGAGAACATACTGCTATATCATAGAGCAGTGGTTCTCAAAGTATGGGGCCAGACATGAGAATGTGTCCAAGGGTGCATGAGCTGTGTGCTTTTTGTTTAAACTAAAGAGCTCTGGCTGTCTGCTCCCAGTAGCTGGGGCTCATGTAGAAGGTCCAGACAAACCTGGAATGTGGGTATAAAGAGGATACCTGGAGCCTTGCCAGCCAGGCTCAGGCTCTTCTTCCCTCCCTTCACCCCAGAAATCCCTCACCTGGAGGCAACATGGCTTTGGCTGCCAGCCCTGGGTGTCTGTAGAAGCATAGCAATATGCGTGGTAATGAATGGGGCATGAAGGCTGGGTCTACATGCAGGGGTACTTCTGGCAGTTTCATGCTACTGAGCAGTCTCACAATTGCTAATGATGCTCATTAACATAATTGTGTGACTCATTAGCATAATCACACAAGATCTCACTGACTGCAGAAGCTGCTACCGGCAATAAACAGGCCGTGTAGACGTGCCTTTGCCGGCAAAAACTCCCTCTGTTGCCAGCCCCTTATGCCTGAAAAAATTCAGGCGTAAGGGGCTGGTGACAGCAGGGGTTTTTGCCGCCAGAGACATGTCTATACAGCCTGTTTACTGCCAGTGGCAGTTTCTGCTGGCAGCAAGATCTTGCATGGCTATGCTAATTAACCACATGGTTATGCTAATGAGCGGCCATTTGCAATTGCGAGACTGCTCATTAGCATGGAGCTGCAGCCAATCCCCCTCCATGTACACCCAGCCTAAGTCTACTGGGAAAAGTGATATTGATGAATTTTGCTTTTTACATTGCTTCACTTGCTCCCATTTTGCTAATCTTGTATATGTATCCTTATGCAAATATTTATGATCACTTCACAGTTATGGGTTCTAATGAAAACTGTTATGCTTTGGTTTGCAGCCACAAATACTGTTCCTATGATAAATGTCTCCTGTTTTTCATAATGCAGCCTCATATGTTTCAAGAATCTAAATGTCAGTTAGATCTGAATGTTGGCACAGATGTTACATGATTTGATAACTCATCCAGAATACAAAAAAAAAAAAAAAGACTACTTTTTTTTTTTTTACACTTTGCTTTGGAAATAGTAGCACTGACTTTTGTTTGTCGGGGAATTGAATTATTCCTGTAAATCTGGAAAGTTACAGAGCAGTTAGAATATTAGTATTTCAACATTCACATGCAGTTTAGATGTCTTATTTTTCTTTTATATTGGTCACTTAATTAACCATTTGAGTCTGGCTAATGTGCACTGGGTGCAACAGAAGCAAAAAAGAGAGGAAAAATAAAAAAGAGACTGTTTTGCCCAACACCCCTCATACAGTATATCTCCTTTAAAATGTCCATAATACAACATGACATGCTGATATTTATCAGACCAATGCTGAATATAAATGCCAGAATGGAGATTGTCATGTTAGTCATTTATAAAGGAGTTAAAATACATCTATTCTTGAAAATAGATAAATTGTACTCTACATGTTAATCCTGGATTTTTCTCATCCTAGTTTCATTGTCAGTGAGCAACGGTGGCCCCCAACTTCAGTCACTAGCAAGAATCCTGGTAATCGTTGCTGGAATCTCAGTTATGACTACCCAACACAATGGCCAGGTCAAGTTTTCTTAACTTTGTTTCTAGATCATAAAAAAAAATCACACAGCCTTCTCAGGAAGAAAAAAAAATCTTCCAGGTAATTTTAATACAGTTCACGTAATACATTGCAAAATGGGGTTAATTTTGTGAATCTGGGAAAACTGAGTTGTTTTTCTTTAGTTAGAATGCTGAAGAAAGCAGCAAAGATAAGGCATTAAATGGAAGGAGGCAGGTCAGGACTGGACAAGGAGATTTGCAGTTTGTCAGGTAGCTGAAGCCATGTGAATGGGAAAAGTTATCCAGAGACAGAGTATCTGGAAGGGGAACTGAGATAGCTGCCACAAAAACTGAAATTGGGAAGGAGGAATATGGCCTCACAAACAAAAAGTAGGGCAGATTTACCAAGATACTGGACTTTGGCCCTGTCTGAGTCATTGCTTTTTGAAGATTAGGGAGACCAGGACATGCTTGTATTGTAAAAGGAGAGAGATAGGGAATAAGGGCGGGGTCAAGAGAGGCCAGGTTGTGAAAAGGAAGGGATCACTAGGGCAGGCAGAGGGCTTAAATGACAGCAGGAGGGGGAAATTGGCTTCTGGATGCTTGTTAGTTTAGAGTTCATTTTCATGGCCAGACATCAGACCCTCGAGAAATTTCCATTTTATAGATCTTCAGTTATCTATGGATGTTAATTGTGCTCAGTGAGGAACTCCTGGATCTGTGAGTCCGCACTCAGGGCAGCTAACTTGTGCTGTCACTCGCCATTGCCTGTGCTACTGCAGTCACACTACTACTTTTAGTGCACTGGAAATCACACCCCCAGCTCCAAGTGTACCTGTAACCTAAAAATCCCCACTCAGCACACTGCATGCTTTCTAATTGCCCATCCCCACCTTAGGGGGTAGCTGAAGTTGAGCCTTTGCATTCTCTAGCTCAGCAGACCAAAACTACAGATGAAATATGAAAAAAATTCTAAAATATTACTCTGAAGTATGTTTACCTAGTGGGCTAAGCTCCTAGCACTTTACATGGGTGTTATAGTTACACCTCAGGTATTACGTTGTATCTTAATTACTCCTGAGAAATAAAACCCCACACACACACTTGAAAGATTCTTCTTAGATCAGACATAGTCCTTTAGAGACCCATGTCAGCTGATTCCTCCACTAGCATGCTCAATAAGTTGACCACTCTGGAAAAAAAGTCATCCCTGAGAGTCCAAGCTTCATGGAAAAAGGTTGGTTGTGCACACTTCTGAGAATTTTATCTAGCTTTGAAAAATTTTGTGTTGATTTAAGACTCACAACCTGTCACTGTGTAATGCATAATACGCTGCAAGTAAGTGTTGTGTATGCTGTTAATTGACAATATCTAAAAACTCACTGTTGTACTAATGTCAGCTATAAAAGTTTGCTAATCATAAATGGTTTAAATGGATGTATCGTGTAAGTAAAGGGTAACAAATTGAAAGCTTAATATGTTTTCAATGCCTATGAAATGAATTTGGTTTTCTTGTATTTGCCTGGTGGTTTGAGTGCTGGAATGGGACTCGGGACTTTTGGGTGTCAACTTTTGGGTGTTTTGATAGCTGGATCTCTTGTGGCCCTATTGGGTGTCCTGGGCTAAGTCAATTTATCTCCCTGTGTCTTATTTCCTCATTTATAAAATGGGGAACAATGACACTGACCTCCTTTTGTAACGTGTTTTGGCATCTACTGATTAAAAAATTATTATTATTTCTTTTTGAATAGTCAAAAGTTCCCTTTAATCTGGCATTCCTAGAGTTGTCTGTGTTTTGCAAATAGGCCTGATATTCAAAGATAGTAAGATAGTTATTGCCTGTAGCGCCTAAAGATTTCAGTGGGATTTTCAGGCATACTTTTAAAAATCAAGCCACAAGATGTCAGAAAGCTGGCACATAAAGAATCTTGTAGTACAATTTATATACCAGACCCCCAATGACATGATCTTTGGCACGGGTGGTTCACAAATGGAACAAGAGTAATTAACACGTGTTCATTTTTAATATGTAATTTTTCTAAATAAGTATAAACATTGTGGCCTCAAGGAAAATATTCAAGACATTAACAGATTTTAAGTGTGTAGATCTATTTGAGAGGGAGACAATAGGACAGAATTTTCTGATACATTACTAAGCAATTACTGCATAGCTTTTGACCATCTCAGAAAACTAATCCCCCCCACAAAAAAAACAGTATGAAATATAACATGGAAAGTGACCGTTGAATTAATTAGCAGATGTGATTTAAAAATCAAGTCATACATTTGTCAGTTTAATGTACTTATATTTATCTTGATCACTTCCTTTTTTAAGTAAGTGGATGTCAGAATTTTTGCTTTGCTATGAATTAAGCAATTGGCAGTGGTCCCCAGACATAACACAGTCTGAAATCCAACCATACATGTAGCAAATTAACAACAATAATTTGGAGAACATAATTTGCCAGTTAAAAAGTATAATACGTGATTTTTATTATAGCTTATTTTGTATATGCTACTTTCTCCCTCCTTCATTCTGCATTTTTCCCCACCACTCAGAAGTACGTTTCATCTGTTCCAGCTCTTTATCTAGACTTCCTATGGGGAGGAGAAAAAAAGTGCTAATATGTAGTTAAGATCAGTTATCTTCTGCTGATAGATTGTGTGAATTTTTGTGTTTTGTTTGGCTCCCTATTGGAAAAATGAGAATCAGGATATTTTCTTACCTTATGGGGGCAAAATGAAGATAAACTTATTAATATTTGTGAGGTACATAGATGCTGCACTAAGCAAGGCTGCAAGTTCTTAGATAAAACTTTATTCTCAACTTCTGCAGAAAGTTGCTTTGCAGTCTTCCCTTTCCTGACACTTTTCTTCAAGAAAGGTCAAAAATTGTACTAAAAAAATTGAATATAAAGAGTTTTGGACTATGAAAGTATAATGGTAAGTGCTGATACGTTGACTTCCTCTAAGCATCTTCCCATATTTTGCAGAGTTTGATGGTCACTCTTTTACTTTCTGTTGTCAAATAAAAGTGGAAGATGAGGATCTCTTTTTCTTCGCCAGGTAGAGAAGAAGAATTTGTCCACTTGGATACTACTTCTGCTGAGAAATTACAAAGGAGTAGAGAACTTACATATCAGTGGCTTCACACACAGGTTGGAGACTATGAAGCAGCCAATATGAAAAGTGTTAAATGGTGAGGTCATTGGCTTTTAAATTTTATTTTTGTATGCTGAATACTGATTGTAAAGTGCAAGCTAGGCTTGTTGTCATAAAACTAACAGGGCTTTCTAGCCACAGGCCAGCACACCACATTGCCAGATCCTAAAAGACTCATTAAACGTGATTTAATAATTCTGTGGATCCCTCATCTGTAACTGATAGTGAACTGGTATGCTACCCAGCAGACAATAACTAATGGTAACCTTATAAGTAACTTTATACCAGAAACATGTGCATAGAATGCATATACCAGAAACATAGAATTGTATTCTATGAAGACGATAGGAAAAATAAGTGTTCTTCACATGAGGCATAAGTCTCTTGTTATATAATGTATTCAAAGTATTTTAGTGTAATAGTTAGTTAGGTACACTGCATATGTTCGGATAAATTAAGGAACTAAATAAAACTTTGTAAATAGATAAGATATATGTATATAAAATTTTATCTTCAAAAAACTAAGACAAGTTAAGAAAATACTTCTTGACAAGTCTATAAAAGGGTTGTCTATTCTTCATTATCTTTGTTTTGGTTACTAATTAGATCAAATACATATATACATGTATTAAAAATAAATTTGCTTGTTAAATGCAGTTGGTAATGTAAACACAGTGCATTTAACATTTCTTTTTCATAAAGTCACTATCTAATAAATATTTAGCCACTGAAATCACTGGGAACTGCAGATGAGCAAACGTTTTTAAAAATATATCAAGCTAGTTGTCAATATGTAGTACATATTTGTATGCTTATTAAACATTTTTAAAAGTGAAAATATAACTAATTTTTGAAGAAAGAAACTACTGTAGTAGGATATTTTTGCATTTGAAAACTTAACCTTTCTTGAAATAGTTAAAGTGTATATCACGTGAGTAAGATGCTTTTGATTGTCACAGTTTTTGATTTTTGGCTTTGCAAAGGTCAGCAGGATGATTTTCAACAGTAAGAAATTGTGACGACTTACAAGAGGAAAAGTTTTAAAATGTTAAGTTTGCCTCTGGAAGTGCATTTAGCAGGGGTGTTGAAATATTTTTTTGTTTTGTTTTTTATAATGAGGGTACTGAGAGCCATTGACCCAAACTGTAAGCACCACTTATGAAGGAAATCGCTCCAAGCCCCGGGGTGCAGCAGCACCTCTATTAACATCTATAACTTATAGTACATAAATATTTGTACTAGAGAGTCAAGATGAGTGAGGTAATATGTTTTCTTGGACCAACTTCCATCGTTGAGAGAGACAAGCATTTGAACTTTTATATGGAGCTCATTTTTAGGCCTCTGTCCCATATGTGTTACTGTTGCATCCTGGGACCAACACAGCTATAACACTGTATGAAATATCTGTACTGACATTCGTTAAATTGATTTAGATATTTTGTCAGGTCCTATTCCTAGGCAAGTTAGTTGCAAAACTCCCAGTGACTTCAACGGGAATACAATGTGTAAAATGACTAATAGACTTGTCTAACTAGAAACAAACTTCATTTGTGTAGAAGGTAAATATAACTGATAAGATCTGGTAACTGTGAGCTTGAACCAAAAAGCCCACTGAAGTCAAAGTGAATCTTTTCCCTTTCTTTAGAGGCTTTTGGATCAGAGTGTATGTTTGTAATTTAATCTCATTCACTAAACTACTATATTTATATGTTTTCAGTCATTGACCAACTTGCATTTTGAGAACAAATACATCTTAGGCTAGCTTGAAAGAACTAATGATCATGTTTGAGCTGCTCAGATGCTAAAAAATTAATATACCTTTATATAAAATAAAAATAATGAAAATAATTGTTCATATTTAGACGAATATGTTGTTTTCTGTATTGAGCAATAGCATTTCCAGGAAGACTTTTTATCAAAAGCAGTATACTTAAGGTGTTAATGCAGTATTTGTTCTGCTTTTTATCACTACACAGCAATCGCTTCTTGCCTGATTTAGACCCAGACATACTCAATGGTGGACGAGTTCAGTTAGTGGTAAGATATTTGTTCACTCTAAAACTTTATAGAATCACAAGTTAAACCATAATAGCTAATATTTCCAAATGGACGTGCAGTATGGAAAACAAGCATGTATTTATTCTGCTTAAATAATCCTTTTGTTTAGACTCTGACCTTGCCTGATTCTTGGCAGAGTACAACTGAGTTCCGTAGGATTGGACGGGGCACAAAAATGCACCTACACCACAGAGGCATAATTTTCAGACGGAAATTTATATTATTTTTTTAAGATTAACAATTACATTGAATTCATTTTCAAACTTCCAAATACAGCTTTTTAAAAAATTCCTTTAAACTCCAGTTCAGGAAAGCATTCCTCTTCAGAAAAAAGCACTATAGCATGTTAAAACAAAAAGGCAGTCTAGTAGCACTTTAAAGGCTAACAAAATAATTTATTAGGTGATGAGCTTTTGAAATGGCTCTCTCTCTGTCACTATAGCATGTGCTTAACTTATTTGCTGAAACAAGGCCTACATTTGTACTTGTTTAAATGTGCATATACCATATAAAGAGGTCACAAATTTAAACTACCCCAGTGTGTCAAGAAAATCATTTTAGTAAAAGATAGTAAATTGCATTTGAGCATTAATACATTGCCATAAGTATCACACAATCCATAAAATTACATTTATTCCTAAAATTTCTATTCTATAAGCAGTAAAAACCCAGTTTTAATTGTACTCACGCTATGTGCCTCTTCTTCCTTTTTGCTTGAGATTTAAATATATTCTGAAGTATTTTCTGTAATGGGTTATTCTGGGATTTTTGTTTGTTTCTTTTGAATTTGTTTTGTAAAATGATGATGCAGTTTAAAGTTAAATATGTCTTAGAGGAAAAGGCTCAGCATCCAGATAATGTTTTTGATTACTTTAATGGTGCCTGTGTTATGTAGCTGTACTTAAATCAAATGTGATTTAAAAGCTTAGTGCCACTCTAGCATTGGTACCTGATGATGCAACTACATGTGGGGGAAAAAAAAATAAGATTTGTTAATGCATACCACAAGATGACATTTAGCATGGCTTGACACAGAATTTTCAGCACAGTATTTTTACTGTTTCTATCCATTCTGAAAGTTGACCATTTATTCCCACCCTTCATTTCCTATCTTTTACTCAGGCTACATCTACATTAGAGCAGAAAGTTGATTATAAGGCACTTAGCTCAATTTTACAATATGACTGTCTTCACTGCAAATACCATTAGGTTGAATTTAAGGACCACTAAGGTTGACATTCTTGTATCGACTGTCCAGTGCTGTATAATACCAAGTTCGAATTTAACCAGGGATGGGCTTTAGGACTTCAGGGCCCGGGGCTGGGACCCAGGTGTCCCCCTCTCCCCACTGTGTGCACTTTCCCGAGGTGGAGGGCATCGCGATGACGAGGGACCCATCAGTGGACTCCCCATCAGATGGGACGTCCACAGTGGCGGGTCCCTTGTCCTCCTCCTCCGGTGCAGCAGGGGGCTCTGTTGCGGCTGTCTCCACAGTGACATGGGGTGGGGAGGTGTCGTCCACAACCAGGAGGTCCCGCAGCTCCTAGTAGAAGGGGCAGCGGGCAGGGGCGCGGGCCTGCATGTACCCCTGCCGCAGCTCCTTCACGTTGGACCAGATCTGTTGTGGTGTCTGGGAGGGATGGCCACAGGCAGCCAGGCCCTGGGCAAGGCAGGTGAACACAGGGGCATTCCTCTGGTGCCTGCTGGTGTCCCGGAGGACTTCCTCTTTGCCCCAGAGGCCCAGGACATCCTGGAGCTCTGGCTCAGTCCAGGAGGGGGCCCTCCGTTTTGGAAGCAGGTCAGGATCCTGGCTGCCCTTGTCCGGGTTCCTGGGGCTCCCCTGGGCAGTGCAGGGTGGTGGCCGGCTAGCCATCCCTGCGGGCTGGGACTCGCTGGGCACTGCGGGGCCTCAGGGGAGTGTGGCAGGCAGCCCTGATGTGCTTCCTGTCTCACACTCTCAGCTTCCTGCCTGGGGGGAGGGTCGGTGCAAGGACTTGGGGACCAGAGAGGCCCACTGGGGGTTTTTAGAGTGGCCCCGCTCTCCAGCAGGCTGCCGCCATATAGAACTGCTTCTTTCAGAAGAAGCAATCTGGGAACATCTACACATGCCCCCCACTGCACCTATTTTGGGGGCTGCTGCCACCACCCCACCTGAGCACACGAGTGATAGAGAAATGTCAACAAGTTACAGGGGAGCTAGCTCCCCTGCCTAATAAGAAACCAGGTGACTGCACCATGTCAACAGGAGCCTCGCTTGCCCCTGACATCTGTTTTGTTGGGAGGCTGTCCCTGACCACACCTATTTCTGAGGCTGGCCCCCCACACTCTGCCTAGGCATGCCGGTCTAGTACTCTCTCTTCCCATTCTGTGTGGCTCCGGGGAGCCGCAGTCTCAGCTGTGGCCTGTTTGCAGCATTTTTACCAGGGGAAAACTAAGATACCTTTTGACGTGATTCCCTCCCTACCTTTCTGCGTGGTATCTGGTTTTAATCCGCTGTTGTCATGGATTTGTGGGATTGAAGGTTCTCTGCCTTGCGAAAGGCATTTTTTCACCAGGGGAACACAGGTATCTTTTGACATGGCACAGTCAGCTGCAGCACATACACCATTGTATGTGAGATTGACAGTTCCCTGACGCGCTGCCTTATGAAAGTTGTTCTTTCACCAGTGGAAAACTGGGGTACCTGTTGACATGATTCCCTCCCTACCTCTCTGCATGCGATCTGGTTTTAATCTACTATTATCGTAAACGTGGGATTGAAGGTTCCCTGCCGTGAGAGTTGTTCTTTCACCGAGGGGAAAACTGAGGTACCTGTTGACATGGCACAGTCAGATGGGTGTTCCCAAGCACATTTTCAAAGAGAGCTTCAGCTTCTGAAGCTCACCACCTGTTCGGCTTTCTGTCCCTCAGATTTCCCTGCTTTCCTTGTGAATAATATTGTCTTTCCTTGTTCACGTGGACCCATATACCAGGAGAAGCAGGAGGAGCTCCAGGCCCTTGATGACCTCTGGGCCCAGGGCTCCTTTGTGAGATTCTGCATCCATCTCCTTTGGGAGATGGATCACGGCTCCCACTTCTTCTACACCCTGGAGAAAAAGAGGGGGGCAAAGAAGCACATCTTCTGCTTGCTTGCAGAGGATGACACCCCCCCTCACAGATCCAGCGGAGATGTGTGAGAGGGCCAGTGCTGCTCTCTTCTCCCAGGATCCGACCAACACCAACACCTGCAGCGTGCTCTGGGACCAACTTCCAACAGTCAGCGCAGGTGACCAAGACCTGCTGGAGCTATCTCTCACTTTGGCCGAGTTCTCAGAAGCCCTCTCTCTCATGCCCACCAATAAAACCCCAGGCATAGGTAGGCTGACCGTGGAGTTTTATGGCATGTTTTGGGATGTCCTCAGCCCAGACCTCGTCAACATCTGCGCTGAGTCCTTTCAATGCAGGGTCCTCCATTTGTTGTGCCGGCGAGCACTTGCTGCCCAAGAAGGGGGACCTCCACGACCTCAGGAACTGGTGTCCCATCTTGTTCCTCAGCATGGACTACAAGATTGTTGCCAAAGCCATCTTCCTTCACTTGCCATCCATACTGGTGGACGTGGTCCACCCAGACCAGACCTACAAAGTCCTAGGCTGTACCATCTTCGATAACCTCTATTTGGTCTGGTATCTCCTAGAGCTAGGGTGTAAAGATTGTCTGTCATTTGCCCTCCTGTCCCTGGATCAGAAGAAGGCATTCAACAGGGTGGACGACAGGTATCTCCTGGGCACTCTGCAGCCTTCAGCTTTGGACCCCAGTTTGTCAGTTTTCTCTGGGTGCTGTATGTCGCCTCAGAGTGTCTGGTCAAGCTCAACTGGACCCGAACCTCACCAGTCAGCTTCAGGAAAGGAGTACGTTAGGGCTGCCTGCTGTCAAGCCAGCTATATACTCTGGCCCTCGAGCCCTTCCTCCATCTCCTTTGTCAAAGGTTGACGGGATTGGTGCTCTGTGAGCTGGAGATGTGGCTGGTCCTGTTGGCACACACCAATTATGTGCTTCTTGTGGTCCAAGATCCAGGTGACCTGGCATGGGTGGAGGCCTGCCAAGTCATCTACTCAGTGGCCTCCTCCACCTGGGTCAACTGTGTCGAGAGCTCTGGCTTGGTGGTCGAGGCTGCGTGGAAGGTGAGCTGCCTCCCACCCATGGTTCAGGTCTTACAGTGGAGCGCGGGTCCACTGCTCTATCATGACATCTTTCTTTCTGCCACGCATCCCTCCCCAGAGAACTGTCAGGGTTTGGAGGGCAGGGTGGCTGAGTGGCTGTCCATCTTCCCCTGGAGGAGGAGGGGCAGGGCGTGATATGCTTGCGCAGGCAGGTTCATATCTTCCACCTCTGGGCCCTACAGGGACTTCTCAACAGTGCAGATAGTCCAGCATGGAGCATGCTGGCACACTCTTTCTTCCGCCGCTTCCGAAGGCTCCGATATGACTGGCAGCTCTTTTCCCTAGCTTTGAGAGGTCATCCATGAGATCTCTCGGAGCTGCCAGCCTTCTATCAGGAACTCCTCTGCACCTGGCGACTGCTCTCAGCTGCCAGGTCTTTGGGGGCCTCCATGGGGGAAGACCTCCTTGTGGAGCCCCCGCTACATAACCTGCGTTTTAGTGTGCAGGTGGCAGAGTCCTCCACAGTGTGCTGCAGGTTAGTCCTGGGAAGAATCACAAGAAGCAGAAACCTCCTGGACTATGACCAGGAAGATTGGATGAAGGCCCCAGTGCTTGCTTAATGCATGGGGCTCTCCACCCTCCGCACTCCCTGGCATGTGCTCCAGGAGGTAAGGGCTGCTTTACCACCCACTGCTTGAGTCTACCTCAGCTGGGTCCTGCGAGAGGGTGCACCCAGCCCCCCTCTCAACCTTGGCCCTCCGTATCTTTCTGTAGGACCTCAGCCCTGCGAGCCCTCCTGACCTCCTCCTGCTCATCACCCCAGCTAGGTGCACACCTTACAGCTGGTCCCCTTTCAAACTGCACCGAGATGTCATCTGTACACACTCATGCTCCACTTCCCCGCCCTTGTGTCCTGCCCAGATCATAAGTGGCGGGATCTCCTGCCACCTTCAGAGGGTGGGAAGCGATGATGGGCCAGTTTATATTCCACCTTACTCCCACAGCCCACCGGGGACATCACTTGGAGGATCCTCCATGTGGCAGTGAGCATGGGTGTGTACTTGGTGTGGTTTACCCCATCCCAGATACCTGCTCCTTTTGTGGCATGAGAGAGACCCTGGCCCACATCTACCTCAAGTGAGCCAGGTTGCAGCCCCTCTTCTGGCTCCTTCAGAACCTCCTGCTGAGGTTCCAGCTGCACTTCTCCCCACACCTTCTGATCCTGGCACATCCCATCTCTGGCCCCACATAGTCTCAGGAGCTCCTTGTTAGCCTCTTCCTGGCTACGGCCAAGGTGGCCATCTATAAAACCAGGGAGAGGAGGCTGGCTTGGGGGGGTGGGGATTGCGACTGTGGGGCCTGCTTCCATTCCTCCACTCACTCACGAATCCAGGCAGAGTTCCTTCGGGGAGCAGTGGTCACTGTCAGGGGCTCTCTGCTCAGTATCCCCTTCTGGCTCCCTCATTTTAGCCCTATAACCTTCACACCCCTCCGTGTTGTTTTAGTGGAGCCCCCCCCCCCGGGGGGGATCTTGTAGCTGTGGGCAGGTTTGGTGCACTCTGGGCAGGGTGGGGTGTGTTCTTCACACCAGAAAGTTGCCGCACAGTAAAGTGGCAATGCGGATTTAGCCAGAGACACTAACTTAATCCTGTTGCACCTTAGAAACTAATACATTTGTTAGGTCACGAGCTTTTGTGGGTAAAACCCACTTCTTCAAATGATTAATAATGGACTATTC
The DNA here is from genome assembly GCF_033958435.1 of Carettochelys insculpta. Taxonomy (NCBI): domain Eukaryota; kingdom Metazoa; phylum Chordata; order Testudines; family Carettochelyidae; genus Carettochelys; species Carettochelys insculpta. The sequence goes on along the minus strand of NC_134137.1, from coordinate 299,734,110 downwards.
CACACACCATTCTTTTTGAGAGTCTTTGAACAAGGAGACTTTGGGGAGAGAATGGCATTGAAAACAGAGCTACTATAGGACGTTTCACCATCAGGACACCACCCCTTCTCATCCTAGTCTCATAGGATCATGGGCTTTTATCATCCGTATCCTTAGAGATGTGCTATCCAAACTGGTCCAAAGAGATGGATCCAAATGCTGGGGCCACCCCTAGCAACTTCAGCTGAATCATAATCAACACCTAAGGATCATATTTTGACAACAGCAGCAACAATGGCTCCAACCCATTTCAACCAACTTCTCTCTCCTGCCCACCCTGCCCTCCTACCAATAGCTATAGCCATCTTTAATATCACCTAAAAGACTTCAAACAAGCAGTTTTTCTTTCTAAAAACACTTCCCAGCTAAAGAAAAAAATGGAAGCTAGCACTTTACAAACATTTTAACATTTTTTTATTCTTTTTTTTTAAGCTTTAGTAAAAAGTGAAAAGGACTTCTAATGGTCTGTTTTCCATGGTACTAAGCAAGCTCAGGTCTTTGTATACCAGACACTGTACTTTGTTTAACATTGTTTAATGTTCAGCAGGGGCTGGATTATGTTAATACTTTTGGCCCATTTATTCCATCTAAAATAATACAATGTTTACCTAAATAATTGGGTTAACTTCTTTGCTACTAAAACCATCCACATACCGTTCACATGTATTGTCTTTTATAACAGACCTTGCGTATAAAAAATCAAATGTACAAATCTACAGCTATATTCAGTGCAATAAAAGGGATGGGAATATGAATGATTTATCAGCTCAGTTTATTTTAAATTGCTATAATTGACAGAATGATCAGATTGTACACAAATACTTGATGCTAGAGGGAGACAAAGATGAGTACCTGCAGTTCTCATTCACCTCTCATTCACCATGAACCTCTGAAAATGAGGCCAAAAATTACAGTTTTTCAGTAGAAAGCAAAGGCATCTTTCAGAGTACTTTAATGTTGTCCCTCAAGAGAATATTGATTGTTGAAGGTAAGAGCAAGAACAGAGATTGCAACTTGTGCAAAAGAAATTTTAAAAAGCGGTGGCCACTGAAAACATAGAAAGCAAACTTCAAGAATGTGTCATTTACCCTTTCTGTTGTCTAAGAGTGAAGAATGAATTCTGGACTACTAATTTAACTGACTTCATCCTTGAAGTTGATGATTTGAAAATAACCAAGGGTAGAAGTGGAAAGATGGAGAAGCCTAATGAAAGGTTGTGAATTACACATAGAAAATTGTGTGAAATTTAATATGCAGATTAACTACGAGCAGTGAGATATGGTGGGTTAGTGAGAAGGTGAATGCATTGTACCTCTGAGGCTGACAGTTGGAAAACTGCAGCCACAGATGAATATGCATAATAGGAACAGTTATTAGAGATAATCATGGTGGAGAGATAGCTGTGTTAGTCTGTATTCTATCAAAACAAAAAAGCAGTCAAGTAGCACTTTGAAGACTAACAAAATAATTTTTTAGTCTTTAAAGTGCTACTTGACTGCTTTTTTGTTTTGACAGAGATAATCATGTAAGACGTGATGCATCTGATGAAGCGAGTCTTTGCCCACGAAAGCTTATGCTCCAAAATATCTGTTAGTCTATAAGGTGCCATAAGACTTCTTGTTGTTCAAGTAAGACTGTGATTTCTTACAGATGGAACCTCTCTCATTCGGCACTCTCAGGACCTGACCAGTGCCGGATGAGAGAATTTGCTGGATGATGGAAGGTGAAAATTTTCTAACACATTACCAACGCTTCCTCTTCTTACTGGGCTCTTAGATGAAATTTGGGGTAAATTACAGCTAAATTAAAGCACAGAACACAGAGCCATATTTGTGGCTGTAAACAAACTTTATGGGACCACGGGAAACCTCATTACACCCATGAAAATTGGTTGTGTTGCTAACTAAAATCCTGTCAGATTATGGAGTTTGCCAGATAAGTGAATTCCGGATTAGAGAGTTTCAACCCGTAATATGCTCCTCTTCTTGTGCCTCTTCATGATCTCTGTGCATACATGATCTATCTACTCAAGAAAAAAAATCAATTATCCACAGCATTCCTCCCTCTAGCCTTCTTGGTCCTTGGAACTGGGTGAGTTAACACAAGAGATTTTTCCTGTCATTCTACAACCTATAATGGTAACAGGAATGTTGGATGCAGTAATTAAAAGTCATGATTCTAAAATAATGTTTCCTTTTCCCTAACATTACTGCAGTTTTTGTCTATGGAGTAGATAGTGTGACAGATCAATGGATGCACTGAGTAACTAAAGAGAACAGACAAGTGTTATTACTGTAGAGAATGAGAAGCTACACTTCAGACTTTATAACAGCTCCATCAAGAAATAGCAATAATGAGAAACGGGTCTGGAAGAGTGACAGAACAAACTAAAACAAGAAGTCCTGTGGCACCTTATAGACGAACAGATATTCTGGAGCATATGCCTTTGTGAGCAAAGAACCGCTTCGTCAGGCGCAAAATAATATGAACAAAAATAAATAAATGAAAAGAACAAAATAAAATGAACAGCTTGTACATTGTGGCTGAGAAGCCCAAGAATTAATCCAACAGCCTTCTCTAGCATGGGATTCTCTGAAGTTTTAAATCTAGAATAGGAATGCACATACATGAAAATAAACACTATTCACTGCTCATTAATTCCTCATTTCTTGGAGCTCTAAGACCAGGAGCTGTTATACTGTTGCTCCATAACTTCATGGATAAGGAGAAAATCCTAGTAGCACTGCAGAGACAGTGGAGGAAATTGTGTTTTAACATTTTTCCCCAATTATATCCTTAAGTAAATCCGCTTTTATCTGACAGCACTAAAGGTCACAAGGCAATGTATTGCAGGCAGTCTATAAATCCCACAAAACAGCAGCTTACATTTGACAGATGGAGACTGAGGTGTGAGGATATGACAAAGCATGATAGTCATAAAATAAAACCAATCACTCTGTCTCTCAGAAAGTGAACGAATGCCAGCTTTATTCCATTTCATGAAAACTCTCTTGCTTATACTCTGTTGACATGGAGGTGGTTTCAGTTTCTTTCCCTGGTCTAAATCATGTCTATCGTTTAACCCTGATATGGAAATTTCCTGTTACACAACGGCCGTGTCTACACGTGCCCCAAACTTTGAAATGGCCACGCAAATGGCCATTTCGAAGTTTACTAATGAAGCCCTGAAATGCATATTCAGCACTTCATTAGCATGCGGGTGGCCGCGGCACTTTGAAATTGACGCGCCTCGCTGCCGCACGGCTCGTCCCAACGAGGCTCCTTTTCGAAAGGACCCCACCTACTTCGAAGTCCCCTTATTCCCATGAGCAGATGGGAATAAGGGGACTTCGAAGTAGGCAGGGTCCTTTCTAAAAGGAGCCCCGTCTGGACGCGCCACGCGGCGGCAAGTCGCGTCAATTTCAAAGCGCTGCAGCAGCCCGCATGCTAATGAAGCGCTGAATATGCATTTCAGCGCTTCATTAGTAAACTTCGAAATGGCCATTTGCGTGGCCATTTCGAAGTTTGGGGCACGTGTAGACGTAGCCATCATTTATAATGATGTTATTCTCAATGTTTAGTTGCAGTTTGAATGGAGATTACAGTGGTCTTTTTTTTTATTATTTTTTTTTTTACAATGGCACCTTTTTTCCTGTCCAGCTCAATTCAGGAATTTAATATGTACAGGTTGCTCTCTCTTGTAAATTACATCTTATGACTGTTGTCTCTTTATACCTTTCTGGCATGAGATACTGTTGCTTTTCTCACAATTGTATCCAGCCTGAGCAAGTTAAATTTTACTTTTCTTTTCCCTTTTTTTGGTACTTCTTTCTTACATCACAGTTCTCCAAATTTTCTACTCATCTGTGGAATCTTCCTAAAAGTTTAAATTTTAACTGTAGAGCCCTCCCCTCACATGTGCAAACACGCATGCTGGTAAAGAAACTAAAAAAGGACACCACCATTTTCCTTTGCAGGTTGCCTCTAAAGCCTCTCACTTACACATTTTTTTTTCAAGTACAAGATGCTGCTCCTCAGCACAGCCTGAATTTCTTCCAAAATGAGTGACGGTGTTCTACCTTCATTAAACAATATCCCCTTACAAGTCATTGCTTTACCCACATATAGTTCAGTGAAGCCCCAGTTCACAAGATCAGTGTGAAAAAAAGTCCCTAAGCTTTTATCTGGAGCATACTGTATTTGTTAGAAATTCATCACAAAGGCTATAAGCAATCTCAGTCATTGTGCTGTTTTGAATGAAAAGAATATTCAGTTCCATCTATCATCACTGTAGTTGCTAAACTCTACAGAAGAAAGAGCTAAAGATCTAAAGCTGTGGTTTACCTGACCTGGGCATGATTGCCCCAAGGACGGTACAGTAGACCCCCAAATTACATGAGGGTTGCACTCCTGCACACCCTCGCATAACTCAATTTTTGTGCAAGTTGGGTTCCCAGCTCCCGGCTGCTGGCAGGAGCCAAGAAACTGACCAGTGCTGGTAAGTTTCTCAGCTCCTGCAAGACCAGGGGAGCAGATAGGAATAAGAAGATTTTGAAGTTCCTGGGGTCCTTTTGAAAAAGACCCTCATCTGGATGAGCTGCACAGGAGCAAAACACGGCAATTTCAAAGAGCTGCAGCCGGTGGCATGCTAATGAGGTGCTGAATATGCATTTCAGCGCCTCATTAGTAATCTTCGAAATGGCCCTTTGCATGGCCATTTCGAAGATTTGGGCAAGTGTAGACACAGCCATAATATGGTATCTTTCAGGTCAGTGTTTCTATTCCATGCTGCGCAAGCTCCCAAGGTCAGGAACCCTGTGCTAAAATAAGAAAACATTTCAATTTTATTACTGTATTTAGGTTAATATGTCATGTCTATCACAAACATGTACCACCATTGTATGCCACACAGTTATAATTAATATCATATCAAAGTATAATTTGAATGCTCTCTGATATCCATGGTTAAGTAGCAAACCACTAAAAGATGAAATTACTTACTGCATGCTTGATTGATAGAATTGATACTTGCCCTGGATAAAACATAAATATTGCAGAAAATAATTTGATATGACATTTCTGGCATTCAGCTATGACTTAAATTATAGACCGGTCAGCAAATGATCTTAAGCTGTTTAAGGTTTCATCATCTGTCTGCAAGACTGATTTTCTTCAAAATTACTGTACTGAAAATTTTCTTTTGTTGTTGTACTGACTCAGATCTCAGACCACAATTTTAAGATCGGCTCTTATTTACAAAAATGCTTTGACATAGTGCATTTGTTCAGCCGAGGCAACAATAAAGGATTGTGGTATCATTTTGAAGAAGGTTGTTTGACAGAGTCTGTTTGTTTTATCTGAAGTAATGTGAGCTGCATTCAGAAAATGTCATATTTTGTTTCATGATTGTGTACATTCACTCCCATTGCTCCCAGGCAAGCCCTGTAAGCAGAGAAGACACGGATTTAGACCTTATTTCTATGATCAGCGGAAGCGCTTTGACTCAGAAGAGAGAAAAAAATAATAAGCCACACAGACACTCAGCAGGATCTTCAAGTAAGTTGTGGTTTCTTTGAATATTCACTTTAAAAATCACTTAAAATGTGTTGATGAAACTACATATCTAACTGTATTTGCATAGAGACAGGATAGGATGCCAGCCATTATAATGCCCTCTAACATGTATATTTATTTATTTCTTACCTGAAACTTTCCCTTTATGTTTTAGATATTCATAAAAAACTCTGAATCTCTTCAGAAAAATAACATCATTAGATTTTTTTCCGTCAGTTAATTATAACCTGTGATTCTCCTGTAAGCTATGCCCAATCCTTTGAACATTGATTTCATAAATATTTATTTTTGTCTAACTCTTTAATTGTGAAATGAAGGTTGTTTGTTTTTAATTCTAAAGAATTGCTTTTCTTGTCTTTCTTCTATAAGTGTTCATTTAAAATATGTAAGGAAAGTTGATTTCTATAACTACTGAATGCCAGTTAGTATATCCAAATAAAGGCACGTATCACCGTGATTTCAGTTATTATATTGGGATGCAGGTACTGGTGATTGTTGCACTAAGAGCAAATGGTATTTTCAAATTTCTGGGGAAGTTTATCACTGCTTAATTGTCATAGAAATAAATAAGAGACTCAACACTGGAAAAAAATTCTAATATTGATTAAAATCATGAAAAGCTTAAAACTAACTGAGGAAAATTGGAAAATCATCTGTTATATAAACTTATTACATTCCAGTGCCTTTTATACTTTAGATGTAGATTTTGGAAAATGTGATTTTTGAGCATAAGTGATAAGAGGCAGCAAAGGAAGTGTCAGATGTGTTAGAAAACCTACACAGATTGGTGTATTTCAGTAGCACTGTATAACTAATGGAGTTCCTAGAGGTTGTTCATATCATTGTAAAATAGGCAATTTCAATAAAAAGTAAATCTTATAGCTGATCCGGTAGTTTGTTCAGACTATTACCATTGATATTAATATTGATTACTCAGTTTAAATGAAACTTGAACCAAAAATATGTCGAAAGGTCAACCAACTGATATCCTAAAAGAAAAAAGTAGACATAAAAGCATATGGAATATGTTTTTATCTATATTTTGCTTCCGTAATTAAAAATAAAAACTCATAAAACAACAGATGAAATGCAAATACAGCTGGAATATTATCAGTCACAAAATCCAGTAAGAAAAAGAAAAAAGAACATGTCTCTATTTCTAAGTAAAGCCAATTACAAAAGTTCCACGGAAATAAAGATTGAGCCCCTGTGTTCATAAGCATACAGTGATACAAAGTCCTGAAATGATCACTTAAATGATTTTTTCATAAGCAAACACATATATAGTGAAAGCATCTTGCCTGTGATTCCATTAAAAACATAAATAGAACTTATCTTGAACAATACATACATAAAAATCTCAAAAAAATACATAATTCTGAAAAGTGAGTCTATTTTATTGAACAGTACAACATATAACAATTGTGGCCTAGCAGTGTGTGACCACCCTGGAAAACATGGGGGGATGTGTCACAGTCATGTAGCTTTTTTCTAGAATTCTGAACTGGGGGCAAATGGGAGAACAGATACCACACATGTTAGCAGGTGAGCATTCTATCATGATTAAAGAACAGACGGTGTACTAAATATAAATGTGAGATGAGTGGGAAATGTTCTGTGATTCTGACATGCTTTAAGTCTTGCTAAATGTAATACTTAGTGGAAGGGTATGGACACCTTTTGAAAAGTCTGATAATTTTAAATATACTTTAAGGGATTAATAATTACAATCATCATGATAATTATGTTTTAGGCTTATAACATCATTGTGTATATTGAGCTATATTGTAGTCCCAGCTGTAATCAAAATACAGACTTTTCAATTATATACTTTTCAACTGTGACTGATATAATATTGATGGCTTTATTCTTAAATATATAGTGAATAAAATGTAGCAGTAACTAACACAAGTTATGTAATGTTACTATAGCTGTTATTCAATTTATTAAGGTGTTCTTGAAGTAGAATGTGTGAGAAACCACAACACTATACAACTGATTCACACAAAATCTGAGACATAAAAAAAGTAATTTTCTTTATGTAGCCCAGAACTGTATACTTGGGCTATGTTATAGTTACTTAGGAGGCAGCATGATCTAGTGTGTAAAGCATTTGACTCGGACCCACCACTACCTTCTAGGTCACCTTAGCCGTGTCTACACGTGCACGCTACTTCGAAGTAGCGGCACTAACGTCGAAATAGCGCCCGTCACGGCTACACGCGCCGGGCGCTATTTCGAAGTTAACTTCTACGTTAGGCGGCGAGACGTCGAAGTCGCTAACCCCATGAGGGGATAGGAATAGCGCCCTACTTTGACGTTCAACGTCGAAGTAGGGACCGTGTAGTCGTTGCGCGTCCCGCAACTTCGAAATAGCTGGGTCCGACATGGCAACCATCAGCTGAGGGGTTGAGAGACGCTCTCTCTCGAGCCCCTGCGGGGCTCTATGGTCACCGTGGGCAGCAGCCCTTAGCCCAGGGCTTCTGGCTGCTGCTGCGGCAGCTGGGGATCCATGCTGCAGGCACAGAGTCTGCAACCAGTTGTCAGCTCTGTGTATTTTGTGTTGTTTAGTGCAACTGTGTCTGGGAGGGGCCCTTTAGGAGAGCGGCTTGCTGTTGAGTCCGCGCTGTGACCCTGTCTGCAGCTGTGCCTGGCACCCTTATTTCAATGTGTGCTACTTTGGCATGTAGACATTCCCTCGCAGCGCCTATTTCAATGTGGTGCCGCGCAACGTCGAAGTTGAACATCAACGTTGCCAGCCCTGGAGGACGTGTAGACGTTACTCATCGAAATAGCCTATTTCGATGTAGGCTTCACGTGTAGACGTAGCCCTTGTGGAAGTCACTTCCCCTCTCTACATCTCAGTCTCTGTACTTGTAAAGTGGGGATAATGGTACTGACTTCAGATGTGTAAAGTGCATTGAGAGCTAATTGTGAAAGCTAGATAGTATTATTTTGTTCACTACCTAAACTAGCCTGTGAGAAGGGGAACAAGTAAACATTAATTATGTATTTCCTGCTCATTGATGAGTTAGCTAAACTGCTTGGAACCTCCATGTCAAGACAGGGATAGGTCCTATAAATGGCTCCACCCAGGCATATTCCTGTACCACACAGAACCCCATTTAAAGTTAATGGAGCTCTTATACCAGTGCAAATCCATTTGCTTGGCCAAGGCCTTTATTAGCAAAAATAAACACATGGCCAGACACATGCAGAATGATGTACTTGCCAACAAACCAAACCAAAGGTGGTTGGTCAGAATGCAGATCTATCAGCCTTTCCACATCACTAACTTTTTTCTAGCTATATTAAATGACAAAAGTTCAGTACCACTTCCAAGTTCTATTATTTAAAATTTGAGAGCATATAATAAAATAAAATGGCACAGTGAATGAAAGATTTGAGGAAAGGACATGGGCTTGCTTTTTAATATTTTTCTGTCGACTTAGGCATGTGTTTAATCTTCTGTGCCATTATATAGCCCCATTGACTTTAACATGCAGGTGCAGGGAGCCTCCCATATGCAGCCACTACCAAGAGTACAGAATCACAAATAATCGTGAGGCAGAAGGAACAGCTGGACTTCTGAATCAAATCTTTATTCCACTGACATCAATGGCAAAACTCCCATTAATTTGAGTGGAACCAGAATTTCATCCACAGCATGATGTTAAGACAGAGTGCAAAAAAACTTAAACATACATTCTTTGCTATGTTTCTCAGTTCTCATAAGTCATGTTAGATAACCTAAACCTCTTTTTGTGGACCAAATGGCAATCAAATGTTATACAGTTCTTGTTGGACTAGAAAGTAGTTTAAAATATACTATCTTTAGTATTTCTTCCTAAAATTGCTGAATATTTCATGGTGATTTATGGTTCGTCTTTTAAAATGTAACATGCTATATTGAAGCCCCATTCACAAAAGCAATCACACTGACATCAGTGAGAAAATGTTTGCAGATAAGGCTCATAGAACATGATTTTCATGGAGAAACGTATTCTAGGCCATGATCCCATAAACCCTTGTCTATGTGCTTGGCTTTATTACTGTGAATATTGCTAGTGGTTTCAATCAGATAGCTCTTGTAAGCAAAATTAAACATGTATTTAAATGGCTACAGGATTAAATTCTTTATCAGTTTGTGAAGTGTGGTGCAAATATATGGCTTTCTTCAAATTGACTTATTACAACCTTGGACGTGTTAATGCTACATAATTAATCTTCCTAAATGTACTATTATGAAGCCTATTTATTGCATCCATTTAACAAAGTGTGTAAGCTGTATATTTTGTTGGAAAAAGCCCTAGAAGTAATGCATAGACACATACTGTTTGCATCTACCAGACCAGATCAGACTCCAGGTTGTAAATTTAGGTACTCGGAAAAGGAACACTTAATTAGTCACTACTTCTGAGCAGTTTGATTTTAGTGACTTGTCTAAAATCATGTAGTAACCTAATGACAGGGGAAGAGAGAGAATCAGATTCTCCAGGGCAGCATTCAATGTCTTAACCATATAACTGATCTTATCTTCCTTCAGTCACCTGTCTCATTCACTGCACACATTCATCTTCTGCAGCACCCTCGTTTACTATACAATGCTGATTTATCTCCTCACCAAGTCCATAATGTGAATTGAATGAGAGAGAGAGTGAGTTTTGATAGAAAAAAATGTGTATGTGTATATAATTAAAGACTGTAACATAGCCTGTGAGGACAAGGGGCAATGAGTCAAGATTGCAAGAGGAATCTGAATTTTGTCATGACCTAGTTTCTGCATGCTTGATTTTGCAACCTTGTTCATGCTGGTTTGATATTGGCTTTGTAAGGAATTTTCTAGAGTGTTTTTTTTCTTTTAATTAGCAGCCATTTTGAAAAAAAAGCAGAAATTTTATCTTGTGACACATGGACATCCATTTGGGTGTTTAATAGGGCTGGAATATTTATATTCACCACTCAGACTGATGCTACTTGAGTTAACTGAGCAAAATAATATGTCATCATCCTCTAGCTGAATTAGCACTCACTTTGCCTGTGTTTTTTATATATATTTACTGATTTCAGAAGAATGGTGAGAGACCGAGAGCTCAGGTTTCATTCCTGGTGTTAGAGTGGAGTGTGCTTTAATGGTACTGGACTTTTCTTCTCTTTTCCCCAGACTTGACCACTTGTGCTCCTTTATCTCCAATCCGTACCAATCCCATCTCTTCTTCATATGTAGTTCTTTGTACCCATCCCTAGCCAGTCTCAGGTTCCACTCCTGACATTCTTATGCCAGTACTTGTTTCCCACCACCAGTCACAGTCTTTGTCCTACTCTCAGTCCCAGTGTCCTTACCCTTATACACACAAAAAAGATTATTTTGAAAGTAAATTGAAAGAATGTGGTTCTCCTTTCGAAATCGCTCTTCCTTTCCTGTTTCAGGAAGAGTGCTCCCTTTTGATTGCATCTTTCAAAAGAAAACGTGTAGATGTTCCACAGACCCTTCTTTTCGAAAGAGCTGTCCTCATGGAGCCTGATTTTTCGATCCCTGGCCTGTTCTTTTAAAAGAGCGGGACTGTGTGGATGCTGTCTTTCAAAAGAATAAATTGTTCTTTTGTTACGCTTTTTTTGTGTGTAGAAGCACTCTTTTGAAAGAAGTTCTTTCGGAAGAGATCTTCTGGAATGGCTTCTTTTGAAAGATCTCTGTAATGTAGACATAGCCAAAGACAAGAAGACTTGTACATCAAATTTAGCTCTTTCATAAATGTTTGCAGGCGTTGGACTTGACCAATAAGAATATCATTAAGAATGTCATATCCCAAATCACTCAAGATTTTTTCTTCAATTTTGTTGTTTACACCAAATTCTAGATGTATTGTCTCATTTATTATATTAAATAAGAAGAGTTGGTAGTACTGGGTCTATTTTTCAGTCTGAAAAGTGGTTGACAATTTTTGATGATTCCTCTGAATAATTTTAAAATAACAATACAAGGAAAATTGATCAAATTAGAATTACAGTTAAAGTATTAAAAAGCCACTTTGAACATGTTTAAAAATATTACAAGACAGTGTAATTAAGAAAGGTCACAGTGTATGTTTGAGATAACAGCCATTATACATTGGGGTAATATCCTCATTCTACTCTAAAATTCACATTAATTTCAAAAAGGCCAGAAATTAACCTTCACCTTTTTATTTATTTTCTTCCCTGATATTTTTTTATCTATTTGTAAAAAAATTAAATAGTGCAATTAATGTTCAGAAGAACTGGTGAGTGTCATTTCAATGTGGACATAAGAAATAATGTTGAAAAGCAAATGCTGTTAGATTGTAGCATCTAGCTCAGCACTAAATCTGATGAATTTTACTCATTCACAGAGCTTAAATTGATGTAAACGCTTTGCTGCTAAAGATTTGTTCTGGTCACTTCCATTAAAATGTTGAATTTTTCTCTCCATGCTTTCTTATGCAGTATTTGCTGTTAAGCAATACAATATGGTAAGGACTTTGAAATGAATTATATATCTAGACAACATGTTAGGTATATCGATTAAAATCCTGTGATGTCTTAGGCACATATCATGAAATTTCTAACATAACTTGTTTAATAAAGGTTTTTGATAGATACCAAGAGTTTCATTCAAAGCATTTTACATATTGCATTACTTATCTAAATCAAGCATATGTAAACCTTGACATTTGTTAAAGAACCAAGGATTTAACCAAAAAAGACCAGAACAAATCATTAGCAGAAAACAGATTAAACATCAGATAAGTGACTGCTTGAAAATATGAACACTCTAACCAAACTCAAGAGATGCTTTTAGCACATATTTAACTAAAAATATTGTTTGGTGTATACAAGCACCTGAAAATTTCTTTGAGACTTCTTCACATAGACAAAAATACATAGTGTTACTATAAACAAATCATTTTCCATAACAGTTTCACAATTTTAAAAGTATGAGCAGTGTTTGTTAAATTACTTTATTTAAGAATTGTTCATGATTTTATTCCCACCTGGCTAAACATTACAATTTAACACACTCATTCACTCATAATTATTCTATTTAATAGACTTGCCAGATTCTGTTTAAATATAATACCAGATAATTATTAATAAGAATGTTAATGTGATTGCCAAATAAAAACCTGTATAGTCCTGTTGTTTTGCTTAACAGTTTGTTTAGTCACTATGTTGTATTTATTTAAAAACCAAGACTTTCCATTAGCTCCAGTGGGCTTTAGATAATAGACAAGATCCTATAAAAATTAACTGATGAACACAAAATGAAGTGAAGGTATAAAGATAACTAGTTATAAGTGTTTATTTACATATGTTTAACAAATAATGAATGTAAATGCCACTAATTATTTTGTCAGCAAAAACTCTCTTTTAAAATTCCTTATTTATTTAGTCATATACTATTCCACTGTCCACTCATTTCAGAACATTGTTTTTCAGTTTAGAGAAAAGAAGCTATTACAGAATCCCAAGCTCTTGTAAATCTTTTCCTCTTGTCAGATAATGGAAGCTTTTAGGAATTGTTAAACAACCTTGGTAGAAAAAGTTATAACTGACCCGAGAAAGATTGCAAATTATGGTTTATATGTAGAATCTGACTTTAAAAATGTGCACAAAGACCACAGCTGAAGGTTCACAGAATAGTTTTGCAATGAATAAATGCTTAACCATGCAGCTCTTATATGATTAGCTCCACTGAGATCAATGTTTGTTACAGCACCTTGAAAAAATATACCAATCTCATAGAAATGGAAGGGACCTTGTGAGGTCATTGAGTCCAGTCCCCTGCCCTTACAGCAGGACCTCTCACCATCCCTGACAGACTTTTTTTTAATCTATTTGCCCCTGAACTTACAACCCAGGTTTTAGCAGGCCAGTGCTCAAAAGATCGACCTATCCCTCCACCCCAAAAAATACAAAGCACTGTACAAGTGCTAGATATTTAGTAAGGATCTCTGGCTTTTTGTCCAATGGCTCCTATCAGTCACTTTCCCCTATCTCTCAATTGCTGAATAGTAACAGAGGTAGCCATGCTAGTCTATATACTATCAAAACAAAAAAGCAGTCAAGCAGCACTTTACGCTAACAAAATAATTTATTAGGTGATGAGCTTTCATGGGACAGACCTACTTCTTCAGATCATAGCCATACCAGAACATGTTAATGGCCTGAAAATCTGCATTTTACTGAAGAGGAATTTTCACAGCAGTTTGGAAAGAGGGGCTGCTGAACTCTTTTATATTCAAATTCGACACATTAGCTCGTCTTTAAACTGGGATGGGAATTTTCTAGCTGGTTATAGGGGCTCCTTTGCATACTTTGCTTTATCTAATTCCTGACTCCCTTTCCCCCCATCCCCCACTTCTGCCCCTCTGATCTCTGATTTGCTCACCTTGATAATATTTTTCTGATTTGTCAACCTTGATTACTATTTTTGGTTCTCAATTATTGTTTTGTTCCCTCTCCTGGCTGTTCAAAAAACTCTTAAACATAATAATCCTGATTGTCCACCTGCAGCCAGAAGGAAGCAAGCAACTGCAAACACATAGGCTGTGTCTATACTAGCAAGTTCTTTCAAAAGATTTTTTCAAAAGAAGGGGGTTCTTTCAAAAGATCCCCTAGAGCATCTACACACAAAAGCTATGTCTATACTATGTCTTTTGAGAGTGCCTTTCAAAAGGGTGCCATTTGAAAGAGAGGAATCAAAAGATGTCCTTTCGAAGCAGAGCGTCTACACACAGACTGGGGCTAGCACCGTTGATGTGCGCCGTTGAAAAGGCCATCTGCCCTTTCAAAAGGGGCCAGCAAGCCCATAGAAGGAGAGTGTCTACATGTACCCACACCTTCTTTCAAAAGAAGGGACTAGGAAATGCCATGGCCGGGGCTGCATGATGGACAAGCCCTTCTAGGGCTGCAGCCAACCTCCCCGTTAAAAAGTCTCTCCCCAACACCCTCAGCCTGCACAGCACAAGGCCTGCAGGGCTGCTACCAGCCCCACAGACACAGTGTCTGCCAAACAGAGCATGGACCAGCAGCAGCTGGAAATCCTGCTTGTTGCTGCCAGAGTAGTAGTTGCCTGCTGACCACAGCAGTGGTGGCTGTCCTGCAGCTCCTGTTGTGGGAGGCTCCCTGAAGCAGCCGGGGATACCCCAGACCCTTGCCTCCTTTGGTGCCACACACCCCCGTTGCTCTGCTGGCTCTGGAGCTACCCCATCAGCTCAGAGTGGTGGGAGCACCCGGTCATGGGGGAGTGGGACAAAGACCAGCGGCTCCAGAACTTCCAGATGTGGCGGCAGACCTTCCTGGAGCTCTGCCAGTGGCTGTCCCCCATGCTGAGACATCAGGACACACATATGCAGCATGCTGTCCCTGTGGAGAAGAGAGTCACAATAGCTGTCTGGAAGCTGGCCACTCCAGACAGCTGCTGCTCCATGGAACACCAATCCAGTGTGGGTAAGGCCACAGTTGAGGCCATAGTGATGGAGGTAAGGAGGCCTGGGCCACACACGCACCAGGGGTTGGGGGTCCCAGGACCGGGGGCCCAAGGTGGGGCCAGGACAGGGGCCAGGACAATCTGCACACCCTCACGGGGTGCGCCTGTCTCACCCCCGCAGGTGGTGTGTGCCCTCAATGCGATGCTTCTCCAGAAGGTGGTCCACACTGGGGACCTGGACGCAGCCATTGCAGGCTTGGCTGTGCTTGGGTTCCCAAATTGCTTTGGGGCTCTTGACAGGACCCACATACCCATCTGTGCCCCGGAGCACATTGGAGGACAATATATAAACAGGAAAGGCTACCACTCCATGGTTCTGCAGGCTGTGGTGGACAGCCAGGGCCAGTTCCAGGACATCTATATGGGCTGGCCCAGCTGAACCCATGACATGCAGGTTTTCTACAGTTCAGGCCTGTGCTGCCAGCTGGAGGCAGGGACTTACATCCCCCAGAAGGAGGTCCCAGCGGGGGACACAACAGTGCCCTTCTGCTTGGTGACTGATGCGGCATATCCATTCCAGCCCTAGCTCACGTGCCCCTATACAGGCCACTCCACCCCCAGCCAGGAGCAGTTTAACACCCAGCTCAACCACAGCTGCAATGTGGTTGAGCGAACCTTTGGCTGTCTCAAGGGCCGGTGGTGCTGCATCCTGGCATGCCTGGAGTTGGATGTCCTCAATGTCCAATATTGCGGAGAGTAAGTGGGAGGCCTTTGCACAGGGGTGGGCGACTGACGCTGGCACAGGCTATTCCCAGCCGGATGCCACCCCTGGCCACCAGGCCCACCATGAGCAGATCCGCGTATGTGAGGCCCTGTGCCAATACATTGACCAGGGGCCCCATTAAGTGCCACCCCGGCCACCCCCAGTGGGTCCACCACAGATGCACCTCCACCCCATGCACTCACCACACATTGCCCCCCACCCACTGCACAGTGCCCCCTGACCTCCTGCACACCTCCCTCCCCACCAGGCACACAGCACAACAGGGATATGGGTGAAATAAACAGTTATTATTGAATGCAATGTGGAACTTTGTTTTCAAAATATGCAGAATATAAGCATAGAACTGTTTACGGGGGGGCATAGGGGGCCTGCATGGGGGTCCTGTGTTGTGTGGCAGGGGTGGAAGGCCTCGACCCATGGCAGCGCCAGGACCCACAACCCCCGCAGTCAAGGGTTCCCAACGGGGCTGGGTGGGTGCGGGGAGTATGGGGAGGTTGGGCTGGGGGTCCACCACAGCTTGGTGATCAGCTCCAGCTGGGTCCTCTTCAGGGGGACTGGCAGGAGGGACAGCAGGTGTGGCTGAAGGGGAGGGCAGCGGGAGGGGGCATCCAGGCCAAGAGCTCTCTGATGGTGCCTGTCATATCCCTCAGGGTGCCCATCAGTTCTGCCCAAGCCACCAGGCACAAGGTGGCCTCGCCCTCCTCCAGTTGGAGGTGCTGCTCCCCCACCTCCACTGCCAGTGGCTAGGTGGAGGTCCTCTGCCGCCCACCTTTGGCACCTCCAGGAGTGCAGGGGGGCTGTCGGGCACTGAGGATGGTGCAAGGCTCTCCTGACCCTTGGATGGTGCAGCTATAAAAATAGGAGGGAAAAGAGGGACAGGCTGAGAGTACCAACACCTGCCCTATGGCCCATTCCCCCTATCCTCCCATGGGCGGTGGGTCCCTGTCTCCTGTCCGACGGCAGGGCAGCCCTGGAGGTCCATGGTGGCAGTGGTGGCAGTGGGTGTCTCTGTTCCCCTGAGGGTGGCCCCCTTGTGCACTCCAGCCCCTGGCATTCCCTCACCCCAAGAGGCAGCTGCAGCGCTATCCATGGAGGTGAGTTCTGAAGGCCACTGGTGGCCATGCTGCCAGCCCAAGGGCCACCGCCCAGCTGGGCGGTGGCTGGCCAGGGTCCACTGGGGGCATGCAGGGCCCTGTGGCGAGCATGCAGCCCCTGCCCTGTGATCCTGGATGTGTGCCCCATCAGGTACGTACCTGACAGTCCACTGCTGAAGTCAGGGGCTGCCAGGCTGGCTGATGCCCCCCTGGAGATGTGGGAAGGGAGATCAATGACCATGTTCCCCTCCTGCTGGGCCATTCAGTGGCTGGCTCTGACTCTGGCCCTGCTGGCATTGGGTGGCCAATGATCCTGTCTCATTAGGGTCCTCAGGGTGGGGCTCCTCCACAGAGGTATCAAGGATGGCAGGTGGGGAAGTGGTGTCCCATGGGCCCAGGAGGCTGTGGAGCTCCCAGTAAAATGGGCACAAAGTGGGAGCTGTTCCTGACTGGCTGGCCAAGTCCTGAGCCAGGGCATACCGCTGCCGCAACTCCTTAAACTTGCTGTGAACCTGGTCCAGAGTACAGGCAGGGTGGCCACAGGTAGTCAGGCCCTTGGCCAGCTTGGCGAAAGTGGCTGCATTCCACTGCTTCATGCCTATTTTACACAGAACCTCCTCCTCCTGCCATAGGCCCAGCAGGTCCCAGAGCTTGTGCTCCATCCAGGAGGAGGCTCCCTTTTTTGTTCCCCCTGGCTGGACCCCTGGGAGCCCTGGGCACGTTTGGAGGGGTGGCCTGGGGCTCCTTATGTCCCTGGCTGGTGGCCATGTTCCTTTGGTTGCTACTGTGGGTCTTGTTGAGGCACTCCCAGCTTCCTGCAAGGGGGTTTCTGGGTGCATGCAGGTTTAAGGGCTGCTGCACACACCGATAATAGAGCCCCACAGGCACTGGGCCATATGTCTCCACCTAACAGCTGATCAGCACCATGGCGGACCCTGCTCTTTCGAAAGAACAGGTCACGGAGCATCTACACACGCCTTCTTTTGAAATAAGCTTATGAAAGGGGTGGCTTTTCCTATTCCATGTTTGGAAGAACGATTTCGGAAGCTGGACCACATTCCTTCAATTTCATTTTCAAAAGAGGGCCTGAACTTTCAAAAATAATGGTTAGTGTAGACGCAGCTAAAAAGTGTTCATTCATAAGTAAATCAAAAGAATGTGGCGCGCCTTTCGAAATTGTGCTTCCTTTTCCATTTGAGGACAAGTGCCCCCTTTCGACGTACTTTTTCAAAAGAAAACATGTGTAGATACTCACAGTGCCCTTCTTTCAAAAGATCAGTCGTCATGGTGTCTGAGCTTTTGATCCCTGGTCTGTTCTTTTGAAAGAGTGGGGCTGAGTGGATGCTCTCTTTCAGGAAGAATGGATTGCTCTTTTGATCTGCTTTCTTGTATGTGAACACACTCTTTGTAAAGAAGTTCTTCTGGAAGAGATCTTCTGGAAGGGCTTCTTTTGGAAGATCGCTGTAGTGTAGACATAGCCATATACCAACAAGAAGGAGGAGAGAAATATGAAGAAAAGAGAAAGAAGTATAAACAAACAGAAGGAAGCTAGGTTTTCAGTTACCCATTAATTTCAATTAGAGACTGCAGTGTGGAATTTCTGGGAATATGTAGTGCAATATAAGTAAGGAAAACGCTCTCCTTTCAAAATGTTATTGCTGATTCTGTAAATTCCTGTTGAGCCCCTGGACCTAGACAGGACTGAGAACATTGGAGATGGTTGTCACTTTGGTGGAGCACTTCACTCATGGATAAGTTTTCCAAGGCTTCTATTTTATATTGTGGAATTAATAGGGAGGTTGTTTACAAACAGATTGATACCAAAATAACTAAATTGGTTTTAATTGACACATTTTGGTTTTTTTTTTCAGTGCTAGTTAGGATATGGATGCTCATTTTGCATAAATAAGACACTCCTAATCCAACATAAGTATATCTATGTGATGTACAACTTTCACTAATGCAAGAAACTAAATTACAATCCATATAGTTATTTCAGGGTCATTTTTTGGGTGGATAACTTCGAGTTCTGTAATGTGTGCCATGAAGTTGGTTCCTCTTTCTTCCCTACAGGTAGTTTCTATGTTCAACTCCAGGAAGGATTGTAATAAAATTAAGATATTTTTCTGATTAGGCAACCGCCTCCACTGACTACTCAGACTGCCTCTTTGTGATGGGTCACATGATCCCAGGGCCCAGTCTTTAAGTCACATTTAATGTATAAACGAGTCAGTAGTTTTCTGTGTGTTTGAAGGCTGCAGCATCAGGCTAGAGAAGTTACAAAAAAGAACAGCCTTCAGTGTACTCCTATGCCAATTTGACTTGATTTTGTGTTCAAGGGACAACTTTTAGGTATAAGGCTGCTTAATCTCCCTATCAATTCAGTCTTTAACCTCTCTACTAAGATGGTTGGTAGTAGTAGTAGTAATAATAATAATGTCTAGTTTCTACATAGTGATTTTCATTGATGGAGCTCAAAAACTTCAGAACAGTCAGTATTATTCCATTTTACAGATTGGGCAAACTGAGGCACACAGTGGTGAAATATCTTGATGTATCGTATGTTATAGCTTCCCTAAACTCTTGGTATTTCATATTAGTTTGGTTAATCTTTCCCTTCAGACAGGAGACATTTTTTTAGCCACCTAGAGAGCAATCCTTTGCACCCCATATGTGGACCTTTTCAGTTATGAAGGCACAGAATGGCTAGATAATCAGGGAGCCACAACTGGTACCCTTTCAGATTCCTTCGTTTCACTGACTATAAATCCAATGAAACAGAAAATCTAATTATGTAGGATTTTCTGGAAACCTGCAAAATTATCAAAAGACTGAGGGAGTTTAATCCTACTCTGCAACATTGTATAATTGTATGGACTCTGAGGTCTTTCATTCTTCCCACAGTTTTAATCACAGACTTTTTGAATACAGCATGTTGTCAACACTCTTTACAGATTCTAAAAGTTATTCCATTTTCTGTACATATGTATTAATTTAACAGGGTTGTTTTGTTTTGTTTTTTTTCTAAAAAAGATTACAATCTGTTACACTCAGACATACAAAGTAAATTCGTAGGCATTTGAACCTGAAGTTTTAGGATTTGGGGACAAGAAAAATTCATGTAGTTCAACATGGTTTCCTTCTGTCCCAATAAAAAAATGTATCTGAATAATTTTGTAAAGTGTTAATAGTTATAGCAAGTTGCAACAAACTGGAAAAAATCTTACATTACCATTTCAGAATAATATTTCACAGTAAAGGAAATGTAGCACTGTCCCTTTGAATGAATTATGTACATTTATATGTGGAAAAATAGAAAATCCTACATGCGAAGATTTCTGTAGCCCTTCAACTGGGAATCATATTTAAATTCAGAAATTTATAAGCAGCCCATGCTCTTAGTACCTAGGGTGTAATAAATTTCAGGCTTTGTTCCATTGATTTTTTTCCCTTTTGGGTGAAGTTCCAGAACTGTTACGGTAAGGGTTCTTCCCTTCCCCCTCTTCCTCCTCCCCCTCCCCCATAAAGGAGATTAAAGTATAAATTGGGGCAGGGGGAAAAATATATTTGTTAAAAATGTAGAAAAATAATCAGTGTCTCCACCTTCACTCACTTGTATTGCTGCAACTTACAAGAGAAATGCTGTAGAAAGACTGTTGCATACATACAGTAGCCCCAACCTTTGTTTTCAGTTTAAATAGGTATCAATGACTTCCTCTTATTTTACAAATAAATAAGGAATGTCCTTATTGTTAATTCTTTGCGTCTTTTCTTTTTAGAAACTGTACTTTCCAACTTCAGTATTGAGAGAGAAACTTTTTAATGTTGTTTTATTAGGCTTAATTTAAACTTCCCCAGAGAAACTAATGAATTCATCATTTTGCTGCTGCCAATTTGGGGTATCTTCTGAGGGTCCTCTACGTCTCTAATTAAAGAATACCCTGAAAGTTCACAATAAACTTCCATTAAGGCTTAAATACCATATCTCCTTGTTACCTACTAAATATCCCATCTGTACTAGTGAGGTTTTCAAAACATTTGCTACCATTTTTATCATTGACAAGATAATGAAATGACCTAGTGTAGATGGAAGAACAGCCACTACTAGCATTTTTGTCACTGTGTTAATTATGCCTACTTTAAGTAGTCTAAGAAAAAAGTTCTGAGGAAAGATTAAATAGGATAAATATGTACAGCTTGGCTAAGCCACAACTAAAACTGGGGATGCATCAAAAATACATGAAAGGTCCAAACATCAAGAAGAAAGACACATTGCTTTGTTAGAATGAGAGGGTAGAAATAGGAGCAATGGGGTAAAATTAAAAAGGGGAACTGTCCTAACAGTGAGATATTGTTAAACTGTAGAATTTGCTCTGAAGGGAAGTAATGAGAGTGCTGTTGCTTGGGACTTAAAACTAAATTAGATAACATGTATCACAGTGGACAACCCTGTTTTGGCTGAAGTGAATTCACTTAGGCCTTTTTGGCATCACTCATAGGCCTTTTTCATTTCTGATCTCTGTGATTATATGAATTAGCTTAATGCAGCTAATTAAAAGTGTTAAAAATAATCTACCTGAAAGGGGTAAATTTGAATATGTTCTATATTTGGCAGAAAGACACTTGTAAAATTCTGTAATGCTTGCTTAGCTTAGTTTAGATCCTTCGAAATAAAGACATTAGTCAACTGTGTTATCTTTACCATTTCCCTTTCTGAGGATTTGCTGCAGTATGTGAGACATATGGTGCAGACTATTAGAAAATTTTGCCTACATAATGAGAAAGAGAGACATTTCTATCATTTTAAGTGTTGATCTTCTTAAAATAATATTACATCTATGTTGGCACACTACATATTACTCGCATGTCTATTAAACTACTAATTTTGTGTTTGTTTTTAGAAATCAGTAATTTCATTATTTAGCTATTTGCATAGAATGTTATTGAAGTCTTAATATATCATAATTTCATAAGATTGAAAATTTTTGGGGTTACAATGTTTTTATACATGCTTTTTGACCCAGTTCCACTTTCATTGGAACTAGTGGCAAGATTTCCTTTTACAGTACTCAATCAGAGGCAATCTGGTGCATTGTATTTGTATCCATGTATCAAAATAGCAATCAGTCAAATAGATAAAACCTCCAAAAGTTCCTTGTTTCTCTAATTTATCATGCTTTTAAAAAATAATTTCAAAATAAAGAAGTAAGGAAACTTGTTTACCCATGCCCATGTCAAATGTACCCTCTAATTTTTTCCAGCCATGTGTGGAATAAATTTAATGTGCACTGAGGCATCTGCAAATGTGCACCACCAGGGAAACCAAACCTAGCTTTGGGTGCTCTGCTAATCAGCTCAGCAGCATTCGATTCTCTCCTAATTGGCCATACAAGCACATAGCTTGCTGGGAATACTACCTATCTCTCATAATTTTTCAGTTCATTTTCCAAAATACAGTACTTATTTGCACTGTTACAAGTTTATTTTAAAACATGTAATTACTTAGAAGAAAAATCACAAAGACAAGAGATATAAGCTATGCAAAACTATAAACTATCAAATTAGATAGTAACAGAGAGATAGCCCTGCTACTAACAAGCCCGTTGCCAACTTTGTCCACATATCTATCTATTCTGGAGATACCATCACTGGACCTAACCAGGTTATTCACAGAATCATGGGCACATTCTCATGTTCCTCAACTAACATCATATATGCCATCATGTGCCAACAATGCCCACATGCTTTGTATATTGGACAGACTTCAAACACTCTTAGACAAAGAATTAATGGGCATAAAACAGACATAAAAACACTCCTGATTCACAAACCTGTCAGCCAGCACTTTAATGGAGTGGGCCATTTTGTTAATGACCTGAAAGTCTGTGTTTTACTGAAGAGGAATTTTCACAGCATTTTGAAAAGAGAGGCTGCTGAACTCTCTTTTATATTCAAATTTGACACATTAACACGTTCTTTGAACCGGGATGGGAATTTTCTAGCTCTTTACAGGGGCTCTTTTGCATACTTGGCTTTATCTAATTCTTGACTCCCCTCCCCCGGCTTCTGCCCCTCTGCTGTCTGATTTGCTCACCTTCATAATATGTTTCTGATTTGTCAACATTGATTACTATTTTTGGTTCTCTGTGCCTTATATTGAGTCTGTTCTGGTATAGCTATGGTATGAAGAAGTGGGTCTGTCCCATGAAAGCTCATCACCTAATAAATTATTTTGTTAGTCTTTAAACTGCTACTGGACTCCTTATCAAATTAGATGTTTTTATGGAAGAGTTTTTACTTGTATCAAAAGTAATCAACTCTGAATTCATCCCATATTTCTTGCTGTTTGTTTGATCATGTAGCAAAGGACATATCTGCTTCAGAAAGAATACACCTGGGTTCATTTCATAAAGAGCGGATATCGTTTCGAGACCATCCAGTCCAGCTTAGTGGAGGATGGGGAAGTGGCAAGAGAAAGGCAAAATCTCTGAAGAATTAATAGAAACTTCTGCATGCAAAACATATGGAGAGATGTTTATTTTCAAGAGATCTGTAATTATAAACTATTTTAGGATTCTGTATATAAGTGTTACCAACTAGATAGAGAGTTTCAGAGAACCCTGTAACATTTATTATGCTTTATCTGTTTTGCATGTTTTTGTTTTGTTTTTGTTTGCTGGTGATGATATTCTATACATACAATATTTTGTATTTGCAATTGCTTATTTATGTGATATGAAATACAGAACCTATTAACTTGTTACCATAATATTTGTGAGTAAAGCTTCAATTTACTTATATCAACTAGTTTACATATATAAATGCAATAATGACTCATGATTATTTTTGAGGATGTATGTTAAGAACTAATGTACTGATTTCTTGTAGCACAATAATAATATATATTATCTTTATACGTCTGAACTATGTTGTGGCTCTAATGGCCAAGAAGGGCATCCTGAGAAAAGTCTACCTGTATGTATTGTTGAAGAAGTAATGGAAATTCTTGGCACATTATAATGTGTTAATATCTATTTTTAGTAATATGAGATATGCATATGAATGCTGGTACTAAATTATGTTAATACAGTTCTGGTGTGATGCTATGACAAGCTTTTAAGGATGTCTAACATTTTTTCCAGTATAAAATTGAATTTACCACCCTGAAATTTTCTCGTGGGCTGTGTAACATTACTTCTCTTGGTCAATGATAGGCAGTCTATTTGTTCAAGTAGTTTCATTCAAATTAATGCTAATGAACACGTGTAAAAGTTTTATAATACAGCTTTAATTAAGGAAGCCTGAGAAATAGTATGTTTACCTTCAGCATGCTTGAAATGGGTACATAACATTATTTTAAATGATCACTAGGTTCATCCATAGACAGGACAGAAAAGGCTGTTTGATCTGAATTCCAGTTTCTAAATGGTTTCTGTTCAGAAGGTGGAAAATGCTAATTGGATATAGAGAAGCGAATCTTTGGTATTTCCCCATCTGTACATTTCATCCTTTCTTGAAGCCTTATACCGCAACAGAGACAGGGGCTTGAGACATCAGTAAAATAAAACATAAGTGATGATTTCTTTATTGTTTTAGGAACATAGCATAAATTCTATATGACATTGTTTTCTGAAGTGACTATCATGTTATTGTTTTTAAAAGCTACAAGTTAATATGGATGGGAAGTGTTTAACTTTATCATCTTTTACTGTAAACACTTCAAAGGAAATTTGTGTTAACACTGTTTAAAGACTTTTACTATTAACATGCAGAGCTCTGGGTCATGAAGCTGATCTCTTCCTGTTTAGTTGCTTTGCTATTTAAAAAGAAGAAAAATATTGTTCTCTAATTAAAATTTCTGTGCTAATTTTTCGTCCTTGAAATTGTGAAAAAGATGAATTACTACTTACTCTACTGGGCCTGCTGTTCATATTGAAGGCCAATGGGACAGAATTCTGTAGTGTGAGCCAGCACTCCCATCACTTAGGATCCAGTCAATTCCCCTGAAAAAGACCAGTTGGCAACATGCAGCTTATTAGCTGATCAAGGCAGGAGGTCTGATGAGCCTATTCGCCATGAGCTGAAAGGTATATAAAAAGGATAAAAGGTAAGGAAAGGGAGGACCTGAGTTATTTGAGCTCTAATATGTGTTGAAATCTCTACAAAAAGGACACTGTTCCTGATCAGCTGCATGAGATTGTATTGGTGATAGTAATATAAATGAATTCATACAAGGCTGCTACTTACTGAACCAAATGTGAGAGATTTCTAGGGCATCCAAAGAAGGGGATGGAGCTTGTCCCATTACACCCATTACCCTATTCAGGATTTACAGAAATTTATCAATGGAACTGCCTGTAGAGTAAGCTGCTATCCATCATAAACAAGAATATAACATGCACTTATGTAGTCTATATTATCTGATTCTGTGTGTGTCTGACAAATTGCTACTTACCTGATAAAATATCTGTTTTGGACACATAATGCTCATTTAAAGATTAAAATGCACCGCTAGATACCTTGTAGACACCCAAATTTGAAAACTATGACTAGCATTATATTATCAAGAATGGCACTTCTGCAGGACCAAATTTCTTCCATCACTGTGCAGATGTTCATAAGTCAGATGTTTGTAACTCGGGGAGTGCCCGCAACATGGTTTACAACGTGCAGCTGCACAGTCATCAAGTATATGTCTGACTAAGGCTACAGCTACACCGTATCTGTAACTCAAAATAACATACGCAACTTGCATTGTGCAAATTGCATAGTTTATTTTGAGTTAACTTATTTTGGACTTCAGTGCTATCCACAGGGCACCGAAGATCGAAATAAGGGGCTATTTCACAATTTCCGCTACCCCTCATATGACAAGGGCTACCAGAACTGGAACACCATTCTCGAAATAGTGCTGCTATTTCGAGTGTGGTGTTTAGCCACTGAGTTGCTATTTCAGGATACGTCTATATCTCAAAATAGCAACTACAGTTTAGCCAGAGCCCAATGGGTTTTGTGAGTGTATCAGCTAAAGCAGAGATCCAAATGTAACATCTAGCAATTCAGAGTTATTACGTGATCTGACTCACCCTAAGGGGTGTTGCAGATGCCAATCTGTGTCACACTGCATGTGTGAGAGCGGTTACAAATAAAGGGGATTTGTATTCCAAAGTTCATGCAGGTTAAAAGGGAACTGTTCCTGCTTTCCTCACAGCAGCAATACAAATATTCAGAAGTTAAGGATCGTCTTCAAGCATGAATAAAAGGAAAAACTCTTTATGCCAACTGATTTGGCATCATCGTTTAAAACTTAGGCTATGTGATGAAGTGGTTGTTTTATTTTAACTGCTCTACAGCATAAACAGTCACCAAATCCTCTGCAATGACAGAATTTTGTGGCATACTTCTTTGTTGTAGTATCATCCTTAGCTATTCCACAAAGCAGCATTGTCATAGTGTACTTTAAATAATATAGCCATCCAAAAGTCAAGTATAAGCTATGGTACATACTGTTGCACTATTATGTACTGTAGTAACAGAAAACACAATTTGCTTTGTTTTCAAAGAGCTCAATCCTATGATCAGCAGAACAGCACAGGGACCCTGCATCTGGACAAATGTGGACAAAAGGGTCTGATCCAAAACCCATTAAAATGAATGGCAAGACTTCCAGCTATTTCAGTTGGAGCAGAATCAGACTCTTAGACTGTGCAAACATTTTATGGTGGATAATGCACAATTTTGTAATGTCTAATATTATGAATAAGTATGAATGTCTGTGTATGGCTAGAGCCTGCAGGGATACAAATACCTTCCTGCAGATGCGGACATCCACAGGTCGACATTGGGATCTGCAGAACTGTACTCCCAGGAAACACTACAGTGAATAGAGAGGAGCAGTATTCCCCGTAAGCTGAGCACTTGGGTGTTCACCCGGAAGAGATTCAGGTAATGCGCAGCTGATCAGCAGAGCACAGAGAGCTGGTAGCATGTTTCTACTGGTGGTGCACATCTGCACATGCCTTTGGGCACATAACAAAATTTATTCCATCCATGGATAGAAAAAATTGGAGGGAACGCTGGGGAGAGGCATAGTCCCTTCACAGCTGGGAGCCAGCGCCCCACCCCCACCCCTATGCTGGCAGCTCTTCCTGACTGTGCAGCTGTACCATCTCCAGCCTGCCACGGTACAACCATTACAACCCCTGACAGGAGACACTGTAGCTGCTGGGAGTGATGGTACTATACTCCTCTGCATTGACAGCAGTGTCTCTTGGGAATAGAGTCCTGTGGATCTGCGGATCCTGATGTCTATCCACAGATATCCAGATCCGTGGGTAGACATTTGTATCCACCCAATGCTCTACGTATGGCAGCATGTTTATGATATGACATCTTCACTATTAATTGGGTTCTAGTTCTATACACCAATAGTTTCCAGTGGGTGGTCTGCAAACATCTGGGTTCTACAGACTATCTAATTTCTAAAGGGTTTCACACCTCCATTTGAAATTTGCATATGTCCATACATTGGGAAAAAGAGGTTTGAGAACCACTGCTTTACACCACAAAATGTCACTTCCTATATAAAACAGAAGACGCTGCTTAGTTAAGAACATGGTTAGATTATTTTCAAGGAAAAATTTCCCATGGAGCTCGTTCTCTTTTCTGATGTCAGAACAGGAATGTATGAAATAAAAAAAAAAAAAAAACCAGAGAGTAACACTGACCCTGGATACTGAAAATTCTCCTCTCTCTTTTGTGGCTCAGCAAATGCAGATTCACAAAAATCCTAGAGCATAGTCTGCTAGAAGTTCTACTGTCCATGTGGGTCACCAGCACTTTCAACAACATTTTCATGTAAAGCTTTTTTTTTCTTTACATCCCATAAATCAGGAAGGAAAAATATTAACGTGAATTGAATACATTCTGAGAAACATAAAAATGCAGTGGTTTAAAATTTATGATTGAAATGACAAATGCAGAAATATACATGCAGACATTTGTTAATAACAGTGTCTTCTACAAAACTGATGTGAAGTTTGAAGTTTTTTGTTTGAAGTGTTCGAAGTTTTTATGTATATTCATCTCTGGTCCAATCATTGAACTCTTTGCCTATCTATCCTGCAGCTTCTTTGGTTTCCTTCTACACCATGGTATCAGAGTTCATAAAATTATAACTTTAACCACTTGTTTATTTAGAAACTTTTAACAGGGTAGCAGCTAGTGAATACTGCAGAGACTATATTGAGATTTGAATATTATTATTCAGTTAGTATTTGATGTATCAATGCTCAGATAAGCTGTGGTCAGATGATTGAGTACCATAACCATATGCCTCTGGGTCACTGTACAGTCCTTTCTGCTTCCACAGTAGACAGTTATTAAATAATCTTATTTTAATGAAGACTGTTTTTCAAAATGTTCTCTGCTTTTAACTGATCCCATTTAACAAGGCACTACTGTATTTACAGAACATATTTTTGATTGGAACAAAGAAAAAACTATTCTACAGAATTCTTTTCTTGTACGGTTAGTGCTGCCTTTTACCTTAATAAAGACTCAGAATTATTTTTGACAGGAATGCTTCTTAAAGGTGGAGCTACTGTAGGGCGCTTATAATTTTCAAAGATGTTCCCATAACTAGGATCCAGATCAGTCCACAAATATACAGGAGCATGACTACCATTTGATTGCCTGCTGCACAAATTACAGGCACTGCAAAGAATGTAGTTGATTAACAGCCCTTTGATTTCAGTGTCACAGCATAGTAAAGCAGTCATGGAAATGTGTACTTATGAAGATACATTCTTTCCTTGATGAATGCTCAAGCTACTCCTATTAACTGTAATGGGAGCCAGGTTGTACTAGAAGGCCATACCTTATAGTGACATCGTGTAATGAGAAAAAAGCTTTATGAAAACTCCTGTTTATGAGATGTTCCCAATAATTCATAAGAGAACTGAACCATATTATCTGTGATTAGATTGCTAAATTTCCAATCTTAGATCAAAGCTGTTTGTACAAAACTGTACTAGCATAAAAATCTTACTCCAGCAATCCTTGTTCCCTGTCTTGTTTGTTACCTGAAGTAGGGGGTGGGAGGGGGAGATTATCCAATTTTAATCTATTTAAAGACTTGTGAAAAAAGTTATCCTGGCTTGGTGTGGGAGCTACAACACTAGTAACACAAGGAACCTAGTTAAGCACAGATTTGCAGCCTCTGCAGTCCTCAAAAGTGATAGTGGGACCCATGGCAAACAACTAGCCATTGCAGCACTGGCTGGAGTCTGCAGAGTAAGTTACATGAGGTTGGGATAAACGGGCGAACTGGCTGTTATTCTAGCTAAGATACAAAAGGTAAAATTGGCCTTTCTCACAAAAAGTGAGAGGGAAATGGCTTTCCAGCCCACCTGTAGATTAGCACCTTAGTATCACACCCCTCTTTCCAGCTCAACGGTGTTGACAGTGTATCCCTTATAGGTGTTGGTCTTCCTCATCCTCTCCCCAACCACCCTGTCTACACCTTGTGATCACAACTTGTAGCCACTCTGCCTGTACTCATCACCTCACTGCAGGCGACTCATGAGGGTAGAGAGGGCCTTGTGCTTGCAGGTCGGGAGATTTTCTCTACAATTACTGAACAGCCCATTGCTTTTCAGCAAACCTCGCAACTGTCTTGGAACTGCCAGTAACTTGAACACAGACACGGAGTTATCAACCCTAGTCCCCTGTTGGGCAGGCCTCTTCCGTGGGGATTTGGGACTGACATGAGTAAAGTGCGAAGAGGAAGCAGGTATGGTTGCTTGTGTAAGAGTATAATCGATGCTCACCTCTGGGCAAAGGACTCGCCAGGTATGTTCTTCCATAGTCTTGCTAAGGAATGTTCATAGGCAGCGTAGAGAAGTTCTACCCGCCGCGGTCTCCAGCCGAGTATTTTTGGTGTGCCGGTTGCTGGGATTTTTGGCTGGGTGGTTGTTGTTTTGGACCTGGAGAATTTTCGTTCGGTTTCCTGCCTTTCCTTAAGCACTAACCTTTCCTTTGCCTGCGCCTGCATAGGAAAGAAAACCAATAACCGCTGCTCGGACTGGCGTCAAGTGTCCCGGTGCCTGCGACGCAGCGGTCTCCTCCATCTTCAGGGGCAGGGAAGGACAGCTTGTGCCGGGGCTGGTGGTTATTCCTGCCACTCTTACAAGGCTGGACTAACCTCAGAGGTGACTGATTTTTTAACAGCTGCGGATGTCTTTAGCCTTCTCTTTCCACGCGTGATTTTTACTTTAAAAACTCCCTGGGAACTTCTAACGCTCACGTTTGTCTTGTTGGATTTGATTGAGCAGCGCGTTGCGTTGGACTTGAACACCTGTAAGACACAGAAAGCAGCTAGTTATGACTTTATGTGCGCGTCTGGTGTTCCTTTCCACGACACCGTGTCCGAAGGGCTCCCTTGCTTCCCTGCGGACACGGCCCTGAGCAGAGGAACACCAGACGCGCCGATAAAGTCACCACTAGCTGCGTGGGTGTGTTTCAGGGGTTAGTGAAATAAGCAATAGGAAATGAAGAGGATCAGAGAGGTGGCCGTGCTAGTCTGTATCTTCACAAACAACAAGAAGTCCTGTGGCACCTCGCAGGCTAACAGCTACTGTGGAGCATGAGCTGTCGTGGGCAAAGAGCCGCTTCGAGGAATTGCTTTCCAAAGCAAATTGCACCTTCCAGGAAGCGGCTCTTTGCCCACGACAGCTCATGCTCCACAGTAGCTGTTAGCCTGTGAGGGGCCACAGGACTTCTTGTTGAAATGAAGAGGAGAACGCCCGCCTCCTGCGTGTGCCGCTGGGAACTACCTACGGCTGCGTGTGCCACGATTTTGCTGAGCGTTAAAAGAACCGGGTCGCTTCAGGTTGCTGGAGAGAGGCGCTTTTCCTGGCGGGTGACTGCGCTGCCCTCAGCCCTGCCATTTGACCGGCACAGGTGTCCCGCCACCGTCTTCTGCAAGAGAGACGAGAGCCGGCCCTGTTGCACAAACCCGAATTCTTTCTCGGCCCCGGCTAACGAGCTCTTTGCACTTCACCTCGTTTCATTCCGTTCCTGGGCAATTTTCGTTGGGAAACAATTTTCTAGCTGCGGGGAGGGAAGAACGCCGGCCGCAGGAGCGAACACGAGCGAGCAGACGCTGGACGTGGAGGCGGGCCAAGAAAATTAAACGGGCTCAACTAAGCAGGGGTTTGTCAAGGTTTCTTCCCCCTCCCCGCCAATGCTGCCTTGTCAGATGGGAGCCGCCGCGACGAGCTGGGCCGCTGAACTCGAATGAGCTCCCCGCTGCTAAGGCGAGGCGAGTTCTCCTGCCAGGTCACCGAGGAGTCTGGGCTGAAAACGCAGCATGGGGAAGCTGAGAGATCGGGTCGTTGCCGGACTGGGAAAGCAACAGGCTCGTTCCCTGTTCGGGGCCCGTTCCCGTTGACTCCCATTTCTTCTCCGACAGAGACCCCGGAGCCACCAGCGGCTCATACTCAGGCACTCCGAAGCCGGCCTATTCTTGCGGGCCGCGCAGCTGAGCGGCGGCTACAGCCCCTGGGCGGGCGAGGGGATTCGAGTCCCGCCTCGATGCGCTGTTTGGCCTTTCCGATCCCAAGAGGCTAGCAAGGCTGCTCGGGCTCGGGATCCGCATCCGCCCCGGGCGCTCGGCGTGTGCCGTCCTGCTTCCCTTCCGAGCAGGTGCCCCGCGATCACTATCCCCTGACCCTCCCCTGGGCGGCTTCACGGCCCCGGCGGTCTCCTCCGGGCTGCACGTGGCCTAAGCGCGAGCCTGACGCGTGCTACTTCGCGCCCTCTGGCAGGCCCTGGGAGCAAAGCCCCCGCGCCGGGCTGGGGCACGTGCCGGCGCGAGCCCAGGCGGGAGCTCTGTCCACACGCGTCACCCGCGGCGCACTCGCGGGCCGTGCGTAGCGCGGGGGGTGAGGCGGCTCGCGCGGCCGGGACACACTCCGAACGCCGTCTGCAGCCGGGGCCGGCCAGCTGGCTCCAGTTGCCAATACCACCGCGCGCGCGGCGAGCTTCGGACGGGTTGGTTTTTGCAAGAGCCCGCGCGCAAGGCGCAGAGAGAGGCGGCGGCGCTCGGAGCTTTCCGGCTGCGCCCAGCTGCGGGGGGTGAGAGGGGCCCAGCGCCTCCGCCAGCTGGGGAGAAATGCCCCCTTAAGCACCCAGCAGCTCTCCCCGGCGGCCGACCCAGTGCGCTCAGACGCCCCAGCGCCAGCCCCTGGGAGAAAATGGCTTTGTGGCTTTCAGCGCGGGCGCGGGCTGAGTGAGGAAGGGCCTTCGGGAATCATGGTGCAGCTGCGTTTGAGTCGCCCCTTTTCCCGAGTCTGAGCTAAGCTGGGTGTCGCAGGGCGGGAAGCAGCGCCCCCGCAGCGGCTCTAGGCGTGAGAAGTAGCAGGCCCTGTCAATGGGGACCTGCAGCGCCGCCAGGCAGCCGCTTGGTAAGGCGGGCTGCAGAAATAGCCACCTTGTGCCCGATCGGGCCGGCAGCGGTCTGGAGCCGGCTCCGCTCAGCTGCCTGCTGCCAGCCGCGAGTTCAGACCCGCACATCGCGGGCGGCTTTTCCAAAAAGCCCTGAGATGCCAACTCCGTTGGGCCCTACACCCGCCTAAGCCGGCAGGGTCTTGGCCTCGCTGCCCGAACCTGCCCCGTATAGACGTAGAATTGTCCAGGGGCCAGCCAGTAGGAGTGTCTGACCATTGCGGGGCCTTGCAGGTGCGTGGGGTCTGGCGTGTTTTCCAGTCCCGGGCGGGGCTAGGTTGCTTCCCGATGGGGTAATTCTCCATGGGTTTAAAAACGGGTCAGGACTGTGCGGAAATCGCCCCTCTGGGTGAGCTCATTCGCCCCCGGACTGCACATCCGACGTGAGTTCTGCTGGGAAAACCAGCAGCGAACGTTCAGCTTGAACTTACAGGCGAGCTGGCTTAGTGCGGCTTGGGCCTCTCAGTGCGCCTGCTGCTTTGATGTGGACAACGGTATTTGTGTTTGCCTTCATGTGCAGCTCCTGAATGCCTTAGCGGGAATGGCAGGGGAGCTCCGACTAAGTCTGAAACCCAGTTTCAGCGGCCGCTCCGCACCTCCTTTCCCCCCGCCCCGTTTCGACCTGCCTTATCCTCGTAAAAGACCGCGGCTTGAACAGGAGCCAGGGGCTGCACCTCTCCCAGGGGCCCGATCCAGCTCCCGCTGCTGGGAGAGGAGCGCTTTCTATTGACCGCGGACGGTGCGAGCGGGCTCGAAGGAGGAGCAGGGGGACGGGATCGGGTCCGCTCTTCCTTGGGGTGCTTCATTGTTCACGTTACTAGGCTCGCTAAAGAACTGCTAGACGCCCCAGGGAACGGGGAGGTGGACCGGGTTGGCATTTGGTTGGCAGTGGGCTTCGTTATTACTTCAATTACATCAAGTGCAGGGCAGTCCGCTTTTGCGGGGCGTCCCTGCTAAGATTTCCTCTTGTGGTGGTCTTAAATCCACGCATCACAGCACCCCTCGGCGTTTCCTTTTTAAGGAAAGAGGAGAGCCTTTGAGAGGAACAGTCCTTACCTACGCCGGGGCTAAATTCCTCAAAGCTGCCTCGGAAACAATTCTGCTGTTTTCTGCACGGAGAAAGCAAACCTTGCCGATCCCCCTGTCGGCTTTATTCTGCCGCAACGCAACTGAAACGCCCGGGATTTCCCCCCCTGCCTTGTGCAGGTGTCATGAAGGAAATCCGCTAAACCGCTAAGGTATTGTCATAGCCCCAAACGGGAGAGGCCGGGGTGTCACCGCTCAGTGCCTTTGGTCGGTTTCTCGATTCGAATTCAAAGTGCCTGACCCTTGCATGCCTTGATTTTAGGCTGGGGGATTGGGAACAGCACAACTAGTAAATGATCCCTTTGTCTTCACTTAGAAATGGAGCTGAAGGGGGTTTATTAGAGCCACTTGGTCTGTCTCTCAGCCATTGCAGGGTTGAAGATTCAAATGTTCAGTAAAAAAACGTGATTTATTCTACGTGAGCTGGCGGAGCCCAAAGAGGAGTGACAATCTCAGCCTATTCTTGTGTAAACGTTTTTCTCCGACTTGTGAAATCCGAAGGGCTTCGGTGTAGAGTAACCAAATGAGTACGTTTTAATGGGGCGTGGGAGCTTCATTTGGCGCTTTGGAAAGAAAGCTCATCCGTTTGGACGTGATCTGTCTATAGAACTTAATAGCTCTGAATCGGATCCTTTAAGTATCCTGCGTTAAGAGCACATTCAGCGTCGGTTCAAAGCACCGTTTTAGTGCTTTGACTCTGTTTGACCATATTAAGTAACTCCTTGCAAAAGCATACAAATAAATTGGAAAGAGCGGGCCTGGTGTGTTTATTGCAAGGACATTTGATTTTGTTTTCCCCCAAACAAAATAGTTTGGGTACAACGTAAATCGGTGAATCCATATGCTACATCTAAACCAGCTGGCTGCCCGCAGTCCGTTAACTAACGCTGGGGAAGGTTTCTAAAGGCATCTCATTCAGGCAGGTTGCACGTTAATCCCCCCACCGTCCCCCGCGCCCCCCAGAAGAAAGCTCGCAGCAGCTAAGCTCTCGAAAACGATTCACAGAACGGGGACATTTAGCTGTTGGGGAGTTTCACTTCAGAGCAACTCTCCGGTTACCCTGGGCCAGGACAAATCGGCCGGGGTAAGCGTGGGCTGGGGCAGGCTCCCCAGAAGCAATCCAGGGCACGTAGAGCGCTGAACCGTTTGGCCACTTGCCACTGTACATACCAGTCAACTCGCTTGGGGCTTGTTTTCTCTTTTTCCTGCACTTTCCCCCTTCCCTTCGACGTGTTGGGCCGCGTTCAGGGGGTTCTCCCCGCAGCTTCCCTCGCTGCTATATCTCAGCTTCACTCTGAGCCGGTAAACGCATCCATCTTGCAGCGCCTGGCGCTCGGCGTTCCCCTTGCACGGGGCGCTGGAGAAGAACGCCGTAATTCAGCGAGCCGACCCCGTGCACTCCGAGGTGACTGCCGCTCTCGCCAAGCCCAGCCTTTCTCTCCCGCTATCGCTAGGTGGTTTCCAGCAGGGGCAAGAAAGGGCGCTTGTTGCTCGGGGGACAGCAGCGGTGGGAAGCAGGCGCCGATCGCCCAGGCCAAAACACCAACTGGACGCCTGAACCCCACCGGCCGAGCCAGAGGGTGGGGAGGTCTCATTGGAAAGGCACAAAGGAACTCCGCGAGTCTCAGCGCTCTCGCTGTTGCCCCACCAGCCCAGGCTCCTGGGGACTTCCCCCGAGAACAGGCCATGATCTGGGCCGCGAGCTGATGGGCAGCAATGGAAAGAGGCCAACGCGAGAGGCGCCGCGAGCAGCGTGTCCGGGCGGCGGGTGCGGCTGGCGGGGGCAGAAAGCCGCCCTGGAGAAGTGTTTGGTTGGGTGTGCGACGAGGGACCGCGCCTTGGATGGGGGCTCGGCGTTAACTCCCGTTCACGCGATTAGTTCAGCTCCCCGGCCGCGCTCCCGGCGGGGGGGGGGGGGGGGGGGCGGGGAGAAAGCCGGGAACCGAAGCCGAGGTCTGGGCTGCGCACCAAAGTCCGCAAAGTTCCCCAGCCTCGGGGCCGGGAGCCCCTTGGCAGCGGCTAATGCAGCGCTCGGCTCTGGCCATCACGGCGGTTCCCGGGGGCGCTGCCAGGGCGGCCCCTTCCCACCCCCTCTGGCGACGCGGCGGCTCTTGCTGCCTCCCGCCCCCCTTGCCCAGCAGGTTCAGGCGGGATGCGCGCTGCCCTGGCGAGCCGGGCGCCCCGGCTGCTGCGCGCTGCGGAAGGCGGCGGGTGCTGGCGAGCGCTCAGCCAGGCGCAGCGCGGGGTGCGGCCGTCGGAGCTTCCCACGCCCGCTGCTTTCGTCCCCCTGCAAGTGGAGTCAGCGCCGCGCGCCCCAGCAGCGGCAGCGGGTCCCCAGCCCCACGCCCAGCGCGGGCTTTGCGCAAGACACCCGGGTTTGGGGGGTGCCCCCAGCGCCCCGCGACCACAGCCCGCAGCCCCGATCGGGGGCAGGCGCCGCTCTCGGGGCACTGGGCTCCCAAAGGGCCCGGCCAGCGGCGGTGGGGTCACCCTCGGGCGCCCGGCGCCGGCCCGGCGCTTGCCTCGGACAGAGAGGAGCCCAGCGCCCAGGGCAGGTGACGCGCGGGGGATTGGATTCCCCGCAGGAAGCTGCACCCCCCGCCGCGGACCCTCCCCAGCCCGGGGGCGGGAGGCCGGGGCGGTGGTTCCAGCCGTGCGGCCCCCGCACTTGGTCGCGGGCTCCCCTCGGTTGGGACGGGAGCTTCCCCCCACGCGGGCCCCCGGCTGAGCGCAGCGCGGCGCGTCCTTCTCCAGCGGAGACCGCGGGCCGCCCGCGCGAGGGGCCGCGCCTGGCCGGAGGGAGGCTGCGGGGAGCCGCTGGCCGGGCAGATGCACCGCTCGGGTCCCGCTGCCTGGGGATCGCAGCGCGCTGCAGGCGGCAGCCGCCCCGCGGGGCTCTCCAGTCCCGAGAAGGGCACGCAGCGGCCTGTCCCCGCGCGCCTCCCGCCCGCGTCGGGGAGGGTCCGGGCGCATCGCTCCGGCTCCTGGGGGCAGCGGCGGGCGTGTGGCTGCGGCAAGCGGGAGGGGCGGCGAGGCGAGCCCTGGCGAGCCGGGACTCCTGCGCGCCTGCCGGCCTCCGCTGCCGGCTCGCGGGGCTTGGCTGAGCCCGCGGCAGCAGCCGAGCGGTGCCTCCGAGGAGCTCCTCAAACCCGGGCTCCAGCGGCCCTCCAGGCGGGAAACTGAGGCACTCACACGCCTCTCCCGTGCGGCGCCGCCCCGCCATACCCACCCTCCCGCCCAGCAGCGCGTGCGTCTACCCGGGGCCCCTCCGCCTTCCCCTGCGGGACGGGCGGCTCCCAGGAGCTGGTTGCACCGTGCCCCTGCCTTTGCGAGGGGCCCCGCTGCGGACAGCCAGACCCCAGCCGGGCGCGGGTGACACGGGCCAGAGGCGCAGCAGCAAACACCCCGCATTGCACTGCCGGGGAAGGGGCGCTCACGGGGCGGGGAGGTGTCACTCGCGCACCCCCGGAGGTAGAGTCGCAGCTGGGCCGCCTGCAAGTGGAGAAGCGCGCGGCGAGGCGAACCCACAGGCACACGCTTGGCTTAGCAGCCCGCGGGGCGGCTGAGGGAACAGCCCCGCGCAGCCGCCCGGGAGCACTGCGCAGACCAGCGCGCGGCATATTAGGCGCTGAGCTCTCCTGAGGCGGCCCCGCGCCCTCAGAGCAGAAGCTCGGCGCGCTCGTGTTGTTTTGCCTGGGCTTCATTCCGCCCCGCGGAGAGCGCAGCAGTGGCGAGGACCCGCTGCCCTGGGCGGGTGGGGGGGGCGTCCCTTTAGCTGCCCTTGCGCCCAGGACAGTGGGAGACCAAAGGGCAGGGCGCCAAGGAGGGGGGATGCCTCCTGAGGAGGAAGTAACCCAATTCCGTCTCTAGCCACGGGTACTACCCAGAGGCACTGAGCCCTCAGCGGGGCGAGTGAAGCCCAGCTGGCCTTTAGCTCCTGTGGTGGAGCGCAGGGCTTCAGACCCTATGCTGGCAGGCCAGTCCCTGGGGCCGGCAACCGGGGCTGGGGCCGCGCTACAGATGCATCTGACGAAGGGTCTGCGCCCACCAAAGCTCATGCTCCAAAACATCCCTTAGTCTCTAAGGTGCCCGAGGGCGTCCTGCTGTTCCCGCAGATACAGACTACCAGGCTCCCCTCCCCCCCGCGAGTATCCCGCTCCCCGCTCTCCCGCCAGCTCAACCCGGCCACAGCCAGCGGCTCGCGGAGGCTTCGTTCGCACAACTGCGTCCCAGCTGAGAGCGGGCGCCGGCTGAGCCAGACTGAACGGCACGTCCCCCTCGCCTTGAAAAGAACGACAAGGGCCTCGGGCTCCTCCGCGCCAGCGAGGAAGCGGGGCTGCCCCAGAGAGCTCGGCGGCTCACCCATCCCTTTGTCACTCCGTCAAGCGCTAGAGGACGGCGGCTTTGGGCGGCGGGCCGAGCCGCCTGCTGCTGTTCCTCCGCGGCCCGGGCGCTCCAGGCCAATGAGAAAAGCCAGGCGCGTGTTCCTCGGGCTCTGGCGGCAGAGCCTTGAGAGCGGCTGGTGAGAAGTGGAGCCCCGAGGGCGGCGCGGCAGCTCCGCGTTGCCCCCAACGGGGAACTGGGCTTGAACTGCCAGTGGAGACAATCCACGTGGAACCCCCCCCCCCCCCCCCGCACTCCCCGGGGCCGGGAAGCCCGGCCGCGAGCGCCCGCTGAGCCCCGTGTCCCGCGAGGAGCCGCGCTGCGAGGCGGGCCGAACTGCCCCGGCCCGTAGCTCATCAGCGCACGATGGGACCTGGGGGCAGGGAAGCGGGGCCGGGGCTCGCCCAGCTGGGTAATGGCTCCCCAGTCCCGCCTGTGGGAGGGAAAGGGGCGGCTGGGCTGGCCTGCTCCGAAGCCCGGGGCCGGGGCCGAGGGCAGAGCTCTCCCCTGGCGTGGTGCTCTCGCCCTGCGCTTTCCTCCCGGGGGCACTCGGCGCCCGCTCGCCCCAGGC
Organism: Carettochelys insculpta; assembly: GCF_033958435.1. Lineage (NCBI taxonomy): Eukaryota > Metazoa > Chordata > Testudines > Carettochelyidae > Carettochelys > Carettochelys insculpta. The sequence continues at coordinate 299,695,624 of NC_134137.1, read as the reverse complement.
GTCCCCCAGAGCCCGGGAACCACGGCAGGTTCCCCTCGGAGCCGAGGGGATGGAGCCGCCCCGGGCGGGCGCCCGCGAAGCCAGGTTTGCAGCCGCGGCGCAGGTCAAGCGGCGCTGGCCCGGCGGCCCGCGTCTTTCCCCCGCTCCCCCTCGCGCGGCCCGATCGAGCTCCCACCACGCCGCCCCCCGGCGCGTGAGCGAGGGCCCCGGGCGCTTCGTGTGGCCGCCGCCGGGGCCCTACAAGCCCGGGGGCCTCGGGAAGCGTCTCTGGAAACTTGGCGGCGAGGCGGGCGCTCTCCAGCCCCCCGCAGAAGCGGGAGCCCCTCGCCATGGGGGGGCGGGGGGGTCTTTCCACCGCTTTGCCTCGCCCCGTCCCCGCGTCCGTCCGCCCTCCACGGGGCTGCGTGTCCACTGTGGGGCCGGATCCCCCTCCGGCGCGGGCGGGAGGGCTCCGGGGTGGAGTCACACGGGCGGCCCCTTTCCATATTCATTAGCGATGGGAGGTTGCGCAAGGAGCCCCGCGGCGCGGCGAGCTATAAGAGCCACTTCGGGTGCCCCCGCGCAAGACACGGCAGGGCCAGGGCGCGGAGGCCGAGCAGCTCTGCAGCCCCCGCGGCCCGGCCCGGCCCGGCCCAGCCTGTGCCTAGGAAGGGCTCCCGGCCGCGCTCGATGGTTATGGATTTTCTCAGCGACAAGCTGGCCCTGAAGAGCCCCCCGGGGAAGGCCGCTGACTTCTACCTGGGCGCCGGGGGAGGCCCCTTGGAGCACGTCATGGAAGCGCTGGACAACGACGCCTTTTACTGCAAACCTGCCGCCGGCAAGTGCCTGCCGGCCTTCCCGCCGCTGGCCCGGCCCGAGCAGCCCGGCCGGCTGGAGAGGAGCTCGCCCTGCCAGGACAGCAGCGGTGAGTGCCCCGCGGGGGGATCGCGGCGGCCGCTCCCCTTCGCCCAGCGCCGAAAGGAGGCCCGGGGCGATGCGGCTGCGGTGGGGCCCGGCGCTGGCACGTCTGCGGAAGAGCCGGGGGAAGGCGGCACCGGCTGCAGCCAGCGCGGCCCCCGGGCCCCCCAGCCCAAGCAGCGGACCTCCTTTCCCGGCCGGGCTGCGGCTCAGTGTGGGGGCCGCGGGCCGGGCTCGCAGCGGCAGCGGTCGGCCGGCGCCCCAAGCAGCCGGCCCCGCCGTCCTGGAGCGCCGTGCGGGGGAAGCCGGGGGTGGATCGGTGTCCTGCAGCGGCCGCACGCCGCTTCCCCGCACTGGAAGGCTCAGCCGCGAAGGCGGCGCTCGCAGTGGCGGGCGCTGCTGGAGACGCGCTGCAGCGGGGAGGGGGTTGCTCAGCCCGTCTGGTAGCGCCAGGCCGGGTTCGAGCTGGCTTGGCAGTAACCGCCGGGGCGGGGGTACTAGGGTCCTTGTACCTGGCAAGAAATGTCCCAGCGCCTCCGGGCTGCCTTGCTCGCCGATCCGTTCAGCTGACAGCTAGCCTGCCGGAAAGGAGCCAGCGCAGATTTCCCGCGAGCAGAGGGACGTTTCCGAACGGCAACTGTTCGGGCAAAGTATTCAGCGCCGGCTGCAAAGGCAGAATGTTATCAGAACAAACCATCTGTCTCTTCTAGCCCCGGCCTTTCATTTCGCGACTGTGAAAGCAAGTTTGCAATTCCAAGAGGGTTTAATTTTGTCCCCTTGTATACAGCACATGCGCTGCAAACGCGGGTTCTTTTAAAACTTCAAACCAATCAATGCGATATATTTCTAACGAACGCATTGACGAGCTTTCACATCGGCCAAACCATATATTGCCAAAATGATTCAAGTATGTGTAGTTTTCTCATGCTTTGTTCAGTGTGTGTAAACAATTTTTCCACTTCCCAAATGTTACGTAAAATATATTTGGGTTCTGGTTACATATTATATTCTATATAGTAGTTTTTTGTTAACATTTTCAGTGTTATATTTCAGACTGGTCATTTAAAATATGTACTATTTGTACTTTATTTCAGAAGCTGAAATTGAATAACGTTTTGTCACATTTCTTTAAAATAATTATTTGGAATAATGCCACTTTAGTACACTAGGGTAACTTGCAAATAATTGTAATGTAGATAAAAATGATAATACATATTTTGGCTATTTTGACTAAATTAAAACATATATTTTATGTTTCTGGAAAGTAGGCAAAAGAAAAACATGATCCACTTTATTTTTATTTTTAATGAGCAGTTTACAATTTAACATGTTAATTTAATATTTTCTCTCCATGGAGTTCTGCATTTATAAAAGCAATACTAAAAGAAAAAATCTTGGTCTAGTATACATTTTCTAGATATATTTTAAAATCACCTAACTACAATATGAGGATTAAGAATATGTCAACTTTGCCATACTTCTTATAGGTATTGAAAGATTTTTGAGATAGTTTTCTTTATGTGAAAAATTTAAATGGCCATCTTTAGCTCTTAAAAGTATCAAGAACAAGTGTGGCTTAGGAAAGCTACAGCATGTTGATTTACTGAATGTGGTTGTTTTTAATTAGCTTGATTAATTTATGTTTGGTGTTGTACTGCATTATTAATTTATGTATTGGTGTCAGGTATCTAAAATTATGTTTTGTTAAAATCACTCTGAATGAACAGAGATGCATCCATAGTTATGAATGAAATTATCTATCACGGTAAAGAACCTTAAAACAAGCTCCAAATCATGTGCCAGATGCCATCCTTTATAAAGATTTACTGCAGTAGATGTTTTAATTTGCCTCCTGCCTGTGCGAGACGGAGAGGGACAGAGAAAAAAAAAGATCTTTCACATCTTGTAAAATGTTGCATGAGTTAACCATGCAATGTGACTGCTTAACAAAAATAACATTTTTTATTTATTATTCAGAAACTAGTCAATTATTTTAATATTTATTCTTTGCCTAATGATAAATAGTTCCCCCAAGATTAATGCAAAATATACAAAATAATTACTATCTAAAATTTACTGGCTACCGTTTGTAATCATAATAACCTGAATTTGAAACAATTCCACTTCCAAATTCAAATATATTTACATGGAATCTGTTGGATTTGTGTACAAAGTAAAATTTTAGATTTATTCAGTTTGGTGGTTCTTGATTAATTTATAAATAATTTATTATATACAATTATTTTAATTTTGCATAGAAATATTTTTGGTTTAGTTTAACTGCCATCTTAGTTTGAAGTCTCATTTTTCTGTAGCTTTTGTGTCAATCATTTGAATCAAAATTTAGTTCACACTAGCATTCTCTGGCATGCAACTCTATTTTAATCAATTTTTATATACCACCTATTATGCATTTTATTTACATTGTGTCAGAAATATGTATATTCCTATTACATATTTCTTTATCTACAAAGAGCCCAAGGCATTTCTTTAGATATCTGTGAAAATTCTGTAGAGTTAATAATGGCATCAAATTTTTATTTTAAAATTACAGAATTCATTGCCAGTTGTATCATATTCCAACACATCACTGCATACAATCAGTTTCCTCAGATCTAAACGTCCATTTAACAGCTTATATTTTCCCCCTGTGTACAGTGAACTATGGAATTACTAAAGTAGAAGGACAGTCTCTTCACACAGAGCTGAATAGGCCCATGGACAATTGCAACAGTCTTAGGATGTCTCCAGTGAAAGGGATGCAGGAGAAGGGAGAACTGGATGAACTGGGAGATAAGTGTGACAGCAATGTCTCCAGCAGTAAGAAGAGGAGACACAGAACTACCTTTACCAGTTTACAACTGGAGGAACTGGAGAAAGTGTTCCAGAAAACCCATTATCCTGATGTATATGTAAGAGAACAGCTAGCTCTGAGAACAGAGCTCACTGAGGCCAGAGTCCAGGTAGGTACCTAATTTAGACATAACACAGGAAAATTTAAACATTATCGAAACTGAACAACAGCACATTAGGAGTTGTTCAAAAATCCATATTGTTTCAGCATACAGAACATGTTTTGTGATATTTTTCTAGACAGAGGAACCAGCTCATTACAGAGGAAAAATAAATTCTTAACTCTGTTGGCTGGTGAAACTGGAGGAAAAATAGAAGGATTTATAATAGAAGCTTCAGTCTCTGATAACCTTGCTTCCCTGCCAAAATTTCAGGCAGCGCATGCATATTGTGTTAATATGTAAATGTGTAGTACAAAATGTATAATAGTCTGGCAGCATCATCATCATTATCATTATCTCCAAATTGGTATGCAGGGGACTCTAATTCTATTATTGAATAAAAACTGCAGAGATAAAGTAATCAAATTCTCTATATTTTGTTCCAAAGCGTAAACACTGAAGCAGTAGCGAGTTAGTGTGTGAATTAGTGAGTGGGTTAGTTAGCAAGGGCTTGATCCATTAATAGCTGTGTCTACACGTGCACGCTACTTCGAAGTAGCGGCACCAACTTCGAAATAGCGCCTGCCGCGGCTACACGCGTCGGGCGCTATTTCGAAGTTAACTTCGACATTAGGCGGCGAGACGTCGAAGTCGCTAACCTCATGAGGGGATCGGAATAGCGCCCTACTTCGACGTTCAACGTTGAAGTAGGGACCGTGTAGACGATCTGCGTCCCGCAACGTCGAAATTGCTGGGTCCTCCATGGCGGCCATCAGCTGGGGGGTTGAGAGATGCTCTCTCTCCAGCCCCTGCGGGGCTCTATGGTCACCGTGGGCAGCAGCCCTTAGCCCAGGGCTTCTGGCTGCTTCTGCGGCAGCTGGGGATCTATGCTGCAGGCACAGGGTCTGCAACCACTTGTCAGCTCTGTGTATCTTGTGTTGTTTAGTGCAACTGTGTCTGGGAGGGGCCCTTTAAGGGAGCGGCTTGCTGTTGAGTCCGCCCTGTGACCCTGTCTGCAGCTGTGCCTGGCACCCTTATTTCGATGTGTGCTACTTTGGCGTGTAGATGTACCCTCGCAGCGCCTATTTCGATGTGGTGCCGCGCAACGTCGAAGTTGAACATCGACGTTGCCAGCCCTGGAGGACGTGTAGACGTTATTCATCGAAATAAGCTATTTCAATGTTGGCTTCACGTGTAGACGTAGCCAATATCTGGAAACTGAGACTGCTGAATACCTGGCAGGATTGGGAGCTAGGGTTTTGTTTGTTTGGTTGTTTTGTTCCCTTATTGGACCATCAATTGTCAAGAATATCTTAATTTCTTGGGTAAATTTGTTGTTGAGCAGTTAATTAGATACCATTACTTATATATATCATAATCACACACAACTGATTTAACAGATCTGTTTAATATTCATATGTGTATATGTATGATGTCAAGAAAATATGGCATACATGCAGAAAGGCTCACAAAAAAATCCCAGATCGTTTGAATTTCAATTTCAAAGGATGGGCTTAGTAGTCAAATGGATCAGGGGTGGCATTTTGAAAGTTCATTCTGTTTTTAGAGATCTTACTGGTTCCTTTGATATTCCATGGTCTTTTTTTATTCTATTCCCCTCCCCCAGCCCCTGCACCAAGGAGGGAATATCAGGCCTGTTGAATCTCCCAGAAAGTGAATAAATTTTTGAGTTTTAAGCACTTCATGTGTTAACAACTTCATGACCTATAATTTATAAAGAAATAAAAGCCAGTTCACATGCACATGACTGAACATTAAATGAACAATGTTTTACAAACTATTTGAATTAACTTTTAGAAGATAAATGGGGTGTGTCTGTGTGCAGTTAACTGAGTGACATAGGCACTGTTGTCATCTGAAAATAGGGTCTAGATTCTCTCTCCATTTGCACCCAGGCAATGTGACTGAATTCAAGGTAATTTAACCCAATGACTTTTAACTCTTTAAACCCTTAGAAACTGTTTTATCTTTAGACGAAAAGAGCTTCTTGTGTATTATTCTGGTCTTTACTTTTTGCAACAAATCTTTGCTCAGATTTCAAATAAATACTTACAAGCCATTAAAACTGTTACGTCAGTTTCACAGTTTGGTGGCTAATGGGACTCCTTAGAGAGTAAAATTCTACATGGTGTGAATTAAGTTTGAATAGTTGGGAAACTGAGCATATTTTTTCCCAGTTAGATAAAGTTCTTGAAGTAAAACTATGATAACTGAAGAATTAAAAGCACAGTATATTTGAATGATGGGCTTTCTGAGAATGTTTTCAGTTTTGTGTACATACAATTTTTACTTGTGTAGAAAATGACCAATATCCACATTCTGAGAAGCTAAATCAGAAAGAAATATGAAAGGAAATGCTGATCATGTTGATCCTGAGTAGCAAAAGTATTCCATCGTGGGATTAAGCAGTTTAAAAGGCTTTGCATCATTAGGAGAAAGCATCTGGCACTGAAAGGATAACAAGCAGCAGTTTTGCATTACTTCATGTAGGCAAATGGTTACTTTATCTTTGCCAAGAGTCAGTTTCTAGTAAAGCGATGTAAACAGGAACATTATGGGGGGATTGTCAGAGAAAAAAAGCGTGGGTTTTTTTTCTCTTCTCTTTTAGTTACTATAAATTCAAACAAATTGTTTTATTTACTTTAGCGGAATGATCAGCTGGATACACTACCCACATTTCCCTTCACCGCCATTTCATCAAGATCCAGTTTAATTTGTGTCCTGTGTACATGCAGAGAGAGTCAACCTGAACCTAATTTATCTAAGTTGTTCTCTTTCCTGCTGCATGTCAGTGCAGTAATTGGCACCCATTTTAAGGAGATTGTCAAGGTCTTTTTTCAGTGAAAGAGCCTCATTACTAAATTCCCTTAGTATATTCTTTGTGCCTCCTGTGGAGACAGCAGAAAAAATACTATATGTATATATTTTTGCCGAGCCTCAGGCATGATAATACAAATATACCGTTAAGGTTAATAGAAAATACCCTAAACACGTATTCTGTGCCTTTTCATTTCTGGGTGCATTTTTCAAAACTGACATATTAAATTTGCAGTAAGTAGTTAGGAATTAAACTGATCCATAATATGTCCCTGCTGTTCAGACAACATCAAGGGAGTATTAGAGTCTTGGAGGACCAGGGAACACCCCCCCCCAACAAAAATGTTAAAAGCACTAAACCCGACATCAGTAACTAGAAGCTGTTTCAAATAACTCTCATTTTGATGTTATATTTTAATAACAGTTTAGTCTTTACATTCTTCTCTTATCACAAGACTTTCTGCACAACCTAAAGAGACTACTTCTCCTGTTCTAAAGTCTAATACCACATAACTTTATTTTAAATATTGTGGTATCCAATGTAACAGTTTCCCCTCAATCCATAGGGACAGGTGCCATAATTTCTTCTATGTTTGTACAATGCCTAGCACAATGAGATCAATATATTTGACTATGGATCCCCAATATCTCTATTTTTATTATTAATTTTACCAAAGTGATAACTTTATTAATAAGCATCAAAGTGTATTTATCCATAGCAGCTCAATAAGGGCTTGACTGGGCAACCCTTTGATTTGGTGGGGTGATTCTCAAGAGTGAATGTTTCCTCTCATAAGTCTGGATTGCCCAGGAGAGCCCCCAGGATAGTAGTTTTGGTTCAATTTACAGCAGCCTATGTAGCAGGCATGTAAACTCCTCTAGGCACTTGAAGCTAAACTTCCATAATAGAGTGAGGCTTTAACTATACATCAGAAGGTGGACTCCCATATTTAGATGTGAGTCACAGGTCACAAGGTGGACTCGTGTATTAGGCTCACAGACAAGACAGTGCTAAGTGCAATATACATCCTCAGAGAGACTGATATATAAATGCCTTAATAATGGAAATCCCAATTCACGGTCTTTAAGTTAATCTTTCCATTGACTTCAGTGGGCATTGTATCAGTATCTAAGTGAATGGAGAAATGAAATTTCTTTCCTTCTCAGACCCCCAGTGTCCCAAACAAGACCCATTTCCCAATACAAATAATATTTCTTTTTGCTGAGCTATTCTATGCATGCTGCCAGGATGGTCCACTGGATCCTATTACAAAGAACAGCCTTTGTTCCATAACTGTTTATTGTTTCCCAGCTTTGACTGATTGTATCCCTTCCTTCATGATCCTCTCTATTGTGTAGCAAAGCCCCCAGATGTTCTTTGCCAGCTTCCCTCACCATTTTCTTATTGCTCCAGATGAAGTTTATTATGGACGACTGTAACTGAAAGGGCCCTTAAGAGGTCATCAAGTTCAGTCCCTTGCCATCACTGCAAGACCAAGCACCATCTATATCATCCCTGTTGGATATTTATCCAACCTATTCTTAAATCTCTCCAGTGATGGAGCGTCTACAACCACCCTAGGCAATTTATTCCTGTATTTAACCACCCTGACAGTTAGGAATTTTTTCCTCATGTCTAACCTAAACCTCCCTTGCTGCAATTTAAGCCCATTGCTTTTTGTCCTATCATCATAGGCTAAGGAGAATATTTTTTCTCCCTCCTCCTTGTAACACCCCACTCCTTAACAAAAAAAAAGGTAGCTAATCATAAAAAGCTATTGGCTGTATGGAACTAATAGGAGAAGTGGCTTTTTACCCAAAGGATTAGGATATCTAATGTTATCTCATGTGCTGATTATTTTCCTTAAATCACTGGGAGGAAAATAGATTTCCAGTAAATGCACCCAAGAGAGACAGAATTCCCGTCAATAGGCCTGATATGGAGAAGGTCCGTGGTAAGAGGGGCCAGTGAGCTTCCTTTTTTGATGAGAGAAGTCTGCTGTCAGGGAAACATAGCAAATTTGGAAGTTGTCTTCCAAAGTCTTTTGGTTTCAGTAAAGTTTTTTCAGTAGCTTCTTGTAATTGTTATTTGCTTTCATGGTGTAGGTTTGGTTCCAAAATCGAAGAGCCAAATGGAGAAAAAGAGAACGCTATGGCCAGATCCAGCAAGCTAAAAGCCATTTTGCTGCCACCTATGATATATCTGTTCTACCCCGGACTGACAGCTACCCACAGGTACAGTTAATAACCTAGGTCAACACCTTTGTTCCTCCTCCGTATCAATGATTACATGTAAAAATGCTCAAAATTTGAGCCTAATTATAATACTCAATAATCATTACCCATCCCCAAGAGATTGCAGTCCACATTGTTTTTGTTTCTGACTACTGATTTGATTTTCTGTTAATGCTTCTCTTTTTACATCACATTTCTGTATGATTTTATACATGCAGAGACCTAAAAACAGAAGATTCAGCAACAGCACTACTCTTGCACTGTAACTACTGCATACTTTCACTGTTCAGATTCGTTACCTTTGTTAACTAGTCAAATAAATATAACTTACATAGCATAAGCCAACAATATCTTTTGGGCTTTGCTTGAGGGGCCTTTGCCATTCTTGAACAAAAGCTCCATGAAACTATCAGTCTCAGCCATGGCTTCTGGTTTCCTTTACACTGTTCCTCCCCCATCGCTCTTACCAGTTACTGAATATATTCATTTCTCTGACCAGACATTTTTTAAGCCTTTTATAAATACCAAAAGATTTTTGTAAACATCAGATATGCCATTCTGACCAGCACCTCAACTATTTTATAGAATACTTAGCTTTCACAAGACATTTACTGCTTTTCTTTTAGATAAGAAAAGGCTTTTTATAAGATGTTAAATTTCTGTTACGCTGATTTTCCAGATGTTTTGTTGGCCAATTTGTTCTTAAATGGTGGGCAATAACTTCAGTGGATGCATCTTTCTTTTTCGCCCTGCATATACATGCCACATAGGTGTGTTTGTGTGTTATCTATCTATCTATCTATCTATCTATGAACATGTACGCAGAGCTGTGGGAGAGATCCTACCCATACTGGGATGTCAGTGGGAGTTTGGCCACTGACTTTAACAAGGCCAGGATTTCACTTTATGTAGCGGTCACATACAAATGCCCTACATTTTTGTACTATATATTCATTGGAAAAAGATCACCGGAAAGCATTGAGACCAAAGTCAGGAAATTAAGAATTCCAGTTGTCACTCACCTTTGTTAGCAGGAGGCTTTTCCTCACATGATCAGCAGGCAATTTGGCCCCAATTCTGCAACAATTTAAGCAGGTGCTTAGTTTGTACTCACATGAGCAGTCCTACTGAAGTCAGTCAGATTATTCACAAGCATAAAGTTTATGATTAAGTAATTTCAGGGTCGGATGGGGCAGTGGAGAGAGAACAGAGAAAGAGATGATTTAACCCTTCTCACCTGGTATTGACTCTCTTCTCTTTTTCTCTGGCCATCCTCCTTGCTGTCTGTCTCCTTTCTCCCTTTGCTCTTTGGCCCCCTGTCTTTTAGGCTTGGGACAGCTCCATTTTCACACTTGCTCTTCATGTCTCCAGCCTCATTTCCATCTCACAATATTGTTTAAAAAACACTTTTACGGATGCCTTGAGATACACCTGAGCCCACTTACCTCAGTGCCAATGTGCTCTTATGCTTACCAGTACTGCTGGATCTCTGTCAGTTCATTAAATTGCATTGACTTAGACATGTATAATAGGAAACAGGGCTTCCAGAGCATTAATACTGTTTTATGGTACAGTTGGCACATAAAGGCCCCAACTGACATCAGGGCCTCACAGCGTATGCATGTAAGAGCTAATCCTTGCCCCTAAGAGCCTACTGTCTAACTAGGCAAGAAAAACAATGAATGAGGGGGGAAATTGAGGCATTAGGATACGAAGCAATTTGTCAAAGACCACACAAAGAAGCAAGTGGCAAGGCTGGGATTGGCACTCATTACTCCTGAATCTCAGTCCTAACCTGTAGACCGTGCCAGCCCCCCAACCCTGCATAAAGCACCATCTCATTTGCAAATTTTCATGAACATCAGGCTCACATTAATGGCAGTCCATTGACTGTGCATCTATATCTCTGGAATACTTAGTAAGCATCTTAAAATAAGTTCTCTGAAAGTGTCTATTTTAAAAATAGCCATGATTTGGTAAGATGATTAAATGTAGATAATGTTTCATTTGCATGACATGATAATTGCTTGACAATTACTGCTAGGTTTTAAGTGATGCTCTTTTGCGTTATAAAAGACTGCAAAAACCAAACCAAACAACAAACAAACAAACCCAAACCAACCCAAAAACCTGAAGACCCGTGAAAATATCCATTGTATAATTCTTTATTGGTCCAGAATGATTGGCCCATTTAATGTCTTTTTCATGAATCTTATGAAAAATTCTTTACCAGGCCCTGTCTGCCAGGCGTCAGCCTGGAGGAAGTTTTTATCACTGGGTTGAGTTATAAACTCCTAAAAATAGAGTTTGATATTACAAATCCTGATAGAAAAATATTAAGAAAGTATTGCTACCTTACTGCTAGATGTATTCCTTGCATACAAACATATGCATATCCACTCATAAGCATACCCAGGTAGATAGGGATATGGAATAAGGCCTGCTTACAAAAGAAAAAGTTGTTTTTTAAAAACTGACTTTAAACTCCTATGGGCTCTCTTTGTTGTGTTTAAAAGTGGTCTTTTTCAGCTTATCTTTGTAATAGACTCCTAATCAGCTTAAACCAGCTGAAATAAGACCGCTTTAAATTGAAAGAGGTGTATGCCCACAATTTTTGCACTGGCTATTTCTGCATGGCAGCCAATGTTGGCAAACATATGTCACTCCAGGGTGTGAATATTCCACTCCCCTCAGTGACCTACATTGTACCAAAAATAATGCATAAGCATTTGTGGGCACAGCGCTGTGTCAGTGGGAGAGCTAGTCCTGGTGACCTAGCTTATGTCTCTTACGCCGAATTGGGGGTTGCTCCCAGCAGCACAGAGTGTCTTCACCAGATGTGCTGTATATATAGACATGGCCTAAATTAAAATGAAATTGCTTCTTTAGATAACCTCATGCAATACACATGCAGACAAGGCCAGATGCTATGGTCTACATCTGAAACTTAGGTCAACTTAATTACATTGCATAGGGCTGTGAAAAATTTTGCATCCTGAGTTCTGTCATTAAACTGACATAATCCCTCATGTAAACATGGTAAGGTTGCAAAAAGAATCCTTCTATTGACCTAGCTATTGCCTCTTGGAGAGGTGGATTACTTACTGCACCGTAAAAACCCTTCAGCTGATGAAGGAAGCATTCACACTATGGGCTGTGGCTGCAAGGCCATAGTTATGGTAATCTGGGGCTGTAGTGTAGACATGGCCTATGAGTCCTCCCATGAGGAGACAGAAGACACTGGCCCATTGAAGTTGATACTTTTTCCTTTGGCCTCTTTCCCTTCATCAGTGCTTCACATACACACACAACAGTCCGTATAAACCACTCAGACTATTTCTTTCATGGATAAGGAGAAGAGAGAGATTACTATTGTTATTCTCTTTGTAAATGGCAGGGAGATATCTGGGCATGGTGGTCACAGAACTGCATATGTGGTTAGACACACATCGTATGCATCAGAGAGGTATGCTGCTATTATGTTAGAAAATAATCAGGATTTGAGTTTGCGAGTGCTTGCCTGCTCATGATTCTGTTTTGAAAGCCTGGTATCTATTAGAAAATTAGGTCAGTATAACTGTATTGCTCGTGGGTTTGAAAAATTCACACCCTGGTCTGGCGTAGGTAAGCTGACCTAAGTCGTGGTGTAAACTGCACTAGGCTGACAGAAGAAGTTTTATGTTGGCCTAGCTATTAGTGTTTTGGAGAGACACATAACCTACCACAGCACAGGTAGTGTCTCCACTGAAGCGCTACAGCGGCACATGATAAACAGAAGAGGATGCAGAGTCAGTCATTAGAAGCATTGTACTAAAGGCAGGAAGAATAACATAGCCCTGCTACTCCATGTCCACACTACAGCAGGTGTTTCTCACCTGTCTACATAGAATCAGTTTTGGAGATTGGTGTGAAAAGGGACACATTGTTTCATGTTCTTTGGGGAGGCTGGTGCTACACTCTGTGCTGAATTTCAACAGTATTTGTGCTGAGGTACCAGATTGTCAATGAACCGAGGCTGGGGACAAGGTTGCATCTTCTTGTTCCCCATGAAATACAGCTGAACAGTATGGAGCTGTGGCCCAAATGTTGCATCAAACACCCACATATGCATACTGGCAACTCCTATTAAGGTCAATGGGGGCTCTGTGTTTGCAGACAAAAGAGCCTGGGTGATTCCAGTTATTTTTTAAGCTTTTTTGTTTCTCTTGAAGGGTTCCTGTCTGACTCTCCATCCCATGCTATTCACATTCAGTACATAGTCAAGTAGTTTCACACTATAAATACTTGAAATGTAATCCATATGTATTAGTGCCATAAGCTTAAGCATGCCAGTAGATAAAATACTGTATTTAGTCACATCCTTTATAAACACAGAGTGTGAGATAGGGGTACCTCTCCTCTACTCACTGTCTCTCACTACCACTCCCTTGCTTCCATATTTGCTTGTTCTTTGCTGTTGCCTCACTGTTACCTCTGTGGGATTCTTACTGCTTTTCCTAAGATGAGGAGTCTTTTGCCACATTGCTTGAGGCTCCCTTTTTTCTGTAGTTACAGCATCTCCTTAGAAATTCAGCAGAGTTGGAAATGGCAGCATGTCTGAGGCCACAGGCTGCTCTTGGTTTTCAGGGAGGTTCTTACCCATTGCCACAGAGAGTCCCAAAAGGAGACCTGGGGCTTCAAGAGAAATAAGGAGCTGTGAGCTGTAGGGGAGAAAAATAGAGAATGTTGGAAGAGTACATGGCCGTGTCTTAAGGACATTTATTCATCTCTGGGCCCTGATCAGCTGTTGGGCCTGGATGGTTAACAGTGAATTGGGTAATCAGTGAAGTGGAGAAGGGTGTGAACCTTAGTGCATGGGGCAATCTCTGCCAAGAGCTGTTTGGGCTGGACATTAAGCTGGCAGGGACCCCTTATCGAGGAAAGCCTCTGGATGACAAGCCCTACTGCCACCTTCTTGTGGGGAAAGTGGGTAACTGTCTTGGATTGCCAGACAGAATTTGGAAGCCACCTTCCACCCAAAGGGATGGTGGGGTGGGGTGGTATCAGCAGCCCCAAGAGATTTCTGCTTCCCTGGTAAGGGTAGTGTCCCCCTGGCAAGGGTAGCCTCTTCCCTCAGTAAGGGATAGCCTCCTCCTGAGAAGCATTTTATCTTTAATTATGGAGGGAAGGAATTTTTATTTTCACACCAGATTAACACTGGGCCAGTTAAACAATGCCCCCAACCCATGTTTGGCTTTGATGTCCCGGCTGATGGTGTTAAATACGTATTAGGGGGTTAATTTGGGTTTCTGGACCTATGAGAAAGACGATCTTAAGTGACTGGATACTTCATGAGACTAAAATGGATGGCCTCCCTACTAGACCAAATATGGAAACTGAGAAATGTCAAGTGTTAGGTGAGGACCAAATGAAGGAATAATCATTTTTACCTTTGGTTTTTGCCAGTATCACTTTTGCTAATTTAAGAAATAGGTTATTTTAATCCGAATTTAAGTATTTAGATACCTTGGAGGTTAGAATAGTTAATACATACTTAAGAAATTGAATTATTATTATTATAAACTACATTTTACTGGACGTGACTGTGGACTGGCTGCAAAGAATGTCCGGGAAAGGGCAGGTAGTCATACCTATGCATCATAGAGAGGTGAAGAAGAACAAATGCCTGGCCTGGCCCTTGGATGGGCAAACCCACTCAAATAGGCCAAGCAGGGAGATACGTTCTAGGCGATCCTATGATTGGCTCTCAGCAGTGGAAAACCTTAAGGTCACATATTCTATGTAGCAATCCAAGGGTGTCAGAAATTATATAAATATGCACATGCTGTTTATTAAGCCCTTGGATCATAATTGCAATTCCATTCTAATGGGTAACTCCCATAACAGTAATCAGAGCTCTTGGCTCAAATTAAATCTCTCATGTGGTCTATATTATATGCCACATGTTTTGTAACTTTTAACTATAGGCTACATATAACTTGCAGATAACCACAGTAGCAGACCAACAGTTACTGTTATTTAGTGCTAAGTCTGTTGACCACTGCTAATTGTTCTAGATAAGGACACACAACATCTGACAGTTTTCTTTTCTAGCCCATAAAGGCACCATAGTCACCCAGTTAGTACTTCAGAGTACTTGACCCTTGGTGTCTTAACCTAGAGTTTAGTTACAAGGCTACTCAATGTTGCGAGGTGGGATTTCCCCCTTTAATAGTGCTTCTTGAGGGTGTGAGACATGGTCTTTGGCTGTGTCATCTCAGTGATTTATGCTTTTCTTTTTACTCTTTGGCTCTGAGAGTTCTGTGGCTTACAGTACATCTGGGATGTACACTCAGCAATAAATAAAGCATGATTATCTTTTAACTACTGGGCTAGCTGAGTCTGGCCAAGCTGTGGTAGATACAGGACCCGGGGGTGAGAAAATATTTTCTGCTCCTTCGATCCTGGGCCTAAGCAGGGACTGAACTGGCCTCTGGTACAGTTTTGAGCAGCTAGAGCTGTTGTAAATTAACCATAAGAACATTTAGCTCCTCTGGCATTGCCAGGGTGCAGGGTCAATCCAGGAATAGCATCTATACTTGGGGAAAGGCAGGGAAGAATGGGTGGCATAGAGCTAATAACTCTGGCTTTTTGCCATTTGGGCATTCCCTGGACATCAGGGAAATCCACCACCCTCCTGCATCATTCAACAGCATGAAGGAAAGAGACCCAGTGGCTAGGCGCTGGCTCATTACTATATCATTACTGTTATTTATTAAGTAGCATCTCAGTGGTCCATTGCATTAGGCATTGAAAAAAGAATGAGTAGGAGACAACAATCTTCTTCCTGGTAGATCTTACTGTCTGCATAGACTAAAGTGTAGTAGATTTTAAAGACAAGTAATGCAGCTACCAGGAGTTGATTTGTCCAAGGGTTATACAACAAGTGTATGGAAAACCAGGGCTCGAACCCAAAGATTTATGTAATTTTTACATGGAAAGTCAATCAGATTACCAATTACTTTAGTTAACATCATTCTTCAATTCTGTCAGGTGGAAAGTCGTGTTCTAAGGAGATGATACCATAACCATGGCTACAAACTTTGACTTTTCTAGCGATGTTGATGTCAGAACCATGAAGTCAGACTTTTTTCCAGCCAGAAGTGTGTGTGTGTGTGTGTGTGTGTGTGTGTACGTGTACACCATGAAGTCAGACTCTTTTCCAGCCAGAAGTGTGTGTGTGTGTGTGTGTGTGTGTACAACATGAAGTCAGATGCTTTTCCAGCCAGAAGTGTGTGTGTGTATGTGTGTGTGTGTGTGTGTATGTGTACACACATATATATAAAACATGGTAGGTAAATATATTCAAGAGTTCTGGTGATTTCAAGGTAACCACAAGAACAAAGCACAGGCTGTCTGTGATGTTAACAGAAACCAGAGATGTACAGTATGTATAGCCTTATTCACAGCCTCCCTGAATTGCCTTTTATATAGTACATGGATCACACAAGATTCTAAGAAAAATGTTTTCTTTACATTCATGTGCACAATGTCTGTTTTCCCTCCTGTCTACATCTGCTATGTACACCACAGAAGAATCAATGATCATTTTTATTTATTGTAAAATATTACTCTATTTATATTTAATTATGATATACATTTTGCACTTAGGTGTCACAAAGTGAAATTCTGTGGGATAACTCTTTGCTAAATAGTGGTGCTCTGATACTAGGCATGATTCACTCAATTAAAATTAGGGCAGGAATAGGATAATTTTCATGTCCAATAACAGAGGAACGGATAATGACCAGGGAATGGGATGATAAAGCATACATGGTATGTATTCTTGAAAAGTGTAGCAGCCTCATGGAACAAGTTGTAAGCATCTGCCAGGATTCCATTAGGCTTTTCAAATTCAGTTCAGGTTATTAGTTAAGATTCCTTCCTCTGATGAAGAATCAATATTTTTTTTTACTTTTTTGTCATGACATAGATCTAACTAAGCAGTATGGGCAGATTTCTTTCCTCACTTATACCAGTTCAGCCTCAGACTGAAACAGAGATATTGAGGATAAAATATCATGAAAACTAGTGGTACTATATGATAAAAACAGAAACAAGAAAGGTAACAGCAATCTCTCAGGTACAGATCTTGTGATATTTCTGGACCACACAGGTTTATAGGAACATCTAAACTTAACCTCTGAATCTTCTGAAGTCCATCCATCATTTCAGTAGTAGACATACCATTGGATAAATCCCACTTGTTGGTTTAAAGCCATTTTCAGAAAAAAATATTCCAACACTCATACTACTCCAGCCCATGGAATCGCCCTGATTTTGTAAAAAGAACATTGTGCAAGACAGAGAAAATGGGATTTTTGCCTAATGAGAGGGAAGGGGAAATTTCATAATGTTCAAAAGTTCATATTAAATACTTATGAGCTGGAAATATCACATCATCATCTGAAATTTCGTCTACATTTGAATCTCATTCAAACTGGAAACAGTACTGCAAGAGGAGCTTCGTGAGATTGTAGTTTTGTGGCTCATGCTCCATATCTAAGTGATTTCAGAAGTATAAAGACTTACGTTTGGAACAGCCACCATACTTGTACTGCTTGCACATAGACTATAAAAATGCATACAGGGCATTACTATATAGGTAGTTTTCTCTCTCTGTTTTAGGCACAGTGGGACAGACCCTCAGGTCATGTAAACTGTCAAAGCCTTGAATGGAGCTATGCCAGTTTACATTAGCAGAGCATCTGGCCCATTGGCGCTGTGTCTAAGGATATTTGGATCATTGGTTGTCACAGAGCCTGAGCCTACGAGATGCTGAAGACCCTCAGCACCTTACAGGATTGCTCCACCCTAAGGGAATGAGCTTTTGCTTTCAATATGTTATTGTTGAAATAGAAGTTTGTAAGGTAGATTTGTTTCTGTGGAATGTGAATGATCATAAAGAAGGCCAGACTTTGCAGAAGCTCTAGAAAGACAAAATTGTTTGTTATGAATGGATAACATAGGCTCCTAAGGAAGCATGCAGACTCCCTGTCATTGAAAGTTTTTGAGAATAGGTTGAACAAAGGAGTCTCAGGGATCATCTAGATAATAGTATGAAACCTGTGGCCCACAGGCTGCTCACAGCCCATGAAGGTAATCTGGTGGTGGGCCATAAGGCATTTTGCTGAGGTTGAATGTCCATAGGCATGGGACCCTCAGCTCTCATTGGCTGCAGTTCACCATTCTTAGCCAATAGGAGCTGTGGAAAGTGGTGGGCCACAGGTTTTTGTTGGTCCTTCCAGTCTCTGTGAGTTTTAGAGGGCTCTAAGGGACTGTAAACCTTAAGAGGCTCACTGGGATCCTTTCCAAACTCCATTCCCTCAGAGTTAAAGGAGGTACTATTCTACCCTCCATCCCTGTAGGTCTCATGAGGCTAGTTGGTGGTTGCTTCCTCCTTGCAGGCCTTAGATACTCACGAACCCCTGTCTCTTGAGACTTAAGAAAGCATGACCCTCCCTATGAGCCTTAAGAATAGCAAGTGAGCACCCTGCTCTGATAAGACTTACTAGCTTTGGCACTGCCTCAGCATTAGCAGATTCCTTGGCCCTTGGGAAGCTGAAATTGGCTTCTCTGATCACTGAGGAGCAAAAGTAGGCTTATCATCTGATGACAAGTAAAAATCATCTCAAACTGGTTCTTTGGGAAATAATAAACTGCATGTAGGTGTGATGTGAGCCTCCTTGATGGTTCTGTGAGGCCAGAATTCTCCAACAGCAGAAAGTGAATGGGAACAGACAAGTCCCCTAAGGTTCATTGGGTCTTTTTCCTCCTGCCAGTCTCAGGAGGCCCAGAGGAAGACGGAATTATCTCTGATCTCCTCCACCAAGCATTTTTCCCTCTCCATCCCTTGCTCCCCCTCTTCTGTGCCCCACCTGGCAGAGCCCCTGAGATACATAGGAGCAGATCTTCAGGAGGTATAAAGAAGTGTGTGTGTGTGTGTGTGTGTGTGGAAGAGAATAGAGAGAGCAAGAGTCTTGAGCCTTGAGCTGCTTGTTATTTGCCCCTCCTTCACCAAGGCTGGGTCTGTACTAGAGAGTTTTGTTGACAGAAGGTGCATTGTGTCAACATAACACAGGGGTTGACAAATTCTCGACAGAACTCTGCATTTGTCTCGACAGTATTAGCCCTCAAAAATTTGAGGCATAACAATGTCTGTACATAGTACTGTTGACAAAAGTACAGTGCAGACACATCTGTCAACAGAGCGACAGAGAGGGCTTCTGTTCTGCTTTCTGGCAGAGGACAGTGCAGTCTGGCAGTTCTCTGTCGACTGAGCAAGTTGTGTGTTGATTCAATCTGTTGACAGAGGTTCTGTCGAGATTGCCTTGTTGATAGGTACTTCTGTCAACACATGCTTCTAGTGTACACATAGCCCAAATGTTCTACAGGACACCCATCAAAGTGCATTTCCCTGTGGCTGATTCTTTCTGGTCCTGGCATTGTCTCTGGAGCTGCCAAAGATCTAAAATGAGCTTGTCAGCTCTTGAAGACTCATGCTAAAAATATTATTTAAAGTACTAGCTTTTAAAATATTATTTTAATTACCTCATCATTATATCTGCACACTACAGCTCAACCTGAGGAATTTAGTGAGCTATAATTTATCTGTGTCCTGTTGCTTGGTGGATTGTATGTATGTTTGTTATGTAAGAGCAGAGAAAAAATCAGAAGCATTTAACTTGGGAATGCACCTTTTTTGGTGGGGTGGCATAATTCATTAAGTTCTTTTCCAATGGATAGCAAATTTTATTAGGAAAGTACAGCCCTTGTCACTGTCATAACTTACCTGTTATGAAGCCAACATACCTCTGTTTATGGATGTAGAGGGAGGGGGCAAAATTGGGTTTATACAAGGGAACTCACTTTGTGTCCTAAACTATGGAGCAATTTTGACAACCCAAAATAGCACCATAGGCATGTACAGCACTTAGCAAGCACATCAAAAGATAGGCACTATCCTAGTTTCCTCACACGCTAAAGTCAGCATGAAACCATAACAAGCACATTTTTAAAATGTGGGGAAAACAACAGGAAATTAGAAAAGGTTTATATAGATCTTGATAGAACAGTTTCCCTAGAGTGCATGAGAGGCAAAGGTTGTCTTCAGTGTGGATTTATTGTTGTTTCAGTAAAGTTTGAAACAGGATTACACTAACACAAATTAAGCAGCTTTTAGTGCATATCAGCAGGGGCCACACTGAGCCTGTTAGTCCCTGTTGATATGCTAGCATGGACTAAAATTTACACCCATCTTGCGTTGACTTCAGTTCTGCATAGATGAGCCTTGAATGTATTAGAAGAGACTGTATGGAGAAAGGGCGATTGTACGATTGAATAGGCCATTCACGCATAAGGCGGCTGACTGACAGGAGGTGAAAAGTAGAGAGTGGGAGAAGACAAAGGAGAGTAGGAAGTGAGTCTTGCTTGGAACAAAATGCACAGATTGGGAAGTAAAAATATATACCATCTGAGATGGAGGCAGAAATTGTTCTAAGCCTTGAAAATCGTTGTAAACCACCATCAACTAACAAATATCTGACAAATACATATGCATAAATAATATAAATATACAAACTGAAGACAGGAGAAAGCCAGTGGCACTTTATGTTTAAAAAATTAGGCTTTAAGTGACTGCCAAGCACAGAAAGCAAGAGACAGCAACCCTACACATGCAGTTACTCCAGATCTTCAGCAGACATTTCTGGTAACCACAAAGCCTGTCTCCTAGTTTTTCATGTGAGGGTTTCCAACAAAAAATGCCACAGTGTGTAGCCAGTGCATTGGAAAAAGGTTTATGGGTGTAATTTTCTTTTAAAACATCATGAGAAAGGAGGTTTTAACTTAAAACCATCTTGGAAACGACTTTAGAAAGGAGCCATGAATGTGTTATGAGTCATGTCTGTATCTTCTGGATTCATTTATTTCAAAGTAACTAAGCACACAAAGCTATCCAAGATGCTGAAATTTCATATTTTATAGTCAAGCGTAAGTAGCTTGAGAAAATTATCTGTTCAATTCAAAGTTTGTGTTATTGTCAAATACTTAATTAAAAACTCTCCTTTTCTGTGATGCATACACAAAACAACTGTTAGGTGACTGGTGTGCTGAGACCACTATGTACCATAATGACCAATATTTCCCATTGTTTCCGTGTACTCTTCCATTTTTTTGTCACGTGTCTTATACTTAAATTGCAAGGTCTTTGTGCTTGGTGTTCTGTGTTTTTACAGCACCTAACATAAAGCAGTCCTGTCTATTATAATGGATATTAGACAGGATTCATGAGAAAATGGGTATATTTAAGTTCAGTGTTAAATGTTCTTCAGAAACTCACCCAGTAAATCAGTGGCAGAGCAGAGAAAGAGTTCATCAGTCCTCGCTCTCTGGTATGGTCTAATTCATTGTGCATGTGGTATCTCCGCTATATTTTGCAATGAAATTGTATAGAACTAGAAGCAGTTGCTAATAGTACACAAGAGAATTTGTGAGGCAAATGTAAAGAAGAATTAAAAAAGACAGGAAAAAATCTAAATATAATCTTATTTTATATGTTCCAGATTCAGAACAATCTGTGGGCAGGAAATGCAGCTAGCAGCTCGATGGTCACCTCCTGCATGCTACCACGGGACACGTCTTCCTGTATGACACCTTACTCCCATTCGCCCCGGACAGATTCTGGCTACACAGGCTTTTCAAACCACCAGAATCAATTCACCCATGTGCCTCTCAACAACTTTTTCACTGACTCTTTACTTTCTGGGGCTACCAACGGACATGCATTTGAAACCAAGCCAGAATTTGAAAGGCGTTCCTCCAGTATTGCAGTTCTACGAATGAAAGCCAAGGAGCATGCTGCCAACATTTCCTGGGCCATGTAATATAATAGTGTGCTTTCTTTATTTTTTTTTAATAGCAAACTGAAAACATTCTTATTTCCCATATTTAAAGGACACAACAATAAGCTGCTGCATTTGGAAATGCTAGAAGTCAGGATATACATTGAAGCCTGCTTAAACAAATATCCTATTTTATTTAACAATAAAACTTAAGGATAAACCTGAATAGATTTGCCAATCTCAACCATCCTTGGTGTTTTTGTTTTTATATTAAAACATGTTTTATTGTACCACTTGATGAAATATGATTATAAAACCTGCAAAACGAATAAACCTATTGAACAAATACATCTGCTATATATTGGTATATGTCAGTACTACATACAAAAGGAATTCCTTAGGAATGAATACCTGATAAAGGAGGAAGTCTGCTGAGGAAAATGTGTTTGTCATATCAAGGTGGTGAGATAAATCTTTAAGCAGACTGTCCACGGTGGAAAGTGTATGACTCTCCTTATTGTAAATAGATGTTTTAGGTCTAATTCTGGGATTCCTCCATGCTGCTTTGGTCCTGATCCATTATTCTGCTACACTCATGCATTGGTGCATTGAGTTCAATGGAGTTATACCCTCGTAGCATTGGTGTAATGTAATGGTGATTCTGATCCTTTATCCGTATGGACTTGAGTGCACTCCCACTGAGTTTAATGAGAATATTGCTGTGGCTTTGACTGGGAGCAGAAGTCAAGGGTGAAACTTTTAGGGTAGGTCTTCACAGCAAAGTTATTTCAGAATAACTATCCTAGCATCTACACAACACAGCTTCTAATTTGAAGTAGTGGATGACTTATTTCGAAATTGGTAAACCTCATTCCATGAGGAATAGCACCTATTTTGAAATAGGGGCGGAGAGGACAGGGAATAAGCCTATTTTGAAATGTCGTAGTGCGTCTAATGGCACTGTTTCAAAATATGCTCTATTGTGCATAGATAATGTATTGAAATCGCTGAGGGCTGTATGTAATAGGGTTCTTTTGAAATAAGCTATTCTGGAAAATCTCTTCCAGAACACCTTATTTTGAAGTAACTCTGCTGTGTAGCCATAGCCCTATTCAGTTCAGTGGCAGCAGGCTCAGGCCCTACTTGCTCACGGCATTTCACAAAGGAATTAAAACATCGGCAGACCCTCTGACATTTTTGATGGAAAAAAGGGGGTGGTGTTGGGGGGGAGAAGAAAAATACTTTACATCTGGAGAATTGCTATCTGCTTTGATTTACTTCTCCTCCCTTTCCCCTGTCACATTCCAGGCTCCTTCAGATGAGTGAAATGTCAGCCTCCTTGAAAGCAACAGTCAGTCCCTCAAGTTCATAAAGGCAACGTAAATTAATTTAAATAAAGAAGGACTTGCAGGGCTGTGATTAGAACAGGATACAGCTCTGCACACAGCCCATGCTTCTTGCTTTTCTCTCGAGCCGCCACTTGGAAGCAAGGGAAGCATTTTTCATGACAACAAAACTGAACTAAGCAGTATTAATAAAATAAAACTACAAGGATCTAGGGAACGCTCCTCTTTCTATTTGGGACGATGGCCAAACTTCTACTGACTTAAATGTAAGAAGGATCCAGTGCATAATCCTTAATTACAGTAAATAAGCCTGACTTTGAAAGTATTATTATTAATCGGAAATGAGATTTTTATCACAAATATTTAAAATTAGCTAATTTGAAAGGAAAGTTGTCCTGTGCACAGACCTCAGCAATCAGATCTGCATTTATATACTTGGGGTTTCCTTATTTTATTGCTCTGCCAAATGAGCTTCGTCAATATGGAGGGTGGGGTTCCTGAGGTGGGGAGAAGAGGGCTGAATTTGCAGACTCACATTTAGCCGCTTTTTAAATGATCTGTGTAGACAACTATAAAAGGCATCATATGTTTCAAAGCAGATTGATTGTTTTTAACACATGCAAAGAGACAATGGCTCTGTGGATGCTTGTGCCACATGAAGAAGGATTGAAGTGATGAAAATACGAGCATTTTTTCCAAAGGTCAAACTGTTTCTAATTTCAAAATGTGTTTCTCATTATTATTATTTTTAGCGTTTCCACATAATGGTTTTTAAGGTGTAGTATTTGGAACATGCCAAATCAATTTCCAGATCATTTTTAGTAGAGCATCAGTAGTAAGGCAATGGAATGTCAACTGACAAAACACTGGGCCATTTTATTGTTGCCATTCCTTCAGTTTACTTGTATATTGCAATACCAGAAATTTCAGTGATCATCTCAGGAAATTCTGCATTAAAGTTTGTTTTTACAAGGCAGTTGAGATCATGAGTAGAACTGAACAGTCAGCTGAATATACTGCAGCAAGAGGGTGTTTGCAGGAAATAAACCTATTTTGTTCAAAACATTAGAAAACTGTTGGGTGTTTGAAGCCTAGCAAGAAGCAAAGAAGGGTGAAAGGGGACCCCTCATTTTCCTGCTGATTGTAATCAACTGGAGGTGTTATTTGAATTCAACGTTTCTCACCCATTTTGAAAAATTGAAATGATTTGTTACATGTTGCAAGCATATCCTGATGCATTATTTTCAAGTGCCAATTAAACCTGAGGTGGGATAAATTGCAGACCCTAAGTTAAACTTGTAACACTTTCACAAGAGCAGAGTATCTCAGTATAAGCAGGAGTCTATGCTGCAAAAAGTAGGAAAAAACATGCTCCTTGTGCAAGATGTCAAATGAAAATAAACAGGGTCAGATCCTGCCTCCATTACTAGTTTCACTTACTCACTGGGCTTGTCTACCACCTTCCTTAGCAGCAAGGATGGTAATTAAGGTGTTGGGAGTTTACTAATGAAGTGCTACCATGCATAGGCAGCACTTCATTAAGCAAATTTCCCCCTGTGGCAACTTTGAAGTTTTAAGGTGTAAGCGGACTTCAAAGTTGCCCTGGCACTTCAAAGTATGGATGGGTGAGCCGCGGCTAGACGCATGCTGGTACTTGGAAGTTTGAAACTTCGAAGTTGCTGAGTGGGGAGGAATTTGCTTAATGAAGTGCTGCCTATGCATGGTAGCGCTTCATTAGTAAACTCGTAACGCCCTAATTACCATCCTTCCTTTGAAGGAAGGTGGTAGTATAGGCAAGCCCTAAGTGTTACATACATATAATCACTTTTTTGAGTAGCCACTTCCTGCAAAAATAGTAGTATTGAAGTCAGTGGAACTATTTGTGGCATAGAGTGCAACATCTGTTAAAAGAATACTCCAAATATATTTGTGTGCTTACATATATATAGAGAGTAAATTTCTACTTAAAATGAATAAAGGTATCAAAATATAACCCAAACAATCTTTTCTGTTCAGTGCACTACTTCATTCTACAAGTTTTGTTTGTTAGCTTTAACAAAAGCTTTAACTCTACTTTTTATCTTTTTTGGAAATAAGTAGATATCCACTTAATGAGTTCTTACTATGAGTAACTGAACTTTTATCTGCTTCTTCAACACATTTTGCTTCACAGATGGTGTGGAGAATGTACTACAAACAAAAGGAGGTGATTTACCTATCCTTTCTCTTGAGCACGTCGGCTAATGTTTGAAATATATGATCATCATGCAACGATGAGAAGAAAATTTATAGAAGTACTGGGATAAGATTCTCTTTACTTGTTAAAAAAGAAGGTGAAATATTGTTGGAAAACAATTTCATGATTTATTTGTAATGATATATTGGTGGGCTATTTTTTTAGGATTAATTAATCATTCTGACATTTTAAACTGATTTTCTGAATAAAAAAATAATATATTTAAACCTAACTCGGAAAAATAAATTTTGTCCTCAATGTTTATATATCTTACTGTGCACAGTATACCTAATGTATATTACAACACTGGCTAGCTGAAGACCAGTATATTCACCACTAGACAAGGTCAAAAATTCAATAAAATGATTTTCCACTGGAAAGTGCATTTTTTATCAAAGTGTTTCACAGGAATGTGTTGAATTCAATAACATTCAAGACAAGAGAAAATAAAAAATGCTTTTCTTATTCTGTTGATTTAACGATAAGTTTCATTGCACTAACCTTGAAACATTTTGTTTTGAAAAGGTAAAAACATTTCATTTCAATGTCATCATTTCAATTCTTTTGACTTGTATATTATAAAAATGTTACACTTCATATTTCATATTTGTCTTGTATAGTATAATTAATACTTTTATCCATTATAATATTTTGACATTATTCAAATGAACCATTTTTGCCTTAATGAAAGAGAATTTGACATTATCTAAACAAAACAATTTGATATTATCAAAACAGATGGTTCTGAATTTGAAATATTTTGGAATTTCTGTTCCAAGGGAAACCTCAAAATGCTGACTTTGTTCCAATTCAGAAAGAAAGCAAATATTGTGATGTCAAATTTTCTGTGGAAAGAAATCCTGTTTTCCAACCAGCTCTACTCATGACCAGACTTTCATCCTTCATTCGCCCCATGACAGGGTCCTGACTTTGTCCCAACCACTGATCCCTTCACTTTTTCTCATAGCCAATGAGTAATCCACTCCCCCTGGCCCTAAATATACACATTCATTCATTGCCAGTTCCCTCTCTTTCCTCTTAAATGTTCACTCTCATCTACCTCAGTTCCCCACTGGTTCTTGTCTCATCTCCCAAGATACCATGTTTCCATGGCACACCTTCCCTGTGCCAATTTCTGAGCCAACGATCAAATGAGGAAAAAAAATGGTCAGGATTATGCATTCTGGATCACTGAGGCCTTTTTTGGCAGTGGGTTTTTGAGACATCGTGAGTCACATTAATTTTAATATTAGGGCCAGATTCAGTAGTACATGCCGGTCACTTTGCACCACTGTTGACAACTACAAAGCAGCTACAGATTACTGGCTAGTTAGCCCGCATTTACAGCTGCTTCACATTGCCCGTGCAACACAAAACAGCTGCAGTGCAATGGTGGTTCTGGACCTTACTTCTGATTTGACTTATGGGTTGCATAGGAAAACTTACCAAGTAAATGTCCAGAACATGAAACTATAGAATGAAACTTTTGTAATTGAAAGAGAATGTTGCCTAACCGTGAAAACCTGGATACAGACTGGGAGATCAGATGGCACAAGGCAGGTGAGAAGAGGGGCTATGGGGGGAAGCTGCTAACTGGAAAAGAAAGAGTTAAAAAAGGGCCTTTGTTTTGGGGGGATTCTTCAATTGTTGCATTTGGAGCCAGAGTTAAATTACAGAATTCCCCCAGGATTAACTGGCATGTACGGGAGAAAACTCATTTTAATGTCAAGGAGAGTGGGAGGAAGCAAGGGATGTACATGTCATATGTGTGCATGTGGGAGCTATGAGGCTTTTCTGCAAGAAAGTCCAGGCAGGGCTCTGGGAATGGGAACCCTCGGCTCTCTGTAACTAAGCTTTCAATGAATGGAAGGGTCTCTGTGGCACTGATGCCTCCACTGGGCAGTGAGGTTGAACTGCCTGGGCTGGTGAGGTCACAGCTCCAGGAGCATCATTAAAGTTCAGAAACATCAGTACTCAGAGATTGGTCTTTTTCCCAGGCTGGGCCCTGCATCTCAGGCCTTCATACATTGCACTGGTCTCCTTTACATAGCCCCCCGCCATACACACATTCCTTCTGTCCCTGCAGGCTCATAAACAGTTCTGTTTACACTCATCCCCAGTTTCTCCTATGACCTCACCACCACCACTGCCCCTTGCTACTCCCCTCAATGCCTCTCATACCTGAAAGCAGCACAGTGTGAAGCTGGAAGAACTCCCAATTCTTTTTTAAAACTTGTGTACTCGAAGAGTAAATAGCGCATTTGCACAATACTCATCAGCCATATTCATTAATCCCTGCTCTACACAGAAAAGCACCTTAATTATGGCACCCTGATGGGTTCCTCCATAATAACTTGCAAATTATTAAGCAGCCAAATTAGTCAATTTACAGACAATAATATTCACGAATAAGGAATAGACTGATGACATGTATAAGCACCAATTGCCTCAGTAAGGGTTGCTGGATCAGGACCCAAGCGAATCCTACTTGTATGGTGATCTCAGCAGTAAAATGGACTTTAATGGTTCTTGTACAGCCCCAGTTCTAATAAACACACACATATATAGTCTCACAAAGGGCCTGAGCCAAAGCATAGTGAAGGACTCCCATGGTCTTTATTGAGTTTTGAAATAAAGTCAAAGCAAGGGTACAAATCTGCAAGCTCTCTTAAGGTTGGAATGGAGTAATGTTAAAGTATCCTGCCCATGCCCACAAAATAGCTCCAAATCCTTTTTTAAGTGCCCAAACAAGGATCCTAATAATCTCTACATCATTCTCTGATTATTAACATTATTAAAATTCTGTTAGATCATTCAATGTCAATGATTTCCTTGGAATACTTACATAGAGCAGAATTTGGCCTTACTTAACAAGAGGCTGCTGTAATTATGGCTGTGCCAACACATCTGTTTTAATCTATTATTTTCAAGGGATTAGAATTCTATCATGAAAATTTGTTTTGTGCTTAAATCCTGGGATGTGATGGATTTATTTTAATAAAGTAAAAAAATTCTGAGTTGCAATTCTTGAAAAACGCTACACAGCAGTGGGAACTAAACTATATTATCATTAGTCTGATATTTTTCCTCCTGTGTCTTAAAAAATCCTAATTTAAAATAACAGAGATGTTAAAAATTAGGCTGCAGTCTTTCAAACAATAGTTTACACATCTGAGCTTTTGCAAAGCCAAAGCTTTAATGGTTAAACTGGTTTTTGCTACAAAACAAGAATGATGGAAAATGGTTGAATTCTTCACCAGTTAAAATAACAATGCTGAACACGGGCTATCACAGATTTCCTTTTCAAAACACATTACATTTCTTAATAGAACAACTTGGCTACCAAGTAGTGCTTAAGTAAGTTTTTTTTCCACCAGTTTTCATAAGGATTTTAATAATATAATTAAATACATATTTACACATGGAAAAATGCTCAAGCTACCACTTTGCTATATTGGATACATGATATTCTTAAACAGCGTGATCTATGAGCCTTTTAAGAAGGCCCTGACGCTAAAGTCTGAGCTAAAGTCTATCATAATATTATTTAGCGATTCATAGATTACAAGGCCGGAAAGGATCATAGTGATCGATTGCTAACACCAAACACTATATATAGAGAGACGGGGAGGTAAAACACACTCATTGGTCAGGAAGCTGCTGAGTATTTAGAGCCAGAGAACACAAAATTGGAAACGCGGGAGGAAATTTCCTTGGCTTCACCTGTAATAAAACCTTATGCAAGATCACATCCTGGCCTCCATTCAAATTAACAGGAGTTTTGCCACCGACTTGACTTAGACCTGGGATTTGGTTCTTAAGATACATACAGTACATAATAGATTTATCTAAATGAGACTGTTAGTTTACATGAAAGGCTTGCAGTTAGGTAGCCCATTCCGTTATTGAAAACCACTGTGCTTCATTGAATTACCATCTACTTACTAACTGCTTATAGTAATTTACAAGCTTGTTTCTAATTGTTAGAATCATCAGTGAGGATGGGCTGTAGGAAAATGGGCTTTGGTTTTGGCATGTTTTAGGGAGGGCCAATCTAAGGAAAGAATATCAGTTTTAGTTTGAAAATAATTCTAATATTCTCTAAATCTCTGAATCCGAGGCATAGCATTAACCATTATGTAAACTAATTGGCCTAATTCTCCTCTGGAATTTTGGTAAATAACTGAGATAAACAGAAAGGCACTTATATGTCCATATTTATCTACACTTCCTATTCGTACGGCTAAATGCTTAAAACAACACTGGCTCATAAATTTCTTTTCTTTCTCATTCTCTTGGCAGTGTTCTCTAAGTGCTGCACTTTTTAAAGAGTGCAGTTTGGACTCTTCTCAAATAAATAAGAGCAGTGGAAGGAAAAAACTGCAGCTACAAAGTAGTTCTAACCCATTAAATGCAGATGGCCCACAAGGGGTTTAATCGTAAGAGAGAGAACACACATCATGCTGAAATATAGAGCTGTTTTCTATCACTTGTTACCATTTGAATGTCTGTCCCAGGAAAGTGAGTTCAATCTATCTTATTGGCCATCAGTTGCCCTCTGAATACTCCTTCTCCCTCTGATGTAGCTAGATTTCCCTTTGGAACATACAGAGATGAATGAGCTCTTACCACACGTAGAAGTGAAAGAAAACATTTCTTTCTGCACCAGAACAGATGAGATTCATCATTAAGAGAATGGATTTGACCTTGTCAAGTGGACCAAAGCAATTTATAAACAATCTGCTCTGGGGGAGGCTACTTTTGCCCAAGTCCTACATTACAGTGTTTTAGCAATGCCCACTGCTACCTTATAA
The DNA here is from genome assembly GCF_033958435.1 of Carettochelys insculpta. Classification (NCBI taxonomy): domain Eukaryota; kingdom Metazoa; phylum Chordata; order Testudines; family Carettochelyidae; genus Carettochelys; species Carettochelys insculpta. The sequence goes on along the minus strand of NC_134137.1, from coordinate 299,665,423 downwards.
TAACTTCACAAAGAGGTTGACTACCTGCAATATATGGTGCTGAGAAAGATCACAAATGAGCTTAGAAAGACTGAGGTAGCAATGGGGTTACCTACCTCCATAATGCCTGGCTTACCGTTTGTCTAGTCATCCTGCTATCTTTTTTCTTGTCAGAAGTTTTAGATCAAATGGATTTAATAGCCATCTCAAAAGTTCATATGACGATTGGATATATAGTCCAGAAATAAAATTGAGCTTTAAGGGTTCTGTTGTTACACAATCCTTGTGTGGGGAGCAAAGAGAGGAAAACTCCACTTGCAGAACTGACCAGAATCTTCTTAATTGAATACTGATAGACCAATGTAAAAATTAGGGATGTCTATTTTCTTTCTGGTTCTTGGAAAAGAAAAATGAAATGTGTAAGAATAAGGAAATGTGTCTCTGTGAATGGCTGTTCTAGACTAGACTATATAGTCCTCTGCTCCCATCTCTTTTAATTGCTTATCTCTGGCTACGTCTACATGTGCAGCCAACATCGAAATAGTCTATTTCGATGAATAACGTCTACACGTCCTCCAGGGCCAGCAACGTCGATGTTCAACTTCGACGTTGCTCAGCCCAACATCGAAATAGGCGCAGCAAGGGAACGTCTACACGTCAAAGTAGCACACATCGAAATACGGATGCCAGGCACAGCTGCAGACAGGGTCACAGGGCGGACTCAACAGCAAGCCGCTCCCTTAAAGGGCCCCTCCCAGACACAGTTGCACTAAACAACACAAGATACACAGAGCTGACAAGTGGTTGCAGACCCTGTGCCTGCAGCATAGATCCCCAGCTGCCGCAGAAGCAGCCAGAAGCCCTGGGCTAAGGGCTGCTGCCCACGGTGACCATAGAGCCCCGCAGGGGCTGGAGAGAGAGCATCTCTCAACCCCCCAGCTGATGGCCGCCATGGAGGACCCAGCAATTTCGACGTTGCGGGACGCGGATCGTCTACACGGTCCCTACTTCGACGTTGAACGTCGAAGTAGGGCGCTATTCCTATCTCCTCATGAGGTTAGCGACTTCGACGTCTCGCCGCCTAACGTCGAAGTTGGTGCCGCTACTTCGAAGTAGAGTGCACGTGTAGACGCAGCTTCTATTTAAGTTTCAGAATTTCAACTAAATTTTAACTCTTCCCCACCCCTTCAGTCCTTATTTGGGTGTGAATATTTCAGCAGGTGAAAAAGCCCTTCAAAGATCCATCTGCTCCTCTCTTGAGCAAACTCACGAAGAGGAGTACATGCATAAGTAATATACTATCTTGTACAGAAATCCTCAGTGTCAGGACCACTGAACTGTACACAAGCTAAAGGGTAGGGCAAAAAATTAAGTGGGAGCCAAAGCTTGTTGGTGTATTTGCCCTGTTAAGGAAAGATTCCTCACTGGCTGGTTAAGAGGGCAGATTTGCTTTCTGTTCTTTTGCATACATGAAGTGTTCCTCCCCACTATCTTTACTCCTGGCAGCATAGTTAGATAACAGTCATGCTCCCAAAAAGGAAGCACAGAGTACTCATCAATTAATCTTCCTACAAGTTTCGCTCTTCCCTGGCTTTGAGGAGAGGAGAAAATGCTGGTCTGCTCACATTTTGGGGTGGTATAGTAGATACTCCAGTGCATTCTATATAGCCATTGTCCTCTTGACACCTCAATCTTCTCCATGGGTTTTTCCCCCTTTCTGCACTACGCAGCAGGGTCAATAGTCATGGTAAGGGCTGTGCTGTTAACCCTGTGCTTGTTGTTATTATTTCATATTTATTTCATGTTTTGGTCTTGCATCCAGATGTCTCAATAAAGGTCAATGTCCCATTTTACTAGAAGGTTTATCATGGGCTCCCAGCATTTAATCATTATGATTTTAGAAAGATTTACATGGGAGCCTCCCAAACATTTATCCTGCCCCCACTGCAATCCTGAGAAAGCTGATATGGGAGCTAGGGTCTTCACCCTCTATGGTTATCATGTGGTTGGTAAATAGCTGGATATAACTTTTAACCCAAAAGAAATTCATACTAGTTTAGCCCAGTTGATCTTCAGAGCTCTCTATGAAGTTTATAAACAAGAAAATAGTCTCAGATATGTTGCATTATCACAAGTTAAGAATATTGACCCTGAAGAGCACCCAAGTGAATTTCCCAAGGCCTCAGAAGGCACCACATTGCAAATATTCATAGCTGCTTAGCAGATTTATGTTTTATTCATGAATGGGTCAAGTCTCAAGGGCTTCTCATGTTAGACAGAAAGATGAGGTAAACGCCTCTTGCCATCTTTTTATTACTATTATTTATTTTTCACATAGTCCCAAATGTGTGCTAGGTGCTCTGCAGCCGAATACTGAAGCATTGGACCAAATTCTGATCTCAATCTCGCTGGTTTTTACTGAGGTGTTCTCCCTGAATTCCACTGGTGTAAGTGAGATCAGACTCAGGCCCCAAGCCTTTGCCGCAGGGGGCTTACAATCAAAACACACAATATATTGACAAAGAAAGGGATGTAACAAAGAGTAAGTGATTGAGTGGTGATATGGCGCACACATCTTGCCACACATCTTTATCATAAACACTCTATTATTATGTTAACACTCCTTTGAGAGGAAGACTAAGGTTCACAGGGATTTTTTTTTAATACCCTAGGAAGAGACTAATCGGTTTTTAAACAGAGTGTTCATGCTAAATGAAAAAGCTGCCGCTTCTCTCTTTATACAATGCAAAAAGCATCCAACATCAATGGAAATTGTGTCTGATGACAGCATTAAAGACCCAAGAAGCTCTACATACCAAATAAGGACTCAGAACTAAATCCTCAGAAATATTTAATTTCAGTGAAGTGAGGTGTCTAAATACCTTTGAGGCTTTGGGTCTAAAAACCTGTTCCTACTCCTGGTGAAATCAATGGGACTGTTTGGTTGGTTCATCCCTGAGCTGTTGGTGTCATACTCTGCCATGGAAAATCATTAGCAAAGGTGAAGATGGATGGACTTTACTGTGGGTTCAATTAAGTCCTGTGGAATGTTCCCGCTGGCGAATATGTAAACTGCTATTCATAGTGCTTCCACATGCTTGCCTAAGGAGAAGACATAGTGAATGAAAGTACAAGGTGTCATTACTGTTTATGTCAGGACAGTGTCCTGTTTAGGGGCCTTGACAGATCTTCAGAGGCAAAGAGCTGGTAAATTGCAAGAAGCTTGCTTTGGAATAAATTATAACTTTTCTCACTTCATCCTTCCACAGTGTGCCACTTCAGTTCATATAAAATGCTGCTGCTAAACTCATGTTCCTTTTGAGTTTGGTCCTGTAACTGTGATACACAGCTCCATTGGTGCCAGCTGGTAATTGGCTCCAGTCACTGTTCTGTAAGAGTAATTCCTGATATGTCAGGCTCACTCCACCTACAAAGCTGCTTTCATAGGATCCAGCCAAAAATGGGCATGTGAAGTTTCTAAGAAAAGCTTATGTTGCAATGAACCTCAGGACTCTTGTGAGATTGTATGTATATATGATATTTAAGGAGTTGTGTATGTGTAGGAAAATCAGGTTTTAAAGTATGTCACCAACCACTTGAGTTTCTTCCACACAGGGTTTAGGCTGTGTATTCACTTGTCCAGCTTGGATCACATGTAAATTAAGCATTGTAAGCCAATACCATGGGAGGACAATTTACATATAAAGTCATCAGGGGATTGAGAAGATGTCAGAGACAAAGCTAGAGGGAATTGTTCAATCTCTGGAGGCAAACATTTAGCACTGAAGATTATACAAAGACTGCAAGGAGCCATTATGGTATCCATTCACTGAGGAAAACCCTGGCAGAGATGGGTGCTTCATGAACTCTTGGCACTTGCTTTAAAAAATAAAATTCAGCTAGCTCTGCAAAAGGACAAGCTTCTTGGGAGGAAAAATCAACATTACTATATAGAAAAAAAATTAACCACTGGTAAGTGTTTGAATTTTATGATTTTGTTTTACATGCAATCATTCTGTTTCAAATCACACTAACTCACTAGCCCTGAATCTTTGATAATAAACTTACTTAAATGTCTTTCAGGGTTGTGACCACAGGTGAAAGTAAGTGGGTGTGCCCTGATGCCCAGCTCTGGCAAGAGCTGGCAGAGCTGCGGTAAAAGCCAGCAGGAAGCTATTTAAAGATCTGGCAGGACCGCAGGTTTCAATAGAGCAGTACCCATAAGAAGCTGGTAGTTACTTTCACTCCTGGTTGTGATATTATATAAGAGTTGATCCCCAATGAATCAAACAAGCTAGTGTGTACATCGAGGTGGGGAGACCTCCCACTCACACCTACAGTTCCTCAGCATTAGCTGTCTGTGGGCCATGTTTACACCTGTAGGCATCTGTAGGCATGAAGCCATGCAGTGCCCACGATTTGCTATTCCCAGCCCGTGTGAGCTGAGGGAAATGAAGTGGTGCAAATTTTCAGTTTAATTTGCTATCTGTTTTGTACCACTGGATTTTGCATATGCCATGAGCATGACACATTTCCTGTTTGTTTCACTACCAAAGGGTTTGACTTTTCCTCTTCATGTTTTTAGTATTGGGTTCAGTGCGAGCAGCCTAATACTCTGTCAGGAACATTGAGGGGAAAGTGCCCACCTAGGGATGAGGTTTGAATCCAGCGACAATGATTCTCTGACTTGTGCGATTTGATCATTCCATACTCATGCAGGACACAGGGCAAGACACCAATGCACACAAAAGCTCTCCAAGTGTAAGTTATGAAGCATGTCGAGGCGGGGTTCCTCCCTTTTCCTCCTTTCCACTCTCTCCCCTTGAGTACAGCTTACAGATGTTTTCCTGCACTTTTTATTCTTTTGTTCCTGTTTCCCTCAGTGACCCTTACTCTCAATTGATTCTTTTTGGTCAAATTTTGCTTTCTTCTCAGCCTTTGATCCTATGCTCTGATGACTCTGAAAACTAACTCAACATTGTTATCATTGGATTTGCTTTATGATTCTTTAAGTTACCCTAGCAGCCCACAGGAAGATCAAGAATTTTGCCTTCCACATTCTCTCGCTCCTCCAGTTGCTGCTACAGGAGAAGAGAACTCTCACTTATGAAGTCTTACACCTGGTACTTAGGATTGGTACAATATGAACTGATGCATATTAATTGAACAGAAGCATATGCATGACAGGTTATCCCCTCTGTGTTTGGATTTTGTATTGTGGCTTCTTTCATTTTCTCAATTGCTGTTTGGGAGTTGAGCGTTTTATAAGGTCAGTAATAGGGCCAAATTCAGAGCATGCCCCGGGGAGCAATGACTCCAGTAATAGGCCAGGCCCACTCACAGTTCCCTGCTCTTAGAAGAAAAAGTCACTTGCTTATCCCAAAGTCAGATTTGGTTCTGGTTTCTCTGATGCTTTTCTAACTTGGGTAGCTTTACTCTGGCTGAATATAACTGCTAAGCTGTGGACAGTAGAAGGAAAAGACTCACTTCTGTTCATGTATATTCAGGGCACAGACACAGAGAAGTTACATAAAAAATTAAAATACCTTTGTGGAATGTTGAAACATAACTCTATTTTATTTCTGATGACTCAGAAAGGTAACATACAAGACTCCAAGACAGAGAGAGACAAAGCAGGCTGCTCCCTAATACAGAGAGATACAACTCATCCCACCTTACTCTAAACTGTCAGCAGAACTGACTCCAGCTTGCTCACTTCTCTGCAGTGTCCCCTAGCCTGCAAACAGCGGCAGGCAACCCCTGGAGAATTTTAAATAATAGCTATAGCTGAAACACAATTACTACACCATCGTTTGCAGAAGGCAGATGGTTGTATATGAGGACAAAGAAGATGCTGACACTGGTTTAACCTCTGCTATATAACATAAATGTGGACTGGAGATTTTACCTGTGCTTATTAGGGATGTACAGGATGGCTGAGAGAATTGCTAGGGCCCTTGGAAAGGTGAAGGGAGTGCAGCTCTGCTAACCAGCACCTGACTCTCTCCCAGGTGGCCACCCAAGTGCTCAGCTTACAGGGAACACTGGTCAGGTTTGCAGCAGTGCTATACTGGACTATCCTCAGCTACACATAACTACTTGGGCAGCTCTAACTCACCCAGCAATCAGGCAGGCCTCCAGCCAGGCCTAAAACTGGAAGGAGGCCTTTAAGTCCCTTTGCCCTCACTCTCCCTCTGCTGAATGCATCTCAATTGGAATACAGAGAGCTGGGCCTCAGGACTGACCCATGATGGAACTGATTGAGCTATCTAGGTACTATTTGAATGGTGTTAAGAGGTAGTGGAGTTTGCCCAGTGAATCAGTGGTGAAAACTTTTTGCCTAATATATTTATTCTTGTTAAAAGAATTTTCCATTATTACTTATTTTAGGAAGAGGCCCCTTGAGTATTTACTAATACAAAGTAAACATAGCAAAACCAAAACCAAAACCAAAACCAAAAAATGATTCATCTGCCAAAGAAGTTAACAAAGAAAAGCGAATGGATCACAGAAAGAAGGGTGAATGACCTTCTACCTCTTCCCACATTATTCTAATTTTATTTTCTTAAAAACAATCATGCAGGACCAAACTCATAACCAGAGGTGTCCTACTGGCAAACTGCAAACCTAAATTGACAAAGGCAAGGACTAAATGTTTGCAGCATAGTCAGCTATCAAAGGAATAGATGGGGCAATTCCCACCTAAAGGGTTCATATATATTACGAGACCAATTGCCTGTTTCTCAAGCAATTCTACCACTACTTCACTACGCTGCTAGTAAGGCATGGCACGTTCCCAGCCAGCAATACCAATCAGGGTCATTGTCTTCTTGCATCCATTCATTCTTTGGCCTATGTAACTTCATATTGTGATTCTTAGATATATGAACTGGAAACAGAACAACATTTGTTCCAGCACTGCTGACAGCAAACATTACTGACTTACTGACCTTATAAACATAGCCTTTTTACTGTCAGTAAATTAACTGAAAGTTGGCAACCTAGAGTAGGTTATAAGGAAGGCTTTTGTTGGAAAATATATTCAAAAAGATGTATATTTAAACCATGAAATTGAGCCATTTCCATGCTGTAGAATAACTATTCATTTCTATTACACAAAATCCTGCAGTAGGCAAATTTGATTCAAGGTCAGAACTCCAATGGTTAAGAGTGTTCTGATCTGTGGTCTTGGCTTAGTCCATTATATGGATTTGTGTCTAAACTGCATCAAATTTCAAATGGTCTGAAATTACCCATGGCTAGAGAAGGTGCAAGTGTTAATGAATTTCAGCAAGCACAAAGGCTCATAGACAGGGTAAGGGTACACAGGGTATGGATATGGGCTTTCCAACAGCACCTCTAAAGTCAGAACCGCCACCATGCTGGAGTTCCTCATTCTTGAGTATAACCATTTTGGTGTCGGAGATTGCTGACGGTTGTCACTGAGGCTGTCTTTTAAAGGATAACTGAATAATAGGGGTGAAATCCTCACCATAACAAAGTCTGTGGGAAAACTGCTACTTTGGATTTTCTTGCTCAACCCAATTTCTACTTCCTTAATATACCTATCTAGCAAGTCAAATCCAAATGATGCTGTGCATCCTCTAGTTTTCTTCCGAGGATTCATACTCTCAATCCCCTTTTCTTGGTGCCCACTAAAATTTCACAGGTCAAATGTCTTTTGAGTGACCACTCTTTTTTATTTGGTGTTGTTCTTTCCTTCTCGGACATTCTAGAAAATATTTGTCACCTTTATTTTAATTTATTGAATCTTTTTTCACTTTCACACGTTTGTCAAGCCCCATATCATATGGATTTTGAGTCATCACATAACAGTGTCCCAGGGAAAGTTACAAACTATTCACTTAACACGCCAAACAAGGCTTTATTCGTGGTAGTTCTTCAGAATGGGATGCTCCCTCTTTTTTCTTGCATGTGTAGTAGCCAGAGGCACTAAGACCTCATACTAGGGTGAGTGAAGTCTCTACCCTACAGCCTTAGTTGAGAGCTGCTGGCCTTTAGCTTGTTTGGTAGAGCATAGGGCTTTAACCCCTGTGAGTGGAGGTTCAATCGCTGGTGACTTAGGTCTGTTAGTGTTACACACACATTGATGAGAAGTGAAACAGCTGTTGGTATTTAAGGTGCTGTCATTAGGCTTCTGAGATAATAGCTCTTCAATCTGAACCAAAGAAGCCAGAACTTTCTTTGTGCTACTATTTTACAATGCTTGCAGATTCAAGCAGATATCATTGCAGTAATCTGTACTTGACTCATACTTTAGAGAGACTGGTCTTTTTAAAGTCATATGTAACCCTCAGGCCTTCTAGGTGCAGTATTCTGCCCCCACTAATGGTATGGTGAGCACTTAGACATGAATGAGTCTGCTGCAGCCTTAGCTTGTGGCTCATACACTAAACTATAGAGGTTCCTGGTTTGACCCCACTTACCAATAGCCAGGCTCTGTTGGCATTACAGAGGATTCCGGCAGACTCCAGGAAAAAAAAAGTTTTGTTTCACCGAACTTTGAGAAACCAGAACACTTCTGCCAGCCAAGGGCTTTAAAATTGTTGTTGGAGTTACGATTCTGGCTGTTGGCTCTGTTATCCATTCTTTTCAGTGCTATCAAGATGGTCAGGTGAATTGTCTTGAGACAAAAATAAAGTTTCAAGGATACCTACCCTCTAAGGCCAGAAGGGAACACTAGAATGGGGTAGTCTTACTTCTGTTCTTTCTTTTATTTTTCCCCTAGAAGCTGGATCTGACAACTGCAGTTCTTGTTTCTCTCACTGAGATGTTTCAACTTGGGGCCAGGAAGCTCTCGGTCTTCCTGTCTATAAATGCACATAATATCTACTTAGCTCACAGGATTAATGGGGAAGTGCAGTGAGATTGATGGTTTGTTGATTGAGGCATTTCAGATATTAGATCATGAGACAGTGGTGGTGATGGTAAACTTTCTAAACATATTTCTCTGTACTTGAATAGAGCCTGGGAACTGGAGAAAGAACACATTGGGCTCTGTGTTCCAGTGCCAAGCAGAACATGGCAAACGATGTGCATCAAGTTAATCAGTCACATGACAAAATGGCTGGAAAGAATTTTTGAGAAAAGACTTCAGGAGGAGCTGGAGCATCAAGTAAGAAACATAATTTGGGTTTATGCTAGGAAGGTCAACAACGGATGCAGCATTGGCAGCCCAAGTTCAGCAGAAGTATGGGAGAAATGCAAGGAATTGGTCTGAATGTCTGTGTATTTAGAAAAGGCATATGACAGAATTCCTAGAGAATTGTTGTGGCAGTACCTCTACTGAGGCAATCTGACAGGAACATATGTTCAGACAGATTATCATGGACGTGAATGGACATAACACAACAGTAGTAAGTTTAGCTGCAGCTACAGTGAGCAATTCATTGTGAATGTAGGTCTCCATCAAGGATCACCCTTCAGTCCACTCCTATTTGTAACTGTACTGAACACCTTGACCCAGGGGATTGTTTTTCCAGGGACTGAGGGGAGGCTGACTGGTCTATAGTTCCCTGGAGTGTCCTTCTTTCCTTTTTTAAAGATGGGCACTACATTTGCTTTTTTCCAATCATCCTGGACCTCTCTTGATCTCCACAAGTTTTCAAAGATAATGGCCAAAGGCTCTGCAATGACATCTGCCAATTCCCTCAGTACCCTTGGATGTGTTAAATCCAGATCCATGCATTTGTGTATGTCTAGCTTTTCTAAATAGCTCTTAGCCTGTTCTTTCTCCACCGAGGGCTGCCCATCTCTTTCCCATACTGCATTGCCTAGTGCCATAGTCTGGGAGTTGACTTTGTCCATTTCTTCAGCACTTGTACCAGGAAGTTGTCCCCAGCATTCTCCAGAAACTGCCTAGATCGTCTGTGTGCTGCTGTATTGGTCTCCCAACAAATATCTGGGTGACTAACGCCTCCCAGGAGAACCATGACCTGTGATTTGGAACCTTCTCTTAGTTGTCTGAAGAAATGCTCATCTACCACATCGACCTGATCTGGTGGACTATAGGAGACACCAACCACAACATCACCCTGTTGCTTCTGCTTCTAAGCTTAAACCAGACACTCAACCAGCTTTTCTCCCTCCATATACTGGAGAGCTGAGCAATCATATTGCTCTTTCAAATACAGCGCAACTCTGCCTCCTTTTCTCTCCTGCCTGCCCTTCCTGAACAGTTTATACCCTTACATTACAGTGCTCCAGTTATGTGAATCATCCCACCAAGTCTCCATTATTCAAACCACCTCATACTTCTTTGACTGCGCCAGGGTCTTTAATTCTTCCTGTTTATTTCCCAGGCTTCTTGCCTTTGTGTGCAAACACCTTATATAATTAGATGATTTTCCTACTTTCTCCTTTTGAAGGAGGTATTCTCCTTTGGTTTTTCTTCTTCCTTCCCCACTTACCTCAGGGCTTGTGTCACCATCCCCGATGAACCTAGTTTAAAGACCTCCTCACAAGGTTTGCAAGCTTTCCTGCAAAGATGCTCTTTCTTCTCTTCGTTAGGTGGATCCTGTCACTTCCGAGCAATTCTTGTTCTCGAAACAGAATCCCATGGCCAAAGAAACCAAATCCCTTTCTCCGGCACCACCTGCATAACTATGCATTTACTTCCATGATTTGATGAACTCTACCTGGACCCCTTCCTTCAACTAGAAGGATGGATGAAAACACCACTTGTGTGCAATATTGCTTCATCTTCCTTCCCAGGGTTACATAATCCACAGTGATCTGCTCAAATTCATTCTTTGCTGTGTTATTAGTTCCTACATGGAGAAGTTGGAAGGGGCAATAATATGCAGGTTTGATGATTTTTGGAAGTGTCTCTGTCACATCCTGGATTCTAGCTCCTGGTAAGCAGCAAGCTTCCTAAGATTCCAGGTCTGGATGGCAGATGGATGACTCCATCCCTTTTAGCAGGGAATCATCGACCACCAACTCCCATCTTCTTCTCTTGCAGGTGGTGGTCATAAGCACCATCACCTCCTAGTGCTTTTGAAAGTTAGCTCCTGTGGTCACAGTATATGACACAGGTATGATCTGACATGGGTCCAGTGAAGAATAAGGAAAACAGTTTTTCAAACTTGCACAATTGCCTTGCAGCTAGACTTGAGCTAGATAGCACCAGCTGGCATGAAAATATACCTAATCTCAGGAAGGTTAATATCAATAATAGCCTAATCCAGCATGTTACAGGAGGGACTGTGTTCTATATGAAGTTGGGTGGTCAATTAACATGTACTAAAAATAATGTGTTAATTGCAGTCCTTAACTGTGTTAAGTGACAACCCTACTTTAAAGTGCACATGCTAGTGGGGCTTTGTGCTTGGCTAGCTCCCAACCCCATGGCTGATGGGGTTACCCAGCCCCTGCCTGGGTCCCCAGGGCTAGAGCTGCTGGGGGAGGTCCCAGCCCCAAGGCTGCTCGGGTTCACCTGGCCAGGCTGGATCCCCAGGGCTGAGAGCAGGCTGGGGCATGAAGCCCTGCTGGCAGCCCCATAGCTGTAGGAACCCCAGCGGGGGCAGGGGGGTGGGCAGCCCCACAGCTGCAGGAATCCCAGCCGGGACACAGAGCCCCATGGGGCAGCCCCATGGCTGGGAGCTGGCTGGGGCACAGAGCTCCATCAGCAGCCCCACAAACATGGGGACCTGACTGCCTGGTGTTTAGTCCTACTATGAAGGACTACTATGAAAATACCAAGCAGGAACCAAGTGAAACTTCTTGTACCCACAGATGATACTGAAAACTGGTTGAGTACAGCAGCTGAGGCAAAAGCCAAGAACAATCATTTTTATACATGAGTTTCCATTTTCCTCAGGACATGCAAACATTGGCACTTCTTCTCCTGTGTCCTAATCTGAAACAGCAGTAAGACCATTTCACATATTTCTAGAGTATTCTTATGCCATATATATCATTTCTGCTTGAGCCCAAGTTGTGCTGCAGTACTGACAAAGCCATGGTTTGGAAGGTAAATGCCTGTATTTTACATTTTCAACTTATTCAAGCACAGTGTGATGGATGATCTGTGTGCAAGAAGTGGCATAAGCACCTCTTAAAAAACCACAGCTGCACTTATATCAGAGTCCTAAAAGTAACACCCCAGGAAAAAATCTCTTAAAAAGAGAAGAAAGCATGAAAAATGGAACTGTTTATATCTAAAGAAGAAACACTTCATTTAAAAAATATATGGAATGCTAAAGTGAAAAAGGTCAGTGAAAATTTCTTTGGCAACACATGGTTAGTAAACAGTATTTGTAATCTTGCAACCAGGCTGTCCAAATGCACTCCTCATTGGGATGTAATTTCTGTTGGGAAATATATTTTTACTTATTTGTGTTATTGTAAGGCCTACCCATTCCAGTGTGCTATGTGCTGTACCAACACACAGCAAGGCACAATACATGCACTAAAGCTTTTCTAATACAAAGTCCCAGCCTGCAACTGATAGGGTAGTAGCAAACGGGCACACTCCAAGGGTAGATTTGTCAGACTCAGAGATATTGCAGTCTAAATGTGTTGGTTATTTTAGGCGATATACATTAAAGTGCAGAGCTACAAACACAAACCATGACTGACATTACTTTTAAAGTTGCATTGCATCTTTCTTTCTCACACTGGCAAGAGTTAGAAGTTCATGAGTTAGAAGCAAGGCGCACATTTTTGACAGGGAGGATACTTTACCACTGCAACAATTTACAAAGGGATGTGGTGGATTCTCCATCACTTGTCTCAGAATCAAGACTGACTGTCTCTTTAAAAGCTATGCTGTAGCTCAAACGGGAGGTAGGGACTCAGTGTAGAAGGGCACAGGGGGAAGTTCTATGGCCTCTTATGCCAGAGGTCAGATGAGACGATCATAACAGTCCCTTCTGAATCCATAAACAAAGGGGAAGATGAAAGGAAAAGTATTTCAGCACTTGTCTTGTAAAGTTCTTTTTTATTAGCCTCTTTTTTCTCAGGCTGCAGACACAAAATATTTAAGACAAAATGTAACTGTCAAATGTACTAGCCAAAAAATAAAATGATTTGCTTGTTTGTTATTTTCCATCATGGCCATACAGATCCTTGCTAATGGAGTTACACTAGGCATGTACTTGGGCCAGTTTGCTAATTGTCCAAGATACTTGGCTTTCTGAAAGAGAAAAAATATTCAGAAATCTCTACATTTCAGCTCAGTGACTGCTAGTGCTTTTTAGGGATTGGGATGAATTAGTGGTGCTGTGGAAAACCCCAAGTGTTTTCTTGATTATAGACAGTCCAAGAATCTCAGAGAAATCCTGGCCATAAAGCATCAAACTTGGGGCAGTTATAAGAGCGAGGCTCTCCAGATGCTAGCCTGGTCTCCGTTTCTTCTGTGGTATCATGACTGGTTTGTAGGCATACTTCTGCTGATTTATGGCTGTCTCTCACACCAAGAGGAGGTGAAGTCAGTGGGAAAGAATTAATTTTGTTCCTCTGGAAAATTCTGTTTCTGTCTTTTTTGCCACCACTGGCCCCAAGCTCATGAAAAGTACAGAACTCCAAGAACACAGTGTCCATCTTGAGGAATTTGTGCCATCTAAGTGGAGAAAGTTATTGTCTCCTCCACAGCTTTGTTTGTTTCCCTGATTATGTCTGTCTCAGTTGACTGTTACTTATACCCGTTTGAATCATACCATATTTATTACAGCTATAATAAATACTACTGATAATTTATAATTATAAATCCTTTCCCTTATTTGCCTATCTCTCCTTCTTTTGCCACTTGAGCTTGCAGTGATATCATTATTCTACATCTGTAAAATTTTCATTCCTAAAGCAGAGCAAGTCCATTTACTTCAGTTTCTCTATTGCTTCTTTTTGTCCATTACCTGTGAATAGATTTGATTACCTCTTCACATGAGCACTCTCCATTTGTGAACTATTAGCTTGGCTCATGTCTTCAGCAATTCATTACTGGCAGTGGATAGTGAGTCATGTACGACTGGTGGCAGAGTTTCTACTTGCTGTGTGGTAACCGGAAAATATGACCATTAGGATGAGGGAGGTCCACGATATTTCAAGATGTCTAGGCAAAACTTTCTAGCCTGAACTCCCTTGCAAAAAGATAGTGGCATAATATCTGGAAGACTTTCACCCTGCAGATGGGTTTGTGAATAACAGCGTGCTGGTATGAATGTGAAAAATGAACTGATTGGATTGCAAATACAAGCAAAGAGAATTTTATTCAAATAATTTTTGGCTGCATTGTCCTAGCTTTTTCCATAGCAACAGAGAAAGACCCCAGAGACACTGAGTTTATCTACATGGTACATCCAGGAAAATTAATCTAAATAAACGAAAGGTGTGAATTTGAAGTGCGTTAGTTAAAATATATTAAATCCATGTGTGGATGCTGTTATTCAGAATTAAAGTGGCCTTTAGTCTGTTTAGTTTAATTCATTTTCTAAGTGAATTAAACTAAACAGAATTAAGTCTACTTTAATTCTGAATGAGGACGTTCACACCCTTAGCTCATGCCCTAATTCAGTCCTAATTCTTTCCTAATTTATTTTATATATATATATAAAGTATACACAGATATACACACACACACACACAAACAAACGTGCCTGGAGTAGTCTTATTTTGTAAAATAATCATTGCAATCTAGCTAATTTTTATTGTGTGAGAATGTATTTCCCTAGCATAAACATTGCTCTTGGTATGGGGATGCATTTCATCCTATAATGTCTGGAGCAAAAATAAAACAAATTATCCAAAGGTGCAGAAGCATCATTTCTGTTTCATTTCATGTGCAGAAGCATCCATCTGGCCAGATGTCTAGGAAAAGGGAAATTGCTCTGGAGTATGTTTCAAATGGAATGTCAAGTTTACAATAAACAGAATAATTGCAATGCTTATAGGATTTATTTTATTGCTATACAAGTGATTGTTGTATTAGTAAATAAAACGTGCTCCTTGGCACAACTTCATTTTATTTTCCAGACAAGAGGACAGATTTGCTTCGATTCAGCAATTATAAGTAAGGGGCAGGGTATGTTTGCATTTTGGTTCCTTCAGCCAACATAAGCCAGACAGCAAGGCAGCTGTTGATCTCAAAGGATTATCACAAAACAAGTATACTTTGCTTCGGCTGGTAATTTATCACTTTAGACAAAACCTTGATAGTATTTTAAAAATAGCTACATTTTTTTTTTAAAAATGACCACTCCAAAGTAGGTATAAATGATGAAAAATAATGTATCTACTCTTCCATGAGAAAGCACTCATTCTTCTATAGTCATTTGTGACCATGTCTTAAGTGAGAATTCTGCTGAATACAGATCTACAAAAGATCAAAATATACACAAAGGGAAACTGAGTCTCCACTGCATTTGGGCCACTTTATGCAATTTCTACCACTGTAGGAATGCTTTTGAGTGAGGGATGTACAACTAATCTCTTGCTGTGTGGCTAGGAAAAGTGGCCTAACCAAAGCCTTGATCATGTTTAGCTGATTACTTGGGACATTGGTACAGGGAAATAAGAAAGCATTCTTCACTTTATCAGCAATATCATTCTTAGGCAATATATTTTTCAAAACAAAATTAAAATTTATTATTTGACATCCTCTAAAGAAAACATTTATTTACCTGGAAATATACTTGATATTATTATTTGTGACACTGTGAGTAGTCTCTCTAAAGACTGTATGATTCCAGGTCCCTAATTGAAGTATGGTTTCTTCGTACCATACCCTTGACAACTTCTAGAATCACTCCAGAGCAAATGGAAATTTTGGCAAATTGGATTCTCTTGAGTGACCTCTAGTTTGTTGCTGGTGTAGCAGGCATGGCTGGAAGAACAGTATGTGTCTGGGATGTTCCTACACTGTTCCTTTTCCTTGCTGCAGCTTTGGCTCCTTGAGATCTTTAGTAGCTGTGTAAATTAGAGAAGACTAGAGATTGTTCCATCTTAATACAGGGGAGACAGGCTTGTACACAGGAGCCCTCAGAACTGGATGGGTGAAGAATTGGGTTGTAAGTAATTTGTCTGGATTCCAGGGTTTTGACTAGAGGGTTTAGAAGAAGTTCAAAGAAAGAGAAAGCAAAGTCTAAGTGGAAGCAAGATAAAGACCAGAGGTTTCAATAACGTGTCTTTCATGGTTTAAGAAAAGAATTTTGTTGTACGGTTTTGATAGAGTAGTTTACCACAGATCATTTCCTCCCAAAATATACATGCTGGTGAATGAGATGAGGAATAACTTCATTGCTGAACATTCATTATTTTGAGTTAAATTGATAAATATACAAAATGTAATTTTTTATTGACCAGCAATCAGTATATAGAACTGGTCTTTTTTGCTACTGTTGTCTACCTGTCTGTTTTAGACATTTACAGTTATTTGTCATCACTATTCTCAGAGTAGTTTTTAAATGCAAACTATTTGGTATTTGTATAAGAGCAAGTGAGTCCTGTTGATAGTCTATTGGTATACAATGTACGTCATCATTAGCACAGCGAAGGGGTTAGCAATAAAATCAACGGGAGATTAAGCCCATTCATTGAGAGTTCATTCCCTATTGACTGCCGTGCTAAACACGCATGACTGCTTAGTTCTAACACTGCAACTGTAGCCAGGGTCCCAAAACCCTAGTTAAGTTTTTATAAGGCTTTCACTAGAGAACATAATAGTTACGTCCACATCCCTCCATTCCATTTTCAGGGATTACTTTATGTGTGAATTCGCAGGTATTTCTTCCAGCTGTCTCCTGTCAACTCATAATCCCCTGTACTGAGCTTTGTCCCTGCAGAGTAGGCACTTGATCCTAAGGTCAGAGGTCTTTTAGCTCTTGACTAATGCACCTCATTAGAAGAGGAAAGCTGTATGTCTCCAGCAATACAAATGTCACAAAATGTAATAGAACTATATATTTTTAATTACTTTTAACAGCTTTTTTAAAATACACTAAAAAGTGGAGGGGCTTGAGTTCATTAGAAGTCACTGGAAACTAGGCATGCCAAAGAAAATAATTCAGCAAAAGCTCAACAACTAAGCGGAAAGGGAGATAGGATAATAAATGGCACAACCATACGTACTGCATTTCTTCTATTATAAAAGGATGCTAGTAGTAAATTAATAAAATGTGTTAGTCAATCATATAATGGCACATTAGTTCAGTCAGATGATATATCATTTTATAAATAAATAACTAATGCCTTCTTTCTATGCTGAAAAAATACTGCAAATAAAACATCTACTTTTGATTAAACAATTGTACTGTATTTGCAGACTACACTTGAACAAATGTAAAGATTTTTATTTCCATTTCTAATAAAGACATTTTGGGCTAAATTCACAAGGGAGGTAGGTGTTATAATGTCTAACATTTAGGTGCCTTGTCACCTCCAGTCCTAAGAGACATGTCTGGACTCCCAATACAATGCATGTTATCTGCTTTAAAATGAGATCCACATAAACCATCATGCTGAGCAAGGGTCTGAGCTGTCTCACCTAGCCAATGGGAGATGCCAAGGGGCAGGCAATGGCCTAAGGTCAGCTCCTTAAAGGCAGTTCAGCATAGAGGGAGATTCAGTTTTTTCACTTTATAGTAAACTCACTGAAAAACACATTTTTCATGCACTGAAACTACTGTTTTAGGTGAACAACCTTTTTTTCTTCAGAAACACGGCCATTTTTGAGTAAGAGTTTTTATTTAAAAATGAAATATTGATTCAGACAGCCATTTCAAAATGATTAATTTTAAAACATTGACCTGAAATTTAAATTATTTCATTTGACCTGAATTAATATTTTTCTTTCCCTTTTTGGTTTTTCATTTTGGTAAAAATAAAATAAAATTTAGTTTTGAATAAAAACTATATTTTGTTTGTTCAGCCATGAAACAAAAGATATCAATTATGCATTCAGACCTGGTTCAGGTCCTCAGTCTGGGTTGGAGGGGGGGTAGGTGCCTACTTTTATTTGGAATTCTTAGATGTGAACCCTTCTTCTGGAGTTAGATACCTGCATTGTTTCTTACAAGAAATGGTGAAGAGGTGGAAGCGGTGCTAACTGGTAGCCCTGTGATTTGTGCGCTCATCTGGGATTCAGGGACCCTGCCCAATGTGTAGAAGGTATTTGAATTTGAGTTGTCTCCATTTTTGAAGAGTTCTCCAAACAACCGGGTTACGAAGTATCCTGGATCAGCTCATTCTAGAGTTGCCTTCTTGAAGTTGTTGCACTTGGTATAACAAATTAAACAGTTGTTGGGCCAGAAAGAGCATGAGGCCACTCGCATGGTCTGGGAGAGACACAAGCTCAAATCCTTTCTCCAAATCAGGATGAAGGGGAAATTGAATGTGTGTCTCCCACATCTCAGGAAGGTAGAAGTTTATTACCTCCTCTTGTATTGTGTAGGGTTAAACACCCATTTAACATTCCTCCCAGGCTTGGTCAACAGGGAACAATGTTGATCCCAGATATTCAATTCTAGCTATTCCATTAGTGTAGCTAGAATTGACATGTCAGAATCAACTTTCCGCCCTAGTATAGATCAGGGCTTTTTGGGCTACCATGTGGAGTACCAGGGTCAATGGCAGAGCCCAGAGCGATTGCTTTTGCCATGTCTTCACACATGCAGCAAAATCGTACTCCAAAAGATCGATCGTGACCCATTGAACATGGAGTAAGTATAGACAAACCCTCAGATCAGGCTCTGCAAGAGAAAGGAAGAGGAACTCATAGTTGAAGAGCCTGCTGGGGCACAGGTGTGAGATAGGCATATGTCCATCAACAGACACATAGATAGCGAGGCATATTTAACAGTAGAAATTTAGGCACCTGGGGATTTTAGGAACCTACAGAATGAAGCATAAGCTGAGCATGGTTTTGAGGATCTGCTCTTTTTTCAGCTAATTCTTCTCTGATAATTATTCTTTTTCATAGACACAGGCTAGGCCTATACTACCACCAACGATTGACCTGCTCAGGGTTGATCTTCTAGGATTTTGTTTTGCGGATGCTCTAAAAAATGCTTTCCAGGGTTGAAGTTGGCCCTGGAGCTCCTCATAAGCAGCAAAGATTAAGGAATGTCAACAAGAAAAATGCTCCTGTTGACCTTCTTCTGTATAAATAGATGTTGAAGTCAGCTGCTAATAAGTTGATTTTAGCTATGTAGCAGTCAACTTCTATGTCTAGTATAGACATAGCCCCATAGAACTAGAAGGAACCTTAAGACATTATCAGGTCCAGTCCCTTGAGCTCATGACAAGTATTTGTAAAACCTGTTCTTAAAAATCACCAATGATAAAAATTCCACAAACCCTCTAGTCAATTTATGCCAGTGGTTAATCACCATGACTGTTAGAAAGTTTTTCCTAATGTGCAACATAAACCATCCTTGCTTCTTATCTCATCAGAGGATAAGGAGGATCATTTTTATCCCTTCTTCTTGTGACAAGCTTTGAGGTACTTGAAAGCTGCGATGTCTCCTCTCAGTTGTCTCTTTTCTAGATTCAACTAACTCATTTTTTTCAATCTTGCCTCATAGCCATGTTTTCTAGACCATCTTGTCTGAACTTGTTCCACTTGGTCTACATATTTTCTGAAATGTGGCTCCCATAACTGGACACAAAATTCCAATTGAGGCTCAAATCAGTGCAGAGAGGAAGAATTACTTTTCATGTCCTGCTTGCAATACTACTGCTAATAAATCCCAAAATGAATATCTTTTGTAACAGTATTACACTCTTAACTCATCAGTCTCCTTCATAAGTCATTTTACATTATGTATGTGTGAAACTGATTTTTCCTTCTTAAGTGGAGTACTTTTCAATTCTCCTTATTGAATTTCATCCTGTTTATTTCAGACTATTTCTCTAGTTTGTCTAGATCATTTCGAATTATAATCCCATAATCCACAGCACTTGCAACCTCTTCCAGTTGGGCATTATCCATAAACTTTGTAAGTATACTCTCTATGCCATTACCAGACCCAGAACTGATCCCTGTGAAACCCTACTTGTTATGCCCTTGCAGCATGAATATGAACCTTCAAAAACTACTCTCTGGAAATTGTTATCCAACCAGTTATGCACCTACCTGAGAGTAGCTCCATCTATGCTGCATTTACCTAGTTTGTTAATGAAAAGGTCATGTGAGTCTTTATCAAATGCCTGACTAAAGTTTAGATATATCACATCATTTTTGTTTCATACAAAATGAGGTTTAATTTGGTAAGACTTTACTCTGAAGCATTTTTATAATTAGGTTTATACTACAACTACAACTACTACTACTATTATTATTATTAATAATAATAATAATAATAATAGACAGATAATATTGACTTTAAAGCATTTCCCCCAATTTTCACCATTGTGAGAAATTATGAAAGTGGTATGTGTCAGAAAATTATTTAATGACAGTACATATCACACTTCAAAAGTTTAAAGATTTACAACCTTGAAAACACAAATTGTCAACAGCACATGTCAAAATAAATTAAGCAATATTCTTAAATTAATTTATAATAAATCAAATTCTAATAATGTTCTTACTTTGCCTGTCTGTAAATTTTAGTAATCATTCATGAAAGTATTTTTCATCAGTTAGTGTGATCATGATGAACTGAACATTCACCAGCTATTACCAATAAAAATCTAATCCTTCCAAGCCTACTTATGAGAAACTTACTTTGGTTATTAACTTGGAGATTTAAGTAATACAATAAATAAATTTATATGAGATGTTTTAAAATCTACTGTTAATGAAAACTTTCTCAATAGCTGCACACCAAGGCTTTAATGTACTTATTACATAGTAGTGAGGATACAGAGGCAAATAGCCTAGTCACAAAGGCTGTTTCTACACACTCCACTTTCTTCGAAAATTTTCAGGCAGAAGGGGCCTCTGGATGGGGAACTTCCTTCTGGAAGACACCCCCCCCAGGGGCTGCAATTCTACATGCCATTTTGGAATTTGTAAGAGCATCTTCTGGACTCCAAATCATGTGACCGTATGCTAAGGAGGGACTGGGAATTTACATCCATGCCTCATTAGCATATTTTGGGGCATTTTTTGCATGCCACTTTCTCCGAAAGTGACGTGTAGAAACAGCCAAGGGGTGAAACTTCATCCTATTGAAATCAAAGGCAAAACTCCCTCTGATTTCAGTGGGGTAAGGAGTTTATTCAAAATATATACAGGTACATCTATCGGCTTCATTTTGCCAGGGTTTGTAACTTCATTCCTGAGTTGGAAGCAGTATTTTCTGAAATAAAAGTTCAGCCTTAAATATAGTGACTGGAAAAAGATTTCAGAAAGGAGGTGATGTCAGAACACAACTCTTAGGAACAACAAATGAAAAATAGTCTATTGCCAGTTATTTCTTATCTCACACACCTATGTAGCTATATATGGTCACTAAATACTTATTTTAAAGGAAATTAAAGGACTTCATCTTCATAAACCATCAGTTTGTACCCACTGTATCATAAAAAATATAATTATACACCCAGACTCTGAACTAAGGGTCCTATTTCTCCTTTAATCTCTTCTTAGGAACTACCCTGCATATAGAAAAAAAGCAGTCAGCCTTCATGGAAGAATCAAACAGAGAAAGACCGTAAGTAATCAGCGAAGCTAAAATTAAAGGCAGAGCACAACATTTCATCTAACATCTCTGCCCTGGCCAGTATTTCAGAGATCTAAAAAGGAGAAAGTATTTTAAAATCATCTCATCTCAACACATAACTTAATTTTGGAGATTCATGAAATACACTAGGTTTGTTCTGGCTGCCATACATGTGCTACATATCATCTTTGTCTAATTTTGGTTCTAGTAATCACAGCCGAGTTGTTTGAGAACTGCACTGTCTAAGTCTTGCCCATTATTTATCTTTATTTGACTGTTTCATTTACTCCTATTGCTATAAACTCTATCACATCTTTCTCAAGAAAATGAAAATACAAATTACAACTGAGATAACTTTCAAATTCTGTCGTTTATTTTACAGGTTAAGTATCTCTGCTCTGGAACTCTTGGGACCTGGCCTGTGACTGAACGAGAGAATTTGCTGGACGAAGGGAGGTCAATATTATCTAGCAGCATTACCAACACTTCCACTACTTACTGGGCTCTAAGAAGACATCTGGGGTAAGTTACATCTAATTAACAGCACAGAGCATTGACAGCCAGGACTGGTGGCTATAAACAAACTGTATGGGAAATCTGGCCACATCCATGATAAGTGGTCGTCCAGCTAACTAAAATCATGCCAGATTATAGATGTTGCTGGATGAGAGAGTGCCGTCTTAGAGTGGTCAATCAGTATTCATTTTCCTGTTGGTAACTCTTAGCTGTCACAAGCCACTGCTTGAATCCAACAGGGTTTCTGCCAAACCCTTCCTCAGTTGCTACAAGTATCCTAGGTCTCTGTTTAGCTTTTACAGTCTAGCTACACAAGGCACCACATTGCAAGAAGAGGAACTAACCTCAAAGCTGATTAACTGAAATGCAAAGTTTTGTGGTTCTTGTGGGCAATTGGAATGATTTTTTGAATTGTACAGAACCCTTTCTTCTCTCTAAAGATGAGGTAGAGATTAAAATTTCTGTTCCACTGGCTTATTGTTGCTAATGTGGAAATAATGGTGAGGGGCTTGATCCAGCAGCTTTCATTGAGGCCCACAGAGCTAAATCGCATCAGTAGTTCCACATCACTTTAGCTGAAGTAAATTGCTTGAACCCCACAACTGTCATTGCCAGAAGTGTCTACACTATAGTGGTACAACTGCAGCTGTATTGCCGTAGCATTTCTAGTGTGGACATATCCCTTAGTCCAAACTAATCAGATAAGTAAGTGACCTATTAATTCATTGACCACAGCAGCATCTGAGACCTGTGGCCTTGTGTCCTGGCCCAAAATCCTGCTTCCTTGCTGTAAGAAAATAACTGTGATTTTTCCTAACTGTAATTAATTATCATATTCCAATGGAAATTAATATCTAGTTCTTCATTCCTTCTGGAGCTTGGCGTTGTACCTGTGATAGGGAATATATACAACAGACAACGTTAAACTTGTTAAAACCTGGTCAATTTTAGTTAACATTTATGAATCAAATAGAACTCTGTGTTTTGAGATGCTCAGCCTGAATTCCCCACTTGAAATCATTCAAACTGCTCATATGAGCAGAGATTATTCCAGTGAGTGACAGTGTCACAGGATCAGGCCTGGAGATGCTTAATGTCCTCATTAATGCAAGTGCTATATTCTGTTCTTAGCTACAGTTTCACATCTCCTCTCTTCCTCTTACATCTCCTTTCATATGCACAATATAAATGCTTTTGATTTAGGAAGCAATAACAATTTGAGCCTAAACAATTTGAGCCTAATTAAAAATGGGTGAGGGGAAAGAGGAGAAATGATTGAATTAAATAGGGCATATTTTCCCTCTGAAATGTAGTGAAGAGTTCAATGGTTCAAACTGCTCAGTGCAGATCACATTTCTGAAGGATGGTGCTCTGTATCTTGGGGCAGTGGATAGATCACATGCCACTGATAATGCAGCAGATGCTTTTTTTATTGAAAGCCACAGAAAAGACTTTCAATAAAAACCTGCCTTAATGGCCTGAGCCCAAACCGGCGCTGCCTTAGGATCTATATGCTCTCTTCCTTTGGTCTTGATCTTTTTAATGAATGTGACTTACAGCACATGGGATTTTCTCCCTTATGCCTTCCATCACTATACACCCACCTTCTATTTGGTTTGTGCAGACTCATACAAACAAACAAACAAACAAAAAAATAGGCACTAGTCACTGTGTATGAAAGGTTTCACTTTTTGCCATGATCATAGGCCAGACCCAAAGCCTACTGAAGTCAATAGAAAAATTCATTTTACTCTCAGCAGGCTTTGGATCAGGCCCTATGGCTGCATCTACACTTGCAAGTTATTTCAGAAAGTCAGGCCCTTTTTTTGAAAAAAAACATGAGGAGCGTCCACACACAATGCGTTCTTTTGATCCGAAGTTGAAAGATTGTGGCTTGGCTTTCGGAAGCCGTCTTCCGATCCTGGATCAGGTAGAGCTCCTCCGTTCAAAAGCTTCTTTTGAAAAAAGCATATGTAGATGCTCTGCCAGCCCTTTTTTCAAAAGAGCAGTCCTCATGGTGCCAGATTTTTTGACCCCTGGCCCATTCTTCTGAAAGAGTGGGGGCTGTGTGGATGATCTCTATTGAAAGAGCAGATTAATCTTTCGATCAGCTCTTTTGTGTGTGGACGTGCTGTTTTGAAAGATTTTTTGGAAGATCTCTTCCAGAAGATTGCCTTCCAAAAAACTGCTGTAGTGTAGATGTGGCCTATTGTAGCCAGACATGAACCCCCCATTTGGCCTTTTTTTTCCTCTCCCCCCCCCACTGGGAGAGACAGAGAGAAATAAGCAGGGGAGACAGGTAGCCTTTGATGTCCTGGGAACGCAGGTGTGCTGTGTCGCCCAGCCTCTCTACTATACACAAAAACCAGACAGTGAATGGGCTAGCTAATGGCCACCCTTCTGGCTGATGTTGGTAATTGACACGCCTTGATCACTTCCCCAGCCTTGACCACTTCCCCAGGAAGATTGGGGAACCCCACCCATCACCTCCAAAGGAGCCCAATTGTCCACAATTCACAGGTGCAAATTGAGCCTTGCATCTTCCCTGGGAAACCTGGGGTTCAAAACATTCCTCCCAATTGGCCACTTAAGACCAGGAAGAAGCCTACGTGCCACAAGGGGTATAAAGGGGCTTGGCAACCCCCCCACACCCTTTGAGTTTCAATCACCTACACCTGCTGGCCAGGTCTGGAATTAACTCCCGAGACTGGGGACACCTGGTTCGTATCTACTTCTTCCCAAGCGATTGAGAGAATTTGGGTCACACTGGATCTAGGAGGCAGGGGTAAGAATTACACCTGTATTAAACTTCTTTCCTATAGGAATTGAGGGAAAGACTCTGGTTCCACCAGGTCTAAGAGGCAGGGGTGAAAATCACACCTGCAATTTGCTTTTCTTGTGTACACATTACTTGTATTAGTTTAAGTTAGCTAGTTTGTCTAAAACTTTTCTTAAGTTAAATTGTGTTGTTTCCCCTTTAAAAACTGCGAGTACTAACTTGTACTTTAATCATTTGTCTTAGTTAAATTGTTTCTATCTTTGTATAAATAAAAGTAACTGTTAAAGCCTCTCTAAGAGTAATTTTCCTCTTGCTGCTGTACCCGAACTAAACACAAACCAAAGAACCCAGCCTGCCCTGGCTGCTTAGCATAGCTGCTGGTGTAGCATCACCCCCCACCCCCTTTTTGCCTCACCAGACCTTTAGCTGGCACCTGGGCATCGGCTCACACCTATATATACATCTATCTAGATATTTACTCCTTCTGTGTTTACAGGTCTTTTCAAGTGCCATTGATCAACATATGCTAGACATGCCTAAGCAAACCAGTGGACTATGAAACTCAACAACTCACCATTTACACATTTTCCAAAAAATCTGATTAATTTTTTTCTTTGTTTAAAAATTGGAGAAGGAAAAGAGAGGAGGAATTCTTCAGAACCTGCCTTAGTTCAGGGACTAAGGCTTTGGATGGGTTTTTCCAGTTATGGTCACAGGATGGCTACTAACTATATTTGAAGCTTTGATCAGAATTTCACATTACGCTTGCCTTGTGAAAACGACTCAGGGTTAGGAGTAATTTTTCAAATGTTATTAATAGATAAAGCGCAATCCAAGGATAAATGCTTCCAGACTGTAGCTACTGTGTGTATCTAGGCTAGACGTGTATATCTCAGTGTATTGTTGTTTTAGTCTGACTAATTGTCTTTGCTTTTAATGACTCTCCTTTGCATGTCTGCTTTATGTTTCACAAATACTTAATCATTGCTTTGCTTCATGATCAAGCAACTCAGTCCATTTATTAAAGGAGTTTAAATGTGTGCCATACAACAAAGTAATGTTACCTGGTTAGACAGTGACCGGGAACTCTTTCCTCCCAGTTTGTCATTCAGATCATGCTTTTGATGGTGGCTGGATGGGCAACAGTGACAGCTTCAGAGTCATGTTGCCTTTAGGTACAGCAGGAAAAGGCAGTGAGCACTGGAAAAACATCAGTCATTATATTACACAAAAAATACCTTTGACAAGGGACTGCACGAGCCAATAACTCCTTCCTTGCTTCTGTTTATAGTATCATCAAAGCCTGGTCTATCTGCGCAAGTAAGCATTATTGATGTGAATAGGGCCATTCGAATCAGGCCCCACGGCAAGAAGGTCTTGCATTATAATGCAACAATTTTGTGTATGATACTTTCCAGTGCAACAGCACGTGAATTTGTTCCATATAAAATCAATTATGGAAATTAAGCTGAAGCCTGACAAGCTTTTATTCCAACCTTTCAGACTCACAAAATGCTCTAACAACAGCCAAAGCATTTTACTTAATGTCACTGTAAGGCTTTCCATTTTTTTAATAGTTCTGGATCCTAGAAAAAATGGTGGGTTATTGGCATTTGTATAAGAAGCCAAGTTTTATATGTTTTACCCCTGGATTTTTAGAAGTTCCATGCTGGTTGGGATGACAGTCCGTTTTTAACAACTGTTTTTATTTGTTGTTTACATTGTCCTCCCATGAGATGTTTGAGGTTATTCTAAAACCGGTGTCCAGATTTCAGAGAATTCTGAAAACACGGGGATTTTTGTTGCTGTCACAGATATACGAGTATAGTGTTAGCCTCCTTGTGTTGGCTACTGATAACCCACTCCATCTGTCTTGCATCTGACGTGTGCTGAACAAGAGAGAGATGGGGCAGCTTTTAAAAACATGAAGTCATCATGAGAAGAAACAGTGGCACAATGGAAATAAGAATTTGTTTGAAGAGCTCACAGGGGGAATGTTCACATCATTTACTCCTTCCCTTTGCTTGCCTCACATAGTAATAGAAAAATGTGTGCGTGTGTGCACGCTAAAGGAAATGCTATTTTTAGAGCTTAAGTGAGATTTAAGTGGTACATAGGCCTTAGCCCAAGGATGAATTTCACCTTTTGTGAACATTTGAGCTCTGGAGTTTCAGCTGTGGAAATATTTGCAAAAAGTGAATTTTAACTTGAATGCTCCAACAGCCACTGGAAACAAAGTTCAACATGTACATTTCACTGGAAATTTTCCACCAAGCAGTTCTTACAGCATTGGTTAATTACAGAGGTAATGTGATGCTGTTTCCATTCCCTGACCAGATGATTTATGGATTTAAACCAAATGTAGCTGAGTAACTATTTCTGAGTTAAAAGAGTTATTGACTTTAATGGGAGTTCTCCTGCTGGAAGTTAGGCATGTGCTGAACTACATTGGTGAATCAAGGCCTTAGAGAGGGAGTAGGTTCCTTGATACAGGTGATTCTGCTAAAGGCTAATTGGCATGCAGTAGTAACAAAACTTGAAGAAGCTGTAGACTGGCTGAGCTATGTCTCTAGTTATAAAAATGTCATGTTGAGGAGTACCAGAGAGGTGGCCGTGTTAGTCTGTATCTTCAAAAACAACAAGTCCTGTGGCACCAAACAGGCTAACAGATATTTTGGAGCATAAGCTTTCATGGGCAAAGACCCGCTTCATCAGATGCATGAGTCATGATGCATGAGTCATGACTCATGCATCTGACAAAGTGGGTCTTTGCCCACTAAAGCTTATGCTCCAAAATATATGTTAGTCTATAAGGTACCACAGGACTTCTTGTTCATGTTGAGGAGGACTCTTTCTGGTCCTTCAAACCCCTAGATATTTATAATTGCCTGTGTTAAAGAACAGCAACGAAGGGTCCTGTGGCACCTTATAGACTAACAGAAAAGTTTTGAGCATGAGCTTTTGTGAGCACAGACTCGCTTCATCAGACGTGTTAAAGAAGCAGCCTAATGGAGCTAGAAGAGACAGAATAGGTGAGGTCATATCTTTTATTTCACCATCTTCGCTTGGTGAGAGAGACAAGATTTTTAGCTTCCACAGAGCTCTTGTTTGGGTCTGGTGAACTTACACAGAGTATCATAGCTAAATGCAATGTGGAATAGATTGTTTAGGATAAGTAGTTACCACATATTCTGAGGGATCACTGAAAGTGACATGGACTAAACTGTGGATGTTATTCCCCTGTACACATCCCTCATAATAACAGTATAGCTATCTGCCTCAGATATCTACAGGACAATGGCCAACTCTCAGATATCCACTCCAGACACATTGACAACTCACGAACTTTATTGTCATCCAGAATGATTTTATACTCAACAGCAAATTTGTTCAAGCCGTGGGATGGCTCCTCATTATACAACTCTCTTCATGGGCCACTTTGAAGATTTTCTGGACAAATGCACCGTACAATCAATGGGACACCTGAGATATGTGAGTGATATTTTCATCTTCTGGGCAGAGGACTTAAACTCCTTCATAGTTTTCCCACCACAATTCAGCTAGCACCACCATCTATTTAACTCTCTCTAGAACACCAATACTAAGATTTAACTCCCTGGATACCACCATCCATTTCAACAATGGGACTTGGCAGACAACTATATACATGAAATCCATGGATCACTCACTTAGCTTCATAACACATCTAAAAATCAGTTATCTACAGACAGGTATCTACATACTACAGTACATCCTCCACAGAAAAAGTCTGGGATATACATCTTAAATTGAAAGACACATTCACCAAACAAGGACACACCAGTGGAGAACTACATTGTATCATGGAATGGGCCACCCAAATAACCTGAAAGAACCTGCTTTGATATAGAAATAAAACCACCTCATATCGCACATTCCTAGTTGTCACATACAACCTTACGTTGCATAATTGAATAGCCAATTCATTGCAGTTCCAGTTACTAACAGGAAATAACATTGAAAGTTGAGGCCTAAGCATTTGAATTATATTCCAAGCTCTCTTGAACAATTTGCAGTTACTGTGCAAAGTGTTAAGGGTATATCTGAATATAAATCGAAAATCTGAATAATCTGAGGGCTAAGAATATGCACTGAGAAAAGTTGATGCATAAAAAATTCTTAAAAACTTCTCAGTGTATTTTCAGTGTTCACAATTTGTGAGAGAAATGGTGACATTATCACATATGTGACTCCATGTGAAATAATCAGGTCTGAAACTTCTATATTTATTAAGCAAAAATTAATTTTCAGAACTGTGGTGACTAATCTTACTTCATGCAAACCCAGCTGCATGGGTTTGAAAGTGTGAGCTGAACTTTGATATCCTAAGGCTCATGTTTGGTTTACGAGAGACTGGGAAAACCACACAGAGAAGGAAGAGAGAATAAAAATTCCAGTGTGTGTAGGAGAGGGTATAGGGGGAGAAATAGAAAGAGAGACTGGGCAGAGTGAATAATAGAGAAACAGTGAATTTTATTCAAATATAGAAAACACATGCTAACAAAAACTTAAATATGTCATATATACCACACAATCCTGGCAGCTTAAGATTTTAAGAAGTTCCTTTTGATAAAAGGATGAATAATATTATCATGTATTTTAAAAGGTGGTAAGGAACATAGAGGAAACATTTAGAGGAAAAAAGTTTGCAAATTGGTTTATGAACACATTTTTTTGCAAAGATCATAAATCTCAGATTTCACAAGGATGCCCTCATTAAGACTTCCAGTGACACTGACCTAAAGTTTAGTTGTTGAAGCATTAGCAATTGCTGTGGACAGACTGCAGATCCAGCTTTAGTATTTTGCTTGTTTTCCCATTCGGTAAAGCCACTGAGAAAAGCTTGTACTTTGAAGTAATGGTTTTTATTTACGTGTATATGTTTCATTTTAAGTGCCCATAGTCTGGAATTTAGCACTGGCACAGTCCATGGAAATTTGCTGGCAACCACCCGGAGCACAGCTCTGAAGAGGAACACTAGTGATTACAACGTTACTTACTAAGGCACATTCCAGTGACAATCATTGTCACAAGGATAGATTTATGTACTACCATCATCTAAGATAATTGTGGAATTCTATTGCAACAATGTGACTTCATGCTCTAATAGAAAGTGAAGACCCACAGCCAAGACTGTGGACTCTTTGAACCCACCCATCCTCAAAGAGCAATGACACAGTTACATACAGCCAGAGCCTTGGAAAAGGGCATGTTCTTCAGAAGCGGCTTCCTGGGCTTCCCCCAAATTCCTGTGATGGAATCACAACCAGTTCTATTATCTGAGAGACCACAAAGAGACATAATTTGTTATTAAGATTTCAGGATGGGCTGAGGCATGCATAGGTCCACAGGGCTGCATTTTATCTGTTCTCATGGTAAAT
Organism: Carettochelys insculpta; assembly: GCF_033958435.1. Classification (NCBI taxonomy): domain Eukaryota; kingdom Metazoa; phylum Chordata; order Testudines; family Carettochelyidae; genus Carettochelys; species Carettochelys insculpta. The sequence continues at coordinate 299,635,103 of NC_134137.1, read as the reverse complement.
TAATACTCTGCACATCTGGGGTAGGTCTACACAGCACAGTTATTTCAAATATTTTGAAATAACTGACTTAGCATCTAGACAATGGAACCATTATTTTGAGTTTATTTGGAAATAGCAGTTGACTTATTTTGACATTGGCATACCTCATGGCCGCATCAACACTAACGCCCTCCTTTCACCATGACTATGCAGCACCTCATTAACATAATGGTTGCTGCAAGTGATTCGAAATTGCAGCTTTTGAAATGCACGTGGCCCTTGTAGATAGGGGCATTTTGAAACGACCCCCAGGACTTTGAAAGCCCCTTCTTCCCAAAATCAAATAGGAAGGCTGTCTACATGGGTGGCATGTGTTTTGAAGTGGCTCTTTCAAATTGCGTGCAGCCACCTTTATGCTAATGAGGCACTGCATATTCATGGCAGTGCCTCATTAGCATCTGCCAAGATCTCTCATTACTATGTCTGTTTCAAAAGGAGGGGGCTCATGTAGACGCAGCCAAAATCATGAGGAATAGTGCCTATTTCAAAATAAGCTATTTTGAAATAGGTTGAAATAGGCACTGTTCAGCCTTGGAATAGTGCCTATTTTGAAATAAGCCATAATGCATTGAATGGCTGTATTTCGAGATAAACTCTATGGTTGTGTCTATGCTAGCAAGTTCTTCTGAAGTCAGTGAGAGCTATTGAGCATACAGTACTTTTGACAGACAGGATTCTTCTGTAGATCACTATCATATGCCATGGCCAACCCGTAGCACCCCAGATAACCAAGTGTAGTGTTGCCAGCACTTTGTGCCTCAGTTTCCAACCCCCATCCCAGGTTTCTTTCCTTAGTTCTCAAAATGCTAGTCTGTGCTGGAGATGTTGCTTAATTCTCTGGTTAAATCATACACAACAAGCTGTCAGACCCAGGGGCAAGTGCCCCGTTTGCCCCACCCTGTCAGTGGGCCTGCTTTTGAGCTGATCACTAGGCCCAAATATCTATAGTCTAGTCTCCACACACATTGCTTTCTGAGATATTATACCTGGGTATGTCTACACAGCAGCCTTATTTTAAAATAAACTATTCTGGAATAGCAATTCCAAAATAACTTATTCTGAAATAACACGGCTACACACAAAAATGCATTTTGAAATAGCACTTTGATCTTTCAGAATATATCTGCTGCACACATAGGCCATTTCTACACATTTCTCTTAAAGTAGCATGCTAATAAATGTCCCGAAATATGCTAATGAGGCGCAGATATACATTCCCAGTGCCTCATTAGCATAAGGTCACATGATTTGGAGTCCAGAAGATGGTCTTCTGGACTCCAAAACAACATGTAGAAGCGTGGCCCCCTGGAGGGGGGGGGTCTTCCGGAAGGAAGTCCTTCTTCCAGAGGCCCCTTCTTCCCGAAAGTGGCATGTGTAGAAATGGCCATAGAGTTATTTTGAAATAGAGACATTGGTCTCCCTTCAGGAGTGGAAAAACTCCACAAAAAATCCCCCCCAGTAACAGGTTTTCTGCCTTTTGGGCTTCCCTTCAGTCAACCCTTTCTCTTCAGTCAATCATGTCCCCAACCCTTTTTGTCTACCTTGGTGAGTCTTTCAGTCCACAGGCAGTACTTAACTTCCTTCAGAGACTGTCTCAGGCCATTCCACAGGCACCTACCTGAACCTCTTGTTCCACTTTCCAACTTGAGCGTTCTCAAACTTCTTGAAAGGCTCGGGTGTCCATTAACTAGCTCCTTACTCCGGCTTGTTCAGACTCTGAAGCAACTGATTAATTATGGCACAGGTGTCACCGGCCCCAACTACCCAAGGGGCAAAATATCATTTGAGAATTGCCTAAATACAGAATTGATGCCATGTTTTAAACAGCTTGGCCTTTATCTTTCAAAAATATCACCTTGTAATGCACTATACCAGGTCCTTTATGTTTTACATTAAACTATTTTTAAAAATTTAATATAACTTCTCTTTTATTGATTCCAATAAGCTGAAACAAAAGCCAAACAATCCTACTCCAAAAGATTCTATAAACTTGTAGGAGTATACGAAATATTACCTAACAAAAGAAGGGCATTTAATAAAGGGATTTTCCCCTCATTAAATTTGCGAGCCAGGTTCTCTCTACTATTAACAACACCTACTGAAAACCTCTGAAATTCATCAGATTGTTCGTCCCTAGTCATGGGAGGTGGGTATAATAGCCTGGCCCCACCCAAATGCTAGCCTGGGTCTGCCACATTCCACCCCCAGTCTTTGCTCCCCTTCCGTGTATCTCCCACAGGCTGGCTGGGATTCAGCCCTGCTGAGGCTGGGGTCATGCTCTCTGGGGAGATGGGCAGGCTGGGGCTGGGTGCTGCCTACCCTCTCTCACCCCAGTTCTCCATCTGACATGAAGGAAGGCTGGGGCCATTTGCTGCCTGCTTCTCTCCCCTGCCCCTTGCTCTCCTTGGGGCTAGGGAAGGCTGGAGTTGTGTGCCACCTGCCCTCCCGCTGAGCTCTTGGCCTGTGGGAGGGAAAGCTGGGGCTGTGCATTGCCTGCTGTTGGACAGGTGGCCTACCCCTAGAGTGGAGGAACACTTGGCTCCCATGGGGCCCTTGGTGAAAGGGGTGGGGCCTTGGATGGAAGGGACAGGGCTGGGGCTTGCCTCCAGCCCTAGGTTCAACCCCTGCCCATTTTCCTAGTGCAAATTGCTCCAGTACAGCGGTTCCTATATTGTGTCCTTTGGCTGGGATGTCCATGTGGGAGCTTGGCATCTCATGTCCTTAAAGCCTTTGAAAAATACCAGCCGGCAAAAACAACACCTCGACCCTCAGTACAAGCCTGTGTTTCATCCTTTGTGAACAAATTGAAGTGCAGCTATGGTCAGTTAGTGACCATTAGAAATCCTCATCTGAAGCATTTAAAGTCATGTTTGCTGACTTCAGTGACAAAAATAAGTATTTACCGTTTGTTATTCTAGATCCAGCAAGAGTAAGTGAATGCATTAATATCATTAATGACGAAGGCTACAGTTTGTCCCAAAGGTTTTGTCACAGCAGTCATGGCCATCATGGATTCCATGACTTACCAGATCTTCATGTGTTCTTTCACTTCAGCTGTCAGCAGCTGAAGCCAAGCTGCGCGTGGATCTGTGTGCCCCTGCCCCACAGCTGGGGCTGGATGGCTGGAACTAGGACCCCGCAGCTCATTCCCTGTGGCTTGGGTGGGCAGGGGGCAGGGCTGCAGCCTGACTGTGCCCCCTGTCCAGCAGCTGCGGCTAGCTCCAGAGTGGGGCCTGTGCATTCCCTGTGGCTGCATCCCCTGCTGCTGCATTCCCGCCCCATGGCTTCTGCTGGGACCTGTAGCCAGGGCAACTGGGTGCTGAAATGGGGGTAATGCATCCCCCCTCACTGTGTCCCAGGGGTTGTGCAACATCCCCTGCTGCAGCTAGGGCTGCTTGTCTTTATCCTGCAGCTGCAGCCAGCTCTGTAGGGGGGGGTCCATGCCCTCAGGTGGCCATGCCCCCCCATTGAACTCCAGACTCACAGCTTGTGCTAGGGTGCTAGATCTGAGATTCCATGCCACTGCCCGGAGGCTGCACAGGGGGCTGTGTGCCCACCACATATTTTTCTGGGGCTGCAGCAGAGCTTTGATAGGGATTGTAGACAAGACTATGCACATTGTCCCTCAGCTGTGGGCAGCTCTGGAGCAGAGGCTGTGTGCTCCACCATGGCTGGGGAGCATTGGCCTGTCTGTTTACCATTTCCAGGAGACACCATTTCTCTCTCCCTTAGCTTGGACCCTGGTTATATTTAGTCAAGTCATGGACAAGTCACATGCTCCATGAAATTTTAGGTTACTGCCCGTGACTGTCTGTGACTTTTACTAAAAATAACTGGGACAAAATCTTAGCCTTAATAATGACCTCCTGTTTAAGACGGTGTTTCCAAACACACTTTGGGTAACTCCAGGATCCACTCTGAAAGCTGTTTCCCCAGCACTCTCCTTTTTCTTCATCTGAGCTAGGGCAATTCCCTCAGGAGGTGTGTTTAAGTCATGTCTCACCCATGCCTCTGGAGAAAACGCTTCATATGTTCACCTTTTCAAGGGAAGGTTGGAGAGGAGGAACAGGCAGAGATGCTTCAAATCTAAACTAATCTAGATACAGAGTAAATTAACTCAGTTCTCTGTCATTCACTAGAAATGGTTACGTTTTCTCCTGACTTAGACTCTGATCGCTATATCAGAGGGGAGCCTCATACATTTCAAATGGGTGTTGCATGGGTCTAAGAGTCCACTTGTACAAAGCAGCTCCCCCGAGTAAGAAAGAAACATTTCCTTACGGAGACGGAGCATCCATCATAGCACTAGAAGAACTTTCTGTTCAAGAACAAATTTTTCAACTTCTGTAAATCTGCTACTTATCTCTAAGTTCTTGTGGCTGGGCTGGAATGGTGGGTTTTAAATGCAAACAATGGAACTTTTGCCCAGATCCTCAACTAACTCTAACCCTATAAACATTTTGTTGATTTGCTCCAGATTTTTGTACAGAAAGGAGAACACAGCAATGAAAAATGAATACTTTACCTCAGGTCTTATATATGAAAAGTGTAAACATTTATCCTGAGATTGAATTTAGCAGTTGTCACCATCTTTACACCATAATGACCAGTGAAGGATTGTTTAGCAGCAGAGATGGTGAAATGTTTTCCCATTCAAATCACCAATACCTCACAAATGTCTGTAACTCTGTTATTTGGGGTAGGTGGAAAACCGAAAATATCTTGGTATTGATTTTATTATTGTTTTTCTTCATCCTTTAGTGGAAAATCTCACTTCAGGGAAGAATGAGGATAGCTAAACTCCAGACAATTAATAGTCAAATGGACCCACTGAAATTCTATTCTTTACCACCCCTGGTAAGCTGGTCACTTACATTTCAAAAACATAAATATGCAGCTGTCATCCACATCACTTCCAGCTCTCCAACACCGGCCCCAGCCTTGAGTCCCATCCCAGAGCCCAAAACCTCTCTTGCACCTATTATAGGTTTTCATTGCAGAAAATCATATGCTTGTATCATAGCATATCCTCCTTTGCATAGCTAGAGTTGAAATTATAGTTTAACTGATCAAATAATGCTTAATAGATTATTATTGGATATTGAAAGGGTATTGAAAAGTTATAATGAGTATCAGAGAAAGGTGTAAGCAGTGAGGTGGCAAAGTTTGCAGATGACACCAAACTGTTCAGGATAGTCAAAACCAAAGCAGACTGTGAAGAACTTCAAAAACATCTCAGCAAACTGAGTGATTGGGCAGCAAAATGGCAAATGAAATGTAATGTGGGTAAGTGTAAGGTAATGCACATTGGGAAAAATAACCCCAATTATACATACAATATGATGGGGGCAAATTTAGCTACAACAGATCAGGAAAGGGATCTTGGAATTATAGTGGATAGTTCTCTGAAAACATCCACGCAGTGTGCAGCAGCGGTCAGTAAAGCAAATAGGATGTTAGGAATTATTAAAAAAGGGATAGAAAATAAGACAAAGAATATCTTACTTCCCCTATATAAAACTATGGTACGCCCACATCTTGAGTACTGCGTGCAGATGTGGTCTCCTCACCTCAAAAAAGATATATTGGCATTAGAAAAGGTTCAGAAATGGGCAGCTAAAATGATTAAGGGTTTGGAACAGGTCCCATATGAGGAGAGGCTAGAGAGACTGGGACTTTTCAGTCTAGAAAAGAGGAGACTGAGGGGCAATAAGATAGAGGTATATAAAATCATGAATGGTGTGGACAAAGTGAATACAGAAAAGTTATTTACTTGTTCCTATAATATAAGAACTAGAGGACACCAACTGAGATTAATGGGTAGCAGGTTCAAAACTAATAAAAGAAAGATTTTCTTCACACGGCGCACAGTCAAATTGTGGAACTCCTTACCAGAGGACGCTGTGAAGGCCAGGAGTCTAACAGAGTTTAAAAAAAGATCTCGATAAATGTTTGGAGGTTAGGTCCATAGATGGCTATTAGCAAGGGGTAAGGCATGGTGAATGGCCTTTCATCAAAGGCAGGAGATGGGTGGCAGGAGACAAATCGCTTGATCATTGTCTTTGGTTCACCTCCTCTGGGGCACCTGGCATTGGCTACTGTCGGCAGACAGGATACTGGGCTAGATGGACCTTTGGTCTGACCCAGTATGGCCGTTCTTATGTTCTTATAAGCTGTGTCTACACATGCACGCTACTTCGAAGTAGCAACACTAACTTCGAAATAGCGCCCGTCGCGGCTACACGCGTCGGGCTCTATTTCGAAGTTAACTTCGACGTTAGGCGGCGAGACGTCGAAGTCGCTAACCTCATGAGGGGATCGGAATAGCGCCCTACTTCGACGTTCAACGTCGAAGTAGGGACCGTGTAGACGATCCGCGTCCCGCAACGTCAAAATTGCCGGGTCCTCCATGGTGGCCATCAGCTGGGGGGGTTGAGAGATGCTCTCTCTCCAGCCCCTGCGGGGCTCTATGGTCACCGTGGGCAGCAGCCCTTAGCCCAGGGCTTCTGGCTGCTGCTGCGGCAGCTGGGGATCCATGCTGCAGGCACAGGGTCTGCAACCAGTTGTCGGCTCTGTGGATCTTGTGTTGTTTAGTGCAACTGTGTCTGGGAGGGGCCCTTTAAGGGAGCGGCTTGCTGTTGAGTCCGCCCTGTGACCCTGTCTGCAGCTGTGCCTGGCACCCTTATTTCGATGTGTGCTACTTTGGCGTGTAGATGTACCCTCGCAGCGCCTATTTCGATGTGGTGCCGTGCAGCGTCGAAGTTGAACATCGACGTTGCCAGCCCTGGAGGACGTGTAGACGTTATTCATCGAAATAGCCTATTTTGATGTTGCTACGATGTTGGCTTCACGTGTAGACGTAGCCATAATGGGTTACTCCCTCTTCTGGCTTATGTGAGTCTCTCTTTCTTTCTTAATTTCATACTGAATCTGAGAGATGTTCCCAATGAAAGCTTAGTCAAAACAGATATTATTTCTGATGGAAAAGCTCTATAGCACAACATTTTCAGTTATCGCTAATTAAAGTACCTCCTTCCCCATGAAGATAAATATCAGTGTACTACATTTGTTCAAATAAAAGAGACATTTCCTTTTAATAAGTTTACAGTCAATTATATACTCAGTGTGACCACTTCTTCTACCACTAGCTGAAATACCTATCTTCATTGACTCTGCAACTGTAATATGGAATGTGTCTGCCCTGAAGACTATTTGCTTTTTCACAAACATGTCAACATACACTCCTTTTAGTGGACATTATTTATTTTGGATAAACCTGACTCTCTGAACGATAAGAACCATTCTTTGTGTACATTCATGAAGAGTGAGAGTACTTTTTATGAAATGTTTCATTATATTATATACATCATGCAGTCTCCATTACATAAATAATTCTTTCCCCATCATCTATTTCTCTGTGGGAATACTGAATAAATAATTAAAGGAGGGAAGAGGAAACCCAGTAGGAAAAAAATGAGTCTAAACAACTGGAAAGAAAGATTACTCATAAATTGGGTAATGTTAATTGTATTTCCTTCTGAAACGGAAAAGTTCATTTGGCAACATGAAATAGATACACCTTTCCAAGAGTTTGTCCTTTATCTTGTTCTCTAAGGCAGTGATATTAACAGTTTAATATTTATTTCATGGCTATAGCATAAGCCCATTCATGACCCTCCTTAAAAAGAGGATAGATATTTGCCCTCAAGAATGGTAAACTGATGAGGACCAATACCATGCCCCCACAGTTAGAATATGCAAGTGCCCCCCATGAGTATGTAACTTCTTTTTTGCTGCTTTCATGCGACTTAAATAGAACTAACAGCAAATTAAAAAATGAGACTTAAATAGAACTAAAAGAAATAATAACTAGAAGAGTCAGTTTTTTCTGCCTTTTCTGAAAATGACTCTATTCTCAAAATTATTATTTGTATTGTGATAGCATCTGAAGGCCTGCTTTAGAGATTACAGATGTCTTTTTTAAAAGCAACATTAGAAGAAAGCTGGATGCAAGAATGAACATGTGCTTGGGTAAAATCTTGTCCCATTTCATGACTTTTGCTATTGACTTCAGTGGGGCCAGAATTTCACCTTATGCATTCAAATGAGCATAAACTGCTTTTCACACAGCACCTGATAGAGTAATTTATGCAGAGGAGTGGGTTTTTTTCAGATTTCTGTGACAGTCAACAGATTTGTGAAGAGACAGTCAGCTTAGTTTCATGTGCACACATTAACATCACTTATGGTAAATGCTTTCATGTCCCTTTGAATATATGTACCAAAAGCCATTTTGGTGTATTCAGGGAAAACTCTTTGTGGCCGCATGTGTCTTAAAAATGTGTGAAATGCGTTGTAAAACGTAGCTTAAGTGGAAAAATTGTATTAGCTTGGGTACGCATCTTCAAAGTGACTTAGGCACCTAGTCAGCTACATCTCACTGAAAATCAAATACTTCTAAGTACCCACATGACTTTGGCTGTGAATCACTTGGGAATTGTATATTTCTTCCAGTTGTGTTGTCATTGGAGCTGCATGTCATTGAGTAATATGCATGTGTGGTAGATTTTGTTTCAAGCAGGGATGTGGCTACAGTAATCCCCTGAAGTATGCTGAAAGCCTTCCCCCTACCTTCCCAGCTGTGGGAAGCTAGGCAGGCTGAGAGCCCAGCAGCTTCACGTTGTGCGAAACTCACATTAAAAGTGAGCTTTGAGCAATGTGAAGCCATGTTAAGTGAGTGTTTACTCTATGAATTGGGGTCAGCCGCATAAGAGCGGGGTTGCATACTCTGGATTGGTGTGCTCTGAGACCTTACTGTACTTCGTTTCTGAGTACAGATGAGTGCATATTTGGTGTCAGGAGGTCAAATATTGATATCTTTATTCCATTTTCACTAGGGCTGTGTGGTAAATGAGAATTCCATTTTGTGGGGAATTCCAAGAACTCAACTGTTGTTTTCATTCCACAGCAGAACTGAACCCAAGACACTTCAATATTTTTTCAGGAAAAAGTTGACTGAACTCTTCTGCCTCATCCTGCTCTCTGACCAGGATGCTCTCAGCTGTACTGTAGAAAACTAAGGTTCAAGTCCTTTGTCCATCTAAGCACACCTCTGATTTGTTTTTCAATTCTTCCTTGACCTGAGAAACTGTTATATTTTGCATAAAGTTTTGTTTTTGACAGTTCAGCCCTTTCCCTCAAAATATTTGCAACCAATTCTATTTTACTCAGCCCTTTCTCAGGCAAACTCCCAATTGGCCAAACTGTGCAGCCCTCAATTAACCAAAACTTCCACTAGCATGAATTTTGGTTAAGGACTGCAGAATTTGTCAAGACAGGAGTTGGACATAAGTAGAAACTGAGAAAGAATATTAAGTGACTAGCATAAGGCTTAAAAAAGTACTGATGCATGAGCATGGAGGCATGCAAACACACACTATTATTCTGTCTCTTTCTTCCCAAAAATTATGGGTTTCAAAATAACTGTGTGAGTACTTTATTGCATTTTAATTTTCAGTATGTTTCAGGATATTTTAGATTCCCCCCTCTCTCTGATAATGGTTAAATAGTGGTTTGTTCGCTAAACTGAAACAGAATAAGCCAGCTTGAAATCAGGCCACAAATAACAGATTGTTTTGCTTAAATTTAATATGAGTTTCCTGAGCTTGATCATTTCTTATTTTATGTATCCTGTATCATCAGTAGAATACATTGAGAGATGCCACTGTATGCTGATCGACTGTAAAAGAAAGAATACAAACCCAGACCTAGCATTAAGTAATATAAAGCCTCCAAATACAGCGTCTCTTACTATTTGCTGACTGCAGCATTAGAGCCATAAACCACTGGCAATAAAAAGGAAATTAGGACTTGGTTAGAAACACATAATTGCTGAATTCTGCTGTGGGATTCTGATAAATTACCATGTTTTCATCTAACTCAAAACACAGATAAAAATCTGCTTGTGCCAAACTTGCTTCCTAAACTTCAGCATTTCCCTTGATAATGACTTATTTGATCATTTATAAACAAAAGCTTGCATGATAAAGGCAGTGTGCTAGATAATGCTATTTGTTCACCTCGCATTATTTGAGCATAGTCACCCTACTTCTAAACAGAAGAGCTTAATGGGTTGATAATTCAGGGTCTTGTCATTGGAGAGCTCCTCCCAGAATCAAGTCCAAGCCACAAAGAACCAAACTGCCTCACTGTTCAGGGGCATCCAGGATTTTTTTCCAGTCCCACTTACAGGACTTGATATAGATCCTAATTACACCAGTGCAAATCCAGAGTCCCTCCGGTGAAGATAAACTGGCTTTACACTGTTGCTTCTGCCTTCAGAATCTTGGCCAGATTCTCAGCATTTAAAAAGAACAGGCATTACTGTAGCTGCATCTGCAGTACGAAATAAAGCCACATTATTAAAGTTGACTTTTTACCACTAGATTTTATAACATCAAAGTTGAGTGTCCACACCTGCTCACAAAGTCAACTTAGTGTGTCCCCACTAAATTGCCTCAGTTTGACTGCTGCAGCAGTGCATTCTGCGTATCCATCCCACAGTTCCTTGAGGCTCATTGCATTTTGGAATTTTTGCTGGTGTGTTTTGGGAAAGAAATGCTCTGCAAGTGTTTGTGGGTGTGTGATGTCATCTTCCCAGAATGCATTGCCCTCATTCCCCCTGCTGTTGAAGACAAATGGCCATTGTTCAGAAGTCTCTTTCCCCAATGAGAGAAAGTGTTTGAGTCATCTGCATCACAGAAAGCGGCAGATTTTACAAATGAGCTTTTACCAAAGACTTTAAATTAACATTAAATACAAGTGAATAAAGAGAGAGGCTGAAGGAGCCAAGTTTGAAGGGGAGAGAGAGAGAGAGAGAGATTTGTGAGTTGTCTCCACATAGAAGTGAAGAACACTTTAGGAAAAGACTTCATATTATTCACAAGGGGAGAAAATACAACGCCATGAGAAGGAATGACTCAGTAGGGAATCCCAGAGGGCATTGGTGTCGAGTGGTTAGGATGCTGGAACACTGTTTCCACACTAGCAGTAGTTTAAGCTTTTAAACCTATGAAGAAAGGCTGAAAGAATTGGGCTTGTTTAGTTTGGAAAAAAGAAGATTAAGGGGGGACATGATAGCCGTTTTAAAGTATCTAAAACGGCGTCATAAGGAGGAGGGAGAATACTTGTTCTTGGCCTCTGAGGATAGAACAAGAGGCAATGGGCTTAAACTGCAGCAAGAGAGGTTTAGGTTGGACATTAGGAACAAGTTTCTAACTGTCAGGGTGGTCAAACAGTGGAATAAATTGCCAAGGGAGGTTGTGGAATCTCCATCACTGTAGATATTTAAGAACAGGTTAGATAGATGTCTATCAGGGATGGGCTGGACAGTACTGGGTCCTGTCATAAGGGCAGAAGCCTGGACTCGATGACCTCTCAAGGTCCCTACCAGTCCTAGCATTCTATGATTCTATGATTACCCAAATTTGAACTTGGTGTTACACTGCCTGGGAGGGGCAAGGCGAGAAAGTCAACCTCAGAGCCCCTTAAAATTGACCTAGCGGTATTTGCAGTGAAGACAGTCACATTGTAAATGCAAGCTAAGAGTCTTAAAATTGAGTTTAGGCTCTAGTGTAGACAAAGCCTAGGGAGACCTGAGAGCTCTTTGCCAGTGTTATTGTCCAAACTGTGAACAAGATCCAATTTGTAAGACTGTCCAGTAGCTCTACTTGGCTCTCTTTTTATCTCTGTTTTATACTATTTTTCCTATTCTTTCTTTTTATTTTATTTACTAGTAAATGCTATCACTGAGAAGCAAACCCATTCCCCTCTTTACATGTTCAGCCTCAGAAGTGGAAATGAATTTGATTTATTTAGGGGTTACATGAATCCCTTTGTGCCAGATCATCCTGTTCTCCATAATAAGAGAGACCAAAGAAACCATAGTTCCACAAAGCCTTGCTCAATGTGATCCCCCCATATTGGAAAGGAGGCTTTGCCCCTTGCTTCCTTTCAGGGAAGGTGCAGCTCTTCCAACAGTCAGGCATTCTACTTTTCAAGGGCTGGAGTTGTGTGCACAAAAACCATGTATCTCTGCACTGGTTTCCTGGTTATGTGGAGATTTTCTTCTCTCTCCGACAATGTACATCTAGTGCAGGGGCTAGGAACCTCTTTTGGGTCAGGGCCACTGACATATAGACAAATCAGTTGGGGGCCACACAAGTGAGAACTAAACACCAACCAAACAAACCCCCCCCGAAAAACAACAATCCTTTCATTCCCCTCTCACACCAGCCCTGGAGCCTGGGGAGACCAGGGCTAGTACATTTTGTGGACCCCTCTAAGCTCTGGGGCTGATGTGTGAGGGGCATGAGGGGTTCAGTTTGGAAGGGGGCTGCCAGGAAGTGGGCTTGGGGTGTGGGATCTGAGCAGCAGGGAGGGTGCAGGAGTGGGCTGGAAGTGGGTGATCTGGGATGGAACCAGTGGGGGTGGATGAACATGGCCAGAGTGGGGTGCAGGAGGGTTTGGGGAGTGGGTTCTGGAAAGGAGGGGTCACGGAGGGAGGGGGCAGGAGCAGAGTCGGGGTGGGAATTTGGGTTGGGAGAGATGGTGCATGAAGGGGATGAGATGAGTTCTGAATGGGAGGGGGCTCAGGAGCAGTCAAGGGTCTGAGAAGCACCTGCCCACACTCACAGAGCTCTGCACCCCTCTCCTGGGAATTCCGGCCTATCAGAGCTACAGAACGAAGCCTCCAAGAAATACTGCAGTTGCTGCACTCCCACCCCTTTCCCTGGTTGGCAGAACAGCAGAGAACTGCAGCAGAGCCTGGAGCCACTTCCTGCCCCCTCGCAGAACCTGCGGCCTGGATCTGGCCCCAGTTTGCCTGAGCCAGCCTTCATGGCTTGGGGCTCTGCACCCCCGACCCTGCTGCAGGCCAGATGCTGGGGAGGGGAGGCCCGAGCCTCATGGCCCAGATCCAAGCAAGCTGTGGTCCTGACCCAGGCTGCAGGTTGGGGTGTCTAGTGCGTCCCTTACCAGCAGCTTCCTCAAGATCTCCCCTAACGGCATTCCCCAAACGGGGGGAAACACTAGAGGAAAGGCAGCACAAAGACTCCAAGATTTTGCTAGAGTCCCAAGCATTCATCTTTTCCCTCCAGATCATACAGCTTTGCCCCTTCAGCATCGGAGCACTTCTGCTGCTGCTCTTCTAAGTCTTTGTGACCTTCACTTTACATCTCTCACCTTTCTCAATGCCCAGCCAAATGAGCACCAGGATGAAGATATGGCAAGACTGAGGTGTGTCCCGACTATTGACAAAATTTGCTCTCAGATTAAATAATTCAGCAGCCTTGGTGTTTTTTTGGATTCCATGGTAGCAAAACCAAATCAAAGCAAAACCAACAACAGTCACAACGACAACAAAAATAAAGCTCTCTGTGATGGGCTAGAAGAGTGAGCGTCATCTTAAGAGATTCCCTGGCTATGGCAAGCCATGCCTTTGGCACCAAAAGAGTTGATTTAAACAGTTAGGCTATGTCTTCACTAGCCCCCTGCCTTTCGAAAGGGGGATGCTAATGAGACACTTTGGCAGATGCTAATGAGGCATTGCCATGAACATGCAGTGCTTTATTAGCATAATGCTGGCTGCAGCGATTCAAAAGTGCTGCTTTCAAATTACGTGCCACCTGTGTAGATGGCAGCCTTTTGAAAGGACCTCCCCCTGGAATTCAAAGCCCCTTCTTCCTAAAACCAAATAGGAAGAAGGGACTTTCAAAGTCCAGAGGGTCCTTTTGCAAGGTCCACGTCTACAAGGGCGGTGGCTTTCTGAAAGTGGCACTTTTGAATTGCCATGGCTGGCATTATGCTAATGAGGCACTGCATATTCCTGACAGTGCCTCATTAGCATATTCCAAACTTCCTCATTACCATGCCCCTTCCAAAAAGGGAATGGCCAGTGTAGAAGTGGCCTTTGTGTATAAATACACTATTTTGAAATAAGCTCTTCTGGAAAATCTCTCCTGGAATAGCTTATTCTGAAATAATGCTGTTGTGCACACATAGCCTCTAACACCAGCCCTAACTGTGTCTGCAATTCTGTGAATAGCATTCCAGAAAGTGAGCCTCCAAAGATTCAAAAATGGAATCACCTGAGGCAGCTGTTGAAGGTGGAGCCTGCGACAACAGAACACAGTGACAAGCAATGTTTTTGTCTTTAGGGGAAAGGGGTGTTAAATTAGCTACTCATGCCATGTACAATATCTTTTGAGGAACAGCCAAAGAACAGCAGCTATTATTCAGCATACAGTAGCTTGCCTTAAAGGGTCAGCTTTGCTAAAAAAACATATTGCAATCTCTCCCTATTATTTTTTCTTAGGCCTTCTATCTGGCTAAGTAAGTGATCCTTGTTATCAGTAACTGTATTTAAAAGAAAATTTACCATATGTTAACCAGATCCTCGTTTCTTTTCTTTTCCTTTTTGTAAACTTAGCTCATATTTTGTAGCTGCTACAGTCGTCAAAGAAAAATAATGTGCCAAGTACCGTACTACAGGATCAGCAAAAGCTCTAGATAGAGAGAAGCCAAAATATGTTTGTAAGAAAAATAGTAGTGCTGTAGGTACTGGGTGAAATGACAAAGAACCATCCTTCTGCTGACTGGGAGCCAGTCTTATTTAAAGTCCTCCTACTTTTAAGGTCAGTAGTTGGCAGAGTTCCCCCATTCAGATAAAGGGGCAATGATTTCAAAACACTATGCACTATTTATGTTACCTGATAACTTATCCCTCTTTGACTTTTGCCTCTGTGGGAATAGAAGATTATTTTAGTGAGAGACAAGTTAGGCTATTTTGGCAACTTTTCAAAATGTACATAAAATTGGAAAAAAAACCCACCCTGGTTATGTCTGCTCCTTGAAAAGTCATGGTTTCTGGGGCCTTTAAGAATGCACTTTCCAGGACTGGAAAGCTGTTTTCATATGTTTGTTCTTGCATTTAGACATGGTAGATTCTCCTTGCTTTTTTCCCCGCAACATTTAAAGGGCTCTACTCAACTTCCACACCATTCTGATTATGTAATGGCCTCTATTTAGCAGGGAAATTACATTGTTCCTTTCCCTCTGCAAGGACATGGACTGATCTTCCTCTCTTTGTCTTTGCACCAGAAAATCAGCCACAACATTGAGGGCAAGGAGCTGTGTACATTTCAGAGCCTTGGCCTGGATGGCTATGATCCCAGAGTGCCCTAGTGTATATACAGTGCAAGATGGTAGAAGAATTTCCTCTACCTGCATGCCACTTCCTTTAGTGACTTAAGCTCTGCTGCCAGAAGCACTCTTGTCAGCACAGGTACACCTTTGCCCAGTTTTTTCCCATCATTTCTGTGGTGGGGTGGGGGTTGTGGACAGAAGGAAATGGGTAATTTTGTAGAAGTAGATCAGGCCTGTATTTCACAACGCAAAAAGACTAAACAAGGCCTATACACCTCTTAAATCCAGACTTGAGGAGATGTCAGTTCTCTGCAAAGGAATATCTGTTAATTCCACTCAAATTCTCTTTCTGTGGGCAAACAAAATGAAACTGAGATTTTTGCCACCCACCATAGAACTGTAGTACAAAACATACCTTGACTCCACATTTTGCAGCTACACCTTCCTTATTGCAGCAGAGCAGGCCTATGACAACATCACGGAAGTGGCTATGAAACTGAGTGAAGATTTATTCCTTCTACAAGTTAGCAAGCATATGGGCACCTTAACACAGTATTCAAAGATACTGCAACTTTGAATAATGTACTGGTGATTGATGGTGAGAGATAACATTTCTGAGGGCCACTAGAATATTTGTAGCTCTGCAGAACAGCTTCCAAATTGGTAAATATCATGTAAGTGGGCATGAGAGTCTTGTGATGTATTACATTTATCACACACCTTTGACTGGATGCATCATCTCTGTCTGGATCTTTTGTAACATTCCAAGCCTCTTAGCAGGTTCAATTAGTAGCTTTCTAAAAACAAATGATGAGAAAATACTCTCTCCTTCCTTCCCCCACCTTCCCAATGTGGAGTTTTTCTCCCCAACACATAGTGACTTTGCTCTAAGACTGAGGATGGCGAATAAAAAGGGACTCATATGCCATACTCACTGCTTTTCACCTCTCCAGAATTCAGGCCCTGCTTGCTAGCAGCAGCTGTGCCACATTGGTGTCAGATGCCTCTTTATGGTACATTAGATCTGAGGTTTATTTTTTAAATGAGGAATAAGGAGACCTGAATAGTGGAGTGAGAAACATACAGAATTCATAGGTGCTTCTGACTTCCTAGTGCAGGTTTTATGTTGCAGTAGTCACCTGAAAAACCTATTAAGAATGCATATAGGCCAGAAACAGATGACTGTTGACTTTAGTTCAGGTCTCATGTCAGGTGGCAAAATATATGGTACATAAAAGCAGCCCTGCTCCAGTAAAAAAGGCCTCATATAAAAAGAGGGCTATGAAAAATGATACAGTCTTCCTGAAAATGGTCAAACAACCTGAGGCAAAGGCACAAAAAAAATCTGGTTGTTCTGCTGACTGGAATGGGACAAATGTAAAAAGCAGACACATTGCTCCCTCAAAACGATTCCACCTTCCTGCATGCTGTGGGAACTGGCAAGGATGCAGAAGAGCCATTACCCTTCCCTAAACCAAAATCAGATTGAAAGACTGTAATAAGGAATGCTTTGACTATCAGTTCTATTAAACACCTATTGTTGGTAGACCTTTTAAAGGTGACAGTAATTCCCAAGAAACATCTCTGGTATAAATTAAATCTTGTTCAGCAGTGGGATGAGGGTTAAGACAGATTATAACATATTTTAGGACACCCTTTACATATAAGTATACAGGAGGATGTGTGAGGCTATCTGTCTAAAATGGTTCAAGTTCCACGGTTTAAAGCCAGAAGTCAGAATGCTGCTGACTACAAAGTGAAAACATTTGGATTTCTATGTTAGGATTAAGCCCTGTGCTGATCAAACCACTGTGGTAAGTATCAGAGGGTCCCACAAACACAGTAGAACTCAGAACTTTCTGTGAATAAAGCCAAACCTGAAAAATAGATCTTTGAAAGCAACCCAGAACAGTGCCCATGGACATGCATGGTTGTCTAAAACCTGTGAATTTGCTTTGATGGCACTGATAACATCTAATATTCATTATTTCTATGAGCACAGTTTCAAATGTAAAATTATTCTCACAAAGAGAAAGTGTTGTGGTAAGCTGCATAAATAGGTAGTATCTACAGTAATCACACAGAAATGCATATACAGTCATTTTGAAAGATCATTTCGGCTTGCAGGTCATCAAGCCAGGGATCAGAAACCTCATAGGACATAGGCAATCAATCACATTGGCCTGAATAAGCAATTTTGAACAGTGAATACTTAGTACAATAATTACAGTGAATAGTTTGTGAGGAATCCAGAAGATGAAATATATTAGCATAAAAACCATTCCTTGACTAAGTCAGAATAATGAAATAATTCAAGTCTGTTTCTAGACCATTAGCGAGTGTTAAAACTGATCAAATAAACTGTCTCTGCAAATAGTTCATCCAGCTCTACATAGGCAAAATGCCCACTGAAGCCAATGATCATTTTGCCTGAGCATAAACAAAGGAACTGTGCCCATGGTAAGGCATTACAGGTTGAACCTTTCTAATCCAGAACTCTCTCATCCAGCAACATCCATAATCTGGCATAATTTTAGTTATCATAAATTTACTTACCGTGGGTGTTGCCAAGTTTCCCACAGTCCCATAAAGTTTGTTTCCAGCCACCACTCCTGGCTTTCAGCATCTGTGCTGTTATTTAGCTGTAATTTACTCCTAAGTGTCTTCTAAGAGCCAAGAAGAATTTTGAACATGAGCTTTCGTGAGCAAAGATGAAGTAAGTCTTTGCTCACGAAAGCTCATGCTCAAAACTTTTCTGTTAGTCTGTAAGGGCCACAGGACCCAGATCCAGACTAACATGGCTACCCCTCTGATTCTAAGAGCCCAGTAAGCAGTGGAAGTGTTGGCATGGTTGGTAGATAATATAGAGTTCCTGTAGTCTGGCAAATTCTTTCAACTGGTACCAATCAGGTCCCACAGGTGCTGGACTAGAAAGGTCCAACCTATAATTAGAAATATCTTCTGAAATTTCTTAAGGTGAAACCAGGATTTTTACAAATCTTTCTTATCTAGGGCAAAACACTGGGATGTTAATGGAAGTTTCCAATAAAATTTCTTCTCATATGAAATGTTCTTAAGAGAATACTCAGACTGCCTGACAGGGTAAGCTTTGAGGTAGCTCTAGAGCTCTCCTCTGGTGAGTCTTTTATCTTTTCCTGAAGCTAATTAAAAGCCACTTATTAATGTTTTCTTTGTGAATTAAGAGCAGTGATAGTCTTGCTGCCTGTGTCTGCAGCTAATCCTAATGGAGAGCCCAGGAAGACTACTAGGGCATGCTGAGCGAAGGTATCTGTCCAGCAAATATTTTGATACTTTCCTTCCTTCCAGGATTGCCACTGAGCACTCAGCAGGTCCTCCCTGTTTGGAAAGGAGGTGCTAATATCTTTTATTCTGGTTAGTATGCACCTAATTGACCGCTGATCTCTTGGAAAAACAAAGACAAGATCAGTTTAATGATGCTTTGGGAAAGTAGGAACTTTTAGGATGATGGCTTAAGGCTATTATAAGGAGCTGTTAATGTAGCTAATCCACAAACACCTCTAAGTAATATGACATTATAAGTAGATATTAAAGAATGTTTAATTCCTATGGATTCCTTTGCAATTCCATGATACTTTACAAATAAAAATAAAAAGGTGTCAAAGGGCTAATGGATCAGGTTTGCAATGGTATTGTTGGGATCTGATTAATTTTTTTTATGGACTATAAGTATGACATTATAAATGGAGTACTCCCAGAGTTAGCAATTACTCCATATAAAGGCAGAAAGATGGAGCTCCAAAGATGCAGAAAAAGGAGCAAATATTAGGTATCTTGGTAATTCCTACACTGAACAATTTATTAAATTCTCCCACCCTTGCTTTTGTTGAAATGGTGCAGATCATCTGCTGCTAGCAATGGTGCATGAGCTGGACAAAGACGGTCCCTAGAGAAAAAAGCAATAAAAATGCCAGTGACCAATACTAGTGCTGTCATGGGTCCAAGCTGTGCCAGAGTTACACTAGTGTTGCAGCAGCATTAGGACATGTGATGGGGTGCTATCAGCAACACTGTGATTGGTGATGTTGCTGCAGCCTGAGGAGAAAATTATATACTTTCTGGTGAGGGGCTGTAGCACTGGGTGACAATCACAGGGCTAACATGGCAATTGGGAAGAAAAGAAGAGGGGAAACAGGAAACAAGGGGTGGTTCAAGAGGCACTCAGAAGGGAGCCCAGGAGGGCTCGCCAGGACAGGACAGACTTGTGAGGCCTGCAAGGAAGCTTGTCCTTGCTACAGGCTGGTGCTCTGGTGTTCTGGTGTAAAAGGGGAGGATAAATGGACTGGTGTGTTTTTATGACTGCAAAATCATTTGAACTGACCGGGTAGTGAGAGTCACTTGGTCAGGATGGAGACACTCTTTAACAGGACAATTTTCTTAAAAGCTGTATGGGGGCTATATATAATCACTATACAGAAATGTAATAAGTTTGAAAGAAACAAAGTCCGCGAGATAATTTAGTTGATCTGACTGATTTCTAATGACCAACTTGTAGAGGAATCCTTTTTAGTAATTAAAGTATGTCCTATAGCTGAAATGAAGTATAAATTTAGACCTAAGTTCACTTACTTTAAATGTACCATCTGAGACTAATGAGGCCAGAGGAGAATTTAAGAGGGCCGGAGGACTAGAATGACGGGGAGAAAGATGAGGAGAAAAATGATACTCGGGGGATGCAAGAAAAGAAAAAAAAGTTGTGGGCAGACCAGAGGCACATTAGAACAAATTCAGAATAAAAAGACGGGAAGGATGGAAGACCAAAAGCAAACCAGAGAAAGTGAAACATGCTCAAGTAGGACTGCTCAGAAAATTCAGATTTTTCCAATTGAATCCTCATTTGAAATTTTCCAGTTGAGTGTTTTTTTATTATTTTTATTTTATTTCAATTAAAATGTTTCATTTTGATTCAGGAAAACAGACTTTTTTTTCATTTTCCAGTTTCAGGTTTGTTTTTTTTTTATTCCCTCTGCCTTCTCTCTCATTTTTTTTTACTTTTTTCCATCTTTTACACTGGAAAGGTGAGGAAAGATGAAAAGCATATGAAAGTGGAAAAACAAAAACCCAAACCTTTTCCCACACTTATTAAAACTGCTTTTTAAAATTCTTTTTCATCTGGAAAGCTGTGTAAAGCCCCCTCACTCCATTTTCATACAGTTTACTTTTGTTGTGGTAGTGGTGGTTTCATACCACAGTTTCAGCTGGAAAATTTCAGTCAGCTGTAAGTCCAAAGCAATATCAGCTAGAACATTGTATTTGGACCCATGGCCTAAGTTTAGTTCAATAATTTCTAGTAAAATACTAAGCAAGATAGTAAAAGACACTGAAGTCTTCTAGCTACAAATGATAATTGTAACTGTTTACCATGTCTTATGAGTTGCCACTGTGAAAGGACCCCCTGACTTTGAAAGCCCCTTCTTCCTAAAACCAAATAGGAAGAAGGGGTTTTTGAAGTCCAGGGGTGTCCTTTCAAAAGGGCCCCATCTACACAGGCAGCACTTTTGAGTTGCATGTGGCTGCCATTATGCTAATGAGGCACTGCATATTCATGGCATCACCTCATTAGCATCTTCCCAACTCACTCATTATCATGCCCCTTCTGAAAGGAAAGGGCTAGTGTATACATAGCCAGGGTATATATGGAGCATGGAAAGAGCCAGATTCTAGGCAGGTATACAACAACATAGCTTCATTAATTATTATTACATATTGAGTTTCTTTTGTGCCCAGGAACCCTTATGCTAGGTGCTGTATAAATACAGAACAAGTCCCCTACAATCTGGCACATAATAATGTACACCAAAAGGCTAATATTCAGAAGACATCTCTTTTATATTTGCTGAATTATTCCCATAAAACAGATTCCAGAAGGGACTAACTCATTATGCTTTAGAATCTAGGACCAGCTGGTCAGTAAGAAGCGTGAAATCACATATATTAGCTATGCTGAATTGCTTCTTCATAAAATTCAATTCATAACTTTTCTAAAGACACGCTCAGTTTTGCATTATGTCATTTTTCAGCTCCCTTTCGTCCCAGATAGGATTTGCTGATTTATAAGACTCAGGGATGGTGAAATCTGCAAGTGGTGATCAAACATTTAGGGGCCAGCAGGGATGAGCCAAGACTGACTTGTGTGTCTGACTATGCCAAAAAACCAAACCAAACCACCCCCCCAAACTATATACCCTAGAGCAGTGTTTCCCAAACTTAAAACATTCACATACCCCTTTCAGGATGCCACCCTTATCAGTGTACCCCCTCTCCTGGTGCTGTCCCAGTGCTTATCTGATGATTTCTAGTCATTTATTTTCTGCCATGGACCCCTTGAAATCCTTTCCTGTACCAGCAGTGGTCTGCATACCACACTTTGGGAAACATGGGCCAAGAGAAATCGAATAAGCTAACTTGGTGGCTGTTTATAATAATAATTTCCCTTAACTGTGAAAATGTGATTCACCTCAGAAGAAGATAAACGATATCCTTCTTTCTGACTCAGTGAAATCAGGTCCTGCAGTATCAAAAAAAACCTTTGGCATTTCATCATGCTTTTGTGTCAAGGCTGCAACCATTTAGACTTGAAACATGCTGGTGACTGGCCAATAAACTTAAGGGCTGTGTTTACGCTTGCATTCCTCTTTCAAAAGAAGTATACAAATGAAGGAACTCAAAAATGCAAATGAGGTGCAGATTTGCACGTCTGGCACCTCATTTGCATATTCTTATTTCAAAATAGCTTCTTTCGACAGATAAAAACCAGTGTAGACACTGCTCTTTTGAAAGTAAACCCCATCTTGGAAAGAATCCTTCTTCCCTTTTTTTATGGGAAGAAGGATTCTTTCGAAGATGGGGTTTACTTTCGAAAGAGCAGTGTCTACACTGGTTTTCTTCTTTCAAAAGAAGCTATATTGAAATAAGAATATGCAAATGAGGTGCCAGATATGTAAATCTGCCCCTCATTTACATTTTTGATTCCCCTCATTTGCATACCTATTTCAAAAGAGGAATGCAAGTGTAGACACAGCCAAGTAGTTTTAGTTAGATTCAGTCACACATTCAGGTAAGCAGATATGCATTGCTGCATCGTGCTAAAATTACAGACCTTGTTTGGCTGTATGACATCTGAGGCTGATCTCCAGTGACACATTATTCCCCACACAATACAACTGTGAGGATAGTACAGATGGATATGTAGTTAACTGCCTGAGTGGTCAGTTTTATGCCCTCAGGGCGAGGATGATGTCCCTGTATGGTCAGTGCTAGGTCTAGAGGTGCACTATAACTTTCCAAATGAGTATCCTTTCTCTGAATGTAGCCTTTTACTCTAGCGCAAGGAACATTAGCTGGGGAAGGACACTGCAGATGAACTGTTATGATACTACTGTACAAAATATCTTTACCATATTAATGTTTTCATCAACATGGAGGATAACAGCATGGCTGAAATAGTTTAGGAGCTCTGCCTGGGGCTCTATATTAGAAAAAACAGTAAGGGCTTGACAACACTTGCCCCAACCTTCGAAAGGGGCACATTAATCAGGGTGATAGGAGATTACTAATTAAGTGCTGCGGTGAATATGCAGCACTTCTTTAGGCTAATTCTCCCCTGCGGCAACTTCAAAGTGTAAAACTCCCAAAATTTTGGGGAGTAAGGGCACTTTGAAGTGCTCACAGATACATGCATGCCGGCACTTTGAAGTTTGACACTTCAAAGTTGCTGGAGGAAGAATTAGCCTAATGAAGTGCTGCATATTCACCACAGCACTTTATTAGTAATCTACCGTCACCATGATTAACATACCCCCTTCGAAGTTGGAGGCAAGTGTACAGCCAGTCTAAGAGATCTATAGTCCTCCTCTAACTTCTGCTGATTTTGACTTTATGTTCTTTGTTGTTTATGGTTTTCTATGTTCTGATCCTGGGTTCAGCAATTTCAGTCAAGCACACCCTGCCTTCAGCGCCTACTGACCTCAGTGTAGGAAGGGTGATGTAGATTCAAGCTGTTTACATGAAATAAATGCATACCTATGACTTCTTCCTTAGGAAATTTTGGCATATTGTTGATTTTCAATCATCTGAATGAAACTAGGTGCACAATTGTTGAAGGGCATATCTCAACAATATCCCTCCTTATCACAAATGGCATGGTCAAGAGCCCCTGCTCTTTGCCACTAAAGGAGTCATTTGCCTTTGAATGTCTTTTCTGACCGCTTTTATGCATCATGCGGAAGATTTTTCTATGACAGATGAGTGGAAAATATTAGAATACTGAGGCGATTGCAATAGCAGACAGTAATTTCGTGTCAGAAGCACAACAAAAACAACATTGAATTGAATTCTGCAACTAAACAGTGCTCTTTATTACTTGTCTTTGGATGAATTTTTCCAATAGCATTTTTCAATCAAGCCATACTCTGCAGTGAAACAATGGTTAAACCCACAATAATTCAGAAGATATTTTTGCAATATATAGGGTAAAATTCCAGGAGAAGGGAAGAGCTTCATTTTGAAGAAACACAAGGGGAAACAAAACTTTGAATCTTGCTTCAGAAATTATCATTTCTATTCCTGGATTTGTGTTTTCGATATTACGGCTCATATAAATATGCAGAGTCAAACACTGTAGTCCAACCAAACCAAACTCCCAGTAGGAGCTCAGGCAACACTTCTAAATTCCGATGGGATTTGTGCATAAGTGAAGACTAAGAACTGTAGGCTCTGACTCAGAGATATTCTGGGAAGCAACTCAAAGGCAGAGGAGGAAGCAAACTGATTAATTCTTATATAAAAATTTGCGCCTTATAGCGTATTTGGATACCAACATAAAAGCCTGAAATTTCAAGACACCTGGTTTCTCTTAATTTTTACTACTTTCTCCATTGAATGTGCACATGTGAGTTGTGAATGGTTTGTCATTATACCCCATCCCCCCACACATTAGTGTTACTACTCAGGCCGTTGGGACTCAACCTTGGTGCCAAATAAATAAGGTGGTATCGCTGTCGTTCTTGAAAAATCATCTGGAACACATGCATGAGGGCTTGTCCTTTGAGATTGGAAGAACATGTTTGGATTTGGTGAGATTAGTTTTCATAATCTCTCATCTGTGTAAGGAGAGGGCCTGGTTTTGACATAGGATAGCTGGATTATCCAAGGGGGTTTGTGAGGTTTCAAATTAGCCAGTGAGGCAGATATAAGTGCTTTTTGTGACTGGTTTGGTGTGCATTGTCAGTGAAGTACTGCTATTCATTTGGCTGGCAACCCTTTCACAATAGGCTGTGAAAATCATGTTGAGGTGTCCTAGAAGAAAACATTTGAAATGCAAGTACGTAGCCAATATTCATAACTTCAGAAAACAAAAATGATACATACATATGAGCAGCATAAACTGAATCATTGAGCCATCAGCTTTCTATAGACATCTCACTTGGCCCACTTTGCATAAGATTTTGTACACACATATGACAGTGGTCGCAACAAGACTGTTTTGTGCAGACCTCATGGTAAATACATGTGGACAGGCAAGAAAACTAATAAGATCTGACAGAGGTACAAAAGCTAATGAATGACACAGAGGAGGTCATCTGGGTGCTTGTATTTAGATGTGTGTGCATCCATACTTTCCAGTTTGTTGGCAATTTTGAGAATTTGGAAAAAATTGTTATGGATGGAAAAGAAATATTTTCTAATTTTTTGGCAAATTGTAATGTTAAAAAATAAGGGTTCAATTTTCCTGAAATCAACATTTTACTTTGACAAAGTGAAAATATTTCATTACAATGTTGACCATTTGAATTGTTTTTCTTTTTTTAATTTAAGGGAAATTTTGAAAAAAAAAATTTATTTCACACCAAAAAAGCAAAACGCTTTGCTTAAAACATGTTGAAATGAAATGTTTGGATTTTTAAAAAAAATAAGAATACAAAAAGGCCACCATTAATCTGCAAAATGTTGCAGCCTCGTCTAATCTGCAGTTTTCACCAAAAATGTTTTGACTGACACTTTCACCCAGTTCTATTCAGCTATTTGATTTCATTTGGATACGTGCAAGACTTTTGCTCTTTTTAGTTTCTAACCTTTTGAAATGTCTAGTAATCTATTCTAAGAATCTACTGAGTTTCGAAAAAGACACCATTGAATTTAAGAATTTGCTACAGAAACATGAGGTTCACAATACATTTGAAAGTAAATGTCTCCCAGTATTTTCAGCATGATGTATATGATGCTGAAATACAGCTCTGCCACATTTCTTGTAATTTAATGGGAAATATGTGTGAATCCAAGAGAAAATTTGGACGAATAATCTATATTTATCAGTAAAAAACAAATTGTTACACTAAAAATAATATAATCTGATTCTACACTGTGTTTTCTTCCTTCCTCATATCGTGCAGGAATGGCACCAGTCAGTTTATTTGTAAGGTTACAAATTGTTTCTTCTGGATATATTTAGATGTAATTTGCAACTTTTGCAACATGCCCAATATACTGTAGGAAAGGTACTATATATCTGTATGTAATTTGCTTTTTATAGACACAGTATGTGTGCAAGCGTAAAATTATAAAGTGTACATCCACGTTTTATAATTGTATGCATACACATTTATACTGTGTTTATAGTTATATATTTTCAGTCAAAGCAAATAATTCTCAACAAATTTATTTAAAAAAAATGCCATTTTGTTCTTCCTGAAAGAATATGAATACATCATGATTTTCCTTAAATTTGTCATTAAGAATTATTAACTGTACCAACTCAGGAAAGCACGTAGACATATGCTTATGCCAAACTGAAATCAAAGTTTAAATATTTTGCTAAATTGGTACATGATGCTTATGTACAATTTTATAGATTTTTTATAGCTTTTTTTTTCTTTTCTCATATTCAGTCTGGAATACATTGACTGAGATAGGACCAAATTTCAAACATCACTTATGCAGCTCTTTTTAATATATAATACATTTCAAAAATTTTAGAGCACTATCTCACTCACTTATGCAAAAGTATTTAGAATTCCATCACACTTTTTACCACATTTTTGCACAGATGAACCTACTGTAGGTTCTTATATCCAGCCAAAAATAATTCAGAATTATAGGTGCTCAACAACTATGTTGAGCAGTGTGATATAAAAAAGTGGATAAACCAACGGAAAGAAAGAAGAATAAATACCATTGTGTAGAAATAAAAGCTTAAGCATGTAGAAAATAATAGTGAGGAGCTACTGTATTCTACCTTTCATGTAAAAAAAAACCACAGTATAATTCAGTTAGGTTTCAAATGTTTTATATATTAAAACTATTTTTTTTTAATTTTGCCTTTTTATCCCTTCTCAAGCTTTTTGTGCAAAGTCATGGGACGTTGTCTATATGCATTTACAAACTGTGAAATGTTCTGTGCTTCAGACAGGCTTGAAACTAGAAAATCTTCTTGTCTTTTCTCCTCTGAATATGATTAGTGACGTTCTCTGTTTGCAAGACATTATTAAAAACAGAAGCCTACGACTTCATTGTCTCAGATAATGACTTTGAACATGGGGTCAGTTTTTCTACTTTTAAATTTCTTTGGAAGATTAAAAGAAAGTAAATACAATGGCATATTTTCGGAAGGAGTGGGGAGGCTTTACACAGATGTGACATATCAGGACACACACGTTTTCAATATGCTTCTTCCAGTGAAATTTCACCTCATTCATATAGTATTGCTGGTAAGCAAATGTTACTGATGGGTAAATCTAGCCATCAGGAATGCATACTGGGTTCAGGAGTACCTCAGACACCACATGTTAGATTCTTAGATCATGTTAAGTAAAGAACACAGGATTAGGTTGCGGGAAATTACAGGTAACAGATGCATTTCCTTATTTGCATTCCTTGAAAGCCTGTGTTAAGACAGTTACCATGTTTTAAAAAAAGAAAAAAAACCCAATAGTACGGACTGATTTGGAAATGTCAGCAAATTATTCTATACTAATTTTTTTTAAAAAAAGAATCGTTACAGGAAAAGTTAGTATAACATAAAAATGTGTTATACATGGTTTGACATGCCGTTTTGTGCAGTGTGATTATAAACAACAGAACTTCCTTGAACTCCTAAAGAGGGAATTATTTGCGTTTTTGTTCCATATTATTTGGCTGTGATTCATTACTTTTCATCAGTATCCCCAACTTTTGTAAAACTACAGCCCCTGTCTTGTTGCCCCACAAGTTCAAAGAGTGAAATGTTGGCCTTCTTGAAATCAATGGCCCAAAATGGCATTTAATAGTAGAGAAATCAGTGTTCTGTACAATCAGAAAGATTACTAAAATATTTCCACTGGTGGTGGGCCTAACATAAGGAATCTGGTGGGTCCTGTTTAGCTTATTTCCACATCTGCAAAATCAGTTTTTCATCAATTTTAATTAATATAGTGGAAAAACCATGCCTGGCCACAGCATCCTTGCCTATGCTAAGGCCAGTGCTGATTGAGAGCGGTGGTGAACAACTTTTTGTGCTGTTTTTAATATTTAGATGCATCGAGTTTATGTTACATGTTTTTTTTCACTTTTGCCTCAAATTTAGATAAAGGTCGTTTCTCTGTACTCTCACGCTTTGGTGATGTGAAGTGTAATACAATTGTAACCTGGCATCTGTGTGTCAAGCAGACCACTAAGCCTAGTGTTCAAAAGTAACTCCATGGCACTGTGGAAAACCAAGCTGGCATACTACCTAGTTTCCATAATGCTTGGTTCTCCTGTCGAGCTTCATGGTGTTTCATTAACTATAAATGTTGTGGCACATAAGAAACAATTTATAAGGAACAGGTTTATTAAACATGCTGAGAGGTCAGTGTTATACACTGAGCCTCCACTCTTTGGTTGTCCTCAGCAAGACCTCTGCTTGCATTCCTGCCTCTCTGATCCCCTACCTGTCTAAGTCCCTCCTGAAATCCAACTGTTTTAGTCCATTTCTGTTTGTCAGAGGACTTGAAGAAAGAGGATCATGTCCCTCTCCATTTATGGGAAATTATAATGGTGATTTTTTTTATATTGTAGTGTTCAAAATAACAATGTTGACATTTAAATGGTCCTCCTGAAGCAAGCTTCAGATGCAACATGCTTGTGATGAGCAGGGACAGATCACAACTCTCTTATAGCAACTATTTTCATTAATGTTTGAAAGGTTTTCTTCCTAGTCATAAGGGTGAGATTCTCAATTCTTTTAAAATCAAAGTTTAGATTCTACCGATTTTACTTAAACTCAGTTCTCCCCACACTTAGCTCTGCCACTGCATTGCTGCATGTGATACTGCACAGGAAATAGACAGAAAACAGATCTATCTGTACTCTTTGCCAGTGAAGCATTGGTTCACTCAGCAACATTAATAATTTGCCTTGAAATATATGTTTTGTCTTTAAACAATCACATCTTTCATGTTTAACAGTGGGCAGACAATAGAGAAGGCTTGTTTTCCCCAAGGAATAGTACAAACCTGACTGTAACTCATTAAACATTGCTGCAGCCAAAATTCAATTTTACAATTTAAGCTTTTAATATTGCTCGTGGTAATAACAAACATTGATTTATGAACAATGATTTTCTTATCTAGAGAGCAAATATCTAGTATGGTATTAGTTGTACTTCTGTGAAGCCGGACTATTTCGATATTTCGGCAAAAATGCCATATTCTGCATTCCATTACAGTGCACTGGTGTAAATCTAGAGGAACTTAACTCAGTTGAGTGAGGTCACTCCAGTTTTACATAGTTTAACTGAGAGCAAAGTCCAGCCCAGTTTCTGTTCACAATCACGTTCAGAGGATTACTGTAGCTGTTCTAAAGTCACACACACCTCATGGGTGACGAGGCCACAACCTGACCTTAAATATGTATGAAAAATTAAGTGGAAGGCAGACGATTGAGTTGTGGTTTCTTTCAGCTTCCTATCATTTCCCTTGCATCTGCAGGAAAAAAAAATGCAGCTGCCTGATAGCAGAATGTCACTTTCAAGTTTTACGCTGAAAAAGCACTAAGCAGAGCTTAGTGGGAGCCATTTTTCAGCCAATCCTTCTTCTTGGAAATGTGATGATGTGACGACAGACAGGACCGAGGGAAGAAACAGTCCAAACCCCATCTCCCTCACTTTATTACTACAAGTCACCCCTGTATTGAAGAAAAACTACACATATCCTGCATGCTTTAAAGAAGGAAAATGATGTGACAAAGTCATGAAGTTAAATTAAACAGATCTGATTTACAATACCAGTTTCATGCCTGCATATTTTCCTTTAAATTAAAAAGCATTTTAAATCCATTCTTTTACATGTTACAATAAGTCATGCCAAGTTAATATCGTAAAGTAGAACCTGCTTGACTAAATGAGCCGTCGATCTAAATAACAGACCTTTTGGTTTGAATTTCATTGAACTAGTTAATTGAATTAAGAGTTTGTTAAGCAAAGTTGAAGAAAACTGAAGTGTTTTACATGACCATGCCTATTTCAATGTCAGGTTTGCACACTTTTTCAAATGCATTGAAACATCTCCATTGAATGAAGGTACCTTGCTTTTAATAACTTTGTCACAGTGCCTCTAAATGAATAATTCGAGTGCATTTTGTATTGATACAGAAGCAATGCAACTTAATATATAGAAGGGCTTATTTTATGTCAGAGTTAATTCACATATTACATCAGTGTTATCAGGTAAGTTATTATTTTTAAATATTGGCATCTGTGGCCCTGAGAACTCAACAATGCACAGGTATAAAAATAAATAGACAAAGAAGCAAACAAATTCAAGACTCCTTGGTTGTCGGGGCAACGTCTACATGAGAAGCCTCTGTTGAGAGAAGGCATTATTGGAAGAGATTCCCCAGCAAAACCTCTCTTGACAGATCATGTCTACACATAAAAGTGGAGTGATATTTTGATCAGGTCTGTCGACAGAAAGCGGCCGCATATTCCAGCTGATCTGTCGACAGAAGTAGCCCTGAAATCCAGGAAGCAAGGCTCACATGGAGGGCAAACCCTCCTTGGACTGCTGGTTCCACATGCCCTTAATGGCCCACCTCCTCTGCCCATGCTGAGACTTGTATACCTTATTGAAGAAAGGCAAAGCTAGTGCAGGGCTCCTTAGCCGTTTGCATGAGGAGCACATCTAGATAAAGTTCATTGCTCTGCACTCTCATGCTTTGATAATGTCAAGTGTAATATAATTGTAACCTGGCATCTATGTGCCAAGCATACCACTAAGCCTAGTGTTAAATTAAATGGCTCTGATTTACAATACCAGATCTTACTAGACTGCTGCCATGCCAGAGCAGCCCCTGGGCTCTCCCTGGACTGAGGAACATCTACTGCTGGCCCCGCCTCTGATCTTGATCAGTGTTTTCTACCACATCTGGGGGGGATGACCCCAACACACAGCCCACAGAGCACATCCATGGTGCCACAATGCCACACCTGCCCTCGACCCCTCGGATGCTCAGGCGGGTCTGGAAGTATCCCACCAGCTCTGATTGGTGAGGCTGATTGATTACAGGGCAATGGGGTAACCAGCAGTGGATGCAGAACTTCAGGATGCTCAAGGAGACTTCCCACGAGCTGTGCATCTGACTTGCCCCTGCTCTCCAATCACAGGACAACACCATGAGGCCTGCCCTCCCCTTCAGGAAGTGGGTCACCATCACTTTGTAGAAGCTGGCATCGACCGACAGCTACCACTCCTTGGGCCACCAATTTGGCATCAGGAGGTCCACTGTAGGAGCCATACTTATGCAGATAAGGCCCCCTCAGGCCTCAGGCCATGCCTAGGGGGAGGGAGGGGAGAGGGAAGTGGAGAAGAGGGAACATAAGAACATAAGAATGGCCATGACTGGATCAGACCAAAGGTCTATCTAGCCCAGCATCCTGTCTGTTGACAGTGGCCAGTGCCAGGTGCCCCAGAGGGGGATGGACTGAAGACAATGATCAAGCAACTTGTCTCCTGCCATCCCTCTCCAACTTCTGACAAAGAGAGAGGAGGGACACTGTTCCTCACCCCTGACTAATAGCCGTTTATGGACCTAACCTCCATGAATTTGTCTAGGTTTGCTTTGAACTTTCTCATAGTCTTAGACTTCACAGCCTCCTCTGGCAAGGAGTTCCACAGGCTGACTGTATACTGTGTGAAAAAGAGCTTTATTTTATTAGTTTTATACCTCCTACCCAGGGTAGAGGGAGGGGGATGTATTGCTCCTTGGGGCTCAGGGGTGCTTTCCCTCAGCCCTCCACAGGGGTGGCTGGTCTTCTGGCTTCACAGGTGGTGCAGTCCATCAATGCAATGCTGCTCCAGAGGCTCGTCTACATCACTGACATGGATGCCCTTGTGTCTGGCTTTGATGACCTCAGCTTCTCCAATTGTTTTGGGGCGCTGGACAGGACCCACATCCCTATATGTGTCCTGGAATACAGCACTACATGCTATGTCAATAGCAAGGGCTATCACTCCATGGTCATGCAGGCCCTGGTGGACCACTGTGGACAATTTCTGGATGTCTGTGTTGGGTGCTCGGGCCGGACCTATGAACCAGGGTGTTCCAGAACTCCAGCCTGTTTTGGAGGATGGAGCCAGCCACCTGCATCCCCCACTGGGAGCTGACCGTTTAGGCCATGCAGATGCCTCTGTGCATGGTGGATGACGCAGTCTACCCACTCCTCCCATAGCTGGTGAGGCCCTACACCAGGCACCTGGACCCCACACAGGACATAGTCAATGCCCACCTCACCTGGGCAAGGAACCTAGTGGAGCACACCTTCAGCTGCTTGAAAGGGACGTTCTGCTGCCTCCTAATCCACCTGGACACGGGGAATCAGAATGTTTCCTATGTTGTGGCCACCTGTTGCACCCTCCACGACCTGGTGGAGCAGAAGGAGTACTTCCTCCAGGGGTGAGCAGCAGATGGCAGAGGTACCAATGAACAGCCAGGTGTGGACCCAAGCCAACAAGAGCATGGGGATGGGTTGCACATCTGGGAGGCCCTGTGGGAGTTCCTCGCCCACGTCCCCCAGTGACCTTCCCCAGGGCACATCTAGGAGGCTCTCTGGGCCCACAGCCCTACAGTCTCCCCACCACCATCACTCCCTTTGCCTACCCACCACCCTGATCCTCACCCAACAAGAGGAACACAGGGATGGTGCTTAAAACAAATGTTTTGCATAACAAAAGAGAACAGTGTAAAAAAAAGTTTGTGACAGAGCTATATACAATGTGCAATGTGCCTGGCTATATACAGTGTGTGTGTGAGGATGGGGGGGCCTTGGGACATGGGGGTTACTCAACTGGCATCTCATGTGGGGGGGGGTGATCCATGAGGAAGTCAACCTGGGCCAGCCCCTGGTCTGAGGTCCATGCCTGCTTCCACTTCCACTCCTCTTCCTGCTGCAGCTGCTGCTCAGTCAGCTCATTTTGCCACTGGAGGGTGGCCATGTAGGCATGGAGGCTGTCGCCTTCTGAGCTGTGATATCCCCTCTGACTGCAGGCACGTCTTGATGGTGGGGCTGCCTGAATGCGTGGGGGTGGGTCTGCACAGCCCTCAGACGATACAGCTGTAAGAGGAGAGAGGGAGGTGGTGAGTTCTTTCTGCAGCACAGCCCCATGGGGCCCCGCACCCCAGTGAACAGCAGCCCCCACCCCCGGCCACGAGACAGAGCTGTCCTGGGTGTGTGCACCGGTGGTGGAGTGGGGGTGTGTGTGTGCAAGAATCAGGCTGAATGCTTGTGTGAGAGGCAGAGCAGCTCACAGCTGCTAAGGGATGACCCCCTGGGGCTACAACAGGTAACCCCTCTGACCTGAACAAAGAGCAGGGAGGAGCTGAGGTGGGTTGAATTGGAGGAGACAGTTAGAAGCTGGGGAGAGAGAGGGAAGGCAGCTAGCCTGTGCTGAGGGGGAAGCTAGATCCCAGATGGGGCATCCCTCAGGCTCCTCTCTCCAAGATAGGTTGGAACAACTGTCTCTGCCTGCTGTACTGACACCCCTGTGCTGAGCTGTGCCTCTGTCGACTAACAAACTTCCCATTCTACCTGCTGATCGAGAGTCACTCCTTCTTGCGGACGGGGTGCAGTGCTTGGGGACCCCTGAACCCCATCACAGCTGGTGGTAGCGGTGGGATGCACTGCACCCAAGGATGGGCTTCCAGCAGCGACTGACTGAACACAGTAGAAGAATGGAGACTCACAAGAGCCAGGGGCGCTAGAAATGGAACAAAGTGATGGTAGGGAAACATGCACGGCTGCAGATTCGGCCAGTGAGTTGGCACCCCAACGGGACCACTGGGAGATGGATTACACATGATTGCTGAAGGCAGACCTTGTGGGGCTGTGCAGACAGAAGAGCCTGACCATGGGGGAGGTGGCCAAGGTGCAGCTGATTGGCCAGCTGGAAGAGAATGACCAATCCAGGGGGTCATATCCTGTCCCAGCTGGTCACCCTCTGGGAGCATTTTGGATTCTCAGGCAGGAGCTGGGAGGGTCTGGATGCTGCCAGACAGACACGGTGTCCACCAGGTCACACTCAGCTAACAATGGTCCATTCCCAGACGGAGTCCCCCACGGCAGAGCTGCAATGGCTGGAGTTCAAGGTGTGATTAGATGAGCTGGAAGCCCAGAAGTACGAGAGAGAGCGCCAGGAATGGGAGAGAGAGTGGGAGCATGAGTGCTGGCAACAAGAGAGAAAGTGGGAGGAGAGAGAGACCGAGAGCGGGACTATGAGTGGGCCATGTCACAGATGAGACGTGAAGAGGCCCCAGCTGCAGTGAGTGGAGAGAGGGCCAGGAGGCCCGGGATGGCCAGTCACTTTGAAATGCACATGCTGTTCCAGTGTAAGGACCTGGGGGATCTGGATAGGTTCCTTACCTCATTTGATCAAGCCTGCAAGTTGCATGAGGTTCCCCCAGCCAAATGGCTCTGACAGCTCACCCCCTTGCTGGACCAGAAGGCAGCAGCAGTGCTCAATCAGCTGGAGAGGTTGCAGCCCAGGGACTGTGAACGGGTCAAACAGGCCCTACTGCATCAGTTCAGGATCACTCCCAAGATGTACAAGAAGAAGTTCCAGGAGGCACTGGAGAGGCCAGAGGAGACCTATGTAGACCTGGCCTCCCGCCTTACACAATACTACCACAAGTGGGTGTTTGGGAGGGGATCACAGACCATCAAGGACCTAGTCAAGCTGATGATCCTGGAATGGTTCTATGCAGCATGCCCATCTGACCTGAGGTTATGGCTTGAGGACCAGAAGCCAGAGGACTCACTCAGTGCAGGAAAGCTGGCGGATAAGTTCCCAGACAGCTGGCCCAGATTTGAAAGAGAGTCCCGGAGGGACAGGGAATCCTGAAGATAAAAGGAATCCCAAAGAGACTGGTTCCTGGCTGTATGACAGGTGGGATCACCTATGGGGCGAACCCAGGAAAGAGGTACTAGCCATCTGCTTCCCAGAGGGCCAGCCAGGGCCTGGACAGAGCAGCCAGCCCAAGGGACACAACAAGACTTGGGCTGTTATCACTATGGGTGGAAGGGGCATAGGCAGGCCCAGTGTCCGAAGTTCCCAGACAGATTAAGCAGGCCAGGGGCTCATGGGGTCAACTGGGTGGAGTCCCAGCAGCCAGAGGGGCTGGTGGTCCAGGCAGGTGGGGCTGACAGTGTGTCCTCAGCTTGGGATGAGCAGCCCCGCAGACCAGCTCCTCAGGGGGCCCGACGCGTAGGGCTTGGTTTACAGAGTGGAGGCAGTGCTGCCTCTGTGGATCAAGTGCCTCAGACCCCTCGAGGTGGATAGGAAGAAGGCCACAGGGTTCTGGGACACGGGCATGGATGTGACCCTGGCCTGGCTTGGGGTGATGACACTGGACCGGATGATGCCCAATTCCCACATGGCTGTAACGGGAATCGACAGGACCACTTTCAAGGTGCCCGTAGCAAGGGTGTACCTGAAATGGGGGCATAAGGAAGGGTCCAAGGAGGTGGGCGTGCACAGCCATTTGCCTGCTGATGTACTAATGGGGGGTGACCTGGAGCACTGGCCAAGTGAATGTCCTTGGGCCTGGTCTTGACCTGCAGCCAAAGGAAGTGAGGGGTGCTCTCCCCAGTTTTGGGGGTGGATACCCAGCTGAGCCACAGACGCCATAGGGGCCTACCTTGGGAGTCAGGCCCCCACCACCCCTGCCAAAGATGGGCCTCACAGGCCAGTGGTCCTGGAGCCAGGCAGGGAGGGGGAAGCGGTTCCTACCCCTGCCCTGGCTGAGGAGTTCCAGGTGGAGCTGCAGAGAGATCCTTCCTTGCAGAAGATGAGGGAACTGGCCAGCCTCAGCCTGGCGCCACCAGTGGGGGAGGGCTGTAAGGAGAGATTTCTGTGGGAGAAGGGGTTCCTGTACCAAGAAGGGATTTCCACATGCAAAGTGGAGCCATGGGAGGTGCAGAAGCAACTGGTGGTTCCCCATAAGTACTGGAGCAGGCCACTGTACCTAGCCCATGATGTCCTGCTTGCAGGACACCAGGGGATCCAACGCACCACAAAGAGGTTGCTACAGAACTTTTTCTGGCCAGAGGGGTCTTTGCAGCTGTCCTTTGGTATTGCCAGTCCTGTGATCCCTGCCAGAGGGTAGGGAAGACTGGGGACAAGGGGAAAGCCACCCTGAGGCCACTACCCATCATAGAGGAACGTTTCCAGAAAGTGGCTATGGACATAGTGGGACCCTTCAGTAAGGTGAGACGTTCTGGGAAGAAACACATTTTCATGGTGGTAGATTTTGCCACATGATACCCAGAAGCTGTAGCCCTGACTTCTGTTGAAGCTGACACTGTGGCAGATGCACTGCTGTCCATTTTCAGCAGGGTGGGGTTCCCCAAGGAGGTCCTCGTGGATCAGGGGTCCAACTTCATGTCAGCTCTGCTGCAAAGCTTGTGGGACAAGTGTGGGGTCCAGCACACCTAGGTCACAGCCTACCACGCACAGACCAACGGGCTGGTGGAGCAGTTCAAGGGAACTCTAAAGCAGATGCTGAGAACCTTCATGAACCAGCACGCACAAGACTCGGACAAGTACTTACTCCACCTGCTGTTTGCATGCAGGGAGGTTCCCCAGGAATCCATGGGGTTTTCCCTGTTTGAGCTGCTATATTGAAAGTGGGTATGGGGACCCCTGGACTTGCTAAGAAAGGAGTGGGAGGGGACAGTCTCTCCTGAAGGGGAGTCAATGGTACAATATGTATTGGCTTTCAGGGAAAAGCTCACTGAGCTCATGGATATGTCCAGGGAGAACCCGTCCAGGGCTCAAGTGGAGCAAGTCTGGTATGACCACAGCACCCAAGCCTGAACCTATGCCACTGGGGACCAAGTGATTGTTCTTGTACCTGTGCGGTGAAACAAGCTGCAAGCTGCCTGGGATGGCCCCTTCAAGGTCATGAAACAGATAAATGAGGTGAACTATGTGGATGAACTGTTGAACCAGGCTCGCAGCCATCGGGTGTATCATGTGAACATAATGAAACCATACTGGGGCAGGGAGAACTTGGTGCTGGCCATGTGCAAGCACTGGGAGGGGCATGGGGATGATCCCTTGGTGGATCTGATCAAAGGTAATGGAGCTGTCTCCTTACTGGAATCTATTCCCCTCTCCGACCTGCTAACCCCTGCCCAGAAGATGGAGATCAGGGAGGTGCTGCATTCACACCAGTGGCAGTTCTCCAACAGACCTGGACTCACTAACTTGGCTGTCCACTGATTAGAGACAGGAGCCCTTGCTCCTATAAAGTGTGTGCCATTCAGAGCCACAGGGAAGATGGCCCAGGACATAGAACAGGAGGCCAAGACAGGCTGGATCTGGGGGTGATCCAATCCTCCTCCAGCCCCTGGACATCTCCTGTTGTGTTAGTCCCCAAAAATGATGGGTCTGTCCAGTTTTGTGTGGATTATCGCAAGCTTAATGCCATCACTGTGTCAGATGCCTACCCCATGCCCAGGCCTGATGACCTCCTAGACAAGCTCGGGGAAGCCCACTACCTCACCACCATAGACCTCACCAAAGGGTATGGGCAAGTGCCATTGGATCATGAAGCCCGGCTCAAGTTGGCTTTCATCACTCCAATGGGGCTCTATGAATTCCTGGTCCTGCCTTTCAACCTCAAGGGTCACCCTCTACCTTGCAGCATCTTGTAGACCAGCTGCTGAAAGGGATGGAGAGCTTCGCCCTGGCTTACACGGATGACATTTGAATCTTCAGCCAGATGTTGGAGAACCATGTGTACCAGGTCAACCAGGTGCTGGACCAACTTCAGAAGGCTGGGCTGACTATCAAAGCAGGGAAGTGCAAGGTAGGGATGGCTGAGGTGACCTACTTGGGCCACATGGTGGGCAGCAGCTGCTTAAACCAGAGCCAACTAAAGTGGAGGCCGTCAGAGACTTGCCGGTGCCCCACACTAAGAAGCAGGTCCAGATCTTCACAGGGATGGCAGGGTACTAACGGAGGTTTATGCCCCACTTTAGCTCCATTGCAGACTTCCTCAAAGAGCTGTGTAAGAAGGTGAAGCCCGGCAAGGTGGTCTGGACAGAACAGTGCCAAGAGGCCCTCTGTACGCTGAAGGAGGCCTGGCCAGGGCCCCAGTGCTGGCAAACCCAGACTTCAACAAGTCCCTCATGGTGTTCACCAATGCCTCAGACATTGGGCTGGAAGTCATGCTAATGCAGATGAACGACAAGGGGGAGAGACATCCCGTCATGTACCTGAGCAAGAAGCTGCTGCCCTGGGAGCAGAACTGCGTGGCTATAGAGAAGGAATGTCTGGCCATGGTGTGGGCTCTGGGAAAGCTGCAGCCATACTTGTTTGGGCTGCATTTCACTGTGTACACTGATCACTCACCCCTGACCTGGGTGCATCACATGAAAGGGACCAATGCCAAGTGCCTGCAGGACTATGACATGGAGGTCATCCATGGCAAGCGGAACAACGATATCATAGCCGATGCCCTGTCACGCAGGGAGGGCCCCAAACTTCCCCGGGTCACTGGCTAAGTGACCCCACTCAGTTCAGTC
Organism: Carettochelys insculpta; assembly: GCF_033958435.1. NCBI lineage: Eukaryota > Metazoa > Chordata > Testudines > Carettochelyidae > Carettochelys > Carettochelys insculpta. The sequence goes on along the minus strand of NC_134137.1, from coordinate 299,596,786 downwards.
TGGAAGGGAGGAGAGATGTGATGGAGTGTTGGGCGGGAGGTGAGAGACAGGATGGATGCATGTGTGAGAGGCAGAGCAGCTCACAGAGGCTAAGGGTGACCCCCTGGGGCTGTAGCCTAAGCTGGCAGGTAACACCTCTGACCTGAGTAAAGAGCAGGGAGGAGCTGAGGTGGGTTTGAATCGGAGGAGGCAGTTAGAAGCTGGGGAGAGAGGGGGGACGGCAGCTAGCCTGTGCTGAGGGGGAAGCTAGACCCCAGAAGGGGCGCCCCTCAGGCTCCTCTCTCCAAGATGGGTTGGAACTACTGTCTCTGCCTGCTGTACTGACACTTCTGTACTAAGCTGTGCCTCTGTTGACTAATAAACTTCCTGTTCTACCCGCTGAGTGAGAGTCACTCCTGCCTGCGGACGGGGTGCAGTGCTTGGGGTCCCCTGAACCCCATCACAGCACCCATGTCCCCTGCATGGTGGGCCCAGCTGCACAGTGACCCTTTGATGTCACAGGGACCAGCGTTACTGCAGCCCTCCCTGGTTGGCTGATGGGCTAGCAGCCTGGGCGGGTTGGCCAGGGAGGGGCCCCACAGGGGTCGCAGTTGAGCTGGGTGAAGCCAGACCTTCCCTGGGCTCCTGTCATATGTGTGTGTCTCACAGCACTGTCCATAGGGGTGGGTGCTGCATATTGGCTGTGGCCCTGCCCATGAGCTGAGAGCTGCACTCCCCAGTGGTATGTCTGTGGTCAGGCTGTTGCCCGTGTGGCTGTCCCACTCCCAGACATGGCCGGGGCAGGCTGCCCCACTTCATTCCCCAGGCTCTGGGGCTTGTTTGGCCCCCTGTGGGGCTTGCAGTGGCCTGGAAGCCATGCCTGGGGGCTGCCTGCTGGGTCCGGGTGGGACGCACATGCTGGGTGCAGTGCTGGGCCTGTGGTGTGGGTTCCCACCTGAGTCGTCCTGGCGAGCCCTGTGGCATGCCCCACCTGCTCCCCCCTCAGCCTTGAGGGCTGGGGGAGGCAGTTTGCAACCTGTAGGGTACTCATTGGATGGTCCCAAGAAGAGGTCCAGAGAGGCCCATGCAAGTGTTGTGGCACTGGAGGGACCTGTGTCCAGGGCTATGATGAGAGTATCATGGGTGGACTCAGGGTTGGAGGGAGGGTCCTGGGCAGGCTCCAGCAGGGTTCTTGGGCCCTGAGGCAGCATCTGCATCACGGGGGGGGTGGGGCTCCTCTCCATTGTCTACTGTCTCCTGGCTAGATGCATCGTCATGCCCCTGAGGAAGTGGTCAAGCGTGTTGAAGTAGGGACAGTTGACCGTCCCTGCCCCAGACCTCTGCCATGTGTCCTGGGCATGCATGTAACCCTGGCAGAGCTCTTCAGCCTGCGCCCACACCTGCTTGAGGGTGTGGGTGGGGTAGCCACACTCCATCAGGGCTCTGGTGATGTGGGCATAGCCCGGGACATTGTAGCACGTGAAACTCAGATCCAGGAGGACTGTCTTGTTGGCCCAGAGGGCCAGCACATCTCTGAGATTGGGGCTGGACTAGGAAGGAGCCCACTTCCTGATGGCCTGGGGTGGGTCCTGAGATCCCTTTCCTGCATCCTGGGAGGGATTTGGGGGCTCTCGGGCAGCATAAGCCATTTTGTTAGTGTTCAGGGAGTGGCTGCTGGGGCTTGGTGCTGCATGTGTACTGCCAGCCTGCAGCCATGCCTCCAGCTTCCTGAACAGGGCTTCTGAGTCTTCCTGTTTCTTTAAATGCAGCCAGAGGCACAGACCATAGAGCCATGCCTGCAGTGGGGAGGGCGCCTCCCACTCCAGCTGGTGACAAAAGGACCTCCGGAGTGTCTACATGGCTCTTTTCTTGGCATAATACTGTTGAGAGAGGTGTTATACCTCAACGGGGAGAGGTATAATGCGTCAGCAGATGTGCCATGTTTTGTTGACAAGCTGTCTATGTAGCACATTTTGCATGTAGATGCTCCATGGCTTTTCCTGACAAAAGCCCAGTTTTGCCAGAAAAAGCCTCTTGTGTAGATATAGCCAGGCTGTATTTTCCTATCACATTTGTTACCTGAATAACACATACATGAGAAATAACTGCAAACAAATCATAATGCCTTTCTTACATACTCATGCCCTGGACGTGATCAGCAGTGTTACTCAGATGGCATCCCTCAAAAACGTGAATATTTTTTATGAAGGTAAGAAAAGGTACAAAAATCTCTATTCCTGCATTTCTTGTTCACTCAGCGCTTCATTTGCTATAAGCAGCAGTTAAGGGTATGCAGGGTGCTGGATCCAGGCCCAATAAGCTACTTGGGAGTTAGAGAGAATATAGAGGTCTTAACATCATGCACCAGGTAAACAGAATTTCAGTTGTCTAAACTCTGGCAATGCAGTGGTGAATTTTTATTTGTATTGAAGTATCACCCAAAGGGCCAGGTCAGATGAAGGTGACCTTTCTTGTGCCACCTGCAATCCCTGTGCTTAGGTGGGAACAGGGCCAACACAAAGCACAAGCCAAGAGAGGAGGCTGGCCTCAGAAGCTGAAGCAGACTGTTTCCTCCAGCAAGGCGACACAGTGGGAGCACTCTTCCTGGAAAACTAGGAAGTCTAAGAAGAATTTTATCTCCCTTTGGAACACGGTCAAGGAAGAAGTTGTTGTACAATGTGACCAGGAAGGAAAAGAGAGCTTTAGACTTCTTGTGATTTGTAAAGAAGGCTTGAAAGATTTTTGTGAATAAAAGCTAAAAAATGAAGGGTGGGATTATTTTACATGTTTCTACATTAGAAATTCAGGATTTTTTCTACCTTGGAACACTGGCGTTTAGTGAGATGATAAGATGAAAAGTCAGGAGCAGTGAAAAGGGAATTAACTTTTAGTCAGTGTCTCTAGCCCATCATGGCCCTAACTTTGGACTAGCGCTTTCTTCAATTTTACATAATCATCACTAGTATCAGCTGTAGTGGGCATTCTAATGTATTCAGATCACCCATGGAGCCATCTGCACACGGTTATCTAGGCCTGCTCCGAGCAGGGCTAACTGAGGCTGTGTATACAGTACTAATAGCTCCCATCATTAATGTCACTGATGGATCTGCACTTTTGATTGTGAACACTGGAAGAGTTGAAGAAGAATGTGACAGTAGACATAGTACAAGGGCCTCATGATTAGTGGTTTTGCACTATATCTAACTTGATTATCCTTAGTGGAATCAGGCCCAGTTTATAATAAGTGAAAACATCATTTAGATTCTTGTTTTTGTAAATAATTATTTTACTCCACCTTCTTCTTCAGACAAAGATTTCATTGTTAAAATTAAAATGCCCCCTCCTGTTATTTATAGTACAAGTGCTCACAGTAGAAAAATGGCTTATCGTGCTATGCCTCATTTCACAAGAAAAGCCATAGCACTAGGGAAGAGTTATGAGCTATTTCTAAGGTTTAAACCAATAGTTTGGAAAAAACTCTAAGCCTTCTTTATTCATCATATAGAGGCAACGCGTGCATGGCTCCAACTTTTAAAAGCTCCCCTAGAAGTCATCTTCAAATCATTAGCAGCATTAATGCTAAGATGAATTGGGAACTAATTATTTAGGAAATTCTCCTGTCTTCAAACATTGCTGTGGTTCATTCAAAACACCATATTAAGGCAAAGACATTACAAATGAAGGTAGTATTCTGAAATTAAATCCAGTGAGCAGCAGTTCTAACTTTTAGGCCGTGACCACACTAGCCGCTCCTTTCAGAAGGGCTGTGGTAATGTGGCACTTCAGAATATGCTAATAAGGCACTTACATGAACATGCAGTGCCTCTTTAGCATAATGGCAGCTGCACACGCTTCGAAACTGCCGGTTTTGAAAAGCACACCACCTGTGTGGCTGGGGGCCTTTCAAAAGGGCCCCCTGATTTCAAAAGCCCCTTTTTCCCAAAACCAGATAGGAAGAAGGGGCTTTTGAAATCAGGGGGCTGTTTCGAAAGGCCCCTGGCCACACAGGCAGCATGCATTTCGAAACTGGCAATTTTGAAGGGTGCGCAGCCGCTATTATGCTAATGAGGTGCGGCATATTCATGCTAACGCCTCATTAACATATTCCAAATCGCCACATTACCACAGCCCTTCTGAAAAGAGGGGCTAGCGTGGCCACGGCCTTCCTGTTTGACCTTAAAAAACAATACATTTCTATGTATAACTTGACTTTAATGTCACCATGGTGTTGCACACAGGGAGAAGCCATTGTTTTTTTCTTCATTTCATAAATGTTTTATGTCATTTCTGGAGTATTGTGATTTCAGGCAAAAGACTAAATTACAGATGGAATGCTATATCGTGTTCTAGCAGCCAAAGTTGAATTGGACAGGTACGTAGATTACTATTATTATTTTTGTGTAGTATGATACAGGTTGAACCTCTCTGGCAAACTCTATAGTCTGCCATGATTTTAGTTAGCTGGACAACCACTTATCATAGGTGTGGCCAAGTTTCCCATGGTCCCATAACATTTGTTTACAGCCACCAGTCCTGGCTCTCACTGTTCTGTACTGTTATTTATCTGTAATTTACCCCAAATTCTAAGAACCCAGTAAGCAGTGGAAGCATTGGTGATATGCTAGAAAATATTGACCTTCCGTTGTCTGGCAAATTCCTGTAGTGCCTGCGAGTTCAGCCATGGATCACTATACACATCACCGTACAATCAATCACAGAACAAAAGAGATGATTTCTTCTTGAATGCATTTATAATCTAAGACATACCATATAGATAGACAGGCGGGGAGGTGAGTGCAAGAATACAAGAAGGCAATACTAGTCATCACAATAGGGATCAAACTGGTCTCAAAACATAAGCTGCTAGTTATTAAGTGGCACTGGCCAGGGGCATGCTGAGCAGAGTGCTGAAGAATGCAAAATTCTTCCAGGTCTGGGAGGAAGAGATCCTTTCAAGGGATACAGCATCTGCTCCTTTCACAACACAGGTTTCAGAGTGCTAGTTATTGCCTAGGAGAATCGTGGTTCTGTCTACACCCCTATGCGGAACATTTAGCATTGCCAGTGATTCTTGTGTTCTCCAGACTCTTGTTCTCAAATGACTCAAGGACAAAAATTCTGCCTCCTTCCTGCACAAGGTATTGTCTACTTATATATGTTCCCTTGCACCTTTGTGCATACCCTTAGGGGAGACATACTCTGTCTAATTACCTATTTCAGCTAGAAATACTCTGATAATTAAAAATGGCTAAAGTGCAAATACTAAAGCAGCATAACCTCTTGTTTTAATAAATATGCACATTCCTTTATGGATGGTTTATGGAAAGCTGCACAATATAGGAACAGAAAAATGTGGTTTAGATTAAAAACAATATTTGTTGTTCTGTGTATTTTTTATAGTTTTGGTGTGAAAAGGTCTACATTACCCATACGTGCTGGAGAAATGGATATTTTATGAAAATCCTTCCCATGCAGAAAGAAAGTGAATAGTAATCACCACCAGGCAACACATCCTATTTATTCTCTGGAAAAACAATTTGAACATTATGTTTTTGGTTTACACTGGTGTGCATGTTAATGAGACATTCAAATTAGTTTCAGCTGATGCCAGTGAAAGAATATGCTCAGAACGGTTGGGTAATACATGTGTGTGGAATACCATTACTGTTTTATTAGCCTGTGAAATTACTGCACAATCTTATGGAATAATAAAAAAGATATTGTGGAAAGGGTTTTTAAGCAATTTTTAGCCATAAACTATAGATATTTTTATAATCCAGGCAGTAATATTACTTATAAATGTGTACCATACACCATTTCAATTTAAAGTAAAGGAGTAAGGAGTCAAAACCATATGCTGCTGCGAAAGCCCTGTGGAGTTTGAAAGCATACTGTTAGAATAATTATTCTTACTTAACAGAGTTACTGAAGAGAACGTGGCGCTGCACAGTAGGGTTTACAGCACCATAGTCTAATGAAAATCCCCTATAAAATTTCTCAGGCCATTTTTGAAAGTCTTCAGTTCTGGGCTTTATTTTTATTATTAGGTCAAATAAAGGTATATAATTTTAACATGGGAAATTGAGGCTGTGGATTTTCCAATTATCTGACTATTTCTCCACTAGCGTACACTGCATTGGTTTGTGGAGAAGTTTACCATCTTTCTCTGGGAAAAGCTCTAGGGCTAAATTCAAAGAAAGTTTTCAGAACATTTAGAAAATACTGATGTCCAACATGTATTGAAACTACAGATAAATTTGTTTACAATTACTGTATGGTATTCTTGGTAAACTCAGTGTAGTATGCATTCCCCTATGAATAAATCACACATGTTATAATACTATAGAAATATATTTTAATATTTAAGGCATACCAATGATCAAATATCCCATTATTTCTAATTTTCTTTTGGTAATTTAGGCATTAACACAACAAGCTTTGTAATCTAACTTAATCCATAGATTAAACTGAAACAGAATTATCATGTATTCAATAGAACTTCTATAGCTGCTCTCACAGGAAGACCGGGTATAACATGTCCAATCTAGTTCATTAAATTCAAGTTATTACCTTTGGAGATGGAAAGAAGCAGAGTACCTCTGGAAAACATTCTCTCTTCATTTTAGGTGAAATATTGCCCCTTCCACTGAAATTACTGTCAAAACTCCAATTGATTTCAATGGGGTCAGCATTTCAAACCAGATTTTGCTATGTGAAACCACTTCTGGTTCAAAGTTTTGAATCAAAATTTACAAATGGACTAGATCTACAACACTAGGCCATTCAGTCTCTTGGCAGTCACTTGATAATGAGTAGGATGTATTTATGTCACTGTTATATTTGTGAGTGCGTTGATGGCTGATCAGCCTGATTCTGGAGCTGCAGATCTTATCATGGAAGGGGCAGGTGTTGGTTGCTGTTAGAGGGGTGCAGGGCAGTTTTTGGCACTATTTTCTTCTCCACCTCTCCTCATTTGCACTGTGGTGGGACTCCTGAAACTGCACCACTCCCTCACTGATTACATTCTCCTCTGATGACGGTCTTGGGCAAGGTTCTTCCAAGTGTCAACACTGATACTGCACTTTTTCATGTGTGCCTTCAACATGTTCTTATATCTCTTTCTCTGGCCCCACAATGCTCCTCTGTCCTTCCATCATCCTGGAAAACATAATCTGTTTTGGGAGGTGCTGATCAGTCATCCAGACTAAATGACCAGTCCAACAAAGTTGTTGATGAATGATAATGGCTTCAATGCTGGTCATGTTCGACTCTTTCAGGACACTAGTGTTCGTGTACCTATCTTCCCAAGATAGTTAGGAGTCCCCTGAAGCAACCCTGATATGTCCAAGTGCCTTCAAATGATACTTTTGTTTTACAGGTTTCACTTGCATGCAGCAGCACTGGAACAACCACTTCATGGAAGGAACCACTTCACTACAAGGAACTTTGTCTTGAAATAGATGTCCCAGTTCTCAAAGACCCTTTGTCTCTAGAAAGTGAAAGCAGAGCTTGCATGGCTTAGATGATGCTGAATTTCAACATCAATGTCGACTTTAGGGAAAGATGACTTCCAAGGTATAGGAAGTGCTCCACATTTTCCAGCAGTTCATCATTGACTTCAATAGAAGGTATATGTGATTGTCCCAGTGGTGAAGGTTGGTGGAGCACCTTGGTCTTTTTGATGCTCAGTGTGAGGCTGAGATTTTTGTACATTTCAGCAAAAGCACTTAAGATGCTCTGAAGGGCTGCAGGAGAAAGAACAGCAACCATGTAGTCATGTGCATACTGGAGTTCCATGACTGAGGCTGTGGAGGTCTAGCTTTTAGCCTTCAGTCTCGTGAGATTGAAAAGCTCCTCATTCATTCTATGGACAGTCTTCGTGCCATCTGGAAGTTTGCCATCCATGAGATGAAGGGTCATGGTGATGTAGATGTAGAACAGTGATGGGGCAATGATTCAGTGTTGACTCATGTTTTGACCTCAAAGGGATCTCTTTGGGGTCTGTTGTTGCTCAATACTGTGGCAGTCATGCTGTTGTGAAGCAGCCTCAATATGCTAATGAATTTTCTGGGGCAGACAGTCTTTTAGAGGGTGGTCCACAGGGTGCTACAATTGACTGAGTTGAATGCTTTGGCCAAGTCAATGAAACTCATGTATAAGGCTTGGTTTTGTTCATAACATTTTTTTTGCAGTTGTGAGGTAGTGAAGATCATGTGCTGTACCTTGGAATGTTGGAAGCCACACTGGGATTCTGGCAGAATTTCTTCTGATAGTGGCAGGAGTTGGTTTGCGAGGATTTGAGATAAGATTTTCCCTGCAGTTGCCAGAAGGCAGATGCCATGATAGTTTCCACAGCCCAACTGCCTGAAGAGACTGATGATCAGTGTGTCTCTGAAATCTTGCAGCATCAGCTTCCTATCCCAGATCTTGAATATCAGGAGGTGGAGTTGTTTGTGGGTCTCTGGCCTGCCTTCTTTGAAGATTTTGGCGTGGATTCCATCTAATCCAGTTGCCTTGTTGCATTTCATTGCTTTGATGGAAGCGTGGACCTCACTCAGGGTAGGACGTGTTACAAGATATCCATAGGCAGTTACCGAAGAATTTGGTCAAGGGATTCTAGGACCACAGTGGAAAGGCAGTTCAAGAGCTAATTATAGTGCTCCTTCCAGTGACAAGCAGTGACTTCATTGTCTTTCAAGAGCTGGGTACCATCCTTTGATCTCAGGGGATTCATTCTATGGTTTCTCGAACCATAAACAGATTTGGTGGCATTGAAGAAACATCTTGTATGGTTCATGTATGTTACATGCATAGTTCTTTCACCTTCTCAGTCCATCACTGGTTTTTCAGAGTCCTTGTTTTATGTTGGACTTCTGCCTTGGCATTGGGATGCACTTCTCTCTTCATTGTGCAGTTGATGTCATTTTGCCAGTCATTTTGCTTTCCTTTTTGCCTCAATCAGGTGTTCAATTTCCACAACATTCTCATTAAACCAGTCATGATGCTTCCTTGACTGGCAGCCAAAGATTTCTCCAAAAGCTCCAGTGATGGCATTTTTCAATTGATACCATTGTTCTTCCACTTCTTTGAGGTATACTGTCAGCAGCTTCCTTTGGAGCACTATCTGGAATTCACTTAATCTGATGGGGTCCTTCAAGCCTTCTACATTGATCTTTTGATGGATCTGTTTCCTCTGACTTCTCTGTTTGGTGACAATCCTAATTGTCATTGTGGATTGAATAAGGTGGTAATCAGTCCAACAATCATCAGCACTAGTCAGTTCATGCATGAGAAGCACATCATGCTGACCCCGAGCATGGACAATGACATAGTGTATGAGGTGCTAGTGGTTCGATCGAGGATGTTGCCATGAGGTCTTAAATTTGTTTTTCTGGCAGAAGAGGGTGTTAGTGATGATGAGCTCACGTTCTTCATGTTTTTGGACAGACTTCTAACTCCCTTAGACAACGGGTTAATGGGCACAAAACAGACATCAAAACACCCCAGATCCACAAACCAGTTAGTCAACATTTTAATGGAATGGGGCATTCTGTTAATGACTTGAGTATCCGTGTTACTGAAAAAAATTTTCACACCGCTATTCAAAGAGAAGCAGCCAAGCTGTCTTTTATATTCAAATTCGACACATTGACACGCGGTTTGAACTGGGATGGGAATTTTCTGAGTCACTCTAGGGGCTCATCTGCATACTTGGCTTAACCTAATTCTTGACCTGCCCCCCACCCACTCTCTGATTTACTCACCTTGATCATTTTTTTCTGATTTGTCCTCCTTGATTACTGTTTTTGGTTTTCTGTGCCTTAAATATTGAGTCTGTTCTGGTCTGGCTATGGTCTGAAGAAGTAGGTCTGTCCCATGAAAGCTCACCTAATAAATTATTTTGCTAGTCTTTAAAATGCTACTTGACTGCTTTTTGTTTTCATGTTCTTCACATTTCATAAAAAGAAGCACTCCATTGGAGGCACTGTTGCCAACTCCTTTCCCAATGGTAGTCTGCTAGAGGTCTGACTCTCTTCTAATCCTGGCACTGAAATACCCCAAGAGAATAATCTTGTCTTCTTTGGGGGTGTCTTTCAGAACGGTGTCCACATGAGTGTAGAAATTCTCCTTGATGTCATCTTCAGCATCTAGAGTTGGTACATAAGCACTTGGAACACTGACAGACCTGGGGTTGCCAGCTCCAGGGATAGAACCTGCAAGTATAGGGTCTAAAGCCCTGAACTCTACCACACAAGTTAAAGGCCATCTGGTTCTCAGTACAGGCTGTAGAGCAGAGACTGCACTCATCCCAGATGAGGTCTCCGTGCTTCTGGGTACTACACACTGACGACAGTTGCCTGTTAATTTTTAGCAAGCTCCAAGCAGAGAGTCATGAGACACTCATTGATACTGACAGGGACTTCAGGTAAGGTCTTTGTCAGTTCATTTTGATGGCAAATTTTACTCCTTGAATTCATTTTCCTTCCTTTGGGGCTCCTTTTAAAATAATATTGTACCCTCCGCCTTCTTCTCTTAGCTGTCCTTCTTCTGGTCTACATGTTTCTGTCAGGGCAGCTATATCAATGTTGAATAATTACAGCTCCTGGGTGATAATTACCATGTGTCTTTTGTGTCACTCACTGTCTGGGTCGTCCATTAGAATCTGAATATTCCATGTTCCAAAGCTTATGGTTCGATTGCAAATGCATAGTGGCGAACCCACTGGATGAGGTTATCCAGTCAGGGGGCTGATGTGGACTATGTTTAGGACACCTTTTCTAGCTGCCCCTGCCGTGTGAGGTGAGCAGAGCAGATACTACATAGGACTGCTCATTTGTGGATACAGCAGATGAACTGTTCTACCACCTCAGTCCTTGAATTGGAACGACTGATACATACATTCACTGCCTACATGCTGGTTCATGACTAAAAGTCTTCTGCGCCTATATTTTGTGTAAAAAAGATATAATTCACTATTACTTATAGTATGCTTCAAACTTATAAAAGGTGACTCTTTTCTGTTCAATACCGTAAGACTTCTCTACAAAGTTCTTATATTACTAGGATTCTCTACATATCTTCTGGCACCGACGAGGGCTAGCAAATGGTGAGAGTGCTAGAGTCCATGAGCTGCTGGAATACTTACCATTGCATCAAGTAGATGTGCTCTGAGCAATGTTAGAGGAAGGCAGAAAAAATACTACGAGTGAGTTTACTCTAGCTCTCTTACCAATGGAACTGTACCAGTGCCCTTGTTATTATGGGAGATTTTAGTGAGAAAAAGCTTGAGTCAATTTTTTTTTTTAAAATAACTGTCTAAAATTAAGCTCACAGATCTACATTTATATACCTCCATAAAGCTAAGTCAGCCCTACAAGCACTATAGCAGCTCAACTGCAGCTCTACTGAGGTAGTATAAACACCTGCAGTGACAGAAATTTATTTGTCTTCACTGTACTAAATCTGCATCTCCTAGAGGAAGTACATAGGCTGACAGAATTTGACCTAGCTGCACCTACAAGGGAGGTTAGGTCAATGTAACTACATTACATATGGCATGAAATATTTCACAGACTTGAGCAATATAATTAGGTCCACCTATATTGTAGATGTAGATCAGCCCCATTTGAAACTCAGGTCAGTTAGGCCTGAACATAAAAAAGCTCCTATTTGCCTCTATTTAGTATTGTTTAGTAGCAATACTTCTCAAAATCAGGCCATTTAGTTAGGTGTCTATACATGGAATTTTGGCAGCCATCTTTAAATTTTTGGATTTGATGTAGACTCGTTATAGTGATATGCAACTTTATATCTGGCTATGTTAATTCCTCTTTCGCACTTTTATCCCTCAAATACGTGTACATGGTTATTCCTACTCATAATTAGTCTATGTTTACCTGAGATATACCTCTTGAGTAATTTTCGTCTTATTTCTGAATCTGTGTTTGGGATTTGATTTTGAGTTCAAAACCCACTTAAGTAGGGAATATTAACTCTTATCAAGGTTTCCTTGTTCAACTGGAATGGCAATCTTATCCTATTAAAACACTCACGCTAATCAATTAGGAAATTTAAAAAAAAGTAAACTTACATAATATATGTATATTAAAACATACATTAATTGGTCTCAGTACCTTCACAAGTTAAAATACACACAAAAAAGGTAAAACCTCAAAGGTTTCAGGTTCAGTTCAGAGATGCCTGCAAAATGTGAATGTCTCCAGAGACCTTCAAAAAGAGTTAAAGCCCTTCAACTACAGACAAGCTTCTTTCACTGACAAACTTTGTGATAAACCCCTCCCAGTGCTCTCCTAGCTTTTGTGCTCTTGAGGAGGGATGGTGGCTTATTATCTGCTCTTATGAGCAAAGGGATCTTTCTCCCCTTGGGGAATCTATTGATGTCATGTCTTCTCCCTCCCTCCCAGAGACCACCAGACCACTCATTTAAATGAAACAAATACAAACAAACAGAAATAATTAAAATATTTTTTACTAGCATTTATTTTTCTAAGACTTAACTATCTAATAAAACCTAAATTTGAGGTCTGGTCTAAAGATTATCTAATGAAAACTAAACCTGAGGCTTAGAGTAACTCTTGAAATCCATTCATCTGAAAGGTTGTTTTTAAAATAATTGCTTCTTTCCCAGAATAGACAGTAGTGCTCAGACCTGAATAGTTTATTACCCTGCTGAATGCGTTGTAAGCTAGTTAGCGGTGACTGACAGGACTACCCAGTGTGCCAATGTGTCTTCTGTTTTGTCTTATCAGCTAACTAGTGAAATTTAACACCCATAGTGTCAGGTTTGTATTTACAGCATTGCTGTGTAAACAACAGCAGCACAGCCTGGTTTGAGAATTTTTTTCACCTCATTTGAATTATTAATTTATCCTTTCTCACTTGGGAGGAGCTCTTGCAATGTTTGTTTTTCCAATTAATTAGTTTTTAGAGAAATCTTCGCTTGTCCTTTTTAGCTTTTCCAAAATAGATGCTGACTTTGTGTACACTAAAGAAATCTTACAGAGGTAGCCATGTTAGTCTATATCTTCGCAAAAAAAACAGTCCCGTGGCACTTTAAAGACTAACACAATAATTTATTAGGTGATAAGCTTCTGTGGGACAGATCCACTTCTTCAGACCTGGAAAATTCTGAATTTTCCAGATCTGAAGAAGTGGATGTGTCCCAGGCATCTGTCCCATTTTTGTTTTAGAGAAGTTTTGCCAATATAGTTCTACTGGCTGACCCTCCTAGTATAAACACAGCTTATATTACCACCTATAATGAGTCTTTATGAGCTATAGTTTATACTGGTTTCTGAGCAAAATAATCAACATTAGCATTGTGCTTTTGCTGTTATAGAACTGTCCCAAAAATCACACCCTTAAGTGATATAGTTATAAGAGTAGCAGTTGCTAGTCTAGCTCTGTCCTCAGCATGGCTGTTTTGGAAGTGCATATAGTTCAGTCCCATTAAATGTTAACATGGATTGGTCACCCAGCTTCCTAAACCCTTAATTACTGGCTGAACCTCTCTAATCTGGAACTGTCTTCTCCGGCAACATCCGTAATCTGCCATGATTTTAGTTAGCCTGATATGACCACTTATCATGGATGTGCCCAGGGTTCCTACAGTCCCACAGAATTTGTTTCCAGACACTAGTCCTAGTTCTCAGTGTTCTTGTGCTGCTGTTTAGTTGTAATTTACCCTTAGATGTCTTCTAAGAACCAACATTGAAAGTGTTGATAGTGCTGCTAGACATTATTCACCTCTCGTGGTCTAGCAAATTCTCTTGTCCAGCATTGGTCACGTCCCGAGGGTGCCAGATTAGAGAGGATGAACCTGTAGTTTATATGTCTATAAACTGCCTCATAGTCATAGAATTATATACTCATAGAACACTAGAACTGGAAGGGACCTCAAGAAGTCATCAAGTCCAGTGCCCTGCCCTCATGGCAGGACCAAGCACCATCTGTATCTGTCCCTCTTAGATATGTATCCAACCTGTTCTTAAATATCTCCAATGATGGAGATTCTACAACCACGCTAGGCAACTTATTCCAGTACTTAACATCATGAAAGTAATTTTTCCTAATGTCCAACTTAAACCTCCCTTTCTGCAATTTAAGACCAGCATAGTCAATGCTTTCATGGCTTCTTCTTCAGCAGTGGAACAGGATGGAGAAGAAACAGTCTAAGCAATTCAGCTGAAGTCAAAGCACCATGTATCATCTGCATGTGTGGCTTTCATTCTGGTGTGCAAGGTGAATGGAAGAAATGGCTGCATGTTTCCATTGACCATGATGTTCAGTGACCAGTTTCCTTATATGTGCTGCCATTCCTCTGTATGAAGAACTTAGTATTGGTTACTACCAGAGTTGTGATGCTGGACTAATTAATCTGATCCAGTATGGTATTTCCTATAGTCACGTGTGTAGCAGACAATGCATCAACTTGCTCAGGTAAGTGGGCCTTGGCTCCATTGTATTCTGAGGCATAAATAGAAGAAGCTGGTAGCAAATAACGAAAGATGAGCTGAAATCCCTGTTCAGCAGTAGGCTTGCCTTTGTGCCTTTTAAAAGGAAATGCAAATGTTCTTGTTCTTGTTCTCTTTCATTTTGATACCAGATTACAGAAGACAATAGTATAAATTCAAGAACCTTATAAGGAATTAAGCAGATGAGAAAAATATCTGTTTAGGAAATAAACTCTTTCATAAATTCCATTGTTATTCCCAGTTTATAGTAATATAATCAATCTTCAGTGTTTATCACTGAATTGAACCAAGAAGACATTAGCTTTTCAGTATGCTGTATAAAATTATTTGGGTCTCATCCTGAAATCTTTAAATCACGTGAGTAATTCTTTTTCAGCAGGTTTTATAAGTGAATAAGGATCATTTGTATAAATATGGGTCAGGCCTATGGCAATCGTGTGACACTGTTACCAATCTTCTGCCTTTTTTATAGTATTAGTTCTCTGGCTTGAAAAAAAATATTTCCCTTTCAGTGATTTACTCATGACTTTTGAGTTATTGTGAAACTGAACACAATGAAAGTATGACTCCCATGTGCCATGCCGAGTGATGAGACGTGGAAAGCAATACTTTTGGATGTTAAATACTGCTTTGGATAAAGTAGTGATGGAATTACACAAATGAGAGTGTTGGTGTCCCACTGCAGAAAGCCAATAAAGTGGTCAAAGCTACATTTTTCCCAGGTGATTACTGAACCAGAGCTACAATTTTTTTCTTTAAATGTTGCCCTAAGATGCCAGCAGACGCTGCTTTTCTGGGACTCACATATTTATCAAAGCTCTGAGGAGCCGTACCTTTTTGTCTCCCAATGCTGGACCACAGTGATAGTTGAGGGCACTTAGAACTTCACATGTGGAGCTCAGCATCTTAAAGGCTCAGTCTTACAGTAGCACTTAAGAGTAGCGTTGGAGAATGTTGAGTGCTGCTTACCAAGGATGTTGTACTGTATGCTTCCTTTAATATGCTCAACAATTAGTTCTCTGATCATATTGCAAGGTGACATAATTTAAAAAAAAAGCAGAATGACTTCATGCACAGAAAAAATTATTTACAAAAAAACATGAGAAGGAAATATATGTCTATAACTAATATGAATATAGTTAAGGGGAAAAACAAGCAACAACTAGCTCCCACTATACCATCTATGGGCTACATCTTTTTTCATTGTCTTATTTGCCTGACACTAATGTGTAAAATAAAATGACATCTCAAGGGAAATTGCCTTGGGCAAAGGTATGAGAAAGCCATGAAAAGACGAAGCAAAAAACAAGACACATCTAGAACTGGACCCACTGGAGAAGGCCAAGACCAAAATGGAAGCAATGCTACACAGACCCAGGGACTTGGGTACAAAATTTAATGTACAGTCACTCCAGTGTTATGGTCAAAAGACTGAAGCCAAAGATGGTAGCAAATTCATTGTAGTGCTTGGGAAACCAACACACAGAGACAGTTCAGGAAGGGGAAAAGTGGCTGAAGAGCAATGGAACTGGATCTACAGCTACATGGATGTGGGGAACCGGAGTGTTTGGATGTCTGTCTGAATTATCAGGTATTAGGTAGAATTGTTCAAATTTTTCTAAATTTAAAATTACTGCTGCTCATTTTTCATTGCCATTTGAAATGTTGATGAACAAATAGGAAAAAAGGCTGTGAGAGATTTGCAAACGTTTCCCCATTTTTTAACCAGGTGTTCCCTTAGACCTAGAAAACTAGACTTAAAATATCATGACAAGAACTTTTTAGTCACAGTGTGATGTCCCAGCAATGTCAAGGAGGTGAGTGAAACTGATGTTAACTGAATTTTTTTAAAACCAGAGATTTTGAAACTGTAGTTTGTGGATGACCAATAGCCCATGAACTCCATTTAGATCAGTGGTTCCCAAACTTTTCGGCATCTTGATATAAAAATATAAATTAAAATGAAAAATAAGCACAAATAGTTTTTCTTGGCTCAAAACATTAATAAAAATGGAATTTAACATCAGAAACAGCAGAAACAAATGAATTTAACGTGAAAGCTGATGCTGCATTTTCTTCATAAGTTGGGAACTCCTAGGAGACAAACTATAGACCATCTAGGCTAATGGCACAGGCCCCACCTTGTGGGTGCCTAGTGCAGGCCAAGCTGGCCAGCTGCCTGAGCCCAGTGCTGCTGGGGCTGACTGCCAGAGCCCCTCCCCCCTGAAAGCCAGGCACCGCCAGCCCCCCATCTAACCCCATTTGCCTCCTCTCCCCACAACCCACACACACTCACCTTTGCAGGAGGCAGCTCGATCCATGTGGGCCTTCGCTGGCTGCCTGCTTTATATAGCGGCTGAGCCGAATCTCCCATGTGACGTGGCAGAGGCTGAGAGCTGGAAGCAAAGTCTGGCTCTTTCTTGGGGTGGGGAAAAGATGGGGAGGTGGTCTGGGTCACCTCACGCCCCGCTGTGGAATTTTTTAATGGCCCCCCATGTCCCCCCAGTTTGGGAAACTATGATTTAGATGGTCTGTGGATAGGTGGGTAAGGTGCATGCCTGGAAAACTGCACATGAGAGAATAAAGGGTTGCCCATCTAATTAATGGTTCTCAAGTATGGATCCACTAATTAGGTGTCTCAACCCTGAGTCTACAAAGTAAGGTGAGGTGGTGGCCTTGGGGGGAATAGTGGGTAGGTAGAAAGGGACAGTGGGGTAAGGTGGGAGAAATAGAAGGCAGGTGGGGATCAGTGGGGTGAGAAGAGGGGGTGGGGGAATTTGGGATGCAGGGCTGTGGTGGTCAGAGGAACAGGCAACAGCTCCAGGGCTGTGGGTGCAAAGAGAGATGGCCCTCCTTCTCAGCCTCAGTTCTGTGGGTGCTGTGGTGGGGAAGATACCCCTACTGATATTAAAATATGAGTCATTTATAAAACAAAAAAGAGGTTTTTATGAAGGTTTTTTGTAGTACTTTACAATAGTAGGCTAAAGGTACCAACAACAGTTGGAAAGCTTGTTACATGGTCTACTGAGACCCCAGCAATTTTCAAGTGTTTCATGAAGAAAATAGTTTGTGAACCACTGGTCTAAACCCTTAACTCACGCTTGGGTTTGTTTTTGGGTGGCAGTTTCATTGGGACGTATTTATATATTGTATTTTATTTGAACTAGTTTGGTTGCTCATTCTCATCTAAAGCTCCTCCATCTCTCCTGAAACTGAGGTCAGTTGTATTAAATGTGGAATAAGATGGAAAAGATCAGAGTAACATTTGACAGCTCTCACTGTAACAAGCTGGTACACATTTGAGGTGTATTTACTGTACATCTTTCTGGGTAGATTTGCAGTTATCTGCCTGATATTTGTCTTCATTTCTTTGTGTAGTTCAAGTATAACACAGAAAACTGAATAAATAAGAAAGACTGAAAAACAGGAAAAATAACAGAGGAAAGAGATTCTCCGCTGCACTTATGGATATAATTTAATTTGTTCATAGGTGTCCCTATTATCTCATGCTCATTATGATGCACCAGAGTTATGACAAAACCGTTCCACTTGTATACGCAAAAGAAAAATCCTGTGCACAATGGAAAATTGAACCCAGGGAAAAATTCCATAATATCCTGGGAACTTACAATAGCTGTCTGAAGTAATTTTCTTCTTGAACAACTAGTCTTTTACAACACATTATACTATTACTCCTACATCTTGTTTCCATTGTTCCATTGTCCACTTTATTTTAATATTACAACTATGACAGATATGAAACTAAATGTAAATAATCTTATGTTTGTTTGTCAACATTTCAACGTATCTGCCTTTATTTAGCTTTGACAGACAATTGACCCTGAGGTGATCTACTTAGCCTGGAAAAGAGAGGTTGATGGTCAGGCAGGTTAAATCTGGATACAGAGGCGCAGGACTGGACATATGAAGGTGCCTATTCCCATTGATTTCAAAATCTGATTTAAAAGTCTGACCTAGACTGGCTATACTACCAGTGTTTAGAAATGCAAATGCATTGAATATGGCATCTTTTTACTTGCAAAGCAATTCTGGTAGGCTATTTAAATTAAGGGCCAGAACTTCAGTTGGTATAACTTGGCATTGCTCCATTGGCACAAGTGGAATTATCTCAAATTACTTGATTTTAGGCTTTAGGCCTTATGATTCTAGAACTAAAACATGAAGCTGATTGAATTGGCCTGTCTGTAATCTGTTCCTGCCATTTTCCTTTTATAAGTCTAGAAGGGTCTAACAGCAGCAATTATTTCTGAGTACAGATTTCCTAGGTTTAAAATTGGCAGTCATTTGTTCCTGTTCTTGGTGAGGTTATATAGCTTTGCCATTGATTTTAATGTGATGGAGAGCATGCCCAAATTTATGCAAATAAAAATAGTCAGGGGACAAGTATGGTCATGTGACTGGAATGTCCCAAGCCTTTGGAAAACATGTAGAAAAATTGTAAATGGGTTTTATGTTCTCCATTCTCCTGTAACAATTAAAAGTTACAATAATAACTCTTTTGTTTTGTTTTGTTTTGCTGTCTGACAATTATGCCCTTTAAAAATGTCTTTGGCAGGCAAGTCAGTTCTAAGTAGCATTACTCATGTAACATCTTCACTGCAACCTAACATAATACATCCAAAGTAATCTCATGTGTCAAATGGGGACATGGCAGGTGTTGTCAGGACTGTATAAGCTCTGTAGCTGTGTCTACATGGGAGCCCACCATCGAAAGGTCAAAACTGAAAGCCAGAAATTGAAATCCCGGCATTTGAAAGCATACAACCACATGGCTAAGGTGGATTGCAGGTCTGACCCCCTCTTTCCACAATCCATTCCATTCTTCTGAAAGGGAGCATCCACATGTGTATGAAAGCACTTTCAAAAGAATGGAAGTGTAGATGCTATGGATGGGGTCACCTGGCTGCCAAGCCCTTCCAGGACCTGCAGCCAGCCACTTCCTTAAAGGCCCCCCCCATCTCCCCAGCCCTGCCCAAGCTGTGGCCTGCCAAGCTGTCAGCAGTGACACAAACCCCAGCGCAGCAGCACCATGGCCAACAACACCGTGTTCCTGCACTGGATACAGATATTGTGGACACCGTTGCCCACCTCATCTTCATGGTCACCATGGCTGCCCCTCTCCTCCTCCTGAGACAGAACGGCCCTCCTGGGGATGTGGACCCCTCAGCCTGCATCCCACCCCCTGGCAACCCGGCATCCATGGAGCTGTCCCAGCAGTTCAGACTGGTGGGAGCATCTGGTGCTGGGGCAATGGGATGATGCCACATGGCTGCAGAACTTCTGTGTGAGCCAGGACACAAGCTATGCCACTGGCTGGCACCCACACTGAGGCACCAGGACACCACCTTGTAGCCTACACTCCTTCTCGAGAAGTGGGTTGTGATTGCGATATGGAAACTGGCCACCCTGGACTCCTGCCACTCAGTGGGCACCAGTTCAGGGTGGACAAGGCCACCATTGGAGCAGTGCTTATGGAGGTAAGCCAGGCCTGGGGCACACCCCCAGCATGGGAAGGGGGGTGGGTGTCTCTGAGCCAGAAGACCCCTGGGGACTGCTGGCTGGGAGGGGGCATGGGGGGATGCTGGCCAGAAACACCCTGCCGCACCCTCATGAGAGCACATGGACTCCCTTCCATGAAGGTTGTCCATGCCGTAAGTGCGATGCTCCTGTACCGGGTCCTCAGTGTCGGGGACCTGGATGCCATCATCAGGGGTTTCTCATCACTGGGGTTCCCAAACTGCTTCAGCACCCTGGATGGGATGCACATCCCCATCTGAGCCCCCCGCCACAGCGCCGGAAACTATATCAAGTGGAAGGCTACCACTTGGTAGTCGTATAGATCCTGGTGGATTGGATCACAAAGGCCAGTTCGTGGACATCCACATGGGCTGGGCAGTGTGAACCCACAATGACAAGATTTTCTGCACTTCCAGCCTGTGCCAGTGTATGAAGGCCAGCA
Organism: Carettochelys insculpta; assembly: GCF_033958435.1. Taxonomy (NCBI): domain Eukaryota; kingdom Metazoa; phylum Chordata; order Testudines; family Carettochelyidae; genus Carettochelys; species Carettochelys insculpta. Next base: position 299,576,332 of record NC_134137.1, on the reverse strand, counting down.
CCTTCATCCCCCAGTGGGAACTGCTGGTTGCGGACACCACCATGCCTCTCTGCGAGGTCATGGATGTGACATGCCACTATACCAGCCACCATAACCGCAGCTGGGAGGCCTTCAACACCCACCTCAACCTGGCCCGGCACATGGTTGAGTGGGCCTTTGGGCACCTCAGGGGGTGGTGGCAGTGCCTCCTCCCCCGCCTTGAGGTTGGGATGTGCAATGTCCCACGGGTGGTGGGTGCCTGCTGCACCCTCCACAACATCATGGAGGGAAAGGGGGACACCTCCATCCAGGGTTGGGCAGCTGAGGCTGCTGTAGGTTTTGAGCAGCTGGCCACTCTTGCCAGTTGCCAGGCAAACCGCGAGGGGGTCCAGATCCGGGAGGCCCTCCAGGTGAGCCTTGGCCCTGGGTCACTTACCCCCCAATGGACACCCCTCACTGTCCCCCTCATGCACCCACCCCCGCACCACATCACCACCACTATCACCACCACTGCACCCACACCACCCCCCATGAGATCAGGGGACATGGGCATTGGTGTTCAATAAACCTTAGTATCCATCAACCACAACCCAGTGCCTGTGCAAACATGTAACTATTTACAATTAGAGGTGGGGGCACAGCCACGTACATTTTAGGGTGGGGAGGGGCCTGAACTGGGAGGGTCACTCAAGAACAGGGGTTGAGGGGCAAAAGCCCTGTCAGCCCTTGGATCCCCTTATCCTCTGAGAGTGAGCTTCATGGCAGGGCTGGGACAGGGTGGGGAGCACTGGAAGGTAGGGCATTGGGGGATGTCAGCAGGGGCCTCAGAATGGTGTGGGGTGGGGGCCTCTGCAGGGTGACACGGGGGTGTAGGGCCTCTGTGGGGTGGCCTCTGTGGGTTGAGTGCCTCTGGTGGCCCAGGGTGCCCAGCAGGGGGAGCAGCAAGTAGGGCCAGGAGCTGTGCTACATTGCCCATGTGCTCCTGCAGGGTCCCATGGATGCCCTCCTGCTGGGACATCAGCTGGTCCTATGCCTCCCCCTGCCAGGCCAGGTCAGCCTCTTTCTACTGGAGGTGCCACTTTGCCAGTTTTGCCTGGCGGAGGCTGGCAGTGTTGTTCCCCATGCACCACTGTGGTCTCCTGCTGCAGGCATGCACGCTGGGCTGCTGGAGAAGCCTGGTCCCTGTCTACTATCTCTGGGGGGCTTTTGGGGACCACTGAGGCTGATAGGCTGTGTGGACCCTCAATTGCTGCATCTGGAAAGAGAGAGATGGCATGTCAGTCCCTGATCAGGACCCTGTCCCCCAAGCCCTGGGAGCCCAAGGAGCCCTGTCCCCCTTGGGAGCCCCATTCCCCGCTACCCTAGGGCACAGGCATGATGGGTATGGCATCCATGTGGGGTTGGAGCCATGCAGGGGTTCCCCCCAGGTGGGACCCTCCCCAGGTGTGGCCTGGCCCAGTGTATGTCCCACCATGCATCTGGGTGCCTGGAGCTGTCCGCAGGGCCAGGTACTGGGTGGTGAGGACGGGCACCAGGGGTGTGCCGTGGGCCATGGCCAGCTGGGGCATCTGGCCCTGGACCTCTGGGCCCAAGCGTGGCCCACTGGCAGCTGTGTCACCCCTGTCCTGCCAGCCAGGGTACAATCCCCACTTACCTGGGGGTCCCTTGATGATCTCTGGTGACCCACGGCTCCCCGTGGCCCAGCTGGAAGACCACAAGGGGACATCTATGATGTTACCTTCCTTGCTGGACTAGTCTCGCATGTTGTCCACCCTCTGGCTTGGGCTGGCTGGTCCTGGCTCCTTGAGACCCTCTGGATTGGGCTGCTCCATGAATGTGTCCAGGACCACTAGGGGTGGGGAGCTGTCCTGGGGCACCAGGATGGAGTAGAACTCCCGGTGGCAGAGGCAGGTGGTGGGACCTGCCTCTGAGTGTGCAGCCTCATCCCAGACCCAGGCTTAGCCCTGCCAGAGCTCTTTCACTTTACTCCAGACTCGATCTGGGGTCTGCTCTAGGTGGCCATGGCTGGTCCGTCCCTGGGCCAGGCGGGAGAAGGCTGTTGCATTGTCGTCTTGACCCCCATCTCTTGGAGGATCTCCTCCTCCCCCTCCCAGAGACCTAGGAAGTCTCACAGCTCAGGCTCTGTCCAGGAGGGTGCCCTTTTTATTTTCTCCAGAGTGGCTCTTGGGAACCCTGTGAGGGCTCAGAACGGGGAGCCCGGGGCTCTGGAGGCTCCTGGGATCTGGCCATGTGCCCTCTGCAGTCATGGGGGGCAGCTGAGCAGGCGTGCTGCTAGCAGCTTGTACAGTTGCAGCTCACCTGCTCTCAGCTTCCTGCCACAGGGTTTCCAGGTCTGTATGGCTTTAAGAGCGGCTGGATGAGCGGACCACAGAGCTCCGCTGCTTCCGGGTAGGACGTCTCCACACTTCAGCGGGGCTCCATCATGGAGGACTCCTCTTTCAAAAGAGCGGGCTGTGGAATATCTACACATACCTTCGTTTGACATAGTTTTTGGACAAGGGGTGCTCTTCCCACTACACGATTGGGGTCTGGCTTTCAATGTCTCAGTCACATTCCTCTGACTGCCAATCAAAAGAGCCGGTCTTTTCGAAATCGTGTGCATGTGTAGCCACACCCTGCATGAATATGTCTATGAAGCTTTTCACTCTACGGCTAGACCACACTCTCAGAAAACCACCATTTGGCTTTTCACTATAGCTATTCACTGACACAATAATTTGCTATAAATGCAAACTCTGCACTGAATTTACTTGGCTAGATTTTTTTTCTAGTTTATTGGTTTTGGTGGATTTTATTAAATTTCATTTGTTCTGGGGAGGGATTTAAGTGGATGCGGGGGAGGTCCAAGATGGAGTATCATTCTTATATAGTGGAGAGGATTTTTCAAAGAGGAAAGTTATCCCTAAAGATATAAAAGAGAGAAGCATTCATATAAACTCTCTACTTTCTTCTGTTCATTTTCAGTGTGCCATCCAGTATGTCCCTTAGGCTGTTTTCCAGGTCTCCTACTCATTCCGCCAAACAGGTATACATTAACTTCCATTTTTCCAAATCATTCTGTCATTTGCTGATCCAGGACAGTTTGCCATGTTATTGACTCAGATATTGCACCAGAACAGAACTAAAGAACATTTTTGCAAAAAAATTGCACTTTAAAAGCAAACAAATCTTTGTTCCTCCTTTAGGGTGGTAAATTTCAGATTTCTGGCTTTCCTGACATTGTCATAATTTTTCTGAAGTTGGAGAAGCTTTCAAAAGTTAGAGTGTAAGTAAAAAAAGTTTAGGATTACAAAAAAAAAACAGCCAACCAAATTCAAATTATAAATAAACTTAATTAAACTTAATTTTATTTTGAATTTTCCCATAAAAAATTAAAGTGTTTTTCTGAAATTGGCATTCTCCTGTGAATTACTTTTATTTCACTGAAACTCCATTTTGCAAGCATGAAGCTTTTCAGAACTATATATTTTTATAGATAGCTCTTATAGTTAGTATAATAGACTGACACTGTAATTCAGATAGTAGTATTCCATAGAATAACCACTTGAGTATTCAGCTAGCAATGAACAGATTTAAATTCCCTTCTGACCCCATCCAGGCTTTTATTTCAGTTTACCTTTAGATGATAACTCTATCTTTCTTCTTAAGAGTCTTCTCTCCCCAGCTTCCATTGCCTTATCTCCACTAAAAGACCCTTCTCATGAATTAGGAGGTCTCCTACCTAAGATAGAAGGTAAGAGCAACTAATATCTTCTTCAAAGTTACAGAAGTGCAGGTTAGGGCCCACAGGGAAGGTCACCAAGCTCCATTAGCAAGTATTCTAGGTAGGAATCAGTAAAGTTGTGCTGATTTATGGCTGCTGAGGATCTGGCCCTGTATTCTTAAACTCTGCAAGGTAATGTTGTAATTCTAATTGCACAAAAGTCAGAAAATTCATAATTGCAATATCACGATGCTGTAACAATCCAGGATGCAATGACCTGCAGTGATTCTTCCATATATTTTATTATATTTTTATTTAGTTATACCCTTACTGTATTCTTCAACAATGCTTGAATATCTATCTAGGCTTTTTTTTTGGTGTATATGTGTGTTTTTCACACACCGGGTCTGAGTCAATGCTTGATTTCATTACCAAAAAGTCTCCCTTTGGTTTCAACAGGCTTTGACGCAGGCTCATACATTGCAGATTAACCATGGAATTCAGCCACAAGCCTATGGAATGCCTCATGGCTCCAAGACTAGGATCTTCTTCGTACCTTCAGGTCCCCGGAAGAATCTAAGGATCTAAGGAGTGTACATTACCAAAACGTTCATCGCTGGCTTCTGTTCTGGACCACTTCCTGAAAAGCCTTCACATCACAGAGAGAATGTGTCTGTTAAAAAATGTGATTCCATCTCTCAGCATTGGTGCACACAAAGCTCCTTGGGGTTTCAATGAAGGGATGTGCAGACAGTGCTCACTTTCCAAGTCATGCCCCTTCTCATTCCTTTTCTGCAGTATCTATCTCCAGTCTCACAGTGGTATTCCACCGGGTGCAATTTGATCCATAGACTCATTTAAAATTGTGAAGAATTAGGTTTTGTTTGTTTATATTCCTCCTGCAAGCCTTTGTCATTAGTCTTCTGCATCCATGTACACACACACACTTACACACAGTTTCGTATGTAAACGTCAGCACTGACCTTTTTACTCTCCGTTTTCTTTGTTCCTATTCAACTTTATTTCCTTCTCAGGTATTTGAAATCTAAGCTGTCTTCTTATTGATGGCCATAATTCTAAGACTGTGCTTATGAACCTGGAAGCTGAGGGGGCTGAGTCCTTTGCCTGCTCTAGACTTCACATGGGCCAGATTGTGCAGCTGTGAGTCTTGTGAGCATCTCCTTGTGGAAGGGTTGAACACAAAAGCAGCCCTTGAACTCACATGGCCCTCTCCAAAGGGGTGAGGTTCGGCAATGCAGGGGCACATACAGCATCTCTAAAGCTGGTTTAACAGGTGAGCTAGCTGGGGTCTCCTAGCAGCGCCGTACCTGTTTAAGGAGGAGCATGGGGTCTCCACGCACTCTAGATGCAGCAGTGCATCACCATACGGCTCCCCATTGCAGGTGCTGTTGCAGTGCAACAATTGGGCACTCAAGTGTTCTATTCCCTAGTCTGTAAAATGGGGATAATACTTTGCTCTCTGTTGATGTTAAATTCATTAACCTTTGGAAAATTGTGTGAGACCTTTGGCTGCAAAATGCTATATAAATACAAAGTGGTATTGTTCTTCGGTTGGAATTACTCTAGTTAGCAGATCACATCATTTATTGGAACAAGAGGGATATAGGATCTGGTAGCATCCACCTTTCGCTGCCCTCAAATTCTTTTGGATTTAGAGAGGGATATATTCTGACGTTAATTCATCAACAGGTATTATTTTATAAAGCCAGAAAACCACAGTTGATGATAACAGGAAATTTGCTTGCAACCTTTTTGCCAAGAAACTCAGCACATTTGTTGCCATGTCTTGTTTTATTTTACATTCCAAAAGATGTGATTAAAAGTATAATTCATTTCAGTGTGCTGTGTTGAATTTAGCTTCATGAGAAACAGTTTCAAATACTTCAACTAGCACCCTTTACAAACCTGTACATGCTGTCTATTAATCCTTGCAATACATATGTGTGCATTAAAAGTTACAAGATATTAAAAATTACTAGAAGCAGAGTGAAAAAGGTGTAAGAAAACTGTCATCTCTTCTCACCAGATATCTCTGCTGACATTTCCAAAGTAAGAAAATAAAAATAAAAATGTTTTATTTGTCACATTCAGAAGTGTTTTCCTAAGAATTGTTTCCACTCTAAATCCGTATGGAAGCAGAAAACCATTATAAAAATTGAAATAAGATGGTTTGTATCACCTGTATAACTTGTTTTGTTCTCTGCCTTCAGGCTTCAAAACCCACTTCCCATATTTTTTCCTTTTTAAAAATAATGTACATCAGTTTAATTTAACCCAGGTCCTGACAGAAGGATCAGATTTTAAGTTAATACTGTGGTTTCAAATCCAGTTTTAGGGAGTTCATCATTTCTGAAGTGGCATAGCCCAGGTTTTTTTAAAGGTAGAATTCCTTAGAGAACACAGACATTGTTTTAAAGGCACACCTTTAATTAAAAGATGAAACTCCATGAACCTTTCTATGAAAAGTGCTGCAAAATCCTAATCCCAGGCCTCAGTCTAGATTTTCTCACATTGATAGGACCCTAACAAATTTCAGTGGTCAGTTTTGACCAATTTCACAGTCACAGAATTTGAAAAATAATTAATTTCATGGTTTCAGAAATTTAAATTTGATATTTTGTAGTGTGTAATCATAGGGGTCCTGACCCAAAAGGGAAGTAATGTGATTATCACCTTTACTTCTGGCTCTGAAGGAAATGCTGTTGTCAGCAACAGCACAGAGGTGAGGGTTGCATGTTATGGGGGAAGTTTCAGTCTTCACTTTTTGTTTGTCAGCTGGTTTGGCTCTATAGGTAGGAGACAGGGCACCCATCCAGGGCCCTTTGGTCAAATGGGTGCTCTGGTCACCCTCCCTCCCAAACACATATACAGTCAGATCCCCAAGTGCTGGGCCTGGAGCCAAAGAAGGGCAGAGCTCGGGGCACCCCATTCAGCAGTTCCTACTGTGTGCAAGGCTATAGGTGTGTCCCAGCTGGACAGTTCCTGGAAGCACTGCTGTCTCCAGAGCTAGGGGCTCCTAGTCAGCAGCCACAGAACTTCCTGCAGCTAAGGAAAGTTCTCACTGGTGGGTCCAACATGGCCCCAGGAGTGGCCTGTACTGGGGAAGAGGAAGTCTGACGCCTTCTCAACCTGGCCAGGATTGACAGCTGCAGTCTGGCACAGGGTAAGACAAAAAATCTGTTAGTCTGTAAGGTGCCATAGGACTTGTTGTTTTTGCAGATACAGACTAACTCAGCTACCCCCAATTGTTTTCACAGCTGCAGGCACAGATAGCATCCACCACTCTCTGGCCATTCTGCTTTAAGTCAGTGCTGCCATCAGCAGCCACACAGAAGTACAGGGGAGATGGTATGGTATGGTTCCTATCTTTAGTTCTGTGCTGCTGCTGGCAGTGGCAACCACTCTCTTCAGAGCTGGGCTCCCAGCAATCAGCTGCAGATCTTCTTCAGCCAGGAGATGTTCCCAGTGGTGGATCTGACCTGGCCCTCAGAGCACCTTGTGCAGGGGAAGATGAAATCCTATTGCTCCATATTTGGAGCCCAGCACATAGTAGGAGTCCCCAGTCCAGGTATCTGAGCCCTTTTCCCATCTCTTCTCATCTACAATGACCAGATTTCTCAGGGGACACCAGATTTCAGAGGCACAATTTTCATGGTCATGAGTTGGTAGGGTCCTAATTATTGATAATGTAAAATGTTTAGCATTCAGTGGACACTTTTAAAACAGCTAGAGGACATTGATTTTGCTAATGATGTCACTCTCCTTCACACCAAAATCAAAGCACGGAGAAAAAGGCTGCACCACTAGACAAAACTGCCTCAGTGACTGTACTGAGCATTAACAAGGGAAAGACCAAGGCAATGTTGATCAACCAGTCCAACAACATCACTATTACACTGGGAGTGATGACCTGGAAGATGCGGAGCAGTTCACCTACTTGGGGCATATTACAGACAGAGATGGATGAACAGACAAAGATATCAGTGCCAGGACAGGGAAAGTAACAGCTGCATTCAAGTCTCTTCCTCCCACATGGAGTCAAAATAATATCTGCGGAGACAAAATTGCAGCTCTTCCACACAAATGTGAAGAGTATGCTCTTATATATATGCGAGACCTAGTGTACTAAAATGTCTTCAAATCACAAGCTACAGACATTAATAAACAGATGCCTGAGGTACATCTTTCACATCAAATGGCAAGACTTTGTCACAAATGAGGAGCTTTGCAACAGAGCAGGACAAGAACCACTTGATGCTCAAATCAAGAGAAGAAAGTGGGGATGGCTAGGCCACGCTTTCAGAAAACCATCATTCAGCATAGTCTGTCAAACTCTTACCTGGAATGTGCAAGGAAAATGCAAAAGAGGAAGACCTCAGACAATGTGGAGAAGATCTACTGAGATTGAAGAACAATAACTGGGGTACTCCTGGAGTGAGCCACACATTTTTTCTCAAGACGGAATGAAGTGGAAGAGACTTGTAGATGACCTATGCTCTCCTCAGGGTACAAGAGTTTAAGTCAAATTAAATCAAAATGTTTTAGAAGTAGCCCCCCCAGTCTTCATTGTTACATCCAACATCTGCTTACATTTCTGGAATGTAAAACTAGCTCTGTGAGGTGTGAAATGCTCCTGTAAATCAGTATACTCACCATCTCTTGCACCTTCTTGTGAAAGGGTACAATGCTGCAAGAAGCCCTTGTCTTCAGTGCCTCCTGTGGCTGTCTGACACTCCAGCCAAGGTACAAAGATCAGCCCCTTTCTGGAGTAACAAAAGGTCCAGATGAAAAGCTAGGATAAACAGCCAAATAATAACTCTTCTGCTCCTCCTGGCCTCCACTGAAGTGTTCTTACTGGCCCACCTTCAGGTCCTCTGCCATAGAAACTTACTCTGCTCCTGTAGTTAGGCTTACATACCTCTTCCTACCCTTCTACCCCTCTACTCTCTGATTTGCTCACCTTGATCATTTTTTCCTGATTTGTCCACTTGATTACTGTTTTTGGTTCTCTGTGCCTTAAATATTGAGTTTCTTCTGGTCTGGCTATGGTCTGAAGAAGTGGGTCTGTCCCACGAAAACTCACCTAATAAATTATTTTGTTAGTCTTTGACTGCTTTTTTGTTTTGATACCTCTTCCTAAAGGACTGGTAGGGGAACTTCAGGCTGCCTTCTACTCTGGGTTCTGGTCTAGTGACTCTTTATTATGCAGCTATGTCTGTTTCCCTGGCCTACTTCTTACTTCTAAATTCCCTGTATTGCTTCCCCACTTTGATTCCTAGGCTCCTCGCTTCTCCCTTATCTCCTAACCTTATAATTCTTCTGTCCCTTTCAAGCCTCATTGAGATACATTTGCTAACCCTACCACAGAACACTCCCTCTAGTTTCTTCTATCTGTTGGCAACTTCTACGTTCTCTGAGACCTCCTCCGTCCGCTCCTCACATTTGTGGCTGAATTCTCAGTTCTGTTTGACTAGCCCTTCCTGCTTCTCTACAGCTGGAAATCATTAATTATCATTATGTTGCCATATCGGCATCAGCTGAGGGCTAACAGAGACCTGTGATGACTTCCTTCATCTCATGGAGTACTAATGGAAATAATGATTACATTGGTGACAAGTAAAACTAATCCCCATTTGGTGAATGGAATGGTTCCGTGGATTGGGAATCTGAGAAAGATTTTCACTCTAAGGAACTGTCCTGGATTGTAGCTCAAATTGGTAGAGACATAGAGGACTAATCTTGAACTGGGACAAATCAACTTGGTGTCATTGGAGTCAATGGATCTATGGCCATTTACATGGGCTAAAGACCTAGTGTTGAAAAATCATTATTTCCTGATGTGTTGTAGCCTCAGTCCACTTTTCTGTGTTTATGTCACAAAAAGACAACCATAAATAGCAGTGTTTGGAAAGTAGCCAAGAATTTAATGGATATATAAAGTAAATTACACTCGTCACCATGGCAATGGCCACTCAGGGTCAGAGATCAGAAACATTACCTCATTAATGTGAGGGAAACCTACACTTGTATACCACTTGTTCTGGACTTGCTGTCAATCAGGCATCAGAGTCATCCACTAGTCTCACTTAAAAATAAACAGGCTAATCTATCTCAAGGCACTGGGTAACAACAGAAAACACAGTATTACATTGTGTGTAGCATCTCCACCATATTGTCTTTCTGTTGGACGGTAGGTAGGATGTGAAAATTCAACCTCCATTTACAGAGTGCAGACAAAAATAGCCTGGACACATGATACTGAAGCTGCTCTTGTGCTACCCATTTAAGTTATGTATCAACTCTAAATTTAATCAAGGCCACATTTTATTTATACATTTCATGCATTAAACTCATTTAAACTTTTAGTCAGATTTCATTAGGGGAAATACTACCATGCACATCATGCAGTAGTAAAGCTAATGTGCTTCAGGAATTTGAAAGGATTTAGAGATCGGGGGGTCTGATTTCAAAATTTGGTTTTCTTTTTTTTGGCTTACTGCTTGGAGCAGGTCTGTGTGCTGTGCACAGTTTGTTTCCTAGGACACTAATATAGTCAGCATGCTCTGTACAAATGTGTAAACATAGACATTCTCTGTAATCAGTGAGTTTGGTGTCTTTAGGCAAGATTATGTTTTTTTTAGGAAATGCAATTTATGGTAAGGATTAAGTTTCTTCTGCTGACTGATACTGTTTGAGCTTGAGTCAGATGATAAATATTGTGCCTTGACTCCTTGTCTTCTATTTTAAATCTTGATCCCCATCTTTGGGGGTTGATGTACCTGTGATGGTTTTCCTTTTTCCCATGTGAACATTTTAGTGTCCACAACGTGCAAAAATAATTCATGTGTGGGTGGAACTGTTAGGAAGCCTTTAACAAACTGGCAACTTACAGAGAATTCTAAATTAAAGTTGATATTGTTTCTTTTACTTCTGCTATTGAGTAAAAAGAGGGAGAAAGGTTCAGTGGTGGTGACTTCTCTTGTAATTTCATTATTTCCATCAACTTGGGCCTGTTTGAGTGAAGTGCTTACTTACAAGGGTAATAAATTTAGCCAAGGGGTGGAATTTCCATACCAGTTGAGAGCAAAAGTCAGCTGGATACATGCTTTGTATGTAGAAACAGTGTTTTGGCTCGTTACATTATTTTAGTTGAAACTGGGGAAAAATATGGCTTAGTGGAGTTGTTTGAAAACAAATGGAAGTCTGCTGATTGGGCAGAGCAATGTGATTTCAGTTTTTTCAATCAATGTTTGAAGGTACTGTTTGAAGGGCTTGACTTATGGACATGCTGAAGTCCAACAACTCTCATTGGAAAATGGATGGTAAGTAATTCTGAAAGGTATGTCATGAATGCTTAACACTTTTCTTCAAGGTATTGCATATGAGGTAACTGTGTTTCATCCTGTCTACGTCCTTGAGTGGCGAGAATGAGAAGCCAACAGATACTTGTCAGGGGAAAGGCATTGAAAGAAAACTTCTTGAACATCACCCTACACTGCAAGGGAGTTGCCCCAAGGTTCCAGATGTCCAGTGCCTCCCTGAAAAGAAAAGGAGCTTACTGTAAGACAGCTTTCAAATTTATTCAGTACAGAAACATGCAAGACTTTGAGGGTCAATTTTCTGACCATATTAACATTAGCTTATCCTCAGTGATGTGGACTTCCACCCTTCCACAGTCCTGAGACAGAATGCTTTCCCTGGCACTATGGATCCTATAGGAATTGTCATGGAGCAAGAGGGAAGAATTGAAACTCTTGTAGCCTGGAGAATCCACTTGGACTGAACTCCCCTGGGGATTATGCAGGCAAACAAATCCCTCCCTCCCGAAGAAGAATTCTTTGGAAATGCTGAATAAAAATGTAGCAACATTATTACAATTAAATGAGAACAATGCGATATAAAAATGATTTTAAGGAAGGAAAGATGGTGACAGGTCAGTACAGTCACTTGAACAAGGGCATTCAATAACAGTTGCAATGTTAGGGCTGACACAGAATCATAGACCACTGGAATTGGAAGGAACCTCAATAAGTCATCAAGTCCAGTCCCCTCAACTTATGGGAGGACCAAGCACCCACCTGTAGTTCCAAGCACAATTCACAGTGTATTTCAAAAGGACCCAAAAAGTTTTTATACTAAGTGGCTAAGTGAATAGATAGCATGTGAATTTAGGACACTCCTAGTGGAGGTTTGGGAAAGGTAAGGCGATAGAAACCATGACAGAATCATGATTCCCTTCTTGGGCCTTTAGGTGAGGGAACTAGCTCATCTGAAATTCAACCCAGATTCAACTCAAAAGACAGTCAGCTTTAGCAAAACCATTTTGGCGAATGTGAGTTTTGGCGCTTATAATGAAGCCCCAAACCAGGTGAGCTTTTTTGTGGTTTCATGTTGAATACTAAAGGGTTTGATAGCTCTGGTTTAGATTTCAGAAACAAGTGGCAATCAGGAAACTAACCTGTTTGTGTCTTTTTCCCCACTAGGTGTCACCATAAGGCAATGATGACATTGAACGCGAAAACCTTAAGAAAAGGACTGCCACAGCAGAGAATATGTTGCAGTTAATATGACTACAGCTACAAGCCCGCCAGTCAGGGCCCAACCCAGTTTCCACTGAAATCAGTTGAAAATCTCCCATTTACTCAGTGGGAGCTAAATCAGGCCCCAGATTTCTATGGTGCATGACTCCTGGGAGTCCTGAGGCACCTTATTGACTAACAGATATTTTGGAACATAAGATTTCGTGGGCAAAGACCCACTTTGTGCATCTGACAAAGTGGGTCTTTGCCCACGAAAGCTAATGCTCCAAAATATGTGTTAGTCTATAAGGTGCCACAGGACTTTATGTTGTTTTTGAAGATACAGACTAGCTTGACTACATCTCTGATACCTCCTGGGAGTATGCCTAGTGAGACAGACTCACAGTAGTTCTCTAAAAACAGCAGTGTGGGTATTACAGTCTAGATCGTGGTTAGGGCTTGCTACCCAAGGTCACCTTCAGGGAGTTTAGTGGATTTAGATGGGTGGCACAAGCTGCGTCTACGTTACAGTACTATCATTCAATATACTAGCATGAGAGGACCTAGCATGAGTCTGCCTACCTGGCCTTTGAGGCTTACACTTTTATTCTTTCTACCCTAAAGCTGCATCTACACTTGCAAGTACATGAGGAAAACCAGGCCCTCTTTCAAAAGAGCATGTGTAGCGTCTACACACAAAATACACCTTTTAAAAGGAAATCGGCAGAACATGGCACAGCTTTCAAAAGCGTTGCTATGGTCCCCATTAGGAAGAGTGCCACCTTTCTAATGACTCTTTCAAAAGAAAATGTATGTAGATGTTTCACAGACCTTTGGAAAAAGCAGTCATCCATGGTGCCGGCCAGCTGGGGCTCAGAGATGCCTCGATTGGCAGCAGCTGGGCTCTATGGTATCTATGTTTGTCCCTGTTTAAAGCTGCAAGGACCCAGAAACCGCGTGGCAGGAAGCTGAGAGTGTGCTAGGAGCAGCCAAAGCCTGAGTTCCTTCAGCGTGCCTTACAGCCATCCCCCAAAGAGTGACCAGCACCTATGGCGAGCAGCCAGCCCCCCCAGGAGCCCCAGGGCTGCCCCTCAGAGTCCTTACAGGGCTCACAGGATGCCAGCCAGACCCTGAAAAAAAGGGTGCCCTCCTGGAGAGAGAAAGAGCTCAAGGAACTATTGGGCATCTGCAAAGAGGAGGAGGTCCTGAGGGAGATGGGGAGCAAGCACTGCCATGCAGCTGCCGTTACCCACCTGTCCAAAAGCCTGGCCACCCAAGGACACCCTACTTTCCCCCCGGACCAAATGAGGAGTAAGGTGAAGGAGCTGCGGCAGGTATATTCCTGGGCCTGGAATGAAGCCAGCTGCTCAGGGGCAGGTCCTGTGACCTGCTTCTACTACAGGGAGCTCTGCAGCCTCCTGAGGCCCAGGGACAGCTGCCTCCCACCCGCCCTCCTGGACATCGAGGTGGACGAACCTCACCCCGGGGATGAAGAAGAACCCAGACCCAAAGACTGCCCCATGCATCTGGAGCTGGAACTGGCCACCAAGGTCTCCAGTAATGAGAGGGACCTGGTGCTCGACCTCGGATCCCGGCTCTTGAACTGGGAAATGGTCACCTGGGAACGGCTGGACCTCCAGGGACCCTCCAGTAAATACCTGGCAGGGCATGTACTGTGGCTGGTGGGGCAGGGGCACCACAGCTGTCAGTGGGTCACCCACACACCCAGCGGACCCAGGGCAGACACAACTCAGCTGGCCATGGCTCCCAGCATGCCACAATGGCAGCCAGTGACATCAAGTACCTGACCTCAGGGACAGTGCTTCAAGCAGCATGCACAGGGGGTGCGGCCAGACTGTAGCTGGGGACCAGCCCACATGGGTGGGGACCCCTGCGGCATGAGCAATACCCCATGGTCGCCTGCTGCTGGATGGAGGCTAGTGCCTACAATGGGGGTGAGGGGCATGGCCCTCGTGCCATAACATCGGACGGACCATGCCTTCCACTCCATCCCTGCCACCATGCCATGGGAGGGCCTGTGGAGCCCTGACCCCTCCATGGTCCCAAACAGCCTGGTGAAGGAAGGGGACAGGTCACCACCCCAAGCAGCACTATGAGGAGCCTGAAGCAGGATGGCATGAGGGTGGGCCATCAAGGATGAAGCCACCTGTCGCCAGGTGAAGGTGGTGGAACGGTGCCTCCACATGGATGAGGCAGACCATGCATGGTGGAGGGCCACATGGGCCTACCTGCTCGGCCTTTTCTGGGAGGTGACAGCAGTCCTGCAGGAAGACTCGGAGCTCCTGGACTGCCTGCTACTCCCCCGCCCCTCCATGAGCCTGCTTCCACCCCTGCACTCCCGGCAGCCCCCCCTTCTGAGCCCACCTCCACTGGACCCCTTCCCATGGCCCTACCTCCCTGTGCTGCTCACCCCTTCCAGCCCCTCCGGGGACCCTGTACCAGAGGTGGGAGGAGATCTTGGGGATGATGGGACTCGTGGCCACCCACACTTGCCCTGGAGTAGCACCCCCTGCCCCCTGCAGTTGAAGTCCACCCCCAGTTGCACCATCTTGCCCTAGGCCAGCCCCCCATTGTACATAGTTTGCCCCTGCTCCCTGCTGTATGTAGTTTTCTTGTGATTTTGTTAGACACCACCAAGTTTGTAGTTATAGTTAAAGGTTTATTTTTGCACCAGCCCTGTGTCTCTTGCTCTTGTTGTGGGGATGGTGGAGGTGGACGTAGGGGTGGTCTTGGGGGAGATGGTGATGGGTGTATGTGAAGAGGGGCCTGCATGGGGTGACTGTGGGTGGGGATTACTGGGGCCTGTGTACAACGGTCTCCTGGAGGGCCTCCTGAACATGGACCTCATCCTGCTGACCCTGGCAGCTTGGGGCAGGGTCCGGCTCTTCGAAGCTGGAGCTGAACTTGGCCACTCACCCTATGGGGAATACCTCGTCCTTTACCTGCACAATATTGTGGAGGATGCAGCAGGCATCCACCACCTGTGGGACATTCTGCAGGCCGACTACCAGGCACATGAGGAGGCACTGCCACTGGCCTTTCAGGTGCCCAGCACATTGTGTGCCTGGTTCAGGCAAGTGTTAGAAAGCTCCTGAGTGAGGTTGGGGTGGACAGTACAGGGCTGCATTAACCAGGGCTGCAGGGAGTAGGCAGTGTCTGCCACCGAGCAGAGGGGCAAGCTTCTGCGGTGGGACATATGTCCTGGCCTCCATACGGTGGCAGAGGCTGGAACACTGAAACACCCAGGCATTGTATGTCCAGCCTGCCCAGCCTGCATAAATGTCCATGAAGCGTCCCCTCTGATCCACCAGTGTCTGGAGCACTAACGAGTGGTAGCCTTTTCTATTGATGCAGCTGCTGGAGCTGTGTTCAGGGGGCATGGATGGGGATGTGCATCCTATCCAAAGCACAAAGGAAGTTCAGGAAGTCAAGAACTGTGAATCCTGCAACAGCCATGTCCACATCCCCCATGTGGATGACCCTGTGCAGCAGCATCTCATTGATGGTGTGCATGACCTGCATTGGAGGGAGGATGTATGCTGTCATGAGGGCATGATGGTGTGCACCCAGTTCCCTCCCCCATGTCCCCTCCCAACTCCCACCCCCAGGCCCCTTGCCACCGTGGGTCCCCCTGTGGGTCCCTGTCTCAGGGGCCTTCTATCTTCTCCCTGTGGTGGGTGTGTGACTCGAACATGCCTTACCTCCATGAGGATAGCCCTGACCGTGGCCTTGCTGACCCTAAATTGGTGCCCCACAGACTGGTAGCTGTCCGAGGTGGCCAGCGTCCAGACGGCAATGGCCACTCTCTTTTTGAGGGGGAGGGTGGGCGGCCATACGGGACTTCTCTTAGGCGAGACTCCATTGATAGAGATTCTCTAGAATTCAGTCAGAAAGAGAAGAAGGGAGATGATAGAGTATGGGCCAGATCAGATGAGAAAAAATCACATATAAAAGCATCCAATACATCAGGGAAGGGCAGGCATATGAATAGTGGTAGTTTTTTAAAGTGCTTTTACACAAATGCTAGAAGTCTGTCTAATAAGATGGGTGAATTAGAGTACTGAATATCAAAGGCTGAGATTGACATAATAGGCATCATGGAAACCTGGTGAAATAAGGACAATCAGTGGGACACTATCATAGAGGGATATAAAATATATCGGAAGGACAGAATGGGTCAAGCGGGTGGCGGAGTGGTACTGTATGTGAAAGATAATACAGAATCAAATGAAATAAAAATCCTAAATGAATCAAAATGTTCCATAAAATCACTATGGATAGCAATTCCTTCCTCTGATGGGAATATAGCACTAGGGATATATTATCAACCACCTGACCAGGACAGTGACAGTGATGCTGAAATGCTAAGGGAGATTAGAGAGGCTATCAAAATAAAAAACTCACTAATAATGTAGGATTTCAATTATCCCCCTATTGACTGGGTACATGTCACCTCAGGAAGGGATTCAGAGAGAAAATTTTTTGACGCCTTAAATGACTGCTTCTTGGAGCAGCTGGTACAGGAACCCACAAGGGGAGAGGCAATTCTTGACTTAGTACTGAGTGGAACACAGGATCTGGTCCAAGAGGTAACTATTACAGGACCACTTGGAAATAGTGACCATAACATAATAACATTTAATATTCCTGTGTTGGGAAGAACACCGCAACGGTCCAACACTCTGGTATTTAATTTCAAAAAGGGGAATTACACAAAACTGAGAAGGTTAGTTAAGCAGAAATTAAAAGGTAGAGTAACTAGAGAAAAATCCTTACAAGCTGCGTGGAAACTTTTCAAAGATACCATATTACAGGCCCAACTTAAATGTATACCCCAAATAAAAAACACAGTAGGAGACCTAAAAAACAGCCACCATGGCTTAACAACCATGTAAAAGAGGCAGTGAGAGATAAAGAGGCATCTTTTAAAAAGTGGAAGTCAAATCCTAGTGATCAAAATAGAAAGGAACATAAACACTGCCAAATTAAATGTAAAAATGTAATAAGAAAAGCCAAAAAAGATTTTGAGGAACAGTTAGGCATACATTCAAAAAACAATAGTAAAATATTTTTAAGTACATTAGAAGCAGGAAGCCTGCTAAAAAAGCAGTGGGGTCCCTGGACGATAGAGACATAAAAGGAGCAATCAAGAAAGATAATGCCATTGCGGAAAAACTAAATGATTTCTTTGCTTCAGTCTTCATGGCTGAGGATGTTAGAGGGATTCCTAAATCTGAGCCATCCTTTAAAGGTGATGAATCTGAGGAACTGTCCCAGACTGAAGTGTCATTAGAGGAGGTTTTGGAACTAATTGATAAGCTAAACAGTCACAAGTCTCCGGTACCAGATGGTATTCACTCAAGGGTTCTGAAAGAACTCAAATGTGAAATTGCAGAACGATTAATGGTGATTTGTAACCTATCCTTTAAATCAGCTTCAGTACCCAATGATTGGAAGGCAGCTAATATAACACCAATATTTAAAAAGGGATCTAAAGGAGACCCTAGCAATTATAGACCAGTAAGTCTAACGTCAGTACCGGACAAATTAGTAGAAACAATAGTAAAGAATAAAATTGCCAGACATGTAGAGGAACATGATTTGTTGAGCAAAAGTCAACATGGTTTCTGTAAAGGGAAGTCGTGTCTTACTAATCTATTAGAGTTCTTTGAAGGGGTTAACAAGCATGTGGACAGGGGGGATCCAGTAGACATAATATACTTAGATTTCCAGAAAGCCTTTGACATAGTCCCTCACCAAAGGCTATTATGTAAATTAGGTGGTCATGGGATAGGAGGAAAGATCCTTTCATGGATTGGGAACTGATTAAAAGACAGGAAACAAAGGGTAGGAATAAATGGTAAATTTTTACAATGGAAGAGGGTAACAAGTGGCGTTCCCCAAGGGTCAGTCCTGGGACAAATCTTGTTCAACTCATTCATCAATGATCTAGAGAAAGGGGTAAGCAGTGAGGTGGCAAAGTTTGTAGATGACACCAAACTGTTCAGGATAGTCAAAACCAAAGCAGACTGTGAAGAACTTCAAAAAGATCTCAGCAAACTGAGTGACTGGGCAGCAAAATGGCAAATGAAATTTAATGTGGGTAAGTGTAAGGTAATGCATATTGGGAAAAATAACCCCAATTATACATTCAATATGATGGGGGCAAATTTAACTACAACAGATCAGGAAAGGGATCTTGGAATTATAGTGGATAGTTCCCTGAAAACATCCACGCAGTGTGCAGCAGCAGTCAGTAAAGCAAATAGGATGTTAGGAATAATTAAAAAAGGGATAGAAAATAAGACGAAGAATATCTTACTTCACCTATATAAAACTATGGTACGCCCACATCTTGAGTACTGCGTGCAGATGTGGTCTCCTCACCTCAAAAAAGATATATTGGCATTAGAAAAGGTTCAGAAAAGGGCAACTAAAATGATTAAGGGTTTGGAACAGGTCCCATATGAGGAGAGGCTAGAGAGACTGGGACTTTTCAGTCTAGAAAAGAGGAGACTGAGGGGCGATATGATAGAGGTATATAAAATCATGAATGGTGTGGACAAAGTGAATACAGAAAAGTTATTTACTTGTTCCCATAATATAAAAACTAGAGGACAGCAAATGAAATTAATGGGTAGCAGGTTCAAAACTAATAAAAGAAAGTTTTTCTTCACACAGCGCACAGTCAACCTGTGGAACTCCTTACCAGAGGACGCTGTGAAGGCCGGGACTCTAACAGAGTTTAAAAAAGAGTTCGATAAAATGTTTGGAGGTTAAGTCCACAGATGGCTATTAGCAAGGGGTAAGGTACGGTGCCGAGCCTTTTGTTGAAGGTGGGAGATGGATGTCAGGAGACAAATCGCTTGATCATTGTCTTTGGCTCACCTCCTCAGGGGCACCTGGCATTGGCTACTGTCAGCAGACAGGATACTGGGCTAGATGGACCTTTGGTCTGACCCAGTATGGCCAGTCTTATGTTCTTATATGTGGGTGTCCTGGTGTCTCAGGGTTGTGGGTGAACCAATGGCAGAGCTCTTGGAAGGTTTGCTTGATCATTCTAAAGTTCTGCACCCACCTGGCATCATCCCAGTCCCCCAGCACCAGCCACGTCCACCAGTCAGAGCTGCTGAGGTGTCTCCAGAGGCACTGGGGTGATCATGGGGGGCACCAGCAGGATCCTGGGTCAAGGGGCTCCAGAGCCCCAGAAGGAGGGATTGCCCCCAAGAGGAGCTGGAGGGCAGCTGTGAGAATCATAGTTAGGTGGCTGTGAGTGGCATTGAGGATGACCAGCTTGACGAGGAGGAGCTGCTGATGGGTGTCCATTGGGACAAGCTTCCAGGCAAACTTGGGTCTGTGCATGGGCTCTGTAGAGCTTGTGATGGCTCTGCAGGCGTCAGTGTGTGCAGGGCAAGTGTGCTTGGGAGGGGACCTTTCAGGGAACAGCTGGCTGTGGACCCCAGGCAACCACTGTCTGTGGTGTTCCCTGCTCCACTCTTTTGAAAGAGTCCCTGTGGCTGTGTAGATGCTCCCTTTCAAAAAAGCAGATCACAGGTTCTGCCCATTTTTTTTGTGCAGATGCGCTCTTTGGAAAGGCAATCTTTCTGATGGTGCCATCCAAAAGATCAGCTTTCAAAAGAATGCTGTAACGTAGATGTAGCTTAAGTGAATTTAGGACACTCCTAACACAGGATCAGGAAGGATAGGGTATTTCTTTGAAATGCTTGGTTTGGAAGTAGGAAGTGTGACCAGGCCATTCACCAGACAAACCCTGCTAGCTGATTTAGAGAAGGGCATTGTGCCCAGCTTCAGAGAATTATCTCATTTTCCTCTATCTGAATCAGCTCAGCCCTCCACTACAGCGCTCTGCCTCCAGGCTGTCAGTCATGTGTCATAATGTTAAAAACATAGAGGAGTCCCAGCTGACTCATACAGAAATCATAGTGTAATTCCACTCACCTGTGACAGTCACAGCTGGATCTAATTCTTTCTTAAGTGGGCTATGGCTGTAGCTGCAGTCCTGAGAAAGAAAATATTGGAATGGAAAAGCAGCTGACATGCAGGAATTTACTCTTTTAAACAGAAGTATTTTGGCACAGAAGACACTTGGTAAGAGACCATGTCACCGTCTCCTTTTTGCTGCGCTCAGTTAATTTGACTTTCCTTCCATTTTTCTTGCCTCTGTGGAGAGCACGACTTGATATCCTGATCAGTAGCCAAGATAATAAACTGATGGGTGAGCCTTAAAAAGCTTAATGATTCGATTTCCTTTGGTTAAGTACCTGTAATGTGGGTTGGTTATCCGAGCCTCTTGCGTCTTCAGAATTAGTCTGGAAATCCAGTGAGTAGTTGGATTTGTTGTGAGATTATTTCTACATCCTTTTTCTGGTCAGGCTGGGATTACCATGAGCGCATTTCACCTTGAATGGTTTGGCATTTCTCTGTTCAGTCCCTGCCAGAACTGGGAAGTTCAGAAGTGCACCTATTTGTTTTAAAAAGTTAGATGAACATACAGAAACACAATGCTGATGTTTCATTTGGAAGGGTAAGGTTCGGGTAAGCGAACCCAGTCCATTCAACCCATATTCTAATTACACAGCAGAAACCATAGGCACTCTTTATAAGGTAGACAAATGAACTCTTCCAGGCTCAGCTCATGTAAGTAACATTGTTTTGACCCCAAAGGGTCTGTTCACTTGGGTTGGTCTTGAACCAGTCAAGGGTGGTTTTTCCATTTGAACTTACAGATCACTATGAAGTGGAAATCTCTGTCTCTCTTACTCGGAGTCCTCTTCTTCCAGGTCTAAAAATTCCCTTATTCTTACCATTGCAATCTTGATGGGGGCTGGGTACTTATTTGACCCAATGTGACCCAATCTCTGGGGCTATGAAGGCCATCTGTGGCTAGATCATAGCATGTCTCAGAAAGATGTGCCTAGAACAAATCAAAGGCCTCAGTCCACCAGAGTGCTTAAAGGGTCTGGAAATATGCTGCCCCCCAGTCTCTTGCACTTTCCCCATACCATGCTAAACCTTATGTGGCACATCTGGTTTAATACAACAGTGAGCTGTAGGAAAAAGGGTACCCCTCATTTCTATTGCTTTGATAGATTCATTTGTCTGTTTTGGCAGGAAACTCCCACAAGGGATTAGCTGAGATCTTGAAATTCCTTGAAGGGATTTCACCTATTTGCACAAAATAGTAGGGGAGGGGCATAAGTTTACTGCCACTTCCCTGAAAGCAGTATTATCATCATTTGGGGGACCAAGGGCCCTGGAGAGCATCTAGCATTGTGGGATCCCAGGGTGCTTTGTATATGTGAACAGTTTGCCTTGAGTTTGGTTTTAGGTGCATTCTGGGTGGATTGGTCACACAGCCCTAGAAATAAATTCAGTATCAGGAATGTAACACAAAATACTTTTCATTTAGCAGTCAACCCAGTATTACAAACATGCATAGGGTCTGACACTCAGTCTCGAGGGCTGACTGTTTTAGTTATTCATATTTAGATATGCAATGGCCTTAAAATAGCATAACATCTATGAAAATAACAGTGAAATGGGATAATAATTCAGATGAAATCCGCATTCATATTGCACTAAAATCTTGGATTGTGGGAATGGCAATTCCATTAGTTACATCAAGTTTGAGGCCGAAATGTTGGACTATAAGTGTGAGCAGCCTGTTCAGGAAGAAACAAGTTGAGGAAAGTGAGGCTGAAGGATGGTGGAAGGAGTACTGAAATACCCACCTACAAGAATTAGATTACTAGACTCAGTTTTTGATGACTAGATGATGGCATGATTTTCCCTTCTAGGTTTGCATTCTTTGTGCAGTAAGTGACAAGATCAATGACCAATAGAGATATAGTCAGGGTGTGAAGTAGTTCAGGTTATCTGGATACAACATCTATATTCAGTTTTGTTTGGCTTCAACAATTTTTTTGTTGCTGGGAGAGAAAACCTCTGTTTTTCGTCTTAAACAAGTCTGTCTTTGTAAATAACCCTGCCTACTTTAGATGCATAGAGAGGCACTAGTGGCTTGCGAAATACTTAAAAATGATTTCTCTGTCAGTTTTCCCAATTTCCAGTCAGAGAGCAAGAGACTTTTACTTTAGTTATAAACATCACAGTAGTCTGTCAGCTCAGTGTTGCAAACAAGTAAAAGTGCCTGCAATAAGAAACAATCCATAGAAAGCCTTGGTCCTTATTCCCATTAACCCGCTGGCTCTTCTTGTCTATGGTCTTGAATCATCAAGGCACTTAGGCACATGGAGAAGGGATTTCCCGAATCCAGCCTGTTGATATAAACACTGCCAACAGACACTTCATTCAGCATGGACATCCATGATGGCACTTGGAAAAGATTAGCTTTTTCAGCAGGATTATTTTTGGCTAATACACTTCCAGTCATTATCAAACTAAGACTGGTGGGATATTGATAGTTTTACATGCTTATGCAAAAAGTGTTCCCTATGAGAAAGCAACACTGAGCAGCTTATGTGAACATAAGAACATAAGAACGGCCATACTGGGTCAGACCAAAGGTCCATCCAGCCCAGTATCCCATCTGCCGACAGTGGCCAATGCCAGGTGCCCCAGAGAAGGAGAACAGAAGACAATGATCAAGTGATTTATCTCCTGCCATCCATCTCCTGCCCTTGTACTGAAGGCTCGGGCACCATACTTTACCCCTGGCTAATAGCCATTTATGGACCTAACCTGCAAAAATTTATCGAGCTCTTTTTTAAACCCTAATAGAGTCCTGGCCTTCACAGCCTCCTCCGGCAAGGAGTTCCACAGGTTAACTGTGCGCTGTGTGAAGAAAAAATTCCTTTTATTAGTTTTGAACCTACTACCCATCAATTTCATTTGGTGTCCCCTAGTTCTTGTATTATGGGAAAAGGTAAATAATTTTTCTATGTTCACTTTGTCCACACCATTCATGATTTTATATACCTCTATCATATCGACCCTCAATCGCCTCTTTTCCAGACTGAAAAGTCCCAGTCTCTCTAGCCTCTCCCCATATGGGACCCGTTCCAAACCCCAAATCATCTTAGTCGCCCTTACCAAAGTTTTTACATCTCAGTGATAAACCTGAAATGCAACATCCATTCAAAATGCTTTTAAAGTTAGCCCTGTCTCTTCCCCTGAGTTCCTGTTTGTCGCAGGCGTGTTTTAAATGTTGGCCCATATTTTAAAAACTTGGTTGCCTAAATTTAGTCACCTAAATCTACAGTTGGGTACCCAATGAAAACTCTGTTGGTTGATTATGAATACATAGCTACTTGGCACCAATTTTAACATACTGGTCTCACTTAATTCAACCCATACTCTTGCAAATGTGAAAACAGCACCACCTTGTGGGCCTCAATAAACCTAACCTCTACGAACTCCAGTCCAGAAGTGTGACAAGCTTTCCTTAAAGCTCTGCTTTGGGAGAAAAGTCCTTTAGCACCACTACTTAGGGCATGCCTGCACTTTATTTTTTCCTCCTTCAGTTTGATGCCCAAAGATTTAAGTGTTTTACTACTGTTACTACCAATATACTTTGCTTTACCAGCAGACTGCCTCATTAGTACTTTAGCTGTGTATTATCAAAAAAAGCATATAGTACTTCTAAAAGCACTAATAACATTTTAGTCAACTTTTTAAAATACTTTTCCTTGAGGGAGAAAACAAGAGTGGGAATTTGCAGTCATAAAAAAAAAAGGGTAATTAATCTGGCCTGAGTGAGATACCATCCATGGAAGCTATTTGCGATTCAATCAGTGTAAGAAAGATCAGCCTCAGGCCCCAAATGACGGTATGGCGTGCACTATTTTTCTCTTATGTTCAGCTAGCATTTGCCATATTTCACTGAGTGATGTGCTTTTCTGCACTGCTTGTCACCTGAAAGGCCCTCGCCCATCTCCATTCCAACTTTCACTCCCTCCATCTCGGCTGCTCATATGAGATCTGCCTCAATAATCCAATTGTATTTGTCCTACTTTTTTGTGTGCCCTGCTCGTTTAGGTTTTGAAGCAGGGAGAGATGTGATGAAGTGGGGTTTGTGAGGAATTTATTCCCCTGGTTAGGTTGCATACGTTCTACACTGTGTCCTGGTCGACTAATATACCTTCTGTTCCAGTTGCTGAATGAGTCATATCTGACTGCAGATGAGGGGTTCAGGGCCTGGTGACCATCAAACAGGCTTTATCTTTTCTTCCTTCAAGTAGCTCCTCAAAGCACACTCCTCTTGAGAACCTTATAAAAATCAAACAGTATTGGAACACCACCATGTCATTTAGCTTTGAGACTGCACATCGAAATGAGCAATGTCCTTCCATGGTCTATTCTGAAGATAAATAACTTTTGTTGAAAGGTGAGAGGCAACATGTTGAAGGAGAAGCAAAGCAGTGGCAAGGTGGAAACTCTTGTTCGGACACTTTACTCACGGTGAGCTGAGACTGCTCAGCTTAATTCCTTCCTGTCACGCTAGAGACATTTCTGAGACCATTTTGCATTTACAGCACTGGCTTTCCATGATGGGAAAGGTGTTCAAAAATGAAGCAACACAGCAAGGGTTGCAGTGTCTTTAAATACTTCTGTAGTTTAAATAATAATGAAATATGACTGAGAACCTGTCCTATGAAGACAATTAAACCGCGTCTACACTAGCCAGCTATTTCGAAGTAGCTGTGCCAACTTCGAAATAGCGCCCACCGTGGCTACATGTGCTGAGCGCTATTTAGAAGTTGAAATCGACGTAAGGCAGTGAGACGTCGAAGTCACTATCCTCATGAGGAGATGGAAATAGAGCCCTACTTCGATGCTGAACGTTGAAGTATGGCATGTGTAGACTATCCGCGTCCCGCAACATCAAAATAGCGGGGTCCTCCATGGTGGCCATCAGCTGAGGGGTTGAGAGACGCTCTCTCCAGCCCCTGAACTCTATGGTCGCCGCGTGCAGCAGCCCCTTAAAGCTCCCCACCCCCTTATTTCCTGTGCAGGAAGCTGAAAGCTCATGCAGGCAGCAGCACAGCCACGTGCACAGCCTGCAAGTCCTCAGCAGCCCCAACCCACCACCCTGCACCCCATGGCATCCAGCCAGCCCCCCAAGCGCCCACAGGGCACTCCCCCCCAGGGCACCCAGGGCTACCAGCCTGCCAGCCAGTGGGGGAAGAGGCAGCGGGGCCCCTTCTGGACAGAGGCCGAGATCTGGGACCTGCTGGGGCTCTGGAGTGAGGAGGTGCTCCGGGTAATGGGGAGCAAGAGGCGGAATGTGGATGCATTTGCTCGGCTGGCTGAGGGCCTGGCTGCCCAGGGTCACCCTGCCCGCACTCCTGACCACGTCAGGAGTAAGGTAAAGGAGCTGCGGCAGGGTTACGCCCAGGCCTGGGACATGGCCAGCCGATCTGGGCCCCCCCCCCACTGCTTGCCCCTTTTACAGGGAGCTCAGGGCCATCCTAGGCCCCCGGTACACCTCCTCCCACCCCGGCCACCCTTGACACATTGGCCGACGAGCCCCAGCAGGCCCCAGAGATGGAGTCCATCCTGGAGGCCAGCCCTGCACCCCAGGGCCCCCTCCAGGAGCCCACCCCTGGGACACCGGAGGAGGAGGAGGAGGCCTCCAGCGACAGGGGGCTGCTGATAGACCTCCCCTCCCACAGCTCTAGCAGGGCATCCGCTCAATGGGTGTCCCCCGACCGTGGGAGCGGACCGTCAGGTATGTACCCCCCCGGTGCACACCCTCGGGGTTAAGGAGCGGGGACAAGAGACATGACCAGGGCCCTCCACACACCCAGATGACCATGGCCCCGAGGACAGCAGTGGCATGTCCCTCAGAAGAGTCCATCAGCCCCTGTCCCCCAGCAGGACAGCGCCATGCCCCATGCCTGGGGATGGGGGGAGCAGAACCCGGGGGAGGGGGTTGGACACCCATCATCATCATCTCCGGGGGACGGGGATGGGGAACCAGCAGCAGAGGAGTGGGGGGACAAGGGTCACGGGTCAGGGCCCAGACTAACGGCTGTGTCCACTCTTCTTCCCCCGCATTCCGCAGCTGCACCATTGGAGAGCCCGGAGAGCACCGGCGCTGCGTCTGTGGTCCCGGACAGCCCACCAGGGCCATCCCACCATGCCAGCCCCTCGGCGGAGCACGGACCAGCCCCAGGATGAGACTGACAGCGGCGGAGCCATCTGTGGGCATCCATGGACCCCCAGCTGCTCGCCACCCTCTGGTGTCAGCTGGAGGTGTCCGAGTGGCACCCGCAGGTGGAGGAGTGGCGGCTCCATCTCCAGGACCGAGCGCTGGCCTGGTGCCAGGAGACTTGGGGGGCCTTCATGTGCACCTTTGAGGACATCGCGCGGCACTTGGCCCCCCCTGCCACTCCACCCGCCGCTCCACCCGCCGTCCCTCCACTATCAGCCGTCCTGGGGCCTGCCACCAAGGGGGACCATGGGCCTCCGGACTCCGCCCAGCCCTATCTGCCGGTTCTCCCGGCCCCCACGCAGCCTCAACCAGGCCTCCAGCCGAGACATGGGTCACGCCGCTTAAGACCAGGCACAGGACAATAGGGGGTGCGTGGCCGAGGACGTTGCCCCCCAAGGCCCCCTCCAGCCCCCTCCTTTGGGCATATTCCCCCCATCTTCGTAAATAGTTTTTGTACCTGCCCCCTGTGTGCATTGTTCCCCCCTTCTTCTGTTAATAATTAATACAGGTTGCACAGTTTTGTTTAAAAAAAATTCCATTTATTGCACAGAAGTGTGTGTGGAGGGGTGTGTGCTCTCGGGTTCTCTGTGGTGTGGGCATGGGGGCAGGGAGTGTTGTGGAGGATGTGGGGGTGCAGTGGGTGGCTCTCTCGCAGCTGGCCCTGCCAGCGTTCACCCCGCAGCCTTGTCAAAATAGGCCCGCAGGGCCTCCTGGACCCGGATCCCCTCAGGGTCGACCTGGCGACTGGGGGCAGCTGGTGGCTGGACATCGGCCCTGCCAGCCTCCACAGCCCAGCCCTGGAAGAAGGCCTCTCCCTTGCTCTCCACCAGGTTGTGGAGTGCACTGCACGCGCCCATAACCTGAGGGATGTTGGTGAGGCCTGCATCCAGGCGGGTGAGGAGACACCTCCAGCACCCTTTGAGGCGGCCGAAAGTGCGCTCAACCACCTGGCACGCATGGTTCAAGCGCGTGTTGAACTGCTTCTGGTGGGCTGTGACACGGCCCATGTAAGGGTGCATGAGCCAGGGCCAGAGGGGGTACGCCGCGTCTGAGATGACACAAAGGGGCATGGTGGTGTCCCCCACAGGGATCTCCCGCTGGCGGATGGAGGTCCCCGCCTCCAGCCGGTGGCACAGGCCTGAATTTCTGAACACCCGGGCGTCATGGGTGCTGCCAGGCCAGCCAACATAAATGTCCAAGAGGCGGCCCCGGCTGTCCACCAAGGCCTGGAGGACCATGGAATGGTATCCCTTCCTATTGAGGAAGCGTCCTCCGCTGTGCTCCGGGGCACGGATGGGGATATGGGTCCCATCCAGAGCCCCAAAGCAATTTGGGAAGCCCAGGCTGGCAAAACCCGTGATGGCAGCATCCGGGTCCCCAAGCCACAGGAGCCTGTGGAGGAGCAGGGCATTGATTGCACAGACGACCTGCAGGGGAAGGACATGAGAGAGCACCGGTGAGGGGTATGCAGGGTGTGTCTGGCCCTCCCCCCTGGGCTCCCCCACTCCCCCCGGGCTCTTCCCCTCCCCCCCCAGGTCCTCTTACCTCCATGAGGACAGCCCCGACGGTGGCCTTGCCCACGCCGAACTGCTGCCTTATGGATTGGTAGCTGTCTGGAGTGGCCAGCTTCCAGACAGCGATGCCGACCTGTTTCTCTACGGTGAGGGCACGTCGCATGGGGGTGTCCTGGTGCCATAAGGCAGGCGTGAGCCACTGGTAGAGCTACAGGAATGTCTGCCAGCTCATTCGGAATTTCCGGAGCCAGCGGTCATTGTCCCACTCGCCGAGCACCAGCCACTCCCACCAGTCCACGCTCGTGGGGTATCTCCACAGCTGGCGGCGTGTGCAGCGGGGGGGCGGGGTGGGGCTGGGAGGGCAGCAAGGTCTGGGGCTGCTTTCTCATCCCCCGAGGACAGCTCATCTTCCTGAAATAAAAGATGGTCAGCTGCCTCCTGCATGGCACTGAGCAGGGCAACCACTGCTTCTCCAGGGGCGGGTGTGTGGGCCTCTGGCTGCTGCTGCTGCTGCTGCTGCTGGGGGTCCATGCTGCTTACACGAGGTGTGCGTGCCTGTGGCTCTGCAGACTGTGTGCTGTGCAGGCTGAGTGTGTCTGGGAGGGGCCCTTTAAGGGAGCGGCTTGGTGTTGCCCCAGAAGTGCTAGTCCGCCCTGTGACCCTGTCCGCAGCTTTTCCTGGCACCCTTATTTCGATTTGGGCCGCTTTGGTGTGTAGACGCTCCCCTGCAGCGTCTATTTCGATGTAGTGCTGTCCAACGTTGATGTTGAACGTCGACGGCACCAGCCCTGGAGGATGAGTAGATGCTATTCGTCGAAATAGCTTATTTCGATTTCACTACATCAAAATAAGCTACGTCGATGTAGCATCCCAGTGTAGACGTAGCTTTAATGTTGCGAGTGTACCAAGTAGCAGAAGTGGTAGAACATCCTAGGATTTATCAGAGGGAGGTTCTGTTTCAGTAAAACCTCCATGACCACCCAGTGCTTAATTTGTAATAAAAGGGATGTCAGGGCTCAAGCCATTAGATGTAGGGGCTCAAAGAATATTTATACTTCCATAACTGACGCAGCAAGTCAGAAATGCTGCATCTATGAACTGCCAAGCCTAGTGGTGCCCATCCTCAGCCCTGGCATAAATTAAACCCTGAGGCCACCACATCCTTATTGAACTTTGTATTTCCAATTGCCTTGGCATTCAGCATTTCCTTCCCTCCTTCTCTAAAAGAAATTCTGCCTGTGTCTGGGAACTAAATGATCCTTGTGCTCTTCATGCTGCACCTTTTGTCCTTTACAGTAGATTCAGTTCATCTATGTGCTGTGGTACAGGAGGGAGTGCAGATTTAGATAGCATCCTGCACTGCAGCCTTCCATCAGAGCAAAGAAATGTCTGCCCCTTGATAAAAATGAATCTGATACAGGAGATGTGGAAGTTAAAAGTTGCACCTTCTAATAGGAAAGGAGATTATAGCTTTATGCAAAGATAAATATCGTACATTTTTATATATGTGCATTTTGTATGAACAAGAACCAAAGATGTGAAAATTCACAAAAAAGCATAAGCCAAATATAATAGAATCACATTGGAAAAGTGACAGCAAGACCAACTTTGTGAGTTACTAAGCGTACAAGTGCAATAATTAAAAAGACTTCTACATTATTTTGACAAGTGCAGTTTAATTTTAATAGTTTCATGCTATTTGGAAGTACACTAGTTGCTGTGATATCAAAGTAAGTCTGAAAATTTACATATTTGCTAATAAGTAGAAAGAGAGGGAGATTCGTTGTATGAGAATGATTCGCCACATGGATTAGCAAAATAAGGTTTTGCCATACAGTGAAACTTCACAGAATGAGAATATAGAACAAAAAAGAAATAATCATACAGCCCAAAAAACAAACAAAAAAAATCAAACAACAAAGGTATAACTCTCCCCAACAGTCTAACCAAACTCCAACTGCTATTAGGCCTCTGCTGCATGCTATACAAATGCAGAGTTGTTCTCTAAAGTATTTCTTTATGTCTAGGCAGGAGCCTGTTAATGATTTATGAATATCTTCTGATCATTTACCATAGTATTTCCTGTCACCGTGACCCTTAACTCTTCTACTGCACACCTATTTGTCACATCTTGTCCTTATTTTGATCAATGTTTTTTGTAGCGGGGAATGCCTTATTTTACCCCACTCTTCTGACTGCCACCATCATAATACAATTATGTTGCAGTGCCTTACCCATATCTTGGGGGATTCTAGTGACTAGGTAGCCACGAGCAACTCAAATACCACACGTGGCAACTGTTGGCAAATACTGACCTTTCACATTCCAGTTGCTGAATCATGTGGCACACTAGGCTTAAGTTTTCTGCCTATCCTCCCCTCCTTTCTAAACTAGACTCCACAGAAAATAG
Source organism: Carettochelys insculpta (assembly GCF_033958435.1). Lineage (NCBI taxonomy): Eukaryota > Metazoa > Chordata > Testudines > Carettochelyidae > Carettochelys > Carettochelys insculpta. The sequence continues at coordinate 299,545,947 of NC_134137.1, read as the reverse complement.
TGTTATTTACATATTAATTCCAGAATGTCTTAATTAGAGAGGGTCTTGAGCAGCATTCCCTCTCATTTTTCCTGTCCATGATTATGTGCGTCAAGGTATAAGTGGATGTGCACCACCATTAGAAACATGAGGTGCTAGCTGTGGGCCCCTGTGGGTGCTCTCCTAATCAGATGGGTGGCACCTGAATCTCTCCTGGGTGGTTGCCCAAGCACTCAGCTCACAGGGAACACTGGTCTTGAGTTACCCCATTGGAATCAGGAGTCAGGAAAGACCAATGCCTGCAGCTGATGGTTGATTTTTTTGCAGGAACAAGGTTAGGGACTAGACAATCCCTTTGCAGCTGCAGAATTGGAATAAGTACAGGATAGGCTTACAAGTACAGTCCACACATTACTATATTGTCCAGCTCTTAACAGAATCTCCAACTTTGCTAATCCCAGAGGTCTAAAACTAAGGATCATATTTCTTGGGATTCATTTTGCTTCCATTTGCAGCCAGAAAGTAAAGTTCAGGTTACCAAGTTCACTTAAAACATTTCTATCATTCAGAGTTTGCTATTCCCTTAATGTTTTTCTATCCCTGGTTTTAAACTTTTAGCTACAGGCCTAGATTTCAAGTAAATATCAATGAGTGTCATTTTTCCATTTTAAGAGAGTTTACTTCAGATAATTTTTCTTTAAAATTAACATATCTCACCATCATGTAAGCACTGAATGCTAGCACGCATGTAGATAGTAATATTACTAAGAAGGGTTATTTTCAGAAGAGTGTTGCCATGTTTATGCTCCAGATTTCCTTCATATGGAAACTACTTTGGGTACAGGTCAAAAGCAATCTGTAATTGCCAGCACCGTAAACTCGACCTGCTGATTGGGAAGCAGCATGATTTCCTTTGGTACATCACCCTCACCTACTGGCCATTCAAGATGCTGGGGGTCTTGATGTCACAGGCAGAAAAGACTGGAATGTATTCTTCCACAGAGAGACTGCTTGTAAGCAGCAGAGTGAGCAGGTACAATCTAATGACACATATCTGTAATTGACTTAACAAGGTACCATTTTTATGGTACTTTTCTGTGGTTTGTGCACTCAATGTAACAAAGAGCAGGCAAAATTACTGCCAGGCACAGCTTTCCTATGTTCTAGCACAAAGCTATTTCCATTACTTTTAACTGTTTTCTATAAACAGAAAAGACTGACAATGGTAATTGTTGAAATATGATCTTCCATCACAAAAGGAAGATAGTCTTAAAAAAAGAGCAGTCTTTGGACAAATAATGTTACTAATGATAGCTTTTCGGCACCATTAGGACTATACAACACAATAACTCAGGGTGTGTCTTCACTATTCAGAAGATCAGCCTGGTCAGAGTTGATCTTCGGGGTTCATGAGTCATTCATGGGGATGCACAGAATCAAACTATCAAGGGATGACAGTCAACCCTTGTACTCCTCAATCTCATGAAGAGTAAGGAAGATCAACTGGGGAGTCTCTCGGAGACCTCCCTCAGTGAGGATGGCCAGGTAAGTTAATTGTAGATAAATTGATTCCAGCCATGCTATTGTTGTAGCTGGGATTGCGTATGTACAATTGACTTTAAGATCTAGTGTAGATCTGGCCTTAGTGTTAGGAACTGCAAGGAGCTTATAGTGTTGAACATAAGTGGCCCTCTTCTTCCACAACATGTTGAGCCAACTCTTGCTTTCCTTATCCACTGAAGATAACTGGGTGCCTTATGTCAGTAAATCAATCAGGATTCCTGAGGTCCCTTCCAGCCCTAGAACTCTATGATTCTATGATTCAGCCTTTACTTATTATTTTGTTAGTTTCTCAGCAATATAATGACAATCAGTTTTTGATAAAAGGAGACATTTCCTTGGGGGAGGAGGTTTTTTATCTGATTATGATAATTTTTAAATAAAAGAACAGGAATTAAGTTTTTGACACTCTACCTTTTAGGATATTTGACAGAATGTGTTATTAGCTACTTCATGGATGCATTTCTATACCCTTTCTCTGCCTACAGTAGGAAAAAAAGCTGCATTTGATCAGTGAAAGAAATACTGAAAGCTTTCACCTTGTTTTTGTTGCTAAGGAAACCACTTCCTTGGCATCAGTGCATTCATCAGGTCTGTCTTACTGTTCACTCAGTTCTAACAGAGGCAGTATTGTGGAGTGGCATTGGGAAAAAAAGCAGAGATAAACAAGAGGGAAAAGATCAACAAAAGTAACTGAAAGTTAATACAAGGATATCGGCCTGTTACAGTGAATTTATTCTTGATAGCAGACTACAGAACTGTGTGTGAGACTGAGGATTTAAGGCTCCAACCAGAGTATGTCAAAGAACATCAGAAATGTCAAACCCCACCCCGCCCCAGTCATACACCTGTCATAAAATCTTCAACAGAAGAGAAGGTAGAACTATGTGATCAATAGACAAGCTCTAAAAACAAATGTTGGATGCCTACTCTTCTACTATATTTAAGTAACATTATGGTTTAAGACAAGTCCTTTATTCCATTCCTCCCCAACAACCGAATTTACACAGTGCTTTATCAGATGAGTAATTTGGAAATGATGTGTACTTATCACTATAAATTCACTTTTTGTTGAGGGTTTAGCAAGGATAACTCAGTTCTCATTCCATGTTTGTACTGTAGCAGAAATTCAAATGCTGACCCCAAGCAGATAACTGGCATTGGTTGGCACTGTTGATGGCTGCCCAGAGCAACTCCTCAGCTTTTTCCTTTGCCAACTGTATCACACGCAAATAACTGAGATTTCTCTAAAAATAAAATGAGCAACAAAGATACATCAAACAATTCATTTGACAGAACACTGGGTGACAAATGAAAACTTGTCAGGAAAGCCCTAATGCTGATGGACCCCAGTAGGAAGATCAGAAACTTGGACTTCTGGAACTTAGTACATGAGCTTCTATCACATGAGCTAAAAGCCAGGTTCTAAAGCAGTTTCATTTTTCTCTCTGTAAGTGGTCTCAGTGCCATTAGAGGGGACAGTGCACCACACCCAGGAGGTGTGTGAGTTACACAAGCTACACCACTAAAGTTAAGGGAAAAGCTGAGTGACAGCCTGGCTGGATCAAGGGACAAAGAGAAATTATGGGAGAACAGGGTAATAGTGACCAAAACCCATCATTATCCTATAGTTTCCCAATGGCCTACAGTATTTTAAGCGAGTCAGTATTTTCAATACCATTCCTTGAGGAAGTGTCAAAGCAGACAGGCTACCACCACATTTGGTACTTCTGGACATTTCTACTGGAATTCTTAGGTCAAGGTCCGAACAGGAATGGAGAAGGAAGTGAAAATTCACCACTGAAGGCAGCCACTCAAAGAATATGTTGAGACATATAGCCAATATGATGTACTGAAGGCAATCTCCCACTACTGCTGCCTGCATTCTACCTGTTCCATAAAGACAGAAGATTCTGACTTGTGCTTTCATTACAGTATCTCTTAGGCACTCTAACAATTTCACATTAAAATAATAGAAAATATAGATTTACTTGTGTGTTCACAGTAGCTCTGCTAACTCGAGGAGAAGAGAATAGATTCTCAGCATCAGTTTCTAGTAATGCTTAATAGGAAATACCTTTCACTTAACTTCCCCTATTTTCATCATTCATCAAAGAGTTATTAATCGGCATGATTCCTGAGCAAGTGTAGTTCAAGAGTGTCTCTTTCTGCCTCTGCCTGCTACCAGGGTAGACAGATAAGCCTCACGCTGGGAGAGCAATCAATCTGCAGTCTTCACTTTGCTGTTTGCTTCTTAACCTGTTGTACTGATGATCTACAATTCCTACAACTTTGTCCTCTTCATTTTCAAGGTCAGGCACTTAGCAGCCTGATGCTTAAAGCTTTTTTACTTGATAGAAACTATTTTTTTCATTTGTGACATGTATCCAAAAGTTTCTGAACTGATTCAACAATCCATGAAAACATGTTTCAAGTCTTCTTGAGTGGGGCTTCAGAATGGAAGTCTGAATAATTTAACCATCTTTGTTTTTATGCAGTGTTGTGCCTTTTTGTCAGAGGCTCTCATAGCATGTTGAAAATTCATTGTATTAAATATTAATAATTCATAAAATGGTACTAACAAGTGACTTGCTCAAGATATTACAGTACTCATTGATTCCTGGTTCCTCTGCTAAGTTATACCACTATACCTGGGTGTATACATACAGTATAAACAAAATATCCTAATTATTGTATAGATACATAAGCAAATATTTTATCTACACAAGAGATACGTGAGGCTCTAAGGGATTACCGTTATTGGAAACCCAAGCAATTACTTTATTAGCTGACTTTGACATGTGGCTTGACAATATGCCAATTTCACGTCCATTGTAATTCAAATGAAGTGTAACTAAGTTGAACTCAAATGAACTCTTCACTCCGGTGAAGAAGAATACACTGAACCTCTTGTGACAACCACAATTTTCCTTTCCCTATGCAATCCAAAAAAGGACAAGAATAGAAACATCACCTAGGCTACGTCTATGTCTACACTAGGGGAAAGCTTTGAAAGGGCCATGCTAATGGCCAAATTGGAGAATGCTAATGAGGTGCTGAAATGAGTATTCAGCACCTCATTAGCATGATGCTGGCTGCAGCACTTCGAAAGTGCCATGTTTTGCTCATGCGTGGCTTGTCTGCACAGGGGTCCTTTTCGAAAGAACCCTCCAAACGTCAGCTGGTAGGAATATGGAGATTTTGAAAAGGACCCCCATGTAGGTGAGCCATGTGTATTCTCCGATTTTGCCATTAATATGGCCCTTTCGAATTTCTGGCCAAGTGTAGACACGGCCTTATACTCTGGAGAACGAATGACTTACTGATGCAAACAAGTACAATTTGCACCCCTTCTCAAACCAAGAGGAATCTGTCCCAAAGGGCTAAATTGGTGGGATCCTATTGACAATAATCCCGCTGAAAAATGGCTGAGTAAATAGGTTTGAAAAAATATGAACAGACCTTCAAAACTGAAATCCACAGTTATCCCTGTTTGGTAGCTCAGAGAGCACCTGCTTCTAAATTATCTCCAATGTCCATGAACATCTGTATTTTCTTTATCAAAACTGATAGCACCAATATATCATGAGAAGTGTTGTTCTCACAATAGTCTTTGCTCAATAATAAATTGAAAAATTAAAATTGCATGAAGAGTTAGGCTGTGTCTACACTAGCATTCCTCTTTCGAAAGAGGCATGCAAATGAAGGAAATAAAAATGCAAATGAGGTGCAGATTTACATATCTGGTGCCTCATATGCATATTTTTCTTTCGAAAGAGCTTCTTTTGAAAGAAGAGAAACAGTGTAGACGTGGCTCTTCCAAAAGCAAACCCCATCTTTGAAAGAACCCTTCTTCCCTGTTTTCTTGGACAAGGAAGGAGACCCACTGATCGGCACAGAATAAGAGCATTATATTAGCTGATTTAAGAAGCACAAGACAGATACAGACTAAGTGATTTCAGCTGGGTACTGTTCGTTTTTTTTAAAAAGAGAAAATTGAAAGAAACAACCAACACAACATGAAATAAGCTTGACTTTTACTTAAATTCCTCATAATGATGGAATACAAAGTGTATAAAATGTGCAGTGAGCAGAAAAGCTCCCTTTTTGATGGAAATTATACTCTGTGGGTGACTAATGTTTACTGTGTAATTAGGTAGCATGGAACCCTTATTGACCAGTGGAGAAATGATCAATTTTACGATGTTTTGGAGACACATTAGAGCTTATATAAAATACCACCAGAAATCATCTAAATTAAGGAAACCGGATCTCATTGTTGCTTGAATTTATAACTTGAAGTGTTGTGTTTTATTTTGTTTGTGATTCCCAGTAGGCTCTGACTCAATCCTGTTTTGAGGATTTTTTATTTAAATGCAAATTAAAATCAAAATATAAAGTTAATTTACCAGAGCCTGAGGTCTGTGTCTTATAAATGAATTATGTTTTATAGTTCAGGGTATGTTTTCAATAGCTAGAGCCCTTTTCCATCTCATATTTCATTACATTTCAAAAACATAATTTGACTGAAAAATAAATATCTGAAAGAAACTGAACACGTGATTCAGAAAAAAAAGTTCCAGTTTCTATGAAAACAAGACATCCATGAAAGACCACAAAGCTGATCTTCTAAGGACTTCTTCAGTCATACACCATTATTCTAGTAACAGAGAGTAAGCCGTGCTAGTCTACACACTATCAAAACAAAAAGCAGTCAAGTAGGACTTTAAAGACTAGCAAAATAGTTTATTAGGTGAGCTTTCGTGGGACAGACCCACTTCTTCAGACCATATCCAGACCAGAACAGACTCAATATTTAAGACACAGAGAACCAAAAACAGTAAGCAAGGAGGACAAATCAGAAAAAGATAATCAAGGTGAGCAGAGAGTGGAGGGGTGGGGGGGAAGATCAAGAATTAGATTGAGTTAAGTATGCAGACGAGCCCCTATAGTGACTCAGAAAGTTCATGCTCCTCTACTAACATCATATATGCCATCATGTGTCAACAATGCCCAGATGCTTTGTATGTTGGACAGACTTCTAACTCCCTTAGACAAAGGGTCAACGGGCACAAAACAGACATTAAAACACTCCAGATCCACAAACCAGTTAGTCAACATTTTAATGGAATGGTCCATTCTGTCAATGACCTCAAGGTATGTGTGTTACTGAAAAGAAATTATCGGTCCTTTGTAAAAAGGGAAACGGACTAATTGACATTTATATTCAAATTCGGAACATTAACACATGGTTTAAATCGGGATGTGAATTTTCTGAGTCATAAAAGCTACGTCTACACGTGAACGCTACATCGAAGTAGCTTATTTCGATGTAGCGACATTGAAATAGGCTATTTCGATGAATAACGTCTACATGTCCTCCAGGGCTGGCAACATCGACGTTCAATGTTGATGTTGCGCAGCACCACATCGAAATAGGCGCTGCGAGGGAACGTCTACACGCCAAAGTAGCACACATCGAAATAAGGGTGCCAGGAACAGCTGCAGACAGGGTCACAGGGCGGACTAGCGCTTCCGGGGCAACAGCTAGCCCTCCCTTAAAGGGCCCCACAGCAGGTGGTCTGCAGAGCCATAGGCACGCACACCTCGAGCGATGCAGTCATGGACACCCAGCAGCAGCAGCAGCAGCAGCAGCAGCAGCCAGAGGTCCACACAGCCGCCCCTGCAGGAGCAGTGCTCGCCCTGCTCGATGCCATGCAGGAGGCAGCTGAGCACCTCCTTGCCACAGAGGAGGAGCTGCCCGCAGGGGAGGAGGACTCAACCCCCAACCCTGCAGCACCCTGCCGCCCCCCCTGCCGCACATGCCACCGGCTGTGGAGCTACCCCACCAGCACTGACTGGTGGGAGCGGCTGGTGCTTGGAGAGTGGGACAACGACCGCTGGCTCCAGAACTTTCGCATGAGCCGGCAGACATTTCTGGAGCTATGCCAGTGGCTCACCCCCGCACTCAGGCACCAGGACACTGCCATGCGGCGTGCCCTCCCTGTGGAGAAACGGGTCGGCATCACTGTCTGGAAGCTGGCCACTCCAGACAGCTACCGATCTGTGGGCCAGCAGTTTGGTGTCAGCAAGGCCACTGTCGGGGCTGTCCTCATGGAGGTAAGAGGACCCATGGGGGGAGGGGGGGGACGCAGCCCTGGCAGGGGAGGGGAGGGGAGGGGAGGGGAGGGCCACACACACCCTGCACACCCCTCATTGGTGCTCTCCCATGTGCTTCCCCTGCAGGTCATCCGTGCCATCAACGCCCTGCTCCTCCACAGGTTCATGAGGCTTGGGGACCCGGATGCTGGCATCGCGGGGTTTACCACCCTGGGCTTCCCCAATTGCTTCGGGGCTCTGGATGGGACTCACATCCCCATCCGCGCCCCGGAACACAGTGGAGGATGCTACATAAACTGGAAGGGCTACCACTCAGTGGTCCTCCAGGCCTTGGTGGACAGCCGGGGACATTTCCTGGACATTTATGTTGGCTGGCCTGGCAGCACCCACGAAGCCTGGGTATTCCGGAACTTGGGCCTGTGCCGCCGGCTGGAGGCGGGGACCTACATCCCCCAGCGGGAGATCCCTGTGGGGGACACCACCATGCCCCTCTGCGTCATCGCAGATGCGGCATACCCCCTCCAGCCCTGGCTCATGCACCCCTACACGGGCCATCTGTCTGCCAGCCAGGAGCGCTTCAACCAGTGCCTGAACCACACGCGCCAGGTGGTGGAGCGCACATTTGGGTGCCTCAAAGGGCGCTGGAGGTGTCTCCTCACCCGCCTTGATGCGGGCCCCACCAACATCCCCCAGATTGTGGGTGTGTGAAGAGCCCTACACAACCTGGTGGAGAGCAAGGGGGAGGCGTTCTTTCACGGCTGGGCTGTGGAGGCCGGCAGGGCCGATGTGCAGCCACCCGCTGCCCCCAGTCGCCAGGTGGACCCCGAAGGGACCCGGGTCTGGGAGGCCCTGCGGGCCCAGATCGATGATGCTGCAGGGTGAACGCTGGCAGACCCCCCCACTGCACCCCCCCGCATCCTCCACAACACTTCCTGTCCCTACACCCATACCACAGAGCACCCAAGAGCACCCCCCCAACTTTTCTTGTAAAAATAAAAACAGACAGTTGTTTGTCAAATCAAACATCTTTACTACCTCTCATTATTATTATTATTATTATTATTATTCTGAACAAGACAAACTATGTACAGGGGAAATCAAACTGATAAATATATATACACATTATAAAAATCGGGATAACGTGAAAGGGGAAGACAAGGAAGGGGAGAACTATTTACATGGGGGGAGGGGTAAGGATCAGCATAGTAATGGGTCACAAATACAAACTATTTACAAGAAAAGAACAATAAACTGGGGGGAATATATACAAGGGGGGGGGCACGTCCTGGGCCCCATGCCCCTACAGTCCAGCGCTGGGGGTGGGCGGCCAGGATCCCCGCCTCGGCTGCAGCCCTGGCTGGGGCTGGCTGGGGGCCGGGCGGACCAGGAGATACGGCCGGCGAGTGTCAGCTGGCCCCAGGTCCCCCTCGGCGGAATGGCCCTCGGTGGCGGGTGGCGGTGTGACGGCGGACGGCGTAGCGGCTGGAGCAGCGGGTGGAGCAGGCAGGACGGGCGCTGCAGCAGCCGGCGCGGCCTTGAGGGGCCAAGGAGTCTGCGATGCAGTTGAGAGTCCGCATGTAGGCCCCCCATGCCTCCTGGCGCCAGGCCAGCGCCCACTCCTGCTGGTGGAGGGCCAGCAGCTGGGGGTCCGTCACCGTCGGCTGGTGGTGCTGCATCCACTGTCTTCCCCGCCGTGGGGCCAGTCGGTTCTCTGCCAAGGGGCTGGCCTGGAGTGATGGCCCCAGAGGGCTTTCCAGGACCACTGATGCCTCGCCGGCACTCTCCGGTCCTTCCGATGGTGCAGCTGTGGAACACAGGAGGGGGGGAAGAAGAGTGGAGACAGCCGTTAGTGTGGGCCCTGAGCCGTGGCCCTTGTCCCCCCACCACTCTGCTGCAGGTTCCCCATCCCTGTCCCCGGGAGATACTGTTGTGATGGGGTTCTGGGGTCCCCCTGCACTGCACCCCGTCCGCTGGCAAGAGTGACTCTCACTCAGCAGGTACGACAGGAGGTTTATTAGGCAACAGATGCCCAGTTTCTCCCAGAAGCGACAGTACAGCAGTCAAAGACAGTCCTTCCAACCCGTTCTGGGGAGAAGACCCCGAGGGGTGCCCCTCTGGGGTGTAGCTTTCCCCCTCCTCAGGCTGGCTGCCTTCTAGCTCTCCCTTCCCCTAGCCTCTAACTGCTGCCCCCGATTCAAACCCAGCTCGGCTCCTCCCTCCTCTTTGTTCAGGGCAGAGGTGTAACCTGCCAGTTGTAGCCCCAGGATCATCCTTAGCCACTGGGAGCTATTCAGTTTGTTTCTCATATCTAGCCTGAGTCTCGCATTTGCACTCCCCCCACGCCATCACATGCTGCTGCTGCTGGGTGTCCAACCTCCTCCCCCCAGGGGACCCTAGAGGTTCCGCTCCCCCAGCCCCGGGGATGGGGCATGGCACTGTCGTGCTGGGGAGGGGCAGGGGCTGATGCACTCCTGTGAGGGATATGCCACTGCTGTCCTTGGGGCCATGGTCATCTGGGCATGTGGAGGGCCCTGGCCATAACTATTACCCCCGCCCCTCAACCCCGGGGGTGTGCACCGGGGGGCTACATACCTGACGGTCCACTCCCATGGTCAGGGGACACCGGGGGGGAGGACGCCCAGCTGGAGCTCCTGGATGGGAGGATGATGTGGAGGCTGGCATCACTGGAGGAGGAGTCCCTCTCCTCCTCCTCTGGTGCCCCAGAGGTGGGCTCCTGGGGGGGCCCTCGGGGTGTGGGGCTTGCCTCTGGGGCGGACTCCGCCTCCGGGGCCTGCTGGGGCTCCTCGGCCGAGGTATCAAGAGTGGCTGGAGCGGAGGAGTTGTGCCGGGGGCCCAGGATGGCCCTGAGCTCCCTGTAAAAGGGGCAAGTGACGGGGGCGGCCCCAGATCGGCCGGCCGCATCCCGGGCCCAGGCGTAACCCTGCTGCAGCTCCTTCACTTTACTGTGTACATGATCCGGAGTGCGGGCAGGGTGACCCCGGGCGGCCAGGCCCTCGGCCAGCCGAGCAAACGCATCCGCGTTCCGCCTCTTGCTCCCTATTACCTGGAGCACCTCCTCCTCGCTCCAGAGCCCCAGCAGGTCCCAAAGCTCGGCCTCCATGCAGGAGGGGCCCCGCTGCCGCTTCCCCGCCTGGCTGCTGGGCTGTGAGCCCTGGCTCCCCTTGCGGGGGGTCCCCTGGGGGTGCTGGGGGGGCTGGTGGGTGGTCATCACTGCGGGTGGGCGGGTGTGTGGATGCAGAGGAGTGTGCAGGCGAACCGCATGTTCCTGCTGCTGCCTGCATGCTCTCTCAGCTTCCTGCACAGGAAGGCAGGGGGTGGGGAGCTTTAAGGGGCCGCTCCACGTGGCCACCATTGAGCTCAGGGGCTGGAGAGAGCGTCTCTCAAACCCTCAGCTGATGGCTGCCATGGAGGACCCCGCAATTTCGATGTTGCGGGACGTGCAACGACTACACATTCCCTACTTCGACGTTGAATGTTGAAGTAGGGCGCTATTCCCATCCCCTCATGGGGTTAGCGACTTCGACGTCTCGCCGCCTAACGTCGATGTTAACTTCGAAATAGCGCCCAACACGTGTAGCCATGACGGGCGCTATTTCGAAGTTGGCACCGCTACTTCGAAGTAGGCAGCACGTGTAGACGCAGCTCATAGGGGCTCGTCTGCATACTTAATTCAATCTAATTCTTGATCTTCCCCCCCACCCCTCCACTCTCTGATTTGCTCACCTTGATTACCTTTTTCTGATTTGTCCTCCTTGCTTACTGTTTTTGGTTCTCTGTGTCTTAAATATTGAGTCTGTTCTGGTCTGGCTATGGTCTGAAGAAGTGGGTCTGTCCCGCGAAAGCTCACCTAATAAACCATTTTGCTAGTCTTTAAAGTGCTACTTGACTGCTTTTTGTTTTGATACCATTATTCTAATCTCTCTTATTGATTTATGTGAGCATCACACCCATGACACTCAGTAAAAGAGAGCCAGTCCACTGTTCTAAGCAACTGAGAATTCAGAAAGGACAGGTGAACCTCTCTAATCCAGAACCCTTGGGACCTGACCGGGGCTGGATGAGAGAATTTTCTGGGCCACAAGAGGTCAATGTTGTCTAGCAGCATTATCAACACTTTCACTGCTTACCAGGCTTTTAGGAGGCCTTTGGGGTACACTACAGATAAATAACAGAACAGAACACTGAACGCCAACACTGACAGCTGGAAAAATAATTTATGAGACAACAGGAAACTTGGCCACACGCATGAGAAGTGGTAATCCAGGTAACTAAAATCGTTCTGGATTACGTATGTTAGTGGCCAGAGAGTTTCTGATTACAGAGGTGAAATATGTCTGAGCATTTGCAAATAGTTTGATCCTGGAAACATTAATCATCCTTAGGAACATCTCCAGCAACACAAGAATGACAAAAATCACAAGCCCCGCACCACTGCTAACCCACTCTACATATCCTCACAGGGAAGAGAGAAAGATGAGCCTGGAAGTGAACCCTGGATCTGGAGCCTTATAAGCAAGCTGCTATGAACCAAAGGGAAGTTTAATATGCTCTTCCTGCTAAAGGACAATACACTATATTGGAGTCAGACCACTTTTACACCAAAATTGACAGCTAAACACTGGAACTTTAAGTCTGAAATATGATATTATTACTGAAAGAGTGGGAAAGCAGGCTTTTCTTAAAGAAAGTAAAACTAATTTGATAGATTAAGAATGATTTGAATGAGAAATAAACATCTTTATTAGTATCATTCATAGGTTACAATAACTCAGAATATGAATTTAGAAATAAGAGGCATTGAGTATAAGAAAATCCTTCCTTCCACATCTCTGCAACACTGACAATTAAGCTAAGTGTTTTTCATCAAGTCTGATGTTTACTAGCAATCAGCCTGCATTCCTGGTCTCTAGCATTGTTATTAATGCCACCACAGTGTGCATTCATCATTTCACAGACAATGGAGCAATTATCTCCATAATACAATCTTTGAGTGAAAATTAAAATGTGAGAGACATTCACATATTCACCCTACCTGTCACATAAGAATGGGATTTGGTTTATCAAGAAGAAGCAAAAGTCATGCAACAGAAGTCATACTGGGCTGTTGCACAGAAACTGTATCCCAAGATAGCTGTGTTCTCGTTCATGGCACCAGCCTTCAAGAAGCAGAGCATTGTAAGAGCCATGCATTAAAGAGCTCCTTGCCCCTAGATGGATCCACTTACAGAATTTTTTGCTTCAGCTCCAGTAGGCATTGTGTATGCCAAAGCCCTTCAGTAAGCTCTGAAAGTCTGCATTAGGTTTGGGTAGTGACAATTTCTCATTTTGTGGGAGCAGACGTTAACTGAAAAAAAGGATTCAAGGAAGCCAGAGATAACTAAAAGTTTAAATTAACCCTGTCAAAGCTCTTTTACTAACACTTTCTCTGCAGTCTTCATGAGAATTGTAAAGCAACTGAGAGTCTTTAGTGAAAATATGAATATCATAGCACATCCACAATATTTTCAAACCAACTGTATGGCTGTCAGTTCTTGCAAATATCTGGTAGCGCTGTTTATGAATATATTAGGAAATTAAGATGCATAGATTATAGTGACTCATTGGGTAAATTATTGTATTTGTAAGGGAGATCATAGAGCCACTTTGGTATATAAAGGAAAAGAATATAATAAGAAAAAAGTAAGATTGACTAAGTGCTGATCCCTATTTTTATAATTCTGTTCTTTGAATCACAAGGAAGATTAAATACGGCTTATGTGACCAATCATAATTATCAGATTTGAGTAAATTGTTAACTATCAGTTTAGAAATAATCCATAGTCTGTATAATGTTCATCAGATGGACACACGATTATGAATAACTACCTTTGCAAAAATCAGAATCTATTTTGGTGGGTCTACATGAGCCTCCCTCCTTTCAAAAGGGGCATGTTAATGAGAGAATTCAAAAGAGACTAATGAGGTGCTGCCATGAATATGCAGCACCTCATTAGCATAATGGCAGCCTTGGTGATTCGAAAGTGCCACTTTTGAATCACGTGCCGCCCATGTAGCTGGAGGCCTTTCAAAAGACCCCCCAAGCTTTGAAAGCCCCTGCTTCCCATTTGTTTTGGGAAGAAGGGGCTTTTGAAGATGGGGGGGATCCTTTCAAAGGCCCCCAGCTACACAGGTGGCACACAATTCAAAAGCGGCACTTTTGAATTGCCGCGGCTGCCATTGTGCTAATGAGTTGCTGCATATTCATGGAAGCGCCTCATTAGCATCTTCTGAACTCCCTCATTAACATTCCCCTTCTGAAAGGAGGGAGGCTCATGTAGACACCCTCTGTGAATAATTTCTGAGCAAGAAAAACAATGAAGAGAAGTTTTAAGGTGCAGCCCCATACATTTTATTTTATGCTTTGGATGAGTTTATAACAATATTTACTGATGTAAATTTCAGCTTCAAAAAATAGGCTATGTCTAAATTGCAGTGATTTGTTGACAGAAGTTTATATTGGAAGATATTTTTGCAACGAAACTTCTTTTGACAGATCAAGTCCAGACAGCAAAGCAGATTGGAAGAGCAATTTGTTCTGGTGACAAAGAGCAGCCAGACTGCCTGCCTGCTCTACCAGCAAAACAGCCACCTGGAACCACCCTAGACAGGGTCACAGGTCACCATTGCCTTCTGGGAGCCCTGGCAAGATGCTCCCTTAAACGGACCCTCTTCCCCCTGACACTAGTTCCCTGCCTATGCTGCAGGCGTGCCTATTTCATTGTGGGATAGCACAGCCGGAGCAGGGCTTTGACTCCATCTGGGAGACACAGCTCATTCCAGGGAGCCATGGTGCCAGAACAGCCCCTGGCCTCCTCCTCCTCTGGGGGATTCTGATGTGGTGATGGGGGGTCTCGACCGCCATGTACATGCTGCAGTACGGAGAGGATGTGTTCCCCCTCCAGGATGCAATGCTGGTCTCTGTAATAGAGGTCGTTGGTCCTACCCCAGAGAGTCAGGCAGTGTCTTGGGCCCCGAAGTAGCCCTGGCAAAGCACTTTCACCTTCACCCTGACCTGCTCCATGGTTCGGGGGGATTGCCCCACTCCATCAGTTTGCTGGCCATTGGGGTGTAGATGGGGGCATTGCAGTGCTTGGCTTTGGGGTCTTGGATGGTCTCCTCCTCCCCTCACAGGTCCAAAAGGGCCTGGATCTCGGCACCGGTCCAGGAGGGGGCCCACCTCTTGCTGCCCCAGGGTAGCTACCAGGACCCCTCAGGCTGATTCCTGGAGGGGCTGGGGGATCTCTGGCTGCTCAGGAGTGCCTGCAAGGGCATGGGACACAGCTGCGTGTCGCTGTGCTCTTCTCAGCTTCCTGCCACAGCATTTCCTGAGCTCCCTGCAGCTTTAAGAGGAGCAGGAGGCGGGGACCATAAAGCGCTGCTTGCTGTGGACAGGGTGTCCCCCAGGGCATCTGCATGACATCTTGGAGGCCTTTTCTGTCAACAGAAGGTCTCCTGGAACATCCTGAACTGTTTTTTTTGACAGTTCTCTGACAACAGAAGCGTTCTTCCTTGTGGGGAACAGGGTACGGCCATTTTGTCTACAAAAAACCTCTAGTCTAGACATAGCCATATGGAGCAATATCCTTTCTGTACAACTTGCTTACTGAGTATGTATATATATATATACACTGCTCATTTTAAGGCCATTCTGAAATATCTGCTGATATAGAAGATACCTGGTAGCCTGGAGGAAGAGCAATTTTCCATTGCAATAAAAACTACGGAGTGGGAAGTTTGGATGCAGTGATTATATATATATATATATAGTGACAAAGTCCCTTGTTAGCTTCTGTGGGTCCCTGTGCTTCCTGGCGGATCTGTGCTGCCTCAGAGACTCACAGAGGCCCCCCTTTTGCCCAGGCCCTTCCAAAGGCAGGGGTCTCTGCTTAGCGAGCCATCCTCATCATAGGCAGGACCAGTACAGGGAGAATAATACCAGTCCCCTTTCAGGCCCACACCTGCTCCAGTAAAGTGATCCCTCGGGGGAAGGGTGGGGGGAGTCCAGACCCACCCTCTACTCTGGACTCCGGCCCAGGGTCCCTATGAGAACAAGAGGCAACCGGCAGGACCTTTACCCCTGCCCCAAAGTAGTAGCCTCACCCTGGGCCACTTCGCCCACCACTTCCCCGTGGTACCTTTTCGCTGTGCTGTGCTCCTGCTCCTGCTCCTGCTCCTCCCAAAACCTTGCCCCCTGCTACTAGATGGGGAGCCTTTTATAGGGAGCACAAGGCCTATATGACCAATGAAGGTCTGGGCCTAGACAGGGAACAGCAACACTCTGTCCTCTAGGCTGCAGGGATCCCATCTGGGGAGCCCCACGGTTGGGAGGTGAGGTGCTGGGGGGTGGGCAGCCTTTGGCTGCTTCAGGCCCCCCGGAGCTGTCCTTTGGCCCCCTTTCTGGGCCAGCTTCTCTTCCCTGCCTTAGGCAGGCTGCTTTCTTCTCTCCCCCTTCCCCACCCCTCCCAGCTAGTTTCTTCTGGACCTGCTGCATGGGTGGTGTGAAGGGGGGACTCCTGCTGCCCTGCCTCTTGGTGGGGAGGGGGGTACCCACCCTTCCATCTTCTGGGGTGGACTCTGCTGGCCTTCTACTTGGGCCCACCTTTCCATCCACTGGCTGCTGCATCCTCATTGCTCTGGAGGAGGTAAGGGGCTTTCTTGGGTGGCGGCCGGGCTTCCCTCCACAGCTTGCTGTGGAGTGGCTTGGGGTGGTGAGTTTGGGTGGGGCCCCTCCCCACTGGGGCTCCAGGGGGTAGCTGCATAGATGGGGGCGGGGTGTTAGCGTGTGGTCCCTGCCCCACCCCTGCAGCCACCACCTCCTTTAACCCAACCCCCACATCCAGCTGTCGCCAGGGCCCTCTCCAACTGGGCCCCACCCTAACCATCTGCCCCTTCCTCCTTTCTGCATCTGCGGGGCTCTGCAGCAGCAGCTGCTGTGGTCCCTCCTTCAGGCGCCCGTGGGCACACCTTTCCCCTAACACCCCCTCCCCTTCCTGGTTGGCTCTGCTACCCCTCCTTCTCACCCCTCCCTTTGTGCCCCCCCCTTTTTTGTGTTTGTTAGGTGCCTGAGTCCCTCCCCTTCTCTCACACTCACCTCCCCACACATACATATATTGACCCTCCACACATCCCAGTGCAGTAGTAGGAGCCGTTTACCATCTTGTGCTGGGAGTTGTGGCCTTCTTGCATTCCCTTTCCTCCCTCTCTCCTCCTGCCCCACCCCACCTGACCGGGTCCTCAGCCTGGCCAGTGGGGGAGGGGTAGCCACTTCCTCCCTCCCTTCTCCCTTCCTCCTCCCCTCCTCCACTCCTTCTTAAAGTGCCCTACCTCTATAAAATTCCTTGCCCTGCGCCCCTCATCATGACCTCCACAACCACCGGGGGGACATCTGGTGATGGCCCCCTCCCTCTTCCCTCCACTACTACCCCTTTCACCCTTGAAATGGTGGCCCACTCATCCAGGGCTGCCAGGGATCTTGCCATTGCGTTGGTTGAGGGCGTGGGCGTGGGCTCCGGGGCTCCTGCTGCCTCCACCACGGCGCCCTCCTCCAGCGACCCTGCCCTGAATCCACCCCCCCGAAAGGGCAGGAAGGGCCAGGGGACCAAAAAGGGCAAGAGCCCTGCCCGTAAGGCCAAACCTCCCACGGCTGGGCCCTCCACCCCAGCTGCCAAAACACCTGCTGCAGCTTCCCCTCCTTCCCGCCTCCCTGTTCCCTCCACCGATCCTGGGAGCTCTGATCCCCTGGCCCCCAGGTTGTATGCCCAGGTGGCGGCGGCTGCCATGCATCCTGCTCCTTCTGCCTCCACTCAGAATACCATCCCTGATGGTTGCGGCCCCTTCCCCACCCTCACCAGGAGGCACAGAATCTGCTGCCTCATAGTGTTGGCCTCGCCCCACGTCAAGACCTACGTGAGGGCATTGGCGCGGGTGGTGGGGCCCATGGCCGTCGTGGCGGCCTCTTGAATGTTCGGGAAGATCGTCTTCTTCCTGGCGTCGGAGGCTGCCGCGCAGAAGGCGGTGGAGAGGGGCTTGGCGGTCGGGGGTGTCCACGTTCCCCTGGAGCTGCTCGAGGACCTGGGCATATGAGTGGTTTTCTCCTCTGTCCCTCCCTTCCTCCCAAGTTCTGCCCTTCTGCCTTTCCTCACCTTCCTGGGCTGGCCCTTGTTGGTCCCGAGTCCCCTCCCTCTAGGCTGCAAAGACCCCGCCCTACGGCACATGCTCTCCTTCCGCCTGCAGGCGTGAATCCAACTGCCGCTGGAGGCAGCAGCACAGGGCGGGGTGGCCCAGAAGGGGACTATACTGGTGCCCCATCAAGGGGCCCAGTACCGGATCTATTACACCTTGGGGGAGGCCCGGTGCTTTGTGAGTCGGGTGGTGGGGCATGTCCGGAGGGATTGCTCCATGGCCCGGCACGAAAGAGGGAAGCCCGGGACCTCCTCCAACTCGGGGGCCGCCAGCCACATGACCGGCGACGCCCCGACCATGGCAGGCCCTGGGACCGCTCCTTCTCCTCCCACCCTGGAAGGAACCATTGCCACTTGGGCATCGGAGGATGCCCAGGCACATGGTGAGTGGCAAGAAGAAGCAGGTGCCAGCGCCTGAGCGGGCATTCAAGCCGGATCTGTGGAGGAGAGGGAGGCAGGGCCGGCGGCAGGACCTGGACAGGGCCCACCCCAGGGCGGGCCGTCCCTTTCCCTCGCTGTCCCGTCCTCCTTCTCCTTCCCTCCCTCCTCATTACCTCCATCCCCTGGTCCCTCCTCCTCTACCACCGAGCCTGCCTCTTTGGAGGACTGGCTACTAGTAAGGGGGAAGCGCAAAAAAAGAAATGCACATGCCGGGCACTCCACCCCGTCGGAGGACGGGGTGGATGTGCCACGCAAGGCGTTAAAGAGAGCCGCCAGCCTTGATCCACCTGCTGAACCCCCGGCTACTGACCATCTGCCGGGGGTGACTGAGGCCACCGCGGCAGCAATGGAGGATACCACCGCTTCTGTCCCGGGGCCCGAGCCCAAAGGGGCAGAGGAGGCTGTCCTGAGCCTGTGCCCTCCTCTGACACCCCTCCGGCCGCTGCCCAGACCACCGTCGCGGAGCACCCAGAGGAGGTGAGCCCCGGCCTCGCCCTCCTCTCGCAGGAGGTCAAGGCCCTAGGCATAACCCCAGCAGCTCTGGACATAGAGGGCCTGCTACTAGAAGCCTGCAGGCTGACTGCCTACACTCAGCCATCCCCCTTGCTTTCCCACCTGCCAGCGATCCCCCAACCACTACCCCTCCTCGTTCAGGGATGTCGCGGGGTGCAACTGCACCCTTGGCTGGGGACACCCTCCCAACTGCAATTCCCCAGCCCCTGGATGCTCCGGGAGAATCTGTGTTCCCCCCTTGCTCTCCCTTCCATCCTGGAGTCAAAAACCCCAATGCCGACCCTCCCACCTCATTGGTGCCTGCTGCCGAATGCACTGGCACCTTGTCCTTTACACCCTCTCCCTTCTTGCCACCCGGAAAAGCTCCCCCTCCCGAAACCCCTCTTGTTTACACTCCTGCCCCCACTCCCACCTTAGCCCCCGCTCCCGCCCCTGCCCCCACCCCCACCCTCTCTTCCAATCAATGCCTTGCCCCAGAACCTGTGCCTTACACCCTCCAGACCCTCCCCCTCCCCCTCTCCCCCCACTGCCTCCCCCACCCTCCCTCCCTCCTCCTCCTCCTCCACCTCCCCCTTTTCCTTATGACCCCTCCCCATTCCCTAAAACCTTTAGTCCTCCTGCCCCCATCCTTTTTATTCCTGCCCCCTCCCCGGACCCTGTCTGTTCATAACCACTTCCGAAGCTGCAGCCGCTCAGGAGGCCCCCTTTGCTTCGCCCTCTCCCAGCACTTTCGGGGCTGCTCTCCCTCTGCCACCCCTACTCCTCCCAAAACCAAGCCCCAGCCCCCATCCCGACCTTCTTGCCAGCTGTCGGGCCCAAAAAGATACGAGGCTGAGGGGCACTCGGGACACCGAGGCCTTGGCACCCCACATGCTGGTGGATGAGACGTGCGAGTTCTTGGAGGATGTTCGCAGCTCCAAGAACAAAGTAGCTCTCGCCCTCCAGCACTGGAGTGACTTTCACTTCATCCTTGAGTCTGTGAGGGCCCTTCTAAAGGAGGGCAAGGGGACCAGGAGGAGGGATGCCGTGGCCTACCAACGGGCCCGCGGCTTCCGTGACGCTCCAATCACCTATGGCGTTGGCCACGGCTTGCTGCGTGGCCCCACGGGGACCGTTGGCATTCCCTCTGGCGAGGATCCTCCCCACCCATCTAAATGCTGCTGATCATCTTTGTCACTTTGAATACCAGGGGCTGCGGGTCGGGTCTCCGCAGGTGCCGGGTGCTCTCCTTCCTCCAAGTGGGGGGTACTCGGTCACCTTCTTACAGGAGACCCACACTACTCCGGCCGCTGAAGCCAGCTGGCAGCTGGAGTGGGGAGGCGGGGTCCATCTTAGTCACCTCTCGGCCCCTTGGGCCAGGGTAGCGACTCTGTTCTCCCCAGACCTGCAGCCCAAGGTGTTGGGGAGTGTCGAGGTCGTGCCAGGCCACCTGCTGTATCTCCGGGTATGGATGGAGTGGCTGCCCCTCCACCTCATCAATGTTTACGCCCCAACATCTGGCCTGGAGAGAACATCCTTCTTCCGGCAGGTGGTGGCCTTCCTCGACTCCATCGATCCTCACGAGTGCCTGGTCCTCAGCGGGGATTTTAACTGCACCTTCGAGGAGCGGAACCATACGGGGATGGAGCGGTGCCAGGCCGCTTCGGACATCCTCACGGAGCTCATCAATCATCGCTCCCTGGTGGATGTCTGGCACAGCCACCACCCGGACGAGGACACCGTCTTCACCTACGTCTGGGTGGTGGGCCACAAAGCCGTGCACTCCCGGTTGGACCTCATCTACATCTCCCGGCAACATCTCTCTTGGGCCCACTCATCCAGCATGCGGCCAGCCCCTTTCTTGGACCACCACCTGGTGGCCATGAAGGCTTCCCTCTCTCCAGGGAAGCGGGGGGCGGCCTACTGGCATTTTAATAATGGCCTGCTGGGGGATGTGGGCTTTGTGGCATCCTTCCGGGAGTTCTGGCTGGCCTGGCGTGGGCAACGGCATGCCTTTCCCTCGGTGCGGCGGTGGTGGGATCTGGGAAAGGTGCACATGCGGCTTTTCTGTCGCTACTATGCCCAAGGGGCCAGCCGGCGGTGGGATGCGTCGATAGGACAGCTGGAGCAGGAGGTTCTTGAGCTGGAGAGGCGCCTGGCCGCCAGCCCCAGAGATCCATCCCTCTGCAGCACGTACTGGGAGAAGTGGGACGAGCTCGGGGCGCTCGACACCCTTCGGGCACAGGGGGCCTTTGTGAGGTCGCAGATCCAGCTCCTCCGGGAGATGGACCGTGGCTGCCACTTCTTCTATGCCCTGGAGAAAAAGAGGGGTGCCAAGAAACATATCCTCTGCCTCCTTGTGGAGGACGGCACCCCTCTTACGGAGCCGGTGGAGATGCACGAGAGGGCTTGCGCCTTCTACGCCACCCTTTTCTCCCCGGATCCAACCGATGCCGATGCCTGCAGAGTGCTTTGGGACCAACTCCCTTCAGTCAGCACGGGCGACCGGGACCTGCTAGAGCTTCCTCTCCCTCTAGCTGAGTTCTCGGAAGCCCTCCATCTCATGCCCACCAACAAATCCCCGGGCATGGACGGGCTGACCGTGGAGTTCTACCGCGTGTTTTGGGACATCCTCGGTCCAGACCTGCTCAGCGTCTGGGCCGAGTCCTTGCAAAGCGGGGTCCTCCCCCTCTCATGCAGGCGGGCTGTCCTCACCATGCTGCCCAAAAAGGGGGACCCCCACGACCTTCGGAACTGGCGTCCCATCTCGCTCCTCGGCACAGACTACAAGATTATCACTAAAGCCATCTCCTGTCGCTTGGGGTCCGTGCTGCAGGACGTGGTCCACCCCGACCAGACCTACACCATCCCGGGCAGTACCATCTTTGACAACCTCTATCTGGTCCGGGATCTCTTGGAGCTCGGGTGTAGGGATGGTCTGTCATTCGCCCTCCTGTCCCTGGATCAGGAGAAGGCATTCGACAGGGTGGACCACAGGTATATCCTGGGCACTCTGTGGGCCTTTGGCTTCGGACTCCATTTCATCGGCTTTCTCCAGGTGCTGTACACTGCCTCAGAGTGTTTGGTCAAGCTCAACTGGACCCTGACCGCTCCGATCAGCTTCGGGTGAGGGGTGCGTCAAGGCTGCCCGTTGTTGGGCCAGCTCTATGCTCTGGCCATCGAGCCCTTCCTCTGCCTCCTTTGACGAAGGTTCATGGGGTTGGTGCTCCGTGAGCTGGAGCTGCGGCTGGTTCTGTCAGCATATGCCAACGACGTACTCCTCGCAGTCCAGGACCCGGGAGACCTGGCACGGTTGGAGGCCTGCCAAGCCATTTACTCGGTAGCCTCCTCCGCCCGGGTCAACTGGGTCAAGAGCTCTGGCCTGGTGGTCGGTGCTGGGTGGCAGGCGGGCCGCCTCCCACCCACACTTCAGGACATTCGGTGGAGCGTGGGTCCGCTGTCCTACCTGGGCGTCTTTCTGTCTGCCACGCATCCCTCTCCACCAGAAAACTGGCAGGGTTTAGAGGGCAGGGTGTCTGAGCGGTTGCGGAGATGGGCTGGGCTGCTCTAGTGCCTCTCCCTACGGGGCAGGGCACTGGTGCTTAACCAACTAGTCCTGTCCATGCTCTGGCACCGTCTCGACACCCTTGTCCCACCCCCGGGTTTTCTGGCCGCCCTCCAGAAGGTAGTTCTGGAGTTCTTTTGGCCAAGACTGCACTGGGTCCCTGCAGGGGTTCTCCATCTCCCCCCGGAGGAGGGAGGACAGGTCCTGACCTGTCTCTGCACTCAGGTCCATGTCTTCCGCCTCTGGGCCCTGCAAGGACTCCTCAACAGCAATAGTGAAGATAGTCCAGCGTGGAGCACGCTGGCACACGCTTTCCTCCATCGCTTCCGAGGGCTCCGATACGACTGGCAGCTCCTTTATTTGCCTTTGAGAGGCCATCCGCGAGACCTCTCGGAGCTGCCAGCCTTGCACCAGGACCTCCTCCACACCTGGCGGCTGCTCGCAGTCTCCAGGTCCTTAGGGGCCGCCACGGGGAAGACCTCCTCACGGAGCCCCTGCTACACAACCCCTACCTCCGTGTGCAGGCGACGGAGTCCCCTGCGGTGTGCCAGAGGCTGGTCCTCAGTGGAATCACCAGGGTTGGAGACCTCCTGGACTACGACCGGGGAGACTGGATGGAGGCCCTGGTGGTCGCCCGGCGCATGGGGCTCTCCACCCTACATTATCCCCGGTGTGTACTCGAGGAGGTGAAGGCTGCCTTGCCACCTGCTGCTCACGCCTACCTACGCCGGGTCCTGTGAGAGGGTGCACCCTGCCCCCCTCTCACTCCTGGCCCTCCAGATCTCTCTGTGGGGCCCCGGCTCCGTGAGCCTTCCCGCCCCCCCCACCCCCACATCATCCCAGCAGGCTGCAGCCAGCCTTTATTCTACCCTGGTCCCGTGGCCCGCTGGAGAATCCTTCATGGGGCAGTGAGCACGGGTGTGTACTTGGCACGGTTCACCCCCCTCCCAGACACTTGCTTTTTCTGTGGAACGAGGGAGACGCTGGCACACATTTACATTGAGTGCACCAGGTTGCAGCCCCTCTTCTGGCTCCTCCAGAACCTCCTGCCAAGGTTCTGGCTGCACTTTTCCTCACACCTTTTTATCCTCACACACCCCATCCGTGGCCCCACTAAGTCGCGGGACCTCCTTGTCAGCCTCCTCCTGGCTATGGCCAAGGAAGCCATTTATAACACTCAGGAGAGGAGGCTGGCGGCGGGGGAAGCCTGCGACTGTGGGGCCTATTTCCGCTCTGCTCTTTGCTCATGAATCCGGGCAGAGTTCCTTTGGGCGACGTCCACTGGCTCTCTCGACACCTTTGAGGGGCAGTGGGCACTGTCCGGGGTTCTCTGCTCGGTGTCCCCATCTGGTTCCCTCATTTTAAACCTTTGACCTCCACTCCTGTCCCTGTTTTCTCTTTAGATGTCCCCCGTACTTTGTTGGGGCCATGGTTTTTTTTAATGGGTTCCCTCTCCCTTTAAGAGGGGCCCACTCACTCCCTAGCCTTCAAATAGAACCCAATATACTCTCCTTCTAGAAGGCTCTGGAAGCTTCCAGGTAAGGGTCTACCACTGGGTTTACCACAATATATATATATATATATTATATAACATAACAATATTATATCATATAACACGTATACAATCATATAACACAATAACAACATAATATCACATATATGTATATAATCACTGAATCCAAACTTCCCACTCCATGGTTTTTATTGTAATGGAAAACTGCTCTTCCTCCATGCTACCAGGTATCTTCTATATTAGCAGATCTTTCAGAATGGCCTTAAAATGGTGCAGTATATTTAAGGACTATTCATTTTGATTTGCTTTGAGCTGTGAAAGCCCTTACGAAATTGGTACCTACATGCCACTTTATCAAAGAAGGGCAAAAAGTATGGCATTCCACATGCAAACACTCTTCTCATCTCAGAAAAGCTTAGAGTAGCAATAGTTTCTGATACTTCTAAGGAAAGCCTGTCTTTTAAATTGCACAGGATGCAATTCCTGACTACAAACACTCCAGTGTGACATGAAAACATATCAAGTATGGCCACTAGGCAAAACTCTGATGAAATGAGAGTGCAGCTGCTAGTTGGCAAAAATGGCTAGTTATGAAGTATGGAGATGATAACATCACATTATCACACAGAGAGAAGAAAAATAGCTGTAAAGTTATATAAGTCTGTAAGTACAGAGGTCCAAAGAAAAAGTCAGTTTTTAGTACAATTTTCTTTTTTTGGACCTCTGTACTTGTAGATGTCAGTCTGTATTGGAAATGTGATTGATCTGAAGCAGTGAGTCTGTCCCAGGAAAGCTCATCACTGAATAAATCTTTTTGCTAGTCTTTAAAGTGCTACATTTCTGCTGTTTTTGTTTTGTTCAAAATGAAGTGTTCAGCATAGCTCTGATTATGAGTGCCTTTACTGTAGATCACCTGACTGCCTGTCTGCTGCAAAATGTGCCTACATGTGCCATTTTCTAAGTTAGCTGCCATGTGGTCTAGAGCTACACAACTGAACCGAGCAACAGGAGGGGTGAGGAAGGGAGGTCGGGAGTCAGAGTCCTTTTCTTTATGGCTGTGTCTACACTACAGGGTTTTGTTGGCAAAACCTGCAAGTGACCACACTAAAAATGCATTACATACCGTAACTAGGTTAAACGTAACTTCTAGGGACACTTTATATATAATGAGAAAACACAGAGACACCACAAAGATACTATAAGCCTGTCTGAAACAGACAAATGTGCTTTAAACATCTGCTAGTTTTTAATATGGGTACTTACCTGTAAAGCAATAATTATGGAGACAGGAAGTTATTGTGTCCTTGCTTCATTCTGCTAATACACACATTGGTAAATTCTGCTGGAGGGAACACACTGAGGTCCCAGCCTCATCACAGCTATGGGGACCTCCAAAGTGAAAAATAGGATGAAGAAAACAAGGAAAAGAAAAGCAGTTTCTGCTGAAAATACTTTGCATTAACCACATGACTGAGCCATAAAGCACACTAACTGAAAGGAGAAAGGGGGCAAGCATAAAGAAGTCTTAGAGTGAATTGCCCTTTCACCACTGGGTGGTCCCTCTGGGATAAGAGTTAGTAATCTAAACTACATCTTATTATTAAAATGGCTCATGCTTAAAATAACCTGTTGTCTTAGTCATTAATTAAATCAAAAGACCACTAAACAAACCAACTGACAGCTTTGTCAAATAGGGATTTAATTATAAAGCTCTAATCTTGGCAATGCCACTTGAAAAGAAACTTTAAACTGTAACCATAAGTGTACAGACTCAATAAAAGTCAGCCTTTCCACTTATTAATAACACTTCCCTTACTTAAGGAATTTCCTTTTCTTAAGCTGTTTGCCCATTTGAGCCATTATACATTTTTTGTACTCAAAAGAAATATGCTCTCCCCGGGGCCTGATCCAAAGTTCTGCTGAAGTTAATTTGTGTTTTTCCATGAACATCTCTGAGCTTTGGATCAGGCTTTAAATATCTCTAATATCACTTTCTAGTGGGAGGAAATAAAGCATAGTAACGTGAATGCTCTTCAGGGAACAACACCATATGTATGCTTGACCATAGAGTTTTCATAACTATCTAAAAAGTAGGCTTGTTTTGCACAGTGGGTGAAACAGAAATAGCAGAATGCCTCTAAGCCTTTCCCCTTTACCTTCTGTCTTTACCTGACTGTTTTATTTTAATTGACATGTCTCTCAGATTTGTAGTTCAAATTTTATCTTGTATATGAGTAAGAGGAGGTAGCCACCTTCCCCCAGGTTGGAGTGAGACAAAATCTTTAATTGGAACTGATAGCCTGATCTTTTAAATGTTGTTTTGCTCTCTTTCATGCCATTCTAATTTATTATTTTAAGCTTCAAACAAGAAGAGTAATTTGAAAGGCAGTTCAACACAAGTCTGACCGTGTTTTGCTTAACAGATGTTCCACTGGATATAAGGAGGTTTGATGGTAATGAACTTTTTTATCCCATTTATATATTGTTGAGTGTAGCCTACAGGCTAGAAATCATTATGGGACTACACAAGTTTTTATCCAAATACTCTGAAGCACTCTACAGATGTATTTTGGATGAGCATTTATTGATTTATTTAACAGAACAACTATTCTCAAAAAAGAATGGAGATTCATCTTTAACTCAGTTGGGGGGGATACTCAGTTTTGAAAAGCTTCCATTCAGTCCTTAGGTATGGCCTTCAAACACAAAATCAAAAAAGACATGCCATAGATATTTTTTCATTCCCCTCCCCCATACCTTGTAGAGTGATAGTCTAGAACAGGAGTGCACAATAAGTGGCTTGTGGACCAGACACAGCTCACCAGATTAGCCTTGCTGGGTTGCTGGCACTATATTTACCAGAACTTCCATAAGTACAGAGGCTTGCAGCCTCCTTTGGCTGCGGATTACCATGTCCCAGTCTGCACCACTTTCCATAGCTGCTGTTGGCTGGGAACGGCAATCTGCAGCCAATGGGAGATGTGAATATGGATGGGCAGGTAAAATATTGTGCTGGCCGCACAACAGGGGCTCACCCTTGTGAACCACATCCATTTTATTACCCACCCTCATTTAGAGCCATCTTTGTGTACTAGGTCCACACAGTGGCACCACACACCCAGCATTCTTTAATGTTATTTCCACAGCCATATAAAGTGGGGATGCCCGCAACTTCTGTTCTTACAGGGCCGTCTTTGCAACCAGAACATTTTACTTGCCATAACCAACTAACCCCTACTATTCTGGCAAAGAACCTGGTAAAGTCACAAGTAGAGCTGCATGAATGAGAGATTTTTTTGGTTCAGTGGATTGTGGAAGCTGGGATCCCACAGGCCTTGGCTGTTTGAAAGCAACTGGATGATAAAACACCCTACTCTGTCTTCATTGGCCTTGCTGCTTCTGCTGGAATCACAATCCTCCTTGTGAAAAGTGGTCTGATGACTATACGGATGAGTAAATCTTGGAATCTGAGGAGAATATGACTGACTGGTCTAGCCATATCTGGTCTGGGACAGGTTTTTCAGCAACCTTCTCTGAATAGGGCCAGTCAGGGTCAATAGTTAACTCCAGACATTCTGATATAAGATGGCACCTTTGCTCATCTATCTTTGCATAGATTTTAAGAGGGCCCTGAGCTAGAGCAATGTGGCAACTTTTAAAGAGACACCCTCCAGCTCATTAATTTAGTTCTGCAGTAACAGGACAGTAACATTGGAGCTGGGCAGCTCAGACATTTTTCAGAGCTTCCAGGCTTTCACCAACAATTGGTTGACTGTTTAGATATGGCTGATTGGGGGAAACTTATCTAAATTAACTGGAGAAGAAACTAGTTGCAGGACTGTGTGAAAGTTGGGGTTGCTTCTCACAGTGAACTCCTAAATTATTCTGATAAGAGTAATTGGGGATAGAGACCCAGAATGAGATAGGAGCTGGGCACTGGGGCTTTTGCCCTCTCTGGTAAATGTGAACAAAAGATCCTGCCAAAGAAGCAGTCAGGGTGTGCCAAAGAAGACGCTGAATGTTTCTTTTTTTCCCTTTTCATTGATCTGTAATTGAGATATGCTATTTGTATGGATAATAAAAATATCCAGAGTTGCTATTGCTACCACTTTTTTTAACTGGCTGTTTCAGTATTTAAGACAATATTTAACTTTTAAAGCTCAGGATGCTACATTTTTCTACAACAAGTTTTTTTACCTTGTTCTGAACCACCTAGCATTACCCACTGTCAGTTGGTCTAGATGGACCTCTGTATGATACGGAATTCATTCTTACAGGGAAAACAGCAGGAATCATAGAATTATAGGGTAGGAAGAGAGCTCAGGAGATCTGCAGCTGTTAGAATAGTGGCATTGCAAATACCAATAGCCAGGAGAAACTGGCTATTGGTATTTGCAAAGCCAGATGCTGCTTTATAAAACATGCCACAGAGTCCTGCAGATTGTCAGACTGGAGCAAAAGAAAAGGCTAAATAATCTGAATGGAAAAGGATCCCGCCCCCCATGTAACTTCTGCCTTACGGAGACAAAAGACTAAGTTCTTAATGAAGCTACACTCATCCCTTGCTATGTGAGCACAATTGGTGAAAACTTGTAGGTGAAAACTTGTAAGAGGAACGCTAAATTCTAATAAAAATACAGGTGCAAGTCTCTGATTGGTGAAGGAGTGGCAGCACGTGGTGCTGCTTTTGAAAGGTAAGAGAACCTTGGGTTGGTGTGGGGGTAGGGCGTTGAAAGGCTGGGGGTAGTTTGGGGCCATGAGTGGGAGGGAGGGTTAAAACCTGGTGGGGGGTAGGGTCTGTGGGGTGGGTGTGGGAGTTAAGGCTGCTGCAGGTTGGGTGTGTGGCTGGTGGGGAGGGTGTCAGGCTGCAGAGGGTTAGGTCTATGGGGCCAGTGGGGGCAGTGGTCAGGCTGCCACAAGGTGGTCTGCGGGGCTGGTGCAGGTGGAGGTTAAGGCTGCCATGGGCTGGGGCCGGTACCGCTGGTGGTCAGGCTTCCAGGGCTGCTCTGTGGGGCTCGTGGGGGAGGAAGCGGGTTAAGGCTGCTGTGGGCTGGGGCCATGGGCCAGGAGCGGGGTCAGGCTGCCAGAGACAGTCTGCAGGCTGGTTGGGGGGCGGGTAAGGCTGCTGGGGCCAGTCTGCAGGGCTGGATGGGGGGTTAAGGCTGATGTGGGTTGGATCAAGCTGCCACAGGGCCAGTCTGTGGGGCTGGCGGGAAGGGTCAGGCTGCTGGGGCCAGTTTGTGGGGTCGGTGGTGGGGGTTAAGGCTGACACAGGCTGGAGCCACAGACTAGCAGCGGGGAGTCGGGCTGCTGGGGCCAGTCTGTAGGGCTGGCCGGGGGGGTCAGGCTGCATGGGTTGAAGCCAGGGGGTGTGGGGGGCATCAGAGTATGGCAGGTTGGAGCCATAGGAAGTAGGGTAAAGCTCATAATATTGGAGGCGTTCACTCCTCTAGTGAGCAAAGGTAGGTATATATGTCCCTCATTTCAGCCAGTACTTATAAGTAAAGTACTCATTTAATGAGGGATGAGTGTAAATATATGCAATTGTGTAAGGAGAGCTAATCAGTGATCAAAAGTGAAAGAAAGCCAAAGGGATTCTCCACTTCCAAGTCATGGAGTCAAAATCAGGGCTCCCTTGTGCTACGTGTTAGTCACACACAAAGATACTTAAGCAATTCACCTTTCCAACCAAAAATTAAATCCCTGAAAGAGCCTTCTTAAACTAAGTTTTGGAAAAAATGATTTTAAGGTCTGCAGTGAGGCACTACTTGAATGCTGGTTGAGGAGGTGGTGGGGCTAAGCCCATCCAGCCTTGCAGGAGGGGCTACTGCATCCAAACTCAAGTGAACATGTGGGACAAATTAGAGAAAACTTGGGACAGGTGGTGAGGGTCACAGGTTTAAAATGAGACAACCGGAAGGGGACACTGAGCACAGAACCCCGGACAGCACCCACAGCTCCTTGAAGCTGGCTAAGGAACCAATGGATGCCACCCAGGAGAACTCTTCCTGGATGTGTGAGATAAGGGAGGAATGGAAGTAGGCCCCACAGTTGCAGAACATCACCTCATCCACCATCCTCCTCCTGGTGTTATATATTGCGGCTTTGGCAAGATGTGGTGAGAAGTACAGCAAGAACCTCAATAAGGGGTTCTGGAGAAGCCGGAACAGGGCCTGCAACCTGAAGCATTCTAGGTAGATGTGCACCAGGTTTTCCCTCATGCCACAGAAGGGGCAGGCTTCAGGGATGGAGGTGAACCATGCCAAGTACACACCTGTGATCACGGCTCCATGAGGGAGCTGCCAACTGATGTCCTTAGTGAGCCTCACGATCAAGGTGGAATACGGGCTGGCCCACTGGGGCTCCTCACCCTCCTTCGGTGTCAGGTAGTCCCACCATTTGGTGTCAGGGCAGGACCAGAGGGTGAGAAAATGGAAAGTATGGAGCACGAGCATGTACAGGTGTTCTCTAGGTGCGGTTCTAAAACAGAACAGCTGCAATTGGTGCAGCTAGCTGGGAGTATGGGGGTAGGAGGCTGTGAGGGTTCGTGGAATGACAGCCCCAAAACTGCAATGAGGGGGGCAGAGCATACACCCTCACAGGGTTCACTCCAGGAAGGTGAGTGAAGGGTGCAGCAAGGCTGCCCTTACATCCTAGAGTGAGCGCAAGGGGGTGCGAACAGTGGAGTGCCCCATGCAGCACACAAGCACTCAGGGATCCACTCAGCACCCCCTTGTGTCATCCAGGAGGTCTCTGACATGAGTGGTTGCTGCCAGGACCAACACTCGGTGCACTGATGGTGACTCTGCTGCCTTCACATGAAGAGATGGATTGTGTAGCAGGGGCTTCATGAGGCCGTCAACCCCCATGGTGGCCACAAAGAGTCTGGTCACTGCAAAGAGCTTCCAGGTCCAGAGGAGGTCCTGGTAGAACTCCAGGAGACCTGAGAAGTCTCACGGAATGCCTCTCAGGTCAAGAAAAAAGAGCTGCCGGTCATAATGGAGCCCTCGGAGGCAGCAGGGGAAGAACATGTGCCAAGACGCTTCACACCGGACTATCTGCACCATAAAGGAGTCTCTGCAGGGCCTGGAGGTGGAAGGTGTGGACCCAGCTGTGGATGCAGAGCAGCCCATGAGCCCTCTCATCCAAGGGGAAGCTCTAAGAGGCTTGGACTGTCAGGCCAGACCCTCTCTCTTTTTCTTCCCTTGACCCTTTCTTGTGGCCGAGGGAGGGGATCCCCCCAAAGGTGGAGGGGTCAGCAGCCATTGCAGCTGAGGAGTCTGAGCCAGGGGCCCAGAGGTCAGTCACAGGGGTCCTGAGGGGCACTGGTGTGGGAGGTCTTGGGGAATCAAGGGGGGTGGGAGCAGGGTTGGGGGTAGGAGTTTCCAACATCATAGGCAGGGCAGAAGGGACAGTGGTGTCCATGGGTGGAGTTACTCCCCCCTGCCGTCAAACAGCTGGCAAAGAAGGAGAGTGTCAAACAGGTAGGAGAGATGGGGGTTATAGGGGAAGGGGAGGGGGCTCACCACTCCTCCCTGCCTAGTAGTGTGCAGAGAAGGAGGGCACCAGGGGGAGGGACAGGAGGCCCAGGGGAAAGGGGGCAGGGAAGCCACACCCTCCCATGAGGAAGGAGGGCACTTGAGGGGAGGGCAGGGGACCAGAAGCAGGGGAAGGGGGAACCACTCTCCCCTGCTGAGACAGGTGGGGGGTCAGTGAAGCAGGGAAAGGGTGGAGGGGGCAACCACTCCTCCCTGCTAGGCTGGAGGCAGAGGAGGAGGGCACTGGTAGGACTGGGGAACCTCATGGAGGGTGCAGAGCAGGGGGCTGGCTCTTCCAGCTGCACTGGGGTAGGGGAGTCACATGAATGGCAGGGAGGTGCAGTGATTGAGGGGCAACTTAAAGAGGAGGGCAAGGGACACGAGTGCTTCAGGCAGGGGGCTGGTGCATACAGGACATGGGGCTGAAAAGAGGGGGACAGCAGAAATGAGGGGAAACAAATGGAGCAGGAGGCTTGGGTGGGACAGACAACTGCAGGGTGGGTTAACAAACTCAAAACCAAGGGTGGACTGGGTAACCAGGTGGAGGAGTGGAGCAGGGAGCTAACTTGCAGGATGTGGGCAGGGACGGTCAGAAACAAACTCTGGGGGGGAAGGCAGAAAGTGTTGGGGGGCAGGCAAATATAGCTGGAGTAGGGGGACCAAGTCTGGGGGTTGTACCCCCAAGTGCTCATGGGATAATCCCCCACATGCTGCTGCCCAACACAGTCCCAGATGGAGCAGGTGTGGTAGCTGGTCCCACTGAGGGGAGAAGGGGCAGTCCGGATGGTAAAGTGGGTGGCAGTGCAGGGGGTGCTGGGGATGGGGGTGGCTGTGGTGGATGGGTGGGGTTTAGCCAGGCTGGGGGGAGGTCCCCCTGCCTTTCTGCCATCCCCCTTGGCAGATGAAGTCCCTACCACCACTCCAGAAGCAAACAAAGTCACTGACTCGCTCCACGGTCCAAGGGCAAGGTCCTGTTCAGCCCCTCAGAAGCGGGGTGCTGATAGTGTGGTGCAGCAGCAGTGGGAGGACAGAGGCCAGAAGTCAGGAGGTGGGGCCAGGCCTAGAAAAGTCCAGCCTGAGGACTCAGTCAAGGCTGAGCCTCCTCAGGAGCCAGAGGACAGCTCTGGGCTCCCCGCCTGGGAGGCTGAGGATGAGCTGAGTGAGGCTGAGGCCTGGATTGGGCTGCCTGGGCCCCTGATGGTCCTGATACCCCACAGACCCAAGGGGAACCTACCTGAAGAAGACCAGCCAGATCCTAAGGACCAACCAGAATATCCACCTCAGCCTGCACCCTGAGCCTGCCTGAGGCAGTGGAACCAATAGGCTGCGTAGCCCTGGACTTGGGCCACCCAGACCCCAGCTGGCCCTGACACCCTGTGAGCCCTGAGATGTCGGACTTTGGGTATGTGCTGGGGGCGGGGGGAGACTGGGAGTGGCCCAGGGGGTAAGAGGACCATTAAGGGATCTCAGGTCAGTGTGTTGCAGTCTGGATTCCCCGATGACCCATGCAGCAGATTGTGCTGCAACAACCAGGGCCCTTGGGCTGGGATGTTGTGCAATGGGTGGGCCTGTGCCCCCCCCCCACCCACTTGAGAGGTGGCAGTCTGCCCCCTTACTGGCCAGCACAGGCAAAGTCTCTGTGCCTGGTGGGAACTGTGAGCTGGGCTGTTGCCCTGCCCTGAGCTAGGGCAGGGGCTCTCCGGAGTGGTTGTTGCTGCCTCACCCTGAGTTAGGGGCTGGGTGTTCTAAGACTGTTTGATTGTTGCCTCTCTCTGCGCCAGGGCCTGGGCCCGCCCTGCCTTACTCCAGGGCTTGGGCTCTTCCTTGGAGGTTTGTGTGCTGCCCTGCCCTGCCCTGAGTTAGGGCCTGGACTCCTAAGACTGCGTTTCTTTGTTGCCCTGCCCTGCGCCAGCGCCTAGGCTTGCCCCACCTTGCACCAGGGCTTGGGCTCTTTTCTTGGATGTTTGCCGCACTACTCTGCACCAGGGCTTGGGCTCTCTCGGCTGTTTGCCACCCCACCTGGAGCTAGGGCTGGGGGCTTTCTATGAACTCTGGGTTTGCTACCCTCCCCTGAGTTAGGGCCAGGGCCTTCTAAGACTGTGGGCCTGCTGGTGCCCAGACCTCAGGCTAGGCCCTGATGAGAGCTAATTTTCCCCTGCACCTGCCTGAAGTAAGGCAGTGGGTTTTGAACTGTTGCCTCTCACCCATCTGAGGCAAAGTGGGAACCCCCTGAACTAGTGACTTGGGGGTTGTTTGGTACTCATGGCAGTGGGGCTGGACGGCTGCCCACTGACCCAGAAGGGGAGGAGGCCATCCAGGAGCCTGAACTGGCTACAGGGTCTTCAAGCTATAGACAGGTCCATGCAGCAGCATGTCATCATGGATATTATTTTTGCTGTCAGCTGTCTGTCTGTCTGGACATTTTTGTACCACATTCCCCTCACACACGGTGGTGGCTCCAGCCCCTGACCTGGTCAGCGTGGGGCCTGGCCCAGCCACCAAGAGAGCTTCTCCCCCCGCCAGCATGGGGCTCAGCCTATACACTCGGGATGCATATTACAACAGATTTCTCTCTAGAACTTACTTCCAGCCCAACTTCCACTTGCAAGTGGAGCTGCTACAGGGCCTCTAGTTTGTATGATATATGAAACAAAATTGATATGTGAATAAAATTCTGCAATACCTTTTTCCACACTGACAGACTGTTTTATGCAACAAGAAAAAAGCCTACAGACTCTTTGAAATGCTAACAAATAGAGATCTGAAAAGTACTTTGATTTTTCCCTCCTTTCTTTGAAGTTTTTGGAAATGACTGGGTGGCCAACTCACACTGATGCATGATGACCTGGACCTGACTTTGAGGATCGAGATAGACATCTTTTTCTGCAGCCCTGTGACAGAGCTTTATGAAAAGTTATGTTCTTTGCTGTTTAATTTATTGTCCACAGTTACAGATCTAGGAAACCCCTTGCAGAACCTTTCTACTTGAGATCTACAGATTTCCTCTCCAGTGACTCATTTCCTATGGAAGTCTGAATTTTAAAGATATTAAATCTGGCTTTAGCATGTGAAAACAGTTGAAGAGCCTTGCCTGGAGTATCATAGTTCTAAAAGTAAACACATCAGGTTGGTTGAAATATTTATTTAATGCTCCACTGATAATGGCTGCACTGGAGGCATGATAGGTTGAGTATCTAAATCTCTTGACTGTTTAACCTCTCATCTTGCAACTGATGGTGTATAGGAATCCCCCAGCTTGCTCGCAGATCTCCATTGCCATCAGTGAAACTCTGCAAAGGTGCAGGTATACCTTGCAGACATTTGTGAACTGGAATCTTAAATACTGAGAAAACATGTGAAACCTAACTCTGTGAGAAGTTCTGTTGAAGTCAGTGGAGCAATGCATATGCTGAAAGCCAGACACATGCTTAAATACCTTGAGGAATCAGAACTTATTTTTTTTTAATTCTCTGGGTCTTTTACAATAGGGTTGTAAAGCTCCTAAGCTCAGGGAGCCATTAACCTTATTGAAAGTCTGTGAACTGCTGTAATATATGTAATTTATTTTTGTTCCTCCAGGATCTGTGCTAAAATCTCCCTCCTTCCCTTTCCTATGTTCAGACCCACAAAGAGCTTTCAAGAAAGTGGCACATGATTTTCACATGCTAATATGTATTCATGAAGCTTTCTGCAAACATTTTTGTGTACAAAATTTCACTGCTATGTTATGTTCCTGGAAGGCAAATACAATGAGCTTAAAATTCTGTTGACACAAACTCAAAGTGACTGGTTCAAAGTTATGCCTGGCTTTGAAGAGCACACGTCCTCTTTGTAGTGCTATATTTAGATGAAAGCTAAAATAAAGTTTTTCAATCATTTATTACTTTTAGTGACCTGTAGGAGAAGTTTAGTACAACTGTGGAGGCAATCATTATGGATCTCTGCCTATGAATTGTGTTTAATTGGATTTATAAACAAATGGCATTTACAGTGATATATGTGGATATTATTCTATATGACTTTTTATTGGGTTGAAAACCCTGGCAGAGTTTGGTAGTGAGGTTGGTAGTCAGCTACCTTCATGGTTTTGGGGTTATTTAAAATAGTTTAAACAAAATTTGAGGTTCCTTTTCCTTTAGACTTTTCTGGGTTGAATCAGAGAATCATAGAATGCTAGGACTGGAAGGGACCTTGAGAGGTCATTGAGTCCAGCCCCCTGACCTCATGGCAGGACCAAGTACTGTCTAGACCATCCCTGATGGACATTTATGGAACCTGTTCTTAAATATCACCAGAGATGATGATTCCACAACCTCCCTTGGCAATTTATTCCAGTGTTTGACCACCCTGAAAGTTGGGAACTTTTTCCTAATGTCCAACCTAAACCTCCCTTGCTGCAGTTTAAGCCTATTGCTTCTTATTCTATCCTCAGAGGCCAAGAAGAACAAGTTTTCTCCCTCCTCCTTATGACACCCTTTTAGATACCTGAAAACCGCTATCGTGTCCCCCCTTAACCTTCTTTTTTCCAAACTAAACAAGCCCAATGGAATTTAGTGCCTATAAAAAACAAAGTTGCAGTAACAGGTACAAGCTTTTCAACAGTATTTCCAGCTGTCTTCAGCCCTGACTCATGTCAGTATCTGTTCCAATATTAGACCTGAGGTTTAGACTCTCAGATGTCCTAAAATTACTTGCACCATCAACAAGCATTTTGAAAATTAATCATTAATATGTTACAGTTAGGCCGTGTTTACACTAGCCCCAAACTTCGAAATGGCCACGCAAACGGCCATTTCGAAGTTTACTAATGAAGCGCTGAAATACATATTCAGCGCCTCATTAGCATGTGGGCAGCCGCGGCACTTCGAAATTGACATGGCTCACCACTGCGCAGCTTGTCCAGATGGGGCTCCTTTTTGACAGGACCCTGCCTACTTCAAAGTCCCCTTATTCCCATCTGCTCATAGGAATAACGGGACTCCGAAGTAGGCAGGGTCCTTTCGAAAAGGAGCCCTGCCTGGATGAGCCGTGTGGCGGTGAGCAGCTTCAATTTCGAAGTGCCGCGGCCGCCCTCATGCTAATAAGGTGCTGAACATGTATTTCAGTGTTTCATTAGTAAACTTCGAAATGGCCATTTGCGTGGCCATTTCGAAGTTTGGGGCTAGTGTAGACACGGCCTTAGTAACATTAGTCTTCTACTCTTTTTTGCACTTTGTCTAAAGCCCCCTGAAATGAACAGAAATATTCTCTTTCAGTTCCAAAGGACTTTGGATCAGGCCTTCCATGAACATGCGGTAGAAAAACAAAACTAGCAGTCCTGTAGCACCTGAAAGATTAATAATTGGCTGCAATTCTTGCCAATCAGAGCAGCAGAGGGCAGTTACTAGGAGCCAGAGAGTGGGGTTGCAGAGCCACGTGCAGCTGGGAGTACTACATGGATAAGTGCACCTCCATCACCCAGACCCCGTGCCCCCAGACAGCTCCTGCACCCCTCCCATCCAGACCCCACTGCCATCTCCTTCCTGCACCGTCCATCTCAGAGCTCTCACTTACACCCTGATCCCTCCTTCCCAGACCCTGCACCCCAAGCCCTACATCCCTCTCCTACCCAGACCTCTCAGCCCCTCCTGCACCTTCTACTGCCCAGACTCCTCACCTACACCCTGCTTCTGCCCCTCCCTTCCGGACTCCTTGCACCCACCCTGACCCCTCTTTTCTAACCGCAAGCCCTCCTGCACTCTTCCTCTCACCTACAGCCACACCCCAGCCTACTCCTGTACCCTCTTCTGCCCTGACCCCACCTTCTCCTACACCCCCTCCTGTCCAGATCCCCACCCCCAATCTGCTCATGCACCCCAATCCAGCTCATACCACCCCCACCCATAGCCCTGGCTCCCATGCCATTGGGGTGACTTTTTTTTCACATTTTGCTTCTCATTTGTGTGGCCCCAGACTACTTTGTCCCCTGGTCAGTGTCCCACCCCACAAAAAAAGGTTCCCCACTCCTGCCTTATTTGACTTGCCAGTTACTAGTAGGTGTACCTGAGTCCCAAAGTTCTTTGGCAGCATTCCCCTGTAGTGTCCAGCACCCTATCCACAGAACAATCAGAAAAATAATAACTCCATTGTCTGCCAGGGAACAATGTGCACACAGCTTCTGTTATTCAACTCAGAATCAACGCTTCCTTCATATCACCACACTTCACATATTTATAGTGAAAACAAAGATAAGCATCCATATTCAAGTGTTACTGAATAAGGATAATGGCAACAAAAGTAACAAAAGAAAATCATAATATGCCTTCTAGATGCTAAATTTGACTTAACAGGCTAATCTCCTATCTAAGTTCACCTCTCCCAAAGCCTTTTGCAGCAGCCTTCACCTCGGCCTACCATATTCTTGAATGTAAATGCACTACCCATCACATCCTAGGTGCAGGATTCTAGGTATATCCCAAAGTTCACTGTCTATGCACAGAGACTATTTCTCCAATTGTTTGTTTTCTTCCTGGGTTCTCTTCCGTGTTGACTTTACATCTCCTTGATAACTTCATATGTAAATCATCATCTATTATATTAGCTTACAAGGCTTAATTAGCATCTGACAGATAGACAAGTAGCAAACACGTTGGTTACATCTCTACTTGCATTCCTCTTTTGAAAGAGGAATGCAAATGAAGCAAATCAAAAATGCAAATGAGGCATTGATTTACATATATTGTGCATCATTTGCATAATCTCTTTTCAGAAGAGATTCTTTTGAAAGAAAAAAGAGCTTTGTAGATGGGGATCTTTCAAAAATAACCCCTCTCTTCGAAAGAACACTCATATCTAATTTTGTTAGTAATAAGGGTTCTTTTGAAGATGGAGTTTATTTTCGAAAGAGCCCCATCTACACTTTTCTTTCTCTTTCTTTCTTTCTTTCTTTCTTTCGAAAGAATATCTTCTGAAAAGAGATTATGCAAAGAAAGCACGAGATATGTAAATCAGTGCCTCATATACTTTCTCAATATTCCTCATTTGCACTTCTCTTTTGAAAGAGGAATGCAAGCGTAGACATAGCCATTTTGTATGACTGAAAACCTGTTTCTCCTCCTCTACTGTGATGCAGCATCTAGGGACATATTATATGTGTATATCTGATCATCCATAACTCCTTACATAGTATTTGTGTATGTGTAGGTATGTACACACATATGTATGTAATGCCAGAACGATGTCAATGACCATTGTGATCCTGGTTTTCATTGATGACCCCACATGATGTTCTTTGGTGAATAAGAAAATATATAGAAGAATTAAAATGTTCTTGAAGGCTCTATGCAAGTTGAAATTAAGGGATTTGCAGGTTAGAGGGGACTAAACTATTTCCCACCCAACTTTAATGTAAAACCCACAAGGCCTTTATTTACATACTTAGCTGCCCATAGTGATTAGCATTATATCCTTCCAATTCTGTGAAGAGATTTGATAGATATTTCCATTTAAGCACAAAGGAAAGGACACATGGGGCCATACCAAAGGTCCATCTAGACCAGCATTCTGTTTTCTGACAGTGGCCAATGCCAGGTGCCCCAGAGAGAATGAACAGAACAAGTTATCAACAAATGATCCATCCCTTGTAGCCCATTCCTAGCTTCTGGCAAACAAGCCAGGGACAGCATCCCTTTCCATCCTGGCTAATAATCATTGATGGACTTATCCTCCATGAACTTCTCCTGTTCTTTATTGAATGCTTTTATAACACAATATTATATCACATCGCCAATATTTCCCCCAAATGCTGTAACAAAAGTCTAAAAAACTTTCAGAACAAGGAAGGTGATATAATATTGCAATTGCCTCATAATAAACCTCTTTGATAACGGTAAGGAAATATGAAAAAGATACAAAAATCTTGGCTTTCCATCTGATAACGTGCTTACAATTATGTGAGAGATTTTAGTTTCATTTTGTCAGATACATTTTCCATATTTAAACCAGTTGTCTTGTTTCCCTTGTTTCATTTATGTAGACATCTGGCACATTATAACTAGTACACAGTTTGATGATATTCTTCTGGAAGTCAATGACAAAGTTCCTATTGACTTTGCTAGTGCAGGATCAGGACGCATGTTCTCCGAATTAAATACTATATTCTAAATTCAGCCTCAGCAGAGCTGTGCTGAGAGGAACCAGCTTCTTTCTGCTTCTTGGTTCAGCACATTTTTGTACATAATGCAGAACAGCAGTGGCTTTTTTTCTGCCATACAGGTTTGCAGACATTTATCTAATTTGCTGTTGGTATCATGTGATACTGCTAATTGTATTATTTCCCATAAAGTTTAAAATTATTTCCTCTTCCCCCCACTGCCATTATTCAATTCACTGACATTTCAAATCTCATTTTGTTACTTTCTCTCCTATTTCTGAGATCTTTGTCTCCCTTTGTATTATTTCACTGATGCTTCAAACACTGCCCAGTTTAGCAGTATCTGGGAATCTAATTAGTGTGCTATTTATCCCTTCTTCCAGAAAATTAATGAAGATGTTTAATATGGGTTCGAATACAGATTTCTGTGATAGCCCGCAAGAGACCTCCCTTGAAACTCAATACCCTGTTGAGTA
This sequence comes from Carettochelys insculpta, assembly GCF_033958435.1. NCBI lineage: Eukaryota > Metazoa > Chordata > Testudines > Carettochelyidae > Carettochelys > Carettochelys insculpta. The sequence continues at coordinate 299,505,891 of NC_134137.1, read as the reverse complement.
CTATTAGTCTTTTTTTGTGATCCTTCAGGTGGCTTTTATTTCATGTGACAGTGTTCAGATCCAAGCTTATAAGAACTAATTGTGCAGGTAAGAGCTTATGAGCCAATGTATCAAATGTTTTATTAAAGTCCAGGATGGGGTAAACTGATGATCCTAACATTAATTAATTTATAAAAAAAAAAGTGATTGGAAACAAAGAAGTGATAATTGGTTGGAGAACCGTAACCTTTAGAATGACATTGCTTAATTATGTAAGAACACAAAAGAAAAGTTTTGCTTAGTCAGTGCTCTTTTAAAACTCAGCAGTACCACATTCAAATACACTGGATCACTTACTTAATCCTCATAATAGGTGGCAAGCACCCTAAAACATTCCTAATTTAATGGCATATGAATCTTTAAAGGATACATGTCTTCTGCTTGAGCGCTGTATATAGTGCTAGGTTCTGGGTATGTTTTTGGAGGAAAGGGCTGCGCAAGAGGAAAGAGTAAAACTTAATAGCAGATACAGTCTCTGTGGCTCTCACAATCACATGACTTCAGCAGCTTTAAATGAATTTATAGATGAAAAAGCTTGTTATGCAGTTGTACTAATTAACCATTTTTGTGCCTGTTGTGACCACAATTAAGACATACTTTTTGTTAGCCAAAATAATTTCTTGCTAGGGATATCTTGTGCAACAAGACAATGGTGTGCATTCAAAATGAAGTCTGATTGTACCACTAGATGGAGCTAGCCGTTTGATAGTAATCCACCTTGTTGGAAACCTAAATAATTTTTCCCTTAAGTGAGGCCATTAACTGTTACATATGATGTCTCAAAGAACAAATATGGAAAAAAAAAAGTAGTGTAGGTGGTGGCTGGGGAGAAAGCTAATGTAAAGATTTACCTCAATTCATCAATATCCGCATAGAACCGGAGTGAATGGGTAGAGTGCACTTTTATATGAAATGAGAAATTTTTCCATTGATAATTCATTAGGGCTTCTTGGACTTTAAAGCCTGCAGAGACTTTCTTACTCACAAATAAAACATAACAAATTAATGTCCTACTGATTCAGTAGCACAGCATGGACAGTGCTTCTTTTCCATCATTCCTCCACAGTTTTCAGGTATCTCAGCAAGGGATTTTGAGTGATAGCAAAGTGCTCTTCTCAGTTCTAGAGAGTTTTTGATATAGCTGATCCTTTGATCTCCAAAGCAAGTGTAGTTCTTTACTGAAGCCATTGCTTCTGGGAATATATATTATCCCCTCCACCATGCAGATAACCATAGCTACTTGGCTTTCAAAGGATATAGTTATATAAAACCACATCATCTGATGTTCACTGCAGCTTGGGCTAGAAAACGAATGTTAGTGGTTTGAATTTGTACTGAAAGACACTCCAAACATTTTGTAATTGAAAAAATCTTAACATTTTTGTACAGAGATTTGAACCAAATTGTAAGGAAATGGAGCCTTTGGAGGAAGTACATTTTAGGCAGTCAAGAAAGATTTTGTGTAGGGTGCTTGGGTTTATTACAAGGTTAACAGTACAAATAGGCTGACTGGTCCAGGAACAGTAAGAACCATATGGAGTTGTAATAGCTTTCCCACAACAGCTTTCCCAACGAGTGAACAAAGACTGCTCTTGGATAGCATAGACACTAGTGCTAGCTTTTCTAACGCAAGCTGGGAAGATTGGGAGATCCTCAGCTCTTTCCTCTACATTGTGGCTAGACCAGCTTTCCTGGGCGATATCTGTTACTCTCAAACATGACCCAATCCATATGGCAGAGCTGTGCTTTCAATACACACTTCAGTATTCTGTCTCCCAACAAACTCTTACTTTTCCATCTTATCCTATCGCAACTTTCAAATAAGGCTCTTGTCATTTTCCCCTAATCCCTCAATAGACCTCGGCTCACCATCCTAATCCACCAAAACCCCTCTACCTTTGTAAAGCCTGTTAGACTGACAAAAGGGCTTTTTCTGAAGGGCAGGGAGATAACACTGAATTCCAGCTCCGTGGTCTCAAGGATAAATGCCCCAGAAATATGTGAGATTAGAAATCAACTGCAATTGGAACCCAGGGAAGACCGAAAAATGGGAAAGTGAGATTTAAAGATTCATAAACAATCTGAATTCTAAACTTGTGTCCTCTCCGTCCTGTTCACCTAACTGGACATTAATGACAATTGCTAAGTATTGAAACAATTTGTAAAAGCTTTTTAAGAAGCTGAAATTACTGATATACTGAAAGTAGCATACAATCTAAGCACAACCCAGCACATATGTGAATTGATTTCCTACAGTTCGGGCAGGGTGGGTGAAGTAAAGATACATGTAAGACTTCTTTCTGGAGGGTTGGAACTTAGTTTTATATGAGGTGCACACAGTAAGGTTCTGTGGCACCTTATAGACTAACAGAAAAGTTTTGAGCATGAGCTTTTGTGAACACAGACTCACTTCATCAGATGCTGGTCTTGGAAATCTGCAGGGCCAGGTATAAATAAGCCAGAGCAAGGGTGGGGATAACAAGGTTAGCTCAGTAAGCAAGGGTGAGGCTTACTACTAGCAGTTGATCTGGAGGTGTGAACACCAAGGGAGGGGAAGCTGCTTTTGTATTTAGCCAGCCATTCGCAGTCTTTGTTTAAGCCTGTACTGAGGGCGTTGAATATGAAAATGGCTGGCTAAATACAAAAGCAGCTTCCCCTCCCTTGGTGTTCACACCTCCAGATCAACTGCTGGTAGTAAGCCTCACCCTTGCTGACTGAGCTAACCTTGTTATCCCCACCGTTGCTCTGGCTTATTTATACCTGGCCTTCCAGATTTCCAAGACCAGCATCTGATGAAGTGAGTCTGTGTTCACAAAAGCTCATGCTCAAAACTTTTCTGTTAGTCTATAAGGTGCCACAGGACCCTTCGTTGCTGTTACAGATCCAGACTAACACGGCTACCCCTCCGATACTTGATACAATAAGGTTCCTAGATTATGGCATGGCTGAAGTAGAACAGATTGGTCAGTGACTACCAAGGAGGTGGTTTCTATGGTGTATATGGAGAGGAGGGGTGAAAGGAATAGCTTGCAGTCAGCTAGAATTAGGTCTGTTGGCAGTAAGAGGTAGGTATAAGATTATTCTTATTTTCATATGGGAAACTGAGTGGTAGAAAAACAGACTTTGGGTATTAATGTAAGACAAGAATTAAGATTGTTTGTGACATCATTATTGAATTGTCCAGCTTTCAAATATATTACTTTTATAACTAAAATGATTTAATAATGTTTTAAATTAACTGATTGGTATTTAGAGTTGTAATTCTTAACCCACCTACATTTTTATCTAGAATTGCCTCTGGTTTTGTTTGTTGCATCAGTAGATGAAGATTAGATGTAAACATCTTTAAAGTAGCCAGTTCTGCTGATGGAAAGTCCAGATTTTTCATGGTCTGCATGAAAGGGAGGCTGGAGAAAATGATTCCTGTGCTCTGGTACTGACGGAGTTATACCAGGTGCAGAGTGAATTAGGAAGCAGTACCTCATATCCGACAGTAAATGGGTTACAGCCTTGGGGGATGGAGGAGAGAAATATGAAGAGGAATAGTGGCACTTCCACTTTGGCAATGACAGGTTTACATCTGATGGGGAGGAAGTATAGGTGCCATGTTCATTTCTGTGTTAAAAGGCTTGTGCCATGTTGAAATGAACTGAATAGTGGAGTGATGTCCATGAAAGCTATGTATTGAATGACAAGGTGGAGCATGAAATTTACCATACCTTACCTCATCCCAAGGCCATAGTTAGTGGAGTAGAGGATCACCTCCCTCTTTCCCATTCAAGCCTTGCAATTTCTCTGATTACCTTCCCTCCAAGTTTCTATTTTCTCTGCAAACAGTCTCCTTCCCTTCCTTAAGGTAAGCAGGAACCCAGATGCTCATGATAATTTTCACTGATGGAAATGTTGGCACCATGTCAGACAAGTAAACGTGTGTGGTAGTGGATTCTAAATCCTGAATTACTTTGGTACCGTATGAATAGGAGAGAGGTAAGGTTATTGTGATACACACAGAAGTCACAGCTATATCTTCAGCAAGCTCTATGGCTTTTGTTTGTGGATATGTTCTAGGCTTAGAGAATTTTTCCCAGGGAGAAAGATGTATCCCACATGCAATGTGTTAACATTTTATCGCAGCCTGACCACAGTTAAAGGAGCAAGGAAGATTGTTCTGCTGAAAAAGTACAGCAATATCCAAGCTCTCTTCTGAGAGAAGTGGCAGTGGTTCAGTGATGAGTGTGAGCACAGGATTTCTCCTTGCCCATGTCAGCATAGGAAAGTCACACCAATTTAACTTAATTTAATTCAGACCTTCGTAGGGACATTCTTACTTCAATTTAGTTGAAGATGGTTCCCGGGTGACTTAAGCTGAACAAAAATAGCCTAGTTTAAGAAGCACTAGTTTACCCAAGCAAATTTAAAGTCACACTTTCAATGAACTGGGTGCAACTTTCTGCTATAGAGAAGGTCCTAATGACATCACTAGCTAGAAGAATAATGGAAATGTTAATGATTCAGCCAGAAATCAGTCATGTATAAGTGAAAATTCTGGCACCCTAGATACAGTAAACCCTCGATTTAACAGACTAATGGGGGGAGGGGATGTCCGTTAATGCCGAAAGTCCGTTATATCTGGATGGTTATGTTGCATGATGATGCACTGACCTTCCCAGCCCATCACTCACTCCTATCTTCTGCCTGACCCTTCCCTTTCCCCCATTCTTCCTCTCATACTTCCATCTTCCTCTCCCAATTACCAGGAGAGGAGCTGAATGCCAGCCTGGCTCCTTCCACCTCCTGAAACTCTCAGCGCTGCAGTTCCTCCAGCCCTTGGCTGTGAGCCGTCCGCACAAAGGCAGAGCGTGACCACCCCCAGCCAGCCAATGGGCAGCAGCCTCAGACACGAAGGCCGATGCTCCTGCACCATTGCAGACGGTGGTGGCCAGGCACCAACATGCTCCACGCATGTGGGGCTGGGGGAGAAGAGTCCTGCACCCCACTGCAGCCCTCCCCCCAGCTCCCCTGGCCCTGGTAGCCCCAGCTGTTGCGGTGGCCCTTCCAGCCCCAGCATCCCCAGCCACTCTGGCAGCTCCTCCAGCCCGAGCAGTGGCTGTGGTGAGTATGGCCTTTATTTAGGGAGGGGATGAGGGGGGTGGAAGGCAGCGCCCATTATTTCCAAAGTCCGTTACATCAGGGTCCATTAAATTGGGGGTTTACTGTAGTAGCATGATGTATGCACTGACAGTAATTAACTAAATACTCATGGTAGTGTTGATAAGCCCAGGTTCCAAATGTGTTGGTCTGCTCAGAGAATAGACTCTTGTAACCATGTATTCTGCTGGCTTCCGTAGTTATTTGCTTGGTAGTTTCTCAGTCTTATGTTCTCAGTTTATCAGTTTTGTTTTTATGAACAGACTATGTGCTCATCTGGAACTGGCCTGGAAAGGCCTGTTCCATTCTTTCTGGTTTGTGTATCACCAGCAACACAGATCCTGCCGGCCAACTTCATATATTTCCAGTAGAGCCCACAACGTGCCAGAGACTTTGGTAAATGGTCGTATGTTCTCACAAGATGTCAGAGCCCCACTCAACAGACTACAGGGGACCCTCATTATAAGTCCAGGTGATGTTCCTCAACAATGCAGCTCAGAGGCTGTGTCTATACTGTCTCCTCACCTTTTGAAAGGGGGATGCTAATGAGACATTTCAGGATTTGCTAATGAGGTACTGAAATGAATAGGCAATGCCTCATTAACACAATGGCAGCCGCAGCACTTCATAAGTGCCGCTTTCAATCACACACAGCTCGTCTACATGGGGTCCTTTTCGAAAGGACCCTGCACACATGGAAATCCCCTTATTTCTATTTCTCCTTGTGCATGTCAGTATAGTATTTGGTTATAGGAATAAGGGGATTTCGAAGTGCGTGGGGTCCTTTTGAAAAGGACACGATGTAGACAAGCCATGTGCAATCGAAAGCAGCACTTTCGAAGTGCAGCGGCCACCATTATGCTAAAGAGGCACTGCATATTCATTGCAGCACCACATTAGCATATCCTAAATGTCTGATTAGCATCCCCCTTTTGAAAGGGGAGGCTAGTGTAGACAGAACCATAGTGAAATGACTTACAAAGGGGAATTAACATCCCTAAGAAACAATGTAATTAACTTGAGATATATGCCCAACACATACAGTTCACACACATGTGGCACATATAATGTACCTATAAAACATAAAAAACAACAAATAGAAATAGATGAATGTTAATATATAAATCATAAGATGAATAAATACATGAATAAATAAATAGAAAAAGATAAGACAGCTCCCCACAAGTTCCAACTGGCTCTTCGCTGCCTCCCCGCCAGCTTCCTCCTGGTTCTCTGCTGGCTTCCCACTGGCTGCACACAGCTACCGACAGCTTCCTGATGGCTCCCTGCCAACTTGTCACTGTTTTCCCACAATTTCCTGCTGCTCTGCCAGCTACTTGCCAGCTCCATGCAGCTCCCTGCTGACTTCAGGGATCACTTCCAAGGCCCCAGCTCTACAGGACCTGCTGCCTGGCCACCACAAAGCTCCACTATGTTCCTGGTTTTTGGTCTCTTGACCACTAAACAACGTAAGTGCAGATCTGTGTGACAGAGGCTACGTCTACATGTGCCCCAAACTTTGAAATGGCCACGCAAATGGCCATTTCGAAGTTTACTAATGAAGCGCTTAAATGCATATTCAGCGCTTCATTAGCATGTGGGTGGCAGCGGCGCTTCGAAATTGACGCTCCTTGCCGCCGCGCGCCCATGAGCTCATGGGAATAAGGGGACTTCGAAGTAGGCGGGGTCCTTTCGAAAAGGAGTCCAGTCTGGATGCGCTGCGCGGCATCAAGAAGGGTCAATTTCGAAGCGCCGCTGCCGCCCGCATGCTAATGAAGCGCTGAATATGCATTTAAGTGCTTCATTAGTAAACTTCGAAATGGCCATTTGCGTGGCCATTTCGAAGTCTGGGGCACGTGTAGACATGGCCATAATGAATCTGCTTTCCTGAATTACTTAAGGACATATATACAAAAAAACTTATGGCAAAGTGAATATAATGAGGACCCCCTGTACCACTATTGGTGCCTGTCCTCTGCAATCAGTTATCTTAATGTGGAGTTTTGCCTTGCTTCTGGACCTTGCTACATAAGTAAATAAGTGATGCATGACTAGGAACTGAATCTAGTTCTCTAAGTTGTGCTGGCTACAGAAGGGTCAGGGAAACCTTTTTCTATGAGGGGCCACAGACCCACATAAAAATTGATTGTGAGCCACACAGCCCAGTGGGGAAAGGAGAGAGTCTTATGGAGAGGCCAGAAATTGTTCAGGATGCGGGAAGCATCTGCTGTGTCTGGCCCCAGGGCAGAGTGGTCAGGCAGCTCTGTGGGTGTGCACCGTGTCCTCCCACAGGCGCCACCCTGGCAGCTGCCACAGGCCATGGTTCCCAGCCAGTAGGAGCCAGTACTGAGGCTGAGGGGAGTGTGTTGAGCTTTCCTTATGTTCCCTACAACTAGGGTCATACTGAATCTTCTGGCCGAATGTGTGGAGATTTTCAGCAGTCCAGATAAAATTAAGCAGGCCAGCAGCGATCCACAGGTTGGAGGTTTCCCACCCCTTTCTATAGAGTTAACAGAAAGAAAACAGTGAAAGCTTAGAGGCTGTGTCTACATTACAAAATAACTTAAAAGTTGCTGACTTCAAAGTTGAGCATCTACACACACCCTACTTTCAAGTTAAACTTCAAAGTAGGGCCCTACTCCATTTCCAGGGCTGAAGAAGGACTTTGAAGTTGGGCTCCCTTACTTCAAAGTTAACTTCAAAATAAGGGAAAATGTGTGCAAACGCTCTGTTGGCTTCTTCGAAGTAGCACCTAACTTCAAAATTAGTTCCCACTGAAGACGCACCCAGAGTGTCATTAAATTTAACAGCTCTCATTTGGAGCACACATGAGATTTCTTTTCTGCTTGTTTGGTGATTTTTACCTAATCAATTGTCAGAACAGAATTGCACTTAATTATGAAGTCATCCTGCCTTAAATAAATTAATAAAATTCCTGATTAAGGGCAGAATTATTTCTGAGTAGGACCATTCTGTTAAGACTTCAAGCTGGGAAGGATTCAAGCAATTCCCTCTTTTGCTCCACAGCTTGCTCGCACATTCCTGGTGTATAGCCCACTATGGATTACATAAGGAAAAGAAATTTTTATTACTGAGCTTACATGGGTACAAATGAAAACAACTTTCAATTTGGCAAATACATTGAACCCTCCAGTGACAAGGGAACAGCTTTCTGTGGAATAAAATATTTATGAAAGTGGAGGGAAAGAAGATTTTTATTGCTTTTACATTAATGTAACAACATGATATGGATACTGGAAGGAGGTTAATAGGATTTATGGTAACAGAGGTAGCCGTGTTACTCTGTATTCCAAAAAAACTAACTAGCTGTCATGTAGCACTTTAAAGACTAACAAAATGATTTATTAATAGGATTAAAGCTTAGTTATAAGTGATAACATACTCCTGGCAGTGCAGAATTCTCTGTTAAGTGAGAAGACAGAAATTAGGGAGGTTTGGCTCAAACTGAGTTTTTTATTACTGAAAATGACTTTTCTTATGCCATGTTAGTGGTAGATGGCTACTGAAATATCGAGCAAAGCAGGAGAACTTTCCTTTATATTTCAGGGAACCAACTCATTCCTGTATAATTCTCACTGAAGTCATTAGAATAGGTTAACACCAGAGATTACATTGGCCCCAGATATCAACATTTAGGTCGCAATCTGAAAACATATGTAGGTGCCTAAATATTCTTGCGGTACCTGTGTATTCTTTGGCTTTAGATATTATAGTGATTGGCACATATACAGAGACATAAGATAAGTGAAGGCCTGAAATCTAAAGTATTGGTGAGAGTTTCCTGGTTGATTAACAGGGAAAAAAATATCCAGACATGCTGTGAGTGGGCACAGCTCTCAAGGAAATCTGAGCCAAGTCCAGTTACAATTTCATAAATTAGCATGTGCTCCATGCTAAAGGCTAAAATCTGCTTTCTGTGCTACTAATGCAAATCTGAGGTACTACCCCTGGGCCCTGCACAGAGGGCAGCCAAGCAGACAGGGGGAAGCTTTGGTTTGCACACAGCAGGGGGTTAAGCTGCCAGGGGAAAGTTTGGGCCCCCTTTTGCAGATGGCTTGGGCCCTGCATGTGGGGCAGCTTGGGCCCTTTGTGTTTGGGGAAGTTGTTTGGGCCCCTTGTGGGGTGCTGAAGCTGCCAGAGGGGTTGGGCCTCTGGGGCGGGGGAGTTTGGGGCTTGAGTTTTGCTATAGTTTGTCTAGAAAAAAAGCAGTGGTGCTTCAGGCATTGGAGGATCACCACAGCCATTTCATGGGCATCTATGTGGACTGGCCAAGATGGGCACATGACACATGCATCTTCATGATTTCTGACCTGGCCAAGAGGATGGAGGCCAGGACCTACAGCCCCCAGTGGAAGCGTGCCATCGAGTATGTTGCCATCCCCCACTGCATGTTGGGTGACCTGGCATACCCCCTGCAAGCCTGGCTCATGAGGCCCTACACAGGCCATCTCACCCCCTCCCAGGAGCTCTTCAATGCCCATCTTGCACGGGCATGCTACCCAGCTGAGTGTGCATTAGGACTCTTGAAGGTGAGGTTCAGATGCCTCCTCATGCATCTCGATGTTGGGATGGAGAATGTTCCCCAGGTTGTGATGGCCTTCTGCGCCCCATACAGCCTGGTCGAGGCCATGGAGAGGGACCATCCCCCAAGGCTGGATGGCTGAGGTCAGACCCACGTACAAGCAGACAGCTGTGGCCCCCAACCACCTAGCTCAACTGTGACTGGCTGTTCATCCAGGATGCTCTCTGGGGGGGAGCTTTCCAACATGGGGCAGAATGACCTGCACCCAGGCATCCCACACAGGCTTCCCCCTCCAATAATCAGGGACACAGATGTGCTTTCAAAAAAACGAACCTTTTACCAATAAACAAGTGAATGGTACAAGAGTAAAGAGCAGACTATGATCTCTGCAGTTGCTGGGGAAAATTATTTACAGTATGTGGGCGGGGGGTGGAGGTGGTCAGTAACCGGGCAGCAATTCAACTGGAATGGCTGGATGGTGCCAGGGCTAGGGAGCACTATTCCAGGGAGAGGGTGAAGGGCCACTAGCCCTGGCAGCCACAAGAGCCCTTTCCTGTCAGGGCCAGGAGGGGATTGGAAACACGGGAGGTAGGGCTGAGGGGCCTGTGGGCTTAGCCTTGGAGGGGGGTCTTTAGCTGGTGGGGTGTCCTCAATGGGGGGCAGCTTTGGTGGAGACGGCAGCTTTGGAGGAGGGTGTTCCTTCAACTGGTCCCACCATGGCCAGGAACCAGGCCATGAAGCCCCAGAAGATGGGCTCTGGAATGTCACCTAGGAGGTGGACAGCAAGGGCCCCTAGAACCATGGAGCAGGTGGGTGCAGGGGCAGTGGTGGGGTGGTGGCTAGGATAACTGGAAGGATGGCTGGCTGTTCGATAAGGGCAGTGCACACTATGCAGAGCAGGCCCAGCATCTCCATCCAGGTTTCCCGCCACTAGACCAGCTCTGTCTCCTCCAGGTCCGTCTGCTGCTCTGCCAGGGCGTTCTGGTGGTGGAGAGCAGTTTTATAGGATGCAGGCTCCTTGTCTCAGCCATTGTCTTGGTGACTCTGAGTGCAGGCTCACTGGGGTGCAGAAGGTGAGGAAGGTCCAGTCCCCGCTTCAGCAGCCAGAGCCCCTCTGGGCTGGATGGGGTCAGCTGCCCAGGAAGTGTGCTAGGGTTCTCCCGGCCCTTGGATGATGCAGCTATAACAGAGGATGGGGTGTCAGTCCACCATAGTGGCCTAAGATGCTCTCTCCCTAGCCCACAACGGCCATGTGCCCCACCTGTGATCCAAGGAACGAGCAGGGCCCTGTGGCAGAGGCAGGGTTTCCATTCACTGTGGCCCATGCTGCCCATGGGCCCAGCCATGCCCTGGGAATGGTGGTGGCTGTGGCAGGTTCTGTCAGACGCCCGTCCATAGACATGGTTAGCGGGGGGTGGAGAGGGTGGCGAGCAAACATGGGACACTACTTGGCTGGGTAGCAGATGGGCTAGGTACAGGCATGCATCCTTGGGTCCCCCAGTGCATGCATGAGGCTAGCAGTTCTGCCCACCAGGGCAAGTGATAGATGCCACCTGTGTGTGCTCAAGCTTGCCATGGGCATGCCCTGGGGTAGTCTGTTCAGGGTCGGGCTGTTGTCTATGTGGCCAGGGTCCCACCCCCATGGGTGATGTGGTGCACTGTGCACCTACGGAGGGTCCCTTGAAGAGGTTGGGGGATGTCTGGCCTGAGGTGGCCCAGCTGGAGGAGGCAGAGGGGAACCCCTTGATGAGCAGGGACTCCTCAGATGATTTGTCCTTGGATGGGACCTCTGGCTCTGGGGTGCTGGCCCAGCTTGAGGGTCTGTCATGTTCCTCATCAGGCCTTGTCTCTCTCTCCATGGTAGACCCGGACTCCAGGACTGCCATGTCCATGGGGCTGCTGGGTGGAGAGCTGTCCTCAACTGTGAGGAGCTCCTGCAGCTTCCTGTAACAGGGGCAGCTGGCTGGGGCCTATCCTGACCACCTGGTGCTGTCTCAGGCCTGCATGTATCCCTGCCAGAACTCTTTCACTTTATAGTGGACCTGTTCAGTGGTCTGGGCAGGGTAGCCTCGGGTGGTGAGTTCAGTGGCTAGGTGGGTGAACGTGGGGGCATTCTGGTGGTGTCCCATGGTGTCCCACAGGTCCTCCTCCTCCTCCTAGATCTCCAGGTGGTCCTGGAGCTCTGGCTGAGTCCCAGAGGGGTCCCTTCACTTGGTGCTCTGGCCAGCCTCCTAGCTGCCCTCCACCAGCTCTCTGGGGGTACTCTTGTCACCCTGGGAAGCTGGCTGCTGGCCACGTTGCCTCTTTTACCTCAAAGGTGTCTCTGTGCTGTGTCTGGCAGGGCCACACATGCTCAAAGCCCCCACACCATCAACTTCCTGCCATGGGGTTTCTGGGTCCTTGCAGCTTTTAAAGTGGTTGGAGGAAGGGACCAGAGAGCCCTGCTGGTGCTGGCCAGGGTGTCTCCATGCTCAGGCTCAAGGTCACAGCAGCTGTATGTGAAACTGGGCTCACATTACTGCAAAGCTCTTCTGGGGGGATCTTGCCATGTGCCCCTATACAGGGCCCCCTTGTGTTATCAGCCCAGGTGCATGCTGAGAAGACCCTGGGCTCATGTGGCCTTGAGGCCATCTGCCAGTTGCACTCCTTGGCTGTGTCTACACGTGCCCCAAACTTCGAAATGGCCATGCGAATGGCCATTTCAAAGTTTACTAATGAAGCGCTGAAATGCATATTCAGCGCTTCATTAGCATGCGGGCGGCAGCGGCGCTTCGAAATTGATGCGCCTTGCCGCCGCGCGGCGAGTCCAGACGGGGCTCCTTTTCGAAAGGACGCCACCTTCTTCGAAGTCCCCTTATTCCCATGAGCTCATGGGAATAAGGGGACTTCGAAGTAGGTGGGGCCCTTTCGAAAAGGAGCCCCGTCTGGACGCGCTGCGCGGCGTCAAGCTGCGTCAATTTCGAAGCGCCGCTGCCGCCCGCATGCTAATGAAGCGCTGAATATGCATTTCAGCACTTCATTAGTAAACTTCGAAATGGCCATTTGCATGGCCATTTCGAAGTTTGGGGCACGTGTAGACGTAGCCCTTGTGTCATTCCAAGGGAGGCCAGTAGAGCTCTCTGCATGGTGCAGGGAAAGCAAGTCATTGCACACAGCTGAGTTCCAGGCCCCAAGGCATGGATCCCCAGTTTCCCCATGCCCGCTTGTATGCCCTTACCTGGCTGCTGGCCTCCCTTGTGACCACCGGTGTCTATGTGTTCTGGGTGCTGATGAATGTTCTTGTACCACCTGGGCCAACACCCCCCACCCCACGTCCATGCTCGGCAACGGTGGTCATAGTCCCATGGCCAGCTCTGCCTGGTGGGATGGGGTGCTCCTCTGCAAGTGGGAAAATGCATGCTGATTGTGGGGTTTCCGCATGAGTTCCACACCTTCATGGAACTTTGCAGGTGATTTGCCCCCAGCCTCCATTACCAGGACACCCACATGCAGCCCATGGTGACCCTATAGAAATAGGTTGCCCTCACCATCTGCAGCATTGCCACCACACACAGCTACCTCCCTAGGCAACACATTCCAATGCTTCATCACTGTCCTGGTGAACTAGTTTTTCCTAATATCCAACCTACTCCTCTCCTTCTGTAACTTCAGCCAATTACCCCTTGTTCTGCTGTCTGTCACTACTGAGAACAGTTTCTCTCCATCCATTTTAGAGCAACCCTTCAGGAAGTTGAAGGCTAATATTAAATCACCCTCAGTCTTCTCTTCTGTATATTAAATAAGCCCAAATCCCTCAGCCTTTCCTCAGCCTTTCCTCATAAGTCATGTGCTCCAGCCCCTCAATCATTTTCGCTGCCCTCCGCTGAACATGCTCCAGAACATCCACATCCTTTCTATACCTGGGGGCCCAGAACTGGACACAATACTCCAGATGTGGCCTCACCAGTGCCTAATAGAGGGGATCAACAGCCTCTCTAGATCTGCGCAAAATGCTCCTCCTAATGCACCCCAATATGTCATTGGCCTTCTTGGCTACAAGGGCACCCTCATATCCAGCCTTTCATCCACTATAATCCCTAGTTCCTTTTCTGCTGCACTGCTGCTCAGCCAGTCAGTCCCCAGCCTATAAGAATGCTTGGGATTCTTCCATCCAATGTGCAGGACTCCACTCTTCTCCTTGTTGAATCACATCAGATTTCTTTTGGTCCAACCCTCCAATTTATCCAGGTCACTCTGGATCCTATCTCTACCCTCCAACGTATCTACCTCTCCCCCTACCTTGGTGTCATCCGTAAACTTTCTGAGGATGCGATCCAGTCCCTCATCCAGGTAATTAATAAAGATGTTGAACAACACTGACCACAGAACCAAGCCGTGTGACGCTCCACTTGAAACTGACCACCATCCAGATATTGAGCCATTGACCACTACCCATTGGGCCTGACCATCAAGACAGCTTTCTATCCATCACTTAGTCCATGTATCCAATCCATACTTCCTTAACTTATAGGCAAGAATGTGGTGAGAGACTGTATCAAAAGCTTTACTGAAGTCAAGGTATATCACATCCACTGACTTCCCCATGTCCACAGAGCATGTTACCTCGTCATAGAAGCTAATCAGGTTGGTCAGGCACAACTTGCTCTTGGCGAATCCATGTTGATTACTTTTGATCACTTTCCCTTCTTCCAAGTCTTCTCAAATGGATTCCTTGAGGATCCCTTCCATTATTTTCCCAGGTACTGAGGTAAGGCTGACCAGTCTATAGTTCCATGGATTGTTCCTTCCTTTTTTAAAGATGGGCACTACATTTGCCTTTCTCCAGTCATTGGGGATCTCTCCTGATCTCCAAGAGTCCTTAAAGATAATGGCCAAAGGCTGGGCAATGAAGTCTGCCAATTCCCTCATTACCATTAGGTGCATGAAATCTAGACCCATGGATCTGTGTACTTATAGTTTTTGTAAGTAGCTCTTAACTCATTCCTTCCCCACCAAAGGCTGCCCTCCACCTTCCCACATTGCATTGTCTAGCACCATAGTGTGGGAACTATCCTTACCTGCGAAGACTGCAGCAAAAAAATCATTGAATACTTCAGCTTTTCTTACATCATCTGTCACTAGGGTACCTCTCTGATCCAGTAACAGCCCCACACCTTCCCTGATAGCCCTCTTATTGTTAAAATGCCTGTAGAAACCCTTCTTGTTACCCTTCACATCCTTTGCCAGCTGCAGTTCCAGTTGTGCCTTTGCTGTCCTGATTACTGCCTGGCATTTTCTAGCCATATATTTATACTTCTTCTTAGTCATCGGTCCAAGTTTCCACTTCTTATATGCATTCTTTTTGAGCTTAAGATGACCAAGAATTTCCCTGTTAAGCCAAGCTGATTGCCTACCATATTTGCATTTCTTACTATGCAGCGACATTGTTCCTGCACCTTCAGCAAGACTTCTTTAAAATTTTGCCAGTTCTCCTGAATGCCTTTCCCCTTCATCTTTGTTTCCCAGGGGATTCTGCCCATCAGTACCCTCAGGAAATCTAAATCTGCTGTTCTGCAATCAAGGGTCTGTCTATTACTGCTCACTTTTCTTCCTTTTGTAAGGATCCTGAAATCTACCATCTGGTGATCACTACAGCCCAGGTTGCCACCCACTTCTATTTCTCCTACTTGTCCTTCCCTGTTTGTGAGCAGCAAGTCAAGTTGTGCATGGCCCCTCGTTAGTTCCATCAATACTTGTACCAGGCAATTATTCCCAACATTCTCCAAAAACTTCCAGGATTGTCCGTGTGCTGCTGTGTTGGTCTCCTAACAAATGTCTGGATAATTAAAGTCTCCCATGAGAACCAGGGCCTCTGATTTGGAAGTGTCTCTTAGCTGTCTGAAGAAATCCTCATCTACTTCATCTCTCTGGTCTGGCAGTCTATAGCAGACACCAAATAAAACATCACCTCTATTGCTTCCCATCTAAGACACTTAACTGGCTTTTTTCGCTCCTTATACTGGAGCTCTGAGCAATCAAAATGCCCCCTCAAATAGAGCACAACTCTTCCTCCTTTTCTCCCCTACCTGTCCTTCCTAAACAGTTAATACTCTTCCATGACCATGCTCTAGTTTTGCGAGTCATCCCACCAAATCTCTGTTATTCCAATCACTTCATGCTTCTTAGACTGTGCTTAGTCATGCTCCACTTGCAGCCCTGGCCCTGGGAAGCAGTGGGTGGTGAGGCCTGGCCCTGGCTGAATGTGCTGGCCCAGCCAGAGCCAGGTCCACTGCCAGAGGGCTTCCCTGCTGGTGGGGGGCAGTTTCCCCACAGGTTCCTTGGGTGTCAGGGCTGGGAGGGGGAAGGGAAGCTATGCACCCAGCCATGAGCATGCCTGCATTTTATCCCTGGCAGGTGATGGTTGTCATCACCCACATGCTGCTCTGGAGGCTGGTGCATGTTGGGGATCTCGAAAAGGTGGTTGAAGGGTTCACAGGCCTCGGCTTCCCCCACTGCTTTGGTGCGCGCCACGTGATGCACATACTAAGCTGCATCCCCTACTGGGCTCCCAACCACTAAATGAACCTCATGGGCTATCACTCTGTCATGCTGCAGGCACTGGTGGAATATCAGAGACGCTTTATGGACCTTTGCATGGGCAACCTGGGCCCAGCCCATGAGGTGTGTGTATGTTCCAGACCTCCAGCCTGTACCACAGGATACAGGCCAGGATCTGCATCCTTCAGCATGAGCATGTGGTCAGGGATATGAGCATGCCCCTGTGTGTGGTGAGCAACCCTGACTGCCTCTGCTCCCGTGGCTGATGTGGCCCTGTATTGGGCACCCCACCCTGCTCATGTGATGGAGTCTGTAAGACTTGCTGCCACTTTGAGAGTAGCTGTGTACAGAGTCTCTGTGCTCCCCGCGGCTGCCACCATGGTGGACTGTTCTTTTGGATGAGGGGATCACAGGGCATCTACGTACACTTTCTTCTGGAGGATTCTTTCAGAGGAGCATGCTCTTCCTCAAACAGGAGCAGAATACAGACTCCAGAAGAAATGCTATGTTCTTCCAGATACCTTCCGGATATGCTTCCTGGGAGTGTCTACACACAAAAGCTATTCTCCCAGACACCTTCTGGAAGAACAGCTTTTGTGTGTAGAGGCTCCCAGGATCTTCCAGAAGAGCACTGCCTTTCTCCAGATGAATTTACCAGTGTAGATGAGGCCAAAATGCATGTTTTCGAAAAGAGATAAAACCGAAAGCTTCACTTTCTGTTGTCTATGAAGTTTTCAGATGAGATTGTGTAACATCAAGGTTGTATTTGTTAGTTAGCCATTTGCTCCAATGAAATTACAAGTGATGAATTACTTTCTGCTCTCTTGATGGGGAGTGGTGAAATGGTCCCTACATAGGTGTATTCCTATCAGTAACCTCCTTGTTCAGTCTCTGGCTTTGGAATGACCCCTTCAATCATCATCTCATTCAATTCCCTACTGTTTTCTTTCTTTTGGAGAAAAAACAAGGCTCCTTCTTTTTTTCTTTCTGATGTCTCTCTCTTTCTCTCTCTCTCTCTCTGTTTTCCTATGAGTTGCATCACAGTAATTTCCAGACACCTCCACTAAGTCTGGGACCATTTTAGTAGGCCCTATGCAAGCGTATAGTAAATGCCACCTTAACATTTCTCATTTCCCACCCTCAGCCTAGCACAGGCTTCAGTTATGAAGCCAGAATCTGTGCTCCAACTGATTCGTGATGGTGCATGACTGGTTGAAGGGTGGTGGAGAAGTAGGGTAAAGGTAAACAATTGTATGCTCCTGCTCTCTAAGGATATGTTTTCTTCCTTTTAAATGTGTGTAGAGCCTGATTCTATTAATTTAGGCCAATTTTTAGTTATTAGCTTAATTAATTTACATTGTTGTGGAACCAGGCCCTTCTGTTGAAAACATTTGAGCTATACAATGATTTGAAGCCATATGGCAAACTAATCCTATCATGAGAGATTTCTAAATTACACTTTGCCATGCAGTTAATTATCTATGAATGCTTTTATCCCAAGCTGAGATATAATGATACTATGGTTCCATACATATATATATATATATATATATATATATATATATATAGTTTGCATAATAAGCTCCCTAAAGACAGTAGATTATGAATTGCTGCTGTTCCATTTTAATTGAAAATTGCCCATCTGAGCAGTTAAAACACAAACTTGTTTGGATTTATGCATCCTCAGAGTATCATGGCACTCAGTTGTTATTCTGCACTAGTGGAAGAGGCTATTGAAAACATGTCAGGCTGCTGAAAACACGTAATTATTTGTGAACTTGTTGGTTTAAACAGATGTTTGACTGCGAAGGTGCCTATTAGCAGTGCCCTTACCTGGCTGAGATACCAAAATTACTGGCTATGGAATCATTCTTCGAGATTAATTTAAACTTTCTTTTATTCAATTAAAAATAAAGGAAAAGAGCATTGCTTCATCTTCCTCTGTAATACTATTATGAATAATGAAAGCACTCAGAGGGAGAAATTACACCAAGATTAAGATACTACACACATAAAAAGCTGTAAAGGAAAAACATAACTTTATCTTAGAAGGGAGAAGACAAGAGATGGTAGGACAGAGGCCAAATATAAAATAAATGTTAATTTAGTCTGAACTGATTCAGTGATGTGGATTTGAAAAATAGAATAAAGGAGAGGCTATTGTTTTTCAAGACATCAGAAAGGAAACTATGCTATGGCTATGTCTGGATTAAACGGATTTGTCGACAGACATTTTTGTCAGAAGATATCTTCTGACAAAACTTCTGTCAACAGATCGCAGCTAAACTGCCAAGTGGATTGCAAGATGATCGGTTCTGTCATCAGAGAGCATCCGGACTGCCTGACCGCACTCTCAACAAAATGGTCAATTGGAAGCACAGCAGACAGGGCTGCCTGGTGTCCCAAAAGCCTTGTCTGTTGACAGAGGGCTTCCTGGAACTTTCAGACTGGCTTTCTGTCGACAGATCTCTGTCTACAGAGGTGTTATGCCTCATGTAGGTGTGTTGTGAACAAGACACAAGAAGTCATTCTTCTGCTCTACTCTGCACTGGTTAGGCCTCAGCTGGAGTATTGTGTCTAGTTCTGGGCGCTGCAGTTCAAGAAAGATGTGGAGAAATTAGAGAGGGTCCAGAAAAGAGTGACAAGAATGATTAAAGGTCTAGAGAATGTGACCTATGAAGAAAGGCTGAAAGAATTGGGCTTGTTTAGTTTGGAACAGAGAAGATTGAGGGGAGACGTGATAGCGGTTTTCAGGTATCTAAAAGGGTGGCATAAGGAGGAGGGAGAAAACTTATTCTTCTTAGCCTCTGAGGATAGAACAAGAGGCAATGGGCTTAAACTGCAGCAAGGGAGGTTTAGGTTGGACATTAGGAAAAAGTTTCTAACTGTCAGGGTGGTCAAACAGTGCAATAAATTGCTAAGGGAGGTTGTGGAATCTCCATTGCTGGAGATATTTAAGAACAGGTTGGATAGATGTCTATTAGGGATGGTCTAGACAGTACCTGGTCCTACCATTGGGGCTGGACTCAATGGCTTCTCAAGGTCCCTTCCAGTCCTACTGTTCTATGATTCTATGGCCATGTCTACACTAGCCCCAAACTTCAAAATGGCCATCTGCTCACAGGAATAAGGGGACTTCAAAGTAGGTGGGGTCCTTTTGAAAAGGAGCCCCGTTGGGACAAGCCGCGCAGCGGTGAGCCGCATCAATTTCGAAGTGCCGTGGCTGCCCGCATGCTAATGAGGCTCTGAATATGTATTTCAGCGCTTCATTAGTAAACTTCGAAATGGCCATTTACATGGCCATTTTGAAGTTTGGGGCTAGTGTAGATATAGCCTTTGTGGAGCAAAGTACAGCTGTCAACACAAGTGTTGCGTTCTGTCAATTTACTGTCAACAGAATGCTTTGGGAATCTGGATGCTCCTTGGGTTTAATTGACAAAACCCTCTAGAGTAGACATAGCCTATGGCAAAGTAGGGTCCTGATTCATACAAGGACTTGTGCTTAAATGTCACTGGAATCAGATACATAGATGAAAATGAAAAATGACAGAACTCACCTATGCAACTTCATCTGTCATCAACTGTCCATTCTGTTGACAAATTCTCAATTGGTGTAAAATAGACCAGTGAAGCTACTCCAATTTACATCAGATGAATATCTGGTCTTGGATCTTTTTACTTTAATTTGCACAGAATTCTCCTGAAAAAAGATAGTCTTGGTCTAATTATAGGCCTCTGTATCAAGAGATCTGATTACTTAATACAAATAGTACTTTGCACTTGAAGAAGAATACCCATTTATAAGTAAGTTAAATTTTTGAAGTTTTTTAAGTTATAAAATTTAATCAAATCCACACAAAATGTTTTCCTATTAACCATATGAACAAACTACTTTTGCATATAAAAGTCTTATGTCAAGCCCACTGGCCCAATGTTGTCCTTATTTGTAATGGGATTTCATGAAAGCAGTCATGAGTTTTATGGGGGGCTCTTGGGGATTTATTTCACATCTCTGGTATGGCATGGCCTTCAATCCATTAACGATCTAGGAGAATTTGTGTGTGATCATATATTCAGAATATACATATTATATTTTTATTGTTTCCATTAGACAAAATTTCCCAAACATTTGAAAGCTGGATTATGTGCTCCCCTGCACCCTGTACATGGAAGTTTGATTGCTATTTATTGAGCTGCTAGCTTACAGCTGGTAACACTATGTGTTTACCCCATACCTTGTGGATATAATGAACCTCTGTTTTACCCACAAAGTTTATGACCTAATCAATGTATTAGTCTCTAAGGTGTCACAGGGTTGCTTGTTATTTATGAAGTTACAGACTATCTGAGGGTATGTCTACCCTACAAACTTAAGTTGAATTTGTTAAGGTTGATTTTCTAGCATCTGATTTTATAAAGACGAAGGTGTATGTCCACATTGGCATGTGAAGTAGATGGAGTGCGTCCCCATTAGGGTTGCCAGCTTTGCCCTGATCAGAAATGCACTGTGGATACAACAGTTCCTGCTGCCCCATCGCATTATGTGTTTCTGTTTCAGTATCTGATGGGACAAAAATACTTCTGGGTGTGTGTTGTCAGCCTCCCACAGTGCACTTGTTTCCTTCCCCTCCCTTTGGTTTATGACTGGCTAATCATTCACATAAGTTGACTACATCCTTGCCTGTGGATGTCTGTGAAAGGGAAGTGCCCATCAGAGGTATGTATAGTGTAGTGTGAGAGGTTCGGAAGGCTCTGTATTTGCACAGTCCAGATCACACCCCAGGGCCCCCCATCATATGGTGGGGGATGTTTACATTTCAACCAGGAGCATGCTTCCTAGCGTGGGGAGACAGGCATGCACCAGCACTGCTCAAGTTAGTACATTAAAATTAGTGGTGTAGCTAGGGATTGACAGTTCCAGCTAGCCAGCTAAGAAGAACCTGCCCTGACTCCTGGGTATAAACTCAAGAGGCTAGCTCAAGCTGCTACTCTCACTTATGTTTTTATTGTTAGTGCACTAGCTTGACCAGACCTAGTGTGTGTCTGTTTGACCAAGCTGGGAAGTGCATTCCCATCTGCAGTGTACAGAGATAACCAGGGCTTTTGTACTTGACTGAGGAGGACCATATTGGAATCTTGAAAATTTGCACTCGCTTATATCTCTCTCAGACAGTAAACATCCTAAAGCCCCTACCATTTTGCAGTACAAAGTGTAAGGGTCACACATCTATACCCAGACCTTGCCCTTTGCTTTAAGCTGAGTCAGCTAAAGAATGTAGTCTTCTTTTTGGCTAACGACACCATCAAGTCGTTAGCCGAACGGAGTAAGCCCAAGTACCCAAGGGACTGACAGTGAAAAACCCATTATCATCGATGTACTACACCGACTCCATCAAGCAGATACTTAGAAACTCTGCCACAGTACTTGGTCCCTGGCTTCCCAATAGTGTTCTATATCTGCAACTGTGATTCTGGATCTGCTTCCCGTTCCCCACTTCCTTCTTGTTTTCATATTTGCTGTGGAACCCCAGTGTTGGTCCTTCTCCCCAGTTCTGCTCCTGATTTCCAGCTCCTGCTGATACTTCGGCTCTGACCCTTGACTCTTGGCTTCTAGCTCTCAGATCCCTCTCAGACCCTGGGCTTATTTGACTTCTGACTCAGCACCTAGCTTGGCTGTGTCTGTTCCATATGTTAAATGAGCCACACAGCCTAACCTTTAGTCAAGGCTATCCACAGCCCAGTGTTTGTCCTGGGCATGATTTACAAAAATTCTCAGGCAGTAATAAACACACTGAAGCACTGGGTAAAAAGTCTATCTTTCCTTATTTAAAACATGCCACTTTAACAAGACAAAGTTATTCGATGTCCTTTTGTCATTACCTGAAAAGAGAGGATTCAGTTTTAGGAGAGAAGTGTATTTCTTGCAGAGTTCAACAATATGATCTGTACTTCTTTTTCATTTATTTTTTAAATGACTGTCTAGACTGAAGCAGTATATTGCTTTTTCCAGTTAAGGTCACAAAACTGGCTATCTGACAACATTAAAGACAAATCTCCCATGGGAGAAACACCTTTACCCTCTAGTCTTACAAGCAGTAAAAGGAAATATAGACACAGCACGAGCTATGCTATCCTTTATTTTATCTTTTCCCCTCTGTTCTAGTTATCATTTCAACTGAAATGAGGGAAAAAATGGAACAGAGCATAAGCTCAGGTATCAGACTGACTTGGCAGAGCAATGGTTTTACAGCCTGGTGTTGCTCTTTCCATGGCTGACTGTACAAATGGGAGTTTATTTGAGTAAGGTTAGGTCAGAACAACAACGTAAGCACAGGGCCAGTGGGACAGGAGCACAAAGGCTGAGTGTTAATAAACTTGTGTGGGAGCATCCACACTGAATATCACCCCAGCTTTAGAATTTCTGGACCTTGGTCTCAGACTGATGCTCAGGTGTCTACATTGCACTAGGCAAATGAGAGCCATACCAGCCTACCAAGTACCTCCCCAGCTAGAGCCACTCTAGCTGTGTGCTAATGGTGCATTGTGTGGAAACCTGACTATCCATTCTGTGACACTTAACAGGAAGTTTCTGCCAGCCAACACAGCCTGCCAAACCATCTTTGGATAGTGGGAGGATAGGAAATACAATTTGTGAAAACGCACAACATAGTAAAAGAGCACATTTTAAATGATGTGTTACATAAGTAAGCAAAAATAGACTAAAATTACAGGTTTTCTCATCCATGTAATCCACCTGTTCAAATGCACATACCCCACTATCTGCTGTGGATTTCTATAACGGAGAGTGGAATAACTTCTGATTTCAATGGAAGTCAGGAGCTTACATACCTTTGTGGTTCTCTATTTGTATTTGACTTAATGTATGGCAACATCGCTGTGTTCGCATGACCTGATTCCTAAGTCACTTTGACCCTATTTCTAGATTTTTTACCTGTAGTAGAGGTTAAACCTTCCTGGTTCGGCACCCTCAGGATCGGTGTGGTCCCAAACCAGGGAGTTCACTGAACCAGGGAGAACCAGTGCTGACCCCTTGCTCTAGATGGCTGTTGGGCTCTGCTCTGGCAGCAGCAAAGGAGCCGGAATTGCTGGAGTTGGAGGTGGGGGTGCTTGGAGGATGAGACAGAGTGGCTGCAGCCCATGATCCCAGCCTTTGGTCACTGGGCTCTGTAGCCACCCTGTCTCTTCCTCAAAGTGCCTCTCATCCTGCCCTCCTACCCATCCCTGCCTGAGCTCGAATGCTGCAAATGCATTTCTTGTGGTAGTCTTGGAGCTCAGAGGCGGTTGGGGAGTAGAGGTTAAAGGAAGAAGTTGCTGAGTGTGGGCCCCCCGGGCTTCTTCCTGTGAGTACTCCAGCCCCAAAGCACCCACACATGCTGGACCATGGATGCTGTTGGATGAGGGAAGTATGGATTGTAAAGACCAGCCTGAAGCTTTGGATTATGATTTAAAAGGCTAATGGAGAGAAAGCACCAAAAAGTGTAAAGTGAAAACTAAAATATTTATTTGGGCATAAGCTTTCACGGGTAAAAATCACCTTGTCAGGTGTACCTGATGAAGACATTTTTGCCCAAGGAATCTTATGCCTAAATATATTTGTTAGGCTGTGTGCGCACTAGAGAGTTTTGTAGACAAAACTGGTTGGGGTTTTGTAGACAAAACTCGCAAAGTGTCTAGACACAAATTTCATTTCGTATACAGAGATTGTCGACAAAAAAGCAGTGTAGATGCTCCAGGGGACCCTTTTGTCAACAGAGCAGATCAAAAGATGGATCCACTTTTATGTGTAGACTTGATCTGTTGACAGAAGTTTTGTTGGAACATCTCTTCTGACAGTAACTTCTGTAGACGGATGCTTCTTGTGTAGACTTAGCCTTAGTCTTCAAGGCATCAGACAGGGGCCAGGCACCTCCAGCAGCAGCAAGACACTGGGTGCGCAGCTGGAGGTTGCAGTGGTGCACAAGGGATGACCCCACCAACCTCCGCCAGGCAGAGCTCATGGAACGCCACCTCTGGCTGGAGGAGTCTGACCTGGCGTGGCAGAGGGAGGCCTGGGACCAGCTTATGTCCGATGCCTCCAGGGGGCTCTTGGGGACCACCGATGCCGAAGGACTGTGTGGGCCCTCGCTTGCTGCACCTGGAAGGGGTGATGGATAGCATGCCAGTTTCTGAGCAGGATCTCGTCCCTCATTCCCCCCCGAGACTCTGTTCCCCTGAGGCCCTGCATCCCCCAACCCCCCTGGGGCCTGGCCATGGTGGGCATGGCATCCTGGTGGCATCAAGTGTACACAGGGCTTCCCTCCTGGATGGAACCATCCCTGGGTGTGGGCTGGACTGCAGGAGTCCCACTGGGCAACTGGGTGCCTGGAACTGTCCACGGGTCACATGGCGCAGCCAGGTGCAGAGGATGTGTTCGGGGCTGTGGCCATCCGGCATGTCTGGGCCTGGCTCCGCCCCCCCACCCCGTGGGGGGCTCTGAGGGGGGCCCTGGGGCTTGGGAGACTGCTGGGCGCTGACCATGTGCCCGCTGCGGTCGTCGGGGGCAGCTGAGGGTGTGCTGCTGGGTGCTCGTGCTTTCACAGCTTGCCTGCTCTCAGCTTCCTGCGACGGGGTTTCTGGGTCCATGCGGCTTTAAGAGCTCCACTTGGTGGGGCAGGGCGTCTCCATGCTCAGGCTGGGCGCCGTTGTGGAGGACTCCCCTTTCAAAAGAGCAGGCTGTGGAGCATCTCCACATGCTGCCTTCTTTCGACATTGTTTTTCAATGGGTGGTGCTCTTCCCATACAGGATCGGGCTCCAGCTTTCAATATTTGGGCTGCATTCCTTCGATTTCAAATTGAAAGAGTGCATGGCACGTGTAGACGCTCCCTTAGTTTTTTTGAAAGAGGGCCAGTCTTTTCGAAATACTGTGCACATGTAGATGCACCCTGAGAGTATTAAAGTAATCTAAAAGCTCTCTATACCTTAAAGTTTCAAAAAGAGAGTTTGCATCACTTCTCTTTCTTTTTAATGAACAGTTGACTTAATTTTTTGAGTTAAAAACCATGAACTAGTAAATCTGCATTCAGAAGCAACATATGAAGGAAGCTGCACTTTGTCTTATGCCTCACAATGCATCCAGAAAAAGTGTATATTTATTATTGCCTCCATCTTGTGTAGAGAACATCATCTTAGTATTCTCCTGGGAATGCCGTTGCCTCTGGAGCTTCTTTTTTCAGTTTTCCTATTAGAGATTATCTGCTATTCTAATAATTAAAATCATACAAAATCATTTTTCAAAAATGAGTATCTTTCAAAGAATGTGCCATAATTCTTCCTACAAAATATACATCCCATAGTTCAAACAGGACCTCCTGTAAGCAGTCCCCATACTGTGATAAATTGTTAATTACAACATGCCTAGAAGACACTTTGATCCAGAAAATATCACATATTTTAATCAGTGCTATGTAGCAGCTGTCTTTAGTGGGTTTTAAAATTAAAATTGAACACTAACTATCATGTCTGTAGTAGCAAAGCATAGCCCATGATTATCCACTATCAGTGACATATCATATAATAAGAATAAAAGACCCCTTACAATTGTCCCAAATCTCACAAAACAAAAACATCTTGAATTTGTTAAGATTTCCATTTTGCAGTAATTGCCAGAAAACTCCTTTCTCAATTTGCAATAAAATCAATCATTTTCAATGTCAAAACTTCACATGACATGAAAATTCTGACTTTTGTCATGCACAAATCTTGACCTCTCCTCTGTATATACACACAGTGAATCTCTGATGCATGAGTTGAACAGGATCTGGTGAGCTAGTTCCTGGCATAGACTTCTTTCACTATGGAGTCCAGCTTCATGAGGGCTACTTACACATCCCCTTGAAGCTCCTCTGGGAGGATAGGGAAACTAAGAATGGGGGCATAGGACCACACCTAATATATAGCTTCCTCAGTTACTTTTCCCAAAGAGATAGGGCACATGAGAAAAAGTACCACTGAGGAACATAGATGTTGTATTGTGCCAT
Source organism: Carettochelys insculpta (assembly GCF_033958435.1). Taxonomy (NCBI): domain Eukaryota; kingdom Metazoa; phylum Chordata; order Testudines; family Carettochelyidae; genus Carettochelys; species Carettochelys insculpta. Next base: position 299,479,586 of record NC_134137.1, on the reverse strand, counting down.
CTCTACTTCCTCTGGAAGACTTTAAGAAGTATAATTAAATGGCATGAACATGACCATAAAGTAGAAGACTGGATGTTCAGCAGTATTCATAGCCTGGACCTGCTGCTCAACTCTCTTTTTTAATGTGTTCTGAGCCCCCTGAGTCAGCTGATTCAACTTCCTTCTTGCTAGCCCCCTTGTCTTGCCCAAAGGGCTAGGTGTCAGGAGAACTGGGGTGGGTAGGAATCAAAAGGTCCCAGAGAAGAGCCTTGAAAGTATGATAGTTCAGGATGGCCCGCAATAAATTCACCTCCTGCTCACCTTCCATGGATCACTTCCAACCACATCCAACAGCTCTGTTTTGGGGCATGGATGATTGTTTAGTTACGGTTATTTGCTTCAAACCCTCAGAGTCTCATAGATGATGCAGTCAAGACTCTGGTGCACAGGTATCTCCCTACTTCTTGGGTGATGCATGTTAGTAAGGGGGAGAGGCTCACAATTGGATCTCCTCAGTAAGAGCATCTTGTCCTATGATTGCAGGGCAGGGCATCCTGAGGAAATGACTTTGCTGCTCAAAACAGGCATAAGAGTCAATCCATGTATAGTTTATTGTCTTAATTTCTAGTCAGAAACACATCCATGTTGTGTAAATATTATAGATATGTGAGGAAAATTTCAGTAGTGAACTATTCATTTTCTTGGATTTTCAAAAATGTAGGTATCAACTCACATTTTTTCCACAAAAAACAAACTGCATTTTTGTCCACAGAAAAAATAATAGTTTTCAGAACTTTAATGGGTATCCTGCACTTTCTATATGCAACCACTTCCAAGCCTAAGGTCCTAAAGTGCTCTATTACATGTGTAATTTAGTTGGTGACATAAGCATGATTCTACCACACACACACAAAACAGTTTACTCACCCATTAAAATACAACCAAAGGAGGTAACATGTCACGTATTTTAGCAGTGCATACTTGTTACAACATTATCCTAAAATGTAGGGCAAGTGATAAAGATTGAATCCCATAAATAATGGGTACTGCAAGGGAATTGAGTTTGATAATAGTTAATTTTCTAAGTTGGGATTTATCCAGTGCCATCACTTCTATTTGTGCAAAGATATGTTCAAGATTGATCAGTATACCTATGCACTCACCCAGAAAGCATCTTATATCCTCCATAATTACTATGGCTCTTTAATGACCACTAGTGGTCAGGACTTTTGTTTTACATATCATTCTTTCTATATGATGCCCCTTACACAACACTGGGATGTTCAGAGCTCATGAGGAAAAGGGCCATCCACTGAATCATTAATAATTCTTCCTCTTTGCAGCCCTCTGTGCCTAATTTCTTACTTCCTTGGATGCTGTTTATGTTAGGGAAAAGGGACTCCCTGTGTTACAGAAAAAGAGGGGTTTAGTTGGTTCATTATCATCATCATCAATAACTGTGGGCTTAGCACCTGTTGGTGTCTGATGCCTCTCTGACTATTCTTTCCCATCGTTACCTGTCCAGTGCGGAGTGGCTTAGTTTCTGTAGACTAGCTCTGCACAAATCTACTATATCATTTACCCATTCTCTGCGGGGTCTGCCTCTCCTATTTGAACCATCCATTATGCTGAATACCAAGGTGTTGATTTTTAATTCGTCATTCATTCTGCAGATATGCCCAAATAGTTGTAGCTTCCTTTTTATAACCTTCTGCAGCAGGTTCTCTTTCGGCTGTATCTTTCTATATAATTCCTCATTGATGATCTTCTGCATCCATCCTATTCTCAAAATCTTTCTATAACAACTCCTTTCGAATGCCAATATTCTTCTTTTTGAATCTTTCATTATAACCCATGTCTCATGTCCATACAGCATGCTGCTGAATATACACGTTTTCAAGACACTCAGCTTCATTCCTAAGCTAACCCCTTTGCTTTTCCAGATCTTATCCATTGCCTTCAGACTCACTCTTGCTTTAGCTAACCTAGTCACTATTTCCTTCTTACAGTCTAGATCATATGTTATGTTGCTCCCCAGATATGTGAACTTCTGCACATTTTCTAGTTCAATACCATCTACAATGATCTTCCTATTTCCTTATCTCCAAATACCATTGTTTTTTTATCAATGTTCATAATCTGTCCGAACCGCCTCCCTTCTTTGTTTAGCACCTGCACCATTTTCACTGTCTTCTCCTCATCTTCCTCAATGATAACCATATCATCTGTGAGCCTCAAGTTGTTAATTCTTTTCCTGTGCACAGATATTCCTTCTACCTCTTCCTTGATCTTGTCCATTGCTCTCTCCAGATGAGCAATGAAGATACTTGGCAATATTGGATCTCCTTATCTCATATCTCTACTTGTTTTAAACCAACTTCCCAACTCCCTGCATGTTCTTCCTGCTGCCTGAGCATTGTCATGATATCCTTCAACAATTATATCAGTCTGCTATCCAGTCCATATGACTCCAACACTGCCCAAGTCACTTTCTGATCTATATTGTTAAATGACTTTTGAAAATCGACAAAGCAAGTGTATATGTTCTTGTTCTTTCATCGAGCTTTCTCCGCTATCAGTCTTAGTGCCAATATCTGCTGTAGCTTAGTTGGTTACAGATACCTAATCCCCTCATTTTTTGTCTTTTGAGTGCAGAGATGTTAACAGGTTGTCACTCTGCCTTACAAGATGTGCTACTTACTTCTGCTAAACAATCTCTTCCACCTTGCATGTTACTGTGATGGTAAGAGTACCATTCCCAGAATCAAAGAGCAGTTCTGTGTGGCTTATAAGGATATCTTTCTCTCTGATCAACAAAGCTTGTCCAATAAAAGATATTACCTCACCCATTTTGTCTCTCTAGTATCATGGGACCAATATGGTAACAGTGAGATTGCATTGCAAACAGTTTAATCATTTTTACCTGTTCCAGGTCTGGGAGAACACTACCACTGCTGTGAGAAGTGAGTTTGGATTAGATAACATTTTGCCAATGTATAATTGACTGCAAAAGGTACAGGACAGTGGAGGCCAGCTATGCTTTCTTTGCAACCCTCCCACCCAGGTATTAATCATTCCTGCCATACTTGGGATTTTCAGCAAGATCACGCAATCTGAATGTGTCTTGCACCTTGATCACAGTAACCAAATGAACTGATAAGAGTAAAATGAGTGTTTCAGACTGCACTTGTCAAAAGAGTCTAAGGGAAGTGAGTGCAAAACTCCCATGAAAGTCTTCGACCAGTTAGTTTAAAGGCAAACGTATTATAACTAGAGTAATACCTTCCATTTTAATGTAATGCTGATTCTTGAAATATATTTTCTTACTGTTAGAACTAAAGTTTCTTCTAAAAAGACTTGCCAACTAGAAGCTAATAATAACCATTTTGAAAGCATCCCAATTAGGACTGTGGAGATGACATCATTTCATTCTTTAACTGGTATTGGAAAAGTAATCATGACCACCTTATGTAACTTGTGTGCATCTGAACAATTGCGAGACAAGTAATCATTTGCATGCTTAGCAATTCTGATCCATTCTAAGATTTTTTCCCTTTTTCTCTTGGTGAGTTGTAAGTAGTTCTTTTAGAGCAAACTGTAATATCTATTCAGCAAGCTGAAATGGAGAATTCATTTGCTAACAAATAGAAATCCTCTCTTGCTTCTTTTATATCACACTCCAGGCAAATTGCAACAATTTAAATTTAAATCCCCCTTGTTTTTAATCTTCTCTCTGAAAGTTGAGTAAGGACTTGCAAAGAAAGAATGAATGGACTATGTGGCAATATTAAGAAACTTTAAATAACTAAAGGACATGAAGAGAATACAACCTTTAATTGTTTATTCACCAATGCTATGAGCATGCCTAATGAACAAGCAGAATGATGGAGTCATTCATGAAACTGAAAAGTTAAAGTAACAGTACCTATTTAGGAAGGGTTGAGTAGGCAAAAGAGGACAGAAGTAGCAAGAGACACAGCATAAGAAGGAGTAGTAATTATCTGCGATAGACTGTCAAATTACACTTGGGAAGAAGGATGACTGGTTAATTACATGCTTGATTATAATGTATGGTGCGGAAGATACATGGTCATCAGGATGTTAATTTGGATCACATATACTGGAAATCTCATTCTGCCAGTACTAAAATACCCTTGGAATTTCTAAACATTATTGGATGACAATTTCCTAACTTAAAAAGTGTTGCATCTATGTTAGACCTCATTTTGACAGAACAAGAGAAACTGGTTACAGAACAGAAAAAATAATGGTACATACATCTGATCATGACTGATCACATTTGTAATGTGCAAACAGAATGAAGTCCATACCAATGATAAATCTCTCTCTCTCACACACACACACACATAAACATTTAAAAATCCAATTTAACAAAACTTAAAACAATTATGACCAGATCAGCTAGAAGGAAAAAATAATTAAAAATGTGAAAAGGAATTGTGAATTGTTAAAGAACATTTTTTAAGGAACCCAAATTCCACAGCCAGAGAAGAGGTCTATATTGTTTTTTTGAAAATCAATAATAATTTGGTCTGAGGGGAAGTAAAGGCGGATGGCTATAAATCAGAAGATAGGAAATGTAGAAAATTGATAAGGGAAGCAAAGGAACAGATGGCCAAATCTCTGGCCAGCAGAGTTAAGAAAAATAAGGAGGGTTTTTATGAAGTATATTAGGAGTGGAACAAAAAAAATCCTAAAAATGCTATTGGTCCATTACAAGATAGAAGGAGTAGAATTATCAATTACAATGCAAAAAAGCAAAAAATAAATATTTCTGTTCTGTATTTGGGAAAAATAGATGATATAGTCATATCATACAGTTACATGATATGGTAATAGTATTTCCAATACACTGGAATACCAGGAAGATGTTAAATAGCTGTTACTAAAATTACACACTTTTTAATAAACAGGTCCATATAACAGGCATCCAAGAGTTTTTAGAAACTGTCTGAGGAGCTTGTTGGACATTTAATGTTGATTTTCAGTAAGGCTGCATCTATAACTAGCAAGTTCTTTTGAAAGATTTTTCGAAAGAAGTGGGCTCTTTTGAAAGATCCCAGGGATTTTCTACACACAAAAAACTTTCTTTCAAAAGTAAATTGGAAGAATGAGGTGCTCCTTCTGAAAGTCCTCTTGCACTCCCGTTTCAGGAAGAACACCTTCTTTTGGAACCTTTTTTGAAAGAAAACTTGTGTAGATGCTCCACTGGGACCTTTTTTCAAAAGGTCAGTCCTCATAGCACCTGATTTTTTGATCCCTGGCCTGTTCTTTCAAAATAGCAGGACCTGTGTGGCTGTGTCTACACTACAGCATGCTTTTGAAAGGCAATCTTCTGGAAGGCATCTTTTGAAAGATTGGGATTCAAAAGAGCACACATGCACCCAAAAGAATATCAACCACCCTCACAGCCAATGGGTCCCTTTCGAAAGAACAAGCCAGGAAAGGCCACAGATGGTGTTGTATGGTAGACAAACCCTCCTGGGCCCCACAGCCAGCTGCTTCCTTAAAGGGTCCTCCCACACACCCTGCCCTGCATCCACTGAGGGCTGTTCTGTAAGACACAGCACATGCAGACCCTGTGCCCAGAACTAAGCCAGGATTCCTCTGACCCCCATGGATCCCATCCAGCTCCCTGATGGGGATGCCACTGACGACCTCGTCAGACTGATGACCATGATTGTCATTGCTCTATCTCTATCCTCTATCTCCTTTGGAGGCTGACTCCTGCCCGCCCCCCGTCCCCTGGACCTGCAGGCCCTTGCCACAGGGCACCTTCTGCACACCATTCCCCTGTACCATCCAGCGCTTGCGGCACAATTCCACCAGCACCAAATGGTGGAACCGGGTGGTAATGCATAATTGGCACAATGAGTGACGGCTCCAGAACCTCCGGATGAGGAAGGAGACATTCTGGGAGCTATGCCACTCGCTGACCCCCAACCTTCAGCACCAGGACACATGGATGCAGCCCATGCTTGCTCTGGAGAAAAGAGTTGCAATCGCCATGTAGAAGTTGGCCACTCCAGATGGCCACTGCTCGGTTGGCCACCAGCTCAGGGTTGGCAAGTCCACCATTGGGGCTATTCTCCTGGAAGCAAGTGATGCTTGAGTCACACACCCACCCAGGGGTGGATGGGGGGTCCCGGGCAAGAAGGAAGCAAGGGGCCCTGAAGGGTTCAGGGGAGGTACATGGGTTGGGGACCAGTGATAGGGGCTCCAGGGCACCCCGACATGCACTCACAGTATGCACTCCCTCCATTTCATCCTGGTCATCTGAGCAATTAATGCCATCCTCCTGCAAGGGATTGTCCAAGTTAGGGACCTCAACACTGCCATGGAGGGATTTGCGGGCCTGGGCTTCCCCAACTGCTTCAGGGCCCTGGATGGGACTCACATCCCCATCTGGGCCCTAAACCACAGTGCAGGGTGATGTACCACTAGAAAGGGGTACCACTCTGTGGTCCTCTATGCTCTCATGGATGCCCATGGACACTTAATGGATGTCTACATGGGATAGTCTGTGACAGCTGCAACTCCTGGCTGGACCACAGAATTCAGGAGGGGATCTATGTCCTCCTGTGGGATCTCCACACTGGGGACGTCACCATTCCCCTTCCCCGCCCCGTATTGTGGCTGATGCTACATACACCCTGCACCCATGGCTCATGTTGCCTTACATGGGGCAAACTAACTCCCCCAGGAGCAGTTCAATGAGCACCTGAATGGGGCCCAGGCCCCAGTGAAGTGGGCCTTCAGCCGCCTGAAGGGGTGCTTTCAGTGCCTCCTCATGAGGCTGGAGGTCAGCATCCAGAATGTGCCAGCAGTGGTGGGTGCATTCTGTGCTCCCCACAATATTATGGAGACCAAGCATGAGCAATTCATGCAGGGGTGGGCCACTGAGACTATGGCCACATATGAGCAACAGACCCATGCCCCATGCCATCAGGTGAACCAAGGCAGGGTGTAGGTCAGGGAGGCCCTCAGTGTGATCTTTGCCGGGTTCCCCAATGACCCTCCCCCAGGCACCCTCAGCCTTGCCCCCCCATCACATGTCCAACCACTGCTCACACCTGCACGGCCTTCACCACTGCCCCCCAAACCCCTCTCCCCTCCCCCACCTATCCAATGGGACATGGGGGTGTTTGTACATAAACTTGTTAACTTTCAAAATGAACCACCTTTAAACAACAACATGAATGAGGTGGGACTATGTATAGGGGTGAAGAGAGGAACTACGCACTGCGTGGTGGGAGGGGGTGGGCACACCTGAACCTGGAGGTGAGCAGGGGTGGGTGGCCTCAGTCTTTTGCAAGGGTGGGAGCCATGACCCACAATGGCTGTAGGAGGTTTGGGGTCCCCCGTGGGGCTAGGACAGGTCCAGGACTATAGGGTGGTAGGGGTGTGGCGGGGGAGCTGAAGCCACAGGCTTAGCAGCAGGAGCTGGAGGGGTGGTGAGGGGCAACCCAGCATGGACTTCCCTGGCAATGAGCAGCTGTGCCAGGTCCACCAGGGCAGCTGGAGGGACTTCAGATGGGAGCAGGGCAGCAAGGTTGGGGGCGGCAAGGGTAGTGGCAGGGGAGGTGGCATGGGAGGTGGTGGAGGGCAGCAGAGGGGATGGCAGGAGGGTTGGGTGCTGGATGATAGTCTGGGTGAGGGCCCATAGGGCCCTGGAAACCTCACCCCAGGCCTCACACTGCCATTCCATGTCTACCTCCTCAAGCTCCAGCCAAGGCCGGAACACAATGGTCTGTGCCCCTCCCCCAGCCCAGGATGTACGATTCACTGGTTACCTACTTGAGGGTCCCTCAAGGACTTTGGGGGTGGCCTGAGGGTAGAGGTCCTGGTTTGAGGAGCCAGAGGGGATCACAATCACCAGGGCCCCCTCCTAGCCCAAGGATGTCCCTGGCTTCTGGTTCCAGGTCCTGGCCATGGCTTCCTGCTGGTTATCTGGCACCACCTGGGGATCTGCCTCAAGTGCTGCCATGTCCAGAATGGCCTCTGGATCTGTTGTGTCCTTCAGCCCCAGTAGCTGATCAAGGGCTCTGTAGTGGGGGCAGCTGGCATGTGCTTCACCTGAGCAGCTGGCCACATCCCGGGCCCAGGTCTATGCCTGCGGCAGCTCTTTAACCTTTAACCTAACCTGGTCGGCTGTGTGGGGGTGGGGGCAGCCCCGGGTCCTCAGCCCCACCAACAGCTAGATAAAGGCTGTGGAATTCTACTGTTGGCCACTGGTGTGGAGGAGCATCTCCTTGTCTCCCCACAGCCCCAGGAAGTCTTTTATCTCCCCCTTGCTACAGGAGGGGGCCCTTTACTTTTGCCCCTGGCTGCCCTCCAGGGATCCCTCTGGTGGGTCAGAGGGGGGCCCCGGGGGTGGGGCATGGGGTTCCTATGAGTTGGCCATGGGGCTGGTGGGTTGCCTCACTGGACTCAGTCTTGCCGAGAGAGTGTGCTGCTGGAGGCTTGTGGGGCTCCTGCAGCCAGCAAGCTCTCAGCTTCCTGCCATGGGGTTTCGGGGTCACTGTGTCTTTAAACGCAGCCAGACATGCTGACAGGGGCGTCTCCGCATGCCAGCTGGCAGGTGCCATGGAGGACTGCTCTTGCAGAACAGCAGCCTGCGGAGTGCCTACACATGCCTTTCTTTTGAAAGAAGATTTCTAATGGAGGGTTCTTTCTGAAACGTGCAGGGAAGACTAATTTTGAAAGGCACGACCGTTCTTTTGAAATTATTTTCGAGAGAGTGCTTTCTGTGTGTGATGCTCTGTGGGATATTTCAAAAGGGGCCCTCCTTTTGAAAACTATTTTGAAAGAACTTGTTAGTGTAGAAACGGCCTGTGGATGCTCTTTCGAAAAAACAGATCACGCTTTTGACCCTCTTTTTTTGTGTGTGGACACACTCTTTCAAAAGAAGTTCTGGAAGACATCTTCTGGAGAGGCTTCTTTTGAAAGCCCTTTGTAGTGTAGACGTAGCCTAAGACTTGGAACACAGGGGAAGTTCAAGAAGACTGAAGAAAGCTAGGGTGACAATATTTTAAAAAAGGATGACCTAAATAATTAGAGGCCTGTCAAATTGACATTGATCCTGGAAAGCATAATGGATCAGATGATACTGGATTTGGTTAACAAAGATGTAAATAAGGGTAATATTTAATGCAAAGCAATCTGGGTTTGTGGAAAAACCATAGTTCCTGTTGAGCTAACTAGATATCTTTTTTGATGCGCTTACATTTGATTTGATAAAGGCAATAACATTAACATACTATATTTTAGGGGAGGGCCACACTTCAAGTTCTGCACCAATACATCTGGCTACACTTAAAAGTCTGCACTGATGAATCTGTGACATTCTCATGCTTTAATGGTGATTCTCTACACTGAATGCAGTGTGGTCTCCCATCAGCGCAGTTAATCTACCTAAATGAAAGGCAGCAGCTATGTTTATGGGATACACTCTCTTGCCAACATAGCATGATCTGTGACAGAACTTAGGTGCATATTTTTTCCAAGTCCCTGAGGTACAGCTATACCAGAGTTATTCTGTAGTGCAAGCCTGCACTTAGACTTCTATAAGGCATTTGAGACGGTGCACTATGATATTTTGATTAAAGAAACTAGAACACTAGAAAATTAACCTGGCAGATATTGAAGTGATTAAAACCAGTCTAACAGATAGGTCTGAAAATCAACTGCATAAATAGGAGACTCTCAAGTAGGAGCAGAGAAGTTATTTTATCTGTTTTTGTCACCAGTGAAACTGTTGTTGGAATACTGTCTTCAGTCTTGGTAACCACAACTCAGGAAGGCTGTTGATCATTTGGAGAGGCAGGAAATAGCCACAAGAATGGTTAAGGGATTTTTAAAATATATATATTGCATAGTGCTAGACTCAAACTTAACAAACAGAAGGGTAAGGGATGAATTGATTCCTGTTCATAAGTACCAATGAACTGAATATATATTTGATACTGGGCTCTTCAGTCTGCCAGAGAAAGGTATGATTTAATCTAATGCCTGGAAGCTGAAATGAGACAAATTTAAACTGGAAATAAGGTGTACAGTTTTGACAGTCAGAGAGAATAACCATTAAAATCCTTTATCAAGGATTGCTGTGGAGTCTCTGTCACCGGGAAATTTTAAATCAAGATTTTTCTAAAGATCTGCTTTGGGAATTATTTGAAGAAAAGTCTGTGGTCTGTGCCATAGCAGCAGGGAGATTCAAGGACCACAGTGGTCTCTTCTGATCTTGGAAACTATGGATCTATGATGATAAACTTCAAACTATATTATTTCAACTAGATATTGTGTTCCAAAGCAACAGTAACTCCACAGAACTCAATATTTCAATCCCCTCTGATATGGAGAATTATTGCAACATAGTCTAAGGGGGATAGCCTTGTTAGTTTATATCTGCATAAACAGCAAGTAGTCCTGTGGCACCTAAAAGACAAAGGTTGTGTCTACACAGGAGCCCATGGTTGAAAGGGCAAAATCGAAAGCCAGGGAATCGAAATCCCAGCATTCAAAAGTGTATGACTACACGGCAAAGGCGGATCGCAGGTCCAACACTGCCCTCTTCGGACAATTTCTCCCGGTCTTTCAAAAGAGAGCATCCACACATGTATGAGCACTCTTTTGAAAGAATGGAGGTGGAGACACCATGAATGGGGTCACATGGCTGCCAAGCCCTTCTGGGGCCCGCAGTCAGCTGCTTCCGTAAAGCGCCACCCAACTTCCCCGTCCTGCATGAGCCAAGGCCTGCCAAGCTGCCCGCAGCAACACAGACCCCAGTGCAGCAGCACCATAGCCGACAACACCCTGCTCCTGGCACTGGATGCAGACACCGTGGACGCTGCTGCCCACCTTGTCTTCACAGTTGCTGCAGCTGCCCCCCTCCTCCTTGGGAGATGGAGTGGCCCCCCAGGGATGTGGACCACCCCAACCTGCACCCCACCTCCTAGCACTCTGGAGCCTGTGTAGCCACCCCAGAAGTTCAGACTGGTGGGAGCAACTGGTGCTGGGGCAATGGAATGATGCCACATGGCTGCAGAATTTCCGCATGAGCTGGAACACCTTCCAGGAGCTATGCCACTGGCTGGCACCCGCACTGAGGAACCAGGACACCACCTTAAGGCCTGTACTCCCCCCTGAGAAATGGGTCACGATTGTGATATGGAAATTGGCCACCCTGGACTCCTACTGCTCAGTGGGGCATTGGTTTGGGGTGGGCAAGGCCACAGTCAGAGCAGTCCTCATGGAGGTAAGCCAGGCCCAGGGCACACCCCCAGCACAGGGAGGTAAGAGGGGACCCTTGGGCATGGGAATCCCTAGGGACTGCTGTCTGGGAGGAGGAATGGGGACCCCATGGGGCTACTGGCTGGGAGGGTGTGTTGGGGGGACACCAGACAGGAAAACCCCACTGCACCCTCACAAGAGTGCATGGCCTCCCTCCCATGAAGGTTGTCTGTGCCATAAACACGATGTTTCTGCACCAGGTCGTCCTTGTTGGGGACCTGGATGCCATCGTCATGGGTTTCTCTTCACTGGGGTTCCCAGACTGCTTCAATACCATGGATGGGACGCACATCCCCCATTTGTGCCCTGGCACACAGCACTGGCCACTATATAAACCGGAAGAGCTACTACTTGGTAGTCCCCCAGGGCCTGGCAGATGACAAAGGCCGGCTCATGGACATCTATGTAGGCTGGGTGGGGCAAACCCATGATGTCAGGGTCTCTGCAGTTCCAGCCTGTGCTCCCGCTGGCACCTTCTTCCCCCAGCAGGAGCTGGCAGTTGGGGACACCACCATGCCACTGTGCATGGTTGTGGATGTAGCATACCCCCAACTGCCATGGCTGATCCGACCCTATACCAGCCGCCTTGACCCCAGCCAGGAGGCCTTCAACACCCACCTTAACCAGGCCCGGCATGTTGTTAAGTGGGCCTTTGGGCACCTCAAGGGGCAGTGGAGGTGCCTCCTTGCCCACCTGGAGGTCAGGGTGTGCAACATCCTGCAGGTGGTGGGTACCTGCTGTACCTTCCACAACATCATGGAGAGCCAGGAGGACACCTACATCCAGGGGTGGGCGGCTGAGGCCTCTGCAGGGTTCAAGCAGTTGGTCGCTGTCACCAGTTGCCAGGTGCACTGCTATGGGGTCCGGATCTGGGAGGCCCTCTGGTGAGCCTTGACCCTGAGCCATACTGACACCCCAACAGTCATCCCTCACCATCCCTCCATGCGTTCACCCCACACCAGATGCACCACCACCACCACCATCACAACCACCGCACCTGCACCTCCCCCCCACAAGACCATGGGACATGGGCATTGGCATGCAATAAACCTTTCTAACCATGAACCACAACTCAGTGCTTGTACAAACGTGCAACTATTTACAATGGGGGTGGGGGACAAGCCATGTACATCATAGGGTGGGGAGGGGCCTGAACTGGGAGGGTTACTCAGGGATGGGGGTTGCGGGCCAAGAGCCCCATTGGCCCTTGGACCCCCTTCTGCCCCAGGGTACAAGCTCTGCAGCAGGGCTGGGATAGGGTGGGGAGCACTAGAAGGTAGGGGTGTTGGGGTATGTCAGTGGGGGCATCGGTGTGGGGTGCGTGGGGGCCCCTGTGTAGCCAGACATGAACCCCCCACTTGGCCTTTTCTTCCTCTCCCCCCCACTGGGAGAGATAGAGAGAGAAATAAGCAGGGGAGACAGGTAGCCTTTGATGTCCTGGGAACGCAGGTGTGCGGTCTCGCCCAGCCTCTCTACTATACACAAAAACCAGACAGTGAATGGGCTAGCTAATGGCCACCCTTCCGGCTGATCTCCGTGATTGACACGCCTTGATCACTTCCCCAGGAAGAACGGGGAACCCCCGCCCATCACCTCCAAAGGTGCCCAATTGTCCACAATTCACAGGTGCAAATTGAGCCTTGCACCTTCCCTGGGAAACCTGGGGTTCAAAAATATTCCTCCCAATTGGCCACTTGAGACCAGGAAGAAGCGTACGTGACAAAAGGAGTATAAAGGGGCTTGGTAAACCACTCCCCCTCGTCCCCCTTTGAGTTTCAATCACCTACACCTGCTGGCCAGGTCTGGAATTAACTCCCGAGACTGGGGACGCCTGGTTCGTATCTACTTCTTCCCGAGGGATTGAGAGAAAGATTCTGGGTCACACTGGATCTAGGAGGCAGGGGTAAGAATTGAGGGAAAGACCCTGGTTCCACCAGGTCTAAGAGGCAGGGGTGAAAATCACACCTGCAACTTGCCTTTCCTGTGTACACATTAATTGTATTAGTTTAAGCTAGCTAGTTTGTCTAAAACTTTTATTAAGTTGAATTGTGTTGTTTCCCCTTTAAAAACCATGAGTACTAACTTGTACTTTAATCATTTGTCTTAGTTAAATTGTTTCTATCTTTGTATAAATAAAAAGTAACTGTTAAAGCCTCTCTAAGTGTAATTTTCCTCTTGCTGCTGTACCCAAACTAAACACAAACCAAAGAACCCAGCCTGCCCTGGCTGCTTAGCGTAGCTGCTGGTGCGGCATCACCCCCTTTGCCCCACCAGACTCTTAGCTGGCACCTGGGCATCAGCTCACACCCTGCAAGGGGGCCTCTCTGCTGGGGCCTCTGGGGAGTGCAGGGGGGTGGCTGGTGGAGAGGGCCACACAAAGGGCCAGGAGCTGGTCTACATCACCCGTGTGCGCCTGCAGGGTCCCATGGATGCCCTCCAGATAGACATCGGCCAGTCCTACACCTCCCTCCACCACTCCAGGTTGGCCTCCTCCAATCAGAGCAGCTCTCTGCCAGCTCAGCCTGGCAAAGGCTGGTGGTGTCATGCCCTGTGTGCTGCTGGGGTCTCCAGCTGTGGGCATGGTACATCAGTGCTGCTTGAGGCTCCTGGCCCCTGTCTGCCACCTCCTGGGGGCTCTCAGGGACCATCAAGGCCAATGGGGTGTGTCAGCCCTTGATTGCTGCACCTGAAAGGGGGGAGGATGGTGTGTCAGTCCCTGACTGGGACACACCTCTCCTTCCCCCCGAGGATCCCATCCCCCTTGTCCCCCCCAGGGCCCAGGCATGGCATCTATGTAGTGTCAGGTGCACACAGAGGGTTCCCTCCACCCCGGGTGGGACCATCCCCACCTGTGAGCTGCCTGCGTACATCCCACTGTGTGTCTGGGTGCCCGGTGCTGTCCATGGGTCTGGGTGCTAGGTGGCACAGGTGGGTGCCAGGGGCATGCTGTGGGCCACAGCAGGCCAGGGTGTCTGGCCCTGGGCCTCCAGGCCCGTGTGTGGCCCATTGGCAGCTGTGCTGCCCCTGCCCTGCCAGCTGGGGTGCCAGCCCCACTATGAACTTACCAGCGGGTCCCTTGATGAACTCCATTGATGCCCGGCTCCCCATGGAACAGCTGGACAACCACAAGGGGGCATCAATGATGAGGTTGTCCTCCTTAATGGATCAGACCGTGGTGGTGTCTGTCCCCTGGCTTAGGCTGGCTGGTCCTGTCTCCTCAAGCCCCTCCAGATCAGGCTGGTCTGCAGAGGTGTCCAGGCCCACTAAGGGTGGGGAGCTGTCCTGAGGCCCCAGGATGGACCAGAACTCCTGGTAGTAGGGACAGGTGGTGGGACCTGCCCCTGAGTGCCTAGGCTTGTCCCAGACCCAGGCATAGCCCTGCTGGAGCTCTTTAACTTTGCTCTGGACTTGGTCTGGGGTCCACTCCAGGTGGCCACAGCTGGTCAGTCCCCGGGCCAGGTGGGAGAAGGCTGCGGCATTCCTCTGCCTGACCCCCATCTCCTGGAGGATCCCTCCTTCTTTCCAGAGACCTAGGAGGTCTTGGATTTCAGGATTCATCCAGGAGGGGCCCTTTTATTCTTCTCCAGGGTGAACTGCTGGGGACCCTGTGAGAGCTTTGCGGGGGGGCGGGGGCCTGGGCCAGGGAGGCTGTGGTCATCGGGGGTGGCTGAGCTGGTGTGCTGTTGTCAGCTCATGCTGTTGCAGTTCACCTGCTCTCAGCTTCTTACCATGGGGTTTTTGGGTCCATGAGGCTTTAAGAGTGGCCGGATGCACAGATCACAGAGCCCCTCTTTGCAGGGCAGGGTGTCTCCACCCTCCAGCTGGGCGCCGCCATGAAGGCCTCCTCTTTCAAAAGAGTGGCCCATGAAGTGTTTATACATGCCTTCTTTAGACATAGTTTTTCTTTGAGGGGTGTTCTTCCCACTACAGGGTCAAGGTCCAGCTTTCGATGTCTGAGCTGTGTTCCTCCAATTCCCAGTTGAAATAGCCATGGCATGTGTAAATGCTCCCTCTGTTCTTTTGAAAGGGGGCCAGTCTTTTCAAAATAACGTGCATGTGCACATGTAGACACACCCTAACCGATTTATTTGGGTATAAGCTTGTGTGAGTAAGGCCCTCTTTGTCAGATGCACTGGAATGGAAATTGCAGAGGCAAAGGTATATGGAGGTAAGGTCCATAAAAGGCTATTAGCCAAGGGTGGGAATGGTGTTCCTGGCCTCTGATTGTCCTTGTCTTCAGTCCACCCCCTCTGGGGCACTGGCTCTGGCCACTGTCGGCAAACAGGCTACTGGGCTGGATGGACCTTTGGTCTGACCCAGTATGGCCGTTCTTATGTTCTTATGTATTCATATATACATTGGTTATCTAACAACAAAAGGCAATTTTCCCTTTTTCCATAGTCACTCCTCCCCCATTAGATGCTGGGAGTGAGCCACATCCACCCTGATTGAATTGGCCTCATTAACACCGGTCCTACACTTGATAAGTAACTCCCTTCTTTTGATCTACTAGTACGTATATGTCCATGACTCTGTAATATCCACTCCAGTGCCTGTGACAAACTGATTTTACCTATGAAAGCATGCTCAAATAAATCTCTTAGGTTATGGTTACACCAACAGTTTTGCTGACAGAAACCCTGGTTTTGTTCACAAAACTGGTGGAATGGCCACACACAAAACTCAGCACTTTCAACGGCCTCTCACCCATGAGGCATAACCCATGAGGCTTACAGATTCTGTCAACAAAAAAGCTGTGTGGCTGCTCTGGGGGACTTCTCTGAACAGATAGGGATCCAGAATGTGTGAGGAACCTCGTAATGTGTGAGCCTGGGGGAAAGCAAGCGACAGAGGGTGTCAGGATGGAGCTCCTTGGTTCAGGGGTGGGAGCAGGGAGGTCCTAAAAATGTAAATCAACATAGGATCCTTGGGTTGATAAAGATCAAGAACTACTGCTATATACTATACTCCCTAAATCCTAAAGGAACTTTGCATTGTCTGAAATAAAAAGACAGAAGAATTCTACACAATACTAAACTAGCATATGAATTCCACATACAACTTGGTTGGAAACCACATGCTCTTCCAATGTTCAGCCATTTTGACCTGTTTATTAGATCAGTGTTACTGTCTGACTAAAGTACATTATAATTGCTTAATTTTATTTTGAATGTAGTGATTTAAATAATGCATACACCATTCTGACTCTGCTGTGCTTCTGGGCGCCTGTTTTGTCGAGAGAGCAGCCAGCAGCAGTCAGGCCTCTCTATCAACAGAGCAGAGCACTCTCCTGATTGGCTTTTGTGTATGGCCACACTCCATCAAAAGTTTTGTCAGGAAATCTCTTCCAACAGTGACTTCTGTCAACAGATAACTGTAGTGTAACCATAGCCTTAGTATCACAGAGGTAGCTGTGTTAGTCTGTATCTTCGAGAACAGCAAAAAGTCCTGTGGCACCTTATAGACTAACAGATATTTTGGAGCATACGCTTTTGTGGGCAAAGACCCATTTCATCAGATGCATGAGTGGTTCTTCGCCCTTAAAAGCTTATGATCCAAAATATCTGTTAGTCTATAAGGTGCCACAGGACTTCTTGTTGTTCTCATAGCCTTAATCTTTAAGATACCAAGGATTCCTTATTGTCTTTGCGAGAATACAGTAGGATATGGACAGGAAATTCTGTAGGGTTGCTGGTTTTGGTTGGAAAGATTAATAGAGGTTTCATCTCATTACATAACTTTAATTAAAGATTAATCTTTATTTCCTGGAGATTCCAGAACAACCCTGGAGTGTTGGTAATCCCATGCCCCAGTCATGAAGGTTTAATGAGAAGGACATATTTAGAATTTAAATTCTTCAGCGTAAAGACTGCCTCTTACTATGTGTGCACAAGGAAGCCGCACTTTCAGTTGGAGCCTCTGGTTGCTACTGTAATCCAGCTACCAACTAAAAACCACCCAAAACTTGTGAGGCATGTGAGATTGAAAAATCAAGAAAACCTCAAATTTATAGTTGAGCCTAATAATTTTTTTGTTACCTCGTAGGACACACATATTTTAAATAAAAAGTATATTGTCGGCCAAAGATCTTTTCTAGACTTCGTCTATTTTTTTTTCACTCTAAAAATGTTTCAACAAAAATTAAATCTGTTTACACCGGCATTTTTCTAGTTTTCACTGAAAAAAACCAAACAAAAAACAAACAAAAAATCCCAAACTCCTCAAACTCCAAGTTTTCATTTTATTTAACAAAAATGAGAGCTTGACAAACACCTATAGGGTTTTTTGCACTTGCACATTTAATCACAAAGTCAAGTTCCCGTGTAAAACAACAGGAAGTGTTCTAGTGCTGGTCTTTGTCTAGCAGTGAATTTGAAAGAAAAACAGTTCCACAATACACACATTGCCTTTTTTATATGCTTTATGAAATTCCACTTTGGTTTTGAATGGCTTCCACCTAAATGTGGCACACATATTATTCCTGCATCTGAGAAGGTTGTGGACTATTCTTTGGACTATTCACTGCTTTCCTGAAGACCAAAACTATGACAATTACAATGCACCTATGCCAGGTGTCTGCAACCAAAATAGCAAGAAGAGCCATTTTTTTCAAAGTCAGTGAAAAACTATAATTCAAGAGTCACAATGCATGTGAATACAAGACAGTCCTTAATAAATGAAATCAAACCATACTTTTTGTTATTCCTATTTTAAGAACAGCACTGACAATGATTTGTAATGAGATACACGTTTACGGCAGAACATTCACAAACTTTTTATGTATTCTATTTCCTCATACCTAACATATGTGTGTTTGTATCACTATCTTGCTAACTTTCACTCCTGAAGCCACTTTAATTATGCCCATTTTACTTCATGTTTATTTTCAATTTTCTTTCTTAAAACATGTTACCCTTCTCAGCAGAAATGCTGCAAGCTTCCTTTTCCTTTACAAAATCTAGACTACATTAGCCACACAATCAAAACACAGATACAATATCACATCCCACAATGCACTGCACATATTAAAAGAGGAGTTATCCAATGTTTTGAGATCACATATTTTTTGTTATTTAGATATGAGTTGTTTATTGTTGGGCTTTTAGACTCACTGTTTATTGAAAACAATCAGGAGGGTTTTTCTTTTCTTAATTTTTTTTCTCTTACTTTGCAGTTATATAGTTGGGAACCACAAAGGAGGCCTGCAGACCCCTGCCCTTTGCAAATATTCATCAGCTAGGGAAATTAGTTTCTCAAGCCTCACCTTATACATCTCACAGTATTGTGAAGTGAACTACCACAAAATGCTGCAGCCAAATATACAATTGAGAACTTACATTTAAATAGCAGGAACACAAATTTATCTTGCTTGCAGGGCATCAGTGGATTCTGGGCCAGTTGCTGAACCCCAGCAATACTGCCTTTAATCAAGTACAGCTCAGCTTGAATAAGGACTACAGTCTTATCATCCAAACACTCAATTGCCATCTGCTTGTCAGTACTTGCTAACTGAGCTCATGTTCTCCATATAATGGTGAATAGAACCACTGTGAATATTTTGCCAGAGGAAAAGTAAACATTAAGAATAATATGGTTGCTAGGTAAATACTGCATTGTCTGGGAGACTATTGTTGATATTATTGTCCTTTACAAGTATCTTTTCATATTCTTATTTTTTCTTAGATTAAGCAGATTGTCTCAGGAAAGCATTATTTTTTGGTGTTTTTTATTTAAACCACTCATGACCTTACCTACTATGATATCTAATTATTCCTGCTTCATAGGCTGGTGCTACAAATGCATGTGTGTATGAGAAAGACAGAGAGGATGTCCCAGATGCTTATTCATAATCAGAATTTTTAGCTGTTCAAGTCAGGGGCTCTCTCTTATTATGTGTCTGTACAACACCTAGTACATGAATCTCTACTCTTCATTTGGGCCTTTAGGTAGTACCATAATATGAACAATTGTTACCAATAACAGTAATAATAAAGCCTGGCCTCAAGAAATAACCAAGAGAATTTTTTTATGTTGAAATGCAGGAGAATGGATTTATTTGAAAGGAAAATTTCAAAATTTGAGGTTTGCCAATGCTCATTTGGGACAGCAGCATACCGGGAAGAGTTTGGAGAGCTGAATACACAAAGCAACAAAGGAAACATTTTCAGGTTTTCATGAATCTGTGAAGAACTAAATCTCCTTAACACTAAATGGATACTGCATTTTTCTTCATAATTTGTGTTTAATCTGCTGTGTAATGGTATAGAGATTGATAGTCCTGTACCACTAGGCCTCACCCATGAACACAAGTAAGCATATAATGCAGCAGGGGGGAGCCTTTTATAAAAAAAAATAACAAACAAAACAGAAAAACAAAACAAAAAAATCACTCAAACCCTCTCTGAGTAATCAAGGTGTGTGGGATCAGGGTGAGAGGGAGGCATTTACCTGTTCACCCCTGGATGCACATGGCTCTGTTCCTCCTCCCTCTGCTTCTGGGCAGGGTATGAAGCCTCTAGGCAGTTGTGCCAAGACCATGGCTGCCCTCTGTCCTGTCTCTGGCTGGGGGGACAGCAGCAAGCAGCGGCAGAACTCAGAGGTGTATCCTGCCATGCCCCTGCCCTCGTCCCCGCTCTTAGGCAGAGCCCATGGTTTAGATCCACAATACAGCTTGCCTGGACAGTGAGGCTCAGGGTCCTAAACCTTCTGTCCTGCTGTGGGCCAGATGCTGTGGATGGGAACCCTGCCCCTCAGGCCAGGGGTTCCCTACCCCGATATAAACCATATTTTTAGCAACAGAAGAGGAAAAACAATGAGTTATTCATGTGCATGTGTTTGTAGGAGTTAAACCATTCAACCTGTAAAGTACTCAGAAGCTCAAAAGAAATGTTCTAAGATTTATAATAACTTTCCACTTTTATACTGCTAAACTTTAAGATCTTTTGGGCCGCGTCTACACATGCACACTACTTCGAAGTAGTGGTGCCAACTTCAAAATAGCGCCCGTCACGGCTACACGTGTTGGGCGCTATTTCAAAGTTGAAATCAACGTTAGGTGGCGAGACGTCGAAGTCGCTAACCCCATGAGAGGATGGGAATAGTGCCCTACTTCGAAGTTGAACGTCGAAGTAGGGCACGTGTAGACGATCCGCGTCCCGCAACATTGAAATAGTGGGGTCCGCCATGGCGGCCATCAGCTGAGGGGTTGAGAGACACTTTCTCTCCAGCCCCTGTGGGGCTCTATGGTCACCGTGTGCAGCAGCCCTTAGCCCAGGGCTTCTGGCTGCTGCTGCTGCAGCTGGGGATCCATGCTGCATGCACAGGGTCTGCAACCAGTTGTCGGCTCTGTGGATCTTGTGTTGTTTAGTGCAACTGTGTCTGGGAGGGTCCCTTTAAGGGAGCGGCTTGCTGTTGAGTCCGCCCTGTGACCCTGTCTGCAGCTGTTCCTGGCACCCTTATTTCGATGTGTGCTACTTTGGCGTGTAGACGTTCCCTCGCAGCGCCTATTTCGATGTGGTGCTGCCCAACGTCGAAATTGAACGTCGACGTTGCCAGCCCTGGAGGACGTGTAGATGTTATTCATTGAAATAGACTATTTCGATGTCGCTACATTGAAATAAGCTATTTCGATGTAGCGTGCACGTGTAGACGTAGCCTTGGAAGCTGAATGACTGAAACACTAATCAGAACTGCTGTAAAGTGTACCTTTGTTGTTTCCAAGCTATAACATACAGCAGGGCTGAACTGAAATATGTTCAGGGAGCTTTTTGCTGATGGTCATTGATTGTTTTTTTTTTTTTTTTGTTACTCAGAATTTTTCAAAGACATTCATAGCTTCTGCAAATGAAAATATTTAATATAACTTGTAAATTATATTTGCCATTTTTTGCATATGATACATTTTTCAAGTAGGACTTTGTTTCCATATTATTTGTTTATTGTGGTGTTTTAGCAAATTGCGTGTTAGCTAAAACCAGTGCCTGATGAGGTATTTTTAGCTTTGAGAAAAGGAAAATAATAAATGTCATTGTCTTGGACATAATAGCAGATATGATTTCACTAATGGTCATAATGTGGATACTTACTATTGACCAGTAAAACCACCTTGTCAGAGGAACAAAATGTGGGGAGTTCTGTACTACCCAGGCTTTCAGAAAACTTTTCCCAGTAGCTAACAGGTAAAATATAGTCTCAGAAATTGTCTTGTGAGCTTGTCATCTCTTGCTATAGAATGTCATGGTAATCTGAAAAATTTGTAACAAAAGGCTTTTCATTTTCATGACATGCTTTTAACAGGACTATTTAAAGTAATTACAAAATCTGAAATTTGCTTGGTTTTCAAAACAAAGGGGGTGTTTCCTTCAGAGCACATCTGGAAGTGAGATGGGACATTTCAATAAAACAGTAATGCTTTAAATATTGAGTCTGTTCTGGTATGGCTATGGTCTGAAGAAGTGGGTCTGTCCCATGAAAGTTCACCTAATTAATTATTTTGTTAGTCTTTAAAGTGCTACTTGACTGCTTTTTTGTTTCAATAAAAGAGAACGTGGTTCATTATTTTCAGGCAAAACCAGCTTAGTTTATGAAAGTTTTTGGATGATCCTGTTGAAAGACATCACACAAATATAAACTTTTGTATATTAAAATGTTCATATTGATCAGAACAACTCAGCTCTCTGTGAATTTTAAGAGAGCAAGAAATATCTCATTAAAGACGATCCAGACATATTTCTCATCTATGAAGTTTCCAATGGAGGATCTGAGAGGTAGATCCCACCCCCCAAAAACCTGACACCAAAAAACCTAGAATATTAGCAAAGTTTGAATTCAGACAATTCACATTTTTAATATTTTCCGATTCTGTTTCCAGTTTAGTTATTTTCACATCTGAAATGATTGGACATCCGTCCAATGACATGCCCCCATCTATATCATGTTATGAAATAGATTAATTTATGCCAATATTAAAGTATTTTGGCAAAAATAAGTTGATCTATTCTGAATATTGCTTGATGTCTCAAATGTAGCCCTTCTGTAACCAAAGGTTATTGAAACCAGGTGATTTACGTAATGGATTTAATATACTTTTCAAGAACACAATGGACTTCAATGTAAAAATAAAATTTTACTGTTAAAGATATGAACATGATTTAAGTTGTAATTGTATTCCCTCAACCATGACTCGTTATATCCATTGGCAACAATAACTGGAAGAGTCTTTGAAATCTTGCAATAGGCATCAAAAAGGTAATTTATTGCCGCTGATAAATCTACATATATTCATCCATCTAATGCAAATGTGAGGTCCCACCACTGGATTTAATGACAAAGATCTTCTGCCTCACTGAAGTGAATGAGATTTTGGACAACTTAGGATGAGGCTGAAAGATGAGACTGACCTCCAAATAAAAGTGCAGTGGTCATCCACGATTTTTTCCATTTAGAACAATTTTATCAATTTGATAGAAATTTCTTATGCTTTGCTGGGGGAGATGGCGGAACTGTTACTCCGTCAAAATAGAAGGAAATTTCAGTGCGACTTTTATTTGATTGTATACCCTGAATTCAGGCAGTAAGTTATTGGGACTTTTGCATTTAAAAGTGGGGATGTTTCTTAGCTATCTGTTACTTTCACTCTTAGACAGTAAACTATGACTAAAATATTTAGGAAACAAACAGCTTACAGATACGACAGCGAATATTTCCAACACATTCATTCAATTGCTGTAGGGCATGATGTGTCATACAGTATTGCATACTTTACTCCTATTAATAGCTCATTTCATCCTCTTATGTCAACATGATAATTTTACTAGTGGAGGAGCTATGTTTTATTTTTTAAAAGCCTAACATTAGAACTATTTTAAGAAAACTATTAGGGAGCCAAAGCCTGGAGCACTTCCACTTGCCAGTGAGACTAGCATTTGTGCTGAGCACTGTTAAATTCTAATCAGGATCAGGCTTTTTGATCATTACTGTAATACAAATCAGAATTATGATACTAGTTCCAAGTGAGGCCTATTCAGGTAAAGTGGCAGGGCTAGAGCTATGGAAAGTCACCATTTAGTTGTATTGAAATTGGTTTAATTGCCTGTTTTCTTTTAAAGTAACTTGGCCTAATGCATATTTAGAGTTCACTGGAATATGGAAAGAATTTTCACATCACATAAATTTTATTTTTATTTTTCCCTGTCAGCTCTAATTAATGGACAATAGAACATACAGCCAAAGTTTTGTACTTCACTGAATTTTTCTGTCTATAATATTCACTGTTTGTCAGTGGAAATCTATACATTTAGATACAGCAACCTACACTATGTGAATCTGAGAAGAGGAAAAGTCTCTGAGCTGATCAGCAGAAATATGCTTTTGTCAGTTTTGTCTATAGGGCCCAGATCCCCTTTTTCCTCCTCCTAGCCAAAAGGCTAAGTGCCAATTACAACTTTTTTTCTTTAGTCTCTTTTCACTACCTGGGGCAGGATACACCTCCTCTGACACTCCAGAGGCAAAGCTCTGCTCATCCTGAGGTCCTACTCTGAACTGAACTGTAAGGAAACTGCTCAAATATTCAAAAGTCTTTAGAACCACTCCATGGTTTCCATGGAAATACTAAGAGATCATATTTAAGTTTCTGCACCAGTCTTTCACAATATAGTCAAAAAATTCCTTTGTCAATGCATTGTCAAGCACACTATATTCTGTTAATCTCTCTAACTTCACTAACCTTCCTACCTCTTCACAAATAATACAACACATTTTTTAGGAAGGCAATCAGTAATAAAGTCCTTATTCTCTGCTTAATTATTCCAGTTTTACATTGATGCAACACCACTGAGCATCTGGGGTAATATTAATCTTCAGATCCACATGGGTTAGGAATTCTTTAATTCCAAAATACCATAACTTTGAAATTCTTCTTCTGATTTCTAATGATCCTTTACAGAAAATGAAGACTACATTGGGATGAGATATGGCAGAAAAAAATTCAGGAGAGTCAAAATTTCAGGAGCAGTACTTTTTGAGGGTAGGGGCTGTGGCAGGGTCAGTACCACTTCTGGGCCCCAGACCACTGTTCAGTCCACAGTCCTGCAGCATGGGTCCTGCTTGCCCTTGCTAGGGTTCAGACTTTGGTCCCTTGGCTCAAAGAGCAGTGGGTTGAAGCCTCCTGGTCTAATCAGGCTGGGTAACCAGAACTTCCCAACCTCCAGCCAAATATCCAGGTTAATAGGAGCAGGGAGTCCAAACACTCCATGTGGGAGGTCCTCATGCCACCTGCTGTTTCTGGTACCATTGGTATTCTCCTTTGCTACTCTCTAACTCTCTCCTCATCTGCTCTAATCTCATCATGTTTTTCCAACCTCCTCTTTCACTCCCTTCCCCCTCCCTACTAAGGGACGGGTTTTTAAAATGCCCTAGTGGCCTCAGCTGGGATCAGCTGGCCCTAACTGATTTATAGCAGCCCCTTCCCCACTGCTCCCACTCAGCCTGTGTAAACACCTGCTTTTTGGTTTTTAGAGCTGCTTCTCTCCCCTTGAAAGCCAGCCCTCCGGCCTGACCCTGTCACAGGGGATACGGTGGGAGGTGTTTGTTACAGATGATGAAGCAATCTTCTTATTAACTACAAAGTCCATAATGACACTCCATAATAAAGTCCACCTGGCTATCCATTTTCTACTTTTGTAAAGTGCTCATGAGAATTATTAGGGCAAGAAATACACACAAGTGAATCTTGGTTTCCCAACAGAAAAACGGGGACATTTGGTAATTTTAGCAATGAAATGAGGAGCCTAGCATGGAGAAAGACATGCATCCTTATGAACAGATCCAGAATCTACATGGTACATCTAAAGACAGCACCATATGACGGCTATGCAGATCTTGGAGACTGGGCATTAGGGGCATCTGGAAAAGTTTTAGCAACTCAGGGGGGCTAGTCCCCCCCCATCCATTTACCTATTGAACCATAATCTTGTAAAGGACTAGAAAGGGAACAGATAAAATTCTGGGAGTTTAAAGGGTAGCGTTTAAAATGTAGTGTTTGGTTACCTCATAATTTCTCCTTCTGGGTGATGACAGAGAGGCAGAGTCACCTACCGAATAGGTGGTATCTATTTGAGGGTCCTGTTGACAACTTGGGGTGCCCAAAATTACAGGCTTCACTCTTGTGCAAGAATCCACAGCTAAAGCAGACTATTGGCTAAGGACACTCTATCAATAAGCATTAAATTGTAAGCTGGTTTGAAAACCACGTCGATATTCAAGGGGCAGCATGAGGCCTGCTGTTAGAAAAAGTCAAACCTGTTCTGTGGTTCACAGCACAGTGAAAGATGAGCAAGCAGCAAAGGAATAAGCTTTTCTCACTCCCACAATGAAAAAGTCCATGCAATGTACTACAGTATGGGTATACAGTTCTTCTGGAATGAAAACAAATAGAAACAGTCAGCCAATGTGGAGAGAAGGATGATCTTTGGAGTTAAGGTACTGGAAACCAGGACTCAAAAAATGTGAATTCCAGTTTTGACTCTGTGTAAAAGAAACACCACCACCAACAGTGCTGCCTAGTAGTCAATGTGTGGCAGGCAGGCTGACTTGCCTTTTCCTTCAGCTTCCCCCATCCCAAAGGTTTCCAGTCCTCCACTTCAGCACAGGGATTCTGAAGATAGGGCCTTTGAACGGTCAGTCTTTTCCAGCAGACCTCTCCCAAGAGGAAAGGCTTCTTGTTTGTGTATTGTCCTCTCAGAGTGGGCAGTGAAACCCCAGCCTACCCTCTCCACCAGGTACAGAGCCCAATGGTGGGTAGCTACACCCATCACTTTGGGGCTAAGCCACTTCCCTCCTATCCATTTTTCTACCCCAGTACCCTTCAGCTTCCCATGGTAAACCAGTCCAACAAAGTCTCTGAATACTCTGTCCTCTTCTTCTACCTTGTGGATTTACATGGTTGTCACATCACAGGTTCCTGGGCAGAACTTCCTCTCAGAACAGCTGCTGGCTTCCTTCCATTACCTCCCTCTGAAATACTTGCTCCCTTTTCTAAGCTCTGATTCCAACTTGTACAATCTCTGAAGGTGTGTCGGGGTGAGGCAGCATGTTGACAGAGTTCCTTGCTCTCCAACACAAGTGGTGGGTCTGCCAACATCAGCAAAATCTCCCATAGACTTCTTCGTGCAATTGCTTCATACTTCTGTGTCTCCATTACTCATCTTGTGTTTGTAGATTTCATTCTGTTCTCCTTCCCTTTGTATGGTATAAATATTTAGAGTGTAAGCCCGTCAGGGTAGTCCTGTCTCCTACGGCGTTTGCACAGTATCTAATGCTATACTGAACCAGCTGATTAATGGACACGGTATGAATCAGATAATTCAGGGTACTTCACAAGTGCTGTGAGGGAGGAGGAGGAGAAGGGATGGGGCACGCTCACAGGAGGAGGCAGGGAGTCGGCCCTGGGAGAGGTTGAGGGAAGCGGGTGGAGTGGGTTGGGGCCTGGAGTCAATGAAAGGGTCAAGCAGCAACCGGCAATCTGAGAAGTGACACACATTTAAAGCAAGGTCATGTGTGAGGTGCATGCTGTCTGCATGCAACATTGTGAGAGCTGTGTGCTCTGTCCTCTTTATGTTACTTCTGCCAGCAATTTAATTTGCCTCTAATAATGGATCGCCATGTGTTGGAAAGGCTAGATAAAGAAGGAGAACCAAGTGAAATGTATTTAATCTTATTCTCAGGGTCCTGGTTAGTGCACATGCCTGATTTCTGTCTTGAAGCCCCCTGAGATGAAGGAGGGCCATTCATGCAGTCCACTCACTAACTTCATTTGCCCATCACTGCCTTTGGGGTTGGAATAACAACAAAGAATAATCTGACTGGCTGACCATTTGCTAGGGCTGTATTTTAAGTATAACCATTTCTAGTCTAACAGTGTCCCCATCAGGTTCTTTGGCAGGTAGTGTAACCACTTTGACCTTTAGTCCTGTGCCTGACCAAAGGTATTTAAATATTAACAGCATCACACAGAAATGACTCAGTGTGTTTGAATATTATCTACCTTAAACAACCAGCTACCTTGAATTTGTACCATGCTGGTGTTGGTTTATTTAGAAATTTAAATTCCAGATATTCCATTCATATCATTGTTCACTTCACTCCTGTCAGCTTAATCATTGTACTTAGTGTCATTGTAGCCATGTCAGTCCCACAATATTAGAGAGACAGGGTGGGTGAGGTAGTATCTTTTACTAGACCAACTTTTGTTGGTGAGAGAGAGACAGGGGCAAGCATTTCAGCTTCCATGGAGCTTTCTTTCAGCACCTGAGAGAAAGCTGGGTGTCTCTCTCTCTCTCTCTCTCTCTCTCTCCCTCTCTCCCTCTCCAGTAGAAGTTGGTCAAATAAATGGCTATCTTGCCAGCCTAATAACTGTTGATTAACTGAACAAGTTGTCTTGATTGGTTGGTTTGATTTGTCTCTTGTCATTGATTATGTTTTCTGTGACAGTACTAGCTGGGATACCAAATGCATTAAAATAATTGTGACTTTTGCCGGTGACTTCAGTGGAAGCAGGAATGGGGTTTGTTAGTCAAACAAACTCTTAGTTATTAAGAGCCAGCCCCTCTCTTTGAAGCAGGCACCTCTTGTTTTCATTCCATATGATAGTAAATAGCTAAAGATTATTACTTAAATTTTCTTGCCCTGCTCACTCATGGCTAAGAACCCTTTTGAGTGACAAGAGAATTGTTTTACAAAACAACTGGCTCCAGACCCGATGAGAACATAGGAAGCCAGATCCTCAGCTGTGTAAGTGGGTTCTCATTCATACTTGTTAAGCAAACATTTGCACTTCAGAATTTCTTTTGGTTTTAGAATAAGTGTATAGGTAAATCAAAATGGCTTATTTACACACTGCAGTGTAAAGCTATAGGGACAGGAAAATAAAGATGTAAATATTATATGATGTAATATTATTTCTCTAAAAATTTTTAATCTATTTAATATTAGACATTACGGCCATGTCTACATTCAGCATTATTTCCGAAAGCCTGGGCCCTCTTTCGAAGGAGCGTGTGTCGCGTCTACACATGCCGCACACTTTTCGAAAATAAAATTGAAGGAACACGCCCCAGCATCCGAAATTGCTCTTCTAAACATGAAATAAGCAAAGTCGCCCCTTTCAAAAGCTTATTTCGAAAGAAGGCGTGAGTAGGTGTTCTGCGACCAGGTCTTTCGAAAGAACGGGGTCTGCCATGGCGGCAATCAGCCGTTAGGCGGAGACGTGCTGCCCAGCCCCTGCAGGGCTCTATGGTCTGTGCACACAGTGGCCCTGAATGATGCACACACCGAGAAAACCCATTGCAGGAAGCTGAGAGCGTGCAGGCAACAGCCACCACATGTGGTGCCCCTGCATGCCTCAGCGAGACCCACAGTGGCTGCCAGCACAGAATGGCTAGCAGCCAGCAAGGAGAGAAGCCCCAGGGCCCTGCCTGGGACTGTGTCCTGGACTCCCAGGGGGCCAGCTGGGGAGCAGGGGAAAGCGAGCCCTCTCCTAGACAGAGCACAAGCTACAGGACCTCCTGGGTCTATGGCAGAAAGAGGAGGTCCTGCGTGAGATGGGCATGAAGCTGTGAAATGCAGCTGCTTTCATCTGGCAGGCAGAGAGCCTGACTACCCTTGGCCACACTGCCTGCACTCCGGACCAGGTACACACCAAAGTGAATGAGTTGTGGCAGGGTTGCACCTGGGCTCAGGACTTGTCCAGCCAGTCGGGGGCTGCCCCTGCTTTGTGCCCATTTTACTGGGAGCGCCAAAGCCTTCTGGGCCCACAGGACACCGCCTCCCTACTGTCCATCCTCAATACCGCCACAGAGGAGCCCCAGCCAGAAGAGCCCGATGAGCTGGAACTGTTGGCCAGCCCAGCCCCAGCAGGGCCAGAACCTGCAGCAGTGGCGGAGTGGTCCAATGAGAACGGGAACTTTGTCATAGATCTCCCATCCCGCACCTCCAGCCATGCCTTGGCCAGCTGGTCATCCCCCGACCTCGGCGGTGGACCGTCAGGTACATACCCAACAGGGCACATGCCCCAGACCACAGGGCAGGGACTGCATGCTCACCAGAGGGTCCCCCCATGTTGTATTTCTTTTTAGTGACAGGTCCCAGAGGTGCGATACCGCGAGGGATGAAAGACAAAGACGAACATAGACAGCAGGGGGCCAACAGTTCTATAGTCTGAAGGCCCTGAGTTTATTATTCTCACAGCTTTTATAACCAAGTGAGAGCACATTATTATGAGAAAAGCAGTCAGCTGCAATTAGCTACAATAACTGGCTCAGCACTTCTATCTCTAAAAAAGCCACATCAATCCTCCCAGTCCTTGAACATGGACTCTCAAAAACACCTAATCAAAACAACACAGCTCCGGCGGCTTGCCTACACGAAAGCAGGTGTTCCGTCTAGATGCCAAGAGCCCAGCCAGGCCTGGGAAACATGTAGGAGGGAGAAGGCAAAACTCCTTCATCTCCCCCTTTTTGTTTTTCTAGCTACTCTATGCAACATCAGAGAAAAAACAGCAGCTTGCTGCCTACAATTGGAGGATAGGTTTCTGTTTCTCCTCCAAATAACACAAAGCAAGAGCAAAAGAATCAAAATCAGGCCTAACAATACTAGCGCTGAGCCCCCTAACAGCTTAATATATTTGAGTGGATTCAGAGAACTCAGGCCATCCACTAGGCCATCCAACAATTTCGATCCAGAGAGTAGTTCTAATTTTTTATCGAAAGTGGTAAAGATTAGGTTCTGCAGATGTTGTATTTCAATTGACAAATTTCCTTGACCCAACAGGTGTTTTTTCACATTTGCCCACGGAAAGTGGGTATCATTATAAGGTAAAGGGGTAACACAATAAGAAGATACATTCCAATCACATTGCATTCTTAGTTGTTTCTGCATGCTAACTATTTGATCGCCAAGCATTATGACAGCCTGTTGGAGGTCAGCCATCTGAGAGGCTAGCTGGCTATCAACTTGGCGTTGAGAAGTCCAAAGTCTATCTGCATTAGCATGCCATTCTTGTACGAACTCGGTGGTTTGAATCGTTTGATGTAGGGCTGCTCCAGCTACTGCTGCTGTGGCGGTGACGGCAATAAGTCCCATAATCACGGCAATCAGCAGACCAACAAATCGTTTGGCTCTTTTAAGAATTCTGCTCAGGGCTTGGTCGATAAGATACATCTCAGGAGATCGCTGCCAAGACCGAGGCATTCGAACGGGGATCCATATTCCGGTCCGTGCTTTTAACAAATACATCCTATCTTTTAAATGATTAAAGGGAACAGAACGGTTAATACATGTATAAAAAGAACAGTTATGACAACTAACAGAAAAATCGCTCTCATTCCATATGGCAGGGCCAATCATTATCAAATATGGCATGCGAACGCAAGCCTGGATATAATGGGTAGAATTGAGATGAAATGTGACGTTTGAAAAGGTATTGTTTTTTCCTTGGGTATACATCCCTCTCCATGCTCGCATAGGTTGTAGGGCTGTGGCTAATTTCCATAATGAGTCATGGATGGGGCCAAAAGGTAAGTGAGGGGCTGGAGGAGACATACCACCTCCATGCCAAACAATACTTCCTGGGGCACTTGTATACACGCTATTATTTGCTTTACGCCATTTGAGATCCACCACGGTGTTCTTTCGCCGAGCCGAGCCAACAGGGCTCCAATCAATGACTCTTCCATAGGAAGTATTAACTAGAACTCGGCCTGTATTCCCACGACAGGGCTCCCAATGAACCCAATCTGATACATACGCTGTTATCCATTGGACGCAGGGAGGCAGATCAGGAGGTGCTTGATTAGTCAGCTCCAAGCTATTAAATGTATGAGCTACAAGAAGATATAAATGGTAATTATCACTTGTGTTTCGGATCATAGCCAACCAGGCTTGGGCGTGGGTTTTTAAACAATGTCCCTCATTTCCAATGCAAATTGGATGCCCTTCAACTCCTACTATATAAGTAGGAATTTGCATACCTTCCTCCGAAGGGGCTAACGGACCTCGGTTATCATAAGGCCCTGGCATCCATCGGGAATCATTGACATAAATAGGCATAGGAGGATCCAACCAATGAATAGCACGGTTAAGGGGAGGGTCAGGCACATATGCCCAATATGTGAAATTTTGTGTTGATGCACTTACGGTTGTGGTCAATACTACCAGCACGGCCAAAAACAGTGAGGGGGAGACGATATCAACCGGGGGCACCATCCTCATTCGCCGGGGGGTTGTCATATCTTGGCTTGATGTATCGAGCCGGAACCCAGCGCGTTTCTCCAAGATCTGTAAAGATACAAGCAAACCCTCTGCCCCAAATCTTAACCGTTCCTGGAACCCACTGTCCTTCATCATTTTTCCAATATATGGGTTGATTCAGGTTTCTTCTTTTGCTAATAGACCAATGTTTTTCTGCAGCGGACACATCATTTATTGTGGAACTGTTTAAGAAATTAAGAGTAAAGAGAGCCATATGTAATTGCTGTCTGGGTGTTATTTTTCCTAAATGTGATGTCCATACTCCCCCTTTTTGTTTTTCTAGCATGTTTTTAAGTGTTCTATGGGCCCTTTCAATAATTGCTTGACCCTGAGGGTTATAAGGAATACCTGTGGTATGCTGAATGGCCCATTGTGTTAAAAATGCAGCAAACCGTTGTGAGGTGTAAGCCGGTCCATTATCTGTTTTAATGTGTTTGGGGATGCCCAAAATATTGAACGTCTCTAATAAATGCTGAATTACATGATTTGTGGTCTCCCCTGTTAGCGGGGTGGCCCATAAAAATCCAGAATACGTGTCAATGGATGCATGTACAAAGCTTAATTTCCCAAAAGAGGGGATGTGTGTAACATCCATCTGCCACAAGTCATTTGCATTGAGTCCTCGGGGATTTACTCCCGGGGGAAAGGTAGGGGCAGTAATGGGCCCACATGTGGGGCACTGGGCCACTATTTGCTGTGCTTGACTTTTGGTAATTTGAAACTTGCGAGTCAAGCCAGATGTGTTAATGTGAGTTAAGGAATGGTAATCCTTTGCTTGCTGGGTGGTGCCTACCAACAGCCGATCAATACTCTGGTTTCCTGCAGCTATTGGTCCCGGTAGGCCAGAATGAGCACGAACATGTGTAATAAAAATAGGGTGTATACGAGATCTAACAAAAGATTGCAATTGCAAAAACATTTCATGCAATTCAGAACAAGGTAAAATAGTAGCTGTTTCTATCTGTTGGACAGTAAATTCAACATATTGGGAATCAGTGACTATATTAACAGGGTGTAAATAATCAATAAGCAGCTGCATAACAGCAGCAAGTTCAGCCTTTTGTACGGAATTATAAGGGGTCTGCCACACCTTGGTAATTGGGCCGGTATAACCGGCCTTGCCAGGCCCACTAGCATCAGTAAAAAATGTTGCAGCATTAACAAGGGGTTGGTGCCTGACTATGGTAGATAAAATAAACGGGGTCCTTTTAAGAAAGGCAAACAGCTTGGCGTGAGGATAATGATTACCAATTTCTCCCACATAATTAGATAGGCTAATTTGCCATTGCATATTGTTCTCAAAGCTTTGGTTAACCTAATTTGAGGTGAGAGGGACTGTAATTGAATGGGGGTCCCATCCTGTGAGCTGTTTACAACGGGAGCGGCCTCGATAAATTACATCAGCAATCTTATCCAAATAGGTGGATAAGGTTTTTGCCACCTTGTTTGGCAAAAAGATCCATTCTAATATAGCATGTTGCTGGGCCAAAACTCCTGACGGACTGTGAGGAGTGGGAAAAACTAACAGTGTAACCGGCTGCGTTGGCTGCACGCGTTGTAACTGCGCTGAGTGGATTTGTTGTTCCACCCATTTAAGTTCAGCCTCTGCTTCAATAGATAACTTACGTGGACTGTTAAGATCAGGATCTCCCTGGAGTGTGATAAACAGATTTTCCAGGGCATAAGTGGGAATCCCGAGAGAAGGGCGAAGCCAATTAATATCTCCCAGTAATTTCTGAAAATCATTCAGAGAGTTTAAAGAATCCCTACGAATTTGCACCTTCTGTGGAGTCACAATATTTCTCTGTATTATGGTACCAAGATAAGCAAATGGAAAATCCCTTTGTACCTTTTCCTCAGCTATTTGTAATCCAAAATTATCCAAATCCTGCCTTGCTTGTTCAAATACCCTGTCCAGCTCCATTTTACATGGAGAGGAGAGCAGAATGTCATCCATGTAATGAATGATCAGTGCTCGGGGAAACTGTTGTCTGAGTAGCTGTAATGGCTGATTAACATAATATTGACAAAGGGTAGGGCTGTTAAGCATGCCCTGGGGCAAAACCTTCCATTGATATCGGGGAGTAGGCTTATGATGATTGATGACAGGAATGGTAAATGCAAATTTTTCCCTGTCCTGTGGTTGTAGCTGAATGGTAAAAAAGCAGTCTTTCAAATCAATAACAATAATGTGCCAATTGGCAGGTATCATTGCCGGTGAAGGCATCCCGGGCTGTAAAGATCCCATGGGGGCAATAACAGTATTAACTCTACGCAAGTCAGTAAGCATTCTCCACTTCCCTGACTTCTTTTTAATAAGGAAGACAGGAGAATTCCAGGGACTGGTTGATTCTTCAATATGCCCCATTTTCAGTTGTTCCTCGACTAAGATTTGTAAAGCTTCTAGCTTCTCTTGGGACAGAGGCCACTGCTCCACCCAGATTGGGCTGTCAGTCAGCCACTTCAGTGGCAGGGCGAAGCTAGCTCGAGCAGCGGCCGTTACTCTAAATTTGGGAACCCCAACCCATCATGATCAAATTGCTTTAAGGTGTTTGCAGAATTGCATACCATGGCATCTGCCAGTGGCTGAGTTTTTACAGGAGTAGAGGGAATGGTAACATAGGCTCCCCACTGATTTAACAAATCTCTCCCCCAGAGGTTAATAGCTATCTCAGCCACAAAGGGCTGCAAGGTTGCTGCCTGCCCATCGGGCCCTAGGCACTGCAAAATATTGGTGCTCTGGCAGACATCTGTCATGACCCCAACCCCGGTAAAGACAGTTGGGACTTTCTGCAAGGGCCACGTCGAGGGCCAGAACTCTTTTGATATGATGGAGACATCAGCCCCTGTATCCACTAAACCTCTGAATTCTTTACCGCCTAAACTAATGGTAATTTCAGGCCGACGGTCCCCAATGTAGGTTTGCCAATACACACTCCTCCCTGTGCTTCCGAAGCCCCCCTGTCTTTTTATGGGGTGCTTCGACCCTGAAAGGTAGGGCAGCAATAGTAACTGGGCAATTTTATCTCCAGCCTCCAGCTGATATGGAACATCTGCACTCATCATAACTAGAATCTCTCCCTCATAATCACTATCAATAACACCAGTATGTACTATTACTCCTTTAGATGTTAAGCTACTCCTTCCCAAAAGAAGGCCGACCGACCCAGCCGGGACCGGTCCAAAAACATTAGTTTTTATCTTTTGCACACCCCTAGCCGGCTGCAGCAGGATATTGTCTGGAATGGCTATGTCTAAAGCTGCGCTGCCGTGGGTGGCATGCCTGAGGTCGGAAACTGAAAGCCGGTTTGCATCGGGCCGCTGCTGACCGGAAAAAAGCTGCGGCTGCTGCCCGTATTGTTTACTTGCGGGCCCCGGGTCGGGCCCGCTTGAAAGTTTCCCGACTGAAAAAGAGGGGTGCCATTTCTGTGATATCTAGAGTGGCACTGAGTAGCCCAATGCCGTCCCTTTTGACATCTGGGACAGATCCCCGGGGGATTGTTAGCAGGATCGTTCCCAGTAACTCTCTGATTTCTTCTTAATCGGTCCTGCCCCTGTCGGCAGTTCCTTTTCAGGTGCCCAGGTTTTCCACATTCAAAACACTTCATGTTCTGATTAGACTGATAGGGGCCATCCCCTTTTAACGCAGCAGCTAAAAGACCCATTTTATAGGCATCTGACCCTATATCATTACAAGCCTTAATATACTCATCCAGGGAGGCCCCCCGACATTTCAGCGGTCTTAAAGTCCGCTGACATTCTCCGTTTGCATTATCAAAAGAAAGCATCTGTAACAAGAGCTCTTTAAGCTCGGGCTGGGATACTGTTTTATCTAAAACCCCTTTCAAACGGGCTATGAAATCCACATAAGGCTCTTGTGCACTCTGTTTTACCTTTACAAAAGAGGGGGTACTCTCCCCTGGCTTAGCAATTTTTTCCCAGGCCTTAAGACAACAAAGGCGGACCTGGACAATTGCAACATCATTATACTGTAACTGTGCCTGGATGCCAAACCAGGCACCGGTACCAGTGAGCTGTTCCAAAGTAATAGCTACAGGGGGATTCTGACTAGCATTTCGCCTGGCCGTGAGAGCAGCCTCATCATGCCACCAGGTCTTAAATTGTAAAAATTCTGCCCCATTCAGCACGGTGCGTCCCAGTACTTCCCAATCCCACGGGATCAATCTCTCGGCCTGGCTTAATCCCTGCACCAAGCCAAAGGTGTAGGGAGAGTTAACACCATACTGGACACACGCTTGTTTTAAATCTTTGAGCAATTTAAAGGTTAATGGCTCATGGTGATAATTAATTGCTCCCTGGGGGAATTGCTGATTAGGAGGGACCTGTTGTATTGTAACTGGAAAAGCCGAAAGGGTTAGAGGGGATAAATCAAAGCCTTCATGGGCTCCGACCGCCAGAACCGTCCTCATCAAATTAGTCACAGGCTCTGTAACGGTCTGTCGCGGGGGTTCTGCAAAAAGCTCATCCTTTCCATAACAAGAAAAGGGGGGTGCAGAGGGGCCTTCCTCCTTAGTAGGTGGTGGGAGCGGGGAAGGCGTGGAGGGAGGGAAATCGGGCTCTGGCTGAGCCACACAAACATTAGCAGGGAAAAAGCCCGATGATGTTTCACGGGCAGTATAATTTTTCTGTTGTTCAGAGTTCCCTGTCTTTTCATCTCCTGTAATAGGCTGACCCTCTTGGCCCTCCTCACTGGAATCTCCTGATTCCTCCGATAAGGCCTCATCTCCCTTGGGAACCCTGCGTCTGGCTCCTCTTTCTGCTAAAGAGTCCGGGGGGAGGGAGCAACCCTCTTCAGAGCCAGACTGTAACGGCTCTAAGGCACGGACTACAAGATTACAAAGAGACCAAACGGGGAGTGGGATAATTTCCCCCTTTTGGTGCGCTCGACGCAGGGCTCTCATAATCAATCTCCACTGTTTTAAATCTAGAGCATTTTTCCCACTTGGGGTAAACCAATAACAATGCTTACAAATAAGATCAAATAGTTTCTGAAATGTACTTTGTTTTACTTTTACTCCTGAGCTTTTCAGTAACGTCTGAAGCAATTCAATATAAGAGGAGTAAGAAGATGGGGAATTCCCCATCTTAACCCTGCCCGAATCCCGAAGGTCTGACTTACCCAGTCTAGAAATTCTCTTCGGTCTCTTCGGTCCCTCCGGTATTGATACACCTTCCTCGCCGCATGGACGCTTCTCACCTCCGTGTCCCTGTTCGGGCGCCAGATGTTGTATTTCTTTTTAGTGACAGGTCCCAGAGGTGCGATACCGCGAGGGATGAAAGACAAAGACGAACATAGACAGCAGGGGGCCAACAGTTCTATAGTCTGAAGGCCCTGAGTTTATTATTCTCACAGCTTTTATAACCAAGTGAGAGCACATTATTATGAGAAAAGCAGTCAGCTGCAATTAGCTACAATAACTGGCTCAGCACTTCTATCTCTAAAAAAGCCACATCAATCCTCCCAGTCCTTGAACATGGACTCTCAAAAACACCTAATCAAAACAACACAGCTCCGGCGGCTTGCCTACACGAAAGCAGGTGTTCCGTCTAGATGCCAAGAGCCCAGCCAGGCCTGGGAAACATGTAGGAGGGAGAAGGCAAAACTCCTTCACCCCCACACCTCCAGTGGACCCTGGCTGGCCACAGCCCACCCGGGCTGTGGCCCTCGGGAAGGTGGCACAGCTGCCAGTGGCCTTCAGCACCCACTCCCATGGACAATGCCATAGCCCATTCCTGGGGGGAGGGGATGGCCAGGGCCAGACTGCACAAGGGAGATGCACCCATAGGGAAGGGGATCCCCTCCACCACCATGGGACTCCAGGGCCGCCCCACCATTGGACAGGGGTTGGGGACCCACTGCCCAGCAGGGGACAGGGGCATGGACCACAGGCCAGGGGTCTGTACTCATGGCTTGTCCATCTCTTCCTTCCTATCTCTGCAGCTGCACCATCTGAGGGCCAGGAGAGCCTTGCACCCTCCATAGTGCCCAACAGACCCCCAGAGGTGAGGGACAAGGACCGCGCTGTGCCACCAGCCAAACCAGGGCTACTCTACTCCTGGAGGAGCCAAAGGTGGGCAGTGGAGGACTACCACCTCACCGCCTCCTTCTTCTGGCAGGTGGAGGAGGCAGAGTGGTGCCTCCTTCTCGAGGAGGGTGAGGCCACATGGCGCTGGGTGGCCTGGACAGATATGATGGACACCCTGAAGGGTGTGGTGGCCACCTTCAGGGAGCTCCTGGCCCAGATGCCCCCTCTCGCCATCCCCTCCCTGCTGTACCCCCCACAGCACCCTTTGCTGGAGCCCCACCTGCCAGCCCTCGCAGATATCTGTCCTGCAGGCACTGTATCTGCAGGGCTGGTATCAGCTCTGCCAACCTTGTGCTGTGCTGGGTGGGGGTCTGGGGGTGGGGCCCTTTAAAGTTGGGGGATGACTATGACCCTGGAAGGGCTTGTCTGCCATGAAGTCCCAGCCATGGCATTTCCTGGTTCCTTCTTTCAAAAGAGGGCATGAGTACATGTAGACACTCTCCTTTGAAGGGCTCACTGGACCCTTTCGAAAGGGCGGATGGCCCTTTCGACGGCACGAACTGACGGCACCAGCCCCAGCCCGTGTGTAGATGCTCCCCTTCAAAAGGTCCTCTTTCGGCTACTCTCTTTCAAATGGCGCCCTTTTGAAAGAGCGTTCTAGAGTAAATGTAACTTACCTGTGGCAAGCCAGCCCTTTCCCCCACGCTGGAGAAAGAAACATAAAGAGTTTATCCGGAGCATTGTGCCATGGGCAAGTCAAGGAATGCCTCTCCCATGGAAGAAGGCAGAAGCCAGATAAACCTTGAACCTGTCTCCTCCTACCCCAAATTCTTCAAAGATCTGCTGGTGAAAACAGAGGAGGGTGCTGTGTGTGTTTGCACTAGCTCTTCCTACCTATGTCAGCTCCAAGACCCTTCCTGAGAGGGGGTCACATGGCAGACGGGGCAAGCCAAAACAGACACAGGTTTCGTTATCTTGCCTGCTAATTCCTTTGTTGGTTGCTGAGTGTGGGGAACAGAGAATGAGTCACAGAGGCCATGGCTACACTAGCTCCTGCCTTTCGGAAGGGGAATGCTAATGAGCCACTTCAGCAGATGCTAATAAGACACTGCCATGAATATGCAGTGCCTTATCAGCGTAATGGCAGCTGCGCACATTTTGAAAGAGCCTCTTTCAAAACGCATGCCACCCATGGAGACAGAGGCCTTTAGAAAGGACCTCCTGGACTTTGAAAGCCCCTTCTTCCCAAAAGCAAATGAGAAGAAGGGGCTTTAGAAGTCCAGGGTGTCCTTTGGAAAAGCCCCCGAAACAGTATTTTCAAAATGCATGCAGCCACCTTTATGCTAATGAGGCACTGAATATTCATGGCAGTGCCTCATTAGCATCTGTCAAAGTGGCTCATTAGTGTGCCTCTTCCAAAAGGCAAGGGCTTATGTAGCCACGGCCATAGCAGCCCCATTCCTTGTGCAAGAATGGTGCCAGGGAGAAGGATCATTGGCCTGAAGAGATCCAAAAAAGGGAACATCTCTTTGTACCAATATTCATTAATTCTGAGTAAATTGTTGTTGGTGGGGTTACATGCTCTTAATGCTGAATTTCATGCCTGTAGAAAATATTTGTTTCTGATCCATGCACGAATTACATTTCAGATATTATGCTACATCTGCACACAGGCATCATAAAACAAGCAGCATTGTGGACTTTCTGGCTACTGCATCTTATAGCTCTGAAAAATCTTGTGGATTTGAAAAATTGGACAGCATTTTAAAAATGGACTGATCCAGATCCCTACACTGTCTCAGATTGCCATTGGTACCTATCATACTACATGTAACTGGCATAAGCTATGTTTTTAAAGGGTCAGTGTCCAATGTTATTTATTATGCACACTTTTTGCACCCAATATTTTTGTATAAGATAAGCTATAGGCAGAAATCAGAGTAATTGTAAGGCCCATTTTTTTCCTTGGGGTCAGGTTATTAAAGGCACAGATTTTCAGGTTTGCTTCTGCCAGGCACAGAAATTGCTAATCTCTATTTTTCAGGTGCAAACAGTGTCAACAAATAGAACCTCATCTTGGAAAACATTCCCAAACATTCTCTTTTCCATTACGGCTCAAATCTCACCATTTCTGCGAGGGACTACAAGGTTAAGAGATCCTGCAGTGCTAACATTGATTGGCAGTCAGAGAAAGCTTTTAAGAAAGTGACAATACTGTATTTGAACTTTTTTTCTCTTTTTCTTCCTTGATAGTTGATTAGCAAAAATAAGATTTCAGGGCTCTAAACTATGCCATACAAAATACTCCAGTTTGTTCAAGCATCTGCGCATGGAAATTGTCCCAGTAGTGTTGTTATATCAATCAAGATATGTTAGAAAGGAAACATTAAATGTTGATGCTGTCTGTCTCTCTGTACCTGGTCATTCACTGACCTCCCAGCTCTGAACATCCAAACAGTTTCTGTGTATGTTTATACTGTAAATGCTTTCCAGAATAAGGTACAGCTTGACACTGGGGATCATTTCCACACTTCCATGGTACAGTGGATGCTTGGATAAGTGAGAAGAGCTAAATATTAATAACAGGAAAACAGGCTTGTGCACTATAGTCTACAGGAATGAAAATCATACATGTCTAATGGACTACCATTTCACAGGCTTTCCCGGAATATAAAGTGAAAGCTGTAGTGAAGCCAGCAGCCACCATGGCTCCTGGTCAAAGTGTGAGGACAGCCCAGCTTTGCACCCCTGGAAGGGGCAGGGCCAAGGACAGAAGTAGGGGACCAAGGGCAGTCACCCTTAGCACCACCACGACTATTGTACTTGGCCCTGCACAGCGATGCAGAGTGGTGGAGCAGCATTACTAGCACTTCAAAAGGACCTGGAGCTCCAGCCACCACTGCTGCCAAAGTAGTAGAATGGCCGAAGCTGGAGGTCCAGGCCCCCTTGAAAAGCCAGGCACCAGGGCAACTGTTCCCTTTGCCCTGCCCTGCTGTCAGGTCTGAAAAGCTGTACCAGAAACAAGCTTTGTGAAAGATCTATGCCATTTCAGACTTTGGTTAAGCCAGAAATTTATGCATCCAAAAATTAAAACCATTTAGTAGCAGCACAAAATTGTTCATGTAACTTTAAACCAAATTATATTATACTTCAGAAGCACGTTTCTGTGTATATGGTGCTGGACATCAGAGAAGCTGTACCTTTTAAACTATAGATGAAATAGTGCCACTCCAATAACATGGGCACAGTTCTAATAATTTAAAGGTATCTTACACAAGTATGCTTCACTCCTTTGTCCTTGCAGAGCTTCTCTAAATAGCAGAAATGTAGAAGGTTGCCTTGCGGTTGCATGTTTAATCAGAGAGGTCTACACAACCCTATCAGCGTGTGCCAGAGCTCATCTCTGTCAAGGAGGAGAGCCAAAGTGGGAGCCAGCCAATGAAGAAAAGACATGGTAGATAGACCCACAGAGCGACCATTACCCACCCCCAAATAGGTGAATTGCTCCTTTCCATGTCTTGTAATAATTCAAGGTACTTGGATTATGTCCTACAGTACAGGATTTGGATCTTAGTTTATAGATTATCTGCAACAGTCCTGTCTGTTTGGTATTAAAGACAAAGATACTATTTTTTAATTATATAACATTTTTCAACTTGAGGTACATACAGTACCACTGAAACACAGCAACTTCTGCCACGGGGCTGGTGGTCAGCACACAGAATACTGCACCATAGTTTGGGGAAGAAAATAGGAAGGAAAAATCCTATTCTACAAATATATATGGCCGTGTTTTCTCTTCAAGGAACTTATATATATATATACATATATATAAAGTTTTATGCAAATTGTAGCAGCCTTGAAGAGAAAAGATGGCTGAGTGGTCATGTGCGACATGAAATTGAGGAGACGGGGTCAATTTTCTGCCTTGCTACAAATGTCCTGGGTGACCTTGAACAAATCACTTAGGGTATATATATATATATAAAACCACCCATTCTGGGGAGACAGATTCATGCTGGTGGAACTTGAACTTTCACTCAGCAGGTGCTCAAAGCTTGCAGCCCACCTGACTCTCTGAGCTTGAGAGCCTCAGCTCCCTCTTAAGCCACAATGGCTGCACGGCTATAATTAGCATGCTAGTGCACAAGTCTACTTACCAGTATGTAACAAGCATACTCCTAGCTGCAGTGTAGATATAACCTTAGGGTCAGATTTCAAAGCCATTTGTGTTCCTACAGATGCAGACAAACAGCTAGTGAGGTTTTACAACAGTATCTTGAAGCCTGACTCTCACTGAAAAATCCCACTGCTTATTTTCTGTGCCTGTAGGCCCCTAAACACTGTTGGTATCTTATGCTTTGTCTCTGTGCCTCAGTTCTGTTCTTGGTATATAAAGCCCATGTCAGACAACAAGGGATTAAGAAGCTGTCCAGGCTTGGCCAGCACCACCCCACCAGACATACACAGGCTGGAGGAGGAGTTCAAAGTGGAAGCAGAACCACCCAGTACAATAGAAACAGGGAACCTACAA
This sequence comes from Carettochelys insculpta, assembly GCF_033958435.1. Classification (NCBI taxonomy): domain Eukaryota; kingdom Metazoa; phylum Chordata; order Testudines; family Carettochelyidae; genus Carettochelys; species Carettochelys insculpta. The sequence continues at coordinate 299,437,409 of NC_134137.1, read as the reverse complement.
GTATCATAGACATCCAAAATACATCCCAGTGCAAGAAAATGAACAATATTCAGTTACATATATTAAAAAGAATGAAGGGATGAGTCAACCTGGCTAGGCTATGAATTTGTAGTGAAAGGGAGCTTAAAAAGATCAGAGTTGGTATTTATGGAGTCGAATGTTGAACTGTCCCATCTCAGATGGGATCCAGGAAACATTACATATATGCTTCCAGGGTGTATTAAAAAAACAAAGACAAACAGAAACGGCTGCAATAAAAGCACATAATTATGCTGATAAGAAAAAAGAAAAAGGATGCTGTTTACCTCTGCTTGGCAGACCATAATAGATAGGATGGTTTTCTCCTGTTCCCCAATTAGCAATGTATACATTCTTCCCATGTACAACTGTGACATCTCTCCGGTTTGACAGCATCAGTGCAGTCTAAGTGAATGAGTCACAGTGGTTTTGGCTGCTGTAGCATGCCTGCAGGTGAAAAAGGTACAGAGAATCCAGCTGCTACAGGCATTCCAAAGCAGCCTGGGCCCACACTTTGCAAGCCTGTTCGTTGCAGAATAGTGGAGGGGGGAAAGAGTCCCATTGTAGGGGAAAAAAAGAGGCCACCACCTTCCCCGGAAATGTTTGGAAGAGGATTGCAAAGTTTCTCCAGGAAAGCTTCAGGATTGCTTAAGCAGAAGAAAAGAGACATTCTCGTCACTTGAACAAAGCACTCTGGGTTGGGAGACTTGTGGTTTTCCCACATAGTTTAGCCTGGCAAGCCAAAGAATGGGAAAGCGGATGCTTCCTCTACCTCTTTCATCTACCACTCTCCAAGTGCAGAACACTGATCTGGCACAGACATTAATTGAGACTTCCATCCTATTGTTAAATTTATTTTTAGTACTTCACAAATAGATTAAGCAATTAAAAATCAGTGCCGTTTCTCCTAAACTCATGTGTCGGATGAAGTAAGAAGGGTAAGTAGGGATAAAAGCTTTCTGGCAACAAAACAGTAAAATATTCTTATAAAGAATCATTCATGTACACAGTTACCTGCTCTCACTTCCCCTTCATCAGCAGGCTCATCTGTGCCAACCTGGCAGGACAGTCTTGATTCTGACAAAGTTTACACAGTCCCCAGCTTGCTGAATGGTTTGCACGTCCCTTCAGTCGCCACTGCATATTGCAGGGGACTCCAAAACAGGATCCTAAAAGTGCCCAGAGTCATATGTGGAATGCTGGTGGGATCCCCGTTCAATGTGGGATGCATTTCAGTGCAGAAACAGCAGACCTGCAGGTTGGCCCCAGATTTGTTCTTCACCTTCTTTGCCTTCTGAGTTACCTGTTGAAGATCTTTCACTTTCATGTGGTACAAGCGCACATCCCTTGCCATTCTCCTTGCAATACTCTCTGTGGCATCTGCACATAGATGTCTCTCTTTTCGCAGTCCTTAGCTTTGCTGGAGCACTACCTTCTCCCCACAGGCCAATTAAATCCATAGCTTTTTTTCTTGCTCCAGGCAGAAGTACATCTGGTATCTCTGTGTGCAGAGCTAGCACACTTAGAGCCCCCCAAAAATGAGCTGATTGGTGTTCTCACCAAGATGGTCAACCAGGAAAAGAGACACCGTAAAAATACATGGAGGTTTCTAAGAGGGGTGGGTGGTAGACTTCCAATATCTGTGACCTTGGGCCAGTGGAGTTTGAAACTGCAGCTAGAATAGCCACTGTTGAAGGACAAGGGGACAGAAAATGACTGCTAGGGATGACTCACATGCTGCCATGTTGATACTTTCACAGTATAGGCAGATAATGTTTGCCTGTGGCTCTGCAGTGGGGCTGCTGGAGGGGTCTATGTCCCAACCGGCTCCCTGACATGGGGTTGCTGGTTTCCCCTGGCCTCAGCTGGGTTCCCCACTTCTGTGAGGCTGCCAGGGGGACCTGTGCCCCAGTTGGCTCCCTGGCATGGGCTGCCAAGCTCCTCCCCACTGACCAGGTTCCCTGCTGCTACGGGGCTTCTGACAGGGTCCATACCCCAACCAGGCTCCTCGGCCATGGGGCTTCAAGGCTTACCAGCTGCAGTCGAGCTCCCCACTGCCATTGGGCTGCTGGCAGGACACTGTGCTCCAGCCGGGATCCCTGCCTGCTCCCTGCCATGGACCTCCTGGTGGGGCTCCCTGCCCCAGGTTGGACTCTCCATAGTGGGGCTCCCCAATCCCTATCAGATTCCCTGTAGTGGGGCTCCCTCAACCTAGCTCCCTGGTCAGGGGCTTCACCAGGGGCTCCCCAGAACAGGCTGCCAGCAAGGCTTCCTGCCACCAGCAAGGCTCCTCCGCAGCCCAGCAGCTGGCGCTCTCCTGTTCAGGCACTGTCTGGTCCAGCAACATCTGTGGTCCTGCTGGATGAGGGATGTTGCTGGATGAGAAAATTTCAGCCTGTCCACACAGTCAGAGTAATTTTGTCACCACAGAGACTTAGGCAAATACCCTTTGTGACAAACAAAAATATAACCAGAAGGATGACTAATGCGAACTCTGAAGTGACATTGCATGTCATTCCGTTGCATGGCCCCAAATAGAACGATACTTTTCCAGTTATTTCTCTCAGGCAGTGTCAGCTTTTCCATGGCTCTGCCCTGCATAATTTATACAACTAATCAGCAAAATTGGGTGAGGCTTCTTACCTGTAAATGCATTGTACTCCTTTGGTTTTCTAAGTTACAACTCCAAATCTCTTTCTTCCTTCAAATTTCTCCACAAGACCCATCTCTGACTATTAAAAAAAATCCTAGTAATCGGTGGCTCAGTTTAGGGATAGCTTGAAACATGAGAGGTGTGTTCCGTTTAAAATAAAAATTGCAAATGTATATAAAACTCTATGTATTTTGCTGTGTTTTTCAGTTCATCTTGTTAATGTTTTCTTAATCCCCACTCCCGGAAACAATGCAACAGTAGACTCCTGCAACTGTATTAAGCTCCTGGCAATATCAGAACCTCTGATCATAGACTCTTAGGGGGAGCGTTTTTATATGTTAGCATAGAAACTATAGCAGCAAAATGTGGCCTCTGAACATTGCTGTGTTTAATAACAATAACCACTTTCTTTGCCACAAGCTTGGCTATCAAGAACTACTTTCTATAAGTCAGGTACATCAGTACATCCAAACCTCTATGAAAACACACATTATTTATTTATTTAAAATATTTACCCCACTTCTCAATTTAAAATATTCGAGGCAGCTTAAAATTTTTTAAAAAACAATATAAATATATATAAAAAATTAAAAGTATGAAACCCCAAAGGGACATAAGAACTACTAAGACATCTCAAGAGGAGGGACACATACACAAATTCACATTAAAAGAAAAATTAACTTCCTTATGCCTGAGTACCTGAAATGTTTATTTGTCAGATGTTCATGCTATCTTACTAAAACATAAACCTTAAAAATTCAAATGGAAATTGTAGTCTTAGAGCAGAAGGATAATTCAAGAGCAAGCCATTAATACCCAAGCCTTGTGAAAAACTCCTAATCCACATCAGTGAAACAAGAAAAGAAAAATTAAATACAATTAGATAATTGATTAGGAGCCCTGCATGTATTGTATCACTATATTGTTGCTAATGCAAATATACTCTCTAAAGTTCATTTAGGTGTTATGGTTAATGACCAACTCAGACTTGTAAGAGAGTTTATCAAGTAAGTCACTTACCGTTATGTGCTATTTACACTTTTCGAACTGAATCAAGAAAGGGAAAGTTTAATGTTTGCCAATTTCTCAGTACTACAAAAATATAAAAATGACTACTTTTGTTTACTTTCTTCCCACTCTTAAAGACAGTTTCTTCCTATCTGGTACCATGCTTCATTTTTTGCCTTTTTAATGGACTTTAGAAATTCTTTTCCCTAGTCACACTGGCTACGGTTACACTAGAAGCATCTGTTGACAGACCTTTCTGTTGGAAGAGATTGTCCTACAAAACATCTGTCGATAGAGCACAGCCACACACAAAAGCAAATCGGAAGAGCTTTGAATGGATATTGGTTTAGTTCAAGTTCATTGGTCCAAAGTTCAAAGTGTAATGTTGTGATCATATTGCCACGGTATCTGAGTACCCTACAATCTTTAATATATGTATCCTGGTGCATCATCCCCTGTGAGTTAGAGAAGTACTTTTGGAAGTACTGCTATCCCCATTTTACAGATGGGGAACTAGGACACAAAGAGGTTATGTACTTGCCTGAGGTCACAGTCAAAGTCTCTCCCCAACTTCTGGACTATTCTTATTAGTATAGTAATAGATAATTTTATACTGTTACACCTGAATGAGTGATGCTTGGAAAGCAGGGTACTCTTTACACCCAACTTGGAGGTAATAGCCCTTATTAGTATGTTGCTGAGATACCTTTAAGAAGCTGTGCCCTACTCCTGTGATTTTACCAAGGAGAAACTCCCCACGGAGAAGCACAGAGTCCTCTTTCCCACAAGAGATTTAGAGACAGACTCCAGATGAGCTAACATAGTGCCCAGCTGTCACTTCTCCAAGGAACAACAGTTGAACAATCACGCTGTGTATACATTTTATATTGCGGACCAATGACTTTATTGAAAACAAACAGGTTTGAAAGTTGAATGATAACTTTCCATACATGTGAGCAATGTCTTGATTGCAAGGTCAATTTTGTTCAAAGAGTTTCAGATGGCAGCATATTTATCTGCATATTACATGTGTCCTGCAAGTCTGTTCAATGTTGAACTTTTGGGCTCTGAAGCCCTTGAGGCTGAACAGGAAAAGAATAATTGGTGAACAATTGCTACAGCCAACCATTTGTCTGAGCATTGAAGCAAAAGAAGATATTTATCTGGGAAAAAAGTTAGCAATTCCCCAAACCATGATGAATTGTGTTATAAATATTTATTTACTCAATAGCTCAGACCAGATAAAGTATTCTTTATATGTTATTTTTCTGTGTAAAAATCAATGATCCAGGGAGCAGACATAATGCCACATGACATAAATAACTATTCCATCTGTAGTTTATGAAAACAAATTTTTACCACATAAGGAACATTCATTAACTATTTAGGAACAAAAAACCCAAGGGTAAGTCTTTTGGACAGCCTATTCAAAATGAAGGTTAACCCTTCTTTTGATATTAATTGATTTAAGTTTCTACTGTTTTCTGGTGCCAATTTGTTCACAATATTTTGGTCTATTCTCTTTTAAGATGCATATGCAGCTTAAAAGAGAATAGATGGGAATATTGTGAACAAATTGTCGGACAAATTAAGGCCTGCTTTTCAGAGATCTTGAGCACCAGCACTTCTATTTGAAGTTAATGGGAACTGTCCATGCTCAGCATTTCTGCAAAGGGCAAAGCCTGCCATTCATTCATAGGAAGATTCTGAGGTCAGGGCAGGTCTACACTGGACCTGAAAGTTGATCTTAGATACACAATTCCAGATACAAATGTGTAGCTGGAATTGGTGTATCTAAGAGCTAGTTATCAGACCATCCTCACAAAGGGAGGTCAATGGGAGAAACTCTCCCATTGGCCTCCCTTACTTCTTGTGAGAATGAGGAGTACCAGGGTCAATTGTTGATCCCCAATGGTTCCATCTAGTGTGTCCCCACTCAGTGTGCTAAGTTGAAACCCAGAAGATTGACCCTGACCAGGTCAATGTTCTGGTAAGTATAAACATACCCTTAGTTGCACTGAAGTCTGTCCAGCGCTCTGTGCCTGTGGCATATCACATTTCTGCAAGTTCTCTAGTCTCCCTCATGCAGAGATTTTCCATGAAGGGCAATGCTGGTGAAGCTGTGCAGATCCACCAGCTCGCTGCTATAGTGTGACCTCAGGCAAGGATTCAATTCCACACACCTGTGAGCTTTCCCAGTGCATGGGCTGTATACCAGAGCAATAAACATTTTTTTAAAAAGTTCAGCTTAAGAGACAAATACCAAGGTGGTGAAAAACAGAATTATAGCCAAAAGAAACAGGGCATATGCCATACTAATGCTCTTCTTTTAAACAGCTGGGTGTGCCTTATAAATGGTTCTCACAGTCTGTTCTTTGTGTTTCCTCCACTGTTTGACATACTTACCTTCTGTGTCTCATGTTCTATGAGAGTCGTATAAGATGAGAGACAATGCTCTACACAAGGCTTGGGGCATTAGGTGTTAAACAACACAAATAATAATAACAGTTTATGCAAATCATGCTTCAATTTCCATTGGAAACCAAAAGTGGATTCCAATGTCAGGAACAGTCCACAGTATCATAGTGATGAGCCTATCCATAATATTTAAAGTAGAAGATAAGAGCACTGCCGAGAGAGAAGGCCATCATTTAATGGTTGTTGTTCTAATAGGAAGAAGTTCTAATAGGTGGGTGAGAAATATGGGTTTACTAACACATCGCACATACTGTCATGACAGATGGTTTTATTCAAATAGTTTGCTATACAATAGTTTGGCTATTAAATTTTCTGGATAGGTCTTTAGGAGTTAGTTTTGTCTCCTATGTATCTGAAAAAGCTGGATAGAAATGAAAAACAGTGTGGCTATATCTATACTAGACATAGCAGTCAACCGCCAATACACAATTTAGTTACGACAATTGCATAGCTAATATTGACTTATCAGCTGTTAATTTCAATGTCTGTCTATACGGAAGAAGATCAGCAGGAGTGTTTCTCCTACTGTCCTTAATCCTTACCACTTGTGAGGAGTTCTGGGATTGACTTTAACCCCAGAAATCTCTGTTTTGCACATGCACGAAGCAAAGTCATTCTTCTGCTCTACTCTGCGCTGGTTAGGCATCAGTTGCAGTATTGTGTTCAGTTCTGGGTGCAGCATTTCAGGAAAGATGTGGAGAAATTGGAAAGGGTCCAGAAAAGAGCAACAGAATGATCAAAGGTCTAGAGAGCATGACTTATGAAGAAAGGCTGAAAGAATTGGGCTTGTTTAGTTTGGAAAAAAGAAGATTATGGGGGAACTGACAGCAGTTTTCAGGTATCTAAAAGGGTATCATAAGGAGGAGGGAGAAAACTTCTTCTTGGCCTCTGAGGATAGAACATGAAGCAATGGGCTTACACTGAAGCAAGAGAGGTTTAGGTTGGACATTAGGAAAAAGTTTCTAACTGTCAGGGAAGTCAAACAGTGGAATAAATTGCCAAGGGAGTTTGTGGAATCTCCATCTCTTGAGATATTTAAGAACAGGTTACATAAATGTCTATCAGGGATGGTCTAGACAGTACCTGGTCCAGCCATGAGGGCAGAGGACTGGACTTGATGACCTCTCAAAGTCCCTTCCAGTCCTAGCATTCTATGATTCTATGAAAACCCCAGAAGACTGACCTTGAGGGTGTCAATCTTCTGCAGTAGCATAGGCCTAGCCTAAGCCTGAAATCTCAGCTGAGGCTACCACTACTCTTTGTCTTATGTGCTGGTGATGGCTTGTTACAGTTGCTGAAATCACTGCCATGCAGAAAAGAAATGTTAAATGGTCTTGCTGCTGTATTAATAACATATTTAGTATAAAAGCCATAACACCACAGCTTGAGGTACACCAGATTGTAGATGTAAAATTGCACTGTTATTTAGCCTTCCTTCATGCTCCCAACATTATTTCCCCATCACTTGAGAGGCAACCAGCTCAGAGGAGGAGCATCAGTGACTTTCCATGAATTGTTCTGTCATTTTCCTTCCAGAGTAAAGCCGTTGTGAAGTTCAGTCTTAATTAGCTCTCTCTTTAGCTTGGCTTGCTAGCTGATAGCTCTATGCACTGGAACAGAGTCACTCTCTCATAGTGAATGAGCATGGAAGGTAAATGCTTTAAATGGTCAATAAAAGCAAATGACCTTTTTACTTCTCTACAAATAGAACCATTTCTCTGTCCATTTGTAAGTGCACGCCATTGACTATTTACCATACTTCATGACATTTGATAGCGAGGGGTACTTAATATGTTTACTTCCTGTTCAGCTGGTGAAAGTAGTAAAGATCAGTTCTCCCCTAAAGTCACTTTACCATTCATATAGTTTAACAATTTAATTTTATAGCACATTTCCTTTCCCTAAATCTTCTTCATACTCTGAAAGACATATGTGTCTAGTTTTTATTTAAAGCTTTCTAGTGGACCTGGAGGCATTTAACAAAATTCTGCATGCTGGAGTTATTATTTTGAAGGAAAAGCCCTCTTATTTCAACTTTCTATGCATGGCAGTGTGAATGCTCCACAGTGTATTTGGGATGGGGGGGTTGGTTGTTTTTTTTTCAGGAAAAAAGAAAAACAACAAGGGCAGAGAAGCCAGCAGTGTGACACTGTTTCAAAAAAAGCAAACGTGATTCTTGGATGCATTAACAGAAATGATGAGAGCCTGACATGAGAAGTAATTGTTCTGCTATACTCTGTGCTGATTAGACTTCGCTTGGAATATTCCTGGGCACCACATTTCAGGAAAGATGTGCAGATATTGGAGAGGTTCCGGAGAAGAGCAACTAAAATGACTAAAGATCTAGAAAATCTGACCTATGAGAGAAGATTAAAATAATTGGGTTTGTTTGGTTTGGAAAAGAGGAGGCTGAGAGGGGATGTGATCACAGCTTTCAAGTACCTAAAAAGGTGTTATAAGGGGGAGCGAGAAAAATTGTTCTCCTTAGCCTCTGATGATAGGACAAGAAGCAACGGTCTTAAATTGCAGCAAGGGAGGTTTAGGTTGGACATTATGAGAAATTTCCTAACTGTCAGGGTGGCTAGACACTAGAATAAATTGTCTAGGATGGTTGTAGAATCTTCATAATTGGAAATATTTAAGGAGAAGTTAGATAAATATCCAATGGGGATGATATAGATAGTGATTGGTCCTGCCTTGAGGGCAGGGGACTGGACTTAATGACCTCTCGAGATCTCTTCCAGTTCTAGTATTCTATGATTCTATGACTCTTCAAGAAAACAAGGTGATTTTTTTATTGTATATGTAGAAAAATGCAGATTCAGTCAACCTGAACCTCTTCATGAATTGGACACAAATTCACTGAATAATTTGTACAAGAAAAATAGATATATATTCTAGCTAGATTCACAGCACTGTTAGGAAAGGAGATGGTGGTATTAGTTGTTACAGTTTGTGGGTTTGCTGTAGCTCTGATTACAGCCCTGCATGGTTACAAAACCGATATGTTCATCCACATGTACATCTGCAAAATTATTGATGGATATCTGCATCTAGCTCAATAGATATAGATACTCTTGAATATAAAGCAGATATCCATTGATTTTCACTGCTCTGCCTCGGACCCTTCTATGGTCACCCTGGCACCCCTTTATGTCTCAGGCCTATGTGGTCCTCTCTCTTTGGGTGGGGATCAGTATTCCCTGTGAGCTGTACACTTGGGTAGCCACCTAAGAGAGAGTCAGGTGTCTCCCAGTTGATTGGCAGAGTGCACACAGCTGCCCACTTTTGTCAGCATGTCTCTCTATTGGTGGTGCACATCTACCCATACCTTGATGCACTTAACAAATTTTATTCCACACAGATGAAAAATTAGAGGGAACGTTGGTAGGGATCCTCCTCTTTTCTCCCTTTAGACCAGGGATTTAGACTTTAGTCCAGAACATACTTTTCTGTTGCCTCCAGAGGACTTTGACTGCAGTTACCAGTTTGTTTCATTCAACCCCAAATGTTTTAAATTGTGTTTGACCACTTAAATTCACACTGTAAATCATTAGTCAGCACAGTACTTTTACTTCCAAGACGGCATTGTTAGCATGAGACACTTTGCTTAAAAGTTCTTCCAGATTCTAACTATTTCACTCCTCTCCCTGTCCCAGCTCCTTCCAACTTCTTTTAAAGTCATAATTAGAGTGTGCTACTCCCTAAATGTGCTTTGGTTTCCTCACAGATCACTAACTGTGAGAAAAATTTAAAGAATTTAGCTAGTAAATAATTCATGAAGTACAGGTTTCTGCATGAGTTAATTCAAAGCTTTCAAATTAGGTATACAACAGCACAGAAATTGAAAAGAAAACCACAGGATGCAGGAAAAAATAGAATATGCTATTGGATATCTTCCCATAAGTAACACAAAATAATGTTGCTAAAACTAAACTGGTAGTTTAAATTGCAAAGGATGCATTTGGCAGAAATAATTCTTCAAAAATTATTCAGTTCAAAGGATTCAGTTCAGTTCAGTTCAGTTCAAAGGATTTTGAAGTTGCGATCAAGGTAAATAACTGCTTTCCAATAATCAGGAGAATTAAAAGAATGTCAATATTATTTTCAGGCAAGATTGAATGCACTATCAGAAATCAATCTGCAATTGAGAAATGCTGAAAAATAAAATACAGATCATATTAATGATTGCTTAGTACCTTGAACATCTTAGGATATTTACCTCAAGGGTATGTCTACACTTGCATTCCTCTTTTGAAAGAGGCATGCAAATAAGGCAAACAGAAAATGCAAATGAGGTATGAATTTGCATGTTCAGCACCTCATTTGCATATTCTAATTTCAAAAGAGCTTCTTTCAAAAGAAGAAAGGCAGTGTAGACTCTGCTCTTTCGAAAGTAAACCCCATTAAATAAAGGGAAGAAGGACTCTTTCGAAGATGGGTTTAATTTCGAAAGAGCAGCGTCTACACTAGCTTTTGTCTTTCAAGAGAAGCTCTTTTGAAATTAGAATATGCAAATGAGGTGCTGAATACACAAATTCATACCTCATTTGCATTTTCGATTTACCTCATTTGCATACTTCTTTCAAAAGAGGAATGCAAGTGTAGACACACCCCAAAGGATTATACACACCATCCACTGAAACCAAAATCAGGCAACCCCCACACTATTTTAAAATAATTCTTTAGTAATGAAATGCAAAAAGGTCATAATTAATCCTTGTGTAATTCTGTTGACTACGGTGGAGTTCTGCCATATTACAGCTCGGTGGAACATAGCCTCAATCATCATCCCTTCTTCCAGTGTAACTTTGTGAAGGTTCCCTGAGCCAGCTGTAGAAGTTTTAACACATTGGGTTTTATTACATTAATCGCCTGTCCAGTGAAGAATTTAAGCATGTGCTTACCTTTAAAAATATGATTTGCTCCATATTTGACTATTTGCCAAAGTTTATTAGTCCTGCCTTGGTGCAATAGGCATGACTCAGTGGCTGTGTCTACACTAGCCCCAAACTTTGAAATGGCCATGCCAATGGCCATTTCGAAGTTTACTAATGAAGCACTGAAATGCATATTCAGCGCTTCATTAGCATGCGGGAGGCTGCAGCACTTCGAAATTGACGCAGCTTGACGCCGCGCGGCTTGTCCAGACGGGGCTCCTTTTCGAAAGGACCCCACCTACTTCGAAGTCCCCTTATTCCCATCTGCTCATGGGAATAAGGGGACTTTGAAGTAGGCGGGGTCCTTTTGAAAAGGAGCCCTGTTGGGACGAGCCGCGCGGCAGCGAGGCGCATCAATTTCAAAGTGCCGCGGCCGCCCGCATGCTAATGAAGCGCTGAATATGCATTTCAGTGCTTCATTAGTAAACTTCGAAATGGCCATTTGTGTGGCCATTTCTAAGTTTGGGGCTAGTGTAGACGTAGCCAGTGACTTTGAGGTCTTTCCCAACCTTACATTTCTGTGTATGATTCAGTAACCTTTATGCACACAACTCTGGCTCAGAACACTTTGTATAGAGGAACAGAATGCAGTTGTTTTGCACGTTTATGCTTAGGAACACAAAGAGATGTGTTTTTGTTTGATTGCTTGCAATGAGGTCTGTTTGCAAATGGTTAAGTATTCTCATTCATCAAATGCAGCTGTTGATTTTGCAGCACTAAATCTGGGCCTTTATGGCAAGATTGTTTGGTTAATCTAGTGTTGTTGTCTCTATTACATACTGATGTGTGGAAGATTTTTCTCCTGTTCTGGTCACGTGTCTTTATTTACCCTTAATAGTTTAATTGGTGTATGCAAAGAAATTTTTTAAATTCACAGGGTTTTTTATTAAATACAGAATTATATTAAAATACACTAAAAGAAATTTAAGATCATGAAGTCAAGCATTCAAAAGGTCAATGCCAGAATTAAGCTAGCTAATCTTTCTCTCAACCTTTTATTCTTGTGTATATGCCTTTAATATAATGAAAATAATATGAATAATACAGTCTTTGATAACATGATCACAGACTTTTTCCACAGGGTAAACTCTTCAGAGAGCTTGAGTTGTCAAGCTTTAAGAAATGTTTGCTGAGTATTTATTAATTAGGGTTTTCAGAAGTTCCTAACCTGGCCAAATTTGAGCAGATTTTCATTGGATGGCACATCTCTAATACCAGGGCAACCAACTTCCCAAATTTTAAATCTTCACTCCAAAGCATTGACGGGAGACAATGTCTCAACTAAAATGTTACCAATAATTAACCTGGTCAAAAGAATGTATCTTTCACTGGTCTTACTATGAGAAAAAAAACTAATGGGTTTTTGCTGAATTTTTTTCAGATAAACTCAGCCTAAGGCAGATCCCAGGCAGGGAAAATTTCAGTCCAAACCATTGAAGTTTGGTAAACTTATAAAAAACTGAAAAGAGTCTTATGGGGAAAATATTGGGCTACCTTATGATCCTTCACTTGCCTCATCTACAACACAGTAAACAGAAAGAAATTGATCCAGAGGAATGTAAGAAATTTCTCACCTCATCTGTTATTTTTGACCCCTTCCAAATTATTGTATTTAAAAAGGAAACTAAAACCTCCAAGAAGAAATATAGTTCTAATCTATGAGACTTAGAAATACCTTTGAAAACCAAAAATCAGGCATATTTGTATCACTTTTCAATAATCACCCACATTTTTCAGGCTTTCAAGGAGTTAAAATCTATGTGTCAATCAAACCAGAAGTGTTTTCCCAACTATGTCCACTGTGGACATAACATAGCACTGAAAAAACAAAAGTGTACATGTTGTGACAGTTCTCTTTGTACTGATCTTATTTGCTAAGTAACAAAGGTTTGGAACATATATTGTAAACGGCTGTGAATTTTCTTTCTGTTTCTGTCAAGGCTCAGTGATAAGACAGCTGTCATGGTACATGTCTTATTCACATGATCATATCCTTAAATTTCTTGGAACATACTACTTCCATGAAAATATAAAGAGTATATTCAAGTGAGCTAGTTTGACTTTTGTTATATTTACAGCTACTGTAGCCTAGTGGGCTACCTTGTCTTGATTACTTTCATTGCTTTGCAATATATTCTTCTTTGCATCATATTCAACAATAACACAGGCAACCTATTGGTCTGTACCTTGTAGAACATTAGCTTCAGCACATTAACATAAGGGTTGAGGCCTATGAACGCTGACTAGATAAACTTTACACAGATAAACAGTCCAACAGTGAAGCTCAAATATTTAGGGACCTGAAAATAGAGCTTAAGGAGAAGTTCTGACCCAAAGTATATGCTGCAACCACAGAAGTCTCCTGGCAATGAACTGGTATATATAAGAGGTACATGAGCTACAATGTACAGTCTAGTCTGGTTACTTACCTATATTTCTTTTCTTATAAGTTTCTTATTTGCTTATGGATTTTTTACTATAATAGGTTTATAGGTTTATATTAGAGTACATTTTGGCTGGAACACAATGGACCCACTGGCCACAGACTTTAAGCTGAGCTAGGTCATATTTGGTTTATACATATTTGGAACCTTTCAGGTAGATAGATGGCGATGAGCTAAAGCATAAGGGCTATAGATGTCTGTGACCTTGGACATGGAGGATGCGTGGCAATGGGGGCTTCCTGTGTTCATACCCTTTTAAACTTAATAGGTTTCCCACAACTTGGCATTCAGAAAGAACCAAAATAATTGGTTAGGCCAGAAATGACAATTGTGATACCTAACCACAAAAGGACCATGGTAACAAATTGATATATATGATAATAAGTAGAAATAATTAATATACTAACCAATGGAAAAAAAAAACATTCCAACTTTGGTAAGAAGAACATACAAATAAGGAAAAGAGGAAAATCGAGTATGCATTTAGAACTGGAGTACCTCTGACTCACCAGCCTCGGCTGACTCTCAGCACTGTATTGCAATGACAGGCTACAGACTACTCTCAGTCCTACACTCCCACCAGCATTCACACAGGCAGGAACTCATCCAGCTGCAGTTGTAAGCAGCCTGTGGCTAGCCATTAGCCATAACAGAGAGATCACAGCCAGCTTTCCAGCCTAGATCCCCAGAGCCCTATCATCCTGTCGTGGTGAAAATCCCAAGCAGCATACATTTATTACTCAGTTTACCTCTTCAAAGTGGTAAGGAATATACACAAAACATTTGTTTTAAGCCAAGTGGAGATTTCCCCAGACATGTCAGTCAAAGCCACAGTGGCTTAGATTAAACATAGAATAAGTTAATTAGTAACTAAATATAACAAAAGTATAGCTTAATTTGTTATAACAAAATACAGATTAATTTATTATAAACTGGAGTAAACAGATCAAACCAGATCACCTAGTAAATAAACAAAACTGCAATCTAAACCTAAAATACTATAAAGATTTTCTATGAATTAACAATCTCTCCTCCTAAACGATAACACAGGCTGACTTGCAGATTCTCAAGGCAAAAGCTACACTTGGGATCTCCATCGCCATTCCAAGTCTTTTTCTTTCAGAGCTTCTCTCAGGTACACTGAGTTGTAAGTGAGTGAAGAACTCCACCAGACACCTCCAGAGCTGCTGCTGGAAGTGAGACACATCCTCCCTGACTGAATTGACCTCGTCATCTCTGGCCTTCCTCTTGATTGGTACTCCCTCCTTTTCATGAGCCTGTATAATTAAACCTGCCTCTGGAAACTCCATTGTACCTGATGAGGTGGGTCTTTGCCCATGAAAGCTTATGCTCCAAAATATTGGTCAGTCTATAAGGTGCCACATGATTTCTCATTGTTTTACCTGACTTATATACCTTTAGCTCATGGCAGGAACACTTTGTTCCAAATAACATTCCTAGACCAGTTTGTGGAACAATACCGGTACCCAAAATGGAGTCCAGCATCATGTGGTCTGGTCACATACCTTTGGGGAGCAGCCATTATTTACAGGCTGTCTGGAGCATTTTCAGAAAGGCTCGACAGGTAGGGAATAGGATTCTCCTAAGGTCTATTGTTTTTCTTAATAGCCATTTATCTTGAACAGGCTCTTCACAACCAGCCATCTAGGCTGGAAACAGTGGATGTCACTCAGGTGTAACTATATGTCAAATGCAGACATACAGTCACTATTCATAACATTTAAATACCAAAATGAAACATGCATATCAATATGATTTGCTGAATCTGATTCCTCTAACTTTCCAAGTGACACTGATCAAGACCCATCATGGCCAAAACATACCATAAGTATGCTGTCATCATATCCTAACAACAATATTACTATGACAAATACGAGGAGTACTGTCACAAAGTAAGACACCAAAGGAAGGAGAAAAGTGAGTCTGGATGCCAAAAACTAGCAAGGATATTAAAAAAAAGATTCCAAAGAGTTTAGCACATGTGGCAGCTTTATGATAATGACAATCATCGTCAGTGGCTTGCTAGCTGAAAAACAATGTGACTGGCTATTTGTATCATGCTATGCACCAGGGAATTCTCCTCTTTTTCTGGAGGCAATGAACTGAAGCACATGAAAGAATTTCATAACTCTGAGTTATGCTAGAAAATGCATAGCAGCTTATAAAACTGCTTTGGCAGGAAAATGGGTTAAATGATTTAACTGGCCTTTTCAATCTTGAATACATATGACACTCCTTTTCCTGCAGTCCTAAATGAAATGTTGGGTTTAATTCGTAGTTGTGATATGGTCCTTTTGTGCTGCTTCAGCTGTGCCAAGAGCTATAAAACACAACCATATATTTTCCCATTATAGGGGAATGTTTGCATACCAATGAAAAAGTCAGTACTGCCAGCCATACATCATATTCTTTCTGGGCCCCAGTGCAATTGCTGGGGTTGTAAGAGGTTGTGGGTCAAGTTCATTGCAGACACTGGAGTTAGAACAGAAATTAACGTACACATCAATGAAGAATCTACCCCACCCACTGAATCTGAGAGTGTAGTAGCAAACTATTCAGCACACCTCCATTGAAATTATAAGATTCTACCACTGTCATTATCAGATGGAACAATTCATTATTTAATTGGTTGGACTAATGAAATCTCTAATTTAACCTAGAGAACAAAGTACCACAGTGCCAGTAATGGAGGGGCATGAGGACTAGGGTGCAAATGACCATTGAAAAGAATACATGCAGCTGCTTTTACTTCTCTTGGTTAGAACTATTACTCTAATGAAGTCAGTAGGCCATGTTCTGCTGTTAGTTGCTCCTGTGATTCTTTCAGCCCCAGATGACAGCAAAAGATATCGCCAGTGCTCAAAAAGTGAAAATCTCCCCTGAATGAAGAAAAGTACAAGAGCCACAAATCATTAAAGAGATTATTTGCTAATGCTGTTATCATCATGACTGCCTCTCACCCCAAATTGACTTAGTGGCTGGCCATTCTTTCTGTAACAACAAGGAATGCAATAGTGCAAGTGCCAAGACAAGATGTCTGAGAATATGTCTTCTCTCTAAATTGAGACATGATTAATACTACAGCCAGAAATAGCTTTGTTAGCTTTATCCACACCAGAATGACTAAAAGTAGCTGTGTGTATAAGACAGTGTGTGCTTCAACATGGGCTGTACAGCTTAGGGCCAGACTGACCTAGGGGCTTTAGGGGCTGTGGCCATGGACCTTGGATTTTGAGGGGCTGTACTGGTCTTCATTTGGTGATCATGAACCAGCTCCAACCAGTGAGAACCTTCCATGTGACATCAGCTGGTCTTTCATGCTTCTAGGAAGCAACAGCTAATAACTGATGATTAGCAAATATCAAAGATCTTTTCTCCTATCAGCCAGAGCTGCCGTAGCCTATTCTCCCAGGAAGGGAGGGGAGGAGTAGAGGAGCTGTCTCTGTTCACAGGAGGGGAGGGAAAAGCAGAGAGAGATCTGCAGCTCAGTGTAGCTCCACTCATGGCCCCCTGTCCAGGCCTGACCTTAGGGAAAGGCAAGCAAGGTAGTTGCTTTGGGCCCTGAATCTTTAGGGACCCATGCTCCAATTGACTGTAGTATCCACCACCGACCAGGTGGGACCCACTGCCAGCGAGATGCCTTATTCTTCACCCATCATCAAGGCCCCAGTGGGCTGGCTCCGTCTCTGTCCTCTTTCTATGTGGAGGGACCACTCTTCCCCTCTTCCCCCTTTACTCTCTGTAATGTCTGGCCTAGGAAAAGGGATGAGAATGAAGAGTCCTCTTCCTGTTCTACTGCCTGGAATTGGAGAGAAGAGCCCCGGGGGGTGGGGAAGAAAAGGGTGAAGAACCCCGTTAAGAGTAGAATGAAATGCGGATGTGGGGGTGGGGTACAGCTGGCTGGAAGAGAGAACTCTAGAGAGCAGAACTAATAGTAGGATGGGGATTGAATTGATGAGGGATGGGCAGATGCATTTCAGTTTATTTTCCCTGTTCGCTGACATGTCACGGGTTTAATTGAGACATTTGTCACTTACAGTGAAACACCTTGGTGCTGGACTATACTGATACATTTCTGTTTAGATGGATACAATCAGAAGCTTAATCAGATGCTCATGCAACATACAGTGATTAGGAACTGATGTGCTTTCATTCGTTAACTGGCTTGTGTGCTGCAGAGTACTTTTCTGACAGAAAAACAATAGAGTGAGGGGGTGTCAACATTTCAGGCAATAAGAATGGGTAATTAGGTTTCCATTCATTTCCCAGGAGCTTAATTCCTGATTTTAATGTTATGGTTTTAACAGAATTAATAGCATTGCAGGGTATTTATATAATTATTTGTTTTCAAGATTTTGTTGGAATATTTTCAGCCGGCACTCAGCACTCTTCATCTTTCATTTGAGATTAATTATTGAAATTAAAAGATGGCATAGTGCTTGGGTCCCAGACAATGCCCTTTGTCTTCCAAGATTTGGATATTACGCTGTCTGGCTCACCAGTAAATGTAACCAAATACCACTGTGATAGGTAACTAGGTAGTTAAATCTATAGCATCGCTAAGTGTAGTACAGGTTGTACTGATAAAATCCAGTGTTGTCTTGTCCAGATGTTGCCAGACGAGAGAGTATCAGCTGGAGCAGGAGCCCCAGTATGGCTGGGAGGAGCCCCTGCCTTCTCCATGGCAGTGGGGACTGGGAGCCTGCTGTCAGGCTAGGAGCCAGAACCCTTGCCTACCCCACAGCTGCCTGGAGCCAGGAGCCAGAGCCTCCACCTGCCTCCAGCAGTGGGGTCAGGAACCAGACCTGCCCTCCCAGAAGCCCCATGGCAGCTGGGGGGCATGGGCTGGCTGGCACCCCCGGCAGCCCCTGGGAGCCTGGTCTAGGGCTGGAGTCCCTGGGGAGAGAGGCTGGGGCTGCAGAAAGCCGAGGGCACAGAGCTGTCTGGGTTCAGAAGCCCTGGACATCCCCCCATCGGGTGAATTCTCTTGTTCAGGACCTGTCAGTTCCTAAGCATGCCAGATAAGGGAGGTGCAACCTGTACTACCAGGTCTGTGCCAACGTTAAAATGGCTTTGTTCATTTTAACTTTACAGAGTTTTGAAGCAGTATATCACAAGTAAGCACTAGAACAGTTGCTTTGGGGCCTGGCTTTTTAAAGGGGCCCAGAGCTCCAGCTGCCACTGCTGTTATTTCAGAAGCAGCATTGGTGGCACGAGCTCCAGGCCCCTTTGAAGTGCTGAGGCATTGCTTCTCTATTACGTCGTTGATAATCCGCATGGCTTGGAAGGAAGGAGAGACTCAGAGCCATGACCTGAGCAGAGCTAAAGGCTGAGTGCCCTTGGCCCCATCCCTTCCTCCCTTAGCTCCATTTCTTTGGGGCCATCCCTCCCACCTTGTCCCACAGCCTGCGGTGCCTGTCAGTCCCACTGGAAATAACCAATGTAATTTAGCAATAGAATGTTTGGTGTCACACACGTGTGGTGGTAAAACATTAGAAGGAACTGAAGGTGGAAAGAGAGGTTGCAAAAACTATAACATCCCTGAGCCCCTATAAAACTCAATCTGGCCCTTATAAAAGCCAACCTGGAGCCGGGGCACCTACTTGTATTGCCACTGCTGTTTTTATCTGTGGTATCTAGATTAAAGTTAGTTGGAATATGTCTTCTTAAACTGAAATTACATCTTGCACTGCCTCCTGAGATTACTTAAACAAGTGCTGCTGTGCCTAACATTCCTGAATAGAGAAGGCAAAGCAAAAACATTTGCCATTTCATGAAGACATTTTTAAAGTAGTGTGGCAGGACCTGTGTCACTCCTGGACCCCAGACCTCTGTTCAGTCCACAGTCCCACAGTCTAGGGCTTGCCTGCCCTTGCTAGGGTTCATGCTTTGATCCCTTGGCCTCAAAGGCAGGAGGTAGGAGCCAACTGGTCTGAGTGACCAGACCCTCCCAACCTTCAGCTGAGTCCTGGGGTTTACCAGGGGCAGGGAGCTCAGACACTACCTGCAGGAGCTCCTCACCTCCTCTGCTGTCTCTGATATTATTAGCATTGTCCTTTGCCACTGTCTTCCCACTTCCTACTGGTGTGGGGGGCGGGGGGGGAAAGGCTTGTTAAAAAGCCAGCGGCAGCCTTGAGTGTGATGAGCTAGCTGTCCCTTAACTGATTTATAGCAGCCTCCCCCATGATACCTGATTAGCTAGGGCTGTTCCTGCCTTTTAGAGCTGCCTCTGGCCTTACCTTGTCACAATAGCCATTCAATGGTATGGGATACACCATGGCACAATGATTAAATACCACTCATATTTAGTGCCCTAGGGGGAGACTAATATTCTGTGGGATTTGGGGCTTTAAATCTCTTAAGTGCTTTAAAAATATGACCCCTAAATAAAAACAGCCTTTTGGACGTGCAGAACACCTACAGCGTCTGCTGACTTCAGTGAATCAAACGCCTTTGCTAACACTGCTTATTTTGTGGTGCCTTTAGAGGTTTATCTTTAAGCATCCTAGTTGGAAAATGTTGGTCTAAATTTACTAATAGGATATACACACCAGTGGAGTTGCTTGCTGTCACCATTTCAGTGAATCCTCACGACTACTTTTCAAAGACTGTTTTCACTTCAGACCCAGTCATGCTGTTGTACCCTGAAGATGAAACTTTGTAAAGCATGAAAGGCAGCTGCACTATTTAGGGCTCAGTCCTGAGAATGAATCCAAAATTGTGATCTCAAGCAGACAGAGCACGATCTTACAGCTGCCATGATGTAGGCACCTGTGTCCTAGATCTACCACATACTCATTAAATGAATGCTTTCCAATGAACTATGGGCTTCTGATACAATTCCTTCATTTTGGTACTCTGTGAAAGCTCACTTGAAATGACAATGACCTTTATAATGTGTGATTTAATGTTTTTATTCCAGTGCAAGCTCCTATTCACCTGCCAAAAATTAACAAGGTGACAAAACAGTCAACCTCAGAATCACTGAAGTTTATTTTTTCATCCTGACTTCAATGAAGCAAGATCACTGGCAAAATGGAGAGTCAAGAAATCTACAGGAGATGAATATGAAATTCAGAACATTTCTTTTTTCTGAGATGTATTTCCCTTTCCCTACTTTGTTCAAATCTTTACTTGACCACAGACTGATGTTCCCAAATCACATACTATTGAACTCTTTAGAACAAAGATCCATATGGTACTGTACAATCATGTATGACTGTTCTTTCATCTCCCCAAACAGCTGGTAGCAGTCTGAATATCAAACTTTTAATCTAAACATGTATTCATTACTCTCCTTTTTCAAAAAAAAAAAAAGATAGTATGCACCTTGGATTTTAAAGTGACAGCTGAAGACAGCTTCTAAGAAGAGGTACTTAAATCTATTTTTGATTTGAGGGTTTTATCCAGTAGCACAAAAAGTGGGAAAAGGTCTAATTTGTACAATTGGTAGGTTGCCACAGTTGGTGAAACCAGACATTCAGCTATCTTAAAACTGTGGCACTAATCAGAAATTCTGAAAAGGCACTATAATTTAGCAAAGATAAAAAAAGACCGATTATTATGCAGATCAACCAGGTAACAAAAAAAATATCTTAACAAAACAAAAAGCAGTCAAGTAGCACTTTAAAGACTAGCAAAATAGTTTATTAGGTGAGCTTTTGTGGGACAGACCCACGAATAATAATAAACTATTTTGCTAGTCTTTAAAGTGTTACTTGACTGCTTTTTGTTTCGAAAGTGTATAGACTAGCACGGCTTCCTCTCTGTTACTAAAATACTTAAGTAAGCTATGTGGCACCAGACAGTGCAATTATACATTTGCTCCCAAATTAATTTGTAAATAAGAGTAGTTTCTTCAATCATTTAGTGGGTGATTATCAGAGTAGAGTGAGGAGCAGAAAATAATGTCCCAGTTCAATAATAATGGCGAGCTAGTCGTATTAGTCTGTATCTTAACAAAGCAAAAAACAAAAAAACAAAAAAAAAAAACAGCAGTCATGTATCAGTTTAAAGACTAACAAAATGATTTATTAGGTGTTGAGCATTCATGTGGCAGACACACTTCTTCAGATTTGGAGACAGTGTTTTACTGGAAATAGTGCTGAAAGTGATTGACATGATGATTATATAACAGAGAGATACAAACTAAAAAAGTGAAATGAAGACTGACAAGTCAGGTACATAGGACAGAAGGGTGGGGAGGAGGTGGGGAGATTACTTAATGAAAGTGTCTGTTAAGTTTAGTGACATGCCTGAGATCACTATGAACCTCAAAGATGGAGAAGCTGTCTTTGTAATGTGCATGGTAATTGCTATCTCCACTGAGGCCAAGGAGCAAAGTATGGAATTTGAGCATAAACTCCAGTTCAGATGTTTCCCTCTGTAATCTGGTGTTAAAATCTCTTTGTTTTAAGATTCATGTTTTCAGGTCTTTAACAGTATGGCCCACTCCATTGAAATGCTCACTGACAGGTTTATGTGTACTCAGATTCCTAGTTTCTACTCTGTGTCCATTCATTCTTTGGTGAAGTGATTATCCAGTCTGTCCAATATTCTAAGCAGAGGGGCATTGCTGGTACATGCTGGCATATATAACGTTGATCCTGATCCTGTAACTGACATGGCTAGATCCAGTGATGATGTCTCCAGAATAGATGTGTGGACAAATTTGGCAATGGGGTTTGTTGCAAGAAAAAGTTCCAGGATTAGTATTACTGTGGTATGGCCTGTGGTTGCTAGTGAGAATTTTCCTGAAGTTAGGTGCTTGTCCATAGGAGACAACAGGCCTCTTATCCAGAGCCTGTTGGACCATAGCATCATGTCCCAGTGTAGGTTATAGGTTGTTGACTATGTGCTGGAGGGGTTTGAGTTGCAGGGGTACAGGTGATGACAAGTGGTATTCTGTTATTGACTTTCTTGTGCCTATATTGAAGTAAGCAGTTTCTGGGTATTCATCTGGCCCTGTCAATCTTTTTTTTTTTTTTTCGCTTTTCCTGGTAGTTTTTGAGTAATTGAGTTTTACAAAAGCTTGGTAGACATCTTGAAGATTTTGGTCTCTGTCAGTAGGATTAGAGCACGTGATTGTATCTAAGGGATTGACTATAAACGATGGATTGTGTGGTATGCCCTGGATGGAGGATGGAGGCATGTTGGTAAGTGCAACAGTCAGTGGGTTTCCTGTACAGAGTGGTATTGATTTGGCCATCAGTGATTTGCACTGTGTAATCCAAGAAATGGATCTCTCATGTGGAATGGTCAAGTTCAATAAGTTTAGTTTAGTCCACTGAATAAAGTAACTTTAGTAATGGAATAGTAATTCCCTAGCTGGAAATGATCTGCCAATCAAACCAATACCTCTTTTTAATTGACACATTAAGCTATGTATCAACAAACCTACATGGGATTTAATATTCTATAGGTTAATTAGGCTAGGGAAAAATGAATTGCTTTTATATCATTTTTATGAACTTGGATTCAATCCTCTCATGGACATGACTGCGCACTTGTATCAAGCAACATCTGAATTCAAAACAATATTTCTTATTGTGCTTATTAATTATTAATGCAAACATGAGACTATTTATACTGTTAATTACTCTAACAGAATTAATAAGTAATTCTGTTATTACTTTAACAGAAAGTAATTAGAGTAATTAACAGTATAAATAGTCTCATGTTTGCATTGCTAACAGTGACAACACGTATACCAAAGACTCTGTTGGGGCAGATGAAAAGGTGAAGTAAAGGAAGTAATTTCCTATACTTTTCTAAGTCTGACACTTATTGTACGTTGCTGTTTAATAACTACAGTGCATGGAACATTATTACAGTTTACAATTTGCTTGTAAATTTGGAACTGTTATCACAACTCAAGGCTCACATCTAAGTGAGGAGGAATTAGATTCTGTTGAGGGGGAAAAGAAATTTATAAAATAAGGAAAAATTCATCACAAAAGTCTCTTCTCCCCATGCTTTTCAAATATTCTTCTTACTTTCTGTAAGAATGTAAGAATGGACATACTGGATAAGATGAATGGTCCATATACGGGAATGTCCTGCCTTCCAACAGGGACTGGTGACAGGTTCTTCAACGGGATGAATAGAACAGGAAAATGTTTCATGTGATCCACCCTGTCATCCAGTCCCAGCTCACTATAGCCTGAGGTTCAGGGACACTCAAAGGATTGGCATATATTCCTGACCATCTTGGGTAACAGCTGCTGATAGACCTATTCTTCGATAACTTATTGAAGGACTTTTTTGAACCCAGTTATACTTTTGGCCTTCAAAACACTTCTGGAAACCTCAAAAGATGGCAGGCTGATGTTACAGAGATCTAGATCACTGATGATATCAACACAAGCAAGACAATCATATGCTTTTGACATTATCACTCACCAAAGCTATGCCTGTGAGAGAAAATCCCAAACATAAGCCAAAAGATAGCAAAGTTAACTTGTCAAGATCGCCAAACAAAGATCCAAAATAACCAACCAGATTGGCAAATGGAACCTTTCAAGTGCCACAGAACAAAATTAGTTCTAAAAATTAAGGAAATGGGCATCATCAATAAAATCTTCCAGAAACTGACATTTCCCATTGGCTCCCACAAACAATATGCAGACCAAATTTATAGGTGAAGCATTCTAATCTCTGTTAGTTGCTTTTGTATTTATTAAGAACATTAGTAAGTATAAAAACTGCTCCTCAGTCCTCCGGTCAGTGAGCTCCTCACCGACTGGTCATCTGCCCACTTCTTGTGCTTTGTGAGTATTAATGAGCTATCTCCTATACAGTATAGATTCTGCACATTGTTTGTCTTCCATAATAACAGCATAGGAGACAAAGGGCCAGACTTGTGAGGTGGAGCCTGCCCAGACCCTCTTATAGCTAATAGCCCAGTGGTTAGATCACTCTTTTCAGAAGTAGGACACCCAGGATTAAATCCCCCACTCTACCTTCTGTACAGTAGGGAGTTGACTTTGGTTCTCCCACAAGGTATGTATCTTAAACACCACACTATTGCCATTTTCTCTCAATCCCCACTCCCCCAAAAGAATAGTTAAGTATATGTAAGCAGGAGAGACTGAGGGCACTCCCCCTTAGAATAGTCGAAAGTGTAGTGGTTACAGCCCTTACCTGGGGGTGGGAAGACTTGCTTTCAAGTCCCTGCCCTAGAGCAGAGATTTGAATTTAGGCCTTGTCCCTCTCAAGTGACTGCCCTAAAATAGGTTATAAATGCCCAACCCGTGCTTTGTGGATGTTTTTGTGAATACTGTCTAGCTTCAATCCCCTTGTGAGTCTAACCCAAATAATTTGGGGGGGTAAAAGTATTTAGTAAATTTGTGTCCCAGTCCCTAATAATTTTGATTGACCTGAAACTACATAAAAACAACTTGCCCACAATTGTTTGCCCAGATCTAGCCAACAATCAAGAACTCTTTTAACTTCCTTGTCTTTAATGAGAAATCTGTTGGGATGGAAATGGTGAATTTATCAATGTCTGTTTTTTTTGTATAAGCTTTGTTGTTATAAATATCAATATGAGACTTAGTGTTGACAGCAGTTTGGTTAATTAGGAAACAACTGTGGAAACGATAACAAAGTAATTATTCTCTTTTAAATTAATTGGTGCCATAAGAGAAATGGAAGATTATAGCTTCAAATACATTCAAAACCTGATCATTATTATTAAAGGTGAATGGCTGTTATGGTTACAAATGCACCAAGTAAATGAATAGATAGGTAAATGTGAGCACCAATATTATACCAGTTGTTCAGAACATTATTCTTCCTGTAACATCATGTGGGCAAAATAGAAGGGCAAACAGAAGCACTTTCATATACATTAGAGCCTGAGAGTATGGGTAATGCTTCTGTTACCCCCAAACATGCTGGCAGTGGGAACTGAATTTAGGCATCTCTGGATTTTACAGTGTTAGTGTCTACCTGAGCTAAAAGATCAGTAACCAAAGGCTGTAGTAGACTCATCACCTTATGAACATAGCCTAGTTACAGACTGCAGCTTTGAAAAGGTGTCAGGTATACATATCATTCTCAAACATCAGTATTCAATGGCTATTTCTGGGACCAAGGAGAAGCCAAGAACAGCTTGAGCTTGTAAGGGAAAGCTACTGTGTATTATTCGTGAAGCTACAGAATAACACAGCAACCCCTCTGAGTCATTTTAACTGGGAGATTGAGAGAGATCAATAATTTTAAATATATCTCCTTGTGATTCATTAAACTATAATTTATCTGTAAGGACCTCTTGCAACTAATAAGCACACTTACAAAATACGTAGAAAATATGATGCAACTCAAGAGTTAACATGTTTGGAGAGGCATCTCC
This sequence comes from Carettochelys insculpta, assembly GCF_033958435.1. Classification (NCBI taxonomy): domain Eukaryota; kingdom Metazoa; phylum Chordata; order Testudines; family Carettochelyidae; genus Carettochelys; species Carettochelys insculpta. Next base: position 299,411,492 of record NC_134137.1, on the reverse strand, counting down.
TATAAGCAGAAGGGAATAAAAGCAAAAATGTAAAAGTTACATTTGGAAAAGAAAAGGAAGAGAAAGGAGAATTCTGTAATATTCCCATACAAGAAGTAATAACAATAAAGACATGAATGTATGAATCTTCTCTTATATAGACTTTGGTCCATAGGTCCCCCTGTATTTGTGCTACACTGTGGGTGCACAGCCTCCTAAAGCTGCCTTAGCCAACCAGAGGATGTTACCCTAGTTCAGGGGAACCTCTGTATCACCTCCTCTACGTTCTCCACCTTTCCCTTGAAGCCAAGTGGCAAGATCACGAGGAAGGGAACAAGCCTATGGTAATCCTTAGTTCTCATAAGAGGTCCAGGAGGATATTGACAGATGGAACAATTAGAGTAGCCTGAAAGTGGCTCTGATTTATACTCTGGGATAAGTTTGTGGCCAGGCGGAAGAAAAAGGAGAGTAAAGGTCACTTGAAATACCCTTTGACTACAAATAAGGATCTCAGTCACTTTTTTTCTAAAGCTTTTTCTGTTTTGATCACTTTCACTGTCCTTTTATGTTTCCTTTCTTCTTCCCAATCCTCTCCTCTTTTTTTCCTCAGATTCAACTTTTTCTTTCAACCATTGAGCATCCTACCTGCTATTGTTACCTAAAATCCTCCCTTTCTCTTTCATTATTCTGATTAACAACTTTGTATGTGAGTAGGATCTAATTACTGCTATACCCAGATTGCCAAAATCTCTTTTTTTTCTTACTGCTTAATGGCTGAGTTATCACATTTCATAATGAGTGGCAGGGAAGATGCAGACACGCTGACAGGAATTCAGAACAGAACAGTCAGTGGGTCCCCTGACTTGGACAGAGACACAAGACACCCCCAACACGGGGAAACCCCAAGATCCACCCCTCAATCAGAGGACAGCATGGTTTGCCACAACCCCATCCTCCATCCACCTGGAAGTTCCCCTCCCACCTCCTTTCACTCTTTGCCATCCAAGTCATCTCTTCACAGCTCTGTCCCAATGTTCCTGTGCCCAGCTTGGCTCCTTTCCCTCTCTGGTCCCCAGCTTCTTTCCCTCTAACTCCCTCCCAGTCCATTTCTTCCCTCAAGCTCCTCTGTGTCTAGCTCAGCCCCTCCCCTCCGTCCAACTGTGCTCCCCAGGAGTCCTGTGCTCAGCTTGACTCCTTGCTCCTCTTCTCCCCTGCACCCTTCTGCCAAGCTCTGCATCCCTGGCAGTCCTTGCTGCCACCCCTTCCACTCAGCATCCCCCTCAGACCTCATTCTCCACAGTCCTGTGCCAGGCTCTGCCCCAGTGATTGAATCATAGAGTAATAGAATCACAGAATGCTGGGACTGGAAGGGACCTTGAGAGGTCATCGAGTTCAGCCCTCTGCCCTCATGGCAGGACCATATATTGTCTAGACCATCCCTGATAGACATTTATCTAGCTTGTTCTTAAATATCTCCAGAGATGGAAATTCTACAACCTCCCTAGGCAATTTATTCCAGTGTTTGACCACCCTGACAGTTAGGCACTTTTTCCAAATGTCCAACCATTTGGTCACTACTTCTCTTCCTAGCTTGCCCCCACACTCTATTCCCAGCTTGGCTCTCTCCTCCCCTATCACTCACATGGTTACAATCTCCAGGGCCCCCCCCACCCCCACCAGGAAGCTTTGTGGATCAAAGCTCCAGGGGTCCTCCAGTCCTACCACGCTGCAACAGCAGCACTATTTAAAAGCACCTGGAACCCAGACAGGCTACAGCAGCTGTGGTGGCAGCGGCAGTCCCAAGTCCCCTGCAATCACTGGGCCCCAATGAAATTGCCCCCTTTTCACCCTCTTCAGGGGCCTGGGAAAGTGAAAAATGGCTGATTTCAGCTTGTGTCCTCTGATGAACCGTGGGAAAGAATGACGTAGAAAAAAGATTGCTCAGGTTTTCGAAGCAGTAGTTTGTAGTGCTGTCTGCCAGAGAGTTGAAGCAAAAGGTTATTGAACCATCTTAAAGAGATTTCTGTCCTAAGAAGGTAGGAAAAGGTTTGCTTTTAAGTACTTATATTGGCAATGTACTAACCATGAGCTCAGAGAAAGCTGAATCTCTCTGCTTTCAAGTGCATTATTCAAGCTGGCATGTGCTTCGGGCAATGCTGCTTTAAGATATTCATATGGTGGGTATTACATGTGCTATACAAGTGGCAAGGAGAAAAAGTTGCACAGGAGCACAATGGTCAGTAGTGCTATGCAGAATGAGGCAGGATCCTATGCTTACACTGACAGCCTATGTGGACCAGAGTACATCGGAGTGGTGCAGACACTTTCTGTTTGGAGGTAGGCTGTCAAATTGCCCATGAAAGCTTATGCCCTAATAAATCTGTTGGTCTATAGGACACCACAGAACTCCTCATTATTTTTGTGGATACAGACTAACATGGCTACCCCTCTAATGAAACTATTTCTTGTTTCTCCATGTCTCCCGAGCATTTTGTATCTACAAAAAATGAATACATTGTATTGCTGAGTTAATGAGATATAATATCGCCAGTAAAGAAGTATTTAAATGCTGTGGTTAAGCCATGGTCTGGCACTGTGCCAATTACCAGAGGTAAAGAACAATTTCAAGGTGTTCCATCCCTAATGGTTTAGCTAGGAGGAGGATTTTGGTAGTAATGCTGTAACTTTTATTGGTGGCAGCATGCAGGATTCTCATGTAGTCAATAAAGAGGACTGTGCAAACTGGTTGAGTGCACTCTTGTTTATGGCTCATTGGTTACTGCAGTGTAACATTAGTCTGTGTATGGTATCACCGCTTAATAGTTTTGATGAGTGAGTAATAGATTCAATTGCTTTCATCAGATCACATTACTGCCCCCTCACTTTGCCCATAAAAACATACTGAAATGGCAATTTTTTTTATAAAACAATATGAGACAGTAAGCAGTGCCCCCTCTCTTTTTTATCCTGCAGCACTTAAGTACTTTACACAGCACAAATATAAATACAAATATTACAAAAACAACTGTTTCCAGGCTCAAGGAGAGTTAATGTAAACATCATCAGGTATATTCCAGGCTATTATTGTAGCTGTAAAGAACTTAGTTGCACAGGATGCCCAGAAAGAAAGCTTCATTGCCAGGCAACGTTGCTGAGCTGTAATCTTTAAAGAAACCTGACTCTAAAGTAGAATCAAGTATTTATACAAAACAATACTAAAACCACATTTTCTTTCTTGTTTTGTTGTTGTCGGTCAGTTATAAGGAAGGCCCCCATTTGTATCTGCTTTAAGGGCCTTTCTGTTGATAAAAATCACATCAGCAAGAGTTACTTAGGAAAACAAAGGTAATCAGTTCATGTAAAAAATTCCGTCCTCTTAAAATGCTGTTTTATCCTGAGAAGTGGCTGTAAATTGGTACGGCGGTGTCCCATATTCAGTTTCCACACAAAAGATTGTTCTCTCCATCAACCCTTCACTATCCAATTTTGAGATCTAAAAGCCAGCACAAGAACAGCCGTACTGGGACAGCCCAAAGGTCCATTGAGCCCAGTATCCTCTCTTGTGACAGTGGCCAATGTCAGTTTCCCTACAGGAAGAGGCCAGAACTGGTAATAATGAAGCGATCCCTCTCCTGTCACCCACTTCCAGCCTCTGACAAACAGAGACTAGGGGCACCACTCCTACCCATCCTGAGGGATCTAACCTCCATGAATTTATCTAGTTCTTTTTTGAACCCTGTTAAAGCCCTGGTCTTCACAACATCCTCTGGCAAGGGCTTCCACAGGCTGACTGTGTGCTGTGGGAAGATACTTCCTTTTCTTTGTTTTAAACCTGCTACCAATTCATTTCATTTGGTCTGTTTGCTTGTTTGTTTTTCTGTCTCACACACAGCACTTATTGAGTGGGTTTGTACAGATGTAGTTGACTGAAAAGTAATCAATGATTCTTAGCTCATTCCATAGATCATGCATAGGAAGATACTAAATCCTTCCCTCTCCCTTTGCAAGAGAAGTTGAGCTTTCTCTGGGGTATTTGAACTGTGATGGGAGTTGATTCTGAGAGGAATAGGCTGCTTAATTACTCTTTGGTAAGCTAAAGCAAATGAAATCCATTGAATATATAGATAAAAATAGAAACTAGGAACAAAGAAGAATATCAGAAATGAAAGTTAGCTTGAAACTAAGCCTTTGAAAAACAACAGCTTTTAAATAATACCTCCACCTGTAACTATAAGATACTCACTGAGAAGCTATGATCATATAATATTTGTATTCTTCAGTTCCCATGATGTGCTAATAGCTGTTAAGATACATGAGACAAAACAAATCTGAGCCCCAAGACCTTACAATCTAAGACAGGTTGAAAAACAAGTAGATAGTGGTCAAGGAGGAGGAACCACAAATACAATTCTATACCCACTAAAAAGACTCATTACAATAAAGCATTAGTGATGCACATCTGAAAGGGCCCATACTAAATACCAAAAGTTATATTTGTAAAAAAAACCATAAGATAATTTTGTATTAAGCCCACTTATGGGCCATGTCTACACTAGCCAAAAACTTCAAAGCAGCCATGCAAATGGCCATTTCAAAGTTCACTAATGAAGTCCTGAAATACATATTCAGCGCCTCATTAGCATGCGGGCAGCCACAGCACTTCGAAATTGAAGTGACTCACCACTGCGTGGCTCGTCCATATGGGGCTCCTTTTCAAAAGGACCCTGGCTACTTCGAAGTCCCCTTATTCCTATGAGCAGATGGGAATAAGGGGACTTTGAAGTTGGCAGGGTCCTTTTGAAAAGGAGCCCCATCTGGATGAGCCGTGCCGCAGCGAGCCGTATCAATTTCGAAGTGCTGCGGCCTCCCGCGTGCTAATGAGGCGCTGAATACGTATTTCAGCGCTTCATTAGTAAACTTCGAAATGGCCATTTGCATGGCCATTTCGAAGTTTTTGGCTAGTGTAGACATAGCCATAGAGTGGGTTCTATATATTTCAATACAGATTGAACCTCTCTAATACGAAACTCTTTCATCCGGCAAACTCCGTAAACCAAGCGTGATTTTGGTTAGACGAATAACCATTTATCATGAGTGTGGCCAAGTTTCCTGTGGTCCAGTAAAGTTTGTTTACAGCCATCAGTCCTGGCTTTCAGTGTTCTGTGCTGTTATTTAACTGTAATGTACCCCTAAATGTCTTCTAAGTGTCCAGTAAGCAGCGGAAATGTTGGTAATACGCTAGAAAATATTGACCTCCTGTCATCCAGCAAATTCTCTTGTTCAGCACTGGGCAGGTCCAGAGGGTGCTGGATGAGAGAGATTCAACCTGTAAGTGAATAGAATTCACGTCCTAGCATGAGCCAAACTGAGGTTAAAAAAAATGTTCATTGAAAAAAAACTGATGAACATCGAAATGCCCATTTAAGATATATTCTCAAATTAGATGACACTAGGAGAATGAATGAAGCCCTTAAGAGTATACTCCATGAAAATGTTAATATGTTATTACATGCAGCTGGGCAATCTGGTATACTTATTGGCTGCAGGGTATGTAATGTGAGACAAAGTTTAGTTCATTGTTTCTAGCATGACTTGTTGCTATATTTATGGCGGTCAGAAAGCCTCGGATAAAAGTGATGAGATGCACAGAAGGCTACTTTCAAGGAATTCTTCAGGATAATTAAAAGGGAATTGCCATGTTGGTAAATAGGTCTCTTGCACTGAAAAAGAAAATCTACATGATGCCCAGTGTTGCTATGATTTGAATATAGTATAATATGACTGGACAGCAGCCACATAAGAGAAATTGACATTTGACTATTTCAGTTACTGTATTGCTCTTATCAGAGAGATAGCCACGTTAGTCTGTATCTTTGAGAACAACAAGAAGTCATGTGGCACCTTATAGACTTTGGAGCATAAGCTTTCATGGGCAAAGACCCACTTCATCAGATGCATGAGTGGTAGTGGGGTTTCCAGAGGGGAATTTAAAGAGTGGCGTCCCAGTAAAAGGGAAGGCCAGAGCTGATAAGGTCTATTCAGCAAGGTGGAAATGGCCCATTATTAGTACTATGTATCAAAAGAGGAAAAAACGAGTCACATCAGACAAGCCTATTGTCAGAGTCTAATGGGGAGATATTAACACCCAGCGCCGAGAAGCTGCTTTTGTAAGAGGCAAGCCACATAGGCATCACAGAAACATGGTGGAATGAGGACAATCAGTGGGACGCTATCATACCGGGATATAAATTATATCGGAAAGACAGAACAGGTCGTGCGGGTGGCGGAGTGTTACTATATGTGAAGGATAATATAGAATCAAATGAAACAAAAATCCTAAAGGAATCAAAATGTTCCATAGAATCATTATGGATAACAATTCATTCCTCTAATATGAATATGGCATTAGGAATATATTATCGACCACCTAACCAGGACAGTGATAGTGATGCTCAAATGTTAAGGGAGATTAAAGAGGCTATCACAATAAAAAACACAGTAATAATAGGAGATTTCAATTATCCCCATATTGATTGGGTACATGTCACCTCAGGACGGGATTCAGAGATTAAATTTCTTGATGCCTTAAATGACTGCTTCTTGCAGCAGCTAGTACAGGAACCCACAAGGGGGGAGTCAATTCTCGATCTAGTCCTGACTGGAACGCAGGATCTGGTCCAAGAGGTAACTGTTACTGGACCGCTTGGAAATAGTGACCACAATATAATAACTTTTAATATTCCTGTGTTGGGAAGAACACCGCAGCGGCCAAACACTCTGGCATTTAATTTCAAAAAGGGGAATTACACTAAAATGAGGAAGCTAGTTAAACAGAAACTAAAAGGTAGAGTAACTAAATTAAAATCCCTGGAAGCTGCATGGAAACTGTTTAAAGACACCATACTAGAGGCCCAACTTAAATGTATACCCCAAATAAAAAACCATAGTAAGAGACCTAACAATGAACCACCATGGCTTAACAGCCATGTTAAAAAGGCAGTGAGAGAGAAAAGGGCAGCCTTTAAAAAGTGGAAGTCAAATCCTAGTGAGGAAAATAGAAAGGAACATAAACACTCCCAAATTAAGTGTCATAATGTAGTAAGAAAAGCCAAAAAAGATTTTGAGGAACAGCTAGCCAAAAATTCAAAAAATGATAGTAAAATGTTTTTTAAATACATTAGAAGCAGGAAGCCCACTAAAAAAGCAGGGGGGCCCTTGGACGATAAAGATATAAAAGGAGCGATCAAGGAAGACAGTGCCATTGCGGAGCGATTAAATGATTTCTTTGCTTCAGTCTTCATGGCTGAGGATGTTACAGAGGTTCCCAAATCTGAGCCAGCCTTTTTAGGTGACAAATCTGAGGAACTCTCCCAGATTGAAGTGATGTTAGAGGAGGTTTTGGAGTTAATTGATAAGCTGAATAGTAACAAGTCTCCAGGACCAGACGGTATTCACCCAAGGGTTCTGAAAGAACTCAAATGTGAAATTGCGGAGTTATTAACAGTGGTTTGTAACCTATCCTTTAAATCCACTTCGGTACCCAATGACTGGAAGACGGCCAATATAACGCCAATATTTAAAAAAGGCTCCAGAGGAGACCCTGGCAATTATAGACCAATAAGTCTAACATCAGTACCAGGCAAATTAGTAGAAACAATAGTAAAGAATAAAATTGCAAGGCATGTAGAAGAGCATGAATTGTTGGGCAAAAGTCAGCATGGTTTCTGCAGAGGGAAGTCGTGTCTAACTAATCTATTAGAATTCTTTGAAGGGGTTAATAAACATGCGGACAAGGGGCACCCAGTGGACATAATATACCTAGATTTCCAGAAAGCCTTTGACACGGTCCCACACCAAAGGCTTTTATGTAAATTAGGCGGTCATGGGATAGGAGGAAAGATCCTTTCATGGATCGGGAATTGGTTAAAAGACAGAAAACAAAGGGTTGGAATAAATGGTAAATTTTCACAATGGAGGTGGGTAACTAGTGGTGTTCCCCAGGGGTCAGTCCTGGGACCGATCCTGTTCAACTTGTTCATCAATGATCTAGAAAATGAGGTAAGCAGTGAGGTGGCAAAGTTTGCAGATGACACCAAGTTGTTCAGGACAGTCAAAACCAAAAGGGATTGTGAAGAACTACAAAAAGATCTCAGCAAACTGAGTGATTGGGCAGCAAAATGGCAAATGAAATTTAATGTGGGTAAGTGTAAGGTAATGCACATTGGAAAAAATAACCCAAATTACACGTACAACATGATGGGGTCAAATTTAGCTATGACAGATCAGGAAAGGGATCTTGGAGTTATAGTGGATAGTTCTCTGAAGACATCCACGCAGTGTGCAGCGGCAGTTAATAAAGCAAATAGGATGTTAGGAATTATTAAAAAAGGGATAGATAATAAGACAAAAGATATCATACTTCCCCTATATAAAACTATGGTACGCCCACATCTTGAGTACTGTGTACAGATGTGGTCTCCTCACCTCAAAAAAGATATATTGGCATTAGAAAAGGTTCAGAAAAGGGCGACTAAGATGATTTGGGGTTTGGAACGGGTCCCATATGGGGAGAGGCTAGAGAGACTGGGACCTTTCAGTCTGGAAAAGAGGCGATTGAGGGGCGATATGATAGAGGTATATAAAATCATGAATGGTGTGGAGAAAGTGAATATAGAAAAATTATTTACCTTTTCCCATAATACAAGAACTAGGAGACACCAAATGAAATTGATGGGTAGTAGGTTCAAAACTAATAAAAGGAAATTTTTCTTCACACAGCGCACAGTCAACCTGAGGAACTCCTTGCCCGAGGAGGCTGTGAAGGCCAGGACTCTATTAGGGTTTAAAAAAGAGCTTGATAAATTTTTGCAGGTTGGGTCCATAAATGGCTATTAGCCAGGGGTAAAGTATGGTGCCCTAGCCTTCAGTACAAGGGCAGGAGATGGATGGCAGGAGATAAATCACTTGATCATTGTCTTCTGTTCTCCTTCTCTGGGGCACCTGGCATTGGCCACTGTCGGCAGACGGGATACTGGGCTGGATGGACCTTTGGTCTGACCCAGTATGGCCATTCTTATGTTCTTATGTTCACTCCTCGTCTCTGTTTAATGCTTGGTTGATGGAGTCAAATTAGCAAATAAATTACACTTCAGAGATTTCTCTCTCCCTTTGATTTTTCAAATTTCTTCTTTTTTAGGACTTGTATTGCTCTTATGTTTAGTGAGATGGCTCAGCTACTTCTTTATGAGCAATTCTAACATAATTAATTGAACCATTTTTTCACTGTTTCCATAAGGATTATTAAAATGCAGGTTCAGTTATTAGCATGATGGCAAACGAAGCAACAGAAACACTGGTGCTTAAGTTTCTTTTAGAGAATTGTTTTGGAGAATTTATAATACAACATCATGTTTTGCTATAAATATATCAGACTCCCTTTTATAAATTATAAAACTGTTGCTAGGGTAAAATTCAGCTCCATGATGTGTTGAGAAATTGAACCTGAATCCTTCTATTAATTTCTAGCATTGTTTTAATTTACTGTACGCACACTGTTTCCCTGGGATAACTATAGTAAGCATTAAGCCAAATGTTCTCTCTCAGCATCACTGAAATCTGGAAAGTCCCAACCTGTGCCCTGCACCAGAAGCTCAGACGTCAGTTTCTGTGGAACTTACAGCAAGTTGGTGGAAAACTTGAGCCATATGACTGCTATTAAATCAAAGGAAAAAATATCACTGCCAAAAACAATTCCCTTTGCAATTTGTTACCTCAGTTATTTGCATCATGCAGGATGCAATCTGATTTTTCTGTTCATTGTTCTGAGTGGCAAAGGAAGTACAGGTCACCCTGCAGTGACACCTGAACACAGCTGCACAGACCATTCCTTTTAATGAAAAGATTATTACACAGGAGTAAGATGTAAAAAAATGCACAGTTCCTGCCCTAGCCAAAAACTATCTCTTTGAAAGGGATACTTGATGTATAAGGTGACAGGCAAATCCTTCACATTCATATCTCATTTCACAAAAGAACCTATTCAAAATTCCTACCACGCAAGGTGTTTTTAGTAAGACAACTAACATAAGCACATAAGAATGTCCATATTGGGTCAGACCAAAGGTTCATCCAGCCCAGTAGCCTGTCTGCCAAGAGTGGCCAGTACCAGGTGCCCCAGAGGGGGTGGCCGAAGACAATGATCAAACGATTTGTCTCCTGCCATCCATCTCCAGCCTCTGACAAACAGGCCAGGGACACCATTCCTACCGTTGGCTAATAGCCTTTTTTGGACCTAACCTCCATGAATTTACCTAGCTCTTTCTTAAATTCTGTTATAATCCTAGCCTTCACAGTCTCCTCTGGCAAGGAGTTCCACAGGTTAACTATGCACTGAGTGAAGAAGAACTTTCTTTTATTAGTTTTAAACCTGCTACCCATTAATTTCATTTGGTGCCCTCTAGTTCTTGTATCATGGGCACAAGTAAATAACTTCTCCTTATTCATGCTGTCCACACCTGTCATAATTTTACATACCTCTACCGTGTCCCCCCCTCAGTCTCCTCTCTTCTAAACTGAGAAGTCCCAACAGTGAATGGTGAAATGTTTGTTGGATAAAAAGTGTTCTGATAAAATGGAAGACTAACCATGTCAATAATAGCTTGAAAGAGGCTTTCTTATGCCTGCACAGAACACTTCTGTGCCTTCCAAGATCCACACCCATAGGCTGTGTCTACACTAGCCTTCTTCAGGCATGGGAATCAACCAGATCGGGGAATAATAATGAAGCGCTGTGATGAATATGCTGCACCTCATTCAGCTAATCCTCTCTGTGGCAACTTCGAAGTTGCAAACTGGGTACCCGCGGGCACTGTTTGGGAGTGAGGGCACTTGGAAGTTGTGTAGGTACTTCGAAGTGCCTGCAGCTACACCGCATGCTGGCACTTCAAAGTTTGCAACTTCAAAGTTGCCACTGGGAGAATTAGCCAAATGAGGTGCTGCATATTCACCACAGCACTTTATTAGTATTCCCCAATCTGGCTGATTACCATGCCCCCATCAAAGAAGGGGGCTTGTGTAGACACAGCCATAATGTGTTAAATGATGTTGATTATGTGAAGAAAAGAAAAACGACATCATTTGCACACAAGGAACTACAGTTTTGAGTGTCTATCACTTTACAGTGATATACTAATGCTCAACCAAGTATGCAACATCCTGTGAGGAGGGTTATGCTTTATCATGATATTATTAGCTGTGTACCAATGTTAAGCCAGTCACAGCAAGGAATCACAGACCAGAGCAGCCAGAAAGCTGTCCTTGCATATTTTAAATGGTTAAGTGACTCTTATCTTTTACTTAATTATGTCAAATTCAAATCACTGCTCATTAATGCTGTAGTTAAATAATTTAAGTATATTGTTTACTCATTGGTTTTGCATCCCTCACTTGGAAACTCACATTTTTGGCTAATTCCTTTACCCAGTGTATACAGATTTCTGACTGAATGGCTGGATTTGACTTCATTCTGCACAGGTCCACAGCAGGTGGGCAGAGAAAAAGACTCTGGAAAAGAAAGATACAAAAATGTAGAAGGTCAGGCTTAGAAGCCTAGACTGAATGAGCCCAGTTTAAATGGTCTGTGAAACCAGTTAAGTAGTAAGGGGCCATTTTATGAAGTGGGCAAATATGAAAAGCTTTAAAAGAAAAATATTTAATTATTTGTGACTAGGGGGATTATGTACTAATTATTACACTGTCCTCATAGTCCCTCCTTGAATACCTTCCCTCAAAGGATTCTTTGCGTAGAGACCATCAGCATTGTGTCATGACTTCTGTAGACAGTGTCATTTGCGACGATGTGCAAATTGGGAAGGATAAAGGGGACTTCAAGCCTTACCAAAGCTTCACTCTCTCTCTCTTTTTTCCACCAGAACTAAATTCCAAGTGAGCCTTCTCTGACATTCTGAAATCTCTGGATCTATTTTTGTTTCTTTGTTAAGTGTCTTTCCACTTCTTGACATCACAGTTTTGCACACCAGGCACTGGGCAGAAGTGTTCAAATATCATTGCAAAGGGTATTCGCATGAGAGATCAAGACTGAGAAGAATTGAAAACTCTTGAGATCTTACAGATGTAGTGATTTAAACAAATAGGCTTTATCTACACTTGCATTTCTCATTCTAAAGAGGCATGCAAATGGAAGAATGAAACATACAAATGAGGGTAGATTTAAATATCTGGTGCCTCATTTGCATATTTTTCTTTCAAAAAAGCTTCTTTCGAATGAAGAAAAGCAGTGTAGATGGGGCTCCTTCGAAAGTAAACCCCATCTTTGAAAGAAACCCTCTTCCTATTTTTTTAGGAAGAAGGGTTCTTTTGAAGATGGGGTTTATTTTCAAAAAAGCGATATCTACACCACTTTTCTTCTTTTGAAAGAAGCTCTTTTGAAAGAATAATCTGCAAATGCGGTGCCAGATATGTAAATCTGCATCTCATTTGCATTTTTTATTTTCATCATTTGCATACCTCTTTCAAAAGACGAATGCAAGTGTAGACATAGCTATAGTGGAAACTTATCTGAGTTGAACCAAACCAAAAAAGATTCATCTCTCTCCTCTTTGAGACCCATGTACTATGAGAAGGAAACCCAGGATGAAGAACTGAAGCCCGTGGAAAGGCTCCTATTTGCTTTAGGGAATATCCCCTCTTCAGCCACTCCATTGTCTCCTGTAGGCTTGTGTGGAAGGAAGGATGTTAGGATGCGTGTATGGCAGCACACTGAGCTGCTTCTTTAAGGGAGTTATTTTGTCACTTAATCCTGGCTTTCCTCCCTCTTTCTCTGACTCTTTTCTTCTCAGTCTGATAATTTTTGAAGAACAAAACAAAACTCTTCAGTGTTATTTCTTCTTACATATGCGTTACTCATCTCTCTTCACTTCCTCTGAGTGTCTTTCATCCTTAATGCCAGAGACAAAAAAGTACACTTAAAAGTGTTATATATAGCTTATGCGGGATACATTTTCCTCCATTTCTCCACGCTTTCTTGTCACTTTTCTCACAAATATACAGCATCCTTGTTTCACATACACTGCTATGTTCGGAAGGAAATTTTAACAGTAACTTTATGAAAAATTCTGCACCATATCTGCATTTCTAGTTTCTCATGCAGCAGAGATTTTTGGACTTTCCTAGCTTGTTTAGCAAACGTTCAGTGTTCAATTGGTAACTCTTTTCCCTGATAATCACCTGACTCCCAAGCAGGAACTATTAGCCCAACAAAACAAAAAAAGCAGTCCTGTAGTACCTTAAAGACTAATAATATTATTTATTAGGTGATGAGATTTTGTGAGACACATCCACGTCTTCAGATCTGGAGAATCCTGATAACTGAGACACCATCCCTGGGCCTAACCATGTCAGTTATACAATCTAGTATTCATATTCTTGCAGTTCCACTAATGTGATATATGCCATTATGTGAGCCGGGTTTTGTGCAGATACAGACTAACACAGCTACTTCTATGAAGCTGTGCATATACTCACTTGGAAGGTTGAAGGCTGATATGTAATTTTAGGTGCTCCAGCTGCGTACTTAAAATTGATTTTTCAGTCGTTGACTTCTGTGCCTGTCTTCATGGCAAAAGGTTGATGGGAGCACTCCTCCTGTTGACCTTTCTTAATCCTTGCAGCTCACGAGGTGTTCTGGGATTGATACTGACCCCGGAATGTGCCATTTTACACATATGTGAAACAGCACACCGGAAGATCAAAACTGAGCCGTCAATCTTCCATGGTCAGTGTAGATGTAGCCTGAAACTATTAGCCTCACGTTCAACATGAAGATTGAGATAACTGGGTAAATAGCAACTTTGGGAGAGCTTGTTTAGTGCAGCTCTAGTTTTTGAGTGTCATGCAGAACATATTGGCCATGTCTACATGAGCCCCAAACGTCAAAATGGCCACGCAAATGGCCATTTCAAAGTTTACTAATGAGGCGCTGAAATGCATATTCAGCGCTTCATCAGCATGCAGGCGACCGCGGCACTTCGAAATTGATGCTCCTCACCGCTGTGCATCTCATCCCGACGGGGCTCCTTTTTGAAAGGACGGGGCTCCTTTTCGAAAGCACCTCGCCTTCTTCGAAGTTTCATCAATTTCGAAGTGCCGCGGTCGCCCGCATGCTAATGAAGCATGCTTAACCACGGCACTTCGAAATTGACGCACCTCACCGCCGCGCATCTCATCCCGATGGGGCTCCTTTTCGAAAGGACGGGGCTCCTTTTCGAAAGGACCTCGCCTTCTTCGAAGTCCCATCAATTTTGAAGTGCTGCGGTCGCCCGCATGCTAATGAAGCGCTGAATATGCATTTCAGCGCTTCATTAGTAAACTTTGCATGGCCATTTGCATGGCCATTTCGAAGTTTGGGGCTCGTGTAGATGTAGCCATTGTGATGCACATATATTCTTAGCTACAGATTTAACTCATGAATTGTTAAGGTTGCCAAGGGATTATATTTGATCATCTTCATGCACATGGATTTGTGGAATAAACAAGCAACAAAACCCAGATTTTTGGACAGCAAGCTATTGTTTCCATAGGACATAATGTTACCTTGTATACAACTATTGACAAATCTCAGTAAACATTTCCTTCTTTAGTACTTGTGATGAATGAGACTGTTGATACAGGTCACCCTCTGTACATGTCCAAGCTGTCTAATTTGTGCCCGGTCCCACATGAGAGTGCAAAGTGAGCTGGGAGAGACAGAAAGAAAGTTCATGGAGTCTTTCCTGTAGAGGAGTAAGGTACCACATAACAAGCCACTTTCCTTCCAGCTCCCATACATTAATGGTCAAATTCTTTCCTGTATTGTCTGCCATGAAAACCCTGCTGAGGTCCAAGTCCAGGAAAAAATTGGCTCTAGGGATCTTCATGGACCCATGGAGTGAATATTTACTAGTGTCACTATGATATTACTCAAATAATGTTAATATCAGAGAGCTGGGATTTCTGAAATTATCTTGGTCATTTCTCTCTATTAGTCTACATTCTTATACCATGGTCTTGCCAAGTGGAGATAGCGTGGCCTTCTGGGTTATAGCCTGTGCGTGCCACTTAGGTTAGTTGTGTTATGTTAATAACTATGGCTTGCTGTGATCAGGTGAGAAGCGTTGATAGCAGTCAGAGGAATCACATAGAATGTAAAGACTCCATTCGATTCCCCCTTCTGTTTGGTGAGAAGGGATATGAGTGGAGGACTCCCATGTCACGGGCAAGTGCTGTAATCACTAGACTGTAATATCACCTGACATCCTCAGGTGGCCCAATGGAGATTGTGTATTTATACACAGAGGAACAACTTCAACAGGAGAGACAGAGATACCTATATCAGACTGTTCCAGTGCACTCAAATTTACTGATCTCACTTGAGAGGTGGAAAACCCAAGTATAAATCCCTTTTCAGTAGGCAAAGATGGGAACTGAACTGTGGGACCTCTCATGTTCTGAGTGAGTACTTTAAACACTGGACTTAAGTTTATAAGGGAAATTTCCTCCTTTGTAGGTACTTTGTACCTAATTAGGCATGTGATGCCACAATTATTGAAAGAATAACTGATTCCCTTGATACCAGGAAGGGTTCTCAGCTATTGATTTCAGCCTGGAGTTAAGTGCTAAACTCCCTAAGAGGGACCAGATTTGAGTACCATCTCTCTCCTCAGAATCTGCTATTAAGTAGTTGGAATAGACTAGCTTTTGTGGAACATACTGTTAGGTACCTATTCACCTCCATGAATTGCATAGAACCTAGAAACCTAACTCAAGGGTTTTTGGATTCCATGGGGTAGCCAGAGACCTAAAAAAATCCATGCTTTAGCTTTTATAATTGCAGTCTCTTGTAGATCTGGCCCCAAAGGAAAGCCCCATGCATATAATATTAACAGAATTCTGACTTCCGATGTCTACAATTTTCTCATTTGTCTTATTAAAAATGAAGCAGGTCAATCTTGCTTTTAAATTTTCATGCTTCAATCAACTTTTCCACCCAAATTTTTAAGAGTTTAGAGCATTGCTGGAAATTTTCAAAAGTTTAAAGTGTCAGGGGTTTTTCCTGGCAAATTTTAATATTTTTTTCAAAAGATCTGATAGTTCAAAAAAAATTGCAGAACTAGTGTGTAGAATATGCTTAATTTTTCCCATGAAATAAGTTCATCAGTTTAATCTCAAAAATATGTGTGCTTTCTGAAATATACATAATGTAATTTATCTAGGTTAAACCCTGCTTAGGTGAACATTCAAATCAGGAAAATATTCAGGCTGACTGGCTAACATGTAGAACGCATGTATTATCTCAGTTCTGGGCATGCCCCAGCATCTACATTAATGAAGTGTAGTGGATTGAGAGCCAAGTGAGAGGAATTTAATTTTACTATATTTCTGAGATGCTTTCCATCACTTTCAACCTAGAGATAAAACAGGCTCAGAAGCTAGTATGAAGACAGTTTCAGATGGTCTGTCTGGCCAGTGAATTAATTAGGTGTGATGAAGAAACCTAGATTTATTATCCACAAGTAACAATCTGGCTTGAGAAAGCTCTGGACAGGGAGGATAATTTGATCAGATCATTTTGTGGATGATAATACTATCACTCAAAATAGATATTCTCCCAGTATCTTATTTGTATTTCACATTAGGCTTGTATCAGTTGTGCAGAAGATCTGTATAGCGTTGAGCTCCATTCCTCCATCTGCTCAGTGTAATTCTCTAATAAGTAGGCAGGCTAGTAATAATTTAAATCCAAATCTAATATTAGCAAATACTACTGCACAGTCTGATTGGACAAGTCTGAACTAGCAAACATCTCATAACTGTTAATGGTACATATGGTCCCAGTTGCTCAGGCACATATGACTGCTGACTGGACTAATTTAAACATCCCTCTGTGAGTGCTCTTGAAGAAATATACCGTCAGATGTGACTTACATTGCAAGGGGCCTCTCTGACTTTAAATGCTAATAATCTGTGGCCCTTCACATATCCTTCATCATTGCATAGTGCTGTAGCATTCTCAATTTACAGTTTTAATCCAATTCCCTCATTCTCCTCAACACTACACAGTGACTTCAAGTGACTGGCTTCCACAAGGACTTGGAACTTCTAAATGGTTTTACCACCCAGCTGACATACTGATGTAATCCCCCAAAGTTTCTTGCTGGTTGACTAATAGTCCCCTATTTTTTACCAGCTAGCATCCTTGTAATTACCTTACTACCTGCATCTCAGCCAAACAAGCATAACCTCTGGCTTCTATGGAATTTTTCAGACCTTCAGGATTTCCTTTAAGATCTTGGGTATGTTGGCAGTTCTGTTGCTCCCGAGTCTGCGGATATAGTCAAGGTAACTATGAGAGTAAAGGACTAGACTGAGGTATAAGAAATTGGAGCTTATGTATAGAAGCAATTAAACTGATAGTTCTTTAGTGCTAGTGTGGTCTGAATTCTCATAGAATAGTGATATAATATTACTTTAAAATACCAAATGTATTCCATATTAGTTATTTTCAAATAGAAAGTTCCAGATAAATTCAGCAAAGGGGAACATCTGATAGTTTTTATCTTTTCCTTAGTTGAGCGACCCTGGCCTTAGCTCACACAAGTCACGCAGCCACGACTTTACTTGTCCGCCTCTTGTCCTAATAGCAGAGCTACTGTTAATAATATTAGTTAAGAAATTAATTCCTATTTTAACATCCACAATGCACCAGATGATTTCCAGACAGAGAAGTCTGTCCAGAGTCTGCCCTGAGCAGCTCACAACCAAAATACAAACAAGAGAGTGGCCTTGGAGACTGGGAACAACATACACATAAAATGCTCCACAGCTGCCACTGACTCCATAGAAGTTTGTAGCTGCCCCTTTTTTGCCACAGCAGAGTAATACATCCTCTCTACTTCAAAGCTCTTATGCTAATATTCTTGGCAGCTCCTAAAACAAAGGAAATTCTTGTTATCAACTTTGGAACAGAATGCTAAGGAAATTAAAGAGCAGTTATTTTAATTTTTGTAAAGTACATTCATGTATTTTTGGGAACAGTTGTTTATGAAAATCTTTACCTTAAGTTCATAAAACTGTATTGAAAACAGCGTTATGAAATTAACTTATAACTTGAGAGAGTGAGAAATATAGAGCTTTGCCAAGGACTTGGCAATTTGGAGATTGATGAAAAGTTGATGCTCAGTCCAACTCTCCATGAAAGTCTTTGCTTTGACTTACACAGGCATTGGACTAGACTCTTACGATGGGAAGTTACAGGAATGCTAATCTAATCAGGAGTTACTGCAGTACAAGATGATGCTATACCAAAAGAGAGAAGATAGAGGTGAAACACCCATGCTTTAAAAAAAAAAAAAAGAGGGAATAGAAAAGGAAGGTAAGAAAAATAAGTTTAGTGAGCCAGAGGGAGAGTAGGTCTAGCAATGACAGTAAGGAAGGAGTTACATTTCCCAGCCCTGATCATTAATGATATCTGGAAGTTGGACATCTGGGGCCTAAGCAAGCCATAAGAAAGGGTAAAAGTAACAGTCAAAGTAGTATCAAGGGCTGTGTCTACACAACAGCAATCTTTCAAAAGATGATCTTCTGGAAGATCTCTTCTGGAAGATCTTCTTTCAAAAGAGCATATGCACACGCAAAAAAGTGGATCAAAAGTTTGATCCGCTCTTTTGATACAGAGTGTCCACTCAGTTCCCGCTCTTTCAAAAAATGGTCCAAGGATCAAAAAATTTGGTGTCAAGAGGACTGCTCTTTTGGCAAAAAGGGGCCACAGAGCATCTATGCACACTTTTTTTTGAAAGAAACTTTTGAAAGGAAGTGTTTTTCCTGATCCAAGAGTGGAAGAAAACTTCTGGAAGAAGAGCCACATTCTTTTGATTTAAGATTGAAAGAGCACATTTTGTATGTGGACACTCCACATGTTCTTTCAAAAAAGGGCCTGATTTTCCAAAAGAATTTGCTAGTGTAGATGCTGCCAAGAAGGTAAGCCACAGGCTCAATGACCTGGGATAGCTCTTCACAAATAGCAACTTTTCCTGGAGAGGGGCATTCAAGAATTTCTCAAACTTATGGTATCAAAATGAGATGCACATAAAATAGCTGGTGGCTCAGGACAGCTATAAACGGATGAGGTGAAGAAAGGAGAGAAAGAGAGAGAAAGAGGGAGAGAGAGATCATCATTAAAAACACAATGGCTATGTCTACACTAGCCAAAAACTTCGAAATGGCCATGCAAATGGCCATTTTGAAGTTTACTAATGAAGCGCTGAAATACATATTCAGCGCCTCATTAGCATGCTGGCGGCTGCGGCACTTCAAAATTGATGCAGCTCGCTGCCATGTGGCTCGTCGAGCTGGGGCTCCTTTTCAAAAGGACCCCGGCTACTTCGAAGTCCTCTTATTCCCATCTGCTCACAGGAATAATGGGACTTCGAAGTAGGTGGGGTCCTTTCGAAAAGGAGCCCCGTCTGGACGAGCCGCGCGGTGGCGAGCCGCATCAATTTCAAAGTGCCGCAGCCTCCCACATGCTAATGAGGTGCTGAATATGTATTTCAGTGCTTCATTAGTAAGCTTTGAAATGGCCATTGAAGTTTTTGGCTAGTGTAGACACGGCCCATCAGTGAGATAAATAAGTGAACATTCAAAACAGCTAGCGCAGCAAGAAATCAAAAAATATAGAACCCAGCAGCTTACACACTTCAGGACAGCAAAAACAAGGGTAGGGTAGATAGACAATGAGAGAAAAAGATTGAAAGGGTCATGAGACCTCAATTAGAATTTTAAGTGTGTGATTGCATGAATTCTGAGAAAGAAGAAAATTTGATTATTTGGAGAAGTACTTGTAAATGGCCTCTGATTGTATCAGTCTCACATTCTTCACAATTACAAAAGTAATGAAAAATGCCACTAAAAATTAAAGGATTAAAAAAATGCTGGGGAGCTTTTGCAGAGCCTAAATAGCAAGTGACTCTTTACATGTCATAGTTAGGAATGAATCTTGTGTTCACATTACATTGATGCAAGCCAATAAATCTCACCTTAATGCATCACATTTGGTGGCCCCAGTAATGCATTACACAACCTATTATCAGATTAGATCATCACAGTAGCCTCTTATGGCTTTGGAAGATACAGCTGTAAACCCTTTTCTCCTCTATAGATTCACACAGATATTATTCTGTTGAAAATACTGCACTATAACAACACATAAGTAGACACAAATGCATAAATCATTAATATTAAAGTGAGATTAAAACTAAATTAATTCTGTCTCTACTGTAAGCGAGGTCATGAGCAATTATTGACATAAATTAAATTTCTTTTCAATTCACTTTGAAGCATTTTGTGCTTCAGAATGACAGCTTTTCTTTCTACTGCCTATTTTATGAAACCCTCATCTATCTTTGATATATAATCTCATTTCATAAGGGCTATTTGAATGATGGCATTTGGATCTTGGAGCACAAAGATTTAGCATGGTCATTTAAATATGAGAGACACCAGATTTATTGTGGAAAAGCAAAAGTGGATAATTTATTAAAATAAACTAAGAGGACCAATTGATATGTTTTTATGGTTAGAGTTACTAAAACACTTCAGTGTGGCATTGTATGAGAGTAGGGACTCTGAGGATGTTATCCATTGCTTCGTCATTTCATCCTAGACCATTGATTCCACAGTTTCCAAATATGTAGTGATTACCTTCCGTCCACATATTTCAGATCCCTTGGAAGTCTTGCATGTGTCTCTGTTTTGGACAGTGACATGCACTTATGTTTCATTTGGGAGACTGCTGTTGTTTCATAAAGGAGCATAACTGTTTCTACTGTCCTAAGTGACAGGTGGCAGTTACATCCAGTATCTCAGGCTATGTCTACACTACGGAGATAAATTCAAATTTAAGGCAATTAGTTTGATTGTACCAAGTCACTGTCTTCACTGTAAATACCATTAGCTTGATCTAGACAGCGCTAATATCGATATCATAATATCATTGGGACTGTTTGGGTGTAGTGTCTAGTTTGAATTTAACAGTTGGAATGAAGGCTTGTGTGGAAACGCCATGTTTTTGAATTCATTAACCTCCAGAAGCTGACTGGCATTGTTGTACCTGGCTCCCAGCTGCCCGCCACTCCCGGCAGCCAGGAAACTGACCAGCACAACAGCCCTGGTCAGTCTCCCAGTGCCTACAAGTGGTGAAGAGCTAGGAAACTGAGGGCACCGCTGCTTCTGGCTCCTGGCTCCCTGCCATTTGTGGGAGCTGAGAAACTGACCAGCTGTCCTGGGAGTAAAAGGGGTTCTCTGAATGAGTGGTGGATGGAGATGAGACAAGCAGTGAGTGTAAAAAAAAAAAAGCTTTATTAACAATGGCTTAATCAACGTTATGTGGGGGAGGGGTGATTAAGGGGAAATACCTAGCGCTCTAGCCATCTACAACAGTGCAATGTCAGGTGATGGACAGGGGAAAGCCTGTACTTACATGGTGGTTACCAAACCGCACATGGCAAGCAGAGCCCACACCAACATCTAGCCAAAAGGGTCCGGATTTTTGGCAGGAGGGACAAGTGACTCAGGCTGGCTGATGGGCTTGTCAAGGTACACACAGCTCTGATTTAACTTTTTATTGGGGTTTGGACATGGAAGCAACCTCCCCCCCGGGCCAATGTCAGGGCGTTGTGCCTTTTTTAAGAGTTAGGACTTTTTCCTGTTTAGGAGCTTTCAATGCTTGGTGAGGCAGGGGTCTCACTTTCACGTACATGACTAAGCCCTTGGCTGGCCCTCACTTCCCCCAATTTATAAAACCCAGTGTTATGAAATGGAATGTCATAAAATTGAGTTTATCTGGTTGTGTAAACATAGCCTCACAATACATAGGGCTCATCATCACTACAGTATTAGCCTGAGCTGGAACCTGAGAGTGGTCCCTGACTGGACTGCCTTGCACACACAAATCTCTGCCTTGACTTAAACAGTGTTTAAACGTATAGATAGCTGGGGTATTGGTTGAAGCTCAGGAAGTAAGTGCAGTGTAGATATAAGTACAGTCCCTTCAACTGCTGAGAGTCTCCTACTGCCTTCCAAATTTCCTATGGGAATTTGTTTCACCTGCCTTCCCACTCCTTCCAGATCAGGAATTATTCCCAGCCAGTTGTAAATACACCATTTTGTCTCCTGGACCTACCCTCTGAGTCTTGTGAAATCCCTCTATGAGCAGTTTGACCTTGTGATCTGCAGTATCCTAAATTGGCAGTCATCTACATCCTGAATTGCTAAAGAGCCCCTGGGAACTTAGCATGTAAATCCATAAGGGCAACCCAGAGTTGGGGCCAGTGTGAGCTGCAGCACTCTTGGCTGAAGCAAAGCCAGCTCTCACCACTTGGGCCCACATCTACTTTGAACTCACCTAGTACTTTTCTGGGCAGCGGGTGACGAAAGAGAACAGAGAGGAAGCAGCAGCTAAATCAGGATCTCCTCATCCAGGTCCCATTGTTGTATGATTAGGTAGGCCACGGTAACATGGCGGAGGCTGTCATTTACTTTGTGGGACTAATCTTTATTATAGTGGGAGATGTTGCATGGTGGAGGGTGAGCTTTATGAAATGTCAGCTGCAGATTCTCTTCACTATTCCTTCCACCACCCAGAGGATAGCCTCTATGGAATAATGAAAGTTGGGAATTACCTTTGGGATGAGAGGACCACCTCTTCCCCATTTCCTTCCCACTATGCACAGCATGGATGTGTGATCCAAGACGGATTCCAAATATGCAAACACAGCTTAATTGTGATTCATACTGGTGCACATATGCCAAACAGGCATTATTAATACAAGCCCACAAATGCCAACACAGTCAGAGGTAGATGCGGGAGATGGTGGGACAGACTGGCCTGTGAGGTGCAAATATAGCAGGGGCTTTTTCTTACAGTAGCACTGGCATTTTCAGGATGAACTTTTTAAAACAATCCTGGCTCAGGAAATAAGACCATCAAAAAAACCTGCAGTGTCATGAAATCCAAAGCAGTTGAGAAGTCTCTCAGAAATGCACAACCAAGATCCACATGCCATGGTGGGAGGGACAGGGGTTTGAGGATGGAAAGGTATATCTTTGTTTGAAGGACAATTCTGCATGTAATTCAGCAGTATGTTTATGTTGGCCTGAATTTTACTGCAATACTGTGGAATGACGTCAAAGTACTTCTCAGATATCAGTTTTCTTGGCAGAGTTTATTCCCAACATCTTCTGCTGTAACTCACTGTTTCTGGTCAGTCATCAGTAAGGCTGTTTCTACACAGGCAAGATCTTCTGGAAGAACGGTGCCTTCTCCCAGAAGATCTAAGCAGTGTCTACACATGCAAGGTGCGCTTCCAGAAGAAATCTACAAGAAAGTGCCCCCCTTCCAGATTCTGTACTCCGCTGCAGAATCAGGAAGAGGGCCTTCTTCTGGAAGAATCTTCCAGAAGAAGGCATGTGTAGACGTTCCTGGACCGCTTCTTCCAAAAGAAGTGGTCCTCCATGGCAGCAGCCTGAAGGAGAGGGGGGCTGCTCTAGACACCCCCAGCGGGCCTCTATGGTCTCCAGGTCCTGCAGCTTTTAAAGCTGCAAGGACCCAGAGACCCCCTGGCAGGAAGCTTGAGAGTGTGAGACAGGCAGCACGTGCAGGGCTGCCTACCACACTCCCCCAAGGTCCCGCAGGGCCCAGCGAGCTCCGACCCACAGAGATGGCCAGCAGGCCAACACCCTGCACTGCTCAGAGGAGCCCCAGGAACCCAGATGAGGGCAGTCAAGACCCCACCCGGGCTCCAAATTGGAGTGCCCCCTCCTGGACTGAGCCAGAGCTCCAGAACATCCTGGGCTATAGCATGATGAGGAGGTCTTCCAGGACTCCAGCAGGCACTGGAGGAATGCCCCAGCTTTCACCCTCCTCACCCAGGGCCTGGCTGCCAGTGGCCACTCTTCCTGGACACCAGATCAAGTGAGGTGTAAGATAAAGGAGCTGCAGAAGGGGTACCTATGGGCCCGGGACAGCACCCGCAGATCCGGCTGTGCCCCTGCCAGCTGCCCTTTCTACCAGGAGCTTTGGGACTTCTCCACCCTGTGCCACCATGGAGACAGGTGCACCCGAACCCCCTGCCACACTGGAGGAGGAGGAACCCACCACTGTAGACTTCCCATCTGATGAGGAGTCCACAGACAGGTCCCTTATCATTGTGCTGCCCTCCACTGCCAGCAGCCAGGCCCCCTCCAGTCGGGCATCACCCTACATATATGAGACCACGTTGGGTAAGTGCGCACCATGGCAAAGCACAGTGGAGGGAGGGGGACACCTGGGCCCCAGCCCCCAGGTTCCAAAGCCCTAATGCCTGTCCGTGGTCAGGGCCCAGGGTGCACCCATGACTATGGGAAGCACTCGGCTCCCTCCCCCATGGAGTGCCCCCTGAGTATTCTGAGGCTCCTCCCGGGCAGCACAGCTGCATCCAGAACCCCCCACAACTGAGACCTCCCCAGCTCCCCTGCTGTCCCCCCTACAGCCCCCCCACTGACCCCCCACACTGGCCCTTCAGCTGCTCCCTTTCCCCCCACTCATGACCCTGAATCCCTGGCCACCCTACTGCCCCCGGGCCTGCCCGATGCTGCACTGAGGGACCTTGTAGCATGGCTTGTGGCCATGGTGGGCCCTGTGGAGGGTCACCTGAGCCATGACCCAGACCCCCTCCAGCCCCTCCGCTGAGGCTGGGCTAGGTGCTGACTGGCCCAACTGCTGGTGCTTCTGGCCCCATCAGTACCCCACAGGGGACCATGCACCTGTGGGGGGAGGGGAACCTGCAGGTGCTGGGGCTCATGGCTTTCTACCCCTTCCCTTTATTAGGTCCCCCAACATTCCCCCCCTCAGTTCCTGTCCAAGTTTAAGTGCCCCTACCCCCATGTATATAGTTCGCTCTGTATGAGGTTTTAGTCATTATTATTATAATTCCCTATTTACTATTTACATTGGTCACTGTTATTAAAATTTAAGGGTTAAATACATATTTACATTTTGCACCCCCTGTGTCCCTGATTACTGTGGGGGAGGATGAAGGGCTGGGGGTGTGTGGGGTGTGCGTATGGGGGTGTGTGTAGGGGGGGGCCTGTGGGGAGGGGTGCAGGGGTTAGTAGTCCCCTCAGCTGAATGCCTCCTGAAGTGCCTCCTGGATATGGAACCCATGACAGTCGAGGCACCTGTCCGGGGCTACAGTGGGCTGCTCATAGTGGGGCACTGGCTCCACCATCCAGCCTTGGGGCAGGGTCCCCTCATGTGCCTCGATGAGATTGTGGAGTGCTCAGCAAGAGGTCATGACATGTGGGACATTCTCCACCCCCACATTAAGGTGCATGAGGAGATACCTGAACCGTGCCTTCACATGGCCGAAAGTGCACTTGACAGGATACCGGGCCCCTGGGCATTAAATAACTTCTGGGAGGATGTGAGGTGGCCTGTGTTTGGGTGCATCAACCAGGGCTGGAGTGAGTAGGCCGGGTCACCCACGAGGCAGAGAGGCATCACAACGTCTCCAACGGTGCGCTTCTGCCAGGGTACAAGTGTCCCAGTCTCCATCCTGCGGAACAGGGCAGAATTCCTCAGGATTCACACTTCGTGTGCCCTGCCCGGCCAGCCGACATAAATGTCAGTGAACTTCCCATGGGCGTCCACCACTGCTTGCAGCACAAATGAGTGGTACCCCTTGCAGTTGATGGATTGGCCGCCACTGTGGTCCGGGGCCCTGATGGAGATATGCATCCCATTGATTGCCCCAAAGCACTGGGGGAACCTGAGCATGGTGAAGCCCTCAACGACTGCGTTCATGTCCCCAGTGCTCACCAGCCACCACACCAACATGTGGTTGATGACCCTCCCACCTGCAGGGGAATGGGAACGGGCGCACTTGTGGACATACACAGAGGGGTCCCTGCCCCGTTCCACCTCCTATCTCCCTACCGCCTCCCCTTCTGGGGGATCCCTCTGGCAGCAGCCATGTAGTATCCCCTCTGAACTAGGCCTGCCCACCCTGCCAGCCCTGCCCCCTCCCAATTGGCGCCCTGGGTTCCCTGATCCCGCCGGCCCCCTCCCTCCTGCCGGGGGGTAGAGTTTGGGGCAGGGCTTACCTGGAGGATGATGGCCCTGACGGTGGATGTACCCACCCCAACCTGATGCCCTATGGATTGGTAGCTGTCCGGGGTGGCCAATTTCTCTATGGCGATGGCCATGCGCTTCTCTGGTGAGAGGGCCAACCTCATTCAGGCATCCTGGCATTGTAACATGGGGGCGAGACAGCTGCTGATCTCCAGGAAGCTTTCTTTCTTCATCCTCAGGTTCTGCAGCCAGTGGTCATTGTCCCACTTCCCCACGATAACCCTGTCCCACCAGTCCATGCTGGTGGTGTGGGTCCAGATGTGCTGGACTGGATGGAGGGGGCCCAGCAGGGGCAGTGGGGGTTCAGGACCCGTGGGCCTGGGCCTCTGTCTCCACAGGAGGCTGAGGAGGGTGGCCAGTAGGATGGCTAGCCTGTGGGTGAGGGCAAGCGTGCTGTCCTGCGGCTTCTGGGGGTCCATGCCTGCTGGTCTGCGGGCGCTGAACAGGGACCTTAGTCTGGCTTACTGTGCACAGACATGGCTGGCCTCAGCAGAGTTTGCAGAGAGGGGCTGTTTGGGAGGTGTCCTTTATGGGGCCGTGCGGCCGGCGGCCCCAGAAGGGCTCCCTGGCTGTGCAACCCCGTCCGCGTTGTTTCCTGCCCTGTTCTTCCAGAAGAGCACTAGTGCGTGTGTAGATGTGCTCTTCTGGAAGAAGGGCCAGCTCTTTTGGGGTCCTGTTTGATGTGTAGATGTACTCTTCCGGAAGAGGATTTTCTGAAAGACATCTTTTGGAAGATCTTCTTCTGGACAAAGTGCCAGGTGTAGAAACGGCCTAAGTGACACTGAAACATCTTCATCACATAGGCCATTCCTACACAGGCCACTTGGAATTATTTTCTCTTCTTTTGAGGAGGATGAAGCAAGTTAACATCTTGTGATGCCACTACTGCCTAATTGCTAGCACTGCACCCATCTGCCAGGTATGCCCCTCCCCACCAAACCATGTGTTAATGTCCTTTAAAAGTAAGCTCTATAAAAAGCATGCCGTTGTTTGGAAGGGCAGGAATAATGGACACCAGCAGATATTGAAGAAAGTTTCAGAGGTGGGAAGGGTGTGTGCCACTGATAGAAAAGTTGCAACTTTGCCTTGCTATGATGCAGCAAGTTGAAGGGGAAAACTTTCCTTTTTCTCCACCAGTAGAAACAAAGAACCTAGCTGTGCGTACTCCGCTAATCAGCTGGATGGCGTCTGAATCTCTCCCAAGTGGCCACACAAGCATACAGTTTACACTGAACACTAGTAGTCTGCTTCCATAGGGTGATAGTAACCCATTTATGGAATGCTATGATCAATATCATCTCTATTATCCAGCTGAAGGGTCATCGCAAGCTACCCACGTTATCAGTAAGGTAATCTTCCACAAGTAGAAACTCTGCGCTATGAGTTTGTGGTCTTAGTGTCGGACCACTGGCATGCATATGGAGATTGCACACCTCTGGAAGGCTGCATTACACATTTGCAGAGCTTCATCAGGCCTTCATGAAACATTCATGATCTTCTTAGGAAAGAAAACACCACCACCCGCTCAGGACAACAAGCTATTGCTGAAAGGTCCTCCACTGAGGACCCTGTATGTGCCTTCTCTGTCCAAAATAACCATTTTATTGATACTTAGCACTTCACAAAGGTCATCATTCAGACAGGGAGCCACAGTTTCCAACCAGTATGCCGACAAGCACAAACTGAAGTTGTGTACTGTTGTAAATTGCCAAGAAAACATTACTTCCACCTTTGTGCCCAGAGAGGAATGTTTTCTCAAACTACATCAATTCAAGTTTGGGAGGAGTGGTTTAGACTAGGGCAGCAATAAGAAGCAAGGGACATGCCCCCATGAAACAAGCACATCACTCAGGTCCATATTGTGACAAATGTTCATGCACTAACTTGTGTATGAGTCAAGCTACTGTTTGCAGGGAGGATGTTCACTTTACCTAGAAGAGCTCAACTGAGGAGTACCTGAAGATAAACAGTGCAATTAAAAGAAGCTTTGCATGTCCGAAAGCCAAAGGGATGGGCACATAAACAGCCAAAATGAATTAACTTTGAGAACAGCTGTGTTTTAACATTCAGTGCGGCACTGTGGGAATCATAAGAAACAATCCACTGAGTCAAGATGACATCTTTCACATGCACTAAGCTCACTTTTAAAAATAGGTGCTGAGATTGTTATTGTTCAGCTTCATGAATATTTGCCCCATGCATGGTTTTCTTAAATAGGCAAATTAAAGCATTGGCTAAAAGAGGAAAGATAGTAAACTGAGAACAAGGGAAAGGAAGACCATAGCGAGAACTACCTACTTCATATCGCAATGATCTAATTGCCACAGAATATGAACATCTACGTAATCTTCTGCCCGGCATGCTTAATGTTTCCTCTGACAAGAATGAAGGATTTCTCGGAAGTTAGCAAACCTAATGCCACAGAATGAGTAGGCAGGCCCCCTTTCAAGGATCCAGGCATATTAGGGATTAGTATATAATAGAAAAAGTTGCCAGCCCTATCAGCTGCAAATGCAAATGTGACAAAAAGCTGGAATGTGACCTGTGACACACTGAAAATACATTAGAAAGGATGATGCATATTCTTTGTATGGAAATACCTGATAGGAAACATCCGCCCCTATCCTCAGTCCCACTGGGACCTACAAAATATCTTGACACAGACCTTTTAGAGCAAGGTAATTTTTTTTTCTCTTTAGATTTACCAAGCTCAGCTCAGAATTACCTTTAAATAAATGTTATAAGTTGCCAAAAAAAAAAAAAAGAGGATGTTAGTGAATGGTTCACAATAGGAAAGCTTTGGAAACATCATCACATCTAATAAAATCAATGGACATGTATTCCTATTAGAGAAAAACAGTTTTATTCTTCACTTTTTCTTCTAGATTATTATCTTAAACAGGTATTTATTGTCCTCTGCGCATCCAGTTTCCAACACACACAGCTATCCCTTTTCACTCTGGATAGGCCAAACAGTTATTGCACCACCTTTTACAGTACCAGCACTGACTGTCCTGCAAAGTAGAGCAGGAAGAGGTCATGGCTACCATAAGCAACTGAAACTGCAGTGAAAAATTAGGAGCGGGAGAATAAATAGCTGCACTGGAATGTTCAGACCCAGGGGGTCCACCCTCTCTTATTCTTTTAAAATGGACTCTGTAATGCCCCATTTGGTACTGACCTTGGTTTGTTTAGATGAAAGTGCATCCTGCAGAGCATGAATCCTTAACACCATCTAGGACTAGAGCTGGTCAGAAAATATAAAATCTTTCCTTCAAAAATAACTTACTCCAGACCATGACAAAATATCCAACATAAGCAATGTCACAGGGAAAGCCGAAATAGATATTTCTTTTGGACTTTCCAGCTGCCCACATAGAAAGTGCATGTCAGTTTCACGTTCCATCTATAGTCTGGCAAGTAGAGAGCTGGTTAAGTTGGGTATTGAACATTTCTGGAGCTTAGAGGAGGCGTGTGATGGAGCGCCTTGGGTTCTCTGCTTCTGCAGCCCCAGAGGTGCAGAAAAGGTGGAGAGACAGAGGGTCAGGAAGCTGAACATTGACATCACTCCAGGAAATTTATGCTCAATTTCACTTTCTGCTAGAGGGAGTAATTGCCAAGTGATGCCACCAGGGGGGCACCATTTCTATTTTGCCAGTGGGGAAATGAAGTTTTTCATGAAACCTTTTAAATCCCCTGGATAATTTAAGTTGTACTAAGAAAGAGGGCCTTTTTAACTGGAAATATCATTTTGACAAAAAAATTTCTGACTAGCTCGACATGGGACAGCCTTTCAATGCTGACAAAAGCTATTCAAACAGACCAGCCTAATCAGGGTAGGTTCAAGGTCTAGTGAGACCCATGAAAATTTGTCCCAGGCATATGACATGTGGCAGACCTGACCAATGCAGTTTTGTGTCACCCTCTC
The DNA here is from genome assembly GCF_033958435.1 of Carettochelys insculpta. Taxonomy (NCBI): domain Eukaryota; kingdom Metazoa; phylum Chordata; order Testudines; family Carettochelyidae; genus Carettochelys; species Carettochelys insculpta. The sequence goes on along the minus strand of NC_134137.1, from coordinate 299,381,367 downwards.
TCTCTCTGTTCTCCTGCTAATTCCCCCTCGCTGCTGGGAACACTGTCCAAGTTTACCGTTGCTGTCTCCCTGTGCCACAGGCCTGACCCACCTTCCTATTGTGAAGCCGAGTGCTGCCTCTTCACTATTGTCAAGGACTGTTGGGCAAACATAAAGCAACCCAATGGGTTTGTGTGGGTGGAGGATACTACTTCCAGTCTTCAAAGGCAGCAAGAGCTGAAACACTCATTTGTATATCCATTGTTGGTGGATGACATAGTAGAAGTAGACATCAGACCACAACGCTTGACAGGGGAGTTAGAGAGCCAGTTAGGCTCCCTAGCATACTCTTTAGTGTACCTACATACCCTTTGACTCATGCATCTGATGAAGCAGGTCTTTGCCCACAAAAGCTTAGGCTCCAAAATATCTGTTAGTCTATAAGGTGCCACAGGACTTCCTGCTGTTCTTGAAGCTACAGACTAACATGGCTACCTCTCTGATACACACCCTTTGGTGATTCTCACTGTGGTCAGAATCCTCAGTCAACAGGCTGCTGCTTCCTGCATAGTAGATAGCACTCCTGTGGGATTTATGTTTATGACCTAAACCATTACCAAATGATTACTTACATTATTTTTCCCTGTAAACTATATCTCATATTGCAAATGAAGCTTTCCACAGGCTTTCAAAAATGGTAGGTGTCAAAAGGGCCTCCCATGACAAAAAACAAGAAAGCAGTTATAAAAGTACTTGTACAATAATTTAGACCAGTGTTTAAATGCAATGATGTCTACCCATCGGTGAATGCCACAATGAAAGGAAAGAGATGTGTATACAGCAAGAAACTGTGATGAAGCACTTCTAAAAAGGATATAATTAATATGAGGTAAAAATATCTTATTTTCTGAAATCCTACATAAGCAAAGGAATATTTTACACTTAGAAGATGTTCGTAATGGAGTGGCCAATGGTACTGCTGTGAAGAGTTATCTATGGTACCTACAAAGTTGTACATCAAAGATATGAGTATCCATGAACCGGCTGGGAGGGATGGATGTCACAGTCTGAAGGGGCTTTGATTAACTGATACTGTGTTCTTACTCCCAGAAGAATTGCACAGGCAGAACAGTCATATCCAAAACAAACATCTTCATTAAGGTAAAGTTAAGGTTGCAGGCACTGAGCCATGATTTGCACTCCTGCTATTTTTCCAGAATGTTAGGGTTCAAATTTTTCACATTTAAAAACAAATCAGCAAACCAAACAACTAAGAAATGCAGCACTAGGGTTCCACATCTCAAACAAGTCTCAAAATTAAAAAGCAGTCCGGTAGCACTTTAAAGACTAACAAAATAATTTATTAGGTGATGAGCTCTCATGGGACAGACCCACATCTTCAGATCAGAAGAAATGGGTCTGATCCATGAAAGCTCATCACCTAATAAATTATTTTGTTAGTCTTTAAAGTGCTACTGGGCTGCTTTCTTTGTTTTGACAGTATATAGACTAGCATGGCTATCTCTGTGTTACTAAGTCTCAAAATAGTGTGACTCTGGACCCATCCAGATATCAAGCCCCAGCTTCCCTTGTCTGCAAACCATAGAACACTTTAGCTGTGTCTACACGTAAGCGTCCTTTCAAAAGGGAAAAATCGAAGTTCGGCTTTCGAAAAAGTTGCCGTCGAAAGAGAGCACCTGCCACCGTTTTTCAGATCGGCATTCCGATCCGCTTTTTCAAAGTGCCGCAGGATCTTTCGAAAGAAAGTGTCCACATGGCTGCAAGCTCTCTTTCGAAAGAAGGGAGGCAGGAAACGCAGTAGACGGGGTCCCATGGCCGACAAACCCTTCTGGGGCCGCAGTCAGCTGCCTCCTTTAAAGGGCCCCTCCTTCCGCCCTCCCCTCCACATGAGCTGAGTGCTGCCCAGCTTGTCCCAGCCTGTCAGAGCCGACTCGTGCCCACCATTGAGGCCCAGCGACAGCTCCTGCAGGAGGACGCCCTCATCATGGATGCCCTGATGCCAGTGCTGTGCACCCTCACTGCAGCTGCACCCAAGCTCATGGGGTGGCTGTGCGGTCCCCCCCAGGGCCACACGGCTCCCTCCACTGGGGCATCGCTGGGCACCCTCCTGGTTACACCGACGCCTCTGGACTACCCCAGCAGCACCACATGGAGGGAGCACATGGTGCTAGGGGAGTGGGGCGAGGATAGGTGGCTGCGGAACTTCCTCATGTCAAGGCAGACCTTTAACGAGACCTGCCACTGGCTCGCCCCCACATTCTGGCACCACAACACCTGCATGAGGCCAGCCCTCACCCTGGAGAAATGGGTTGCAATCGCCGTTTAGAAGCTGGCCACCCTGGATTCCTATCGCTCCGTGGGACAGCAGTTTGGGGTGGGCAAGGCTGCTGTCAGGGCTGTACTTATGGAGGTAAGGTGGGGCCAGGTGTGCGGTGGGGGGGGCTGGGGCAAGGGGAACCCTCCCCTGAAAGGGGCCGGATGGGGCAGGGGCTGGACTGGAGGGAGGCAGAATGGGCCTGAGTTGGTGGGCAAAGGCCGCCACACAAGCACGAGAGCACATGTCCCCCTTCCCCCTCTGCAGGTCGTCAGGGCCATCAAAGCGATGCTGCTCCATAGGATCGTCTGCCTGGGGGATGTGGACAACACCGTTGCCAGTTTCCAGGACCTGGGCCTCCTGAACTGCATCGGTGCTTTGGATGGCGCACATATCCTCATCCATACCCTGCCACACAGCGCTGGCTAGTATGTGAATAGGAAGGGCTACCATTCGGTGGTGCTGCAGGCCCTGGTGGACATGAGGGGCTGGTTTACCGACCTCTTCATGGGCTGGGCCGGCCACACCCACGATGCCCCGGTCTTCCGGAACTCCAGCCTCTGTCGCCGCATGGGGGCCGGCACCTTTGTCCCCCAGAGGGAGATCCCTGTGGCAGAGGACATCACCATGCTGCTGTGCATGGTGGCAGATGCAGCGTACGCTGGGCAGCCGTGGCTCATGAGGCCCTACACGGGACACCTCGACCCCACCCGGGAAGCATTCAATGAGCACCTCAACCCTGCCTGCAACGTGGTGGAGAGGGCTTTCCAGCGTATAAAGGGGCAATGGAGGTGTATCCTCACATGGCTGGAGGTCGGGGTCCCAACGTGGCCCAGGTGGTGGGCTCCTGTTGTGTCCTCCACAACATTGTGGAGGGAAAGGGGGACGCCTATGTCCCCGCTGGGGGCTCTCTGGCTGGCAATGTCTATGAGCAGCCGGGTGCCTCCCCCATCCGCCAGGCCCACTGGGATGGCCACCACATTCAGGAGGCCCTCAGGCAGGCCTTTGCCGATGGCCACCTCTGATCCACATGCACTCCCACATCCCACGCACATCCGTTACCCACTATCCCTGCCACCCCCACCAGCACTGCACCCGCACTTCCACCACCCACAAGCCACTGAGGAGCACAGGGCGGAGTGGTGAATAATAAAGAAACATTTATATAACTTGGGTGTTCATAAATAATATGTATAGGGGGAAACCTAACTTGGAGGGGGGAACCTAACTTGGAGGGGGCCGGGGGGAACCTAAGTTGGAGGGGGGTGAGGTGCTTATTCTGGGGCAGGGGTGGTGGGCCGCGAACCCCGTTGGCCCCTGGAGCCCCTGCCCCCCCCCCGGTGCAGGGTCCCTGGTGGGGGGGAGGGTGCCAGTAGCACTGGCAAATATTGCTAGCAGGTGGGCCTGGTGGGGGCAGAGGGAGCAGGCTCAGTAGGGGCAGAGGGGGCAGGCTCGGTGGGGGCAGGGCCAGCAGGGGGAGATGCTGGGGGGGGCCAGGAGGCAGGCCACAGTGGTCGTGTGCTCCCGCACAGTGTGGCCATTGCCCTCAAGGGTGTCCAGCAGTCTATCCCAGGCCACCCTCCGCCACTCCATGTTGGCCCAAGCGAGCTGGAGGTGCTCCTCGGCCACCTCAGCCTGGCGCTGGGTGGCTGGGTCTTCCTTAGCCCAGTGGGGGGCCCTCCAGCCATGGCCCCAACGGCACACTGCCTGGAGTGGAGCCCAGACACTTCTAACGGCTGCGGGTGGGCTCTCCGGGATGAGGGATGGTGCAGGGCTCTCCTGGCCCACGGATGGTGCGGCTGTGTGGAGAGGAGAGCATGTCAGCAGTGTGGCCTACCCGGCCAAGCCCACCCCATGGGGCCCCCACCCCCCCCAAGGGACACTGACCCCTCCAGGGAGCACCGACCTGCCCGCCTCTGGGACAGAGCCTCCCAGCCTGGGTATGATTCCAGGGGTCTCTCCTGCAGGTGGCCCTTCCTGGCCTGCGGTGTGCAGGCCCTGGGTGCCGTCTGGCACTGATCGGCCGCCACCCCTGTGCGGCTTACGGCACTGTCCACTGGCGTTGGGTGCCGGGTGTCGCTAGTGTGGCACGGCGAGGAGCCACATCCCATGTGGGGGCTGGCCTGTGTGCAGCCTGGGACCACCAGTTCTGTGTGTGGGCACCTAGTCTTTGCGTTGCCCCCACCTGTGAAGTAGGTGTGCGCCCCTCCCTGGACGTACCTGAGGGTCCCTCAGTGACGTCCGGAGATGTCCGGCCCTTAGTCGCCCAGCTGGAGGAGTGGGAGGTGATCACAATGGTCAGCTCCCCCTCGTCGCTCGACCAGTCTGTGGTCCCCTCGCCCTCGTGGGTCCCCAATCCGGGCTGCTCCTCCTCCTCCTCCTCCGGCTGCAGCTCCTCCCTGGAGGTGTCCAGGAAAGCCACGGTGGGTGAACTCTCTTGGGGCCCCAGGATGCTCCGTAGCTACCTGTAGAAGGGGCATGTCGCTGGTCCTGCCCCAGAATGTCCGGCCTGGTCCCTGGCCTGGGCATATCCCTGGTGCAGCTCTTTTACTTTGGAGTGTACCTGCTCCGTGGTACACTCCGGGTGGCCCTGGTGTGGATGCCCATTGCCCGGTGGCCAAAGGCTGCGGCATTGCGCCGATTCACACCCATGTGGCGCAGCACCTCCTCATCCTGCCAGAGGCTGAGGCAATCCTGGAGCTCCCACTGCATCCTGGCGGGGGCCTTCTTTTTTTCTCCACCTGGGAGCCCCGGGAGCCTTATGGAAGCTCGGGGGGGTACCATGGGGCTTGCGTGGTGGCTGGCTGCTGGCCATGAGGGTCCTGGAGCATCAGGCTGTGGCAAGTGTGCAGGTTGCTCCTAGCACGCTCTCAGCTTCCTGCCACAGGTTTCCTACGTGCGTGCAGCTTTAAGGCAGCCGAATGCAGGGACCACAGAGCCCTGCTGCTGCCGGCTGGAGCGGCCCCGCACACCAGCTGACCAGCGCCATGGCGGACCTGTATTTCAAAAGAGTGGACTGTAGAGCATCTACACATGTACTCTTTTGATTTATTATTTCGAAAGGGAGCGATCTTCCTGATACGGGATCGGGGTTTGGATTTCGAAGTCTGTGTCCCGGTCTTTTGATCTTCTTTCAAAAGACAGCTTTGCACGTGTGGACGCTCCTCCTGCTCTTTCGAAAAACGGCCACTTATTTTGAAGTTTTTTGCAGGTGTAGACACAGCTTTTGAGTTTATTATTGCTTTCCCATGTCTATTTTTCCTGTGTTAAGCTGGATCCTTTGTCAGCATATTGACTTTCTCTTTTGCCGTAAGTGCTCAAATTGGACAATGTAAACAGCATAGAGAGGAGCCTTCCCAGCTCAGTGTGTAATGACACTTGAAGAACTGCATGCCTCATGGAATGGTGTGCCCCACCCTGCAATGTGCTGACCGTCACTCGCATGATATTGAGCATCCTTAATTAGATGTGGAGACTGATTGCCTTCTGCATGTGTGCAACCTAAGGTGTACTTTGTAGGTTTCTCCTCCTTCCTCACTGCTCCAATGCCCCCCAGCTGAGGGTTTGTTATTTAGGAAGCTGATATACACAACAGAACAAGTCTAGGCATGTTGATGGCTCTTCCGGGCTATATTTGATATTGCTTACCTACAGTGCAAGCACGCACACACCTGCACCTGTCAAGCACCAGAATCAAAACAGAATGAGACCCAAAAAAAAGCTACAGCTTAACTTCCTCTGTGGAGAAGGAAACACAAATATGCTGTGTGTACAACACAATCATCCCTTTGAGACATTGCCACGGTTAGCAGCCTAAAGAGTGAGGGTACTGCTTTTTTACTGAATTGTTGACCAGTAATTAAGGTTGTAAATTACAGAGAAAAAATGGAGTGTGCTGCTGAAATTATTACTCAAACAATGGAATTTAACCCTGTTGCACCATGGAACAGTTCTGATGCTTCAGAAATCAGTGCAAAATAAACAAAAAGCTTTGTAAAATAAAAAGCAAAATTTCCGCTGAGAACTGATCAATCATTTCACAAAAGGATTTGGTGAAGTGAGAAACTTCCAGTACCTTTGTCCAGATTTTGCAACCTGTTTACTTATGACATACCAGGACTGTACAACTGTATTGGCGCATTAAACAGGTCAGTTGAAAGGGCAAATGCTTCTATTTATACAAGAGTGACTATTAAAATAGCTTGTGCAGCCTTCCATGAAGAAGCCTTTCATTGGCCATTACAGTATTGTGAAATCAAGGGATCTTCATAGTGAAGCAAAACCCTTTGATGTTCTAACCATTAGACTGATTAATAGCTTCCTATTACATCAAAACTACAGACTCTCAGATGTTCTCCTCCTTCAGTTTTAAATCATGAGTTAACAATATATCCCGTTGGCAAGATAAAATTTCAGCATATTACTACTGTATTTTGATCTGAGTAAGTGAGGTTTCTGAGGCACCCACGGCAAATCTGTGCATGTAACATCAACTGCCCTTACTTTGTCAATACTTGTTCAACTGTGAAGTGGTCCGGATAGCACACCTCTACTCATAAAGTGCAGTTTAGTAACGATATGTTCTTCTCTTTGTGGAAAGAAAAAGCCCAAGGATTATTTATAGAGCAAAAAAATGGCCAGATCAGCTTGGATGGTGATTTCCTCATATGCCAAATTATGTGAGATTGGTCTGTAATAACACAGAGCTAGGACATCTTCAAGGAAAATGATGATACTGTTCTTCTTTTAATACATAGCACTCTAATTATTATTCTTTATGCACCAGCAATCTAGCTAACCCTGAGAAGGACATGCATATTAAGACCTTACAGAGTGTGCAGGCTTGGGCCCCTCTCCACCATCCTTCTTTAAAAGGAAATGCCTGTGGTCATCCTGCCTCATTCCTTTCTGTCATAAATTCAAGGAACTTGAAATTTCCCAGTACCTTATGTGAACCAAAATGTTAATCTGGTTGATAACTGTGCCATTATTCCAAATGATTTCAAAGTATTCCACAGTGTAGGAAAGATAGGAAGCAGGGCAAGAGAACACCTTGGCTTAACAAAGAGGTCTTCAATTATCTAAACTTCAAAAGGAAACTCCTACAAAAAGTAGAGACTAGGTCAAATTACAAAGGAAGAATATATTCAAATAACACACACATAAAAAAAGCAAAATTAGAAAGGCCAAGGCACAAAACAAGATCAAAGTAGATAGACACAAACACTAACAAAAAAACATTCTAGAAACAAGAAGACAACCAAGACAACCAAGAAGGAAAAACAATAAAAGAACATGTGGAATGGTAGAAATAATTAATGATGCCTTTTTTCTATTTTCACCAAAAGGTTGTTGGTGACTGGATACTTAACATAGAGAAAGCCGGGAAAAACGGAATAGATTCAGATCCTATAACAGGAAAAGAACAAGTTAAAAATTTTTAGACACATTAGAGATCTTCAAGTTACAAGGGCCTGGTGAAATGCATCCTAGAATACTCAAGAAGCTGACTGAGGAGATAGCTGAGCCATTAGCTATTATCTTTGACACAACATGGAAGATAGTATTTCAGAAGATTGGAAAAGAGCACTTGTAGTGCCCATTTATAAAAAAGGGAATAAAGATAATCCAGGGAATTACCGGCCAGTCATTTTATATTCTGTACCAAGAAAGATAATGAAGCAAATAAGTAAGGAATCCATTTACAAACATCTAGAAGATAATAAGGCAATAAGTAAAAGCATGGATTTGTCAAGAGCAAATTATACTAGACCATCCTGATAGCTTTGTTTGATAGAATAACAAGCCTAGTGGGTAAGGAGGATGCCATACATTTGATGTATCTAGACTTTAGTAAGACTATCTCAGATAACCTTCTCATTAATAAACTAGGGAAAAACAACCTAGATGGAGATACTGTAAGGTAGATGCATAACAGGTTGGATAATGGCTCCCAGAGAGTAGTTATTAATGGTTCCCAGTCATACTAGAAAGGCATAATGAGTGGGGTTCCACAGGGATCAGTTCTAGATCCAGTTCTATCCAATATCTTTATTAATGATTTTGTAATGTCATAGGGTACTCTGATAAAGTTTTCAGACGATACCAAACTAGGGAGGGGTTACAAATAATCTGGAGGATCAGATTGTAATGCGAAGTAATCTGAACCAACTGGAGAAATAGCCTGAGGTAAACTGGGTGAAATTCAAGAAGTACAAATGCAATGGACTCCACTTAGGAAAGAGCAATCACTTGTACACATACAAAGTGGGGAATGACTGTTTAGGAAAGAGTACTGCAGAAAGTTATCTTGCAATCCACAAGTAAACCATGAGTCAAGTGTAACAACACTGAAAAACAAAATCCCAAACATAATTCTGGGACACATTAGAAAGAGCATTGTTAGCAAGACATTAAAAGTACTTCCAGTCTACTTTGCACTGATTAGGCCTCAACTGCAGTATTGTGTCCAGTTTCAGACAGATGCAGATAAATTAGAAAAAATCCAGAGAAGAGCAACAAAAATTATTAAAAATCTAGAAAACATGACCTAGGGGGCAGATTGGAAGAACTGGGTTTCTTTAGTTTGGAAAAGAGAAGAATGAGAGAGGACATGAGAAAAACCTTTCAAGTACTTACAGGAGTGCTACAAAGAGTAGGGAGAAAAAATTGCAGCAAGGGCAGTTTAGGTTGGACATTGGGGAAAAAAAAAACTCTTTAACTGCTACCTTGTGTCTACACGTGTCCCTTCCCTTCGAAAGGGGCATGTTAATAAGTGGGTTCAAAAGATGCTAATTAGGTGCTGCAATGAATATGCAGTGCCTAATTAACATAATGGCTGCCACGGCGATTTGAAAGTGCGGCTTTTCGAATCATACGCCACCCGTGGAGACGGGACCTTCCAAAAGGACCCTCCCCCGCAGTTTTCGAAAGCCCTTCTTCCTATCTGGTGATCGGAAGAAGGGCTTTCGAGAACTGGTGGTGGTCCTTTCGGAAGGTTTCGTCTCCACGCGTGGCACACGATTCGAAAAGCTGCAATTTCAAACCGCTGTGACCACCATTATGCTAATGAGGGGCTGCATATTCATTGCAGCACCTCATTAGCATTTTTCGAACCCGCTCATTAAAATACCCCTTTCGAAAGGAAGGGGCACGTGTAGACCCCACCCTAGAGGCTGGGTCTGCACGAGCTTCCCCTTTCAAAAGGTGGATGCTAATGAGATACTTCAGTATATGCTAATGAGACACTGCAATGAATATGAAAAACCTCATTAGCATATCTCAAAGTGTCTCATTAACATCTCTCTTTTGAAAGGGGGGGTGCTAGTGTATGCCCAGCCAGAGTGTTTAAACACATAATAAATTGTGTAGAGAGGTTGCAGAATCTCCATCACTAGAGATTAGTAAGAGCAAGTCAGACAGACTTCGGTGGTGGGTGGTCTAGCCAATGCTTGGTCCTCTCATGAGTGCAGGGGACTGGACTTGGTGACCTCCCATGGTTCCTTCCAGTTCTATGGTTCTATAATTAGCCTCTGGAGCACATTTTAGTTTCACCCAGGTTCAACTAAACGGTCTTTTCACAGATGATTCCACTTAGTAAGCAGAATTGCTCAGTATCCTCATGCTGATATTAGTACTGGCTCAAATATGATACCTGAATCTGAAAAAAATCATTATAATTATTGTAAACCTTTAATAGGATTTAGAATTGACAGGATGTTATACATTAAAATGAAGAGAAGACAGCAGCAAGGCATTCATGTTCAGATTTACTGGAGTGTGGAACAAATAATAAACAGATGGTTGCTAAACTTCCACAAATACGGATTTACAAATCAAAGGCCATTTGAAATGCTCTGATTTTCTTGTTAAATGCCATTACTCCTCATTAGAGATACCTATTAATGAAAAACTGATTGAAAATAGTATCCCAAGAGTAACACGATAGAGATAAATTGCAAGTTTAAAATAATCTGATATAACGGTAGGTCTATTATCTTCTTGTTTCTATGATTTATGAGAAGTCAAAAGTTCCTGAATGAATTATTTCATAAAGTCCCTCATGATGTTCGTTGGTTTCTTAGGTGATTTTCTCTGTTTTAGTTCAGCTTACTAGTAAGAAAGAGTGCTCAGAGAGATAAAAAGAACATTATTGTTAGAACAAGCTTCTTTGCCCAGGGAAATACAACACCAAGCACAGAGGTACCACTGTTAGTTTTTTCTGTGTTGTCCTTTTACATAAATAGTTTAAAACAGAAAGACCTCAAGGAAATAAACCTCTGTAACTTAACTTGAAACATTAAGCTGTTCTCTCTGAAGAAAAGCATTTGGTTTATACCAATTTGCAGTATTGAAAATAAAATGTTACCTGAAATAGCTAAAAAGATAATCTACCTCAATTCTTTCTTACATTTAATCTTCAATAAAATTTGCTAATATGGAGTTATAAATCTATTACTTTCTGAACTGCTTAAGATGCGCTGATGAAATATGGATATGTTATAAAGAGTAACTAAAAGTAACTGAAACTGAACACATGATGCAGAAGAAATATTATGGTGAAAAGACAAGTGTCCCAGTAGCAGGACTGAACTCTGTCAGTGAATTTTGAATTTACAACAATCCTATAATAACCTTAACAAAACACTTTACTTTAGACAATATAATTTGACTCAGATGCACTTTCAAAGACAACAATGATACTTGGAGGACCAGATTTGAATTTTTTGATTCAGCCACTCAATGAAAAAAATCAGTATTTGCACAACTCTAGTCACTGTACCACGATCATATCCCTTCATATGTTCTTACCAGAGAGTATAAATTCCCTGGGTCAGCAAGTATATTTATTCTGATCACTGTATGTATGCATTGTAGCAAATTGTATAGAGATTACACTGACATACATAAAAATGGCCTACTAATGTCCAGGATAATTGAAACTGAAAACCACATACAACAGCCACTTCTACACATGAACAGTCTTCCGCAAGATGATCCTTCAGAAGCCGTCTTCCAGAGCATTGTCATCTGGAAGATCAGGTCCACAGGTGTCCGGAAGATGCTAATGAGGCATGGATGCAAATTTTCTGCACCTCATTAGCATATCATCACATGGTTTGGAGTCCAGAAGAAGCTCTTCCATACTCCAAAGTACGTGTGAAGACGCATGACCTGCGGGGATCTTCCGGAAGGAAGTCTTCCTTCCAGAAGCCCTTTCTTTCCCAAAGTCTTCCAGTAGATCCCCACAGGCCACACATCTGCAAGTGTACTTTGGAGTCTGAAAGAGCTTCTTCCGCACTCCAAACCGTGTGCCAATATGCTAATGGGGTGCAGAAAATTTGCATCCATGCCTCATTAGCATCTTCTGGATAGCTCGTTACTGTGCCACTTCTGGAAGAAGCATCAAATGTAGACACAACTTATACATTAAATGTGGTCCAAAAGAGCCTCCCCTTCTTCCAGAAGAGCATGTCTACACACGCGTGGATGCTCTTCTGGAAGAACAGGGCAGGAAATGGTGTGGACAGGGTCGCATGGCCAAAGAGCCATTCTGGGGCCGCCAAATACATGGCTCTTTAAAGGCCCCACCTAAACAGCCCCTCCCTGCACCAGCTACCGAGGCCTGCCATGCTGCTTGCAGCAAGTCAGACCCAGGTCCTATCCTGTGTGGGCCAACCAGAAGGCATGGATCCCCAGTAGTAGCAGGTCTGCAGGGTTGCTCTGACAGCTTAGCTGTCCTCCTGGACACCCTTCTCAGCCTCTTGTGGCAACAGAGACCCAGGTGCATGGGTCCTGATCCCACACTGCCCCTGCTGCCCGCCCCCTGACCCCCAGCTGTCCAGACTGTAGGGACCCATGCCACCAGCACTGAGTGGTGAGACAGGGTTGTCATGGGGGAGTGGGACAATAAGCACTGGCTGCAGAATCTCTGGATGAAGAAGGAGACCTTCCTGGAGATCTGCAGCTGGCTTGCCCCATACTCCAATGCCAGGACACCTGGATGAGGCCAGCCCTCTCCATGGAGATGTCCATGGCCATCACAATATGGAAACTGTCCACCCCGGACAGCTACCAGTCCATCAGGCAGCAGTTCAGTGTGGGCATGTCCACTGTTGGGGCTGTCATACTAGAGGTAAGCCCTGCCCAACACCCTACCCTGGCCTGGTGGGAGGGAGGAGGCCAGCAGGCACAGGGGACCCTTGGGAGCCAGAGGGAGCAAGGGGCCAGTCCAGAGGGTAGGTAGGCATAGCCCAGGGGGAGCAACACACACCTGCTGCTCGAGGGGTGCCCCAGTGGTCGGGGAGGGCCCTGTAAACAGGAGGGGAGGGGGCCAGGAAAGGGGGCAGGGACACTCGTATGCATACTTACGAGTGTGTCCACTCTTGTTTCCCTGCAGGTTGTGAGAGCTGTCAACAATGTGCTGGTGTGACAGCTAGCTCACATGGAGGACCAGAAGCACTTGTCAAGGGCTTCACAGAGCTTGGATTCCCGCAGTGCTTTGGGGCAATCAATGGGACACCTATAGCCATCAGGGCCCCAGAACACAGCAGAGGCTGCTAATTGAACCACAAGAGGTACCACTCCATTGTGCTCCAGGTGGTGGTGAACTTGCGGGGGAGGTTCACAGACATTTATGTGGGCTGGGCAGGCAGGGCACACAATATGCATGTCCTCCAGAACTGCAGCCTGTTCAGGTGGATGGAAGATGAAACATTCATCCCCCTGGCGGGACTGCGCTGTTCTGGCAGGTCGCCATGCACCTATGCCTTGTGGGTGACCCAGCCTTCCCCTCCAGCCTTGGTTGATTCACCCACACACGGGCCACCTCACTCCCTTCCAGGAGCTGTTCAATGCCTGGCTCATACGGGCCCAACAAGCTGGTCAAGTGCACTTTCGGCCATCTGAAAGCTCGGTTCAGATGTCTCCTCATGCGCCTTGATGTAGGGGTGGAGAATGTCCTGCAGGCAGTGGCCATCTGTTGTGCCCTCCACAACCTCATCAAGGTGGATGAGGGAACCCTACCCCAGGGCTGGATGATGGAGCTGCCCCCGCCACCCTGGTACCAGTAGCCTGTGGTGGCCGTCGACAGGATGCTCAACCATGATGGGCACTGCATCCAGGAGGTGCTCCGGGAAGCATTTTCCCAAGGGGAGTACTAATGCCCCCACACCTTTCCCCACAGGTCCTCCCACCCTTCCACACACATACACCTCTCACACAGCCTCCCCCAACACCTCTCCACAATAACCAGGGACACAGGTGTTGCAAACCTTAACTCACAAATCACACTGTAAAACTTGTGCATAACCCACAATGTAGGAACATAGAGAGCACTGTAAATTGTTTCAATTGGGCCCAATAAACATACAACATTGTAAAACAGAATGTGTAACTATATACATGGGGGTCAGGGAATGGGGCATATCAACTTCGATGGGACCTGGGACAGGCATGGTGGGGGCCCTGCTTGAAGGATGGGGTGGAGAACCCTGAGCCCTGGTGCCCGCAGATGCCACTCCTGTCCTGAGTGCGCAGTCCCCTGTGGGATGCTGATAGGGCCAGGAGTGCCAGGAGGTAGGGGCAGTCAGCTGCAGGCCTGGCCTCAGTAGTGGGGGTGAAGGGGGACAGATCATGGATCAGAGAGCCCTCCATGGACACCGCCATGGCCATGAGCCAGGCCGTATGGCCCCTGAGGGCAGCCATGGGCAGGCCTGGGGGTAGTAGGGCAGCTAGGGCCTTGGGGTCTTTGGCTGGGGAGGTGGGAGCAGCAGAGGGGGTTGGGGGCAGCTGGGGGGTGGTCAGCCAGGGCCTCACACACCATGAGCAGCATACCCACCACCTCCCCCCACATGTCCCACCACCATTTCAACTCACCGTTGTCCAGGGATAGCCACCTCTCCACCAGGGCATTCTGGTGACAGAGGGAGGCCATATAGGTCATGGCCTCATCCTCACAGCCCTGGCGTCAAGCCCTCCGGACCTGTGCCCACTGTACTGTGGGAGCTGGGGTTGGTCCAGGCCTGGCTGCTGGGCTGTTGGGTCCTCCATCCTGGATGGGGCTGGTGGGCCCCGGGCTTCTCGTCTGGCTGTCATGCCCCTTGGATGATGATGCTTCAAGACAGGAGATGGGGAGGAGAGGGGTGTTCAGAGCTGCATCCAGCCCCAGGTACCATGCCCCCGGCTTCCCTGGCTAGCTACCCACACCCTGGACCCATGGGATGGCCATGTCCTAGGGGATGTCACCATGTGGGCTCCCAAAATCCCAGAATGCTGGCCCCTGGGGCATGATGCCAGGGTGGTGGTGCTGTCCATGGTGCCCCCTTGGACTGGGCTGGCAGCCTGTGAGGGGGCTCAGATGCTGGAGGGTCCCTGTTCAGAAAGTGAATGAGCTGGGCACATCCGTGCTGCCTGAAGGTCTTCCAGTGTGCTTGTGGGGGTCTCCACGTGGGAGGGTGCCAGACGTCACCTGCATGTGTGGCCGTGGCCCTGGACTCCATTGTGGAATGGCCTATCTGGGGTCAGGGCTTTGCATTCAGGCCTGGGTGTGCCCCCCTCTTGGAGATGTGCCATGGCATGCACTTATCTGAGGTGGCCTAGTATGGGTCAAATGATGCCTAGCTGGAGGTGGCCTGGCTGCTGGCAGTGGAAGGCAGCTCTATCACCAGGGAACTGTCAGACAACTCCCCACTGGACAGGACATCTACTCTATCCACACTCTCCTCCCCCTGGCTACGTCTACACGTGCACCCAACTTCGAAATAGCTTATTTCGATGTTGCGACATCGAAATAGGCTATTTCGATGAATAACGTCTACACGTCCTCCAGGGCTGGCAACGTCGATGTTCAACTTCGACGTTGCTCAGCCCAACATCGAAATAGGCACAACGAGGGAACGTCTACACGGCAAAGTAGCACACATCGAAATAAGGGAGCCAGGCACAGCTGCAGACAGGGTCACGGGGCGGACTCAACAGCAAGCCGCTCCCTTAAAGGGCCCCTCCCAGACACACTTTCATTAAACAGTGAAAGATACACAGAGCCAACAACTAGTTGCAGACCCTGTATATGCAGCACGGACCCCCAGCTGCAGCAGCAGCAGCCAGAAGCCCTGGGCTAAGGGCTGCTGCCCACGGTGACCACAGAGCCCCGCAAGGGCTGGAGAGAGAGTATCTCTCAACCCCCCAGCTGATGGCCGCCATGGAGGACCCCGCTATTTCGATGTTGCGGGACGCGGATCGTCTACACGTCCCTACTTCGATGTTGAACGTCGAAGTAGGGCGCTATTCCCATCCGCTCATGGGGTTAGCGACTTCGACGTCTCGCCGCCTAACGTCGATTTCAACTTCGAAATACCGCCCAACACGTGTAGACGTGACGGGCGCTATTTCGAAGTTACTGCCGCTACTTCGAAGTAGCGTGCACGTGTAGACGCAGCCCCTCTGGTGTGTCAAGGGGCTCTGGTGCAGCCATCTCCACAGTGATCCGGAGTGGTGAGGTGTTGTCCCCCACCAGGAGGTCCCACAACTTCCTGAAGAAGGACCTGAGGGCATTGTCCTGGGCCCACATGTACCCCTGATCCAGCTCCTTTACTTTATATTGGACCAGCTTGGGGGATCAGAAGTGATGGCTGTGGGCAGCCAGGCCCTGGGGGAGGCACATGAAGGCAGGGGTGTTCCTCTGGTGCCCGCTGGTGTCACAGAGGACCTCCTCATTACGCCAGACCACTAGGAGGTCCTGGAGCTCTGGCTCCATCCAGAAGGGGGCCCTCCATTTGGGAGCCTGGTCAGGGTCCTGGCTGCCCTCAGCCAGGTTCCTGGGGCTGCCCTGGGAGATGTGGGGTACTGGTCTGCTGGGCATCTGGCCAGCTTGGGGCTCAGTGATTGCTGCAGGACATCAACAGAGTGTGGCTGGCAGCCCTGCATGTGCTGCCTGCTTCCACACTCTCAGCTTCCTGCTATGAGTCTCTGGGTCCTTGTATAGCTGCAGGACTCAAAGACCATAGAGCCGCGCTAGGGCCGCTGGAGTGTCTCTGCTGTCTGGAGGGCTGCCGCCATGGCAGACCACTTCTTCCAGAAGAAGCGGTCCACAAGCATCTAAATACACATGCTTTCTTCCCAAAGATTGTTCCAGAAGCAGGTGCTCTTCCTGGTTTTGCAGCATAGTACAGGCTCCGGAAGATGCGGTGTCTTCTTCTGGATTCTTTCCAGAAGAGCACCTTGCATGTGTCGATGCTCAACTGATCTTCTGGAAGATGTCTCCACTGTTCCAGAAGATCATGCCTGGGTAGAAGTGGCCAACAAGTTTAAGCCACAGTTTCTGGTGGGAAATGAGTGAAGAACAATAAAGAGATCAAATAAGATACTAAAAATGCAAACTCCTAAAAAGACAAAACCATGATACAGGGTAAAATTGAAAACCGTTGTGTAAAGTTAGAAATTACAGCTAAAAAATAACTTCCCTTCTTTATTCAGTAGTAATGAAATGCACTTACTGAACTGATGCTCTGCAGTTCTGTCTCCACTTAGAGTGGCATGTGGAATACATACACTGCACGCCCTATAACACGGGTATAAATAGCAGTGCAGGCGGCAAGACACTGCTTAGACTACTAAAGAGATGCCTGAGGCTTAGGACATGTCCCCTACACATCTTTCTGCATGGTACATCTGTGTCTTCCCCTTCTGCAGTGTTCCTTTTATTTTTAGAAGGTAACCCAGAGGTATAGTATACTGTCTCATTACCTCCTTATTGCTGCCTTACCAGAGTCTTTTTTTGCCAGGGGCTTTGGCATTTCCCTGGTGCTGGAGCCTTTCCTGCCACAGGGCACTAGCAGAGCTTTTCCCCACATGAGTAAAAGGCTCCAACAGCACTGACAGGTTCTGGCAGGGAAAAGTGGCTGGGAAAGGCTACATCAGAGCCCCAGAGCCAGAACATTTTCCTGCTGTTTCCTCCCCTGTGAAAGCCTTACACAAGTAGTTATGCCCCACGGTGTGTAAGTGTCCAGCTTTTCAGCTCACCATATAGCTACACATATGCTGTACACAATTACAATAGCATAGGCCAGAGTCAGTCTATTGAAGTTCTTTGTGAGTTGAAGGCTCCTTAGCAAAGTAGTCATTGCAATTCATTAGAAGGTGAATGACTGAAAACTCATATTTCAGTAGTTATTGTGTAACAAGACAAAATCTATATTGATTTCTATAATGTAAATGTTGCAGAACAAGGTCCTGATGTATGTATTGTAGCACATCAGCTCTATCCCGGTGTTAGCTATAGCCTGTCCCCTGATGCGCAGTCACGGTAAAAGAGGGTGATGACATTGTGGCCATCACTCTCTGTCAGGGTTTTCTTCTGGGGGCAATTTTAAATTGCCTTAAGGAATCCTTCTAGGAGAAACTGCTGAGTAAGTGCACTGAAATGGTAAACAGAACTACCCAGTTAATCACATCAGAACCTGTCTTGGCCCACTGGTCTTAGAGCATCATCATGAAATCTGACAAAGCAATGTCCGAAAGGAACGATATGCCCCCTCTTCTGACATCAACTGCACTGATCAGAATAAGGACAGAAAGAAACAGACACTTCTTTACGAAATGTTAGATTTTAAAATCAAAACCTCATTCCCTCTACTTTAGGTCACACATTATAAAAGATTTTTGGCTGATGATGGGACTGATCCAAACAGCACTGAATTAATTGGGAAGTTTTCCCTTTGTTGAGCTGTTGATCAGCCGCCACATGAATGATTAGAAACTGTACATGTGACCATGGAGAGACATCACTGTTATAAATGATAATTATTTTCTTGAAATTCTGTTTATTGTGTCTTCAAACTAATTTGGGAGCAGTGGAAATGTAAGAGGATACAGTGCAGCATCTGCAATTCATAAAATGCATGGAGCATTTCTGATGTAATTTTCATAACTGTGAACAAAAGACTGAACAGGTGATAACAGGTCCTTCTCAGCTGAGCTTTGACTAGAAGGCTATGTGCTTTTAAATTACCTCAAAGTACTTTATACTCTTTGCACTCACCAAGTCAGCTAGAGAAGACACCATGATTTTGAAGATCTTCTTTCTGAACAGTCACTGGAATCTATTAATCACTGATGTCAAACAATGACGATGATCTGTCATTTTAAAAACGTTGAGGGGGAGGAGGAAGGGAACAGCGATCAAAAGAAAACAACAAACATTCAGACTTAGAGATGACTGAATAAAATTGAAAGTTATTCATTCACATACACAGCAGTAGCCAGTAGCCTGATTTTTGCAATGAAATTTAACAGAAAGCCCATAGTCGAGACAGAAATGAATATAGCAGCAGGTTCTCCTAGATTCGAATCCTGTATTTTTTTAATGAATCAGTGGATTGCCTCTTGTGTCTACACAAGAACATGGAACTTATATTTGAAATGGTAGAATAGAAATGACTGAAGCATAGACAATTCAGTGCAGTCAGACTAGACATATGGAATCCACTTGCATACTTGCCTCACGTTCACAGTAGCAGTGTTCTAAACTGTTTCAATTGCAAAGCTCTCTGGTTATCCAGTGAAAATTACAGCTACTAGGAGCAGTGTATTCTGGGATACTGGAAAAGGCCATGGGGTTTACTGTAGAGCAGTTCAGGTAAATGCTAGTTGAACTGTGTCTATTCTTTGTCTATACTGGAAGTAAATCAGTTCAGCCTGAGCCATTCTAGAACTGCTGAAAGGACAGTATGCTTTCCATACAATCCTTTGAACTCAGATAAAGTGGATGGGGCATCTGCATGTCTATCTCGGTGACTTATAACCACTCTGGGGGTTCAAATTATACATCTCTCTAGACAAGTGTTTTTGAATTTCAGTTTTCTCCTCTATAAAAAGGGTTAAAACTTGCCCTGCTTAAAGGTAGCTGTGGGGATGTGTTACTAAATATTAGCAAAGCACTTTGAAAATATAATGCAGGTGCTAAGTATTTTTGTAATTCGGTGCCACCTAACAGGTAACGCTTCAAACATAAAATTCATTAACATAAATTCAAGTTTTTTTGCTCTTTGTTTTTAAACTTTTAATTCGGTTACCTCCCACTACATCAGTGTTTTCTTTATTTTCTTGCCAGAAGTCCCACGCCTCAACTACAAACATTCCCTAATGATGGTTTCCCATCTTGGCTGGCAGTATTTCAAGGTTCATGACATCTTTATTAAAGGCTTTCTGTTCACAGTGAAACAAAATACCACTACAAAGGCTATTACAAGTTTGTTGTTTGTCAGCGTGTGTTAATGAAATTCTGAAAAGAGTGGTGTCACCATAGCTGAAAATATTTACTTTGGGTACCTAGACATTAAATATGTAATGTCTTTGGAAATAAATTAAATAAATAAATAAAAGCAATTGTGAAAGGTCAACCAGATTAGAGTGGAGATATCTTGGAATGCATCGAGTTTGGTATTTGCTGTAATTAATGAAGTTGCATTTATAATGCTGGAATGTTTAACTCTTATTCCATTATGCTCAATGTGAGATGATCAGGAATATGTATGGGATTTTCATGATGTCTTTTGTCACATGATGTATTGCAGAAGCAGAAACAATCAGCACTGTAGACCTTCACACAGGACCTGCATCAGAAGGTACCTCTTCTCTACCAGGGGGTTCAGAAAGTCAGCAGTGGGTGGAGCTGTCCTGGCAGGGAATGCATTGAACAGAGTCAGCACTGATTCGATACAACCCTTCAAGGGTGCCAGGTTTGTATTTTTTTTTGGTGGTGCCCATAATCGGTCCAGGCAGGGCTGTCGTGTCCATAGGATGGACTGGTGCAACTGCCCCAGGCCCTCTGCTTTGGATGGAATGGAGGGATCCAGGGTAGCCCAGTAAAGGTTCTCCATGGGACTGGCACCAGCAGCAGTGGGCCACTCGCCCCAGACTGTCCCGCTGACTCCCAGTGACAGCGAGGAGATGGAGTAGAAGTTGGAAAGACATGGGACAGGAGCTTGGGGGAAAGAGTGGAATGAGGGTGGAAGGGATGAAGCAGGGGCAAGGTATGGGCAGAGCAGGGGTGTGGCAGAGGCTAAGGGGAAAGAACAGATTGGGAGTGAGGTAGAATGGGCTGGGGCTGGGTCATTCACTGCTTCTGGCACCAGATGTCCTGCCAGTCCATCCTGGACACTGTGTCCCCCTGAAGTACAAGGCCTCTCAAAACACGTGGCCCTTGGCAGTTACCCCATTCTGTCCTGTGGACAGGATGGCTCTGAAAATACAAGCACAAATGCTGGTGAAGCTGAGCCCATGTTGCAGAATATTGGAGGAGCATGGGCAACACAGGGTCATGTAATTTACTGCCTGTGCAACCCTTCATTAGTGGCGAAGATTAAAGTTCCCTTTAAGGTAGTGGTGCAGTAATTTTCCTCGGGTAAATAACCCTAGGAGCAGCAAACCATATTGACACAATTTGCATTTCTATGCACCATGAGGCATGAGCATCGCCATACTATCCAGCTGTGTCTACACGTGCACAAAAATTCAAAAGAAGTGGCCCTTTTTCGAAAGAACGGGAAGAGCGTCCACATGTGTAAACTCGTCTTTCCAAAGGAAATTGAAAGAATGGGGCACAGACTTCGAAATCCGAACCCCGATCCTGTAACAGGAAGATCGCTCCCTTTCCAAATACTAAATAGAAAGAGTACATATGTAGATACTCCATAGTCCGCTTTTTCAAAATATGGGTCCGCCATGGCACAGGTCAGCTGGAGCATGGGGCTGCTCCAGCTGGCAGCAGTGGGGTTCTATGGTCCCTGTGTTCGGCTGCCTTAAAACTGCACACATGCAGGAAACCCGTTGAAAGAAGCTGAGAGTGTGCTAGGAGCAGCCTGTGAACATGCTCCAGCTGCACGCTCCAGCACCAGCGTGGCCAGCAGCCAGCCCCCCCGCTGGGAGCCCCACAGCCCCCCACCAAACCCCCGCAGGGCTCCCGGGGGATTAAAAAAATGAGCCCCCTCCTGGATGGAGCGGGAGCTGCGGGACCTCCTCGGCCTCTGGAAGGACGAGGAGGTTCTGCACCACATGGGGGACAAGTGGTGCAATGCTGCTGCCTTTGGCTGCCTTGCACAGGGCCTCCACACCAGGGGCCACCCAAAGCGTGCCACAGAGCAGATATGCTCCAAGGTAAAAGAGCTGTGCCATGGCTATGCCTGGGCCAGGGACCAGGCTGGAGGCTCCAGGGCAGCTCCAGTGACATTCCTCTTCCACAGGGAGCTCCAGGGCATCCTGGGGCCCCATTAGCACTCCCCAACCCTGGCATTCCTGGACACCTCTGGAGAGGAGCTGCAGCCAGAGGAGGAGGAGGAGGAGGAGCCCGGACCAGGAACCCAGGAGGGTGAGGGGACCACCAAGTGGTCGAGTGAGGAGGAGGACCTCACCATTGTTATCCCCTCCCGCTCCTCCAGCTGGGCGACCAGGAGCCGGACATTCCCAGATGTTGTCGAGGGACCCTCCAATATGTACAGGGAGGGGTGCACACCTGTTCCATGTGGGGGGGGGCGATGCAATGGCTAATTGCCCGCACACAGGACCAGTGGTCCCGGGCCGCACACAGGCCACCCCCCACATGTGATGTGGCACCCTGCGGTGGTGCAACAGCAATACCCAGCACCCGCCCTAAGAGGACAGCGCCGCAAGCTGCTCAGGGGTGCTGGCCAGTCAGTGCTGGACAGTGCCTGGGGCCCACACACCGCAGGCCGAGAAGGGCCACCTGCAGAAGAGAACCCTTGATGCACCCCCAGGCTGGGAGGCCCAGCTCTTGGGGGGTGGGTTGGTGCTCCATGGGGGGGCCAGTGTCCTTTGGGGGAGCAGGGACCCTATGGGGTGGGCTCAGGCGGGTGGGACACAGCCTGGTCCCCTCCGTCTGGGGCACATTACTGACATACTCTCCTCTTCTCCACACAGCAGCACCATCCATGAGCCGGGAGAGCCCTGCGCTTTGCCTCGTCCCAGAGAGCCCGCTCACAGTCCTTGGAGGTGCTTGGCTGCCATCCCAGGCAGCGCGCTGTCAGGGCCATGGCCAGAGGGCCCCCTGCCAGGCTGAGGAGGACCTAGCCAGCCAGTGCCAGGCCCATGTGGCCGAGCAACACCTGCAGCTTGCCCAGGCCAACATGGACTGGAGGAGTGCAGCCTGGGACAGGCTGCTGACCACCCTGGAGGGCATTGACCACGACCTCTGGGACCATACAGCCACTGATGCCTGCCTCCTGGTCCCCCTGAAAGCTCCCCCAGCTAAGCCTGCCCCCTCTGTCCCCACCAAGCCCACACCCTCCTCCCCCACCAGGCCCACTCACTGGCAATACCTGCCAGTGCTATCCGCACCCTCTCCTCCCCGCCAGGGACCCCGCACCCAGGGAGGCAGGGCCTTCAGGGGCCAACAGGACTTGTGGCCCACCACCCCATCCTGGAATGAGCACCTCACCCCCCTCCAAGTTAGGTTCCCCCTGTCACCCTCCAAGTTAGGTTCCTCCCTGTACACAGTTACCAACAAAAATAGTTAGATAAACACTTCTTTTATTGTTCACCACTTCGTTCTGTGCTCCTCAGAGGGATGGTGGGTGATGGATGTGCGAGTGCAGTGCTGGTGGGGGTGCAGGGTGGCAGGAACAGTGGGTGGAGGATGTGCATGGGATGGGTGTGCATGCAGGTCAGAGGTGGCTGTCGGCAAAGGCCTGCCTGAGGGCCTCCCGGATGCGGTGGCCGTCCTGGTGGGCCTGGCGGATGGGGGCTGCACCTAGCTGCTCATAGCTGGCACTGGCGCTGGCTCGAGGGCCCACCCCGGGGACATAGGTGTCCCCCTTCCCCTCCGCAACATTGTGGAGGATGCAACAGGTGCCCACCACCTGGGGCACATTGAGGACCCTGACCTCCAGCTGCATGAGGAGGCACCTCCACCGCCCCTTTAGATAACTGAAGGCCCACTCCACCATGTTGCGGGCGTGGTTGAGGCACTCACTGAATGCCTCCCGGGTGGGGTCAAGGTGTCCCATGTACGGCCTCATGAACCATGGCTGCAGGGTGTATGCCGCATCTGCCACCATGCAGAGCAGCAAGGTGACGTCCTCCACCACCGGCATCTCCCACTGGGGGATGAAGGTGCCGGCCTCCACGTGCTGGCAGAGGCCAGAGTTCCGGAAGACCTGGGCATCATGGATGCAGCTGGCCCAGCCTACACAGAGGTTGGTGAACCAGCCTCTCGGATCCACCAGGGCCTGGAGCACCCCTGAATGGTAGCCCTTTCGGGTGGTGTACTGGACGGCGCTATGTGGCAGGGCACAGATGGGGATGTGTGTGCCATCCAAAGCACCAATATAGTTCGGAAAGCCCAGGTCCTGGAAGCCAGTGACAGTGTTGTCCAGAATCCCCACGTGGACAACCCCATGGAGCAGCATTGTGTTGATGGCTCTGATGACCTGCAGGGGGAGAAGGGTGACATGTGCTCTAGTGAGGGTGTGGCAGCCATGTCCCCATGCCTTGGGCCCGTTCTGCCCCCATCCCATCCAGTCTCTGCCCCATCCAGCACCCTGCCCCCTCCCATCCAGCCCCTGCCCTGTCCAGCCTCCTGCCTCCCACACATACAGCCCCTGCCCCATCTGACCCCTTGCAGAGGAGGGTTCCCCTTGCCCCAGCCCCCCCCCGCACCCAGCCCCACATTACCTCCATAAGTACAGCCCCAATGGTGGCCTTGCCCACCCCAAACTGCTGTCCCACAGAGTGGTAGGAGTCTGGGGTGTCCAGCTTCCATATGGCAATCGTGACCCATTTCTCCAGCGTGAGGGCTGGCCTCATGCAGGTGTCCTGGTGCCGGAGTGTGGGGGCAAGCCAGTGGTAGATCTCGTTGAAGGTCTGCCTCCACATGCGGAAGTTCTTCAGCCACCTTTCCTCACCCCTCTCCCCCAGCACCATGTGCTCCCACCAGTCGGTGCTGCTGGGGTGGGTCCAGATGTGTTGGGGCACCCAGGGGGGTGCCTGGTGGTGCCCTGGGTGGGGGAGCCCTGTGGCCCCAGGGGAACCGCCCGGACACCCGATGAGCTCGGGTGCAGCTGCGGCAATGGTGCACAGCACTGCCAGCAGGGCGTCCGTGATGAGGGCGTCCTCCTGCAGGAGCTGTCGCTGGGCCTCCATGGTGGGCACGAGTGGGCTCTGCTGGGCTGGGAAAGGCTGGGCAGCACTTGGCTTGTGCAGACGGGAGGGCAGAGAGAGGGCCCCTTCAAAGGAGGTGGCTGTCTGCGGCCCCGGAAGGGCTTGTCGGCCCTGGGACCCCCTCCGCAGCATTTCCTGCCTCCCTTCTTTCCAAAGAGGGCTTGGAGCCATGTGGATGCTCTCTTTTGAAAGACCTCGATGGCACTTTGAAAGAGCGAATCGAAGTGCCAATACGAAAAATGGCAGCAGGTGCTCCCTTTCGACGGCCACTATTTCGACCGCTGAACTTCCATTTTCGCCCTTTCAAAAGGGCACTCAAGTGTAGACACAGCTTCTGTGACTGTTGAATAGATATGGACTTAGACGTAGAGCTGTATGGAACTTTCACATAAAACAAAGAAAACTCATTGTTTTATTGTTTATTATAAATCAAACCAAAATCTTGGGACAGATTTGTAAAGAAAGTTTATAAAACTCCGGAAGCCAGCCTTGTCCCAGCTTGGAGCAACCTTTAGTTATTTATGGTTATGCTTCAAAAAAAAAAATGAAACTTTCATACATCCCAGATACAAAACTAGCGAGACCTTGCTAGCTGTTGACATTCACTCTGAATTCCTGAGTTTATTTTTGCTCTCAAACTCAAAGCCCAGGTCAGGGACTGAAACTGAAAAAAGATTTTCATGAACCACTATCAGTTACGCTAGCTCTAGTTATAGCAGGATACTATTCTAAGGCAAACTATTAAAAATTAACCGAGTACTCTGAGCATGCTTCATTTGAACAATCCTAAATCTGAATCATCTATTTCAAAACCAGAATCTCCTTTTGTTTACTTAGCAAACATTGTTTATTATACATTATAAAAAGCTGTAGTGTTTTAGGCTACCATTATAGAATATTTTGCTATTTACTGCATTTTTTAAGAAGAATGGGCATAGAAGTCCCAATGCAGAGAAGACTTTGGGTGCAAACCAGCTCCCCTTCAATTCAACTTGAATTTTTCCACTGAATTCAATAGGAGATGAATCTTTCTCTATATGTATGTGATTTTGAGTTCAGGACTGAAGATGCAGATGGAGAGAGTGTTGACTGACTCTCTGAAGCTCTTTCGACCTCACACAAACCAATTCAAATCAGACTAACCAGAGCAACAAAAGGATCATAGCGATTCCTTTTGGCCTTACAATCTATGAAGATATGAAACCTTAAATAACTTCCCAGGATGAAATTGAAGCTTTTTAATGATATGAATTAGTTAACATGAGTAACCTCAGTTGTGTGCTCCAAAACCACTTTCTTCCATCCGAAGTGTGCTCCCTTTCCTTTGCTTGAACTTCATTTTAGTCCCTGGCCTGAGCAGTATCATCTCAACTAACTGTTGTCTAACACTATCACTTGTATCTTTGGAGAAGTGCATAACTAACATTACCACAGCTTCAACTCTACTACTGGGTATTTTTTAAACTCTTCAATATATTAAAAGTTAAACTGTGAAAGTAGAACATAGTTCCAGATTGTGAGTTTCTATAGTGGTTATTTGTCTGCCAAATGGTGCTTTGACACTACAACAGACTAGCAATTAACTACAGCTGGTGGAGAGTTTTTGTTGTTGTTGATTTTTCTTCTGTTATAGTTCTTTTTGAGAAAGGATTATTTCATTTCACAGCCAAAACTTCTTTCTGGAAACTTACGAGTTTCATCAGGAACATTTCTCAGGTCCACAGTGGAATTTCTGATCAAAATCAGATGGAGAGTAAGTAGTATCATCCCTAAGTATGTAGGGACTTAGGACCCTCATCTGGAATATAGGAGACTTCTGTTTTTTTTCCTGTCAAATTTCTGAGGGGCCTCCCAAGCAAGTGCCTGGATTATTGGCTATTCTGAGGCAGGACTTTCTCACATTTTTCATAGACAATTTTGAAATGTCTCAGTTTAATGCTGATGAGGAATGAAACCAAATGCCAAAGCTTCAAAAGTTTTTATGACCTTAGAATTCTTGTTTTCTGGCCCACCCTATAGTTAAACCAAGAATGGGGGTGACTGGCCTATCCTGAGAGGTGCATCTTCAATATTACCGTCGGTCAGGATTGAACCAGAGTGCTATTTGCACACAGTGGTTGTGCTGCGGTCAGTAAACCAAAAGATAGATTCTCTTTTGATAAGTATTTCAGGTCTTAACTGTGCTGAGGTATTTTGGGGTAGAAGTAGCTCTAACATATCAGAGCAGTTGTGTGCTGCTGATGAAATAAGATGGCTGAAATTACAATGCAAAACATTTAATGGACAAAAACCTCAAACAGTTTTAAAAGGTTCTGTGTAATTTGCCTAAATGTGCATGTTATTATTCAGAATACACTTCTATTTTATATTGTGTTAGAGCAAAATTGCCTCCTTCAGATTGATCACTAGTTGAAATGTATAAATGCTTTTCATTACTTACAGTTTTTCCTTTAGATATATTTAAAACACATTCTTAGAAGTCCCAGTGGTACTGCGCTGGATAAAAGAAAGTGTTTTTTGTTTTGTTTTATTTTTTTTTAATGACAGCACCTAACCAATGACATAAGGTCCATACCCTGCACCTACTGGAGTCAACTGGAATTCTGTTATTAACTTTAATGAAGTATGCTTGGGACCCAGTTGAAAAGAAATGTGTCAGTAGCGGGTAGAAGATAAATATTTTATTGTGTTGAATTAATATTTTCAGAGGATTTTATAATTAAAAGAAAACTACATGCCATGCTGCTCGTTTGAGAATACCTTTCTAGAACACCAAACCAATCATCAGTGTTTTATTTCGCTTGAAACAGGTTATTTGAATGTCTCTTTTGCTCATGGGTTACTGATGCAGTGTGCAGTTAGTATTTTAGATGAAAGTGTGTTCCAGGCTATTGTACATTATCATGTAATATCAATATTCAGTGTCAATAAAAGATAATTTAATTCTTTGTGAAGTGTTAATGGATTAACCTGAAAATTCTTGGCTGAACCAGCTCCATATCATGTGGCAAGTCTGTAACCATAGAAACAAAATTGATATTTTAAGCCTTACACTATGGAAATCATTAAAGTACTCTCCAGTCATTCCACAGCTCTGGGGTAACTGATGTGTGTATATGGAGACTGAACCTCTCTTATTCAGCACTCTCTGGTCTGGCCACATCTGTTGTCTTACCAGACCACAGATGTTGCTGGACCAGGGATGAACAGCCAGAGAAGTTGCTAGGGGCTCGGGGCTCAGCCAGTCTGGCAGGCAGCCCCACTGGTTGGGAGTGGAGCCACCACCAGACCTGGGCAAGGATCCCCAGCAGCCAGGGGCAAAAAGCCATGGTGGCCTGGGACACAGACCCACTGCTGGCCTCAGGCAGGGAGCCCTAGCAACTAGAGGTGCTGTCCTGCGTGGACAGCTCCAGCACCAAGGGTCACACAGCTGCTGCTAGCCCTAGGCAGGGAGTCCCAATGGCAGGGAGGTCAGATCTGTCCCAGGAAGGGGGCTGCTAAGGGCAAGGAGCCCAGATGGCTGGAGAGGGTGGCCCAGTGTAGTCTGACCTCTCCTGATCCAGCAAATTCCCCCATACAAGAAGGCTCAGGTCCCAAGGTGCTGAACTAGGGAAGTCCAATCTGTATTTTCAAGCCCCAAAATGTACAAAAGTCTCATAGACATTAGTGAGCCATATGGAATATTTTTAGTAGAAATGCTAAGCACCTCTGGTAATTGTACTAAAGCTGATCCCTACAACCAGGTATGTTTTATAATAACCCTTTCAATATTGTAAAACACTTTGCCTTTGTTATGGTACCTTAATACTGCTTCCTGTAAGCTGAAATAGACTCCTTGGTTTAGTTAATGAATAAATTCTCTTTAAGAGGCACTCTGTCTGTTCATGGTGTTTGCTAGTTTTCAGGTCAATGAATTGGAAGATACTTGTTCTCGTAAAATGAACAATTAAAATAAAATTTTAAAATAAGGAGCATGTTCCCCACACCCTGCTTGCTTGGTTGCACTTTGAAAAGGCTCTTGTCTAAAATGTGCTTTATTTGTAATTTGCTTATCAGAAATGTGCACAGTTTGATACAGAAAAGGTACTATGTACTTCTCATGTTCAAAATACTAGTTTGCATATTGGTAGCTTGTCAGGGACACAAGGGAGAGATGTCTCTTGTTGACATGTGGAATGGGAAAAAGCAGAGAAGGAAAGACTTAAATGGTAAATTGAAGATATTCCCTTTCAACTGCTTGGAAATTTTGAACAGAAATGAGTCCATACAGGAAAGCTTCCTCTCACTCAACAAAATCCAGATGCATTAGATTACTCATTAGCAGTTGTACAAAGAAGCACAGGCTACTTACTCTGTCATCTTTATGTTTTCAGAGGAAACTTAAAAAAAATGCAGAGGTTAATGTAGCCAGGCTGAGCAACATTCCATATTCAGGTCCCTTTTGGTGTGTAACTTGATGATCCAACTCATCTGCTCATAACTTTGTTGGAACAGATGTAAATAATTGGTATAAATATTAATTGTGCTCATAATGGCTTGTGAAGATGAATAAATCTCCCTTTCCCTTTCTCCATCTGTGAAGAATTTATGAGACAACTAGTAACAGAGTCAGAAGAGTTCTGGGCAGCAATCTTAGCAGCATCAGAATGGTTATATTGTATTGATGGTGTACTTTTACTGACCTAGAACTGAGATAATTCTTGTACAAATGATAGAAGCTACCACAATGGTAGGCTATTGTGAGAAGGGCATTGCATGCCAAGGGCTTATTTATTTATAGAGGTGGTTCCAAATTTGGACACATCTTACAGCTCTTGAGCATAAACATCTACTTTCTGTTCACAAATACATAACTTTCCTGAGGTAATTACAGCAGTTGCTGACCTGAAAAAAATAATGTCAGGAGAGTAAATTTTAGCTGATGATTAATGCAATTATTCAGCTAAAAAAAAAAAGGAGACAGACAAACTCAAGTAACCAGCCTAGTAATTTCTGAGGTAGAGGTAAGGTGGAGGATGAGAGATGTGTACAGCCGTGTACAGCTCCAGAAGCAGACATAAACAGATTAGACCGAATAAGGCAAAAGCTAGTCAGACAGTATACAGCTGCCAGGTAAATGGGACACTGAATCTGGTGGTGGGATAAAAATGTTGCAATAATAAAATTAAAAATTCTGATCAATTGGACTATTAGGCTATATCTACACTATAGCAATCTTTCAAAAAAAGATTTTATGGACAAGGTCTTCTGGAAAATCTTCTGGAAAGACAAAATGTGGATTGATCTTTTGATCCACTATTTCAAAAGAATGGAGCAGGAAGCATTGCAGATGAGTTCCCACAGCTGGCACATCCTTCTGGGAGCACTGGACACGTGCTCACTTATAGTACCCCTCCCAAAATACCAGCTCCCTGCACATGCTGTTGAGTCCTGTGGAGCTGATACAAGCAATGCTGAGCCAGTACACGGTCCTGACCCTTAGACACAAAAGTCATGGAGCCACCTGCTTGCCCTGGCTAGGCAATTGGCCACCCTCTTAGTGGCCACCCTCCACCTCTTCCCGTGGCTGAGCCCTATCCTTGGGGCCACCAATCCACCATGGCTACCTGACCAGCTCCAACTGGTGGGACCAGCTGGTCCTGGCCAAGTGGGACAACGTGCTTTGGCTGCAGAATTTCTGGATGAAGAAAGATACCTTCATAGGCCTCTGCAGCTGCCTCAACCTCACCTTCTGATGCCAGACACTTGCATGTGGCCTGCACTGACCCTGAAGAAGCATGTGGCCATCACCATCTGGAAGCTGGCCACCCCAGACAACTACCACTCTGTGAGGCTGCAGTTCAGGGTGGTCAAGTTGATCATCGAGGCAAGGTAAGGCATGCTGTACTTGCGAGCCCAGCATGGGGATCAGGGAAGGAGCTGCCAAGCATGGGGGACCCTCAGGGGCCGAGGGAATGAGGGAGTGGAGAGGGCTGGCCCAAGGGGACCGTGACATCTCACCCTTACACAGGCTTCCTTCCAGAGGGGTGGCCTCATAGGGAGAAGAAAGAGGAGTTGGAGCTGGGATGGGCGGATGAGGGGCCAGGAAGGGCCAGGGGCACCCCTTAAAACACCCACAAGTGTACTCATTGTCCATCCTCTGCAGACCATGACAGTGATCTAACAGGTGCTGCTCTGGAGGCTCTTGCATATCAGGGACCTGGATACAGCCATCATGCTGGTCACCAACCTTGGCTTACCCCCCTGCTTTGGCATGATCGATGGCACCCACATTGCCATCTGAGCGCCAGACCACAATGCTGGCTGATACATGAACCACAAGGGCTACATTCTGTGGTGCTGCAGGCTCTGATGGATCATAGGGACTGGTTCATGGATATATACGTGGGTTGGTCGGGCTGGGTCCATGATGTGCAGGTCTTCTATAAACCCAGCCTCTGCCAGAGGGTGGAGATGGGGAGCTACATACCACAGCAGGAGCTCACTTTTGGGGATTTCACTAAGCGACATGGCCTACCCCCTGAAGCCCTGGCTCATGCAGCCATATACAGGCCACCCAAATCCCTGCCAAGAGCTTTTCAACAGCCATCTTTCCTGGGCACACTGCCCTGTTGAGTTTGCCTTTGGGTACTTGAAGGTGTGGTTCAGGTGCCTCCTTACATGCCTTAAATGTCCCACAGCTTGTGGAGGTGTGCTGCACCCTCCAAAACCTAATTGAGATCAAGGATGAAATCTTCCTTGTGGGGTGGGTGGCTGAGGCTGGCCCCAGGTATGAGTTGCCCACTGCAACAGGCCCACCATGATGGCATCCACATCTGGGAAGGCTGCTGGAAGTTTTTTGTCCACGGGCCTGAGTGACCTTCCCTGGGTACTCCCTGCAGGATCCTCTGACATGCAGTCCCACTCCACTTCCCCCATGACTCCTCCTGCCCATCCATGACTCACCCCATGTCCCCCATAATGAGGGGCATGGGGGTGCTGAGAAAATAAACATTTGAAAACAAAGTAGAACTTTTTCAACCAGATAAATACCCTGAGAACTATGGACAGGGTGGAACTATATATATTGCAGGAGCTGGGATGGGGGCACCTCAGTCTGCCGAGGCGGTGGAGGGCCATGAGCCTTGGCAGCTGCAGGAGCCCCTCCCACCTCAGGTGTGGGGTCCCCATGGGGCTGGGATGGCTCCAGAATCTCAGAGAGGTAGGGGTGTGGATGGGGTGCAGTGGGCTTGGGCTTCACATGGGGGCAAGGGGACTGCCACAGTAGGGTCTGCCATGGCCATGAGCCATTCCGAGCAGACAGATATGGTGGCAGTGGGGAGGTCATGCAGGAGCAGGCAGTGAAGGCCATTGGGGGTGGGTGGGGAAGCTGGGGGGCAATGGGGTGCAGTGGGGGGCAAGGGAGGCAGCAGCAGAGTGGCAAGGGGGCAGGAAGCAGGGCCAGCAGCTCCACCAGGACCCTTTGCATGGTCCATAGCATGAGTATTCCCGCACCTCAGACCTCCCACTACCAGGCTAGTTTGGCAGGCATGTAGGTGGCAGCTTCTGTGCTGGCCACAGTGATGGTCCCTCTGGCTGCAGACTTACCCAGGAACCTGTGGTGGGGGTGCCCCAGCCCTCTTGGCTTATGCTTCTCGACTCCTCTGCTCCACAACTGGATGGGGCTCTCCCAGTCCTCACATGATGTAGCCTGGAGAACAGGCTAGCAGGCAAGGAGAGGTGTCTAGGCACACAGTGGTCCCTATATAGGTGGCTGCTGAGCCAGGCACAGCCTGGTTCTTCCCAGGCACCAGTCCCCACCCATGTGCAACTCACCTCACTGTCCACAGGATTGGTTGCAGAGTGTTGTCTGTGGGTGTTCCCACATGCCAGCAGTGCACTCTTTTTTGGGGCATCTGGGGTCACCTGTGTGGCTGGCCCACTTCCAGCCAGGGCAGGGGCACCCTGCTTGCCCCAGGGTTTGCAGTGTGCTGAGCACTTACAGGAGGGTCCTTTGATGATGTCTAGGGATACCCGACTAGAAGTGGTGTGACTGGATGAGCCTGAGGGTACTGCAGTGGCAAGGGTGCTGTCTGAGGAGTAGTCCTCGGCCAGGGTCTGGACCTGGCGCCATGTGCTGGCTAGGATCCAGGCTGGTTCCCTTCTGGGCCAGGCTTCCCCTCTGGTGCAGCAGAGGGTTCCTCAGCTGCCATGCTGAGGGTGACGTGGGGTGGGAAGTTATCCTTGTGACTGAGGAGGGCACACAGCTTCCTGTAGAAGGGGCAGGTGGCTGGCCCAGCCCACCTGAGCTCATGTCGGAGTCCATGGCCCAGATGTACCCCTGGTGAAATTCTTTGGCATTGGAGTGTACCTGCTTCAAGGTCCAGGTGGGGTGTCCTCGGGCACTGAGTCCAGTGGCCAGCTGGCCATATGCAGGAGTGTTGTGCCTCTTGCCACTGGTGATCTTGAGGATATCCTCCTCATGCCAGAAGCTCAGCAGGTCTTTCAGCTCTGGCTCCATCCAAGAGGGCACCCTCCTTTTTTGTGGCCAGAAAGGTCTCCTGGGACCCCTTGGCTGACTTCCTGGGGATCCTTGGGGGTCTCGCTGTGGCTGGCTGGCGGCCATGGGTTATTACCTGACGGTAGGTATTGACTGTGAGGGTGTGGTGCTGCATGGCTTGTATCTTTGCTGCTTCCACACTCCCATCTTCCTGCCACAGGGTCTGCAGGGCTTCCTCCACCTTTAAGGAGACCGGACACAGGAAGCATAGAGCTCTGCTAGCACTAGCCAGGGAATCGCTGCGCTCCAGATGGCCAGTGCCAAGGAGGACCCCTCTTTCAAAAGAAAGGCCTGTGGAGCATCTACACACACTTTCTTCCTGATATGGGAATGGAAGAGCGCCTCTGAAAGAAGAGCTACTTTCTTTTGATTTTGGATGGAAAGAGTGAATTTTGTGTGTCGACACTCCATGTGTTCTTTCAAAAAAGGCCTAGCTTTTTTGTGAGAACTTGCTCGTGTAGACGCAGCCTTAGACAGAAATACCTGCAAGTATCTTGACAGTTGCCAAGGCAAAAAGAGGCCTCAGCCTGCACCTAGAAAGCGTCATTTATAACTGCATAGTCAGGCAGCTGAAAGGTTAACTTCTAATACAGATTCAGCCCCAGAACTGCTATGATAATGCTGAAAATCTTTTAAATAATAGACAAGAAGCTACATGTTCTGAAACTCACTGCAAGGACAGAAGTACTCAGATGTTATGATGTATGGAATAACAATCCTGACAGCAAAGCAAACACGTAACCTGTACGAAGCCATCACCACTCAGTTATCAGGGCTCAATCAGAGCAACGAGATTAGTCCTTACCACTTGCTACATGGATGCAGGTGGCATAACAAGATGACAAAGTATTCTGCTGCAACAATGGCTGATAGACATAACAACACAGTAGCTGTAAAATGAAGACAAAGACAGCAGTGCCACACCAGAAATCTTTCTAATTTTCCATGGATAGTGAAAATGATGCACCCAGAGAATTTTATTTTTTGCCAAGATTTCTTGATGCACTGATAACATACTCACTACTACAAGTAGGCCCTTCAAAAAGAACACAGAGATATAGTACCGTATCCCTGTTTGAACTGACTTTTCAAATTTACTCACATTTAGAGCACATCTGACAAAATCATTCTCATATGGCTGTTCTCCCTCATCCTTCAAATCAACAGTCTTACTCTTAAGGCTTGGGTCCATGTCTTGCTTTAATACACACATAGCTGAGAACTGATTTAAGCAAAATGTACCTTAACTATGCTGCGAATCAACACATAGCAGAAGAATCCATCTGCATACAATCTTGTCTCTGTGTTCTGTATAGTAATAGACAGTGACCTGTAATTCATCAGGAGGTTAAATAAGGGCTATTTGTGCACAAAACCTGCATTAATGAAAATATTTTTCCCAGGGTCAAGTCAGTATCTCTGGTATTAGACCACAACATATCTATACCCATTCTCGGTATATTTTCTTTTTACAGACTGCAGTAGAAAACAACTGTCAACCTTGGTATCTTGGTACTTTTGGCCACGTAAAAGTGGCCCTAGCCCCTGTATGTTTAGTACAACCCTTTTACCCAATATCCCATTGGAAGTGATTCCAGACAGGTACCATTATCTGCAGAGGGACATTGAACAAGGATTGGTGAAAAGTGAAAACACAAATCAAACAAGTCCCAAGAAGTAGAAGAAAGCCCTGGAGCATGCTCAAGGGACAAGGAGACGCCACTCCCTTTCATTAAGGCCTTCACTTTGGAGGGTTGAGTTCCAGCATTAAACATAAAAGAAATTGAAAAATGAGCCCTTCCAGAATGACTGGAGAATTATAAGGACATATTTGCTAAGAATACAATTTTCAGAGAAGGCATGGCAAATGGACTTCGTGAACAAAAGACATGCTTATTTATTTTACCATTGATCCTGAGTAACTTAGGTGGTATCCTAGCAGTCATCTGTTTAGGCTGATTTAAGGTGGAACATGTTTTGTGATATTAAGTGGGAAATGCACACAGCTGGCCTTTCAGCAGCAACAAAGGAGCAACCAACACTGACAAGAGAGATTTGTACCAGGACTAGCCAGACATGTTTAATGGCCCATCAAGAAGAATTTACTTTCCCAGAGACTCCTCAGAGATGGCTTGTACACAAGTGCTCCTTAGATCACAATGAAACATTTGACATATCCTATGGCTGGATCTGGTGACAAATAAGATCGCTTTTGCTATTCATGCACAGGAGGGGTAAATCCTGTCTTCACTTCTGTGTACTAGAGAGGAATGTGGTAAAAATGTAGGTGAAAACAAGTAGGCCAAGAAGGTTTTTATGAACATGACAACAATTAACATTCTTTCGTGATAAAGAACATTGCATTTTTCCTGGAGGAGTCAATTAAAATAAGTATTGTCTAGTTTTAACTTTCAGTTCTTCAAGTACTTCTAAAATTAAATGGTTTCTTTACAAATTTTTAATGAAAATAATACCTAGCTCTTATATAGGCTATTTCAGGAGTAGCTCTCAAAGGGCACATCTACACAGAAGTAAACCTCAGAGCCCCTGTGTACAGATTTAAACTTGTGCTACAGAGCTTAAAACAACTGCACAGACATTGCAGGTTGGGTTATGAAGCCCATCCTCACACTAGGCCTCAGAACCCAAGTCCTTAACATCTACACAGCTAGTTTTAGTGCCATAGTATGACCCATGAGTGTAGACCTAAGCACTAGGATTCACTTTCTTGAATTGCTGCTTGTTATGTGGACATACCTAAAGTGTTCTGTCAAGGATGTCGGTATCATTATCTCACTATTACAGATGGAGACACTGAGGCATTGAAGTGTTTCATGAATGCAATATACGAGTAGTGTGCATTATTGTGCACATTTTAATAGGACATCAGCTGTGTCTCATTCTATTCCTTTGTAATGATAAAAGACACAGTCATGCTGGACAGTACAGTGAGAACAACCAACTAGGAAAGTCTGTAATTTAATCCAAACTATCCCAATCCTGAAGGAAAAATTCTGGGACAGCCCATCAAAAGGGGTTATTATAGGAAAAAAATGCTTTTCAAAATGCAAGACTGCCCCCATAAACTATTTATACAGTGAAAAGTTACAGTTCCTTATTTTTCATGCAACAGGAAATATTTAATCTACCCCACTGGAGACAGCGTGGTAGGGAGACATAAATGGAGATTATATAACCAGTGCTGTACATGCAATTAGAAAAGGTTAATTACTTTTACTACTCAGGAATTTACAGCTTCAATACATGCTGCCTGTTAAAGGCACTTACTTAAAAGATTTCAGTTCCATAAAATTAACCTTTTGTTAAAAATATCCCTGTAGTGGCAGACAAAGTGAGTGATTACCAAACTGGTTATGTACCTTTTCTGTTATTCTTTTGTTTCAATTTTCTTTTGTACTTTTTTCTCCCCTTTCCCTGATAGAAAAAACCTGCGTCTCTTCAATCACTATACTAAATGGGCTTCATGGGAACTAAAGAAAGAAATCAGTAACACTATGTAATATAGTTTTTTTGATGTTCCTCTAATGTGTTCAGTTCAGAAAAGAAATATCTTTCACAATCACTGTTAAAGGAAAATTAATTGTCTGGGAGTTGGGGAAAGGAATACATTTTAATATGAAATCCACATTCATATAATTGCTTTAATTTCCAATTTTTTGGTATCATGAAAGTAGATCTAGACTGCATTACAGCTTTCTCCTAGAAATGGTTTGTACATAGCTAACATAAAAAGAATGGTGTGTGTGTGAATGTGTAGACACACACACTTGATCTTTTCAAAGGTGCATAAGGGTATTCTTGGAAAGAGTATAAACTGATTACTACTTACTTTACTACTTATCCCTTGTACTCTGAGTGAAGCATAGGCCATTTACAAGTCTTCTCCACTTCACTTTGTCTCAGGACAAAACGTGTAGCTGACTCAAGGGATACCCTGTTGTTGACTCCAGGAGTACCCCAGTACTCCACGTTATCCAAGGTCTTCCCTTATAGTGTTTTCCTTTCAGGTTCCATGTGAGAGTTTGACATACTATGCTGGATGGTGGTTTTCTGAGAGTGTGGCCTAGCCATCCTCACTTTCTTCTTTTTGATTTCAATGTCAGTTGGTTCTTGTCCTTTTCTGTTCCAAAGCTCCTCATCTGTGACAAAGTCTTGCCTTTTGTTGTGAAGGATGTATCTCAGGCATCTGTTTATAAATTTCTGTAGCTTGTGTTCTGAAGACTTTTTAGTATGCCAGGTCTCGCATCCATACAAGAGCACATTCTTCACATTTGTGTTGAAGATCTGCAGGTTCGTCTTTGCAGATATTATTTGTGTACTCTATATGAGACAGAGAGTCTTGAATGCAGTTGTTGCTTTCGCTATCCTGGCATTGATATCCTTGTCTGTTCCTCCATCCTCCATCTATGCCCATATTATTCCCCAAGTAGGTGAACTGCTCCAAATCCCAGTATAACAGTGATGTTGTTGGACTGGTTAATCCTCTTTGTCTTGGTCTTTCCCTTGTTACTGTTCAGTGCAGTCACTGTGGAAGTTTTGTCTAGTGTTGTGCCTTTTTTTTTCATGGTCTCATGTGAAAGGAGGTCTGGTTGGGGTCCTAGAAACATATACACTATGTCTACACTAGAGAGTTTTGTTGACAAAACTGGGGTTTTGTCGACAAAACTCACGGAGCATCTACACTAAAAATGCATTCTGTCAACATACTGACTGTTGACAGAACTCAGCACATTTGTTGACAGGCTTCTGCCTCTCCCCCCATACGACAGAACACCTTTCTCAATGAAATCTGTTGACAAAAAAGCTGTGTGGATGGTCCAGCAGGCCCTTTGTTGACAGACAGGACTTCCTGGTCACCCGGCAGCTCTGTCTGCTGTGCTTCCAGTTGACCGTTCTGTCGAGAAATTGGCCAGGCAGTCCAGCTGCTCTCTGTCAATAGAGCGGATCCACTTTTGTGTGGTTGTAGTCTGTCAACAAGTTTTTTCAGAAGATATCTTCTGAAAGTAACTCCTGTCGACAGGTCGCTGTAGTATAGATGTAGCCAGATAGCTAGAGTTTGCCATGTTCCCTCTATTTTTTTTCCATCCATGATGAGAACATATTTTGTTATGTGCACCATGGCATGTGTGGATGTGTATCACCAATAGAAACACATGCTGCCCACTGTGGGTGGTTGTGGGTGCTCTGCTAATAAGCTGGGCAGCACTCAAATCACTCCTGGGCAGCAGCAGAAGAGCTCAGCTTACAGGGAACACTAATATACACCTTAGCTAGCTAGAGGGCTAGACAGACAGAGGACTAGAGCTATATATGTTTCCTGGACCCCTGGGGTGCCAACAATGGCTGCAGGTCCTGAGGCAAGGGTGGAGGGGTGGCTGGCTCCTAGCCCCCAAGAGGGGCAGGGGCAAGAAAAGAAGGGGCAGGGTTTATGGCAATCATCTCTGCTCACCCACCCACCCACCAAGCATGAAGCAATGGTACAGTGCTCTGCAGTGCTTCAAAGGCACCGGGAGCTGGGTTGCTGCCACTGTTACCGTTGCAGCAGCTGGAGCTCCAGGCCCCTTTGAAATGTTGGTCTCAGAGGCAACTGCCACCTTTTGCTCCCTCTGTCAGTGGATCTGCTGGACCCCACTCAGTTTACATTCTTTCCAAGAATATCCTCGTGCTTCCTTTCTTAAAGATTAAGCTTCTCATTGACTAATGAAGAGCATAACCTCATTTAACAGCACAAGCAACTGCACTTAGGGATATGTGAACACTGAGCTGGTCTGAAGAACAAGATTCCAATGTCAGTGTCACTGTCTCAGCAGCTCTTCAAATAAAATAGAATCTGATCCCTGTTCTTTTATTGAGAAGACAGGCGCAATGTTTAGATCCTGGAGTCTATGTATTGAAAGGCTATGATCTTCTCTGACTTATTTCATGGAATTTCAGCATGGATTCAACACAGTAGAATTTGGCATAGGGGTTGCCAGTGAACATATCTATATCTATATTGCTATACATATAGTCTGTTTCTACACATGCCACTTTCTCCAAAATCGGCATGCTAATAAACAGCCTGAAATATGCTAATGAGGCACGGATGTAAATTCCCTGTACCTCATTAGCATATTTCAGGCTGTTTATTCAAAAGTGGCGTGCATAGAAACAGCCATAGATGTAGCTACAGATATATGTTTGCAGTGTGATCACATGGCTTTCTATACTCTGGATTCCATTGCTTCCTGCAGCATGAGTAATTCCAAGTGAAGTCACTGGTCAAACATGTATTTGGGTCACTGAGGCCCACTGAGGGCTGCAAATCAATGGTTGTCTCAGGAATCTCTCTCTGAAAGGATGTAACCCTGTAAAGTTGGGCTAATTCTGTCATCTGGTTAAAAGAGGTGCTAAGTATTTTAGATTATGAGTGAATAGTGAAATGAACCAAAGTCCACGAGAGAAAACCTTTCTTCACAATTCAAAATAATAAATAACGTAATACAAATAATAACAACAGGAACATATCAGAGAATAGACAGCTTTAGTGTGTCTTTGGGATACAAAAGAATAATGGAAAAACCTGAAGAAATTCAGATTAATTTTAGCATATTATGTGTTGTTCCTTTTATACGCCAATCATGCTAGAAAGGTTGGGGGTAGCTGAGTTAGTCTGTATTCTCAAAAACAACAAGAAGTCCTGCAGCACCTTATAGATTAATAGCTATTTTGGAGCATAAACTTTTGTGAGCAAAGACCTCAGATTCATGCATCAAAAATAAAATATTACAATTTCTACCCACAAACATCTGATGAAGTGGGTCATTGCCCATGAAGTGTCCCTTCTTAGGTCATTCAATATTGGTTTAGCTCCCTTAGAGTGTGCTGATACTTACAGGGGTGGGAATCAATGTACTACGATTGATCTTCTGGGGATCGATATTGCAGCATATGTGAAGAAAGGGACAATGGTGTGAGCCTGAAGATCCGTGATCTACATCAGAGAACAAAATCAATCCTGACACATAGATTCTAGCTATGCTAATGGCGTGGCTAGAATTGAGTATCTGGGATTAACTATGATCCCAAATGTAAACCAGGCCTTAGGCTATGTCTACACAACAATGTTATTTATTTTAGAACAAGTTATTATGGAAGAGATTTTCTGGAATAGCTTATTCCAAAATAGCGCTCAGCTATTTCAAAATAGCGTGTCCAGACACAAGAGCCTATTTCAAAATAGGCCCCTTGCGCTCACTATAGTTTTTTTTTTAAGTAGACACTATTCCCTAGCTGTGTCTACACTAGCATTCCTCTTTCAAAAGAAGCCTGTAAATGAAGGACATGAAAACTGAAATGAGACACTCATTTACATATCTCATGCCTCATTTGCATAATTTCTTTTCAAAAGAGTTTATTTTGAAAGAAAGAAAGAAAGAAGTGTAGATAGGGCTCTTTTGAAAATAAAATCCATCTTTGAAAGAACCCTTCTTCCTGTTTTGTTTCAGGCATAAGGGACTGGTGACAGATGGGGAGTTAGCTGGCAGAGGTATATCCACACGGCCTCTGCAGTGCCGGCCCCCCCTTCTGCCAGCGCCAAAGTCTCATATGGCTATGGTAATGAGCTTTGAGAGTATGC
This sequence comes from Carettochelys insculpta, assembly GCF_033958435.1. NCBI lineage: Eukaryota > Metazoa > Chordata > Testudines > Carettochelyidae > Carettochelys > Carettochelys insculpta. Next base: position 299,340,702 of record NC_134137.1, on the reverse strand, counting down.
AAATAAGCCACCATTTGCAATCCTGAGAAGCTCACTTTGCCTGGCTCTGCTGGCAGCAGCGCTAAGCAGAGTGCCTGGTAGACCTAGCCCATGAGAATTAAAACAAAAGTAAAATTAGAACCTTTCAAATACTTAGTACTACTTTTTTTTACAAAATTGCCTGACTTTTAAAAAAAGCTGTTTCAAATAAAACAGTAAGTATACGAAACCTAACTGATTCCTCTTGTGAAAAGATTAGGACTATTCAACAGTAATAGTATAATGCTTTCCATCTGGTTAGTATGTTCATTTTGCATCTGGTCAGTTATTAGAAATAGCCTTTGTAGTATATGGAGTGTAGCACAATTATCTCTTTTACTGTTAACATGACTGGTTGAGCAAAAAGCATAGCAGTTCTAACATATGTATTGTGTTCCAGAATAATCTATTTCAACTATGCTTGTGACAAATTCTTCCAAAAGGAAGCCTTTTGAAAGTTAACAGCTTTGCTCAGAAAGCAAATTTCATCATGATTTGTTGTAAAAAGAGTTTGTGGGTGGAAATTGTAAGATTTTATTGTTGATTAATTTTGTGAGCACTTGTGACTTTTTTAAAGCTATATACAAGTTACAGAGGCCACATTTTGGAAAGAGTGGATCTTTCCTTTTGGAACATTGCTATTATGAAATTTACTCTCTCATTTTTCCCTTATATTCCATCTCAGTATTCTAGTTTGAAACAGAAAGCCTGACAGAGTATTGTTCATCAACTCAAAAGCCTAGAAGTATTTTTTTTCTAGTTGAAGCAACCTCTTATATAGCATGCGCACACTTGAGAGTGGATGTTCCCCTGAGACAAAGAATGAAACCAGGATGCTTCTTATCTTAAAGGAAAAAAGTATTTACCACAAAACAAAACAAAAGCAATCACAGGTTATGTAAGTCTGAACTAATTGCCTAAGGCTATATCATCTCTCTACTTTTTCCCCTACACAGAAGCTGTAAGGATTAAAAAAAAAAAATGCCAACCTATTTCTTGGTCCTGACATCGATTGGAAATGACAGTGGAAATATTGATGTAATCCACAAACATCCCCCCATGTTTCTTCATGAAAACTTACCTGCTTGAATCACCTTCCATGGGTTTGAGGGATATTGATAAGGGCTTAAACTTGAAGAAGAAATGCCCTAGACTCTTCATAACTCCTTGCAATAAAAGGTCTTTTTTCTTGCATGAGCACAAACATAAATTAGAGCTGTAAAATTATTTAAAATTAATTGCAATTAAACACAGTTTTAATTGCACTTTTGCACAACAGGGCCATTTCTACACATGACACTTTTTCTGGAAGATCATCTTCCGGAAGACGTTTTAAGGAAGATTCTCTTCCAGAAGAATGCATCCACACATCAAACAGGACCCCAAAAGAGCCACCCTTTCTTACGGAAGAGCGCATCTACACATGCACTGGCGCTCTTCCGTAAGAACAGGGCAGGAAAAAATGCGGTTGGGGTCGCACAGCCAGGGAACCTTCTGGGGCTGCCAGCCACACGGCCCCTTAAAGGGCCCCACCCAAACAGCCCCTCCCTGCACACGTTGCTGAGGCCAGCCACGTCTGTGCACAGCAAGCCAGACCCAGGTTCCTGTCCAGCACCTGCCGACCAGCAGGCATGGACCCCCAGAAGCAGCAGGACAGCAGGCTTGCCCTCACCCACAGCATAGACCATCCTCCTGGTCACACTCCTCAGCCTCCTGTAGAGACAGATGCCCAGGCCCACAGGTCCTGAACCCCCACCACCCCTTCTGGGCCCCCTCCAACACATCCAGCGCGTCTGGACCCACGCCACCAGGTGAGACAAGGTCGTCATGGGGGAGTGGGACAATGACCGCTGGCTGCACAATCTGCGGATGAAGAAAGAGAGCTTCCTGGAGATCAGCAGCTGTCTCGCCCCCATGCTACAATGCCAGGATACATGGATGAGGCTGACCAGCCTCTCACCAGAGAAGTGCATGGCCATCACCCTATGGAAACCGGCCACCCCAGACAGCTACCGGTCCACTGGGCAGCAGTTTGGCATGGGCACATCCACTGCCAGGGCCATAATCCTCCAAGTAAGCCCTGCCCCAGACCCTGCCCCACCAGCGGGAGGGAAGGGCCAGCAGCTTGGGGGACCCCAGATGCCAATTGGGAGGGTGCAGGGCCAGGTGGGCAGGCGGACCTAGCCCAGAAGGGATACCACATGGCCACTGCCGGAGGGGTCCCACAGCAGGGGGCCCAGTAGGGAGGGAAAGGGTGGAAGGAGAAGGGAGCAGGGACCACTCATTGTATGCCCATGAGTGCGCCCATTCCTGTTCCCCTGCAGGTTATGAGGGCCATCAACCACATGCTGGTGTGGCAGCTGGTGTGCATCAGACCCCTGGACGCAGTCATCAAGGATTTCACTGCGCTCACGTTCCTGCAGTGCTTAGGAGTGATCGACGGGACGCATATCCCCATCAGGGCTCCGAACCACAGTAGCAATTGATACGTCAACCACAAGGGGTACCACTCCATTGTGCTCCAGGTGGTGGTGGATGACCGTGGGAAGTTCACGGACGTTTATGTTGGCTCGCTGGCAGGGCACATGATGCGCGGATTCTGAGGAATTCCACCCTGTTCCGCAGGATGGAGGCTGGGACATTCATGCCCCAGTGGGAGCACGCTGTTGGGGATGTCATGATGCCTCTCTGCCTCATGGATGACCCAGCCTACCCACTCCAGCCCTAGCTGATGTGCCCATACACAGGCCACCTCATACCCTCCCAGGAGCTGTTGAATGCCTGGCTCACAGGGGCCCAGTATCCCATCGAGTGTGCTTTCAGCTGTCTCAAGGCACGGTTCAGTTGTCTCCTCACGCGCCTCAAAGTAGGGGTGGAGAATGTCCAGCAGGTCGTGGCTGCCTGCTGCGCACTCCACAACCTCATTGAGGCATTGAAGGGGACACTGCCCCAGGCTGGATGGCGGATCCGGCCCCCCACTACCATCAGCCAGCTGCAGTCCCCAACAGGCAGCTTAACTGTGATGGGCTCCGTATCCAGGAGGCACTTCTGGAGGCATTCAGCTGAGGGGACTACTAACCCCCGCACCCTTCCCCATAGCCCCCCCACACCCCCATGCGCACATCCCACCCCCTCAGCCCCCCCACCCTCCCCCACAGTGATCAGGGGCATGGGGGGTGCTAAATGTAAACATGTATTTAACCCTCAATTTTTAACGACAGTGACCAATGTAAATAGTAAATAGGGAATTATAAAAATAATGACTAAAACCTCATACGGAGCAAACTATATACATGGGGGTAAGGGGTGGGGTGCTTAAACTTAGATGGGAATTGGGGCAGGAATGGTGAGGGCCCTAATCAAGGGATGGAGTGAAAGGCTGCGAGCCCCATTGCCCGTGAGTGCCCCTCCCACACTGGATGCATGGTCCCCTGCAGGGCACTGATGGGGCCAGAAGCACTGGCAGTTTGGGCCAGTCAGCATCTGGCCCAGCCTCAGTGAAGGGGCCAGAGTGGGGCAGGTCGTGGCTCAGGTGACCCTCCATGGGGCCCACTGTGGCCACAAGCCATGCTGCAAGGTCCCTCAGTGCAGCATCAGGCAGGCCCAGGGGCAGCAGGGTGGTCAGGGCCTCAGGGTCATGGGCTGGGGGAATGGGAGCAGCTGAGGGGCTAGCAGGGGAGCCAGTGGGGGGGCAGCAGGTGGGACATTGGGGGGGCCAGCAGAGGCCGGTGGGGCAGCGGGGGGGGAAGCAGGGGGGCTGGTTGCTTGCCTACTAGGGTCCCGCTCAAGGTGCGGAGCATCCCCACCACCTCCCCTGATGTGTCCTGCCTCCATTGCTGCTTGGCTTCATCGAGGGCCAGCTGCCTTTTGGCAAGGGTGTTCTGGTGGTGGAGGGCCATGGTGTAGGCTGTGACCTTGTCCTCGCGGTGGCTGCGCCTGGTCCAGCGCACCTGTGGCCATCACTCCACAGGGGCTAGTGTGGGCCCAGCTGGTGGGCTGCTGGGTCCTTTAGCCTGGATGGGGCTGGCAGGCCCCAGGATCCTCGTCTGGCTGCCCCAGCCCTTCAATGGTGCCACTGTTAAGAGAGAGAGGGTGGGGGTAGAGTGGGGAGTCAGTGCCACATCTGGGACCTGGGTGGCATGGCCCCAATATCTCTGGCTGGTTACCCTTTCTATGGACCCACGGGACAGGCATGTTCCAGTGAGGCTGCCGTGTGGGCCTGCGTGCACTTGCCATAGCAGACTCTGGGGTATGATGCCGGGGCTGGGGCGCTGTCCATGGTGGCCCACCCTGGCAATGGGCTTGTGGGCTGGGGGGGCGCTCAGCTAGGGGGAGTTCTGGATGCAGCTATGCTGCCCGGCAGGGTCTCAGTATGCTCAAGGGACACTCCATGGGGGAGGGAGCCGGGTGCTTCCTGCAGCTATGGGTGCACCCTGGGCTCTGACGGGGGATGGGCTTTTGGGCTTTGGGGCCTGGGGCTGGGGCCCAGGTGTCCACCACCCCCCACTGTTCTTTGTCACTGTGGCACTTACCTGAGGTGGCCTTGTATATGTTGGGTGATGCTCAACTGAAGGGGTCCTGGCTGCTTGCCGTGGAGGGCAGTGCGATGATAAGGGACCCGTCTGTGGACTCCCCATCAGATGGGATGTCCACAGTGGCAGGTCCCTCCTCCTCCTCCTCCAGTGTGGCAGGGGGCTTGGTGTGGCTGTATCCATGGCAGCATGGGATGGAGAGGCGTCATCCACAGCCAGGAGGTCCTGAAGCTCCCGGTAGAAGGGGCAGTTGGCAGAGGCATGGCTGGATCCGTAGGCGTTGTCCAGGGCCCACATGTACCCCTGTTGCAGCTCCTTCACCTTACACCTCACTTGCTCTGGTGTCCAGGAGGGGTGGCCATGGGCAGCCAGGTCCTGGTGAGGCAGGCGAATGCTGGGGCATTCCTCCAGTGCCCGCTGTTGTCCTGGAGGACCTCCTCATTGCACAAGAGCCCCAGGATGTCCTGGAGCTCTGGCTCAGTCCAGGAGGGGGCCCTCTGTTTTGGAGCCCGGTCAGGGTCTTGGATGTCCTCATCTGGGTTCCTGAGGTTCCCTGAGCAGTACGTGGTGTTGGCCTGCTGGCCATCTCTGTAGGTCGTGGATTGATGGGCACTGCGGGGCCTTGGGGGAGTGTGGCAGGCAGCCCTGCACGTGCTGTCTGTCTCACACTCTCAAGCTTTCTGTCATGGGGTTTCCGGATCCTTTCAGGTTTAAAAACTGCAGGACCTGGAGACCGTAGAGACCCGGTGGGGTTGCCTCGAGCAGCCCTGCTGTCCAGCGGGCTGCTGCCATGGAAGAATTTGGAAGAAGTGGTCCAGGAGCATCTACACGTGCCTTCTTCTGGAAGATTCTTCTTCCAGAAGAAGGCCCTCTTCCTGATTCTGCAGCAGAGTATAAAATCCAGAAAAGGGGGCATATTCTTCCTGATTTCTTCCAGATGAGCACCTTACATCTGTAGATGCTCCTTAGATCTTCTGGAAGAAGGTGCAGTTCTTCTGGAAGATCTTGCCTGTGTAGAAACAGATTAGTAGAATATCAGTTTAAATCTACTATAGGTTGCACCTATAGTACCTAAATGTACTATAGGTTGTTCAGTACTCTTGGGACCTGAGAAGTTCCAGACTAGGTATTTTGCTGGACCATGGGAGGACAATGAGCCCCTTCTGGCCTCTGGCCTTTCTCCTAGGCTCCCTTCCTCTTCATTGGCCACCACTCCCAGTCACTTTCCGGCCCACTGCCTGTGACAATGAAGAATACAAAGTATACACTGCTCACTTTATAGCATTATTTTTATTCCAAATCTTTGCAATCTATAAATCAAAGCATAAAGGGAGTATATGAATGTTTAGCAAATCCAGCACATGAATGTCCTTCATTTACAGGTACTACAGTGCCATATGAATGTCTGGTCTCATTTTCATATAACATTTTAAATAAGAAGTATTCTCTCCTGCCAATGCAAGCAAAATCTATTTTCTGTTTCCCTAGGTGCATGACTTTGCATATGTTTACATTAAAATGCATCTTTAAATGAGCCCAGCTTACTGTGCCATCCAGATCACTATGCAGAGCTGACCTGTTTTCATTGTTTACCATTTCACCAGTTTGTCTCATCTGCATTCTTTAGTAGTAACAGTTTTATAATTTCCTGCAGATCACTGGTGAAAGTTTTGAGCTGTACTGAGCCAAAACCAGACACCTGAAAGATACCATTGGAAACACATCTAATGGATAAAGGTTCCTTATTTACAATTACTGGAGTTACCATATTTCAAGTTCTCAAATAGAGGGGAGAGGGAGCTTCAGGGGAAAAAGGAGGTACAGCTCTTTCTAGTCACCAGTCTCTGAAGGCAATGTTGCCACCAGCAGCAGCGCAGATGAAAAGATGGCACAACACCCTGTAATGAGCACTGTCTGGTGACCTGGAAAGTAGGCAGGCATAAGCTAAGGCCTAGTGGAAGGGATTATTGGACCCACTCTATTGCAAGCTTTAGTTGGCTACCTGAGAAGTGGTTGGGCATAAGCTAAGGCCTTGTGTGAGGGACTACTGGACCTATGCTGTAGTGAGCAGAGGTGGGTGCTCACTGACAAGAAGGGGAAGAACCCCTCCCTGACCCTTGACGGGCAGAAGCTAGTCCTGCCCCCTTACCTGACCAGAAGTCAGGGAATGTATAAAAGCCCTGGCCAGAAGCCCAGTTGGGGCCCAGACACTGCAGAAGGCAGATGATGGTCCTGAGCTCCCAGGAACGGAGGCTGGTACAGACCTGCAGGAGGCCAAGGACTGGCCTGGACCACCAGGCCTCATCAAAGAGGAGCTACACACTGGGATGGAGATCCCACTGTACCCAGGCACCTAACCTGCCTCCCTGTGAGATATGAGCTGGAGGTGGAGTCTGGAAGTGGCCCAAAGATAGCTGGGTCAGTGTGTTGTGGTTTGGATCCCCGCTGACTCCAGTGTCAGATCGCCCTGCGCCCTGCTGGTCTAGGGTGCAATGGAGTGGGAGGGCCAGTGCCCTCCTGCCACCCCTAACCTGTGTGTGGCAGTCTCCCCGTCTTGCTGTTCTAGGTACACACCTAGGTTGGTTGGACCTCCACCTTGCAAGGAAGCCTGAACTTTTTGAACTGCTAGTGTTTGTTGCCCTATCCTGCACTGGGTCCTGGACCTAGTGACTCCTTTTGGAACAGCTTTTTTTTGTTGCCCCGCCTTGAACCATGGCTTCAGCCTAGTGAGGCCCAAGCACAGGACTAAGCCTTGTTGGCTGACACAGGCTTATTTCTGTGCTTCTGCTGGCAATAGCACTGTCTTCAGAGCTGGATAGCTGGACAGCAGCCAGTGCTCTCAGGCTGTCTAGCTCAAAATCGCAGACATTAGTGCATAATTCAAAAATCAACCTAGATGGAGGATGGAAAAAATTGTCATATCTGGGAAAACCCAGCCCCATGCTAACCTTAACAATTCAGATATTACTTGTTAGAACTATGTTCTGTTTACGTATAACAAACGTAGTTAGGTCATGAGCACCATGCAGCCAGCAATTTTTAAATTTAATGATCATTTCCTCATTGCCCATCAAAATAAGACCTAATATGGAATTTCTCCTAACTGAGACCAATACTTCAGAATAGAAATTTTTTTACAATTTTAGTTAACTGCTGACAATTACAATGCTGAGGTTACCTCTGTTTGGAGGGAAAAATTTAAAACAATTCTTAAAACTTTGGGTAGGTTTTATATTTTACAATAAAGTAAAAAGCAGCTTGTGGCGTTCTACTATTTGGACAGAAGTGTTTTCCACATGCTTGTAAGTTCAGAGTCCAGATGTTCCCCGTTGTTGCCTTAGCCTGCATTTTCTCTATCTTCTGAGCTTTGCTTTGGACAGTGGTTTCACTTTTTTCATGAATTCTCCGTCTTTTTCCATTGCACAACAAAGACAAGTGAGGCATGGGTTATTGCTGAGGTTAGAATCAGAGTGACCTTGAAAACACACAGCTTTTGTGGAAGTACAGAACTTTCGGACTCATGGTCTAAATACTACAGATAGTTTGAAACCGTTGCCTTTAGAGATGCTTTACCCTCTTGCTTGTGCCTACCAGTTGGTTTAAAACAAAATAGATAAATAAATACATAAATAAATAAAACAAGTGTTTTTTTCTAATTAGTAGTGAATTTGTTTTGGTCATAATCAGATTCCTTTTACTTTCCTGTGAGTGGCTGTAGTCTACTCACATGAGAGCTTGAGAATTCACACCACAGTTTGTGTATTTTATGATGATAGGATACTGTTTTATAAGAAAGGAGACAGTATTCCCCAACATCCTCAGCTGTAACTTGACCTGTGGCAATGAAAATTAAGCCTGCTGGGCACTCCAGCTCTGGTTCAACAAAGCACTTACACCCTGATTCTGTAAACCCATGAATTACATTCATAACTTCCAAACAAAGAGCGGTTCTCTTGAATTCAACTGGACCATCCAGATGCTTGAATTTAACTCCATACTTAATTGTTATGTAAGCGTAGGGCCAGAAGTCTCAGCACCTTTCATGATGGTGTTTAAATGAGCCAAATAAGAATCTGACTGCCCACTACCAGATGAGAGGTGTGCAAGCAATCACATATAATTGTCTGGGATGGTGAGACACAGTTACAAACAGGTGACTACAATGCACTTGATATACTGTGTGGCTGCGTCTACACTAGGGTAAAATTTCGAAATGGCCATGCTAATAGACAAATTGCATAATACTAATGAGGCACTGAAATGAATATTCAGCGCCTCATTAGTATGCTGCCAGCCATGGCACTTCGAAAGTTCCACCTTTCGCTCGTGCGTGGCTCGTCTACACGGGAGTGCCTTTCAAAAGGACCCTGCTAATGCTGGAATCCCCTTATTCCAATCAGCTGACACAAATCAGGGATTTCGACAGTTGGGGGGTCCTTTTGAAAAGGACCCCCACGTAGATGATCTGCGCGCAAACGAAACGTGGCACTTTTGCAGTGTCATGGCCAGCACCATGCTAATGAGGTGTTGAATATTCATTTCAGCGCCTCATTAGTATTCTCCAATTTGGCCATTAGCACAGCCATTTTGAAGTTTTGGCCAAGTGTAGAAACGGCCTATATGACATAGGACAGAAGAGTGAACAAATTTCCCAAAGCCTCTTTCTAGAGCCCCGGCATAGCAGCAGTTAAACAAAAATCTGACTGCACCCTTCACAATGAGTACCATGCTTATGCAATTGCTTTGTGTGACTGTGCTGAGAAATGAAAATGTTCATTTGGCACCCAGGCAATAAATCCTTCATTAGCTCATTTCTTCCCCTAGGAATGTCACCTGGGTGGCAAGAGAAAGAAAAGACTTAACATTTTAGAAAATCACCCAAGACTGTTTTTATTGTCCCCTGATCCTCTCTCTTTCCCCAAGAAACCTGTCTCTTCTAATCCGCCCTCCCCTCTGTTATTATTACCATTAAGTTCCTTCATCCATGGAACACAAAACATACCAGTGGAAACAAGACAGCAGCTCAGATTTCAGGTATCAATCAGTGAAAACTTGTAGTGAACTGTCCTCAATCAATCCACAGTTCATAACAGATGTTGCAAAAAAAAAAAAAAAAAGTCAGTGACATTTAGGTAGCAAATAGATTTGATTAATTATGCCTCAAAGAGGCAAAATTTGTCAAGGGAATTATTTGCTCAGCTCTGGTACCGACATACACATATTCCTCAGTTACTGAAACTGGATCATGTGACTTAGAACTATAGCATATGCAACTATATGGCTGTGGCTACACTAACCCCCTTCTTTCAAGGGGGATTGGTAATCAGCCTGATTGGAGAATACTAATGAAGTGCTGTGATGAATGTGCAGCACTTCATTAGGCTAATTCTCCCCGTGGCAACTTCAAAGTGCTGGCATGCTGTGTAGGCACCGGCACTTTGAAGAACCTGTGCGACTTTGAAGTGCCCTTACTTCCCAGACTTCAAATTTGCTGCAAGGGAGAATTAGGCTAATGAAGTGCTGCATATTCATTGCAGCACTTCATTAGTATTCTCTGACCAGGCTGATTACCATGCCTCTTTTGAAGAAGGGGGCAAGAAAGGGGACAGCCTGGCTATGGCTACACTAGCCCCTGCCTTTCGAAAGGGGTATGCTAATGAGCCACTTTGGCAGATGCTAATGAGGTGCTGCCATGAAAATGCAGTGCCTCATTAGCATAATGGCAACCACACGCATTTCCAAAGTGCTGCTTTTGAAATGCCCAACGCTTGCGCAGACATGGACCTTTCAGAAGGACCCCCCAAGATTTTGAAAGCCCCTTCCTCCGAAAACCAAATGGGAAGAAGAGGCTTTTGAAGTCCAGGGGTGCTTTTGAAAGGGTCCTGTCTACAAGAGCAGTGTGCGTTTAGAAAGCGGCACTTTTGAAATAAGCATGGCTGCCGTTATGCTAATGAGACACTGTATATTCATGACTGCATCTTACTAGCATCTGACAAAGTGGCTTATTAGCATACCCCTTTGAAAGGCAGGGGTTAGTGTAGCCATGGACACTATAGCTGTGTCTACACGTGCACGCTACTTCGAAGTAGCGGCACTAACTTCGAAATAGCGCCCGTCGCGGCTACACGCGTTGGGCGCTATTTCGAAGTTAACTTCGACGTTAGGCAGCGAGACGTCGAAGTCGCTAACCTCATGAGGGGATCGGAATAGCGCCCTACTTCGACGTTCAACGTTGAAGTAGGGACCGTGTAGACGATCCGCGTCCCGCAACGTCGAAATTGCCGGGTCCTCCATGGCGGCCATCAGCTGGGGGGTTGAGAGATGCTCTCTCTCCAGCCCCTGCGGGGCTCTATGGTCACCGTGGGCAGCAGCCCTTAGCCCAGGGCTTCTGGCTGCTGCTGCGGCAGCTGGGGATCCATGCTGCAGGCACAGGGTCTGCAACCAGTTGTCGGCTCTGTGTATCTTGTGTTGTTTAGTGCAACTGTGTCTGGGAGGGGCCCTTTAAGGGAGCGGCTTGCTGTTGAGTCCGCCCTGTGACCCTGTCTGCAGCTGTGCCTGGCACCCTTATTTCGATGTGTGCTACTTTGGCGTGTAGACGTACCCTCGCAGCGCCTATTTCGATGTGGTGCCGCGCAACATCGAAGTTGAACGTCGACGTTGCCAGCCCTGGAGGACATGTAGACGTTGCTATATCGAAATAAGCTATTTCGATGTTGGCTTCACGTGTAGACGTAGCCTATGTCTGTTATCTTTCTGTTTCCTACATACTGCACCTTGAAGTTTCTAATAGTCTGTTATCTGCTAGATGTGGCTAATATTCTAAGATAAGTTTAAAAGAAGCTTGTAGCAGTGGAACAAACACACTGCTCTCTCTTGGAAGCTTAATTTGGTTCTCTGTTTTGCTGCTTTCCCTTAATCTAGCTAAAGTATAGAGACTTTGTGAATGTGAAGACATTATATTTCATTTTCCTTTCATAGAATCATAGAACAATAGAGCTGGAAGAGACCTAAAAAAGCCATCAAGTCCAGCCCCCTGCCCTAGGCAGGACCAAACCCATCAGATCAGCCCAGCCAGGGCTTTGTTGAAGTGAGACTTAAACACTTCCAGGGATGGAGACTCCACTACTTCCCTGGGTAGACCATTCCAATGCTTCACCACCCTCCTAGTGAAAAATTTTTTCCTAATGTTCAACCTGGACCTTCCCAACCGCAACTTGAGACCATTGTTCCATGTTCTGCCATCCGTGACCTTTGTGAACAGCCTCTCTCCAGCCTCTTTGCAACTTCCTTTCAGTAAGTTGAAGGCTGTTATCAAGTACCCCCTCAGTCTTCTCTTCTGTGGACTAAACAGTCCCAATTCTCTCCCAATTGACCTTTCTTAATGGCCAATAAAATTTTGATCAACCAGCTAAGATCTTTCTAAACAAATGAATGTGTGTTTAAAACATGGAGTTTCTGTATGCTAACATCTGATTCTTGTAGCATTTAGTGCTAAAATCCTATGCATTCCCATTGGAGTCTCAATGCTTTCCTCTTCTGGGGTCTCATTTAATGCCACCTTATCTAATGCCACTCTAGACCACAACTTGAATTTATTCATTCTCTCATTTTATAGCAGAAGTCCCCATCCCTTATTCCCAGAATTACTTTCCCATTTCAGAGTATTTATTAAGCCCTCCCACTCCCAGGCTCTCAACTGCTTCTCTTCTTCAGTGTCTATGGTAGGAGTTGGGCCTGGTACTCTCTGGCTTTACGTTACCCGGAAGGTTAGCTTTCTTCCACCCTCCGATCAGGCTTCCAGACTCAAACTACTCTGTCAGTCAGGGATTCTTGCAGGAGCTTCCTGCTCACTGCAACCCCACTTGGTCTCACGGTCTTTCTGGAATGCTTTCTTAACTTGAGTATCCTTTGCTATCTGTCTACCATTTCTTGGAGATTCCTCTTTGATTTTCTTTTTTTTTTATATTTTGATGGCCAAGTAGACTAGACTGAATAGTCTATTGCTGCCACTAACAATAATTCCTCAATATTTAGTCATTATATTCTCTCACTCAGCCCTGTGACTTTTAGTTAATGTAAGCATGCCTTTTGTATAATTGACTATTTCCTCAACGTTTTCACAAAAACCTCTAATTTTTATCTCGAAGTGTTTGAATTCCTCAGAAAAAATTTCCCTTTTTTAAACAGTTTGTAGCTGTCCAAAAAAGTGATCAGTTATTTCTTCCACATAGAAACAAAGATGGATTATGTGCTTATTATTCAAAAAAGAGGTTTCTTTAAGCCAAATAACCAGCCAGTACTCTAAATAAAAGAGCATATTAGTCCTATTCAGCCCCTGAAGTATGTTGTTACCCCCAGATCCATTCCACAATTTGAAAAAGTTTCTTATTGCCTCCTGTGATGGGGTCTACAAACCTCACACTGAGCAGGGAGGTGAGATGCAGGCCTACTGAATAGAAAAGGCCCTGCCCCCAAGGCCCTGCTGGGCATGCTCTGGCTGCAGACCAGGAATAAAGGGTGGGGAAGCCTGGCAGTTGCAGCTGGCCAGAAGGGGAGATGGCACTCCCACTGAAGCCTGGGAACAACAGCTGCTGAAGCAGCAGCCACAGCGGCTGCCCAAGTGGCAGCAGCAGAAGTAGTGGACATCGCAGTCTGAAGAGCAGAAGAAGCAGTGGTGGCAGATTCAAGGTCCAAGCTCCCCTAACCCCACATCCCTGTGAGCCTGAGGCAGGGAGAACCTAGTCTGCTGAGGCCTGACTGGGCTGGAAGCCCCGTGTATTGGAACTAGACCACCAAGGCCTGACTGAGCCCTGGAGAAGGGCAGGATAGGAGACCCCGCCACACTTCCTTTTGAATTAATTGATAGTTTTTTGCCATTCCCCTTTTCTTTATCAGTACTAGACTTTTGAATTCCTGTTTTTTCAAGGGCATTTCTTTGTCAGCCCTTCCATTTCTTACAGCATTTTAGGTGTTGTCTGTCATTTCACTCCCTTTTATCTCAATATGCTCTGAGATCCAATCTAATGCTACATGTATCCCCATCTGTACTGTGATATGAAATATAATTTCATGATATCATTTACATAGCAAGAATTCCTTAGTTACCATCAAAAGGCCTGAGCTAGAACTTGAACTTGAAAAAGCAACCATTGCTGCAGGCTAACTAGACTGATTTCATCACTGAACTCTAAGAATGTGATGTGTATATATTGGTTATTTTACTTTCCCATGAAGTATTATGACTGTTTAGGTCACCATACATAATAATGTGGCCTTTTAGCATTTTTCATTATTTATTGTAACTCTGAGGATGCGTCTACACTACAGCTCTGTTTCGAAAGAATGTTTTTTGAAAGAGAACATTGAAAGACGCTCTTTCGAAACGGAGCGTTCACACACACCAACGGGGACCGAAGTTCCGATCTGTTACTTAGAAAGGCCCCCCCAGCGCAAATTCGAAAGAGAGCATCCTCACACACCAGCGCGCTCTTTTGAAAGAGCAGGGACAGGAAGCACCATGGGCAAGGAGGCATGGCGGACGAGCCCTTCTGGACCTCCCACTGTCCCCTTAAAGGGCCCCCCCACAGGCCTGTTCCCAAGCAAAGAAGAGAGAGGAAAGAGAGGCTGAGAAAGAGAGAGCACGGAGCAGGTATCCTGGGCCCTCATGGACCCCTAGCAGCAGCACCCCAGCATTGAGGCTGTGACCAGTGCACTGGCTGTGGTCCTGGCTGCTGTGCTTCTGCAGCTCCGGTTGGCCGCCCTGCTAGCCACCCTCCTGGAGGTCGTCCTCAGGGCACAACATCCCCAGCCAGTCCCCTGGGTCACCCGCCGCCTGTGGAGCTTCCCCACAAGCAAAGACTGCTGGGACTGGGAGGTGCTGGAGGGCTGGGGCGATGACTGGTGGCTACAGAACTTCAGGATGACCAAGGGGACATTCCTGGAGCTGTGCCATTGGCTAGCCCCAGTCCTCCAGCAGCAGGACACCCACATGAGGCTGGCACTCCCCCTACAGAAAAGGGTAGCCATCGCCCTATAGAAGCTGGCCACCCCAGACAGTTACTGATCAGTCGGCCACCAGTTTGTGATGGGCGAGGCCACCGTCAGGGCCATCCTCATTGAGGTAAGCTATGGGCAGCTCATGCCCACACTGCATGTGGGGGGCAGGGGGCACTCCAGCAAGCGGCCCTATTGGGGAGTGGTGGGGCATCCCCCGCCAGGGACTGGGGGGGCATGGTGGGGGGGTGGGTGTGGAGGATGCAGCCTGGGCCACACTCAAGAGCACGCCCCCCTCACCGCCCCGCAGGTCATCTGTGCCATCAACAAGGTGCTCCTGCGGCAGTTGATCCGCGTTGGCGACCTGGACAACGCCATGTGGGAATTCCAGGTGCTGGGCTTCCCCAACTGCTTTGGGGCCCTGGACAGCACACACATCACCATCAGGGCCCTGGAGTACAGTTGCGGGGCCTATGTGAACCAGAAGGGCTACCACCCCGTGGTCCTGCAGGCGTTCATTGATGTCAACTGCCAGTTCCAGGACATCTGTGTGGGCTGGTCTGGCCACGCCCATGACACCAGGGTTTTTAGGAACTCGGGACTGGGATGCAGCGTGGCCGAGGGGACCTTCCTCCTCCAGCGGGAGCTGCCTGTCAGGGACACAACAATGCCTCTGTGTATCGTGGTGGATGCAGCTTACCCCCTGCAGCCCTGGCACATGAGGCCATACACGGGGCACACCCAGCCGAGCCAGAACCATTTTAATGAGCGGCTAACCAGGTCCACAATACTGTGGACCAGGCGTTCGGCCACCTCAAAGGGCACTTCAGGTGCCTCCACATGAGGCTGGAGATGGGCCTGGCCAATGTCCCAGCAGTGGTCGGAGCCTGCTTACCCTGCATAACTTCGTGGAAGCCAAGAATGAGCCCTACACGCAGGGGTGGGCTGCCCAGCCGAGGCATGGGTACGAGCAACCCCCTGCCACCCCGTGCCGCCTGGCCCAGCAGGATGGGGTGTGGATCCGGGAGGCCCTTTGCCAGGCCTTTCAGCGGGGTTCATGGGGAACCCCTCCAGCCTGCACACACACACCACCATCCTGCACACGCACATGCACACACACACACACACACACAAACATAAACCACCACACTGCACATCCCCCCCCCACCACAAGTGCACCACCACCATCCTGCACACACACACACACACACACACAGGCTACGTCCACACGTGCCCCAAACTTCGAAATGGCCACGCAAATGGCTGGTGGGGGTGGGTGGGTGATGGGTGGACAGGGAATGGTGGGGTGGGGGTGGGAGGGTTGGCTGCGGGAGTGGGTGGCGATGGGGCGGTGGTTGGGGCCGGGTGGCCGGCCGTGGCCTGGGTCAGGGTATCAAGGTTGGCTGCCAACTGGTCTCAGGCCCACCGCTCCACCTCCAGCCACTGTTGCAGCACCCTGGAAGGGTCCCGCAGTGCTGCCATGTGGGTAGCCTCCCCTGTATCTTCCTCTCCACCCAGGTGGCGCCAGCAGACAGCCCAGCGGCGGGCCCACGGATGGACAGCACTGAGTCCAGGTAGCTCCCGCTCACCCTCAGTGGTGGGACTGGTCTGGCCATTGGCTACAGGAGCTGTGGAGACAAAAGTGGGGAGTGGAGGGGTGGGAGGCATGAGTCCCAAGCACTGAGCCTTGTGCCCCCCCACTGGGTGCTCTGTGATGCGCATGTTCCAGGTTCCCTGCATGGGTGCCAAGGGCACGGGCTGCCCCACGCTGCCCCCCGGTCCCTCCACAGCCACTAGTCTGTGGTGCTGTCTCGCCCACATACTTCTGAGCACTGCGGGTTGTCCTCCTCCCTGTCCAGGCCTGGGGAACGTGGCTGTCTGGAGTCCACAGGCCCTGGGGTGGCGGGCAACCCTGGGCGAGACCGGATGCCCCCTCCTCAGTCTTGGGTGGCTGGTGTGTGGGCCACCTACCTGTGGGTCCCTCCAGGAAGTTGGGAGAGGTATGGATGGATGGCCCAGCTGGACGTCCCTCATGGGATGTCGATGACGAGGGCCCCATCACTTGAGCCCTCTTCATCGCTGGTCGTCTCCAGGCTCCGTGGGTGCCTGGTGCTGGGCATGGGTCCCAGACGGTCCTCCTCTGTCCCCATCTCCTGCTCCAATGCCAGGACCGTTGTGTCCAGCAGCACGGCCGGATGTCCCACCTCCTCAGGCCCAAGGAAGCCGTTCTGGTCTTCATAATGGCTGTGTCTACACGTGCCCCAAACTTCGAAATGGCCATGCAAATGGCCATTTCGAAGTTTACTAATGAAGCGCTGAAATGCATATTCAGCGCTTCATCAGCATGCGGGTGGCAGCGGCGCTTCGAAATTGACGCGCCTTGCCGCCGCGCGGCGCGTCCAGACGGGGCTCCTTTTCGAAAGCACGCCACCTACTTCGAAGTCCCCTTATTCCCGTGAGCTCATGGGAATAAGGGGACTTCGAAGAAGGTGGCGTCCTTTCGAAAAGAAGCCCCGTCTGGACGCGCCGTGTGGCGGCAAGGCTCGTCAATTTCGAAGCGCCGCTGCCGCCCGCATGCTAATGAAGCGCTGAATATGCATTTCAGTGCTTCATTAGTAAACTTCGAAATGGCCATTTGCATGGCCATTTCGAAGTTTGGGGCACGTGTAGACGTAGCCAATAGGAGCAGCTGGTGGGCGCTGCCCCTGACCGCCTGGCCAAGTCCCAAGGCCCTACAGTATCCCTGGCACAGCTCCTTCACCTTAGACCTCACCTGGTCTGGGTTCCAGGTGGGGAGACTCTGGCTGGTGAGGCCTGTGGCGAGGAGCTGGAACGCCATCGCGTTTCTGCCCTGAACCACCATCTGGTGAAGGACATCTTCATCTGCCCAGAAGGCAAGGAGGTCCCACGCCTCGGCATCTGTCCAGGAGGGGGCCCAGCACTTTGGGGGCTGGCTCCCCTCCTGGGAGGGCTCCCTGGTTTCTTTGGGGGGTCCCTGGGATGGGCAGGGGTCGGGGGTGCCGGCCATGGTGCCGAGGAGGGCTCAGGGCTGGCTGCTGTGTCATGCCAGGGAGCAGGCTGTGCAGCAGCGTGTGCTTCCTGATGCCTGCATGCTCTCAACTTCCTGCCTGAGGGCTTCTGAGAACCTGTGTCCTGAAACACAGCCGGAGGCTGGAGCCATAGAGCTCTGCTTGTGCTGGGAGCGTCACTGCCATCTGCCAGCTGATCGCAGCTATGGAAGACCTGCTTTTTTGAAAGAGTGGGCCCTGGCATGTCTACACATGTGCGCTTTCGAAATAATCTTTCGAAGGAGGGAGCTCTTCCCATCCCGGGATGGGAGGACTGACTTCGAACGAACGGGGGAGTTCTTTTGAAGTTAATTTCAAGAGCGCCGTGTGTGTGTAGATGCTCCACAGGTTCTTTTGAAAGAACTCGCTCTTTCGATCTGGATTTCAAATGGACTTGCTAGTGTAGATGCACCCTGAGTGTCCTAATCTCCTACATGGATTAGATATCACAAATCCTTAAAGTATTTCTCTTTCAGATTGAAATCTCAACAGCATCATACTCTATGCTTACTTTGTTGTTCTCATTTGCTATGTAGTTGAATCTTTCCCTTATAAAATAATAGGCCTCCTCCTAGTTTGGTCTTGCCTGAAGGAGACACACTCTGCAATTATAAAAGCAAGCTTTTCAGCTAGCCATGTTTCCGGGACGCATATAATATCTAGGTTAGTTTTTGTTTCCAGGATGTTTTCTCTTCATTTTGATCACGTGCTACATGCATTTAAGCTAAATCTCAATACTACTCACATTTTGCTATTAATATCGTTCAAAGTTATATGACTACAGTTCATTGACAAATTTCAGTCACACAAATTTTTTGCCCTTGCTATAATTTTAATTTTTACAAGTTTTTTCCCTGTTTACTATGTATAAATTTATCACTTCCATCCTCTCTTCTAACCTGTCTGGGGATCGACTGGCTAAACAGCAGTGCAGCAGTAAAAGACCTGGGGATTACAGGGGTGAGAGGCCTAGGATTCTATGATTCTATATGCAATAAACCCCTCACATCTCTCTCTGAGCATATCACTGACTATTTTTCCACAGTATTTATCCTCTGCCTTTTACAGTGAGGCTGTATCTGCAGTTTCCTTTTTCCTGTGGCAGTTGCCTCTTCCTTCAAGTAGACTCCCTATCTTAAATGTTAACAGCAATAAGATTGCTGGCTGGCTCCTCCTCTTTTACCAAATAGCTACTTACTGGGAATGTCTATACTTACGATTAGACCAACCTGGAGTCTGAGGTTGTGTGTCTGGTAAAGATGCACAAAATTGATATCTGTGGGACTGGCAGTCAACCCCTGTATCACATGAAGTAAGGAAGGTCAACAGGAGAGTACTAAAAGCTAGGCCTATAATAAGGAATAAGTCAGTTTCCAGTATGTTGATTCTAGCTATGGCATTTGTGTAGCTAGAATTATGTCTCTGCAATCAACTTATTTCACTGGCATAGACATAGCCACTAACCCTTTATCTTATTTCATTCTTTTGGCTTTCATTGTCCCCTTCACTTCAACTTCCTCCTGATCTTTTTACCATCAGATTGCTAACCCCAGCTCTCTAGTCTGTAAGTGCTAACCAGCCCTAGGTTAAGCAAAGGTTTAAATGATGTTGCAGTCCCTTGGTCTAATGGATACTCCCGCACATATTGAAGCCTTCTCCTGTTCTAACGGTCTCTACAAATCATTTCCACTTTGGGAGACAGCTGTCAAACTGAGAAGAGTTATTAAAAGTTGCGTTATTCATTGACTAGAACTGCAAGGATTCCATGCCACATCAGACCCTTGACCTGTATAACCCAGTTTTACAATGGCAGATGCTTCAGCCAAAGGTTCAAAACCCCCACAGTAGGCAAACTTGAGTTAACGGGACCCTCATGTAGTTAGGTGCTGTTCTTAATCTCAGAATTTAAGTCTTTCCTTTCCATAGCTCTTAGAGTTAGCATTTACTATTATAATGTTGAATATTATTGATATACAAGTATCCAATTCCTCTGAATCTTTCTAAATGCTTGACCTCTGTGATATCCTACAGCAATAAGTTCCATGGTCTAGGTAGGCAAAGCATGGACATTTTTTTTTCATTTTGAACTTTCCACCCTTGGTTTCACAGATTTTTCCCATTTATTTTGTGACTAATCAGTCTTTTCAATCTCTCTTTATATGAATGTCTCTATACTTGAGATTATCCTCATCCCCATTCTGTGAACTCGCTGTAGTCCTGCAATATCCTTTTTGAGATGGAGTGACAAGTAATGTACACAGCATTCCAGACAATGAGGGACTACTGACTGCAAAGCAGTCAAGCTCCCACACCTGAGCTATCCAGTGAAACTGGCCAGAAAAATGTTTTATTTCCTTATATGAAATCAAAAATAAAATAAAAAAACAACTTTTGAGTAAAATGTTGAAAATTGAAAACATTCAGCAGAAAACACTTTGGAAACACAAATATTTATTAAAAATTCCATTGTGGTGGCTATGGGAGTTGTAATTCAGCTGCTGTATGTATCCCCACTCCCATTCTGTCCATATGCTGGACTCCCAGGCCAGACCAGGCCCAGGGATGGGGGTGGTGCAAAGGGGATAGTTGTCCGTGGGCCTCAGATTTTGAAGGGGCCCACAGCTCTGGCTGCTGCCACTGCTACTTTGGGAGCAGTGGCAGATGAAGCTCTGGGCCCCTTTGAAGTGCGGTAGTAGCACTATTCTGCATGCATGCATGTGTGTGTGGCTGAGCGGGGGCAGTGCTGAGAATTGAGTGCGTTGGCCCCTTCCCTTCTGAGGTGTAGAGCCAGTTCCCATCCCACCTTGCCCCAAGGCTCATGGTGCCTATCAGTGCCATTGGGCCAGACTGTATTTCCCATAGCACATCATGGCCTCCCCCCGAATAAGTCTTCAGAATGCGCCATGGAGATGTAGTCCGGCAATGAATCTGACTCATAGAGGAGAACTAGAACATTCAATTCCAACTCATATGACACACCATCATACCCTTTCCACATCAGAGTTTCAGTTTCAGAGCTTTTTTGTTTGTTTGTTTTTGTTTTGTTTTGTTTTTTTTTTGTTTTGCTTTTTAAGAAAATAGGAAAAGGGAACCAGACACTTATTTATGGGTAAAATAAAAAAAAAAACATTTGTCCAAAAACCTAGTTTTGATCCATAATCTTCTATCACCTCTAATATCTGGAACAAAAGTTAAGGTTCAATTTCCAGAATTTAGCTAAGGTATTATGAAAAATATTTGATAGTATGGGCAAAACTGAAATCAAGAAATTTTGAGGAAGTCAATACTTGCTCATCCAGTAGAGCAAAATAGGATTTTTCTCCTACCCTATTAATATAGAAGATAGAAAGAGACTTCTACTCAAAAAAATATGGTACAGTTTGAATCTCTCTAAACCAGAGCTCTCTCACCCAGCTACATCTTTTTAGTTAGCTGGACAACCACTTACAGGTGTGGCCAAGATTCCCATGGTCCCATAACGTTTTTTTTTTATAGCCACCAGTCCTGGTTTTCAGTGTTCTGTGTCATTTAGATGTAAGTTATCCCTAAATGTCTTCTATGAGCCCAGCAAGCAGTGGAAGTGTTGGTAATTTGCTAGAAAATTTTGACCTCCTGTTGTCCAGCAAATTCTCCTGTCTACCACCAGTCTGTTCCTGATGATGCCAGATGAGAGAGGTTCTATCTGTACTTAGGATATATATTTGATTACCCTTACATATTTACGTTGCCATTCTCTCTCTCTCTCTCTCTCCCCCTCTCAATCTCTCGCTGCAAGCAAGCAATACACCAGCCTGGGAAATTCTTTAACCAGGACTTGCAACCACTGTATATTATTAATATTTCTTCTATAATAGAGCTGGAGATAACCAGAAACTAGTATCTCAGAAAGATAACATGACTGCTACTTGAAAAGACCAGTTCAATATTTCTTCTCCAATGAATTTTATCTTAAAAATGCATTCTGATTTCACCAAGTATTTTATCATCTGTTTTAAGTACCACTGCCAAATCAAGAAGGAGAGAAATAGATAAAAAGATCTTTAAATTAGCTTTGTATTTTTTTTTTGTTTATTTCATCCATATTTCTTCTTTTACCTCTCAGATACATATTTAATAGTTTGGTATTTTTTTAGAAGAGAAAGTGCAGTGACTGAGGTAGCTCCATTGTATCATAGACACACACACAGTAGTATAATTCTCAGATTTGAATTTACTGGTAACAAAGCCAGCTCTCACCATAAACCTAAGAGAGTTTCTCAGGAACACTGAATATCTTTTAATTGATGTAGACCCATTAGATCAAATGTTAAAAAAAATAAAATAAAAAAAAATCTCCAGCTTTGCATGCTCAGACAGCTGTTTGCAGAAATTGGGTAAAATTGCTAGAGCTGTACAAACTGTTCAACACAAACTGCAACAGTAATCAAAATCTGCTAATTTGTTCTGCACATGACAAGCAATCTGATTCAATAGTAAATTGTTGGTTCCTAGACACAACTTACAGAAGCTTTTTGCAAAGTTGTTTGCTGTGTCTGTATATCTGTAAACTTTATCCAATGTCCAGCATGTGCCTCTAGTTTGAATCAGTTTTATTTCGATAGATAAGATTGCTCCTGAGAAATTCTCTTAGGTGCTCCAACAGGGCAATTGCCCTAGGACCTGGCATTTCAAAGAGGCCTGGAACTCCAGCAGCTGCCTCTGCTACTTTGAAGCGGTGATGGCTGGAGTCTAGGCCCCTTTGAATTGCTGCGGTAGTGCTTCTGAGTGTGGCCCTGAAGGACATGGGGGGGGCAGTACTGCACTCCATGTGGCACTGAGGCCCATTGCCCCTACTCCTCTTCTGCCCTTGGCCCTGCCCATTCCAGGGCATGGAGTCCGGGACCCATGGCAGGTCTCAGTTTAGCTGGGGTTACACTTCTGTAACTAGACTTGGGCCATGGGATCAAAACACTCAGAGGAATAGATTTTACGTTGTTTATGAAATGAGGTTTTTATTCAAGTATTAAATTCTCTCTTGAAATCATCCTTCTTTGCAGTTACAATATAGCTACTGCAAAATGGCTACCAACTCCACTTTAAGATGAAAGTGCAATCACAAATTCACAGACACGTTGTAGAAGTTTGTAATAAATTACAAATACAGGAGTTTGTGATTTATTCATGTGAGCATGAGACCTTTATGTTTCTTTAGATGAGAAAGATTTGGATGTGTATAACTGTCAGTAAAAATGCAATCTAGACAAAGTGAAAAGTTTGCAGGAGGCCATGCAAATCCTGAATTAGGTGAGGTTATACAGGTCTAGTAGTTAGGCTCAATAAATGCACTGAAATTCTTCCCATTTCCAAATAGTTGTGACCATAAAATGTTAGTATACAAATACAGATGCAGGACTAAAGCCGGATTAAGTTTTAATGTAATAATTTCATGGATATTCTAATATTCTACCGAACTTTGGCCAGTAGCACTATGGTAATCCTCCTGACTCTAAAATGCTCTGAACCACTCTGTTAACCCTGATGCTGGCACAGGAATGGAAGGATCAATTATTTACTATTTGTCTTCTGTTACAACTAGAGAATGCTCAAAGACTCTTATACGCTCCATTTTTAGCCTGATGCATGGGAACCTCCAGCAAGCGTTAAAAGCTAGACCTTCAGCATTCCTTTCCTCTTCTAAACTAGGTATCAATGAGGAAACCCAATTGCATTGTCATTGCAGCCAAAGAAGGGTAAAAAGAATTGTGTGATGCTAATTATATTAGCACAAAAGTAAAAATGTGTACGTATGCATTGATGGTGTATAGTTGACATGGAAAGGAATGAAAGAAGAGGTGGAAGAAGAAAAGCAGCATTGCAAAAGCCTTCACAAAGTCTCCACCCTAAAGAGACCCTCCAAATCTAGTCAGTAATATTTAAAATATAGTCACAGAAAGGTAGCCATGTAAGTCTGTATCTTCACAAAATAAACACACAGTCCTGTAGCACTTCAAAGACTAACAAAATAATTTATTTAATAATAATAGTCTAATCTAATAATTTATTAGGTGATGAGCTTTCATGGGACAGATCCACTTCTTCAGATCTTGAAATTCTGATACATCTGTCCCACCAAAGCTCATCACCTAATAAATTACTTTGTTAGTCTTTAAAGTGCTACAGGACAGCAGGTTTGTTTCGTGAAGATACAGATTAACACGGCTACCTCTTTCTGACTATTCCCAATGCAAGGCACTACATTTAGCCATTTAGAAAGCAAATCCATCAACTACATGACATCAGAATTTCCAGACCTGAAGAAGTGGGTCTGCCCCACAAAAGCTCATCACCAAATAAATTATTTTGTTAAAGTGCTCCAGGACTGCATAGCCGTGTCTACACGTGCACGCTACTTTGAAGTAGCGGCACTAACTTCGAAATAGCGCCTGTCACGGCTACACGTGTTGGGCGCTATTTCGATATTAACATCATCGTTAGGCAGCGAGAAATCGAAGTTGCTAACCCCATGAGGGGATGGGAATAGCGCCCTACTTCGAAGTTCAACGTCGAAGTAGGGAACGTGTAGTCGTTGCGCGTCCCGCAACATCGAAATTGCGGGGTCCTCCATGGCGGCCATCAGCTGAGGGGTTGAGAAACGCTCTCTCTCCAGCCCCTGCGGGGATCTATGGTCACCGTGGGCAGCAGCCCTTAGCCCAGGGCTTCTGGCTGCTGCTGCTGCAGCTGGGGGTCCGTGCTGCATGCACAGGGTCTGCAACCAGTTGTTGGCTCTGTGGATCTTGTGCTGTTTAGTGCAAGTGTGTCTGGGAGGGGCCCTTTAAGGGAGCGGCTTGCTGTTGAGTCCGCCCTTTGACCCTGTCTGCAGCTGTGCCTGGCACCCTTATTTCGATGTGTGCTACTTTGGCGTGTAGACGTTCCCTCGCTGTGCCTATTTCGATGTGGTGCTGCGCAACGTCGATGTTGAACATCGACGTTGCCAGCCCCGGAGGACGTGTAGACGTTATTCATCGAAATAGCCTATTTCGATGTCTCCACATCGAAATAGGCTACTTCGATGTAGGCTTCATGTGTAGACGTAGCTCATGTTTGTTATTTAAAATATAGTTAGCCTCTCTTGCCTCCCACATTCTCACCATGGTTTCCATCCAATCATAGGCAGTGATTTATATGGGATCCAGATGCTCAGGCATCATGAATATTCAGGGATGGGGTCTCCACTCCATCCATATTAACAGAGACAGGGTGATTAAAGTAACAAAAGGCTTGCTGTTAAGGTGAACTAAGGATCATTAGATAATCCCAAGGGCACTGTCAGGTATTCTGCAGGTTGATCCTGCTTGAAGCAGGGGGCTGGACTAGATGACCTCCTGAGGTCCCTTCCCCTCCTGAGGTCCAGCCATTTGATTCTGTGACATGATTCTGTTTGAGTAAGAAAGATAAAAAACAAAAACAAAATATGGTCTAACAGAGGAGTTTTGCAAGGGAGATGAGGGACAGAGTGTGGAGTGAGGGTGGGGGGAATCCTAGATACACTTAGCATTCTTTAAACTTAAACCAAAACCATCTGTTTTTAAAATTATCAAGAAAGAATAAGCTTTAGCAGAAAAAAAAAGACTTCAGGCAGAAGCCCATCCACAGAGTGGTGTCTATCCTATTTATTGTACACAATGCATGATTACCTGGCCTATGGGCAAATGGCATACATTATGTGTACCCAACTTCGTGGAAATTTTTCAAAGACACCATTCTAGAGGCTCAGCTTAGATGTATGCCCCAAATAGAAAAAAAATGGAAAAACCCCAGAAATTATCATTGTGGTTTAACAACCAAGTAAAAGAAGCTCTGTAATAAAAAGGCATTGTTTAAAAGCATAAGTTAAATCCTTGTGAAGAAGGAAAGCTAAACAAACTTTCTCCCAGAGCCTTAGACGGGGGAGAGAGAGACTGTCTGGACACCACCAAAAATTCTTCAAACCTCCCTTTCCTGCCTTCAATCAATCCAGAAAGCTGAAGATAATTCTCCCCTGACCACCACTGGCCTCATCATTGCTTTCTCCCTTGGCTTCTGTTTCCCTTTCATATCAAATTCAAAATTCTTATTGGGTGGTGTAGGGCTCTGCATAACCTTGTTGCTCGCTAACAATCACTAATTTCATTTTTGATCCCAAAGTGAAGAAGTTACTGGAACCCTTGTAAGGCTCCTAATAAGGCCCTTCGCATTTGTCCTCCAAAAGGAAAATCACAACTGACATTTAAACTCCTAAGTTTCTAGCCCCTTTCTTTGCAAAATTAGCCTTAAAATGTAAGCACATTTAAAACAGTGAGAACAGATGGTCAGGATAGAAAGAAAAAGACTAAATAGCTCCACTTTTGCTGCAGGGGCTGACGAAATTATACTTTTTTATGTATAACAAGTCCTTCCTGTTGCATCCATCTGTCTCATTTTATACTTAGGTTATGTCTATGAAACCTTTGGGTAGGCTAGAGTTTACTTTGCTGCTCTTCCCTTAGTGCTTAAAAACAGCTCCTACAGAAAAGCACACAAAGATCCAGAATTCAGACTTTGAGGATTTTCAACAAGGATTTCAGAGCGTCAGCCTCCTTACAATCAAGTCCAACCACCTCCAAAAGAATTAAATTCATTCTAGATGTATCAATTTCATAAACCTTTATGATGAACATAAATAATTTCTAGGCTACTACATAATCAACCTACATTATCTTCAGTTATACACAAATATAAAAAATCAAGAAATCAAATTACATCTAAGCAGGTCACTTCCCCAAAAACAAGAACTAACTGAGAGTCCCCCAAAGCTTAGGTTGAGTTCACTTGCATCTCAAATGGAGTTTTTGATCACTAAATCTGTAGTTTAAGGCAAAAGAACTGCAAAAATACCTTCCCTCCTTGTGCAACAATCTCCAGTGGGACCCCTTTCCACATACACAGCGTACTGTCTAAAGAAACGTCGGGGCAAGTGCCATACTCTGGCAGTGTAAGTCTCTATCTAGAAGTGTGTGAGGAAGAAGAGGTTGGGCCAAAATACTGGTGCAGTCAGTGATAAGTTATGCAGCCACTGCAGCCCACCAATATCAGCTTATCCGACCCCAGAATAATATGATGAAGAATCAAACCTGGGAGGAACCTCTGATTCCTAGTAATAACTCTAAAGAGAAGAAGAAAAAAACCAAAACAAAACACAACCTCTTTAATTCTCAAACCACCCCCCCGCCCACATCCAGCCAGCAAAATTGTGCCCTACACCTGGCCTCACCAACACCAGCAGGGGAAGATCTACCTCAGGCACCAAATTTTACCAGAGGAATAATATGTATGAATAATATTTATGATTATGACTCATTTTTGCTATGTGCATTAATTTTACTAAGGGAATGATTAATGGGGAAAAATAGAAGATTTTTTTCTAAAGAACAGTGTTTTGTAGAGTCCTTGTCTGAGCTATGCAATTTTCTATGCAAAATCAGTGAAGAAGTAATATGACCATGTGGTGTGACACACACAGCGCACATTGTTAAATGGAGGTCTTCTGGTTATTTTCATGCTCAAATTGCTTCTTTACTGATTCTGCACAGTCGATTAAACAACTCAGACAAAGCCTGCATTCGGTTTTACATTATATAAAATAGAATGCACTCTGGTAAGGTTTGTTTTTCAGTCTCTATTCCCCAACGTTACTAGAACTATAGAGAGTTATTTACTGGCAGGACCACGGAGACAGTGTTTGTACTCTAAGATCAGGGATTTTATGAAAGCCATTATTGACAATCTAAGAGCAAGCACTGACCCCTGTTTATCTTGCAAGCTTGGCAGACAAGTAGAAAGCCTTTGGTTGAAGGTCAACATGAAACATCAGCTTCCCCAGCGTTAAAATGATGAATCTAATATGACATGCAATTTGGAGGAAATCTGCAAAATTTTATTTTCCAGGAAAGACTTTTTTCCATCAAATCATGTGTTACATAAAAAAGTGAAATGTAAAATACATCTCCATTGCATACAAATCCTAAACACATTATCACAGCCTACAATGCAGTGTCCTTGCTGTTCAATTTATTTTCCGATGTCCTAGTTAATAATGTAAAGCTGTTTCTAATAGGAGAACATTACCTCAAAAGGCAAGCTCTCTTGTACTTATTTGGTACCATATTAGTAGCATCCTTATAAAACAAGTGAAGTAGGCTTTTTACTGAATGCAACCGGCCAGTTGTAAAGCATATTAAACAAAACCAAATGTTCTATTGCGACATATTCTGATTCCCAAATGAAAACTGGGATGGATTCTTAGTAGATTCTCGCTACTTTCATATTTCAAACCTGAGTCAGGAACATGGATGCAATCTCCATTAGGAAATGTAATACCAAAGCTTCTGACAGAATACATAGTACATCCAGGCAATCAAATCACAGAAATAGGAATCAGTGAAAAAATACTACTGCATACAGTCTCTCTACCAGCTGGGCAGGATTTTTCCCTGCTTTTTTTTTGGTCTACAGTATTCTAAATTTAGTTATATGATAAACTATTGAGCTTCCATTGTTGTCAGAGGCTGCTCCACATTCAATACATAAAAACAGCTGGAGATTTTCTCTTATACATGCAATGCCAACAGACCTGAGGTTGCTGACCCCAGGAATAGAAACTGTAAGCACAGGGTCTAAAGCCCTGCACTCCAACATGTGAGCTGAAGGCCAGCTGGCTTTCAGTCAAGGCTGTAGAGCAGAGACTTTACTCACCCCAGATGAGGTCTCATTGCCTCTGGGTACTACATATAGTTTGGGTAAGTTTTGTTTTTTCCGCTTTCAGATCACTACTCATTTGTGCTCATAATCACAGGCCCTGGGGGACCTTAGCATTTCACCACCCCACCTTCACCATCAAAAGTAACAAAAATCAGCTCACAAAAGCTCATCACCTAATAGTCTTTAAAGTGTGATATGACTGTTCTTTTATTTTGTTAGGATACAGACTAACACAGCTACCTCTCTATTACCAAATGTAAAGATTACATTATAATCAAATAAAATACTGTTTGGAACAGCAACTTATCTTCATTGAAGCGATAAATTTAGTTAGGGAGACAAATTACTAACAGAAGTAATATTTGACTGTTATTTAACTCTGTATCTTTCCACCCTATAATAACATTGTCCATAGACTTGACCATGACTCTCCTAAATAATTATTCTGCCAGCAAGATGGTTTATAATCATAAAAATTTTCAGACTTATCACATATGCCTCTGACTTAAATAAGTGGCTCTGTATGTATGAACCAGTGTCTCATGAAAAAAATAGCATGAGATTATATATATAAAGAGTGTGTCATGATAAGTAAAGACACAAAATTAAGATTCCATTGGAAATCTTAATTCAGGCCTTTCCTAACTTTTGTATGATTTAACTTTCCAAGTTTAAATATGTTCTGTTAACATGCAGGATTATGTGAGGCAGGCAGAGGTGTTAAGTTTAATTTTGTAACACCTTTGGAGATTATGGCTACGTCTACACGTGAAGCCAACATCGAGTAGCAACATCGATGAATAACGTCTACACGTCCTCCAGGGCTGGCAACGTCGATGTTCAACTTCGACGTTGCGCGGCACCACATCGAAATAGGTGCTGCGAGGGAACGTCTACACGCCAAAGTAGCACACATCGAAATAAGGGTGCCAGGCACAGCTGCAGACAGGGTCACAGGGCGGACTCAACAGCAAGCCGCTCCCTTAAAGGGCCCCTTCCAGACACAGTTGCACTAAACAACACAAGACACACAGAGCCGACAACTGGTTGCAGACCCTGTGCCTGCAGCATGGATCCCCAGCTGCAGCAGCAGCAGCCAGAAGCCCTGGGCTAAGGGCTGCTGCACATGGTGACCATAGAGCCCTGCAGGGGCTGGAGAGAGAGCATCTCTCAACCCCCCAGCTGATGGCCGCCATGGAGGACCCGGCAATTTCGACGTTGCGGGACGCGGATCGTCTACACGTTCCCTACTTCGACGTTCAACGTCGAAGTAGGGCGCTATTCCGATCCCCTCATGAGGTTAGCGACTTCGACGTCTCACCGCCTAACGTCGAAGTTAACTTCGAAATAGTGCCCGACGCGTGTAGCCGCGACGGGCGCTATTTCGAAGTTAGTGCCGCTACTTCGAAGTAGCGTGCACGTGTAGACACAGCTTATGTGTGTTTGTGTAAATATACCCTACAGGGGAGTTATGAGGGTTAAAATTTTGAGGTGCTCCTATACTATGGCAATGAGGGGCATAAAAGATTGAAAATGCCATGATACAATACAAACAGAAATGGAAGGACTGTATTTCTCTGCTTGTTCAATATGGTCTTAATTTAGGACTATCTTGGATTCATGTGAAGTTTGACAGTCATTATTATATCAACTTGTTTGAATAAACTTCTTCTTGTACAAAATGCACCAAAATTAGGTTAAGTGAGTGTTTTTGCATTGTTCATAATATGCAGGTGCCTCACTCCCCATGGAGATTTCAAAGAACATCCATTCTAAATAAGAACTAAATCAGCAGACCAAAAGCATCTGTGTCTGCTCACAGAATGGAAATACTTTTTGCAAAATGCCTTTCTTTTTGCTGTACTTATTTTGAAATAAACTTTAATTGATACAATATTGTTTATACACAATATCCCATATATTATTGTTGCTGCAGTGCTGAAATGATTGGGATTTACTAATGCATTACACCACTGCTTTCCAGGATGCAGCCCCTGTTCTGTAGGAATGGACTACATTACTCATTCCTCCTAGATGAATAACTTTGAATAACTACAGAATGGGAAAGGACTGCCTAGGAATGAGTATAGCAGAAAGGGATCTAGGGGTTATAGTGGACCACAAGCTAAATATGAGTCAACAGTGTGATGCTGTTGCAAAAAAAGCAAACATGATTCTAGGATGCATTAACAGGTGTGTTGTGAAAAAGACATGAGAGTCATTCTCCCACTCTATTCTGCCCTGGTTAGGCCTCAGCTGGAGTATTGAGTCCAGTTCTGGGCACTGCAGTTCAGGAAGGATGTGGAGAAATTGGAGAGGGTCCAGAGGAGAGCAACGAGAATGATCAAAGGTCTAGAGAACAAGACCTATGAAGAAAGGCTGAAAGAATTGGGCTTGTTTAGTTTGGGAAAGAGAAGATTGAGGGGGGACATGATAGCAGTTTTCAGGTATCTAAAAGGGTGTCATAAGGCAGAGGGAGGGAACTTGTTCTTCCTTGCCTCTGAGGATAGAACAAGAGGCAATGGACTGAAATTGCAGCAGGGGAGATTCAGGTTGGACATTAGGAAAAAGTTCCTAACTGTCAGGGCAATGAAACACTGGAACGAATTGCCAAGGGAGGTGGTAGAATCTCCATCGCTGGAGATATTTAAGAAGAGGTTAGATAGATGGCTTTCAGGGTTGGTCTAGAAAGTGCTTGGTCCTGCCATGAGGGCAGGGGGCTGGACTCAATGGCCTCTCGAGGTCCCTTCCAGTCCTACTCTTCTATGATTCTATGATAAGTGCATTTTGTCTGAGGGGGCCCAATTTACCAGGAGATCCCAGTTTCTGAGCCTGTGCTCATCATTTCCCATTCCATCGATCTTTGCGTCACCTGTAAATTTGATCTGCATCTGCAGTGATTTTATGTTTACCTCGAGATCATTCCTGAACATGTTGAATAGTTTAAACCTAGTAGCCATCCCTGCAGAACTCCATAGAAACATGCTTAGCCAATGACAATTTTCCATTAACAACCATTTGTTGGGATCTGTCAATCAGCCATTTCTTAATCCATTTAAAATGAGAACAATCAGTAAAGCTCATTTTTAAAACAGAAAGTTTTTGTGGTAGTAAGTCAAATGCATTACAATAAATTAAGTTAACACATGAAGTGATTCAAGTAACCTTTATTAAACTTATGCAGTTACCTTCATAAACCAAATTTACAATCCCATCAAAGAATGAGATCAAGTTTGACAAGATCAAATTTGAGGGGGAAAAACACAAACACACACCACACATGAATGTGATCATTGGTATTAATTATATTTTTATCCTTTAATTCTTTATCACTAGACTCCTGTATCAGTTTTCCATTATTTTGTCTGGCGCTGAGGTTTAACTAACCAGCATAGAGTTACCAGGATTATTCTACTTATCCTTCTTGGCACAGCATTAGCCCTTTCCCATTTTTATGCAATTTCCTTCGTATTCTTATTCTTCGTAAACTTTCTTATGTATGAAAATTATTCAGAGTGCTCCTCTGCCAGCTCTTTTATGATTCTTGAACAAAGTTGTCTGGTGCTGCTGATTTAAAAATATTTATTTCTAGTTGTTTAACATCCTCGTTGTTTATTAATATACTGCAAAATATTTGACCATCCTGCTTCTTTGCAAATGCAGGTCAGAAATATTTATTGAATATTTCATCTTTACTTTTAATAATGTTGCAGGCCTCATATTTCTATTTGTTATTTTACCTTTGAAGTGTTGTAGCCATGTTGGTACCAGGATAATAGAAAGGCAAGGCAGGTGAGGTAATGTCTTTTATTGGACTAACTTCTGTTGGAAAGAAACAACTTATCAAGCTATTCAGAATTCTTCTTCAGGTCCATTCACATTCCTTGAGCTTATGCTATGTTAGCAATTTCTAGATATTACAGTAGCCATATTTTCCCTTCATAACATTTTAACTCCATTGAACTTGGTAAAAGTTTTCCTGAACATGCAAGCCAGCATAATAAATCCTGAACCAGTGCACCAGCCCCTGTGACTCTTGCTGTGCATTTCAATCAGTCACAGACAACATCAAACTGAATTATTTAGAGGGGGAAAATTTTGCATAATACAAAGTAAACCTTATTGTTTTCTGTAACGGGAGACTGAAAACCCTTGAGCCAGTGCCTTTTCTCTCCATTATGACTTCCAAATCTTAAGACGGATCAGATGTCCATGAAGATTATTTTTATTCCTGTCTGCTGCCTTTTATTCCAGTGACTCTGGGGTTTTGTTGACTCAACTGCCAGCCAGACAGGTGTGGAATGTAATACTCAAGTACTTCTATTCTTACCTTTCAAAACGTTTGCATTGGGCAGCTGCTCAGGCATTATTCATAGAGTTCCAGAAGAGCTCTATTCGATGATCCTCACCTCTTCAAAGTGCATGTGAGTTTAATATACTCAGTATGTGCACAACATACTGCTTTGTTTCACTAGCCCTACCTATGCTTTGACCAGTGCCTTGGTAAGAAAAGTGCACCGGGAAAAAAAAGAGCTGAATGACAGTAAGATGATGGAGGATCAATCCAGAGGATGCACTGGGAAGCGGAGACAACAACCAGAGAATGGGTTAGGATTGGTGCCCACTCTTGGCTAAAGAGCTCCCTCCACTCAAGAAGAGTTTGAAAACCTGAGAACAGTGTATCATCCTTTGCCGCCTTCTGTTGGGACAGAAAGTAGAGCTTCATTTTGAACCTGAACTAGGAATTCCAACAAGATTTTGCCCAGTATTTCCCTTTAAATGAAACTGAATCACCACTATTTCTGGGTGACAGTTTTGCAGTGGAACTAAGCTCTGCTGGAACATTGTTTGGTAGCAAAAGTCAGGTTGCTTCTTTGCATAATTTTGGGAATTTTCACAGGCAAAGCCTCTTGACTGAGGTGGTACTTGTAGCCTTTAATATCAGAATATTTGAAGACAGAGATTTTCATAAGCCTTCAGAATTTGTTTAACTCTGTCCCTGCTGAAATCATTCAGTTGACTTCAGGCCAATTTTAGCCACTTTTGAAAATTCTGCCCTGAGATTCTGTACAAAGTGGCTGAAAACCTTGTAATGGGAGGGCTAAAATAAATGCAGATGCCAATCCTCCTGGAAAGGAACTATACCTTCCAGAGTCAAGTGCTCAACAAACTCAAAAAAAGTAGATCACAAGCTTTTGGATTTATTTGATTATTTAATTTAAGATTATTTTCTGGGGTTTCTGAGCAACTTGCTTTATAATTTGCCCATGTAGTTTTCCATTGTGCAAAAATGCCACATATATGACTACCTATGCTTCTTTGCATCTATATCATCTTTCACTGGTACAGAGGGTTTCTTTCAGACCTATTTTTCATTATATTTTCTGACTGATTAATATTTTACTTCCTAGCAGTAACTGAAGGTAAGCATGGGATGTTTAAAAATCTTACAGTAAATCTGTAACACATTTGAATACATGCCAAGGGCTTATATAAGAATAATGAATGATTGACATTTCTGACACAGACTTCAGCAATCCTGTTTTGCGAGGCAGCTCTACCACTGACAGAATGGAGTTTGGAATACTGTAGGATTTTATTTAACAACCACACAAAATACTCATAAACTTTTTTATGTTTTGCAAATGTTAAATATCTATATTAACTATCAAGCATAAAATATTTTGCTCACTAAGATGAAACTCTGATTTACAATACAGCTATTCTCTGTATTTTCTATTGCAACATAATTAAGGCTTGAAATGAACTTCAGAAGTATCAACCACTCAGAACATCAGAATGCTACAATGGACCAAATTCAGAGCCTCCACTCCAAAAATATTGAGTCCTACAACTTGAGACAGAGTCTTATTTGAGTGAATGGAGTATACGGCATGCCAGATACTGGGCAGTTCTGATTTCCATTCATTAGATGACAGTGGTACAATTTAATGCAATGTTGTGGAACAGCGCCAAACTCTTTTTGATAGTTAAAGCAATAAACCACACAGAAAGTTAACCTTGTGAAGTCTGTTTCTACACTAGCAATTGTTTTTGGAAAATCCAGCCCTTTTTTGAACCAACAGGAGGAGCGTCCACACACAAAATGCGCTCTTTTGGTCCAAAATCAAAAGAATGCAGCTCTTCTTCCGGAAGCCTTTTTCCACTTCCGGATCAGGAAGAGCACCTTCTTTTGAAAGCTTCTTTTGAAAAAAAGTACGTGTAGACACTCTGTGGGCTCTGTTCTTGAAAAAGCAGTCCTCATGTTGCCAGATTTTTTGGTCCCTGGCCCATTCTGTTGAAAGAGCAGGGGCTGTGTGGATGTTCTCTATTAAAAGAACGGATTGATATATATATTTTTTTAATCTGCTTGTATGTATGTGAACATGCTCTTTCAGAATAAGTGTTTTTTTGGAAGAGCTCTTGCAGAAGAACTTCTTTTGAAAGATTGCTGTAGGGTAGATATAGCCAAATGGTTTAACAGTGTATTAAAGGGATTAAAATGTTTAATGGCAGTAATCTTTAGAAGTTTGCGTTTTCACATCAAATAAAGACTATTTTCACAGGAAGAACAACAGAGATATTGGAATACATAGAGGGCCTATTGTGATGAGATAAAAAACACATGGTACAACACAATTGGCCTGTTCTGTAAAGCTGTAAAGGCAATATACATCTATATTTTCATAAACATTTTACATAGGAAGTAGGCACCTGTTCCTCAGTGTGTTGGAGGCAAGATATTCTAAACTGGTATAAATTCTAAGGCCTTTTCTACACAATAACTATTTCCAAAAGATGATCCTCCAGAGTGCATCTATACACAAAACAGGCCCCCAAAAGAGCCGTCCCTTCTTCCAGAACAGTGCGTCCACACACACACCAGCCCTCTTCTGGAAGAACAGGGCAGGAAACGGCATGGACGGGGTCACACAGACAGGGAGCCCTTCTGGGGCTGCCAGCCGCCAGGCCCCTTAAAGGGCCCCTCACAAATAACCCCTCCCTGCACACACTGCTGAGGCCTGCCACGTCTGTGCACAGCAAGCCAGACCCAGGTCCCTGTTCAGCACCCGCTGACCAACAGGCATGGACCCCCACCAGCTGCAGGACAGCAGGCTTGCCCTCACCCACAGACTAACCATCCTCCTGCTGCCCTTCTCAGCCTCCTGTGGAGACAGAGGCCCAGGTCCATGGGTTCTGAACTTCCACCACCCCTCCTGGGCCCCCTCTGGGCCATCCAGCTCATTTGGACCTATGCCACCAGCATGGACTGGTGGGACAGGGTCATCATGGGAGAGTAGGACAATGACCTCTGGCTGCAGAACCTGTGGATGAAGAAAGAAACCTTCCTGGAGATCTCCAGCTGGCTCACCCACATGCTGCGATACCAGGATACCAGAACGAGGCCGACCCTCTCCATGGAGAAGCTCATGGCCATCCCCATATGGAAATTAGCCACTCTGGACAGCTACCAGTTCATCAGGCATCAGTTCGGGGTGGGCATGTTCACCGTCAGGGCCGTCATCCTCCAGGTAAACCCTGCCCCAGCCCCAGGACCAGCCCCAGCAGGGGGAAGGGAGGGAGGGGGCCAGCAGGCTTTGGGGACCCCAGGGGCCACTTGCAAGGGGGTCAGGCTGGGGGATGGGCAGGCCTAGTCCAGAGGGAATACCACATGGCTGCTTCTGGAGGGGGCTTGGTAGGGAGGGATTGGGAAGAAGGGGACATGGGGTAGGGCACCCCTGAGTACACAAATGAGTGCACCCATTCCCCTGCAGGTCCTGAGGATCATCAGCCATGTGCTGGTGCGGTGGCTGGTGCACATCGGGGACCTGGACACAGTTGTTGAAGGCTTCACCATGATCAGTTTCCCCCAGTGCTTCGGGAAAATAACAGGACACACATCCTCATCAGGGCCCTGGACCACAGTGGCAGCTGTTACGTCAACCGCAAGGGGTACCATTCCATCGTCCTCCCGGCGGTGGTGGACGTGCGTGGGAAGTTCACAGACATTTACGTCAGCTGGCTGGGTAGGGCACACGATGCATGGATCCTGCAGAATTCCGCCCTGTTCTGCAGGGTGGAGGCCAGGACATTCGTGCCCCGGTGGAAGCGCACTATTGGGGATGTCGTGATGCCTCTCTGTCTTGTGGGTGACCCAGCCTACACACTCCAGCCCCAGTTGATGCACCCATACATGGGCCACCTCACACCCACCCAGCAGCTGTTTAACGCTTGGCTCACAGGGGCCCAGTATTCCATCGAGCGTGCTTTCAGCTGTCTGAAGGCATGGTTCAGGTGTCTCCTCACGCACCTCAATGTGGGGTGGAGAATGTCTGACAGGTGAGGGCCACCTGCTGTGCACTCCACAAACTCATTGAGGCATGTGAGGGGACCCTGCTCCAGGGCTGTATGGCAGAGCCGGCTCCTTGCTACCAGCACCCCAGTGCGGCCCCCAACAGGCATCTCAACCATGATGGGCTCTGGATCTGAGACGCACTCTGGGAGGCATTTAGCTAAGGAGACTACTAACCCCCCCACCCTTCCTCAAAGGCCCACCCTACACACACCCCCATCTGCACACACCCCTCCCCCACAATAATCAGGGACATGGGGGGTGCGAAGTGTAAACATGTTATTGACCCTCAACATATAACAACAGATAACAATGAACAATGTAAATATTAAATAGGGAACAATAAAAATAACTACTAAAACCTTTACGGAGCGAGCTATATACACGGGGGTAAGGAAGCAGGGGCACCTGACCTTGGAAGGGAACTGGGAGAGGAAAGGTGGGGGCCCTATTCAGGGGATGGGGTGGAAGGCCATGAGTCCCAGCCCCTCTGGGTGCCCCTCCCATCCTGGGTGCATGGTCCCCTGTGGGGCACTGATGGGGCCAGGAGCACTGGCAGGTAGGGCCGGTCAGCACCTGACCCAGCCTCAGTTGAGGGGCTGGGGGGCCAAGTTGTGGCTCAGGGGACCCTCTACAGGGCCCACCATGGCCAGAAGCCATGCTGTGAGGTTGCTCAGCACAGCTGCGTGCAGGCCTGGGGGCAGTAGGGCGGCCAGGGCCTCAGGGTCATGGGCTGGGGGGATGGAAGCAGCCGAGGGGCCAGTGGGGGGCCAGTGGGCGGGGCACTGGGGGCTTGGGGGGGACATCAGTGTGGTCTTGGAGGGGACAGCAGGGGCTCAGCGGGGGAGGCCTTGTGGAGGACAGAGCGGGGGGCTGGGTCCTGGCCCGCAAGGGCCCTGCACGCAGTGCAGAACATCCCCACATGTGTCCTGCGTCCACCACTGCTCAGCCTCTTCGAGGGCCAGCCACCACTCAAGGTGGGTATTCTGGTGGTGGAGGGCTGCGGTGTAGGCAGTAACCTCATCCTTGTGGCAGCTGCACCTAGTCTGGTGCACCCATGGCCGCTGTGCTGTGGGGGCTTGTCCGGGCCCAGCTGGTGAGCTGCTGGGTCCTCTGGCCTGGATGGGTCTGGTGGGCCCTGGGCTTCCTGTCCGGCTACCCTGGCTCTCCGATGATGCCACTATAAGAGAGAGAGTGTGGGGAGAGAGGGGGAAGTCAGTGCCACATCTGGAACCTGGGTGGCATGGCCCTGGTTTCCCTGGATGGTTGGCCCCTCCCCAGACTCATGGGACGGCCATGTGCCAGGGGATGCCACCATGTGGGCCTGCGTGCACTCGCTATGGTGGCACCTCGGGCATGGTGCCAGGACTGGGGCATTGTCCGTGATGGTCCACCTTGGCGGCCCACCTTGGCAACGGGCCTGGGGGCTGTGGGGGAGTCTGGGCACAGCTGTGCTGCCTGAGGGGACCTCGGTATGCTCAGGGGGTGCTCCACGGGGGAGGGAGCCGGGTGCTGCCGGCGGGCATGGGTGCAACCTGGGCCCTGCCCAGGAATGGGCTATGGGGCTTTGCGGCCCAGGGCTGGGGCTTGGGCGTGCTTCTCCACCACAACTGTGCTTTGCCACTGTGTGCACTTACCCGAGGTGGCCTCATGTATGTTGGGTAATGCCCAACTGGAGGAGGCCTGGCTGCTGGCAGTGGAGGGCCGCACAATGATGAGAGACCTGTCTGTGGACTCCCCATTAGATGGTATGTCCACAATGGTGGGTCCCTCACCCTCCTTCTCTGGTGTGGCAGGGGTCTTGGGTGTAGCCGTCTCCACAGTGGAGCATGGTGGCGAGGCGTCATGCGCAGCCAGGAGGTCCTGAAGGTCCTGGTAGAAGGGGCAGCTGGCAGGGGCACATCCAGATCTGTGGGTGCTGTCCCAGGCCCACATGAACCCCTGCCGCAGCTCCTTCACCTTACACCTGACTTGCTCTTGCGTCTGGGAGGGGTGGCCATGGACAGCCAGGTCCTGGATGAGGTTGGAGAAAGCTGGGACATTCCTCTGGTGCCCACTGGTGTTGCAGAGGACTTCCTCATTGCGCCAGAGCCCCAGGAGGTCCTGGAGCTCTGGCTCAGTCCAGGAAGGGGCCCTCTGTTTTGGAGCCCGGTCAGGGTCTTGGCTGCCCTCATCTGGGTTCCTGGGGCTCCCCTGAGCAGTGTGTGGTGCTGGCCTGCTGGCCATTTCTGATGGTCAGGGCTTGCTGGGCACTGCGGGGCCTCTGGCGAGTGTGATCATTTGAAAGGAAATCAGAGGAACGCGGCTCAGACTTCGAAAGGCGGATCCCAATCCTGTTTTGGGAAGAGTGCCCCCTTTAGAAAATCTCTTTCAAAGGAAGGCACATGTAGACACACAACAGCCTATTCTTTTGAAAGAGGAGTTCTCCTTGGCAGCAGCCAGCTGGAGCATGCAGATGCCCTGTCTCGCAGCAGCAGGGCTCTATGATCCCTGTGTCCAGCCTCTCTTAAAGCTGCATGGACCTAGAAACCCCATGGCAGGAAGCTGAGAGCAGGAGAGCAGCAACAGCATAAGCTGCTCACAGCGTGCCCTCATAGCCACCCGTGAACCACTGGGAACAGGATGGCCAGCACCCATCAGCCTCTGGAACCCCAGGGACCTTCCTCAGGGCCCTCATAAGGCTCCCAGGATCCAGCCCTGAAGTAAAACAAAACAAAACAAAACAAAACAAAAAACTCCCCCTCCTGGACAGAGCCCATGCTGCTAGACCTCCTTGGGCTATGGAAAGAGGAGAAGGTCCTCCAGGAACTGGGGGTCAAGCAAAGGAATACCACAGCCTTCGCCTGCCTGGCTTAGGGCTTGACCAGCCATGGCCACACGGAGCAGACCCCAAATCAAGTAAGGAGCAAAGTCGGGGCTATGCCAGGTTCTGGGATGAGGCATTCAGGGGCATGTCCCTCCACCGGCACTTACTACTGAGAGCTCCACTCAGTCTTGGGGCCCCAGGACAGCTCCCCACCACCAGTGGTCCTGGATACCTCTGTGAACGAGCCTGAGCCAGAGGCCTTGGAGGAGCTGGGACCAGGTAGCCTGAGCCAGGGGGCAGACACCACCCTGGAATGGTCCAGTGAGGAGGATGACCTCATCATCGACATCCCCTTGAAGTCTTCCAGCCAGGCAGTGGGGAGCCAGGCATCCCCAGAGGTCTTTGAGGGACGCCCTGGTAAGTCCATGGTGGGACGTGCAACCATGGCTGGCAGGGCAGGGGTGACACAGCTGCAAGTGGGCCATGCACAGGCCAGGTGGTCCAGGGCCACATCCTCGCCAGCCGTGATCTCTGGCAAACTCATAATGCCCCCCCCCATGCCAGCTAGCACCTGGCCCCATGGACAGCTCCAGAAGCCAGATGCACAGGGAGATGTCAGTGGGGTGGGGCTGCACCCAGGGATAGCACCACCCAGGTGGGGAACATCTATGCACCCCTGATACTGCATGGATGCCCTGCCCATCCTATCCCCAGAGGGTGCGGTGGGTGTGGGTCCTAGCAGGGGCAGGGAGTCTGTGTCCCGGGGTAGCGGTGGGTCGGGGGTCCCGATCAGGGACTGAAACGCCATCCTACTCTCCTTTCAGGTGCAGCAATCAAGGACCTGCACAGTTCCATGCCATTGGTGGTCCCAGAGAGCTCCCCAGAGACGGTGGACAGGGAACAGGTGCCTCCAGCAGCACCACCACACTGTGTCTGAAACTGGAGACTGTAGTGGTGTTTTGGGGAGGACATTGACAGGCGGAGGTGGTGAAGCAGCACCTCCAGATGGAGGAGGCCGACATGGCCTGGTGGAAGGAGGCCTGGGACTGGCTGATTTCCCACCTGGAGGGCATACATGGGACCCTCCAGGAACACGTGGACAATGTGGCACAGCTCCTAGCCCACCATGCTGCCCCTGCACTCAGCCCGTGCTAACACTCCCCACGCCCCAGCTGCTGGTGCTCCCCACCCTGGCCCAGCCCTACCGAGGCCCCCACACCCAGGGAGGGAGGGGATTCTGGGGCTGACAGGGCTCTTGGCCTGCAACCCTGTCCCCGAGTGACCCTCCCAGTTCAGGTCCCTGACTGAATTAAATGCTGGCATAAATGACAGGACGAGCACCCTGATAGAAGGCATACATTATGCCATTAGGTTTACTTAAAGAGGGCTACGTCAGGTAAACCAACAAATACAAGATGATAAGAAGGTGCAAAATAAAGTAGAAGATGGAATTTAAATAATGGAATAGACCCTGTTAAACCATTTCTTCTGTCCTCATGCCTGTGTGAGACTGAGCCCTGCAGTATCCAACCAAACGCTCTTACCACTTTCCTTGGGAGACAAGATCATTGTCTAACATATGGCCCCAGCCAGATATTTTTCCTCTATTTAACCTCCTCTCCCCTAAAGGGAACTTCAACCCATGACATTCTGACTCAGAAGAGGACTGGTTGTGCTCACTGAGCAATATGGTATTCTGCACTGTGCTAAAATGGATTAATAAATTATGGAATAGAAAATCCTGTCTAATGGGATGCAATAGGAAACTGGTGTATTCTGATTACACAAGTTTGTGGAACAGTTAGGGGAAGATTACATAACCATGCTGGACCGCATTGCTTACGGAACCTTTAAATTTGATCCTTATAGGAGAGTGCAGCTGCTGAAATGTTAGAGATGGAGTCTGAGCCCTGTCAGGCAAGCTAAAACTGGGATTTGTAATTATTTGGATTTCGGGGCATTATTCTGTGCCTCAGGGCCCTTCAGCAGCAACACATGCCCTCAGTGAGCACAAAATAAATGAGGAGTGATATTCTTGGTGACTGAACACCTCTGAGGCTGCATGCTAATTGGGAATCATGATAGGCACCAACAGGGTTCAGCTCTAGGGAACTTCCACCACAAACAGCAAGCACCCAGAAAGGAGAATTGAATTAAAATATAGGAGAAATGAACTGGCAAAACCATTCCTCATTAAACAAAAAAGCTGTTTAATATAAAAAGATGCTTTACATGAATTATTGTAAAAGCTGCATGGAATTATTTAAAACATAAATATTTTATTTGCAGCCATCACACAAATATCCCATAACCTTATTTTTCTATGTTTTAGGTTAACTTTGTTGCAAGATGAAGTGGGCCTGTGATGGAGTGTGCATATCCTGCATTAGGCCAGAGGTGGTTAACTCCACGCTCTGGATGGGGGAAGTCCTGCCCCTCCAACTGTACTGAGTGTGCATGGCACTCCCTGCTGAGCCAGTGGCAGAGTGCTTTGCAACTGCCTTGCCCTGGAGTTAAAAAACCCTGCTTGGGTCACTAGCCCCTTGTTGATAGCTCTATACTGACTGGGTATTAGGCCACACTGTCCTAAGGGCTGCTATACTAACTCTGGTTATGAGGTTATACTGCACTGCACCTTTGACTGTGGCGGTTGTGAGGCCTGGAAGCCATCCCATAGAGTTACCCATGGTGTCCACCCTTCTCCACCCAAGTCACACCTGTATGAGGTGTGCATATACCACAACACGACCCTTGGTCAGTCAATGGGAATTTGGCTGTTATGACTACAGGAACATGCATGGACTAGAAACTTAGTTAGTGCTAACTGACCATCTTTCAGCACACCAGTTTAGGATTATGTGTACAGAATGTTACTAATGAGGGTGGGGTTTTTTTTTTTGTTTTCATAGCCTTGCATGATCAGGGATAAATACACCCATCTGTCAACTCAGATCTAAGTAAGAAAAAAGTGGAGGAGGAATTCTTACAAATATGTTGCTTTTTACATTAGCATTAAGATTGCTGCTGCTGCACCCGTGGTCTGGGAGCAGGGGAGAAATTGCCAATAGTTTCATAGGTCTGTAGATTTTAAGGTAAAAAGGACCTTTATGATCATCTAGTTCAGGGATGAAGAACCTCTGGTGTTCTGGCTGTTCATCAAGGTTTGCCACTGGCATAGTGGCAGAAGGTTTGTTTACCTGAGCATCTCCAAGCACGGAAGGCCGCAGCTCCCACTGGCTGCAGTTCACTGCTCCCAGCTAATAGGAGCTCCATGAAGCAGTGCATGCTAAGGCCCACCTTCCTGTAGATTCCATTGGCTAGGAACAGTGAACCATAGCTAATGGGAGCTGTAAGAAGTCACAGCTCTGGTGGACGCTCAGGTAAACAAACCATCTGACAACTCGTCAGTGGCAAACCCTCACAAATCACACATGGCCTGCAGTCCAGCGGTTCCCCACCCGGATCTAGTCTGTCTTCTGATATAGCACAACCCAAAGAATAACAACAAGCTGTAATGATGGATCTCTTGTTCACACAAAGCTTGCCACAGATGATGCACATGCCATTCTCAACATAGATGGTACGTTTACACTTTGTGTAGTTCCTCTGAATCTTGTTTTCTACCACCACCAGGCAGCAGAATTGTAGTGGTTCCATGGTGTCAGGGCTCTCTGTGGTAACAGAAAATACATAATTTCTCATGAGTCAGTAATGGTGGAAGAGTTTCAAAATTAATTTTATTACCCAAATACCAGGGCTGGTATTGCATATTTTCAGTCACTCTTTACGGCCTTGTTTGCTCATTTAACATGAGTATACACCATAGAATTGTTTCCCTTTGGAGAGATTTTGACAATTTATGTTAAAAACATTTAGCTCTGTGGAGCCACTGATTGGGCATTTGGAAAAGTGAGGTGCTACTGAAACCTGAATCTCACCAAGATTCCCTCCCCACTCAGGAGACTGAGCCGGCATATACTGTACAATGGCAAAGCTAATAGATAGGCATGGGAGACTGACCGATTTACTGGGCCCTTGGGCAAGGATAGGGGCAGCTCCATGCTCCTGGAAGGAGAAGAGCCACAGGCAAAAGGGGGAGGGCTGGGGCAGCCATACCTCACAGCCTTCCCTAGTGTGCCATGACCCTCCCCACTAGATAATATAAGGGCTGCCCAAAGCATGCTGCATGGTGATCCATAGGTGACTTAAAGAGCCAGAGTTCTGGCAACTGCTGCTTCTAC
This sequence comes from Carettochelys insculpta, assembly GCF_033958435.1. NCBI lineage: Eukaryota > Metazoa > Chordata > Testudines > Carettochelyidae > Carettochelys > Carettochelys insculpta. The sequence continues at coordinate 299,296,936 of NC_134137.1, read as the reverse complement.
AACAGCTGTGGCTGCAGTGTCCAGAAACCTGGGACCTTTTGAATCACCAGGTCTGAGAGCAATTGTCCCCTTTGCCCTTCTCCCCTATCAGTTCACCGATATGTGCAGGTGAAGGCCTCCCACCCTCACCCAGCAGCCTTTAGGTGTATGTATTGTGTCTTTTCTTACCCAGATCACCTGAATCAGCACCCTCCAGCCCACATTGACATTGTAATCACAGCACAGGTCTGAGTGGAAGCCCTGGATAATGTAGGGGGGGTGAAGACCTGGAGACAGAGCCCACTCCACTCTCCTCCAGCTATGGCAACCCCACTGTCCCATAGTCCTTAATCTGGCTTTCCACTCCAGGCACAGTGACATGATAAGCAGGATTGCATAGTCAGAAAGTGCAGTCATGAAAATGTGTGACATTATCAATCCGACAGGTATAATTGAATTGACACCTTACATGACCCATTGCTCCTATCTCCTGGTGCAAAATCTGACTCAGCTACTGATGCTGTAAATTCATGCTACCAGTGTAATCAAGCCATAGACTGCACATAACAAGCCTCTGGAAGATTGCTTCAGAGTAAGGAATGGAGAATAAAAAGGATGAATAAGACTTCTGCCAGGTGAAGCCAGCAGCAGTCAGGGAAATGCTCACAGCTCCTAGGCACCTCTGGGAGGCAATGCCCCCTCACTGGAAAGCGCGGAGTCCAAGTATAGAGAAGAAACTTTTAATAAAAGGGAGGGAAGTAACTTGGCATTAATTTAGGAAAACATAAATAGGCAAAGAGAGGTAGGTGTGTTAGTCTGTATCTTCACAAAACAAAAAAGCAGACATGGAGCACTTTAAAGACGAACAAAATAATTTATTAGAATTTCCAGATCTGAGGAAATGGGTCTGTCCCATGAGAGCTCATCACCTAATAAATTATTCTGCTAGTCTTTAAAGTGCTCCATGACTGTTTTATCATATTATAAACAGGGCTCATAAAAGTAAACCATGAGTGAAAGTCCCATCACAAGTAGGCTGGGCAGTGTCCTTTTTCTTTTGGGGTCTTAAGTGCAGCAACCTAAATATCCCCTTCACATGCCCAACTTTTCTTTCTGCATCCCACTCTCAGTTACTGCCTTTAGTCAGTGCAGACCCAGAATTCAGAGCAGGGGCATTATTTGGAGGAGGGCAGTAACACCCCTAAAAATTCTGCCACTGCAGGACATTGGCTCCTGCTTCCTCTCTGCCCAGGAGTGCAAGGACTGTAGGACACTTTTTTTATTTATGCATCCCTGGCTCTGCTCTTTCTCTGAGGCTGCCCTCGCCTGCCACAGCCATGCTGATTGAAAAGCTAGTTCACACTTTTCTGTCCTCCCACTTACCCCACCGCCCTTGGGCTGGATATTCTTTCCTCTATCACATAGGAATGCTTCACTGTAAAAGCAGCAGAACTAAAGAATAACCACCTGCTGGGATCTTTCTGTGGTGTCAAAAAGCAAACATGCTCTCACCCCAAACACTGTTTAAATTACACTTACGACTTTTCTACTTTTTCCAACTCTCCAATTTTGGGGGGAATGACAGTAGCCCAGCGTGAGGCAGCTATTCTTCCATTCAGCTGCACTCCACACTTCTCTGAGAGACTCTCTCCTTTACAATGGGCTGGGTCAGATTATCAGTAGGGCCCAGACTGCTACACACAGGTGTTGATTCCTCAGCAGGATAGCAAACACACTTTTGAATTCTAAGGACATTTGCCCCATAACCCCTTTGCTACTGGTTACCATGCACAAACACCAAATCCTTGCCCAACCCTTCAGGGATGTCTGGGATCTCTCAGCTCCTTGGAAGAGCTACAGGGGGAAGTTCAAAGAGCCTGGAGTGTCATTGTGCCTCTCTATCAGTCTGCCAGATTGGGCGGGGCCCTGGGGGCTGACTGCCTCAGCCCCACCTTTTCTGCCCTTACCCCCACTCCTACCAGGGTGTGGAGCTGGGCCTCCTCTGACCCCTCCCTGGCGCCCGGTTTGGTTGTCAGCCCATTGATCATCCCCCCAGCAAAACCTGAAATGATGCCCCTGGTTCAGAGGTACATCCACAGAGCTCACCTCCCATCCTGGGTGTGGGGGAGGTAAAGAGGCATCTTACCCCACTGGGCACTCACCATCTGCCTGCTCACCCATTTCTTCCACTCCACCACCACCATTCGGCTAGCTTCTCAGTCACCATCCACATTTGGTTGTGGCTTTTGCCCATCAGTCTCAAATGATTCTGGTTCCCAGTGATTTCAACTCTTAACAAACAGGATAGAAAAAACACAACTTCAATACAAGATAAGAAAGAGGCTCTTAAGGATGACTATTTAGCTCTGTCCTTTGACTAGTGAGCTGGATTGTGTTTGTGGGGGAGGGGGGCGGAAACAGGTCAAACTAGACCAGGCATGGAGCCTCTCTCACCCCTTCTCTCCCTTATAGTTCTGAAAGCGGAGTCCCTGCTTAGAAAGGTTCTTGAGGCCAGCTGTGATCTCTTTCCTTTGGAACAATGTAGCACAGTCCTACTTTACTGTATTCCCACAAAAATTACACACACTGGTAACCATATTTTAGCTACCCCTGCACTTAATACAAACCTATATGGTGTTGGGTCACAACTTGATTACAATTAGCAAACTACCACTCTATCTGCTGACTCTCCAACAAATCAAAGCAGAGCAGGAGCAAACTGTATTTACACCATGCTGCCCCATCACCTCCCAGCTCTATCCCCCTTCCAGTTACCTATAATGAAAGCATTTATTCAGATCCTGAATGCACGAACTGGTCTATGGTTTACTGAGTTGATTACTAACTACACTTCTTATCCTGTGAGCTCACTGCCATCTGGGGCAAATTACAGCATCTTTTGGAGCAGCCTTGCATAAATCAGGCCCAGGTTTGGGGGGACAGCTGCATTGGTAAGTATTATAACACTTTTGCATTGTAAACCTTAGCTGCATATTCCTCTGCTTTAACTGAGGAGCTATGACCTTATTTATAAATGTAGGCTGTCTGGTAAAGTAAAAATTCTTGCAATAAAATCAGACTACAAATAAGAGTTCTGCTTCAAAAGGATTTATTCACAAAAGTGACAATACATAAAAGAACATTTTCAAACATACTGTATCACATCATAACATCCCAGGAAGTACACACTTAACCTTCCGGGTTCTGTCTCTGCAACAGACCTTCTAATCTTCAGCCCTTACCTTCCTGCTGGTTGGTTTGCCCCTTCTTCCTTTAATGAGCTAGTGCCTAATTGATCCCTATGGGGACTGTGGTTGCCTATTTGATACAAATTCTCCCCTAGTAATTCCGTACATCATAGTCCTAGTTTCTTGGGTAAAAGATATCTCATCACATAATAGCCATTGGCTTTCAATGAGATTTTGCATATTGCTATTATGATGGTACTGTAGTACGAGTTATGGTATCATCAATGAGTGGGGCAGCAAGGAATATGCAGCTGATATTTAACATATTCACTAATTCTTTCAAAAGTCTGAATAGTACATCTTGTCTTAAAATGCCTGAAGGCTGCTTATACATCTTGGTTAAAGGAAATATTGTGGTGGAACCTATAAACAGTAGTGCAAATGCAAATCCATACTCCATGACTACAGCTGGCACAGGAGCTTATTGGACTAATAATGCTGATTTTCAAAAAACATCAGAGTACTTGGATAGTTCTCACAGGCTGGAACAAAGCTATTGTTGTGCCAATATTTAATAGGGATAAGCAGGATGAGCAGGATAATAATAGCCAGTCTTACATCTATCCCGGACAAGATAATGGACTAAGTGATACTGGACATGATTAATCAAGTATTAAAGGAAGGTAATGTAAAGAATGCCAATCACTTTGGGTTTATGCAGAATAGATGACATCAAGGAAACAATATCTTTGTTATTTTAAATTTGTTTGATATTGCTGTAATAGACTTGTGAAAGGCATTTGACTTGCTAATGCATGACGTTTTCATTGAAAAATCCTAGCACAATAAAAATTTAACATAGCACAGTTTAAATAGATAAAAAGCTGGTTAACTAATAGATCACAAAATGTAATTGTCAACAGACAATCATCATCCAGCAGGAGTGTGTCTAGTTGGATCCCACAAACAAGGACTGGTTCTTGACCCTACAGTATTTGACATTTTTAGCAGTGACCTAGAAGAAAACATAAAATCATCACTGACAATGGTTGGAAATGACTCAAAATTGGGGGAGTGGCCAATAATAAAAAGAATACTGATAATGAGTGGTATGGATCACTGAATAAGCTGAGTGCTGAACAATAGCCACTTTAATATGGCTAAAAATAAATGTGTATACCTAGAAACAGCAAAGGTAAGCTATGCCTACATGATTATGGGACTCTGTCCTGGGAAGCAGCGACTCCTTGAATTAATTTGGGTGATTGATAAATCAATATTTTGTTGTATAATAATGGACTTCAGAAAATGGACTGATGTGTTACTTATTTTGCTGCATGATCAGAAGAAAAAAAACTTTATGGTGTTGTCTGTTCTGCACAAACACACATTTTTTCACACAGATTTATCAATTATTGTTACAGAAATAACAACTTGCTTTATTAAGAGTTGTGAAAATATACTGTACCAGTTCCTCTAAAGCAGTCAGAGAGCAGATATCACAGTGAATAAAGGTTTATTTTCTTATAAATAGTACTACTACTTAACTCTTGTACTCCATATGGAGCATAGGTCTTATATTTAAATGTGATAGATCTGAAAATGATTATTCTAGATCACCATTTCCCAAAGTGTGGCCTGTGGCCCAGTACCTGTCCTTTAAAAAAAAATACCAGTCCTTAGAAAATATACAAATTATCACGCACAATCCTATTTATTTGGTATATTTCATATTTTCCAAGGTAATTAAAGTGATAACGATGTTAGGCACTTAAGTATTTTATATCAAGATTTATATTATTATGTACTATTATTATTGTGAATAAATAATAAAAAGTGAAAACTTATTCATTTTTCATTCATTGTGGGTTTTTTATATGTGTTTATATTTTGGGGCTGCAATAAAAGGTGCAGAAAAAGAGCCAGTTTGCAACTGTATAAAATTTGGGAAACCCTGTTCTAGATCATTGATAAAACCAAGTTAAAGAGAGATGGAACTGTAATTTAGTACATTTTAAAGCTGTCATATAGATGAGATTAATATATATATATATATATATATATATATATAGTCCCTGATATTTATTTTTAAATTATAATAAAAACTGCAAGCAGCCTCAGGCCCCAGAAGTATGCTTTAAAGGGATATCCACAGAACTCAGTTGGATCATGAACCTGCACACACTTGAGGTGGAGAACAACAGAGATAATACCATTTTGTATCTATACAATATTTTGCTTTCTCGATGCAAGGCTGACTACACAATTAAATCAAAAGAGCTGTTAGGAATAGCATATAGGAAACAAAATAACAGTAAAGATCAGACATGTGAAATCAACATTTCCGAGGGGATTCAGTAAAACGTCTAGGATGCTAACTTGGAAGAAGCTGTTTTCCAGGCACCAACAAAGTTATATGGATGTTTTGATAACCATTCCCTATTCCCTCTATTTCCAGAGCCTAGAGATCAATAATTAAGTAACTTACCCTAGACAGGAAGGCTGGAGGTGAGAGAGTACTAGCTACTCAGATGGGTCTGACAGGGAGACAACAGCACATTCAATTAGTCCCAGTCCAGAAGTTTCTCCCGGCTTGAGCTGACTGGAACTTACCCAAACTGGCAAATAACAGACAAAGGGATAAATGTAGATAAGGCCCAGGCTTGCAGCCTTTTCGTGATTTATCCCTTGTCCCTGCTTATGATGTACATTTTGGTTCTCTCTCACACACACACACACACACACACACACACACACACACACACACACTCTTAATTTGAATAGAGCTAGTCAGGAATTTTTTGACAAATTGTTTTTATGTAATAAAATTCTGATTTGTCAAAACATTTGAATTTTTTGTGGAAATGTACTGTTTCCACAAAACTTTTTTTTTTTTTTTTTTTTTTTGGCAGGGAGGCGGGGGTGGGAGGGAAATTTCTCTTGTCCAGGATGGAATTTCTGGTCAAAATAGAATGATTATCTCTGTAGCCCAGCAGTCATGGTGCTCTGCTGGCTGTCAGAGAAGCAGGTCTCAGTCCTTATTCTGAATCAGATAGAGAAGGGGCATGAACTTAGGTTCCCCAAGCCTCAGATGAATGCTCTAACCAGAGTGCTATTGGCTATTCTGGAGCAGGTAGGTGGATATTAATGTTCCTGGTAAGTTGTATACTTCCACAGCCGCTCAGGAGAAAATCAAATGCCACTCAGCTGATTAGCAGAGCACCCGCATCCAGGTTTTGTGTTTATATTGTTGGTACTTATTTGCATATACCTCAGTGCATATAAAAATTTATTCTGCATGTGGATGGAATAAATTGTCACATGGATGGAAAGGATTAGCTGAAACATTGGTGGATACCACTTTAGTTGATCCTGAAAGGTTTTAAAAAGGTCTCTGTTTTCTCCCCATGCAGAATGAAAACAAATTTGAAACGCTTGAATTTTGTCCTGAAGTGGAATTCTTGTTTTCTGGCCAGTCCTAGTGTTGAGTTCCCTTAATCTGCTGCTGATCATGAGTTCCCAATGGAAAACTTTTTGCAAGTCAGAAGAACAGGTGGATCTCTTATATTTATACCACTTGGAAATGCAGAGGAGGAGTGGGGCAGCACCCCACAGGTCCAGCAAGAATAAGTGGATGGCGGGGTTTTGCTCCTGACAGATGTTAAGGAAGCCAGGCCCATCAGCAGAAGGGTGCATGCAAAAGAGCACAAAGTGGTCTACAATGTAACTCTAACTATGATACTTGTGTGAGAGTCTGATATAATTCCCTAACCAATGCAAACTATTCCTGAGTGCAAAACTTTGTGAATCTGGAACAATCCCCGATTCTCTCACTCACTCTCTCAAAAATGATAGTGACAGATACAATTCTGCTTTCATGTGATTTAGGTTATCAAAATGGGAAGTGAACTCATTTTCTTCACTGTGAAATTTCAAAAGATAAGAAATTTCCTGCATGACTGATCAAAAAGTATATTTTCCCACTAATAGTCTAACATGTCTTTTAAACAACCCTTGAGTTTTTTCTAAAGTTCTCTTTTATAACTACTTGCAATGTAATTGAGAATAATGACCTGAAACTAAGCAAAGGTAAGTGTAGGCTGAGAATCAGGACAAGTGAAAGGATATGAGACTCTACAGAGAGGGTAGATTTTGGAGCAGACTCCCAAGAGAAGTGATAAAAGCAATTTTATTTGAGCAATTTCAAACTGGAAGACATAAGTGCAGGAGTTTTCCCTATAACCTATTTTCTCTGGTCAGTTCCATTATTTATATGTAAGACAATACTTAGATCTGCTTAGATGATGATGATGATGATGATTAATTATTAATTATTATTAATTATTATTATTATTATTGTGACATCACAATCAATATTAATACCTGAAGGCCTTTCTCTTCTGCTATTGTGCTGCTGCACAGGGAGGTTAGCAAAGGGCTCCTTTCCACTTATAAAAAAGTTACATCAGAAGAGAGGGCTATCAGAACGCCTGAATAGGAACATAAGAATGACATCTCCTTGTGGATGCCTAGCCACCATCTGTACCTCAGCATGGCTAAAACACCCTATTCTCTCAACCTCCAAGAATACACTACGCCATAGTTTGATTGTTGTAAACATCACAAGCATTCTGCCTGTCACTCAGCCTATGCCTGTCACTCAGCTTGTAAGTTTCTTGTCATCTTTGACTGTCCTCTCTGTAGGGTTTCACATCCAGACTTGGCCTAAATCTTGCTAATTCTTTCTGCATAATGTCTCTGTGACATGGTGTTTGCTATCCATCCACGTGGCTAAAACGCTCCTACAGGGTTTCATCATCTCTGTTATTATTACATCATTTTCTTTGGCAGTCTGGCCTAGCGCAAAGTCATTGAGAATGTTGCTTCCAAACATCATTAACATATCCCATCACTTTGACCGTGCCACTCATCACTCTGTAGCCCTTCAGTGGTTCCTCCTTGTCTATGGCAGTGGCTCTCAACCTTTCCAGATTACTGTACATCTTTCTGAAGTCCACAAGTCACTTAAAAATAACTTGCTTACAACATCAGGCATAGAAATACAAACATGTTGCAGCATATTGCTATTGAGAAACTGCTTATTTTCTGACTTTTGACATATAATTATAAAATAAATTATTAGAAGATACGTATGGAACTTACATTTCAGTTTCCTACTGTGGGGAACAGGGGAGGGCCCCAAGCCTCATTGGTTGGATTAGGTTAATGGGAGTAACTGGGGGTAACTGCTGGGGGATAATGGCAGTAATGGGAAACTGCCCGTGGGAGCCTTTCTCTGATGTATCCATTAGTCAGCCTCTAGGGGATCTTGTGATCCAAAGTGAATCTTGTGGAGAGTTTTTGTAATACCACTCAGTAGCACATCTTTCCCAATCATTTTGTGGCATCAGGTTATTCTTTGGTCACTTAATTATGTGAAGCATTTCTTCAGCCTGAAGTCGAGCACTGCTGAGCTAAAAATCAATCTTATATGTCTTGTGACAAGGTCAGGCCAAGGGGCTGCTACAGAATAGTAGTAAAATAGTTGTACCATAGAGTTACCATCTTTTTTTTTTTTCTGTGCACAATGCCTAGCACAGTGGAATCCTGGTCTCTGACTAGGGGCATGAGGTTCTGTTGCAGTAGAAATTATAAACACTGTTGTTCAAATTACCAGATCTATATAGATGTCAGGATTCCTCCATTTTGTGGGTAGGACCTCTCCATCATTTTATAATGGGCAAATTTATGTGAGCACAACAGAATGAGGGAGGATGAAATTTCTTAAGAGAGGCAAAATTTTCTGTCCCTGTCATGGTGAATACACCTATAAAGAGGAACACATATTTTTTTCCTCTGGTTATATTTTTGTATGATTTAGAACACTTTTAAGGTTTCTTTCCTGATTTTTAAAAAAAGTTTTGGAATATTTATTTGACAACTTTCCTGCTACTCTCATTTGTTACAGTTGCTTAGGTGGAAGCATTTCTATTGACATCTGGCTTTGTAGATGGCAGTTCATTCTTTTAAAAGTTAAATCAGACCACAGTACAGTTAGGCTAGGGCTACACTGGATCTGTATATTGAAATAATGTGCGATTTGCATTAAACAAATTGCATAAGTTATTTCGAGGTAACTTATTTTGAACTCAGTGCTGTCCAAATGGCACTGAAGTTTGAAATAAGAGCCTATTTCAAACTTCCCGCTATCCCTCTGATGAAGTGGGTGGTGGGTCATCATGCATCATGCATCTGACGAAGCGGGTCTTTGCTCATGAAAGCTTATGCTCCAAAATATCTGTTGATCTATAAGGTGCCACAAGACTTCTTGTTGTTCTTGTGCTTGAGATAACTCTGCTATTTCAAGGATGGTGTTTAGATGCGGGGTTTGTATTTCGGGATACATTTGTGTCTGTGTAACCATAGCCTTACCGTTACACTTCTGGCTGCAACTGGCTTCCACATCATCTGGCATGACTAAAACAGCTGGCTGGCTGAGAGACGCTAATGATGCTGTCTACTTACAAATTATATCCGAGTTACAATTAAAGAAACTAAATGAAAATTATTTCTATGGAACCTGCCCTAGACTATGGCTACGTCTACACGTGCACCCAACTTCGAAATAGCTTATTTCGATGTTGCGACATCGAAATAGGCTATTTCGATGAATAACGTCTACACGTCCTCCAGGGCTGGCAACGTCGATGTTCAACTTCGACGTTGCTCAGCCCAACATCGAAATAGGCACAGCGAGGGAACGTCTACACGGCAAAGTAGCACACATCGAAATAAGGGAGCCAGGCACAGCTGCAGACAGGGTCACGGGGCGGACTCAACAGCAAGCCGCTCCCTTAAAGGGCCCCTCCCAGACACACTTTCATTAAACAATGCAAGATACACAGAGCCAACAACTAGTTGCAGACCCTGTATATGCAGCACGGACCCCCAGCTGCAGCAGCAGCAGCCAGAAGCCCTGGGCTAAGGGCTGCTGCCCACGGTGACCACAGAGCCCCGCAAGGGCTGGAGAGAGAGTATCTCTCAACCCCCCAGCTGATGGCCGCCATGGAGGACCCTGCTATTTCGATGTTGCGGGACGCGGATCGTCTACACGTCCCTACTTCGATGTTGAACGTCGAAGTAGGGCGCTATTCCCATCCGCTCATGGGGTTAGCGACTTCGACGTCTCGCCGCCTAACGTCGATGTCAACTTCGAAATAGCGCCCAACACGTGTAGACGTGACGGGCGCTATTTCGAAGTTACTGCCGCTACTTCGAAGTAGCGTGCACGTGTAGACGCAGCCTATATGTTTAAAATTAATTCCCCTCCCCACATGGATTAGTTTGGTTCTGGAGCTGTTAACTATTCCTTGGTGTATCATGTTTTAGCATGTTGAAATGAGATCTTCTTTCTGTAGCATTTCCAACCAGGCACATGTGCATGTACTTATAGCTCAGTTAGGTTGTTTTTTGTTCTTCATTGTCTGTATTCTCACCATTGTCTGATTCTGTCAAAATAGCTCTCAGCTGTAGGTGCCTATCTCAGCTCAAAAAACAGATCAGACATGCCAAACTGGTGATATGTTATATAATCAAATTTCTCTAAGCCAGTAACAATGTGAACTCCTGAATCAATATAATAGTCTTACCATGGAGTCTCAGAAGCTTCAGTCTATCCTGCTACCCAGGCAAACTGGACTAAGTAATAATTTGTCACACTGAAAATCACACAATATTCCAATACCAAGAAAACTAGTCACTCAGATCAGTTGGTACCCTGGATCTTATACCAAAGACAATGCATGAAACCAATTCTGTAATAATTAATCTATAAGTGTATTCACTAGGAAAAAGGAATAAGAGTCACTCACAGGTTCAATCAAGCAAACATATGCACACAACTGAATTACAGTCTATATGTAAGTGCTGACCCTGTGGGTCCTCCAAGGCTGGAACACCCATGGGGAAAAAAAAATAGTGGATACTTAGTAGCCATGGGCAGGGAATTTCAACACATGGCCTCCTCCGCCCAGTGCCTCTCCATCTGCCACCAACTAGAGGGGAAGTGGGTGCTTATGTATCTAGAGCCTAGGAAGGATGCAGTTGCATTGATCTGTCAATTAAAAGCGTCTTTCAGGACAGACCCAGAGGTAAATCTGGCTTTAGTTTGGTATTTGTAGTTCTGTCAGAGTTCAAACTAACACAGAGAGCTGCAAAATGGAATAGACATTGCAAGTGAGATTAATGCATGCAGCAGTTTCCTAGTATTGAACAGAGTCTTTCGCAACACTAAATACATTCTTATAAGACTAAAACATATTCTAACCAAAGCTAGACTGCACTTAACCTGGCCTCCAGTGATAAATTTGTTAGTTCTTACCTAACGCCTGAAGCCTGGGAAAGAACTGGTGCCTGGTTTTCCAGCATCATAGACTCTACGTGGCAAAAATCTTAGTACTCTGGATTAGCCATTACAGCAGTTTTTAATTTTAAAATATCTGGTTTGTTCCCCTGGTGAGATTTAATGCTGACTGTCATAGTGACGAAGTGATGGAATATAGCAGTTCTCACCTCAGCAGTATGTTAGAATGGTCCAAGCACAAGACTGGAAGCCAAGAATTCCTGAGATATGATCCCAGGTGTGACACCGGTTCTATAAATTTGGGCACATCACTTAATTTTCTTGTACTAGTTTCTCTATTCCTAAATAGGGATAATCATACTTAGCCATTGCAAGGAGTGGTGTGACAAGTCATCAGAAGTATTTTGAAGATTTAAATCATTGTCCATTTAAAGTAGTATTTTGTTATTATAAATAAAGATCTTAATTTGCTTCCAATGATGATCAATAACTGGTTAATTTTTCACAAGGTAGTCTGTAGTGAAGTGGAGAAGATTCTTGTAGGCCACAGGTCTGCATGCACATTCAGTTATTCAAAGCATCTCAGTGGCTACCTAATAATGTAGTGAGTCTTAGGATGAGCAGTGAGGTTTCTTTCCATTTCTAATATAGATCCCAAGGCCAAACACGGGTCCTTTGAAGCATAAGTGCTTTGAATAGTCTCATAAACCTCTATTTTATCATCTAGATAAATTATTTGCTTTTCAAAGGTGCTGATCATCAAGCACTCCTGTCTACATCACACCATGTGCTGAGCTCCTTTCAAACCAAGTCATTCACTTAGATGCTTAAGTAGGGATTTAAGAAACTAAGATTAGGCACCTATTAACAAACAACGACAACAAACTTGGTTCAAGTGTTTAATCAATAGCCCTCAGAGGTTTAGCAGAAAATGTCAGGCACATGAGTAGAAAAATGCTCAAGGAACCAGAACATTTTCAAGAGCAGCTGGGATATGCATGTCATTCAATAACAAGTCCGAACACAAGAGTAAATTTTGACACAGTTTCTTAAAACTGCGGGATCCTTTGCTTGCTGGAGAATGCCATTTTACACAGCCTTACACCAAGCAGTTATCAAATCCATTCTAAATTCTGTCAATTAGCTTTTTTCAAATGTATCTGTGCTTTCAAGCAGCTCGCCAACCTAATGCAGTTGCTAAACTAACATATGTAACAGCTAAATGAGCCAGCTTGTAATATGTGTGCCATTTCAGTCTTTAGAACAAGAACACTTGAAAAGGAAGATTGAAGGAATATGATCTGGGTTGTAAATTATATTGTAATTTAAGATTTTGCATTTAGTTTCCAAGAATAGTTCTTTGACCAGTAAGGGCAGCCTGAATGTCTAATGATGAATTTTCCATTAGTAAAAGTGTGTCCCCTGGATGGATAAATTAATGAAGAATATGGAATATTGCAAGAACATTCTCCGACAATGGAGGAAAAAGAAGAGCACCCAGAAACTCAACAGTGAACATATGTGATGAAACTTGTGGTGTCAACACTGAATTCCATTGAGTAGAAACCATAGAAATGGATATTTAATAGAAATTAACTCTTTTTGAAATTCTTTATAATCACAAACAGACAAGAGTATGCAAATGTGATCTGCATCTTTAGAATCTTCTACAAGCTGCAGAAGATTCCATTCTCCATTAGAGCAGACTTGTCAGGTCATATGCAAAGTACCTACACTTTTGTGTTTGTGAATTTCTAAAAAGTCCCTTAGAAGGCCGTACTCTGATATTATTTACATGCTTCAGTGCAATTGCGTACGGCTAAATCTGTGGTAGCATCATTAGGTTATCCTCTCTCTTTCTCCTTTCCCTGTGATGCTATGTTTTCCACACACCCTTTCATGCTGTGGCTTGACAACAATGCTTAAAAGCAGTGAGAAAATACTCTTAGATCAAGTAGTCTCACTGATATCAATTTTGATTACTGAATAGTTGACTCATACTTCTCAACATATCTATTACATTAGGGGATTACTAATGAGAATTTGTGGTTTAGCTGCAGTTTTTCATGTCTTGCCCATAATTCATACCAATTTAATCCCTCAGACATAATTTTCCAATTAACTCAGCATTACTGTTTAATCTTCATAATAGGGATATTAATATATTTGTCACTGATTTTCCAGTGCTATATTATAGTTGATTCATCGCAGGGCTTTTTTTGCCACTATCAGATATTTTGTTAAAAATCTATAGTTAGAGGGTTACATTTATCCCCAATGTAAATTCATTTGAGTTAGACAACTGCAGAAGGGAGTCTGACATCACACACTATAAACCTATTCATCACAACACACCAGTAAAATATGGAGGAAAGAAAGGCCACAAAGAAGGAGGAAGGGAGGAACTGCAATCAGATGGTGGTGAATAATCACAACCACAGTGGAGTTTCACATCAAGAGATTCAACAGAAAGTAGAGATTAACAGGTCAGGCAAAAGCGAGACCTGCTAACATGGTTGCCTGAGGGACAGATAATGACTTTCTGTGGCTGTTGTATCCTTGCTCTGTTCTGTTCGTGTTTTTTCACCTAAGATATTAATGTTTTTTGCTTCAAAGTCATTAACAGTGACATGACAAATCTGCTACCACCATGTTCTGTCATGAGTTGTTGCTTTCCAGTTACTGGGGTCAACCTGACATGCTTTCATTTTTGATCCCTGTGAGTCTTTACATTGTTTGTTTTGGTCACTATAGCCGTGTCTACACGTGCACGCTACTTCGAAGTAGTGGCACTAACTTCGAAATAGTGCCCGTCACGGCTACACGTGTTGGGCGCTATTTCGATGTTAACATCGACGTTAGGCGGCGAGACGTCGAAGTCGCTAACCCCATGAGGGGATGGGAATAGTGCCCTACTTCGACGTTCAACGTCACAGTAGGGAACGTGTAGTCATTGTGCATCCCGCAACATCGAAATTCCGGGGTCCTCCATGGCGGTCATCAGCTGAGGGGTTGAGAGACGCTCTCTCTCCAGCCCCTGCAGGGATCTATGGTCACCGTGTGCAGCAGCCCTTAGCCCAGGGCTTCTGGCTGCTGCTGCTGCAGCTGGGGGTCCGTGCTGCATGCACAGGGTCTGCAACCAGTTGTTGGCTCTGTGGATCTTGTGCTGTTTAGTGCAAGTGTGTCTGGGAGGGGCCCTTTAAGGGAGCGGCTTGCTGTTGAGTCTGCCCTGTGACCCCGTCTGCAGCTGTGCCTGGCACCCTTATTTCGATGTGTGCTACTTTGGCGTGTTGACGTTCTCTCGCTGCGCCTATTTCGATGTGGTGCCGCGCAACGTCGATGTTGAACATCGACGTTGCCAGCCCTGGAGGACGTGTAGACGTTATTCATCGAAATAGGCTATTTCGATGTAGGCTTCACGTGTAGACGTAGCTTATGAGAGCAGGTGCACTGCTCTATGTGGTCATTAAATGGGCCTTAGGTACTCTCAACTCAACCATATAGATGAGGTGCTCATATCAAACACAGCTGAGCTTTTATGAAAATGCTTTAAATGTCTCACCATTTGACCCTGCAAACAGACCACAGATAGCACATAGGAAACTAATCAATTGTCCTCATATAGCATAGATATGAATGTCTAACATACTACAGAAGTAGTCTAAGTGTGACTTCCTCACAGACATTTAGTTTAGTGCATATTTTGACACCTCTTTGGTTTTTCTTTGGTCTCAATCATATTCAGGCATCAGTGGAGAGATGCAGAATACTGACTGGTGGTAGGATCTTTGGAGAAGATCACTGCGGAGAATCTGGTTAGACACAATGTTCAGTGGCACCCTGCATGCTATGAGAAGTGCGTCTGTAAACTGAACCTGGCAAGGCTGGACAGGCAGTACACCAAGCAACAAGAAAAAGTTGAAAATGCTGGGACAAATGCCAGAGAGAGATTAGGCTCACTTTTTGCTAGGTCTTATGGCATGTGTTTGATAAGAATGCTTGCTTGTTCTGTGGTAAGCCAGAAGCTCAAAAGCATTCATTAAGCAGTTTCAATATGAGACACTTGCAAAATTGTATGAAACAATTACTCAGTGAAAACTTTGCATCAGAAGTAGGTAAGTGGGTGCACTGACTTGATAAATACCCTCACTATATTGCATATCACATCTGTGGCCATAGAAAGAATATATATAATATGTGGCATCAAAAGTTCAAACAAGATAAACAAATACTGATATAACCACTGCAAACTAGGTGATTCACTGGAGTACATAAATTTCCTCACAAAGGATGGGATGGTGGTGGCAATGGCTGATGCAGAGGTTAAGTACAAATAAATGGGTGCTTTGAATGGGTCTGAGGAGCACTCACTGATGATGAGCCTTGGGATATGCATGTAGTTTTAGCAGTCCTAGTCACAGCAAATGAATCACAATGTATATCCCTCCAATTGCAAAAGACAGGGCATTTCCAAAAGCAAGTTGATGGAAGTGCTGATTTCAACAGTAATATGAAGACTGTATTTGAGGCTGTTAAATTTGTATGGAAAAGGTTTGTTCTGCAGTATATAGTATATTCAGTGATCCATAGCTCATGTCACATCTTAAAGAAGAGGAAATAATATGGGTCACACAGTATTAAGAGGTACATCACTGGTCTCAGGGACATCAGTACCAGCAAGTATCATAGCAAGCAAGTAAAGAAGTAAGCTGCCATTTTACTGCAAAGCCTCATATAGAAATGCTTGTGTGAGTGGCAGGTTACCAACACATACGTGACAGCTATGTGGCATCTGAACAGTCTACTAGTAGAAAGGTCTGTTAATTTAACAATTCATTCCTTCCAATTCTGATAACATGTTCCTTGTGTATTTTAAGCATATCATAGGCTCCTCCATTGACTACCACAAAATACTTTACTTGTAGACTGCAATAACAAATGAGATTCTTTATCATATGGAGCTCAATGGAGGGATGTACACTTCCCTAGATCTCATTGAATATAGGCTTACATTTTGTGCTCATGGTAATTTAGACTTGCTTGAAGATGCAGCAGGTGAAAAAGGAAATCATCATGTTAGCTTTGTGACTGCTGGTAAAGAACACATTAATGGTGATCAGTTGCAGCCCCAAGTGCTGTCTGGAGCAACAAAAAACATTTCTGGAGGAAGCATATTCACTCAATAACTTTCCTACCACGGTTCCCAGATTCTGAAGCCAGGAAGTCTCCTCTCCAGCTTCAGCTAAAGAGATAGAAACATATCCTCAAATCATCAGCTCCTGAAGGACACAGAACACCATGCTATTTCTGAAGAAAGCTACATTCCAGCATGGTCAACTTTTAATTTGGCACTGCATGAAGCACCAAAGTGAATGGCCTATGTATGCATGCTGTCAATCATACCTGCTACCACCACTTATCACTCACTTCACTCAGAAAAATTACCTTTAATAAGGGTTTTATTTATACCTGCTATTATGAAGGAAAATTATCATACACTGGAATAGCTCTGGAAGGATTTGTTGCATCCACAATTAGCCTCTTTTAACAGGCCTGCATGTGCCTTGGATGATTGACCAAGGAAATTCCATTTTAAAATTAAAAAAAATCATAGTAACTTCATTTACAGTATTAAACAGAACTGAGTGATTTCTAGAATATTTCATATAATGTTTACAAACTAATGTGCTTTTTGATTTAGTGGTAAGATCACTTTTGAAGAGCTGAAAATACTTTAAAAAATGTACTTCCGAACATAGGAAACACCTGTCTGCCCCTGATTATGGCAGATTTTGGCAGCTTCATGTACTAGTTTTCCACCAGTTGATGTCACCTCTTCCACTGCGGAATTAATATTAAATGTTAAATAATGTCACCTAAGAAACACAGAAAGTTGTTTACCCACATAAAAACAGGGATAGCTGTTCTAATTAGAGCTTGTCAAAACATTTTTGCCAAAATTTAATTTTGCATGGTCACTATTTCAAAACCACAATATTTTCTAAAGATATAGCAGGGCTTGGAAATATGTTATGAAGAATGGTTTTGGGTCATGAGGGAAGGGGGTGTAAAGGGTTGAGCGGGGAGAAAGAGAAAGAGAAAGAGAGAGAGAGAGAGAGACCAGGTGAGGTAGACTCTGTGTGTGTGTGTGTGTGTGTGTGTGTGTGTGTGTGTGTGTGTAAAAGTGTGCAAGAGAGACACTATATAAATTGGGACATGGGGACATGGCAGATCCACTTTCGTATCTCTCTCGGCCTAAACTGAAATGATCTGTGATGAAGTACTTTGAATAAGGCAGAACACAGACTTGCACCCAAGTCTCTAAAAGGCCCGTACTCTAGCCACCAGGATTTGTTTGCATACAGTGCAGAATTTTCTGTGAAATGAAACCATTATCCCCTGACTAACCATTTCTAAAACACATTTTTGAACCTTTAAGAGATTTCTAGCACTAACGACACAGTTTTTATCGAATAAATGCAATTTTTAATAACTGCACATCTGTACCAAGAGCTGTGTGGAGACAGGGAATATTGTTTGGCTATGGCTACGCTGTGGTTGCTATTTCAGGATATATGTGTATCCCAAAATGTCAACCCTGTGGCTAAATGTCACACTCAAAATGGCAGCTGTATTCTGTTTCTGCTGCTCCTTGTCGTGAAAGGGGTAGGGGAAACTTCAAAATAGCTGCTTATTTTGAACTTTGTTCCCATTTATGACTTAAAAATTCTGAATTAGGGATATTGCGGTAAGCACACAGAACCTTCCCATCCCAAGCTGATGCTAAAATACTTATGGTCAAATACACAGGGTTAATATTACAAACATTAATCCCTTGGAAATGATCTAAAAATAACACAAACAACCCAAATCAGAGAGAATTTTCTTGTCATTCATTTTTCCTCCCATTACATTTATATCACCACAAGGCCTTTGATTTTATTTTTATTCAGAGCCACACAAACCATGCAGGCAGTTTAGAGACATCTCCTATAAATCCCAAAGTTGCCTGCAATAATGTCAAGGCCTACACAGGCCTGCAGTTCCATGCAAAATACTAGAACAGAAACTCCACATTGATGGTCAGGCATTCCCGTGGATCAATCCTATTTGTAGCATGGGAAGATAAATTGATGCTTACTCTTCATGAAAAAGCCGCCTCTTCATCTTCCAGCCGTTACAGAAATGGGAAACCCAAACACTACATCCTAGTCAATTATACCCCAGATGGGAAGCTAACTCAAATGTTGATGACGAAGATCAGTAGCACACTCTGAATGCTAAATTAGGGATATTTTTCACTATTTGCTTACATACAGACCTATTTTTGGTGATTATATTAAGTTTTACAGCATTTTTAACGTACATTGTGAGTGCCTTATTGAGCATTTATGGATTACATGTGATGCATTTATGTTAGTAATCTGTATCGAAGTTTTGAAATTGGATACCTGAATCACATGGTATTTTTCTGCTTCCTTATCAGATGCTCTCAGCTTTCTAAATAGGTGACAGGTCTGAACACAATTCAGTGGGGCTCTGAAGATATATGGGTGAGCGGGAGAGAGGTCCTGGAAACTAAGAAAGGGCTAAATCTCAGTGGGAGAGGGGAAATATTTAAAGGAATAAAGGATAGTTTTCTGAAACTAGCAAGAGTGAAGTTTAGTGGGAAAGAGGGACTACAGGATGCAGGGGACACCTGGTGAGGGTCTTTGAGGATAGAGATTAGGACTGCGGAGTGGGGTTCGAGAAGGAATTAGTAGGCATTGGAAAGATCCATGGTGTCCATGCATCTTATGGCACTGAGTGGGAATGGAGACGTGGTTGATACCTGGAGGCTGAAGGGCTGAGTACATTGTGTGGAGATAAGAGATTTTACAGGATATTTTGGGATGGGTAACAATAGTGTGGGGGAATGTCACAGGGCTGTAGTAATTACACACAGGTTTGTTATTATAGCTGTAGACTACATTTTACAGAAGTACTCTGAAGGGGCCTCTTTTTCTAATGTATGCCTGCACTGCAAATGTCTGCATGCTAACTATGTACAGTTCAAATCCTTGCCATTATTTCTGAGATCTGCTTGTTTTTGATATTTGATCCTGGTTTTTGTGACTTCCCATTCTATAGTTTCTTGAGATAGTCAAGAGGCACTTTTTGAGGTTGGGGACTTTCCTCAGTTCAATTAAATCAATCTTTTTATACAGCCAAAAGACTAATATGACATCCACATGCAGTCTGGAAGCAGGAAAGAAATAAGAAAGAAGTTGAATATATTAGGGGAAAAAGTTACCTGAACAGGACACAGGGAAGGGCCAGAATCTGGTTCAGAAGAACACACCAAATGGATTCAGATTTATGTGGCTTCCACAAGTACCAAAAATCTCAGTTAACTTTGTCTCATATTTCAGGCTGTGAGTTTTATCTGGATAGGTTTATTATTCTTTCAAAATGATTCACTCACCTATCCATATAGTCAGTACACAAACACGTAAGACTTGAGTGATACCAGTTGATATGTGCAAACATCATTCCAGTCTAGACGTTCATGTCCACATTTAAAGCATCTTTCTTCCTTCAGATTCCATTTCTGTTTTGAACAACCTTTGATCAATAGTACTGCTATCTGCAGCAGTATGCATTATAGGAGTTCAAAGTGTAAATTCAGTGGTGGAAAAGAGGAGTATAGTTATTCTGAAAATAGATGGCAAAGAGCGGAGAAAAATCCTGCTGTATTGTAGAGTTTATGTACAATTCTTATCTCCATAGAAGAAGTACAAGTCTTACAGGGCATTGACCCAAAATCATTCATGGTTTGGTCATCTGGAAAGATTTAGAGTCACATGGGCTGTGTCTACACAGGCACAAATCTTCAAAATAGCGATGCTAAGGGCCATTTCAAAGATTACTAATGAGGTGCTGAATTGAATATTCAGCACCTCATTATCATCAGGACTCTTCGGGCTGCACCACTTCGAAAGTGCCGCTTTCGAAAGCACGCAGCTCGTTGCGGCTACATGGGGGTCCTTTTCGAAAGGACCCCGCATCTTTCGAAATCCCCTTAT
Source organism: Carettochelys insculpta (assembly GCF_033958435.1). NCBI lineage: Eukaryota > Metazoa > Chordata > Testudines > Carettochelyidae > Carettochelys > Carettochelys insculpta. The sequence continues at coordinate 299,276,342 of NC_134137.1, read as the reverse complement.
TCTGATCAGTGAGAGGGATGAGGTGATTTCAAAAGGAGCAGGGTCCTCTTGGAAAGGACCCCCGTGTAGCCGTGGCCAGAAGCGTCCTAATGCTAATGAGGCACTAAATATTCAATTCAGCGCCTCTTTAGTAATCTTCTAAATATGGCTATTTTGAAGATTTGTGCCCGTGTAGACACAGAGATGCTGACTAGCAAAAGAGTCAAATATGCCTTTGCATTCTAGTCAGTGCTCTGAGTGTCACCATGAGCTTTGGTCACACATTGTACAAATAATGTTGGCACATGATAGTCACCTCTTTCAGTTGTTAAAAACTCTCTTCCTCTGTCATTCTTTCTTCTTTTATACTTTCTCAGCTATTTCTTCTTCGATTCATTCTATACCCACTTTTCCTCTATTCAGATCTGGCAACTGATGGCCTGCTGGGGATTTCTTGAATGTAGCAGCTGCAGAACCAGGATCTAAACTGTATGTCCTCAACAGTGTCTTAAAATGTATTTTTATTTCTACATTAGGTATTCATAGGGACTCCATTACTGTAAAAAGTGCTCACAAACGGTGCTGTTTGTAGCATCATAACAACACTCAGACAAAGAAGCTCAATTCTCTCCATTTTACAGACAGGAATCTGAGACACAGAAAGATTACAGAATTGCCAAAATCACCTCTGAAATCAGTGACGGAGAAAGGCATTAAACTTGCATCTCTCAGCTTCCATGTTAGTATCCTCACCCCAGCTATCTTTCCCCTGTGCTCTTCAAATTCTTATGGTAGAAAAAAAATACTGATGTTCTTCTAAGAATTATGATGCTTATTTCTGTTAGCTTTCTAAATTTAATGTATTTTCCTTCTTATACTGTGACTTTCAAAATAGTCAGTGGTGAGAGAAACTTCTGTCAGTGATCAAACACAAATGCTAGGTGCATCCCCATATTGGATTTTGTAATTTATAGGGGATTGCTTTTTGATCAGTACAAAAATCAACCAAGAGTCTTCCTGCTCTTGTGACTTCTGCTGTTTGTAGTTCTTCTGAGGAATTTTTTGGTGGTAATTCAATTATAAGCAACACTGCATCAAACCTTAAAGTTGAAGTGGTAGGAAACACATAGGATGAGAGACCTAAACTGCAAAGATAGTAATGACTGAAGGTGATAATGTGAGATTCAGAGCAAATAAACAAAGTCCTAAACTCAAGAAGAGGAAACAAGCAGCACCGACAGAAATGTTGGGCATAATCAAGCAGCTGCAGTTATCACATTAAACCAGTTTTGCGTTAGTTCATCTCCTTAATATTGATGACTGTTGGAGCTAGGCAAAAGATTTTGGCCAAGTCTTTTTCCCTTCCAAAGAAAAAAAAGCATATTTGCCTGCCCATAATGTTATGTGTGAATACATGTCAATGTCAGCAAAATTGTTTTTGAACAAAAAAGTTGGAAATGTCGCTTCTGCTTTTCCAAATCAAAATGTTTTCATTAGGGTAGGGGGGCAGGCTGGTTTTAAGAAGGGATCTGTTACCTTTCAAAAATGGAGAAAGAGGAAGTGATGCCCTTAGGCTATTGGTTACACTGGGGTAAATCTCTCCCATCTCGCCTGTTGAAGCTGTTGGACTTCATGGCCGTGGCTACAGTAGGGATGAATTTCGAAAGCAGGGGACATTGGATCAGTGTACAAAAACAACTTTACAGTATGGTGAATAGGACACTCACCTGGGAGCTGGCACAGCCTCATTCTGTATTACTTTGGTCTCTGAAGTCCCATGGAAATGCCATAACCACAAGGCTACGGCACACAAACTGGGAAGAGGGAAAACACATCCTCTTCTGTTTTCTTTAAATGGCATCTAACACCTTATCCTTTAATTTATTTTGCTTTTGTTTTCAAAAAGCATTCGACATGCCCAAAATAAAATTTAAACAAAATGTTTCATTTTTGATTGAATCAAAATCTGACTTTTGATTTCCTCAATAAATAAACAAACAAATAAATAAATAAATTTTGTTTCTAACTGACCCCAATACAAGTTTTTCCTTAAATTTTTGGAATAGCCAGCCTACAAAATTACCAGTGATATGCACAGCTCTATAACATTACTAAGATAGACTTTACCTTTATTTTCCTGGTGAAAGTACAGCTTGCTTTTTTCCTGATCAGGGCCAACTACCTGGTATTTTAGCCTTTCCCCTAAAATGGCCCATGCTACAGATACACAGCAGTTCAGTGTATGTTAATTCTATTGAAGTGAAAACCTTGTCAAAAATATTTTAATATTTTGTGAACTTACATAAGTAATAGATTTCAGATATACTACTCCTTTACAACATTAGCTCTACTGTTGTTTAGTTGATTGTGGTGTCCTTTTTTTAAGAGTCCTCAAGTTAGTGCAAAAAAGGAATAAAACAAAGTATAGTGCCAAGCATAAAGCACACACGATGATCTTTCATTTTTCCCCTTTTAAATATTTTTGAAAAAAAATGTGTAAAAATCAATATTATTAATAGTGAAATAGCTAGTTTGCGCAGAGTTTTAAGAAACTCAATAAAGGAAAAACCTGGAGTATTTTAATGAGTTATTAAAATAAATAGCGATGAGATAAAATTAACATGGCATAATTTTCAAGTGTTAGGCATGCGAAAATTTGCAAACGGTTTGCATTAATTTATGAGTCACCACTCAACACTACGAAGCTCATAACTTGTATACATTCTCTTTTTCTCCAGAACTATAGTATAACTTCCCCTTCCTGTTTTAAATATGAATCAAGCAATGTTAGCATATGGTTTCCATATCCCACTTATGTTCCACCATTGGCAGAATTACTGAAGACCTATTATGCTGGAGTTAGTTCTCCTTTCCTTTTCATATTGGATTCAAATCTTTTCCATGGCAATTTAGCTTATTCTGATTTCAATAATTTGCTTGCATACATAGCAATCATACAGAACTGCCCCAATTTCTCATTGTGACTAACTCAAAAGAGCAGAAAGAGGAAGCCGAATCAACAATACACCTGCTGTCTTTTTGTATAATAGATATTTTATATATGCTAGTCTGTTCACATGTATTATTTTTGTCAGCAGTGGAAGATATTTTACAGAGCTGCAGTACTGATGATCTAAAGGAAAAGCTATCCAAAATCTTGATCCAAAAAAAGCAAATTCAAATTAAATCTTTCAGGTGTTCTAAAAAGTTGCACTTAAAAAGCTGATATTCATACAACTCTGCACTTTCCAGCCCCCACCTCATTGGCTGTGTCTACACTTGCATTCCTCTTTCAACAGAGTGTAGACGTGACCAAAATGCATTTTGAAATAGCACTCTGCTATTTCGAAGTACAGCATCTACACACAATGGAGCCTATTTCAAAACAGAGCCACTGGAAGCACTGTGGCTTATTTTGAAATAGCCTCTATTTCCTGGCTACATCTACTCTACAGCAATCTTTTGAAAGACGTGCTTCTGGAAGATCACTTTCAAAAAACTTCTTTCAAAAGAGCTTGTTCATACACAAAAATGCAGATCAAAAACTCAATCCACTCTTTCGACAGAGAGCATCCAGCCTGCCCACACTCTTTTAAAAGAACGGGCCAGGGATCAAAAACTCAGGGGCCATTAGGACGGCTCTTTTGAAAGAAGGATTTGTGGAGTGTCTACATATGCTTTTTTTTTTCAAAAGAATCTTTTGCAATAATGTGCTCTTCCTGATCCAGAAGCAGAAGAGGGCTTCCAGATGAAGACCTGCATTCCTTTGATTGACTTCCAAAAGAACACTTTTTGTATGCAAATACTCTGTGTGTTCTTTCAAAAAAGGGCCAGATTTTCCGAAAGTGCTTCCTAGTGTAGATGCAGGCAAATAGCCCCTATTTTGAAACAGCTATTTTAAAGTAGGCACTATTCCTCATGGAATGAAGTTTACCTATTTTAAAGTAAGCCAACTGCTGTTTTGAAATTATTTCAAAATAGTAGTTAAATTATGTAGATACTAGCAAAGTTATTTTGAAATAACTTTGCTTTGTAGGCATACTCAAATGCTGTGGCCATACTAGCCCCTCCTTTTGGAGGGGCTATGGTAATATGGCACTTTGAGATATGCTAATAAATTGTTTTCAGGAATATGCAGCACGTCATTAGCATAATGACTGCTGTGCATGTTTCGAAATGCATGCTACCCGTGTAGATGGGGTCCTTTAGAAATGAAACCCCTGATTTCAAAAGCCTCTTATTCCCAAAACCAGGTGGGAAGAAGGGGCTTTCAAAATCAGGGGGTTCATTTCGAAAGGCCCCTGGATCCACAGGTGGCAAGAGTTTTGAAATCAGCAGTTTTGAAACACACATGGCCACCATTATGCTAACGAGGTGCTGCATATTCATGACAGTGCTTCATTAGCATATTCTGAAGTGCCACATTACCACAGCCCCTCCAGAAGAAGGGGCTAGTGTGGCCATAGCCAAAACGTGCTCTTTTTTTCCAGCCTATTGGCTTGGTAAGCCTAACAAGCAAGCATGGGGAAGAACGTTACTTCTGTATTGTGGTTTGTGGGAGGCTTTATCATGGGGCACATTCACCCACAAAAGAAGGCAGGAAGAATTTGCACCCCGTCATAGCTCTGTGTTTGGTTAGGGCAGCTTTCAATTATGGCCAGGTCTGCACAGTTAAGGACACCTAACCATCTAAGCAACTTGAAAATGAGGATAGGTTTATCTGAAAGCAACATCAGGAAATTTAGTGCAGAGGGTGATTGAGGTGTCTCTATTTAAGTACGTATTCCCCTCTGAGCCTTGTGCTGTGCAGAAATTATCATCTGTGCCCAAGTGCTAGTTATGGTTTTGGATCAGCAGCATCTGCTGATGAACAAAATAAAGGAATGTATTCCCCAAGTAGAATTTTTATCCTTCATTTACCACACTAGAACTCACTTCCTAATTGTTCTTTTCTATTTATTTATTTTGATCAGTGTACAGGTGCACTCATACTTCCTTTGCCATCTGATCATTTTCACCCATGACACACTGTGTTGGGTTTTTGGAATTTTCTCTGAATTTATATAAAAGTAAAAAGGAGTCCCTCATTTTAGCTCCATATGCCCCAGTAAAAGAATATAAAGATATATTTACACATATGATTGTTAGGGTTCCATAAAAAGAGGACACCCCAGCCCTAGCCCCATTCTGAGAGTAATTATTTTAGACTGAAAGGAAAAACCGGGGAACTAGAAAGATCATAGAGCATGTGCTTTTTTTGATCATCTGTAAAAGTTCAGCACAACATGGCTGTCTGTTTCTATAATGAACAGGGTCCCTACTGATTTGAAGGGTGCTGTACACAGAACATGATGGCATAACAATCACATGCCTAAATCTACATCAGTTTGAGCTTTGCATATAGCCAACAGACAGACCCATAGGTGACAGGGGTGGGCGTGTGCCATGTGGTGGCAGGCCATCCTGATAGCAACCAAGGGTATATCTACACAGCAAACTTCTTCTGAAATAATCTATTCTGGGATAGTTCATTTTGAAATAACACTAATACACACAAAAATGCATTTCAAAATAGCAATTAGCTATTTCAGAATATATCATTTGCACATATAGACTGTGTCTATGAAGGGTCCACATCTGGCAGGCCCTGTATGAGCATTTTACCCAGTGGCTCCAATGAACACAGCCCCGGCCACCCCCAGAGGGTCCCTCACGCACTCTCCTCCACCTTGCATACTCCCCTCCACCCCGCACATTCCCCGTCACCACTCCCTGCACACACTCCTCCACCCCCCACTGCCTGTCAGGCACACGGCATGCAGGGATGTGGGATAAATAAACTATTATATTACTCACAACAAAACTGTGTAGTTATCAAATTGAATGTATAACAGAACCATAGAAATATGTGGGGCAAACTATTTACATGGAGAAGGGGACATAGGTTGCCCACTTGGGGGGATCTTACTGTGGGGCAGGGGTGGAAGGCCTCAACTCATGCTGTTCCTGGGATCCATGCCTCTCCTGGTTGAGGTCCCCCATGGTGCTGGGATGGGGTGGGGAGGATGGGGAGGTAGGGCTGGAGGTCCACTTCAGCTGAGGGATTGGCCATGATGAGGTCCTCTCCAAGGGGGCTGATGAGTAGAATATCTCCAAGCGGGTTGGCATATGGGACCACATTGGGAGGGCAGGGGGGCTGGAAGGAAGGGCAGCAGGGATGGGGCAGGAGGGATGGCAGGGGTGAGCAGCCGGCCCAGGAGCTACCTAGAGGGGCCCACCACATTTCTCAGGGTGTCCATCTGTTCTGCCCAGGAAGCCCTGTGCCAGTTGGTCTCACCCTCCTCCAAGCAGAGGCAGTGCTCTGCCACATCCACCTGGCGCTGGACAGAGGTGGAGAGCTGGAGGTCCTCCATGGCCTGCCTCTGGCCCCTCCAGGAGCGGGGACCTCCTGGTGCTAGTGGTGGTGCTGCCCAGTCTCTGTCCCTTGCTGTCCTCTGGTGGTGCAGCTGCAAGAATGGGAGGGAAGAGGGGGACAGACCATGAGCCCCGACCCCTAACCCATGGTCCACAACCCCTTCCCCCCATGGACAGTGGGTCCCCATCCCCTGTCCAACAGTGAGGCAGCCCTGGAGGACCATGGCGGCAGAGGGGGTCCCCATCCTCCCTGGGTTGGCCCCCTTGTGCAGTCTGGCGCCACCTACCCCATCCCCCCAGGAGCAGGCCATGGCACTATCCATGGGTACGGCTGCTGAAGGCCACTGGCAGCCATGACACCATCCTGAGAGCCACAGCCTGGCTGGGCTGTGGCTGGCCAGGTTCTTCTTGGGGTGTGGAGGAACCCTCTGGTGGGTATGGGGGTCCACCACTGAGGTTGGAGGATGCCTGGCTGGCTGAAGCATGGTTGGAGGTGTGGGAGGGGAGTTCTATCACCAACTCACTGTCCTCACTCAACCACTCCGTTGCTGGTTTCAGCTCTGGCCTGATGTGGAGGGGATTGCCACAGGTCCTGGCTCATCACCACCCCCAGGATGGGGCTCCTTGGTGGAGGTATCAAGCATGGGGGGTGGGGAGGTGATGTCCCAGGGCCCCAGGAGGCCCCGCAGCTCCTTATAAAATGGGAACAAAGTGGATCCTGCCCCCTGCCAGCTGGATGAGCCCCGAGCCTGGGCATATTCCTGCTGCAACTCCTTCACTGTGCTCCTGAGCTGGTCAGGAGTGCAAGCAGGATGGCCACGGGTGGACAGGCTCTTGGCCAGCTGGGCAAAAGTGGCCACATTCCACTGCTTCATGCCCATCTCACACAGGACTTCCTCCCCCTTCCAGAGGCCCAGGAGGTCCCAGAGCTCATGCTTCTTCCAGGAGAGGGCTCTCTTTTTCCCCCGCTGGGGGGATGCCTGCAAGCCCTGGGGGTCTCTCTGGGGCATGCAGGGGCAGCATGTATGAAGGCTGCTGCCTGCATGCACTCAGCTTCCTGGAAAAGGGTTTCTGGGTCTGTGTGGCTTTAAGGGATGCTGCACACACAGAACATAGAGCCCCGCAGGTGCTGAGCAGCACATCTCCATAACCCAGCTGACTGGCCCCATGCTGGACTCTGCTGTTTTGAAAGAGTGGGTTGTGGAGTGTCTACACACATCTTTCAAAAGCAGGTTGGTGGGGGGCGGTTCCTATTTCAAGTTTGGGAGAGAGATTTTGAAAGCCGGGGTGTATTCCTTTGATTTTCCTTTTGAAAAAGCACGTGGCATGTGTAGATGCTCCACATGCTCTTTCGAAAGAGGGCCTGAAATTTTGAAATTAGTGGCTAATGTAGACATGGCTATAGAATGAGGCTCACTAATTTCAAAATAAGCCAAATTCACTTTCAAAAGTATTTCAAAATAGTAGTTGCATTGTGCAGACCCTAGAATAGTTATTACGAAGTAGTGGCCATTTTTTTTTCAAAATAACTTTGCTGTGTGGACCTATGCTAAGGGAAGTTTTGACGGGACATGTTGTGCTTCAGGCAGTTGTAATGGCTCAGTTAGGTTTGTATTCAATATTGCTGCATGGCTCAAACATGTACTTCTTTCACCAGCTGTAGTTGGTACAGCAAAAGGGTAGGTCTATGTGTATGTCTACACTCGAGTGATCTGTTGACAGAAGTTTGTCAGAAGATATCCGACAGATATCTTCCAACAAAACTTCTATCAATAACTCACAGCCAGAAAGGTAACTTTTGCCTTATGCCCAGCACATTCAATATGAGACATGCCATGGAGATCTATTCATTATATACAAAAAGTCCTTTAACTCACAAAAGTGCTGGGCAAAGAAATAGAACTCAGCTATTTGGAAGAAGGATTTCTAGACTTCCACTGAGGCTCAGTTCTAGCTCTGGAAGGACCAAAGTATCAAATTTTAGTTTTATAATATTTGAGCATCTAGCAAAACTAAAGTAGGCTATTTTGGTAAGATACTTCCCTTCCGATCTCATTTTGCCAAGATAATGAGGCATATTGCAAACTGAACAGAAATAAATAAGAGTAAATACAGTTGGCAACTTGAATTTCCATTATCAGAGGGGTAGCCATGTGAGTCTGTATCCATAAAAACAGTGAGAAGTCCTGTGGCACCTATAGACTCACAGATATATTTGCACATAAGTTTTCGTGGGCGGAGACTCACTTTATCAGATGTGTTGACAAAGTGTGCCTTTGCCCACAAAAGCTTATGATCCAATAAATTTTTTAGTCTATAAGGAGCCTCAGGACTTCTCATTAAATTTCCATTAGAATTTATAAACAAATTTTCTTTGGATTTTTGTTTTCTGCTTTCTAACCAAACCATTTCCCAACAGGCAAAGCCTTGGGAAAAAAATTGATTTTAAGCAAAAGTTTGAAAAAAAAAAAATCACAGAAAGGAAGAATTCACACCTGAAATGTCAGTCCAATGTAATCTTGTATTCATCCTTTTAAGGAAAAAAGGACATATTTATCAAGATAGAAAATCACCACTTTTGATTAGTGAATGTTTAACTGTTCCAGAATAGTTTACATACAATCATTCCTATGAGCAAATTATTCTGAATAAAGAATAAATATGATTCAAACAAAAACCACGAAGTAAAAATGACTTCATTTTTCTTGGCTTGGACCATTCAATTTTAAAATTATAGCAAACATTCTAATATTAGTACTGCAAAAATAGTGACACACAAAATAGTTCAAAACTAAGTTTAAACAAACAAATTCACAATGAGTGTTTCTTTACCATTACTTTCTAAATCTTTGTATTTTCAGAGCCTGATGAAATAACAATCCAAAATGTTTTTATTGCAGTTGCTGCTGGGGAATGGTCACATTTTGAACAATTTTGCCCTAGGGATTTTCTAAAAATGGGAAAATCATTACAGTATTTCTGGTGTCCTTTTATTTTTACCTAAATTAGGATCCAAGACTGATCAAATGTGTCTTTTAATAATTCTTTGAACATTTATACATTTCAGGAGCTCAGTTTATGTTTTTTCCATTCAGATTTGCATCCTTGTGATTAATATGTGAATCTAATTGTTTTTATTAAAATATTGTGAATTGTGCATGGGAAATTACAAAAAGACAATTCTGAATTTTGATTTTATATCTTATGAGCACACTTCCACAAACAAAGGCACAGAATACGAAACGCAAAATGGTGAACCTCTACTTTGAGGGCAGGAATAAGTGGATAATACATTTCTCTTTTAAGCATAAAATTGTATTAGCTGTAATAGATGAAAACCTGGTTTTCCTGAAGGATCTGAAAAACCATGCTGGTTGTCTAAACTGCAGAGTTAACTTTTATAAGTCTCATGTAATGATCCAAGAGCGGGAATTAGGGTCAAATTTGTGGGTCAAACATTTTACTGGAGTCCCTAGTCGGCAGGCTGCATTTGGATTAATCATACTCCTAGCATGAATAAAAATCTGTTCAGGCAGATGTATTGTCCTGGGAGCAACTACACAAGTGTATATAAATACTGCAAAAGCAAGTAGAACTTGTCTTTCTGGGAGGCAAAGTATACATTTGGAATTTGTCTAATAGTCCTGAGTTCTATTAGCTAAGAATAATATTTTGTCCTTTAGCCTTGGATCCTCAAAGGGAGGAGAGAGAATCAGAATCCCGTAAGGGTTATGATAATAGTACTCGGTTCTTACATAGAACATTTCTTCAGTAGACCTCAGAGCACTATGCAAAGGAGGCCAGCATCCCTACCCCCTTTCTTCAGATGAGGAAAGCTGAGGCAGAGGAACCATGACTTAGGCCAAAGATCACCCACAGGACCAGCAGCAGATTCAGGAAAAGAAGCCAACTTTCGTGAGTGTCAAGTGGTTCAGAACAGCAAGTTTAAATACACATTGAATGACATCTACTGAGACAGGGCCATGGGATGCCCATTAATATTAGTGGAGAACATGTAGATATATTATTATAACCAGATTTTTGTTGGTGTAACTCTGCAGGTACCACAGAATATTCTGTCCAAAACCAGATAGGCCCAGGGGGATTAGAGTATCAGAAAGTTGACATTGAAATTAGAACCAGAGAGGTAGCCATGTTAGTCTTTAGCTGCAAGAACAAGAAGAAGTCTTGTGGCACCTTATAGACTAACATCTATTTTGGAGCATAAGCTTTCATGGGCAAAGACCCGCTTCATCAGATGCATGAGTGGGGGGGTGGTTTGAGTGGGGTATTTAAAGCGTAGGGTCCCAGTAAGAGGGAGGGCCAGAGCTGCTCTGCTCTGTCCCTCCCTCTTACTGGGACCCCACTCTTTAAATACACCTCTGACACCAACCCCCCCACTCATGCATCTGATGAAGCGGGTCTTTGCCCACGAAAGCTTATGCTCCAAAATATTTGCTAGTCTATAAGGTTCCATAAGACTTCTTGTTGTTCTTGAAATAAGAACCATTCACTTTTAGGTCACTGATTGAAAACTAGACTGAAAAACATTTTTGTCTGAAATGTGAAATGAATTTGATGGTTTCTGTTTACTTGGTCCTAATGAACAACTGTTTATCTCACAGTTAATATTAATGATTCTCATTGTTAGTCTTAACAGATTTAAAAAAAAAAGATGCATGGCTGGCATATTACTTATAAAGTTGCTTCTTCTAGGACAAGGTTAAGGCACCAGGACATGAGCATATAAGAAGGCTTGCATTTCCTAGGCCTTCACTTTTGCTTGGCCTGTGACCAGAACTCTAGGGTTATCACTCATGTGCATTTCATTAATACTGAGTTTATGCAATAAATAAATAAATAGACGGAATGGAAGAGGAACAAGATCAAAAGAGTGAAGTTCATTGCAAGATCCAGAACCCTCAAGAGTAGAAGATTGAAAAGACCTATCAACAGTGATCTTGACGACTGCACAAGAAACAAGAAGTGTGTGAGAAAGAGGGAGGAGGGAAAAGAGTGTCTGGAAAGATTAAGAAAAGACCAAAAAAATGATCATAGAGGTCTTCCTGGGGCAGATACATGCTTCGATGAAAGTCTACCAGGAAAAGAGAAGAAAGGGTGTTGTGCAGTGCACAACTAATTTGGCAGTGATTTTGAAGAATCAGGTTTCAGCTTTTGCTAATGTGCAGAAACAGTCCACTTAAATGTGCTTGCCTCTCTTTTGATCCCAGGAGGTCAAAGCCCTATACCACAAGCCTAATTGACAAATAGTATGGAACTGCTATCTGAGTATCCCTACAACAAGCTATTGTACCATAGAATTTCATTCATAAATAGCTAAGGGCATGTTCAAGCTATACTTAAGTGTGTGGTCTTAATGTTAATATTTCCATTATAAAATTCCTATTTTGCTTGCAAAGGTTTCAAGCTGAAACTTGACGCAGTAGTACAGTGTCTAGTAGAAGGCATCCTTCAGTCTAAGTAGACTATGGATCACGCCCTTCGTAGTTCCATTTGGAATCATCATTTGCAGCGTCGACTGTGACTGTGAAGGCCTGCACGAGAGTGACAGTCCTTGCTGCATCTGTTGCGTGTGTAGTGTGTGTCTGGCAGGTCCTTACTGCGCTTTCTGTGGGCTCGCTTCTCCTCTGCTATCTGTCTGATCCTCATCTCACCCTTCTGAATGCCCTTGTGTAGTTCCTGCCTCCATCTGCTGCGATCGTCTGCCAGCTCCTCCCAGCTGTCCGGCTCGATGTCTACCTCCCTGAGGTCCCTTTTGCAAACATCTTTGTAGCACAACTGGGGGCGTCTGGAAGGTCTTTTGCCAGAGGCTAGCTCGCCATACAGGATGTCTTTTGGGATCCTTCCATCATTCATCCTGTGGACGTGGCCAAGCCAGCGGAACCGCCGCTGCCTGAGGAGGATGTGCACGGTTGGGATTCCAGCTTGCTCAAGGACAGCAGTGTCGGACACTCTGTCCTTCCACGATATTACAAGGATGTGCCTGAGGCAGTGCAAGTGGAAGATGTTCAGCCCCTTTTCCTGGTGGGCGTACAGGGTCCAAGACTCACTACCGTAAAGGAGAGTGCTGAGGATGCAGGCTCTGTAGACTTGCATTTTGGTGTGGGTGTACAACCTGATGTTATTCCACACTCTCTTGCTGAGTCTGGACAGAGTTGTGCCTGCTTTTCCGATCCTCCTATTTAGCTCAGTCTCCAATGACAGGGTGTAAGTGATGGTGGACCCGAGGTAAACGAACTCGTGGACGACCTGTAATGTATAGTTGTCAATGCTGATTGCTGGAGGTTCAGCAACATCCTGACCAAATATGTTTGTCTTCTTTAGGCTGATGGAAAGCCCAAAGTCCTTGCATGCTTTGGAGAACTGATCCAACAGTTTCTGAAGCTGGTCTTCTGTGTGTGACACTACAACAGCATCATCTGCAAACAGCATATCTCTGATGAGGACTTCCTGTACCTTGGATTTAGCTTTCAGCCTTGCAAGATTAAACAGTTTCCCATCAGATCTTATGTGAAAAAAGATGCCCTCTGTTGAAGATCCAAAGGCGTGCTTCAGGAGGAGTGCGAAGAAGATCTCGAACAATGTCAGAGCAAGCACGCATCCTTGTTTGACGCTGCTCCTGATGCTGAAAACATCCGATAACGCTCCATCATATTGGATGGTTCCTCTCATATCTTCATGGAAAGACTGGATCATCTTGAGTAATTGTGGTGGACGGCCTATCTTGTGGAGCAGTTTGAACAGTCCATCCCTGCTGACCAAGTCAAAGGCCTTGGTCAGGTCGATGAAGGCAATATAGAGTGGCTTCCTCTGCTCCTTGCATTTCTCTTGCAGCTGCCTCAGAGAGAAGACCATGTCAATGGTAGATCTCTCTGCGTGGAATCCGCACTGTGATTTGGGATACATCCTCTCAGCAATCTTCTGGAGTCTGCCGAGGATGACGCGAGCAACCAGCTTACCAGTGATACTTAGGAGGGAGATACCACGGTAATTGGTGCAGTCACTTCTGTCTCCTTTGTTCTTATACAAGGTTATGATGTTAGCGTCGCGCATATCCTGTGGAACCTTTTCCTCTCCCCAGCACAGGCACAGTAGCTCATGTAGGGGTTCCAGGAGAGTGTCTGTGGCACACTTGATTACCTCTGGTGGTATATTATTCTGGCCTGGGGCCTTTCCTACTGCAATGCTGTCGATGGCTTTCTTCAGTTCATCTACAGTTGGCTCCTGATCCAGTTCGTCCATTACTGGTAGGAGCTCAATGGCATTGAGGGCTGAGTCAACCACAATGTTCTCGCATGAGTACAGCTCGGAGTAGTGCTCAACCCAGTGCTCCATCTGTTTGGCTTTGTCAGCAGTGACTTCACCAGATTTGGATTTCAGAGGTGCCATCTTTTTCTGGGTGGGTCCTAATGCCTTCTTGATGCCCTTGTACATTCCCCTGAGATTACCAGAGTCATCATTGGTCTGGATGCTGCTGCATAGCTCAAGCCAGTAGTTGTTGGCATAGTGCCTGGCCGTCTGCTGTACTGTTTTTCTGGCTGCTCTGAGTGCTTGCAGGGTACTCTGGCTCGGTGAACGTTTGTACTCCAGGAGCGCAGCACGCTTCTTTTCAATAGCTGGAATCATCTCATCAGAGTTAGCTTTGAACCAGTCATTTGTGTTTCTAGCTCTTCTTCCAAACACCGACAAGGCCGTGTTGTAAATTGTATCCCTCAGATGCTGCCATCTGGATGTCACATAGGCATTCCCTGGGCTGCTGCACAGATTCTCCTTGAGGATCACTCTGAACTTTTCTGCTCTCTCTGAGTTTGCCGTCTTTCTGGCATCAATATGGGGCCTTCCACTTGGTTTAGAGTGGTACAGCTTCTTGGGTCTCACCTTGAGTTTGGAGCACACTAGCAAGTGATCTGCATCACAGTAGGTACTATGATAGCTATGTGTCAGAAGGACGTTTTTGAGGTTATCACGTCTAGCGATGACCACGTCTAGTTGATGCCAGTGTTTTGAGCTTGGGTGTCTCCATGACACACTGTGCTGTGGCTTGGTTTGGAAAAATGTGTTTGTGATGCACAGATTGTGGTACTGCAAAGTTCAAGAAGACACTGTCCATTTTCATTCATTTTAAACACACCGAAGTGGCCTAAGCAGGAAGACCATGAGTCACGATCGGCTCCAACTCTTGCATTGAAGTCACCCAAAATGTACAGTTGTTCGTAAGCAGGTATTTGCGCTATAGCAGCACTAACCACATCATAGAACTTGTCTTTTACTTCTGGTGTGGCGTACAGGGTTGGAGCATAAGCACTGATCAGGTGGACAGGACTGGTGCAAGTTTGAAGTATGACCTGAAGGAGTCTTTCTGATCCACCCATGACTAATTCCGCCATTTGTAGAAGGGTGCTTCTGATGGCAAAGCCAACACCATGCTCCCTGGGTTCATCTTGGGCTTTACCCTGCCAGAAAAAGGTATAGTCCTTTTTCTTCAGAGATCCCGAATCTGCTAGTCGCATCACTTGCAGAGCAGCAATGTCAACTTGGAGCCTCTTCAGTTCCTCATTGATGACAGCGGTCTTTCGAGTGTTGCTGATGTCCTGAAGATCTTCAGTCAAACCGGTCAGCATGGTCCACACATTCCAGCAAGCAAGCTTAAAAATTTGATGGTTTCCTTTTCGTGTTGATTTTCTTATTGATTTGCCTGGTGCTCAAATTTCAGTCACTTGTCAGGTTTGGGAACCTTAAGGCTCACGCACTCAATGAGGCAGGTGAACTGTGGTGGGACAGTACCCTTCTGGCTGGGGGCTGCCCAGCCTGAGGTGGGCGGCGACTGTCCAGTGAGATGCGATGATCTCTCCCACCATTGAAGACAACCCCTGGTGCTCATTCTCTACGCCAGTCTAGCAAGAGCTTATAACTGGTATCTGTTACCTCCTCTGTTGGTTCAACGCTGTTAAGCGATGCTGTAGTACCTCTCCAGGCGCGAGCCTGGGCAATTTTTTTGGGACCCTGGGCTGCCCAGATGCCAGTGTCCCCCTCTCAGCTTCACTGATATAGTCCAAAGGAGAGGATAACCTCTACATCTGGTACCAGCTCAGCTGCAGGAGTTACCGGATCAATGCCAGAAGTTGGCACAGAACGGCCTTAGGATTCCCCTCCAGATTTTCTGTCAGGGTTTACTCCCTTAGCCTTGCTCCTTCCCAGGATAACCTACAAGTACAGTGTCTAAGACACGTTTAACCTTCTCAAAATATGAGTGCCATGAAGATATAGAGGCCGTGTCTCCAGCTGTAACATAAGCTAGTGTAGGTGTAGTGGAACAAGTTATTCCATTTAAGTAATTTAGAAGTCAGTGAAAAGTAAGACAGGCAGCCTATACAGTAGAGTTGCAACATTTGTGAGGGTTCCTTGTTCAGAACCCTCACAAAATGTTGATTTTTCTGAATACAGGGGCTCCAGGGAAGTGATGGCTGACGGCTCTCCCCACCGGAGATCCGAGGAAGTGGTGGCTGCTGGTGCTCCCGCTCAACTCCCTCAGAGCCCCAAGGAAGTGGCAGCTGCCAGTGCTCCTCCACTCGGGCCCTGGGGAAGCAGCATTAGCAAATAATTGAATTCACGAATGTCGCACTTGCAAATTTCGAGACCTCACTGTATTTGCATTACTTCTGATAGCGTGCCACTCACAGAGCAGGGTCAGTCAATCTAGGACTGTGTCCACACTACTGGTGGTGTGGAGCATACATACCCTGTATGTCTCATCAGCACAAGTATAAATAACATGTAGACACAGCGTGGGTGAGTAGAGGAAACACTTCAGAGACACTACAGGGAAAGGCTCTGGCAGTCTCACTGCCTCAGCCTGCCCCTGCTTTTCACAGAGGTATGTAGGTTCAGGTACATGTTGCTTCCAGAATGGCATATCCTAGTGGTGCCAACACAAGACATTTGTGACTGGCAAATCTAAAATGATTACTGTATACCAAGGGTAATTCTGCTCTTGAGACCAACAGTACTGGTCGAAAGCCTGATTATTCAATAGTTCCTCACTTAGGATGCATCTACACTATAAGATAAATTTAAATTTATTAATATCAATTTTCTAATTCTGGAATTTGTAAGTTTGAATTTGACCATCCTTACCTCCCATGTGCTCCTCAGAAAGTCAACTTATTGCTGCCATACTCAATTGGCAAGGATTGTTGCAGTAGTGCATTGTGGGAACCTGTCCCACAGCTCACTCATCCCCGTAACATTCTGGCTATGCTTGCTGGTCTTCGACATCATCTTCTACATTGCATTTTCCTCGTTCCCCTCCCGTGCTAAGCAAACATCCATTTTTCCTGTTGGAAGGAAGGAAAAGTAGGGCATCCACAGAGATGGCAAAGAAGTTTACAGAAATGTCTTTCTTCTGCAGCTGAATTCTCAACTGGCCATCCACTGAGTGTCACCACTCCTGTGATTGCATCCGATCCCTGAAAATAATACAGGGACTCTGACTGTATTTTCAAAGTTAGAAGAAAGGGGATAGAAAAGTCTAAGAAAAAAAAATTGACTTCCCTTTTGATTACACAGACATTGCCAACATGGGTGATGACAGTGAAATAGCCCTGAAAAGCTTGAAGAAAGAGAAAATGGGAACGTTTTTCAAAAAAGAGAGTTGCTGAAGGGAGAGTCTTTGGTTTTTCAGTGCACTATAAGGCTTCTGTGCAATGGCTGTGTTCTCATCCAGCCATTCATTGAGTGTCTCCCCCTCCCATCATTGCATCTGATCCCTGAAAATAGTATAGGGATCCTGACTGTATACTCAAATTTAGAAGAAAGAGAATAAGAAAGTCTAGGAGGAAAGATTTTTCACTTCCTCTTCACTACACAGATATTGCCAACATGGATGATGGCAGTGAAATATCATACACTGAACTTATAATGGAAACAGGAATTTCAGCTAGGCTCTCCCCCACCTCCACCCCCAGTGTTTCTGAGGGGGTCAAAGCATGAAGACAGACAGAAGATGTCAGCAAAAAGATTTTATAACAAAACTATCAAACCAGCAGGCGTCTGCAATGGACAGCAAGACTCGAAAATATTTTTGTCGGGGTGTGGGGGGTTGCTGGGTTTGAGGTTGCAGAGCCACTTGGAAAGTTGAAGTACCTAAAGTAGTCCCCCTGACTATCTTAGCTGCCAGGGGAGACTTCCCCCTGGTGGCAGCAAGCCCCAGTTGTCCCATGCTATGGGTCGGGGGGGTTCAGTGGAGGGTCAGTTAAAGTGGCCCCTCTAAACTATCTTGCCCACTAGGGGAGACTTCTCCCCAGGCACAGCAAGCCCCTGAGTATCTTAGCCACCAGGAAAGACTTCCCCTTGGTGGCTGCAAGCTCCCAAATATGTTTCCTGCCCTTGGAGCCCTAAATGAATACAAGCGAGGGCATGGTGCTGCCTGACAGCATCATCAGCACCAGGACAGCTGGTATGTCCTTTTATTGGGTTGGGGGCTACCCATGTGGTGTGGCTGAGTGTGGGAAAGACCCTGACTGCGTGGAGAAGCGAGGGGAGTTTGTGCACAAAAGTAACCCAATGAGAGTTTCTGGGCCTCTTATGTGAGCGCAACCGTCACAACAGCCTTATTGCAACATGGTGTGGGGGGGCAGCAGCTCGCTCCAGGAAGTGCAGGGGAAAAAAAAGTGTAGAGAGAAAACCACAAACTCCCTGCAGGGGATATTTGTAATGGGTCGACGAGCTCACAGTGCTAATTGCAAAGAAACAAAGACGTTTCTCAGGCTCTCATACAAACATGAGCCCACAGCCACAGGCTTGCTGCTCCCTTTCTGAAATTCACAGTCTTCCTGTTACCTAATTCCACCTGGACAGCAGCAGCCAGAGCAGAGCACTGAGGGGCATTGTGGGTTACAAACAGGACACCTCCAGAGGTTAATAAATTCAGTGTTAACACATGGTGCTTCCATACTGTCCTTTAATTGAACTTCTGAATTTGAGCTAGATGCTGTATCCATCAGGTAACAGGGATATTGTAATCTCCATATTAGTGCTCCCAAAATTGAGCTAATGGTATTTAAAGTGAAGACAGTCATGTGGTAATATCGAGCTAACGGCCTTAAATTCGAATTTATCTCATAGCATAGACTCAGCCTTAATGCTGTCCTAGCCTCCCTGGTTTCACTCTTCCTTTGGATCTATTATATCACTTGCTCCTTTAAAACTGTGCAATGCTCCTTTAAAACATCATTTGGTCACCAGCTTTGGCCACTACTTTCAGGATTTTCTGGAAAAGCAGCCTGTCCATGTGGGGGTTTGGTATTAAGGTGGGACAGGCCACCCCTTATCAGCTTCCCTACCGTTTCCTGAAAGGTATGCAACTGTGCAGCTGCATTTCATCTGCACCCCCCACCGCCCACTGCTGTGCTGCTGCTGCCCTTTGCCTTGGAACTGCACCCAGGAGCAGCCTCTTTTCTGTGTTGGGGGGAGAAAGGGAGAGAGGGATGTTCCTGTCAGGATGTTCCCCCCTCCCACCATTCAGCCTTCTCCACAGTACTCCATTTCCTCAGGGAAGCATGTGCAGCCGCTGCCCAGTGTCTATTGCATTTCCTCCTTCCTGCTTCACTCCATGCTTCCTCTAGGCCGTGTCTACATGAGCCCCAAACTTCGAAATGGCCACACAAATGGCCATTTCGAAGTTTACTAATGAAGCGCTGCAATGCATATTCAGCGCTTCATTAGCGTGCGGGCGTCAGCAGCACTTCGAAATTGACGTGCCTTGCCGCCGCGCGGCTCGTCCCGACGGGGCTCCTTTTCGAAAGGCCCCCGCCTACTTCAAAGTCCCCTTATTCCCATGAGCTGATGGGAATAAGGGGACTTCGAAATTGATGCGCCTCGCTGCCGCGCAGCTTGTCCCAACGGGGCTCCTTTTTGAAAGGACCCCGCCTACTTCGAAGTCCCCTTATTCCCATCAGCTGATGGGAATAAGGGGACTTCGAAGTAGGCGGGGTCCTTTCAAAAAGGAGCCCCGTCGGGATGAGCCGCGCGGCGGCGAGGCGCGTCAATTTCGAAGTGCCACTGCCGCCCGCATGCTAATGAAGCGCTGAATATGCATTTCAGCGCTTCATTAGTAAACTTCAAAATGGCCATTTGTGTGGCCATTTTGAAGTTTGGGGCTCGTGTAGACGTAGCCCTAGAGTGTTAACATTTGAGAGCTCAGCTGAGGGTGGGAAATATTTCACACTCTGGCTAGGTCTGCACTAAAGGGTTTTATTCACAAAACTGGCACTTTGTGGACAAAACCTGAGGAACATCCAGATTCCCAAGGTGTTCTGTCAACAGTAAATCAACAGAATGTGGCACTTTTGTCGACAGCATTCTACCACCCTCCTATGAGGCAGAATGCCTCTATTGAGAGAGATCTGTCAACAGACAGACAGTCTGGATGTTTGGGGCAGGGGGTTCTGTCGACAGACAGGGCTTCTGGAACACAGGGCAGCCCAGTCCACTGTATTTCTGGTTGGCCATTCTGTCGAGAGAGTTGCTGGGCAGTCCAGCCGCTCTCTGTCGACAGAGCAGATCACCTTTTCGATCCACTTTGCAGTCTGGCTTCAATCTGTCAGCAGAAGTTTTGTCAGAAGGGATCTTCCAAGAGTAACTTCTGCAGACAAAAGGCTCTCGTGTAGACATAGCCACTGACTATACCACCTCAATCAAGTTTCACAATCATCATTGTGTTGTACAGTATTCAATTGTTTCAAACTTACACTGTATAGGTATATACTACCTTTTGTCTGCAAAAAAAAAATCCTTTCACCCTAACCTTCCTATTTACATTCATTTATATGGGGAAATTGGATTTGCTTAACATCATTTTGCTTAAAGTAGCATTTTTTAGGATTATAACAAAAAATGGTAAGCAAGGAGTTACTGTGCAAGGAGTGTTCTGAGTGGGTTGTCAAGTACAATCTTACTGTAACAGAAACAGTTCAATTAAACAAAAATTTAGACAAGTGTTGGTGCAGATAGAGCTCGAAATCCAGGCAGAATAGACCTCAGAGAAAGATAAAAGGAAGCTGATATCTCAAAATATCAGGCCATCACTACTAAATATGTAAAAAGAGACAGATATGGAATGCTCTGATTGTTCAGTATGGAAAGGTGGCACAGATTATGTGAGAAATGGAGAAAAAAATCACCATCATCTGACCATACTTGGCATTAGTGAGATGAGAGGGTCAGGAAGTAGTAAGGTTGTGTCTAGTGGTACTCTTTACATTCAGCAGAAAGAATGCACAAAAGTGGCGGATTAATTAGACTCATTAGTATCACAGCACAGACCACATTCCAGGAAGAACCAGACTATCACAGGACACTTATGGAAGATCTTAAAAATGCAGACAAGCCAGATGATGGAAAGAATACGGCCAGTGTACATAAAACTGCCAAGACTTGATGATCACGCACAGGTACAAGGGAAACGCCAGTGCTAAGTTAGAAATAGACGAAAAGACAAACACCTGAAAGTGAAATAGCTGTCTGAGGCTCTGTTTCTGACACAATTTGAGCAACAGGCAGGAAGTGACACTGTTGTTGAGCAGTTAACAGAAATCCAGGGAAATACAGGTGAAATAACAAGTGTCACAAGAGAGGAAACACAGTATCATTGTGTCATTGCCAAAGAGGGCTTATCTTACTCAGTACATATACTCAAAATATATTGTACTGCCATCAATCTTGGGCATCCTGTGCTCAGGCCCAATGATGGGAGCAACTGTCCTGGGAGCCAGTGATTCAAAAAAGCCTGGGGCTCCCAACCATAACTGCTGTTATTGCAGCGGCAGCAGCTGGAGCCCCAGGTCCTTTAAATTATCCTCATATCCCTGTGAGGTGCACTTTGGGCAGTGCTGAAGGCTTCCTGGGGTAGGCGTGGTGTGCTCTGAGTGATGCTGAGAGTTGTCTGGGGGAGGCCAGCCCCAGCCCTACCCCTTCCACCTAAGGACCTGCCCATTCTGGGGGCATGGAGGTTTTCTGGCTTCCTTGCCCAAGGGCCTTGGCGAGTCTCTTAGCCCAGCTATCTATGCTGAAACAAATCCCCCAAAGATGGCAGCAGGTGAAATAATACAACAACAGGTTGTGTTCCTGTAATGAGGTGCTGTGGCCTCTCCCTGACTGACTCAGAGGCAGAAGAGAATTACAGACTCACAGGGCTGGAAGGGACCTCAGGAGGTCATCTAGTCCAGCCCCCTGCTTCAAGCAGGATCAACCCCCACTAAGTCATCCCAGCCAGGACCTTGTCCAGCCGGGACTTAAAGACCTCAAGGGATGGAGAAGCCAACACCTCTCTAGGCAACGCGTTCCAATGCTTCACCACCCGCCTGGTGAAGTAGTTTTTCCTAATATCTAACCTGCACCTCTCCCTCGTCACTTTCCGACCATTACTCCTTGTTCTGCCATCTAACACCACTGAGAACAGTTTCGCACCCTCCTTTTTAGAGCTCCCTTTCAGGAAGTTGAAGGCTACTATTAAATCACCTCTAAGTTTTCTCTTCTGTAAACTAAACAAGCCCAAATCCCTCAGCTTATCCTCATAGATCTTGTGCTCCAGACCCTTAATCATTTTTGTTGCCCTTCGCTGAACCTGCTCCAGCAAATCCACACCCTTTTTATACTGGGGGGCCCAAAACTGGACACAATATTCCAGATGTGGCCTCACCAGTGCCAAATAAAGAGGAATAACTACTTCTCTAGATCTGCTCAAAATGCTCCTCCTAATGCACCCTAGTATGCCATTAGCCTTCTTGGCTACAAGGACACACTGTTTACTCATATCCAGCCTTTCATACACCATAACCCCTAGGTCCCTTTCCATCATACTGCTGCTGAGCCAGTCGGTCCCCAGCCTGCAACAATGTTTGGGATTCTTCCACCACAGGTGCAGGACTCTACACTTCTCCTTATTGAACCACATCAGATTTCTTTTGGCCCAGTCCTCCAATTTATCCATGTCTCTCTGGATTCTTTCCCTACCCTCCAAGGAATCTACCTCTCCCCCTATTTTTGTGTCATCCACAAACTTGCTGAAGGTGCAATCCAGTCCCTCATCCAGGTCATTAATAAAGATGTTGAATAACACTGGCCCCAGGACTGAGCCTTGTGGCACTCCGCTTGAAACAGACCGCCATCCAGATATTGAGCCATTGACCACTACCCGTTGGGCCCGACCATCAAGCCAGCTTTCTATCCACCTTATAGTCCAAGGATCCAATCCATATTTCCTTAACTTATGGACAAGAATGTTGTGGGAGACCGTATCAAAAGCCTTGCTGAAGTCAAGGTATATCACATGCACTGACTTCCCCATGTCCACAGAGCTTTTTACCTCGTCTTAGAACCTAATCAGATTGGTCAGGCAGGACTTGCCCCTGGTGAATCCATGTTGGCTACTTTTGATCACTTTCCCCTCTTCCAAGTGCTCCAAAATGGAGTCCCTGAGGATTCCCTCCATTATTTTCCCAGGGATTGAGGTAAGGCTGATGGAGCTATAGTTCCCTGGATTGTCCTTCTTTCCTTTTTTAAAGATGGGCACTACATTTGCCTTCTTCCAGTCATCTGGTATCTCCCCTGATCTCCAGGAGTCTTCAAGGATAATGGCCAAAGATTCAGCAACGACCTCTGCCACTTCCCTCAGCACCTTGGGGTGCATTAAATCCAGACCCATGGACTTGTGCACATCTAGTTTTTCTAGATAGCTCAGAACTTGTTCCTTCCCCACAGATGGCTGCCCTCCACCTTCCCATATTTCATCATCTAGGACCATCACGTGGAAGTTGACTTTGTCCGTGAAGACTGAGGCAAAAAAAGCATTGACTACTTCAGCTTTTCCTGCATCATGTCACTAGGTTACCTCCCTCGTCCAGCAATGGCCCCACACCTTCTCTGATAACCTGTTTATTGTTCACATGCCTGTAGAAACCCTTCTTGTTACTCTTCACATCCCTTGCCAGCTGCAGTTCCAATTGTGCTTTCGCTTTCCTGATAACTGCCCGGCATTCTCCAGCCATATGTTTATACTCCTTCTTAGTCAACTGTCCACATTTCCATTTCTTGTATGCATTCTTTTTGAATTTAAGCTGACTGAGGATTTCCCTGTTAAGCCAAGCTGCTTGCCTACCATATTTGCATTTCTTACTAAACAGTGGGATTGTTTGTTCCTGTGCCTTCAGTAAGACTTCTTTAAAATACTGCCAGTTCTCTTCAACTCTTTTCCCCTTCATCTTCATTTCCCAAGGGATCCTGCTCATCCATTCTCTCAGGGAGTCAAAGTCTGCTCTTCTGAAATCTAGGCTCTGTATGTTACTGCTCACCTTTCTTACTTTTGTCCAGATCATGAAATGTACGATCTCATGGTTGCTGCAGCCCAGGTTCCCTCCCACTTCTATTTCTTCTATTAGTTCTTCCCTGTTTGTGAGCAGCAGGTCAAGTTGTGCACAACCCCTGGTCAGTTCCTTCAGCACTTGTATCAAGAAGTTATCCCCAACATTCTCCAAAAACTTCCTGGATTGTCTGTGTGCTGATGTATTGGTCTCCCAACAAATGTCCGGATGATTAAAGTCTCCCATGAGAACCAGGGCCTGTGATTTGGAAGCTTCACTTAGCTGCCTGAAGAAAGCCTCATCTATCTCCTCTCCCTGATCTGGTGGTCTATAACAGACACCAACCAAAACATCACCTCTGTTACTTCCACCTCTGAGCTTAACCCAAAGACACTCAACTGGATTTTCTCCTTCCTCATACTGGAGCTCTGAGCAATCATACTGCTCCCTCACATAGAGCGCAGCTCCTCCTCCTTTTCTCCCTTCTGTCCTTCCTAAACAATTTATAACCTTCCATGACCTTGCTCCAGTTACGTGAATTGTCCCACCAAGTCTCTGTTATTCCAACCACCTCATACCTGTTTGACCATGCCAGGGCCTCTAATTCTTCCCATTTGTTCCCTCGGCTTCTGGCATTAGTGTATAAGCATCTTAGAGAAGGGGCCGATTGCCCCACTTTCTCCTCTTCACCCAGGAAACCCACTTGATTGTTTCCTCCTCCTTCCCACTTACCTCAGGGCTTGTGTCACCTTCCCCCAACAAACCTAGTTTAAAGCCCTCCTCACTAGGTTTTCAAGCCTGCCTGCATAGATGTTCTTTCCTCTTTTAGTGAGGTGGATCCTGTCTCTTCTCAGCAATCCCTGTTCATGAAACAGAATCCCATGGTCAAAGAAACCAAATCCTTCCCTGCTACACCACCTACGCAACCACACATTTACCTCTGTGATTCGATGATCCCTACGCGGATCCCTTCCTTCCACAGGGAGGATAGACGAGAAGACCACTTGTGCTCCATATTCCTTGATCTTCCTTCCTAGGGTTACATAATCTGCCGTGATCTTGTCAGAGTTGTTCTTGGCTGTATCATTGGTTCCTACATGAAGAAGTAAGAAGGGGTAATAGTCTACAGGTTTAAGAATTTTTGGCAGCTCAGAGACCCTGGTGGGGGGCCCTGAGCCCGAATGCCTGTGTCCTGCCCCTCAGAGGGCAGCACCTGGGGCCAGAAGGGCCAGAAGGGCCAGGGGAGGGCTCAAGGCCTGTTAAAGGACTGGCCTCCAAGCAGGGTGGGGGGCTCTGACCAGGTGTCTGGACACCAGGACTGGGAGACCTGGTGCTGAGCAGTGGGCTGGCGAGAGCCATCCACAAGCTGCACAGACCAGCCTAGGCAGTCGCAGCCTAGGTCAGTAGGGTCCTGTTGGGTTAGTACCCTGACTTCCCTGATTTACCAGGGCCCTCACGCTTGCGGCGGGCCCCCTCCCCTGAGGTTCTTCTGGGGCTGGAGAGACTGCTCGTTGCCAGGTACCCTGGTGTCCCATGTGAGCACGGTCCTGGGGTCCTGCCTGACACCTGCGGTGCTGAGGCCTCCAACCATTCGGAGCCCATGGTCCTGCCCCTGGTGGACTACCTGAATGATGTTGAGATGTCCGACTGGCCAGACCTGCCAAATGCTACCTACCCAGAAGAGATGCACCAGCCTAGACTTGCTGACAAAGCTGACTGGAACCCAGCACTGATGTAGGTCGAGGTAGAAAGTGGCCCGGGGATGCTCCACCTGAGCCCAGGGTGGTGTGTTGCGGCCTGGATCCCCACTACAAAGCTCGGGGTGAGAGCGATTGTTAGGACCCCAGGCCAGGATGCAGTGGAGGGGGAGGGCCTGTGTTCCCCTACCCCACCTCCCCTGAGAGGCAGTCCATCGCCTCTCCTGAGCCACCCCATTTTGGTGGCTAGCTGCATATCTGCTGCCCTGTCCTGAACTGAGGGCTGGCCTTCCAAACTGTTTGTTTGGCTGCTGCTGTGCCCCAGATTGAGTGCTGGGCTTCTGAACTGCTTACCTGCTGCCCCTCCCTGAACTGAGGGCTGGGCTTCCTAATTGTGGGCTTGCCTCAAGCCGTCCACAGGGGGTGGACCAAAGACAATGATCAAGCGACTTGTCTCCTGCCATCCATCTCCAGCCTCTGACAAACAGAGTCCAGTGATACCATTCCTACCCCCTGGCTAATAGCCTTTTATGGACCTAACCTCCATGAATTTATCTAGCTCTTCTTTGAACTCTCTTATAGGCCTAGCTTTCACAGCCTCCTCTGGCAAGGAGTTCCACAGGTTGACTGTGCGCTTTGTGAAAAAGAACTTTCTTTTATTAGTTTTAAACCTGCTACCCATTAATTTCATTTGGTGTCTTCTAGTTCGTATTATGAGAACAAGTAAATAACTTTTCTTTCTTCTCCCTCTCCACACGGCTCATGATTTCATATACTTCTACCATATTCCCCCCTCAGTCACCTCTTTTCTAAACTGAAAAGTCACAGTCTCTTTAACTTCTCCTCATATGGGACCCATTCCAAACCCCTAATCATTTTAGTTGCCCTTTTCTGAACCTTTTCTAATGCCAAAGTATCTTTTTTGAGGTGAGGAGACCACATCTGTATGCAGTATTCAAGATGTGTGAGTACCATAGTTTTATAAAAAGGCAGTAAAATATTCTTTGTCTTATTTTCGATCCCTTTTTAATAATTCCTAACCTATTTGCTTTTTTGACTGCTGCAGCACACTGTGTGTATGTTTACTGAGAACTATCCATGATAACCCCAAAATCTCTGTCCTGATTAGTTGTAGCTAAATTAGTCCAATTATATTTTATGTATACTTGGGGTTATTTTTCCCAACGTGCATTACTTTACACTTATCCATATTAAATTTCATTTGCCATTTTGTTGCCTAATCACTCAGTTTGGTTAGATCTTTTTGAAGTTCTTCATAGTCTGCTTTCATCTTGACTATTTTGAACAGTTTAGTATCATCCACAAACTTTACCACCTCACTACTTACCCCTTTCTTTAGATCATTTATGAATAAGTTGAATAGGATTGGTCATAGGACTGACCCTTGGGGAACAGCACTCATTACTCTTCTCCATTCAGGAAATTTACCATTTATTCCTACCCTTTGTTTCCAATCTCTTAATCAGTTCTCAATCCATGAAAGAATCTTCCCTCTTAACCCATGACAACCTAATTTACACAAGAGCCTTTGATGAGGAACTTTGTCAAAGGCTTCCTGGAAATCTAAGTATACTATATCTACTGTATTCCCCTTCTCTGCATGTTTGTTAACCCCTTCAAAGAATTCCAATAGATTAGTAAAACATGATTTTACAGAAACCATGTAGACTTTTGCTCAACAAACCATGTTCTTCTACGTGTCTGACCATTTTATTCTTTACTATTGTTTCAACTAATTTGCCTGGTACTGACATTAGACTTACTGGTCTGTAATCGCCAGAGTTGCCTCTAGAGCCCGTTTTAAATATTGGCATTATGTTGGCTGTCTTCCAGTCCTTGGGTACAGAACCTGATTTAAAGGATAGATTAAAAACCACAGTTAATAATTCCACAGTTTCATATTTGAGTTATTTCAGAACCCTTGGGTGAATGCCATCTGGTCCAGGGTGATTTGTTACTGTTAAGTTTTTCTATTTGTTCTGAAACCTTCTCTAATGACACTTCAATCCAGGACAGTTCCTCAGATTCATCACCCACAAAGGATGGTGCAGGTTTGGGAGTCTCCCTAACATCCCCAGCCATGAAGACTGAAGCAAAGGAATCATTAAGTCTCTCTGCAATGGCTTTATCATCTGTGATTGCTCCTTTTGTATCTCAATTGTCTAGGGTCCCCTTGGTTGATTAGCAGGCTTCCTGCTGTTAATGTACTTAAACATTTTGCTATTACTTTCTGAGTTTTGGCTAGCTGCTTCTCAAAATCTTTTTG
The DNA here is from genome assembly GCF_033958435.1 of Carettochelys insculpta. NCBI lineage: Eukaryota > Metazoa > Chordata > Testudines > Carettochelyidae > Carettochelys > Carettochelys insculpta. Next base: position 299,248,587 of record NC_134137.1, on the reverse strand, counting down.
GGTTTTTCTTATTACATTTTTACGCCTAATTAGGCAGTGTTTATGTTCCTTTTTATTTACCTCAATGGGCCTGGACTTCCACTTTTTAAAAAGACGTATTTTTATCTCTCATTGCTTCTTTTACATGTTTATTAAGCCATGGTGACTCTTTTTTAGGTCTCTTACTATGTTTTTTAAATTTGGGGTATCCACTTAAGTTTGGCCTCTATTATAGTGTCCTTGAAAATTTTCCATGCAGCTTGCAGGAATTTTACTCTAATCACTGTACCTTTTAATCATGTTTAACTACCATCCTCATTTTTATGTAACTTCCCTTTTTGAAATTAAATGATGGAGTGTTGGACTGCTGAGATGTTCTTCCACCACAGGAATGTTAAATGTTATTACATTATGATCACTATTCCCAAGTGGTCCTGCAATAGTTACCTCCTGGACCAGATCCTGTGTTCAGATCAGTACTAAATTGAGAATTACCTCTCCTCTGGTGGGTTCCTGTACTAGGTGGTCCAAGAAGCAGTCATTTAAAGCATTAAGAGACCTTCTCTCTGCATCTCATCCTGAGGTGACATGCACCCAGTCACTATGGGGATAATTTAAGTCCCCTATTGTTACTGAGGTCTTTTTTTTTTAATTTTGACAGCCTCTGTAATCTCCCTTAGCATTTCAAAGTCACTGTCCTGGTCAGGTGGTCGATAATATACCCCTAGTGCTATATTCTCATTAGAGAATGGTATTACTATCCATAGTGATTCTATGGAACATTTTGATTTTTTTTTTTTTTACTTCATTTGATTCTACATTACCTTTCACATACAGTGCCACTCCACCACCCACATGACTTGCACTTGGCCAAAATTTTGAAATGGACATGCTAATGGCCAAATCAGAGCTTACTAATGAGGCTCTGAAATGAGTATTCAGCACCTTGTTAGCATGCTGATTGTCGTGGCGCTTTGAAAATGCCATGTTTTGATTGTGTGCAGCCCGTCTACATGGGGCCCTTTCCGAAAGGACCCCGCAAACATTGAAATCCCCTTATTCTTGTAAGCTGTTGTTTGCGGAGTCCTTTTGAGAAGAGCCCTGTGTACACAAGCTGTGCATGATCAAAACGCGACACTTTTGAAGTGCCGTTGCTGGCAGCATGCTAACAAGCTGCCGAGTATTCATTTCAGTGCTTCATTAGTATTCTCCAATTTGGCCATTAGCATGGCTCTTTCGAAATTTTGGCCAAGTGTAGACACAACCACACTGTCCCCATTTCAAGAAGTAATCACCAACAGAACATTCTGGGGGAAAAATACCATTCTATAAGAAGGTAACTCTGACTGAGCAGGCACTCAGTAAGCAAGATGTGAGGCTGCTTCCATATTTTATTGCTGTATTATCACTTTGGTGCAAGTTTTTGCCCAGGCAATTTTGGAAAATAACAAAGATCCTGCATTTTCGAAGGAGCATGTCCCATTACGGTACCAGAGAAGCCATTTGTGCTTCTTTTTGCATTAAATCAGCCTTTTCCTCTTTTGAGGATAGGACACAAAATGGCCCTGACGATCTGCAAGCATAGATTATGCTAAAGATGAGGGAGATGAATAGAATTTTGAGACTAAGCTATATTGGCACTACAGCAGAAAGTCGACTTAAGCTCTGCGACTCCAGCCTTGTGAATTATGTAGCTGGAGTTAACATATCTTAAGTCAAATTACCATGGAGTCTGCACTGCAGGGGGTTGATGGGTAGAACTCTCTTATCAACTTCCCGCACTATTCTCATCTGAAGTAGAGTGATAGGGTCAACAGGAGAGAAATCTGTGGTTGATTTGGCAGGTCTCTAGACCCGCTACATCAACCTCCAGTGGATCGATGCCAGACCATTGATGGGGGCTGTAGCGTAGCTGTAGCCTCATGGTTGCTATTTTGTTATTTTTGCACTGGGTAACAGGATGCACAGTTGTTAACTGGTAATGGGGAATTCTACTTGTTTTAAATTTTTTTGGTTTGTTTGCTGGTTAACTATGTTACATATGCATCTCTCTCTCTCTCTCTCTCTCACACACACACACACACACACATCTATACATAGGACCTTATATATCATTATAGATAGATAGATAGATAGATAGATATCAAGGATCTTTTTTAGGAGCAAATCCAAATACATATAACAGTATATAGATGCATTTGTACATATGTCATGATGCCTATATATGTATTTGGATTTGCTCCTAGGGAAAAAAAGAGTCTTGACATCCCCAGTCCTCCAAAACAGACAACAATTACTCATATCCTAAGTTAGGTCAAATTTTTAAGGAGTTATCCTGTTTTTGTTAATGTAATAGGCAGTCAAAAGCATTCATATTAGTTTTGATGAATAATTCTTAGCCCTGGGCTGTTCACAAATGGGCCAGTTCAAATATTTGGCATTTGTTTTGCTTAGTATACCTAAATCAAAAGTTATTATTCCTGTTCCTCAATTAGATGTCTGGAAAGTTTTATGTAGAAGAATAATGAATCATAATAATTTCACTATAAATCACTCAAACGTCCAGCCTGCTTTGTATTTAAAAAAAATTCAGTGAAATGTTTTCAACAACTTCTAGCTGTAGCCAACAAATGGCTAGGGGAACCCTATAATTTCACAAGTTTAAAACAGATTTAATTTGGATGGGAACTACATTTATTAGATTGATTATCTGGATATCAAATATCTTCCTTCATTTTGATTACAGGTTTAAATTCCAGTGACTCCCATGAGACTGAGTTAAATATGTGTATATGAGCTTGCTGAATTGAGGCCCTGTCATAATTTGAGCTTGAACTGCACTATCATTATTCACAGCATGGATATAGCCTATATTTTTATTATGGTGTAATTGCAAATAGGAAATCATGGTAATAAAAATACACTTGTTTCTAGGTACATAATTTACTCACTGGAAGCACTTAAAAGATTTGAATTAAGTTTTTAATCACCAAAAATTCAAATGCAATTGAACAGACAACTGTATTGAGTGAAATATTCATAAGTGCCTATATAGTTTAGAAATCTAGAATCCAAGTTACTTAGATAGTGCCAGGCAGACCACAACAACACCTATGTACCTTTAAAATTAAGGACTTCAGGCACTTGTGAACATTTTACATTATTTGACAGTGGAAGACAGGGTCATCTTTTCATTTTATCCCAGTAAATAAGAATGATCTACAAGTTAGTAAAGTTTTGATAGCTTGTAATCTAACTAATGAAATACTATATTCTGTTGCTAAGGATGTACCCCACATTTAATGGAAAAAAAATCCTGTTAAGTAGATAAAAGCTCTGTGTGTTGTAATTCACTCTAATGTAGTGATGACCGCTGATTACTTAATTATCAAAGGCGCCCTTTAGTTCAGTTTGAAGTTATTCTTGTAAATCACCAAGAAAGAAAAAGCAAATACTGCCTTTCTGATTCAAATACTGTCACAGAGCTGACAAATAAATGAGTGTTAGATTCAATCGTCCCAGTTCTGCCAACCTAACATACAGTACATAAGGATCACAAAACTGATTATAAAGATAGATATGATCCTGAGTATAGTATGGTATTTAACTCTTTTAAGACACTAATTCAATTAGTTTTGTGTGTATATATAATTCAACAGTAGATAGGTCAGTTTCTTAGCTGTGCTCCTGCCTTGCATGTGTAAAGGCAATGGAACTGACCTCTGCTTATGTCAGGAGAGTCCTTGTATGGCATGGGGAGCAGGAGTAGCAGCTGGGCACATAAACTCCCATCCCAGGTCAATGTTTAATACACATGTGCAAGGGAAACTCAAAGGCAGGAAAGGTTTCTCTACCAACCTCTCATCAGATGTGTGTTTTGAACAGTATATGCCATGGAAGAAGAGTCTTGATTTTGAAATCTTTGCAGCTACCTTAGCAGAGCATACTGGTATGTTCCAATTGCAGGGAAGTGACAGGAAAAATCTGATTTCTTTTGCTGTATCAAACTAAATTTTTTCCATGGATCCAAAAGAAGAACTAGTAATGTATTTCCTAACACTTAATGGATGAGATGGAAACCCTTCCCCTTTAAGCATGCTGCCTCTGTGTTACCTATAATTGCATGACTGTGTATAGAAGTACAGCTTCCCCATATGTGACAAGAAATGGATTTGTAACAGCAACGAAGGGTCCTGCGGAAATGGATTGATTCTCCTTTTAGGACCTGTAAGCCTAAGAGCTTATTTAAGCCTTGATCCTACAAATGTGCATTACTTAATGCACATGAATAGTCCCATTTAAGTGAACACGATTGAGAGCAATTAAGTGTGTGCTTAAGTGCTTTACTGGATCAGGGCCAGGGTACTCAGAACTCAGGCTCCAGCCCACAGGATTAGGTACAGTTATAGAAGTCAAGGACTTGTCCTATTGACTTCTTTGAGCTTCTGATCTGGCCCTTAGACATACAATAAACTTTCAATACTGGAGAGGGACTTCATTTCCCTATATGAAAATAGGCATAATGACACTAATCTCCTTGATAAAGCACTTTGAGATTTATTGATGACAAGCACTAACTAACTAACTAACAAGTGCTAACTATTAATTATTATTAATCCCAGACTTCACCATAACAGAGAACATATCAGGGTTCATAGATGATTATGACAGTTCTGCAAAATATAATTCGTAAACATTGTGTTTCCTTCTCTTTTTATGCTGTACAAGGAGCTTGTCACTTCATACTATGAAGTCATTTAGTCTTATGAAACATTACCTGTATTTTGTCAAACAGAAATTAGACCTAATTCCTTGTGTGTTTAAATTCAAAGGTTATATTCAGTGTTCATTAGTGCTTGCAGGACTTTATTTGAAATCTAGTTTACTAAAAGTGAAATACAGAAAGAAATTGTATGGACTTATTAGATACAATTATTAAAATCCAATTAGCTGAACAATCACATATGTGCTATAGGGATAGAGGAAAACTGCCACAGACATGTGATAAAGACCCATATAGTTTAGTTACTAAAAGGTATCATGGAAGGATAAGATTTCCAGAAAATTTCCAACATGATGGCAGAAAATATAAGTTAATAGTTTTTAAGTAGTCAGCATGACTATGTGCTGGAAAAGTGACTAATCTTACGTGCCTGAGGTTTCGGTTTATTAGTTTTCAATAACAGACTCAACCTAAATTAATCCCTTGTTAGCTAAAATGCTGCAGGCTTTCACATAATGCAAGCCACCATTTAATCCAAAACATCACAAGATAACATCAGGGTGGAAGAGACTTGGCAGAGACTGAACATGGCATGAGTTGTATCCATTAATGCGTCAGTGGCAAACTGACTACCTGTAATAAAACAAACATTTTAGATTGATAGGTAGACAGATGAAAAAAAAAAGGTGCTGTATCTCCTATTGTCTTCAGTGACTTATTAGTACTAATTATTTCTATAGCACAGTAAATGGATGCACTACTTTACAGAACAATAATACATTCTCTACCCTGAAGACCTTGTGTTTTGTCTCTTAGCTCATATGACAGTTGTTTAGGTAAACGAAGGATGTGATGACAGTATCAATCAGGGAAAGTTGTACGAAAAGATTGAGAAGAATTATCTAACGAGATTTGAAGGAGCACTGAGGGTGCTCAGCAGGCAATAGTTGGGAGGTGTCTCAAAACGTGGATACAAACCTGAAAGGGAGTAGGTGATGGGAGAAAGAAACAAAGGGATGAATTAAAATGGACTGGGAGCAGCATTACAAATAACAAGCAGCCTTGTAGCACCTTAAAGATTGACAAATTCATTAGGTCATGAGCTTTCATGGGTAAGACACACTTTTTCACATGATTGGAGTAGACAGTTAGAATCCAGGGATTATATAGCAGGGAGGGGATAGAGAAGAATGGGGTGGAGGGGTTACCTGTCTCTAGTAGCACCAGTTGAGGAAGCAAATTAAGCTGGATGTGTCCCATTCCTGTGAATATCAAAGGTGGGAAAACTGCATTCGTAATGCATAAGATAGATGAGATCTCTGTTAAGGCGTAATTTAAATGTGTTGGATTTGCAAATGAACTCCAATTCAGATGTCGCCTTCTGTAATCTTGTGGTAAAATTCTTTCATAGGAGAATGGCAACTTTTAAATTCATCTGTCATAATATCAGCACAAAAGCTTGGCATCTCATATGCAGTTTATATACATACGAGTATTAAGTTTGCTAATTCAAACACTCAAAAGTAGGAAAACGGAATAAAATTCACCCTTGCCCCTCCCCCCGGGTGAGTATGCTTTATGATCCATTCTGTATTTACTCAGTTTTCCCACAGGGCCACTGTCTCATTCAGTGCACAGGGCATTTCGATACCAGTCTCAGACAACTTACTATTCCATCTTTTTCTCCTCTAGGTCCTAATCATCCTCATTCATGCTGCCTGATTGTTTGGAGGGGGAAAATAACAGAACACAGGAGAGAAAGGGGGTTTCTGCTCCCACCTCTACTGCCGAGACCCACAGAAGCCTGAAACAGCTTTTGCAGGAATAATCCAGTTTAACTCCTGTAGCCCTAGGCTGAAGTAGCATGTTCAGTTATGTTGTGGTGATGGTACATACACAGTCAGGCCATCAGTAGAATCCATTGAGGCTGGAGCCTGCTCAGTTTAGGATGAAATCTTGGAAGATTTTACCTGTTAAGATCTAGTGACTATCCAGTGAGCATGTGCAAGTTGTGATATTTTAAAGATGTGACTTGGCTAAATTGGGGTGGGATTTGCAAAGGAACAGGAGGCACACCCATCACGCAAAGGCACCCTAGACAAATCTTAAGTCCCTGCTGCAAATGCCAAAGCTCTTCAAAATTAAAAAAAAGGTGCAAGATTAAATACACAAATCAAATACCCCACCACAGGGATAAAAATATGCAACCCCCACACCCACTGCTTCATTCTCTAAAATGACAAATCTTTTGTCTGAAATTTTCCATAAAATATGAGCCTGGGGCACATGATGTACAATTTAATGTCAAATGTTCAAGTCTGGCAAAATTATAAGGAATTGAACAGTATGTCTTTGAAATTTCTCATTCTGACAGCCTTAATAACAGGCACTACTATTAACCTTGCCTAAAACGTAGTGCTTCAAAAAGTAGGATTATACTGTCTTTTACAGAGGAGAGGATGAGAATGTCCATGTGATTTGTCCAAGGTCGTAGCAAGTCATTAGCTGATCTTGGAATAAGAATCAGGGGAATTTCTTCATTGCCTTCAAAGGTGTTGGAGTGGGCCCAAGTTGTGTGGACAATAGTACAGTCTGGAAAGCAGGTTTCTTGGGGGGTGGGGGGCAGGGGGTTATCTGCACAGCTCAAGAAAAAAGTGCAATGACAGAGCTAGCAACTGCTGTATTTAAACATGGTAAAATATGGTGGTTGTTAGCACATCCTTATCCACGCTGAGGACATAACCTATAGGACAAGTCACTAAGATTAAAGCCCAGAGACTTCAAAATATGGTGTTAGAATTCCATTAATCTTGCTCCTGACTCCACCTCTTCTCTTATTTCCACATAGTGTGCCCTTTGAAGAAGCATCATATCAGACTCCTTCAAGTAAATCTGGCCATTTGAAGTGCAGACAAAACTCTCATCCTGTTTTCAGAGAGGTCAATTTCACTGTATTTTGTCTTGGTTCTCAGAGGGAAGAAAAACCTTGTCCACAATAGTCAAGCATCATTTCAAGAATGACTCATAATTAAACTATACTTGAATCTGTAGGTAGAGTTTTAGGATTTTGGGGGAAGAGCTAAAGAGATTTGTTGCTTTTATTGCTACTTCTAAGGAAGACTGTTAGGCTGTGTCTACACTACAAAATAACTTTGACATTGCTAACTTCGAAGTACAACTTTGAAGTAAGCAACTTTGAAGCAGAGCATCTATACACACCCTACTTTGAAGTTAAACTTCAAAGTAGGGCACTACTCCATTTTCGGGAATGGAGTAAGGATTTCAAAGTTGGACTCCCTAATTTGAAGTTAACTTCAAAGTCAGGGAAAATGTATGTAGACTTTCTGCTGGCTACTCTGAAGTAGAACCAAACTTTGAAGTTAATTCCTAGTATAGACGTACCCTTAAAGAAATTTCTGGATTATTCAGTATGTCTTAAAATGAGGGAAAAGAAAAATTGGGTCTTCTACCAAGCTTTTAGTTAAAGCTTGCTTGGTAATTGTTTTTATTTGTGGTTCAATAAGTCATTTGCCGACAAGTGTCTTACCATCACATGTGATAAGCAAATTTGGCTGTCAGCAAAATAAAATAAAAATAGAGCAACATTCAGAAAGGTTATCGTCAGCTTGGCTAGGGAATATTTGCAATGGGAAATAGGACAATTAGACATCAAACTTGAAAGTTAGTAGGGGATGGGTACTTTACTTTTCTTTACTACCTGAAAATCTCCCCATGTGCATATGACGGTGGCATCTAGAGACCACAATACACCAGTGTGTTCGGTACTGTGGGAAGGAGGAAAATAAAGCAGTCCTTGCCACAGAGCGCTCAATCCAGGATTAAGACCATGTGCAACAGATGTGTAATAGACAAAATGGTGCGCCATGGGTAACAGAGATGGGTACAAAGCATACATCAGTAGTCTCGATGACCCATGAGTGTAATCAGTGTCAAATGGTATAGATTTCTTATTGTTGGTGGAGTTAAATTGTAGGCAGAATTTAAGAGAATGAGGTGGTGGTTTTATGCATTTTGCTGGAGAGTTCTTTCTATGCACGGGAAACATGATGAGAGCTAAAAAAGCAGAAGCATTCCTAGAAAAAGGATAACAGCAGGTGATCTGGGCCAGCATGAAATATTTGAACAAAATTGTTCTATTTCCTCACTAAGAAAACCAGATACAATTCATTGCACAGTGTAACTTATTAGAAGGCTGGTTTCAAGATGTTTTATTTTTTCAGTTATTTATTCTCCTCTTTCAAGAATGTTAAGTCCTAGTGCATCAGCAATTCTGCAAACTGCTCTGTGCAGGCAGCCCTATGTGAAGAAGCAGCTCTGTGGGGATGGCCTCTGATGCATATTGGGGATGCGGGGGGACTTCAATTTTTTTTTCCAGTGATACTTCTGAGGACATATCTTGTCACATAAAATGCTCCTTAGAGTTCTATAATGTGCAGTTAAAATTTTTATAGCCCTATATATTTCTAATTTACATTGAACTCTATATAGTGAGAAGGACATATGGTCTGTTAGCTGGACTATTTTACAGAACAGTGAGACTAACTGTGGAAAGCTAGGAACTGATTTTATTTATTTTTTTAAGAAAGACTATCACAGATATGGGCTACTGTTGCAAAGTGAACAGGTTCCTCAAACTTTCTCCTGTGTAGGGTTTGCACAAGTATGGATATCTACACAGAAAATTCAGGGGCTTTTTCAAAGAGCAGCAGAGACTTCAATGAAACAAGACCCAACTGTCACGTTTCCTAGTTCTTTCTCATCAGGGTAGGTAATGACCTCTGGTCATGGGACCTGAAGGCTACGTTGACACTACAGACAGCTTTTGAAAGAAGCCTTTTTAGAAGATCTCTTTGGTAAGAGCTTCTTTCAACAGAGTGCGTTTACACACAAAAAAGTGGATCAAAAGAGTGAGCCGCTCTTTCAAAAGAGAGCGTCCATATAACCACGGCTCTTATGAAAGAGCAGGCCAGGGATAGAAAAATCAGGTGCCATGAGGACTGCCCTTTGGAAAGACGGGCCCTTTGGAGCGTCTACACATTTTCTTTTGAAAGAAGCTGTTAAAAGAAGACATTCTTCTTGAAAAGGGAGTGGAAGAGTACTTTCAAAAGGAGCATGTATACTTTTGATTTACTTTTGAAAGAAAGCATTCTGTGTGTAGACATTTTGCAGATTCTTTTGGAAAACAACCCTTCTTTTGAAAAATCTTTTGGAAGTGCTTGCTAGTGTAGATGCAGCTGAAGTGTCCAAAGCATGGAGGAAGACAAGCAAGTTAAAATTACTTAATTCAAGTACAACAGGTTGGTGAATAGAAAAGATGCATCCTCATTGCCTGTCATCCTAACCTCCTCCACCACCAGTCCCTCCTGCTTCTCCTTGAACTACAGATCCATCAAGGGGATTTTGTAGGGGAAGGAGGAAAATGCTGTTGCAAGGGTAGCTCTTTCCCTTATTCTCCAAGTTGTGCTGTCTCCCTGAACAGAGGGTGTGACATGCTTCTAATTTTTTTTACTAATGGCAAAAGCCATATAATTCCAAATGTAAGGAAGGGAGTTCACAGGTAAACTATTTGTGTTCCAGAAGTTAATACTAATTCCCCATGGGCCTTCTGAAGAATTCACTCCATAATTTCTGCTAACATGTTAAAGCAAGCTGAGAATCCTCGTTGTACTTTAGCAGTACATGTCTACATTCCACTAGCATCAGGCATTCTAAATGAAAAGCGTCACCATTCTTAGCAAAACATTGAAATTATGATAATAAGAAATCAAATGGTTCTAAAATGCATTTTACAAAAATCTGTTTTGTTCTTTGCACTGATGTTGATGACGTACAAGTCACACAGAATGGTGTACAATTTTTAAATGGTTAAAGATAACTTGGCCAGAATACAGAGCATACAGATTAAGATGAACAATTTATTGTACTGTATGATATCCAAGAAAAGTTTCTGCAAAGCAAGTCCACCAGTCATAGATTCTTTTTCACTCCACTAAAGACAGCAAGAACATCCATTTTGTTCTCCCATGCCATAACACAGACTGTCTGGCCAAGCTAAGCTGTCATATTTATGTAACAGCAATTTATAAGAGGCCTCTTGATGTTTCAGTGATAAGAAGATGAACAGGTGGTATCATATTACTCGGTATTTATACAGATCTCCTCCCTATATTTGTTGACATTTTTAACAGTATTAATTTCTGGTACTAATTTCCTCATTGAGTATTTGCATTAGAGTGAAATACTTTGTATTTTATTCTTATATAATATTAAATTGCTCTCTAATTTATAAGGCAGATGAAACTACTTCACTCACCTGTATTTCATCTCTGCAATAAATGTGCTACTAGAAATGGTTGACTCATTTAAGCAATTTTTTCATTATGTCATATTCCAGATACGCAAAGGCACATTTACAGAAAGATGAAAAATGTTAGAAATTAGGTATGTTTGAGTGTATTGTCAAGCAGAGAACAAACTTCTTTCATCAGATTATAATTGCCTCTCTGACCATTTTAGCAAGAGAAGAAAAATAATTAAAGATAAGGAATTAGAACTACCTGTATGTACCCCAGGGAATCTTTTGAGATATTATTTAAAAAAAAATAGAGAGTTACCAAAAGACACTGCATTTATCCTGTCTTGATAGCCACTTTTCTGTAGTAAAATTGCACCCATATTCTGTAAGGTGATGAATTAAATTAGAGAAGCTCTCCAACTTTCACTGAGAGACTGAAGGTAAGTAAGTAGGGATATTGGGTTTATATCATGATATTTGGGGCATTATGTGGGAACTGAGTCTACTTCTAACCTGGTTCAGCAGATGGAATCCTAGTACTTCTTAATGGTAACATGGTTTGAGTCATGAGGCAGTATATTTCCCTCAGAAGTGACTAAGAAAAAATCTTTGAATTGTCATTAGGACAAGTCATATAGTATGCAGTGGAACCTTCCTCCTTTTTTTAAAATTCAGAGTCCATCCCCCGGTGTAACTCTACCATAATTGCACAGGAATCATTTAAATCTTTTACTTTGTTTTTCATTTATAAACTGAGGAACAAATACTGAAAAACAGGGAACATGTTATACAATTGTATGGTGATTAGTGATGTGAGGTTAAAGGGGTCTTTCCATAGCAGCATTCAAAAGTTCAGATACTGACATATGTAAATGTCTGCTGTCTTGAATTGGATTGAAAATCTCTCTCACACACACACACACACATTCCCTGCTTTTTTCTCTGTCCAGCAAAAGCCACCTCTAATGTCAGGTGCTAATGTAGTAGTTTCACTTCTAGCTTTATTTAGTTAGATTTAGGAAAGATTTTTTAAACAAAACATCTTTTCCCAAAGACATCTACAACTGTTTAGGCTAAGTAACTGTTGAGCATCAATTCCAGATATGTAATATCCCATCCCAATTATTTCACTCATCCTTGAAAACAAAGACCTTGCAAGGAACCCTCTGCTTCCTTGTGTAGTCCCATAACAGGAAGCCAAGTGCCTGTAACATTCTGCCTGACTACAGTTTTTCACTGACACCACTAATGGCATATCGCAGCCAATTTTCACGCATATAAACAGGACTATACATAGTACAAATAATAAGCTGGTTGGCTCTCTTAGGCTGGGTCTACACTTGCCCCCAACTTCAAAGGGGGCATGTTAATCAGGGTGATGGGAGCTTACTAATGAAGTGCTGTGGTGAATACACAGTAGTTCATTAGTCTAATGCTCCCCCAAGGCAACTTCAAAGCATCAAAATTTTGAGGAGTAAAGACACTTAGAAGTGCCCATGGCTACACGCAGGCTGGCACTTCGAAGTCTGATGCTTCAAAGTTGCTTCGAAGTTGCTGGAGAATTAGCTTAATGAAGTGCTGTGTATTCACTGCAGCCCTTCATTAATAATCTCTCATCGCCCTGATTAGCATGTCCCCTTTGAAGTTGAGGGCAAGTGTAGACAAGCCCTTAAGAAACAGATATGTCAATAAGGGTATGTCTAGATTAGTGCTTGTGGTTCTATTTAATTTCAAGTTCATTAACTAACATGATTTTAAATGCCAATTAGATTCTTCAAACATTTGTGGCTCATCCAGTGAGAGCATATGCAAAGTGATGGTGCAGTTTTCATTCATGAACCACACTTCTTTTTAAAGGGAATATAACCTTTATGTATGCTTTAGAGTGAGATTGTGCCATTTACGCTAAACTATGGCAGGTTACTTAGATCCACTCCAAGTTTCCATCCTTGTGCCGGAAGCAGAAACTAACCTGTTCCTCAGAAGGCAAGATGAGGTAGATCCTTGTTGGTCTCTGGTCTGACTTTTACCTTTATCTTCTCTTAAATACAGAGTCTCAGATCTGAGAAGTCAGAAACAGGGACTGGAACTTGAAAACAGTCTGAGAACTGTGGATGAGACATCTGTTCTTCATGGGACAACCCATGTAACTATCTCAAACACACAGGTGCTCTCAGTTTTTTGCTTCCCCTCACACACAGGAGTGGAGACTGGGGAGTTCCTCCTACCTTTGGTTTGTTCTAAGGGTCTGTGATGACATTTCTAACCTTTCCTTGGTCATTTTGTGAAGAGATGGGTTCTCATTGCTATGACAAGTGGAACGAAACCAGACCACCCTTCAGTTAAGAACCTAGATTTTGGTCACGTTTATAGTCATTGTAGCAAATGAGGCAGTATTTACCTCAGGGAATGGCTGACAAGGTTTGCAGACAAATGGAATTAACAAAATCCCATGGGATTAAAAACAATAATTATTTAAAAAGAAACAGGTGGTAATCATGGTTTGACCTGAATAGTTTAGAGAGGTGATTCACTAGGGAGCTCCATTAGCTCAAATAATGAGCAGCATCACCTCTCGGGACAGCCAACAAAATAGCAGATTTAAAAAAAAAAATTCTGCTTTCTCCTAATTAGTTCTTATCGGCTGCCAGATTCTTTTCTGCTCCATTCTTTTCCTGAGATACTTTACTGTCAGACACAGGAGCAGATCATCTGGAAACAAATAAGCAGCAGTCTCCAACCTGACTAGAATGGACCAACTGATCATTAACACTGTAAAACAGTGGACTCAATATGTCATGTCACCTACAATACAATATATAGGACTCAGGGTCTAAGCACATACAGTGGCAAAAGGCAGTTAATGTACAGTACATCACAAGATTTACCAATAGTCTCAGGGGAATAAAATGAGTTTCATATGTAGATAGTTAGGGACATGTTGAATTAAACTTGACAGAATTTTGTATGTCACTTATGTATAAAGGAACATTAACCCAACAGCACCCATCATAATTAAATACATTACCAGCCATATCTTAAGAGAAAAATGTAAGATAGAAAGTAAGTTCTCACCGAGTATTCTTATTTCACCCCTCTGATATTACGATGACTCATTTAAAATATGGACCTTTCTATTCATTAAGAGGCTATTTTCAGAAAATGGATTGTGAAACTATGGCAGTGGTACCCTGGAAACGTGCACCTCCTGCAAATGTGCTGATTTGGACTCAAACTGAGAAATCCCTGGGGAAAGCAAATAACTTGAGGGAACCCCTTAAATCAGCCTCTGACATGTCTACAGTCTGACACTGTCGGCTAAATTCAGCCCTGGAATAGTGACTGAAGTCCACTGGAACAACCCTGGGGCACTAATGCATTAGAACAAGGCCTAGGGACAGAGTAAAGGCTGTGCAGGGACTGGAGCAGGCCATTGCTCCATGGGTCTTGCAACAATAGGGTGTTGCTAGGGCGGAGGACCAGTATAGCCATGCATCGACCCTATAGTGATTGTGGTCCATTGTCTTTACCACAGATGGAAGAGTTACCTCATCTTAAAGTACAGAATAGCTTTTCTGCATGTTGACAGGGGACTAGTGCTGCCACTCCCCTTAAAATTAAGTATAAATCCCAACCTAAAGGCATCTTAAAAGATTTCCATATAAGTGCCTTCATTATGCTGAGGTAATGTATTTTCCCCATAAACATGGTTACACAACTGGAATCCAAATAGGGAACAGTTTACTAATATGACACACTGTTTCATTACAGTTCTTCCACATCTGGTTTGTGTTTTGTACCTTTTAATCTAAAATTCTATTTAGTTATATTAGTGCTATGCTGCTCAGAAATGACTACAATCTATTTAACTTTTTTCGGCAACTGAATGCAGGAGGCAGAACAGCACCTCTTTTTTATTTGGCTCATTGTACAGGGAGCATAAAAGCCAGGGGGTGAGTTAAGTGCTGAAAAGGTGGGTCTTTGCTTTCAAACCCCAGTCACCTGAGAACATAAAAACACAGAACAGCTATGCCTACACTACTCCCCTTCTTCAAAGAGGGCATGGTAATCAGCCTGATCAGAGAATACTAATGAAGCGCTGTGACGAATATGCAGCTCTTCATTAGGCTAATTCTCCCCATGGCAACTTCAAAGTTGCAAACTTCAAAGTGCCATCATGCCGTGTAGCCGTGGGCACTTAGAAGTACCCACGCAACTTTGAAGTGCTCTTACTCCCCATATTCAGCGCGGCACGTCATTAGTACTCTCCAATCAGGCTTATTACCAAGCCCCTGTCAAAGAAGGGGACTAGTGTAGACACAGCCAACATACGCTATTCTGTTTAATCACTCTAGCCATTTGTTTTTTAACCCTTCAAATACTAAAGTTTTTATGATTAATTTGAATGACAGACTTCTTATTTTGTCAGGCCTTGGACATATTACTGGACTATTTGATTAGTCCCTCGATGATAGCACTTAGTGGTCTGATCTGCAAAACCTAATGTTTGAGTGTAATCCAGTAAGGTTACCTACTACAAGCTTAAGGGTACATCTACACTTACTGGAAGATTAACTTGGTGGTGGCTGATCTTCTAGGGTCCGAGTTTGCATGCCTACATGGGCTGCACTAAGTTAAACAATCCAGGCTTCACCACTGACCCTGGTGTTCTGCATAGTCATAAGGAGTAAGGAAAGTCAACAGGAGAGTTTTTCCCATCGCCTCCTGCTGTGGGAATGGCAGGAAAAAAAAAATCAATTTAGGGTATGTTGACTCCAGCTACACAACTCATGTAGCTGGACATTGAGTATCTTAAATCAATTTTTCCCCATATTATAGACCTGGTCTAAATCTAGTTTAACACAGATTGTAGACTTCATTCTGCATATTTCAATGTTGATACTGCTGATTTACCCCACAACAGATAAAATTTATAGCCAGATTTGGATCTTATCTCTCTCTCCTCTTGTTTCTTCTATTATTTGGAGATACTCTTGGCTTATCACAATACTAATAAAATCTGTTGAAAATAAATTTATTATATTCAATCCCCTTTCTTCTCAGAAATAAATCACTTCCATGAGATACTGCAAATTAATCAGAATCACAAAATCAGAGACACTTGACTCATATTTGCTGAAAATTTAAGAATATTATGAACTTAATATTGTACTGAACTTTGATCATTTAGCAGTAAAGGAATACAATCAGGAGGAACAATGCACACAGCTTTAGAAAGGTTCAGTCAGGTCTGAAAACCTGTCTTATATATTTCTGCATACTGACAATATGTACTTTATTACAAAAATAAGCTCTCTTAGCAATCAAACATCAATTTCAAACAAAATTGGAGGTTTCATTAACATTAACTAAGTCAATGTTTTGAGTGACCAGAGGCGGAAAAAGTACTCACAAAGTTACTTGAGTAGAAGGGCAGCTGCTTTCACTTCTGGGTACTTGAGTACAATCCAGATGTGGCCTCTGTGTGTGTATTTTTCCTCAAGCAGTTTTCCAGAGGGGGCACAATTGGCTTGGGCTTAAATACATTCCCCAAGGCAGTTGTACTTTTACTTAAGTAACTTTTTGAGTACTTTTTCTATCTTTGAGTATAATCCAGAATCATTCACATTTTGTACTAGCAAATATAATTTTCAAATAAGGCAGAAGTCAAATCTAAGCTTTGCCCACTGCTTGCAGTTGTACACAATATATTTCTAGCAGTAATATTTCCTCTTATTGCTAAAGGTGTATGATCAAGATATTTCAGATGCCAAGACTACTGAAAAAATCAGTTGTGATGTTAGTTAGGTGGCAGCAACAAGAACTTCTACATGCACATATCAACCAGAAAGACACGTGTCACATTGTGGACTACATAGACTCCCCAGCCATTGCTGTAGTCAAGATTACGTGAAATCCCTGGGGAAATTAGTTTACCAGAGTTCAGTGTGTTTAACAAGAGTTTTGCCAGTGGAAAGGGAAGTGCATTCAGCTGCTGAGGATCAACACTACCATGAAGTTATTTTTTCCCTCTAATAAGGTAGTCCATAGACAGAAAAGTCACTCCAAACATTTGTTCTGCTACAACAATTTTAAGTCAATAGGAGATTTGATATAGAGTTTAATGGGCTAGATTGAGCCCTTAGGCAGAGCCCTTAACAACATGGACCAACCAAGACAACATGTTGGAGATAAGATTTCTTCCCCATGTCCCACATCAAATTAAAACATACCCTCTTGCCTTTTTCTTCTTATTGGTTGCAAATGATGAATAGCACGAAGGCAGCGAGGGGTTCTCTCCCTCCAGATTTGCTCATATAAGACCCACACAAAGAAGAATGGAAGGTAATTAGGATATCACGTGTTTTCACATGCAAACTTATGTGCCTACATCCTTAGACTATATAAATCTATTTAATTTGGTTAACTTCAAGGGAGCTATGCCAGCTGAGGGTCTAACTCAGCAACTTCTTTTTTCATTTCTCTTTCAGATAGAGGTATGTGGTACTTGTGACAAAACTAGTCCAAAAATGTTGAAGTGGAAGTGGATTTTTAAATTGATGGTTCATACTTTCAGTGAAATGCGATCACTCTGATAATGTCAAAAGAGAAATAGGCAGAAATTAGTCACTCACACTGACCACTAGTGTTAAACAAGGAGTAATGAGCTACAAAAGACAAAGTTTACTTCTGTATTAGGAGAAGTAAGTGGTTACTTTGGAATGAAGTGTCATTGCATGATTTAAATGCATTCTCCCAGATTACAGGTTTGGGTTTTGTTTTATGTTCTTTTTAACTTTTTCTTTTTGACCTGCATTTGCTCCCAGTTGCAGATTTCTTTCTAGTTAAGATGTTCTCTCCTTTTGTGCATGCTTGTATTTTCTTTTATTCTCTCTTTAATTCCTTGTCCTTTGGTCTGGTATGTTCTTTCCCTCCATCCTCCTTTCACATATTCCCTTGGCCTCTACAGTGACCCACAGAACAAGTGCCTATTATATAAAAAATGACCTTCTGCAACTTACTGTATTCACAACCAAGATTTCTTTCTTACTTAAATAAAGCAGAGGGATCAGATTTCCTTCACACCCTGCACCCCCCACACACAAACACATACACCTTTGTTCTTTCTTTGTGTTATACCAAATTGGCTTCCAGAATCAGAAAAAAAAACCATCATGAGCATGAAAGCAGTAAGAAAGCTGAACAAAGACCGAAAGCATAGAAAGTAGTATCAAAGACCTGCAGGAAAGCTGGCACTAAGTCTCAGGGACCAGAAGTTAGCTGCAAACTGTTCTTCCTTTCTAGTACCAATTTCAGTTTCCTTAATTTCCTGTCCATAATACTTTTCCAGACCTCTGTCTGTCTGCTTTCTTCTCAGTAGAATTTTGGATAATTCTGTACATGACATTCTGGAATAGTGGGAAGACGTCTATCTGTAGCCCCACTTGAGGAAGTTTAGACATGGGTAAGTATCTTGGAGTACTAAGGCAGTGTTCTTTATCTGCAGGAAGGTGTCCAGGTACAGGAAAGAAAAGAAGCATGTTCCTTTTTTCCTAATGGACATAAAGGAGAAACTGACACCTTTCTACCACGAGCAATTGTCTTAGAAAACCAGCCATTACAAGAATGATCCCTAAAGGGCCATTCATCTCCATACTAACCAGCTTCAACTGCTCATCCTGTGCATACATGAATGGCCAACAAGAAGTGGTCACCAATTACCTGCTTTTCTCAGCCAAATAATTCACCAGAATGAAATTCTACATAGACATAATGCCAAGTGGCTTTCACCACCAGATGAGCTGAAACAATTAGCACTGTGAAAAATTTTGCCCACTGAACTTAAGTTTCTCCCCTCCTCCTTGTTATCACTACCGCCCTAAAGGCATGACAGTGAAACTTGTAAAGCAACAGATATAATCTCTTCACATTTCCTATTGTGCCAGGACAATAAATAATTGTATGATATTAATAGCATTTACAACTCATAGTAATTTCTTTGAACATCAATATAGCATTAGTTTCCACTTTCCATCTTTTAAAAATTTTGTTATTAACTGTATTAGTTGGATAATATAATTATGTCAGGTCTGAGCTTGCTAATACGGAAGTTAATTTCAGAACCCTCTTTTACTTTATTAAGAGTGAGAGCAGAATTATAGTACTTACTGTCCTTTTTATTCAATCTATGCAGAAGATACATACTTCCAAAAGTTATTACGTGCCATGCATTTCCTACCTTATGGCACCAGAGTCAAATATGCTACAAGCCAGGATGACCAGCACTGTAGATATAATCTTAAATACGATGGTATCTGTTATCATGTTTCTGACACTTCTTCCTAGCTGCAGTGATACTTGTGTAATGTAATTTAATATGAACCACTGATTGTGTCTACACAAATACACTTTTCAGTGTAATTTATTTTTGATAAGTTTTCCATAAGTATGTAATAACCATTTGTGGATATCTTATACCCTGTCCTATAGTGAATGATAACTCCAACCCTTAGGAATAATATTCACAAGCAATGCAAGCCTTCCAACAGGAAAGCAGAAGAATGGCAGCCTTACTGCTATGTATGAAGAGATATCTAAACTACGAAACAGCTTCTGGGCACAAGGACCATGAATGGAGGTAATATGGAGGGAATAAATTATGGAAAAGTCCCACAATTGGACAGATATGTCAACATAGTGAACCATTCTATAGCTATCTATAACTGGAATAAAATTCTGGCTCCTTGCTGGAATCTTTATTGTCCTGTGGCTTACTGCCAGTATAAGATTAGTTCAGGTTGTGACTAACCCAGAGGCAAATTTATTTCTTTCCCTGTTTTTCAGATGACATCAAATTAATTAAGTTGCTCCCCTGAACACACATCTTCACAAGGCATCGTTTCTTATAAGGATACCAGCTGCCCCCTGCTAGCTTTCATTTATTTAAACCCCTATGCTGGGTCACAAGAATCTTGAAGAATTCTGTGTGACAAGTGAAACAATCCAGAACTGAAGGCTTTGAACCTGATTTTGATCTTCTTTATGCCAGTAATAAAGAAAGAACCATTCTCTTGCAGTTAATGAGTTCCTATTACAGTGAACCCTCAATATACACCGCTTCAATTTGCATGTAATTTGCTTTTCTGCAAGTTAAGCACAACTTGAAGCTGCTCTGTGGCTGTTAGCTTGCCTAGATATCCACAGCTGCAGGGAGCCCCTTCTCCCTGCCTTTCCTCAGCTGTGCAGCTATCAGCCTGACAGTGGTGCCACTGGGGGGAGGCAGGGAAAAGGCTTTTAGCCTACCTACCTACACACAAGCTAAGAGCCCTTTAGCCCCTAGCTAGAAAAGCTAAGAGCCCCTTCTCCCTATCTTCCCCCAGCTGTGTGGCTGGGGGAAGGCAGGGAGAAGTGGCCAGGAAACTGATCAGCCCAAGTGGGCTGGTCAGTTTCCTGGTCAGTTTCCTGGCTCCAAGGAGTGGAGGGGAGCCAGGAGCCAGGCTGTCCCTGGTTCCTGGCTCCTAGGGCACTAGCTGGAGCCAGGAAATTGACCAAGGCTGCTGCCCTGGTCAGTTTCCCAGCTCTTCAGTGGGAGGGGAGTTAGGAGTCAGACTGCTGCCTGGTTCCCAGCTCCCCACTACTTGTGGGACCCAGGAAACTGACCAGCTTGGTTGCTGGCGGCCCTGCACCAACAGGACCTGGGAAACTGACCAGCCATAAGCTGGTCAATTTCCCAGGCCCTGAAAGCAGTGGGGTGCTGGGAACCAGGCTGCCACTTGGTTTCCATCTCCCCAATGCTTGTGGGACCTGGGAAACTGACCTGCACATGGCTGGACAGCTTCCTGGGTCCCTCAAGTAGTGGAGAGACGGAAACCAGGCTGCCCCCTGTTTCCTGGCTCCCTGCCACTCTGGGAACCAGGAAATTGACCAGCCCTGGGGAGCTGGGAACCAGACTGCAGCCTGATTCCAATCTCTCCACTGACTTGAGTGAAAATTTGAGTTATGTGGGGGTTGCAGGAACACAACCTCCTGCCTAACTTGAGGGTTTACTGTATTAAGTGAGATCAGACACAATCTTTTTCATCTGCAAGGGATATCTGGAAGATACTATGAGCAACAAAAGAGACAAGTTGGATGTAGTAAAATCTTTTATTTGACCTTTTTTATATATCCAATATCTTTTATTGGACCAAGATCAAATGTTTCCTCTTTCACCAACAGAAGTCAATCCAATAAGAGATATCACCTTACCAACTTTTGTTGTTAATATCCTGGGACTGACCAAGCTATAATACTGCATACAGCAAAAAAGAAAGTTTTTTCCCTTCATAAAACAGAGCTGAGACCACTTAGGAGAGTAGATGGTGATCTTGGAAAGCTTGGGAAGGAAAGCAAAGGGAGAATTATTTTTTCCCTATTTTTGAAAATATTTCTGTTGATTTTGCACTGCTTCTACCTCTGTGAAATTTTCCTGACACATCAGGTTACAAATATTTAGTAGAGATAACACAGCCAAGTAGGACAAAAACAAAATGAATACTTTTGCTACTGATTTTGCAGTTTCAAAGTTTCATAACAACTCCAAAGCATAATGGCCATGAATTTTTACAAGCAAAGCACACTCCACCAAAAGCACAGTCAAATACCTGATCAGTACAGTATACACAAGAAGTACTGACTGTTCTTCCTTTGACCTGTAAGTTGCAACTTGTGCATTAGAGTGTGTAAAGAGAATTCTGGGCCAGGGACCCCTCTGTGGACATGTGGTGATGCTACCTTTACCTAATGCTCAAGAGCAACCCTCTTCTATCCTCCTGTTTGAACTACTGAACAGTACTTTGATGTCATGACCTTTCAACAAGCTGCTACAACAATCTGTGTTATCCCAGCGTCGCAGGCATTGTTTGTGCATGTTCTTTCAAGTGAAGTGTCTCTCTCAAGTGCAGTGCCACGGGCTAGCAGGCTGGGATCAAGCTCTGAGAGAGTCTCAGAAGCACCGCTTGTCACGGAAAGAGTGGAACAACATGAAAGAGAGAGAGGAAAAAAAATACACAGTGTATTTTGGAATCCCAGATGAAAGGTAAATGAGAAAAACACGTACCCATCTCCGAAGCTGCTGTGGGTGATGTTATACTGCGTTTGTCTCCCTCCCACCCCTCACCCAAAAAAATCACCCACACCCTTGTGTTCTGGTATTGGTTAAGGACAGTGAACAGCCATTTAGAACCTTCTGTGCAGAAATAAGCTTTTGAACAATTCCTTCTATTTCCATGCCTGTAGTAGTCATGGCAATCAATGACAATTGTAATGTGATAATGTTGAAAGAAAATTTCCATGGATTTCATTCTCTATGATCCTGAAATGGAACTCAGAAGTAAGAGCCCACTTTCCATTTTTATAACAATTTCAGCTCTGGGCTCTTTTCTCATCTGGTCCATGAGTCTGGAAAGCACTTTAAAAGCATATGCTTTGGTCCCCTTCACTTCAATATTCTACTATTTTATATTTAAATAAATATGCTAACTTCATGGACCCCTACTGGGATTTTTATCATTGATTCAGAAGGAGTGGGTTTAGGATTTATTATAGGCAGGGTTGTTGGTAGAAACACTTTTTATTAAGATTGCTTGACATTTATTATAAGACTATTGTCAGTTGCTCATAGCTCATCCTCATCATCAATAAATGTGGGCTTAGCGCCTGTTGGTGTCTGATGCCTCTCTCACTATTTCCTTCCATCTTTCCCTATCCAGTGCAGAGTGGCTTAGTGTCTGTAGACTAGCTCTGCACCAATCTACTGCATCATCTATCCATTCTCTGTGAGGTCTGCCTCTCCTATTTGAACCATCCATTATGCTGAATGCTAGGGTCTAGATTTTTTGTTTGTTGTTCATTCTGCAAATATGCCCAGATACTTGTAGCTTCCATTTTATAACCTTCTGCAGCAGGTTCTCTTTCAGATGTATCTTCCTGTATAATTCCTCATTGGTGACCTTCTGCATCCATCCTATTCTCAGAATCTTTCTACGACAACTCCTTTTGAATGCCAATATACTTCTTTTTGAATCTTTCATTATCACCCATGTCTCACATCCATACAACATGCTGCTGAATACACGTTTTCAAGATGCCCAGCTTCATTCTTAAGCTAATTGCTTTGCTTTTCCAGATCTTATCCATCGCCTTCAAACTCACTCTTGCTTTCGCTATTCTAGCTGCTATTTCCTTCTTACAGTCTAGATCATATGTTATGTTGCTCCCCAGATATGTGAACTTCTCTACATTTTCTAGTTCAATACCATCAACACTGATCTTCTTTCCTATTTTCTTATCGCTAAATACCATTGTTTTTGTTTTATCAATGTTCCTAATCAGTCCGTACCGCTTCCCTTCTTCATTTAACACCTGCACTGTTTCCACTAGCTTCTCCTCATCTTCCTCAATGATAACTATATCATCCATGAACCTCAAGTTGTTAATTCTTTTCCCGTGCACAGATATTCCTTCTACCTTTTCCTTGATCTTGTCCATCGCTCTCTCCAGATGCGCGATGAAGATACTTGGCAATATTGGATCTTCTTGTCTCATAATTCTATTTGTTTAAACCAAGTTCCCAACTCCCTGCATGTTGTCACCGCTGCCTCCACATTATTATTGATATCTTTCAATAACCGTATCAGTCTGCTATCCACTCCCTATGATTCCAACACCACCCAAGTCACTTTCTGATCTATACTGTCAAGTGCCTTTTGAAAATCAACGAAGCAAGTGTATATTGTTTTGTTCTTTTGGAGAACTTTCTCTGTTATCAGTCTTAGTGTCAATATCTTCTGTATGGTACTTCTATCTTTTCTGAACCCTGCTTGCTCGTCTGCTATATGTTCTTCTATCTGCGATCTTAATCTCTCAGTCAGTGTCGTCATCAGCACCTTTCCTAGATGACTCATTAGGGCAATTGTTCTGTAGTTCTTGCACTCCAATGTACTTCCTTTCTTGGGTATTGTCACTAGCACAGATCTTGTCCATTCCTTATGTGCCTTCCCTTCTTTCCATGCTATATTACATAGTCAGTATATTTCCTGAATCATGCTTTCTCCGCTGTATTTGATCATCTCTCCCATGATCTTGTCATTTCCAGGGCTCTTGTTCATTAGTCGTTTCACTGCTTTTTCTACTTCCTCCTTCGAAAGATCGGTCTCACTCTCAATGCTTGGGGGAGATATCTCTTTCAATTCTTCAGTCGGTCTCCCTGAGACACTTGGGTCCAACTGTGCTTTGTATATATCGGTGCAATAACTCGTCCGTTGCTGCACACTCTTCTCCTTGTTCACAAGCACTTCTTTGTTCTCACCTTTGATTGCCATCTACTTCAGTTGCCATTTCCTATTAATATTCCTAATTGTTTTATACACGTCCTTGGTCTTACATTCGCCATAATACCTCTTGATATCTTCACATTGCTCTTCTAACCATTTCTACTTATCCTTTCTGGCTGCTTTCCTTACCTCATTGCATTTCATCCTATATTGCTGTTCTGCCATCTCAGAAACATCTCTTCTGATCTTCAATGCTCTTTTCTCTTGAACCAACTTCAGTGTTTTCTGGGTAATCTACTTCTTATTTATCTTTTCTTCTTCTGGAACAGTCTGGTCAATTGCATCTTCTATAGTGATGGCTATCCCTGTGACTCTCTTTTCTAGGTCTTTCTCTGTGGCAATATTCTTAATCCTCTCTTCGTGCGCTGTTCTGTATGCATTCCCTGTTTCTTCCTCACATAGCCTCGCCACATTTCTTCTTTTCTTAAACTGTGTCTTACATTTTCTTTTTTTGAGTTTTATTTTGAAGTTTGCAATCACTAGACTGTGGTCTGAGTCTATATCTGCTTCTTGGAAAGTTCGGCACTGCTGTACTGATGTTATCCCTCTTCTTCTTTTTATCAAAATCATGTCTATCATGTTCTTGGACTTTCTGTCATTCAATCGCCATGCTCACTTCCTACAGTTCTTGTGTTGGAATCTCATGTTGCAAATCACCATCTCATGCTCTAACAGTTTCTCACCTCGTTCATTTCTTTCTCCATATTCAAACCTCCCCATAGCTTTCTCCCAACCTTCATTATCTGTTTCAACTTTCGCATTCCAATCTCCTCCGATGATCAACACATCTTTCTTCAGTATCTCCTCCATTGTCTTTGTCAAACCTTTATAGAATAGCTCAATCTTTTCCTCCATACTGTCCAACATGGGTGCATACACCTGAATGACTAAAATGTTGAATGGTTTTGCTTTGAATCAAGCGACCATCATTCTTGCACTCACTGGTTTGTATCCTAATACTGCTCTTCTAGCTGTTTTGCTAAAAAGGAGTTCAACTCCTGCTTCACGCTTCGTTTCATTTCCTGACCAAATGACTTTGCAACCACATATCTCTCCTGATTCCATCCAACACATCTCTGCCAGTCCAAATATATCACATCAGTATCTCTCCATCTCCTTTCAAAGCAGCTCTGCCAAGCAATAAATATTTGAGCAGATATTTTACATGAAGGGTATCTGTCTCAGGCTGAATTCTTTTGAATTTTTTTTTTCCAAAATTATTATTCTGCTTCTGAGATCAAGGCTCAGAAAATACTTTGTCCTAATCATTAAAAAAACAAAACAAAAAAAAACCTGAAAAAACAAAACTTCTGGCAATCTCATTTTTTTAAGACAGCTCTAGCACCCTCATACTTTGGAGCAAGGACTTGAAATTTGATAGGACACTGAGGAGGAGAATCTAGGGCTGATGATTGGGGTGAGGATGGAGAAGAATGCAGAGACTGGGAGTTGGACTGGGGCAGATTGGGTCAGTGAACCAGATCAGATGAAGAATCAAATTTCAAGAGAGAACTGGAACTGGCTGGGCAAAGATATGGGAAGAAGGAGCTGGGACCGTGTGGACACTGAGATTGGGTAAGTATCCGAGAAGGAGACTGACAGCCAGTGGGGACCCCAGAAAGGAACTTGTACTGACTGAGCAAGGAGACTAGGAGTGGGGATAATGAGAAAAAATTCTAAAGGGGTAATTGGGAGAGGGACCCCAGAATGGAGACTAGAACTGGCTGGTCAAGGGGATGAGAACACGATGAGAAGCCAGAGGAGTGGAAACTGTTGAGAGGATATGCAAGGAGAAAGGGACTGGGGTATGGAGCCAGTGATGGGGAAGTCAGACTAGGACTATGACAGGAACAAGTTGGAGGAAATGGAGAAGAAGGGTCACATGGGAGGAACAGGAGAATCTGTGCTGACTAGAACACATTCACCTCCAGATCCTATAGTGAAATCCTGAAATTTCTGTGTCTCAACATTCCTCTACTCTCAGCAGGTATCTGGAAAACCAGTTGTCAAAGTATTTCGTCCCCCTCTAGTGCTGGTCCATGGAGAGAATGACAACTGATTGTTGCTGTCTGTTACTCCATTAGCTTAAGCGACAGAGACCTGGGTGATGGATCTAAAGTTTCCAACCCTTGCGATGCACCATGTTGGTGACGATATGAGGCCACACAATAACATCTCAATTTTTTCAGTTTGCTTTCTTCAAAACCCAGGATGTTACACACTAAAAAAAGGAAAAACATATTCAAGTTTCCACATCAATCATACAAAAGTTAAGAAATAACCAGAATTCAGGCTCCTTGTGCAATCTTAATTCATTCCCTCTTGTGCATATGTATTATGACTCAGTCTTACTTATGTGATTGCATTTTTTTCCATAGGATCTCTTCATCGTTATCTTCACTGGATGGACCTGCTCTTGGAATGAATCAGAATTGTGTAGTAAATCACTCTTTTATTTGCTGCCAAAATAGAAAATGTGTAGTAAATGAAACAGGAATTGCAGGAATTAGAAAAGATTTCATGGTTAAGGCACTTGATTTCTGACCTGGGGAACTAAATTCCCTCTCTATCTCTGCAGACAGTTCCTGTGTCTATGGGCAAGTCACTTAAACCAACTCAGTCACAAGTAGTCATTGTGCATTACCCTCTTCTTCTGATTGCCTGATTTGATATGCTGATGTCTTGACCTGCAGAAGTGCTAAGCACTGAGATGCAACTTAAGTCATCTGGGGCTCTGGTTGAATACATACATTGCTAAATACTTTGAAAAAATATCTCTATGGCACCTCAGTTTGGGTATTCAGCGTTATTGAAGATTTTTGACCTTTAATTTCTTGGATAATGCCAGTCCCATTCATCTCACTAATAATTTTGAAGCACATGCAATATAGACATAAGCACCATAGAAAAACCCATGAGTATACTAATAATTTATCTTCTGAACAGTAACAAAGAGGTAGCCATGTTAGTCTGTACTCTAACAAAACAGAACAGCAGAAATGTAGCATTTTAAAGACTAACAAAATGATTTATTCAGCGATGAGCTTTCGTGGAACAGACCCACTTCATCAGATCAATCTCATTTCCATGACAGACTAACATTTATAAGTACAAAGGTCTAAAAAAAATTGCAATAAAAATGACAAAATAAGTACATAGGACTTAAGGAGGGAGCTGATGGATGGGGGATGTTAAGTGTCCTGCCTGAGATAATTACAAACATCAAAGGAAGGGAAGTAGTCCTTTTAATCCATGAGGTAATTGGAGACTCTGTTCATACCAAGTGTTAATGTGTTGAATTTGAATATGAATTCTATTTCAGAACTTTCTCTATGTCATCTGTTTTAAAAGTCTTTTTTTTCTAAGACACAAATTCTCATGCCTTTAACAGACTCCATTGAAATGTTCACTGACCGGGTTATGCATATTGAGATTCCTGATGACTGCTCTGTGTCCATTCATTCTTTGGCAATGATTTTGCCCAGTCTATCCAATGTACATAGTATAGGGGCGCTGTTGGCACATAATGGCATGTATAATGTTGGTCAAATTACATGAGAATGAGCCCTTGATCTTGTAACTAACTTGTTTAGGTCCAGTGACAGTATCCCTAGAATAAATATGTGGATAAAGTTGGCAGCAGAATTTGTTGAAAGGAAGAGTTCCCAGATTAGCATTACTGCGGTGTAGTCTGTGATTGCTAATGAAAATAGGGGAGAGAGAGAAGGCTGTCAGCAAAAGTGCTGAGTTCTGTAGACACTCCCTGGGTTTCATCAATTAAATGCCTGTTTTGTTGACTAAACCCTTCAGTGTAGATCTAGGTGTGGAGTCTGATTCTACAGACTTCATGCAGACAAACTCTTGTACCGAAGCAAAGCACTTTAGCATGCATTTAACGGTAAATGGGAGAGTGCTCCCACTGGGTATATGGACACTACATCTTGCAATGAGCTTCCTAGCCCAAGTCCACAGATGTGTATTATCAGGTTTTGTGCTAGCACACTAAGAATAAATGGGTAGATGTTACACCTTGGGCTGGAGCATGGTTGTTAAGGCCTGGGGGTGGCGGTGGGTTTGATAGCCTGAGACACAGTATATACCCTGCTATTTTATGTGTCTAGGCTGGGAGACACACTTCTACATGCAATGAAGTCATACCCACTGACTTGATTTCATAGTCTATGGGACTGCTCATATGCTAACCCTTATGTGTGAATTCTATATTCTTAAAGCTAATCCCGTGTTTTGCTAGATTCTATTTCATAATCCAAATGGAGTCAACAGCCCAACGTATGACTAACTTAAGTATGGAAAATTTAGCAAATTATTCATATGCACAGACTTGTACAGACTGAGGCCATAATTTGGATACATAAAATATGACATTTTTCCTTTTGTACTGAAAATTAATGTTTTCATGAAGTGAACTTTTAAGCAACATTAAATAATTTCTTGGAATTTAGTCAACATCTAGAATAAGACCTTTTGTGCCATATTTTAACTACTTTTCTGTGTTTAAGTTTTTGTTTATATTTCTTTAAAGGGATTTCCATTTCTAAAAGGGCTCCAAATATCCATTTCTCATAACTTAAGCTTTGAAAGGGAAAAATTAGTTTGCTTTACACAAGTATTTCACTGCAACCAGTGGTTCTCCTTGGCACAATCAATAAATACATGTAATGGAACTACAATGCAAACTGTATTTTACAAAGGACAATCATTCTAATTTTGCTTCCTGATTTTTCTTAAAATGGGATCCAGAAGTTGTCATTCAAAACATGCCTGTTTTGAAATAAGTTACATGATGCAGTTTTACCTTTACAGGAAAAACATTATTCTTCTGTATCTGATATTTGCAGTCTCTTTATACATGTATCTATTTCTCATATTTTTATGTAAACTTTAACAGCCAGAAAGGAATTATTGTTGTGACGCTCTATATGAACTTGATACTGTGGGAGACTGTGTTAGGGTCGGGAAAAAAACTTAGAAAGATAACAGAAGCCCTATAATGAAGACAATAAGGGTGCATCTACACTTGCATTCCTCTTTCGAAAGAGGTATTCAAATGAGGCAAATCAAAAATGCAAATGAGGTTCAGAATTGTATATCTGGCACTTCATTTGCATATTCTTATTTCAAAAGAGCTTCTTTTGAAAGAATAAAACCAGTGTAGACACTGCTCTTTTGCAAGTAAACCCCATCTTTGAAAGAATCTTTCTTCCCTTTTTTTATGGGAAGAAGGATTCTTTTGAAGATAGGGTTTACTTGCAAAAGAGCAGTCTATACTGGGGCTGTGTCGACACTAGCACAAATCTTTGAAATGGCCATGCAAATAGCCATTTTGAAGATTACTAAGTAGGTGCTGAAATGCATATTCAGCGCCCCATTAGCATGCCGCCAGCCACGGCTCTTCAAAATTGCCGCATTTCTCTCCCACGCAGCTCGTCCAAGCGAGGGTCATTTCCAAAGGACCCCGCCAACTTCGAGCTCCCCTTATACCTATCTGCTGCTAGGAATAAGGGGATTTCGAAATTCCCAGTGTCCTTTCGTAAAGGACCCCCGTCTGGATGAGCCGTGTGGCAGCAAAATGCGGTAATTTCAAACAGCTGCAGCCGGCGGCATGCTAACGAGGCACTGAATATGCATTTCAGCACTCCCTTAGTAATCTTCAAAATGGCTATTTGCATGGCCATTTTGAAGATTTGTGCTAGTGTAGACAGGGCCTGGTTTTCTTCTTTCGAAAGAAGCTCTTTCGAAATAAGAATAAGCAAATGAGGTGCCAGATATGCAAATTTGCACCTCATTTGCATTTTCAATTTCCCTCATTTGCATATCTCTTTCGAAAGAGGAATGCAAGTGTAGACGCAGCCTAATTATTCAGAAGATCCTTTCATTCATTTAAATAGGAGGCATTCAGTCTAGTGCAGGGGTTGGCAAGATATGGCCATTGGGCTGGATCCAGCCCTCCAAGCCTTGTGATCTGTCCTGCTTCATTCCCTGCTGGACCCAAAAGCAGGATCCTAGCGTGCTGCAATCCAAAGCTGCTCAAAATTGCTGGTGGTTCCCTCTAGGTGCCACACACTCCTTATGGGAGGAGGGCGTGGAGTTTCACACACTGTCCCTGCCTTCAGCCCAATCATCACAGCTCCCAATGACCAGAAACCAGTGCATGGGAGTTGCAATGGCTGGGTTGCAGGCAGGGACAGTGTGCGAAGTCCACACTCCCACAAGGGATGTGCAGCACAGAGAGGCATATGGAGGGAACTAGAGCCAGTTTTTGAAGCAAGCAAGCTGGGCAGTCCCCCGGGGCCGCCATTTTCAAGGGGCTACTGAAATGCAGCACAGCCCTCTGCCCAGGGAGCGAGCGGGGGAAGGCAATAGGGGCATGGCAATGGGCAAGACTAAACTTTAACTGCTTTTATTAATCTATCTATAAAAATAATTTGAAAATGTTTCTTTAAAGTATTTCATTACCATATATCCAAACTTAAGGATCAAAGAACACTTTTTTGAATATTTTTGAAGAAACACAGATGTCCAATTCAATTTGTCTTCTAGCATCCATGGATGTTGCTTCAGCATCCGTGGATTTTGCTTACCTTATTCTTTCTGCCTGTGGCACAAGCACTGCTGATATGTTTTCCAGGATACCAGAATTTTAATGAATCAAACAAACTCCACAAAACTAAAATTTGCATTACTCCAGGGTCTACCACAATTGTTTGATAGGATAATCAAAACTCAATAATTTAATTTGTATCAATTAATCCGCTACAAATTAATTTATCTATCCTCATTGTTTCTGCCTAGTGTTAAAAAATCTTCAGTGCATGAGACAATCCAGCCACTGCTAATTTAAGCAATCTACTATTGTTATATCTCTTGCAGATTTTTTTACTCTATGTAATATTTTATAAATTTTTACGGGCTTGGAAAAATAAATTATAGAAATTCCAACTCTTCACTTGTCATCCTACCCATTAAATAAAAATGTCTACGGAGTCAAATGGCTTCAGGACCTTTAAAATGTAAACAAAAGACGAC
The DNA here is from genome assembly GCF_033958435.1 of Carettochelys insculpta. NCBI lineage: Eukaryota > Metazoa > Chordata > Testudines > Carettochelyidae > Carettochelys > Carettochelys insculpta. The sequence continues at coordinate 299,217,149 of NC_134137.1, read as the reverse complement.
TAGAGACGCATTAGCTGAAATACAAAAAGGAGCATTTCTTAATCATTTTAGAAGACCGTATTAGCTGAGGAAAGCTGTAATGGGATTATTGTTGAATCTGCAATTTCCCATACTGTTAATGAAGAATTTTATCCAAAAGAGGTTTCATTAGAGCAAGAAATAAATGGCTCACTGTCTTTGATAATAAATGTAACTCAATGTGAAAGTGAAAAAAAAATAAAGAATGAGACCATTGACACTGAGTGGAGTGACAGTGGCTCAAGGCCTGCATTCATAAGCAAAAATCAGCACAATTTTTTGGTTGAATATGTTGTGAAAAGAGTTTCTGATTTTGATTATCCAAAGAATAATGATAGTAGGCATTTTTCACAAATGTTGGCAGTTATCAAACAAAGAAACAATTGGTGGTCACTGTTTGGTTTATTCAGTAAAAAAAAAAAAGCAGCGTATTCTGTTTTTATTGTAAAGTTAATTCATTTGAAAGAAAATGGGTTAAAAAATTCTGAAACAGCAGCAAAAGAGATTGCAAACAAACTTGAAACGGATACAGAAGAATTGTTTTTTCAATTCGACAAAGAAAAACAAAGAAAATATTTTCTTATGAAGCTGATGACAGACCAACTACATGATCCCGAGAAAAGATTTCAAGTAGGATTTTTTAATAATTTGCTGGATCAAACAAACAATTGTTTCTTGGAGGGAATGATTTCAGCAATTAAAAAGTTTTGACAAAAACTTTTGCTTTTTACACAATATATAGAAACTGAAAAACTTGTCTGATAATTTGCTTAAGCATTGCAAAGACCTTGAACTATTACTTTCTGAGAATCAGGTTCAGCCATAAAGTGACAATGATGGATTAAGCCTGTTTACCGAACTTAAAACGGTGTCACAAATAATCCCTAGTCTGGATGCCTTGTGACATATTTGTGAGAACCGTTTCATAGAAATTATGTAAATATTGTACTGAGAGTTTTATTGGCTGTGCCTATCACTATAGTTGGTGGAGAATGTAGTTTTGCAAAATTAAAACTAATTAAAGCTTACTTACGTTCAACAATGTCACAAGTAAGGCTGGTTGACCTTGCATATCAGTTGAAAATTCTGTTACATCATCCTTTGATTATTCCAATTTAATTACTGATTTCCAAAGTCGTAAAGTAAGAAAAGTCAACCGCTGATTGTTATAAACTAAATAAAAGTTCAAACAAAAGTGTACATTAAGATGAATTCCTTTTGTTTTGAAATAAAACTTTGCATCTAATTAATTTCTCTGCATTTTTGTTAATAAAAAATTAATGACTAATGATTGATCTGCTTGGAAAATGGGGACAATCAATGCCCACTACAGCAGAGAAGGCAGGCAGCTGTTAACCCCTTCTGCCCACCCTGACCACTACTCCTGGAAGGAACTTCAGCGGCAGCTGCTCCTCCCGCTGCATTGCAGTCCGAGGCAGCCCCACACTCCTTTAGTTAGCAGTGCCAAAGCATCCCCCAATTGGCCTCCCAGCCCCACAAGCTCTCTCTTTGTTAAGGTGGCTCAACAAGGTCCACCTCTGCCTTCAGTCACTATGTAGTGGTTGAATGTCAAGCCATCTGGCAATTTTTTGCACCCAGTCCTACAGGAGGTGAGGTGGTAGCTGGTGGAAAGCTCAGTTGGCACAGAGGAGGGGAGAGGCAGACTGGGGGGAGGGGTCACCAAAAGAAATTTCCTGGGATTGCCAATTGCTTAGGAGCAGCACTGGAGGGAGCCTCCAGCTGTTTTGAGCCACTTGGGTGACATCAGGCAGGGAATCCTGTGGCGCTGCTGGCTGAGAGCTGCATAAGTAAGTGCTTCCTTGTTACAGCTGGCCTCTGGCGCATCACCTCCTCCTCCTGACCAGCTCCATGCCTCAGGTCACACCTCTGCATCCTCTTCCCTGCCCTAGGTCACAACTCCCACCCAGTCCCTGCAATCCCTTCTACAACCCTCCTCTAGTCAAGGATCCCCTCCTGCGCCCATACCCTTTCCCCAAACCTGCCTCCCACCACTATCCCAGGTCATAACCACACAAACTCCGTCTCAGATCCCACACCCTCTCCTGCACCCCAAACCCACTCCCCCAAGCTCCTTTCTGCACTCAGCCTCTGTCTCAAACCCCACCTCCCTCCATAAAAAAGTGCAGCCCTTGACTATTTACCAAAATCTTAGACTGGTCTCCCATTGCAAATTATTGTCCACCCTTAGTCTAGTGGAAAGGAGTCTGGACTGGGAACTGGGAAGTGTGGATAAGGATCTCATTTTGCCATGGGAATTCTGTGTGATTTTAGGTATATCACTGCAGGTCGTATGTTTCAGTTTCCCCTAATCTCTAAAATGGGTATATTTGTACCCCTTGGCAAAGTGTTTTGAGATCAAAAGTAGAAAAGTGATATATGAGCTGGTTATTATGAAATCAGTGTGACATAGCACAAGCTTCTTTTATTAGGTGAAGAGCTTTTGTGGGACATATTGTTAGTCTCTAAGGCACTACATGACTGCTTTTGTTGTTTTGCGAAAATACAGACTAACATGGCTACCCCTCTGACACTATTCATATGCTTCTTTGGTCATTTCAGTTTAAAATGACATTTCATCTTTCCAATCCTCCTCTTCTCCCCTGCTTTTTAAATTTTGCATGTTGTTGAAAATTCATATGGAGATTTGTACTCATGGATATTCTCCCGCCCTTCCAACAGGACCAGGATTTCACCCAAATGCATACATGCATACATGCAGCTCTCTTAACAACCACTTATGCCATCCTGATTATGCAATATGAGGACCAACATTCTGAAGATATAGCCCCCATGCAGAAGTCCCCAAACTTTTGCACACACCTCCCCAGAGGAGCATGGCAGAATATGGAGTGGGGGTGGGGGTACAATAAAGCCTGAACCAACCCCTACTGGGGGTGAGGCCCCATTCCACCTCCCCAGCAGTGACTTCAATGCTTAGTCCTACCCTTATCCTTGCTCCCGGCCTCCTGTCTGCTCTAGGCCCAGCTCTGACCCTCTTTGAGCCAGTTTCTTGGCCATCATTGCTCTCTGCTCTCTGATGTTTCTACTCTCTGACTCAGAATGCGCATCACACTCTGGACCATGGTGTGTGCTTCAAGATACCGTCCTGCAGCAGTGCCCCACTACTTAAGTCTCTCGCTCCCTTCCAGGGGTTTCAGCAGTCCTCAGTCTCACACCTGCCACTGTGGCCAACCGCAGCCAAAGTCCAGACTCTTACCTCTGAGGCAAGCTGAAGTCTGTATAGGCCACGATCAGTGGGTGGTTAGATGTAGTGCAAAAGGGAAATGCAGGGGTATGGGTGCCCAACCACTACTCTGTGTCCCAGACAAAGGACCCTTTGGTAACAGCCTTATCTTGTCTTCCTTCACTCTCCTCTACTGCCTCTCTTTCCTGGGGCCACTTCCCCATTATCCCTTACATCTTCTTGGCCCTTGCTTCAAGGCCACAGCTTGGGAAGTAATTGACTGGAGGCTCCCCCAGCTGCACTGAGCCTACCCAGTTCTTAAGATGCTTTCTCTCACTGTACCAGTACTGCACCCTCCCTGGTAAGGACCCAACTTCCATTGCTCAGTGGAGCAATTCCTTATAAACAGGAGTACCTCAGCAAGCTACTCTTTGGCTGGCTTTCTATAAGCCCTTTCCTGGTTGACTAGGTCTCTGCACAGGTCTGTTCCAGTCTGTTTTAACCCCTTTCAACTCAAGTGGAGTAGGCACCCCACTACAGGCAAACTGAGCAGCATTCACATCATGCTTCCTGTCAGTACCTGGCCTGGACCAGGGAAGCCAATGATTCAATCAGAGGACCAAATTTCGTGATAAACCTTAGTCATGTGCTAAGAAAATGACTGTCAGTGGGAAATAAAAAGAATCAGGTAATACTTTCATCTGACACAAAGAATTAGTGATCTACTGCAGAACTGTATCACAGGGTGGCTGCTGCCTCAGATGGTCTTCCCACAGCAGGCCACAGCACTACACTTGTGGCCGGCTGTCAGGGACCCCAACCATTCCAAAATGTTCTCTCTTGACTTCTAGGCCTTCAACAACATACATATCACAGTCCTGTGTCTTCCATCACACCAGAATCTTCAGACCTCTCCTGTTCACTAATCAGGTGTCACTCCAGTCCTTCCAACTGGAGTACAACACCACTTTTCCCATCGGGAGTGCCCACATATCTTTGTGCTGGAGTTCATCTTCACCAATGCCTTATATGAACCAATGAGTCCAGCCCTCATTCTCCTGGCCTTTCACTTTTCTTCTAGGTTATCTTTCCACTACAAGAAATCACCACGTACTTCCTTCCTCTGTTCCCCTGCTTTCAGCTCCTTCTAGCGCTTGACTGCATCTTTTTTGCTTAGACATCAGTTCAGCTGACAACTCCCTCTACTACGCACTGTCCTTCAGGGAGTCATCACCATCCCTTTTCCTGACTGACTCAGGTAGCTTTGACCCATTGGGTTTCTCCTCTCTAGGACCCAGGTGCCCACTTTTAAACCCACTCAGGATCAACTGACAAATCACAGTGGCACTACTTCTTTCTTTTTAAAGGGCCGGTGCCAGACTGTGATACTCTTTCCCTCTTAAGCTTTTGCCTACACATAGGACAAGCCTTCCAAAACACAATTCTGAGTTTCCCACCCAAAAGGAGTTCCTCCATAAATATCAGCCCATACATTTTTCCCAAACCAATACTGAGATATTTCTTTAGATATAATTAACAAGGCACATCACTGAGGGCTCCCCAAATTCCCACCAGTCTTTGAAACTAATTCTTAAGAAGATAAGCCTTTAAGTCCACCCTTGCTAGGACAATGGAAAGTCCAACAAATAAACAATCCAAATAGCCTTACAAAAAGGTCTCTGGCTACAGTTTGAGCCCTGAAGTCCACACACTTCTTTCAGTAATCTTCATCATCCTTTGCCCCTTCCCTGGCTTCAGGCCATCTCATGAGTGACTGATAGGGGAACCTAGGCCTTCCTGCTACATGAGGTTCAAACCCAAATGGTGCTATAACTGTCAGCCAAGATCTGGTCTACAAGACTCCTTGCTTCTGCCTCCCTGGACTTTTTTTATTACCTAGCATATGTCAGGATTTCTCACCTACAAGTCCTATAGGTTCACCCATTCTTGGGGCTGGAACTCTCAGGCCTCCACCCTGGAATCCTTCAACACAATTCTTAACCAACAAGTTTAAACAAACTCACTTCCATCACACTCCTTGTCCCACTCTACTTTCCCAGACTCTATACTCTGTTCATTTGCCACCCAGAGCTCCCGCCCTGAAAGTCTAGTTCCTTCCCATTTTTTCAGGGCACAGCATGAGGATTTGTTTCACACAAGCAACTGCTCTATATCTGTCTCGGTTACTTGTCAGACATCTCTATTCAGGCTTTCTATTTGCTTCACCAGGTCTCCCTACTCACTAATCCCAGAGAATTACTGCCGAGTTCCTCACTCTATGTATAGTTTCTTTCTTTCTCAATCTTTTATGGCACATCAGCCTCAGTATGGCTCTCTAAAATGCAATTCATTCTCTGGGCAAGTTGAAGTCTGAAGCTATAATGGCCACCTACTGCAATTTTCACCTAAGCTAAAATCTCTATCCTCTCATTAAGCTCTGTATACTTAAAAAAAGCAAAGTAATCATTTTAATGCTACTCTCCTTTGCCAGTACTCTCACCAATCCTTTGAGCCTCTTTCTGCCCCAATCTTCCTGTCTAAACAAGATACCCAGTTCCTTTTCCAGCTGGCACTTCAGACTTTAGATAGTTTTCGGCACCCTCTACAAAGAGCCAGGTAGCATAGATAGCATCTTAGGCCCACCTTAACTCTTTCAGTGCCTGTGTAGGATATATACCATATCATAAACTCATTTCTTTTTCATTTTTTATTTAATTTGTATTGGATTCAGACAAACTCATTAATAGTACAAGTTGATTGTAAGCCAGCATTTGACAAAGCTGAGCATTCCACCCACTTATCTAGCAAGTGAAATCAAATGCAATCCCAACAAGCCTTCCACATTAACAGGCCAGCGTGTGGGAAACATTTAATCCCTGGTTACATCCCCACCCTCTCTGCTGGGCCTTCAGGTACCCCCACTGGAATGCATCCATGTAAGCAGTAAGGAAGGGTTTCAAGGATATTTGGGTAGTATTGTAGATATTCAATGCTAGGAATTAGAGTAATTATTTTTGTTCCATCATAATACACTGATGACGAGCCTCGGCTGATAAAAAACTGATATCCTTTGCTTTAACTATTTGAAATGAAAACCCTCTTCCTCGGAACATTTTGTCATGATCTGAAATTGGTAGCTACTCTTCATAGTTATTCTGCCTGCAGTTCCTGAATCACAAGGCATCCATTTGCTAGACAAATCAAGATTTCAGCTACTACTGAACTCAGGAAATGTCACAAATTGTTCTGTTGTGTAGCTCAGCTGTTTTTACAAAGAACGAATAACAACGCCTGAGTGGCTCAAAAACAACAAGAAGTCCTGTGGCACCTTACAGACTAAGTTTTTGTGGGCAAAGACTCCATCAGATGTGTGTGAGAGGCTCAGACTGTTTTTCTCTTGATGATGAGGATGGGCAAGTCATTAAACAAAAACTTGCTTTTGAAAAGATCAGATGAATGTGCCATTAGTGAGCATCACAAATTAACTGGAAAACTGTGGGAGTTTTAAACACTTCTGAGTAAATACTCAACACTCAGCAATCAAGGTTCAAGTTTTCAAAACCGACTTTTTGAAAACAATTCCTTGGATGCGTATTATTCCGACTGGCTGACTTGTTCATGTTCATATATTCTTAGTATCCATTGATAGCTTGCTTACTTTAGTGATTGCCCAGGTAACTGTTCCTTACCACGCTTGTGAAATACATATGTTATGTACATTATCTTAGTTTTAAATAATTTATTAAATAAGTATGTTATATGCAGTATCTTAGTTTTACATAATCTATTTTCCCCTTTTATTAATGGATCTGTTTTCTTGATGGCACTTTCTCCCCTTCATGTACTTATCAAATCTGCTATGCCCCCTAATTCCCATGGGCACCATTTATGTATTGAGGTGCCAAATGCCCTTGCTAGAGTTACAAGAAAGACAAGTTGCTGAAAGAGTTTAGATTTAATTCAAACTGGAAATTTTGGAAGATGAGAAATTGCAATTCATTTATATCACACGTAACCAATGATCTGAAAAATAAAATACCTAGTATTTTCCATTTGTGGCATTAGACACCAAGGCTAAGGCCTGCTCCTCAGCCTGACTTTATCATGTCACCCAAACACGAATCGTTTTTGTTATTTTTACCAGGATAATGCCTGCAGGCTGTGATCCCAATCAGCACATCCTTGTGCTGGGCATTGCACATACATATAGTTCGCTGCCTTGATGAGCTTACAATCCAGTTACTGCAGCTTATTGCCTACGGTCTAAGATGTTATTTCCTCACTCCAGCATTTACTGAAGATGTTTTGGAAGGGAGAAGGATCTTTCTCCGTGATTCAGCCTGCCTGGTGGAAAGGTAGCATGCATGTCTTCTGCCACGTACATGAAACCTAAAAGCACAGATCACACTTTTCTCCTATGCTAACTCCTCAAACAATTCTTCTGTGACATTACCAGTGAATGGCTCCAGTTTGAAATTCAGTCTGAACTGCTCCTGTTTGAAAAGACAGCTATCTGTCTATTTTTGAGTTCCCACCTAAACTGCTTGATGTTGGCTGAATTTTATTGTGGTGGGGAGGGGTGTTTATTTCATGGATTCTGTGGGATGCAGCGTGTGATACAGTAGATAGGTACATTTTGTTTTAGTGTTATTAGCACAGTAAAAGTCCAGGTTCTAGCATGATAATTACCCATTTCTTCTCAACAACACTGTATAATCTGTCAAATTAAATACGACATATTCAGCTTCCTGGGGAGGAAAGGCATAAAAATCAACACGGCATGGCCATTCCTCTAAGCAGCTCCAGAAACTAACTGAGCCTAAAAATGCAGAATTTTTTGTACCTTCACATGCAAAAGCAATTTCTTATTCAGGAGTGTGTTTGTGTTTAGAGACCAATACCCTTCTACTGGGAAAAGCACTCTTTCCAACTAACATTATTTAATATGGGACATTTGAAAAAAAATTGCTTTCCACAATCTGCTGTCAAAACCCGACATTTGCACCAGTAGTCTTTCTTCTCATCAATATAGCCAATTACACAGTTCCCACCACAACAGATGGAGTTTGACAATCAGATGACGTCTCATTTGGGCCTGTCTAAATTTGATTAGGTGCACCTTTTGCTGCAAGTGAAGTGCAGAATACACTGGAGCATTTTTATTTAGTATGAGCACACCCTAAATAAAAGTTGTAGTGCAGTTGCATGACATTCATTGAAATTTTTGAGCCTGGATGAGGCATGGCTTATTTGTTTCTGAGAGACTCCAAACGTTAAGTCGAGATTTTGGAAGTAGCAAAGAAGTATACTGAAACAGGCAGCTAAGTGAAATAAACTTTTTAATTTTAATTGATGTCAAAAAAGTATAAATAAAGGCACTGATGCTTAATTAACTAATATTCATACAGCATAAAACAATTGCTGTTCACCTTTGATCAGTTCCTTGATGTCAGCTTTCATTGTCTATCTTTGTTAGCTTTTCAAACACGCCCCTTTGTACTTGTTTACAAATAGGTAGGGCAGCCAGAGAGATGTTCCCCATAAACACCCGCAAAACTACCTCCTTATCTACCTTCAAACCCTTCCTTAAAAATTACCTTTGCCATGGTACCAATGGAAGAAAAAGTCTTGACAATGGTCAGGCAGCTGTTGTGCTGAGACTACTGTCTATCATTCTGATTAATATTGTTTCATTGCTCCTTCTCTGTTTGCACCCATCTGTTGTAACTTGTCTTATACTTAGCCTGTGGGAACCTTAGGGGTAAGATAGTATTGTTGTTCAGTGTCAGCATAATGGAGCACTGGGAGCCAAGACCTGGGCTCCTGGACACTACAGTAATACTACTAATAACACACATTACATTTCCTCAATTATCTGCCCTTCTTATCCCCTTTCACAATTTTCCCCAGGTTTAACCATCACAGTTGAGATTCACTGTATAAAGTGTCCTGCTCTGCATCTTAACACTTTTGTGGGGGAATTATTTTAGAGACTCATCTAGTTTTGATTCTTTCCAACTCCTATGCTTTGATTTCAAGGGCTGAATGACTGAAAGGAGTTATTCACTCTTCCACTTTTCAACATTGAAACAGTATTACAACGCTTTAAAAAACAGAGGGCTTGGTTTATTCACTTTTTTGGCAAACACTTAAAAGCCCAGTCTATAGCTGACAGTTTAGTCATGAAACACAAGAAAGAACAAGAAACCAAATCTTAGCATTTATACTGAAACTGAAACTAAATAATTACTTAAACAAACAATTAATCCCCATTAAATTCTCTTTTCTTTTGAGATTGAACTACCAGAGTCTCTTGTTGTTATGAACTTATTTTTGATGAAAAAGAAAGGGTAAATTTTACTTTCAGCGTTCATATGTGAAGGCTATTCACATCTCCTGTTTTTACAGCCAGAGAGACATAGACAGCCAGGTAACCAGGCAGAGCTCCCTCTGATTTTTTCAAGCCATAGGCGGAATAAATATTATGTGAACAAGGCATATGAGGATGTTGTAACATATGCTGCCTGAGGGTACTGTGGGCGCTTTGCTAACCAGCTGGGCGGCACCTGAATCTCTCCTGAGTGGCCACCCAAGTGCTCAGCTTATAGGGAACACTGCAGCCAGGTACAGGAGAGAGAGAGAATAGAAACGGGCGGGGAGTGGGTGCAAAGCTTTGTGCTGCTGTTGTTGGAATCCCAGCTGGCAGGTCATTTACAAATGGATGCTTTGGTTGGCTGGTTGACTAAATATCTGCTTCACATTCCAATCTGGATCATTAGCTGGTTGGGCACTTCCTCCTTAGCCAGGGCTCTGGCCATCTCATCTTACTGTGTTGATGGCAAAGCAGTTGATTTCAGCACTCCAATGAAAACTGAGCAGAGAGCTATGATAAGGAAAGGATAAGGGCGAGCAGATAGTAACATAAAAGAGAAGGGAGACAGAACAGGATCTTATGTGCTGCTGTGGAGTTGGGAAGTTTAGTTATCCCCCCACCCCCCGATGAACTAAGGCATGATTGTCATGATGACTTTCAGAACCCATAGATGACAAACAGAGTTGTGTCATAAAGACCGAAGCCAGCAGACTTGCTATTCAAGAAGAACACTTTTGGGCCTGATCTTCTCTCTATGTTTTGGGGGTCAGAATCACTGACACGAGATGAGACTCAAGAGCTGTCAAGATTTTTCAAAATCTCTTTTTAGGACACCCTCCCACCCCCAAAAGAGGCCTAGTTTATCCCCTCATTATTTTTTTCCACAAATTAGGCCTGTTTGTCATACCAATTTTGGTTCATTAATGTATGGCTTTATACCTTCTGGTTTTACCAAGTATATTTACAACATTGGCCTTGAACCAGCTCAGTGGGCCCTTTTTGCCTGAACTAATTTGGTCTCTCTTTTGGGTTTCTTTGCACTTACTTATAACATTCTTTATTAAAAGCAACCTCTTTTCTACCAACTTTTGTTATGATAGGTTATTTTAAAATCTTAGGGACTTTTCACAGATGCTTTTATAGCTAAGCTTGCAATTAAAGTAAATTTTTAAGCCCAATTATTATACCACCACACAAGCTCTTTACTCAAAGAGGTAGCCAGAAGCACATAAGTTTAAATCAAAAGAGGGAAAAATGGAATGGGTTGGGGAAGAAATTAACTTATGTTGGCTTCAGCTTTGTGTGGTGGGGGTATTTCAGATCCCACCCTCCATTTGTGGCAAGAAGAACATTAACTAACAAGGATTAAATGACTCCCTACTGACTTGAGTTTTCTTTTCTGCTGCATGCACCAGACAGCAAATCAATAGCCTGCAATTAAAAAAAGGTACATGTCAATATCAACCCCCCCCACATGGCACTGTGTTCTGATGCATTTGACATTTGTTCTAAGTACATTTAATGGACTGCTTCCATTGGAATCATATAAGGATATAAGATGAACATACTTAGGAAATGATTTTTAGAAGTCCTCTTGTTGCTGCAGTCTTATGGCATCAGCCATTAAAGAGAGCTGAGCACTGGTTACATGAGGGGAAAGATCAAACAGGTTGTGACCTGGACCCATATGTCCTGCAACACAGAGAGTATTTTTAAATGCTGTTTAACTTATATACATAGTAGATTTTTCCCATGTCAGAGTTAGCTAGATCATAAAGAATAGGAAATTAACTATTAAAAACTAAAAAGCCAGTTCTGCGCCCTTACTCATTTTGGGTAAAATCCTGATGACCCGCTTCCCCCAAGTCAATGAGAGTTTTGTCATTGACTTCAGTGGCATTAGGATTATATCTAGGTTGGCAATAAGTAACCCAATGGCCAGGACATGGTTCATCAGGGTTAGCCCCTAGAGAGCTACCAGGTGCTATATTTACCTGTAAATCCACAGGTCTGGCTGCTCACCGCTTCCTTGGTCATAGTTCCCTATTCCCAACCAACAGGAGCTGCGGGAAGTGGGGCATCACCAGCTTGCACCACTTTCTGCTGCTCCCTTTGGCAGGGAATAGCAAACAGCAGCCAACAGGAGCTGCAAGTTGCTGTACCTTTGGACGCTAAAGTGAATAAAGCATCTGTTGGCCTACCAGAGGCTAATCCAGGCAAACTCTGTCTGGCCCACTGTTGGATTACACCCTTTGAGCTGGATTTTAGCTTTACAGTCAGCCATAAGTAAAAGGAGATATGTAACTGACCATCCCCAAGAGCACTCCAGAGAATGAATTACATTTTAGAGAGCCATAAATCCTCCCCCCTACCCCCGTTGCTTTGGTGAGCAGGAATTTATTTCACTCATCCTAGTCAAGGAACCAAGAGAAGCAGCTGAGCACCAGAGCATCTCTCTTCCTGTTTCTTTAAATCTGTGTCCCACCCACTGGGAGAGTAAGAACCATATAAGCCCTGGCTGCCTCAGTCCTGTCACTGGTGTTGCTATCTCAGCAGGAATGAGTAGGAGAATAAATGGTCCCTTACTGAGCTCTCTGGCTGAGTAAAGGCTGTACCAACTTAGTCCATTAGTACCTTTTTCACTGACTATCTACACTGGTTCTACTGAAGGACTAAGGTTCAGAGTGAGTATAGTTGATAGAATGCATCCCAGAGAAAAGTAGTCTCATATAAAGAAGGGTGGGGAACCTGCTTTTGGTTGAAGGCCACTGACACCACAGAAACATCAGTCGTGGCTACACACAAATGTGAATAATAATAATAATAATAATAATAATAATAATAATAATACAAACCTCACTGACCTAGTGCCCAAGTGTGAAGGAGTGGGAAAATACTTCAAATATATGTCCCTCAACTGATATATCTGGGGAGACCCAGGGCTTACTCACAAGGCTGGATTACCTCCTCAGGGGGCCCAGGGCTAGTAGATGTATGGGGTTTCCCTAAGCTCTGGGATGGGGCCAAAATGGCAGGTTCAGTGTGTGGAAGTTGGCCAGAGGCAGTGGTGCAGGATTTGGGCAGGAAGTGCAGAAGAGGGCTGGGGAGGTGGGGTCTAGCTAGTAGGTAGTGTGTGGGATCAGGCTGTGGGTTGGTTTTTTGGTCTGGGTAGGAGGGAGAGTGTGGGAACAGGATAAGGATGGGGAAGTGGGGTCTGAGTGGGAGATAGGGTGCAGGAGTGGGTTGGAATAGGGGTGTGTGTCTGGGCAGGAGTTAGAGCTGAGGAACAGGTGGGGGTTTGGGGTCTGGGTGGGAGAGATGGGGGTGGAGTCTGAGGGGGAGATAGGATGCAGGGATGGGGTGGAGGTACAAGGTCTGGGCATGAGGGGGAGAGCAGGAGGCAAACAATGCTGACGCCTATGTGGTGAGTTCCTGAGGGGCTGCATTTGCTTCCTCCTCCAGGCTAGATGAGGGCAGCAGCTTGCCTTGATCAGGTGCACAAAGCTTGGAGCTTCCTCTTCCACAATGGGGAGCCATCTCTAGCACTCCAGCCACGGTGCCCCCAGCATGTCTGGATTGCTAGTGCTGGCTCACCCTGTTGCAACATGTGGAGAGCCCAGAACCTCACAGGCTGAATCAAGGGAAGTAGTGATCTGGATCTGAACCACAGGCCACAGGTTTCCCACTCCTGGTCTAAAGAGTAAGGATGTCCTTGTAGCTCTGAAGATAGCATCGACTGTAGAAGCTCTGGATCTGGCAGAGACATCTCAAGGCATCTTTTTTTCCTAGTTTCCAAGGTCAGAAGGGACAATTTTGATAATCAAATGTGACCTCCTGTATAACAAAGACCACAGAATTCTGTAAAATACTTCCTAGAGTATATCTTCCAGAACAACATCCAATCTAGGTTTTAAAATATGTCATTGATGACAAGGCCTCCATAAACCTTGGTAAATTGTTCCAATTGTTTATTATGCTCACTGGTAAAAATATATGCTTCATTTCCAATCTGAATTTGTTTAGCTTCAATTTCCAACCACTGGCTAACGTTATGTCTTTCTCAGCTTGACTGGAGAGCCCATTATTAAATATTTGTCCCCAACTCAGATACCTACGGAGTGTGATGAAAACACTCCTTAACCTTCTCTGTGTTAAGCTTAATAGCTGTTCTTTGAGTGTATAATTATAAGGCACATTTTCTAAGCTTTTAATCATTCTCAACAATCTTCTATGAACCATCACTAATTTATTAATATCTTTTTTGAGTTGTGGGCCCCAGACCTGGCTGTAATATTGTGACAATGGCTATATCAGTGCCAATAAAGAAGTAAATTAACCTATTTATTTCTACTTGAGATTCCCCTGTTTACAAATCCCAGGAACTCACTAGTTCTTTTAGTTCCTCTGTGACATGGGGAGCTCATATTCAGCTGATCATCTACTTCAAATCCCAAATGTTTCTCAAACCACAGCTGGATCCTGAGACAAGAGTCCACAATCCTGTAAGTATGGTTGGCATTCTTTCTTCCTAGATGTAGTGGGACCAATACCCACCCTGGGCCCCAGGGCCAGGTGGGAGTGGGGCCTGGGTCCATGCCCTTGAAGGGGCAGGTCAAGGGGCAATCAGCCCTCACCACCGCTCTGACCATGATGTTGTCCCCCTCCCCCACACCCTCATGTCCACATGCAGCTAGAGCAGTGCTGCCATGGAATTTCAAAGGGGGCTCAGAGCTCCACCTACACCCACTGCCATACTGGGCCCAGGAGCAACTGCCCCTTTTCCTTACCCTCGACCCCTACGTCAGTGGGCCTGTCCAGATCTGCATTTTACCTTGTGTCACCTTAAAATGTAAATTGCTTATGTATACTAGGTTTACCAATGATCCACTGACCTGGCCTCTTCATTATATTACCACTCCCAAATTGTGGGTCATCTGCAAACTTCATCAGTGATGATTTTATGTTTTCTTCCTGGTTGTTGATAAAAATGATAAATAGCCAAGAACCAAATCAAAGGCTATGTCTACATTAGCCCCAGAACTTCAAAAGGGGCATGATAATGAACCTAATCAAAAGATGCTACTGAGGCACTACCATGAATATACAGTGCTTCATTAGCATAATGGCAGCCATGGCACTTCCAAGGTGCCACTTCCAATCGCGCATGGCTTGTCTACACGGGGCTTTTCGAAAGGACTCCTCACACCTCAAAATCCCCTTATTTCTATTTGATTATAGGAATAAGGGGATTTTGAAGTGTGCAGGGTCCTTTTGAAAAGGACTCCATGTAGACAAGCCACATGTGATCGAAAGCAGCACTTTCCGAGTGCTGCGGCTGCTATTGTGCTAATGAGGTGCTGCATATTCATGCCAGTGTCTCATTAGTATCTTTTTATGAAGTTCATTATCATGCCCCTTTTGAAGTTCTGGGGCTGGTGTAGACATTGCCAAAGTGTGAAGATCATCTTGATGTACGCTCAGCCAATGAAGATTTAATGTTTACAGTTACAGTCTGACACCTATTCATCAGTCATTTAGCCATTTAATGTGTCATTATATTTTTCTAAGTATTTTAATTAAAATAACATGATATGAAGTCAAATAACTTACAGGAGTCCAAATATATTACTTTCCTACCATTACCTTCATAGTCAAAATTGTTATCTCATAAAAAACTGTTAAACTAGTTTAGCAGGATTTATTTTCTATACATCTGTTTTTATTTTGCATTCATTAACTTACCTTCATTTAATTCTTCATTAATCTTGCTGTTTCACCTGGTCCATTATCTTGCACAGGACTGGTGTCAGGCTGACAGGCCTATAATCACCTGATTCATCAAGTTTACCATTTTTACAAATTGACCCAATATTACTTTCTTCCAACCCAGAAAATAAGGAAGATAATACTTCCTTCAGCTGTTTAAATGTCAAGCTTATCAGGGAAGAGAATGCTTTTATCTGCACAGCAACTAATACAACAGAGTTTTGATCTTCCATGGCACCTAAATGAAAACACTTTTGGCTGACCACTATGAAATGAAGCTGTCAACCCTCCAAAGGCAGGATTGGTTGACCTACCTGGAAATGGAAGCAGAGGTAGGGAAATGCCTGCTCACACCACACTTACAAGGATTTTCGCATTCAGACCATTTTACTCTGGTCTCTCTCCCAGATATCCTTCAGAAGCATACTAGTAGTTTTTGTGGCCTAAATACCAGAGAGGTAGCCGTGTTAGTCTGTATCTTCAAAAACAACAAGAAGTCCTGTGGCACCTTATAGACTGACAGATATTTTGGAGCATAAGCTTTCGTGGGCAAAGACCCGCTTTGTCAGGTGCATCTGATGAACTGGGTCTTTTCCCACGAAAGCTTATGCTCCAAAATATCTGTCAGTCTATAAGGTGCCACAGGACTTCTCATTGTTTTTGTGACCTAAGGCTGCAGTAAGGTGGGGAGGGCCCTTTGGCCTCAGGCATTCCCACCTCAGCCACTTCATCAAACCTACAGTGTGAGTGTAGCATTCTTCGCTTGTATACCCGGGTCCTGATCATCTTCACAATCATTCCTAGTTGTCCAGAATGCAACTTAACATAATTTGGTTGGACCTACTGTGTGAAAGGCCCTAGCATCTCATTAACAATTCCTGCACTTGAGGACATCATTCTTCCCTACTGTGTAAGTCAGGGCTCAGCAACCAAAAGAGCAAGAAGAGTCTTTTTTTTTGGTAAATTCAGTAAAAAACTCAATAACTTGAAAGCTGCGAGGCAACTGAGTGCAAGACAGTCCTTAATAAATGTCAAACTATACTTTCGGTAACTCCTGTTTTAAGAATAGCACACACACAGTGATTCGTAATACCACAATGCACAGCACATATTGATGGGGAGTTATCCAAAATTTTGAGATAACGTTGTTTGCTAGGTATGAGTTGTTCATTGTTGGACTTTTAGAAGTTCGCTGAAGTATGGAAAATAATCAGGAGGGATTTTTTTTTATTTTGCAATTGTAGCATTGGGAGCTACAAAGAAGTCCTTAAAGAGCTGCATGTGGCTCTGGAGCTGTAGGTTGCAGACCCCTGAGTAGGTGAATGCAGCCAAGCTCAGTAGTTTATGGTGCAATTGGATCATAAAGACAACCAGTGTCAATATAAGGACTTGAATGAAATATATCATTTTCCTTTGACAGGCTGATCCAACAGAAGATTAATGCCAATGTTAAATACTGCACAAGTTTGATTATCTCGCATCCCTGGGGAATAGGGATTGCCAGATAATCAAATTTTCCAGCTAGTTAAGTGTCACCCTAAGGCATCCAGCCTGGCAGAGCAACCAGGACCAGCCAGGAAGCCAGCCCTTGCAAGGCAGCCGGTCCAGGCTGAGACACTGGCCCCACTGCTAATAACAGGACAGCTGGCCCTGGCAGGGACACTGGCCCATCCCCAGCAGGAAGTGCCTTGTGGCCACCTGCCAAATGGCTCACTGTGCCCAATAACAGAACTTGCCAGTTATCCAAATGCCAGATAAGATGGCTTTTACTGTAGATCTCAGTGCTTATGGGTGTGATCCAAATTCTTGAATTGACTTGTGCCCATGAAATGGGTCAAATTTTCAAGAATTCCACATTCCATTTGTGCATATTTTTTTGTTTTGAATTATTTTTCTAGGCACAATTTTCTGAGAATAAATGTTCTGATTCTCTTGGGATTTGCTTCTCTTTTTCTCCTGCCTTCTTTTAAATCAGTCCAGACTTTTATTCATATCTCTACCATTGCCCAACCCATAGTTAGCCTCCTGTCCTCTCTCTGTTTTTCTGGAATGAAGTCTAGGGAGGGATTCAGCTTTGCCCAATCATAAACTTCAAACTGCTATCCCCACAACTATTTTTAGAGCCTTTGTGAGAGCCTTGCCAGCCTGAGAATGTCAGCTACAGCTGGAAGACTCACTTCCTGGAGCTATGCAGACATGCACATAAGGGCCAGGAGCTCTGCGGCCAGACAGGCCTGTAAGAGACAGCTGGGAGAGATCAAGTAGTCCTTATGGATTGTGAGTTCAGCTGAAGATTGGCTACTGTAACTGGACCTGTGGAATGGTGACACAGACATACCGAGTAAAAATCTTCTGGCCCTGCAGTGGTCAATGAAACAGCTATGGTTTGTATAACCTTGCAACTTTTTTTTTAATTAATAAGCTTACCACTTACCAATTCTTTGGTTAATTATTAATGATCAATTAAAAATAAATGAATCAGTTAGCATTTAATATATTAATAATTAACAATAATGACAATATAGATGATGATGATGATGATGATAGTCGTCATCATCATCATCATTAATAAACAATAAAAAGTCCCTGAAGGAAGGGACTGAAAGAGGCTTGGGTACAGTCTGGACTGGGAAGACATTGAAATCAGTGGAAGTTGAATGTAGCTCCAAACACATGACTGACACATATCTGAAGCAAAGAAAATATAACTGAGATCAAATTAGAAGACGGGTGAACAGCACACGTGAAATTCATGTTCACATGGTCTAGACACATTCAGCCCAGTTGAGATGACTGAACACTGTACATTCAATCCAGAGGAATTTATCACTCATCAATCTACTACTACTTCAAAAGTCTAGGCTTCTCTGGGCTTGGATGACAAGACAAAGATGGCTTCATGAGAAAAAAAAAAGAGGTCTATCTAGAGCACTGAATAGAAAGAACTTCATGGTTATGATCATGAGAATGGAGATTGTTCACAGCTCTGAAATGTTTGTAACTGTGAACAAAACATTGTGGGTGTTGTTTCAATACAACTTTGAAATTTTGCTATGCAGAAGGAGAATGCTCTCTCCTGCTGTGCATTACTGGATTTTTAAATTAAATGTGAAAGCCATTTCTGTTACCATTGTGTATAGTGGCACCAAATCTTGGGCCCAGTTGGCCAAGTGAGCGCTCTAATGAAAGATGGCAATGCCCTGAATCTGTTTATGCTACTTGTATGTCTGTGTCATGTTTGTATGTGAAGTTAGAGATATTGGCTTTATACCAGAACTAGAAATGTTTTAGAGCTAAAGGTACACAATAGGAGGTGTGGTCACCTTCCTAGACAGGATGATGGACTAAACAACAGAGGCCC
Organism: Carettochelys insculpta; assembly: GCF_033958435.1. Lineage (NCBI taxonomy): Eukaryota > Metazoa > Chordata > Testudines > Carettochelyidae > Carettochelys > Carettochelys insculpta. The sequence continues at coordinate 299,198,426 of NC_134137.1, read as the reverse complement.
AGATGCTGATTCCACTTATTATGTAAATGGACTGGGGCTTGCTAACAAATCATCAACCAATGGCAACATGCCACAGTAGTCCACCCGCTCAGGTCAGGTAGCTCTTCATGGCCAATGGAAGAAAAAACTGAATTTCTCTTCACGTGGGCCAGTGTTTAAGAGGATGCTGAGAATCCCCATTTGGTCACCAGTCTCCATGAATTCAACTCCAGAGGTGTCCAACATGTGGCCTGCAGGCCACAATCTGGCCCACTGAGCTGTCAGCGTTGCCGTTTTTGAAAGGCAGCTGGATGGCTCCAAGCCACATGTGGCTCTCTAACGAGCCACTTGCGGCCCCTGCTGCCACTCCTTCCTCCAGCTCCCATACAGAATGGGTGGGGTAGCTCCCAGTGCCCTGCTGCAAAGTATGTGGGGGGCAGCCAGAAGAGATCGCTGTGGAGAACACAGGCTCCATCCCTTGTGGGGGTTTGTCCCTGAACATACCCCTTAATGAGTAGTCCTGGTGTCAAGCTGCTAAGTGCACTTCTGAGTGGCATTGCCCAGACTGCCTACTATGGGCAGGCAGGCATCACCAAGGAGCTCCTGCAAGGCCCATTCTACCCTACCCCAAGGTGGCACCCCAAGAGTTCCACACCCTGCTCTCCAATATGAGCGGTGTCCTGAAGGTAGCAGCATTTGGTCAGACAAACAGATGATGGACACACTGGCGGCACTAGAGGGGAACTGGGAAGGTGTTGGGACAAACAGAAGGACAGGGCTGGGCTGGGGCACTGGGAATGGGGGGGACAGATGGACAGGCAGACTGGTGGAGCTAGAGGGTCAGTCGGAAGTTGTCGGTATAGACAAACAGACTGGCTAGGCTGGAGGGCGAGTGGGGAGTTGTCTGGACAGATGGACAGGCTGCGCTGGAGAGGCAGTGGGGACACCTAGACAAACATATGGAGAAGGTGGGCTAGAGGGGTGCATAGGGGATTGGTCTAAGGTTGGGGGTGGTTTACGGCTGCAGGGGGTTTAAGGCTGCGGATTGTTTGGGGCTGTGGAGGGGTTTAAGGCTGGGGGTGGTCTGTGGCTGTGGGGAGTCTAAGGCTGCAAGTAGTTTGGGGGTGGGGGTGGTTTAAGGCTGGGCGTGTGAAAAGGTGGCGATTTCCGGCTATTTTGTGTTCAGCCCCGAGAACAAGTAAAAAATTGCCGTGTAGCCTCTGATGAAAATTGATTGGACACCCCTGAACTAAGCCTGTGTGAACTGGGATCCCATCCCTCATGGGGTGGGTTTCCAGAGGCTTTCAAGAAATCAGTATGTAAAATCACTGGCCTGCATCAATAACTGTAATTAATGTACCACTTTAACAATTTTTCTCTCACCCTGTTCTTCCTTTCTTTATTAATAAACTTTTAGATTTTAGATTCTAAAGGACTCTTGAGTGTGCTGTTTTGAATAACATCCTAGTATATATTGACCTGGGACTGTGGCTGGACCCTTTGGGGCCTGGAAGGATCTGTGTGGATTTGGTGCAGTAGGTTTTAATAACCACTCACCTGAGTATAGGAGGTGTTGGCAGGCATTAGAAGCAGCTGGAGAATCTGTGGTTTGCTTGTGTGGCTTCTGGCTGGCCATTGGGCTGGCACAGGTACTTCTGTGGCTGGTTTGAGTAGCCTTAGTGAGAAGGAAATCACAGCCTGGGCTGTAAGTGGCCTGATTTAAAGCAATATACCCGAGACTGGTCCTTCACCTGTGCTCAGAACTGCCATCATATTACACCTGCACAAGGAGGTGTCAGCTCAGTTGTACATCTTCTAGTGTTCTGGACTGTGGGGCATTTCAGTTCTGTTTTCACAAAATTTTGCAGTTTGAGAATAAGAAGCAAACTTCTGATCCAAGATGTCTTTGCATCTGATCCTTCCAAACCAAACAGTCAGAATCAGAATGACTTTGGATGTTTGCCTAGCTAGTGATCGAATAGCAATTTCTATTTTGTCCTAGAAAAATTTTACTAGAGATAAGCAAGTGATCATCAGGGTGGTTTTTGTTGTTGTTATTGTTTGTTTGTTTGTTTGTTTTTACTATGAAAATGTTCAATATCCCAAAGAATAATTCTCTAGAAACATGTCAGTGAAGGGGATAAGCTTTGTAAGACACATTTTCAAATTCCCAAGGAATATGTGAGTCAGGCCAAAAGTATATACACTTCTTACACAAGCAAAGCCTGCATATACAAGAACAAGATTAAATTTTCACACCTATGGGATTCAGAAGTTATAGCACATATGGGCTACGTCTACACGTGCAGCCAACATCGAAATAGTCTATTTCGATGAATAACGTCTACACGTCCTCCAGGGCCGGCAACGTCGATGTTCAACTTCGACGTTGCTCAGCCCATCATCGAAATAGGCGCAGCGAGGGAACGTCTACACGTCAAAGTAGCACACATCGAAATAGGGATGCCAGGCACAGCTGCAGACAGGGTCACAGGGCGGACTCAACAGCAAGCCGCTCCCTTAAAGGGCCCCTCCCAGACACAGTTGCACTAAACAACACAAGATACACAGAGCTGACAACTGGTTGCAGACCCTGTGCCTGCAGCATAGATCCCCAGCTGCCGCAGAAGCAGCCAGAAGCCCTGGGCTAAGGGCTGCTGCCCACGGTGACCATAGAGCCCCGCAGGGGCTGGAGAGAGAGCATCTCTCAACCCCCCAGCTGATGGCCGCCATGGAGGACCCAGCAATTTCGACGTTGCGGGACGCGGATCGTCTACACGGTCCCTACTTCGACGTTGAATGTCGAAGTAGGGCGCTATTCCTATCTCCTCATGAGGTTAGCGACTTCGACGTCTCGCCGCCTAACGTTGAAGTTAACTTCGAAATAGCGCCCGACGCGTGTAGACGCGACGGGCGCTATTTCGAAGTTGGTGCCGCTACTTCGAAGTAGCGTGCACGTGTAGACGCAGCTAAGGTCTCCATTTTGTGATGCTCATCTATTGCCTAAGCCTTTGGGAAAATGGATCTGGATTCAGTGCTGAGTGTTTTTGCTAATATAAGAAATCTAACTAAATATTAATATGAATTCTAGCCAGGTTTTCTAGAGCTTATTTTTATTCTGATATATTAGCTTTCCCTTCTGTAAAATTCTGACTTTCATACTTATTTGCTAAACAGATGTAGTGTAAGATTTAAGTACATAATTCTCAGCTCATCAAAATACTTAGCACCTGCTTAAATGTAAGCATGTGTTTGGTATTTCTTGAATTGGAATAATTTCCTGGAATAGACCTGAAAGTCTGCATAGCATTACAGGCCTGATTTAGCTCACACTGTAGTCAATAGCCAATGTTCCACTGTCTTCAATGGGGCAAGACTGAGAAGGAGGCTGCTTCTACTCTCGCCCCCTCCCATCGGAGGTGGTATGGTAATGAGGCAAGCTAATATGACACTAATGTGCATATTCAGTGTCTCATTAGCATAATAGGGGCCACGTGAATTTCAAACTGCAGAGTAAGGGAATGTCAAAGCGGAGCGCTTATTTCGAAGCTGACCACATCTACACTGTCAAGCTGCAATTCGAAGTCTGCAGTTTGAAATTCATGTGGCTGCCATTATGCTAACGAAGCCCTAAATATGCACATTAGCACCTCATTAGTCTGCTTCAAATTGCCTCATCACCATGCCACCTCCAATGGGAGGGGTCAAGTGTAGAAGCAGCTTTAATCAGACTACTTTTTTTCGGAAGTGCTGTGTGACCAGCAACTGAACTGAAGTTGAAGAAGTCAGCATGTGAGTTATCACAGTATCTCTGAAAAGCTATGTCCCACATGAAACCCAAGTGTTAGAGTAACATGTGCATCTGCCATTCCACATTGTTGTATCTTACTTTGGCAAAACTCACTGAAGTCAAGGTAAGTTTTGATTAAGGACTTCAAGATTTAACCCCTTTGTAGTGTATTGTTTGTTTGCACTGGGAGTCTTAGAAATAGCTCCTGGTTAGACCACATTGCATAGATCATAATCCCACTCTTTTATAAAGGCAGTATTTTACACTGGAAAAAAGGTGTCTTGTAAACATTTGAATATATACCATAGGAAAAGGGTTATTTCTCCCCAGACTCCCCAGAAAAAAAAAAAGAAATATATGTTTAATATTGGTATAAACCTTGGTATGACTTGAAGAAATTCTAGCCCTTTTCCCTTAGCTGAATTCAACCACAGGTCAGCAAAAAAGAAATGTTCTGATGTTGAGGTTCTCAAATGTATTTGATTGTGCCCACCTTCTTTGTGTCTGTAGTCATTTATTTCCCTCCCTGCCCCCCATAACTACATGTACCCACTAGCCAGCTCTGCAGGCAGAACAGAGAACAGCACCTTTTTGGCTGGGTACCCAGATCTGATGCTAGTGCTATGCCAGTAGAAGTAGGGGTGGCAATGTGAAAAATCAGATCTGAGTTAGCACCCCATTGCCACTCTTACTGCTGCACTGAGCCTGCCAGCTAGACCCCAGCTGCCATCTGCCAGAGAGGGATTGCTCTGGGATATGGGGTTCTACGTGTTCTCTTTACCTCACACCCTGACCTCCTGTTCTTCTGCACAAGCCTCAGCATCTGCAAGCTGACAACCAGAGCTCTTAGGAGAGAAGACCCATGGTTTGCACCTTCCTTGATATATTCCAATGGGAGACCTGCCTCCTAATTTGAGAACTGCTCTCCTAATGTAACTTAAAAAGGAAAGCTTTGGCATTCCAGTTAGAATTCTGCTCTTAACAGTATGTTCAGTTTCTAAGCTATTACTTGTGAAATGTATTTGCATTGGCAACATCATCTAATTTACAAGAAAAACAAAATATGTAAAGACTTACTTTAATGAGTAGAAAAATAGAGGTTTGATTTGATAAGCATATTTTTTCTTAAATATATTGGATGAGGCACTGAGATTAAAAAAAATCTCGCTCATTGCTTTCAGAGGAGTACTAATGAGTACAGGTGTTTTCTCATTCCTCCAAAATTATCTCATTGTGCAAAGAATGCCTTCATCCTAACACAGCTGCAAAGCAAGATGTTACATGCCTTCTAAACCAGTCAAGTCATTTGGACTATTCCCTAAATCAGAGCACTAGGTACAACAATAGTTCTTCCTATCCATTGGAGAAGTCATTTTTTTTAAAATTGAAATGATTTTCTTACAAACCATGCCCCTTTCACAAAACTGAAATTTTCAGTGAAAAGCTCTCCATTTTGACAAAACATCGCTTCCAGCCATGATTTTTCATCAGGGTCTCTGTCTGTCTGTCTGGAAGGCTGCTGTCAGTTTTACTTTATGTTAGTGAGATAGACAAAAACTTTCTTAGTGGGCTGTTCCTGATATCCCCACAAGTTCCTAGAATGGAGAGGCAGCAACTTGACAGAGCCTGAGAATTGTTTGTCCATGTTTCTCTTCTCAGGAGCTTGCATAGGAAGGCTGGGAGTCAGAGAAGACAGAGTGCAGTCTCTTGTCAGCGTTGTAATTTTGCCAAAACCTTCCCTTCAGGCAACCAGGAAGCTAAAAAATTCTGTTTTGGATTACCTGAAACTGACATTTACCTTGAAGCCCTTCAGTGCAAAGCACATCACATTGTCCTGGCTCAGGAGGAAATTATTTTAAAAAATACAATTTTCATAGGGGGAGGTCAGGGGTTTGCATTTTCCAGCTCTCTACTTTCCATATTAAGTTGATGATAGAACATGGACAGCATGACAAACTTTAGAGATTGATAATTTGTGCTGAGTAAAGTTAATGAAATATTACTGAGTAAAAATATGAGTAGGCATTTTTTCCATACAATGTAGTATATGAATATCAATCATCAACAGTGCCAAAATGGCAGCTCTGGTAATCTGCTTCATTAAAGAGTGGAAATGCATTTTAAAAAAATTCAACAATAATTCCTTTGGGAAAAGTGGTAGTTTATATGTACTGGCAGCCTAAAGCCTTACAATGAAGTTTCAACTCTCTGAACTTCCACCTATTTGATAAACTTGAACAAACTGCATTAAGGTCGCAAAATATATGGGCATATTGTGCACACAGAAGATAGTTCCCTTCTTCCCCCCGGTTATACACTCAGATCAGAGAATCAGATTTGACCCTTAGTGATAACATTACTTGGGTTTTGCAGAATACAGACAATCATGCAACAATTTTGCAATTACACCCTAATTAGTAATCACATAAATGAATAGCAAATATAGTACACTTTTACATAAGCAAGTGATAATTTTGTTTTTATTTATCTTCCAAATGAAAGAGTCATTGAGAGCTTGCAACAAATAATTAAATTTTGACATATCTGGTTCCAAAATCAAGTTTGTAAAAAATACACATTATTCATACAGAAACATGAAATTATATCTGGTATGCTCTGGGAAAAGAACAGAGGTTATAGTGACTATTTTATATATGCAAGAGTGAATTCTTCAGTGAAGCTCTTGACAGTTTTGAGTACCAAATTGTCATTTGCTGTAAACCTGTGCCTGTTCACTGTCTTTATCTATGCCATTTTATAACCACCAATGTTCATGCCCTGGGTTCATATCTTGATCCAAAATTATCCCACCTCAAAATAGCAAGGTGTCAGCCACGTTCTTTAGCCACTCACCCAACTATTCTTCCCATCCTCAACAGGTAACTAACAAACTAACACTTCACCTTTCTTCCACCCAAACCTAATGTTCTGACTTTCCTTGTAGTCTACTGTAATTAATATTTTTTATTTTTTTGGTTTGGAGAATTTTTCCCACCCAATCTGAACTGTTCCACCGCTAGGCAGCACTTTTCTGTGCTTCTCTCAGGACAGGTCTATGCGACAATGGAAGGTTAAATTAAGATATGCAATTTCAGCTAATTATATAATTGGATTTAAAACACCACAATATGGGCTTCTGCACCAGCTCCAGCAAGAAGTGTTCACTCCTGTCCACTTCCATTACTCATAACAAGGGGTTATTTCCATTACTCTTACCAGGTGCACTAAATCGAACTCTGGTAGATCAATAACGGCAGGGTTGATCTTGCCTGTAGTGAAGACATACCCTTATTCAGTAAGCATAATTCACCCAATAGAACAACATGAGTCATGAAGTCTGTGTTCAGGGGTGCCAGAGAAACATGACTTATGAAAGACAGTAAATGACCATAATTTGCAATTTCCAAGGGAAGCCAAAAATCTTAGCCAATCTAGGAGAAAGAAAAATAATTTCCTGCAGAAGTCATTGACAGAGGTATTGTAAATGCCAAAACTGTAATAGAATTCAGAAAGGAATTATATAAGTTCACAGAGGATAGGTCCATCAATAGTTTTAACCAAGATGTCCAGAGGGTGTCACCTACTGCACTGACTAGCCCTAAGTCTCTGGCAGCCAGAAACTGGGAATCTGCAACAAGGGCTGAATCATTTGATAATTCCCCTGCTCTGACCATTGCCTGTGACATGCCTGGGCTAGATGGACTGTTTGGCCCAATATGGCTTTTCTTATAAAACTGGGAAAGTACTTCTTTTTTCAAGATATTTTAGTGGTCTGATGAGCTGGAATTAAGAAGGAACTTAGGGACACAAAGGAGCTAAAACGGCACTGAATATTTACCGTACTTTATTTTTTATTTGTTTGTTTGTTTGTTCTCTCTAAGTAATTAATGTTTGATGCAGTGAGGCTGAGCTTCAGACCGCTGTGATTTGTTTGAAAGAAAAACTGTATCCAGCTTTGGCTTTCCTGTTTTCTTTCCTGTTTTCTTTTCAATAGAAAGCAGTCCCCTTTAAATCTACACATTACAAGGTACAGATGCACAAGCAACCAGGCAGTGCAGGTGACATTTGCCTCTCTCTGTAGGACCAGCACAGGGTCTGTGGATCATATAGACCCAAAGACAAAAAATCATATTTTGTATTCAATGTGAAAAGCCATTTTGGTCAGTCTATCCACAGGTTTGATACACATGGTTTGAGCAAATCACATAGCAGCCAGAAGAAGCTTTGGTGCTGGTGGCAGCAAAGGCAATGAAGATGATGCTGTACCTCTTGCTCATTTTAATCTTCTGGTAGTGCACTCACCTGGGATGTAGGAAACAAGGTCTCAAGACCCACTACACAGCAGAATTGAATGGACAGTTGATTTTTTTGGAACTGTCACCTAACTGAAAAATCAATTATCCAGTTTTGAAAACAAAATCCCACACTGATGGAGGACATGTATGGGAATTAAGTAGCCCAAAGACATTGTGCTGGCACAGGAGAGAATTTCTCAGGAATAGAATGGCTAGCAGCTGTATTTATAAACCTGATGACATATTAGGCATAATATCTAACTGCGCAAGAACTCATGAAATACATTAGCTTACTTTCAACATGCAAATCTCTGAACTGAGAAGTGCGTTCAACGTCTAATATCAGTACATGGCACCCACAGTACAAAAGATGCCGAGTTTTGTTAATAAATTATTACAAAATTAAGATATCTTGTTTGCAATAGATATGAGTTTCCATCAAAATCACACGTTATTCTTGAAGCATCGCAAGCATGCTATATAATGTTGAGTGGTAGAATATATTAAGGCAGCCAAGAGAGATACCTTCAAACATAAACTCTCTTCATAAAGTCCAGAGTTCAGAAGTCTTTAAAACAAACACTTTGTGGTGTTTAGGAAATGTTGCTCTCCAAGTCATATTTACAGGGTTGTCACCACAGTGTTGTAGTCATTTTGAAAACTAGATGACTGGCAGATACTCAAAGGAGGTGAGGAGACCATAAAGAACACCAAAATATAAGACAGGAAAGGAACGGCATTGAAATTCTTTTAGATTTATGAAATCTAAATATCGTCTATTCATTCGTTATTTAACACTTAAGTCCAGGATCTGACTGAACTTTGTGTTGTTTAGCTAGCACTGTACACAGTCTCCAGTGGCACCAACAGCCATCACGGGCACTGGGACAAGGTGGGAGGGAGGCCCAGATCCATGCCTTAGAAAGGGCAAGGCTAGGAGTGGAAGGGGCAGGGCCAAGGCGCAGTTAGACCTCAGCACAGCCCAGACCGTGCCACTGAGCACCCTCCACACACCCTGAGAGTGGCATGAGGTTGAAGCAGCAGTTCCAAAGCCTTTCAAAGAGTCCTGGACATCCAGCTGCTGCAGCTCTAAAACTAGCAGTGGCAGCAACCAGAGTGCTGGGCCCCTTTGAAAGGCCAAGCTCAGGGGCAAGTGCCCTCTTTGCCCACCCACCTCCCATTGGCAGGTCTGATGGCCTCCATTAAATACTTTTACTCATATTATAGGGTAAATTTTCAAAAATTACTAAGTGACTCAGGAACCAGATCCTCAGAGACATTAGGTACCTAAATCCCACCAGTTTCAGTGGCAGTTAGATACTAAATCCTTGCGAAGATCTGGGCCTTAGGTGACTAATGGCTTGTTTACAACACAATGTTATTTCAAGATAGCTGTTCCCTAATTAATAATAAATGGATTTATACCTATCTCATAGAACTGGAAGGGACTTTGAGAGGTCATTGAGTCCAGCCCCTGCACGCACAAGACATATCACAATCAATGATAGATATTTAAAAAAAAAAAATGCCCCAAATGTCCCCTGCATGGATTGAGCTCACAACACCAGGTTTAGCAGGCTCTGGCTTGTGCCAGTAAGCTACCTCTTCACCTTCCCTGGGAGAGGAGACTTTTCCTGCCTGAGGCTAGGGTCTACACGAAAACCACTTTGTAGGCTGAGGATGTCAGCACAGGGAGGGACCTGCCCAGCATGGGGCTTGAACGTCACCCCTAAAATTAAGAGTCTCATCGTCTGCCAACTGAGCTAGCCAGCCTACAACCAAGCCATAATATCTATATCCCAATTAAACAAGCCCTTAGCTGACAACGACTAGGCAATTTTTAATTGCAATTTAAATTTGCCCCTATGTGCATGTCACTTTTGAAAATGGCACTTAAGTTGTTTTGAAAATTTTACTCTTTGTGACCTATTCCATGGTAATGAAATTTAAACATACAGCATAAAAAGTATTTGCTTTTTCAACTGCTGCACAGTATCATGAAAACTACTTTTAACAGTGTGTGCCTCACCCTACACCCTGTTCTGCCAGCTGAATAAAGCTAGCATAACAAAACAGATAATCAAGCTCTCTGCCTAAACTGATCTATCCCTTGCATTCACATTTCAAAGAAATTATTTAGATGTAGAGATGGACCCAAAGATTATCTGGTTTAATGCCTGGAAATTTCATATCTAGTTCATGCTGATCTCCCATCCGAACACTCTTGTTTCAACGAAGTTTCATCTTACAAAAGCTGAACACAGAATACTCTTGTATTCATGAAGCTCTGTTTTACAAAACACTGAGCACTCTGACCCCAGTCCAGCAAAGTGTGTTAGTATGTGTGCAACTTAAGCACATGTGATTACTGATATGCTGATGTATATGGGTCATTCTGAACACATGTAGTCCCTGTATTCGGTTACATACATGCTAAAGTGCTTTGCTGGATTGAGGACAACACCATCAAGACTGAGATACTATGGACATATCCATACAACCTCCCAGTCTGTGTAGACAGATTTGCACTAGAGGAGTCCAAGCTAACACACTACAAAACAGTGCAAGTTCTTATTTGGGCAGCAGCTCAATTCATCAAACCAGGGGGTCAAGCCTGGGCTGCAAACCAAGTCAGAACATCCTACCCTACTTTTAGTGAGCTAACCCAAGCTCTGTCAGTACAAATCCGTCTATCAGGCTGTGAGTCGCACTTCCAGCATCAGTGTAGACATACCAATGATAGTAAGAATATTAAAGGGATAAATATCCCTCAAAGAGGGTTGTTTTTATATTGCTCTTTTGCATGTACACAACACTCTCGAGCTATGTTGATAACAGTACTGTGTCTCCTAAAGCTGTTTCAGAGTCCTGACTATGAGTAGAACTGATTCCAGTGTCAGAGTCTGTATCATTTATGTCTAAACTAGTTACTTTACGAACAAAGTCTGGCACTGTGACACTTTTGCTGGTCACCTCACTGCTGTTTGCTTGCTCTTCACTAGCTGGATATCTGGATTCCATTTTGTCTTTGATATGCAGTGAATTAAATTCTTCAGTGAGGAGTTCATATTCTTTTTCCCTCTTTTGCAGCAGCATGTCCCTGTAGGTAAGCTCTTTCTGAATGCAGCTCAAGTGAGAATGGATTCTCAAGCCATCTTTCATGCTTTTCTCCAACTCATATCTGACACTTTCTAAATTGGAGGATTCCAGTTGGCCATTTAAAGCCTCTCCCATGCATTTGCCATCTCCATTTGTTTCAGTGCACACACCTTTTACCTCTTGTTCTATTTCAGCAGAAAGCTTTTCAATTAGCAGTTTGTGATATTTCAGTCCCTCTTCAACTTGTAGTATTCCATCACTTTTACTCAAGTACTCATACATCTGATGTTGACCATGTGGTACATTTGTCTGTTGCTCAGCAACATTTGGTGTGGCCATTAAATAAGAATCTTGCACATAATTCTCTCCATCATTTTCTACTTGAATTAAATGGAATTTGGCTTCACATTTTTCAATTTCCATATCCAACTCCTTCATTCGGTTGACTTGCTGATGAATGGTGTGATCTTGGGATATGATCAGGTGAATCAATGTCTCCATATGGTCTCTCTCTTGCAGAGCACTGTCCTGTTTAAGTTTGGCCAATTTCCGAAAAGTCTTTCTAACAATCCTCTTTTGCTTATCCACTGGCAACATCTTCATGTAATTTGCTGGGCTGAGCTCCCATTGTCTTCCTATGTTTTGTATTATCTTTGCTTCAGCTGTCCTCCACAATGGAAATGAGAGGAAAGCATCTGACTTCACCAGAACAAAGTGCAAATTGGGCTGCTCTTCTCCCCATGCCTTCCAAAGTCTCAGCAATTTGGTCAGTGGGGGAAGGACCCGCTCAGAGCCTCTCCATTTTTCTATGATACAATAATCGCTGGGCTGTCCAAAAAGAAACCTTTTTTCTCCGTATGTAGCTTGATGTTCCTCTAGTAGAGCTTGGATGACTTCGGCACAGGTAGTGTGCTTTGTCAGTCCACACACAATCTTCTCCTCCTGGCATACCCACACTACTATCTCCTTTTCATCAGAAGCCATGTTCTTGTCTGAAGATCTAGAATAAGGAAACATCAGATATTAGTTGTATGTCAGTGGCATGTAGCATCTGAATCACAATGATGATGCATTTATCTTTGATATAAAGCTTCCAAATGGTGAGTAAACCTCTTATACTCTTAACCAAAAAAAAAAAAAAACCAGCACCCAAAAGTCCTAAAACATACACGGAAAGAACATGTGCCTGCCTGCCTCTATCTCTCTCAGTGAACCAAAAGGAAAAATATATACAAACCTACCTCAATTTCTTAATTTTAGCTCAAACTACAAATCCAAACTTCTTTTTTTGATTCATATAAAATATTTTAAAAGTTTGGTCCACTCTTCTCTCTGAACTACTGTGTTCACTCCACTTACAGAGCAGAAGGATAGGTTCAAATAAAGTGCTGTTCTAATTGTATTATGTTCCCAGCTGAATCAAGGAATCCTGGAAATCTCTCAAGAAAAACTTTTCATAGATGATAGCAATATAATTTGTAGCTCATACAGGTTCAGATGCTTGGGTTAAACATCCAAATTCTTTTGAATGAATCCCTGACTCATCATGAACCAGGTGAACCCTATGGAAGAATAAAAGTATTTCCATGTGTAACACACTAAGAAATATTGTGATGCTAAGAAAAAATTTTCTAGTACAATGTAGACCCTTTGCCTCACCTGTAGCATTTCCAACTCTCATGTTTATTACTGAAAGTCTCATGACATGCACTGTTTTTCTTAAAGCCTCAGAATATTCATTCAAATGATTATAGAAAAAAATCTCAGCTTTTTTTTAAAAGTTCTGTCTCTTGTAGGTTGTGGAGAAAAACATCAAAAGGTGATCTGCGTGAATGGTAAAGGATCCAAAACTCAGCAAATAAAAAGACCCCGAGTTTATTTAAAACAAAACCAATAGCCAACCTCCTCCCAAAAAACAAAAAATCCACTCATGATTTTTACATCCATTTCGTGATATCTGAGGAGGTGATTTATGATTTCCAAATAGCTGAGGTTGGAAATACTGCACATCATCTGCAGAGATGTGGTATCTGCAGCCCTAGAAGGATTTCACCCATTAATTCAGAGCTCTCATATAGGCCTTTATAGCTCCATGCTGCTCTGCTGCCAGAGCAAGTGATGCAGTGAAGAGGAATGGCCACTACACCCCTACATTGAGTAGATGTACAGGATTAATTCCCTTAGACTGTTTAGATGTATGTCTGAGAAATAGCCCCCAGAGAGGCGGAAGGAGCCCCCCCATGCAGCTTGGCCAGACCCAAGGTTCTGGCCCATTTTCAGCTCTCTACATCCTCTGAGCACAATACATTCTGTTGTTGTTCTCTGTAAATTCCAGTGAATGAGCTTTAATTCACTTCCACAATGAAAGTGTGAAAAATTCAGGGATTATGGAAACATGGTTGACATATAAAGTATTTGATTCTACAATGGTAAGCACCTGAAACTGACTCACAATATTTTTCTAGGCTCTTGTGCCATAGCAGGATTAGAACCCAATTTGGATTCATTAGTATTACATCCTGCTTATTAAAACATTTCTGCTAGTTTCATTTTTAAGGTATTATCCTATTTGGGAGATTAAATATAATCCAAAAATTGAATGGTTATTGACTCAGCTCTGTATGGGTGCAAGACTCCTCAACAGACTGGGGTCACTAAGAGACTACTAATATAACCTATAGTAAACGGCTGAATAATGTTATATAGTACAAGAACTCTGGTCAAATGCAGTGTTGTTCTTCTACTAGCATATTGCTTTGTAAAATTCATGGTCTGCTAAATCAGAATTGGTCTACATGACCCACCAGATCAATAGGCAGCAATCAATCCACTGGGAGTCTATTTATTGAATCTAGTGTGTGCATGAATTGACCATCAAGCTCTCTCCTGTTGACTATGGTACTCCACTGGAAAAAGAAGGCAGGTGGAGTTGACAGGAGAGCATCAGTGAACATACTGCAGTGAGTAGATCTAAGTATATCTACTTCAGCTACATTATTCATGTAGCTGAAGTGTTTAACTTACATCAATGGCTCCCAGTAGCATAACCCAAGCCTAACTGTGTGTGGTAGCCTCTCAGGTTTTTATTTCAACAGGCCCAATTCAGAAGACTGGTGGTTTATAGTAATTTTTGATTACTAAAATATGAAATCAGCATTAAAAATTCCAGACAGGAAAGATCAAAAAGTTGCTGAGGCACATAGCTGTAGTAAAAAAAAAACCAAAAGCACAACACAATGAGAAAACATTCAATCGGTTGACATAACTGGTGAATTTGTCACAAGCCACAAAGTCAGCATCTGTCACCTTTTAATGCATTTACAAAGCACAGGATGTCATAAAATGTTTTTACTTGTTGATAGATTGGTAGTTGAATGAAACTAACAGGAATAGACTATTGCAACAGAGTTCAACCTACAACAGTCAATAAACAATGTTTGTTTTAAGTTATGGTATGCACAAAGAGAAATCCAGAGTGGAATATTGAGTTACTGTAGGAGCTAAGTTGTTTCTAGTAAAGATTATACAAAAGAATATAATCTTTATCAAATGTACCTAATAGTTTCTCAAATAACTACACCAACTGCTGATAAAGAACTAAGTAAAAGAAATCAAAATTAATTTATCAGGCTCTGATATTCAAAGTGGAGAAAAAGCTGATAAAAAGCCAAAATGGAGTGAGTACAAACACATACAGGTGTAAGAAAAGAACAAATCCTCCGCTTTCTTTGCAAGATTTGCTCCTCTTCTCCTTTAGAATAAATATAACAGGTTTAGTAATGCACAGTAGATTGTCACCCTCATTATTTAGTTGCACTTATAAAATCAGAGAAATGAAGGGCTGCAAGGGACCTCAAGAGGCAGTGCAGTGCATTCCACTGTTCTGAGGCAAGACCAGATAAACCTAAATCATGTTTTATGGAAACTTGTCTAATCTGTTCTGAAAAAAACAGTGGTGGGATTCAAAAATCTCTCTCGGAAACTTATTCCAATACATAACAATCTTTGGAGCTAGAAAGTATTTTATATTATCTAACCAAAATCTCCTGTGTTGCAGATCCTGTCCTCCTTCCAGTGGATCACAGTTTTCTTTGGAACAGTCAATAATGAAGGGGTAAAGGATGCTTCTTAAGGGTAGGGGAGCCACTGATTTCCAAACTCTGGACCCAGCCCCCTGCATTGTCCCTTTTCCCTCCGATTCCCTGGTCTTGTATTGCCCCTTCCTCTGGAGCCCATCCCTCATATTTCCCCTTTCCCTGGAGGCCTGATTCTGCACACCCTCTGCATCCCAAGACACAGTACTCTCCCTCCCCAGGGCTCATCTTTAGGGCTGATAAAAAACAGAAGGGCACAGCCTCCCCCCTTTTAAAGGTGGGCGGAATGCCCCCTGGTCCAGTGCCCTTGCAATAACTTAGTTGGAGACTTAGCAGCTTGCTTCTCAGTCTTCTTTTCACAAGACATAAACATGTGTGCTCCTCTCATCATCTCCCCAGCATTCAGGCTTCCTAAACATTTTAACCTTTTGCTGCTTCTCCTCTGCGCTCTCTCCAGTTGTCCACATCCTTATAAAAGTGTCACACTCACAACTGGAAACAGTGGTCTAGCTGAAACCTGACCACCACTGAGCAGAGACCTGCAATACTCCTGTGACTACATCCCAGCAGAAGATTAACCTTTTTTGCTACTGTGGCTGCTTCTACACTCTCACTCTCCTGTCGGAGGTGACATGGTAATGAGGCAATTTGAAACAGGCTAATGCGGTGTAACATGAATATTCAGTGCCTCATTTGCATAATGGGGCGGTGCAAATTTCAAAGTGCAGACTTGGAACTGCAGATTGACAGTTAAGATGGGGTCAGCTTCAAAATAAATGCCCCACTTCGACGTTCCTTAATCCCACAGAACTAGATTGGAATAAGGGACTGTTGAAGCGGGGCACCTATTTCAAACCCGCCCACATCAACACTGCTAATCTGCAATTCCAAGTCTGCACTTGAAAAGTTGCATGGCTGACATTATGCTAATGAGCCACTAAATATGCAGGTTAGTGCCTTATTAGCTTGCTTCAAATTGCCTCATTACCATGCCACCTCCAATAGGAATGTGAGAGTGTAGAAGCAGTGTGTGTCACCTTGTTGGATTATATTCAGTTTGTGATCTACTGTACTTCCCAGTACTTCTCCTTCTCACCAGTTAGTCCCCTGTTTGTTATAACTGTTACAACTTCTTTGTCCATTCCCTTTAGACTTTCATACAAACTCTTTGGGACAGGCACTCTCTTCTTCTGAATATTTTGCTACAGTAAAATGTTATCTTGGTTCTCTGTGGTATAGGAAGGATTATATAATTTACGAAAATAGCCTCATCCTCCTCCTTCCTCCCACCCCCCAACTACTTTAAAGCCTGCCTGGCAAGTTTTGGCAAGTGTGAACATATGAAGTTAGCTAAACTTCAACTAACTTTAAAATGTCTGTAGCTCCAAGGCTACCACAACACTAGGGCCTTAAAGCTATATTCTATTGTCAGTTTTTACACAGAAATCCTACTGGTTTGAACAGCGGTTCAACAAGCCAACTGATGGAAAGATACTGCTGACTGTAGAAAATAACAGCAGAACCCCAGGGGCAACATAGAAAACTGTGACTAGCTATTCCAGCTGAAAGAATAACACCAAGAATGTAAAATAAGGTCCCCTTGGATTATATATAATTTCTTGTGTTCTTACGTATTCCATCCACCAACATTTTATCTGTATGTTCTCTAGGGGCACTGTCTTTTTGTTCTCTTTATACTATGCCTAGCACAATGTGGCTTAGGTGTGAATGGGGCATCTATATAACGCTGCAATACATACATGAAATAGCACACGTTGAACCTCTCTAGTCCAGCACTCTTGGAACCTGACTAGTGCCAAACCAGATAATTTGCCAAACCACAGGAGGTCAGTACTGTCTAGCAGCATTATCAACACTTCTACTGCTTACTGGACTCTTAGAAAATATTTAGGGGCAAATTACAGCTAAATAACAGTACAGAACACTGAAAGCCAGGAGTGGTGGCTGTAAACAAACTTCATGGGACCACAGGAAACTTGGTCACACCCAAGATAAGTGGTTATCCAGCTAATTAAAGTCATGCCAGATTACAGATGTTGCCAGACCAGAGAGTTCTAGATAAGAGAGGTTCAACCTGTAACAAGAATAATAATATTACCAACGTTTTAAATAAAAAGTGTGGGAAGGGGAGAGAGAAAAAAAAACATAGGGCTGGATACTATTCCTTCATCAAAACTTTATTGTAGATTACTCAATGGTTTAATCATGCTATGATGGGTTTATTTACCATGTGCATTTGTTTTTTATTAGACTCACTGTATTGTGTTTGCTTTCATATTTTAATCCAAGATGAATTCAAAGTCACATCTCACTTTGTAGCAGTACCCTACAACACTAATATGATGGAAGGTTCCTATAAGTGGGGGTTGGGCATGTGACATAAACTGTGGCCTCACCCACTTGTGTTGCTCCTTACCCCCCTAAGGCTCTGCTGTCATGTCACCCCTTCTTCCCCAAGGGTCACTCAGTCATCTCTACTTCTTGTCACTTGCACTTGTGGCTGGTAAAAATTGGGACGGCATAGACACTCTGTTCTCACTCCCCTGACACTGCAATGAATGACTTACTATTACTGTTAGAATTGATTTTCTATAGTTATATTATTGAATAATCCCTTTGTATATATTGCAGCCAGAGGTGGGTTTGTTTTAACGTCTGTATCTTATTGGTTAAGTCTTATTTTAGTGTCAAAGAGCAAACACCAGAAATTCCTGCAGTGACTGCCCAGATAGTAAACATAACACTGAATGAATCTCTTAAAAGGTCAAATTTGCTTTTTTGAAACCATCCTCATACAAGCTGGTATTTATTCAAATTTAAAGCCAACTCGTGGGCATTTGTTCAAAAGCACTTGGAGCCAAATCTTGTGAACAAAGTGCAGCCTGCCTGAATCATGTGGCCTGAATGATACAAGCTCTCTGTCGAGTGCTGTGGCCAGAGGAGAGACACATGCCCTTAGGAAAAAGCAGCTATAGCTAGAGAGAAAGGTTTCAGGTTTGAGTCTACCCAAAACCAACCAGGCTCTGCTGGTGTTAGAAGTGCTTCAATGCCCCTACCTGTAATGCCAATGGACAGAACTGAACCTGGCTCTTTGTGCATGAGCTATTGGCTAAGGTTGTGCAGCAGACTCATACTTCTCTCTGTACGTCACAGGTGCACAAAGCAGGTGGGGGGGAAATGTCATGAGGAGGCACAGCATGACCAGCTGCTGGGTCTCAGGCTCATCCATTTCATTAAAATGTTCAAGTACGTTACTGTTTTTATCTATGTGTAGTCACATTTATATACTAACTCAAAAAGATTTTACATTATACAAACTTACTTTCTTACATGTGTCAAAAGTTTTTTTTTTTTGCTTTCCATATGAACATAACTGAAATATCCATCAGTTTGGATCATATTAGACCAGTTGGGAGGGGGATGCTAATTGTAGGGATGAAAAGTGGGGCCAGATGTAAAAAGTTTGCTCACCTCTGTTGTATGTGATCTCAGTGCCACTAAGTAGAACAGTATACCACACTCAGCAGACATGCAGTTTTCACACTGCCCCTAGTTGAGGAAGCACATCCTGAGCTTCATAGACTTCCCACTTGATGTCGCAGATGAGCCCCCCCTTGTAATGCCAGCAGACCCCCAGTGCCTGTGGGTATTGAATTGAACCTGGGACTTCTGGAGATTAGTACCTGAGCCTCTATTCCATAAGCCAAGAATCCAGCTACCTGTTTGCAAAGGCTGTAGAGCAGACCCAGTACACCCCACGCAGAAGCTGTGTGGGTTACATTGACTCTCCTGAGGAGTGAGAGTAGAGAATAATGATGAGATAGCAATTACATGCTTGTCAGTACTTCCATGGTGGCTATTACTTTACACATTACCATTGCTAATTCATCACCTCTTCATCAGTGGTATGATTTACTGTTCATGCCTTCCACACTTTACCTTGTATCACACCTTAAATCTGCCTGCCTGTCAGACAGAGCAGCAAGGTAGGTTAGATATTATCTTTTATTACACCAACTACATTCGGTGAGAGAGACAAGTATTCAAGCTGCACATAGGTCTTCTTCAGATCCACACAACAAGAACTATGCCACCAGACAAAGCACCATTATCCATTTAAAGGCTTCTGGCTACTAGTCCAAAAATGTCTGGAAGGGAACTTCTGTGAGTAACCATGAGCAACTGTCCTGAGAAGGCATAATGCCAAGGCAGATAAGTTGCATCAATGCTATACTGTGGTGAGCTGGCAGAAGGGAGGTTTAGAGAACAAAGAGGGAAACAAGATCATTGTTTGCAAGAGTGCTTTCCAAGATGAGCAAAAGTAACATTAGCAACTTGATCCACTGGAGAAAAAAAACAATTCTTTGATGCGGATAATGTGACTGTGGTTGGAGAACCAGCACTGAGAGCAACTGTACAGCAGGGGCTCCCTCGTTGAAACCAACACTGGAGCATCTAGTTACAGTAATTTGCAGCAGGAGGAGAGGCATGGGAAGAAAGTGGCATTAAATTGTTCAGTGTTTGTGCACAACGCACAAGGTTAGCCCTTACAGTTTGGCAAACTGCCCCTCTCATCATGTTTTCCGGCCTGTTTCCATCTGTCAGCAAATGAAGCTACCCAGTTTTGTCTTGTTTTTTCCTGCCACCAAAGTACAATGGTAGAAATTTACCCATGTAAAGGACCAGCACAGGACCTATGTAAAACTTGTCTTGTGCTGCTATGGCTTATTTACAGGAGGAGATTGAAATCATTTATCCCCAGCCTCTTTCCTTACAAATAGGGGAAGGAGAAGAGTTTATAATTCATGGCAGAGGTGGGTCCTAAAATACCCCTAGATTGTGATCAACATTATGAGGGGAACTGTTTTTTTCCCCTACCAAGGTTGCCTAGCACTTTCCATTAGAAGAGAGTCTTGTGACAGCAGATCTTTGATATGAAGCAGCAGGAAGCCCTCAGACAACATAAGTGCCTTTTCGTTTTCCCATGAAATGCTGCTCTTTCCACTCCCAAAGCTGCAAGACGGCACAGCACAAAAGGTATGGGAAGCTCCTCAAACAGCAGTAGTGGTGGGGGAGGAGAGATGACCTAGACTCTCTCCTCCCTGGACATGGGATATGGCCCATGGCCCCTTCTGTGAATAACACATGGGGCAGTAGCTACAGTGGGGCCTACAGACTTGCTGGGCCCCCAGGGAAGGCAGGGGAGGGGCATCTCCACATCCCTGGAAGGGGTGGGAACTTGGACAGAAGGGGAGGAGGTGGGGTTAGCTTCTTGCAGGCAGCTTCAGATCTGCCCAGAGCATACTGTGCTGACCCCAGGAAACCCAACATACTGCCTGGAGTGTACCACATGGGGCTGTGGCAGCAATTTAAAGGGCCCAGGGTTCTGGCCACTGTGCTGAGACAGTGGCCTCCTTTGCACCCTCACGCCCCATCAGCTGGCATGAGTAGCCATGTTGAGCAGGGTCCTTCCCAGCCCTGTTGAGCACTTGACCCCAGCAGCTGATTACTTACCCACTACATTAACAGAACATTGCTTTTGTTTGCACAGCTAATTCCTGGCACGTTAGGAAATTTTCTTCTTACAGTCACCCTCATAGTCCTGAGTCTATCCCTAATGCACGCATGTTATATGACTTCAGTTACATTCCATGTTCTTCTTCCTACCCTAGTACGAGGCACCTGGATTATGGTTGCATCAGTAACCATAAAGCAGATGTTTCTTAATTATTCCTAAGTAATTGTTTTTTGGATCTTTAATGTTCTTTTAACCTAATTTTGTTGTATGTACAGATAACTAAATCACACACTGCTTAGAAGCACACATTAAGTAAGGACAGCAGAGGAAGACTTCTGTGGGTTTCTCTTTGTCTATATATTTCATTATTTTAACCAGTGCTTTTTGGTTAAAAAAAGCAGAACCAGTACTCAGCCGGCTCCCCACCCATCCCCTCCAACCAATCCAGCGTCTGGGGTTGCCGAGGTACCGGTACTCAGTACTGGTAAGTACCAATTAAAAAAAAGAACAAAAAAAAAAAACCACTGATTTTAGCAAATTTCACAGCCAGTGAACCACTCTGTTTTGAAATTACACCATGTAATCTCTTCTGTTTTTCATTACAGTGTATTGAAAATGTGATCTCCAAAAGGAATTTTTATCAAGGCCTCATTTGCAATCAAACTCTTTTTTTTTTCCTTTTCACATCTATTTGTTTTCTCTTGCAACTTTTTGAATGAAATGTGCTCCATTACTTACAATGGGTAGTTGAAGAGCCAGAAGGGGAAAAAATAAACCCAAGATGCAGTGCATGCTTATGAATATCTTTAGATTTAATAGCTACCCTGACTTTTGGATACACAAAAGAAATCTGAACCAATTTATATCAGAAACTTTGAATGGCATGCACAAGTATACATACACAACCACCAAAATGGAACTATTTTAATGTAACTTGTCTGCTCCAGCTGTGTGACAGTAGTACATCTGTAGCACCGTATAGATAACTGCTTTGTAGCCTCAGAGAGGCTGAGTACTGAGATGAAGCGCAATGGAAATAATATAATTAGGTCACACATTTTAAATCTTTGACATTAACTTTGAGTAGCAAATCAGCTGTTAGCTACTTGTATGGCACTCATTAGCATAGGGCCTGGGCACCTCGCTAGCATTAATGCATTTCTCCTCATCTCACCCGTTTGAGCTTAAGAAATACTTTTATCTCAATTTTGCAGACAGGGATGGGAGATTCAAGGAAGCTCAGTGAATTGCTCCAGATTATACAGGAAGTCTGTGGCATATTAGTTATTTGAACTCATATTTCTGAGTCCTAAACTACCAAGGAGAGAATGGCTAGTGAAAATAATATATACATCTTGGTTAAATTTTGTATCACTTCACCATAATGAGAAATTAAGTGTTTATTAGTTAATTAAGACCAGGGCTTTTTGTAAAAAATGAGGAGCCGGTATGCAGATGGCTCCTGGCCACCCCATCCCAGCCAGTCCCATGGCTGAGGCTGCTGAGGTGCAGGTACTCAATACTGGCAAGTAGTGGCACAGAAAAAACACTGATTAAGACAAACATCACTGATAGTCACAGGAAGCACAAGCAATCTGTCAGTTATGAAAGGCACTTGCTGGGTATGTATTGTGTAAATTGCAGCAAATTTATTTGTAGCACTTTAAGCAGACTGAAAACTAGTTATTGTGAAATATTTAGTTCACAGTTAAGGTGGATTGAGTTAACATTTAAAACACATATTTGACTTAACATTTTGGAATATATAAATGTCTTTACACCATAGCACTTGAGGATCCTTTTAACCTAGGCAGTTAGGCACTTGTATAATTCAAGTATCAAATTCATAAAAGAAGAATTAAAAAAAAAAAGTTTACTTTAACAACATATTTCATCTGTTCAATGAGTCCAACAGTGGTGGGTAAATAGGTACATTTCCCTCCTATAATATTTGCAGAAATAAACGTATTTAGAATCCTTTTGTGAAGTATGTTCTCACTCTAGGTGTCACTACCAGGGCTCTGACCTATGACTTTAAAAGTTCAATGATGTACGTACCCAGCTTTATAGACAATATGCAACGAAGAGCACAAAATGCACATGCACGTGAACATTTTAGACTCTTCATTATCACATACGCTATCACGCACAAAAACTATGTTAAAAGAATATTAACTCTCCAACATCCAGCAAAAAGTAAAAACAACGAGAAGTCTTGTGGCACCTTATAGACTAACAGATACTTTGGAGCACAAGTTTTCATAGGCAAAGACCCGCTTCATCAGATGCAATGTAGCAGATATATTATATCTGATGAAACAGGTCTTTGCCTACGAAAACTTGAGCTCCGAAGTATCTGTTAGTCTATAAGGTGCCACAAGACTTCTCATTGTTTCTGTGGCTACAAACAAACACGGCTACCCATTTGAAACTCAAAAAGTATAAAGTGACAGAATTAAGCTTGCCTGTGTAACCTTAATTTGGCCTCTTCCTGAATATGCATTATGACACAGATTTTAATTTCATGATTGCATGCTATTTTTTCTCTACAGGAACCCTATCTTCTTCAGGGGTAGAACCTTGCTCTGAAGACAGTGTCACTGGAACTATTTTTAGGGTGGGGGTGCTGAGCTGCTCCCTTTACCCTGTAAACCTCTGCTCACCCCTTACCACTGTTCACCTCACCATCCAGGTAGGTCTGCCAACTCTCTTGGACCAGACAGACCACATGCCTTCAACACAAATGGCATCCCGTATGTCTGGTCCAGGAAGGCTGGCAACCCTAGCCAAAACTGGAGGTTGCTGCAGAACCAGGGGCTGGCAGCAGAACCCCAAGCAGCAATCCCCCACGCCCTTCTGAAATGGCACCCTTGCCAGGGACAGCGTATAACAGGATCCCAGATGGTGGCGAGGCCGATGGAACCAGGAAATGATAGATCCAGCCCCTAGGTGGGGGAAAGCCAGATGCAAAATCTGGGGGTGCTGCAGCATCTCCCACACTCCTACTTCCTGTGCCTATATTTTAAGATAAAATTATTCATTTCCTCATGGGCTTTTCTGTGCTGCTCATCACCACGTTATTAAGTTTAGCTTTACCACACACCTATGAGGCACAGACAAGATAAAGTCAAAACCATCTACTAGTTTTTGGAACCAAAGTTGAGACATATAAGACATAATTTTTCAGAGTTCTTAGGACTCTATAGATTTAATATGTTGGAAGCAATTCTCACTGATGTCAGTAGTAGCTGTGAGTGCTCAGTGTGATGGGACATTCTGTATTTCTTACGGGAATATACTTATGCATATGAGTATGACATATCTGGAATATGATTTGTGTGAGATACTTCATGTGAAATATCACTAAAAGGTTGTAGTCTACTGAATATGATTATACCAATTTAGGCCTTGTATTTGTAATTGCCTATTTGCTGCTGTGGGTCACTCTCACTGTTTGCACTTCAGGGATACAATGGCCAATTAGCAAGAAACAATGGAGCTTAACCTTCCTGCTCACTTGTGGGTCAGCTAGTGAAGTAAGGAGATTAAAGCCTTGAAGAGACATGTGACCATGTCACCTGATGCTGCACTCCATCTTGGATACTGAATTTTTCCACAAGTGCAGAAGGAAAGTTAGACCAAACACAAAGGATTCTTACCTTTTCCAAAATCTATTTGAGGGTGGGGAATGAGGCGATCCAGTTTGTGAGATCTCTACGGCTACCCCACTCAAGATGACTGCTGGAAACAAAAAAGACAGAAATGGGGGAAAGAACTGGGCCCAGACTGGAAATATATCTAGTCTGTGAAGATCATTAGAACAACTTTTAGGGTAAGATATTGCATGTAATTAGTTTCCTAGTGTATTAAGCTTAGCTTGCATGTTCTGTTTTATTTTGTTTAGTAACTCACCTTGTTTTGTGTGCTGTCTCTTAAGATCATTTAAATCTTACCTGCCATACTTAATAAAACCACTGGTGGGATCTCAGCACGTCAGGTAAGAGTCCCAAGGGTCCTGACCAATCACATTCAGAATCAGTCCATTCCCACTCCCAGCTTCAATGACTCCTCATCCTCATCTCTTCCTTTTCCAGAGTTTATCCTTTCTACACTTGAATCAAACAGCTTCCTCCTCTACACTGTCTTGATAGCAGGAGAGACAGGCTCCCAATTCTCAGTTCCAGCATCTGGCCTCACACTGACCCAAAGAATTCTGGCTTTGCTCCTGTAACAATCTGTTGGAGGCAGTATGTTCAATTGCTCTGTGAGGATGACATGTATAGTGTGGTCACATATAGGATACATGGTGTGATGGAGCACTAGGAGCTGTGAGGGGATGGAACATGCTCAATGACAACAGAATATTCAGAGATTTTAGTTTCTACAAAAAATCAATGAATCTCTGTTGAACATGTGTAAACTGAAACTTTTCAAAGTCTTATACCTTGGCCAGATTTAGATGGATTGTCAAGAGGATGGCACAAGGCCTATTCCGGACACAAATGTCATCCTAGACCAAATGTATGTCCCTGTTCTAAAGCATGGGGGAGCTAGATACAGAGAAAAGATCATCAGAAAATGTTAATGTGGGCAAAACAATGTATTCTTCCTAGACTTGTTCTCAGAAATGGTTGAACTATTTTGGTTGTCATTTAAAAACAAAAAAGTTTCAGCCTGAAGCAGGTATTCAACATGCAACATTTTAATCCAAATTATGAAAGCTTGGCAAAGTTATAAAGTGAGCAACTTTAATAGATACTGTTACCCACCCCATCAAGAGTGCATGCATGCAAACACATACATACAACTGTTTTTCATATATAGCGATATCCTCCACCAATGTATATAATAGCTTCATTAATGAACACATTGCACACGTGTGTGTGTGTGTGTAGCTGAGGGATCCGGCCCAACATACATACACAGAAGCATCTGTGTTGGCAGTTGATATTACACACACACAACAATATATGAAATACTTTTTTAGAAACTCCCATCTGAACATATGTTGATATTTTCCATTTTCCCAGTGATTCTGAGAACTGAAGTTAACCTGGCTGTTTTGGTTTACTTATAACTGTTATTAAACTAGCCTCTTATCATGATGCTTCACACCACCACTCTTAGGAAGATATCAGCCCAGCTCTGGTTATGATGATGCTGTCAACACACCAGAGTAGCCAACCCCAAATTTTTTACATTGTTTTTATCCTTGACCAGTTGGTGCCCTTTTGCAACAGGGCTTGCTGTGGTGAAACGGGAGTGAGGCCACTGTCAGGGCTGAGGCTGGAGTTACACCTGGAGACATTGTTAATCACATACCTAGTAGGTGTGGTTCACTGTCTCATGTAATGACACCTAGACCAGCTCTAGCTTCAGCTGCATAGCAGCTAGATTTCAGTCCAAACTGTAGCAGCTTTGTATTGAGCTCTGGAGGTCTCAGGTTCAAGCCCCTCTGCAAGTGGCTAAACCATGGTTGGGAATAAGGCCCCAGGAGGGGTTGGAAGCCCAGGTACAGGCCTGAGGGGGAACCATGATCTGGCTGGAAAAGAGGGGCCAGTGCCAGGGTTATAGGTGGGAGTGGAACCCAGATGGAGGCTGGGATTGGATCTGCTTGGGCTAGGTATGATGCTGATTGTTGCTCTGCCCTCCTGTGGGGGAGACCTGTACAATTTAGAGACCATTGTACCAGAGGGAGGTCTCCCCTCATCTTCTTGTCATTAGTTTGGTAATTTAAAAAATGTATTTAGGGTACAATTATTATAAAATTACACTTTTGGCCTCATAATATTGAGGATAGGCTTTTAAATAACTATCTGCTCCAGTTATAGCAGCAGAATCCTTAATACAAGATGTAGATACAAGACTGCATCATTATTACATTAAAAATGGGAAGATAGCAACACGGATAATATGTTTCAATACCTGTTCATTGAATAGTTCATCTATTTGCTAAGCAAATTTAAAATAATTTTTCTTATTGAATATATTTACAGGACTCCTGTTGAGCAATAACCAAGACCAGCCAGTTTAATAAATCACATAACAATCAAATGTTACAGTACAGGTATAACTCTGAATTATATACTTAAAGGTAGAAGTAAGTAGTGCAGCTGTTATAACAAGTTTATTCATTCCTATAGCATGCTGATTCAAAGTCCACTGAAATCTCTGAGAACTTTGCTCTGACTTCTATTGGTTTTGAATAAGGTCCATAGACACAACCCCTTAATGAACATGCAAATAACCATGTTCCTTAAGTAAGTCAGTTTCAAAGAAAGTGTGTTTACAGGAACACTGAAGTGATCTACTCTAGATGAACTAGAGACATGAATGTCTGTAGTGGAAACAGCTTCTGCTAAAATTAGGCATCATTCTTGCATTATTTGGTGTTAACTATTTATTCTAAGACAATTGAATTCCACAGTAGTCCGTCAAGTCGCAGACATATTCCCTGAATAGTGGGCATGCACAAAAACACAACAAGCCACTCAAAATACTTCATTGGCAACAGTAATATCACTTCAATCTTGTAGTGTATTAACTGTCATCCAAAGAGAAGTGCGGTCTAAACATTCAAACAGCAAAGAAGTAGCCCTTGTTGGATTGACTGGAAAGGGAGAAGCACTAAATATCTTCCGTATACTGAAGACAACCCACATAATGTTTCCTTCAGCACTCTCCAAGGGACTGGACTGTTCCAGTGCCTCAAAATGTATAATGCTTGACTAAAAATTGTACCATAAATCCAATTCTTGTTCCTGAACTTCCTCTAAAAGGGACACCGGTGAGGAACTAAATGGTATTTACACACCATGAGATGTTATAAAGGCTCTGTGTACGTAGAAGCTGGGAGTGTCCTGCCTTCCCATAAGCTGTCTATGGCAAAAAATGACTTGGGACCTGCCCATAGGCCTCCACCAATCAGGAATTAAACAGGTGAATCTGAATATATTTAAGCTCAGCTAGGCTCTCCTGAAACTGAGAATAAGAAAAAACCTCATATTTATCTAAGACTTCGCATCTTTCTTCTCTGATATTTTATAAAAGTAGAGTCAACCATCTGCTCAGCTATTAAGAATTCACACTAAAGATTGCTAACGTTTGTTAGAGTACAACTATTCTCATCAATATTAACCAGATCATGGACAGCTTGAGACAACTTTCTTTGGTAATATCTTTCCACTCAGGAGAGAGAAAACCAGAGAAGACGTTGTATATAAATGGATTTTGAACAGTAGGACTTTAAGCTAATTTTCTTTCTCCAATGGCAGTATCCTGCCTAAATACTCCATGCAAGCTTACCAGTAAACCAACTAATTCTATGAAAATCTCACTGATATGCCATCTCATCCTCAGTGGTGGAACAAAAATAAATATACATAGTAAGGCTGTGTATCTATATTTAATATAAAATCCTGAGACTGACAACATAGCAAGTGTGACAGGTCTGACAAGTTTCTACAATACCTTTGGGAGAACTTACGGTATTAAATTTGTGCATCATTTTGGACCTGGGATTATATGTAATACCCTCAAGCTGGTATCCACAACCCTTCAGGAACTAAGAAGAGTGGAAGGTGATTAGACAATTAAACTCAGGCTGTACTATCTCCAGAGAGGTACCACCTCATGGAGACACTTGTTTACAGTTGTTCAATCTCAATTGTCTAAAGACCAGCAGACACAGAAAGGACTTTTGGATAAATAGCCTGAATTTAAACTGACCGAGGGCCTTTATTATAATCCAGCAGGGAGGGTTCCGATGCTGTGCTCTCTATGTATGCTTATGCTTTAAGACTATCGTGCAGAAAGAGCAGTGTGGTAAATTCACTGTTGCACGAGAACTGTGTACAGCCTCTGAGGAAGAAAGACAAAGCAGGCACACTGAGACAATCTGCCTTCCTGGGGAATTCACATTTTAGGCACTAGGCAACCTGTAAATACTAAACAAGATGGAAATACAGAAACTAGAGGAGGAAGAGAGAGACACATGTCTCTGTCCAGATGGCTAGAAACCAGAAAGTGTGAGCATTCGCTGGATTTTAGAGGGAAAATACACATATGGTTACCCTGAACTACGACAATGAGTACAGAAACTTTGCCAATCTTCTTCATGGACCAAGGCTGGATCATCAAAGCTTCCCCTTTCAAAAATCATGTTGCTTCTTCAATAGTCAACTATGTAAAATGATAGTCTGTCTGTGGGGTTAAAAAAAGGTCCAGAATTCCAGTTCTAGTTCCAAAGCAAAGTCAAACATGCACCTATTCTTTGTTTGCTCCTCATAATAGCTTAAGACACATGAATGGTAGCTTGGCTCCTTCCTCCCCTTCCTTCCCAGCAACCTCTCACCCAACTCTTCTCCTCAGATCTGCCCTACAGTAGAGGGGACCAAGCTCAGTTCCTTCCCCCTTTGCCCCCCTCCCCAGTTATTACATGTCCCGCTCAGCCCCTTCACCTCCCTGACCAACCCTAGCAACCCCCCTGCCCAGCTCTGCCACCCCGGTGTTCCTGTGCCCAGATCAGCCTCTTCCCCTCTCTGCCCCACCACTCACTTTTGCCCCTCAGCAGTCCTGTGCCTGGCCCTGATTGGCTCCTTCCCCACAGCCATGCCTGCCTACCTACCTCTGCCCCACCCCTCACATTTTGACCCTTCCCAGCCTGTTTCCTCTGCTACCTGTGGCCCCCACTCCCCACAGTCCTGTGCCTGGCTCTAGCCCAGAGTCTAGCTCCCTCCTTCTCTTCCCAGCCTGTCCCCTCTCTGTTCTCAGCCTGGCTCTCCCTTCCTCACTCGCTCACACTGTTACAACCTCTGGGCCACCCTCCCACCCTGTAGCTCTGTGGATCTGAGCTCTGGAGAGCCTCAGTATTTAAAAGGGCCCAGGCAGGGCTACAGCAATGGTGGTAGCAGAAACAGCCCTGGGCCTCCTTAAGTCCACTGGGCTACTACTCAATTGCCCTTCTTTCCCCCGCTCTGTGAGTGGACTTGTGCACAGTACCAAATCTTGGGAGAGTCAACAGGTTTCAAATTTCTGTTAAGAATCTGGGGTTACATAAGGTTATTGATCTGACAAGTTTCTAATAGTAAAACTGCCATGGCAGCTGCCAGAGCAGACTGCCTTAAACTGCAAATTAAACAACTCTGTGTAACTATACTTGAACCTCTTTAAAGCAGTAACCTTGGAAAACAGGATATGCTGGATTAAAGAATCTTCCAGGCCAGGGAGTGGAAGGCCTGAACATGAGGGGGATGGAAGCAGGGCACTTAGTTGGTGCCTCACTCCCAGAGACCCACATGGCTCTGCACCCTTGCCACTTCCAGATCCCATCAGCTCTTGCTATGGGAGCAGTGGAGAAAAGCCTCAGGAGCAGCGTGTTGCTGCATTGCCATTCCCTCAGCTTGAGGGGAGGGGGAGCAGTAACACACAGAGCAGCATCCCCCTTCCCCTGCCAGAGTCCATACTGCCAATGTTCACGGATGAGGGACACCCGGAGTATGGAGGTTCAAGTGTACTAGATCAGATTAGACGCTGTTGACACATGTTGTCCAAAGAATGAATTCTACTCCTTTGAAACAACAAAGCAACATTTCTGCACATCAGCCTATCAATAATGCAGCCAACAAAGCAAGACAAATCCTATACAGCAAGCACTTTACTTATGAATATTATTAAGCCAATCTTTAATCAGTAGACAGAATGATCACTTCCTTTGGTAAATCAGGCATGAAGTGAACTGTCAAACCAGTGTCCCACCCACAGTTTTTAACTTTAAAGTGCTTAAACTAACACTAAAACCAAAACATTTGTATGCTGGACTTGCATGAGGCTAGGAAAAAAACAAATTAAGGCCCTAACCTACAACTTGTTCCATGCAGGTGAAGAGATCTTTCTGTATAGATTCAGGGCCTATGAGGAGATCCTGCGCAACTTTACTCACATTCCTGACTGAGATGCACAATTCTGCTGAGGATACTCAACGTGTAAAGGTTAATAGAGAGTAGACATATTGATTGACCAATTTTTCACATAATTGTCTGACAGATAACTCATTATTACATTTTTCAAAGCTTCATTTTATGCCTGACCAAGAGGTATGTCACATTTTTCCATATGTAATACAACCCTTTTGTCAATTTTCTTTCAAAAGGAGCAAAATAATTATATTTTACCTGTCAACGGATGTGATTCCATTTTCCTGTGACTGGGGCTTCCATAACTCAATTATTTTAAACACGAGTAAGTGAGAATAAACAGGTAAAGAGAATAGGGGGCCCCCAAGCAAAGGAGGTTGAAGACTTTGAACCCCAAAAGAGATCTGAAGCAAATTAGTAAGTTATATAGCTCTTGGAAAAAATTCCCATCGCTGTAAAAACCCACCTTGCTTCTAAAATTATGCTTTTCTTAACATTGCGGCTGATTATTGCAAGTGTGACGTATCTGTACCATGATGCTCTATCAACACTACCCAAGATTACAAGTACAAACGTAAGCTGATACTCTCACCTTCCTACCTAAAAGAACTAATGGTATCTTACAGCAATCCAGAACCTACGTATTTCACCAAATGTATGTCCACACTACAGCGGGAGGTGCAAGTTCCAGCTCAGATGTAACTTTGATAGTGCTAGTGGGCTATCAAGGGTATCCAGGCTGGCACAGATGGCCAGCAGGGCTGACAGGCACCACAGACCCAGGACAAACGGGGTGGAGGGGCTGGCTCCATATCCCTGGAAGAGGTGGAGCCTTGAGTGGAAGGGGTGGGGCCAAGGGCAGTCAGCATTGCCCCCTGCAACTCTGAGAAGCCTGGTGGAGTGATGCTTTTGCAGAGTTTCAAAAGGGCCTGGAGCCAGCTCATACCACCACCTGCATTTCCCAGGCTGCACTGTTATTTTTAGCTTGCTAACTCAGTCATAGCTACCATATGTCTGACACCTTGAGCTGGGAAATAAACTTCCAGCTGCTATGTAGACATATCAAATAATTCCAAATGTGAGACATAAGAAATGTAATAATGCAGTCACCTCCCAGTGCAGTGGGGCTCATCCCTTGGGTAAAATTAATGCTGTCTGTTATCCCCGTTAAATGATTCTTGACTTCTGACTTTCAACAACGGAACAAGTTGAGTGTGAATTTGTATATAGTATATATGTAACTAGAAATCAAACAAGAGTCTTGTAAATGATGGACATTTGAGAGATTTATCAAAAGATGTATTGGAAAAAGCACCTATCAGTCCAACAGCTGGGATGCTTTCTCTTGTTCCCAGGGAACAAATGTTTTAGTTTTATTATGTCAGGAAGTCATTATTGCAGGTATTTGTGATAGAAAATTAACAACAAGCATGTTTATTTGAACACAGCTGGCTCTGAGATCATCTTTCCTCCATATATTCACCTCATACAACTGCCATGCATTCTACTCAAGCCATGCGGCAGTTTTAGTGATTTCCTTTTGAATCACTTCATAG
Source organism: Carettochelys insculpta (assembly GCF_033958435.1). NCBI lineage: Eukaryota > Metazoa > Chordata > Testudines > Carettochelyidae > Carettochelys > Carettochelys insculpta. Next base: position 299,166,160 of record NC_134137.1, on the reverse strand, counting down.
CCTATTCAAACCCCCAGGTCTAATGTGTGAAACTTTACAAGGCTGAAGACTTCTCAGTGATGCAGACAAATCCAATCAAAACAGCCAGCTGTGAATTTTCCTGTGTGTGTTTTGGGATGCATGGTGGAGCAGGTTGAGCGTGTGTCTCAGAACACGGAACGCAGAGATTCTAGATTCCCCTATTCCACTGATGGCTTTCACTATTTACACTTCTGTAGACTACACATGCCCTAGTTATATCCCTTGAGGCAGGCTTCTTGTACCACTTCAAATTTACAGGGAGGGATGGTAAAGCTCAGATGCTGAAGGTACAAAGCAAGTCTGTCACACTACCAGAAGTACAACTAGAGTCTCCTTCCACCATGTCCTATCATCTAGGTAGCAGTGTCCTATAGGCATGTCAAGCCATGTTATTCAAAACTGGCTGATGATTGTGGGCACCCTACTGGAGACACAGTCATGAAGCTTAGTTTTCAGAAACTGTGCAGTATTTTCTGAAAATCAGGCCACTTTAAACAGTCTCAGGTTGACTATCCCAAAAACTGAGCTGCCAAAATCACTACAGGTTAAACCTCTCTTGTCTGGCACTCTGGTCCAGCAACATCTGTAATCTGGCATGATTTTAGTTAGCTGGAAGACCACTTCTCAGGGTCTGGCCAAGTTTCCTGCTGTCCCTGAAGTTTGTTTACAGCTATTGGTCCTGGCTTTCAAAGTTCTGTGCTGTTATTTAGCTCTAATTTATCTTCTAAGAACTGAATAAGCAATGGAAGTGTTGGTAATACTGCTAGCCAACACTGACTTCCTGTATTTCAGCAACTTCTCTGGTTTGCAACTGGTCAAGTACTGAGGGTGCTGGATTAAATGGGTTCAACCTGTATAGTCACTTTTGAATATTTCTTGGCCTTATCTTCTACATTTCATGCACACAAACATAGAAAGTATTGTGTGAAAATTCCCCAATGCCTTACAAATGCAGAAATTCAGCAATTTTCCAGAAGATGAAAGGCAAATGCCATCAAAAATATTTTGTGAAAATCTGTGACAATGTTTGGTCATAAGAGACACATCACAGGAATACCAGGGACAAATAAGGTCAAGCAGGAAGCATGCTGGTAGGAATCGTCTGAGAATGCTGTACATTTGTCTGTATTGTGGCTGCTTACCCACCTGCTATTTGTGTGTTGTTTTCTCAAACAACATGGACTCCAGTACAATACTTGTTTATTTTGTTCACCTGCTGCATTCTGTCTGATATTTACTGACTTCAGTAAAGGCCCTAAACAGTAAAATCTGAGTGGGAAGAACAGTCTTCTTTATAATGTCTATGGGGCAGTGATTAGTCATATGTTTGTAACACCAACAGAACCAAGTTGCTGGCACTAGGGATTGAACCTACGATCAGGTGTGCTAAAGCACTGGGCTGTATGGCATGAGCTAAAGCCCAGCTGCCTATCAGCCAGGGCTGCAGAGCAGAGAATTCACTCACCCTAGTATGAGGTCTCAGTGCCTCTGGGTATTACATATTGATTGATTGAGTCATACAAACTATCTTAATAATAACAATTGTGACAAGAATCCAGCCATTGGAACATGTCACTGGGAACCAGAAAGTCATACACTGAGCATTGGTGTTGTAAACCCAGTATTGTGAGCTCAGCTCTTGAGCAGGCCATGTAGGAGCTTAGGGCTGTGTTTACACTTGCCCCCTTCTTTGAATGGGGCACAGTAATCAGCCTGATTGGCAAATACTAATGAAGTGCTGCAATGAATATACAGCACTTCATTAGGCTAATTCTCCCTGTGGCAACTTTGAAGTTGCCATGGGGAGAATCAGCCTAATGAAGTGCTGCATATTCACTGCAGCACTTCATTAGTATTCTCCAATCAGGCTGATTACCGTGCCCCCTTCGAAGAAGGGATCTAGTGTAGACAAAGCCTGGGGCAAACAGATTAAAAAAGAAATCTCTCAGGAAGGGTTCTTGGTCCTATCAAGAGGGAAGGGGACGGGACTCAATAACCTCTCAAGGTCCCTTCCAGCTCTATGAGATGTGATATATTCATTATGGAGACTAACTTGCTGTGTAATCTAGGGTACATCACTTAGCCTTTTGCCTCATTCTCCTCATCAGTGAGGTGCCAACATGAATTAGTACTCACCTACTCCCATTCAAGAATGTTTCTGGAATCAAATGTTTGTGCAGCATTTATTAATGCAATGCTTGCAGATGATATTAAGATAATCTTTGTAAAGTACTTCCATCTGCTTTGCATATTTTGTAATTATTATTATTACTCATCATACAAATCCAAAGAGAACAAATTCAGATTTTCTGAGGCAAAGAAGGAGTCTGAGGAAACACTTTCAGACCAGCCTATGAGATTTATCCTGGTCACTAGTGTGATTTTTACAGAAGATATGGAGTTGGAAATCCATCCTGCCACCGAAAAGGTACCTCTTTATACTAGTCATCCCACGATAAGCAGATATTTATCATAGAATCATGGGGCTGGAAGGGACATCAAGAGGTCATCAAGGCCAGCCCCCTGCTTCCAGCAGGATCATCCCCAAGTAAGTCATCCCAGCCAGGACTTTGTCAAGCTGGGTCTTAATTTCCTTTTCTCATTCATACACATGAAATCTTTTATTTCTTATCACACCGGCGAGAAACTTTTGTCAATAACATTTGTCTTTTGTTCCACTAAAAATATTTTTCTTCATCTGCCATGTTTCTTCTCTGCAACACTGAACATTACATTTCACATTAGCTTCAACTTTGCCTAAGTATTGCTCTTTCTCCAGATGGTGTAGTATTACACACAAGCCTACTAGTCGTTCCATTTACTCCACTGCATTGAAATCACAGTCTACCCTCCTAGAACAGAAGATAATTAACTCTTTAGAAATAAAACTAGTGTTTTGCCAGACATAGAGCTCTTCCTGAAAGTGAAGCAAGCAGAAATGTATAGGGATTACTACAAAATATTTGAAATCGGATTGTTTTTTGGGACAAAGCAGACAAGTTGGACCAGAAAATAAATTATAATATGTGTTATGTAATATTACTCAGGTGGTGTAATAATATCATTGACACTACTTTCTATTATCGTAATGCCTATGTGACCTAGTCATGGATCAGGACCTGATTGTGCTAGGTGCTGTACAAACACAAAACAAAGAGACAGCCCCTGCCTCAAAGAGCTAGTAGTCATGGGCAAACATAATTTAGAAAATATACTATATGACCACCTTGAATATTTTGCCATTTCTAATACTGAACCTGAATTCAATCTCAGGATTCGAATAAATCTCCCACTTCCCAGCTTCCAATCCCAAGCACACTCCTCAGCTTCCAGATGCGACTGGAACAAGATGTGCCATAATGGCATAAAATCATCTGCTTTCATAGTAACTTTGTGCAAGAAGGGAAGTGTCAGATGTTGTGTATATGTGTTCATGAAATTTCCAGCCCAGTTTAGATGAAGTTAAGGTAATTCAGAGAAGCATTAGAACTGAGTGCTTATACAATCCAAACCCAAACCTTGAGCATTTCAAGCTTCTCTTTGTCATGGTTTAATGTTTATTGCATCACATTAACCTGTAGAACAGGGCAAAATATATGCAGTTGCTATCAGGATTTGAACAGATTCAGTGGAAAGCCAATAGAGATAGAAGGCCTGGGGATGTAGGTCAGTGACAATGGGGTATTGTTAAACCAAGTCCATAAACTAGTTTGCTATCCTTTCCCTTAGTGAGACCTCAGGGAATAGCTGAATATTAATTGGGAGGGGCATTCTCCAGAGATCACTTGCTTGGCTTGCCTCCAATCCCACATCAGAGCCCAACACTGAGTAGCCAATCATCACTCGCGCCAAGAAAAACAGACTCAGTCTAATTAGCAGGCTGGCCTGGTGCTTGCACTCAGTGGCTACTGGTGCCAGGCTTAGAAATGAGCAATAGAAGTGGAAATGCTCATGAGGGAAGAGCAAAAGCAATAAGCATAAACTAAATAACAGATTTGTAATAGTAATTCCCAATAACCAAGCAACACTGTGTATCATGTGTAAATAAAACACAAAGGCTACATCAATAGAAGAGGCTTTTCCCAGCAAAACTGGGCTTTTGTCCAGAAAAACTGTGGAGCATCTGCACACAAAATGCATGTTGTCAAGGGTTTGTCGACTAAACCCAGCACCTCTCCCCATTCAGGTATACCACATCTCTCAATGGTGTTCTATCAACAAAACAGCTGTGTAGACATTCTGGGGCCCTTTTGTTGATAGACAGGGCTTCCGGTTCACCAGGCAACCCTGTTTACAGAGCTTCAGTTTGGCCAGTCTGTCAAGAGAGGGCTGGGAAGTCTGGCTACTCTCTGTTCACAGAGCAGATTGCTCTTTCAAGCTGCTTTCATGTGTAGATGTGATCTGTCAACAGAAGTTTTGCCAGGAAATTCCTTCTGAAAGTGACTTTTGTCGACAGAGGCTTCTTGTGTAGACATAGCCAAATACTTGAGGCTAACTTAAACTCTTTACGAGACTGCTCTGGATGTTTGTGCCTATCATTATAGGTCTGAAATATTCATGAATTCTGCATGAAGAGAAGGGAACCATGAGCACCATCTCCTTTCCTCATCTTGCCCAGTCTAAAAATAAACTATTTTATAAAATTAGATAGAATGCCAGATCTATGAGGTAACTGGCATTTGTTCTGAAATATTGAGGGAAGCAGACTCAATGAAAATGTGACTGAGTCCTTCTTGGCATGAAGTGGACAAGGAATTTTGGAATGATGAATGTGGTAGTGACAGAGAGCCACTACCTAAGTGACTTACTACCCTGAGGATCATTTTCAAAAGTCATTTAAGACCAGATTTTAAAGGCATTAAGACACCTAATGACTTCAAAGTGACAAACATCTTGATGCTTTTGAAAATCTCCATGATAATTACCTTCATATTTTAAAATTATGGGCACTTATGGACCCTGATCTCATTAAAAGTCAAATGGGCAAAGATTATTAAGTCACAGATGAGCTTTTGGAAATTTACAGAATAAATACACTAGCTCTACCCATGTACAATGCATATCTGACTCGTTGAAGAAGCAGCTAGTATATGAAGAGGAATACGAAATAAAAGTGACAACAATAATAATCACAGAGGTGTACCCCTGTGTCTGACTGTAATTCATTCATTCTAATTCCGGTGCTAGTCCAGATTGCCTTCCTGGCCTTGGTTAAGTCATTAACATCTCTGTCTCACTTCCTCCATCTGGATAATTTGGATGATCCACCTCAATTCCTCATCTCTGGGGAACATAAGAAGGCTAATTAAATACTTTGAAGATGGGAAAAAAAATAGATCAGAAAATTCAGAGGAAAAGTGGGTGAGGTGATATCTTTCTTTGGCCCAACTTTGAAAAGCTTGTGTCTCTCACCAACAGAAGTTGGGCCAATAAAAGATATCATCTCACCCACCTTGTACACCTAGTACCCTGGGGCAAACACAACTACAACCACACTACATACAAGAATGGAAAATGCTCATTTGTCTTAATTATTTGCACATAAAAACACCTTTGATCTAGGTTTCTCCAAGAGCTGTACAAGCAGTGAGCCTCACAACATTGCTGTGAGGAAGGAAAATAGAACAGCCTTTTAAAAGACAGGCAAACTTGGACACAGCTGGATGCTGCCTCAGAAGTTTCTACACCGTCTGCTGTTCTAACCTGACCACCCGATGATGTGGCCTCTGAATGTCATACTTCAATGGCACTTTGGCTCAGTGCCAGATCTGAAATAAGCCCACAGTGATGACAACTGTCAGAAGAAAGTAAATCTTTCTAGGATCAGAGGGGTGGCCATGTACATGATAGGTGACCCCCTCCCTTTTCTTTTCTTCCCTCCAGCCTAGTATATATGTGTAGCACCCCGAGGCACTTAGGCCTCATACTAGGGTGAGTGAAGTCTCAGCTCTACAGCCTTGGCTGAAAGCCAGCTGTATTTTAGCTCCTATGATTGCAGGTTAAATCCCTGGTGCTGGTAAACCAGGTCTGTTGGCATTACAATGGGGGATTGAACCTGCAATCGTAGGGGCTAAAGCCCTGTACTCCACCATGTGAGCTAAAGGCCAACTGGCTCTCAGCCATGGATGTAAAGCAGAGAGACTTCACTCACCCGAGTATGAGGTCTCAGTGCCTCTGGGTACTACACATGTATACTTTGTTTTCTCACTTTTAATACAAAATCTGAAGAAATGGATTTTACCTGTGAAAACTCTTTACCTAATAAATAAAATGGTTAGTCTTTAAGGTGCTAGAGGACTGCTTGTTGTCTTTCTAGGGTGTTCATGGCATCGTATTGGGTCTACAAGACCCATTTACCACCTCGGAGAGCAAACCTTGAATCCTCAAGAGCAAATCTGTTCTAAGAGAGTGGTTAAGATGTATACACTTAGGTTTCATTGGTTGAAAATGCAGTTAGAATACATGAGGTTTTTTTAAATCACTTTTTTTCCCCTTCCCATCCCCTCTGCTCTCATTACACATACACAGGACTTCTATCCTCCCTTCACCCTGCCCCACCTTTTCTCCTGTTAAAACACTACCTCTATGCCAGTCAGAATTAATATGCCATTTTCAAAGAAAAACTGGAAAAAAAAGAAGAAAAAAAGTCTCAACATTTTGGAAGTGCTCCCCAGCTTTTCATGTTAATTCGCACTAGAAAGCTTTGCATATTGGCCTGTCTTCTGCAAGGAACGGAAGTTCACATCAACAATCTTTGTGAATATAACATAATTAGTGGTGTATTTCCAATCAGAAAGATCACAGCTGACTGGAGGGGAAGCATCTTCTGGGTGTATGTATTTATTCAGCTAACTGACGTCAAAATAATACAGCTCCTTTTTAATAGCAGGAAACATATAAGGTTTATATACTTTTAGTTTGGTTTAAAATAATACATCAAACTTTCCAGAATGTCTAAAGACAGAAACCCCTTGATGAAACATACTATTCATGTATTTTACAGTCCTGTTCCTACACACTTCTGTAGGCAGTATCCCCAGCTTTTCAAGATTCTAAAACAGCACAGTTTTGTTAACAAAAGGCCCAACTAAGAGAATGATTTGTTTTCATTAATTAAATGGTTGAAGTAGTAATTCACTAAAGTGCATGTACAACCTCAGTATAAATCTTAGCAATAACTTGAGCGGGGAAAAACACACACACACACACACTCTAAATCCATAAACCTACTTCAGACAAAATTAGGAACCCTCAAATACAGTCACACTGGGGGCCCAACTCTGCACACTAGGAAGGGATCAGGACTAGGCATTTTCAAACGCAAGACAACATGAAGTAGAAACAACAAGAGAGGCGTTGCAGCCCACGTTTTAGTGGCGGATTTACTCCGAGTATTAGCTAGACTTGTTGAGTCATTAGAACCTCGGACTAAAATAGCAGGTTCCCTCCCTGAAAACTTGCACTTAAAACTCCAGTGCCATAGTAGCACTTAAAATAATTACACAGTTGCATACCGGGCAGTTGATGGTTCCCTTCCAGTCTACGCAGATGGCACGCGGAAGCAAGCATGGGTGGGGGGTCAGTCCCCAAAAAGCAGCCTGAAGGATCAGCACTCGCAAACACAAGCAAAGACCCTGAGCGACCGCAACTTGTCAGCAGGGCGTTTTTTTTCTTGGCAAAAGAGGGTCCCCAAGCCAGAGCGCTAAGAAATGAACCTCTCCCTCCTGCACACAGCAGGTTAGGCTCCCCAGGCTGCCCTCTCCCCTGCGTCCCGCGCGCAACTCACAGCTGGAGGGACGTGCTAAGCAACGGGGTGGGGGGGCGTGCGGGAAGTTTTCCGGAGCCAGTTCCCACAGCCAGGCAAACTTCGGGGAAAGTTTCGGCGGGGAGAGGCGGATCCCCAGAGCGCGGCGTGCAGGTCGATGCGGCCGCGCTCAGTTTAACCAGGTCAGCCCCTCCTCCGGGCCCGGGAGCTTTGTTTGCAGCCTGGAGAAGGGGCGCTAGCCCCGGCTGCGGGTAGTTCCCACCCGCAGGGCAGCATTAACACCCGGCTTCGGTCATTCCTGGGCAGCCCCCAAACCCCTGGGCGTCCGGGGGTTCGAACAACGTGGCTGGGCTGGGAGCACTGAGGCGCCCCCGGCTGGGGCATGTGCTCGGCTGGCCCTGGCTCTGCCTAGGGAAAAGGCTGCTGTGGAGAGGCCCTAGGGCGCGGGCAGGGACCGCAGCACCCCCGGACTAGAAGGGGCTCCCCTTAGGGACCACAGTCACAGCTTGGTTCAGGGGCACCCGCCCCCCCCCGACACAAATTCCCCCCCCCGAACATGTCCCGATGCCGCCCCACTTGCACCCCGTCTTGATCAATATCCCCCGGACACGTTCCCCCTCCCCGGGGGGGTTCAAAGTGACCGGCCGCCACGCGCCCTCGCCCGCATTCTCTCGCTCTACCTGCTTCTGTGCCGGGGCTTTAGCAGCTTCCTTCCAAAGGGAGCCATCGCCACCCGGGATCCAGAACCGCGGCGGGGGTGGTCCTCTCCTCCCCCCTTGTCCCTCACCTCCTTCCAGCTTGTTGGCAGTCCCGCAGCGTAGCGAGGAGCTGGAAGTTGTGCAATTTGCTGCTCACTTTGAACGCCTGGTTTGTTGGTGCTGCTGCACCTTTGGAGTCCTGCCCAGCTGTAATTTTCAAGGAGGCGTTTATGAGCAGGGGAAAAGAAGAGAGAGAGAGAGAGAGAGAGAAAAAACCACTTTTTATTGTGATGTGAAGTTATTTGCAGAAGTGGCTCAACTTTCAGGCTTGCCAATCCCGAGGCAGCGATCAGCAAAGGGAAAGGGGGGATTGGAGCTAGGGAAGACCACACAACAGGAGTCAAACTTTCCCTGTCAGGTTCCAGCTACTTAAGGTCAAGTGGAGCCTCTAAACAAAAGCCCTAGTCAAGGGCAGGCAGCAGTTAGTTGTTCCACCAGTTGCAACGCACAATAATAACCAGCTTTACAGATTCATTATTTCAGGAGGAAGGTGATAAAGCACTGGAAGGGTGGTGGAATCTCCCTCCTAGGAGTATTTTAAGTCTTGGCTGTGATAAGTTAGTTAGAGTTGGTCCTGCTTGGGCAGGGGGCTAGACTCCAGGACCTCCTAAGGTCCCTTCCAGCCATAGGGTTCTATGATTCTATGGTTTTAACAACCTGTAGCTGCTTCTGGAGGAACAGCCAGCAAATGAAGTGCCTCCTGAGGTCACAGCTACCTTTTTGTCCCCTCTGTACTTTTAGGAGAACATGACACTTTGCTAGGTACATCTGAACCTTTCCAGACTTGGGTCTGCAAACCTCACCCAAACTGTGGCTTCATAACGCTGCCCAAGGGCCTGCCATTCAAAAGTGCTTATTGCCCCTAGAGAACTGTGGGTGCGCAGCCCTTGGAAAAGCAGAACCTAAGGGAGGGCTATTAGGAAGCGAGCACGCTTAGGAGATTCGGAAGGGACAATGCAATACACCTTTGCACACTGTAACAGGGGGTAGCTTTTTGGCTGGCTTTGTTAAAAGGGAAGTGAAGCAGCATGTGAGAATGTTCTTGTTTGTTCCAAAAGGCCAGGCATTAATGCATAAAGAGGATTAGGAATAAAGCTTGAAAGGGTCCCATTGACTTCAGTGGGCCAGGATTACAGTGCAGAAAGGCAGGCACATTATTAAAGCAGAAAGGAGACTAGGAAACTTCTGCTGGAGGTAATGAGGGCTGGGCAGGGCTGGAGAAAATGAACCTTTGCCCTGGAGCTTGTACAGTTATTTGCACCGTTACAGAGGAGTATAAAATGTTTCCATTCTGGTTTCACTGCATTTTGCACCCTCTTTTTACTACTGTAAAGGACTATATCGAGCTGCAAGGTGTATCAGGCACCCTGAAGTTAGCCCCCTTCCACTTCTGCTGGTGTCTGTATTAAACCAGGGGGTAATCAGTAGGGGAAGAGTGGTGGCTTTATGTAAAAGGGTCTTTGTTCTTTTTGACATTAGAATAAAATCCCTCCGTGTAGATCAGCCTGCAGCACACAAAGCTAGAGCCCATTCCATGGGTTACTTATTACTGGCAGGTCTGGGAAAGCCTCCACATACTTTCAGTTCAGTCCCACATTTGTAATCTCCCTGAGCTGTGACTACAAAAGGAGGAACTGGAGTGAAGTCACAGCTTGTTTGGGTGGGTTAACACACATATATGGAAAAAAAAATCTCTCAGATTCCTGAGGCTGCTGCCAAGGGAGGTTTCATGGAGCAGGATCTGCTTTGGGAATTAAGTGTCTTATCCAAAATCACTGAAATCAGTGGGGCTCTTTCCACTGACTGAGCCAGGGTTTTTATGTTCTGCGTAGGGATTTCCTCACCTTTTCAACCCCCTGAAATGTTGGCAAGCCAATCTTAGCACAAAACTGCTATTCTATTTGGGAGAATTTCTCAAGGTAAAATAGGTGTTAAAATAAAGCGGTGGGTTTCCCCCTTCTCTTTCCCCTGTGGGCAAAAATAAAATGTAATAGCTTTATCTGCTGCATACTACAGTGTTAAGAATTCTAATACCATTCACTTACTTTTCTCCTCATTACAAAGATAAATGGGAATGGGGCAGCATCTACAACTGTTCCTACACTTCCCATTTAATCAACTGTCACCTCTCGGTATTCATTGATTATAACTATTAAAGTATAAGTAAATTACTTGTTCCTTTTTCAACTGCCGATGCCAGATAAACTTCATTATATGACTTAGCTTCAGGAAATTTAATGCTGTTATGCAAATAAATCACAAAGCAGATGTAAAAATAAATCTTCAGGGTGAATTTTACACGCACACGTCACAAACCTCTAATGTTTCCATTTTCTTTTCAGTGGCATGGATTTTAGAAAAGACTCCTGCAATAACAACTGTATCATTTTATCCAAGTTTGAAACTACATATCTTACCCTCTGCCCAATTTCTGAACTGAGATTGAAAACATTTGTCTAGTTTATTTTTGAGAGGAGGCAAGAAAGAGGGGTCATGATAGTTATACAAAGTACTGAATGAGACGGGAGTTTCAATTTACTGTTTCTATAATGCAAGAAAAGGGAACACAGATTGAAACTGAAAGGAAACAAATTTCAGGCTGATAAAAGGAAATAGTTTTCTCACACAATGTACAATTAACCCAGAGAACTCATTGTCACAAGATACCACTGAAGCCAAAAAACACAGCAGGATTATTTTTTTGAAAAAACAGACCTTTATATCACTAGTAATACATAGCTCTAGTACAGAGCTTTTCTCCACTAGGTCACAAAGTTTTCTCCAAAGGAGAGAATTACTGTCCCTATTTTACATCTGAACAGTCATAATAATAATGTTTCAAGACAGTTCTGAAAGGGATTTAAACCCTCATGCTTCAGAGCATAAATAAACCTCTAAATACTGAGGGCTGGCGGGAAACTTTCTGGAGAAGAGGGAGCTCAAGTTTTTCATAACTGTCTATTGCCAGGCTCAGGAGGCAGCTGGCACCAGCAAGCCTGCCAACAGGCAATGGTGAATGAGTGCCTTCGGGGTGGAGGTGGGGTGCAGGGAGAGCCACCAGAAGCATAAGGAGGGGACATGTTGGGGGACCCCATTTGGGAATGAAAATTTTGGTGAGGACTCAGGGGGTGGTGCACCTCCCTAGTGCTATCACAAGTCACCTTTGAAAACCAGGGACAAAGGGCAATTACCCAGAGCTGTGAGCAATTCAAAAAGGCCTGAGGCCTTGCAGGTGCTACTGTCTCTGAGGTGGTGCAGTGGGCCTATGGCTCACCCCAAGCCACTCCCAGAGGTGGCCAGCATACCCCTGTGGCATTCTGAGGGAGAGGTGCAAGGGGTCTCCACACCAGGTCCTCACCCTGAGTGCTGACTCTGCATCTCCCATTGGTTAGGGTCCACAGCAATGCCTGTGGGTAGTGTCTGGTGGAGACTCCCTGACCCACTCTCTGCTTAGGATCCATTGCCAGAATGGTGTACTGGTCACCTTGAGGAGCTGCCTGAGGAAAATGCAGACCCCCCCAACATCTTCCTGAACCCTAACTCCCTGCCTCATCCAAAGCCTTCACCCTAACCACCTTTCCCAGCACAGGCTTCCTGCACCCCAACCCACTGTCCAAGCCCAGGGCCTGAACCTCCTCTCACACCCAAACTGCCACCGAGAGCCTGTACCCTGCACTCCTCCTGCATACAAATGCCCTCCTGGAGCCTGAACTCCACAGCTCCTCCTTCACTCCAACCCCCTGCCACAGTCCTGAGTGTCCTCCTACACCCGCTGCCTGATCCCTTCCACAGACCGATCTCTCATTCACTCCTGCACCCAAATTCCCTCTCAGGCCTTGCATCCCAACCCCCTGCCCCAGCTGGGTGAAAGAAGTGAGAGAGAGTAGGGGCACGTGAATGAAAGGGGACGGGGATGGAGGGAGCAGGGGAGGGTCAGGGCCTCATTAGGGGAAAGAGCAGGGGATGTTGGGTCAAGGATTGTCGGATTTGCGTGATCAGACAGTTGGTGAGCCTACTGGACAGAAAAGCAGGAGCCCTGGCTGTGCCAGAGGAATGTACTCAGCAGTACGGGGACAGCTCGCTGGGCACCAGCCAACACAGGCACATCACCACCCACCCAGGTGCTGCTTGTGAGTGTGGGGGCCCATTGGCCTGTCTGCCTTCAGGCCCAGAATTGCTGGTAGTGGGCCTGAATGCCAGGCACTGTCAAGAAACAGAGTACTGAACTAAATGGACCAATGGTCTGCTATACTTGTGACTTTCATGAGTCCCTTATCCACTCCCAGAAACTGTTTATGTGCAGTCAAAGGAACCCTTAATTCAAAACACTGAGAAATGGAGAAAGAATAGGTACTGAAGAAGATGAGTCAGGACAGCTGGGTTCTATTCATCTCTCCCAGAATTCTTTGGGACCCTGCTCCAGCAGTAGGTGGGAAGCTCAAACAGCATCTTATGATATATTCAGTACTTCTTGAGTGCAGAGCTCCCTTACTGTATGTGTAAATGAACTGAGCAACTGGTGCAGAGCATATTGGAGACTAAACACCTAGGAAGGAAAGAAATGCTGAGAGAAACCATCTCATGAAGTGAAGAAAAGAAGAAAAGAGGATCATTATCAGGAAAACTTGTGTGACTTTACTCTCCTGTTGATTTTAATATGGCTGTCCATGGCAATAAACCGGGCACCGTGTAATAAAGGCCAGATCACAAAGGTGATTGGTACCCAGACCCTATGGAAATCAAGGTGAGCTAAGTTTCTAAAATGCCTTGGGTATCTGGGCCTATGTGTCTGGAGATTTATATACTTTTGGTTTTTTGAAGGCAGTGGCAGAGCAGTATTCTCCATTGCTTAGTTTCAGAGAGGTAGCCATGTTAGCCTGTATCTTCACAAAACAAAGCAAGCAGTCCTGTAACACCTTAAAGATTAACCATATTATTTAAAAGGTGATGGGCTTCCATGGGAAAGACCCACTTCCTCAGATCTGGGGAATTAATCTTTAAGATGCTACAGGACCGTTTTCTCCGTTGCTTAGGATGTCAAAGATAAACATTTTAAAAGCACCAATCATTTAGGAACCTAAGTTAATGGGAATTAGGCCAGTGTGGACTACAAACCTACATCTCAATAACTGCGTAGCTTGTCAAAACAAAAAGCAGTCAAGCAGCACTTTAAACACTAGCAAAATGGTTTATTAGGTGAGCTTTCGTGGGACAGACCCACTTCTTCAGACCATAGCCAGACCAGACTGGTCTGGCTATGGTCTGAAGAAGTGGGTCTGTCCCACGAAAGCTCACCTAATAAACCATTTTGCTAGTGTTTAAAGTGCTGCTTGACTGCTTTTTGATAGTGTATAGACTAGCACGGCTTCCTCTTTGTTACTGTGTAGCTTGTGTGCAACAAATCTACACCCCAGAGTAACAGACTTACACTGACTTAATCCCCAAAGTAAGTGGACAGGGCTTTGCTGATGGAGGAACTTCTCCTTGGAAACTTCTATCAAAGGTGGGTCAATTACACCTACAGAAGAAGCTTCTCCATTGTCTTCATTGAAGTACTATAGCAGCACAGCTGCACTGATGCACCTGTGTCACTGCAGTGCTTTAAGTGTAGAACTGCCCTGAATTTTAGGATAATATTTTTTGAAATATGACTCAGGGCTCATCTACAATGTCACTTTGTGAGCAGTAATTTTCTCACTCATGTGTCTGAACCCCTGCCCCCCTCCAGTCCAGAATATTACAGTGCTGTAAAGCACCAGTGAAAACAGGCTCCCAAGATTGTTATCTACTCCCCTTGTGGAGCTGGTTTACCTAAGTGCCAGGAGAGCTCTCTTCCAGTGCTGGTGCTGTGACTACACTCCTACATTAAAGTGCTGCCATGGTTGCATTTTAAATTTACAAGTGTAGACAAAGTGTAAGTCACGAGAGCCTAACTAGACTAGGCAAATCACGTAAAATATGCTGGAGGGATCAATCCTTCACTAGCGTGAAGATGAACTAGATATGACCTCATCAGTTTTGTCAATCGTTAATTTCTGTGTCTGAAGTTGTATGTGGTGCTACACAATTTGCTTTTTCCTCTCCTTAAGGCCAGATGTTCCATATGAGAAATCCATTTGCCAGGTATTACAAGAGACAGAAATGCCCTTGGCTGTGCCGTTATCAACTGACCTCAAATTTTTTAGAACAGCAGAGTCAAAACACTGCTGGTTCACACACTGGAGGTCAGATTTTCTAATTTATTTACCGTCACTTTTATATTAAGGTCCTGTTCTTTCACTCCTTCCTCAAGCAGAATCCCCATTGGCCTAAGTGAACAGGACCCAAGAATACACTCCACATGTTAATTTGTTTCTGTCCATGTTTCTTCATATCAGAGATGAAAGTAAGCAGGTGCCCAGCTCTGGCAAGAGTTGGCTGAGCTGACAAAGACCCCAGCTGCAATCCGACAGTACCTGTAAAAAAAGTTTGTTGCTTTCACCCCTACGTCATATGGAAATTCATATGGAAATTTTGACCTGTTGAGGTGCATTATTCATTACTGGCTATTAGTTATTTGCTATTCTCATATGTTAAAATATAACAATAAAGAAACTTTTATCTTTGCTTGGAAAATATAATACTATGTAAATTAGATGACTAATCACTTACCATGAATACTGAAAATTTAGAGTTTGTGAACACTTGTTCATAGAAGCATATTTAATGAATACAATAATAAATAAATAAATTAATTAAGAAAAAAGAGTCAAGGTGGGTGATGTAATCTTCTGTTGGACTAATTTCTGTTGGTGACAAATCCATGCTCTTTTTCAGGTGCTGTGGAAAGCTCAGAAAAACATATATTTTTTTCTTCATCAACATAAGTTGGTCTAACAAAAGCTACTAGCTCACCCACCTTATCATTCTAATATTGTGAGACCAACACTGTTACAGCACTGAGTATATGAATAAAACATTCAGCAAAAACCTGTTCAATTGCAAACAGTTCACAAACAGAAGAAAGGACAAAAATCTTCATCTAAGTGCTCATAATGAATAATTCAGCTTGTTCTTATCTGGGCAACAACATCAGCAACACATCATAGATCTGAATATTGTCTATTTGTATTTTAAAGGTTGCTCCAGTCTTGCAAATATACCCATTCACTCTTGATTTTAAGCATTTGAGTACTGCTCTTTAAATGCTTGGGCCTACTCTAGTGTTTGGAGTTAAGCCTGTGGGGAAGTGTCTGCAGGACTGGGGAAATAATGCACGGGAATTAAAACACAGGGATCTTAGGGAGTTAAGAAGGCTCCCTTCTCACTGTTCAAGGCTTTGCTTCTGATGCTATGTCTACACTACCCTGGAAGATTGACCCACTCAGAGTCAATCTACTGGCGTTCAATTTCACGTCTAGTTTGAATGCTCAAAATTAACGTCTCCGGTTGCCATTGACCCCTGTACTCCTCACGATATGTGAAGTATACCATTGAGGCTGATGGTAGAAACTCTCCTGTCGACATTCCCCTGTAAAGACAGACAAGCTAGCCGAGTGAAGATGCATCAATTTTAGCTACACAATTTTAGCAATGCAATCTAGGGTTGACTTTTTCAGTCTAGTGTAGACATAGCCCAACTTGTCTCTTTACTTTGAGCATTTCACACTTGAAGTCTGATCCTGCACCAACCATGGTCAATGAAAACACTTCCAGTAATCTCAGCTGTAGGGCTGAGTTCTGAATATCTCTGTAGCTCAGTTTAAAATTGCTCTAATAATGGAGACCCATACATTTGAGGTGTGGGATGGTTTGTGGCTCAGGTCATACCTACATTATTGACTTCTGCTGACATAGCTTTTGGCAGAGGTGAGAGATGGGCTGTTTGTTATCCCTGATTGACATAGCTGTGCCAGGTACAGTTAATCTGGCAGTGTTACCAGTACAACTTGTTTCATTCAGGCAGTTGGGGTGGGATAAATTATGCAGATTAAAAGTTTGCCAGGATAAGCCTTGTCCATACTAGGAGTGCTTTGCCAGTGTTGTGTACTGGTATTCCTATGTAGGTAAAGTGCTCCTCACATACATATGGTCTTGATTAGTTAACATTTCTAAAGTGTTGAAATCTTGACTTCATATGTTTTAAGTAAATGCAAAATATGTTGATTATTGTTATGAAAAATATTCTATTTTATAGAGTGATACTTTCATTTTTTGTCTATTGTGTTTCTACTTATCTATTGTTGATTTCTCGTGTTTGCTGTTGCGACTTATCTTCTGATTACCACATGGTCTGCATTATAATGTTTATTTTTTAATCCCTAAGGGTTTTCATGAATAAGTTACATTCTTGCTTGTCTAGCCATACAGATGTGCAGTGAACACCATTTTTTAAAATTTCCTTTCCACCCTTTTTAAGTAAAAGGTTTGGAAGTATCTGGGTGGACATATAACTTATTGGGAATGTCATGACATGTTCACATAATGGTGAAGACACAATTCTGCTAATTTGTACTCTGCATACAAAAAGAACTCTTCAGCATACAGCAGGGAGCATATCTAACTGTGAGGCTTCACAATAATTTTCAAATACACCATTGCCAAGACCAAATGCGCAAAAATAATGAATGAGGCTTACCAAAAATCATAACATTGGCTCAGAGTCATGAGATTCTGTAAAAACTAGGCCTTTGGGATTCTTTTATTTGCCATCTGCTTTCTGAGCCTTTACTATGTACTGATGTCACTTTTTAGGCTTTCCCCACAACTGCGAGGGCTACAGACTTATGTTTTCTTAAAGAATGAAGTCTGAAATCATCACATATCCACTTGTGTCCAGGAGCTGTTTTTGGAAGGAAAACAACAATTAGCATGACATTCAAGACAAAACCATAAGAATTTTGTCATCACTGCAAATGGTACACCTGCCCTTGTCCACACCAAGCTTATTGTTTATGCAACATGAATTTACGTAGTACTAGTACTTTTGTGTTTTACGACAAATTGGGTAGAAAGAAGAATGAGCATGAAGAAACAGCTAATAAATTAAATAAAGGGAAAAATTAACTAAATTAAATCAGTGGTTCCCAAAATGTATCTGTTTTGTGACCCCCAGATATGATAAAAAATTTGGAAGCTCCTTATTACAAGTTCTGAGTCTCTCCATCTATATAGCCATAAAGAAAGAACAGGGCATAACTAATGACCACCAGAATAATGACCACTCCTGGTTCAGAACATATTGGTCTGCCCAAGCTGATGATCTTGACATACATTTACTAATCTGAGAACACTTCTTTCAAGTAAAAGAGACATGCTGCAGTGCTATTGTGCATGATGAAATATTCGTTACTATTTTTATCTCAAAAATCTTTCCACAGCTCTCTGATGTTTAAATAATTATCTGAAGTGAAATTGTTTCTTGATACAAAGAAAATAACAGCACAATTATTTCAGAGATTTATGAAGGTAGCAGGAAAGATAAACTATAGTGTCTTCAAAATTTTTACAATCTGCCCTCCAGTGCCTCCTGAGGTGACACAATGTAACCATTGCCATATGAGGCAGTGCATGTTACCTACAATTACCATGTGCAAGGGAAAAGTGAGACAAAACTACAGTAAACACTTTCATATCTGGTAGCCCCAGGACCGAGAGGTTGCTGGATAGTCAAATATTCTGGATAATAAAGTGGTATATCGAGCACTCCATAACATTAACGAAAAACAAGATTAGATATTAAGAAAGAAACAAAAATGTATGCAGACTACTTTATTTACCAGTAACAGTAGCATTGCCCACTGTAAACGTATATTGTATTGTCTGTATTTATTTGTATTTATTTATGCTATACCGTACTTATGAAAAATGTAATTAAAATTTACTTATGGTTAAAAAGCCATTGTTTGAGAGTTAAGGGTGATAGATGCCAGATGTGAAAGAGTTTACTGTACATGCAAATCTGAACACCATGGAAGAGAGTGGAATTCGCTTGATTGAATTCAAGCAGATTTCATTTCTGTCTCCCAAGAGCTATAGATAGTCGTTCTCATCTGTTCAGTTCAACAATTTTGGTGTTCTGTTCAAGCAACAGTTGCTCGCTCTGGAACTGTTTCAGTTTAACAAAACAGTATTAAAGCATGACCTTGGATGAAAGAGAGGAAGAATATTTGGTTAGCTCAATATGGCAAAGAAATATTACCCACTTTCCTGCACTCCACATTCTGTGCTGATGACATACAACTAAATTTCAATTTAAAAATCCAATCCATCTTTTAGTGACTGCATCATGGATGCTGGAGGCAATCAAAAGGTAAAGTCACTGAGGTTATTTTAGAAAATGTATAATTATGAGGGGTAGAAGAAATGCAGTCCTGAATGAGCTTCTTGAGGAAACTCTGAGAGGGAAGTTGAAGAATATTATGTGGATTTTTCCAGCAAAGGATGTCAACTCTTTCCTTCCTGGAAATGCTCCTCCCACCACCTAAATAAAAAACCATAAAACATTTAATTCTCTTTCACTGATGATCCACAATTTAAATTTTACAGTGTTCATCGAATCTTTGAGTGAAGGACAACTCCATACAATCATAGAACACTAGGACTGGAAGGGACCTCGAGTGGCCATTGAGTCCAGCCCCCTGCCCCAATGGCAGGACCAAGTACTGTGTAAACAATCCCTGATAGACATCTATCTAACCTGTTCTTAGATATCTCCAGTGACGGACATTCCACAACCTCCCTTGGCAATTTATTCCACCGTTTGACCGCCCTGACAGTTAGGAAATTTTTCCTAATGCCCAACCTAAACCTCCCTTGCTGCAGTTTAAGTCCATTGGCTCTTGTTCTATCCTCAGAGGCCAAAAAGAACAAGTTTTCTCCCTCCTCCTTATGATACCCTTTTAGATACCTGAAAACCACTATCGTGTCTCCCCTCAATCTTCTCTTTTCCAAACTAAACAAGCCCAATTCTTTCAGCCTTTCTTCATAGGTCACATTCTCTAGACCTTTAATCATTCTTGTCGCTCTTTTCTGGACCCTCTCTAATTTCTCCATATCTTTCTTGAACTGCAGGGATCTACTCCCTTCTGGCCACAAAGGGCTTCGGCTGCCTTGGTGGGACCATCCTCCCCTCTCCACATCTGCCAGAGCTCTCTCAATTCAGTCCAGGGTCTGCAATAGGGGAAGAGGAGGACACTGAGTAGAACAGTGGCAGGGAAGGGAACATGCATCACCTTCTGTTCAGACACATGGACCATAATCAGAGAAGGTTGCACAGATGTGATGCCACTGAAGTCACAACACCCACAGTTTTGAGGGTGGGCCTTGCTCCCTGTTCTGCACTGTGTGTAGTGAGGAGGGGAAGATAACACGTCAAGATTCCATACTCTCCTTGTAGCTCCAGGACCCTGTCAAACAAATCAAATAATATTACAGTAAACCTGCTTTAATGAGACAAATACAGCTGATTGCATTTATTCTCTTTGTTTTGCATCTGTGCTCTTTATTTCTGCTCCCTGGGTGGAAGGCTTTGCCATTATATGATAGTTATTCTCCTCTTATATGACTGTAGCTGCCACTGCTCTCATGCCAGCAGTTTAGTTCTCTTCTCATCAATAGTTGCTAACCCCATCACCTTTGGTGTCATCTACAGAATTGATTGCAGCTGTATTTACAGATAGAAAAGACAAAGCAGATAGATACACAGGGTGCAAAGTGGTTAGGTAGCTTGTTAACTTACTGGACTACGTCTCAGAGGAGGCACCTGGTTTGATTATCTGTGGCTGCTCTTTGCCACAGTTAAGAGAAAACCATGTGTGGGCCCTGGGAGGGCTATGCAGACCATAGTCTGTTTGCTACTGAGATACGACAACTTTTTATCCCCATCTTGACATTTTCGAGGGCCTGTACATATTTTCGCTAGGTTTTGAGGGTCAGAGGTACTTTTTTAAAGGGACCCACAGTAATGTAGTGAATCTTTCAGAAAAAGAAACAATTACTGTGACAAGTTGGCTCACAGAAATCCCCTTGTGGTTGTCCCCCTGGTGTGCTGATCAAGCCACTGATGCCCCACAGATGCCTTCTTCATCATTTTTGAGGCACTCCCCCACCCTGTCCTGCTGGGTCAGAAGCTTTGGTCTCCCCCAGCCAAGGCACAGAGTGGGGGTTATTGCACCTTTGCGGAGCAACACAGACATTGAACCAGCTCAGCTCTGTGAGGATTCAGCTATAAGAATACTGATAGCATCCAGGACACACATGCAAAAGGGACCAAACCCCCAAATAAATCCATTTTACTCTATATAGTTTTTTTTACACAGAGAAAGCTCATGAGGTCAGCTCTTTTTATCAATGAAAGAGAGCTATGCACAGTGACTGGTTCCCCATCCCCCCACCACTCAGGTGACAATTATTTTTACTGGGTTTGATAATAAACCAAAGTGTTTTTATTAAGAATAAAAAGTAGGATTTAAATGATTGCAATTGAAAACAGACCATTTACTAAGGCAAAATAAACAAAAATGCCAGTTAATTCTAACCCACTGAGAAACGTATTACCTGCAACTTCACACCTTTAAGAATTTTTCTTATCTCAGGCCAGAGTTGATTTTTTTCTGGCTTGGGCTGGGCAGCTTTGCCTTCATACTTTCCATACAGTTACTGTTTCTATATTTCTTAATGTGTATCCTCTTAGGGAGGGCAAGGCTGTTTCAAGGAACAGGTGATGACAGAGACCTCACTGCTTTCCATTCCTTAAATAGACTTTTCCCCAGGTTGGGAACTCTTTTTTTAGACCCCATCCACATGGAAAATGCAGGAGATTCAAGATGGATTCCAGTACCTGGAGGCATTGTCACATGTCCTTTAAGGACCAACCACAGTTTGGGCTTACCAAAAAAAAGAGCATTCACTGATGGTTGGTCTTAGTATTGAGCCATTAAGTATCACTAATGGCCCTCATTCATACATTTAGAATTAAAACTAGATTCACACTTCATACTTCTAACTTCGCATACAAGAATGATACATGCACAAGAATAGGATATACACATTCAGCAGAATGTATCCTTAAAATTGATATTTCACATGATATATTTTGCATAATGCATCTTTGAATTATGCACATTCATAGTCATATTCATGAGTTACTTTTCATAAAGTATGGCTGGGGTTATAATTACTTCCTGGGAAGCCTTCCCGGGGCTATTCTTCTGTAAAAGAAACAAACAGGAAAGACCTAGAAATGAAAGAAAGGATTTTGAGACTCAGCTATTAAAATGCTTACTGTTCCCACTCAGGAATATTTTAATGAAATACGAGGGGAAAGCTGCAGACAGAGAAGAAGCTAGAGGAAAGGATATAGAGGAGTAATTGGAACAGAACAGACAGTTCAGTCTCATTGGGAACAAAATAAAACTATCCCACAGTGTTGGATAAATGGCTTCTGACCCCAGCATATTTGAAAATATGTTAAGAAGGAACAGAGGAGTATTGAAGGGAACATGTGGAAGCAAAACAAGATTTTGAACACCATTGTGTCCATGCCTGGTTGTTCTCCACCACTGGGCTAAAAATAGAGGTAGCACCCTGGAAGGTTATAACAGAACACTAAATTATTTCCTGGGGAGTTAAGATCAAGAGAGAACCAGGAAGAAAAAAAATAGATGATTGCAACTTTTATAGCAGTAAAACTGATCATCACTGACTCACAGTGGAGGGTGGGGAGACACTACCACCACTATACATTTTACTTATGTAAGAATGTGAGAACTACACAAATGGAGAAACCCATGACACAGAGAATGGACACTATATATGATTCCCATCCACAGAACTTTCTGAAAAGAAGCTGCACAGCCAGAGAGTAAAATTAGCTAATGATTGGGCTTTAGGCAGCATGTATTTGTGATCCTCTGTAACCATAGTATGAATGAATAGCTATGAGTGCAAAATAGGACAACTTTATTTAAAAAAACAACAACTTTGCTTCCCATGCTAAAATTACAGGAAAGAAAAAAAGTATTTCAATAATATGCAACATTTGAGTCATTAAAGAACCAAGAATAATCCAAGAACTAACTCAGGGGAGTTTCTTCATGTTTACCCACTGTTGACTACTGTGCTAGAGGGCTTCCAAATTTAAATCATAGCGGAGGGAGACAAAATATGAACTCATATGAGAGAAGTCTGACATAACCCTGCTTTGAGTGGCAGTCTGTTTTAAATGCTGTGTATTTTTTTTAACTACCTGGAATATATTTCAACAGCATGGTAAAGTGTGTAGCTCCACTTGATCACTGTCATTACCTTTGCTTTGATAAGAAACAATTTCTTTCTCAGTTCTGCACAAAGCAATCATGGTCTGAGAGGTCTGAGACTATGTATACCTGTCCTTAAACAAATCCCCATGGATCAAAATACAGGCTTAGAGAATAAAGTAAAAGAAAAACAAGTTAAAATTACTTAGAAAAACTAGATGTCTGCAAGTCCCCAGGTCCTGATGAAATGCATGCTAGAATACTCAAGGAGCTGATAGAAGAGGTATCAGAACTTTTAGCTATCATTTTAGAAAAAATCTGGTAGTCAGCAGAGATTCCAGAAGACTGGAAAAGTGCAAACATAGTGCCCATCTATATAAAGGCAAAAAAGAACAACCCAGGAAACAGACCAGTCAGTTTCACTTCTGTGCCAGAAAAGATAATCAAGAAAATAATTAAGGAATTCATCTGCAAACATCTGGAAGAAAATAAGTTGATAGGCAACAGCCAGAATGGATTTGTGAAAAACAAATTATGCCAGACCAATCTGAGAGCTTTCTTTGACAGGATAACTAGTCTTGTAGATAAGGGAGAAGCAGTGGATGTGGTATACCTAAACTTTAGTAAGGCATTTGATAGGGTTTCACATGATATTCTTATCAATAAACTAATCAAATGCAACTTAGATGGGGTCACTATAAGGTGGGTGAATAACTGACTTGATAACCGTACTCAGAGAGTAGTTATTAATGGTCTACAGTCATGCTGGAGGGGCATAACAAGTGGAATTCCACAGAGATCTGTTTTGGGGCTGCTTTTATTCAATATCTTCATCAACTATTTAGATATTGGCATAGATAGTATGCTTATTAAGTTTGCAGATGGCACCAAGCTAGGGAGGGTTGCAATTGCTTTGAAGGCTAGGGTCAGAATTCAAAATGATCTGGACAAACTGGAAAAAGGGTCTGAGGTAAACAGGATGAAGTTTAATAAGGATAAATGCAAAGAATTCCACTTGGAAAGGAACAATCAGCTTCCTGCATACAAAATGGGAAGTGACTATCTAGGAAGGAGAACTGCGGAAAGGGATTTAGTGCTCGTAGTGGACCACAAGCTAATTATGAGTCAACAGTGTGATGCTGTTGCAAAATAAGCAAACATGATTCTGGGATCCATTAAAGAAATGTTGAGAGCAAGCCATGAGAAGTCATTCTTCCGCTCTACTCAGAGCTTATTAGGCCTCAACTGGAGTATTGTGTCCAGTTCTGGGCACCACATTTCAAGAAAGCTGTGAAGAAGTTGGAGATGGTCCAGAGAAGAGCAAAAAGAATGATTAAAGGTCTAGAGAACATAAGCTATGAGGGAAGACTGAAAGAACTGGGCTTTTTTTGTTTAGGAAAGATTAAAAACGGAGGGGACATGATAACAGTTTTCAAATACCTCAAAGAGGGTTACAAGAAGGAGGGAGAAAAATTGCTCTCCTTGGCCTCTGAGGATAGGACAAGGAGCAATGGGCTTAAACCGCATTAAGGGAGGTTTAGGTTGGACATTAGGAAAAACATCCAAACTGTCAGGCTACGTCTACACTACTCCAAACTTTGAAATGGCCATGCAAATGGCCATTTCGAAGTTTCCTAATGAAGTACTGAAATACATATTCAGTGCCTCATTAACATACAGGCGGCCACAGCACTTCAAAATTGACACAGCTCGCTGCCACGCAGCTCATCCAGATGGGGCTCCTTGTCTAAAGGACCCCGGCTACTTCGAAGTCCCCTTATTCCTATGAGCAGATGGGAATAAGGAAACTTCAAAGTACCTGGGGTCCTTTTGAAAAGGAGCCCCATCTGGACAAGCCATGTGGTGGCGAGGCGTGTCAATTTCAAAGTGCCGTGGCCGCCCACATGCTAATGAGGTGCTGAATATGTATTTCAGTGCTTCATTAGTAAACTTTCAAATGGCCATTTGCCTAACCATTTCGAAGTTTTGGCTAGTGTAGACATGGCCAGGGTGGTTAAACACTGGAATAAATTGCCTAGGTAGGTTATGGAATCTCCATCACTTGAGATATTTAAGAGCAGGCTAGATAGATGTCTATGGGGGATGGTCTAGACGGTGCTGGGTCCTGCCATGAGGGCAGGGGATGGACTCGATGACCTTTCAAGGTCCCTCCCAGTCTAGTGTTCCATGATTCTATGATTCTATGAAAATGTGAAGCACTGTAATATATTCATCCTTCACCTTGTGCAAATGAAACATTTGTCTTTGTCTATGTCTACACTATAGCTATCTTTTGACAGCAGTTACTGTCAGAAGGTATCTTCCAACAAAACTTCTGTTGACAGAGTGCACCCACACATGGAAGCAGATCAAAAAAGGGTTCTGCTCTATTGACAGAGAGTGTCTGGACTTCCCAGCTCTCTCTCAACAGAACAGCCAACTGGAAGAACATAAGACACACCTGCCTGGTGACCTGGAAGCCCTGTCTGTTGACAAAGGGCCTTCCAGAGCATCCATATGCTCTTTTGTCAACAGATTCTGTCCAGAAACATGTTCTGTCTCATGGGCAAAAGACAGAAGATTGTCGACAAAAGTGCCAAGTTCTGTTAACAATATGTCAACAAAACACATTTTTAGTGTGGACGCTCTGTGGATTTTGCTGACAAAAAGCCCATTTTGGAGAAAAAAAACCCTCTAGTTTAAATGTAGCCTTTGAGCAAAGTCGTTCTGTAGAGAAATAACGTGATACAGACAAACATGATTCTTTAGTATTTCTCCTCAGTACTCATGTGAATATATAATACATATATATATTAGTACTTCTAACCTGACCACTGCTTCACATCTTCTTTCTCTCTATAGAGATAGTGTGGAAGATAAAAGGTGGGAAAGAATGTAAACACAAATAAAACCTACTTCACAAACTCAGTTTGAATGTGAATCTTTGTGAATCTGATGAAGTGGGTCTTATCCACGCAAGTTTATTACCTCATAAATAAATTTGCTAGTCTATAAGGTGCTACAGAGTGCTTAGTTTTTGTTTTGCTTTTCCTCTTAACAGGGTAACTGAGTTTTCTGTAAGGATTTTAAAACCTGAACCTCAACAGGGCGAGGATTGTTCTCATACTTCCCTTGCGCCCCCTACTGGAAACAAAGACACCAGCGGGAACGAAATACTTCGGCTCCCGTTTAAAGGAAGCAGCTACACAGAATACCCTATCACTTGAACTGCATACATGCCTATTCTCTGGACGTCCTGCGTAAATGTGTTAACCCGGTTCACACTCGCCGAGAGTCTGCTATCTTTATGCCCTGGAGGGTGGGCTGGGGGAAGCTCCCGATTCACCTTGTACACTAGTACCTATGTCATTTCTATATCGTGGGAATATTTTTTATTACCCTCTAGCACACTGAAATTTTCCCACAGTATAATACAGGAGACACGAACGAGCCTAAACTCCAGCAATTTTGTGCGTCCTAAGTGAAAAGCTAAAACTATACCAACGATATATTTGAAAACCAATCGGGGGGAAGGGGGCACAAACCAGCGGTTCCATATAACTCATAGAAGTTTTGTGGCCACTCCTAGTTTCGTTTAGCAGTTAGTAAAATTCGGCCACGCATAAGGCAGTCGCCTGGGGTGTGCTGTCTCTGGGACACTGTGCTGTAAAGCGTCGGCCCCTTTTAACCACGCTCCCATTCCCCAGAGCGTTGCACGGGGTCTCTCCCGGCCCGGTGACGGCTCTTTCTGAGACACTTCCCTCCCCCTTATTCCCCAGGAGGCGCTACGTACTGTCCTGGCTCTCGAGGCGTGGGAGCGGGGGCGAACAGGCGCGCTCCACGCTCCGGCTAGCTCCGCGCAGCGGTGGGCTTTCGGAACCCAGCGCTGTGCACCCCAAGAGAGGCTCAGCGCGAGTAAGCGAGGCGCGTCAGTTTCCCTCGGGCGGGGGAGGAGGAGGAGGAGGAGGGGAGGGTAATTCATTAAGAGTCAATCGCTCTCCTTTTGTGACATCACCCAACTGCTTATATACTTAGGGAATGGACCAGGGCTCCCTTCGTGGTTCAGTCACTCACAGGTCCGCTCCAAGCAGCGAGGGAAAGAAGCAGCCGGACCACCTCTCTCTTTCTCTCTGTGTCTGTGTCTGTCTCTCTCATCTCTTCTTCTTAGTATTGATGGACTTTACTTTCTAGAGGGCTGAAGATGGCAGGCATGAGAATCCAGCTAATGTGCGTGATCCTGCTGGCTTTCACCTCGTGGAGCCTGTGCTCAGGTAGGCTGGGTTTTGCCACCTCTTTGGGATTGCTGCCCAAGCAGTGAATTGGTGCGTGTGTGGGGGAGATGGGGGGGGGGGGGCTCTGATAGGCATTTAAATCCAGTGGAGTGGAATTTTTTTTGTTTTTTTTTCTTACGATTTCTACATCTCTTTAGTCATTTTCTGGTGGTAAGAGTTAACATGTATGCTAGCCCTTCTCATCAGATCAAAAGAAAGAAAGTGAATTAACTCTAGACCAAATATGCGCAAACACACACAGGGCTCCCATCCCTGATAATGTCTTGAAAGACAGTTTTTCTGCCATTCCCATGAGTTCCTCCTTTCACAGTCACTTGCTCTATCATAAAATCCGTAGTAGATGTTTTAAAAAGTTACAGGATAGCCCTTGAGAAACAAAACGGGATGTGGTCGTTCACTTTGTAACTAATGTTGAAGGCATTTGTGATCTATGGAGTATTTTGTTTTTCTCTCTAATATCCTAGGCTGTATCTTTTCTTCAGCTCATAGGGAGCTTTGACAGATCCTAGCCAAAATTATTATATGTGTACTTAGAATACATTTCATCTCCATCAAAGATGCAAACTCAGAAGCTGGAGTGTTAGAAGAAGCCTTACTAAGTTAGTAAGGGAGAGGAAAGCAGCAGGTTTGCATCAGTGAAAAAACGAATCACACCACAGGAAGTTTAATGCCAGTGATTTTCTGCTCCAAGTGTAATTGCTTAAAACAGCCATAGAATAATGGTGATTTTTAATGTTTGTGTTGTATAGCTTTCTTTGGGAAAATGACATAGCTAAGTTTATACATAAAATTGTGAAATGCTAGGTTATGGCTTTTATAACACACAAGCATATGCAGCAGAGTAGATTTGAAAATACAGACTTTGGGGTGTCAAAATTCAGACTTCAGGGTGTGGGAGGACAGTGAGTTCAGTGGTTTGAGCATTAGCTTGTTAGACCTGGCGTTGTGAGCTCAATCCTTGAGGGGGCCATTTAGGGATCTGGGGCAAACAGATTGAAAAAGGGGATGGCACTTGGTCCTCCCAAAAAGGCAGGGGTAACTGGACTTGATAACCTTCTGAGGTCCTTTCCAGCTCTATGACACATGTAGCTAGAAGTGGAGGCCAAGAGCAGATAAGATGACCTCAAGGCCTTCCAATAATTCTATGAAATGTTAGGAAAAAATGAGATGGAAATTATAATCCTCACATTTCTACTCCATGAATCTTATTTTGTAGAATATTCCGGAGCACCAAGATGTGCCTTTTACATTAAAATGTCTCACCTGTAAATGTTTATGTCAGGCTATCAGGTAGCATGTGAGCATTGCTGTAGAACATAAATTTATTCCCTAACAAGATGTGAAAGGAATACTCACAAAAATGTTTTGAAGAGAATGAGGAGAAAACTTGATGTTAGTATTTGACAGTGTGAGAAGTGCAAGCAAAACTGAACACACAACAGATCTTTGGATCTGATACTGCCCCTGTTCAAGAGAAGGGAGTTTTGCTATTGACTTGTTTGCAGCAGATTCAGTTTATGTTTTCCAGAATACTAAAGCAATGAAAGTAATGATCATTCTTAGTTTTTTGTATCACACATTTCATCCATAGATTTTAAAAAGCAATACCAAAAAAAAAAAAGTGACTGGTAGCGTCAGTAATGCAGGATCAGATCCAATGATCAGATCCATTGGATCAGCATGTGATCCAATGCCTAGTAAAGTCAATGGAAAGTCTCCCTTTGATTTCAATAGCTATTGGACTGGGTCCATATTGAAGAAAACAGAACATACCGTAATTTGAATTATTCATTTTTGTTTAAAAAACGTGTAGCTGGGACAGACAGATTAACTCGGAGTGAACAACATTATGCTGTTCTTAGCTGAGGCACAGAACATGTATTTCAATTTCTTTTGAAAATATGGTTTGTGCTGAAGGGATAGGCAGCAGGTAAGCTTTTAAATATATGTGAAAAAAGCACAGAATTTCAGTTCTGTTAATAATCAGAGAGGTAACAGTTTCTATCTTCAAAAACAACATGTCCTGTGGCACGTTATAGACTACCAGATATTTTGAAGCATGCATCTGACAAAGCAGGTCTTTGCCCAGGAAAGCTTATCCTCCAAAATAGCTGTTAGTCTATAAGGTGCCACAGGACTTCTTGTTGTTCTACTTCTATTAATGTCTGAACCATAAGAGAAGGTGCGTACATTTCCCTCTTCAACAATATGTAGTGTGATACAAACAAACTCTGTCTCGAGAGCTCTGTGTAATTCTCTCCCCTTTGCATCCCAGCACTCTTCTTCTTGCACCACTTCCATTGCCCTGTGCCTGTCTGTCCAAGCCTCTTTTGCCTTCACTGAGTCCTAAATCCTTGCTTCTCTGCCTCCCACCCATGCCACCTAGAACAGCCTCCCCGCTAATGAATACCAAACCTCTTTGCTCTCTTCATTCAAAACATTTCTTAGCGCCTACATATTCTGTGCAGCATTCCATCTATCATGGCCATTCTACATACTCTACTTTTAGTCTCGATTTTTTAGAGTAAACCCCTTAGGACAGAGTCCTGTTAACAGGACTTTCCATAGGTACTTAGATGCTATATTGATGACCGTTGCAGAGAAAGGCTACTATTGTTGTTATTACAAATGAATAACCTTTCTTTCAAGAGGACACTAAAAAACTTTGGTATGTTTAACCTTGAAAAATGTAGGCTGGGATATGATCACACTCTATAAATACATCAGAATGAAAATGTGATGGCAGGAGAAAAGTTATTTAAGCTAAAGGACAATGTCATCACCAGAATACTAGGCAACAGAAGGTTTCTAACCAGCGGAATGAGGTTCTGGAACAACTTCACAATAGGAATAGTGGGGACAAAGAGCCTAACTAGTTTTAATAGAAGCTTGATTATTTTATGTATGGGAATATATCCCGGGCTTGCTTGTAGTAGCAGCAGACTGGACTGGAAGATCCAGGAGACCCTCTGAGTCTTATTTCCAATATTCATAGGGCTGCCAAGTTAAACCTAACTGTTCTATTGCACTTTTACTCAGTTGATCTCAAAAATAGATGGAACTGGCCAACAGATTCCACTTCACTCTAAAGTGTAAAGGACAAGCATTAATAGTAATTATATTTACTCAGCAAAACTCTCATCTCAGGTATACTGGTATAAATTTTCCTGACATCCTTGGTTTCAGATTGGTTGGAGTTAGGTTTATAGACTTTTTTAACAGTGTGTATGTGTCTGAAATTTACTATTAATGCTTCTCCTTAACACTTTAGTGTGAAGAGATGTCCTTTTTAAGATAAAGAATTACAAACAGCTTCTAAAGTTTTCAAAGGTAACAAACAAGCTTTCTCAGATGATAAATAAATCATATTGACATTTAATGAGAAGATTGAGTGACATTTTCATTTACTGAAATGACTATCGATTATAAACCTGACTCGGAGAGCATTGAGGTCAATGGGAAACTTACCACTGAATGCAGTGGCTTTGGATCAGGCCCCAGAATGATGGTGAGTGACTGGCTATAGATGCATCAGTAACCTGTGTTGTACTTATGCAGTCTGGATCACACTCTAAGAGAGCAAGATACTCACCTTCCCGCTATCCATTATAATTTAAATCTAAGAGTTCTTTATGAGATACGCCTAAATCCTATGTGCTGAAATCAAATGACTCTGATTTGTGATGAAATAGTACACATGTGCTTCTGATTTATTCCCAGATTCCGAAGAGGAAATGAAAGCGTTAGAAGCAGATTTATTGACCAATATGTATACATCAAAGGTAATTCCTTTTTTTTACCCTTTAGCTGACTCGTTGGGAGCACATGAATTCTCATTACAAGCATGGAAGTCTTTTGCACAAAGTAATAACCTACAGTCTAGACATAAAAGTTCAGTGCAAGACATTAGTTTAGTGAAAAAATTTCTTCTAGTTCAAAGGCAGATTAAAGGTGTTGATGTGACAGAAAAACTGAAGTGTTTCTCACTTGTAATACTGTTACCTTCATTAAACTCTACAGGTTGTATTTTGGGTGGAAATGGAAATTTATCAGTGGAAAATGTTTGTCCAATAGGATGTCTGATTTGATCTTGAATAAGTAAGATTCTGTTGTACTTTTTCTATGTATGTATAAAATTAACATATTCAGAAGACAAAAATTTACCCACAGATGCTGATTTTGGATCATAGAGAACACCTGAAAATAGTCACAAAAATATCCAGTAAATAGTTTCCCACCTGAGTCACCAAAGAACCAGCCTTAGATGTATTTTCCAAATGCACAGAACTCACTGATTTCAAAAAAGCACATCAGAACCAGAATAGACTGGCAGCAGCTAAAAGTGTAATGAAATGGGAAATTTTTTCATGATAAAAATGTATTTATTCATTTAAAATAGCACAGGCTTTAAAAAAGGATGCTTTACTCCTTTTCACAAGATTCATCAAAACATTTTGCAGTTTAGTGGAAAAACTGGAGAAAATTTTCACATAACATGAATTCCAGAAACCAATGAGCAATTGATGGGTTAAAGAGGAAAATTCCCCATCAGGCTGTTATTTTACATTCGCTCACCTCATTTCTCCCCCTTTATTTTCTGATAATGCCGCTATCAGGTGCCAGTGCAAACAGGAAAATTGATTAGATGGATATCTGGTTTGACCCAATATAGTAATTCATAGATTTCTGTGTTCCACGTTAGTAAGGTAACAGAGCCCAAATATCAAACAAGCCGGTTTGTTGACTTCTGTTTGTACAAGAAAATCTCTGAAAGTAGGGAAAAGAGTAGCACGGGTTCTTTTTCATGGGACCAAGTTAAGGGTAGGATTCTGTCAAAAGGATTCTTTCTCTGAATCCAGGAGGGCTAACATTCTGTTGGTGAAGTCTCAGCATCTATGAAGTCCGTGGGGGGGTTTGTTATTGACATCAATGGAGTCCAGACTGCATGACTTGCTGCCCCTGGACCTGACACACAGCAAACACTAAAACAGTTCTGTGGTGGCTGATTAAGAATGTGCCAAAATTGAATCAACATTGGTTTTTATTATGTGTAGTGTTGGGTGAGGTAACTTGCTGTTTAGACCTCCCTTGGACCAGAATTCTTCATAATTCATAAAAACAGTTCAAATGACCTAATAATAAATGTATCTGCCTTAACAAATGGACTTGTAATGGGAACAACCCTGACTTCAGTTGTGGTGACAGACTTGTCAGTCTCAGGCTCCGTCACGTACTGTGTATGTTCTATTGACATTCAAATAAACTGGGTCTACACTTGCACTCCTCTTTCAAAAGAGGCATGCAAATGAAGGAATTTGAAAATGCAAATGAGGCACTGATTTACATATCTGGTACCTTGTTTGCATGGTATCCTTTCAAAAACGCTTCTTTCCAAAGAAAGAAATCAGTGTAGATGGGGTTCTTTCGAAAATAAACCTCATCTTTGAAAGAATCCTTCTTCCTATTGTGTTTCAGGATCAGTGCCTCATTTGCATTTTTGATTTCCATCATTTGCATGCATCTTTCAAAAGAGGAATGCTAGTGCAGCTACAGCGATAAGATATAGTGAAGTCTCACAAAAGTATCTTGTAGTTTGTATGAGATAGCCCTACTCCAGCAATGAGTCCTCACTACTTCACCAATTATACAGATGATAAATTCCTTTATTGTGAATTTTGTACTGGTACACAGCCTTCATCAGATCAAAACTTAATTGATTATTTTAAATGTATAAAAGAATGGGGGCATATTTTGGGATGCAAGATGCAGTTCTTGATGAGACCTTCCTGAACTGATGCCTGTTGCCTGCCATCACGTATCTATTTCCAATGAAGAACAACTACTGCTATTTCCCACTAATTGTCTATGATATGGATTTGCCAGTCTAATCAACCAATCCGTAATCATCTTGCTGGCCTTGATCATCATCATCATCACCATCATCATCAACAACAACCCTGGGCTCAGCACCCATTGGTGTCTGATGCCTCCCTATTTCCTTCCATCTTTCTCTGTCCATTGTGGAGCAGCTTATTTTCTGTAGACTATTTCTGCTCCAATATCCTGTATCATCTATCAGTTCTCTGTGGGGCTGCCTGTCCTATTCCAAGCATCCATTATGCCAAATACCACAGTCTTGATTTTTCATTCATCGTTCATTCTGCAAATATGCCCGAATAGCTGCAACTTGCATTGTACAACCTTCTGCAGTAGGTTCTCTTTTGGCTGTATCTTCATATATAATTCCTCATTGGTGACCTTCTGCATCCATCCTATTTTCAGGATCTTTCTGTAACTCCTTTCAAATGCCAATATTCTTCTCTTCAAATCTTTCATTATCACCTATGTCTCATAGCTGTACAACACGCTGCTGAATACACACTTTTCAAGATAAACAAGAAGTCTTGTGGCACCTTATAGATTAACAGATATTTTGGAGCATAAGCTTTCATGGGCAAAGACATCTGATGAAGCGGGTCTTTGCCCACGAAAGCTTATGCTCCAAAATATCTGTTAGTCTATCAGGTGCCACGAGACTTCTTGTTGTTCTTGAAGCTAGAGACTAACACAGCTACCTCTCTGATAATTTTCAAGATACTCATCTTCGTTCCTAGCTAATTGCTTTACTTTTCCAGATCTTATCCATCACCTTCAAACTCGCTCTTGCTTTTGCTATTCTAGTCGCTATTTCCTTCTTACAGTTTAGATCATATGTTATGTTGATCCACAGATATGTGAACTTCTCTACATTCTCTAGTTCAATCCCATCTACATTGATCTTTCTTCCCATTTCCTTATCTCCCAATACCATTATTTTTGTTTTATCGATGTTCATAATCTCTCTGTACCACTTCCCTTCCTTGTTTAGCACCTGCACTATTCTCGCTGGCTTCTCCTCATCTTCCGCAATGATAACTATATCATCTGGGAACCTCAAGTTGTTAATTCTTTTCCTGTGCATAGATATCCCTTCTACCTCTTCCTTCATCTTGTCCTTTGCTCTCACAAGATGCATGATGAAGATATTCAGCAATATAGGATCTCCTTGTCTCATACCTCTACTCATTCTAAACCAACTTCTCAACTCCCCCCACATCCTCACTGCTGCCTCCGCATTGCCATTGATATCCTTTAACAACTGTGTCAGCCTGCTATCCGCTCTGTAGGACTCCAACACTGCCCAAGTCACTTTCTAATCTATACTCTCAAATGCCTTCTGAAAACTGACAGAGTGTAGATGTTCTTGTTTTTATGTTGAGATTTCATCACTATCAATCTTAGTGCCAACCTCTGCTATATGGTACTTCTATCTTTCCTGAACCCCACTTTTTCATCCTCTAGGTATTCTTCTATCTGCTATCTTAATCTCTCCATCAGTATCATCATCATCACCTTGCTTAGATGACTTGTTAGGGCAATCATTTTGTAGTTCTTGCACTCCAGTGCACTTTCTTAAGGAATCTTGTCCATTCCTTAGGTGCCTTCTCTTCTTTTCATACTATATTACATAGTGTGTTTCCGGAATCATACTTTCTTCTCCATATTTGATCATCTCTCCTGTGATCTTATCATTTCCAGAGCTCTCATTCTTTAGTCATTTCACTGCTCTTTCTACTTCCTCCTGCAAAATATCAGTCTCTCTCTCAGTGCTCAGTAGAGTTATCTCTTTCAGTTCTTTGATCAATGTCTCTGAGACACTCAGGTCCAACTGTGCTTTGTGTAGATCAGTGCTATACCTCGTCCATCGCTGCGCAATATTCTCCTCGTTCATGAGCTCCCCTTCATTCTCACCTTTGATCACCACCTGCTTCAGCTGACACTTCTTATTAATATTCCTAATTATTTTATACACCTCCCTGGTCTTACATTTGCTGTAATACCTCTCTATACCTTCACACTGCTCCTCTAACCATTTTGCCTTATCCTGTCTGGCTGCTTTCCTTGCTTCATTGCATTTCACCCTATATTGCTGTCTGCCCTCTCGGAAACATCCCTTCTGCTCTTTAATGTTCTCTTCTCTTGGACCAACTTCAGTGTCTCCTGCATAATCCACTTCTTATTGATTTTCTCGTCTTCTGAAACAGTCTGCTCAATTGCCTGTTCTACCTCTGTGGCTATCACTTCAAGTCTCTTCTCTGGGTCTTTCTCTGTGGCTGCATTCCTAATCTTCTCTTCAAGCGCTGCTCTGTACACAGTCACTATTTCTTCCTTGCCTAGCTTCACCATGTCTCTTCTCTTTTTAAACTGTCTTACACTTTCTCTTAAGTTTTATCTTGATGTTTGCAAATACTGGACTGTGGTCCGAGTTTATATACACTCCTTGGAAAGTTTGGTACTGGTGTACTGATGTTACCCATCTTTTTCTTATCAAAATTATATCTATCATGTTCTTGGACTTCCCGTCGCTCAATTGCCTTGTTCACTTCCTACAGTCTTTTTGTTGGAATCTCGCGTTGCAGATCACCATCTCATGCTCCATAGCAAACTCTAGTAGTTTCTCACCTCATTCATTTCTTTCTCTGTATCCAAACCTTCCCATGACTCTCTCCCAACCTTCTTAATCTGTTCTGACCTTCACTTTCCAATCTCCTCCGATGATCAAAACATCTCTGTTTGGTATCTCCTCCAGTGTCTTTGTCAAGTCTTTAAAGAATAGCTCAGTCTCTTCCTCTGTACTGTCTGATGTGGGTGCATACAGCTGGCTGACCAAGATGTTGCATGGTTTTGCTTCAAATCTCACTACCATCATTCTTGCACTCACTGGTTTGTATCCTAATAATGTTCCTTTAGCTCTTTTTCTAAGAAGGAATCCAACTCCTGCCTCATGCTTCATTTCATTCCCTGACCTAATGACTTTGCAATTGCACATCTCCCCCAATGCCATCCAATGCATCTCCACCAGTCTAAGTATATTGCATCAGTATCTCTCCATCTCCTTCCAAAGCAGCTCTAATTTTCTAGTTGTCCGCAGTGTTCCAACATTCCAAGTTCCAGTTGATAGCATGTGTGTTTGTTGTAATTTTCTTTTGATAGCTAACTTATCAACCCAACTGTTATTGCTCGATTGGTGTCATGGATCTTGTTTATCCAGGCAACATCCAAGCTGGCATCTTTTATCATTAGTCATATTGGCATCAGATTTCATTTGTATTGTGTTTCACAGTCAGTGCATTGTCACTCATCTGACCAACCTTCCTTCTTCATCTAGGCTTGGGACTGGCATGGAACCTCTAGAGGCTTCATGGCAGAGTTTGGCCTTCATGTCTAGGAGAAAAAAAATCAAACCTGTTTTAGCCAAGTCAGAATTTACAAGTGTAGAAAAACAGTTTGCCAGCTATATCAATACTGTTTGACATTCCTTTTACATCCATAAGATATTTTCCACACGTGTGTTCTGACCATGTACTCAGATTATTTAAACTGGTTTGTAACTCATGCATATACTGCTGACTGTGATTCTAAGATGTATCTTTCCTCAATAGTTAGAGAGGGAAGGACTCTTCTTTGACTAGTGGAATCTATAAATCACCATAGAGCATGCCACAGTCTGCACTAGATGATACTGACTTCACAAACTACTGGCCCACATCTATTCCTTCCTTTTCTATGTAAACTTCAATGCCATCTATGTGCTGGGTCTCTCTTAGTCAAGTTTCAGGTCAGGGTATGGCAACCTGGTAGATGACTTATTCCTGGACACAGAAAAGGAAGCACATCCATACTCATTACTTATTCTGCTGGACTTTCTGTAACATTCCATTCTATTTATAATCAAATATGTTTGTCACATCCCTGATGGACCCAGAAGCTCCTGGGGAAAAAGGAAGTTCCTTGAAATGATTAGATCTTTTCTGTACAATAGTTCCTCCAACTTTAGGATTCCCACCTATGCAATCTCACAAGTCTCGCTTTTTACTCAACATTTATTCAGATATTTGGAGACGTAGAAGAGCCTGAAGCCTGGCAACACAGCCAGAAGTGTCATCAGTTTGCAGATATCATCTTGCTGTACATCATTTTTCTATAAATCAAACAGCACTGATGCCCAGCTTTCTCAGTCACTAACTAAACCTGGCACCTGGGTGATGAAACGCTTCCTAAGGCAGAACTGAAATTATGCTGGTAGAACACTGAGTCACTTTGAAGAACAGTCCTCCCTAAATATTCCCTGGTTTTTAGCACCTGCACTTAAGACTGTTAAACTTGCCAGCATCTTTGGTCCTTTTCAATGTCTCATTGCTATATGATTACACAAAAGTAATACCCAACATGTGTGAGTGTAAAATCTGACCAATACTGTTTGTGCTGGGCCAGATGACATAGTTCAGAGTTCCCTATGCAGAGTTCCCTCCTATCAGAAACAGCCCCAGCCACAATTACCCTTACATTCATGATCTCCAACCTGGGTAACTGCTACCCATCTGTGCAAGAACAGCAATGCTCCTTTGAAAAATGCATCAGTTGGTAGAAAACTCAGTTTGTCTGCATAGCAATAGAAAAGGAACATCAATACTAATAATAATGACAATTTTAAGAATTCTAAAACATTTTGGGAGTAAGAGAACTTCAAAATTACACGGGTACTTCCAAATGCCCGTGGCTACACTGCTTGCTGGCGCATTGAAGTTAGCAACTTCAAAGTTTGCATGGCAAGAATTATGCTATTGAGATGAAGCATATGCAGTGCAGCCCCTTATTGCTGTTCACTGATTGGGGTCATTTACATGCCACCCTATTCTTCCTTTTTGGTAAAAAATTGGAGTTGTTTGGAAATTTTGTAATGTCACAGAGTTTGGTTGAGAAAATGCTAATTTGGTGAACCTGAAATGTTTTGCAAAAGTGATTTGGGTTTGATAAATTCGTAGCATCTCAGTCAGGGTTTCAATGAACCCGTGCCAAGGTTGACAGACTTTCTGACATGGAATAGGAAGCCTGAAAAATGTGGGAACCCTGGTTCTAACCCAGGCTAGGTTCTAGCCAGATTTGGCTCCCAACTCCACAGCAGGGACCCTGGAAGACTTCAAAGATCTAGCTCCTGGCTCCACTGGAGAGAATCTAAGAAATTGGGAGCTCTCAGGACTTTCAGATTCCCTCCTGTGGTGCCTGGAAATCCTGGGACAGGCTTTCAGGGTCCAAACTAGTCCTGCTATGCAGACTTCCCTGGCATGCACAGCTTCCAGACTCTCAAGCCAGTTGTGTCCCTGTGCTACCCAACTTCTCAGTGGGCAGTCCTGGTGTCAGCTGACCCAGGTGTTTGGAAGCTCTGAATTCCCTAGGCTGTCAGTTTGTATTGTGAGTCTGTCTCAGAACTTCAGGGAGCCCTGGCAGCATCTAACTAAAATGGATATTCTTGACAGTTTCATGGCTGCCATTTGAATAGCAGCTGTGAAACTAACAAGAATGTCCATTTCAGTTAGCAACAGACAGGTCACAGGGAGCAAATCTCATTTCAGAAACACCATATAAATTCAATATTGATTTTTTAAAAAAATATATTCTGGTTTGTGGGAAGTTTCTAAAACGCTGGTTACGTTCTGGATCTAAAAAATCAAAAGTTATTATAACCTAGAAAGCATCAGTATTGGGTAGCTCTATTATTAACTGGGACACAAACTTTTAGAAATACATCAAAAGAAAAGAGAAAAGGTCAACTATATTTGTGAGACTAAAAACTTTTAATACTATATTTCATAAGAAGAGCCATCAATGAAAAACCATATATCAAATTCACTGTATGAATTCTTCAGCACCAATAAATCTCAATGCCAGATTCATACAACAAACAACCTCCATTGTTTTAACAAATTACTACCAGACTCCTTTTTGAACTAACCTTCAATATATTAACTGTATCCTGTGAGACTGTGGTGCTTTGATCTCCTTTCATGGCTGTTTTCCAAGCTGTAGTTTAAGTGTTTGTACTCACCTGTGTGACTGAGAGTCTAGAACTGTGCAGAAATATGCCACTAATTGAATGTTATCCAGGATGCTTGGGCTCCAGGTGTCTGAGGTTATGCTTTACCATACCACTAGAGAGTTCACACAGCTTATAAATAGAGACATACTCAATGCCTTCTGTTACAGTGGAGTAACAATCCTCTTCTTCACTTGATCAGGAGAATTTTCTAAGCATCAGAAAGTTATATAATAATATCTAACTCAGACTTAGTGCTTTTTTTTTTGGTTGGGGGGTAGATCTCAAAGCTCTTAAGAAAAGAAATCAGCACCTTTGTCCCGTTTTTAATAAATGGGGAACGGTGTTATTGAGAGGTGATGTGAGGTGACGTTAGTTGCTCATGCTCCCAGCAAACCAGTGGCAGAGATTGAAATAAAACACTGGTCCATTAAGTCCTGGTTTGGTGCTCTAACCAGGTCATAGTCCTCTATAAATATCCCTTACATACACACCCCTTTCCAGATAGTTGACCTAGTCAGCCAATTCTTAAAGGCATAAGGCAACATTCTGATGTGACATTGGTGCAAATCAGAAGAAATTAGCCAGAAGTTAATGGAGTTACACTGATATAAGCATGGCATAAATAGAATCGGATCCATTGTTTCAATTTATTGTAGGTGTATCTTGCAAACAATGCTACAAAGAACAATAAATACACATTAACCAAATAAGACTCTTCTCCTGACTTAGCTAGTAAGAACTGTACTAAATTTAACTCAGTGGGGGTTACTACTTGCTTATATCACCAATTTCTTCCAAAAAGTAATTTCTTTGGTGTGTCAACAACTTCAAACCCAAAGGATACTGTGCACTACACAGAAACCACTGAATCTTCATCCACATGCTGAAACATCCTTAGTGCAAAGGCATGGAAAGATTCATCTTTTGTGTGGAAAAAAAAATCTGTCCTTTTTATGGCACAAATAATTTAAAGTTAACCAGAGGGAGTTTTGAAATTGAAATAAACACTTTTTAAATCCATCTCCTGCTAATGATGTCACGCATTCCATGAAGAGGTTAACTTCATTATAAATCTGTCACATCCATCCAAATAATTCAAAATTCTAATTATTTACCTGGATGGAAGACCGGATGAGTCCTAAGTAAACCAAACAAAACACAGTATCAGAGAGGTAGCCGTGTTAGTCTGTAGCTTCGAGAATAACAAGAAGTCTTGTGGCACATTATAGGCTAACAGATATTTTGGAGCATAAGCTTTCATGGGCAAAGACCCGCTTCATCAGATACATGAGTGGGGAGTTGGTTTCAGAGGGCTATGTAAAGAGTGGGGTCCCGGTAAAGGGGGAGGGCCAGAGCTGACAAGGTCTATTCAGCAAGGTGGAAATGGCCCAGTATCAACAGTACTTATCAAAAGAGTAAAAAACAAGTCAAATCAGACAGGGGGCTGTGAGCCTTTGTCAGAGTCTAATGGGGAGCTATTAGCACTCAGAGCAGAGAAACTGCCTTTTTAAGCTGCAAGCCACTCCCAGTCTCTGTTTAATCCATGGTTAATGGAGTCAAATTTGCAAATAAATTGCAGCTCAGAGATTTCGCTCTCCATTTGATTTTTGAAACTTTTTTGTTTCAGGACTGTCACCCTTAAATCTGCCACTGAAAATTTCTGGCTGCTGAGCAGGACTTTGGACATGTTTCCATTTTACCTACAAAACAAAATATACATTTCCGAATAGTGAAACCAAAGCTGTTTGGAAAGTGCAGCTTGTCTAACAAATGGATAAATTATGCCCACATAACAATGCACATATAGATGAGGAAAGACTAGGGTCCGACGGCAATTTCCTAAAAAATATGCAGACAATAATTCAATTTTCTTTTGCTGGAACTATGTGCTCACTGAAAAAGGAGATACTGCTTGCCCTATGCTTTCTTCTACCTGGAATTTTTATGTTCTTAACTCCTGTTTAAAGGAAATGTCTTTCTGTGTGGGAGGGGAAACAGAATTTTAGAGAAGTGAAAAACAGATGGGGAATCCAGAGAGTGGAAAACATCATGGAAGAGTGAAGCACTAAGTGAAAACAAGGATAGACGGTACCTTCATTTAATTTTTTTTCCAAACCAAAATGAAAGCTGGTAGAAAAATCCCAACAATACGCTTTGAGGATTCCATCAAAACTGAAACACTTTATAGAGGCAAACAGCTGTTGATCACGTTCCAACAGCCACCTCAGTTTTGTAGGCTTGCAAGGAGCTCAGAGCCTTGAAACCATGAAAACTCCAGTCAGAGGGCTTAAGGCACCTCATCAGCCTGGCATTCCAAGCCTTTGGATCATTGTCAGCCCACCTGGTATGTAGAAGGAGAGCTGTGGCAAGAAACCTTGAGAGCTCTGCCTCTCAAGCTTGACACTCTTCTGCAGTTCAGGGGCCCCAGGGCTTCAGGGGCCACAACTTACTGTCCTAACTGCCCACAGAAGTCAGGGCTCCATTCCTTTTCAGGAAGAAATTGTATTCTGAGTTGAGGTTCACCCAAATGTCAAGATCCTTCAGGAAGCAGAATTACTTTTCTCCACCCAGCTCCGGCTATTAGGAAAACAGAGGGGAAGTGCTGACTGGAAATAAATGATTTAAGTTATCGGAGCACTGAGAATGGTTAAGTGCATACAGAGTCTTTGTCTGTAGATTTAGCTTGACCAGGATGAACAGTTCCCATATAATGAATCCTATTAGGTTTGATGGCTCTTACATAACTGAACTCTTGGTGCAGTTCATCTAGTTTTACAGCTCGTTTATCCACTGCTAACCTTTATTCAGCAGATTGCACTGTGAAACTGAAGATGAGCATATAAGACTTAGAAGAATTTCAAACTTCTCTCTCCCATGACAAGCCCCCTTCTCTTCCCTAATGTGTAGTCTTCTCCCTGTCCACTACAATATACTCACCTTCCTTTCAATTTTCCTGATCTCCAGCACTCTCCCCAGGTCCAGTCATCTTGAACTCTCCTCTTTTGTGCTGGATCTCTTCATTCTTCCTGCCTTGCAACTGCACCCCACTCTGTTTGCTTGCCCGTGCCTTCGCCTACCACCATTAGATATCTGCTCACACATGACTTGTGCTTCTGCTGACTTTGGATATTCATCTCTTAATATATGTACTCAGAATTTAGCATTTTCTCTCTTTATAAGGGTCACCAAAAGGAAGACTGAAGGAGGCAGATGCCAAGGGACACAGCAAATTAAAATGGACCAGGGCTCCAGGCTGCCATCACCACTACTGCAGCAGCAGTAGGAGCCCAAGGCCCTTTAAATAGCTGCCAGAGCCCCACATGGCATGGTCTGAGCAGTGCTGAGGACTCTGTGGGGAAGGCTAGACACAGCTTAGCTGCTTCTGCACAACACCTCACCCCTTCTAGGGCCCCAAAGCTGAGCCGTCCACATGTTGTCTGGCAAAGAGTTAAACTTTTAATACCTTTGTAAGAGGTTTACATGACCATTGGCATTCATGTCTATCTCTTAATTATGGTAACAGGTGGCACAGATATTTACAGGGGACCGTTAGGGCTAATCACCGTTTTGCAATAAAATTCAATTGTGTGGGAATATGTTCAGATGGCAAAATAAAGTGGGCAGGCACCTTTCTCAACTTGCCCTTCAAAGAATGTCCATACCATATATAGGAATCAAAGTAGCTTTCCTCCTGGGCATTGGTTTTATCAACAGGAAGACTCAACTTAGTTCTATTCCTGAGGCCATACTCTAGATGCTCATCAACATGAGAGTCACTCTCACTCTTGTCCATAAAGGTGGGTTAACAAGTTGCCTGCCTCAGTGAGCCAGCAGAACCCACACAATCCCTTCTCATTAGTAGCAAGACCTGCTAGCAGCACAAGTGTGAGGAGTTTCAGGCAAACACACCCAGCCCATTGAGAGAACACTTTGCATCTTCCATTTCTTCATTATTTCCCTTCATGTTTTTAGTCATAAACTCACCCCACCAGCCATAAAGAACCAGTTACTGGGTAATTAATCTTCATTTGCTTAATCACATTGCATTTACACATCAGCTTAACCTGAAACTCCATTCTGGTACTCTGAGCTCTGCTGTGCTCTGCAGATTATTGCTCCATGATAGCTTCTTGCAGAAGACTGTGAAAGGGGCCACAGCATTCAAGGTAGAGCTTGTCAGCTGCAGGGATCTGCTACCTCAGACACCTGTTTCTAG
Source organism: Carettochelys insculpta (assembly GCF_033958435.1). Classification (NCBI taxonomy): domain Eukaryota; kingdom Metazoa; phylum Chordata; order Testudines; family Carettochelyidae; genus Carettochelys; species Carettochelys insculpta. The sequence continues at coordinate 299,122,954 of NC_134137.1, read as the reverse complement.
AGAGAAAACACTCCCTGAAGGAGTAGATAGGTACCTCTTTCTGTTCTGCTGTTTGGGGAAGAGGATCCTCATGCTGAGAAGGATGGAGCTTGAGTCATATGCTTACTGCTTAGGCTGAGGTGTCTGCACCAGGACTTCAAACAACAAACCTGATTCTCCTCTCCCTGGAACTTGTAAAGCCATTGATACCTGGGTAGATTGGGGTTAAATGTTACCATTCTGAGCTGATGGCTATTTCTATCACACTGTATATGAATGCATTAAATGCAAGGTGCTGGAGGGTCAGAATCTGAAAGCTTAATACATGAGTTGTTCTAATTACAACATTTTATAATTATTGCCTCAAATTTTGATAGACAAAACAAAACAAAAGCCCGAAACCAGAGGTGGGCAACTGATGGCCCATGGGATGCATGTAGCCTATCAGGGTCCTATGTGTGCTTTGGGGTTCTATGTGTGGTCTATGGGCAGGGTCACCAGATTCTGCTGGTTTTCAGCTGCATAATTTTTTTTCTGCCAACTGGTGTTACTAACGTGATATGCACATAAAGCAAGGGCATGTGAAGTGAGGTCTGTGCTCATTGCACACAACATTGACTGGGAGAGCCGAGGGCTTCCTCTGCATCCAGTCAAAGCACTGTTATGGGTCAACTGACACACACTGCAAATTCTAGTTGTGCAAGTGCAGTTAACAAGCCCACCCTAGCCTGGGGACCCTATCGATCACAACAATCTTAAGGCCCAATGAGATGAAGGAGGTCCTCTCATGCAGCCCACTTAGTAGCCTAGGTTGCCCATTGTGGCCCTAAACAAAATATATTGTTCCCATTGAAAGGCAGTATCACACAGAAGTTGCTAAAGGGAAGACAGTATTTCATGTAGTGCCTGATTTGTATCGTTCAGATTAACAGAGCGAAACTACCTTACTGGAAGATGACCCTGCTAAATGTGTGCAGTCTTATAAACAACATAAACAATCAAGCAGAGGAACCGGTGGAGTCAGAGGAAGATGACCTCCTTCCGAGAGGACAGTTTCGTGCTGCTTTAGATGGCTCCAGCTTGGAAGCAATGCTGACAATATACCAGCTCCAAAAAGTCTGCCACAGCAGAGCCTTTCAGCACTGGGAGGTAAGACAACCTGCCACTAACGCATGCCATTTGAAAGACTCCACTTTGGTCCTGTGTTTATATTTCAAGAGTGACTTAAAAACCTAACTCCTGTCTGCTCCTTGTGACCCCATCAGAACCTTAGTATCTTTGACCAGAGTGTCCCCCACCTCTATTGTTTGGCACTTCTTCCATTGTTGGTTGTCCAGCTTGTTGATGTTCTCCATCTTTAGGTGGTTTCATTTAAACTCTCTTTTATATGCAGCATTTTTGAAGAACTTCAAGGTGCTTTGACTGTATCAGTGTAAAATATTAACTCAGTCATTTCTCCATACATTGTTGCTATACCTCTGAGAACTAAGCAGAGTCATGACAGAACAGAAAACTAAACTCTGTTCAACTACAATGGAGGTAGTCTGGATGTACCCAGGTGTGACTAGAAGCATGAGATGGTCTTGAGTATGTGCATAGCATCACTGGCCTCAAGTCATGGTTGCCAATTTACACTGCTTATGTCACTACAGCATGTAGATAAAGCCACCATGGTTACCCTTGGGAATATGGTGAAGCAGGGGGTTTCCATGCCAGCATTGCTCTGTGCTACTTTAGTGCATCTTTTGGTACCCAGAGGCCAAGGAAGAGAAGTGCAAAAAGAGGTGGTTTAGAGCCATTTTGTGGTCTCTCTTTCTCCAGTAAGTACACACTCTTCAGCTGTGCCAACCTCATGGACTGTGTCTACACTACCACCCTCCTTTGAAGTGAGAATGGTAAGTAGGGTGTTGGGAGTTTATTAATAAATTGCTGTGCTGCATATGCAGAACTTCATTAAGCAAATTCCGCCCCATGGCGACTTAGAAGTTTTAAACTTCGAAGTGCCAGCTTGTGTCTAGCCGCAGCTCACCTGCCAGTACTTTGAAGTGCCGGGGCAACTTCGAAGTCCCTTTACTCCTCAAAATTTTTGAAGTTTAAAACTTCGAAATTGCCAATGGGAGGGGGGGAATTTGCTTAAAGAAGTTCTGCATATACAGCACAGCACTTTATTAATAAACTCCCAACACCCTACTTACCACCCTCCCTTCGAAGGAGGGCGGTAGTGCAGACAAGCCCATGGTGAGTACAGCTGAGGATTTTGCTCAGATCAGTATCAGAAAGCACCTTTGCGGCTAAGAACTGCCTCATAATCCTTTTAATCATTTCATTTAGAATGGCAGTGTAGCTGCTGTCACCACAATACTGAGGTGTCTTTTAACATGGAGATGCAAGTACATGTAGCAGAAATTGGGGCACACAAGCTTCATATGGGCCAGAAATAAAGTAATTATGGTTCTGGTGCAGTTTAGATGTGAGGTAAAGGCATGCAGAGAGAGTTTAATAGAGGGGGAAGGCAACTGAAGGAAGAAGGGATTGAGGAAATTTGAGAAAAGGCTCCACTGCAGACAATGAATAATAGAGTATACACCTTCCTGTGATTATTAACTTAATCTCTGTCCCAACACCCATTGAACTCACTTGGAGTCTTTCTATGGACTGCAACAGATTTTAGATCAGGACCCATTTGTTAAGTGATGAACAGATTTTAGAGCCCCAAACCAGGGTTTTAATTCAACCACAGCCATCCACAGCAGAGTTCCAATACATATTTTCAAACCTGCAGGAGGCTTGGCACACCTCAGGGGCTGAAGCAGCCTCTCCCATGAGCTTGAAGCCCCAAGTCCTGGGATTCTGGGAAATACCGTGAGAGAATTTAAACCCTACCCAAAGCAACCATGTTAAGAGTACTACAATGGCTTTAATTTAATGACCCTCTGTCAGCCAGTTGAATTGAGTCTTACCATTAAAAGGTGCAATAATAAGAATGAACTAAATCACTTTGTAGGAATAAGGGGATTTCGAAGTGTGCAGGGTCCTTTTAAAAAGGACCCCAGGTAGACGAGCCACACGCGATCGAAAGTGGCGCTTTCAAAGTGCCGCAGCTGCCATTATGCTAATGAGGCACTGCATATTCATGGCATGCTTCATTAGCATCTTTCAGTTAGGTTCATTATCATACCCTTTTGAAGTTCTGGGGCTAGTGTAGACATAGCCAAAGAGAATATAGCTTTACAAAAATAACAAAACAAATATATTTTTCTTTACCTTCAGTCTAAATAAATACAGCAATTTCACAGTGTCTCTTCTCATGTTTTACAGTTACTTCAGCAGGATGTTTTTAATGAAGAGGATTCAAATCAAGACATAATGAAGAGAAAAACTCCTTATATCCTGAAACGGCAACTACATGTTAACAAAGCCAGAAGACCATACATACTCAAGAGAAGTTCATATTACTGATGCAGCAAAGACAGCCATGTATATTTAGTTTAAGTAACTGTGCTTTATGGTTATCTTATTTAAATCTAAAATCATATTTGTGTGAGAAATATATTATGACAAATCATCACGATAATAACATAACTGTCTTTTTTGCAATTGTTGTTTCTTGAATGTGATTTTTCCTACTTGAGATTAACTGGACCAATACATTTACAAATAAATCTAGTTTCTAAGCATGACGTATTGTACACAACTGAGATTTCAACATGCTTGCTATAATAAGGCCTTCTTCTGTGTTATAAAACACATTTTTATGCCAAAAGGTATAACAGGAGTCCATAAACACCAGCAATTATCATAATGTCTCAGACACCTCAAACCCAATCCAGACTGCTAAATGTTGTGTAATATGGTAATCACAACTGGCACAGTGTTTTCTAAATTGACTAGTGACAAACATCAAGGTTTAAGTCTAAGTAAACTAGGACATATCATACATTGACTATTAAGTTGCAATTTCATATCTTGTCTTTTAAGTAACCTTATTATGGTGACTATCTAGCTGATACTTCATAGACCAGTGAAGGACCATGCTTTAATAAATTAATTAAATTAAAAAAAATATTATGAAAGAGAAAATGCTTTCATTAACGTCTGCCTGCTGAACAAGGCCAGAAGGTAATATCTACTTCAGAGAAATGTACATTACTTCCTGAAGCAAGAAAGCAATATATATTTAGTTTCTCCCATCAGTTAAACAACTTATGTTCTCTCCATACTATATGCATGTTCTATAGACGGACTTAAAGAGTAAAACAAGGAGCTAATCTCAGTCCAATGAAGTCAAGGGAAAAATCCTAAATTGAAGAAATGATTCCTATTACAGGTGAACCCTGACTCAGCATACCCATCAGAGCTGGGGATTATGCAAAAATAGTTTTGGTATTGAGAAGCTTTAGCACAGTCATTCATGACTAAGTTCAAGATTTTGTCATGACATGTAACTTGGTCCCACTTACATGGCCTAGGGTTCTACTAGCTAGCCACACACGGATTCAACTGCAGAAAAATGCCAGGGGTCTCTCTCTAGTTCCAGGCTTTCTGCCAGAAATGGGCACCTTGTTCTGCTGAATGTACTTCTGTACAAGGCAGGCTTATAGAATGCCCCTCATTACATCATTGGTACACAGGATTACCAACCTACAGAAATTTCATTTGTGGACAAAATGTGAAAAATTTATGGACAGGGAAAGTTTTGTGTGGATATAATTATTATACTAAATTAGGACGACATAAATGGCCAAAAGAGAAAAGTAATCATCATTCATACATCGCAAGAACAATATGCTATTTAACTCACCTTCATTTAGTAAGTCATGTTGCCAATGTGCTGATGCTAACTTGGTGTGATAATGCAGATAGCATCACGTAGATCATGTGATTCACGTTATGTAACCTCAACCACTGAGTTAGCAATTAAAATGTCCAAATTTCGCTGGTCCACAGTAAAATGGCTGAAGCAGCACAGAAGAAATTTAATTGCTATAGAATAATTTCTGGCTTTTGAAATTTTATTGCACTTGCATGAAATTTATGGACACCTAAATTTTTTTACAGACTTTATGGACATGTCCAATTTTGGCTGATTTTTATGGACTATCTGTAAATTTACTGATGGTTGGCAACCATGCTGGTAAATGACACGTACCAGCTTTGCTATCCGTATGGAGATTCCTGCACCCTTTAATCCAGGGTTAGATTTAAATAATGTTTAAGATAAAAGAAGAAAGCGAGTTTTTATTAACTACAGAAAGAATAGAAATCAGTGACTACAAATGATGAGGCATAAAGTAAGGTATGGTTACAAAAGAAATGAAAGCAAACACAGAAAAACGGCTACTTAATAAAATGCAAGGCAAAGGCATTTCTCTTACCCCATACCACAGTAAATTTCATAGGCTAGGTGTCTTTCCAGCCTGGGTGCCAGTGTGTCTTTGCTTCTGGAAAACTAGTTTCAGCCTGATTTTGTTAACCTTAGATCATGTTATAATAATGTTATACAGTAGAATCTTGCAACTTTTCATTCAATATTGACACACATTTTACCAGAATAATAAAGTTCAGCAGACTGTGATTTTTCTAAAGATGCCTCACAATGTATAGTTCATACAAAATATATTCTAGGTTGAACCTCTCTAGAACAGCACTCACTCATCTGGCAACATCTGTAACCTGGAATGATTTTTAGTTAGTCGGATGACCGCTTTTATGGGTGTGGCCAAGTTTCCCGTGGTCCCATGAAGTTTGTTTACACCCACCAGTCCTGGCTCTCAGTGTTCTGTGCTGTCATTTAGCTGTAATTTACCCCTAAATGTCTTCTAAGAGTCCAGTAAGCAGTGGAAGTGTTGGTAATGCTGCTAGACAATACTGACCTCCTGTGGTCCAGCAAATTCTCTTGTTTGGCACTGGATTAGAGAGGTTCAACATGCACAACCTTATAAAAGAGAGAATATGGGGGACAGGTTGTCACACACAGTTTATGGACTTTTCTCACCCACTCCCAAGCTGGTCTGTCTGTCTGCTCTCCCAGCAGCTATAACCAGGAATTCTTGCCTGGAGTCTTCCACGGACTCAGTATCCCAGTAGCCTTCCACATACAAACATTTCAATTACCTCCTGCTCATTTTTTCTTTCAGGCTAGTGCTTTCCAATAATACTTGGAGAGAGTTGATATCTATTTTTAATTTTTTGTTCATACTATTCTAAGATTGGGAATGGGTAGGAAAGAAGGTTCAGGAGGCTCTTTTATAAAGGTTTGGAAACAGATGGGAGGGAACACTCTCTGCTCCAAATGTACAAGTTCTATATACCTAAAATATGGCATTAGTAATTCCAAATGGTTTCCCTGTTGATCTGACGTAACAAAGCAGAATGGATTCTGTCAGGACTTCACTACAGTTAACACAGGAAAGAACTGGTGACTTCTGATTTCTTAATTACTAGAGAATGAGGAGAAAAGGGTCATATGATACCAGCACAGCAATTTTCCTCACGTATCTTCAATTAAAGAGAAGAAACCATGCCAACATTCTCACATAACTGGGAGGGATTTGGAGGACAGAGAGGGAAAAAATCCTGTCCTAGCCACATCCACGCTGTTGAAAAATGACAGTGATTTTCTTGTTCTCAGCAAAGACATGGAGGCAAACTAAATTCCAAACATTAGTGGAAAAGAAACTAAACTCAGGAAATATATTATAATCATGTTATTCACTGATATGAAAGTTCAATTGGGTTTACAAGCCAATCTTTCTAGATTTAAAGAAATTCAGCATAAAAATTCAGTGTGGAACAAAAATTGGCTTAAAAAACAACCACATATTTTCAGTACACGTGATTTAAATCCACTAAGCTATTTGTAAATTCTAAGAACAAGTAATCAAGACATTTGAAAGTTTTGTTAATTCAGACAATTTTTTCTCTGTCACAGTTAAAAATAGGCTTAACTCTTAAGTATTATTTTGAAAATTATTAGTGAAGATTATTGACTTGGCCCTTTAGTAAAACTGCTTATTAGTCGATGAGCTATTTGTGTTTAATAATGCAGTTACTGGTATATTTGTCTGTCTGTCACTGCAAACTTGCAGCTGCATGCATAACGCATTGTTCAGCTTGTTGGTTATTTTAAAAAGTTCTAGGCTGAGCTGAAAAGTAAATTATTTAAATATTTTTCCGCTCAAAAAGGTTTTTTTATATTTGCTTCCAGTTGTATGTTCATTTTTATTTTGAACATTTATATTTTTAAAAAATTAAAAATGAAATTAAAGGAATTTTCAGAGGAAAATGCAGTTCTGAAGTGAAAAATAAAAATGTCAAAATAACACATGGTTTTCAATGAAGTTGTAGCCATTATGGTTCTAGGATGGCAGACAGACGAAGTGGGTGAGGTAATATCTTTAAGTGGACCAGTTATTGTCAGTGAAATAGACAAGTGTTTAAGACCCACCAGGATTTTTTTTTCCAGGTCCTGAAGAATAGCTCCATGGAGCTTTAAAGATGTTGGTTTATCAAAGATATTTTCTCACCCACCTTCTCTCTCTCAAAAAGAAACTTAAAAACTATTTTTAGCTTTATCAACTGATTTTTAAAGTAATAGATTATTCACATATTTTATATGTATTTTCTCCTCAAACTTTTAAGATGGCCCCATGGCAAGATACCCATTCTTCTCAGGTATTTTTGGTACAGAATTTAGTTAAACAGAATATTTATCATTTTGCAAATCTAAAATATAGCATTAGTAATTATACTCTAGGGCTCCCCAAACCTCATGATCTCTGCACATGAAAAGTGCTATAAGCAAACCTTGGTGAAAATAGCAGTTTTGCCATCATTGGCATGATATATTGGCTATTATTTTAAAATGTATACAAAAGAAGTATTTTTACTGTGTTAACACATGGTAATGGAGCAAGAGGCTGGCTCACCAGTGAATAATCAATGATACATCAAGAATAAGTGCTATCAAAAATGACCTTTTTCACAGGACGACACAAGTGTACAAAACATCATAGGCAGTTTGATAAGGGACTTTTGATGAAAGGTGATTTCTGGATAAATTTATTTTATCTAAACAATCTATTAATGGGTTATAGTAACTTTGTTGGGCATCGCTTTTTGTGTTTCAGTGCACAGCCCTGTATGTTATTCTTTCTAAAAATCAAACAGTTAAAAGAAACGTTCTGAAATGTGGTAGTCACCCATATAGCCATATCTCACAGTGACACAACTTCTTTGCAACAACCTATTTAGGGCTGCTTGCTGCACCACTCATTGAAGACTATCCTTGTGGGTTGTTCTTTTTCATAAAGAGCTTGTTGTGCTATGACTTTTCTTCTGTTCAGAATGGCAAGGGGAGAGGGAAACAAAAGAGATTTTATGGGGCAATTTAAATATCTCCATGTGTACACATACACAAAGGCTGTGTCTACACAGGCACAAATCTTCGAAATAGCCATATTTCAAAGATTACTGATGATTCAAAGATTACTAATATTCAATTCAGCATCTCATTAGTAATCTTTGAAATGTGGCCACTTCGAAGATTTGTGCCTGTGTAGACACACCCAAATGGAAGGGAGTATTCAGCTTTTTGAGAAGTTCACATCCAAAATTATTTATGGAAACTTTACCTCTAAAATATTAAGAATGACATGATGCATAAAACACCATTGTTTTCTTATCCCTTGTCACAGAAATTGTCACTGATGTCTGATTTCTAAGGATGCCACCTTTAATATTCAAAAAGCATTGATCCAACAATATTATAGCATTTTTCCCCCCAAATTCAGTTTCCTGGTGAATTTCTATTCTTCTCCAAAGTCTCCACATCACTGTTAAAAACACTGCAAAACGAGGGAATACAATTGCCAAAAGTGAATGAAAGAGTTATGTGTAGTGTGTATATATACATATATATAACCCTATATATAAAACATGACCTCAGTTTACCTGTTTCTTATTATGCTGCTTAACTGCATAGAATTAAATCAATCGAGGCTGTTAAGAGGTGAAGCAAACAGGAAATGAAACAATGACAGATATAAGTTTCCTTAAGGGAACAATGGGGAAGCCTTTAATTGGGAAATATCCTTGCTTGGCTCCAACCAGGCTAGCTAGATTTATTTTTCCCTGCACTAAGCCTAGATCAAAGGGGATACTAAACCATTAAAGGTTTCTGGGCCTAGGAAAGAAGGGCAGTGAACAGGTTGCGAGGATCAGCTCACAATGTGTCAGTGAAACCTTGCAAGGAAAGATTACATTAGATGAAATGGACCTATAGGCCTCTGTTTGAAGCCTTGTCTTCCATTGTTATGTACCTTTGTGTGAGTTAATAAAAACGGTTACTGTTGATGGAGCTGTTTATGAGTTTCTTTAATCTGCTATCACAGCTCCTGGAGAAAAAAGATTGCAGAAGCAGAATACAGTCAGTATGCTTGGTTTAACAAGGCTGGTAAGCACAGAGGGGCTATAGCTCAGATATCCTGTCTGAAAATGATTGGACTAGGCTAAACCAAGAAAAAAGATCTAAACCACAGCTGTCCTAGAATCGTGACACTCCAAATAACCATTGCCATGGAAACTTTTTAAGAACTGTGTTGATTTGAAGTGTTTTTCTCACAAATTTATAGAATTATTTTATTTCCTGTGCTCTGTTAATTTACTGAGTTCAGTGATTCTTAACCTTTACCATCCTTCAGGCCACAGCATCAAAACATTTCACAAACTCACACTCAGCTTCACTCTGCTTGCTGCTGAATGTGCTGAATCCTGCTGAACACTTGTCTACACTTGTGGGAAGATTGATCTGGTCAGGTTCAAACGTTTGGAGTTCAGTTTTGTATGTCCGGTAAAGATGCATGAAATTGATCTCTCTGAGGTCCACATTTGACTGCCTGTGCTCCTACTCTAGTGAGGAGTAAGGGAGCTTGATGGGAGAAATGCTCCCATTGACCTCCTTCAGTGTGGACAGTGTGTCGATTCTAGCTATGCAATTGCCTTAACTAGAATTCCAAATCTGCAGTCAACTGTGAGATCCAGTGTAGACCAAGCCAGAGTTGTAGAATCATTTTTATAATTGATTTTTGCATGGCCAGGCAGCTTGCAAAGCCTTACATTTTATGAGTCACACAGCAAGCATATTTAAATTTTCTCTGACCAGTATTAAACAAATGTACACATTAGCTCCGGTCTTTCTTCCCTTTAATAGTTAACATAGAGAGAAAAACTAAGTCACCCTATGCTTTATTATAAGAATCTTATATCTCTTCCAAAAATAGAATCATTAAGCAGAACCAAAAGCCACTTTTATTCCCCTAAGAAAACTCTGAAGAGAGATTAAGAGCAGCTTCAAAACCTTTTTAAACAACTTATTCTTTAAAAAAAAAAAATAAGGTATATCTTTCTCCCACCATATATCCTACTGGTAATTACAATGTATGCATTACCTGCTTCTTCCTATGCATTCCTTCTTCTTCCTACAGATGGCTGAGCAACAAACCACAGTGACAGGCAGAATGTGAATTCAGCATAATGTGTTCAGCACTGTTGAGAACCTAAAGGTTCCACGACAGAGTTCATACTTTATTCTTTGTGTATATTATAGTCAAAACATGAAGGTTGCAAAGTCAGGCACTGAAAAGTTAGGAAATATGAAAATTAAGGTTTAATAGATACGAGAATTCACAGAGTCCAAAGCAAGAAGACATAGTTGTGATGCTCTGTCATGACCTTGTAGCCTAGCTTGTCCATAAATCTATTCTGACTATTGACCTTCCCCCAGAAAAATTTCTTTTGAACTAGAGCATATATTTAAATAAACAGAACCAAACAAACTCAATGGTTGTACCCTATAACTGCAGAATTGTAAACAAAGAACCTATTTATAAGAAATGTAAAAAAATATATAATCCAATGGAAGTGACAGGATAAAAACCTGGATGTATTGTTTGATCACAGGATAAGTATGAGTGGCCAATGTGATACAGTTGTGAAAAAGGCTAAATGCAGTCGAATGATGCATCTGGGACGGTATTTCCAGTAGAAACAAGGAAGTGGTATTACTATGACAGAAGGCATTGGTGATACCCCATTGGGAATACCATGTGTAGTTGTGGTATCCCATGATTAATAAAGATTAATTCAAACTGTAACACATGCAGAAAAGGGCTACTGCAATGATCTATGGAAGGGAAAACCTTCCTTGTGACAGGAGACTCAAAAAGCTCAGTGTGAATAACTTAAACAAAGGAAGGCTGAAGTGTGAGATATGATTGATCTTTATACATCCATAAAGATGATAAGTACCAGAGAGAGGGAGGAGTCATTGAAGTTAAGCACCAATATTGACACAAAAATACATGGAAATAAAGTGGTTACCAATAAGTTTAGGCTTGAGATGAGATGAAGGTTTCTAGCCATCAGATGAGTGAAATTCTAGAATAGCCCTGAATAAGAGCTATGGGGAGCAATAAACCTAGGTGGTTTCAAGACTGAGCTTGATGCATTTGTGCAGTGGATGTTATGATGAGACTAGGAAATATTTCTAAGGCTACATCTACACTACAGTGATCTTTTGAAAAAAGTTCTTCCACAAGATCTCTGCTGAAAAAGAAAAAGAAAAAAGTTTTTTTCAAAAGAGTCCATCCACACACAAAAAAGCAGATCGAAAGATGGATCCGCTCTTTCAATAGAGTGAATCCACACAGTCAAGCTCTTTCAAAAGAATGGGCCAGGGATTGAAAAATTCAGCACCATGAGGATTGCTCTTTTGAAAAAAGGGTCTGAGGAGCATCTCCACATGCTGTTTTTAGAAAGAAGCTTTCGAATGAAGGTGATCTTCCTGATCAGGGAGTGGAAGAGGGCTTCTGGAAGAAGAACCATGTTCTTTCAATTTTGGATCAAACATGTGCATTCTGTATGTAATTGCTCGGCATGTTCTTTCAAAAATACTCTGGATTTTCTGAAAGAATTTACTAGCGTACATGCAGTGCAACAGCCAGTGATAGGATGCTAGGTGGGGTGGGCTCTAAGTTAAAAGAGCTTTCTTTCCCAGGTGTTTGGCAGCTGGGTCTTGCCCACATTCTCAGGGTCTGTTTGATCTCCATTTTTGTGGTCAGCAAAGAATTTTCCCAAGAGAAAGACTGGCAGAGACCCTGATGGGATGGCATGGCATTTCCCACCTCTAAAGCATGGTGCTTGGATCACTTGCAAGTTTCATCTAGTTTAACTAGAGGTTTTGTAACCTGAAGTCTTTAACTGATAATATGAGGGCTTCATTAACTCAGCCAGTGGTTAGGGGTCTACTACAGGAGCAGGTGGGTGAGGTTTTGTGATCTGCAATATTCAGGAATTCAAACTACATGCTCATAATAGTCCCTACAGGCCTTAGCATGTAAAAGCCTATATTTCATCAAACACATTGTGCTACTTAGTTCATCTTTGTTTACTCCAATTTCGGTCAGACCCCATAACTGAAGTATAGACAGGTTGACTCTCTCTGATCTGGGCCTCTCTGGTCCAGCAACATCCATGGTCTAGCAGAACCAAGGATGTTGCTGAACCAAAAAGCCCCACAGAGGTTGGCAATGGCTGGGAGCTCAGCTGGTCTGGCAGCAGCCAGCCCCACTGTGTGGGAGGAAAGCTCTGCTGGCCTCAGTCAGGGAGCCCTTGAAGCCGGGGACACAGATCCACAGTCAGCAGGGAGCAGGGAGCTCCTGCCAGCTGTGGATGTAGAGCTGCTTCAGTCTGGGGGCACAGAACTGCTTGCTACTGGGAGCAGGAAGACCCACCAGCATGAGTGGGGCTCCCCAGAGTGACCTGACTACCCCTTCTCTGTCAAACTCCCTCCTTCGGAATCACTCAGGTCCTGAGGGTGCCAGATGAGGGAGGGCCAATTTGTATTCTACATTTCTCTCCAAAGGACTGTATTATTTGCTCATACAGTGCCAAGAACAATGAGGCTTTGGATGTGGGCTTTGCAATATAAAAATATATATAAAATAAAAATTAGGCCCATATGTTTCATAGACCTTGTTCTCACTCTTGGGGGACTGAATTTCATCTAAAATGAGTATATCCACTTGTAGAAAAGACTAGTGTGCATCCCAGCTATTTCAATACCATCCCTTTCAACCAGGGTGCCGGTGGCTATCAGGCAAGGGTAATAGCTGACATTTCCACCACAGCTCCCAGACTTTGGCGTGCCCTTTACAGATTTTTCCTGAGCCTGTATGTTCCAATTTATCTACCTCTTTTTGTGCCCTCCCACCAGACTTTACAGAATGCAATGTAGTGACATAAGATCTTCTACAAGATGAAACAGCATTGTTCCCCCTCCGTTGGCCCACACATTTCTGAAGTGATAACTTCCTCCCTCTTAACAGGCCTTCAACTTGCTTCTCTACTGCCAGCACCAGCCGAGTTTTACTTTGCAGGAGCAGAACAGTCTGCATTTGTGTCTGGTAGGAAAAAACAAACACGTGTGACATAAAAACAGACCAATGACAATACAAGTCTGGATAATTCCAGCATGCCAGTCATGCTGGTTATTATTATTATAATTATTATTATTCAGAAAAATAACTTAACATCTTTGGTGAAATACCAAAAAAATTTTACGCCTGCATTAAAATAGCCAGAGTTTCTGGTATCACCTTGTGTACAGGCCTGCCAACAGTTGATTGGCAAGGTGGAGAGGGCAGCTCCTGCAGCAGCAGCAGCAGCAGTGGCCAGAGACCTGGTCCCTTTAAATCATCTCTGGATCCCCAGGTGACATGCTCTGGGCAATGCCATGAAGGATTGTCTAGGGAAAGCTAGCCCCCAACCCAGCCCTTTACAGCCATGGTCCTGCCCCTTCTGGGAGTGTAGAGACATGCCACTCCCACTTTGCACAGGGATACATCAATTCTGCCATCTTCCCAGCCCCACTTACGTATGACTGGTTATATGTAGCTCTACTTCATGTCTATATTTTTGTTTTAGAAATTCTTCATGAAGAAGTTCTGAATCTCTAGAAAATTCTAATTTAGCATAAATATAGTCTGCTTTAAAGCCTTGCAAGTCACAGAAGACCTGTTTTGTGACCTCTGTGGATATAAATCATAAACATTTCTTATGAGCACTCAAGAAAGTAATGGCAAAAAAAAAACCCCAACATTTCTCATGCCTTTTATTATAATCAGCTTTCGAAAGTGTCCAAAGCAACATAATGTACCATTTGGAAAGACATTTCTTAATGTAAGAGAGAGCTCTGCCATTTATTTTGCAAGGAGAGGGCTTTATTTAGATATATTGAATACTAAAATATCCACAGTGCAGTTCTTGTAAAAATAATTCCTGTTCACTTAAGCAGTTCAGTGCTTCTGTAGTAGAAACACATTGGCCACTTATTGGATTGAAAAAAAAAGCTGCTCTGATTCATCTACTTTAGTTAAACTTTTATCAAGGGAAAATTGTTTTCAACTGCAATAGATGAGAATTTTTTATCTGAGTGAAGCAGCACAGGCTCCTCACTGGAATTACTAATGTGCAGAACTAAAGCCTGATGAAGCAGTGCAGTTTTGTGCAGTATACTGGAAAAAGGCTTTGGCAAGTAGAAAAAAAATCATACAAATAGGGTGCACTATTTTGGCAGCTGTTTCAAAAGGGGAAAAAATTACAGGTAAAGTACTTTACTGCATATACGTTAATTATACCACAAGATCATGTCAGAGGAAGATCTTTCAATTTACTAGCAAAAAAGTCAGTGCCTATGACTGATTACTATCAAATAATACAGATCAATTTTCCAGTGATAAGCCTCTGTCTTTTATGCACTGGCATATTAGCAGAAGTGACCAAAGAGGCTTAGCCCTCAAGTAATTTTGGGCTGGCTGCACAATCAAATTTGACCTGGTTTGGAGAGCACTCAACGCTGAATTGTCACATTCTAGAATTCAGCGGTGGGGAGCTCCTTTCTCAAGCACATTGACACCGTCTGAACTAAATGAAAACAGTTGGCTGGCAAAGTCTTTTACTACTTTAATACTAGCCTTGCAGGTCATGTCCTGTCTGAGATGTGTGAATGGTAGGCAGAAGAGCCGAGCTAGCTATTGCTAGGGAAGGCTGAGAAGGAGAGGGCAGACAACAAGGGAGGGAAGGCATTGGGAGTTGGAAGTGAAGGACAGAGGAAAGACAGTGGACTTGGGGGAAGTAGGGGTGGAAGACAGTGAGCGGGAGCTAAAAATTAAGCCAACTTGCAAACAGATTAGATTACAAACAGAAAGAACCAGAAGACAGAGTATTGTGTGCTATATTGAACGCTCCCCTAACAAGTGACAATTTGGCAGAAAACAACTTTCTATCTCCCTTTCAAGGAGTGTATTGGAAAGCCTCTCTGACAGTGAGGATGACAAGTTGTCATCACCCTCCCCTCTACCATTTCCCCCACCCCCTGCACAGAGGTAGCTCAGTGGTTTGAGCATTGGCCTGCTAAACCCAGCCTGGGGAGCTCAAACCTTAAGGAGGCCATTTAGGGATTGTTGCAAGTAGATGCGAGGGATGGTGCCTGGACCTGTTAAGAGGGTGGGGGACTGGACTAGATGACTTGCTGAGGTCCCTTCCAGTCCTAGGAAAGGTATGTGTATCACATTAAATGTCAGGGTCTTACCTGTTCCTCCTGCCTCCTTGTGAGACTGATGTCAGGTTGACATCTGTACTTCCACCAATACTGCCAAATGTTTCCCCACTAACCCCTCAGGGTTCATAGCCTTGTTTTCCAACTGAAGAAGCCCACAAAACAGAAGGGGCACATGAACCACTCAGGACCTAGTGTCACCTTTCTGACAGTAGCACTGAAATATTTTATGTGCTACTCAGTGTGGGTTTCACATGTATCCTCTTCTCCCCGTGGCAACTGCACCTTGCAAATCTGTCCTGCACTAAATTATAAGTCTCTACACCCTGCTGAACAGAGGAGATGCTTTGTACTGATCTAGAGCTGGTGAAAAAGTCAAGCTGACCATGTAGAGAAGATCATATAAGCTATGGTTACACTACAGCTATCTCTCAACAGAAGTTATTGTCAGAAGAAGGCCATGTCTACACCAGCCCCAAACTTCAAAATGGCCACATAAATGGCCATTTTGAAGTTTACTAATGAAGCGCTGAAATACATATTCAGCGCCTCATTAGCATGAGGGCGGCCGCGGCGCTTCAAAATTGATGCGGCTCGCCACCGCACGGCTCGTCCATACGGAGCTTCTTTTCGAAAGGACCCCGCCTACTTCGAAGTCCCCTTATTCCCCTCTGCTCACAGGAATAAGGGGACTTTGATGTAGGTGGGGTCCTTTTGAAAAGGAGCCCCGTTGGGACGAGCCACGCGGCGGTGAGCAGCGTCAATTTCGAAGTGCCATGGCCGCCCGCATGCTAATGAGGTGCTGAATATGTATTTCAGCGCTTCATTAGTAAACTTCAAAATGGCCATTTACATTGCCATTTCGAAGTTTGGGGCTAGTGTAGACATAGCTGATATCTTCCAACAAAACTTCTGTTGACAGATCGCGGCCACACATGAAAGTGGATTGCTCTGTCAACAGAGAGTGTCCAGACTGCCCGGCTGCTCTGTCAAGAAGGAAAGATCAACCAGAAGCACAGCAGGCAGGGCTGCCTGGTGACCCAGAAGCTCTGTCTGTGGACAGATGGCCCCCAGAGTGTCCATATGCCTTTTTGTCAACAGTTTCTGTCAAGAAAGACATTCTGCTCGATGGAGGAGAGGCAGAAGTCCACCAACAAAAGTGCTACGTTCTGTCGATTTACTGTCAACAGAATGCATATTTAGTGTGGATGCTTCATGAATTTTGTCGACAAAACTCTCTAATGTAGATGTAGCTGCAGAGGCAGCATTGTTGGTCTTTAGCAATTTGGCTGAGTGTGCCAGCAGGGAAACAACTGCTCTGTTAAGCTGAACTACCACAGAGAAGGGAGGAAGCTTAAAGCATTAGATGCCCTCTTGAGCTGGTCCTGTACAGGACATCTCCTAGTTGCCACAGGGGTATTCTTTCGTAATGCAGGCTTGGGAAAAGTGCTACAGGCATAGAAAATATTTTTGAAAAAAAAAGACTTTCTGTTTTATGAAGTAAACTTAGCAGTAATATTAACAGTGGATTGGCCTTGTCTACACTTGCCCCCACATCTGAAGGAGGCATGTTAATCAGGGCAATGGGAGATTACTAATGAAGTGCTGTGGTGAATACATAGCACTTCATTAGGCTAATTATCCCTTGTGGCAACTTTGAAGCTTCATATGTGTAGCCATTGGCACACACTCCTCAAAGTTTAAGGGGACTTCATAGTAAC
This sequence comes from Carettochelys insculpta, assembly GCF_033958435.1. NCBI lineage: Eukaryota > Metazoa > Chordata > Testudines > Carettochelyidae > Carettochelys > Carettochelys insculpta. Next base: position 299,105,638 of record NC_134137.1, on the reverse strand, counting down.
ACAGGCACTTCAAAGTGTCCGTGGCTACACACATGCCAGCACTTTAAAGTTTGAAGTTTCAAAGTTGCCGCAGGGGAGAATTAGCCTACTGATGTGCTGCATATTCACCGGAGCACTTCATTAGTAATCTCCCATCATCCTGATTTACCTGCCCCCTTCGAAGCTGGGGGCAAGTGTAGTCTCAGTTGACTCAGAGTTATTTGAGTTCAGAAGTAAAGAATCCTAAATCCCAGAAGCCATTTGACTATTGTGACCTTGTAACTAAAGAGAGCTGCCGCAATAATTTGCATAAAGAACTGCAGAAAAGATTACTTGGAGGAAGTGGAGAAAAGACTCAAGTTTGTTCTTATGATAAAGGAACAGTGTTCTGTGAAAATAGTTGCCACAGAGAGAATATGGATAGGTGTATTTATCTGTGTTGAACTGGAAACTTTTGTTCCTCGAAAACTAAGAGGAAAGATTAAAAGTATACTCAGGCAGTGAAACTAAAACTATGCATTAGAATATGCTACCAAATTTAATATACAGGCCCCTATCCTACAAAGATGTATACACATGAATAACTTTACTCACTTTGAATTGTCCTAAAGTGTTGTCTAGTGGATGGGACAGGAGGAGGAAAATCCACACAATTTTGAAAAAAATATGTTAAAAGCTTTATTTAGAAATTCCACTAAATGACAAAAAAGAATGCAAATGAATTCTCCCGCTCCCCAAATTATGTTGTCATCTTAACAATATTTTCTACCTGCCAGGAGGAGAGGGTTCAGGGAGCACTTGCAGGTAATGCCAGAGAGTGGGCCTGGTGGGGACAGAGGGGCAGGCTCAGCAGGAGTGAAGGGTGCAGGCTCAGTGTGGGCTGGGGTGCGGGCTCAGTGGGAGTGGGGGGACAGGCTCAGCAGAGGCGGAGGGTGAGGGCTTGGCGGGGGAGTTATCAGGGGGAGCCAGGAGGCGGGCAAGGTTGGCCGCATGTCCCGGAGGGTGTGGCCAATGCCCTCCAAGGTGGTCAGCAGCCTCTTCCAGGCTGCCCTCTACCACTCCATCTTGGCCTTGGCATGCCACAGGTGCTGCTCGGCCACCTGGGCCTGGCACTGGCTGGCTGGGTCCTCCTTGGCCCAGCGAGGGGCCCTCCAGCCATGGCCCCAACAGCACGCTGTGGGAGCATGAGCACCTGGTGGCCAGGCCTCACTCGCAAAGCAGAATGACCATACACTCCATCCTGGAACGCTACCATATAACGGCGGGATGGTCTGAAACCAGGCCAGGAAAAAGAAATCAGAAAGTTGACGAGTAGTTGGAGAGTCCCAAAGAAAAACATCCTGACAAGTAGTTAGAAAGTCCCCAAAGAGAACATCTTGGACAAGTAGCTGGAAGCCCCCCAAAGAGAACATCCTGGTTGTGAGATATCAGAAGGTCCTGGGGGGGAGGTTCGGAAATTTACCAAGAACAGAGGAAATCTCATAACATGTTCTGACAGGCCGGGAGAATAGAAAGTCCAAATTGGGTAACAAACGCTTTAATTGGCCAGGTATTGAACCCCCAAGTAAGAAACAGTATAAAAGGTGATTTAGCAGGGACAAGGGGGTGGGCTCCTGGACACCAGGCGGAGGCTGGCAACTTCCAGTCCAGACAGCAGACCCCGGCCTGATCACCCGGACGTCACCACAATGAAAGGTCCCAACCAAGCCGTATCTCTGACTTGAAGGGCTGCTGTAAAGTAGTTGTTGGTAAGATGTGGGAGCACTGGATGTTATTGGTAAGTCACATGTAATTGTATATAGCTATATGTAACCTAGTGTTTAGCCTATGCTAAATAAATAAATATATTTAAGACAAGTGTTAAGTAGTTGTAGCTGTGAATAGATGAATCAGTCATTATCAGTAAATACCACTAGCTGGACTAGCTGGGGCTGTATAGAGAATTATTGGGACTTAGAACAGCCACAGGGCATTGTGGTGTTCACAATCGGAGTGTTATTGTTCCTGGTACTCATAATACTGTGGAAACCCAGGTTGTAAAGTAGATACACTGTATCACATATTGCTGCTATACTATATCAGGCTGCCATAGAGATGTGGTGGTCGGTCCCGGGCCATCCACCCCCACCCGCTGTATCAACCCCCACGCGCACCCATGGGACCCAAAATAGGTTGGCACATCGTCACACACCATGTGGGGTGGCATCTCGGTGCCTTCGAGGGCTGTGGTGGGGCGTCTTGGGGACGAGGGATGGTGCAGGGCTCTCCCGGCCCATGGATGGTGCAGCTGTATGGAGACGGGGACTGCATGTCAGTAATGTGCCCCAGACAGGACCTGGCTGTGGCCCACCCATCCCATGGGGTCCCCACCCCCCCAAAGGACGCTGACCCCCCAAGGGGCACTGACCCGCCCTCCATGGGCTGGGCCTCCTGGCCTGGGGATGCATCCAGGGGGTCTCTCGTGCAGGTGGCCCCTCACAGCCTGCAGTGTGCAGGCCCCAGGTACTGACCGGCTGCCACCCCTGTGCGGCTTGCAGCGCTGTCCACTGAGAGTGGGTGCTGGGCATCGCTGGTGGGCCACTGTGGAGTGCCGCATCCCATGTGGGGAGCGCCACCCCTCCCTGTACGTACCAGAGCGTCCCTCGGCAACATCCGGGCATGTCTGGCTTCCTGTCGCCCAGCTGGAGGAGCAGGAGGGGAGGACGAAGGTGAGGTCCCCCTCCTCACTTGACCACTCCTGGGTCCCTGGTCAGGGCTGCTCCTCCTCCTCCAGCTGCAGATCCTCGGCTGAGGTGTCCAGGAATGACAGGGGTGGGGCAGGATGCCCCAGATGCCCCAGAGCTCCCGGAAGAAGGGTCAAGTGGCTGGAGCTGCCTCAAAGTGGCCAGCCTGGTCCCTGGTCTGGGCATAGTCCTGCTGCAGCTCCTTTACCTTGGAGTGTACCTGCTCTGTGGTATGCGCCGGGTGGCCCCTGGTCTGGAGGTCCTGAGCCAGGCGACCGAAGGCAGTGGCATTGTGCTGCTTGACCCCCATCTTGTGCAGGACTGCCTCCTCCTTCCACAGGCTGAGGTCCCTCAGCTCCTGCTCTGTCCAGGAGGGAGCACATTTTTTCTCCCCCTGGGAGCCCTGCGGGGGCTCAGAGAAGGGGCCATGGGTCTCATGGGGGGCTGGATGCTGGCCACGCTGCAGCTCTGGAGTGTGGGGCTGGAGCATGTGCAGATGCTGCTGCTAACATGCTTTCAGTTTCCTGTCATGGGTTTCCTGCGTGCCTGCATCTTAAAGGCAGCTGAATGCAGGGACCATAGAGCCCTGCTGCTGCCAGCTGGAGTGGCCCTGCGCTCCTGCTGATGGGCGCCATGGCGGACCCATATTTCAAAAAACTGGACTGTGGAGCATCTACACGTGTACTCTTTTGATTTAGTATTTCAAAAGGGGCCCATCTTCCTGGGATCGGGGTTCGGATTTCAACGTCTGCGCCCCGTTCTTTCGATTTCTTTTTGAAAGACGGTGTTACACGTGTGTATGCTCCTCCTGGTCTTTCGAAAAAGGGCCGCTTATTTTGATATTTTGTGCACATGCAGACACAGCTCAAATGTGTGCCTAATGCCATTTTTTATTTTTAACAAAAGGGAAATATACTATTACTGTGTAATTTATATCATGCAGTCATCAGAAAGTGTTTTACTGACCTCATTTAATCAATCCTCCCTCCTTCTTGGACAAGAAAGGAAATCAAAGGATGGTGAAGTTAAGTAAGCTGCCCACCATCTCACACTTGGGCTGTGACCACACTACCCCCACCTAAGTAATGTGGCACTTTGGGATATGCTAACGAGGCACTGCATGGATATGCAGTGCCTCAGCCCTAAAGGCAGCCATGTGGGCTTCGAAACTGCTGGCTTCGAAAAGCACTGCACCCATGTAGCCAGTGGGCCTTTTGAAAAGGACCCCTGGGCCGTGTCTACATGAGCCCCAAACTTCGAAATGGCCACGCAAATGGCCATTTCGAAGTTTACTAATGAAGCGCTGAAATGCATATTCAGCGCTTCATTAGCATGTGGGCGGCCGCGGCACTTCGAAATTGATGCGGCTCGCCGCCGCACGTCTCGTCTCCATGGGGCTCCTTTTCGAAAGGACCCCGCCTACTTCGAAGTCCCCTTATTCCCATCAGCTCATGGGAATAAGGGGACTTCGAAGTCGGCGGGGTCCGTTCGAAAAGGAGCCCCGTCAGGATGAGCCATGCAGCGGCAAGCCGCATCAATTTCGAAGTGCTGCGGCCGCCCACATGCTAATGAAGCGCTGAATATGCATTTCAGCGCTTCATTAGTAAACTTCGAAATGGCCATTTGCGTGGCCATTTCGAAGTTTGGGGCTCGTGTAGACGTAGCCCTGATGTCAAAAGCCCCTTATTCCCAAAACCAAATGGGAATAAGGGGCTTTCAAAATCAGGGGTCCGTTTTGAAAGACCTCCCGGCTACACGGGTGGCATGCATTTCAAAACCAGCAGTTTCGAAGCATGCACAGCTGACATTATGCTAATGAGATGCTGCATATTCATGACATCACCTCATTAGCATATCCCAAAGTGTCACATTACCATAGCCCTTGCAAAAGGAGGGGCTAGTGTGGCCACAGCCAGTTTTGGCGGACTCAAGCAGAAAAATAAGGACGCCTGGCTCGTAATCCAATGATCTAACCACTAGGCAACACTCCCACAAATCTAAAATAGACAGTTGGTAGATGAGCTAAGGAGGACACATTCCATTATTTATGTTAGATTCATTTCAACTAGGTGCTTTTTTTTTTCCTGAAGTAATTATGCAGCATCTGTCTTTTTTACTGAACTGAAGAGGAAACATAGTCCAAAGAGCCATGATGCCTTCAAGGCAAGTACAGGATATTATCTTTGCAAAGCATCTGACTTATGTTTCTAATTTTTTTTCTCTCACATTGCTTAACAGTCCTGCAAGATGTGAATTTAACAATGTAGGCTCATGTGTATATAGGTATTAAGTGGCTTAGAGAAATTCAGACACAGCATATGCAAGTTTTAATAATATATTTTCAAAGGGGGAAAAACTGGCAAGTGTGATACTTTGAAGAATTAATCCTTCCTGCTAAGTGCTCATCTGCAGCATAAATGCCTGCAGCATATTGCTGTCTAGAAGGAAAGGGTACAAGAGGATATATGCGAGTGTCTGCTAGTGAGCTGATGCTAACACTCACATGGAGGAACTTGCCTCAAGTTTTCCTCCTCAAACAAAAATGAGATGTACACATCATATGTTGGCTGTCTGCACTTGAGAGATCTGTCAACACAAATTACTGTTAGAAGATACTTCCAAAACTTCTGTCGACAGATTTCAGCCAGGCTGCAAAGTGGATCCAAAAGGCTTTCTCACTCTATCGACAGAGCAGCCAGACTGCCCAGCTTGATAAAACAGGGGACTGGGACCAAAGCAGACAGGGCTACCCGGTGTCCCAGAACCCCTGACTGTATACAGAACACCCACACCCCACCACCCGGCAGAACTCCCAGATTGGCTTTCTGTTGGCAAAAGTGCCACATTCTGTTGACCGAAACTGTGGACAGAATACCTTGGGAATGTGGACACTCTGCAGGTTTTGTCGACAAAACTCTCTAGAGTAGACATATAGTGACAGATGTTCTGCTGCCATGCATTGTAAATCCCTAACAAGAGAATGCAGTTCAATGTTTTCTAGCTTTGCCTATTATTCTGCTGTCTAACTCTACCAACAGCTGTGTTCTTCACTATTTCTGAGTTTTATCTAGATCTCACATACCATGTCAGGCTGTCAATGTACTTGTTGCAAGATGACATATTTGAAGAGAGGATTAGGTTCAGGCAACCTAAATCAGCGTATCTGCCAGACAGTCAGAATGCAGGCACACTAGCACACTCCCACATTCAGCACTCCCTCACCTTGCTCCTGTCATCAATGAAATTTGGCATTCTTTGCAGCATGAGAGGGTCCTGACTCACAATCCCAGAGATGAGCAACACTCCTCCACCCTGAGATTCTGAATCAAGATCCAAATCCTCATATTTCCAATGGTTCTTGGCCTCTATGTTAAAAACTGATTATTTTGGGTTTGCCTCAGTGTCATGGAGCACATAAGCATTTAAGTATATTCTTATTTTTCAGCCCAAGTAATTATACTGACATTGGTGGGACTCTGCATTTGTTCAAAGCATATGAATAGATATTTTCCTGGACTAAGGCCTGAGTGTTCAGCACCTTTCAGATCAAACCCCAGTTACCCTATATATGGATTTAGTTACCTAATTTTAGGCACCCAGGACTGAAAATAGTGGTCTGTATACATTCATTATTCTGGAATGGGTCTAAATGTCAGTTTAAAAGGATGTGCCTATTTCTTACATGAAGTACACTTTAAGTAACAGCTTTGTCACACCTAAAACTGCAGTCACCCTCTCCACAGATTTTCCCTTGCTTTCTAAGAAAAGCAGGGACAAGGGAAGAATGTAGTCATGCTGCATCTGTGTGATTTTTTGAGTTACAGCATCATCTGGTGGAAAAAAAGGGAACAAGAAATGAAGTTCCTGAGGAAAAAGTTTTCTGCATCTCAAAATCAAGAGAAATTTCCTGCTGCAATAAGAAGGCGCAACTCCGCTCCACTCACTGTTGTTTTTTTTTCTAGAAAAAATGGTGCTGGAACTACCTGCAGCCCCAAACCACCCCTCCAACCCCATGCTTAACCCCCCACAACTCCAAACCTCCACCCCTCCTGCCTCAAGGCTCAACCTCTCACTGCCCCAAACTGTCCCACCAACCCAGGATTCAGTGATTTACCTTACCAAGGCCAGGAGCTCCATGTGCTGCTGCCCCTGCTGCTCCTTTACAGGGCTTTCCGCTCTTCACAGCATCTGCGCAGCTTCCCCCAGCCCTCTATGTCTTCCTACATAGAGCGCCATAGGGGCAGCTCCCAGCGCCCTGCCCTGCTGAAAAGATTCAATTTAATTGAGTTAACTGCCATGCTCTTTCAGCACAGTAGCAGGGAGCCAAAAGACAGCGGCAGTGGGAACCACAAATGGCACCTTAAAGAGCCACATGTGGCTTGAAGCTGCCCAGCTGCCTTCCAAAATGGTGACACCAGAAAAAAAGATGCCAGAATGCTGTTCCATGGTGTTCCAGCAGAAGAAAAAGCCCCGTCTCTACTCATATATTATATGGCTCAAAGGCTCCTTTCCAGCAAAGCCCTTAAGCACACCACTAAAGCTCTAACAGTGTACTTATGCCAGTACTATACAGCCATTCACTTCAAGTAATCAAATTCAATGGGCCTTAAAGGTGTGCTTAAATTTGAGTACATGCGAAGGCACTAGGAGTAAATGGTGTCGATGCTGTTAGAGAATTTACCACTGGTAAGGAGTGTGTAGTTTCTGAAGATTTTGCTTGCAAACCAAACACGTGCAGGTTTATACATGATATTAGTCTTTTATCTACAATTGAGAAAAAATGCCTGCTTAGCTTCTTCACGATTAGGCCTCGGATACACCTAACACTTAGAGAACAACAAGAAGTCTTGTGGCACCATATAGATTAACAGATGTTTTGGAGCATAATCTTTCATGGGCAAAGACCTGCTTCATCAGGTGCATCTGACAAAGTGGGTCTTTACTCACAAAAGCTTATGCTCCAAAATATCTGTTAGTTTATAAGGTGCCACAGAACTTCTTGTTGTTCTCACAGCTACAGACTAACATGGCTACCTCTCTGATGTGTGTCACCTAACACTTAGGTTGACCTAGCTACACCATGCAGAGACCTGAAAAATGTTACACTCCAACCTTGCCAGGTTGACATCGTTCCCACTTCAGATGCAGGAAGGTCAAGGAAAGAATCTGTATGTCCACCTAGCTTCTGCCTGTCAACAGGGCAACAATCATTTAAAAAATCACCTATAATAAGTGTCTTTAGATTGTGGCATGGCTGCAAGACTGCAATGGCGAGACTGAGCAAATGTGTTTGCACTAAGCATACCAGATCAGTTTTCCCATAATCATAGTAAACTAATTAAAAAGCATTACATATACCTCTGACATGATTGTCCAAGTCCTTAAGGAGACAAGTCCCCTTAATGCACCACTGTACCGTAACTGTACCCATTTAAAGGACCAGATATGCAGATATACACTATTTTCTGTGCATATGCCATATAATCTGCATACATTTTGCATATTTTGGTCAAAAAGTTTGCCCTAGAAATTATAAATAGAGCTGCCTAAGAATCAGAATTTTTATTGGTTGAAATATTTTATGCCCCAAATTGGGTCAAAAACAGAAATAAAAAAATCATGGAATGGAAGTTGCACAATGTTGTAATTTGGAAATTCTGAAACATTCTGATTCACGGAGGAACTCTGCTCCTCAGCTTCTAGGGCTGCCCCCCTTTCTTTCCCTGCAGGGCTGCCCAGCTTCTAGGCTCCAAGAACAGACTTGGATCACTGGCTAGACAGGCTACCTAACAGCCTACCCACCAATAGGGCAACTGGGGGAGCTAACTAACCAGGAAACCTGATAACACAGAGAGAGGGTTGCTTGGGGATACCTGGGAGCTCGGGAACCCTCCTGATGCATTGCCAGTGAACCAGATAGTTTGCCAGGTAGGTCTGCAGGAACATCCACCTATTTCCTGATATGATCATGCCTCTGTAGAATGTTTCAGTTCAATTGAACCAACCTCCACCCCAAAACAGCAAAGCCCCTGTTGTATTGGGAAATGTTTCATGAACTCTAATTATACATATTATATGTAGAATTATAAGATAATACATTAAGATTATGCATAGAATTATACGTAGAATTATATACATGGAAATATAAGACTTCAACAGACAGAATTTAATTCTCTGTTATACTCTCTTTCCTTTTTGCAGCAGAGGTAATGCAAATGGGGAACTCTAGTCTTAGCTGAACAACAAGAAGTCCTGTGGCACCTTATAGACTAACAGATATTTTGGAGCATAAGCTTTTGTGGGCAAAGACCCGCTTCATCGAAGATACAGACTAACATGTCTACTTCTCTGATACTAGTCTTAGCTGGTCACTGGTGAATTTTTTCTAACAGAGGGAAATTGTTCACTGGCCTAAATCCATCAGAAAAAAATCCTGAGTTAAGATCCCTGACCACTTCGCTTCTTCCCAACCAGTGTAAGCCTATGTCTATACTGCTACGGAAGATCAACAAGCTCAGTATTGATCTTCCAGGGTTTTATTTTGTGTATATGCCAAATGGCACTTTCTGGGATCAAAGTTGACCCTGGAACTCCTCATAAGCCGCGAGGATTAAGGAAGGTTGACAGGAGAAACTCACCCACCAACTTTCTTCTATAGGGACAGACAGTGAAGCCATCCACTGATAAGTTGATTTTAGCTATGCAATTGGCATAGCTAAAATTGCATATCAGCCATTGACTACCATGTTTAGTGCAGACATCACCTGAATATAGATGGCATACCGGGGGAAGGAAGGGGGTCATGCTATCTGGAGTGACTCATGAAAGTGGGTACCAGTTCAAGGCAGACTCTCAAGAAATGGGGCATAAATCCCCAAATGCTTGTATGGTCTATGAATAAATTGCACCAACCCAGTAGCAAGTGCGAATGCCATAAACATTATAACAGCCTTTCCATAATGTCACAGACAGTCCCATTGTGAACTCTAGTCTATCTCACCATTCAGGAAACCCTGCTTCTGGTTCAGGCATTCCTTTATACCAAAAATCACAACAATATTCATAGCATCATAGAATCATGCAGCTGGAAAGGATCTCAGGAGGTCATCAAGTCCAGCCCACTGCCTAAATCAGGATCAACTCTATCAAAATCATCCCAGCCAGGACTTTGTCAAGCTGGGACTTAAAAACCTCTAGGGATGAAGATTCCACTGCCTCTGTAGATAACACATTCCAGTGCTTCACCACCCTCCTAGCGAAACAGTTTTTCCTAATATCCAACCTACACTTCCGCTCAGTAAACTGAGACCATTGCTCCTTGTTCTGCCACATCACTACTGAGAACAGCCTCTCTCCATCCTCTTTGGAGTCCCCCTTCAGGAAGTTGAAACCTGCTGTCAAATCACCCTTTGCTCTTCTCTTCTGCATACTAAATAAGTTCAAGTCCCTCAGCCTCTCTTCATAGGTCATGTGCTCCAGACCTCTAATAATTTCCATTGCTCTCCACTGGACTCTCTCCAATGCATCCACATCCTTTCTATACTGGGAGATCCAGAACTGGACTAAGTACCCAAGATGTGGTCTCACCAGTGCTAAAGAGAGGGGAATAAAAAATTATCTAGATCCGCTGAAAATGCTCCTCCCAGTGCAGCCCAATATGCCATTAGCCTTCTTGGCTACAAGGTCGTATTGTTGACTCATCCAGCCTCTCATCCACTGTAATCACCAGGTCCTTTTTGGCTGCACTGCTACTTAAGCAGTTGGTTCACGCTCTGTAACAATGCTTGGCATTCTTCCATCCCAAATGCAGGACTCTGCACTTGTCCTTGCTGAACCTCTTCAGATTTCTTTTGGTTCTATCCCCCAAATTATCTCGGTCATTCTGGATTCTTGTCCCACCCTCCAACTTGTCTACCTGTCGATCTAGTGTAGTGTCATGTGCAAATTTGCTGAGGGTGTAATCCATCCCTTCATCCAGGTCATTAATAAAGATGTTGAACCATACCGGACCTAGAATCAATCCCTGAGGCATTTAAATTCCATTCAGATTATTTCCAGTCCCAAAAGGATCGTTACATGTCCCAGGCTATTTATGACCTAGAGCTCTCAAACATGAGCCATCTCAAACATAGTGCTTGTAGCCAATACTGTCATAAACCAATTGGACAACTGAGGGAGCTGACTAACCAGGAAACTGAATAACACAGAGGGAGGGTTGCTTAGGTATATCTGGGAGGTGAGGAACATTCCTGATGCACTTCCAGTGAACCAGACAGTTTGCCAGGTCAGCTGCAGGGACATCTATCTATTTCCTGCTGTGGTCACACTCCTGTAGAATGAGCTATTGCAATACCTATAAGACATTTAACTGTGTGGTAGTATGGAGGGCTCATGGCAAAACATTGGGTGCGTGTGGGTGGTGCTGGGTTCAGAGTTTCAGTGAAAGGTCATTGAACACAACTCGCTTTCCAAAAGAATTTCAGCTTTGGCAAAAGAGCAGTTTCTGATGAAGCTGTTTTGTGGGTAGACTTTTAACCAGCTCTGCTCCAGATGGCAAAGAAGGTGGTTGCATTTTATCTGTTTTTACCACAGATTCAGTTTTCTTCTGGCACCATATGATAGATGTGGGACAGTAGCTGGCTGGTGCCTGGAGTTCGCCCTCTGTGGGATGGGAATGGTGATGACACCCAGTTAAAGTCCCATAAGTTGGGAGGCCCAGCACCTTCCAGCAATGTCGAGCTGAATGGTTTATAAGCCCTGAGCCTGGGGCATGGCAGGGCAGGGCAGCATAGGGGAGCAGTTCCTAAGGCTCAGCACATTGCAGCAGGGCTGAATAGTGGAGTTTGTAACCCCTGACCTTGAGACAGGACAGGGCAGCAGTTAGTGAGCTCAGGACCTTGCAGCAGGGCTGAGTGATGCAGTTTATAAGCCCTGATCCTGGGGCAGGGTGGGGCAGCAGTTTATGATGCTCTGTCCCCTTTAGTAGGCTGACTCAGTACAAACAATATATGAGCCCTGAGCCTGGGACAGGGCAGTAGTCAACAAGGATGAGCTTCCCTTTTAGCAGGGCTGAGCAGTTCAAACAGTACACCAGTGTCTCTCCTGGAGCAGGGTAGAGTAGCAAGCACACGACCAATGCAGTGTGGGTTGATAGAGGCAAGGAACTATCTCTCCAGGTGGAAGGGGTGCAGGCCCACTCACTCCACTGCACCCCAGCCTGGGGCCCTAACAACAGCTCTCAGCAGAAGCCAGTCAGTAAAGTCCAGGCCAAAACGTACCAACATGGGACACTTCCTACCTCTACTTCCATTGGTGCAGGTTCCCACTCAGAGTTGTTTGGGAGATCAGGTAGGTCAATGTCCTCTAGGTACATGGCTGTGGGCAGGTCTCGCCTGCACATCATTGGAGTAGTGAATGGAGGCAGGGCTGTAGGCTCAGGCAGCTCCAAGGCCTCTGAATAGCTGGCAGCTGGTAGGCTCACAGGTTCAGGCTGGTCCTCGTCCTCAGAATACAGGGCTTACAACGGGTCAGAGGGCCCAGGTAGAGCCAGGAATTCTAGGTAGTGTGCCAGTGGCAGATCTGGCTACGGCCTGGACAACCTGTCAGCCTGGCACAGACCCTTTGGCTCCTGTTTGCAGGAGCCTGGCCAGAAAACTCCACTCAGTTTGGAGTCTGCCCTTTTACTGAGCCCCAGGACCTGCCTTTAGCACTTCCAGTACCAGGTGCTGCCTTCTGTGGGGTGGGGCACTGATGCTCTGGGCCTGCCCACCAAGGCGTCTGAGAATCTTCTTCTGCCTCAGAGTCAGGGAAAGGCCACTGCACCTATCTGCAGGGACATACCTGACAACCCTCCACCTTATTTTCTTCTCCCATTTACATAACTTGGGTTAGAGTTACAAAATGTCACTGATTTCACTATTTACTGTGATGTTGCATTCATTTTCTCTCTGAACTTAACAGTCAGTTGCTTCAATCTCTGTTTATACAAGAGTCTTTCCAAGCCTCATATGATTTTCATTGCTCATCAGTGAATATGGTAACCAGAATGAACCACAGTATTTCAACTGAGCGAGTTCTATAGCTCTGTGTAGTTACAGTTCAGAGAGTCATAGATTATAAGGGGAGAAGGGCTCAACTCATGTTTTCTGACTTATTGTGTATCACAGCCCATAGAATTTTAGCATGACAAAAACATACCTCTGAGAAAGACATCCAGTATTAAAACAAAAGGTTCAGGAAATGGAGAATTCACCACTTCCCATGGTAGTCTGTTCTAATATGCAATTGCCATTACTATTAATAAACAATGTGCTTTACTTCTAATCTGAATTTGACTCACTTTAACTTCCAGCCATTGGTTCTGGATATTTCTTTCTTTTCGAGATTAAAGATTGCTTTAGTAACTGGTATTTTCTCTCAGAGGAAGTTCTTATAAGTCATGATCAAGATGCCTTTAAGTTTTTTTTTATAAGCTAAGTAGATTGAACTCCTGAAGTCTTTTGCTATAAAGCACTTTTTCCAGATCTCAGATAATTTTTGCAGTTATTTTCTTCACTGACTCCAATTTTTCAACAACTTTAAAAAAAAATCTGGACTCCAGAAGTAGATGCAGAAGTTCAATCTCAGCCATGCCAAATACAAAACTAAGATCATCTCCCAGTTACATCAGAATTTCCAAAATGCATTACTTTATACTTCTCAACACTGAATTTCAGCTGTCATCATCCTGCTGCCTATTCATTTAGTTTTATTAGATCCTTTTGTAGTCTCCTCAGCCATGTCTACATGGGCAGTTTCTGTCAACAAAGCTGGGTTTTTTGTTGACAAAACCCGCAGAGCGCCAACACAGTTAAAGTGCTCTGTCGAGAGTTTGTTGCTAAAACCCAGCTGTTCAGATGGGACCGTTATACCTCTCCCCAATCAGGTATAGAGCCTCTGTCGACAGTGTTTTGTCAACAGAGTGCCCATGTAGACATTTCTGCAACAAAGACCATGTCTACACTAGCCCCAAACTTCGAAATGGCCATGCAAATGGCCATTTCGAAGTTTACTAATGAAGCGCTGAAATGTATATTCAGCGCTTCATTAGCATGCAGGCGGCCGCGGCACTTTGAAATTGATGCGGCTCACTGCCGCGCGGCTAGTCCAGACAGGGCTCCTTTTCGAAAGGACCCTGCCTACTTCGAAGTCCCCTTATTCCGATCAGCTCATGGGAATAAGGGGACTTTGAAGTAGGCGGGGTCCTTTTGAAAAGGAGCCCCGTCTGGACAAGCCACGCGGCGGTGAGCCGTGTCAATTTCGAAGCGCTGCGGCCACCCGCATGCTAATGAAGCGCTGAATATTCATTTCAGCGCTTCATTAGTAAACTTCGAAATGGCCATTTGCGTGGCCATTTCGAAGTCTGGAGCTAGTGTAGACATGGCCAAAGAGTGCTTCTGGTTCCCAGGCATACCTGTTTACACAGCTTCTGTTCAGCTGTTCTGTCAAGAGAGGGCAGGGCAGTGTGGCTGCTCTCTGTTGACACAGCAGACTGCTGTTTAGATCTGCTTTTATATGTAGGCCTAATCTGTCAACAGAGGTACTGCTGAGGTTTCTCAGTTGACGATGACTTCTGTCCACAGAGGCTGCCTATATAGACGTACCCCTTGTCTTGTTTTATATTCTTAGTTTTCTACCTACCTCTTCATCTTATTCCCCATTTTGTACTTTAGTGCAGTAATAGTGCTGCCTATATTGTTATCCTTATTATAATTCATTACCCCACAGAAGGGTGATAATCAGTGTTTGTATCTGGTTTGGAATTATTTCATACTTTTTAAAAGAAAGAGATGCGAGTTGTGTAAAGTTTTTGTTATATAGATTCTTTCCAGAGCCCATTTGTGTCTTTCTATTGATTTTATTAGGCTATAGATCAGGTCTTATACTTGTTTCCCTTTCCCTCTTCGTAGGTGAACACAAACACCTCCAATCATGCAGTGCATCCCACTCAGGCAGATTGCTGGTCCTGTGCAGAGCTCCATTGACTTCAAGACAGCATTGTGGATTTTCCACATCTGTTTACCACATTGTGCAGGGTTCATCCCAAGGCAAATTCAGCAATCATTCCCAAATGTATGTCCATTCATGTAAATAAAACTATTCGCATCAGTAAGTATACTGATATTTGGTCCCATGTGTTAGAAATTTGAAACTCATTGGCCTTAGTAAATATTTTTATGTAAACTTCCTAAATAGTCCAATACAAAATACATCAACACTGGTGGATTCAGAAAGATATGAATGTAGGTAGTTCCCATAAACAGAGGAAGGAAAATAGGGATTAAAAAGACAAAAAAATTATCCAGGTTATTCACTCTACAAACAAATTCACTAGTGGCCACTAGGTGGTAGTCTGATGTCAGATATAAAAATCTGGTACTAAAAAATACACAATGATAAATAACAGTTAATCATGTACATTTTCCTATTAATTTTTTAAAATTTTGCTGCCTGGTGTTATGTACTCCATCAGTTTGTATATGCCAGCAAGGGTTGGGTACTAATTTAATAGTATCTCAATTCTGACATGTCGGTGGGTCAGTTGTCAATACACAAAGCCCTTGTAATTTGCAAAATCACTACTTTTGAGTGTGTGTATCCTTGGATCTCTCCCCTCCATGCAAGCTCAGCCTCTTCCAGCCACTCTCCTGTCCCAGCCCCTCTCCTCATCCTACCTCATCCCCCTGCTTTGGTGCCCAGGAATGTGGCCTCAGGGCCTGTTGCCAGGAAGCAGCAGCTGTCAGGCTCCTCACCAAACACACAGACACACACGCTTAACCATGGCAATTGAGAGCCTTCAGAAACTCACTGGGGCACCAGAAGCTGTGGGGATACAGAGCACTTGCTCCGCTTCCCCACCTCCATTATTCATGGATTTCACCTTTCGCGGTGGTGTCAGGAATGTATCCATTGCCAGTGGCGAGGCTCTCCTGCACTCTAATTGATCCTGGCAACAAGGTGATCTAAAATTAGTCTCGTTGTTTTTGGTGTGAATCTCATGGCTACACTCTCATTGACTCCAGTGGATTAGGATTTCACCGTGGGAATGTATTATCAGACTCAAGAGAAGTAAGAATGCAGAATCCTGTCCAGTCATTATATTCTTGTTAGATGTGTTGAACTTCACAGAAGATTTTTTTATTATTATTTAAAATGGCAAAGGCAATGTATTTGAAAGATATTGGCATCTAATTTCTCCTGTACTGCACCCCTGAGGGGATGGACAGGCCTTTACATTCACCTAATTGCTGGTTTGTGCCTTCAAGTGTGCCTTACAATGGTAAGAGGTTGAATCCCAGAGAGTAGACCTTCTGCATTGCTGGCAACACATAGATAAAGAGATGAACACGAATGGTTCCAGAGGCACAGCTTCCTACTTCCTGAAGGGTTCTGATAAGCAGTGGCCCCAGATAGGCTCACAGGCTCCTGTAGAATTACACTTGATCTGATGAAGCGGGTCTTTGCCCATGAAAGCTTATGCTCCAAAGTATGTTAGTCTATAAGGTGCCACAGGACTTCTTGTTGTTCTCAAGGATACAGACTAACACAGCTACCTCTCTGATACTTTCCCAATGAGGGTTCATTGCTGGGTCCTCCCTGTCTCCATCAGGCAGAGGTCATCTGAGAAGCATCACCATCAGCTGGCCCTTCTCCAGATAACTGACCCCATGTTGCTCAGTGTGGGTTTTGTATACCCCCTCACAGATACTTTCACCACAATTTAGGGCAAGATTTTCATAAGCATATTAGTTGGTTATGCAAGTCCCCTGAACATTAATAATACTTGTGTTCCTAACTCAGGTAATTCTGAGAAGTTCACACAAACTCTAAGGATGTACTAATGTACAGTAAAAACTCAGGGCTCTAAACAGGTAGGTCTACATCTACACGAGAGGTTTTTTTTTCAACAATACAAGCATTTTGTCAATAAAACTCACGAGGTGTCCACACTAAAAATGCATTCTGTCCTTCTGCCTGTTCTCCATGAGACAGAACACCTTTCTTGATAGAATTTGTCAACAAATGGATGCTCCAGGGGGTCTCTGTCAACAGCCAGGGCTTCTGGGTCACTGGTCAGCTTGGTCTGCTGTGCTTCTGATTGACTATTCTGTTGACAGAGTACCTGGGCAGTCCAGCCACTCTCTGTTGACAGAGCGGATCACTTTTTTGATCCACTTTTGTGTGTGGTCAGAAGATAGCATCTGACAGTAACTTCTGTTGACAGACTGCTCTTGTGTCGACATAGATTAGAGGTACAAACTTGCCAGTCAACCACATAGCTCATTTGGAACAAGAAGTGTGCAATCAGACAGCAGCAAAAACAAAAACAAAAACATCAAATCAAACAACCCCCCCCAAACAAAACCCAAATATCACACAGTACTGTGTTACTATTGAAAAAAAAAAAGAAAAGAAAAGGAAAGCAGCATTTTCTTTTCCATAATAAAGTTTCAAAGCTGTATAGGTCAATGATCAGTTGTAAACATTTGAAAGAACAATGGTAAGCTTTTGTTCAGAATTACAATATTCCAGTGTTTTGAACAATGTTTCTGTTTTGAACAGCTGCCACATCACAGAAGAAATGTATGAGGAAAAAATGATATATTATGAACCCTGAGTCTTAGCAACAGTGCACAGTACCAGGTCAATGTGGTGGTTCTTCCAGATAAACAGTTTGCAAATGCTTATCGAGAAACTTCAGAGAGATTGCCTTACTGTTAACAAGACTGTTCAACAAAATACAAGACTGCAACGTTACTACAAAACAAAGCAACCTTCTGAAGGGCTTACCATGTTTCACACCATAAAAAAAAGACACTGGGACCAGGAGAGTGACTGACTTAATGTGACAGCAAATATGCTCTGTTCTTTGAAAAAAAATAAACATGGGAATCTAAAATTAACATTTATGAGAATATGTAGTTGTACAACAATAAGTGAAATGAGGGAGAAAATTAAGTGCCTCTCATACTCAGAAATTTTTCCATTTGTAGAACAGACTGATTGCAAATCAAATTTTGTTGAAAGTTATTACCCTCCCCACCCCATTATGTTTCAATTTCTGTTACCTGTTGCACCATTGTTTAGTAGGATTTGGAAGTGTTAAAATCCCAGAAAGGCAGGTCCTTCAAAGGGTCTTGTAATATTAGGCTCATCAGAAGCAGGAAGTACAGAACATTTGAGCAAGTCCAGTCTCCATCCAAATTTAGAAGCCTCATGAAATTTATATCAGCTGGCTATTTTTCAGATTAGCATTTGAATCAAACCTGATGTCTACCTTTTCCAGGTTCATCACAAAGACCACAATCCCACAGGGGGCTCCAGGTGGCTGGATCCCTTGTTCTTCCTCACTTCTCCGTGTTCTTACACAGACTCCAAATGTAGCACTCTGTCTCCCTTTGCCCCTCCACATCTTCCTCTTAGCACCAATCTCTTGCTCCAAAAAGCTGAAGACCAACTGTGTCTTTTACAATAACAGCCAAATATATCTTACAATACCTTGCAGTCTGAGGTAGTGCCTCATTTCAGAGACAATTAAGCCTCATTTCAGAAAAAAATAAAATGTGCAAATATGCATGTGAGTGGCTACGTCTACACTAGCCCCAAACTTCGAAATGGCCACGCAAATGGCCATTTCGAAGTTTACTAATGAAGCGCTGAAATACATATTCAGCGCTTCATTAGCATGCGGGCGGCCGCGGCACTTCGAAATTGACGCGCCTCGCCGCCGCGCGGCTCGTCACGACGGGGCTCCTTTTCGAAAGGACCCCGCCTACTTCGAAGTCCCCTTATTCCCATCAGCTCATGGGAATAAGGGGACTTCGAAGTAGGCGGGGTCCTTTAGAAAAGGAGCCCCGTCGGGACGAGCCGCGCGGCGGCGAGGCGCGTCAATTTCGAAGTGCCGCGGCTGCCCGCATGCTAATGAAGCGCTGAATATGTATTTCAGCGCTTCATTAGTAAACTTCGAAATGGCCATTTGCGTGGCCACTTCGAAGTTTGGGGCTAGTGTATACATGGCCAGAGAGAACAACTCGTAGTTTTGATCCTTATTTTCTTTGTTCCCTGGATATATTTGTGAATCTACTTGACACTGATCTATGTCATGGCTCTCTGATATCTCACAAACTCTCTGTCCCCCAGTCAGGCAGGCTACACTCGAACATCCCTGCCACATCTTTTTTTAATGTTTTTTAATTGCTTTAGTAAAGATTATGTGTTTTGTGTCTATGTCTCTCTGATGCCAAAATGATGCAGCAACTTTATTGTCTCCAGCCTTCCTGCTTCTCTCCAGCCTTGCCACAGAAGATTCCAGCCACATATGTTTAAAGCCTGAAAGGACATATTCACCTCAGAAAGCAATAAAGTGAAGCTTTTTTACAAAATCGACCACTGTACACAGTTCAGATTACCCCATCAGCCTTGAATAGATAACATGATGGGGAATCTGTCTTGAAAAACAACAACAAAAAACAGGAAATAGCCCAAGTCTCAACCCGAGTAGACTTAAAAGTTTTAACTTTATATTCAGATGAGTGCAGATGGGGACACTCCATCCCTGTTTTTTAACATACTTCTAACCAGACTCTATTCTTGCTCCTCGTTTCAGGTGAATTCCTTACAATCCACCACATTATCCTGGTACTGTGCAATGTTGCTAAGACTCAGGGTTCATAATATATCATCCTTCGTTCATCCGTGCCACAAAACACTTCCAGACTGCTTTGGTTTCAGGTACGCTGGCAAAGACACTTGGACATTAAATGTGTATACATAAGCAGAATAAAGTAACCAATAGTTTCAGTGCTTTTCATTAAGCAATTGACTTTTAATGACTGGGTTTTATTAGGTTTACTCTTACTTAATGCCTTAGTTAAAATTAATCTTATTCTGTTATGTTTGCATAAGGACCACACCCTGATCTCAGCAGCACAGAGGGTAAAGGAACAGTGTGAAAAGAGGGAAACTGCTGTAAACATACCAGCGTACCAGTTCTTAATATTCCATGGCTTGTTCCGGAAATAACTCCATCCATTACCATGGACAAAGGATCCCAGATCCCAGGTCTATGTTGGCAAATCTGTACAATCCCCCATGAAGGGGCTGCATTCTGCTCCATCCATACAACCAAACCATATCTGTTATGCTGTATCTTGGTGAGATTTACACTTCTGCAAGGACAGACATTAACTGTAAAGTCAATTTGGTGAATTTATGCCTTTCTATGATAGATGTTTGAATGCATCTGATGAATTTGCTGCTGCAGAAGCTATTTTACAGACTATTTCAATAGCTGGTGAGAATACAGAAAGTGCTGCTAAGAAGGGGAGTTTTCTGTCAGATAACTTTCAAATGTGTGTTGCTAAAATAAGGATACAAAACCTCAGCTGGTGCAAATTCTCTTAACACCTCATGGTGACTAATTACAGTAGCCAAGCATCTGCTGCAAATTACACACATAATAAATTTCACCTCGTGACAATATTAAGGTTCTTGAGGATATCACTGTTAGTTAAAATGTAAAGCATCTAATCCCGATTTGGTGACTTTTTATGGCCATGAGATAAGACCCATGTGTAAAATTACAAATGCCAGAAGAGTCAGCAAAACCAAAACAGAATACCAAATTGGGCTCACAGAATTCAAGGAAGCGCATGGCCCCCACAGCCTGCTGCTCTGAGCAGTGTGTGGAGGTGGGGCAGGGAGGAAGCCTGTCTGGGGAACCTGCTGGGCTGCTGGCCAGCAGCTGCCCAGGTAAGATGTCTCTGGCATCCCCCGCACCACATCCCCAAAACCTTTGCCCCTTCTCCTGTGCCCCTGCCCACACAACCCAAATGCTCTGTACCCCTGCTCCTGAAACCATATCCCTCTTCAAGATCTTGCAGCCCAACCTCCTACTCCCATCACAACCCAAGTCCCTGTACCCCCTCCCGTGCTCCTATCCCAAGGCACAATGCCCTCCCAGACCCTGATCCCCTTTGTACATCCCTCCTCCAAGTCAGAATCCTCTCCTGCACCCCAGTCCCCTGCCCCAGGTCACAATTTTCTTCTTCATGCACCCAACCTCCTTTCCAGACTTCATACCTCCTCTGTTAATATCACTGAAGAGTACAGCCCTTGGCCACTTACCAAATTCTTGGAGTGGTACCCCATCAAAAATTATTGTCCACCCCGATCTACACCGGGCATAAATGACCGCATAGCCTGTAAACATAAGTCAGCAATATGGGCCAGCCATGAGGGTTCAGCTGTTGCGAAACCACATCCACTGAATCCACAAGTTCAGGTTTCACAGATCCAGGCTTAGTGTGCTGCGTAGGCCTAACCTTTGTGTCACTGCCCCTGCTCTCCTGAAAGCTGATTTCTCTTAGCAGCAGTGCAACAATTCTTGTTGTGCTCTCTTGGGCACAAGGACAGGTGTCTACCAACTTACCTTTGGTACAAAGCACCTGAGCAGATACAGGGAACAGCTGGAGCAAACTTCCTGTTCCTCTTTACGCTGGCTAGATGTGGAAGGGAATGTGTATGTTACACCAGACTAAATGGTGAACAAAGATCTGGGGAAGCTCCTCTGCTCACCAAGGCATTGAAAAGAGCAATGTCTTCCCTCCCTGGCTTTCCTGGGGCAGTTCAGCTCTCTCCCATTCCATATGGAGTGTTCACTGCCATTAAGCAGTTCAGACCATGTGTGATAATCAATGGATAGAAAAAATGAGCTACATTCATCATGCAAACTGTTAGTTACAATAAATAGGTCACCCTCAGCTCAGAAAACTGACAAGAAGTACCAGGTGTAACACAACAAAGTATAAAAAGAATTGGGAAAAAAAGCCAAAGAAAAACAACAAAAGTAAAACAAAGCTCGGTCTAGTCGCACATTGGAAGCTGTTGCAACCAGCACTGTATGCAAGAGGTCTGTTCTGAAATGCCGTATGGAAGAGCAGAGCTGTTTTTCAGCAAAAGAGATAATACGTGTATAGTTCTCATGAAAGCCATAAACACATTTACTAATTGATTATTTGTGTGCTGTGAGTGAGAATTCTTTTGACCCAGTTCACGAAAACATCAAACACCCAGTAGAGAATAAATTTCTTTGTTCAGAGTTTTATACCCAGCTTGTTTTACAGCACTAAAGGCAGTGCTTTTTTTGCACTGGTACTTGCCGGTACTAAGTACAGGCAGCTTGGCAGTGCCACCTGCAGTATTGGCTGGAATGGCAGGGAAGGGAGACAGCTGAGTACTGGCTACTATTTTTTTTTTAAACAGAAAAATGCACTGACTACAGGTATGTCTACACTGCCATAAAAATCTCAGAGTACCAAGTTTCAGAGCCCAGGTCATGGGACTTGGACTGCAGGGCTACAAAACTGCACTGTAGAAATTTGGGATTCAGGATAGACTGTGGCATCTGAGACCTTCCCTTCTTTGCACAGCCCAGGCTGCAGCCAGAGTCCAATGTCCACAATGCAATTTTATAGCCCTGCAGACTGAGCCCCGTAGGCCCATATAAACAGACCCTAGCCTGTCACAGATCCACCATGGGTCTGTTACTGACGTATAGATGTACCTTAAGGCAGAAATCAGAGGAGTAAAGCAAACAAGGTTTAACCATATTAGAGAATGTTTTGGAAGTTTCAGTATTCTCACTGATCAAAGTATGGAGAGCCCCTTGAGAGCTAAGGTAAATGTATAAAATATGAATGAAATCCCTACCCCATTGAAACCAAAAGGAATTTTCTTATTAGCTCTAGTGGAGTCAAGATTTCACTCTAAAACACATACAGTTTTTCAGAACACAGGAAAGGATTTGCTCTGTGTGTTTGGTACATGGGGGGTGAATGGGGGAGCATCATTTTTCAAAGAGGACTTCAGCTTTTAGAGGTTTGCTGTTGAAGAATTTTTGTGGTAAACAGAAAAAGAAGTGATGTCCTGTCTCAGTATATCTTCAGTATTTTTGTAAGTATGGAATTAAGCATGTGTCACTATTTCCATTATAAGACATAAACAGACCAATTTATTTAATTAGAAAATATTCCTTCTATAAGATCCAGGCTCACATCTTGCTTTTAAACGTCACTGGAGCTGCAGATTTGTATCAATGTAACAGAGAGAAGAATCTGGTCCATAAACTCATAACAAACAGGGACTTTGTTCTTTGTTTAATAAGAACTAGGAACTTTTCCAAAACATGCTGGCTATCGCAAGCAGGTTGGGCCAGGAGACCAACCAAGGACATTCATCAGATGGTAAATGTTTCCATGTGGAGAACTCTGAAAAAAGATCTAAATTTATGTAAACTGGAAGTTAAAAGTAGATTTTTTGTGTTTCCTTGAACTTTATAAGCATAAATAAATTAAAAAAATAATACAAAAGAGAAACCTTCAGCTCTCAGCAAGCAGAAAATTGTTCAGTTATAGGTTATTGGGCAGAATTTACTATTATCACTGAGCTATTATCACCTACTTTGAGGTATTTTAATACCAAGAAATATTTTTTCACTCCTAACCTACAAAGATTATTCCTCCCATGCTGTGTCATTCCAGAGAGCACTGTCCTGAAAGGAGTAATTTCGGGAAAAAAGAGCAAGAGAAATGCTTTTGGGGTTGTGAGGAGGTACAGAGGAAAACCAAGAAAATAAGTTAATAAAAGTCTAGAAGATTTTAAACTTATGTAATATGCACATTAGTGAAACTGGGAGAAGATAAAAAGCAGTCAAGTAGCACTTTAAAGACTAGCAAAATCGTTTATTAGGTGAGCTTTTGTGGGACAGACCCACTTCTTCAGACCATAACCAGACCAGAACAGACTCAATATTTAAGGCACAGAGAACCAAAAACAGTAAGCAAGGAGGACAAATCAGAAAAAGATAATCAAGGTGAGCAAATCAGAGAGTGGAGGGGTGCGGGGGAAGGTCAAGAATTAGATTGAGCTAAGTATGCATGAGATGAGTGTGAGTCTGGCTTTTTCTTTGTTTATGGAATCACTTTCTTGTGCTGTATAAATTAAGAGACCCAAGCCCGAGGTGGGGGGGACTCACGTTTCTGGATGTATTAGCAGAGCAGCTTTGCTAATAAACAGAGTGGTCTGACAAATTGTGAGTCTCGAGTCTAACTTTCAGAGAAATAACTAAAGGGTAGATTCTGATACCTTTACTCTTCCTGAGTAGCACATTACTGCACCAGTACCTGCACTCTGGTGGGACTGCTCATGGTGAGCACTACTGTTTGTAGTAAGGGTATCACAGTCCTAAAATGTGATAAGAGAAAGAGAAGGGAGAGTGACATCCAGGCCTTTTATTTTCTCCTTTTTTTTTTTTTTTGAGAAATCTGACTATACTGTGACATCTGTGCTATTTTAATACAACTTTAGCTTTAGAATTGTGGTGAGGAATTTTTCAAAATCTTGCAAAACATTATACAGTTCTGTGAACTTTCAAAAAAGCGTGACTGCAAGCCAATTCACTGTAAACAACCACAACCACTGCTTCCTCCTTAAGTTCATTCTTCATGGACAAAGATAATGAATCAAGTCTTCAGCAGGTGTAAATTGGGGTATCTCTATTCAATTAAACAGAATTGTGCTGATGTATATTTGCTTGGGATTTGGTTCAATTTAGCTGAGTAGAAGGAAGCATGTGGTGCAACAAAAATTAGTTTCTATAAGCAGACTTGGAGGGATGTGTGGTTATGTTCTAGGTGAAAACTAGTGAAACTATCAGCAGGAAAGCTATTTTCCCAGCAATTTAGCTTTACTTGCAAAAAATTCACATAGCCCTGAAGCAAGGGTGATATACCTCTTTCAAGCAGAGTGAAAAATTTCAATATAGTTATTATGGATTAAAATCTGTCCTCTCAAGATCATTTTTAGGAGACTCTACCTTGAAATTAGACCAGAGTTGGATCTTCTAAACCATGTGCTTGTCCTAATGCTATTATATGGCATTAATTTAATCCCTTGATAAAAATATTTAGAAAGTTTTGCAAGCATAGCAAATTAGGAATAAGTTAATTTTTATTTATAGTTAAGCTAAATATACAAATTATAATGCAACTGATATTCAGAAGAAGGGATCTTTGTTTACAAAAGACAGGCCACATCTTGGCAAGAGGCATTACCCAGGAGGCTACAATCTTTGGAATGGGACTAAATGTCAAAATAAAGAGCTATTCACTGTGGAAAAACCAATGCACAAATTATTTTTGATGCTTTGGTTTGCTTTGAAAAGGGTCTCTCTCTTTAAGCAGAGTGTCTGGAACTCAGAGTCTTTGGAAAAGGCAGAATCTGTAGCTTTGGGGGTTTTGTTACATTTTTAACATATTTAATTCTGTTTACCTCTTCCAGTGCATTTTTCCCGTCAAACATTCTCAGGAATGCTCAACCTTTCAAGCGAACATCTTACCTCCTTTGGGAAATGTCTTTTGGGATCTCCTGAAAATCTTCGTTAAAAATATATCTCCAGAGTAAGAAACACGCTGATGTGAACTTTGTCAGCTGCTCAAAGCTGAAGATTCCATGGGTAAACAAAAACTGTCTGATTCCAGAAGAAAATAACAGTGGAAGGGAGCAGGATGCGGGGGAGGGCAGGCTGAGGCAATGTCACATGCAGGCTTCCAGACATAGTTTTATTAAATGAAATAAAACCCACAAGAAACTCCATCTTTGAAGCCATCCAGACATACATCAGAGAGGTGAACTGATTTTTACTTAAAGAGCTTATTCAGCTGCATGTAAGACAGAGAACTGGCTCAGCTCTCAAAAGCCAAACAAATTGCCATAAAAAGTCTTTGCAGACAACTTGCCCTCCTAAAAGTACATGGGTCAGTGTCGTTCAGCAAAAGAATTACCTTGACAATTGAAAACTGTATCCCCATTATCAATTTGGGGCTCGGGGGTGGGGAAGGAATTGTACACACTGTTCTCACAGGGTTTTTAAATATTGATTATTGGGTGTTTTCTGATGGCAAGTTTATTGTCTTCCCGCTGGCTATGGTAATCCAAAATGATGGCTAATGGCTGAATGAAGAGATTAATGCTAAGTAGTCAATGTTAAGAGTAGACCCTATTTATTGAAAGGAGGTGGCGTGGCGGGCAGGGGGGATTTACAGTTTATCTAATCTTTTCCATGCTGATTTGCTCAGTACTGAAATAAATGAATGAGATAGAGAGGGAGGGAGGGAGAAGGCAGGACATACATATATAGGCTATGTCTACACTAGCACACTATGTCGAAGTAGCCTATTTTGAAGTAAGGACATCGAAATAGGCTACTTCGATGCGTATCATCTACACGTCCTCCAGGGCTGGTGCCATCAATGTTCAACATCGAAATAGCAAGGGCGAATGTCGAAAGGAGCTGCCCCAGAAGGAAATGTGGAGCGTCCACACACACAAGGGCTCCCCATTGAAATAAGGAGCCAGAAAAGCCCCAAGTCGCTCCCT
Organism: Carettochelys insculpta; assembly: GCF_033958435.1. Taxonomy (NCBI): domain Eukaryota; kingdom Metazoa; phylum Chordata; order Testudines; family Carettochelyidae; genus Carettochelys; species Carettochelys insculpta. Next base: position 299,079,461 of record NC_134137.1, on the reverse strand, counting down.
TAAAGGGCCCCTCCCAGACACACTTGCACTAAACAGCACAAGATCCACAGAGCCGACAACTGGTTGCAGACCCTGTGCATGCAGCATGGACCCCCAGCTGCAGCAGCAGCAGCCAGAAGCCCTGGGCTAAGGGCTGCTGTATGCGGTGACCATAGAGCCCCACAGGGGCTGGACAGAGCATATCTCAACCCCTCAGCTGATGGCCACCATAGAGGACCCTGCTATTTCGAAGTAGCAAGACGCAGATAGTCTACACGTGCCCTACTTCGATGTTGAACATCAAAGTAGGGTGCTATTCCCATCTTTGGATAGGAATAATGATTTTGACACCTCACCGCCTAATGTCGATTTCAACGTCAAAATAGCACACAGTGTGTGGAGATGCAACGCGTGCTATTTTGACGTTGTGCTGGCTACTTCGAAGTAGCTGGCTAGTGTAGATGCACCCATAATGTTGGGAAGTATAAAATAGGAAATATAGATTCAAATCTTACACAGGATCTGATATCACACAAGTGATGCATCAATTACCTGATACCTAAAGCAAGAGTTTGTAGCCTTCAAGTAAAAACAAACAAACAAACAAAAACAAAAAACCCTCTCAGAAGCTGCTAAATGGCAGTAACAAGAGAAGAAAGGCTTGGAAATAAGCCCTAGGTGCAATAAGTCTCCATTTGTCATCAGTACAGTTTGCACTGAGGATAGTAATTGCAAGGTTTTAAAACTGTTCACCTTCTTCCACTTCTGTGGTAATTCATCTAACATCAGGCTATCAGAACAATTCAGATACAAGCCTTGAGAACTGCAAGGAAGCATAACCAGTTTGTACAACTTTCTGCAAACTTATGCCTTTCGTTTCTGGAAAGTAGCATTTTTGCCAGTTGTTACATAAATCAAAATGCGGTATGTACAGTGAAAAGAACACTGTAGAATCACTAACTTAAAGAGGAAAGATGTTAGCACTAAAAGTATTTTCATGTCACATTTGTTTTATTCTAAAATAAATTACAGGTCCTATAACAATTTCCGCATGTCTGCCACAGCTCTACCATCCTGTAAGTAGGCAAGCTTATTCTTTTGCTGAATCACACTGACCCGAGTAGATTGTTAGCATTATCCCATCTGGGCCACATCTCTGAGCATGCCTCGGTCAATCCTTTTTAAAGCTGAGCAAATTATTTTTCAGTGAAGCAGTGAGAAGAGAACAAGGCTAGGGTCAGGTAGATGTCTTTCTATAGAAGGGTTAATACAATATACAGATGGGAAGACATATTCCATTCCTCTGCCCTAAAACAAGTTTAAAGGCTGAAGGGGAATTCTACAAAAGAAGTATACCTGTTTGAGACAGTTCCCCAGCAACACGTGGGTTCTTCCACCCACTAAGTATATTTAGTTCTTTTATTCAGTTTTTTTTTTTGTTACCACAGCATGGTGTGTAAATGTCATCTCTTCAACCTTCTCACAAAAGAAACAGTATAACCTAAAAGAAAGTTTGGATCCTTGTTTTAAAAATTAAACACCTACAGTTTTTAAGAGATATCTAGTTATCCTTGGGAAATAAACTTAATTAAGAAAAAGCAACAGGAAAAAAAAAAGCTTGGCTTGATATAGTTTTCCATACTAACTCATCTTAATAATAGTCAGCATGGCTACATCTATATTGCAGGGATTTATTGGTAAAGTTTGTGCTGGAAGAGATCTTGAGATAAAACTTCTTTTGACACAGAATGTCCAGACAGCAAGGCACACTGAAAGTGCTATCCACTCTGTCAACAGAGAACAGCCAGACAGCCTGGCCACTTTCTTGACAAACTGCCACCCAGAGCCACGTCAGCTATGGTTGCAGGTCAATCATTCCTTCCGGGAGCCAATGCTGGAGCCCTGCAGTGATGGGTGCTTAGAGGCACCCCTCTGGACAGCCAGTCCCTGACCTTGCTACAGTATCACCTATCCCTGTGAGGGACAGTACTGCTCTCCAAGCACCCACTGTGCTTACCCTGCCTTTGGGCATGACACAACTAATCTCTGGATGCATGCCAGTGAGCTCTGAACTTTCTGGTAGGCTTCTTCCTCTGCCTCATTGAGGGTGAGCTTGGAGCACCTTTGGGAATGGTACCCTGGCTGCAGGACTTTCACACCTGCACCTGTCTCCCCACTATGGTACATAGGCAGCTATGGAGGCCCAGCACCAGTTTGGATTGATGGGACTGGCTGGTCATGGGGCAGTGGGATGGCCAGCAGTGGCTCCAGAACTTTCACATGCAGAAGGCCGCCTTCCTGGTGCTCTGTGTCTGGCTAGCCCCTGACTTCTGGAAACATGACACTCAGCTGCAGCCCACCATCCCTGTGGAGAAGCGTGTCAGAATCACCCTCTGGAAGCTCACCACCCCCAACAACTACCACTTGGTAGGCAACCAGTTTGGTATGGGGAAGCCCACTGTTAGGGCACTCCTCCTGGAAGTAAGGCACTATTGGGTGGCAGACCTACATGGGGCAGGGGTTGTCCCACCAAATGGGAACCCTCAAGAAGCGGGGTAGGAGTGTGAGGGGTGGGGTTAGGGTGGTGGGGGAAAGCCCCATCCCAAAGGTACTGTGCCATCTCACCCCCACACAGCCCCCCTGCATTGGGTTATGGCCGCATGAGTGGGGTGGCTCACAGAGTGTTCAGAGGAAGGGGATGGGAGGGGGCCAGTAACCCCCAGGACTCCCTCAGTCCCTGATGTGGGTGTTCAGTTGCCTCACGCTGCAGGTTGTAGTGGCCATCAATACAATCCTGCTGCAGAAAGTCATCCATCTGGGACCTTGATGAAGTGGTGGGCAGGTTTTCTGCCCTGGGGTTCCTGAACTCCATTGGGGCCACAGGTGGGACCCACATCCCAATCCATGCCCCAGAGCATAGCACGGCAAAGTACATCAACCACAAGGGCTACTTCTCCATGGTGCTGCAGGTCGTCAAGGACATTTACATTGCATGGGTGGGCCTGATGCATGATGCCCATGTGTTACACAACGACGGTCTGTGGGTGAGGCTGGAGGTGAGCACATTTTTCCCTCACCATGAGGTGGTGGTTGGGGACTTGCAAATGCCACTGTACATTGTGGGGGATGTGGATTATGCCTCAGGCTGTAGCTGATGAAGCCCTATATTGGCTGTTGGGACCCCAGTCCAGTCAGTGCCCACCTGAACCACACTAGAATGCAGGCCAAGTGCATCTCCAGCAGCCTCAAGACATGGTTCAGGTGTCTGCTCATCCACCTCTACATGGGGGAGTGCAACATCCGCCAGGTTGTGGGCGCTTGTAGTGCCTCGCACAACATTGTGGAGGGGGCATGGGAGGTCTTCCTTCCAGAGTGGGGGGTGACTGCTGGCTGCAGGGGGCATGCCTATGAGCAGCCAGGCCCAGCCACCATCTGCCAGGCCCATCAGATGGGCTGTGGATCAAGGAGGACCTGAGTAACAGCTTCTTACATGGACCCCATTAACCCTCCCAGGGATGCCCAGCAGCCCTACCCTGTTCCCATAACAACTCCTCTCTTCATCCCCAACCCCTCTCAAACCCCTGCACAATGAAGAGAGACTTGGGTGTGGTAAGGAATAACTGCTTTATTGACTCAAAGAAAAACGTGTGGAAAAGAAACTGTAACTATTTACAATAAAGTGAAGTGGAAACATCACTGAACTATTTACAGTGGGGGGGAATGGGACAAGGAGTGTGGGGGGGGCTCAGAACTTGGACTGGGGGGCTTGGGACATGAGGTGGGGGAGCTGAGAACATGAATGGAGTGTGCTGGGGATGGGGAGTTGGGGGGGGCTCAAAACATGGAGTGGGCTGCCAACCTGAGGGGAGCAGGACCCTGCACAGCGTTGACCTCGGGAAGCCCTCCTGCCACAGGGGCTCCCATTGGGGCTGGGCTGGAGCCAGGACCAAGGGGAAGTATGGCTGGGAAAGGGCTGCATTGGGGTCTGGATGGGCAAGGAAAGTGGCAGGGAATTGGGGACCCAAGGTGGACAGGGGATGGGCCAAAGCCATTGCCCAGGGGATCAGGTAGAGGTCCAGGGCACTGTGTGGGAGGGACAGCAGGTGCTGAGCAGCAAGGACAGCCATGGGCAGCTGGGACATTACATCCTGACAGACGGTGGTGATGGCCTCAAAGTGGTACCTGAGCTGGTTGAAGGTCCTCAACCCCCACTCTATGTTGGCCCTGAGCTAGTGCTCCAGGATGCCTAGGATGGCCCACAGAGCAGCATTGTGGACTATCATCAGGTCTGTGTGGAAACATCGCCTGTTCCTGTGGCTACAGGCTTGGCCTGGTGGCAAGGTGGGGGATGTCCCAGCCCTCGGATGGCATGGGTCCAGCTGTAAGGAAGAAAAGGAGAAGAGATGATGAGTCATTCATTCAGTGCAGCCCCTAAGGCCCTGTCCCCCACCATGAGCAGCAGCTAACAACTCCCCTGGATCAAGGGACTGATGCACAGGGGCTCTGCAGTGCCTCCGGGACCGTGCTGATCACTGTGCACCCCCCACACTTGATAGGATAGTGGCCAAGGAAGGTATCTGGCTGCAAAGGGGTCCCCTCATAGGTGGTGGGTGAGCTGGGAGCAGCCTAGCCCTCCCCAGAGCCCGCACTCACCTGCGGCTCACAGGGCTGCCCAGGAAAGTGGGTGCTGCTTCTTGCCTGTGGGTATGTCTGTGGGCATGCCTGTGCACTGGGTGCCACATTCAGTGTGTCTTGGGTCAGTCCAGTGCCCTTATGGCTAGCCTGCTTTCAGTCTGCTCTGGGGCCTGAGACTCGTCCAGCCTCCCATGCCCAGGGGCTGCCTGCTGGGTCTGGGTGGTGCACACTCCTGGTGCATGTGGTTCCATGTGCTAGGACCACAGCACAAGGTCCTGCCTGGGACAGCTGAGTGACAATTGCAGCACACCCCATCTACACTCACCTCCTACACCCTGGGGTGTGTGATGTGCGAGGTACTCACTGGCGGGACCCTGGCCCAGCTCCAAGGATGCTGGGGTGGTATCCTGGATGGCAGGAAGAGAGTCCAGAATGAGAATGAGGCTGCTGGCCCCCCAGTCCAGCTCCAGTGGGGGTTACGCCTCAGATGCCTGCTCTTCCTCCTCCTCCTCCTGTGCTGGGTCCTGCTGTAGCAGGGGACCCTTGAGCCCTGTGCTGAGGATCAGGCACAGGGGTGACATGTTCCCCCAGGATAGTGTTGAGCTCCCTGTAGTAGGAGCAGGAGGGTGGTCCTGGAGGGTGGTCCTGCCTCTGAGCATTGGGCAATGTCCCGGGCCCACACATACCCCTGGCAGAGCTCTTTTACTTCTCCAGGTGCGCTGGGGATTACTCTGGTCAGCCAGGGTGACGGCCTTTCCACTATAATTCTCAGCATTCTGATGCCTGTCTTTGGGGTCCTGGAGGGTTTCAGGACCAAAGGGGCCTGAATCTTGGCCCTGCTCCAGGAGAGGGCTTCCCTCTTGAAGCCTCAGGGCGGATCCTGGGATCCCTGAGTCTGCTTCCCTGATGACCCAGGGGGTTCTTGGGCTGCCTGCTCCTCAGCCATGTAACTGCTGTGTGGTAGAGTGTGGCCATGAGGGTATGGGAGAGTGCAGCATTCTGTTTTGCTGCTCCCACACTCTCATCTTCCTGCTGCAGCGTTCCCCAGGTTCTCTGTGGCTTTAAGAAGGGCTGGAGCCAGGATCCATAGCATGCTGATTGCTGAGCACAGGCTGTCAGCTGAGGCACCTGCTTGGCATCCCAGAGGCCCTTTCTGTCAACAGAAGTTCCCCTGGATCTCTCAACAACAGCGTTCTTCCTCGTGGCGAGCTGGGTACAGCTATCAACAAAAGCGCTGTATTCTGTTGATTTACTGTTGACAGAATGCACTTTGCCATCTGGATGCTCTGCTGGTTTTATTGACACAAAAGGCCTTTTTGTTGACAAAATTCTGCAATCTAGACATAGCCCCTGATGGGGCACAACCAACAAAATTGTATTTCAAACTTGTGAGGTTTATTTGCCAAGCATAGTAAGAAACTGGATCATTTGATACAGAACTAGGGGAAACACAACTATTTAAAGCCAACCAGAATTCAGACTGATAACCTAAGAATACTGCTGTTCCAGAAGTCCTGGTTTTTGAAAGTGCCAGAAAGAAAAATGAAACTATGGCTGAATAAAGGACAGTTGGAAGACAGAAATAAAACATACCTGTGTCTAACTAGTGAATAGAGGAGATAAATATTTGCATTTGATATTCAGACTTCTCAATTGATGGCAAAATTCATGCACACACTTGTGCCTAGGGCTAGCATAAAGCTTTATTAACCATTTAAATCCCACTTAATTATTTTAAAGGTTTAACTGGGATATAAATAATTTATAGACCGCTTGCTGGCACTCTGAATTTCATCCTGGGACCTTAGCAGGCAGTCTGACAACTAGGAAATGTTCAATAATGAATAAAAACCCACTCTGGCCCACACTGTTTTAGGTTTTCCTAAGTTTCATAACAGTGATCCAGTAATATGGTAGATACTTTCTTCATGTAGGAGAGTACTAATCCCCTCTCTATATACAGCATTGTTTTCAGAATTGGCACTTGAGAAATAATACTATAGATCCAGTAACACTGGAACTGATTCACTGTTTCAAAACTCCTGGAAAAATCAGGCTCTCAAGGCAAGCATTCTGGGAATGATGTCACAGTGCAGTGATACTTAGATAAACCATTGAGAAGTGTACTTCTATTTTAGGCCATCCTTTGTGCTGGAAATAAAAAAAAATGGAAAAAAATTAGGCCCATAGATAATTTTTATCACCGTATAAATAGTTTATTAGTGAACCTTTACATCACACCCCCAAAATATAACCATTACATAAATCTAATCCTGGTTCAATTGAAGCCAGAGGGAATTTTGTAATTGATTTCAGTGAATTCAAGCTCAAGCTTCTTATTTAACTGTGCCTGTCAAAGCTGGCACAGTGGTTTTGATTCAAGTTATTTAATTTGTCATTTGGAATCAGACAGGGAAAGGACTCACTGACTCGAAGAATCTTGGAAAGAATCTTGAGAGGTCACCTAGTTCAGTTCCCTGCACACATGGCAGGGCTAAGTATCAGCTGGACTGTCCCTGACAGGTGTTTGTCTAACTTGTTCTTTAAAAGCTTCAAAGATGCTGATTCCATAGCTTCCATAGAGAATTTATGACAGTGCTTAACCGTCCTGACAGTTAGAAACTTATTCCTGGCATCCAACTGAAACCTCACTTGCTACAATTTGAGCTCATTGCTTTTTGTCCTGTCTGCAGAAGTTAAGGAAAACAATATTTCCCCATCCTCTTTGTAACAAATTTTTATGTACTTGAAAACTGTTATGTCCCCTCTTAGCCTTCTCTTTTCCAGACTAAACAAACCCAATTCTTTCATTCAATGTTTTCCAGACCTTTAATCTTTTTTTGTTGCTCTTCTCCAGACTTTTTCCAATTTGTCCACATCTTTCTTGAAATGTGGTTCTCAGAACTGGACATAATACTCCAGCTGAGGCCTAATCAGCATGGAGCAGAGTGGAAGAATTTCTTCTCATGTTTTGCTCACAACACTCCTGTTAATGCATCACAGAATGATTTTTTGCTTTTTTTACAACAGTGTTACACTGTAATTTATTTTTAGCTTGTGGTCCACTAATGACCCTTTGATCCCTTTCTGCGATATTCCTTCTTAGATAGTTATTTCCTTTTGTGTATGTGTGCATCTGATTGTTCCTTCCAAAGTGGAGTATTTTGCATTTGTCCTTATTTAATTTCATCCTATTTATTTCAGACCATTACTCCATTTTGTCCAAATCATTTTCATTTTTAATCCTAGCCATAAAAGAAATTGCAACCCCTTCCCAACCTGGTATCTTCTGCATATTTTTTAAGTGTACTCTCTAAGCCATTATGGTCATGATCGCTTTCAGTGCAATCTTTCATATATCCCACCTGGTTGTTCCAAAGCACTGTTCTGCGCCATATATAAGCATGTTATTTTACATCCCCTCCTTATATATAACATGTACCACTGTTCTTAACTTCCAACTCATTCAAACATTCAGGGTGCACAAACGCAAACCCCAGATGCAATTATTTAGTGGTGTCAGTTCCACCAGGACTTGTAAAACATTTCAAAATGAAGGACTGCAGATAAAAGGATGTTTAACCATACTCCCTTTCAGGATGTTAACCATACTCCCTTTTCCATGGTGAAGCACTTTAATTTTGATTTCATTTTAACGCAGTAAAGAACAAGATCCTCATTTGCTTTCTTAAAAAATCAAAAGAAAACATGAATGATGTCTAACACAAAAGAAAACTGTGTGAAAGCTAAAACAATTCACATCACACCAAACTGATTCAAGAACAATATATTCATATAGCACCTTAGTAAAGTCTCTTCATTTAAGAATATACAGTACAAGGAATAAACAATGATATGGGATAGCTAGCCAGCTGCTGCCACTTGGGTGTGTAGAATAAACGAGAGTAGACTAACGGTGGGTGCTTCATCCCTTATTCACGTTAAAATCCTCCTCAGCTTGTTGCTTTCAAAAGGATTACCCACAATGAATAAGGATACAAAAAACCTGACTCTTAGTAGAGAAAAAAGCCCATGGTCATTACATTCTAACAAGTCTGTTTTCTCTTTGACACCATATGTAACTCCACATAAAGCCAGTGGAATGTACACATATACTCAGCAAAGAATAGATCCATTAGTATGAAGGCTACAGTATCAGACAGTTCTACATTTCCATTTCACAATTTGAGCCACAAATGTACAATAACAAAAACACAGAACACCTGTATTCACCAGTGAACAGAGCTTTGTGAAACTACCAATTATTTGTTTCATCAGCAATCATTGGTAATAAATAAGAAATTTCAGCTCTTTGTGGAATGTTGGTGAGAATTCATCAATTTGATTCAGTAATGTCCTTTCTACCAAGAAACAGCTTTTCACAGCATAGATGGCAAAAATGCTAACCTTAGCAAAACTCTTCCTCATGTAAATTTAGTCCAGGGAGAATAGTCATTTTCACAGCAAAAATATCATTTCATATGTAAAATTTGCCAGTCATGTTCACAAGCATAAAATTCATCTCGATGTAGAGGGACAAAATTAGTTCCACATAAACTGTGAAAATTGAGTTTAACTGGGATTTAAGTGATGGGAGGGCCTTTATGTTACTCCTCTGCACTGGTCTGAATTGTCCACCCCCCAGAAAAAGATTGTGGTCATAACTGCAAAATAGTTTGCTTTTCAATAGACACAGAAACATCTACTTTTTCCCCACCTCAGTATGGTAAGTTGGAGGAGGGTACAGCTCAATAAATGTTTTAAAAATATTTATTATTTATGGTTAAAAAGCAAATTATTTCATGTTTGTGCAGAGAACATTTAATTTATTCCAAACCATTCACATTGACCATGGTTTTGATTGCATGACCATCGTAAACCTTGGGATTGCGTTACTATCTGTGCTAACTCCACATGTATTTGTTCTGGAAACAGAACATTAATATATAACTAGGTAGCTAGTTTCTACCTCTGCTTTCGGGTATTCAGTGTTCCTTATTGAAATGTCTTTATCACTGATGATAAATTACCAATGGAAGAAAAAAAAAAGAAATTATTGTATGTTTAAAGGAGTGTTAGGGTTGACCATAAAAGCTGCTAGTCACCATGTAAAATAATTTCAAATATAAATAGCAAATCTTTCATGTGTATTTAGATAAGTATTGATTTAAGTTTAGTGGGTATTTTTAATTTAGCTAAACTGCAACGCTGTCTGAAGTTGAACTGCCACTCTGTATTTAAAACACCTTGTTTTCACAGAGATTCGAGTTCTGGGTAGGTATTAAGAAACATGAGAAATAAAGAGTCTTCTCTTTGGAAAGGGGACACTTTTGTGAACTTTGTAAAGGTATTTCATAGATCATCTATTTTAAAGTACATTGCTGTTGTAAGCAGGGATTTGCCAAACCTGCATCTGAATTTAGCAGGATTTATGAATCAGGAGAAGCAATTAGATTGCTGCTTCTTGTAGACTTGTGAATAATCTGCCCTTTGAAATAGTCATACCAGGTTTGCTGGTATGCAGAGTACAATATTTATTTCACTTTACACAGAATTTTTGGTCAATACAGTCATTCTTGCAATTTAATCTTTACTTCCTGGATTCAGCTGAAACCAGGATGTGCAATTTAATGGTTACCACAGTATTCATGAGAATAGTAATATAGTGTGTGTCTGTGTGGCTATTGATATACTTGTGTAGCACTGAGTATCTTTAAAAATAAGTTTCCAGAATGCCTTAAAGAATGAGAAGATATTTTATATTATTTGGTAATACAGAAGTGTTTATGTAATATTTATTGTATACATATGGGGTCTGATTTTGTGGTATATTAAAGCTCACAACTCCTAGTGAAGTCAATAGGAATGAAGGATAATCAGACCCTGTCAATAGGTACTCAGCACCTCAGAGGAACTGAACCAGACAGTGCATATATATGGATAATACCAAAACATCATCACTGGAAAGATGTCTCCTAAGTCAATTTATTAATCCTTGAAACTTTTGAAGAAAAAAAATCAAAACTAATTTGGCAACCTATTTACTTCTCACATATCCAGCAAAACTAGGATTCTTGGTTTTGCAAATGGCAGGAAATGTTTCCCACAGCTCTATTGCAGAGACGTCAAACAGAGAAGATCAGTTATCACTTTCAGCCTCAGCTGCTGAATCTTAGAAATCCTTAATTTGGATTGGATGAGAGATGGACACCTAAACGTTGAGTACAAAACTCTTCTCTCAGACCATGCGGTACACTTCAGCTTTTTGCAGGTCTCTAACTGACATCACTGGGAACTCTGAATGTGCTGGAAGAGCAGAGTATTAAAGATGAATGCTACTACCATGAAAATCCAAGAGGATAATTTTGTCCTTAAAGCTCAGAGGCTCATCCTGCAGTTCTTATTCAGCCAAACCTCATTCTGACTGTTTAACTGCTTGAATAAGGATTGCAGGGGTGGGCTTCAAGTGACAGAAAATAAAATTAGTGACCCATTTCAATGCTCCAACACCGGAATAAGAACAAAGTATGTTTGCTGAGACAGGAGAGTGGATGTAATTATCTATTTGTACAGTCTTGTTCATGTCAGATTTATAATTGTACATGTATTTTCATTTTTAAAAGTCATAATGTTTAACCACACTGTTTTCTTACAGTGCTCAAATGAAATTGCAAGCTCCATTAACAGACTTTCATTATCACAAGTATCTTTCAAACAAATACACCACCAACTACTGTACAAACATGTACTACCATCTGACTAATTAATTTATATGTGGGTATAAATTTGATAAAGTCAAATTTAATTTGACAACACACTGGTCAAAACCTATAAAACTTCTGAATAATGGAAATACATTGTCTTTGTTTATTACAGCACATCTTCCCAAAGGAGAAATAAAAATAAAAGAGAAGGGCATCTGAATCTTGAGAGACAGATGAGAACTTGTTTACATGTCCTACAAAATTCAAACATTCCAACAAACTAGTGTTTGTATATTGCCTGGTGGACTAGTAAAAAATAAATTGCTTTTGCTTGTTTTATGATTTTCCCAGATTTCCAGTGTCAGTAGTAAATAATTGGAAGTCAGTCAGTCAGTCAGTCTCCCTGGGGAATGGCAGCATTTGGGACCCAACTGATGGCATTCACTCCCCCATGAAAGGAGAAGGATCAGCTTCAGTAATTTTGTCTTATTGATTTGACATCTGAGAAGTCCAAATGCTAATACTCCTAATGATCAGCCATTCTTTTTGACTTTTGGTAACAAGTATTCTCATACAGTGAATATCAAAGAGAACTTTGTGCTCCACATCTGTCATTTCAAAATTGCCATTTTTGAACTCCCCTAGTCTCAAATAAGTAGTGCATTGTCTCCCTTTTTTGCTCCCTACAACTTTTTCCCCTACTTCCAGGGCTCCATGATGCAAGATGTCATTTTGCCGGTCTTCTGTTCCAGTGATAACTTTAATTTTAGTGATTTTAATAGGCTTTTCAAATACAATCACATAGAGATCTCCAGTAGAAGGGGCTTTACCCCAGAAATACTCATCAATGCTGCTGTAAGCCTTGCTTGCCTCGTAGTTTTCAAATACATTCATGTTGGTATGCAGATTTGCGGGAGGATTGTCAGGGATGTCAAAAGAATCCTCTTCAAAGTCATCATCCTTTAGCTTGTTCTCAGCCCCTTTGTAGGATGAATAATATCCCATGTGCTGGAAAAGAGATGGCTTAAAACGGATCGCATCCTTCTGAGCTAACAACCCACGGAAATGGATCAGCAGCCAATCACAAGGCATTTCCTGGTAAAACATCAGCAAAAAATGAGCCAGACGAGGGAGGTCATGGGAATGGTACAGCTTTCCAATATAGCCCAGTTTGGAAAACTCCAGAGTCACCCAATAGGAACCTTCTCGTGAAGCAATTACTTTCTTAACAGCAGTCAAGAAGTTTTTAGAACATCGAACGTCATCTTCTAGCATGACATAATAATCAGAAAGATTAGCACAAAAGTTAAGCAGGAAAGCATAATCTACATTTTGTTTGGAGCGGAACTTCACACGATCTTCTGGATCATTATAATTTCTCTTAAGGCCATCCAGTACTGGATAGTACTCCTCAGGGGCATGGATAACCATTAACCTGCCAGCAATGATGTGGTGGGCAAATTTCTGTGAAATATCCTTGACCATGCTTTCACACCAGGATGAGTCAAAATCTGCTAGGTGAACCACCACAGTAATTTCCTTCAGCTCCTCATAACTCGACTGCTCAAATATGGACTTGATTGTCTCGAGCAAGTAATTCCCCTTTTTCCGTTTGACTGAGGACAGGCCAATTGTAAGATACTCTGTGCAAAAGAGAATTCAGACGCAAAGATTAATTGAAAGTGAATCAGACTTTGAAAATCATATCAAATGAACGTTAACCTCCAGGCCTTCAGTGTATTAAATAAACCTTCTCAGTGATGAAGTCTGTGATGTTTGGTATAAGAAACATATTAAGCTATGTGTAACAAAGATTCTCCTCTTCTTCTTCACCAAAGAATTGTGTTGTAAGCTGTCTGATATGTGGAGACTATTGAATTAAACATTAGTTCGTTAACTGCAAGAAGTATTGTGAAATGGAATAAAGCCAAAGTGAAGTATGCATTTATTCCTAATGGAAAAATGAAATACACATAGACAATGTCAAAGCTATAAAGCAATGGGACTGAAAAACTCTGGCTCACAAAGTGTTCTTAACTCAAGCCATTATGAAAAAAGCACAAAAATATGAGTTAAAATTAATTGCCTTGCTTTTACTATTTTATGGTACCGTAACAAGTTTAATTACATCTATACAGAATATTGAGGATTTCTAAACTTTTCACAGATGATTTCATCTAGTCTTTTCAATTTTAAAATTCTTCCCAATTCTCTCATTTTTCTTTGTTAGAATTCCTGTTACAAAATTCCTTGATATTTTCATTAAGAACTAAGGGTATTCTACTTGAGACAGGTAAATCAGATTTTACTTAACAGTACAACATCATTTACTTCTGAAAATTCGTGTTTTATAAGGAATTTTATTACATTTAAATGTTTTGGGTAAGGTTTGAATTTCAGTTGTCTGGCACCAATTGCCTTCTGTGGTATTTGGAAATAGCTTTTCTTTCACATGTGCCTACAGCATTAGCTTAATCCTCCCTGATATTTGTTAACCTGTACTCCAACTCTATTATCAAAACCTAGTTGTTTGGATGAAATGCAATCTGTTGGACTTGCGAGCAACTACACTTTTGAGAAAATCATTTCATCATATTTTCTGTAAGAACGTGTCCCTCTTAAAGCTAATGTGCTTCATTTCCATGGCTGCTGACCAAAACACTGTGTACACACCCTGATTTGCAAAATGTTGCAAATAATGTGACCATGGGAGAAAAAAAAATTGATCAGTTTCAAATGAGGCAGCATGGGGCCCAGCTCTACATGGTCTAGTCAAAATGAAGTTGTAGTACAAATGCCTATGTCATCAGCACCACCTATCCAATCCCCAGACTTCTTAAACCTTACACTAAAATTTACATTTGCAACCCTGTCCCAGGAAGACCCACAACTCATATACATCTTATTTTCCTCTCTGTGCTTGCACTTTTCTACATTCTCTATTCTGACTCACATTTCCTTTGGGTTTTTTTTGTTTTTTTTTTTTTAATGCAAAATTAGAGATTTGGTATCTAAAGGGGACCTGTCCAAAGCCAAATATTGAGATGTTTCAGGGGGAAATCAGGATGTTGGAGAGATGAGGTGGGTGAGGCAACATCTTTCATTGGACCAACGGCATAAAGTCAGAATAACCAGACTATTGAAATTGTCCTGCCTCTGGTCTGAGTGCAGAAAAACCAGCCATCCTTGCAGGCTATGGTCCTACAACTCAGTTTCTGCATGGTTCCAGTTTATGGAATGACATGCATGACCTATCAAAACAAAAAGCAGTCAAGTAGCACTTTAAAGACTAGCAAAATAGTTTATTAGGTGAGCTTTCGTGGGACAGACCCACTTCTTCAGACCATAGCCAGACCATTGAGTCTGTTCTGGGCTGGCTACGGTCTGAAGAACTGGGTCTGTCCCACGAAAGCTCACCTAATAAACTATTTTGCTAGTCTTTAAAGTGCTACTTGACTGCTTTTTGTTTTGATAGTGTATAGACTAGCACAGCTTCCTCTCTGTTACTATGCATGACCTATTTATGTGTGGTCTCAGCTACAGGATCCATACAATGAGAGTCCAGCGGTTCAAGTCATTTCAATCCCTGGAGACCTAGAAATGCACATGTATTGTTCCCCGGCACCATCACAGTTCAAATATACAATGGGAGTTCCATGAATTTCACCCTGAGTAGAAGAGTTTTCAAAGTTTTAAAATTAAATGATTCATGATTTTAAATGATTTCCACATTTCTGTAAAAAAAAAAAAGAAAGAAAAAAATAAGAGGTAACATTGTTCTTCATTTAATGAAAGTCAGGTACTCATTACTTACTTTTCCTTGGCAAAGGTGTGCCAGCTAGATACCGATAGGAAACATTTATAGATCCTGAAAAAATTGACAAGTCTTTAAATGTGTGAATGGAGCGCTCGGAATTAAGCTGATGTGTGGCTGTTTCTCTGATTAGTTGCTTGTCCCCTTCCTAGCAAGATGAAAAAAGAAAGAATGAGAGAGAGAGAGAGACAGACAGGCATAGCATGGGAGGGATAATACAGAGAGAAATAGATTTGCAAATGCCAGCCAAAAAGAGAAGAGGGACAGAAACATTTCAAAGAAGTTTTCTGAAAAACACTTAAATCTCAGCTCATTCTAAAAATACATTATCCGAATAGTATATATTTTGCTTATAGGAAATTTATCCTATAGTTTCAGATTAATAGTATTTGGAAAAGAGGAAAAAACCTTTTGGGGCAGAAACATTGACAATCTATCTTTCAAGAGGAACTAAGAGTACTACAGTATTGCCTGAAAAATGCTGCTATATTCAACATAGGACATACTCCCCCTAGAGGGCGGTGGGGAAGTTTTTAACATATTTTTGAGACATTAGAAACTGCTGCAGGTGCAACATAAAATAATATTCTCAGAGATAAGGTAAGACTCTACCACTTTGGCAACTTCCTGAATATGGCCCACTCCTACGCCTGATCCTTGATGTGAAGGGGAAGTAGACAGGTTGCATTGTGCTGAAGGTTGCTCATGCCTTAACCCACTGCATGCCCTGCCACCAAAGCAGATTGATACAGAGAAGGGGTAGGATTGTGGCCATGTATCCTTCCTCTCTCTCCCATTTCTCTTTGAGTTGAGGCTTTCCATCCCACAGTGGCATACAGTGTCCCACCCATATCAACCTTCTCTTCTTCATACTTAAACAAAGAAGGAAAAAAATCCTGAGAGTTGTGATGTCATGGAGGTGAGTTTAGAATTAGGAATGTTTATCTAGTTCACACTGGGTGATGCTGGCCCTGAGAGGAGTATGAAAATTATCTGGCAGTTTCACATATGTGCTATAGCACATTAATGCAAGACAAGTGAGCTGAGATTTGAGTAAAAGAGAGTGCTGTTCAGTAAACTATTGTTAACAAGAGTTAAAAGGACAAAAATGAATAACATTTATTTCAATATTTTTAAGACTGAAAATCCGGGATGTGTCAAGGCTTTTATTTTATAACACTAAGAAATTCTTCTAGAAAGCTATTGTAGGTTCATGTTAAGTTCACTATTTTTGTTTTATAGAAGAAATAAATAATCCATTTATAAGCTGAATCAAGTTCTCTTGGCTAACACCCAGCTGTGTCTACCTGAACTGATATGCTTTCTTGTTCTGCAAGGTCTCTCTGGTAACTTCTTCCTCATGCCACTAGGCTCCCTTGCATTTATTGATAAGTTATGAAACAAAGCTTTATGCTTATCACTTTCCAGATTAGAATGTAAGTCAATAGACTCATGGATGTGCCTATAGCTGATCCACTAAATCTGATGGCTACTCACTCTCCTGATTTTTCTGAGATGATTCTAGTTAATCAGGGAAACAGTGAGTACCCAGAAAGGGAAATAAGTGCAGGGGGAAGAATCAGTCAATATCATACACACTTTGTGCTACTTTTGCCTGACCTTGTGAGATTCTGCTAACATGCCTAGACTAAGGGGTTAATTGCCTCCCAAGAGACATCTGGCCGCTCAGCAGACACAAGCCCATAAGCAATATTGCCATTACTTTCACATTGCTTCAAAAGGGTACTCACCTTTACAACAGAAAGAGGAAGACAGTTCCTTCTCCCTATCTCTTATAACCTACAATGCATGCTTACCGTCAGCACTCAACCATGCACACTCTGAGATCCAGTTTAAGTGAATTTAGCGTTCATGAAAGTTTCTGGATCTATTGAGCAGGATTAGCATATGCAGCTGCAATGTTAGTACCCCCATATTGCTGTGCCAGTATGAATCAACACTGCACCTCACGTACATGAACTGCAGCTGTACCACTCTGTCTGCTTAAGCAAACTTGTCTTTGCTCACTATCCCCCAGAGGGCTCATGCATTGAAATGGAGATTTCAGTCCCCCATTTCAACATCCACAAGACAGTCAACACTTTTACACAGCAATAGTGAGTGGATTCTTATGGAGACATGCAGGGGCTTTCAAAGGAAATTTGAAAGCCTCCTATATCAACCTTTTTCACACTTTCTTTATGAGTAAAAAAAAAAAAGTCTCCAAGGCCACAAGGGCCCACCACCACTCCAAGCTTCTCTTCTCCACATATCAGAGGGGTAGCCGTGTTAGTCTGGATCTGTAACAGCAACGACGGTCCTGTGGCGCCTTATAGACTAACAGAAAAGTTTTGGGCATGAGCTTTCGTGAGCACAGACTCACTTCATCAGATGCTGGTCTTGGAAATCTGCAGGGGCAGGTATAAATAAGCCAGAGCAAGGGTGGGGATAACAAGGTTACCTCAGTCAGCAAAGGTGCGGCTTACTACCAGCAGTTGATCTGGAGGTGTGAACACCAAGGGAGGGGAAGCTGCTTCTATATTTAGCCTGCCATTCACAGTCTTTGTTTAAGCCTGAGCTGAGGACGTCGAATTTGCAGATGAATTGTAGCTCAGAAATTTCTCTTTGGAGTCTGATCCTGAAATTTCTTTGCTGTAGGATAGCTACTTTTAAGTCTGCTACTGTGTGGCCCGGGAGATTGAAGTGCTCTCCTACAGGTTTTTATATATTGCCATTTCTGATATCTGATTTGTGTGAGTTTATTCTTTTACATCCTGTCCAGTTTGTCCAATGTATATAGCAGAGGGGCATTGCTGGCACATGATGGCATAAATTATATTGGTAGATGTGCAGCTGAATGAACGCACAATGGTGTGGCTGATATGGTTAGGTCCTGTAATGGTGTTGCTGGTGTAGATATGTGGGCAGAGCTGGCAACGAAGTTTGTTGCATGGATGGGTCCCTGAGCTAGAGTGACTGTGGTGCGGTGTATAGTTGCTGGTTAGGATTTGCTTCAGGTTGGCAGGTTGTCTGTGGGCAAGGACTGGTCTGCCTTCCAAGACCTGTGAAAGTGGGGGATCATTGTCCAGGATGGGTTGTAAATCCCTGATGATGCGCTGTAGAAGTTTTAGCTGAGGACTGTAGGTGATGGCTAGTGGTGTTCTGTTGGTTTCTCTCTTGGGCTTGTCCTGTAGTCAGAGGCTTCGTGGCACACGTCTGGCTCTGTTGTTCTGTTTTTTCACTTCCTCAGGTGGGTATTGCAGTTTCAAGAATGCTTGGTAGAGATCCTGTAGGAGTTTGTCTCTGTCGGAGGGCTTGGAGCAAATGCGGTTATATCTTAGTGCTTGGCTGTAGACAATGGATCGTGTGGTGTGTCTGGGGTGGAAGCTGGAGGCATGAAGGTAGGTGTAGCAGTCAGTGGGTTTATGGTACAGGGTGGTATTGATGTGGCCATTGTGTATTAGCACCGTGGTGTCTTCTCCACATGGTTTTGTTTGCCAAACACTAAAACAGTCACAACTTTTCCACTCTCCCTCAGGGTACAGCTCCAAGGTGATCTTCCCCTTTCTCTCTTTCAGTCCTTTCTGCAGGGTCTTTCCTTGCTTCCTTTGTATGAACACACCCCTCTCCCCCAAGCTTTTCTTCCCAGCAGTTTCCCACAGTTTTCCCTCCCAGGGGACTCCCTACTGCTCCTGCTACCCCTTCCTTACTGACAGCCTAGTATTTCATAGCCCTACACTTTTAATTAGCCAAATTCTCTGTGCCAAATCTGCAGTTAAACACCCCTGGCTTGCCCACATCAGCTGACTAGGGCTCAGGCTGCAGAGCTCTGCAAATGCAGCGTAGATGTTGGGCTAAGGCTGGAGTCCCAGTTCTGGGATTCTTGCCCCTTGTGAGTCTCCTGATCATCTACACTGCGATGCTACAGCCCTACATCTATAGCCCTTTGATTCCAAGTCCAGTGACACAGACCAGATGTGGGTGTTGAATTGTAAGGTAGATATACCCATTGGGAGCAACTGTTCTGGCACAGGGGAGCTGGATCTGTTTCACGTAAATGTGCCAGCCACCTGTTCACAATCCAGGTTGATGACAAATGCTAAGACTTTCTCAGTGGATGTCGGGGTAGGAGGGGATCAGAGCCTGTTCATCCATTGTGCTGGGTATCCGAGAAAGGTTGGTGGGGAATGACTGAAGCATTGTGCACCATTCCCTCATCCACTACTTTGATGGGACCTTCCAGAGGTAATGGCTATCAGGAGAGCTACAGGCAGTGCTACTTTACATATAGAGAGTCAGAGTGGCGGAGCCTTGAAGGGAGTTTCCAATTCTGTACATTTTTTTTTCTTGCTGGGGAACTCTTTGGGATATTATGTCTGAACTTCCCACATTTAAGCTTCCACCTTAGCAGGAAAAATATCAGATGGACAAGGAGAGCTGTCAAACATGGTCAGGGATCTAAAAATAAAAGTGAAAAAAAAGCCAATAGCCCAACACATTTGAAAAATGGTTGATGGACCATAAAGGTATCAGGAGATCTGGAAAAAACTGTCAGCAGAAAGTAAAAGACTTGGCTGGGAGTAACATGAGCTCAGATATGCCAGATTTGTGATGAGAGAAACAGTGAGAGAAAGTGAGTGGTTTTTTTTTTAAGACAAATTAAGAATCAGACATCAAGGGAGTCAGAAACTGGACAGAAAAGGATGTGAAAATAAGCCACAAAAAGCAGGTACAGCAACAATACAAAAGCCTCTGGGGGAATTTGAGGCAATTAGCAAAAGTCAAAGAGGCATCAGGGAGTGCGCTAGTGGGAGAAAATATGTATAAGCTGGGTCAAATGTCATCACTAACAAGAGCTGATGAATAAATAAGATACTGTACAAAATCTCAGTGCAAACAATATCATTAGAAGAAGTGATATGTCAGAAATGGAGTGGCATAGCAGAAAACATGGATTCTGTTTAGGATTACCTGAAAATGGTTTAGCTAGCAATGATAATATAGCAACGTCACCTGTTAACATTTTTTTCATCACTATGTCAGTTTAGCCTAAGCTTGACATTATTAGACATTGACTGTTAACATCTCTGGCCCTGATATTGAGAATCCTTACACATAATTATTTATTATAACTTACTTGCACAGGTGGACTACAGGCCAAGTGGAACTCTATGGTGTTAGTTTCATAGCAACAAATATATACACCCTCTGCTTTCTAAAATAACCTGTATGTTCTTAATAAACAAGACAAAACATGGGAGTGGAAATACTAGCTCAGAAGAATCCCAGCAGGTCAGTGGTAGACCCAGTAGAGTATCTTGACTCCCAACCCAGTACCTTATACAACAGAGCATGTTGTTTCATGCTTGCCTTTGCTCAGGTGACTGCAGGATCTAAGCCTTAAACATTTGTGTCCTTTCGTAGGGCCTGGTCCAACACTCAATGTCCACATCTCCATTAGCACCTCAGAAATTACCTCACTTTGAATTGTGGCCTATGCACAGTTTTCACATGTAGCACAAATGTGCAAACTGTAGAGTTACAATCAATAGTTAGTGATTTGAGCTGCTAATTTCAGGTACTTTAGAAAATCCTACCCTTTTACCATATGCTTACAATAGGTTTCCATCTGCCAAAGCCCAAATATGAGACACATGGCATGATGGAGATGCAGAATTAGACATGGAACAATACATATTAATTCAAGAAAATAAAAATGATGTGAGATTAATTCCTGTTGTGTAGTTGAGTCTTCAGTCATACCTTTTGCTTGGGTAACACCATGTGCCTGAGTGTGTCGTTGTCAGCAGAGACTGAACCTGGGTCTTTTAGCTGACATGATTACCTCAGAAATAAATACTTTTCAATAATCAAAATGTCTATGTCTACACTACAGCAATCTGTTAACAGAAGCAACTGTAGAAAGCTATCTTCTGACAAAACCCCTGTCGACAGATTGCGTACAGACACGAAAACGGATCACTCTGTCAATCTGCTTTGTTGACAGAAAGCAGCCAGACTGCCCGGCCTCTCTCTTGATCAAATAGCCCACTGGAAGCACAACAGACAGGACTTCTTGGTGTCCCAGAAGATGTGTCTGTTGACAGAGAGCCCCCAGGAACATCCATGCTGGCGCTGAGTTGACAGATTCTATTGAGAAAGGCATTCTGTCTCCTGGGGCAAGGGCAGAACATTGTCAATGGAAGTTCTGCATTCTATCAATTTACTGTTTACAGAAAGCATTTATAATCTGGACACTCCATGAGTTTTGTCACCAAAACTCTCTAGTGAAGACATAGCCAGTGAGGGCAATCCATATGAGTACCGAAAGGGGATAACTGTGTTACTAAAATGGAGAACACGCAAGAGGCACAGCTCCACATTGTGCTAGATACCCTTTTGGTAACATCCACAATGTTTCTTAAACCAGTAATGGGACATGTGATATATGTTACTTTTATGGGAAGAACACCTCAAGATTTCAGTGACATCCTCGTATGTATATATGGTAGAGTGTCCTAAAATATATACGACAGTTGTAACTCTTGGTTTAGTGGGCTGTTCATAGTAGAATCTCCCACTAAACCAAGAGTTACAGCTGTCATTTTGACATCCAGCCAGTTTCTAACTTGGCTGAGAACTTGGACTCTGTATTTGTTCCATTATCCCCTTTCGTCCACCGAGAAAACTTACCAAGACATAACCATCTTCAATGTACAAGTTCATGAATAGCAGGCAAATGACAAGGACTCCTAGGAATGATACTGCTGATCTCTTTCTCAAGCATCTCATTTTATCCAAATATTTCAAATTGAGCCTCATGTGAAGAAACAAAACAATGTCTCCTAGGAGAGAAAAATACAGTGTTATTAAGTTATTTGCATATCTGTAGAACACAACCATTCAGAGACCAAATTACAGGCATTAGTATGCACATTACATCATGTATTTCAATTAGAGATGGTAAGAAACTAGAAAACAAATTCTTCGTTTATACAGGCCAGACTATAAGCGATTCTAAACCTGAAAACAGATTCAACTTTTGTGGCTATATCCATGTCAACTTCGAATCAGAAAGACCATTTTTCTTTAAGATACTGTCCATTAAATTTTGTTAATTATTGTACACAGTTTCTCTCTACGCCTTGTTATATGAATGTACTCCATGAAGCTGTATTTTGTCAAACTGAGATACAGAAAGGCCTACACAATTATTAAACTGCACATACAAAAATAAATATTGACATGCTCCCAAGCTGACAGATATATATATAAAAGCATGTGTGGATATTTGTCAGAGATTTTGCATTCATTTTGAGAACTTTCAGGATAAATAACATAAAAAATCTGGGAATTGAAAATTACAATCCATATTTGCTCTGGTAAACAAATCAAACATTTTGAAGAATTATTCCAGTAAATCTTAAAAAGCAGTGAGTCATATTATTAATAACAGCAAGCAATCTATTAGCATTCGCCCATACAGTTAAAAATGAGCAATAAGGTAATTATGTATATACAACAGATTTTTTAACTCTTACATTAAAACAACATAAAATAAAGGAAATAAGGAAGTAAAAAATGGGCCACATTCACCACTCAAGTTCAAAGTATCTGGGAAACCAAGTTAACCAGCTATGGAAGAACTATACCATCATCATACTGAGAACAGGGGATGTGGTGGTAGATCAGAGAGAATACCTAGGCTATTCCTATACCTTAGTGACCCTGAGCAGTTTAAATAGCCCAATGAGACTATATTTAGATTATCACATTGTTTTCTCCAAGCCAAATTATTTATGAAAACAAGTAGCAAGATGCTATCAAAATTTGTTCCTAGAAAGTAAAACAAAAATGTCCATGTTTATAATATAGATTGACCCTCTCTAGTCTGGCACTCTCAGAACCTGAGCAGTGCCTAATGAGCAAATTTGCCAGACCACAGGAGGACAATATTATCTAGCAATACTATCAATTTTTCCTCTGCTTATTAGATTCTTAGAAGACATTTAGGGGTAAATTACAGCTAAATAACAGCAGAGAAAACTGAGAGTCAAGACTGGTGGCTGTAAGTAAATGTTATGGGATCATGGGAAACTTGGCCACACCCATGATAAGCAGTTGTCCAGCTAACTAATGTGCTGGATTACAGACGTTGCCAAAGACAAGAGCTCAAACTAAAGAGGTCCAACCTGTACAAGTGAAATTCTCAATATGTGGTAGGACACTAAAATGCAATACACTATAAAATGGAATTGAAATCTCATTTTCAGAGCTAATTTTGTACATGTTTTTCATCTTCAAAATATTGTCCTGCTTCATATTTCTCCCTTTATCAGGCAAACATTGCATTCTAACCTGGCTTTCTGATACCTTTTATCATAGATTTTGTATTAACAGCTGATAACCCTCTGAAGGCTTATTTGTCTATAAATAAATAAGAGCATGCCAATATTTTGAAGGTGTACAATGTACAAAATTGTTTCTTATAAACTTGAAATATAGTTATGAAAATGACATTGCAATTCCATTTTTATAGTGTATTGCATGTTATCATCCTACCACATGCTGAGAAATATATCTATCTGCATCATACACAGCTTCATTTCCATGGCTGGATAGATTGTTTACTTTCATTGTGTATGAAATTACAAACAAAGGAGTAACAAAAGGAAGAATTCTCACTGACCATGTACAGAAAAAAGTAACATGCGGCACATAGGTTGTAGAATTCAAAGAGATAGCCTTAGGAACCTGATGCAAAGTGATGAAGCAGGAAAGTAGGTGGGTTTTTATTTCTGCTTTTTCTTTTTTTAAGAAATGCTAGAGCTGTCAGTTGAGTGCAGGCAGTAAGGAAATCCTTCCTGGATATGAAATGATACCACAACATTGTCGATTATATTTTATTGCCCTTCCCACCCAATTGGCAACTAGAATGCCTAGTGGCAACTAGAATGGTATGTGGGTTCTCTCAAGATGGCAGTTAAGGATCCCTTAGCAATTTGCAGAAAAAGGACTGAAGTTCCACTACAATTTTACCCCTTTTACTAATCAAAGGTAGTGATTTCATAATAATATACATAAGGACTTTTTAAAACAGGGCATCACTTATAGATATTGAAGAGGCTTCATCGTCCCTCTCCTTAACATTGTTGTTTTTAAAGTGTGGGATGGGAATTAGAATGCAGGCTATGTTCAGAATCTGCCAAGAACTAGCCTGATCGTCAGAAGTATGTTTGAACACATGGATTTTAGAGACATCAGCAATTTTCTGGATGGAGTAATACACCTTTGAGAGTTAAAGAGAAGATTTTCTCTGAATCATATTTGCTGATCTGAGTTGCAGTACTAAACATTTCCAGCTTTACTCCACTTAGCTCTTCACAGCCAACATTGCTGCGAGCTACAGATCCATATTGTGCACCAAGGACATTGTTATTTCCATACAGTCATCAACAGAATATAGCATCATTGAATGATCATAAATGGAAGACCAGAGGGTTGCAGAAGTGTAAGTGAAGGGCTACAGAAACTATTAGTGGTGATGATGTATAAGATGGCAAGAACTCAGCTTGATTCTGAGAGCACAGGCTCAGTTTGCAGGACCATCTTCTAGAAGAAAATCTCCAAACTTTTCCTGGTCACATTTAATATAGAAATTATTAAAATAATAAGCACTACTGATCGCAAATAGTATTCACAATAATTCGAAGAACAAAATAAAATTTCAGTAAAATTTTGTTTGTACAGAAGAACAAATAAACAGACTGAACAGAAGGATGCCACAATTATGGTTTAAGAAATTTATTACATACAGTACGTTCTCCAGACAATGTACAAACACTTGCTTTTACAAACACTAGATGGCAGGATTCACACACATCAGCATGCTCTGTAACAGGTACTTCTTCAAATCAGTTTATTATTAATACATTGCTTTGTTTAGCATACTTAGAGTATGTGCCTTTAGGAAATATTCCCTGTATTTTCCCAGAACTACTACTTTGTTACAATTCAATTTTCAGCTTCTAACATTGTATAGTGGAAAACTGTGGATGTGAAATTGGTCAGAAGAATACTTAATATTTGTTTCTTGCATTTGTGAATTCAGTCAGCCTCTTTTGAAAAATATATATGTTTATATACATATGTGTGTGGGTCTTTCCATGGTGATATGGCAACATTCTTTAAGAAGTAATAACATAAATATATACTGTTACTAAAACCAAAAAGTCTAAATCCCTTATTTTTTAAGGGAGACTGAACTCAGCATTCAATGCCACAGACACTATTTTGCATACATATTTTATAGTACCTGTGTGTTTAGTTCTCTCATTTTTCTATGCAACTAAATAGACATCTAAGCTATACAAAGCCAACTGCTTTTGAAAATATGTCCTGAAGGATTTCATACTCATTAATAAATGCATTTCTGAATTTTAATTTTCTCTTCTATCCTAAAGATGACTTGTGTTGCCCTGATTTCTTTCTCTAGTCCCTGTAAAAGTTATCTGATTTTTTTCTAGATTTGTCAAAATTCAGGCAGCACAAACAGGTTTCTTTTGACAATCTTAGTTGATTCTCTTTTCAGCTCTTTTGACATACACACTCTCATGAAGCTACAATGATGAAAAACTGCTCTTTATTGGATCTGTAACTCTGGGAAACGTGTGCAATATTACAGAGGTCAAGATCGATTTTCACATTCCAGTGCTGTACTTTCTCTTACAGATAAAGAATCTCTTCAGTATGAACCAATTCCTACTCCCATTGATATCTCAGACCTTTTGGACAGTTCTCAGCAACATGTTCTCCATGATTGCTAATGCTTAAATTAGGCCTTTAATTAGGGCCTCAAGTGTGGGTTTCTGCATAACTGTTGCAAGCCAGTGACAGCCTAGAGAAGAAACCCAGTCAGCATAACAGTTCTTTTCTTCTGAATAACCTCTAACAATATCCAAAGGCTGGACATTGAAGCTGAACAAAATCAGACTGGAAACATGACGTACATTTTACCAGGTAGTGTAAAGTACCTGAGATACTCTATATCTTGGGGGATAACCCTGTAACCCTCATATTTCTCAGTTATACATACATGTGATCTTGCGTATGAAATATGCCATGTGAGGTAGCAAATGAAAGGTCATGACTTGCTGAAAGTCAATGTTCTGTCTCAATATGCACATCACTAGTGTATATAAACTTATGAGATTCTGTTGTGTGGTTGTCACTAGAATATGCTGTAAATTTGGGGAATTGGCCAGAGACAACAGCAAGGAAAGTAACCAGTGCCTGGGCAGGTGTCAAACAACTAGCAACAACCATTGTCCATCAAGGGAATTACAATTCAATTCACTGTAGCATTTCATTACTAATCTGCCATCGCCCTAATTTCCCATCACCCTGACTAACATGCCCCCTTCGAAGCTGGGAGCAAGGGTAGACGAGCCCCGACTGATGTAAACTAGGCCATACTGGGGGTATTGATCAACCTTGTCTCAGGACTCAACAATGCTCACCAGATGTGTTTGGATTTGTGTTCTCTAAGCACAGGGGACTAAGAGTACAAAAGAAGAACACAGTTTATCTTCATGTTTGTCCTTTATCCTTTCCCTACCTCAGCAGCAAGCAACCAGTACACTCTGAAGACTAAAGACTCCAACAGAAGAGACTAGTTCATGTTTTAAGGGTGAAACCTGTGCACCAGGCACTACAATATCCATTGGGATGAGAAACACTGTTTAATCTGGTTTTTGCCCAATCTAATAGGATTGAGAGTGTAGACTGTGCACTTATATTTTCTTTTATTTTGGTAATCACTCTGACTTTTTGTCTATCATTTATAATAATTTAAATAATTATAATTTTTAATGATTTAAACTCTATCAATACATTTGCTTTACAATATACCTTTGCCATTGAGTTTGCCTGAAGTGTTTGCTAAATAACCTTAGATTTACAAAGGCTGGTGTATATCCATTTCTGTTGATGAAATGATGAACTAATTAATACGCTTACACTAACAATGCTCAAATAAATCTGTTTTTAAGGTGCCACAGGACTCATCATTATTTTTGCAGGTACAGACTAACACAACTACCCTTCCCAAACTTGCGCTGTTTGTCTTGAGCAATGCAAGATGGTATCTTCCTGAGATACAAACCCGGGGACATGTGGCTGAAGCCTTTCTCTATGTGATTTATGAGTGGCTCTGGGTGCATTCATGCAGCCTGTGTGTAGAGTTCCACCTGCAGTTGTATTGGGTTATACTGGTTCCCGGGGGAGATTTCCTGCCTATCACTGGCAAAGCATTGTGAGAGACAGCCTAGGTTGGAACATTAAGGGGAGACAATAGCCCAACAATCCCACGCTACACCCCAGGGATCCCAAGGACCATTGGAACAAATTTCCCAGAACTCTGAGTGATTCTTCTTCTTTATGGACTATTTTTTATATCAAGACTATTTTTTTTCTAAAATATATGCATTTGTTCAGATAGGAATTCGTTCAAGGAAGTCCTATGGCCTGTGTTATAAAGGAGGTCAGCCAGATGAACTCACTGGTCCCTTCTATCTTAGAATCTATGAATTATTTCAGGAGAAATTTATTTCTACCAGCCTCTTATCAGCTGCTCTTTATTACCCTCAATATACCTTTTCACACACTGATAGTGGTTAAAACACAGGGGGAGGGAGTCAAGCCTCTGTCCACGCTTCACCTGACCTATCTGCCCCTTCCAGCACATATGCAAGGAGGACAGAAAAGGAGATGAAGGGGTTTTATCTCAAGCCCCATCATCACCCCTCTGTGTGGCCGTAATACAGACAGCTACGAGCTAGCCTCTGCTGAGCAATACACTAAACAGCCTATCTGTAGATGATGTGTACAACCACATATCAGGGTCGTGTGTTTGATACTTGTTTTATACTGCCTGTGTACTTAAATGTTGCATCTCACCTAGTCAAGAAAAGATGAGAGTCAGAAAGGACACCTGAATTATTATTGTGTAGTAATAACATTTCTAAATGAGTCATGGAGCTTTGTCTGTCACCACAAAGTCCCCATTTTTGGAAGTGCAGTTCAACCTAGCCATTGCCACATTTACATTATCTGCAGAATCCAGGGATAACACACCACAAGCATGATTGGATTTTTACATCCCTGGTGAGCTTTATTACAATCCCTGATTTGACTAAGGCTCTCAGAAGCAGAATCCCTGCTTGCTAGCTTTGTGATGTACTGTTCTGCTATTGTGCAGCTGCTTTGCTTTGCTTGCATTTCTTAATGCTTGTCCAATTTGTTTTTCTGCTTTTCTTTTTGGAAGGCTGAAACTAAAGCCCGAAGGGCTGAGTTCAATCCTCTTTATGAAGTGAGCAATTTATACAGAACCAAAGATTTCAGAAAGAAAAATCTAGCCCAAAACATAAAGGATTTATTTACGTGGTTAATATTACGTTGTACATGAGGGTCTGTGACAGTTGTGTTAGCATGTGTCATGTTTTTTCCCCATACAAGGTGAAAAAGGACACCAAAGTAATTGTATACATTTGCAGATATGATTGGTAGTGAAGTGGAAAACAATAAGTGACAGAATATTCTATGGTGCTCAGATACACTTCCAACAAGATTCACTGACTACCTCACTGAAAGCTTGGAAGCACATATAAAATGTTTGAAGCTGACAGGCAACAGGTTTGCTGGCAGCAAGAAGTAAAACTGATGCTGGGGAATGTAAGATAGAGTGTGTTAATTCAGATGAGACTAGGAAAACTAACTGGGGAGTGGGTTACATGGGATGACATAATCTCCTCTTTGCACTGCGTGTTACTTATGTAGCACCACCTGGGACAAAATATGTGGCTTATAGAATTTCACGTCAGGAGAATTTACAATCTAGATACTGCCCTGAACTGACAATTAAAGAAAGATTCATGTGGGCAGGCAAAGACTGAATGGTAATTAGTAAGGAAGAAAGGCTGGGCAAAAGAAAAGGCTTGAAGAAGAGATCTGAATGTTGAGAGGGCTGCTTGGGAAGAAGGAGACGGTTTCAAACTTAGATGTCACTTGAAAAAAAATAGATAAGAACTAGAGAAGGGAACACAGTTCATTAGTACAAAAGACTGGACAGAGTGAAGTCTGAAAGGGTGTGGGGTACAGGAAGAAAAAAGTTGAAGTGAAGAACCATATAGATATGCAAAGATGAGGGTGAAGAGCTTGAGTCTGCATGGCAAGGGGAGATAACATCAGAGAAAGGATTTAGGAAGGGATTAACAGACTAGTGGGAAAATTTATTCTGGCTGTTGCGACTGATTAGAGAGTAAGAAATTAGGGATGCTGAAGAGAAGTTTACACTAATCAGTGCAAAAGATGACTACTGATTGATAAATTGCACTGAGTTTCAGGAGACAATGCCACCTAATGAATCACCCAATACCACTGCATATGTTATCAGCTGTGACAAAGGAAGAAATGGGTTTTGGATATACAATATAGAGGAGGAGCTAATGGGACTTGACGAAAGCCTGGATGATGGGGAAAATGACAGGAGCATTTGACAGCATGTAGGGCTCAGGGAGAAGGTGGAGAGTTCAGCTGTAAGTTAAGGAGAAAGAAGGGAGAAGAAAGGGAGCTGAGATATACAAGGTGAGATATCTCAGGGCTGATCTATATGAGATATGTTACAGTGGCACAGCTACAACAATGCAGCTCTAGCGTTCAGGGTAGACTCTACATATGCTGATGGGATGGGTTTTCCTATCAGCATGGCAAGTCCTTCTTCACAAAGGACAATAACTAGAAAGAAGGAAGAAGTCTTCCATTGATCTAGTGCTGTCTACAAACAGCCCAACTGATGTAGTAAAGTGGAACCAATTTTCTTGGCTAGGCCATGTGTAACAAGAATGCAGAGATTCAAGACTAGAAAGATGCTGAGAAGTCAAGGACAGAGATATTTGTGAGTCATCACCACAAGATTGGGAAAAGACTGAACTAGGAGGAATGAGTTTAGAGGAAGGACAAAAGGGGATGGCAAATTGAATTCTGAGGTGAATGGGGGATGGACAGAAGGATGAAATATAGACACCAAAGAGAAGCTGAAGGAATAGTTGGAAGAATGAGGATAGCATAGACGATGGAACTATTGTTTTATACCAGGAACCAGCAGGTCTGAGAAGTAAAAGAATCTCTAGGACCTGGTCTCCTGCCCTAACAAACTTCTAGAATTCTCATACTCTTACCTTACCTGAAGCAAAGAAGGGGAATGATCTCCCAGTCACCTGTGTGTTATGCAGTGAAAAACTGAAAATTATGAAGGGCCATACTCTGACTTTTAAAAACAGCCTATAGTATGGGAGGGATGAGGAGTTACCTTCACCTCAGGGGGCCTGAGAAGCATTCCTTATGGGGAAAAGCATAGAGTCCTTGCTGCATTTCCTTCTGGTTACATAGGGTGACCAAAACAAGGAAAGTCTAGCCTAGTGGTCAGAACAGGATCAGGAACACAGGACTGGACTCTTATCTGCAGCTGGAGGCAAGGGCTAAGCCAGACATCAGAAACTGGAGCAGGAAAGGTAGCAGCCCAGGAGGGGCTCACACCAGGGACAGCAGCACGGGTAATAGGAATAAGGTAACACAGAGCAGGCACAGTGGTACACATGAGCTATGGCTATACTCGCTAAAGAGCCAGCATGTTGGCTCCACTAGTCAACATGTGTTGTGGCCTATCAAGTACCCTGCGGCAGGACAGCTGTAATTATTAGGCTGCCTGGAGACAAACTTGTCTATAAGTCCTGATTTCTGACGCTTGCCAGTACATGGGAGGCCAGTGGTGTCAGAGCCCTCTTACTTCTCTTTCTGTTTGCGTCTCCTTCACTCTCCACCCATCAGAGTAGGGAGGGAGAGATCCACATAGGGTTGCAGCTGCCTGCTCACACAAACCCAAACACCTATAGGCCACCCCTTCCCTGGAGCCCCACTCTTCCATATGCCTTCTTCGAGGTCATGCCCCCTGCACACTCCAGTTCCCCTCCCCCTATTGCTGTCACTCATCTTTGCCAGGCTGGGGCAGAGGAAGAAGCAGGGCCAGATTATGTGTGCCCAAGGCTATTGGATTTTGTACATCCCATTTGTACAAGTCTTTTTCCTCTAATTTAAAACAAAATGACCATATGAAGGGCAGAGGCTTGGAGCTTTCCCTAAGCTCTGGGGTTTAATCAAAAATGAGAGGTTCACAGTGCAGGAGAGAGCTCCAGGCTGGGGCAGAAAGTTAGGACACAGGCAGGATGCAGTGGGGTAGGGGCCAAAGAGTTTGGAGTGTGGGAGGGTGGTCAGGGCAGGAGGCTGAGGTATACAGACTGAATCTCAGGAGAATGGTCCAATTCTATTCCCAAGAACTACCTCACAGCCAGGCTTTGAGATGGAGGACAGCTAAGATGGGCTGGGATATGGTCCCTAAGTCCTGAGCCAATACATCCACTACCACAGGGAACTGGAGAGACATTTGCAGAGAAAGGAAAACAATGCTTTGTGGCCAGGCCAGAACTGCCAGAGGGTAGGCATACAGGAGCATATGAAGCCAGGTGACAAGGAAGGCATCCTCCATAGTGTGACTGTACCATCCTTTTTGAGCAGATGTGGCAGCATTTCATATTGGAGGTTGTTGTGAAAAGAGCCCTAGAACTGTCACATGCTTTAGAATACTGAGTGATTGAGCTTCCACTAGTGTTTTGGGGGCAAGTGTCACAAGAAGGAGTCTTCTATTGTGTTCTGCAAACCCAACAGATAGAAAAGTGAGGTGTCTGTGTGGCAGAACATGTACCAGTTCCACAGTTTTATGCTTCTGCACATCCAGACCAGGATCTTTCTCTCCCTTTGCATTTGGTATAGTACATCATCTCCCTGTTGCCCACCATCATCATGAGTGAGTGTCCTTCAGTGCTGGGAAGGAAGGACTGAGATGCATAAGGAAGTGTCCTGATTTCAAGGACACTAACATGGAAAGATAGCTACTGCCCTGGTCTGGGATGCACTGGGGGAAAGCACCCCTTTCAAGCCAAGAGACCTCCATGGTGATGCAACTCAGTGGTGGTGGGCATGAGAGGGGAACACCTATACAAATCTCACAGGAGTTCTTCCACAGGTTTAAGAAAATGAGAATTTTCTTAGGTAAGGTAGCCCACTTGATGAGGCTGTCCTTGTTATAAACAGTCCTGAGCCATGCCTGAAAGCCTCAGAAGGGTAGCCATGTTAGTCTGTATCTTCACAAAAAAAAAACAAGCAGCCCTGTAGCATCCTAAAGACTAACACATTTATATATTAGGTAATGAGCTTTTGGGTGTTGCCCACAAAATCTCATTACCTAATAAAACATTTGTTAATCTTTAAGGTGCTCCAGGACTGCTTGTTTTTTTTTGTTAATGAAAGCTACAGAGATACAACCGATAGGCATAACATTTCACAAAAGTGTAGGCTAACCTGTGGTCTGAATTTTGTGATGTGAGTAACCCTTGGGGAGGCAGTCATCTAAACAGGGTAAGTTGATTATTCTCCCTCTGCCTCTTTGGTGAAGGGGATTCACTGCAACAGAAAACTTTTGTAAAGACCATTGGGGCAGCTGAATGGCTGAAAGGTAAAAACATGGTATTGGTAGTGATCAATAGCAACAATGAATCATTGGACGTGTACACGGGACTGGTGCCCAGCTACATGAAACTATGCATCCTAGTGGATGAGGGCAATAAACAAGTTCTCAGGATCCAAGGACTGGCTTATCACAACCAGAGTTAACATCCTGAGGGCCTGAGATACTAAAAAGGAATTCAGAATCCTCAGATTTAAGATTGCTTCCCATCCTCTCACTTCCTCCTGAGTTCAAGAAAATACCTGTAATAGAAGCCTTTTCTAGTGAAGTGTATCAGTTGCCACCCAGCACACAAAAGATTGGACTTTCTATCTCAAGAGAACCTTGTGAGAAGATGCCCTAAAAAAAGGGACAGGGTAGAGGGGGAAAGGGAGACAGAACAGAGTATCCTGATGAACCCATTTGTGTGATCCACTTTTCTGATGCAATATTCTTTTAAGCTGTTATGCAAAGGGAAAAAGAATACTCAAAGAGTGAGCAAAAGGAGGTTTCTCACAACAGGAAATCTAGAGAAAGGGTTGGTTTGTGACTCTCAACAAAACCATCAAACCTGCGCTTTGGTCAGAGTGGTATGCTAAGACATGACTTTCAAGGAGGGTCACAGGTGAACTAGGTCTCTTGCAGGAAGGCTTAAGGATGCCTTGTGTAAGTGTGGCACTGGATCAGACTGAAACATTGAGCTGTCAGACTTGTATTGAACTGCTTTTTCATTTCAGATGTGTACATCTTGAGGGATTGCAGAGTTGCCTTTGTGCCTTTCAGGCTGTGGAATGATGTGTCAATTTTGCCATTAAAGATCTTTGACCTTTTAAAGGAGGATTCTTGACAGAATTCTGAACCTCCTTGGGGAGGCTTTATGGCTGCACCCAGGAAACTTTACACATAACAACTAAAGTTGCTATTGAATGTGAGGCTCTATCAATGGCATTGGGGGCAACATACAGAGAAGCCTTGCCACTGTTTGTCCCTCTGAAATAAGGCCCAGAAATTGTTATTTGGTCCTGCAGCAAGTGATCAATACAGTGCCTTCATTTTGCATAATTCATAGTTCTGTTTGTTAAAAACTAAATAAATGTTTTGATGCTATAATCATTGGGTTCCCAAACCCAACTGAGTGTGGGTTTCTGCCTTCCACTGGAGCCCCAGTGACTTCAGCAGGGCTTTGCATACATTTGTGCTAACAAATCTGATTTCAGCAGCAAAGGTGAAGATGGAATATTTGATATGGCTAATACATATTGTATTACTTCTGGTAAACACATCTTATTTTAAAAAGCCCATAGCAATATATTTTGTGTAGATGACATTATGCTCAGTTCAATACATGAAGTATTGAGAAACTAAGCCTAACAGATTCAGCACTTTCTAAAGAATTTTTCTTTTGATTTTATGTTTATGTATTCATCAAAACTCACTGTCAACTAGTTTTCTTACAAGAATAACCTAATTTTAAAACTGCACATAATAACTTAGCACAAACTGCCAGTTCCATGTACCTCACTTTGTAAGCCTTTTTTTTGGAATGAATTCTTTTATTGATCAGGAAGGTAGTGTCAGAGAGCTCGATAGGAAGTCTTAATGAAAAACTCATTTTAGAAAAAGATTAATAATAGGGCCAGTGAAAACCAATTTTCTCCCATTTAATCTCCTAATCTATTTTACATTATTTCCCAAGAGAGCCCCAAACTTCACAGATACACAGCCATGTGCAAATAATCAATTTGAAAGAAACCCATGAATCTACTAGTTGTTTTATGTCAGTCTGCCAGGTTTCTAAATAGATTTTTTTTCCCTTTGCTAAAACACTTACACAAACTTTAACCAGTGGTTAGATACCCAGCAATGGTGTTTGTAAAAGTAAACTGAGTGTTTTTGGAAATTTACCATAGAGAAATTCCACAAATCATTATTCCAGAAGCCTGCTATACATAAACACTAAGGATTATTAAATTAACAAGTTATATTAAACTGAAACTATGGACTGGGCAACTTAAGAAAGGAATGTCTAAATTATAGCCCACACTACCAGCTCAAGTCATTTCCCCATAACTAGAAATAAGACCCAAGGTACGGAACCTCTAAAAATGGACATCATCTATTTGAGTGGCTTATAGTAGTAAGATGAAATCTTAAAAGTGAATGCTTCGATCAATTTTGTTTAAAAGTAAATTTATTTTTCTTATTTAAGATGATGCAAATTACTGATTTGAAGTCAGTCTTTCATTCTTTGCACTCCAGTCTCTTTGGTATAATAATTAAGCTTCCAATAGGATGGCTATGATGTTGTTATCAAGTCTGTTGAATGTAAGGAAAATTCCTTTCTAGATTTAGTGAATGTACCAGTGTCAGTAAGCCAGAGTGCCATGTATAAATACAACACACAGGGAAAAAAAAAAAGAGGTAGCCATGTCAGACTGTATCTTCACAAAGCAAAAAAGCAGTCCTGTAGCACTGTAAAGACTAATAATATAATTTATTAGGTGATGAGCTTTTGTGAGACAGACCTTCTTCTAGATCTCAAGAAGCAGGTCTATTCCATGGAAGCTCATCATCTAATAAATTATATTGTTAGTCTTTAAAACGAAACAGGACCAGGACTGCTTTTTTCTGCTTTTTCGTTTTGACACAGAAAGGAAGTTTAGCTGTGGTGATATGGTCATGAATCATAAAGCAGGAGGTCTGAATAGATGCTAAATTTATCACCAGTTGTACCATTTACAATAATATTGGTATGCTATTTTGAGGAAAAACAAATTCCAGAGCAAGGTGAAGGTCCCATGCCATGGCAGGGGGATAAAGAGGGTAGTCACAAAAACATCAGAGTAAAGGAGAAACACACTGAAGGACTCAAACATAACCAAAACTCATTGTTTGGTTTCCCTACATTAGATTTTACTAATTTAAGCCAGTAGTGGGATCTGTGTACTGTGTACACATGATGAAGGAATATGTGAAATTTTCCATAGCCAAAGATTTTGTTTTAGATTAAGGAAAACAAAATAAAGTCTCCATGAGAAAATACAGAGTCTGCTTATTATCCTTTATAAGATATTTTTTGAATCCTCTTGCAGCTTTTAAGCAACAGGTTTTTTGCATTTTAACATATACTGCGTGTATACAGAGAATCACAGGTACATATACTACAGTATGTATTGTCGTGACAGTGGGATAAATTTACGATAAGCTCAGAAGCAAACACTGTAGTTCTAAGTCACAACCATTTGGGTATTCCTGATAAAATCTCATGCAAGCGGCTCAAATTCTAGCAGAAGGAAAATGGCTTTTAAATTAGTTATGATACATGATAGGTGCCGTAGTTCCTAATGTGTCATACAGGCCTCATTACACTGGATAGGTATGTAAAGCTGAAGGACTCACTTTGCCAGGAGGAGAGATTAAACCTGTAACTATGGGTACTAAAGCCCTATGCTCTACCACCTGAGGTGAAGGCCAGCTAACACTCACCTGAGGCTGTAGAGCAGAGACTTCAGTCTCCCTAGTACATGGTCTCAGTGCCTCTGGGGATTACAGGTATGGCTTGTCTACACTTGTCCCCAACTCCGAAGGGGGTGTGGTAATCAGGGTGATGGGAGATTACTAATGAAGTGCTGTGGTGAATATGCAGCACTTCATTAGGTTAATTCTCCCCCGCAGCAACTTCAAAGTCTCAAACTTAGAAGTGCTGGCATGCGGGTAGCCGCAGGCACTTCGAAGTTGCCATGGGGGAGAATTAACCTAAGGAAGCACTGCATATTCACCACAGGACTTCATTAGTAATCTCCCATCACCCTGATTACCATTCCCTCTTTGAAGCTGGGGGCAAGTGTAGACCCAGCCATAGAAGGTTAACCTAGCTCTGTAGGGCAGAAAAGCCTAGTATCCAGTATGACCCTTATAGTCAATCTCTCTGTTAGACTGGTTCTGGATGTTGGAGCTGTATGATACTGATACTGGAGCTGTATGTTCTGTTGGTTTGAGTTCAGTCCCATTTGAATGGGGGTGCGGCTGTATTGTTCTGTAGTGGTTGCCTAACATCTGGAGCCCCATGGGTGACAACTGGACCTCAAGCCCCCTTCTCCAGTTCCCCATATATATGTCCTTTCTAAGCACAACGGATTGTGCCCAAAATGAGGCTACACATTCTTCTGTGAAGACTGACCTTTCTGATCATGCTTTCTTGAACTTGATGGCATAGAAAGTATGCTTATTGAGTTTGCAGATGATACCAAGCTGAGACGGGTTGCAAGCACTTTCGATGATAGGGTCAGAATTCAATGATCTGGACAAACTGGAGAAATGGTCTGAGGAAAATAGGATGAAGTTCAATAAGGACAAATGCATAGTACTCCACTTAGGGAGTCACAGTCAATCTCACACATACAAAATTTGAAGTGACTATCTAGGATGGAGTACTGCAGAATGGGATCTAGGGATCATATTAGACCACAGGCTAAGTATGAGTCAACTGTGTGACGCTGTTGCAAAAAAGCAAACATGATTTTGGGATTCATTAACGGGAATGTTGAGAGCAAAACAGGAGAAATAATTCTTCTGCTCTACTCTGCAATGATTAGACTTCAACTGGAATATTGTGTCCAGTTCTGGACCCCACATTCTTTGAAAGACCTGGAGAAATTGCAGAGGGTCCAGAGAAGAGCAACTAAAATGCTTGACTGTATAGAAAATCTGACCCATGAGATAATACTAAAAGAATTGGGTTTGTTTAACTTGGAAAAGAGAAGGCTGAAAGGAACATGATAGCAGCTTTCCAGTACCTCAAAGGGGGCATGCTAGCAGCTTTCCAGTCCCTCAAAGGTTATTAAAAGGAGGAGTCAGAAAAACTACTCTGCTTAGTCTCTGATGATAGGACAAAAAGCAATGGTCTTAAATTACAGCAAGGGAGGTTTAGGTTGATCATTAGGAAAAACTTCCTAACTCTCAGGTTAGTTAATTACTGGAATAAATTGTGTGGGGTGGTTGTAGAATCTCCATCACATTTAAGAACAAGTTGGACAAATTTCTAACAGGGATGATATAGATGGTGCTTGATCCTGCCATAAGGGCAGGGGACTGGACCTGATGACTTCTTGAGATCCCTTCCAGTTGTAGTGTTCTATGATTCTATGAATCTTGGAATCCAGAGAGTCCTAGGGGGTACGTGAAATCATAGGAATCAGACTTGAATTATCCCTTTTATAACTCACAAATTATGCACTAGTAATATATTTTAATTGCACCCTAATATTTTGTTGACTACTTTTGTATAGTACTATCAAAGAGAGTATGAGCAATCTATGCCATTCTTTCTGGATCACACACACACACACAGTAGTGAATAAAGACACAATAGGTACCCACATATTCCTGAGATTTGAGATGAGGAACCAATGGAAACACCAAAAAAGGATTACAAGAATTGGAATAGATATGATTTATGCAGAAAGTCAACAATTCAAAATAGAAAAGCTGTTAGGTTTGATAGAAAGAGTGCTATAATAACATCTAATAAAGACCGTGATTCAGAAAGGTACACTCACAGAATCACAGAATCACTCCTTGACTATGCCTACACTACAGCGATTTTTTCAAAAGTAGGTCTTCCAGAAGATCTCTTCTGAAAAAATGCTTCTGAAAGAGCACACCCACACACAAAAAAGTGGATAAAAAAAACAATCTGCTCTTTTGATAGAGAACATCCACACAGCCCCTGACGTTTTGAAAGAATGGGCCAGGGATTGAAAAATCTGGCACCAGGAGGACTGCTCTTTCCGAAAAAAGGGCTCACTGAGGCCGTTTCTACACAGGCCACTTCCTTTGGAAGTGGCATGCTAATACACGGAGCAAAAGATGCTAATGAGGTGCAGATGCAAATTCCCCACACCTCATTAGCATAAAGTCACGTGATTTGGAGTCCGGAAGACCGTTCTTCCAGACTCCAAAACGCCATGTAGAAGTGTGGCCCCGGCGTGCGGGGAGGGGAGTTTCCAGAAGGAAGTCCTTCTGGAGGCCCCTACTTCCCGAAAATTTTTGGGAAGAAGGGGCTGTGCTTCTACGTGGCATTTTGGAGTTCAGAAGCATGGTCTTCTGGACTACAAATCACGTTACATTATGTGAATGAGGCATGGGGAATTTGCATCCATGCCTCATTAGCATCTTTTGCTCTGTGTATTAGCACGCCACTTCCAAAGGAAGTGGCCTGTGTAGAAACAGCCTGAGTGTCCACACATGCTTTATTTTTTCAAGTGAAGCTTTCAAAAGAAGGCACTCTTCCTGATCAGGGAGTGGAAGAGGGCACCTGGAAGAAGACCCTCTTTCTTTTGATTTCAGATTGGAAGAGCACATTTTGTATACAGACATGCTGCGTGTTCTTTCATAAAAGGGCCAGATTTTCTGAAGGAACTCGCTAGTGTAGACACAGCCCTTATGTAAAGACTACGTATGTGTCTTACTTGAAGCAAGTAAGTACCCTTTCTGACTTCAGTGATATAGACATGTTTTTTGAGTTGGTGCCTGTGCTTAAATATATAACTGTATTGAGGTTACAACAAATTATATTATTATATATTATATTCAAATTTGACACATTAACACGTGGTTTGAACCAGGACAGCAATTATCTGGCCCATTAAAAGGACTCCTTTACTTACTTTGTTTTACCTAACTCTTGACTTCCCCACTCCACTCCTGCCGCCCCTTTGCTTTTTTTGATTTGCCAACCTTGATAACTTTTGGACCTCTGTGCTTTATATATTGAGTCTGTTCTGGTAAGGTTATGATCTGAAGAAGTGGGTCTCCCCAATGAAAGCTCATCACCTAATAAATTATTTTGTTAGCCTTTAAAGTGATACTTGACTGCTTTTTTGTTTTGATAGAATACAGACTAACAGAGCTATCTCTCTGTCACTGTATTGAGATTAGTATGAAATGATTTGAACGCAGGTGGAATGGCATCCACGTATCTAGTGTCTAAAAGACACTTGAAACATATCACCTGATAGACTGTTACATAATTCAGACTAAAAGCATTTATATACTAAAAGGAGGAAGAGTGCCTATCCATAGCAGGTGATTTAATTTCAAGAAATTACTGTGCCTAATCAGAAACTATTTTCTCTCTATACTTTTTTAGAATTTTAATTTTTCAAACTAAACAACTTTAATTTATATCACCATAGTACATGACAGAACAACAGCCAAGGGTGGAAGCTGGTGTACTTGTCAGACATCTCCCCCTCTACTCAGACAATCCTTTGAAGTGTCCGCTCAGTCAGGTAGAATAATTGATAAGGTGATGAGCTTTTGTGGGACAGACCCACTTCTTCTGATCTGGAAATTCAGATGAAAGTAAATTGTCATGATGAAAATATAACAGAGAGATGGAAAAAAATTAAATGAAAACTGACACATCAGTTACAGAGGACAGAAGGGGTGGATGAACAGGAGAAGAGGGGGAAGAAAATTACTTACTTTAAGGCCATCTCTACACTAGCCCAAAACTTCAAAATGGCCATGCAAATGGCCATTTCGAAGTTTACTAATGAAGCGCTGACATACATATTTAGCTTCTCATTAGAATGCTGGCAGCTGCGGCACTTCGAAATTGACGTGGCTCGTTGCCTCATGGCTTGTCCAGATGGGGCTCCTTTTTGAAAGGACCCCGGCAACTTCGAAATCTCCTTATTCCTATCTGCTGTTAGGAATAAGGGGATTTTGAAGTTGCCGGGGTCCTATTGAAAAGGAGCCCCATCTGGACAAGCTGCTCTGTGGCAAGCTGCATCAATTTCGAAGAGCCATGGCTGCCAGCATTCTAATGAGGCGCTGAATATGTATGTCAGTGCTTCATTAGTAAACTTCAAAATGGCCATTTGCATGGCCATGTCGAAGTTTTGGGCTAGTGTAGACGTAGCCTAAGTGTCTATTAAGTTAAGTGACTTGCTTGACATCATGACAAATATCAAAAATTGGGAAATTGTCCTTGTAATGTGTAAGGTAATTGCTCTTTCTATTGACAGCTAGGGGCAAAGTGTCACACTTGAGAATAAACTCCTGTTCAGATGTCTGCCAACTGCAGGAAGAAAAGTCTTTTTTTTATATATATATATATACTCTCTGACTGGGAGGTCAGTTTAAGAACTTTTTAAGGGTAAATATTTTCTAACAAACAGCTGCGTAAGAGTAAAGTAACCAATGATAACTGGTTACTGTAAGGATACTGAATACTGTAAGGATTTGGGAATATAATGGCTACTGTAGTAGCTATCCAATTTTGAAAACAAATTTAACTCACACTTGTGTTATTTCCTCTGCCATGCTCTGATGAATTACAGTTGCTTGTCTTAAAAGACAAATGGTACAGTACCTCATGGTATCAAAACTCTTTGCATGAAAGAACATATGAAATGGGAGAGATTTCTGTTTCTTTTTTTGGCTTTAGTTTAAATCTTACATTTCAGAGTTCATATAAAAACTGTAGTCAGATCATTTAGTGGGGATTAGTCAGATGCTTACACCTGTTTCAAACAGATAACATTTGTGAACTAACCAGACTTCAGGAACAAATGACAGATTGTCAACTTACCAAAGCAATACCATCCACAATTTAAAAAAAAAAAATCTAATAGATACAGTACTGTACTGTTATTTTTCAGGCTTGGCTGTGAATTCTGGGCTGGATACAAATCCACTGAGTCTTTCTTTTGAGATCAGTGGGTGCTAGACAAGGCCGTCTGTTTATTAGCAATTGACATTTATTTACTATCCAGCGGTGAAACTGGTTTATTTCTACTTTACCAGTCTTTTACAATTACTCAGTTAGAAAAATTATAAAATAAAATGACCAGTTTCTATTGTAACTAATCTCAAGTATTAGGACTGTGTAGAATTTATAGACTTTCTTTTCTTAATCAAATAAAACTTTGCTGATGTTTTATTTGGGGGGTTATTTCATTTGAAAGTTTTTACACACACATATGAAAATTAAGCCTTGCATTCACCAATGTAATCCCACACACGTGTTTTGGTTTGTGCTCAGTCTGAGTGTCTATGTAGTAAAATGCTGGAACTGATTCCCTGCCTCTCCCCTGCAGAGGATGAGAGCAGTGAGGTGCTGATAGTGTGTGCAGAGTCGAGAACGAGTTTGTAAGTTTACCTGCATAAAAATTCTTCCAAAATTGTTCTAAATACAGCGTCCTTAATTGTTCATTGCAAAAGTCCCAAATAACTCACCAAATGCCAAGACCAACTCACTGGTATATATCTGAAGCTCCCTCCAAAGATCCAATTGAAAGCACTTGATACAATCCATCTCTGCATCATGCAGGCTGGCTGTGTTCTGGTGAGAACTCACTGTGGGCAAATGACTCCATGGCAGTATGTCCACAGCAAGCAAGCCAAATGTTCAGTAACAGCTACTGCAGGCCATAGGGACATGGTACAAGTACGACCACTCTCCCTTTGTGAGTAGCTTCTGACCCTTCTGTGCTACAGTGACAAATGAATAAAACCTTTGATACCTGTCTGCCCCCTTATCTCCCTGTGGTTTGTGACAAACCGCCTATTACATTTATCTGGAGGTGACCTAGAGGGTCTCCTGAAAAACCAAGCTTGCCTAAAGTGTTTATTATGTTTCTAATAATCTATAATAATTCTGCAACCTAAAACTGAAAGAGAGAAATCTAATTATAGACATTTCAACAACTCTAAAAAAGAAAAAAAAAACCTGCGTTGTGTGAATAGACTTAAATGA
The DNA here is from genome assembly GCF_033958435.1 of Carettochelys insculpta. Lineage (NCBI taxonomy): Eukaryota > Metazoa > Chordata > Testudines > Carettochelyidae > Carettochelys > Carettochelys insculpta. The sequence continues at coordinate 299,036,946 of NC_134137.1, read as the reverse complement.
AACGCATGAATCTTTTTACTCTTATCTAATTCCAAAAGCCTATCACCTTTTTCTTCCTGACAGCAATAAGCCATAAAAAGGCCAACCCTCCTTCCATCTTCAAGCAAACTGATCAAAACCTGAAAACCCCAGGCAAAACCAGGAGATTAATGAAACGTTCTAGTTTCACAACAAGTTTTGTCTGCCGTACTTTTTAAGGCTGAACAAGCATAAAACTCAAGGGAATGCAAAAAGCTCACATGTCCGTTCATTGGAACTCATGTGGACCAAACCCAGCAAAGCTGAAATGGGATCAATATTCTATTTCACAAAATAAGCAAACAGACATTTGAGAATGGAATAACAATGGTTGATTGTACAGACTTTTCTAGGTTCATGATGGGAATGTTGTATTTGTAGATGTTCCCTCCAAACAACTCTCTGTGAATGAATTACCATATTTCAGGTGTCTCAGGGGAATTTATATTGGTATAATAGAGGTGGCAGTGGTGGTGTCTTGAGCTGATATGCCTATAGAGACCAAAAGGAAACATAATGTTTCCAGGACGCAACAGCAAGCATATTTAGCATGCTGCAGTGATACAGGACAAGTGTAGTATTTGCTGCTCCTGTTATAGACCAGAAGGTCATGGCTATGACTCTACCAAACACCAACATGCATCTATGATGTCATATGGATTGACAGCAGTGTGAGTGGGCAGTTTTTGCACACAGGAAGTGCTAGCATTCCACTTTTAGGTGATTCGTGCAACATAATGCTGGTGTTGAGGAGATGGGGATAAGGGAGTGCAAAGAGTCCCACTACTGGAGTCACAATGAGGCAATCAGAATTTGGCTCCCACAGTATATATATAATAAACACTGACCACAGTGGAGATAGGGCAAAAAATAAAAAAAAAAAGTAGGGTAAAAAAGGAAATTATCAATAAATGCTATGTTGCCTGAAATTGGAAGTTGAAACAGGTTTTGTGTTCTTCTTTTCTTTTCTCCACGCTTTCTGATTTTTTTCTTGCTGTAGACAGTGACTAGTGTGACAGAGATTTAACATCCTCCCCCTACTTTCCCTCCCCCCATTCTATTTCCAGTTCCCAGTGTTAGACTGAAGCAAGTGCAACTGCTGTTGACATGTTCATTTGGTAAGTAGTAGCCTTCTGCTTTTGATCTTTGCTTATGGATTTTTTTAGTTTGTTTTTGTGCAGTGAGCTTTGAGATGGCGCCTCTTTAAGTGCCTAAGACATAGTCGAAGAAAAAGAAGTAGGGTCTGCAGGTGGTGCTTCCTGTTCTAGTGTTCAGATCAATGTCTCTGCAGTGGTTTCTCCTGAAGAGCTAAACTAAAGTAAAAGTCATATTTGTAGTTTTGTGGGCATGATAACTTCCGAAGTTATAGTGTGTGATTATTGATTGCTGGGGGTAGATTTAAGCCTTTGTTTATTGGAATATATCTCTATATGCTGTTCTTTTTAATAGCACAGACTGAATAGGTTTTGACTGTTCATTCATGAGGCAATGTTATATAACGTGACGAGATATCCCATTTTCAATGGACTGTCCCATATTTAACCCCTCCTACAGGTGTTCCTTCTTTTTCAAAAAAGGGGAAATTTCCTGTATTTTCTGTCTCTCCTTTTACATCACTACTAGTGGGTCCTACTGCTGGTCAGATGCTTGCTGGCCACCCACCCACCAGCAGTGAGTATGAGGATACAGTGGCAGACGAGGGGTGTGTGTTTAAGGCTGGTGATTGGGCAAAGCTTCAACATGCTGGGTTGACTGATCCCTATGCTGGTGCACCAGTGAAACCCCTGCTGCATGCCAGTTCTTAGTCAAACAGCTCTTCTCCTCCCTTGCTTTTTCTTCTCTTTTCCAGTCACCACTGAATGCTTGCTGCGGTAGCAGGTACATGCAGGCAGGTGGTGGTTGGTTACTTGTCACCTCTGCTGCCCACCCATTGATGCTTTACAATACTTCCCCTCTCACTGCTGTGCCCATTCAACCATATGCCCTCAAATATTTTCCCTCCTCGTGATCATTTTTTCCATCACGGGCAGAATGGGACACTGAAGTGTGTGCAAATGTGCACCATCAGTAGAAACAAAACCTAACTATGGGAACTGTGCTAATCAGCCAGGCATCTTTTGAATCTCTCCTGAGTAGAGGTATAAGCACCCAGCTTAAAGGGAACACTGCCATTCACACACAAGCCCAGTCCCACTGCGCCTCTCTATCTCCCTCACCACCACCAGCAGTACGTATCCCACTCCTGGCGCCGTGCAGAGAACCACCCTTGGGCAAATCATTCAGCTCACCAGTTCCTTCCTTCCTTCCCACCATGCCTCTGGTTGGGCTGGCTTGCAGGGAAAGCTCAAGATCCACTGGCCTGGGGTGCTGCCAAAGCCTCACACAGAGCCACACTGGGAGGATTCTCTGTTGCTCAATTAAGCTCTAGAATGTGGGGGAGGAATCTATTCTAGCCTATTGGACCCTGACCTTGAAGGTCCCCAGGCAAGGTAACTTAGCACCCTCTTCACATACTGCCTCCACCCTGGTCCTGCCCTCAGGAAGCACAGACCTCCTCTATGAACCTTCGCCTGCTGATCCACCCAATTTGCAGAGGCCCCTGAAGTCAGGTTCCCTGGGCTCTGGTGTACAATGAATTCTTACGGCTTAGCCTGTTCCTGCCCATGCTGTAGCCAGGGGACAAGAGACAGCTGGATTATATCAGTGGTCAATAGCACCCTGGACATGTTAGCTGCCTTTCTATACTGTGTGGACAGAAAGAGATAAGCTGTTTCTAGCCACAGGAGAGCACAGGGAAATAAGGCCACCAGCTTGTGCTACTGAATGGGACACTTTCTAAAATGTTTGTACTGCAGTTAGTTATCAGCCTAGTGCTCCTCTGTACTATCATGGTAATTCTCATTAATACTAATGTGAGCTATCCACCTGCAGCAATGAGAGAAGAGAGCTTCTTGAGATTAATTTTACGTATGTTGATAGAGTATTTTGAAGTGCTCTTTGAGAAAGTAGGTAGTTTGTTCCCTACAGGCATTAGAGTACATGCTGGGAGATGAAAGGTGCAATAAAGAGGTTGTTTTTCATTGGCATGCTGAAAGAAAAGACAGCGGCTTAAAAATTTGTGACAAGATTACTCTTGATCTGTACTTTTGTATTCACTGTGAATATTTCAAATAATTTGATCTTGTTACTTGTGTTAGATTATATGAGGCATATTGTATATGATCCTGTAATGGGCATTGATAATGTGATTGTGACTGCAGTCCTCTTGGCTAACCTGCTAGCAGTGAACCTCAGAGTAGCCAGAGCTAAAAGCATAAACTGCTGCAGTTTGAGATAAAGAGCCACACTTCTGTAGCCAGCGACTACAACAAATCACATTCTCTGTAGATTAACACAACTGGGAATTCATAATACATGCACACCTTCAGATTACATGACTTGTGAAGAAATCCTGCAATAAACCAGATATGTTAAGTGCTACATCCTTCTACTGCATAGTGATCCATAACTTTGTACATCCACAACTTTTCTGTGCAGATGAAGGGTGTGTATGGGGGGGTGGGGGAGGGATGGGCAAGGGTGAGAGATGATGGTTGATGGAAAAGCCAGTTAAATGAGATATAGATATAGTAATCCTGCCATCAATATCACTGACTTCAATACTGTAAACTGTTCTGATCGATGCTGCGATTGGGAATTTTCATAGCCTGACTAAGATGACAGACAAAACAACCCATTGGTTATACATATAATGATAACCAAGACAAGTAGTTGGGCAAGAAGAAAAGAGTAGTTCATTAGATTCTGAGATGTATCAAAATTCTGAGGTATAAACATCATATATTCCAGATTATATTACAGTGACTTTAAACATGGAACCTTCAATATTTCAATCTAAAATAAATAAATAAATAAATAAAGTATGATTCAAAGGTAATGCATATAGGGTGAAGTGATTGTGTAGTTATAACTTAATTTTACGCTATGTCTACACTAGCACAAATCTTCGAAATGGCGATGCAAATAACCATTTTGAAGATTATTAAAGAGGTGCTGAAATGCATATTCAGTGCCTCATTAGCATGCCGCTGGCTGTGGCTCTTCGAAATTGCTGTGTTTTGCTGCTGTGAGGCTCATCCAAATGGGGGTCCTTTTTGAAAGGACTCCAGGAACTTTGAAATCAGCAGATAGGAATAAGAGATTTCAGTGCTGGCAGGGTCCTTTTGAAAAGGACTCCTGTCTGCACAAGCCACGCAGCAGTGAAATGCAGCAATTTTGAAGAGCCATGGCGTTGAACTGGAGTCACAGGTGATGTGTTCATTTGCATGGCCATTTTGAAGATTTGTGCTAGTGTAGACATGGCCTCTATGAAAGCGACAATACTTTAATGAAGTTTCTTGTTTTTAAAACATAGGAATGAAGTGGTCTTTACAGTACCTATAAAGACTAGGGATTAGAAATATATTCAAAATTATTCTGCCTACTGAAGCTACATCCACACTAGAGCGATTGGTTGACAGAAGTTACTGTCAGAAGATATCTTCCAACAAAACTTCTGTCAACTAATTGTGGGCACACACACAAAAGTGGATTGCTCTGTCGATCAACTCTGTCAACAGAGACTGTCTAACCAAAAACACAGCATACTGGGCTATGCAGTGACATGGAAGCCCTGTCTGTCAACAGAGGGCACCCTGGAGTGTCCACACAACTTTTTTGTCAACAGGTTTTGTCAAGAAAGGTGTTCTGGCTTGTGGGGGAGAGGCAGGAGGATGTCAACAAAAGCGCCTAGTTCTGTCGACAGCATGTTGACAGAATGCATATTTAGTGCAGATGCTCCATGAGTTTTGTTGACAACACTGGGGTTTTGTTGACAAAACTCTCTAGTGTAGAGGTAGCTAAATGGTACAAAAAGAATTTCTCCAATGACTAACAATATATAATAAAAAAGATATTTTCACCTCTTCAGAAAAGGAATCACTTTCACTCAAATATGGAGCTTGTCTTGGAATATAATGGGGTTGTTAATAACAGAAGCCTAAACCACACACAGTGAGATGTAATGATTTAAGATGAATGATACAGAAGTAGCACAGTAAATATATTATATGGATAACAAGCTCTTATAACAAGTTATAGAAATAGATTTTTTCTCCAAAACAGGAAATTAAATGCAAGTTTTATTGGCAACATCGTTAGTTGGTGTCAGTGTAGTCCTATTTACTTTAGCAGGATACCGCTATAGTCCAGTGGAGGAGCTCGATTTACATTTGTACAATTTACCACTTCAAAGGAAAAAAATGTCCAAGATAATCTCAACCTTTGCATACATCCATTTTGAGAACACGCTTATACAATCACATTTAACAAATACAGTAGTAAAGCAAAACAGCATTAATGTAGCACTTTAAAGACTAACAAAATGATTTATTAGGTGATGAGCTTTCATTGGACAGACCCACTTCATCTGATCAATAGCATTTCCGGTACTGACTGACATCTATAAGTATAGAGGTCAAAAAAAATTGCAGTAAAAACTGACAAATCAAATACACATGAGTGAAGGAAAGGGTAAGGGATGGAGGATGTTAAATGTCTTGCCTGAGATAATTACGAGCATCAGAGGAAGGGAAGCAGTCCTTGTAATGCACGAGGTAACTATTTTCTTTGTTCATACCAAGTGTTAATGTGTCAAACTGGAATACGAACTCCAGTTCATAAATCTCCCTATTGAATCTGTTTTTAAAGTCTCTTTGTTGAAAGATGCATATTCTCAAGTCTTTAACAGAACGGCCCGCTCCATTGAAATGCTCACTGAGGGACTTCTGTGTATTGAGATTCCTGATGTCTGCTCTGTGTCCATTCATTCTTTCGTGAATAGTTTGCCCATTTTGTCCAATGTACATAGTAGAAGGGCACTGCTGGCACATAATGGCATACAGCAGACCCTTGAGTTCCATGTTCCATGCACCTCCTGTAACACAGATTTCATGTAAGTAAGGGTCCGGCTTTTTCCCTGGCAGAACACATGTTCTGCAGCCAGGGAAGGGATGAGGGGTGGAGTTGAGCCAGAGCTGTGCACAGGGTTGGTGAGCCGGAGCCCTATTTGGGTGGTGAGCTGGGCTGCAGGAGTTTGGAACCAGAGAGTTGGGGGAGGGGGATTTGAACCAGGGAGAGGGGGTTGAACTGGAGCCACGTGCATGGGGGGCTTGAACCAGAGACAGGTGTAGGAGGATTAAACCAAGGCAGGGGGGTTGAACTGGAACCACACGCGGGAGGTTGAACCAGGGTGGGAGGCATTGAATGGGAGTCGCATGTGAGGGGTGGTAAGCGGGAGCCAGAGCTGGGTGTGGGAATGTGGGGGGCTCAGCCAGAGACGTGCACAAGTGGTGAGCCACCAGAGGGGGTGGAACCGGGGCTGGGGAGGTAGAGGCAGAGTTGTGCATAAGGGTTGTGAGCTAGAGCCAGAGTCGGGGGTGGGGGGTGAGCAGGAGCTATGCGTGGGTGGTGAGTGGAGCTGGGGGTGGGGAGCTGAGCCAGGGCCAAGCAGATCCAGAGGACTGAGCCAGGGTTGGGGGGAGCAAGTTAAGCCCAACTGGAGATTGTGCATTTTCAGGGTTTATAGAAGGAATCAGGGATCAGCCACATAAGAGCTGGGTTCATGTACTGTGAGACTTTACTCTGTATAATATTTGTTGAGGAACACGAGAATGAGCCCTTGATCTTGTAACTAACCTGGTTAGGTCCAGTGATGGTATGCCCAGAATAAATATGTGGACAAAGATGGCAACTGGGTTTGTTGCAAGGGAAAATTCACCATCTATGTAAGGAATTCCTTGCCTCTGCTCGAGACCAAATTTACTCAGATGCACCATCGGACCCCTGACCTGTATTATTCTATGTACCACCTGTAGTGAGGTTCTGTGGCCTCCCCCTGAGTTGGAGGCGGAGGAGGCCGCTCAGACACCTTGGTGGGCAGGCCCTGAGCCAGAACACCTGTGCCCCACCTCTCAAAGAGTAGAACCTGGGGCCAGAAGGGTCAGGGGTGGGGCTCGAGTCCCATAAAAGGACTGGCCTCCAAGCAGGGCAGACCTGCCTGACAAGGCTCCTGAGCACAGGAGAGCCACCAGCCAGCTGACCAGCCCAACCTGGAGGGTCATAGCCCAGCCTGCGGTTGGCCTGGTACCCCAATTTCCCTGATCTACCAGGGCCCCTGAGCTTGCGGTGGGCCTCCTCCACCACAGACTTGCCAGGGCCAGAGATACTGCCTTTGGCCAGTTAGCCTGGTGTCCTAGCACAGTCCTGGAATCCTGTCTGATACCTGCAGCACGGAGACCTCTGACCGTCCAGAGCCCACGGTCCTGCCCCCAGTGGATCATCCGAATGACGTTGAGATGCCTGACTGACAGACCTACTGAGTGTTACCTAACCGAAGGAGACCCACCAGCCTGGACTTGCTAACCAATCCAAGTGGGACTCAGTGCTGAGGGAGGTGGAGGTAGGAAGAGGCCCAGGTGATGCTCGACCTGAGCCCATGGTGGTGTGTTGCGGCCTGGATCCCCACTACCGAGCTTGGGTTAAGAGTGATTGTTAGGGCCCCGGGCCAGGATGCAGTGCAGTGGGAGGGCCTGCATCCCCCTACCCCGCCTCCCCAGAGAGGCAGCCCTGCCCCTCTCCTGAGCTGCCATTTTGGTGGCTAGCTGTTTACCTGCCACCTTGCCCTGAACTCAGGGCTGGGCTTCTAAACTGTGTGTCTGCTGCCCTGCCCCGAACCAAGGGCTGGGCTTCTGAACTGCTTACTTGCTGAGGGGGCAAGCTGTGGAGGCCCACACCACCTAGATAGGGCAACTGCCACGCGTCAAGAATGCTACACTTCCTAAAATCCATGAACCTAGAAACCCAGGATGTCCTATCATTTCAGGTATTCACACCCTTACTACTGAACTGTCTGGCTATGCAGACTCCCTCCTTAAACCCTAGGCCACCAGCACTCCCAGCTATTTCTGAGATACCACTGACTTCCTGAGGAAATCGTAGAACATTGGAAACCTTCCTGACAATACCACCCTGGCTACCATGGATGTAAAGGTGTTCTTCATCAATATTCTACATGAAGATAGATAACAAGTTGTCAGGAATACCATTCCTGATGTTACCACAGCAAAGCTGGTGGCTAATCTATGAAACTTTGCTCTCATCCACAATTATTTCCAATCTGGGGACTACTTATACTTCCAGATTAGCAGCGCTGCTATGGGCACCTGCATGGCCCCAAATTATGCTCACATTTATATGGCTGACTTAGAATAATGATTCCTTAGCTCTCATCCTCTATTACTCATCCTTTACTTATGCTACATTGCTGACATCTTTATCATTTGGACCCATGGTAAAGAGACTATGGAAGAATTCCACAGAGATTTTAACAACTTGCACCCTACCATCAATCTCAGCCTTGACTATTCCACACAAGAGATACATTTCCTGGACACCAGAGTACAAATCACTGTGGCCATATCGACACCACTCCCTACTGGAAACCCACTGACTGCTACACTTACCCACATGCCTCCAGCTTGCATCCAGCACACACCACACAATCAATTGTTTATATTCAAGCCCTTAGATACAATCACATCTTCTCTGATCCTACTGACAAGAGATCAAAAATGTCATGACCTCTATCAAAGCATTCATAAAACTCAATTACCCACTGGGAGAAATAAAAGAAAAAAAACAGATTGACAGGGACAGACGAATACTCAGTATCCAGCTACTAAAAAAGATAGGCCCAAGAAGATCAGTAACAGAACACCACGGCTACGTCTACACTAGCCCCAAACTTCAAAATGGCCACGCAAATGGCCATTTCAAAGTTTACTAATGAAGCGCTGAAATGTATATTCAGCGCTTCATTAGCATGCGGGCAGCGGTAGGTGGGGTCCTTTCAAAAGGGAGCCCCGTCTGGACAAGCCGCACATCAATTTCGAAGTGCCGTGGCCGGCTGCATGCTAATGAAGCGCTGAATATGCATTTCAGCGCTTCATTAGTAAGCTTCGAAATGGCCATTTGCATGGCCATTTCGAAGTTTGGGGCTAGTGTAGACATGGCCCACTTGTCATTACCTAAAACCCCCAGCTCAAATCCCTGCAACACATCATTAAAAAAAAACCTACAACCTATTCGAGATCATGATGCTACTTTCCAGAAGGCCCTAGGTTACAGGCTTGTCCTTTCCTATAGACCACCTCCTAACCTGAGAAAGACTGTCACTACCAACCACAGGCTTACACCACAGTAATACTAATCCTGGAAGTTTTCCTTGCAACAAACCCCATTGCCAACTTTGTCCACATATTTATTCTGCGGATTCCATAACTGGACTTAACCATGTTAGTTACAAGTTCAAAGGTTCATTCTCGTGTATCTCAACCAATATTATATATGCCATTATGTGACAGCAATGCTCCTCTGCTATGTACATTGGACAAATTGGGCAAACTCTTCGCCAAACAACGAATGGACACAGAGCAGACATCAGGAATCTCGATACACATAAGCTGCTCAATGAGCATTTCAATGGAGTGGGCCATTCTGTTAAAGACTTGAGAATATGCACCTTACAACAAAGAGACTTTGAAAACAGATTGCATAGGGAGATTTCTGAACTGGAGTTCATATTCAAATCAACACATTAACACTTGGTATGAATAAAGAGAACAATTACCTCATGCATTACAAGGACTACTTCCCTTTCTTTCATGCTTGTAATTATCTCAGGCAAGACACCTAACATCCCCCATCCCTTACCCACCTCCTTCAGTCATATGTACTTGATTTTTCAGTTTTTAATTGCAATTTTTTTTGGACCGCTGTACTTATAGAGGTCAGTCTGCACCAGAAATGCTATTGATCTGATGAAGTGGGTCTGTCTTACGAAAGCTCATCACCTAATAAATTGTTTTGCTAGTCTTTAAGTGTTACATTAATGCTGTTTTGTTTTGTTAGAATACAGACTAATACGCCTACCTGTCTGTTAAATATAGTAGTAGTTTGTCCGAGTCCATGTACATATACATATATAGGTAACAACATATGCATGTATTTGTAAAGACTGCATGATAATACATTTGAGCTGATAACCAAAATTAAGATATTATGTTCAGCCTTAGGACCTTTCACAGATATTGAGCTGGATTTAGCACTAATTTTCAGCTCTGCTAAACATTCCTCCCATGCACCGCCAAACTGAATTGATTGTTGTGCACTATTATCACTCCCCTGTGAACAGAGCTGGTGTAAGTAAGTCGCACCACAGCTAATCAGCAGATTTATTGTGGTAGTTAACTGGAACAATAGGCCCATAAGAATTAGGTCCCACCAGTTTCCTGTGGAAGCAGAACCCAACAGCTTGTTCCTTGCATTGGTTTGCACCATTCTTTGTCAAGACTATGGTGCTGCTGCAGCATACAATTGAGCACATGATTAACGTTGAGTATGTGAATAGTAGTATTGATCTCAAAGAAATTACTTCCAGGCTTAACTTTGAGCATGTATTTAAGTGTTATGTGTTAAGTATTTAAAAATCCACAAGACTATTCACAGAAGACAAATATAAAAGGTCAGAGTGCAGCAGAAGCAAATTAACTTAAAATCAAGAGAATATTTGTCTTCATGGTTCTATAATATTCAATCACTATCACAAGAAGACATTATTAAGAATGGTAAACATCCAATCCTCCTTGACAAAGGTTTGCATTATCTTCAGGATCTCATGTTAGCGTTTCTTTCTGCCAAGCTGTACCAGGCTCTACTAGTCTTAAAAAATTCCTTTAGTATTGTGTTTTTACCTTTATGATGCGAGCCAGACGTTGTTTTCAGTAGCTTCACAATGATTTATGTGAAACTGCTAGGGCCAGTGAATGAATACATCTGTTTAGATGTTTCCAGAAGTGCAGCAGGATACATGGCTTTCTGTTTTTAGGTGGTTTTTATTCACACCAAACTGAATCCACATTTTTTGTTGCTGGAAAGCAAGCCGACAGACGTCTCACTGATAGAACCATCAAGTACATCGGTTTCTTTATTGAGACTCTCTCATGAAGTTTGACATATGCTTTTCAACCTACATTTTTAAATAGCAAAAGCAGTTGGTTTGAATGAAAAAAAAGTATACCTGGACAATCATGAAGATAAATCCACCCATGTGAGAATTGTCAGGAGGTGGATTTCTGTCCCTCTAACTGTGTGAATGAAGGGGAGGGTGAAGGAGGGTACTTAGAGAACAGAAGAAATACAGATTACATGATCTGTAATAACAAAAGGAAATTAGTTTTCCAGAAAAATTATGGGATTAAAGTGAATTAAGGAGCAAATAACACGGCTAAGGTGATATTCAGGACCTGATTAATCAAGCCTATCCTATGGACTTTCCTTGTATATTTTTCCAGTTCTGCAATGCTGGATTAGATATTTGACTGTTGTTGTTTATCATTTGTTCAAGGCTAATTATTTATTTTTATTCTCTAGGATAGGAGGGGAAACAAAATAGTTTCTTACACGTCTCTAACACTTACGTGCCTTACTATAGAAAAAAAACAGGATCAAAATATCTACCTTCCCCACGTCTAATCAGATATTCAAATCATGTTGTTGAGACTTAGCTCTGTTCATAGAATACCTGCTGCAGTGGGTAGATTTTATGAAATCACAGAAAAGAAGAGATAAATGCTATTCTGTTACGTTTTCACAAGATCTTTTCTTTTTCTACGTGTTAAGAAAGCATTACAGAACTACAGTTCTTTCCATAGGTGTTGGCCTGTGAGTTCTGTATTGCAACTTGCACTTGAAAAAATGACAACACAATTTGCCCTGTACAATGGCAACAGCTGCCTAAGATATATACTGCAAAAAGTGGCAATTTAAAATCATCACACAATTTCTCAAGGGAGACATGCCAAGACAGAATAATGTTTGCAGATGGAATGTTAACCCTGCTTTCATTCAGATCAAGTTATTTTATATATTTATGGCATAACTGTGCCCCGTTTTATGAAGAAATAACCAAATGGTTAACCTTTGAGGTTAAATGGCAAGCAGTATCCTTGCAGGCATGCAGGATTTTACCCAGGAATAACAGGTCACCTGATTTATTTTCCCCATCTTACTAAAGGTGATGTTCCAACTTAGAAAAATGGGAAATAAAATAAGCTTCCTTCTTCCTGCTGTGCCTGCCACATTATAGTGCAGAACAGAGCACTGTATGACCATTAGACTAGTGTGATAGGGCTGGCCTGGCTCCTGGGCCTCCAGACCCATGTTTAGTCCACTCTCCTACAGCCAGGACACTGTGGCCCTTGAGATGGGGGAGAGGGAGGAGATGGTGTTCTAGGGGGAACCTGGGCCCCACCCACTCATTCCAGGTTCTGATCCAGGGGCCCTGTGTGGCTGCTGGTGGTGGGGGAGGGCTCCCCTTGTTATGAGCACCGCAGCTCTTCCCTGGGCCACTTCCCCAGACAATTCCTCCCTCCCCCCCAGTTCTGGCTTGGGTCCTCCCCGCTACGTCTACACTAGCCAAAAACTTTGAAATGGCCATGCAAATAGCCGTTTCGAAGTTTACTAATGAAGCGCTGAAATACATATTCAGCACCTCATTAGCATGCGGGCAGCCGTGGCACTTCAAAATTGACGCAGCTCGCCACTGTGTGGCTCGTCTAGTTGGGGTTCTTTTTCAAAAAGACCCCAGCTGCTTCAAAGTTCCCTTATTCCTATCTGCTCATAGGAATAAGGGGACTTTGAAGTAGCCAGGGTGCTTTCGAAAAGGAGACCCATCTGGACGAGCTGCGCCAATTTCAAAGTGCTGCAGCCACCCACCTGCTAATGAGGTGCTGAATATGTATTTCAGCCCTTCATTAGTAAACTTCGAAAGGGCCATTGGCATGGCCCTTTCAAAGTTTTTGGCTAGTGTAGACATGGCCCCTGTGTGTTCAGCCTGCTTGGCCTTACACCAAATCTCAGGGCCTCTTGGGCAGGGACTTTAGCCCTTTGTGGCTGAGCACTCCCCTCCTCCTCTTGGTACCCCTAGAAAACCTCGCTCTGCTCTGCTCTGCTCTGCTCTGCTCTGCTCTGCTCTGCTCTGCTCTGCTCTGCTCTGCTCTGCTCTGCTCTGCTCTGCTCTGCTCCCTCTCTCCCCTTGCCTACTGGGCAAGGGTTCTTTTAAAAGCAGGCTAAAGTGGAACCAGCTGGCCCCAACTGACCCAGGGTTGCTTCCTCCCCAGCTGCTCATGTTCTGCTTGTTTGCCTGTCCTGCTTTTCTCTCTTGTTCTTACCCTCTCCCAGCTTTATCTTGTCACACTAGCCATATGATTACAAAGGAAAGTTCTGATTTTGTCATTTCAGAAGCAAGACCAGGTGCACAAAGCAGAATAGAAGACATGGAGTAGAGGGGAGCAGGTGGGTAGAAGAGTCTGCTCAAGAGAGAGTATAGTTGTATTAATTCAAAGGTAATATTGGATTTAATTGGGGAATGCAAGAAGAGATACTGAGCAGATGACAATGGGAACAGAAATATAAGCAAGATCTGTGAAAGATGTGACCTTATCTCAATCTGTGTAAAAAGCATACATAAGGCACTGTACTCAGCAATCTTGTTTAAATTTTGTGCAACTGGCAATTTGGGGTTTTGGCTTTTCACATGAAAGAAAACTTTGATTCCATCCTGTCAAGAATGTATCTGAGGAGTGCAGACTAGGTAGCTTTTGTAGCCTCCAGAATCCCCTGCTCTGTGCCACCCCTCAGACACTGGCATAATTTTCACATTCCAGGGCTACGTCTACACGTGCACGCTACATCGAAATAGTTAATTTCGAAGTAGCGACATCGAAATAGCCTATTTCGATGCATAACGTCTACACGTCCTCCAGGGCCGGCAACGTCGATGTTCAACTTCGACGTTGCTCAGCCCAACATCGAAATAGGCGCTGCGAGGGAACGTCTACACGCCAAAGTAGCACACATCGAAATAAGGGAGCCAGGCACAGCTGCAGACAGGGTCACGGGGCGGACTCAACAGCAAGTCGCTCCCTTAAAGGGCCCCTCCCAGACACACTTTCATTAAACAGTGCAAGATTCACAGAGCCAACAACTAGTTGCAGACCCTGTATATGCAGCACGGACCCCCAGCTGCAGCAGCAGCAGCCAGAAGCCCTGGGCTAAGGGCTGCTGCACACGGTGACCACAGAGCCCCGCAAGGGCTGGAGAGAGAGTATCTCTCAACCCCCCAGCTGATGGCCGCCATGGAGGACCCCGCTATTTCGATGTTGTGGGACGCGGATCGTCTACACGTCCCTACTTCGATGTTGAACGTCGAAGTAGGGCGCTATTCCCATCCCCTCATGGGGTTAGCGACTTCGACGTCTCGCCGCCTAACGTCGATTTCAACTTCGAAATAGCGCCCTACACGTGTAGCCGCGACGGGCGCTATTTCGAAGTTACTGCCGCTACTTCGAAGTAGCGTGCACGTGTAGACGCAGCTCTGGTGATTCCTGGCTTCTCAAAGAGCAATCAAATCTAATTTAGAGCAGTATTGAGGCTGCTGTAAGGAGAGCTGGTTAAAATTCAGAATTTCCATTCTGTCGGAAAGTTTGTGATTTGTTTTTTTTTCACAAAAGGTTTTGTTCTGATTTGCAACAAAGAAGTAGAAAATTAAAAATTCTATATGTACACAAGAACTTCTGAAAAAAAGTCTCTTATTGAAACAATTGACTTTTTTCCTATTGATATATTTCTTAACAAAACCGAGTAGCCAGTTGCTTTGGCTTCCACTGGATCCAAAGGTTGCTCCCAGTTCAGAGAAGTCAGGGACAGAGGAGAGCCTGGAAGATCAGAACCCAACACTTAAGCCAACTTTTCACTGTCAATCACAAGTTGTATTCCTCATTTTCTGGGTGCCTGATCTCAGACCTCAGCATCTCATTCAATGCTCTGAGCTACAACTGAAGCCAATGGAAACTGGGCTCTGAACCATATAGCGTTAATATAACACTACTAGCAGACTTACCCAGTGTTGCTTGGGTCCTTAACTTCATTACATTTTAATTGTTTTGGAAAGTAAAAGAAAAATATACATGCTTTAAGCTATTGTTTTTTTTCAAAAATACAATACTATTTCTATGAAGTTAACATTTATATTGAATTTCTTAAAAGAAAGTGATTGTTAAAACTTCTTTCAATATTTTTAGTATTTTTACATGCTAATTCCATCAAGTGTACTTCTTTCTTCGTCACTATAAACACTGATCATTCACTATAATTTCATAAAAAGGGTATAGTAAGTTTCATTTCTAATAAAATTTTCTTCTAATTTTCAAACTTTAAGCCTTACTTATCTGTGTGAAAAGAGAGCACGACTCCAAATTTCTCCATTTTATCTCTTCTCTGTAAAGTTTATTGAGAAGCAATCCTATTCCAGGTTCATCCTATTTTCCCGGTTCATCTTGGTTCAGTCTCTTTCAACATTCATTCAGTTATGTTAGTTTTGAGGACTGTACTTGATTTGGTAATTCTGTCTCTTTTCTGATTGATTTTATAAGAAGGAAACACATTCCAGGCACAGCCTGTTTTCCAGGCGTAACTAAACCCTCAAATTGCTGACAAGTATCAGAGAGGTAGCCATGTTAGTTTGTAGCTTTGAGAACAACAAGAAGTCTTGTGGAACCTTATAAACTAACAGATATTTTGGAACATAAGCTTTCATGGGCAAAGACCCACTTTATCAGATGCATGGGGGGTGTGGTTTCAGAGGGGTATTTAAAGAGTGGGGTCCCAGTAAAAGAGAGGGCCAGAGCTGACAAGGTCTATTCAGCAAGGTGGAAATGTCCCATTGTCAATAGTAATATCGAAAGAGGAAAAACAAGTCACATCAGACAGGGAGATACGACCCATTGTCAGAGTCTAATGGGGAGATATTAACACCCAGGGCAGAGAAGCTGCTTTTGTAAGGTGTGAGCCACTCCAAGTTTCTGTTTAATCCTTGGTTAATGGAGTCAAATTTGCAAATTCACTTCCTGGACACTACTGCGCAGATAAGCAACGGTCACATAAATACCACCCTATACCCAAAACCCACGGGCCACTATGCTTATCTACATGCCTCCAGCTTCCATCCAGGGCATACTACACAATCCATTGTTTACAGCCAGGCACTAAGGTACAACCATATTTACTCTGATTCATCAGACAGAAACAAACATCTACAAGACCTTTACCAAGCTTTTCTCAAACTACAATAGCCATCTAAGGAAGTGAGAAAACAGATTGACAGAGCCAGACAGGTACCCAGAAGCCACCTGCTACAACACAGGCCTCACAAGGAAAACAAGAGAACACCACTGACCATCACATACGGCCCCCACCTAAGGCCTCTCCAACACATCAGCAGTGATCTGCAACCCATCCTGAACAATGATCTTTCACTCTCACAAACCTTGGGAGGCAGGCCTGTCCTCGCCTATAGACAGCCTGCCAACCTTAAACAAATCCTCACCAGCCACTATAAATCACAAACCAGTAACTCTAAGCCTGGAGCCAGCCCCTGCAACAATCCTCGCTGCCAGCTCTGACCACATATCTACATCAGTGACATCATCACAGGACCTAACATCAACCATACCATCAGAGGCTCCTTTACCTGCACAACTACTAGTATAATATAGGCCATCATGGGCCAGCAATGTCCCACTGCAATTCACACTGGCCAAACTGGACATTCTCTACGTAAAAGAATAAATGGACATAAATCAGACATCAGGAACGGTAATGTACAGAAGCCTGTGGGGGAACACTTCAATCTCCCTGGACACTCAGTAGCAGATTTAAGGATGACAGTCCTGAAACAAAGACATTTCAAAAATCAGCTGGAGAGAGAAATCTCTGAGCTGCAATTTATTTGCAAATTTGACTCCATTAACAAAGGATTAAACAGAGACTGAGAGTGGCTCGCACCTTAAAAAAGCAGCTTCTCTGCCCTGGGTGTTAATATCTCCCCATTAAACTCTGATAATGGGTCGTATGCCCCAGTCTGACCTGACTTGTTTTTTCCTCTTTTGATACGTACTATTGATAATGGGACATTCCACCTTGCTGAATCGACCTTGTCAGCTCTGGCCCTCCCTTTTACTGGGACCTTTCTCTTTAAATAACCCTCTGAAAACACGACCCCATTCATGCATCTGATGATGCGGGTCTTTGCCCACGAAAGTTTATCCTCAAATTGCTTTAAGCTATGGTAAGAGGAAGCTGTGTACCGAATTTGGTGGTTCTTGCTTTTACCATTTGGGAGTTCTTGCTCAAACAGACAAACTCTCCAAAATATATAGCAGATATATGCTGAAAAATCAGGCCCTATCCACCTCCAATTGGAGAACCAAGCTTAGTGGAAAATTTGATCATAATCTCTGTGATTTAGTCCCTTATATGCAAGCTTAGGATGATGCCTCTCTTTCCCCTTCCTCACAGGGGTGGTATGAAGATAAATTCATTATTTGTGAGGTCCTCAGATGCTATAGAGATGAATGGTATTGAAAAGTCCATAAGGAAATTAATAATTTTGTTATCAGAACAGCTTGTGAAATGTGTTCAGCAAACAAGGCCTGAGGCCAACACATTGAACAATCACAAGGAAACAAAATACTGAATAGCTGTGAATAAGTGATCACTGTCCATTTTGAGTACCGAAAGAGGTGGGGTCCTGAAGAAAACATATTATGCAATCAAATAATTAAAGACAGTATCTTAAGGTGTGTGCAGAAGTGGCCTAATTGCAGTTGAAATGGACAATCTTTATTTTATCGTTTCTTCACTTTGGAGTGCTTGATTTTGGAATCTTAATAATGTTGTCTAATAAGTTATACAAAGACATTTTGTGTGTTTGATATGCAGGGCTGTCCCAACCGCAGGCAGGGCCTGAGGAAACCATCCCCCAAAGCCCCAGGTGTGGGGTCCCAAGCAGCCCCTCTGTTCCTCAGGCCCCATCTCCCTGCTCTTACCCCACCCTGACTTCTGATACCCTCCTTGGCTAGCCTGGAAGGGAATTACCTGAGACAGGGCAGCAGCAGCGGATGGCAGCCACAGGAGGTTGTCTCCCCTTGGCCTCCCTCTCCGATGGTATTTACCGTGTGGCCAAGCTTCACTTCTCCATGGGCACTGGGGGAACAGAGGCCACTTCCCAGTGTCCTGATGGAGGAGTGGGGCTCTGCAGTCCAGGAGGCTGCAGTGGAGAGGAGCCAGGAGAGGTCAGAGAAGGAGAGGAAGTGGGAGGGAAGACTGCCCACACCATCCATGCCCTGCCTTGAGTAATCCCCCCCACTCCTGTCCATACAGTTGGTGAGGTGGTCATACCAAGCCCCCAATAGTGTGGGTACTGGGGTGGCTGCCCCACCTGCTCCTATGGAAGGGACAGCTTTTCCTATGTGCACCAATAAGGGGACACAGAGCAATCAGAAAAGCTTCTGTGTGCATTAGGGACGTTTTTCTCCATAGAACAATCATATTTTCAGGAAATATTTTTGTCTCTGTCATCTTTGCTGACTTGGTTACAAAATGTATTTACTAAGTAGCTTTATTCACCAATACTTCTTTACATCTTGCCCACTAAAGGCATGTTAGTGTCTCTGTGTAGTTCATGAACGTTCTGAAAATGTAATACAGGTTGAACCTCCTTGGTCCGGCATCTTCTGGATCTTTGCAGTCCTGGGCCAGGGATTTTGCTGAACCAGGGGAGGTCAATGCTTTGCTGCTGGCATCCAGCCACTGCTCCTGGGCTCCCCTCCTGGCTGTTGCCTGTGGCTTCCCAGTCCTGGCAGAATCCTCAGCTGCCAGATGCTGATTCCTGGCCCTAGCTTCCCAGCCACCATTCCTTAGCTCCAACTATGGCTTCCCCAGGCTGCAGCTTCCTGACTGGCTTTCCCAGGCCACAGCTTCTCACACAATCCCCCCCAGCCATCAGCTAGTGCTCCCTGGCCTGGCTGCCAGCTTCCAAGCCCCAGCTAGCAGTCCTAGAGTGAGTCTCTCTCGCTGCTGCTCCCTGGCTGCTGCTGGTCCCCCTTGCTGGCAGCCCAGCTGTGGCTGTCTTGCCCTGGACTCTAGCCACAGGTCTATCTGGTCCTTCCCCCTCCCAGCCACTGGGACTATCAGGTACAGTGACATCAGTGGTCCTGCTGGATATTGCTGGAAAAGAGAATCCTGGATTTTGGGATGTTAACCTGAAAAATTTCCCCAGCAAATCTTGTAAACAAGTTGATATGAATCCTTTCATAGTATTGCACAAAAGAACACGAGAATTACAAGCTTGGAAACATTCAGCATATTCCTTGAAACAATACTGATACCTTTTATAAAATATTTACAAAAACCATGAAAATATTAGTTATATTTTTTTCATAATATCTGAATCATATGAAATATTTAAGTTTATATATCATAGAATCAGAGCTCATACAATCATAGAATCATAGGGCTGGAAGGGACCTCAGGAGGTCATCTAGTCCAGCCCCCTTCTTCAAGCAGGATCAACCCCGACCAAGTCATCACAAACAGGACTTTGTCAAGTCGGGACATGAAAAACATGAGGGATGGAGAATACACCACCTCTCTATGCAACACATTCCAATGCCTCACTGCCCTCCAGGTGAACTAGTTTTTCCTAATATCTAACCTACACCTCTCCCTCTTCAACTTCAGGCCATTGCTCCTTGTTCTGCCACCTGACACCACTGAGAACAGTTTCTAACCAAACTCTTTAGAGCTTCCCTTCAGGAAGTTGAAGGCTGCTATTAAATCACCCCTAAGTCTTTTCCTCTGCAAACTAAACAAGCCCAAATCCCTCCGCCTGTCCTCATAAGGTCTTGTGCTCCAGCCTCTTCATCATTTTTGTTGCCCTCTGCTGAACCTGCCCCAGAAAATCCACATCCTTTTTATACTGGAGGGCCCAAAACTGGACACAATATTTCAAATGTGGCCTCACCAGTGCCGAATAGAGGGGAACAACTACTTCTCTAGATCTGCTCAAAATGCTCCTTCTAATGCACCCTGGTATGCCATTAGCCATCTTGGCTACACGGGAACACTGTTTACTCATATCCAGGCTTTCATCCACCATAATCCCCAGGCCCCTTTCCGTCATACTGCTGCTGAGCCAGTCAGTCCCTAGCCTATAACAATGCTTGAGATTCTTCCACCCCAGGTGCAGGACTCTACACTTCTTTTATTTCTTTTGGCCCAATCCTTCAATTTATCCAGGTCACTCTGGGTTCTGTCTCTACCCTCCAATGTATCTCCCTCTTCCCCTACTTTTGTGTCATCCACAAACTTGCTGAGGATGCGATACAGTCCTTCATCTAGGTCATTAATAAAGATGTTGAACAACACTGGCTCCAGAACCGAGCCTTGAGGCACTCCACTTGAAACAGACCGCCATCCAGATACTGAGCCATTGACCGCTACCCATTGGGCCTGACCATTAAGCCAGCTTTGTATCCATCTTATAGTTCACGGATCCAATCCATATTTCCTTAGCTTATGGGCAAGAATGTTGTGGGAGATCATATCAAAAGCTTTGCTGAAGTCAAGGTATATCACATCCATTGACTTCCCCTTGTCCACAGAGCCTGTTACCTCGTCATAGAAGCTAATCAGATTGGTCAGGTAAGACTTGCCCCTGGTGAATCCATGTTGGCTACTTTTGATCACTTTCCCCTCTTCCAAGTGATCAAAAATGGATTCCTTGAGGATCCTCTCCCTTATTTTCCCAGGGACTGAGGTAAGGCTGACCAGTCTATATTTCCCTGGATTGTCCTTTGCTTTCATGCATGAAATCTGGCAATGTAACCTGGAAAATGTAGCCAGAATGGAAAAACAAAAGAAAAAAATACTGACGAGTATAAAGCTTAAATGTTGAATTATTGAGTTCTTATTGATTACCTTCCCCCCATACATTTTTCGGCCAATATTTAAAGCACATTTATATACCTCTAGATAAATGTACAAACAATCCAATCAGATAGTTTGTAATTATTTCCATGATTTTAGTATTAGTAAACAGCAGTGCAATTTAGAATTAAGTGAACCAAATACAATATTGTGTTGGTTCCACGCTGCTATGGTTCTGATTTAACATGAATGTGACATTACTGAGTTCCGTCCTCATGTCTCAAAAATAAACACACCAAAACTGCATAGTTATGGCTTCTTGCTATAATCTTAGAACAAATTTAACTAGAACCTGTTCATTCAGACTGACTATCTGATTCCCCAGCCACCTATCCTGTGTTTCATCACCTGCAAAATCATGACATTAAGTCCTGCACTTATAAATGTTTGGCCAGCTATGCCAACCCATCTCAGATACCTCCAATGAAACCACAACAGTGATTTGTACACTGTTGTTGTCTACTCATACAGATATCTTGGTCTCTGTACAAGCCTCCAAGATCCTGATAAGGCAGAAAAACATATCTATGAGGTATTAAAAGGATCCAGCAGATGCACCAAAGGAGATGGAAAATCCATTCTTGGCCAACAGAGGGACAATACCTTCTTAATTCCAAACACAAGATAAGTACAGCCTAGCTCAAGTCATGAAAGCCCTAGCCCTGGAAGGGCGGGGGAGGACGATGGACAGTGATGGCACATGAGATACTCTAATCCCCAAACAATAATTTGGCATAATCAGAAACCAAGAAAATCTCCATAGTCTATGGAGCACACATTCTCTGTACCAAGGCTACTGGCTCCTTACATAGCTTCTCTCCATCATGACATCTTTCCCAGTTAGAGGACAAAAGAATACAGACTTACCCATCTCTTTGCCTCCAGCTTTCCTCACTTCATATGGGGGATAAAGATCTGTAACAGTGCACTATGTTAGAGGAGGTGAAAGAGGAATGACAGCCTGGGCAATGGTGTGTCCACTCTTAAACAAGTAACACTGTTGCAAACATTATAAAGCTAAAGAAACCATATTATTGTGCCTCTCTATCATTTCTCATGGAGATCTCTCTCTCTCTCCCTCTCTCTCTCTCTCTCTCTCTCACACACACACACACACTAGGTTAGTCTGAAGACATTCCTATTGATGAGACAAGCCTATACTCAGGGATACATCTAATTTCTTGAGCTTTCATCATGAATACTTTATAGCCTTTACCGGTCTGCCTAATTTTGAAGAAAAGTTCTCTCTCATTGAAGCAAGTAGGGCAGACTAGCAGATTTTATCTATATAGGAGAGAGGTGAAATACAGAGAACAATAGAGAGGCCATAGAGGAAAGTATTCTTTGCCAACTACTATCTGAGACAGAGATCTCTTCAAGATACGCCTATGTGAACAGTGATGAGAGCGTTAGCATACCCTAGTGCTGCTTAAATAACCATTAAGATGAAAACATGATGAATGCAACTTATGCTGTTTTTTAAATCTTCATTTGAGCATTTCATACCTCACTGTCCTTCAATAAAATAATGGTCATTTCATTTGCTTCAAATTATTGCAAGAGTCAGCTATTATTTCTCGTTTATGCTTTCAATGGCCTTGATTTATCCACATTGAAAAGAAAATCAAAAGAATATAATTCTTCTCCATTTGTGATCCATCTCAATAATATATAAAGAAACATTTATTTGGGCAACGTTATTTAAAGAGATTTATACATGCTAAGTAGTTTAAAAATAGTGTTTGAGATCTGGAAAATATACAACAGAACCAGGTCAGAACTGAGCTGTAACTGTACATCTTTTTCTGACTGTACTTCAAGATAGCATGTTATTGCCTATGGCAAGGAGGACATAATGAAAGCCAGAAAATAAAATACTGACATACACAAAGAACTTCATTCACATATGAAGAACATACACAGTGACCACAAGCTGCCCTTAATCATATTTAAATGGTACCAGCAGTTCACAGGCGATCTGAAGAGTCTCTAGATCATCTCAGTGCTCTGTTATGCCTAGCCCAGGCTTACTCAAATCACTAAGGATTTAGGTATGTCACATCAGCTAGGTCTAACACGGTCCTTTGACACAGCGCTGCTCCTGGCAGTGCTACACTAATGACAGTTCAAGAAATTGCAAATGGAGGTCTATTTGCAAACTCGTGCAGCTAATTAGCATAGCTCCATGAGATTTTGCTGTTGGCAGAGGTGGGTGCCGGCAGTACAGAGGCCATGTGGAGGTACCTCTGCCAGCAAAAACCCCTTCTGTCACCAGCCCCTTGTGCTGAAAAAATTCAGGGATAAAGGGGCTGGTGACAGAGGGAGGTTTAGCCAGCAGAGGAACATCCACACAGCCTCTGTACTGCTGGCACATCCCCTCTGCCTACAGAGAAATCTTACGTAGCTATACTAATTAGCTGTGCAAGTTTGCAAATAGACATCCATTTTCAATTTCTAGAGTCGTCATTAGAATAGCACTGTTGGCAGCAGTGCTGTGCTAAATGGCTGCGTAGACATGGCTATCACGTGCAGCCCACAGTAAGTAATGGTGCTAGGCAGTGTTCCCTGGAAACTGTGCATGCATGTGGCCACTCAGAAGAGCTTCAAAGGTTGCCCAGCTGAGTAGCACAGCCCCACACTTTCTACTGGTGGTGCATATTTGCAAATGCCACTGTTCACACAGAAAATTTTATTCTGTGCATGGATAGGAAAAAATCCATATATGGATGGATAAAATGAGAGGCAATATTGGTTCTGGCCCTTATCATCTGAGGCATACAGTGAAGCAAAACTTTCTGAACTACAGCTCAGTACTTCCCTCCCCTCCCCTCCCCTATCTGTCATGCCTGGACAGCCTCCATATCAACCCTTCTGTGGTGCCAAATGGTAGAGATCAAGTAGGCCTTGTTCATCATAGAGTAGGGGGGTTGCAATTCTGCATGGCCCTTACGCAGGTCACACAAGTGGTAGAAGTGGATGGCTCCATATGCCATTATCCACTCTTGGTACAGCCACAAAAAGGCCAGACAGAATCTGGACCTAAACCATATGGGATTGGCATAGGGGAAGCAAATATGGTGGATGAATACAATAAACAAAAATATACTTAACATTTGAGCAAACCAGAATGAGAACTGGACAGCCGCATAAACTGAAAGATACCTTCTCTCCATCTCATAGGTAGGCAGATAGGGAAAAAAAAATGAAGTGGAGGTGCAAAGATGGAGAAGAATAGTTCATAATACTTGCTCTGACAACACGAATGTTCAAAACACTGACAGCCATACATTGCTGATGTAGTTCTGATGGAACTTCACAAGGCTGCATGGAGTTGGTCTGTTAATTTCTGTGACATATCCCACAGGATGATGATACACAACTACATGTGCTCATTAGGTTTTATTCCATTGGGGAAGATGCTAGGGGCTAAAGAATATTTGAATGACACCCAGTTCTTCATACATATGGCATCCAGGATCCACCAACCAAGTGTCTGTGTTTGGAAGGAAAAAAAAAAAAGAGAAACCCAGATAAAAGAAAACTGGCTCAAAATTTAATCGCAGGAAGAAAAGATGTCAAGAGGATGAAGACAGAACTTCTATCAAGTCCAAAAAGCTATCTTATCAGACCCACTACGGCTACATCTACACTTGGGATAAACTTCGAAATGGACATGCTAATGGCCACATCAGAGAATATTAATAAGGTGCCAAAATGAATATTCATCACCTCTTTAGCATGCTGCCGGCCACAACACTTTGAAAGATGATAGAAATAAGGGGATTTTGATGTTTGCAGGCTGCTTTTGAAAAGCACCCCCATGTAGATGAGCCACAGGCAAGCAAAATGCAGCATTTTCAAAGTCCTGCGGCCGGCAGCATTCTAATGAGGTGCTCACTATTCATTTTGGCACCTCATTAGTATTCTCTGATGTGGCCATTAACATGGCCATTTCGAAGTTTATCCCAAGGGTAGGCACGGCCTATATGACTAACTAGGCTATCGTTCTGGTGTATGTCTTCCAGTACTCAAAACAGTGACATTGAGTGTTACTGGAGTTTTCACTATTCTTGGATAACCCGATAATGTCCAGGAATGTGAGGATTTTTTTTAAACAAACAAACAAACAAGCAAAACACAGATACATAATTTTTTCAGCTAGCCAAGAAATTTGCTCTCTTTCCTTCACAAATTAATATTTAAAATGAACACCTTGGCCACTCCAACCTAAAGCAAAGGAAAATAAAACACATGAAAACAACAATTGAGTTATGATATGTGTCTGCCTCCTGATAAATTACCAGATTCTTACCAAGACACCCCAAGGAGTGTCTGAGAGCCAATTTTAATCAAAAGACATATCCTTACAGGACTGACTCAAGCTGTTCTTTCCCAGCCAAAATTGCAATTGGAACTGAAAGAATAAGTTCAGAGCAAAGACTGCGAGGGACAGATTTAATAGATATGGCTTTCTGCAACTTGGCTCAGATTTAAAGCTACCTAAAGGATTCAGGTACCCATTATCCATCCCCACATGGCTTTGAACAATATCTACTCTCAATGACAAAGCAATATTTCAGTTAGCCCTTTTTTTTTCCTTTTTTTTAACAAAAAATCAGGGGAGTGTCAGAGCCTGACAGCCACTAGGGAACAAGCATTGCCACCTTGTCCAAGGGAGACTGTAGAGGACACCAAGAATCCCACAGCAACCAGTGAGCTGAATGGCTGAATGACAGACACATTGCAAAGTTAGGCCCTTCCAGAATTACAGTTGACTCACTCAGGGGAACCTGAGGTTGCAGCAGGACTCCAAGGTCCATGAGGAGGCTCTACTTAAGCCAGTCCATGGCCAATGGAAGCTGCAAGTGGCCATACCTGTGGACATGCAGTTAAAAAATGTGCTGGTGGTTTGTCAGGGGCTAACCCTGGTGAGGCACATCTGGGCAATGAGGTGTTTATTGCCCATTCCTGACTTAGAGCATGTGTTGGAGGCTCTCTGTTCATGGGTTGTTTTGTTCAGGGCCTTGGGGTGGGACTCTGTAGAGAGGGAGGGCCCAGGTACCTCTACAGTCACTTAAGAACTGAGGCACCACTGTGAGTGAAGTAAGGGGCTGGAAGTCAGGGTCACCAAACATTAGTCTGTCCGGTCCTCCAAGCACACTTACACTCCTGTATATGAAAGCAATAGTGGGGAAAAGAGCTGCACAATTTCCCTCAGTTGGAAGGGAGACAACCAAGCTTAAATAAACAGGATCGAAACAAAGGCAAGATGAATAATGTGATATTTTTCACTTTCATTTTCTTCAGTGCAAGGTGCTACAGTGATTTTTTCACACTATATCACATTTGTTAGAGCCCTAAAATAAGTTCCATCAATACGAGGGTCTCAGTGAATGTGATAGACTGAGAGCTGGTTTACATGGGGAAGTTTTACCAGTCATACTGGTATAATTGGATCAGTAGAGTTCAATCTCTGCAGCTATAACTCCCCATATGAACACTTATTCCAGAATAATATGGGCTTTTTGAAGTTTATCTTAAACCCCTGCAAAGCAACGTAAGATAAATTCACACACAAAAAACACTTTTATATTAAAATAAGAATGTCCTATATGAAAAAGCTAAAGCTGCATAAATGTATCAGTTTTGATATACCTTAGCTCACACTTTTATATCTTTCCCACACAGACAAGCCTTGTCCTAGAAGGCAGAATACTAGCAATAGAGAATCAGTCTGACCCTATTTCTAAAAAGCAGATTAATGTAGACTAGGATTTATTTTGAGGGTCAGATGGCTTATCTGGTGCACATAGAATTATTGTAAATATACTGATTGCTTCTTAGCTTCATCCACCTAGAAAGGTACCATGTGTTCTTCTGGACAAAATTAAGACTGAACTGGATAGAATGGAAACACTTGTAAACAACAAAGAAAATATCTGACTGGGTAAATTCTTTTGTTACTGTGTACTAAAAGTATGGTGCTGTCCTATTTTCTTAGAATCCAAAGCCCTTCACAAGGCTGTAAAAACAGAGCACTTAAAGGATGAGTATGCCAAACAACCAACAGGGGGAGAAAAAAACATTGCATAAATTGAAAATGGAAAACTATTTATTAAATTAGATGTATCCTCAGGCTCTGGCAAGTAAGCTTAAGAGAAGCAAGCAAGAAGTTAAGCATTTTTGGGAAGTAAGGATTCATACAATGACTTCTGGGAATAGCCTTGGCCGGAGTCGTTTATCACAATGCTATACGTGAGGTATGAGCCTATTGATTTTGTTAAGCACCAGTCTTTAGCTTCAATAAAACAGAATAATTAAAATACACAAGGCAGAAGTAAAATCTACACAATACGTATTGAACAGCTCATGCAGTGTGACAATTACACTAATCCATTATAAACAAATAAAGAATTCTAACATAGCAAAGAAAACCAAACCCCAAACTTGCCATTCTCCAAAAACCTAAGACATAAAGTGCGCTTTGCTCTAGGCTCAGCAGAGGAAAAGATTAGAAATGGAAGTTTTTGAAAGAGAAAGGATTTGTCAACATCTTCCTGGGAGAGGCGGTGGCAAGGGAAGTAGATGTCAAAAATCCTAGAAGGTAAATCAGTTGTGGCAATATGAAGAGAGGCTGCCTAGAATGCACTGTCTGCGATTTTAACCCTTACAGGCAATTTAATTAACTGAATGTCTGAAATGTCCAGAAAAGAGTAGTACCACTCCCATTCATCACAGTAGGGATGAACTTTTGCCACAAGGAAAACCGCTGCACATGGGGGAAATTGTGCTTACTCTTTATTCTGACCCTTCACTCACTGCTCCTCTTGCCACAGTCGCCCTCCAGCCCTCAAGTTCTGGGGAAGAAGAAGAGTCTGAGGGTTGCGACCCTGCTGAAGAAGATATTGTTCTACACATCCTTCTGTCAGAGTGGGGTCTGTGGTCCATGTGTGTAGAGACCAGTTCTGCATTGGGAGCAAAACCATGATTAATGATATTCAGATAGTTTTATTTCTGATTGTAAAGGCTTCCATGTGCCTTGTCATTTTTAACTAGAATCAAAACGATTTTAACAGGAGCCAGAAAACTCAGAGGTGAAATACAATCCTGAGTTATTATGCTTTTCTTCAGCAGTCCATATCTGTTTCTGCAATGGCATTTGACAGTTGTGAGAGATGTTTCCCATTGTACAGTATAGGCAGTAAAGCTTATAAGTACAATCGGGTGATGTAAGCAGATATTTTTTACCCAAGCACTAATTTCCCTAGCCTTCAAAGCTAATTTCAGACTGTCCCATAACATTATTTTTAACTACATTTTATTATCTGTGAATAAAAGGATGCTAACTAATGCAAGATTTCAACAACTAAATTCACATTTTACAGTTAGATTTTAATGCCCCGATAAAAGATAAACTTGGACTTTTTAATGATGCTAAATGTACTCCATTTTAAGTCAAAGACAATTTCCTACTACTGAGATCCATTTGCAATATTTCTTCTGCTGGATTCATTTAATTGCTGTATAGTAGCACTAACAATGCAGAGTTTGAGATACTTTCCCTCTGTTTTAAAATTTTCAAGAAAGGTGCCGCGTTGTCTCAGAACAGTCAGGCTACATCTACACTAGAAGCATCTGTCCACAGAAGTTACTGTCGGAAAAGATGTTCCGACAAAACTTCTGTCAACAGATTGACTCTACACATTAAAGTGTATTGATTTTTTGATCCACTCTGTCAACAAAATGGGCCCCCAGAGCATCTACACAGCTTTCTGTTGACAAAACACATTTTGTGTGTAGACATTCCATGAGCTTTGTCTACAAACCCTAGTTTTGTCTACAAAACTCTCTAGTGTAGATGTAGCTTCAGTGTCTTCCCAAGTAAAATCTTTTTGAACCCATCTTTACTGTTCAGTTGCAAAAGGTAGTTTACAATTACTGGACATGTGTACTTTAATTTGAGAGTGATGTAAGTTAACGTGCAGCTGCTGAAATCAAACCACTTCTACTTGACCCATTTTTAACATTTTAAAACTTCACCCTGCTACCTTCACCATACTACTTAATTAAACAGACTAGGATACAATTTCTGTAATAAAATATTCCTGTTCCTTTTTTTCATACTGGCACAAAGGGAGACTAACTTGAGTGGAGTTAATTGGATTACTCTATCGTCAAACCTATCTAAGGAAAGGAAAATTAGTAACCAGTAGATTACTAATGAGATGAACTAGATGAGCAACAAGCAGATGAGCAAAATATAAAAGAGCCCAAATACAGTGGCTAAGGTAGGTGATTTAAATTCAAAGTTATTTCTGCTCTGAACCTAAGAACTTGGCTATACTGGGCCACTTAGGAGGATTAATCTCAATTAACCAAAGATGTGACTTTAAAGTCAATTAGTTAAACAATATTAAATCTTATTCAGAATTATAAAGGGTCCTTAATTCAGTTTATCTTAATTAGCTTGCAAAGTGAAAAGTTTTAATGCATTTTCTTGTGTAATACTTTGAAACAGCTAGGAGAGATGCTATAGAAAACCATGAGATATCTGGCAATTCCAGATGCATCATCTTCAAAAGCACTATGGTTAGGTATAGCTGTGTTACACTTGGGAATTATAAAAACAACACCAACTAGTACTTTTGGTATACCAGGAATTTCTAGCCAAATAGAAACATCTATAGCAGAAAATACAGTCAGTATAAAAACATTATAACACGCCACAGTGCCATAAACCAGTGCCCAAAAGCAGCTCATACGCTGAACTCTGCTGTTTAAGGATTAAGGAATTTTTTGGACCATGGAAGGATGGAGGTGGTGTGCTTATCTCTCTCCCTGACTCTGGGGGCATATGTGGCTCTGTGCACTTTATTGCTTTCAGGCACTACCCCCACCCACACCGGTATAAGTAGCAGCAGGATGTCACAGAGTGTGGGGGTCACCAGGCCCTGCTCCCCCATATCCACAGCGAGATGTTACTGTCATTCATCAGGTAGAACAGAAGATTTATTACTTGACAGGAACACAGAGTAGAAAGGACTTGTCAGCACGGAAACAGAAGCAGTGAATTCCATCTATTTTGAGGAGAGGGGGCCCAGAGGAGGTCCTGAGCCAGGGCCTGGCCCACCTTCCTCCCTGTCCAGCCAGATGACAACATTCACCCAATAGCCCAACTCCCCTTCAAACCACCCAGGCTCCTCCTACCCCCTTTATCCTGTTTGGAGAAGCAAGGTATTACCTGATTGCGGAGGTTACAAAGAGCCTTAAATCCCATTGTCTATGTGTGAGAATTCATCACACTGAAATGCCCATTACCATTATGTGCTGATGCTGTGCATAGGGAAACTGCACACCTCAGATTACTACGGAGCATTCATGAAACCTGGCCAGGAGAATAAAATCCTCACACAGCCCACTTCATCACATGTGAAAAAACCTCCCAGGAAATGCATTACTACATTGCATTCCCCAGTTGGGTGAGCAAGAGAAACTCTTCCATTGACCTCTGTGACACCTCACAATAATGAGTAGTCTCAGGGTTAACTGTCAAGCCGTGACGGTTTGATTTCATGCTTCCCCACTATGTGTGTGAAATCAAACTCCAGAAAATCGACCCTGACCAGGTCAGTCTCCCAGTAAGTACAGGCATAGCCTTAATGATCCAGGAGAGCCCTTACAGCCCTACATTAATTTCTGTCAAAACTCTTGGAAAGTGAGACATACTATAGAAGCACCAGGTATTACTCCATTTTACAGATCTAGTAGATCTCTTTTACTTTTAAAGTATATCGAAGAATCTGTGGACCCATTTCTGATATATACTTATGGGCTGTGTCTACACTGGAGAGTTCTGTTGACAGAAAGGGCCTTCTGTCTACAGAACTCAGGGAGCGTTCACACTCATACAACCTTCTGTTGACAGAATATTGACAGAACTCTGCTTTTGTCTTGACAGAGTTATCCCTTAGGCTGAGGCCACACTTAGCCAAAACTTTGAAATGACCATGCTAATGGCCAAATCGAAGAATACTAATGAGTCATTAGCATTTGCACGCTTCCGGACATGGTGCTTCAAAAGCTCCTCTTTCGAATGCACGCAGCTCGGTGCAGCTACATGGGGGTCCTTTTCAAAAGGACCCTGCACATTTCTAAATATCCTTATTACTCTCAGCTGAGACATTGCCATGCAAAAACAGTATATCTGCATTGGGCCATAAAAAACAAAGCAGTCCTGTAGCACATTAAGGAATAATATATTTATTTATTATGTGATGAGCTTTTGTGGGTACGACCCACTTCTTTAGATTTTAAGATCTAGCATTGGGCCAGATCCTCAACCAGAGTGGCTTCACTGATGTCAGTTGAATGACTTTAATTTATTTGCTCCAGATGAGGTTCTGATTCACAATTGGCTTTAATGCAGACATGAGAAAGTAAAGAATAAAACAAAAAAATATAGGGATGTAATGGTGCAAATACTGAAACTTTACCCTGATCTTCAGCAAACTGCATTCATTGGAAACAGGTAAATGAAAATAGTTTTAAGCATACAGGAGATGGATAAAGATACTATCTGATTAAGAATGTTTGCAGAATTTAATGGCAAAGCAGATTAGTTGCTCCTACTTTAAATGCCTATGTGTTCAAAAGTGTTACAGAAATCTACTGAGATCCAACATTTATTATTAGAATATAAACATAAGTCATAATTGAAATATTCAGATACCTCTGAACACTAGAGATATTCAGAGGCCTACAGGTAGGATAACAATCCTAAAGCACGTAATGTTAAGAGGGTGCTTTACACTTTTAGTCTCCTCAGGGAAAAACTCTGGCTCATATTAATGAAAGGGATAATGGATAATTAATATTTACGTCTATCACTTAGTGCTCCCATTTGAATGAGATAGCAGAGGCAATTTTCAGTTTTCTGTATTTATAGGCATTTGGTGTGGCATATACAAAAAAAGAGCACAGTTAGTTTGTTTGCTAGGAAAATGCTGAAAATTTCCAATTATCTCTCAAATAATTCACTGATATTTTAAAACAGGTGAACAATGACAAAGTCTCATCAAAATACCCATTCCCATTTCTCTTTCCAACCAACTGTCCCTTTTTCTTCATAAGCTTGTTTTCATCACATGATTTTCAATTTTTTGATGACCTGCCAGTGTCATATGCAAATCAGTACAGACAGAGCCGTCGAGCTTGCCAGAGAACAGGCCACCATATGGTATTTTGAAACAATATGATAACTGTGTCAATTTCAATTTTCTCCCAGGAAGCCATTTATCATATGTGGACATATTTGCTATACTATCTATCTTGTAAAAATGTCACAGGTGATTTAAGATTATTTTTATAATCTAGACAAGTTTCTGTTTTTTCCACTTTTAAACTATCATTACTTTGAATGTTCCTTACATTATTTATACTCCATCTCACAGCATTCAAGATCTCTTTCTAGCTCATTGTCACATGATGATATTCAGTGACTGACAATATTTAACTGTAAGTAAAATACCAACTACACAAGATTTTCTCACTGGTTTCGGTTAAAATAATAAATATTAAATAAATAGAATTCCAATTTGCCTTTGTCTTATCCTGTGGTAACTTTAGTTACACATTAGTTATCAGTGATTTAAAAGCTTACATATATCATAAAGCCTTACCTATTGTTGCACAAATGCTCTAAGTGTGGTGACAAAGTAGATACGTTCCTGGTATTTTTGGTAAATCTTGATCATGTGAGTAAAAGGTTAAGCACCCAAAAGTCAATAAATTCCAGAATTAAGGTTGCCAGTGCAAGTCTGATTTTGCATCCTGGTGCGGAATGCTTGAGAACACAGATCAATATTGTAATGTCTTCAGACCTGGTTCTGAAAGCCCTTTCCAACATGAACAGCTCATAACATCATGTGTCTTTGAAAATGACATGACTAATAAGCAAGTACTACTCACATGAGCAGGACTTTACAGAACTGGATCAGTTTTTAATAATTTGATTAATTTAGTACACTAATGTGCATTTCACACAACTTGTCCAGTGCTGATCAGTCACAGAGCAAATATAAATTTCTAGATTATAAATGAGAATAGATCGAAGTAATCACATAGTTTTACCTCCTGTACAATACTGGCTATAGAATTTCCCTGAATTCCTGTTCAAAATGGAGCATATATTATAAAAATTGCCAGTGACTGAGAATCCATCACAACTCTTGGTAAATCATTTCAATAGTTAATTACCCTGAGAATTAAAAAAGATTGCCCTATATTTCCAGACTGAATTTGTCTAGCTTCATTCAATGGCAAACCCATGGATTTTGTTAAACCTTTGTCATTTACAGTGAAGATCCTATTACAAAATTTTCATTCCCCCATGTAATTCTTTAATTCCTTATAAACTGACCATCACCCTATAAATCCCTCCCTTAGTTAAAATGGTTGAGCTTCTTGAGCCTCTTACTTGAAGACATATTTTCTAATCCTTTAGTCATCCTCATGACTTTTGCCTGAACTTTCTCCAGTTTATCAACTTTCTTAAAGTATTGGCACCGGCTTGGACACAATATTCTAATAGGGTTTGGACTTGTGACAAATACAGAGGTAACCTGCCCTTTCTACTGTTTGATATTGCCTGTTTGTACATTAAAGGTTTGCACTGGCCTGTTTATCCAGAACATTACATATGTGAACTCATTATTCACCATAACCCAATATGCTTTTCAGAATCTCTTACCTGTAAGTATGGCCTACACTCTCTGTTCCGAGATATATAACTTTACTACAGGATGAACCTCTCGTTCCGCACCCTTGGCACCTGGCCTGTGCTGAATGAGAGAATTTGTCTCACCGCAGGAGGTCAGTATTGTCTAGCTGCATTACCAATACTTCTACTGCTTACTGGGCTCTTAGAAGACATTTAGAGGTAAATCACAGCTAAATAACAGCACAGAACATTGAGAGCCAGGACTGGTGACTGTAAACAAACTTAGTGGGATCATGGGAAACTTGGCCGAATGCATGTTAAGTGGTTGTCCATCTAACTAAAATCATGCCAGATTACAGATGGATGAGAGAGTGCTGGACTAGAGAGGTTTAACTGGTATTAGCCATATGAAACTTGATTTGGGTAAGGAAAGTGGGATTATTTCATCTTTTAGAGGGGACAACAGCAAAAATATTGTGACAATTCAAATTAATAATTATTTATGTAGCAGATCAGAAAGCTACTGCCATTTGAGCAAACTGAAGTTGCTTCTAGCAATTTGGAAAGGAGGGGATTAAAAACAAGCAAAACTATTGACACTACATACTGTTTTCTTATATGCATTAAGAGACCATCAGATATGCTTGATAATGGAATGCCATAAATTCAAGGGCATTATAAGATAAACTATTGTTAAAACAGTTATCTCAATTGGCCCGTCCTTTCTCAAATATTTTACCTGTTAATCTAAAACAAGCATAGCAATATCATAACTAATAGAAAAATAAATTACTAATGATGCTGGTGATTAGTTTAGGATTAGTAAAACTCAAGCATTTTAATACAAACGAAAGGTCAGACATGTCTAAAAAATGTAGATCACATGTATAAGGTGAAAAAGGGTATCCTGGAATGCCAAGAGATCAGAAAAAAATCATGATAGATAACCAACTGAACATGAGTTCTAATATGATGTTGTCAGTTGGAAAAAGAATGTAAGCCCTGGATGCATATGCAGGAGAATATCAAGTAGGAGTAGAGAGGTGGCAGTGTCCCTGTACTCAGGGATGATGAGACTGGATGATGAATCTACTTGTGGTGTCCACAATTCAAAAAGGTTGCTGAAAAAATTGGAAAAGACTCATAAAATAATATCAAGAAGGATTTGAGATCTGGCAAATAGTCCTTAAATTTTTAAGCTGAATATATTTATTTTATCAAAGAGAACATTATGAGGTAGCCTAATCACAATCTACCTATCTGCGGAAGAGATTTCTGATAGTAGATAGACTTTGGTCTAGTAAATGATAATGAGATCCAGAACCTGAAGCCTGTATCTATATGTAAATTTCAGACTAGCCATACATTTTAAGTATGAGGGAAATTAAGTATTGTAATAACTAAGAACCCACTAGGAAGATATATGGATTAACTATGATGTGAAGTATTTAAATGAAGATTGGAGATATTATAGATCAAACAAAACTTACAGGTTTGGTGCAGAAAAAACTGCCTGAAGTCTATGGCCTCTGCTATTCATTATTCTAATTGGGTTTATGAATATATGAATGGATACATCTGGGTGACATGGCATGAACAATTTTTGATTCACATCTCTTTACAACAGGAACTGCACGTGTTGTGAAGGTGACATCTCACAGACTAGTGGGAAAAGCAGTGGTTTATGGGATTCATCAGTTTGCCTCTGTAAAGACTGTCACTGAAATTATGCAGAAACTTCACTCCATGTTTTCTCTTCCAAGCCTATTTAAATTTATTCTCAGCTGAAACAACAACTAAGCAGGTTGATTAAACTTGGTCTATGTTTGCTCTTAGTAGATAACACTGTATGTATATACACTGGCTCTTATATTGAAGTATGTTAACTTATAAAGTACGCTACACAGAAATACAAATATAGTATCAGTAAATATTTTACTTCCTTGTGTCATTGCAATGAAGGACACTTAACTGTCTTGAGCAATTCCTAAATCTGGATATGGTACTGCAATCTTTTCCTGCCACAGCTCCTTCCATAGTTTTTGACTTTGCTTGGTGGATCTTCAATGACCCAAACCACATAGTTAGCAATGGACCCCTTCTGGGGTAGCAAAGAGTTCAAGTCACTAGAGTTTTCAACCCCATCACTGGGTGCTTTATAAATCGAGACTTTCATCTGGGCTGTTAAAGAAATCTTGTCCCCTCCTCAGGGCTTAGGCCACTTAGCTGCTGATGAGGGAACCCAGGCTGTCCCTCTACTCTGGGTTTCAACCCAGGGATCTTCTAAATATAGGCTGACCATAGCTCCCTATCCCAAATATGGGACAGGGAGATATGAGGTACAGGGAGAAAGGAATTGTGGGGTTGCTGCATGGGTGAATTCTCAGCTCCCCATGCCTGAGGGAGCTGGAAGCCAGGCAGCATCATTGCAAGCCTGGCTATTGGCTTCCATGAGCGGGCAGGGAGCCGGGAGCCAGGAGCAGCCATGCAGGTCTGGCTCCTGGATCCACCGAGGTGTGGGAAGTCAGGAACTGGGAAGTCAGAAACAGCAGTTGTGTGGGTGGGCTCCCAACTCCTCAAGCTTTGGGGAACTGTGAAGGAGGAGGCAGGCACTGGTGCTCCTCCCAGCTTCTCCAAGCCTTGATGATCCGGGAAGCGGGTCACAGCCATGCGGGTGGGCTCTGGATTCCCACACCTTGGGGAGCAGGAAGCCATGGCAGCCATGCAAGTCCAGCTCTAGGCTTCCCCCAGGAAGCCAGGTGGAAGTTGCACAGGTCCGACTCCTGGCTCCCGTAAGGCACAGGGAGCAGGGATCTGGGCGGCAGCTATGCTGGTGTGTAGTGGGAACCAGGCGGCAGCTGCTCCCCCCACAAATACAGGGCAATTAGCCCTTTTTTGGAACTAGATAAGGACACCTTACAGGCACCCAAAATACAGAGCTGTCCACCAGAAACAGGATCCAGTACAGTGGTCACCTTATCGAAACAGCAACCGCATACTGCTTTCCCCAATTCTTTCCACTACTTGATGCTGCAGTCTGGGCTTATTGCTTGCCTGATATTTGGCCAGCATAGCTGGTTATTTTTCTATGGATTTGGCAATTGCCAGGAAATTGATCTGTGGGGGAAACGGGGGTTATATGTGGTTCTAAAGATTTGTATTATTGCAGTAGAGTGGGATATTTAATATTAAAAGTTACTGGCTAAATCTTCATGGCCCTGGCCTTTAGCCCCACTGCCTGCAGAATTATACTAATAAGGTTTCCGGACATTGCAAGTGGCTTCCTATTTGCACACTCCCATGATTAATTAGCATAGCTGTGTGAGATCCTGCTGTCAGCAGAGGGTGGTGTCAACAGTAAACATACCATATTGATGTGCCTCTGCTGCCTAAACTACCCTCTGCCAACAGTGAGATCTTGTGCAGTTATTCTAATTAGCCATGTGAGTATGCAAATGGGAAGCTATTTGTAATTTCCAGAAACCTGATTAGCATAGCTCTGCCAGCAGTGGGGCTGAAGGCTGGGGCCATGCAGATGTAGCCACTGTCTCCAACAAAAGACACAACAGTGCTTTCCATTCTATTGAAGTAAAACAGAACAGAGCTGTTGAAAATAGAGCAGCTTAGTGCCCAACAGCATTTGTTAACCTCATACGCCTGTTCCACGATTACATGACTGGCTTTATTCTTTCAAATGGCGAGTCCTCAGATCCATTTGAGATATCCAATGCTGTGAAGTAAGGGTGCGTGCTGGCCCCAGTGTTATTCAACCTCTTTTTCACATGCATCCTCAGCCACGCAGTTAGGGACCTGGACCACGGAGTCTACATAAAATACAGACTTGATGGCTCACTTCTTGACCTTCATCGTCTGAATGCTAAAACCAAGATGCTTGAGAGGCTCATCCTTGAAGCCCTTTTTGCTGATGACTGTGCACTTATGGTACACAAGGAATCTGATCTCCAGCTCATCATTAACAAGTTTGCTGATGCCACTCACCTCTTTGGTTTGACCATCAGCCTAGGAAAGGCC
The DNA here is from genome assembly GCF_033958435.1 of Carettochelys insculpta. Classification (NCBI taxonomy): domain Eukaryota; kingdom Metazoa; phylum Chordata; order Testudines; family Carettochelyidae; genus Carettochelys; species Carettochelys insculpta. The sequence goes on along the minus strand of NC_134137.1, from coordinate 298,999,193 downwards.
GAGGTTCTGTTTCAGCCTGCTCCAGGATCTGCTGTTCTCCCCGCTTCAATGTTTATTGAAGGAAAGGAGTTAAAAACAGTAGAGAAGTTCAAGTACCTTGGCAATGTGATAGCCAATGATGGCTCCCTTGACAAAGAAATCAATGCCAGAATCTGCCAGGACAGCCGGGCACTAGGATGTCTGAAAGCACGAGTGTTGAATCAGCACAATATCCGACAGTACACTAAACTGAAAGTGTACAAGGCTGTAGTCCTGACCAGTCTCCTGTATGGATTTGAAACCTGGACCTTGTACAGAAAACATATAAAATTGCTGAAGTGATTCCACACACGCAGCCTGAGGTCAATACTGCACCTCTGATGGCAGGATATAGTTATGAACCTGGAAGTCCTGGACAGAGCAGGAACTATGAGCATCGAAGCCATGATTCTGAAAGCCAGCTTCGTTGGACAGGGCACATCATATGAATGGAGGAGTCAAGAATCCCTAAGCAACTCCTCTATGGTGAACTTTCCCAGGGCAAAAGGAATCAAGGTAGGCCTTGCAAGAGGTATAAAGACTGCGTGAAGGCCAACATTGCTCATGCTGGTTTAAAACCAGATCAGCTAGAGCAGCATGCAAAAGACCAAAAAGGCTGGTGTGCTCTCATACGACATGTGTATGACAACTTTGAAGGGCAGTGATGCATGCACTTCGTTGATGCTTGTGAGAGGAAGAAAGCAAAAGCAGCAGCTGCACCAACAGAGCCAGGACAATTCCTTTGCCCCCACTGTGAATGCCCATGCCGTTCAAAGCTTGGACTCCTCAGCCACATGTGAGTCCACAACCGATGAGCTTGTGCAAGCTCAAGACATCATCGTCGGACACGGGACACGACCGACTAGTGCGCAACAGCGTATATGTGCACTAAGTGCATGTGAGGGAGAGAGTTTGAGTCATGTGAGAGTGAGGAGATGTGTTAAGCATATTCAGGCTACTTCACCTTCCCCACAAAAGAAACTTGCATCAGAAACTTCATAGTCTATGATAACTGACTAAATGAAACGGACTACAAAGGCTAGCTGGCAAAATGTGCTGATGATACAGCAAATGTGTCTTTCTTATCAGTGATTTTATCCATCTTGTTTATGTGTTTTATCTTTCTATAGACTATAAGGGGCTGTTGGTGGGGAAGGGGATTGCAGATTTGCCTTGTAGTTAGGTTGGTTGGAGTTGCAGCAGGATTGTCTGGTGGGAGAGGTTTCTGTTTTTTTGGGTTTGAAAGGTAGTAACACTGACGCATTTCTGAGGCCACTTTCCATATGATCCCTTTCTCTCCACTCATTACCTCGGAGCTAGAACTCTCACCTGCCCTCAATCCCAGGGTTAGCAAATGCAGCCCATGGAGTTTCATTTAACCAGAGCAAAGCATACTTCTTTACACCCCAACAGGCACTGATGGGCTGCCAACTTTTGCACCATAAATTAACACACTGATTTTCACAATAAGCCAAAATACAATCTGATTCCATTTCAAAACAAGGTCAAAACAAGCCACTCCTTTACAGAACCCTAACATTCTATGCCACCAGATTCTCTTGGCTTGCAGTCTGGCCCTTTCTTGGTCCCACTGTGCATCCCTGAACTCTCTCCTTCTTGCCTGCCGAGCCCCTCTCAAAGGAAGCAACAACCTACAACAAGCAGCAAACTACAAGCTACAAAACTTAGCCAACATGCATTTCCTCATAAGCCAATTAAGCCAAAATTAGCCCAATATACATGTTTTTTACAAGGATTTGCTCTGGTTTTTATTAAAGGCTCCTGGACTCTGATTTGAAACTTCCAGGAGACCTCTCTAGGCAACTTTTGACTAACCTTCATGACTCCTTCCTAAGCAGAGGATAGTAGGACTGCAAAGCCTCCAGTAGGAGGCCTCAAGAATCCATCAGAAAACAGATTTGGCACTTAGTTCAAGCAAATATATTGTTTTATTAAATCAAGATTCTAGGTGTGTATGAAGTAGAATTCAGAGAGGTACTACATCAATATCATGGATAGTTCTATAAATGCTTTGATAATGAAATTCAAGAGATTAACACAAGTGGTTACACTTGATGAAAAACTTAGGTCAGAAATACTATTTCATTACCAGTGAAGGAGTTATAAAATGTCTTTCTCTGTACAATTGCTGTTATGCGCACCACTGCAACACCATTTAAAAAAAATGACATTCAGTTTAGAAATGCTCAGTGGTCTATCTTTCGATTGCAGTTGAAGTCTCAACTCCAGGAAGCAAACCCTTGAGGGAAGAGAAATTAACATGCTCACAGTTTCTATATTCCTAGATACGCAAAAGTCCATTTGACTACTTGGCACTATTCCTTATTGCTGTCTGTAAAGCAAGAGAGGAAGTGTTCCCCTTTCTAATACCTTTAGAAAACTGATCTGTCACATCACTATGACAATAAGACTCACAGAGTAGAAATCTATTTTACTTCTGAAAGCCAGTCACCTTTCTTGGGTACCTTAGGAAGGGAAACAGGAGGACAGAGAGGCTGACAGCGACAAGGCAGTCAGGAGAACTGAAGTCTTTTCCTATTTCTGTCACTGACACACTGTGTAAATTCAGGCAAATCAGCTCACCTCTTTGGGCCAACAGTTTCCACACCTATAAAGCAGACAGAGTGTTCTGTGTTTCCCTTTGTAAGAGCACTTCAAGGTCTATAGATTAAAAGTGCTCTAGAAAAATGGCAAAAAGGTTTGGCTCCATGATCAAAATTGGTTGCATCCTTTGGGTACTGGATGAATTGCATCATGCAGAGTGTGGACTTGAACCATATGATTTCTCTTCTTGCCAATTGCTGATATCATTAATGGCTAGGGTGACTATATTTCCCTATGCTGAATGTGGGATACCTGGTAAAATTACTCATATTTAAAATAATTCAATTGCTACTAATCAGAATTATTCAGTACAAATATTCAAATTAAAATCAAGTTGATTGAGTCCCCATTAAAAAAAAATAGTCCATAGTTAGAGTATTTTTATTTACCTTCTTATCTTTAGGGCTTTAGGGTTCACACTAGGAAGAGTGACACACACATACATCCCTACCCAACATACACACACAGAGTGGTGACACACACACCTTCATCTATATCTCACTCACAAGGGAGGAAGTATGACCAACCAACTGGCCCAACCATTCTCGTCCAGGGAAAATACCACTTCTCCTAGTTACTGGAGTCACAGGTTCCTGAGGCAACATGTGGGGCAGGGGGTGGGGTGGGGAAAGGGTCACAGTCCACACATTTCTGCCAGGGTTCACACCACAATATAGCCAGCAGAAGGTTTTTGGCACTGTGCACAAGGAAAGAGATGGGAGCTGTTTCCAGCCACTAGCAGTGGGAGGAGAGAGATGATGTGGCCCATGTCATCTTTTCTCCCATGTAATCTCCAAGGCTGGGCTCAGCTTATCCCTTCCTGCCCATTCAGTGTAGAGAAGAACCTAACCCCTCCAGGTTGCTGGCCACCAATATCAGCCAGCTTCCTTCTGTCCCCCAACCCTGGCTACAGTGCAGGCAGGAAGGGGATAAACCCTAAGGATGTACTGTGCACCAGGGCCCTGGGGACCTGACTGCAGGGGCTTCAGCAAACTGGCCAGTAAGGTGGCTCAGCAGGGGAGGTTGCTTAGGGCACAGAGCCCTGTTCTCCCTGTCTATGTCTACACTTGCCCCCTCCTTTCACAGGATACATGTTAATAAGGCAGTTCGGAAGATGCTATTGAGGCACTAACATGAATATGCAGCACTTCATTAGCATAATGGTTGCCATGGTGATTTGAAAGTGCTGCTTTCGGAATGCCTGCTGCCTATAGATGGGGGCATTCTGAAAGGGCCCCCCGACTTCAAAAGCTCCTTCTTGCTAAAACCAAATAGTAAGAAGGGGCTTTTGAAGTTCAGGGAGGTTCTTTCAAAAGGCCCTGTCTACACAGGCGGCAGTGTTATGAAAGTGGCACTTTTGAATCATGTGCATCTGCCATTACACTACTGAGGAGCTGCATATTCATGTCAGCACCTCATTAGCATATTCCAAACTGCCTCATTACCATGCCCCTTCTGAAAGGAGGGGGCATGTGTACACATAGCTCTTGAGGGCAGCATCCATAATGGGGGACGAGAGGAGCAAACAGGTTGCTAATCTCCTACCCAGTAGGGGTGCTCTGAAGCCTGTAAGTCTGGGACATGGGTGGGCTAAAAACTGCTTCCCACCACCCCAGAGGGATAAAAAAAGCTGCCCCATGACAGCGCTATGCAGGGCTTCGACATATGCAGAGCTCAGCTCCTTCTGCCAAGCCCTGACCCAGAGTCTCTTGGGCTTTTCCAGAGTGCCAGCTCAGACAGAGGCAGAAGGAAAGGAAGGAACCTACCAGCCAGGCTGCTGGTGAGGTAAGTGCTCTGATCAGGGACCGGTTCTCCACACGGTGGTGAGAACAGGATACACTCATCCTGTGGGGAAATGGAGGAGCAGCAGAAGTGAGGGGGCAAAAAACTGATGTGTGAGCAACTGATGTGTGAGCAACAGAGGTGACAAGTAACTGGCTGCTACTTGGAGCCTGCCCACACTCACCAGCTATCACAACATGTAGCCAGTGCCAGCTGGAAATGGAATGGAGGGCAGGGCTCTGGTGGCTGGGATCCTGCATGTTGTGTGGGCTATGCTGTTGGACCATCAAGGGAAATGGCCAGCTTCATATGCTGCAGCGTGGCCCCTCCACCAGCCTTGCACATCCACCCTCATTGACCGCTACTTGACCCTCACACTCACTGCTGGTGGGAACACAGCTGGCAAGTAGGGGTCTGGCCAGCAGCAGGAACTGTCAGTATTCATGTTGTACTCAAGCAGTTTTTAACCTGTCCAGACAATATGGGGTAGTTTGCCTTTTGTAAAGAAAAGAATAGGGACATCTCGTGCCATAGGATGCTCACCACTGTGTTAAATCAATACTTCCTTCTTAAAGAACTATGAAATGGCCAAAGATAGGGAAATAAATTGCTGCAGATATGTAACAGGGTGCTTTTCTGTGTGTCCTCTTCTCTGGTGAGGAAGGTATTGCTATCTGTTGATGAACAAGGTTCATAGCCCTCCAATGCTGCACCAGTCCTAAGATTCACAGGGAAATCCCATGGAATTTGTGGTTTCTTTGATGAGTCGTGGAGGACCAGACCCTTGGCAATAATCCCCAGCTTTTCACCATAATTTCCTATGGTAAAATAGACCCCGAGAAGTAATTCAGAAGCAAAATTTTAACAAGAATCTCCCAGAAGCCCTTAAAATTGATTATAACCGCTATACGACAAGTAACCCAATGTGGCTCTGAGTTTTCAAGTTGTTTGCTTATTGAAATACACAAAAAAGAGGCTGTACATTGTTACAAGTTGGAATGAAAGGATTAGCATTCAGTCTTGTGCATCTTGGTCTTTTCATTTGTTTTCCATTAAAAGATCATACACAGCACATACAAAGAAAGGACGTAAGAGGCAGGTGAAAAAGGCCATGGTCTTGGGACCATTCTAATTCTCAGTGCTTTAAGTGTTAATGTTTTATGAGAAAGACACTCTATAGAGATAGTTTGAGTGAAAAGAAGGGAGTGGGGAGTCAGCCTACAATAACTAGCTACATCAGAGAACTTGGGTAAATGAACCAGAACACAAAGCCTCAATACTGTCCAGACTTCTTATCATGAACATTATGATGGATTTTCTTCACAGTAGTTTTAGACACTAACATTATCAAAAGAATCATCTGGACATTTTGTATCCCTTATGAAGTTTTAATGTAATTCAAATAGATGTGAAATATTCATTTTTTGTGAAAAAAAAAAGTGCAGTGAGAAACTGCCAACTGGGCAGAAAGACTTTACATTAGTCAAACATCAGCATCTATAGTTGATATACTGGACTATATTCCAAATACTGTGGATTTTGAAAGTGGCAAAGACTGCTCAGCAAAGCATTACTGTGCAGTATGTCTAAAGAATACCAAAGAGGGTTCTTCTTAAAGTGGATTTTAGATTGTGCATTATAATCCAGTCGCATTGAGATTGTTTCCTGGGAATTATCATAACCAGACTATTGAATTAAGCCCTAAAAATCACAAATGAAAGCCTACCTGTATTGATGGAAATAAACTTACTTTTTGTTTCTTAATACAAGTCCTTTTGTGACATCCTTTCCAAAGTATCCTGCCTAGATTTGCTTCTTAGGTTCATGGAAGAGGAACTGTCACTTGGAATGTGCCTCATCTTCAAATCAGCACAATTTCCAAGTCCATTTCAGTTTCCTGCATTTCTAAGCCCACCCTCTGACGTCTTGAACACAATAGGGAGGTACAACAGCGTTAATTAGTTAAAGCCTGTTATGCCTGCTCGTGTGTAGGACAGCAACAAAGGTCCTCCACTTCTGTGCTAGGTAACAAAAATATAGGATTAACACATTCATACGTACAGCTTGTGTAGGCTATGTCTACACTTGCCCTCTTCTTCAAAGGGGGCATGGTAATCAGGCTGATGGGAGATTACTAATGAAGTGCTGCGGTGCATATGAAGCACTTCATTAGGCTAGTTCTCCCCTACGGCAACTTCAAAATTTTGTGGAGTAAAGGCACTTGGAAGTAGCACGGGCACTTCAAAGTGCCTGAGGCTACACGCATGCTGGTACTTCGAAGTTTCACACTTCGAAGTTTCCAAGGGGGAGAATTAGCCTAATAAAGTGCTGCATACGAATCACATCACTTCATTAGTAATTTCCCATCAGTTTGATTACCATTCCCCTTTCAAAGAGGGGGGCAAGTGTACACACAGCCATAATGTATATGCTGTAGAAGTTAACTTATTTGCAAAGACTACCATGAATATGGTTTAATGCATTTTACATAGAAGTAAAATAAATAAATAATGTTAACACAAGAGAACTGCTGCATAGGTTAATATCATAAACAGATTTCTGTAATGAAACACTCACTGAAAATACAGGGATATATAAAGCAGAAAATAGTCGAAACTACTTACAACCCTTATGCTGATGAAACTGCAGCTAACAACCTCAAACCAATGTCTCAAAGACATCTGTGAAGTCTATAACAACAGACTCCATATCAAGAGCCCATGCTCAGAACATAAAACACAAAATGGAAGAGTGGACCCTTGATGTTGAGCAAACATTTAAAATACAACAAACAAGTTAAATAATCCTCAAGATAATGACAGACAAGAAAATAAAATCTAAACATGGAAACTCTGCTTCGCAAATCAGACCCTCCCATACTAACATGCAGCAGAGCAGTAAGCAAATATATATACAATCTACACTACGTATAGCATAGTGATACAACCCACACCAGAAACAGGAAAAGAATCCCAAGGTTGCAAAGTCAAGCATTCAAGAATTAGGAAATAAGATGAAGTTTGCCTGTGCAATTTTAATTTGGCCACCACATGCCTATGCATTTCCAGAGAGTTTTGAATTACACAGTCACTCATTTTGTCTCATAATTGTCTTCAGAGAGGCTGGACTGTTCTTAACTTTCATAACTGTGGACCAAGAAAGCTAAGACGTTTTGCTGCCCATGCAGGTCCCTGTTCATGTTATGCCTCCCTCCATCTAAAATGCTAAAGAGACAATAAGAAAAGGGAACTGTGTGTATGAGCATTTGCAAAATGTACGTTAGAAATGCTACACTGGTACAGCAACACCAGTGCAGCTGTGCTAGTTGAGCACATTTGGTGAAGATGCCCTATGCTGACGGAAGAGCACTCTCCCATTGGCATAATTACTCCACCTCCATGAGAAGTGAAAACTATGTCAGTGGGAGAGCATCTCCTGCCAATATAGCCCAGGGATTCAGAGTGCCCAGGTCACTTTAACTTGTGTCACTCATGTGGATGTCTTTTTTACACCTTTAACTGATGAAAGTTAGACTGAATTTTGCCATGAAGCCTCTATGAGCTCCATGCCAGTCCCAAGCCTGGATGAAGGAGCAGGGTATAAATCAGAAAGTGACGTGAGTGGTGTTGGAATCATACGGAGTGGCTAACAGACTGATATGGTTGTTGAATTATATCAATGATAATGCAGAGGCAGTGGTGAGAACATGCAGGGAGTTGGGAAGTTGGTTTAAAACAAGTAGAGGTATGAGACAAGGAGATCCAACATCGCCAAGTATCTTCATCACACGTCTGGAGAGAGTGATGGATAAGATCAAGGAAGAGGTCGAAGTGATATCTCTGCATGGGAAAAGAATTAACAGCCTGAGGTTTGCTGATGATATAGTTATCATTGAGGAAGATGAGGAGAATCTAACGAAAATGGTGCAGGTGGCTAAATGGCTAAATGAAGAAGGGAAGAGGTGCGGACTGATTATGAAAATCAATAAAACAAAACCAATGGTATTTGGAGATAAGAAAATAGGAAGGAATATAAGTGTAGATGGTACTGAACTAGAAAATGTAGAGAAGTTTACATATCTGTGGAGCAACATAACATATGATCTAGACTGTAAGAAGCAAATAGTTACTAGAATAGTGAAAGCAAGAGCGAGTTTGAAGGCGATCGATAAGATCTGGAAAAGCAAAGCAATTAGCTTAGGAATGAAGCTGAGCATCTTGAAAACTTATGTATTCAGTAGCATGTTGTATGGATGTGAGACATGGATGATAACAAAAGATTCGAAAAGAAGAATATTGGCATTCGAAAGGAGTTGTTATAGAAAGATTCTGAGAATAGGATGGATGCAGAAGGTCACCAGTGGGGAATTATATAGAAAGATAGAGCTGAAAGAGAACCTACTGAAGAAGATCATAACACAGAAGCTACAACGATTTGGGCATATTTGCAGAATGAATGATGAACGAAAAATCAAGACCCTTGTATTTGGCATAATGGATGGTTTGAATCGTAGAGGCAGGCACCACAGAGAATGGATGGATGATATAGTAGATTGCTGTGGAGTTAGTCTACAGAAATGAAGCCACTCCGCACTGGAAAGGGAAAGATAGAAGGAAATAGTGAGAGAGGCATCAGACACCAACGAACGCTGAGCCCACAGTTATTGATGATGATGAAGTCAGACTGACTTTAGCAGTAATATAGACCTGTCCTAAAAGTTTACTTCACTGTGGAGAAGGGAATTTTCCTTAAGTACTAGGTGTTTTTAAACTTGTAGATATCAATAAAAAAGGCACTTCAAAAAGAACTTTAGTATTCACTGATCTGAATAAAACTGAATATCATAAAAAGAACAAAGAGCTGGTAAAGAACTTGGCAAACACATGGGAAAAGATCTAATTCCTAAAAAAGAAATCCTAAATCAGATATTTTTATATGCAGGTGAAAGCAAGGAGTCAAGCAGCTAATGGGTCAGATGTCACATGTGAGTTAGCTGAATATGCTCAAGAGGTAGGTATGAGGTGGTGAGCCAGCTGTCAAAAACAGGAATGTTGCTGAGGAGGAGTTTGCGCTGCTGCACAAGACAGCTGCCTCAGGTGGGAAATGACATAAAATTTGAATGGCTTGATGAAGGACAAGTGTGAAAGTGGTGGAAGTAGGAAATAGAGAAAGGAAACCCAATACTCCACCATTATTCCTTCCTGACTTCATTTGTGAAGTGTAAGAGAAGGAGAAGCTATAACTGTTAAAGCAGCTCCAAAGGCAGTGCCAGAGAAAGGAACCAAGTTTCTGTGAGCACATGGAAACAGAATTTGAGATGAAATGTTTGTGAGCAGTTATTTGTTTTACTTCATTTTAATGGGAAAACAAGTGTTCCAGAAGGAGCAGAATGGATGTGGGTAAAGGGAGGCGTGAGTAGAGGGAGGCGTGAGTAGAGGGAGAGGTTTGAAATAGAGGTTCCAGGTACATGGAGGTTTTGAGGGGAGAAGAAATGGGATAAAAGGAAGGCTAGTATGGGAAATCAAGCCTTTAACATGGCTGTTAGTATAACTGTTTGGAAACTATATGCAGGTAATGTAGTATGAGTAATTACAATGCATCATAGTAACAGAGAGGAAGCCGTGCTACTCTATACAATATCAAAACAAAAAGCAGTCAAGTAGCACTTTAAAGACTAGCAAAATAGTTTATTAGGTGAGCTTTCGTGGGACAGACCCACTTCTTCAGACCATAGCCAGACAATCCATCAGCATCTGTTTTTGTTTGCAGTTACAGAGGAATTTTGATCTAAGGAAAGATGTTAGGTAGGCTTTTATACATCAATCACTAAATCCTACAACTCTTATTTCTGTAAGAAACCCCACCAATTTCACCACAACAGGTGGGAAAATTAGGCAGGGAAAAAGTAGAGAAAAGGCAGTAGTGATTAATTTATTTTTCCAAAGCAGCCAAGACCCAGAGACTACCAATACCATGACACGGTAGTTTCTTTTTCCGGTGTATTCAGTCCTTGCTCTCTCCTCTGAAATTGCCAGTAATGTAGACAGTTGTGATGGGAAAACCTATGCACTAGCAAGTGACCTGAGAGACCACCCACTTATTTAACACTGGACAACACAGAGCTGTCGTATTGATCTGCCATTACCACTCTACACTGAACTAGAGCCAGCAAGGTCAAGGTGAAAAGCTCTATATTGTATTACCAACCTCAAATTCCAGAAATATTACATGTAATATAGGTTGATTTTAAACATGCTCATAACTAAATGCATTGACATAATACACGTGGTTTAGGTCTGTCTTGATCTTGAATATCCACAATTGCCAATGAAGCCAATAGGTGTAGCAGGTAATTTCTTAGCACCTTAATGGTACTGATTATACCTCTCAACCTAAAGTGAACACTGAATGAGTTAAGAACTACAGTAAACAGTGTCGACTTCAAATAATTTTTATATAGATGTCAGTAGGAAGAACTATAATGAACACACAACTTTCATTGCAAAGGAACCTAGAACATATTGCAAATTCAGACTGAAATAAAACTACAATTTGAGTCTTTCAAAGATCACTTCAACAGTTATCAAAATGCAGCCAGCTTTCAAATGAAATTTAGTTGGGTGCTTTAGAAATACGTTAGCTGGTTTTACCTACTAAGTATCACACAGGATCAGCACATAGTAATGAAGAATTGGTGTGAAAAAATATATACACTAGAGAGTTTTGTTAACAGAAGGGGCCTTCTGTCAACATAACTCACGGAGCATCTACACACATAAAGCATTCTGTCAACAGAGTCTTGACAGAACTCTGCTTTTGCCTCAATGGTGTTATCCTTCAAAAATGTGAAGCATTACACTGGCACAAAACTTTGAAATGGTCATGCAAATGGCCAAATCGAAGATTACTACTGAGGTGCTGAAATGCATATTCTGCGCCTCATTAGCAGCCGCTGGCCGTGGCTCTTCTAAATTGCCACTTTTCACTCCCGCCCAGATCATCCAGATGGGGGTCCTTTACGAAATGACCCCACCAACTTCGAAATCCCCTTATTCCTATCATCAGATTTCAAAATTTTGTGCCAGTGTTGATGTAGCGCAGTGCAGAGTAGACACTTCCATCAACAGAGAGGGTGCCTGCTTCAACAAGCAGTTGTCTTTGCAGAGCTGCCATTCTGCTTTCTGTCACCAGAGGGCAGTGCAGTCTGCCAGTTCTCTGTAGACAGTGCAAGTTGTGTGTAGAAGCAGTCAGTCCGTTAACAGGCGGTGTTGACAGTGACTTGTGTCTACAGGTGCTTCTAATATAGACGTAGCCATACATAAATATAGTCTTCCAATCTGATAGCTGATCCTAATGCATTTCTTATATGTATTCCTTTGCAAGGATAAGTGGTAAATGGCTGGTAACAGCCCTTGCTTTCCCCCTGATTTTAATAAGAATTAGCATAGAAAAAAATCAAGTATCAGAGAGGTGGCCATGTTAGTCTGTATCTTCAAAAGCAACAAGAAGTCCTGTGGTACCTTATAGACTAGCAGATATTTTGGAGCATAAGCTTTTGTGGGCACAGACCCGCTTTGTCAGATGCATGAGTGGGGGTGGTTTCAGAGGAGGATTTAAAGAGGGAGTCTCAGTAAAGGGGAGGGTCAGAGTTGACAAGGTCTATTCAGTCATGGAGGATATGGCCCATTATCGGCAGTTAATGTGGAGTTGTGAAGATCAAGAGAGGAGAAATCAAGTCAGCTCAGTCAGGGTGGAGGTGGCCCATTCTCAGTTGCTAATGTGGAGGTGTGAACATAAAGAGCGGAGCAGTTTCTCTACTAAGCATTCACAAAACTTAATTACCCACTGGGAGAAGGAAGAAATAAACAAACAGATTGACAGGGCCAGATGAATATCCAGACACCAACTACTTCAAGACAGGCCCAAGAAGGTCAATAACAGAACACCACTTGTCATTGCCTTTAGCCCTTAGCTCAACTCCCTGCAGTGCGTCATCGAAAACCTATATCCTATACTGGAACATAATACTACACTCCAATAGGCTCTGGGTGAGAGGCCTGTTCTGTCCTAGAGACAAGCACCTAACCGCAGGAAAATTCTGACTAGCAACCGCAGGCCATACCACAGTAATACTAATTATGGAACTTTTCTTTGCAACAAACCCCTTTGTCAGCTTTGTCCATAAATCTATTCTGGAGACACCAACACTGGACCTAGCCACGTTAGTTATAGAATTAGGGCTAATACTCCTCTACCTCAACCAATGTTATATATGTCATCATGTGCCAGCAATACCCTGCTGCTCTGTATATTGGACAGACTGGACAATTACTTCTCCAAAGAATGAATGAACACAAAGCAGACATTATGAATCTGAATACCCATAAACCTGTCAGTAAGCATTTCAGTGGCGTGGGCCATACTGTTAAAGATCTGAAAATATGCGTCTTACCACAAAGAGACTTTAACACCAGATTAGAAAGGGAAACATATGAATGTGACTTTATGCTCACATTTGATACTTTGACACTTGGTCTTAACAGAGATAGCAATGATCTTATGCATTATGAAGACAGCTCCCCCATCTTTGATATTCATAGTGATCTCAACAAGTCACTTAATAGGCTCTTACAGTCAGTAATTTTCTCTCCCCTTTTCCCCACCCTTCACCCTCCCTTCTGTTCTATATATCTAATCTGTCAGTTTTTATTTCATTTTTGGTTGTATCTCTGTGTTACATAATTGTCAATCCAATTCACTTTCATCATTTCCAGTACAATATTATCTCCAGATCTAAAGAAGTAGGTCTGTCCCATAAAAGCTAATAAATCTAATAAACTAGTTTCTTAGGTTTTAAAGTGCTATATGACTGCTTTTTTGTTTTGTTATGGTCTTTCTGAATTTTTTCCTACAGTATTTAAATATTTAGCCATTCTTAATTTTGTTTTTTTTAAGAAAAGCTACCCTGTTATATAGATATAGTCCTACCTGGTCTGGTGCCCTCAGGATCTGACTGGTCCTTAACCAGGAAATTTACTGTACCCTAAGAAGTTAATCTTGGCTCCTCTGCTGTAATTGGCTGTGGGGCTCTGCTTTAATGGCAGCAGGGGGGCCAGCATTGACTGAGTGAGGACTGGAGGAATGCTCAGGAGAAGAGGCAATGTAGCTGAGGAGCCCCATGGAGGTGGGGTTGATACAGTCCTGCAGGGCTGTTTTCCTGGCCCCGGATGCCAGCTGTGGGGCTGAGCTCCTACCTCTTGCTGTAGAGCGCCATCGCTATACTGCCTTTCCCTTAAGCACCCCCTCATCTTCATATCTCCCCCTCCCTCCATGAGCTTGAACACCACAAATGAGCTATTTTTGGTGCTCTGGAAGCTCTGGGAGGGCAGGAAAGGAGTTGCTGACTGAGGGCCCCTGGCTTTTCCCTGTGAGTTCCTCCAGCCCAAAAGCAGATATCGCTGGAGTAGGAAAGTCCAGACTACAGAGATCCAAGCTGTGCATGTATTTGAGGACCCTTTAATCCAGTTTTGTAGAGAATTGTCTTCTGACAAACAAAAGCAGTAACAAAAAGTGGACAACAACATCATTCCATAACCCAGTTCATCTTGTTGAAGTGTAAACTTCAAAGATTAATTGAGACCACTGAACTATTAAACACTGTTAAGCCCAAGCATTTGTTTTTTTAGTTTTTCTTTTCAAACATGGACATTAATCACAAAACCTTCCATATATTAAAGCAACAATATGGTCTCTTTTATCCTCAAAAAAACCCAAAGGAAAGCAAATTTATAAAGACCTGAAATCCAGCTCTTATGTGACTGAGGTTGCAGAGTAAACAGCTAAGCAATTAAAGTATCTCCCAAGGTTATACAAATTACCTTCTCCAAAGCATTGATTATCTTTCTGATTTATCCAGTGCATGTCATATACTTCCTTTAATCTTTTGAAATGATGTTTCTGCATTTCACTTCCTTGATTGATCAGTTTTTTGTATGGTCAGAAAATAGATGGCTATATAAATAAAATTAGATGGCTAGCATTAGTGACATGAGTTACAATATTAACCAATTGTTCATCTTCACTCACAGGTTAACATTTTCAGTATACATAAATATTTGATGCTTTGGCATATGAGTGTATTTAGCACAGATGTTTGGCTAAAAATGCTTATCATGCAGGTAAAGCAAAGTAGTTCATTGAAGCAATACAATACATTTAAGCAATACAATAAGGCTGTGTCTACACAGGCACATATCTTCGAAATATGGCTATAGCCATATTTCTAAGATTACTAATGAGGTGCTGAACTGAATATTCAGCGCCTCATTAGCATTAGGACACTTCCAGCCGCAGCACTTTGAAAGCGCCATTTTTGAAAGCATGGGGCTTGGTGTGGCTACACGGGTGTCCTTTTTAAAAGGACCCCACACTTTTCGAAATCCCCTTATTCTGACCAGTGATCAGGATAAGGGGATTTTGAAAGGTGCGGGGTCCTTTTGTAAAGGACCCCCATGTAGCCGCGTGAAGCCACATGATTTCAAAAGCGGTGCTTTCGAAGCACCGTGGCTGGAAGAGTCCTAATGCTAATGAGGTGCTGAATATTCAATTCAGTGCCTCATTAGTAATCTTCAAAATGGCCATTAGTATGGCTATTTCAAAGATTTGTGCCCATGTAGACACACCCTAACTGTTCCTTATTAAAACTAACTAAGCCCCAGTATAAGAGTGGAAAATCTGCATTTCTAAGAAGTCAGAAGTCAAAAAATAGCAGCTAAGGTTGCATTCATCACTTTGGTACCAATGTCCCGATACAGACACAAAATGATATAGATTTTAATGATCTGATTACCACCATCAAATCATACTTTAAATGTTTTTTCAACTTTCATATATTTCCAATACAAATAATAAAATACAGAAATGGGCAAGACACAGTCTATGGGCCAGCTACAGCCTTCCAGCTACAACCTGTCGACCATCCTGCTGAGACCTTCAGGCACAAAGCAGTAAGCCACTTGAAGCAGTGTGGGGCTGCCCCCGGCTTCTTTAATCAGCTTCCTGTTCTAGGTAGCTCTCTGCTCTGTACCCTAGTGGGAGGAGGAGGCTTTGCACGCAGCCCCTGCGTCCCAGCAAAAATCTCTCAGCTCCCATTGGCTAGTGTCTAGTTTCTGGCCAACAGGACCTCAGAGATTTTGCTGCAGGGTGGGTGGCCAGTGGGAGCAGCGTGTGAAGACTTCTCTTCTGCATCTGAAGCAGAGAGTCACATGGAGTAGGATTGACTGATTTGGGGCTGCAGAAGGCCGAGAGCCCACCTCAGAGCATTGCTGGCCAGGAGCCACCTAGGTAAGTGCCTCCCAGCCAGAGGCTGCATCTGTCATTGCAGCCCCTTCCTCTCCTTCTCCCCACCCCACAAATCACTGCTCCAGCTCACCACCTAAGCCCTCTGCCCCACCACCGCAGGTCACAATTCCCACCCAGTCCATGCACCCCCTCCTACATGCCTCCCACAGTCCAGAATTCTCTCCTGCACCTGTAACCCCTCCCAAACCCTGCCTCCCAAGCCCCTGCCCAGGTCACAACCCCCTCTTTCACTCAAATTCCTTCTCAGACCTCCTCCCACTCTCTTCTGCATCCCACTACCCTACCCAAAACTCCCTTACACATACAACCTCCATCCCAGACCCTTTATAGAATCACCTCTATAGAAAAGACCACTTTGACCACTTACAAAATCTTGATGTAGCCCCACATCAAAAATTATTGCTGATCCCTGATAGAACACCTGGTACATAACTTAGGTCAACTACATGAAGCACAACAATGGAAAAAGGAATGGCAACTCCATAACAGATAGCACTACTAAATAAGTGGGTATTAACACCAAACAAACAAAACATAAGGTTTCCATATCCTCATTATATCTTCTTCTATCAACTTCACTTCTTTAGCAACCCTCCCAAAGAGACTTTACAGCACTCCTTGAAGATAAGTAGCTTCAATCTATATTTTGGGAAGGTGGGTGGGATGGGAAGACAATTCTGAAGGAATGGCTTGTTCACAAGGAACTTCTCTCAACTAATACTCTGTGTTTTGTATGAGGACAGGCCAAGGCTAAATGCCTCTGCAGATTTTATCTATCATACAATAGAGAGACAAGTACTTTGTAAGAAATGAAGGTGATAATCCATGTGGGGCTTCTCAGGTCAATGTTCATGTGTGAAGCCTGCTCTAGTAAAGAGTGATTCAGTATACTCACAGATGAAAAGCCCCTTGTGCAACTGAGGGCCAGGACCTGTTCCCCACCTTGCTCACATGGGTAGTTTCAGTGACTTTATTGGAACAGCTGGGATAGATGTGTGAATAAAGTAAAGAGCTTTTGTCCCCTGACAGATATATGCAATCCCACTGTAGATGCATCTATATCTCATCTAGGAAACAGGGATGCTACTTATTGGTGAGGCAGTAGCTCAGGTTCTCTTGCTATTCAAACTTTGTCCCTTTTGTGACAGTCAATAGAATTGGCAATTGCGATAGGTGAACCTGTGCACTAAGGCTATGTCTGCACTAGAGGGTTTTGCCGACAAAACCTGGGGAGTGTGCAGATTCCCAAGGTGTTCTGTCAACAGTAAATCGACAGAAAGCAGCACTTTTGTCGACAGCCATACCCTGCTCCCCATAGCCGTGTCTACACGTGCACGCTACTTCGAAGTAGCGGCACTAACTTCGAAATAGCGCCCGTCACGGCTACACGCGTCGGGCGCTATTTCGAAGTTAACTTCGACGTTAGGCGGCGAGACGTCGAAGTCGCTATCCTCATCAGGAGATGGGGATAGCACCCTACTTTGACGTTCAACGTCGAAGTAGGGACCGTGTAGTCATTGCGCGTCCCACAACTTCGAAATAGTGGGGTCCACCATGACGGCCATCAGCTGAGGGGTTGAGAGACGCTCTCTCTCCAGCCCCTGCAGGGCTCTATGGTCACCGTGTGCAGCAGCCCTTAGCCCAGGGCTTCTGGCTGCTGCTGCTGCAGCTGGGGATTCATGCTGCATGCACAGGGTCTGCAACCAGTTGTCGGCTCTGTGGATCTTGTGTTGTTTGGGGCAACTGTGTCTGGGAGGGGCCCTTTAAGGGAGCGGCTTGCTGTTGAGTCCGCCCTGTGACCCTGTCTGCAGCTGTGCCTGGCACCCTTATTTCGATGTGTGCTACTTTGGCATGTAGACGTTCCCTCGCTGCGCCTATTTCGATGTTGGGCTGCGCAACGTCGAAGTTGAAGATCGATGTTGCCAGCCCTGGAGGACGTGTAGACGTTATTCATCGAAATAGCCTATTTCGATGTTGCTACATTGAAATAAGCTACTTCGATGTAGGCTTTACGTGTAGACGTAGCCCATGAGGCATAACACTTCAATTGACAGAGAACTGTTGACAGAAAACTGGTCTGGATGTTTGTGGGAACACTCTGTCAACAAATAGGACTTCCAGAACACCAGTCAGCCCTGTCTGCTGACCTTCCAGATGGTCATTTTGCCAACATAGCCTCCTGGCAACCCAGCAGCACTCTGTCAACAGACCAGATGGCTCTTGTGATTTCTTGCAGTTTGGCCGCAATGTGCAGACACAAGTTTTGTTGGAAGATATCTTCCGATAAAAACTTCTGTCGACAAATAGCTGTAATCTAGACATAGCTTAAGAAATGAACTGAGAGCACCAACTGATTTAACACTGCATAATGCAAAGCTGTCAGGTGGTATTTTTGTTCTGTCACTACTTATTTAGGCTGAAACAGAACTAATAATGCAGATGTGGAAGGCTCCATATCCCATTGCCAATCTCCTGAGCCATCTAGTCCCATTACTCTTAAGCGTCTCATGACTTTGTTTTAATTCAATAGAAGTGTCAAAAATGACTATCTTGAGATGACGAACAGCCTCTTCCTTTGGATCTCATCATGAGGTATTCTGTCGACTCAGAACTCATTTCTCAAGATCATACTGTTGGTTTTAATAACTCATATAATAAAATGAAAACTGAATTAAGCATGGTAACATACAGAGTCCTCATGTGTTATTCACACACATATTTTAAAATACTTTAAATGTTTGTTTTTAGTATATTTCATTCCAAAGGATCCCATAATGTTACAAGCATGAAAACTGAAATGCTAAATCTATGGGTACAACAAGAAGTCCTGTGGCACCTTTTAGCCTAACAGATATTTTAGAACATAAGCTTTCATGGGCAAAGACCCACTTCATTAGATGCATGAGTTGGGGGTGTGGTTTCAGAGGGGTATTTAAAGAGTGGGGTCCCAGTAAAAGGGAGAGCCAGAACTGACAAGGTCTATCCAGTCAGGGTGGAAATGGCCCATTATCAGTAGTTGACAGCTCTGGCCCTCCCTTTTACTGGGACCCCACTCTTTAAATACCCCTCTGAACGCACCCCCCAACTCATGCATCTGATGAAGCGGGTCTTTGCCCACAAAGGCTTATGCTCCAAAATATCTGTTAGTCTATATGGTACCATAGGACTTTTTCTTGTTTTCGAAGATACAGACTAACACAGCTACCTCTCTGATATAAATCTATGGGTATCATTAAAGAATATTTAAATTGCTTCTGAGATACAACCATCTTTGAGGAGAAATGGTGAAAGGTACCTTAGAAATACTATACCAGGGTGAGAGAGAGAGAGAGAGAGAGAGAGAGTTGAGATTACATTACAGTTCAGGATAGCCCAGGGCTAAGAATGCTGTATGCCTGTTCCCTACCTCCAGGCTTTACCTCTCTCTGTCCTCTGCCCCCAAATACACCCCCCTATGCCCAAGCTTTACCCCCAACCTGCAACTGCCCCATCCCCAAGTTTAACTGCTCTCAGCCCTAACTCCACCCCCATCCCCAGAATTAACCAACCTCAGCCCCAAACTGCCCCCCCAGGACTAATCCACCCTTGGCACTGGCTGAGGATCCTACACCAGGTGGCCATGTGCACCCAGTAGAAGGAAGGCTGGCATGGAGGTGTTCTACTGGGGGGTGGGGTGAGCTGAGCCACTCCCACTGAAGGGGTGTAGCCACTCAGGTAGCAAGGTGAGTCAGGGGTTCTCTGAAGCTCCCTGCCCTGCCACTGCTGAAATAATGGAACTAAATTCAGTTGCTTTAATGGGTGGATCCCCCCCTCCCCCCGGCACCCTGCCAGCTGTTTAACCAATTAAATTTAGTTCTACTGTTTCAGTGGTGGCAGGGCAGGGATACACAGAGGAGTCAGTTATTGTAATGGGATTTTCTTGCAGAACCCTTATTTTTGGAGGCATGGGATGCGCAGTCCTAGGGATGGGAGTTCTATGACCACCACCCCGAAGAGAAAAAGACGAGTGGTGGTGGTCGGGGACTCCCTCCTAAGAGGGACGGAGGCATCCATCTGCCACCCGGACCTAGAATCCTGGCAAGTTTGCTGCTTGCCTGGAGCTAGAATTCAGGATACTACAGAGTCGCTGCCAAAAATTCTTCAACCTGGAGACTATTACCCCTTCCTACTTCTTCATGTAGGAACCAACGATAAAGCCAAGAACAACTTTGATGAGATCACGGCAGACTACATAACCCTCTGGAGAAAGATCAAGGAATATGGAGCACAGGTGGTCTTCTCATCTATCCTCCCTGTGGAAGGAAGGGGTCCGTGGAGGGATCGTCGAATCACAGAGGTAAATGCATGGTTGTGTAAGTGGTGTAGCAGGGAAGGATTTGGTTTCTTTGACCATGGGATTCTGTTTCGTGAACAGTGATTGCTGAGAAGAGACGGGATCCACCTCACTAAAAGAGGAAAGATCATCTTTGCGGGAGGCTTGCAAACCTAGTGAGGAGGGCTTTAAACTAGGTTTGACAGGGGAAAGTGACACAACCCCAGAGGTAAGTGGGGAAGTAGGAGGGAACAATCAAGTGGGTTTCCTGGGTGAAGAGGAGAAAGTGGGGCAATTGGCCCCTTGTCTAAGATGCTTGTACACTAATACCAGAAGCCTAGGGAACAAACAGGAAGAATTAGAGGCCCTGGCACAGTCACACAAGTATGAGGTGGTTGGAATAACGGAGACTTGGTGGGACGATTCGCATAACTGGAGCAAGGTCATGGAAGGTTATAAATTGTTTAGGAAGGACAGAAAGGGGAGAAAAGGAGGAGGAGTTGCGCTCTATGTGAGGGAGCAGTATGATTGCTCAGAGCTCCACTATGAGTAAGGAGAAAATCCAGTTGAGTGTCTTTGGGTTAAGCTTACAAGTGGAAGTAACAGAGTTTATGTTATAGACCGCCAGATCAGGGAGAGTAGATAGATGAGGCTTTCTTCAAGCAGCTTAGTGAAGCTTCCAAATCACAGGCCCTGGTTCTCATGGGAGACTTTAATCATCTGGACATTTGATGGGAGACCAATACATCAGCACACAGACAATCCAGGAAGTTTTTGGAGAATGTTGGGGATAACTTCTTGGTACAAGTGCTGAAGGAACTGACCAGGGGCCATGCGCACAAACAGGGAAGAACAAGTAGAAGAAATAGAAGTGGGAGGGAACCTAGGCTGCAGTGACCATGAGATCGTAGATTTCAGGATCTGGAGGAAAGGAAGAAGGGTGAGCAGTAACATACAGACCTTTGATTTCAGAAGAGCAGACTTTGATTCCCTAAGAGACCAGATGAGCAGGATCCCTTGGGAAATGAGAATGAAGGTGAAAAGAGTGGAAGAGAACTGGAAGTATTTTAAAGAAGTCTTACTGAAGGCACAGGAACAAACAATCCCATTGCGTAGTAAGGAATGCAAATATGGTAGGCAACCAGTCTGGCTTAACAGGGAAATCCTCAGTCAGCTTAAATTCAAAAAGGATGCATACAAGAAATGGAAATGTGGACAGTTGACTAAGAAGGAGTATAAACATATGGCTGGAGAATGCTGGGCAGTAATCAGGAAAGCGAAAGCACAATTGGAACTGTAGCTGGCAAGGGACATGAAGGCTACGTCTACACGTGCACCCAACTTCGAAATAGCTTATTTCGATGAATAACGTCTACACGTCCTCCAGGGCCAGCAACGTCGATGTTCAACTTCGACGTTGCTCAGCCCAACATCGAAATAGGCACAGCGAGGGAACGTCTACACGGCAAAGTAGCACACATCGAAATAAGGGAGCCAGGCACAGCTGCAGACAGGGTCACGGGGCGGACTCAACAGCAAGCCGCTCCCTTAAAGGGCCCCTCCCAGACACACTTTCATTAAACAGTGCAAGATACACAGAGCCAACAACTAGTTGCAGACCCTGTATATGCAGCACGGACCCCCAGCTGCAGCAGCAGCAGCCAGAAGCCCTGGGCTAAGGGCTGCTGCCCACGGTGACCACAGAGCCCCGCAAGGGCTGGAGAGAGAGTATCTCTCAACCCCCCAGCTGATGGCCGCCATGGAGGACCCCGCTATTTCGATGTTGCGGGACGCGGATCGTCTACACGTCCCTACTTCGATGTTGAACGTCGAAGTAGGGCGCTATTCCCATCCGCTCATGGGGTTAGCGACTTCGACGTCTCGCCGCCTAACGTCGATTTCAACTTCGAAATAGCGCCCAACACGTGTAGACGTGACGGGCGCTATTTCGAAGTTATTGCCGCTACTTCGAAGTAGCGTGCACGTGTAGACGCAGCCGAAGAGTAACAAGAAGAGTTTCTACAGGCATGTGAACAATAAACAGGTTATCAGAGAAGGTGTGAGGCCATTACTGGATGAGGGAGGTAACCTAGTCACAGATGATGCAGGAAAAGCTGAAGTACTCAATGCTTTTTTTGCCTCAGTCTTCACGGACAAAGTCAACTTCCCCCGGACGGTCCTAGACGACGCAGAATGGGAAGGTAGAGGGCAGCCATCTGTGGGGAAGGAACAAGTTCTGAGCTATCTAGAAAAATTAGATGTGCACAAGTCTATGGGTCTGGATTTAATGCACCCCAGGGTACTGAGGGAATTGGCAGAGGTCATTGCTGAACCTTTGGCCATTATCCTTGAAGACTCTTGGAGATTGGGGGAGATACCGGATGACTGGAAGAAGGCAAATGTAGTGCCCATCTTTAAAAAAAGGAAATAAGGACAATCCAGGGTACTATAGACCAGTCAGCCTTACCTCAATCCCTGGGAAAATAATGGAAGGAATCCTCAAGGAATCTGTTTTGAAGCACTTGGAAGAGGGCAAAGTGATCAAAAGTAGCCAACATGGATTCACCAGGGGTAAGTCCTGCCTGACGAATCTGATTAGCTTCTATGACGAGGTAACAAGCTCTGTGGACATGGGGAAGTCAGTGGATGTGATATACCTTGACTTGAGCAAGGCTTTTGATATGAGCTGTGTCTACACGTGCACGCTACTTCGAAGTAGCGGCACTAACTTCGAAATAGCGCCCGTCGCGGCTACATGCGTCGGGCGCTATTTCGAAGTTAACTTCGACATTAGGCGGCGAGACGTCGAAGTCGCTAACCTCATGAGGGGATCGGAATAGCGCCCTACTTCGACGTTGAACGTCGAAGTAGGGACCGTGTAGACGATCCGCGTCCCGCAACGTCGAAATTGCCGGGTCCTCCATGGCGGCCATCAGCTGGGGGGTTGAGAGATGCTCTCTCTCCAGCCCCTGCGGGGATCTATGGTCACCGTGGGCAGCAGCCCTTAGCCCAGGGCTTCTGGCTGCTGCTGCCGCAGCTGGGGATTCATGCTGCATGCACAGGGTCTGCAACCAGTTGTCGGCTCTGTGGATCTTGTGTTGTTTAGTGCAACTGTGTCTGGGAGGGGCCCTTTAAGGGAGCGGCTTGCTGTTGAGTCCGCCCTGTGACCCTGTCTGCAGCTGTGCCTGGCACCCTTATTTCGATGTGTGCTACTTTGGCGTGTAGACGTACCCTCGCAGCGCCTATTTCGATGTGGTGCCGCGCAACGTCGAAGTTGAACATCGACGTTGCCAGCCCTGGAGGACGTGTAGACTTTATTCATCGAAATAGCCTATTTCGATGTTGGCTTCACGTGTAGACGTAGCCATGGTCTCCCACAACATTCTTGTCCATAATTTAAGGAAATATGGATTAGATCCTTGGACTATAAGATGGATAGAAAGCTGGCTTGATGGTCAGGCCCAACGGGTAGTGGTCAATGGCTCAATATCTGGATGGAGGTCTGTTTCAAGTGGAGTGCTGCAAGGCTCGGTTCTGGGGCCGGTGTTATTTAACATCTTTATTAATGACCTGGATGAGGGACTGGATTGCACCCTCAGCACGTCTGCGGATGACACAAAACTAGGGGGAGAGGTAAATAAGTTGGAGGGTAGAGAGAGAATCCAGAGGGATCTGGATAAATTGGAGGACTGGGCCAAAAGAAATCTGATGCGGTTCAATAAGGAGAAGTGTAGAGTCCTGCACCGGGGGCGGAAGAATCTGAAGCATTGTTACAGGGTGGGGACCGACTGTCTTAGGAGCAGTACGATGGAAAGGGACCTAAGGGTTATGGTGGATGAAAGGCTGGATATGAATAAACAGTTTGCCCTTGTAGCCAAGAAAGCTAACGGCATACTGAGGTGCATTAGAAGGAGTATTTCAAGCAGATCTAGAGAAATAGTTATTCCTCTTTATTCAGCACTAGTGAGGCCACATCTGGAATATTGTGTCCAGTTTTGGGCCCCCCCAGTATAAAAAGGATGTAGATTTGCTGGAGCAGGTTCAGCGAAGGGCAACAAAAATGATTAAGGGTCTGGAGCACAAGACCTATGAGGATAGGCTGAGGGATTAGGGCTTGTTTAGTTTACAGAAGAGAAGACTTAGAGGTTGTAACCCTTCTGTTAACGCCAGATGCCTGCCAGAAGGGCCGGGTTCAACTCTTGTGGGGTTTTCCTATCAAGGATACAACCAACCGGCTCGAGCCCCCACCCAGTGGCCTGGGACAATTTCACCCCCGTGCTGGGTGCCTGTAAGGCGGTTCTCCCCCCACTCGCAAGCACAGAGTCTGAGATAGAAATGGCTTGTTTAATGACCGTAACCTACCCCAAGGTTACAGCGACAGATGTAGCATATCTCAGCACAGAAGAGACAAAACTCCTTTTACCCAGATACCATCCCCATATGCAGTAGAACCCAGTCTCTTGCTGGGGCTCTTGGCCCTTTTCCACACACACACAGTTACAGGGTGTACCCTCTGCAGTGCAGTCCCAAACCCAAAGCCCACAGATACATCACCAGGGCAATACTAGCTGTCCACTTGTCTGTAGCCTCCCCTTGCTGTCACCAGCCGTCTGCCAGTCGCTGTCGTCTGCCGCTGCTCCTACCAGCCGCCGGCCGCCGTCTACCCCCGCCACCGCGCCTACCGCTGTCATCTACCATTGCCGCTGCTCCTACCGGCCACCCACTGGTCCTGCTGTTGTCCGCCAGTCCTAACCCCACTGCTTGGGACTGCCCTAAGGCAGAACCCAGTGATTTCAGCTCTCAGTATCTCTAGTGTGGGGTTTCACAAACACCCTAGTGTCCAGCTCTAGCTTTTAACAGGTGGGGAGGGTTAGTCAAGCCAGGCTTATAACTATACGGCCAAGGCATAGGCAGGGCCAAGGCACTCAGCAAGCTGGCTCAACCAGTACCCCTCCCCTCTTTCTCACAATGCTTTAAACCAGGGAGCCCTGTGTAATCAATGTCTTACACAGCTAAGGCAACTGCCCTGTCCCCCACAACAACCCAGAGCATTGGTGAGATCTCACAACTCCCACCTTAAGTGTCAGCTTAAATTGTGATTTTACAACTACATGTTTACAATAGACCAAATCTCATGGCTTACTTGCTACCCATTAGGCTTTGCCTGAAAAGGTATCACACATGCACACCTTTTGCATTCTTATGCAGATGACCTCTGGGAGACTCATTCCTCCCAGCCTTCAGCAGCACTGCATTCCTTCTGCCACATTCCCTACAAGGTGATTTAACAGCAGCCTTCAACTTCCTGAAGGGGAGCTCTAAAAAGGAGGGTGAGAAACAGTTCTCACTGGTGTCAGATGGCAGAACAAGGAGTAATGGTCAGAAGTTGAAGAGGGAAAGGTGTAGACTAGCTATTAGGAAAAACTACTTCCCCAGGTGGATGGTGAAGCATTGGAATGCATTGCCTAGAGAGGTGTTGGATTCTCCATCCCCTGAGGTTTTTAAGTTTCGGCTGGACAAGGTCCTGGCTGGGATGACTTAGTAGGGGTTGATCCTGCTTGAAGCACAGGGCTGGACTAGATGACCTTCTGAGGTCTCTTCCAGTTCTGTGATTCATGGAACCCCGAGGTTCCACAGAATACCATTTGGAAACACTGGTGTAACACATCCTCACAAGTACAGAAATCACTCCTAGCAAAACTAAATGATACTTAGCACCATGCTACAAGTAGTAAACAACCTTAATCACCTGTTCCTGCTATCATGAGCCAATGGAAATTCTTCCATGTATTCGCATGGAACAAGATCTAGCCCTATGCATATAAAGGGTAAACAGTTAATCAACAACAAACTAAGTACATCCTTAGTAGTTTTACTTAATTAAAATATCTCATTGACCCACATTCTTCAGTCAGTTTGCATTCCTTATCTGGCAGACTCTTCACTGACTTAACTGGGATTTCTGCCTAAGTAAGGGCAGCAGGATTTAGTTCACCATGGACTTTTTTCATCAGACTTTGTGAGAACACAAGAATGACAAATATAGGATCATCTACTTGGGTACCTAAGGATGCAGGATAGCATATTATGTGGCTTCATACTGTAGTGTTTGTGGTATTATATAATCATGTTATATAATCAATAACACCTTAATACAGGTGGATGAGGAAAGAAAATTAAATTTACATGTTCACACTTTGGTGTATCCTGATTTTAATTCTCAGCCACTGATCTTTACTTAGCATTAACATATCTTTTTTTCTTTTTGCATTTAATTGACTTGAATAGAATCCATGTGGGTAAATCCCCCCTGATAAAAAGGTACCTTACTGCACACTGTAATACCCCTCAGGAAATTTGCAAATCTTTTGCTGCAGAGGAGACATCATCTCTGTAAATACTATACTATTCTTTTGTTTGGGGCGGGGAGAGGTGGGTGGGGTGGGGTGGGGTGGGGGTGGGGGCGGAAAATCCACTGGCAGCCTGCTTAATTAATTAGCTGCAAAGTGGTTAAGAAGATGAGAACATATTGCAGAAACCTTAAATGATTTCTACCTCTCCTTTGAAAGATTAACAGTGGCATCTCAATGTGAGAAAACAGTCCAGTAGGAGACAAGCCCTGAAGAGCTCTTGAATACCTAAAAAGATAGGAAATCAATAAGGGCTATAATTATTGGCACGGAGATGTAATGAAGTATAAAACTTTGGTGTAACAACAAATTAAAACTCCATTAGTGTCCTGGGGTAACGAAAGAACAAAAAATTATTAAAAATTATTATACTAATCAGTCCTTTCCTTCATCCCCACGCACATTCTGCTGTTAATTCAACTAGCCCTCTTTATGTACGAAATAAATGTAAAAGTCTTTTAACAGTAATTTCAATGTGGAGTTGACTTCTTACACAGCAAACCTAAACACTTTAATACTCTCAATCTTGATACAATATTTTAAATGAGTAACAAACATCTATTAAAGAATTTGGGAGGGCTATGGGAGAATGCCACTGGCAAGTTAATTGGGTTCATATCTTGAAACGTTCGTTCTTAATTAGCTAATCTGATTTTTTTTTCTTGCTAGGAACAGTTATAGAAGCTAATGTCCTTGTGCTTGATCTTGAAAGATTGAAAATAACTTCAACCCTGAATGGCAGCAATGAGAATTACAGGTCTTCTCAAAACTAGGATCAGTAGTTCACAAGAGGAGGATAGAAGGACTTCCGAAGAGATTAGAAATGTGCCTAAGATAAATAACATGGGCCTAGCAAAGACTGCTAACTTTGCCAATGAAATTATTGTGCCTCTTGTCTTACTCAACATGCATACTTACAGAGGCAGCATTGCAATTTATTTTGGTCTCTTTTGATCTCATGTAAATTGAGCTACTGACTGTGTCAGTATTGTTTGCTATGACATTGTTGCATATATTTTTCCTGGTCCTCCACAGGCACAGCAAGTGCATTTTTTAAAAATCATTAATGTATTCTGATGGCTGTTGCTACACTATACCACAGAAGCTAATGACCTAAAGTGGAAGATTAGTGACAACATGCTCACTCTATGCACCTAGACTACAGGAACAAGCTGTCTAGTCACATAAATGAGATGTAAACACTGAAGCATTTTATTAGATGTACACATAGAAGCTGCATCTACATGGCCTCTCCCTTTTGGAAAAGGCATGCAAATACAGCTGATCAAAAATGCAAATGAGGCATAGATTTACAGTTTGTGCCTCATTTGCATACTTGTATGCAATCGTGTTTCTGGAAGTGCTGTTTTTGGAGAAAAAACAATCATGTAGACAGGGTTCCTTTGGGGAAAAAAAAAGAAAAAACGTTTTCAAAAGCTCACTTCTTCCTGAAACAAAATATGAAGGACTCTTTCGAAAATAAATTTTTTTTTCCCTTAAGGAACCTTGTCTACATGGCTGTTTTTTTCCTCAAAACAGCAATTCCAGAAACCTAATCACATCAGAGTACGTAAATGAGGCATGAGATATGTAAATGTATGTCTCATTTGCATTTTCAATTGGCCACATTTGCATGCCTTTTCCAAAAGGGAGGGGCCATGTAGATGCCGCTGAAGAGAGATGTGCCGTGGCTTCCCAAAACACTTTCATTTGAGACAATAGCATAGCACCACCAACAAAATTAATATACAACCTTTAAATTTGGTAAATTACGACCCTCCAAAAGTAGAAGTCAGCTCTTTGATAATAATATGCTGCTAGACTAAAATAAGGGGAAAAATGTAAATGAACAAGATTACAGTATTATAACCTGTGTGTTTGGGGAGAATGGATAGGGGCATTACAGAAGGGAGTTAGAGCTAAGTAATCAGTTGAACTGGCCCAGGTAAGTAGGGGTCCAAAAAAAAAACAAACCTCAACTTCTGAGGTCTGCTTGGGGGAGAACATGAAAGAAGATATTTCTCTTAGTTCAGTTACTGATGTATGTGTCCCCTCTACCAAAAAGGCATTGTGATACCTTTCCTGTGAATAAACCTTCTAGTCTATAGACCTGGGGTGACCAAACTTACAGACTCCCGGGCTGCCTATGACATTCTTCAGAAATTCAAGAGCCAAGGTACAACCTGCCAGGGCTGAGGACTTTAGCTCTGCTGGACAGACACCCTGCGGCTCAGTGTGCCTTTTAGTTTTATGCTTTTAATTTATGGAATGTAAATGAATGCTGTTCACTTTGAACAGAGATTAAGGAAATAGTAGTTAAAAACATGCCACTGGCACAAAAACCAGCAAGGACCATGTTTATGCTAGAAAACTGAATGGTAGCTAATTAAACAGGTGATTTCGGAGTGTTCACCTGGAATTTTTCACACCAAGTCACATGAACTTCACTGCTTTGAGTAGTGAACAGGAAATATTTCAGATAGGCCTGGACAAGCCTTCTGCTGCTCAACTGATCATTAGTACAAAGGGATTCTTCAGACACTAGCATCTCTATTATGTTTCCATCAAGGCAAGAGTATTTCAGTCATGGCTGATCTAGCTAGTTCCTGTGGCGATATGTGGGAAGCACTCTCCACAATTTCTGTTTTGAGGGACCTGAAGGAGTGTTCTGTACAGCGAACCCTCCATTCAATGGACTAATGGGAGGGAGGGGTGTCCATTAATGCCAAAAGTTCTTTATATGGGAGGGTTTACTTGTATTCACAAAGCATGTCCCCCCCAAAAACATACTGTAAAATGGGTGACTCACAAGAGCTGCTGGAGCTGCAGAGCCAGAGCCACTGCCACTGGAGCCTTGTCATGTCCTGGGCCTCCTCCATGGCTGGAGGTGTGGCCACTGCATCTGGAGCCTCTGCCACAGCTACATCTGCCACAGTAGGAACCACCACATTCTCCTCCCACTGGGTGTGGGACACTGGACATGTTGGCTCCTCCAGCCGTGGTGGTAGCTCTTGCAGCCATGGCAGGAGCTGCGGGTGAGGCGGCTCCTCCAGCCACAGCAGCTGCAGCCTCAGCACAGGTCCTGCAGCCACTCCAGTGGTGGCTCCAGTAAGTCACCAGCATTTCTGAATTTTCTTTGGGGTGGGGGTGGGGGGAGGGCTGGTGGATTCAGCTGACTTCAGGAGCAACAGGGGCCTGGAGGATGTCCATTGTTCCCAAAGTCCGCTAAACTGGGGTCTGCTGAATCGGGGGTTTACTGTACTAGCTTGAAAGCATGCCTTTCATGAAAAAAGTACTGTAACAAAAGATATTGCCTCACCACCTATCTAAAGATATTACCTCACTTGCATTTCTATGGAGATGAGATTCACACTGTTCATATTTATAATTTGTACCATACATTTCATTGTCACCTTTGACTTGGGGTCAACTTCTAACTTCAGTTTCCATGACACACTATTGTGATGTATCTGAACTGATATTTCTGACTGCAGTTTTGAAAAGCCAAACCCTGCAGCCCTTATTGATTTCATTCTGAGACAATGAGGTCATTAGGACAGCTGACTGAACAAGGCATTCAAGTAGTATACAACTGTGCAGGAGTTACCAGCTGAGGAAGCTTGCTGGGTAAACAGTAGTATATTTGCCCTGTAAAGATCATAAATCTTGCATCCTTTTTTTTTTTTTTCTTTTACCAGTGTTAAGTTTATGGCTCACCACCTGTCAAGTTGTAACTACTCTCAGAATACCATACATGTAAAATTTCCATTCCCCAGACACAGTATATGCTAATTTTGACCTGCTCTTAGGTAGATCATGCCAAGTTTCTTTCAATTAAAATTTTGCAAATTTTCCCTTCTTCCTGTATCATGTAATAATACATTTCCCCTAGTAACAGCAAAACTGTACTGTCAAAGGTTCTTTTTCTAGAGCTAAGCTAGTTCTACTGGATTCCTCATCTTTTGTTTCCCTGAACAATCATGTATCTTAAAAAATAAAAATAATATGGTTTTCACTAGCCAAATATTACCTGAGTGTTTTCTGTGAAGTAGATTGACATCCATGACTTAACTAGTAGCATCATTTAATCAGTCTCTTGAGTATATTAACTTGATAATGTCATCCTTCCAAAATAATAAAGATACACACCTAAGACCTTAAAGTTGCCATGTTTTATCTGAGAAGCCTAGCTGCTGTAGAAAGAAAAGCAAAAAACAAAACAAAGAAAAAAAACTGCTTGTGATTTTTCTAGGATCCCAGCAAATTATTAATCTAGGAACCTGTCAGATACTTGTCTTATGATTTTAAGAGAGGTTTCTATTAATATAGGACATATTACATATTTTCTTCTGTACTCTGCAATATCTCTGTTTTTTGGGACTACAGTATTGCTAAAACTCCTATAAATCCAAAGAGAATATTTATTATTGGTAGTAGTATTAGTAGTAGTAGTAGTAGTAGTAGTATTTTGGATTCTTTATCTAATTTGTGCGATAAACAACCAGTCACCTCATCAGGGAAAAGCATTCAGAGTGACAGGATTTTTTTAAAAATGTTTTCTTACCATGGGTCCAATTCCCTATCGTGAAGACTGTAGCTTGACAAGTGTTAGACTGTGGCTTTCAACATGTATAGCCTTTAGGACTAATATACACTAAATTCTTTCATATCCGGCATTCTATTAGCCAGAACTCTCAGATAACTGGCATTTCAACCATACGCAAATTTTATTTACATTTTCAATAAGTACAGTGAGAGTGAATACAAATAAATACAGCAAATACAGTATAAGTTTACAGAGGGCAGTACTATTGTTGTTGGTAAATAAAGTACCCTGCATACATTTTTGTTTGTTTCTTCATATCTAATCTTATTTTCTTTAGTATTATGCATTGCTAGGTATACCTCTCTACTATCTAGGATATTTGAATATCCGACAACCTCAAGGTCCTGTGGCTGCAGGATATAAAAAAGTTTACTGTATAAATTACATAACTGAGCAATAAAATGGAAGGCACTGGGCCTCAGAGACAAACCTCAGAAGCACATCAGTCCTTCTCCTGCCATTTCCTCAGTCAATAGATATAGAGTTTTGCTGCTACTCTGAGCCAGAAATAAAGTCCTGAACATTCCTCTGGTGCTACCACAGCTTCTTTGATTAATAAGTAGGTTACAGCCATTCGTGACACCCATCTCCCAAACAGAAGTAAGCCCAGTTTACTCTTGCTCACCCAAATCTGTAGTCCAGTGAACCCATGTAGAAGTATCAGGGGAATTCTAACCCTCATCTTGTACACTTGCATACAGACGGTTCACAGTAGATTTCTGTGCATCGTAACTAGTCCCAGAGAACTATCAGACCATTAGCTGAAATGAGCAGTTTTCATTTAATGCAAGTTCTGTGTTGCTTTAAGGGGAAAAAGAAGTTTTATGTCTTCACAGAGAGGTATTTCAGAGTCTCAAACAAAATTCACAGATATAGGATTATTTTGCATATTAGGCAGTCACTTTGGCTGTGTCTACACTACAAAAATAACTTCAAAGTTGCTTATTTTGAAGTACAGCTTCGAAGTAAGCAACTTTGAAGTAGCGCGTCTACACACACCCAACTTCAAAGTTAAGCTTCGAAGTAGGGCACCACTCCATTCCCGGGAATGGAGTAAGGCCTTCAAAGTTCGGCTCCCTACGCAGAAGTTAACTTTGAAGTAAGGGAAAATGTGTGTAGACTTTCTGCTGGCTACTTCAGTGTAGTGCCTAACTTCAAAGTTACCTTCGAAGTTGGTTCCTAATGTAGACTCACCCTTTGTGACTCACGTATTTTACTACATTGTTCTGTGTTCTCAGAAAAAAAAGGTGGAAATTCTTCCTACTGATGCGAAGGGATATTTTACCCTTATTGCAAACACACAAAGAGACAAAATATTTCTCTTATCCATTCACAGGAAATATTTTTCATGCATATTAATTTTATGAAAGTCTAGATTGGGTAACTTCTTGCAATGATCCTTATATATGGGCATGTAAGTAAAAAAAAAAACAAGACAATGAGCAACTTCCTGCATTCATGCTTGTATGCAAACAGACCTGCATCTTTATATAGGGATGGTTCCAAGTGTATTTAAGATTTTCGTCCAAGGAACAAAACAAATACATAAATAAATAAATTCAAAACACATCTCAAGTTTCATCTACTCACTGTTATTATTTTATGGAGCTTGTTTACTGGTGGCTCAATTTTAGCACTAAGCCTTTCCAAAGAGCTGAAAAACATTTATTAACAATAACAGTCTTGAATTTCTTTGGTCAAAAACAGCATACACAACAAAGAAAGTATTTTTCCCTTTTATGCATAGCAAGAGGAGTATATTCCTTGAAGTCTGTCTCACATTCTTGCATGAAAGCCTTATAAAAAAGCTTCACTCAGAAGGCTATAGTTTTTTTCACCCATGCCTCTGCTTGAACACTTGTGAAGTTACTGCACGTACATTAAACTACTAAAATCACAGAAGCATAATAAAAGCCATAGACAAATGGAATGCAAAATATCTATTAAATACTCCTCTCGGCACTACAGAATGGGAATGATAGCCAACTGGGGTAAATGCATATTACCATTCAATCATATTTATAAATGTTTGGCTTTTTCCCCTTAAAAGTGGGATACCTAAAAGTTTGGTTATTACAAACATATTTCAATACCACCAAACTAATTTCTATAGAGTTATTTAGTCATGAATCAAATACAAATATTATTCCACACATAAAAGAAAATCAGCTACAGCCAAAACAGTATTTTACAACTTATTCTGTATTTTTCTTTTAATTCTCATGTGGTGTTAAAACTATTTCAGTTTCATTCAGGAGTAAGTGCTTCTAGATGAAAAGAAAGTAAGATAGACTTCTGAAATTATTCATATATTTAAACTCTGTAAGTAGACATTTTTCTCAGGAAAAATACATTTGTATAAATGTAACTGCATCTTTAAGTAATCATTTTAACTACAATTACTCTTAGCCCAGTTCTCCACTGTGCTATACAAAATAAGCACAAATAGTGATGTGAAAAGCTACCACATCTGAAATAAAGCATAATCCTTTCCTTTATAACATTTTGGACTAACAAGCTGTGTCCATACTACAATGACCTTTTGAAAGTATGGATGTTGAAAATAAATGTTGAAAGACGGCCTTTCGAAAAGGAGCGTCCACACAGGCAAACGGGTACCAAAGTCCTGACCCTCCGCTTCAAAAGGCCCCACTGCAGTTTTGAAAGAGAGTGTCCACATGTCCCAGGGCACCCTTTCAAAAGTACAGGGCCAGGAAATGCTGTGGCTAGGGTCACATGGAGGCCAAGCCCTTCAGAGGCCTTAGCCAACCACCCTTTCAAAGGGCCCCTGCCCCAGGAGCCTCAGCCTGCACACACTGAGGGCCACCCAGCTGTCTCCAGGCAGGCCAATGGAGAGTGACTGCAGGAGGCAACCCAGGCTAGCCTTGGACCCGCGAACAACTCCTCACCACCAGTTGAGGCTATGAACACCATGCTGGCCATGGTACAGCAGTGGCTGTGAGTGGCCATCCTGGTGGCCACCCTCCTGGAGGCTGTCCTCAGGGTGCAACACACTCACCTGGTCCCCTGGAACAAACCAGGAAACTAGCCACCCTGGACAGCCACTGATCCATTGGCCACTAGTTCAGGGTGGGCAGGGACACTGTCGGTGCCATCTTGAACGAAAGTAACCCATGCTCAGGTCATCCTCCCACCACAGGCAGGGGGTCAGGGGGAGAGGGCTCCCCATCAAGGAGCACTATTGGGAATTGGGTGGGTGATCCCTAGCAAGGACAGGTGAAGGGACAGGTGGGCATTCAGGGGGTAGGGGGATGGTGCCCTGGGGAGACATGCCCTGTTGGGGATGGGGGTGGGGACAGGGCAGCGGGGATGGGGATGGGCAGGCACATTGCTCCCCACCCCACACTCATGAGCATGTCCTCTCCCCACACCCTGGAGATTCTCCTGGCCATCAACCAGGTCCTCCTGTGGCAGCTGATCCATGTTGGGGACCTCAATGACACTATCTGGGGGTTCAATGAGTTGGGCTTCCTGAACTGTTTTGGGGCACTGGATGGTACACACAGCGCCAGCTGGGCCCCAGAGCACAGCAGCAGGGTCTATATGAATTGCAAGGGCTACCACTCTTTGGTCCTGCAGGTGCTCGTCAAAGCAAAGGGACTGTTCCAGAACATCTGTGTGGGCAGGTTTGTTCACAACCATGATGGTCAGGTGTTCTGGAAATCGGGGATGGGCTGCTGGGTGGCTGAGGGGACCTACATCCACCAGTGGGAGGTCCCTATTGGGGACACCATGATGCCAACCTGCATCATGGTGGATGCAGCCTACAACCTGCAGGCCTGGCTCATGAGGCATACATGGGCCACACCCAGCCTACCCAGGACATTTTAATGAGCCGCTCAACTAGACCCAGAACACTGTAGTGCGGGCTTTCAGCGGCTTGAAGTTGCACTTCAGATGGCTCCTCACCAGCCTGTAGTTAGGCCTAATGTCCCAGCAGTGGTTGGGACATTCTGCACCCTGGATAACCTGGCAGAGGTGAAGCATGAGCCCTTTGTGCAGGGGTGGGCCACCGAGGCAGGGGACAGTTACAAGCAGCTGTCTGCCACCCCACGCCACCAGGTCCACCAGGACAGGGTGTGGGTAAGGGAGGCCCTTCACCAGGCCTTCACCCAGCGGCCACATTGACTTCCCCTAGCATGTGTTCCCCACTACCACCCCCATGCACATATTCCCGCCACCACCACTCCCACATATGCACAGTGAACACGGAGTTAAATATCAATAAACAGTTTAATTAGCATGTTTAAACAGTCTGTGCTTCTCCATAACTGTGAAAACTATGTACACACAGTTTGGGGGAACTATGAACTGGGGATTGGAGGGCACTATTTACATGGGGGCAGGGGAACTATGTATAGGGTGGTGGGGGTACTGCAAACTGAGGGCTGGAGGGAACTGGGAAGTTGGGGGAACTATTTACGAGGTGGTGCAGCCCAGACTGGGTGGACTGCAATGCCCCAGGTGGGCTGAGGGTTGGGGCAAGGGGGTCTTACCCCTCAATGGGGGTTGAGGCATGCGATCCCCATCACCTGCACCTGCCCCTACCCTCCGGTGTCCAGGGACCCTATCAGTGCTGGGCCAGGACTGGGAGCATGGGGAGATAGGGGTGTGGCTGGGTCACAGACCCTGCAGCCTTGTTGCAGTGGGCATGGGAGGAGTGGGGTGTAGGAGGTGCTGCTGCTTCATGGCCATCCCTGACCAGAAGCATGAGGTCAGCTGCACGAGGGTGGCTGCGGGGAGGTGGGTTGGGACCAGGGCAGCAAGGTCAGGCTCATGAGGAAGGTGCAGAGGGGAGGTCATTGAGGAGACTGGAGCAGGGGGATGCCAGAGCGGGGGAGGGTGGCAGGGGTGCTGGAAAGGAGGAAGGGTAATGAGGGACTGGAGTGTGGTGAAAGTTGGAGAGGGGAGGATGGATAGGGATCACGAGATGGGGGATTGGTGGCATGGGGGCGGGAGGGGCTGAAGCGGCTCATGAAGGGGTGGATGACAGGGTCAGGTGACCAGTCATGTCCTGGGTCAGGGCATCCAGGTTGACCACCACCCTGTCCCAGGCCTGCCACTTCATGGTGAGCCATTCCCACAGCATTCCCATGAGGTCCCATAGGGCCTCTGTGTGGGCAGCTTACCCCACCTCCTCCTCTCAGCCCTGGTGGTGCTAGCATACGGCCCAGCAGCAGCCCTGTGCTGTCCCCAGTCAGGGTCTTGGCCACTCCCCCTCACCTTTAGAGGTTGGGCTCCCTGGCCTGTGGATGAGGCTCATCTGGCTACCAGGTGCTGGAGCTGTGGAGACAGAAGGGGAGAGTGGAATGGGCCATTAGTACCATGCGATGGCCTCTGTGTTTCTGCCCTGCCCTTCCTTTTCCCATTCCAGGGGCCCTGCAATGTCCACATCCCAGGGTTCCCCACATGGATAGTGTGGTACGGGCTCCCCTCCACCCCTCTAGTCTCTCCATGGCTGTACGGCCCGTGGTGCTGTCCCAGATGCCTGGTGCTAAGTGCCATGGGTTGGGCCCTTGGGGTCCAGGGAGTGTGGCCATCTGCGTTCCACATGCACTGGGGCCAGCGGCCATGTGGGTGGGTTGTGGCCATCCCACATGGGACTGAGTGCTCCTTCCCTGGACCTGGGACAACCGGCATGCATGACACCTACCTGTGGGTCACTCCAGGAGCTCAGATGAGGCACAGGTGGAGGGGGCCCAGATGGATGGGCTATATGGGATGTTGATGACAAGGGCCCCCTCGCTTGAGCCCTCATCTTTGCTGATTGGCTGCAGACTCCACAGGTGCCTGGTGCCAGCCACTGGTCCCAGGCTGTCCTTGCCCTGAGTCTCTGTCTCTTGGTCCAGCTCTGTCTCTTGCTCAGCCATGTCCAGGATGACAGCAGGGGGTCCCACCTCCTTGGGCTCTAGGAGACAGTCGAGCTTCTTGAAGTAGGAGCAGGTGGTGGGCACTGTCCCCAGTCTTCCGGCGACAGTCCTGGCCTTGCAATAGCCCTGACGTAATTCTTTAACTTTGAATCTCCCCTGGTTCCAGGTGCAGGTGGGGTAGCCCTGGTCGATAAAGCCCTTCAGGAGCCACTCAAAGGCTGCTCAAAGGTGCTGGACCCCCATTTGGTGGAGGATCTCCTCATCCTCTCCGAGGGAAAAGAGATCCCAGATCTTGGCCTCCATCCAGGAGGCGGCCTAGTGCTTCAGGGCCTGGCTTGCCTCCTGGGTGGGCTCCCCAGTCTCCTTGGGGCCCCCTGGGGTGAGTGGGGGTGTGGCTGGCTATCCATGGAGCCAGGGAGCATGGCAGGCTGGCAGGGACGTCATGACAGGGAGTAGGCTGTGCAGCAGCACAGGCTGTCTGCTGCCTGCATGTTCTCAGCTTCCTGACTTGGGGTTTGTGGGAGCCTACATCTTTAAACATGGGCAGATGCCAGATCCATAGAGCTCTGCTTGTGCTGTGAGCGGCACCACTGACCACCAGCTGAGTGGTGCCATGGAGGACTCCTTCCTTCGAAAGAACCGTCTGTGGAGCGTCTGCACTTGCTCTCTTTTGAAAAAGTCTTTCGAAAGGGAGCACTCTTCCCACCGTGGGAATGGAGGACTATCTTCGACAGGACGGCCCCATTCTGTCAAAGTTAATTTGGAAATATCTCAGTTTGTGTGTAGATGCTCTGCGGGGAATTTTGAAAGACAGGCTTCTTTCAACGTTACTTTCAAATGTACTTGCTAGTGTAGATGCAGTCAAAGTGACGCTTATGTCTTTCACAAAGGTTTCCAAAGTAGTCAGTGTACCTGAATGCCTAAAACCAAGGTGAGCAGAATTTAGCGTTTTTTTTAATTCGGTGAACTCTATGGATAGTAGTCCAGATCGGATGCATTATCCACATATGATGATTTTACAACTCCATATTGCTCCATATTATGATTTTTTTTTTAATTCATACAGATATCACATACATATACATGCCACTTGACTGTGGGATGCCTACCTTCTCCAGGATTCTTCATCTCAGAAAACATAGTGCATGTGGTATAGAATACATCTGTCTCATAGGAAATGAAATTGAACCAGTATCCTCTTTAAAAGAAATGTTAATGAGATGAACCATTTCTTGGGCCGTCTTTGTTGTGATATCTTACCTTCTGTTGTCAAATAGAAGTATGATAAAATTATAACACACAAAACAGAAAATGAGTTTGGGCTATGCTCAGAGATGGCCTAAGGAGAGTTGCACTACAGATTATATTGACCATCATACATCTTCCAGTGTTCTTTGGGACAATTTCCTGCAATATTTTGAATGAAATTACTTACATTAATTTTAACCATATTGCATTAATTTTAACATCAGTTGAGTTCCTGGTATTAAAAATACAATTGCTTGGGTGTTATTGTGTAACTGCATGCAGGCCTGCCAACCAAGGGGGAAAAAGGCCCTGGTTATACAAAAGGTCCCAGAGCTCCTGGCTGGTATTGCTACTGTGTCAGCAGCAGCAATAGAGCCCCAAGCACTTTAAATGGTTACCAGGGCACCGTGTAGCTCTGAGCTCTGCCACTTCCCTCCTTGCTCAGGGGCCTGGAGAGTCTGTCAGCCTCACTGACTGCATGTACTTCCATGTGAAGGACACCTAGGAAAATAATGGGAGCTGACTAGGCAAATTCACTCAGGCTGGAACATCAACAGAGAAGTGACCTCCCTGGAAAGATGTGGATATAATAGTTTAAATTGTATTCTCTAGGGACCAACTGACAAAGGGATTTTGGATAAATAGCTTAGTTTTAAATCGACTCAAAGTCTTCCAAATGTAGCAAACAGACAGGACCCCTTGCCAAGTATGGACCAGTTCATAGGCCAGATTTGGAAGGAGTTAGCTTACTAAGGCCTAATAAACCTGAGGGCTTGTTCTGAGTTGGAGCTGAGATGAACTTTTAATCATAAGGAGTCACTCTGGGAGGTCCGCTTCTGCCCAAAACCATGTTAGCACTTGTTTCATACTGAGAGGCTTTGTAGCATGCATGTAGGTTATATTATTGTTTTAAATAAGCTTTCTATGTGATGCTTTTTACTTTAAGAATAAAGAAAGTTTTCATAGGAAGTCATAAACAGTTATTACTAAAACATGATGTTTGTGGATGCTGTGTCATATAATTCCCTTTTCCAATAAAAAATTCTGCTAAGTAGCTCGTGTACAACAATAATAAAAATCCTCTATGCTTACCTTTACAGCATCGTTTAGGAATAATGTCAAAGGATGTTGCCATTTGATTAATGTCTCCAGAACAATATTGCACTTTTCTGACAGGATTTTATAATTCAGGTCACCTGTCTGAACCATATAGAATTGTTTTGTAAAGTGCGCAGACTATGTTTAGGAATACAGAACTGGGGGCTTTTTTTAAAGTGACTCCACCTCAAATGTTCATTTTTATTCTTTCTCCAAGCAATGTGGAAAAAAAGTAAACCTATAGGAATCAATTCCAAATTGAATGATGTAGTTGTATTCATAAATATTCCATAAAAGAAACATGTAAATAATTCATTTGGGATGTGCAAGGATGCCATCACAAAAAGCAAATGGATTTAGTTCAGATCCTACATGCACTATATTTTTATTGAAGCTACTTAAATAATTGAATGTAGAGCCAGAGGGGACCCAGCTCTGTGCCCTAGAAAAGGTGGGTCTGAGAGCAGAAAGGATGCGGCTAAGAGCAGTTAGCTCTTAGTGCTATCGAAACTATGGCACTGCCCTTCCCACATCCTCAGAGCTGCACACAGCCAGAGCAGCCCTGCCACAACATTTCAAAGTAGCAGCAGCAGTGGCCAGAGCTCCAAGTCCCACTGAAAGGCTGGGCCTGGTGGCAACAGCCCCTACCCCCATCAGCAGCCCTACATAGAGCAAAAACAATCATAAACCAAAATCTAAAAATGGTCTTATAACTGTAATCTGCATAGTACAAAATCATTGTTTGTAGCCATTAGAAAGACAGTGACAACTACTTAAAATGCTGGTCATCTTCTTTCCTTAAAAATAGAATAGGTATTAACAAAGTTATTTCCAAAATAAATTACAATAAACCTGAAACATAAACTTACTTATTCTGAAGGTTTTTTTGTGTTTAAAGATGTGATTGGATACATTCTTTTTTAAAACAAGACTGTTTTAGATACTTTTTTTCCTGGAATTCAAGAAAGAATGAAGAAGTGTATCTTTACATGCAAATATTTTACAAGACTAGAAATACTACTGTTAGATGTTTATGTTTTATATGTCCTCGGATTAATTAAAGCACCCTTTAATAAGCATGGGTATAGTTAAACTTTATAGAACACAGACACAATAAACAAGAATTCTTCTAGTATCTCTGGCCCAGATGTTTAGCTGGTGCAACCCAATGTATCTTTACTGAAGGCAATGAAGCTTTGCATATTTACATCAAGCAACAGTCTGGCCCTTTGTATCTCTAAGCTGTCTTTCTCTCTTTTAGATCTCTATGGGCTTGTTTACGCTTGTCCCCAACTTCGAAGGGGGCATGTTAATCAGGGCAGTGGGAGATTATTAATGAAGTGCTGTGGTGACCCTTCCTACAAAATTTTGGGGAGTAAAGGCACTTTGAAGTAATGCGGGCACTTAGAATTGCCCGTGGCTATACACATGCTGGCACTTTGAAGTCTGATGCTTCAAAGTTGCCATGGGGGAGAGTTAGCCTGGTGAAGTGCTGTGTGTATTCACCGCAGCACTTCATTGGTAATCTCCCATTGCCCTGTTTAACATTTCCCCTTCGAAGTTGCGGGAAGCGTAAACCCAGCCTATGCAAAGCTCACTTCTTCCTCTTTAATTACAAGGTATGAGTTAAATGTCCTCCACAGTCCCAAAAGTAAAACGATATCCCAGCAGAACTCCACAGCTGTGAATGTGGGAAAACACAGTGGCCATATAAAGGTTATGATCGTGATCCTTCTCTTTCCTCACCCCATCCCACTATACAGTTTGTAAAACTCTTACCATAATACATTTTAAATCACAGTTCAAGCACTTCAGGGTACAAACCCTGTTTTTATATTTGTACAGTCAAGTACCTAACATACTTTTGGTGGCTGTGAAATAACAGCAACAAGACAGGCAACGACTTCTATTAATCATTATTTATAATAATATATGCATATATGGGAGAACATATGAGGGGTAGATACATCTTTACATGTAATCCTGAGTAACAATTATGCTAGGGTGATCAGACGTCCTGTTTGTATAGGGGCAACCCCAATACGTGGGACTTTGTCTAAATGCTAGTGCCTCTTACCTCTCATGCAGTGTGTCATTTTTCACACTTGCTGTCTGATCACCCAAGATTATGCATAAACTCCATGACTCTAGAAGTAGTCAAGGGTCACACACTTCTAAGATGCACTTTTGTTTCTCCCTTGCCTCACGAGAGTAATATTTTGCTGCTGGCTTATAGCAATAGTTAATGTCAACATCCTCCACCTCAACTCAGCTTTGCTGACCACTTCGCTGTAGGAAGAGTCAGAGCCAGGAATCTTTCCATTCCACACCCTTCACATCCATCTATTATAGGGGAAGAGAAAGGAGAAGGGGAAAGGAAG
The DNA here is from genome assembly GCF_033958435.1 of Carettochelys insculpta. Lineage (NCBI taxonomy): Eukaryota > Metazoa > Chordata > Testudines > Carettochelyidae > Carettochelys > Carettochelys insculpta. The sequence goes on along the minus strand of NC_134137.1, from coordinate 298,957,461 downwards.
AGTGAGTGTGCAGCTTACAGTAGCCAGCTAGACAGAGCAGCTGGGTAAGATGAGAAGGAGGGAGCATCTTATTGCCACTTATTCCTCTGCTTGAAGACTACATTTCCAATTCATAATCTAGCTTCTGTGACCCTAACCTGCAATGTATAGCAGGTGAAGCAATCTGCTCACACATTACTCATTGCAAATTCAGGATGTTGGACAGTATACTCCTTAGGCAATATCCTTGTTTTCACATTTGTACAGTAAAATGTCTAGCATGCTTTCAGGAGTTTCAGAACAATAGCACACACAAAGCAAGCACTAATTATTATGCATTTGCATACATTATTACTGCTTGTAACATATAAATGTAGGCAAGTGAAACAACAATTTGTCATTTAAAAACATTCAGCCAAGTTGTTTTTCTTCTTAAAATTTCAATTGTTTTGCATCCACCTTGCACAAAAATGGATTACAACATCACACACAAAGATCAAAACAAAAAGCAGTCAAGTAGCACTTTAAAGACTAGCAAAATAGTTTATTAGGTGAGCTTTCATGAGACAGACCCACTTCTTCAAACCATAGCCAGACCAGAACAGACTCAATATTTAAGACACAGAGAACCAAAAACAGTAAGCAAGGAGGACAAATCAGAAAAAGATAATCAAGGTGAGCAAATCAGAGAGTGGAGGGGTGGGGGGGAAGGTCAAGAATTAGATTGAGCCAAGTATGCAGATGAGCCCCTATAGTGACTCAGAAAGTTCCCATTACGATTGAAATTGTGATGGGAACTTTCTCAGTCATTATAGGGGCTCATCTGCATACTTGGCTCAATCTAATTCTTGACCTTCCCCCCCACCCCTCCACTCTCTGATTTGCTCACCTCGATTATCTTTTTTCTGCTTTGTCCTCCTTGCTTACTGTTTTTGGTTCTCTGTGTCTTAAATATTGAGTCTGTTCTGGTCTGGTTATGGTCTGAAGAAGTGGGTCTGTCTCATGAAAGCTCACCTAATAAACTATTTTGCTAGTCTTTAAAGTGCTACTTGACTGCTTTTTGTTTTGATAGTGTATAGACTAGCACGGCTTCCTCTCTGTTACTACACAAAGATCAGTGTAAATACATTTACACTGATGAGACTTTTATTTCAGAGAAACTTGCCATTGCCTATAGCTAACTTCACTAGAATTATCACTTATTTTTCATCATTTAAGTTGTGCCCATCTAACGCTTCTTGGAGGATAACATGCAAATAGAAAATGAATAAAGCGCAAATAATAAAATAATACTCACTTTTAAAGTATGGGAGTAGACACATGCTGCTGGATAATATATAATTCAAATAGCAAAATACATTGATAATTATTTTGATCACTAAACTATGGTTTAAACTATAAAAGGGAAAATTAAAGCTCTGACCAACAAGAGCACAAAAGGGTATTTCAGATTGTACGGCTGGTTCTAATCTGCACTTATTGACGTCAGTGGCAGGACTGCCACTGGCATCAATAGAAACATGACATGGCACTAAAAGCTGAATTTGCTCTTTAATTCACTTCTGTGTGTTCTGTACTTCAGCACATCTGACATGCCGTCACTCCTTGATCAGATCCTTGGCCCACAGAAGTCTGCTTTCTGCCACTTGAATAAACAGTTCAAGAGCTCCCTTCATTTGTTGAATCCTCCAGAAGCCTAGAGCTATTATAAACAGCTCTATATCCTCCTTCTCAGCAATAATAAATAAAACACACACACGCATACACGCACGCACGCACTAATTGGATTCTGTGGCATACAGAGTGTCAGAAACAGAGGCAGAGTCTCTGATATATTCTGGTCCACCCAGCTGCAGAAACAGCCCTTTTGGGGACACTCCAGCTGGTCACAACTTAAAATACCATGAGGCAGATCAAGAAATGCTGGAGGCTGTATCAGCTCCTAATCAGACCCTATGCAGACCTTAGCATGAAAACATGGGTAAGCGATAAGGATGGATTTCAGTTTAAATGCTGACTTTTCTTATATTTCAGGGATGGGAGTTTGTGAAACAAAAGGGAATGGACTTCCACAATCGGTCGCCTGACTCTGAGCTCTTCAAAGACCCCCTTCTTGCCTCTCAGGATTGATCACCTAACGAACCTATCATCCTCAGGGGGAATCTCATAAATCCAGCCCCCAAAGCTGGAGAGGTACATTGCTGTGTTGGGTCAGGAAATTATTTCAGTCCCCATCAGCTAATGCCTTCCACCAATACCTTAGTGGATTGCTAATTGGCACTTTGTTCCTTGGTTTTCATAGCAATAGCAATTACCTTACCCATTACAAAGACAGCTATCACATCTTTGATATTACTAGTGATCTCAGGCAAGTCACTTAACTTACTAGACACTTGCAGTAATTTCCTCCCTACCCTTCCACTGCAGCTGATTTGTCAGTTTTCATTTAATTTTATCTTGTTTTCTACCTCTCCTTCATATATTTGTAAAGCTACTTTATTTTTCAGCAAAAATTCTTGATCCAAAGAAGCGTGTCTGCTCCATGAAAGTGCATCACTTAATGAATTATTTTGTTAGTCTTTAAAGAGCAACTTGACTGTTTTTTTGTCCCCTCTTGGTATGCTAAGGTCAATAAGGTGGTCTGGACCTCCATGGCTGCTTTGAGCTATGCCTGATTTCCAGGTGGAGCAAGGAAAGTATCTTTCCCTTCTGCCTCAGACTCATAAAGGCAGCTAGATTTTTTTTCTTTTTCGTCTTCTCCTGACCTTCCATCTAATCAAAATGTAAGACATGTATGCGTGGCAGGCCTAGTTAAGGTCACCAACTCAGATTGAATGTATTCCAGGAGATTTGTTTCCTGCCAACAAGACACAATGTAATTTTCTTAAAAAAAACTATTTAAACAAAGTTCCTTACAATAGTCAGTGGGAGATTAATGCTAATTTCAGGAGGCTCCCTAGCCAGTCCAGAAAGATTGGTAACTCAGTTCCTATTTTCTGCCAAAACCAAGTATAATCCAGTGAGTGTCCAAATTTGTTGTGTGACGAAAAAGCTGAATGTGCTTGATGCTAAACTCTAGTATTTGAATGCATGTAGCCAGTTCATTGCATTTCTGTCCATCATTATGGAGATAGACCACTTATGGCTGAGGAGTAATTAAGGATTACCAGATAGGACAAACTAGCTGTCAAATAATTAATGGCACTATTAGTGGGAAATGTTTCCACTCAAAATGTTTATAGAATCATAGAACCCTAGAACTAGAAGGGACCTGCAGAGATCATCAAGTCCAGTTCCCTGACCTCTCGGCAGGACCAAGCACTGTCTAGAATGTCTCCAATAGATATCTGTCTTACCTGCTCTTAAATATCTCCAGTGATGGAGATTCTACAACATCCCTCGGTAATTTATTCCAGTGTTTAACAGTTAGAAAGTTTTCCCTAATATCTAATCTAAACCTCTCTTGCTGCGTTTTAAGCCCATTGCTCCTTGTCATATCCTCAGAGGCCAAGGAGAACAATTTTTCTTCTTCCTCCTTGTAACCCTCTTTTAGGTAGTTGAGAGCTACTATCATGTCCCCTATAAGTCACCTCTTTTCTAAACTAAACACACCCAGTTCTTTCAGTCTTCCTTCATAGCTCATGTTCTGTAGACCTTTAATCATTCTTGTTTTTCTTCTCTGGACCTTCTCTGATTTTTCCACATCTTTCTTGAAATGTAGTATCCAGAATTGGACACAGTACTCCAAATGAATAAATTTTGAGGAACAAAGAGACTGTTCCTTCCGAAGTGTAGTACTTGAACTCGTCCTTATTAAATTTCATCCTGTTTAACTCAGACCATTTCTCCAGTTTGTCTAGATCATTTTGAATTCTGACTCTATCCTTCAATGCAGTTCCCAAGTAATAAGCATAGTCTCTATGCCAATATCTAAATCGTTGATGAAGCTATTGAATAGAACCGGTGGCAAAAAGATCCCTGCAGAACCCCACTTATTATGCCCTTCCAGCATGACTGCGAACCATTCGTAACTACTATTTGAGAATGGTTATCCAGCCAGTTATGCACCCACCATATAGTGGCCCCATCTAAGTTGCATTTGCTTAGTTTATTGATAAGAATATCATGTGAGACCATAGACCTATGTAAAATTCAGTTCTGATTCATGTAATGAAGGTGTGTCTATCTGTTTAAACCATAAGGATCACTTTTCATTTGGAATAATTTCATTTTGTATAAGAAGAAAAAGAAGTGTTCCATTGTGATGTTACACTAAGTTTCCATTGTCCTTTCATCAATACTATATAATTGGGCTGATAAAATACAAGCAACATGAGCAAATGTTTTTGAAGTTAAGTTTTGGACCTGCAATTTTATAGACACAAATAATTGTTGATACAAAAGATAATATTTAGATTCTTAATGATCTGACTGAACCTGAAAAGTAAGTAATTATCTTCTACATACAGGTACTTGGACTGTTAATTATTTGTAGCCACAACACAGTGCTGTATTGACTACAACAGCAATGCTGACTTCAGGTGCATAGGTGATGATGCCCCTTTAACAATGTGATCCTTAATGTTATCTGATTCTTAACATGTATTTCCAGAATATATAGTAATGAGTTCTCTAGTACTACTATGTATGATGTGAATACAAAACATCAGCAGCACAGGTTGCATAGTATAGCTCCAGAATATCAATTGTGTTTTAAAATTTCTATTGATTGAAGAGTAGTTATTTGCAGCGAATGTGCAGTAATTACTATTTTAAATGTCCCAACATTTTGTTTCATATTATAAAACTCAGTAAACTAATTCATGAACTACATCTACAAGTGTTAACTTTAAGACAAGCAGTTACATTTAAAATGGAAAAACTATATAAATGCATCTTAAACAGCAACGTTTTTGTTTGACTGAAAAGCAATCTCACTGGCAACATAACATTCTTAACTTCACTATTTTTCCAAAACAATCAGTGTTCAGATAAATCACGGCTTAGATAGTATGTCCTGATTTTTTTTAAATATACCTTTAGCCCTACTGTTATAAGGTGTTTTTGCTCAAGATTTTAAAGGGCTTTTTGGAAAGCCCAAAGAGCATCACCACCAAAAATATGTCATACCAAGCGCTCCTGTTTTCTCCTCTTGGCAAACATCTATCTGCTACTTCCTCAGGTGCAGTTTTTCTGATAAATATATTCTTGCAGAATCTGCCATCAAAATGCTTTACTTCAGGTTACTGAACAAGCCTGACATGCTGTTCCTTTCCCGTACTTTCAATATTTTCCCATAGGGACACATTCCCTCTATGGACTTATAGCTTTGAAATCCAATACCTCTTTTCTCCTCTATCAGCCAGGCTTCTTGGATGTCTCCCATAATATGCCCAAAGTCATGTGCAATGCTTTTCAAGCCATGCCACCGTGTTTCCAAGTGCCTCCAGCAAAAAGGTGTCTTGAGTGTACTATATGGGTTTTAGGCCCCTAAAGCAGCTAACCCTGTCAGTGACACAAACACTGTTCGCTGAGCTATTCCAGCCCTGTCTCTGTCCTGCAGGTTGACAACTGATGCACTGCAGTGCCTGAGTCCCTTCAAAATGTCACTCTGAGGCCAGGTCTTTGCTAAAGCGGGAGGTCGGATTAAGATATGCAACTCCAGCTATGTTTATGATATAGGTGAAGTCAACATACCTTAATTACATACCATCCTCACTGTGGGAGGTCAATGGGTGCAGATTCTATGTTTCCAAAGAAACAGTGTATTACAACTTACCAGTTTTACTTTATACCACCTCTTCTTTTATTATGTACAATAGCTGAGTTCAGTTATCAAATGCAAAAACTGAAATAAGTAAATGAATTAATTAAAATATTTTTAAAAAGAATATTCACATAAAATCTACTGTAAAAGATGAGAACAAATGATTACGTACAAAACATCATAACACACTTTCTAGAGACTAAACTAAACAGGTATTCCCATATCCCCTGCAAGCTAACTTACTCAAACTTCTTTCCCCAGCTTTTTCAACCATTTTGGCTCAAATCTACTGGCAGCTTGTCCTCACAGAGTAAAAGAATGCCATGGTATTTTTCTGCACACCCACATGTACCAAAATAGAATTCTGATGTTTGCTTCCGGATAGTGTCCCCTCTCCCTGCTGTTTACTTTTATTTGTTAGTTTCCTTCTGATGTTGCCACTAATTTTTCATTAGCATCTCACTTAGAAGGCTCATAGAATTCTATTGTCTGAAAAACAATAGTCAATTATTCACCAAGAAGATAGGTGTCTCCCAGTCCCATGTCTGGAGAAATTTGTCTTATGAAAAGTTACTTCTGAGTTAGTTGCATTTAATTACAAATCTAGAGAACATTTTAAAACTATACATATAATCCCTCACTATTTTTCATAGAAAAATCTCTCAAAGATTATGATGACCATGGTGATGCAAGCTTTCATTAGAAATTTTACATGGCATTTTTTGGGTGAACCTGTGGTATCTTTATACTCATATATGCCTCAGAATCATCTGTTAGGTGGAATCAAAAGAGCCTTGGAGGTGACATCAAGTGATGTTAATGATGAACCACAAAGGAAAATCCACATTGTAGTTTGAAAGAACTAGTCTGAGAGAATAAGGACCCTAATCACAACTTTCCTAAGGTGGTGCACAACAAGACAAATCTAGCTTAATGTTTTGTAATACCGATTAGAAAACATTTCAAGTCAGTTGAAAATTTCTGAAGAGACAACATGCTCTGACTGAAATTTAATTTTGATTTTTTCCAAAAAAATAATTTTAAAAGCTTGGTTAAATGTTGTGGAAAACAGCATTTTTTCCTTTGGAAATTCTACTAACTAGAGTCATCATTATTAAAAGGTCTAACAGTCATTCAGGATTCAAACATGCATTCACGAATGCTGCTTTCCAATATTCAATCACTTCTATTTTTAATGTGAAGTGCCTTACACTGTATTATAATAATTGAAAAAAAAGTACTATTGCTATAGACCATAATACTACATACCAAGCTTTACTCCAGGCTTTCCATTCCAACCACAGATGACTAAAAAGCATCACTTTCTCATTTAAAGGGATTTCAGAAATTTTAGTTTTCTCCTTCCTTACTTCACTCAACCCCATCAGAACAGACATACTGGGTCAGATCAAACATGTGCCTAGCTCAGTATCCTGTTCTCCAACAGAGGCCAATGCCTGATGAGCCAGAGGGAGTGAACAGAATGGGTACTCACGAGTGCAATCCCTCTCCTGACATCCATTTCCAACCTCTGACAAACAGAGTCTAGGGACACCATTCCTACCTATCCTGACTCATAGCCATTGATGGACCTAACCTCCATGAATTTATCTAGTTCTTTTTTTGAGCCCTCTTAAAATCTTGGTCTTTAACAACCTCCTCTGGCAAGGAGTTCCAAAGGGCTACTATGTGTTGTGTGAAGAAAAACTTCCTTTTGTTAGTTTATAGCCTGCTACATGGTAATTTCATTCGGGGACCTCTAGTTCTTTTGTTATGGGAACGTATTCACTTTTTCTACACCAATCATGATTTTATATATCTCTAACATATCCCCCACTTAGTCTCCTTTTTTCTAAGCTGAAAAGTCCCCATTCTACTTAATCTTTCTTCCTGTGGCACCTGTTCCAAACCCCTAATCATTTTTGTTGCCCTTTTCTGAAGCACAGCTCATTTACAAGTTGTATTTCTGCCTTATGCTTTTAACTCATTTGATGAATAATGGTGGCATTCTGGTGAGATTTCTAATTCACAAAAGGAAAAAAAAATGCCAGAAGGGTTACTTTTTAAGTAATGAGCACAATATCTGCCTATTGAAATTGATGACAAATGCTAACCCTTCCTAATACAAAGATTATACTACTCCTCTTTTCCCGGCATATGTTGCAACTAAAATAACTCATGACTACTGAGAAATAATTGGGGGTGGATAGAACAATGATTTTTGTTAGACTTACATGGAAGACATCCTTTTATTGTACAGAAAGAAAACAGGGTTGCTTTCGGAGTTTATAAACTGCATCATCAACAACCGTCAGCCCACTATCAAGTTTGCTTACAATTTGTCTACCTGGGGATTAATTTCCTTGACATAAAGTTTAGCTCCACTGGGCAGATATTGAAGTCTTGATTTACTGAATAAAAAAGAAGACAAACTGTGGTTGCACAGAAAAATCAATGAATAATGTTTTAGAAAAACAATATAATGAACCAACTGGATACCATGTCCTTCAGAAGGATGCAAAATAAGCTTTTGTTTTCATTTTAAACAGCAGCATTAATAAAACAATCTTGAGCTAAACATAAGATACACTCAGCTTGATTCATCCAACCTGGAGAAGGAATGTGAATTTACTTTTCCCTGAACTACATGGTGCCTTTGACTGTAGGGCAGCAGGGAGGGCTACATCTGTTATGATGGCATCTGCCTTTTGTGCTTCTTCTGGATAGAAACAAGTTTATAAATTAGCACTGACTGGTAAGTAGTTTTTTTGAAATGACACTGTTGGGCTAGGTCATTTGCTAAGACTTTCAAAAGTGCCTCAAGGCCAGTTTTTCAGAGTCATTTAGACTTCCAGTGATGCAGATAAATACAATGGGATTTTTCAAAAGTGCCTACACAGGATAGGCCCTTTTTTAAAATGCCATGGATGCATATCTGTGTCTTTAGATGCCTATAGAGAACTGAAAATCTGGACCCAGGGGCCTTGACTTCATGGGTGCTCAAGCAACCACGGGCCAGCAGTCTTGCAGATCAATGCCTTTTCTGCCCTCCCAGTGCCTCCTGCTTGTCACATATAATCTGTTCATGGAGGTGTGGGGGCACAAAAAGAGGCATAGGAGGAGGCGGAACAGGTGGAAGAAGGATGGGACAAGGTGCGGCGGGAGCAGAAAAAGGCAGGAAGAAGGGGTGGAATGCGGGGGGTGAGGACTGGGGCACAGGAGGGGGTGACCAGCTCTAGGAACTGAGGAAGTCAGTGCCTATGTCAAGACCTAAATGATTTAGGAAACTACAGTTCCATTTTCAAAAGTAATGGGTACTTAGGCTTCTAAATCCCATAGACTTTCAATCAGAGTTAGGCTTTTAGAAGTCTTCAGTCCCTTTTGAAAATGAGGCTTAGTGAGGATATTTTATCCATTGTAACCCAAGTTCTTGACACAGACACTTAAGGCTACTTCTTGTCAATGTCAGAGTTAATTTAACCAAAGCCTCTGGGTATTGCTGTTATTTTAATATACACTTAAGTAATTTTAGTGCCATCTGAATAGCATTGCCAGAAATCATTGCATAAAATCTTAGATGGGCTAACAAGATAAGTGTGAATAATATGTGTGAAGTTGTCGCCATTTAGAAAGAAATCACTCTGACAAAAGAAAGGTAGGGTAGGAACAGCCAAGAGCACCAACCATAATGATTGCTAGCCTCCATGCCTTTGAATATTCATAAATCTAGGTTGTTTTTTTGTTTCTTTTTCCTGACTTAGGTATCTGTAATGATAGACATTGCAATGACCTGTAAATTTACCGTGAAAATATATTACAAAAAGGCTACATAAAGGCACTTTTCAAATGAAATAAGAATGGTCTTGACCCTTTATCAGTCCTTGAACTAACTCTGAAATATTGGGGTTTGAAAGAGTTTGCTTCACTTGTTCTCCCAATTGTTGGGCTGGGATTGGGGTATCCTCCATTAAACCAGCAAATTCCAACCTTTGTTGTGTGACTTTCTGAGGACAGAGATGCAAACATAGAATTCAGAATAAATTACTTTCAAAATGGAAGGCAATCTCCTACTAAGACTACATTCTAGATTTTTTTTCAGTTACTGTTTTAGGCATATTTCCTGACAGTCAATTTTTCTGTGGTAAATTATTCACATTTATTCAAACTGAAATAGATCATTTTAACATGTACAGTTACATTCTATAGTCTCACCTGAAGTATGAGCCTGAATTATGAGCACAATGCCACTGCAACAGAGGTGCACAAACATAAACATGGGGTAATGCAATCATATCAGGCCCTTTAACAGTTGCTTTGTTTTTTTGTTTTTCACTTTTACACAAACTTAGGTTGCATATTTATCTTCCATTGAATGCTGGGTAGGTGCATACCACTTTTCAAATTCAGTCACTTGTGTGCCGAAATATGAATGTAAGATCTTACATTTTAGGCACCTGCTTTAGAAAATCTTGGCCTATATATTTAAGCTCACAATTGAAGAAAAGCAGTGAGTTCTGTATCTACTTTTGTGCCTTATTCTCACTTGGCAGCCCAATTATATGTTAGTAGACATAATCACATCCACGAGCACCACATGTGTTGCTGTGGAGAGTTACAGTCTCAAATAAACTACAAACAATAGAAGAAATGAGTTCTTAAAAAACACTCTCCTTTCCTGCCCTGTCCCTCCAAATGAAACCCAAATATCTTATGGTATGTCTCCTTAATAATTAACTGGAGAAGATAAGCAGAATTATCTATTAATGGATTTCTCCCCTAAGGGTTCTATAAAAAATAACACATATCACTTATAGATGGTCTTAAACATTCAACGTACTGCATAAACATGAATTAATTCATGAGTCATCAGCCTTTTTAGTCAGTGGTGGGAAAATAGGGCATAGTTTCCATGAAGAGGAACATTAGATGATTATTTTAAAAGGCAATTCACTAAAGACAATTAGCCACAGATACCCATCTTCTTCAAGGTGCAGCATAAAGAGGAGCCAATGAGCAGGAAAATGAAAGCAAAGGGCTTTGATTCCCTAACAGTCACTGAGGGCTAGCATGTGCTTTAATATTCAGCTGTGAGTAATGGATAGAGTACAGCTGACTGCCTCAGGAAGGAATTGTGACTCAGAGTTACAATTTCTCCTCTGTTTCCCTCTTGCTCCAGGATGGAATAAGCTACTCCAAAGTGCCAATTACTTCCGAACTCATGTCCAGCAAACTGTTCTGTCTAGAGCATAATGGGAAAGAGGATAAGGGTCTTGTTCACTATTTCTCACTTGCCCCGACTCACTAACTGACTGGCAGGAGAGCAAAGCAACACTGCACACCAGACCTACTGCCCCAGATCTGGGTAGGGGAAGCAAGGGGATGAGGGTCTGGTGCCTTAGACACCCTCCTGGTTAGGGAAGACAAAAAGTACGATATAGCCCTCTCAATGCTGGAACCAAATTTCCACTTCCTTCTAAAGAAACTTAGGTTCCCTTCTTGAGTCCTTTAAACATTCCTGCTCATGCAGCTTTTAAAATTACTTTCCCTTGGATCATGTCCAATGAACTTTGGCTAAAGAACAGTTTGGGTCTATACACACCTACAACTCTTCTCATCAGCTACACTTTTTAGCCTATAGCTACTATTTTTGGAGGAAAAAACAAACAATTGCACATTAACCAAACAATGTGAATGGGTGGGAGTGAATCAGCGCTCCATAGCCTGTTACAGCTTTTTTCAAGGCCCTGACAGCTGTTTGAACATGGCAAGCTGCCAAAATGTCCTCTGCTTCTTTGTTCAGAAAAGCAATGTTCATGGTAGATGAGCTCAAATATCACACTGGTGTTCCAGCAGAAACCTACCAGCACAAAAGCATAATGCACTTCCAAGGTCATCTCTTGGATTTATACTTACTTATCTCAGTGAGGTTATGCCTACACAGCCAAGGGATTTCAGAATAATGGCCTCTATTCTGAAATAACACTGTAGCTGCGTCTACACGTGCACGCTACTTCGAAGTAGCGGCACCAACTTCGAAATAGCGCCCGTCGCGTCTACACGCGTCGGGCGCTATTTCGAAGTTAACTTCGACGTTAGGCGGCGAGACGTCGAAGTCGCTAACCTCATGAGGAGATAGGAATAGCGCCCTACTTCGACATTGAACGTCGAAGTAGGGACCGTGTAGACGATCCACGTCCCGCAACATCGAAATTGCTGGGTCCTCCATGGCGGCCATCAGCTGGGGGGTTGAGAGATGCTCTCTCTCCAGCCCCTGCGGGGCTCTATGGTCACCGTGGGCAGCAGCCCTTAGCCCAGGGCTTCTGGCTGCTTCTGCGGCAGCTGGGGATCTATGCTGCAGGCACAGGGTCTGCAACCAGTTGTCAGCTCTGTGGATCTTGTGTTGTTTAGTGCAACTGTGTCTGGGAGAGGCCCTTTAAGGGAGCGGCTGGCTGTTGAGTCCGCCCTGTGACCCTGTCTGCAGCTGTGCCTGGCATCCCTATTTCGATGTGTGCTACTTTGATGTGTAGATGTTCCCTCGCTGCGCCTATTTCGATGTTGGGCTGAGCAACGTCGAAGTTGAACATCGACGTTGCCGGCCCTGGAGGACGTGTAGACGTTATTCATCGAAATACCCTATTTCGATATCGCAACATCGAAATAAGCTATTTCGATGTTGGCTGCACGTGTAGATGTAGCCTGTGAATGTCTACCCGAGACAAGCGCTATTTTGAAATAATTTCAAAATTGGTAAACCTCATTCTACAAGGAATAGCACCTATTCCAAAACAGATATTTCAGAATATGGGCTGTCTATAGACATAGAATAATGGCTTTTTCCAAACAAGCTATTATAGAGTAGTTTATTCTGGAAGCAGTGCTTCCAGAGGCCGTAATCAGAAATAGGCACTATTTTGTGTAAACACACTTTTTCAGAGTAATTTTTGCTTATTCTGCTGCTTCCCTATAGTGTAGACACATTATCCTGGAATATCTTATTTTGGAATAATGGCTCCAGATTAAACTATTTCAGAACAATTTTGCTGTGTAGACATACCCTGAAGAAATATGAAAACAAGACGTTTTGACTATGTCAAGACTACAGAGTTTTATCAGCAGAACCTCTGTTCTGTTGGCAAAACCTGCAGAGTGTCCAAATTCCCAAGATCATTCTGTTGACAGCAAGTCAACAGAATGCAGCACTGTTGTCAACAGCCATACCCAACTCACCACAAGGAAGAATGCCTCTGTCAACAGAAATCTGTTGACACAAAGCCAGTCTAGACATTCTGAGGGGCCTTCTGTAGCAAGAAAGGGCTTCTGGGACACCGAGCAACCCTGTCTGATGTACTTCTGGTTGGCTGTTTTGCCAATAGAGTGGCCGAGAACTTCAGTGACTCTGTCAACAGAGAGGATTGCTTTTTCGATCCGATTGGTAGTCTGGCTGTGATCTTTCAACAGATATCTTCTGACAAAACATATGTTGACAAATCACTTTAATCTAGACATAACCTTTGTTTATTAAATGAAATTATGTGCTTCATTTTGTTGCTACACTCTTTTTGGAATCAGGCTTCAAGCATACTTTTCTAGCTTTAGTTTTAATTACCTTCTGTTAGGAACCAAATTTCAGGGATAAATGAATACAATTTTCCTAAAATGGATGAAATAAATCATGCTGCTTTGGCAAAATGAGAGATACTGCAAATCCACTGCACTCTCATTTCTTTAGGAGAATATGGGCATTTGACATTTTGTATCTCCCACATGGCTTATCCTGAACCAACTCTTTTCAAATTACATTACATTTTTCCATGAAAGTTGTCTGGCAGCGAATATAGATGTATAACATTCATCATACTGATGATATAATGATGATATATGAAGTAAAATATCAAACACTAGTATCTACTGCAACATATTTTACAGTGGATTTAAAAAAATAGCCTAATATATATGTGTTTATAAATCTAGAGATCGCTGGAAATTATCTTCAACATTAAAAATGGTCTAGCTTGATTCTAGTATAGAGTCATGAGGGGATACAAGGTACCTCATCCACATGTGCCAGCTAGCAGCATTATAAGTAACAGCGAATGACAGGAGCAGGCTCTGAAGAACTGCTACATCCCCACCATCCACATGTGGGAAAAGGAAGGCAATGGTTGGGTTCTTTGCTTCATTTCCTCACTCCTTCATTCAGCAGTGTCATAGAGCAAACACTGTGTGAAATGGAAGAGATGTTAATCTTTGTCTCATAGTCATTTAGTGTTCCCAATCCTTTTGATGCCTTTTTGGTATCTGAAAAGAAACTAAAGTGTTGTTCTAAAATTTTGATAATATTACAAACAGACCTTGATGGCTTCATCTCTAGCAGCTTCAAAGCCTTCTCCGTTGGTCATCTAAAATGCTAAACGACTGTTTTCTAAGACAAATTCTTTGGACTTATTCTCTCTTTCTAAATACAATAGAGCAGTTGTAACTAAATTCATGCTGGGACAGAGACACTTTGGATTTCTGCTGCATATGCTACTGCATGTACCTTTTAGGAAAATCAGTACAATATTTTGGTTGAGAGACAATCCATAGAGCTACTGCTTCCCTAAGAAATAAAGTTTGGGTTCAACCTCTTAAATCTGGTACTCCCTCATTCAGCAAAAATCCATGGTCTGCTATTATATTGGGTATGGCAGGACCAGTGATTCCCAGGGTTGAGGTCAGACCTGCATCAGTGGGGCAGTGGCTGGGGCTGGACCCAGAGCAGCGGCTGGCAGCCTGGCTGGGGCCAGAACTGGACACCCTGCTGGCCCTGTTACAAAAGAAAAGGGTGGGGCAGAGTCCTCCACAGAAGCATGGAGCTGAGGCCAGAGCCCCTGCCGGAGCCCTTGTTGAGCCCCCACAGGAGGAGAAGGGAAGCTGGGGAGCAGAAGCTAGTGTCCCTGGTGGCTGGACAGCCATCTGGGGAGCTATCCAGAGAACCACAGGGCCAGGTACCCAGCATGGGAGCCACAAGCTGGAAAGTTGCAGGACCTGGGAGCCAAAGGAAAGCTCATCAGAGAATCAAAAAGCTGGGAAGCCCTGGTGTCTGGGTAGCTGGCTTGGGTCAGCTGACCAAGAAACCGGGGATAGGGGGTCAGCCAAGAACATGGGTGGGAGTGGTATGGCCGCAGCTGCCAAGATAAGGAAACTGCAGCTGGGTCCAGGGAGCTGGCACCTGTGGCTGTGCTGGGACCTGGAGGCCAGCATCCTGGAGTAGGGATCTACAGGTGGTATTGGGGAAGAGGATGGGGAGCCCAAATGGCATAAACCACCCCAGTCCAGCAAAATCCCTCATTCAGTACTGTGCAGGTCACCAGGGTGATGGACAAGGAGGGTGCAACCTGTACAAAATTTTATGTGACTCCGAGGGACAGCATTATTGATGACCTACCTCCAGGTCTGGTTTATACAATTATCTGTCTGGAAAGTAGCCATAAACTCACCTGCCACCTGTGCAGAAAAGACTATAGTGAAATTTCTCTAAAGTGATCCTCAAAAGGCAAATTAAAATCAAATCCAAGTAGAGATGGCTTCTAACGAAAGCTCAGACATATATATAAACTTTTAACTAAGACCAGAGATTGGCTCTGAGAAGGTCTCCCTTGAAACACTTTCAGTAGAGTTTACCTAGGTACCAAGACACAAGACAAGCCTTTGTTTTTAGGATCACGTGTATAAACAGTGGAACCAAGATTTCACTCCTTCTCTAAAATGTTCTGTACAAGCTATCATTTTTCAAAGCTTCCCACACATCGAAGCTAACACTTAGGTTTACTGAGCTTCCATAATTCATTCAGATATCAAACAGCAGCAGCAACATTCAAGACCGGGCCCTTTAAAACCCCGTCCCCTTTTTGGAGGGGGAAAGTACATCTTCTCTACATATAAATAGCAAGCAAATCCTGTTTTATGTTTCAGTGGTCCTGGACCAAACTTTCTAAGAGAAATAAAACCCTGATATAGGTTGAAACTTTCTCATCCAACACCCTTGGCACCTGACTCATGCTGAACAAGATAATTTGCCAGATCACGGGAGGTCAATATTGTCTAGCACATTACCAACACTTCCACTGCTTACTGGGCTCTTAGAAGCCATTTAAAAGTAAATTACAGCTAAATAACAGCACAGAGCACTGAGAGCCAGAACCAGTGGCTGTAAACAAACTTTATGGGACCGTGGGAAACTTGGCCACACCCATAATAAGTGGTCATCCTGTCAACTAAAATTATGCTGGATTATGGATGTTGTGCAATGAGAGAATTCCGGATTAGAGAGGTTCAACCTGTATGTCAGTTTAGTGGGACTGCAGCAACGAAAGCTTCAGAACACCTAAATCGGAAAGTAAATTCAATAGAAATTCAGATAACATTTTTGTTTCTAACACTAAACATGTAGGAAAGATTATCTTTATGAAACAATGCCAGTACCTACTAATATGGTAAATCTATGATGCCAGATTTATGGTTATGCCAAGCCTGAAACAAGGCTTCAGCATTAAGGCTACGTCTACATGTGAAGCCTACAACGAAATAGCTATGTAGCAACATTGAAATAGGCTATTTCGATGAATAACGTCTACACGTCCTCCAGGGCTGGCAACGTCGATGTTCAACTTTGACGTTGCGCAGCACAACATCGAAATAGGCGCTGCGAGGGAAAGTCTACACGCCAAAGTAGCACACATCGAAATAGGGATGCCAGGCACAGCTGCAGACAGGGTCACAGGGCGGACTAGCGCTTCCGGGGCAACAGCTAGCCACTCCCTTAAAGGGCCCCTCCCAGACACACTCAGCCTGCACAGCACGCGGTCTGAGGAGCCACAGGCACACAGACCACGGGCGATGCAGGCATGGACCCCCAGCAGCAGCAGCAGCAGCAGCAGCAGCAGCAGCCAGAGTTCCACCCAGCCCTCCCAGCAGGAGCAGGGCTTGCCCTGATCCATGCCATGATGGAGGCAGCTGAGCACCTCCTTGCTACACCGGAGGAGGAGCTGCCCCCAGGGCAGCAGGGCTCAACCCCCAGCCCTGCAGCACCCCGCCCCCCCCCGCCTCACACGCCGGCGGCTGTGGAGCTACCCCACCAGCACCGACTGGTGGGAGCGGCTGGTGCTTGGGGAGTGGGACGACGACCGCTGGCTCAGGAACTTAAGGATGAGCCGGCAGACATTTATGGAGCTGTGCCAGTGGCTCACCCCCACCCTCAGGCACCAGGACACTGCCATGCGGCGTGCCCTCCCAGTGGAGAAATGGGTCGGCATCTCTGTCTGGAAGCTGGCCACTCCGGACAGCTACCGATCCGTGGGGCAGCAGTTTGGTGTCAGCAAGGCCACCGTCGGGGCTGTCCTCATGGAGGTAAGAGAACCCACGGGGGGAGGGCAGGGCAGGGGAGGGGGGCCCAGGCAGAGGAGGGGAGGGGAGGGCGGGGGAGGGCAGGGCAGGGGAGGGGAGGGCCATGCACACCCTGCTCACCCCTCATTGGTGCTCTCCTGTGTGCTTTCCCTGCAGGTTGTGCGTGCCATCAACGCCATGCTCCTGCAC
The DNA here is from genome assembly GCF_033958435.1 of Carettochelys insculpta. Lineage (NCBI taxonomy): Eukaryota > Metazoa > Chordata > Testudines > Carettochelyidae > Carettochelys > Carettochelys insculpta. Next base: position 298,940,141 of record NC_134137.1, on the reverse strand, counting down.
AGGCTCGTGAGGCTGGGGGACCCAGATGCCACCATCGCGGCCTTTGCCACCCTGGGCTTCCCCAATTGCTTCGGGGCTCTGGATGGGACTCACATCCCCATCAGCGCCACTCATCACAGTGGAGGACGCTACATCAATCGCAAGGGCTACCATTCTGTGGTCCTCCAGGCCTTGGTGGACAGCCGGGGCCGTTTCCAGGACATTTATGTGGGCTGGCCTGGCAGCACCCACGACGCCCGGGTTTTCCGGAACTCGGGCCTGTGCCGCCGGCTGGAGGCGGGGACCTACATCCCCCAGCGGGAGATCCCTCTGGGGGACACCACCATGCCCCTCTGCGTCATCGCAGATGCGGCATACCCCTTCTGGCCCTGGCTCATGCACCTGTACACGGGCCAGCTCTCGGCTAGGCAGGAGCGCTTCAACCAGCGCCTGAACCATGCTCGCCAGGTGGTGGAGCGCTCATTTGGCCCCCTGAAAGGACGCTAGAGATGTCTCCTGACCCGCCTGGATGTGGGCCCCAACAACATCCCCCTGATTGTGGGTGCCTGCTGCGCCCTGCACAATTTGGTGGAGAGCAAGGGGGAGGCCTTTTTCCAGGGCTGGGCTGTGGAGGCCGGCAGGGCCGACGTGCAGCCACTGGCTGCCCCCAGTCGGCAGGTGGACCCCGAAGGGACCCAGGTCTGGGACGCCCTGCGGGCCCACTTCGATGATGAGGCCGTGGGGTGAACTCTGCCAGGCCCCCCACTGCCCCCCTCTTCCTCCACAACACTCCCTGCCCCAACGCCCACACCATGGAGCACCCAACCGCACCCCCCTCCCACTTTTCCTGGACAAATGACAGCACGCACTTGTGACTGAACTTAAACTGCTTTTTCTTTTAGAACTTTTTTTTTTAACTATAAATAAAACAAGAACAAACTATATACAATGTGTGGAACAAAAGTAATGTGTACAAATAAAACAATAGTAATAAAAAAGTTTGTTCAGTAATAAAAAGAAAACCAGGGATGATAAAGGGGAGAACTATTTACATGGGGGGGACGGGGCAAATGAGGGGCACAAATTAATGTCACAACTATATACAAGGGGGGGGCCACGTCCCGGGCCCCTCGCCCCTAAAGTCCGGCACTGGGCGTGGGCGGCCGGGAGCCCCGCCGCAGCCACAGCCCTGTCCGGGGCTGGCTGGGGCGGGGCGGACCGGAAGATATGCCCGGCGAGTCTCAGCTGGCTCCAGGGGTCCCTCGGCGCTCCGGCCCTCGGCGGTGGGTGGCGGGGCGACGGCGGACGGGACGGCGATGGGCGGAGCAGCTGGTGGTGCGGCGGGTGGAGCAGGCAGGGCGGGCGCTGCAGCGGCCGGCACGGCATGGGGAGCCAGGTAGTCCACCAGGTGGTTGAAAGTCTCCATGTAGGCCCCCCATGCCTCTTGGCGCCAGGCCAGCGCCCACTTCCGCAGCTGCAGGTGGCGTTGCTCCACCCACAGGTGCTGCTCTGCGACCTCCAGGTGCCGACGGTGGATGGCCAGCAGCTGGGGGTCCGTCGCCGTCGGCTGGTGGTGGCGCGGGGTCCGCCGTCTAGCCCGTTGTGGGGCTGGTCGGTCCTCAGTCGAGGGGCTCGCCTGGAGCGATGGCCCCGGAGGGCTCTCCGGGACCACTGATGCCTCGCCAGCGCTCTCTTCCGGTCCTTCCGAAGGTGCAGGTGCGGGACACAGAAGAGGAGGGGGGGAAGAAGAATGGAGACAGGCGTTAGTGTGGGCCCCGAGCCGTGGCCTTTGTCCCCCCAGCCCTGTGCTGCAGGTTCCCCATCCCCATCCCCGGGAGATGCTGCTGTGATGGATGGGGTTCAGGGGTCCCCCTGCACTGCACCCCGTCCCCTGGTGGGAGCGACTCTCACTTCACTCCGCAGGGTCTGACAGGAGAGGTTTCTTAGGCCACAGATGCCCAGTTTCTCGCAGGAGTGACAGCACCAGCTGCCAGAAGAGACAGTCCCTCCAACCCGTCCTGGAGAGAAGACCCCAAGGGGTGCCCCTCTGGGGTGTAGCTTTCCCCCTCCTCAGGCTGGCTGCCTTCCAGCTCTCACTTCCCCTAGCCTCTTCCTGCGGCCCCCGCCCCCCGCCCCCGATTCAAAGCCAGCTCGGCTCCTCCCTCCTCTTTGTTCAGGGCAGAGGTGTCACCTGCCAGCTGTAGCCCCACGATCATCCTTTGCCCCTGGGAGCTATTCGGCTCTTGTTGCTCATATTTAGCCTGAGTCTCCCTTTTGCACTCCCCCCACTCCATCACATGCTGCTGCTGCTGCTGCTGCTGCTGCTGCTGCTGCTGCTGCGGGGTGTCCCACCCCCTCCTCCCGGGGGCCCCTCGCGGTTCCGCTCCCCCCTGCCCCGGGGATGGGGCATGGCACTGTCGTGCGGGGTGGGGGGGTGCAGGGGCTGATGCACTGCTGTGGGGGACATGGCCCTGCTGTCTTTGGGGCCATGGCCATGTGAGCATGTGGGGGGCCCTGGACACATATCTATTACCCCTGCCCCTCAAGCCCAGGGGTGTACACCAGACAGGGGTACATACCTGTTGGTCCACTCCCACGGTCCGGAGATCCCCGGGGGGTGGAGGCCCGGCTGCTGCTCCGGGATGGCGGGAGGAGGATCTGCAGCCCAGATTCTGTGGAGGAGGAGCCCCCCCCGCCTCCTCCTCCTCCTCCTCCTCCTCCTGCCACAATGGCCCGGGGATGGGCTCCAGGGGGGGCCCCCGGGGTGCGGGGCTTACCTCCGGGGCGGACTCCAGCTGCAGGGCCTGCTGGGGCTCGTCGGCCAAAGTATCAAGGGTGGCCGGAGGGGAGGAGGTGTGCCGGGGGCCCAGGATGTCCCTGAGCTCCCTGTAAAAGGGGCAAGTGACAGGGGCGGCCCCAGATCGGCTGGCCACATCCCGGGCCTGGGCGTAACCCTGCCGCAGCTCCTTCACCTTACTCCTGACGTGATCAGGAGTGCAGGCAGGGTGACCCCGGGTGGCCAGGCCCTCGGCCAGCCGAGCCAACGCATGCGCGTTCCGCCTCTTGCTCCCCATTACCTGGAGCACCTCCTCCTCACTCCAGAGCCCCAGCAGGTCCCGCAGCTCGGCCTCCGTCGAGGCCTGCACGTTTCCTCAGCTTCCTGCACAGGAAAGGAGGGGGAGGGGACCTTTAAGGGTCCACTCCACGCGGCCACCATTGAGCTGAGGGGCTGGAGAGAGCGTCTCTCAACCCCTCAGCTGATGGCCGCCATGGAGGACCCCGCAATTTCGATGTTGCGGGACGCGCAACGACTACACAGTCCCTACTTTGACGTTGAACGTCGAAGTAGGGCGCTATTCCTATCCCCTCATGGGGTTAGCGGCTTCAACGTGTCGCCGCCTAACGTCAAAGTTAACTTCGAAATAGCGCCCGACGCATGTAGCCTGATGGGCGCTATTTCGAAGTTAGTGCCGCTACTTCGAAGTAGCGTCCATGTGTAGACACGGCTTTAGTGAGCTGGTGAAAAAGTATGACCCAGTGCTTTCCTTAGGGGCACATGCACTTGCTCTGGCCTCATTTCTTCCCTTCTAATAGAGATGGAAAAAGCTCTGTTTGACCCTCAGATCATCCTTTTTATTCAGTGGAACCAGGCCTCTTGATGGAGGATGACAGGCTGATAGAGAGCCCAATCCTCTTCTCTTCCACCCAGAAAAGTTTCCCATGCTCCCATCCTCAAACAATCTAATAAATTATCTATACATATAAACTTAATTTTGCATGCCTTGTTCTAATCCTACTTAACAGTGTTCTTTTGCTGTTGGCTTCATTTAAGACAGACTCATTTGTCCTTTTGGTCATCCATGAGATGTGCAACATCCTTCTTAAAAAACACATTTCTGTGGCTTCAACATACTTCTCAACTTGTTTACTGGTAGTCCATGATTCGCATCCATACGTGAGAACTGGTTCCACATAACATCGCAGCACTCTTTTCTTCATCTCCAGTGATAAAGATCTGTTTGTGAGAATGCTTCTCATTTTCTGAAATGCTTTCGCTTGAGCAATTCTGCATTTCACTTCAAAAAACAACTACCATTGGATGCGATATGGGATCCTAAGTATTTGAATTTAGTCACTTGACAAAGAACTGTTCCATTTTCTAGTACCTCACATGTTGGCAGTACCTACATTTTCATAATAACCATTACTTCCGTCTTCAAGATGTTCAGCTCGAGTCCCTTCACCTGGCTTATTTATTGACAATGTTAACCAGTTCCTGAAGATCTTTTTCACTTTCTGCTATTAAAACAGTATAATCTGCATACCTCAGGTTGTTGATGTTACATCCTCCAATGTTTAATCCTGGCAGACCTTCTATTTTGCACATTATTCTTTCACTGTGCAAGGTAAAGAGATCAGGTGAAAGAACACAACCTTGTCTCACTCCCTGTTTTGTTGTGCATCTCATGGATGACCAAAAGGACAAATGAGTTTGTCTTAAATGAAGCCAACAGCAAAAGAACACTGTTAAATAGGATAAGAAAAAGGTAGGCAAAATTTAAGGCCATATAATTAGAAAGTCTGCACTTGAAAATTTAGTGACAACAGGAAAGTATAATGGAAAGCAAGGATGAGGTAGACAACGTGAGAAAATACTGGATAGCATCACTTCATGGTTGCATTGCCACAGTACTGTGGAGATGCTCCAAAATACTTGTAGTCGACAGGGGTGGAGGGCCATGATCACCTACGCTAATCAGCATGGCACAAATGAATGAATGAATAAATAAACTTAATAGGCTTTATGACAGATGGACCTTGTCTACACGTGCCCCAAACTTCGAAATGGCCACGCAAATGGCCATTTTGAAGTTTACTAATGAAGCACTGAAATGCATATTTAGCGCTTCATTAGCATGAGGGCGGCAGCGGAGCTTCGAAATTGACGCGGCTCGCTGCCGCGCGGCTTATCCAGATGGGGCTCCTTTTCGAAAGGACCCCACCTACTTCGAAGTCCCCTTATTCAAATCTGCTCATAGGAATAAGGGGACTTCGAAGTAGGCGGGGTCCTTTCAAAAAGGAGCCCCATCTGGACGAGACGCACGGCGGCAAGACGCGTCAATTTCGAAGCGCCGCTGCCGCCCGCATGCTAATGAAGCGCTGAATATGCATTTCAGCGCTTCATTAGTAAACTTCGAAATGGCCATTTTTGTGGCTATTTTGAAGTTTGGGGCACGTGTAGACGTAGCCATGGAGATCCAACTGCACCTTGTATTAGGAGCAGCCACTGCTCAGTGAAGCTTTGCATTGCTGCTAATTCAGCTTCTCCACCAGAGCTGATACACAGAGAGGAGAGGGAGAAAGGTTTCAATAAGGAGGGGAGATGGGAGTGCAATGCACAACAGGAGTAGCTTTAAGTATCTTTCAGAAATACTGCACTGTAGGTACCTCCATAGAAGACAAATGAAAATAGCACTGAGAACTGACATCATCCTCATCTAACCATAAAGGTTTTGCTTCAAATTATATGCCACAGAGCAAATATTGCACAGCTCAATTATAGATCTCAGGCTATAAACAGGGATTTTCAACTGAACTGCTTATGCCCTTTGAGCAGATGTGTCCTCCTGTCAATGATAAGTAAGACAATCCCCCCCTGCCCCCGCAAAAAACACCCATAACACATAATGCATAAATGCAATAAGTCAACTGCCAAAAGGGCACTTTAAGACTACAGCTGCTTGTCTCTGTCAGATTTAAAAGTCCAGCTATAAGAAAAGCATGCTGGGAACTGTTCCTATAAAAGGGTGATTTGTGGGAGTTTCACTTGTGAACAGGCAGTCATAAAGAAGTGATAGATATAATGTTCCTCTAATAAATCCTGAGATAATTTTGATATCACTCAACACTGCATTTAGATGTCACTCAACACTGCATTTAATGTACCAGCACTTCATCACAAGCATGTTTTGAAAATATTTTATTTCTCTATTAATTTTCTCCACTAAAAAGAGGTTTGTATGGAACCTGTAGGCTGTGTCCAGTAGAAGAGGATTATTTTAGTGTTTCATATCTTGCCAAGAAAAAAAATCAGGAAATGAAAGTATGTATGTTTCTGTAGGTTTTGTCAATGATCTTTTTGGTGCAATTATAATCTGAGATCAGTTCATAGATTTTTTTTCTTCTTTGTTTAAGGAAAAAAAAATTCCAGCATGAAGATAGCAACCTAGACACTTTCATTTAAAAAGTTATGAATTCTTAGCAATGCTGAGATCTACTTTACAATACCTAAACTTCACAGTTCTGCTCAGCAAAGCTGTGTTTACACAGCAAAGTTATTTTGGGATACCTTGATATGCCAGAATTGCTACTCTGTGTATGTGAAATGCACCCATTATTTGAAATGTTTTTCAAAATACTGGGTGCACTATTTTGGCATCCCTGGATGTCTTGTTGCAGGAGGAGTAAAGTATGCATTGAAAGAGCACGGTATTTTGACTTTTGGCACTGTTTAGATAGCACCAACTGCCTAAATGGATTATTTCAAACTACACACGAAATAAGCTGTGCGATTTGCATAGTGCATATCGCATAGCTTATTTGGAGTTTAGGCTACCATGTGGATGTAGTCCAAGACATAACCTGACCCAGCACAATGGAAATATTTCCATTTGCTTGCCTCTTTGTAGGAAAAAATATCACTTTCAGGTTAACTACAGACTTTAATCACAAAGTCATACATTGATGATTGAATGCCTATTAAATAAATCTTTACAGAAAATTATCTTATGGTTAGAGTGTATACAGTGGGTTACAGTCTGACACCTTACTCAGAACTCTGGATTACTTGCATAGGTTCTGTGGCTTGACTCTGCCATTGATCTGTAGAACTACTGAGCTAGTCACTTAAACTTCATATGGGAAGACTCCTTGACACTGTTCATTCCATGTGGAGTACATGTGCATATTTTGCACCAGTCATGCCAGCTATTTCTACTGGTCAACATGCAAGTTGGAATGACCAGCCCTTGTCAGTAACTCACTTTTTTTTTCAGTATCCTGCTTATTCACAGGGAACAAGAGCAAATAGTGTCTGTGGGGCTCCAGGTAACACTGGGAGTATCTCGTATATAACCACACAAGAGCAGAAAAGTTTCCTGCATGACCAGGCAAAATATTAATGGAAGTATAAAATTTGTAATTCTACCAGTTTTAACATGGAAATAGTACCTCTTGAAGGGTATCTTTAATGGGAAAAAAATCAACTTAGCATATACACTGAAATCTTTCATAGTTTGGCCTGGTTTCTTTCAGGGAGTTAAATGAAGAAAAAATGATATTAGTCATAATGAACTTTTATGGTAACTAGTGTTTAAAAATTCAGCTGAAGACTGATAAGAGTTTTTTCAAAAACCTAGAAATTTCTGATATTTGACATAAATGAAATCTATTGTTCTGTTTCCTCCTATTTCACCTGCATTAATGAAGCTGGTAATAGTTTTGGACCCCATATGATTTTGTCATGTAGCTACAGCTTGTCCTTTCACAAAAGAAAATTAGAAAACTGCTGAGTGTTATAGATATTAATGGATGTTAGAAAAGTGTAATAAAAGACTCCTTTTCTAAAGCCTTGCCAAGCTTGTATGTCATTATTCATGAATGACTGATATATTCAAAGAAGAAGAGTGCTGATCTCCAAGGAAGCAGTGATGAGCAGCAAGAAGGAAGGGCAGAGAGAGAAAGCAGTTTGTCATATGGGATCCCAATAGCTGAGCTGGTTGGATGAGTCATTTTTGCTTAAGTGAAAATTAGAAGTTTTCTTGAATGTGATGGGCAGCTCATCCCTCAAGAAGGGGAGATACCTCACATCCACAAGGCTATAAGGGTAGCTAGTCAGCCCAGGAAAATGCAAAAAACAAAATCCAGTAAAATCTAGATATATTAAAATTTGCTAATCGGCATATTTCATAATTTTCACAAGAAATGGGAGGGTTCTCCAATCTTCTCAGCAAAGCACTTAAAAGCAGAGTCTTTAGTGGTCAGGCTTCATAGTAGCAAAATTACATTACTTTTACAATGTAATTAACAATGCATTTACACATAGGAAATCTTGAAATAAAATAAATTAAATTTAGTATTTTGCGATGTAGTAGTTGTGCTGTATTGTTTTTGTTTAGTTATTCTGAAACTCATTACATGTATTTATCTGGAAATTGAAAATAGTCATAACCATGAAAAAGTGAGGATTTCGTTTTGAAATAGAAGAATAAACCTGTAGCAGTGATTTCTTTTTACTTAATTTACTCTAATGAAAGTGATTTCCTGCTTGTTTGTTGACTTCAAGCTTCTCTACTTCTCTCTTCAACATAACAGCAGTAGGGGGTTGGATCCAGGGCCCAGCATGGTCAATAGGGGACATTATACTGATTTAATAGGATTTAATCAGTCCAAGTAAGCTTTCAGTTCATTCTTAGGCATTGTAAATATTTTAATAAAGGTGGAACATTTCTAGTCTGGCAAAATCCGTGGTCTGGTATGATTTTAGGTAGCCAAAGGTCCACTTATCATAGGTGTGCCAAGTTTCCTGTGTACCCATAAAATTTGTTTACAGCCACAAGTCCTGGCTCACAGTGTTCCATACTGTTATTTATCTCTAATTCACCCTTAAATGTTTTCTAAGAACTCAATAAGCAGTGGAAGTGTTGGTGATGTTACTAGACAATATTGAATTCCTATAGTTTGGAAAATTCTCTGCTTCAGCACCCATCAGATCTCAATGGTGTGAAACTAGAGAGGTTCAACCTGCAGTAGTAGTAATTTTTAAGCAATATGTCCCACTTCAAGACTATTTTAAGTGAGTGATGGGATTTAAGTAGACAATAGGTCATGGTCTGGCTTTCTCACAGGAATTTTACCTACAGAAAATAAACAGAGAACATCTTCAATGTATCCTAAAAAATGGGTACTGAAGCTGTATGAAATCAAAATTATATAGTTGGCATGAACATCAAAGGAGTGGGGGGTACACATATTTTTGAGTTTAGGAACTAAGCAAGATGTAATATAATAAATCAAAAGCAACCAGTACTTAGGAAAATCTACGATTCACTCATCTATAAAACAGTTATGGCATCATAGATGATCCTGTCCTCTTTTTGGCTTCCACTTTCTCTTAATGGAAAGCTGGGAACTGCAGACAGGTAGGAAGGAAAAGGTTTATACAGCTGAAATTGAGTTGCCAAGGGCTAGATATATGATGCTTTCATTTAGTCTGATGGTTTCTTGTGCTCTCAGTACGCAGCTTTGGCATGGCTGGTTATTACTTATATGTATATCAATGATGAAATACTAACAACAAGTGAAGGTTCCTTTTGAGATTAAATTAGATATTATTTCTGCCTCTCTTTGTGCTGTAAAAATTCAACAGTAATTAAAAGTCAAAAGAAAAAAATGTTCAATTCAAATAATCTAACTGCTGTCAAGACATCCAACACTCTTTACACACCTATATATTTATAGAAATATGACAAATAGAAAACACCAGGAGTGCTCTTATACAGAGAGGCCTGAGCTAATGGAGCCCAAGGAACAGATTTTCAGAAAGGTACTTTAAAGTTATGATCATAAATTATAAAACGCATCATTTTTTTAAAAAAGCATATGGATTAAAATTACACATGAATACAATAGCTGGAGACAGAATCCATGGAGAAAATTCACACTAAAATACACATATATAGGTGTCTACATTTAGTGAGCAAACAGTCATGAATTAAACATGATATACAGTATATCAGTATCATTATCTGGAAAAATGTGGTCGCTAAAATGGAATAGCAGTAGAATCACACAGTGACTATCAGCTTAAAATAGATGAAAGCTAAAATTAACCACTGGAGAAATAGCTGGGTTCAGAATCGTTTATCTTCCATCTGAAGCTCAGCCAGTCAATATTTCCACATGAATCCTGGAAGTAAATACTCAGTATCTGTCTTTATATCACTACAGCTATTATCAGTTCAGACAAGAATTAACAGATAAATGAATCTGTTTTTAACCAGAACTTTTTTCACTAATTGGTCAGAAAAGTCTAGATTATTCTTTTGCTGAAAAATGAATGAAAAGAAAGGAAAACAAAACTGCCATTAGTGCATTCACAAAAGGCACACAAGCCTATTGCAAATATACGTAATGCTGAAATTGACATATTTTGCCAAATTCACATTCATAAATGGAAAAGATGCTAAAAGAAGTCTTTCAAATATGATACATAACAAAGCAGGATTAGCAAAAGGTTAATAAAGATGAAAAAGATCCAAAAAAGTCTACTATTATGTAAAAAAGTAAAAAATATGAGTTAAATCATTTAAATGTATTTGCTTTCTTCCACTTTGTTTGGTTGCTTCTGTACTCTTTTTTGTATGTCTATTTTCCATAAACACTGGAATCACCATCTTTGCCTAGCATTGTCTTCTTTCCAGAAAGTACATTGTGAAGTGGGACAGGCAAATTGTTAATAAAAAGATCCATAGAAAACTTCTGTAATGCGAAACAGAGACTGACTTTAAAAAAAACAAACAAAAAAACAGGAATCTGTACCACTTTTATAGGACAACAAATAAGCAATGAGGTATAATTTATATGATAAAGTTTCTCTCCTGAATTCAGTGGTAAGGCATTTAGTATGACGTTCAGCAGAGAGTTCCCAAATACAGTAACAAAATAGTCTGAGATCTCCACGAATGGAGAAGTGGTTGATGACTCGAATCCAGAGCAGGGAGACTGGCACATGATGCTTCTTTGGAAAGTTGTAAAGTACATGTGTCATGTAACATGCCAGCATGCCCGTCTACAGGTCCAGAGGCCTTAGAGAGCAGCCTGCAGACCTCAGTGAGCAAAAGTAGATATTTCCACACTTGCTATGCACAACTAAGTGCAGCTTTGAATTTACCAGCATAAACAGCAGGTTGTCCTTGGCCGGTCTTGTTGGATACTGCCCCTTAGCTTCTAGTGTAAGCCAAGCACTGAGACAATTAGCTTAACACCCACACTTAAATGTGGGAACCCTTAGAAACCAGTAATCAGAGCAACCTTGGCTTCATCTCCCATGAGAACATTACAAGTGGTATTGAACCACTGTGTGCACACCCATTAAACAGCTAAGGGGTAAAATCACTATCAGGTCCTGCCCCTAGCTGAGTTTTACTGGGTACTCTCCACCTCGAGGGTGCCTTGGCATTTTCCACAGCTGGAGCAATATCCTCTGAGGCCCTGATGTGAGGCACTTTGGGACTGGAATTCCCCGCAGCAGAAAAGGATGTAAGCATGCCAAATAACCTGTTATCCAGACATATACATCCTGTTGTGCTCAAGCCTTCTACTGTGTACCTTGCTAATGATTTGTAGCAGCTTGGTGTAGATAAGCTTAAAAAAGTACAGTTATCCCTAATCGGCTCTGTGTTGAAGGAAATCCCACAAATTGTGTCTGGCCTTGGCTTTGTGAGTTGAAAACATGCTCCTCTGAATATAAAAGTTTTATGCCTCAATAATGGCTTACATAAAATGATAAAATATAGGGATTTTGGTCTGATATAAAGCCCACTTTCATCAGTGAGAGTATGTCCATTCATGCTAGTGGGTACTAGATAAACTTGGTGAAGCCAAATATTTCTCTTAGGCTACATCTATATTATCATGGAAGATCAACCCACTCAGGGGTGATCTGCAAGGGAGCCTTTTTGTTGATGTGCAAAATGGTGCTTTTTGGGGTTAATGTTGATCCCATAACTCCTCACAAGCTGCGAGGATTAAGGAAGGTTGACAGGAGGAGCATTCCCATCAACCTTTTGTAGTGAAGAGAGCCACGGAAGTCAACAGCTGAAAAGTCATTTTAGCTACACAATTGACAGAGCTAAATTCATTTATCAGCCATCAACTGCTATGTCTAGTGTAGCAATAGCTTCAGGTACATCTCTGAGCTTAAGGGCAAAAGTCTCCCTTTGCATCCATGGGGATAGCTCAGCTAGAATAGACATTGACCCATGAGGGAGAGCAAACGGTGGTATGAATGCCACAAATGGAAGACAAGTTTATTTTATGGCCAGACGCATTGCAAGAGGCTCCCCAGGAAACTCCCTGAATCAGTGCATCTCCCAGTTGGTTTTGCACTACCTGACTTGGGGCTGACTTGCTTATTCTGTGGATTGTTTTAGCTGATGCTGGGCTGCCTGGTGGAGTGGAAGTCATGAGTGGTTTCAACACCCAAAGCCCTGCTCCCTTCCTTCACTCAGATTCACAAACCAGGGTACAAACTAGGTCCACTTCCAGCAGAAATTTTGAGCAGGTCAATTTACACATACCGTTGCTAAGTTCAGTGGTCATCTTCAGTGTGGCAGCAAGCCTCATACAAAGCTGTGCCTTTGGTACATTTACTATAGCATGGGTAGAACAAGGTAATGCACAAAAATAAACTAGATGTATTAATTAAATATAATGAGGATGCCAATCAGGATTTGAGATGCCAGTTCTAAACTGTAAGTAAATGGGAAAGTCTGTTTGTTTTGATTAATTTAAAATATGACAAGTTTAAAATGAGTTTGAACTAGCAAACAAGTAGTGAACCAAGGGGAAACTATTTTGTATTACATGATCTAATAAAGACCTAGAAGAGCAACAGGGAAGGAGAAATGCTGACACAGAAAACCATGCTTACAGGGTTTCAGTAAAGGTTATTATTTTAAAAAGTTGTGATTTTGCTAGTAGATATGTATGCTTTTGGATCATTGGAGCATTTGTATTTATATAACCTACAGTCCTTCTGACAGTATGCCCAACTAGTTTATATTTTATAATGATAGTTTATAAGGTTTTATTTGTCACCTAACATCTGTCACACCTAGAGTGGAATATGATATGCATTATATTTAGATTCCAATATGTGAATTATTTCCTTTACCAATGAAGTTCCTGCAGGATCGAGACCATAGTGGTACTATGTATAGAAATTACAAAGTTGGTTAAAGCCTGAAGTGCAGGCATTACGTCTATTTACCATGCACAATGATCATTATTATCAGTGAATAATAGCACATACTTTTTGTCAGAATGGAATTACAGTAGTTATTTCTTACGTAACACCACAAGGCTGCCAGATGTCTGGATACACTATAAAACACTAAAAGTTGCTGCTCTGATTAAGTAGAATACAAATCCCATTACTCCAGAGATGTATTTGCTCATGGCAATAGACCCCACACTAAAATATATCAGAGCAGTTACAAGTGTAATATATCCTCAGAGCAAGAGTCCTCCATAATACCCTATCACATGATATTTCACTATGGTTATGTCTACACTAGAAGCATATGTGGACAGAAGTTATTGCTGACAGATTGCATCCATACAGAACTTGCTCTTCCAACAGAAAAGTGCCAGACTGCACTGCCCTCTGGAAACAAAGTGGAATGGCAGCTCTGCAAAGAGGGCTGCCCAGCAACTGGAAGCCCTCTTTGTCGACAGAAGTGACCACACTGCACTTCTCTCTATCGTATTCTGTCAATGGAATGTTATGCCTTAAATTTTTGGCTATGTCTACACTAGAAGCACCTGTAGACAGGGAAAATCTCGACAGTATTCTGTCGATGGATTGCATCTACATGCAACTTACTCTGTGGACAGAGAACTGCCAGGCTGCACTGCTCTCTGGTGCCAGAAAACGGAATGGCAGCTCTGTCTAAACTGCACTTTTGTTGCCATTATTCTGTCCAGTATCGGAGGGGTAGCCGTGTTAGTCTGGATCTGCAACAGCAACGAAGGGTCCTGTGGCACCTTATAAACTAACAGAAAAGTTTTGAGCATGAGCTTTCGTGAGCACAGACTCACTTCATCTGATGCTGGTCATGGAAATCTGCCCAGCATCAGATGAAGTGAGTCCGTGCTCACGAAAGCTCATGCTCAAAACTTTTCTGTTAATCTATAAGGTGCCACAGGACCCTTCGTTGCTATTATTCTGTCCAGAGATTGTTATGCCTCAAATTTTGGGGGGATAATACTGTGGAGGAAAATGCAGAGTTCTATCGAGAGAATGCTTTAAGTGTGTGGACGTTCCCTGACTTATGGTGACAGGAGACCCGTTCTGTCAACAAAACTCTAGTGTAGACCCAGCCTTTGAGGGATTACGCTGTCCAGGCAAATGCAGAGTTCTGTCGAGACTCTGTTGACAGAATGCTTTTAGTGTGTGGACGCTCCCTGAGATATGTCAACGGATGGGCCCTTCTGTTGACAAAACTCTCTAGTGTAGACACAGCCTATGTGTGTTATAATTAGGACTGAATTTTCCCGTAACAAATATTTGCTATGTACTGCAAATAGGCTAAAAAACCCCAAATTCCTAGGCTAAAATGTTTAACAAATTCCTCTGCTCAGCCTGGGTGTACCTCTCTCAGAAGGATGTAAACATATGTTTTGAAAAAATAATTTCTCAGTATTGGTTAGTGGAATTTTTCCTTTCCTTCTCCCACCCCTAACTCTGTTCCATCTTTGTCTTTCTCTGTTATCAAATGGTGAGGCCTGTGTCTTTAAAGCCATGACCTACTCCTTAATCCATATTTTTCCACCTCTTGCCCTTCCCAAACAATTCCTTTCAGGTTCCCGCTTACCATTTCTAGTAACTATAGTACCTCAAATCCAGTCAGTAAACAATACCTGCAGCACAACTCATCTCTGTGTAGCCTAATTGGTTATATCATTTTGTTGATTGGCAGTTTGTATAAGGCTGTTGAAGAAGAGGCACCCATTGTAACAGGTAGAAGTCCCATTGCTGGGGATGTTTGAAAACACTAAGAAAATCTGAAAAAATAGAAAACCTTAGAAAGAAAAAAAAAAACCTGCATTGAAGGTACATGATCTGGGGAATCTGACTGATATTTTAGATTTGTGAATTCTATGGTAGGGTTTAATGACAAATTTCTAATAAAACCCTTATCCATGGTTTTAAATAGGAAAAAAATATTATTTTTTGGAATACAATAAGACTTCAAAAGTCTCATATTAATTGTTTTTTTATTATGGTGAAAATTATAAAACAATGTGGAAAATAAACGTGCAATGGTAGGGGATGGTTTTGCTGATATTCACTTAAAGGAAGAGGGTCATATCTAGGGCTAAGGGTCTAAAAGTGTGTTAAAAGAGTGAAGTGAAAGGACACAGGAGGGCTGTCTAGAAAATTAATACTTTTTTTTAAAAAAAAGTATTAAAAGCCTGATTTAAAGTATTATGTACTCACAGAAGAGTAGTACTTTGTGGGAAATAAAAAAACTTAAATCAGCAGTAATTTTTAGTATATAAAGTATTCATTGCACCATATGCTGTCCAATCAGAAATTATTCATATAAATATAATTATTTCTAATTATATTTTTGGTCTGACATGTATTTATCTCATTACAGTGAAAAAATGAATTTAAACTTCATACTGTCATAGTAGATTTTCATGCATTATTATAACCACTGTGCTACATCTCTGCATAAAAATGAAAATCTAACAGAATAATATATTTTCAATGGTTAATATTAACCTCATTCTGTGTTATATCATATAGAATGTGAATTTATTAAAAAAGTGCCACCCAATGTGAAAAGCTTCATATCACAATATGCAAGGCTGAAAGGCTTTAACATAAGAAATTCAGTGAGAAAATTAAATATTTCATTCTTAAATCATTTAGGAGTTTTGCAAGAACCATTGGGTATTTGCAGCCTATTGGTGAGGTTCCGGGGACCTTTCACTGCCACTCACTTCACAGTAAGTAAACAGCACTTTCCAGAATGGGGAATTTGTCTTATAACCATATAAAATGTGGAATGGAATCTGTGTTAGACAATCTGTCTATGGCACCTACAATGCTCCCATCATTAGGGTAACTCCACATGTCCTCATTGTTAGTATATTTATCCTCAGAATAACCCCTGTAAGGCAGGGAAGTGTTGCCCAGGGTCACACAGAAAGTTTGTTTTGGAGCTGGAAATTCAACTCATATTTCCCAAATTCCAGACAAAAACCCTAATCAGTACTTCTGTAACTGGATCTTTCCTACATAACCCAGACAAGAAAGTAACATTTTTTCCCCAGTCACCATACTATTAACAGAAGGTGCTACATAAAGATAATTAACTATTAACTGCTTTAAAGACAAACACAATTCTCTTTTTATGTCCAACAGCTCTGCTAACTTGTAATTCCAGGTTTACACTTTCACTATTCATAGCCAGTTGTCATCTGTAAATCAGATTCTATCAATAAACTGACTGTGCTGAGCCCTTTAATCTAACATTGGTGCATTTACTATTGTTTATATACTGATCTCTCCTGCAGAAGTGAAAATGGTATGATTTTATTTTAATTTGCTTTTTGATCTCTGACCTTCACCCAGAGCTAAGAGTGGCAACAAAAGATGGGTTCATATAGCTATAGATTCCTCTTAAAACTAAAAAACAGGGAAACCAAATACCTCCCCTGAGCACACTGAAAAAAGAAAACTTATCTCACAATAACTTCGTCTTTATGAGAAAAAAGAAAACTTTAGAAAGGAAAAAGGGAACACAACATTAATTTGGGAAAGTGCAGCAGCAGTACATTTAAACCAGTGATAAGGAAAACATTCCTACATAATATCTTTAGCAGTGGACCATTGTCTCATTTTTTTTTTACCTGCCAAAGTGAATGTCCACAAGACAAATGTCCTTTTTCCCCACCACTTCACTCTTCTCTGTTCTCTTTTACTGTCAGTGGGTAGTTCCAGAGTCCTGAATTCACTGAAGCAAACCTGTCTCTAGTCCCTTGGGAAATGTTGCTTGGTCTTCCAGTCCTGAAGGTCCACCATGTATCTCAGATGGTGATTTCAGATTTATGTAATCCTTTCCTGGCCAATCTAGCCAACAGACTGGGCCCTCTATCAGAAGAGAACAAAGACTTGTTCTAAGGTTTTAATTAGTAATAATGAAGCAGTGTGTTTCAGAATATTAACAAGGCACTATTCAAGTATATTCCATTCCCAGCTCTGTCACTGACCTTCTGAATGAGCTCAAACAAGTCACCTTATCTCTCTGTGCATCTGTTCTCTCCTCTCCCCTGGGCATTTTTCTATGTAGATGGTAAATTCTACAAAGCAGGTGTAGTCTTTTGTTGAATTTGCCCTGGGGCTGGTCAGAATTTCTCAAAAGGCGTTTGTCTGTTGGAGAATGCCACACCATCACAAGTAAAACATTTCATGGAGCCACCTTGATTCTGACAATGTTGTAAAGAAAACTAGGCAGGATTTCTGATGAATCACTTCCTGTCAGTCATGTTTTGAAACATGTCTAATTCTCTGCCACCCAATCTGTCCAGCTCCACAATAGCCTTCCTGATGGTCTGACAAGTAGTTGGAAGAGTTGAAAACCTGGGAGCTACAGCCCCCAAGTTCAGAAGCTCCCTACTACACTGGGTTTGTATATGCCTGACTTTCCTTCAGCTTACCAACTGTCAAGAGAGAAAAATGGGGACCTGGAATCCTTGGAGAAAGTGGTTCCCAAACTCTTAGTCTTTTTCTCCTCAGCAGCCTGGGTTCCAATGTCCATGGCTCCAAAATATCCTGCCAGATGGCTAGGGCTTCCTTCCCTTTCATGAAGGATTTTTGAAATTTTGAGGGTTTATTCCAAGTCATAGCAAAATCAAATTTCACAATACCAAAATTTTCTCTTAAGTGGAATTACTGTTCTCCTCCACACAGCTCTAGCTTGCGTGACAGAGATTAAAGAAGTGTTATGTAAAAGAAGTTTGTATAAATACATGAGGTAATATATACATTTTCTGGTAGATGGTCTTTAATAAAATAAAACATTAGTCATGTGTTTGAAGGACTAAAATAATGTTTGGTGTACTGTCCATCTTTACATGCATCTCTTAAAATTGCCTGCTACGATGGTGTAGCCAGACAGAACCCCCCTTTTCTCTCTACTCCATCTTGTCTCTCCTGGCTGCTTCAGAGCACCAAAGGGTTAAAAGAAACAGCCCAGCCCTGGAATGCCCGAGAACGCAGATGTGCTTATCTCAGGCACAGTCTTTTTGATGCTCCAGAGCTGCTGACAAGAGACAATGGGCTAATAAACAGCCGGGCCTTGGACTGCCCTTGGTTAATTACCATCAGTTGATTTGCCTACACAAACGTTCCAAATGGAGGAAGAATCTCTGGCCCATAAAGAAAGAATGCACTAAAATTATCTCCACCCCACAGGTGTGAACCAGCCCTGTGAGAACCAGTGTCTTGAGATGAGTTAATTCAATTGGCACCCTTTTGGATAAGGAAGAAGCGTACATGACCCAATGGGTGTAAAGTAAGGGTCCAGCAGCCCCTCTAATTGAGGTCCAATTACCTCTACCTGCCGGTCAGGAGGGTCATTGCCTCCCGAGGTCTTCATTATTTATTGCTTCTTCCCGAGGGATTGAGTGAACTCTGGCCACGCCACACTGGTAATGCAGGGGTGAGAATAAGACCTGTGAAGTGTATTGCTTTCCTTTTCTTTTCTTTGTGCACATTCAATAATAGATCTATGAATTGTTACATGCTAGCTATTAACAACTAAAAAACAAAGTGTAAACATTGTAATCTTTGTAACCAAGTATAAATCTTGTAAGTTTGCAACAAAGTATATATCTTGTAATCTTGTAACCATAAAAGTTAAGTCTCCTTAGTCAATAAATAAGTAACTGGTTAAGCTGTAAACTGACTCTCCCTGTTACTGTGCAAGCTGAACACAAAACAAAGAACCCAGCTGCTTTTCAGCTGTAATTAGCCTGGTCATTGGTAAGAGAGTGCTGAGAGCTGAGTGCTGAGTCTTGTCGCCTCCACAGGACAGATTCTCTGGGGCACCCGTCAGCCAACCTGGCTGCCCACTGTGAAGGGACCTTCTTGTCCTAGCAGTTAAAGACTCAGATGTGGGAAGCTCTCAGTGCAACCATTGGGGCACCTGTCAGCCTGTCCTGGCTGCCCGCTGCGAAGGGACTTTTCCTGTCCTAGCAGTTAAAGACTCAGGTGTTAGGACCTTGGGGCATCCGTCAGCCTGCCCAGGCTGCCCACTGCAAAGGGGCTGTCTGTCCTAGCACTTAAACACTCGGATGAAAATAAGAGCATAGGTGGTATCTTATTAGACCATCGGCTAACACATGGGACCTTGGTGTTGTTGAGGGCCTCAAAAGGTATTTCTACACAGTCCATGGAAGTGAATTGATCAGCTTGTGCTGACATATGGGGGCTATCAAGCCTCTCACTGGCACTCTAAAGAACCCAATCCATGCCCAGGCTTTAGAGTGTGAGCTCCAGCCTGAGCTGTAATTTTAAGGTGCTGCCTTTACAGCTGTTTATAGAGCAAACTTGACTTGGAGACTTGCTTCAGCTGACTGTGTAGACATACTTTAAGTGCTGCTGTAATGTCATTAAACTTGATCACCATATATTGGGCTTACATAACCAACTAAGGCAATGTGTATACCTTGCCCGAAATCTGAAGGGGGCATGGTAATCAGGCTGCTGGCAGATTATTAATAAAGTGCTGCAATGAATGTGCAGGACTTCATTAGGCTAATTCTCCCTGCGGCAACTTTAAAGTTTCAGATTTCAAAGCGTTGGGATGCCATGTAACCATGGGCACTCTGGGGAGTAAAGACACTTCGAAGTAGCACAGGCACCTCAAAGTGCCCCTGGCTACATGGCATCTCAACACTTTGAAGCTTGAAACTTTGAAGTAGCCATGGGGAGTATTAGCCTAACACTTTCATTTCAGCACTTCATTAGTAATCTCCCAGCAGCCTGATTACCATGCCCCTTTGAAGTTCAGGGCAAGTGTAAACATAGCCTAACTGTTCTTGCAACATTTGGTAGAGTCAGGAAAATGGTGTGATCAGAAAAAATAAACAAGGCTAAAACCATAGCCTTTTTAAATATTATGAGGCTATATAGTTAACCATGAAAAGAATATGCTGCATATAGAAAATATATTATCAACAGCTTTAAAATATCTGAAATAAATTAAATAGTTCTGATAAACAGGAATAAAGCTATAGATAATTAAATGTCTAATATTAAAAATATCTGACAAGGACAGGAAAACATAGTCTGTAAAACTGGACAAAACAAAACAAAAAAAACAAACAAAAAACCAGGCTATGACAGGCTGGTAATTTTCACCAGAGCATTTTAAAAAGAATGCACTAGAGAATAAAATGTTAAATAGTCACTAATGTTTTGCGATCACACTAAAGTCATAACAGTCTGCCATTTTTAATATACTATACAGGAAGTTATATTATTAACTTTAATGGCTTCTGTAAGAGGAAAACTTTCTCATAGGCTGAAGAAAAGACTGAGATCAATGTGCAGTCTAATCCAGCTGCACGCAAAACATCTTTGAATAAAATGAGTGTTTGCATTTCTGTAACACCCTGAAACCATTTCTCTGGGGGTTCTTAAATGTTCTTGTGAAACTGAAAACATGCACATAGATTGACAGAAATCAGAAGGTTAGAAATAATTCAGTTCCTCCAATACGTTGGATTTTAAATTCTTATTTCAGTTTTTAATTCAGGTTTATATTAGATTAAATCAAAAAGAATATTTTGAAATGATTTATGGCATACTGGCTATTTTAATAAAGTGCAAAAACTTGATTACAGATGTGTTTTTATTTAAAATGTATTCATGCATTTCAGAAGAATAATGAGATGCCAAGTCATCACATTAAGATGGATAATATATTAATGACTTTAATTACATTTTTTGTATACCAAGGAAACTTTTTGAATTTAATTGTAAATTTCTGTTGCTTTTCTGGATTTCACAATTAAAGGAATAACGTAGCTTTAATAATAGGTATTTTACAGTTTTCATTTAGATTTATTTCCAAAAGTTGATCGTTTTGGCATGGTTAGTGAATGAGCATTTCTCAGAGTTAAGTACATTTTGCTGGTTTCATTTCAGCTTTTTTTTTTTTTTTTTAAAAAAAGGTAATGTTTATTCCTAAGACAGTCTGACTTCCAGACAAACTTTTATACACAATATGTTAAATAATGCAGTGCACTGAGCAATCTGGCTCCAATCTAGCAAAGCATTTAAGACCAGGAATAGCTTGACTTGAAATCAGTGTAACTATTCACATGCTTAAAATTAAACAGAGTACCTTTTGACTGACTGGGGCCAGATTCCTTGGCATCTTACAGACCTAAGTCTCATATGAACTATAAATAAATGTCAATTAAACCAGAAATTTCTTTAAAATAAAATTAGAGCAATCTGGTTTGTATTGCATCAGGCTTGGAGAGGCTGCACAGTTTTCCTGGCCTTTCTCTCACATGTTTGCATAAAATTAGAAAAAGATAGGGAACTAGCATTTCCGTATGTGCCAGGTGTTCCACAGCCTTAAGAAATTGAAGGGTGTGGCTAGACCCTCAGGGCCACAGCCTCTCACACCACCATGCCCTACACTGCCAACAGGGTTCAGAGATCCTCCATTCAGGCACTAGAGCTTCTGTAGCTCCATCCCTCTGCCCTTCTGAATTTCCAAATAGTAAAGCCAGGATGTACATATACTAGTACACTTTATTTTAGTAGAACCTGGGTTAAGAAGGAAATTGCATTGGGGAAATTAAAAAAAAATTGTTAATAAGTATAATAATTATGAAATTAAATGTAATAAAAAGCCTATACAGACTTAAGGAGAGAAGTAAGTAGGAGAAAGGAAATTATGAAATCAGCAAATAATTCAGCAGCTGTGAGAGCTTTCACCTAACACTTCAACATACGAAAAAGGTCCTGTTTACCACCTACACAACCTGTAAGGGAGAAAATGTGCCAGGCACATGTGAGAAGAAGAGCCTTATTGACTTAGTTGTCTTGACTGTGCTGAGATCATTTACTCTCTTCCGTGAGTGGTGGAAAAAGAATAAAAGAAATACACGGAAATATGCAGAAGAAATGTCAGTACTTGAAGTATTTAGGAAATGAAGAACTGAATAATTAAGTATAAAATAATGACGAATAGTGGCAGGAACTCTCCACTTCCCTCATAAACAAGTGGTAACCAAACGTCAGTTCACATGCTTTAATTTAAACTTCTGAGAAAATTGGAGGGGGAGAGGTAACAGTCTATCTTTTAATCTCTGCTGTAACAGTGACTCATTGTGTCACTTCACTGTTCTTAGATTCTTCATCTATAAACCAGGGATAATAATGTTTACTCGCCTGTTTCACAACAAACGTTCTGTAAGGATTAGTTAATATTTATGTAATACTTTTAACATGTAAAATAAAACAGTGAATACAAAGTTGACCTAAGAAGAAGGTTGATCCCTTGTGCCATTCACACCCCAAGGAGTCCACAGAAGAATTTTAATGATCAAATTGCCACTGTAGCAAAAATTCCATAAAATATATAAACATGCTTAAGTTACTGTGGAACCTATTTAGAAAAGCCCAACCCCACACAAATAAACTAGTGCAGGTAAATGCACCGTGACTGTTAGCTCAGCAGCATCAGACTCTCCGATGGTCATGTCTAATAAGAGGAAACATAGCACTTGCCCCATTCATTTAAAGTCAGAGTGCAAATGTAGTTATATATAGTGATTTTAACTATTGAACTGGAGTGATGATTAAACACTTGGGCTGCGTCTACACGTGCACGCTACTTCGAAGTAGCGGCAGTAACTTCGAAATAGCGCCCGTCACGTCTACACGTGTTGGGCGCTATTTCGAAGTTGAAATCGACGTTAGGCGGCGAGACGTCGAAGTCGCTAACCCCATGAGCGGATGGGAATAGCGCCCTACTTCGACGTTCAACATCGAAGTAGGGACGTGTAGACGATCCGCGTCCCGCAACATCAAAATAGCGGGGTCCTCCATGGCGGCCATCAGCTGGGGGGTTGAGAGATACTCTCTCTCCAGCCCTTGCGGGGCTCTGTGGTCACCGTGGGCAGCAGCCCTTAGCCCAGGGCTTCTGGCTGCTGCTGCTGCAGCTGGGGGTCCGTGCTGCATATACAGGGTCTGCAACTAGTTGTTGGCTCTGTGTATCTTGCACTGTTTAATGAAAGTGTGTCTGGGAGGGGCCCTTTAAGGGAGCGACTTGCTGTTGAGTCCGCCCCGTGACCCTGTCTGCAGCTGTGCCTGGCTCCCTTATTTCGATGTGTGCTACTTTGCCGTGTAGACGTTCCCTCGCTGCGCCTATTTCGATGTTGGGCTGCGCAACGTCGAAGTTGAACATCGACGTTGCCAGCCCTGGAGGACGTGTAGACGTTATTCATCGAAATAGCCTATTTCGATGTCGCTACTTCGAAATTAGCTACTTCGAAGTAGCGTGCACGTGTAGACGCAGCCTTGGGGTGTTCTCTACGTAAAGAAGAAAAATTAATACCCTGACTGAGGAACACAACTCTGAAAGAAAGTTGTCAACTTAATTTAATAAACAGTTCAATTGATTATATTCTTCCAAATAATGCTGAATCATTCACTCCTGGCTTTTGTTCAGTTTGCAATTCTATCAGGGACTGGAAAAGGAGATAGATATGGGAATTGCACAACTGCAGATGGAGATGGGCATAATGCAGTGGTACACAGCTGTCTTAGGTTTCTTCAAATCATGTGGCATTGAAAAACATCAGACAACCAGAACAAATTATTCTTGATGGGACAACATGAAATGCAAAATATAATTGATAATGAAAGGCAGCTGTAAAAAAATAGAGCCACCGGGGGCAGCTGATGAGCTATAAAGCCAAAGCAATACTCTCACAACAAATCCCATAACTTATGAAAGTGTTTTAACTTCAGATGTCATCTGCCTGTTTGTATGGTTTAGGAAACAGTACATTTTTCACTTATAGAAGATAACTTAACTGGAGAAAGGATTGTATATGTGTTGTCAACACTTATAGTTTTATCAGGAGTGTTATGATTTTTAAAAGCTCCAGCTCCTAGACACATGTGGTTATATGAAAATCCTAGCCATCATTTAAAACTAAGTTCTTGCCCTTGTGGTTGCAGAGAAAAAACTTGAAAATGGGAAACCTGAAGACTCCAAAACCGAAAGCCAAATAAAAAGACCCCAACATTTATTATTTTTTAAATTATGCTTTTAATCCAGTCTCATGATTTTCAGGGGACTGACTTATCATGGCCAAATACTTGAGGGTGGCTTTTTTTTTCTTGTAATAAAACTACCCTCGTAAAAGAGACTGCTTTCACAGTGTGCCGAAAGTGACCCTGGAGCCCCTCAGTTGCCTTGGAATGCTACTCAGGCATGTCAATGTCAGACCTTTCATAATATATGCCTGTGTTTTTCCATAGCTCATTTGCAATAGGATATTAATGTGATGGACCTCCACCCATGCTTTATGGAAAATGGTTTATGACTATAAATATGCATAACTCAGAGATGCTTTGGACAAAATGTGTCTTGTAACCTGTTGTTTTCAGTAGCAGTAGTAGCATCCTTCAGTCTATGTAGACTATGGGTCGTGCCCTTCGTAGTTCCATTTGGGATCATCATTTGTAGCATTGACTGTGACTGTGAAGGTCCACACGAGAGTGACAGTCCTTGCTGCATCTGTTGCATGTGTAATGGGTGTCTGGCAGGTCCTTACCGTGTTTTCTGTGGGCTCGTTTCTCCTTTGCTAGCTGTGTGATCCTCATCTCACCCTTCTGAAGGCCCTTGTGTAGTTCCTGCCTCTGTCTGCTGTGATCATCTGCCAGCTCCTCCCAGCTGTCCAGCTCGATGTCTACCTCCCTGAGGTCCCTCTTGCAAATATCTTTGTAGTGCAACTGGGGGTGTCCAGGAGGTCTTTTGCCAGAGGCTAGCTCACCATACAGGATGTCTTTTGAGATCCTTACATCATTCATCCTGTGGACGTGGCCAAGCCAGCGGAGCCACCACTGCCTGAGGGAGGGTGTACATGGTTGGGATTCCACCTTGCTCAAGGACAGTGGTGTTGGATACTGTGCCCTTCCATGATATTCCAAGGATGTGCCTGAGGCAGCACAAGTGGAAAACATTCAGCCTCTTTTCCTGGCAGGTGTATGGGGTCCAAGACTCGCTGCCATAAAGGAGGGTGCTGAAGATGCAGGCTCTGTAGACTTGCATTTTGGTGTGGGTGTACAACTTGATGTTATTCCACACTCTCTCGCTGAGTCTGGACAGAGTTGTGGCTGCTCATGTTTAACTTAGATCCTTTTTCTAAATTCTCATCTTCCATGTATGAGTCTAAGAATCCCAGGGCACAGGGGCAAAGGGCCTGTTGCACAGGGGCACAGTGTTTCAAAGGGAGCCAGACCAACAACCACTCCTACTTTGGCTGCAGCAGTGGCCAGAGCTCCAAGCCCCTTTGAACTGCTGTGGTGGCACTGCTCCATTGCGCCTATGGCTACAAGGGACGTGAGAGGGCAGCTCCATGGCCCAAGTGGCACTAAGGGATGACTGTCTTAGGCCCCACCCCTTCTGCCCTCAGACCTACCCCTTCTGACACCACAAAGCTGGGCCCCACTCTGATCTTGCCCTGAGGGCCGCAGTGCCTGTCAGCCCTACTGATGAACCATGCGATTATCATTTCTTTAGTTTGCACTTTCCATTAATAATATTTTTTCAACATGTCAGTTTCTACCTGGGGGTCCAAGGGTGGCTACCAATGAAACAGCAATTCCCTCATTCCAGGTCCAACATTGATACCAAATACACATCGCCTGAAAATGTCTGAGCAGAAAAGGATTCATTCTTCAGTGGTCACAAAAGGCTGAAAATGCAGTGTAGCATTGTTACTGTGATTGAATTTTACCTTGGATAAATAAATGCTCACAGTACACATATCTCATGTGTGGAAGATTCCATAAACTAGGGGAAATGCACAGCCCATAGAGACATTTCATTCCTCTTTTGTCTGTCACTTATGCAATGACAACATCTGTGTAGAAAAGGTGAAAAACCCCAGTCTCAGCATTGACAGAATTTATTGCTAAGGTCAGGACTAACCACTGCTGTATGACAATCTTCCAGTACTATGTAAAGTGAATTCAAATACCATAATAGCAACAGAGGTAGGTACAAAGCTAACCATGTGCTATGTAGCAAGAGACTGCAGAGAGCAGCAAACCAGTGACCCAGTGCAATAGCCATCACCATGTAAACAAGAGTTGCATTGCCTCATTTACGTTTTGAGAAGTCCTTAATTCTTGAAGCACATCTAGGTTGTTTTTAATGTCACGTCTTTTTAAGTTTAATACCATTATTCATTCTCATTTATGTAAACCCTGAGATTTCTCAATGAACTGATCCCAAAATGTTCTTTTGACAGAGCATGACTGTGAGCGGTTCCCACCTGGGACAGGGTGGCCTAGTGGCTAGGCCCCCTGGCCAAGGGCCTGGGGTGTGGGTCTTCAGCCCCACCTGAGAATCTATGGAATAAGTTTGGGGCATGGCCCTGAGAACTTAGCTCTCCCTTTGGTGGGAGAGAGGCTCCTTGGGAGGGGCTCCCCACTCACCTCTGTGCCTGGGGGAGAGTCCTGAGGCTGTGCTCTCTAGCAGCCGACCGTGTGGCAGCTCTGGCTCAGGCCCTGCTGCCTCGGAGACAGCTCCTGACTCTTGGCTGGTCAGCCCCAAACTGGGCTGGCTTCTTTCCCTTTATAACCCTCCAGGCCTGACACTAGCTGCAGGTGAACCGGGGTGGGGCTGATTAGGCCAACAGGCCCTGTTTAACCCCTGCCCTGCCTGGCCTCCCTCTCACACTCTTAAAATGACTTTGCAAGTCTAATCATCACAAGGTTACTGAAAACTGGTTGTTCACTTCTCCTAGCATTTGGCTATGAAACAGCAACAAACATTATCAGGGGTCATGTGATGAATGAAAAAAAATCCACTGATGTTCTCTTCATAGCCCCATTGTCATGTAATGGCTACTTCTACACTTACTAAAAACTTTGAAATGGCCATGCTAATGACCAAATTGAAGGATACCAATGAATTGCTAAAATGCATATTCAGCACCTTATTAGCATGCCGCCTATGTCAGCTGATAGGAATAAGGTGATTTTGATGTTGGTGGGTTCCTTTCGAAAAGGGCCCCCCCCGTGTAGACAAATGAGGTGCTAATGCTAATGAGGTGCTGAATATGCATTTCAGTGCCCCATTAGTATTCTTCGATTTGGCTATTAGCACGGCCATTTTGAAGTTTTTAGTAAGTGTAGACAAGGCCAATATGTCACAAAGAAATCCACCTGCTGGAGGGGTGGGAATGACACTTTATAGTCATGTTATCCATTTAGTTATTATAAAATAAATTAACAGATTACATTTTGTGGCACGGTGAACTGCTAAAGATACAAATACTATCACCAATGAAGCAGCAGGTCACATGAGCAGTGGGTTAAGCATAAAAGGTTAAGATCAGTTCCAAAAAACATCTTCCAAGTTCTGATGCTTATTCAAACCTCTACAAGTGGGCTGGGAATCTCACAGAAAACATATTCTTTGCAGCGTATCAAGAATTGTACTTCTTTTCTAGAGACACTATCAGAACAGCTTTTACCGAATTGCTTTGTCAATTCTGTTTTCAACTGCAGCTTAAAAAAAACCCAAAAATTAAAAACACTTCAGCGTTAATACAAGTCTTATACCAGTACCATTTCACTTCCTCAAAGGCTTTTTGTTTTTTTTCTGAAGGCATGGGAATTTCACTTCTGTCAGATTTCTATTTTATTTGATTAAGTTAACTCATCCCTATATAAAGGCTTAATTCATATGCTGTTGTCAACAGTAATGCTCAGGAGAAGATGACAACTGAAAAAAGAGGATTCAGCCTAGTGTGTGCATAAAGATTTTCTGTAGTGCATTTGATGGGGCTGTCATATGAATTTACTTTTCTTCAAAATGCAATATCTCATATTATATCTGTCCATATCTGCATCTACTTCTATAAACCAGTTATATATCATATGAAATTTGCCAAAATAGTGCTTAGCTTAAGTGAAAGTAACTGGAAATTAAGATCATTTACTATAGATAAATTGCAAGTTCTTTTCAAAGAGAAGAAGTAGTACTGATCAACTATTTTTTTTCTTTTAATTAAAGTAATTTAGCATCTTGATGTCATTTGATACCTATGTAAACTATCTAGACCACCTTCAGTAAGTCAGTGGTGACATTAGTGAAACTTTTCTCTTGATAGCTACAAGAATAGCAAAACCTGGACTCTAATAAGATCATGGCTGAATATGTATCCCTACAGAGAAACTGAAATAACATGGCTGATTTCACTGATGTTTTTCTGTTATAATAGTGGGCTTTTTTAAATACTGTTTGAGACCACAGGACACCAAACAATAATATTTTTATGCAGAACACCTATGAAAATATTCTTGAAAAATTGTCGTTAGACAAAAAAACAAAAACAAAATCAGAAACATCAACCCCAAACAGCAATGTATACAGCAAAAGCAAAATGAAGTAATTTAATCAGGTATTATAGCAAAGAAGTAACATCTTATCTGGTTTTGATAACAGAAGATACATACCTTCCGTGTATGATACAAAAAAAGTGTCAGACACTTGCGGCACCTGCAAGTTGTTCCCAGAACACCAGTGTTCCACGGAATGTAGTTTAAGAAACACTGCTTTAGACTGCTGTTATTTTGTTGTCCCTTTTGCACAAAGTTGAAAAATAAAATCATTATAATGTGAACAAATAATACACACATAATAAATACAACCTTGGACTTACAAAACTATTGTCAGTTGAGTGTCTAAACTCTTTAGGCCTTTTCATCCAGAGGGACCTGACTTTTCAAGTCCATGGACAGAACATCTAACTCCCACCTCAGAGGATGCAAAGATACCCTGGGTAAGCATGCAACTGAGTAGATGAAGAAATACTCTGTGGTCTGATGCAGAAAAATTCCATGTCCGTATTCTGTAGACACAATTGGGACACCACCTACAATCACATCTTCAGGCTGACTTCTGACCACAAATGACATTAAAGGTCAAAATAATAAAATCAATAATTAAAATATATAATACCTCTTCTGCTTTTTGAATAGTTGTCTTTTTCTATCTAGTGAAGGAAATAATGCCTCGCTAGACACATGAACACTTCTGCAAAATACAGGTGCGCTGAAACATTTCCAGGTATCATTTTTAAGTTAAGCCAGAAGAGTATATGAAAATAAATCCTGACTTACTGCTAACATAAATCATCTGGACTGCCATAGGCTTTCTTTAGCTGAATATCACTGTCATGATACATCCTTTCAGAGTTCACATAGTATCTCTGCAGCTAGAAATAGATTCTGCAGCCGCAAAAGGTGAACATCTTGGGTTTACCTCCTAGTATCAAAAGTAGATAATATAAAAAACAAAACTAACACAGGACTTTCTGACTGGTAATACATCAATAAAAGTTTGCTTAGGTGTGATTCTTGCACATCCTGAGTTACTCGCAAGATAAAAGAGTTTCTTGCCATTAAATTTCCTGTCTATGGAAAACCAGATGGTACCTACCCCCTGTGGGCCACTGAACTCTAGATAAAATATTAATGAAAGGTAAAGTATTATTAATAATTCTACCACTTACTACAGAAATAAGGCACAAAATTAGCATATATTATTCTGTAAGTTCTAAACCCTGTTTCCCACCATCTCTTACAGCCTCACTTTTGTGAATGTAATTTTAATGACTATTATACTGCACTCAAACTGTAGACTTATGCAGCAAATTCATATTATTTTATAATCTGATGTTATGCACCTCCATGGCAAAATAGCCAGTTCAGCAAGGGAAAAGCAAAACCATCTAAAATGACACACAAAAGGGTGGGCTATGGCAAGGTACAAGAAACCTTAATGAGACTACTCACCCATCTAACATTAAAGCTACAGTGAGGAGCTATACTGGATCAGGGTCAGTTTTCGGTTTGTAGGACTGATATGTGATGAAGTTATATCAAACCCAATACAGTTGCTGATGAGACTAATGGAGCCCTAAAGATCCCAAGACATAAAGGGCCTGATTCAAAGCTGGAGGGAGCAGCTTTTTCTTTGCCTCAGTTACAGAAGCTTTCCCCGGGCCACTTCTCTCACTTCTTCCATCTAGCAGCTTCTCCGTGGTACCTGGCTGTCTCCCCTTTCCTCCATACCTACATTCTCCAGCATCACTTCCTCCTCTCAGTGTTTGTTCCTCTTCTCTTTCCCCCTCCTTTGACTGTAGGGAACTGTTTTAAAGGTGAGCTTGCCAGCCTTAACTGAGTGCAGGTGTCTAGCCAGCCCTTAATGAGCGTCACGCGTTTTTTACACAAAGAACAGAAACCCACTCATCTAGCTCCCTGTGTATCTGCCCTCGTTCTGGGTCCTACAGCTCCCTGCCTTCAGTCTGCCACAGTATTTACCGTGCTTATGATTGCATTACATTATTGTTTGGAGGCCTGAACCAACAGCCATGGGTGGGGTAGAAACCATGGCACTCATAGACTCAGGGGGAGCAGTCATCTTGATTTCTGGGAAGTTGATGAAGCCCAGCCTGACAACACCAGCAACAGGTATCAGAGCCACATGCACTTGTGGGACAGTAAATTATTACCCCAACACAGAGATGAGCATAGAAGTTCAGGGCACTACTGCCAGGGTGTGTGCTGGGGTGGTCCCTCGTATTCCATACCTGGTGTTCACTGGGAGGGACTTCCCAGGGAGAAAGTACTAGAGGGAAGCAATGAGAGAAGTTGTCCAGGAGAAGGCTGCTGAAGCTGGGGCAGGGGAAAGGCCCAACCACTGCTGCTATTTAGGGTCCCTGGGCCACAGCCCAGACTATTGGGCAGGCCTGGGCTCCCACCACCCTTTCCCACACCCTAGAGAGCTGTCCCAGCAGAAAGATGGGCAGCTAGGACCACTGAAGGGTCTCACCTCATACTGGTAGCTTGCTTATGATGTGGAGCGTCTCAGTAAGCAGAGAGCCTTGCCTCTGGAAAGACCAGAGGTAGTGGAAAGGTTGCTGTGAGCCTCTGAGACACACAAAAAACCCTCTATGAAGCACAGAACCCAGAGGGCACAACGGGAGCCCTGCCAAAATGCAGAGACTAAAGCATACAGATTTGGATGCCAAGGCAAATCCCACCCAGGAGTATGCATTCTATTTTAAGAGCTTCAGGTAATAGTTGAGGCTTTCAACCATTAACTTAGATTTGCACAGCTTCACAATATAATAGGGCTCTGCTTATATTTCCTTTGTGTAATGAGGTTGAATACAATGTTCTGCAACAATACTAAAAAACAGCCTTGTGTTATTTCCGGATTATGCTGTTATTATACATTATAAGCATACACTATGGCTGTGTCTCTAATGGAGAGTTCTGTCAACAGAAGGGGCCTTCTGTTGACAGAACTCATGGAACATCTACACTCGTAAAACCTTCTGTCAGCAGAGTCTCGGCAGAAATCTGCTTTTGCCTCAACAAAGGTTCCCTCAAAAATGTGATGCACAACACTCTGACGACAGAGAGGGCTTCAAGGCAGCTGACAGAGGTCAGGGCAGTCTGGTTGCTCTCTGTCATCAGAGTAGATCACTCTGTCTATCTGCTTTTGTGTGTAGATGCACTCTGCCAACAGAATAGTAACAAAGAGGAAGTCGTGCTAGTCTATACACCATCAAAACAAAAAGCAGTCAAGTAGCACTTTAAAGACTAGCAAAATGGTTTATTAGGTGAGCTTTCGTGGGACAGACCCACTTCTTCAGACCATAGCCAGACCAGAACAGACTCAATATTTAAGGCACAGAGAAGCAAAAACAGTAAGCAAGGAGGACAAATCAGAAAAAGATAATCAAGGTGAGCAAATCAGAGAGT
The DNA here is from genome assembly GCF_033958435.1 of Carettochelys insculpta. Taxonomy (NCBI): domain Eukaryota; kingdom Metazoa; phylum Chordata; order Testudines; family Carettochelyidae; genus Carettochelys; species Carettochelys insculpta. Next base: position 298,908,262 of record NC_134137.1, on the reverse strand, counting down.
GGAGGGGTGGGGGGGAAGGTCAAGAATTAGATTGAGCCAAGTATGCAGACAAGCCCCTATAGTGACTCAGAAAGTTCCCATCATGATTTAAACCATGTGTTAATGTGCGGAATTTGAATATAAAAGCCAGCTCAGATGTTTCTCTTTCCAAAACGGTGCGATAATTCCTTTTCAGTAACACACATACCTTTAGGTCATTGACAGAATGCCCCATTCCATACTTCTAACTCCCTTAGACAAAGGGTCAATGGGCACAAAACAGACATCAAAACACTCCAGATCCACAAACCAGTTAGTCAACATTTTAATGGAATGGGGCATTCTGTCAATGACCTAAAGGTACGTGTGTTACTGAAAAGGAATTATCGCACCGTTTTGGAAAGAGAAATATCTGAGCTGGTTTTTATATTCAAATTCCGCACATTAACACATGGTTTAAATCGTGATGGGAACTTTCTGAGTCACTATAGGGGCTTGTCTGCATACTTGGCTCAATCTAATTCTTGACCTTCCCCCCCACCCCTCCACTCTCTGATTTGCTCACCTTCATTATCTTTTTCTGATTTGTCCTCCTTGCTAACTGTTTTTGGTTCTCTGTGCCTTAAATATTGAGTCTGTTCTGGTCTGGCTATGGTCTTTAGAAGTGGGTCTGTCCCACGAAAGCTCACCTAATAAACCATTCTGCTAGTCTATAAAGTGCTACTTGACTGCTTTTTGTTCTGCCAGCAGAGTGTCTGTCAAAACAAGTGTGTCAACAGACGTTACTGTCAACAGAGTGCTGTAGTGTAGACGTAGCCTGAGTGTATAGTTAGAAATCCAAGCCCTATTGAAATCAGTGTTAAACATCCCATTGACGTCAGTCAGCCAGGATTTCAGTCAAGAAGTTTTAAACTGGACAAGAGTATTGTGTATCCCAAGATTAAAATGTTTGAATATGGAGGGTTATATTTTCTGAATATGACAATAAGCCTCATGTAGAAGAACTCAAATGCTAAAATCAACAAGATATACTAGTTTCCATGACTTGAACATTAAGCTCTTAATAAGCAATCAGAAGAAAGGTCATGTCAACAAAAATCTCAAAGATCTGAGTACTCAGATTGCTCCTTATCTTGTGTACCTTGATTGCTGTGTAAATTCTCACTTTAATCTATTATTCAAAATTTGTGCAAGACTTAAAAAAATGGTGTTTTTACCTTTTATTTCAGAGCATACTGGAAGCAGAATGTGAATTACTGCCAGTCTTGTTGTCACTTAGCATTTAAGAAAATACAATTTCAAGCTGAGCAGTAAAATGCTGATTACCTGGGCCCAAGTCACACTCTCACACCTTAAAACTTGCTGTATTGGGCTCTGGAGGAGTGTATCGTCTTCAGGATTCCTGCCTGGGTTCCCTTAACATGCGGGAGGCAGGAAAAGGAAAAATGGAAAAGGGAATGGGGCCCATTCACAAATCTGAGGATCTATGGCGGAGTCAGCAACCAAAATAGCAAGAAGAGACTTTTTTTTCTTTCAAATTTGGTAAAAAAGTCAATAATTCAAGAGCCACAATGCATGTGAATACATGATGGCCCTTAATAAATAATGTCAAACCATACTTTTTGTAACCCCTATTTTAAGCACAGTGCATGTAGAATGATTTGTTATGTGATGCATATTTACTGCAGGATATTCACAAACTTTTTACATATTCTATTTCTTCACATTTTACATTTCTGTTTGTATCACTGTCTTCCTGACTTTCATTCCCAAACCTTCTCTCTGAGAAGGACTCTAGATTCTGAACAAATTTCATTTTTGTTTTTGAAATCACTGTACAGCTGCTCTGATACTTTGATAAAGGTCTCTTTCACATCTTCACCATCTATGTATGGCTTCCCTCATTTTACAGTCCCCTGAGTTGCCACAGTTATACTTCTTGGTGATTCCAGCCATTTAGCTATGTGTTCTTACTTTGCTCTGCTCTGCATAGCAGCTCCCACACAATGGTTTTTCTGGCTTCTCTAGCTGGATACTCTCTGGCAAGAGAAATGTGCTTTTTGACAAAATACCTCTCAAGGTTGCATTTTTTGTTGTTGGCAAATTTCTCATTGCACATGAGATATAAAGAGAGCCCAGCCAAACTCAATATAATTGAGAAGCACTGGGTCCATTCTATTCAAAATTCTCTGTTTTCACCTTCAATTTTCCTCTTTTCTCAAGCCATTCCAACCCCACTATGATTAAGCCAATTTTACTTGATGTTTAATTTGTTTTCATAAAATGTGTGTTGCCCTTTGCATCAGGAATGCCACACGCTTCCTTTTCCTTTTCAAAATCAAGACTTCATTTGCAAAACAATCAAAAAACCAAATACAGTATCATATCCCACAATGCACTGCACATATTAAAGGGGGAGTTAGCCAGTGTTTCAAGATCACATATACTTTGCTATTTAAATATGAGTTGTTCATTGCTGGGCTTTTAGAGGTTCACCATTTGTCAAAAATAATCACGAGAGTGTTTTTTTTTTTTAACTTTGCAACTATAGCACTGGGAGCCACAAAGAGGTCCTTAAAGATCTGCGTATGGCTCTGGAGCCAGAGTGCTGACCCCGGATCTGTGGAAATCTGCAGAAGCCCTACACTTTTCCACAAGTCACTCCCCTGTTTCCTGGCAGCTCAATTCTGCTGGAGTCTTGTTATCAGAGATTGCCCCCCATAGGATGATATTATTTTTCCAGGGAATTTGCATGGGACTGAATGAAGGAAATATGCTCCCTGTCCCATCCATGATCTGCCCCCTTCTCCCATGTCCTTCTAGTCTCTACTCTCTTCCCCAAAGTGGACTCCAGAACCATAAAGAATGCACCACAGGAATTTATTGAAAGAAGAGGGAGGAATTACACAGATAAGTATGGCCTTTCCACAATACATGGCATGCAGACATGGACAGGACCCCTTCCATGTACAGATCTCAAGCAGATGAGCTAAGCCCTCATTTAAATTGATAAATCCATATTTCCTAGGCTCACCGTAACTTAGCAGAGCATTGCTCTCAGTCTTAAATCATAAAATGAATTCAGTTAATCAATAAAGCATTCAAATTCAGTACAGATTGAACCTCTCTCATCCGGCACCTTTGAGACCTGACTCGTGCCAGATGAGAGAGTTTGCTGATGATGGGAGGTCAATATTTTCTATCACATTACGTGCACTTTCATTGCTGACTGGGCTCTTTGAAGACATTTAGGGGTAAATTAGTGCTAACAGCACAGAAAACTGAAAGCCAGGAATGGTGGCTGTAAATATATTTTATGGGACCATGAGAAACTTGGTCACACCCGTAATAAGTGGTCATCCAACAAAATAAATTCATGCTGGATTACAGAGTTAGCTGGATAAGAGAGTGCCAGATTAGAGAGATTCAACATATATACCCATGAGAGCACTTGCTCTGAAAGAGACAAAGATAAGACTTGTAGATGCTACTACAGCTTTTAATGGCTACACTTAATGGCACTTTTCAAAAGGATATTATTGTTATTATTATTATTATTATTATTCATTAAGAATTAACCTGGAGAAATGGGTTATAAATAGATTTGTACCCAGTACTATCATAAAATAAACTGTTTCTTCTCTCATAGCTTCAATACAATGTTATTTAAGGTAATAACAGACCACCCATGTAAGAAATAGAATTACAATGTTGACCATGGAAATGTGCTTCACAAAGCAATTAATTTTCAGTAGAAAGGATTTCTTTTACAAAACCCCTTAATTACAGCCTCTTTGAAAACAGAGCTTTCTCAATTCTATTTTTTTTTATTTTCTTCATTCCATTAATTGTATCTATCTGAATCTCGCTCTGTAATTTTCCTGATTTATCAGGAAAAAAAACCTGCTTAATACACTATGATTAGCCCATTGGATGGGGATTTATAATTTATATTCGGTGACAGTTTCATGCTGCTCTAAACAGTTCTCTCCTTTATTATGTTCCTAAGATATGCTAATAACATAGAAGTGAGAGTATTCTTATCACTGAATAGAAGCATCATATTGGGTCATGAAAGCGAAAAGCTCATTTCAAATGTGATACGCATGGTAACTGAGAAGAGGTAAACAAGCTAGTCATGGGAAGCACATTAACAGGCGAAAGCTTCACAGTGAACAAGCTTGCTTGGTTTCCAAAAGCATACCAAGATTCTGCACTTAACCTAATTAAAATCATACCTACCATGCAAACCTTTTAGAATGCACCTGTCATCTTAGTGAAAGATATCAGCAGTACCTAGCAAACCTTTAATGATGCGTTCAAAGCCAGACTCAAAACCTATCCAGGCCAATGAGAGTCTTTACACTGATTGCCATGAACAGTACATGGAAGGAGGGAAGTGTCTCTTATTTCCGCCGATTAGTAGCTAACATTAATACCATGCTGTGCTCTGGTATGAGATACAAGACAAAAGAAAATCTTCACCATTTCTTGCTGCTATAATTGCACTTTGACTGACTTTTCAGAACATGAACAGCTTATGAAGAATAGGATTTATAGTGAGTTTGGGTAACTATGATTTCTTAATCAGATTCATTTTTCATCATATTTGAACCTTGAATGAGTATTTGCCCAGAACAGGGTAACAGTCTGGGCTGGCCATCTAAATTGATGAGATTTTTAGAAGAGAAGGTTGTTTCATCCATCCACAGCCCAGAAATTTCAAATATTAGCTCTTCAAAACCTACCAAAACCCTTGCTGACAAAGTATGTGTCAAGATAAAAAAAATAGCTGTCCAGTAGCACTTTAAAGACTAACAGAACAATTTATTAGGTGATGAGCTTTTGTGGGACAGACCCACTTCTAACACAGCTATCTCTTTGTCACTATATATCAAGATGGAAGACTTCTTTCCCACCCACATTACTCCTTCTCTTACTCATCTGCTTATTGAGGTTAAAGCTTCTTTTTTCCCAAACAATAAGTTTCCCAGATATTCTTTAGGTCCATCTATCTCTATTCTATCTCACCCAGTCACTGTCTGATCCTGTACAGAAAGGGCAGGGAACCTTTTTTTGGCTAGGGCTACAGTGCCTGGGTGGGAGGGAGTATGCAGAAGCAGGCTGAGGATGGGGTTCTGGGTGTGAAGGAGCTGCAGCAACAGGCTGCAGGTGGGGGATCTGGTCTGGGAGGGGGGTGGGGGAGAGGGGGAGGGGTCTGAGCAGGAGGGGAGTGCAGAAGCAGGCTGCAGGTGGGGGCTGTGGGATGAGAGGGGGTGTACGTGAAGGTTGATGGTCTGGGTAGGAGAGGGTACAGAAACAGGATGTGGGTGTGAATCTAGGTGAGAGGAAGGGTGCAGGAGGATTTGGAACCAAGGATCGGGGTAGGTTGGGTGGGTCTGGGAGGGAGGGTACAACAGCAGGGTGTAGGTGGGGAGTCTGGACCCAGAGGGACGGTGTAAGAAGAAAGTGGGTGTTGGTGTCTAGATGGGAGAGGTGCAAGAGCCACGTGGAAGCATGGAGTCTGGTCATCAGGAGTGCAGCTCAACTCTTCACCTGTGGATGCATGTGGCTGTGCGCCTCCTCCCTCTGTTCCAAGACATCTCCCTCTGCTGCTCTGATTGGCCAGAATATCAGACAATCAGAGCAGTGGTATGAAGCCTCTGGGCAGTTCTGCTGAGACCACTGCTTCTCTTGTCCTTCCCCCAGCTGGCGGACAAACAGCAAGTGACAGTGAAGCCTGGAGACATTTCTTGTTCCCCATCCTCCAGGAGAGCTCATGGTCTGGATCTGACTGCAGCTTGCCTGTTCTGACCGGCAAGAGTCAGGGCTTCATAGCCCCAACCCTGCTTACAGGCCAGATGCTATGGAGGGGAGCCTCAAGCCTTGGGGACCACATCCAGACAAGCTGTGGTCTGGATCCAGTCTGTGGGCTGGGGGTTCCCCAACCCTACTGTACAGGACTGAACATGGGGCTACATCTACACTAACACACTATGTCGAAGTAGCTTATTTTGAAGTAAGAACATCGAAATACGCTACTTCTATGAGTATCGTCTACAAGTCCTCCAGGGCTGGTGCTGTCGACATTCAATGTCGAAGTAGTGATGGGGAACATCTAAAGGAGCCGCCCTGGAAGGAAATGCAGAGCGTCCACACACACAAGCCCTTCCCGTTGAAATAAGGGGCCAGGAAAGCCCATGGACCGGGTCACAGGCTGGACTAGCCCTTCCAGGGCAACAGCAAGCCGCTCCTTTAAAGGGCCCCTCCCAGACACACCTGGCCTGCGCAGCACGAGGTCTGCAGAGCACTAGCCACACTCTCACAGACTGACGCACAGCAGCTATGAACCCCCTGTAGTAGCAGCAACAGCAGCAGCAGCTGGAAGCCCTCCACGTAGTCACCCAGGGAGCAATTGTCCTGCTAGGTGCCGCACAGTAGGCCGCCCAGCAGTTCCTGTCAGAGGAGCCCTCCCAACGGGCAGACGGGGAAGCCCCTGACCACTCAGTCTGTGTCTACATTACCCCCTTCCTTTGAAGAAAATGAGAGCCGTACACCATTTGAAAATGGAGATTCCCGGGAAGGAGGCACACAATCTCTTTCCAGTCTGGGACTGCCCTATCTTTTATTTGCTGATTGGTTAGTTTTTGAAGAAAATATATTTGGAAAAGTTTTCCATTTTAAACAAATAATATTTGAGTTGAGCGCTTTGCTATTCCCAGATAAACTAGTCCCCACCCCCACCCCCCGAAAAGAAAAAAGAAAGTAAGTCTATCTCTGGAGATGCTTTTATATTTGAGAGATTTTTACAGCATTAAGAAATATTATTTGTATATTTCTATGTTTTGAATTCTACACAGGTGGATGTATGGTAATACGAATATGGGATAGTACAAAGAAAGTAAGGTAAAAATAATCTCAACATACTTTGAACTCACTAAACCTTTTTTTCCCCACATATAGCCATTGTAACTTAGTCAAATTACACAAAAGAGTGACCTCAGATAAATGTTTTATGCACATTCTGTAATTTTTGCTACGTTGGGCAAGAATGAATTGTGTTCTTATTCTACACTTGATACTCTTAAGGCTTTATACCACACCATTATGTACTCTCCCTCACACTGTGTATACGTGCATGTGCCTAATCACACAGCTTCCAATTCTTCAGTTTTGGGGTAAGAGCCAAGATTCTGCTTTTGTCTTATTTACTAGAGCTTGAATCTTTCAAACAATTAACTGCAAATGTACTCAGTAATCACTGGCATAAAGGTAGGGTTATTTTCCTGTGACCTCTATTAAACTGTGCATCATGCCAAGATTTTAAAATAATGCATATAAACACTGGTGGGTGCTTTTAAGAATTAGCAATTTCATTTTTCATCTGAAGCATTTGAATTCACAGATATTTTATATTCCTATTGTACATTTCTAGATAGCCAATTTTTCATAGAATCACAGAAACATAGAGCTGAAAGGGACCTTAGGAGGTCATCTAGTTCAGCCCCCTGCTTCAAGCAGAATCAGCCCCTACTAAGTCATCCCAGACAGGACCTTGTCAAGCTGGGACTTAAAAACCTCGAGGGATGGAGAATCCACCACCTCTCTAGGTAATGCATTCCAGTGCTTCACCACCCTCCTGGTGAAGTAATTTTCCTAATATCTAATCTACACCTCTCCTTCTTCAACTTCAGACCATTACTCCTTATTCTGACATCTGACACCACTGAGAACAGTATTTCACCCTCCTCTTTAGAGCTCCCTTTCAGGAAGTTGAAGGCTGATATTAAATCACCCCTCAGTCTAAACGAAGCAAGCCCTAATCCCTCAGGCTATCCTCACAGGTCTTGTGCTCCAGCCCCTTAATCATTTTTGTTGCCCCTGCTGAACCTGCTCCAGCACATCCACATCTTTTTTTTACTGGAGGGCCCAAAACTGGACACAGTATTCAGATGTGGCCTCACCAGTGCCGAATAGAGGGGAACAGCTACTTCTCTAGATCTGCTTGAAATGTCCTTCCTAATGCACCATAGTATGCCATTAGCTTTCTTGGCTACAAGGGCACACTGTTTACTCATATCCAGCCTTCATCCACCATAACCCCTCCATCCCTATCTGTCATACTGCTGCTGAGCCTGTTGGTCCCCAGGCTATAACAATGCTTGGGATTCTTCTGCCCCAGGTGCAGGACTCTACACTTGTTCTTGTTGAACCACATCAGATTTCCTTTTGGCCCAGTCCTCCAATTTATCCAGGTCACTCTGGATTCTCTCCCTGCCCTCCAACTTATCTACCTCTCCCCCCTAGTTTTGTGTAATCTGCAGACTTGCTGAGGGTGCAATCCAGTCCCTTATCCAGGTCATTAATAAAGATGTTGAACAACACCGGCCCCAGAACCTAGCCTTGCAGCACCCCACTTGAAACTGACCACCATCCAGATATTGATACATTGACCACTACCTGTTGGGCCCAACCATCAAGCCAGCTGTCTATCCATCTTATTGTTCAAGGCGCCAATCCGTATTTCCTTAACTTATGGACAAAAATGCTGTGGGGTATCAAAAGCTTTGCTGAAGTCAAGGTATATCACATCCACTGACTTTCTCATGTCCACAGAGCCTGTTACTTCATCATAGAAGCTAATTAGATTAGTCACGCAGAACTTGCCCCTGGTGAATCCATGCTGGCTAATTTTGATCACTTTTCCCTCTTCCAAGTGCTCCAAAATGGATTCCTTGAGGATTCCCTCCATTATTTTCCCAAGGATTGAGGTAAGGCTGACCAGTCTATAGTTCTTGGATTGTCCTTCTTTCCTTTTTTAAAGATGGGCACTTCATTTGCCTTTTTCCAGTCATCCAATATGGACCCTGATCTCCAAAAATCTTCAAAGATAATGGCCAAAGGTTCAGCAAGGACATCTGCCAAATCCCTCAGTTCCCTTGAGTTCATTAAATCCAGACCCAGGGATCTGTGTACATCTGTTTTTTCTAGATAGCTCAGAACTTGTTCCTTCCCCACAGATGGCTGCCCTCCACATTTCCATACTGCATTGTCTAGGACCGTCATGTGGGAGTTTACTGTCCATGAAGACTGAGGCAAAAAAAGCATTGAGTAATTCAGCTTTTCCTACGTCATCTGTCACTAGGTTACCTTCCTCATTCAGTAATGACCCCACATCTTCTCTGATAACCTGTTTATTGTTAACATGCCTGTAGAAACCCTTCTTGTTACTCTTCACATCCTTTGCCAGCTGCAGTTCCAATTGTGCTTTCACTTTCTTGATTACTGCCCGGCATTCTCCAGCCGTATGTTTATACTCCTCTTTAGTCAACTGTCCACATTTCCATTTCTTGTATGCATCCTTTTTGAGTTTAAGCTGACCAAGGATTTCCCTGTTAAGCCAAGCTGGTTGCCTACCATGTTTGCATTTCTTACTATGAAGCAGGATGGTTTGTTCCTGTGCCTTCAGTAAGACTTCTTTAAAATACTACCAGTTCTCTTGAACTATTTTCACCTTCATCTTCATTTCCCAAGGGATCCTGCTCATCAATTCTCTCAGGGAGTTGAAGTCCGCTCTTTTGAAATCAAGGGTCTGTATGTTTCTGCTCACCCTTCTTCCTTTTGTCCGGATCCTGAAATCTACAATCTCATGGTCACCGCAGCCCAGGTTTCCACCCATTTCTATTTCTCCTACTAGTTCTTTCCTTTTTGTGAGCAGCAGGTCAAGTTGTGCACAGCCCCAGTCGGTTCCTTCAGCACTTGTACCAAGAAGTTATCCCCAACTTTCTCCAACATCTTCCTGGATTATCTGTGTGCTGTTGTATTAGTTTCCTAACAAATGTCCAGATGATTAAAGTCTCCCATGAAAACCAGGGCCTGTGATTTGGAAGCTTCACTTAGCTGCCTGAAGAAAGCCTCATCTACATCATCTCCCTCATCTGGCAGTCTATAGCAGACACCAACTACAACATCACCTCTGTTTCTTCTGCCTCTTACCTTAACCCAGAGACTCTCAACTGGCTTTTCTCCCTCCATATACTGGAGCTCTAAGCAATCATAATTCTTCCTCACATAGAGCGCAACTCCTCCTCCTTTCCTCCCCTGCCTGTCCTTCCTAAACAGTTTATAACCTTCCATGACTGTGCTCTTGTTATGTGAACCATCCCACCAAATCTCCATTATTCCAACCACCTCATACTTCTTTGACTGTGCCAGGGCCTCTAATTTTTCCTGTTTGTTCCCTAGGCCTCTGGCATTAGTGTAGAAACATCTTAGAGAAGTGGATGATTGGCCTACTTTCTCCTCTTCACCCCAGAAACCCACTTGATTGTTTCCTCCTCCTTCCCCAGTTACCTCAGGGCTTGTGTCACTGTCCCCCGATGAACCTAGTTTAAAGCCCTCACTACAAAGATGCTCTTTCCTCTCTTACATGTCATCTTAGAAGTATGTCTTGAATAATTAAGAAAAAAATCATGGAATGCCGATCTTTGGATTCCATTTTTTATTTTATTTGGTTGCAAATATAATTAATATTGAGAAGAAAGAAAATATAATATATTTATTTTAACTGACCCATTGAAAACACCAAGTCCCTTCACTGAAAAACTGAGCTGAAGAAACAACTTTTGGGTAAAGATCAATGTTCATTTAGGAGGTCTGAGGTGAGGTAAAAGTCCAAATGTTGACTGTGAAGCAGACAGATATTAGGTTGGACAGATGAATTAGTAAAAATTACAAACTGTAAATTATTAAAAAGCACTCTAGTGGATGAGACATCAAAAACAATTCAAACTAAGGAGAAAATATAGGAGAATGGATGTTCTCTTGAACACTGTTTGACAATGTCACTTTAGAATTTATTGCATGGATCATATGGTACTGACAAAATATTTACAAAATACATCAGCTTGTTGTCTTTACAATGCTCACTATCATTTAAAAGAAGAGGAGCCAACATTAGTATCCTCAAAAGCCCAAATAACTTTCCACATTAGACCCACACAAAATCTTCAGCAAATTTAGTCAAATGTCTCAGAAAGTGTAGGAAGTTCTGAAATATATTTTCAAAACAAATTTTGTCAGAACTGAAGAAAATGCTATTTTGTTGTCTACTTTTGTACTTTTATTAACAGCTGTAAATAAAATTACTTTAGTTTAATGTATTTTCTCCAAAATTGTATCCTCAACTCTGAGAGATATTTAATTCCCATTTAAAGTCTGTCATTTTTTTTCAGGATTTCTTTCTTCCTTTACTTCCCTTTGTCTATGATGAGGCTATAAAGCAATAAATCAGATAAACTACTGAATAATTTTCAACCTGCAGCCTTATTCCTATAGTCCTCCTGAATTAACCTAACTATGTAAGATAAAGCAGTATCTAGATGTTTCTCCCTGTGCTCTCTGATGTGGAATAATTAGTAGTGTGGCATTTCTGAAATATTGTTCCAGTTTCTCCATGGGAAAGGAAGGGCCATTGCCAATCATTGTTCCTACCAGGAATAAAGCCAGGCATCCCTGAAGGGAAATGGTAGTTTCTACTTTGCCAGAAAGCAGGGAGGAATATTGTAAATAAGAGTAGGTGAATAAAGGTAGCACACATCTTTGTCAAGGGCAGCTCAGCTCATGGCCTCAGTCTCCCTGAGAACACTGGGAGAGGGTGACCATGTGGAAAGAGGATAATTTTTTCTGAAAATTTTCAGAGGAGATTCTAGCACTTTTACTAAAGGTGAAACTTTCAGTAATGAAATATGGGGAACATGACCAGTAACCTTCAAAGTTTCTTACCAAAATATTACTCTCTATGCCATATATACGCAAGTCACAGCCTTGAGCTGACAGCATTTGGACCAAAAAGAAAGATCTGGTAACAGAGTGATATATTTCTTAATAATAATTTTAAAATTAATTCTGAAATCTATTTAACTAATAAATTTATCTGTAAGTTTTCAGTAAACTCATTCTTCACGCAAAGAGTAAGTGCTTTAATTTTGAGGTGCATAGGCTGTATTCTTCATGCATAAAGTCTGCCTACACAACGTGCTGCTGCCAGCAGGATCATGCAAATGAGGCATTAATTTATAAATTGTGTACCTCATTTGCATACTTTTGTGTGATAGCTGTCCTGGCAGAGGCTTCTGTCATCACAAAACAAGCCATGTTAATAGAGTTCCCCTTGTTGACAGCCCTTTATCCCTCATTTTTATCATGGTGATGGTGTCAGTAGGTAGATGTGTGGACAGAATTGGCAATGGGGTTTGTTGCAGTGATTGGTTCCTGAGTCAGTGTTTCTCTTGCAGGGTTTGCAGCTGTTGATAAGTATGTGTTTCAGGTTGGAGGGCTGTCTGTAAGTGAGGACTAGCCTGCCTCTCAAGGTCTTTGAGAGCAAGGAAGCAACATCTAGGATAGGTTGTAGATACCTGATCATGTATAGGGGAGGTTTTAACTGGAGGCTGTAGGTAATGCCCAGTGGTGTTCTGCTGCTTTCCTTATTGGTTCTGTCCTGTAGTAGATGACTTCTGGGTACCCATCTGGCTTTATCAATCTATTTCTTCACTTCAGCCTTCAGATGTTTGTATCTGTCTGAGGGACTAGAGAAAATGTGGTTGTCTCTTAAGACTTGACTGTAAATAATAGATTATGTGATGTGTTCTGGATGGAAGTTGGAGAAATGTGGGTAAATTTAGATGTCAGAGGGTTCCCAGTATATGTTTATGTGATGATCACTTATTTTCACTGTAGTGTGCAGGACATGTTATTTCTGTGTGGAGTGTTCCAGGTTGACATGAGTGGCAGGGTGAAAATTGTTGAAATTGTAGTGGAATATTTCAAGGGTCTTCTTCCTGTGTGTCCAGATGATACAGGCATCTCCTAAAATTAGAAGGGACCTCAAGAGGTCATCTAGTCCAGTCCCCTGCCCTCTTGGCAGGACCAAGCACCATCTCTAGCATCTATTTGCCCCAATCCCTAAATGGCCTCCTCAAGGATTGAGCTCACAACCCTGGATTTAAGCAGGCTAAGGCTCAAACCACTGAACTATCCCTCCCCCTGAAATGATATGATGAACATGTGACCCATGTAGCTCAGGTAGAGAAAGGACATTTGGGGGTGAGACCTAAGAAAGTGTTGTTCTAAGTCAGCCATAAAAATGCTGGTGTAGTGTGGGGTTGTGCAGGTACCATAGCAGTACTGCTCACATAAAGGTATAAATAATCCCCAGGTCTGAAATTGTTGTGGGTGAGAACAAAGTCACTACATTCAAATACATGATGAACACCCAACTACATATTTCCTGTGTTAAAAGTTTACTTTACTAGTAATCTAACTTCTACTAGACACAATCTTGTACTTATGATAATCATTCTGCTCAGTAAGCCATTGCTGACTCAGTACTATTATAGTTAAATTAATACTACCAAAGTTAAAGGAATATTTTGCTTATAGGACAAGGTAAGAATCTCTTTTGTTTTCATTACATTTGAATTTTCTATCCATTGCTGGAGGCAGTCAGTGGCAGTTTGTGAAATAGCTAGAAAAATAGTTTGGGGTTACTATGGGCAGTTCAATGAAGATGCCTGCTCAGTGTATATTCATGGTGAGAAAATTACTCAACTCTTCAAATTCTATCAAATGCTGCAGTGTACAAGTAATTCTTCAGCCAAGGAGAAAAGTTAACCCATGGAAAAGTGGTGTATATTTATGTGTATTGTGGAGAGTTCAGAATGTACTTTAAAGCAGCTAATATTGGCAGCTGTTTCTATTGGTCTGTTTCCAGTCTCTCTTGCTATGAGCATTGGAAGGATACAGTAGATGGACAGGATAGCTCATCAACAAAGGCTATTCTTATTCAATTTCCAGAAGTTTAAAATATTGGAGTACAATAGATTACTGACTATTGGTGTTGCAAGTTATCTATCACCTAATAACAAATCCCATTGCTTTAGATTGCTCCTCATGAACAATTTAAACATGCTGCATTTACTCCAGCCCTGGTAGCTGGTTCTGCCATGATCTTCCTCTCGACTTCCTCCCCTACCCTGAAGCATTAATAAAGGTGTTAGGGATGAAAATACTAATTTTCCCCACTCCCATTTCTTCTAGTTCTTTTATTCTTACTCATCATTTTGTATATTTTATCATTTGTTTCCTATTCAAAATCCCAACACCTATTTTCCTTCTCTTCATCCTCCTCATCTTCTGATTTTTCTTCTAAAAAGAACAAAATAGAAAAAAGTATATATACATGATATTTTATTTCTAAACCAGGAACAAGTAAATTAGCCAGTAGCTAAATTGCAGATGATAATTTCTGCCTCCTAACAGTGAAATTGTTTTCCTATGTATTTCTTAACGTTTTTCTCTAGAGACAGTCACCTAAACTTCCTTTCTTCTGACTAGCTATTTATGGCAGTTGTAATATAACTTTGGAAAGTACATTCTTTCCATGTAGTGCATGGTCTTAACATCATGGTATCAGCTAAAACTTCCCATTTTAACACAAAGGGGCAGTTCTGTTTTTCCTCCAGGGGACATACCACACTTCCATGCACCACATTTATTGGAGTCCTCTGCATGAGGATCACCCTACTTGAAAATTTTGCTAGACCTTGCAGAGACATATGCATGCAGCCATGTGAAATCTTGACCTAATTGTTTCTGGTTAAGTACCAGATATTTCAATACAAAATTTAGAGGAAATATTTAGCATTGTAGAAGAGAGTATTAAGTATCTTGATTAAATTAAGTAATATATGTAAATAGAGTATCAAGAAAATTTCTCAACAGCAGCAGAAGGGACAAAGGGTAGATCTACATTTACTTGACAACCAACTGTGCTGCGGTCAATCTTACAGTTTGACTTTGTCACTTGTTAAGACAGGGCAAAATCGATCTTTCTGGTTTCGGCCGTCAACTCTGGTACTCCACACTATTGTGTGGAGTGAGGGATGTTGGCACAAGCCTAAAAAGTTCCAATCTACACAGGGTAAGAAAGTCAATTCTGATGTTCTGATTCTAGCTATGCTAATGGCATAGCTAGAATTGCATTTCAGAAATCAGCTTGGAACCCTAATGTAGATCTAGCCAGAGAAGCAAAGGAAGCCAGAGCATTTAGGACATTAAACTACAGGTTGAAGCTCCATAGTCTGACACTCTCTCATCCAGCAACATCTGTAATCCAGTGTGGCCAAGTTTCCTGAGATCCCATAATGTTTTCTTCACAGCCAACAGTCCAGGTTTTCAGTGTTCTGTGCTGTTATTTAGCTCTAATTTACTTCTAAATGTCTTTTATGAGCCCAATAAGCAGTAGAAGTGTCGGTAATGCTGCTAAATCCTGCTGTCTGGCAAATTCTCTCATTCAGCTCTGGTCAGGTCCCAAGGGTGCCGGACTAGAGAGGTTCAACTTGTGCAATAGGAAAAATGTACAACAAGAAAACAATCCAGCTCTGGCAGGAGTTTGGACTAAAAGGATTTGTCATCTTTATGAGCCATGATCCAAAAATCATGAGTATCCCAGGCACAGTGTGAGAACTGAAAAATAGGCATCTGTCAGATTTGATTTATGCAATTCTATACTTCTACTTTCTTAAGCATTTACGTATTCTCCCTTAAAATACTTAAAATACATATTTCCTAGAACACAGGATCTATGGTTTTGCTCCACTGTTTCAACAAGAGGTGGGAAAGGAGGATTTCCCCAAAAGAAACAAACATAATGAAAACAGAAATCTATTTAACAGAACACTGACGTGATGTGAAGTGACTGAAACATCCAGCAGTTTCTGGAAGGGACTCTGTACTATTCACTCAACCATAGTGCTCATTTTCTGGAGCATGGGGGGAGACAGCAAGAAGTGAAAATTGGATCTGTTGTGATGGCTTGGTGGTAGCCCACAAAACAAGTTGGTAGCCATGGTGTTTAAAACCCCCTTCAGGACTGAAAACGTTACCCCAGTCACTGTCCTTGTACAAAAAGGCAAAGTTTATGGCAAATCCTAGCAATGTAAGTGTAACCCTTCTGTTAACGCCAGATGCCTGCCAGAAGGGCCGGGTTCAACTCTTGTGGGGTTTTCCTATCAAGGATACAACCAACCGGCTCGAGCCCCCACCCAGTGGCCTGGGACAATTTCACCCCCGTGCTGGGTGCCTGTAAGGCGGTTCTCCCCCTCCCTCGCAAGCACAGAGTCTGACTTAGAAATGGCTTGTTTAATGACCGTAACCTACCCCAAGGTTACAGCGACAGATGCAGTATATCTCAGCACAGAAGAGACAAAACCCCTTTTACCCAGATACCATCCCCATATGCAGTAGAACCCAGTCTCTTGCTGGGGCTCTTGGCCCTTTTCCACACACACACAGTTACAGGGTGTACCCTCTGCAGTGCAGTCCCAAACCCAAAGCCCACAGATACATCACCAGGGCAATACTAGCTGTCCACTTGTCTGTAGCCTCCCCTTGCTGTCACCAGCCGTCTGCCAGTCGCTGTCATCCGCCGCCGCTCCTACCAGCCGCCCGCCGTCGTCTACCGCCGCTCCTCCTACCAGCCACCCGCCGGTCGCCGTCATCTACCGCCGCCGCTCCTACCGGCCGCCCGCTGGTCCTGCTGTTGTCCGCCGGTCCTAACCCCACTGCTTGGGACTGCCCTAAGGCAGAACCCAGTGATTTCAGCTCTGTGTGGCCTCAGCTGCCACTCTGTGATTTCAGCTCTTGGCATCTCTAGTGTGGGGTTTCACAAACACCCTAGTATCCAGCTCTATCTTTTAACTGGTAGGGAGGGTTAGTCAAGCCAGGCTTATAGCCATATGGCTAAGGCATAGGCAGGGCCAAGGCACTCAGCAAGCTGGCTCAACCCATACCCCTCCCCTTGCTCCCTCACAATGCTTTAAACCAGGGAGCCCTGTGTAATCAATGTCTTACACAGCTAAGGCGACTGCCCTGTCCCCCACAACAACCCAGAGCATTGGTGAGATCTCACAACTCCCACCTTAAGTGTCAGCTTAAATTGTGATTTTACAACTACATGTTTACAATAGACCAAATCTCATGGCTTACTTGCTACCCATTAGGCTTTGCCTGAAAAGGTATCACACATGCACACCTTTTGCATTCTCATGCAGATGACCTCTGGGAGACTCATTCCTCCCAGCCTTCAGCAGCACTGCATTCCTTCTGCCACATTGCCTACATAAGCAATTAGTGAAAATAAAATACAGATCATGTAGCTCTTGGAATAAACGATTCATTATCAAAGGCTTCTAATTGAAGAAAAACATTATTTTTTTCCACACAGGGAATTTTGGATTTGGACCTTGAGTTGTGGATAAATGAATATATATATCGTGCCTACTTTATCCTTTAGGAAAAGGAACCAGATCCTGTACTCACTTCACTTTAGGTATTAGAGCATCTCAGAGTATAACCACAAACTTAAAAAAAATGTGATCATTAGTGTAAATCAATAATTATCTCAAATGACCTCATCTAGGGTATTCGTGGGAATTTTACCATACTGTGTGTACAGAAATTGACTCTGCTGTGGCTATTACCTTCTGAGAGCACTCTGTACTTTTCTGTATTTTGGCTAAAGCTCTTTTAAGAAAAAGTCCTATGTTCGACTCTGTGGCACCATTTTAGAAATGATCATTTATGTTTCAAATGATGTTAGGCTTCCAGAAGAACTGTTTTTAAAAGTAGGGGTGGTGCTGGTGTCCCAAATCATTACAAAGACAGAATGGATTATTGAGATAGCTAAAACTCCCAAGGATCTTATTGGATCATAACTGAAAAACAACACTCCATGATTGAGGTAGTACGTTTCCAGAAGATACCTAGTTATAAAGACATGTCCAACTGAAGAACAAAGTAACATATGAGGAATATAGTTTTACAATAAAAGAAAATTTGCAGTGGAAACAAAACAAAACAACAAAAAAGAAGCACTGAGACAAAATACATAATGCTTCATTGCTTTTCTTTTAAACATTGACCATTCCATCTACTACTCCACAATAAATAATGGAAATACCTGATTTCAGACTGACTTTAGAACTACAGTTTGCAGTCAAAAGATCCCTTCGTAACTCTGACGTTGTAATAGGAAAATGCTATGTGTGGCGACAATTTTCTCTTTGTGAATTAAAATACAGACAACGTAGCTCTTGGAATAAATGATTCAGTATCAAAGGCTTCTACACAAAGAAAAACATAATTTTTTCCAATCAGGAAATGTTGGATTTGGATCTTGAGTTATGGTTAAATAAAAAAATAAAAATAAAACATACCAACAACCACAAAAATGTGCCTATTTTATCCTTTAGGAAAAGGAACCAGATCCTGAGTTAGTGGTAAATCAACATGGTTCTGCTGAAGTGCATAGCGCTACACTGATCTGCAGCTGAGGATCTGGCCTCATATGACAAAATATTGTAGGAACATAAGATCTTCTATACCCATGGAATCCCATGTATCCATCAAATCTAATATCTTATCTCCAGCATTGTCCATTAATATATCATTGAGAGGAAGCTGAACCTCCCTTTGCATGACAACTGTTGGGAAAAAAAAGTCTTTCCTGACTCTGGCAGATAATCATTTTATGCCCTAAAGTATAAGATTCTATCTTAGAGCACTTCACAGCTATTCAGAATTTTTGCCCGGAATACAATAATAGAAGCCCTTTTTAAAATGGAGGTGGAAAATGAAGGCAATTGGTGTTTTGCAAAATTTTAAGTTTAAGTCAGTTTAAATGTACAGATCTACCCTCAGCAAAAGAATGTGTGCCAAGAGGATGAATGAAACCCGGTAAACATTATAGTTAATTTCTTTCCTGAAACAACAGCCTTTTCAATTGGTTGACAAATGAACAGCTGTAAAGAATACGAAAAGTAAATGAAAACACTGCAGGAATGGATAGCTTTGTAATTGGAAATTGAAATGGTCACTTAAATATATCTCAATGTAACGTATCTGATATGAATCTTAATTTTATGGAAATCTTTATTAGGAGCCTGAATATGGAAAATAACTCATAACTCATTCCAGGAAAGCTGGTGAAACCCATGCTTGCCATTTTCTCTAATCAGTTCTACAAACTTTCTCTGCTTTAGGACAGCCTGTGAATTTTACTGATGGCCTGTATTTTAACTCAAATCTTATTAGTCACCAAGAAAAAGACACTGAGGCCGTGTCTACACTAGCCAAAAACTTTGAAATGGCCGTGCAAATGGCCATTTTGAAGTTTACTAATGAAGCACTGAAATACTTATTCAGCGCCTCATTAGCATGCGGGCGGCCGTGGCACTTCGAAACTGACATGGCTTGCTGCAGCGCGGCTCGTTCAGACGGGGCTCCTTTTCGAAAGGACCCCGCCTACTTCAAAGTCCCCTTATTCCCATCTGCTCATTGGAATAAGGGGACTTCGAAGTAGCCGGGGTCCTTTCGAAAAGGAGCCCTGTCTGGACAAGCCGCACGGCGGCGAGCCGCATCAATTTTGAAGTGCTGCGGCCGCCCACATGCTAATAAGGCGCTGAATATGTATTTCAGTGCTTCATTAGTAAACTGCAAAATGGCCATTTCAAAGTTTTTGGCTAGTGTAGACATAGCCTGAATATTTGAAGCACTAAAATAAATTTTCATATTTCCAGAGATTACTGTTAAATAAATTTGGATGGTCCAACAATTGGCTCATTTGGTTTCTTTCCTCTTGCAATGGAACCAGTATGTATTCAGCTCTGGCCTGGCTCAGATGAGCTCTGTAGAATTCTAAATGTAGCTGCTGATTTGGATTTGATTACTTTGAGTGAGCTTAGGGGAGGGAAGGAGAGAGTGGATTTTTAATAGAATCTCAGTTAGACACATCAGGGGAGCTTGACTCTGTCAGTTTAAATGTACAGATCTACCCTCAACAAAAGACTATGTGCCAAGAGGATGAATGAAACCCGGTAAACATTATAGTTAATTTATTTCCTGAAACAATAGCCCTTTTAATTGATTGACAAATGAACAGCTGCAAAGAATACGAAAAGTAAATGAAAACACTGCAGGAATGGATAGCTTTGTAATTGGAAATTGAAATGGTCGCTTAAATATATCTCAATGTAACGTATCTGATTTGAATCTTAATTTTATGGAAATCTTTATTAGGAGCCTGAATATGGAAAATATTAACTTTAATGCAGCCTGTTTTATTCTGATGACTAAATATGAGTGGACACAGCAAATGTGGACTGATATTGTTGATGAATCCAAACAGTGACAAGGTTATACTCCACCACAGTGTTGATATTGTGGACCCATTGTGATATCTTCCAAAATACAGTATTTCTTTGCAGCACAGCGTCCTTAACAATCAATAATAATTAATAAGAATGTAAGAACAATTTTTTCAAAATTGCTTAAGTGACTTAGGAGCCTGAGTCCCATTTTCAAAATGACTTAGGATTTGTCTATATGAATATTTAGTTTGTGACAAGCTGGGGTGTCAATGTACCCCATGCTAGACTGTTACAATCTATCTGTCCAGATGGTCTTTCCTTTTGGAGCAAGTGCGTCCGACAGCCATCATGGAACAAGGATCAAGGTAGGAGGGGGCCCAGCTCCAAGCTTCTGGAAGGGGCAGAGCCTAGGGCATTCATCCCTTACAGCTGATCAGGCCATGGTGCTGCCCTCCTGCCACCAATCCATGCAGAGCAGTGCTGCCACAGCCTTTCAAAGGTGCCCAGAGCTCTGGTCAGCAGCAGTGGCAGCCAGAGCTCCAAACCCCTGTGACATGCTGGGTCCCAGTGCAATTGCCCCCTTTGTCTTCCGCCTCCTGTTGGGGGACCTGTTTTCAGCCCAAAGAGCATTTTACCCCATTCCTGTTTTAATACAGGGCAGATGAAAGCACACAAATTCACTGCTAGAGCAGCGGTTCCCAACCTTTTCCAGACAGGGACACATTTTGACAATTCAGGGATACTTGGTGACCCAAGACAGTTCAAAATGGGGGGAAAGCGGGAGCAGAGCTGTAACTAGCTAATTTTGCACCTGAGACAAGAATATAAAAGTGTGCCCCCTCATGTTTATATATTCATAGTAGTTATTTCATAGAAAAGAGGAAATTAATAAAATAATAACATATTTACTATAGTTAATCAAAGTTGTGGTGATGAAATGACACTCATCCCCAAACTGCTCCCCCTGTTTTAAACCCCACAATCAGGGGCTAGGAGAGTCATATTCAGGTGTTGGACAGGGCTAGATGAGTCACACTCAGGGGTAGGAGTCACTCAGGGGCTGAAGGGTGCTAAGGAAGGCACAGGGACCCCCACAGCTGGAAGCCAGATGGGGCGCAGAGCCCTGGGCCATCCGCATCAGCCACAGGACCCCCAGTTGGTATGGGGGGAACCCCATCACTGCAACTGGAAGCCAGCTGGGGTGTGGAACCCCAGCCAGCAGCACCAGCTGTGGCAATTCTGGCCAGGGCCGGGGAGGAGGGACCCAGACCCTCCAGAGCTGGAAGCCAGCTGGGGCAGAGCCCTGGCTGGAAGGGGCAGCCACAGGAACCCCAGCTGCGGACAGGGAGAGACCCCATCCTCCTGCCCCACAGGTGGAAGCCAGCTGGGGAAGAGCCTGCTGGGGAAAAACCACCTCCTGCAGAGGCTGGAAGCCAGGGAGCTAATCATCTCTGCCCTCAATCTCGGACCCAAGCCCCCACCTCACCTGAGCTGGGTGCTGCTCCTCAGGTATGCAGTTCTCTGCCCTGCAGCAGAAATGGTTCTCAGTGTAATTGGTTTAACTGCCTGATGGCTGTTAATCCAATTAAGAAGTTGAGTACCACTTCAGTGTGAATGGCTTCTTAAAAGCCACCTGTGGAGATGCCAAGTCCATCTGGCAACCCTTTTCAAATGTAATTGTGACCTATCTCTGGGTCCCAACCCATAGATTGGAAAACCCTGTGTTAGAATATAAAAGGAAAGTCCACACAGACTGTTCATGAAAGGCAAGGAGAGGGGAGCCTTCCTTGCCGTAGACTAAATGTTTTGTGTGGACAAGCCCTCAGACAGTTGGGAGGCTGAGTCTCATTGATTTGAAAGTAGGGCTTGATATTCTGCTTCAGAGTTAATAAGGTTGTGTTAGGTGGTAGGTAAAGCAGGGGCATGAAGTGAAAAAAACTAGGTTATTTTCCAATGAAAGTTTATATTACTACCTCTTGCATTATTACCCTCTTTTGAAAAGTGTTTATTCTATCTGAGAATATCAAACAAAAAGTGAAATTTTCTGAAGCAGCTGTCTCACCAAACACACCATTACTCTATAAAATCATCTAAATTAGAAATGGGAAAGATCTTTTACATCTCCCTGGCACTCTCCCATTCAACTGAAGATTGTTCCCTACTATACAGTCCAGGCTAACAGATCTCTTCTCCAGAATTTGTCTCCAGAGACTCAGCCTACATTTAACTCAGTTTGCAATCTTTAAGACAACGTTCAGACATGTAGAAGAAGAGTTGGGCAGAGAATGGAAATTTTGTTTCGCTTAGGACTTGAGATTTCAAAATTTATTATCATACTGATTTGGAATGGAACATGT
The DNA here is from genome assembly GCF_033958435.1 of Carettochelys insculpta. Classification (NCBI taxonomy): domain Eukaryota; kingdom Metazoa; phylum Chordata; order Testudines; family Carettochelyidae; genus Carettochelys; species Carettochelys insculpta. Next base: position 298,885,719 of record NC_134137.1, on the reverse strand, counting down.
ATATTTTGAAATGTTCCATTAAAGAATTTTGTTAAAACACTTTCATTTTAATTTTGACTTTCATTATAACGTATAACAGAAAATTAAAAATATCAAACCAAAAGTCATTTTGAAATAAAAAATTGAAATGTTTCATTCTAAAAATATCAAAACAGAATCTCTTAACCATCTCAAAGCTGTTTTTACTTTGCTTTCCTGATTAACAGAACTCCATAAAAATCAGCTTAATTTCATAAAGGTTGTATCTACACTTGCCCCCAACTTCAAAGGGGGCGTGATAATCAGAGCCAGGGGAGAATACTAATGAAGTGCTGCAGTGAATATGCAAAACCGCATTAGGCTAATTCTCCCCCATGGCAATTTTGAAGTGGCAAACTTTGAAGTGCCGGCATACGTTTAGCTGCAGGAACTTTGAAGTGACTTTTTTCAAAGAAAAGAATATGTGGCTACGCGCACATTGGCACTTTGAATCTTGGTGCTTCGAAGTTGTAACAGGGGAAAATCAGCATTTTCACTACAGTACTTCATTAGTAATCTCCCATGACCCTGATTAACATTCCCCCTTTGAAGTTGGGGGCAAGTGTAGACACAGACAAAGTGTTTTGGTTTTGATAGAACCACATTTCTCTGGAAAGCTGTTCTAAATTATTTTTACCAGCTCAATTTAGAAGAAGGGAAGTGAAAACAAATCAAGTAGCATATTTCCTGGCACCAAAAAAAAAAAAAAAAAATTACAAATGCTGATAACTTGGAAGAATCACATGGTACAATTGTGAAAAGTGAAACAGAGAAAAACCCCATCAATTTGTGAAAAAGTCCATTCAGACATTAATGAAAAGCAAATCGAATTTAAAAGTAGCAATCATCAGGGATAGTTCAGAAGCAGGAAAAAATGTCAAATTCATAGGATACATTGTTCAAAATATGTAATTAGCCCTATTTCATGACCCAGAATGAACTGGAGAGTAAAGGTGTAGAGTGGAGGCAACCTCTATGCCAGCTTCTCTAATCTCTGCTCTGTAGAGCAAGAAACAGTGTTAGTAAAAGAAATCACCAAAAAAGAGCACGAATTTATGTAATACAATGTCCCTGCCAAGATTAAGGAGGATGTGTGGCTTTTTTTCTGGGAATAGAGCTGCTTCTCATCAATTTTGTTGCTTTTGTCTAGTCAACATCTTCCTAATTATGAAGCATACAGACAAGTGAAAGCAACACTTGTGCTCACACCATAGAAGCAGCCAGGAACTTAATTTTCTATTCCATGATTCTATATAACAGATCAAAACTGCAAGGACTTTTTTTCATTTATTTTTGCTGCTGTTTTGCTTCAGAAACTGTTTCCTAACTTGCCATTCCTTGTTGGCACTAGGAGTTTTTTCAATATTTCTCTTTCACAGGTTTTTCCCCTTCTGTATTTTACCTGATTTTCCTCTGGTGCATTCATTTGTATTTTTCCAAGCTATTTCCATGTTATACCCATTCATGCTCTTACTGCTTTGCGCATCCCTTAAAATGTTGCAAACTTCTCTCAACTGCCCAGTTGAGGTAGGATTATGCCTGTTATGAGTCAACACAGCAATGGAAATCTACTGAAACCTGTCGGAGGAGCTGGCCATCAAAGTCCCTCTGTATTAATTCACTGTGTTTAGCTCTATTTACAGCTCTTTATGGTTGATTAACATCTGCAGATGTCTTTAGCATGAAATTGACTCCCGTTGGAGATCATAATGAAGATGTAAAATAAAACCAGCCCTACATTAATTCTTCCATTATGCCACTGAATGTGTTTCAACAGCATAATACATTGCTGCCTTGATACATAGTTTATGAACCTGTGGTCAATTTTCAGTCCGGTTGGCAGGGCACTGAACCAAGCTGATATAAATAATGAGAACAAGATTTCCTAGGACATGGAACCAAGCACTCTGTGAACACTATAATGTATAACGTATGTTACCTTCCTAGCAGTAACTGAGGTTTAGATCCAGCAAAGAATTACTCATACATTTAACTTTATCTCTTAAAAGTAATTTACACCCACAACTCTTCAGCATCTTCCAGACTGCTCATTACCATGGCGCTTCTGGAAGAAGCGGCACATGTAGACACAGCCAATGACTTTATATTTTCCCTACCGATGTTAATTGACCATGTATTCTTCTTAAGTTTATGATTGGCCTGCTTTTCAATTTTGGTTACGTCTTTTCACTCTTTCACCAATCGCTTGTGAAGTCATAATTTTTCCTCTCATTCTGCACTATTGGACTACAGCAAAACTTAGAACACACTTATTACATGGAATTCTGCTGCATTTTAAAGACTAACAAATACATTTCGGCATAAACTTTCGTGGGCTAAAGCCCACTTTTTTGCCTACAAAATCTTATGCCCAAATAAATCTGTTAGGCTACATCTACACTACAGAATTATTTCAGGATAACAGCTGTTATTTATTAAATAACTTTGCTAGTTTTTATACTATTGCACAAGCTATTTCAAAATAAACTCAAAATAGCAGGTATATTATTTTGAAATTTATAATTCTCATTGCAGGAGGAATAATACCTATTTTAAAATAGTGTTATTAAGACATGGTATGTGTACACTGGCCCCTCCTTTTCAAAAGGGACACGCAAAAAGGTGAATAAAATGCAAATGATGCGCTGATTTGCATATTCAATGCCTCATTTGCATAATGATGGCCACTCACTATTCTGGAAGTGCTGATTTCAAAAGCCAAAACAGCTATGTAGACTGGGTTCCTTCAAAAGACAGCTTCCCTTTTGAAAGAACCCTTCTTCATAATTTTTTTTTTGAAGAAGAACGCTTTCAAAATTGGGGCTTCCTTCTATTTTAAAAACAACATTTGTGAAATGGTGCAGGACAGTAATTATGCAGATGAGGTGCAGAATATGCAAACATATGCCTCATTTGCTTGTTCAATCAGCCGTTTTTGCACGTACCTTTGAAAGGCAGGGGCCAGTGTAGATTTACCCACATAGAATAATACTATTTCAAAATACACTATAAAGGTGCCCAATGGCACTATTTTGAAATAGTGCTATATGTCCAGGAATACTATTTCAAAGTAGCTGGGCGCTATTTCAAAATGCATTTTTTGTGTATCTGTGTTATTTCAAAGTATTTCAAAGTAGGGTAGCCATAACCTCAATCTTTAAGGTAACATAGGACTCTTCATTTTATTTTTTCTTTTCTTTTTGGTGGCTACAGACTAGCATGGTTTCCCCTCTAATACAGTTTTTGTACATGCTTACTACTGCCTGCTAGTGGGCGGAATCAGAAAATTCAACTGTTTGAGGCCCTTAATTGGTAACAGATAATTGACTTCATTTGAACTCAAGTATCAGAATTTTTGAGGAAAGAATTAGAGCTGTGTGAACATACAAGTTTTTGCTTTTCTGGCAATTCCAGAAACAAAAAATAAAAGATAAAACAACAACATTGGGTCAAGTGAAAACTGAAAATTCTGTTTTTTTTCTTGTTTATTTATTTATTTATTTATTTCGTGAATCAAAAAGAACTGATAAAAAATTATTGAAGCACATTAAATTTTCAGTGTAGGTGAGAAATACAAAAACAAGAGCACAGAGAACATGTCTTTTAATGCAGTGGTTAAGAATACTCCCCTGTGATGTACTTGACCAGGGTGCCATTATCTCTCTTCCTGATATAGAAAAGGGACTACGGTTGGCTCTTCCACCTCTCAGATGAGTGCTCAAACCACTGGGGTGTGAGATACTCTGAGGCTGGTTGCTCCTGTTGAAGATGTTCTATAAAATGTATATAGTCATTGGAGCAGGGCGACTGGAAACTGGATGTCTGAGATAAGCACCCTTCACCACTGGACAATGGTTATAGGGTAGTTCTCTCCTCACAGGCAAAAAGCACCTGGCTCATCCCCTTCCCAAAAAAATCAAGGCACATTGATGTTTAAATTATTTAGCAAATTCATACCACATTCATGAATAGTTTTGGGGCAGCTGAAACTGCAATTTTTGTTAAATAAATTATTCATCAAAATATTTCTCAGCTCTAATAGGAGTGTCTGGAATTTATCTTTATGTATGCTTTGAAGCCCCACATAAACATTCAGTGTTGCTTCACTAAGGTAATTAAATTTCCAGAGGGTCACTAACTTTTCATAATAATTATTTTAAAAATTTTATTTGTGACAACAAAACAGTGGCCTGTACTGCTTATTTTTATTACTGTCATATAGTTTTAGCACTTGGCAATCCTTAGGCGTCTAAGGTATCATGGCTTTTAATATTTTCCTGCTTCAATCAATTTAAGAAAAACATAACTAGCACTAGATTTGGATCCAGGAAAATTAATAATAATAATAATAATAATAATAATAATAATAATAATAATTATTATTATTATTATTATTATTATTATTATTATTAAAATGTTTGTATTGAGATTAATTTCCCACTGTCCTACGTGCTTTAAAAACTCAAATATGGCAAACATTCTTTTCTCCAAAAACTTTTGTGGTTTCTTATCTTGATAGAGAACTGGTTCTTTTATGAAATATTATTCAGTCTTTAAAACAAACATATATTCATTTAATAAAATTTTAATTTAAAGTCTCACTTTTCATAAATAACAAAAACTATGTAATAATTGTTTTAAGGAGTACTGTGACTATGTGACTAAGATCACAGTATACCTGATATGACACATAAATGCTAACCACATTTATTATTTTGTGCCATGGATAGCTGTATGTAACATTGCACAGTCTACAAAAGGAGAACTGAACTACAAGTAGCTTTATAAAAATAATTATTCTTATGTATTGTTAATGGAAAACAGACCATGAAGCAGAAGTTTGCAATCACAGAAACAATGAATGAACATGTTTCTAACGAACTTCATACATTAAGTATCCTATATTATAGATCTTAGATACAAAATTGGAATGAAATAAGTTATCTAAAATCATATGCACAAGAGAAAATGCTAATCCTTATGCATATTCTTTTATGCTTACTAAGCTTGCTTTATTTCCCAGTAACTTACTGAGATAGAAATCTAACTGTGAGTTTTCATAATGGAAATTGGCAAGGAAGCATAACAATTCTAGGCACTGTAAAATTAATAGAATCAATAGCCAACTTGATGTAATTCATATTTTAAATTTTTCTTTTCTGCTTTCAGAATTAGAAGGTATAAAAAATAAAAGTAAACTGTTCCTCAGTAATTAGATCTGTCAGTTTTCTTTCTCTTTTCCAGTAGTGCCACAGAAATTAGTAAGACTAGAATGATAACAGTGTCTGTCAAGAAATAGAGGCTGCATTTACACTACAAGATAAATTCAAATTTATTAATATCAATTTTGTAACTCTGGAATTTATAAGTTTGATTTTAATTATCCTCACCTCCCACACGCTCCTCACAAAGTCGACTTATTGCTGCCACACTCAATTGGCAAACCTCAACTGTTGCAGTTGTGAATTTTTGGAACATATCCCAGAGTTCCCTCATCCCTATAACATTCTGGGTATGCTCACTGGTCTTTGATATCATCTTCCCACATTGCATTTTACTCATTCCCCTCCCATCATAAGCAAACATCCATTTTTCCCTTTGGAAGGAAGGAAAAGTAAGGCATCCCCAGAGATGTCAAAAAACTTTACAGACATTTCTTTCTTCTGTAGCTGAATTGGCCATCCATTGAGTGTGCCCCTCCCATGATTGCATCCAATCCCTGAAAATAACACAAGGACCCTGAAAAGCTTGAAGAAAGAGAAGGTAGGTCAGGCAGTATGGTCTGCACCAAACAGCAGGCATGTCCTTTTATTGGCTCAGGAGCTACCCACGCAATCTGGCTGAGTGTCGGAAAGACCCAGACTGTGTGGTTCCTGTGGAGGAAGCAGCGGGGTTCACACAAACGTAAACCACTGAGAAGTTTCTTGGCCTTTTTTGCAAGCAGGACCCCCACAACAGCCTTGTTGCCACGTGGTGTGGCAGGACAGCAGCTGGCATCAGGCAGCACAGAAAAAAATAACAAGTGTAGAGACAGAACCATGAACTCCCAGGGGTTATGTGTAATGAGTAGATGTGCTCACAGCGCCAATAGCTAAGAAAGAAAGACATTTCTCAGCCATTCATACAAACATGATCCCACAGCCACAGGCTTCCTGGTCCAGATTTGAAATGTATCATCTTCCCATTATCTAATTCCTGCACACCTGGAGAGCAGTGGCCAGAGTGGAGTACTGTGGGATATTGTGAGTTACATATGGGACACCTCTGGAGGCAAATATATTCTATTTTAAGAGGTGGCATGTCCACACTGGCCTTTAATAGAACTTTTGAATTCAAGCTTGATGCTATACCCAGCAGGCACCAATGATATTGTAATATCGATATTAGCCCTCCCTAAATTGAGCTAATGGTAATGGTATTTACAGTGAAAACAGTCATGTAGTAATATCATGCTAACTGTCTTAAACTCGAGTTTATCTCATAGTGTAGACACAGCCAGAGAGTGCAAAGAATGGTAAAAGAATTTAATAGGAGGATGAGTCCACCTCCAAACTACTTAGTCTATTCCAAGGAAGAAAATCAAACAAAACATTCAATTAAATAGGTACACTATGGGAAGGAAGAGAAGGATAAAAAGTAGGAGAAGAGGTAGACTTTGAATAATTCAGTAAATATATATTTTTTTCTGGAAAGTGCTATCTTCTTCGACACTCATGCATCATCATTATAGGAAGGGGTCATGAAAGCTGCTAAGTCTACACAGCAGTGTTATTTTGAAATCACACAGCTGTTTTGAAATAGTGTGTTCCGACACAATCAAGCCTATTTTAGATTAGAGTCCATGGACACACTGTTGGTTTTTTCAGAATAGCCCCATTCCCTGTCTGCACAGCCCCTATTCCAAAATATCTATTTCGGAATAGGAAATATTCCTTGCAGAATGAGGTTTATCAAATTCAAATTAAGCCATGTGCTATTGTGAAAGTATTTCAAAATAGTGGTTGCATTGTATAGACACTCAAAGTTATTTCAGAAAAGCGGCCATTATTGCAAAATAACTTTGCTTTGTAGAAACACCCTAAGAGGTCTCTGTTCAGAAAGGACAAATCTGCCCCAGTCAGAAAATGCAGCAAACATTAGTCTTTCTGGATCAATTAGCAGAATTTGAATCCACAGAGCCACTTTCATGGAGTAGATGTCAGACAAGTTGGGTTTTTTACATAAAGAAAAAAAAACTCTGATTTTAATTGAAGAGTTTGTTAATTTATTTTAAGGGAACAAAGAAAAATTAAAAGAACACATAAATAATGTTATCCTGTATTAAACATAACCCATTTTCAGAAATGTTGCCACCACCTCCTGGGAACTGAAGAATAACAGTTCCTTAGAGGGAGATTTCGATCACTGATGGGTGGTCTTTCCACTCGTTCTTTTATAATATTTTGTACAGTAGAGATTTTTCCATCTGCTGATGCAGCTTTTAGCAGAGCAGTTTTAGATAAGTAGTTCTGCTGTCATTGAAAGAATGATAAACACATGTCACCAAGTTAAAGAATAGGCTTGTCCTTTACAATATGATAAATGTTTTTTCTCATCGAAAATATTATTTTGTCAAAGACCAATGTCTGGTTTTTTGTTTTTTTGTTTTTGAATTTTGTCATTTCAGGAAAGAAGTGAGGATTCTGTGGCTGCTGTCAGACAGAGGCTACATCTCCACTGAGAGTTTTGTTGACAAAACTGGAGTTCTGTTAACAAAACTTGCAGAGACTCTACACACAAAATGCATTTTGTTGACAGAAACTGCTGTCAAAAAAAAGCTGTATAGATGCGCCAAAGACCCTTTTGTTGACAGAGTGAATCAAAAGATCGATCCATTTTTATGATTAGAAATGATCTGTCAACAGAAGTTTAGCTGGAACATCTCTTCTGACACTAACTTCTGTAGACAGATGCTTCAAGTGTAGACACAGCAATAGAGAAACATAAATTTATACTTATTCTTGACATACAAATTTAATTATTCTGTATTATCAGCAAAAAAGATTAGCAGTGATTACCTGATATTTATCTGGAGTCCCGTAGTAGAAATACATGTAAATAAAAGTATGTTCTTTCAAAATACCAATAGTTGACAAAACCAACTGAGTCCCATATCCACTGTCATCTTTCTTCCCAGGTAATCAAACAAACATACAACAAAATGTGCAAAACAATCATCCTGCAGGCTCCCCACCCCCAAAAGAGAGCAGTTATTGAATACTTAGAGGCTAAAAAATGTGACTACTGAAGTCAATAGGAATTTTGTCATAGGAAGTAGGAGGAGGAAGAAAGGAGGAAGGAGAGAGATAGGAAGAAGTCTTTTGCTGTTGGTGCCTCTAGGGCTGTTTCTACACATATAAACAGCCCAAAATATGCTAATGAGGCATTGGTGTAAATTCCCAGCACCTCATTAGCATAACTTCACATGATTTGGAGTCTGGAAGACATTCTTCTGGACTCCAAAACAGCGTGTAGAAGCACAGCCCCTGGGGAGGGTCTTCTGGAAGGAAGTTCTCCTTCCAGAGGCCCCTTCTTCTCGAAAAGATCATAAAGATCATATCTACACTAAAAAATGTGGCTCAAAAGGGCAATCTGCTTTTTCAAAAGAGATATACAGATATAGATATACAGATATATATAGATGTATAAAGATGTATATAGATATACAGCCCCTGCTCTTTCAAAATAACTGACAAGGGATTGAAAAATCCAGTGCCATGAAGACTGTTCTTTCAAAAAAAAAAAAGCGGGGGGGCCCACGGAGCACCTACACATAGTTTTTTCTGAAAGAATCTTTTGTAAATAGGCACTCTTCGGCTGTGTTTACACTACAGCGATCTTCCAAATCATGATCTTCTGGAAGATGTTCTTTCGAAAGAACATGTTCACACACACAGACACACACACACACACACACACAGACACACACACACACACAAAAGAAATTGAAAGTTTAATCCACTCTTTCAGTAGAGAGCCTCCACACAGCTGCCACTCTTTTGAAAAAATGTGCCAGGGATAGAAAAATTTAGTGCCATGAGGAAGCTTTTTTGAAAAAAGGGCCCACAAATGATCTACACATGCTTTTCTTTGAAAGAAGCTTTTGAAAAGAGGCATTCTTCCTGATCTGGGAGCAGAAGATGGCTTTCAGGAGAAAAGCTGTGTTTTTTGTTTTTTTTTAATTTTGGATAGAAAAAGCACATTTTGTGTGTGGACGCACTGTGTGTTCTTTCAAAAAAGGGCCTAATTTTCCGAAAGACCTTGCTAGAGTAGATGTGGCCTTTCTGATCTAGGAGTGGAAGACAGTTTTTGGAAGAAGAATTGTGTTCTTTCAATTTCAGATAGAAAGAGCATGCTTTGTGTGTAGATGCTGAGCAGGATCTTTCGGAAGAGTCCCTTCTTTCAAAAAATCTTTCAAAGGAACTTGGCAGTATAGACATGGACCATGTGTGTGAGAACCTTGTTGAACTGCAGATTTGGTGAGAGAGGGTACAGTGACTTTTCTGGACACAAGCTTGAACTTAACACAGGTCTATTGTAGGAAGTGGAACCATTTTTTCCCCTTGAACTCAAAGATCCAATATAAGTTAAGACCTTATTTGATTTTTTTTCTCAACTATGACTGTACTTATTTGACTTTTCTCAAACTATGACAATATATCTACAGTTACAGGAAATATTACAAAAGCTTAATGGTATGCAATGCATACTATACTTGATACAGATCATATTTCACTTCACATTATCAATGGCTTTGATTCTAATTCTTCTTAATATGGGCAGTTAGCTTTTAATTGACATCATGTTAGTATAATGTAAAGGTAATTTAAACATTAAAAGTAAGTAAAATAAAATAAAATAACTTGAAACTACTTGCACTAGAATTTCTGGATAGGATAATAAAGATAATTGAAGATTGTGATTTCCATTACTTATGCCATCATCTTATTAATATTTATGAAAGCCACTAAAAGTTTCCTTTTTTCTCACAAAGAAATGCAGATGGGTAGGTGACATCTAACAGCTGATATACTTTACTGGAATATAGTATTGTTTCAGAATAACAATTGATTTGTCCAATTCTGCATGATACCAGTCAAGCCACTAATATTCTCTGTGAGCCAGAGATTCTCCATCCGTAAAACTCTTATCTGTCTTTAAAAAGATCTCTCTTAAATTAAATTGAAAATGACTCTATTAAGTGCAAATTTTTGGTATTATTACATTGCTGAAGACTGGGGTATAAGTATAATGGATTATGAATATGACAATTATGGCCTCTCAAGATGTTATTTCAATACCACTACAAACAAAAAATCCAAGAGTAAAGATGCAACATAAACTGAATTGTAGGATGCCTTTATGGGGAAAACAGTAGGCACTTCCCAGAAGATAGCTGTCAAAATTCAAAAATAGGAAGAAACCCTGGACTTATTGAATTTACTGAGAGTTCTGCAATTGACTTAAATTCATCAAGAATTTCACCCATGATGCATACTCACCCACCGAATGTACTCATCAGTGTAGGAAGAACACAAAGTTAGGTTATTAACCAAAGAGATGAAAGAATGTGTGAAATTATGTAAATTTAGGTTGGGTAGCCATCTATATCCTTATACTAAGGCTAACTTATACTTAACTAACTTATATTAAGGCTGACTCAATGGCTCAAATTTATCAGCAATATAACAAAGTCACTGTAAAGTACAATACTCGGTGAGAGTCTAAATAAGTCTAGAAGGGTGTGCAGAAAAGCTCTAAATAGTCACTAGAAAAAGGTTTACATTAAGCAATTTAGGTTCCTTCTGGACTCATTGAGATTTATCTCCGAAATGAGGCAAATGATAGTCTCTACCCCTTTCCTAAAAGTCCATTGGGTTGGTTATGCTAATTCTCTCTCCATTAGCTGCAACTAAAAATAAAGAGAGTAAAAAAGAAGTATGAGAGGTGAAAAAGATATTATCTGAGTAATTTATATGTGAGACTGTGGATACCTGTATTGTCTCAGAGAGGTAGCTGTTTTTTTCTGTCGCTTCAAAAAACAAAACAAAACAAACAAAACAAAACAAAAACAAGCAGTCTTGTGGCATCTTAAAGACTAACAAATTTGTTTATTAGGTAGTGAGCTTTCATGGGTAAGACCCATTTCCTCAGATTCAGGAGTAAAAATGAGCCATCAGGGTAAATATAAAGTGGGGAGGAGGAAAGGAGAATGTGAGGGGAAGAGAGATAGGGTTAGGAATAAAAAGGAGGGGGAATCACCTATCATGAAAGTGTACCTCTGAGAAGAGTAAATTAAGTGGGATGACTGTCATTTCTGTGGATATCAGAAGTGGGGAAATTGTCCAAGCAAAGCCTGCGGTAATTGAGATCCCTATTGAGCCTGAGGTTAAATGTCTGAAACTTGCAAATGAATTCTAATTTAGATGTTTCCCTTTGGAATCTGGTGTTAAAATCTCTTTGTAATAATGTTGTTATCTTAAGGAACATTATAATATGTCATGAGAGATTAAAGTGTTCCCCTATAGATTTATGTGTATTCTGATTCCTGATGTCTGATTTATGTTCCTTCATCCTTTGGTGCACAGACTGTCCAATTTGTTCAATATACATGGCAGAGGGGTATTGCTGGCACATGATGGCATATATTACATTAGTGGAAGTGCAGGTGTACAAGCCCCTGGTGGTGTGGCTGATGTGGTTAGGTCCAGTGATGGTATCTCTTGTATAGAAATGTGGATGGAGCTGGTAATGGGGTTTGTTGCAGGGATGGGTTACTGGGTTAATATTTCTGTGGTATGATATGTGGCTGCTAGAAAGTATTTTCTTGAGGATGGGTGGCTGTCTGTAGGAAGGAAGAGGCCTGTCATGCAGGGCCCCTGAGAGTGAGGGATCATGTTCGAGTGTAGGTTGTAGATGATCAATACCGTAATGGAGGGAGTTAAGTTGAAGGCAATAGGTGATGACAACTGGTGTTCAGTTGTTTGCCTTCTTGGGCCTATCATGAAGCAGCTGGTTTTGGGTATTCATCTGGTCCTGTCATTCTGTTTCTTTACTTCTGCTGGTCGGTAATTAAGTTAAAGTAATATTTGGTAGAGAGATTGCAGTTTTTTTGTCTGTCATTGGGATTGGAGTAGATGCAGTTGTACCATTGTCAATAAGCTCTAACTAGCTTCTAGATTTCAGACCAGTAAAACTAATATTTAGAATGTATATGTGCTGTATATATACTCACTAATTTATCTTTACTCTTGCTTACCTCTGTGAGGTAAGTAGTAGTAGGCATCCTTCAGTCTGCATAGACTATGGATCGTGCCCCTTAAAGTTTCAATTGAGGACTTCATTTACAGCGTCTGTTGTGACTATAAAGACCCACACGAGAGTGACTGTCCTTGCTGCATCTCTTGCAGATGTAGTGGGTGTCTGGCAAGTCCTTATTGTGCTTTCTGCGCGCTCGTTTCTCCTCTGCTAGCTGTCTGATCTTCAACTCACCCTTCTGAAGGCCCTTGTGTAACCCCTGCCTCCATCTGCTGCAGTCGTCTGCTAGTTCTTCCCAGTTGTCCAGCTCGACATCTACCTCTCTGAGATCTCTCTTGCAGACATCTTTGTAACGCAACTGGGGCCGTCCGGGAGGTCTTTTGCCAGAGGCTGTCTCACCATACAGGATGTCTTTAGGAATCCTTCCATCGTTCATCCTGTGGACGTGGCCTAGCCAGCGGAGTCGACGCTGCCTGAGGAGGGTGTGCATGGTTGGGATTCCAGTTGCTCGAGGACGGCAGTGTTGGTAACTCTGTCCTTCCATGATATTCCAAGGATGCGCCTGAGGCAGCGCAAGTGGAAGATGTTTAGCCTTTTTTCCTAGTGGGCATACAGGGTCCAAGTCTTGCTGCCATAAAGGAGGGTGCTGAGGATGCAGGCTCTGTAGACTTGCATTTTGGTGTGAGTGTACAGCTTGTTGTTATTCCACACTCTCTTGCTGAGTCTGGACAGAGTTGTGGCCGCTTTTCCGATCCTCCTATTTAGCTCAGTGTCCAGTGACAGGGTGTTGGTGATGGTGGACCCGAGGTAAATGAACTCGTGGACGACCTCTAACGTATAGTTGTCAATGCTGATTGATGGGGATTCAGCAACATCCTGACCGAGTACGTTTGTCTTCTCTAGGCTGATGGTAAGCCCAAAGTCCTTGCATGCTTTGGAGAACCGATCCAGCAGTTTTTGAAGCTGGTCTTCTGTGTGAGACACTACAGCAGCATCGTCTGCAAACAGCATGTCTCTGATGAGGACTTCTCGCACCTTAGACTTAGCTTTCAGCCTTGCAAGGTTAAACAGTTTCCCACTTCAAACTTGCGCCGGTCCTGTCCACCTGATCAGCGCTTATGCCCCAACCCTGTATGCCACACCAGAAGTAAAAGACAAGTTCTACGACGTGCTTAGCGCTGCTGTAGTGCAAATACCTGCTCATGAACAACTGTACATCTTGGGTGACTTCAATGCAACAGTTGGAGCTGATTGGGCCTCATGGCCTTCCTGCTTAGGACACTTCGGTGTGGGAAAAATGAATGACAATGGACAGCGTCTCCTTGAACTGTTCACGTACCACAATCTGTGCATCACAAACACATTCTTCCAAACCAAGCCACAGCACAGAGTGTCGTGGAGACACCCACGCTCGAAGCACTGGTATCAACTAGATGTGGTCATCGCTAGGCGTAATAACCTCAAAAATGTCCTTCTGACACGCAGCTATCATAGTGCTGACTGTGATACAGATCACTCGCTAGTTTGCTCCAAGCTTAAGCTGAGACCGAAGAAGCTGTACTGCTCTAAACCTGCTGGAAGGCCCTGCATTGACATCAGAAAGACGGCAAACTCGGAGAAAGCTGAAAAGTTCAGAGAGACCCTCCAGGAAAATCTGCGCAGAGGCCCTGGGGGCGTCGATGCAACATCCAAATGGCAACATCTGAGGGATACAGTTTACAACACGGCCTTGTCGGTGTTTGGAAGAAGAGCTAGAAACATGAAAGACTGGTTCGAAGCTAACTCCGATGAGATGATTCCAGTCATTGAAAAGAAGCGCTCTGCACTCCTGGAGTACAAACGCTCACCGAGCCAGAGTACCCAGCAAGCACTTAGAGAGGCCAGAAGAACAGTACAGCAGACAGCCAGGCGCTGTGCCAACAACCACTGGCTCCAGCTATGCAGCAGCATCCAGACCTGTGCTGACTTTGGTAATCTCAGAGGAATGTACGAGGGTGTGAAGAAGGCATTAGGACCCACCCAGAACAAGATGGCACCTCTGAAATCCAAATCTGGTGAAGTCATCGCTGACAAAGCCAAACATATGGAGCGCTGGGTTGAGCACTACTCCGAGCTGTACTCACGCGAGAACGTTGTGGTTGACACAGCCCTCGATGCCGTCGAGCTCCTACCAGTAATGGACGAACTGGATCAAGAGCCGACTGTGGATGAACTGAAGAGAGCCATCAACAACATTGCAGCAGGAAAGGCTCCTGGTCAGGATGGTATACCACCAGAGGTAATCAAATATGCCGCGGACACACTCCTGGAACCCCTACATGAGCTACTGTGCCTGTGCTGGAAAAAGGTAGAGGTTCCACAGGATATGCATGACACTAACATTGTAACATTGTATAAGAACAAAGGAGACAGAAGCGACTGCAACAACTACCATGGAATTTCCCTCCTAAGTGTCACTGGTAAACTGTTCGCTCGCGTCATCCTTGGCAGACTCCAGAAGATTGCTGAGAGGGTGTACCCCGAATCGCAGTGCGGATTCCGCGCAGAGAGGTCTACCGTTGACATGGTCTTCTCTCTAAGGCAGCTGCAGGAGAAGTGCAGGGAGCAGAGAAAACCACTCTACATAGCCTTCATCGACCTGACCAAGGCCTTTGACTTGGTCAGCAGGGATGGTCTGTTCAAACTGCTCCACAAGATAGGCTGTCCTCCATGGTTACTCAAGATGATCCAGTCGTTCCACGAAAACATGAGAGGAACCATCCAATATGACGGCGCATTATCGGATGCTTTCAGAATCAGGAGCGGCATCAAACAAGGATGCGTGCTTGCTCCGACATTGTTTGGGATCTTCTTCGCACTCCTCCTGAAGCATGCCTTTGGATCTTCAACAGAGGGCGTCTTGCTGCACACAAGATCTGACGGGAAACTGTTTAACCTTGCAAGGCTGAAAGCTAAGTCTAAGGTGCGAGAAGTCCTTATCAGAGACATGCTGTTCGCAGATGATGCTGCTGTAGTGTCTCACACAGAAGACCAGCTTCAAAAACTGCTGGATCGGTTCTCCAAAGCGTGAGGTAAGTAAATAAGCCCTATATCACTGGAGAAGTAGAATGTGAGGACTAGAGCCCTTCGAAAGATTTCAAATAATGATACATTTATAAACATGCTTCTACAGTGCACTGTCATGATTAAATAGATACATCTTTGCTTAGCAGTACAGAGATTTGGATTGCGTCATTATCCTTATTTAAGGGTGCAAACAAATACAAGTATTTTTGAAACTATCTTCCTTTAATAAGTTCTCTGTTTAAGTAAGATAAGGCTACAAGCTGTTAATCACTGCTTTCAATTTTCAAGTGTTGTTACTTCTAAATAGAAAGTTGTTTATATTTAGAAAAGTAGGCATATTTAGTTGTAATATCTTGTAATTTAAATATGTGTTAATGCATAAGACTTTTTGCTGACAATACACTCTACATCATATTAATTGCAGATAAAAGGATAATTAGGCATGATGGGTAAAATTTTCAGAAGTACCCAAGTGACACATGAGCCAGACACTCTTTGCCACTTAGTAAGATAGAGGTTTCTAAGTAACTCGTGAAATAGACAGAGGGCAAACACTAGTAAGTCAACCTCAGAAAAGTCAATACAGCCACCATAATAAGTGAATCAATTTTATATATCCATACTATTCG
Organism: Carettochelys insculpta; assembly: GCF_033958435.1. Lineage (NCBI taxonomy): Eukaryota > Metazoa > Chordata > Testudines > Carettochelyidae > Carettochelys > Carettochelys insculpta. Next base: position 298,869,709 of record NC_134137.1, on the reverse strand, counting down.
GATTGTGTCAGCAGTGGGTATGTTCACCAGGTGCACTGGCACTGATTTAAAGGCCAGCTTGGGACCCTCTGAGATACCTTCTGAAAGGCAGTATAAAGGGATGTGGTACCCCGTCCTTTGCAGGTTGAGTTCACCCCATCCCTGAAGCTGACCTCTACCTTGATGCAATGAGACCTATGGATGAGAGTCAACAGGGTTGCCCTGGTCCATATGACAGTCAGTGTGGTTATCTTGATCCACAGGGCAGCTCAGCCTCACAGCGAGAGTGAATGGGTTGGCCTGATTCTCGGGACCGTAAGGCCTACTGGCCCAGGGCCAAGAAGGTAGCTCTGATGCACAGGACAGTCTGGCTCATATCTGCAGAGCAGGAGGCAGATGGTGGCCATGGTAAAGGGGCTTCAGATCCCAAACCAAGACTTTAACAGTGGCAAGTGCGTTTGCCACTAAGTCAGTGAAGATCCAGCTACAAGAACATAAGAATATAAGACCTGCCATATTGCATCAGATCAAAGGTCCATCTACCCCAGAATTTCAACCTCTGACAGTGGCCAGTGGCTGGTGCCCCAGAAGGAATGAACAGAACAGGTAATCATCAAGTGATCCATTCCCTCTTGCTCTTTCTAAGCTTCTGATAAACAGATGCCAGGGAAACCATCCCTGCCCACTGAGGGACCTATTCTCCATGAATTTATCTAACTCTTTTTTTAACCCTGTTATAGTCTTGACCTTCACAACACCCTCTACCAAGGAGTTCGATAGGTTGACTGAGCATGCTTGAAGAATTACTTCCTTTTGTTTGTTTTAAGCCTACTACCTATTGATTTCATTAGGTGACCGCTAGTTCTTGTGTTATTGGAATGAGGAAATAACCCTTCTTCTTCCACTTTCTCCACACCAGTTATGATTTTATAGACCTCTACCATACACCACTTTAGTCATCTCTTTTCCATGCTGAAAAGTCCCAGTTTTATTACTCAATCCTCAAATGAAAGCCATTCCATAGTTCCTAATAATTTCTCTTGACCTTTTCTAATACTAATATATCCTTTTTAAGGTGAGGCTTCCACATCTATGCACAGTATTTGAGATGTGCATGTGCCATAGATTTATGCATAGGAGTCTTTACTATGATCTTAACTAATTTGACTAATATTGACATTAGTCTTACTGGCCTGTAATTGCCTCTTGAGGAAAAAAGTCCTTTTTTTTTTTTTTTTTTGCCTCTCACTAGCTATCCCCCTGTAATTTGGTACGGAAGCTGATTTAAAGGTTACAAATCACATTTAGTAGTTCCACAATGTCAGATTTAAGTTATTTCAGGACTCATGGGGAATGTCATCGGTTCTCGTGACTTATTACTGTCTCGCTTATCAATTTGTTTCAAAACCTACTCTAATGACAGATCAATCTGGGACAGTTCCTCAGATTTGTCACATAAAAAAAACGGCTCAACTTTTAAATATTCCTCACATCCTCAGCCATGAAAACTGATGCAAAGAATTCTTTTAGTTTCTCTGCCATGACTTTATCATCCTTGAGTGCTCCTTTAACTTCTTAATCATCCAGTAGCCCAACAGGCTTCCTCCTTCTCATACACTTCAAAAATTACTATTACATTTTGACCTTTTGGCTAGCTGTTCTTTGAACTATTTCTTGACCTTCTTATTTACATTTTTCACTTCATTTGCCAGATTTTATGCTCTTTTTTCTATTGTCCTTGCTGGAATTTAACTTTCACTTTTTAAACAATCCGTTTTTTTGGTTTGTTTTTTGTTTTTTTGTTTTTTTTAATCTCTCACTGCTTCTTTTATGTTGTTGTAAAGCAATGATGGCACAATTTGGGGGCATGTGTAGACATGACCTATAAATGTTTTTTTAAATTTGAGATTTACATTTAAGTCTAACCTCTAGCAAGGTGTCATTGAAAAGTTTCAATGCAACTTGCAGAGATTTCATTTTGGCGTGGTACCGTTTAATTTCTGTTGAACTAATGTCCCCATTTTTTGTGTAGTTTCCCTTTTCTGAAATTAAAAATCATGATTTGTGCTTCTGAGGTGTTTTTCCCACCACAAGAAAAAATTCAGGTATAAGGGTCTGGCGACTGAGGGGCTTTTTGACAGCAGGGGCACATCCACACAACCACTATACTGCTGGCACCCACCTCTTCCGAGACCGAGCTCTCACGCGGCTATGCTAATGAGCCATGGAACTCTGCTAATGAGCAGCCATTTGCAATTTCAGGGCTGCTTATTAGCATGGACCTGCCAGGAAAGCCACGCTGTGTTGACCCAGCCTATAGCTGTAGCACAGGTGGAGTTAGTTTTTATGTCATGGGAAAGTTATGCTGGTGATAGCCAAATTTTTGTGTAGATGCTTACAGATTTAGGTTGACCTAACTCTGGAGAAAAAATCAGGTGGTAGGCTCTTATGTCACATATACTCTCTTTAAAAAAAAAATCAATTAGAACTGCTGAAGTGATTAGGTGGGAGAATTCTCAGCTACCCATTCAGAATAGGTCTATAATCTTCATCATTAACAAAACAGAAAAAAGGCAGGGTTAATGTAAGAATGAATTGGAAGTGACTGTCCATAGATAGCTGTGTTGATCAGCTCCATGTGCTATGCTCTTCTCAATAGCTGAATTACCAGGTCGTTAGCCATATGTGCTAGATAGTAAGATAAATTTGTGGCCACAGGATAGCTTTGTAATTTACTTAGTAGTTTTGCTCTACTGGTTTCTGGCATTACTGATCTAAATTGACAGATCAATCAGGTTACAGAAACATGCACTTGCATGGGTCCATTCAGCACTGATACTGAGCTCTTCCTTGTCTCTCAAAACTGCTATGCTCTTTTTAGTTAAGGTCAGTCCCATTGGGAATCTGAACAACAGACTGATCAATTTTTCCATTTTTGGCAAAACGGCTGCTACTGTTGAATCCATTAAGGAAGAAATTCAGACTAGTAGGCAGTGGCAAGATTATAAATATGCGTCTTTAGGTCAAATTGAATTATATTAAAAGTGACATGGTAAACAGAAGTGGCTGGCACTATTTGCTGTTCTGCAATGAGGTTTTATATAATAGCTTTTACCTTGTTCTCAAAACTAAAAATTAAGAAAAACTTAACTTTTAAAATAACGGTTATAGTTTATTTGCTTTATGTTTTTGACAAACCACTCAAATTAACATGCATAATAAGCACAAGATAGCATAATTTAAATAATTGAACAATCCACATTTATCTTGCACTATGTCTATATGAAGTGCTTTTCACCCACTATATTTATTTATTCTTAGTTTCTAACGTTATTCTAATATTTTTTAAAAGGTATCTGATACCCATTAGAAATCTATGTTTGTACTGTGCCTGTCTTGAGACTCTTTCTGTGAAACTGAAACTGGTTGATTTCAAATGAAGATTTCCATTTTCAGAGATTGTCCATCTGGAATTCTAGCACTAAATAGAATAAATAATAACAAGTCAAGAAGATCAAACTTCCCTATCCAAAGTACAAAGCTCACGAGTGTTACTAGCGTAGGCAATAGAGAGGTCGGAGTGAAACAATGTTTAAACACCACAGATTTGCTCATATGGCGTGCACGTTTTTAGGGAATTATATGATCAACTGCTACAGCAACAAAACATCCTACTGTCATACATAGCTCTGTTTGCAGCAGCTGCTACTGCTTCTTTTATAATACTCCATAACATCCTACATCGTGCATTTAAGATGCAGCTTGCTACTGTCTGTTACAGGTACGCCACTGAAGTCTATTGTTCTGCTCTATTATGTCTGTTGCTGTCTACCACCTTATTTAATGGGGGAAAGGGGTAATCAGCAATCTGTATGGTCTCTTTGACTAGTTAGCAATGTGCTACTTGTAACAATGGCTTTTTCCTCTCATCTGAACGACGTCCAGCCTTAAACCACAGAAAAATCAAATAAAAGTCTGTGTATGAGATATACTCTGAAAGTGTTCCATGTGCTGAATGTCCACTGGCTCAGGGATTATATACAGCAGATCAGTCCCAACCAGCCTGGCTTGGTATTTGAAATGCAAAGAGTGGTCTGGATATTTTCACAGGGACAAAGACATTAACTTGTGTGATTAAGAAGTTTTTGTTAATGACAAAAGAAAAAAAGGAAAAAAGAAAAAAAAAACAACCCAACAACAACAACCAGATAGAAAGTAATACATTGCAAGTTTAACTAAAGGCTAATTTCGAGTACTCTATAATGTTGAGTCAAAATTGATGCACTTCTAAATAGAATGCATCACTGTAACAGCAAGGACTGAAGTTTACCATAAATCCCTTAGGGTCTTTTTCTAGTGTGACGAAAGATCCATGACAAAGCTATGGCTGGCCCAGATCAGCTGTCCTGTGTGGCTATAACACACTTTGAGGAGCCTCACTGTCCAGGCTCTTTCCTATGCTCAAATGTCTACACTGCAATTTTATAGCCCCACAGCCCAAACCCAGCAAGCTATGTCAGCTGCTTCAGGCTCTGACACTTGGGGTTGCAGGCTTGTTATTGTGGTATATATATATATATACCCTTAAATTCTTACACAATTCAGCTGTAGATTTTATCAGGCACAGTTACATTACAAGCCTTAATTATTGCATAAATACATCACTGCTTAGAGTACCATGACGAAAGCAAAGAAGAAATACTCGTGAGACATCACTGTAACTCCTGTGTAATAGTTTGTGATTTATTTTTAATATACATAATTGTTCTGTATAATAATAATCTTGGTTCACTTTGGCATGCAGCCCTAACTTAGACAGGTATCATTATTTATACCTTCACCAGTGCTAAGAGCTTGAATTCTTCTTAGGGTCAGCAAAGTCTAACTAGGCAAACATGAAGTCTGTGGACACATAGAATCCTCAGGGAACTGTGTTCAGCTAGCTTGTGAATGTTTATCCATGATTATTAACTCCACCAAGAAAATGTGAACTTGTAGTTTCTGATGGGATCAGGAGATGTACACAGATTTGGTGAGAGAAATTATTAGCCTGATGCCTCTCTTAATATGTTGTTCCCAAATAGTCAGTGTTATCTACAAATTAATAAGTATAAACATTCATGCTGATAGTATTTCACCAATTATAAGCACAAAAGACCAAGAGATCAGTCATGTCAAGGAAATGCTACAGAAGAAACAATGCAGATAATGTTCTCTCTATTATTACTGCTACCTCCTAAAGAAATCTGCTTAACAACATAGCGACATGAACTATCTAAAACATGAGAGATAACTTTAATGTTTGCAGAAATATAAGGAATGACATTTGGAACATTTGGAACATCCTATGAATTTCTTTCACCTGATGAAAACCTTTTGATAAAGGTGTATTTTTTGCTGTTTGATGGGGCTGGGAGGGTTCTGTGCATATGTATAGTGTCCAAGGTTAGTGGGGTAATTTATTTCACCTTCTAGTAAAAATAGAGATAAATGCAGTAATCCATATTAAAGCATGGGCCCAGAGGAATAAGGGCAGCATTTTTCAGTCGGCAAACCATAACTTTGCTGCTTTTTCATCAGTAGAATGTTAATGTGCACTGTGCAGAAGGTTGTTCTCTGGTTATTCTTCAAAATTTCCTGTTCACTGGTAGACTAGTAGCTAGCCATTGAAGTAAGCCTGTATATTGCAATATAGATGAGTACCATTTACCAAAAGGTGAACTGCAATGCTTTGCTTCGTGACATTTAGTATATAATGCTAACAGAATTTGTAGATCCCTTGCAATGATGTGTAAAGTTTCATGAAGATATCTTCTTTCCTAGTGTCCCCTCTCAAAAACCTTCAATGGCTACACTTCCCTCTTTCGTTTTTTAGTTCTGGTTATATATAGAGTTATAGATGTAGATGAAGAGTATGGAAAGAGGGAAAGTATGTACAATAAGCTGGAAAATGTAAGAGAATATTTTTAGAATTCAAAAAAGTTTTACCTTTTGGGCACAGAGCTGAAGTATTTTTTTTGGGAGGGTGTATGCTGACACCATGAAGTTCTTATTTTATCTCATCTACTTCAACCATCAGCAAGTGAAATATAGAGACTTTTCCTTGCTAGTAATTAAAACATTATGAAAGGAACTTACCCTTTGTATACAGTTAAGCCTCTAGTCTTGGACCCACCAGGATGCTTAAGAGAGCATGGGGAAGATGCTATTCTCATAAAACACAATATTAACTATCAAGAATTAGATTGTGATTTAAAGGCTGTTAGTGACAACCACAGTGGTGTGTCTGCCTTGCTTCTCCACATATGTGAAGTGGGGGGAGGGGCTGCTTAAAGGGCTGAGTCCATCATGTGCCCTTGTGTAGGTTACACAAAAGGGGGAAGTCTGCTTGTACAAAGTTCTTCTGTGCACCTGCACAGAGGCCTTTTTGCACTTAGAAAGAGGAGCTGAGATTTGTCAATCCACTTCCTGAAGAATACCATTAGACAACAGCAGTAAAAAAAAAGGCCACATAAAGAGCACAACTGAGAAATGGGCATGCTTCCTGGACGTCACAACAATGCAGCTGCCTTTTCCCAGTGTGACAAGAGTTAACATTTCCATTTGTCATTGTTTCAAGTGAAATCAGTTGCTCTTGGATATAACTGGCTAGTAGGCACCATTGTACAGTAATCTTTAAGAGCACATTGTAGAAGAAAGACCTTGTCCTTTCCCCACTCCATAGTCACATATTAATAGAGCTGATAAAAAAAAAAGAAAATCTGGCAAACATTCTTCTATCAAAAATATCAATTCTTCAGGAAATTATAACCACAGTTTATTTAGATAAGATTGAAATGTTTCATTTTGACTTTACATGTAGTGTGGGTACAGCTGTGTCTGTCGTAGGGTATTAGGGAGACAAGGCGGGTGAGGTAATATCTTTTTTTGGACCAACTTCCCTCACTAACAGAAGCTGGTCCAACAACAGATATTACCTAACCTGCCTTGTCTCTCATTTTGACATTATCATTTTGGTTATCTCTGATAAGGTGAGAAGGACAGGTGAGAAAAAAAGAACATTTCAAAACCAAACCAAAAAAAAAAAAAACCTCTGAGATTTCAGAATTTGTTTTCATTCTCCACTGAAACAAAACTGATAACTTTTAGGAATGTTCATAAAATTCTGTCTTGAAAGAAAGAGCCCAGAATAACCAATAGGCCAGACGATAGGACACTCAGCTGGTGTGCTGGAAATGCAATTTCAAGGAACTGCTTTACTTAACTCAGAGCAGGGGCTTGATGAGTGCCCTAAACATCAGGCTGTAGACTGAGTCTCTTTGGCTCACTGAACATATCCTAGCTGAGTATCAAAACCAAGAGGCAATTCTTTTTCTCTTTCCCTTCCCCTTCAAAAAGTTTCATTGAAATGTAATGATTTGTAGGAAAACATCCACTTTCAACCAAGGATTTAAAAAAAAAACCATAAGATCTGATTGCTATTTTTCATCCTGATTTGGGACAAAACAAAATATTTCAAATCTCAGAATATCCATGGGACTGGAATTTTGTTATCAATCATCTCTGCACATTAATCAAACTTTATAGGAAACCCTGCTAGGCGGATAACCCCTATCAAAGAGTTGCTGCCAGAGATTTGGAAGGAATTGTGTGTTTGTAGGAGAAGGAAGTCAGAGCATGTAATAGCTACCATGTGTTAAGTGACAGATCGACCCATATGCTCCAAAATGATGTGAACAAATGATTTAAAACATTTTGAAGACAATTAATAAGTGCTGTAATGCGTCCATGAAAATCCTTCCTGGAGATCTTTACCTTTTTGGCCAAGTTTAATGCTGGAATATATAAACTTTATATACAAAATACAGACAGGAACAGTGTACTATTCTGTTCCATTATTCACCTCTTTTGAGACATTTTATAACAGCACTCACTTACACGAGAAACTTGGTCACAAAGGAAGCCAGGCCACTTGTCACTGAGCAGACAATATTTAAAAAAAAAAGAAAAGATAATTGCTTTCACCATATTTGTAGTAAAAAAAATAAAAATAAAACATTGCTAGAAGTTTGACCTTTATCAGATGACTCTCTGACTCAGATACCTTTATTTTGACTTTCTTCTTAATTTATATTTGAAGTGGGGAAAGGCATTTCCACGAGATTATGAACAGGTCGCCTCTTCCTTTAGATGTTAGCAGCTGTATTTTCTGAGGGTCAACACAATCATGGGCCATAATGGATAACTCTACTAAAATGGAGGAGGTAGACTGACCTGCTGAAAATGAAACAAACTGTGTCTAGCCTAAAGTTTTCAGTGCTATAGATCACCCTATTAATCAGGTGTAACGCATTAGACATCTGGGCAGCCTATAGAGCAGAATTTTTTTTCCACAGCAATGTTTTAATTCATTCCCTTCAGCGAATAATTTGTTGAAAAGCCAGGAAGGGATTATACTTCCAACATAAGATATTAATAAAACAGTTTTCTAGCAACAAGGGACGTTAACTGTAAAGGTCTGTAACTAAAGATGAGATTCATTAAAAACTTTATGACCCGTTTCTTTGGAAAACTTGTGTACTACATGAGGAAAACGCATTAGATTTTCCACATCACTATCTCTGTGTTCAGTTGGGACTCTCTCTGTAACACAATACTTTCTACAATGGGTAGAAAATACAAACATTTCCCTACTCACCAGCATAAAATTTCCTTTTAAACAAAAATAAAGTGCTGTGATAATGAAACTCCTATTACAGAAGTATCAGAACTGTTGTGCTGATTACTCTCGGGTGCACATGTGTTTATTATTTAAATAAAATATATGGTTTCAGCTACACAGGAAGTACAGTAAAAAGCTTCTCACATTGTCTGGGTCCTTATGGCATCTGGATAAACCCAGGAAGTACTGAAATGCACAATTTTAGAAAAAAAAAAAAAAAAACCTTCCTGCCTAGTCAGGCCAAAGGATTTCCCTGAATTAATTCCCATTTCAGTACATCCTAAAAAAATCCAATATTGTTTTAAATATTTACAGTGATAGAAAATCCACCACAACTTTGATTATTGGAATGGTTAATAACCTTGACTATTAAAAATATACACCTGTTTTTACCCTGAATTTGTCTAGCTTCAACAACCATTGGATTGAGTCATACCTTTATCTGTTAGACACATTTTTTGCCTTTAATATTTTTGATTGTTAAGATAAAGATATAGACCTTCTTGAATTTTGCATGAGACAGTATGTTTTCTAATCCTTTCATTATCCTCAGAGTTTTGTGAACCCTCTCCAATCTTCAGCATCCTGCTCAAATTGTGCACACCAAACCTGGAACTACTATTCCAGTAATAACAGATGTGTCCAACACAGAGGTAATATAACCTCCCTACTCCCATTCTATATTCTATTGTTTATATCTCAAAAGGTGACATTAGCCTTTTGAATCACAATGTGGCACTGGGAGTTTATGTTCCATTGATCATCCACTGTGAATTATAAGCCTTGTCTTTAGAGAGTCACTGCTTCCTGGGACAGCATATTTATCCCATTCTGTGTACCCAGATGTATTGAAATATATACTATACATACACCCATCTTAAGATCCATATCACTCTCTATGGTGATATCCTCTAGTATTTTCTGTTCACTGACTGTTTCATGCCCCACCCCTCCAAACTTTATCACTGATGATTTTATGTTTCCTTTCAGGTCATTCAATCAAAAAACAGCTCAAGAGTCAACCCCCTCTGGTCTCCATGAGGCACACCCACTTGCTGACGACCCCTGCCCCGACACACACACTCACAACTACATTTTGAGACCTTTCTGATGGTTCTCAAGATCCCCAGGAATGAGGGTCACTGTGGTGTTCAGCCCTGCCCTCAGTATAAAGAAACTTGCGCATGCACATCCGTGTGTCAGCTCCTTAACGGACATTATTCCCCTTTAATTCCTTATTAACTGAGTCCCATATCAGCCAATCCACTATTTTGCACCAGACTGATGTCAGTCTAACAGTTCCATAATCACCTTGGTCACCCATTTACCCTTTTTAAATACTGACACAGCATTAGCTTTCTTCTAGTCCCCTTGAATTTGTCCAGTGTTGCAAGAGTGTTTGAAAATCAGGTTCAATATCTAGGGGTTCCTGTCCATCCACCCAACACAGATCTGGCTCAAGCCCCTACCCAGTAATGTGGGAAATTCACACACTGCCCTGGGCATCAGTGAGAGGTAATGCTTCCCCACTCAGAAGCACAGAATCTGACTGTAGAAGAGAAACTTTTAATAAAAGGGAGAGAAGTAACTTGGCATTAATTTTGGAAAACACCACTGAATTCACAAATAAAACCTATAATTTAAAAGTCCAACTCTGAGTAGGTTGGGCAGTGACCTTTTCCTCTCAGGTTATAAGTCCAGCAATCTAAATGTCCCTTTCACATGCCCAACCCTTCTCTGCACTACACTCACAGTTGCCACTCGCAGTGAAAGCAGACCCCGAGTTCAGAGGGGCATCCACAGTATTTAGCTTCCATCCTGAATGGAGAGGAGGTAAAGAGTCATCCTCTGGTCACTCTCCATCCACCTACTCTCTGCAGCTGCCCTCCTGGCCCCTCTTCACACAGACACCACTCTGCCGGCATCTCATCGGGTCTCTCCACTGCCATCTTGCTGGCTACTCTTCTTGCTGCTGCCATCTTGCTCGCTGGTTGTCACATCTCTCATCACCACCCTGGTGGGTGTCAGTCACCATCTACTGCCATTCACTTCTTGATTGTGACTTATGCGCATCAGTCTCAAGTGACTTCAGTTCCCTGAGATTTCAACTCTTAGCAAGAAAGGTAGGAGAAACACAGCTCCAACACAATTAACATAAGAAAGAGACTGCTAATGATGTCTATTTAGCTCTGTTCTTTGAATGGTGGGAGAGGGACAAGTACAACCAATCCAGGCAGGGGAAGGCAGGTAGCTTCCTGACCAAAATAACCTCTCTTCTTTCAAAAGCTCTAAAATTCAAGCCCCTGCCTTGTGAGCTTTTGTCTGAAAACTGTGAGCCTTTCCCTTTGGAACAAATTTACCACAGTGCTGCCGTTCTGTACTCCCACAAAATGCAAACCTTGGTAACCATATTTCAGCTATCCCTACATTTAATACAAACATAGCTGGTGTTGGGTTACAAATTAAATTAATTTAAATGAGCAAAACGTGACTCCTTCTGCTGGATGTCTAACAAATCTAAGTCAGCAGGAGCACACTGTACTTACACAGACACACCTAGGGCCTCTTCCCCCTTTCCAGATAGCTGTAAGGGAATCAGTCCTTCAGGGCCATATCTACACGTGCCCCAAACTTTGAAATGGCCATGCAAATGGCCATTTCGAACTTTACTAATGAAGCGCTGAAATGCATATTCAGAGCCTCATTAGAATGCGGGCAGCCGCGGCGCTTCGAAATTGATGCGGCTTGCTGCCGCACGTCTCGTCCAGACGGGGCTCCTTTTTGAAAGGACTCCAGCTACTTCGAAGTCCCCTTATTCCTATGAGCTCATGGGAATAAGGGGACTTCGAAGTAGGCAGGATCCTTTCGAAAAGGAGTCCCGTCTGGACGAGACGCGCGGCAGCAAGCCGCATCAATTTCGAAGCGCCGCAGCCGCCCACATGCTAATGAAGCGCTAAATATGCATTTCAGCGCTTCATTAGTAAAGTTCGAAATGGCCATTTGCGTGGCCATTTCGAAGTTTGGGGCTGGTGTAAATGTAGCCCAGATGTTGCATACATCTGTGCATGAGAAGAACACCTCCCCTGCTTGCCCGATGAAGAGAGCCTGATTAATAGCACTTGGTGTAGAAAATTTCACCGTATTGAGTAAACAAAATTCACCACTGACATATCTGCAAGCAGGACCTAGAGCTGCCATGCAGATCCTTCTGCAGCTGTTGTTCCAGCATACTACTGTTGTCCATATGTGACTTTTGGATCGTTTTCTCAACCTAATGAGAATATTTTACTTTCCATCAGCCTACATAAATCCAGCATAAAACTCAGTTCTATATGCATTAGCAGTATGGAAACTTCCCTGTGTGTGTGGTACCTATAATCGCCTTCCCCCATAATTTCCAACATCATGTATACACAACAGGTTTATTGTGAAATAAGCTGTTCTGGAATAACTATTCCAAAATAGCTTATTTCTAATAATGCTGGTACACATAAAAATGCATTTGAAAATAGCACTTAGCTATTTTGAAATACAGTGTGAATGTGCATAGTGTCTGTTTTGAAATAGAGCCATTAGACTCACAGGGCTTATTTCAAAATAGGCTCTATTCCCTGTGGCTGTGGCCAGACTAGCACTTTTCATCGAAAATAATTTCAAAATGGGCAGCTCCTTCGAAAGGCGGCCTGGAGGGTCTGCACACAAAGAGCACTATTTCAAAATGCAATTTGAAGGAACGCGGCCTGCATTTCAAAATCACTCTTCCACTCCCACGTTGGGAAAAAGTTTCCTATTTTGAAATTAATTTAGAAAGAAAACATGTGTAGCTGCTCTGTGGATGCCTATTTTGAAAGAGCAGGTCTGCTATGGCACCGGCCTGATGGAGCATGGAGATGCTCCAGGCAGCTCCAGTGGGACTCTATGGTCTCTGGCTCTGGTCACTTTTAAAGCTGCATGGACCCAGAAACCCTGTGCAGGAAGCAGAGAGTGTGCAGGCAGCCACGGGCACAAAAGACTGCAGTACCACCCTCCAGCACACCCACGATGCTGCCAACTGTTCCCAAAAACTACATGGTCAGCAGACAGGAGCCCTGTGCCCCGAGGGACCACCCCCAGCACACCAGGCAAGGGCTCCCAGGATGCCACACAGGGGCCGTGTCTACACTAGCCGGCCATTTTGAAGTTTACTAATGAAGCGCTGAAATACATATTCAGTGCCGCATTAGCATGCGGGAGGCTGCGGCACTTCGAAATTGATGCGGCTCGCCGCTGTGCGGTTCGTCCAGACGGGGCTCCTTTTCTAAAGGACCCTGGCTACTTAGAAGTTCCCTTATTCCCATCTGCTCATAGGAATAAGGGGACTTTGAAGTAGGCAGTGTCCTTTCGAAAAGGAGACCCATCGGGATGAGCCGCACGGTGGCGAGGTGCGTCAATTTCGAAGTGCTGCGGCTGCCCGCGTGCTAATGAGGCGCTGAATATGTATTTCAGCGCTTCATTAGTAAACTTCAAAATGGCCATTTGCATGGCCATTTCGAAGTTTTTGGCTAGTGTAGACATAGCCAGGGGCTAAAAAATGGGACTCTTCCTGGTCTGAGCTGGAGCTCAAATCTCCTCACCCCATGGGCAGACGAGGTGGTCTTGCTGTAGATGAAAGGGCAGCAGCAGAACACCTCAGCCTTGTCGCAGCTGTCAGCAGGCCTTATTTCCTGAGGCCTCTTCCACCAGACTGCTGACAAAGTCTGCTCTACAGTTAAAGAAATGCAGCAGGGATACTGTGAGTCCTGGGATGCTGCACGCAGGTCAGGGACACCGTCCACAAGCTGCCAGTATTATGAAGAATTGGACTGGCTCCTGGGGAGGAAGGAGACAGTTTCCCCAGGCAAGGTCATTGACACAGCTGGGCAATTGGAGGCACCCCAGGAGGCTGTGGAAGATAATGAGCCAGGACCCTCCACGGAGCCTGCCCCCCCAGTACCCAGAGCAGGGGTGACAGAACAAGTGACAGTGATGGGGAGGGGCCCAGTGATGGCCCTGTGGTCACTGCCATCCTGTCCTAGTCCTTGAGCCAGGCAGCCTCCAGCCAGGCCTCCCCAAAGCTCCTTGAGGGACCCTCAGGTAGGACCTGGGCATTCCATACATCCTGAGATGTGGGGGAGGACAGAGCTGGCAGGTGGGAGGGCACAGCCTCAGACACAGCTGGCTGCAGGCCACTCATGCAGACCCTGGTCCTAGGCCAGACACATGAGGCTCGGTTGCATAACCTGGCCCTAGGAGAGGCTCACACACGCCCATCAGCACCTGCCCCCATAGACAGCCACACAGGGACTTGGAGGAAATGGGGTGTAGGATGGATCTTCTCCGGCATTCACTCAACCCATGCTGGGACCCCCCTCTAGCCCCCAGATGCCTCAGGACAATGGGGTTGATGGACAGAGAGCACAGGCGGCTGGGCACCACGTCTGGGGTGGCACATCCCCGTGCACCCAGGTTGCAGGACTGACGGGTTGGCTCTCTCTTCCCTTCTGTCTCCACAGCTCCTGTGTCTGAGGGCCAGGACAGCCCCATTGACATCCCGGGGAGCCCCAGAGCAGCTGGAAAGGGAGAGAGGGCACTGGTGCCAAGGCCTGTGGGCTGTACCAGGAGCGCACAGCACCAACCCTGGAAGGAGGAGGGCCCTGCTACACAGGCAGCAGCATGATGAGAGCAGAACTGCCTCCTGCAGTGGTGGATGGCCATGGAGGGGGCACCTGGGAGCACATTGCGGGGATGCACAACGCCCTCACCCAGGGTGTCATCACCCACCTGGACCTAGAGCCTGCTCCAAGGCCAGCTCACCCCCACAACAGCAATCCTCCATGCAGGTCCCCCAGTGTTCCTGCTCTTCCTGCCTTGTTCCCAGCAGACTTCTCCTTAGCTTCCCATATGGAACTGTGGTGGCTGATGTCCAATGCAGCGACCCCTTCACCAGCCCCCGTGGACCACCCATCCCCACCCACACACCCTGCTGAGGCTGAGGGTGCAGCAACCCCACCCCACCTCACTCCTACCTCCCTGTGGTTCTGTGCCCATCCCAGCCCTGCAGGGGGTCACGGACCCAGGGTGGTGGGGGCACCTGAGGTTGCTGTGGGTCACAGTCCCCCACCCTGTCAGAGAGGCAAGGCCCCCCCCAGCTCCCCCCATTGTATATAGCTCAAGCCCTATCCCTAACCCAACCCTATTGTATATGGTTAAGCTTAAAGATCGTTGTGCACACATTTTTCCAACAATGAAATAAAGCCTTTATTTCCCACCACTCCAGTGTCCCTTTGGATTTGTGGGGGAGCTTTGCGGGATGGGTGTATGGAAGGGAGAGATGTTGAGGAGTGGAGGACAGTCACTAGCGCCCCCAGCTAAAGGCCTCTCAGAAGACCTCCCTCCTAGTTTTTTTTTAGGAAGAAGGGTTCTTTGGAAAATGGGGTTTACTTTCAAAAGAGCCTCATCTACACTGCTTTGCTTCTTTTGAAAGAAGCTTTTTTGAAAGAAGACTGTGCAAATGAGGCACCAGATATGTAAATCTGTGCCTCATTTGTGTTTTCCATTTCTCTCGTTTGCATGCCTCTTTCAAAAGAGGCATCCTAATGTAGACGTAGCCAGAATGAGGTTTTCCAATTTCAAAATAAGCCAAGCACTATTTTGAAATAGTTTTGAAATAACTTTGCTGTGTAGACCTACCCCAGGAGAGTCACCATGGGGCCTATTGAAAAATTTTACCTAGAATGTGTATATTCCAATAACACAGTGCAAGAAAACAACACAGCCATGTCCCCAGTTTATATGAATATGTGGGCTCACTGTAACATTTTGTAGTAGGGCTGTTTTGATTGGTGACATTTTTTTTTCTGAACCTATTTGTTTTTTGTTTTCCCTTTTACTTACTGGTTATAAATCTCCACTTTCCATGTCAGCAAAGTAAGTGATTATCACAATACAAAAAGTTATGTTGGTCCTGCCATTGGGGCAGGGGGCTGGACTCGATGGCCTCTTGAGGTCCCTTCCAGTCCTCATGTTCTATGATTCTATGAATTGCATGCAGTCTCTTTGCCTTTGACAAAGATTTATTTTTTTCAGTTTTAGCAGGTGGATATAAAAAATTATCTACTACCAGCGCTTGTTCTCTAATTAGCTATGAGTTCCACGTCTTAATTATAAACAATGTGATTCAGACTACTCCTCCATCCCCACCCCACCATCTCCCAAAAAAACAAGACTTCTAGATATTGTGGTCAGATGTAATTATTTCTATGTATTACACACATTAATGAGAAAATTTTATCTTCCATTAACACATGATAATTCTATTGTTATCTTGGGACAGTGCTGAAAATAACTTCTCTTATTACTATAACCAAAGCTATTTTATGGTCAAAACAATATTTTCATGGATCAGATAAGGCAAAACAGGCTAT
This sequence comes from Carettochelys insculpta, assembly GCF_033958435.1. NCBI lineage: Eukaryota > Metazoa > Chordata > Testudines > Carettochelyidae > Carettochelys > Carettochelys insculpta. Next base: position 298,853,566 of record NC_134137.1, on the reverse strand, counting down.
ATTTAATAATGAGCTTTTAAACCGTGTCTGTAATCCACTAGAAATGGGAGAATCTGTTTCAAGGATTTTCAATAATCTCAAAATTCACAGCTATGGCATTTTGCAATAGGATATAACTTTTTGTTCCAAAAGAAGGTATGAAATTATTTGTATTTAAATACACAATGTTTTGAAAAATCAGCCTATCAGTCATTTGCCAGTTAAATATTAAGTTTATGATAATATATTTCGCCCAAAATCATATACCACATCACCAAAAACCCTGAAGCACGAAATGGAATTTTGTTGATGGGTGGGACCAAATTTTATTCCAACTGGGTTTGGATTTCAGTGAGCATTAGCTGTTTTCAGTTCTAGTTTTTCAGAAGATACTTTTTTGTACATGTGAGAATTCCAAGTGCATGTCTCTTTCACTTGTGTTACAGATTAAATGCTATGAAGTAAATAGTTATAGGGTGCTGACATCAGTGTAAATTGTTATACAGTGCTGGCATCAACTCATCTTTCATTTAGCAGCTGAAGCTAGTTTCTAACTGAACTAGTCAATTTTAAGGTTTTTATTTTATTTTATTTTTATTATTCTAGACTTCTGAGCTCTGCAAAATTTTCCTAGATTAGGTTTGGATTGACTGTAGAGTCTATGGGAAGGCAGCCTGCATATACTACAATATTACACAGAAAGGACATGGGAATAGGTGTTGATGCTGTGACCTACATTTCTCTTTTCAGGTAAAATGGGCATAGATGATTATTTTGCTAGAAATTTAAGACTACTCTTAGGAAACCACGATAGGAAATACAAGAATCACGGAACCTACTGGGACAAATCTTATTTGCTTTATTTATCAACATATGCTCATTCATCAACATATGCTCATTGACTTAAGTGGGACTAGTTGCATGAGTCAAGAGAGCAGGAGTTGTCTGTTGTCTCTGGTGGTCTTTAATGTAGGAAGGATATAATTTTTATAAATTGAAATCTTCAGCAGAACTTGAAATTGTATCCAGGAATCTTTCACTTCACTTTAGCTTTCACTATTTGTTCTGGTTATCATATGTTCTATTATTTGATACTGCGTCTAAAATAAGAAAGGAAAAAAGGCGTCACGAAAATATTGATTCAAATTATATTTTTCAACTCCACGTACAATTATATTTTAAAGAAGAACAAATCAGTATTTGTTCCTAGCTTTATAGGTCACCAATATGACTTTGTTTGGCATACACTTAATATGTGACAGGAGGCAACCAAAAGAAGGAATATAACACTTTTAGAAACACTTCTATTATTAATCTAATTTATTACAACAAAGACAGTAGTATGAATTTCCAATTTTGAAATCTGATCCTAGGAGAGTTGATTTCTAGATGATGGCTGAACTTCCAATGTGATGGTAAACTGGCATTTTTCTTCGAGGAAGTAACCTTACACTTAGAGAAGAAATGCCATGTAGGGATGGAATTCCTCTGAATGAATTTAATTATTTGTTTGTAAAGATTGTGCCTGATGCAATTTTTGTAAAAAGACATTATAGAGTGTAGTTGCTGACACTGTGATTGCTAACAGTACCTTAAGTGCGCATTTAAAATTTCAAGGATCTGCTATGGTTTCTAAAAATTTCAGGAGCAGAGCACATCATGAGTGAACACACAGTTATACCAAAGGAGGAACAACTGCATAGTTATTGTATGAGTAAGTGAGCGCTTGTCTTAAAATTCTGATAGTGTTATTCTCCAGTACCGCATATTGACTTGCTACAGAGCTTACTTATACATACCATATGTCAGCGATGGACAACCGTGGCTGGTGAGTGGGCAGCGTGAGTGACCCTTCTTCACCCAAATGGGCCACAGCAGCCTGTAGTCCCCCCGTCTACCTTCCCTCTTGCCTCTCACACACTGGGGCACAGGCGGCTCACACTACCTGTGCCTCATCATCACCCCCAACTCTTTAGGAATGCCACAAATTTGTTGATTTACATTGATCCATGCTCCTCCTGCTTCCTCCCAGAGCTTGAATGCCTCAAAGCACAGGTGGGAGCGGGGAAGAGTAGAGATGGAGCCCGAAACAAGTTCGTTTAAATAAGGTATTTAGACACAGTGCCAGCTAGAGGCTGAACAGCATAGTGCAGTTTACCATTTTGTTACCGTGGGATCCTGGCCAGTTTTTGTGCATGCCTGCTGAAATATCACCAACTCTTGTCCCATCAGAGTAATAACAATATGCACAGCACAGTCCTTCAGATATGGATGTGGGGAAAGGCTACTGATATGATGTTTTGGGTGATACCTCAAAACTAAATGGATCTATTTTATAAAAAAAAATGATATGGGGCCGCGCTGGGACTTCTAATTAATGTCCTAGAGCAAATATATTGTAATTGTTTTTCTTTTTCAACTCTTGTAATTGGCTTATGTAGTTTTATATTGTCAAGGAGACAGATATGTATTATTTAATTAAATGAAACCTATGACTTTCCTCCATAATACCAAAGCCTAGGGGAACTTATTCAGGCAGCAGCTACACAATGATGAAAGACCTATTGTATAGATAGCTGCGATAAAATTGCAGTGTAGACATTTCAGTTTGGGCTGGAACCCAGGGTCTGAGAGCCTCCCTCTTCACAAGACTACAGAGTCCAGTCATAGCTAAAATGCCTACATTGCAATATTAGTGAACCCTGCAAGCAGAAGCCAGCTGGTCTCTGCCAGCCATGCCTCTTTTGCTACAATCTAGACATATCATCACTGCCTGAGAGTAATTCTGCCTCTCACTCATTGCATGTAAATGGGCTAGTTATTTAACCTCTGTGGGAGTGAGTTTTTATAAATAAAATGCATACTTACCTGCCTGAAATGTGTGCTGTGAGGACCAATTTAAATGTTTGAACATTGTTTTCAAAGAAATATGAAGAACATTCTATAGAGTAAATATTACTGGTACTTTATGGCATTACTAGAGTGTAAATTAAACTCACAAAACACACAAAAAACTCACGCCTGAAACTACATCCTAAAGAGAATGTCACCTGGTATCTCAGTTCCTACTGTTACATATGAGCCGTGTCTACACGTGCACGTTACTTCGAAGTAGCAGCACTAACTTTGAAATAGTGCCCGTCACGGCTACACGTGTTGGGCGCTATTTCGATGTTAACATCGATGTTAAGCGGCGAGACGTTGAAGCCGCTAACCCCATGGGGGGATAGGAATAGCGCCCTACTTCGACGTTCAATGTCGAAGTAGGGACCATGTAGTCATTGCATGTCCCACAACATCAAAATTGCGGGGTCCTCCATGGTGGCCATCAGCTGAGGGGTTGAGAGACGCTCTCTCTCCAGCCCCTGCGGGGCTCTATGGTCACCGTGTGCAGCAGCCCTTAGCCCAGGGCTTCTGGCTGCTGCTGCTGCAGCTGGGGATCCATGTTCCATGCACAGGGTCTGCAACCAGTTGTCGGCTCTGTGGATCTTGTGTTGTTTAGTGCAACTGTGTCTGGGAGGGGCCCTTTAAGGGAGCAGCTTGCTGTTCAGTCCGCCCTGTGACTCTGTCTGCAGCTGTGCCTGGCACCCTTATTTCGATGTGTGCTACTGTGGCGTGTAGACGTTCCCTCGCAGCGCCTATTTCGATGTGGTGCTGCGCAACGTCAATGCTGAACGTCGACATTGCCAGCCCTGGAGGACGTGTAGACGTTATTCATCGAAATAGCCTGTTTCGATGTCACTACATCGAAATAAGCTATTTCGATGTAGCGTTCACGTGTAGACATAGCCATGATGAATAACCAGCGCTTTCAACAAAGTGTTTTGTAACATGTGCACAAAGCCCAGACATTCAGCCTCAACCTTGAACTCTAATGACTTTGTGCATTTATATTTGATCCATAACACTATCTTAATAAATTTTTTTAACCCTGTACCTTTTATACAGCAATCTTCCCCTTTGTTTTGCTTTCGGGCTATTCTGCAAAGATGGATGATTAAAATTATATTATAATATACAAGACATATTTTGATACATGATTAGTGGAACAACTATATTGTATGAGTTTTTGACTGGTCACTTTTAAGATGTCCGGGCAATAGAGAAATTTCTGAAGCCTCATGAGGCTTTTCTGAAGCACCTATGGGAGGAAGGATACATTAATGTATATTCTATGAGAGTGCCCAGTGATAAATGAGTTCTGGATGAAAGGCTAGTGGAGTTAATGTAGGAGGTGATGTAGTGTGAACTGCCTCTGTCTTCTGAATAGATAATCCTGAGCCATTCTGAGGAGCAGTGATTCTCAGGTATCAACAGAAATCCACATTTTTCATTTTCAATTTCACCAGCTTTCCTTTGCTATTTGTCATTTTGAAGGTCACCTCTTCGGGATCCTCACAGATCATAATACAAAAGAATTCTGATTGCCTTCTTAAGTGTTAATGATATTTACATTAGAGACAGAGGAGCTCCACTTCAGTGAAAGTGGTGCCGTGGCTAGCAGTCCATACGTCTGTTACATCATTACAATACAGACCCATTAACTTATTAATTATAGCAGCTGAAAGACCTATCCCAAATTACTGAAATTTGCAACTTGGCTAGTAAAGGAGGCTAAAGCCTCCCCCAAAACATATTCACAATAATTTTTTATTGATTTGTGACAACATATTAAGTGATTCAGTTTAGCTGTTTTTTCTTGAGTTGAAAATCTGATTGAACCCCTATGTCCTCTGGGTTTAAACAGAGGACATAGATGAAGAGGAAGGGAACAAAAGAAAATGATAAGATAAAGTAAATCAGTGTGGGTGCATGTGTATGTTATAGAACATATATCCCAGTTTTACATATATAACTAACATTTACAAAACCCACTTGCACTTATGGAATTTGCACTGTTTTATTATGTATTTATATTGTGGTCCTGCTTAGGTAGGGTCCTCAATGTGCTAGGTGCTGTACAAACATAACAAATAATCCACTTCAGTGTAGCCTAAGAAGATGATGTGTATTTATGTATGGTTTTAGTCTGAAATCAATATTAATTATATATATATAGAAGAGAAAGTTCTCCATGCTAGTAAGCACATACGATCGAGTGCTTTGAAAAATTAAATGAGCACATACTAGCGCTTCTATATGATATCTTAACTAGTAGGTAGGCAGGGGGCATAGGTGTGAGTGACCCATTCTGGGCACTCTCCTTTCACTCCCTGGGTGTGATGGAAAACGAACAGCAAGCAACAAGCACTGTTGGTAGGAATCCAGAGGGCTTCAGACCCCTGCCCTCCCTAAAGGGACTCCTGACCCCCTAGTACTCATCCCTCTAGACTCCAACCCTGAGCTCACATCCCACACCTGTCATATTATCCCATCCTGGGGATGCAGATTGTTTCCCTACCTAGAAGTTACATGGTGGGAAAAAACCTTTGTGCTCCCGAGTGCAGATACCATCAATACGTTCAGCCATTTGATTCCCATATGGGGCAGAAGGACAAGACTCCTTGCACTCCCCCTTTTACCCATCACCCTTCGTGAGAGTGACACACTGCCACGTTCAAAGGTATGTTTGTATTTCACCCTGAACTCTGGCCCCTTGGGCATGTGCACTGTGGTGTACTATTTGGATAGTGACACATTATTTCTCAAAAGACAGAGAGGCAGCCATGTTTGTCTGTAGCTTCACAAATAACAAGCAGTCCTACAACACCTTAAAGACTAACACATTTATTTATTAGGCAGTGAGCTTTCAGGGATAAGACCCACATCCTTAGATTGGAGAATCTGAAGAAGTGGGGCTTACCCACAAACGCTTATTACCTAATAAATTTGCTACTCCTTAAGGTGCTACGAGACTGATTATTTCTCAAGCAAATTGTCACACTATTATGAGTACAATGTTGGGTACACACATAACTGTGGTATTGTGCACCACTGACTACAGCTCTAATCTCTGACATTGCTGCAGGCACAACTGGAATCACACAGCCAATTACTGGTGAGGGTTACTGACAGTGGGTGGCAAGTGTTGGCCTGTGATCAGGAGGATATATAAGTGCCAGGAACAGGCAGTAAAGAGAGGAGATCAGAGGTGAAGAGGAGAGGAAGCTGTGTGGAAGGCTTCTGCTACTGTACTCCCGGATTACGTTCTAATATGTTTGGAAATTGAGGATTAAAGGGATTTGTAGAAAAGAACCAGAGTTTGGGAGGAGGAAGCCATGAAAACAGTCCGTACTCTCATGTCACATTCTAGGGTGCAATTCGCCCACTTACAGGCTGCGTTACATCTTGCATTATAACCCTGAGGGTGCATCTACACTAGGAACTAACTTCGAAGATAACTTTGAAGCTGGGCACTATTTCAAAGTAGCCAGTAGAGAGTCTACACACATTTTCCCCTTACTTTGAAGTTAAACTTTGAAGTAGGGAGCCCAACTTTGAAGTCCTTACTCCATTCTCAGTAGACACTCAACTTTGAAGTTGCATACTTTGAAGTTCTAGTTCAAAGTAAGCAACTTCTAAGTTATTTTTGTAGTGTAGACACAGCCTGCATGTCTCCAAATGCTTCTTCTCCTTGTGGCTCTCTGCCTGGGATGCACACACAGCTAGAAGCCAGCATGTACTCTGGCTACGGTTACACTACAGAATTCTATAGAGAGAAGTCACCGTCAGAAGAGATTTCCCAACAGAACTTCTGTCAACAGTGTGTGGCCACACACAATAGCCAATTAGAAGCATGTTCTTCTTGTCAACAGAGGGTCTGGATTGCCCGGGTGCTCTGTCAACTAAACAGGCACCTGGAAGCACAGCAGACAGGGCTGCTCATTGTTCTGGATGCCCTGTCTGTTGAGAGAAGGCCCTCCAGAGCATGCACACGGCTTTTTTGTCACTAGAATATGTTGACAGTAGCGTTATGCCTCAAGAATGAGGGCAGAACCCTGCTGGCAAAAGTGCAAAACACAAACTGTCAACAAAACACATTTTGTGTGTGGAACAACAAGAAGTCTAGTGGAACCTTACAGACTAACAGATATTTTGGAGCATAAGCTTTCATGGGCAAAGACGAGCTTCATCAGATGCATGAGTAGGTGAAGTGATTTCAGAGGGGTATTTAAAGAACGGGATCCCAGTGAAAGGGAGGGCCAGAGCTGACAAGGTCTACTCAGCAAGGTGGAAATGGCCCAGTATCAATAGTAGGTATCAAAAGAGGAAAAAAAAAGTCAGATCAGACAGGGGGATATCAGCCATTGTCAGAGTCTAATGGGGAGATATTAACATCCAGGTCAGAGAAGCTGTTTTTGTAAGCTGTGAGCCACTCCCAGTCTCTGTTTAATCCTTGTTTAATGGAGTCAAATTTGCAAATAAATTGCAGCTCAGGGATTTCTCTCTCCATTTGATTTTTGAAATTTCTTTGTTTCAGGACTGTCACCCTTAAATCCGCTACGGAGTGTCCAGGGAGATTGAAGTGTTCCCCCACAGGCTTCTGTATGTTTCCATTCCTGATGTCTGATTTATGTCTATTTATTCTTTTATGTAGAGACTGTCCAGTTTGGCCAATGTAAATTGCAGTGGGGCATTGCTAGCACATGATGGCATATATTATATAAGTCAATATGCAGGTAAAGGAACCCCTGATGGTATTGTTGATATTAGGTCCTGTGATGATGTCACTGGTGTAGATATGTGAGCAGAGTTGGCAGTGAGGACCGTTGCATGGGGCTGGTTCCAGGCTTAGAGCCACTGGTTTGTGATTTGTAGAGGATGGTGAGGAATTGTTTAAGGTTGGCAGGCTGTCTATGGGGGGGGACAGGGCTGCCTCCCAAGGTCTGTGAGAGTGAAAGATCATTGTTCAGGATGGGTTTGTTCAGGACTTTGTGCATGGGCATTCCACCCGTTTTGTTGACAAAACGAGGGTTTTGTCAGCAAAACTTGCTAATGTAACCATAGCCTCTGTGTTATGTATGCTGTACAACTCTGATTCAACTCAATCACCTTGAAGCCACCAGCCTGCAAGCAGTTACTGCAGAGATAATCTTGTCTTTACCATACTAAGTTAATTATAGTAGATGATACCAGAACATCCCTGGTCACAAACAGTTACAAGGAAACAAAATTGAAACACACTTTCCAGTAAAGGGAACTTAATCTGGCAATATCCTGGTCACCTTTCCCCTTCAGTCTTCCAGGAGCCTGAAGTCTGGATCCTTTGTCTTCTTAGGTGAAGGAGACAATTTAGGGGTTCCTTCCATGGGAGTCAACAACCTTGCTGAGCCTTGGGTCCAGATCTGTCCTAGAAGGGGTGGGGTCTTGGCTGGGAGAGATGTAACTGGCTCTGCGGACATGGGGAAATCAATGAATATGCTATACCTTGCCGTTAGCAAATCTTTTGATGAAGTCTCCCACAATATTCTTGCCCATAAATTAAGGAAATATGGATGGGATACATGGACTGTAAGAAGGCTAGAAAACTGTCTTGACAGACAACCCCAATGGGTAGTGGTTAATGGCTCAGTATCTTCATGGCAGTCAGTTTCAAGTGGAGGGCCCCAATGATCAATTCTAGGGCTAGTACTGTTCAACATCTCTATTAATGACCTGGATGGATGGGATGGATTGCATCCTCAGCAAATTTGCAGATGACACTAAGCTAGGAGGTGAGGTAGATATATTAGAGGGTAGGGAAAGGGTCCAGAGTGACCTAGACAAATTGGAGGATTGGGCCAAAAAATTGATGAAGTTCAACAAGGACAAGTGCAGACTCCCACACTTGGGATGGAAGAATCCCAAGTACTGTTACAAGCTGGGGACTGACTGGTTAAGTCGCAGTGCAGCAGAAAAGGACCTGGTGATTACAGTGGTTGAGGGGGTAGATATGAGTCAACAGTGTGCCTTTGCAGTCAAGAAGGCTAATGGCATATTCGGGTGCATTAGGAGAAGACTTTCCAACAGATCTAGAGAAGTTATTACTCCGTTCTACTCAGCACTGGTGAGGCCTCATCTGGAGTATTGTGTCCAGTTCTGCCCTCTTCACCCCCTCCCCACAGTATAGAAAGTATATGGACACATTGGAGAGGGTTCAGCAGAGGGCAACAAAAATCATTAGGGGTCTGGAGCACATGAGCTATGAGGAGAGGCTGAGAGTTTTGGGTTTATTTAGTTTGCAGAAGAGAAGACTGAGGGATGATTTGATAGCAGTCTTCAACTTTTGGAAATGGGGCTCTAAAGAGGATGGAGAGAGGCTGTTCTCAATGGTGACAGATAACAGAACAAGGAGAAATGGCCTGAAGTTACAGCAGGAGAGGTGGAGGTTGGATATTAGGAAAAAACTATTTCACCAGCAGGGTGGCGAAGCACTGGAATGTGTTACAAAGACAGTTGGTGGAATCTCCATCTCTAGAGGTTTTTAAGTCATGGCTGGGATGATTTAGAAGGGTTTGATCCTGCTTTAGGAAGGGTGCGGATGGGCTGAACTAGATGACCTCCTGAGGTCCCTTCCAGCCCTAGAATTCTATGATTCTATGATAATTCAGTCAAATCAATGGGCACTGAGAGTTTGAAGTTACCTCTTTTGCTTTAGGACTATCTTACTTCCAAATTTAAACTTTGTATCTCAAGCTATTCAAGCCATAGTGCTGTTCAGAGGTGGGGAAGTGGGGAGAAAAAGGTGAGACTTTTTTTTAAAGTGGGAAAATGCCTGTTATCCCATCTGGACTGACAACTTGATATCCTGGAGCTTCCTTGTTATCATTTGTTGGAGGAACCTTTAGTAATGATTTCTTCTACAAATCACAGAATTGGCTCCCATATTCATTATCGAAACTTCCCTCCACTCGAAAGACAGCTATTTCATTCAAAGCTGTGTTTATCATTGTCTGTAATAAATTATGCCAGAAAGGTCATCCTTGTCTGCTCAGTATCGAACATTAACTCTTCTAGGTACTGACAGAGCCATTCCAGTTATTTTCACAGTATTTCATTTTTTCTAAATATCCTATTAAATGCATTTGAATCTCAATTACATTTTTGTTCCATTATGCTTTCAAGCTTACTTCCACAAGCTGAAGTATACTGTTTCACATCTAGCATTTCACAGTGACAATAATTAGGAGGTCAATCTAGATGATCGTGATATTTCCTTTTGACACTGGAGTGCATAAGTCTCTGAGTTTCTTGTGGATCACAAGGCTATGGAAGTTTTCAAAAGAGAATTCCCTGGATTGCTAGGGTTCATCATGAATTAGTATTATTTTTTCCCTCTTTGTTTTGTAGTGATTGATATCATGGGTCATCACTGGGTACCAAATTTAGAACCCTCAGCATTAAAAATTATGAGTTTTTATTACCAGAAATAAAGGAGCAACACCTCTTGCTTGTCAGAGTAGACCAGCCATTTTCAAATGGTGTGCTGCAACACAGTGGTGCTCCATGAAAACTGTCCGAGTGTGCCATGAAATTTCATCAATCTCCCCTTCCTGCGACTCCTTGTAGAGCTGCCAAGAGGGGAAATGCTGTCCCCACAGGAGCGTGCTCATGCTGGGAGGCAGCTGAAAAGTGGCTTGTCAGCCTGAATGGGTTGGCAAGGAACCTGCCTGCCTCCCACAGGGCAGGGCAGGAGCTTGTTGGAACTAGGACATGGTTTAAACGCCTTGTCCCAGCTCCAATAGGTTGGCAAGGAGAGGAGCCAGCTCTACACACCCGTCCCCCCACAAGTAATGGACTAACTACTGAAATTTTCAGCAGTTACTCAATTACTCAGCATCCCAGTTGACCCTTGGGTAGCTTGCTGTATTGGCTGCTGTGTTGCAAACCTCTCTAGTAAATGTAAGTAAATGTTATATTTATAAGCAATCAATTTGGCTGAAAAAAATGGGTGCGCTGTAGAATTGTTTGTCTCATTGAAGTGTACCATGTTTCTGAAAAGGCTGGGAAACACTGCAGTACACCCGTCCTCTATGGTCTAATCAAATGGGTATTCAAAATATACATAGGCTGCCTCTACACTCACACCCACCCCCCACTTCCGGAAGGGGCATGGTAATGAGCAGATTGGCAGATGCTAATGAGGCATGAATAAAAATATTTCATGCCTCATTAGCATATCTCCAAGAACTCTCCCTTCCAGAGAAGTTTCCCTTCTGGAAGCAAAGCTGCCACGTAGACAGGGCTCCTTTGAAAGGATATGGAGATCCTTCTGAAAAAAAAAATCCCCTTCTGGAAGACCCTTTTTCCACAAATGTTTGAATATAAATCTTTTTACATATATGCTCAAATGATATACTCCCACCCTGTAATGATCACTAAAGAAGTATCAGCAGTGTATAAAACTTATGAGATATTTCCTGCAAATATTTCCATGTATTGTCTTTACAGAGCATCCTATTTAAATGCATGTCTTTGAAGGATCAGATAACTACAGACTCTTTAAGGCAAAAAACATCTTTTCATTTTCTTTGCATGGTAATTAGTACCAAAGGGCTGTAATCCCAAACTGGGGCCCTTAAGTACTACTGCAATAAAATGTGTAATGACAAGAATATGCTTTCATAGCCAGTTTTAAAGATAGGCATGCAGCATTGGTGGATCAGTCTCTATTTGCCCAAGACTTCGAATTTAATTCCCAAAACTCTTAGGCATTCCAGAAGCCTCATTTTATCTACATAAACTCTATCTTAAGTGCATTTAATGATTTCACCTAATAAACCTTAAATGGATGTATGGTTTTCTTGAAGCAATGTTTGTATAATCACTTTCATAAGAGGCTAGGAAGGCTGGTGGTGTACTTGAAAGACAAACTGTTTTCACATAATAAGACATCACCTGGAGTTACCTTATCACTATTATGAAATTTATTAAAACTCACAGAGAATTTAATTGATCTGCTAGAAACTCCCAGGTAATATTGTCATTTAGCTGCTGGGAACTCAAATAAAAAATCCCTTCAGAGCACTAAACAGTAAATCAAAACGTCATAGGGTAAATTCATACCTGCTGGCTCATGAAAGCACAGACTGATCCCTATACAAACACAAGCTCTCAGGAATCAGGGGGTAACATATAGGCTATGTCTACATGGGCAGCCTCTGTCAAAAGAGGTTACTGTCGACAGAGAAACCGCAGCAGTACCTCTGCCAACAGATCGTGTCTACACATAAAAGCAGCACAAAAGAGCAAGGCGCTCTGTCAACACAGAAAAGCCAGACTGCCCTGTTCTCTCTGTCGACAGAACAGCTGTCTGGAAGTTCTGCAAACTTGGCTGCTCGGGGACCCAGAAGCCCTCTCTGTCGACGGAACTGTCTATGTGGACATTCTGTCAATAAAACATAGTTGACAGAGGCATTATACCTGATTGGAGAGAAATATAACAGTGCCAGCTAAACAGCTGAGTTTTGTCGACAAATTCTGGACAGGGTACTTTAACCATGTAGATGCTCGGCGAGTTTTGTCAATATAAGCCCAGTTCTGTTGACAGAGGTTACCCATGTAGACATAGCCCTAGTGTTTCCCTTGCTGATTGGGCCAGATTGTTTCTCCACTGAAGACTTCATAGAAGATCCATGGTTGAAGGTTACACAGAGTACATGCTAACTCTAGAATTAATCTAAAATTTTGGGAAATAATTGAGGTTAGTCTGATTCCACCCCTTTTGCGAGCTATTCCACATCATATCTTCATATTGTATTGTTTAATATCATTGTTGAAATAACAGAGATTCTAAATCTCCCTTTTTCTCTTCCATTCTACCTCCACTCCCACAAATACCACACTATAGATATATATTAACTAAAATATATATTGTTTATTGTGATCCTCACCATCTGCTTGCTGAATCCAACTGTGACACTTACAGTGTATGTTCCACAAAGGAGGCCCTTCGTATATGTTTGCGTAGGTGCCTGATATATGACCAGGGTACCTAAGTACTATCAAAATAGAATCAATAACATATTGCCGACACCATGGCTGGAAATTCTGTGTTTTCCCAATGCCTTTAGCCTTTTTATGTGTGGTATTTGTTTTTTCATTCCCCCCGCAAAAGAGCCATGAGATTGTCCTCAGTTAGCCAGATGCTGTGGGAGGAAGTATTGCACTCTGAGAATATGAAAGAATGCACTCTAAGTAAGGTACAACAAAAATCCATTAGGGAAAAGTGGAAGAACAAAACCAATAAAATCAGCTAAACAGAAAACCCAGGAAAAGTTGTGTCATTTACTTCAGTATGAAGAAACTCTTTGTTAGGGGGCTTATGAATGCAGAAGAACTAACTGAGTCAACATCCAGACCTCTCCAGTGTTTGCTGCTTCAAGTATTATTATTCCTTTGCAGCCCAGACCTTATTGCACGTAACATAGCCTCCAGAGCTTACTTGCATATCTCACTCTCTGCATAGGGATACACATTGCATCTGTATTTAGAGAGTTCTATTGGCTTTACAAAGCTGCATACATGGTTCCTCAATTAAAAAAAATTCTAATTTCATTCTTTTAAACATATTTTTTTCAAATTTAGTAATGTTTAAATATCTTCAAGTGCACTATCATTTTAATAAGCATTTTTCCTGAATCAGGATGCCATTTTTCCCCTTTCTGTTTACTATGCTATTTATTTGCTCAAAAACCGTAGCTGCATCTGGCTTAACAGATGTATCATGGATCCGTCATGAACCACATTTTTTTCAACAAGTAGGAGCAATATCAGCACATGCAAAATGCCTGCTTATATTTCATTATAGTCTCCAGAGCAGTAATATCTTGAAAAAGGTGAGGTAATAGACTAAATTACTAAATTTGGGTTCCATACATACAAGAACAACATTCAGTGGCCCATCTAAGTATGAACAATTGGAATACGTTACAGAGACAATAGGTGTTGTCCCCATTTGAGAATATTCACATGCAGCACAAAGTATCAGTAATCACATGCTACCTCTGCATGAGCCAGTGCTCTAAAAATATCAGTGCAGCCAGGGCAGTGCAAGAAGAAGCTCAGCTAAGCCCCCAAGTACAAACTTGCCCAGCTGCCTGGGTATGCATGCGGATGGGTAGCCTGAGCCACCTTCTGCGATGCTGCAACCGTATTGCTATTTTTAGCATGGTAGTTGAAGCAGAGCTAGCATGAGTTTATCTTTCTATGCTGAGGAGCTCACTCCTGCTGCTCAAATAAGAAGCAGTCCTGCGGCACTTTACAGGTTAAGAAATTGATTAGGTCATGAGCTTTGGTGGGTAAGGCCCACAGTTAGACTGAAGAATTTTTACAGCAGGGAGAGAGAGGAAGAGTGCTACAGGACTGCTTGTTAAACACATGGCTTTAACAGAGTTCTTAACTATACTGTGTATTACAAAGGGCAATTGACCCACCTTTGATATCTGCAGGAATGGCACACATCCTCATTAACCAAACTTGCTTCATCTACTGGTCCTACTAGTGACTAGTCCCTTCTTTCCTTCCCCTCTCACTCCCTGCTGGATAAACTCTGGGTAATACTGTCTACTCCAATCATCTGAAGAAGTGGGTCTCACTCATGAAAGCACGTGATCTAATAAAATTTTTAGTCTTTAAGGTGCTACAGGACTGCTCGTTATTTGTGAAGCTACAGACTTAACAGCTCCCCCCTCTGGGATGACTCCAACTGCCGTGTAGCCATACCTAGTGTAACTTTTAAGCTATGTCTACACAGCAGAGCTATTTTAGCATTCCTGTAGTCTTCATTGCAGGAGGAGTAAGGGATGCTTCAAAATAGTGCTTTATTACAAGCTTTTGTGATGCAGTTGTGAGATGCAAAAGAGCACAACAGCAAACACTGGGTCCAAGACACATAACTTATAAGTGGAGGCTGGGTATGTGTCATCTTGTGTGACACCAGGGATTGAGCTTGGGAGCTCCTGAGTTAAAGGTGTGACTCTTCACAACAGGAGCCTGTGTAATTGACTGTCTCTTAAATTCAGAATTTCTGCAGATGAGTCTAGGAGGATATGTAACAAATACTGTCCAGCTGGTAATAAACCCTCTCTGGTCAATGGAATGCCATCCTGAGCATCTGAGATTCAGCAATTTAAATCTAGCCAAGCCCCCACTTATGTGGCAGCTGCCTTACTGTCTAATGCAATAGGAATGTAATTAAAGGCCTCCAGAGCTAAAAGAATGAGTCTCTGCAGCTTGAGATAAAGAACCAAGCTCTGTAACTGTGGCTGTAACACAGATGGCATGTAATGCACATTGATGAATGGGTTACGCAAACACCTGTAATGTGAGGGAAGTTCAATTTTATATTTATGTAACTCCAATTTCATGATTCTCATGTCTAAGTAAATTATATATAGGATAATTGAGGTTTGAAAGGTATTCATAATTTTGTAGAGAAAATTTCTTTCACGAGATCTAAAATTTGAAATAGTTCCCATTGAGACAAATCTGATTTATCCATGGCCTAACTGTGTTGCAAACAGGTGAAGCAAGGATCACACTATTATTATTAACTATTATTATTATTATTATTATTATTATTATTAAAAATAAAATATGTTTACAACTATAGAGAGAAGAGAATCATAATGAACACCAACAAATAGGGATTAAGGGGAAACATGAGGAGATGTTAAATAAGATGCTGAAGGATAAATCATCATTACCATAATTACAACTAGAATTACCCAGTCAGAGCACAAAGAAAAAGTTAGTCTCTCGTATGTGCCAGCCTGTGTACGAAGTTGGCAAATACTGACTTCTTACAAATGGGTACTATAAAGTTGTTTAGAAAGTAACATGGCCTTTTAACATAGAGATAATCAACACATTTGTAGGACTGGATCTAGTATGTGAGAAGAGCAGAGCAAAGTAAATTTGATGTTAGATATGAAAATAGGAATGATGGTGCCAACAGAAAGAAGCAGAAATGGAGGGGAAAGGAAATGTGAGTGAAGTCAGATGGATTAAGAGACTGGAGACAATAAACATGGGATCAATAGAACAAGGAGAAAGAAAAAGAAAAAGAAAGGAAGAAAGAAAGAAAGAAAAGGAGTTGTGAGATCATTAGACATTTCTAAGTGGTGGTTAGCAGTTCAATTTGGAAAGAAAAATTAGAGAGAGAATAGTGTTTGTTTAAAACATAACAAATAGAAAATAAAATGTGAGTTGCCTGAATTTCTCAGGTATTGATTTGTACTATTGCTACTATCTTGCCTATTTGTATAATGTTACTTTTCCTTCCCTTCTTAATCTGGAGAGAAAGACCAATAAATAAAGGAAATAGACTGGGAAGCTGATGCCATAATCTGAAGTTATCTCATAAGGGACAGAAAATAACAGTTGCTAAACAAGGTGATAGTTAAGGTCAGAAATGAACTAGAATGTCACCAGACATTTCAGGAAGGGAATTAGTTTTAAAATGGAACCACTATTATAGCTTCTCCTTATTGCTGATGATTTTTTCAGCAGCTCACATAGTCAATCCTTCACAACTGTCATACTATTTTATGAGGATCAGAAGCAGCATCTGCTCTTATCTCTAATAAGACAAGAGAACTTTACTGATATACAGGAAGCGAATCATACCAAGTTTTGGATAGAAAAAAATATTGCATTGGCCAAAATATAATGTAACACTGCACTTACCATGGGTCCTCTTTCAGGCATACACAGAAACTAAGACTTGTCCATGATTTTGTTATGGAACTCTAATGTTAGGGAAAGGAGCCCATCAAAAACTTTTCAAAATTAGTGAAGGAATTACAGAAGTTAAAATACACTAGTCTATTGCTTACTTATGTCAAAAATATGAGCTACAAAAAATATTTTTCTCATGTTCCAGCTGAATTGCAGAGCTCGATGAAATGGCTTTCTTGTAAATAAAACAATGTAAAACTGCTTATTATTAGTAACAGAGAGAAAGCCGTGATAGTCTATATATTATTAAAACAAAAAAAAATCAGTCAATAGAACTTTAAAGACTAACAAAATAACGTATTAGGTGAGCTTTCGTGGGACAGACCCACTTCTTCAGACCATAGCCATACCAGAACAGACTCAATATTTAAGGCACAGAGAACTAAAAATAGTAATCAAGGTTGACAAATCAGAAAAAAATTACCAAGGTGAGCAAATCAGAGAGCAGAGCTATTACTCTTTTTGGTTCTCTGGCCTTAAATATTGAGTCTGTTCTGGCATGGTTATGGTCTGAAGAAGAAGTGGGTCTGTCTCACAAAAGTTCACCTTATAAATTATTTTGTTAGTCTTTAAAGTGCTACTTGACTGCTTTTTTGTTTTATTAGCGATGATGTTTCCATAAAATAAGCTGTGTCCTGTATATTTTAAACAGTTCCCCTTTTTTCCCTTGGAGCATAGGAGATCATCATAATGCCCTTTGAACAACCCATGTTACAAACAACAATATTGTAAACTTTGAAGAGGCCCACATAGAGCACAGAAAAAACCACTCACTCTCAGCTCAAGAACATGGAGAAAAAAGAGCCAGCTGCTGCTGTTACAGAAAAAGAGTTCAAACTCAAACTAAGCCTGATTCAGAGTACATCTAAGGTTTAAGATAAACATTTCCTCACAGATTACAACCAAGTGCTGATGTTTGGTAAGATGACCCAATACAAAATTATATAACACATAGTTAAAACACGTCTGAGGAAAAATAAGAATAAATGAATAAATGATTAATTTCAGAAAATAAGTGTGTGTAAGTCTGTGTCTATGTACGTGTTAAATTCAATTTAGCTACAGCTTTTCTTTATGCTGCTGATAGTCCACGTCAACACCAAAACTAGCATTCTAGTGTCAGTATTTGACAAAGAACACTTTTTCGGAGGTTACAGATGAGGTTATATTGCAACAATACACATTAAATTGGCTTCCTATTATGAAATGTCACCTTACTTCTCATAAATCCTGTTGAGCCTTGCTACAGAAATAGGAGACCATGAAGTGTAAAAAAAAAGAGTAAAAAAGGTGGGCACATTCAGTGCTTATTAATTATATGTCATTAACATCATCTCTTTCATTCGTCACCAGTCACAGCGCAAGTCAAATGCTGCAAGGTTTCAGTCATGGATCATTAGGATGAAATCAAGATAACCAATCACAGGCTACGAAACCTAAGTGTTATACTGCTTAACTAGGCTACAATTTATTTTAAATGCACAGATAAAACACATTGAAAACGGGTGTCTCTTTCTCTCAGCAGTTATATTGAGGTCTCCTAACAAGATTTCTTTATTTTTACAAAATATAGTGTATGTATGAACTATGACATATATACTCAGAAACTGTTAAAACTACGATACAGTCAGCGAGACGGCAGTCTTGCTGGGTTCATAGGCAAAGTAGAGGGCATGCTTCACTCTCCTGGAAGGAGTGGAGCCTCAGAAAGAAGGGGCAGAGCTGAGGATAGCCAGCCTTGAGCTCCACCCGGACCACAGTGTGCACCATCCAGACCTTAGAGCCATCCAGACCATGCCATGAGGCACTGGTTTAAAGGTCCTGGGGTTCTGGAGCCTTTTCAGTTGCTGGGTCCCAAGAACAATTGTCCCCTTTGCCCCTTCCCCATTGGCAGGCCTGTATATGATTGAAAAATGAATAAATTATATTCTTAGAATCAGAGAATCCCAAGGCAGGAAGGGACCTCAGGAGGTCGTCAAGTCCAGTTCCCTGACTAAAGCAGGATCGACCTTAAATAAATCATCCCACACAGAACTTCGTCAAACCAGGACTTTAAAAACCTCTGGAGATGGCAGTTCCACCAACTCTAGATAATGCATTCCGCTGCTTCACCACCCTACTGGTGAAATAGTTATTTTTTTTGTTTGTTTATTTTATATCCAACCTACATCTCCTGCTCTGTAATTTGAGACCATTGCTCCTTGTTCTGCCATCTGTCACTACTGAAAACAGTCTCTCTCTATCTTCTTTAGAGCCCCCTTTAAGGAAGTTGAAGGCTGCTATCAAATCGCCCTTCACTTTTGTCTTCTGCAAACTAAATAAGCCCAAATACCTCAGCCTCTCCTTAGAGGTCATGTTCTCTAGCCCCCTAATCATTTTCATTCCCCTTTGCTGGACCCTTGCCAATGCATCCGCATGCTTTCTATATTGAGGAGGCCAGAACTGCATGCAGTACTCCAGATGTGACCTCACCAGTGCTGAATAGAGGGGAATAATAATTTCTCTAGATCTGCTGGAAATGATCCTTCTAATGCACTCCAATATCCTATTAGCCTTCTTGGCTACAAGGGCACACTGTTGACTCATATCCAGCTATTCATCCACTGTAACCCCAGGTCCTTTTCTGCTGCACTTCTAGTTAGCCAGTCAGGACCCAGCCTATAACAATACTTGGGATTTTTTCATCACAAGTGCTGGGCTCTGCACTTGACCATGTTGAATGACATCAGATCTCTTTTTCCCCAATCCTCTAATTTGTCTCTGTCACGCTGAACCCTATCCCTACCCTCCAATGTATCTCCCTGGCCCCCCATCTCAGGTCATGCACAAATTTGCTGATGGTGCAATCCATTCCCTCCTCCAGGTAATTAATAAAAATGTTGAAGAATACCAGCCCTAGAACTGATCCTTGGAGCACTCCACTTGAAACCATCTGCCAACCAGACATGGAGCTATTGATCACTACCCATTGGGTCTGTTCATCTAGCCAGTTTTCTATCCAGCTTACAGTCCTTTTATCCAATCCAAATTTCCTTAGCTCCAAGGCAAGAATATTGTGGGAATCTGTATCAAAGGCTTTGCTAAAGTCAAGGTGTGTAACAGCCACCACATTCCCCATATCCACTAAGCTAGTTACCTCACCATAGAAGCTAATCAGATTGGTCAGGCATGAGTTGTCATCCTTGGTGAACCCATGTTGACTATTCCTGATAACCTTCTCCTCCTCCAACTTCTTCACAATGGATTCTTAAGGATCCTCTCCATGAGTTTTCCAGAGACTGAGGCAAGGCTTACGGATCTATAGTTTTCTGGAATGTCCTTCTTTCCTTTTTTATTCTGACACAAATTATCCTTGCCTTTTACCGTGTGTTCACCTCCATATATTTCACATCACTTAGTCATTCACCAAGGGTCTTCTCAGTCTTTAGTGGACTAATTTTTTTACACAGTTGCTAGCTTTTTGCAGGTGAGAAAAAAGTATAAAATAGGCACATATAGACATGCGTCATTTGGAGCCATCCTGGCAAATCTTTTTGTCCATGTGGAGCCTATCAACCAGTGCTCTGTGCAGCTGTGGTACTCTATGTAATTACATTAACAAGATTATAGCCAGAATCTTGCAATTCTAAAGGTTTTCAAGGTTATTTTTTCATAATTATAATTATTACATACAAAATAACAATGGGTGATTTTCAAACAGACTAAGGACTTTTACCAGTAGTTCATAAAAATAAAAGAGACAAAGAAGTGATTTTATATTGTTTCTATTTATGTTACAGCCAGAGCTATGGCCATTTCTTTGTAATAAAACTCCAAAGTCCCTCAACACTGAGAATGAATGCTATATGTTGAACCTCTCTAATCCAACACTCTCTCATTCAGTAACATCCATAATCTGGCAGGATTTTATTTAGTTAGAAAACCACTTATCATGGGAGTGGCCAACTTTCCCATTACCCCATAAAATTGGTTACAGCTACCAGTCCTGGCTCTCAGTGTTCTGTACTGTTACTTAGCTGTAATTTACCACTTTTAAGAGCCCAATAAACAGTGGAAGTGTTTGTAAAGCTGATAGCCAATATTGACCTCCTATAGTGTGGCAAATTCTCCCATCGGGCACATGTCTGGCCCAGAGGGTGCCGGACTACAGAGGGTCAACTTGTACTTTGTTTTACATATTTCATTATTTTTGAAAAAAACCAAATAAATTATTCACACTAGAATAAATTTTGTACCTTTAAAACACACATAAATAATGTAGGAACACTCTAGAACTAGCAGAAGCAATGATAAGCTATTTTTAAATATATGCATGTCGTTATGATAAAGTTTGGCTGGCTCATTAACAGATACCATCTTCACAGTGTTAATCTGTTGCTTGTTTTATTCAGGGTGTGTCTACACTAGCCCCCTCCTTCGAAGGGGGCATGCTAAGCAGGCAGGTCGGAGGAGGCTAATGAGGTGCTGTGGTACATATGCAGGACCTCATTAGCATAACAGCTACAGTGGGAACTTAGAAGCTGCTAACTTTAAAGCACTGACAGGCAGTACAGCCACAGGCATGTCAAAGTTTTGGGAGTAAGGGAACTTCAAAGTTCGGCATGTACTTTGAAGCCCATGGCTACACTGCCTGTCAGTGCTTTGAGGATAGCAGCTTCGATGTTCCTGCAGCAGTCATTATGCTAATGAGGTGCTGCGTATGCATTGCAGAACCTCATTAGCGTCCTCCAAACTGCCTGCTTAGTATGCCCACTTCCAAGGAGGGGTTAGTGTAGATGCACCCTCAGTGTAAAATCTGTAAAGGGGACCAGTAAAGAGTAAAAAAAAAAACAAAAAAACAAAAAAAGGTCAATTTCAGGTCAATGGATCCTAAGAATCTAGGACTCTACCAGACAAAATTTGGTAGCATGTGTGCTGAGCCAGATTTGCTCTGAAATCTTGTATATAGACAGTGACCAGACCAGCCTGGTTCAGAAGACAAAATGGAATGGCTACGTCTACACTAGAAGCATCTTTTGTCTGCAGAGTTGTGTTGACAAAACCTGTGTTGACAGAGTGGATCTACACACAAAAGAAGATTGACAGAGCATATTGCTCTGTCAACAGAGAGCAGCCAGACTGCTCTGCCTTCTGTCAACAAAAGGGCTGACCAGAAGCTCTGAAAACAGGGCTGCCTGGTGAACCAGAAGCACTCTATGTTGACAGAAGTGTTTACATGACAGACAATGTATACAGCTGGCACAGAATGCCAGCCAACGTTACCTTTCATAAACGAGTCAAAAAGACGATGTCAGATGAGGAGAGAGAGAACTTTTATTCCAAGAGTTTGAATTCTCTGTGTATAACAGCTACTGATTTGTTTTAACTAGCATGTATGAAAAGAAGATGAAATTGCAAGCTCCCTGGAATCCTTCCTCACTTGTGATGCCCTCATCCAGCTTCAGCTACCTGCAGAGACAGACCCTCCTTGGAGTTTTATTATTACATTTAACTTGGAGTCAATGTCTTCCCTCTGTTCTAATGACAAGTCATAAAAAACATAAGAACAGACGTACTTGGTCAGACCAAAGGTCCATTCAGCCCAATATCCTGTCTACTGACTGCTGCCAATGCCAGGTGCCCAGAGGGAGTGAACCGAACAGTTAACGATCTCTCTCCTGCCAACCGTCTCCAGCCTCTGACAAACAGAGGCTAGGTACACCATTCCTTAACCATCCTGGCTAATAGCCATTAATGGACCTAATCTTCATGAATTTATCTAGCTCTTTTTTAAACCCTGTTATAGTCCTAGCCTTCACAGCCTCCTCTGGCAAGGAGTTCCATACATTGACTGTGGACTGTGTGAAGAAGAACTTTCTTTTATGATGATGTGTTGTTGCAATAGTAATACTGCTCAGCATGAGAGGAACCACAGGTTCTGCCATTTGGGCTACGTCTGCACTGGCACAAAAGATTGAAATGGCCATGCAAATTGTGAAATGAATATTCAGCACCTCATTAGCATGCCACCAGCCGTGGCTATTCGAAATTGACGTATTTCGCTTCCGCACGGCTCATCAAGATGGAGGTCTTTTTCAAAAGGATCCCACCAACTTCGAAATCCCCTTATTCCTATCAGCTGATCACTTCCTTTCTTGGGCAGTAACAAATCCATTGTCACAGAAGAAGGGACTATTAAGTTTCAGCTGATAGAATAAGGGGATTTCAAAGTTGGTGGGGTCCTTTTCTGTCTGGACGAGCCATGTGGGAGTGAAATACGTCAATTTAGGAGAGCTGCAGCCAGCGACATGCTAATGAGGCACTGAATATGCATTTCAGTATCTCATTAGTAATCTTCAATTTGGCCATTTGCATGGCCATTTCAAAGTTTTGTGCCTCTGTAGACATGGCCTTGGTGTATGTGCTTGGCTGAGGAGCCAATCTGACGAAGCTACCATCTATGGGATAATGAGTGAATGCTACTAAATCAGAATGTCCCCTAAACATAACAATAAAAGAATGTGAACTGTGATTAGACTGTCATGAGACAGGTTAGTTTTACCCTACTGTTGATGTGTTTTTGCAAGTCAGCAGTAAACAAGCTTGGAAACTTGTAGTCCCTTCTTCTGTGACAACGGATTTGTTCCTGCCCAAGAAAGGAAATGACACCAAATACATTCAAACTGCCTCAATTAACTCCACACTCTCTAGAAGAATTTTCTTCACTGGTTTTGGGTCAGAAGACCTTGAAGTGTTCTAAAAGAAAACATGTAAATGAGTGAGGTATTTGAATAAGCTCCTGAGATAAATTTTCTGTAGTGCCTAAATAACTTTTGTCCCCAATTCCCAATCACTTTCAATGAAACATGTGCTCCTTAATGACACAGGCACATTTGAAATGCATTTTTTTCTTTTTACCCAGTGCTGTCCAACTCCACTGAGTTACCTTCTTCCAAATGTTCAGAACCCTGGTCTGGAGAATGTGAAAGTTTTAAGGTAATCTCTCTGCTAAAAGAGAGATAAATAGATTTTTTCCTCCATATTCGAATGCATCCAAATTACAGAAAATCAGTCTGTCTTAGAATGGCGTTTTACATTACTATAAATGGATGGTTTTCAGTTTCTAGATTACTCCAAAGAGATTTGTGAGGCATGAGCTAGTCACAAACTAGACATGAGCCAGTAATATTCTTATAGTTAAAAATTACATACACAATATTATAATTGTAGCAGTCAGAAGAGTGTAAGTTCTTTCCAAAGTACTTCGGAAGTTTGGAGTCTTTGTTATATTAAGTGAAGCCTCCTTCAACTCCTTTCTTTTGCCATTTCTACACAGGCCACTTTCTTTGAACATGGCATGGTAATACACGGTCCAAAATATGCTAATGAGGCATGGATGCAAATTCCCCATGCCTCATTAGCATACAGTCACGTGATTTGGAGTCCGGAAGACTGTTCTCCAGACTCCAAAGTGGCATTTAGAAATGCGGCCCCCGGGGGGTCTTCTGGAAGGAAGTCCTTCTTCAGGAGTCCCCTTCTTCCCAAAAATTTTTGGAAAGAAGGGGCCTCCGGAAAGACTTCCTTCTGGAAGCTGCCCCGGGGCTGTGCTTCAACATGGTGTTGTGGAATCTGGAAGAATGGTCTTCCGGATTCCAAATCACGTGACCGTATGCTAATGAGGTGCGGAGAATTTGCAACCGTGCCTCATTAGCATATTTCGGGCCATGTATTATCATGTCACTTTGGAAGAAAGTGGCCTGTGTAGAAACGGCCTTTTAGTTTAACATTCCTGGAGTTCACCATGCATGTTGCAGTGCGGATGCTAAACATTTCTAGGTCCAAGAGGGAATTCCTTACAACTGTGCCAGAAGCACATACCTGCTCATTCCATCACCGCAAGGAAGTTAACAAGCCCACTAGGAACTGTGGTAGTTCTACTCCCTGCTTTTCTTGTTGGTTGCCTCTAAATTAGTGGCAACCTAAAGGTCTCTGTTGCATTCATGGCGAAAGTTACCCAACTGGGAATGAAGCTTTCAGAAGCTGCCTGGCTAAACCAAAAGTGATGAAGGGAGAAACAAATTTTATTCAAATCATATTTTGTCTATTAAATTACACACTCTGGAAATAGGACAATAGATTTACAGGGAACATGCAGATGCTAACAAATAAAATGCCTTATTGTATTGTTTTATCACTTCTCCACCCCACAAGGAGATCAGTAAGGATGTAAAAGTAGCCATAGAAATGTAGAAATTATATCAGAGCACAAAGCCCAATCTAACTGCACAGCAAATCTAGAAATATGTACTGGATGGTGTCTGGGCCAAGGGAAACAACGGTAACCCTAGAAGCAACCATTTTCTAATGAGTCTAATAGAACTAGCCAGTGCTTTTTTTTGTAAAAACAAAAAACAAACAAAAAAGCTGAAACTCAGCCAGCTCCCTGCCCCCCACAGCCAATTCTGCAGCTGGGGCTGCTGAGGTGCCAGTACTTAGTACTGGCCCAAAAAAAGCACTGGCACTAGCTATGAAGGAATTTCTGCACAATGCTGGATATCAAAGAAATTCTGGCTTTCAGGATAGAAGATGTAAGCCCATGATGTGACATGTCTTTCAGGAATTTTGTTTTAGGAATTTTACTGAAGTCAAAACTAAGGAAAAAAAAAAGCCTTGAAGCAGTTAAGACAAAAAGACAGAAAAAAAAAAGCCACACTAAAAAATGGCAGAGAGAAGTGGGTCTGTCCCACAAAAGCTCAACTAATAAATTATTTTATTAGTCTTTAAAGTGCTACTTGACTGCTTTTCTGTTTTAAAAAAAGGCACTAATTCTATACTACTTAGCCAACAAAGGAACAGACAGATCTGGTTGCATGCAATGTCTACAGAAAGTTATGATATAGAAGCATGAGCTGACTTTGGTAAGTTACGATATAGAAACTCCCGTATATAATACCACATAATGCTCAAGAATACGTAGCATACATCCTGTACTGAATCCAACCACTGAAACTTCTCAGTTTCGGGCACTGAATATGGCTTCTTGTGTAAAATTCTTCACAGAAGACTCAGTGTTTCAACTATAAATTATAAGACTGATACTGCAATTACTGAATAAAATTATATGGTCTGTGTTATGCAGGACATCACACTAGCTGATAATAATGGTCCTTCTGCATTAAATTCTGTTAATCCATCCTACTTTTAGTATAGGTTGGGCTGATAAATATTACACAATGATAAGTTTTACCTACACTTTCCTTCATAAGTCTCTGTCTTCACTTGCTTAGAACTTTGCCAAATTTAAAACATTTAGGTTAAAATTATATATATTAGGTCCCTGTCACAGACTTTATTATTTATTTATTATAGTCAGCCACAATGATTCATCCATTTTTAAAAATAAGGCAAGGAAAATAATATTGTTTTGTCCATGATAAAAATTTCTTATGATCTTTTTAGATCAGTGTTAGCGTGCTTCTGCATTGCAGCAGAAACTTGAAAATTTTGTTTTGTATCAGTAGTTTGCCTATTTCCACTACTATGAAAAATGCCAAAAGTTGGTTAAGGCTGAAAAATAAACCACATTTAGATCATGATCACTTGAGATGTTGATTATAGCAGCTAAAATCTCAGAAGAGTCTATTTTATCAGAGGGATAGCCGAGTTAGTCTGTATCTTCAAAAACAACAAGAAGTCCTGTGGTATCTTATAGAATAACAAATATTTTGGAGCAGAAGCTTTCATCAGCAAAGACCCACTTCATCAGATGCATCTGATGAAGTGGGTCTTTGCCCACAAAACCTTATGCTTCAGAAAAGTCCACGTTCACTGAGCATGCACCAATACTTTTGCTGACCAAGTCATATCCACAAAAAAACACATGCCACATGTCCTTAGAGATCCCACATGTGACTGGATTGTGCATCCATCATAACCAGAGAATAACTGAGCATGCTTCATACTAAGCCTACAGTGCACAGCCAGATTTCCCAGTAACATCTGGCTATGGCTGTTCTAGGAAAAAATGGGACCAATACTAGAACTAAGACTGTGGCCACACTTGGCCAAACCTTCGAAATGGCCATGCTAATGGCTAAATCTAAGAATACTAATGAGGCATTGAATTGAATATTCAGTGCCTCATCAGCATTCGCATGCTTCTGGCAGTGGCGCTTCAAAAGCGCCAAGCTGTGCACATTCGAAAACAGCATTTTCAAAGCACCATGGCTGGAAGCATGCGATGCTAAGGAGGCACTGAATATTCAGTTCAGTGCCTTATTAGTATTCTTTGATTTGGCCATTAGCATGGCCATTTTGAAGGTTTAGCCAAGTGTGGCCACAGCCTAAGGCTATGTTTACACTAAAAGAAATCTTGAAATAGCCATGCAAAAGGCCATTTCGAAGATTACTAATGAGGCGCTGAAATGCGTATTCAGTGCCTCATTAGCATGCTGCCAGCTGTGGCTCTTCCAACTTGCCACGTTTCACTCCTGCATGGCTTGTTCAGATTGGGGTCCTTTTCGAAAGGACCCCGCCAACTTCAAAATCCCCTTGTTCCTATGAGCTGATAGGAATAAGGGGATTTCAAAGCTGGCAGGATTCTTTCAAAAAGGACCCCCATCTGGATGAGCCACGTGGGAGAGAAACACGGCAAGTTTGAAGAGCCACAGCCAGCAGCATGCTAATGAGTTGCTGAATATGCATTTCAGCACCTCATTAGTAATCGAAATGGCTATTTGCATGACCATTTTGAAGTTTTGTGCCAGTGTAGATACGGCCTAAGAGTTGGATTCTGCTTTTCTGTGCTCTCAGTTACTCCGCTGCTGGAAGTTGGGAGAAAGAAGTGGACAGAAGGAAGTCATGTGAGTCTAAAGAAGAGGCGACAAAAGGCAAACCAGAGAGAGGGAAAAGAGTAGACTGGGATAATGAGTATGGTGAGTCTGGGGCCAGAGTAAAGGATACAAATTTCAGGGGCCTGGAGGCCTAATCTAGGACAGACAGGACAAGAAGGCCATGAATGACAGCCAAAAGATGTCAGCAAAGTGGAAACTGAGAGTTGGAGGAGTGGATGCTAAAGCAGTTGGGATTAGTTGTAAATGCTTAGAGCCACTATTCAGGATGGCTAGTCTGTGGGAAATATAGCAAGAGGGTGAGTGACTGCATAGTCAAGAAATAAAGAGCATTGTGTAATCACCCTAACAACAGCATCCTAGATCCCTGTAATTTCTACAAGATGTTCAAGTGGAATAGTACACAACCCAGCAAACAACAGAACATCCTGGAAAGGGAAGAGCGGAAAGGAAAACAGAAGAGTAAGCCCTCCAGCCCAGCCAGAACAATATACAAGCTACATTAAGCTAGCCACAAAACAGACAAGAAAGCAGTCTACAAACAAAGAGAACCAAGAACAATTTGCTATGCTGAGTCACAGGGAGTGACGACAGGAATGCGCTACTGAAGGTACGATTAACATCACTTTGTTTCTTTAAGGAGTGATAGCTTGGGAAATCTCATCTGGTTGAACTGTAAAAATAGCTATATTTGTCCCAGCTTTTTTCATACATACAACATCCAGAAGAATTTAATTTCCAGGAAGATGAAGTTAAGCCTCTGTGGATAAGCAGATTGTAGAAGTTCTGTCACATTTCTTGTATAGATCAACAATTGTTGGAGAAAAAAACTGAATTATCTGCTCTATACAATTGTCCCCATTAAAATTAGGAGAGAAGATGACATTCTAAAAAGTCTGTGTTGTAGAACTTAGATGGCCTACAAAAAACTCTACATAGTTGCCAAGCAGTCAAAGCTTTAGGCTCGATTAATAAGGTACAGTAGGACACGATGGACACAGAACTAATATTCAGAGAGGCTAGGTGTACACACGAAGCATCTGTCAACAGTAACATCTGACGACAGAGTTGTGTCAACCAAAACTCTGTTGACAGATTACATCTACACACAAAAGTAGATCGAGAGAGCAATCTGCTCTCTGCCCTCTGTCAATAGAATGGCTGACCAGAAGCTCTGCAAACAGGGCTTCCCAGTGAACCAGAAGCTTTCTCTGGTGACAGAAGTGTCTGCACTGCACTTCAACTGGCAGAACTCTGTCAACAGAAGAGTTATTCCTCAAATTTTTGAGGGATTCTATTGTCAAGACAAATGCAGAGTTCTGTTCAGAATCTGTTGACAGAATGCTTTTTTGAACCAGGCCTCTTCTGTCACCAAGACTATCTGCTGTAGACACAGCCAAAGAGTTTCCACAAATTATTCTAAAGACTGAAGAAAAAAAAAACACTAGATGGAAAATACCACATTAAAGTTAGACCAAATCCAAAGTCATTTGCTCTATCAACACCAAGGGAAGGCTTATTCCCTTTATTGCCCAAGGTGAAAACAGAAATCAGCTTCATGGAGCAGTTGACTGCAACTTTGAGAACAACTTCCAGAACTTCTGGGAGATCGCCCAGGGGCTGCGCTTCTACACACCATTTTGGAGTCTGGAAGAGCTTCTTCCAGACTCCAAATCATGTGACCGTACGCTACTGAGGCGCTGGAAATTTACACCTGTGCCTTATTAGCATTTTTCTGGCCATTTATTAGTGTGCCACTTTTAAAGTGGCACATGTAGAAATGGCCATGGAGTTTACTTTTGAAGGAGCCATGTCTACACTGCTTTTCTTCTTTTGAAGGAAGCTCTTTCTAAATAATATGCAAATTAGGTGTCAGATATGTAAATGTGTACCTCATTTGCATTTCCAGTTTCCCTCATTTGCATGCCTTTCAAAAGAGGAATGCAAGTGTAGACATAGCCTGGGAGTCAGAAGCAGGGAGGAAGAACTTCTTTGGTTGGATATGAAGACTGGACGTGGAATCAGGGCAACATATGTGTGTGGGGGAAAGCAACAATGATCCATGTTGCCTTTGGGGGTGGGGGTAAATAGTCTTTGCGGAAAATAATATGTGATCATGTACTTAAAATTATATTCTGATGTGTACCCAGAAGGGAAATGAATTGTGCAGACTACCTTAAGTCTGGCATTCTCTAATGTTTGAGAGAAATTTTGAGCTGTTATGTGTACATTATGGAGGGAAGAAGACTCTTTGTTTATGTTTATTCTACTGACAATACTTACGATTTTTATAACAAAACATTTGTTTGCCATGTTTCTACCTAGTTGATTGACCTATCTTTTCTGCCCAGGAAATTAAACCTTATGGCTACCACTACACCAGAGAGTTTTCTAAATAAAACTGGAGTTTTGTAGACAAAACTCACAGAGCATCTACACACAAAATTTGTTTTGTTATCAGAAACTGTTGACAAAAAAGCAGTGTAGATGGTTTGAGGGGCCCTTTTGTCAACAGACCAAACAAAAAGATCAGTCTTGCCGTGACTTTGTAGGGACAGGTAACCCTGATGTAATAGAAAGGTCACTTAATTAAGGGAGGGCACATGCCTCCCTGGGTCCCAGGACCCGGTCCAAACCCTGCTGCAAGCCCAAGACGGGAGAGCACCACCCGGTAAGCGTAGACCCTGCTAAAGCCTCCTGGAAAGAAGTGGCTGGCAGAGACAACGAGACCAGGACAAGGGTTAAAATTAAAACAAAGTAACTAGAATTTTTATTTGAGGATCACCATCTAATTTAAAATGTGTCAACTCTAAATGACTAACTTAAAAACTTACAATAAACATTGTGTCCTTGCTGATTCCTGACAGATGTCTTTAGACTTTATTTAACCGGAAGGCAGGAAATTGGTTAGGAGACTAGATACAGGTAAGTATACTTAGGATTAGGGTTTTAAATCCCCGCTGTTCCCTTTATAAAGGAGGGGTGAGGTCGCTAATCCCACCCTCTACCGAGGGTGGGGTGCTAGCCTGCCCGAAAGGGTTAGGGCTAGGAGGCTGTCAGGGCTATCCCTCTTTTTTCTTTGGAGGGCCCCCGCTACTCCAGTAAGCCTAACTAGAGGATACCTGCGAGGCAATATCCCCTTCCTCAGGTCCCTTAGGGTGAACAGCAACTGGGGAGGCAGGGCAGCTATGCCTACACCTGCAATATATTTTTATATAGAGATGGGATAGGCAAAAAGAGATAAGGGAGGTTGAACCTTCACCTTATTTTTAGACAACAATTACAATAACTAATAGTCTAATAAATACTAATAATACTAATTATTAAACAAATGTATACCTAATAAATATTAACGAAATTATTAACTAAATGTGCTTTTAAAATATCTGAATTAATATCCCAGACTGGGCTTTCAGGCCCGGCCTCAGGGATCAGGCCCCCAGGTACTGCCCCTCCCTTGTCGGGGAGGGTACACAGCAGGGGAGCTACCCCTGCTCCCTCACTAAGGGTCCCGTATCCCAGGCTAGTCTGAGAGAAAATGTCTATGATCTCCACGTAAAGACACGGGCTGGTGAATAAAATTACGTGTCAAGTCTGGTAGTAGTTGTCACAATCAGGTAAGTCGAGGTCCAATCCAGTGAAGTCGTAGGTAGCAGCTAGTGAAGACAAGATGGCGGCCTCAGGTTCCGTGACTGGGTACACAGTACCCACCGTGAGGTGGGCCAGTTTGCCACCCAGTCACTTCCCCGTGAAGCCGCTTGCTGCTCCTGGTGGCGGTGAGGGGAAACGCTGCTAGCGTGCGGTGGTGCCGCAGTGACAGGGCAACGCTGTGTGATTTAACTCTGCCCAGGTGAGACCAGCTCTGCTCCGACGAATCTTCGCAAAGCCTTCACCGCATGAGCAGCTGGCCTGAGGGCTGGTGGACGCCACAAGTGGCCAACACCTCCCTGTTGTACTGCGCTCCCAAGGGCCGCAGAGAGCTCCGCAGCGCCTGCTTTTATTCTGTGTCCTCATGTATTATTCATGATTTAATTAGCATATTAAAATTCCATCCACCTGTTTTCAGTCAGGTCCTCCTGGGCTCAGAAGCTTCCAGAAACCTGGAGCTTCACCCAGTCAGAGGCCATGATTTTAAACACCTGCTCATTGATTATTCATGAGTTCAGGTTACCGGGGAAACCAACTGACAAAAAGTGACCATTGATAATGCTGCCAAATGGCAGCCTGTGAGACTTTGGATTTTTCATGTGCCTGCACTGATTTTTCATAGCCAAAGTCTTGTATTCCCTGGCCCACGGGGACGATAATGTCCTTAGATGTTAAAAAATCATGACAAGTCTGTTTTAATGCATAGATTCAATCTGTTGATAGAAGTTTTGTCTGTACATCCCTTCAAACAGTAACATCTGTAGACAAATGCTTCTAGTGTAGATGTAGCCATTGTGGTTTTGCAAACATTTTTTCACTCTTTCACACTGGCCCCAGGTTCAAAATCAGCAATGGATTGAAGTAAGCTTCTTGTGTAGGAGGGTTGATTCAAATATTTATTGTGTTAGATCTCTATTTGTCTCTTACCATTGTAAAGAGCTGTGTTGATTCATTCATGAGAAATCATGTGATATAATTACCCATTGACAAACAGAACTGTTTATTCTTAAACTCAAAGGTATTCTTGTTATTCCTCTTGCACTATAATGACTTTAGAAGATATATGGAAACTGCTAAGCTATGTTTAGTGATGTCACTTTGTTGTAAGTGCAAACTGCAGAATATTAGAAGTTGTGTTTTTTGACTGATGGTGAGCTAACAGCCAATCACCTGCAGAACCCTCCCTCCCATGCATCTCCCTTCTCCTCCTATGAAAAAAACTGTCCACAAACAAAGCCAGTGTGACATGATGTTTCTGAAAGGAAGATGCACATCTACGGGTTGCTAGGCACAAGTTAATGTCCTATTAAAAAAATAAAATCTATTTTCTCTGCAGTATGGACTACCTAACCTAATCTTCACTGTTCTGAAGAATAGAAAAATGCTTTGCTTCTTGGCTGACCTTGATTGTACTAGAAAGTTGGCTATGAGGACTGTAATATCAACAGTCCTTTTGGGCTTTCAAAGGGCTGTGTGAAATAACAGTGTGCTTTAAGAAGTTCCCCAGTCACCAATGGGGCATCTTTCCTTCTTGTGCCCAGGTCTGGGAAAGTAGTTCTATTGGCACCTTCTGCTTTCAGTTCACTCCATGATAGCAATATTATTTAAAAAAAATCTATTTGGCCGGGAATCCTTCTAGTCCTACTTTTCTATGGTTTACAAAATTCCACCAACAGCACTGTCATAATGTCTTGTCTGTATGATGTTCATCCCATGCTTGGAGTTCTGTCCCCCTTGCCACCAGGGGAACCTGGGTGCACTCACTTCATTGTTACAGTTCAGGGATCTCATAATCACCAAGCTAGATATGTTCAGTATCTCTTTCCATTATTGTTTCCCTGGGCTCTTTCCTACACAGCTTTTTTCTCTTTCTTTGACTGTTTCTGGATAACAGC
Source organism: Carettochelys insculpta (assembly GCF_033958435.1). Lineage (NCBI taxonomy): Eukaryota > Metazoa > Chordata > Testudines > Carettochelyidae > Carettochelys > Carettochelys insculpta. The sequence goes on along the minus strand of NC_134137.1, from coordinate 298,820,556 downwards.
ATGATCCTACTCTACTCCCTGGGGCTAGGCTCTTGTTAGATTCCTTTCTTCAGAGCTGAATCTCAGGCTCTCTCCCTTCTCTGGAATTCCTCCTTGTGCCTGATAGCTTTCCTCTTCCCAAGAAGTGGCTGTACTTTATTTCACCATGAAGCCTCCTTTCTGCTTACAGCCTCCTGGTTTTATTGTGCTGTCCCAGCTCATCACCATTTAGGCTACACTCAATTAACCCTGGTCCTTTCTCTCCCATGTAACCTATCTGGCTTGTCAGGTCCTCATTAGCACTACAAGATATGGTGCAGTGCTCACAGCCTATCACATGCATTCACTTCTAACATGCTTCTGATAGTTCCAAGCAATAGGTCTGAATGTGACTCTCCTGTAGTTGTTGGGGTTGGGGATGAAAACTGAGCAGAAGTGCTAATACCCTGAATGTTTTGACAGTACTTGGAGTAGTTTATTCATATATACATGAATTTTGGCTAAGCTGGGAGGCTGGCTTACTGTAGGGTCCTATATTAATTCTCGTAATGGCAACCTGAAGGGACTTGCATAGCATACAAACATGTAATGAGGAGAGTGAGGACTGACTACTTTTTATTTTATTACTCTCACTGTCAGCGACTCAGTCAGGTTATTTAAAGAGGAGGAAAGAAGATTAGTTCAGTTTGTTAATCATTCAAGCAAGCAAAGAAAACTCAGAAAATGTACACCACCAACTTGCCTATAGGCCTTGATTTCTGAACCTTAGCTAGGGTGCTTTGGGTTTTGTCATTGAAAAGACAACACGCAGTCATGGAGATTTTGCCCCAAGAAAAATACATCATACTGTGCTATCTATAACATATATCTGAGATTTGATTCAAGCTTGGGATTGTTTGGATAGATATCGACTAAGAAAACCAAAACAAATGTGGTAAACATCAAGAGCTGCAGAAACAGGATTACACTATTAAAATGTGCAAGTGCAATACAGCTGAAAAATTCAGCTGTATTTAAGTGATGCTTGAGCTGAAAATGACAATTATTAGTAAAAAATACTGATTACCCCTCAACTGGAGATAACGGCAAGCACTTGCAATGCTTGCAACATATGCTATTGTACAATAAAAAGTTTTAAATGTCACAGATTGTTGAAATAAATACAACAAGCTATTAAATTATAGACAGTTAGTGAATTCCAGACTTTCCTAAATGAATATTACCATCTTTTAAGGTTACAATAGCTTGTTTTTCATACCCCTGTATGTACGCTACTTGACTAGTTAAATTGGTTATTGGATTCTTCATACGGTAGACCCTGAACTCCTTCAGTCAATTAAATCCTTTATTGTACCTGATTTGTCAGGCGACTGTCACTGCTAATCTCCTAAATCCACTTCAGTTCACAAGAATTAAATGTGCTTATTCTGTGGCAAAACTGGGAGACTGTGCAAGCAGTTCCCCCAGTTCCCACAGTGCTGCTCATACTTTGAAATAGATAACCCTTTCTCTCACATCTTAGATTTTGCGGACAATAATCAGGAAAAAATATTATACAATAAAAGGTACAGCTACTTGTGCATTATATGCTCTAAATATATTTTCTGTTTTTTTGTCCCTTTAAAGGATAATCAAAGTAACCACAACTTATTTCATCAACTTAGTCTCCATGACTTTAGAATACACCTCCACAAAAGTATTCCACAACATTTTTGCAAGTTTGATTGGATATTAAATTCTCTTTCTTAACTACCCCACTAAATACCTGATTTCTGTATAAAGAAGAAAAATGACTTTCACTAAATTATAGTAGGGAGTAACAATCTTGTCAATCTAATGATAACTTCAGTTATTCTCAAGTTAAACATAGATATCAACTCTAATTATTTTATATTGCAAAGTAGAGTTTATCAGATAAGCAATACACTGGATTAGTCTCTAAAATACATTCTTTCCTAAAGCATCTTTCTTCCAATAAAAAGAAAACAACACTCTTTACATATTATAGCTTTTACAAGCCTCTGAAGTAAGAAAGCAATTCCCTATACAGGTTGGACACATCCCCTGTATTCTAAAAGAGAAGGTAAAACAGAACAGACTCTTACCAGAGAGAGAGAAAACAATCCTTCAGCTAGATCCAGCAGTGTTCTTTGCAAGCAGGCAGCATGAGTGATCTTTGGGCCTCACACAAAAGCAAGATAATTGGCTCTCAATGAAGAGATGTAAACATCCATCATAATGGCACTGGTGCTGGGGCTGAAAGCTACCTCAGCTGTTCTATGCACTCTGACTGTAAGATGATGTCACAAACATCAACTGGGTGTACTCTCATTGGTTTCTGTTACCTGGAATCATATCTTAACCCTAAACTGTCAGCTGCAAATTGAAATGTGGATCTATTTGATATACATATTGTGTGGAGAGCGGCAGGAATGCAATGTACTGAAAGCTCCCAGTTTGGGTTGCAGGTACATGCTGTTTAAACATAAAATAAATAAAAAAAAAACCAAAAAACTAATTTGCCTGAATTATTAAACAAGAGCCCTGGGGAACTGAATTTTCATAATGTTTACTAAATGACAGCAATCATCAAAATATTATAGAGAAGGGATATAAAATGAAAGGTTAATGCATACAGCATCTGGAGAATTCACTTTTGTAATGATTTTACATTGCCTCCTGTTAAGCCATGAGAGTTCTCAAAGATGCACATAAAAATGGGGTTTAAATGTGAGAACACTGCATATGTAGCCATAATTAGATTAGCTACAGGCAGTCACTGGCATTTTAAGAATTTAAAACTAAAACAAAGTAGAAGTAAAGATATGCACAAATGTAAATGTGCAATTATTCTTTGAATGTAAAGTAGGATCTCGGACATTGTGTGTTAAATGAGACATGAAATACACAAATATCTAATATACTAAATAGAGTGGCACTAAATATTTTGTTAGGTTACTGGAAATATTCCACAGTTCATGTGAACATTAAAAAAAAGCCCCAATCCAGCCTTTAAGAATCTAATTTCTCAAAAAACAGATAGGAATAATAATTTCATCTGTCAATTTTAACTGACACATCAACCATTTCCTCTATACGGAGAAAAAAACAAGCAAACGAACAATCACAGGGCATAGGGGTTACATGTTGTGATTAGAGCTCATGTATTTTACTTTAATATTTTTCTGTTGCTTTGAATTGTATTCTTTTTCTTACTTCACTGGATAGAAGGTTGAGTTGATGTTCGTTTGAAGTAAAATATAGCACATTAGTTATTGTGCAATTCAATATTCCTAATGCTCAAACTAAATGTTGAGTTTATAATTATTTCTGTTTAGTTTATTCCCTAGGAAAAAAATAGACTCACAAATGATTTTGGCTTAACATCTAATATGTGAAACATATAATAGGATTTCTTGAATAAATTTGAAAAACAGCTCTGCCATTGCCTTGTGGTCTTTTCACCAAGTTGTAGAGACTCAGGAGATTAAATTCTGGGGACTTAATAAACAGCAGCTCTGTGCAGGGATCTGGAAGCTAGCCTATTAGTCAAAATGTACTTTAGGCCAAAGTGAAAGCCCCATATCATTTATTTCTGCCTAGAAAACATGGAAGTTTAGATGGAAATGTATATAAAAAAAGATTCATTGCCATGCAAAGTGACATAAAACTGAATTACAGATCAGAAAGATGAATTTGGACAATAGGAATGCCAACTTTGCTTTTGTATGATTAATGATAAAGGTAAGACATAGTAATTGCTAAGAAGATATGAGTCATGAGTAAAAGAATTATTTATGAGATAAATCAGGCTTAGACTTATCATATGTAAGTTATGTTCCTCTGAAACTTTAATGCTATAAATAGCCAAGATCAAACAATGAGACAATGTTGATAAAACCTGATTATGTGGGTTGATTTGGTCTGTAAGATATATAGAGTTCCCATATCCAATTAATCTTAACATGATGAATTCATGTCCTATACATTTGTATTCTTATACACACAATATATTTCCTTAACAGGGTGATTTATTCTTATGTGAACTGCTAGATTTTCTGTGTGGATAAAGTACAGTATTCAGGCAAAAGTCTACATCAACACTAACATCTGAGAGCCCAGATTTTATATTTTGTGCACTGAACAATTATTTTTATTATTAGTTTTATTCACTAAATTATCATACAAGAAGCAATAAAGGTCCATTGTGAAATTAAGAAGAGAGTATTTCTCCAAACCTGTCTGATAAATGTTGAACTTAAACTCTAGCACATTTGCATTCTGGTGCCTTCTTTCATGCTGTAAACTTGTGGTAAGCTGAGTTATTCATGCCATTTGGTAGTGGTGGTGAATCATCAAATTCCACATATATTTTACATTAAAATTAATATTGTTGTATAGTCAACTTGATGAATATTTGGATGATTATACAGAGATGCTCAGAGGCAGTAGGTAATAGCTGTGAAGCTGTCAGTGAAATAGTAGCCGCATGATCATCATAAAAGCACAGCTATTATCAACACTAAAACTAGCTTTCTAGTGTGTTAAACATAACATTTGCCATTGGCCGGACAATAGTAAAATAAATAAATAAATTAGATAATGGATGACTGAAGCTGTATCTCTGGTTTAGACAATAATTGCAAGCTAATATTGCTAAAATGGCTGTCAGATACTTTCTTCAAATGACCATATGAGTGAAAAGCATGTGAAAAATACAAAGCAACTTAAATAATTTAAAATAAAAATATTTGTACAGCTGAAGCAAATAGCCTATTTTTATTCTATAAAAATGTATACACTGCTTTCTCAGAATGTGCTGGGCCCATTTTTTCGAAAGAGCAGTCCTCATGGCAGCAGATTTTTTGATGGCCATTGCCATATGGAAATTGTCCACACCGGACAGCTACCAGTCCATTGGGCAGCAGTTTGCAGTGGGCACATCCACCTTTGTATTACAGGTAAGCCCTGCCTGAAGCCCTCCCCAGCTAGGGGGGAAGAAAGGCCAGTGGGCTCAGGGGACCCCAGGGACCAGAGGGAAGGAGGGCCAAACAGGAGGGTGGACAGGCCTAGTCCAGGGGGGATACTGCCTGCCCACAGCTGGAGGGGGTCCCCTAGTGGGGGGGACTGGTAGGGAGGGAGAGAGAGGATGGGGACCCCCTTGCACATGCCGATGAATGCACCCACTCCCATTCCCCTACAGGTCACGAGAGCCATCAACCCTGTGCTGGTGTGGCGGCTGGTGTGCACTGGGGACCTGGACGTGTTCGTTGAGGGAGCTCAGGTTCCTCTGGTGCTTCTGGGCAATCTACAGGATGCATACCCCCATCAGGGTCCTGGACCACAGCGATGGCCTATATGTCAACTGCAAGGGGTACTACTCAGTTGCGCTCCAGGCGACGGTGGACACCCACAGGAGGTTCATGGATATTTAGGTCAGCTGGCCAGGCTGGGTGCAAGAGGCACACATCCAGGGAACCCTGTCCTGTTTCACAGGATGAAAGCCAGAACATTCATGCCCTAGTGGGAGCGCATCACTGGGGAGGTCACCATGCCCCTATGCCTCGTGGGTGACCTGGCCTACCCCCTCTATGCCTCTTTGATGCACCCATACATGGTCCACCTCACACCCTCCCAGGAGCTGTTTGATGCCCAGCTCACATGGGCCTGGTCAAGTGCGCATTTGGCCATCTGAAGACGGGATTTAGATGTATCCTCATGTGCCTCAATGTGGGGGTGGAGACTGTCCCGCAGGTTGTGGCCACTGGCTGTGCACTCCACAGCCTCATAGAGATACATGAGAAGACCCTGCCCCAGGGCTGGATGGCGGAGATAGCTCTCCAGTACCAGCAGCCCACCACGGACCTCAACAGGTGGCTCAACCATGAGAGGGTCATCCGGGAGGCACTCCGGGAGGCATTCATCCAGGGGAACTACTAACCCCACACCGTCCCTCATGTGCCACCCCCACATTCCCTGCATGCACACCTCACTCACCTCCAACCCCCTACCCTCCCCCACAATAACCAAGGATGTGGGGGCGGGGTGAAAACTGCACATATGTATTTAACAAACAACATGGAACACTGGAAAATGTTGTGTAAAAAATAACTGGGAAATATTAAAACTAACATACAGTAACCAAACACTGAAAAACTATATGAGGGGGAGGGTGTCAGTGAATAAGGGCAATCCAGCTGGGATGGGACCTGGGACAGTGATGGGGGGGCCCTAGTCAAGGGACAGAGTGGAAGGCCATGAGCCCCAGAGCCCATGGGTGCCCCTCCTGCCCCAGGTATGCAGTCCCCTGTAGGGTGCTGCTGGGACCGGGAGCACCGGTAGGTACGGCCAGTCTGCAGCTGGCCCAGCCTTAGCAAGGGAGATGGGAGGCATGGGTAGTGGCTTGGGAGACTGTCCACGCAGCCTGCTGTGGCCATAAGCCATGCTACAAGGTTCCTCAGGGCAGCCTCAGGCAGGCCCAGGGGCAGTGGGTGGCCAGGGCCTCAGGGCCATTGGCTGGGGGTGCGTGAATGGCCAGAGAGGCAGCAGGGGCAGCAGCAGCATGGGCTCTGGGGGGAGGCAGCTGGGGTGGCTTTAGGGGACCTCAGGGGGTGGCATGGGGGGGAAGCACAAGGGACCACAGGGGGGTCTTGGAGAGGAGGGGGGGACAGTAGAGGGCAACGGGGGGTCATGAGGGGCCTCGGGTGGCAGCAGAGAAGCAGTGGGGGGCCATGGAGGATGGCAGGGGACAGCGGGAGGGGCTGAGGACTGGTCTGCCAGGGTCCCGCACACTGTGCAGAGCATTCCCACCACCTCCACCCATCTGTCCCACCTCCACCTCAGCTTGGCTTCATTGACAGCCAGCTGCCTCTCCACAAGGGCATTCTGGTGGCAGAGGGCTGCAGTGTAGGCTGTGGCCTCATCCTCACAGCCCCAGTGCCTGGTCTGGTGGACCTGGGGCTGGTCTGGGCCTGGCTGGAGGGCTGCTGGGTCCTCTGACCTGGACAGGGTTGGCAGGCCCTGGGCTTCTTGTCCGGCTCCCCTGGACCTCAGATGGTGCCACTGTAAAAGGGAGGGTGGGGAAAGAGGGAAGGTCAGTGCCACATCCGGACCTTGGGTGGCATGGCTACAGCCCACCTGGGTGGTTGTTCCCTCCCCAGACCCATGGGATGGCCATGTACCAGGGGATGCTGCTATGTGGGCCCAAGTGCACTCACCACACTGGCCCATGGGGCATGGTGCCGGGGTGGGGGTGCTGTCTGTGGTGTCCTACCCTGGCAACGGGCTTGTGGGCTGGGAGGGCTCGGCCATGGGGGCTCCCCATCCAGGGGAAGGGTTGGCTGGGTGCAGCCATGCCACCTGAGGGGCCTTCAGCACACTTGGGGAGGTCTCCACGGTGGGGAAGGAACCAGATGTCACCTGTAGGCATTGGTGCACCCTGAGCCCCAACCAGGGACAGGCCATAGGGGGTCAGGGCCCGGCACTGGGGCCCAGCACTGGGACCTGGGTGTGCCCCACCTTCCCCAGCGCTTTGCCATGATGCTTACTTACCCAAGGCAGCCTCAAACACAGCAGGTGATGCCCAACTGGAGGGGGCCTGGCTGCTCCTCCTCCAGTGTGGCAGGGGGCTCGGGTGCAGTCTCCACAATGACCCAGAGTCACAAGTCATTGTCAGTTGCCAGGAGGTTCCACAGCTTCTTGTAGAAGGGGCAGCTGTCTGAGGCATGTCTGGATCTGCAAGTGCTGTCCTGGGACCACATGTACCCCACTGCAACTCCTTCCCCTTGCATCACACTTGCTCTGGGGTCTGGGAGGGGTGGCATGGGCAGCCAGGCCCTTTGTGAGGTGAGCAAAGGTGGAGGCATTCCTTTGTACCCGCTGGTGTCACAGAGGACCTCCTCATCGTGCCAGATCCCCAGGAGGTCCTGGAGCTCTGGCTCTGTCCATGAGGGTCCATGTGTTTGGGAGCCCAGTTGGGGTCCTGGCTGCCCTTGTCTGAGTCCCCAGTGCTCCTCTGGGTGGTGCAGGGTGTTGGCCTGCTGGCCATCTTTCTGGTTCAGGGCTCAGTGGGTGATGCATGGCCTTGAGTGAGGGTGGCTGGCAGCTCTACACAGGCTGCCCGTCTCACACTCTCAGCTTCCTGCCACCGGGTCTCTGGGTCCTTGCAACTTTAAAAGCTGCAGGACCTGGAGACCATAGAGTTCTGCTGGGGTCACGCAGAGCATCTCCGCTCTCCAGCAGGCTGCCACAATGGTGTACCACTTCTTTTGGAAGAAGCGGTATGCGGGAGTCTAAACATGCTTTCTTCCAGAAGAATCTTCCAGAAGACAGCACTCTTTCTGGTTCCACAGCTGAGTACAGAATCCAAATGATGAGGCACCTTCTTCCAGATTCCTTCTGGAAGAGTGCCTTACATGTGTAGAGACTCCACGGATCTTCCATGGATCTTCCAGAAGAAGGAGCCAATCTTCCAGAAGATCCTGCATGTGTAGAAGTGGCCCCTGAGTTACATGATATGCAGAGTATGGCATCCATGATACAGGGCTACCGTTGAAGGCGTCTTCAGCAAAATTCAGATCATATTCAGTATCAGAAAAAAGTGACCAACTCTCAGTGACTAAGCATGCGTCTTTCTACTAGAGTATGGTGTTAATCAACATAGAAATAATTCTGATGGATCAAGCAGAGGATGAGATTTTTAGAGCTCAGGCAAAATGAAACTCATTTTCACGAATACGTATTTCCTGCAAGTTGAAATCATTAATTTAATTGCCTGACAATTATTTCTGTTAGATCAATGTAATGGTTAAAACAATTATTTAAATTCCAAAAAACTGCAGAGACTAACTGAAAAACACATCTTTTGATAGCACTTAACCTACACTTTATTAACATAGGTGGGGTTCAGTCTAAAGATTTTGGTGGGGTGATTAGAATTTGGGTGATGAGGTTTTAAAGATTAAATGCGTAGACTCAAAATTGTTGTTCTCTGAATTTTTTTTTTAAGAAGAAAATGCCAAGTCAGGAACAGTTACTTATTACAAGCATTAGTCTATTTTATTTTTGAATTTTTAGCAATTGATCCCTAACTTATTATCCACAAGAGGGCAGCTCTGCTTATATGGTCACTTACTCTTGCAATTTTGGGGAAAAAGGGGCTTCCGGAAGGCAGATCCCCACGGGCCGCACATCTCCATGAGCTTCTTCCAGACTCCAAACCACATATCGATATACTAATGAGGCATGGAAAATTTGCATCCGTGCCTCATTAGCATCTTCCAGTTAGCTCATTAGTGTATCGCTTCCAGAAGAAGTGGTACATGGAGATGCAGCCTTTGAGAAAAAGGTGCACTTCCTTATCTGGGATAGGAAGAGGGTAGCCAGAAATAGTGCTATGTTTTTCTGATTTAATATCAAAAGGATGCATTTTGTGTGTAGACACTCTGTGGGGGTTTTTCAAAAGAGCTCCAGCATTTTCGAAAAGAAAACTCACTAATATAGACTTAGCTTTAGGCTATGTGTAGACAGCAGTCTTATTTTTAAATAAGTTATTCCAGAAGAGATTTTTCTGAATAGGTCATTTCAAAATAACGCTGCTACACACAAAAGGCATTTTGAAATACCTGAACACTATTTTGAAATAGGGCTTCCACACACAACAGAGCCTATTTTGAAATAGAGCCATTTGACACACTGGGGCTACGTCTACACGTGCAGCCAACATCGAAATAGCTTATTTCGATGTTGCGACATCGAAATAGTCTATTTCGATGAATAACGTCTACACGTCCTCCAGGGCCGGCAACGTCGATGTTCAACTTCGACGTTGCTCAGCCCAACATCGAAATAGGCGCAGCGAGGGAACGTCTACATGCCAAAGTAGCACACATCGAAATAAGGGAGCCAGGCACAGCTGCAGACAGGGTCACGGGGCGGACTCAACAGCAAGTCGCTCCCTTAAAGGGCCCCTCCCAGACACACTTTCATTAAACAGTGCAAGATACACAGAGCCAACAACTAGTTGCAGACCCTGTATATGCAGCACGGACCCCCAGCTGCAGCAGCAGCAGCCAGAAGCCCTGGGCTAAGGGCTGCTGCCCACGGTGACCACAGAGCCCCGCAAGGGCTGGAGAGAGAGTATCTCTCAACCCCCCAGCTGATGGCCGCCATGGAGGACCCCGCTATTTCGATGTTGCGGGACGCGGATCGTCTACACGTCCCTACTTCGATGTTGAACGTCGAAGTAGGGCGCTATTCCCATCCCCTCATGGGGTTAGCGACTTCGACGTCTCGCCGCCTAACGTCGATTTCAACTTCGAAATAGCGCCCAACACGTGTAGACGTGACGGGCGCTATTTCGAAGTTACTGCCGGTACTTCGAAGTAGCGTGCACGTGTAGACGCAGCCCTCATGAGGTTAGCGACTTCGACGTCTCGCCACCTAACGTCGAAGTTAACTTCGAAATAGCGCCCGACGCGTGTAGACGCGACGGGCGCTATTTCGAAGTTGGTGCCGCTACTTCGAAGTAGCGTGCACGTGTAGACGCAGCTTGGGTGCGTCTACACTAGCCATGTGTTTCTAAATCAATTTAGAAAGGGGACCCAATTTTGAAAGAGCCTGTGAAGCATTCACACTCATGATGGCCTATTTCAAAATTGCTTTTGGTGACAAGGGTGCACATTTCCCATTCAATTTCAGGAAGAGCGGCCCCTTTCAAAGTTGATTGTCGAAATAGGACGTGTAGATGCTCCAAGACCCCTCTTTCAAAATAGTTGGTGCTCCATTGTGGAGGCTGCGGGGAGCACAGAGATGCTGTAGCATGCCCTGGGGGGTTCTGTGGTCTCCAGGGCCAGCCTCTAAGAGCTGCATGGCCCTGGAAACCCTGTGCAGGAAGCTGAGAGTGTGCCCAGAGCCTCAGAAGCACCCTCCACCCAGCCTAAAGGGTTGCTGAAGGCAAGTCAGGGCCAGAAAAGGAGGGACTCCTTCCAAACAAAAGCTGAGATTAAAGATCCCCTGGCATGGCTACACACAGCATTCTTTCAGAAGTAAATCGAAATAATGCAGTGCTCCTTTCAAAAACCACTCTTCCTTTCCTGTTTCAAGAAGAGAGCCTTCTTTCAAAAGAATATACGCATAGACACTCTGCAGGGCCCTTCTTTCTAATAAACAGTCCTCATAGCACCTGATTTTTTGATTCCTGGTCCATTCTTTCGAAAGAGCAGGGCTGTGTGGATGCTCTCTTTCAAAAGAGCAGATCACCTGTTTGATCCACTCTTTTGTGTGTGGATGCCCACTTTTAAAAGAAGTTCTTTTGGAAGAGATCTTCCAGAAGGGCTTCCTTCAAAGATCCCTGTGGTGTAGATGTAACCATCCTCATAGGTCTCCCCTTTATGCTCCATTCAGGTTTTTCTCAAAGGCTGGGGGAACACTACAACTCCCTTTTGGAAGGGGAGTGTTACTGAGGAATTTCAGAAGATCCGAAGGGAGCACTGATATGAATATGCAGCACCTCATTAGCATAATTGCAGCTACACATCATTCAAAAATGTTGCTTTCGGAATGCATGCCAGGGGCCTTTCAAAAAGGATGACCTAATTTTGAAAGCCCCTTCTTCTTAAAACCAAATAGGAACAAGGGGCTTTTGAAATTAGATGGTCCTTTCAAAAGGTCTGGCTTCTTTAACCTTCCTTAAAATTAAAGCAGTTATCTTCAGGTATCTATTTTTTCCCCTTTTTTATCTAATTTGATGCACAGAGTTGGCCTTTCTCCTAGAATAAAATTAGAAGTTTCCTCAAACTGAATGCTTTACTGAAGGAACTGTTTACTGAAATTCAATTCCAACATTTATTGGTATGAATTAAGGTTTACTATAATGAATTACATGGGAACTAATCATTTAAAATAATTATTGCTTATACCAAACCTCATTATACTGTATATAGTTCCCTAAGACACTGTTTGTCCTCTTCTGTCATATTACTTTCTTAATCTTTTAAAAATATTTTAATATTATTTTCCTCTATTGTATTGTCACTTCTCTTGTGAGTTCCAAATAAACTCACTCCACAAGGCAAATACAGTGTCCATCTTTAAAAACGGAAAGAAGGGCGATCTAGGGAACTATAGACTGGTCTGTCTTGCCTCAAACCCTGGGAAAATAATGGAGGATATCCTCAAGAAATCCATTTTGGAGCACTTGGAAGAGGGGAAAGTGATCAAGACTAGTCAACATGGATTCACCAAGGGCAAGTCTTCCCTAACCAATCTGACAAGCTTCTATGACAAGGAAACAGGCTTTGGGGACATGGGGAACTCAGTGGATGTGGTATGCCTTGACTTCAGCAAAGCTTTTGTTAGAGTATCTCACAACATTCTCACCCATAAGTTGAAGAAGTATGGATTGGATCCATGGATTATAAAATGGATGGAAAGCTGGCTTGATGGTCAGGCCCAAAGGGTAGTGGTCAGTGGATCATTACCTGGATGGCAGTTGGTTTCAAGCGGAAGGCCCCAAGGCTCGGTTTTGGGGCAGTGTTGTTCAACATCTTTATTAATGACCTGGATGAGGGACTGCATTGCACCCTCAGAACAAGGATAACAAGGAACAATGGTCTGAAGTTACAGAAGGATAGGAGTAGGTTGGATATTAGGAAAAACTACTTCACCAGGAGGGTGGTGAATAACTGGAATGCATTGCCTAGAGAGGTGGTGGATTCTCCATTCCTACAGCTTTTAAGTCCTGGCTTGACAAGGTCCTGGCTGGGATGACTTAGTTGCAGTTGATCCTGCTCAAAGCAGGGGGCTGGACTTGATGACTTTCTGAGGTCCCTTCCAGCCCTATGATTCTATGATTCAACCCCATGAACTTTCCTCTTCCAACATCTGGGCTCCTGATACTCCAAAAGGATATACCACAAAAGCTGGAAACTTGCTGTTGTGAAGAGCCCTAGAACAAGGCCTATGAATCACATAAGTTTGTACTTAAATTGTTCCATAGAATTTGTGCTGACCCTCCAGAAAGAGATGAATTCTATCCTAAGAAAATATCTCCCTACTCTTTGGGGGCAACTGTCACATGCTGACCCTCCACAAGTGGCCCTCTGAAAATAGATGGCATCTAGTTTGTCTGTACTTTCCAAATTTCTGTTTTAATTGAATCAATCTCCCCAAAACGTACCAGTATCTTCAAGCTTAATCATGCAGACATTGTCTGTTGAGTCCTCACATACTTTTCTTCATATCACCTGTTATTTGTTCTTAACAATCCTTGAAGTTGTACAAAATTTCTCACTGAGAGAAAATTACTCAAGACACTTATGAATGTACTTTTTAAGGAGCTGTGATAAAGTCTGAACAACTGTTTACTTTTCTGAGCTGCTGGAATTGTCTGTAAAGCTCAAGTGTTGGAAATGTCATCTGGGATATCACAAAGTCCATGGGTTGCCTTCGTTTCTGATGCTCACCTTGCCAATCATTTTCTCAATAGACCTGAGCAGGAAATCATTTTCCAACCCCATGCAAATGTCCATTCTGGTTCAGACTATTTATTTACTTTATTTATTTAAAAAATGGAGAGACCCAGCACACAATAGCTTATACATCAGTTGTTAAGGCATGTATTGGAGACGTGGGGAACCCAGGCTCCTATCCCTGCACTTTCTGATTCAGATAAAGGATTTCAACTTGAGTTTCATGCATCCCCATAGAGGGCCCTAACAAATGTGCTAGAGAGTCAGTCTCTCTCCAGGGCCTAATGAAATGTTAATATTTTTTAAAAAATGAAACAGGTCCAGCAGTAGAGATTGAGAGACACACACAGCAGAGAAGCCTGGTGATTAAGGTACTCACCACAGAGCCAGGTTTATCGACCACATTTCCTACATTACACACACGCACCCTAACAACCAGACTATTGGCTATTCCAGACTGGAGGGAAGGAGGTGTCCTTCACCAGAAATTCAGTCCTGGACTTGAGAAAAATATCTAATGAAGCTTTAGTGGAAATTGATATATTCATACAAGAAGCTTTATTTTCAGAGACTTTTCATTTTCTGACAACAATAACAACAACAACAACAAAAGTTTAGTTTAGTTGAAAAATTCCTGACCTACTCTATTCGTCAGCTGTCAGCTGATACTTTTTTGTAAGGTGTGTTTTTATGATGCATGTGTACATAGCAAATATTATTCACGTGAAAAAATTAATTAGGACAAAAGCTATAAAAGCTTATAAAAAAAGCTTTTGACATTGTTAGTACCAGATGACTATGGAAGTGATATCAATGTTGTTTTTTTTTCACATTGATTATTCTCAGATGGTGGCATGATGTTACTAAATGGAAGAAAAATTCTTCTGTGTTGGGTGGGTATGTTGGATAAGAGAAAGAGAAAAGAAAGTGTGGAAGATTAAGAAACAGATTCAAAGCCTGTTCAAGTACATGGAAAGACTCTGGTTGACTTCAATGGGATCTGTAATGAAGCAACAAAGAATGTGTAATCAAAGAGACAATTATGTAATATTACTTTGGAGTTGCTCTGAGCTAGATACTCATCTGGTGTAAACTGCTGTGGATCCAATGACATAAATGTAGTTATTCCAACTTACACCAGCTGAGGATTTCTCTCATTATATTTAGAAGCCATCATTGCTTACCAGAACATATTCTATAGGCAGTGTTGTCTCTGGGGGGGATGGGGGAATGTATAGGGAACCCCCAGTACTGCAGGCATGGGGCCCAGAACACCCACCCTAACCCTGCTCCACCCCTTCCCCCAACCTCATCCCTAGCCTGGACACTTGTGGAAAGCCCCACCCAGAGGCAAAGTAAGCTGGAGGGTTGCAGGGTCCTGGCACAGGGCAGCAGCAGAAATTGCCTCCACCACACACCCACTCGCAGTGGTGGTGGGAGCTGGAACAGCCCAGTAGTTTGCTTCACCCCACCCTGCTGCCTTCCCCCAGCCTACTGTGTGCCACTTCTCAGCAGCAACAGGAAATGTAGCGCTTTGGGCGCTCTGCTTCCCTCTGTCACAGTGAAGCAGGATGGGAGAGGTCGGCTGGCTGGGGCAGAGTAGAACTGGATGCTAGGTGCTGTAGCTCCTGCTGCCACAGTGATTGCTGGGCCACCCTGCACCAGGCTCCTCCTCTCCACCCCCAGATTGCTCTGGGACCCCTTCATCATACTGTTCAGGGATGCTCCTATGGAGTCGCACAGAGTGCAGGACCTGGGAAAGCTGCCCTGAACCATCCTCTCAATAGCTGGCTCTATCTATAGGAATATTTTGATTGCAGGATGGTGTAGTGGCTTTTCTAATAAAAACTGAAGTTTACAGATGTAATATTTATACATTTGTACTGGTGAAAAATATTTTGAAAATGCTTACTTGTCCATTATGAAGACCACTTCCTGAGCAGGTGCTTTAATAAGAGAATAATAATCAGTGCATATAATTAAAACAACTATCTAATCTGAGTAAATTAGCTAGAGTATTTTCCATGGTGGGACCGCTATGAGTCACATACACCATTTATTCAGTCTGGCTATCTCAACAAAGCCTTCCCAAAACTCAGCTGATCCTTTTCTGCACGCATTACTCAACACTTTGGGGCAATAGTTAAAGCTACAGATTCTGAAGAAATGATTATGCACGTAAAACATTAAAAAAGCAAGACTGCCATTTCACAGGGATTTTTCACCTTCTGTGTTCTTTATTTTGATTTCCATAATGACTCTTCCCTATGCATACCTACAAAATACACAGCAAGATTATACTTGATCAATACTAGTTAATCACTGCACATCCAACCAAATAAACTAAAGACTTCATCAGGACTCCTCAAAAACTGTTAGTATACACCTGCTTATGTCCTCAGAAGCCTGGGAAAAATGTACTGTGATGGTCTGACTTGGACTCTATCAAACAAATACGGGAAATAGATTCCATACTGGAGGGTTTTTCGATGAAAAGCATTTTGTCACCAGTGTAATATGGGCGCCTTTAGCTTGAAGGTTCCATCTGATCATAAAGACATTGTAACTTGAGCAGAAAAGCTATTCCTAAGCCAACCATGACCCTAATGTCTCATGGTTCTCTTAGGCTATATCTACACTAGAGTAATTTGTCAACAGAAGTTACTCTCAGAAGATATCTTCCGACAAATCTTCTGTCAACAGATTGTGGCCAGATGTGAAGATAGATCGCTTTTTTGATCCTCTGTTGGTGGAGAGTGGCCAAACTTCCCAGCTCCTTTCTTGACAGAATGTCCCCCAGAACATGATCAGAGAGGGTCACATGGCTGACAATCCCTTCCAGAATCCCCAGTCAGGCATTCCCTTAAAGGGACCCTTCCAGTACACATTTGGGATGGGAGTGGGCCAGGGAACCTGCCAGGGCCCAGAGACCACCTCCATCAGTCCCTGATGTGTGAATTTGGTCTTGTCCCCTTGCAGGTTGTGACAGCCATCAACATGCTCCTGATATAGAGGGTTATCCGTCTCGCAGACATGGACACAGTCATGGCTGGATTCACAACTCTGGGGTCCTCCAATTGCTTTTGGGCTGTTGACATGACCTACATCCCCATGTGTGCCTGGAACACAAAGCAACCAGTTTCATCAACCAGAAGGGAAATTTCTCTGTTGTGCTGCAGGCCCTGATAAACCACCAGGGGCAGCTCACTGATACGTAGGTTGGGTGGTTGGGCCAGGCACATGATGCATGGGTGTTCCACCTCACTGGCCTGTGCCTGGGAATGGAGGTGGGCATCTTCATTCCCTGCTGGGAACTGGTGGTCAGGGACATGAACATGCCACTCTGCATTGTGGGGGGACACCACCTACACTCTCCTGCCTCAGCTCATGAAGCCCTACAACAGACACTTGGACCTGAGCCAGAAACCGTTTAATGACTGACTCAACTAGAAATGGATGCAAGCTGAGGTGCCTTTGGCCACCTGAAGGCATGCTTCAGATACCTCCCTATCCATCTGGATGTGGGGGAGCACAACATCCCCCAAATAGAGGTCGCATGTTCTGCCCTCCACAACTCTGTGGAGGGGAAAGGGGAAGGCCTTCCTCCCAGGGGTGCAGCTCTGGTCCACTAAGCCATATGGACAGGCTGCAGTTCTGGGTGGCCCTGTGGAAGACCTTCTCCTGTGGCCCCCAATGATCTATGGACCCTCCCCAATAAAGAGAGATACAGGCTGGAGAACAAATAATGTGTTTACTTTCATATAGAAGAAAGTGTTCTAAACAAAGTTTAATAAAAAAAACCTATTTACAAGGTGCAATTAGACTTAACTATGTACAGTGTTGGTGGTGTAGTGTTGGGTTGGGGGTGCAGTAGTATACCAAGGTGTGGGTGGTGTAGTAGCTAACTTGCCTGCTTGCTAAATAATCAGTTGGGGTTCAAATCCCCTCTGACAGAGGCTTCATTCTTTCAGCAGGGAGTGATCACTCAGTGGTTAGAGGAGGAGCCTTGTATAAATCCAGGGCTGTGAGCCCAGGCATGGGGGAGGGTGCACATTAACTTTTAAAGGCTCCAGTGGTGCAATGGGTTAGTGCACAGCATTTCAAGGGCATTACTGCAGTAGGATGCTGAGCTTGTGAGTTCAAGCCTCCCTGGGCACACTGTTTCAATGACACAACTAAGAGCAACTTTGAAGAAATCACAATGGATTACCTTACCCTAGGAAGGAATATCAATGAACACAAAGCACAAGAAATGTTTTCATCTATCCTCCTTGTGGTAGGAAGGGGTCCACATAGGGACAATCAAATCATAGAGGGAAATGCATGGTTGCATAGGTGGTGTAGCAGCAAAGGATTTGATTTCTTTGACCATGGGATTCTTTTTTGTGAACAGGGATTGCTGGGAAGAGATGAGATCCACCTAACAAAGAGAGGAAAGAGCATCTTTGCTGGCAGGCTTGCAAGCCTACTGAGGAGGGCTTTAAACTAAGTTCATCGGGGGAAGGGGACACAACCCCTGAGGTAAGTGGGTAAGGAAGAGGGAATAATCAAGCGGGTTTCCTGGGTGAAGAGGAGAAAGTGGCCAATCAGCTCCTTCTCTAAGATGCTTGTACACTAATTCCAGAAGCCTACGTAACAAACAGGAAAAATTAGAGGTCCTGGCACAGTCAAAGAAGTATGAGGTGGTTGGAATAATGGAGACTTGGTGGGAAGATTTGCATAACTGGAGCACGGTCATGGAAGGTTATAAACTGTTTAGGAATGACAGACAGGGGAGAAAAGGAGGAGGAGTTGTGCTCTATGTGGGGGAGCAGTACAATTGATCAGAGCTCCAGTATAAGGAAGGAGAAAATCCAGTTTATTGTCTTTGGGTTAAGCTTAGAGGTGGAAGTAACAGAGGTGATGTTGTAGTTTGTGTCTCCTATAGACTGCCAGATCAAGGAGATGAGATAGATGAGGCTTTCTTCAGGCAGCTAAGTGAAGCTTCCAAATCGAAGGCCCTGGTTCTCATGGGAGACTTTAATCATCTGGACATTTGTTAGGAGACCAATACAGCAGCACACAGAAAATCCAGGAAGTTTTTGGAGAATGTGGGGGATAACTTCTTGGTACAAGTGCTGAAGGAACCAACCAGGGGTCATGTACAACTTCACCTGCTGCTCACAAACAGGGAAGAACTAGTAGGAGAAATAGAAGTGGGTGACAAGCTGGGCTGCAGTGATCATGAGATGGTAAACTTGAGGATTGGGGGAGATACTGGATGACTAGAAAAAGGCAAACGTAGTGCCCATCTTTAAAAAAGGAAGAAATAACAATCCAGGGAACTATAGACTGGTTAGCCTTACCTCAATCCCTGGGAAAATAATGGAGGAGATCCTCAAGGAATTCATTTTGGAGCACTTGGAAGAGGGGAAAGTGATCAAAAGTAGCCAACATGGATTCACCAGGGGCAAGTCCTGCCTGACCAATCTGGTTAGATTCTATGACAAGGGAACAGGCTCTGTGGACATAGGGAAGTCAGTGGATGTGATATACCTTGACTTCAGCAAAGCTGTTGTTACAGTCTCCCTCAACATTCTTGCCCATAAGTTAAGGAAATATGGATTGGATCCTTGGGCTATTAGATGGTTAGAAAGCTGGCTTGACGGCAGGCCCAATGGGTAGTGGTCAATGGCTCAATATCTGGATGGCGGTCAGTTTCAAGAGGAGTGCCACGAGGCTCCGTTCTGGGGACGGTGTTGTTCAACCTCTTTATTAATAACCTGGATGAGGGACTGGATTGCACCCTCAGCAAGTTTTCAGATGACACAAAACTAGGGGGAGAGGAAGATACATTGGAGGTTAGAGAGAGAATCCAGAGTGACTTGCATAAATTAGAAGACTGGGCCAAAAGAAATCTGATGCAGTTCAACAAGAACAAGTGTAGAGTCCTACACCTGGGGTGGAAGAATCCCAAGCGTTGTTATAGGCTGGGGACTGACTGCTCAGCAGCAGTACGACGGAAAGTGACCTAGGGGTTACGGAGGATGAAAGGCTGGATGTGAGTAAACAGTGTGCCCTACTAGCCAAGAAGGCTAATGGCATACTAGGATGCATTTGGAGAAGCATTTTGAACAGATCTAGAGAAGTAGTTATTCCCCTGTATTTGGCACCGGTGAGGCCACATCTGGAATATTGTGTTCAATTTTGGGGCCCCCAGTATAAAAAAGGATGTGGATTTGCTGCAGCAGGTTCAGCAGAGGGCAACAAAAATGATTAAGGGGATGGAGCACAAGACCTATGAGGTTAGGCTGAGGGATTTGGGCTTATTTACTTCACAGAAGAGAAGATTTAGGGGTGATTTAATAGCAGCCTTCAATTTCCTGAAAGGGAGCTCTAAAGAGGAGGGTGAGAAACTGTTCTCAGTGGTGTCAGATGTCAGAACAAGGAGTAATGGTCTGAAGTTGAAGGGGGAGAGGTATAGGTTAGATATTAGGAAAAACTACTTTACCAGGAGGGTGGTGAAGCATTGGAATGCGTTGCCTAGAGAGGTGGTGGATTCTCCATCCCTCAAGATTTTTAATTCCCGGCTTGACAAGGTCCTGGCTGGGATGACTTAGTGGGAGCTGATCCTACTGGAAGCAGGGGCTGGACTAGATGACCTCCTGAGGTCCCTTCCAGCCCTATGATTCTGTGATTCTGTGTGCTGGTGCTTGGGACAGGGGTGGGAGGGCCTGAATACATGGATGGAGCAGTTACTCCATGGGAGAGTGGAACCCAGAGTGGAGTCAACCTCAGGATCCCCTCCCACTGTGGTTTTGGGGTCCTTGTTGGGCAGGGAGGAGAGCTGGGAGCACAGGGAGGTGTGGCAGTGGGGGGGCTATGTTTGGGTCTGGTTCAGTAGGAGCGAAGGGGGGCCTGAGGAGCAGCGGGGTGGGCACGGAAAGTGGGTGGCCATGGCCATCACCCAACTGGCCAGGTCCTCAGCTGAGGTCCCGGACACCCTATGGGATGGCCCGCGGAGGCAAGGCAGCTGGGACAGGGGCAGCAGAGGAGTGGGCGCAGCAGGGAGAGTGGAGATGGCAGCCATGGGTGACTGGGCCAACAGTTCCCTCAGACACCAGTGGCAGCATCAAAGCAGGACATCAGTTGGTCTCATGCCATCCACTCCCATTTGTCCCACAGCCATCGCTCCAGGCTGTCAGTCAGCCTCCTGAGGGCAGCAGTGTGGTCTCTCTGGAGGTTGTGCTGTGCCCAATGACATCTTCTCAGGCCATGATACTACACTCATGATGGCAGGGTGCCACCTCCCCCTTGTGCCACCTCAGGGCTTCCTTGCCGCAGTGCTGGCATGGGGCTGGCCAGCCCTGGCAGAGAGGAAGTGCTATCCCAGCCCTTGTACGGTGCAGGCACAGGTGCAAGGAAGACTAAGAGGAGAGAGGGTGAGTAATTCATGCAATGCAGCCCCTAAGGCTTTGCCCTCACCCAATGTGAGCAGCAACCAACACCCCCTGATCCAAGGGACAGAGATGTCCCGGGAAAATGGGCGTGTGTGGCTTGAAGGGTGGGCCCTGCCACACAGGACTGTGCAGTGCCTCGAGGACTGGGCTGAGTGATAGGGACCTCCCCACCCCACTCCCCGCATTGTGTGATGTATGGGGTATTTACTGGAGGGACCCTCAAAGAGCTCTGGAGGTGGCCTGGCTGGAGGGACCTGAGTACTGGGCAATGACCCGGGTGCTGCCGCTGGTCTCAGATTCCATTTCCACCTCCAGTTCTGGTGGGGGTTGGGTCCTGGCAGTGATCCTGCTCTTCCTCCTCCTCGGACTAGGTCTGTGGGGGAGGGTTCCTCACTAGTGTCCGTGAGGGTCAGTGGTGGCGGGGAGGTGTGATCAGCCTCCAGGAGGCAGTGGAGCTCCTGGTAGTGGGGGGCAGGTAGCTAATCCTGACCCTGACTCCACTTTGAATTATAAGCCTTGATGTACCCCTGCGGCAGTTCCTTTACTTTGAGCCACACCTTATCCATGGAGCAGGTGGGGTGGCCCTGTGCAAGTAGGGCAATATCCAGCCAGGCATAGGGAGAGGCATTCCTCTGCTTTGCTGAGGGGTCCAGGAAGGTGTGTTCCTTGTCTCACATGGCCAGGATGGGGCCCAATATTTTGTGTCTGTGGGGCTCCTGGGTACCCTCCTGCTGTTCCCTGGAAGGACTAGGAGGTGTCTCCAGGGGACTGTCTCTCTGCCACTTCACTGGGATCTGCTGCTAGGAGTGGCTCTGAGGGCATTGAGCAGACAGCATGCTGCTGGGCTGCTTCCACTCCCTTGGCTTCCTGCCACAGGGTATCCGGGACTCCCTGCTTCTTTAAGAATGGCTGAAGGCAGGTGTCATACAGCGCTATTGCTGTGGACAGGGTGTCCCCGAGGGCAGCTCCCCAGCTCCCCAAAGGACATTCCTTTTGACAGAAGCCCCTCTGGATCATCAAGACTGGCTTTCTCTGGACAGAGATCTGTTGAGAGAGGCATTCTGCCTTATGGGGGAATGGCAGAATGCTGCCGTGCCATATTCTGTTGATTTACTTTCAACAGAACACCTTTGTAATGTGGACTGTCCATGAGTTTTGTAGACAAAATGCCAGTGTAGACGTAGCTTTAGTAGAATGGTTTACATTTTCTAGTTTTCCATTTAAAAATCATTTTTGTTCATTCCTTATTGCCCCACCTTTTCTCTTACAGCTCTCCACTAAAGATAGACAATTGAAGAAAAACAATTTTCACTTTTTCATAAAAAAACTGGAAAAGATGTGATTTCTTTCTAAGAAAATACTTAATTTAATTAAAGAAAATATCAGAATCCCATCAGCTCTATTTCACAACTGCACACTTTGGAGAAGACTATTTATTTTTACTTATGCTTAGGCCTTTTTGTCATGTTTAACCTCTATTTACCTATAAGGAAGCAAATATTCAGAATTCCTAGTGAAATCTCTTTTGGCACAAGCAAAACAAAGAGACATTTTCCACTGAAAAGAGGTCATTCTAGCTATCCTGCACACACCATTCAAAAACGTCAATTTCCATCAATGCTCTTTTTGTTCTCAGCTGAAAGAGCAAAATAACAAATGAGGTCCAGGAGATTTGATTATAACAGACTGCCCAGAAATAATTAATAATAAGGACTGCAGAAGCTGTCATATGTACATATGATCCCCCTAAATTAATAGCAGTTTACATTGCCTACATTGTTTTCCACAAAGACTACTGTTCCATTCTATTTGACCTTAATTAGTATAATTGATAATAGTTTTAGAACTGCATGCCATTTTAATCATGTAGTTACAGTTTTCCTGACAGAAGAAAAATGAAACAGCGGCTGGAAGTTATCTGTTAATAGTGAAAGGTAAAAGTAAAGAATCTTCTTCTGTAGGACTTCAGGGGTTTCACAGCATTAGTAGTGAATGACTAATGTATTCTAAAGAGGAGCATGCTGATCTCTAAGGATGTAATGAAGGACGGCAGGAGTTAGGATCCATGTAGGGTAGGAATTTGATATAGTTAGGAAGATGCAAGGCAAAATGTATGTCTGAATGTGCCAGAATGATTTTTTTTTTTTTTTTTTTTGCAGGGGAGAAAGGGTCAGGGATTCAGACTTAAGTAGCTTGATGACTTTATATGGATTCCTTTGGAAAATAATAAATAAATAAATAATAGGTGCCAGTCACCTTTTAGGCTCAAGATGATAAGGATATCTAGCAAGCTACCTCTAAATCAATATTTACTTTGAGCTTCAGTTGATTGTCCTGAGTTTGACACAAGTCTAAAGGTCAGGGAGACAAAAGAAAGTGAAAAAAATTGTGATTAAAGAGCAAAAACACATCTAAGTAATTAGAGATTTACTAAAAAATATTATTGATTATAATTATTGTGACTGTCTTGAAGATTTTTCTGCTGACTTTAATAAAGCTCTTCCTGGACTTGTGAGGTTGAGGAGCTTCTATATGGAAAAGAAAGCTTGTTCACATGGCAGGTACAGATCTCTCAGAGATCTATTAAACAAAAGAGAGAAAACAAAATAAAATGCCAAAACAACCTTGCTCATATGTACTTTTCTTAAACCATACCGGAAGAAAGAAAGATGTCAAGCTACCTGTCAGTTATGGATAAATCTTTAGCCACATGTTTTTCTTTCTAGCAACATAGCTTGGGACACACCTTTTCCATTATTATAATAAAATGCGATATTATTAATGCCTACTGAATACTACATTACCTAATGGGCTATTTTGAGGTTACCTTATGTAATACATTATATATCTCATAGGGTGAGTCTACACTTCCCCCTTATTTCAAAATTAATTTTGAAAGGGGGCCCAATTTTGAAAAAGGCTGTGGAGTGTCTACATGCACAACAGCCTCTTTCGAAATTGTTTTTGGCGAAAAGGGGCCCGAATTTCGAAACCGCTGTTCCCATCCAGGCTTGAGAAGAGCGGCCCCTTTTGAAACTAAATGTGTAGACTCTCTGGGCCTGCAATTTCGCAATTGCGGGTCTGCCATAGCAGTGGCTCTGCCATAGAGGAGGCTCCAGGGAGCACGGAGACACATTAGCAAGTGCTGGTGGGGCTCTCTGGTCCCTGGGCCAGCCCCTTAAAGCCACACGGCCCTGGAAACCCCGTGCAGGAAGCTGAGAGAGTGGCCAGGGCTTAAGGAGCATGAGCTCTGCCCATCACATGCTCCAGCAGCCGGACAGATGAACCACACTGCCGATAAGCTGGATGGCGAGCCCCCCACACTCCAGGGACCCACAGAAGGGCCCCTCCTCCCAGCCCGAAGGGTCACCCAAGGAGAGCCAGGGCCAGAAAAGGAGGGGTCCCTCCTGGACAGAGGCTGAGGTGAAAGACCTCCTCGGCCTCTGGGAGGAGGAGGAGGTGCTGCTCCACAGCACCAGGCTGCCCCGCAATGCAGCCACCTTCGAGCGGCTGTCACTGGGGCTGCAGCTGCAGGGACACCCCCAGCGCAAGGCTGCTCAGATCCGCTCATAGGTCAAGCATTTGAGGCAGGCCTATAACTGGGCCAGGGATGCGTGCAGGCAATCAGGGTGCCAGGGCCAGCCCAGGGTGCCTGCACTAGTGGGCATTGGAACAACTCCTTGGCCCGAAGGACGTCTCCGAGCCCTCAGTGCTGGTTGACACATGCGGACCCGACAGCAACTGGGAGATGGACCCATAGGAACAGCCGGGACCCTCCAGCCAGACCACTCCTGCGGGGTCAGGGAGCAACTTGGAGGAGGGAGGCCCACTCGTGATTGCGGTCAGCTCCACTACCTCCAGCCAGGCCCCCTTGAGACCAGTGTCCCTGGACCTGTTCTCCGGAGCCCCAGGTAGGTAACGGGTGGATCGGGTGGCCTGGGTGGCGGGGGGTGGGGGGCTATCCCATGGTCCCCTGCCCCATCCCAGACCTTGGCATGGCACCACCCAGCACCTGCACCCGTGGACAGCACCCCAGGCCTCTCAACTGGGAAGGGATATGGAGGCCAGTCTGCAGCCAGCAAGCGCCCCACAGATGAGGTCCTGGTGGCACATGGGAGCCCCAAGGGGGAGTTGGCAGGGGAGGCACCACCTTGGGGGATGGTCTGGAGATGGAGGGGGTGGAGCAGGTGGAGTCCCCAGGCCCGGCTGACAGCACTGATGGGTGGCCTCTCTGCCCCTTGTGGCTCCACAGCATTGTCCTCTGAGGGCCAGACCACACCTGCACCACCGTCCGATGGAGCCAGAGAACCCTTCTCCACATTGCCCAGGCTGCTGCCTGGCAAGCCCCAGAGGGCCCGATGGTGACGCCAGTGTGGCCCACAGGAGGTGGCGGAGGCCCATGCTGCAGCCATCCAGGAGCAGACCGCCATGCTCTGGGAGTGGCTGCAGATGGAGCGGGAGGACAGGGCCTGGTGGAGCAAGGTCTGGGCCGAGGCGGCCACAGCCATCAGATGGCTGGCCCCCACTGCCACCACCGAGCCTGCTCCTGCCACCCCTGAACTCAGCGCCCTCATCCCACCCACCTTCACCCTGTTCGCCCGGCTTGACCTGGGCTGCTGGCTGATTGCCAGTGCAAGCCAGGAGGAGGATCTCCCCCTGCCCCCCAACACTCTGTCCCCCCAACCTCACCCACCCCACCCCGTCCCTTAGCCCTTGGCTGATCCTACCTCCCCATCCTTCCAGCCCCTCCTGGCCCGACAGAGCCCCTGCACCCAGGGCAGCAGGGGCACCCGTACTCGCCAGGGGTCTCGCTCCCCCACTCCCATGGGGGACTAGACCTGCCCGTGCCTGTGGCCCTGGCCACGGGGGCATGCCCCTGCTCCATTGCATATAATTCTCCCCCTCATTCCCCCCCCATATTTAGCTCCCATAGAAGACTCTGAACGGTTCTTGAGAGGTGTTTAGTAGTAGGCATCCTTCAGTCTGCATAGACTGTGGATCGCGCCCTTTAAAATTTCAACTGAGGACTTCATTTACAGCGTCTATTGTGACTATGAAGACCCACATGAGAGTGACAGTCCTTGCTGCATCTCTTGCAGATGTAGTGGGTGTCTGGCAAGTCCTTATTGTGCTTTCTGTGTGCTCGCTTCTCCTCTGCTAGCTGTCTGATCTTCATCTCGCCCTTCTGAAGGCCCTTGTGTAACCCCTGCCTCCATCTGCTGCGGTCATCTGCTAGTTCTTCCCAGTTGTCCAGCTCAATGTCTACCTCTCTGAGGTCTCTCTCGCAGACATCTTTGTAGCGCAACTGGGGGCATCCGGGAGGTCTTTTGCCAGAGGCTAGTTCACCATACAGGATGTCTTTTGGAATCCCTCCATCATTCATCCTGTGGATGTGGCCAAGCCAGCGGAGTCGACGCTGCGTGAGGAGGGTGTGCATAGTTGGGATTCCAGCTTGCTCGAGGACGGCGGTGTTGGTCACTCTGTCCTTCCATGATATTCCAAGGATGCGCCTGAGGCAGTGCAAGTGGAAGACGTTCAGCCTCTTTTCCTGGTGGGCATACAGGGTCCAAGTCTCGCTGCCATAAAGGAGGGTGCTGAGGATGCAGGCTCTGTAGACTTGCATTTTGGTGTAAGTGTACAGCTTGTTGTTATTCCACACTCTCTTGCTGAGTCTGGCCAGAGTTGTGGCTGCTTTTCCAATCCTCCAATTAACTCAGTGTCCAATGACAGGGTGTCAGTGATGGTGGACCCGAGGTAAACGAACTCGTGGATGACCTCTAACATATAGCTGTCAATGCTGATTGATGAGGATTCAGCAACATCCTGACCGAGTACGTTTGTCTTCTTTAGGCTGATGGTAAGCCCAAAGTCCTTGCAAGCTTTGGAGAACTGATCCAGTAGTTTTTGAAGCTGGTCTTCTGTGTGAGACACTACAGCAGCATCGTCTGCGAACAGCATGTCTCTGATGAGGACTTCTCGCACCTTAGACTTAGCTTTCAGCCTTGCAAGGTTAAACAGTTTCCCATCAGATCTTGTGTGCAGCAAGATGCCCTCTGTTGAAGATCGAAAGGCGTGCTTCAGGAGGAGTGTGAAGAAGATCCCGAACAATGTTGGAGCAAGCACGCATCCTTGTTTGACGCCGCTCCTGATTCTGAAAGCATCTGATAATGAGCCGTCATATTGGATGGTTCCTCTCATGTCTTCGTGGAACGACTGGATCATCTTGAGTAACCGTGGAGGACAGCCTATCTTGTGAAGCAGTTTGAACAAACCTGCTGGAAGGCCCTGCATTGACGCCAGAAAGACGGCAAACTCGGAGAAAGCTGAAAAGTTCAGAGAGACCCTCCAGGAAAATCTGTGCAGCGGCCCTGGGGGCGCCAATGTGACATCCAAATGGCAACATCTGAGGGATACAGTTTACAACACGGCCTTGTCGGTGTTTGGAAGAAGAGCTAGAAACACGGACTGGTTCAAAGCTAACTCCGATGAGATGATTCCAGTCATTGAAAAGAAGTGCACTGCACTCCTGGAGTACAAACGCTCACCGAGCCAGAGTACCCAGCAAGCACTTAGAGTGGCCAGAAGAACAGTACAGCAGACAGCCAGGCGCTGTGCCAACAACCACTGGCTCCAGCTATGCAGCAGCATCCAGACCCGTGCCGACTTTGGTAATCTCAGAGGAATGTACGAGGGTATGAGGAAGGTATTAGGACCCACCCAGAACAAGATGGCACCTCTGAAATCCAAATCTGGTGAAGTCATCGCTGACAAAGCCAAACAGATGGAGCGCTGGGTTGAGCACTACTCCGAGCTGTACTCACGCGAGAACGTTGTGGTGGACGCAGCCCTCGATGCCGTCGAGCTCCTACCAGTAATGGACGAACTGGATCAAGAACTGACTGTGGATGAACTGAAGAGAGTCATCGACAGCATTGCATCAGGAAAGGCCCCTGGTCAGGATGGTATACCACCAGAGGTAATCAAATGTGTCGCGGACACACTCCTGGAACCCCTACATGAGCTACTGTGCCTGTGCTGGAAAGATGGTGAGGTTCCACAGGATATTCGCGATGCTAACATTGTAACGTTGTATAAGAACAAAGGAGACAGAAGTGACTGCAACAACTACCGTGGAATCTCCCTCCTAAGTGTGATTGGTAAACTGTTCACTCGTGTCATCCTTGGCAGACTCCAGAAGATTGCTGAGAGGGTGTACCCCGAATCGCAGTGCGGATTCCGCACAGAGAGGTCTACCGTTGACATGGTCTTCTCTCTAAGGCAGCTGCAGGAGAAGTGCAGGGAGCAGAGAAAGCCACTCTACATAGCCTTCATCGACCTGAACAAGGCCTTTGACTTGGAGAGGTGTTTATTCACATGTATATAATTGGTGCTCAGTTAATAAACCTTCTTTGGGCAGCCCAGTGTCCCCTGTGTGTGGGGGGGCAGTGCTGCAAGGTGGGTGTGAGCCATGTGCCAGGTGGAGCTCAGCGTGGCTCCCACTCGAAGGCCTCCTGGAGGGCTTCCCAGACCCTAACCCCTTCTCGATGTGCCTGGCCTGCATGGGGCCATGGGCAGCTGCTCATAGCGGGGGCCACAGCCCACCCTGGCATGTAGTGCTCCTGCTTGCCCTCCACTATACTGTGCAGAGCACAACAGGCTGAGACCACCCCAGGGACGTTGGGCAGGCTGACGTCCAACCGTGTGTTCAAGCACTGGAAACGCCCCTTGAAGCGTCCGAAGGCCCACTCAACTGTTGCGGGCGGGTTTCAGGTGGTTGTTAAAAATGTCCTGGCTGGCAGTGGTGTGCCCAGTGTAGGGACGCATCAGCAATGGCTGCAAAGTGTACACCCCATTGGCCACTATACATGGTGGCATCACTGTGTCCCCTGTGGGCAGCTCCTGGTCAGGGCTGTAGGTGCCCTCCTCTATGTGCCGCCCCAGCCAGGAGCTGCTTAGTACCCAGGCATCATGGGCTTGACCGGACCAGCCCACAAAACCGGCCCCGGGCATCAATGAGCGCTTGGAGCACAACTGAGTGGTACCCCTTGCAGTTTAGGTAGTGTCTCGCGCTGTGGTCCAGGGTGCAGATAGCTATGTGTGTGGCATCGAGTGCGCCGAAGCAGTTTGGGAAACCGAGGGCTGCGAATCCCGCCATGGTGTCGTCCAAGTTGCTGAGGCACACAGCCCTCCACAGAATAAGATGATTGATGGCTTTTATAGCTGTAGAAGGGGGCACCAACATACGGGGCCTGCACATCAGGGAGCCTCCCTGCCCCCTCCCCTTCCCCTGCAGGCCTCCCACGCGGGGGCCCCCCCGCCTCCTTCTCCCTTCCCCTGCAGGCCCCCCATCCGGAGGCCTCCCTGCCCCCCTCCCTTCCCCTGCAGGTCCCCCGCCCAGGGGCCCCCTTGCCTCCTCCCCCATCCCAGGGTGTGTGTGGGGCCTTGTCTGACTTACCTTAAGGAGGACAGCTCTGACGGTGGCCCTGCCCACCCCGAGTTGCTGCCCCACTGAATGGTGGCTGTCCGGGGTGGCGAGCTTCCAGAGGGCAATCCCCACATGCTTCTCAACTGGGAGCACAGGCCGCATGTGGGTGTCCACGTGCTGCAGGGTGGGTGTGAGCCATTCACACAGCTCCATGAATGTCTGCTTTGTCATCCTAAAGTTCTTGAGCCACCTTTCTTCATCCCACTGGCCCAGTACCAGCCTCTCCCACCAGTCCCCACTGCTGGGGTGGCTCCAGAGGTGCCGTGGGGGATGGGAAATAGGGAGCTGTGGTTGCCCGATTTCCAGGACCTGCAAGACCCCTGTGGGGGGGGGGAAGGTGGGCCCCAGGGCATCCACCACGCCCAGGATGGCAAACACTAGCTGGGTCCTGGTGTGGGTGGGTGCATTGGCCTCAGGCAGCTGCTGTTGCTCCATTCTTCTCCCATTCTTGGCGCACAGTCCACGCAGTTCTGTGTACTGCTCTGGGGTGCTCTGTGTGTGCAGGGTGGGCGTGTTTGGGAGGGGCCCTTTAAGGTGGTTGCTGGCTGTGGGACTTGGAAGGGCTTGTCAGCCATGAGACCCCATGCATGGTGTTTTTCAGCTGCTTATTCTGAAAGAGCCCACATTCCTGTGTGCACACTCCCTTTCGAAGAATGGAGGGTGTTCTTTCAAAACAGTGGATTGGTACAGCGATCCGTTTTGTGTGTGTAGCCGTGCTATTTCAAAATCCCTTATTTCAATTTTGTTTTTCGATGTTCCCCCCTCTCAAAATTTCTTTGTAGTGTAGACACACCCATATACTCTAACTGCTTACGGGAGCTGAATTGCTTGCCATTTTATTTCTTGTAATCACAAAAAGTCAACATGTAGAACAAGCTGTTAGAAAACCTGTAGAACAGATTACCTACATATTTGTCAACACAAGATGGAATTCACAGAGATTCTTCACTGTATATACATCCAGATATGAGCTATGTTTATTTAGGAATAAGAGACCTGAGTTGTTGAATTGAGTAAACTAGAAAGTACAATTCTCTATGTGGAATGCAATTAGAGGTGCATATTTGTGCATAGCTGTTTTGAGAATTTCCTAAAAGGGTTAATTTTTTGGGTCTTGTGGTATTAATGTAGTTATTTTATTTCTGGAATTTCTATCTTTATTTATCTTTGTAGGTTTGTGCCTAGAGACCTATTTAAAATATTCAGAGTAAAACCATTTGTCATTACATTTACAGGAAGAGTAAGGTAGGGAGATGAATTTGAATTGTCTAA
Organism: Carettochelys insculpta; assembly: GCF_033958435.1. Classification (NCBI taxonomy): domain Eukaryota; kingdom Metazoa; phylum Chordata; order Testudines; family Carettochelyidae; genus Carettochelys; species Carettochelys insculpta. Next base: position 298,789,912 of record NC_134137.1, on the reverse strand, counting down.
AGGCCTGTGAAATATATTTGTACTCAGCTTTTGGTTTGTAGAATGGTCACTGACTATTTTTATCTTCCTCTTTTTCTTCCCCACATACTCACACGAAGAAATGATCTTCAAGAGTAGGGAATCTGGAACGTTTGCTGCCTTGGAAAAGTGGGAAAAATAAGAAAACACGTAGGCTGTAATTACTCACACAATGAATATGTAACCCACACTCCTACTGGCTGTTTTTCACTGTCCCATGTAGTGTCAGGAAGGAATCTTGGGAGATTATCTAGTTCAGGCCTGTGCCCTCTTAGCAGGATCAAGCACCATCCCTGACATCTATGTCCCCTGTCCCTCAGTAGCTTCCTTGTGGATTGAGCTCACAACTGTAGGTTTAGCAGGCTAATGCTCAAACCACTGAGCTATCCCTCCCCACTCCAGAAGCTTGCTGAGAGGGTGTATCCTGAATCCCAGTGCAGATTCTGAGCTGAGAGAACTACCGTTGACATGATCTTCTCCTTGAGGCAGCTGCAGGAGAAATGCAGAGAGCAGAGGAAGCCACTCTATGCTGCTTTCATCGACCTGACCAAGGCTTTTGACTCAGTCAGTAGGGATGAACTGTTTAAATTGCTCCACAAGATAGGCTGTCCACCATGGCTACTCAAGATCATCCAGTCTTTCCACAAAGAAACGAGCGGAGCCATCCAATACGACGGAACATCACCAGATGCCTTCAGCGTCAGGAGTGGTGTCAAACAAGGATGCGTCCTTGCTCCAACATTGTTCGGGATCTTCTCTGCACCCCTCCTGAAGCCTGCCTTTGCATCCTCAACAGAGGGCATCTTTTTGCATACAAGATCTGATGGGAAACTGTTTAATCTTGCAAGGCTGAAGGCTAAGTCTAAGGTGTGGGAAGTGCTCATTAGAGACATGCTGTTCGCAGATGATGCTGCTGTAGTGACACACGGAGAAGGCCAGCTTCAAAAACTGCTGGATCAGTTCTCCAAAGCGTGCAAGGACTTTGGGCTTACCATCAGCCTCGAGAAGACAAACATACTTGGTCAGGACGTTGCTGAACCTCCATCAATCAGCATTGACAATTATATGCTAGAGGTCGTCCACGAGTTTACTTACCTTGGGTCCACCATCACTGACACCCTGTCGCTGGGATCTGAGCTAAACAGGAGGATTGGAAAAGCAGCCACAACTCTGTTCAGACTTAGCAAGAGAGTGTGGAACAACAACAAGCTGTACACTCACACCAAAATGCAAGTCTACAGAGCCTGCTTCCTCAGCACCCTCCTCTATGGCAGTGAGTCTTGGACCTTGTACTCCCACCAGGAAAAGAGGCTGAATGTCTTCCACTTGCGCTGCCTCAGGCACGTTCTTGGGATATCATGAAAGGACAGAGTGTCCAACAACGCCGTCCTTGAGCAAGCTGGAATTCCAACCATGCATACCCTCCTCAGGCAGCGGCGGCTCTGCTGGCTTGGCCATGTCCACAGGATGAATGATGGAAGGATCCCAAAAGACATCCTGAATGGTGAGCAAGCCTCCGGCAAAAGACCTCCTGGACGCCCCCAGTTGCTCTGCAAAGATGTCTGTGAGAGGGACCTCAAAGGGGTAGACATTGACCCAGATAGTTGGGAAGAGCTGGCAGACGACCGTAGCAGCTGGAAGCAGGAACTTCAGAAAGGCCTTAAGAAGGGCAAGATGAAGATCAGACAGCTGGCAGAGGAGAAGCGAGCCCGTAGAAAGGACAGCAAGGACCTGCCAGACACTCACTACATATGCAGCAGATGTGGCAAGGACTGTCACTCTCGTGTGGGCCTCCACAGTCACAGTCAACGCTGCAAATGACGATCTTAAATGGAGTTACGAAGGGTGTGATCCATAGTCTACGCAGACTGAAGGGTGCCTAGCTACATGTAGTGTCACCAGAATCACTTACAGAGAGAAAGAATGAGTCTCTTCTACAACCTTAGCTGAGAGCCAGTTTGCTTTCAGCTTAAAATATAGGAGCTTCTGCATTGAGCTCCTGGGTTTGAGGCTGCCAGCAAGTGGTGACAAATAGTCATGAAGCCTTTTGTTTTAATGGTTAATGTATGTTCTAGCTATTTGACAGTTCTGTTATTTAATCTCATCAGCATGGAAAAGATGTATGTTTTATGTGTGTGATATGTCACATTTTAATCTAGTCTATATAAAAATATGTTAACAGTCTAGTATGGTTGTATGATCAGCCAATCAAAATTAGGAAACAGCAAGTTATGGTTGCTCATGTAATACTAACTGATTGGGCGACTGTATACATTTTAGTACCACTTATTAGATGGACAAATACTATTTCTCAAATAATAAGTTAAACATATGTAAATCTAAAGTACATATAATTGGAATCATATATCACTTGTTTTATATGCACAATAGCTTCACTCTCATATTAGTCCATTTGTATTTTACATTTAGAATAACAATTTCAAAAGCACCTATGTGACATAGGAAAACTGCTCAGTGAAATTTTTAGCTGAAACTTTTTGCACTGAATATTCAATAGCATGGCAATACTCTGCGAATTTATGCTGATTTTGCCAAAAAAAAAAAAGGAATATCTAAAAAGCTATGTCTATACTAGCCCCCTACTTTTGGAAGGGGCAAGGTAATGAAGGTGTTTGGAAGATACTAATGAGGTGCTCACATGACTATGTAGTAACTCATTAGCATAATGGCAGATGCATGCAATTCAAAAGTGCTGCTATCGGAATGCACACCACCAACGTACACCGGGGCCATTCAGAAGGACCCCCTGACTTCGAAAGCCCCTTCTTCTGAAAACCAAATAGGAAGAAAGGGCTTTCAAAGTCCAGGGGGTCCTTTTGAAAGGCCTCCATCTATATGGGCAGCATGCATTTCGAAAGTGGCACTTTAGAATTGCGCACAGCTGCCATTCTGCTAATGAGGCACTGCATATTCATGCCAGAGCCTCATTAGCATCTTCCAAACTCCTTCATTACCACGCCCCTTTCAAAAGGAGGGGGCTAGTGTAGATGTAGCTAAAGAGTCAAAATCTGTTTTTTGATTTCCATATTTGTTTTTGTTCTGCCTTCAGATGAAACCAAGACAGAAAGAGAAGTGATCCTAGACCTTCTCATTGCAATTAGCTATTTTGAGGCTCTCTAACCGGCTGTTTCAAGGTTACCTTGTGTAAAGTTATTATGCTGGACATGAGGCACCTTTATAAAGGAGATATTGGCAAAACATTTCTGTCAAAAGTTTCAGTTTTGGACAAATTAGCATTTTTGATTAGGGAAAAAAAAGTGTGTCAAAAAGTCCTCACCCGTTCTAGTTTTATTTCTTACCGAAGGCTGTGTCTACACTATGAGATAAAATCAAATTCATTAATATTGATTTGTTTCTCTGGTATTTATAAATTTGATTTTGACTATCCTCACCTCCCAATGCAGTCCTCACAAAGAATTATTGCTGCCACACTCAATTGGCAAACATTGAGTGTTGCTGTAGTGCAATGTGGGAACCTATGCCACAGTTCCCCCATTCCTGTAGCATTCGGGGTATGCTCGCTGGCCTTTGATATCATCTTCCCACACTGCATTTTCCTCATTCCCCTCCCATGTTAAAGCAAACATATGTTTTGCCTGTCGGAAGGAAAAATAGGGTGTCCACAGAGATGGCAAAAAAAGTTTACAGAAATCTCTTTCTTCTGTAGCTGAATTCTCAACTGGCCATCCACTGAGTGTCCCCACTCCCTTGATTGCATCTGATCCCTGAAAATAACATAGGGACCCTGAAAAGCTTGAAGAAAGATGACAGGAAAGTTTTTGAAAAAGGAGAGTTGCTGAGGGGAGGGTCTTTGGCTTTCTGGTGCACTACAAGGGTTCTGTGCACAGGCTGTGTTCTCAACTGGCCATTCACTGACTTTCCCCCTCTCCTGTGATTGCATCCAATCCCCGAAAATAACACAGGGACAGACTGTATTCTCAAAGTTAGAAGAAAAAGGATAGAAAAATCTAGGGAAAAAGATCTTTGTCTTCCCTCTTCACCGCACAGACATTGCCAACCCGGGTGATGTCAGTGAAATCTCATACACTGAACTAATAACGTAAACAGAACTCTCAACTGGTCTTCCACCCTGTTTTCCGCGGTGGTAAAAGCATGAAGACAGATATGAAGTGTTAGGAAAAAAAGATTTTGTAACAGAAATATCAAACCAGCAGGTGTATGTAATGGACAGCAAGACCCCAAAATATATTTGGCGGGTGGTGGAAGGGGTCGGCTTATTTCTGTCTGACATTTCATTTAGTTCCATGTAATATTCTGCCCAGAAAAGAAAATTAGCACCGTACAAAATTAGGGTAGGTCAAGTTAAATGGATTCTAAATTAGCTAACTTATAGATCATAAAAAGTAATTGTGAAAGGGGAATTGTCATAGAATGGGGGTGTTTCTACCAGAATCCCACAGAGCCAGTTGTAATGTTGAAGTAATAAAGTACTCCCCCGCTAATATCTTAGACATTGGGGAAAGACTCCCCTTCCCCCAGTGCAGCAAGCCCCTGAGTACCTTAGCCACCAGGGGCAAACTTCCCCCTGGCAGCAGCAAGCCCCCAAAAATCTTTCCCACCCTGGAGCCCTAACCGCACACAAACCAGGACCTGGTGCTGCCTGGCTTCATGGTCAGCACTGAACATCAGGCACATCCTTTTATTGGCTCAGGGGCTATCCACATGATGTGGTTGAGCGTGGGAAAGACTCTGACTGTATGGCATCTCTGGGTGAGGCAGAGGGGTTCATGCACAAATGTAAACCACTGAGAAGAAGGTTCTTAGCCTCCTATGCAAGCACGACCTCCACAACAGCGGTGCTGCCACATGTCACAATGGGGCAGCGACTGACACCAGAAAGCACAGAAAAAAAAACCCAGCAAGTGTACAGACAGAACCATGAACTCCCTGCAGGGGCTATTTGTAATGGGTAGATGTTCTCATAGCCTTAACAGCAACGAAAGACATTTCTCAGGCTCTCATACACACTTGACCCTACAGTCATAGGCTTCCCGGTCCTTAACTGAAATTCATGGTCTTCTTCTTACTGAATTCCTGCAAACCTTTTAGAGCAGCAGCCAGAGCAGAGCACTGTGGGGCATATACAGGACATCTCTGGAGGATAATAAATTTGATTTTAAGATATGGCACTTCCACATTGGTCTTTAATAAAACTTTTGATTTCAAGCTTGACGATACACCCAGCAGGTACCAATGATGTTGTGATATCAGTATTAGTACTCCCTAAATCGAGCTAATGGTATTTACAGTGAAGACAGTCAGGTGGCAATATCGAGCTAACTGCCTTACATTTGAATTTATCTCATAGTGAAGATGAAGCCTTGGAGTATATCACCTTGTTGATGGTTAGAGCCTTAAGTGCTACCATAATGCAAATAATTAGAGCTGGCTGAGTTTTTTTTGTTTTGTTTTGTTTTGTTTTTTTGCTAAAGTTTTGAATAAAGCCCAAATGTTTCATTTTAGCTCAGTTCAACAAGAATCTGTCCCTGAGTTGCCACAGAATCTCAGTGTACAGAGAAAATCATGGGGGACACGCTATCACCTAGCATGCACGACAAGAGATCTCACGTGACGCACCACAAGCTCATTGCTGGCTGCCCCGCTGCTGAGTTTCATGGCAGGCTTGTAACAATGATACATCACAACAATCCAGCCAGATAGCACAAGAAAGAATGGTGACAGGAGACACTCCTACCATAACTACTAAGAATTAGTCCAATACCATTTCAGTTCTTGGTGAATTTAGCCAAAATTAAGCATTTCAGTTTCTGAATATTATTTTTTCTTATCAAAGGTCTCAAAATTCAACACTTTGGTATTTCTGAATAAAATTTTCCAGACATGTTCTTTTAATAAAAGATAGTTAAATATTATTAACTTTGACAATAAAAATCGCAATGGAATGCATGCATGCACACAGACACACACATCTTCTGGAAAATAAAAACTCCTAAACATTTCTTTAAAATGTTTCATATAAGCCTACACATTGGCAATTCAAATATTAAACTGCACAGATGCCAGCAAAAACATGTAATTCTTACCTTTCTGATTGTGTTTTTCAACTTACTTAAAGGTGGCTGTTATTTTAGAATGATTAACAGAGATGTGAATTGTGACAGAATATTACACAAAATGGTATTTAATCTGGTTACTCTTCAACATTAGAGCTTGGTTTTCTTGCACATTTATTTTGAGTCCACGAATACAGTGCACTTTGGCATGTTTTTACAACAGAAAAATAATGCTGATCCTACCTTGAAACATCAATAAATAGCAACACACAGTTAAAATTTGAGCTGTGGTATTAGAATATCTAAAATACTTAGGATACTGGGGTGGTTTTGCTCCGTAGAGAGACTGACAAATCAGGAAGGAAGAGGAGAATTATACAAGATCTGATACAGATAGGAGAGATCTGAAGTAGTGCTTTTATGATTTTTGAAAAAGTTTTATTGCTTTTGAAGAGGAAATGACAGGGCAATAAAGTGGTGTGAAAAACAAAGACAACCCACTTGGCAATAAAAGAAGCCTAGTGAGTGCGAGTCCAGCAGCACAAAGTGGTATTACACAAATTGTACCAGATGGCCCCCAAAAATACAGCTAAGGTCACCCTCAAACAAACTACAAGAATGAGGGAAGAAGTTTCAAAATACGGTGGTTCAGTGTATATCCCATGGGTCAAATAGAGCACAATAATAAATGCAGTTTCTGCTTACCATGAGGGCATTTTTTCAATCTGTGTTGCTGTAGAAACATCTGTGTTAATTAATAATGGCTAAAGCAACTGGAAGAAAAAGTATGGGAAATGATGCAGTTCAGAATTCATGAAAATAGAATCACCAGAGCTGTGAAGAAATAGGGGCTTCATTCAAGGATATTTAGTCAAAAGGTGATGGTCTTTTGGCACAGTCTCAAATTACTGATTCACATTTTGTTGTTGTGCAAGAGAACTGCATATATTTTGAACCTGTGGCAGCTGTCTTGTGAATCACTGCAGCCTGGGGGATTGCTCAAAGCAGGAAAGAAGAGTTACAGCAGTAGTGACAAGTACAACTTCCTGGAGATTCTGATTCTAATAGCCCAAAACAATGCTGTGAAAGAAAATTTATAGTGGACAACACAATGTGAAACACACTCATTTGTAAATACAGAATGCAATCATTCATATTATGTCAGAAAAGGCATCAGCCCAAAAGTGAGAGAGGCTAATATTTTCTCTACAGCAGTTCATGAAAGCAAAGTCATTTAGCAAAGTAGACTAAGTGTCATTTGTGTTGGGATTATTTGCTTGACATCGTATATGAAAGTCGTCTTGGTTTCTATCCTGCTGAGGCACTTCAAGTAAAGTGTCTCTCTCAGTATTGCCATGGTTTCGTACTGATATGTAGAACTGTATTGCCCAGATTTCTGATAGTGTCAGTTTTATGAATGAAAAACTTAATGGTGTACAAGCTTTTTTATGGGAAGAACTTTTTCAGGCATTGTATGTTCACTCTTTTAGCCAGTGGCTCAATTAGGTTATTGTTGATGTATGCAGAGAAAACTAATATGAAATGAATTTTTTCACTATCCTAGAGAAATTGCACACTTTGGTTTCTGGCTCAATAAATTCATATGTATTCAAACAAATTACACCCTCAAAATAAAGTCCTTACCTTGAAGAAGCTCTGTGACAAAAATGGGTGTGTCACTTTTCTGCTTGTAATAATGTAAAAAGACAATTTCATCCACTCCTGTGACACTTCTTGTACTAACATGATATGTGCCAAGAGGAGACAGGGCAAAAGATGTGCAACTTCTTTGTACAAATGTAAGTTTTTATTTATTGTCCTCTTTTGTATGTTCACAAAAATCTTCAGTTTCTTAGTTAAGTCTGAGTGTTTACAAACAGTTCAGTGTGACTTGTCTGTGGCATGTCTATCTGCAAAAACTATAATCAGTTAATTTGTCAACATGAAAAATTCAGAAATATTTGATAAAATCTGGAGTGAAGTTATCATAGTTTCACAAAGGGTGCATCTACACTGGCTGGCTGCTTTGAAGTAGCCAGCACAACGTTGAAATAGCACGCGTCGCGTCTACATGTGCTGTGTGCTGTTTTAACATTGAAATTGATGTTAGGCAGCGAGACGTCGAAATCGCTATTCGTATCTGAAGATGGGAATAGCACCCTACTTCAACGTTCAACTTCGAAGTAGGGCGTGTGTAGACAATCTGCATCCTGCTACATTGAAATAGCGGGGTCCTCCATGGAGGCCATCAGCTGAGGGGCTGAGAGACACTCTGTCCAGCCCCTACGGGGCTCTATGGCTGCCGCATGCAGCAGCCCCTAGCCCAGGGTTTCTGGCTGCTGCTGCAACTGGGGGTCCATGCTGTGTGCACGGGATCTGCAACCAGTTGTCAGCTATGAAGACCTCGTGCTGTGCAGGCCAAGTGTGCCTGGGAGGGGCCCTTTAAGGGAGCGGCTTGCTGTTGCCCCAGAAGGGCTAGTTCAGTCTGTGACCCCATCTGCAGTCTTTGCTGGCCCATTATTTCAACGGGGAGCGCTTGTGTGTGTGGACGCTCCGTGTTTCCTTCTCGGGTGGCTCCTTTCAACGTTCCCCATCGCTACTTCAACGTTGAACATCGACGGCACCAGCCTTGGAGGACATATAGACGATACGCGTCCAAGTAGCCTATTTTGATGTTCTTACTTTGAAATAGGCTACTTTGACATAGGCCGTATGTACACTAGCCAAAAACTTCGAAATGGCCATGCAAATGGCCATTTTGAAGTTTACTAATGAAGCACTGAAATACATATTCAGTGCCTCATTACCATGCGGGCGGCCACGGAACTTCGAAATTGACGCAGCTCGCCACTGTACGGTTCATTCAGATGGGGCTCCTTTTCTAAAGGACACCAGCTACTTCAAAGTCCCCTTATTCCTATGAGCAGATGGGAATAAGGGGACTTCGATGTAGCTGCGGTCCTTTAGAAAAGGAGCCCCGTCTGGATTCGCTGCACAGCGGTGAGCCCCGTCAATTTTGAAGCGCCTCAGCCACCCGCATGCTAATGAGGCGCTGAATATGTATTTCAGTGCTTCATTAGTAAACTTCAAAATGGCCATTTGCATGGCCAGTTTGAAGTTTTTGGCTAGTGTAGCCGTGGCCGTAGTGTGCTAGTGTACACGTAGCCAAAAAGATTTGAAGCCCCTTGAATTTTGGGATTGCATAGTAGTTTACAAAAGTTGCCTAAAAATCTTCAGAATTATATTTTGAGTGATGAAGTGAAGTCAAGTAAAGAACAGATCTTTTATCTTATCCTCCATGACTATATCTAATTTCTTGAACCATCTGTTATAGTTACAAACTTGTCTTTTGGTCAGTGTCTAATCAGTAACTGGACAACATGGAAGAAGTTTTTAGAAAATAGAGCTGTTCATGTTGGTATTAACTGAAGTCTGAGAACTTTCTTGGAGTACCTCTCTTTTTCAAAGCATTTGATTAACTTTGGCAAGAGTTTTACCTCAGTCTGTACATGTTCTATACTGCATTCAGTGTGTTCTTGAATAGTTTTTTAAAATGTTAATTAAATGGTCATAGAAAATTTCAGAACCTTTTAGCAAGAAATATGCATCAAAGCAAAAGCCAGTATTCTGCAACTCATCAAGACTTACCTTTAACTTCAGAAACAGGCCTTATTGTGAAAATCTACAAGTATTCCCTTATATGGTGGCAAAGAATATTGTACTGTAGAAAAATCCAAAAGGGACATATTCAGCATCAGATCTGTCATCCCCTTCAATGACAGCTCATATATGATGATAAGTGAACAAACCAAATTTACTTCTAATTCTCTGGTCTGGTAGTGTAGCAGAAGGTGTAGCAGGAAATATTTTTAGAGCTAACTGCTACCCCTTTGTATTATCTTCATTGGGATAGTCTAGTCTTTAACATGAAAAAATCAAAATATCCCCATAAATCAGCCACTAAAAATGAATTTAACCTGTGTGATTTCTTTATCCTCTTGTAAAGCAATGAACTCAAGTCTTTAAACAAATCTATAAGGCAGTGATGCATCAGGAAAAGCAAAGTGAGTATATCTTTTGGTTCCAGTTATTTTATGTGCAATGACAGAAGGAATAAAAAGGCAAAATTGGATGATTAAAAATTGTGCTATTTAAAGTTATTTTTATAAATAAAAAATGTGACCTATACACCAAATACCAGTTATGTTATTAAGAGCAAAAACCCAACCAGACAACTATAATTATGATAATATATGGATACCATCAAGAAGGAGTTTAATTCATCATCCACTCCATACATGTGCTGTGTCTAGGTGACCATGTTGTACCTATGAGTTCAGATATATTATAGAATCATACAGTCATAAAATACTGGAATTGGATAGGACCTTTTGAAGTCATCAAGTCCAGTTCCCTGCATTCACTCAGGACCAAGAACCGTCTCTACTACCCCGACAGATGTTTATCTAAACTGTCTTTACATATCTCCAGTGATGGAACTCCAACGACCAACCTAAGCAATTTATTCCAGTGCTTAAACACCCTGAAAGTTAGGAATTTTTTTTTGTAATATCCAACCTAAACACCTTTGCTGCAATTAGAGCCCTCTGCTTTTTGTCTTATCATCATATGTTAAGGGGAATATTTTCCTCCTTCCTCCTTGTAACAACCTTTTAGATAAGTGAAAACTGTTATGTCCCCTCTCAGTCTTCTCTTCTTGCAAATGAAACAAATTTAATTCTTTCAATCTTCTCTCATAGATAATGTTTTCTAGACCTTTAACATTTTGATTGTTCTTCTCTGCACCTTCTCCCGTTTCTCCACATCCTTCTTGAAATGTGGTGTCCAGAACCAGACATAATGCATCAAGTTATCCATTCCCTGTCAGTCATTCCCATCTTTTGGCAAACAGAAGCTAGGGAAACCATCCTTTCCCATCCAGACAAATAACTTTTGATGGACTTATCCTCCATAAATTTATCTAATTTTTGAACCCTGCTATAGATAGAACAACGTGTTAGTTTTGTTTTAAACCTTCTGTCTATTAACTTCAACTGGCGAGCACTTTTGAATGAAAAAGTTTATACGGTTTCTAAACACCTGTCATTATTTTATAGAACTCTATCATACCTTCCTGTAGTTGTCTCTTTTTTCAAACTGAAAAGTCCCAATCTTATTAAACCCTCCTCATATGAAAGCTATTCCATGACCCTTAAACAACAGAGGCACCTGATGGAGAAGGTCTTTGCCCACAAAAGCTTATGTTCTAAAATATCTGTTTGTCTATAAGGCACCACAGGACTTCTTGTTGTTCTGTCAACAGATTCTGTCAACAAAAAAAAAAAATTGTGTGGATGCTCCAGGGGGCCCTCTGTCAACAGAGAGGCTTCCAGTTCACCGGGCAGCCCTGTTTGCAAAGCTTTCAGTTAGCTGTTCTGTCGAGAGAGGGCTGGGCAATCTGGATGCTCTCTGTGGACAGAGAGCATTGACGGGGGAGCTTGTATTAGCTGTGGATGTGTTCTCTAGACAAAGATTCTGTTGGGAAATATCTCACAACAGTGGCTTCTGTAGACAGAACTCTGTCATGTACACAGCTGGAGTGAATGTTTTCAGAGAACTATCTACAATGACTCCAAGATCTCTTCCTTGAGTGGTAATTTAATTCTATATAAAATTGTTCTGTTTTCATTGAATTCCAAAATGGAAATTCAGTTTATTCATTTCAGATTTCATATATGACTTAATGCATCCGTGGATTTTATTTATGCTCATTGTGAAGAATAGGTCCTTAGCATCAGCCACAGCTAGGCTACATCTACACTACAAGAATCAGTCAAAAGAAGTTACTATTGAAAGATGCTTTCTGAAGGCAACCCAATCAGCATGGCTGGCCTATAGTAAGCTGTCTGATTGCTACACTGCCTGACCACTAGAGTTGACTCCTGCTCTGACCACTGATGTTCCAGTTATGTGATGTACTCCATCTCTACTGATTGTTAAATAACTTATGGCAGATGGTTCACAATTACACAGAACAAAGTGTGGAAATGGTATTTTTCCTCCTCGTATGTATAAAGTTTTCTTTCTAATTTTTCCATACCTACTTTTTGGCTGCTGATTAGGAATTGACAGATACTTCATAAGAAGATTCATGTAAGTGAGGACACACTTCACTGAAGAAAAATACATTTTCTTCTATGAGGACTACACTATGGTGGTACCCAGTGCCACCTCCTCAGCTACCATAACCTAATCATGCAATATTTCATACAATGTAGTGTCAACCATTGTTAAATAGAAGCTAGGGAATCCACATGAAAACCTAATGCCAAATGGTTAAAATATGGGTATGTTTTCTTCTTCTAATGGCTGTGCACATAATGTCAGCCTTATGACCACTGCGTGATTTTAGTCACAAACTGGTGCTCAGTCTACAATTTTAGATTTTTAACACTTCCTTTCTTTCCCATTATTTGACTTCTCTTAACTGAACACCACATCACAGGTGCAGCACTATTCCTGAAATCTTCTTATAGCTTGTTTATTAAAGGGAGAAAAAGGTTACAGTAGAGATGGTCGTGAAAAAAAAGAGATGAGCTATATTTTATCCTGTATGAAAGATTTAATTGAATTTAACGAAATGATTTTAATCCAAATTCCATTTGTAGAGCCTGTGTTAGAGACCTTGCCAACTATAAAAATATAGGAAAGGGCATGTGAGTATCTTGTTATGCTCTATAGATTGTATACCACATTAAAATAACTCCTGAACTTGAAAATGTCTTCCTGAATGAAGACTTTTTTTCCTATTAACTTTTATATTTTGATGCATTATAATTCGTAATACCTAGGAACATAGACTCACCAGACTGAATCAGATGTCTGCTTAGCTTGGTACCTATCTTCAAACAGTGGCCAGTAACAGATGCTTCAGAGAAATGTAATATTTTGCAGTGAGCAGCTGTGTGTGAATTTCCCTAAAGCTGTAGGTCTCATCCTGAAGTCTAACAACCAGATTGTCTTAATCTCTGAATCTCACCTCATAACTGCTAGCCTAGCCTCTTGTCACACTCCTAATACATCTGTCAGTCTGGTCTCCATAGGAGAAGCTGTATATTTTTGTTAGTGGTTAACTCACTTTTTTTCCCTTCCAGACTCCGGGAAATATACCCATCTGAGGTGGTGACAGAACTTTCCTAAAATTAACAGTTTGCTCCTGGACTCCTTTTGACATACCTTGCCCTTTGAAAGGAAGTAATCTTTATTACCAAACAGAGCAGGTATCTCCCACAAATCCTCCATGGTAAAAACAGACACAAAGAAATCATATACTGGCTCAGTAGTGTTTGTATCTTACTTAGACTCTTAAACCTGATGATCCAGCAAACCTAATTTATTTTTTTTTCAGAGGCTTCCCACTTTCATTACATTTAAAGAATAGATAGTTTTAGATATTTATACTTCAATATCCAAAATGGTCCTTTTAAATTTAGTGCTATCTACTGCCTGCTGTAATTTCTGCTCCTGTTCATTGCCTTTATTAGAGTTGGCTTGCTACATTCTCAATGATTTCTGTTTGGCTCAAATAGCCTTTCAAACCTTGCTATTTAGAGATGTTTATTTTCTCTTCCCTCCCCCTTTTATCATTAAATGTTTGTTTACCTGAAACAATGTAGATATTAGATATATAGTTTCATTTACTACATTCAGGATTAAACATTCAGACTGTTATCATTAATCCATCTCCGTATTTGAAAAAAAGTATTATGCACTAAGCTTTTGAGATGCATTACAATTACTTGGATTGGAACACTCTCCAATTGTTTGCTGTTAGTACTTTCGAAAAGTCTATTAAATACAACTTCATTGCTCTCTGGTTTCAATACTGTGTCACAGAGCAGCATCATGTTGTCCACTTCCTTAATCAATTTAAATGAAAATATAAGCCATAGTTCCTGGACCGTATATAATAAAGGGACACTAAGTTCATCTGTATTTTAAAATCATACTTACAAAAGTTTAACTTTGAGGAGAGTAGATGCTTTTGGAACATATAAAAGCTTGTTTTTTTTCTGTGAAAGTTTTAGAAATAAATTTAAATGGCCAGTGCAGGAACATCTAAGTATAGGGATTTTAATAAACCGCAGTATGGAACAACAATAATAAAATATTATATTCTTGGGCTTTTGCCAAGGACAGACCATGAACAGGGCTTACTCTTGCTGAGGAAGGAACATTGCCATATGCAGAAGGAATAATAATTTATACCATCAAATAATTCCTCAAATATCTTCACATTTATTTACTATGTTAACAAGTCTACTTTCTGCTCTGAAAAAATAATGATTAGGGTGTGTTTCATTTATGTTGCTGCTGAGAAGAATTAACAGACTAAGGCTATATCTACAAGGGGAGATTTTTTTCAAAGTACTTTATGCAATTTGCACTAGATATTGTTTCAAAAAAATAGTAGTACCCACCATGTAGATGTAGCCTAATAGAAGATTATACTCACCATTCTCTGAAATAGCTCAAGTTAGAAGTGCGAGGCAATGGGGTTAGACAAAACAAGTTGATTTCTAAGATTTTTCAAAAAATATTGTTAAGAATTATTTTGGATACATTATGTCTTCTATTTGAAACCAAAACCAAAGTTCTTCAAAGTAACGAAGTTTGTCTTTGTTTTCTCTGTACATGAGCCTGCTCCAAGGTTGTCCTCTACAAGAATAGGTTTTTCTCTCCAGAAAATGTTGTCTCTTGGGAAAGACAATCTATTCAATTCCGAGCATATTATCAGAGCTTGAACAAAATTGCCACAAAAATCTTCTGAAACAGTCTTTTTCTTCTTTTCACAACTCTTTCATGGCAGCTACTTATCATTCTTAGAATCTTGTAGAACTCTTCTTGCTCTAGATCTCTCTGTGTAACTATATTAGGGATGGCTATTTTTTCCCACTTTCTTCAATTTGAGAGCATATGGGACTTGTGGGGTTGAAAACAGACAGCCATTGGTCAGTTCTTCTGTTCTTGCATTGCACCGGGCATTGGTAGAAAGCAAATTAAATCTAACTCCATCACAAAGTCTCTAAGGGGTTCCATGCCAGTCCCAAACCTAGATAAAGGAGGAGGGTTGGTCAGATAGATGAGTGTCAATGTGCTGATCATAAAACAACAACACGAATGAAATCTGGTGCAATTATAACTAACTGATAAAAGATGCCAGCTCAGACATTGCCTGGATAAACAAGGTCCACAATACCAATCAAGCAATTCAGGTTGGACCAATAAGCTGACTACCAAGAGAAAATTACAACTAACACATATACTATCAATCAGAATGTGGAATGCCCAAACACTGTGGGCAAATGGAAATTTAGAGATGCTTTGAAAGGAGACGGACAGATGCTGACGTGATATACTTGGACTAGCAGAGAGGCATTGGATGGCATTGGGAGAGATGTGTGGTTGTGAAGTCATTTGGTCAGCGAACAAAACAAAGCATGAGGTAAGAGTCCGATTCCTTCTTAGCCAAAGAGCCAGAGGAGCATTGTTAAGATAGAAATCAGTGAGTGCAAGGATAATGGTAGCAAGATTCGAAGCAAAACCGTTCAACACCTTGGTCATTGACACCACCCACATCAAATAGCATGGAGGAAGAAATCGAGCTATTCTATAAAGACTTCTAAAAGCTGCTGGAGGAGATACCAAAGAGAGCTGTGTTAATCATTGGATGAGATTGGAACATGAAGATCAGAAAAGATAATGAGTTTTGGAGGAGAGTCATGGGAAGATTTGGATATAGAGATAGAATTGAACGAAGCAAGAAACTACTAGAGTTTACTACAAGAGCATAAGATGGTGATCTAGTAGTAGTAGTAGGCATCCTTCAGTCTGCATAGACTATGGATCGCACCCTTTATAGTTTCAATTGAGGACTTCATTTACAGCATCTACTGTGACTATGAAGACCCACACGAGAGTGACAGTCCTTGCTGCATCTCTTGCAGATGTGGTCGGTGTCTGGCAAGTCCTTAGTGTGCTTTCTGTGCACTCGCTTCTCCTCTGCTAACTGTCTGATCCTCATCTTGCCCTTCTGAAGGCCCTTGTGTAACCCCTGCCTCCATCTGCTGCGGTCATCTGCTAGTTCTTCCCAGTTGTCCAGCTCGATGTCTACCTCTCTGAGGTCTCTCTCGCAGACATCTTTGTAGCGCAACTGTGGGCATCCAGGAGGTCTTTTGCCAGAAGCTAGCTAACCTTACAGGATGTCTTTTGGAATTCTTCCATCATTCATCCTGTGGACGTGGCCAAGCCAGCAGCGCCGACACTGCCTGTGGAGGGTGTGCATAGTTGGGATTCCAGATTGCTTGAGGACGGCGGTATTGGTCACTCTGTCCTTCCATGATATTCCAAGGATGCGCCTGAGGCAGTGCAAGTGGAAGACGTTCAGCCTCTTTTCCTGGTGGGCATACAGGGTCCAAGTCTCGCTGCCATAAAGGAGGGTGCTGAGGATGCAGGCTCTGTTGACTTGCACTTTGGTGTGAGTGTACAGCTTGTTGTTATTCCACACTCTTGCTGAGTCTGGACAGAGTTGTGGCCGCTTTTCCGATCCTCCTATTTAGCTCAGTGTCCAACGACACGGTGTCAGTGATGGTGGACCCAACGTAAACGAACTTGTGGAAGACCTCTAACATCTAGTTGTCAATGCTGATTGATGGGGATTCAGCAACATCCTGACCGAGTACTTTTGTCTTCTTTAGGCTGATGGTAAGCCCAAAGTCCTTGCACTCTTTAGAGAACTGATCCAGCAGTTTTTGAAACTGGTCTTCTATGTGAGACACTACAGCAGCATCGTCTGCGAACAGCATGTCTCTGATGAGGACTTCCCGCACCTTATACTTAGCTTTCAGCCTTGCAAGGTTAAACAGTTTCCCATCAGATCTTGTGTGCAGCAAGATGCCCTCTGTTGAAGATCCAAAGGCATGCTTCAGGAGGAGTGCGAAGAAGATCGCGAACAATGTCGGAGCAAGCACACATCCTTGTTTGACGCCTCTCCTGATTCTAAAAGCATCCGATAATGAGCCATCACACTGGATGATTCCTCTCATGTTTTCGTGGAACGACTGGATCGTCTTGAGTAACCGTGGAGGACAGCCTATCTTGTGGAGCAGTTTGAACAGACCATCCTTGCTGACCAAGTCAAAGGCCTGGGTCAAGCTGATGAAGGCTATGTAGAGTGGCTTCCTCTGCTCCCTGCACTTCTCCTGCAGCTGCCTTAGAGAGAAGACCATGTCAACGGTAGACCTCTCTGCGCAGAATCCGCACTGCGATTCAGGGTACAACCTCCCAGCAATCTTCTGGAGTCTGCCAAGGATGACGCGAGTGAACAGTTTACCAGTGACGCTTAGGAGGGAGATTCCACAGTAGTTGTTGCAGTTGCTTCTGTCTCCTTTGTTCTTATACAATCTTACAATGTTAGCGTTTCACATATCCTGTGGAACCTCACCCTCTTTCCAGCACAGGCACAGTAGCTCATGTAGGGGTTCCAGGAGTGTGTCCACAGCACATTTGATTACCTCTGGTGGTATACCATCCTGACCAGGGACCTTTCTTGCTGCAATGCTGTCAATGGCTCTCTTCAGTTCATCCACAGTCGGTTCTTGATCCAGTTCGTCCATTACTGGTAGGAGCTCGACGGCATCGAGGGCTGCGTCAACCACAACATTCTCGAGTGAGTACAGCTCGGAGTAGTGCTCAACCCAGCGCTCCATCTTTTTGGCTTTGTCAGCGATGAGAGGTGCCATCTTGTTCTGGGTGGGTCCTAATGCCTTCTTCATACCCTCGTACATTCCTCTGAGATTACCAAAGTCAGCACAGGTCTGGATGCTGCTGCATAGCTGGAGCCAGTGGTTGTTGGCACAGCACCTGGCTGTCTGCTGTACTGTTCTTCTGGCCTCTCTAAGTGCTTGCTGGGTACTCTGGCGTAGTGAGCGTTTGTACTCCAGGAGTGCAGTGCACTTCTTTTCAATGACTGGAATCATCTTATCGGAGTTAGCTTTGAACCAGTCATTCGTGTTTCTAGCTCTTCTTCCAAACACCGACAAGGCTGTGTTGTAAACTGTATCCCTCAGATGTTGCCATTTGGATGTCACATTGGCGCCCCCAGGGCCGCTGCGCAGATCTTCCTGGAGGGTCTGTCTGAACTTTTCAGCTTTCTCCGAGTTTGCTGTCTTTCTGGAGTCAATGCGGGGCCTTTCAGCAGGTTTAGAGCGGTACAGCTTCTTGGGTCTCAGCTTGAGCTTGGAGCAAACTAGCGAGTGATCTGTATCACAGTCAGCACTATGATAGCTGCGTGTCAGAAGGACATTTTTGAGGTTATTACGCCTAGTGATGACCACATCTAGTTGATGCCAGTGCTTCGAGCGTGGGTGTCTCCACGACACTCTGTGCTGTGGCTTCGTTTGGAAGAATGTGTTTGTGATGCACAGATTGTGGTACGTGCACAGTTCAAGGAGACGCTGTCCATTGTCATTCATTTTTCCCACTTCAAAGTGTCCTAAGCAGGAAGGCCATGAGGCCCAATCAGCTCCAACTCTTGCATTGAAGTCACCCAAGATGTACAGTTGTTCACGAGCAGGTATTTGCGCTACAGCAGCACTAAGCACATCATAGAACTTGTCTTTTACTTCTGGTGTGGCATACAGTGTTGGAGCATAAGCGCTGAACAGGCGGATGGGACCGGCGCAAGTCTGAAGCGTGATCCGAAGAAGTCTTTCTGATCCGCCCATGACTAATTCCACCATTTGTAGAAGGGTGTTTCTGACAGCAAAGCCAACACCATGTTCTCTGGGTTCTTCTTGGGCTTTACCCTGCCAGAAAAAGGTGTAGTTCTTTTCCTTTAGAGATCCCGAATCTGCGAGTTGCGTCTCTTGCAGTGCAGCGATATCAGCTCGGAGCCTCTTCAGTTCCTCGTTGATGATAACGGCCTTTCCGGTGTCGCTGATGGCCTGAACATCTTCAGTCAAGCCCGTCAGCATGGTCCGCACATTCCAGCAAGCAAGCTTAAATTGTTGATGTTTCTCATTTCTTGTTGATTTTCTCATTGGTTTTCCTGGTGCCCAAATTTCAGTCACTTGTCAGGTTCAGGAACCTTAAGCTTCACGCACCCAGCGAGGCATGTGAACTGTGGCGGGATAGTACCCTATTGGCTGGGGGCTGCCCAGCTTGAGGCGGGTGGTGACTGTCCAGTGAGACGCGAGGATGTCTCCCACTGTTGAAGGCAACCCCTGGCGCTCGTTCTCTACGCCAATCGAGCAAGAGCTTATAACCTGTGTCTGTTGCCTCCTGTGCTGACGCAACGCTGTTCAGAGATGCCTGAGTACCTCTCCGGGCGCGAGCCTGGGCACTTATTATGGAGACTCTGGGCTGCCCAGACACCAGTGTCCCCCTCTCGGCTTTACTGATATAGTCCAAAGGAGAGGATAACCTCCACGTCTGATACCAGCTCAGCTGCAGGAGTTGCCGGGACAGTGCCAGAAGTTGACACCGAACCGCCTTGGGACTCCACTCTGGATTTTCTGTCAGGGTTTACTCCCTTAGCCTTTCTCATACCCAGGATAACCCACAAGGCAGTGGGGTGTGGAGAATGTGGTTAAGGATCCCACTACTTCATACCTCCCTGTCACCATGAGTCACCATAGCTCCCTGTGGAGCAATGACCTCATATCCCCGGGACCCTCATCCCCACCTTTTGCCCCCACCAGCTACTATCACCATAGGACCCTCCCAAACCCACTACCCCCATCTGCTCCAATGTCCGCCCTCCTCACTGAACTGGCCCGTCTCCCCCCAGCTTCTTTCAGTGCCCCCAGGTCCATCTTCCCTCATCGCTCTTCAGGCTCTTCTCTTCAGATATTCCTTTTCCTGATAGTGCTGCCTTGCGGGGCACAGGTGGAACACCTGGGAAGTCCAACAACATGATAAATTATGATTTTGAGAATAAGATGGGTAACATCATTATAGCAGTGCTGAACATTCCAAGGAGTGGATATGAACTTGGATCACAGTCTAGAGATTGTGAACATGAAGATGAAACTCAAGAAAAAGAATAAGACACAGTTCAAGAAATGAAGAGTTGTGGTGAGGTTAGGCAAGGAAGAAATAGGGAATGCATGCAAAGCAGCGCTCTAAATGAAGATCATGAATACATGCACAAAGAAAGATCTAGATCAGAGAGTAGAAGGGATAACCACGGCAATAGAAGAGGCAATTGAGCAGACAGTTCTGGAAGAAGAGAAGATCAATTAGAAGTGGATTACACAGCAGAGGATGAAGTTGGTTCAAAAGAACAGAGTATTGAAGATCAGAAGGGATGTTTCTGAAAGCGTGGAACAGCAATATAGAGTGAAAGAACAAGAACATCTACAATTTCTTCGCCTATTTTCAGAAGGCAGTATGGATCAGAAAGTGACCTGGGCCGTGTTGGAGTCATATGGAGTGGATAGCAGACTGATATGGCTGTTGAAGGATATTAACAAAAATGCGGAGGCAGCAGTGACAACCTGCTGAGAGTTTGGAAATTGGTTTAGAACGAGTAGAGATGCAAGACAAGGAGTTCCAATATTGAAGAGTATCTTCATCATTAACCTAGAGAGAGCGATGGACAAGATCGAGTAAGAGATAGAGGGGATATAGATGCATGGGATGAGAATTAACAACTTGCAGTTAACGGATCATTGAGGAAGATCAAGAGAAGCTAGCAAAGACAGTGCACATGCTAAATGAGGAAGGGAAGTGGTAAGGACTTGTTATGAACATTGACTTTTTTGCTGGGAAAGACAATGGAACAAGTAATTAAGGAAATCATCTGCAAACAGTTGGAAGGTGGTAAGGTGATAAGAAACAGCCACCATACACTTGTAAAGAACAAACCTTGCCAAACCAATCTGATAGCTTTCTTTGGTAGGATAACAAGCCTTATGGATAAGGGAGAAGTGGTGGATGTGTTATACCTAGACTTTGGTAAGGCATTTGATATGGTCTCGTGATACTCTTATAAATAAACTAGGCAAATACAACTTAGATGGGGCGATTATAAGGTGGGTGCAAAACTGGCTGGAAAACCATACTCAGAGAGTATTTATTAATGGTTCTCAATCCTGCTGGAAAAATAGAACAAGTGGGTTTCATAGGGGTCTGTTTTGGAACCAGTTCTTTTCAATATCTTCATCAACGATTTAGATATTGGCATAGAAAGTACACTTATTAAGTTTGCAGATGATACCAAGCTAGAAGTGGTTGCAACTGCTTTGGAGGATAAGGTCAAAATTCAAAATAATCTGGACAAATTGGATAAATGGTCTGAGGTAAACAGGATAAAGTTTATTGAAGACAAATGCAAAGTGTTCCACTTAGGAAGGAACAAACGGTTTCACACATATAGAATGGGAAGTGACTGTCTAGGAAGGAGTATGGCAGAAAGGGATCCAGGGGTTATAGTGGACAACAAGTTAAATATGAGTCAACAGTGTGATGCTGTTGCAAAAAAAGCAAACTTGATTCTGGGTTACATTAACAGGTGTGTTGCGAGCAAGGCACAAGAAGTCATTCTTCTGCTCTACTCTGTGCTAGGTAGGCCTCAGTTGGAGTATCTTGTCCAGTTCTGGGCACTTCAGTTCAAGAAAGATGTGGAGAAATTGGAAAGGGTCCAGAAAAGAGTAACAAGAATGATCAAAGGTCTAGAGAACATGACCTATGAAGAAAGGCTCAAAGAACTGGGCTTGATTAGTTTGGAAAAAAGAAGATTGAGAGGGGAATAATAGCGGTTTTCAGGAATCTAAAAGGGTGTCATAAGAAGGAGGGAGAAAACTTGTTCTTCCTGGCCCCTGAGGATAGAACAAAAAGCAATGGGCTTAACTTGCAGCAAGGGAGGTTTAGGTTGGACATTTGGAAAAAGTTCCTAACTGTCAGGGTGGTCAAACACTGGAATAAATTGCCTAGGGAAATTGTGGAATCTCCATCTCTGGAGATACTTAAGAACAGGTTAGATAAATGTCTACTGGGGATGGTCTGGACAGTATTTGGTCCTGCCATGAGGGCAGGGGGCTGGACTTGATGACCTCTCAGGATCCCTTCTTGTCCTAGTATTCTATGATTCTATGATAAAACAAAAACAATGGTATTTGGAGATAAGGGAATAGGAAGGAAAAGCAATGTAACTGGGATCAAATCAGAGAACGTATAGAAATTCAAGTATCTAGGGAGCAACATGGCATATGATCTAGATTGTGAGAAGGAAATAGTGACTACAATAGCAAAAGGAAGAGTGAGTTTGAAGGTGATTGATAAAATTTGGAAAAGCAAAGTGATTAGCTGAGGAACGAAGATGAGTATCTTGAAAACGTAGATTCAGTGGAAGGTAGTACAGATGTGACACATGGGTGATAATGAAAGATTTGAGGAGAAAGACATTGATGTTTGACAGGAGTTGTTATAGAAAGATCCTGAGAATAGGATGGATGCAGAAGGTCACCAATGAGGAATTATATAGGAAGATACAGCTGAAATAGTGTATAGACTAGCACAGCTCCCTCTCTGTTACTACAGAAGAAGGTGATACAATGGAAGCTTCAGCTATCTGGGCATATTTGCAGGATGAACGATGAGTGAAAAGTAAAGATCCTGGTATTTGGCATAATGGACAGCTAAAATATGACAGGCAGATACAACAGAGAACGATGGATAGATGATATGGTAGACTGACATGAAGCTAGTCTAGAGAAACTAAGCCACTCCTCACTGGACAGGGAAGAATGGAAGGAAATAGTGAGGGAGGCATCAGACATCAGTGGGCACTGAGCCCATGCTTGTTGTTGCTGCTGCTGCTGCTGAAATTAAATCTAAGTACATGTTGAACTTGTAAATTAAATTTTACTTTTGGGTTGCAGCAAGGCAGAAGCAGTTTTGTGAAAAGAAGAGAAGAAGAAGAAGAAAGTGATGAGATAGCAGGAAGAAACGAATTTTCAAAGAAAATAGCTGCAAAAGTTATAGAACTGCAATTTAAGAGCCAAAGGGGAAAAAAGCCATTTACAGATAAAAAAAAATCTTTTCAGGTTACTACTATGGAGCAAGGTGGTTGCAGATAAAGGGAAACACTTATTACATAAATAGTACAAATATTTCTGCCATCTGTCTAGGAGCAAAAGGATGATTCTCCTGTCCTTGCTAAAAAATACCCAGAAAACTACAGCAAAATATTGAGGAAAAATTAGGGTAAAAACAGACTGTGGGATTTATCAATTCATTCACAATTGCATTGCTATTTTCAATGCTAAATATCGTCATGTATATTTGTTACTTCCAATTGGTACGTCTGTTACTTTTACAGGGAATAACTTGCATTGAGCTTGCCATGAAGGAGGTTAAGTGAGGTGCCACTTATTTGCCCTGTTCTCTAACTGCAGAGGAGTGGCACACATGGTTAGACACCAGTTGTCATGCCTCTGTTATTAAAGGGTACTGCAAAAGAAAGCTTAAACTTACCTGGAGAGCTAAGTAAGGATTAAGCTAACATTCCTCTGAGGGAGAGGGTTCGGTGAAAGATGTCAAAGAGCCAATAAGGGGAAGTGGAAAAATTCAAACCTTAAACCAAATCACAGCAGCTTCCCTCCTCTGTTAAAAACAAAGAAACAGAGAAAAGACCATAAGGGGGGATCTTCCAGTACAGATCCTCTGGGTTCACCAGAAAGTGTGAGTAGTGAAAAGTTAAGGTAGTCATATAAGCTTTATGGTTTTCATCATTTGAGGGTTTGGATATTATATCTGAGTTGGTCATTTGTTCTTTTTGTTTTTTCCTGTAACCAAAAATCTGACCCAGGGAACAATCTCTGTGTTTTGCTTTCAATTCGTGATTGTTTTAAGCCATGGACAATACTTGCAAAGATAGTTTTGTTTTAATAATAACAACGTGTTTTTTTTTTTTTAAGCAAGTACTGGTTGATCCGCTGTGTCCCTCAGGGGCTTAAAACTATGTGCTGACTGCTGACACATGACTGGGAGATTAGAGTTCTCTGCGAAGTTTTGTGGGTGTACTCTTGGTTTTTTTTTTCCCCAACTCCTTGGGAAAGGGAGGTTGGGGGTTTTGTATTCAGGGACGAGATTCCTAGTGATTCCTTTCTTGGAAAGGGGATTTTGTACACGTGGTGATGACAGCTACTGATTGATTTCAGGGAAAACTGAAATCAGGAAAACATTTCTGTCTCTTTGGTTAGCCAGCCCCCATTATCTGCACTTGAAGTGCCTGGGAGGGAAAACAGCTGTAAGAGCTTCCCCTGTCATAAGTGATACTAATCTTATAGCTGTATCATTTCCTTGCTGTAATGTTTCATATTCATTGCTTTGATAATGGCATCTGTCCACTACTGCACTTAGTCTGACCATCTCTTTTATCCCAAACTTAGACAAACATTCTTGAATTACAAAGGTACTGGGAAAACTCAATTTCTTCTTCTCAGCTAAGCATCATCACTTTGGCCTTCCCTTCCATCCCCCACAAACATTCTACTCTCCTGGGGTTTTATACACTCTTATTTTCTATGCAGAGGCCATACATACTTCTACCCATGCCAAACTCTTTGTCCAGAGCTGACCATTTTGTCTGCCCCATGCAGCTCTTAAAGCCCTTTTATACGTAGTTCGGGCAGATGTAGAGAAATTTGCCTGAAATTCAAGTTACATGGTAAGCTGCCGCTGGTGGATGGCTCAGGAGTTCTGGACTGTAATGCACTTATGCTTTTCAGGCATCTGAAGCCACTGACAGCCTGGCCAGCCTAATGATCTTGATATTTCAGGCTGCTCCAGCTTCCACTTTTCATATTCTTCCTATGGCCCTTCAGGCATCAAAATGTTCACTCCTTGGGACTCTCTGCTGACTCAGGGCAACCACTGCTTCTATCTCCCAAGGCTCTTCCAGTCTTCTAAGACACCCATATGGTCCCAATTCCTCTCTCCCTCTCTCTCCGCCCCTTAATTATCTGCTAGATAGAGGTGCTACCCTACTCTTTCAGTTGCAGCTATCTGGGGTGCACTTGTTCAGGTACAGGAAGAGCAAGCCTACTTTCTGTGAAGGAGTCAATCACTCTGTGCCAGACATCTTTAGCTGTTATCTTTCTTAGTACAGTGCTTTATTTGATTGTAGAAATGTTTTAGAACTCATTGGCTCTGGAAAATAGTATTGGTTTGATGTGCAATAGAAAAACGACACATGAAAGCTTTCAATACACATTGCAAATTTACAAAGCATTTAGAAAATCATGAAGATCATAAACTTTGAACTAGCTGGAGTCACCCATCTTTAATCTATTTAATAAGAAAAGGAGTTCTTGAATTCTTGCTTATAATAGTATGCCATACTTACTGAAACATCAAAAATCACCTTTAGCTTTTTGAGTGGATTTGTGATCTGCATTCTGAGACTTAAAGGCCTTCTAATTATTTCTCATAATGCATTTTTATTTGAGAAGACTGACCTTATTTCATATATAGATATTTGGTCTACCATTTTCTTGTTCTTTGCCATTGATACAGTAATCTCCCTCTCTCACACACACACACTATGGCTGCTTCTACACTCTCACTCTCCCATCGGAGATGGCATGGTAATGAGGCAATTGGAAGCAGGCTAACGAGGTGCTAATGTGCATATTCAGCACCTCATTAGCATAATGGTGGCCATGCAGATTTCAAAATGCAGACTTTGGAATGCAGATTAACAGTGAAGACATGGGGCAGCTTCAAAATAAGCACCCCACTTCAATATTTCCTTACTGCCAAAGAACTAGATGGGAGTAACGGAATGTTGAAGCAGAGTGCTTATTTTGAAGCTGCCCCCCAACTTCATTGTCAATCTGAAATTCGAAATCTGCACTTTGAAATTCATGCAGCTGCCATTATGCTAATGAGGCACTGAATAAGCACCTTAGCACCTTAATTGCCTCATTACCATGACACCTCCGACGGGAGAGTGAGAGTGTGGAAGCAGACTATGTGAAGGCAACTATTGAATTTGCAAAGTCAATCACTCAAAAATTAGGAAATGCCAGTATTAAGGTTGACATGTCATTATTTCAAAATACTTTGTTCTGAACTCAGTTCTGTCCAAACAGCACCAAATTTCAGAATAAGGGTCTATTGCAAATGTTCCGTTACTCCTCATATGAAGAAGGGTACTGGAACCAGAATAGCATGCCTGAAACAGCAGCATTCTGTCAGATTCTGGGAAAAGCTGCAGTGCTGCTATGTAACCATAATTTGGAATTCTAGTGCATATGAATGATGGTAACAATTTTATTTACCTTATCACTTGCTATTTTTTCCTAAGGGGTTCTGCATTCTAGTGTCTTTCTCTGATTTGTTCTCCTTTCCTGCCCAGGACTCAGTTCTTACCTCTCTGCTTGGATTCTTATTTCATTCTGCACCTCCAAGACCCCCTAGCTCAAGCTATCTTGTTCTGATTACCCCCATGCCTAACTCCTTAATCAAGTCTTTTTGCCCATCTAGTCCCTATTTTTCTCCTTCTACCTCACTTTCATTCTTATTCCCAGACTCCCTATTTCTCCCAGCTCTTTATCTAACCTCAGTGTCCCTACCAACACTCTCACCACCATCTGTCGCTCCGTTTCTCATGCCCATTTCCTTCGCTAGTCCCCAGTCACAGTCTCCTTGCCCAGCCAATTCCATCATCTGTTCTCCTCCCCTCCCACTAGCCCTGTCTCTTTCTCAGACTTTCTATCCACCCACTTACCTCTCCAGTTGCAGTCTTACCAGACTTCTTGTCCCCAGCCTTCTCCTTTCACTCACACCTAGTCTGGCTTTTGTACCCTTTCCATCAAAGGAGACAGCTTTCCTCCTCCACACTGCCTGTCAGCAGGCGGTTCAGTTAGAGCACTTGTTACAAGGGATACCTGCTGGTGCCTGGTCCCACCATGGCTTAGAACAGGTGACAGCAGTAATTAGAGGGAAAGCTGGGTTATGGCACTCTAGACCTGGGTTGGAGCACGTTCGTATTTTCTATGAGAACAATGCCCTACATACATACAATCTGGTCAGAGGTAGGAGGGGTTGACATATTTGGACATGTTCAGTCACTCTTGGGGTGATGACACGTGCACAATCCTGTCATACATATGTCTGTTGCAGTCCTGTCACACACCCTGAATTCATGATTGGATATACTAGTATAGTGGGGCAGTTGCCCCACTCCTGCAGGGAAGTGATTAATGCAGGCTGGGGAAGCCTATACAACATACCAGCCAATGAGGAAAGGGCTCCTGGTGGAGCCAATCAGAAGGTAGCTTTCTGGAGCAGTCCTGGTTATAAAAAGCCACTTAGAGCTCTGGCAGTTGGGTCTTAATGAGCAGGAGGTGCAGGACCAGCTCCCAGAGCCAGGACAAGGCAGGATGAGGCGGCTAGGGAGAGGCTACGGCCTGACTTCTGTCAGACTGCTGGCCCCAACATAGAATCCTGAAAGGCACTAGAGGTCACAGGGGAAGTGGCCCAGGGAATGAGAGGCAGTTGAAGGAGGGAGGAGGAGGGCAAGACACAGACTGCCACTTAGTGTTGGGACTCAGAGAGGTGGATGAGCCTAGGTCCATTCCCTTCCCTTCCCTCCCCTCATCTGCCCACTTTTATGCAGAACCTAGCCACACTGAAGAGTAGCCTACGTAAACTGTGGCTCAGTCCTGGGATCAGGGGCTAGATGGAGGCTGCAGCTGGCTGCAGTTGTGGGTGCATGGAGACAAGATTGCTGAGACCCCCCAGAAGGGCAAGAGATTAGTGCATGGGCATGACAAGATTTCAGAGTGACGACGGTTCTGAGACCGGTGAATAGAGAGAGTGTGGAGGAGGACACACCAGCCAGAAGGGGGCGCCTTACTGAGGAGCCTGTTAATTTCCTGAGCAACCAGCAGGAGAGTGTTTGCCTTGTGACACTTTTACAATATAAATAGCAATTTATTAACTTACCTACTGAGTAGAAAATAGAATAAATAAAACATATATAAAATGGAATTTGCTGAGTGAAAAATATTGAACATATGGGAATGTTGGTCAAAGAAATTAAGTGAAAATTAGAATTAGTACATGACATCATCCTACTTTTGTAAAAACTAATAAAAATTTGAAAAAAGAAGTATGGAAATTACTAGTTAAAGTAATTTTAATAAATATTTTAATAAATATTTTATGCTCATTGTTCATGCATTCACTCACCATACAACTGGAATCTGTCAAACATCCCTGTACTCAGTCTCTGAACACTGCCGTACAAGTTATGAACTCTTCAAAATATTAATATGTGCGTTTTTTTCTAATAAATAGTCAATGTAGATCTTAAAGCTTATTTTTTTCAAGGGATGGGATTCTATAATGCTTCATCTTTTAAGTGATGCTTGTGTCTTGGAATTTCTTCATATTTTCGGTTACAGAGCTTACATGTTATGGGCTGCAACTCTCTGGTTGGGCAGCCTCAGGACCTGAGTGGTCCTGAATGAGTGATTTTTGCCAGATCATGGGAGATTAATGCCTCCTATTCCTGCTCCCTGGCCTGCCTCAGCCAACCATCGGGCCCCAGCTTCCTGCTGTCTCCACAGGGAAGGCCAGAGACCCAGCTATACCTGGACTTCATCACAGCTATCCTTGATACATATCCTTAGAAGTAGGATCAGAATCAGTGCCATGGTCCATACATATTGTATAAAATAGCTAGAAGAAATCAGAAGTTATTTTGTACATCACTGTATTAGCGTTATTTCCACTTTATAATATTAAGAGTACAATACATTTCTGACCCAGAAGCTTTCATCAAGGTTTAAAGTTTATGATTCAACATAGTTATTTGCTTTTTCTTAATCTTTACCATATTAATAAAAATAGACAGAATTCAAAACATTGCTTTCCTGGAAAAAAGCTAAATTTGAGACACATTTTACTTCCTCACTACAAAAGGTTCTACATGTTATAGTTTTACTTTTATTCTTAAAAATGAGCATAGCCTTGTATAGAAATAGAAAGCCAAGGGTTTTTACAGTTTTTAACTTTTAAGCTCTTCTGGGAGGGTGTCACATTTTCTTTTATGTTTGGAAATTGTCTGGCATAGTGTCCATGCCACCACTGACAAATAATAATTAATGTTCATCATAGTGAGGCACATTAAAAAAAAAGGAATTAAAAATTACAAATGTGCAAATGGTAGCCACGTGTCAAGGAAGGGATGGTTTCTTGCTTTGTGCATTGCCAAGAACAATGAGGCCCCTAGACACTATTATAATAAACTTAGCACTTAAGACGAGGATTTGCTTCTTTCATAGGCAACAGTTCAAGCATCAGCCATGGGTATCAGAAAGTTACAGCAGGCAGACAGATGTTGGGGTGGAGATTCAGCTTCAAAGGCAAGTATCACTGTCCCCGAGCACCCCAAAGGATTTCTCAGAGCAGCAGAAGGGATTTAGCAGTTCTCACCTTGCTCATTCATCCTTCTGGTCTATCCTTCTTCCCCTACTGATCAGACTGACAGGGCAAAAAGTAATTTTTGGAAACACTGTATTTTCTTTCTAACTGCAGCAGCTCCTATAGGGTTGCTGACACTGTAAGGACAGTGAAGGTCAAAGCTGGGCATGAACACAGGGTTTTTTTTTTTTCAAGTAAACAATAGATCTGAACACCTAATTCCAAACTGGCAGTCAGATCAATTATACCCTAGAATTATGATAAAATCTGCAGTGAAAAAACGTAACAGGCTTTGTAAACAACAGTTTGCATAGTAATTAAAACAGTACGTGACTGAGGATTCTTAGATGTTTCAAAAGAGCTCGATATTGGTTACGAAAACATAAATCAAGTCTCATATTGTAAACAAAAGATGGCTGAAGGAAGATCACAACAACCACTACTCTAATATGAATATAGATAACTATGCAAATAATGATAGTGGAAGGCTGTTCCTAATGATATGGCAGGATGACTTTTACCACAGTTTGCTGAATATCCTTCATAGTCAGACAATTTTGGGTCCAGTCCTAAGCAATGTGCCAACTATGATAATTAAGGTTAAAACTGTGCCTGATTAGGATGCAACTAATACAATCTGTTCTAGATTTTAAATAGTTATGTTGTGTAAAAGTACTAACAAACTTCTTTTTTTTTTCACTTCTTTTTTAATTTAAGTAAGAGATGTTTAAGGCAACGTCCAATAGCCCAGATTTATATGGAATCTTAAAATGCATTACTGAGAAGTTAGAAATACATGAATAATGGGAGTGACTGTGACTGAAATTAATCTCAATTAAATCTGAAAGGACTACATATGCCAGTGTGGCTCTTCTGCATGCATCTGAAGGGTACAATGAACAAATGAACAAGGTTTGTCACATCTGGAAAGAAAAATAGTTGGTATATTTTGAAAACAATAAGATTAAAATTTGGAATTTCTATTAACAAGAAAGTTTTTTTTCAGATAGTCACAGAATTTCTGCTAAGAATACAATTTTTTTCCCAAATATACACAGAGGAATTGAAGAATGGACTGTAGGCAGTAACAAACATGAGAATGCATTACTACCATCATTGTGCTTAATAAGAACAGCCATAATTGTGTTAAACTTCTAAATATGAGATATTGCTGCTAAGTGTGCTTTACTAGTCATTTGCAAATCTGTAATTTACATAGGAAGAAGAGGCTCATATAGTTATTTAGAAAGGTTCCACATCAATAAGTTATGGTCAAAGTAAGAAGTTATCCTAATAAAGGGCAACATAGAATTGCATTACACTTACAGTCACCCATGTAGGTAACATACTCTATTTTAGAGCTTGATGCTTCAAAATAAATACATACATAATAAAAATTAAACAGCATAGTTAGGAGATGGATCTCAAAAATCCACATTCACTCTCAAGTTTTTTTCTAATGTCTCTGTGCTTTTATTCTTCCCATGATATTTTACATCTAGAATAAGGGTTAAAACTTGAATTTAAAGCATGACAAAGAAGATAATTAGGAGACTATTGTGCATCTGTATGGAACTGAACTTGTCTTGGATGACACATATGACCAAGTCAAGAAACAAAACTGATGGATGTATCTGCCAGAATTCTCCCAACTGAATCGGAGAACCACATCAAAACTCAAATACAACACAGAAATGGAGCAGTAATGCAGGGGAAAAGGGAGACTCACAATAGATATTTTCAGCAAATGAGACAACTTCCAATTACCACAGTTCATTAAGGAATTTTTCTCCCATCCATTTTTATGTTGTTTAGTATCATTCTATATTTTTTCCTGCTTTTCTTACTTCTACCAACAGAGAACTCTGAAGTATGGAAAGCCGACCATTTCCTGCTACTTCTTTAAATTATCCTGGAGACAAAAATAAATCAACTTTGATTTTAAAAACAGATTATTCAGTTCACATGAGAGGAAATGTTTTTTTGCCAGCATCAGGTAATCAGCTTGGCTTTTGTGTGGATTTTAGGCAAAAAAAAACTTTTGTGCCACAAGGACAAGTCCCTTTGTCCCTTCATCTTAAGAAGACACAGCTTTTTGGTAGAGCCAAATTTAAACTGGAGGCATGTACAAAAGGAAAAGTAATATCATAGTATCTCAGGAGGTTCACCAAGCCTCAAAAAGCTTTCCTTCTCCCACCTGGCACTTTTGAAGTGATAAAAATGAATGAATGAATGAGTCACAGTTCCCTTGTTGGGTGAGAACTCACTTTCTTATTAACATTATTAAGTATAAGGTAACCACAACCCCATCCCCCACCTAAGACAGAAGGAGTTTTGAAGTGAATGGCTGGAGGACAGAGGTAAAAGAGGGTTACTGCAGCATTCTGGTAAGAACTGGTTGCCAGCCAGCCCACACATGACCAACTTTTTGTTCCCAAGTTGGTAGGTTCCCGTAGCGCTGCTGCCCCCTTGGCTACTCAATTATTTGCCAATCAGACTGCTTTTTACTTATGCTAAGTTGTAAAACTAAGACCTATAGTCTCAGAATACCTTGAACTCATATGTAAAGCTTTAGAGAGGAAGTGTTTTGAAAGGTGACCTGTTTTTTGTATATGTGGAATCCATCAGAAACAAGGTGCATATTCTGTTAAAACTTGTCAAATCTGAATGGTATGCTAGGTACAAGTTAACACAGTGTGCTAGGTGTGGTTGGTTCAGATGCCTTTTAACTCTGGGGAAAAAGATACAAAAGCAAGATAAGAAAAATGGAGTAAGGTCCCCAGTTACACTGTGGAATTTATAAATGTTATAAATATAAGTCAGACGAAGTTTATACTTTGGGACAGCCACAGACTGAGGATGTGACCTCTGCAGGGCTGTTCCCTAAATCGTTGAAGTACGAACTTTTCTGTGTTTTACATATTTATCTATGTTGTTAAAAGGAAAGTATCTTACCTATCATTAATTAATAATTTAAGCCAAATCACTAACACTTATCTTTAAACAATAAAAGCTATCTTCAAAATCCTCCATCACACCCTGGTTTAAAACAGACACTGCAAGGAATGCAGAGCTTGACAAAAGTCACAAAAATACCTGAGCTGAAGTGATTCAAACAAGCTTTATATGTGCAAGCATCTATCCACCATCTATAATGAATCCGAGCGTTCCCAGATAGGTACCATTTCTTTAACGAAACATTCTTCAGTAATTTGATGTTCTTAAAATATTCACCTAGAGAGGAAACTTCCCATAGACAACCCATTTGGACATGTGCACAGGTTTATCCCTGGGCTTCACGCCCTCAGTGATTAAAAGCAATACATCACAGTTCCTCCATATTCTTCGATTATGATACTCTGTAGCTCAAACAGAAATGAGGTACTTGATGTGATAAATTACTGGATGGAGCTTCAGAGCTTATATCTTGTAGGATGTCAGAATGGTCAGGATGGTCCCTTCTTGGCTTAAAAATAATCAATGAATCTGTGGAAAACCACATCCGAGATGATTTGGTAAGCCTTTGGCTAACTTCAGATAAGTCCATTTTATTCACGTTTAGGTCTTTGGGCATTGACAAATGATCCATTTTTATAGTAAAAATGGCATTCCTCATTGTAATCATGTCTTCTTCCATGTCACATAATTCAGTATAGCATGAACACTAACCACAGGGGGACCAAACAGTTATGAACTCACACATCTTCTATTCATGTGTCTAAATTAATATTTATTCATTCATCAGCCTGCTAGAATGATCATTCATTTTATATCATCATATAGCCTAATATTTTCTCATTTTCATTCTTTTATAAATACCATAAATTCTCATCATCAAGCAAATCTCAAGCTACCATGGCTCAAGGCAGGGAAAACATCTGTTTAGAGAATAAGCAGCTCAATTCATCTCTCATTTTTCCCCCTTGCACTCACAAGAAATGATCTATAAGAGTAATTGCTGAGGGATAGTATGGCAGCACTCAGCAGTGGTTACAAACTCAGTTGAACCCCAAGAGTTGGAGTTCATTGTCCATGCTTTGGTAACACCCAGCCCTTATTTGCTGTCTGTAAACACTGCCCAGAAACCTGAAAGAATGTATGTTGAGGAAGAAACTTTCCCGACTATAGCCAAAATTTTCAGAAGTAAATTAGTGATTCTGATTCCTATAGTGTTTGAGTCACCAAACTGAGAAGTCTTAATAAGACTTGACTAATTGAGGATGGGTGTTCAGTAATGTCTGAAAAGCAGTTCCTTTTAAAATTACCTCAGGTTGGACAGCCCAAAACTGACATACCCAATATCAGTAGCTGTGTTTGACTATCTTGTTCTGTGACTCTTTTGCTTGGGATTTTTTGGATCATATTACTGTCTACTACTCAGAAAAAAATTGTCACAAACATTGGAAATGTGTTGATGAAATATAACAATCCTCATCATATCCCTCTCAATTACATTTCAGTATGTTCATATAAATCTCAATAGCTTTCCCACAACACTTTTGGTTAGCAGTGTGGGTCTTGGCTCTTTATCTTTAACACTGAAAAATAATTTTATGCTCTGGCACTGTAGATCACTGTCATCCCTTATTCTCAATTTATACGTACTCAGATAATTAACTGAAACCAAGTACCAAGGACCTGAGGTCTGTGAGTTTTGTACCTTTTCAATTTAACTTTTTCTGTGTTAGAGACATTTAAAACACAGACTGACTTTTAAACTTTTATGTAATGTAACCTTTATAATAGGCCGTTTTTGCTATAAAGCAAGCAAACAAAAAGAAAGCAACTGACACTATTTTGTTCCCAATGTCACATTTAAAAATATTGTTCTTTTAAAATGGTATGTCAAAATGGAGAGATTTATGATCATTCCATACTCTAACTAAATGGACAGATTTTAAATATAAAAGGAAGAAGGAGGGAGACAGGCTATAAAAGGAGCAATTTTTTTTCTGGATCCCTCAGTATGAAAACAGAGAAGCTGGGGTAAATTGTGCATTTGCATTCTTCATAAATGTGCACAGTGATGAAGCTAAATAAATAACTGCACTTTTCTGCCAGAGTTCATGGTTTGTAAAGCTGTCACTGCTGACACTTGGTTGCTAGCACTGGGGAAATGACCACGCACAACACAAGAATGCAAACCAAATTACTCTGACTATGAGTGTCTTGGGAGCTTGCTAAACATTTTATATGGGTACCACATCCTGTCACTTCTCTCAACAATCAGAAAAGCTGCTCTATCATATAGATCATCTACTGCACATCTTTTATACTGCTAACCTCATTTGTACTGAGTGAAGACAGTTCTGATTGAACTGACATCTGTACTATTTCTTTTTAGTAGCAATGAAATCCATAAACTCCATCAGCACTTTTCACAGTTTGCTGCTGGAAAAGACATGGGCCGTGTCTACACTAGCCAAAAACTTCGAAATGGCCATTTCGAAGTTTACTAATGAAGTGCTGAAATACATATTTAGTGCCTTATTAACATGCGGGCGGCCGTGGCACTTTGAAATTGACGTGGCTCACCGCTGTGCGGCTCGTCCACATGGGGCTCCTTTTTGAAAGGACCCCAGCTACTTCGAAGTCCCCTTATTCCCATCTGCTCATAGGAATAAGGGGACTTCAAAATAGCCGGGGTCCTTTCAAAAAGGAGCCCCGTCTAGATGAGCCGCACGGTGGTGAGCCACGTCAATTCTGAACTGCTGCGGCCGCCCGTATGCTAATGAGGCGCTGAATATGCATTTCAGTGCTTCATTAGTAAACTTTGAAATGGCCATTTGCATGGCCATTTTGAAGCTTCTGGCTAGTGTAGACGTAGCCATGGAGTAATTCCAGAATTATTTCAACAAGTGTTCAGGAACTCATGGTGAGGACAAAAAAGGCACAATAGAATATTTTGGCTGTGTCTATATGAGAGGGTTTTTCTGCTAAAACTGGTTTTTTTTGGAAAAACCTGCAGAGCTTCTACACACAAATTGTTCTTTGTTAGCAGTTTGTCAGCAAAACCAAGATCTGCCATCAAAGTTATACCTCTCCCTGTTCAGGTATAATGAACAGTCTTCTGTCAAGAAAACAGCCATGTAGATGCTCTGGGGCCCTTTTGTCAACAGACAGGGCTTCCGGTTTACCAAGCAGCCCTGTTTGCAGAGCTTCCAGTCAGCTGTTCTGTCAAGAGAGAGCCAGTGAATCTGGGTGCTCTCTCTCGACAGAGCAGCTTGCTCTTTTGATGCACCTTTATTTGTAGATACACTCTGTTAACAGACATTTTGCTGGGAAATCCCTTCTAACAGTCACTCCTGTCAACAGATGCTTCTTGTGTAGATGTAGCCTTTGTGGTTATTTGAAGAGTCTAGATATTGATGTTTAGTGGTTAGTTCTACAGCTCAAAGATGCATGAAGAAGAGGATAGTTATTTGTGTCTTATTTTAGGGTCAGCTTAGGGTTCCATTGGAAATTTAGTTGGCTGAAATATTCCTACACTATGTCTGATATCTTATGTGTTTCTTGGGAGTTTTAGAATGGAAAGAAAAGCATCAGTGTTTTCCATTGTTTTCTCATGTGCAAGGCATTTATTGTTTTGGTTTGAATGCTCAGGGAAAATAGCAACATTTCATGAAAATTCAACTCTACTTTGCCATGTTTACCACTTTGGTTATGTGTTCATGGTAGCACTATTCCAAAATAGCTATTTTGAAATATCACATTTCGAAACAATAATAGTACCCAGCTATTTTGAAATAGCATTTCTGGGTCCACAGTGCCATTTCAAAATAGTGTCTTCGGAACTCATTGTGGTTTATTTTGGAATAGCACTGTTCCACGTTTTAACAGTGCCTATTTCGAAATAGCAATTTTGAAATAGGCATTATTCCCCATGAAATGAGGTTTACCAGAATGGGAATAATGCACTCACTATTTTATTTCAAAATATCATATGCACTGTTTGGATGCTGCTGAAGTTATGTTAAAATAACTGCTATTATTTTGCGATAAATTTGCCATGTAGACACAGACTTTATTCCCCTCACTAAGGCTGCATTGGTTTCTTAATGCTGGGTTTTACCCATTCAATTTTGAGCATCTTCACCTACCCACATGCTCCCCACAAAATCAACTTACTTCTGCCACACACAAGAAGCTTAAATCAATGCTGCTGAAGTGCATTGTGGGAACCTATCCCACAGTTCCCTGAGCCCCATTGCATTCTGGTCCATGACTTGGAGGTGGGTATATGATGCCATCTTCCCACATTTCATTCTCCTTTGTCCCCTGTCATGTTCAGTATGTTTAAGTAGACACAGGTGCTACCCTGAAACAGCATGTCTAGGCTTTATTTTGATTTATGCCTCCTGGGAAAGAGGACACTCACTAGATACGGGTACTACATGAAAGTCAAATGAATCATCAGTAATGGCTCAGTGTGGCTAAAAGACAGTAAACTTTTGACAGCAATGAAAATTGTGACTGCCTATGGAGGCCCTTTCAGTATCTTGAATCTGGATTTAGGCCTCCTCCCACAAAAGACCCTTATGCTTAAGTAGACACAGTTGCTACACTGAAACTTGAATGATTCATCAGGCTAAAAGACCCCAGACTACAGCCAGGTTTGGACCTGAAAAAGAAGATGCTAAGGACCTGAACATTCCCTGCTGCCAGACTTACTCTGACAACTGTTGTAATTTATAGCTAATACATTGCCTTCATTGAAACATGTATAGCCCAGGCCAGCTAAAAGACAGTAGACTTTTGACAGCCATGAAAATTGCGACCACCTACAGAGGCCCTTTCAGGAACTTTTATCTGGATTTAGGCCTCCTACCAAAGAAGACCCTTATGTCCAAGTAGACACGGTTGCTCCATTGAAACTCGAATGATTCATCAAACTAAAAGACCTTGGATTCAGCCAGGTTTGTACCTGGAAAAGAAGACCCTAAGGACTTAGGGAAGGGTAGAAGAGATGTTCTGGAGGCCAAATTTAGGTTACTAGGAAAGAGACTGAAATCCAGAACATCTTTGGTGGCATTCTCTGAAATGCTTCCAGTTCCACGCGCAGGGCCAGATAGACAGGCAGAACTTCAGAGTCTCAATGCGTGGATGAGACGATGGTGTAGGGAAGAGGGGTTTAGATTTATTAGGAACTGGGGACACTTTTGGGGTAGGGGGAGCCTATACAGGAATGATGGGCTCCACCTAAATCAAGGTGGATCCAGACTGCTGGCATTAAACATTAAAAAGGTCATAGAGCAGTTTTTAAACTAAGAGGTGGGGGAAAGCCGATTGGTGCGGGGGAGCACCTGGATCGGACGGAGACTTCTCTTACACGAGGCTCCATAGACAGGGATTCCCTAGAAGTTAGTCAGATAGGGAACGTGGGAAATAATATATGGGCAAGATCAGATGTGAAACAATCGTGCATAAAAAAATCCAACGCGTCTGTGAAAGGCGGACATATAAATAGTGGTAGTTTTCTAACATGCTTTTACACTAATGCTAGGGTCTGTCTAATAAGATGGGTGAACTGGAGTACCTCATATCAAAGGAGGAAGTTGACATAATAGGCATCTCAGAAACATGGTGGAATGAGGAAAATCAGTGGGACACTATCATACCGGGATATAAATTATATCGGAAAGACAGAACAGGTCATGCGGGTGGTGGAGTGGTACTATATGTGAAGGATAATATAGAATCAAATGAAGTAAAAATCCTAAAGGAATCAAAATGTTCCATAGAATCATTATGGATAACAATTCATTCCTCTAATATGAATATGGCATTAGGAATATATTACCGACCACCTAACCAGGACAGTGATAGTGATGCTGAAATGATGAGGGAGATTAGAGAGGCTATCAAAATAAAAAACACAGTAATAATAGGAGATTTCAATTATCCCCATATTGATTGGGTGCATGTCACCTCAGGACGGGATTCAGAGATTAAATTTCTTGATGCCTTAAATGACTGCTTCTTGGAGCAGCTAGTACAGGAACCCACAAGGGGAGAGTCGATTCTCGATCTAGTCCTGACTGGAACGCAGGATCTGGTCCAAGAGGTAACTGTTACTGGACCGCTTGGAAATAGTGACCACAATATAATAACTTTTAATATTCCTGTGTTGGGAAGAACACCGCAGCGGTCAAACACTCTGGCATTTAATTTCAAAAAGGGGAATTACACTAAAATGAGGAAGCTAGTTAAACAGAAACTAAAAGGTAGAGTAATTAAACTAAAATCCCTGGAAGCTGCATGGAAACTGTTTAAAGACACCATACTAGAGGCCCAACTTAAATGTATACCCCAAATAAAAAAACACAGTAAGAGACCTAACAAAGAACCACCATGGCTAAACAGCCATGTTAAAAAGGCAGTGAGAGAGAAAAGGGCAGCTTTTAAAAAGTGGAAGTCAAATCCTAGTGAGGAAAATAGAAAGGAACATAAACACTCCCAAATTAACTGTCATAATGTAGTAAGAAAAGCCAAAAAAGAGTTTGAGGAACAGCTAGCCAAAAATTCAAAAAACAATAGTAAAATGTTTTTTAAATGCATTAGAAGCAGGAAGCCTGCTAAAAAAGCAGTGGGGCCCTTGGATGATAAAGATATAAAAGGAGCGATCAAGGAAGACAGTGCCATTGCGGAGCGATTAAATGATTTCTTTGCTTCAGTCTTCACGGCTGAAGATGTTACAGAGGTTCCTAAATCTGAGCCAGCCTTTTTAGGCAACAAATCTGAGGAACTCACTCAGATTGAAGTGACATTAGAGGAGGTTTTGGAATTAATTGATAAGCTGAATAGTAACAAGTCTCCAGGACCAGATGGCATTCACCCAAGGGTTCTGAAAGAACTCAAATGTGAAATTGCAGAGTTATTAACAGTGGTTTGTAACCTATCCTTTAAATCCACTTT
This sequence comes from Carettochelys insculpta, assembly GCF_033958435.1. Classification (NCBI taxonomy): domain Eukaryota; kingdom Metazoa; phylum Chordata; order Testudines; family Carettochelyidae; genus Carettochelys; species Carettochelys insculpta. The sequence goes on along the minus strand of NC_134137.1, from coordinate 298,750,424 downwards.
GGTACCAAATGACTGGAAGACGGCCAATATAACACCAATATTTAAAAAAGGCTCTAGAGGAGATCCTGGCAATTATAGACCGATAAGTTTAACATCAGTACCAGGCAAATTAGTAGAAACACTAGTAAAGAGTAAAATTGCAAGGCACATAGAAGAGCATGAATTGTTGGGCAAAAGTCAGCATGGTTTCTGCAGAGGGAAGTCGTGTCTGTCTAATCTATTAGAATTCTTTGAAGGGGTTAATAAACATGCGGACAAGGGGCACCCAGTGGACATAATATACCTAGATTTCCAGAAAGCCTTTGACACGGTCCCACACCAAAGGCTTTTATGTAAATTAGGTGGTCATGGGATAGGAGGAAAGGTCCTTTCATGGATCGGGAATTGGTTAAAAGACAGAAAACAAAGGGTTGGAATAAATGGTAAATTTTCACAATGGAGGGGGGTAACTAGTGGTGTTCCCCAGGGCTCAGTCCTGGGACCGATCCTGTTCAACTTGTTCATCAATGATCTAGAAAATGAGGTAAGCAGTGAGGTGGCAAAGTTTGCAGATGACACCAAGTTGTTCAGGACAGTCAAAACCAAAAGGGATTGTGAAGAACTACAAAAAGATCTCAGCAAACTGAGTGATTGGGCAGCAAAATGGAAAATGAAATTTAATGTGGGTAAGTGTAAGGTAATGCATGTTGGAAAAAATAACCCAAATTACACGTACTGCATGATGGGGTCAAATTTAGCTACGACAGATCAGGAAAGGGATCTTGGAGTTATAGTGGATAGTTCTCTGAAGACATCCACGCAGTGTGCAGCGGCAGTTAGTAAGGCAAATAGGATGTTAGGAATTATTAAAAAAGGGATCGATAATAAGACAAAAGATATCATACTTCCCCTATATAAAACTATGGTACGCCCACATCTCGAGTACTGCGTGCAGATGTGGTCTCCTCACCTCAAAAAAGATATATTGGCATTAGAAAAGGTTCAGAAAAGGGCGACTAAGATGATTAGGGGCTTGGAAAGGGTCCCATATGGGGAGAGGCTAGAGAGACTGGGACTTTTCAGTTTGGAAAAAAGGCGATTGAGGGGCGATATGATAGAGGTATATAAAATCATGAATGGTGTGGAGAAAGTGAATATAGAAAAATTATTTACCTTTTCCCATAATACAAGAACTAGGGGACACCAAATGAAATTGATGGGTAGTAGGTTCAAAACTAATAAAAGGAAATTTTTCTTCACACAGCGCACAGTCAACCTGTGGAACTCCTTGCCCGAAGAGGCTGTGAAGGCCAGGACTCTATTAGGGTTTAAAAAAGAGCTTGATAAATTTTTGCAGGTTAGGTCCATAAATGGCTATTAGCCAGGGATAAAGTATGGTGCCCTAGCCTTCATAACAAGGGCAGGAGATGGATGGCAGGAGATAAATCACTTGATCATTGTCTTCTGTTCTCCTTCTCTGGGGCACCTGGCATTGGCCACCGTCGGCAGATGGGATGCTGGGCTTGATGGACCTTTGGTCTGACCCAGTATGGCCATTCTTATGTTCTTATGTTCTTATGACAAGCATATTTGCTGCTGAAAGCCTTATTTTGACAACCATGGTAACTGTATAGCTAATACATTGCCTGCGTTAAAACATATATGGGTTGGGGCAGCTAAAGCAACCCCAGATACAGCAACCCCTGACAATCATTGCTGATGAGGGAGAAGTCCCCTGGGTAGCTAAAAGAACCCCTGCTAAAGCCAGCCCCAGAAAATAGTGACCGCTGACGGAGACGTCCCCTGGGTGGCTAAAAGACCCCTGGCTACAGCCAGGCCCTGAAAATTGAGACCGCCAAGGGAGATGTCCCCTGGGCAGCTACAAAATCCTGGTTACTGACAGCCCACCAAAATTGTGACATCTGAGGGAGATGTCCCCTGAGTTGCTAAAAGACCTCTGGATACAGCCAGCCTCCCCATACAATCATGACTGATGAAGGAGACGTCCCCTGGGCAGCTAAAAAATCTCCAGGTATGGCCAGATGTTAGCCGATGGTCAGGTGAGATGCCACTATGCCCTTGTATTAATGTGAGATTTCAACTGCTTGGGCAGAGCTCACTAGTGACCAGGCTGAGAGCTGCTGAAAAGCAGCTAGGTTCTTTGTTTTGTGTTCAGTTTGCACAGTAACAGCAGGAGTCAGGTTACCACTTAATCAATTACTCTGTTTATTTATCTAACAAGTTGATCTCTTACTGTTACAATGTTTATTTGTTTACCTAGCGAGTTAAGCTCTTGTGGTAACAATTGTTACAAGGCTTATACTTTGATTACAAATAGCGAGCATACACTCTAATTCATAGGTCTATACTTGTTAAATGCGCACAAAAGAAATAAAAAGTAAAATACCTAGCAGGTCTTATTCTTACCCCTGCATTACCAATGTGGCTTGGCCAGTTTCCTCTCAATCTCTTGGGAAGAAGTCCTTTGTCCCTTTTTCTCCAGGAGTTGGGCATCCCCGGGGACCTGGGGAGACCCCCACCCTCCTGTCCGGCAGGAAAGATGATTGGATCTCACATAGGGGCTACGTCTACACGTGCACCCAACTTCGAAATAGCTTATTTCGATGTTGCGACATCGAAATAGGCTATTTCGATGAATAACGTCTACACGTCCTCCAGGGCTGGCAACGTCGATGTTCAACTTCGACGTTGCTCAGCCCAACATCGAAATAGGCACAGCGAGGGAACGTCTACACGCCAAAGTAGCACACATCGAAATAAGGGAGCCAGGCACAGCTGCAGACAGGGTCACGGGGCGGACTCAACAGCAAGTCGCTCCCTTAAAGGGCCCCTCCCAGACACACTTTAATTAAACAGTGCAAGATACACAGAGCCAACAACTAGTTGCAGACCCTGTATATGCAGCACGGACCCCCAGCTGCAGCAGCAGCAGCCAGAAGCCCTGGGCTAAGGGCTGCTGCCCACGGTGACCACAGAGCCCCGCAAGGGCTGGAGAGAGAGTATCTCTCAACCCCCCAGCTGATGGCCGCCATGGAGGACCCCGCTATTTCGATGTTGCGGGACGCGGATCGTCTACACGTCCCTACTTCGATGTTGAACGTCGAAGTAGGGCGCTATTCCCATCCCCTCATGGGGTTAGCGACTTCGACGTCTCGCTGCCTAACGTCGATTTCAACTTCGAAATAGCGCCCAACACGTGTAGACGTGACGGGCGCTATTTTGCAGTTACTGCCGCTACTTCGAAGTAGCGTGCACGTGTAGACGCAGCTAGGGTGTCTGCCGGACCCCTCTTTTATACTCATTGGGTCATGTAGGCTTCTTCCTTGGTTTAATTGAATTAAACTGTCTGATGCTGGTTCTCACAGGCAGTTCAAGGGTGTAGTTCACACCTGTGAGGTAGACAATTAGGGGCATTTGTTCCTTTAATGGGCTGGGAGATTTTCCTCCTGTCTGGGACAAGTGTCCTGGTGAATCAACTGATGGTAATTAGCCAAGGGCAGTTCGAGGCCTGGCTGTTAATCAGCCCATTGTTCTTAGCTTTGCTCCAGAGCTTAGAAGACCCTGGCTAAGATAAGCCCATCTGCGCTCTCGGGCATTCCAGGGCTGGGCTATTCCTTTTAACCCTTTCGTGCTCTGAAGCACCTAGGGAAGACAAGATGGAGTAGAGCAAAAAGGGAGGTTCTGTCTGGCTACACCAGGTGCCGAAAATCGTGACCCTCACCGTGCACAAGCTGCATGGCACCTTGTGCAGCATGTCCTTTTATTGTTTTGGAGTCAAGCCATGTGATGTGGTTGGGTGCAGGAATGTCCCAGATTCTGTGGTGCCTCAGGGGGAAGGAAGGGATGGGATGTGGGAGTCAGCACAACATGTAAATGGCTGAAAAGAAGTTTCTCATACTACCAGACAAGCATGAGCTCCACCTACAGCCTAGCTGCCACGTGGTATGGGGGGGGGAGGGGAGGGGAATCCAGCAGCTGACGTAGGCAGCACAGAAAAAAAGGCAGCTACCAGGGGTATGCACAGAACCACAGATACCACAGCTGCTCTCCTAGCAAAGAAAAACAAAGATTTTTCAGCCTCTCATGACTCTATAGCCGTGGGCTTGCAAGTGCCAAACTGTAACAGTCTTCCTGTTGCCTAATTCCTCTGCACTTGAGAGCAGTGGAGATTTAAGAGGCCAGACTGGAGAACTGTGGTGCATTGTGGGGCACATAGAGGACATCTGTGGAGGCTAATGGATTTAATTTAAAGACACACCACATCCTCACTACCCTTCATTTGGAATTTTAAATTGAACATTACACCTGTCAGGTTACTACAATTTCAGGATTTTGATATCATGTTGATTTTAGTGGCCCATAAATCGAGCTAATGGAATTTACAGTGAGGACAGGCACTTGGAGAAATCAGGCTAACTGACTTAAAATTGATTTGGTCTAATAAGGTGTGTCTACACTAGAATGCAACGCTGAAGTAGCAAGCCAAACTTCGAAATAGCACGCGCTGCGTCTACACACGGCACACGCTACTTCGAAGTTGAAATCGAAGTTAGACCGCAAGATGTTGAAATTGCTATTCCTATCAGAAGATGGGAATAGCACCTTACATTGACGTCTAACATTGACATAGGATGCGTGTAGATGTTCTGCGTCCTGCTACTTCAAAATAGTGAGGTCCACCATGGCGGCAATCAGTTGTTACGCGGAGATGTGCTGTCCAGCCCCTTCGGAGCTCTATGGTCTCTGCACCCAGTGGTTCTTAGAGCCACAGGGACCCAGAAACCACGTAGCAGGAAGCTGAAACCCTGCAGGCAGCAGCCGTGCCATGAGGTGACCCTGCATGGCCCAGAGGGAGACCATGACAGCAAGCCAGCCCCCAGAGTGCTCCCAGAGCTCCCCCACCCAGGCCATCCCAGGGCTTTCAGGCCTCCAGCCAGTGGGGCAGGAAGCAGGGCCCTTCCTGGACCAACTCTTAACTTCGTGACCTGCTGGGGCTCTGGGGTGAGAAGGAGGTGCTCCACGTAATGGGGAGTAAGTGGCAGAACGTAGAGGCATTCACCCGGCTGGCTGAGGGCCTGGCCACCTGGGGTCACCCAGCCCGCACTCCTGACCATGTCAGGAGTAAGGTCAAGGAGTTGCAGCAGTGTTACGCCCAGGCCTGGGACTTGGCCAGCCAGTCTGGGGCTGTCCTCGCTGCTTGCCCCTATTACCGGGAGCTCAGGACTATCCTGGGACCCTGGGATACCTCCTCCCCCCAGCCACCCTTGACACCATGGCCAAGGAGTCCCAGCAGGCCTTGGAGCTAGAGTCAGGTCCAGAGCCCAGCCCTGCACCCCCAGGGCCATAACTGGGAACCTCCACTTGGGCCACGGAGTGGTCCAGTGAGAAGGGGGAGCTCATGCTGGACATTCCCTCCTGCAGCTCCAGCTGAGCATCCGCCAGATGGGCCTCCCCTGACCATGGTGGTGGACTGTCGGGTATGTATCCCACAGGGCACCCCCCCCCAGGGCATGGGGCGGGAGCCCCACTTGACCGGGGGCCCCCCACATCCCCAGCAGACCTTCCAGGACCCAGGCATACCATGGCCCAGGGACAGTGCCACAGCCACCAGTGACCATCAGTACCCTCACTCACGGACAGTGCTGTGCCCTGCCCCCACTGGGAGGTGGGAGGGGTGGATCACTGGAAGGGGCCACCCACAAGGCCACTGCACTCACCGATGGGGGGGACAGGGGATGGGGACCAGATGAAATAGCATGTGCCATGTGTAGATGCAGCACACACTATTTCGAAGTTGCATTCTAGTGTAGACACACCTTCTATGTGGCATCTAGCATCACAGCAAACTTTAAAATACCTTCATTGCAAATTATCCCAGTTTACTACAATGACTAACCTTAAGATTAGTGCCATGACTGTGGCCAGCTATATCTAAGTATCTAGATAAAACAGGTGAACAAAAATAATAATAATTAAAAAACTTGCACTGTTTAACACATGGAGAATGCCTAGGAGACCTGGACTGTTGCAAGCAGTCATGGGGAGGGCTTTCCAAAAGTGAATTGCTGATTCTGAAGAATCTAGCATTAAACAAATAAAAATTCTAAAGTTCTGATTACATAGGATTTGCCAAATAGTTGCAAAACTGAATGCCTTAGGGTGCGTCTACACTAGGAGCTAACTTTGAAGCTAACTTCAAGGTTAGGCACTACATCAAAGTAGCCAGCAGAGAGTCTACACAATTTTTTTCCCCCTTACCTCAAAGTTTTTACTCCATTCCTGGGAATGGAGTAGTGTCCTGCTTTGAAGTTTAATTGTGAAGCAGGGTGTGTGTAGACACTCTACTTGAAGTTGATTACTTCGAAGTTGCTTACTTTGAAGTTATTTTTTTACTGTAGACGTAGTTTTAATGTTTCGTATAGCCCAAAAGTTGTTCCAGGAAAAGTAATTCAATTTATCAGCTGATTAAGGATCTAGGTTACCTGGAGGGAAAACAGACTGTTCTGTATCAAGACAAGTGTGTCCTAAGCAACATTTTTGTATATATGCAGAGAGAGCATAGGATAGGATAGGAATCAGTAACTTTGGCAGTCATCCTACCTATTATACAGTAAAAGAAAAAAAATTCAGAAGGTGCCAAATAAGAGAGAGTACTAAGCAAAAGACAGCAAACAAGGGATGATTATTTAGTTTTACCTGCCTATGTCTACCTATGTCTAGAGGTGAGAATTTATTGTGTGAATGATGGCTTGAACCAGAAGGAGCAGAGAGAGAATGAGCCTGTGCAAATTCATGTAGAACCCAGAAATTTCTTTAAATCAGGGTACAATGAGCTTTAAAGAAACTAGGTCTCTCAACTAATAACCGCAAATGGACCCTGAAAGATACTTATAACTTGAATGAAAGTTCCTTTACTCATGCACTTAACAGTATAGGAAGACAAATAATACAGTGGGAGCCTCTTGTTTTAATTAGATAACATGTTTGTCTTTTTAAAACTGGTAATGGCTTAAAAACAAACAAAAATGATAGTAATAAAGAGCATTGGAAAAGATAAGATCCCCCTTGCAACTGGAAAACTTACTCATATTGGAGATGTGAGCTGTACCACAGGTTTGAGTTTGCACTAAAGGAGCTCAGATCTATTATTTTCCTATCCCTATTCTAATTCTGAAATCAATAAAGAGATTTAGATTTGAAATGTTAAGCCACAAGAAAACATTAATATATGTGGAGGCTACATCTAGAAAATGTTATGTCTACTTGCCTTTTTCAACTGTAAAGAAAGAAAAAAAGGGCATGTTTGTGTAAACCACACTTAAAGCACTAAGGATCTCAAGCCCTCACAAGTGGCTAACCCACAAAGGAAAGCCTAAAAGTCTACCAATGGCTTTGAGTAATACAGACCTGGGTCAGTGTGATGTAGTGTAATGCATTCCCTCCCAGACGTGAACTTAAGACAACTTTGGACTCACACAATTACTGGACAACATTATTTCCTGAGAGAAATGAAAGGATCACTGAGGAACGTCAGAGTGAGCTCTCTTTCAAACCCCTCCCATGTCTAGCAAAGCTCATTATGCTGCCTTCACAGTGCTCTAGGTGCCAAAATCACACTATAAAAATTTGGGCATACCTATACACCTTGTCCTCCTATTGCTGATACAGCACAGTTTAAGATTTTTAGGATTTTTATTTCACCAGTGATTGTGCAGACACAATTTTAATAAACTTCCACTAAAGAAATTTAGAACGTGTTCCTTTTTTTGCTATTGTGATGCTGCATCCCATATCCCCCACGCTTGTATTATCATGATATGATGATGGCAAAATTGGTACATTTTATGCAAGATGGATCATGTGACATGTATTAACTAGGTTTTAATTTGCTGAATATGATTACCCTATGTGTATGCATGTTTCATTTTTGTGTCTGAAGTTATCGACATTGATTATATATCTGTATTTCACGTATACTTGCACCTTGGCAACACCAAGCTGTCAAGAAGCTTTCAGCCTACATAGCAGGCTGGGAGGAGTCAGCTCAGGGTGGCAGGCAATTACGCAAAACAGCAGGCCTTAGGAGAAGCTTATCCCACAGTTATTGAGCCTTCCTGAGAACACTACAGATAGCCTGTAACAGGTAGAAGGACATGTGATCAGGTCACATGATTCTGGACTCCATCTTGAGATATCAATATTTTTTTTCCCACAAATCAGTCTGGTAAACAAGCTTTGAAATAAATGGTTCATTCAATATGCTAAAGCTATATAAAAGCAGGGACTGACGTCATCTAGTGTTTTTCACTCATCACCCAAGAAGACTCATGGAAATACCTGAGGAAACAGACTGGGCTGGGGGAAGGGCTGAATGCAGGCTAATAGGGTTTCTAGCCTGTGAATGAAGACCTGAGAAACCCTAGTTGTACAATTAATCCAGCTCCTGTCTTATGGCTCTGTAGCTTGCTTGTGCCACTTCTCAGGATGAAACTAGGGTAATTTATATTCAATCTATTTGTCATATTATGCGTAGGTTACATGTTTGTTTATTTAGTAACTAATCTGCTTTGATCTGTTTGCTATAACTTATAATCACTTAAAATCCATCTTCTGCAGTTAATAAACATGGTTTTCCTTTATCTAAATTAGGATTTGGAGTTGGAGTGAAATGCATGTGACTCTTACCACAAGAGGTGAAATTTGTTCCTCACCCCATTGAGGGAAATGGCAAAAATTTATGAGCTCATGCTGTGGCATTCCTAGTGCAGTACAAGACTGTATCATTTGCAGTTTCTGCTACAGAGGAGGTGTATGACTGGGGAGCTGGCATTTGGTATACCGGTAGCCTTTCTATGGTTACTTCATTGCAGGAGCTGGATAGAAAGCTTGCATGTAAGTGCAGCTGGCTGTGTCCGTGCATGTGGGTGCAACTGCTGACTGGAGGGCTTTGCTGATTTTCACAGCAGCACAGAGTAAAAAGAAGCCCAGGTTCGTGGGTCATGGAGCTCAGTGGTACCCTGGGAGAAATGCTTCACAACTATTATCACTGAACCACAGAAATACAGGGTTGGAGAGTCAAGTTCCTTCTATTGAGGCAAGAGTAGTTATACACAGAATATTCCTGACAGGCATTTGTCTAACCTGTTCTTATAATACTCCAAGGACAAGGATTTGCAACTTCCTTGTAGACTTGCTACAAGGATTAAACACCTTATAGCAAGATTTTTTTCTTAATAGCTAACCTAAATCTTCCTTTCTGCAAATTATGTCCTTGACATGTCATACCTTCAGTAGAGAGGGAGAACAATCGGATAATCATCTTTATAAAAAAAGGCCTTAATGTATTTGAAGACTGTTATGATCTTCTCCAAACATCAATCTTCTTTTCTTGAGGTTAAGCATGTCCAGTTTTAATAACCTTTCTTCACAGTTCATAGTTTCAGCGTCCTTTATAGTTTTTTGTTAGTTTTTTGGATGGTCACCAGTTTGTCCACCTCTTTCTTAAAATGTTCCACCCAGAATTGGACACAGTCATCCACTGAGGTATGAGCAACAGGTGGAGCTCCCTTCAAGGTTAGCTCCTCGCTCCACTCTTTTCACCCATGGCAACCTCCCCACAAATGCACTGTCACCTCTTATGCCCAGATTCACAAGCCTCTCGCTTGAGAGAAGTTCTGAGTGAGTCCCCCTCCCTGACCAGAGGAGCCCTGGGCTTGCCAAACTCCAAAGTACCCTCTTACACGCCCAGAGAAGCTCCAGCTGAGCTACAGCCTCCTTCCTTCTCTCCTCCACAAACCTAAACTACCTCAGAGAAAAACATGTCTTCAGAAATACTTTTCCTTGCCTCATGAAGGTTCCAGAGTGGCTGAGCAGGGAGTCCAGGGACATAACTGAGGAACCTAGACAGTTGAATAACGCGTCTAGCCTGCTCAGCCACCCCAGAATCTCCTTAAAACATAATAAAAAAAAACCACTCCCCCAGCCAAAAAACCTTGACCAGAATCTCACAGCTACAGCAGCAACAGGGGAAGCAGGGCCTCCCTTGGTCTATTGTATACATCACTTGAGACCTCACCAGGCCAAGAAAAATTACTTCCTGGTTGTGTCTACACTAGGAACTAACTTGGAAGTTAAAACAAAAAGCAGTCAAGTAGCACTTTAAAGACTAGCAAAATAGTTTATTAGGCGAGCTTTCGTGGGACAGACCCACTTCTTCAGACCATAGCCAGACCAGACCAGAATTTAGGCACTACATTGAAGTAGCCAGCAGAGAATCTACACCCATTTTCACTTACTTTGAAGCTAGAGTCCAACTTCAAAGTCCTTACTCCATTCCTAGGAATGGAGTAGTGCCCTACTTTGAAGTTTAACTTTGAAGTAGCGGCTACGTCTACACTAGCACACTACGTCGAAGTAGCCTGTTTCGAAGTAAGAATATCAAAATAGGCTACTTCAACGCGTATCGTCTACACATCCTCCCTGGCTGGTGCCGTCGATGTTCAACATTGAAGTAGCGATGGGGAACATCAAAAGGAGCCACCCCAGAAGGAAATGCGGAGCACTCCCCATTGAAATAAGGGGCCAGTAAAGCCTGCGGATGGGGTCACAGACTGGACTAGCCCTTCTGGGGCAACAGCAAGCTGCTTCCTTAATGGGCCCCTCCCAGACACACTAGGCATGCACATCACGAGGTCCGCAGAGCCAACAACCAGTTGCAGACCCCGTGCACACAGCATGGACCCCCCCAGAAGCAGCAGCAGCTAGAAGCCCTGAGCTAAGGGCTGCTGCACATGATGATCACAGAGCCCCGCAAGAGCTGGACAGAGCTTCTCTCAACCCCTCAGCTGATGGCCACCCTGGAGGACCCCGCTATTTCAATGTAGCAGGATGTGGATCATCTACACATGCCCTACTTCGACGTTGAACGTCGAAGTGGGGCGCTATCCCCATCTTCGGATAGGAATAGCATAATTCGAAGTCTCACCGCCTAACGTCAATTTCAACGTCGAAATAGCGCACAGCACGTGTAGGCATGACACATGCTATTTTGACATTGTGCCAGCTACTTTGAAGTAGCTGACCAGTGTTGACACACCTCGGGTGTGTGTAGATGCGCTACATCAAAGTTGCTTATTTCAATGTAAGCAACTTTGAAGTTATTTTTGTAGTGTAGACACAGCCCGTGTCTTATGTATGACACTTCTATTAGTATATCACATTGATATTATCCTGAATATTCCTTATGAGACTTTTTATTCCTTTATTTTCAAAATTTAACCCAATTGCTGAAGCTGGTCAAAATAGAGTGAGGTATGTTGTTAAATACCATTTTTGGAAACTAAAATGAAGTTCAAGAAACCTTGGCCAAAATTGCAACACTGAGTGCCCAAAGTTGGAGGTGAACTCTTTTCCACAGATACTTTGTATGTCAGCTCCTGTTGACTTCAGTGGATATATTCTTTAAATACTTAGTCACTTGAATTTAGGTGCTTAAATGTGGGTGCAAGAAGTTAATTTTATATGGCTAAATCTGAACATTTGAGCCCTTATTTTTAAATTTCCATAATATATTGTAGGGTTTTAGGAATACAAATCTCATAGTGGATATAGGAGTCAAAATTATTAAGAAACTGCTCATTACTATGTATGTTGGCAAATTGCTACAAGGCCTCCCTCTGGGTACCAACTAGCACTTTTAGAGGATGATCTTCCATTTTGAGAGTTTAAGGATTACCTTTGCTTTTTATTACTCAGAGAGAAATGAATTTACTGCAACAAGGGAACCCAATAGGTAAGCACCACACTTATGATATGAAATATGATCTCAGAAATGTATTTTAATCAGATAGCCCTGCTAAAATCATAGCTAAAACAAAATCCAAGGTCACTTTCCTCATTTTAACCAAGATGATGTTTAACTCCTCATCACACTATGGCTTGCAGGAAGAAAGAATTAATATTTAAGATATTTGTGGGGAAAAGGAGTAGGCAAAGCTAAAGACACAGAATATAGAGATAGAAAATGCTATCAGGTAATCTGACCTATTTTTCTGCCATTGGAGGATTGCTCCCTGTTCAGTCTTCCATCTTTGTCCCACTATCCTGAAAGTAGGACAACAGACACTTGATGTGGATTTAATCAGACCACAACTTTGATGTTTGGGACCACCTGGCAGACAAAAACATACAATGAAAGCAACTTCAAGTTTATTCAATAACTAATGGAGGCTTCTGCAATCAACCCTCCCCACCCTCCATATTTTCCACCTAGGTCAAATAAGGCAACCAATGGCTAGGTCCTTACCATCCATCCTCCCACCCTTGCAGAAGTGTTATGGTAGGCTGTAAGAAAGAGGGATTGGATTCTTGCACTATTAATCAGAGTATCCCAAACTGTGCCCCACCCCCTAAATTCCATTCCTTTAGCCCACACCTCCTTTTCAATTACTTTACTAAGCTCTTTATCCTGTCACTGGATGCCCTCCCTGTGCGTCTCCACTAGACATCCATCACATACTTACAGAATGATCTGTGACAGCCTCACCACCTCTCTTCCTCTCCATTACAAACCTTCCCTGAAACCCACCATGGGAAATGTGGGGGGAAAAAATCCATATGGCCTATAAGGTGGTGAAGGAAAATTCCCCTAAAAAAGGAAAGACTAGTGCACTGCCCACAGCAGGTCTTAACCAAACCTGGTAATTGCCACCGCAAAGGGATGGAGGGCGGGTGATGCTTTGACTGCTGCATGGGGAAAGGGATTCTAATGCTGGGGCAAGCCTATTTTACCTCCTGTAAAATTATATTCCCAGTGATGAGTCAGCATCACCATACTGACCTGCTAATTCGCTTTTTGCAACAGCTTTGGACCACCCCCCACCCTCCACTTCCCTCTCTGTCCCAAAAAGCATTAATATATTCCTCAAGCTCATGTGTCCACCCTGGTAGTGTAAAATGTATGGTTATTTCCCACGAGAGATGATCCGTAATCAATTGTACTCATTAAAGGTTTGTTTTTGTTTGTTTCTTTGTTTTCTAGACATTCAGCCTAACTTTTCATTTGTGGAAATAGATGTCATTATCTGAAAGCAAGTTGCAATGAGCATCTATTTTTTTGAATTAAAAATCCCTCTCTCTTCTTGGTGTAGTCTAAACTATTTCCTTGTTTGGCATTCATTCGAGATATAGGAAATAAATCAGAATACAGAGATGAAAAACGCTCACCAGGATCTGTTCCTGGTATCCAAAGACTTCCTATCTGATTTTGGACCAGTCACTTAATTCCCCATCTGTAAAATGGGAATAGGACAACCCCACCTCAACGGCACTCCATGAAGACAATATCCATTGATAATTGGTTGACATTCAGATAACATTGCAATGAATCGATGGAAAAAAATATAAAAAAATAAAAAAAACCCAGAAATCCTTCCTGTTGTTTAGGAATTTGTTTATTTATGTATGTTTGGCTATAATTTAGAATGTGTTCCATGGATGCAGTACTGATGGGTCAAATACTATAGACAGCTATTGCCAGCACTCATTTTCGTTAGAATAGATTTTTCCTTCTTTACTGGAACTACTCGCAATTGCTTATTTCCTTTCGAGTTTCTTGCCAGATCCAAACTGGTGACAGAATGAAATTAGACTATTTTGATGGATCTTTTTCTGTTTGACATTTGAGCCATGGCTAAATTTGCATCTGCTGTTAATGCATGGCACTAAAAGTGTAAGGGACCAATTCTAATTTCACACATATAATCCATGTCTACACTATCCCCTCCCCCCTTTTGAAAGGGGGATGCTAATGAAACACTTTGGGATATGCTAATGAGGTGCTGCAATGAATGTGCAGTGCCTCATTAGCATAACGGCAGCCACAGCACTTTGAAAGTGCAACTTTCGACCACGCATGGCTCATCTACATGGGGTCCTTTTCTAAAGGACCCTGCACACTTTGAAATCCCCTTATTCCTATTACCAAATAGGAACAAAGGGATTTCAAAATGTGCAGGGTTCTTTCGGAAAGGAACCCGTGTAGAAGAGCTGCACGAGATCGAAAGCAGCACTTGCAAAGTGCCAAGGCTGCCGTTATGCTAATGATGTGCTGCATATTCATTGCATCACCTCATTAGCATCTCCCAAAATGTCTCATTAGCATTCCCCTTTCGAAAGGGGTGGGGTGGCTAGTGTGGACATAGCCATAAAGAACAATATTACTTTACATCTTATGAAATTATTATTAAGCATAGTTCCATCAGTGGGGTTTTCAAAGTATATGGTGATGAATTACCATGAATCTGAAATTAGAAGCCATTCTAATCAACTGTGTTGTAATATTTGAAAATGCCAGTGAAGTTGAAATTCACTTCCCCATGCTGGGAGAGCTACTCTGTTAGCACACATATCAACAGAAAATAACTGTGAGCAATATACCATCCAGGTACCAAAATATAAATGATGGAATATATTATTTCTAGAGACTGCAATACTTCTTTTTTCTCCAAATCACACTCTAAGGTCTACACTGATATAGGTTTAAAATAGTGATTTTCAAATCTCACTGTATATTCACGGTGATGATGAACAGATAACATTCAGTGTGCATGCTCTCAAGTTCAAGAGAAAGGAATGGCAAGATATAAGTTATGACTGGACACAATATTCCACTTTTCATATCTGCAGTATTTCTGCCAAAATACAGCAATTCATTCTCCCTGATTTAAACCATTTCTGAGGAAGTAGTTTGCAGGAGTTCTTCCTACATAATGGATGCTAGTGAAAGTTTCAATTAAGTTTTTCAAGCTACATGTTTTAATTTGAATTTGGACGGCTGGATTTTGTCTCAGGGATGCAGACATGTAGCTTTTCCTCTAGTTCTCTTATTAATCGACCCTTCCCTTGAGAGTTAGGAAATTCAGCAGAAGCCATTTTGACTCACTGTGCCTGAGACAGTGCGACATGTCTGAACCAGACAGAAAAACAAGTGAGTGTTTTTTTCATATATCCATGATTACATTAAAAATACTTTCAATAGGCAAGTATTTTTTTAAATTAGCCTTATATTTATTTCTAATACATATTTTTTTCCAAGGCAAACACAGCTGCACAAGAAAAAGCAAGAGTACTCTTTGATTCTGTAATGGAAACAGAGACATTTCAAAATGCTATATCATTCAGCTGAGATTAATGTAAGATTTCCTAATGAGTTGGGTGGGAGCAGGATTTGACCTAAAATGAAGAAGGTGAAGATCAGCAGTGTTGTCAGAATACTTCTGAGATTCTACATGAACTCCACTGAAGGAAATTAAATCTTGCATATTTAGAGGGGATGGCTGAGGTTAGCGGCTGCTATATTAAGCAAAACACTAAAAGCATATATTATAAAACATTAATATGATAGCTAATTATGAAATAAATAAATATGATTCAGGCTTTGCAATTGACAGAAAGTGAGCAGACTGTTGTAATTGCATGGAGCTCCAGAGTACAGCTGGTCACTAACCCACAGAATATCAATAGAGAATCAATCTATATCAGCAGACTTTCAAACCAAATTGTATCTCTAGGTAGTGCCTTTGAGTTATAGTGATTGTGAGCATGTGGGCTAAATATACTTACAATCCAGTTATTAAATATAGGAATAGCAGTGAACTGGTAATCTATAGGCCTGTTAAAAATAAAAGGGTAAGGTGTTTTTAAACTACATGATTAACATCTATTTAGCAGGGCTGAGAAAGCGTTTTGAGGGCTCTATAGGAAATCATTACATGGAAATAAGTTCCACGGTCTGTATTGCTGTTTGGGATCAGTACATAGGAAAACTAAAAAAGATCAACTGCAAATGACCCATGAGTTAATGCCAGGTTTTCTCCCCTAGTAAAAATCACAAACTGTAAATTGAAACTGTACATAAATGACAGTAGTCTTTCTCCTTAACATTACAGTTTGTTGCTTGTTTTCCGTTATTAATAGCTAAAGTTATTCAACTATGAAACATTGTTAAATCATCTATCTTGATTAGTAGAAATCATAATTAGGAGTGACTGCATAAAATAGACATAGATTAGACATTTTATATTCAATATAGCAGAGTATCAAACATTCTATTGTAATCACAGACTATATAAAATCTGAGTGTTGTGATATGGTACTAGTCTTTCCGTACATGAAACCAAAACACTTAGGAATAGATCTTATTTGTATTGTGCACCCTGCCAGACTGCCTGGACTTTGGGTAAGGACATATATGTGTAAACAGACAGGCTGGCCGTGTCTACACTGGCAAAAATCTTAATAGCCATGATATTAGCATTAGCACACCTCCAGCTTCAGTGCTTCGAAAGTGCAGCTTTTGAATGCCCGTGGTGCAGCACGGCTACAAGGGGGTCCTTTTCGAAAGGACCCCACATTTTTCGAAATCCCCTTATTCCCTTCAGCATTTTATGGGAAGAAGGATTCTTTCAAAGATGGGGTTTAGTTTCGAAAGGCAGTGTTTACACTGGTTTTCTTCTTTCGAAAGAAGCTCTTTCAAAATAAGAATATGCAAATGAGGTGCCAGATATGCAAATTGGTACCTTATTTGCATTTTGAATTTCCCTCATTTGCATGCATCTTTCAAAAGAGGAATGCAAGTGTAGACACAGCCACAGTGTTTCTCACTGCCTTAGAACAGGTGGCTGCAAAGCAGACAAAAAGGACAGAACAGAAGGGGAATACGGGAAGGTTTGGCTCCAACCTTCCAAATGCACCAGGAAAGAAAACTGACCTTGCAATGTGATGCTGGAGACTAATAACTTTGTATTACTTTTCTATGGCCCTAAGAAAACACTCTCTCTCAGGATCCTCCTTCGGTGCTACTGCTCACAACTTCCGTACTCAGGGCTCTGCTTAAAATGAAAAGATAGCCCTTAACACAGAAAATTCTGGATTATGGCAGGGGAGCAAATGAAATATCTTATTTCTGAAACAGGGGATGTCCAGCAGGAGATGGCTGTGGTAGTAGCTAAGGGCCACATTTTTAACGTTATTTTAAATGTGGCTGCATTCAGTATCACAATGCCTAGCTGATTTTGGAAGCTAAAACTTTTTTAAAAGTGATTTATACTGTTAGGAGCCTACATCTCATAAATTACTGAGGACAGCAATACCTAAATAGTTTTAAAACCCTTTGCATGCTGTCACATAACTGCATCTGTTTGTTTCTAGGTAGATTAGGAGCTGCCTTTCTCCTTCTCCCTAACCTTGCAGAATTGGCCCCAGCTGGCTGATGATTTTCCTATAGATACAGATTATAGCATGAAGGTTGCTTTCCCATATCCTGCTACCTTCCATCTGCCTGAAACACAGAATCATATTTCTACACCACAGTCAGAGTTAGGCTCAATTTGTTTCATTCATATGAACAACCAGTTCAGAGGTTTTCATATTCCCACCTAAATTATTGTCTTACTTCTATTTTGATCTCAGCATAAGGACAACTTCACATTTGGTAGAAACTACCAGTTTCAAATGAGCTGAAGACAGAGCAGAGGAGATTTTATGGTAAATTACCTACAATTTTCTTAATCTTATGTTTATTTCACAGAATGAATTATTCTTTTCTAGTAACTCTCATCCTATGTCACAGATTCCTCTTTCAACATGTATGTGTTCAACGTCATTCTTGAGAGACCTTGCTTATTAGTGCCTTTTCAGGGAGAGAAATGACTACTACAATCTTCTTCAAGAGAGCCATAATGATATTCAACATGCAGCGTGCTCTATGACACCATGTACTTCATTAGTTATTAGATTACCTCGGTATTCTCAGTTGTAAAATCACTTAGGATTAAAATGATAAAATGTTATGTTATGCAACATACTATAAATGTTCAGAAATTTTTAAATATAAGCACTAACTCCAGTGTTAATACAATTTTGGGCAACAATTTAAAACT
This sequence comes from Carettochelys insculpta, assembly GCF_033958435.1. Taxonomy (NCBI): domain Eukaryota; kingdom Metazoa; phylum Chordata; order Testudines; family Carettochelyidae; genus Carettochelys; species Carettochelys insculpta. Next base: position 298,732,485 of record NC_134137.1, on the reverse strand, counting down.
ATTATGTATTGTGTCTTCCAGGATAGAGGTGCAGAAACTCTAATGTATATCCATTTTCAAATGTTAATTTCCAGTTCATATTACACTGTTAGGAACTGAGTGAAACCTTGTTATAGCTTGAGTTAAAACCTTATTAGTCTGAGGAATGTGAACACACCTTCCAATTAAATATCTAAGTACAATTGAGATAAAAAGGGTTATGTGAATTTACTAAGCAGCTTTGTAGTGTGTGAATGGAGGGGTTTATACTGAGTATTGTGTGGGGTAAGGGCGGGTGTGTGTGTAGGAGAAAGAGATAAGGCAGAGACATGTAAAAAGCCAAGCAGCAGACTGTATGTAGTGTGTATGACCAGGTGTCAGGACTGAGGACTTGCAGCTATGCCTGCCCAGTCTCTGGGAAGGGCTATGAGCTCAGCTGAGCCATAAACAGGGCCACTTAATTGACCTCTCTGCCTGATTAGCTGAGCAACTAGGCAAGTCTGCTTTTACAACCATTATGATCATCTTATCTGATGTCCTGTATAACACAGGCCACAGAACTTCCCCCAGATAATTCTTAAAGGAATTCCTAGGTCTTTTAGAAAAAACAACCGGACATGATTTTAAAATTGCTGGGAATGGAGACTATACCACAAAGCTTGGTAAATTGTTCCAATGGTTAATTATTCTCAGTTTTTAAACTTTACGCCTTATTCTTAGTCTGAATTTGTGTAGCTTCAACTTCTAGTCACTGGGTCATACTACACCTTTTTTTAATATTAGAATGAAGAGACCTATATTAACTATTGGCTCCCTATCTATAAATGCTTATAAAGTCACCCCAAAACTTTCTCTTAACCTAAAGTGACTGAACTACTCGAGCCCATCATTATAAGGCATGTTTTCCATTTTTTTAATTGTTCTCATGTCTTTCCTCAAACCTACTTGAATTTATCAATATCCTTGCACTGTGGACACCAGAACCAGGACAATGACAAATCAAGGAAAAGTAACCTCTCTGTTCCTACCTGAGATTTCCATTTGTGTTCCAAGATTTCATTAGCTCTCTTGCTCATAATGTCACAGTGGGATTTCATTTTCAGATGATTACCCACTCCAGGCCCCCAATTTTTCTTGGATTCACTGCTTCCACAGAGTTCCCAGTCCTGCAAGTGTGGCCGACATTCTTTGTTCCCAGATGTGCACATTTACACTGAGCCACATTTAAACATATGTTGTTTCCTTGCACTAACTTACAGGAAGTTCTAAAGTATGGCTAAAAATTTTGTTCTTGATGGCAGAACCAACCTGATGAATATGTCTGTCTTCAGGTAGCTTTCCTCTCCAAAATGACATATGACCTCTTCAGCCTTTTTAAGATGGCGTTCAACTGCTTGATGGGTCTCATTTAGGGCAGCAATATCAATGCCATATTTTGCAAGCTCTCTAGCTACTATAAAAGTTCTTCTGTAAGGAAGAATGTCTTGTGACTTTTCCTCTGAAGCTGAGTAACTGGTATGACATGATCATCAGTGTGCATGCTCCCTCACTCAGTGATGACACAGAAAACCAGGAGCAGGTCTACCATGCTCTCGATGCAGTCCTGACTGCCAGAGCAAGGAAGACAAGCGTAGTCTCCTGACTGACTAACTAAGAGTTGAGACACACACAGAAGTCTAGAGAGGCACCATAGGAAAAGATGGGGTGAAGAAAGTCAACTCAAAAGATGTTCTTCTCCTAGGTAAGTATGTGGAACATGATTCACTTATTATAAATATTGTCTTTAGACAGTGGGACAAATATAATACCACTTGAAAACATCTATGTTACAAACACTGGCTTCTTCTCTACTATATCATTATTAGAAACCCTGATCATATTGATGTGCACAGTATATGAGCTATGAGGTACAAATGACTGCTAGAGACACCACCATTTAGTCAGATCAATCACGACTATGCATTTTGCATTCCAACTCTGCAAACATCTCAAAGGATGCAGAAGAGATTTAACACTAAGGAACTTCAAAACCACATTAGTTGTAAGCCTCTTCAGCAATGCCTGATTGTGAGGCTTTCTGACTTACCTCACAACATCAGTGGCTTCCCAACATATCTGGGGGAGTTCAAGGGCATTATTCAAGAGATATATGCTGAACTGACTGGATAATTCACTGTCTATCTTCATGACTGGTTTCATGAGAACAAGGAAACCCTAGCCTTTATTCATCACAAAAGCAGCTCATTTTGCACTTGGTGAATGAACCCTCTAACCAGTGAAAATGAGATAATTATTGTCTTAAGGCTGTAGGTCAAAGGAGGTTGCATGACAATAAGACTCAGCAGTGGCAAGCAAAAGGCAAGGGAAATCCAGACCTTCACTGATTAACATGACTTGAGAAGCTTCTCTCAAGTAACAAAAGCTACCTGTAAGTTAAATTCAAACAACACATCCCCTATGCAATCCCAAGACAGCTTGACCTTCTTAGGGACATGGAAGGCTCCAAACAACAACATTGTAAGGATTTTTTTTTTAGAATCTGTTGAACCACAAATGTGAAGACTTACATCATCACATCCATTTTTCAGAATTCATTAAAAATATCCTTGTTGTCCCTCCATTTCCTCAGAAAGTTTAGCATGTAACCATTCAGACTACAAACAACTAGGCTGTAGGCCAGGGGTTGGCAATAATCAGCTTATAGGCCAGATATGGATAGCCAGGTTTAACCCCTTGTAAGCTGCCAGACACGTTATTTACCTGAGTGTCCATAGGTATGGCTGCTCGCAGCTCACATCAGCTACAGTTTGTCGTTCCCAACAATGGTAGCTGCAGGAAATGGCATGGGCTAGGCCACCTCTTCCCACAGCTCTCAAACTGGCAATGATGATATACAGTCAAGTGGAGATGGAAGTGCCCATACCTATGGATGCTCGGGTAAACAAATCTGGAGACCCTCCAGGGGCTAACCCTAGTGAACCATGTCCAGCCTCCATGCCACTTACTGACTGTCTCTGCTCTAGACACAGATGGCATCACATTGGAGGCCTTCATTCAAAAACTTCATCAAGTTCTAAGAATTTGTGTTAAGGAGGAAATTCTCTCACCATTGCCAGGAAGTTCCTTTCTCTTATCCTTTTGAACTGTCTCCTCCTTCTTGCTGATAAAGTCCTTCCAGAATCCCACTACGGTTTCAGACAGGCTTGGGAGTCCAGCAACATGATTTTTCTGTTTCCTAACTTATTCGAGAGAAGTTTAGAGAACAACATCAGCTATTGTTTGTGGTATTTACTGACCTAAGACCTTAGATTCCACAATGCAAAGCATAATGGAAGAAAACGTGTAGTTTCATTTCCCCATTGATATTCTTTTCACATTCTCAGGTTATTTCATAGGCTACGTCTACACGTGAAGCCTACATCGAAGTAGCCTATTTCGATGTGGCGACATCGAAATAGGCTATTTCGATGAATAGCGTCTACACGTCCTCCAGGGCTGGCAACGTCGATGTACAACTTCGACGTTGCGCAGCCCACCATCGAAATAGGCGCAGCGAGGGAACGTCTACATGCCCAAGTAGCACACATCGAAATAGGGATGCCAGGCACAGCTGCACACAGGGTCACAGGGCGGACTAGCACTTCCGGGGCAACAGATAGCCGGTCCCTTAAAGGGCCCCTCCCAGACACACTCAGCCTGCACAGCACGCGGTCTGAGGAGCCATAGGCACACAGACCCCGGGCGCCGCAGTCATGGACCCCCAGCAGCAGCAGCAGCAGCAGCAGCAGCTAGAGGTCCAACCAGCCCTCCCGGCAGGAGCAGGGCTTGCCCTGACCCATGCCATGTGGGAGGCAGCTGAGCACCTCCTTGCCCCAGGGAAGAAGATGTCCCCAGGGCAGCAGGGCTCAACCCCTACCCCTGCAGCACCCCGCCCCACCCCCCCGCCTCACACGCCGGCGGCTGTGGAGCTACCCCACCAGCACCGACTGGTGGGAGCAGCTGGTGCTTGGGGAGTGGGACGACGACCACTGGCTCAGGAACTTCAGGATGACCCGGCAGACATTCCTGGAGCTGTGCCAGTGGCTCACCCCAGCACTCAGGCACCAGGACACTGCCATGCGGTGTGCCCTCACAGTGCAGAAATGGGTCGGCATCGCTGTCTGGAAGCTGGCCACTCCGGACAGCTACCGATCCACGGGGCAGCAGTTTGGTGTCGGCGAGGCCACCGGCGGGGCTGTCTTCATGGAGGTAAGCGAACCCACGGGGGGAGGCCAGGGCAGGGGGGCCAGAGCAGGGCAGGGCAGGGCCACGCACACCCTGCTCACCCCTCATTGGTGCTGTCCCATGTGCTTTCTCTGCAGGTTGTGCGTGCCATTAACGCCATGCTCCTGCACAGGCTCGTGAGGCTGGGGGACCCAGATGCCACCATTGCCGCCTTTGCCACCCTGGGCTTCCCCAACTGCTTCGGGGCTCTGGATGGGACTCACATCCCCATCCGTGCCCCGCATCACAGTGGCGGACGATACCTCAATCGAAAGGGCTACCATTCTGTCGTCCTGCAGGTCTTGGACAGCCGGAGACGTTTCCAGGACATTTACGTGGGCTGGCCTGGCAGCACCCACGACGCCCGGGTTTTCCGGAACTCGGGCCTGTGCCGCCGGCTGGAGGCGGGGACCTACATCCCCCAGCGGGAGATCCCTCTGGGGGACACCACCATGCCCTTCTGCGTCATCGCAGATGCGGCCTACCCCCTCCGGCCGTGGCTCATGCACCCCTACACAGGCCATCTCTCCGCTAGCCAGGAGCGCTTCAACGAGCACCTGAACCGTGCGCGCCAGGTGGTGGAGCGCTCATTTGGGCGCCTGAAGGGACGCTGGAGATGTCTCCTGACCCGCCTGGATGCGGGCCCCAACAACATCCCCCAGACTGTGGGTGCCTGCTGCGCCCTGCATAATTTGGTCGAGAGCAAGGGGGAGACCTTTCTGCAGGGCTGGGCTGCGGAGGCCGCCAGGGCACACGTCCAGCCAACTGCTGCCCCCAGTCGGCAGGTGGACCCCGAGGGGACCCGGGTCCGGGAGGCCCTGCGGGACCACTTCGACGAACAGGCCGCGGGGTGAACTCTGCCCAGGCCCCCTACTGCCCGCCCTTTCCTCCCCCACACTCCTGCCCCAACGCCCACACCATGGAGCACCCCACCGCCCCCCCCCCCCCCACACTTGTCCTGGACAAATGACAGCACGCACTTGTGGCTGAACGTAAAATTTTTTTTTTCCTTTCCGAAACTTTTTTTTTTTTTGATGTAAATAAATATATGTGAACCACAAACAGAAAACGAGGTACAAACGTTCAAGAAAAGCAATATGTACAAAAATAAAACAATCCAAAGAAACAACTGTCTGCCATAAATAAAAAGAAAACCAGGGAGGATAAAGGGGAGAACTATTTACATGGGGGGTATGGGGCAAACGGGGGGACCAAAAAAACAGGGTCCAACTATATACAAGGGGGGGGCCACGTCCCGGGCCCCTCGCCCCTATAGCCCGGCACTGGGCGTGGCCGGCCGGGAGCCCCGCCACGCTTGCAGCCTGGTCCGTGGCTGGGTGGGAGCAGGCTGGACCGGAAGGTATGGGGGCCTGCGAGTGTCAGGTGGCTCCAGGGGTCCCTCGGCGCTCCGGCCCTCGCAGGTGGGTGGCGGGGCGACGGCGGACGGGCCGGCAACGGCCAGAGCAGCTGGTGGTGGGGCTGCAGGAGCAGGCAGGGCGGGCGACGGTTCGGCCGGTGCGGCATGGGGGCCAGGTAGTCCACCAGGCGGTTAAATGTCTGCACGTAGGCCCCCCATGCCTCCTGGCGCCAGGCCAGCGCCTGCTCCTGCAGCTGGAGGTGCTGCTCCGCGACCTCCAGCTGCCGACTGAGGATGGCCAGCAGCTGGGGGTCCATCGCCGTCAGCGGTTGTAGGCGCGGGGTCCACCGTCTATCCCGCCGTGGGGCTGGTCGGTCCTCGGCCGAGGGGCTGCCCTGGAGCGATGGTCCCAGATGGCTCTCCAGGATGACTGACGCCTCGCCGGCGCTCTCTTCCGGTCCTTCTGATGGTGCAGGTGCAGGACACAGGAGACGAGCGGGGGGTGGAAGAAGAATGGAGACAGGCGTTAGTGTGGGCCCTGAGCCGTGGCCTTTGTCCCCCCAGCCCTGTGCTGCAGGTTCCCCATCCCCATCCCCGGGAGATGCTGCTGTGATGGATGGGGTTCAGGGGTCCCCCTGCCCTGCACCCCATCCCCTGGTGGGAGCGACTCTCACTTCAACCCGCAGGGTCTGACAGCAGGAGAGGTTTCTTAGGCCACAGATGCCCAGTTTCTCCCAGGAGTGACAGCACCAGCTGTCGGAAGAGACAGTCCTTCCAACCCATTGTGGGGAGAAGACCCCAAGGGGGGCCCCTCTGGGATGCAGCTTTCCCCCTCCTCAGGCTGGCTGCCTGCCAGCTCTCCCTTCCCCTAGCCTCTACCTGTGGCCCCCGCCCTCGCCCCCCAATTCCAAGCCAGCTCGGCTCCTCCCTCCTGTTGGTTCAGGGCAGAGGTGTCACCTGCCAGCTGTAGCGCCAGGATCCTCCTTTGGCCCTGGGAGGTATTCGGCTTTTGTGGCTCATATGTAGCCTGAGTCTCCCTTTTGCACTCCCCCCACTCCATCACATGCTGCTGCTGCGGGGTGTCCCACCCCCTCCTCCCGGGTGCCCCTCGAGGTTCCGCTCCCCCCTGGCCCGGGGATGGGGCATGGCACTGTCATGCGGGTTGAGGGGCGGTGGGGGCAGGGGCTGATGGCTGCAGTGCTGTGAGGGCCATGGCCCTGGTGTCCTTGGGGCCATGGCCATGTGAGCATGTGGGGGGCCCTGGACACATATCTCTTACCCCTGCCCCTCAAGCCCAGGGGCGTCCATCAGAGAGGGGCACCTACCTGTCGGTCCGCTCCCACGGTCCGGAGATCCCTGGGGGGCGGAGGCCCTGCTGCTGCTCTGGGATGGCAGGAGAAGGATCTGCAGGCTGGATTATGTGGAGGAGGAGCCTCCCTCCTCCTCCTCCTGCCGCGATGTCCCGGGGGTGGCCTCCGGGGGGGGGTGGGGCCCAGGGTGCGGGGCTTACCTCCAGGGCGGACTCCGTCTGCAGGGCCTGCTGGGGCTCGTCAGCCGAGGTGTCAAGGGTGGCCGGAGGGGAGGAGGTGTGCCGGGAGCCCAGGATGTCCCTGATCTCCCTGTAAAAGGGGTAAGTGACGGGGGCGGCCCCAGATCGGCTGGCCGCATCCCGGGCCTGGGAGTAACCCTGCCGCAGCTCCTTGACCTTACTCCTGACGTGGTCAGGAGTGCGGGCAGGGTGACCCCGGGCAGCCAGGCTGTCGGCCAGCCGAGCGAATGCATCCGCTTTCCGCCTCTTGCTCCCCATTACCTGGAGCACCTCCTCCTCGCTCCAGAGCCCCAGCAGGTCCCGCAGCTCGGCCTCCGTCCAGGAGGGGCCCCGCTGCCGCTTGCCAGCCTGGCTGCCCCGCTGGCTGGGCTGGCTGCCCTGGCTCCCCTTGGGGGGGTCCCCTGGGGGCGCTGGGGGGGCTGCCGGGCAGCCATCGCAGCTGGCTGGGTCGCTGAGGGTGGTGCAGGCTAGCCGCGTGTGCAGGCTGCAGACTGCACGTTCCCTCAGCTTCCTGCAGAGGCAGGGAGGAGGAGGGGACCTTTAAGGGGCCGCTCCATGCGGCCACCAGTGAGCTGAGGGGCTGAAGAAAGCGTCTCTCAACCCCCCAGCTGATGGCTGCCATGGAGGACCCAGCAATTTCGACATTGCGGGACGCGGATCGTCTACACGGTCCCTACTTCGACGTTGAACGTCGAAGTAGGGCGCTATTCCGATCCCCTCATGAGGTTAGTGACTTCGACGTCTCGCCGCCTAACGTCAAAGTTAACTTCGAAATAGCGCCCGACGAGTGTAGCCGCAACGGGCGCTATTTCCAAGTTAGTGCCGCTACTTCGAAGTAGCTTGCACGTGTAGACACAGCTATAGTGGGATGACTGCCATCATCCTCTGTAATGGGTTGGAGCTGGACTTGTTCACCATCTGTACTTGTGTGAAATATGGCTACAATATTGCCTAATCGTGCTATGATCTTAATTCTTGTTTATGAATGTGTTCCCTCTAAAATGGGGATTGAGTACTGCATGAACAGCCAGATCTTCAACCTGTGGCATCTTCATTCTAAAATTAAAGGTCACCTGGACTCTTGTTAACAATGTCCAGTATACTGGTGATTCTCTAGTCTCACACATACCAAGACCAGCTTGCAATCTTTTCTCAGGTGCCTATCATAGCGCCGGCCTTTCTCTCAACATTGAGAAAATGAAGGTGCTCCATCAGCTTACAAAACACAAGTTGCCACTCTTCTCCCACAATTTGCCATGTGTGGTGAAGCCCTGGAAAATATTCAGCATTTTCCTCCCTTGGATAACCACATCTCCCAGAAAGCCAATCCTGACATGGAGATTGAATATAAGATCTGTTGTGTCACCACATCTTCCAGAAAATTGCTCTGTCGTGTCTTTATTGACAGAGATATGTGAATGGAAACTAAGATGGTACTCTACAATGAAGTATTCATTTCCACTCTCTTTTATGAGAGACATAAAAAGACATCTTATGCATCCGGATTGGTACCAACAGCATTGCATCAGGAAAATTCTCTGTATGAGTTGGGAAGACCCTTGCACTAGTGTCAGCATATTCTTTGCAGCTTACATCACTAAAGTATAAAACATCAACTTCAATGGGCTGGTAATTGTGTGTGGATAACTTATTCACCTTCAGAAGCAAGTCCTCTTTTCTCAACTTAGTTATGGTAAGAAGATACTTGGAAAAGAGACAACATGCTACAAGTATAGCATGAAAATACGTTTTAAGGAGGGACGCATTGACCCCATGAATTGGGAAAAGTTGTCTGGTATTGAATCACACAACAGTTGGAGACACACCAGTTGTATAAGTCCATATTTACAATTAAGTTTTGGAACTTATCAATTAGCCAGCTTTTAATCCATTTAATGTGTGCTATTTTATGTTTTTAATCACAATGCTGTGGGGTACTAAGTGAAACATCTTCCAGAAATACCGAAACCCACTTACTGCTATGTTTACCTACATGAATCCAGCTTCCATACAAGGCACACCACACAATCCACTGTCTACAGCCAAGCACTAAGGATGGATTCAGAAGGTCACCAATGGTGAATTATATAGCAAGATGCAGCTGAAAGAGAACCTGCTGCAGAAGGTTATAAAATGGAAGCTACAAGTATTTGGGCATATTTGCAGAATGAATGATGAATGAAAAAATCAAGACCCTGCTATGTGGCATAATGGACGGCTTGAATAGAAGAGGCAGACACCATAGAGAATGGATAGACAATATAGCAGATTAGCTACACAGCAATCTACAGAAATTAAGCCACTTTGCTCTGGACAGGGAAAGATGGAAGGAAATAGTGAGAGGCATCAGACACCAACGGGCGCTGAGCCCACAGTTATTGATGATAATGGTGATGATGATGAACTATAGACTACACCACAGTAACTATAAACCAGGAACCAATCCCTGCAACAAACTTCAGTGCCAACTCTGCTCACATATCTACACCAATGACACTACAACAGGACCTAAGCACATCAACCATACCATCAGGGGCTCATCCACTTGAACATCTACTAATGTAACATATACCATCATGTGCCAGCAACGCCCCTCTGCAATATACAGTGGCCAAAGTGGACAGTCGCTACGTAAAAGAATAAATGGACACAAATCAGATACCAGGAATGGTAACATATAAAAACCTATAGGAGAATATTTCAGTCTCACCAAGCATTTAGTAACAGATTTAAAAGTAGCCATCTTGCAATACACACACACACACACACACACACACACACACACACAAACACACCCTTCAAAAACAGACTCCAAAGAGAAACTGAAGAAGTGCAATTCATTTGCAAATTTGACAGCATCAACCAAGGATTGAACAAAGACTACAGCCGTGTCTACATGTGCACGCTATTTTGAAGTAGTGGCGCCAACTTCGAAATAGCGCCCATCACGGCTACACATGTTGGGCGCTATTTCGAAGTTGAAATCGACGTTAGGCGGTAAGACATTGAAGTCGCTAAACCCATGAGGGGATGGGAATAGCGCCCTACTTCGACGTTGAACGTCGAAGTAGGGAACGTGTAGTTGATCCGCATCCCGCAACATCGAAATAGCGGGGGTCCTCCATGGCGGCCATCAGCTGGGGGGTTGAGAGACACTCTCTCTCCAGCCCTTGCGGGGCTGTATGGTCACCGTGGGCAGCAGCCCTTAGCCCAGGGCTTCTGGCTGCTGCTGCGGCAGCTGGGGATCCATGCTGCATGCACAGGGTCTGCAAGCAGTTGTCGGCTCTGTGTATCTTGTGTTGTTTAGTGCAACTGTGTCTGGGAGGGGCCCTTTAAGGGAGTGGCTTGCTGTTGAGTCCGCCCTGTGACCCTGTCTGCAGCTGTGCCTGGCACCCTTATTTCGATGTGTGCTACTTTGGCGTGTAGACGTTCCCTCGCAGGGCCTATTTCGATGTGGTGCTGCGCAACGTTGAAGTTGAACATTGACGTTGCCAGCCCTGGAGGACGTGTAGACATTATTCATCGAAATAGCCTATTTCGATGTCGCCACATCGAAATAGGCTACTTCGATGTAGGGTTCACGTGTAGACGTAGCCTAGGAGTAGCTGGCGAATTAGAAAAGCAATTTCTCCTCTCCTGATGTTCATACCTCCATATTAGATATGGATAATGGGCCACATCCTCTGTGATTGAATTGACCTCATCAGCTCTGGCCCTCCTCTTTACTGGGACTCCCTCCTTTTCATGAGCCTATAAATTTGGACCCTCCTCTAGAACTCCCACTAATGCATCTGATGAAGCAGGTCTTTGCCCATGAAAGCTTATGCTCCAAAATATCTGTTAGTCTATAAGATGTCACAGGACTTATTATCTTCCAGAAAGGTAAGTATACTATGTTACCAATCTTATTAACAGTCAAAATCACATATCAAAAAAACAAGTTAGTTTGATAGAACCTCATTTACAGAAGACCCGATGATTCATATTCATTACATTATCCTCCTTTCATTCCTTATTAATCGATTTCCCATAAGCTCTTCTATTATTTTTCTAGCATCAATCATTATGTGGATCAATCTCAAACTGACAAGCCTATAATTACCAAGGTCATCAAATTTACCCTTTTTAATAGTTGGCCACAATAGCATGTCTCCAGTCTTCTGAAATTTCCCCTATGTTGCACCTATTAAAAATTGACAATGATCCAGTGATTTTCTCAGCAAATTCTTTTTAAAAGATTAAGATAATGTATCAGCTGTTTATTATACTCCATATATATTGACAGACTGGAAATAAAGCCGAGACTGCATCATACGATTTCCCCCAAATACATTACTGAAATATTTACTGAACATTTCTGCCTTCTCTGCATTATCATTGACAATTCTGCCATTTACATCTAGTATTTCCTTAATAGCATTGTCAAGATTCTTTTTCTTCCAAATATATTTTAAATGCTTCTTATTGTCATTGACTTTGTGGGCCATAGATTGTTTTATTTCTCTTATCTTCCCTTATCAATTTTCTAAAATTCTTAAATCCTGATTTATATTCATTACTGCCAACTTCCTCTTTCTTCCATTTGTTATATTAATTTTGTTTTATTTTTAATTTTTACAGCTACTTTCAATTTGGCTCTAATCCTCTAATCAAAGTTGTCTTTTTACCCAGCACAGCACATTATCATTTACATTGTTTGATTAAGTTCCTTCTCCAAACTAATTTGGTTCATAGTTTTTTCAGGTTTGTGAAATGGCCCTATTAAATCACCCAATACCATTATTACTGGTCTGGATTTTATTCTTCTTGCATATTATAAAGTGATCAAGTCATGATGACTTGTACCTAAGCAAGCAACTTTTAGTCCTGTTAATATTTCCTCTTTATCAATTACTACAAGTTCTAATATAGAATTCCCCCATGTTGGCTGCAACACTTTTCAAGTTAGGAAATTATCCTAGATCATAGAAAATTAGGTTTGGAAGAGACCTCAGGGGGTCATCTCGTCCAACTGCCTGCTCAAAATAGGACCAACCCCAACTTAAAGATTCCACCATTTAAGACCTCTGAGGATGGAGATTCCACCACCTTCCTAGGTAGCTATCATCATAAAACTTCCTGACTGCTTCTTTCATCTCACCACCACCACTGCCCTAACTCTTTCTCATCTTGTTTTCCCACTATCCCCTGCTGGCCACTCACCTCACTTTGCTGCCCTTGTGGCGCAGGCTTTTAGCAATGTTAGCTCTAGTCAGAAGCACAGTCCTAACACAGGTGGTTTGGGCTCTAGGAAGGAAACAGTTCTAGCACAAATGTCTTCAGTTCCAATGGACCAATATAAAAATAACAAAGGAGTCTCCTAACGAAGCCTATTTAACTCTAGTCTTGCAACAGTGGGATGAAGAGTGTTGACACAGTCCTTCAACAGACCTTTGATAGGATGCAGACTCCTGGTTGAAAGTGCAGCCCACCCCTCCCACTCACAAAACTGACATTTGAACCCTTCTTCATTGGAACAGTCAAGCCTGGGCAGTGTTTTCTGCATTGCCACAATAATTACATACATTGGTGACCATTTCACAATTTCTGCATTTAACATTAATATGCTAAGTTGATGTGAACAAAACACCACTCCATCAGCTGAATCTCTAGCAAAACTGAGAAAACAGGAGCAAACTGTATTTACATAGACACATCCAGTGTCTCTCACCCACTTCCAGCTAGCTGAAAGACTATCAGTGGTACTGTATTGTTATAGTATCTGATGGACACTCAAATGTTTGCAGACAGCAAACTTAGGAGCCCTGGATAGAAGCAAAGCCAATATACCAAAATTCTCCCAAAATACTCATAGGCTGGGGCCATATTAGAGAGTGACATCAAAATGGCTTACCCCTATCCATCACTTTGAAATAAGCTATTTCGAAATAAGTGCTATGGAAACGACTACACACGAAACACAGATTGATGTTGCAATCTGCAAGATTGAAAAGACTCACAGTCATTTCAAAATGGAGCAGCTATACAGCCACAGCTTCATTTTGAAATAATGGAGCAGGAAATGGAGAAGGCAGGGTCAAATGGCAGTCAAGGCCTTCCTGGAGCACGGGTGAGCTGACCCCTAAAAGGGCCCCTCCCAAACACATCCCCCCTTGCGCATGCTGAGACCCTGGCTTCTTGCAGCAGGCGACCTCCAGCACAGCACTCGGCAGAGCCTTGATTAGCCAACACACCACTGCCTGCCATGGACCCACACTACTTCACTGATGGGGACACCTTGGACATCATGGCCAGCCTGATGGCCACCCTGACAGCATGCCATAGGAGGCTACATGCAGCCTGACATGTGGCCAGCCTCCTGCATGCTCCCTCCATGGTGCATCCGAAGCACCCCCTGTTCTAGCCCCGCTGTCACCTCTGGCAGTACCCCACCAGTGGGGAATGGTGGGACATCATCATCCTCGGAGAGTGAGACAACAACCAGTGGCTCTGCAACTTCTGGATGACTCAGGCCATGATCCTGGAGCTGTGCCATTGGCTGGCACTAGAACTTCACCACCAGGATGCCCGCATGCGGCCCGCACTCCCCCTGGAGAAATGAGTAGCAATCGCCCTGTGGAGGCTGGCCACCCCAGACAGCAACTGCTCGGTCGGCCACCAATTTGAAGTGGGGAAGGTCACCGTCGGGGTCATCCTTCTTGAGGTAAGACACCCAGAGCCACAAGCCACTGTGGAGTCCTGGGGAGGGAGGGTCCCAAGGAGTGGGGCCCCAGGGCATGCGATCCCTGGGAGGTGGGTCCTGGGGACAGGGTCCCCCATATGATACCACACACTCACGGGCGCCTGTGCCCTCTACCCCTACAGGTTGTTGCTGCCATCAACAGGATCCTCGTGCACCGCCTGATCCTCCTTGGAGACATGGACGCTGCCAGGGCCGGCTTCCAACAGCTGGGATTCCTCATTTGCATTGGTGCATGGGACAGCACCCACATCACCATTTGAGCCCCACCACACAGTCGGGGGCAATACATCAACTGAAAGGGCTACCACTCCGTCGTCCTCCAGGCCCTCGTCGATGCCCGAGGACATTTCATGGACATCTGTGTGGGCTGGCTGGGCATGGCCCACGATGCTCATGTCTTGTGGAACTCGTGTCTCGGCCTCAGGATGGCAGAGGGCACCTATATCCCCCGCAGGAGCTGCCTTTGGGGGACAAGACCATGCCCCCGTGTATCATCACCAATGCTGCCTACCCACTCCAGGCCTGGCTAATGCTCCCCTACATGGGAAACACCAACGAGAGCCAGGATGTCTTCAATGCCCACCTCAACCAGGCCAGGAACACAGTGAAGTGGGCATTTTTCTGTCTGAGTTTGTTTCAGGTGCCTCCTGAAGTGCCTGAAGGTAGTCCTGCCCAACATTCATGCAGTCATGGGCACCTGTTGTGCACTCCACAGCCTCGTAGACAGCAAGAAGGAGCTCTTTGTGGCATACTGGGCAACCAAGGCCATGCCACACTATGAGCAGCCAGGTGCAGTCCCATGTCGCCAGGTGCACCGAAATGGGGTGTGCATGTGGGAGGCCCTCCAGGAGGCCTTTGCCTGGGGGCCCCCCCATGACCTGGCCCAGCTCACTCCATGCAATCCTTGGCCCCCATTCTCACCCCTGCCCCACCAGCACCCCCTAGCCATCCCCACCCAAGGCAGGACACATATCACCATTAAATAAATTCAACTGCTATGTTTGGAACACAAAGAACATGTGACTATTTATGGGGGGGAGGGGTGAACTATTAAATGGGGGGCAGGGGTGAAATGTTTAAATGGGGAAGCAGGGGGCCTCAATCTTCTGTTGGAGTGGCTGGTCAGAAGCCATGATGACCCCTGGAGCCACAACTGTCACAGGCCCAGGGACCACGGCTAGGCTGGGATGGGGCAGGTGGAATGGGGAGGTAGGGGTGGACTGTGGTATCTAGGGGCTCAGACTCACGGGGAGGAGGAGGAGGGGGAGCCACAGATGTGCAGGGCTCCTGCTGCTTGGCCGGGGTCATGTCGGCTGGAAGTAGAGCTGCAAGGGCGGAGGGGGTGGAAGGAGCATAGGGGGGCTGGGGAAGAGGGGGGAGCTGAAGCAGAGAGGGGTGGTGGGGACAAGGGATAGGCTGGGGTGGAGGGGTAGCAGGGAAGAGGAGGGGACCAGGGAGGAAGTGGGGCTGGGGCAGTGGGCGGTGCTGTGGGAAAAGCCATCCATGGAGCAGGCAGTTGGGCCAGGTGGTTGGCAAGGGCCTGGGTCAGGGTGTCGAGATACCCAGACACCTGGTCCCAGGCCACCTGCTCCATGGAAAGCCATTTCCACAGCAAGTAGTTCTGCTCCCATCATAGAATCATAGAACGCTAGGACTGGAAGGGACCTCGAGAGGCCGTCAAGTCCAGCCCCCTGCCCCAATGGCAGGACCAAGTACTATCTAAACCATCCCTGATAGATGTCTATCTAACCTGTTCTTAAATATCGCCAGCGATGGAGATTCCACAACCTCCCTTGACAATTTATTCCACTGTTTGACCGCCCTGACAGTTAGAACTTTTTCCTAATGTCCAACCTAAACCTCCCTCACTGCAGTTTAAGCCCGTTGCCTCTTGTTCTATCCTCAGAGGCCAAGAAGAACAAGTTTTCTCCTTCCTCCTTATGACTCCCTTTTAGATACCTGAAAACCGCTATCATGTCTCCCCTCAATCTTCTCTTTTCCAAACTAAACAAGCCCAATTCTTTCAACCTTTTCATAGGTCACATTCTTTAGACCTTTAATCATTCTTGTCACTCTTTTCTGGACCCTCTCTAGTTTCTCCACATCTTTTTTGAACTGCGGTGCCCAGAACTGGACACAATACTCCAGCTGAGGCCTAACCAGCGCAGAGTAGAGCGGAAGAATGACTTCTCATTTTGTTCACAACACACCTGTTAATGCATCCCAGAATCATGTTTGCTTTTTTTGCAACAGCATCACACTGTTGACTCATTTAGCTTGTGGTCCACTATAATCCCTAGATCCCTTTCTGCTGTAGTTATTCCTAGGCAGTCCTTTCCCATTCTGTATGTGTGAAACTGATTGTTCCTTCCTAAGTGGAGCACTTTGCATTTGTCCTTATTAAACTTCATCCTGTTTACCTCAGACCATTTCTCCAATTTATCCAGATCATTTTGAAATATGATCCTATCCTTCAAAGTAGTCGCAACCCCTCCCAATGTGGTACCATCTGCAAACTTAAGAAGCGTACTTTCTATGCCAATATCTAAATTATTGATGAAGACATTGAACAGAACTGGTCCTAACACAGACCCCTGTGGAACCCCACTTTTTATACTTTTCCAGCAGGATTGAGAACCATTAAGAACTACTCTGAGTATGGTTATCCAGCTAGTTATGCACCCACCTTATAGTAGCCTCATCTAAATTGTATTTGCCTAGTTTTTTTATAAGAATATCATGAGAGACCATATCAAATGCTTTACTAAAGTCTAGGTAGACCACATCTACCACTTCTCCCCTATCCACAAGGCTCGTTATCCTATCAAAGAAAGCTATCAGATTAGTTTGACAAGATTTATTCTTTACAAACCCATGCTGGCTGTTTCCTTATCACCTTCCAAGTGCTTGCAGATGATTTCTTTAATTACCTGCTCCATTATCTTTCCTGGCACTGAAGTTAAGCTGACTGGCCTGTAGTTTCCTGGGTTATTCTTATGCCCCTTTTTATAGATGGGCACTATATTTGCCCTTTTCCAGTCTTCTGGAATCTCTGTCTCCCATGATTTTCCAAATATGATAGATAAAGGCTCAGATACCTTCTCTATCAGCTCCTTGAGTATTCTAGGGTGCATTTCATCAGGCCCTGGTGACTTGCAGACACCTAATTTTCCTAAGTGATTTTTAACTTGTTCTTTTTTTATTTCAACTTCTAACCCTACCCCTTTCCCACTAGCATTCACTATGTTGGGCACTCTTTCAGACTTCTCAGGGAAGACCGAAACAAAGAAGTCATTGAGCATCTCTGCCATTTCCAAGTTCCCGGTTACTGTTTCTCCCTCCTCACTGAGCAATGGCCCTACCTTGTCCCTGGTCTTCCTCTTGTTTCTAATATATTTATAAAAAGCCTTCTTGTTTCCCTTTATGCCTGTAGCTAGTTTGAGCTCATTTTGTGCCTTAGCTTTTCTAATCTTTCTCCTGCATTCTTGTGTTGTTTGCCTATATTCATCCTTCGTAATTTTTTCTTGTTTCTATTTTTTATACAATTCCTTTTGTATTTTGAGATCGTGCAAGATCTCCTGGTTAAGCCCAGGAGGTCTTTTTCCATATTCCGTATCTTTCCTACACAGCAGGATAGCTTGCTTTTGGGCCCTTAATAATGTCCCTTTGAAAAACTGCCAACTCTCCTCAGCTGTTTTTCCCCTCAGCTTTGCTTCCCATGGGACCTTACCTACCAGCTCTGAGTTTACCAAAGTCTGCCCTCCTGAAATCCATTATCTCTATTTTGCTGTTTTCTGTTCTACCCTTCCTTAGGATTGTGAACTCTATGATTTCGTGACCACTTTCACCCAAGCTGCCTTCCACCTTCAAGTTCTCTACCAATTCCTCCCTATTTGTTAACATCAAATCTAAAACAGCTTCACCCCGGTAGCTTTTTCAACCTTTTGGAATAAAAAATTGTCTCCAATACAATCCAAGAACTTACTGGATAGTCTGTGTCCTGCTGTATTAGTTTTCCAGCATATATCTGGATAGTTGAAGTCCCCCATCACCACCAAATCTGGGGCCCTGCTTGACTTTGTTAGTTGTTTGAAAAAAGTCTCATCTACCTCTTCCACCTGGCTAGGCAGGCTGTAGTAGACGCCTATCAGGACATCACCCTTGTATTTACCCCTCTTAGTCGAACCCAGAGACTCTCAACATGTCCATCTCCTACATCCATCTCCACCTCAGTCCAAGTGTATACATTTTTAATACATAAGGCGACACCTCCCCCCTTTCTTCCCTGTCTATCCTTCCTAAGCAGGCTGTACCCTTCAATAGCAACATTCCAATCATGTGTATTATCCCACCAAGTTTCTGTGATGCCAACGATGTCATATTTATTTACTAGCACTTCCAGTTCTTTCTGCTTATTACCCATACTTCTTGCATTTGTATACAGGCATCTAAGATATTGATTTGATCTTGCCTCCCTGTTTTGCCCTGACCCTCTTTTTACTCTGACATTGTTGCCCATGCTGCCTCCCATTTCTGACCCATCACCCAGGTTTCCATGTTCTCCACTTACCTGTGGGCTTGGCTCCCCTGCCCCCGTCGAACCTAGTTTAAAGCCCTCCTCACTAGGTTAGCCAGTCTGTGTCCAAATACGGTCTTTCCCCTCCTCGAAAGGTGAACACCATCGCTGCCCAGCAGTCCTTTCTGGAATATCATCCCATGGTCAAGGAAGCCAAAGCCTTCCTGGCGACACCATCTTCGAAGCCAGGCGTTCACCTCTAGGATGCACCTGTCTCTGCCTGGGCCCCTACCACTGACAGGCAGGACTGAGGAGAATACCACCTGTGCTCCAAACTCCTTCACCCATGCCCCCCGAGCCCTGAAGTCACTCTTGACCTGCTCAGCATCATACCTCACAGTATCATGAGTGCCCACGTGGATGAGAAGCATGGGATAGTAGTCAGAGGGCCTGATAATCCTCGACAATGCCTGCGTAACGTCTCGGATACGGGCCCCAGGCAGGCAGCAGACCTCCCAAGATGAAATATCAGGGCGACAGATTGGCACCTCCGTCCCGCTCAGAAAAGAGTCCCTGACCACCGCTACTCTACGTTTCCTCCTCGTAGTGGTGGCAGCAGACTTCCTAGCCTTGGGGGTACAAGGCTTCTCCTCTGCTGTATGAGGCAATTCTTTGTCTCCTGTATCACGTACAGCTGTGTGGGCTGCTGCCAGATCATCTTCCCAGCTACGGCAGCGCTCCTCCCACCATGGCACCCCATCCAGGGAGGCGTCGCCCCCTCACCCTCCTCTGCTGCTGTGCGGCTCCCGGACACGTCCAGTGGGCTGGGGTGGCTGACAGATGCAGAAGCTGTAAAGACACAAGGTGAAAAGGTGGTGCCCCATCAGTCATGAGCCCGGATACCATGGGCCAGCGACCTTGTCCCCACAGCCATCCCACCCTGCTTGTGGTAAGGGGGTCTGGGGTGGCCCATCTTCTGTGAGGTCCGTCAACAAGGGGCCATTAGAGTGGCTGCCCCAGCCCTCCCAGGCTTCTGACCCTCATGGCAGCCCATGGCCTCATGTGGCTCCTGCCTCCCCCCACCCCCGGCAGCGATGACGGCCATTCCCGGGTCCCTGGCCCATGGCCGTGTGACCAGGCCCAGTACTGGTTGTGTCGGGGGACTGCCCGCCCCCCCCCCCGCATGACCAGGGCACCCCATGCCTGATCCTACCTGAGGGTTCCTTGCGTGGTTCAGGGGAGGCCCGGGTGAAGGTAGCCCGACTAGGGCCCTCAGAGGGCTTGGCAATTCACAGCAGTCCATTGCTCCCACTGTCTCTGTCCCTAGTGCCAGTAGGTACTTCGGGGGTGGGGGGCATCAAGGATCCTGGCTGGGGCTCCTCACCCTGCTCCTCCAGCTCTGCTGTGTCTGGGGTCTCCTCAGGTGGTACAGCCTCCCTGCGTCCCAGCAGCTGGTGGAACTCCCTGAAGTAGGGGCAGGTGGCTGCCCCGATTGTCTGGCTGAGTCCTTTGCTCGCACACAGCACTGCTGCAGCTCCTTGACTTTGGAGCGGACCTGGTCAGGGGTCTGGGGGGTGGGTATCCCCTTGTGGCGAGGTTGCTGGCAAGGTGGGTGAAGGTATCCTTGTTTCTCTTCTGCCCCTCTGTCCTGAGCAGGATGTCCTTGTCCCCACAGACAGTCAGCAGGTCCTGGACTTCACCTTCCAGCCAGAGGGCCCCCCTCCTCTTTGGGGACTGGCCAGAGCCCTATGAGCCCTGCTGCCAAGACCCCTTGGCTCCACGGGGATCCTGGGGGTCTTGGCTGCTAGCCATCCATCTGGCCACAGTGGGGTATCACTTTCTGGGGGTTATAGGGAGTGTCATCTGGCCACTTGGTGCTCCTATGTCTGCCAGCACATTCTCAGCTTCCTGCATGGAGTTTGTGTCCCTGCAGCTTTAAGGCAACCGCAGCTGACAGCCATAGAGCTGTGGCTGCTGGTGGGAGAGGCCGGCTCTGTGGAGGACTTTTCATTTCGAAATGGCAGCCTGGGAGAAGCTACACACATTTAATTTCAAAATTGACATTGAAAGCAGGTGCTATTCCCAACACAGGAATGGAATAACGATTTCAAGCTGAACGTCTTTTAATTTTGAAATTAATTTTGAAACAAGCAATTTCTGTGTAGTTGCTGTCCTGCTCATTTTGAAGTTGCCCCTCATTTTGAAATAATTTTTTAAATGAGTGGCTAGTGTGGCCACAGCCATAGAGGATAAGGCGTTATTTATGCATATATAACCTCAATAGCAATTTAGGAACATTTTAACAAACTACTTCAGCCACCATTCTGTCCACTATAATATCATAAAAACACATGCACATATTAAATACTACAAACGCTGACTAGTTAAGATTGCTTAAGAACTACTGAAGGACATTGTTAAATGCAGAAACCACAACATGGGAGTCTTTAAAGTGCTACATGACTGCTGTTTTGTTTTGTTAGCATGGAATAGTTACAAATACATAAAAACAGCATTTGCGAGTGTTCTCAAAACCGAACCCTCGCAAATGTTGCGACCCTACAGTACTTCAGCTCATACACTCAACTTAATTTCACATTTTAAAATATCTTAACTCTTTGCTTTTCAGTCCTGTGAAGTCACATTGTTAAGAGGTTTGTTGCATTGGATGGTATTCATAGCCCCCATGTACACTACCCATTTAAAAATAGTAGTGTTGCCAAAAGGAACTCTATTTCATTTCTTATGGACCTATTCCAAGACACATTAATTTTGGTTGGAAATGATCATCAGACGGAAAAGTTAATATTCAACTTTCCATTAAGAAATTGGTATTCAGGCCATGATAGATCTCCTTAATTTCAGTAATGGACATAAACTTTGGCTTTTCAGAGCTTATTCATAGTTGCCAAGGAACTCATCTTCAGTGAAAAGGGAGACCTTATCTCAAAAATTATAGCTTGACTGCAAATAGGTCATAAATAACACTAAAGACAAAGAGAAGATGTCTGAAATGAAAAATCCCAGCATTTCCAAGATATAGGATGGTCTGAGACTTGTAGCAGTTATTATACACTCATTTTAATATTCTTAGGAAATTAATTGGTATGAGCTGATAGCTCATTTGGGGGAACAATGTTTTCCCTAATAATGATATAGTATGTGAACTACCTTGCTGGGGCAAAGAAAAGTGTTTAGTATTTGTGAGTCTGTTGATGAGAAAATTTAATGGCCAGGTATGACACCTTCACCTGGTGTTTCTGTTGAATAACTCACCAGGTAAATGCCCCCTTCTGTGTTTGATTGTCATATCTCCAGCTTTCTCCTCAGGGGCTGCTGCAGCTTCCCTTTTGTTCAGCTCTTCATTTAGGTCACCATTGCTGTCCCTTCAGAGGTTAGGAAATACTTTTCTCACAAATAGGCTCAGGCAATCTTCTTACTCACTGTCCCTCCAATGCCACTTCATCAGTGGCTGGCTGGGGAATCTGGGCCCATGATACAATCTAGGTTCTGGTTCAGTCAAAGTCTGTTCCTACCTGTATCTTGAGGCATTTCCCTGAGCCTCCTCCTCACCTGCTGATTGTCCCTTCCTTCCATGGTCTGTCAGATTCACCCCTCCCAAAGAGCAACTGTAGGCTACAAATTATCCCACTTTCTTCCCAGAAACAGAGAATAGTAGCCTCTCTCAGGAGCCTCTCTGTTGTCAGCTTCCTGGCTTACATAGGAATTGCCTGTTCCTACAAAATTAAGATTCCTCTGCTTGAGTTTTTTCTCTCCGACTTAATCTCCACCAGTTCATCAACTAATAGTCTAATTGACTCCTCTGGTCTTCATAAATTAATAGAATTATAGAATCCTAGGGCTGGAGGGGACCTCAGGAGGCCTAAAGCAGGATCAACCGTACCTCACTTATCCCGGGCAGGACTTTGCCAAGCTGGACCATCAAAACATCTAGGGAAGGAGATTCCACCACCTCCCCAGGTAATACATTCCAGTTCTTCACCACTCTCCTAGTGAAATAGTTCTTCCTAATATCCAACCTACACTTCCCCCTCTGTAACTTGAGACCATTGTTCCTTGTTCTGCCATCCATCACTACTGAGAAAAGCCTCTGTCCATCTTCTTTAGATCTCCCCTTCAGGAGGTTGAAGGCTGTGATCAAATTACCTCTCTCTCTTCTTTTCTGCAAGCTAAATAAACTCAAATCCCCCAGTTTCTCTTCACAGGTCATGTGCTCCAACCCCTTAATCATTTTTCTTGCCTTCTGCTAGACCTGTTTCAATGCATCCACATCCTTTCTATATTGAGGGGCCCAGAACTGGACACAACACTCCAGATGTGGCCTCACTAATGCCAAATAGAGGGGCAACTATAGATCTGCTGGAAATGCTCCTCCAAATGCATGCCATTAGCCTTCTTGGCTACAAGGGCACACTGTTGATTCATATCCAGACTCTCATCCACTGTAATCCCTAGGTGTTTTTCCTGCTTCACTGCTACTTAGCCAGTCAGTCCCCAGCCTGTAACAATGCTTGGGATTCTTCCACCCCAAGTGCAGAACTCTACACTTGCTTTTGTTGAACCTCATCAAATTTCTTTTGGCCCAATCATCCAATATATCTAGGTCACTCTGGACCCTATCCCTACCCTCCAATGTATGTACTTGTCCCCCTCATTTAGTGTCATCTGCAAATTTGCTGATGGTACAATCTAGCCCGTCATACAGATCAGTTATAAAGATGTTGAACAACACTAGCCCTAGAACTGATCCTTGGGGTACTCCACTTGAAACTGACCATCAACCAGACACTGAGCCATTGATCTCTACCTGTTGGGCCTGACCATCCAGCTAGCTTTCTATCCTCCGCAGCAGTCCATTTATCCATTCCATACTTCTTTAACTTATGGGAAAGAATATTGTGGGAAACTGTATCAAAAGCTCAGCTAAAATCAAGGTATATCACATTCACTGAGTTCCCCATGTTCACAGAGCTAATCATCAAAGTTAATCAGATTGGTCAGATATGATTTGCCGTTGGTAAATCCATGTTGACTACTCTTGATCACTTTTCCCACTTTCAAGTGCTTCAAAAATCAATTCCTTGAGGATCTCTTCCATGATTTTTCCAGGGATGAGGTAAGGCTGACCTATTTATAGTTCCCTGGATTGTCCTTCTTTCTGTTTTTAAAAATGGGCACTATATTTGCCTTTTCCAGTCATCTGGGACCTCTCGCAATCTCCACAAGTTGTCAGAGATAAGGGCCAAAGGCTCTGCCATGACATTTGACAATTACCTCAGTACACTTGGCTGCATTAAATCTGGACTCATGGATTGGTGTATGTTTAGTTTTTCTAATTAGCCCTTAACCTGTTTCCCCACCAAAGTCTGCCTACCTCCTTCTCATAATTCCTTAGCCCCCTCAGGGCAAGTGCAGAGAGGACACCTCATCACACTCAGAAAATGGAAAAAAAATCTGGTATACCCACAGAGATTCGAAACCAACTGGGAGTGGAATCTTGTGTTAGGAGCCTGCAATTTGCAGATATATGAGAGGAAACTTCAGGGGAACAAAAGCAGTTGACCGTTTTTAGACAACAAAGTAAAGGAAAATATATGGCTGTTACCAAACCATAGGAGTTACTGTCATTTTTTTTTCTTTGTTTTGTCAAGGAAAACTAGTAAGTATTGGTAGTGTAGCAATGAGGAGGACAGAGTAAAACATATTATAAAGAAATGCAACAGTACACAAATATGGGCTTATCATTTAAAAGTCTATGAAATTTATTGTACTTAGTGGACAGAAGAGACAAGGGGCAGCTTTGTGAAGCAGTACTATAAAATAAAAAGGGAAAAACTAAGAAAAAATAATATTGCTCTGGGCATCCTCTCCACCAGATATTTGTCAATTAGGAATTTCAGAACACCTGTACAGTCTGTAAGTTGAAGGTCAGTGCTCCTGCCAAAGGCTTTGTATAAAGAAGTAGGCTAGGATCAGGTTGTTAAATGATACCTGAATATTTTTTACTGTGCCATTCATATGAAAAATAGAGCATCCTCTCCGAGGAATGGTCTTCACGCTGCTTTTTTCCCCTGATATTTTAGTTAGATCTCAATATTAATTTATCCTCACTGCACAAATTAAGACTGAGAGGGTCATGAAATCATTCCTATGATGAAATCATTTGCACACACTAAAAAAAAAAAAAAAAAAAAAAAAAAAAAAAAAAAAAAAAAAAGGTATCTTAAAAGCTTCTTCCTGAACAGGGCACATTTTAGAAATCAAGACTTAGTTTATAGACAGACACCAACATACATTGGTAGCTTTAAAATATTACACTAAGATACAGGCACTCTCTCTCATGCACAAACACAGATATTATTTGTAAAATTTTTCCTGACTGTTATAAACGAAACAAGCCTGTGCTTCTTTGAGCGAGAATGGAACTGTACTGTAGAACTCCAGGTGAGAGGTAATAAATACTTGCTCTGCCCCATAAATGAATCCTTAGCATCAATAATTAATGCTCAGCAACAATAGTTTGAATTTCTCAGCATTTCAGTACCGTTAAACATTAAAATGTAAAAGAAAATACTGTCAGTTTTTAAAACAAAATGAAGATTCAGTGAAACAAATATTCCATGAATTTGGTCATATATGTTCACATTGTTCAAGTGAACAAAATTTAGTAAGTCAAAACATTTTAACATTTTCAAAATAAAAACATCAATTTTTTAAAAAAAATATTCAAAACCAGCTTACATTTAGACATTACTTTGTTTTGTTACAAAAAAGGAAAATAAAAGCAAATAAACTTTAACTATTTGATTTAACCAGATATTTCAAACAATTTTCATCTGAGCAAATAGTCTCCACTATTAAATCTTCACTAAGATTTCTTTGAGGAAGGTGGAACTTTGGTGAAAATTATTGTTTATGCAAATTAATTAAATGAGCGGTATTGACATCCTGCTTTAGATTTTATATGTAACTTCAGAAACACACATTGATGGACTATTGTTTGGCTTTTTTACTGTTTTGTCTGGAACATTTGTTGAATTTTTCTTCAGAAATTAATAATGTTCTTTATGAAACATTTATCTATGGAAAGTTGTACTTCAGCACCCAGTCTTAGCTCCCTGATCTGTGTGAGGGAGACAACTGAGTCTAAGACATTGCACAAACAAGTAGGCCACATCT
This sequence comes from Carettochelys insculpta, assembly GCF_033958435.1. Classification (NCBI taxonomy): domain Eukaryota; kingdom Metazoa; phylum Chordata; order Testudines; family Carettochelyidae; genus Carettochelys; species Carettochelys insculpta. Next base: position 298,706,879 of record NC_134137.1, on the reverse strand, counting down.
ATACAGACAGCTTTTGTTGAGAGAAAACTCAGTTCTGGTTCGATTTTAAAAAGCAGTGTATGCTTACATAGTTTATATAACAAAAGTGTCCTCTTATCTACCTGTATTTAACAGCATATTTATGCTCTGTAATTCGCTTAAATAATATTTCTTCATTTTCAAGCAAGACAGCAGCACAATCTGGCATCATCAAAAGTTAATGTTATCACCTAAAATTAACAGCATCTATTTCTTGACATCAGTAATGGGAAGATGTCTGCCAATTACTTGGTTTTCCTTTTAAGCAGTTACCAATAAAACTCATTCAGAGAAAACAAGGAATTTTGAAAGTAAAGCTATAATCGATTAGAAGCTCTTGAATGCAAGGTGAAATCTATAAGTGACATCAGCGTCAATATTCAGCACAAATATGCCTATTCGTTCCAGAACAATTTTTACTCTTTCCCTCGTATGTGTGCAGCATTTATATGAGTAGATTTTACAACCTCTACTCAAACAAGTACTTTCTTTGATCTAAGGCACAATGCATAAGAATAAGTGACAGCAAATTTGCATAAAGGGTAAATAATTTAGACATTCAGTAAAGAGGATAGCACATTCAGCATAGACTATAGAGGGGCTACCCATATAAGTAAGCGTGCATCAACATGAACAAATATTACCAAAATGAGATCATTGTATTTCTTCACCATGTTGTTGTGAGTTGGTTTTCATGAGAAAATAAAAACACACACAAATCCATGTTGACATCCCTGATCTTCAATATGTATGTGACCCATGTACCTGAGCATGGGAGAGAAAGATTAAATAGGCTGTGGCATCATCAGGCATGTAAATGAAACACAGGTCTCATTTTCAAACTGAGATTCAGACGTGGAAGGGAGGATAGTGTATGAAACTTAATTTAGAGAAGACAAATGTAATATTACAGTACAGGGGAAATCATGCAGGACAGATGTGGATGGAGAAGAGGAGGTTATGCCACCAGTGTTGATGAGCTAAATCATTCTATCATTTATGGGATTTGCAAGTTGGTGATGCTTTCTAATTGATAGGGAATGTCACGTGACATCAGTGACACCAGGTTAGACATTTGTAATGTATGGAAAGTTGCACTTCAGCACCCAGTCTTAGCTCCCTGATCTGTGTGAGGGAGATAACAGTCTAAGACATTGCAGAAACAAGTAAGCCACATCTACACAGGCAGCTTTTGTTGATAAAATGGGTTTTTGTCAACAAACTTGCTGAGCATCTACATGGCTAAAGTGCTCTGTCAAAACAAAAAAGCAGTCAAGTAGCACTTTAAAGAGTAACAAAATAATTTATTAGGTGATGAGCTTTCATGGGACAGACCCACTACTTCAGACCATAGCCATACCAGAACAGACTCAATTTAATGCACAGAGAACCAAAACAGTAACCAAGGAGGAGAAATCAGGAAAAAAAAAAAAAATGATCAAGGTGAGCAAATCAGAGTAGAGGGGTAGAACGGGGTTGTGGGGCGGGGGAGGTCAAGAATTAGATGAAGCCAAGTATGCAAACCAGCTCCTATAGTGACTCAGAAAATTCCCATCCCAGTTCAAACCATGTATTAATGTGCTGAATTTGAATATAAAATATAGCTCGGCTGTCTCCCTTCAATAGTGGTGAACATTTTTTTTTTCCAGTAACACACAAACTCTTAAGCTGTTAACAGAATGGTCCACTACATTAAAATATTGACTAACCGGTTTGTGGATTTGGAGTGTTTTTATGTCTGTTTTGTGCTCATTAACTCTTTGTCTAAGGGAGTTAGAAGTCTGTCCAATATACAAAGCATCTGGGCATTGTTGGCACATGATGGCATATATGATGTTAGTTGAGGAACATGAGAATGTGCCTGTGATTCTGTGAATAAACCTGGTTCGGTCCAGTGATGGTATTTCCAGAAAAGATATGTGGACAATGCTGGCAGTGGGCTTTGTTTTAAGGAAAGGTTCCAGGACTGGTATTCCTGGGGTATAGACTGTGGCTGTTGGTGAGGATCCTCATAAAGTTGGGAGGTTGTCTGTAGGAGAGAACAGGCATGTCACCTAGGGCCTTCTGGAGTGTGGCATCCTGATTAAGGATAGGTTGTAGGTCTTTAATGATTTGTTGCAGTGGTTTGAGTTGGGGGCTGTAGGTGATGACCAGTGGTGTTCTGTTCTTGGCTTTTTTGGGCCTATCTTGGAGTAGCTGGGCTCTGGATATTTGTCTGGCCCTGTCGATTTTTTTTTTTTTTTTATTTCTTCTGGTGGGTAATTCAGGTTTATGAATATTTGGTAAAGACTTTGCAGTTTTTGGTCTCTGCCAGTTGGATCAGAGCAAATGTGATTGTACCTAAGGGCTTGACTGTAAACAATGCATCTAGTTATGTGTGCAGGATGGAAGTTGGAAGGGTGTAGGTAAGTATAGTGATCAGTGGGTTTCCGGTACTGTGTGGTACCTATCAGGTCATCTTTGAGTTGTACTGTAGCATCCAGGAAATGTATCTCTTGCGTGGAGTAATCGAGACATAAGTTGATGGTGGGGTGCAGATTGTTAAAGTCTCTGTGGAATTCTTCTAGAGTCTCCATAGCATGAGTCCAAATCATAAAGATGTCATCAATGTATCTTAAGTAGAGGAGGGGTAATAGGGATGAGAGCTGAGGAATCGTTGTTCCAGGTCAGCCATAAATATATTAGTATATTGTGGGGCCATACGGGTGCCCATAGCAGTTCCACTAATCTGGAGGTATAAATTGTCCCCAAATAGGAAATAATTGTGGGTGAGAACGAAAAGTTAGAGGTCAGACACCAGATTGGCTGTGGTGGCATCAGGGATGGTATTCCTGATCACTCGTAATACATCTTCATGTGGAATATTAGCGTACAGAGCCTCTCCATCCATGGTGGCAAGGATCGCCTTATCAGGAACTTTTCTGATGTTTTGTAATTTCCTCAGGAAGTCGGTGGTATCTCGGGTATAGCTGGGAGTGTTGGTGGCACAGGGTTTGAGGAGGGAGTCCACTAACTGGATAGTCTGTTGGTAAGGGTTCCAATACCTGAAGTGATAGGGCATCCAGGGTTTCCAGGTTTGTGGATTTTGGGAAGTAAACAGAATAATCCAGGCTGGGGCTCAGATGGTGTGTCTGAGTGAATAAGGTCCAGAGTAGCAGCAGGGAGTTCCTTAAGTAGCTGTTGTAATTTCCTTTGGAATTCCAAAGTGGGATGAGAGGAGAGAGGTCTGTAAAATGTGGTGTTGGAGAGTTGTCATCATGAATAAGGCAGACTATGAACAGGAGGCAGCCAGACAACAGCACCCCCTTTGTCAGCTGGTTTGATCAAAATGTCTGGGTTATTTTGGGGACTGTGGACAGCACAGTGTTCAGCATAGTTGAGATTGTGTCTCATTTGGCATTGTTTGTGTATAATGTCAGCCTCAGCACGGTTGCAGAAGCATTGTACATAGAAATCCATACTGTCACTATGACCCTCAAGGGGAATCGACAGACATTTCTTCTTTTGTTGTTGGTAGCGGGGGTTGAGAGTCAGACTGTTGTTCTTAGGCGTGCTGGAAAAATTCCTTTAGATGGAGGCGGTGAAAGAAGGCTTCAAGGTCACCACAGAATTGTATTAAGTTTGTGGAGGAAGTAGGGCAGAAGGAAAGATCCTGGGATAAGAGAGACTCTTCTGCTGGGCTGAGTTGGTAGCTGGAAAGGTGCTCTGTCAACAGTTCATCAACAAAACTCAACTGTTCAACAGCAATGTTATACCTCTCCCCTAACAGGTATAATGTTTCTGTTGATGGTATTTTGTCAGAGTGCCCATGTTGACAGCTCTGTCAGAGAGGTCATCCAGTTCCCTGGGCAGCCTTGTTTGCAGAGCTTCCGGTTAACCATTCCGTTGAGAGAGGGCAGGGCAGTCCAGCTGCTCTCTGTCGACAGAGTGGATTGCTCATTTGATCTGCCTTTCCATGCAGATGTAATCTGTCAACAAAAGTTTTGCTGAGGTTTGCTGTCAACAGAGGTCACTGTCTACGGAAGCTTTCCATGTTGTGAGCAGAAAGTGGTGAGGAAGGGGAGTGTACCTGTCACAGCCTGACCAGGGTCTCAGAAAACCACAGCTGTGCTGCAGAATTTGTACACTCACAAAACTGGGGGGAAATAGTTCTCAGTGAATACATTCTTTCCACGTTTTGTATCAGACAGGAACCCCATAAAACCTGAACACCAACCCAATAAAAATGTTTTAGTATCTGGGACAGCACAATTGAGGGGCATAACCAATTAAAATTCCTGGCCATACCAATGCAACTTGAAAGAGCTAGTCAGGATAATAGATTATATGGTTCTTAATAAAACTAGATTCCAATAGTGGGAGAACAGAAGCTATAAACACATGTAAGTCAGCACATTAGTGTTCAGCAAAGTTCTCAACTCCCCAAAGTATTGACCATTTAAGTTATAAATCTGCTTTATGTTACCCAGCCCCATTTTCTGCAGTTGTATTTCAGTGACTATGCAACAGGATAATTTATCCAGCTCCTTAATAAGGAATTGTCTGGAAAAGCAAAACAGAGAATGATGTCCTAAGCTGTAAAGAACCACAGACCATAAGAGCTCAGGGAGAAGTCTGCAAGGAACCAGGTTTAAACAAACAAAAAAGAAAACCATATCATGCTGATCTTAGTAATCAACCAAAGCCCAGAAAGTGAGTTATAGAATCAGCATCCATCACAGTGGAAGCTGCTGTTTAACATATATTAAGACAAAATTCTCCTATGCAACATATTTAACATCAGGGTATGGGTAATGCCAGTTGACCCCCAGCAGAATCAAATCTGAGACCTCTGGAGTTTAGAACATGAGCCTCTACCTCATGAGTTAAAAGCCAGATGGTTGTTAGGCAAGGTTGTAAAGCAGACTCATTATGCTGTTTGTAAATGGTCTCCGTGCCACTAGGTGAGAACACCCAGAAGGTGTGCAAGTTATACATGTACCACACAATGGCTGTGTCTACACTAGCCCCAAACTTCAAAATGGCCGTGTAAATGGCCATTTCAAAGTTTACTAATGAAGCGCTGAAATACATATTCAGCGCCTCATTAGCATGCGGGCAGCCGCGGCACTTCAAAATTGATGCGGCTCACCGCCGTGCGGCTCTTCCCGACAGGGCTCCTTTTTGAAAGGACCCCTCCTACTTCAAAGTCCCCTTATTCCCATCAGCTCATGGGAATAAGGGGACTTCAAAGCAGGCGGGGTCCTTTCCAATAGGAGCCCCGTCGGGGTGAGCCGTGCGGCGGCGAGCTGCGTCAATTTCGAAGTGCCGCAGCTGCCCACTTGCTGATGAGGCGCTGAATATGTATTTCAGCGCTTCATTAGTAAACTTTGAAATGGCCCTTTGCATGGCCATTTCGAAGTTTGGGGCTAGTGTAGACACGGCCAATATCTGATAACTATTGTATCTAATGGACATTCTTGTGGGCTTCGGCTCCAAATATTAAGTATATAATTGGTTCATATTGACCACAGAGATGCAGCAGTGCACTCATGTGTCATCCTGGAAAATATTCAGATATAATTGGACCTGAGAAACAACCACAGTTATCATATACAGTAATAGGCAGCAAGGTTTATTGTAGTAAACATGAATGCAGATGATGCATGATACATTTATAGTTATAACAATGTTTATACTCTCTAGTTTGCAGTTCTGTCACATCAGTCTCTAACTTTGAAAGTATTTGTTCATTAATTCTATAAATATTCACTGTCTAGTTCCTGTTTGGGTAAGTCTGGCATTTAAATCTGTTACTGTTTAGCCATCACCTACTTTTTAATACTCTTCATTGTAAGACAATCAATAATATTAAAATAAGAGCTTGAGTGGATAGAATATCATGTTTAAATGGATACAGTAAGTTTGTTTATGTTTTAAATTGTGAAAAATGATCCATAATTCTGTTAACCATCTGGAAACATTAACAGGCTATACAGAAATACCCTTTGATATTATTTTGTTAAATCAATCAATTACATTAAACAATAGCCCCTCCAAATTTAGCATCTGGCAGTAGCAAGTGATGATCCACCCTATTTATCAAAGACAATTCCAGATCCCTTATTTGCTGCTGTAATATTGTGCTGCTCTTCGTAGGCTAGTTTTGGTGACTTTCACCTGTGACTGTCTGGCCACAAGAAGGGAGTGTCCAAGTCAATTACTGGTGCCCCTGTAGTGAACAATACAGCAGGTCTCTATACTGAGCCAAAGGCTGGAAGTCTTTGAACCCTCAAGAGAAGTGCCCCAGACTGTATTTCCATGTCTCACTCCTCACTGCAAATCTGGGTCTTTTTTTTTTTTTTTTTTTTAACATAAACAGGAGAGGAAGAGATGTTAGTTATACTTGGTGGAATACTTGTGGGTGGGAGGAAGGTCAGTTCCCAGATAGCCTCTGTCTTATATTTAGGGCTTTTGATGGCCAAAACATGAGCCCTCATATTGGATGTGTTAGATGCTGAGAAACACACAAAGGCTGCTATCTAATAAAAAAAAACTATTTTAATAAGATTTCTTTAATAATTAATTAAGTTTCAACCATTGTTCATGCCGTAGGCAAAGTATCTTCAACTGCTCTGATCACTTTATAACAAAATATGGCATTCTAGTTTATGGTATCACCCAAATTACCAAACAGTGCTGAGGTCCATCCAACCAATTTGTTTATTATTCCATTTCAATAGGCAATAGACATGCTGAATGAATGTCCAAAAGAACATGATTACCCTTTAGTGTTATATTAACACACACAAAGGTTTCTTTACTATATTACGAAATGTTCTTCATTAACAAAATAATTAATGAATGGATTAAAATGTATTAGTAGTTCACTTTATCCACGCATTAGTGTAATGCGGGAGATTGTATTGTCTGGATTATTCCTTTTGGCGTTTTGCATTGTTAAGCAGTGTGCTTCATGTCAGAAACAATGTTGTGAATTTCAGTAATCCACATAGATATTCACAATGTCTGTACTGTAAATGACTCCCTGGAGGAGTGCACAATGATATCAGTGATGGTGACAGATATAGTAAAACTATATATTTGAGTGGGTTGAATCAGTATATGGTATAGTATTTGCATACAAATGAAGTGAACGATTTTTAATAATTCTGTTTTTGTTTTTATGCAACACTTATAAGAGCAAATGTATTTTTTAAAATTGTATTTTTACATGGTTTCATTTATGCTTTACAGTTCAGTTTTTGATCTTTTACTTCCAGGTTAGCATTTTATCATCTCCATAAGCTGTGCACTATTGATAAATTACCATATCTTAATTGACAATAAGATGGGGAACATAAATTTCATGCACAAGAATGCTACTAAGGTTATACAACCCAATAGCCAAGAAAAATATTATCTGAAATTTCATAATATACATATTGTGCCTTTTATATACACATCATGAGGCATTACTCCTTGAGTATGTTCTTATCTGCTTGAAATGTTTCACAAGAATCTGCTACCTCAGTCTGGTAAGCACTTGCAATGGTCAGAAGTGGAAAAGTGTTTCCTATATTCACAATTCTGTCAGGCTGATAGAAAATAAACTCCATCAGTTTAATAATTTACGGGGAACAAAGAAAACTGCATTGACTGGATTTGTTTCGTTCCAAATTGATTTCTAGTCATTTGTGAAACTTAGTTCTGAAAAAAAAAATGATAATGTATTTTCAGATTAGAGTGTTCAGAATCTGTGCACATTTCAAACCATTTTTTCCCCTTCATGACAGGCCCATCTTGAATGCCCATGTAACTTTAAGCAAACATCTTGCTCATCACATGCTTTATTTCTCCCAGTCAAGTGAGCTGAAATTCATATACTGCCATGTATAAATGGCAAACATGTATATGACATATCTAGTTATGCAAGAGAGTGCTGAACATACCTGCCCAATTGTAGTGTAAAGAAAAAGAACGTTTGTAAAACACATGTCAAAGTGTACCTTTGAAAAAGTAAATGGGATGAGGGATGAGCACATTCATTATATTTGAACACTGTAATCTTTTTTTTACCCAAAGAAAGTAAATGAAGAGTCAAGTTTCTATGCACAATGGAGGCCAGACTTTCAAACAAGCTCATTTTTATTTAGCCATGTAACCATTTCAGTTAGGCCCTAGATTGCCTGGATGGGTGGTGGAATCTCCACCCCTAGATGTTTTTAATTCCCGGCTTGACAAAGTCCTGGCTGGGATGACTTAGTTGGGGTTGATCCTGCTTGAAGCAGGGGGCTGGACTCAATGACCTCCTCAGGTCCCTTCCAGCCCTAGGATCCTATGAGTCTAGATTTTCCCAAGTGAAAACAATGGAAAGTGCTGTGTGCTGAGCTCTTGAAAATCTGGGCAATTCATATAGGTGAATAAGAGGACCTTAGGTGGTGTGTTCTTTTGAACAGCTGGTCCTTAACATTAATAAAAGGACCCAGATGAGACTTGGGTAATTTAATTTGAATTCCTCTGTATATTCACTATTTAGTCACAATAGGGACCCTAACCTTATGTAGAGTACATTAATCCCATTTTTATTATTATTGTGCTCATAGCCTAGGATTGGGGCCCTATTGTGTTGAGTGTTTTAGAACCTGTACAAAAAAGCAAAACCAAACCCTTGAACTTAATATATACAAGTAGTCTAGTTACTAAGTAAATGTGCACCATAGATAACATTTACTTTCATTAATGTCTACAACATAATTACCTGCACACACCATTAGAACAGAAGTAATCAATAAATGCTACCTGTCAAAATCTACATAAGGATGAGTAGGGAGAAAAGTTTGTACAATGACAGATTTTTCATGAAACTTGCATGAAAGTAAAATGCCACAGTTCCACAGTTCTAAAGTTTTGTCTTACTCACTTCAAAGCACATGCACAAGTCCGACCTTTCTTTTTCCTGTGAGTACAAAAAGGGAGCTATCTAACCAATGCTCATGTGGTCTCCCAGAAATTAGTCAGACCCAGACCTAACAGGTCATCAGACCAATCTTAGTATAGGATTGTTCCCCTACAGTTTAGTCTCAGGAATTATGGCAAATCTAGTTTTAAACTCCCCCAGTTCACACCTTGCAAACTGCTCCTCTCTGCGCAACACAAGCTCAGGCACACAGGCAGCTGACCAAACTGCCCTTCTCTGCAAAGTAACATAGCTGCACAGACAGACATTCACCCACCAGCTCACCACATAGCCCCCCAAATCCCACACTCACCCAAGCTCCTTTAGGACGCTTTGCCCAGAGGCAAACTCCCTTCCCTGTTAGCTGCTGCCCCCTGTTTGCTGCTCACCTTTCTCAGGCAGCATCGGCTCTGCTGGCTTGGCCACGTCCACAGGATGAACGATGGAAGGACTCCAAAAGACATCCTGCATAGTGAGTTAGCCTCTGGCAAAAGACCTCCCGGACGCCCCCAGTTGCACTACAAAGATGTCTGCAAGAGAGACCTCAGAGAGGTAGACATTGAGCTGGACAACTGGGAAGAACTAGCAGACGACCGCAGAAGATGGAGGCAGGGGTTACACAAGGGCCTTCAGATGGGCGAGATGAAGGTCAGACAGCTAGCAGAGGAGAAGCGAGCGCACAGAAAGCACACTAAGGACTTGCCAGACACCCACCACATCTGCAAGAGATGCAGCAAGGACTGTCACTCTTGTGTGGGCCTTCATAGTCACAGTAGATTATGTAAATTAAGTCCTCAATTGAAACTACAAAGGGCACGATCCATAGTCTATGCAGACTGAAGGATGCCTACTACTACTAATTTTAAACTGGCTAAGTGATAGGGCTCGTTAAGTATGTACCATGGTAATCTGTTGTGCACTTTACTCAACTTCACCATTAATGATTTTGCCACAATATTCAGCGCACATTCTTCTCTCCTCTCACTTAACAGATTAAGCATCAAGCACACAGATATAGTAATTTTGGGAGGAATAGGTCGCGACATCTGTATTGAAGATTGCCTAACACCTTCCATTATAAGACCTGACTCCACTTGCTTATAACTGCCAAAATTTAACAAAATAAACTGAATTTAAACATGCCATCTGCCTCATGATTCTTTGTGCATATGCTTTCTGATACAGTATTTAATTATATAACTTATCACTGTTTGTTCTACAGGACTGCTGCCTCATTCAGTGTGATGATTGAACATTTAATGAAGCAGAGGGCTTTAAAGGTGAGAAAGGATGGTCTCTGAGGTTTTCAAGGAGAGAAATTGAGAGCAGGTACTCCTGTTTAATCCAGATGGAACAAATGAAAACAATGCTTGCAGAAATCAAAGATGATCAAAAAGAACTGTAGAAAAAGACTTATAACTGGAGCTAGAGACTTAAAATCATTTAAAACAAGACCTGCAGACTTCATAAGAGGACGTAAAGCAGCACCTGGAGGATTTCCAGAAAGGGCTGAGGGTTGAGATGAAGGCAGAAGTCAAATCTCTGCTGGAGCAACTACAAAGTGTACAAACAAGTTGGGAAGACAAGCTACAAAACTGACAGGCTGGAACAGCAAGATAAATAAAGAGGTGACCAGCAACTTGGCTGACATTGACCAGAAGTGCCCTATGAAATTGTGGAGACCAGGCAACCAGCAGACAATCTGAAACTTGCTCAGTGACTTCAGTGCAGCTACAACATCATCCAAAGGTTTCAAAGAAGAGTGACAATGTCACACAGATGCTAAATGGCCAAAGTAGCAAAACCATTATGGTAAGTTCAAAGATAATATGTGATGGATTATATCTTTCTAAATCACAAAAATTAGAGGGGCAACTGTAGCTCTTCCAAAGAGCTTCTCCAAGCTGTTACACAGGCCAAAATAGCTTTCATTTTCAATCCTCCTCTCCTGGCTTCAAGTGCACTTAACAACAGAGGATCTGTTCACCTACTTACCAATGCACTCTTTCAGCTGTTTTCATTTTTCTTTTAAATTTGTTCGTTCATTTGATTATTTATTGCTTTGGGCAGCAACTTCAAAACCTTTCCACTCCTGATATCCCTAGGTGTCCTTCACACAAGATGTGACTAGCTCCTCATCTAAAGTATGCATTTTTAGATGATCTCAGTACTCTAAATAAGAGGCCCCTTTTGTGATTATATACAAAAAGCCAGGAAGCCTTTCATGTTATTTGTAATGACTCTGTAACACTGAAGAGTCACCATGTTTCTTGCATAACTTTGATATGGTATTACTTAAGTACAGGTTGAACTTCTTAGTCCAGTATTGTCTTATCCGGCAAGATCTGTAAGCAGGCATGATTTTAGTTAGCTTAGGGATCTGCAACTGAAATCACGAGGAACAATTTTTTTCAAATTCAGTTACAAAATCAATCCTTCAAAAGCCACAATGGAAGCAAATACCAGACACCCTCAATAAATAACACCAAACCATGCTTTTTATCACCCTTATTTCAAGAACAGTGTGCAAACAATGATTTGTGCCAGTTAGAAAGTTGTTACCCCATCTCCAGGTTGTACCCACCTCAGCCCCCAAATCCTCCCCCTATCCCTAGGCTTTACCACCTCCTCATCACCAGGATTAACCCCTCTGAGCTGCAACCTTTCCACCCCTCTCCTAGGCTTAACCCTTCTTACATCAACCTCCCCCCCGGCCCTCAGTCTTAACCTCTAAGAACCCCTGCTGGGCTTAACTCACCTCAGCACACAGTTCTGCCATGGCTGCTGCCTCCCACTGCTGCTCCCCGCTTCTGCCACCACCTTCTTCTTGTCACAGTTGTGCAGCTCCAGCAGGGACAGGCTCAGGCGCCCCTCCCTAAAGCTTTCACGCTGTCTTAGACTTCCGCTCACATTGGGTGGCTCCCTGCCCAGCCAGCTTTTCCTTCTGGGGTTCCCTGGCCTGCCACAGGTGACTGCTGAGCAGTTCTGGCTGCTGCCGCTTAAAACAACAAAACTAAATTGAGTGCTTTCAAAGGTGCACAACTTACTTTCCTGTTTAAGTAGAAGAAGATGCTTCTGGAGCTGCACCACAAGGGGCTCCTTAAAGAACTGCATGCAACTCCAGAACTGCAGTTTGTCAGTCCCCAAGTTAGCCAGATGACCACTTACCATGGGTTTGTCCAAATTTCCTCTGGTCCCACAAAGTTTTATAGCCACGAGTCCTGGCTCTCAGTGTTGCGTGCTGTCATTTTGCTTTTATTTACCCCTAAATGTCCTCTAAGGAACCAACAAGCAGTGGAAGTGCTGATAACGCTGCTAGATAATATTGACCACCTGTGGTCCACTAAATTCTCTCGTTTGGGACCAGTCAGGTCCCGAGGATGCTGGAGTAGGGAGGTTCAACTTGTATACCAAAATACTGTTTTTTTTAACTTGAAAGTATCTAATACAGTGAATAGACACAATTTTTGAATTATGGTGGCCCATAATAAAATGTAATTTTTCAAAGATTAATTTACCTTAGTTTTAGACTGGAAGATAACTATGTTAGTTCAAATACTGCTACATATTGCCTCCCACTGTATGTTTCATTTTAAAAGTGTTTTGCTGGGTGACTTTTGTCTAAAAGAAGGTTTGTGTTGTGACATTTGCATGTTGTTTGTTTGTGCATCCAGCATACCTGTGACCTTCTTGGCTTAGGTCTTATTTCTTAACACTGCAGCTTGCTCATTAACAGTCAAACTCTACTTGCTGAATTAGAGTTTCAATGACTATTTCCAATACATATACTCAATCAGCTTGTTGTGAGTGTTGCATTCACTATTTGTAATAAAAATATCTAGTAATTAAAAATTAATGAACTCCTGGAAAGGCATTTGCCAGAGTTTTAACCCTTGGGCTGGACTTACACATTCACTAATGGCTTCAGGCAGCTCAGGAACAAAATGATGAAACAAGTTGTTGCTCATGGATGAATAGTCTGCTTCAGTCAAGCATCAGAGCAAATTTCCAAACATAGTCTTTTCAAAATGCACCTGAAAAGCCTCCTTTAACACTCACCACTTGGCATTTAAACACCCAGATTTGATCATTGTAATGATGTGCCAGAGAAGCACAAATGCCATGGTGTATATACACAGTTTGGTGGGGTCATTTTTTCAATGCTGCACGAGAAACGTATCATAATGTGTGTGAGAGATGACTGGCCCATATCTTCCTAACTTTAAACATTTGATACTTAATATAGAACAGACAAAACTATGTGAAAATACAGATGGGGATCCTGGGCTCAAATGGAGGGAAGAAGTGGCTTCAAGCCTCCTTCCTCTCATCCTCCATGTGCGTGGGACTAGCCTGGGACTAGTTCCATGTTCAGAATCATTTAGAGAAGTCTTGTACAGGCTACTCTAAGTGACTCCACGTTGGTTACAGGCAAGGTGGCCATTCCAGTAACTGGGTACTCCGGCCCACACACTATTTTTCCATACCTCTCTGCCCCAGTTACACTGGCTACAAAAGAATATTGGTGCTCACAGCTTAATAGAAAGTCTATGCTTCTATGTTTTCTCCATACTGAAATCATCCTTTGCTGGCCAGTTAGCTAGAATCATGGCTGCACTATATCACAAAAGGAAAGCAGAGCCATGCATTTCTTACATTTATATTGCTATGATTATTAATGTGGCAGTAGCTTTTAAGTTTTAAGGGCTCAATCCTGCAAGGTGCTGAGAAGCAAGATTCTGATCCAGCAAAGCACTTTACCTTTTATTTCATTAACATGGCACCTGCACTGATTCCACAAATAAAGTGGCTAATTGGAGAGGCACCAATATTATAACATTAAGCCTTTTTTTTTTTTTTTGGAATTGCAATGAATTGCTGGATTGAATGTGATGGTGATATTCCTTTCAGTGATAATACAGAACATTATCAAAGTACCCAACTCTTTTGGGGATGTGAGCAGTTCCCACCGGTGATAGTGTGGCCTAGTGGCTAGGCCCCCTTGCTGGGGCGTGAATCTTCAGCCCCACCCAAGAGTCTATTGGATAAGTTTAGGGTATGGCCCCAAGGACCTAGTTTCTCCTGCAGCTGGAGAGAGGTTCCCTGGGAGGGGTTTCCCCCCCTTTGTGCCTGGGGAGAGGGCCTGAGGCTCTGCCCTCTGGTGGCTGCCTGGGTGGCAGTTTTGGCTCATGCCCTGCTGCCTCACAGCCAGCTCCTGCCTCTTGGCTAGTCAGCCCCAAACTGCACTGGCTTCCTTCCCTTTATACTCCTCCAGGTCTCACAGTGGCTGCAGGTGAACCAGGGTGGGGCTGATTGGGCCAATAGGCCTTGTTTAACCCCTGCCCTGCTTGGCCTTCCTCTCACAGTCTTATGGGGGATATTCACATCACCTCTAACCTATGACTATATGAACCTTTTTAAGCAAATGAAAGGTGAGTCACTGAAGCTACATCTAGATTGCCAACAGTTCTGTTGGGAGAGTCTTTTCCAGCATTTGGCCTATCCACACAGAGCCAAATGTCAGAAAACCCTCCTCTCTTGAGACACCCTTTCTTCCACATGGAACGAGGTATCCAGGGATGCCAGAATGCTCCTGACTGACATTTATGCCCACAGAGCTGCAATCTGGATGTGTGCTCTGTTGACAAAACATCTGTTGACAGAAGCCTGGAGTCTAGACATAATCTTATAGCTGAAGTCCTCAGTTTTACAAAAGGAATAAACATACCTCATCAATCAGCATGTGTGGACACTCAGCTACTGTCACTACCCAAACCTCTGAACACAATGACAAATTTCAAACAAAGAATGTCAACATAAAAAAATTGACTACATAAACAGACCTACGATTTCCAAATTTCACAGACTATCCGTATTATAATTCAATAAAACACCAACTGGGAACAGGAGATATTTTGGAAAATCCAGAATGGTGATAAACAATCCTTAATACTGGGCATCATCACAGAACAGCCATGTGATTCTTCTACAAAGATTAGCAGTAACTATAACATTAATGAATTTTGTTCCAGGGGACCCAGCTACAGGTCAACAGGGTGGTCTAGTGGAAAGTTCCCAGCATTAACTGAAAGCCTAGGGAGTATGACTTCCAGACACTTACCAAAGTCTGTTCCTTCAGTTTGAGGTGTGGACCCAAGAGTCCATATTCCTTCTTCTCAGTGGGTTTTTTCCTTGTGATTCTCCCCCTTGACACCTAGGGGAGGATTTGGAGGCTTGTGTCCTCCTGTGGCTGAACCAGCAGACACTTCTGGCTCAGGTCCTGCAGCAGAACCAGCTCCTGCCTCTTTTTTAGTCAGCCATGAACTGAGCTATGTTCCCTCCTTTATTTTCCCACCAGGTCTGGCACCAGGTGCAGGTGAAACGGGGCACTGCTAATTGGGCAAAAAGGCCTTGGTTATCCCCTGCACTATCGGGCTCTTCCTTTACTCCCTCATGTGACCATTGTTGCTAATAGTTTTCAGAGTTTACAGTCCTCTGAGATGGATGGGAGGAGGTGTATGTGGAGGGGATGGGGGTGGAGGTGGTTAGGATGTAGCTCTGAATGATATGTTTAGGGAATGGGTTTAATAGTCAGCAATCCACTACAACAACAGCCTGATTACTTGGCTACTTCTGATACAATAATGTAATTGCTTTTGAGGAGCTCATGGTAACCGAGCAGCTACACAGCTACACAGCAGTTAGGACAGAGCTTCATGTGTAGATTTAGGATGTGGCTAATGCCTTTACAATATGTAAGACTTAGCAGATGGATATAGGACAGGCGTGGTACAATATTGGCTGCTACAAGCAGTGGTCAAATATGCTTTTCAATTCAGAACACAAGCCATACATCACTGTAAACCTAGTTATATAAATCCTGCTGAAAGGAAATAATAATATAGTTGTGTGTTCACTAGCATATGTTGTTTTTCCAAGACCATTTTGGCTGAAAAAGGACAACAATTGTCCAAATTGCAAAACGCTCTCATACCCAATGTTTAGACGTGTGGCTGTCCATGGAAATGCCTCGTCAAATGATTCTTAAATTTGCTGCTCCTAAGTGAGTCACCTCAATAGGTAGGAGCATACTTTCCCCCTTCCTGTTCCCATCTATGACCTCTGTCATCTTCATTGCTATATAACCAGATGTGAGAAATTAGCTCTGAACTTGCAAATGGTTTAATTTGAGAACCCCATTTGCTCATACCTTTCTTGCTCTCACAGTGTCTGTATAGTCTGCCATTTCCACATCTTATTAAATTATTTGTCAAAAGACTAAAATATCAAACTGATAAAGAATAATTTTCTGGTATAATACAGCACTGAATTTCTTTGACCTTTTATATGTTCTATATGTATACAAATTTAATTGGCTGAGCATTCCATCTTTTCACATTTAACTGAAGTTGCATGGAATCCAGTAAAACAAAAATATTCCACAAAGAAGAAAACTGGGAAACCAACCAACCAATCAACCCACATTTAATTACATGAGACAGCATCAATGATTTGTGCTACATTCAGTGGGAGATTGTCATGGGCTTGGGTATCCTGTGGTCCCTTTTTCCCTCTCCACTCCAGGGGTCCTGCAGTGCACTCATTCCTAATCATAGAATCATATAACACTAGAACTGGAAGGGACTTCAAGAGGTCATTGAGTCCAGTTCTCTGCCCTCTCAGCAGGACCAAGCACCTTCTAGACCATCCCTGATGGGTGACTATCTAACCTGCTCTAAAATATATCCAGCTATGGAGATTCCACTACTGCCCTAGGTAATTTATTCCAGTGTTTAACGACCCTGACAGTTAGAAAGTTGTTACTAATGTCTTATTTAGACCTCCCTTGCTGCAGTTTAAGCCCATTGCTCTTTGTCCTATCCTCAGAAGCCAAGAAGAACAATTTTTCTCCCTCCTCCTTGTAGACCACTTTCAGGTACTTGAAAACTTCTATCATGTTCCCTCTATGTCTTCTCTTTTCTAAACTAAATAAGCCAAGTTCTTTCAGTCTTGCCTCATAGCTCATGTGTGCTACACTTTTACTCATTCTTACTGCTTTTCTCTGGACCTTCTCCAAATTCTGCACCTCTTTCTTAAAATGTGGTGCCCAGAACTGGACACAACACTCCAACTGAGGCCTAATGAGCTCTGAGTAGAGCAGAAGAATGACTTTTCGTGTCTTGCTCTCAACACTCCTGTTAATGCATCCCAGAATCTTGTTTGTTTTCTTTGCAACAACATCACACTGCACTAATCAGGAGTAAGTACCCTGGAAGACTGGGTCATGAGGCCTAACAGCCAAAGTCAGGAGCAAACACTGCTCCAGGCCTATCCTAGCTCCTTGCTGACAGAGGAGTGTCTCCCTCCCTTTGATTCAGAAAGGAATCCAACCACAGCAAACTGGCTCAACCAGGCAGGAAGTAGTGCTCCCTCTCCTCCTCTGGGCTTCTTCCTACCTGGTGTCAGCAGTTGCAGGATGCTGGAGCCCCTGGGTGCATCAGGGAAATGGACTCACCAAACCTCCCCAAGCTCCAGAGCCTGCAGGCCAGCAGGGTCTTCCCACGCTGGTACCTGCCACTGTCTGGGAGTCACCCTCTCCAAATATTTTTTCTGAATGAGCTGGTTACAGCCTTTTGTAGCTGCTTCTCTAGTGAGGCATATCCTGCAGGTCCTTGAGAGGCATGGATTCCTCAGCCTTGGATTCTTCAGCCTTAGGGTGGGGCTAGCCTTTCCCGTGCCAGTGTAGGGCTGGTATGCCCTGTCACAGAGTTTTAAACCATCAGTTCCTTTCTCTTCTAAAGAACATCAAACAAAAACTTATGAATTAAATAAAAAGAAAGCAATGACAAACAGGACATTGCCAATGTTGGTGATTTTCTTTTACTTTGGTTTAAATTGCTCTTCATTTTGTTTTGTCCTGCTTTTTTAAGAATAAGAAATTCCTGCTGAATGAAACATTTTATTTCAGCACAAATTCATGATAAATAGATTTACTTTCCTTGAATCATAGGACTGGAAGGGATCTTCTTCAGGGGTCTCTTACACCTATCCCTTGCACTCGGAGCAGGGCTTTGCATTTGCATCCATTTCTGGCTTGCCTTCTACAAATTTTCAAATTAACATGTTTCCTGGGATGTGGATGCTCACAAAAAATTGAATTTAAAATAAGTGCACTGGAAACTCCATACTCTGAGGCCGTTTCTACACAGGCCACTTCCTTCAGAAGTGGCATGCCAATACACGGAGCGAAAGATGCTAATGAGCAGTGGATGCAAATTCCCTGTGCCTCATTAGCATAATGTCATGTGATTTGGAGTCTGGAAGACCATTCTTCCAGACTCCAAAACGCCATGTAGAAGTGTGGCCACAGGGGACGGGGGGGTTGTTTCTGGAAGGAAGTCCTCCTTCCAGAGGCCCCTTCTTCCCAAAAATTTTCAGGAAGAAGGAGCCTCCAGAAGAAGGACTTCCTTCTGGAAGCCCCCCAGGGTCATGCTTCTACACAGCATTTTGTAGTCTGGAAGAATGGTTATGGTAATGAGGCATGGGGAATTTGCATCTGTGCCTCATTAGTATTTTTTGCGATGTGTATTAGCATGCCACTTCTGAAGGAATTGGCCTGCGTAGAAACAGCCAGAGAGTTCCTAATCTTTGGACACTCATGGCACAGAGATGGAAAAAGCTTTGCACACTGCCAATCCCCCTCCATCCAACTGGGGAAACGGCATCTTGCAGCACCTCTTCCCCTGAGGCTTTTTCCTACTGCTCCCATAGGCTACGTCTACACGTGAAGCCTACATCGAAATAGCTTATTTCGATGTAGCGACATCGAAATAGGCTATTTCGATGAATAACGTCTACATGTCCTCCAGGGCTGGCAACGTCAATGTTCAACTTCGACGTTGCGCAGCACAACATCAAAATAGGCGCAGCGAGGGAACGTCTCCACGCCAAAGTAGCACACATCGAAACAGGGATGCCAGGCACAGGTGCAGACAGGGTCACAGGGCGGACTAGCGCTTCCAGGGCAACAGCTAGCCGCTCCCTTAAAGGGCCCCTCCCAGACACACTCAGCCTGCACAGCACGCGGTCTGAGGAGCCATAGGCACACAGACCCCGGGCGCCGCAGTCATGGACCCCCAGCAGCAGCAGCAGCAGCAGCAGCAGCAGCAGCAGCAGCAGCAGCAGCCAGAGGTCCACCCAGCCCTCCCGGCAGGAGCAGGGCTTGCCCTGCTCCATGCCATGCGGGAGGCAGCTGAGCACCTCCTTGCTACGCCGGAGGAGAAGCTGCCCCCAGGGCAGCAGGGCTCAACCCCCAACCCTGCAGCACCCCGCCCCCACCCCCGCCTCACACGCCGGCGGCTGTGGAGCTACCCCACCAGCACCGACTGGTGGGAGCGGCTGGTGCTTGGGGAGTGGGACGACGACGGCTGGCTCAGGAACTTCAGGATGAGCCGGCATCCATTTATGGAGCTGTGCCAGTGGCTCACCCCCGCACTCAGGCACCAGGACACAGCCATGCAGCGTGCCCTCACAGTGGATAAACGGGTGGGCATCGCTGTCTGGAAGCTGGCCACTCCCGACAGCTACCAATCCGTGGGGCATCAGTTTGGTGTCGGCAAGGCCACCGTTGGGGCTGTCCTCATGGAGGTAAGAGAACCCACGGGGGGAGGGCAGGGCAGAGGAGGGGGGCCCGGGCAGAGGAGGGCAGGGGAGGGGAGGGGAGGGCAGAGGAGGGGAGGGGAGGGCGGGGGAGGGCAGGGCAGGGCAGAGGAGGGCAGGGCCACGCACACACTGCTCACCCCTCATTGGTGCTGTCCCATGTGCTTTCCCTGCAGGTTGTGCGTGCCATCAATGTCATGCTCCTGCACAGGCTCGTGAGGCTGGGGGACCCAGATGCCACCATCGCGGCCTTTGCCACCCTGGGCTTCCCCAGTTGCTTCGGGGCTCTGGATGGGACTCACATCCCCATCCGCGCCCCGCATCACAGTGGAGGACGCTACATGAATCGCAAGGGCTACCATTCTGTGGTCCTCCAGGCCTTGGTGGACAGCCGGTGCAGTTTCCAGGACATTTATGTGGGCTGGCCTGGCAGCACCCACGACGCCCGGGTTTTCCGGAACTCGGGCCTGTGCTGCCGGCTGGAGGCGGGGACCTACATCCCCCAGCGGGAGATCCCTCTGGGGGACACCACCATGCCCCTCTGCGTCATCGCAGATGCGGCATACCCCCTCCGGCCCTGGCTCATGCACCCATACACGGGCCATCTCTCCGCTAGCCAGGAGCGCTTCAACCAGCACCTGAACCACACGCGCCAGGTGGTGGAGCGCTCATTTGGCCGCCTGAAGGGACGCTGGAGATGTCTCCTGACCCGCCTGGATGCGGGCCCCAACAACATCCCCCTGATTGTGGGTGCCTGCTGTACCCTGCACAATTTGGTGGAGAGCAAGGGGGAGGCCTTTTTCCAGGGCTGGGCTGTGGAGGCTGGTAGGGCTGACGTGCAGCCACCCGCTGCCCCCAGTCGGCAGGTGGACCCCGAAGGGACCCGGGTCCGGGAGGCCCTGCGGGCCCACTTCGATGATGAGCCGCGGGGTGAACTCTGCCAGGCCCCCCACTGCCCGCCCCTTCCTCCACCACACTCCCTGCCCCAACGCCCACACCATGGAGCACCCAACCACACCCCCCTCCCACTTTTCCTGGACAAATGACAGCACGCACTTGTGGCTGAACTTAAACTGCTTTTTCTTTTAGAAATTTTTTTTTTAACTATAAATATAAAACAAGAACAAACTATATGCAACATGTGTGGAACCAAAGTAATATGTACAAATAAAACAATAGTAATAAAAAAGTGTGCTCAGTAATAAAAAGAAAACCAGGGAGGATAAAGGGGAGAACTATTTACATGGGGGGAAGGGGGAAACGGGGGGCACAAAATAATAAGTCCCAACTATATACAAGGGGGCGGGCCACGTCCCGGGCCCCTCGCCCCTAAAGTCCGGCACTGGGCGTGGGCGGCCGGGAGCCCCGCCGTGGCCGCAGCCCTGTCCGGGTCTGGCTGGGGGCGGGGCGGACCGGAAGATATGCCAGGTGTGTCTCAGCTGGCTCCAGGGGTCCCTCGGCGCTCCAGCCCTCGGCGGTGGGTGGCGGGGTGACGGTGGACGGGATGGTGACGGGCGGAGCAGCTGGTGGTGCAGCAGGTGGAGCAGGCATGTCGGGCGCTGCGGCGGCCGGCGCGGCATGGGGGGCCAGGTAGTCCACCAGGAGGTTGAAAGTCTCCATGTAGGCCCCCCATGACTCTTGTCACCAGGCCAGCGCCCGCTCCTGCAGCTGCAGGTGCTGCTCCGCGACCTGCAGGTGCTGCTCCGCGACCTCCAGCTGCCGACGGTGGATGACCAGCAGCTGGGGGTCCGTCGCCGTCGGCTCGTGGTAGCGCGGGGTCCGCCGTCTAGCCCACTGTGGGGCCGGTCGGTCCTCGGCCGAGGGGCTTGCCTGGAGCGATGGCCCCGGAGGGCTCTCCGGGACCACTGATGCCTCGCCGGCGCTCTCTTCCGGTCCTTCTGATGGTGCAGGTGCGGGACACAGGAGAGGAGGGGGGGAAGAAGAATGGAGACAGGCGTTAGTGTGGGCCCCGAGCCGTGGCCTTTGTCCCCCCAGCCCTGTGCTGCAGGTTCCCCATCCCCGTCCCTGGGAGATGCTGCTGTGATGGATGGGGTTCAGGGGTCCCCCTGCACTGCACCCCGTCCCCTGGTGGGAGCGACTCTCACTTCACTCCACAGGGTCTGACAGGAGAGGTTTCTTAGGCCACAGATGCCCAGTTTCTCCCAGGAGTGACAGCACCAGCTGTCAGAAGAGACAGTCCTTCCAACCCGTCCTGGGGAGAAGACCCCAAGGGGTGCCCCTCTGGGATGCAGCTTTCCCCTTCCTCAGGCTGGCTGCCTTCCAGCTCTCCCTTCCCCTAGCCTCTACCTGTGGCCCCCGCCCTCCCCCCCAGTTCCAAGCCAGCTCGGCTCCTCCCTCCTCTTTGTTCAGGGCAGAGGTGTCACCTGCCAGCTGTAGCCCTAGGATCATCCTTTGCCCCTGGGAGCTATTCGGCTCTTGTTGCTCATATCTAGCCTGAGTCTCCCTTTTGCACTCCCCCGACTCCACCACATGCTGCTGCTGCTGCTGTTGCTGCTGCTGCTGCTGCGGAGTGTCCCACCCCCTCCTCCCGGGGGCCCCTCGAGGTTCCGCTCCCCCCCGCCCCGGGGATGGGGCATGGCACTGTTGTGCGGGGTGGGGAGGGGCAGGGTCTGATGCACTGCTGTGAGGGACATGGCCCTGCTGTCCTTGGGGCCATGGCCATGTGAGCATGTGGGGGGCCCTGGACACATATCTATAACCCCCCGCCCCTCAAGCCCAGGGGTGTACACCAGAGGCAGGTACATACTTGTCGGTCCACTCCCATGGTCCGGAGATCCCTGGGGGGTGGAGGCCTGGCTGCTGCTCTGGAATGGCAGGAGGAGGATCTGCAGGCTGGATTCTGTGGAGGAGGAGCCCCCCTTCTCCTCCTCCTCCTCCTCCTCCTGCCGCGATGTCCCAGGGGTGGGCTCCGGGGGGGGTCCCGCGGGGTGCGGGGCTTACCTCCGGGGCAGACTCCAGCTGCAGGGCCTGCTGGGGCTTGTTGGCCAAAGTATCAAGGGTGGCCAGAGGGGAGGAGGTGTGCCGGGGGCCCAGGATGTCCCTAAGCTCCCTGTAAAAGGGGCAAGTGACAGGGGCGGCCCCAGATCAGCCGGCCGCATGCTGGACCCGGGAGTAACCTTGCCGCAGCTCCTTCACCTTACTCCTGACGTGATCAGGAGTGCGGGCAGGGTTACCCCGGGCAGCCAGGCCGTCGGCCAGCTGAGCGAACACATCCGCATTCCACCTCTTCCTCCCCATTACCTGGAGCACCTCCTCCTCGCTCCAGAGCCCCAGCAGGTCCCGCAGCTCGGCCTCCATCCAGAAGGGGCCCCGCTGCCGCTTGCCAGCCTGGCTGCCCGCCTGGCTGGGCTGGCTGCCCTGGCTCCCCTTGGGGGGCGTCCCCTGGGGGCGCTGGGGGGGCTGCTGGGCAGCCATGGCAGGTGCTGGCCCTGTTCTGGGTGGCTGAGGCATGTGCAGGCCGGCCGCGTGTCTGGGCTGCCGCCTGTACGTTTCCTCAGCTTCCTGCACAGGAAGGGAGGGAGAGGGGACCTTTAAGGGGCCGCTCCACCCGGCCACCATTGAGCTGAGGGGCTGGAGAGAGCGTCTCTCAACCCCTCAGCTGATGGCCGCCATGGAGGACCCCGCAATTTCGACGTTGCGGGACGTGCAACGACTACACGGTCCCTACTTCGACGTTGAACGTTGAAGTAGGGCGCTATTCCTATCCCCTCATGGGGTTAGCGACTTCAACGTCTCGCCGCCGAACGTCGAAGTTAACTTCGAAATAGCGCCCGACGCGTGTCGCCGTGACGGGCGCTATTTCGAAGTTAGTGCCGCTACTTCGAAGTAGCGTGCACGTGTAGACACGGCTATAGAGTCAGGAGGTGGTTTCTGGGAGCATCTGGGGATGTGGAGCCATGTGTGTCCTGGGGGTGGAGCACCAGGAAAGCACTCCAACCCCACATACTCAGACCACGCTGAGCCAAGCAAAATCTTTAATCCAGCATACCCTGTTTCCCAGGTTTGCTGCATTAAAAAGGTTTGAGTGTACTTGAGATTATTAATGGCTGTTAATTCACTTTACACATGCATGACCACCAGAAACTGTATTCTAACACATGTTGCTTCAATAAGAGAACAGAAGAATGACATAAGTAACTCATTTCATGGTTTGACTTCAAATCGTGAATAGTAATTTCATAGGACAAGCTACAGATTAATTGTTAGCTACCAAATGCATGAAGGAAAGCAATTTATACTGGAAACTTAAGTGAATTTCCCACTGGATATTTTCCTTTCTTCAAAGGCAAAGTCTCTCGGATCTTCTTCTGTGTTATTTTTCTCTTCAGTGGGTAAGCTACTTAGGCTCTCACTAAAGAAAATGTAATTTGGAGGGATATGCATATTTCAGAATGTGTTATATTTCCAATTAAATGTTGTGAAATGTACAGACTCTATGTGGCACCACAGTTTGTGAGATAGTCTTACAAGGTTTGAGGTCACTGTCTAATTTATAGATTAGAATGTGTGATGATTCATTAAATATTGTGAGTTCTGAAAGTTTGATCCAAGAGGTTTGTTTTGTGTTACGCTCAAATTCATTAATATAATAAAAAACAAAATTGTTGTATATTGGATGACAAAAGTATTTTGCCAAAGGAAAGAAGAAAAGCACTAAGGAATGATTTTCAGTCAATGCCCTGTTAAGTTCTCATTTTGGTTGAAATTAACAAATCTGCTTTGCCCTCCATCTCAGTAGATAAAACTCACTTCACAATTAAAAAAACAAACAAACATTGTATTGGAGATTTCTTTTACAACAAAGGAGTTGTGTCATTGCAAACTTCCAGCACACAAGAAACATACATCTTATTACTTCCATTTATCAACTACTTTGCTTTTTTGTTAATTTTCCATAGTTTACAATCTGAGGGGCAATTGCAAGGACAATAGCTTGAAGTTTCACATTTTTCAGTAGTTATCGATACTCAAACACTGCAAAAAATATGTTGCACAAACAGTATGCATTCTATAAGAGTAAGTACAATCTTTACTCATTCCAAACAGACATGTTCTGAGTTTCAACTGTCTACTTGCAAACTGTGTAGAGTACTCAAACAGAGCAACGAAGGGTCCTGTGGCACCTTATAGACTAACAGAAAAGTTTAGAACATGAGCTTTCGTGAGTTAACTCACTTCTTCAGATGCTGGTCCTGGAAATCTGCAAGGCCAGGTATAAATAGGCCAGAGCAAGGCTGGGGATAACGAGGTTAGCTCAGTCAGGCAGGCTGAGTTGTATTGTCATCAGTAGATCTGGAGGTGTGAACTCCAAGAGAGGGGAAGCTGCTTTTGTATTTAGCCAGCCATTCACAGTCTTTGTTTAATCCTGAGCTGAGGGTATTGAATTTGCAGATGAATTGTAGCTCAGCAATTTCTCTTTGGAGTCTGTTCTTGAAATTTCTTTGCTGCAGGATAGCTACTTTTAAATCTGCTACTGTGTGTCCTGGGAGATTGAAGTGCTCTCCTATGGGTTTTTGTATATTGCCATTTCTGATGTCTGATTTGTGTGCATTTATTCTTTTACGTAGGGACTGTCTAGTTTGTCCGATGTATATGGCAGAGGGGCATTGCTGGCACATGATGGCATAAATTACATTGGTAGATGTGCAGCTGAATGAGCCCACAATGGTGTGGCTGATCCGGTTAGGTCCTGTAATGATGTTGCTGGTGTGTATATGTGGGCAGAGCTGGCAACGAGGTTTGTTGCATGGATGGGTCCCTGAGATAGAGTGACTGTGGTGCGGTGTACAGTTGCTAGTTAGGATTTGTTTTAGGTTGGCAGGTTGTCTGTGAGCAATGATAGGTCTGCCTCCCAAGGCCTGTGAAAGTGGGGGATCATTGTCCAGGATGGGTTGTAGATCCCTGATGATGCGCTGTAGAGGTTTTAGCTGAGGACTGTAGGTGATGGCTAGTGGTGTTCTGTTGGTTTCTCTCTTGGGCTTGTCCTGTAGTAGGAGGCTTCGTGGCACACGTCTGGCTCTGTTGATTTGTTTTCTCACTTCCTCAGGTGGGTATTGCAGTCTCAGGAATGCTTGGTGCAGATCCTGTAGGTGTTTGTCTCTGTCGGAGGGGTTGGAACAAATGCGGTTATATCTAAGTGCTTGGCTGTAAACGATGGATCGTGTGGTGTGTCTGGGATGGAAGCTGGAGGCATGGAGGTAGGAGTAGCGGTCAGTGGGTTTACGGTACAGGGTGTTACTGATGTGTCCATTGTGTATAAGCATGGTAGTGTCAAGGAAGTGGATCTCCTGTGTAGATTGGTCCAGGCTGAGCTTGATGTTGGGGTGGAAGTTGTTGAAGTCCCGGTGGAATTCCTCCAGAGTCTCCATACGACTGAGGTTGTGAGGCAAACGACATCTTCATCATCTGGACCCATGGGAAGGAGACTCTGGAGGAATTCCACTGGGACTTCAACAACTTCCACCCCAGCATCAAGCTCAGCCTGGACCAATCTACACAGGAGATCCACTTCCTTGACACTACCATGCTTATACACAATGGACACATCAGTAACACCCTGTACCGTAAACCCACTGACCGCTACTCCTACCTCCATGCCTCCAGCTTCCATCCCAGACACACCACACGATCCATCGTTTACAGCCAAGCACTTAGATATAACCGCATTTGTTCCAACCCCTCCGACAGAGACAAACACCTACAGGATCTGCACCAAGCATTCCCGAGACTGCAATACCCACCTGAGGAAGTGAGAAAACAAATCAACAGAGCCAGACGTGTGCCACGAAGCCTCCTACTACAGGACAAGCCCAAGAGAGAAACCAACAGAACACCACTAGCCATCACCTACAGTCCTCAGCTAAAACCTCTACAGCGAATCATCAGGGATCTACAACCCATCCTGGACAATGATCCCCCACTTTCACAGGCCTTGGGAGGCAGACCTATAATTGCTCACAGACAACCTGCCAACCTAAAACAAATCCTAACAAGCAACTATACACCGCACCACAGTCACTCTATCTCAGGGACCCATCCATGCAACAAACCTCGTTGCCAGCTCTGCCCACATATACACACCAGCAACATCATTACAGGACCTAACCGGATCAGCCACACCATTGTGGGCTCATTCAGCTGCACATCTACCAATGTAATTTATGCCATCATGTGCCAGCAATGCCCCTCTGCCATATACATCGGACAAACTAGACAGTCCCTACGTAAAAGAATAAATGCACACAAATCAGACATCAGAAATGGCAATATACAAAAACCCATAGGAGAGCACTTCAATCTCCCAGGACACACAGTAGCAGATTTAAAAGTAGCTATCCTGCAGCAAAGAAATTTCAAGAACAGACTCCAAAGAGAAATTGCTGAGCTACAATTCATCTGCAAATTCAATACCCTCAGCTCAGGATTAAACAAAGACTGTGAATGGCTGGCTAAATACAAAAGCAGCTTCCCCTCTCTTGGAGTTCACACCTCCAGATCTACTGATGACAATACAACTCAGCCTGCCTGACTGAGCTAACCTCGTTATCCCCAGCCTTGCTCTGGCCTATTTATACCTGGCCTTGCAGATTTCCAGGACCAGCATCTGAAGAAGTGAGTTAACTCACGAAAGCTCATGCTCTAAACTTTTCTGTTAGTCTATAAGGTGCCACAGGACCCTTCGTTGCTCTACAGATCCAGACTAACACGGCTACCCCTCTGATACTTGAGTACTCAAACAGACTTTCTCAAGTAAACACATCTCTTAAAATGCAGAAGGAAATGCTTTCATCAAGAGGGATTCAGGGAGATTTTAGGCTGGCTGTCAGTTTATTATTGCATAGAACCTATGTCCTATTTCTTTTCTCTGATTTAACTAAAAAGATTCATGAAAGAATATCAAAACCAAAAACTGATAGGAAGTGTAATTGACCTTTACTACATAATTATCACAACACTGGATGTCACTAAAGCAAACTGAATGAGATTAATTTTCTTTGTCAATCCAGACACGCCAATATTCAGCAGTCTCCCACTTTGCTTTGTGAAACATACATAAATGTATTGCAGTTGAAAAGGTTCTTAATGGTGATCTACATTATATTAAGAAACTATCAGCCTTTTCCAGTAAAAAAGCTAGCGTAAAAACTCTAATTAGATAGAGAATTCAGCTGCCAAGATCTCGATAGAAACAGCCTGTATGAATCAAGTATCCTCCATCCAGTAGCATGGTTCTGTCGACCCCTGAATGTGACCTGCTCCCAGTGGAAAGCAATTTAATGCTCCAGTGCACATAGAACAGTATATATGAATACAAAAACCCCAGACAAATTAGTGACAGGTACATCTGAATAGGACTGCTTCTAAGCCGCTTATCTGCAGCCAAGCAAGCTTGTTTCACCTCAGTTTAAGAGATAAAGGCACATGGCAGGCTGCCTCGGCAAGTTCTCATCAGGCAAACAGCCTCCATTGCCCATTAGTGGAAAAGTCTTCCTATTATTTAAGGAAATGTGACAGCTATGAAGGCAAAGTGAAAACTATCTGCTGGAAGGAAATATATCAGTATGTTACTAAGCTTTTCGCCTTCCACAACTTTCATGGCTTCTTTGTCTCTTCCCACTTTTATATCTGACAGCTCAGATGCCCTAGGATCGTAGCCATGACAAAGTTCAAGAACCTAGCAGCAGGACTATAAAATGAGGCTGGTACATGGGGGAAAGCTGCCAGACGTTAGGAAGTATATTGAAAACCAGACAATGAAATGAAAGTCAGCATTTCTACATTTTTATCTCAGCAGTTGATGCAGATATTGAGATAATATTTGAATGTTAAGGCATATGTAGAACTTTTTCAGAACCTTTGGAACCTAATATAACTAATGGACAGTTTAACAGAAAGAGTGCAAATAGTAGGATATTTCATTCTTTTTCACATGAAAAAACACTGAAAATGCACAAATCACACATACATCATGTGACCCATAAAGTCTGAATGTGAAATATTTCAAGCAGGCACATTGTCTTCTCCAGATCCAAGTGCGTATTTTGGTAAGAGTTGAATCTCTTTGATATTATGGATGATTAAAGATGAGTCAAACATAACAGACAGTGCCCTTTCACTTCTTGTGAGTCATACAATTTCCACAGTATTAAAAATAAAAATCAGGGACTTTGCTTAGGTAATACACACTTTGGCAATCAGTCTGATATAATTTTGTATCATAACCACTGACAAAAAAAAAGTTGAATTACCTTTCACGCCTTCCAACTGCAATCCTGCCACATCAAAGTTAGGGTTCTTGTCTGATTAGAAAGTTCAAAGTGTGGCGCTCTGCTAAACCAAAAAAGAAAAGGGAGGATTTTAGCTTCCCATTCTGTTAGCTTCTTAATTTTAATGCTCATATGTATTAAGTCAAAAAGAACTAAAAGAATAAAACAGCAATAATGAACCTTTGTATAGAAATATGCTGTTTCAAATTTAGAGGGTCTGGTTTTTATGCATATCTGTTTATCAGTATATAAACATACGGTTCAAAAGAATATTGTAAATCAAAAACTCCTATTAACATTTCCAGAAATAAATGTTAATATTTTATATCAATATTTTAATACACAACAGAGTACCTACATGTCTTATGACAGAACAAGTGAGTAAAGAAATCAGCTGTTACTTGAAAGTGTTTGCACAGAATTCTTGAATCCATGCCCTACTCTTTTGTGTATAATATGTTGTTTGTTTTGAGTATAATTCTTTGGGTCAGGTATTCATTTTATTAAGCATCTGACAAACATCTAGCACACAGTAGGTATTATAAAAATAATGTATCAACCCAAATTGATGCGGGTCAAATGTAAGGTACTTTAAAGTGGGAAGTTAAAAGAAAAAAGAACATGAATCTGAGGACATAAACTACTACTATAATTATTTAAATTATACATAGAAATGACACAATTATTTTATATAATTTCAATAGATATCCATTTTTAAATATTTTCAAATTTTATCTATTTAAATGCTCAAATTACAGGGTTTATGCTGTTTTCTTTTCATCAATTCAAGTTTCCACAATTGTGGAGAATTATTGAGGGGTCAGACAAGACAGCAGATTAGAAAATTAATCAATAAGAATAGACATTGATTTAAAAAGGTAAAGCTTTGTGACCATTAAAATTTACATTGTTGATGTCACATATCAAAATGTACAAAGTAAATGCCCTTATATCAAATTCTAATAAGTTCTAAAGCCACATTCTCTTAATTTCATAGAATCATAGGGCTGGAAGGCACCTCAGGAGGTCATCAAATACTACTTTTATTGGCAAGGGATTTTTTTTTCTACTATCAATTTGTGTGTGTACAGTGAAATTGGCTTTACTGGCAGTTACCAATAAAAGTCTAATTCTTTAAAGCCAAATTACATTTATTTACACAACCTAATATTTGATTGGCTGGAGAGAAAAATTGACAATAATGAGGTAATTTTTTTGTTTCAAAAATGGTCAGCAAATATTTAATGTACACAAAATACACATGGCATTTATGCAATCATGGTTATTTATGTACATACATCCAGTCTTATTTTACTTCTTTTCCTGAGTGTAGTGCTAAATGGGTGGCATATTACATTCACAGTACTGACAAAATACTTCAAAATTATTCAACTTTGATTGAGGTATGAATAGCCCTTTTTCCAGCAATAATTATGATAATACTAAACATCCAACAGAGGAACACAGTGTACCTAGGTCCTTGGTAGTGCTGTAAAAGTAATGATGATCTTTCAATTGTCACTCTTTTTCTGGTTAGGTGCATTGCCTCAAACACCCATGGCTCTAAACTCAACTATCCTAAGTCAATGACTTTATTGGTCTCAACAGCATCTGCAGATTTCTGATTTCCTATTGTCATGTAAAACATAATGGCTATGTCTATACTAGCCAAAAACTTCGAAATGGCCATGCAAATGGCCATTTTGAAGTTTACTAATGAAGCACTTTGAAATTGACACAGCTCGCCACCGCGTGGCTTGTCCAGATGGGGCTCCTTTTCGAAAGGATTCTGCCTACTTTGAAGTCCCCTTATTCCCATCTGCTCGTAGGAATAAGGGGACTTCAAAGTAGCCGGGTCCTTTCAAAAAGGAGCCCTGTCTGGACAAGCCACATGGCAGCAAGCCACATCAATTCCGAAGTGTCATGGCCTCCCGCATGCTAATGAGATGCTGAATATGTATTTCAGCGCTTCATTAGTAAACTTCAAAATGGCCATTTGCATGGCCATTTCAAAGTTTTTGGCTAGTGTAGACACAGCCAATGAGTCATTTATGGAAATAAACTTGACTGCAGCAATATCAGAATGATCACTAAGAAGCTGCTAGAAATGTGCTCCAAACACTGTAAGGCCGTGTCTACACTAGCCAAAAACTTCGAAATGGCCATGCAAATGGCCATTTCGAAGTTTACTAATGAAGTGCTGAAATACATATTCAGCGTCTCATTAGCATGCAGGCGGCCGTGGCACTTTGAAAATGATACAGCTCGCCATCGCGCGGCTCGTCCTGACGGGGCTCCTTTTCGAAAGGATCCTCCCTACTTCGAAGTCCCCTTATTCCCATCTGCTCATAGAAATAATGGGACTTCAAAGTAGCTGGGGTCCTTTTGAAAAGGAGCCCTGTCGGGACAAGCCGTGAGGTGGTGAGCTGCTTCAATTTCAAATGCCGTGGCCACCTGCATGCTAATGAGGCGCTGAATATGTATTTCAGCACTTCATTAGTAAACTTTGAACTGGCCATTTGCATGGCCATTTCGAAGTTTGGGGCTAGTGTAGACATTGCCTAAGAGGCATTATTTTTAACTACTTCAAGCATTTTTGTACTCCAGAACAATGAATTCTACCACTAATCCAAAGGTTGGGGTGATATACCCATCCTCTGATGGAGTTTATACCTTCTCTGGGTACTGCTAAATCATCCTACCAGAGAAAATGTATCTCTGAAGCTCAGAAATGCAGAAACAGTCATATTTAGGAATAGAGTAGATTGACTTGATGACAGGCATTAAAAAAAAATCAGAATGAAGTGTAGACCCAGAAGGTATTTACACACTCCATTCTACCAAACTGTGAGCCCTACACACAGAGCAATGGTAGGCATGGAATATTTGGCAGACACAGAAGTAGGAACATTTCTTGCAAAGAATACTTAAGAATTCATCCAGTTCCTTGTTTATGGTTATTGAGACCCTCACTCTTCTTCTCTTCAAGCACAAACATGTCAAGGGGGTTTTCCTTGCATAAAAGGAACTCTAATTTATTTCTCTTCATAAATTGCCCATCTGATGTTCTTGAGTACTGTATAAAAGGGATTTAAAACCAAATAATATGAAATGAAAAAAAACCCCAAACCTTTCCCTGCCCCACAGAACAGAATAATCCCAGAGAGTAATATGACAACAAGCACATGGTCTCAGCATCCTATTCAACAACATTTCCCAGCACAAGTCCTTAAACCAGACCCTATAACAAAGGACTTTTTCTGTAGCATGGAGAGTTTGCAGCTAAGCCAATCCTGGTAACAGAATGAGCTCCACACAAGATGAATCAGATAACCCCAGTAAAAAAGGAACAGGGAAGAGAGAAAAAATGAGAAAAAAAATCATTGGGTGTTAAAGAAACAGAAAACATACTGGTTCAGGCCCCACAGATCAGTTAGATAGAATTCTTATCTTCCTTTGGGTCATCAATCATACTGGGGTCTTACACATCTGGAACACTGACCTGCAATGTGCATGCTCACAGGCAGAAAAATAGACATCTAGGAAACATATACAGCAAACATGTAAGTTCTGAGTAACTTAAGTGCCCACAGTAATCAGGAGCAGCTCATCTGGGTTTTTGTGAATTCCCAGTAAGGCCTAATTCTAGTATGTGGAAGCCTAAAGTAGCAGTTAGGTAGTTAAGTCCTCTTGCAATTCTAGTCCAAGGGGTCATATGTCTTCTACAAGGTCCCTAATACTGGTATCTGGTTACTAGATAAACACAGGATGAGATGAGAAAATAGAAATGTTGAGTGGATGAAGCTGACATAATCAAGAGGCTTTCTCCAGGGGCACTCTGTAGAATGTGTGCAGGAACAGGGATAATAAGGTGAGAAGAGAGTAAGCCAGTGTTTGTGTTTAATAAATGAAACCCATGTCAGAGGAGAGAAGGGGCTGCAAACAGCAGCCATGAACCTGAAAGAATGGAGAGGGTATAAAGCTAGGCACAGCTGAGAGTAGCAGAGATGTCAGTGAGCTTGATGGAATGAATGTTGCAGAAGGAAGGGTCATGGTAAGGGTGCTGCAATAGAATGAGGAATGAGAGTTACAAACAATGAATGCGAGAGTATAATTTGGGCCCAAAAAAGGAAGTTGGAAATTGATAAAGGATTTGTGAGAACCATATAACAGATAATGTCAGAAGACCCTGCAAAATTCATCTTAAAAATCGCTTTAAAAATAGCATGGCAACAGTTACTCCTAGTAGAAGATAGATGAAGCAGAGGTAAAACATTAAATCAAGATGCCAAATAAATTAAGAATAATTAAGAACAATTTTATTAGTTAAAAATAAATTAGGAGATAGATGCATGGCTTAAATTCAAAATATCTATATAAGATGATAAAATGACAAATTGATACACTACTAGTAAACCAGAATACAAACATCATACAATATATCAAGTTGTAGTCTCAGCATTACAGTTTTATGCATACATTAAAGTACTTCCTGATAGGTTAATTGCTATTAATTATTAATAATATTTTATAAGTGAAAATGTTTTAACAAAGAAAGATACATATTTTCCCCCTGCACTAATGAGCTGGCACCATGCAGCATTTAGGGCTATTATCTGTCACATTTGTAGCTTGAGATACAGCAATTAGAGGTTTTGAAAAAGTGAACCATGGCTATCACCAGTCTAGCATGACAAAGGTCTTGCCCTGAAACAGCACACACCAGAAAAGAGATGTAACTGTGATTATGGGCTGAAAAGTCAACTTCTCCATTTAGTGGTTCAATAATCAATATGCACAGATTTATGGCAACAAGAATTCTAGTTTGACTGTAGACCACAATAAAGAAATATGCGGT
Source organism: Carettochelys insculpta (assembly GCF_033958435.1). Lineage (NCBI taxonomy): Eukaryota > Metazoa > Chordata > Testudines > Carettochelyidae > Carettochelys > Carettochelys insculpta. The sequence continues at coordinate 298,673,119 of NC_134137.1, read as the reverse complement.
GAATGCAGAAAAACTTGAATTAGCCCTTTTCAGTTGACTCCAATGCGCTGATGAGACTAACACAGGATAGAATGCTGGAAACTACAGGTTGAACCTCTCTTGTCTGGCACCCTCAGGATGTGACCAGTGCCATAAGAGAGAATTTTCCAGATGACAGGAGGTAAATATTTTCTAGCACATTGCCAACACTTCCACAGCTTGCTGGGCTCTTAGAAGACTTTTAGGGTTAAATGAGAGCTAAATAACAGCATAAATCATTGAGAGCCAAGACTGGTGGCTGTGAACAAACTGTATGGGACCATGATACGTGGTCATTCAGCTAACTAAAATCATGCCGTATTATGGAAGTTGCCAGATAAGAGTGTTCCAGCTTAGAAAGGTTCAGCCTGTACTATCAAAATGGATGCATCAGTGTTGATATCATTGTCACTCAGATCTTGCAAGGTTCTGAGTTCTATCCCTTTGAGTTGATAGGATGGGAAGATCCATCAGAAGCTCTTTTGTTTGCACCCTCTATGAGGTTTTGTCAAAGATTGTATAAAAATAGCAAACTGGACATCTAAACCTCTTTTTGTGAATGTCACACACTGTAACATTTAAAAGCTAAGCTTGGCACTTAGGTAGGAGGCTCTGTAGGAAAAGACAAGCTGAGAAATGTACACCTGGATTATTGCATGCACATGAACACATATGTAAAAGGCTTCTGGACAGTAAAGGCTGGCATTTAAAAGAGCATGTTATAATTGTGGAGAAACCATTATATTCTAATACTGTATTACTTATTAAGGGCCAGATCCAGGAAATAGTTGTAATTTTGCTCATGTTAAATCAGTTGTTTAGATCAGGTAAACTGGCCCTTAAGGTCTTGCCATTTTACTTCAGTAGGGCTGTGTCTGCACTAGCCCCCCTCTTTGAAGGGGGCATGGTAATCAGCCTGAGTGGAGAATACTAATGAAGTGCTGAGATGAATATGTAGCACCTCATTAGGCTAATTCTCCCTGCTGCAACTTTGAAGTTGCAAACTTCAAAGCACCAGCATGCCATGTAGCCATGGGCACTTTGAAATATCCACACAACTTCAAAGTGTCCTTACTCCCAATTGTCATTGTAGAGATAAGAAACATGCCGCACCTTGAGGCCCTGCAGTATTTCAAAGATTAACACACCATGTCCTTCAATATCCAGTTTTATTATTAATAATAATTTTTATTTTACCTTCATAATACCTGCAAGCCCTACTCATGGACCAGAAGGCCACCGTAGTAGTTGCTGATGGGGGAAAAGAAGTGTCCCTGCCCCAGGGAGCTGTACAAAATAAAGATATTGTGATTTAAGAGCAATGGCACTTTTTTGTACTACCACAATGTTCATAATAAGTTGAGTTTGATTGCCAGTTAGCTTCACTTCACCTTTTGTTTAATGAAAAATTTGTCTGATCGACAAGTATTAAGCAATGTAAAACCCAAGTTTTTTTTTAAAATGTTTTAATTTTAGAATCTTTGGGGGGTGGAGCAGAGGAGGAAAGTTCGTTCTTTGATGTAACTTAGATTGTATCAAATATTCTTGCTGTGGCAGGGGGGCAGACACATTCTTAGGTGGGAGGTCTTACGCATGTAAGTAAAAATCCTAACATGTTTCTTCTTAATAGAAATACACAAATTGAAGAAGAAAAGAGAAATTGCAGTTTCTCTCCCTGTCAGTACTTCAGTAGCTAGAAATTCACAATTCCCAATGAAAGTCAATAGAAGTTAGGCACCCATGGGCCTGGAAGTTTTTGAAAGTCTCACCAGTGTAAATGGGTCTGTCTGCACAGTTACATATCAAATTAGCTTTCCATTTTAAACTGGCATTTTCTTCTTCTATTCTCAGACCTAAATTAAATAAACCTACATAGAATTTATCATTGTCTTCTGTCAGAGAATTGTTGAAGTTAAGTAAATGTGCTTCTCAGAAAGATATGTTACATATCAGAGGTTTTCAAAATTAAAAAAAAGCTTTGGAGTGTTTTTTTTTTCCCCTCCCACCAAAAGCAGTAGAAGAAAAGGGAATGCCATCTAAGAAAAGTTGACCTGGGAACTCCAAATCTAGTTTATTCCGCTTTCAATGAGATGCATTGCCCTTTGTATGAATTTAAAAGATTGTCACACTGTCCTATTTATAAAAAAACATTATTATAGCTCATAGAACAAAAACCCCTACAGCAAAGTGGGAGGGTTTTTTTAGAATGAATCTAATGGTGGCCTTCACATAATTATGTTGTATAGGACATTTAATATGACAGCGGTATGTGCAAAAGTAGGAAATAGATCATGTCTCTGGTAGTAGACTACACAAAGAAACAGGGTTTAGCATGTCTACCTTAATTATCAAAACCAAGTGTGGTTGTGTGAGATGCTTGGGGAAAGTAACAAGTACTTTCTTGCAAATTTCTCCATCATAGACACCACCTATCAGTCTCACCTGAAAGAGAACACCAATCCTGGTCCAAGGATCAGATGTGTGACTGTGTGTCAACCCAATTTAAGGAAATGCTTTGTTATCAGATGTTATTAAGATCTACTGCTATTTTCCTTCTAGGCACATAAGATTGGAATAGGCTACAGTGAAGCAAAATTTTATATCATAGGAATAGGGTATGGACTGTCATGACCAGGATGATGGTGGTCAGAACATGAATCAGACCCGGTCAAGTAGTTGGAGGTCAGAGTCCAAGACAGGACAGAAGGCAGACCGGGGTTTAAGCATTAAGAGACAGCCAGGGTCCAGTTACCAGGACATCAAGATCAGGAACCAGGTTAGAGAGATCAGTCAAACTGCCCAGCCAAAATCAAACCATGACTGAAAGCCAGAATCTAAGGTCTATTGCTCCAGAGACAGGCCATACTGCTGCTCAGATAGCTTGTCATCATGGATTCCTACCAATCCTTGGACTGTGAAATGCCTCCAAGCCTCACAAGGTCCACCAGTGGTGATGCAGCAGCATCAGCAGCACAGAACCCACATTGTCCCAGACCTAAAGGGAGGTTTACTTGGAGGTTTCCACTGAGTGTATATTTGTCATAGGAAAGCAGCATGTATAGGACTGTATACACTCAATTCCTTTGGAAGAGAGGAAATGTTTAACTCATTTAGCTAAAAAAAGTGATATCTAAGTATAAACAGATGCTGTTTGCAGATTAGGCATTCTGTCATGGCGCAAATCTTTGCCTGTGCTGGCTGAGGAAAGCTTAACTCTTTTAGAACTAGAAATTTCTATCTGAAATGAGTTGGGATTCTATACTTAAAGCTAAAATTTTCATAAGTGTTGTCAGTTAAGCAAAGTCCTATTTTCAAAATCACCTCAAACATTTAGGGCTTGTCTACACTACCTCCCTACTTCAAAGGGAGGATGGGAAGCAGGGTGTTGGGAGATTATTAATGAAGTGCTGTGCTGTATATTCAGTACTTCATTAAGCTAATTCTCCCTCGCGGCAGCTCCAAAGTGTTAAACTTCGAAGTGTCAGCTCATGTGTAGCTGCGGCTCACCCGCCAGTATTTGAAGTGTCTGGGCAACTTCAAAGGCACTTTACTCCTCAAAAGTGTAGACAAGCCCTTAGAACCCTAAGTTCCATAGAGTTTAAGTGTTGCTTCTGTTTGTTACAGAACCATTGTCCACGTCACTAGTCTATCACCAACTATCATCCTTGATAGCAAGCACAGCAGGAAAGCCAACCCATGAGTGTGCAGCCAGACTGTTCTCATCATTCATCTATATTGATTGGTTCCCTCTTCAGAGGGTAGTGAGGCATATTGGCAGGGGAAAAAGATAAAAGCTTGACCTGCTACAAGGGATTTTCTGTGATGAACCATAGATCTTAGCCCTGTTTCTCCCCTTGACTTCACTGACCTCATCATTTATGCTGGTATGAATGAAAATATCAGGCACTGTGTGTCTCCCATACTATCAACTCAACACCTCACATTAGCACTAAATTCACTTGCACTTAGAATAATTAGCAAAAGAAAATGCTTGTGTATTCCATAATAATAGCCCCAAAAGTGTGGTATGGACACAATGATATGAGTCTTATAACTAATAACTCATTTAGAGCCACTTACCTAGCACTTCAGGAACATTCTTAGGTGTTTATCAGATGACTAGTGTAGAAATGTGTCGTGGCACTGAGTAAGTTAAAATAGGTGGGTTCTTGTATCTTGTTCTATACAAGCCACTTTGTAACATTTTTAAACTAAACCATTAAAATAACAAGCCATGTTTCTGTTTTAAATCATTGTGCAGCTGTGACGGATTTCCTGTTTATTCAGCAGTGTGATTACCAGAAAGCCAAATGAATTATATAACGAAAAAGCATAACTGATAGCACTTATAATATTATGCGTTTATGCTGATAGCACTTACAACATTACATTTCAATGCTGCTGGCATATCTGTTAGTAAAATAATAAATGGCAAATGATTAATGCTAACTTAAAATTCACTTCTTACTGAATTACTGGTTACATCCAAATGAGTACTTAAAGAATAAATCATGATTTAAATTGCAATGAATAACAAATGTAGAAAAAATATGTTTTAGTTAAAATGGTGGCAAAATTTTCCATGAAATAGCATCAAATATATCTTGGAATGTAACTCATTGACTTATCCACAACCTCATTGTTCACAGTTAAATTTTCACTAAAGAAATTACATACAGTATAGTCTGTGGGATAGATTAAAGATGACAGGTACATACAATGCATAGGTTCTAGTAATTTATTATAGGATCAGTAGTATTTTACAATACTTCATTCACTATTTAAGTATTCAGTGTGGTAACATTAAATCATTATGATTAATCTGATATTAATGCAAGTGAATCATTACATTCAATGCCTGTTATTTTCAAATTATCATTAACTATTAACCACTAATTTCAGAGTAAGGTTACGTAAAATCTTCATATAAACGAAGATGAAATCTGTCCCTGATGAGACAGAGTGTATCATAGGAGGTCACGTGAGTCCTTTGTGAAGAGAATGGGACCTTGACTCTAAACACAATCTCTCCTTTCATTTAAAAAAAAATCTTTTTTAGGGGGACCCTGATGTCTGAAATTAATTATAGCCATGCCAGGCACTTGGTATATGTACCTGGTGTGGTAGAAGGGCCAAGGGATACAGAAAACTGCTTTTTTTTTCGCATAGGGATGGCATTGTTAACATCTGGAAATATGCTAAATGTCAATATAGAAGTAGGAAGGCATATTTCAATTTCAGAGGCAAGATGAGTAAGGTAATATCTTTTCCTGGATTTATTTCTATTGGTGGGAGAAAACAGCTTTAAAGCTGTACAGAGCTTCTCCTGAGATCTGGGAAAGGTAATCTAAGTATGAGAGCTAGGGGCAAATTTGAACACATATTCTCACCTAGGTAGTTAGCAAATGTGCTAAGGAGCCATTTAATGTCATGTTGTCCCTTTGACTGTGTGTGAGGTGCCAGAAGTTGTTCCACAGTTTCTGAAGTCTGTCTGAAAACACTTATGATAGGTACTTCATATATTCCATAAGAGACGACCTCATTTTCAATGGCCCCATAAGAACATAAAAATGGACATATTGGGTCAGACCAAAGGTCCATATTGACCAGTATCCTGTCTTTTGGTAGTTGCCAATGCCAGGTAGCACATATGTTGTTTGTTCTGATTTTCATTTTGCTGTGATACTTGGAGGCTATGTCCACCTGGCACTCCGCCCAGTGCCGCTGCCATCAGGGCTATGTAAAATGAGCTTCTTGGGATTGAAAATGGCATGCTATTTGCATACTCCCACAGCTCATTACCATAGCCCCGCAAGAGTTCGGCGTCGGCTAAAGGGGGTGCCAGCACTGCAGAGGCCATGTGGACTTGCCTCTGCTGGCTAAACCCCCATTTGTCACCAGTCCCCTACGCCTCCACATGGCCTCTGCAGTGCTGGCACCCACTTCTGCTGACACCAAACTCTCATGGGGCTATGATAATGAGCTGCGGGAGTATGCAAATTGTGGGGTACCATGTAGACCCAGCCAAGTGTCTTTCCTAGAGCTGAAGGAAAGCTCTGTTTATCTGGAAAACTTGTCTCCCTCACCAATTGACATTGCTCCAAAAACAAGATATTAACTCACCCACCCTGTCTCTCAAATATGCTGGTACTGATGCAGCAGCAAGATTATGGCCTTTTAATTTATATGCAATAAACCCCAAAAGAAAGGATAGATATTACAGATGCCAGTGTCAACCACAGAACTTGAAATTTCTGATGACTGTATCCAGATATTAGAGTTACACAATGGAAACACTAGCCTTCCTTTTGGACATGAGGAAATAGATAGATAAAAGCATTTTTTAAATTCTGTGTTACTATGGGAAGCTATGGGTTTAATTCAGGAATTGTTTGGTGAATGTCTAGGTCTGGTGTGTGCAAGATAGCAGACTAAATGATCATAATGAGTGCTTTTGATCTAAAGTTTGTCTGAAGCATCAATAAAGACTTTAGGCTATGTCTATACTAGCACCCCCCTTTTGGCTACGTCTACACGTGCAGCCAACATCGAAATAGCTTATTTCGATGTTGCGACATCGAAATAGTCTATTTCGATGAATAACGTCTACACGTCCTCCAGGGCCAGCAACGTCGATGTTCAACTTCGACGTTGCTCAGCCCAACATCGAAATAGGCGCAGCGAGGGAACGTCTACACGTCAAAGTAGCACACATCGAAATAGGGATGCCAGGCACAGCTGCAGACAGGGTCACAGGGTGGACTCAACAGCCAGCCGCTCCCTTAAAGGGCCCCTCCCAGACACAGTTGCACTAAACAACACAAGATACACAGAGCTGACAACTGGTTGCAGACCCTGTGCCTGCAGCATAGATCCCCAGCTGCTGCAGAAACAGCCAGAAGCCCTGGGCTAAGGGCTGCTGCCCACGGTGACCATAGGGCCCCGCAGGGGCTGGAGAGAGAGCATCTCTCAACCCCCCAGCTGATGGCCGCCATGGAGGACCCAGCAATTTCGACGTTGCGGGACGCGGATCGTCTACACAGTCCCTACTTTGACATTGAACATCGAAGTAGGGCGCTATTCCTATCTCCTCATGAGGTTAGCGACTTCGACGTCTCGCCGCCTAACGTCGAAGTTAACTTCGAAATAGTGCCCGACGCGTGTAGACGTGACAGGCGCTATTTCGAAGTTGGTGCCGCTACTTCGAAGTAGCGTGCACGTGTAGACGCAGCTTTTGAAAGGGGAATGCTAATGACACATTTCAGTGTATGCTAATGAGGCACTGCAATGAATATACAGTGCCTCATCAGCATAATGGCGGCCACGGCACTTTGAAAGTGTTGCTTTCGATCCTGTGCAGCTTGTCTACATGAGGTCATTTTTGAAAGGACCCTGCACACTTCAAAATCCACTTATTCCTATTTGGTTATAGGAATAAGGGGATTTCAAATTTTCAGAAATAAAATGGAGAGAGAAATCTCTGAGCTGCAATTCATTTAAAAACTTGATTCCATCAACCAAGGATTAAATAGATTCTGGGAGTTGTTGGTCCATTACAAAACCAGCTTCTTTGCTCTTGGATGTTCACACCTCCGTATTAGAATCTGGTAACGGGCCACATCCCCTCTGACTGATCTGACTTATTTTCTCCTCTCTGATGTATACTACTGATAATGGGCCACTGCCACCCTCACTGAATAGACCTTCTCACCTCTGCCCCTCACCTTTACTGAGACCCCCCCCTTTAAATCCTCCTCTGAATGCCCCCCTCCCCCCCACATGCATCTGACAAAGTGGGTCTTTGCCTGTGAAAGCTTATGCTCCAAAATATCTGTTAGTCTATAAGATGCTACAGGACTTCTTGTTGTTTTTAAATAAATATAAGAAATTTGGCTGTGGCAGATGTTGGTAATCTGTAGAAATTACTTAAGTCCTTAGAAATGCTTACTAAAGTAGATGTCCTTAGCCAGTCTACAATATTTGAATGGGCTCTGTGCACACAGTCAGTAGTCACTAACCAGAACAATCTGATTGTTCACTGGTTATAGTTAGTTATATAGTGGTCACCAACATAATGTCAATTTACCAAGAGCTAGTAAATCATGGTATCATTCTCCCTTTCTTAGGCAACATACAAGGAAATATATCAGTAATCTCACATCAAGGTGTAACAAAAGTTGGCAAAGAAGAACTTATATGCCAACCTCTATGCCAAACTACCATAGTAAAAGAAAAAAGCAGTCCAGTAGCACTTTAAAGACTAACAGAATAATTTATTAGGTGATGAACTTTTGCGGGACAGACCCACTTCTTCAGACCATAGCCATACCAGAACAGACTCAATATTTAAGGCACAGAGAACCAAAAATAGTAATCAAGGTTGACAAATCAGAAAAAGATTATCAAGGTGAGCAAATCAGAGAGTAGAGGGGCAAAAGGTGGGGGCGGGAGAGTCAAGAATTAGATTAAGCCGAGTATGATAAAGAGCCCTATAATGACCTAAAATATTCCCATCCCGGTTCAAACCACGTGCTAATGTGTTGAATTTGAATACAAAAGAGAGTTCAGTGGTCTCTCTTTCCAAAGTAGTGTGAAAATTCCTCTTCAGTAAGATGCAAACCTTCAGGTCATTAACAGAATGGCCCACTCCATTAAAATGCTGGCTGACTGGTTTGTGGGTTAGGAGTGTTTTTATGTCTGTTTTGTTCCCACTAGTTCTTTGTCTAAGAGAGTTTGAAGTCTGTCCAATATACAAAGCACAAAACAGACATAGTGTGAACTCTGTGCAATATACAAAGCAAAAAACAGACATAAAAACACTCCTAATCCACAAACGGGTCAGCCAGCATTTTAATGGAGTGGGCCATTCTGTTAATGACCTGAAGGTCTGCGTCTTACTGAAGAGGAATTTTCATACTACTGTGGAAAGAGAGACTGCTGAACTGTTAGTCTTTAAAGTGCTACTGGACTGCTTTTTTGTTTTGATAGTATATAGACTAGCACGGCTCTCTCTCTGTTACCTTAATAAAAGCAGCTATGCAAACTGTCTGTTGGTACTATTGCTATTCTAGTAAAACATGACCTTGCATCAACAATGCAATTTTTGTCCCACATGGATCTAGTGGCTACCAAATGCTGTTAGAAGTAATGGGAATGGGTGCATCAAAATAGCATGTGTTCAACATGTTTTCCATCTTATTACATATTTACCCTTTTTGCCAATCTGGTTTAAGAAAAGTGGGAGTCTTCCTAAATATACATCTTTGTTCCCTCCTTGTTCAATATGATTCTTTTCTAGTCACATTTTTCTCAGGTGACATTTTATGTAGACATCTGGAGAAACCAAAAGCAGACTGCCAGAAAGCTATTAAAATCAGGGTGACCTTTCTCTTTTGGCTTTTCTGTAGATCATACATCCTTGCAGAAGTAATCACATGAAGGTCTATTCACCTTCTAACAGGATGCCATCTCCCAACAATCATACCAATACGAGGAACACGTCTTGGTAACAAAATCATGAAATCTTGAAAGTGTGGACAAAATCAATTCTAAAAGAAAAGTACACTAACATCTAGGTACCAGATGTGCTTTATCAGCCAGTTTCAAAACTAGGTGACTAAACTTGAGAATGAATTAAATATAGGCATGGCATAATTTACCTCAGCTGTATTGTAGAGGAAACAATTCATCATCCAGATCATAGATAAATAATTCGGAAAATGAAAACTACGAGAGAGAAACTCATCTTCCCCAGTTTGTCTTAGAAGATAAAACTGACAAGTAACTGAAGCAGTGAGGACAAATATTTTCAAGTGAAAAGATTTTATTTCTGTCTGAGGTATTACTGGCATCTATCACAACGACTGAATTTGCCATGGTCAGCCAACTAATATTTTGATGTGTCAAAGCCACCTCATAGTAGGGAGGAGCAACTGGCAAATTTCAGAAACGAATTATTTTATTGTCAAGCAAACACAAAATAAAATGTTCAGCTCATTAATAAAAATGAATTCCATGGTCAGCAAAAGTTATTCAGTCCTCAAGAGACTGAAGTTTGTAATGCCAGCACAATTTTTTTCTGTTTATGTGGTGGTTTCTGCAAAAGAGTTCAAGATAGAAATGCCAATAATGATCTCCCCCACTGTAGCTCACTGATTTTAGTTCCCCCTTTAAAAGTGAGCACTTAAGTCAGCTGAATACACAGGGTGTGTTAAAAGAGAACTGGACTTTCGATGTCCCACAGGCTTCCTGCTTAGGCAGATAAAAACTTTTGCATAGCTGCAGTGTTACTACCAAAGATAACTGGCCTTAAGTCAGTGGCTGTGTTTACACTACATTCCCCTTTATGTAGGAGAGTGCAAAATACAGCCAATCAGAAATGTAAGTGAGTTGCTAATTTACATATTGTTTGTCTCATTTGCACAATGGCGGCCACTCGCTGTTCCAGATGTACTCTTTTGGGGGGGAAAAAACAAGCAGTGTAGCAGGGGTTCATTTGAAAGGAAAAACCAGTTTTGAAAGCACCCTTCTTCCTCATATTTTTCAGGAGGAAGGGTGCTTTCAAAAGTGGAGTTTGTTTTCAAATGAACCCTGTCTACACTGCTTGTGTGTTTTTTTTCTGAAAATAGCACTTCCAGAACAGCAAGTGGTCACTATTATGCAGATGAAGTGCACAATATGTAAATTAGTGCCTTATTTGCATTTCTGATCATCTGTATTTTCATTCCCCTTCCAAAAGGGGAATGTGGTATAGACACAGCTTGCATATTTTGTTTTGTTTTGTTTTGTTTTGTTTTTTGTAGAGCTGGTTTACTGATACGAAATTATGAGTTCTTTCCTGCTGCTGGGGAAATTGCCAGCTTAGTAGAGGTTACATGGAGTTTGTTTTGTTTTAAGTTATTTATATAAAATAGATAAGTTTAAAAATGTAATTTGCAGTTTAGATATTCTGAGAGCAAGAAGATGCTGAATCCCCCTGGCAGTTAGGAAGAAGGCTGGCAAATGAAATCCTGCTGCTGTCATTGGGCATAACAATAGATGTTTGATAAACATACTCTAGAGTGTTAGCTAGAGTATTTCTAGTTTTGATGTGTGCTTTGTGGTCATTAAAATGAGGATTTTTGATGGAAGCATTATCGTGTACCAATCATTTATCAGACACAGGTTCCGTGTTCCCCCGATTTATTTCTTGACACTTCCTGCAAAACAGAGACTAGATACGAAAGCTTTGGTTTCAGATAACCTCTGGGTAGCAGATGTGAGTCAATAGCCAGCAGTTGGTAGAGTAGATGGTGCAATTGGTACATTCACAGTTTGCTGCAATAGCAACTAGAGGATCATGGGCCATATCATAGTCTATGAGACAGTTTACTGATACGTTCTGTTACTGTGACTCAAGCAGGTAGTCCAGTTGAGTTGGAAAATTATCTCAGAGGAAAAGATTATCTGCAACAATAGAAAAAGTTTTGGGTAAGAGCTTTACAAGGAAATAGTAAAGGACCCTGGAAATCAGGACCCTTCTCCAGGCCCAGGGTGTTCCTGAGCTCTGAAAGCAAATGGAAGTCTTGGTCAGCAGGGGAAAATGGAAAGCCCCAAGAATTAAGGCAAAGAAAATGGCTGCATAGCAGGGAAATAGTAGCAACAGTGTTTACTAGTGGAATAGATCAGATAAAGAAAGATAAAAGTTATGAGAGAAAGGGAAGCACCAAGCCTCAAGGGCTACAGTTCTGACATGGGCAGCACAAATAATATCAATGCGTATGTGAGTGAGTATGCAGCAGTGATGAACTGGAGTAGGAACTATATGGCTATGTCTACACTAACCCCAGAATTTTGAAAGGGGCATGATAATGTACTTAACTGAAGGATGCTAATGAGGCACTGCCATGAATATGAAGCTTCTCATTAGCAGAATGATGACCACAGCACTTTGAAAGTGATGCTTTTGATCGTGTGCTGCTTATCTACATGGGGTCCATTTCAAAAGGACCTCGCACACTTTGAAATCCCCTTATTCCTATTTGGTTATTTTGTTATAGGAATAAGGGTATTTCGAAGTGTGCGGGGTCCTTTCAAAAAGGACCCCATGTAGACAAGCTGTGTGGAATTAAAAGCAGCACTTTTGAAGTGCCACAGCCACCATTATGCTAATGAGGCACTGCATGTTCACAGTAATGCCTCATTAGCATCTTTTGATTAGGTTCATTATCATGCCCCTTTCAAAGTTCTGGGGCTAGTGTAGACATAGCCTGTGTGTTTGAAAATGCAGACAGAGGAATGTGAGGCAGCGGTCCACAGCTTTAGTGAAGGACTTCAAAAATAAGACCCAGGTAGACCACAAGGATTGTAAGGAGTTCTCTACACTAGCCCCAGAACTTCGAAGGGGGCATGTAAAAAGAGCCAGATCAGAGAATAGAAATGAGGGGCCGTGCTGCATATGCAGCACCTCACTAGCCTAATTTCTGCTGCCTGAACTTCAAGGTTAGCAACTTTGAAGCACTGGTAAGCTGTGTAGCCATGGGCAATTAGAATTACCCATGCAACTTTGAAGTGCCCTTACTCCCAAAAGGTTTTGCAGCTCGTGTAGATGAGTCCTAAGAGACAGATCTGTGGCTTTGGAATGGAGTTGGGAGAGGAAAGAGAAATAGTGACTGGAATCAAATGGGACTTGATTTGAGTTGTGGGGTGGGTTAAAAGGGGGCTTTAATTTCTACTGTGTTTATTTGGATCGAGAGAGATGGCTCCACTGAATTTCCCAAGGCCCTTCTGCCTCAGTCACTGGAAGAGCTATAGAAGCCCCCTTGCCTCCCTTCCATTGCTCCAATAATAAATACCACCTAATACAGAGCCTAAGACAGTGGAGTGATGCAGAGGATATGGCAGAGAACAAGCCCTCCTCTCTTGATCATTTTAGGGCCACTTAAAATCATTTGGCTCACTAAACTGAAGTACAGCCTTGGGATAGCTGATAAAGATAGCTGGAACCCCCAGTCTCATCACTGAATATTTAGCAGCTTTGAGCAGGGACACATATGATCACTGAGGATTTTGTAGGGGGCTACTCCTACAATACCCAGCTAAAGACCCCCACTGAAGATGCTGATGACCACAGGCTTTAGAAGGCAGGTGATAAGGGCCTTCGTCTGAAGACAAAAGCCCTTTAGTGATATGCCACCAGAAACAGCAATAGACCAGAAAGAAGCTGGAATTTAAACACTGTAGGCCACAGGTTGAATCCATTTCCTCAAGGTTAACCCTTGGCATGCCCCACCACCACTGTATTTACCTGCACCTCTGCAAGTATGGGAGATTGCAGTTCCCATTGGCCACTGATCACCATTCTGGGCAATGAGAGCTCTGGGAAGCAGTGTCCTGGTCTGCGATGCTTTACATATTTGCCTATTAATTAATCCAGCATTTCCCCAAAATGTTCTCTCCATGGAAATATGAAAGGCTATCTGGGACAAACCTCTCATCTGTTCTCTGGAGATTCAGGTTTCATTAAATACATAAAAGTAAGTTTCTGGAGCTAATAGTTTGTGGGAAAAAAATCTGACCTAATTCGAACAAACAGAGAGTCTGACAAGCATCTGAAACTTTAGTTCTGAGGTACTAACTGGCCTCATTTAATTAAACATGGACACATCTGCATCGACAGGTGAGGGGCCTTGATGGGATGAATGGTGAAAGTAGGCTTGTCCCAGCAGCAAGGGATGGAGAATGTGGACCAACTGGCAGAGGACCAAGGGTTTGTTTATTTTTTTAACCTTCCTCATAGCACTTACAAGCCACAAAGTGTTAAGAACTGAGCTGAGATTTTGGCAGGGAGCCTTGGGCTTATGTGATACTGATACATTGTGGCCTTTGTGGGCTTGTGTCCCATCCTGTTTCATGCATTACCTGGGGTTATCTAAACCCATAATCACAGCACTAGTGTGAGCCCATAACCCAACTACCAGAAGAGTACAGGCATGCATCTTCTCCAATATCTTCCAACATTCATGCTCTTAGTAATCCGGAAACAAGAACATTAAGCTTCCCCTCTCCTATGTAAACAATGGCACATAGACTTGTCAGAGTCCAAGTCATTTCCCACCCAAGCTGAGGCCTGAGGCTGTTAATTGTGCTTTAAGCAAGCACCTGGGATTCAGCAAATTTATCAGTTGTGAATTGCTTAGGATAGGCAATAAATTACATCTGACTCAACTAGTAAATTTCATCCAAACCACAGCAGTTTTCAGTTGTGCCACTATCTGGGGAGGTACTCAGGAAGAGGTACTCAGCTCCATAAAGGGAGATAGCAAGGGATGCACATAGTGTCTTCCCTTCCTGCTCAGTCAGCCTTAATAAAAGTTTCATCATGGGCAATTCATCCACCCTTTCCCTTGGTTCATACCTCAGGAGCAGTTCCATACCTGCTACGGATTGGGAGCTCTTTTGTAGGGTCTGTCTCCTTTGTCCTTCCCTCTTCCCCCAGAGTTTTATGTAGGTCGGTTATAGAAGCTACTTGTGTGAAACATTAATATCCCCAGTGCTGAGATAGGAACTGAGTAATGGAGAAATCAAATGACTTATCACACAGGAAATCATGGTAAAGTTAAAAATTGAATTCTGATTGTCTGAGATTCATTGCCATTGTCTTTGTTTCTTACTAATGATATCCACAATCCTGTGTATGGCAAACATAAACCCCCCACTCCACATACCAAACACCTATTTATAGAGGGTCTGGTATTAAGAGGGTCTGAGGAGCCTCAACTGTCCACTAGAAGAAGGATTTTTGGCTTCCCAGAAATTGTAAAAATACAAAACAAAACAAAACAAAAAAAAAAGCACTGGCCTATAACAATGAACCTGCTTTTTGGAACATTAACGTATTTAATTACAGCAAGGAGATTGTGTGTGCACCAGTAGCCCTGGAATGGATTATATGTTAATTACAACATGTTGAACAATGTTTCTATAAATTTTAGATCAACACTATACCAATAAATATGTATTAGATGCTTTGAAATAAGGTAGTGCAGGCACAGCCAGATAAGATTCCAGGTTTGCAGAACTGCTTGCTGGGCACAGCAGAATCCATGCTATACTTCTATCATTGCCTGCCAAGGCTCAGAGACTCACAAATGGGCACAAGAAAAATAGAGGGAGGAAACATCAGATATTTTGAAATGTATTTCCTATAACCTGCTTCATTTTTTTGCTAAAATTGTCATAGTAACAAGGAACAAATTTAAAAGAAGCCAGTTGTGGCCAAAGCGTATGACATCAGGTACTGAAGTGATTGTATAGTGTTGAAAAATGAGAGTCAGTTCTGCGAGACTTATGCACACAGAGTACTTCAAGTGATATCACAGATATCTGAATGGATAAAGGTGGATGAATCAGGTGTTAAGCCAATTAATATTGGAACTGCTATAATTTAATATAAGGGCTATGAACCAGCAGACGAGATTCCCTAACAAATAAAACCTAAGATATAGTTGCAAATGAAAATAAACAAGCTAAATCATCTAATAAGTGCGTAAGTTTGTCTAAAAGCATTGTGCTTAAGGGGGAACTTTGCTAAACAAGTGGATTTTTTCTTTGTTTTGGTACAGCAAGACATCTATAAACTGAGAAAAAGGCTGGAGCATTGATTAAGCTGCTGACTTACGCTCTACAGGCAGACAGATTCCTAAGTTCAATTTCTAGCTTGACCATGGGCTGCTTGTGTGACCTTGTGCAAATCATTTAACCTCTGTTTCAGTTTCCCATGTGTAAAATTTGGAGAATAGCACTTCTTTATCTGACAGGGGCATTGTGAGAGTGAATACATTAAGGATTATGAAGCACTCAAATACTGCCGTAATGGAGCCGTGTCAGTACTGAAGACAAGCAAGCAGGTATTAAATTGTCTGCCTACAGAACAAAAAAGGCTCAACTTGGAAAACAGAGTCAAAAAGTTCTTGGGAGGGAGTGTAAAGAAAGAGGGCTTTTTTGCATGGGGGGGCATAAAATTATCCTTCAAGGATTTAAGAACAGAAAAAAATGCAACAATATTTGAGGTGGTTTAGAAAGCTTCTGCTGTAGTGTAAGAATAAAATAAGACCCCTCTGTGTTGTTTTTGTTATTTAATATTTTTTTCTTCAAAACATTATTCTTTAGAATGCATGCATATGACAACTTACGAAGTAAAGACTACTTGGATATGTCTACACTAGCTCCCTACTTCCAAGGGAGGATGGTAAGTAGGGTGTCGGGAGATTATTAATGAAGTGCTGCAGTGCATATGCAGAACTTCATTAAGTTAATTCTCCCCCACAGCAACTTCGAAGTGTTAAACTTCAAAGTGCTGGCTTGCGTGTAGCCGCAGCTAACCCGCCAGTACTTCGAAGTTCCTGGGCAACTTGAAGTCCCTTTACTCCTCAAAATTTTGAAAGGGGAGGGGTGCATGCCTACAGGAGCAGAGATCAAAACACCAAGCAGAGCTGCCAGGACAGGCATTGTGGGATACTGGTGGAAACCAGATCTATCAACAAAACAAGCATCAGGTGTACATTGGCTCTTTGTCAACAATAAAGGGAGGGGAAACAAGAAAATTCCTTCATGGGGCGGAAATTTTGTTTCAATGAAATTGGTGTTTTTCCTAACAAAAGTATTATTGTGTGAATGCTCCCACTGTTTTGCCACAAAAAGGCAGTTTTAAATAGCAAAACTTGGTAGTTGTAGACAGTCTTATTTAGGCACCTATTCCACCCACACACCCAATGCCAGTTTCAATTTTTCAAACTTGCAGTCTGTTTTCCCTATTCAGTAGTAGAGATTACAGTTAGATTTAAATACAAAGAGATAGATTCAACTTTGTGCACTCGTACCATGTAATACTTCTTGTTATCGTCTTTCAGCCTCATCCTATATAAGTTCAAAATTTCTAATATGGCATTAAAACACACCAGGGTGTGCTTTATTGTTCCATTAATACAAGCCTTGAGTGCACTGTGAAGCACAAGTGAAGAGGTTGAGTGCTTTAAATCTCCTGAGGTGCTTATTACCACATCAGTAAAAAAAACACCCTGGAGTGTGTCTTAATGCTACAATATGGCATCAAATTGTTTAAAAAATGGAATTTGAAAATAAAACAACTTTTTTATGGCAAATCTTCCAATTATTGAAACAGTTCTCTGTGGAAGGAGAGTGAAATAACAGGAAAAATAGGGTGAAGCAGTAAAAGTAAAAACACAAATAAAACAAAACATAAAAGGATGACTAGCCTTTCCCTCCCTCACAAGGGTACTATGAGATGAAATATATTAAAGATTATGTGGTGCTCAGATGCTGTAGAAATCAAGATTGCATAAATTTCAGATACAGTAAACATTATCTCTATTTTTAAAGTAAAAAACTACCTTCTCTTCCACCTATGAATGGATGCTATTCAAAGCAAACTTTGCTGCTTATATATATGCACAAAAAAAGAGACAGTCTGGATGACAAACATGAAATAAACTCATACAAACATCACCTAGTGATATACTGTCTAAAGAGTACCTCCATGACAAGACTGTGCACAGGTTTTAGGTAAGATTACCCACTCTTCAGCCTTCTCTTATTGGTGGTGTGGTGTACATTGTTACAGAAAGAAAAGTCTATTTTATTGCATCCCAGAGTATACAACTGTCCTTTTGACTTTCACCTTCAGAGGATGAAGGCCAGCAAGAAGGTATCAAATGCAACCACATTTGTTTGGCATTCATGGGTTAATTCCATCTTTCTCTCTCAGTGACAATAGTTAGCAATTTTATTTGTTTTTCTCATTTTATGACCTCCCAGTATTTCATATTTTCTTTTCCTGATTTCTCATAGTACTGTATGCATCTCCTGACATTTAATCTTTTGCAACTTCTTTGGAAACCTGGGAATATGCACATTTTTCTCTGGTATTAAAAGGGTTTTCATACATGCTACTAACTAGATATTGCCTAGAGGATGCCACAGGATAAGTTTTATTCAACTTTACACTCAATCTTTTTGGTTTCACATGTAAGGCTCCTGACAATGACGGTATCTTTTTTGTTATTCCCTGCTCCACATTTGCCTTCCAAGCTCTCATGTAACCCTCTTGGCTATCTTCTCTCGACCAGACCTTGCCCCTTCTTCTATTCTTCCATTGCACTATTTACTATTCCTAGATACTTCTACTGCACTCTCAAATTCAATAGTTTGTCAATTGAATAGAAATGAAGATAGAAGAATAAACAAAAGAATTGTAGAGAATACTACAACCAGCCCACAAGCTAATGAAAGAAAACACTTCAGCAAACTAAATCATTTCATTTCTTTCCTCATGTATATTCCTTGCATGCCCTCAACCCATTTTGCCTTCTACATCCAACTTTACATTGTATGAAAGCATTTTCTTCATCTTCTTGATGCTTTGGTCTGCATTAATGTTCGTTTTTTCAATTAGTTTCTTTGTTTATTTTTAAAAGAGAAAATTAGAAGGGAAATAAACTCATAGCATTTCAGAGAAGATAGTACACTGGAATAATAAGCAGTAAAACTGCATGTGAAGCTAAGGCCTGGTCTACAACTAGAAGGGAAAAAACGGTTCTTAACAATAAGATGTCCCCAAAAGATTATTATCTCACTGGGACAAACCGGATGATAGCTTTATCTTGTGAATGCTGGTTGACGCATAGGGGAAGGGGAAGTTAGTTACCTTGTACAGTATCTAGGGTTCTTCAGTGTATGTGTTGCTCTGAGTGTACCACATCAGGATGTGAACATTTCTCCACACTTTTCACTGGATATTTAGTCAGCATGCAGTGCCATGCCCTGGATTGTTTCTCTGGTATAAAGGCATACAGGGAGGAGGCAGGCCCACTGCCACTCTAGACCCTTCCCATGCACCAAAAGTCGAAAGTGCTTGTTTCTATTCTGTGAGAACCCTGAGCAGTAAAAGTGTTGGAAGAGCCTACATATAGCAAATATGTGTAAAGCCAAGGAATGTCTACAGCCTCTCCCTTTGAATAGTCACTGTGTCCTCCTCTTGAGGAGTCTGGTCTGCACTTCACTGGACAGTGTCGTAAGAACATCTACCAGTGAATGATTGTAGGTAAAAGAAATCTCTTGAGGTACCTGCTGCTCATTTCCCACTTACAATTAATACTGAAATACCCGATTGGGGTGTCCACCACTTTGTTTCATAATCTTGGAAGATGAACTCCTGATAAGTTTATCTAACATAACATGGACCAGTTCCAGAGTTTTATAGATTCTGCACCTAAGGACTAGGATCTTGCTCCTTCTTGATAACTGATATAATAAATTACTAGTTTGTTGTTTAACATTATGGTCACTGATATGGTCCCTGACATGGAGCTGGAATCACTGGAAAGCATAACAGACTGCTCTGAGCTCTTATAAACTGACATGGAGGATCCATGGTTGGAGTATTCATTTGCCCTGAGCTGAAAGGCTTTGGAAGCGTGAACTCTAGCCTATCAAGAAAGTATCTGTAGTAATGAAATTTGTGGAGGGAGACAGCAAGAATGGAACTCTCCCTCACACACACACACACATACCCCTTTACAGATCCTTCATCAACTTTACAGAATGTGGGACCCTCTGAGGTACCACTATCTGCATGGATATACTGTGCTTTTGGGGGACCATAGATGATTTTCAGTCGAGTCAGAAGATACCAAAACCAAAGTTTTATTAAAGTTGTCATTAAGGTACAGGCTGTCATATGGCCCAGAAGTTCCAGCAAGCTGTTACTGTGGTTTGCAGGCGCTGCTGTATTATAGAAACAAGGATGGGTATAGTGACAAATTTATCCTATCAGCAAGTATCAGCAAGCACTGCAGATAGTAAAGCTATGAATGATCTTGACAAGGTCTATTCATTGAGTGGGTGTGTGATGAAGTGGAGAAACCATCCACCAGCAAAGAAAAGGTTAAAGAGAGTCTCTGCACCCAGCTAGCCATACTCTGAAACACCTGAAGCCAATACAAGGCCCAAAAGAGGAAAAAGGAAAGAGCCTGAATCAGTTCATGGGTGACTGCTGTTAAGGGGGCCTCCCTATATGATGGAAAAAGTCCCTATTTAGTCAGCCGAGGAAGACACCCAGAAATAGGTACAGTCTTCCTGGTTAAAGGGTACTGTGAAAGCAACTTAGGAGCACCCCAACTAAGTAACTAGGTGACTGAAGCACAGAGATCTTGTGTGTTTTCAGACTCATGAAACCTATGTCTACCCTGTCTGGAGGAACCCGGGAATGCAGCAGGATATCACACAAGGTTCATGGAGGGCAGGAGTGCTACTAGTGAGAAGCTGACACAGTAAATGGAAGTGTTAGAAAGTAGGCCAGACCAACAAACTTCTTGCTAGAAGAACTCCCATTCAGGGTTTGACTCACACAGGGCTCTGGGCTGGGACCAGGTGGAGTGTGAGGATTCTGATCCCACTACCATGGTGCCTTAAAGACTTAGGCACCTTGACCAGGGAAACAAGGGCCCAGAAGACATGTGATTCAAGAACTAAATTGCCCAGCCGTCCTTTTACAGGGTCAGAGAAAGGAATCTTTTTGCATTGAAGTGGAGGCCCAATGGTGGCACAGAAATAGGTCTCTGCTGATTGCTGGTTGTATCTCAAGAAACAAGCAAAGTTCCAGAAGCCAATCATCCAGAAAAAAAGTCATTAATTACATCTGGCAATAATGAGTTATGGTGTCTGAGAGGACTTTGATAAAGATCCTTGATACAGTGAAGAGGGCAAAAGGTAGAATACAATAATGGTAGTGGTCTTTGACCACCATAAAATGTAGGAAATGTCTCTGTAACTGCTTCTTTTATTTTTTTCTTTTGACCATGAAATAACAGGAACAGGGCCCTTTTCAAAAAAATGTTGGTGCAATAGCTTTGATGACTCCCCAGTGGTAGAAGAAATTGTACTGGCTGTCTCAAAATACTCTTGTGAGTGGAATCTAAAGAGAGACGTGAAGAGTTGGGAAGCAGAAAGAAGATTAACTAAATGCAATAACTATCATAACTTCCAAGATCCCCCTTTCCAATGTGGCAAAGGAAGAGACAATTAGGATAAACGGAGACAGGTGCAATACTGGGTGGAGAGAAGGGTTCAATGGGCCAAAATAGTTATTTCGAGGATGCCATCAATGGGAAGGTCTTTGTAGAGGATAGTTCTTTCTCAGTGTACTGAGCTGTTTCCTGGGGTTTGGTAGTTTTTGTATGCTGGGAGTTAACTGGGTAATACCATTGAGATATTCAGAATGTACTACACTTTCTCTTTGCCATAAGTGTATAGATGCCCAGAGACCAAATGGTAAATGGCAAGTCTTTAAGAGAATAAAAGGACCCATCTGAGACATAACCAAATAAGTTGGCCCACTGAAAAGGTAATCCTACACTTTGCTTTGTATCTCCTAAAGCAGATTGGAGGACTGCAACCATAAAATGAGCTCGTGATTACTAGTGTAACCATTAAGCATGTAGCTGTATTGGCAATACAGTGAGGACTGGAGAAATATTTTTGCAATTGCCTGGCATTCTGCTATGAGGTTTTGCAATTGTTCTCTCTGACTCTGTAGCAGGTGTTCATTAAAACATAAAAACTTTTAAAACTCATATTTTGCTATCAGGGCTTGGTAAATAATTACAGTAGACCCCTGAGATAAGCGCTCTTGATTTGTGCTTATCTTGGGTTAACACAACTTTGAGTGGCAGGGAGCTGGCACCTGGCACAAGGCTGCCAAGTACTATTTCCCTGATACTCAGAGGAGTGGGAGAAACTGACCAGCTGCAGCACTGGTCAGTTTCTCAGCTCCTGTCAGGGGTGGCAGCCGAGAATAACACTGACTCTTGCTGTCAATGAGGAAACCTGAATCCTGGCTGCTGCCACTGACAGGAGTGGGGAAACAGATCAGGACAGCAGCACTGGTCAGTTTCTCAGCTCCTGTCAGGGGTGGCAGCCGAGAATAACACTGACTCTTGCTGTCAATGAGGAAACCTGAATCCTGGCTCCTGCCACTGACAGGAGTGGGGAAACAGATCAGAACAGCAGCACTGGTCAGTTTCCCCCCTCCTGTGAGCAGCAGGCAGCCCAGGGCCAGGCTCTTGGCTGCCCCCCAGTCACAGGAGCTGAGAAACTGACCAGCACTGCTGTGCTGGTCAATTTCTTCATTCCTGGGAGTGGCAGAGAGCGTGGAACCAGACAGCAGCCTGGCTTCTGGCTCCCACCAGTGGAGAGGAGCCAAGATCCCAGCTGCCGCTTGGTTCCCACGTCCCTGCCACCCTGGGCTCCTGGAAACTGCTGGTCAGTTTCCCAACTCCCGCAAGAGCACGGGAGCCAGGAGTCAGGCCACCTCCTGGTTCCCAGCTCCTCCTGACTTGTGTGAAATTTGAGTTATGCAAGGCTGCCCAGGAATGCAACCTTTGCATAACTCGGGGGTCTACGGTACTCAGTACTGCAGCAAATTCGAGGAGTAACTTTTGGAACTCAGAAGATTCAGTCTTTTTAGCTTTTTGTCAGATGGTATGAAGCTGAATCAATGTTATCTGTCCTGTTTGCTAACTGCGTCCACAAACATGAAATTGCTGTAGGGGCAGAAAGAAAAAGATATGCTGAGCCTTTAGGTTGGATATAGTATTTTGTTCAGCCCATTTTCATATAAATTACATAGTAGGTGGAATCTGCCACACAGAACATGCTGGGGAGAGCAGAACATTATCTATGGATCAGCAAAGGTGATTTCGGCTCTTCCAAGTTGCAAAGATACTCATAGGATAGACTCCAAGTAGAAAACCTTGGGATTCAGTATGACAAGCAGTGTTTTAGATTATATCAGAGTATCCTTTACATTGGCTACAGTAGGCAGTACTAAAAACTTCAGCTTGGTTCTGGAGACCTTGTGTTTTTGAGTCAAAGACTCCAATGCCACTTAAGGCGTTATATCAGATGATTTCTCAGTACATGGCATGGTCTTCTTATCCAGTACCATGGTCTTGGTACTAGAGAGAATGTGAGACTCAGTGGTAACAACTGGACACAATATCTCCTTAATTTCCCCTTGTCCTCCAATCCATAAAAAGAATTCTCTTCTTTCAGAGTCTTGATAGTTTTGAATGGTCTCCAGAATCTTTGCTTGCTGTAATGGTATGAATTGTCATGGCACTCTGATGATCCAAGGTACGTGGTTGTCTGACTCTGACACCAAGTATCTCAGAGAGCACTCCATCTAAAAGAGTTTTACTGTGTCCTCCCTCAATTTTTAGACCAATTTTTAATATGTGTATAGATATTATTACATTTGGAGGTGACACAAGACTGTCCAAGGCAGCAGAGATAGCTTGAAATGTCCATTGCTGTGTACGAACGAATTGTGGTAGGTCTGATGGGTGGGATGCCGGGTGTCTGGGCATAACCTGCACTGAAATAAGCGGATCAATATCTGAGGAAAAAACAAAGTCTCAGAAGAAGTGATGTGGAACTGCCCCTGCCCCCAGAAAGCACAAATGGAAAAACAAAAATTAAGATAACAAGAATGAAAATATTCAGCCAGAGAGATAGCAAGCTTCATAGCTAAGTAATGGAGAGTACAGCACTCTGTTGCAAGTGGCAGGCAATTGAGAGAGAAAGGGATTGGGGGTAGATCCACTTGCTGCATATACCATCATACTGAAACACCAGAGAGTCAGGCAAGAACAACTGAACATTGCTTACATAATCACCTACAGGCAGGCTGGAACCTGGGACCTCTACAGCTCAGTGCTTGAGCCCCTACAGTTGGAGCTGAAAGCTAGCTGGATCTCAGCTAAGGCTGTAGAGGAGACTCAGTCTCTTTGGCTGTATCTACATTTGCCCGCAACTTTGGAGGGGGCATGGCAATCAGGGCGATGGGAAATTACTAATGAAGCGCTGCTGTGAATACACAGCACTTCATTAGGCTAATTTTCCCCTGCGGCAACTTCAAAGAGTCAAACTTTGAGGAGTAAAGGGACTTTGAAGTAGCACAGGCACTTGAAGGTGCCCTCGGCTTCACGCATTCCGGCACTTCGAAGTTTGACGCTTTGAAGCTGCCATGGGGGAAGATTAACCTAATAAAGTGCAGCATATTTACAGCAGCACTTCATTAGTAATCTCCCATCACCCAGATTACCATGCCCCCTTTGAGGTTGGGGGAAAGTGTAAACACAACTTTTCTGTGTAAGTGGCCAAGGTGCCACTACATGGGACAGTAAGCCACACATAGGAGGAGTGTGGGTTACACTTACAAAAACCTGATATTAAGCATGCACAGGTATGTGCATATCCTGATGTGGAGTACCCATTGAATCATCATGCATAAAGAACCTCAAAGGTCTACCTCCATCACATTAACACAGAGCTGATATTTTTACAGAACACAGTGATTTTCCTTTGAAATATTTTAAAAGACATTGGGACCACAGCCTGACCTCTTCTATGGGAGTGCGCAACATGAGGACCATGAACGTGACTCACAGGGCATCTTGAATCTTCCTATCTTGTGAGCCTCTTTACCATAAAAGGAAGGGATAAGGACAGTCATGGAACTCACAGCAAACATGAATACACTAAAAGATGAGTGATTATGTCAGAATACAGAATGGCTTTGCTTCCTCTTCTGTACAGATATTCTAGGGATAACACACACTTGACTCTTTTACATAATATACAAGTTGCCAGCCTCTCCTGCATGTACAACGATGGGACCCATAGCCAGAGGCGTGTCCCTATTCATCCACTACTACAAACGAAGTAAGCTGTAAGGCCATATCAGACTATAAGATATCCCAAGTGCACAATTGTT
Source organism: Carettochelys insculpta (assembly GCF_033958435.1). NCBI lineage: Eukaryota > Metazoa > Chordata > Testudines > Carettochelyidae > Carettochelys > Carettochelys insculpta. Next base: position 298,648,269 of record NC_134137.1, on the reverse strand, counting down.
GTCTTGAAATTTTGTACCTATTATCCTTGGCAAAGCTAGTTCTTGCTGATAAGGAGCTTCACACTGCTGTGAGTTTCCAGCAAATTTTATTTCCTTTATAAAAGCACTTCATTTATTTTTCATTTGAATGCCCTTCAAAAAAGCAGTGGTGGTAATTAGACGTTTTGTTAAATTGGAAAGCAGCAACCATCCCTTGCATTAGTGTGCAACATACTTTTGTCAAATATAAGTAGGTAGGATTTTGAGTAGGTAGACAGAATATTAAGTAGATAGTGGGCTACCTGGACTGCATAGCAGAATGGCAGAGTGTTTTAAGGCGTGGGCTTGCTGTGGGATGGGCTTTAGGAAAGGCAGTTTCAATTCCCTTTTCCACCATAGATTTCAGATATGCTCTTGGAGGCACAAGAGGTTGCTTAATCCATGCTTTAGCCACTAAAGCTCTAGTTTCAGAAGTACTATGATGCACAGAATTCCTGCAGTAGTTGCCAAAACTCACCACCAAAACTTTTGCAGTGAAATTCCCTTCTCCTAGGTGGCTATCTTTCTGCCCCTGAGCATGTATCTTTCTGCCTCCCTCTGAGCAATTGGATACATACCTCCTACCTAATCCCAGAGTAATTCACATAACAGGGGAGATATGAAATTGGCTGCGGGATTTGTATGTGGATCTTGATCTCATAGGTAGCATTAGAGGACTCCTTCTCATACATGTACCTCAGGCAAGTTCACACAAAAAATGTGTGTGGGCAGGGTCAGGAAGGGAGCCAATGTGAGGGGAGTTGTGAGAATACTCTCCTCCACATTCATGCACTTAATTGGGTGGGCCCTAGGTGTGCCCCTGTTCTAGCACCCAAGCACACCTATATCCGAATCTATGCAAATATTTCTAACCAGGAGGGGTTTTGTGCTTTGCTCAGGACACATGACCCAGCATCTCAATCCCTGTCATCAATAAGGACAAGTGCAGAATCTTGCACTTGGGCCAGAAGAATCCCAAGCATTGTTACAGGCTGGGGTCCGACTGGCTCAGCAGTAGTTTTGCAGAAAAGGACCTGGGAGTTGTAGTGGACAAGAAGCTGGACATGAGTCAACAGTGTGCTGTTGTAGCCAAGAAAGCTAATGGTATATTAGGTTGCATCAAGAGGAATGTTTCCAGTAGATCCAGATAAGTGATTATTCGGCTTTGGTGAGGCCGTATCTGGAGTACTGTGTCCAGTTCTGGGCCCCCAATTATAGGAAGAATGTGGATACACTGGAGAGGGTCCAGCGGAGGTTGACCAAAATAATTAGGGGGCTGGAGCACATGACTTATGAAGAAACGTTGAGGGAATTGGGACTGTTTAGTCTACAGAAGAGAAGACTGAGAGGGGATTTGATAACAGCCTTCAACTTACTGAAGAGAGGTTGCAAAGAGGCTGGAGAGAGGCTGTTCACAGTGGTCACGGATGGCGGAACAATAGTCTCAGGTTGCAGTTGGGAAGGTCCAGGTTGAAAATTAGGAAAATCTTTTTCACTAGGAGGGTGGTGAAGCATTGGAACGGTCTACCCAGGGAAGTAGTGGAGTCTCCATCCCTGGAAATGTTTAAGTCTCGCCTCGACAAAGCCCTAGCAGGGCTGATCTGATGGACTTTGTCCTGCTTAAAGCAGGGGGCTGGACTCGTTGGCTTTTCAGGTCTCTTCCAGCTCTATTGTTCTATGATTCTATGTTGTTTCTCCTGCCTTTCCCTTGCTCAGGAAACAGCAGCAGCAAAGCATCTGTGTAGTCCTACCTCAAAAACCTGCCGTGACTAACAGCACAGGGGGCCTTTTCTCATACCTTTAGGTTCATGATGAGAGGGCCATGCAATGACACTGAGGTGTCCTCAGAACTCCCCAGGCCCTATCTGGGTTTAGAATTGCATTAGCAGCCCCTTTCCAGGGAGCTTAGTTCTACCTCCACCCACAAATACTGTAGCAGTTGCTCTCTCTTTGCTGTGCATCCAGATTCCCAAGGGCATTCTGTTGACAGTAAATTGGCAGAACCCAGCACTCTGTCGACAGTCTTATCTTGCTCCCCACAAGGCATAACACCTATGTCAACAGAAAGCTAGTCTGGATGTTCTGGGGGACCCTCTGTCTGCTGTATTTCCAGCTGGCTGTTTTGTCAGAAGAGTGGCCAGGCAGCCCAGCAGCTCTCTGTAAACAAAATAGATTGCTTTTTCGATCCACTTTGCAATCTCGCTGCAATCAGTCTACAGAAGATTTGTGGGAAGATGTCTTCCAACAGTAAATTCTGTCAACAGATCTCTAGCGTAGACATTACCTGTGTGGTTTGGGAGGAAGACTACATTGATTTTCATTGCATATTTCAATTCTGATCTGAAAAATTCCTCCATCATCTTCAAGAAATGTCTGAAATGGTACTAGTGGGTGGGAAAAAAGATCATAATCTAGAGCAGTAGTTAGGAAATTCCCTGGGATGTTGGCGACACCAGGTCAAGTTCCTACCCTATGCCTGAGAGAGATAAAGGATTAGAATAGAGATATGCTATCACTCAAGTGGATGTTCTACCATTGTCCTACAGGACAGTCTATTGTGTGGCTGCCTCAGCTTTGCCTGTTGCAGTTGTAGCAGATGGATAATTAAAAAATTATGGGCTGGCCTATGGATCTCTTATGGTCTGGGTGAGTGCTTGCACCCACAGGGTATAGCATAATTTTTAAGCTTGTACTCTCTTTCTCTCTCTCACACACACACACACTCTCTCTGTCCCAATGGACATGTCAAGAGTTTATCCAATGTGAAACAGTTTCAACTTGAGGGAGTGAGGGAGGCACACATCAGAATATGTCATTGACTAGACAGAAGATTCCTTAGAAGCCTGGTAAATTCCTGTATAAATTCTTTATTTCCCTCAGGTGCAGGATGACATGAACCTTGGGGTTTCCTCATCCAAAGTAAGTATCTAATTCTGGACTAAAAATTAGAAAGGAGAGACTCCTCCCCCACACTTCAGTTTCTTGCTAAAACAACATAGCTACATAACCCCAGGAGAAGGTTACATCTGAGAATTAGAAGCAGGGACTTCACCTCTCTGAAATCTAGACTGCAGTGTCTAACTCAATGAGAAGGGTGGGGTTTAGCATGCAGGTCTCTGGTCATCATCTCCCAGTGGATAGTTTAAGTGGCATCCATAACATTACAAGGGTTCTGGGCTAAGCTGACAGAACCAATCCTGGGCAAACTGCTTAAAATCTGGGACACTTACAGCCCATGCTGGAGGTTCTTTCTCAATAAAGTAAACCAAGCCAGGCACAAAAGTACCTTTGCTGGCCCCTCTGACCAGCCAGAAGATTCATAACCAAACCCACAGATTCTCTAGCAGCTCCTAATGCCCAAATCTGCAAGCCTCCTTACTCCAGTGAAGGGCCATAAAATCCTCTTTCACCAAATCCACACAGATTCTTCCAGGCACCAAATGGTCTAGCCACATTCTCAAGTCAATGTATACTTAGACTTAACCCAAAACAGCATGCTGTGACAATCCTTTAGAATCTAAAATCTAAACGTTTACTAAGAAAGAAAGAAAGAAAGAAAGAAAGAAAGATTATTAAGGTGATACATTACATACATCAGATATATCTATTGATGCAGTCCAGCGATGTCATATGCAGTTTCTTTGATGGTCTCCAAAAATACATGCTTCTGAGGGATGGGCCCCAACTCCATCAGGTTTAAGTTCATGAGGACTGAAGAACAAAGATAATCACTGCCAGGTTTGTCTTCATAGATTGCCATATGGAGGGAAAAAATCTTTCTTCTTCTCATAAGCAATGGAAGATCACCTGATCAAGAGGTCTGTTGGGGCATTCTGACATTGGCTGCTGAGTTGGCCAGCATGTCTCAGTCAATTTCCATAAGATGTCACCTGACTGGGGAGCTGATCACATGACCCATTGTGATTCTCAGTACTAAAACCTTTCTAATTCAGGTATAAAGCCAAAATCTATAATGTTATATACCAATATAGCATAAATATACAAGTAGCATAAACAGATTTAGTGCATTATCAATGTTCATTGGACACCTTACTTGGCTCAAAATTTGGTGCAAACCTAGCACAGTAATCACAGAAATGGCTTTATATTTTTTGTAAAAATTCAGTAACATGACAGCTTCCCACCTAGCTTACTAACTTTTATGATTCCCATTCTTATCTTTGCTTCTGTATAAAAAGCCTAATTACCTAACCCAGGCTTTGTGAATCACAATGGTTTTAGATGCCTACAAGGTCTGTGATGCAATGCTCAGCATCACAATGCCTGACGTCTTTGTCCAAGCAGGCATTCATCTTTCTAGGTCTTGGTTTTCGATCTACAAAATGGGGAGAACTGGGCCACCTGCATTAGAGGGGTGTCATCAGATAACCACATGAATGGTTGGAAGTGCTCAGATATTATGGTGAAGGGGACAATGTCAGCATGACACATAAAAAGACAGATGTGGAAATAGAGCCTTTAATTTTTTTCTAATTTGAACATATCCGGGAAGTGATCCTGCTTTCTTCTGAACTCAGTGATAACACCCCACATCTTTCCATTAGCAGTAGATACAGGTCATTTACATTCCCTTTATTCCATCTAATTAAATGCATAAATCTTATTTTAAAAAGCTAACATCTCTCTCAACTGAAACAGTAACCGTGGTGCTGAATATATGCAGTATTTATATATACAATAATCATAGACAGTATTTATATATACAATAATCACAGACAACATAGATACCTCAATATTTGGCAAATATATTTGGCATTTGTGTGTGTGTGTGTGTGTGTGTGTGTGAAGGTATACACTGAACATATTGTATAGTACAATACATAGAATGTATTGTAAAAATGTTGAATGTTAGATATAATGCCATTGAAATATGCTGCATTAGTCTGTCTTCTGCTCGGTCTAAATCAAGTAAGATAATATGATCATAAACTATTATAATTCCCTCTTGTTTTAAATATATTGGTTCATGTATTGGCTGTAGTTTATTAAACAATATATGTCATAGAGTACCATCAGAGATTTCTGCTATAACTACTGATGAAGTGAGTCTGTGCTCACGAAAGCTCATGCTCAAAACTTTTCTGTTAGTCTATAAGGTGCCACAGGACCCTTCGTTGCCGTTAATTAACTACTGTCACCTCAAATCCCATGCTTTCAAATGAAAAATGCATATGGTTCTTTGTTTCAATCCTTTTATATTATGACATGCTTCCAAATGATCCAAAAGTCACAGTAGTGAAAACATTACTGATATGCTTTGGCTTCTCTTACAACAAGGGCTTTGTACCTGTTAAACTCATTCACAGATAATGTGTGTCAATACCAAGGAACTTCTTCTTGCTAAGGATCAGCAAGTTTCAATGCCAAGCAATGTCCTCCTCTTATTCATGATAATACTGGTCTGACAGAACCTGAACTCCCTGTATTATTCATACATCCCATCTGGAATTTGAATCAAATTTCACAGGGACAATAGTTGCTTTGTAATCCTATTAAGTTGGCTTCTTTCAATTTTTTGAGAATGTAGAAGGAGATTCTTTGATCTATATTTTTAAATAATCCATGAATAAAATTCGGAGAAGACTTACATTGATGAAACAGGCAGCAAAAATCCATTAGTCTAATCCTTCAACAGTTCAGTTATTGTTAATAAAAACCATCAAATGGTTATCTGTGATTCAAAATGAATGGAGAAAAAAAGACTTCAGGGACTTGGCAATAAAGCTCTATTACCAAACAGTCACTGGGATGTCTTTTCTGAAGAAAAAGCATTCTGGGTAAGGAAAAATCATCTATTTTACGGAGATCGTCTATTTCACAAACAGTCCCAAAATTGTAACAGCTGAACCCTAGTGCTGTTTCCTTGAGTTTAATGGCACTTTACATGGGGGTCAGCAGTCCACCTACATGAAATATGCAAGGTTGATCTTATACAATATTAAGAAAATCAAATGTTCATTGTTTTATGACTCTTTAGCATGAGATAAAATAATGTCTTAAGAAACAACACGCATTAGTATAAATCTTTAATAGATATTTAGAATAACTGAACTGAAAGCTTCCTTCCTCATAGGCTACATCTACACAACAAGGTTTCTGTGGTAAAACTGGGCTTTTGTCAGAAAAACGTGCAGCGCTTCTACATGAAAAATGTGCTCAGTCGACAAAACTCGGCACCTCCACTGGCAGCGTTATACCTCTCTGTGTTCAGGTTTAACTCCTTTCTTGACCATTTCCTGTCAACAAAACAGCTGTGTAGATAATGTTGATCTCTTGTGTTGACACACAGGACTTCTGCTTCACCAGTTCACCCTGTTTGTAGAGCTTCCAGTCAGCCATTCTATCAATAGAGGGCCGAACAGTCTGGCTGCTCTCTGTTGACAGAGCAGATTGATCTTTCAATCTCCTTTTATTTGTAGATGCAATGGGTCCATTCTGAAATCCCTTCCGACAGTCACTTCTGTTCACAGATGTGTCTTGTATAGATGTTATTTACAAGAATAAGAAGTATTTATCCCAAACTATTTCATTTTTATATATTATAAAGATATGAAGACCTGGAATAAAGGTATTAGTAACGTAAAATGTGGCAAGTGTATCTGGACAGAAAAAAGTTTCTGAGTATGAAACCGAGACTATGAAAGTTTTCAAAGGTTTTACCTTCTCAAAACAAGACAGTGTCATAGTCTTGAAAATTTTCACAAACTAATAATCCAAAATCCTGTTAGTGTCATATTTTTTGCCTTTTTCTTATTAGACAAGTGAATATCCTTAGTCATCTCCTCCAGAATTTTTTTGCAAATACTACAGTAAAAAAGTGCCTTTTTTTTAGAAAGAAAATATAAGGGGCCTCAGAGATAGCAAAGCAGATTAGGTCATGGTCCTAAATTGCAGGGCTGCATAGGAAGAAGTCAACAGCCAAATTCTTTATTCTGCCAGCATTTTTTAAATGAAGCTGGTCAAAGGATATGAAAAGTGTGGTTACTTTCACAGCATCTTGCTTAAAGTTAAATTTTCATTTTATAGCAAAGTACAGTACTTGTGAATACGTTCCTTTGAAATACAGCTAATTGAGTAAATCATTGTTTTTCCTTGCAATAGGATAGACTATTACAAATATGAAAAAAAAAACAGAAAGCATTTTCAGACTCTATTTTAGAATGTGTGATGTCATGAAAATGTGAAAATTAATTTATGATATGTTGATAAGTGAAGAAAGCACTGACATCCAGTTGTTCGGATTTAAGTTGAAAACACATACATTTGATTTTGATTTGCAAAGTAGTACACAGGATGTAACCACATATACGTCATTAATTTTAAATACCAGTCAGATAAGATTCCAGACTCTTAAAATATTTTTGTAATACTAATAGATCTGAAAGTCCCACAATTTATTGTAAAAGTTATCTATGATGTCTTTATTAGTCAATTCTTGAGCAAGAACCCAGCACAATAACTCATTTGGGAACTGGACAATTTCATGGGAGCAAGATGGAAGGAACCCTTCATTAGGTGCCAGGTAAAAATTATGGCTACCATTCCAGCTTTTCAAAAGATACAGTCTTAGGGACTTCAACATTGCAATATGAGCTCAGGATCAAATTCAGTCTCAAGCCTAACCTCATTTCTATTTACACAGAGATTGCCATAATCTTGGTCTCTGACACAGTATTCCTGGATCCTGAAGCTGCAGATCTGAGCCACAGTCAAGCCAGGGGCCAGGTTTCCAGCACTATTTCTTTGCAATGTATATGCAGTCCATCTTGACTCAGATCTTCAGAGTCATCTGAAATGTCCCAAAATCCCATGGGCCAACTTGTGTCCTTTCTAGCTCAAAAATCTACATATGACTTATCTGAAAATGGAAGCCATTCCCTTTTCACAGATAGTGGCAGCTCAGTGAGCCAGCGTTAAACCACAGTCTGCTGATCATTAAGCTGCAAACATATCATTGAAGAGCCTCCTGGATTTTAGTCATTCCCTAATCCAAAGCCAGTAAAATGTTGAATTTAACAAAAGCACCAAGAATTAACATGCATATAAGCAGATATTTGAAAACTTGGCAGTTTTGCAAATTTCTCAGACCTGTGACCAGTACCAGCAGCATATTAAGAGACTGAGGAGTGAGTACCAGGTGACCTGAGCCAGAACCATATGTTTGGCAACTTGGCAACCTCATGGTCATTTTATGAGGAGCTTAACCAGGTGCAGGGGACCGTGCCCAGAACTGAGCTAACTGTGGTGCATGATGATGAGCAGCCAGGATTGTTCCTTGCTAGCCCATGAATCTAGTATGAGGAGTGATGGGAGCTAGCAGCAGATTGTAGGTGAGGTCTATGAAAAGACTCTGTTTCTGCCACTAGTACCAAAACAGGCTATGGAACAGCATCAACAGAAAATTCAGGATCTGTGTTTGGAAAAGCTGTTTAATTCCAGTCATAAGGAACTGCAGCAAAGCTAGTGGAAATCAAAACCCTCTCTGAGTTTGGTAAGTTTCTGACTCTGATTTAAAGTTTATTATTAGAATAATGGGAGTAATTTCTACTCTGAGACCCTATGGAAACCCTATGGAGACTCATGGAAAGCTTCAGCTGCCAGGGTCTGCTAATATCGGATTCCAGCCAAGAGCCTTGGTGCCCTCTCTCCACACCACACAACAATGTAGAATTAAAATTGGCCACTGGGAATTGCATCATTTTAAAAAGATTTTAAAAGATTATTTCCACTATAAAGTCACAAATATTTGCTAGGGTCATTCATATTTTCTGTTTAAGTAACAGTAGCTTGAAACTTGCTGCTCTTGAATCACTCAGCCTGTGGAGAGACCTGGAAGTACTGAATTCAGTGTGTGTTTGGGAAACTGTGTTCCATTTCCAAATCTAGTCCATCTCAATTTGTTAGCAGTAGTCCATGCAGTCTGTGGATGGCAACAACATTTATCCTATGTATGAGTAGGGTGTCAGTTTTTAGCCAGAAATGTCCTGAAGGGTGTGGAAGAAGAAGGCTTTTGGAGTTCTGCAAGCTTCTAGGGGTTCATGCTAATCCCAAGCCTGGATGAAGGAGGAGGGTTGGTCAGATGAGTGTTGATGTGCTGATCATAAAACAACAATACAAATGAAAACTGATGCCAGTATGACTAACTGATAAATGATGCCACTTCAGACGTTGACTAGATAAACAAGTTCAGTGATACCAATCAAGTGATGAGGGCTGGATCAATAAGTTAGCTATCAAAATAAAATTACAACTAATGTATATCAAGTGGAACTTGGAACTGCTGAATGCTGTGGGCAACTTGAAACTTAGAGATGCTTCAAAAGGAAATGGAGACATACCAATGTGTTATACTTGGACTGGTGGAGATGCACTGGATGGCACTGGGAGAGATGTGTGGTTGCGTAGTTATTTGGTCATGGAACAAAACGAAGCATTAGGCAGGAGTCAGATTTCTTATTAGGAAAAGAGATAAAGGAGTATTATTAGGATAGAAGCTGGTGAATGCAAGAATGATGGTAATGAGATTCAGAGTGAAACTGTTCAATACCTCATTCATTCAGGTATGCATCCATGTCAGACAGAAAAGAGGAAGAGATTGAGCTATTCAATAAAGTCTTGGCAAAGATGCTGGAGGAGATATCAAAGAAAGATGTGTTGATCATCAAAGATGATTGGAACGTGAAGGCCAGAACAGATATCAAAGTCTGGGAGAGAGTCATGGGAAGGTTTGGATATGGAGAAAGAAATAAACAAGACAAGAAACTAGCAGAGCTTGCCAAGGAACATGAGATGGTGATCTGCAACACAGGATTCCAACAAAAGGACCCTAGGAAGTGGACATGCCAATCGAACGATGGGAAGTCCAAGAACATGATAGATATGATTTTGCTAAGAAGATGGGTAACATCAGTACAGCAGTGCTGAACTTTCCGAGGAGCAGATATGGACTTGGACCATAGTCTAATGATTGCAAACATCAATGGATTATGCAAGAGACACGGAAGTTGGTTCATAAGAACATAAGAACATAAGAATGGCCATACTGGGTCAGACCAAAGGTCCATCAAGCCCAGCATCCCATCTGCCGACGGTGGCCAATGCTAGGTGCCCCAGAGAAGGAGAACAGAAGACAATGATCAAGTGATTTATCTCCTGCCATCCATCTCCTGCCCTTGTTATGAAGGCTAGGGCACCATACTTTATCCCTGGCTAATAGCCATTTATGGACCTAACCTGCAAAAATTTATCAAGCTCTTTTTTAAACCCTAATAGAGTCCTGGCCTTCACAGACTCCTCGGACAAGGAGTTCCACAGGTTGACTGTGCGCTGTGTGAAGAGAGAAGTGAGCGTTGAAGATCAGAAGGAATGTTTCTGAGAGGGCAGAACAGCAATATAAAGTGAAGTCCAATGAGGTAAGGCAAGTGGCCAGAAAGGATAAGGTGAAATGGTTAGAGGAGCAGTGTGAAGATACAGAGAGGTGTTACAGCAAGTGTAACACCAGGGAGGAGTACAAGATGATCAGGAATATTGATCGGAAGTGGAAGCTGAAGAAGATGGTGATCAAAGATGAGAACAATGAGGTACTCATGAACAGGGAGAAGTTTGTGCAGCGATGGACAAGATATTGCACTGATCTATACAAAGCACAATTGGACCTGAGTGTCTCAGAGAGACTGATAGAAGAACTGAAAGAGATATCACTGCTGAGCATTGAAAGCAAGACTGATATTTTGAAGGAAGAAATAGAAAGAGCAGTGAAACAACTAAAAACGACAAGAGCACTGAAAATGTTAAGATCATGGGACAGGTGATCAAATATTGCAGAAAAAGTATGATTCAGGAAATACACCTACTATGTAATATAGCGTGGAAAGAAGGGAAGGTACCTACGGAATAGATGAGATCTACGCTAGTGACAAAACACAAGAAAGGAAGCACATTGGAGTGCAAGAACTACAGAGCAATTGCCCTAACAAGTCATCGATGCAAGCTGCTGCTGCTGATGCTACTGGTAGAGAGACTGGGATCTCAGATGGAAGAACATCTGTGAATGAGCAAGCAGGGTTAAAGAAAAAAAGAAGGAGCATACAGCAGATATTGGCCATGTCTACACGTGCCCCAAACTTCGAAATGGCCATTTTGAAGTTTACTAATGAAGCACTGAAATGCATATTCAGCGCTTCATTAGCATGCAGGTGGCCACAGAACTTCAAAATTGATGCGCCTCGCCGCCGCGTGGCTTATCCAGACGGGGCTCCTTTTCGAAAGGACCCCGCTTACTTTGAAGTCCCCTTATTCCCATCAGCTCATGGGAATAAGGGGACTTTGAAGTAGGCAGCGTCCTTTCAAAAAGAAGCCCCGTCTGGACGAGATGCGCGGCGGCGAGGCGTGTCAATTTCGAAGTGCTGCGGCCGCCTGCATGCTAATGAAGCGCTGAATATGCATTTCAGCGCTTCATTAGTAAACTTCAAAATGGCCATTTGCGTGGCCACTTCGAAGTTTGGGGCACGTGTAGACGTAGCCATTGACACTAAGATTGATAGCAGAGGAAGCTCGATGAAAGAACTAGAACATCTACACTTGCTTTCTTGATTTTCAGAAGGCATTTGACAGTACAGATGAGAAAGTGACCTGGATGGTGTTGGAGTCGAATGTAGTGGGTAGCAGACTGATGCGGTTGTTGAAGGAGCTCTATGGCAATGTGGAGGCAGTGGTAAGAATGTGCAGAGAGTCGGGAAACTGGTTTAGAACAAGCAGAGGTATGAAACAAGGAGATCCAATACCGCTGAGCATTTTCATCATGCACCTAGAGAGAGCAATGGACAAGATCAAGGAAGAGGTAGAAGGGATGTCCGTGCTTGGGATGAGAATTAACAACTTGAGATTCATGGATGATATAGTTATCATTGAGGAAGATGAATAGAAGCTAGTGGGAATGGTGCAGCTGCAAAACGAGGAAGGGAAGTGGCATGGGCTGATTATGAACGTCGATAAAACGAAGACAGTGGTATTAGGAGATAAGAAAATAGGAAGGAAAATCAGTGTAGATGGGATCACACTAGAAAACACAAAGAAGTTCAGTTAACTGGGAGCAACCTGGTATATGATCTAAACTGTAAGAAGGAAATAGTGTCTGGAGTACTTAAAGAAAGAGCAACATTGAAGGTGATGGATAATATTTGAAAAAGCAAAGTGATTAGCTTAGAATGAAGATGAATATCTTGAAAATGTATGTGTTCAACAGTATGTTGTACAGATGTGAGACCTGGGTGATAACAAAAGATTCAAAGAGAATATTGGCATTCAAGAGGAGTTGTTATAGAAAGATCCTGAGAATAGGATGGATGCAGAAGGTCATCAATGAGGAATTCTATAGAAGATACAGCTGAAATAGAACCTACAGCAGAAGGTTATACAGTAGAAAGTTGCAGCTATTCTGGCATATTTGCAGAATGAACAAGTGAATGTCAAGGCCCTGGTATTTGTCATAATGGATGGCTCAAATAGGAGAGGCAGACCCCAAAGAGACCGGGCAGATGAAATAGCAGATTGGTGTGGAGCTGGTCCATAGAAACTAAGCCACTCTTCACTGGACAGGGAAAGATGGAAGAAAATAGTGAGGGAGGCATTGGACACCAATAGGTTCTAAGCCTATGGTTGTTGATGATGATGATGATGAGATGATGACGAAGAGTGCATGCAGCCTTAATAGGGTAAGTGTGGCAGGGTGGGGCCAGGAGAGATAAAAACAGGATTAAAAACAGGCCAGACACAGAGCTGACAATCAAAGCGGGAGCAGCTGAAGAGTAGGCTGTCCGAAATCAGTTGGGGCCAGCTGATCCCACTCAGGGCTACCTTTATAAGCCCTTATCCATGCAGAGCAAGGGGTGGGGGTGGTTAAGGAGAGTTTGGAAGGTGAGTGAGGAGAGGGAAAGAGACATGTAGGAACACCGGAGATCACAAAAGAGGAGAGGACCCTCAGCAAGCCAGGGGGGCTGGACTGCCCCAGTCCAGGGGACCTGAAGCTCAACCAGAGACTGTGGGGAACTGGTCAGTCGGAGGAGCCAAACAAAGGAGGGGACTTGCTGCCACGGCTACCACTAGCAGAAGGAGATACCAGGGGGAATCATCTGTGGAAGTGACCCAGGGAGAGGGGCTGAAGGGGCAAGAGCAAAGGGAGTCAGCCCTCACCGGTAGCAGCCACCTAGGGTCCTGGGGTCAGAACCGGGAATGACTGCGTGGGGACCATGTTCCCCCCAGAGTGCCCCCTGCCACAGCAAGGGTAACAGGGTTCATATTGTGGGGCCAGTGGACTGAACGGAGAGCCTGGAGCCCAGGAATGAGACTGACCCTGCCACAGTAAGTCATGTGTGAGCTAACCCCGCATCTTGTTAAATTCCCTCATGGATTCAACAAACTTTTACTGAACCAAGAACTCCAGATGATTAGTCACATTGCAGGAAATGGCATATTTTCCAGGGCCATCTTGGTAGCTGATCAGTTCACTCCACTCACAGATATACTGTTTAGTCACTATGGCTGGGTCTACACTTGCCCCTAACTTCGAAGGGGACATATTAATCAGGGTGATGGGAGATTACTAATGAAGTGCTGCAGTGAATATGCAGCACTTCATTGGGCTAATGCTCCCCCGTGGCAACTTCAAAGTGTCAGACTTCCAAGTGCTGGCATGCGTGTATCCGCAGGCACTTCAAAGTGTCTGCACTACTTCAAAGTGCCTTTACTCACCATCAATATCCATGGGCTCAGCGCCCATTGGTGTCTGATGCCTCCCTCACTATTTCCTTCCAACTTTCCCTGTCCAGTGCAGAGTGGCTTAGTTTCTGTAGACTAGCTCTGCACCAATCTATTATATCATCTATCCATTCTCTGTGGGGTCTGCCTCTCCTATTCGAGCCGTCCATTGTGCCGAATACCAGGGTCTTGATATTTCATTTATTGCTCATTCTGCAGATATCCGAGAATAGTTGTAACTTTCTGTTGTATAACCTTCTGTTATAGGTTCACTTTTAGCTGTATCTTCCTACATAATTCCTCACCCTGACACTTTGAAGTTGCCATGGGAGAGAATTAGCCTAAAGAAGTGCTCCGCATCTACCACAGCACTTCATTAGTAATCTCCCCTCACCCTGATTAGCATGTGCCCTTCGAAGTTGGGGGCAAGTGTACACAAGCCCTATATGTCTGATTACTTTGCTTGCATACATGGTGTACCTCCTACTAGCAGCTTGGAATAATATTTCTGTCAGTGGGAGATCACAAGAGCAGTTATGACCACCCAACATAGAAAAGGCCTGAAACTGTAGAAAAGTCCTTTTGTAGCAAGGAGACTAGCTGTCATCACCAGAGCACTAGTAATTATTAATTTTTTATTAAAGTAAAAAATGCTTGGAATTTTAAACTTAGCAATGCTTCTGTAAATGTGAGCAATGAGGCTGTGTCCACAGAGTATGTGGACTGAAACATCGCCATCAGAAAACATTAACTTTAGTTTTGAAAAGTAATATGTTGTGTCTTTGAGATTCCACAAGAATTAGTTCTCTGTTTCTTCACTAGCTAGCTTTAGACAATAACCCTCTGTTTCTCATCTTGTTTCAAGCCCCTCCTACTCAACTGCCTGCTGCATATCAGGAACATGATCCATGGCCCAACATGCCATTGTGGACCATTCCACAAAGGAAGCATTGCCACAATGAAGTTGCGGTTGATGTTCTTGAGAAGGCAGGCCAGCTGGTCCCATAGCAGACAGATATAAGTCTGAAACAATGGCATGGTGAGGGGCAAGAGGAAAGACAAGATTGCTGCACAGCTGTAGGACAATATTTTATCAAGGGAGTAAGCACTTGCAAAGCTGTTCCTGAAATAGGAAGGGTGACTAAAGAAAGAGGACTGTGCTCAGAAAAGAACTGTTTCAGAGTCTCATCTGCATCATGGCAGGAAGATTACTGGCACTTCCTGCCTCTCCCACACCGTAGCCTGATCCTTCTCCAACACACCACTCACTTTAGGAGTAGCTTGGACAACCCTTCCTGAGGAAGCTCAGGCATTCATGCCCCATGAGCAGCTGGGCAGGGCTACTAAACCCCATTCAGCCTTCTTTCTAAGTGCAGATACCTCCACCCCATCACCGGCCTATAGGGTCCAGGATGGCCTGCATAATACTAGAGTAATTCTCTTTATACTGCATAAAAACAATGATGTGTTACTAAGGAAGGCGCCTGAGATAGCCCCTGACTCCATGGATGCCCCAGGGCTGTAATACCCTGAAAAAAAACAGCTGCCAGACAGTTATAGAAACTTGCTTCTGGACCAGTGAAGGAGACTTCATATGTGTGTCTTTACTCAGGAACGTTGGGAGAAACTGTTCACAATCCTTCAGAAATGTAGCTTTCTGGATGCAAACGTTCTGGGCCCATAGCTGGTTAGCCCAGGTATTTACAATGGTGTGAGCCCACCAATCTGTGAGTGTGGTACTGTTTCAGGAGCATGGTCTACATTGGGAGCATCTGCACTTATGCCAGTTGTACTGAACAGCACCTGCAGTGTGAGCCTCCCTCAGCAGGGCCCTCCTCTTCTTTCTCCTCCTCCTCCTCCATAAAATGTATCTTCAATGGATCAGAAACAGCTGCTGAAATGTCCTCCAGGACCTCATAGATAGACACAGAAGTTAATGCACAGGTTATCCCTGTTGCTGGCTCCAGTAGCTGGGAGTGCACAGACAAAAAATGTGTCCTCAGCACACAGTGTTGGTGGGCTGTTGAAACTTACTGTCATGTGCAGAGTAGGCAGTAAACCTTTCCCACAGTGCATCGGGGTAAATGGCTAGAGCCACATTTCAGGAGGGCACTAGGGACTCTGGGCGTAGTTGGTTTGACTCAGATCTGCACACTCCAAGGTGGATGACGGAGCCCCCGCTTCAAGCCCAGATTCAAGTCTTCATGCAGGGTTAAGAAACTGTGTAGGCGCTCAAGGCCAGCATTCACAAACATGGGCCAGCTGATGCAAGTCCCACTAATCTGGGCTTATGTTGTAGTGTAGACATACCCTTGGAGACCCTAGCATCTTCCTTGTATAAGGGGAGGGAAAAATTCAAATTTTGGCATAGGTTCTGTATCCAGCCTTCCTCTGCAGTACATTTAATCATCCTGAAGCATCTTCAGGACTCCTTGAACACACTATACTTCCTAGAATTGTGGGTCTCCTGCCCAAGCTTCAAACATTCTTCTGTGCATGTATGAGCGGCAGATGACAGTGGTTCTGCTTTTCAGGGGGTCCTTTGTACCTCCTGATAAGTGAGGCGAATGCATACTATTATACAGAACTTAGATATGGGCTTTGAATGTGCAGCTTTGGGAAACTGAGGTAATCATGTTGCTTAATTTAGAAATACTGTACACTATCTCCATAAAAGTCACCATTTTCTCCCCCTTGAAGTGAATAACAGTTTTAAATAGGATTCCTTCATAGCTAAAATGAGGATAGTAGGATGTGCAGAGAGAATGGATTTATCTTTTGCAGTGTATTGTTGTGACCCAAGTTATGTGCAGGGATTTACAATGATAATGCAAAATCGGTAACGGGAGTTAAGACTTCAGGAGATTATATTTTTTGATGGAAAAAATCAATTCCTGTTAATACATATCTGAGCTACATTATATGTAATCATATTCTTATGCTACCTGCTACAGAGATATACTTGCCTTTTTATTACAAGCAAACAGAGCCGTTGCATTTTGCTTTTTATATTTACTACATTGTTAAAGAAAATCAGCTACTGATAAATCATGAAGAACACAGGAAAACTCATAGGCCAGAATAAGAATCAGGGCAAAATTGTACATTAAAAACAAAGTTCCACACCGATACAGACATAGCCATTTGGAGTCACAGTTATATAACACATATTAGCCACGTCTACACGTGAAGCCTACATCGAATAGCTTATTTCAATATAGCAACATCGAAATAGGCTGAATAACGTCTACACGTCCTTCAGGGCTGGCAACGTCGACGTTCAACATCAACATTGCGCAGCACCACATCGAAATAGGCGCTGCAAGGGAACGTCTACACGCCGAAGTAGCACACATCGAAATAAGGGTGCCAGGCACAGCTGCAGACAGGGTCACAGGGCGGACTCAACAGCAAGCCGCTCCCTTAAAGGGCCCCTCCCAGACACAGTTGCACTAAATAACACAAGATCCACAGAGCCGACAACTGGTTGCAGACCCTGTGCATGCGGCATGGATCACCAGCTGCAGCAGCAGCAGCCAGAAGCCCTGGGCTAAGGGCTGCTGCACACAGTGACCATAGAGCCCCACAGGGGCTGGAGAGAACGTCTCTCAACCCCTCAGCTGATGGCCACCATGGCAGACCCCGCTATTTCAATGTTGTGGGACGCGGATCGTCTACACGTGCCCTACTTCGACGTTCAACTTCGAAGTAGGGCGCTATTCCCATCCCCTCATGGGGATAGCAGCTTCAACGTCTCGCCGCCTAATGGCGATGTTAACATCGAAATAGTGCCCAACATGTGTAGCCGTGATGGGCGCTATTTCGAAGTAGGTGCACGTGTAGACACAGCTATTGTGGCATCAGGTAAAAGATTAAGAAGACTATAGCAGCACACAGCATCTATCATATGCACGCTGCATCCTTGAAAGTTAGCTCTTTGACCAGAAAATGTCACTTTTCTGTCTCAAGCGTGTGACTCTTAATAGGATCAGCAGGGATTAGGATTAACAGTCCTGATAGAAAGAGTTGGGGAAGGGCAATGGGGGTGGGGAGTGAAGAGGTGGTCCCATCTTTTCACTAGGCTCTGTCGCTCCGTTGGACATCTGGAGATGGAGGAGAATTAACTGGACCTTCTCTTCCTCCTTTTTCTATTTTTTGGGAACCTTTTCTTTCTCTGTTTCAGCTGCTCAACATTTCCCTTCTCTGCCTTTAGTATTTTTCAGAGGCTGTGGATCTGACCAGTTGCTTATTTTGATGATTAGGAAGGAATTTTTTTCTTGCCAGTGGGATGGAGGGTTTTCTTCCCACACCTTTCTCACAGAGCCCTAGATGTATTGTTAAGTTGGATTTATTAACTAGTAATGGTAATTTGGAGGAATGTTGGTTCATCGCACCTGCATTTGGTTTCCAATATGGCTGAAAGGCTAAACTGAGAAGTTCTCAGAAATAAAAGACTTGGGATTTTGCTGATGGGTCTCATACCTATAGGATAGAAGGTGTGTAGTTCATGAGCTTTTAGTGTCTTTGACATCTTCGTGGAGGTACTAGGGTGAAAAGATTCAGAGGAAAGAGTATAAGTGTTAGGATAAGAGAGTCTACCCCAAGTTTCAGGACATAGAGTAGGAGAATTATCATCTTGACACGGGAAACACCAAAAAAAACCCTTGCATATGAGAGCATGTTTAATGGTCAGATAACACCTCTATTCTGCAGCAAGTTTAATAAAACTGAGGCCTGTTGCTTCAAATACACCCTTGTGTCTGTTCTCACTTGGCAATGTGTTCAGGTCAATTGCTAGTAGTATTATTTCCCTAAATTCGGTGCTACAGTGCTGGGTTTTAACTACAATAATTTTACTGGTAAATAAATCCATAAAGTGGAAGGAGAAAGTTTGTTCCAACTTTACTGCAGTAATTCTGACAGGCTCTGAATGTTTTACGTGTGTCTGTCAAAAGTGCACCTTAAAAGAGGAGAAGGGTGTTTTGCATGCCACCTGTGGGTAAAATTCATTTCACCAACAGAAAGCTCAACTAATTGGATTTTCGGACAAAAGAAGTTTCAGGAAGTAAAATCTATCCCAAGGTGCAACATTGCATCAATTTCCCCCAAAAGCCATAATTTCACCATGTAGGCATATATGGCCTCTTACATTGGGTGTTAAAATGAGTAAACCCCGACACCCTTCTGTATCCCCGCTCACAAATCTATGCTCCATGCTATGAAATTTAAGCTTAGAGATGTCTCCTTGTCATGGCAGGCAGAGGGTGAAGACAGTTCCTTTTATAGCTTTGGTGTGCCATAATTCGTTCCACTTGCTGTCCCAACACAGGATTTAAAGGCTATTGATAGTTGGATAAATTTTGCCCTAATTGAAAACAAAATGTATTTGAGGGGAATGAACCACAAGACCAAGGGAGGTAAAACACATGGCCATACAGCTGCAATCTACAGGATTATATTGCTCCACAGCTGAGAGTAAACATATGAACGCTGACGTGACCAACTTGAAAACGACATGGCCTTGCCTCAGGACAAATGAGTTAGGAAAATCCAGACAGTAATCTAACAGCAGCATTTTAAAAAATATAACAAAAGAGCTGGACCCCAGGCCGGCAGTCACAGTGGTTCAGGTCCTGTCTGTGCAGCTCAAATGAGTAATATTTATTATGTTGGGGGAATTAAGGACACTTTGTTTCTACTGAACTGTTAATGTGCTGTAATGCTATATGACAAAATAGAACTGGTGTGGATACTTAAGAAACACAGGGACTAGCTTCAGTTACTACTTTGCTTAAAGGCAACAGTCCTGCCATAGCTTACACCCTGAATGTATGTTACTTTAATCAAGGGAGTATGTCATTTGGAAATACATGGAGCAATGCACCTGATTAAAGTTGCACAGCATCCTTTAGCTTTATCGGGACTGTAATATTATGTGCTTACAGGATTTGTACATTAGTCTTTTAACAGTGCATTAATATGTCTGGCCAACTCACAGTAACAGGAGTAAACTGAAACTGTGTGTACTCCTGTATAACCTATAGCTACCGCATACAAAAAAGTTCTGCACTGTTGCTCTTTGCAGTACTCTTTCAAACTTGTAGGAGGGACAGATGATACTAGCGGTCAATGAGAATTAGAAACTTAATAACAAACTACTGCTGATGGGCTTCCCTTAGTGGGAGGAGAAATAAAATGCACAATCAACGATAGTTATTGTTAACAAAATTGCTGGGATTTGATTACATCTCATTTGTTGCTTCTACTCCACCACGTGACGCTGCATTCAATACTGCCTCTTAATTCTAAAGGATATTGTGGTGTTTGCATAATAGGAAGATTGTTGCTACCAATAAAAGATGTACAAAGGGTTTTCTTCCCCCCATCCCTTGTTCATTCCCTTGTTTAACCCCATTCGCTTGATATTGTGCCCATTATAACATGCTGAAGAGGAAATCCATTCCACCCCAACAGACAAGATTTTTTACAGGAACTTTTCACTAATTTGGGCCCCAAGTTCCCCCCCAAATAATTTGCGGACCCTCCTCAAAGCCAATTCTAGCTGTGATGTACACTTCATTAAGAGGAAACCACAGAGATTTTCAAACAGCAATTAATAGCGTTGATTGTAACTTTGTATTTTATTTAAAACATATTTTCTATGAACATTTCTATTTATCTTTTACTTTTTTCACAAACCCACTGCAAGACCTTCACAGACCCCCAGGTTGGGAACCACTATTGTGTCATGTAAAACACACAGCCACAATGTAAATCACTCCAACTGTAAGGAACACAATCACTTATTAAATAGAACAGTACATCATATTCCAAATCTGCCCCCAAGAACCACCTTTGTCCCAGCTCCTCTGTGACTATGGGCACTGCTAGCTCTGGCAGCACAGTATGCATGGAAACATACCGAACAACAAAAGAGAGATATCCATGTTAGTCTATATTCTATCAAAACAAAAAGGCAGTCCAGTAGCACTCTGAAGACTAACAAAATAATTTATTGGTATTGTTGTGGTACTCACCAGCAATCACAGGCTATACCACAGTCATGCCAATCCTGGAACTTTTCCTTGCAACAAGCCCCATTGCCAACTTTGTCCACATATCTATTCTGGAGATACCATCACTGGACCTAACCAGGTTACTCACAGAATCACAGGCACATTCTCATGTTCCTCAGCTGACATAATATATGCCATAATGTGCCAACAATGCCCACATACTGTGTATATAGGATAAACAGTAAACACTCTTTGACAAAGAATAAATGGGAAAAAAATGGACATCAAAAACTCCAAATACACAAACCTGTCAGCCAGCACTTTAATGGAGTGGGCCATTCTGTTAATGACCTGAAACACTGTGTTTTACTGAAAAGGAACTTAAACAATTGCCTACAAAGAGACAGCACTGAGCGCTCTTTTATATTCAAATGTGACATATTAACACGTGGTTTGAACCGGGATGGCAGTTACCTGACCCATTATAGGGACTCTTTTACATACTTTGCTTATCTGACTCTTGACTTCCCCCCACCTGCTCCTCTGATTTGCCTATCTTGATTACAATTGTCTGATTTGTCAACCTTGATAACAATTTTTCATTCTCTGTCCCTTAAATATTGAATCTGTTCTGGTCTGGCTATGGTCTGAAGAAGTGGGTCTGTCCCACGAAAGCTCATCGCCAAATAAATTATTTAGTTAGTCTTTAAATTGCTACTGGACTGCCATGCTGAAACAAATATAGTTTACCTGGAGAGTTTTATGAATGATTTGCGTTTATTCTCCCACTATCCAAACTGAAACTAGCTTTGAGGAGCAGAATTTTCTCTGGAGCCTGGATGAACTTTAAATTTCCCCACCTTCCCCACACCCTGCTGCAACTTTTAGGAGCTGTGATGGCTCCTCAGTAGAGAAGGGGGTCAGGGCTGCTTTGTGCTGGTACAGCCTGCTCCCTTACACTTTTTCTGCTATAAGGGACCCACACAATGAGACTGTGAATCAGAAAAAAACACAGTGAAACATTTCCCCCTCTACAGGTTCAGTTACAGAGATCCCCTTGAGGACTGTCAGTGGGTTTTCTGGAAATACCACTGAGCTTGCCAGCTTTGAGACACCTCATTGCCCTGTCCTGCTGAGCCAGAACCTCTGGTCTCCCCTTGTGATAGCACAGAGTTGGAGTCACAGTCCAGTACAGAACAATACAGAGACTGAGATCTGCTCAGCTCTGGGAAGGCTCAGACAAAGGGATTTGATGCAGCACGCGGGTGCACAGCCGCAATGGATCCAAAACCCAGATAATTCCATATTACTCTGTATAAAGCTCATACACAGTAAACTTGTAACTTGTTCAGCCCTTTATCAATGAAAGAGAAATATGCACAGCTTTTGCCCCCTCAGGTAACAATTATTTACACAGGCTTAGTCATTAACAGATTTCATTTTATTAAGCAGAAAAAGTAGGATTTAAATAGTTACAAGTGATAGCAGATAGATCAAAGTAAGTTACTAAGCAAAATTAAAAAAAAAAAATACCATGCCAGCTCAGCCTGATGTATTAGGAGAATGTGTTACAAATCACATTTTCTCACCCTGGTTCTTATTTAAAACCAAGTCCTTCTCAGGCTACTGAAGTCTTTTCTGACCCGGGTCCAGCAGTTCTCTTCCACCCCTGTTGTTACAGTACTTTTGTCTCCAGGTGTTTTCAGGTATTGCCTTGGGGTGGGGAGAGAGTATGTAAAGGCAACTGAAGACCCTCCTTATTTACTTCCCTTGCTTTATAGAGATTTTCGCTAGGGCAGGAAGCCTTTGTTCAATTTCCTAACACCTCTGGGCAAAAGTAAAAATTCAAGATGGATTCCAGCTTTGGGTGACATGGACACGTCTTTTTAGCATGTCTGCAGCAAGACAGATTCCCCCCTACTCAGTTATCTCTTATGAATGGGCTATCTGTTTTGTGTCTTCACTGTTGTTCCTGATGGGCTTGTAATAGGCTTTCCTCAACATGAATGCCTTGACAATAATTCTACAGTCAGTGTACCTGATTTCACATACAGAAACAGTACATGCATACAAATAGCATAGGCATATTCAGTGGATTATAAGCTTTCCAATGATATATTGCATGAAATATTTTGCATAAAGCAGATTCAAGTTACACAGGTTAATATTTATAATTCCATAAAGATCATGGAGTACAATGCCACACCTTCCATTCAGCTTCCATCTGTCCCTTCTGAAACAGGCCTCAGGACTCAATTTACTATCACTGGCAGATACAAGCCAGTATATTCTTTCAGCTTTCTACTGTATATCTCTCTTTAAGACCATTGAGTTACTGATTGGCACTTCCTTACTCTTTCTGAGCACATTATATACACTGTTCTTCCCATGTCCCCAAAGTCTAACGTCTAAAAGGCAGCCTGACATTCACTCCCAAGGTGAGGAAAAGAAACTCACCTTTTAAACTGCAGTTCCATCTCCAGCTTTTGAATGTAAGTCCATAGCAGGTAGTGATAATATCCTAATGTATGTTCTAGCCCTGTAATTACACTGTATTTTGCTTAAATAAAACATTTCACCAGGTTTATATTTCAAACAGACCTCAAGAGAGAAAGCCAAACAAAGAAAAGTCATCAAAAGAGGTGTGCAAAACTCACACACGGAGACAAACTGAAATTATTTTAGAAATTACCAAAACTCTTCCTCAGAAGACTTTAAATTTCTGTTGAAGTTATTCTGAAAAAGGAGGAGTCAGGATGTGTGCATTCATTATATTGTTTCAGTTAATGCTCTAGTGTCAGTTCCCATTCATTCTTAGCAAGCTTCTGCAAATATCCACCCATATATACACTAGGATGCCAGAACTGCAATTCCAAATAGATATTTTAAAAGCAAAGTTCAGAAAAGTTCAGCCAGAGAAACACACACAGGCTAAGAAAAACACAGGTAACAAATCAATTTCAGTTAAAAGGCCTTATTGTTTGCTTCCAAGTACGGACCTGAAAACATTTTAGGCTTGAGTATAAGCTTACAAGCTATAAATCAAATGCATGTGCTTATTGTTTACAAGCCTGCAATGGTTTTAGGCACTTCAGCAGATAATCTGGTGGTCAATTGAATATCGCTTTTTACTTGAAAAGGCAATGTTCTTTGCAAAATGAAAATGAGGCTCCTGGTTCAGGACACATTTTTGAGATTGGGTTTCCACTTACATTTTTTTTCTAAAGAGTTGGATGCTATTTCCAGATTAAATAGTCCAACTTCCAGGCTACGTCTACACTAGCCGGCTACTTCGAAGTAGCCAGCACAACGTCAAAATAGCATGCATCGCATCTACATGCGCAGTGTGTTATTTCGACGTTCAAATCGACGTTAAGCAGCGAGATGTCGAAATCGCTATTCCTATCAGTAGATGGGAATAGCGCCCTACTTCGACGTTCAACGTCAAAGTAGGGTGTGTGTAGATGATCTGCATCCTGCTACTTCAAAATAGCAGGGTCCTCCATGGCGGCAATCAGCTGAGGGGCTCTATGATCTCTGCACCCAGCGGTTCTTAAAGCCTCAGGGACCCGGAAACCCCATAGCAGGAAGCTGGCAGCATGCGCACAGCAGCCCTGCCACGAGGTGTCCCTGCACAGCCAGAGGGACACCAAGGCAGCCAGCCAGCCTCGTGCACGCCCCCAGAGCTCCCCCTGCTGGCTGACCCTGAACTCCGAGACCTGCTGGGGCTCTGGGGGGAGGAGGAGGTTCTGCACATCATGGGCTACGTCTACACGTGCACCCAACTTCGAAATAGCTTATTTCGATGTTGCGACATCGAAATAGGCTATTTCGATGAATAACGTCTACACGTCCTCCAGGGCTGGCAACGTCGATGTTCAACTTCGACGTTGCTCAGCCCAACATCGAAATAGGCACAGCGAGGGAACGTCTACACGCCAAAGTAGCACACATCGAAATAAGGGAGCCAGGCACAGCTGCAGACAGGGTCACGGGGCGGACTCAACAGCAAGTCGCTCCCTTAAAGGGCCCCTCCCAGACACACTTTCATTAAACAGTGCAAGATACACAGAGCCAACAACTAGTTGCAGACCCTGTATATGCAGCACGGACCCCCAGCTGCAGCAGCAGCAGCCAGAAGCCCTGGGCTAAGGGCTGCTGCCCACGGTGACCACAGAGCCCCGCAAGGGCTGGAGAGAGAGTATCTCTCAACCCCCCAGCTGATGGCCGCCATGGAGGACCCCGCTATTTCGATGTTGCGGGACGCGGATCGTCTACACGTCCCTACTTCGATGTTGAACGTCGAAGTAGGGCGCTATTCCCATCCCCTCATGGGGTTAGCGACTTCGACGTCTCGCCGCCTAACGTCGATTTCAACTTCGAAATAGCGCCCGACGCGTGTAGACGTGACGGGCGCTATTTCGAAGTTAGTGCCGCTACTTCGAAGTAGCGTGCACGTGTAGACGCAGCTATGGGGAGCAAGCGGCAGAATGTGGAGGCGTTCACCCGGCTGGCCGAGGGCCTGGCTGCCCGGGGTCACGCTGCCCATACTCCTGACCATGTCAGGAGTAAAGTCAAGGAGTTGCAGCAGGGTTACGTCCAGGCCCAGGACTCAGCCAGCTGGTCTGGGGCTGCCCCCACCGCTTGCCCCTCTTACCAGGAGATCAGGGCTAACCTGGGCCCCCGGGGCACCTCCTCCCCCGCAGCCACCCTTGACACCATAGCCAATGAGCCCCAGCCAGCCTCAGAGACAGGGTCAGGTCTAGAGGCCAGCCCTGCCCCCCCACGGCTAGAGCCAGGACCCTCCACCCCAGCCACCAAGTGGTCCAGCGAGGAGGGGGAGCTCATGCTGGACATCCTGTCCCGCAGCTCCAGATGGGTGTCTGCTGCATGGGCATCTCCTGAGCCTGGCAGTGAACCATCAGGTACGTACCCCACAGGGCACAGATCCCCTGAGCATGGGACGGGGGCACCACTTGACCGGGGGCCCCCCACATCCGCACAACACCCCAGCCTGACATGGCCCGTGCAATCCACAGCACAGGGATTGTGCCACAGCCACCAGTGCCCAGCAGCACCTCCACCCATGGACAGTGCCGTGCCCCACCCCCAGGGAGGGGAGGGGGCGGACCACTGGAGGGGGCCACCCACAGGATCACTGCACGCACCAAAGGGGGATGGACGCAGGCCCTTGGGGGGTGGGCCACGGGTCAAGGCTGGGTACTCACGGCCTCCCTTCCCCCTTTTCCCCTATTTCTGCAGCTGCACCATCCGTGGTTCCAGATAGCCCTCCAAGACCATAGGAGCACCAACTCCCGGGGTCACTGCCTGCCCCAGGATGGGCCCACCCCCCCAGAGGACACCGCTGCACCACAAGTGACGCTGAGGTGGCTGCACCCCTCCGGCACCAGGCGGACCTCATGGAGCGGAGGCTCCAATTTGAGTAGCGGGAGGCCACCTGGCGCCGGGAGGCCTGGTGGGAATTTAGGACCACCTTCAGCCGGATGGCCAACGCCTTTGAGGAGCTGGTGGCCCATCTGCCTCCCCCCCAGTGTCCTGCCTGTTGCCCTCCCCCCCGCCCCGCCTGCTGATGTCCTGCCTGCTGCCCCACCTGCTGCCCTGACTTCTGATGTCCTGTCTGCCGACCCGCCTGCTGTCCCACCTGCTGTCCTGCCTGCTGCCCCACCCACCAGCTCCTCAGAGCAGGAGCCACCTGAGGCCAAGGACCCGCCTCGGCCATACCTCCCCGTGCTCCCAGCACCCAGCCAGCCTCGCCGGGGACCCTGGCTGAGAGGGGGACCGACCAGCCGAACGCAGAGGGGCTTGCACCCTTCCACCCCTGCCTCAGAATGATGGGCCGATGTATGGCCTGCCCACGTCTCCCCCCTGTACATAGTTATTTAGAGTTGACCCCCCCATGATAGTTTATTACAGATGTCCCCAACTGTATATAGTTATTATTTTCATTGAATCTGTTTTATATTTGCTAATATTATTTGCTGAAAAGAGGTGACATTTTTGTTCTTGTAAATAATGACAGTTTTATTTTTCCAAAAACCTGTGTCCCGTGTGCTTTCGGTGAGGGTGCTGGGGCAGGGTGCAGGGAGGGCCAGGGGGTCACTCACTGGGCCCCCTGGTCAAAGTACTCCATTAGGGCCTCCCGGACCCAGAGCCCATCCTGGTGGGCCTGGCGGCTCGGGATGGCGGCTGGCTGGGGGTAGGCTGTTGCAGCCTCCTGTGCCCAGCCCTGCACGAAGGCCTGCCCCTTGCTTTCCACCAGGTTGTGGAGTGTGCAGCAGGCCTCCACAACCTGGGGTCTGTTTGGGAGGCCCAAGTCTAGGCGTGCCAGGAGGCAACGCCAGTGGCTTTTCAGGAACCCGAAGGCTCGCTCAACCACTTGTCGGGCATGGTTGAGTCAGGTGTTGTAGCGCTCCTGGCTATCAGAGAGGTGGCCTGTATAGGGCCGCATAAGCCAGGGCTGGAGGGGGTATGCCACATCCACCACAAGGCAGAGGGGTACGGTGGTGGTATCCCCACATGTAGGTCCCCGCCTGCAGTCAGTGGCATAGTCCCAAATTCTGGAAAACACGGGTGTTGTGGGTAGAGCTGGGCCAGCCCATGTAGAAGTCCTGTAAGTGGCTATGGCTGTCGATCATGGCCTGCAGGACCACAGAGTGGTAGCCCTTCCTGTTGATGTAGTGGCCACCACTGTGGTCTGGGACATGGATGGGGACGTGGGTCCCATCAAAGGCTCCAAAGCAGTTGGGGTGGCAAATCCCTCGGCGGCAAATCCCTCGATGGCCACGTCCAGGTCCGCAACTCAGACGACCCTCTTCAGCAGCAGGGCATTTAGTACACACGCCACATGTGGGAGGGAACATGGGTGCCTGGAGGGTTTGCAGAGTGTGACCCCCTCGCCCAGGACCCCATCCTCGGCCCCCCTCCTCACCTAGGCCCCCCTCCCCAGCAGGAGGTTCAGCCCCAGGCCTCCTTACCTCCATGAGGACAGCCCCGACTGTGGCCTTTCCAACTCCAAACTGCTGTTCCACGGAGCGGTAGCTGTCTGGAGTGGCCAGCTTCCAGACAGCTAATGCAACCCTCTTCTCAACTGGGAGGGCGCGCCGCATACAGGTGTCATGGTGCCTGAGTGCGGGGGTGAGCCACTGGCAGAGCTCCATGAAGGTCTGCTGGCTCATGCAGAAGTTCCACAGCCACTGGTTATCATTCCATTCCCCCATAACCAGGTGCTCCCACCACTCGGTGCTGGAGGGGTAGCTCCAGAGTCGTTGGGGCACCCAGCAGGGGAGGGCGAGGAGGGCCCGATGGTTGGGGGCGTCTCCTGGTGGTCCTGGGGAGGGCTCCCATTCCAGAATCTGCTGGGCAGCTGCCCAGGCATAATCTAGAAGGGCGCCTGCTCTGCGGGAGGCGGCTTGTAGGGCTTCCAGCTGCTGCTGGATATCCATGTCTGCCGGCTCAAGGTCTGCGAGGCTTATACCACCAATGCAGGGCTGCTCGTGCAATGCAGGCCAAGTGTGTCTGGGAGGGGCCCTTTAAGAGAGCGGCTTGCAGCTGCCCTGGAAGGGCTAGTGTGCTCTGTGACCCGGTCCATGGGCTTTCCTGGCCCCTTATTTCGAAAGAGGGGGCTTGTGTGTGGGGACACTCTGCGTTTCCTTCTGGGGCGGCTCTTTTCGATGTTCCCCGGAGCTACTTCAATGTTGAACATCCACGTTGCCAGCCCTGGAAGACGTGTAGATGATAATTGTTGAAGTAGCCTATTCCGATGTTCTTACTTCAAAATAGGCTACTTCGACGTTGTGTCCTAGTGTACACGTAGCCCCAGTGATTTATTTTCTTTCCCCACTTTTGTTATTCATAGGAGTTGGACATGTTCTATTTAATTTGCTTGATCAACTGGTCCTATTAGTGACAGGTAGCCTCCCTCCCACCCCTACTATATAAGCTCTGGGTTTTATTTCTCTACTCCAATCACCAGAGGAAGTGGGTCTTACCCACAAAAGCTCTTGACCTAATTAATTTATCAATCCTTAAGGTGCTACAGGACTGCTTGTTATTTGTTATGCTGCATCAGTTTGTGTAGTCCAGCCAATTATTTTTTCACTAATGATGAGGTTGTTAACTTAGTGAGATTTAGTGAATAAATTTTCACCTTCACCTTCCAGTTTTCTTATTAAATTTATGAAATAGGGAAATGGTGTGGGGAGACACTCCAGTGTTAATGATGCAGTAAGTTGTGATAATGACACAGAAGCTTATTACTGCACTTTTTCTGAAGTGCCGTCTAGTCAAGCATGAAATGCTTGGATAGCAGATACCCAATGGTCATGAAAAAGTTGAGAAAATAAATTGCTTTGTTATATTGAAGATAAATAGCCCTTTAGACATGGAAAGGATTGTGTTCTGAAGAGATGCTAACACTGATATTTCCAGGCAGCCCCCACTTGGTGTTTAAACACAATGCTTCTGATTTGATTATATCAGTAGTTGTGACAGGACAGTGTCCTGCTCCTCTCTCATCCATACTGACCCCAAGACCTTTAGTTGTTGAACACATCTGTGCAGTTCATTTACATTTGCTTGTCCCACCGCTTTATTGACCCCCACACCATAATCATTTAGAGTTGAAGTTTCTCCTCAGTTTTGCCTCAGGTCTCTGTTAGTTAGATGAAAAAAAAAATCACTGTACCTAGAGATTCTTCCTGGCTCTGGCTTTCTTACCCTGCCTTTCACTCCTTCTGTCCTGGGCCTTCTGATACCTGCTGTGTTAATGGGTGAATTTGTGAGTTAGTTCTCCCACTCTCCCCAGTACATTCTGCATGAGATCCATCATGGAGGGAATTATTGGACGTTTAAATGATCAGCCCTGGATCAGCTTTCGTCCTCCACACTAGGCCCCAGTACCCAAAAGAGGGATCTGGAACCCCATACTTCTAGCTCCAAGCTATTTTGTGCTAACAACAGTGCATACATCAAGGTATTGTAAAAATATTTCTGTACTTATAGTAACGGCCTTAAATACAAAATATTATCATAGTTCATAATTCTTCAGTCACAGTACACTTCAAAAAGTGAAACTTCATTTTCATAAAGGAATTGTGCTTTCTTTGGAGATTTATACTACTATTGGGAGTAATTTTCTTGATGTACTGCCAATCATTATCTATCACTAGATGAAACAGAACTATCTCCTCCAGCTCAAATAAATGTATAAAAGATGCAATATTGTCTCCATTTATTTTGTATAAAGATAATACATGGCTGATTTTGCTTATTTTTACTCTCTCTCATTGTGCAGTAGTTCTCGCTTGACCTTCATACATAAGCTTTTCCTGGGCACTGAACAAGCCTAATAATTAAGATATATTTATAAAAAAGCAAAATAGAATGTACGTTAATAGATGTGTATAGAACTTAATAAAATTCTAGCAAAGTTCAAAAACCCAAATGTGTTACAATTACTTTCCTGCTTTCCTGTGTTTCTGTAGTTATGTGCAATATCTGTGATTAATACTACACTTCAAGACTCATGAAATGAACATTTACTGTAGAAGCCAAAAAATCTTTTCCTGATTTTATTACACAGTTTGCTTTTGTTTTCTAAATCACTTCACTGTACTTGGTTCCTGTATTCTAGTACAGGCACTTAGGGGTAATAGTAAAATCAAAGAAAGGCATTAGTGCATCTACTATTCTGTAATAAATACAACTTGAACAAAGTAATTTAGCAGTATGTGCTATTCAATAAGCCAGGCTCATTGCATTTCTACCCTTATGGATTTTTTTCTTCTTCCTAGAAGGCAACCACACTAATAAATATTCATCCCTAAGGTGCCAAGGGCCCATTTCAAAATCCCACCCAACCCAAACACATACACACAGTTTTACTTACTGCTAATTTTTAGGCAGAAAAAAAATATAATTTAACAGTCTACTGGTTACATAATGCTGTCACTTACCAGATACAATTCCAGAAATTTTTTCCGTCCAAAACTGAGATTGGACATGCAATAATAAACAGTTTCACTTTATACCTCAACTGAATTTACTGCACTTTCATATCCTATTATTCTGTTTTTTGGAACGGGTGGGGAGAATGTTTTGTAAATATTTTTCTTTGGTGCATCTTATCTCAGTAACATTAGCTGTAATAGCCTTTTTTAGTTTGGAATTCTGTTTCACATAAATCTTTGCTTCCATGTGATGCCAGGCTCAGGTTGCATCATGTGAAAACCTTTGCATAGGCTGTCCGGTGAACACATAAGCTCTGGTTAAATCTTTATTTGCTAAGACTGAAGAGCTGTTCTTAGGCTTGGTTTACACTTATGTGGGCCATTGATCTAAGTTATACAACTCTAAAGTAGATGTACAAGATCTATGTAGCGTACTGTCTTCACTGTGCAGAGAGTGGGAACAAGGGGCAGCAAGCACTGAGGTCCAGGGTGAGGATCTTGGGGACAGGGAAGGGGTACTATTGACTCCATCCTTAGCCCCACAAATCCAGGCTCTCCCCTCTAGAAGCAGGGCAGCTTGCTGCTTTGCTGAGAGCCCTCCTCCTTGCCCAGAAATGAGTTGCCTGACCAGCACATGCTCCCAGTTGCACTGGCAAGCAGCACAGAACAGTGTGTGGGGCAGGCAGCATGTGTCCCTGAGCAGGACATGAGGTAAGGGTTCCTGCAGATCAGTGCTCACCAGATAGGGGATGAGGAGGAGAGGAGACTCATGTGCCCTCCCAAGTAGGGGGTTAATGAGAACCCTGCCTGGTGTCTCCTCCACTATCTGCAGATATGCAGGTCTTTACTGATGTGCCACTTCAAGAGAGTTGCTGTTCCATCAGGAACCTTTAGACCAAAAAGTATGAGTTCCTACAGATGGAAATAATGAGTCAGAGACTGCACCAACCGTTGGTGGGAGGTCCCTTGGCTGTCAATTTATTGCATCTACACTATGGCTACGTCTACACTAGCCACAAACTTCGAAATGGCCACGCAAATGGCCATTTCGAAGTTTACTAATGAAGCGCTGAAATGCATATTCAGCGCTTCATTAGCATGCGGGCGGCCGCGGCACTTCGAAATTGATGCGGCTCACCGCCACGCAGCTTGTCCCGATGGGGCTCCTTTTCAAAAGGACCCCGCCTACTTCAAAGTCCCCTTATTCCCATGAGCTGATGGGAATAAGGGGACTTTGAAGTAGGCGGGGTCCTTTCAAAAAGGAGCCCCGTTGGGACGAGGCACGCGGCGGTGAGGAGCTTCAATTTCGAAGTGTCACGGCCGCCCGCATGCTAATGAAGCACTGAATATGCATTTCAGCGCTTCATTAGTAGACTTCAAAATGGCCATTTGGGTGGCCATTTCGAAGTTTGGGACTAGTGTAGACACGGCCTATATGTGATAAATTGACAGCCCATCACCGGTGAACTGATCCCTGACTGTCAGTCTGGTGTGTACTGTAGACATGCCCTCAGAAACCATGACACACACACACAATGGGACACAGTATGACATTGTTCTTGGGGAGCCTGATACTGAGTCAATTTGTTGCCTCACACTTCAGTGAGAAAGAAAAAACTTGCCTGTGTCTAACTGGTTTTCAGCTCCTTTGAAAACCCCAATCAAATCTATGTCACAATTTTTTCTCGCTGGTCACCCAAAGATGCACCTCAGCCATTGAGTCCCTCGTAAAGCATCTCTTGCTGCATTCAGTCCCATCCCTGGACTCTTAGGGTATGTCTACACCATAGAGTTACCCCGGAATAGCTTATTCCAGAGTTGCTATTTCAAAGTAAACTTTTGGGAAGAAGGGGCCTGTAAGAGTCCCGAGACGCCCAGCCCTTGGCCTAGGGCGGGTGGCGCCCAAAAAGGGTTAGAACACCAGCCCCGCACTCAGTTCGGGGCAGTCAGCAGTTCACCGTTACAATACAATACAGGCCCAGCCCTCAGTCTGGGGTGGGGCAGTAGTTCACAATAGCAATACAGTACCGGCCCAGCCCTCAGTTCAGGGCGGGCAGCAGTTCACAATAGTAGTACAGTACCGGCCCAGCCCTCAGTTCAGGGCGGGCAGCCGTTCACAATAGTAGTACAGTACAGGCCCAGCCCTCAGTCCAGGGCGGGGCAGCAGTTCACAGTTGCAACAAAATCCCCGGCCCAGCCCTCAGTCCGGGGCAGGGCAACAGCACAAGGGTTTGAGCATGGGCCCAGCCCTCAGTTTGGGGCGGGGCAACAGCCCAAAGGTTTGAGCACAGGCCCAGCGTGGGCTGGCCCTGTCAAGGAGAGGGTAGGGGGTCGCAGGCCCTCCCACTCCACTGCGACCCGGCCTGGGGCCCTGGGGTCGCTCACACACGACCACAGCAGTGGGGATCCAGGCCACAACACACTGCCATGGGCTCGGGAGCGTCGTTCCCTGGGCCACTTCCTACCTCCACCTCCACTGGTGGAAGGTCCCAGTCCCTCTGGTCAGGGGGTTCGGCAGGGTCGGTCTCCTCCAAATCGTCCACCTTCAGGGGCTCCGGCAAGTCGCTCATGTCAATATCATTGGGATAGTCGGGTGGCTGTAGCACGGTGGGCCCAAGGTGATCCTGGGCCTGAGGGCTGCAGGGATCCGCCGGGACTCTGGGGCAGGCCACTCCTGGGGCTTCTTCCAAGGCGGGGGGTCTCCACCAGCGTGAGGGTCCTGGCAGGTCTGGGAAGTCCGGGTAGTCCCCCTGGGGCATCTGGATCCGGGGTTATTCGGAGCCACTGGGGGCTTGCTCCTCCGGCCCGGCCGGGCGGCGACAGGCCCTCTGCCCTTGGTGCCGGGGAGCTCGTGCAGGCGCCTCCTCCCTGCCCGGAGGCCCAGGCTTTAATGGGTCCCGAGCCCTGCCCTTGGCTCTTCTAGCCCTGGGCCCCGCCCTCTGAGGGGCGGGCCTCTGGTGTTCTGGCTCCGGACCCGCCCACTAGGGCCTCTGCACAGCGTCCTCTGCCTCTGAGTCAGCAGGAGGCCATACTGACTCACTACAGGGCCTCAGGAAGGAGAACTTCCAAATCATGTGACATTATGCTAATGAGGTGTGGAGAATTTACATCCATGCCTCATTAGCATATTTTGGGTCATTTATAAGCCTATGTCTGTACAGCAGCTTTAGTTTGAAATAAACTATTCTGGAATATTTTACTTTGAAATTATCCTTATTCCCTCTGTACACAGCTCCTATTTCAAAATATGTATTTTGAAATAGGCACTAATCTCATACAATGAGTTTTACCAAATTCAAAATAATTGCCCACTATTCTGAAATAATTTAAGACTAGCAGCTGCCTTGGATAGACACTCCCGAAGTTATGTTGCAATATAGGCTGACATTTCAAAGTTATTTTGAAATATCGGCTGTTATTTCAAAATAACTTTGCTGATCTCCCTTACAGAGTTTCCAAATGTGCTGTCCTGAAAGAAAACAGTTTACACAGTAGTTTGTTAGATTTAATTGGAGATTCACACTGTATTAAGTATCACAGCACTGAGATGCATTTACAATACAAAATGAAAATATGTCTAGTAAGAAAGAATGCAGTTTCAAAGATACAAATGAGTGGTGAGCAAGAATACCCGAATTGGAATGGTTACATATCAAAAAACTAAAATATAATTTTGCCCTACACTTATTAATGGTTTCCTTGCCTATCTAATACAGTGGGTTTTCTAAATAGGCTTCAGTCATTGATAGAGATGCTGGTTTTCAGTCAAAAAGGCTGTGTCTATACTGGAGCAAAACTTTGAAATGGCCATGCTAATGGCCAAATCGGAGAATATTAATAAGGTGCTGAAATGAATATTCAGTGCCTTCATTAGCATGCCACCAGTGACAGCACTTTCAAAGTGCAGTGTTTCACTCGTGCAGCTTATCTAGATGGGGGTCCTTTTGAAAAGGACACCTGCAAACATCGAAATCCCCTTGTCAAAAGCTGATAGGAAGTATGGGATTTTGATGTTTCCAACTGAAGAATAGACATAACCTTTCTTATCCATTGAACTCTCTTGCAACATGTAAGGTGGCTAAGCCATGCAGAAAGAAAGCCTGCCAGCCCATATAAAATAATTGGGGGTGAGGCTACAATCCAACAGACCATAATGAATCTGCCATCTTTCAAAGTTATCTGAACATTAGAGCTTGGAATGTCCTCCTCTTGTCCTCCCTCCCCTTCACTCCTCCCTGTTCCAATGCCTTTTTCCATTTTCAACTCCCCTCTGTCCTTTAATTTTAGATCACAGATAAGCATTTAGCTCTTAAAACTTTAAATGCCAATTGCACAGTAATGAAAAATTCAATCACTGGATGATTAAAACTTTAGCCACTGAGCTGTTAGTGGTGATCCAATTTATTCTAGCAAGGAATGTTAGTGATTCCCACTTCCAAACTAAAACTCCTATAACACATTACATGCGTGAAGTGTGCCAAGATCTATTTGAATCTGAATTTTGGCATTTATACAGTCTGTATTTTAAAGTAAGAGTTATCCCTGAACTCATGAACGTGCTTTAAACATTCAACTGGGTGCATATTTAAATGTTTGTCACACCAAGGCTACATCTACACTAGCCCCAAACTTCAAAATGGCCACGCAAATGGCCATTTCGAAGTTTACTAATGAAGCGCTGAAATGCATATTCAGCGCTTCATTAGCATGCGGGCGGCCGCGGCACTTCGAAATTGATGCGCCTCGCAGCCGTGCATCTCGTCATGATGGGGCTCCTTTTCGAAAGGCCCCCGCCTACTTCGAAGTCCCCTTATTCCCATCAGCTCAATTCTTTCAGATTAATCACAAACTAGTCTTATTAATAGCTACTACCTAGGAATAGTATGCTGTTTATGTTGGGTAAAGTTTGAATAATATGAAAGAAGAATTCTTACCTGATGTCACTTTTGGACATCAAAATGAAATGTCTCTTGTGATAGATATTGCAATCCCATGCAGTATGTTCAGGGCCCATACTGTACTAAATTTATGTATCACTGTGGCCCAGGCAGTATATGCAACATTAGACAAGAGGAATACCGCACCTCCTCCAGGAATTAAAATAGAGATGTTGAAGGCCAACTAAGGTTGTAAACCTTCATGAGGATGTTAGTATGCATTTGATTAAATGGGCTTTCCAGAGACAGAGGAAAAAAAGACTTTTGAGATAAAAAGGTTCCATTTCAACTGACTCACCTTTTTATCTGCTCCATGAAATGCACAGGCACTATCTCCAGGGGTACTCCAGCCCTGCAGAACAAAACAGTGGGTGCTTGCTAGCTACAGCTATTTGATGGCACTGCCACCCATCAGCAGTTTAAAAGCACTCCTTGTCAGCTAATCGGGGGCACTGCCCAACAACCATTTGGTGCTGCTGCCACAGAGTTGACTGGTCGCTGCCACAGAACAGATGTTTGGCAGGTCAGTGAGGGCCTCTGGGGAGGGCAGAGAGCAGCAAGCAGTGGGCAGGAGGAGTGTTGAGTAGGGGAGCAGGACCAGGAAGAGAGTGGGATCTCAGAGAGAGTGAGCAGAATGGTGGTGTGAAGAAGTTATTGTTTTAGGATTATTTTTTCTTACCTGATCTTCCTAAAGACCTACCTACAAAATAATAATAAAATTATGTTCAGCCAAGTCTTCTTGACTACATTACACTGCAGAATAAATTATAGTTTTATATGTGGGGAATTTTGCAAAACTATTAGCAGTGGCATTGTCGTTGACAAATCAGATACTTTAAATCTTTGTGAGAGAGAGCTACTGGAAAAAAGTCTGTTTACAAATTTAGGAAAAACCCTAAGTGTCTGCAGATTACACTGGAGGAAAATTTACTATTTATTCACCTAACAGCCCAATTACTTTTCAGTGTGTACTTTAAGATTTATGAAGTATCTCATATGAATCATCAGTCATGTAAAAGGGAGATAGTATGCAGAGATAATTTAATTCAATTTATGATTTGGTGGACCAATAGCATAACAAGCTGATTTTAAAAAAAAATTAGCTCTTTATCACATATGGTCCAGGGAGCTGTAGTTCACTATAGATAACGAAAAGAGATAGAGCCTCAAATAAATCTGTAATGCATACTATAATTCATTTTGTATGATATGGCATCCTTTGGAGCAGCTGCAAGTGTTTAACGGGTGTTTTTATGACAGAAACTT
Organism: Carettochelys insculpta; assembly: GCF_033958435.1. Classification (NCBI taxonomy): domain Eukaryota; kingdom Metazoa; phylum Chordata; order Testudines; family Carettochelyidae; genus Carettochelys; species Carettochelys insculpta. The sequence goes on along the minus strand of NC_134137.1, from coordinate 298,611,288 downwards.
TTGTAATTACTATAGTAGTTGTTTTATTTTCTTTTCTTATTTCTAAAGTTTAAATTATTTACAGCAGAAATTTAAAGCGTATTTCACCCCCTTCTCCCCTCATCCACCCTTTTTTCTTCTCTAACATACACTTATCTGTTTAAAAGTATTAATTTTAAAGCAAAAAATAATTCCCAAGTCTTACTTATAGACCTCATGGAAAGAAAGGGTAGCAGGCTTTTTCTTACAAGAATCCCACCCATGTGGAGAAGAAAAGGAATTGGCCACTATAACTCCAGAGATCCTCACACCAGTTCGGGTCTCTAACTTTACCAAATTGTTTGTATTATTGGAGATGCTGCATCTCTAAGGTTTAAAAAAAAATCTAAGAAAGAAAGAAAGAAAGGTTCAGAAAAATCCACCATCTCCACAGGGGAAAACAGATGAAAACCTTTTCCATTCCTGGCACTCTGACTTCTTTCTTCGCTGCTTCATCTGTTCCACTTCAGTATTATTATGAATGAAATTTGTCCATCACTGCAATCTTTATATTCCCCAGCAAGAGACTGTTTGAAAATTAATAAATGAATCTTGTCACTCATTACAGACATTGTAGCAAGCTGCGGTAACATAGTTTTAATACATAGTAATTCTAATACTGAGCCAGTGGTCCTGACAGTATATTAGACTTAAATGTATGAAATATCCCTCTCGGTATCCATTTTATGCTTCAATGTAAAGTACTGTTTGCTGGGTGTACTTTACACAAATATTGTTACACAATATACATTACAATCTTGTATCTGCCCAACATTGTAATAGTTTTTGAAGTCAATCCACTTGCATTAGTCCATTAACGATACAGAAACTACTGTCTTGTTAGACAGCATAACTGACATTTATTTCCCACTATATGTATTTTGGCAAAATATGTAAGCTGTGTCTGCATGTGCCCCTCCTTTTGGATGGGGCACGTTAATGAGGCACTTCAAAAGATGCTAATGAGGCATGGACATGAATGTGCAGCACATCATTAGCATAATGGCATCCACACGCAATTCAAAAGTGCCGTTTTTGTAACGTTGCTGCATGTGTAGATAGGGCCTTTTGAAAGGACCTCCAGGATTTCAAAAGCCCCTTCTTCCTATTTGGTTTTAGGAAGATGGAGCTTTCAAAGTCAGGAGGGTCCTTTTGAAAGGCTGCCATCTACACAGGTGGCAGCACTCTGAAAGTGGCACTTTCGAATCACACGTGGCTACCATTATGCTGCTGAGGTGCTGCATATTCATGTAAGCACCTTATTAGCATCTTCCAGAGTGCCTCATTAACATGCCTCCTCCGAAAGGAGGGAGGACTTGTAGATACAGCTGTATGGTTTATCTGGAAAGATGGAAAAGAATGTTGGCATAGTTAATCAAGTGAATCAGTCCCTCAGCTAGTTCCCATAAATTAATTTCTTACATGTATTGCTCTGATAATGATAATTTAAAAGGGGTTTTAAATTTCAGTTTACTTTTGTAATTTTATACTTAATATTTAGTATTATGCCTGAATATGTGTAAATCATTCTAATTATTTAAGTTGATTACTTCTTATCTTTTCCTTTCCCTCTTTTTTTTTTTTTTTTTTTTGTTCTCCTGACTTTCTTAACCAGTACTAGACTTTACTTCTCCATTACAATAAAGCCTTGGTCCCCGGACTTGACATAAAAAATTATTTGTATAACACATAGTTTCTTATGTCTTCATGAGTGTCACCTGTAAGAACCTCAGAGATCTAACCCTGTCTTAGGTTGCAATTAGCGCAATGCAAAAGCATTCATTATATAGCAAAGTGACTATAAATTTTTTTGTGGCAATACACTCAATTAGAAAAATAAATGTTATATTCAATTGGATTGTATCTGACTGAACATCATTAATCAATCTATTATTCAGAGATTTTTCCTGTTCAGGGCTCCTGATTGTGCTGGAGCCCCAAAGGCTTTTAAATCACCACCAAAGCCCCACATAATGGTTCCGTGCAATGCTGAGGGCTACCTGGATGAGGCTAGCCCCAGCCCTGCCTCTTCTGCCTCAGGTCCAGCCCATTCATGAGGTACACAGGCACCATCAGAACTTTCCACCTTGCCCAGGAGCCTGGAGAGTTTATCAACCCCACGGTTACTGTGATTTTTGTTTAATATCCGACTAAATCACATATTATACTCAGTTTTAGTATTATCTATAATTCAACTCTTCTGCCAAGGCCTAAGAGAGTGGATGAAAACAAAAACTACCTACATTTCTCAATATCTGTCCATATATTTATCTATATATGCAGGTGGCAGGGCGACCTTTAGAAGAAGGGACGTAGAGACTGTTTGTACAATGGCAATAGGTGATAGAAAATCAATACATAATCTATTATAAACTTTGAGAACAAGAAGTCCTGTGGTACCTTATAGACTAACATGTTTTGGAGCATAAGCTTTCATGAGTTGCGGAGGTGGGTGGTCAGAGGAGTATTTAAAGAATGGGGTCCCACTAAAAGAGAGGGACAGAGCTAACAAGGTCTATTCAGTCAGGGTGGAAATGGCCCATTACTGGGACCTCACTCTTTAAATACTCCTCTGAACCCCCTTGCCCACACTCATATACTCATTCATTTGATAAAGTGAGTCTTTACCCACAAAAGCTAATGCTCCAAAATATCTGTTAGTCTATAAGGTACCACAGGACTTCTTGCTGTTCTCGAAGATACAGACCAACACGGCTACCTCTGCGATGCTATAAACTTGTTTACCATACTACTTTATGGTGTGCAAATGCAACCCACACACCTATGTGTGGTTCACTGTCCCATGAAGTGGCACTTAGGCCACTTCACAGAGAAAGAATGAGTGTCCTCTAAAGCCTAAGCTGAGAGCCAGCTGGTTTTTAGATCAAACTTGTATAGTTTAAATATATAGCCTTAAATAAATATTAAATAAATAGCCTGAAATAATTAAGCATTGTACAGAAAATAATACTACATATGACTTTCCACTGTGTCACAGCCATCATCCTAAAGCAGAAGTAAGAGTCATGCTAAGAGAAACAACATATGGGTACAAGAAGGGGTTTCCTTATTTAAATTAAACAAAAAGAAGAAAATCTGAGAAAGGTTGAATCCAATTACTAGTAAGTAAATATGTAAAGGATGCTGGCATTCCAAATTTGTAGACTACTGTCAGGAAAGGCTCACTCTTCAAGAATGGACATCAGCATGTCTGAAATCATGCATGCTTGAAATCAAGTATTTAAGCCTCTTTCTGGAATTAAAAAAAAAAAACTTCAGAACCAGCATTCAGTAACACTGGCTAAATACTGATACAGATGGAAAGTGCTGCATCCTCAAAATCACCTCTCCCAATACTAAGTTTTCTCAAGACTATCTCTTATCCGCTGAAAAAAAGAGAGAAGTTTTGTTTATGTGTTTGGAAGATCAACCCACTTCAGTCAATCTTCTGTAGTTTGATTTTGCGTGTCTGATAAAAACCCAGCAAAAATCAACCTCTCTGGGCTCGGTCATTAACCCCTGTGCTCCCCACTATCACATTGAGTAAGGGACGTTGACATGAGACTAAAGAGTCTCATACTGCACTAAGGAAATAAGTCAACTCTGACACGTCAATTCTAGCTACACAAATGCTATAGCTAGAAATGCATATCTGAAATTGACTTATTGCCCTAGTATAGATTTACCCAAAGACTTTTACAACCATATAATAAAAATACGTTTCTTTCTTTTCCCTATTGTACTCCTAAAGTAAGAGAGTTCAGTAGAAAGAAAGCCTGGTGCTGTATTTCAAAAACTCAACAGTGTAACTTTAAAGAGGGTTCCATCATGTGGTACGGACAAACAAACCCAAGGAAGGTAACTAATTTTTTTTTACCCCACAGGGTCTTGTGTTGATATGTCACCAACTAATAAATATCACAGCCAGTCCGCACTATACAGACACCCAAGAACTAGAAAGAGTTATGAAATTCTTAAGGGAAGGTCCTTAAACTGTTGAATATCAAATACGTGATATGAAGTTGCACTGCTGGAAAGTCTCAGAGTGGTAAAAAGTGGTGCAACAATCCATACCCAAGCAGAAGAGTAGTCACATTTTCTTACCCTGAAAAGCAAATCTAACTGAGAGTGAAAGGCTTATTCCAGTAGTACTAGGTCAGTGTATGACATAGGCACTGGTAGTATGGAACAGTAAAATACCCAAAATATTTACAACTTTACAATGGTTCTCCCTAGCCACTTGTCCCACTCCTCTGCACTATCTTGTTACTTTATAGCTACCCCCACACCTGCAACACACACATACACACACAATTCTCAGAGTGACATAGAAAACTGAGTTTCTCTTAGTAGAGAGGAATAAAGGGCTTTGTCACTACATTTTCTGCAGGTATTGAGAAAGATCCAAGGACACCTTGTATATGTGACTGGTGTACCTGATTTCCAGACCCTAAACAAAAGCAGTATAATTGACTCTCTCTCTCAAAAAAAAAGCTATATACACTCATGTCAATGATGCTAGCATGTTGAAACTAGAGGACACCACCCCAGCTGAGTCTTTTCAAACTCATCAATAACTCTATTTTGTTACTCTGGTACTGACCAGTTGGTTCTAAATAATCAGGTGTCTAAATTAATATCTTCAGAAAACACACCTTCAATCTCACGAAGCTTCTGGCTTTGCGATTACAGTTCAGACGATAATATGGAACCACAGGAAACTATGACAGAATATTGTAATATTCTGAATGCATTCAAAAAGTGTTATTTCCTGCATTTAGACTGATGAGGTGTAGTGGTATATATTGGTATGAGTGTGGTTTTTGTTTTGTTTTTTCTCTACTTAGCTTCTGGTCTCCTCTTCTAAAAACAGTAAAATTAGCCCTGTGCCTATAATTTGCACAAAGGCAATAAGAGTATTCCAAAGAGATCTTAACACTGATTCATAGCATTTGAGAAATTTTAAGTCAATTTACTATTTTGTAGTCAGAGTTTATGTCCAGTGTATTGTTGGGTAATACAGTAGGCCATGCTTAGTCTCAGTGGTACAAATGTGGAACAACTCCATTGGTCAGAACCATCTACAGTATTGTTAAGGTTACTGTAAGACATCGCAAATGTACCAATGCATTTCTTAACATAATTTAGTAATATTTTGAAACCTCTGAATGATAAATAAAAGAGAAACTAAAATTTTACTTAGAATCACCATCAAAGTGATAAAATTAGCACATTTCTCTTTTGAGCCACCTGTGTATAATAGACTAGTTTAGCTATTACTAGTGTTGACATGGGCAATAGGAATTCACTGATTTTCCAGGTTGATATTCTAGTCCATTTTTACTCCTTTCATTCTAATTGGAAACTCTCCTTTTCTGCTGTTTTTTGTTCCAAAATCTAAGGCTAACTTAAACAAAAAACAGGAAGATTACAAATATTATTAAAACTAAGAGTCAAAATCTGATTCATCATCTTAAAAATTTGGGTGTCCCATCTTTGTGTCAGTCTTCCAGCTGATTAATAATCACAATACTTATACTCTCATTTGTTACATGAATGTGTATGTAAAATAACTTATATTGCAAGATCACCAGATAAGTTACAAATTAACAACAACAAAGCCAACTGGCAACACGTCAGGATGATTTAGACAGAAAATACAGTTTTTTTCTCTACTGTTTGTAGTCATTGTATAGTTATGAACCTTGAAACAGCAAATATTTTTCTTCATTCTCTAAAAAACAACATCCTTTAGTTCCTCAAACCCTCCAGCTCTACTCTAAACTTCCTGGTTCACTGCCAATACAATCCTAATACTACATGCATGTGACTCAAATGTCAAACCTGCCAATGATTCAAGTAACTTAAGGACTGATACAGGCTGCATTACCCTGATCCTTCTCTCTCAAGATATATGGAACAGTTCACAAGTACAGCATAGTGAGCGCAAGGTAGAAAGTTTCCTCAATAGTTGTTTCAGGACCTTGGAACTCACACCCTAAGCATATTAAATTAGCCATTATCCTCCTCACCTTCAGAGAAAAAATGTAAGACACTCTTACATGATTTGACTTTACAGCATGCATACACGTGAAAACAAGAAATCAATCTGTCTGCTTGGAGAAGAGACAAAAGTTGCCCTTTTTATTAAAATGTGAGACACTCTCTTTTATACTGTAAGCATAAGTGCAGTATAACAGACAGAAAGACATACATATTCTTGATCCACACCAAGCATTAATGCTCATCTATGGTGCCACTACACATTTGGTAACCAGTCTTATTACCATATAAACATGTCTATACTCATAATCACACAATAGTGATTGCAGTCAGCTGATGGCTGCAAGAAGCACTCAAATACACTTCCTAGCTACACACAGGCTAGAAATACTACTACACTATCTGTGTGCAATATTACAGAGGACTTCTTCTTATGGGTCTGTCCATAATTACGAAGAATGAAAGTCTGTTCATGAACAGAAAAAGAGAACACATCAAAGACAGGGAGAGAGAAAAATGGAGGAAAATGATAACAAAGATATTGGACCTCAAAATATTTTGAGCATCAAATGAAATTGACTCTTGGGAAAGAGTTATGTCAATTCTTCTTTTACCGACTCAGTTCACCCACCATTAGGTCATATTGCAATACTATATTACTGCAAGTAGACTTGACTCTGAGCTCCAGCTCTCTAGCATTTTGTGAACAGTTTTGCATTTTCTGGTCTTGTAATCAAAACTTACAAAAGAATAATAATACAGAAGTTGAAAAGATGGCTGTAGGAAGTGGGGAGAAGTTGTGTAAACTAATTTGAAACAGTTTCAAAATAGTTTTATTTCACTCCTCAATTCTCTGTTAATTCTCTGTGCTCAACCTCTTCTGCGAAGATGGCACAAAACTTAAAAACTGATCTTATATGGATAAAGTGGTACACACATGGGATGATGGCAGGCAACCCTGAAGAGTTTGTGTAATTCTTTGAAATGCTGTGGGTTACTTTGGGGCTTAAATGTAGAGCTGTTACTAATATTTATTTCAGTGAGCCTGCTCTTCTGAGTAACTACTCACCAACACAAACAAGGATGCTTACCCAATCAGATCATCACTGTTCACAACCATGGCAGTTCTAATGTAGTCTAATGAAATGGAGAATTCAACATCATGTATTCAATGCCAATTCTGAGCTTCCAGGAAAAAAAAAAGTCTAAATATTTTTTTCAATGTATTTAACAAAGAATAAGACAATTAATGTTAAAATAAAATAATAAAAATAGAAATTAAAATATTTTCAAAATTTAATCTTCAACATTCATTTTACAAAAAGACTTCTATATTGCTAGCACTAGAATTTCAATTCTTAAGCTTGTTCCCATAGGAGTTGTTCAGTGTTGTGGTTTTTTCCTGCTATCTGCAAAACTCAAGTATGGTTCATCTGTAATTGCTTTGAGAATAGGGTCCTTATATAGATGAAGAGTTATCTTTTTTTGTTAAAAACACACAACCACTTTGCCTTAAAACATTTTTAATTTATGTGGAGGTGGTTCTGAATCCCAGCTGGTTAGTCAGGTGTAAAGATTCAGTGCTCCTTTTATTGCAAAGATTCCCAGACTGAGTGTACCAAAATATATAAAAAAACAGATTTTTTGAAAGCTGCAGCATGGATGAGGAGGGTGCAGTATTTTCACAAGAGAAGGTTACTTACCGGTAAGAGAAGTTCTTCAAGATGTGTAGTCCCTTCGTGAGTTGCAAATGTCAGTGAACATGGGTACCATACACTGGAGCGCAAAGATTCCTGTATCCATATCTGTTGACCGGTAGGTATGTCATATGTAGCCCTATGTTCAGGCAAATTTATATGAGGCCATGTAAGACAATACACCCTTAATCACCCTTTGCCTTGCTTTTAACACTGTACACCAACCACAGCAGAGGAGATGGTAGACAGGTATTGGAATAAAAATAAGGACCGCACATCTTGAACCTCCACTTATAGGTAAAGTAACTGCCTCTTCTTCTTCAGTGATTGTCCCTATAACTATTCCAAATGCAGCTGCTTTGCAAGCAGTGATCATTATGGATGTGGGTGCAAGGATTCCAGAGGTATTGTAACATGTTTGATCATGCAACCCATGGTCACATCTTCTGCAGCTCACTGCGTGATGATGTAATGGACATTGAAAGCACACGTGGAACACCAGGTCACTGTCCAGAAAATAATGTGCCTGTTCAGGTGGGCACACCAAATGGTGAAGGAGACATGCATGCTCAGATGGGTGATTAGAGCAGAGGCAGTGAGTGAGTCAGCATCTTTGAAGGGTGAGACCACCAGACAAGGGAGGCCAGAACTGACCATGGGACAAAGAAAAATAAAAAAAAATTGGCATCCAAGTGACCATGGGAGCCACAACAGAAGACAGCACACTTGTAGGTAGACATGGAGCTTCACATAGGTGCAGGCCATCAAATATCTGAAAAGGTGGAGGCAATGATGCATTAATATGCATGAGTTGCAGTGTACATCCACCAGTAGAGGCATCAGGGTTGATAAGGGTTGCATCTGGAGAGAGATCTCACTTGCAATGGAATGCAGAATCGCGCCCATCATCTGATTTCTCCTCCTTGATACGGACTCTGAGAGCAGTGAGGAGAGACAGATGAGCTCAAATGACAGACACAATCTCAGTGGGGAAGGTTTAACTAGAAGTCAGTTGTCCACATAATGAAACACATTATGCTTCATCTGAGCTGCCAGTACTATGAATACTTTTGTGAAGACCCTTGGAACTGTTGCTTTGCCAAAGGGAAGAACCATGAACTATAGTGGTTGTCACCCTGTGAAAGAGAAGTTATCTGTGATAACTTGGGTGGATATCAAAACAAAAAAGCAGTGGGTGGATATGAATGTGAAAATACGTGCCCTTTAGAACAAAAGCTGCAAACCAGGCTCCCCAGGGAAGGCAAGTGCCACCATATGGACCTTGACCTTTCTCATGAATGTGTTGAGGAGTCGGAGAAGGAGCGTAGGCAGAGTCCTCCACTCTTTATTAAGGATGAGACAGTCCAAGGAACAGAATTCCTTGCCAAAATGGGTTCATACACTGACTCCATTGTGCCCTTAGCAAAAAAGGCATCAGCCTTGTGCCGAGGGACTTTTTAATGAAAGACACCCTCAGTAGGTGTTTGAGGGAGGTCCCAGTATAGAGTAAATGTCATATGATATCTAGTTTAACTGGTCCATAATGATCTTGCCCCAGTTGCAGGAGACTATAGCAAGAGGCCTACAAATGTGACAGGGAACAGAAGGAGGCTCACAGTTCTAGACTTGTGTGTCAAAACTAGGTAATGGTTAGTATTGCAGTCATCCACACACATAGGGGTGTGGTTCCCAGTCCCACATGCTGTCACCTAGACCACTTACAGAGGGGAAAAGAATGAGGAATGAGCCTCTTCTATAGCCTAAGCTGAGTGCCAGATGTCTTTTAGGTCAAGCTGTAGAGTCTCATACACTAAGCTCCAGAGGTCCCAGGTAGGAGTCTGCTTGTGAGCAAGTACATTTCTGCAAGGCAGAGGGGGTAACCGTAGCAGGGGACAAAGGCTGAGGCTGCTGGTTCTGAAGTAATTTTTACAGGAGTTTCTGGTATTGAGAACAGGTAGCCTGATATGGTACATATGAGCATAGATGGAATGACTGCAACTGCTGTTTCTTCCAGGGTGGTGAAGGACCAAAGCACCATCCTGAAGCCCTTCAGGGAACGAAGGGACTCATTTGTCTTTTCTAAAAAGAGCTTGTCAGTGTTGAAGGATCCAGGATAGTAGCTGGGACCTCCTACAAGAAGCCAGAGATGGCAGCCATGACTCTTGGCACATGACAATATGATGGCAGGGTAGGAGGAAGGGTTTGTGGCATCAACAGCAACTTGCAGGCTCACCTTGGCCACCAGGTGGCCTTTCTTCACAAAAAAGGTTAACACAAGAAAAGTTGACACTTGTCCTACTGTACGTCCTCCAGGAACTTTGCTGACTTGGCATAGTTGTTGTAGTCATACTTGCCAGCAGAGCCTGGGAGTTGGCAATATGAAACTGAAATGCTGAAATGGAATAGATTTTGTGGCCCAGGGGGTCAAGGTGTTTTCTACTCCATCTGGGGCACTCGAGCACTAGAAGTGCTGTCACATCCATTTGGTCATTGCATGCACTAGGAGTGGTGGAAGGGGTGGTGGATGAAGGGGTAGTGGATGAAGAAGAGAAAGTCTGACCTATTAGAAAGGACAAAAACTGGAATTCTGCCCTATGAGCATGGAGGCCCAGGAAACTAGCAAATGCCAGATTCTCACCACAGACTGCAGAATAGGTTCATTAAAAGGAGCATGATGTGACACAGCCCCTGGGCTGCAGAATATCCACCAGTTGATGGTGTTGGCTCCGTATCTCTTCCAAAGGCATGTCCAAGTCAATAGGAACTCACTTTGTTACCTTTTGATACTGCTTATGACTATCAGGAGTTGAGAGGGCAAACAGAATTAGGGCTACACTGGGAGAGGAGGAGGTATCTAGATGGACTTGTGTAATAGATGGTACCCACTTCAGCTATGACTCAGGGTTGGGGCTCTACAGGTCTGGTGTGGAAGCCCATGGAGGAAGGTGTGATGCCTGGGAAGGATACCATTCCCAAGGTGGCAGTACGGTGATCTGCCCTGACCAGTGAATCAGACATGCACAGGAGTCCATGATTTGCCTGGAAAACTGAGAGATGTGTGGTACCACCTTTGAGAAGGCATCAGGAGTCTGAGGAAGTATCCAGTAGAGGGGAAGCCATCAGTGCATTTGGTCAGTGACCAAAGGCTGAGTAGAGCTGCTGCACAAGAGAACTGGTGCACCTCACAGAGTATGGAACGTTGGTACTGTGAGCAGTGAAGAGAGCAGGCAGGTTACATATAGTAGCACCAATGGAAGGAGGGATCTGACTTGCCCAAGAGTCCACTGGATGTTTCTAGGACTGCTGGAGCCCCATGGTGTCTGTGGTGCAGAGCGCAGAGACATTGGCTGCACTGATAGTGGTAGGACATGCCCTTGAGAGTGGGCCCATTGTGTGGCTAGTGCACTGGGTCTGGGGAGTGATATTGACACATCTTTCTTCCTCTTAATTTTACTGTCTGAACAGGAAAACATAGGCAGTGGTGCGGAGGGGGTGGGTGGGTTCTGCAGGTGATATCACAATGAGCAAGTAGTGGCTGGGGGAGAGAACACTCTCCTTGGTGGCAGCCTGTTACAGAAACTTGCTGTGATGCCTATGACAGTGTTTGCAGTGCTCATGTTTGGGCCTGTTCTGCACTGCTGGATTGAAAGTGTGGTATATGCTAGGGAATACACTCACTTTTGGTGAAGGGCAAGGCACTGCAGGGTCTGATGATAGTGCACATGACTGGAGAGTCACCTCCCTGAAAAACTTATGGAGGAACAGCAGGCAAGCCTCACAAGCCTCACAAGCCTCACAAGCCTTCCACAGTGGGAAGGACCTAGAAATTTCACAGTGAGATGTGCCTCACTGAGGCAAAAAAATGCAATGTTGATGTTCATCACACTGAGAAGGAATAAAGCATAATTTCTGAACCCAGTAAACAGGCATAGGCCCCTGAAGAAGTTGGAAGATAGGCCCTGTGCAGGGCAAGAAGAAAATAGCTGCTACTAATGATACAAAAAAACCCAACCATAAAAGCCAACTATAGACAGCAACAAATGACACATACTGTGGAACAAACGTTCTGACTTTGACTATGAGCCAGTAAAAGGAACTGAGGGGGCGTACTGCTTGGCTAAAAAACTCACCCAGAATGCAATGTTACCTGTGACAAAACATGCAGGTCAATAGGCTCTGCTACAGAAATCTTCAAGGTCTGGCACATGGACAAACATGCACAAACACATTTGGAATACATATAGGGACTATCACTTGACCACATATTCCTAACAAAAATCTTGTCTAGCCACTCCATCAAAGCAAATCACTCTGAGGATACCAGTCTTTCTGATCCATGTATGGATTATTTTACACAATTACTCACCTTGGCTTGGGAGAAATAATCAAGTAAGGAAAGCTATCATAGTTTTGCTCTCCATATTTTCTTGCTGAACCAAACAGGTGAATGAGAGACAAATTTTGTCTACACTAAAACACTTTATTAACGGGAATGTTGGGAGCAAGACACAAGAAGTAATTCTTCTGCTCTATTCAGAGCTCGTTGGTCCTCAATTGGAATATTGTGTCCAGTTCTGGGCACCATATTTCAAGAAAGATGTGCAGAAATTGGAGAAAGTCAAGAGAAGAGCAACAAGAATGATTAACCGTCTAGAAAACATGAGCTATGAGGGAAGACTGAAAAAACTGGTCTTGTTTAATTTAGAAAAGAGAAGAGTTAGAGGGGACATGATAGCTGTTTTTACATACCTCAAAGAAGGTTACAAGGAAGAGGAAAAAAATTGTTCTCCTTGGCCTCTGAGGATAAGACAAGGAACAATAAGGTTAAACTGCAGCCAGGGCAGTTTAGATTAGATATTAGGAAAAGACTTCCTAAATGTCAGGGTGGTTAAACACTGGAATACGTTACCTAGGGAGGTTGTGCAATCTCCATCACCAAGAGAGCAGGGAACTGGACTGGATAACCTCTTGAGGTTCCTTCCAATTCTACTGTTCTATGATTCTATGATTTTATGAAAATTAAATAAAATGTGAACTTGCCCATCCCATTCAATGTGCATTCAAAAGCAAATATTGAGAGTACACAACATGCAAGAACACTAACTGGAAATGACAAGCCTGCCAGGCGAACATACATTATGTAGTGTCACAGTTCAGAAATACAAATGACTGATCCCATAACGTCCCTCTGTCTCATTCCACTTTCAGATGAATTAAAAGATAAAAAAATAAAAAGCCTCAGATATATACAATCCCAAACAAATTTATCATTTTTTGTGAAAAGAATAACCTCAAAATAAAGCTATTAAAATCAGAAAAAATAGATAGAGGGAAAAAGGGAAAAGGCTCAGTATCATGCAGACGTTTGATAAGACAGCTAATAAACAAGCTATGTAGCTAAATGTAAGGAAAATGAAAGTATAGAGACTCTTCAACCAATAGAATAAAAAGCGAAAGAACAGAGAAACATGAACTACAAAATTCAGGGAATATCAGAGGTTGCATCAGCATAGATTTAAGAGCTTCAACAGGTTTCTTTATAACTGTGTTTTTGTGTATCTATAATTGTATCCATATTTAGTTTTTACACCGAGTTTTAGAAAATATTGCTGTTAAAAAGAATGAATCTGTTAATAAATAAATTTAAATAAGAGTAACCTGATCACAGGCATCTGACTGATTAAAAAGAGCACCTCCACAATTGTTTTGTAAGCATGGGTCCCCAAATGCAGAAAAGAAACACAAGTAAAATTGATGTACAAATATGATTTGTGCCATATTGCAGCATCAGAAAATGGCAGAATTGGGAAAAAATGTGAGTCTTTCGTTACAGAGAACTTTGCTGGAGTAACTTGCGCCCTATTATCTCTGCTGCTATGTATCCCTTATAGAATTGACTTGCTGCATACAATTTTACTGCAAGTGGTCAAAGATTTTTATTTATAGTAATTTTTGATTAAAAGTGGCATCTTCAGAATTAAAATATTCATTGAACATTTTTTGTATTGTTTCCCAGTCTCCCCACCCCTTTTTAGCTGTTAGGGGATTCTGCCATCCTTATACATTTCTATTCAGATATTTTAGTTCATGATGACCACAAATCACTCAGCTGGTCTACAAAGAGGAGGGTAAGAGCAGAGTGGATGTAGCCCAAAGTTGGAGGTGGCTTGGAGAAGTTCTGGCAGACCTGCATAGTCTTGAGCGTATCAGCACCACTTCCCCATAGTTTGGTTACCCCCTAAATCCCCTCTGTGCCCTTATGTGTGTTGTGAACTTCATCCAGATAAGCTTTGTAATTCAAAGAAGCAGACCAGTGGATATGATCTGCCTCTTTATACACACAAACTGAAAAGTTCCTAAACAAAATAACTATTATAACTGCACCTTCATACCACTGTGATCCAACAGTTTCTAAGACGTTAGCCTGAATGGTCACAATTCAAAAACTAGTTGCATAATAGGACCTGTCACCACATTTACAGTGGCATGGCCTTATAAATTATTTTTTTAATTTGTAAAGCCCACTGCACAGCAGCTATATCAACCACTAGAATCCAACTCTGAAATTACCTCATTCCATTTATTTTTATTGTTGTCATTAGATCACATCAACACAGATAGGACAGACTCGTCTGACCAGAACACAAACAACAAAGTATTTTGTGTCAAGATTTAAAAAAAAAAGAAAAGAAAAGTCAACCACACATGAAAGCAAAGAAGGAAGGAAGAGCATGATCATTGGCAAGACAGTAGAATTCTCAGAGTGGTGGCTCAGCAAAGCCTCACTGCTGAAGTCTTGGGGCCAGCATCCAATTTAGAGCTATGCTTTACTGTTTTGATGCGCCATCTGTAACATCTAAATTAGGTTTGGGAACTTTGCTTCTGCACTAAAAAAAAAAAAAAGCATTCTGGAAGAGCTGTCAATTGACTCTACCTCCAACCTGTCTGTCCATCTTGGAACTCATATTTTTTATAAAAGAGGATGGTCTTATTTATAGTTTAGCCCGACACTAGAACTCATGTCAAGTCTTGACTATACCATAGTTTTCCTGTATTACCTCATAGAAGTCATTCAATGTCTTTGTGTCCCTATTCCCCATTTGCAAAGGAAGGATAATATAATCATTCCTTTCTCCCATTTTGTGTATTGTACTACTGACTAAGCTCTTCAGGGCAGAGGCTGTCTTCAACAGTGCATGTATGTACTGCACACAGCAAAATAGGACTCCATTTTTTTTCCAAGCTGTAGTGTAGTACAAACAAATAGACATTCATCAAGCTATGAACCCTTACTCTAAGAAGAAAACTAAAATATTTACTTCAGACTCCATCCACATTAAATAATACCTTCAATATATATTTTTCCTCCTTTCTTAAAAAAAATCACTGATTACAGTGTATGTTTCCAACTAAGCTGCTTTTTAT
Organism: Carettochelys insculpta; assembly: GCF_033958435.1. Classification (NCBI taxonomy): domain Eukaryota; kingdom Metazoa; phylum Chordata; order Testudines; family Carettochelyidae; genus Carettochelys; species Carettochelys insculpta. Next base: position 298,596,145 of record NC_134137.1, on the reverse strand, counting down.
TAGTTCAGCTTGCTTTTGATTATTTACCACAAAAGTAAATGAATATAAAATGTATTTTAACCCGATCTGTGTGAACCCTGAAAGGTTTTATTCTGAGTGAGTTTAGTTAGCTGGACCATTATTGTAGTTTATTTGCAGACGTCTGAAGAAATCAATTAATGATGGTTTCTTTGGAGGTTCAACGTCAGAAGGAAACTTCATCGTCCAAGAGAAAAACCCTACTTCCTCAGGGTCCTCCTCCTGTACTCACCATGTCAATACATCCTGTTAAAGTTGGACTGCGAACTTATCAGAAGACATCTTTTCATGCTTCCCTTTTCCGTGGCAGATGTCTTCTCCCACGTCTTTGGGGAAGGTTCAGAAAACTAAATGATTCACTCACCACTGTTTTTAAGAGTTAAACAATTTGTAATCCAGCCAATCACATGAAGTGGACACAAAAGTATAATGCAGCATGTAACTGTGCATATGTGTTTGCGCTTAAGGGATGTTTGGTACTAACTGAATAATTTATACACTATTAGAATCTGTTAGTTGTAATCAGTAAATGATAATTACAAATATATTTATTGAGTATTTTACACCACTTCGCTCAAAAGGCCAATTTACAATTAGTTTATGAACATTTATTAAACTTTGAACAAATCATTTCCAATTGATTCACTATCAGAATGGCTACTCCAATCTGTTTATTAATTGTTGAAAAATATTCCTGACACTTATTCAATATAGCATTACTATTGATCAAACCTTAATTATATGCGTATTTTACAAACTTAAAGTGCTAGCAAAGGACATGGAAGAGCTGCCACCTGTGTGTGAGCTGGGTTCTGGCATACAGTTAATATTAACAAGAAAGCATCTGCCTTGCTGCCTCTGCACCTGCAAGGCATCACAGGGTCAAAGGGAAACCTGTGTAATTCTTCCAGTATTGTCACTCTTGGAAATTATTTTGAACTTTACCTACACTTATCTTTAACATTTCAAAATCAGACTGCTAATGATCTAATTTGGAAAACTACAAATCAGTCATGTTTAAGTATTAAAGAATTACACTCCTGCAACACTATGCCCTATCACACACTACATTCGTTCCTGTTTAACAAGAAACTGTCACATGACCCACCAAAGGAACTGGAAAGGGATTTGCTATAAAGGGCTAAGTTTAAACATACAGTTCCTATACATCTTATAGGACACTTTCTATTTACAATTAGTCTGCTCTAAATAACATTCAGGCTGAGACTTCGTTTCCTACTACCATGAATTAGCTTGAAACCTGAATTTGTAGCAGAGAAAACATAGATCAGGGCTGATGTATCTAAGCTGACCTAGGTTCAATAAAAAACTCTGGTAGTAGCTTTTATGGCTCTCCTGGTGAACTCAATAGTCCTGAAAAGCCTCCTCTCTTTGCCTAACCAGCCTTCTGGTCATAAACACCTGTAGGTCCACCTGTTGGTAAGACTAAAGGTCATAGGCAGGGGCTGAGAAAAAAAAAAAACAGAAACAAAACTTTCCATGGAAAACTAGCAAGATAGCTTATAAATTTAAAATATTGCCGTATGTAACAGACCAGCCTTCTACCCTGGCACTGGTTACATTCATGTTGTTAATGTGTTTGATCAGTCATCATCTGATTATATGGAAATTCTTAGAAAAGAGTACTTCTAAATACTGAGGACAGAGAGGATAAAACACAAGAATTATGCAATAACACATTTATTTAAATTGCCAAACTTTGCCTTCCATGTTCTTTAGAAAAAGTTTGATCATATTTACCTACTACTTCATTTAAATTGAATTTCAAAATTGCTTTGACAGGAGGAAAAAATTATTCCAGCTAATTGCTCTCCATACATTATTGGGTCATTCTCAAGAGAATATATATGTCTCTGTATTTTGTATCACTTATACTTTTTTCAATCATTTCTGCTAAACTGCTGCCTTGGTTTCAAAGGTAAGGAAAATAATATGTTAATTTATTCTATAACAAGACTTCTGGACAGAAGTTTCAGGCTCTAGAGGCTATGACTGGAGATGAAGCTGTCAGAAATTACTGTACTTTCTAAAAGAGTGACAAAGTCTCTAGTAAAATTAAAATATATTGCTGCTGCAGAAACCTTGTTAAGAAAACAAAGAAGTTATGGGTTTTTTTTCCCCTCCTGTCATTCTCTTTGACTAAGTGCGCAATTATTTATCTGAATATTTATTGTTACCAAAATATAATTGAAAAAAAACCCATAAATCGAACATTATGGAACTGCAACTTAGAGGCTTCTAATAATTTTTCCTACATAAGTGCTAAAGAAAAAAAATGTAGAAATAGGTGAGAGGTCATGACTTTCAGTTAAACTTGTTAAGAATCTGTGCACTTCATTTTTTCATTGTCCTCACACTGAAAGAAAGTATAGTTCCATGACCACATGTAAGTACATCTGATTGTACTTTTAAGAATAGGATGAAAGTGCAAACTGATGACAAGCTACTCAACATATCATAAAGAAGTCAATTCTAGTACTAACTATGTGACTGCAATGAATGTGCAATGAATCATTTACCCCAAACAGACTCTTGGAGGGTTAGTATGGGCATGACAAAGCAATTATGCTACCTAAGGGAGAGCCCAGCCCTAAGTAGAGAAGATGAGTGGTGAGAGAGGAACTGAATGGTGGTTATAAAGGCATGAAATCTAGATCAAAGAGGACTACAAAAAGTGAGCTTGCAGTTACTCTGTGGGATTAAGAAGTGGAATTGGAGGCAATCTGTGGGATTAGTGTAGGATAACCAGGGGAAGAGCAAGACCTACAATCAATACGTGGTGGAGGAATTTGGCACCCATGGGAGGACTAGAGTAGGCTCTGCTAGGAAGCTCGGATAAAAGGTCAGTAACTAGTCTTGCAGAGAGAGAGTCCTGAGAGACATTCATTTGAAAGGACTCAAATCCATGGCGGGAACTGGGGTTTGGTTAGGTTTTCAGGCTGGGATTTACTTAGGAGATTCCTAGAGAGGGTATGGACAGTTTGTTTTTTTTTTCTCTGAAACAAGGGAGAATCTTGAGAGGTGGCAGGGGAAGGTGCCTGAGAGTCTGAGTAAGAAGGCACTTGGAGAAACTGTAACAAGTAGTAAGATTTAGATTTTGGCTAATGGCTATAGAGTTTCTTGGCTACAACCCAGTGCAGAAGGTAGGCCTATGGTCATCGACTACCCACCGGCAAAGATTGTGTAAAACCCCTGACAATGGGATATGGTTCAAGTGAGAATCTGAGAGAGACTCAGGGTGGGGCTGAAGACCTTTGGGTGAGGACATTTACATTATTAGTTTCTGGATTCTATTACCTCAGAAAGGTTGGATAAATCATAACCTACCCAGAAAGCCAACCTCTGGGAAGAGAGACCTCACTGTAGTGCTATCAGCAAGGGATGCTGGATGGAGAAAGTGCCTTTTCATGACTCTCAGCCACAAGGAGGTTGCTCTGGTGGTAAATGAACTCCTTCCCAGAATACTATAAAAATATTAGCATCACAAGAAGATCGTTATGGGAAAACTCTGAGATGATCTTCTGAATTTCACTTTGACATGATAGAAGTCCATCAGGAGTTTCAGCTCCTAATTGGGATGCCTAAGTTGGACAGCTCAAAGTGTAGGGACAAGAAGAAAAGCAGCTCACTGACCTCCAGGGTTAGGGGTTGAACAATTGGTTCCACAGGCTATTTTGGTAAATAAATAAAAAAAAGTTACAGAAACATAGCAATAAGTCATTCTGCCAACAACATGGTAGACCTTGTCCATGCCTGTGAATGATGTTTGATAGCTTGGGAAGTATTCCGACTGAGGACACACACACGTAAAGGAAGCCATCGCAGAGAATTCAAGGAAGAAGAGACTGGTCCAGCAACAAGATTCAGTATCTTCCATTCTGTAATGGCAGTCTTTAGGCACTCCAGCAAAGTATTGACTAGGATGTATCATGATCATAAGTGAAGTGAACTATCCTCAAATATAAAGACCTGCACATCACTGGAGATCACTAAATTTACACTGGTGGAACTAGAAGGGTAGCTCTGACAGTCTGTATCTTCACAAATAACAAGCAGTCTGAATCCAGTAGCACCTAAAAGACTAACAATTTATTCAGTACCGAAATTTCTTGGGTGAGAACCACTTCCTCAAATCCCAGGAAGTGCATCTGAACCATGAAACGTCATTACCTAATAAGTAAGTTTGTTAGTTTTTAAGGTGCTACATAATTTCTTGTTACTTGTGGAACCATAATCAGATTTGTCCATTATTACATATACAATTACAGCCAGAATTCAACAAGAGCCTGAAAGTTTTATTTTATAATGTGAATAATACTTTTTCTCTGTCCCCCTCACAGTGTGAACTCAGGAAACTTTTCCAAGCACTTCGTTTCCAGACTGAAACAAGTTCTGAAATATCCATCCAAAATGTAGTTCTGGAAAAATACATTATTATTTCAAAATATGCATTTAGAATACAAAGATAATTATTGTGATATTTGTACAATGGTATTATATTTCCAGCTGAAACAGAGGACATGAATGAGCAAGTGGAATTTAAATAGCTTTCATTCTACTTCCAGTATCAATGCTAAAAAACTGGATTTTCCCTCCATGTTTGGTGTTTGGCAGGTTAAGTGTTACATGCAGAGAAGGCTAGTGTTACCAGTTAGCTCAGAAAGAGGAAAAGAAAGGAGGATCAACTTATATTTATGAAAAAAGAAAAAAAAAGATGTCTGAAGTCTCACATCTTAGATCTGTTTTGCAAAAAACCAAGACATGTGGAGAAACATAATTTACATTAAGAAACAGAATCTCCCTCTAAAAAAAGCATTAGTGTCCAAGGATGAGGATGAATACAAATTTAAAACAGCAAGATAATTCTGAAACTTTATTGTATTGCTCAAAAGGCTTCAAAGCTATCCTGTGCCTCTTCACAGGTTCTACGACCTTCAAGCTTCTCACTTACTTCCCCCAGATTTACAGAAAATTCCTTCCACTCTGAAACCACTTCTCAGACCTCCAATATTCTTTCCCCTATCATTGTCCCCATTGCTACAGGTTGAACCTCTCTGTAGGTTCACACCTACACTCTCAGTCTCACACTACAGTCTCACACTCTCTCATCCAGCAAAATCTGTAATCCAGTTTGATTTTAATTAGCTGGATGACCACTTACCATGGGTATAACCAAATTTGCTGTGGTCCCATTAAGTTTGTTTACAGTCACCCGTGCTGGATCTCAGTGTTCTGTGCTGCCATTTAGCTCTAATTTACCCCTAATTGTCTTCTAAGAGCCCAGCAAGGAGTGGGAGTGTTGGTAATGCTAGTAGAAAATATTCACCTCCCGTGGTCTGGCAAATTCTCTTGTTTGGTATTGATCTGGTCCTGAGGGTGTAGAACTGTTAGCGGTCATTGATTTTCCCTTGTGACCTCAAAAATTGGATATCCAGTTGGACACGGTGAACTGACAGACAACAGTTGGAACATCTGTGTTTAGAGATTGTTTTCTCTCCCACTTTTCATTTGAAGAAATCAGCACTGTCCCTAAATAGGGCTGCTTTGTCACCTATGCAGGATCTGGTAATTGCTGTTGTTCCAGTTCAGTAGGGACTGAACTGGACACTTGGGCTGCCTACATGCAGGTTTGTGACTAAATGCTTCCAGTGGTATCCTCCACCTGTGTTCAGTATCATTTGCTCATCACTGGAGTATTTTCATCAAGAGATAAATCTTTACCATCAAGAGAGATACGTTGACATATGAATGGATTTAAGTGAGGCTGGCTTGTGAGTTCCAACCGCACTCTCTCTTCGCACACCAACCATCGTGCTCAGGCACAAGAACTGCAACATGTACACTGGAGGGAGAGAGCACAGGTTTGAGATCAGAGTTACGTAGACTGATGCACCTAAAAGGGTTTAGCAATCTCAGTCTGCCCCATTTGGAATCAAAGATTCTCTTCTCCAAGGTACTGTTGATCTCCAGCACCTTATTCTGTATTATTTGGGACAACCCCTTATTATCACTCCATGGAGGGCTTCCTCAATCTGCCACCTTGAGGACATGCCTCAATGCTGTAATACCGAGTGCAAGAAGTCACCCACTATTGAGGATGATTGGATTAACATGAAAGAAATAACCTACAGAGCTGTTGTCGAGAGCCTCAGTTTCCAAAAGTGGAAGCACAAAGACTGCTTTGATGACAAGGATACAGATGCCCAGCTCTTCTTGATAAGATGCATGTAACACATCTGGCTTGGATCAATAATAAAGAGAATGCCTCCAGGAAAATGAGCATATATTTGAGCTGAGCAGGAGGCACAAGTCGAATTATGGCAAATGAAAGAGAACTGGTAGAAATATCAAGCAGTTAAACTCCAATATTAAACTGATAGACATGATTTTAAAGCATTCTATGACAGGCTGAAGGAAATCTATTGGCCATGCATTACTGGCTGTACACCACTGCACTCTGCTGATGGCCTCACTTTGATAACAGAGTGCTAAGATCCTTGACTGCAGGGCTAAGCATTTTCACAATGTATGAAACCAGAACTCAACTTTTGAAAGCAGCATTCTTAAAGAGATTCCTCAGTGGGCTAATGATTTACAGCTGGTCATACCACCAACTCTTGATGAGGTACGAAAAGCTATTAAAGAGATGAAATCTGGTAAGGCATTTGGCAGTGATGCAATTCCATCAGAAATTTATAAAGCTGCTGGTGGCCAGCTGATGTACCATCTCACCTCTTTATTTAGAACCATTGGGAGAAGGTGCTAGCCCCCCAAGGATTTCTAAGATGCCCTGATTGTACACATATATAAGAGAAAGGGTGACCATGTGTGTTGTGATGCCTATCTGAGCATCTCTATGCTCTCTATAGGTGGTAAGATCCTGGCCCGCATCCTTTACAATCAGCTTTCCCTAAATGTGTTCAAAATGGCATTATTCCTGAAAGCCAGTGTGGATTTCATGATGGATGAGATACTACGGACATGATATTTACAGTCAGATAGATACAAAAGAAACACAGAGAGTAACATCAGGACCTCTATGTGATTTTCATCAACTTGACCAGAGCGTGCGACATGGTCAACAGAAACGGGCTCTGGAAAATACTTGGGTGAACTGACTGTCCTGAAAAATTTATCAATGTTGTTTGGTCTTTTCATGATGGCATACTGGGTTGTGACCTTAACAATGGAAAAACATCAGCACTTTTTGAAACATCAAATTGTACAAAACAAGGTTGTACCCCTGCTTCTGTCCTGTTTAGCATCTACTTTTCAATTACGCTATTAGTGGCTTTTAAGGACCATCCATTGGACATACATATTCAGTTCCAAACAGATAGCAGTATTTTCAATCTCTCGAGACTTCAGGCTCACACTAAAATGGCTACTACAATTGTCTGTTTGCTGATGACTGTGCATTGTTGGCTCATTCAGTGAATGATGCACAGGAGCTTTTTGATTGCTTTGTTACCTTTGCTCACCATTTTGAACTCACAGTGAGCCTCATGAACTCAGAAGTTATACCTCAGCCTGTTTCAAAAGAGCCTAGTATTCACATCATCACTGCTGTTGGTACAGTCCTTAAGGCTGTTGACAAGTTCTGCTATCTAGGAATTGTATTGTCCTCTGGCATAATCATGGATCACGATGTATCTGCTTGATTAGCCAAAGCCAGTATTGACTGGAAAATTGACCAAACTCCTACAGAATGACAATGGTATTAAACTCCATAACAAGATGGCAGTTTATCAAGCAGTAGTCCTGAATATCCTGCTGTATGGTTTGGAGTCATGGGCAATATATTGCTGCCATGTTTTGATACTCAGTTAGTTCCATATGTGCTGTCTGAGGAAGACTGCCCACATGAATTGGCAGGATAAAATTCCTAACACGGAGGTTCCTAAGCTGTGTAGTGTTATGGGCATGGAAGCTATGCTTATGAACAAACAGTTTCATTGAATTGATCATGTTATACAGATGGATGATACACAGATACCAAAACTGGTGTTCTATGGCCAGCTTGCTCTTGGAAAGTGCTTTGTTGGTGGTCAGTATACGTGCTATAATGACATCTTAAAGGCCAACATAAAGTCAAGCAGCATATCTCCCAGTGATCTGGAAACTCTAGTTCAAGACAAATTGTCCTGATGTCAAGCCATTGTACAGGATCTGAAGTGCTTTAAGAGTCGGTGTATCAAGGCACTACGGGAAAAGCATATGATCTGAAATGAACATACAATGTCCACAGTTGGCAGGTTTTTATGTGACATCTGTAATTGTCTCTGCCAATCAAGGATTGGTTTAGCTGCTCACCAACAGCATTACAAATGATGAGATCAGTTGATTGATGGCTCAGTCCAAGCAAGCAAGCAAAAACAACTGTTAGTCATGTTTAATATGAGGGTATTGTGTCACACAGCCACTTTTGTAGAGAGCTTTGAGGTGCTCAGAAGTGTGCTCAGAAGATACAAATGAATCATAAAAACACTTGGGAAAAGAGACTAAGAATCATACAGTATCTATATGTTAAGACAGTTGAAGAAACTGAGAAAAGCTAAGCGTGAATCTAGAGCACAGCAAACAAATGTTAGTTCTAGGATGAGAAGCCAGGTCTTCTCACCTTCAGTTGTCTGTTCTAGCAATAACAATATTGCCAAAGGCTTCTAGCTCTCCTTGTTATACAACTTAAGTTGTTCCCATCCTCCAGCTGACCATTAAATCCATGAAGTGGTGTTATTTCTGAACATGTGTCAACGGTACAATTCCATTCACAATTAGCAAATTCTCTTGACTTTTCAATGCTAAGTTCAGAAAGATAAATAGGTGAAAATAGATGGTCATGGCCCTAGAAACTCAGTTCAACATGTCTCTCGTCCCATGATCATCAAATGCTGGGACACCTCAATATATTCACACTTGAGACCTAATGCATCAAGGGAAAGAAAAGAAGGAACCAAGGTAGTGAAAGAGAGGGAACTGAAAAATGAATAAGGCTATGTCTTTAAGGTAAAAAGCATGCTGTATATTGATAAAACTAGCACAAGGTACCTTCAAGAGGATTCTGTAGTTTTAATCTCCATATATAGCCAATTGAAGTTACAAGGAATAGAGGGTTAGCATCAGTTAGCTCCATGAAGGTAAAAACCTACACTGCCTTACTGTCAATAGTATGTTTTTTAATCAAGATAATTATCCTTGTATTAAAAAAAAAAACAACAAAAAACCCCACCTTCTCGGGTATGAAGAAATAGCCTAGGAAGTTGGAATCCAAGAACAAAGGATGAAGTATTTCTTGCCTACTGATCTTACTAAAATTCTCTGTACACAGGTTCTATGTGCCATCATGATCAGTCAGACACAATTTAAACATCAGAAATAAATGCAGAAATGTGACGTAAAGTTATGACATGCCACATACTATCTGGCAATAATCCAGTCTTAATTTGTCTTGGGGCTTAGCCCAGAGTCCTTGAGGCTTGATGCATGTAGCCAGACATGAACCCCCCATTTGGCCTTTTCTTCTTCTGCCCCCCCCCCCCCACTGGGAGAGACAGAGAGAGAAACAAAGAGGGAGACAGGCAGCCTTTGATGTCCTGGGAACGCAGGTGTGCTGTCTCGCCCAGCCTCTCTACTATACACAAAAACCAGACAGTGGATGGGCTAGCTAATGGCCGCCCTTCTGGCTGATCTCTGTGATTGACACGCCTGGTCACTGCCCCAGGAAGAACGGGGAATCTCCGCCCATCACCTCCAAAGGTGCCCAATTGTCCACAAGTCACAGGTGCAAATTGAGCTTTGCACCTTCCCTGGGAAACCTGGGGTTCAAACACATTCCTCCCGATTGGCCACTTGAGACCAGGAAGAAGCCTACGTGACAAAAGGGGTATAAGAAGGGTTTGGCAGCCCACCCCCTTTGAGTTCCAATCACCTACACCTGCTGGCCAGGTCTGGAATTGACTCCCGAGACTGGGGACACCTGGTTCGTATCTACTTCTTCCCGAGGGATTGAGAGAAAGATTCTGGATTACACCAGATCTATGAGGCAGGGGTAAGAATTACACCTGTATTACACTTCTTTCCTATAGGAATTGAGGGAAAGACTCTGGTTCCACCAGGTCTAAGAGACAGGGGTGAAAATCACACCTGCAACGTGCCTTTCTTGTGTACACATTACTTGTATTAGTTTAAGCTAGCTAGTTTGTCTAAAACTTTTCTTAAGTTAAATTGTTTCTATCTTTGTATAAATAAAAGGTAATTGTTAAAGCCTCTCTAAGTGTAATTTTCCTCTTGCTGCTGTACCGAACTAAACACAAACCAAAGAACCCAGCCTGCCCTGGCTGCTTAGTGTAGCTGCTGGTGCGGCATCACCCCCTTTTGCCCCACCAGACCTTTAGCATCGGCTCACAATGCATCAGTTATGAATTAAAAAAAAATGCTTCAGTCTCAGCACCTCTTTTATTACAAATTAGGCAGTGGAGTATTTATAGAAACATAGCCTGTCATCATTACTGTGCTACCACATGGCAGCATGAATGATTGTGTATGACCCCAATACTAAGCCCCCTAACTTTTTGTCTGTTTCCTAACATGAATAGATAGTGAATGAAAAGTAAATATAAATCAGATAATAAAAGAAATGTTTATGTTACTGCATATGTTTTTAATCTAAATGGTTGTTACTACAGACTTCTTATGATCTAAATTGTCTGCACTCTTCCTCTTGGGCCCTTTTAAGATTAGAATCCTATAGAATATATAAACATTAACAGCTTGTGGAAAGGTTAGGAAATAACTGAAAGAGATAGAAAACTCTTCTGAAAACCCATTTAAACTGGTTAAATAAAACTAGCATGTTCCCATCTGTCTTTTGTATTTCTGGACAAAAATCTTATAACCCCTTGCTATCCCCCTTGCACTTCCCAATTCATTGCAAGGTAGACTGCAATAATTGGATCTGTTTCTTTCCTAAATAGAAAACAGAACAATGAAATGGAGGCATTCCCCTCTTGGTTAAAAGTAATTAAGTACCTAAGTTAGAGATACACAGGCATTTATCTAGGGAGATTAAATTGATTTCCAAGTGGCATAAAAGACAAACATTCTCCATCTAGGTGCAGAGGATGAACATGCTGATTGCTCAGATTAGCCCATATCTGAAGGCCTATTGTTAAATATTAAATAGAATGTTTAGATCAAAGCTGCTAAGAGGACGGCAGACATGGACAAATCCCAGCAGAGGCCTGGAGGTGTTTTAAGGGACCTTATGCACCATGGAATGAGATTTTTTTCCTTCTCTCCCCAGACAAATTTTCAGGGGTGATTTGCACCATCACATCTTTCCTGTTGCTTACTGTGAGGGAGGGCTCAGTATTCCAGGAATAAGCCCTCTCTGTAGCACTGACAGGGATCAAGGCATGTGTTCGTGCCCTGCACTATTACACTTGCACATTTGCATCAGTATGGAGCTAAGGAAGCACTGATAAATAAACAAGAAAGCAACAGAGACTCCAGTGATTTCCAAGTGAGGTTAACTATCAGAGGAAAGATCAAATGTTTTAAATTTTAGCTTTTCAGTGTAAGAAAAAGACTGAGAGGAAGACAAGAAGGTCAGAGCAGAGAATACTGGAATATAAACTTCATACTGTTTCTTGGGCCTAGACACCATTTTTTTTTAACCAATGCAATGGCAACAAGAGGTTTCAGTCAGAAACCAGAGCCACACATCAGATCATCCCTACCAACAAGTTAACAATCTAACTATAAGATAAGAAACAATAGTTGGATACAGCAAATGGATAGCAGGAGCACAATATAAGGCTTTGTTCGAATTCATATGGAGATGAAATCTGGAGTATAGAATATATGGAACTTGTTTCACTCTGTGCTGAATTTTATAGCACGTTTGTTCATTTTTAACTGTAACAGTGAAAAAGAAATAAGCTAAGTTTGTCCTATGTCCCTGGGTAATACAATAATAAGGTAAAATGTGTAAGTGGGCAGGTTAACTAATACCATTGAATCTGGTTCTTACTTTCCAAAGTAAAATCAAAGTTAAAAATCAAAAGTAAAACTAAAATTGAAGAAAACAAAAAGGCAGAAGTAAGGGAAAGGTGACAGAAGGAAACATCTTGGAAAAATATGAGTAAATCTTAAATATTGAATAAGAGTCTGAGAGCTGAGAATGGGGCATAAAAGGACATGTAAGCTCTTCTGGATCAGGCCTCTATACTATCTAGGCCAGAATCCAGTCTGAGAGTGGTCAAAAACTGACAAAAGTTGGGAGAGTAACAGACAAGAAACCCTGAATACTAGTTTTAAAAAAACTGCTTCGTAGTAGCAATGGGTATACCTTACTGATGATAGATAAATTTTAATATTTTGATTTTTGAATGCTTGAATGAGATGAAATTATAGAGTATCAGAGGGGTAGCCGTGTTAGTCTGGATCTGTAGCAGCAACGAAGGGTCCTGTGGCACCTTATAGACTAACAGAAAAGTTTAGAGCATGAGCTTTCGTGAGTTATCTCACTTCTTCAGATGAAATTATAGAGTCATTTTACTTTTCTGTTTCAAAAAAATTAAAACTAACAGTTTGTAAGGCCACTACAAACTGCCAAGAGCAGTATTCCTATTTTAAACCCAGTTGAATTAAAGCTCTAACATGGCACATTTCAAGTTCTTTCTAGGGCCTAAAATAATTACTATATTTCCCCTGCAGAACACTGCAGTACACAAAGCAAATGTCAATACAGCCCCAAATAGAGTCTATGGAGTGTATCACCTAATGGGGGTCACTTAGTAGATCGACCTTAACCATTCTTTCTGCATTTAGCATTGTTCAATCACCAACCCACCCAGAAAGTCTGATTTGAAAATTAAAAGAAAAGATAAGTGAATGAGAGCACTGATCTGAGACACATATACCACCTATCTCATGCAGTCATACAGCACAGCAATTTATGGTGCTCACAGTTAGCAAAATGACTTCATAAAATAACCATATTAATACCATGCCAATTGAAAAATGGCTGCATCTCAAGGAATGATTAAACCTCCTCAGTATCTTTTGTACTCACACAGAAGCTGAAGTCCAGTGGAATCCTTTACTTTGAATTAAAGCTAGTGTAATGTTTGGAAAATCTAAGAGATTTGCTGTAACTGACTTGGTTCTATCTCACCCATCTTATGTACTTATATTGTCCCACATTACCATAATATGAGAGCACCTAACAATTTTAATGTATTTATTCTTGTAATACTACTGTGGAATAAGAAAATACCAGTATCCTCATTTTACAGATGGGGAACTGAGGCTTTAAGTGTTTAAGTGACATGATCAAGATAATACTGGAAGTCCGGAGGAAAATAGGGTCTTGAACCCAGATGCTCCAAACCCCCTCTGAATACACATTTGAACAATTACTTACTTAAAAATATGCACAGTACAATTGCTAGCAGAAAAAAGGCCAAATACATTATTTAGAATCTCTTTAGGTGAAAATGGTTAATTAAATATTTTATTTGTTCTGATAAAAATAACTCAAACAACAAAGGAGTGACTAGGAATCCTGTGATTGCTATCACCGCAAAACAGAAAGAGACATGATTTTCAGATGATGACTTATTTTTGCAAACTAGAGTAGGAACTATGACTGCATCAATAATTGCAATCCAGATATGCCATGTAAAACAATAACTTCTCCTCTTCCACTCTCATTGAAAAATTGTAGTTAAGTATAAATCTAGGCAGGCACATAGAACATAACATTAAACAGCACTTCTGAACAATCATTCCTCTGAGAAATAGAGAAAGGAAGAAAAGAACTGAATAAAATGGCAACAAAGATAAAAAGTTCATGCTCAGTAGATTTTGAAGACATATACAGAAACATAATGTAATAATACAAATAATAATCACTTTCTAAGGGTTTTAAGTCTTTCAAACGATGAAACCAATTATTTACAAAAAATACACACTAGCATCTTAAAGATATTTTGGTTGGTAACAAATGGCATTTAGATTAACTGAATTTGGGATTGAAAAAAGTGTGGCAGTGCAGAAAGAAAGACACTAATAACTATCATCATTTGACAAGGTACTACAGGTTTCCTCTCAGTTCATATAGAGCCAGTGCTATTGTCTTAACAACTGAACAGCATTTGCCATGTTTACTTTGCTTTGCATATGAAAATGAACACAGAAGTTAGGTAGCTAAGGCATGAAATAAATATTTGAATTTCAATGTAAAATTAATTAAAATGTAATCAAGTCTGGCTTTGCAAATTTAAAACTTTCTGAGACAAGTTCCAATAGTGCTGAGTGATACATTTCATGAAGAAGAGTAATTTACTCTTTTGAGTGCTAGCTGTGCAAAATATCTCTGGGTATTCCATGAGAACAAGAATATTCTAACCAACTTACTGGTTCAATTTCCAGGGTACTCATATGAAGCCTGTGATGGGTATAGATTAGTTAGTGAGAAAAAAACAATGAATAAATATAATTCATACTCATTTAACACTGTTCTAAAGAATGTATTAAGATGATTTAGTTACATTTTGCCAATAAACAGGTAACACAGGCTTTTCTTTCCTCTGACTGCATATACAAGTTGAACTTCTCTAGTCCATTGCCCTGGTCCCAAAACATCCATGGTCTGTCATGATTTTGATTAGCTGGATGTCTACCGTGGGTGTGGCCAAGTTTCCTGTGATCCCATAAAGATTGTTTGCAGCCACCAGTCCTGGATCTAAGTGTTCTGTGACGTTATTTAGCTCTAATTTACCCCTAAATGTCTTCAAAGAGCCCAGTAAACAATGGAACTGTTGGTAATGCTGCTAGACAATATTGACCTCCCATGGTCCGGCAAATTCTCTCGTCTGGCACCAATCAAGTCCTGAAGGTGCCCGACTAAAGAGGTTCAACCTGAATTCCTCCTTATGCTACAGGATCCTTTTCATGTTCCTAGATTCGGGAAGATCTCAAAACACAGAAGTTCCAAGGAAAATAACGGGGCTGTTCATAGGCTTAAATTTAGACACAGACTTGGCTATCTTAACACACCAAGGGTGAATCAAAGCTTTTGTTGCTTTCTTGTGCTCTTATCCTCATGCCTTTTCCATTCTGCCACAACTTTGTAACATTCCTGAACTATTTTACTGCAGCTCCCTCCTTAACCTAATGTTTTACGACTTCACCATTGAATTTGTCTCACTTTGTTTTACCTTTCCACACCTTCATGTGTTTCATCTATATCTTACTTGGATGAGTTCTCTGAAGGGTAACACTCTAAAACCCATTTTATTACATTTTTGAATTAACAGGTGTTAGTTATAACATGGTTGAAAGCAGTGGAGAATATTTGCCATATCTTTTTGACATGCAATAAATTGTTGAGTATATTTACTAGCAAAATAATAAAGAATACTAGACTAAATCTTGAGGTCATTACTCAGTTTTTACTTTGGTTGGTTGATGATGGTGAGGGGTAGTAGTAGGGGCAGAGCTAAAATCTGATCTAGTGATAGAAGTAAATGTCCATTTTGAGGATTTTGCAAGTTGTAATCATGTTATAAAGCACTATACTTCACAAGCAGCTTACTGGAATCTGTAGGACAGTTGTGGATTAACAAACCACTCGATAAAAGTAAGAGCAAAAAATCTGGCCTCCGACTATACTTAAATTGTCTTGTTACCAAATTTTTCACTGTGACTCTTTTGAATCCTTTCTATGTTTTTACACAATGCTCTAATTGCTGGACAGTATTCACAAGTCCTTTTATCACAAAGGAAGAAAATCTAAATTCAGGTTATTTTAAAAGTCATTAATTTGAAATAGTCTAGTGGGTCAAACTCAGAGAATGCAGATGAGGGATTTTAAATCACTATAAATCAGATGGAGCAACTTGCAAACCAAAAATGTAGATTAGCTGGTTTGAGGCAGAGAAAGCAACCAACAGGAGAGTGAAAGAAGGGAGCTTATGGATTCTCATGAAGAAAAAAAAAACCTGCTCTGGCTAGCTTCATTAAAAAAGACAGGGCAAGATTTTCCTTTAGTAAAATCACAGTTGTCCAGTGCTATATACAAGCTGACAGAGAATATTTTAATTTGCATTTTTATCAGTCTGAACCAGAACTGAAACCTCAATATGCCACAGACTAAAAGCTCCATAACATACTATATGAGCTACCCAGTGCCCACCTATCCAAAAGACAAATTACAGAATGTTCTTACAATTCCTCACTCTGATTAATTACTTTGTAATGTCTGAAATGATACATGTTTTTTCTAAACCAGACCCCTTGGAGATTATTTGGTTTTACACACATAATTTTATATTATTAGTGCTCTTTAAACATATATAAAGGCCTTTTGAATTTGGAAATTACTAGCCTGAGAACCCACAATTTAAAATGCTTTATCTTTAAAGTATAAGGGATAAAACTATTTGGAGGCAATTAGGTGTTGTGGACTTCAAAGGAAAAACTATTAAGCAGATATGAAATTTGGCATACCTCAAAAAGATTACATATCTTTACATACACTCTGTGAATATTCAATTTTAAAAGTCTCTTTTAATGTAGAGGGAGTAATAAATTGATTCTTCTGACAGAGAGACAACCAAGACAGCAAAGGGAACAAAATAAATACTACCCACAAAACCCAAATTGGGGCCCGGAAGGACCAGGTAAACATAGGTTACTATTGCCAGGTGTTCATCCAACCTGATATTAAAACCTTCAATAATAGGTATTTCACAACCTTCTTTAGAAGGGTACTTCAGAACTTAACTACTCTTTAGTTAAAGTTTTGTTTTCTAATATCTAACTTAAATCATCTTTGCTGTAGATAAAGCCCTTGACTTCCTGTCCTACCTTCACTGGTCATGGAGAATAATTAATCTGCATCCATTTTACGACAGACCTTGACTTATCTGAAGACCACTAACAGATCCCCCATCAATCTTCTTTCCTCAAGACTAAACCTTTCCTAATAGGTCCGATTTCATAAATTTTTTAACGATTTTTAATTTCTCCCTTCTTGATTCCAATTTGTCCGCATCTTTCCTAAAGTGTGGTTCCAAGAACTGGACAAGATATTCCAGCTGAGGATAGAGCAGTGCCAAGCAAAGTGGGACAGTTATGTCCCATATTTTAATATATTCAGGCATGACATTAGACGTTTTTTACAACTTCATCATATTGTTGCCTCATATGCAATCTGTGATCCATTATAATCCCAGATCCTTTTAAGAAGTCTGCTACTAGTTTTGCATGGAATTAGATATTTCCTAAAAGTAAAAATATGAAGCCAGAGGGGAAAAGATGTAAATTTCCATTGTAAAGGCTGTCTCAAACAAGTTTGCTTTTTAAAATCCCTTCAAATGCAGAGCAACACCATCTTAGCCCCCCCATTTAATGAAGCAGATGTAAATGGTGAGATGAACATTACATTTTTAGAAGAATAAAACCCGTACAATTCATTCTGAGGTTTTTATAAAATTCAAGTTTGCTAAAATATCACCCTACACTTTACAAGCTCAAACACTCAAATTTATAGACTAAAATTAATTCTATTTGACACTGTAAATCTGTTAAAAAGAGGGATAAATTGCTCCATCTGCACACACACGTATACTCTGTCCTACAATAGGACCAGCTGACTCATTGTCAACCACATGTAAGGTTTACTGTGTTTGCAGGGTCCACACAATGAATGAAGATTCAGGGTCTGAGCTGCAAAGGGCTAGGGACAGCAGTGTTTTCCCTTCATTAACCTCTTGACCTCCCCCCCCCACCTCTCCACTCTCTGATTTGCTCACCTTGATTATCTTTTTCTGATTTGTCCTCCTTGCTTACTGTTTTTGGTTCTTTGTGCCTTAAATATTGAGTCTGTCCTGGTCTGGCTAAGGTCTGAAGAAGGGGATCTGTCCCACGAAAGCTCACCTAATAAATTATTTTGCTAGTCTTTAAAGTGCTACTTGACTGCTTTTTGTTTTGATAGTGTATAAACTAGCACGGCTTCCTCTCTGTTACAGAAGGTAATGCAACTTGAGGTTGCAGTAATAGCTAACATTAGCATAAATACCTTTAACTGTAAACATAAAGGTTAACTACTGATGTTGATTTTCAGTAACACTTATAATATTAGGGAAGACTTGAAAAATATCTAATATAGACCTACTGTTTTAAAAGGGTAAATGCAACAACATGGGTCATTTTAGGTATGAAAGCCTGACATTAACCCTGACAAAATAACAGAATGGAAAATGTGGAACACAATAACAAATTAAAAGGAGATGACATAATTAAAGCCAATCAATGTGGATTTATCGTTAACATAATCTGACAAACTAATGTGGTATCTTTTGTTGAAGAGATTACAAATTTGGCTGATGAAACAGATTTTTGCAAGGCATTTGACTCAGGCACCACAAAATATTTTAAGAAACTAGAATGTCACAAAAATATTACATACATGAAATGGATTCAAAACTGGATTCCAGGTAGCTCTCAAAATGTAAGTGTAAATGTAAAGTCATTATCCAGTGGATATGCCCTTCAGATACATAGAGAAGTCCAATAGGCATTGGCTCTGAGCCCTATATCCTTTCAAAATTTATGAATGACCAATGGTAAAACATAAAGCCATTGCTGATACATTTTGCAGTTTACACAAAGATTGGGGGAATGGTAAATAGTGAACAAAGATGTCACTCTTGCTAAGTGACATGAATTCAAAGTAAGATAGGCAGAAGCACATGCGATTATCAATATAAAAATATAAAATTATTCATCTAGGAAGAAACAGTACAGACCATTCATTCAGGATGTGAGGTCTAACTTGGGAGAAATGAAAATAAGATTTGGGGTCATGATGGGTGACCGGCTGATCCTGAATTTCCAGTGCCATGCTGAAGTAAAACAAGAATAAAGAAATCCTCAGGTAAATAAGCAAAGGAATATGGAGTAGGGAGGTTATTTTATTTCTGCATTTGGCAAAGATATAACTGCTACATGAATACTGTCCTAGCTCTGTGCCCATAATTTGGGAAAGATGTTGGAAAAAAATTGAAAGGGTTCAGAGAAAAGCCAGAAGAACACTTAAAGAATTGGTAAAGGAGCCTTATAGTGACAGACTCACAGCACTCAATCAATTTAGAAGAAAATATTAATGAATGATGGTATAACAGTGTGTAAATACCCACATGGGGGGGAAATATTTGATAATTGTCTCTCCAGACAATGATATAACAAGGTTTAATTATTGGAAGTTGGAACTAGACAAATTTAGCCTGGAAAGAAAGCACAGTATTTGAATAACAAGGCTAATTTAATTGTTGGAACAAGTTTCCAAGCATTCTCCATCACTGAATAGATGACCACAATAGTCCCTTCTATCCTCACAGCTTTGGAAGCTATTAACTCTTCCTTACAGGACCCTGGAACAGACAAATACATAATGTATGAGGTATATTTCAACTATTGAAGAGTTAACATCCCCTAGCTCACACAGATGTAGGTAGCTTTATCTCTTCACAACCACTCCTTGTTGCCTGCTAAACTCTCCTGTTAGGAAAAAAAAAAAAGGCAGCAGAAATGTAGCACTTTATAGACTAACGAAAATGATTTATTCGGTGATGAGCTTTTGTGAGACAGACCCACTTCATCAGATCAACTTAATTTCCAATACAGACTGAAATTTATAAGTACAGAGGACTGACAAATCAAATAGGATTGAAGAAAGGAAGGGGGTGAGAGGTTGGGGATATTAATTGTCCCGTCTGAGGTAATTATGAGTATCAAATGAAGGGAAGCAGTCCTTGTAATGTGTGAGGTAGTTGATGTCTCTGCTCATACCATGTCTTAGTGTATCAAATTTGATTATGTACTCTAACTCACAAATCTTTTGCTCTAATCTTTTGTTAAATTCTCTGTGTTCCAGGACACAAATTTTCAGGTATTTAACAGAATGGCCCACTCCATTGAAGTCTTCACTGACCAGTTTATGTATATTGAGTTTCTTGATGTCTGTTCTGTGTCCCTTTATTCTCTGGCAAAGGTTTTGCCTAGTCTGTCCAATATACATAGTATCAGGGCATTATTGGCACATAATAGCATATATAATGTTGCTGCAAGTGCACAAGAATGTGTGTTATCTCTCCTATTAGGCCATTCTATCAATGTAAATGTTTAGCACCTTGAACCAAATATTTTCCTTTGAAGTGTTTGTGCTCTGCTCATTACAAACTGTGTTCTATTCTTCATTGTTAATAATAATGCATTTTTGAGAAGTGGAACTTCTACTGACTTCACAGACAAAGTTGCCTGTGATAACAGAGGACTTGATTCAATGATCAGTATTCAGTATTCAATGTTCAGTGTTCAGGATTAAATACTCAGTCTCACATTCCTGATTTAAAGCAGTTTCCACAAAGTGAGACAGTATATTTTATTCAGTACCATTACATAATTACACCTACTTTTAGTGAGAGAGCAGGTCAAAGCTTGAAAAGCACCTAATAGAATGTAAGCATCTAAATCATTTTTACATGTGACTTAGAAACTCATAAGACTTTCAAGTTTTGTTAAGTTCCTTGGTACTTACAGCTCTTAAATCATCTACACATTTCTGAAATTTTTCCAGTGTCTACTGAATTAAGCAGAGGACTGAAATCCAAACACTCCTAAATCCTAGTCCTTTATCCTACATTTGCTTCCTAGGTCTCCTTAGGAAAATTCCTTGAGCTCTCTGAATTTGATTTGCATTTACAGGAAAGTTTTTACACCACTTTAAGAGTTAAGGTACCTGAAAAAAAATGATGTTGACATTCACTTAAATTCTAATTGTGCTATCAAAAAGGAAGTAGAGTAAAGAGACCTTAACATTAATGAGATCCAGTTCCTGGTTCAATTTTCCAATTTAATGAGGATGACATTTACCGACCTCTTAACACTTACCAACATTTATTGGTAGGTTCTGGGAATTAATACTTTACTATTGTATTATTCAGAATTCTGTGTTTAGCTCTAAAATTTCACACAGTGAGAAGCATCCCTGCCTTATGTAAATGTGACTTGTAATTATACGTTAGTTAAAATTTTCATTTTTTACTTTCCTGTCAGAAGCCATAAGTGCAACGTGTCATTATTTTTTACATAGAAGAGTACACAGTTAATAAGACTGATACTCAAACAACAATACACATATCATTTAGGTGCTGGTTTTAACATCTGAAGCAGTTTAAATTTTATTCTTTAAAATGTGTTTATTCACTTTTTATTATTAAATGTGTATTAGTGGGAGGGAACTTGGTTAACAAAATGGAACTTTCATACTGTGGAAATCATAAATGCTGGCCTCATGAACATGATGGTGATTATCAGGAAAAAATGTGTTTAAGCTGTATTGGACGCAAAACTCTCCATGTATATAGATAGGCTACTATTTAATTCCAATATGTATTATCATAGTTCAATAAAATTAAATAGACAAGGTTACATTCTGGCCACGTTATCCTCATGTATCTAACCTGATAGTTTTGCAAATCTCCAATTTAAAGAATATACCCAATTCCAGAAAAATGCCTTGCCTTTAAATGATAGAAGTAATCTTGATACTATTGATAACACTATTTTCAGCACTGCCCTGTTTCAATTATGAGAAGCCTTAATTGCTACTAGTATTTGTGAAGTTTATTCTCACTATATCTACTCCACTGTGAAAGCCACAGTGAAATCATTCTACAGAAGACTCCTGTGTTCATGTGGAGTTCCACTGAGGCTATTTAAGGGAACATATTTAAAAATATTTTAATAAAACGTATATTAAAATATACTTGTTTCAAATATCTCATTTGATGGGAAAATGTGCCCTTTTAAAATTACAAGTACCTCCATAATTGTTTTGAATTTATCTTCCAATCCCAAAGTTTTTCAGTGAAAAAATCTTGAAATGGAGGAACAGGGACACAAAGAAAATTAAAAATAAAAACCCACAATAAATATTGGGATATAAACCTCACTAAACAAACCATGCTGTTCTCAAGTACTAAAAGCCATTAATTACCACCATTTGGGATTCTAAACACATACTTCCGTGTAATTGCTTTTAAATTACTTAATTCATTTCATACATTATTTATTTGTCATTAACACAACCCAGATTCCAACTAATAAATAAAGTTTAATGTACAAAATCTGTTTATATCATTTTATAAATGCACATTATACAAACAAACATAGGCAGATAGAGACACACCTTTACATTTTTTAAGACAAACATTAGAAGGCAAACTGAATTCTGTCTGTTTATAATACTTTTCAGGAGCATTAGTAAAAAGACTGAAGTATTCATTGATCATCTGCACATTGGATAAGAAGGACTATGTTGTGTAATATCAAACACATATGGAAAAACCTGCCTTCTGTATAGGATGTATTGCAGAAAAGAACAACACTCATCTGTGTGATAGTTTATAGAGAATCTGTGGGCAGACTGACAAAGTTCCGCCGGGAGCAGATTGCAGCACACTCTTCAGATGTTCTAAAAAGAAGCACCATTCACCCTTATATGTAACAGTCTATGCTGGGCTGAAAAAGGCAAAGTGAGAATTTGGGGAATCTGCTTGCTGAATTTCAGTTTGATTTCATGAACTGTCTGTATTCTTATGTCTTATGACTGTCTTTTACCCTGTAGCTACCCCATGCTTCTTGTGCTAAGGGGACCAGCACCTACATGTCCATCCACACATAGGCCAATTGTTGAAGGCGATTGATTTCTAAACAGGTCTTGCCTGGGAAAATCAGTTATCTCCATCTTTTCTCAGGTGGCTGGGTTTTGGAAAGTGTGAAAGGACTCAGCATAGGAGAAAATCTTTGAATGGAACTGAAAAAGGAGACTGGGTGTTAATCTGGTCTTAAATCCGAGACAGCGTAAGAAAAACTCCATGGGGAGCACTGGGACATAGAGGCTACATCTACACAAGAAATATCTGTCAACAGAAGTGACTGTCGAATAAAAAGAACAATCTGCTCTGTCAACAGAGAGCAGATAGACGGCCTGGCCCTTTCTCAGCAGAATGAACAACCAGAAGCTCGGCAAACAGGGCTGCCCAGTGAAATGGAACTGTCAACAAAGGTGTTATTCTTAAGTGCAGAGAGGCACAATGGTGCTGTTGGATGTGCCAGATTTTGTCATCAGTCTGTTGACAAAGTGTATTTTGTGTGTAGATGCTCAGCTGGTTTTGTCAACAAATGCCTGGTTTTTTTAGAAAAAAATCCTCTTGTGTAGACATAACCGGAGAGACTCACCAAGACAAAGGGGCCTTGGAAAGAATAGAAGGGCAAGCTATCTGAATGCAAGAGTCTATTTCGACTGTGATCAAGAACATCAAGCCCATGGATCACATTCATCCTGTTAAAGGAGAAGTAAGGCAAGGGTCACCAAGGTGATATTTGTGGATACTCTTGTCCTTTTCTTGGACCTTATACATGAGGCCCTGACATCATACCTCATGCATATGGATGACACATCAAATGTATGTCACCAATCACATCTGGGTCTCCCATAAATTCCTAGGTTTCCAATGCCTAATTTGGTATTGAAAGGTGAGGTTAAAGTGACGTAAAAGAGCCTATAATACCCTATAGCAAGTGGGAAAAGTAACCTTATAAGAGGCTCCTTAGAGGGGTTGTAACATTCTTGTCTCAATTTAGGTTCTTTTCTCCAGTACCAACTCTCTTTTTCTAACCTCAACTTCTTTCTTCTACTATCATTATCAGCACCAGGCAAATTAGTAGAAACAATAGTAAAGAATAAAATTGCAAGGCACGTAGAAGAGCACAAATTGTTGGGCAAAAGTCAGCATGGTTTCTGCAGAGGGAAGTCGTGTCTAACTAATCTATTAGAAATCTTTGAAGGGGTTAATAAACATGCAGACAAGGGGCACCCAGTGGACATAATATACCTAGATTTCCAGAAAGCCTTTGACACGGTCCCACACCAAAGGCTTTTATGTAAATTAGGCAGTCATGGGATAAGAGGAAACATCCTTTCATGGATCAGGAATTGGTTAAAAGACAGAAAACAAAGGGTTGGAATAAATAGTAAATTTTCACAATGGAGGGGTCAACTAGTGGTGTACCCCAGGGGTCAGTCCTGGGACCGATCCTGTTCAACCTGTTCATCAATGATCTAGAAAATGAGGTAAGCAGTGAGGTGGCAAAGTTTGCAGATGACACCAAGTTGTTCAGCACAGTCAAAACCAAAAGGGAGTGTGAAGAACTACAAAAAGATCTCAGCAAACTGAGTGATTGGGCAGCAAAATGGCAAATGAAATTTAATGTGGGTAAGTGTAAAGTAATGCACATTGGAAAAAATAACCCAAATTACACGTACAACATGATGGGGTCATATATAGCTACGACAGATCAGGAAAGGGATCTTGGAGTTATAGTGGATAGTTCTCTGAAGATATCCACGCAGTGTACGGTGGCAGTTAGTAAAGCAAACAGGATGTTAGGAATTATTAAAAAAGGGATAGATAATAAGACAAAAGATATCATACTTCCCTTATATAAAACTATGGTACGCCCACATCTTGAGTACTGAGTGCAGATGTGGTCTTCTCACCTCAAAAAAGATATGTTGGCATTAGAAAAGGTTTAGAAAAGGGTGACTAAGATTATTAGGGGTTTGGAACGGGTCCCATATGGGGAGAGGCTAGAGAGACTGAGACTTTTCAGTGTGGAAAAGAGGTGATTTAGGGGCAATATGATAGAGGTATATAAAATCATGAATGGTGTGGAGAAAGTGAATATAGAAAAATTATTTACCTTTTCCCATAATACAAGAACTAGGGGACACCAAATGAAATTGATGGGTAGTAGGTTCAGAACTAATAAAAGGAATTTTTTCTTCACACAGCTCACAGTCAACCTGCGGAACTCCTTGCCGGAGGAGGCTGTGAAGGCCAGGACTCTATTAGGGTTTAAAAAAGAGCTTGATAAATTTTTGCAGGTTAGGTCCATAAATGGCTATTAGCCCGGGTTAAAGTATGGTGCCCTAGCCTTCAGTACAAGGGCAGGAGATGGATGGCAGGAGATAAATCACTTGATCATTGTCTTCTGTTCTCCTTCTCTGGGGCACCTGGCATTGGCCACTGTCAGCAGGCGGGATGCTGGGCTGGATGGACCTTTGGTCTGACCCAATATGGCCATTCTTATGTTCCTATCATGGCTATGTCTACACTAGCCCAAAACTTCGAAATGACCATGCAAATAGCCACTTCAAAGTTTACTAATGAAGAGCTTAAATATATATTCAGGGCCTCATTAGCATGCAAGCGACTGCAGCACTTCAAAATTGTCGTGGCTCACTGCCAAGCGGCTCGTGCAGATGGGGCTCCTTTTCAAAAGGACCCTGACAGCTTCGAAATCCCCTTATTCCTATCTGTTGATTTCAAAGTTGGTGGGGTCCTTTTGAAAAGCAGCCCTGTCTGGATGAGCCGCGCAGCAGTGAGCCACAGCAATTTTGAAGTGCCGCAGCTGCCCGCATGCTGATGAGGTGCTGAACATGCATTTCAGTGCTTCATTACTAATCTTCAAAATGGCCATTTGCATGGCCATTTTGAAGTTTTGGGCTAGTGTAGATTTGGCCCATATGATCTCCCCTCACTGTCCATGGTACCGAACAGGTCTCATATCCCAGGATACTTGGGAGGGAGTGAGCATTGTACTTTACTGAGATATAAACTGTAATGCAAACTATATGCTGTGTTAAAATACTGAAAATGTATATAGCCTGCAAGTCTATAGTGACTGTCAATTGTTTGATATCACTCAGTTTGTACTTTTATATTTAGAAAAATATTTGATTTAAATCAACCTGCTGTGAAAGGAAAATAAATCATTGGGAGTCCAAGGACTACCTGTAGTCCCAGAGCATTTCTAGCTTCATGGTATTTAAAGTGATCAGGGTGTAGATATGGCTTTTAATCTTTAAATCAGATTGTCAAATATAATCTAAATTAGTAACCCCTTTCAAATATACTTAAATCCCAGGTTACACTGTCAATAGAGTTGTTTTACTAAATAAATCATTGTTATTTTGAATGAAAATAGAGAGGCTGACAAAATGATACAGATTTTAAGTAGTTTTATGTAAGTATTCATGTAAATTAGTTGAAAACAACAAGAAGTCCTGTAGCATATTATAGACTAACAAATATTTTGGAGCATAAGACTTTGTGCATCCGATGAAGCAGGTCTTTGCCCACAAAAGCTCATTCTCCAAAATATCTGTTAGTCTATAAGGTGCCACAGGACTTCCTGTTGTTTTT
The DNA here is from genome assembly GCF_033958435.1 of Carettochelys insculpta. NCBI lineage: Eukaryota > Metazoa > Chordata > Testudines > Carettochelyidae > Carettochelys > Carettochelys insculpta. The sequence goes on along the minus strand of NC_134137.1, from coordinate 298,569,764 downwards.
GAAGATACAGATTAACTCCACTATCACTCTGTAAATTACTTGCAGTCTTTTTGCTTCTGAAAAGTTTCCAGTGTAGCCTGAAAATTTACAGAGGGTGTGCACCATTGAACCAGGCACGGAGAGCTGAGCATGTTGAAAATAAAAGGCAGACAGTGCAATTAAGTGGCATAAACCATGGGAACTGGGGCAAAAGTAAGTAACACAAAGTCAGGATCCTTGGCTGTGATACAGGCTTTTTAAACAAAGGCTATTTTTCCTTCCTTTTAAAAGGATGGGATTTATTCCAAATTTATTATCTACATTTTTTACATAAAAGGGAATGAATAACACTTGTGATTTTGCTATCATCTGGTATTTGTAAAAATTAACATATGTGCAGGTGCACTTTACCTGGGCAATAATGACATGCTTCTGGGGCTTACTCTTTCAGGTGCTATGGGCCTGCTTGTTATTTATACTTCTCCTGTGTAGAACTCAAAATTGGTAATGTCACAATCTATCTTTTCTTTTGTTACCAGCCTCCCTAATCTTAGATATTGCTTGTCTGGTTCTCCCACATGTCTTTGTGCTTTATTCTGTCCTCAGGTCTTATAACAGATTGTCTAACCTGATCTAAGCTGTGTGGAAGAAAAATCTCTCTTCTTCCAAATCCTTTTCAATGGCTCACTTCAGCTAAACCACCTGAAATGGTGTTAGTATTTTCTCCTGTGTTCTCTTCCTTTGTCCTTCACCACTGTGTGCCCCTAGTGGATCTGAACGTTTCAAGGCTGGCCACTGCTGGAACTTGTTTTCTTCCCACAAGGCTCAGGAAGGCAGCAGGGATCACAGCCTACTAACAAAAAAGCAGATCAGAGTGGGGTGGCTGGAAGATGGCTGCAGAGCTAGGTTTGTTGTCAAGGACAAAAGTTGAAGTTTAGCTGGTGGTTAAAACTGAGAAATAGATAAAACCATGTAGCCACATAGTCATACAGCAATTACTCTACCACTAAGTGACATGGGGATGCAAATATAACATCTAAATACACTGCTGCTGCTCTTCCTGGAGGGAGGTGGGTGTATGAGAACTTAAAAAAGGGAAAACCTGCCACAAGAAGGGTTGGTGAACAGGAGAAGATAGCTACAGGTAACAGAGGGAAGTGGTTATTTCCCTTTGTTCTGCCCCAGTAAGTCCATGCCTGAAGTATTATATCCAGTTCTGGGGCTCCCATTACAGAATAGATGCATGTAAGAACATAAGAATGTCCATACTGTATCAGACCAAAGGTCCATCTTGCCAGCTATCCTGTCTTCCAACAGAGGCCAATATCTGATGCCTAGAGGGACTGAGCAGAATAGGAATTATGAAAGAAATCACTCTCCTGACATCCATTTCCAGCCTTTGACAAACAGAGGCCAGGGACACCATTCCTACCTATCCTGGCTAATATCCATTGATGGACCTAATCTCCATGGAGTTAGGTAGTTCTTTTCTGAACCCTGTTAAAGTCTTGATCTTCACAAACTCCTCTGACAATATATAGACATACTGATGAGAGTCCAGAATGTAATAAATATTATTAGGGGGCTGGAGCACATGATTTATGAGGAGAGCATAAGGGACTTGGGCTTATTTATTGTACAGAAAAGAAGAGTGAAGTGTGATTTGATAACAGCCTCCAACTACCTAAATGGGGATTCCAAATGGGATGGAGAGAGGCTGTTCTCAGAATAGACAGAAGACAGAACAAGGAGCAATGGTCTCAAGTTCAACTACAGGAGGTCTAGGTTCAATATCAGGAAAACAATTTCACAAAGAGGGTGGCGAAGTACCAGAGTGTCTTATCTTGGGAGGTGATGTAATCTCCATCCCTAGTGATTTTAAGACACAGTTTGACAAAATCCTGGCTGGGATGACTTAGTTGGGATTGGCCCTGTTTTTAGCAGGGGGTTGGACTAAATAACCTCTTGAGGCCTGTTCCAACCCGATGAATCTATGATTCTAGGACTGATAGATGGCAGTGAGATAGTTGTATACCTGGTGTATCTGAAATAGCATGAACACATTGTAAAGCTGGGATCCCTCCGAACAGAGAGAATAGAGGCTGGAGGCAGACACTAAGTAATCACTGTAGGCCAGATTAAGTAATCACTGTAGGCTGAAGAAGTGAGTTAACTCATGAAAGCTCATGCTCTAAACTTTTCTGTTAGTCTATAAGGTGCCACAGGACCCTTCGTTGCTGCTACAGATCCAGACTAACACGGCTACCCCTCTGATATGTAGGCCTGATGATAAGCCATGCCGCAAAGCGCTAACCCTAGTGAGACAGCCTGAGAAACAAGCCATCCAATTTATTTCTTTTTTCACCTCTGACCCCCTCTCTCAAAAGGCAGAGACAAGAAAAAGGATGTTTTTGTTGGAGAATGCCTCAAATGCTAGAAATAGGGAAAGGAGATTGTCAACAACTTGAATGGGGACAAAGGAGAGCCTCACCTTTCATGACCTGAAGATTCCAGGTGTGTATATCTGATGGTTCGAGATGGAGAGGATCATGGAAGTGGCAGTGTGAAAACAGTAGGGGCAAAAATCAACTAAGAGTCCAAGACTAGAAGGGACCATTTAATCATTGAGTCTGACATCATGCGTTGCAGAGGCCATAGAACTTACCCAAAATAATTAAGTGCCTAATTGATTTTGGCAAGTTCCTGGTAGTTCTAGACTAGCCTCTGTTAGTTTACAGTGGGATCAGAGACCTATATAATCTGGAGCTAATATATTTTCCTTTGACTACTCTCCTGAAGCACTCTGGCCTGACTGTCAAAGGTCCAATAAAGTATATTTTCACATATATCTTTTCTTTGTAATCATTGGAGAGGGCGGAGAATTCTCTCTCCTGTGAAATGATAAATAGCGACAGACCAATCATTTGCAATATTGATACAGTTTAATTTATATTTTTTCTATATTATTTGGTAAAATTACCTCTGTCAATATGTTTCATAAACCAGTGTTTCTTAGCCTTTTTTTTTCAAAAAATTATAAGTACCCCAGACTTCCCTTGCATACCCTTATAGAATCATAGAACGCTAAAACTGGAAGGGGCCTCAAGAAGTCATTGAGTCCAGTTTCCTGCCCTCTCAGGAGGATCAAGCACCATCTAGACCATCCCTGATAGTTGTCTATCTAACTCCCTCTTAAATATCTCCAGCACTGGAGATTCCACTACCTCCCTAGTTAATTTATTCCAGTGTTTAACCACCCCTACAGTTAGGAAGTTTTTCCTAATGTCTAATCTAAGCATCCCTTGCTGCACTTTAAGCCCATTGCTTCTTCTCCTATCCTCAGAGGCCAAGGAGAACAATTTTTCTCCCTCCTCCTTGTACCCCTTTTTGAACGACTTGAAAACCGCTATCATGTCTCCTTTAGGTCTTCTCTTGTCTAAACTAAATAAGCCCAGTTCTTTGAGTCTTCCCTCATAGCTTGTGTTCTATTTAATTATTCTTGTTGCTCTTCTCTGGACCTTCTCCAATTTCTCACCATCTTTCTTGAAATGTGGTGCCTAATGAGCGCTGAATAGATGACTTCTCGCGTCTTGCTCTCAACACTCCTGTTAATATTAATGCATCCCAGCATCATATTTGCTTTTTTTGCAACAGCATCACAGTGTTGACTCATAGTTAGCTCGTGTTCCACTATGACCCCTACATCTCTTTCAGCAGTCACTCATTCCTAGACAGTCGCTTTCCATTCTACATATATGAAGATGATTGCTCCTTCCAAAGTGGAGTACTTTGCATTTGTCCTTATTAAATGTCATCCTGTTTATCGCCGACCATATCTCCAGTTAGCCTAGATCATCTTGAAGTATGTATACCACTGGTTGAGAAACATGGTCCTAAGGTAACCTGAGGTTTTGAAACCTCATTCAACCTTTCCAGATTACTGTACCCTTTTCAGGATTCAGCTTTGTTTTACATACCAGCAAGATACACTTTACTTAAAAACTACTTACAAAAACATGTAAAATATCACAGAAGACTACTACTGAAAACTTGCTGACTTTCTACCATCTTATTATTAAATTTAATGATGTGGAAGAGAATTATTGTACTTACACACCTGGTAAGGTATATAAAGCAGTAGAAACAAGACATTGTCTGAATTAACTTTAAGAATGTACTTATTTTAGTAGTGTTTTTATGTAGACTTTTGTAAAACTAGGCATGTACCTAGCTGAGTTGATGTACCCCCAGACCGCATTGGTGTACCACCAAGTGTACACATACCCCTGGCTGAGACACACTACCAAAAAGAACTTATCAGTGAGTTTTGCATATTAATTATGGAGTTCTAGTTATTTCATAGTCAATACACTTATGTTTCAATTAAATAAATTGATTATGATATTAGTGAATCCATAAAATATTAGTTATCTTACATAACCAAAACAATGTTTAAGAAAAGACAAGCTTTCTTTAAGCCTAAATTCCATTTTAAAACATATATTAGAATTGATGACATTGTAGTATTTTTCACAATGGAAGTTCTGTGGGAAGATTTGTTTTCTGTAAGAAAAGATTCTCTAAAACACAAGCTATAAAACCCTTCCAATGGATAACTTCATTATCTCAACTGAGCTGTCTAAGGAATGCTACAAAATATGTTCCAGATATTTTATATTATTTTAAATACAGTGTGGTGGGAAGAAATTTAGAACTTGTGCTACAGTACTCTGCTTTTCTGTCATTTGTCTTTTCTGCATCGAGACCAACAAATTAGAAATGATTGCTAGAATAAAGCCATGTAATTAGACAGCATAACTTCTAATATACTACTTTTGTCATCTTGCCAGAAAGAGAATTTCAGTAAATGATACATTACACTATAAAAATCCCACCTCTTTCAAACAGGCCTGTTAATGATGATAAATAAAGAACTTGTGCAAAAGCAAGCAATTAATCCTTTGGAAGCTTTCCACTGAAGTCACTAATAAGACCAGGAAATGCAAATACATACATAAACAAACCCTTTGTGAACATGCTGTTTTAGATAAGTACATTTTTTTTTCTGTAGTAAGCACAACTAATCTCATCAGTAGTTAACTTTTTTCTTACCACTTATTTTTTATTAAAACATTTTCTTTAGTCTATTAAATGTACAAACCAGAGTCATTTATGTTGGTAAACATCAGCAAAATATAAATATATCATTTTGTTTGTGAATTCAATAAACATTGACACCAGATTTAATTTTGTTTTGGGGATGATAAAGGAAACATATTTCTTTATGGAAAATTCAATTTTGAAGCTACAGAATCATTATGTTTATACCAAGGGGACAGAGCATGTTGTAATATATTGCTATTAATAATGCATCCAAAAATGAAGAACTGAAGCAAAAAAATGTGTGCTGCAGTAGGTAGAAAAAGCACAGAGCCAACGGGTTATGGAAAATCATCTTGAACAAACAGTATTATGAGACAGAATCCTGTAAAACAATTTCTCAATGTGTAGGCAACCAAGAAGATCTATTATTTCAATATTTTGTAACCAGTTGTATTTGTTGCAATTTTCACTACTCTAATGTTTTAGCCAAATCACAAATTAAGTTATGTTCATTTTTAGTTGTGGAAAAAAATAAGGAACATAGAGGATTGCTTGCTGACATCTCTCACACCTTTAAAACAAAATTCTACACAAATTTTTGTATGGTAACTCCTCCCCCAACCCCCAACAAGAAAAGAAAAGAAACCCCAAACAAGAACAAAGAACAGCTAATCTATTAGCTGACTGACCAAATGTCCCCTGTAACTTGACTTAAAAAATGCAGAAACCCATGAGAAATGCAGGTAACCCATGGGAAAGAATGGGTAGCCTATGATACAAACACAGACATTCTCAGATTCTATGAGGCATTAGAAGACTTTGGTCTTGATGTAGTTACAAAACTTTTAAATGAAATGTACAATACAGGTCGTATCCCAGTGGACTTATCAGTTTTGTTGCTTTACTTAAGAAACCAGGAGCTACTGAATGTGAGTAACATAGGACAATAAGGCTACGTCTACACGTGAAGCCAACATCGAAATAGCTTATTTCGATGTAGCAACATGAAAATAGGCTATTTCGATGAATAACGTCTACATGTCCTCCAGGGCTGGCAACGTCGATGTTCAACTTCGACGTTGCGCGGCACCACATCGAAATAGGCGCTGTGAGGGTACGTCTACACGCCAAAGTAGCACACATCGAAATAAGGGTGCCAGGCACAGCTGCAGACAGGGTCACAGGGCGGACTCAACAGCAAGCCGCTCCCTTAAAGGGCCCCTCCCAGACACACTTGCACTAAACAACACAAGATCCACAGAGCTGACAACTGGTTGCAGACCCTGTGCCTGCAGCATGGATCCCCAGCTGCCGCAGAAGCAGCCAAAAGCCCTGGGCTAAGGGCTGCTGCCCACGGTGACCATAGAGCCCCACAGGGGCTGGAGAGAAAGCATCTCTCAACCCCCCAGCTGATGGCCGCCATGGAGGACCCAGCAGTTTCGACGTTGCGGGACGCGGATCGTCTACACGGTCCCTACTTCGACGTTGAACGTCGAAGTAGGGCGCTATTCCGATCCCCTCATGAGGTTAGCGACTTCGACGTCTCGCCACCTAACGTCGAAGTTAACTTCGAAATAGCGCCCGACGTGTGTAGCCGCGACGGGCGCTATTTCGAAGTTAGTGCCACTACTTCGAAGTAGCGTGCACGTGTAGACACAGCTATGATGTGCAATACTCTACAGAATCATAATATCATTGGTTTCACTCTCTGATGTGTGTGTGTTTGGGGTGGGGGGCATTCACTGCCCCTTACTCCAGCTCCCAACTCCAGTCAGTGGAAAATTTTATAATACGATGTTGCCACAAATGGGATGAGTTGCTTATCATTCCAAAAACTCATTCTCCCACTAATACAATGCTACCAAATATGACAAACCTGAAAACATAGTGTACACATCTACTCAAAATTATGTATAATACTTTTAAATCAATGTTTTTAATTATATCTTAAGACAGATATGTCAGAATTGCAGTCCTGACCAAAGCAAGCAATCCTGTAGCACCTTAAAAACTAAAATTTTTATTTATTGGGCAATCAGCTTTCATGGGTAAGACCCACTTCTTCAGATTTTGAGCAGAAATGATAATACAGGGCATGTATTTGGTGGGGTGAGGGAAAGTAAGAAGAAGAAGAGGGAAAAAACAGGGTGGCAGGATTCACCTCATATTAATCGGTCCTGTGAATGCAGTAAATTAAGCTAAGTGGGATGTGTGTCATTCTTATGAATATCAAAGGTGGCAAAATTATCCTTGTAATGATAATTGAGATCCCAGCTGAGTCACCAGTTAAAGATATCAAACTTGCAAATGAATTCCAATTCAGAGGTCTCCCTTTGAAATCTGGTGTTAAAATTTCTTTTTTACTAATACATATACCTTAAAACCTTTACAAGTGTCCTGCAAGATTAAAGTGCTTACTTACAGGTTTATGTGTATTCAAATTCCTGATGCCTGATTTGTGTCCATTCATCCTTTGGTGTAGGGACTGTCCAGTTTGTCCTATATACGTAGCAGAGGGGCACTGCTGGCACATGATGGAATACATTCTATTAGTAGAAGTGCAGGTATATGAACCCCTGATGGTGTGGCTGATGTGGTTAGGTCCAGGGATGGTGTCTGTAGTACAGATATGTGGACAGAGCTGGCAATGAGGTTTGTTGCAAGGAAAGGTTCCAGGGTTAGTATTTATGCAGCATGGTGTGTGTCTGCTAGTATTTTTGAGGTTGGGTGGCCATCTGTAGGAAAGAACAGGCCTGTCACCTAGGGCGTGTGAGAATGAGGGATCATGTTCCAGTATAGGTTGTAGATTGTCAGTAATATGCTGGAGGGCTTTAAGTTGAGGACTACAGGTGGGCCGTGTCCACACTAGCCCCAAACTTCAAAATGGCCATGCAAATGACCATTTTGAAGTTTACTAATGAAGCTCTGAAATACATAATCAGCACCTCATTAGAGTGCGGGCAGCCATGGCACTTCGAAATTGATGCGGCTCGTCACTGCACAGTTAGTCCAGAAGGGACTCCTTTTCGAAAGGACCCCGGAATCTTCAAAATCCCCTTATTCCTATCTGATGTTAGGAATAAGGGGATTTTGAAGTTGCCGGGGTCCTGTCAAAAAGGAGCCCTGTCTGGACGAGCCGTGCAGTGACGAGCCGTGTCAATTTTGAAGTGCCGCGGCTGCCTGCCTTCTAATGAGGTGCTGAATATGTATTTCAGTGCTTCATTAGTATACTTCAAAATGGCCATTTGCATGGCCATCTTGAAGTTTTGGGCTAGTGTAGACGTATCTGTGATGTTCTGGTGTTGTGTTCTGTCTATCCTCTTGGACCTATAAGGAGGTTACTGGCTTCTGGGTATACATCTGCCCCTTTCTTTACTACTCCTGATGGAACTGTGGACCTTGACTGACTCTGTATCACTTAATGCTCTGGAGGTGATGCACGGTTATTTGTATTAATATTACAGATAAATGAAAGGAGTGCTTCAAGTTGATTTGACATAAACACCCAAAAACTCACAAAGTATTTCAGAGGTATTATCAGTTTTGTTTATTACTCCAAAGGAGTTGCAGTGAGTCACTGGTTAAAATGACAGCATTCAGGCAGAAATTACAGGCATCAATTTACAGTTAACATATCACAGGTTGCAAAAGTAATTTAGAACCTCAAAGAAATGTATTGCAAAATGCTCATTTTCACTTTGTTCTTGATCTGTTTTAGACATCAATGGGAAACAAAGCATATGACTAGCAGCTAAAATCTTTGGAGAATATCATAGAATCATAGAATTATAGAATCCTAGGGCTGGAAGGTCAGGATTCAACCCTAAATAAACCCTACTCAGACAGGACATTTTCATCCTGGGACTTAAAAGCCTCTAGGGATGGAGATCCCACCACCTCTATTGGTAACGCAGTCTACAACTTCACCACTCTCGTGGTGAAATAATTTTTCCTAATATCCCACCTAGACCATTCCCACTGCAATTTTAGACCATTATTCCTTGTTCTGCTGTCACTACTGAGAACAGCCTCTTTCCATCCTCCTTAGAGCCCCCCTTCAGGAAGGAGAAGGCTGCTATCAAATTGCCCCTCACTCTTCTCTTCTGCATATTAAAAAAGCCCATATCCCTCAGCTTCTCTTCATAGGTCATGTGCTCCAGTCCACTAATCATTTTCATTACCCTGTGCTGAACCCGCTCCAATGTATCCACATCCTTTCTGTATTGGGGGAGAGGGCACAGAACAAGACACGCACTTCAGATGTGACCACATCAGTGACGAACAGAGAGGAATAATTACTTCTCCAGACCTGCTGCAAATGCTCCTCCTAATGCACCCCAATATTCCATTAGCCTTCTTGCTACAAGGGCATACTGTTGACTCGTATCCAGCCTCTCATTCACTGTAATCCCCAGGTCCTTTTCTGCTGCACTGCTACTTAACCAGTCAGTCCCTAACTTGTAGCAATGGTTGGGATTCTTCTGACCCAAGTGCAGGACTCTGCACTTATACTTGTTTAATTTCTTCAGATTAGTTTTGGCCCAATCCTCCAATTTATCCAACTCTCTCTGGAACTTATCCCTACCCTCCAATGTGTCTGCCTGTCCGTCTAGCTTAGTGTCATCCACAAATTTGCTGAGGGTGCAATCCATCCTCTCATCCAGGTCATTAAGAAAGATGCTGAACATTACCAGCCCCAGAACTGATCCCTGGGGCACTCCACTTGAAACTGACCACCGACCAGACACTCAGCCATTGATCACTGCCTGTTGGGCCTGTCCATCAAGCCAGTTTTCTATGCACTGTGGAATCCATCTATCCAATCCATACTTCCTTAACTTATGGGTGAGAATATTGCGGGAAACTGTATCAAAAGCTTTGCTAAAATCAAGTTAGCTGTGTCTACACGTGCATGCTACTTCGAAGTAGCGGCACTAACTTTGAAATAGCGCCCGTCGCGGCTACACGCGTCGGGCGTTATTTCGAAGTTAACTTCGACGTTAGGCGGCGAGACGTCGAAGTCGCTAACCTCACGAGGGGATCGGAATAGCGCCCTACTTCGACGTTCAACGTCGAAGTAGGGACCGTGTAGACGATCCGCGTCCCGCAACGTCGAAATTGCTGGGTCCTCCATGGCGGCCATCAGCTGGGGGGTTGAGAGATGCTCTCTCTCCAGCCCCTGCGGGGCTCTATGGTCACCGTGGGCAGCAGCCCTTAGCCCAGGGCTTCTGGCTGCTTCTGTGGCAGCTGGGGATCCATGCTGCAGGCACAGGGTCTGCAACCAGTTGTCGGCTCTGTGGATCTTGTGTTGTTTAGTGCAACTGTGTCTGGGAGGGGCCCTTTAAGGGAGCGGCTTGCTGTTGAGTTCGCCCTGTGACCCTGTCTGCAGCTGTGCCTGGCACCCTTATTTCGATGTGTGCTACTTTGGCGTGTAGACGTACCCTCACAGCGCCTATTTCGATGTGGTGCCGCGCAACGTCGAAGTTGAACATCGACGTTGCCAGCCGTGGAGGACGTGTAGACGTTATTCATCGAAATAGCCTATTTCGATGTTGCTACATCGAAATAATCTATTTCGATGTTGGCTTCACGTGTAGACGTAGCCGTTATGTCACATCCATTGACTTTCCCATGTCCATAGAGCCAGTTACCTCATCATAAAAGTTAATCAGAATGATCAGGCATGACTTACCCTTGGTAAATCCACGTTGACTACTGTTGATCACTTTCCCCTCTTCCAAGTGCTTCAAAATGGATTCCCTGAAGATCCCCTCCATGATTTTTCTGGGGACTGAAGTAAGGCTGACTGGTCTATAGTTTCCTTGATTGTTTTTCCTTCCTTTTTTAAATATGGGTATTACACTTATCTTTTTCCAATCATCCTGGACCTCTCCTGATCTCCACAAGTTTTCACAGATAATTGTGAAAGGCTTGACAATGACATTTGCCAATTCCCTCAGCACTCTTGGATATATTAAATCTAGACCTATGGATTTGTGTGTGTCTAGCTTTTCTAAATAGCTCTTAACCTGTTCTTTCCACACTGAGGGCTACCCTGCTCCTTCCCATCCTTCATTGCCTAGTGAAATGGTCTGGGAGCTGACCTTGTCTGTGAAGACAGAAGCACAAAAAGCATTGCGTATTTCAGCTTTTCCCACGTTATCTGTCACCAGGTTACTTCCCTCAACCAGTAACAGCCTCCCACCCTCCCTAATCACCCTTTTATTGTTATCATGTCTGTAAAAACCCTTCGTATCCCTTGTTAGCTGCCATTCCAATTATGCTTTTGCCTCTTGATTATTCCCTGACATTCTCAAGTAATATATTTACACTCCTCCTTACTCATTTGTCCAAATTTCCACTTCTTAAATGCATCCATTTCTGTTTAAGCTCACCAAGGAATTCCCTGGAAAGTCAAACTCTCTGCCTACCAAATTTGCTTTTCTTACTGCACATCAGGATGGTTTGTTCCTGTTCCTTCAATAAGTCTTCTTCAAAACACTGCCAGTTCTCCTTAATTTCTTTCCCCTTCATATTTGCTTTCCAGGGGATCCTGCCCATTAGTTCCCTCAGGGACTCGAAGTCTGCTTTTTTTGAAATCAAAGGTCTGTATTTTACTGCTTACCTTTCTTCCTTTTGTCAGGATCCTCAAATCCACCATCTCATGATTGCTGCAGCCCAGTTTGCCACCCACTTCTTTTAGTCCTACTAGTTCTTGCCTGTTTGTGAGCATCAGGGCAAGCTGCTCACAGCCCCTGGTCAGTTCCTTGAGCTCTTGTACCAAGAAGTTATCCCCAACATTGTCCAAAATCTTCCTGAATTGTCAAAATGGAAAACTTGGGAAAATGTAATCCTCAGAGGGATCTTATATTCATAAGTAAACATATAACCTGAATTTGGTGAGATTATCCTCCCTCTCTATCAAACATCAAGAAAATCTAAAGATGATAGTACTTGTACCAACTGTGAGTGAGACTCTCTTTATACATGGTGCCAGGACATGTGTTTTGAGAAGAGCACCTAATTCTTCTGTCATACACTAGAACCCCAAAGGCATCTATTAAGAAGTTTCAATATGAGACAGGTCCGAAATTGAATGTAGCAGTCACTTTTAGTGAGAATATTGTATAGAAAGTTAAGTGATGCATTGACCCAACAGACACCCACACACGATATTGTGTTTCATGTCTAGCGCTACACCAAAAATGTACATAATACATGTTATTTTTTTTCTTTTGATGCCACACACATTCTGCTTTTACGACTGCAAAGAGTGACTCAGGTGACATTAACAAATTGCCTCATGGACACAATAATGCAGTTATGGGCAACCAGCAATAGTGGATAGGCTGTGCGAGTGGTGCTTCTTCTCCTCAGTGAGCTGCAGCAGCCCATGACCAACTGGGCTTCCACCTGTGGCCCACAGAACCACTTAATTCATGCTCCATCCCTGCTTCTCCCACTCCATCCCAGAGCTGCAACATCATGAACCTGGAACATGGACCTCTTTCAGCAAATCTATCTGTAGAAATGAATTACTGATCACCTCCTTAAAAGCTGGAGAAGGTGCGGCATTACCAAATTTCGGAAAAAGTGCTGACATCAACAGTAAAACAAAAACTGTACTAGCTAAAGTTATATCAGAGAAAGAAAAGTTTATCTTGTGGTTTGTGGGAAAAAATAGGATTCCAAAGCTGACGCCAAACCTGAAAAAACAATGTCATGTAACCTTTATTTAAGTGGTGGTCACAGTGATTTCAGCACCAACAGATTGGATAATTAGTAGGTAGAGTACAAAGAAGTGATTTTATTTCAAAACCTTAGGTATGAGTGCTTGAATGAAATGCAAGTTTCCAACATGCACATGACAACTATGCCACATGTGAACAATCCATATGTACAGATGGCTGTTGGTTAACACTTTATTCAAAAACATTTAGCAACATCTCCAAGCAGTTTATGCACAGTTTTCCTCCACTCACTACAAACTAGTTCACCTGGAGACTGCAATTTCTGATGTGCCCCATTGCTATGTGGAACAGAAGAAAGGGTATTTCATTGCCCCAAATGACAGCAAATATAGGTTTATATTTTGTTCTGGTGGTAACATATCTCCTTGAACACATAGCAAATGGCAGATTCCCTTTCTGCTACAAATCTGTTCTGCTCCCATGAGTTTAGTAATGAGGACCTGTCTTGACATGCAAAGAACCATACCTTGAAGGACCTTCCTATCTTCCAAAATCATTTATTTGCCTATCATGGTCCAAAATTTCTGAAGGCAAGAAGTCCAGTTTTCACTGATGTAGCAGTTACATTGAGAATGCTATGGTAGAGCGATCTATATTCACTAACTTTGCCCTTACTTGGTTAAAATGTGCAAAATTGGGAAAACACCACTTAATATAGCTTCTACCGAAAAGATAGATGTACCTTTAAATCTTCTAGTCTCCTAAAACATACTGTATTTCCCATTCCATGAAAAACCCATATTCTGACATGGTCATATTTAACTTGATGTTACACAAGGTGCCACACTGAATGACTCTCTTATGCAAACATATCTGCATGCCCCATAGATGACCTAGTTCAGCTTGTGAATCTGGAATGCAGGAACAAGTTCATTTATGGAACTGAATCAAAAAGTGTTGTGACACTAACATGGACAGATGTAGGATGGCCAGTTTCACAGATAATGTACCATGATGACCTTTGTGGTGGCTTCTATGTCCCAGAGAACTGCACATTCTTTAGAGCAATGCATTCAATCATCCCCTTTGATAATGACATTGCTATACCTGAAATCTTGGAAGTTTTTATGAGGACAGTGCTATGAGTAAAATTCTTGCAAGCAAAACGTTTTTTAATATTGTGTAGATGTACACCCTCAAACACTCCTTATTCTTCAAAAATGTTGCTTAGATGACTTCTTTGAAGAGCACATTGATGTGGTTGTAGTCATTTCCCAAAAGCTAGAGGACTTGAAAAATTAGTTCAATACATCCAGTGTACATTCCACTCTTAATGATCTGTTGCACACAATGAAGAGCTGCAATATCACAGAATGGATTATGGAATGTGATGAGACTGAATCAGTGACAAACACAACTTTCATGGTGCCAAAGTGCCAGGAGACTTTGTGAAACACTTTTTTTTTCTATAGATTTAGCAAATTATTATGTTCTGACTGTCTGGTATCTTGCTGAAATAAGGTGTAGAAAAATCTGACCTGACATAAGCAAGGATTTTAAAAAAGATAATTGGGCTGATAAAAGGTCACCAGTTCCTTTCTTTGCACTTGGTTCAGATGAAGCCTTAGAACACAACACAGAGGTATCAAAGTCAGGGGGCAGAGCAGAAAGAGTTGGTGGACATAACAGCCTCCAAAATTTAGTTGCTGTCAAACCCCAAAAACACCATCACATTTTGAATAAACTATTAAGTATGGCTGGGATGACTTCCCCAGAAGTAACCTAACACCATATGTAGATTCAGTGTGTGCTTTTCAATGCCAAGGGCAAATTTTAAAACTACAGTATGAGCTTACTCCCAGAGACAACACCTTTGAGGGACTGGAACTCGTTAATGTCATGAAGAAAGCAGTCCTCACCATGATGTCAATCTCTGTCAAACTACAGGAAAGTAAGAGTTCTATGCGGTGCTATTATTGATAATTGCATGAGATGGTACAAAACATCTGTGCCTAGTATCTTGTGCAATCAAGGGCCTTTCAGTGGTTGCCATGGATGACATAGGGCACTTAAGAAACCAAATTATTAACCCCTGTTGAGATTTAGCTGAATACTATGAAACTACAGGGAAAATACTGGAACTATTGCACAAATCCAGATTGTGCTTGACATGTATGCAGAGGAGTAAATTAAAAATAATACCAGGAAGTCAAGGCTTCATAATATTGCTCCTGTCCAATGTGAATATCATTGACTCCTACAACTCTTCAATGTCACAATGAGGAAATTGTCGTTTCATACTGACATAAAGGATAAGCAAGCCATACCCCTTGAAAGAAAAAAAAATGCTCCACAATGCAAAGAATTGCTTGAAGAATATTGTTGTCACATGGCACAAAGAAGCTGCTGTCTCACACAGTTCAGTCATGTGTCTTTGTAGTTTCCCTAAGAAAGCTAAACTGGCACACCATCAGGGCTACAAAGAAAGGTGGTACCAAAATCTGTATTTGCACAGTAGAAGCTAGTACTCCCTCAGTGTCTGACTCCTCATGATTACTTTGTAGCTTAAGGAACAACTTGACTGCCATTCAAGTCACATGAGTGAGACCTATCAGCATTTTGTTCAACAATTTGGGATAATTCCCTCACAGCAAGGAGGCACAGTGCAAAGGTCCTTGAAAAATGTCATCAAATAGGGGCACGGGGAGAACACATGTCTCAAATGGGCATACACAGGTTTGCTGGGATGCAAAATGATGCATCTTGGGAAATTGGGACAGACGTCAGGATATCCTGTGACTTCGCCACTGCCTTCCAACAGACCTCAGCAACAGATAAGGAAGAGAATCTGTGGGATCACGGGCACAGAGAGCCCAACTCCAAATGCTGCTGCAAGTGCCACAAGACTGGTCATTCTACTGTGCTGGCAGCTGACAGTGTGGGCAAATAATAGTGAAACTCTGTGGCACTCCATGGGCAAAGCTGTAACTGACAGTGCTTTATATCTGCCAGTGTTGACAAAGCCTAGCTCAGGGCAAGGCCCTGAGATAAGAGTAAATAATATGCTAGAGTTATGGCAAAGTGGCCCAGATAATCAGAGTGATACTGCAGTTTAATTAAAAGCGTGCAGTGTATGGGTGCTGTTTATAGGGTCCCTGGGCTGGGACCTGGAGTGGCCGGAGGCCAACCACCAAAAGCCATTGATGATGCACCTAGAAAGGGAACTGATCTGTTAGTGCTCCAGCAGAAGAGTTAGGGCCAAAAAGACACAGAAAGTCCAGGGAGGGCAGTACAATAACCTACCAAACAAACAAAAATCTTTGGTTAGTTAGTGGAAATTAGTACAAAAATGGTATGAGAGGGTAATATGAGTTTAGATGGCCAAATGAATTATATGGCAATTCTAAGTAATGCATCTTGAAGTTAGTTTAAATAGGAATATCCCGAAAAATGAAGTGGTATCCATTAGCCTAGCAACATTTTTCAGGGGGTGTATTTTAGCTGTTTGTTTTTCATGCTTCTGTTCTATTATTTAAAAGAAAACAAATATGCTAGAAATTTCCCAAATGCAATAGCTCAAACCAAGAACCATAAAAAAGGAAAAAGAAATATTCTACTTAACTTTTATTTTGTTACATTTTACGTAAATGACAACGTATGAAGAAGAGGATATCTTAAAGACAGACCAACATGAGGAACTGGTTGGAAGGAAGAATTTGAGGAGCAGAGGTATAGATTTGTCAAAGTAAAGGTGCCATATGAGCAAATAAGGTTATCCTAAAATAAAAATGACTGTTGGAGACTGGTGTGTAAGAGGGAAATGGTAGGAATAGCACTTCCAAAGGAAAGGCTAGAGATGTAGGAAGAGAATCAGGAAAGGATTATGTCACAAAAACCATAGGGAGTAAAAGATTGTAAGAAGGGTCTGATCAGCATTGTCAAAAACTGCAGAGGTCAAGAAGGTAGAGGTTAAAGTAGAAATCCTGAGTTTACTGAGATCAGTAAATATCCTAGTGAGAGCAGCTTCAGTGAACTAAAAGTCAGACTGAAATCTACCCACAAAAGATAAAAGAAGTACTCAAATAAGGATTGTAAATGGTACATTCTGCCAGTTTGGAGGTGGAGGGATAAAAGAGAGAGGAAAATATACAGTTTGTTAGGATGGGAGAAGTTAGATCAAAGGGTATTAGATGAGATGGAGAGAAGAAATGAAAGGAGAAAGAAAGGTCATGGTAGACTATTAAACATAGTTTAAAACATTAAATTAAGCACAAATGTTTTAAAAGGAATCACAGCATCAACAGTATACTATGGAAAGCTAGAGACAGGTCAAAAACAACTAAGTCTCACCATTATTTCCATTGTTTGCATTATTAACCATACTGAGGACCTCTAAACAGGACATTAGAGTAACAGTCCAAAAACAGTGATAAACAGTTCAGAATATTTTCCTGAAAATATTGACTACTGATTTAACTGAGAGCTATTCGTCTGTACACACTGCCATCTTCACAACATACACAGGAAATAACTGGAAATCTAAAATTAAACTGTACAAGTGAATTGGAAAAAAGAGATCCATCATTTACAGAAAATTAACATCATTAACACTATTTACCAGAACACCTAAATTCTGTTAAGTGAACACTTTTCATTTATATTGATTTCCACCCCCGTGACTTTTCTTAAAGTTCATTCTGAATGTCTGTTAACGATGATCTCTGCTGAGCTTCGCCATAATTAGATAGCAGCTGGAAAAACATGAGTTTGTTCACAGCCAAGAAACTGATGCAACTCTTGAGAATAGGTGAAATATTCATTATGGCAACTAAGCACAGATTTGTCAAAGTACTGAATTCATTAGCAGGCAATGGCCAAGGGAAAAAAAAAGCATGCTCACTTTGTGCTCATTAGGCTTGGGTAGCAATTGAAGAGTATCAATCATAAGTAATTAAAATGAAAAGGGACTAATCTAATTGAAGGTAAGGCTGATCCGGAAATCTATATATTTGATTTTCTGCATATACTTTACAGCCTCTAGCTCTCACATGGCACTACATAACCAGTGATTTACAAATACTGCAAAAATCTCCTTGAAGTCACTAGTTCCACTTTCTAAAAATCACCTTTTTTGCACCTGACTTCTGTTACCTTGTTTTATGCTGGAGACCACCCCGGGATTACACTGATATGTATTCTATTAAATGCCACTACTGGATTAAAGGAAAAGGGGAGAGCTAGTTTTCAAGCACACACCCACACACATTCATACCCATCTGCACTCATATCCTTGCACAGACGAACTCATCCAGGTGAAGAGTTGCACAGGAACAGTGGAAGAAGCCAAGGCATAATGGGTCCAGTGTGTCTAGCTGCAGTCATGAATCCATGGCAGTGAACTGATTGTATGACTCCTTGTCAGCCTGCTCTCAGGAGCAGTTAGGACTATCCATCCTGAGGAGAGGGGAAGGGGGTTGGGGCTCTGAGCTTCCTTTTGCCCCCACATACCTCCAAGAAAGAGTCTCAGCTAGGACAGCGGTGATGGTAAGAAGATGTAGGAAAACAGAGAGAGAGCTCCTACAACTTTGCTCCCATCTTTCATATGCTTTCAAGTCCCCCTGCCCCAGGATGCTGTATGACCATGAGTCATCACCACTGTCCCATGATTCTGCATGACCATGAGTCATTAGCTAACTTCTTTCTCTTTCTTGGGTGGATTCTCTTGAAGGACTCAGCTCCTATTATTCTTTGGCCATCCGAGTGCCACTGGTAGTTGGTTTCCCAGATAGCCTGGCTTCAGGAACTGATTTATTTGTATTTGCATGCATGTGCACACACACACACACACACACATTCACATTTTCTTCACTAACACAAAAGAAAGCTCACTTTAGAACAACAGTGTCCAATATGTTCCCCACTCACCACATTTGATGAATAGGGCACTGTTGTGGCAAATACAGGGGTGGCCAACCAACAGCTCTTGAGCTGTGAGGAATAAGGGGGTTTTGAAATGTGCGGGGTCCTTTCGAAAAGGACCCCCATGTAGCTGAGCTGCACGCGTTCGAAGGCAGCACTTTTGAAGAGCTGTGGCTGGCAGCATGCTAATGAGGCTCTGCATATTCATTTCAGCACCTCATTAGTATTCTTCAATTTGGCCATTAGCATGGTCATTTCAAAGTTTTGTCCAAGTGTGGCCACAGCCCAATAATGGCTGCTATTTTGAAATAACTAAATGAGCATATACACAATGCAAACACTACTTCAAAATAATTTTGAAAAGAGTGAATGCTTTATTTTGAAATTGGTAAATGTTATTGTATGAGGAATAATGCCTACTTCTAATCAGGGGCTGTGAAGACAGGGAATAGAGCCTATTTCGAAATAAACCATAGGGAATCCATTGGCTCTATTTTGAATAGGATCTATTGTGTGTAAATGCTTTATTTGAAAATAGCTGACTACTATTTTGAAATTTTTTGTGTGTGTATTTGTGTGAGGAAGAATAGCTCTTTCGAAATAGCTTATTTGGGAATAATGCTTCTGTGTAGACAGAGACAGCGATAGTCCACCTGGACTGCAGCTGTTCTCATTTCACATCAACAGAGTGATTTCAAAACAGGAACAAGGAAAAGCTATGAATTCTAACAGGCATAAGACACAAGAATCACAGACATACTATGAAAATTCTCACTGTTTTAATGCTATTTTGATCATGTGTACCCTCATTCAGAATAAAAATATGTTTAACTTCCACTTAAATATACATACATTAAAACACGAACACAACCATTATATTTCACACCCATGAATAGCTAATATGATTGTCAAGTCCTCAATCTTTATCTATAACTGTTTTCATGTTACTCTAGCACTTTCTTGGCATCATCTGCTTACCAGAAGACTTTACTAACTTACAAAAAGAGAAGTGAAGAAAATTACAACTGAAACAACGTAAAGACAGTTGAAATTTCAAACCATTCAAAAAGATCTAGACAGGGATGAAGCCTCAGATAAAACCATGAGTTATAATATGTTCTTTCTATTTGAATACAGCAAAATTATGTCACCAAAAGAAAACAAATCCTTCAGAAAATGGTATATCTTTTTTATAACAACAAGAAACAACTACTTTTTCTTGCTTGTTGGCTCAATGACACCTTTCACATCTTAGAATGACCTTTAAGAGATAATCTTCCCTTGTTTTGTCTCTCAATCCTCTTTCTTTGTATCAATAACTCAAAATAACTTAATGATGAATGAAAGATCTTTTATATTGCCCTTTTAAAGGTAAATACACACACTGGAGTTCAAAAGGCTAAGTAAAGTCCAAAAATTTCCCAAATGTAAATGATAGCTTTATTTATTTTACTGACCACGGGTACTGTTTTGAGATCTAGAAAGCCTGAATTAACCTTTTAAAGCATCCATACTTAGTAAGCTCAAATGTAGTTTAGGGGAGAAGTGACATTTTAAGCAGCTGTTCTGTGGTCTGCCATATGTAAAGTAAGTTTGTGATTCTTGCTCCTACAAAATTCCTTGAGGAGACGTGGCTGCACCACAGTTGACCTTAGCTGTCAGTTTCAGCAGAAGCACCAGGGACTGAGCATATATAAAGAGCAAAACTACTCAAATACTTCTATAAGCAATTCTTCATTTTAAGCAGTATATTGATAGTGTGTTGTGGGAAAATTTGCCCCAGTGTGCTTGTTCTATGAACAAGTGTCAGATTTCATTTTCAGCTCTTTGAACCTAGCACCACTTATGAAAAGCTAAATTCAACCTAGTATTTAAAATCATGTAACACAAAGTCAAAGGAGGAAAACATCTTTAAGTTAAATCTTTCTTACTGTGCACTACTGCACAGATTTTGTGGGCATCAAATGTTAGCGTGAGATGTTACATTGCATACTGATGGGGATAGCCCTGTAAGATCTAGGCTTTAGCTTACTTTTTTTCTTGCTTTTAGAACATGTACATCTGATTTTCATTAAGATTAAGAAATTTATTTAAAAGATTTTGTCAGAAGAATCTCTCTGCGTCAAGATACCCTTACATAGTGAAAAGCCATTGCAATAGCTACAGTTGGCATCTATGATCCTGGTGATCTCTGGCTGTTGTAACAGGCCCTGGAGACAATAGAGAGACAAGAGGGGTGAGGAAATATCGTATTTGACCAAAATCTGTTGGGTGAAAGAGACAAACATGCTGAAGAATAGCTCTGTGAATCTTGAAAATTTTCTCTTCTGCCAACAGGAGTTGAATCAATAAAATATATCCCTTCATCCACTTGTATCTAATTTCCTGAAGCCAACATAGAACTCTGGAGAAAATGGACAATGGGAAAACTTTCCTTGAGGGAATCAGACTGGTACACAACAACACAAGATCATTAAACCTGACTTTTGCCCTGATTCTCAGATGCACCAAACATGCCTCAGTCATAGTTTAGGGTCCAGCTATATGTCTTTAATGGAGTTAGTATTAGAAGAGTACCTTGGTGCTTTGCCCAACTGCTGGGTAGCCTGCAGCTAAGTCAACTGCATATTACAAGATGAGTTCTGTATTGGGGTACCAGATGATTCCAGTATAAAAGGCAGCAGGAAGCTGTAGGGAGAAAGACTGAGGAAGAAAACCTAAACTAAAAGGATAGGTTTCTCTTGAGCAGAATAAATAACGTAACTTAGAGATACACATCTCATAGAACTGGAAGGGACCTTGGCAGATCATTGAGTCCAGTTCTCTGTCCTCTTGACAGGACCAAGCACCATCACAGGCAGATTTTTTTTTTAAATTTATTTGCCTCAGACCCTTAAAAGGCCTCCTCAAGGACTGAGCTCACAAGCTGGGGTTTAACAGGCTAATGCTCAACCCATTGAGCTATTTTTCCCTGTGAATAATAAGACCACTGGAGATACATATCAGTTACAGCACGACTATGATGGCTATCATATTTGGACTACTGAAAATGTTTTTTGAATTACTTTTCTCTAGTAACTCAGTTTTGAAAAGGGCTGTGGAAATCCTGAGAAATGCCAGCCACTTCATAGGGCTCTGAACAGCAAGAAGGCCTTTTAGAAACACCTCTGTCCACAAAGTGATACTTGGCAAATGGTGACCTGACTACAGAAGATCTGGACCAATATCAAGTTATTGACTGAAGAAGAAGGTGGGGATTTCTGTCTGGATTTTTTATTTTATAGTTTATATTCTAAGCCAAATTGAAACTGAAAGCTGAATCAGCTCTATTTTTCATGCCAGGCTTTCTATTAGCTCAGACGAATAGGAATGGTGCCTTTCCCTGTTCAGAAAATGGCATAGATGACAGGGAATGAATCAGTGAGTCTATGTCTAGACTACAAGGATTTATCAGCAGAAGTATTTGTTGGAAGATATCTGCATACCGAATTCAGCCAGACCGCCAAAGCCAATTAAAAGAGTGATCTGTTCTGTTGACAGAGAGTGGCCGGACTGTCCAGTTGCTTTATCAGCAAAACAACCAACTGGAAGCACAGCAGACAAGGTTGCCCACTGTCCTGGAAGCCCATTGTGTTGACAGAAGGGTCCCCAGAATGTCCAGCCCTCTTTTTTGTCAATAGTTCTCTGTCTACAGAAGCATTCTTCCCTGTGGCAAGCAGATTGCGGCTGTCGACAAGAGTGCTGCATTCTGTCAACTTACTGTCAAGAGAACATCCTTGGGAATCTGGACGCTCCATGAGTTTTATCGACAAAACAGCCAATTTGTGCACAAAACCCTCCAGTCTACACACAGCCTGGGGATTATCTGTTCATTCCCTCTGGGATGCCTGTTATTGGCCAATGTTGGGGTACAGGATGCTGGGCTAGGTGGACCTTTAGTCTGGCCCAGGATGGCCATTCTTATGTTCTCAGTTACCATTGACTATACATGCCCTCCACTTCAACTGCAAACCTGCAATTTGTCTTTATTAACCTTTGGGCTCATAGACCATGTCTACATGAGAAGCATCTGTTGACAGATGTCACTGTCAGAAGAGATGTCCCAGCAGGACCTCTGTTGACATATTGAGTCTATACATAAAAGCAGTTCATAAGAGCAAGCCACTTTGTCAACAGAGAGTAGCCAGACTACCCATCCCTCTTTTGACAGAACAGCCCACCAGAAGCTCTGTAAAAAGGGAATCCCGGGAACCAGAAGCCCTGTCTGTTGACAAAAGAGGGCATGGAATACCTATATGGCTGGTTTCTTGACTGAACACTGTTAAGAAAGGTGTTATACCTGAACAAGGAGAGGTATAACACTGTGGGTGGATGTGCCTGGTTTTGTCAACAAACTGCCGATAAAGTGCAGTTTGTGTGTAGACTTTCCACGTTTTTTTTCCAATGAAAGCCCAGTTTTGCTGGAAAAAAGCCTCTCAGTTAGAAATGGCTATAGACTCTTCCTTGATTTTGTAAAACATTGCCTGCATTTAAATGGTTACTGAACGTAAACAATATACTACAAAATAATTAATATAAGACTATTTTGCATGCATTCTACCTGCATTTTGAGCCTTAAACACGTAGATGTTTTTATATGGAAAAAGAGGAGATACAAGTTGTAAACTAATGGAGTGTAATATTCTTATTAAGCTAAAACTAGTTGATCGGCAAAATCTTAATCAAGATCTGAAACTCCTATTTTTGATGTTCCTAAAACAAATTTACATTCTTTTAAAACTGACTTTAGGAGGAGCCCTGAATTCAGGCATATTTCAATAAGTATTACGGTTCTCTGAAAATGTGCTTTTTTTAAAAAATATTGACAACACAGATAATCATAGACAGTTAAGCTTATTTAATTTTACAACAGTTTAGATATCAAAATTATAGTGGGACAGTAATGTACTCATTGAAAATTATATTAAAACTTTAAAAATATCTACACTAAAATTTGAATTTCAAGATCTAATTAATCCTGTAATGACTCCTGAGTTCATGTCTAAAATTACTACCTTATAATGAAGCAATTTTTACTGGCTTTTTGTTTGTTTGTAAAGAATACATACTAATCTTTAAAAATAAACCTTGAGGAAGGAACACTTCCATGAAAAAAAAAATTCAAGCTAATCAAAGATTTAATTCCAGGAGTAACAATTATTATTGGAGGTTAATTAATTCACCAACTAACTTCAATGGGGTACTCGCTGAAGACCATTTTTATTTTCTGCTGAACCTTACGCAAGATCTTTGGTAAAGGTCTACTTGATGATAAAACTATGTTGAAAAAAGATATTGTAAATGTACAGCAATGTTATTGACTAATTTATACCTTGACTAGAGTAGTTTATAAGTAGACTTAAGACAGCAAGGTATGAAAGTAGGAGTGTGCGTGAACACCCCATCTTGAGCAACCATACAAGGGCTACACACATTACAGCTCCTGGAGCTCTTGAGTCATACATCAGAAGTTCCTCTTTTGGAGCAATAGGGTGAAAGGGTGGTGGCAAAGAACTGAGATTAAGCCAAACACCTGTCTCACCCATGCAGCAGCCAAAAGTAGTTTTTCATGGGATGGTGATAATGTCCTGAGTTTCATAAGAGAAGTTTCATAAATATCTTGCCACCCCACCACTACAGTATATCCAAGCAAACATAATGCCTTCTGTTGGTCCACTTGAGGCAATGTGCCTATGCTTCACCTTTTAATATTGGTGAACTGCACAAATTGCACTGTATAACCTAAAGTGAAAAAACACTTGCTCATAATAAATGAAAATGTGGAAATTCTAAACTGCTACCAATCCTACACATAATGGAAAGAGAAGAGTGATGTTCTCAATGTCATAGGAAAAGGTGAAAGAATGTGCCTATCCTTATACTTGTTTTAAGGCAGCTCATCAATTTGTCCATCTTCACTAGGACCTAGGTTTGGCAAATCATTCTAATGTTACAGCATTTGAGTAGAAAAATATAAGTTCAAGCTCATAGTACATATTTTGTATTCTTTGTTCAACTTGTTTACAAGGCTGCATCGATGCTCCAATCACAAATGTTTTCCATCTGAAATGTCAAGTCACTTGGGAACCCGATTTCCTGTTACAATATGTAATTGTATTGTTTTAAGTGTGAGGTGACATTTCTGGGCTAAGAACGTCCTACAAAAATTTAATGGATTTTTGTTGATTTTTGTTCTGATAAGGAAGTATCTGAAAAGATGGCAAACATGACATGCATTAATATCCAAATATATAAATAATAGATTCAGCTTAGCAAAGTCTAATAGTGTATTTTAACCTACCGCTTTTTTAAAAATTCTCTAGTGACACATTACTAGAATACATTTTCCAACTATGCTACAAATTAGGATTACTGACCTAATTGGAGACTACTTTTGTCAGTCAAGAAATGGTCATTTGGCTTTTGGTGATTTGTTTCAAACACAGAATTTTCCTGGCCTGGAAGCTAAGAATAAAAGAGTTTGGGAATTAGATTTTATTATAAATGGAAGAATCAACTAAACAATAAATATAAAAGTTGGTTGAAAAAAATCAAGCAAGTTATCAAGCAGGACTGCACTCCTCTAATTGCTAAGTAGCTTTTACTATGTAAACAGAAGAGCAACAATCTTCCCTGGATCTCAAACTGCCATGGAGGCTGACAACTGAGTCTTCCTGGAATGTATTAAAATCAATGGGGTCATTGACACTAACTGCAGGATTGTGCCTTGTTTTTAATTAATCAGATAAAAACAATATGCTGTTGTATACATTTTAGATTTCAATTTGATTATTACAGTTTACTTCCTGAAGATCATTTCCCCTTATATTTCATCATTACCATACAATCTAGATAATCACAGAATCATAAAATCCTAGGGCTGGAAGGGACCTCAGGAGGTCATCAAGTCCAGTCCCCTGCCTAAGGTAGGATTAGCAGCCTCTCTCCATCCTCTTTAGGGTCCCTCTTCAGGAAGTTGAAGGCTGCTATCAAATTCCCTTTCACCCTTCTCTTCTGCAAACTAAAAAAGTCCAAATCCCTCAGCGTCTCCTCGTAGGTCATGTGCTCCTGCCCTTCGATCATTTTTTTTTCCTTTTTGCCCTCTGCAGACCCCACTCCAATGCATACACATCCTTTCTATACCGGGCCGGCGGGCGGGGGGAAGAGGGGCACAGAACTGGACACAATACTCCAGATGTGGCCTCACTAATGCCAACTAGAGGGGAATAGTAACAGAGAGGAAGCCGTGCTAGTCTATACACTATCAAAACAAAAAGCAGTCAAGTAGCACTTTAAAGACTAGCAAAATAGATCCACTGGAATGCTCCTCATAATGCACCCCAATATACTATTAGCCTTTTTGGCTAAAAGGGCACACTCTTGACTCATAGTCAGATTCTCATCCACTGTAATCCCCTGCTCCTTTTCTGCTGCACTGTTACTTAGCTAGTCAGTCCCCAGTCTGTAACCATGTTTATGATTCTTCTGTGTCCAGTGCAGGACTCTGCACTTGTCCATGTTGAACCTGATTAGATTACTTCTGGACCAATCATCCAATTTATCCAGGTCACTCTGGACCTTATCCCTACCCTCCAATGTACCTATCTGTCCCCCTAGCTTAGTGTCATTCACATATTTACATCTATTCCCTCATCCAGTTTAAAAAAACCATAAAGATGTTGAGCAATATCAACCCTAGGAATGATCCTTGGGGCATGCCACTTGAAACTGACTGCCAACCAGACGCTGAGCCATTGATTATTACCCATTGGGCCAGACCATCTTGCCGGCTTTCTATCCACCTTATAATCCATTTATCCAATCAATACTTCCCTAACTTATGGGCAAGAATGTTGTCGGAGCCTGTTTCAAAAGCTTTTCTATGGTCAAAGTATATCACATATATTGACTTCCCCGTGTCCTCAGAGTTAGTTACCTCATCATAGAAGCTAATCAGATTGATCAT
This sequence comes from Carettochelys insculpta, assembly GCF_033958435.1. Lineage (NCBI taxonomy): Eukaryota > Metazoa > Chordata > Testudines > Carettochelyidae > Carettochelys > Carettochelys insculpta. The sequence goes on along the minus strand of NC_134137.1, from coordinate 298,543,067 downwards.
GTATGACTTGCCCTTGATGAATCCATGTTGATTACTTTTGATCATTTTCCCTTCTTCCAAGTGTTTCAAATCAATTCCTTTAAGATTCCCTCCATGATTTTCCCAGGTACTGAGGTAAGGATGACTGGTCTATAGTTCCCTGGATTGTCTGTCTTTCCTTTTTAAAGATGGTCACTATATTTGACTTCTTCCAATCATCCAAGACCTCTCCCAATCACTCTCTTATTGTTAACATGCATGTAGAAACCCTTCTTATTACCCTTCACATTCTTTGCTGGCTGTATTTCCAATTGTGCTTTCACCTCCTGGTTATTTCCCTGCATTCTGTAGCAATATATTTATACTCCTTTTTAGTCACCTGTCCAAGTTTCCACCTCTTACAGGCACCTTTTTTGAGTTTAAGCTCCCCAGGGATTTTTCGGGTAAGCCAAGATGGTTGCCTAACATGTTTCCTTTCCTTACTGTGCATCAGGAAGGTTTGTCCTTGTGCTTTCAATAAGGCTTCTTTAAAATTCTGCCAGTTCTCTTGAACTCCTTTCCCCTTCATATTAGCTTTCTGCCCGTGAGTTCTCTGAAGGAGTCAAAGTCTGCTCTTCTGAAATAGAGGGTCTATATTTTACTGCTTACTTTTCTTCCTTTTGTCAGGATCCTGAAATGCACCATCTCATGATCACTGCAGCCCAGGTTGCCACCCACTTCTACTTCTCCTACTAGTTCTTCCCTGTTTATGAGCAGCAGGTCAAGCTGTGTATGGCCCCTGGTGGATTTCTTTAGCACTTGCACCAGGAAGATATCCCCAACATTCTCCAAAAACTTCCTAGACTGTCTGTGTGCTGTTGTACTGCTCTCCCAACAAACATTAGGATAATTGAAGATTCCCATGAAAAATGGGGTTGCGATTTGGAAGCTTCTCTTGATTGTCTGAAGAAATCCTCATCTACATTGCCTACCTGATCATTGCAAAGCCAACAGACTGATTACAGATTAGCAAGCAATCATCAATGAAGCTCCTTAAGGTCAATCTTATACTTCACTCATATTCAGAAAGATGCTGTCCAGCCAGCAAAATGCTGGCACAACCTTCATACAGTTCACAATATTACCTCAAACCTAATTGTCTAGAGATCTAATGAATGTGAAAGTCAAAATTCTGTACCTCTGTCTTTACAATTTCTTACTGAAGATTTCTATAAGAATTGTAAAAATGTGTGAATGACTATTCAACTTTTAAAGATAAACCAATACCACTTTTAAAGATAGACAATACCATTGATTTAAAATAAAAGGAAGATGTTTAATGCTAATTACATCTGTAGGGTGCAAGAAGACATTGTAACTGTTGAGAGTGCAGTCCGACCCTTCTGTGAATCCTCAGGAGAATCTGTGCAAGGTGAAAAGCTTCAAAATAACTAACCCTGCCATGGGAAGTACTGCAGAACAAGGCACGCTTGCTGAGACTTGAAGGCTACGCTGGCAGTAGGCCACAAGAAATAGTGATAGGAATGCACAGGTAATTTTAGGCAATCTTATGTTCATGAGTTGAGCTTTATCAGCTAGTGTTAGGTGGCCTGTTACAGAGCTTCTCCCTGAGTGAAGCTCCGACGCATTGGGTTTTCCACCACTGGTGATTGCAGCGTCACCGGGGCTCCCGTCGCGGGTGTCACACACTTTCAATAAACCAAAGATAGCACTCGCCAGGTACAATGCCTTTTTGGTCAAAAGCAGGGGAGGCGGGGAAGCCAGCGCTGTCCCTGCAGCGCATACCAGGATGGCCCTCGACGGAGCGATGGGGGCCGGTAGCATGGATGGTGGACTGTTGGGCAGCCCTGGTGCACTGGCTGGAGTTGCAGGAGGTGGCAGGCATGACACTGGTACAGGTAGAAGGGGTGTTGCGTTGGCTGCAGCTGAGCTGCCGGCAAGGGACGGAAAAAAGGGTGGTGGGAGAGGTAGCATGGCTTTTCCTAACTGCCCTCTGGGCCCTGGATGATGAACTTCTCTGCCTGCAGAAGGCGCTGGCAGGGAAGGAACAGGAATGTCACGATTTGGCGGATGCGCAGGCAATAGCGCAGGAGGTGGTTACCTCACAGTCCAAAAGGATGCAAAAGTTAACCCATTGTTGTGAGGTGTTGGCAGCGAGAGTTGCGAATCGGCGGCGCGTGAAACTAGGGAAAGAACCGGTGTCAACGGCCCAAGTGCTTGCAGTCCTTGCACTAACCACTTGGGACCCTGAGACCTGGGATGGGAACATTTGGATCTCTTCCTCGTCTAAGGAGGAAGAGGAGGTGAATGGGGAGGCTGTGCAAACCGACCTGAGACAGGCATGCCCCATTCAGGAGTTGAGGGTAGAAGGAGGTTGCTGCAATGAGGTCTGGCGAATGTTTAAGAAAAGTGAGTTGCAGGAGATGGTGAAGAGTTTTAAGCAGGAGACAGGGGAAGGCCTGTTGGCCTGGCTAGTGCGTGTGTGGGACAATGCAGGCAACACTGTGTTGCTGCTGCTTGCGGAACTCCACCAGATGGGCGTGTTGTCCCAGGATTCACAGGTCAAACAGGTGCTGCAGACTATGCAAGGTCTTACTGATGAACAGGGAAACGCCATGGAAGCGCCGTCCCTGTACCGCTGGTTGACTGCAGTGGTGGACCAGGTCTACCCCTCCCTGGGGGAACTGGAAGCACTGGTGAGGCCCTGGCGTACAATCCCAGAAGGGGTGAGTGCGCTGTGGCAGCTGGGCATGGCATGGGCTGTGGCTTTCATCGAAATGGGACCGGACGATATAAGGGTCCATAAATTCATCAAGGCCACTCTGTTATGCCTTGCCCCCCTCGAGCTGAAGGCCTCCCTTATGGCCATGGTCATGGCAGTGGGCGGGAATGTAGGTGACTTAGTTGGAACGTTAATGCAGTTAGAGGCTGTCATAGGCGCGAAAGCGGTCCCTGCCACAAACGGAAAAGGTGGTGGGGCGGGAGCCTCTGAACAGGAGAAAGGGCACACTCGGGTGACCCACAGAACCATGTGGACAGACGTGCTGAAGGCAAAAGTCCCCCATGAGGAGATCAATGGTTTGCCAACACCAGACTTGTATAAGCGTTGGTTACAACTGTTGCCTACTCAGTGGAGTGAGGATGTGGGTGCCTCCAAGAGGGCGGGTGAGACCCAGGCACCACAGAAAGGTACAGGAGCTGGGGGGAGGACCGAGACCAGCACCCTGGTCGACTGGAACCTTCCCCCTAGAAAGTGACAGGGAGACGGGTCCCCTGCGGTATGGGCTGTGGCGGTGCGACAGGTAGCAGGTGACCGGTGCCCATTTGTGCTGTTAACCATCAAGTGGCCCTGGGAAGGGAAGCAGCATGTGTCAGCTCTGTTAGACACTGGAGCTGAGCTGACCATTCTGCATTCTACCCAGACTGCAGGTCACTCAGGGGTCCTGCAGGGCCTCGGAGGAGCGGAGACCACCGCTTATTCGGTGGAGGTCACCCTAACGCTGGGGGAAGCCCCTCCCTTTCAGGTGACAGTGCTGGCTGCACCTTTGGGTGAATACATCATTAGAATGGATGTCTTGACTGGCCGGTACGTGGATACACAGTATGGGCTGTTTGCCTTTGGGCACCCCTGCTACATTCGGGCAATCAGAACTTTGGAGCCCCTACTGCGGGGACATCCCAAATGGGACCCTGTGTGCCTGCCGGTCCCCCAGACCCTGGCGTCAGTCAAGCAGTACCATATTCCTGGTGGAGACCACGAAATTAGTGACACTCTTGCTGCATTGCTACAGTCGGAGATTATTCGCCCCACACTGAGTGCCTTCAACAGCCCCATCTGGCCAGTGAAGAAGCTGGATGAATCGTGGCGCATGACAGTGGACTATCGAGAACTCAATAAGGTAACCCTGGAGCTAACGGCCGTAGTTCCGAACATGGTTACCATCCTGGAACACATCACTGTGACAGTCTTGCCGTGGCATGCTGTCATAGACCTGGTCAATGCGTTTTTCTCCATTGACATTCATCCCGAGAGTCAAGAGCGGTTTGCCTTCACGTGGCTAACAAAGCTGTACACATTTACTGTGTTACCGCAGGGCTTTAAGCACTCCCCGACGATCTGCCATCAGCTAGTGCAGGGCGATCTGGAGCATCTGGACCTCCCTGACCAGACAGCCTGCTACCACTACATCAACAAAGTTATGATCTCGGGACCAGATGAACCGACTGTTCAGGCTGCCCTAGACACCATTGTAACAGGTTTGCAGGAACAGGGGTGGGCTATTAACCCCAAGAAAGTGCAGGGGCCAGCCACCAGTGTGGTCTACTTGGGTGTACTGTGGATGGGTACAGACAAATGCATTCCACCGAAAGTGCGGCAAACCATCCAGGCGTTCCCCACACCCTCATCTAAACAGCAGTTGCAAACCTTTTGGGGCCTTCTCAGTTTCTGGCGTGCTTTTATTCTGCACCTTCCTTTTCTTATGCATCCTTTACAGGAGCTTGTGCACAAAGCCACCCAGTGAAACTGGACAGAGAAGCACCAACGAGCCTTTGACCTCTGCAAAGAGGCAGAGGTAGCACACGACCGCCTCACTGCACCGCTGCAGGGCCAACCGTTTGAACTGGAGGTAACAACCGTCGGAGACGTGGCATCCTGGGGTCTGGGGCAGCAGGTAGGAACCTAGTGAAAAAAATCTATCGGCTTCTGGTCACGAACCCTCTGCAGAGCCGAAGGTGGGTACACGCCCCCCCCGGGAAAAGCAAATCCTAGCAGTGGTGTGGGCTTTGCAGAACACTGAGCGGGTCACAGGCGTTGCCCCTGTTACTGTACGAACCCCAATCCCCTCAATGGGGTGGGTCACAGGTATCTCTGGACTGCTGTAGCAACAGCCTCAAAGTGGGGCCCACGTATCAGTAACAGCTCCAATGTATAGGTAGCATTGGCACAAACTGCCATCAACACGTCTGCCTTTTGTCTGCCCCACAGTATGGCCGTGGGTCAGCTCATGGACACCTGTTTCATAGGTGTCAGTGCTACTCCTGCTCTCTTGCAAAACTATACCCTTTTGCAAAACTTTGCTTTCACTGCTCTCATATGCTGTTGTCCAGTCTGTTCCACAGGTGCACGCTGTGTTGCCAGAAGAGCATCAACCACCTCACTTGACTCCTACTAGTCTCAGAATTCACAAAGGGGTTGAGGGGAGGAGTGTAGGGTGTGAGAAGACATTGTAACTGTTGAGAGTGCAGTCCGACCCCTCTGTGAATCCTCAGGAGAATCTGTGCAAGGTGAAAAGCTTCAAAATAACTAACCCTGCCAAAGGAAGTACTGCAGAACAAGGCGCGCTTGCCAAGACTTCAAGGCTACGCTGGCAGTAGGCCACAAGAGATAGTGATAGGAATGCATAGGCAATTTTAGGCAATCTTATGTCAAAGAGTTGAGCTTTATCAGCTAGTGTTAGGAGGCCTGTTACAGAACCTCTCCCCAAGTGAATCCCCGACGCATTGGGTTTTCCCCCACTGGTGACTGTGGCGTCTCCAGTGCTCCCGTCGCGGGTGTCACGTGCTTTCAATAAACCAAATATAGCACTCGCCTTCTGGGTGCAGCCTCGTTTCTGGGGAACCCGAGCCTGGTTGGCTACAACGTCCTTAGTACAAAATGTTTGGTAACTCAAATCTTACTACAGGAAATCGAACTGACAGCTAGCTTAGGCTGGTTCTGCATCCTGGAAGGGGTGGAGTCGAGGACAGAAGGGGTGGGGTCTAGGTCAATCAGCCTTTAGCTCTGCTCAAACCCTGCAACTGCTCCCTACACTTCTGCCATGCTCTGAGGCATGCAGAGTGGTGGAGAAATGCTGTCTTAATGTTTCAAAGAGGCCCAGAGCTCCAGCTGCTGCTACTGCTACTTTAGCAATGGCAGCCTCCAAATCCGTAGGCCCCTTTGAAACACCTGCCCCCTGGGCAACTGCCCCTTGTCACCCCACTGCCCTCCAGCAGTCTGCCTGACTGCATGGAAACCATTTATCAGGTCTTCAGTGCTTCACTGTCTATATTACTATTCAAGGTCTAACCCATAAGCAAAATATTTAGAAACTCTAGGCCTCAAACAACAAAGCAGCCCTGTAAAATTGGAGCCTCCCAGACATTCCTAACAAAATACATCCTCAGGTAATGAGTTCATTGTACAGTGGCATTCAGGCTATCAAAATGTCAACTGAAAAGGAGAGTGAATGGAATATTCAATGACTTTTCTCTATAACAGAAGTAATAAAAAAAGATATTGTTGACCGTCACACATTTAAAAGGTAATATTGCTGTTTGCAAACTGAGCATCACACTTCATTCCTCTCTTCATTGTGTATAGTTCCTTGCTACTGAGCAACTGAACTTAATTTCTCAATGTCAACATGTCTGCTAATTCCTATATCCCAGACCAGTTTTCAAAGCTGACTGTTTGTTCTGCAGCAAATGAGTTTAACATTATACTAAGAAGTCCTTCTCCTCCTTGCCTGCATAATTTCAATGTAAAAGAGATTTACAGTAAAAGTAACTAGTCCTCTATTTATTCAATATCAGTTAACCGGCAAACTGTTTTTTTAGCCTCCCAGCTCTTTCTGTAACACACCTGTTACAGGTCAGCTGTGCAAAGGTGGTTTATTATTTGCCCCTTTCACTTTTTTTTTTCTGAACGAGTAACTACTGCTCCAAGAAATCACCCTGCTGCTTCTTCTATCTTCCTCTCTACATAAGGCATTAATATTCAAAAAGTAAAAAATTCACTCCCAATGTATGCCCTTGGAGTTAGGAATACCTGGCAACAATCATCCCTATTGGATGAATCCCAGCCAAGCAATGAATTTCAAGATTCAGTTGTGTCTTAGAAGACAGTTCCATAAACCACACTCCTGATACAGAGATTTCTTATTAATCTTAATTGGCAGCTATTAAAATAATGAGGATTCCTTGCAAGTAGATTGGGTCAAGTTATGATTTAGTGCTTCTCTGACCTTATTCTCAAATGTACAGGAAGATCTAAATGAACCACCCATTAAAGGAAAAACTTAGTGCACTGAATTAGCCTGTGACATGATAGCTGTGTCAACACGTGCACGCTACTTCGAAGTAGTGGCACTAACTTCGAAATAGTGCCCGTCACAGCTACACCCGTCGGGCGCTATTTCGATGTTAACTTCGGCGTTAGGCGGCGAGACGTCGAAGTCGCTAACCCCATGAGGGGATGGGAATAGCGCCCTACTTCGACGTTCAACGTTGAAGTAGGGACCGTGTAGTCATTGCGCGTCCCGCAACTTCGAAATAGCGGGGTCCGCCATGGCGGCCATCAGCTGAGGGGTTGAGAGACGCTCTCTCTCCAGCCCCTGCGGGGCTCTATGGTCACCGTGGGCAGCAGCCCTTAGCCCAGGGCTTCTGGCTGCTGCTGCGGCAGCTGGGGATCCATGCTGCAGGCACAGGGTCTGCAACCAGTTGTCGGCTCTGTGGATCTTGTGTTGTTTAGTGCAGCTGTGTCTGGGAGGGGCCCTTTAAGGGAGCGGCTTGCTGTTGAGTCCGCCCTGTGACCCTGTCTGCAGCTGTGCCTGGCACCCTTATTTCGATGTGTGCTACTTTGGTGTGTAGACGTTCCCTCGCAGCGCCTATTTCGATGTGATGCTGCGCAACGTCGAAGTTGAACATCGATGTTGCCAGCCCTGGAGGACGTGTAGACGTTATTCATCGAAATAGCCTATTTCAATGTTGCTACATCGAAATAAGCTACTTCGATGTAGGCTTCACGTGTAGACGTAGCCGATATGAGATGTTACACATATTTGGTCATTCAAAATAGCTTATTTCCGGTATTTCTTTTTCAGGAGTGGGTCTTCACAAACAGGAGCTATAATTTGCTATAACTACCAGTTAGATCATCAAACAGATACCATTTACAATTTTCAGAGAAGTCCAAAATATTGTAAGCAAACAGCAAAAAACAAACAAAAACTGCTCTGATTGGCAGGTTCAGCTTGAATGTTCAGCCTGTGGCAGGCTAAATCTAACACCAAATTTAATTCAGATGTATTGTAGCCGTCTCCTTCAGCTTTACACCTGAAGCAGATGGAAGCAGATTGTACCAAGAGATCAGCCCTTTCAAATTACAATAGTTTATGACACTTATCTGCATTTTAATCAGATGTAAAGGATTTATTCCCAAAATACATCAAGAAAGCCTATTTTCACCACCTGGAAATTCAGCTGAGAGTTTATAGCCAGTAAAGTAAAGTATGTTGCACATGTTCATGTTGCATACATTCCTCCCCAGAGTATGCAACATTACATGGATGTAGGTCTGTCACTTTACTAGCAGCTATATATCATCCTATCAAAACAAGGATCAGAGGTGATATCACATCCAATATCCATTTGATTAGGAATTTTACTGGTGCTCAGCACAACAGCTGAATTCAGAGGTTTTATCAAGTATTGCCATTTTTTTTCGAAAGGCGAAACCAGAAGACAGCACTTTTAGCTAGAGAACAGGGCAACTACTTGACTGATAAGTAATGGAATTGGCATAACTGCTTATGGCATGTTTTGTCCTGTAACCAGAGATGGTGTGAATTAGAATTTAGTCTTGCTGTGTCAAGAAGATGCAACAGCATAAGTGCAAAAATACAATTGTGACAACGTGCAGAGGCAGGTAGTATTGCCCCAAGAGACAAAAATTAAAATGTCAAAATGTTGCCCCGTTGACATTTACTTTTGGATTAATTCCGATTTATGAGCAAAGATATATACAGCAAACTTATTATTCCATAAACTAACAGACAGCCCAATATTATGACAAAAGCAATTAAGTGCATTATGACATTTGTTTAGAATGACTGGTTTGACTGTTTAAATCAAATATTGTGTGAATTGGATGCCCTGTACACCTTTTTGCATACTGTACTAAAAGGAAAAATAGAGCCATTATAATGCAGAAAAAATGACTAAATGCAGTGAACCAATGTAGAGAGTGTATGAAGAAAATATAGTTCAGGAACATCACTAACTTGGCTAGACTGAAGGAAACCAATGTGTTATCTCCTAGAAACTGTTTCTATCTGAGCTGCCCAGTGTTTCATGTCCTTATTCTCCATGGTCCAGATTAAGTGCATGGTCTACATCTCATGAATTTTCCTTCTACTAAACTATCAGGATACTTCATTGGAAATATTACCCCTCTTCTAGTTCAAATGTGAGAGGAAGATGTTAGGTGCTCATCCTGTCTCAAAAAACATGATGGTTTAATGAGCTGGCAGTTTGTTTAGTCGGCATTACTCAAAATATAATGGAAACAGGCCCACTTAACAGCTCAAAAAGGCCATAAGGAAAGAACTGTTCAGCAGGTAGACCAGTCTTCTCACCCCTTCCTCATCCTCCTGTGCACACACCTCATAAATGCTATGATGATGATATGGTTCTCCTGAACTCAGACTCGTAGAATAGTAAGGTTGGTCTAGACTTCAGGGGGACATATAGCCCAACCTCCTGCTCAAAGCAGGACCAATCCCAATTAAATTATCCATTGAATACATATTAGAGCCAAAAGCTGAATTCAGGGTGCTAGCCAAATCCTAAAACACAGTTTAAGATACTGATCCCAGTGCGAAAAATACTTTCTACTGCTTCCATCTCTGAATTCAGTAGCATCAGACTTCTTGTATTGGGAAATTCAAGTTGTTTGGTACTCAGTGATTATATAAAATAGTGGCATATTTGTTACCTATTAATTGGTATTCAGAACAGTAAATCAAAGTCAAAGGAGAACAGGGATGGCTCATAATAATGTGTATATTATTACAGAAATAAATCTTTTGTCACTGAAACTGTGCCCATTTGGAGACCACAATACATGAATGCCAACCACCTGGTTCAGAAATCTGCTGTCATATGGTACAGCTATTCATTCTGAACCAAAGTATATTGTAAATCAACCTTCTGAATTTGAAAAGCCAGTTGATAAATATTCATTTAACAAATGCAAATAGCTATATTCTATTATATATTATACATTGAACTTGTATTCTTTACCTGATAAAAGGAAAAAAAAAAACTTTGCAGTGCCAAGAATCCAATTTAAGGATTAAGCCTCTCTAGCAGTGTTTATCCTCAATACTTTTATTACTACTTGCTTGCAAAAAGTGACCAAGGAAAGTAGTAAGGAGAAAGAACAATGAACAAGGAAAACTGTAACTATTTTATAAGTAAATGCATAGAATTTACATAAGCACTCTGGAAACAGAGGGGGAGGATTTTTTTCATTTAGTATTAAGCAGTACCCAGTTAAAAAAAAAGATAATTATGTTAAGCCACAAAGTATTAGTGGACAGAATATAGTCAGAGTTTAAGAAATTTGTTGGAGAAATAAGATGTTACTATGCAGTACAATGTGTAAATGTAACAAACAATTGAAGAAATAAAAAAACAACACAAATATCAAAATTAAAGTAATTAAATTCACCTGTCTCATAAATAAGACTACATAAGCATAATTTGTCTGCGTCTACACTAGCAAATTATTTCGGACAAACAGGACCTTTTTCAACAGAACATGCAGAGTGTCTACACAAAAGCTGGGTCTACACATGAGCACCCTTTCGAAAGGGCAAAAAATGAATTTTGGCAGTCGAAATAGAGGCCATCGAAAGGGAGCACCCGACACCATTATCGGATCGGCATTTTGATTTGCTCTTCCAAAGTGCCACTGCAGGTCTTTCGAAAGAGAGCGTCCACATGGCTACAAGCCCTCTTTCAAAAGAAGGGAGTCAGGAAATGCCATGGATAGGGTCCCATGGCTGACAAGCCCTTCTGGGGCTGCAGCCAGCCGCCATCTTTAAAGGCCCCCTCCCTCCATCCTCCACTCCGCACAAGCAGAGTGCTGCCCAGCCTTTCCTAGCCCAGCAGAGCCCACCTGTGCCCACAATGGAGGCACAGTGACAGCTTCTGCAGGAGGACACCCTCATTATGGACATCCTGCTGGCAGTGCTGTGCATCATCGCCGCAGCTGTACCCAATCTCATCGGGTGGCTGGGCGGTCCTCTTGGGGCTGTAGGTCTCCCCCATGAAGGCCACTGCCGGGCACCTCCCCCAGGTGCCCTGCCTCCTCTGGACCCACCCCAGCAGCACCGACTGGTGGCAGCGCCTGGTGCTGGGGGAGTGGGGCGAGGAAAGGTGGCTGAGGAACTTCCGCATGTCAAGGCAGACCTTCGAGGAGATCTGACACTGGCTCGCCCCCACACTCCGGCACCAGGACACCTGCAGGCAGCCAGCCCTCACCCTGGAGAAATGGGTTGCAATCACCATGTGGAAGCTGGCCACCCCAGACTCCTACTACTCCGTGGGACAACAGTTTGGGGTGGGCAAGGCCACTGTCAGGCTGTACTTATAGAGGTGAGGTGGGGCTGGGTCATGCTTCCTCCATGGTTGGGGGGGGGCTGGGGCAAGGGGAACCCACCACTGCAAGGGGCCAGATGGGAGGGGGGCAGGGGGCTGGATGGGGTGGGGGCTGGATGGGAGGGGGGGCAGAATGGGCCTGTGGTGGGGGGGGAGATGCCCGCGACACCTGCACTAGAGCATGTGTCTACTTTCCCCCCCTCCCCCCGCAGGTTGTCAGAGCCATCAATGCGATGCTGCTCCAAGGGGGGTCATGCGCCTGGGAGATCTGGACAACACTGTCACCAGCTTCCAGGACCTGGGCTTTCCAAACTGCATCAGTGCTTTGGATGGCACGCACGTCCCTATCCACGCCCTTCCACACATACCAACCAATACGTCAACAGGAAGGGCTACCATTCAGGGGTGGTCCAGGCCCTGGTGGACACAAGGTGCTGGTTCACTGACATCTATGTGGGCTGGGCCAGCTGCACCCACAATGCTTGGGTCTTCCAGAAATTAGGCCTCTGCCAGTACATGGGGCTGGCACCTTCGTCCCCCAGCAGGACATCCTAGTGGTGGAGGACATCACCATGCTCCTCTGCATGGTGGCAGATGCAGCATATCTCCTGCAGTTGTGGCTCATGAGGCTGTACACGGGACACCTCGACCTACCCAGGAGGCATTCAGTCAGTGCATCAATCACACCCACAATGTTGTGGCATGGGACTTCGGATGCCTAAAGGGGCGGTGGAGGTGCCTACACACACACGGCTGGAGTTCGAGGTCCTCAAAGTGCCCCAGGTGGTGGGTGCCTGTTGAGTCCTCCACAATCTTGTGAAGGGAAAGGGGGATGCCTATGTCCCCAGGGGGGGCCTCTCTGGCCAATGCAGGCTATGAGCAGCCGGGCACCAGCCCCATCTGCCAGGGAAACTGGGACAGCCACCACATACGGGAGGCCCTCAGGCAGGACTTTGCCAGCGACCACCTCTGACCCACATGCACACCCACATCCCATGCATATCTGCCACCCATTGTCCCACCCCCATCAGCATCGCACCCATACATCCACCACCCACCATCCCTCTGAGGAACACAGCATGGAGTGGTGAACATTAAAATAAACATTTATACACATTATTCTTGTTAACTATGTACAGGGGGTTGGAAACTAACTTCGAGGGCAGGGGAACCTAACTTGCAGGGAGGCGGGGGGGAATATAACCTGGAGTGGGGTGGGACGCTCATTCTGGTGCAGGGATGGTGGACCACGAGCCCCATCAGCCTCTGAAGCCCATGCCTCCTCGGGTGTGGGGTCTCTGGTGGGGAGGGGAGGGTGTGAGTAGCACTGGCAGGTAATGCTGGAGAGTGGGCCTGGTGGGAGCAGAGAGTGTGGGCTTGGCGGGGATGTAGGGGGTGGGCTCAGTGGGGGTGGAGGGTGCAAATTCAGTGGGGGTGGGGGGAGGGGCTCAGGTAGGGTAAGTGGTGCAGACTTAGTGGGGGTAGGGGGGCTGGCTCAGTGGAGGCGGAGGGGGCGGGCTCAGCAGGGGGAGCTGCCGGGGGGGCAGGAAGTGGGCAACGTTGGCTGCATGGTCCTGGAGGGTGTGGCCTATGTCCTTGAGTGTGGTCAGCAGCCTCTCCCAGGCTGCCCTCCACCACTCCATCTTGCCCTGGGCGAGCCACAGGTGCTGTTTGGCTACTTCAGCCTGGTGCTGGCTGGCTGGGTCCTCCTCGTCCCTTCGGCCTTCACCCAGATGGCACATTGCGTGGGGTGGCATCCGGGCACCTCTGAGGGCTGCAGGGGGACTATTAGGGACAAGGGACAGCACAGGGCTCTCCCGGCCCACTCATGGTGCAGCTGTGTGGAGAGGAGGACAGCAAGTCAGTAATGTGCCCCAGATGGAGGGGACCTGGCTGTGACCCACTCGCTGAGCCCACCCCATGGGGCCCCCGCCCCCGCAAAGGACACTGATTCCCCAAGGGGCACTGACTCGCTCTCCACAGGCTGTGCCTCTTGGCCTGGGGTTGCATCCAGGGGTCTCTCATGCAAGTGGCCCTTCTCCACCTGCAGTCCAGGTGCTGTCCGGCACTGACTGGCAGCTGCCCCATGCAGCTCGACTGAGGGTGGGTGCTGGGCATCACTGGTGGGCCACTGCGGGTTGCCGCATCCCTTGTGGGGGGTGGCCTGTGTGCGGCCCGGGACCACTGGTCCAGTGTGCCGGCAACTAGCTGTTGCATCACCCCCACCCTGTGGAGCAGGTGTGCACCCCTCCCTGTATGCACAGGAGGGTCCCTCAGTGATGTCTGGGGATGTCCAGCTCCCTGTCACCTGGCTGGAGGAGTGGGATGGGAGGATGATAGTGAGGTCCCCCTCCTCATTCGACCACTCCCTGGACCCTCGCCCTCCTGTGTCCCAGGCCTGGGCTGCTCCTCCCTTTTCAGCTGCAGCTCCTTGGCCAAGGTGTCCAGGAACGACAGGGGTGAGGAGCTGTCCTCAGGCCCCAGGATGTCCCGGAGCTCCTGGAAGAAGGGGCATGTGGATGGAGCTGCCCTGGAGCAGCTGGCCTGGTCCCTGGCCTGGGCATAGCCCTGCCACAGCTCCTTTATCTTGGAGCATACCTGCTCTGTGGTACTCTCTGAGTGGTCCCTGGTCTGGAGGCCCTGAGCCAGGCAGCCAAAGGCAGCGGCATTGGGCCACTTTACCCCCAGCTCATGCAGGACCTCCTCCTCTTTCCACAGGCCAAGGAGGTCCTGCAGCTCCCACTCCATCCAGGAGGAGGCCCTTTCTTTTTCTCCCCCTGGGAGCCCTGCATGGGCTCGGAGTGGGGCCATGGGTATCTCATAGACAGATGGTATCTCATAGACAGAAAACTGAAAGAGCATCGTCTGAATCATGGAGGAAAATGCTAACAGAGTTTACGCTAAGGCTATGTCTAGACTAGAGCAATTTGTTGACAGAAATTTTTGTTGGAAGATATTTTGCAAGAAAACTGTTAACAGATCTTGTTCAGACAACAAAAGTGGGATCAAAAGAGTGATCCACTTTGTTGACAGAGAGCAGCTGGACTGCCTGGCCACTCTATGGGCAAAACAGCAGCGAGGGTTGCCTGGTATCCCAGAAGCCCTTTCTGTTGACAGAGGGGCCCCTGGAATGTCCAGACCGGCTTTTTGTCAATAGAGTTCTAATGACAAAGGCATTCGTCCTTGTGGCTAGCAGGGTACAGCTGTCAATAACAGTGCTGAGAATCTGGGAAACCTTGGGAATCTGGACACCCTGAGGGTTTTGTCAGCAAAACAGACAGTATAGACATAGCCTAAAAGAATAACTATTTTAGGAACCAAGCAATTATATAATATTATATAATTAATATATTTAATAATAATAAAATGTCTTGCACCTTTAATGATTTTTAAGAAATCATTTTCACACATATACTGCTTAAGTAATATAATAAGAAAATTGATTGTATTTTAGTTGAATATTTAATTATATGTATTTGATTTATTATATTTAAATCAATAGAAAAGATTCCTAGGAAATACTGGCTGTCTGCCAGCCGGGCCAAGCCAAAATGTATCAAAGATCAGGATATCTCCTCAGTCTATACAACTTCCAAGTGTGTTTGCATTGGAATGAGGTTTTGCAGCTTCTAATTTGTTTCAACAGTCTATTTTGCTTTTATACTAAGTTTGCAAAGATGCATATAATGTTAGTTGTTTTAATTAATGATTTTTGTAACATATTTAACAGGAGTATGTCTCTAAATAGAAAATGTACTGAATACCGTACTGCATATAAATCAAGGATCCTTTTGTTCAGAAAAGCTAACAACCACACAATTATATACTTCGCCTTCTGTAAGGCACTCATTGGCTGTGTCTACATGGACACAAATCTTCGAAACAGCCATATTTCAAAGATTACTAATGAGGCACTGAATTGAATATTCAGTGCCTTATTAGCATTAGGATGCTTCCGGCAGTGGCACTTCGAAAGCGTTGCTTTCAAAAGTGTGTGGCTTGGCATGGCTATACGGAGGTCCTTTTGAAAGGACCCTCACCTTTTGAAATCCTTTTATTCCAATCAGTGATCGGCATAAGGGGATTTCAAAAGGTATGGGGTCCTTTTGAAAAGGACCCCCGTGTAGCCTCACCGAGCTGCGCGCTTCGAAGCGCCATGGCTGGAAGCATCCTCATGCTAATGAGGTGCTGAATATTCAGTTCAGTGCCTCATTAGTAATCTTTGAAATGGCCATTAGCATGGCTATTTCGAAGATTTGTGCATGTGTAGACACTGCCATTGGGTTTAGATATAGTGTCTGTGTTAAGAAATCAAATTTTGTTCAATTTTTAGGTTTAAGGAAAAAGAACTCGTTTAAAAATGTGAAGACATTTTCTAGTAAAGATCAGAGGTATGATACTTCAGGATGCATTTATCAGGGTTATAAACTAAGTCATAAAAGTACCTCTTTGAAAAGAAAATCTTCAATTTAAACCCACACAAAAAGAACTATCCTTATTGGAATTGATTTCTTTCATAAACTCTCCAAAGTCTTCATTTTTTTAACATGTAAAGGAGAACATTTATTGTTGGGAAGTGTTTTGTACAATACCTGTCTTACTTCTAATTCATGTTTCCAGTTAAAAGTGGACAGCTTTTGTTGTTTCTCAAAGGCTTAAAATGCCATAAGCTTCTTTTGATCTTTGCATATGTGCAAAGCTGGCCAGAAAATGGAAATCCCATCTGTTGTGATAATTGGGCCTACATATTTACTCTAGTTATGAGCTCAGTTGTGGAAAGCATGTGAAAGTTTGTTAGATGTCACAATAATACATTCTTATGGAAAAAGGGGAAAAAAAACCTAATCTGAATAAAACAGTCTACTGATATGATTCAAGGACTATGTTAAAATAATTTTTGGAATAAACAAACAGAACAGGGAGAAACAGAAACGAGTGACCCAAAAGTGGTGCACCCATTATTTCACTTATAACTTCCCCTTTTTTGCTGCTGAAGGAAATGCTTTGTGGAGGGGAAACAGAAAGAATAGATGAATGCTACATAAGCCAGCTTCAGCATCATGGCTTCCACTGCCACCATCTTCTAACCCCAGACCTCCTTCCTTCTCCTCCTGAGGGATGTCCTGGTCAAAGTGGGCCAGAGAAAGGGATCCAGGTGACATTGTCACTTCAACCAGCATGAGCACAATCCCAACCACCATCTGAGATTAAATGAGACCAGACAAAGAGCAGCAACAAAGACTCTAGCCCACCTCAACTAACCCCTTTTCTTTTCCATTCAAAAGAACTGTTACTAGCATCAAAGACTGCATCAAACAAGATTCTCCTAACAAAACTACTTGTAGTTAAAGAGAGAGGGAACAAAACATGTAGAAATAAGAGCATTATTTAATACTTGCACTTCAAATGCATCAACTATTTCTGCTTCTGTATCTTTAATGAAAAAATGAAAAACATGTTTATACATTATATATTTGCCATGATTCCAAGCAGGCTGATGTTTCCATATGCAAAATCCTGAACCTGGTTTAACAGTTTAATGTTGCACCATCATGAAATTGTGCTAATGCCTTTGACCCACATACTCCATACAAGTCATCTCCCATGAAAACAATGTCATCCACCCTCAGGAAAAAAACATTTTTTTCTAAAAAAAAAAATCAGAAACATGGGATTTTTTTGGGAATTCTTTCCCATGAAAGATTCATTTTTGGCAAAATCAGAACAGAATTTGTCACCTTGTTGCTTAGATGGCTCCTGTAACTTTCACTTTCTTCCTACAAAGAAAAAACTAAATTGGCAAGATCCTGCAAGGTGGATAACTAGGGAGTAGCCACTTTAATTTTCAGAATGGAACTTTTTTTCCACAAAATTAAAATATTTGTATATTATTTCAATGTTGGAAAAAGGTCCCGCCATTTTCCAATGGAAAATCATTCTGAGCAGCTCTAGTCTAGTCTACTTATTTTTGGAGATAAGATTATTTGAAACTCAAGAATGTAAAATGCCTCTTTCTGCCATACAATATGCAAAGAAACCAAACATTTATTTAAATTTTGCAGTCTTGAATACAGATTTATATAATGGAGGGTGGGGTTTTTTTGGCAAATAGGGATGCAAACAGAAGGTAAACACAAGAAATGAATGAATATAAAAACAAGAAACAAAGAAAACAACAATCTTCCCCCAGAAGCTTTTATTATTTGCAATCAATCTGTAAAATTGGGTATAAAAACGCCAATGTATTTCATTGAAAATATAGAAATCAAAGATTTAAAAAGTATAGAAAGATGTTATCAATAGTACATTTTGAAATAATTATTGTAACATCTGCTGAATAACGGTTTTGGCTCTGTATCATTATACGAGGGTGAGAAACTGTTCTCAGTGGTGTCAGATGGCAGAACAAGGAGTAATGGTCAGAAGTTGAAGAGGGAAAGGTGTAGGTTAGATATTAGGAAAAACTACTTCACCAGGTGGGTGGTAAAGATTGGAAAGTGTTGCCTAGAGAGGTGGTGGATTCTCCATCCCTTGAGGTTTTTAAGTCCCAGCTGGACAAGGTCCTGGCTGGGATGACTTAGTAGGGGTTGATCCTGCTTGAAGCCGGGGGCTGGACTAGATGACCTCCTGAGGTCCCTTTCAGCCCTGTGATTCTGTGGATTTAGTTCTTCACTACTATATTTGTGAGGCAGAGAGACATACAACCAAAAAACTTTATTGATTTCTTCCTTAATTTTATATATAATCAGTATAATATGCTATACATTGTATAACTTCCATAATGTTATCTTCACATTTTTATTCTCTCTAGCGTATTGCATTTGCTGAAATGGCTAGAGGTGAGAGGAAGACCCCACAGTTCCCATGAACAGCAGAGAGGTAGAATATCTCAAACTCTTCAGAACCTCTTCTGAGAATTACACTGGCAGAAGAGAGTTGCATGGAAGCTGGATAGGAAGAATTCTCTATCCTACTTGGAATCATCAGTACAGTTGTTTGGAAAGAATGTCTTTCCTAACAGAAACCTAACTTCTGACAGAGAAAACAAGATAAGCCCATTACGTCTTCTAAATAATGTCCCACACTGAAACATTGGAATGGGTTTCTCCTATAAAAAGAAAGTGATTTTTTTCCTGTAATAAAAGCCTTTAAGGTTTGCAGAATGTGGCACAAAAACAGCTTCAAAGCACAATTTCAGGAGTATATAAAAGTATAGTTTTTAAATAGTCTAATAAGGAAATTACATATTCAACTACTGCATATATAAAACAAAGAAAATGTTATGTTTGTGTAAATTAACAGGAAAATAACACCCCCATATTGGCCAGGCACAATTTCATTAGTGCCGCACTACCTGTGTGAATTTTTAAAAAAGGACCTAACTTTCGCCTTTCTCTGTTTCCATGATTTCAAGGGATATGGGGATTACCAATACAGCTTCCGCAGGTAAAAAAAGAGAGGATGTGAAGATGGCTATGGTCAGAGCTTTCATTTTCATAGGTGGCGTATCAGGCCTTCAGACGAATGCAGAGAAAACCCTTTAACACCTAAGTTGTTTTAGTATTGGGCCTGGCCTACCAGTCACGTACAGTGACACCTGCAGTGGAGATCTGCAGAGTCGTTTTCATTTAAATATCAGAGGGATAGCTGTGTTAGTCTGTATCTTCAAGAACAGCAAGAAGTCCTTTGGCATCTTGGTAACTAATGGAGTTTAATTGACTATAAAGGAGTGGGGGAGTATCATACATTTTGGGTTCAGTTTTAGGAGCACTTTGCCAGTTTTTCATTTGCTTTCAATTGATAGTTTTTAATATCACAGCATTATTACATTTGAGCTCTACCTCACAGAACTTCAGAAACCAATGAAACAATAATCTAGTGACATATATGAAAAATCCTTAATGAAATGCTGTATGATAGTGCAATAATCCATTCTTATTAATGGAAAATAATCTATGTTGAAACATACGTGTACTGTTTGAAAGCTGAGTGGTTGGAACACTTACTATCTCATTGCTGTTCCATTGGTTTAAATGAGTAGTGTTGGATCCTCAAATATGAAATGGAATTAGTATTCCATTACTGGCTGACATCAGAGGAGATCAGAATGCGACGGTTGGAACAGATAGCGAAGGTTGGGAGAGAGTCATGGGAAGGTTTGAATATGGAGAGAGAAATGGACGAGGTGAGAAATTACTAGAGTTTGCTACAGATCATGAGGTGGTGATCTGTAACACGAGATTCCAACAAAAGGACTGTAGGAAGTGGATGTGGCGATTGAATGATGGGAAGTCCAAGAACATGATGGATATGATTTTGATAAGAAAAAGATGGATAACATCAGTACAGAAGTGCCAAACTTTCCAAGGAGCGGATATAGACTCAGACCACAGTCTAGTGATCGCAAACTTCAAGATAAAACTCAAAAGAAAATGTAAGACACAGTTTAAGAAAAGAAGAGATGTGGTGAGGCTATGTGAGGAAGAAACAGGGAATGCATACAGAACAGCACTTGAAGAGAAGATTAAGAATATCACCATAGAGAAAAACCTAGGTAAGAGATTTTCAGGGATAGCCATCACTATAGAAGAGGCAATTGTGCAGACTGCTCAAGAAGAAGAAAAGATCAATAAGTGGATTACCCAGAAGACACTGAAGTTGGTTCAAGAGAAAAGAACATTGAAGATCAGAAGAGATGTTTCTGAGATGGCAGAAAAACAATATAGGATGAAATGCCATGAGGTAAGGAAAGCAGCCAGAAAGGACAAGGAGAAATGGTTAGAGGAGCAATGTGAAGATATTGAGAGGTATTACGGTGAATGTTAAGACCAGGGAGGTGTATAAGACCATTAGGAATATTAATAGGAAATGGCAACCAAAGCAGATGGCGATCAAAGATGAGAACGAAGAAATGCTCATGAACAGGGAGAAGATTGTGCAGCAATGGACAAGATATTGCACTGATCTATACAAAGCACAGGTGGACCCAAGTGTCTCAGAGAGGCCGTGTCTACACGTGCACGCTACTTGAAAGTAGCGGCGCCAACTTCGAAATAGCGCCCGTCATGGCTACACATGTTGGGCGCTATTTCGAAGTTGAAATCGACGTTAGGTGGCGAGACGTTGAAGTCGCTAACCCCATGAGGGGATGGGAATAGTGCCCTACTTCGAAGTTGAACGTCGAAGTAGGGCATGTGTAGACAATCTGCTTCCCGCAACATCGAAATAGCGGGGTCCGCCATGGTGGCCATCAGCTGAGGGGTTGAGAGACGCTCTCTCTCCAGCCCCTACGGGGCTCTATGGTTATCGTGTGCAGCAGCCCTTACCCCAGGGCTTCTGGCTGCTGCTGCTGCAGCTGGGGATCCATGCTGCATGCACAGGGTCTGCAACCAGTTGTCGGCTCTGTGGATCTTGTGTTGTTTAGTGCAACTGTGTCTGGGAGGGTCCATTTAAGGGAGTGGCTTGCTGTTGAGTCCGCCCTGTGACCCTGTCTGCAGCTGTTCCTGGCACCCTTATTTCAATGTGTGCTACTTTGGCGTGTAGACGTTCCCTCGCAGCGCCTATTTCGATGTGGTGCTGCCCAATGTCGAAGTTGAATGTCGATGTTGCCAGACCTGGAGGACATGTAGACGTTATTCATCGAAATAGACTATTTTGATGTTGCTACATCGAATTAAGCTATTTCAATGTAGCGTGCACGTGTAGACGTAGCCAGCGACTGAAGAATTGAAAGAGATATCTCCCCCATGCATCGAGAGTGAGACCAATATTTCAAAGAAGAAAGTAGAAAAAGCAGTGAAACGTCTAAAGAACAACAAGAGCCCTGGAAATGATAAGATCACGGGAGAGATGATCAAATATGACAGAGAAAGCGTGATTCAGGAAATAGACCGACTATGTAATATAGCATGGAAAGAAGGGAAGGCACAAAAGGAATGGACAAGATCTGTGCTAGTGACAATACCCAAGAAAGGAAGTACATTGGAGTACAAGAACTACAGAACAATTGCCCTAACGAGTCATCTAGGTAAGGTGCTGATGATGGTACTGACTGAGAGATTAAGATTGCAGATAGAAGAACACATAGCAGACGAGCAAGCAGGGTTCAGAAAAGATAGAAGTACCATACAGTAGATATTGGCACTAAGACTGATAACGGAGAAAGCTCGATGAAAGAACAAAAATGTAAACACTTGCTTTGCCAATTTTCAAAAGGCATTTGACAGTATAAATCAGAAAGTGACTTGGGCGGTGTTGAAGTCATACAAAGTGGATAGCAGACTAATACGGTTGTTGAAAGATATCCTTAATAATGCGGAGGCAGCAGTGAGAACATGCAGGGAGTTGGGAAGTTGGTTTAAAACAAGTAGAGATATGAGACAAGGAGATCCAATGTTGCCAAGTATCTTCATCGCACATCTAGAGAGAGAGATGGACAAGATCAAGGAAGAGGTAGAAGGGGTATCTGTGCACGGGAGAAGAATTAACAACTTGAAGTTTGCAGGTGATATAGTTATAATTGAGGAAGATGAGGAGAAACTAGCAAAAGCAGTGCGGATGTTAAACGAAGAGGGGAAGCGGTACGGACTGATCATGAACATCGATAAAACAAAAACGGTGGTATTTGGAGATGAGGAAATGGGAAGGAAGATCAGTGTGGATGGTATTGAACTAGAAAATGTAGAGAAGTTCACATATCTGAGTAGCAATATAACATATGATCTAGACTGTAAGAAAGAAATAGTGACTAGAATAGCGAAAGCAAGAGTGAGTTTGAAGGCGATGGATAAGATCTGGAACAGCAAAGCAATTAGCTTAAGAACGAAGCTGGGCATCTTGAAAACATATGTATTCAGCAGCATGTTGTACGGATGTGAGACATGGGTGATAATGAAAGTTTTGAAAAGAAGAATATGGGTGTTCGAAAGGAGTTGTAGTAGAAAGACTCTGGGAGTAGGATGAATGGAGAAGGTCACCAATGAGGAATTATATAGAAAGCTACAGCCGAAAGAGAACCTGCTGCAGAAGGTTATAAAACGGAAGCTACAACTATTTGGACATATTTGCAGAATGAACGACGAACGAAAAATCAGGACCCTAGCATTCAGCGTAATGGATGGTTTGAATAGGAGAGGCAGAGCCCACAGAGAATGGATGGATGATATAATAGATTGGTGCAGAGCTAGTCTACAGAAACTAAGCCACTCTGCACTGGATAGGGAAAGATGGAAGGAAATAGTGAGAGAGGCATCAGACACCAACGGGCGCTGAGCCCATGGTTATTGATGATGATGATGATGATCAGAGATTTCTCTCTCCATTTGATTTTTGAAATTTTTTGTTGTAGGACTGCTACTTTTAAATCTATTATTGAGTGTGCAGGGAGTTTGAAGTGTTCCCCTACAGGTTTTTGTATGTTAACTTTCCTGATGTCTGAAATATGTCCACTTATTCTTCTACGTAGACTGCCCAGCTTGTCCAATGTAAATTGCAGTGGGGTATTGCTGGCACATGATAGCATATATTACATTAGTAGATGTGCAGGTGAAAGAGCCCCTGATGGTATGGTTAATATTAGGTCCTGTAATGTTATTGCTGGTGTAGATATGTGAGCAGAGTTGGCAGCTAGGTTTGTTGCAGGGAATGGTTCCAGGTTTAGAGTTACTGTGTTGTGGTCTATAGTTGACGGTGAGAATTTGTTTAAGGTTGGCAGGTTGTCTGTAGGAGAGGACTAGCCTGCCTCCCAATGTCTGTGAGACTGAAGAATCGTTGTCCAGGATAGGTTGCAGATCACTGATGATGTGCTGGAGAGGCTTTATCTGGGGGCTGTATGTGAGGGCCAGTGGTGTTCTCTTGTTTTCCTTCTGAGGCCTGTCCTGTAGCAGATGACTTTTGGGTACATGTCTGGCTCTGTCAATCCATTTCTTCACTTTCTTAGGTGGGTATTGTAGTTTCAGGAAAGCTTGGTAAAGGTCTTGCAGATTTTTGTCTGACGGATCAGAACAAATATGGTTGTACCTTAGTACCTGCTCTTGACATTCACACCTCCACATTAGAATCTGACAATGGGCCACATCCCCCGACTGGTCTGACTTGTTTTCTCCTCTCTTGATGTATACTATCAATAATGGGCCATTTCCATGCTGACTAAATAGACCTTCTCAGCTCTGGCCCTCCCCTTTACTGAGGCCCCCCTCTTTAAATCCTCCTCTGAACCCCCACCCCGACTCATGCATCTGATGAAGCGGGTCTTTGCCCACAAAAGCTTATGCTCCAAAACATGTTAGTCTATAAGGTGCCACAGGACTTCTTGTTATTTTCAGTCAGGGAGATTTCATTTCAGTCTGTTTCAAAGCTGAGCAAACAAATTGTGATGATTCTCTTCTTTCTAAGCCAGATAAGCCATTCTTAATAATTAGTTTGCTCACTACCAATGTGTACCACATTATCATAGACAACCAATAAAAGGAAAAGCTCTACATTTTATTTGGACCCTGAAGATTTGAGCAGGCACTTTAAAAGAAATAATCAATGGCTTAAAGCCTACTAGTAATTCTATTAAATTTAACCTAAAATGAGCTTCATCTAGGAAAAAGAAAGTATTAACTTTCGAAATCTGTCTTAACTTGGAAAAAAACATACTAATGCAGATTTTAAATTCTGTTTCTATTCTTAAATCACTTTGTTTATCAGCTGTACTTATTGGACTTGAATTGCTCTCTTTTAGTAATGAAGGGAAAAATTTTACATACTAGATGAGCTATGGTATTTAAACTCAATGGCATGAGTGAATGATAGAATCTCAGACGTAATTGACTATTGTGACTTTAATTGGTTTGAAATCACCTAAGGTAACTTTGCATTTTGAGAAAACAGAAAAATTTAACATTTTTAAAGAAAAAGGAGCTAATCTAATACATAAAAAATTGCATTATTATTGAATTTCTGTTGGATACATTGAATTATTGTTTCCTGTGTATACTACTATAGATTTCTCTACCTATTGAAAGAAAATTAAAAAAAAAATTGTCCACAACACATTATAAGAACTTCTTGGATAATCTGTGTCCTGTTGTATTATTTTTGCAACTGATGTCTGGGTAGTTGAAGTCCTCCATTACTGCAAATCCTGTGCTTTGGATGATTTTGTCAGCTGTTTTAAAAAATGCCTCATCCAACTCTTCTTCCTGACTAAGTTGTCTGTAGTTGACCTCTACCATAACATCACACTGGTTTTTACCCTCCTTATCCCCTTGCAAAGGCTCTCAACAAGTGTATCCTATTTCTACCCGAACCTCAGTCCAAGCATATACATTTTCAATATATAAAGCAACACCTCCTCCCTTTTTTCTCTGCCTGTCCTTCCTGAGCAACCTGTATCCTCCCAAACCAATATTCCTGTCATGTACATTATCCCACCAAAGCTACGTCTACACGTGAAGCCTACATCGAAGTAGCTTATTTCGATTTGGAGACATCGAAATAGGCTATTTCGATGAATAACGCCTACACGTCCTCCAGGGCTGGCAACGACGACGTTCAACTTTGACGTTGCGCAGCACCACATTGAAATAGGCGCTGCGAGGGAACGTCTACATGCCAAAGTAGCACACATCGAAATAGGGATGCCAGGCACAGCTGCACACAGGGTCACAGGGCGGACTAGCGCTTCTGGGGCAACAGCTAGCTGCTCCCTTAAAGGGCCCCTCCCAGACACACTCAGCCTGAAAAGCACGCGGTCTGAGGAGCCATAGGCACACAGACCCCGGGCGATGCAGGCATGGACCCCCAGCAGCAGCAGCAGCAGCAGCCAGAGGTCCACCCAGCCCTTCCGGCAGGAGCAGGGCTCACCCTGATCCATGCCATGTGGGAGGCAGTTGAGCACCTCCTTGCTACACCGGAGGAGTAGCAACCCCCAGGGCAGTAGGGCTCAACCCCCAACTCTGCAGCACCCCAACACCCCCCCCGCCTCACACGCCACTGCCTGTGGAGCTACCCCACGAGCACCGACTGGTGGGAGCGGCTGGTGCTTGAGGAGTGGGACGACGACCGCTGGCTCAGGAACTTCAGGATGAGCTGGCAAACATTTATGGAGCTGTGCCAGTGGCTCACCCCCGCACTCAGGCACCAGGACACGGCCATGCGGCGTGCCCTCCCTGTGGAGAAATGGGTCGGCATCGCTGTCTGGAAGCTGGCCACTCCAGACAGCTACCGATCTGTGGGACAGCAGTTTGGTGTCGGCAAGGCCACCATTGGGGCTGTCCTCATGGAGGTAAGAGGACGCATGGGGGGAGGGCAGGGCAGGGGAGGGGAGGGCAGGGCAGGGCCACGAACACCCTGCTCACCCCTCATTGGTGATCTCCCATGTGCTTTCCCTGCAGGTTGTGCGTGCCATCAACGCCATGCTCCTGCACAGGCTCGTGAGGCTGGGGGACCCAGATGTGCCACCATCGCGGCTTTTGCCACGCTGGGCTTCCCCAATTGCTTCGGGGCTCTGCATGGGACTCACATCCCCATCCGTGCCCCGCATCACAGTGGAGGACGCTACATCAATCACAAGGGCTACCATTCTGTGGTCCTCCAGGCCTTGGGGGACAGCCGGGGCCGTTTCCAGGACATTTATGTGGGCTGGCCTAGCAACACCCACGTCGCCCGGGTTTTCCGGAACTTGGGCCTGTGCCGCCGGCTGGAGGCGGGGACCTACATCCCCCAGCGGGAGATCCCTCTGGGGGACACCACCATGCCCCTCTGCGTCATCGCAGATGCGGCGTACCCACTCCGGCCCTGGCTCATGCACCCGTACACAGGCCATCTCTCCGCCAGCCAGGAGCGCTTCAACCAGCGCCTGAACCACACGTGCCAGGTGGTGGAGCGCTCATTTGGCCGCCTGAAAGGACGCTGGAGATGTCTCCCCACCCGCCTGGATGCGGGCCCCAACAACATCCTCCAGATTGTGGGTGCCTGCTGTGCCCTGCACAATTTGGTGGAGAGGAAGGGGGAGACCTTTTATCAGGGCTGGGCTGTGGAGGCCGGCAGGGCCGACCTGCAGCCACCCGCTGCCCCCAGTCAGCAGGTGGACCCCGAAGGGACCCGGGTCCAGGAGGCCCTGCGGGCCCACTTCGATGATGGGGCCACGGGGTGAACTCTGCCAGGCCCCCCACTGCTCACCCCTTCGTCCACAGCACTCCCTGACCCTACGTCCACACCATGGAGCACCCAACCACACCCTCCCCACACTTTTCCTGGACAAATGACAGCACGCACTTGTGGCTGACCTTAAACTGGTTTTTCTTTTAGAACTTTCTTTTTAACTATAATTAAAACAAGAACAAACTATATACAAGACCTCTTCTAACAAAAGTATTCTGTACAAATAAAACAGTAATAAAAGAGATTGCACATAACGGAGACGTTGGTCAATAAAAAGAAAACCAGGGATGATAAGGAAGGGGAGAACTATTTACATCGGGGGACGGGGCAAAAGGGGGGCACAAATATAAATGAAATGGGTCAATAAAACAATCCTCTTCTCGGACATATATAACTATATACAAGGGGGGGAGCCACGTCCTGGGCCCCACGCCCCTAAAGTCCAGCACTGGGGGTGGGCGGCCGGGAGCTCCGCCTCGGCCTTATCCCTGTCCGGGGCTGGCTGGGGGCTGGGTGGGCCGGAAGATATGACCGGCGAGTCTCAGCTGGCCCCAGGTGTCCCTCGGTGGTCCTGCCCTCGGTGGTGGGTGGCGGGGCGACAGCGGACGGGACGGCGATGTGCAGAGCAGCAGGTGGTGCGGAGGGTGGAGCAGGCAGGGCGGGCGCTGCAGCGGCCGGCGCGGCATGGGGGGCCAGGTAGTCCACAAGACGGTTGAATGGCTCCTTGTAGGCCCCCCATGCCTCTTGGCGCCAGGCCAGCGCCCGCTCCTGCAGGTCCAGGCGGCATTGGTCCACCCTCAGGCACTACTCCGCTACCTCCAGCTGCCGATGATGGACGGCCAGCAGCTGGGGGTCCGTCGCCGTCGGGTGCTGTTGTGGGGTCTGCCATCTAGCCCGCCATGGGGCCGGTCAGTCCTCTGCCGAGGGGCTTGCCTGGAGCAATGGCCCCGGAGGGGATTCCGGGACCACTGATGCCTCGCCGGCGCTCTCTTCCGGTCCTTCCGATGGTGCAGCTGTGGAACACAGGAGGAGGGGGGGAAGAAGAATGGAGACAGGCGTTAGTGTGGGCCCCGAGACTTGACCCTTGTCCCCCCACCCCTGTGCTGCAGGTTCCCCATCCCCGTCCCCGGGAGATGCTACTGGGATGGATGGGGTTCAGGGGTCCCCTTGCACTGCACCCCGTCCCCTGGCGGGAGTGACTCTCACTTCACTCAGCAGGGTCTGACAGGAGAGGTTTCTTAGGCCACAGATGCCCGGTTTCTCTTGGGAGTGACCACACAGCAGTCAGAGACAGTCCTTCCAACCCGTCCTGGGGAGAAGACCCCAAGGGGTGCCTCTCTGGGGTGTGGCTTTCCCCCTCCTCAGGCTGGCTGCCTTCCAGCTCTCCCTTCCCCTAGCCTCTACCTGTGGCCCCCGCCCCGATTCAAAACCAGCTCGGCTCCTCCCTCCTCTTTGTTCACAGCAGAGATGTCACCTGCCAGCTGTAGCCCCAGGATCATCCTTTGCCCCTGGGAGCTATTCAACTTGTTGCTCATATCTAGCCTGAGTCTCCCTTTTGCACTCCCCCCACTCCATCACATGCTGCTGCTTCCGGGTGTCCCACCCCCTCCTCCCGGGGGACCCTTGAGGTTCCGCTTCCCCCTGCCCCGGGGATGGGCCATGGCACTGTCGGGTTGGGGGGTGGGCAGGGGCTGATGCACTGCTGTGAGGGCCATGGCCCTGCTGTCCTTGGGGCCATGGCCATGTGGGCATGTGGGGGGCCCTGGGCACATATCTATTACCCCCGCCCCTCAACTCCGGGGGTGTACACCAGAGGGGGGTACATACCTGTCGGTCCACTCCCACGATCCGGAGATCCCTGGGGGACGGACACCTGGCTGCTGCTCTGGGATGGCGGGAGGAGGATCTGCAACCCGGACTCTGCAGAGGAGGAGCCCCCCCCCCTCCTCCTCCTCCTGCCGCGATGGCCCGAGGGTGGGCTCCAAGAGGGGCCCCCGGGGTGCGGGGCTTACCTCTGGGACGGACTCCAGCTGAAGGGCCTGCTGGGGCTCGTCGGCCGAGGTACCAAGGGTGGCCGGAGGGGAGGAGGTGTGCCGGGGGCCCAGGATGTCCCTAAGCTCCCTGTAAAAGGGGCAAGTGACGGGGGCGGCCCCAGATCGGCTGGCCGCATCCCGGGCCCGGGCGTAACCCTGCCACAGCTCCTTCACTTTACTGCATACATGATCTGAAATGCGGGCAGGGTGACCCCGGGCGGCCAGGCCCTCGGCCAGCCGAGCGAATGCATCCGTGTTCCGCCTCTTGCTCCCCATTACCTGGAGCACCTCCTCCTCGCTCCAGAGCCCCAGCAGGTCCCGCAGCTCGGCCTCCATCCAGGAGGGGCCCCGCTGCCGCTTCCCAGCCTGGCTGCCGGGCTGGCTGGCGTGGCTGCTTTGGCTCCCCTGGGGGGGGGCTCCCCTGGGGGCTCTGGGGGGGCTTCCGGGCAGCCATGGCAGGTTCTGGCCCTTTTCTGGGTGGCTGAGGGACATGCAGGCTGGCTGTGTGTCTAGGCTGCTGCCTGCACGTTCCCTCAGCTTCCTGCACAGGAAGGGAGGGGGAGGGGACCTTTAAGGGGCCGCTCCATGTGGCCACCATTGAGCTGAGGGACTGGAGAGAGTGTCTCTCAACCCCTCAGCTGATGGCTGCCATGGAGGACCCCGCAATTTTGACGTTGCAGGACACGCAACAACTACACGGTCCCTACTTCGACGTTGAACGTCGAAGTAGGGCGCTATTCCTTTCTCCTGAAGAGGATAGTGGCTTCGACGTCTCGCCGCCTAACGTCAAAGTTAACTTCGAAATAGCGCCCGACACGTGTAGCCATGACGGGCGCTATTTCGAAGTTAGTGCCGCTACTTCGAAGTAGCGTGCACGTGTAGACACGGCTCAAGTTTCTGCAATATCGTTCATGCCACTGTTACACTTATTTGCTATCATTATGACTCCCGTTTATTCCCTATACTTGTCACCTTAGTATACAGGCAACTAAAATATTGATTTTGCCTTGCCCCCCTGTTCTGTCTTCTCTCTCCTTTATCTCTTCTACCACAGGCCATGCTTTCACAATTTCAGAGCCTTTTTTGAGGTTCCAATATTTTTGCTTGCCTGTAGACTTTGGCTACTTGTCCCTGTTGAGCCAAGTTTAAAAAGTCCTCCTCATTAGGTAATCCAGTCTGTAGCCATGTAGCCAGGATTTCCCTTTTATTGGGTAGGAAGTGTCACTTTCAGAATGCACATCACCCATGTAGATTGGGGCCTTTCAAAAGGATGCTCCTGACTTTGAAAGCCCCTTCTTCTTATTTGGTATTTGGGAGAAAGGGGCTTTTGAAGTTGGGGAAGGGGGTGTGTATCTAAAGGTCCCCGTCTACATAAGCAGTGTGCGTTATGAAAGCAGCACTTTTGAATCACACTTGGCTGCCGTTATGTTAATGAGGAGCTGCACAGACATGTAAGAGCCTCATTAGCATCTTCCAAACTCCCTCATTAACATGCCCACTCCAAACAGAAGGGGCTAGTGTAGACACAAGCTTTGAGTTCTTTCATCCAAATGATGATTTGACTACTCCTAATTCAACTGGAGATCATCCTGAAAACATCTGTTAACTAAATACATGGACATAAGGCAAATTTCCATTCCATGCTAAAACAAACACAAATCAACCAAATCACCACACAAATACAAACTTTATGCCCCTTGTAAATTGTGTAAATCAATGCTACCAGAAGTGCAGAACTGTCTGGTTGTATTGAATGAAGAACTGCCATTTTGCTTCAGGCAAAACTTCTCCAGTTAAAGCGGGGTAGTGAAATAACATATCCAATGCATGACTGGATCCAGATACTGGTCCCTATGGCTGCAGGGTAAATTTTGGGTCATCATTCATAAACACCCTGATTTACACACTTGGGAAATGTCTCAGAACTGGGAAACAGAGAACAAAAGAATAGTCATGCTGTACTTCCAAACCAAACTTGAAATAAAAATAAACACTAAAGGAG
This sequence comes from Carettochelys insculpta, assembly GCF_033958435.1. Classification (NCBI taxonomy): domain Eukaryota; kingdom Metazoa; phylum Chordata; order Testudines; family Carettochelyidae; genus Carettochelys; species Carettochelys insculpta. Next base: position 298,512,479 of record NC_134137.1, on the reverse strand, counting down.
GCAGCCCCCTTCCCCTCCAACCAGTCAATAACAAAAATAAATATTCTTTAAAGTACCTTTGGTAAAATGCACACATTTAAATACAAAATATAGTAATCTGTATGAGCTGTTGAACAGAGCTGAAATTAACAACTGGAGCATGAAACAACTGAGCCAGTGGATGTGTTCATGATTTGAATTCCAGATCTTCACTTGACTCTCACACTGACCTTTGGTGAGTGGTTTGAAACACAAAACAACCTATTTTCAAATCTGCATTTGATGTTATACTGATTTGTATGTAGATTGAGATTTAAAAAAAAATCTGCACTCATCTTTTTTAATTAAAACCAGTCTAGGATAGATGGACTAAATGCTGAGTTGCCTATTTTGCTTTTACTTAGTCCTTTGCCACGTACACTCTTAGGGCGTTTCTACACAGAAGGAAGTGGCATGCTAATACACAGAGCAAAAGATGCTAATGAGGCACGGATGCAAAACTCCCCACACTTCATTAGCATAACATCACGTGATTTGGAGTCTGGAACTGTTCTTCTGGACTCCAAAACACCGTGTAGAAACACAGCCCTGGGGGGGAGCTTCCGGAAGGAAGGACGGAAGGAAGGAAGGAAGGAAGTCCTCCTTCCGGAAGCCCCCCGCCCCAGGCCACACTTCTACACGGCATTTTGGAGCCCAGATGAACGGTCTCCTGGACTCCAAATCACATGATGTTGTGCATCCATACCTCATTAGCATCTTTCGCGCCGTGTATTAGCATGCCACTTCCGAAGGAAGTGGCCTGTGTTGAAATGGCCTCAGTGAAAACAGATATTGGCTCTGGCAATTGAAGTTATTGCAGCAAGTTGATAGAATTTTTGATATATTAGAATTCTGTACTCATCTAGTTGGCAACTGACCTTGCAATGTTTTACAACACATGGTTGTAGTTTAAATATAGACCATCTCTAACCACACAGACTTGTGACTTTTCTCTACCTGGCAAGTTAGTGAGCAGCAAGTTCTGGGAATTAACTTCCCACAGGCCATTTTCATAGAATCATAGAATTTTAAGGCTGGAAGGGACCTTAGGAGGTCATCTAGGCCAGCCCCCTACCTAAAGCAGGATCAACCTAAATCACCTAAATCATCCCAGTCATGACGATGACAGTCAGGGACTTAAAAATCTCTAGGGATGTATCACCTGTCTCAGTAATACATTCCAGTGCTTTACCACCCCCCTGCTGAAACAGTTTTTCCTAAGATTCAACCTACACCTCTCCCTCTGTAACTTCAGACCATTGATTCTTGTTCTGCCGTCTGTCACCACTGAGAACAGTCTCTTTCCATTCTCTTTAGAGCCTCCTTTCAGTAAGCTGAAGACTGCTATCACCTCACCACCCCCTGTCTTGTTTTCTGCAAACAAAATAAGCCCATATCTCTCAGCCTCTCCTCATAGGTCATGTGCTCCAGCCCCTTAATCATTTTTGTGGCCCTCCACTGAACCTGCTCCAATGTGCCCACATCCTTTCTATACTGGGGGCCCCAGAAATGGACGCAATACTCCAGATTTGGCCTCACCAGAGCTGAGTAGAGGGGCATAATAATTCCTCTAGATCTGCTGGAAATGTTTCTCCTAATGCACCCCAATATGCCATTAGGCTTTTTTGGCTAAAAGGGCACACCGTTGACTCATATCCAGTCTCTCATCCACTATAATCCCCAGGTCCTTTTCTACTGCACTGCTGCTTAGCGAGTAGGTTCCCAGCCTGTAACAGTGGTTGGGATTCTTCCGTCCCAAGTGCAGGACTCTGCACTTGTCCTTGTTTAACCTCATCAGATTTCTTTTGGCCCAATCCTCCTATTTGTCTAGGTCACTCTGGACCCTATCCCTACCCTCAAATGTATCTACCTGACCTCCTAGATAAGTGTCATCTGGAAATTTGCTGCATGTGCAATCCATCCCCTCATCCAGGTCCTTAACAAAGATGTGGAATAATACTGGACCTAGAACTGATCCTGTGGGCACTGTACTTGAAAACAATCACCAACCAGATATTGAGCATTGACCACTACCCATCGGGCCCATCCGACAAGCCAGCTTCCTATCCATCTTACAGTCCATGCATTCAGTCCATACTTCTTTAACTTGTGGGCAAGAATTTTGTGGGAAACTGTACAAAAGTTTTGCTAAAATCAAGGTATATAACATGCATTGACCTCCTCATGTCCACAGACCCAGCTACCTCAACATAGAAGCTAATCAGATTGGTCAGGCTTGACTTGCCCTTGTGAATCCATGTTGACTACTCGTGATCACTTTCCCCTCTGAAGATCCTCACCATGATTTTTCTGGAGACTGAGGTAAGGCTGATTGGTCTATATTTCCCTGGATTGTCCTTCTTTCCCTTATTTCTTCCTGCAAAGTGTCATTTTGTGTCAGCACTGCTGCAGGGTGATGAAATTCTGGAGTGAAGCTTGGCTTACTACAAACTCACAAGCTCCAGAACTTTTAATGTGCCCCAGCACTTTCCACACAGGACATTTCTGCATCACAAGCTGGTGTTCAGTAGAGGCTGGCTCACCACACAGAAACTTGCTATTTAGACTAGACCATAGAATGCTTTGAAGACAGTTCATTTTAGACGAGTAAATAGAAGAGGTGGCCAAAATCTCACAAGAATTATGTGTATTTGCTTAAATTTATAAATAAATTTGCTTTGGGCAGCCATGTCTAAACCCCTACATTTTGTTCTTTCTACACTTTTTGAATAATAGAGTTTTGTGCTTGTAGGAAGTAAATTTTAGGCTTGCACAGACAGTGCTCATTGATAAACTCAACATATGTCCATGAATATTCACAGTGTAAATGATGTGTGTATAGGGAATAAGAGTATTCAATATAGCAGAGACCACAGAAGTCCCCAGAACTCCAGCCAAACAGTTTTCCCAGGGTACTTTTCAAAACTAGGCATATGCATGAACAATAGCTTTTCATGTATGTTAGAAGATTTTACTTTTAAACCTTGCACCACTGCAACAAATATTTCACCAGATTATTTTTTTCCCCAAATAAACCCTGAAGCAAAGTAACTTCTAAATTCTCCTAGTTCTGCTTATTCAAATTCAAGTGAAATCTACAAGTCCTTCTCTTGATCATAGGAATTACATACTGACAATTGTGAAATTGAAACCAACTTCAATTAAAAAGCACCCAGAATATCCAGAGGAAAAAATGTACATAAAAGTTAAAGTAAATGCTTTTTAATTTCAAGACCTTCAACACATTCAAAAATGTTTGCCACATACAAATTATTTAAATTGTCCTTTCACATAGTCGTTCCCAATGTGTTTCTGTGGAATTTCAAATGTTATTCAGGAGAAATTCAGAATATTTTATTCCTCCATTAGATATGCAGGTTATCATCCAGCAACAAAGAGGTGAGCAAAATACTTCATGCATATATATTGGCATATATAAAGTAGATCCCTTCAAAAGCGTGCTCAAAATAGTCTATTGTCATAGACAGATCTGCATAAAATTTAAAAAAAACAACTTAAACAGACTTTTTTTTGGTAAACTTCAGTTATGGATTAGATATATGATTTACTTAGACCAGATTATGAAAAAAAATTGGTAAAAAATAAAACAAAATAAAGAACAGATAACAGGGGATTTTACAGATACTGAGGTACACAGTCACAGGGGAAGAATGTTGTAGAGAAAGACTGATTGCCAGAAAGGAGCTAGAACCAGCCGTATATTTGTTAGAAGTAAAAGGGAAACAACAAAGAAACATATTGCAAGTTGTTGCAAGATAAGGTTTAGAAACAAATGAACTGAAGTAGAAGGTTGGTAGCCATGTAATTATTGAGAAAAATGGTTGTGCTTCATATTGGTAACTCAGGCCAGGTCTGCACCATGGGGGGCAAAAATTGATTTCAGATATGCAACTGCAGCTATGTTAATTGAGAAACTCTCCTGCTGATGTCCCTCACAACTCGCAATTGCTAGGAGCAACAGGGTAGACAGTGGAGCCCTGATCCTTCAATTTAGCGCAGCCCAACTAAGTGCACTGAAATGAACCCAGGAAGATCAACAACTGCCACAGAAATCTTCTGGTATGTGAAATGTACCTTTGGATTATGCAAATTAAAAGTTGCTGAAGAAAATGAATCTCAAAATACACATGAGGAATTAGGAGCAAATATTCATCCTACCACGCACATTCAACCACAGCCTAAACTCAGATATCCAAGAAAACCGTTTTTATTGCAGTGTTTGGCAGCAATATTGATTAGTGCAGATTGTCGAAAGACATCTAATATGGGCTGTCTCACTGGGATTTCACGTGGGGTTTTCTTCAGCTGGGCATAGACAGGCAATTTTATTAGGGATTCATAAAGGCTTAAGGTTGCCTGATGTCCCCTTGCAGCATAAACCTGCCCCTGTAGATCCCACCAATCATTCCACAAACATTTTCAATGAAAACTATGTTTGTCATTGGCTTTTGTTTTGTTTTGTTTTGTTTTGTTTTAAATAAGAATGCTTCAGAGTCACCCAATTTGGGTCAAAGTGTGAAAATGTTAAAGATTTTCATGTGACTCATTTGCTGTCCAACTAGGCTGTCATCATTAATCATGCAGCTCACCCTTCGAGGTAGTGGAGGATTACTGGATTACCCTGGTGTCCCCTAATATATGATGAAATTCGACTAATCCTCACTATCTCAGAGTTAAATGATAATCCCACATACTCAAATGGCAGTCCAGAAAAATTGCCCCTCCTGTGATATGCTCTTTACATCTAATCTTTACTTAGTATTGACATTTATACAGGACAGGAATCTCCAAGTATGACCCAAGAATTCCTTAATGCCAAATGGTAAGAGAGTTACAGTCCTGATTCTGGTATCTACATTTTGGTACACCAGAAAATGTCATAAAAGATCTTACATGAAAGCCAGAAACACACTGGTCATAAATATTGTTGTGAAATGTATATGCAGATACTACTGAATGGGCTCTTTATTTATACTGAAAATATGCTTTTAGAGTGTATATGAAGTCACTGAGAAAGCTGAAAAAACAGGATATCTATAAAGCAGATGGTTATTCATCGCTGCGTGTTGGATGCATATTAAACATTCTAAACTAACAGAATGGATGGCAATTTACATACAAAGTCAAGAAGGAAGCAGCATAGAAGAAAAATAAGTCATGACTACTTAACCTGCCTTTGACTAAAGATGATGAGTTACAGGGAGTATAAGTAGAAAGTAATGAAGACGACACCTCATCCTGCACATTAGAGGTAAACGGGCAATGCATTTATATTCATGAAAACAAAATCTCAACAAAACTTGTTTGAAAATGCTGCAGCAGACTATTGAGGACAGGTTTATTTATAGAGATTAGCAAGTTAATTAAGGTTAGTTTCTAGAAAGTGGTTTTTTTAAATATAAAGAATATCCTTGCTGATCATCATTTGAGGTTTTAGTAGTAAACTTGTACTTTTTTTCACTACAAATATATATTTGTAGGGGGGAGGGATAGCTCAGTGGTTTGAGCATTGGCCTGCAAAACCCAGGTTTGTGAGCTCACTCTTTGAGGAGGCCATTTAGGGATTGGGGCAAAAAGATGTCAGGGGATGGTGCTTGGTCTCTGTCAAAAGAGCAGGGGACTGGACTAGATGACCTCCTGAGGTCTCTTCCAGTTCTAGGACATGTGCATCTCCAACATACATTCATTGATATAAGTGCTGTAGTATTAACTAAAGTGCTGACCAGTGATAAATTGTGCAAACTGTTACCTATGCTTTTACTTCAGGAATAGATTTGGTGTTTCTGTGAATAGTTACTGACAACAGCTAGATATCACAGAGGAAGGCTTCAGAGGGATTAATAGTACATCTATTGTTAACCTCAATTGGTACCAACAGCTAACTGAGCTGGCCCTAGGTGAGCTAAATAATCCTTTCTAAACGTAAGTGAATCAGTCACAGGGAACTGGTCACATTGCCAAGCCCAAGAGAACTATTTCATTGCTGAACGAAGGGGAAGAAATGAAACCTGGATGTCTTTTCTGTCTCTTAAAAAACTTGGACTGGACCCAGAGACTTATCAAAGAGGGTGAGATCAGACTGAGGTAGCTTTCTATTTTCTACAGAATAATAAATTGTGTACTATTAAAGAGACAGGCATGAGCGTGCATTCTTAAGTTCCTTTGCTGTGACTCTATGACCTTGCATTATTGCCACATTACTCCCGAAGGATGAAAACAGGATAAATGAAAGCTCCCACAACCAGGTAGACTCTGGAGAAAATCCACCAAAGCATCAGGGAAGTGAAATTGCTGAAACACCAGTTCTAAGTCTTATGTTTGGGCCCCAGGATCAGATGTAGGCTCTGTAGAGGGGAGGTATATTTGAATGAACCAGTGCTAGGAACTGATCCATCCTGATACAGACCCAGGGTTCATGGAGGCCCATGGGACTGAGTGGATGGAGTCCACCATGACAGACTCATATCTATCCAGAGAGCATGAGAGGCCCGGATTGTCACAAATAAGATAAAGAATTAGCGGACAAAAGAATTGTACTAGCCACCAAACTACAGTAGCAGCTGAGGTCCATTAAACCTATTATATAATATCTTTGTAAAATTGCTATAGTATTATTGATATCTTCTCTAGCTGTAAACAAATTTTAACTATTCTGCCTTTAGTTCATATTTATTTTCCCTGTCTATATCCATCTGACATAAAAATGTGTTAATGACTCAATCCTGCAAGATGCCAAACATTTAACTGGCATCAGTGTGTAGTCAGTAGGTTACAGAATCAAGTCCTATGTTCAAAAACAACAAGAAGTCCTGTGGAACCTTTTAAACTAACAGATATTTTGGAGCATAACCTTTCGTGGGCAAAGACCCATTGGCACAGAAAGACACCACAAATTGTAATCATATGGATCCCTGAGACAGTGAAAACAGTTTTAAACATTTTCAGAATCAATATCACAAAGATTTGCCAGCTCTGTGTGCTGCATCATCAGTCTGGAAAATTGAAAAAAGGCAAACTTGGATTAAAAAACTCTATCTGAAAAGACCACAATTCTTAATTAAAGTAGGTGTTGGAAGTTGAAAACTCTGAAATGTGTTCTTGATTTTATCACCTGTTAGAAAAGATGTTTCCGTTAAAATGTGCACTATGTGTTGAGTCCTATCTTCTTCGGAGAGGGTTGTGAGCTCTTCCCAGGAAGGGGCATGAAAGCAGTCAGTGGGCAACTTCAAACCCCATGCTTTTACCATTTTAAAAAGCATGCATGATTATAATTGACTACACTGCTTTATAACAAGTGGAGATTTCCTGGAAGGAAATATAAACTGCAAAAGGTATTTGTGGAATTTAAGAGCAATATTAAAGAGAGACTCAGGTATTCTCAGGCTGGTAAATTCCTACACTGTCAAATGTGGAACTGTTGCTGTCAAAGAGAAGTTTCAAATATAGCACTGAAACAGGACCCAAAACATCTAGGGCTGAAAACTGCATTGTTCAGATCTGAACTGATACCTTCCAGGGAATTATGATTTGCACTCTAGTGGATGGAGGCCTTGTAACAGCATAAATTATTAACACTGGTCACTGCACTTTGAGATTGTCCTTTTGACTTAGGCAAAGCTCCCCCGCCTCCCCCACAAGACATCCTTCCAAGAAAAGTTCACATGGCAGCAAACCCTTCAGACTCTAATAATCTTGGAAAATAGAGAGTGATTTAATACCACCACAAGCTTCTAGTGTTCACAAGGGAACTCTCAAAAGTCCTTCATCTGTAAGCATGGTGCTAAGGGACTAAAGGCAACAAGAGTCCTTGTAGGGATTTTGAGAAGTATCATTACAATATAGTTTTATTAACAAGTTGAATCCATATTTTCTGTTCATAATGGAGGGGGTGGTTATATTGGTTTCTAGAGGATCAATATTTCAGCTGTGGGATTACACAGATGGGTTTGAAATAGGGCTGGATCAGTTCTGAGAAGTTGTACATGTGATGTACTGTGTAAGTTATCTTTTAAACTTGGTGATAAATTGACTTTAATATTAGATATGTAACACATATGAAGGGTATTTAAAGCGTCTACAACCTTTGATCATGTTTGCACTTCAGGTATTGGTTGGTTTCATAACTGCTGCAACATATGAATAAGAAAATAGTACACAGAAACAGATATATATATATATATATATATATATATATGAAACTATGCACATACAATGATCTCTTTTGGTAATATGAGAATAACACAAAGTAAACCTCATGTAACTTGTATGCCAACAGAAGTCTTACAAGTACAGATTGAACCTCTCTGTTCTGGAACCCTCAGCACCTGACCAATGGCAAATGAGAGAATTTGCCAGCCCATGGGAGGTTAATATTGTTTAGCAGAATTCCCAACATTTCGACTGCTTGGTGGGCTCTTAAAAGGTATTTGGGGGTAAATTACAGCTAAATAACAACACAGAACACTGACAGTGAGGACTGGTGGTTATAAGCAAACTATATAGGACTACAGGAAACTTAGCCCATGTTAAATGGTCATCCAGCTAAATAAAATCATGCTGGATTATGGATGCTTCTGGATCAGAGAGCTCCAGATTAGAGGGGTACAATCTATGCTGTGCAGAACCCAGCTGTCACTTTCCTTTAATTTAATTTGATAGTGCTTAAGACCACTTGACAGAATAGATTCATAGACTCCAAGGCCAGAAGGGATCCTCTGAAATATTTCCACTGTTAAATATTTATATCTTATTTTCAGTCTGAATGTGCCCATCTTTGGCTTTCTGTGCTAGCCTGAAGAGGATCTTTATAGATTGTTCCACAGTCATTTACTTACAGACCAATCAAGTCACCCCTTGACTTTTGCTTTAAGCTATATATATGGGGCTTCTTGAATGTAAGGCATAATTTTGAATCATTGTCGTGTTTCTTCTGTGAGCCCTCTCCAAGTTTTTAGAATTCTTATGGCTTGATGATTTATGTAGATAAGTCAACATCGTATGAACAATGAAAAAGTCAATGTCAAAATATTATTGTATTATATATTGTATTATGTTGTATGAAACTCCCACACAAAAGAATCACAAACAAAGGTTTATTGAATGTTAGCTAAAGGTGCTCAAATAAACCATAAATTTGTGATACAAAGTTAAGGACTAAAAGTGCATAGCACAAAGCACTCACAAATTATGGAAAGCCAGAATTTATATGAAATCTTAATTTGGTCCCCCTCTTTGTATAGGCTGTCCTGGAGATGCGGGTTATCTTCTTGACTCTGAGCTCCTAAGTGACCTGTCTAGCATCACCTATATGAAACTTTTCATAGGTATTCACATTGCACATAAGTAAAGACTGTTATGAAAAAGGATGATGAATTAATGTTGTGTGGGCAATGTTCATCCTGCCATAAAGCTATGCAATTAAGTGACATTTTATAGGACATTGTTAATTAAGCAGCAGCAGTGTTTCATAAATGTTGAGATATTATGTAAACATGTCAGCAAAATTCACCATCTCCCTGTATTTTGGACAGTGTTAAAGTTATAAAAGGTTTTTTTGTTTTGTTTTTTATGTTTTGTTTCAGTATTTGAGAAATATATGAATTTCACAGTACTAGGAAGCTATTCTCCCCCCCAAAAAAAAACCTTCCAGATGATTTTTAAAATTGTGCAGTGAAAAAATGGAGTACAAATTACTCTGTAATTTTTCACTTTTTTCAAAAGTTAATATTCAGAAAGTCACAGTCCTTGGTATGCAGCATATAGAATGTTTTATAAACAATGCACAGAAAAAGTCACTTATTTTTGTATCTTTCCATACACTTTTGAAAAAAATAATTATACTTCAGAAGAGAGAGACTTCAACTTAACACAGTACAAACTCAAAGAAGCACAGAAGAGTGTAGCAAAACCCAGTATGCTTTCATTACAGCGCCTCCTGTAATCCTTCTTCTAACAATGTGATAATCTGAGGTCAGTTATCCAACGCAGCCACTGTCATGACAATCAGGGCAAGAATGACTCCTGATTATACAAACAGATGGAGGGAGGGAGTTATTTTTCTCTGTCACAATATTATTGATTGGGCAGCAGCAAAGGGACAAAAAATATGCACTGCCTGATAATCACTTTTATCTGGTCTTTATGATTTCCCAAATCTACCCTTTGATCCAGGAACACACAATTACATGTAACACATATGGATGCAATGGTCTACAGGGCCATATTGTCAGACAATTCTCAATAGAAGAGTTTGAAATTTTCATGCTTTCAAAGAGAGGCTCACAAATACCCAGATAACATCTGTAAAGTTGAAACAGCCTCAAGATATACCTATATTCATTGTATCTGTCACACTATTCAAATGGAAACAAATTTTACTTCACCCCTTCAAGGGCAAGTGCTGCTGCTTTATACAAAGAAAAAGAATCTGTATCTCCTCTTCCATGATTCTTGTAGCTTATAGTTAGAATTTGATGGAATTTCAGGTGTGTTTTCAGTCTTCAATATTAACTGATTTCATCATTATTGCAGTCAAACTTTACAAAAAAATAACAAATGGTACAATGTCCTTGTGTCAATTAAAAAAAAAATTGACACTTCCATCACAGCAACCAGAACATGTATGTACTGGGAAGAGGGAAAAAAATTATGTAGGACTATTTCTTTATCAGTGTGAAAACCAGACCAGAGGAGTTATCCTCATGGCTGGGAAGAAGTCTGGAAGATCTGAATCTATTTTCCTCCTAAACATTATTGGAAGTTTAAAGGCGTGTCTATACTAGCCCCCTCCTTCGAAGAGGGGATGTAAATGAGCCCATATGGTGAATAGCAATGAAGTGCTGTGCTGCTTATGCAGTACCTCATTAGCTTAATTCTCGCTGCAGGAACTTCGAAGTTGCAACACCTCTTTGTTATTCACTGCTTGGGCTTGTTTGTGTGCCCCCTTCAAAAGAGGGGGCTAGTGTAGACAAGCACTAAGAGTGTGCTTCTTATTTGTGTTTGTTTTTAAGAGAACTTTCTAACCAGTGTTGAAGAGATTCAGAAGAAGGAACACACAGCAACATTTTTATGTTGGCTTTTGGGGCAGATGTGTAGGGCCGGGGGAGGGCTGCCATTTTTGACATCTTGGTCAGAAAAGAGTGCTGCTATGAAGAACAATGGAAAATCCAGGGGAAATTATACTCCCAATATTTAAAAAAGACCTTTCCAGGATGTTCCAAATCTCCATGAAATTAAAGAAGTTTGTTAGGCAATTTAGACCATGTGTTCTATAGAAACACTGCACCTCTACTTGTAAACAGAGTATTTCTAACATTTTCATAGGGGATCAGAGCTAAACCATACAAGTACTTGAGTGATATGTCTCTCTCCAAAACTATCAGCAGTAGGTTTAAACAAATATAAGCTAGGCTGATGAAAGAAGGTGAGGAAGATATTGTGTTCTAGCAAAATTATCAAAGACAAGTATGTTACTATCTGTAGGCCATAAGAAATGTTTGACTACAACACTCTGAGAGGAAGGGGTGTTTTACTAATTAAGGTTTCAGTAATTAATTTTAGGCATATTCTTGAGTCAGTAACTTTTAATGTTTAAATGTTTTAATTAGATAGGTTAATTCTAGTGCTGGGCTTTGAAAATGTGCAGCATTATGCAAGTGCTATGATTTTTATTAACTATGCCAAATAAAAACCTTTAATGGTAAAGGGCAAATTAGAGCATTTTGTTTACACTTCATGTTCTTTAATTTTAACAGAACATGTTTGTACTAGCTGAGCCTCACATAGAAAACTGATCCACAAGCACATGAAAAATTACAGTAGAGGATTTTTATGCATTCTCACTAGAGCCAGCAAGACCATTCATAACAAAGAAATTTACCCGATTAATTCTGCTTTTTTTTCCTATTTGCAAGCTATTCACAACCCTATAGTGATTCTTCACAAACCTATTCAGTATATAACTGTTCAAACACTATATGCAGTTATATTTTAGCTCAAGAAATGCTTGAGAACTATTTGCACTCTTTATCTTTTTCTGTTTGGTATTCATTATACTTGGTTTGCTTTGAAAGCTGTGTTCTGAGCCAAAAGGCCTGCTAGGCTAAGCTGAGAACTTATTATAATGTTGTGGTCTATTATTCTTTGTTCCCCAATCACTTAACAAATAGGTTGGCTTAACGCAGGGAGACAAATGGCTTAAAAAGCATGCCCCTACATTATAAGAAGAGTTAACAAACAGATACTTTTTTGGGGAAGTTATAAAGGAAGAGTGAGTCAGATACACATAACAACCATACTCTAAACTTAAGCCTACAACACATGTATTTCTGGAGACAGCAGAGAAGGAGGCTGAGATAGAAGGAGCTGACAGACATAGCTGTGTACTGTGTCGGCTTTATTGCTCTGTCTGCAAGACAAATTCATATGATAACAAAGCTAGGGAGAGAAGAGTGGTCAAATATTTAAAAGGGTCAGAATATGATGTCAATTGGCATCACCGAGTTTAAAAAGAAATCGTTTGAACACAGAGAGCTGCAGCAATTTTAAGTTTTCCATTTTATTCCATCACGCAGAACTAGTTAGAAACAATCAGCACTGACTGGGCTAACCCCCAATGATCTCAGTTACTCTAACCACAACAAGATCTATCACTATGGCAACCCATAGTGTATATGGGTATATGTCCAGTATATAACATATTCCCCCCCACACCCCATTAGAACAAACACTAAACTAGGGAGTGAGGGTAGACGGCCTCAATTCCCAGCAACCCCTGTAGAAGACGATTATTTTGCCCTGTACCTGTGGGTTGACCTTAAATTAAGATCCAGCCATTGGAGGGAACCTTCTTTCTCTAGGGCTACGTCTACACTAGCACACTACGTCTAAGTAGCCTATTTCGAAGTAAAGACATCGAAATAGGCTACTTCAATGAGTATCGTCTACACGTCCTCCAGGGCCGGTGCCGTCGGCATTCAGCGTCGAAGTAGCGACGGGGAACATTGAAAGGAGCTTCCTCAGAAGGAAATGCGGAGCGTCCACACACACAAGCACTCCCCATTGAAATAAGGGGCCAGCAAATCCCCAAGCTGCTTAAAGGGCCCTTAAAGGGCCCCTCCCAGACACACTTGACCTGCACAGCATGAGAGCCAGAGAGCCAACAACTGGTTGCAGACCCTGTGCACGCAGCATGGATGCCCAGCTGCAGCAGCAGCAGCAGCCGGAAGCCCCGGGCTAAGGGCTGCTGCACGCAGGGGCTTGACATAGCGTCTCTCAACCCCTCAGCTGATGGCTGCCATGGAGGACCTCGCTATTTCAACATAGAGGGACGCGGATCGTCTACACACGCCCTACTTGGACTTTGAACGTCGAAGTAGGGCGCTATTGCCATCTTTGGATAGGAATAGCGATTTCGACGTCTCACCGACTAACATCGATTTCAACATTGAAATAGCTCATGGCACATGTAGACATGACATGTACTATTTCAATGTTGTGCCAGCTACTTTGAAGAAGACAGCTAGTGTAGATGCACCCTAGGTGAATTACATTCTAGTGTTCTTGCCGTAAAGGTGTTATGGGTGTTGGCCAGATTATGGGTCAGGCAGCTCATCTGGAGATGTGTACTGGGGGCAAACATAAACTAGTAACAGCTGATCTATGTGCTCCCACCAGATGAGATCATCTGCAGTCTGGACAGTGTGTGAAACAGGTCACATTAGAATGATGCTGATGGCAGGGACCCATATAGCTCAAGAAGCATAGTTGCAAACCAAAACTGGCTGGACAGAACTAATGGTTTGGTCATTTGCCCTGGATGCATGCCTGATGACTTGACCTTGCTGTTGGTGTTGCAGAATTTGTTGTGGTTCAGAAGGTTTCAGCAGGTCAAAGCAAGTGTGCAGCTGACATCCCATCATTAGAAAGCATGCGACACTTTGATTGCACCACGTGTGCTTCTCTAGGATAGTAAGAAGGCATCCACAGGCTTTTGAATGAGTGAATGTTCCCTGGCTGATTTCAAAGCTTGTTTCATTGTCTGCACAAAACTTTCAGCTAATCCATTGGCGGCTGGGTGATAGGGGGCTGAAGTGATGCCATGAATCCCATTTGCTTTCATAAAATTTCCTGAGAGATGAACTGCAGACCGTAGTCACAAGTTGTTCTGGAAGACAAATATGACTAAAGATAACACGCAGTTTTAGGATAGTACTCTCAGCAGTAGTTGACAACATTGTAGAAACTTCTGGACATTTAGAATAAATATATATCAGCACCAAGAACATTTTTCCTTCAAATGGTCCAACAAAAGCTGTGTGAATATATTTACATGGTTTTTAAGGCCAGTCCCCTGGGTGTAGAGGTGCCAAGTGGGGTTCATTCCTGACACTCTGACATGAAATATAAGCTACTGCCCTCTCTTCAATGGCACAATCCGAGTCAGGCCACCAAAACAACTCTGTGTAATTTCTTTTGTGCACACTATTCCACAGTGACCTGAATATAGCTATTCTAACTTCTATGTTCTCAGTAGTGTTGGTATGACGTTCACCTCCAACAACAAATGCACAGAATATCCTCCTGGATGTGCAGAGAACAAGTTCTAGTGAGACCAGAGCATCCCATAGAGATGCTCCATGTATCAATAGGTCCATAATTTGGGACAGTACTGGGTCAATGTAACTTACTCTCTAAACTTGAGAAGCAGTGATGGGCATGTTTGCTATCTGTTCAGAGTAGATTTCCTTCTGACCCGTATCTTGATACTTGACTGGCAAAGGCAGCCTGACTGACCATCTGCATTGAAAAGCAGAATAGAGTTTCAATATCTGATTTCATATTTGTGACCAGAAAGTAACAGTGCCCATTGTGGCTAGCAGCTAGTAGTGGAATGCCTCTATGTGGACTAAAAATTGAAATCAAAGGTTGATGGATACTAAGAAGTGTAAACTTTCATCCCACTATGCAGTGATAAGATTTCCGAATCTTGAACATGATTCCCATTTGTGCATGGTTGGTTTCTTCCTCACTTACAGTGAATGAAGAAAAAACAATTGGCCTCTCTTCTGATGAAAACATAATGTGTGACAAGACCACTCCCACTCCATAAGTGGAGGATTCACAGGCCAACTGGAAAGGTAAAAATGGATCGAAATGCATCAGGACCTCTGAGTTTAGCAATGCACATTTAGCTTTGTTAAATGCAATATCATATGTTTCAGTCCACTTCCAGGACTCATTCTGGCCAAGGAGTTCATGGTTTTAGCAATGTGGCTGACTGTGAGATAAACTTTTCATAATGGTTCGATAATCCTAGAAGTCAGTGAAGTCAGCTAATATTTTGAGGGGAGTGGAGGCTCCACAGTAGCCTTAACTTTTTCAAGGGCCTTACAAAGGCCAGTAGCATCAATGACGCGTCCCAAATATACAACAGATATCTGAAAGAATGCACAATTGTCTTTGTGGACTTGAAGGCCATATTCTTCCAGTCTCTGTAGGGTGGCCTTTAAGGTCTTAAGGAGATCCTCCACATGCCTACCAGCAACAAGGATTTTGCCAAGATAGCACTTGACTCCTGGCAAGCCCCACAAGACACAGTCCATAGCCCTCTGGAATAAAAGTCAGTCCGAAGGGTATGTGACAGTAACAATAAAGCCCTCTATGCATCACAATAGTCAACAGCTCTTGGGATTTTTCATCAATGTGCAGATGTAAATATGTTTGACTCAGATCAACCTTCATCATCACCAATAACCGTGGGATCAGCAACCATTGGTGTCTGATGCCTCTCTCACTATTTCCTTCCATCTTTCCCTGCCCAGTGAGGAGTGGCTTAAGTTCTGTAGACCAGCTCTGCGCCAATCTACTATGTCATCTATCCATTCTCTGTGGAGTCTGCCTCTCCTGTTCGAGCCGTCCATTATGCCGAATACTAAGTCTTGATTTTTCATTCGTCGTTCATTCTGCAAATATGCCCAAATACTTGTAGCTTCCATTTTATAACCTTCTGCAGAAGGTTGTCTTTCGGCTGTATCTTTCTATATAATTTGTCACTGGTGACCTTCTGCATCCATCCTATTCTCAGAATCTTTCTTTAACAACTTCTTTCGAATGCCAATGTTCTTCTTTCCGAATGTTTCGTTATCGACCCACGTCTTACATCCGTATAACATGCTGCTGAATACACACTTTTAAAAGACACTCAGCTTCGTTCCTAGGTTAATTGCTGTGCTTTTCCAGATCTTATCCATCACCTTCAAACTTGTTCTTGCTTTCACTATTCTAGTCACTATTTCTTTCTTACAGACTAGATCATATGTTATGTTGCTCCCCAAATATGTGAATTTCTCTACAATTTCTAGTTCAATGCCATCTACACTGATCTTCCTTCCTATATCCGTATCTCCAAATACCATTGTTTTTGTTTTTCATCAACTTTCATAATCAGTCTGTACCGTTTCCCTTCTTCATTTAGCACCTGCATTGTTTTCACTAGCTTCTCCTCATCTTCCTCAATGATAACAATATCATCCATGAACCTCAAACTGTTAATTCTTTTCCCATGCACAGATATCCCATCTACCTCTTCCTTGTGTCCATCAGTCTCTCCAGATGTGCAATGAAGATACTTGGTGATATTGTATCTCCTTGTCTCGTACCTCTATTTGTTTTAAACCAACTTCCCAACTCCCCGCATGTTCTCACCACCGCCTCCTCATTGTCATTTTTATTTGTCAACAGTCAAATTAGTCTGTGATCCACTCCGTATGACTCCAACACTGCCCAAGTCACTTTTTTATCTATACTGTCAAATGCCTTTTGAAAATTGACGAAACAAGTGTATATCTTCTTGTTCTTTCATTGAGCTTTTTCTGCTATCAGTCTTAAGGCCAATATCTGCTGTACGGTACTTCTATCTTTTCTGAACCGCACTTACTCGTCAGCTATATGTTCTTCTATCTGTGACCTCAGTCTCTCCGTCAGTATCATCATCGGCACCTTGCCTTCATGACTTGTTAGGGCAATCATTCTGTAGCTCTCACACTCCAATATACTTCCTTTCTTGGGTATTGTCACTAGCATGGAACTTGTCCATTCCTTAGGTGCTTTGCCTTCTTTCCATGCTATATTACATAGTCTGTGTATTTCTTGAATCGTGCTTTCTCCACTGTATTTGATCATCTCTCCCATGATCTTTTCATTTCCAAGGCTCTTGTTGTTCTTTAGTCCTTTCACTGCTTTTTCTACTCCTTTCTTCAGAATATCACTCTCGATGCTCAGTGGAGATATCTCTTGCAGTTCTTCAATCAGTCCCTCTGAGACATTTGGGTCCAGTTGTGCTTTGCATAGATCAGTGCAATATTTCGTCCATCACTGCACAATCTTCTCCCTGTTCATGAGAACTTTGTTATCATATTTGATCACCATCTGCTTTGGTTGCCATTTCCTATTAGTATTCCTAATTGTCTTATACATCTCCCTGGTCTTACATTTGCTGTAATACCTCTCTATATCATCACATTGCTTCTCTAACCATTTCTCCCCATCCTTTCTGGCTGCTTTCCTTACCTCATTGCATTTGACCCTGTATTGCTGTTCTGCCATCTTGGAAACATCTCTTCGGATCTTCAGTGCTCTCTTCTCTTGAACAAACTTCAGTGTCTCCTGAGTAATCCACTTCTTATTGATCTTCTCTTCTTCTGGAACAGTCTGCACAATTGCCTCTTCTATAGCAGTGGCTGTCCCTGTGACTCTCTTATCTAGGTCTTTCTCTGTGGTGATATTCTGAATCTTCTTTTCAAGCACTGCTCTGTATGCATTCCCTGTTTCTTCCTCGTATAGCCTCACCATGTCTCTTCTTTTCTTAAACTGTGTCTTACATTTTCTTTTGAGTTTTATCTTGATGTTTGTGATCACTAGACTGTGGTCTGAGTCTATGTTCACTCCTTGGAAAGTTCAGCACTGCTTTACTGATGCTATCCATCTTCTTCTTATCAAAATCATATCCATCATGTTCTTGGACTTCCTATCATTCAATCGCCATGTCCACTTCCTACACTCCTTAGCTGCGTCTACACGTGCACGCTACTTCGAAGTAGCGGCAGTAACTTCGAAATAGCGCCCGTCAAGTCTACACGTGTTGGGCGCTATTTCGAAGTTGAAATCGACGTTAGGCGGCGAGACGTTGAAGTCGCTAACCCCATGAGGGGATGGGAATAGCGCCCTACTTCGACGTTCAACATCGAAGTAGGGACGTGTAGACGATCCGTGTCCCGCAACATCGAAATAGCGGGGTCCTCCATGGCGGCCATCAGCTGGGGGGTTGAGAGATACTCTCTC
Source organism: Carettochelys insculpta (assembly GCF_033958435.1). NCBI lineage: Eukaryota > Metazoa > Chordata > Testudines > Carettochelyidae > Carettochelys > Carettochelys insculpta. Next base: position 298,494,101 of record NC_134137.1, on the reverse strand, counting down.
TCCAGCCCTTGCGGGGCTCTGTGGTCACCGTGGGCAGCAGCCCTTAGCCCAGGGCTTCTGGCTGCTGCTGCTGCAGCTGGGGGTCCGTGCTGCATACACAGGGTCTGCAACTAGTTGTTGGCTCTGTGTATCTTGCACTGTTTAATGAAAGTGTGTCTGGGAGGGGCCCTTTAAGGGAGCGACTTGCTGTTGAGTCCGCCCCGTGACCCTGTCTGCAGCTGTGCCTGGCTCCCTTATTTCGATGTGTGCTACTTTGGCGTGTAGACGTTCCCTCGCTGTGCCTATTTCGATGTTGGGCTGAGCAACGTCGAAGTTGAACATCGACGTTGCCAGCCCTGGAGGACGTGTAGACGTTATTCATCGAAATAGACTATTTCGATGTCGCAACATCGAAATAAGCTATTTCGAAGTTGGGTGCACGTGTAGACGTAGCCCTTGTGTCGGAATCTTGTGTTGCAGATCACCATTTCATGCTCTGTAGCAAACTCTAGTAGTTTCTCACCTCTTTCACTTCTTTCTCCATATCCAAACCTTCCCATGACTCTCTCCCAACCTTCATTACCTGTTCCTACCTTCACATTCCAATCTCCTCTGATGATCAAAACATCTTTCTTTGTTATCTCCTCTACCTTCTTTGTCATGTGTTTATAGAATAGCCCAATCTCTTCCTCCATACTGTCTGATGTGGGTGCATACACCTGAATGACTGAGATGTTGAATGGTTTTGCTTTGAATCTCTCTACCATTGTTCTTGCACTCACCAGTTTGTGCCCTAATAATGCTGCTAAGAAGGAATCTGACTCCGGCTTCATGCTTAATTTCATTTCCTGACCAAATGACTCCGCAACCACATATCTCTCCTGATGCTGTCCAACAGATCTCTGCCAATCCAAGTATATCTCATCGGTATCTCTCCATCTCCTTCCAAATTAGCTCTAATTTTTCAGGGCACACAGTGTTTGGACATTCCATGTTCCAATGGATAGCATATGTATTAGCTGTAATTTTCTTTCAGTAGCCAACTTATTGACCTAATCCAAATCGCTCAATTGGTATCACGGACCTTGTTTATCCAGGTGATTCCAAGCTGGCATCTTTTATCATTTAGTTATACTGGCATCAGATTTCATTCGTATTGTTGTTTGATGGTCAGCACATCGATACTCATCTGACCAACCCTCCTCTTTCATCCAGGCTTGGGACTGGCATGGAGCTCATAGAGGCTTTATGGTGAAGTTAGATCAACCTTGATGAACCTTTATTCCCCTGCCAGACCCTCAAAGACATTATTGACATGAGGAAGTGGTATTATTTTGCACACAACAGTGAATTAACAGTGACCTTAAAATATTCACAAATCTGAATAGACACATCTTTCTCCTATATTGGAATGATTGGAATTGCTCATAGGCTATGAATAAATAGCATTAGGACTCCATTTTTCATTAGATGCTCCAGATCTGCTTCAACTTTCATCCTCACGGCATATGGCACAGTTCTGGCCTTCAGATATTTAGGCTGACTGTCATATTTATATTTAATGTTGAATATCACGGTGATCCCCCTCATACTACCAGATCCCCTCCAAAAAGTACAGCATGTTTCTTTAACAGACCAGTCAGACCTGTTTCTTCTTTAGTCATCTGGTGCATTTCTGCCCAGTTCAGCTAGATCTTCTTAAGCCATGATCTACCCATTGTGGATGGGTAATGGCCTTTCACGACAAATAGCGGCAAGTCATCAGTCATTGAGGTCCACCTTAATGTCAGTAGTGCCCAACAGGGTTACAGCTTCCCCAGTATATGTTTTCAGAATGATCTTCATTGCTATTAGCAGCAGACTCTTTAGTTTTGTCTTATACACAGTGTCTGAGACAAGCAAAAGTGCTTCACCAGGCTCTAGTTCCATGTGCACAGGTTTGCCATCCAGAAATGGGGTTACCCGCTATTAGTATGAGCCCTCAGTCAAAGACAAATGTGTAGCAGTTCTCCTTTGCATGGGACTGATCATCTTGAGTCTGCTCGAAGATATGCAGATTTTTCTTTTTGGCCTGCCAGACCATAGACCAATTTTTCTTCTGTTTGCAGGTACCCTCAATGTGTCCCTTATCCTAAGAACGCATACTTAAGATGCTCCTCTAGTACTTTTGTGCAAACTAATCATCATACCAATAGCGTTGTGTCTTATAACTTTCAGTCCATTCCAACTTATTTTATGTCAGTTTACAATTCAAAATTATTATTGATCTTTATTTGCCCAATGCATCAGAACAACTACAGAGAACATATTATTCCAGATAACCTCCAGATGGAGTAACTGCTGTCTGATATAGACAGCCTAAACATTGCAGAAAAACGACCAGCTGCCTGTGCATGCAGAGAACTAAAATCTCAGTTGCATACACTGGAGGTTTCCTGCTGGCAGTTCTACATCCTCTATAATTTTTTGGAAATGCTGAGATCATTTGTTTCTTAATTCAAAAGAGTATTGCATCCATCACAGGGGAATTCTAAATTAAATCTCATATTGACAGGTGGAGGAACCAATCACAGAACTAAATATTAGTGGTTGCCTAGATGCAAGTGATCTGACTTAATTATATTTATTGGGTGCAAATACATTTTAAGCCATGGAATACACTAATATCATCTACAGTTGGGCTAGTGCTACACTGAGCTGTAGTGCTGGCAGCTGGATGCAAATGAGCAGCGTAAAAATGCAAAGGACCATTCATTTGCATATGTGCATGGATAATTTGCATATTCAAATGAGATCACCTGCCAGCAGAGGCTGCCAAATACAGAAAAACAGCAGTGCAGACATACTCCTGCCAGCAAAACACCCTTTTGTCAATAGCCCCTTATGCCTGGAAAAAGTCAGGGATAAGGGGCTGGAAACAAAGGGGTTTTCTGCCAGCAAAGAAACATCTATACTGCTTGTTTTCTGCAGGCAGCAGCCTCTGCTGGCAGGGCAATCTCGTGCAAATATGCAAATTATGCATGTGAATATGCAAATGATGGCTATTTGCATTTTCAAGACTGCTCCTTTGCATCAAGCTGCTGGCACTATGACTCAGTGCACCTCTAGCCTTTGTGCATTAAAACGGACCGTTTCAAAAAGCTAAAAAAAGTCATGAGCCAAATCAGCTAGAAGAAAGAACAAATCAGGGCGAATAATAATTGGGAAATCAGGATATTGTGCTACAGGTCTCATGGGCATCAAGAAATAAAGCATTATTTGTTATGTTGCCTATTCCGGCTTTGAAATAAGATGAAAAATGAAGAGAACGAAAAGGACATAAGTCATCTTTAGCCATCAGAGTTAAGAAAAAGAAAAATGAATTTTGAAAGTATATCAGGAACAAAAGAATCTAAAGAAAGTGATGGTCTAGTAAGAGATGTAAGTGATACTATTGCAGAAAAATGGAAGATGAGCTCAGTGCTCTACTGAAAAAGGCCAATGGAATTCTCAGAAGTATAGGGAATTACTAAATAGGAGCAGAGAGGATATATTACTCATCACAGGGCATCCACTGCTCACAAGCATCCCCAGGCAAGTGCTTGTGCCTCCACTCTCTACCCCTGTTTTTGATTACTTTTCGGCATGGGTGGGCAAAAATACATCCTGATGCTACATGTCTAATTTTCATGTCTACAATATAAGAAGAATATTGAAAAAAATGAAGAGGATTCAGAGAAGAACCCCAAGAATTATGAAAATATTGGAAAACATGCTTAATAATGAAAGACTCAGTCAGGTCAATTGAATTAGCCTATCAAACATAAGGCTTAAGGACAGCTTGACCACAATCTGGAATTACCTAGATAGGGAACAGATATTACTCTGAGTGACTGGAGAGCCCTGTTCTAAACCGTATAACAAAAGCCTCTGGTTTGAAGCTGAAGCTAAATAAATTAAGACTAATAGCATACAAATTTTAATTTTAATTTCCGCATTACTTATCAAGAATCGTTGTGGTTTTTTGTTACTAGAATTTTTAAATGAAGATTGTCTATATTTCTTAAAGATATTGGAGTTGAAAGAGTAATTAATTCAGGAAATCCTTATGGTGTGTGTTAGGCAAGAAGGAGTTTTAGCTAATCATGATGGTCCCTTCTGGTTCTAAAAATCTATTAAAATATCTAGCTTCTGTACAAAATACAATGCAAATACAGGTTGAACATCTATAGCACAACACTCTCTTGTGCGGCAACATCCATGATCCAGCATGATTTTAGGTAGGTAGATGAGCACTTAACAAGGGACTGGCCAAGTTTCCTGTGCTCCTATAAAATTTACTCACAGCCAGTCTCGGCTTTCAGTGTTCTGTGCTGTTATTTAGCTGTAACTTACCCCTAAATATCTTTAAGAAGCCCAGTAAGTAGTGGAAGTGTTGGTGATGCCACTAGACAATATAGACCTTCCATAGTCTGACAAATTCTCTCATTTTGCTTTGATCAGGTCCTGACGGTGCTTGATTAAGAGGATCAACTTGTACAAATAAAATAAAATATTGTATATATTAATTTAAAATTCAGCAGTTACAAATGTATTAACTAAATTATTCTTCCCAAAATTTCTATTCATTACTCTCCATTCTCTTATCACTAAATACTATTAATGATATTGGAGTAGAATGCATGTCACCTATACAAAATACTGAAATATCACTGTCTCAGAGAAAATTTCTGCCAGGCCTCAAACAAACAAAGGCATCCATTCTACTTGCCATAAACTTATTTTGAGGCTTACTGTATAATAGGTAATTCAAGAGAATGCTTCATCCAAAGACAGCCCTCAAAGCTTCATCAGACATTAGCCAAGTTTTATTTTCAGATATAAACACAGCATTTTAAAAACATAGCACTTCTAAAGAGGACAGTCATTATTTCTGCTGTGACAGAAAATATGGCAAGTGCCAAAGCACACTGAAATCCTCCTTATCAAGTATTCATACATCAGTGGCATGCTTCTTTCCAACAAATCAATTTCACATTATTCTTTCCAACAACAGCTATGCAGGATTTATGAAATTGTTTTCAAGGAACTTACTGTTTTGGAGTATTATTTTTGTACATCCCCTACATATTTTCAATAGGTGCTGCTGATTTTCACACTTGCATGGATTGAATTTGTAACAAAAGCGATCACACAACAGGTATGCTGAATACAGTGTACTCAACATGCTATAAGAACGCCTATAGTACCTGATTTTGGAACAGTAGTCAGGCTCAGGGACAAGCTTGGCTAAAAATGTCCTGAATAGTAGCAATGCATAAAATGTCTCAATACACTTCAGTGCACTCTTGTAAGATTACAAGAAAGGTTTTCCTCCCAACTCCACTCAAGAGACCACTAACTGACAGCTCTCCAAGGAAAGTCCAAAACTGAAATAACGTGTCAGAAAGCTGAAACATGTTTGGCTGTCTCTACACATTCCACATTCTCTGAAAGTGGCATGCTAATAAACGGCCTGAAATATGCTAATGAGGTGCAGATGCAAATTCCCCACACCTCATTAGCGTAAGGTTATGTGATTTGGAGTCCAGAAGACTTTCTTCCAGACTCCAAAATGCTGTGTAGAAGTGTGGCCCCTGAGGGGGTCTCCCAGAAGGAAGTCCTTCTTCTGAAGGCCCCTTCTTCCCAAAAATTTTCAGGAAAAAGGCCTCCGGAAGAAGGACTTCCTTCTGGAAGACCACCCCTCCCAGAGGCCACACTTCTACATGGTGTTTTGGAGTCTGGAAGAACATCTTCCAGACTCCAAATCACATGACCTTATGCTAACGAGGCATGAGGAATTTCCATCCGCACCTCATTAGCATATTTCGGGCCTTTTATTAGCATGCCACTTCCGGAGAAAGTGGCATGTGTAGAAATGGCATTTCTGTAGTTTTCAAGCTACAGTATGGACCCTATCACTGTGATATCTATAAGCCTGACTTGGCAGAACTGGTTCTTCCTTATGAAGTAAACCCAGTGATAGCAAACTCAACAAACACCAGGAAGTTATCCAGATTTGTTTTAGGATAATTGAGTTCAACTCCCTTCCCGATACATTTTAGCTACTTTTTTCTTAAAGTTCTGTTCTACCCTGTAAAATATACAAAAATGCCACCTTCTTGTCCATTGGATTTGCTTTTTGTCTATATACAGTGGGGCTGACCAGCACTATGCATTCCAAGACAAGGTGGGAAGGGGACCTGACTCTGTGCCCTAGAAGGGGCGGGGCCAAGGCCAGTCAGCCCTTAGTGCAACTCAGATTGTGGCACTGTCCCTCCTCCAAGCTGTGTGGAGCAGCAGGGAGCATGGCTGTGGCACTTCAAAGGGGCCCAGAGGTCCAGGCCCCTTTGAAATGTTGGGCCCTATAGCAACTGACCCCTTCCCCCCACCCAGTCAGCAGGCTTGTCTGTATATTCAGAGTCACAGCATAGCCAAACAAACACCCAGATGTAACAGATAGAATCCCTCTCAATTTCTTCTTGTGCACCATCAAAAAATATTAACTAAGGTCCAACTAATTGCACATATATACATTCACTCAAAGGACTGGGGTAAGACTACTGGACCGAGTACATAATATGGGTTGACATATTTATCCCGCAGAATATCCTTGTGGGTGGCAATGAGTGTAGACAGGAAAAAGACCCATCTTAACCCTTAAGCCAGTTTTCAAGTATGATGGTGGCAAGAGAGTATCATTTTACATATCAGTAGAGAGAAACTAAACACAGAACTTTTGAATTTCATTTTCTTAGTCACCTTTCAAAGTAGATTGTATGAGTAAAACCTCTCCCCTTGGAAAAAGCATAATTGAGACACAAAAATATTTCATAACATGAAAGTTAGAAGTACAATTTTTCCCTTATGTAAGTGCAGGAGTTTTGTGATAGGATGATGCAATATCTTTATATAATTTCCAGATGACGTGGAATAGTAGTGAACAAAATATCTGTCTTATTTGACCAGTGCTGGACTGCATGAAAGAATCTGGCAGTTTCAGTCCCTTTGCTAATGAAGGTTGCACAATTTATCGTCACTAATTATTAGGGAATTCATAGTATCTTTCCTATACACATATAACTCTACATTTATTTTTCTTTAATAATTATTAATATTGTATCCAGATCCCCCGTATGGGGGGCAGGGTGAATATACGGTTCTAGTCTGGGTAGCAAAGTCTACTCACCAATAAAAAGGGTGGGTCCATTTCTAAAAATTGAAGAAAAAATCTGCATGGTGCCAGCAGAGTGAATTAGAGGGGTGATACTAGAGCTGTCAGTAGAGCTCAAAGGACTGCTGTTAACATCAGGGAGGCTTTAAGAATGCACTTTGAAAATGAGGGTCACTGAGATAAACCTGATATAGTTTCTTCCAGGCTGCACTCCCCACTCCTAATGTAACACCTCTCCAAGAATATGCCGTTAATACCTGCACCTGGGACCACAGTGACAGGTCTGTGGGATTGTCAAACAGTAAATAAAACTGTAGAGACATTATAAAAGTGTGCTTTCATTCATCACTTCAAACCAAATCCTGCTAGTAAGTCTTTTTATGAAAGACAAAAGAAACAGTAACACCATTTAAAAACATGACATCTGAACATGGCATATGATGATATGATTATGTTCATTGTTGGGCCATAATTAATTAGCAGCTGATTCCTAAATTAAGATGAGACATGTTTTCTCTCAAATTCTGTTAGAAATGCTACATAGTTGTTTAACAGGATAAGAAAACAGTTTCTTACATTTTCACTTGATGGAGGATAAACACTTATGGTCTCCCTACTCTATACTGTATTTCAAAGTTATTTTTTTCTTATCAACCAAGATTTGTTGGATACCAACATTAGTGCCATCTAATTGTCATACCTGTGAATCTTATCAAACAGTTATCTGCTAGGTAGCGGAATCCTCAAGGCTTTTGTTTTGCAATTAGCCTCAAGGCACTCAATTTTTTTGCAGGCATATGTTAGTTAATAAAATAATTTGGAATGAAGACTTCAAACTTTCTTAATGCATGATGAGTAAATTCTAAGAAGTAATATAGTAACCCCTTGATCTACACTGATGTTGAGTCCTGGGCAATCTCCACATAAATAAAATTTCTTGTAAATTGGGGGGTGGGGTTGGGAGATTTGTTCAGGACAGTCAAAACCAAAAGGGATTGTGAAGAACTACAAAAAGATCTCAGCAAACTGAGTGATTGGGCAGCAAAATGGCAAGTGAAATTTAATGTGGGTAAGTGTAAGGTAATGCACATTGGAAAAAATAACCCAAATTACACGTACAACATGATGGGGTCAAATTTAGCTATGACAGATCAGGAAAGGGATCTTGGAGTGATAGTGGATAGTTCTCTGAAGACATCCACGCAGTGTGCAGTGGCAGTTAGTAAAGCAAATAGGATGTTAGGAATTATTAAAAAAGGGATAGATAATAATACAAAAGATATCATACTTCCCCTAGATAAAACTATGGTACGCCCACATCTTGAGTACTGCGTGCAGATGTGGTCTCCTCACCTCAAAAAAGATATATTGGCATTAGAAAAGGTTCAGAAAAGGGAGACTAAGATGATTAGGGGTTTGGAACGGGTCCCATATGGGGAGAGGCTAGAGAGACTGGGACTTTTCATTCTGGAAAAGAGGTGATTGAGGGGCGATATGATAGAGGTATATAAAATCATGAATGGTGTGGAGAAAGTGAATATAGAAAAATTATTTACCTTTTCCCATAATACAAGAACTAGGAGACACCAAATGAAATTGATTGGTAGTAGGTTCAAAACTAATAAAAGGAAATTTTTCTTCACACAGCTCACAGTCAACCTGTGGAACTCCTTGCCCGAGGAGGCTGTGAAGGCCAGGACTCTATTAGAGTTTAAAAAAGAGCTTGATAAATTTTTGCAGCTTAGGTCCATAAATGGCTATTAGCCAGGGGTAAAGTATGGTGCCCTAGCCTTCAGTACAAGGGCAGGAGATGGATGGCAGGAGATAAATCACTTGATCATTGTCTTCTGTTCTCCTTCTCTGGGGCACCTGGCATTGGCCACTGTCGGCAGACGGGATACTGGGCTGGATGGACCTTTGGTCTGACCCAGTATGGCCATTCTTATGTTCTCATGAGATCCCTGGAATTCCCCTGGCTGGGGGAGTGAGCAGCTGGGGGAAGTGTGTGTGTGGGGGGCATAGACACAGCCCCCAGCTTCTTCCAGCCGGGGGGCAGGGGGGCACATAGCTGCTTATGCCACAGTTTCTCCCAGCTGCGAAGCCCAGTATGCAGACTGTCCCAGCTGGGGGAGCTGGGGGCAATGGGGGGGCAGTTTCGATTTGCACCTAACTCATGTTAATGCAAGTGAAGCGTAAATCAAAATTGTGCTTCTCAAGGGTTCACAGTATTCAGATTTAGGAATATTTAGGTTTCATTTAGCTTTAAGGAAAAATGAGTTATTTTTCTAGTGGATGTGAAATTAGAAACCTATCTACTATTGCTTGTGTATACACAGTCAATGAATATTTACAGGAAGAAGTCACAACTGATAGAGAAGATAACTTTTCATAATTTCAGGGATTTTAATAGCTGTATTTTAAAACCATATTAATTACTGAACATTTTTAATTTAAATCCTTATAACAATGATTTGGTTTTTTTTTTTGGTTGTTAACACAGCTGCAAAATTTAAAGTAAATCATATGGACTTTTAATTTGACTAAAAAACACCAGCTTGTAGAATATCAGTTCTGGATAAATGTTCCTTAGAAAACCAGGTCTATCTTTTCTACTTTTTTGAGGAATTCATGTAATAAGATAAACAAATTAGATATCAGAGGGGTAGCCATGTTAGTCTGTATCCACAAAAAAGAACAAGAATTCATGTGGCACCTTACAGACTAACAGATTTTTTGGAACATAAACTTTTGTGGGCAAAGACCCACTTCACCAGATGCAATCTAAGATTTTTTCATGAGGTTGATGGATTTCCACTCTATATGAATAAATGCAGTGCATTGCATGGTGACCAGTATGAGAGGGGTAGCCATGTTAGTTTGTATCCACAAAAACAACTAAAAGTCCTGTGGTACCTTATAGACTAACAGATTTTTTTGGAACACAAGTTTTTGTGGGCAAAGACCTGGTTTGTCAGATGCATCCAAAGAGTCTGTTAAACAAATTAAGGAATCTCATAGCCAGCTTGACCATACTGCAAAAACCTTAAAGAGGAATATCAAGTATAGTCTACCTGCTATCATGCTGATACTGTTGTTTAGGCTCACAATGACCTCAAATATTTTCCTCTCCATGAGTATGGAGGTCAGAAGTTATATTTGGAATGAAGGGATAGGAACCCATCATTCTCAAAAACATTGATTAAAAAGTGAACAATGTATCTTTGCAATTGATCCAGCAGAGCATTTAAGATTGTGTTAAACTTGAGCCCATGCTTACACACCCTGCTGGGGTGGGACCTATGTTACACTAATGTCTGATCAGACCTTCACATAAATCACTAACGTAATTAAGTAACAGTATTATCTAAACCAATATATCATCCCAGTAAAGAATGGTGATGGGTCACATCACATTTGTAGTGCACAGGTGCAGCAAGCATTTTTCTTCATCTTTGATGCAAAGTCAGTTAGTTACAATTACATTCAATTAAGCTACAGCTACAAACGGGCCTACTTCTAGCAGGTTGTTAAAAGGTAAATAACTCTTCGAGGCATCTCTTCATAAATTAATACAGTTTGAGCTTCTCTTATCTGGCATGTTTGGGACCTAACTCATGCCAAATGAGAGAATTTGCAGGACCGCAGAAGATCAGTAATGTCTACCACATTACCAAGATTTGCAATGCTTAGTGGGCTCTTAGAAGACATTTAGGGGTAACTTACATCTAAATAACAGAACAGAACACTGAGAGCCAGGACTAGTGGATGTAAACAAACTTTATGGGACCATGGGAAACTTGGTCACACCCATGATAAGTGGTCATATCGCTAACTACAGTCATGTCAGATTACAGATATATATTGCTGGATGAGAGAGTTCCAGATGAGAGAGGTTCAACCTGTATGTAGATATGGATGTTACTCAATGAAGCTATTGCCAAAAAAAAAAAAAAGTGACAGTCATCATATCCCTAATCTAATTCCACTGAAGAACTTTTCAAAAAGATGATTGTTAAGCATTTGCACCCTCATTCTGTCCATCCCTTGTCATTCAGTTTCCCCATGTGCTAACCAAACATGGCATAACTGCATAACACACATCATAGCAATTACCATCAGAGAAACTATTAGAATTAATAACTACTTGTCTGCAGTGACTTAATATTTATTAATCTTAAACAAGAGAACAACTAGAAAACGGAATTTTATTCATGCAATGAGAGCTCATATCCTGTGTCTACACATGCCCCTTCCTTTTGAAAGGTGAGTATTAATGAGTGGGATGTGCAGTCCAAGGGATGGGAGTTCTATGACCACCACCCCTAAGAGAAAAAGATGAGTGGTGGTGGTTGGGGACTCCCTCCTAAGAGGGACGGAGGCATCCATCTGCTGCCTGGACCTAGAATCCTGGCAAGTTTTCTGCTTGACTGGAGCTAGAATTCTGGGTGTTACAGAGTTGCTGCCAAAAATTCTTCAACCTGTAGACTATTACCCCTTCCTACTTCTTCATGTAGGAACCAATGATACAGCCAAGAGCAACTTTGATGAGATCATGGCAGACTACGTAACCCTCAGGAGAAAGATCAAGGAATACAGAGCACAGGTGGTCTTCTCATCTACCCTCCCTGTGGAAGGAAGGGGTCTGCGGAGATATCGTCGAATCACAGGGGTAAATGCATGGCTGCGTAGGTGGTGTAGCAGGGAAGGATTTGGTTTCTTTGACCATGGGATTCTGTTTCGTGAACAGGGATTGCTTCTGAGAAGAGATGGGCTCCACCTCACTAAAAGAGGAAAGAGCATCTTTGCGGGCAGGCTTGCAAACCTAGTGAGGAGGGCTTTAAACTAGGTTTGTCAGGGAAAGGTGACACAAGCCCAGAGGTAAGTGGGGAAGTAGGAGGGAACAATCAAGTGGGTTTCCTGGGTGAAGAGGAGAAAATGGGGCAATCAGCTCCTTCTCTAAGATGCTTGTACACTAATACCAGAAGCCTAGGGAACAAACAGGAAGATTTAGAGGCCCTGGCACAGTCACACAAGTATGAGGCAGTTGGAATAATGGAGACTTGGTGGGACGATTCGCATAACTGGAGCACGGTCATGGAAGGTTATAAATTGTTTAGGAAGGACAGACAGGGGAGAAAAGGAGGAGGAGTTGCTCTCTATGTGAGGGAGCAGTATGATTGCTCAGAGCTCCAGTACGAGGAAGAAGAAAATCCATTTGAGTGTCTTTGGGTTAAGCTTAGAGGTGGAAGTAACAGAGGTTGGTGTCTGTTATAGGCTGCCAGATCAGGGAGAGGAGAGAGATGAGACTTTCTTCAGGCAGCTTAGTGAAGCTTCCAAATCACAGGCCCTGGTTCTCATGGGAGACTTTAATCATTCGAACATTTGTTGGGAGACCAATACATCAGCACACAGACAATCCAGGAAGTTTTTGGAGAATGTTGGGGATAACTTCTTGGTACAAGTGCTGAAGGAACTGACCAGGGGTCGTGTGCAACTTGACCTGTTGCTCACAAACAGGGAAGAACTAGTAGAAGAAATAGAAGTGGGAGGGAACCTGGGCTGCAGCGACCATGAGATTGTAGATTTCAGGATCTGGAGGAAAGGAAGAAGGGTGAGCACTAACATACAGATCCTTGATTTCAGAAGAGCAGACTTTGACTCCCTAAGAGACCAGATGAGCAGGATCCCTTGGGAAATGAAGATGAAGTGGAAAAGAGTTGAAGAGAACTGGAAGTATCTTAAAAAATCTTACTGAAGACACAGGAACAAACAATCCTGCTGCATAGTAAGAAATGCAAACATGGTAGGCAACCAGTCTGGCTTAACAGGAAAATCCCTAGTCAGCTTAAATTCAAAAAGGATGCATACAAGAAATGGAAATGTGGACAGTTGACTAAGGAGGAGTATAAACATATGGCTGGAGAATGTTGGGCAGTAATCAGGAAAACAAAAGGACAATTGGAACTGCAGCTGGCGAGGGATGTGAAGAGTAACAAGAAGGGCTTCTACAGCCATGTGAACAATAAATGGGTTATCAGAGAAGGTGTGGGGCCATTACTGGATGAAGGAGGTAACCTAGTGACAAATGATGCAGGAAAAGCTGAAGTACTCAATGCTTTTTTTGCCTCAGTCTTCACGGACAAAGTCAACTTCCCCATGAGGGTCCTAGATGATGCAGTATGGGAAGGTGGAGGGCAGCCATCTGTGGGGAAGGAACAATTTCTGATCTATCTAGAAAAAATAGATGTGCACAAGTCCATGGCTCTGGATTTAATGCACCCCAGGGTACTGAGGCAATTGGCAGAGGTCCTTGCTGAACCTTTGGCCATTATCCTTGAAGACTCTTGGAGATCAGGGGAGATACCAGATGACTGGAAGAAGGCAAACGTAGTGCCCATCTTTAAAAAATGAAAGAAGGACAATCCAGGGAACTATAGACCAGTCAGCCTTACCTCAGTCCCCGGGAAAATAATGGAGGGAATCCTCAAGGAATCCATTTTGCAGCACTTGGAAGAGGGGAAAGTGATCAAAAGTAGCCAACATGGATTCACCAGGGGCAAGTCCTGCCTGACCAATCTCATTAGCTTCTATGATGAGGTAACAAGGTCTGTGGACATGGGGAAGTCAGTGGATGTTATATACCTTGACTTCAGCAAGGCTTTTGATACGGTCTCCCACAACATTCTTGTCCATAAGTTAAGGAAATATGGATTGGATCCTTGGACTATAAGATGGATAGAAAGCTGGCTTGACGGTCTGGCCCAATGGGTTGTGGTCAATGGCTCAATATCTGGATGGCGGTCTGTTTCAAGTCGAGTGCCCCAAGGCTTGGTTCTGGGGCCGGTGTTATTCAACATCTTTATTAATGACCTGGATGAGGGACTGGATTGCACCCTCAGCAAGTTTGCGGATGACACAAAATTAGGGGGAGAGGTAGATACGTTGGAGGGTAGAGAGAGTATCCAGAGTGACCTGGATAAATTGGAGGACTGGGCCAAAAGAAATCTGATGTGGTTCACTAAGAAGAAGTGTAGAGTCCTGCACCTGGGGCGGAAGAATGCCAAGCATTGTTCCAGGCTGGGGACCGACTGGCTCAGCAGCAGTACGATGGAAAAGGACCTAGGGGCTATGGTGGATGAAAGGCTGGATATGAGTAAACAGTGTGCCCTTGTAGCCAAGAAAGCTAACAGAATACTGGGGTGCATTAGGAGGAGCATTTCAAACAGATCTAGGGAAATAGTTATTCCTCTTTATTCAGCACTGGTGAGGCGACATCTGGAATATTGTGTCCAGTTTTGGGCCCCCCGCTATAAAAAGGATGTGGATTTGCTAGAGCAGGTTCAGTGAAGGGCAACAAAAATGATTAAGGGTCTGGAGAACAAGACGTATGAGGATAGGCTGAGAGATTTGGGCTTGTTTAGTTTACAGAAGAGAAGACTTAGAGGTGATTTAATAGCAGCCTTCAACTTCCTGAAGGGGAGCTCTAAAAAGGAGGCTGAGAAACTGTTCTCAGTGGTGTCAGATGGCAGAACAAGGAGTAATGGTAAGAATTTGAAGAGCGAAAGGTGTAGGTTAGATATTAGGAAAAACTTCTTCACCAGGCAGGTGGTGAAGCATTGGAATGTGTTGCCTAGAGAGGTGGTAGATTCTCCATCCCTTGAGGTTTTTAAGTCCTGGCTGGACAAGGTCCTGGCTGGGATGACTTCGGAGGGGTTGATCCTGCTTGAAGCAGGGGGCTGGACTAGATGACCTCCTGAGGTCCCTTCCAGCCCTATGATTCTGTGATTCTGTGAGTGGGTTTGAAAGATGCTAATGAGGCTCTGCAATGAACATACAGCACCTCATTAGCATAATGGCAGCCAAGGCGATTCGAAAGTGTGGCTTTTTGAATCATGCACTGCCCGTGGAGGTGGAACCTTCTGAATGGACAACCCCCCAGTTTTCAAAAACCGTTTTTTCCTATCTGGTGATTGGAAGAAGGGCTTTCGAAAACTGGGGGGTGGGTTCCTTTCGGAAGGTCCCGTCTCCACAGGCGGTGCACGATTCTAAAAGCCTCACTTTCAAATCACCACAGCTGCCATTATGCTAACGATCTGCTGCATATTCTTTGCAGCACCTCATTAGCATCTTTTGAACCCCTTTCGAAAGGAAGGGGCACGTGTACACCCAGCCAGATAGTATATCCGTGACCTATATCTTAGCTAGATTCTGAGGACAAATCAGTTCTGAGTGGGAACTATAAGCAGCACTCACGTTAACATACTGATCACTGAGGGTCCCTGTGAAGCTAGTTTCCCCAGATGTAGAAATGGAAAAATACCCATCTACATTTTAGTCTCTGTGCAATTTTTGGATTCCACCTGTGGTAGATATTATTCCTATTTTACAGATGATTAAATTGAAATGCAACTGTCATTGAACCATATGCTTACCTTTAAGCACAAGTAGTCCAATTAACTTAGAAAGCTGAAGCTGCAGAAGAGTTTTCCTGAAGAGGAATGTGACTACATATATTATTAATGAAGTTCATCACACCTATATTCTTCATTCTCAGCTTTAAAAGACTTGATTAAATTGTAACTTCTTCTTACAGTATCTCTTATTTCAACAGAGGAAGGTTGCTGAACAGACAGTGAAATCCAGAAATTAGATACAATGATTTCAAAATGGGAATAGATTACACCTTGTTCTGCCTCATGTCCTCCACCCTATATGCAAGTTATACCAATAATCGCTTTGTACATCAGCGGAGACCCATAGAATTGAGTATTCTATCAGTTCCATTCTTTTAGAGCAGGGATTCCCAGCCTATGGGTCAGGACCCAAACATGGGTCTCCATTAGATTTTCTAAGGCTCACCAGCTGGGCAGATCCTAGCTGCATGTGGCTCTTTAAGGATACATTTGTGGCTCCTGCCACTGATGCCCTCACTCCTCTGGCTCCCAGCCCCTGCTCTACCGTGTTGAAATGGAGCTCAGTTTAATTGGTTTAAAGGCTGGCAGGAGGGATCTGGCTATTAAACCAATTAAATTGAGTCCCATATCAGTGCATCAAGGCAGGAAACTGACTGCACTCCAGGTGGGGGACGGAAATAGGAGGGCTGGAGGAAGCCATGGAGGAGGCGGCAGAGGCCCTGGGAAGGAGCAGCAGCAGCAGTGTGAGGAGCTTATGTGAGGTAGGTGGGGGGAGTGGTCTGGAGCTGAGTGTATTTAAGTCTGGGGGATGCAGGAAGTGCATTTTTCCCTCGGGAGACCCTCCCCTTCGCTGTTTTGATTCCCTTGGGTCACAAAGTCTTCCTGAATTGTTCCTGTTTTGAAAAGGTTGGGAACTACTGTTTTAGAGCCTTTCAGCTTGTGCAACAATGAAATACCCGCAGTCAAAATCCTGGTTCATACTGCAGTTGGATGTTTTTTAACCAGTCACAATTTTTTTGCATAGGAAGAAACACTTACCCTTCCTCCCACTCACAAAGCACTTGGTTTTTTGTAAATGGTTTCCTTTGGATTATATAAAAGTTTGCATTTCATTTTGCACTATCAGTGTCGTTGTGGTAGTTAATGCTTCTATGCTTCTTTGCAATACAGCCATTCAGTGGGTTTCTGCCGAGCAAATGTTAATTCTGACTAGTTTATTAATTTATTTTCTAAACATTAATTTATGCAACTGTCATTAATCAGTGTGGTCTTGTCACGTGTTTGACTTGGCATTAGAGCACTGGTAAATGTATTAATTCAAGTAGCATGAAACACTGCGGCAGCTCTAGGGTACATTGTTTATTTTTTGGGTTTCCTCACAACAGATTTAAACTGTGAGTTTCAAATAAACAACCTCTTGCATTTCCCATGAACTTGCATATAAATTTATTCTCTCCTTCCTTCTTTTTCTTTGCTATGCCATTTATATTAAGATTAGGCTCTAAAGCTCAGAAGGAAAGGTTGGACTTGAAAGATCAATAGTGGTACTTAAGGGACTTGTCAAAAATAGACTTCATTATTTTCTTTGTAACCATTTAAGCAGTTTAAAATGAAATTTTGAAAAAAAATCCAGTTAACATGCCAATCATTAAAAAAGACCTTAGTTTCACAATATAAATTTAATTGGTTCTATAAAAATTTCAGGACAAAATCATATAATGTATTTGAGGATATTTATAAAACACTTTTTATAATTTGTCGTTTATAACTGAAACATGGATATAACAGTGGTACATTCGTTACCACAATGTACCAGTATGTTGACTGCTGCTTGAGAAGCGAACAAATGGGGCTGGAGAAAGACGAAAGACACCAAGTAACTGGGCAAATTATGAATCAAATATTGCACTAAAGTGTTACAAAAATTGTGCTGACCAGAAGTACAAATATAAGAACTTATAATAGTTTTTTTTTACTGTAAAAGAAAAGGTGCCGGTATTCATCTGGTTCCCTGTCCCCTGCCCCCGCCAGCGAATCTCATGTTAGCATACTGTGGGGCCATGTGGGTGCCCATAGCAGTATCATTGAGTGGGAGGTATGAATTGTCACCAAATTGGAAATAATTGTGGGTGATAAAGTTACAGAGGTCAGCCACCAGATTTCCTGTTGTAAAAACAGGGATACTGTTCCTTATCTCTTGTAGTACATCTTCATGTGGAATATTGATGTAGAGAGCCTCTACATTCATAGTGGCAAGGATGATGTTGTGAGAAAGGTTTTGGATGTTTTGTAATTTACTCAGTAAGTCAGTGGTATGCTAACATTTTTTATGGCTTACTTAGAACATTTCCTCAGCTCTTGTTCACTATTACTACTCCTTTACTTATGCTACATCGACAACATCTTTATCATTTGGAGCCATGGTAAAGAGACTCTGGAAGAATTCTACAGAGATTTTCAACAACCTGCACCCCCTCCATCAATCACCACCTTGGTCATTCCACAAGAGAGATCCATTTCCTGGACACCACAGTACAAATCACTGATGGCAAAATAAATGCCACTCTCTAACGGCAACCCACTGACTGTTACACTTACCTACATGCCTCCAGCTTCTATCCAGGACACATCACATGGTCCATTGTTTATAATCAACTCCTTAAATACTACTACATCTTCTCTGATCTTACTGACAGAGACCAAAAACTTCAAGATCTTTACCAAGCATTCATAAAACTTAATTACTCACTGGAGAAGTTAAAAAAAAAAAAGATATTATCCAGAAATCAGCTACTTCAAGATAGGCCCAAGAAGGTCAATAATAGAATAATAGATCAATACCTTATAGTCCCCAACTCAAACTCCTCCAGCACATTATCAAAACTCCTACAGACAATCACCTAACCTCAGGAAAATTCTCACTACCAACCACAGGCCATACCACAGTAATACTAATCCTGGAACTTTTCCTTGCAGCAAACCCCATTTCCAACTTTGTCCACATATTTATTCTGGAGACACCATCACTGGACCTAGCCACATCAATTACAGGATTAAGGGTTCATACTCTTCTGTACTTCAACCAATTTTATATATGCCATCATGTGCCAGCAATGGCCCTCTGCAAGGTATATTGGACAGACTGGACAATCACTTTGTCAAAGAATAAGTGAACATAAAGCAGACATTAGGAATGTGATACACATAAACCTGTCAGTGAGCATTTCAATGGAGTGGGCCATACTGTTAAAGACCTGAGAATACACATCTTAAAACAAAGAGACTTTAACACCAGATTATAAAGGGAAACCTCTAAACTGGAGTTTATGATGAAATTACTTTGTTCCTTTGTTCCTTGGCTTCAACAGAGATAGCAATTACCTTATGCATTACAAAGACAGCGTCCTTATCTTTGATACTCACAGTGATCTCAGTCAAGTCACTTCACCTGTCGGTCTACTGATGTAATATATGCCATCATGTGGCAGCAATGCCTTTCTGCCACATACATTGGCCAAATTGGACATTCTTTATGTAAAAGAATAAATGGACACAAATCACGTCAGCAATGGTAACATACAAAAACCTGTAAGAGAACACTTCAATCTCCCTGGACATTCAATAGCATATTTAAAAGTAGCCATCCTAGAACAAATAAAACTTCAAAAACAGACTCCAAAGAGAAACTGCAGAGCTAAAATTCATTTGCAAATTTGACACCATCAATCAAGGATTGAACAAAGACTGGGAATGGCTCGCCAACTACAAAAGCAGTTTCTCCTTTCCTGATGATTACATCTCCATATCAGCTGCTGGAAGAGGGCCACATCATCCCTCAATGAATTGACCTCATCAGCTGTGGCCTTCCTCTTGATTAGTATTCCCTTCTTTTCAGGGCTTGCCCTGGAACCTACATCCCAATGCATCTGACAAAGTGAGATATTGCCAATGAAAGCTTATGCTCCAGCATATCTGTTAGTCTACACAGGTGCCGCAGGACTTCCTGCTGTTTTTTGCAGATACAGACTCCTCTCTGATACTTGTCACTTAACATAACAGACATTTGCAGTAAGCAATTTTCTCCCTCCTTCACCCCAAACTTTGCCCCTGCTTCTATCCTATGTACCTGATTTATCAGTTTTCATTTCAATTTTTTGTTTGTGTCTCTCTGTTACATAATTGTCATGCCATTTCACTTTCAGCACTATTTCCAGTACAGCACTACCTCCAGATGCGAAGAAGTGGGTCTCCCTGCGAAAGCTCATCACCCAATACATTATTTTGTTAGTCTTTAAAGTGTGACATGACTGGTTTCTTATTCTTGGACATATGCTGCTGATGTTCATGCCACATTAGAGATGTGTGCTCTCCACATACAATGGCTCTGGCAGTTTTTTCCTCCGCTGTATCTGAAGGGGAGTGGCTCTGGTGCCGTCTGAAGTGGATCCCTCGTGGTATGGTATAAGGGGCTCTGCACAATCCCCCCACCCTCAGTTCCTTCTTCCAGAACATTCTGACAGTGGGGAAGAAGGCAGGTCATAGAATGAACATGAGCAACACGCTTCGTAAAACCCAGTTATGGAGCAAGAAACTGTCTTTTGTTCTTTGAGTGTTGCTCATGTTCATCCCATATTAGGTGTCTCCAAGCAATACACAAGGAAGTGGGTAGGAAGTCATAACTGGGTAGATTGTAACACAGCTCTGCTCAACCCAGTGTCATCTCTTCCTGCAAAGTGATGAAATAGTGAGACTTGAGCATGTGACCAGATGACCACGTCATGTCTTCACAGATGTTTTGAATTAAGATATGCATCAGGAAGGTTGCTGAAGACTCCTGCACATTCATCAAATGGGCTCTGACAGTTGGCAGCTATAGGACTTTTGCCAGTTCATAACAGGTCTTTACGCAAGAGATGATCCAATTGGAAATCTTTCATGAAGAAAGCAGAAGTCCCTTCATCATATCCATTATAGCAGTGAACATCTGGGTCAATTTACATAAAAGATTGGTATGATCAAACAAAAAGCCTAAGCCTTCTGGATGCCGAGGGCATGAAAACACCTCTCCTCCCTGGTCTTGTGCAGTTTGAGACTGAGCACAGACAGAAATGTATCCAGGTTTACATGGAAGGAGAATACCACCTTTGTCCAGATGGGGACACAACTGGACCTTGTCTATATAAAAGAATGTTTAAGGCAGTTCTGGGGCCTTTATTTCTGAGACTTGTCTCACCCTAGGAAAGTGAACTTCCAGGACAAGTGGGATAGGGAGCAGCAGCCTAGTGGCTCAAACAGCAGCCCAAGAGGGCTAGGCTCAGGTTGCACTACAGGTAAATTTTCTCAAGGCCCTTCAGGAATCTGATTCATACATTAACAAAATACCATCTGAGCTTGGATCAGCTGGTGTGATGCAGAAATAGCTGCCAGCACTGAAGTTGTCATTGAAAAATGTGCCAGAAAAAAGGAACTAAGGAGCTAAGGAGGGTGACAGTATGCAGCGCCCCTTGGGGGTGCCATTCCAGAGGGTGCCAAAGCCATCCCCCTACAGATACTGCTAAGGGAACAAGTACCAGCACCAGTGCATGCGGTGAGCATACACACCTAGACTGTGGATGTACTATGAGATAAATTCGAATTTAAGGCATTTAGCTCGATATTACAATGTGACTATATTCACTGTAAATGCCATTAGCTCGATTTAGGGAGCACTAACAGTGGTATCATAACATTGCTGAAAACAGCTGGGTGTAATGTCAAGTTTGAATGTAAGAGTTCTAATGAAAGCTAGTGTGGAAGCTCCATGTCTTTAAATTGACTTTATTAGCCTGCAGAGATGTCCCGTATGTACCTCACAATGCCCCACAGTGCTCCATTCTGGCTGCTTTCATCTCCGCTGCTCTCCATGCGTGCAGGAATTAGGTAACAAGAAGACAGTGCATTTCAAATCAAGACCAGGAAGCCTGTGGCTGGGGGATCAAGCTTGTATGAGAGCTGAGAAATGACTTTCTTTCTTTGCTATTAGTGCTATGAGTGCATCTACCCATTGTAAATGACTTCAGCACAGTGTTCGTGGTTCTGCCTCTACTTCTGCTAGCTGAGTACTTGGTGTCTTTCCCCGTGCTGCCAGGCACCAGCTGCCGCCCTGCTGCTCCAAATGTCCGTGAGGCTGTTTGAGGGAGGGGGTGGGGGTCATGCTTGTATGAGAGGTCGAGAAATTTCTTCTCAGTGGTTCACATTTGTGCAGTCCCCCACCCCCCAACTCCCCAACGGGCACTACACAGTCAGGGTCTTTCCCATACCCAACCACAACATGACTAGCCCCCGACCTAATAAAAGGACATGCCTGCCATTCAGTGCTGACCATGCCATTAGGCAGGACCATGTCCTGGCTTGCATGCCGTGAGGGCCTCAAGGGCCAGAAAGATTTTGGGGGGCTTGCAGCCACCCAGAGGAAGTTTTTTTTTTCCTGATGGTTAAGATTTTCAGGGGTTTGCAGCTGCCCGGGGAAGTCTCCCCTGGAAGCTACAAATTGTAGAGCCTGGATGCTGCCTGGGGACAAGAGATCAAGTAGCCCTCAAGCCACGGACCCCACTCCCCACTGCCCAAAAGAATTTTTGGGGACCATTTTAACTGGCCTTTCAACCTCCAAAATATGTCCCCCCCCATGGCAATGAAATTTGGCAAGCCCCATCCCCCATTTTGGCAATATCTGTGGAGTGAACAGGGAAGCCAAACATATATTTTTCCCTCGCCTTTTCTATGATTTCTCCTAACTTTGGAACCCTTCACATTGGGAATGCGGGTGGAGGGCCAGATGAGAAGACACAGCCTGCTGGGAGATCCCAGGGCACAGACACTGTGTAATGAACTGGGAAGCCAAAAGCCCTCCTCATCGAATCTCTTTTTTTTTTCAAAACCTTTACTAGCTATTCTTTCTTCAAGCTCTGCATTGTCCCTGTATTATTTTCAGGGATCATATTTAATCAATGGAGGGGGGACGGTAGATGGAGGGCACACACCTGGTGCTTTTTGTAAAATCTTTGACAATTCAGTTACAGCTACAGTTTTAAAAGGCAATTCAGTTATAGAAGCAAGAGATTTCTGTTAATTTGGTGATCTTTGTTGGTGCCCTACTTTTCTTTCCTTCTGCATGGAAAAATGGATGTTTGCTTCCCACAGGCGGGGAATGAGAACAGTGATATGTGGGAAGACCATGTCAAATAGAAACAACCACTTATGGGGCATTTTTTTCCCATGTTGCACCAGTGAAAATACCCAGAATGCTATGGGGGTGAGGGAACTGTGGGATAGGTTCCCACAATGCACTGCTGCAAAAGTTGGTGTTTGCCAATGGAGTGTTACAGCAATAAGTCAATTTTGTGGGGAGCATGTGGGGAGGTGAGGATACTCAAATTCCAATTTATGAAATCCAGCATTACGTAATCAATTGTAATAAATATCTTATAGTGTAAACATAGCTTTAGAATGGAATGGACATGAGCAATCACTTAAGAACAGAGTTTTACGTGGAAACACAATGCAGTTATGAAGCAGAAAACCTTATATCACCAGCAGGTAGTATGAGAGTTTGTTCCACTTAGAGGAATAATTTAGTTAGTCCATGTTAGTCTGTATCTTCACAAAACAAACCAGCAGTCATGTAGCACTTTAAAGACTAACAAAATAATTTATTAGGTGATAAGCTTTCATGGGGCAAACCCACTTCTCCAGATCTGAGGAAGTGGGTTTGCCCCATGAAAGATCATCACCTAATAAATTATTTTACTGGTCTTTAAAGTGCTACATGACTGCTGGTTTGTTTTGAGGAGCAATGTAAAAACTGAAGAAAAGAATGTGGTAATTTACAAAAAAAAATTACAGTGTTTAATTATAGTGTATTTCCCAGGAATCTTTAGAAAAAAAAAGAGTACCATGCTGAAAATGAAGAGTGACAATGAGAGCCATAGTGTCTCCTTTACTGCTGATTATTCATTAGCTTGTGGGATTGGGGAACAGTACAGTAAAATTAAGTTTCTGGGGGGAAAACAATTAAAACAGTTGTGCTGGTGGAGAAACAGAACTTCAGTCTTTGAGTAAATGATTCAAAGATTAATCAGAGCTGTCATGGATGTGACAAGCATCAACATGGAGACCTAGCCACCACAGACACATGGTGTTACAGATCTCACAATCCACTTTTGAAGAAAATTTTGAAATTTTAGAAGGCAGACACAGACTTCTTGAACCCACTCTGCTTATCTCTTTACTACATTTAATTTGTCTCCCTCTGCCCTGCCTCCCACTGATATTAGGAGTACCTGTATGAAAATGAGATTGCCTTTTCCGGTTACTGTTGCTGAAGTCATTATCTTCAGTGAGACCACAGTCACTTCTACAACAGTCAGCTGTAGTGACCAAGCAAAGGACTGACTGACAAAAAAGCAGCAGCACAGGGATTCAAGAGAACTACAGAATTTGTTTTCATTCAAATGCATCCACAAATTAAGAAAGGAAAACAAACAGGAAGTTGGATTTTCCCTGTGAAATAAGAGAATAAAAAAGGGGAGGGCACAGAAACAGGGTGGGTGTGGGAAGGAGATTAGAAGGAGAGAGCTAAAGTGGAACAGAAGTTTGACACTTGGATTGCCAAAGCATTTGTATTTAAATGTACCAAGAAATGGGTCCAATTTTTTTTAAAAACAGTATGTGCGCCGATAAGCTGTTTGTTCTTTCCTTGCTAAGTCAGACAGGTCTGAATGTCACTGTTGTGTTTTCAACAGCCAGCAAAATCCTTGTGGTGGGATAAAAACCAGGGTTGTAGACACACGTACCCTGAGATACCATTTTCGACTAAGGCTTGGCCTCAGCAACTAAAGTCTATTTTCATTCTTGTGTCCACTTCATTCCATAGCTGCCTGTCTGCTGAAGTGTCCTACAGCATATGCATCACGTTTCCCTGTTCTTTCTTACAGCTCAACCCAATATCAGGGGACAAGTTCCTCTGTGCAGCCTTTGTGGAATCCAATGCATTTTGAATAGACCATTTTATTTTAGCAGAAGTAATCAAAGAATCACAAACACATGTTTAACATTTTATGATATGCTTCATCACTGGGGTTCTTCTAGGACTATGACAACTCTATTTCCCACACTTTCAATAAACAAAACAAAAGCAGCCCTACAGAGCACTGGAGTTCCTCAACATTAGTAAAACATACATAGTTGACATACGCCTAGCAAGTTTATAAACCATTTCCAAGGTTCACAGTAGCTCTGAGGTGTCTGGGCCAAAAAAGATGTGTCATCAAATGTAGGGAATCAGATCTTTGTGTAACAAATTGAGGATCTGTCTTCAGGTCCTTTTTGGAATTAGTCATAAGCAGATAAAGGGATGGCCAAAGATGGTTGAGAACAGGCTGACTGACACAAGGTCACTGCTGGACTATGTTCATTGTTTGTATATAAAATTAAGGTCATAGAGAAAATCTCCTTTTAAGAAAACACAAACGTTGGAGAACAGTTTCAATGGCAACCATCCAGTAAGGAGTGAATAAAGATGTCCCCAGTAGATCTGCAGGAAACTTTTAAGGGAAGATTGTGGAATTCCCATATAAACACACGCATTTTCTGAACTTCTGCAGGAGGATGTCATCTGGCACACTACCGTTTATGTGAGGTAGTTCATACATAGAATGGATTCCAACTCTCCGTATGGCTACTGCAATATATTCAAGCATGAAAGCTGCCTCCATTTCTCACTGTAAAAATAGCTAGATGCTAGTAATAATAAACCATAAGAAGCATTCTCAAGTTTAATATCAATGACATGTCTGTAGCATGTATGTGTTCATCATATTTCCAGGGTACTATTTTCAAAATCTTGTTTTACACAGTGGAGTCTGATTCATTTTTCCTACTAAAGACAAGTGCCTCTCTGGTTCTTTTTTCAGTTCCACATAAATAAAAGGAAGTAGATCTATGTTTGAAATCATTTAATATATTCACTCAGTTTGATATCATTGAAAATAAATTTAATTTACAAGCCGATTCTTGGTGACCCAGATAAATTAAATATAAACAAGCTGTATTTTTCTGTTTTGTTTTTAAACCATCTAAGTAAATTTAGTGTTTCAGAAAAGTGCTATGCTGTAAAAATGTGTAATATGCATCTATTCCAAATTGGGTTAGGAGATGCTGAATATAATGTTCAGATAATTATTCCGATCCCGTTAACCTGACAACAATCCACGTTGAATGCCAGCAATATGCCCATCACACCTCCATTCCCACAAGCACTGCTTCCTTCACTTCTTTCCCCTTATCCCAATTTTAAATCACCAGCTCAGGCAGAAAGCTGCTGTTTATTGTCAAGGTTGGCCAGAATCTTGAATCACCACTGGATGAATCTTGAAGAAATAACCCTTTAATATTCCGACAGTGTTGTTGTAGGATAGGGCTCAGGTTAAACTAAGTAGACACATAGATGCCTTAAAGCAATTCCTATTGATTGTCAATGGCAAGCATTGAATCCTTTTGTTAACTAGAGATTAACAAGGCAGCTACCACCAATCTTGTGCCCATAAATGACAGGAATTGGCCGTGAAAAGGTGCGGATGGGCAGATGGGAAAGAAAGTGCACATTTATCAGTTAATATTTAACTGATTTACGCTCCTATGATGTTTAACAAGTCAAATATTCCAAATATTTGGGCTATTTTGTGAATTAATTACCCCAGAGGCTCCAAACTGTGGCCAACAGGCATATCTTAATTTCCAGCTGTTAACTTACATTAAAATAGAGAAAAAATGAACTAACTTTTTCTCTCTATTTTTCATAGATATCAAGTTCAGAAGAGCCCACTGAGATCATCTACTCTGACCTCGTGCATAATATACGATGTAGGGCTTCTCTGAATTGTTTTCTGCTGAAACTAGAAAAAAAACATATATTCTTGGTTAAAAGTTTTCCAGTTATGGACAATGCCCCACAGCTGACCACACCTTTGTATTATTTACCACTCCCCTTATCATCTGCAAACTTTATCAGTACTAATTTTACAGTATCTTCAAAGTCATTGATGATGTTAAAAAGCATAGGGCTTCTCTGAATTATTTCCTGTGTAAACTAGAAAGCATTTAGTGTTGATTAAATATATATATAGTGATGGACAATCCACCTTAGCTCAGGTAAATTTTTCAAATGGATAATTAACCTCACTGTTTAAAAATTACATCTTATTTATAGTCTAAATATGTCTGGTTTCAACTGCCAACTCTTAGATATTGTTATACTTCTGTTTACTAAGTTGAAGAATCCTGGATTATCAAAATTCTACTCCCCACATATGTACTTGAGGACTGTGGCTAAGTCATTCCTTCACCTTCTCTTTGTTAAGTTCCTGGAGTCCTTCACTGTGTTGTTTGGTTTTTAGAGTTCTTCATCATTTCTGCTGCTCTTCTCTGAAGCTTCTCAAATGTTTCAGCATCTTTTTTTGAATTTCAGACACTGAAACTGGATACAGAATTCCAGTAGAGGTCCAACTTGTACCAATCACAGAGATAATAGAACTTTGATTACTATTTGCTGTACCTATTCACATGTGCAAACATAGCATTAAGCCTTTTGATGACTGTGTTGGACTAGAAACGCATATTCACATGATTATTCACCACAATGCAGAAGTCTGTTTCAGACTCCCTCCTTCCAATACAGAGGTCCCATTTCTTAAGCATGGCCAGGCTTGCCAATGTGGGAACAGAGGGGTAAGGTCACAACTAGTCTATGGCCCAGGGCTCCTGGACACCAATACTAAATGATCAGCATAGGGCAAAGCCCCAAACCTTTTAAATATCCACTGGAGTGCCAGGCAGTGTACTCCAGGTGGCTGTCAGGGCTTTTGGGGGGGGTGTGTGGAGGTGGGGGGGGCATTGCAGCACATTCTGTGCGGCACTGGGGGAAGGCTACCTACAGCCCCACCTCTTCTGCCCAAAGACTTGCCCCTTCTGGGAGCACAGAGCTCCCCCCCAACTCTTACCCAGGAGCAAGGCAAGCCTGTTTGCCCCTGAGCCTGGCCTGCATTCTTAGTTCCTACATGTGGATTTTGCATTTGACCTTATTGAGCCATATCATAGAATCATAGAATCGTAGGACTGGAAGGGACCTCGAGAGGCCATCGAGTCCAGCCCCCTGTCCTCATGGCAGGACCAAGCATTTTCTAGACCATCCCTGAAAGCCATCTATTTAACCTCTTCTTAAATAGCTCCAGTGATGGAGATTCTACCACCTCCCTTGGCAATTTGTTCCAGTGTTTGATCACCCTGACAGTTAGGAACTTTTTCCTAATGTCCAACCTGAACCTCCCCTGCTGCAATTTCAGTCCATTGCCTCTTGTTCTATCCTCAGAGGCAAGGAAGAACAAGTTCCCTTCCTCTGCCTTATGACACCCTTTTAAATACCTGAAAACTGTTATCATGTCACCCCTCAATCTTCTCTTTTCCAAACTAAACAAGCCCAATTCTTTCAGCCTTTCTTCATAGGTCATGTTCTCTAGACCTTTGATCATTCTCGTTGCTCTCCTCTGGACCCTCTCCAATTTCTCCACATCCTTCCTGAACTGCGGTGCCCAGAACTGGACACAACACTCCAGCTGAGGCCTAAACATCACAGAGTAGAGCAGGAGAATGACTTCTCGTGTCTTGTTCACAACACACCTGTTAATGCATCCTAGAATCATGTTTGCCTTTTTCACAACAGCATCACACTGTTGACTCATATTTAGCTTGTGGTCCACTATAACCCCCAGAACCCTTTCTGCTGTACTCATTCCTAGGCAGTCCTTTCCCATTCTGTATGTGTGACACTGATTATTTCTTCCTAAGTGGAGCACTTTGCATTTGTCCTTATTAAACTTCATCCTGTTTACCTCAGCCCATTTCTCCAGTTTATCCAGATCCTTTTGAATTATGACCCTAACCTCCAAAGAAGTTGCAACCCCTCCCAGCTTGGTATCATCTGCAAACTTAATAAGTGTACTTTCTATGTCAATATCTAAATCGTTAATGAAGATATTGAACAGAACCGGTCCTAAAACAGACCCCTGCAGAACCCCACTAGTTACACTTTTCCAGCCGGATTGAAAACCATTAATAACTACTCTGTAGGTACGGTTATCCAGCTAGTTGTTCACCCACCTTATAGTAGCCCCATCTAAGTTGTATTTGCATAGTTTATTGATAAGTATATTATGTGAGACTGTGTCAAATGCTTTACTGCAATCTAGGTATACCACATCCACCGCTTCTCCCTTATCCACAAGACTTGTTATTCTATCAAAGAAAGCTATTAGATTGGTTTGACATGATCTGTTTTTAACAAAGCCATACTGGCTGTTCCCTAGCACCTTACCACCTTCCAAATGCTTGCAGATGATTCTTTAATTACCTGCTCCATTATTTTTTCCTGGCACAGAAGTTAAGCTGACTGGCCTGTAGTTTCCCGGGTTATTCTTGTTCCCCTTTTTATAAATGGGTACTATATTTGCCCTTTTCCAGTCTTCTGGAATCTCTCCCATCTCCCACGATTTACCAAAAATGATTGCTAAAGATACCTCTTCTATCAGCTCCTTGAGGATTCTAGGATGCATTTCATCAGGCCCTGGTGATTTGCAGACATCTAATTTTTCTAAGTAAATTTTAATTTGTTCTTTTCTTATTTCAACTTCTAAACCTACCCCTTTTTCACTAGCATTCTCTATGTCAGGCATTCCTTCAGATTTCTCAGTGAAGACTGAAACAAAGAAATCATTAAATATTTCTGCCATTTCCAAATCCCCTGTTACTGTTCCTCCCTCCTCACTGACCAATGGCCCTACCGTCTCCTTAGTCTTCCTCTTGTTACCAATGTATTTGTAAATAGCCTTCTTGTTTCCCTTTATGCTTGTTACTAGTTTGAGCTCATTTTGTGCCTTAGCCTTTCTAATCTTGCTCCTGCACGCTCTTGTTGTTTGCCTATATTCATCCTTTGTAATTTGTCCTAGTTTCCATTTCTTATAAGATTCCTTTTTTATTTTGAGATCATGCAAGATCTCCTGGTTAAGCCAAGGCAGTCTTTTGCCATGTTTACTATCTTTCCTACAGAGTAGGATAGCTTGCTTTTGGGCCCTTAATAATGTCCCTTTGAAAAACTGCCAACTCTCCGCAGCCGTTTTCCCCCTCAGTTTAGCTTCCCATGGGACCTTACCTACCAGCTGTCTGAGTTTACCAAAATCTGCCTTCCTGAAATCCATTATCTCTATTGTACTGTTTTCCCTTCTACCCTTCCTTAGAATTGTGAACTCTATGATTTCATGATCACTTTCACCCAAGCATCCTTCCACTTTCAAATTCTCAATAATTTCCTCCCTATTTGTTAAAATTAAATCTAGAACAGCTTCCCCTCTCATAGCTTTTTCAACCTTTTGGAATAAAAAGTTGTCTGCAATGCAATCCAAGAATTTATTGGACAGTCTGTTCCCTGCTGTATTCGTTTCCCAACATATACCTGGATAGTTGAAGTCCCCCATCACCACCAAATTCTGGGCCCTGGATGATTTTGTTAGCTGTTTAAAGAAAGCCTCATCCACCTCTTCCACCTGGCTAGGGGGCCTGTAGTAGACTCCTAGTAGGACCTCATCCTTGTTTTTTACTCCTCTGAGTCTAACCCAGAGACTTTCAACCCGTCCATCTCCTTCGTCCATTTCCACCTCTGTCCAAATGTGCACACTTTTAATATACAAGGCAACACCTCCTCCCTTCTTTCCCTGTCTGTCCTTCCTCAGCAGGTTGTACCCTTCAATACCAACATTCCAATCATGAGTATTATCCCACCAAGTTTCTGTGATGCCAATGATATCATAGTTGTATTCATTTATTAGTACTTCCAATTCTTCTTGCTTATTTCCCATACTTCTTGCATTTGTATATAGGCATCTCAGACATTGATTTGGTCTTGCCTCCCAGTTGTGCCCTGGCCCTCTTTTTACTCTCCCAGTGTAGGCCATACTCCCTCCCATTTCAAATTCATCTCCCATGTATTCATGCTGTCCACTTACCTGCAGGCTTTGCTCCCCTGCCCCCGTCGAACCTAGTTTAAAGCCCTCCTCACTAGGTTAGCCAGCCTGTGTCCGAATATGGTCTTCCCCCTCCTTGAAAGGTGAATGCCATCTCTGCCTAGCAGTCCTTCCCGGAAAAGGATCCCATGGTCAAAGAAACCAAAGCCTTCCTGGTGACACCATCTACGCAACCAAGCATTCACCTCTAGGATACACCTGTCTCTGCCTGGGCCTCTACCTCTGACAGGCAGGATTGAAGAGAACACCACCTGCACCCCAAACTCCCTGACCCGTGCCCCCAGAGCCCTGAAGTCACTCTTGACCTGCTCAGCATCACACCTCGCAGTATCATTAGTGCCCACATGGATGAGAAACATGGGATAGTAGTCAGAGGGCCGGATAATTCTCGACAATGCCTGCGTAACGTCTCGGATACGGGCCCCCGGCAGGCAGCAGACCTCCCGAGAGGAAATGTCAGGGCAACAGATGGGTGCCTCCGTCCCTTTCAGAAGAGAGTCTCCAACCACCACTACTCTACGTTTTCTTCTTGCAGGGGTGGCAGTAGACTTCCCAGCCTTGGGGGTACGAGGCTTCTCCTCATCTGTACGGGGTAATTCTTGGTCTCCTGTATCGAGTACAGCATAACGGTTTTCCAGTACCACGGTGGGAGGGTTCTGAGCAGGGGTGGGACACAGCCTGCTGCGAGAAGTAACCAGCTGCCAGTGTCCACCCTGGTCCACCTCCTCCAGTGGTTTATCAGCTGTCCTGTGCACTGGGACAGTTACCTCCACAGTCTCCACCTGAATACTATCGAGGAACTGCTCATGGACTCGGATACACCTCAACCTGGCCACCTCCTCCTGTAGCTCCCCCACCTGCTGCCTGAGAGATTCCACCAGCAGGCACCTTTCATACTGAATATTCCCCTCAGCCTGGGTATCAGTAAGTGGGAACGGCAAGCCACAGACCTTGCAGAACCACACCAGGATCTGGGTAGAATAATCCATGGTCAGGCAGTCTGTCTGGCTACAGGCACAAGTGGAGGAGACAGCAGTAGTGCTAGCACAGGTGTTGCGGGTCTTCCTAACCATTATAGTCCTCTGTCACCTCCCTCTGTCAAACTCCCTCTTTAAACTCCCCCATCTGCAGTTCCCTGTCCGTTGTTTGCTTGTTTACCATTTACGAACAATTCAGATTATCTTATAACAAGAACCTTTTCTGTTTTTTACTGGTCTCCTTATCAGCTGCACAATCTACAATAATTTTACGGTATCTTCAAAGTCATTGATAATGTTAAATCATGTAGGGCCAAGAACTAAGTCCAGATGGATCAAAAAGACCAGAAACACACCCACTCAATGACAGGTACCTGTGTATGTTTTCAGACATTCTAGTTTGCTGGTTTTACATCCATTGATGCTAAGCATGTTATGTCTATACAGTTACCTATGCAAAGCCCCTGCCCCAACCCAACAAGTACACAGCCCCAGATCCTTCCTTCCCAGAGGAGTCACTGGACAGGAAGTGGTGCCCTGGCACCCTGGAAGGAGCTGCCACCATAGCAGTGTCACTGTCACCACCCCGGGGAGCCCTGGTGGCCCTGCCCAACACCTCCCAGCCCTCTCTCCTGCCCTAATTTCTGCACTTTACACTTCATTGACTTCTACACCTGCACCCCGCACCTGGATCCTCTACCAACCCCCTGCCCTAAGTCACCGACCCCCACCACTCCTCACCTGGACTCCAGACTTCATTTGTCTTTATTTTTGAAAAAATACTATCATTGAAAAATGTTGTGCATATTTTTCATTTATTTACAAAGAATTATTTCAGTTAAATTGTGAAGCAGTGCCAGGTACATCTGCTGGTTATGTACAAAATCAGTCTCCCCACCGCCCCCGGCCCCTTGAATCATTTTGGGGAGGGAGAGAGAGAGGGAGAGAGAGAGAGAGCAAACCTTTTCCATTTCCGTGTAAGCCAGCTTGTTTTTATATAAACCAGTAAACCCTCTTTCAGTTACACCTAGAAAATGTTCTTCAACAGTCATTATTTTCTTTGTTCTGTTTAAATGCTCTCTTTCTGTTGATTAGGCTAATAATGGGTTTCAGCACTGTGAAATTAGCCTTTTAAAAGCACCATGTATATTTTATGTATATTATACATATTAGTGGCTTGGACTTTATTTTTCCATATAAATAAAGTTATCATGTCATGGTTTAGCTGAGCAACATGATTTCCCTCTCATGAGTGTTTATTTTCTCCTTCTTTTGCATTTTGACTGAAGTAGGATTAATGTTTATGTATCACATATCACCAGTGCATTAGGCTGTTCCAAGTACATCAGGATGAAATCAGATTTCCAAGCACATTTAGTAAGAAAAATTACCATGGACAGCTGCACCTACTTGCTAGTGTTGTGAAATCCTTAGCGTGCCTTACTCTTCTGATTTTGTCTCTATTCGCTTGTGTTACTCTTTTGTGCTCAACTTTAGTAATTTGTCAATGTTTCCACTTGTAGGATTCTTTTTTGATTTTCAGATCTGATAGAGCCGTAGTAGCTTCTTACCATTCTTCCTGGCTTTCCTTCTCCTGCTTTAATATTGTCTTTGAGAAACTGTCAGCTTTCCCACACACCTTCTTCCTCTCACAGTTTCTTCCCATGGGCCTTTACCAACTGGTTATTTCAGTTGGTTAAAGCATTCTTTATTGAAGGGTGGAATATCCTGGGGACTTACTATTCTCAGGACAGAGAAAGCCCGATTTGCTTTATGCACAAAGTGCATCAAATGCGACTCAGGAGGTTCAGCTAATACTTTCACTATGAAGCATGGTAACAGAACAATGGAGCAATTTTGCATGACACCTCTTCAACTAGTCAACCAGAAAAGAACACATCTATTGTTCAGTGAAGGAATGTTTTAAGGTTCCTTCTGTACTTAGGTTTTATTCATTTGGGGTTATTAGCTATGCATTTTCATGAGGAAAAAATGTTCAATGGAATTTAAGGAAGTATTAGTACAGTTAATTAATACAACCACTTTAAAAGTCTGCTTTTTTTTCAGTGGGCATATGAAAGAGAATGGGTAGCACTCATTTAACTAAAATAAATGGTTTATTGGAGATTCTACATTTTGGCTGTCACAAAATCAGAATCAAGACCAACCTAATTGAACCAGAAAGCCATTGATGTTTTGTATTTCTGGTGCAAACTGAGAAGTGGCACACATATTATTTGGGATGGAACGTTCTTCGTATTTTATTCTCTCTCTCTCTCTCTCTCTCTCAAAAGCTATAGCTATCTCATATGGGGTGAGCAGATACCATGTGTGAAAAACTGAGTCAAGGGGTGGGGTTAATAGATGCCCACATAAGACAAAGCCCCAAATATGAGGACTATCATGATAAAATCAGGACAACCAATCACCCTAATCTCATCATACAGATATGAATTCCAGTAAACTCTTTCATGTCCAGCAGCCTCAAGACCTGGAGGTTCCCAGATATTCAAATATTCTGGATAATACCTAGCAAGGCATAAGACTAAAGGAAAACAAGATTAAATATTAAGAAACAAACAAAAATGTATGCAGAGTACTTTAGTTATCAATGGCAGTAGTATTGTACACTGTAAACTTAAGTTGCATTTGCTGCATTTATTTGTATTTACTTTCACTATACTGTACTTAGGGAAAATGTAACTAAAATTTATTTACAGTTAAAATTCTGGTTATTGGAGAGATCTGGATGATAGAATGCTGGTTAACACAGAGTTTAGTGAAAATGCAGTTTAAGCCTGTAATTTCCTTCAGTCATGTCAGGCCTTGGGATTTGGGGAGGACAGGGAAACTCATTCTGTAATCCATCACTGTGACAAGATGTTCTAATTCTTATGATGGAACCTCCCTTTCCCCTCAGTTGTGTGTCATCCCTCCACCTTTCTCTCGGGGTCTTCAACCTCTGTGTTGGTTCATCAACTGCTACTATCTCTTTGTGACTTAGTTCTCTGGGCAGGTCTCCAACTGGTTTCCCCTCCTTGGGTTAGAAAAATAACTGCCCACAAACAGGCTCAGAAGTCTTCATATTACTGGCCAGCCAGTGCCCACTTCCCGACCCTCTTCTCCAAGTTATAGCTCAGGGACCCTCTAGTCAGCAGACAACCTCTGTTCCAGCCTGGACCTTGATGTATTTCACGGAGCCCCTTCCTAACCAACTGACTTGCTCTCCCACTTCCTCCCTGCTTTCTCTGCATCTGCCAGCTTCACTCCATCCTCCTCTTCCTCCTCTTCCCAGGAAGCAATTGTAGGCTATGCAACTCTGCACTGTCCAAAACTCCCCCACTTCCAGTAAGTAACTTTAGACTTCCCCGGCAGTTCCCAATTTCTGCCACCATTTTCCTGTCTTTATAAACCCAGCCCAACTTGTTCCTCTCCATCTGAGCTTCCCCTCCATCTGGGGATTACTTAGCCATGATTCTTCTCCACTGTGACCTGTTGGATCAATTAATCCCCTTCTTAGGCTTCATTAAACCTTTCAAGGCAAGTGTGGGATAAATATCCCATGACAATCACACATTGG
Source organism: Carettochelys insculpta (assembly GCF_033958435.1). Lineage (NCBI taxonomy): Eukaryota > Metazoa > Chordata > Testudines > Carettochelyidae > Carettochelys > Carettochelys insculpta. The sequence continues at coordinate 298,458,852 of NC_134137.1, read as the reverse complement.
AATTATTCTACAGAGCCACTTAATGTTGATTAATATGGACACATTATCGAACATGACCCAATGTAGTTCAAATACATCTAAAATGAGTTATGAGAAAAAAAAGGCTTGGGAGAGTGTAACTTGCTGCTGGGCTTGGAGTTCAACAAACATTGAAACAATTATTTGTACCTATGTTAGATGAGATATGTGAGCATGAACACCACATATTATTCCTATAGCTTCCAGGTAACAGGTAGTGTTCCCAGATATATATGTATGTATGTATATATGCATGTATAGTGACATCAGTCTATACTACTTTTCAATAATTCATAACCAGGCAGAGATCTTGAATTCTGCATCAGTCAACTGACAGACTGAAGAGAACTGAAAGCTACTTCAGAGTCTGGAGGCAGGTTGACTTGACCATCTACTGGACCTTGCTCGGTAGTAGAGGAGACAGTGGCTCTAACTGATGGTCTGCTGAAAATTTGAAGGAAAGGTCAAAGGGCAGAAGACCCTTACATCTGACAGAAAATTGAGGAAAATACAGTGGACTGTAGTGCTGGCTATAGAGTATTACAGAAGCTAATAAAATAATCTTTTACTCCATCTAAAACTTGGCTGACTCATTTTAAATTAAGAGGGTGGAATATCTTTCACAGAAAAAGTGAAGACTGACATCTTGTTCTGAGTTGGATTTAGGACCAATAAGGTGTCTATTATGGTCCCCTATCCCTCCTGTCCCACTGTTCAAAAATGGGCCAATAGATCCCCTTCATCAGTTAGCAAATTGTGTGCACACTCTGGTGAACATAGGTAATTTTGGCATAATTACTAGAATGAAATGTTAACAAAATGTTTCAAAATAATTAGCCCTTCTCTCCAAAGTTAGAAGCACAGTATGTCTGCCAAAACATAAATAATTTAAAATTCAGAATCCTCAAATTGCACAGAGATGTGGAGTCATTAGGGCCTAATGAGGATGAACTGCAGAAATAATATCATAGTTGTCAGACACACCATATAACCCACAAAGCACTCTTCAACACTTACTGCAGGGTACGGTACCCCAGCTACCTGAGCAGGGTCAATGCTGATGTTTCACCTTCACCACCTACTGTATCTGGCTATTATTAGCATTCTCCTGGAACCCTGCAGCATTGCTCCCAGACATCAGGGGGAAGAGGCAGAGAAGGTGGAATACCACTTTCTCTTTCAGTAGATTCTCTTATTTTTAAAAGCAAAGTATAAAGAATTTTGCATGTTCTCCTTGAAGCACATGGGCTGAAAGCAGAAGCAAAATAACTAACAGCCTTTTCCCCTGTTCATGGGACATGTGGGGAAGAACATTTCTGATTAGCCATGAATATGAGGAAATCCAGGGAATCTGAATTGGGGGGAAATAGCTTGAGCTCTCAGTGAGGAGAGCCAAAGGAAATTGAGTCAAGTAGTGAATAAGGGTGTGGGTGTATAGTGTGGTGAGGTGACAAGAAAAGAACTATAGGGAGATTGGGACAATGAAAGAACAGAGAAGGCATCAGAGACAAATGAACACTACTTTTCCTACCCTGCCCTTCACAGTAAAATGCCCAAAATTTCTTTGAACCAGAGGGGAACAGAGATGATGGCACCCATTTTTCTTAAACATTTTTCCTCCATGAAAATGACATTCGATATCCCCCAAGGTCCAAAATAGTGTCTCCTCACTTTTCACTTCATAGGATGATTAAGGAAGGAGACATTGTCACCTACAGCTCCGATAATTATTTTAAGCTTCAGCTGCCATAGAAATTGTGTATGGCTTCTCTACCTCCCTGTATCTGAATGCAATTAGTTAAACTGAAATTGGACAAATTTATTGATCATATCACACCTATATTATATTCACAGCACTGTCTCCAATTCAACCTGATATTTCAATGCAAATAAAGCTTTACACAATTTTCACACATGTAAAAAGTGTATTTTTATTGGAACTGTTTCATAGCATTTTTCATATTTTTGTCACTATAAAACAATTTATTTTATTGCTTAATTTTGTTTTGTTGTAGCCAATTTTAATTTGAGACACTGGAATATTTGTAAATTTTTAAATATATGTATGGAATGTTTACTGTTAATTAAAAAAATTGATTTAGTTAAACTTCCTGTGCCTGGTAATACAAGAGGCAACCCAGTTTTTCCCCTACTTTAAAGAAGTACCCGTTGGTGGATATTTGAAACTCCATCACTTGCAATAGTTTACACATGCAAATGAAGTCACATTCATGTATCAGTGCCACACAGATTCATTTGAATCACATTTAGTTTATTCACTCACTTTCTCAAACAAATGAATTCAGTTTAATCCATCGACGACTGAAAAAACAACTAACACTGTGATCGGAAGAAGGGCTTTTGAAAACTGGTGGGGTCCTTTTGGAAGGTCCCATCTCCATGGGCAACATATGATTTGAAAAGCCTCACTTTTGAATCACCACGGCCGCCGTTATGCTAATGAGGTGCTGCATATTCATTGCAGCACCTCATTAGCATCTTTCGAACCTGCTCATTAACATTCCCCTTTAGAAAGGAAGGGGCATGTGTAGACCCAGCCACAGGGTCTAATGGTATCCCTATCACATGTTGGGGCCTAACAAGACACAATGTTACATGCTACTCAAAATAAATACAATCATTAGTCATCATTAGTTGGGGACAAAGTTTTTTTTTTTCATTGCTACAGAACTGATATAGTCTTCATTTAAATTGAAATGCTAGTGGGTGGATAAACAAACCTAGGATGCTAACACCTATTCACTCCTCATATCTCCAGACATACTTGTGACAGCTCAACACCAAATTAAACAGGATGGTTTACTGTTCATTTCTGACAAATCAGTTAGATATTTAATTTTCTGTAACAACCACACTGATAGTCTCTAATGCCCCAGAGAGATTTATTGAAGAAACAAAAGAAATGCACTTTTCACTTTTGTGTTAGTATCTCACATAAGCATTATTTACATATTAACATAAAGGTAAATGACAAAAGCAGCATTGCAATGGAGAAAACTATATGCAGAAGTCAGACTTTATACTAAATCTCCTTTAATGTTTGACTCTCCAGATTTCAGAGTAAAAATTCTTCATGTTTTTTACACTTTTTTATAAAAGTGTTAAAAATTAGACTACTAAAACCTAGCATTTATATCATCCACAATCGTAAAAAAATAAACAAAATACTACAGGTTGAACCTCTCTAATCCAGAACTCTCTCATCCAGCAACATCCTTAATCCAGCATGATTTTAGTTAGCCATATGACCAGTTATTGTGGGTGTGGACAAGTTTCCTGTGGTCCCATAAAGTTTGTTTACAGCCACCAGTCCTGACTGTCAGTATTCTCTGCTGTTATTTAGATGTAATTTACTCCTAAATACCTTGTAAGTGTCGAAAAAGCAGTGGAAGTGTTGGTGCTGCTGCTAGACAATATTGATTTCCCATGGTTTGGCAAATTCTCTCGTCCGGCACCCTCGGGACCTATACATTTTTATTTAATGAATGACCTTTTTGTTTTTTTAAAAAAGTTAATTATTCACTGTCTGTGCAGAGAGGAGTATAACAACATTTTAAAATGCAGTTGAAGCAACATTTAATGTGATGCAAAGGGAATGACAAATTTTAATTATGGTTATTACAAGTTGTGCACTTAATACCCTGTGCATTGACAAGCTACCCTAGGGCATTCAACTGATCTGAAACAATAATGATACTATGAACATGTCCTCTCTTCCTATAATTTTCTTTTACCTTAGGTCATCTCTACAGAGACCACTTGCAGGAGAAAGAGTAAAAAAGGGTTTGCTTTTCATGTTTATTTCTGTCATTTTATCTTCTTATCAAAGCCTGTCATCCATGCCAAATCATTCCCAAAGTGTTGAAAACAAATAAATAAAATAAATCCACTGGTGAGTGAAGTAAAACTATCTGACTCTACAATATATGCCTTTAGCAGTCTATGATCAAAATAATTTTCAGTCACTGGTAAATAATTTAGGTACAGTAAGTTAAAAATATTCAAATTCAGACAATGAATGAATTTATTCACAGTGAAAGCTTTGTATCAGAGTCTCAGTTAAACTGCCATCATAAACCCAATAAAACCCCACTTTATGAAGGGCTACTCACAAGAGAGTGGCTTCATACCTGTCACTCATTCTTTTCATATACAAGCACAAACTATCAATTGAAGGATTATGACCTTGAAAATGGTTCTCTTTTGCCATTTAAGCTATTTCATACTAAATAATGTTAAGCACAGCCTTTGAGACATCAATTAAACTAGCCATATAGCTTTTGGCATTCTGCTTTTAGCACCATCCCCAGCATGTTAAATTTATCCACCCTTAAAGGTCTAGTCAAGTTATTTAACTTGATGATAAAATGCTACTGTAAGTCTCTGGAGAGAAAAAAAACCCAGCACATTTATCTAAAGATAAAAGTAACCCTCAGAGCTTGTGGTTTTACAGTAAAAATGCCAAACACATTGAATGTTAACACTTAAAAGAAACAAAATCAGTATAAGTATTTTGGATTGATTTGTTTTAGTCATGGTTAGCCAATTAACATTTTTTTTTTCATTTTCTCATCCTTAATCCCCCAGTTGATGTCACGTATTTGGATTTCTGAAATATTTGCAAGATTGGGATAAGTACTGTGCCATAACTGTAGGCTAGTTTTCAAAATTAAGAATATTAAGTTAAAGTCTATTTTGAAAAAAAATAATTAAAATTTTAGGTTCAATGCCTTGTTCAAGAAAATAAACAATTGTTGTAACGAAATTGTGTAGGGTCAGATTTAGACAATAGTTAATTGTATTTATTTTTCAATACACATATACACATGACAAGTACACTATCACTAAATATGGTGTATCAAAAATTAAAAAGAGAAAAATATATATTTACTAACAAATATCTACTATATGTATTTACTACACATACCTTCACACTCTTTCTATGGGACTAACTGCTCTGTCATAATACTCAGTGAAGTCAATGGGTCAAATTTTTCTTTCACTTAAATTCATGTATGTTCAGGATTATTAAATATGGAGATATACCTATCTCATAGAAATCAAAGGGATGGTTAGAGATTATTGAGTCCAGGCCCTCCCAGCAGAGCCTAACAGTATTTTTTTTAATGTATTTGCCCCAAATCCCTAAGTGATCCCCTTAAGGGCTGAACTCCCAACCCTGGGTTTAGCAGGCCGGTGCTCAAATACCTCCCCTGTTTGCTAATGTTTTAGGAAGAAGGGTGCTTTTGAAAATGGAGTTTCCTTGCAAAGGAACTGCATCTACACAGATATTTTGCATTTTGAAAGCAGCACTTTCAATGTGGTGAGTGGCCACTATTATGCAAAGGAGGCATGGAATACTCATGTCAGTGCCTCATTAGCATTTCTGATCTGCTTCATTTAGATTCCCCTTCCAAAAGGGAGGGGCAGCATAGATGTGGCCAAAATGTTAATCAGGTGCATGCACAGTTTGATTTCATTATGAATAACCAGCTCCCACTTTTCCTGAACACATTTGCCACTCACATTTACAAAATGTAATTAAAATTCAATTCAACGATTAACGATTAACAGGTCCAATTTCCAAACTAAAACCTTTAAATCTGACCTAAGTGCATTGCTAGGGGGATGGGCATGACTTAGCGAGGACTTGTCTACATTTGCCTCCAACTTCGAAAGGGGCATGTTAATCAGGGGGATGGGAAATTACTAAAGAAGTGCTGAGGTGCATATGCAGCACTTCATTAGGCTAATTCTCCCCCATGGCAATTTCGAAGTTTCAAACTTCGCAGTGCCGGCATGCATGTTCAAGTGCCCATGGTACTTTTAAGTGCTTTTACTCCCCAAAATTTTGAGGAGTAAAGGCCTTTTGAAGTGTCCGTGGCTACACACATGCTGGCACTTCAAAGTTTGACACTTCAGAGTTGCCATGGGGGAGAATTATCCTAATGAAGTGCTGCGTATTCACTGCAGCACTTCATTAGTAATCTCCCATTGCCCTGATTAACATGCCCCCTTCAAATCTGGGGGAACTGTAGACTCAGCCAAAGAGTCTGTGGGAGCTGGACTTAGTTTGCAGAAGAGAAGAGTGAGGGGTGCAGCTGATATAAGCCTTCAACTACCTGAGGGGAACATCCAAAGAGGGTGGAGACAGGCTGCCTCTGCACTACAAAATAAATTCAAATTTATTAATGTCAGTTTTGTAATTCTGGCAGAGGTGTAAAGTTACTAAGTTAGAAATACTTTGTTACACTACCAAAGTACATTTTTTTTTAGGATTTGTACTTTATTCAACTAATTTATTTTCATGGAACTTGTACTTTCATTTAAGTATATTTTTTGGAAAATACTGTACTTTATACGCACCTACCATTTCTGAAAGTATTTAGTTACTCACTACTTTTGTCACCCCACAAGCCAGTATTCCAATATGCTTGCTGCTCCTGCTTTGAAATTCATAGTCTTCCTGTTACCTAATTCTAGAGCACGTGTAAAGCAGTGGCCAGAGCAGAGTGCTGAGGGACATTGTGGGTTACATACGGAACACCTCTGGAGGCTAATAAATTCCATTTTCAGATGTGGTGCTTCCACACTGGTATTTAATTGAACTTTTGAATTTGAGCTTCATGCTATACCTCTTAGATAACAAAAATATTGTAATCTTTATATTAGTGCTCCTTAATTCAAGCAAATGGTATTTAGAGTGAAGACAGTCATGAGGTAATGTACATGTACATGTACACATAGTGATGTGACAACCTTAAATTTGAATTTATCTCATGTAGATGCAGGCATGGTGTATTATCAGTGATGGCAGATGATAGCACAAGGAGACTTGGTCTCAGGTTCCAGTGGGGGAAGTTTAGGTTTTATAATAAGAAAATCTATTTCACAAGAAGGGAGGTGAAAGACTGGAAGGAGTTACCTACAGAGGTCGTGGAATCTCCATCCCTAGAGGATTTAAGATCAAGTTTGTCAAAGCTCTGGCTGGAATGATTGAGTTGGGGATCCTTGTGTGTAGATTAGATGACTGCATAAATTCTATTGCAACCCTTATATTCTATGATTCTATAGCCGCATCTACAAGTGCACACTACTTCAAAGTAGCAGCGCCAACTTCAAAATAGCGCCCGTCACAGCTACACATGTTGGGCGCTATTTCGAAGTTAACATCGACGTTAGGCAGCGAGACGTTGAAGTCGCTAACCCCATGAGGGGATGGGAATAGCGCCCTACTTCAACGTTCAATGTCGAAGTAGGGAACGTGTAGTCGTTGCGAGTCCCACAACATCGAAATTGCGGGGTCCTCCATGGCGGCCATCAGCTGAGGGGTTGAGAGACTCTCTCTCCAGCCCTTGAGCTCGATGGTGGCTGCGTGGAGCAGCCCCTTAAAGCTCCCCGCCCTCTCCCTTCCTGTGCAGGAAGTTGAGAGAACGTGCAGGCGGCAGCCCAGACACGCGGCCAGCCTGCATGTCCCTCAGCCACCACAGACACCCCCCCCAGCTGCGATGGCCGCACGCCAGCCCCCCAAGCGCCCCCAGGGGACCCCCCCCCAAGGGCAGCCAGGGCTCCCAGCCCAGCAGCCAGGTGGGGAAGCGGCAGCGGGGCCACTCCTGGACAGGGCCGTGCTCCAGGTAATGGGGAGAAAGAGGCAGAATGCGGATGCATTCGCTCGGCTGGCCGAGGGCCTGGCCACCCGGGGTCACCCTGCCCACACTCCGGATCATGTCCGGAGTAAAGTGAAGGAGCTGTGGCAGGGTTACACCCAGGCCCGGGATGCGGCCGGCCAATCTGGGGCCGCCTCCGTCACTTGCCCCTTTTACAGGGACCTCAGGGACATCATGGGCCCCCGGCACACCTCCTCCCCTCCGGCCACTCTTGATACCTCAGCCGACGAGCACCAGCAGGCCCCGGAGGCAGAGTCCACCCCGGAGGCAAGCCCCGCACCCCAGGGCCCCCCCCAGGAGCCCAACCCCGGGGCACTGGAGGAGGAGGAGGAGGAGAGGGAGTCCTCCTCGAGTGACGCCGGCCTCCAGATCATCCTCCCATCCAGGAGCTCCAGCCGGGCGTCTGCCCCCCCAGGTGTCCCCCGACCATGGGAGTGGACCGTCAGGTATCTACCCCCCCGGTGCACACCCCTGGGGTTGAGGGATGGGGGTAATAGATATGACCAGGGCCCTCCACATGCCCAGATGACCATGGCCCCAAGGACAGCAGTGGCATGTCTCTCACAGGAGTGCATCAGCCCCTGCCCCCCGCAGCACGACAGTGCCATGCCCCATCGCCGGGGCTGGGGGGAGTGGAACCTCTAGGGTCCCCCGGGGGCAGGGAGTGGGACACCCAGCAGCAGCAGCAGTAGCAGCAGCATGTGATGGAGTGGGGGGAGTGCAAATGCGAGACTCAGGCTAGATATGAGAAACAAGCTGAATAGCTCCCAGTGGCTAAGGATGATCCTGGGGCTACAACTGGCAGGTTACACCTCTGCCCTGAACAAAGAGGAGGGAGGAGCCGAGCTGGGTTTGAATTGGGGGCGGCAGTTAGAGGCTAGGGGAAGGGAGAGCTAGAAGGCAGCCAGCCTGAGGAGGGGGAAAGCTACACCCCAGAGGGGCACCCCTCAGGGTCTTCTCCCCAGGATGGGTTGGAAAGACTGTCTCTGACTGCTGTACTGTCGCTTCTGTGAGAAACTGGGCATCTGTTGCCTAATAAACCTCCTGTTGTACCTGCTGAGTGAGAGTCACTCCTGCCAGCAGACGGGGTGCAGTGCAGGGGGACCCCTGAACCCCATCACAGCAGCATCTCCCAGGGATGGGGAACCTGCAGCAGAGGGGTGGGGGGACAAGGGCCACGGCTCGGCGCCCACACTAACGGCTGTCTCCACTCTTCTTCCCCCACTCCTGTGTTCCGCAGCTGCACCATCGGAAGGACAGGAGAGCGCTGGCGAGGCATCAGTGGTCCTGGACAGCCCTCCGGGGCCATCACTCCAGGCCAGCCCCTCCGCAGAGGACCGACCAGCGCCATGGCAGGGAAGACAGCAGACCCAGCACCACCAGCCGACGGCGACAGACCCCCAGCTGCTGGCCCTGCACCATCGGCAGCTGGAGGTCGCCAAGCAGCGGCTCCTGGTGGAGGAACGCTGCCTCCAGCTGCAGGAGCAGGCACTGGCCTGGCGCCAGGAGGCATGAGGGGCCTACATGCAGACCTTCAACCGTTTCACAGACTACCAGGCCCCCCATGCCACGCTGGCCGCCGCAGCGCCCGCCCTGAGTGCTCCACCTGCTGCTCCAGCCGCTGCTCCAGCCGCTGCGCCATCCGCCATTGCACCGACACCTGCCACCGAGGGCCCTTCCGCCGAGGGGGACCTGGGGCCAGCTGACACTCGCCGGCCATATTTTCCGGTCCGCCTGGCCCCCAGCCAGCCCCGGCCAGGGCTGAGGCCAAGGTGGGGATCCCGGCCGCCCACTCCCAGCACTGGACTTTAGGGTCGTGGGGCCCAGGACGTGGCCCCCTCTCCCCCTTTGTATATATTCCCCCCAGTTTTTAAGTTAGTTTGCTGTAAATAGTTTGTATATTTGACCCCTGTTACCATGGTGATCCTTTCCCCCCCCATGTAAATAGTTCTCCCCTTCCTTGTCTTCCCCTTTCATGTTATCCCTATTTTTATAATATATATATACATAAGTTAGATTTTCCCTGTAAATAGTTAGTCTTGTTGATAATAATAATAAGAGTTCTAAAGATATTTGAGTTGACGAACAACTGTCTGCTTTTATTTTTACAAGAAAAGTGTGGCGGGGGGGCTCTTGGGTGCTCTGTGGTGTGGGCGTAGGGGCAGGGGGTGATGTGGAGGATGGGGGTGGCAGTGGGGGGCCTGCCAGCGTTCACCCCGCAGCCTCATTGAACTGGGCCCGCAGGGCCTCCCGGACCCGGGTCCCTTTGGGGTCCACCTGGCGACTGGGGGCAGCGGGTGGCTGCACATCGGCCCTGCCAGCTTCCACAGCCCAGCCCTGAAAGAAGGCCTCCCCCTTGCTCTCCACCAGGTTGTGGAGAGCGCTGCACATGCCCACAATCTGGGGGATGTTGGTGGGGCCCGCATCAAGGCAGGTCAGGAGACACCTCCAGCGCCCTTTGAAGGCCCAAATGAGCGCTCCACCACCTGGAGCGCATGGTTCAGGCGCTGATTGAAGCGCTCCTGGCTGGCAGACAGATGGCCCGTGTACAGGTGCATGAGCCAGGGCCGGAAGGGGTATGCTGCATCTGAGATGACACAGAGGGGCATGGTGGTGTCCCCCAGAGGGATCTCCCACTGGGGGATGTAGGTCCCCGCCTCCAGCCGGAGGCACAGGCCTGAGTTCCAGAATACCTGGGCGTCGTGGGTGCTGCCAGGCCAGCCCACATAAATGTCCAGGAAACAGCCCCGGCTGTCCACCAAGGCCTGGAGGACCACTGAGTGGTAGCCCTTCCTGTTTAAGTAGCGTCCTCCACTGTGTTCCGGGGCGCGGATGGGGATGTGAGTCCCATCCAGAGCCCTAAAGCAATTGGGGAAGCCCAGGGTGGCAAAGCCCGCGATGGCGGCATCCAGTCCCCAAGCCTCACGAGCCTGTGGAGGAGCAGGGTGTTGATGGCGCGGACGACCTGCAGGGGAAGCACATGGGAGAGCACCAATGAGGGGTGTGCAGGGTGTGTGTGGCCCTTCCCTGCCAGGGACCCCCTCCCCTCCCCTCCCCTGCCAGAGCTGCCTCCCCCTCCCCCCGTGGGTCCTCTTACCTCCATGAGAACAGCCCCGCTGGTGGCCTTGCTGATGCCAAACTGCTGCCCCACGGATCGGTAGCTGTCTGGAGTGGCCAGTTTCCAGACAGCAATGCCGACCCGTTTCTCAAAGCTGAGGGCATGCCACATGAAGGTGTCCTGGTGCCTCAGTGCGGGGGTGAGCCACTGGCAGAACTCCAGGAATGTCTGCCGGCTCATGCAAAAGTTCTGGAGCCAGCGGTCGTCCCACTCTCCGAGCACCAGCCGCTCCCACCAGTCGGTGCTCGTGGGGTAGCTCCACAGCCGGCGGCATGTGAGGCGGGGGCGGGGCAGCGGGGTGCTGCAGGGTTGGGGGCTGCATCCTCCTCCCCTGCGGGCAGCTCCTCCTCTGTGGCAAGGAGGTGCTCAGTTGCCTCCTGCATGGCATGGAGCGGCCAAGCACTGCTCCTGCAGGGGTGGCTGTGTGGACCTCTGGCTGCTGCTGCTGCTGCTGCTGCTGCTGCTGCTGCTGCTGCTGCTGCTGCTGCTGGGGGTCCATGACTGCATCGCTCGAGGTGTGCGTGCCTATGGCTCTGCAGACCGCATGCTGTGCAGGCTGCGTGTGTCTGGGAGGGGCCCTTTAAGGAAGCGGCTAGCTGTTGCCCTGGAACCCTTATTTCGATGTGTGCTACTTTGGCGTGTAGACATTTCCTCGCAGCACCTATTTCGATGTGGTGCTGCGCAATGTCGATGTTGAACGTCGACGTTGCCAGCCCTGGAGGATGTGTAGACGTTATTCATAGAAATAGGCTATTTCGATGTCGCTACATCGAAATAAGCTACTTCGATGTATCATTCACGTGTAGACGTAGCCTATGAGTGCAGAAGCTCAAAGCATTGTTGAATTAAATATGTCTTTGATGCCTTTCTGCAGGTCTTATTTCCAGCATGGATCTGAAGTGCAAATATTCCACAAGTGAAGTTTTCATAAAATTTCAACTGTTATTTTGCAGACCCAAACAACTTACATACAAATTTAGAGGCAGCACATCAACTTTTAGGTACTTATGTCCAAACAAATTTTAGGAGATTTTCTGTGGTTCTTCCATTCCTATTCAATATTTATTCAAAAACAGAACACATAAATGGAAAAAAAAGTCTTAGTAGTTATAAAATCCTGTAAAAAGTTAAGTAGTTGATATGAAGAAAAGTTATTCAATAATTTAGGCATATCTTATCAATCAGCATCATCAACAACCATGGGCTCAGCAAACCATTGGTGTCTCATGCCTCCCTCACTGTTTCCTTCCTTCTTTCCCTGTCCAGAGCGGAGTGGCTTAGTTTCTGTAGACTAGCTCCACACCAATCTACTATATCATCTACCCATTCTCTGTGGGGTCTGCCTCTCCTATTTGAACCATCCATTATGCCGAATACCAGGGTCTTTATTTTTTGTTCATTGTTCATTCTTCTGATATGCCTGAATAGCTGTAACTTGTGTTGTATAACCTTCTACAGTGATAAATCTTACTAATAAGAACAGGTTTAATAGTATATGTATGTGATCTATGTAAGATATCAATAGCACAGCATTTCTCTTCTGAACACCTCTCAAAACTTGGAAAATTCTATTATTTCAAAACTATTTCCTACTACACAAGTGTCAGTTGTATAGAGATAGTTGATTTTTTTTCCACTGAAACCAAAGGGAGATTTATTTGCAGGATACCACACAAAATTAATTAGCACAGCTGTTGCTGCTTGCACAAAGAATTCCAAATGAACATGATACATTATAAATGTAAATTAAAAATTATTAGTAATGCAAATCTGAATGCCTGTGGACTAGGTAAAGTCATGACATTGTGTGTGTGGGATTTCTCACTTTTGTGTTCATTTTTTAATTTATAAGTATAGAGCTAAATCTCAAAATCTAATCATTAGCATTATTGCTCAAAGCAACCATGAAGAGAACCAAATGACTAGCAGTACTCTGAGTTAGTATGAATGTAGCCACAGATATGCCCTTGCTCATTCATTCAGCATCCAGACCCACCTCAACAACCAGCATTCCCTCTAATTTTTTCTGTCCATCGGCAGAATACATTTTTGTTGTGTACACCAAGGCATGTGCAGATGTGCGCCACCAATAGAAACAGGCTGCTGTGAGCGGTCTGCTTACAGGGAAGACTACTTGCAACTCCACCTCTGTTCCTCCTCCTGTGTTTGACCCACTCTGCCCACCCAGTGCTCTGGTTAGGGAGCAGGGTCAGGCTTCCCCACTCTGCCTGCTGAGAAAGAGCCGTGAAGCAAAGGGCTTTGAAAGCCTGTGAACCCACTCGCCAGCTAGAGTATGAGGCAGAGCAGGAAAGCCCCTGATGCCCCTCTGGAGCATGAGATTGATAGAGTGGGACAAATGCCAAATGCCAGATAGAGGGGTAGAGTGGTTGAAGGTGCAGGGGTGCACAATGTATGGGACCCCTCATTTGTCCAGGGGCCTCTGGCCAGAAACTTTATTGCTCTCTCTACCCTTGCAAGGATGTTTGGAGCGTGGGAGGTGGCCCCAATTACTCCTACCCCATGAGGAGACCCAACTATCATTGCCCTTCCCCACAAAGAGAGGGATCATGCACATGTCCTTCCCTGGTATCCATTAGTAGCAATCACCATATTTTGAGATTTCCAGAAGTGCTCATGACTTATTATTCCAATTGAACTGGCTAACATTGATGGATGTATAGGTGTTCCTCTAACTTCATTTTACATAATTGCTTGAACTATTTCTATAACATTTCTTGTATATTAATGTGTGCCTATTTGATGGTTTATAACACATATTTTATATCAGTTTCCAAAAGGGTCATACACATGCTTTTGTCTCTCAAGTTACTTACTGTGCTGCTGAACTGGAAAAAATTGAACTTCTATACAAATTTCCTTTTAATAATATACAACATAGGTAATGGAGTGTAAGCTCTTTGGGGCAGGAACTCTTCTTTGTGTGTTTACAGAACCTAGCACAATGTAGGTCCTGGTCCAGGACTAAGACTCTTGGCTGCTGTATTACTATAATAAGACTAAGCATAAGATGAGGATCATGCCGGTGAGTTAGATCAACTAAGATACAATCAATGTTGAAATTATTCTGGAAATCCATCTCTCCTACATAAAAGGTAGAACCTCTCTGGCCTGGGACTGGTCTGACCGGCCAGACTTGAGATGTTGCTAGACCACCAAGCCCCTGGATGAGAGCGCTCTGGGTCCTGGCGGCGAGGAGCTGAACCAAGTTATTGGCTGCTGGGAGCTAGGGTAAAACTGCCCCAGACATGAAGGTATTTCTAAAGCAAACTGACAAATCAAAAATACAATGACATATTCATCATCTGGACCCATGGGGGTAAGCACTTGAAGATGTCCACAGCTTCCGCCGCACCATCAACCTCAGCCTGGATCAGTCCACACAGTAGATGCACTTTCTGAACACTGCTGTGCAAATAATTGATGGTAAACACATAAACACCACCCGATACTGGAAACCCACGGAGAGCTATGTTTTCCTACATGCCTCCAGCTTCCATCCAGGGCACACCACACAATTGATTGTATACAGCCAAGCACTAAGGTACAGCGCATTTGCTCCAATCCTTCAGACAGAGACAACTACCTACAAGGCCTTTACTGTTTCCTGAAACTACAATACCCACCTAAAGAAGTGAAGAAACAGATTGACAGGGCCAGACATATACCCAGAAGCTGCCTGCTACAAGGCTGGCCCAAAAAAGAAAAATAACAGAAGACCACTGGCCATTACATACAGCCGCAGACAAAACCTCTCCAGTGCATCATCAGTGATCTACAACCCATCCTGGACAATGATCCTTCACTCCCACAGACCTTGGGAGGAAGGCCAGTCCTTGCCTACGGACAGTCCACCAACCTTAAACAAATTCTCACCAGCAACTTTAGACCACCAGAAACTCTAAACCTGGAACCAATCCTTGCAACAAACCTTGCTGTCCAGCTCTGCTCACATATCTACACCAGTGATATCATCACAGGATCTAACCACAACTATACCATCAGGGGCTCTTTCCCCTGCACATCTACTAATATAATATACTACACCATGTGCCAGCAATGCCCCATTGCAATTTACTTTGTCCAAACTGGACATTCTCTATGTAAAAGAATAAATGGACACAAATTCGACATCAGGAAAGGTAACATACAGAAACCTATAGGAGAACACTGTGGTCTCCCTGGACACTCAGTAAAAGATTTAAAGGTAGCCATCCTACAACAACAACAACAACAACAACAACAATAAAACCTTCAAAAACAGTCTCCAAAGAGAAACTGCAGAGCTGCAATTCATTTGCAAATTTGACACCATCAACTAAGGATTGAACAGGGACCGGAAGGGGCTGGCCACTTACAAATGCAGTTTCACCCCTTGACGTTTACCCCTCCACATTAGATACTGATAATGGGCCACATCCTCCTTGACTGAATTGACCTGATTTATCCTCTCTTGATGTTCACAACTCCACATTAACTGCTGATAATGGGCCACATCTTCCATGACAGAACTGACCTTGTCAACTCTGTCCTCCTCTTGACTAAGACTCCCTCCTTTCCATAAGACCACATGTTTAAACCCTCCTCTGGAACACCCCCACTCATGAATCTAATGCATAGGGTCTTTGCCCATGAAAGCTTAGGCTCCAAAATATGTTAGTTTATAAGGTGCCACAATTGTTATCAAAAATATATCTTCTGCTGCAATTCATTTCAAAAGAAAATCTACCCTGCTTCCTTTTCTTCCCCAACAGGAACTTTCAGATCTTAATCCAAATGACTTAACTTACCTATATCCATTGGAAAATGCATGTAAGTAAGGCCATTTCTGCACATGCCACTTTCAAAGAAAGTGGCATGCTAATAATATGCTAATAAATGGTCCAAATATGATAATGAGGTGTGGATGCAAATTCTTCATGCCTCATTAGCATAAGGTCACATGATCTGGAGTCTGGAAGACCCCCAGGGGCCGCGCTTCTAAACGGCGTTTTGGAGTCTGGAAGAACGTCTTCCGGACTCCAAATCACTGGACCTTATGCAAATGAGGTGTGGGGAATTTGCAGCCACACCTACTTAGCATATTTGGGCTGTTTATTAGCATGCCACATTCAAAGAAATTGGCATGTGTAGAAATGGCCTAAGGGTTTGAAGGACTGGACTGTAATCAGAAGGAAAAAAAAAACGACAGATACTGCTAGTTCAGATGTATAAAGCACCTTATAACCAGGTGGTGCTATAATATTACAGTATTTCTCCTCCATATGTATAGTCAAAAAAAGGATAATACTTATTTTGGTGGTAAGTTAACCCTGCTAAAAGTCATGGACTGTGTATACTTGGAGAAGAAACTTTGAAGAGAAGGTGACTGCTTGCAGGATAGAGATGAAAATTCCAATATTAAGTGACAGCCTGGAAGAAGGTATGAAGTGAGATACAAAGGGAGCTGTGAAACGTAAGCAAAAGGAAATTAGGAGACGACTCAGATAAAAGACAGAACAAAGCTATGTGAGATCTTAATGGTGCTGTCCATCTATGTATTTTTGGCCCTGATGAGGAAGCAGTGTAGGATTTGAATAAAGGAGTGACATGGTAAAAATAGGGGAAGAAAATGAAAACTGAAATTGAATCATTTAGTATAGTGATAATAAAAGTTTGAAAAATCAGTTTGGAAAGAAAATATTTTGGAACCAGACTGGATTAGACCTTGGGAAACTAGATTTAGGATGGCAGCATGTGATACCAAAAGTTGTATTGGTCTGAGTTCAGTCTGAATGGCAATAAAGCTTTATATCTTACTATCACATGACTTTATATAGCTGTGATATACAGGGATAATAGAACTATGTTCTGGTGTTATTAGGATGATTCAGAAATATGCATGTGCGCTGTTTACCTCTGTTCAGCTAGTGGCAATATGGCTGTCTGAGTACCATCTGTGCATCTTGTGGGACACAACTTTGTTACAAGCAGTTTCACCTAGTATACAGTAAGAGCTGTGTCTACACGTGCACGCTACTTCGAAGTAGCGGCACTAACTTCGAAATAGCGCCCGTCGCGGCTACACGCGTCGGGTGCTATTTCAAAGTTAACTTCGACGTTAGGCGGCGAGACGTCGAAGTCGCTAACCTCATGAGGGGATCGGAATAGCGCCCTACTTCGACGTTCAACGTTGAAGTAGGGACCGTGTAGACGATCCGCGTCCCGCAACGTCGAAATTGCCGGGTCTTCCATGGCGGCCTTCAGCTGGGGGGTTGAGAGATGCTCTCTCTCCAGCCCCTGCGGGGCTCTATGGTCACCGTGTGCAGCAGCCCTTAGCCCAGGGCTTCTGACTGCTGCTGCGGCAGCTGGGGATCCATGCTGCAGGCACAGGGTCTGCAACCAGTTGTAGGCTCTGTGTATCTTGTGTTGTTTAGTGCAACTGTGTCTGGGAGGGGCCCTTTAAGGGAGCGGCTTGCTGTTGAGTCCGCCCTGTGAACCTGTCTGCAGCTGTGCCTGGCACCCTTATTTCGATGTGTGCTACTTTGGCGTGTAGACGTTCCCTCGCAGCGCCTATTTCGATGTGGTGCCGCGCAACGTCGAAGTTGAACATCGACATTGCCAGCCCTGGAGGACGTGTAGACGTTATTCATCGAAATAGCCTATTTCGATGTTGCTACATCGAAATAAGCTATTTCGATGTCGGCTTCACGTGTAGACGTAGCCAAGTTGTGTGTCTTTTTCCAGCTGGCATCTTACATGTAAAGTAGCAACTCTGTAAGAATATGCAATAGCGTCTATCAACTGAGATGCCTTTGATCAAGTCTCACCTAATTTTGTGTTTCATCTGACAATATGTCTTGTCAGCGGACAGTTCTACTTAAAAGAGTTCAACTGACCTCATTAAGATAAAGAAGACTGAAAAGGTGCAGCAAGCACTCAAACACCCTATGTAAACTTCTCTCTCTCACACTATACTTTGTACTATTCTCATTTTAACTTGTGTCAAACCTGTGTAGAGTGTAATATCTATTACCCTAAGACGCTGAACTTTGTTTTCAGTCTTTAAATCATTTTCTGCTAGCTCAGATCCAGTCAGCTCAATCAATTAATTATCCTGATAAATCCATGTGTTTTTCACAAGTAAATTTTGTGAATAATGTCACTTTGAAGACTATTGAGTTCAGAGGGAATAATTATTCAACCAGGAATGACAGACCATACATCTGTGCTGATTAGCACATGCAAATCCAGATAAAATAGTTTCTAGGGAAATTTAACCAAATACTCAAATACTTTATAAATATGTCTATTCACTTATTGTATTCCCTTTAAACAGCTATCATTTTAACTTGTTTCCTCATCTGTAAACATATCCACACCAGAAATTATCGATTTTCAACCTACCATATCAATTCAACTTTATTCAGGAGTCTGCAGAGTAGGAGCTCTTCAATGGCCCCTAATTTAATATTGAACACACACTGGCATATTGATATATTCATGCTAAATTAAAGCAACTTCTGCCTGAGAGAAACTCACATCTGTGTTTATTACATCCTAAACAGACACTTTCCCAAAATTGTAAGTATAGCTATGGCCTTTCCAGTACACAACACTCTACTCCACTTCCCTGGACATCTGGTTATCTTCCATTTTATATTGAAATGTTCAGACCAAGAGCGTCTGCTTGATTCTTTCAAAATCACCTTAATAAGCAAAGCCAAACCAGAAGACTGGAAAAAGAGGTGGGCAGGGGAAGGAGTCAGTGGAGAAATGCTCACTCTGAGGTATATCCTAAGAATGAAAGGAAAAGGAAGCCCTTATGATAGGGTATCAACCATGCTCAAAAGTAATGGAAATGGGATGAGAGAGAAAAGACCTATATAGCAAGCTTGGACAGAGTCCTGAGAAGCAGTTGTGAGACAAAAGGTAATAAGAAACCCCAGCCCAAAAATCACAGAGCCAGAATTTCCCTTTACAGCAATTACCAGGAGAAAAGAAAAAAAAAAGACCAGAAAAGGAGAAGTTATTTGTGCAAACTTTTTTTTTTAAATTATTCTTTAGAAGTGTCCATGTTGGTGCACTACTTCAGGTAAATATGTGCCTCATGCACCTTTGATTGGAGGCATGCCCATTTGGCTTCTGCAGGTGCTACACGTTCTTCAACCCTTCACTAAGGATATACAGGGTTACACCAGTGATGGGAAAACTTTCTGGCCTGAGGGCCACATCAGGATATGGAATGTATGTGGAGAGCCATAAATTCTTACAAAGCTGGGGTTGGTTGTGGGAGGTCATGAGAGCTCTGGCTGGGTTTGTGAGTTTGGGGGTGGAGAGGGGCTTGGGGCTGGAACAAGGGTGGGGGGGTGGGATGGGGTGGGGTGCACGAGGGAGGGAGGTTCAGGGATGCAGGGTCTGGGCTGTGCATACCTCCTCAATCAGCTCCAAGAGGCAAGAGCATGGAAGCTATAAGGATGGTGCTTGGGGAGCAGCACATGGAGCCACATGGGGACAATACTGCTGTCTTCACTCTTAGGTTTGGCTTTGAAACTTCCTTCACCCATTGAAGGTATTGCTTAGTAATGATTTCAAGTGGAGTACCCAGAGCGTCACTAGTCAAAGAGGAAGAAGAAGGGGTTTTTCACCTTATGCAATAATCAGATATTTCTGAGTTGTGTCCCCCTGTGGGTGCCCCATTACACATCCTTATTCCTTACTTGTTTAAGAGGGAGGGGGCTCTGTGAGACTTTGTCCACACTTGGTAACAGGGATTAATCATGCCCAGCTCCTGCTCCAGTACAAACGGCGATCCACGGGGCACATCTGGCCTGTCAGCTGCTTTAGTCTGGCCCTTGAGCTACCAAGGGGAACAGGGTTGTATGGGACTTGCTCTGCTCTGTGCAGCACCCAGAATCAGCAGTATTGTCCCCATCTGGCTCCATGTGCTGCTCCCCAAGCACCATCCTTATAGCTTCCAGTGTTTGGGAGCCACAGGCAATGGGGGCTGCAATATGACACCTGCAGACAGGGGACCAGTGCACAGAACCCCCTGGCCATGCCTCTGGATAGATTGTGCACACACTCTTGCCTCTTGTAGCTGATTGAGAAGGTATACCCAGTCCAGAGCCTGCATCATAAATAAAATAAAATAAATTAAAATAAAATAAAATAAAATAAAACCATTAAATAAAGGGAAGAAGGATTCTCTTGAAGATGGGGCTTACTTTTGAAAGAGGAGCATCTACACTGGGTTTCCTCTTTGGAAAGAAGCTCTTTTGAAATAAAAATAGGCAAATGAGGTGCCAAATATGCAAATGTGCACCTCATTTGCATTTTCAATTTCCCTCATTTGCATACCTCTTTGGAAAGAGGAATGCAAGTGTCGATGCACCTTTTCACTGTTTGTGAGGTTTTGGAATTCATGAATTGCTACACAGAATGAAAACAGCTCTGGTATACTAGATATTCCACTCCCAATCTAAAATTCCTGCCAGCTGTATTTTTAACTACTAGGTTGTGAGTTTTTCCTTTTCAAAAGCCACCAATATAAGGCATCTTCTATGAAGAGTTGTTGATGTGCTCTTTTAAGAGCACTAGAAGGGTTTCAGTCTTCAGTCATGTCTAGTTACTCTGCCATGTGCACCCAGAGTTTAAAATCCCGAGTTTAAACTGGGATTAAATGTCATGCTTTAATTCCTGACTGCTGCTTCAATGCCATCTACCTCGTTATCCACGCAACTGTTCTTTCTCAGGATATATGGGCAAAATCATTAATATTGTACTACATAAAGCTTATTAAAAAAGCAGGTATGGAAGAACTAGATCCAGGCAGTTCAGCAGAGCAGTTTAGTATGGACATTAAACCTCAAATTATTGGTAGGAAGTGACCATCAGTTGAAGATGAGGGAAGCTGCTATATCTCTGACAGTTAACAGGGTAAAAAGTTTCTGTTCTTTTTAAAAGCACAAGCTTGTGCAATGAAATGTAACTCGTTTCTGGCTCACCTGCCCTCTTTGTGGAAACAAACGGGATGGTTAATGATGACAGCTGCTAAACAAGACACAGGAGCTATTGGATTTGTAGACAAACCTGGTACTTTAGCTGGAGCTCATTCTCAGAAGCCAGATGCCTTGACTAAGATTGCCTGCATGGCATATAAGCAATTTGGATAATATACAACTATTTTTAAACTGTTTTTGGTTAGAGCTTGCAAGAGTATGACTTGTTCAATGTTAATGTGTTTACATTGCTCTGACTGGCAATTTTAAAATATTGCTCTGTCTCTTCTGCCTCTCACCTTCTCATCAGATGACCTCATCAAAAGCAGATAAGGTAAATTGGCCCCAGCTGTCAAATATAATTGATCATCTCAGGTGAAAATATTATGTGGGGGATTTCTGATGAAGGTCTAAAAATTTTATCAAAAATATCCGAACATGTACCAGTATTCATATTTTGTAGATAACTCTGTTGTGATATCCTTAGAGAGTTGAAAGGATTTTTTGTTAAGCATACGAGACCCAAAAGGTCTAAATGATGAATAGTTATTTAGAACCAAGAAAAAAAATGAAAATGACAGGTAAGTATCTTCTCACCATTCAGCATTTACAGACAGATTAAACCCTCCGGGGCTATGTCTACACGTGAATGCTACATCGAAATAGCTTATTTCCATGTACTGACATTGAAATAGGCTATTTCGATGAATAACGTCCACATGTCCTCCAGGGCTGGCAATGTCGACATTCAACATTGACATTGCGCAGCACCACATCTTAATAGGCGCTGCGAGGGAACGTCTACACGCCAAAGTAGCACACATCGAAATAAGGGTGCCAGGCACAGCTGCAGACAGGGTCACAGGGCGGACTCAACAGCAAGCCGCTCCCTTAAAGGGCCCCTCTCAGACACAGTTGCACTAAACAACACAAGATCCACAGAGCCGACAACTGGTTGCAGACCCTGTGCATGCAGCATGGATCCCCAGCTGCAGCAGCAGCAGCCAGAAACCCTGGGCTAAGGGCTGCTGCCCACGGTGACCATAGAGCCCCGCAGGGGCTGGAGAGAGAGCGTCTCTCAACCCCTCAGCTGATGGCCACCATGGAGGACCCCGCAATTTCGATGTTGCGGGACGCGCAACGACTACACGGTCCCTACTTCAACGTTGAATGTCGAAGTAGGGCGCTATTCCTATCCCCTCATGGGGTTAGCGGCTTCGACCTCTCGCCGCTTAATGTCGATGTTAACATCGAAATAGCGCCCAACACGTGTAGCCGTGACGGGTGCTATTTCGAAGTTAGTGCCGCTACTTCGAAGTAGCGTGTACGTGTAGACACGGCTCAGCAGTGTCTACACATACACAAAAAGTTGAAATAAGTGGCCCATTTTTGAAAGAGCTGGAGGAACGTCCACACGTGTAAACTCGTCTTTCAAAAGAAAATCAAAAGAATGGGGCACAGACATCAAAATCCGAACCCCGATCCCGTATCAGGAAGATCACTCCCTTTCAAAATACTAAATTGAAAGAGTACATGTGTAGATGCTCCACAGTATGATTTTTCAAAATACGGGTCTGCCATGGCGCCAGTCAGCTGGAGAGCGGGGCCGCTCCAGCCGGCAGCAGCAGGGCTGTATGGTCCCTGCGTTTGGCTGCCTTAAAGCCGCATGAACACAGGAAACCCATGGGAGGAAGCTCAGAGCATGCTAGGAGCAGCCTGTGAACATCCTCCAGCCCCACGCTCCAGCACCACAGCATGGCCAGCAGCCAGCACCCCCCCATGAGCCCCACAGCCCCCCCTCTGAGCCCCCGCAGGGCTCCCAGGGGGAGAAAAAAATGGGCCCCCTCCTGGATGGAGCGGGAGCTGCAGGACCCTCTCAGCCTCCAGAAGGATGAGGAGGTCCTGCACCACATGGGGGTGAAGCAGTGCAATGCCGCTGACTTTGCCCGCCTGGCTCAAGGCCTCCAGACCGGGGCCACCCGAAGCGTACCACAGAGCAGGTACACTCCAAGGTCAAGGAGCTGCGGCAAGGCTATGCCCGGGCCAGGGACCAGGCCAGCCGCTCTGGGGCAGCTCCAGCAACATGCCTCTTTTTCCGGGAGCTCCGGGGCATCCTGGGGCCCCAGGAGAGCTCCCTACCGCTGGCATTCCTGGACACATCCGGCAAGGAGCTGCAGCGAGAGGAGAAGAAGGAGGAGCAGCTCAGACCAGGGACCCAGGAGGGCTAAGGGACCACCGAGTGGTCGAGTGAAGAGGGGAACCTCACCATTGTCCTCCCCTCCCACTCTTGCAGCTGGGCGACTGGGACTTGGATATCCCTGGACATCACCGAGGGACCCTCCCGTATGTACAGGGAGGGGTGCATGCCTGCTCCACAGACTGGAAGCGACGCAACAGCTAGTCACCCACACACAGGACCAGTGGTCCCAGGCCGCACACGGGCCACTCCCCACATGGGATGCAGCACTCTGCAGTGGCACACCAGTGGTGCCCAGCACCCGCCCTCAGTGGACAGTGCTGCAAGCCTCACGGGGTGGCAGCCGGTCAGTGCTGGACAGCTTCTGGGGCCTGCACACTGCAGGCCGGGAAGGGCCACCTGCATGAGAGACCCCTG
Source organism: Carettochelys insculpta (assembly GCF_033958435.1). Classification (NCBI taxonomy): domain Eukaryota; kingdom Metazoa; phylum Chordata; order Testudines; family Carettochelyidae; genus Carettochelys; species Carettochelys insculpta. The sequence continues at coordinate 298,435,416 of NC_134137.1, read as the reverse complement.
GATGCACCCCCAGGCCAGGAGGTCCAGCCTGTGGGAGGCAGGGTGGTGCCCCTTGGGGGGTCAGTGTTCTTTGGGGGGATGGGGCACCATGGAGTGGGCTTGGACAGGTGTGCCACAGCCTGGTCCTCTCCATCTGGGGCACATTACTGACATATTCTCCTCCTCTCCACACAGCCGCACCATGCGTGGGCCAGAAGAGTCCTGCGCTGTCCCTCGGCCCTGAGAGCACTCCCGCAGCCCTCGGAGGTGCCTGGATGCCACCCCAGGCAGCACACCATCGGAGCCATGGCCGGAGGGCCCCCCACCAGGCTGAGGAGGACCCAACCAGCCAGCACCAGGTCAAGGTGGCCAAGCAACACCTGAGGCTCACCCAGGCTGACATGGAGTGGAGGACTGCAGCCTGGGAATGGCTGCTGACCACCCTGGCAGACACTGGCCACATCCTCCAAGACTATACAGCCACTTTTGCCTGTCTTCTGGCCCACCCCTGGCGGCTCCCCCCACTGAGCCTGCCTCCCGCCTCCACCAAGACTGCCCCCTCCACCTCCACTGAGACTGTCCCCTCCACCCCCACTGAGCCTACCCCCTCCATCCCCACCAGGTCCACTCGGTGGCAATATCTGCTGGTGCTACCCATACCCTCTCCTCCCCACTGGGGACCCTGCACCTGGGGAGGCTGTGGCTCCAGGGGCCAATGGGGCTCGCAGCCCACCATGCATGCCCTGGAATGAGTGGCTCGCCCACCTCCAAGTTAGGTTCCTTCCACCCCCTGTATATAGTTAACAATGAAAATAGTATAGATAATGTTTCTTTTATTGTTCACCATTCCGTGCTGTGCTCCTCAGGGGGACAGTGGGTGGTGGATGTGCAGGTGCAGTGCTCGTGGGGATGGGGGTGGCAGGGATGGTGGGTGGCAGATGTATGTGGGATGTGGGTGTGCATGTGGGTCAGAGGTGGCCGTCAGCAAAGGCCTGCCTGAGGACCTCCCAGATGTGGTGGCCATCCCGGTGGGCCTAGCGGATGGGGGCAGTGCCCAGCTGCTCATAGCCAGCACTAGCCAGATCCCCATCTCCTGAGGACATAGGCACCCCCTTTCCCTCAACAACATTGTGGAGGACACAACAGGTGCTCACCATCAGGGGCATGTTGAGGACCCCAACCTCCAGCTGTGTGAGGAGGCACCTCCACCGCCATTTTAGGCACCTGAAGGCCCGCTCCACCATGTTGCAGGTGTGGTTGAGGTGCTGATTGAATACCTCCCAGGTGGGGTCGAGGTGTCCCGTGTACAGCCTCATGAGCCATGGCTGCAGGGGATACACTGCATCTGCCACCATCCAGAGTGGCATGGTGATGTCCTCCGCCATGGTGATGTTACTGGCCAGTGCTGTGTGGCAGGGCATGGAAGGGGATGTGTGTGCCATCCAATGCGCCGATGCAGTTCGGAAAGCCCAGGTCCTGGAAGCTGCCAACAATGTTGTCCATATCTCCCAGGCGGACTACCATATGGAGCAGCATCGCATTGATGTCTCTGACGACCTGCAGCAGGGGAGAAGGGGGGCATGTGCTCTAGTACGGGTGTGGTGGCCATCTCCCCCTGCCTTGGGTCCATTCTACCCCCTTCCCATCCAGCCCCAACCCAGTCCAGCCCCCTGCCTCCCTCCCATCCAGCTCCTGCCCCGTTCAGCCCCCTGTCCCCTCCCATCCAGCCCCTCCCGCATCCAGCCCCTTGCCCCCCCACCCATCCAGCCCCACCTTACCTCCATAAGTACAACCCCAACAGTGGCCTTGCCCATCCCAAACTGCTGTCCCACGGAGTGGTAGGTGTCTGGGGTGGCCAGCTTCCAGATGGCAATCATGAACCTTTTCTCCAGGGTGAGGGCTGGCCACATGCAGGTATCCTGGTGCTGGAGTGCGGGGGTGATCCAGTGGCAGATCTCCTCAAAGGTCTGCCTTGACATGCAGAAGTTCTGCAGCCACCTTTCGTCGCCTCATTCCCCTAGCACCACACACTCCCACAAGTTGGTGCTCCTGGGGTGGCTCCAGAGGGGTCAGGGCACCCAGGGGGGCATCCGGCTTTGCCCTGGTTGGGAGAGCCCCGCGGCCCTAGGGGGATCACCCAGCCACCCAATGAGATTGGATGCAGCTGCAGCAATGGTGCACAGCACTGTCAGCATGGTATCCAAGATAAGGGCGTCCTCCTCCAGGAGCTGGTCCTCCATGGTGGGCACGAGTGGGCTCTGCTGGGCTGGGAAAGGCTGGGCAGCACTCATCTCATGCGGAAAGGAGGGCAGAGGGAGGGGCCCTTTAAAGGAGGCAGCTGGCTGTGGCCCTGGAAGGGCTTGTTGGCCATGGGACCCTGTCCGCGGCATTTCCTGCCTCTCTTCTTTTGAAAAAGGGGTTGGAATCACGTGGACACTTTCTGTCAAAAGACCTCGACAGCACTTCAAAAGAGCAGATCAAAATGCCAATCTGAAAAATGGCGGCAGGTGCTCCCTTTTGACGGCCGCTATTTCAACTGCCAAACTTCAATTTTTGCCCTTTCAAAAGGGTGCTCACGTGTAGACCCAGATTCCATTTCCATCGCACTTGAGACAGTCCACTGGGACAAGAAGAACATGAGATAGTAAGAAAATATCAAAGTGCTACAGATATTTTGAATGGCTTTAAAGTTTATGCAGTTGCCTCTGAATACTTAAGGTACTCCCTTCACCAAGATATAGATCAAATTGTTGTATTTTTAATACCAGCCGTATTCTCAGCATTTCACTAACATATCACTGTTATATTACTTCCCTATTTTGTTGCAATTTATTTTCTTCCCTGCCTACTTCTAAAAGGCAAGAGTGTACAATTGATGTTTTTAGGAGGATTTGAATGTAGCAAAGTAATTTTTCCTTTATTTTTCATAAAATACATCTTATATATATATATATAGATAGATAGATAGATAGATAGATAGATATAGATATATATATAAATGGACTAGTTTTATATATGCTACAACAGTGTTTCTCAACTATTTTTTGTAAAGTACTCATTTTAAAAAAAAATTATAAATATCCCCAGTACCTACAATTTTCAGACACACTTTTTTGTTTTTCTACAGTAGCAACTCATTTTTTTTAAAATCTTAAATGTACCTGGTTGGTTGGAAGATATTGCCTATAACCAATGAACTTATGGTAGTGCAAAAAAGGATAAATAAAAGAAACTGGATTAACACAATAAATGCATTTTTAATTCATAAAAGAGATGGAGAAACACTGAGTTAATGTACCCTCTGCAAGAGCTCTGCATAACCCCAGGAGTACATCTACCCCTGGTTGAGAACCATTGTGCTACAAGATTATATATAGAGAGAAGATAGATGTGTGTGTGTGTGTATTGGGGATGTAGCCACTGGTGTACCACTGTGCATCCAGGCTCACTCCCCACTAACCTGTCTGGAGCTCCAGCTGGGGTGCAGGATCAGAGCATGGGGGTCTTACCCCATCTGCTCCGCTGCGCAAACGAGGGAAGGGGTATGGGGCTCAGGTCTTACTCTGCTTTGCTCAGCACTCTAGCTGGTTTGCGAAGCCTGGGCTTATGCCATGCTGCTTTGGCACTCCAGACAGGGAGCAGGACTGGGGCTTCCCTCTCCAATCCCTCCTCTCCCACTCTCCTACCAACCCCCATTCTTGTCAACCCCCTTGAAGTCAGGGCCCACCCAAGTATGTCCTTCGGGCTGCACTGTGCACACATACAAATATACAGTCCCATTTAGCTATGATATATTTGAGAGAGTTTGGGCATCTGTCTATGTGTCTGTCCATCCATTGTTCACGAATTCCCATATGGTAGGGCTAGGACCACTAAATTCAGTGTGAAGTTTCCTTTCATCATAACTTAAAGTAATGTTTGTTTTGCCCAGAAAATGGAATGTTCCTGGAATGTGACTGCTCCTTATCATATGGAAAGGTTGGCCTGTGGTAGCAGGGACAGTTGGACCCCAGAATGACCACAGGGCGGCAGCAAGTGTCCCAGCCCCTGGGAACAGCTGGCAAGAAAGCTGTGCAGCTGCCACCACACTGGGCCACTGCTGCCCTGCACCATCCTGTAACTACCACCCTCCTGTTTTATCTCCTGCAGCCCCCACCCTCTGCCCTAGGAACCTCCCCCACTCCCCCAAACCTGACTCCTGCACTTTCCCCACCCCAAATTCCCTGGCCTGAAGGAACTGAGCAACTCCAGATAAGTCCTGTACCCTTGTGTATGTGGGTTTTTTATATAGCATATATTAAACTAAATCCATTACCATGCTTTTTAGGGACCATTTCATCTTGCAGTGTGACATTCTGCATAACCAATAACTAACACACAGAAATATATACTTTCTTTTCCACCTCCCCATAAGTCCTGAGACCATGTAGGACGGATAACTTACTGTTCATAGAATCATAGAATCTTAGAACAATAGAGCAGGAAGAGACCTAAAAAAGCCATCAACTCCAGCCCCCTGCCCTAGGCAGGACAAAACCCATCAGATCAGCCCAGCCAGGGCTTTGTTAAGGTGAGACTTAAACACCTCCAGGGACAGAGACTCCACTACTTCCCTGGGTAGACCATTCCAATGCTTCACCACCCTCCTAGTGAAAAAGTTTTTCCTAATGTTCAACCTGGACCTTCCCAACCACAACTTGAGACCATTGTTACATGTTCTGCCATCCGTGACCACTGTGAACAGCCTCTCTCCTGCCTTTTTGCAACCTCTCTTCAGCACGTTGAAGGCTGTTATCAAGTCCACCATCAGTCTTCTCTTCTGCAGACTAAACAGTCCCAATTCCCTCAACCTTTCTTCATAGGTCATGTGCTCCAGCCCCCTAATTATTTTGGTCGACCTCCGCTGGATCGTCTCCAGTGTATCCACATCCTTCCTATAACTGGGGGCCCAGAACTGGACACAGTACTGCAGATGTGGCCTCACCAAAGCCGAATAAAGAGGAATAATGACCTCTCTGGATCTACTGGCAACTCTCCTCATGATGCAACCTAATATGCCATTACCCTTCTTGGCTACAACAGCATACTGTTGACTCATGTCCAACTTCTCATCCACTACAACTCCCAGGTCCTTTTCTGAAGAACTACTACTGAGCCAGTCAGACCCCAGCCTGTAACAATGCTTGGGATTCTTCTGGCCCAAGTGCAGGACTCTGCACTTGTCCTTATTTAACCTCATCAGATTTCTTGCAGCCCAGTCTTCCAATTTGTCTAAGTCACTTTGGACCCGATCCCTACCCTCCAGAGTATCTACCTCTCCCCCTAGCTTAGCATCATCTGCAAACTTGCTGACGGTGCAATCTAATCCATCATCCACATCATTGATAAATATGTTGAATAGAACAGGACCCAGAACCAAACCTTGGGGCACTCCACTAGAAACTGACCGCCATCCCGACATCAAGGCGTTGATCACTTCCTGCTGGGCCCAACCTTCTAGCCAGCTTTCTATCCATCTTACCATCCATTTATCCAATCCACATTCCTTTAACTTGCTGACAAGAATATTGTGGGAAACCATATCAAAAGCTTTGCTGAAGTCAAGATAAATCAAATCCATTGATTTTCCTCTATCCACAGAGCCAGTTATCTCATCGTAGAAACTAATCCTATTGGTCAGTCATGATTTTCCCTTCATGAATCCATGCTGACTATTCCTGATCACTTTCCCCTCCTCCAAATGTCTCAAAATGAGTTCCTTGAGGAGCCCCTCCATGATTTTTCCAGGGACTGATGTAACACTGACCAGCCTATAGTTCCCTGGATCACGCTTCTTCCCTTTTTTAAAGATGGGCACTACATTTTCCTTTTTCCAATCATCCGGGATCTCTCCGTATCTCCATGACTTTTCAAAGATAACGGCCAAGGGCTTGTCAATGACATACGCCAACTCCCTCAGAACCCTCAGATGAATTAGGTCCGGGCCCATGGATTTATGTACATTTAGCTTTTTTAGTTAGCTCCTAACTTGCTCTTTCCCCACCAAAGTCTCTCCACTTTCATCCCACAGTGCATCACTTACTGCATTGGTCCAGGAGCCATCCTTGTCTGTGAAGACAGAGGCAAAGAAAGCATTAAGTACTTCAGCTTTCCCTACATCATTTGTCACTGGGTTACCTCCCTCATCCAGTAGGGGCCCCACACTCTCTCTGACCACCTTCTTCTTGCTAACATGCCTGTAGAAACTTTTCTTGTTATCCTTCACGTTCCTTGTGAGTCGCAATTCCAGTTGCTCTTTCACCTTCTTGATAACTGCCCTACATTCTCGAGCTGTACATTTATATCCCTCCCTAGACATCTGTCCAAATTTCCACTTTTTGTACGCTCCCTTTTTGTGCCTAAGTTTTCCAAGGATTTCCCCAGTAAGCCAGTCTAGTCTCCTACCATATTTACTTCTCTTGCTGCACATCGGGAAAGTTTCTTTCTGTGCCTGCAATAGGGCTTCCTTAAAATACTGACAGTTTTCCTGGACTCCTTTTCCCGTCATGGTAGCATCCCAGGGGATTCCGCTCATCAGTATCCTGAAGGAGTCAAAGTCTGCTTTTCTGGGCTACGTCTACATGTGAAGCCTACATCGAAATAGGCTATTTCGATGAATAACGTCTACACGTCCTCCAGGGCTGGCAACGTCGATGTTCAACTTCGACGTTGCGCGGCACCACATCGAAATAGGCGCTGCGAGGGAACGTCTACACGCCAAAGTAGCACACATCGAAATAAGGGTGCCAGGCACAGCTGCAGACAGGGTCACAGGGCGGACTCAAGAACAAGCCGCTCCCTTAAAGGGCCCCTCCCAGACACAGTTGCACTAAACAACACAAGATACACAGAGCCTACAACTGGTTGCAGACCCTGTGACTGCAGCATGGATCCCCAGCTGCCGCAGCAGCAGCCAGAAGCCCTGGGCTAAGGGCTGCTGCCCACGGTGACCATAGAGCCCCGCAGGGGCTGGAGAGAGAGCATCTCTCAACCCCCCAGCCCAGCTGATGGCTGCCATGGAAGACCCGGCAATTTCGACGTTGCGGGACGCGGATCGTCTACACGGTCCCTACTTCGACGTTGAACGTCGAAGTAGGGCGCTACTCTGATCCCTTCATGAGGTTAGCGACTTCGACATCTCGCCGCCTAACGTCGAAGTTAACTTCGAAATAGCACCCGACGCGTGTAGCCGCGACGGGGGCTATTTCGAAGTTAGTGCCGCTACTTTGAAGTAGCGTGCACATGTAGACACAGCTCTGAAGTCCAAGGTGTGTAGTTTACTGCTCTCTTTCCTTCTTTTGGTCAGGATCCTGAAGTCCACCATCTCATGATCACTGCTTCCCAGGTTGTCACCCACCTCTACCTTCCCTATTAGTTCCTCACTGTCTGTAAGCAGCAGGCCGAGCCATGCACAATCTCTGGGCAGGTCCGTCAGCATTTGTACCAAAAAGTGATTCCCAACACTCTCCAGAAACTTCCTGGACTTCTTGTGTACCACCATATTGGTCTCCTACCAAATGGTGATAGGTAGAAGGGTTTTTGAAAACTGGGAGGGGTCCTTTTGGAAGGCCCCATCTCCACGGGCAGCGAGCGATTCGAAAAGATGCACTTTTGAATCACCGTGGCCCCCATTATGCTAATGAGGTGCTGCATATTTATTACAGCACCTCGTTAGCATCTTTTGAACCCACTCATTAACATGCCCCTTTCGAAAGGAAAGTGCACATGTAGACACAGTGGCTTACCCTAATTGACCACATGCAGCCTGACGCCCACTGCTGGCCCCCCACTCATAAGTTACGCACTATCTGTCTGGATCCAGTTCCCAGCCCTTACTTGAGCCATCTCCAAGGAACTGAGTAAAGACTTCAGAACTCATCCCACCATAAATAATTAAGGGACTTAAATTTTAGAAAGCATTTGATCATGTTCCTCACCTAAGACTCTTGAGTGGGATGAGACTCTCATGAGATGAGAGGGAAGGTCCTGTCATAAACTGCTAATTGTTTAAAAGACAGTAAATATAGAAATAAATGGTAGGAATAAATTGTCAGTTGTCAGAATAGAGAAGTAAATAAAGGTGTTGCCTTCAGAGGTCTGTACTGAGACCAAGTCTATTCAACATATTGATTTATAATCTGGAAAAAGGGGTAAAGAGTGAGGTGGTCAAATTTGCAGTTGACATGAGCTGATGGGAATAAGGGGACTTCGAAGTAGGCGGGGTCCTTTCGAAAAGGAGCCCTGTCTGTACGAGCCACGTGGCGGCAAGCCGTGTTAATTTCGAAGTGCCACTGCCGTGCACATGCTAATGAAGCGCTGAATATGCATTTCAGCGCTTCATTAGTAAACTTCGAAATGGCCATGAAAATGGCCATTTCGAAGTTTGGGGCACGTGTAGACGTAGCCATTAGGATCTCATTTCTGGTCAATAATTTCAGATATGCCCATGATTTAGTCATGATGAAAGAACATTCTTGCTATGAGAAGTGTGAATGGTTTTACTGAGGGGTACAGTCTTCAGAACGGGCAATGGGATATTTTATACTTTTATTTTTCGTAAAAAGATTAAGAGATTTTCAAAAGTAGATTCATATTTAGTTATCATTAGTTACCATACATTCAAATGCACAAGATTTGAAATGATAATGGGCTTGTCTACACTAGCCTCCTCCTTTGATGGGGGCAAGGTAGTCAGCCCAATCGGTGGAGGCTAATGAGGTGCTGTGATGCACATGCAGCACCTCATTAGCATAATGGCCACCACACGAACTTTGAAGCTGCTAACTTTGAAGCACTGACAGGCAGTGTAGCCACAGGTGCTTCAATGTATGCACTGAACTTTGAAGTTCCCTTATTCCCAAAATGTTTTGGGAGTAAGGGAACTTCGAAGCTCGGCACATACTTTGAAGAACCTGTGGCTACACTGCCCTTCAGTGCTTTGAAGTTAACAGCTTCAAAGTTCCTATGGCAGCTATTATGCTAATGAGGTGCTGCATATGCATCGAAGCAACTCATTAGCATCCTCCGGCCTGCCTGGTTAGCATGCCCCCTTCAAAGGAGGAGGCTAGTGTAGACTCACCCAATATGTCTTGTTATACCTACTTGAACTTCAACATGAATAGCAACCTTTGCTGAAAGTTAAATTAACAATGACTTCTTTGTGTTTGCATGGCGATGGTGATTTAAAACAAATCTCACACATATTTGACTTGCATTTGAAAATTCTGAAAGAAATTAGAATGATTCATTGTGTGTGCACTGCTCCTGTATGAATGGTATTAATTATCTGACTTAAAATTATGACAATTTTTGGGTCAGTTCCTGTAGTTAGAAACATGTGGGTGTAAAAATGAACATTACAAAGAAACAAAAGAAAAATTTTTGCAGGGTAATGTATGTCAGCTGCAATTTACAATGATAGATGCTAGCGTTAAAAAAATAAATTGTGTGAGTAAGGAAGCACAACCCTTACTTAGTGGAAGGCAGTTTAAAATGTTTGGTCTACAAAACATACAGCAGCTGAAAAAATAATGTTAGATGACTAATGTTTAAAGCAGATTTTCTTAGGACTACAGTACAAGAGATTCAATTCATGTGAAGCTGCTCTGAAAGTCTGGGGTCATTGCATTACAAATTTAGGGTTAAAAAAAAAAGGTTTAGCTCTCCTGAGATGTACATTGTTAAAACACCTGGCTTATTATATTTCTCACATCGGTAGCAGAGGTGTACAATTACAATGTATTTTTGCACCAATGGCAATGTATGTACTGACTAAAACAGATTTACGCCCTTGGAGCATATACTTTTACTGTGCCAGAAACCACAGGGACTACTTTTAACAGTCTTTAATAAGGGTGTTCATGAAATCACTGTAATAGACTATGGACCCTAGAGAAAGTATATTCTCCAAGTCAGATTTCCAGCTGCAATAAATTGCTGTAGAGCCACTGATTTCAATTGGATTCCCCTCATTTACACCAGCTGAGGCTCTGGCCTTCTCCACGCTCTCCCCTACTTCAGCAATATACCATTTACATTTAAACCTGGTATCATCTTTGTGGAACCCTCTGAACTCTTACATCAATATTGAATAATTCAACTCCTAAAAGAAATACTCACAATTTGTTTTGCAATTGTTTATGATAATACAATATCTATATTAAATTAATGGTGGTTCATCTAAAAGTTACTGTGTGTCTCGTACACAGCTCAGCACCACATATGCAATTAGGTTCTATTCCAGCTCATTCAAATACCTTTTGATCTTCTAACACTACAAAGTACCATTACACTATTGATTTTCCATTTTGGCCTGTTAGCAGGACCCAGTTCAAGCCAGCTTTTATTGACGCTAAGAACGATGATTCTATTCCATCAAGAGTAAAACAAAACACTGATTTACCGGTGCATCAACTTAACAAGCTAAGGGACCTGTTCACAGAGTCAATTTCATATTAGACTAATTCCTGGTGTTACAGAATAGATTGAAAAAGGCAACCTCAGTAATTAGTAGCAATTTTGTTCTCTACCAACACTCAAGAACAGGGGAAGTTACTTTATGAAATGATTACTGTTGATGAAATATGTGAGAAGAAAGTCACAGGAAAGGAAAGAATATAAGCAGGTCATTCACAGTGGAGATGGTAGATTCTATGCCACTTGCTTAACAGTCAATATAGAAAGATTTCTGCCCTTAGCAAACATTTCACAGCCCTACATCATTTTATACACAAATAGGTGTTACTACAGCTTACTCAACAGAAGTTAGGAGCAGAAACAAATGCATATTATTTCTAGATATTCTGTTCCCTTCAGTGTGTTATTTGGTCAGCCAGAATAACACCACTACCTTACATGTAATATTACCTACCCAAAAGAGCGCAAGTCTCCCATTTAGGAGAGAAAATTGGGCTGGAGATCACACTATAAGAAACCTTCACAAGTATTAAATGGGCATGGTTGGAAATACTGGATGAAATCCTGAGCTCATTGAAGCCAATCGGTCTCAGTATTTTGGCTTGCAGTTTCAGCTGAGACCAGGAAGCAGAGATAATGACTCAAAATAAAATACTTGTTTTGCTCTATTCTGCAAGCATTTAAGGTCTGTAAGTATACAATGCCTCAGTTTTACACGTCATCTCAAAAACAGGATACACTGGTAGGTGACTGTCAGTGGGACCAATTTAAAGAATCATTTGTACAGTTGGAATAGGAACAATTATATAACTGATTTTATACACTTGTACTTTTCTTTTATGATTGCTCTCAGTGTTCTTTGTCAGAGAGAACAGGGATGTGCGGGGAATCAAGGATTAGTTAAAAAAAAGTGCTATTGCAGAGATTTCCATGGCTGTAGGCTGCTCACAATGCCTCAAAAAGCTTTTAATATGGCTTCAGTCTCATGTTTTTCCCTTCTCTCCTGCTAGTTAGGCAAGTATGGAGAGGATAATGCTATTTGAAGCATATATGGGAATGGCACTTCCAGCCCAGATAAGATAAATTAGAAGTCTCTGGTATCATTTCAGGTGCTAAGAAAACATGTGCCTTTATTTTGGTGTATTGAAGGTTTCAAATTCCTCTGTAGATGAAAGATTTGGTGAAATATTTATTAAACATGACAATGAGATGGTATTTAGTAAGTAATATACTGCCACAGGATGTACTTGTCCTATCGTGTCCCTTTCAAGCCAAGAATGGCATTATACCTGCCTTCTACTTCAGTTTCATCTCATGTCATCAATAAGATCCTCAAAGCTTCACAGAAACAATGCCTTATAAGCTAGATGTCTAGTTTATAAGCCACAGAGCTAATGAAATCACAAGCAAGTCACCACCCTCAGTATCTTACCTGGGAGACAAAAAATCAGGTTTAGTTTAGTTGGATCTACCACACTCATCCAGCAGGGTTTTCTCAACTGAAGTCCTTTCTCTGAAATCAGATCTATTGCCAACACCTAGAATGAAATCCTTTCCAGAAATCAGGGACCTTCAGAGATCTCTCAGCTACAGTGATTCTTTGGGACTTTATGCATTTCCTGACAGGCTAGGCCTCTTTGTTGCATCTCTTTTCTTGGTCAGCCAGTAATCATCATCATCAATAACCGTGGCCTCAGTGCCTGTTGGTGTCTGATGTCTCTTTCACTATTTCCTTCCATCTTTCCCTGTCCAGTGCTGAGTGGCTTAGTTTCTGTAGACTAGCTCTGCACCAATCTACTACATCATCTATCCATTCTCTGTGGGGTCTGCCTCTCCTATTTGAACCATCCATTATGCCAAATACCAGAGTCTTGATTTTTCATTTGTTGCTCATTCTGCAAATATGCCCAGATAGTCGTAGCTTCCATTTTATAACCTTCTGCAGCAGGTTCTCTTTCACCTGTATCTTTCTATATAATTCCTCATTGGTGACCTTCTGCGTCCATCCTATTCTCAGAATCTTTCTATAACAACTCCTTTTGAACTCCAATATTCTTCTTTTTGAATGTTTCGTTATCACCCATGTCTCACATCCATACAACATGCTGCTGAATACACACTTTTTCAAGCTTAGCTTTGTTCTTAAGCTAATTGCTTTGCTTTTCCAGATGTTATCCATGGCCTGCAAACTCAATCTTGCTTTCACTATTCTAGTCGCTATTTCTTTCTTACAGTCTAGATCATACGTTATGTTGCTCCCCAGATATGTGAACTTCTCTACAGTTTCTAATTCAATACCACCAACACTGATCTTCCTTCCTACATCCTTATCTCCAAATACCATTGTTTTTATTTTATCCATGTTCATAATCAGTATGTACCACTTCCTTTCTTCGTTTAAGATCTGCACCATTTTTGCTAGCTTCTCCTCATCTCTGTCAATGATAACTATATCATCTGTGAACCTCAAGTTGTTAATTCTTTTCCTGTGCACAGATACCCCTTTTACCTCTTCCTTGATCTTGTCCATTGCTCTCTCTAGATGTGCGATGAAGACACTTGGCAATGTTGGATCTCCTTGTCTCGTACCTCTACTTGTTTTAAACCAACTTCCCAACTCCCTGCATGTTCTCACCGCTGCCTCTGCATTGTCATTGATCTCCTTCAACAACCGTATCAGTCTGCTATCCACTCTGTATGACTCCGACACCGCCCAAGTCACTTTCTGATCTATACTGTCAAATGCCTTTTGAAAACTGATGAAGCAAGTGTATACATTCTTGTTATTTTGTTGAGCTTTTTCAGCTATCAGTCTTAGTGCCAATATCTGCTGTATGGGACTTCTCTCTTTTCTGAGCCCCACTTGCTCATCTGCTATATATTCTTCTGTCTGCAATCTTAGTCTCTCAGTCAGTGTCATCAGCAGAACCTTGACTAGATGACTCATTAGAGCAATCGTTCTGTAGTTCTTGTACTCCAATGTACTTCCTTTCTTGTGTATTGTCACTAGCACAGATCCTGTCCATTCCTTAGGCACCTTCCCTTCTTTCCACACTATATTACATAGTGTGCATTTTTCTTGAATCATGCTTTCTCTGCCATATTTGATCATCTCTCCTGGGATCTTATCATTTCCAGGGCTCTTGTTCTTTAGTTGTTTCACCGCTTTTTCTACTCCCTCCTTTGAAATACTGGTCTTGCGCTTGATGCTTGGTGGAGATATTTCTTTCAGTTCTTCAATCAGTGTCTCTGAGACACTCGGATCCAATTGTGCTTTGTATAGGTCGGTGCAATAGCTCGTCCTTTGCTGCACAATCTTCTCCCTGTTCATGAGCACTTCTTCATTCTCATCTTTGATTGCCATCTGCTTTGGTTGCCATTTTCTATTAATAGTCCGAATTTTCTTGTACACCTCCTTGGTCTTACATTCACCATAATACCTCTCTATATCTTCACACTGCTCCTCTGAATATTTCTCCTTATTCTTTCTGGCTGCTTTCCTTACCTTATTGCATTTCACCCTATATTGCTGTTCTGACATCTCAGAGACATCTCTTCTGATATTCAGTGCTCTCTTCTCTTGCACCAACTTCAGTGTCTCCTGGGTAATCTGCTTCTTATTGAGATTTTCTTCTTCTGGAACAATCTGCTCAATTGTCTCTTCTATAGAGATGGCTATCCCTGTGACTCTCTTATCTAGGTCTTTCTCTGTGGGGATATTCTTAATCTTCTCTTTGAGCACTGCTCTGTATGAATTACCTGTTACTTCCTCACATAGTCTTGCCATGTCTCTTCTTTTCTTAAACTGTGTCTTATATTTTCTTTTGAGTTTTATCTTGATGTTTGCAATCACTGGACTATGGTCTGAATCTATATCCGCTCCTTGGAAAGTTTGGCACTGCTGTACTGATGTTATCCATCTTCTTCTTATCAAAATCATATCTATCATGTTCTTGGACTTCCTGTCATTCGATCACCATGTCCACTTCCTACAGTCCTTTTGTTGGAATCTCGTGTTGCAGATCACTACCTCATGCTCTGTAGCAAATCTAGTAATTTCTCACCTCGTCCATTTCTTTCTCCATATTCAAACCTTCCCATGACTCTCTCCCAACCTTTGTTATCTGTTCCAACCTTCACATTCCAATCTCCTCTGATGTCAGCCAGTAATGGAATACTAATTCCATTTCATATTTGAGGATACAACACTACTCATTTAAACCAATGGAACAGCAATGAGATAGTAAGTGTTCCAACCACTCAGATTTCAAACAGCACACATATGTTTCAACATAGATTATTTTCCATTAATAACAATGGATTATTGCACTTTCATACAGCATTTCATTAACGATTTTTCATATGTGTCACTAGAATATTGTTTCATTGGTTTCTAAAGTTATGTGAGGTAGAGCTCAAATGTAATAATGCTGTGATATTAAAAACTATCAATTGAAAGCAAATGAAAAACTGGCAAACTGCTCCTAAAACTGAACCCAAAATGTATCATACTCCCCCACTCCTTTATAGTGAATAAAATGCCATTAGTTACCAAGTTAGTCTGATTTCAAAATTCTGGTCTTGAAAGAGTGCCTCAGCCATTTCCATAAAGCTCTTGTCTTGCCTTACTTTGAAAGAAATCTCTAAGTCTGGGAGATGGGATGCTAGGAGAGATGCTGCCTACAATTTGTTAGTTGATGTAGGGAGCCAGTGATGAACCTACAGTCAAAGTTGGGGCTGAAGAGTACCAGCTCACTACATAGCCTTTCCTTGATGGTTTAGAAGGCTTTCCGACATTCCTCAGATCAGCAAACCCAGAAGGGACTTTCTGTCAGGGAGCCAGCAACAGACATGAAGTGCAGTATGAACAACCAGCAATTCCCAACCAGGTCTAAGAATCAATCAACCACCTAAACCAGCTTTCCCAACACTAATTTAAACCTGGAAAGCAGGAAAAAGATGATGAGTCTCAGGGTGCATTTCAGAGCGATGTTATTTCTATAATTTCTTTAAGCACCTTTAACCATCTTATCTAGTTCAAATCTCTAAGAAATGTGGCATTATTTTCAGGAGAGGTGATACATAATTCTTACACAAGTCAATTCCCAGATTCTCACAACAGTGTTAATGTCTATTCCATTTCAAGATTGGACAAATTTTATGCTACTTTATAAGATTAAAAAATGTGATGATAAAATGTCATAAAATTGTCACTTGTCCTGTCTATTCTTCTACTAATCAATATAGTAGTAATACACATTTTCTCTCTGCATGAAGGAATGAGAGAAATGGATAATGCAAAAATATGAGTAAATTAACATAATAAAGATCAAACCAAGAGCTTGAGAATCAATTTCAAAAACATTGAGTAAAAAAGAAAATAGCACACTATCATAAATCAAACTTGTAATATCAAACTGATGTATAACATGTCTTTTGACAGTTAGCAATAGCTCTAATAACAAGGCTTCTAACTCAGATGTTCCACTCATACAGAAGATGGCAGACATCAACAAAATTCTCAGACATCTGTTGTCTTCCACTTTTTCTGAATTTTTCTCTCTAACAAAAGCCAGTGAAAACAGAAAGCTCACAATTCTTTGAGTTTACTGAGCCAGCTTTAGTTTATAGGTTTTTGAGCTTCGAGAAGCCTTTCAGAAGCTCTCACAATTTGTACTAGGCTCCTGAAATGTTCACTTGCCCCTTCTGGAAAGGTGCATTTTAGCCTGTACAGTTGCTTAATGGAATAATGGTTAACGATGCTGTTGAGAACTCTGGTTTGTCCTCTTCCTGTCACAAATCAGGATAGATTTTTATTTGTAGATTCTATCCATTTCTTTTCTGAAGAAAATTATGGTGTCAGGTGAAACACAGCTCAACAGAATTTATAACAAATTGCTAGCAGAAATGAATAAGTTATAAGCTCTGCCATTACCAAAGTGACTCATTTTTTTTCCCAGGGGGAAAACACCAAGAACTCATATATTTGCCAATTTTTGTAAGACAAAACCAGGAAAAGTTCTCAATAAACTTTCTACAATTCCTATTCCCTCTTTGTTCCACTGAAACCTTCTACTAGGAATAACTTATCTACCAAATGAGGACTGCCTTCCTCCCCCCCGCCCCCATTTAGGAATCTCTTCAGGATAGGAACCCTATTTTCAGTCACATATTTGCACAATATGTATCCAGTACAGCCTAATTTCAGCTCTCTTTCTCAAATAACCCAGAGAATTACTTAATTTTTGTTTCTTTTAATGTAAAAAAAAAGCTTATTTCTACTAGGAAAGGACAGCATAGTTGCAGCAGACAATAGTCCTTTCTAGGGTTAATGCAGTTTGGTACGGAAGTCAAGCGTGTTCAGTCCTGAAAAGATCTTTACTGAAATTTGTAATTTAGAAACTCCTGCTCCAGCTTACAGAATTAAATAGGATGGTAATCAAAGATTAGATATTTGACGCTACTTTTTCTTAATTACATTTCATCTTTGTGACCTACCTGTTTTGTTGTACTTTCATCAATTAACCTCAGGTTTAATACAGTTCTGATAATGCGCGGGCATATCTCAAAAACCCCTCTCAGCTGCCGCTTAAACCTGCAGTGGAATTCACTGGGAGGCCAGCAGGCCTAATAGTCAGGCCACAACAAAACAGCCTCATCAAGGCTTGAGGCAGATTTTAAAGTCAGCCCAGGGGACATGGAGCCATGTTGCTCTTAGTCACCCTGTGATGGGATGGAGGCACCCATCCCTTCACAAGGCCATTAAGAATGCATTCGGCAAGCATATCCTATCATTTAGGGTGCTCTCTGCCTCTAAGCCTAAGGGCAACAGAGGGTCACAAAAGAGTGACTCTTTCCTGGAGGGCTATATGCAGGACTATATAGCCTACAGATCAGAGCTAATAATCACACCCTAATTTACAGGGCTCCTGGGACTAACATCCAGGGACAATAGAGTTGTGCTTGTAGGTGGGGGCTGTATGACCTAGAGGCCAGCTGAGAGTGTGGGCTGCCACCTGGAAGTGGGTGGCAGTCAAGGCAGGTCCCTGCCCAGGGTCTTATCATTTGCATGTGCCTCCACCAGCAGGATTTGTATACAACATGAAGACTGTAGGACAACAGCTAGTCCCCCGATGGTTGCTTCTTACCATGATACTGATGTGTGTTTTCTGTGTATCTTTGGGGTCTCTGGGTTCCTTAGCTGGAGTAGCTCCTGATGTGTCAGATCTTCTTGGGGTGTCCGCAGATAATGTGCATCTGCCTGGGTCTTGGCACTTTTGGATTCCACAGTCCGGGACTTCCCAGCTGGAACCAGCAACATGAGTCCTTTGTCTCTGGCACACAGTCCAGAGGGAGCAGGGCTTCTCCCTTTTCTGTTAAAACTGCATTTGGTGCATACACATCCAGGAAGTGGGAGTGTGTGGTTTCTTCAGCCCACAATGATGTGTTAACAGAGCAGGAACACACACATTAATTTTGCCCATGGATGGAAAATATGAGATGGAACATGGATCTTATACTAGGTGTCACCCCAGCTTTCTGTTAAATAGGGTTAAAGCTGATGAGCATGCCCTGAGTACATCTAACCTCGCACACAAGACAGCCATTGGTGTGCCTATATCTAGGTGTGCAAAGAAAGTGCAATAGTTCAGTGGTTAGGGTTGTCTGTTAGGCCTGAAGTAAGGGCACTCCAAGTCTCTCTGACGTGGGTCCTCTGGGATTGTTAACCCTTTAGAGCCTCAGAATGCTCACAACTGGCTCCTTCCTTGGCTTCTCTGTCATGCATGTAAGGCCTAATTAATATGAGTTAGCTATTTAAGTACATTTGATGATATAGGCTCTCAGTCCCACTCCAACTTTTTCCTCTGCTCTTCAGTCTAAGCTAGTTTCAGGGTCTCTCTTCTCAGTTTGCTGCCTTCTGTGAATTTCTTTTCTTAGGAGCCTGGTTCTCCCTGTGAATTTTATGAAAATCCTGGGGGCCTAACTCAGAACTGAGGGTTCTGTAACTGAGCAAGACACTGCAAAACTGAGAATTTCTATACCTAAATCCTCTTTTGCCTTGTCTACACTTAGGAAAAACTTTGAAAAACTTTGAAATGGCCATACTAATGGCCAAATTGGAGAATACTAATAAGGCACTGAAATGAATATTCAGCACCTCATTAACATGCTGCCAGCCTTGGCGCTTCAAAAGGACCCTGAAAACATTGAAATACCCTATCAGCTGATAGGAATAAGAGGATTTTGATGTTTGCAGGGCCCTTTAGAAAAGGACCCCCGTGTAGACATAGACGAGATGTGTGCAAGTGAAATGCAGCACTTTCAAAGTGGCATGGTCAGCAGCATGCTAATGAGGTGCTGAATATTCATTTCAGTGCCTCATTAGTATTCACTGATTTGGCCATCAGCATGGCCATTTCAAAGTTTTTCCTAAGTGCAGACGTAGCCTTTTGACTCTAGCCATTAGATATATCTAAAAATTCTACATGGTGCACCTAAAGGCTACGTTTATAGAGATCTTTCAAAAGAAGCTCTTCTGGAAGATCTCTCCCAAAAGAACTTTTTTCAAAAGAGTGCATGCACACACAAAAAAAGAAGATCAAAGAGTGATCTGCTCTTTTGAAGGAGAGCGTCCACACAGCCTCACTGTTTCAAAAGAACAGGCTGGGGATAGAAAATGAAGACTGTTCTTTCAAAAGAAGGTCCCTGCAGAGTGTCTACACGTTTTCTTTTGAAAGAAGCTTTTGAAAAGGGGTTCTCTTCCTGAAACAGGAAAGAAAGAGTGATTTTGAAAGGATAACAATATTCTTTCAATTTACTTTCAAAAGAATGTTTTTTGTGTGTAGACACTGAATGGGCTCTTTTGAAAGAGCTCCCTTCTTTTGAAAAATCTTTTGAAAAAACTTGATAGTGTAGATGCAGCCAAAGCATTTTACTTTGTACTAACTCACTGTGGTCAAGTAGAGCCCTTTCTGACTTAATACAATGCCCACTGAAGTAGAAGAACTCTTATTGTCCCCTTGGTTATTAAACATGTAATTGAGTACTGGATGATCAATTTTCTCATCTGCCTTAATTTTCAAGGGAAAGATGCAAAAAGGTACTATACAGAAGAGTTTTTCTGCTAATGATAGTTTTACCTTAGTTAAATGTCCCACTACAGTTGGCTTGTGAATATATGATAAGTAGGTAGTCCGTCGTGTCTGATGATGACGTCTTGAGCTTGCACAGGCTCATTGGTTGTGGACTCACATGAGGCTGAGGAGACCAAGCTTTGAATGGCATGGACATTCACAGTAGGGGCAAGGGAATTGTCCTGGCTCTATTGGTGCAGCTGCTGCTGTTGCTTTCTTCCTCCCACGAGCATCAAAGAGACATACGTGTCGCTGCTCTTCAAAGTTGTCATATGTGTGTCATATGAGAGCACACCAGCCTATTCGGTCTTTTGCATGCTGCTCTATCTGATCTGGTTTTAAACTAACATGAGCAATGTTGGCCTTCACACAGTCTTTATATCTCTTGCAAGGCCTACCTTGATTCCTTTTGCCCTGGGAGAGTTCACCGTAGAGGAGTTGCTTAGGGATTCTTGACTCCTCCATTCGTATGACATGCTGGGCTTTCAGAATCATGGCTTCGATGCTCGTGGTTCCTGCTCTGTTCAGGACTTCCAGGTTTGTAATTCTGTCCCGCCATCAAATGTGCATTATTGACCTCAGGCTCCGTGTGTGGAATCACTCCAGCAGTTTTATATGATTTCTGTACAAGGTCCAGATTTCACAGCCATACAGGAGACTGGTCAGGACTACAGCCTTGTTCACTTTCAGTTCAGTGGATTGTCGGATATTGTGCTGATTCAACACTCGCACTCTCAGATGTCCTAGTGCCCGGATGGCCTGGCAGATTCTGGCATTGATTTCTTTGACAAGGGAGCCATCATTGGCTATCACACTGCCAAGGTACTTGAACACCTCTACTGTTTTTAACTCTGTTTCTTCAATAAACATTGAAGCGGGGAGAACAGCTGATCCTGGAGCAGGTTGAAACAGCACCTCGGTCTTTCTTAGGCTAATAGTCAAACCAAACAGGTGAGTGACATCAGCAAACTTGTTGACGATGAGCTGGAGATCAGATTCCTTGTGTGCCATAAGTGAACAGTCATCAGCAAAAAGGGCTTCAAGGATGAACCTCTCAAGGATCTTGGTTTTAGCATTCAGACGATGAAGGTCAAAAAGTGAGCCATCAAGTCTGTATTTTAT
This sequence comes from Carettochelys insculpta, assembly GCF_033958435.1. Lineage (NCBI taxonomy): Eukaryota > Metazoa > Chordata > Testudines > Carettochelyidae > Carettochelys > Carettochelys insculpta. The sequence continues at coordinate 298,414,726 of NC_134137.1, read as the reverse complement.
GTAGACTCCATGGTCCAGGTCCCTAACTGCATGGTTGAGGACGCACGTGAAAAAGAGGTTGAATAACACTGGGGCCAGCAAGCACCCTTGCTTCGCACATTGGATATGTCATATGGATCTGAGGACTCAAAATTTGAAAGAGCAAAGCCAGTCATGTCATTGTGGAACATGCGTATGAGGTTAACGAATCTTCTTGGGCAGCCAAGTGTTGACAGGATAATCCACAGGGCTTCTCTGCTGATGGTGTCAAACGCTTTGGTCAGGTCTATAAAGACAGCATACAGATCCAAGTTCTGCTCTATGCACTTTTCCTGGACCTGACGAACAGCAAAGTCATGTCAATGGTGCTGTGGCCTGGGCGAAAACCACACTGTGCTTCTGGTAGATTCTCCTCTGAGATGCTGGTGACGGTTTAGGATGACTCGCGCCAAGATCTTCCCAACAGTACAGAGAAGGGGGATGCCCTGGTAATTTCCACAATCTGTTTTGTTGCCCTTGTTCTTGAAGAGCGAGATGATTGTGACATCTTTAAAGTCTTTGGGCATGTCTTCTTCTTCCCAAATGCTGATCAAGATGTTGTGAAAGGCTTCAAGTGACACTGGTCCTACCTCTTTAAAAATTTCAGCAGGGATACCGTCCATCCCAGGGGCTTTGCCAGAGCTGGTCTGGCTGATTGCCTTTTTGACCTCATCCATTGTAGGGGGCAGGTCAAGACTGTCTATTGTGGGTTTCTGAGAGATCTGGTCGAGGGCCACAGGGTCGACAATGGAGGGCCTGTTGAGAAGGTTGCTGAAGTGCTCTCTCCACCTATTGTTGATGCTGTTCTTTTCCCTCAGAAGGGTCACCCCATCTGCAGACAGGAGAGGTGTGGTACTTGGCTTTGAAGGTCCATATATAGCTTTGATAGCACTGAAGAACATCTTGAAGTTCTTGGTGTCAGTGTAGTATTGGACTTCATCAGCTTTACTCTCCCACCACTCATCTTGCATTTTGTGAAGTGCCATTTGCACCGGGCTCTGAAGGGTTGTGTCTACACATGCCCCAAACTTCGAAATGGCCATGCAAATGGCCATTTCGAAGTTTACTAACGAAGCGCTGAAATGCACATTCAGCGCTTCATTAGCATGCGGGCGGCAGCCGCGCTTCAAAATTGACGCTCCTTGCCGCCGTGCGGCGCGTCCAGACGGGGCTCCTTTTCGAAAGGACGCCACCTACTTCGAAGTCCCCTTATTCCCATGAGCTCATGCAAAGGGGATTTTGAAGTTGATGGGGTCCTTTCAAAAAGGACCCCTGTCTGGACGAGACACGCGGCAGCGAGAAGCAGAAATTTTGAAGAGCTGCAGCTGGTGGCATGCTAAGGAGGCACTGAATATGCATTTCAGTGCCTCATTAGTAATCTTTGAAATGGTCTTTTACATGGCCATTTTAAAGATTTGGGCTAGTGTAGACACAGCCTGTATGTTGTATGTGACCAAAACACCTCCCCCCACAACTTCTGTTCATCAGTAGGAGACTATTATCAACCAATAAAATGTAATATAGTTATATCATATGGGGTATATGGGGTGTCCACAGAGGTGTAGCACCTCTGGTGTGGGGACTGGTCGTGTCTCTTTGGGGGCAGTTCGTGCACCTTTTGTTCCCACCTGGCACCTCACCTGTGGCTCCAAGAAGCTGTAGCATGCAGCGGCCACACCCTGATAAACCGCTAGTCAGCAGACAGGAATAAGGGGATTTGGAAGTTCCCAGGGTCTCGTCAAAAAGGATCCCTGTTTGGACGAGCTGTGTAGCAGAGAAAAATGGCAATTTTGAAGCCCACAGCCAGCGGCATGCTAATGAGGAGGTGAATATGTATTTCAGTGCCTTACTAATAATATTCAAAATGTCCATTTGCATGGCGATTTTGAAGATTTGGGCTAGTGTAGATGCAGCCACAATGTTTTCTTGACCTAGATAAAATGGCTCTATTATTTTCCTTTTCGATGCCTGAGGTGCGGAGTAGAGGGGGTGGAGAGCCCATTGCATAGTTTATGATATGCTTGAGAACTCAAGGACTTGTTTCACTATGTAGTGTCCCTTCATAGTCATATGGTTTGTTTTCACCTGCTTGCCTCAGAAGAAAAAATTGCCAGCTGAGATCTAATGCACAAAACATTACAAATACTTGTAACTTTATGAAGTTGTCATTGATCAAACTCCACTACTTTTCCTTCATACAAACACTATCACAACTGATTTTTTTTTGTAAATTGCATGAAATCCAGGCTATACATAAGTTTATGTCAGTTTGCCATTGAACTAAATGAGTCCAAGATTGCATCCAAACTGCTTAAAGAGAAAACATGATTATTTGGGTCTGGTCAAATTTTTGCTGATTTGATCCATTATGGCTACGTCTACACGTGCACCCTACATCGAAGTAGCTTATTTTGATGTTGCGACATTGAAATAGGCTATTTCGATGAATAACGTCTACACGTCCTCCAGGGCCGGCAACGTCGATGTTCAACTTCGACGTTGCGCAGCCCGACATCGAAATAGGCGAGCGAGGGAACGTCTACACGTCAAAGTAGCACACATTGAAATAGGGATGCCAGGCACAGCTGCAGACAGGGTCAACGGGCGGACTAGCGCTTCCGGGGCAACAGCTAGCCGCTCCCTTAAAGGGCCCCTCCCACATACACTCAGCCTGCACAACACGCGGTCTGACGAGCCATATAGGCACACAGACCCCGAGCGCTGCAGTCATGGACCCCCAGCAGCAGCAGCAGCAGCAGCAGCTAGAGGTCCACCCAGCCCTCCCGGCAGGAGCAGGGCTTGCCCTGGCTCTTGTCATGTTGGGGGCAGCTGAGCACCTTCTTGCCCCAGGGGAGGAGATGCCCCCAGGGCAGCAGGGCTCAGCCCCTACCCTTGCAGCACCCCGCTCCACCCCCCGCCTCACACGCTGGCGGCTGTGGAGCTACCCCACCAGCACCGACTGGTGGGAGCGGCTGGTGCTTGGGGAGTGGGACGATGAGCACTGGGTCCGCCACTTCAGGATGACCCGACAGACATTCCTGGAGCTGTGCCAGTGGCTCAGCCCCGCACTCAGGCACCGGGACACTGCCATGCGGCGTGCCCTCCCTGTGGAGAAACGGGTCGGCATCGCTGTCTGGAAGCTGGCCACTCCGGACAGCTACCGATCCGTGGGGCAGCAGTTTGGCGTCGGAAAGGCCACTGTCGGGGCTGTCTTCATGGAGGTAAGAGAACCCACAGGGGGAGGCCAGGGCAGGCCAGGGGGGCCAGGGCAGAGCAGGGGGGCCAGGGCAGGGCAGAGCAGGGCAGGGGGGGCCAGGGCAGGGCAGGGCAGGGTAGGGGAGCCAGGGCAGGGCAGGGCAGGCCAGGGCAGGCCAGGGGGGCCAGGGCAGGGGAGCCAGGGCAGGGGGGCCAGGGCAGGGCAGAGCAGGGCAGGGGGGCCAGGGCAGGGCAGGGCAGGGCAGGGGGGCCAGGGCAGGGCAGGGCAGGGCAGAGCAGGGCAGGGGGGCCAGGGCAGGGCAGAGCAGGGCAGGGGGGCCAGGGCAGGGCAGGGCAGGGCAGGGCAGAGCAGGGCAGGGGGGCCAGGGCAGGGCAGAGCAGGGCAGGGGGGCCAGGGCAGGGCAGGGCAGGGCAGGGCAGGGGGGCCAGGGCAGGGGAGCCAGGGCAGGGGGGCCAGGGCAGGGCAGAGCAGGGCAGGGGGGCCAGGGCAGGGCAGGGTAGGGCAGGGCAGAGCAGGGCAGGGGGGCCAGGGCAGGGCAGGGCAGGGCAGGGCAGGGGGGCCAGGGCAGGGGAGCCAGGGCAGGGGGGCCAGGGCAGGGCAGAGCAGGGCAGGGGGGCCAGGGCAGGGCAGGGCAGGGCAGGGGGGCCAGGGCAGGGCAGGGCAGGGCAGAGCAGGGCAGGGGGGCCAGGGCAGGGCAGAGCAGGGCAGGGGGGCCAGGGCAGGGCAGGGCAGGGCAGGGCAGAGCAGGGCAGGGGGGCCAGGGCAGGGCAGAGCAGGGCAGGGGGGCCAGGGCAGGGCAGGGCAGGGCAGGGCAGGGGGGCCAGGGCAGGGGAGCCAGGGCAGGGGGGCCAGGGCAGGGCAGAGCAGGGCAGGGGGGCCAGGGCAGGGCAGGGTAGGGCAGGGCAGAGCAGGGCAGGGGGGCCAGGGCAGGGGAGCCAGGGCAGGGGGGCCAGGGAAGGGCAGGGCAGGGCAGGGGGGCCAGGGCAGAGCAGGGCAGGGCAGGGGAGACAGGGCAGGGCAGGGCAGGGGGGCCAGGGCAGGGCAGAGCAGGGCAGGGGGGCCAGGGCAGGGCAGGGGAGGGTAGGGGGGCCAGGACAGGGCAGAGCAGGGCAGGGGGGCCAGGGCAGGGCAGAGCAGGGCAGGAGGGCCAGGGCAGGGCAGGGGAGGGTAGGGGAGCCAGGGCAGGGCAGGGCAGGGCAGAGCAGGCCAGGGGGGCCAGGGCAGAGCAGGGCAGGGGGGCCAGGGCAGGGCAGGGCAGGGCCATGCACACCCTGCTCACCCCTCATTGGGGCTGTCCCATGTGCTTTCTCTGCAGGTCGTGCGTGCCATCAACTCCATGCTCCTGCACAGGCTCGTGAGGCTGGGGGACCCACGTGCCACTGTCGCCGCCTTTGCCACCCTGGGCTTCCGCAACTGCTTCGGGGCTCTGGATGGGACTCACATCCCCATCCGCGCCCCGGAACACAGTGGAGGCCGATACGTCAATCGGAAGGGCTACCATTCAGTCGTCCTGCAGGCCTTGGTGGACAGCCGGGGACGGTTCCAGGACATTTACGTGGGCTGGCCTGGCAGCACCCACGACGCCCAGGTGTTCAGCAACTCGGGCCTGTGCCGCTGGCTGGAGGCGGGGACCTACATCCCCCAGCAGGAGATCCCTCTGGGGGACACCACCATGCCCTTCTGCATCGTTGCGGAAGCGGCCTACCCCATCCGGCCGTGGCTCATGCGCCCCTACACGGGCCACCTCTCCGCCAGCCAGGAGCGCTTCAACCAGCGCCTGAACCGTGCGCGCCAGGTGGTGGAGCGCTCATTTGGCCGCCTCAAGGGACGATGGCGATGTCTCCTCACCCGCCTGGATGCCAGCCCCAACAACATCCCCCAGATAGTGGGTGCCTGCTGCGCCCTGCACAACCTCGTGGAGAGCAAGGGGGAGAGCTTTCTTCAGGGCTGGGTCGCCGAGGCCGGCAGGGCACACCTCCAGCCACCTGCTGCCCCCAGTCGGCAGGTGGACCCAGAGGGGACCCGGGTCCGGGAGGCACTGGGGGCCAACTTCGACGACCAGGCCGCGGGGTGAACTGTGCCCAGGCCCGCTACTGCCCGCCCCTTCCTCCCCCACACTCCTGCCCCAACGCCCACACCACCATGGAGCACCCCACCGCCCCGCCCCCACTTGTCCAGGAGAAATGACAGCACGAACTTGTGGGTGAACGTAAATGTTTTTTTTGTCCTCACGATTTTTTTTTTTTTAAATAAAAAAATATATATATGTGAGACAGAAACCAAAAAGGAGGGACAAACATTCCACAAAACCAAGATGGGCACAAATAAAACTATGTACAACAATAAAAATGAAAGCACTGTGCGCCATCAAAAGAAAAACAAAAAGCAGGGAGGAGAACGGGGAGAACTATGTACAGGGGGGGACGGGGCAAACAGGGGAAACACCCACACCACCCACCCAGTCCCCAAAGTCTGTCCAACAAGGGGGGGGGCCACGTCCCGGGCCCCTCGCCCCTACAGCCCAGCAGTGGGCGTGCCCGGCCGGGAGCTCCGCCGCGCCTGCAGTCTGCTGCGCGGCTGGGTGGGAGCGGGCTCCACCGGAAGGTAGCGGCGCCAGCGAGTCGCGGGTGGCTCCAGGGGTCCCTCGGCGCGGTGGCCCTCACGGGGAGGTGGTGGGGCGACGGCGGACGGCCCGGCGACGGCTGGAGCAGCCGGTGGTGGGGCTGCAGGAGCGGGCATGGCGGGCGGTGGCACGGCCGGCGCGGCATGGGGGGCCAGGGAATCAATCAGCCGATTGATGGTATCCAGAAAGGCCCCCCATGCCTCTCTGCGCCAGGCCAGCGCCTGCTCCTGCAGCCAGAGGTGCTGCTCCGACACCTCCAGCTGCCGGCGGTGGATGGCCAGCAGCTGGGGGTCTGTGGCCGCCGCCGGTAGCAGGCGCGGGGTCCGCCGTCTGGCCCTCCGCGGGGCCGGTCGTTCCTCGGCCGAGGGGCTGCCCTGGAGCGAGGGTCCCGGAGGGGTCTCCGGGACGACCGATGCCTCGCCGGCGCTCTCTTCCGGTCCTTCGGATGGTGCAGGTGCAGGTGCAGGACACAGGAGAGGAGGGGGGAAAGAAGAATGGAGACAGGCGTTAGTGTGGGCCCCGAGCCGTGGCCTTTGTCCCCCCCGCCCTGTGCTGCAGGTTCCCCATCCCCGTCCCCGGGAGATGCTGCTGTGATGGATGGGGTTCAGGGGTCCCCCTGCCCTGCAGCCCGTCCCCTGGTGGGAGCGACTCTCACTTCACCCCGCAGGGTCTGAGAGCAGGAGAGCTTTCTTAAGCCACAGATGGCCAGTTTCTGGCAGGAGTGACAGCACCAGCTGTCGGAAGAGACAGTCCTTCCAACCCGTCGTGGGGAGAAGACCCCAAGGGGAGGCCCCTCTGGGATGCAGCTTTCCCCCTCCTCTGGCTGGCTGCCTACCAGCTCTCCCTTCCCCTAGCCTCTACCTGTGGCCCCCGCCCTCGCCCCCCAATTCCAAGCCAGCTTGGCTCCTCCCTCCTGTTTGTTCAGGGCAGAGGTGTCACCTGCCAGCTGTAGTGCCAGGATCCTCCTTTGGCCCTGGGAGCTCCTCGGCTCGTGTGGCTCATATGTAGCCTGAGTCTCCCTTTGGCACTCCCCCCACTCCATCGCATGCTGCTGCTGCGGGGTGTCCCACCCCCTCTGCCCGGGGGCCCCTCGAGGTTCCGATCCCCCCTGGCCCGGGGATGGGGCATGGCACTGTCATGCAGGGTGGCGGGGGTCAGGGGCTGATGGCTGCAGTGCTGTGAGGGCCATGGCCCTGGTGTCCTTGGGGCCATGGCCATGTGAGCATGTGGGGGGCCCTGGACACATCTCTGTTCCCCCCACCCCTCAAGCCCCGGGGTGTCCACCAGAGAGGGGTACCTACCTGTGGGTCCGCTCCCACGGTCCGGAGATCCCCGGGGGTTGGAGGCCCTGCTGCTGCTCCGGGATGGCAGGAGGAGGATCTGCAGCCTGGAATCGGTGGAGAAGGAGCCCCCCTCCTCCTCCTCCTCCTCCTCCTGCCGCGATGTCCCGGGGATGGCCTCCGGGGGGGACCCCCGGGGTGCGGGGCTTACCTCCGGGGCGGATCCCGGCTGCAGGGCCTGCTCGGGCTCGTCAGCTGAGGTGTCAAGGGTGGCCGGAGGCGAGGAGGTGTGCCGGGAGCCCAGGATGTCCCTGAGCTCCCTGTAAAAGGGGCAAGTGACGGGGGCGGCCCCAGATCGGCTGGCCGCATCCTGGGCCCGGCATAACCCTGCCGCAGCTCCTTGACCTTACTCCGGACATGGTCCGGAGTGTGGGCAGGGTGACCCCGGGCAGCCAGGCCATCGGCCAGCCGAGCGAACGCATCCACGTTCCGCCTCTTGCTCCCCATTACCTGGAGCACCTCCTCCTCGCTCCAGAGCCCCAGCAGGTCCCGCATCTCGGCCTCCGTCCAAGAGGGGCCCCGCTGCCGCTTCCCAGACTGCGTGGCCCTCTGGCTGCCCTGGCTGCTGTGGCTTCTCTTGGGGGGGGTCCCCTGGGGGCGCTGGGGGGGCTGCTGGGCAGCCATGGCTGCTGTCAGGGGCTGAGGGCTGTGCAGGCTCGCCGCCGCATGTACAGGCAGGAGCCTGCACGTTGCCTCAGCCTCCTGCAGTCAGGGCGGTGGAGGGGACCTTTAAGGGGCCGCTCCACGCGGCCACCAGTGAGCTGCGGGGCTGGAGAGAGCGTCTCTCAACCCCCCAGCTGATGGCCGCCATGGAGGACCCGTCAATTTCGATGTTGCGGGACGCGGATCGTCTACACTGTCCCTACTTCGACGTTCAACGTCGAAGTAGGGCGCTATTCCTATCTCCTCATGAGGTTAGCGACTTCGACGTCTCGCCGCCTAACGTTGAAGTTAACTTCGAAATAGCGCCCGACGCGTGTAGACGTGACGGGCGCTATTTCGAAGTTAGTGCCGCTACTTCGAAGTAGCGTGCACGTGTAGACGCAGCTTATGTGTGAAATATATTGCTGTGAAAGTACACTAAATCTTAAGTTAAACATAACATACTTTTTATTACAGTCTTTTCCACTTTTTATTATATAATCAGCTATAATTCAGAAGCAATTACTTTTTGTTCCTTTAAGTAATTCAGCAATTATTCATTTTAATTAACCTTTTTTGGTCCCTTCCAGCATCTGCAGTTACAAATGGTCCAATATTTTGTTGGTTGGATACAGCACAAGATAAACCATTGTCTCCCCCAGAATGTTGTTCTTGAAGAGAGACAGGCTTCAATTAGATGGAACAAATATGCTAAGGCTGAATTTGCTTATTTTCTGCTCTAGCTACTTAGATTTGCTAATTCGTTTATGTGACTGTTTTTTGAACTTTTCTGTTAAAAGCTCAATAGGCATCCGTGGTGTTAGAAAGAGTCCAAGGCTGCACCTAGAGGGCCATTTAGCACAGGCTTAAGGGACTGGCAACAGACAGGGCCTTAGACAGCAGAGGCACATCCACACAGCCTCTGCTCTGCCATCACGCCACCTGCTGGCAGTAAAATCTTGCATGGCTATGCTAATTAGCCAAGCAAGTTTGCAAATGGTTTTCCATTTGCAACTTCTTGACCTGTCATTAGCATACCACTACTGGCAGCAGCACTGTGCTAAATGGCCATCTAGACACAGCCCAAGAAGATAAGCCTTAAGCATGTGTGCGTCTTTGTAGAATGTATGGCAACTACACATTAGAGATGATGGTTACAATGGTCATATCAAGGTTCTTTTACTGAAATTAACAAAAAGAAGTAGGAAGTACTGTAGTTTCTACAAAAGAAGCCACATTATCTACTTGCTACTTTTATATTTACAACACATTCTCCTCTAAAAAAAAGTACATGGAGTTAAAGGCCGTGTCTACACTAGCCAAAAACTTCGAAATGGCCATGCAAATGGCCATTTTGAAGTTTACTAATGAAGTGCTGAAATACATATTCAGCGCTTCATTAGCATGTGGGCGGCCACGGCACTTCAAAATTGACACGGCTCACTGCCGCGTGGCTTGTCCAGATGGGGCTCCTTTTTGAAAGGACCCCGCCTACTTTGAAGTCCCCTCATTCCTATGAGCAGATGGTAATAAGGTGACTTCGAAGTAGCTGGGCTTCTTCCGAAAAGGAGCCCTGTCTGGACGAGACTCGCAACAGCAAGCCGCGTCAATTTCGAAGTGCCACGGTCGCCCACATGCTAATGAATTGCTGAATATGTATTTCAGTGCTTCATTAGTAAACTTCAAAATGGCCATTTGCATGGCAATTTCGAAGTTTTTTGCTAGTGTAGACATAGCCAAAGTAAGATAAGTTAAACAAACAAACAAACAAACAAACAAACAAAAACAAAAACAATGGAGTCTTTAAGTATGTATTTAATATCCAACTATATAACCTGATTTCCAAAAGTGTTGATCACTCAGCAGTTCTCACTCAAAAGTGAAAAATTACTGGTTTTGCAATTATCAGAGAGGTAGCCGTGTTAGTCCGTAGCTTCGAGAACAACAAGAAGTCTTGTGGCACCTTATAGACTAAAAGATATTTTGGAGCATAAGCTTTCGTGGGCAAAGACCCACTTCATCAGATGTCTTGTCACCGATATACTTGTCACCATGCAAGGCACTACATTTAGCCTCAATGAGTGGAAATCCATCGGCATCTGACAAAGCAGGTCTTTGCCCACGAAAGCTTATGCTCCAAAATATCTGTTAGTCTATAACATGCCACAAGACTTCTTGGTTTTGCAAGAAGATTCTCACTCTTACAATTCAAAGAAAATTCAGCAGTCCCGTCATCATGGATTTCATTTATCAGGCAATCAGCTACTTGTTACACATGCAGGGCTAACCTGAGCTCTTCATCAAAAGTTTCTTATTTACAAGACACAAGTTATTTTTTAATTTGTACATAACAATAAATGTCACTATGGTTGGCAAGTGCTGTCTTTATGGCTGCACATTTTAAAAAAAATTAGCACAAATGCATTTTAGCATATTCCAATATTAGTAATTACTTTCTGCCTATTGCAATCCTACATTGTTTCAAGTGGATGAAAGCATCTGAGATTTATGAAAACCTTTATACAAATCAATTAAAAGTGTAAGATCTGAGAAATGTTAACCATTTCTTCCTTTTAAATATCAATGCACACATATATACAATCCATATTGTACATTCATAACTTGTAAATGAAATAACTGACCCAAACAAAAACTCAGCCCTCCCAAGCTGAAGACATCTTTTCAGAAGGCAGCCTTTCTTGACTAGAATATTGTTTGTAAGTGATTGATAAAGGCTGAAACATTTTAAAGAGAAGTATTATCAAAAATAACTCAGGGAACAGGAGGCAAGAAATTGCATCTACAAAAAGATAAGTACCTAAGGGAAAAAAAGTACTTTTAACATGAAAAAAATCCAAAGCACTTACATTAATTCCAGAACGTTCATCAAAACATCAGTACATGCAGCTAATGTAAACTATGGACAACTATAATTCCTGTTATTTTGTTATGCAATTACAGGTAAAATTGTGCATAAATATATTGTTCAATGGGAATACTTTTAGGGCACATAATTTTTAAATTTTCAAGCACAAGCCAAAAATACCAGATGATTATTTGTTTTTCTAAGAAAAAATAAAAACTGAGGCTCAGCCAAGGTCTCACCCACCACTACCATCAAAGTTTTGTTCATTTTGCATCATCATCGAAAGGTGTGTGGTTAACAGACGAAAGGTCAGCCTCCAGTCTAAGCTCACTTGTTATTTTTGGTCTAATTGTAGTACTTTGACTGGAGAATGTCTTATAAAATAACAACCCAAGTTCCAAATCATTCTTTTAATTACAAAAAAAAATCAAATTACTGATTAAACACTATGCAAAAGGCAAAATACTGAGGTTGGGGAACAAAAGGTGCTCAATATTAGTTAACCATTTCCGTGAAATGGTATACTATAGTGTTGAATTACTCCACAATTAATAATTAAATCAATAGCTAACACTTTCCAAAGGAACCATGACATCTGGATGTTTCTGGGGTTACTGAATCCCCTTCCTTAATGTTCATTGTGATGTTAGTCACTGAACTGTTAAAATTGGCTAGCTGCACTGCAAAGGTTCCAAATAGCAGATTAATTTTTAAAAGCAAATTCAATTAAAACATACTACAGAAAAGCAGTAACTTGCACGACAGGCTTGTATAGCGACCAATAAAAAGAAAAGTCCTTGAGCCTTAAGTACCCCAAAGTCAAAGCCTAATATTGTAGATAGATAAATCTTTAAAAGTAGTACCTATCAAATATAGAATCATAGAAATGTAAGAATGGAAGAGACCTCAACAGGTCACCTAATCTATCCCCCTGCACTGAAGCAGGAAAAAATATTGTCTACAACATCCCTGAGATGTTTTTGTTTAATCTGCTCTTAAAAATCTCCCATGGTGGAGATGTCACCCTCCCTAGGCAATTTGTTTCAGTACTTAAATACCTTTACAATTAGAAAGTTTTTCATAGTGTCTAATCAAAATCTCACTTGCTATAATTTAAATCCATTGAAACTTGTCCTGTTCCCCACATCTAATGAGACTATATCTGTCATATCTGAATATAACTGTCATTCATTATACCGCTCAGATACTTTTCTGTAACTTTCTTTCCTAGGCAGTCATTTTGCATTTTGTACTTGTTCAACTGAGTTTTTTTTTCCTTCTTCAGTGTAACACTTTGTAATTTATTGAATTTCATTCTATGTATTTCAGACTATTTCTCCAGTTTTGTCAAAATCATTTTGAATTCTAGTCCCATCCTCTTAAGTATTTACAACCCCTGCAAACTTTGTAACTGTGCTTTACATGCCTTTGTCCCAATGAAAGATATTCAATACAACTGAACTGAAGGCTGAACACTCTGGTATGCTACACTGATACTTGTGAGACTCCACTCAATATGCCCTCAGAGCTTGACTGTGAACCTCTGATAACTATTGTGTGAGTATGGTTTTCCAACCAGATACACCCCCCCCCGCCAATACTAGGCTGTTCCATGCCATATTTCCGCATTCTATTTGTGAGAAGGTCATGTGAGACAGTATGAAAGACCTCATTCAAACTGAGGCAACACATCTACTGTTTTCCCCCTTTTTCACAAGGCTTGTCAGAGCGGGGAAAAGTACCCAAAATTACTCGAGTGAAAGTACAGCTGCGTTTGGGGTGTGGAAATGTAGTTAAGTACAAGTTTCAGGTGTCCCTCTGGAAAACTACTTGAGTAAACATACACATGCACACAAATCACATCTTTATTGTAGTCAAGTATCCAGAAGTGAAAGCAATTGCACTCTTACTCGAGTAACATTTTAGGTATTTTTTCCACCTCTGCTTGTTACCCTGTCAAGAAAGAATATTACATTATTTGTTCTTGATAAATCCACATTGATAGCAACTTATCTTACTATCTTCTAGGTGCTTACAAATTGACTTCTTGATATTTGCTCTTTTATCTTGTCAAGTACTCAAGTTAAACTGACCAGACTATAGTTCTCATGCACTGGCCTTATTCCCCTTATTATAGATGTGTACTCTGTTTGCCTTTGCTTCCATTCCCCTGGGATTACTCCCATTTTCCAGGAGCTCTCAATTGTTGCTGGCTCAGTGATTTTTTTAGCCAGCTTCTGAAGTATTTCAGGATCTATTTCATTAAGTGATGCTGGTTTGAAAGCATTGAGCTTGTCAAAGTAATTCTCAACTTGCTTTTCGCCTTTTTTAACCCAAGATATGTATCACATACACAGTTGTGTTGCTCAAAATATTAATACTCTGATCATTGCTAAAATATCTGGTGAAAACATAATAAAAACAAGGTGTTTAATACATTAACCATTGCTGTTTTCTTTTATTGTCTTTGTCACCTCACTGAGGCACAGGCTTTTCCCTTTCTAGATAGATCGAATGTATAATTTGATTTTTTCTTTTATCCCTTATGTCCCTAGCTGACAGTTTTATATCAGACTAATTGTGTCCCCACATACTTGTGTTTCACATGCACATTATTCAGTATGATATTCTGCTGACCTCAAGATCCAAAACTGTTGCCATACCTTCCTAGTGCTATTTTACTTAAAGGTCCCTCAAATGTCCATCAAAAACCCCTCTTTTTGAAAGGGACACTTACTTCTAGCTTCCTTTAAAAATACAGAAACCTATCATGACCCTTAGGTCAGCCGCTTCCATGGCTTGGCCCTCCATTCAAGATGCCATTGAAATCGACTTCCACATTAAGATTCATGAAATAAACAGCTATTGCACACTCAGTGGTCCCTATGCTGAACAGAGGTTATCTAGAAGGCGCACTTTGTGTTCCCACCATCCCTTTACCAATTGACTCCTTCTGTTTGGGTGCAAAGAATTCCAGAGGCGCAGAGTGCCTTAGGTAAAAATATTATATTTGAGTGGCTCTGCAAAAGAGAAAAAGATAGCACTAGTCTCTTGCCGTTCCCATGCATTCTGTGAGTTTGAGGCAGAATCAACTGATCATTATGTGGAAAGGAAGGCGAGAAAAGAATCTTTCTTTTTCCCCTGCCACATACGAGACGAAAGAAAATTGATGCATTCCTGACTAGATTTCCCTTCTTAATCCCTTTCCTCTGTGTGCAGCAGAGGTGGAGAGTCTATCCTTCAGTCTGGATAGAATCATTACTTACAAAGTCTGAAGATGGACACTGTAAAACATTTAAGATTCTTCAGGTTTCGATTTTTAGTGGTCTGACCCTCTAGGTGCGAAGCAAAACAAAACAAAAACCAAAAACAAACAAAAAATCCCCTACCAACTTATTTTTACTTATGCCAGGCATTTTTTTTATTATTTGTAATACTTGGAAGTCATCTACATTAAAATTATTTCAAACTAAAAATGAAGCTATTTTGTTACTTCTACAATTGCCTAAACAATAGGTTACAACACAATAAAAATGGAAGTTCACAAAGTGTTTTACAGAAGACAGACAAAGGGTGGAGATAAATAAATAATCAAACTATGAAAATAAATAGCTGGTAGGTTTCCTTAAATAGACATGTATTAAAAACTGTTGAAGGATCACAGCTCAGGATTCCCCCCATGCTTCCCCTCATTGGAACTCACATGCACTTGCGTGGAACACAGAGAACAGATAAAACGGGCAATAGGTTCATAATAATGAGGTACAATAAAGGTTGCAAAAGCACTGGCAGCCCCAAGGGACTCACAGAAAGGCCCAGAAAAGAGAGTACAATGGACACCTAGCCAGGCTTGGCAGTGAAGAGACAATAATAGAAGATTGGGCCAGGAAGACTGGAGGAGATCCACAAAGTAGGAAAAGTATTGGATTCAGAGTTTCAATATAAAGTTTACTTATGGCACCCTTAGCCTCTACCTTGCACTTCAGACTGCTAGTATAGACTCTGGCCCCTTTCAGCTTCTCCCATTAACATTGGTTTTGAGTGATTATGACTCTTTCCCTTTTATGTGAGCTGAGTGCTCTACAGTTCACTTGAAAAGAAAATATATGATAATCAAGGGTCTGTTTGGAATTCAGATAGCTCAGCCACTAAATAAGCACAATTTGTTTAATGAAAAAAAAATCTTTTCTACTTTTCAGCCAGAACGGTACACAGCCAATAGACCTATATTATGCCTCAGTAGGAAGTATAACTACACAGCATGCTTGTTAGCAAAGCAGATATTAAATATCTATAAACTGATGCATGCAAAATATTTGGGGTTTGGGAGAAATAGTGGCTTACACACAGCTATGCATTAACAAAGATTTAGAAGAATACAGTTTTCTGTGAAAATTCAAAGGCTATTTTCTATTAATTAATGTACTTGATAACAGTTATAAAGATATCTGGTATTTTAATCATGCAGATAATATCTTTTGCTTTCAGATGGGGAAATTTAAAAACAGCTAAAAGTCTTATTTGCAGTCTAAGATGGAGAGGAAATTAAAATAGAACTCATAATAAATTACAGATACATTCCATTTAAACAATCAGAGATGTGGGTCACAAGGTAAGGAGAGGACAACAACCAACACTGTGATCAACATACGGGGTAATCCTACGTCCCCTCCCAGACAGAGGAAATACTTTGACTGGGGGAGGAACTCAGATTATTTTGACAAGTTGGTGATGGCTGCACACATGATTATTAATGCTGTGCTGTGCAATATAATAAATAGCAGGGCTCACATTGAATTCAAGGGAAAGACAGTAACTAATCTTCAGCTGAACAGTAGTTTCATCAGCTACAAATGTGGGAATGACATTTAAAGGACTATTCCTTTCTATATATCTCACTAACAAATTTATATAGTGTTGCATAGGGGGTGAGGATGGAACATGTTCTCAGCAGGGAGAGGAGCAAGAGGGAAGCCTGGGACACATTCGCCCACCTTAACCTGAGCTCACGGTGGGCGGGGTGGAGGGAGCAGGCCAGGATTCCCGTCTCTGTTATCTATGGGTGGGGGACCTAGGGCCAGCAAGGCTCTCCCTGTATGGCCATGCAGCCAAGGGCCAAGAGGGAAGATTTGGAGTTGGTGGAGGGGTCAGTCATCTGGTGACTAGCAGGGTCAAGAGCTCCATCCCCAGCTGGACACGGTTTTCCTCACATGGCTGCCACCAGTGGTCACTATTCTGTAAAGCTATCCCTTTGCACTTGCTTTTCCCAGTGGTGAGTCTGAAGTATGTCATCCCTCCTCTCTGAGTCCCTCCCTTTCCAGATTCTTGAAAACTGATTCCAGGCATTTTGCATTTTCCTGGCATAACCAAACCCTGACCTCACTAAGTTAGGGTGAGAGGAAGCTGCATACCAAATTTGGTGGTCTTAGCTGTTAGGGTTTAGGAGGAGCTCTTGAACAAAAGGACTCACAGACACAAACCGATGCACTCTACTATATCTATACAAATGAGCCAATCATTAATGGGATCCTTATTTTGTTCTAAATGCTACATGTGGAATTTCTGCAAGAAAAAAGACCAAAATCTTAAGTCCCCTAAAAAGGGCGATTCTTGAATCAGAGTTGGGCTACACTATATGGAAAATCTCAAGTCTTCAATCAATAAGAGCCTGAAGATACCTGGTAGTATGCTTGACATAATAACCTGCATAAACTAGGATAATTTGGACTCCCTGACCCTCAGTCAAACTAACTGCTGTTATTCTGAATACTAGAGAGACAAGGCGAAAGAGGTAATCCGTATCACCACACCAATTTCTGTTAGACAGAGAAGGAAGCTTTTGAGCGAAACAGAACGCTTCCTTGAGTGTGGGAAAGGTACTATGCATTTGTCTACATTAGTAGTTTTGTTGGTAAAACATTTTTGGTCAGCAGTAGTGAAGAAAAAAAAAAAAGCTCCCAACCCTCTCTACCCCAACCGAGAAACATTTATCCAACAAAGGCATTAGAGTACACACACAGTGGTATGTTTGTCAGGAGATGCCTTCCTTAGTGCTAGTGCTGCTCGTTGGGGTGATTTACTTATGTCAGAGGAAGAACACTTTCTTGCCAACTTACAACAGCTACACAGGAGGAGACTTTACAGCAACACAAATACGTGGTTCATGCTCAGATTAGTTTTGGAATACACAAAGTTATATGCATCAAGGGAACTGAAGAAAAAATGTTCCTCATTTTCTTCTTTGGGATATTTTCATCAAAATGCTTCCTCTTTTTCCTTTGTTCTCTCTGGAAAAAGGACACAAGAAGGAAGCAAAAATGAGTCTTGTGTCACCAAAAACCAGAGAAACCATACTACCAAGGCTAAAAAAAGGATTCTGCATGGACTCCACATGAGGATCAAAACAGAATGGACATGGAGTACTTTTGCTGACATACACAGGCTAAAATTGTGGACAAGGAATATCACTTGCCCCATAATCTCAGCCATTCATAACACAACACCATCTACAGTCTGAAAAACAACTGACAAAGGGAGGTGCTTAGTGATCATGAATAGACCAGATTATAAACTCAAAGCGTCTAGACAACTCTACAACCCTGCATTACCCAGGCCACTATCCTCAGATCCCACTGAGGAGTACCAAAATAAACTACACCATCAACTCAGAAAACTACCTGAAGAAGCATAGGAATAAATCTTCACAGACACCCCTCTAGATCTCTGAGCAGGGGTATTCTATCTGCTACCCAAGATCCATAAACCTGGAAATCATTGATGGCTCATCATCTCAGGTATTGGCATCCTTACAGTGGAACTGTCTGGATGAATAGACTTTCTCCTCAGACTCTAACAGCTTTCCTAGCTATCTTTGAGACATCACTGACTTCCTGAGGAAACTGCAGTCCATTGGTGAACTTCCTAAAAACACCATGTTAGCTACCGTGGATATAGAAGCTCTGTATGCCAACATTCCACACAAGGATGTACTGCAAGCCATCAGGAACAGTATAACCAATGTCATCATGGTACAGCAGGTTGTGAAGCTTTGTGACATTGTTCTCACTCACAGCCATTTAAATCAGGGGTTGATTTATACCTTCAAATTAGTGGCACTGCTATGTATTCTCACACAATATGGCAACATTTTATGGATGATTTAGAACAACACTTCCCCGAGTGCTTCTCCAGTACTTGTGCTACATTGACAATATTTTCATCATTTGAATCCTTGGAAAGAAGGTCCCTGAAAAATTCTATCAGGATTTCAACAATTTCCATACCTACATCAGTTTCAGCTTGGAACACTCCACACAAAAGATCCACTTCCTGGACACCAGTGGAAATAAGTGATGGTCACATAAACACCACCCTATATCACAAAACTGCTGACTGCTATACTTACCTACACACCTCCAGATTTCATCCAGAACATATCACTCAATCTACTGACTATAGCCAAGCACTAAGATACAACTGAAATTGCTCCTACCTGTCAGACAAGCACCTATAAGATCCCTATCAAGCATTCTTAAAACACAATACCCACCTGGAGAAGGGAAGAAACATATTTACACAAATAGGGGGGTACCCAGAAGTCACCTACTACAGGATAGACCCAACACAGAAAGCCACAGAACACCACTGGCCATTACCTAGAGCACCAGGTAAAACCTCTCCAATGCAACATCCAGGATCTACAACGTGTTCTAGATAACAATTCCCTTGGTCTTGCAGACCTCAGAAGGCAGGCCAGTCATTGCTTACGGACAACCACCTTACTCCACACCCCCCCTGAAAAACACATCACTACCAACCACTCACACCGTAAAATAGAAACACTAACTCAAGAACCAATCCACACAACAAACCCTGTTGCCAACTCTGCCCACACAGCTACTTAGTTGGACCATCCAAATCAGCCACAGGACCTAACCAGGACCTAACCAAATCAGCCACACCATCAAAGGCTTGCTCACCTGCACGTTTCTATGTTCTCCTTAGGGGTCATATATGATCACTTTAAAGCCATGTTTTTATTGCAGTGGAGCAAATGGATACCAAACTCCCAAGTGAACTGAAGAGCAGAACAATTGAAGCACTTCCATATCAAATTCTGTTTCAGAGAGTCAGTAGGAGATTTCATAATGTAGTTCATATTGCAAAGAATTTAAGGGGTTGGTGAGTTTTGGTTCTTTATGTTTTCTTTCATTACACTAGGAAGGTTTGAATAGCCATTTACCAAGACTGTATGCTGAATCTCAGTCGCAGTTGGACTGAATTTTGACGCCTAGGGAGAATTTAAATGCAAGAATCACAAAAAAAAAAAGACTGCCAGACCACAAACAGCTACTCAGAATGGCTTTCAAAACCCCAAGTAAGTGGGAACTATCCGCAGAACACAGATGCTGGCCTATACTTTATGAAAACCTACATCTTTAGAGCATACTACAACTGCTAGAAGCAACATATGTTATTGTTTATGGGCTCTAACCTCTGAATTAATACTAGTATTTTCTTCTTTTTCTTCATGTATAATAGGACAGTGCAGAAATTTTCTGTTTCTGGACTTTCAGTTTTACTCTGTCAAAGTATTTAAACCTTTTCGTGATCAAATTTGTTTTTTTCAAGCCCAAAAGCAGAGATGAAAGAAGCAGAAAAGGCCTTGTGTACTTTATTCTGATGAAATTCACATACATTTTCTAGAAGTAAAAGCTAATTTTCTGGTTCCCAAAGGGTTATAGTAGTTCCTTCAATAGTTCTGGAATGTAATACAATCTGAGTTTTCATCAAAAATTCATAATAAAATAATAGAATGTACCAAACATAAGCACATTGAATAGATTCACCATTCACTACTTATATGGGGCATAATCCAGTGCAATTTTATATTCATAAGTAACATTTATGCAGCTACATGGGCAGTAAGCCAAGGAGCTGAATCCTGAATGGTTGCTATGTATATTATTTTTCATGCAAGTTACATCTCAGGAGCAAAAAAAGGTTTGACAGACTAAAATCTCAGTGTAACAAAACGTAATAAAATACAACAAAAATTTAATCAAGCATGTACACACTATTTAAATATAGCTGCCCAGAGATATCCATTACCATCCTGTAAACTACGTAATCATTTACACATTGCAAAGTGTGAACAAAGTGCATGTAAAATATTAGTAATCCAAAAAGTAACACTGCATACTCCTTTTGCACAAATTTTAATAACTAGAAGAGTAACCTTGCCATGGGAATTCTGGTATAAAGATGTTTTCCTTTGGAACATATCTGGTAAACCTACATAAAGCGCAATTGTGTTAAGCTGTTCTGGTTTTGTATTCAAGCAATTTGAGTATCTTACTAAATGAGCACTCTGGCAGTACCTATAGGTTATATCTGCACTAGCAGCATCTGTCTACAGAAGTTACTGTCAGAAGAGATGTTCCAACAGAACTTCTGTTGACAGATCACGTCTCCACATAAAAGCAGATCGGTCTTTTCATCTACTCTGTCAACAAAAGGGCCCCCGGGAGCGTCTATTTCTGCCAACAAAACACATTTTAGCTACATCTACACATGAATGCTACATCGAAATAGTTTATTTAGATGTAGCGACATCAAAATAAGCTATTTCAAAGAATAACATCTACACGTCCTCCAGGGCTGGTGCCGTCGACGTTCAACGTCGACGTTGGGCAGTATTACATCGAAGTAGGTGCTGCAGGGGAGCGTCTACACACCAAAGCTGCCCACATCGAAATAAGGGTGCCAGGAACAGCTGCAGACAGGGTCACAGGGCGGACTCAACAGCAAACCGCTCCCTTAAAGGGCCCCTCCCAGACACACTTGCACTAAACAGCACAAGATTGACAGAGCCAACAACTGGTTGCAGACCCTGTGCATGCAGCATGGATCCCCAGCTGCAGCAGCAGCAGCCAGAAGCCCTGGGCTACGGGCTGCTGCACCCAGTGACCATAGAACCCCGCAGGGGCTGGAGAGAGCGTCTCTCAACCCCTCAGCTGATGGCTGCCATGGCGGACACCGCTATTCCGATGTTGAGAGACGCGAATCGGCTACACATGCCCTACTATTCCCATCTCCTCATGAGGGTAGCGACTTCGACATCTCGCCACCTTATGTCGATTTCAACTTTGAAATAGCGCTCGCCACGTGTAGACGTGGTGGGCTCTATTTTGAAGTTGGTGCGGCTACTTCGAAGTAGCTGGCACATGTAGACGCGGCTTTTGTGTGTAGATGCTCTGAAAGTTTGTCGACAAAACCCCAATTTTGTCTTAAAAAAACAACAAATCTCCAGTGTAGATGTAGCCATACTATATAATTCATCACATGGTATAAGTAAAGTGCAGTCTTATCCCAGCAGATTCTTTAATCTAATGTTGCAGCATCAAACAAGTTAATAATTCTATAATTTAATAGGCATGGGAAACATGTAAAATTGCTTCCTCCATGTCAAAAATATGTACTGCTTACTGAAGGCCAGCAGGGATTCCAATTGCATTTTACAAGCCACAATGAACAAGCCACAGTTTTACAAGCCACAATAAACAAGCATAAGTCTCAACAGAGAAGCATATGGATCCTAAAAAAATCTGAAGAGGAGCAGAAAAGAGAGGTAAAAAGACAGATGAATGCTGGCAATAAGAACCTAGTTGTGGAGTAGTAAAATTTAGGGAATTATGTTGATTTCCCCCCAAGAACCTTAGCCTTGCACCAGAATTATTGTTTCAATCTGAAAATAAGGAGTAGCAATGATGAAGGACAGGTTACGAAGACAAGATTAAGGCTCCCAGGGCAATCTTAATGTTGTCTCCTTAAGCAGAAACATTATTTAATACTCATGATCTTCATTACCTGCATAAAGAGATGAATTAACTGGTACATAAGAATAGTGATATGGGTTCAGACCAAAAGTCCATCTAACCCAGTATCCTGCCTTCTGAAAGTGACGAATGCCTGATGACACAGAGAGAGGGAACAGAACAGGTAGTCATTGTGGCTATGTCCACACAGGAGCATTATTTCAAAATAATCCATTCTGGATTAGCTATTCTGAAACAGTATATTTTGAAACAACACTGCTACACACAAGAATGCAATTTGAAATAGTTCCCAGCTATTTCAAAATAGCATGTCCAGTCACATAGGTTGCATCTACACTACATTCCCCTTTCAGAAGCGGAATGCAAAGTGGCCAACCAGACATGCAAATGAGGTGCTGATTTACATATGGTGCACCTTATTTGCATAATGGTGGTCACTTACTGTTTTGGAAGTGCTATTTTAAGGGAAAAAAAGAAAGTGATGTAGAGGGGCTTCCTTTCAAATGAACCCCCACTTTCAAAAGCACCTTTCTTACTCATATTTTTTCAGGAAGAATGGTTCTTTTGAAAATGGTGTGTGTTTTCAAATAAAGTCTGTCAACACTGTTTTTTTCCCCCCAGAACACAGTTCTGGAACAGCAAGGGGCCATCATTATGCAATTGAGGCATGTGATATGTAAATCAGTGCCTCACTTGCATTTCAGATAGGCCATATTTGCATTCCCCTTCAGAAAGAGGTATGTAGATGTAGCCATAGTGCCTATTTCAAAATACTGCCACTGGACACCGTTACAGCTTATTTCTAAATGGTGTTATTCCATACCTTAATTGCACCTATTTGGAAATAGCTATTTTGAAACAGGCGTTTTTCCTCTAGCAATGAATTTGAAAAAATTCAAAATAACACACCCACTATTTCAAAATAGCCTGTATGTAGTGTTGATGATGCAAAGTTATTTCAAAATAACGGCTGTGATTTTGGAATAACTTTGCTGTGTAAACGTAGCCTGAGTGGTCCCTTTCATGTCATCCAATTCCAGTCTCTAACAGAGGCTAAGGACCATTCCTACACATCCTGGCAAATAGCCATTGATGGTCCTAACCTCCCTGAATGTATCTAGTATCTTTTAACTGAGATTGTAGCAATGATTTTTTTATTTATGATGATTATTCTATTTTATTTTATTTATTTTATGTTACAGTAGTAACAAGCTGTAAAAGAGATAGTAGATGATCTCTGCTCCAAAGATCATACAATATAATACACAGGACAACCTCAGGGTGTAGGAAAGCGTGTAACCCAAAAGCAAAGGGAACAATCTTAAGTCATCAAATGGCACTTTGGTTTCATGATTCATTTTATTCTGGGTGGGTAGGTGGGTGTTACTTAAGCAGGATACACTAAAAGGAAAGAAAAGGGAAGAGACAGGAAGGGAATGTGTGAGGGGCAAAGCAAGTGAAATGAGTGTGAGAGGGGCTGGTGAAGAGTGAAAAGCTGAGGTATAAACAGAGTTGGGGGAGGAAGCTCAGGGTTGTCAGAAACAACCAATTAACATGGGGCGGAGAAAACTGGAGACTGCAACCTGGGTGGAGGAGAGGTTTGGGAGACACCACTTGTGTCTTAGTCCCATTTCCTGCATTATTCCTGATCCACAACTTTACTGTTGTATGTACAATAATCTCTGTCATATCCAGCAGCCACAGGTTGCTGGATAGTCAAATATTCTACATACTAGAGAAGTATAGCTAGCAATCATTATCATCATCAACCATGTGCTTAGAGCACATTGGTGTCTGATGCCTCTCTCACTAGTTCCTTCCATCTTCCCCTGGCCAGTGTGAAGTGGTTTAGATTCTGTAGGCTATCTCCGCACCAAGCTACTATACCATCTATGGGATCTGTCTCTCATACCTGAGCCGTCCATTTGTCAAATAGCAGGGTCTGGATTTTAATTTTGTCGTTCATTCTGCAATATCTTGCAGTGCATAACACTAAAGAAAAATAAGATTAGATATTAAGAAACAAAAATCTATACAGAGTACTTTATATACCAAGAACAGTAGTACTGTACTCTGTAAATTTATACTGTATTTGCTGTATTAGTATTTGCTCTCACTATACTGTACTTATGTAAAATGTAACTAAAATTTACTTATGGTTAAAATGCTGGTTATCTGAGAGTTCTGGATCATAGAATGCCAGATATGAAACTATTTATTGTAATCACATTATCTAAGAAAACAGGCATATGAGGTCCTTTACTGCTCTCTCTTACCATACTGTACGGAATAGGTGACTAATTTCTAAATGTGACCTTCTTCAAAATTTACATCTGTGAGCAACAACAGAACTTTTGAGAGAATGCAATATTATCGATGTTAGAATTATTTACAATCACTGTTCCTTTTATTATTTTAGGAAATGTTAGGGTATGAGCAATTTTAAAATCTGAGCCAAATGAAAGCGACACAGAATACAGATCCCCTAATCCCTTCAAAAACAATGTCTTAATGGTCTTCCTCCTTCAGCTTTAGCTAGTGCTGATAGAAAAGTCCTTTGAACAAAATGAGAGACTATTGTATAATACATTTCAGTTTTACAAACAGTTGCCAAATCATATGTACCAAAGTGTCTGTTGAGAGATAAAATGAAGTTTTTGAAGTATGCAGGTGATTTGGGACCTTAACTCTGATTGACTTAAGTGCTTTGAAAGGTTTTTTCTCCCCAAGTCATTAAATTCCAGAACACAGCTTCCCTTTTATGCTTGCTATGCTCTTTCTGAGCACCCATATGCACATATAAGTACATTTCGCAGAAGCACGGGAGATGTTAAATTTCAACTATGTGGCACAAATTTGACAAAGTTAAAGGCACTTAAGGTCGTGAAAATGAACCTAAACAAATGAAAATACATAGTTCAAGATTTTCCTGTAACTAACATATAGAATCTACTTTAATACACTAAATCAAAGCTGAATCATTTTACAGGATTTCACACAAGTACAAAGAAGAGCATAGATATGGAAATAGGAGTAATGACTCTTGCAAAATTCCTGTCAACTAAAATAAATATTTATAAGATGAATTACTTCCTGATTATATATTCTACTGTAAACAAGGGAAGAAAAACATTGTTTTACTGACAAAAAACAGGCTCTAGAGATGGCTGAAGCTGAAGAATTTTGGTTTTCTAGCAGATCAAAGATTTTCACAAAAATATACACACTTTCTCATGCTGATATGCTTGGCCATTTACATTCTGATTTACATCTTTAAATAGCTCACATTTCCTCATCTTCATACTTTCTTCAATGCATTAAAATTCTTCTCCCAGCTAGGAAGAGATTAAAATTAACAGGCAACAAAAGATGACACAAGGTATATACACGCATCAGGGATGTTTCCGCTCCTGAGGCAAATATAAATAATGTGTGATGCCCATGTCCTGAAAATGCCTAGGATTGTATTAAAAAAGTTTTTAAAACTAGTGTTAATGTGAGTGTTGAAGAAGTCAGGTCTGAGGGATAGAGGCTTTACTGGATTTATTCAACAGTCCTTTGTGTTTGGACACCCAAGTTTATTTTTTCCTCTAAATAAAAAACTCAGAGACCTCATTGGGGTCATCATAAATCCAATGGTTATTTATTATTCCACCATACTGCACAATTTGGTACAACTGACACTCTCTGTTCTAAGACGTCTTACCATTGGAACAGAGGGGGCTTGTCTACACTACCACCTTCCTTCAAAGCAAGGATGGTAATTAGGCTGTTGGGCAGTGCAGACACAGCACGTCATTAAGCAAATTCCACAAACCCCCCAGCAACTTCAAAGTACTGGCTTGTGTCTAGCTGCAGCTCACCCACTGGTACTTCAAAGTGCCGGGGTAACTTCGAAGTCCCTTTACTCCTCAAAAGGTGGTAGTGTAGACAAGCCCAGGTAGAACCTTTCTAGTCCAGCACCCTTGGGGACCTGACCAGTGCCAAACAAGAGAATTTGCCAGACCATAGGAGATCAGTTTTGTCTAATAGCTTTACCAACACTTCCACTGGTCACTGGGCTCTGAGAAGAAAATTGGTGGCAAATTAGGGTAATAAATAACATCACAGAACACTGAAAACCAGAACTGTATGGTACTGTGGGAAACTTTGCCACACCCATGATAAATGGACATTCAGCTAACTAAAATCATGCCAGACCACAGAGTGCTGGACTAGAGATTCAACCTGTAGTACAGGTGCTGTGTAAGAATAGACTGAAGCACATTGATAAAGCTGCGTATGGCTCTAGCCAGGGCTCTTTATCTCTCAGTGTTCATGATCACACTAATAAATAAAACTCAACTGTCATATAACCCAAAAATCTGACCATTATAATAGAAACTTATCTAACAGTTTTAGGTATCATTGCCATCCTACATAGAAAAAGAAACATGGATGCATTTGTCCACTTGTAGGAAAGTTATGTAGCTTTGTCCCTTTGTCTCTGAGGCAACACTATCAGCCTTATATTTCTTAGTAGCTTTAATTCTATGAAGATAATAAAAGTGGTTCTTGCAGCAATGAACATATATATAAGCCAGGAATAATGCTGTAGGTTGCTGGATAATTGTTGTACCACCTACTTGCTGTTTGAGTATAGGGGGTACCTTACGCTGATCCTGTTTTCAGGGATTTCAGGAACCCGCAGAGAGATTTCCCTCTAATAACGTTGGTTAGTCCAAAGAACATTTATACTTGTTAAAAATTTCATGTTTTCCATCACCATACATCAGTAAAGTATTTACAGCTTGCGCTTTACTACAAATTATCAAAATGCTTTCATGTGCAGACTTCATTAGATATTTAAGTATACTAGCCTCATTCTGTATATTACCAGTAGATAGTATAAATATAAAAACTTGCTACATTAAACAAAGTCAGATTTCATTTTCTAATTCATTTTGTGATACATACAGTCAGGAAAACATGAACAAATTGTCAAAGAACCAACTGAAGCTTCCCTCAGGCATCCTTAAATTATGCATCATGCTTTTGGGCAAACGTGTTGGATATAGTTGATTCAGTTTATGAAGTATTTTTATGTATTTTTAGTTATTTAGCAAATGTATATTAGATTAAGGCTGAACCAGTGTCAGCAATGGCCCTGCCAGTTTTATTGTGTCCCTCCCAGATAAAAGAGAAGGGGCCACAGGTGCAAAGAGAACTTTTTGATTGGTATAAGCCAGGTAGTTTATTTAAAGAGAGAAAAAGATTTTTCCATGATGTCCTTCAAATCAATCATTAGGACTGTGGCAGGGCCCCCAGTCCCACACCTATTCTGAGAACTTTCCCACTGCCCTCAGGCCCCCATGGCCTAGTCCGTATCTACTCAGTCAGACCCAGTGGCCTCATCAGGCTTCAGCGGCCTAGTCAGTGCTTACAGGCATAGCGGCATAGGAAATGTTCCTCCTTCCTCAGGGTCACAAGGGTTGGGCTTGGGCCATCCCTCTCCACTGAGCTCCAGCCCAGGGTACTCTTGGTGGCAGGTTTATCTCCCCAACCACTAGCACAGTGAGAATCCCCACCGCAACATGCAAAGCTCCCTGGTTACCTCCTAGTTCCCTGCCTTGGGCTCCTTCCTAACCTGTTCCAGACATTAAAACTAGCTCTGGCTGCATCTCCTTGAGCTGCTGCTGCTCCTGCTGCCACTGAGGTTACTGCTGCCACTGCTGCTCAGGTGGCTGCTTCTGCTGCTGCCTCCACCGCCACTGCTCCTTGGGCAGTGGCGGTCCCACCTGTGGCAGATGTTGCTTCCAAGCTGCAGCAGGAGCTCCTCCCCCCCGGTGGTCTGCCCCAACTGACTGGCCTTCCTGGCCTTACATTGTGGTTGCAGTTGGAACACACCCAACAGGGCCATGAGGGAGGAACATTTTCCACCCAGGAAGCCTGCCTCCCACCCCACTAGCTAATGCTGGGTTGGTACACCCTGTCA
Organism: Carettochelys insculpta; assembly: GCF_033958435.1. Taxonomy (NCBI): domain Eukaryota; kingdom Metazoa; phylum Chordata; order Testudines; family Carettochelyidae; genus Carettochelys; species Carettochelys insculpta. The sequence continues at coordinate 298,387,208 of NC_134137.1, read as the reverse complement.
CATGGACAACATATTCATTTGTTCATTCATGTGTCTTTTCACCTCTAAATCTGATGCTGGAACCACATGATGCATGTAAGGGACAGAAGTACAGCAATACAACTCTAGCAAAAGTAAAAGTAAAAGGTAAGCTAACCAATTAATTCAATGATCAACAGAGTGGGATGTCAAACTGCAAAGAGAGGACCTTTGTGAAGGAGGGCATACTGTGCAAACAGGATTTATTGTTCAAGGAGGTAAAATCATCAGATGCAATGAAAGAAGAGCAATCAAAAGCAAGTGAATTACAGGGGTAACTGGTGCATATTTTGTGTATTGTGTTGACTTGAAGGTGGAGCTAAAATGAGATATATTGCTATGATGTGGCAAATATTTTGATTTTAAAAGAGGCAAATCTATTTATATTCCAAAATGTGAAAACTAAACATTGATGCATGGACAGTTTTGGTATACCATAATGCAACTGGTTATTCAGAAAAATTACATGAGTATAAAGTTAGTCTAGTCAGGTCTTGGGATAAAACTGATTATAAGTCTCCACTAACATGCCATCTAGATTTACAGTTATAATACGTCTACAAATATCTACTAAAAGCAAAGCTAAACAATAATTGCAATAGCTTGGCATTTATACTGTACACTTCAAATGTTAAGAAAATGTACTGATACACCAAAAATTTAGCCTGAAGAGACTAAAAAGAATAGAACAAGAGAAATATCAAGCTCAGCTAATATGTAAGAAGGTATTAATCCTAAAAATGTTATGTTTTGCCCTTTGAAGACAAAACTTTACAGTTAAGTACATGCCTAAGTGCTTTGATATTTAGACCCCTGGGAGATGTCTTGCTAAAGAGTGACCCTTTTAGTGACCTGCAAGTCAGCACCTTCTTCCTGTAACCACTGGAAATCAGTCACTCTTCTCTCCTCTTTTTCCTCTTCAAACCCTTTATTTTAATACAACAGCCACACAGAGCAAATCCCCATAACTGCTTATATATTTCTTCACTTTTCATCCAGGCTATTCACTTAGTCCATAACTACTATGTAATGCAATGCTAATTGTGGGAGTTATTTTGAGTTACCTTATTTGAAACTTGGTGCCATCCACATGGCATTGAAGTTTGAAATGAGCAGATATTTTGATGTTTCCACTACCTCTTGTACAATGGGGGTACCAGAACCAGAATACCACACTCAAAATAGTACTGCATTATTTTGTGCATGGTGTTTAGCTACAGCGGTGCAATTTTGGGATACGTTTGCATCCTGAAATAGCAATTATAGTGTAGACATAGCCAATGCTCAAATTGGAAAAGAACACATAAGAATACACAAGAAAATTATCTAAAAAGAGTACTTGAATCATGGAGCTACCTACCTACCTACCTATATACAGCATTGCTCCATTAAAGCCAGATCAGGTATACCTGCACCTCTCTCATCTTATTGCAGTGTAGATATATCCTAAATCCCTTCTTATGTGCTTTATTCTCATCCACCCATCCATGAACTCAGAAGTTCGAATAAATCTGGCCCACTTCTATGTCATTCTAGAGAGTCATAAGCAGTCTCAACCCACTCAAAAGGGACTACTGATGCGATTAGTTGGTAATGTGTTTAAGCACATTGCTGAAACAGAGCCTACATTATTTTTGTAGGTAGCTGTCTCAGTCCTTTAAGGAAAGGCCTTTGGGGCTGCCAAACATTAAGAAATGTTAATAAAAATTAAATTAAGATGGTATAATGAACACAAATCAACATGGATTTACAGAAAATGTACCCTGTCCAATTTGATCTTTTTTAGGGACATTACAGGTTTGGATGATAAAGGTAATAATTTGGATGTACAGTAAAAGCCTGGTTATCCAGCACTTGGATAACTGGCACATTCAGTTAACCAGCATGTTCAGCCAGGGCAGGCTGTCATGGGTCCAGAGGAATGGACAGGGTTGGCTGTCATGGCTGCCACAGGGTTGGCAGCCCACCTGCTATACAGATGAGGGCCAGAAGGTACAACAGAACAGGGCCACTGCTGGCACCAGCTCAAACAACCAGCACATTTTATTATCAAGTATCCCCAGCTCCCTGGTGATACCAGATAATAAAGTTTGTATTGTAATAGGTTTCCATAAAGGTACTTACTTGGTACTTTTTGAGTAAAAAATTAGCATGACACATTAAATAAAGAACTGGCAAACATATAGGTCTCAACGTACAATTGCAAATGGGCAAATCACATCAAGCGGTGTGTTTCCAATAGGTTGCTAGAGGAAGTAGTTTGGGGTCTTATGCCACTTAACACTTCCATCAATGACCAGGAAAAATGACACAAAATCATTACTAAGTCATGGACAGTGAAAGAAGCCCTTGCCCATGAAATCTGATGTCCCCTTTTTCCTAGGAGCATCTCCATCAAAGGGGAATTCGTAACTCTGACTGGGCAGGGGAAGTACATGACTTATTCCTTCCCTGCAAAAAGCTCTCATGGTGGGAGACCAGACCTTCCAGGACAAATTATTTCCATTGTTTAACTACCTTAACAGTCATGAAGTTTTTCCTAACATCAAGCCTAAACCTATCTTGCTGTAAATTAAGTCTATTGCTTCATCAGGAGTCAAGGGGAATTATTTTTCTTCCTTTTCCTTGTAACAAACTGTTAGGTACGTGAAAGCTGTTATCCTGTCCCCTTTCACTTTTCTCCTTTCCAGAGTAATCAAACCCAGTTCTTCCAAACTTCCCTCATAGGTAATATTTTCTAACCTTTTTGTTTTTGTTGTTGTTGTTGCTCTTCTCTGGACCTTCTCCAATTCCTCCCCATCCTCCTCTGAAATAGGGCACCCAGAACTTGATACAATATTTCAGCTGAGGCCTAATCAGTACAGAGTAGATTGGAAGAATTAATTCTTGCATCTTTCTTATAACATACTGGTTCTTTTTCTGCAATGGTATCACACTGTTGACTCATTATTAAAGAAATATTCATGTAAGACTGGCATCAAATTATTTACTAAAAGTCTAGATATACCACATATGCCATTCCATGCTTACCAACAAGGCTTATTATCCTATCAAAGAAAGCTATCAGTTTGGTTTGACATTTGTTCTTGACAAATGTGGACTGACTATTGCTTGTCACCTTATTATCTTCTAGATGTTTGCAAATATGTTCCTTAATTATTTGTTCCATTATGTTTTTCATTGTACAGAAGTTAAGCTGGTCTGTAATCCCCTGGGTTGCCCCTTGTTCTCTTTTTGTAGATTGGCATGTGTGCCCTTTTCCAGTCTTCTGGAATCTCTCCCTTCTTCCATGACTTTTCAAAGATGAAAGTTAATGGCTCAGATAGCACCTCGATCAGCTCTGTGAGTATTGTAGTATGCATTTTATTGGGTCCTGGTGGTCCTGAATTAATATAGGTATATTTTATGAAATATTAGCAATTCAAAGAATGAGACAAAAAAAAACAACAATTAAGTTGATTAAAGATTTACAGACTAAAGAGTGCATCTGCTGTAGGATCCTTAATCTTTTGATGTTGCAGAATATTTTTAAATGGCACATTAACACCACACATAGCAGGAACTCTTAGCATCAGTCACACCTGAACATCTTTTGTTCTCCCTAAGAGAAGCATAAGTGAGACATCCCCCCCATGAGAACATATAGTGTGCCTTGAAGGAAGTTCAAATGGTGTAAATATATCATGCATTTACAACACACATCTTAAAGTCTGTTCAGTGTATTAGAATCATTGTAATCAGTCCATGAAGTCCAACTTCCTGCCAATGAAGGGGCAATTTATATAACACCTGAATACAAAACTCCCTCAATTCACTTGTCTCCTGTTCTAGCATATATTAAATTATGTATGATTGTTCCATTCTCCATAATTTACTTCCCAGTCTATCATACATTTTCTCAGAGGCTTCCCTACTGGCACTCCCTATTTTGGAAAACAGCTATCTTATACAGAGTTGAATTTACTTCTCTTTTTATAATTAAAAGGCAAACCCTTAATTTCTAGGTAAATATAAGTTGTACAGAACACTCTGCAGTTCAGATACACCACATAGCTGTTACAACTGGGAGGAAAAAGACAGCTTTAAAAAGCATATGTGCAAATATTGAGAATGTTAATATCAGCCAGTTTTGCTATAACGTTTCACAGAATTATTGTCTGGCTAGAGAACTTGGAAAAAACTAGCAAAAGCCACAGTCCTGTAAACTGGTTTCAAGCACTAGCTTGCCAAAACTCCCAATCAGACACTAATAATGGCTCACATCCCCCTGTTTGATCTGACTTGTTTTTTCCTCTTTTGATAAGTACTGTTGATACTGGGCCATTTCCACCTTGCTGAATAGACCTTGTCAGCTCTGGTCCTCCCCCTTTACTGGGACCCCACTCTTTAAATACCCCTCTGAAACCAACTCCCCTCTCACGCATCTGACGCAGTGGGTCTTTGCCCACAAAAGCTTACGCTCCAAAATATCTGTTAGTCTATAAGGTGCCACAAGACTTCCTGTTCTCGAAGGTACAGACTAACACGGGTACCTCTCTAACAGCTTGTCAAAGAGGCTCAAACCAAACACATAGCTCTGCCTCTGACAGCCAGGGAGTAAAATTCTTAAACTCTTTTCTTGGTATTGCATGTGTAACAGTGAAGTCTCTGAGTGGACGGTCAGCAGCAGAGATAGAATCTAAGATCTTTACATCTTAATTTAGGCAGCAGAGGCTCATGGTTTAACAGCACAGCTGCCATTGACGCTAGCGTTTACTACCACTAATACTACTCATCATTAATGCAGCTCTTTAAATCCATAATGCAGTGCTAACAACCCCTATCTGCTGAACAGTGTTTGGGTAAAACATTTCTGCTTACCACGGCTGAGCTAATTACGAAGACATTTTTTAAATTACTTTTGTCAGTCTGCCAGGAACAGATTTTTAGTTAAATGATACACTTTACTACTGTACACACATTACATACAGCAAGCTGATGGAGAATGAAGTTGATATCTTTCTTCAAAAAGTGATGTAGCTCACAGCAGGGCTAGTCCCAGAATCCCAAAGGATTATAATTATGCTTCTCTCATAATTTTCATCCCTTTGAGAGAATATTGATAACATTGCAGTTTAAATTAAATTATCTTCCCAATTCTCTCCCACCCCCTCCCAAAAAAAATATTCTTTATCTTCAGTGACTATTCTCATTTCACATTCCAAAGCAGCCTAAATATTTTAAATCTATTTTCCTAGAAGAGACAGTTCTTTCCATTTTTTAACACTGCATTTTAATAGGAACAATAATGTCATGAGTAGACGGGCTGTGGGCTGGTGATGTGTTTTATTATATAGACCATATATAGATGAATTGATTGGACAAAGGTTTCAATGGAAAAGTGCAAAGATGATCTTTTCAGGTTGTTCTTAGAGAAGGCATTTGTATATTTCTTTTAACATTTTGAAACTAAAGTTTACAGAGATGTACGGGGCCAACTCTTCTGCTGGTGGACAGGGTTAAATTTCCAATTTCACAATGCAGACATCTGCCTCGGGGCACATTAACTCTAAAACTGTGTGCAATACAAAGGTCAGAGGTAGGTGGTGGTGGAGAGGGGTGCTGAAGATTCTGTGCCAAGTGGCATGTAAGATGTAAATCTGGCCTTGCTGGTGGAAATTTGCATAGTAATGCTGGCTTTATTAGAGATTAGCTAGTGTACTTTTATTTGTCTCCAGTTAAGCCACGCAGAGCTACCTTATTTTATACCAGGTGCAGATCTGGTTAACTGTGTGTCTCTCTTTTTTATCTCCCTACTACCACCCCCTGCTTTCTCCTTTTCATTCCTTTGCTTCTGGTAAAAAATGGCACCTACAGTTTTCTGTTTTAATACGTGCTTCCAGTAAGTCCAATTTTCTTTTCTTCCTCTCATGCAATTACACATTCTTTTTCCTTCCACCTAGTTCTCACAAGGAATTTCTCCCTATCAGACCTTTTCAGTCACTTGCTCTCTCACTCTCTCCACACATTTATTTTCTTTTGGTTGTTCTAACACCAGCCTTTCTTATTATCTGTATTGCACTAGGACATAGGATCCCTTGTCATGAATCAGGCACCTTTTGTGCCAAGCACTGTATAAACACAGGTCTAAAAGATGGCTTTCCCCTGAAGGACTTACAGTCTGTGTCCCCATTATACTTTGCCTTTTTGGCGCCATTTCCCTCAGTATCATATGAATGCCTCATTCACCTATTCATTCCCCCATATGGTTAAACCACACATGCACACCCAGTCCTCCCTCTTCCTTGTCACACACAGTGCTTCAGACACCAAGGCTGCATCTACACTATGAGATAAAAATCAACTTTAAGTCAGTTAGCCAGACTTCTCCAAGTGCCTATCATCACTGTAAATTCCATTAGCCTGATTTATGGACCACTAAAATTGACATGATATCGAAATTCTAAAATTGTAGTAACCTGGAGGGTGTAGCGTTCAATTCAAATTTAAAGTTCTGAATGAAGAGTAGTGAGTGTGCGGCATGTCTTTAAATTGAATTTATTAGCCTCCACAGATGTCACATATGTGCCCCACAATGCACCACAGTTCTCTGCTCTGACCACTTACATCTACACTGCTCTCAAGTGCAGAGGAATCGGGCAACAGAAAGATGCTTACAATTCGGCACCTGCAAGTCCGTGACTGTCAGATCATGAGAGGCTGAAAAATCTTCTCTGGTTTTTTTTTTTTGTTTGTTTGTTTTTGGTTTTGCTTTTTTTTTGCGAGGAGCACAGCTGTGGGGCCTGTGCTTCTGTGTATTCCACTGCTAGCTGTTTTGGTTTTTTTTTCCTGTGCTGCCTGGTGCCAGCTGCTGGCCCGCTCTACCATGTGCCAGCTAGGCTGAGGGCGGGGGTCGGGTTTGTCTGGTAGTACGAGAAACTCCTTTTCAGCCATTTAAATGTTGTTCGGATCCCACATCCCTTCTCTTCTCTCAACCCCGGAGGCACCACACAGTCTGGAACATTCCCATGCCCAGCTGCATCATATGGCTTGACCCCACACCAATAAAAGGAGGTGCTGAGCAAGATGCCGGGCAGATTGTGTGTGGTGAGAGTAATGATTTTGGGGGCTGGCTGTAGCCGGGGGTCTTGTAGCCACCCAGGGGATGTCTCCCTTGGAGGTCATGATTTTTGGGGACTGGCTTTAGCAGGGGTTCTTTTACCCATACAGGGGACTTCTCATTCAACACTAATGATTTTCAGGGGCTGGCTGTAGCTGAGGGTCTTTTAGACACCCTGAGCCATACACGTCTCAATGAAGGCAGAGTATTAGCTATACAATTACCACAGTTGTCAAAGTAAGGCTTGCAGCAGGGAATATTCTTATCCTAAGTGTCTTCTTTCTCAGGCGCAAACTTGGCTGTAGTCTGCAGTTTTTTTAGCCTGATGAATCATTCACGCTTCAGTGTAGCAACCATGTCTACTTAGACATATGGGTCTTCTTGGTAGGATGCCTAAATCTAGATAAAAGTGCCTGAAAGGGCCTCCATGGGCAGTCATGATTTTCATGGCTGTCAACAGTGTACTGTCTTTCTGCCACCCTGGCTGATTACTGTTGATTCATTCCAGTTTCAGTATAGTATCCATGTCTTAGGGTCCTCTTCTCTAGGAGGCATAAATCAACATCCAAGCCCAAAACAAAGCCTAGGCACGCTGTTTCAGTGTAGCACCCATGTTTACTTAAACATATTTAACACGGCAGGGGAAAGAGGGGAATGAAAAGTGGGAAGACGGCATCATATACCCACATCTACTTGTGCGGCCAGAATGCAACAGGGCACAGGTAACTGTGGGATAGGTTCCCACAATACACTGCAGCAGAACTTGTGTGTGGCAGCAGTAAGTTGATCTTGTTGGGAGCACGTGGGAAGGTGAAGATGCTCAAAATCAAATGGATAAAACCCAGTGTTAAATTGATTTCAATAAAACTTGATTTTATCTCATAGTGTAGATGCAGCCTAAATCGCACAGAAGCACATCCTCCACCCCTCCCCTCACTCAGACAGCCATAGGTACCCTTTCAGAGAGACCAATTTACTACAAGTGTAAACATATGTTACCATTCTGATATTTGTTCTCAGAGCATCATGAAAGATTACACTTGGAAGAGAGCCTATGAGATTATCTACTCCAGCCCCCTGCTCAAAGCAGGACCAACCCCAACTAAATCTCTCTTGTGTAAAGCTAGCTTGATGCCATGCTATACATTATGGGAAATCACTGACAGCCTCTCAAATTTAAACTAACAGGAAGCTGAATCCATGCATCCCTACCACCTGCACCTACCTATTTGAGCAGTGACAACCCCAGAGATAGATCAATGTACCAGAAGTTTGGTGGTGCCAGGTTCAGATTCCTGGATCTTCACCTCTGTCATTGATTTGACACTGCTTGTCAGTCTTTAAGGGGCCTCCAGCTTCTGTGTCCTACTGGGAAATTTGCCCAAAGCCTCTTGACACAGACAGATCTTGGGAAATATTCAGATACTGAAAGCACAAATATTGACTTTTTGTATTTTCAGTGCAACATAGGCAGAACAGGTTTAGAAAAAGAGGTAACCTTAATGACAGTGGCTCTGTGTGGTACTACTAAACAACAGTGGAGGACAGAAATATGAAATAAGTAGTTATTTCCTACTAGCCTTAAAAATTAAACATTTTCCTTCCATGAGAAAACTGACAATTCACCACCACAGCATAACCATTTGAAAGACTAACAAACTTACCAGAAATATCGGAACTAACGAGTTAATTTTTAATAGCCTCTGGTTATGTACTAGCAGTAAGGAAGAGGCAGGGGGAAGATAAATAAAGGCAACCACAACTGTTTCCTTTAATTTTTAAGAACATTTTTTTAGAAGAGCTTGTATTTTTCTTTGATAACTGTCATAGAAAAGGATAAATTAAAATCATCAGTATAAATGTGATGATTGCAAATTTCACAGTGAAAGACCAAAGGACATGATTTTCAAAAATTACTAGAGATTTTTGGCAGCTCAGCTTGAGAAAACATTATGAGGCCTGTTTTTTTCTGAAGACAGCTTCTAGCCCTTAACTGGGTACCCAACAAAGTCATTAATCACCATTGGAAATCTTTATCAAAATTCAAAATAAATCAATTTTAAAAGTAATTTCTGTTTGTCAAATCATCAAATCAATTTGGACCATAAGGTAGGATAACTTAAAAAAAAGGCTCAGAGGGGTAGCCATGTTACTTAGGATAAATGAATACAAATCAGACATCGTGAATGGTAACACACAAACCTGTAGGGAAACATTTTATCTTCCCTGGATATTCAATAATAGATTTAAGAGTAGCCATTCTTCCACAAAAGAATTTTATCACCAGATTACAGAAGGAGATTTATGAACTTGAATTAATTTACAAATTCAACACCATTAATTTAGGCTTGAATAAAATTCTTAATTGGCTAATGCATTACAAGGGCAATTTCCCCACCTTTGAAGTTCAGACTTCTACATCAAGTTCTATGAATGAGACACATCCAGCTCAATCTGCTTCATTAGCTGGTCCTTCTGACAAGTAATTTCCTTCTTCTTCCTCTCTTCCCCGCTATACATACACACCCTAGACTCTGTAATTTCCACTCCAACCTATCTGAAAAGTGGGTTTTACCCAGGAAAGCTCATAACCTAATACAGTTCTTAGTTTCTAAGGTGTCACAGGCGTGATTGTTGTTCCAAAAGCAAGATAATTAAAGCATTATTTACAACCCCTTCATCCACTATGACCCAGGATACCAAAAGGACATTTTTCTTCTAAGACTTCAGCCTCAGGACCAATGGAACTGTGTACCACTGTACTACTCCAAATTGTTAATATACAGTGAAATATACCAATCTGTAAAAAATATGCTATTTCAAAGTTTTCTAAACTATTTAGACAATCATTTACTTTGCCATCCCCCAACAATATCCAGACAAAACATGGGGGGTGGGAATATTTTAGACTAAAGACAGGCAAAGTTCCCATTGCCCCATGTACTGTTGGCCTTACAAAAGAAACTTAGTTGTACCACCTAACCAATTGTTCCAGCATCCATTTCACTGAATACATGCACAGCTTCCAATAAGACAACTGAAATTATGGTAGTTGCTATGTTCAGTAGATGTCTTTGGCTCACTGTTATATTACAACTCACGAAAAAAAAAAATAAGAAAGCCCTTTAGTCTGCAATTGCTCCCTTACAGTATTTTTCCTATCTCAACCCTACTGAATTTGGTAAATTCTAGGAAACCGTATGGCGATTCAACCCACAGATTCAGTTAGGGTTATCTCTGAACACTTTATCTTCCCCTGAAGGTCTGGCCTGGATCTGATTGGTGGTCTGTAAGTCAAGGAACAGGTCCATACATTGTGTATCAACAACATACATAACCATAGAACTACATCTGTCCTGTTTACATAAATTCTAAGATTGCCTGTCAGAATGAAATAAACTAAGCCAAGGAGAAAATTTCCCTGTCCTTTTAACTGCAACCTGTCACCTTAAAAATTATTTGCTTTTTTGCAACTAACAGTTGTACAGATAATTTAGCACAGAACTGCTGCAGACCAGTAAGGTCCAGCTAATCTGTAGAATTACTGGAAACTGCATTGAAATCCAACCCATAGTTTTAGTCTGTGTTAACTCTGGCAGCTTCCCCTGCTCCTTATAGTGGTGAGACAGGCTGGATGTGACTGCTACTCAAAATGGCTGCTAGGTTTATATGCCCAAACGAATTCATTACATAGAAACTTGAAGCTCTTGAACCAAGGGGGTATGTGTGTATATATAGGAATGCCCACCCATAATAAAACTTCCACAGAGCTTCAAAACAGCTGCTGAAAATGATTAACATCATCCTGCATTCTGCCTAGTGAGCTGAAATAACAGCCATTTATCTATAGTCACACAAGCCCCTATACTGCCACCCTGTCTAGGAATGTGTCCATATCAACTTAGACCAAGTAGAAACAGCAGCTGTAATTACAGAAATGAGGCTGAACATCAGAAAAGGGTTACATTAGGCGGCTTTATTTGGCCTTTTATCAAATTCTTTCATCTACTTTGTAGTGATATTATTTCCATATGCATTGTATTACTTAGATGCACAGAGTTTTAATTACATATGCATAATCTACTCCAAGATATGACACCAAGTGTTTGTTCCTGCCCTGCCTTCACTTACCCATCCTCTCAGAATGATTATATAGCCCAAGTGAACTGGAAGCATGCAGTTTCACCAGAGGAAAGACAGCTTTTAATCTGAATAAAAAACACATCAGAAATGTCAGTTCTGAAATCCAACATTCACTTCTGCTTTTTAATAAGGGCTGGATTCCTTACGTGTCTAGCGTGTTTGTAGCACTTTCGTTCATTATATATCAGTCATGATAGCCTCATTAATACAAAGAAAACCTATGATAAATTATTCCAATCACATTTTAAATCAGAATTTCTGAAGATTCAGATAAACGTTTCCAAAAGTCCAGTTACTTTCACCTGCTTCTGTTAGAAAAGCCTTTTTCCCCTTACATTTTCTGAGTATATGAAGCATGAACTTCAACCATAGACAACTTTATAAGTACAGAGTCTGAATTATTCAAACCATTCACTGTGTTTACAACTCCCTCATATCTGAATGTCTATTTTGTAAATAGCTAAACTTCTTAGACAAAAGAATTATTTTGACTCTAGCTAAATGAACATTAACATTACTCTGACACCAAATGAGGAAAAACTAGTTGTCTTCTGCATGCATTTACTTTTAACTATCAACATAAAAAAGCCAGTTAATAAATGCTACTCTCTTTCAATAGGTAAACTATGCAAGACTGGCAAATTATTGTAACATCAACATATAATGAATTCAACATACATTTTACTATGAATATTTTTAGTGGAATATCTTTTTTGAAGTGCCACCTTTTTATATCCTAGTAACTACATAAAGGAAACTAATAAAAGTGTCCAGTCTGATAAGAGAAGAAAAATCCAGTCAGCAAAAGCAAAACTGAATATGAAAAGAATACCTAACATAACAATTTTGGCCATAGTCCTGGAAACATTTATTCACATGCTTATCTTCCTGTACATGAACCATTGTTATCAATGGGAGTACTAGCAAGAATTAAGTTACACACATACACACACACACGCACACACACACGATTAAGCTATAAAGCAAGTTTTAAGCACTATGGTGAGGGTCCCATCCACAGTGAAGTTAATGGGGGAGTTATAGTTCATTTCAGTGGGCCCAGAACCTCAGAGAAGTTTTATTTTTTTCATTTGAAAAGTGCACACAAAGGGTACAACAAATATGAAAGCTATCATGTTATATGACCCACTGAAAAAAAAGGACAAATTCAAATACTTGCTCCCATCTGACTGGAGTAAATAAGCAGCAGTTTGAGAGGAATGTTAGATAACAGGAAGAGAAAAAAAATAAAAAACCTCATCACTCAGCAGAATGACTATTATAACTCAAGCTTTTTCAGTTACAGAAAATGAACAAAAGACTATTTCACTTTGTATTGCTGGAAACACCCACAACCTACTCATTTTGGATTACTTCAGAACAATTCATACTAGATGAAATTCATGCACAGGCAGCTTGCCAGCTGAAGGGCTGTATACTGCAGGGACAGCCTAATCTTCAACTGCCAGGACCAAATTTCTCAGTATTTTTCCCTATGATGAATTTAATGCCAGACTCCATGTTGGACTCACACAGTCTCAGTGACCGATTCAGATATTCATCCAGGATCGTTAATCACGTCTGGATTTCAGTAATTTCATTCTTGAGAAGGTTTCCTCATACACAGAGGTACCGCCAACAATGGCAGCCATTTTAAGAGAGGTTTTTGTTTTTTTTTTAAATAAATGGTTGGATATGTCTCCTGGGAAGGGTAGCCTAGAAGTCAAGAAGATGGCATCCCTGGTTTCTAATTTGGCTAACTCACATTGGTAAGAAGGAAGGGTGTCAGATACATTAGCTTCAAATGGATTTTGAAAAAGGTAAATGTCTGGTATGGCCGTGTAGTTCATGGAATCGCTCCTGAAACTCATTCTTCAATGGGATTTCCAATGCTTCAGCAGACATCTGTCGAGAAGTAGGAAAAGAAGCCAAGTTTCTGTCCAAGTATTTTACAACAGGTCTCAGTTTAACTTTGAATGTTTTACATGTGCATAAATGGCACATATGAGTTTCCCTTTGCCTCACAGCTCTGGATCACTGGAGTTCAAAAATTCTGTTACACTCAAAAAAAAAAAAGTGGTGGTGGTACAAATTCCATTCTGCAGTGGTCAATTCCTGGGCCATTTTGTCCTTTGCCAAGGGAAATGTGCTGCTTAAATCATTGAAATTTACATAACACAACATTCATAACAGAATCGCACTGCACTACTTTGCAGACTAATGCTTGCTAATGAATTATACAGTGGATTTGCACTGGATGCATGAGACCACATCCATCCATTTCTCTATTTATGCAGCCAGTAAGTCTTTTTTTTTTAACCCACCATGCATGAAGCACCATCAATTGTCTTTCATTAACTTTGCCCAGTCTAATTCCAAAATACCTATGGTTTTGCAAAATTTTACAAAACATCCTTACCTGTCTCTGTACAGTTGAGGCAAGCTCCTCAAAGAGGTTAAAATGGGAGTCAGCTCCATAGGTAAAAATGCGAAGCTATGTCAGATTATGTGCACTATCACTTTCATAAAGTGCAAATGAAAGAAAAGTCAGTTTTTGAGGTTTTCTTTTGCAGATGGATAAATAATTCCACCCCCCTGCCCGCCGCTCTTCTTCCGTTCTACACATAATTGAACTTGGACAGATTTTCAGAATTGAAGACATTATTCTTTTCTGGGAAAGCCTTTTTAGCAACTGTACTCATGCACCACTTAAATTTTCCATCTGTAAAGGGACCCTTGCTGTCCACAATCAGTTTAGCAACATAAAAGCTGGCATGAAGGGATGACAGATTCACCTCCTATTTCATCTTTAAAATGTTTTGGAGCATTGATAGCCCTTTCATAAGTCTTCCGATTTTGTCAGATCACAGCTTTCCTGGAAGAGTAGCATATTTTTCTTTGTGATGAGACTTAAAATGTTAGTGAACATTGTACTCCTTGCTAGCAAATGAAACAAACAGCCTTTTTCCTGCACAGCACAAAACATAATCATTTGTCCACTTTTGGTTTAACGCCATTGTACTTCGAATTGATTTTTCTCTATCCCTTCTTAGACATGTTTCAAGTAGATTGAAGGCTTCAAGTTTAATAAGTGTTTTATTTATGAGAGCAATGATATTTGAACATCTTAAATTATAAATTACACTGATAAAAAAACTATGGAGCTACACCTATCTCATAGGGCTGGAAGGGACCTTGAGAAGTCATTGAGTCCAGTCCCTTGAACTCACAACAGAACTTATCACCATTCCTAGCAGATCCCTAAATGGTGTCCCTCAAGAACTGAGCTCACAACACTGGTTTAGTAGGCCAACATTCAAACCCCTAAGCTATCCCTCCCCACAAGCTGAAGTGGGGGTGGGGTGAAAACTGACACCACTATCAAATACAGTAGCATGGGAAGATTACTAAGTTGAGTTGTCAAGGACACTAGAGGAAGAAAATTAGTGAAAATCAGACTGTAATAAAACAATGAACACTGAAAATTATTTTTTCCTCAACTGTCTTTGCCAAGCCACCTTATTCCACAAGACATTCCAACAGAGGATGGCTGAGCAACCAACGACCCATCAGGATAATTGCTGGCAGGTTGTGAGAATTTGTTTACAGTGAGCTTCCACAGTCAAGGCCACTGACAGCTCTCATTGGCCGTGGTTCTCCATTTCCAACCAATGGGAGCTGCAGGAAGTGGCAGCCAGCCTGTCCCTGTGGCTCATGCCACTTATAGCAGCCTACGAGTAGTTCTGCGTGCTGATGCTCAAAAGTAAACAAACTCTCATAGCCCACCAGATTACCCTGATGGGCTGCATGTGGCCCATGGGCCACACAGAGTTGTAATATCACCAGAGTCAGCATGTTGGTCAAAATGTGCCAGAGAGCCAGATATGGTCCATGAGCCATATTTTGGGGGCCTCTGATATATCACTTCTTTCAAGTTCATGAAGACAACCTAGACACACACTAACCTATGTTTATGTTTCCATGTTCAGATCTTACATACCGTGGCAAAGGATGCCTTTGATCAATAACAAAAGTATTTAGAGGTATATAAGAAAATGTGATTGCATCCGACAAGAATGATTGCTATTTTTAATTTTCCATACTGAAGTAGGACAAAAGTGCAAATCATGAACATTTTCTCAATTTGAAACCATTTACAGCAGGTAAATCTGACATTTCCTTTTACTAATTTCTGAATATTATAAATTACTACAATCTATAAGTGAAAAAAATCAAGACTGTTCTGAAAGAATCAAAACCAGGATGTTTTAACATTTTTGAACTCCTTCTCTTTTTTAAATAAAAATTTGTAGAGTCTTTGAAATTAAACCTAACACACTTTCATCTGTCTCTGTCTCTCTCTGTTTCTCTCTCTGTCTTTCTCTCTGTCTCTCGTGCTCTCTCTCTCTCACACACACACACACACACACACTTTAGTTGGAAATTTTCTGACCACCTCTACCAATGTTGATATCCACATTACTGACGACCAGAGTGAAAGTCATTTTAGTTAAACAGGACAAAAAGAATTTCAAGTTGTGTCTTGCTGACACACTTCATCTCACTTTAGCAGCTGCTCACACTTTCAATGCTTATTCCTGTATAGGAATGTAGTGGCTGCCAACAGCACACAGACATAATGTGAGCAAAAGGTTAAATTAGCTTGGAACCTTGTTTTAACCACAGTAAATGTTTATAAGCTATTTCCATTAAGGATGCCTAGTACAGGAGAAAGTGGAGAAAGAGAGATGCTGATTTGGTTCACAAAAGTTTCCAGAAACAGAGACAACAAAAAAGAATTGTAATAACTGTGGGTATGCAGAAAGAGGTCTTAGGTGCCTCATACGTCCAGATCCACACTAAGCACCCACTAATGAACATGCTTATTGTAGGCCATAATAGAATAGAAACTTGGCCCACTTTAGCTTTCTGTTTAGACAAATTTAATTATTTCCATAATACAGAGTATTTGGCTTGAGGCTGAGGTTACTAGAAGCTAAGAGGCGTGGGTGTCTGCCTGTTACCTTTTTTCAAAGTCGTCATTTAAAATGAAAGATTAAATGTTCCTGAGCTGTACTAAAGCTCCTTTGAAAAGATAAGTACTATTATTACCCTTGCTGGTACCGCATGTGGTATTTGTTTGATTTTAATTGTTTAAGCCTGATGTGTCAGTTGAATTGCTCGTGTCATACATAATTGAAAAAAGAAGTTACTGCATTCCTTGTTTTTTCTACTTCCCTCTCAATTTTTGGTGAAAATTAGTGAATAGGGCATGGAAAACAATAATGTAGAGTTAACATTCGCTTTGTACTGCACAGGGAAGCCTAAAATGACTAGATCAATCCAAACAACATGTCGTCCAAAACTAGAGATGTACTGAAAGGGAAGAAATGGGAACAAAGAAACAAAAGTAGAGAGAAAAAATAAGATGATGACCCAACTTGACATGATAATGCCACACTGTTGGAGCATTTGGAACATTTCTAATCATAACTAAGTACCAAGTGAGATCTCTATCCAGTTATGCCAGCTACTCAGGCACCATGAACAACTGCCAGCAAATCAAGATTTCCTTCTCCTAGTGCCTAGCTTTTGAACTACTGTCACCCTTATCACGACTTATCTTGGGTGTAGCCAAGTTTCCTCTGGTCCCACAAAATTTGTTTCCAGCCACCAGTCCTGTCTCTCAGCATTCTGTCATTATCAACAACCATGCACTCAGTGCCCAGTGGTGTTCAATGCCTCCCTCACAATTTCCATCCATCTTCCCCTGTCCAGTGCAGAGTGGCTTAGTCTCTTTAAACTAGCTCCGCACCAATCTACCCATTCTCTGTGGAATCTGCCTTTCCTGTTCGCACCATCCCTTATGCCGAATGCCCGGATATTGATGTTTCACTCATTGTTTATTCTGCAGATATGCCTGAATAGCTGTCACTTCCATTGTATAATCTTCCGCAGTAGGTTCTCTTTCGGCTGTACCTTCCTATATAATTCTGTGTTGGGGACCTCATGCATCCATCCTATTCTCAGGATCTTTCTATAAACAACTCCTCCTCTTGAATGCCAATATCCTTCTTTTCAAATCTTTCACATATTCAAGACACAGCTTCATTCCTAAGCCAATCACTTTGCTTTTCCAGAGCTTATTCATCACCTTCAAATTCACCCTTGCTATTTGCTTCTTACAGTCTAGATCAAGTGTTATGTTGCTCCCCAGATACACAAACTTCTCTTCATTCTCTAGTTTGATCCATCTACATTGATTTTCCTTTCTATTTCTGTATCGCCAGACATCGTCTTCATTTTAATCTATGTTCAAAAACAGTCTGTACTGATTCCCTTCCTCATTTAGCACCTTCACTGTTCTTGCCAGCTTCTCCACCTTCCTCAATGATATCTATATCATCCGTGAACCTCAAGCTGTTAATTCTCACCCCATGCACTGACATCCCTTCTACCTCTTCCTTGATTTTGTCCATTGCTCTTTCTAGGTGCATGTTGAAGATACTCAGCAATATCAGATCTCCTTGTCTTGTACCTCTATATGTTCCAAACCAAATTCCCAATTCTCTGCACATTCTCACCACTGCCTTCTCATTGTTGTGGATAGCCTTCAACAACCGTATCAGTCTGCTATCCACTCTGTACAACTCCAACACCGCCCAAGTCACTTATGATCTATACTGTCAAATGCCTTCTGAAAAATTGACAAAGCAAGTTGTAGATGTTCTTGTTCTTTCATCAAGATTTCTCTGCTATCTTTGTTTTTTCAACTTCCCCCTCAATTTTTGGTGAAAAATAGTGAATAGAGTATGGCAAATAATAATGTAGAGTTAACATTGGTTTTGTACTGCAGAGGGAAACTTAAAAGGACCCTTACCGCTAACATCTGCTGTATGTCTCTTCTATCTTTCGTGAATACCGCTTGCTCATCTGCTAGGTGTTCTTCTATGTGTTATCTCAGTCTCTCCAATCAGTATCATCATCAGCACCTTGCCTAGGTGACTCATTATGGCAATTGTTCTGTAGTTCTTCCATTCCAATGCACTTCTTTTCTTGTGTATTGTCACTAGCATGGACCTTGTCCAATCCTTAGGTGCCTTCCCTTCTTTCCATCCTATATTACATAGTTGGCATATTTCCTGAATCGTAGTTTCTCCACCATATTTGATCATCTTTCCCCTGATCTTATTGCCAGAGCTCTTGTTCTTTAGTTGTTTCATGGCTCTTTCTACTTCCTACTTCAAAATATCAGTCTCACTCTCAATGCTCGCTCGTGATCTTGCTTTCAGTTCTTCAACCAGTCTGAGACACTCAGGTCCAGCAGTGCTTTGTATAGATCAGTGCAATATCTTGTCCATTGCTGCATCACCTTCTTCTTGCTCATGAGCATCTCATCATTCTAGTCTTTGATCACCATCTGCTTTGACTGCCACTTCCTATTAATATTCCTGGTCATCTTATACACCTCCTTGGTCTTACTCTCACCATAATACCTCTCTCCTCTAGCCATTTCACCTTATCCATTCTGGACACTTTCCTTACATTGCTGCATTTCACTCTTTATTGCTGTTCTGTCCTCTCGGAATCATCACTTCTGATCTTCAGCGCTCTCTTCTCTTGGACCAACTTCAGCATCTTATGCTTAATCCACTACTCATTGATCTTCTCGTCTTCTGGAACTGTCTGCTCAATCACCTCTTTTATTGCCATGGCTATCCCTTCCACTCTTTTATCTAGGTCTTTCCCTGTGCCTACATTCCTGATCTTCTCTTCGAGCACTGCTCTATATGCATTCCCTCTTTTTCCCTCACCAAGCCTCACCACCTCTCCATTTCTTGAAGTGTGTCTTGTATTTTCTCTTGAGTTTCATCTTGATGTTCACAATCACTAGACTGTGGTCTGAGCCCAGATCCACATCTTGGAAAGTTCTGCACTGCTGTATTGATGTTACCCATTGTTTTCTTATCAAAATCATATATTTCATATTCTTGGACTTCCCATCATTCAATCATGCCCATTTCCTACAGTCCTTCTGTTGGAATCTTGTGTTGCAGATCACCATCTCGTGCTCTCCAGCAAACTAGTAGTTTCTTGCCTTGTTTGTTTCTTTCTCCACAGCCAAACATTTCCATGAATCTCACCCAATTTTCATCATCTGTTCTGACCTTCACATTGCAATCACTAACACATCTCTCTTCAGTATCTCCTCCATCGACTTTGTCAAGTCTTTATAGAATAGCTCAATTTCTTTCTTCATGCTGTCTGACATGGGTGCATACATCTGAATGACTGAGTAAGCAGTGGAAGTGTCAGTAATGCTGCTAGACAATACTAACCTTCCATGGTCTGGCAAATTCTTTTTTCCAGTACTAGTCAACTAAATAGTGTGCTGGATTAGAGAGTTTCAACCTGTATTATTTTTCAAAAGTACAAAGTAGGTAAAGCAAGTTGAGTCTTTTTCTTTCCCATCTTTTATATTTTCTCTAATTTAACAAGTTTCTGGTTTAGGGGTGCATGATGCCTAAAATTTTAAAATTACTTCAAAGTTTCTCTTTTACTTCTTCATAGTTCTTCTCCTTCACACTGCCTGTATGCACACTGCCAAAGCCCCCCTTACCACCCATAAGTCACCATGTTTCCAACTCTATCTTAGCAGATAAGCTAATTTAGGAGTCACTTTGATCAACCTGCCGAGGAAGCCACAAAGTCCTTGGCTTTGGCATTTGTTTGTCACTTTTCAGTGGCAGAGTTCACTTTTAATGTTCAAAGTTCAAAGTTTGAAGTTTAATTCAAATATTTTATAGCACTGAGTATTAGATTAGCATAGCATCACGTAGCAACAGTGCAAGCCTCTACCATTTAAAGTTGGAGCAGGTGTATTGCAAAGTATGACAGCTTGTTGTGAGTAACAATGTGATACAGAAATTCATTGAAACAGAAACAAAAACAGGACAGTTGCATATAAAAGTCAAGAAGAAAAGGGTAAGAGAATAAATGTTAGCAATAAGGCCAACAATCAACTAATTTATCATCTATGAAATGAGATCCTTCTTAGAAACATGAATATCAGAGTAGATGACACATTGAGCATATTGGGTTAGATGCATAAGGAACTGAGCGGGGAAAAGACATGCACGTTTTATGTGAAATTAATTTGTGAGTCTGAGACAGATGTGATTAAGTTATCCAACACTGCATGTTTGGAAGGAAGTCTACTGTTAAGAAAATATGCAGCTCTATCTACCCAAAAGTTATCATATATCGATTATAGATCAACTTTCAAAGATGCAGAACACTGTAGGATTTTGATTATTTCAGTGGGAGCTACAGTTGCTCAACACTATTGAAAAACATATTCATTTGTATGTTTATAAGAGTCTTTAATGGATGACAACTATAATACTGGATATTTGAAAGAGGAAAATGAAAACTAAAATAGTGTGCGTATCTATATCTATCTATATCTATATCTATCTATAGATACAGATATAGATATAAAGATATCTATATCTATAGATATAGATATAGATATCAAGAGCTGATAAAGATTCTTAACAGTGAATCCCTAAAACAGGCTAATAGTCTGGAGTGGAATATGTTTTTTTTCCCTGCTAATATTCTATTTTAAAATGAGTAATTTTATTTCCATATTATGATGCCAGATTGGAACTGAGGCAGGTGTGCAATGAGTTCTTTTGGCATGCACTTGCTTGAACTAAGCATTGAGAGAAACTACTCAAAAATCAGAGAGGAAGAAACTTAGAAGCTATTTAAAATGCACATATCATGCAAAGTGTAGACCTGAAAGACAGGTACTTTACAAATAAATCAGCAGAAGATGCCTGTCTGAGATTGCTTGATTTATCTGGAGCTTGCTAAAATTTGCATGAGAGAATTTGAGCAAACAAGTAGACAAGCCAGGTGGCTAGTTGTGTTATATCTCCATTACCATTCATAACAGAAGGCAAATTTAGAAGAGACTAGCAGGAGAATGAGACAAAAAATAAAATCTGAGTTTTCTTCTGCATAACTAAATGTTTTATTTCATTTTCAGTACCCCTGATTTAAAGAAGTAGGAAGTGTATATTGTAAAAGCTTGTCAAAAATATTCATTGTTTTATAGAAGTAGTTTAAGCAGCTCCAGTCTTCAGAAAAATACTTTCTACAAAATCCATTTTTAATTTTTCTCCATGTTCCAATAGTGTAAATAAATATTTCTGTATGGTAGGATCTTTCAAAAATCCTCAATCCACAACCCACCCTCTGAACCCGAGTCCAGGCAGGGCACCCTCACCATAACCCTGAAGTTGGGCCCCTCCAGTGCCATCACCTCAGCATGAATGTCTCCTGAGCTCTTTGTGGGACCATCCAGTGACTACCCCATGTATTGCTCACCCCCTGGCTACTGGGATGCCTCTATAGGTGGCCCATTGGGCCAGGGGGGCAGCAATCAGGCTGATCACCATGACACCACACGGTCCCTGCTCAGCAGGGCCCCCCAAGCAGGGGGCACAGATGTGAGCTCCCAGGACAACTCCAGGCTCGGATATGGGGAACCTAGCATCCTTATGAAATTCTCTTTTCCTAGGGGTAAGGAATACACATTCTTTACAGTACTTCTGTTCAGTTTAGTTAAGGCTTGATCCAACTCCCACTAAAATTAATAAGTGCTTTTTTACTGATTTCTTCAAGAGTTAAGGGCAGGACCTTAGTAGCTTACACCTCATCGCCACACTAGATAGATATTCAGGGCAGGTCTACACTGGACCTGAAAGACTATTTCAGATATGACAATTGCATAGCAAAAATCAATGTATCGAAAATCAACTTATTTGATTGTTCATTAAAGAAGATTGACAGGACCATTCATCCCACTGAGCTCCCTTCTTGCAATAGCGAGGAGTACATGGGTCAACTACCAACGTCAGATCAGTTTTGCATGTCTTTACTAGATACGGAAAATTGATCTTTGCAGAAGTGTAGACAAGCCCTCAGGCTCAGAATGTTTCTTCCTTAGTGCATCTGATACTTTATATCCTTTTTACACTGTTATTAGATATTACACATGCATATTACACATGCATCATTTAATTGCATTCTTAATGCTTGTTAAAGGGAGTAAATATTTCTCTAACTGATCCCTCTTTAGGCTTATGGTCTACTGAGTCTCTGGAGAAAGGCAGATCAACTGTTTGTATAAAATATGAAAATGTATGGAACATTTCACAGGATTATTTATGCCTGGAATATTACGAGATTCTAGTTTATAGTTTTCCAATAAAAAGAGCATATCAATCTTCGCTGTTTTGGGGTAAACCACTTTATTGGCAGATACAAACATCAGCCATGAAGAATAAAAAGCTACCTGAAAAGCGGAGGTGGGCAATGAGTGCCAATCTGCCAGTGTAGTCCCTTGTGGACCTTTGCCACTTTATTTACTTGACCAGACTCTGCAGGCACTGGGTGATCACAGTCCGTGTTGGCTATGAATGGAGGCTCAAGTAAATATAAAGGTTGAGGTCCACCAAGGACTAATCCTGGTGGCCCAGATCCAGCCCACTGTAGAGACAGAGTCATCAAGGACAGTTGCTGCTGTGTATGGCCTAGAGTTAATACACCATAATTTGCCCACCACAGAAAAATGAAAACTTCAATAAGTGCCCATCTGGAGGTGATGGCTACCACATACTTAAATACTATAAATGGTAGCAGACACAAATCACTAACAAACACAAAGGCCTGGTATAGATAAAGGAGGAGGAGGCTTCCTCCCCTCCCCTCTCCTCTCCCAAAATAACCTGACTCAATTACTACTAACTATGGCCCTGACATCTCAGGCCCACTTTCTGTAGTGGTATTGGACTGGAGCTCCTCGGGAAATTTCCAGCAAAATGGGGGTTTGTCAGGATAAGGCAATTTGTCAAACTTATCAGTGGGAAGGTTCTGACAATCAGCTGAGGTGCTAGGAATCTTGAACTTCTGGAGACATAAGTGAGCTTAGGAACTTTGAAAGTTGGACTCAGAGTCAATTTCACCTTGGAGTTTTTGAACCATTTCCTTGTTTAATGATTGTTTCTAATTTCCTTTCCACTGGAAAAATTGAAATTCTGCTTCTTGTTCCAATTTTTTATCAGAATTTTTGAATATCCAACAGAGCAGAAATTCCAGCTTTAATGGTGTACAGCACTGATACCTAAGGACTCCTCCTAGACTTTTCTTCTCCAGAGGGAGGGTGTTGGGGGGCAAGACTGGCGTAATACCTCACTGCAGAAGCAACATATAGACACTGTAAAAAGTAGTGCACTCTTGAAGATTCCATGGCATCAACTGTGAGAGACGCTTGTTGATCTGCATCTTCCAAAAACAGCAATGCTCAGGCTTCCTTCAAATCTTGCAAAGTGATGGGGACAATTTCTAACAAATAGTTTATTTGCCACATATTTTTGTTTCAGAAAAACTGAAAATATTCATGAATTCAGATCAAGTGAGGCAAAGAGCTTTAATTAAAAAAAATAGAAAAAATCTAACATTTTCAAAACAATGTTTTTACTTCTGGTTTCAAAATTACGTTTTGCAATTCATCTGGATTTAAAAGAATGGAATTCACCTAATCAAACTGACAAAATAAAAATCTGAAAAAAATCTCCTTTTTTCTCCCTTTTTTCTTTTATTTTTGTGAGACTTACCCCAAAACTATCCCTCTTCCAGTCCCCACTGAATTTTTCATTATTCCATTAACTCCTGCAACGAATGAGAATGTTCAGAATACAGTGCTGAGTCTCAACTGGGCCTGAAGTCCACCTAGAGATCTCAGTATATTCGCTCTCTAATCTTAATATTAGGAAGTCGGAAATGAAGGTTATCAATCGGCAATCCTCCTATTCAGAAGGAGCAATTATCTTGCGGTTGGAACATCAGTACCAGTCTTCCAAATAGCGCATTTTTCTACAAATCCAATGGCCATCTTTACTATGGAGTTCAATCCAACATCCATTATTAACATGCATCTTGCACCCACTGATCATAATTATAAAAGCAAAATTTCCTGTTATTAAAATTGAAGTCCTCAAGACCATTTATTTAAGCAACAAAGCATATCAGAAAGATCCACTAGCCCTAAACCTGCCTTATATACGAGATAGTTTGTCTGTTTCATCAAGAAGTCCTCTTAAATGGCAGAATTAGGGTCACTAAATTTGATATATAGCTTCCTCTTTTAAAAACTTAGAGCAAAATCAGGTTTGGTTGTGCCAGGACAACAGGATGTGCCTAGAATGGGATTACTTCTCACAAAACCAAACACAAAAGAGACTATCACCAAATCAAGTACAGTCCTCAAAACTGATATAACTGATTGAATGTTGAAAGACACTGAACCAAGTTGGTCCAAGAAAAAAAGGTAATGAATCTGAACCAGCATTACTTCTTAATAAATCTTACAGAAAATAGAGAACACAGAGAAATTTGGAGTAGTGCTCTGTTTTGGCACAGGACATTTAAAAACTAGAAGAAAATATTTTTAGAAAGCAAAATTACTATAACCCCTTTTCTGTTAAAACAAACAAATGATAAGACATTTATAAAGATGAAGAAAAGTACATTTGATGGAAATCCAATTTTTAAAAGAAAGTATTAAAAAGCAAACAGAAAAATGTTAATAATCCATTTCACTAACAATAAAGCTAACAACATAAAACTATGCAGTTTTTGAAAATGGAATTTAAATAAAGTATATGCAAATTCCTTTTTTTTTTTCAAAATTAGGAACCCAAACAATGCATGGTAGATCTGCAAGTACATTAATAAAATTGAGTTGCTTTGTATCCTGATAAATGCCTAGCAGTTCTACATATCCACATGCAACTTACATTGATGTCTGTCTCTCTCTCAGTTCAGCCTTGAAAACAGGGGTGCCCAACCAGTTAGAGACAAGAACTATGTCGAGACTGAAGAGATCTGTCAGCAAAATATATGCAAATATATTGCACTATTTGCATATCTCCTGCCGATATTTCTGTTAGGAGAGGCTTTCCTGACATTTGGCCCATACACATATGGCCAAATATTTGGGAAAACCCCTTTGCCAATACCTTCTTCCTTCTCTGTGGGACGAGGATATTCAGGATGTTGGCAGAAGCCTCCCAGAGCAGCAGATGCCTGTCAAAAGACATCTGTCAAGGCTCCTGACAGAAGCCTGCAATCTAGACATAGCCTAAGAGCCAAAATAGTTGTGGATAGAGTGCAAAGAGCCACACATTATATATCTATATAAATAAATTATGTATTGTAGATTTATATAGGTAGATGTATAGAGAGCAATGGACAAGATCAAGGAAGAGGTAGAAGGTATATCTGCGCACAGGATTAGAACTAACAACCTAAGGTTCATGGATGATATAGTTATCACGGCGAAAGATGAGAAGCTAGTGAAAACTGTGCAGGTACTAAATGAGGAAGGGGAGCAGTACAGACTGATTATGAACATTGATAAAGCAAAAACAGTGGTATTTGGAGTTAAGGAAAAATAGGAAGGAAGATCAGTGTAGAGGGGCTTGAACTAGAGAAAGTTCACAGATCTGGGGAGCAACAACGTATGATCTAGACTATAAGAAGAAAACAGCAACTAGAATAGCGAAAACAAGAGCAAGTTTGAAAGCAATGGGTAAGACCTGGAAAAGCAAAGCCATTAGTTTAGGAATGAATCTCGGCATCTTGAAAGTGTGTGTATTTGGCAGCATGTTGTACAGATGTGAGAGATGGGTGATAATGAAAGATTTGAAGACTATTGGCATTCAAGAGGAGTTGTTATAGAAAGATCCTGAGAATAGGATGAGTGCAGGTCACCAATGAGGAATTATATAGGAAGATGCAGCCGAAAGAGAAACTCCTGCAGGTGGTTATACAATGCAAGTTACAGCTATTTGGCCATATTTGCAGAATGAATAATGAACAAAAAATCAAGACTAGTATTTGGCATAATAGTCAGTTTGAATAGGAGAGGCAACCCCACAGAGAATGGGTAGATCCTATAGTAGATTGATACAGAACTAGTCTACAGAAACTAAGCCACTCCGCAATGGACAGGGGGAGGTGGAAGGAAATAGTGAGAGAGGCATCAGACCTAACCGGTCACTGAGCCATTGTTACTGTTGTTGGTTGTTGTAAAAATAAATACATAATGCATGGCTCAATGCTCTCCTCCTCCCACAGAACCAGGCTCTTCCTGCTCCCCCCACAACCCCATAACCCAATTCCCCATCTCTCCCCACCAGCAAAACCAGTCACCCCCAGCACCTCTGCCGGAAACCAACCCCCCTGATGTTCCCTCTTCCACAGCCAGGCTCCCCTAGCCCACCCACTCTAACCCAATGACTGGGACTCACCAGAGCCACTGCAACCATGCACTTCTTCCAAGTGCTGGGGCACATGCATAGAACAGCAGTAAGTACCCCCAGCATGTGGCTCATTTTTTTTGCTCAAAGAGCCTCATGCAGCTCAAGAGCTGCAGGTTGGCCACCTTGCTTTAAGATATCACCAAGAAAGGAACCTGGTTTGACTTTTGTAATTTGTGATAGAATGACCTTCCCATCACAATATTTATTCCTTTTTTGAGGGGTTGCTTTCTAACAAACAATATCGTCAGAAGGGCAAGACGTAACATCATTAAATTGCTTTAGAGGCATTGGATAAAAGTTATTCCACAGTTTCAAATATTACATTTTACCTCAAATTAGTTGTGTAACAGAGTTTGGACTTGAAAAGAAAGGCAGCTGCTTCCAGTCAGGTGCTATTATCTGCCTCTCATCTTTATCTTATTTAAAACAAAGATCTCACGGTTAAAATTCTGCCCTCCCTCTCCCTGAGTCACTGGGAGTTTGGCTTTCACATCAATTTAATTTCAATCAAATTTCTAATAATCAAACCTTCTTAGAAATATGGAGTCAAATGCTACCCACATTGCTTCTCTCAGAAGCCTGCTGTTTAAGAACCAATAATAAAAGCCATAAGAAGTTGAAATACTAAACAAAAAAGTTCTTGGTACTAATATAAATTAACTATTTTAGTTAAGCCTAGAAAATCTGAGTACTGCAGCATTAAGCAAAAAACATGCTGAGGCTCAAGAGAAATAGTTGATCTCAGAAATGTTTATATAATTACCTCCCCTAGTTATATACACGTTTCACACAATGCTCTCTAGCAACCATTATTTCCACCTTTGTTGGAGTGAGGGGGTATATTATTTTCTATACTAGCACCAAGAGTGGCTTTACATACTATCATGTCCACACAAAAGAAGTTCTAAGACATTTTTATGTAGAGACATTTATATTTTCCTCCCACAGGTAGTGATCATGTCATTATTTTAGTCCCCCTTTAAAGTGTGTTCTATTTGTTTAAATTTCTCCATCTACAAAAACACACTCATTCTTTGAGCATGAGCCAATACCAGCTATGCTCAGTGAGATTTTTTCCACTGAATTTGGGATGAGGATCTGATTTTATAAATAAGGGTGAGTTTTGAAAGCCCTTAGCATTGACCATACTCTACAATGCTTCAAATCAAGCACAAAGAAGGGAGTAAAGGAAATGCAGACTGTTTTTGAAAATTTAACCCCAGATGAACACACATGGATGCTGGACCTAGGTGTGTGTGGGATGCTAAAGTATTCCCTGGCTTGAAGTGAATTCCATTAAGTACAGGTTCTAGTGTTTGCTTCAGTGGTTCTCAGCACCCTCACTAGAAAAACTGTTCTAGCCCCCTTGTGAACAAGGTGGAGATGGATGCTATCCCATCTTTGATATTCTGGTATTTTAAACCTTCTAGCCTAAGGATTTATCCTCAGGTGGAATTTGGTCCATCAACTTCTCTTTATCTCTAACAAAGAAGTGAAAGTCAGACAGTTCTTGAAGAGTTTTTCAGATACATGAAGATGAGATTAACCTCGGTCTGAACTAACTGTAAAATGTGCCTACATTGGTGTTACTTAATAAGCTCTCCCTGAGGTGTGTTGAGCTCTTTCATGTTTAAATGAAAGAAAAACAATATGTTGCAAGCCATGAAGTGAGGACACATTCCATCTCAAATGTTTGGGTTTTAATTCCCAGTCCATGGAATTCTTCAGTAACACATTAAAAGCTTTCCCCCCTTCAATGTGCTGGTTTTAAATTAAACAAACAATCAGGCTCTCTGCCCGAAAGGATTACACAGCCCTGCAGAATTGCTCATTACTGTCTGTGAAGCAATCCTTTCAATGTGCAGTGTAACATTGGTACAGTATGACTACAATACCATCCTTCACATAAAAACAACTAAGAAAATGTGATCCCAGCAGCCTCACAACAAAAACCATTAATAATTATGTTTGCATGAGAAAAATGTCATACATTTTTGCAATGAGTTAATTCACAAAGGCCTTTGTTCTCAATTTTGTAACTGTTCTAACCTGTCCTTTGTGCAACTCAAATATGGAGGTCTTTGGCACTGAAATGCATCCTTCCTCAAACCTTTTCCCTTACTTTATTCTTCTAGTTTCCATCACTATTGACAACTCTTCTATCTTATATTAGCTGCCAACACTGAGTATATAGATGATCTGTCTGGCTGTCACACTTTTCCTCTTTCAGGTTCTTTGCTAGTTCTGTTATTTTCCACCTCCAGTTCAAAGTCATCTTCAGTTGTAATGACCCATGCTGCTACATCCATTCATGCATTCAATCTCTTGTGCTTGTTTAGCAGCGCACTCAACCAACTCTTCTTTCTTTTATCTCCCTTGTCACCTTATCCTTCCACATTTAACACTTTGACTCCTGTGCTTAGACCTGGAATCCCATCTGTCCTCCCAGAAACACCACGTATTCTCTTTCTGCTCCTCTGCCCCTCATTCTCCTCTCTGCTTTTTCTTTAATGTAAGAGGACCATTATTCCCATAATTTCCTTTTAACTCATCCTTCCTTGGGCTGTCACTGTGTTCTAGATTTGACTCATTTAGCTCCTAGTTTTGTGTGCCTTTTTGTAATGCCTTACACGAGAAGTTATCCCACTGGAATTAATGTGGCTATTCACAGTAAAGAACTACTCAAAATCAGGCCTTCAGATTATAAACTGCCTGGCAAGACAGAATAAAACAGTCTTTAAAATGCAAGAGGTATGGCACGATATGCATTTTTATGAATGAATTACCAAAGCCAAACATAAAAAGCTGCAAAGCTAAGTAGGATTTAGGGCCAGGCTGTGAAGCTATGGATCCAAGTAATGGCAAATTATCTTAAAATAGATATGGTAGATAACATTGAATGTGAGAAAGAAATTCACAACATGGTCTATAGTTGTCACTGACAAATATTATAATTATAGGGTGTGCCTACACTACAGCTCTATTTCAAAAGGACGGCTTTCGAAATAGAACATCGAAAGACGGCCTTTTAAAACAGAGTGTCCACACATGCCAACAGGGACCGAAGGTTCGGTCTGTTCTTTCAAAAGGCCCCCAGCACAATTTCGAAGGAGAGCATCTACACATACCAAGGCAATTTTTGAAAGAACAGAGGCAGGAAGTACCATGGGCAGGGTTTCATAGTGGATGAGTCCTTCCGGGACCACCACCCACTGTCCCTTTAAAGGCCCCCCGCCCAAGCCTCCGTTTGCATGCACAGAGGGCCAGCAACCTGTCCCCAGACATGTCAGAAGAGAGAGCGGAGGAGGCATCCCGGGTTCTTGTGGACCCTGAGCAGCATCCCCCCAACCGCAGTCCTGGCTGCTGTGCTCCAGCAGCTCTGAGTGGCCACTCTACTAGCCACCTTCCCAAAGGCGGTCCTCAGGGTGTGACATCCCCAGCTGGCCCTCTGGGTCATCCGCCGCTTGTGGAGGTTCCCCACAAGCAGTGACTAGTGGGACCGGCTGGTGCTGGAGGACTGGGGCGATGGCCAGTGGCTACAGAACTTCAGGATGACCAAGGGGTCATTCCTGGAGCTGTGCCACTGGCTCGCCCCAGTCCTCCAGCACTGGGACACCTGCATGAGGCAGGCGCTCCCCCTACAGAAAAGGGTGATCCATTGGCCAGCAGTTCAGCATAGGCAGGGCCACTGTCAGGGCTGTTCTCAATGAGGTAAGCCATGACGGAACACACCCATACTGCATGCGGGGAGCAGGGGGTGCCCAAGCAAGGGGCGCTATGGGGGACTGGTGGGGCAGGTGTGCATGTTGCATCCCAAGCCACACTCATGAGCACATCTCCCACCACCCCACAGGTCATCTGTGCCATCAACAAGGTGCTCCTGGACAATGCCATGTGGGGATTCCAGGACCTGGGCTTCCCCAGCTGCTTTGGTCCCCTGGATGGTATCAACATCACCATCAGGGCCCCAGAGCCCAGTCACAGGGCCTATGTGAATTGGAAGGGCTATCACTCTGTGGTCCTGCAGGTGCTCGTCAATGCCAACAGCCGGCTCCAGAACATCTGTGTGGGCTGGTCCAGCCATGCCCATGATGCCAGAGTTTTCAGGAACTCAGGACTGGGATGCCACATGGCCGAGGGGACCTTCATCCCTCAGCAGGAGCTGCCCGTCAGGGACACGACTATGCCGCCATGTATTGTGATGGATGCAGCCTACCCCCTGCAGGCCTGGCTCATGAGGACATACATGGGGCATATCCAGCCAAGCCAGGACCATTTTAACGAGTGGCTGAACCGGGCCCGCAATACTGTGGAGCAGGCATTCAGCCAACCTCAGGGGGAGATTTAGGTGCCGCCACAGGCGGCTGGAGGTGGGCCTGGCCAATGTCCCCACAATGGGCAGGGTCTGCCGCACCCTGTATAACCTTGTTGAGGCCAAGAATGAGCCATTTGTGCAGGGGTGGGCAGCCAAGCCAGGGTGCAGGTACAAGCAGCCCCCTGCTGCCCTGTGCTGCCTGGCCCAGCAGGAAGGGGTGTGGATCCGGGAGGGCCTGTACCAGGACTTTTACCAGGGGCCACAGTGACCCCCCCCAACCCTGTACACACACACACACACACACACACCCCACCACCACCACCACCACCACCACCACCACCACCACCACATGCACAGGCGACACGGGGTGGAACACACAGATAAACTCTTTACTTAAAATAACAGCATCCAACTATTTTTAGAAAACTATTTAAAAGGGGGGTGGAATGGGTAATGGGGTGGTAACTATTTACAGGGATGGAACAGCCCCAGGGGGCCTCCATGGAGGGGGTGGTGTTAGCCCTCCAGGGGGCTTGATGGGCATGAGCCCCATTGCCCACACCCTGCCCATTCCTCCATGTCCAGGGACTCCATCGGGGCAGGACTGGGCTGGGGGCCGATAGCATGGGCAGGTAGGGGTGCAGCTGGAGTGAGGCCTCTGTGGGCTCTGTGGGGTTGCAATGGGGGCAGCAGAGGGTGGGAGCCACAGTTTCCTCCTGCCTGGCCCTGGCCATCAGCATGTGGGCCAGCTGGATAATGTCAGCCAGGGACAGGTGGGTTGGGACTAGGGCAGTGAGGTCAGGCATTTGGGGGGGGATCACTGCAGGAGAGGGGAGTCGGAAGGCAGACCGGTTCGAGGGAGGCTGACCAGAGACCCTGGAGGTGGGAGGGTGGGGAGGTGGGTGGGTCAATGGGAGGATGGGGGATGGTGGGGTGGGGGCGGAAAGGACAGCTGTGGGATTGGGTGGTGGTGGGGCGGCAGTCGAGGCCAGGCAGCCGGCCATGGCCTGGGTCAGGGTGTCCAGGCTGGCTGCCACCCAGTCCCAGGCCTGCTGCTCCATGGCCAGCCACTCCTGCAGCATGTCAGAAACACCCCACAGTGCTGCAGTGTGGGCAGCATTCCCCATTTCCTCCTCCCCACCCTGATGGCATTGGCAGATGGCCCAGGCGCAGGCCCACGCAGGGACGGCGCGGGGTCCGGGCTGCTCCTGCTCGCTCTGGTCTGGCTGCTGGCTACAGGAGCTATGGAGACAAAAGCAGAGAGTGGTGGGGGCCATTAGTCCCGGGCACAGAACCTTGTGCCCCGCCCCGGCTGCCCTGTCTTGAGGTTCCCTGAATGGGTGCCAAGGGTGCGGGCTGTCCCAAGCTGCCCCCCTTCCCTCCACAGCCAGCGGTGCTGTCCCACCCACGTGGTGCGGAGTGCTGTGCATCAGCCCCCCACCTGGACCCAGGGAAAATGGCCATCTGGGGTCCACAGATCCTGGGGTGGCGGGCATATGGGAGGGTTGCACCACCCTGGTCAGGATCAAATGCCTCCTCCCCAGTACCTGGGGTGGCTGTTGTGCAGGCCACCTACCTGTGGGTCCCTCCTGGAAGTCGGGAGAAGCGCAGATGGATGGGGCCCAGCTGGACTGCCTGGATGGGACATTGATGACGAGGGCCCCTCTCTTGAGCCCTCATCATTGCAGGTGGTATCCAGCCTCTGTGGGCACCTGGTGTCAGCCGCAGGTCGGGGACGCTCCTCCCCTTTGGTTCCCATCTTGGGCACCTGCTCCATCCCCAGGACTGCAGTGTCCAGCAGCAAAGCCAGGGGTCCTGCCTCCTTGGGCCCAAGGAAGCGGTCCAGTTCTTGATAGTAAGGGCAGCTGGTGGGCACTGCCACTGACTGCCCAGCCATGTCCCAGGCATGACAGTATCCCTGGTGCAGCTACTTCACATTGGACCTCACCTGGTCCAGGGTCTGGGTGGGGTGACCCCAGCCAGTGAGGCCCATGGCGAGGCACTGGAATGCTGATGCATTCTTGTGCTGGACCCTCGTTTGGTGCAGGACTTCCTCATCTGCCCAGAGGGCGAGGAAGTCCCACAGCTCAGCAACCATCCAGGAGGGGGCCTGACACTTGCGGGCAGTGGTTCCCCTCCTGGGAGGGCTCCCCAGTTTCTGAGTGGGTGGGGGTCAAGTGCTCTGGCCATGGTGATGGGCTGGCTGGAGCGTCATTGCAGGGAGCAGGCTGTGCAGCAGCATGGGCTCCCTGCTGCCTGCACACTCATCTTCCTGCCTGATGGCTTCTGGGAGCCTGCATCCCTAGATGCGGCTGGATGTTGGAGCCATAGAGCTCCGCTTGTGCTGTGAGCGGCCTGGGCACAGAGCTTGTGCTGATTGCGGTCATGGAGGACTCTCTCTTTCGAAAGAACGGGCCACGGAGTGTCTACATTTGCTCTCTTTCGAAACAATCTTTCGAAGGAGGGCGCTTTTCTCATCCCGGGAGCGGAGGACCGACTTTGAAAGAACAGGGGAGTACTTTTGAAGCTAATTTCAAAAGAGCGCCATGTGAGTGTAGATGCTCTGTGGGTTCTTTCGAAACAACTCAGTCTTCCAACCTGGATTTTGAATGTACTTGCTAGTGGAGACGCAACCATAATGCCACAGAATTATTGTTCTGGTAGTATTGGTCTTGCATTTTTTCTAAAACAGTTGTTTAACACAAGGAATGTGATATTGTTGCATTTTAAAGAATTTATAATAAACTGGGGTATTTGGATTGTATTTTGAAGTTCTGTAAGCAAACAGTGTAAAAAGCAACATAGGCACATTGGCCTTTGCTATAACTGAATATTTAACAAATTTACCTCCAAAGTTAATTGAATTTTTATAATGGAACAAATTAGTGTAGTATTGGTACATTCATTCCAGAGTGCAACGATGTTAAAACTGCACTTTCTCTAGTGAGATTTGATTATTGTCACAGACTAAGATTATCAAGTGGTAATGCCATGGATTCGGCTTAGAAAACCTGATACCATAACCCCTCTTACTATTTAATAAGGCACAGAATTCATTTAATACATTGACCAGCATCACAAATAATAGCGCTACTGATTTACTGTCTCCTATAGAGGCAAAACTTATTGCTTTAAAATAATGAACTTTTCCTTACATTTTTGTTTCTTTAACAATAGAGCAGTGTCACTAATGGCTAAATTTATGTAGGGCTCAATTATGTTCCTCTTCTCTCATGAAGTAGACAATAAAAAATTAGATCTGGGAATATTCTGGAAAACTCAGTGACAAAACATTACAAATTCAGCAGGCTTTTCCACTGCAGCAGAATTAATTTAAACTGTTATTGGGGGAAAAAAAACAGTTTCAGATTTAGAAAGGTACATGTACCAGCAACAGAAGTATGAAAGAAAAATGTACGCCTCTGAACTTTTACATGTCTGTAATAAAAAAGCTGCCACCTAAGAAGACATTGACAAAAGCCATTACTCACTTTTTGCTTAAGAATAGTCCCCTTCCCAAACTAAACTGGTTAACTCAAACAGTCAGTACAATTACTGAAAGAAAAAAAAAATCTCAAAAGATAGTGATGATGCCTCTAACTTTTATTTAAAATAATGAGAATTATAGATTAAGGGACTAGACTTGGCAGCATGGGAGGAAGTAATTTGGTAACACTGGAGTGAAATAAAACCTTGAAAACTGCTTAGAAGGAGGAAATGAGAAGTAGAGAATAAGTGAGCCAATTCTCAGCATTAAGACAAGATAAAGACTGCACTTTTGTTTCAGTACTGGAAGTCCCTACTCAGCTGCACTGAGAGTTGGTGTACAGTGGCCTCAGAGGCTCAAATGCAACTTTAAATCTGAGTTTGGATAATCAGTGTTCCCAGCGATATTCTGTTAAATCTTTTGGGGTATTG
Source organism: Carettochelys insculpta (assembly GCF_033958435.1). Classification (NCBI taxonomy): domain Eukaryota; kingdom Metazoa; phylum Chordata; order Testudines; family Carettochelyidae; genus Carettochelys; species Carettochelys insculpta. The sequence goes on along the minus strand of NC_134137.1, from coordinate 298,352,317 downwards.
CCACATTAGGACATGCAGAGATGGACTGAATGAGAATTTCCAAAAACATTTTTAGGCTACGTCTACACGTGCACCCAACTTCGAAATAGCTTATTTCGATGTTGCGACATCGAAATAGTCTATTTCGATGAATAACGTCTACACGTCCTCCAGGGCTGGCAACGTCGATGTTCAACTTCGACGTTGCTCAGCCCAACATCGAAATAGGCACAGCGAGGGAACGTCTACACGCCAAAGTAGCACACATAGAAATAAGGGAGCCAGGCACAGCTGCAGACAGGGTCACGGGGCGGACTCAACAGCAAGTCGCTCCCTTAAAGGGCCCCTCCCAGACACACTTTCATTAAACAGTGCAAGATACACAGAGCCAACAACTAGTTGCAGACCCTGTATATGCAGCACGGACCCCCAGCTGCAGCAGCAGCAGCCAGAAGCCCTGGGCTAAGGGCTGCTGCCCACGGTGACCACAGAGCCCCGCAAGGGCTGGAGAGAGAGTATCTCTCAACCCCCCAGCTGATGGCCGCCATGGAGGACCCCGCTATTTCGATGTTGCGGGACGCGGATCGTCTACACGTCCCTACTTCGATGTTGAACGTCGAAGTAGGGCGCTATTCCCATCCGCTCATGGGGTTAGCGACTTCGACGTCTCGCCGCCTAACGTCGATTTCAACTTCGAAATAGCGCCCAACACGTGTAGACGTGACGGGCGCTATTTCGAAGTTACTGCCGCTACTTCGAAGTAGCGTGCACGTGTAGACGCAGCCTATTAGTCTATGTTTAAGAGTTACAGAGAGCTAGCCATGTTAGTTTGCATTCTAACAAAAACAAACAAGCACTTTAAAGATTAACAAAGTAATTTATTAGGTGTTGAGCTTTTGTGGAGCAGACCCACTTCTTCAGATCTGGAGGATTATAATTCAGAATTGTTCAGGTCTGTTAGTCCATGTGTAAGAACAATGGGAAAAGTTCTCCAAGGACATGGAGGACATGCAGAAAATACTGTTCTCCGAAAGCTGTAAGCGGGTACGCATTTGAAGATAGCTACAACCAGACTACTGTCCAGCTTGACCCTTAGGATGGGAAGCACTTCTCTCTTGACAAATTGCTGCTCTTTCACACATGCAGAAATGGTAGGGAGATCAGAGTTCTGTTTGCCTTCTGCACAAGAGTACAAAGGGGAGCAGGGAGGGCTGTCTGTGTGCTCACAATCCAGTCAAAAGTTAACATATAACTAAGAGAACAGAATGCAACCCACATACCCTCAAAAGCAGGGGGCATCTACCTATACCGGAGGGGAAAAAAAAGGTCTCTCATTTAAGGGTCCAGGATTGCTGGTGGGGTTGGAATGGTAATAATTAGGAGATAGTGGCCGTGTCTACACGTGCCCCAAACTTCGAAATGGCCATGCAAATGGCCATTTCGAAGTTTACTAATGAAGCGCTGAAATGCATATTCAGCACTTCATTAGCATGCGGGCGGCAGCGGCGCTTCGAAATTGATGCACCTTGCCGCCGCGCGGCACGTCCAGACGGGGCTCCTTTTCGAAAGGACGCCACCTTCTTCGAAGTCCCCTTATTCCCATGAGCTCATGGGAATAAGGGGACTTCGAAGTAGGCGGGGCCCTTTCGAAAAGGAGCCCCGTCTGGACGTGCCGCACAGCGGCAAGGCGCGTCAATTTCGAAGTGCCGCTGCCGCCCGCATGCTAATGAAGCGCTGAATATGCATTTCAGCGCTTCATTAGTAAACTTCGAAATGGCCATTTGCATGGCCATTTCGAAGTTTGGGGCACGTGTACACGTAGCCAGTATGTGGGTCATTGGGGCAGATATTCAATTCACAATTGCACATCAAGCTAGGAACATAAAACATCCCTCCAACCTGAGCTTCCTCAAACACACAGACTACTTGGGTCTATCAGCTACACTCTGCACTGAGCCTTGTCCAAGAGCTAAATGTATGGTTTGACCAAGCAATAAATAGCAAATATGACAATTCCACATATACATTCATGTATGCAAACAACAAGACAGAAGAGGAAATGTTCAGGGTAGCCCAAGTAAATACAAACTATAATACAAGCAGAGAGAATTTTTCATTTGTTTCAATCAAACACTGACAATTAACTTCTGGGAAATACTTCCTGACAAGGAAATCTGTAAGTTCAAATAAACTCAGACAATACCCAGGGAACACAGGATCCATTTCACATTAAGAGGGGGTGGACTCTATGACCTAATGTATCAGGGAGGTAGCTGACTTAGTCTGTGCCTTCAAAAACAACAAGAAGTCCCGTGGCACCTTATAGGACTAAGGTATTTTGGGCAAAATATCTATTAATCTATAAGGTGCCACAGGACTTCTTGTTGTCTATGACCTAATGGGTCTTTCCCATATTCTGACTTCTATTTATCCCCATGGGATTTCTGGTCTTCACCTGAGTTGGTTACTCCTTCTTAGGCTTGCGTACTCTTGGTAATAACACACTACACTAGGACACTACATCCAAATAGACTATTTCGAAGTAGCAACACTAAAATATCATCCACACATCCTCTGGGGCTGCTGCCATTGACGTTCAACATCAAAGTAGTGATGGGGAATGTCAAAAGGCGCCTCCCCAGAAGGAAATGCAGAGCATCCACACACACACAAGCACTCTCCGTCGAAATAAGGGACCAGGAAAGCCCATGGACGAGGTCACAAGCTGGACTAGCCCTTCCGGGGCAACAGCAAGCTGCTCCCAGACACACCCGGCCTGCACAGCATGAGGTCTGTAGAGCGCTAGCCACACTCTCACAGACCAACACACAGCATCTATTGACCTCCCAGCAGCAGCAGCAACAGCACCTGGAAGCCTTCAACGTAGTCACCCAGGGAGCAAGCACCCTTCTAGGTGCTGCACAGGAGGCCGCCCAGCAGATCCTGATGGGGGTCCCCTCCCAGGGGGCAGATGGGGACGCCCCTGACCACCGGGCTCCCCTGTTCCTCCCGCTGCCGGGTGCTTCACCAACTCTGGAGTTACTCCACCAGCTCCGAGTGGTGGGAGCAGCTGGTCATGGGGGAGTGGGATGATGACCAGTGGCTGTGGAACTCCGTGTGTGCCGGCAGACCTTCCTGGAGCTCTGCCAGTGGCTCACTCCTGCACTGAGGCACCAGGACACCCAGATGCGGCACGCCCTCCCCATTGAGAAGAGGGTCGCAATAGCCGTCTGGAAGCTGGCCACTCTAAACAGCTATAGCTCCATGGGACACCAGTTTGGAGTCGTAAAGGCCAGGGTCGGGGCTGTCATCATGGAGGTAAGGAGGCCTCGGCATGCACTCACTGGGGGGCTCAGGAGGGGGCTGGGTGTAAGGCTGGGGAGGGAGGGGTTGGGGGGGTACCTGGGGAGATGCCCGTCAGGGGGAATTTGGGGGGAGGGCCCTGGAGCACCCTGAACACCCTCATGGGTACTTGTGTTGCCTCCCCACAGGTGGTCCGTGAGCTCAATGCCATGCTGCTCCACAGAGTCATCCGAGTTGGGGACCTGGACCCAGCCATTGCCAGATTTGCTGCCCTGGGGCTCCCGAACTGCTTCAGGGCCCTGGATGGGACCCATATCCCTATTCACACCCTGAACCACAGCAGGGTAAGATAAAACAACCTCAGGGGCTACCACTCCATGGTCCTGCAGGCCATGGTAGACAGTGGGGGACACTTCCAGGACATCTATGTGGGCTGGCCTGGCTGTACACATGACACCCGTTTCTTCCAGAGCTTGGGCCTGTGCTGCCAGCTGGAGGCAGGAACCTACATCCCCCAAGGGAGATCCCTCTGGAGCACACCACCCTGCCCCTCTGCCTCATGGCGGATGTGGCCTACCCCCTCCAGCCCTGGGTCATGCTCCGGTATGCCAGCCACCTCAATGCCAGCCAGAAGAGGTTCAATGCCTGACTGAACCACGCACGCCAGGTCGTGGAGAGGACCTTCAGCAGCCTGAAGGGCTGCTGGCAGTGCCTCCTTACCCGCCTGGATGTTGGCCTCCAGAACATCCCCCAGGTTGTGGGCATGTCCTGCATGCTCCGTAACATTGTTGAGAGCAAGGGGGAGGCCTTCATCCAGGTGTGGGCAGTTGACACCAGCACGGGTTTCCCCCAGCCGGCCGCTCCACCTGGTCACCAGGCCCACCACGAGGGGGTATGGATCAATGAGGCCCTGCAGGCTCATTTTGATCAGGAAGACCCCTGAGCACTTCCCTGGCCTTCCCTGGAGGGCTCCCCCCACCGCCCACGCACCACCCCCACACCATCCCTCCAACAAGCACATGTCTCAGGTTCTTTGGAAAATAAAACTGTGGATTATTGAAAACTGGTAACTGTCTTATGTTCACAACAAAAACTGCAACCAATATACAAAGGAGGACAACTATATACAAGGGGAGCAACTATACACAAGGGGGGATAACTATATACAAATGGGGGGACCAGCGGATTGCTTGGCCATCGGCCCATCAATCTGGGGTGGCTGTAGAGGGGGCACGTATGGGTCTTGGCCCCCGTCTTGTCTGTGGTCCCTGACGTGGCTGGCTGGGGGCTGGGAGGACTGGCAGGTACAGCTGGGAAGCCTGCACTGGCTGGTCTTCAGCCTCAGTAGGCTCCGGTCCTGGGGGGCTGGCAGAAGGCATGGCAGGTGGCGCAGCGGGTGGGGCGCCAGGAGGTGAGGCAGGCAGAATGGCAGGGAGGGCGGCAGGGAGGCACCGAGGGGCTGGAGCAGGGCGACAGCCTCCTGGATTGACCTAGCTATGTCCTGGAATATGCCCATGAACTCCTGCCATGCCACTCAGTGCCAGGTGGACTCCTCCCAGTCAAAGCAGAGTCTCTCCTCAGCCACCTCCGCCTGCCACCAGAAAGCCGCCAGGAGCTGGGGGTCCATGGGAGCCATCCCCTGGGTCCAGAGGTGGCATGCCCATTCTGCTGGCTTTGGGGGTGTCCCCGGGCCCTGGTGGTAGCTGACCTCCGGTGGGCTCTCAAGGACCACAGAGCGTGCCTGGCTGCCTGGGAACTCAGATGGTGCAGCTGCAGAGAGGGAGAGAGGGAGGAGAAGGCTGTTAGTACTGTGCCCTGGACCATGGTATGTTTCCCTCCCACCTCCCTTTGGAAGCTGGGTCTCCATCCCCTTCAGTGGGTGTGGTGTCCCTGTTGGGTGTCCCCATTGCATGGTCCCCCCTCCCCCTGGGTTAGGGCACAGTACTGTCCATGGGTGTGGGTGCTGACAGGTGCTGATGGCTATGCTGCCGTCATGGGATCATGCTGTAGCTGGGCAGTTGTGGGTCAGTGTCTGCTGGGATGTGTGGGGCTCCCAGTCATGTCTGGTGCCCCCGCTCCATGGCCCAGGGGTGTGTGCCCTGTGGGGTACATACCTGACCATCCACTGCAGCGGTCAGGGGAACCCCAGTGGGCGGACTCCTGGCTGGTGCTCCAGGAGGGGACGTCTATTAGAAGCACCCCCTCCTTGCTGCTGGACCCCTCCTCTGCTGTTGGATAGGAATAGCGATTTCGCCATCTTGCCGCCTAACATTGGTTTCATGATTGAAATAGCACACGGCACGTGTAGATGCGATGCGTGGTATTTCGACATTGTGCCGGCTACTTCAAAGTAGCTGGCTAGTGTAGATGCACCCCCTATGACTACTTAACTATTTTAAATGGGATAGTCTGTTTCTATATTCTGTTACCTTGGCTGTGGCCACACTTGGCCAAACCTTCGAAATGGCCATGCTTATGGCCAAATCAAAGAATACTAATGAGGTGCTGAATTCCTCAGCTGAGAGGAATAAGGGGATTTTGAAATGTGTGGGGTCCTTTCAAAAAGGACCCCTGTGTAGCCACGCCGAGCCATGCACATTTGAAAACAGTCCTTTCCAAGTGCCACGTCTGGAAGCGTACAAATGCTAATGAGGTGTTGAATATTCAGTTCAGTGTCTCATTAGTATTCTTTGATTTGGCCATTAGCATGGCTATTTTGAAGGTTTGGCCAAGTGTGTCCACAGCCATTGAGTTTAACGTTGAATGTGTTATAAACAAAATATAATTTTCCAATATAGCTAATCCCCTTCCAAGGAGGCAAGAGGGTGGCCAAAACTCTGGCTTTCAGTTTACAGGCTAGAATACATTTAAATACAGATCACATAGTCAAGTACCATTTCAGGTATTTCCTCCCTTTTCTCTTTATATCAAAGTTTTGGAAGAAAAAACACATCACTTGGGCTGCAAAGCATTCTAGAAAGAGAGATCCAATTGCACAGCAAGTCAGTTCTTCGCTGTATTGTACCCCCTTATGCGATTAGATAGCAAGACCTCTATGTGAGAAATCATTCGTTTGTCACCAATTATCTTTCATTCTTGTATCATGTCATGTATACTTAATGAGTTTTACTAATGACTTTCTAAGTAGAAAAGTATTCTAAAACAAAAAGATGAGTGTTGCCTAAATTGCAAGTCTGAAAAAGAAATTCGGGGTGGGAGTCGGGCTCAGAGGGAAAGAAAAGTGGAACCCAGGTCTATTTCCTACACCTCTTCTCCACCTCAAGGCAGCCATGGACAACTACACAATGAAATAAATATGGGTATGAGGCAAAATACAGTTAAACTGTTTATTGTAAATAAATATTTCTAAACCTTCATGTTCTCTCCAGAAATTGTTTCCCATAAAGGTATAAAAAGCAGTATATATCAAATCTTTTAGTATGTTAAGACACTTTATTATTTCTGCTATTCCTTTATAAAGGCTATGTCTACACTAGCCAAAAACTTCGAAATGGCCATGCAAGTGTCCATTTTGAAGTTTACTAATGAAGTGCTGAAACACATATTCAGCGCCTCATTAGCATGCAGGTGGCTGCGGCACTTCGAAATTGACACGGCTCACCACCACGCAGCTCGTCCCGACGGGGCTCCTTTTCGAAAGGACCCTGCCTACTTCGAAGTGCCCTTATTCCCATCTGCTCATAGGAATAAGGGGACTTCGAAGTAGGCGGGGTCCTTTAGAAAAGGAGCCCCATTTGGACGAGTTGCGCGGCGGTGAGCCGCATCAATTTCGAAGTGCCGCGGCCGCCCACATGCTAATGAGGTGCTGAATATGTATTTCAGCGCTTCATTAGTAAACTTTGAAATGGACATTTGCATGGCCATTTTGAAGTTTTTGGCTAGTGTGGACACAGCCAATAAGAAATGAAGTGGTTTTTCCCCAGGAAAGCTTATGCCCTGTAAGGTGCCACAGGACTCCTTATGGTTTTTGCAGATGCCAACTAACACGCCTCCTACCTTTCCTTCAATCTATAACTTTCTATATTTTTAACTTCCAAGTAGCTTTGTAGAATATTAAACACTACTTAAAAATACAACCTTCTAGAGCATTCTTAGTTTTATTAGTCTTTCCTGTGATTTTGTTTGATGGTCTGTTATGTAGTTGTGTATCATTTTGGGGAAACAAAGATTTCTGGATCGTAAAGAGCTGCATGCACTTCAGCTTTGGATAATTCATACACCTACAGCTCAAAGGAATTTCAAAGATTACTTGTAATAACATAACATGATTTTACATGCTTTATTTAGAATACCCTTACCTTCATTCAGACATCACAAAAATGAAATAATGCTATATAGTATATGTAATATACCATTTTTTTCTGTATTGAGCCATTCCCTTAATACTCAATCCAAAGTTATTTATACGATAGTAAATACCCTAGTATAGGGGCAGTGAGGGTTTTTTTCTGCTGATAATCAATTGAAGCACAAACTCAGTAATTAGTTTTTGTGGGGTGACCCCGCAGGTTGAGTATATTAATTTAACAGAGTTCAGTCCTGTTGACCTGGAAATCAAAGCTGGGTCTCCTAATCAAACCCAGGTTTACCATACAGAAGGTTAACTACAGAACCACAAGGTAAACTTACATGACTTCTACATTTGATAGTAACCTGCTGCCTGTGGTTTGTCACCATCTCTGTACTGATCCTCTACAAGCTAATCTAGGGCTCTACAGGAATTCTTCTGTCCTAGATTTTAGAACGTCAAATCCTGCATTTGTACAGAAAAATCCCAAAATTTTAAACTAATGTGTGTTTCACAATGTAGATAATATATTATGCTTGTTGCTGTACTCCTCTCTAGCCATTCAAGCACCTGTTACGTTGCCTTAAGTAGCTATCTGGGGACACCCTTGACGAAAAGGGGAACCCCAAATGTTCTGTTTTTGAGTCAGCAGGAAAGGAAATAGATGCACTCAGACAGAGCCAATGGAAACAAAGCACTGCGTCATGCTAGGCTTTTTATTTTTCTGATTGCAAAACTGAAACTACACATGAAAGTGAGGCCTACACTGCAGAAGAGATACAACAAGGTGCTACAGAGCCAATGTGGTAGGAATGTCTCCTTGCTGCCTGGACTCCAGATGGTATGAGAGAAAAAAGGGTATGGTCAGACTTATTCTCTGATACCCTGGAGGCTATATAGGAGGGGGAGATTTTTGATAGCCCAGAAACATGCCTGGACCTTCTGAAATACCATCTCTTATGTTTCCTGCTGATAGAAGTGAGAAAGGGAGTTTTTGTAGCCTTAGTACAAATAAAGTAGGAAGGGAAGCAAGCAGTTAACATGACTCTGTGCCCTCCTGAGTTGTGATTTTTGCTGCAGCATGCAGTTATACAAGATGGATCTCTCGCAGTAGTTAACTGTGAGAAATACAGCTGGTTACGTGATGGAAAATTCCCCAACAGACTCAACAGACTTTTTTTGACAGAAAATTCCTCAACAGACTTATTTAGTTCACCAAAAATACTGCTGAACAGAAGATATGCAATAGTAACATATTGTGTAGAAGAAGAGGAAGAAATCTGACCTTAGTGGACATTGAACAATTGGACAGCTCTGAAGTTCCCTTGCAGGCATAAAGGTGGCCACTGGACGGCAACAGAAATCCACATGAAACCTCCCCTAGATCTTAGGTAAGTCTAATTCTGGGGTTAATTTGAGGTTCTCAACTCAATGGTTGCAAATGTTTAAGTTCTAGAGACTAAATAAAGTAGAAAGTTTGAGCAAAAGCACCTTTGATTGCCTTACATCAACTATCAGCTGGAGGTGCTGTATTCCTACTAATTTATTTCCTGCTATCACTTCACAAAAACTTGTCACCACGAGCCTTGAGTTCAGAAGGAAACTGGATAACAGCTACTTCAAATTGTACCAATGCCCTAGCAGTCTCTTTTAGTCTTGAGCTGAACAGTTTGGTTATTTTCCTATTAGAAGAATATACATGTTTCATATTTGTTCTCTTTAAAAAGATCACAACACCACAAACAAAACTGCATTTAGTTTTTTCTTCAGCCAGATCTGCTGTTTAGATTGACTTGGCATAGCCAATGAACACTGTATGTAATTGAAGATGTTAGGGGCAGGAAAATAGTGAAATTTTGCTAGGGAAATACCCATTATTTGAAATTCAGTCCAACTCTGCACTTCATCAAAAACTGCCATATTTTGTCCAAATGGACAACATGAATTTCAAACAAGTTTTTTTTGTTTTGTTTTGTTTTTAATTTTGGTTTTCCTTTACATTTGACTGTTATGTTCAACTATGTCAATTTATGTTAAATTATGTGGTGTCACATCACGTTATGTAGTTTAGATTGTAAGTCAATGCAAATTGACACGGCATGACAAAGTAGTACGATTCATCAAATCTATAAACATGTTTTAAAGATAGATGCAACATTTAGCATTTTACTATACTGTGTTTATTTGGGGTAGCATACCCACTATCTAATCAAAACAACAGCAAAAACATTTGGGCTATGGCTACACTAGCCCCAAACTTCGAAATGGCCATTTCGAAGTTTACTAATGAAGCACTGAAATACATATTCAGTGACTCATTAGCATGCGGGTGGCCGCGGCACTTCGAAATTGACGTGGCTTACCGCCGCGCGGCTCGTCCAAACAGGGCTTGTTTTCAAAAGGACCCCGGCTACTTCGAAGTCCCCTTATTCCTATGAGCAGATGGGAATAAGGGGACTTTGAAGTAGGCGGGGTCCTTTTGAAAAGGAGCCCCGTTGGGGCGAGCCGGATCAATTTCGAAGTGCCACGGCTGCCTGCATGCTAATGAGGCGCTGAATATGTATTTCAGCGCTTCATTAGTAAACTTCAAAATGGCCATTTACATGGCCATTTTGAAGTTTGGAGCTAGTGTAGACATAGCCTTGGTGTAATATAAATTTAGGTAAAGTTTGCACAATAACGCCATATTTTTGATATCTTCCAATAGATTATATAGTACCAAGACAGCACACTTTCCAAATTATTCAGAGTGATTACACTGCATACACACAGACATATTTGTGTACCCAATATTTTAGAAAAAAAAATGTATGTTTATAACTGAAATATTTGGTAATTCACCAATGAAGGTATTGGCCAAGGGACATTTTCCACTTCAGCATCCAAACACTAAAATGTAATAAGGGATATTCATTCAAGATTTTTCTATGTGAACAATTTTTTCCCATGATCTTTAAACTAAAAGCTCTTATTAATGCAATTTAGGTAAATATGGGGCTCGTACAAGTTATCAGAAAATGGCTGCGTCTACACGTGCACGCTACTTCGAAGTAGCGGCAGTAACTTCGAAATAGCGCCCGTCACGTCTACACGTGTTGGGCGCTATTTCGAAGTTGAAATCGACGTTAGGCGGCGAGACGTCGAAGTCGCTAACCCCATGAGCGGATGGGAATAGCGCCCTACTTCGACGTTCAACATCGAAGTAGGGACGTGTAGACGATCCGCGTCCCGCAACATCGAAATAGCGGGGTCCTCCATGGCGGCCATCAGCTGGGGGGTTGAGAGATACTCTCTCTCCAGCCCTTGCGGGGCTCTGTGGTCACCGTGGGCAGCAGCCCTTAGCCCAGGGCTTCTGGCTGCTGCTGCTGCAGCTGGGGGTCCGTGCTGCATATACAGGGTCTGCAACTAGTTGTTGGCTCTGTGTATCTTGCACTGTTTAATGAAAGTGTGTCTGGGAGGGGCCCTTTAAGGGAGCGACTTGCTGTTGAGTCCGCCCCGTGACCCTGTCTGCAGCTGTGCCTGGCTCCCTTATTTCTATGTGTGCTACTTTGGCGTGTAGACGTTCCCTCGCTGTGCCTATTTCGATGTTGGGCTGAGCAACGTCGAAGTTGAACATCGACGTTGCCAGCCCTGGAGGACGTGTAGACGTTATTCATCGAAATAGCCTATTTCGATGTCGCAACATCGAAATAAGCTATTTCGAAGTTGGGTGCACGTGTAGACGTAGCCAATGTGTGCTCTAGTTTTCAGCAAGACAGATACAGTTCTAGCACTACTGCATATTATATTCTAGTTTCCCCATCAACCCTATTCTTCAGGGGGGCACCCCAAGATGAAAGCATCTTCAGCGTCTATAGCCATCTAATTTTAGTATCTCTCCTATTTGGAATCTAATTGTGTCCAGTGATGGGGTGTTTATTTTTTACTGTATTGTGTACAGGACATCTGAACACAAAGAAATGGACTGAGATCAATAACATTTCATGCAGACTACAGACCACTATTAACATGAACTTGATCTGAATGCAAGCCATTAATTTTTGGGAAAATTTTACAAAGCAATAAAATACATAGACTTTTAGTGATACGAATCCCCTGGCAATGAAAGAGAAATATCCCTAAGGAGAGATATTCTGTGTCTAAGGGAAAGTGAATACCCTCCTACTCCCTCAAATCACTGACTACCCTCCATCCTTCCACTCACACCCCCTTTTCTGTATTCAGCTGCTTAACTCCCTTCTTAACTCACACCCCCTTTTCTGTATTCAGCTGCTTAACTCCCTTCAGCTGCTTAACTCCCTTCTCACCCTTAACACCTGCTCCGGCTTCCATGTGAACTCAGATTTCTTAGGAATCCAGGTTTCCAGTTATATGTGTCAACAAGATTGAGACTTGGATACAAGTTTAATGACTTATTCTGTCTCTGGATTCTGGACTATCCACAAAGGGCAATGGAGTCCATGAACAGCATGAAGAGGATGAAGTAGCAGTTAGAGGATGCACTCCTTAGTTCCAGAATTGCTAGTTCAGCACGCATCTAGGCTGTACTGCCTCACACCTGCACTAGAATAAACCCATGCAGAGGTGGTAGGCTGTTCTTCCTGCTGGCCTCACATGCTCCAAGCAGGGTAAGTGCAAAGAGGGTGGGGACAGACAAGTTAAGCCACCTTCAAATATTGAAAAGGTAATGATGGAGCATCCATCACCAGTAAGTGGACTTGAGATAAGTTGAATATGGGGCCTATTTTGAGAATTCATATATCTTCCCCATTCAGGGTCTGTTCATCACTGGTGGTAATCCCTCTGCAATACAAATGATAGTGGGAGGAGAAAGAGAAAGCTTGAGCTCATCCATTCAATAGACAATATTATGGAGGAGTCAACTGCAAGATCAGGACCTGCATGTTCTATTTAGTTGGGTATGGTGATTTAAAATAGTTTAAAACAAGTTTCAGTGTAATGCAGGAAAATATTGGTATTCTTTTCCCATGATAAACAACTTTATGAAATCAAACTTATGATTTAGGACTTATAGCAAAAAAAAAAATGAAACAGTTTTAGCGTTAGAAACAAACTTTAATGATAATAAAAAAAAACTAAAACAATTCTACTGAAAAGAGAAAAGCTATTTTTTTTGGCCAAGTTGAATTCTCCAGCCCAGTATAATAGGTATATATCTTTCTATGCCATTTACAAATTCTTATATGTTTCACTTTGCTAAAAAAATTATTTATAAATAGACATGCAGTTCTGTCATCCTCCTCACGCACACCAGGTGCATCATTGAGGCAGGTTCCTGGCTTCTTGAAAATGTATTGCTAGCCATATCTCTGACTACAGAAAAAACATTAAATAGTCAGATCAGTATTATCTATGCGTGCATGCACGCACACACACACACGTGCGCGCACACACACACACACACACAGATTAGAGAATTATCCAGTTCACGGGATAGAAAGCAATTGCCTTTCAGTATTAACTGCTCTTAGTCAGGGCTTCAATTACCTTTTAGGTTTTTGACTTTTTTTTCCCTAAAACCTTGAAAGAGCCAAGTTTCAACTAGGGTCCTTGATGATATGATTGCAAGTTACTAGGATTACAGCCTCCTTTCCCCTCACTCCTCAGAATACCAGGGCTCTTTGGTAAACTAGTTTCATCGCTAAGATTTATGGACTTTAATTTTACACCATAATGGCATCCAACCCTTTTCTGTCAGACTGCATTGGTTATTGTTGAAAAAGACGCATATGTCCAGGTGCAATACACCTGTCAGTGCTACAAAGATGGTCGACACAGTTCATCAACCAATTTTAATGGAATGTTAACTCAGAAGAATAGTAGAGCAGATGTGTGAGACGTTCAGAAGAGGAGAGGTTATTTCCACTTCACAGCTAGGCTTGGCAGAATAATATTTTATTTGTTGTATGTGTACTCTTAAGCATGTGTTCAAGTTTTATCAATTTAATTCTTTTTTTTAAAGTTGTGGGAAATGATGGGAGTCAAACAATCATTTGATGACCATAGATATTGAGATTCAAAACAAAAGTGATAAAAACTGCCAAGACCACATGTTGAAATAAAAGTAAATATTCCTAAATCAAACTCTAAAGTTCTGAAGCACCAATTTATTTTCTCATCTATGAAGTTGATGATCAATGAAAATATTTTAGAAAGTGTGTGTACAATCAGATATACCTTACCAGTAAAAATCTAATCCTCACAAGCCTATATATAGAGACAGTGTTATCATAAGCATAAAGCTATTAAACTGCTGTAAAAAAATTCCACCTAATTCTACATGCCACATTTATCAAATAGGTATCTTGGTGACAAGACTCTAGGTTTTGGTGCACACATGTACATCACAATATGTTTGTTACAGCCCTTCAATCCTCTAAAACTTGAAACTGTAGCCATGAGACACATGGTTGGAGCCTAAACCTAGAGGCAACCAGATATAAAGCCTTTATGCCTCTACAACAGAGAATAGCATAAGGGACAATCAAGGTAGAACCTCATGTGGGTTTCTCCAGAATAGCCAGAGGGCTGCAAAAGACAATGAGTATGTATTGTTTTCTCCAGGCTGACAAAAGCTGGAAAAGTCTCAGGCGGTCAGTTCCCACTACTTTAAACTTTAATTGATTTTGCTTTGGACCTCGTGTTTGGCAATGAAGCAAGTCCTGAAGAAAAGGTTATGCACTGAAGAGCTGTTGGGAAAGTGCAAAACTTTCCCAATGAGTTTGTCCACCAGCTTACATAGGTAAACAAAGCAACATTCTTTCTAGGCAAAAGTCAGTACATCTCATGCAGAAGCACTTATAGAGACAGCAGATGTGTGCACTTCCCCTCTGCGTATAATATTTTGACTATCATGCTAATTCACAAATAACAGTTGCAGCATGGTAAATTTGCCTTTAAAAATAAAACAGTAGATGGCAATTAAGTTCCCTCAGCATGAAACTGTTTGCTCTTTCCTGTCCCATACATACATCCTAGCAATGAACTCTGCCGAAGTTACCATGACAACCACCTATTACCATAATCCATTGCCATATTTTTTTCCTCACTACTGTCTTTCTTCCCATTCACATATGAGCAATGAGGTTACAAGATGGCTATGGAGACTATCTTCACAAACATTTCTGCTCACCAAACTCACTGAGAAATGCTTGTCAGACAACAAAACTGATGTAAATGTGGCCAAAATTATTTTTTATTCCATAAAACCTTCTGTTCCAATAATGGTTTGAGTTAGAGAAGACGTCTAATGAAGAAACAGATTCATGTTAGGTATGAACTTCTTTAGCAACTTCATTAAAATATGATGTTTGGAGTAAATAGCTCATAAAGTACATTTCCAGATAACAAAGTGATGCTGTGAATGCCAGCAAGCACAGAGAAATATAAATTAGTACAGATATTTTTTTGGGGGGGAAAGATAGAAACATAGTAAGACTCAGAACTTCTTTAGCAATTCCATTAAAATATGGAGTTTGGGGTAAATATTATCTGGAAATGTACTTTACATGCTAAAGTGCTGTTGTGAACTCCAGTTAAGGCAGACAAATACAAACTAGTACAGAGATTTGGGGGAAAAAGAAGAGAAACAAAATGAGATTCAGTATAGGTGAGTACTACGTATCCAAAAGAAATAATTCAATGGATACTAGGGAGATGGAAACCCTCTGAATGCATTATGTCAAAAGAGTACTACAAATACTACTGGATAGGAAACATAGAACTGTATGAATTTGTAACAGAATATATCATCACTAGCAAACTGAGGCATGCATGCTCAGATTCTTCATAGTACAAAGTCTAGAGAGGATGCTCTCCATACATGTCCAATGAGACCAGAATTGTAATTTCCAGAAGTGCCTAACTTGTCTCGGAACCCAATTCTTATTTTTTAAAGAGACTTAGGCATCCAGGAGCCTGAGGCATACTTTTTTAAAATGGGACTTCGTCACTTCTAGAAGTTTGACCTTACATCTGAAAAACTAAACTCTGGAAACCAAAGTCAGGGAGATCAACAATGGAGGTCAAATCAGGAGCTATTCAAACAGTGACTACTTTTAAAAAGGATAAAGGATGAGGAAAAGCCATAGCAAATACATATCATATGTGCATCATGTCATAGGGCAAACTGCATCTTAGACCACTTTCAATACCACTCAAGTACACCACATAAGCTGCGTCTACACGTGCACGCTACTTCGAAGTAGCGGCACCAACTTCGAAATAGTGCCCGTCGCGTCTACACGCGTCGGGCGCTATTTCGAAGTTAACTTCGACGTTAGGCGGCGAGACGTCGAAGTCGCTAACCTCATGAGGAGATAGGAATAGCGCCCTACTTCGACGTTCAACGTCGAAGTAGGGACCGTGTAGACGATCCGCGTCCCGCAACGTCGAAATTGCTGGGTCCTCCATGGCGGCCATCAGCTGGGGGGTTGAGAGATGCTCTCTCTCCAGCCCCTGCGGGGCTCTATGGTCACCGTGGGCAGCAGCCCTTAGCCCAGGGCTTCTGGCTGCTTCTGCGGCAGCTGGGGATCTATGCTGCAGGCACAGGGTCTGCAACCAGTTGTCAGCTCTGTGTATCTTGTGTTGTTTAGTGCAACTGTGTCTGGGAGGGGCCCTTTAAGGGAGCGGCTGGCTGTTGAGTCCGCCCTGTGACCCTGTCTGCAGCTGTGCCTGGCATCCCTATTTCGATGTGTGCTGCTTTGACGTGTAGACGTTCCCTCGCTGCGCCTATTTCGATGTTGGGCTGAGCAACATCGAAGTTGAACATCGACGTTGCCGGCCCTGGAGGATGTGTAGACGTTATTCATCGAAATAGACTATTTCGATGTTGGCTGCACGTGTAGACGTAGCCATAGAGAATAGCAGTCAGGGGTCCTTCCTCCTCATTATGAGTAAAACTCTAGAGACTGGATCTTTTGATTGCATGTTCATCCAACAGGCGCAGCAGACATTAGCACCTGAAAGCCCTGTTTTCCCCCACCCCCTCCAGGAATGCATAGCAGATGATTAAAGTCTCTCTAAAATAATTTATGTATAAATGATTCATTTTGTTTTTTCACCCAAAAAGTACAAAACCCACAGAGCCTAGAAATAAGAACTCCCACGAGTGTTTTTCCTTACTTAGATTCTCAGTGCATATTTCAAATAAGACCAGCTCATCCCCTTTTCTGGGTTGAGAGAGCCAGCTTGCTTGCTTGGGGTCCCAGACATGCTCTCTCTCTCTCTCTCTCTCTGACTAATTCAGTCCATTTGGGGGTCAGTTGCAGATTGCTGACAATCCACTTCTCTCTCCTTCCTTATATCAGCACTTCTTTAGTTTTAGCATCCCCACTGATGCTAGGCATCAACCGTAGGAAAGAGCAACCTTTGCCTGTCTTGATAGAGCCAGATACTAGCTACATCTCAGTAGATCACCCAGTCATTAGTAATCTCAGTGCCCTGGATGCTGTTGATCTAAGGTGTCTTAAGTTTGCCATGACTGTAATCTGCTGCTGTCCTTCTTCACAGCCTCCTTTGATTTTAAATCCTAATATGAAGGCATATTAATGTCAATCCAATAATCTGAGGGGGTTCGGACATAAAAAAATAAATACCTGAACAATTCTTTCCTTCACAGTATGCTAAAGAATTCCAAAGGAGTATAAATACTCACTACAGAGAAGTGTGGTATTCCATGAAGTAAGTGAGTATGCAGTATAATAATAATAATAATAATAATAATAATAATAATAATAATAATAATAATAATTTTATAAATAAGACTAATTAGGGAAAGCCTGCAAGTAAATAAAAGAATCTTCCAAGAGCAGTGATGGAATTCCATCATAGAAGACATATGAAACTAGATTGAATAAGTATCAGGGGTAGCTGATTTAGTCTGTATCTTCAAAAACAGCAAGAATAAAGCACTACAAACTAAATTGTATAAAACTCTTCCCTATGGCAGTGGGACTAGTCTATATCAGGATTATACTAACAGCTAAGGATGAGTTAATGACTAAACTAAACATTTGATGTCATTGTAGGCACAAGTGATCATGACCTAATTTTATTTGCATGCATTCAACAATACATATTCCCATAATGCTTTCAAGAATTCATTTCCCAAAGCTGAAAAATTTAAGAATGTTTGGATGTTCCCAAATAAAAACCAAAACTATAAAACCACATAAGAAAAATTCCTTAAAATTAAAAATAAACATTCTAGTTAAGAAAGGAAGTAAAAAGTTGCATTTAAAATTTAAAACAATTAAGTAAACAGAAAATGATGTAATTGATAGCAATGAGTATAAATAATGTAATTAGGAAATTTTAAAAGTGATGGTTTTAAAGTTATCCACACAAAAAAATTATGGTCATTAAGAATCAATTCCTTAAATATACCAGAGCACTGGGAAAATTGGAAAACTAGGCTACCACTGGGTAAAGGGGATTCCCCCAGAATCAGGGTAAAAGCACCTCTAACACTTCCTAAGTTTGGTCCACAGGATGTACTCTTAAATTGGATTAACCATTACCTTGAATTTAGGCTCCAACCCCCTGTAAATGACAGGAATTATCCCAGCAGGTCTGACCTATCACAGAACACACAGTTTTAGAATGCTCTGAACAGTGTATATCAGCAACTACAAATAACCAAACTGTTCTGTCCAAGTAGAGGGCATTTTACAAATAAAATGCCTGTATGTATATTAAACTTACCAGGAGTTGTCCATCTCCATATCAGGGTTTGATAGGTTACAGCCCTTCCTCATTTTCAGGAGGGGTTGCGACTGCCTAACCCTGGGAAAAGGTTCACACCCATTGGTTGCCTCGTATGGACAGAGCAGAGGGAGATGGGGAGAGCTCAGTCAGTTCAAGTTAATCCTTTATACCATCTTGTTCTTTGTGTCCTGGGCTTCTTGAACATTGTCTGAACCAACACATATAATTCATCTCAGTGAGTAGTCCTTCTCTGGGGATATTTACATTCCTAGGTCTGTAGTTATTATCCACCCTTACTTTAGTTCTTAGATAGATCTCAATAGGGACCTTCTAAACACATACACACACACACACATACACACCCCTACCCAACCAGCCCTCATATAGTAACTAGCTTGTAGTAAGTACAGGCCTAGTATGAGGCCTTAGGCCTGAACCAAAGTAATGGTCAAAACTTTGCTAACAGAAAGCAAAGTGCAGCAGTGAGCTAAAGGAATGCATTGCTCACAGAAGTTGGCAAAAAGAGGGTTGATGTTGCATAAACATATCTACCTAGCATATTGAAATAGGAACACGGTACCAGAACACCCGACCCTGGAACATTCCACAGATAAGGAAGAACAGGCCGACCCATCCCAATGACAGGGGCAGAAGGGTAATATGATGGATAGAGTTGTTTTGTTCAAACCATCATGTACAAGGTGAGAGGCGGCAGCTGATGACGCAGAAGGGTTGTACCTCAATACGTCAGGTGTGATGTGTAAGTTGTTTGTACCTGTGTATAAGAATGTAATCCTGTGATGTGGTCTGGGTCCGGCTGAGGGGGCAGTGGAAAGTCCCGCCACTGACTGAGCCGAGTCCATTGACCGTGGGTGCATATTTGTAGTATGCCCTGACTTAGACTAAGAAATGTACAGGGAACTACTACTGTATCCAATATGGCAATAAACCTGGCCGACGTGCCTTCGCACCTTACTAGACTCTGTGGTCATTGGGGGTTCTCTTCGAGTCTGCTGTGTCAGCTATCTGCAGAGCTGGGGCAGCACACAGAGGGAACACACGCCCGCAGCCGAGTGATGCCAACATTGGAGAGAGCAGAGCACCACGCTGGTGGCAACTCTGACGACACAGCTCACGAGCATTCAGTGAATTTATTACAAAGGTGAAACAATAATTTCAAAAGATATGCCTGTTACTCATAGCTATCAAAGGGATGACCCAGGTCATTACCAGCTAATTAACCTCTTAATTTTGTAATGTGTGTCATGTGACACAATCAGTAAAGACTGAAATCATGTAGAAAAATTCACAGCACTCAGCATCATTTTATGGACAACCTTGCTGTCTCTAATGAAGCAATAGTGAAACACTGCATTGTGTTACAGTGGTGTAGGTAGGCTGTCTGTAACTAGCACAACATTCGCACTCAAGAATACTGTCAAGTGGAAAAGGGATCATTAGCACTACTGGCTGCTGGTAGTGGTGTCAGAAGAGTATGAAGTTTTGCCTTTTAACAGCTCGAGCTCTGAAATGAACTTGATCAGACCTGTTTTCCTATTGTTCTGATATCCTGTACTGATAAACATTCTTGTCCTCTTGGGGCAGACAACAAGGGGGCCAGAGGACTTGCTGGGGCACTGGGCAATATGTGGAGGGAAGGCTCTGCCCACCCAGGAGGGGCTTGGTCTCAGGCAGAAGGGGAGGAGCTGGGCTCAGACAGCTCTCAGGGCTGATGGGAGCACACTGTGCTGCCCATGCTCCCTCACTCCCCAGACCCTCAAAACTCTGGCAGTGATTTAAAAGTCTCTAGCCATGGCTGCTCTGGAGGCAAGATGGCAGAAAAATGCTACTCATAACAACGTTATTCAGTCCCATGGTCAGAGAGTTTATGTGTGTGAGTGTGTGTCTGTGCATGTGTGTGTGTGTATATAACCTTTGAGGGACTTCAGACTTTCATTCATGACTATTTTCTCTTTCCAGTTTATCCCAGATCAATATTCTCATGTCACTGCAATAGCTGTGCTATGGTAATTTGTGATCTCTTAATACAGGTTGAACCTCTCTAACCCAGAACTCTCTCGTCCGGCAACATCCGTAACCTGGCATGGTTTTAGTTAGCCATATGACCACTCACCATGGGTGTGGCCAAGTGTCCTGCAGTCCCTTCAAGTTTGTTTACAGTCACCAGTACTGGCTCTCAGTGTTCTCTGCACTTATTTAGTTGTAATATACCCCAAAATGTCATCTAAGAGCGCACTAAGCAGTGGCAGTGTTACTAATGCTGCTAGCCAATACTGACCTCCTATAGTCTGGCGAATTCTCTCATCCAGCACCACTCAGGTCCCAAGGGTGCTGATCTAGTAATAGATATAGATATATACACACACAATCCCTAAAGTGGTGACCCAGATGTCATGGCCACATGTTCCATTTAATGAAAAAGACACTCACTTTGTCAGTGATACAGTGAAAGTGTTCCATTCTATGCATCTTTTATGGGCACTTGAAGTGTTTTCAAATTAGCTCTTAGTCATGTTCAGATTCAATTTCTGCTATAATCAGAACACTTTAAGCTAATAAAACAGCTAGAAGACTTATGGGAAGTCCCACTCCATTTTTGTCCTAATTGTATTAAATCTGAAGCAATTCATTCTCAGTGACCTGAGGTTTAATATACAGTAAAATTATTTCCTATATATGTGGGATTTTTGCAAGACAAAAACCTGAATATTTTAAAATACATACAGTACTTTCAATTTTGTTTTCTCATGAAAAGTCTACATCACTGCATGCCAGCTAATGGTCATTTGTTAAAGTGAAGTCACACAAAAAGTCTAAAACAGTCTTGCTTACTTTTGTCTTAGTTCCAAAGTTTGTACATTAACAACTGCAGATGGAACATAAGTAATTTGAAGAGCTTTTTTTAAAAAAAATTCTAGTCACTTATTCAATTATTTGTGGTGTTATGCCTTTGGAAACAGGTAAAGAATGATACAAGAGTGCTCTATCAAAGAAAGATAATTATTTACCTACGTAAAGGCAAGGGAAGTGCCAGTAGGTGGCACTGAAGAGTATTTATCATAGATTGTAGATTTTGTATGGCTAGTAAAAACTGTATACTGCAATCGACTATGTAACTAAAGCTCTCAGCAGACAGGCAGAATACCTAAACCAAGGAAGACAATACACAGAAATTGTATTAGCTCAAAGTTAGATTTAGATGTAACGACACACAAGTAAGCTCTACAGTCTTAACCAGAATGGTTACACACATAAAATTTTAAGCCATCATTTAAACTTCCCTGGACATTCAATAATGGATTAAAAATACCACCATTCTTCTACAAAATACTTTTAGCACAGGATTACAGAAGGAGACATCTGATTTAGAATTCATTTACAAGTTACACACCTTTAACTTTGGCCTGAATGGACACCTTAACTGGATTATGCACTGCAAGGGCAATTTCTCCACCTTTGATATGTGCAGGAATGAGAAATATCCAGCTTAATTTTTTTCATTAATTGGTCCTATTAGTGACATGTAACTTCCTTTTTCTCTCCCTCCTTTCCCCCAGTCCACAGCTCCTTGATATATACACTCTGGATTCTGTATTTCTACTCCAAACCCCATCTGATGAAGTGGGTGTTACTCCTGAGAGCTCATGACTTGATTAATTAGTTAAAGTTTCACAGGATTGCTTGTTATTTGTGAAGTTGCAGACCAACTTGACCACATATTTGAGTTTTAAATAGAGAAATTACACACATTATTATCTGTATTGCTGTGACATCCAGGAACCTAGACAAGGCAACGACCTCCACTGAGAATGGCAACATATAAACAGGATAAAAAAAATCATCCCTACAGAGGCAGAAGTTTTAAGGCTGATAGATGACACAAATAAAACTTAAGGCCTCAATCTGCAAAGATTTATGTACTTGCTTAATTAAGGTGACCATATCTCCCTGTCCCAAATATGGGACAGGAAGATGGGGGGAGAGGCAGCTCCTCCAAGTCCCAGGGAGCTGGAAAAAAGGAGGCAGCCACCAGCCTTCCCTGAGCCCCGGGCCATGGCAACCCCCTGTGCTCCCAGGAGCCCTGAGGAAGCAGTAGGAATGGGGCAGCCATGGCGCTTCCATCCCCTGGCCTTCTCTGAGCCTCAGAGGCAGGGACAGGGTATCTGCAGTGCTTTTGCGCCTTCCTTCCCTGAGCCCTGAGGAAGGAGAAAGCATGGGGCAGCCACCACGCTTCCCCTCTGCCTTCCATGCACCCCAGGGAAGTGGGAGGGATGGGGCAGCCACCCATGCTCCTCCCTGCTTCCCTGAGCCCTGGGAAAGGGGAAAATAGGCTAACTTGCAGGGTCCCTGTTCTCTGGCTAGCAGCTGTGCCGCTGCTGGCAGAATACATGGGACAATTAGGCTATGTCTACACTACAAATATAACTTCAAAGTTGCTTACTTCGAAGTACAACTTCAAAGTAAGCAACATCGAAGTAGAGCATCTACACACACCCTATTTCGAAGTTAAACTTCGAAGGAGGGCACTACTCAATTCCCAGGAATGAAGTAAGGACCTTGAAGTTAACTTAATTAAGCCGACCATATCTCCCCGTTCCAAATATGGGACAGAAAGATGGGGGGAGGGGCAGCTCCTCCAAGTCCCAGGGAGCCAGGAAAGAGGTGGCAGCCACCTGCCTTCCCCGAGACCCGGGCCGTGGCAACCCCTAGTGCTCCCGGGAGCCCTGAGGAAGCAGTAAGAATGGGGCAGCCAGCGTGGTTCCGCCCCCGGCCTTCTCTGAGCCTCAACAGCAGGGACAGTTAGCTTCAAAGTAAGGAAAATGGATGTAGACTCTCTGCTGGCTACTTCAATGCGGTGCTTAACTTCGAAGTTAACTTTGAAGTTAGTTCCTAGAGTAGAAGCGCCCTTTGTCTCTTTTCTAAATAAGTAGAGACGCCTTCTTGGTGTCCCAAATACGGGACCATCCTGCCAGAAATGGGATGGATGGTCACCCTATGCTTATCTTTAAGCATCTGAGTAGTCCCTTTGAACTGAAAGAGACTTTGAACTGTGGCAGCAGAAAGGGAATCCAAGGCCTCTAAAATTTATTTTCAAGCAGCCGTGTAAAAGAGAGTGGATGGCAATAAACACAATAATTTGTTTTTTGCCAATGAGTAATAGAAAAATGCTTGAATATGGTTATACACTTCCTCTCTTTGCAAAGAGCCTTTCTGAGTCAAATAGGGTTATATATAAATATACACATGGCAGCCACTCAGTCATATTTCTAGTCACCATAATAGAATTTCCTTGAAATGTATTCCAAGTAATAGCTGAAATCCTGTGTTGCCACCCAGCTGTAATTCATAAAATCATCTGTAAAAAAGTTGAAAGTGGCTTAAAATTTAATAATCAGATGGTAACAGACCAATCCAGTGATGACTGAACCTGAAGATATTTTGAACAATGAGAGTTCTCAACCCTGCTTGTAGCTGTTTCTATCAATTCACACTGATTCAGGTATTGGAAGCCTCAGCATGAAACAGAGAAACATTCTTGGGATCTTTGTATATAGATTTAAGATATAACATAAAAGCATATTGAGGTAGCAATGTCAAGTACTCCAAAGTTCAGAAATGTTCAAATGAAAATTACTTTGCAAGCTTAATTTGACTTCTTTCTGCCTATGTGTTACAGTACAATCTTTATTTACATTTCATGAACCACTTTTCCACAGGACCCATGCCTCGATGGGATAGGTGTTAGCAAGCACTTATTCAATGGTTTGTTTTATCTGCATAATTAAATGTCTGGCCCCAGCCTGATTTTGTGCATATTTTCTGTGCCATGGCTGCCCCATTCCTACTGCTTCCTCAGGGCTCCCAGGAGCACTGGGGTTTGCCACGGCCCGGGGCTCAGGGAAGGCAGGTGGCTGTCTCCTCTTTCCCGGCTCCCTGGGACTTGGAGGAGCTGCCTTTCCCCCCCATCTTCCTGTCCCGTATTTGGGACACGGAGATATGGTTGCCTTAATTAAGCGAGTACATAAATCTTTGCTGATTGAGGCCTTAGGTTTTATTTGTGTCATCTATCAGCCTTAGAACTTCTGCTTCTGTAGGGATGATTTTTTTGTCCTGTTTATATGTTGCCAATCTCAGTGGAGGCCTTTGCCTTGTCTAGGGTTCCTGGATGTTACAGTGATACAGATAATTAATAATGTGTGTAATTTCTCTATTTAAAACTCAAATATGTGGTCATATTGGTCTGTAACTTCACAAATAACAAGCAATCCTGTGAAACTTTAACTAATTAATCAAGTCATGAGCTTTCAGGGTAACACCCACTTCATCAGATGGGATTTGGAGTAGAAAAAGAGTATGCAGAAAATCAGAATTCATATCCAGAATTCTGCATATTCTAACCCTGTGCAGAATATAAGTGATTAATTTCCTGCTAGGTGTTTCTATGGTTCTCTCACTATTTTATTTGAATGCTTCACAAACATCAATAAATTCACTATCACACCCCTGTGAGCTTAGGTGATATTATCCCAATTTTACACCTGGAAAACTGAGGCACACAAAGATTAAAGACAATATTTTCAGAAATGTAAAACTTCAGACCTCTTGTCCCTGATTTTTCAGAGTACTTAACATTTTATAGCTTTTTATATTTGGAAAGCACAGCTCCAGTTGGCTTCAGCTGGCGTCACCAGTACTCAGCGCTACTGCAAAAGTATTCCTACGTTCCCCTGTCTGGGCAATCAGAAAATTAGGAACACTGAATTAGTGGCTAACTGTGTACATATCAATTTAAATTACTTGCCCAGCATGACCTACGAACTCTGGGCCATATTCAGAGATAGAATCCAGTTTTCCAGGATAATATTAGGCTGCTTTAATCAAGAGACAATCTTTGCTCTTCCTGCAATCTACCAGTTCATTTATTACAACAAATGAGGCAGCAGTCCTACAGACAACAGTAATAAAACTATGCAATATTGATTCATTCCCCCAAGCACAATCCATCATGCTCAGTGAAAGAGGCATGGATCCTTTCGATTATGGAGGGTGTAGTGATGTAATTAGAGACTGTTCTCAGATACAGTCCTTCGTGTCAAACTGAGGAGAAGCAAATAAAAGGTTTGTTCTGCTCACCTCTTGTAGCCTCACAATGGAGCATGCACAATCTCTCTGTGGGGAAACTGGTTGAGAATTTGAGAAATATTTTTGGTGGGAAATTGCCAATTTCTCAGAAATATTTTTGGTTTTGGAGTTTTCAATGACACAGGGTTGGTTTCAGTAAGAAGTTGGTCAGAAAAGTTTCTCAAGTGCAGAAAAAATTTCTGGGCAAAGCATAAGAGCATGAAAACAACTACACATCACCCCAGAACATCCAATAGCTCAGTCTTTATGGTAGCCCACTAGGGTACAGGACACTCTGGTTTGAGCCTTTGCTTCTCAAGTGGTTCACTTACAATTTTGGGGAGGAAAAAAAATCAATAATCATTTTCCAGCCGAACAATTTGAAGTGGTGCATGAGTGAGGGTTCCAGAGGAGGATCTAAATTTATAGGCTCATAAAAAGGAGGGAGTCCCAGTCAAGAGGAGTGGTAGAGTTGACAGGTCAATTCAGTCAGGGAGGATGTGGCCCATTATCAGTAGCTAATGTGGAGGTGTGAACATCAAGAGGGGAGAAACTACTCTTATAAGTGGCTAGCCCCTCCCAGTCTCTGTTCAATCCTTGGTTCATGGTGTCAAATTTGCAAACGAATTATAGCTCTGCAGTTTCTCTTTGGAGTCTGTTTTTGAAATTTTTTTTGTTGGAAAATGGCTACTTTTAAATCTGTTACTGAGTGTCCAGGGAGAGTGAAGTGTTCTACTACAGGTTTTCGTATGTTACCATTCCTGATATCTGATTTATGTCCACTTATTCTTTTACATAGATACCATTCAGTTTGGCCAATGTACATTGCAGTGAGGCATTGCTGGCACATGATGGCTTATATTAGTAGATGTGCAGGTGAATGAACACCTCCTAGGCTGCTTCTACACTCACCCCCTCCTTTTGGAGGTGGCATGGTAATGAGGAAATGCAAAGCAGGCTAATGAGCCACTAACATGCATATTGAGTGCTTCATTAGCATAATGGCAGCTGTGCAAATATCCAAGTGCAGACTTCGAATTGCAGATTGACAGTGTAGATGTGGGCGGTTTGAAATAAGCACCCCACCTTGACATTCCCTTACTCCCACAAAACTAGTTATGAGCAATTGACAATATTGTCTTAGAGTGGGAAGTGGTGGGTAAACACAACTACCAGCTCCATCTATAGTAAGAGAAAGTATAATTAAATTAATTTTACATTGATCACTCCAAAGATTTAAACCTCATTGATAGGAAAGTGCAATATTTAACTCAACAAAGCCGCGTCTACACGTGCACGCTACTTCGAAGTAGCGGTGCCAACTTCAAAATAGCGCCCGTCACGGCTACATGAGGGGATGGGAATAGCACCCTACGTTCAACGTCGAAGTAGGGAACGTGTAGACGATCCGCGTCCTGCAACATCGAAATAGCGGGGTCCTCCATGGCGGCCATCAGCTGAGGGGTTGAGAGGTGCTCTCTCTCTCCAGCCCCTGTGGGGCTCTATGGTCACCGTGTGCAGCAGCCCTTAGCCCAGGGCTTCTGGCTGCTGCTGCAGCAGCTGGGGATCCATGCTGCATGCACAGGGTCTGCAACTAGTTGTTGGCTCTGTGGATCTTGTGCTGTTTAGTGCAAGTGTGTCTGGGAGAGGCCCTTTAAGGGAGCGGCTTGCTGTTGAGTCCGCCCTGTGACCCTGTCTGCAGCTGTTCCTGGCACCCTTATATCGATGTGTGCTACTTTGGCGTGTAGACGTTCCCTCGCAGCGCCTATTTCGATGTGGTGCTGCCCAACGTCGACATTGAATGTTGACGTTGCCAGCCCTAGAGGACGTGTAGACGCTATTCATTGAAATAGCTTATTTCGATGTTGCTACATCGAAATAAGCTATTTCAATGTAGCGTGCACATGTAGACGTAGCCCAACTATTATGAAAGCTCACAAACTGATGCACAAATTTACATGTTGCCCAAGGACAGGGGTCAGCAACCAAAATAGTAAGAAGAGCCATTTTTTTCAATTCAGTGAAAAACTCAATAATTCAGGAGCCACAATGCATTTGAATACTAGATGATGCTTAATAAATAACGTCAAACCATACTTTCTGTAACCCCTATTCTAAGAACAGAGCACACATTGAGATGTGTGACATTCATGTTTACTGCAGGAAGCTCACAAACTTTTTACATATTCTATGTCCTCACACTTCACGTGTGTCTGTAGGACTGTCTTCCTCACTTTCGTTCCAGAACTTCTCTTTCACTCTAGAGGATGTTGGGGGGAGTTATGCAACATTTTGAGATCACATATCGTTTGCTATTTCGATATGAGTTGTTCATTTTGGGGCTTTTAAGTATTCACTCTTTATCAAAAAGAATCAGGAGATGGTTTTTGTGGTTTTTTCGTTTTGTTTTTATTGTTGGGTTTTTGTTTTGTTTTGTTTTGTTTTGTTTTTTACTTTGAAATTATAGCATCTGGAGCCACAAAGAAGTACTTAAAGAGCAACATGCAGCTCGAGAGCCACAGATTGCAGACACCTATCCAAGGACATTTATGAACTGGGACACTATTTTGTGGTCTTTCATGATTAGACTTATATTAATGACATATTTCATGGAATGCATTTACAGCTTAAATTGTAGTGCATTGAAGATTTGATTTAGCTCTACTTCATATTTATTGTGAGCCACAAGGTGTAAAACCCCCATGGAGCTCAAAAACTTGTCTCTCTCACAAACAAAAGTTAGTCCCAGCTTCACTTGTCTTGTCTCCCAGGAGTCAAAATGGATACAACAACACAGCAAAGATCATGTTTGTGATATACAGATGAGGGGGGAGCAGCAGCATTTATTAAGAACTCATCCCTAATTAAAGTTCTCATATAGTGGAAATATTCAATATTTTTGGAATTTACATCAACATAAAAAGTCTTTAAAATCTCAGCCACAAATCATTTGCCAGAGTTTAAAGTTGTGGAGGGGGAAAAAAGGTTCTTCATGCTTAATAACTTATTAAGGTTTACAAAGTATGTTTTCACCACGAGTTTGGAAAAAGGAATTTAAACTTCAAGTAAATTATCTTCATTTCTATCCCTTTACAAAAATATTCACAACTTTACTGGAAATAATTTCACGTTGACCCAGGCCTAGCAGCCAACAGAACTGCTAAAGGTATACAGATGACCTAGTAGGTCTTTTCTGTCTAATTGATATAACTGATAAAGGAATAGTAGCAAGCACTCATCTCTCAAAACAACCTCTTATATTTTCCCACCTTAAAAATTCAGAAGTGGTGGGTAGAGAAGAAGCAACAAAGAATAAATGTGCTTGTTCTTACTTTGGAGAACATCTCCTTAACAGTACAGGGAAGAATAGAGCAAACAATAAAAGGCTCATAAGTTAGTCTGAAGCTAAACACTCATAAGCCGTGTGTACACGTGCACGCTACTTTGAAGTAGCGGCACTAAATTCGAAATAGCGCCCATCACGGCTACACGTGTTGGGCGCTATTTCGATGTTAACATCAACGTTAGGCGGTGAGACGTGGAAGTCGCTAACCCCATGAGGGGATAGGAATAGCGCCCTACTTCGAAGTTGAACGTTGAAGTAGGGCACGTGTAGACAATCCGCGTCCTGCAACATCGAAATAGCGGGGTCCGCCATGGCGGCCATCAGCTGAGGGGTTGAGAGACGCTCTCTTTCCAGCCCCTGTGGGGCTCTATGGTCACCGTGTGCAGCAGCCCTTAGCCCAGGGCTTCTGGCTGCTGCTGCTGCAGCTGGGGATCCATGCTGCATGCACAGGGTCTGCAACCAGTTGTCGGCTCTGTGGATCTTGTGTTGTTTAGTGCAAGTGTGTCTGGGAGGGGCCCTTTAAGGAAGCAGCTTGCTGTTGAGTCCGCACTGTGACCCTGTCTGCAGCTGTTCCTGGCACCCTTATTTCGATGTGTGCTACTTTGGCGTGTAGACGTTCCCTCGCAGTGCCTATTTCGATGTGGTGCTGCACAACGTCGATGTTCAACGTCAACGTTGCCAGCCCTGGAGGACGTGTAGACGTTATTCATTGAAATAGCCTATTTCGATGTCGCTACATTGAAATAATCTACTTCGATGTAGGCTTCACATGTGGACGCAGCTATAGAATCCTATTTTTGTCAAGTTTTATGAATCCAATATTAGAAGAAGCTGAAAAGAATGAATTTTCATCCCAAGGGAAATTCTGAGATTTCAAAATCTAGTTTCATCCCACTCAGCACTAATAGTCAAGATCCTAATTTTTTAATGGAAATTAATATTCCAAAACATTTTCTTCTATTTGGCATTGGAAAGGGTTCAGAGAAGGGCAACAATAATGATTAGGGGTTTGGGACAGGTGCCATATGAAGAGATATTAAAAATACTAGGACTTTCCAGCTTACTAAAGTGGATACTAAGGGGGGATATGATGCTGATCTATTAAATTATGACTAGGGTAGAAAAAGTGAATAATTAAAAGTTATTTACTTGTTCACATAACGAGGGATCACTAAATGAATTTATTGGGTAGAAGGTTTAAAACTAACAAAAGGAAGATTTAGTGCATCATAGGCCTGAGGAACTCCTTGCCAGAGGATGTTGTGAAGACACTAGAGATTAGGTCCACCAATAGCTATTAGCTAGGAAGGGTAGGAATGGTGGCCAAAGCCTATGTTTGTCAGAGGCAGAAAATGGATGACAAGAGAAGAATCATTTGATGATTACCTGTTCTGTTCTCTCTCTCACTTTCTTTGAGGCATCTGGCATTCACCAATGTTGGAAGACAGGATATTGAGCTAAGATGGACCTTTGGTCTAACCCAGTATGGCTGTTCGTATATCCTCATGTATTTTGAGCTTACCAAAACCAGATATCAGGATACAGGATATTTCAGTTTCACAGTCTAAACACAGAAAATACAGTGATACTGCCTAGATGGTTAAGAGATAAATAGTTTCACCCCAGTGTTCCATATTTTGGCCCAGACTTAATATTGGAGAAACATGGTCAAAACTACACATACCACCCAATATTGGTATAGGACCACTACTCAGTGAGGAGGGAGAAACAATATCAGGAAACTTGGAAATGGCAGAGGTGCTTAATAACTTCTTTGTTTTGGTCTTCATCAAGAAGGTCAATGCAGAAATGCCTAATAAGATATGCTAGTGGGAAAGGGATAGGCTGAGAGTATAAAATAAAAAAAAAAAACAAGTTAAAAATTACCTAGAAAAGTTAGATGTCTGCAAGTCACCAGGGCCTGAAATGCATCCTAATACTTAAATACTTAAAGAGCTGATAGAGGAGGTTCCTGAGCCTTTAGCTATCATCTTTGAAAAGTCCTGGAAGCTGGGAGAGATTCCAGGAGATTGGAAAAGAGCAAACATCATGCCCATCCGTAAAAAGGGGAAAAGTATAACCCATTAAACTACAGACCAGTCAGTTTAACGTCTGTGCCGGGGAAAATAATGGAGCAAATAATTAAGGAATTCATCTGCAAACATCTGTAAGAATATAAGGTGATGGATAACAGCCAGCATGGATTTGTAAAGAAAAAAATCATACCAGGCCAATCTTAAAGCTTTTTTTTTTTTTGACAGGATAACAAGTCTTGTGGATAGAGAAGTGGTGGATGTGGTATATCTTGACTTCAATAAGGGATTTGACACAGTCTTGTTTGACCATCTTATCAATAAACTAAGCAAATACAATTTTAGACGGGGTCACTGTAGGGTGAGTGCATAAATGGCTGAATAACTATTCCCAGAGTGCAGTTATTCATGGTTCACAGTTATGCTGGAAGGACATAACAAGTGTGGTTCCACAGGGATCTGTTTTGGGACTGGTTCTGTTCAATATCTTCATCAATGATCTAGATACTGGCATAGAGAGTACGATTATTAAGCTTGCAGATGATACCCATGCTGGGAGGGGCTGCAACTGCTTTGAAGGATAGAGTCAGAATTCAAAATTAACTGAAAAAACTGGATAAATTTGCTGAGGTAAACAGGATGAAGTTTAATAAGGGCAAATACAAAGCACTCCACTTTGGAAGGAGCAATTAGCTTCAAACACATGGAATGGGAAGTGACTATCTAGGAAGGACTACTGCAGAAGTGGATTTAGGGGTCAGAGTGGACCACAGGCTAAATATGTGCCAAAACTGTGATGATATTGCAAAAACAGCAAACATTATTCTGGGATGTAGTAAAAGGAGTGTTCTGAGCAAGGAACGAGAAGTCATTCTTCTGCTCCACTCAGTGCTGATTAGACCTCAATTGGGGTATTGTGTCCAGTACTGGGCAGCATATTTCAAGGAAGAGGTGAAGAAATTGGAGAAGGTCCAGAGAAGAGCAGCAAGAATGATTAAACGTCTAGAGAACATGAGCTATTTTTAAATTTCAAAAATCAGATGGAGAGAGAAATCTCTGAGCTGCAATTTATTTGCAAATTTGACTCCATTAACCAAGGATTAAACAGACTGGGAGTGGCTCACGCCTTACAAAAGTTGCTTCTCTGCCTTAGGTGTTAATATCTCCACATTAGACTGACAATGGGCCATATCCCCCCTGTCTTATCTGACCTGTTTTTTCCTCTCTTCATACATACTACTGATAATGGGCCTTTTTCACTCTCACTGAATAGATCTTGTCAGCTCTGACCCTCCCTTTTACTGGGATCCCACTCTTTAAATACCCCTCTGAACCCGCCCCCATGCAACTGATGAAGCGGGTCTTTGCCCACGAAAGCTTATGCTCCAAGATATCTGTTAGTCTAGAAGGTGCCACAGGACTTCTTGTTGTTCTCGAAGATACAGACTAACACCGCTACCTCTGACAAATGTCGAGAGAACATGAGCTATGAGACAAGACTGAAAGAATTGGGCTTATTTAATCTAGAAAAGAGAAAATGTAGAGGGGACACGATAGTGGTTTTCAAGTACCTCAAAGAGGGTTACAAGGAGGAGGGAGAAAAATTGTTCTCCTTGGCCTCTGAGGATAGGACAAGGAGCAATGGGCTTAAACTGCAGAAAAGGAGGTTTAGATTAGAAGTTAGGAAAAACTTCCTAACTATCAGGGGGGTTAAACACTGGAAAAAATTACCTAGGGAGTTGTGTAATCTCCACTGCTGGAGATGTTTATGAGCAGGTTAGATAGACACCTACTGGGGATGGCCTAGACGGTGCTTGGTCCTGCTTAGAGGGCAGGGAACTGAACTCAATGACCTCATGAGGTCCCTTCCAGTTCTCATGTTCTTTGGTTTTTTTCCCCTTTGATTCTGTGATTCACTCATCTTTCAAACCCAAAGTGGTACATTTTCAAAGGCATATAAATACATAATGCCAGTCCTGAAGCCAAGCATGCATGTCAGAGAACTTGTTTTGCCTGATTGTGATGGCAGTATTTGTTTTGCCATCAGTATGCGGCTAAGTAATGGATAGGTTCTATACAGGCTACTGTCATCTTTAGCTAACACTAGGACCAGCATCTTTAGAAAATGCTGAAAGGTGTCGTAGATAAGAACTTGTGATTGTAACATTAAGGTCATGTCTAGGTTACAGCAATTTGTCAACAGATTTTTTTTGTCAGATGATATCTTCCAATAAAACTTGTGTCAACAGATCACAGCCAAACTGCCAAGCAGATGGCAAGAGCAATGTGCTCTGTCGACAGAGAGCAACGTGACTGCTCAGCTGCCTTCTTGACAAACTGCCAACCAGAAGCACAGCAGGCAGGGCTTTCTGGTATTACAGAAGCCCTGTCTGTCAAGAGAGCCCCCCTCCCCCCAGCCCCAGGAGCTTCCAAACCACCTTTCTGTTAACAGATCTCTGTCAACAGAAACGTTATGCCTCATGGGGAGAAGGATAAGACTGTTGACAAAAATGCTGCATTCTGTTGATTTATTGTTGACAGAACACTTTGGGAATCTGGACACTCCCCGGGCTTTGTCAACAAAATATCAGTCTGGCTTATTCCTCTGACTCTTCTAATCTTTTTGCATCCTTACTCCCTGTTTTCTTCATGTTCTTATAATGAAACAGAAAGCAGATAAAAAGATGTTTTTTTCTCATTGCTTTCCTGTCTGAAATACAAGGATGCCCTCTTATTTAAATACAATTATTTTATTACATCTTAAGTCAGATTATGTCTTTCCTTACCTTCCAATCAGATATTACTTTTGTGACTACAATTTTAAAACTTGACTAGTTACTAAAGAATCCAACCTGGGGGATATTAAGGGGTAACTAACCCTATTTTTCAGTGGGTAAACTCTTAGCCCTCTCAGAAAATCAGGTTTGGTAAAAGAACTTCACCTTAACCAGGCAAGAATGTAAACACCTAAAAAAACCTCACAATTAATTTTGAAAAATCTTTCTCCAACTCATTAAAGTGGTTTCAAATCATCATGAAGATCCCTACCTTGAAGGTGATTACATTTAATCAGATAGCATTATGCTACTTCAACTGTTGATAGAAAAAACACAAAAAGAGCTTTTGCTTGACCGCTGTGATATAACAAAGGATAAGGTTTCTCTAGTTAATAAGACATAGTTACACAGTATTGAACCTGAAAAGCTAGAAAGACAGGAACATAGACCACATGCAGGAAATGTCTTACTGGTGAACTTGCCTGAAATAGTTTGCTGCCACTGGAAGAAAGGGGAAGGTGAAGAATTAGCTAAGAAAGAGACTCAGCATGAGCGAGCGAGCTCCAGGACAAAAACAACTAGACTTCACACAAAGATCATTTGGCCGTCACCATGGACTCCCGAGGAACTCAGCAGCATGTAAGGAAAGAACTGCTGAAACAATACTGGTGGAGCTGGAAACACATAGGAGATGGGGCAAGTAGAAGACAGCCAAAACAGCAATTTCAGGAGGACAAAGCCAGCAGTCAAAAGTGGGCAGTGCTTGACTTTTTTCATATCCTCCCTCAGATCCCAATTAAATCCTCTTTGGTGCCAATAACCACTAGCTCAGTTTTTAATCTGGATGGGTAATTTTCATCCCTATGCAAAAATAAAATATTAAAGCGTCTCCCACATAAGAAACACAACACTGTTCCATAAGGTGACAGAAAGTTCCAGATGGATATAGAATGGCTGAATGCACAATTTCTCTCTGAAAGGTGAGGAGAGAAATGTCTATTGCTAAATAGCAGGGTAGGCAGAGAAAGGAAAAATTGTGTGGAAGTTAGGAAAGAGCTCTAATGTAACAACCTTCCATGAATTCTGGCCATTTAAAATCCCTCTGCCACTTTATTCTCTTCTCTATCATCTCACCTTTAAGAATGTAAATGCAGAAACATCATTAAGCACTTAGATCTTTGCCAAGGCCAAATGTTGGAGGTGATTACGTTTAATCAGATGGCATTATGTTACTTTAACTGCTGAAAGCAAACACACACAAAAACTACCCCAAGGGGAATAATTAGATCATACTCTGATCATATCCTCAGCTTTCCTTAAGATGGGATAATAATATTAAATACATTTTCTCACTTCTGATCCTCAGATAGTCATAATCCATTGAATTTTAAAACTGGAATGCCCAAGGGTGACAGCACTTTTAGAGTACTCTGTAAATTTAAGCCGAAGTTTTGAGATGTTGGGAAAAAACAGCCTGGTACAGTAATTCCCTTTAAAGTAGAAAAGTAGCTTGCTGAAGGTAGTATTCCCCAGGGAGAATTTTATCACTTCTTTAATTCTCATACCTCTACAATTCAGAAGTCAAATATCTGATTGACATTTCAAGAACCCAACTAGTGTGAATTCATTGTTTCATTTATTATTAGATAGGTAGATAGATAGATAGATAGATAATATTATTCTCACAGCAAAATGATTGGCCAAGTTATTATATCAGCTACAGTGGGCTAAAATAATAAAAGCATCCCAATTTGTTAATAGCTTAGATTATTTAGTAATTAAACCACAGTGGTTTAGTATCATGTGCTTCAAATAGCTTCAGAAAACACACGAAAGATCCACTTGTGGCCCAGGTACCTTAGTCCAAGTGTAACTGAATTTAAAGACTCTTGCCTTCAGCCCACCAATTTACAGAGGAAAGTAAATAATCTTTTAGAATTCATGTTGGCAGGGCTCAATCTACACTTCCTTCTTTTTCTTTCATTCTGAGACTCAATAGAAAAGTTACTGTTGAGAGGAGTTGTATATAATCTCCCTTGATCTCTTCTTTATCACTATCCCAAGAACTTAAAAAGGATATTAAAAACACAGTGGAAATGCTTTTGAGTTAATACATCCACCTTTCATTTAATTCTCATTTGTTTTTAACCCCTGTAGTGTAGAACAACCCATGTCACATCTGTTCTGTTCACCCATCCCCAGGTTTAAGCCACAGTACTAGGTTCTGTCACTTGTGTGAATGCATACAGCTGAAGCCACCCACTGTGCTGCCAGACCTTAGAAGTATGGGCTAAAGGGACAATTGAGTGGGATGATGGCAGAGTAGCGAGTGAAGGGGATCAGCATCAGTGAACAAGTTAAATGTAAAGGTCTCTGGAGTTCTGTGGACACTGATATCTCAGAGCTGTTACACATGCGGAAGCAGAGAATGTCACCTCAGAAACAAATATCATAAGGTTAGCTTCAATGTGGCATTGCGTTTCCCAGGGCTCCAGCGGCTCCCGCGCTCGGAACAGTTTGAAAAAATTTGATTGCTCTGCAATATAGCGAGCTCTTTTGTATTTTCGCTCACCCTTGACCACAAAGCATATTGACGTGTCAGCACTAATTGCTTGAGTTTAGGGAGGTCATGCTGCAATTCTTCTTAGAAAACACAACATTTTAAAGACAACAAACTCCTCTCCATCTCCCCCACGAGAGCTCATCACCTAATAAATTATTGTGTTAGTCTTTAAAGTGCTACAGGAGTGTTTGTTTCCTCTCTGTAGGTGTAATTTATTTTTAACATTCCTGTTTGTGTTCTGTAATCCCATTTTTTTTTTATCAAGGCGATCCTCAAGTTGGGAACACATATGTAGCAACATCCCTGTACCACACATTTCACACTGGAGCTCTTCAGAATTAAATACCATAATCCCTCATATAAGAGCATATAATGTCATAACAAAAAAGAAATGTCAAACTCCAAAAATTATTTATTCTACTTCAAGGAAAGTTCTCCTCCCTACCCTCTCCATCCTTGTGAAAACCTTTCCTTTTGCAACATAAAATATTGTTATCTCCTAGGGATGTAAATGACCATGGTTCAAAAGTATGATTTTACCACTCACTATTCATTGTTTCACAAAAAGCAAAACCCTCAGGGCAATCCATACAAACTTATGATAATGTGGTCTGCAGCATTGTAAGGGTCCCCCCTCCACCCCTCTGCTGAGAGAGCACTTAGCAGTAGGTGCTACAGTAAGTGGATTTGAGTATTTTACCTATAAACATGCTGCAATAAACTGCTATCATTCTATTGCTACAGATTACTTAGTTAACATTTTTCTTAATATATTTGGATCACTAGTTCATTAGATCATTACCTGATACACAGCATGGGTAATGAATTGACAGCAACTGCATACCTTCAAGAAGAACCTGCCCGATAACCATAATCCATTAGGAAACTGGCAGTATCCTCTGATCTATTGCCCGCAAAGCTATGACTTGATGGAGAGTTTCATTCCTTCTGCTCAGTACACCAGCAGAAAATCAGCACCATTTAAATATTTCTTGTGATGTGACAGCTCTCTAGATCCCTGGTTGCATTCTGTTCCCAAGGGATGACAATCTGGTGTTCCAGTGAGCACAGAGCAGTGAAGATGAATTGAAAAAGCTTGAGATAAATTAGGGCTGGCTAAGTTAAAATTGTCTCTGCTCCTGAGTCTCTCATCTGCAGTCTGCAAGCCTGTTTTGCTGTGAAAAAGCTAGATGGCAGGCTGCCTCAGTGAGTTCTTCTTAAGCGACAGGGAGCATTTTCAATGAAGAAAAATTCTCCTATTATCTGAGCTAATGTGACTGCAGCTAAGTCTAGTTTTAAGAGTGTCTACTTGCATGATATTCATTTTTACTATTGCTCTCTTTCATGTTCCAGGTCAAAATATATGATCAGTCTATACATTTCTATCTGAAAGAAGAAACTTCTCAGTTAACAAATGATTGCATGGCTCTTGTTATATATTTGCTCACTAGAAAATCACCGATATTTAGACTATGTTAAGCAGTGATATACTTCCTAATGTTATCTGCTTGTTCCAAACTTCTGTTTGTTTATTTTTCATGCTCTCTCGGGCCATGTCTACACCACCCCACCCCCTTCTGGATGAGGCATGGTAATGAGTGGAGTGGAAGATGCAAATGAGGCCTGGATTAAAATATCTCACACCTCATTTGCATATTCCCATAAGATCTCACTTCTGGAAGATCCCCTTCTGGAAGCAAAAGCTGTCATGTAGATGGGACTGCTTTGGAAGGAGACACATAGAGCCCATTTAGAAACAGAGCTATTGGATGCACTATGGTTTATTTCGAAATAGGCTCTAATCCCTGTTTTAACAGCACATATTTTGTACTCCCACAAAACAAAACAACAGAAACGTAGCACTTTAAAAGACTAACACAATGATTTATTCGGCATTGAGCTTTCGTGGGACAGACCCGCTTTACCAGATCAATCTCATTTGCAATACAGACTGACATTTACAGAGGACTGAAAAAAAAAATTGCAATAAAAACTGACAAATCAAATACACAGGAGGGGGATGAGAGGATGTTAATTGTCCTGCCTCAAATATTATGAGCATCAAAGGAAGGGAAGGAGCCCTTGTAATGAGTAAAGTAGTGGATGTCTCTGTTCATACCGCATGTTAATGTGTCAAATTTGAATATGAATACCAACTCACACATTTCTTGCTCTAATCTGTTTTTAAATTATTTTTGATCCAGGACACAAATTCTCAGGTCTTTAACAGAATGGCCCACTCCACTGAAGTGGTCACTGACAGGCTTATGTTTGCTGAGTTTCTTGATGTCTGCTCTCTGTCCATTTATTCTTTGGTGAAGGTTTTGACCAGGTTGTCCAATGTACATGTTAATGTTGCTGGAACTGCACGAGAATGTACCTTTGAGCTTGTAACTAACACGGTTAGATCCAGTGATGGTATCCTCAGAATAAATATGTGGATAAAGTTTGCAGCGGGGATTGTTTCAAGCAAAAGTTCCAGAATTACTGTTACTGTGGTGTAGCCTGTGATTGCTGCTGAGTATATTTCGTAGGTTAGAAAGTTGACTATAGGAAAGGCCAGGCTTCTTACCTAGGGCCTTCTGAAGTGTAGCATAACATTTGCTAATTTCAAAATAAACCTACTGGTATTTTGAAATAATTTCATAATAG
Organism: Carettochelys insculpta; assembly: GCF_033958435.1. Lineage (NCBI taxonomy): Eukaryota > Metazoa > Chordata > Testudines > Carettochelyidae > Carettochelys > Carettochelys insculpta. The sequence goes on along the minus strand of NC_134137.1, from coordinate 298,313,484 downwards.
TGGTTGCATTGTGTAGATGCTAGGATAGTTATTTTGAAATAACTTTGCTGTGTAGACCTACCCTTGGTCTTAATAATCACCATTAGGCCAACAATTATCTCAGTTTTAACACGCTTTAGTATAGAGGTTGGCTGTGTTTTTCTTTTAGTTGACAAAATTGAAATGACAGCTAGAAATGAGGACATTTTGCATTTTTTGCCAGTCCAAAACAGCATCTGATGGCCATTTTTCCATACCCAGAGAAAGTCTGGTTTAAAAAAAAAAAAACCTTTGTGACAGATGGTCACAGACTCTGATTACTCAGTCTTTGCAAGTGGAATAAAATTGCAATTGGATTCTTTAAAATTTAGGTAAATGCCAAAATTTGATGGAGATTGTCAACACTCTAAAATAATAATGTCAAAATGCATTATACAAGTTGCCAAAGTTTAGGATGTATGACTGTGCCATGGCACTGTTAAAATTAATTTCTAGCTCCTCTGATACAGGAAGAAATTTTCAAAAATGAAATTATTTTGACAGTCACTTAGTCACTTTGGAAAATACTACCTCTAGTTTCAAATGTCCTGATTTTCTGAGACATCAGGACACACATGTCCAACTGACTTAACAGGCAGGATCCTCAGAAGCAAGGAAAGTAAGTCCTTGCCCTGGAAAATGTGACTATGTGCAGAGCTGGGCTATGTCAACGCTAAAAGATAAATTTGAATTTAAGGCTGTTAGCTTAATATTACCATGTGACTGTCTTCACTTTAAATACTATTAGCTCTATTTTGGGAGCCCGAATATCAAGATTACAATATTGCCATAACCTGATGGATATAGAATCAAGACCTTATTCAGAAGTTTGATTAAGGTCATTGTGGAAACACCATGTCTTAAAATCAAATTTAGTAACCTGCAGAGGTGTCCCATATATAACCCACAATACCCCTCAGTTCTCCGCTCTGGCTGCTGCTCTCCAGGTGCGCTGGAATTAGGTAACAAGGAAGACCATGAATGCCAAAGAGGGAGCAGCAAGCCAGTGGCTGTGCGCTCATTTTTGTATGAGAGACTGAGGAATGTCTGTCTTTCTTTGCAATTAATGCTGTGAGCTCATCTACCCATTACAAATATCCCCTGCAGGGAGTTCATGGCTCTGTCTCTATACTTGTTTGTTTGTTTTTTTTCTGTGCTGCCTGGCACCAGCCGCTGCCCCACTGAACCATGTGGCAACAAAGCAGTTGTGGGGATCGTGCTTGCATAAGACACTTAGAAACTTCTTCCCAGTAGTTTACGTTTGCACGTGAACCCCCCTCCCTCCCCCACAGGCACCATGCAGTTGTGATCTTTCCCCCACTGAGCCACATCATGTGGGTAGCTCCCGACCCATTGAGAGGACATTTCTGCTGTTCAGTGCTAACCATGCTGACAGGCAGCACCATGTCCTAGCTTGCATGCATTTAGGGCTCCAAGGGCTGGAAAGATATTTGGGGGCTTGCAGCCACCAGGGGAAATGTCCCCTGGCAGCTAAGATAGTTGCAAGGGTAGCACTTCAACTGGTCTCCCACTGAACCCCCACTGCCCTAGCATGGGAACACTGGGGCTTGCAGCTGCTGGGGAAAAGTCTCCCCTGGTGGCTAAGATACTCAAGCACTTGCTGCCACCAGGGGGAAGTCTCCCCCAGCAGCTAAGATGCTAATTCAGCTACTTCAAATATTCCAAGTGGCTCTGCAGCCGCAGACCACAGCACCTACCCATACAGCGCCAAACAATATTTTTGGGAGCTTGCTGTCTATTGCAGACACTTGCTGGTTTTATATTTTGGTTATAAAATCTTTTTGCTGATATCTCCTATTTTTCTTCATGCTTTGACCCCCTCAGAAACACTGGGGGGGGAAGGGTGGGGGCTAGTTGAGATTCCTGTTTCCATTATAAGTTCAGTGTATGGTATTTCACTTCCATCACCCATGTTGGCAATGTCTGTGTAGTGAAGGGGAAAGTCAAACATCTTTTTTTTTTTCCTAGACTTTTCTATCCTCTTTCTTCTGACTTTGAGAATACAGTCCAGGCCCCTGTATTATTTTCAGGAATCAGATTCAATGGTGGGAGGTTGGACACTCAGTGTATGTCCAGTTGAGAACACAGTCATTGCCCAAAAGTCCTGTAGTGCACCAGAAAGCCAAATATTCCCCCTCAGCAACTCTCCTTTTTGAAAACCTTTGACACGGTCCCACACCAAAGGCTTTTATGTAAATTAGGTGGTCATGGGATAGGAGGAAAGATCCTTTCATGGATCGGGAATTGGTTAAAAGACAGAAAACAAAGGGTGGGAATAAATGGTAAATTTTCACAATGGAGGAGGGTAACTAGTGGTGTTCCCCAGGGGTCAGTCCTGGGACCGATCCTGTTCAACTTGTTCATCAATGATCTAGAAAATGAGGTAACCAGTGAGGTGGCAAAGTTTGCAGATGACACCAAGTTGTTCAGGACAGTCAAAACCAAAACAGATTGTGAAGAACTACAAAAAGATCTCAGCAAACTGAGTGATTGGGCAGCAAAATGGCAAATGAAATTTAATGTGGGTAAGTGTAAGGTAATGCATGTTGGAAAAAATAACCCAAATTACACGTACTACATGATGGGGTCAAATTTAGCTACGACAGATCAGGAAAGGGATCTTGGAGTTATAGTGGATAGTTCTCTAAAGACATCCACGCAGTGTGCAGCGGCAGTTAGTAAGGCAAATAGGATGTTAGGAATTATTAAAAAAGGGATTGATAATAAGACAAAAGATATCATACTTCCCCTATATAAAACTATGGTACGCCCACATCTTGAGTACTGCGTGCAGATGTGGTCTCCTCACCTCAAAAAAGATATATTGGCATTAGAAAAGGTTCAGAAAAGGGTGACTAAGATGATTAGGGGCTTGGAACGGGTCCCATATGGGGAGAGGCTAGAGAGACTGGGACTTTTCAGTTTGGAAAAGAGGCGATTGAGGGGCGATATGATAGAGGTATATAAAATCATGAATGGTGTGGAGAAAGTGAATATAGAAAAAATATTTACCTTTTCCCATAATACAAGAACTAGGGGACACCAAATGAAATTGATGGGTAGTAGGTTCAAAACTAATAAAAGGAAATTTTTCTTCACACAGCTCACAGTCAACCTGTGGAACTCCTTGCCCGAGGAGGCTGTGAAGGCCAGGACTCTATTAGGGTTTAAAAAAGAGCTTGATAAATTTTTGCAGGTTAGGTCCATAAATGGCTATTAGCCAGGGGAAAAGTATGGTGCCCTAGCCTTCATAACAAGGGCAGGAGATGGATGGCAGGAGATAAATCACTTGATCATTGTCTTCTGTTCTCCTTCTCTGGGGCACCTGGCATTGGCCACCGTCGGCAGATGGGATGCTGGGCTGGATGGACCTTTGGTCTGACCCAGTATGGCCATTCTTATGTTCTTATGTTCTTATGTTCTTAAAAACTTTCTCATCTTCTCTTTCTTCAAGCTTCTCAGGGATATTTCACTTCCAGCACCCAATGGTTAGCAATGTCTGTGTAATGGAGAGGGAAGTAAAAAAAATGTTCCTAAACTTCTCTACCTTCTTTCTTCTAACTTTAATAAAACAGTCAGGGTCCCTGTATTATTTTTAGGGATTGGATGCAATCACAGGAGTGGGGACACTCAGTGGATGGCCAGTTGAGAATTCAGCTACACAAGAAAGACATTTCTGTAAACTTTTCTGCCATCTCTGTGGATGCCCTACTTTTCCTTCCTTCCAATGGGAAAAATGGATGTTTGCTTAGCATGGGAGGGGAATGAGGAAAATGCACTGTGGGAAGATGATGTCAAAGATCACCAAGCACAGCCAGAATGTTATGGGTATGAGGGAACTGTGGGATAGGTTCCCACAATGCACTACTGCAAAAGTTGATGTTTGCCAATTGAGTGTGGCAGCAATAAGGAGCACACGGGGAGGTGAGGATAGTCAAATTTGAACTTATCAATTCACGAATTACAAAATCGATATTAATAAATTTGAGTGTATCTTATAGTGTAGATGCAGCCCTAGTCTATAAGAGCAGGAAGACTATGTGTACACTGGTGTATATATTTGATAATTTCACCATGTACATACTTTTATATATATTCTCCATAGCCTTGTGAGTGTCCATACATGCTCTGCTCGACAAGATTGTAATGCTGTTTGCAGGAGTTGTAGCCAGACAAAATGTCCCTACTACAGACCAGCTTTTGCCTCCCCTCTAAGGTGCCTCGGAGCACACAGGGCACTGAACAGCAGTTAAACAGCAGTCTTTGATGTCTCTCACTGAGGCCCAGATGTGCTGGCTCATCGTGACCCTGAGAAACAGAAAACATAGATAGAGGGCTATCAGGCTAACTCTCAGTAAGGGGGGCCTCAGGAAATAACCCCAGCTGGCATTGATGGATTTGATGCATGCACACAGCCATCCCAGAAGGGAAATCTCCACCCTTGTAAAAGAATGTCCTGTACTCCCAAATTGCTTATCTCCTGTCTTACAAGTGCAAATTAAGTAGGAATTGCCCTTGTAAAAACTGGCGTCACAAAAGACAGACCAGTACGATCTGGCACCATAGATAAGAAAGACAATACATGACCTAAGGGGTATAAAGATGGGCCCAGCAGTACTCTGACTCTGAGTGCATTCCCACCAACTACCTGCTGGTCGGGTCAGGTGATTGCTTCCCGAGGTCCGCAACTGGGGACGCCCAACCTCGTATTTGTCTTTCCGCGGAATTGAGTGACCGATCCGGCTTGGATACAGTGGTATCGAGAGACGCAAGGACGGCAAGATACACCCACATTAAGGTCTCCTTTTTGGTGTACACAGGTAAAGAATTAGAGCTCTGTAACTAGATGTTGTTTTATTAAGATATCATTGTGTTAGATGGTAACAGATATCATTGTAACGTAACCTGTTAACACCTGTACTCTGCTAGCATATAAGAAGTAGACAATAGCCTTTTGTAACCACACGCTTATAACTGTAGCTTAATAAACTTGTAGCTAGTTAAGATCTAAGCCTTATTGTTGTTACTCTTTGTCACTGCAATACAGCTGGCACAATAAAAACAACTTTAACGGTTTGGTTACCACAGCCTGGCCATAGGTGAGAATGCTAGGAGCTCCCTGCTCTAGCAGTAAAAAACTGGGTTGTTTAGGACCCAGGAGAATACCTCACCGCACATTACCCGGCCACCGGCTAACAGGAGTATACCTGCATCACACTGACACTGTTGTTCCATAATAATGCTAGTGTTTCAAATGCAATGTTACAGAGTTATGTGCATCACAGGGACACATGCTGAAAACATGTTGCTGTATGTTGGTATTATCCAATGCCTTCACATATCTGTTAATGGAAGCTAGTGTTCATATCTCCCCACTGACAAACTGTGTAGAAGACGCAGAGCAGTGAAATTTGAGGAGGTGAAGAAAAGTGCTAGGGGAGAGGCTATTCAAGATTTCATTTGGATACTAGGGAGGAACTGGCTGAGAATTTTAAAGTGGCAAGCAAAGTAACTGAAAGTGGGCACGAAATGGCAAAGTGCATGATTTTTAGGGATGATAGGAGTGAAAAGAGTGCAATAAAGATAGAGGATTTCCAGAAGGCAGTCTTTAGAAAATTCAATTAGTTGGTATGTAACATCCCATAGGACTCAAGTTTAAGGATAACAAACAAACAGATCAAATGAATAAGCAGTTTTTCAAAACGTTATTATTAAGGGCACAAAACCAAACCTTCTGGGTGTGGTTCACTGTCCCACGTAGTGGCCCTCAGACCACTTACAAATATGAAGAATGAGTCTTCCCTCCAGTCTTAGCTGAGTAGCAGCTGACTTTTAGCTCAAGCTGTACAGGCTCATGCACTAAGTTCCAGAGGTCCCAAGTTTACATATGCCTGTTGGTGGTTAAACTCACGCTATGTATGAAAGATAGGAAGTTTGGCAACAGACTGACCTAGTTTAAAAAGGATATCTTCAGTTATTTGAAACTCAAAAAAAATTGTCCTACAGAAAGTGAAAACTAGATCAAATTAAAGTGGATGACTATAAACAACACAAGCATGTTTGGACAAAATTACAAAGGCCAAGGTACAAAATGAAATTAAACTAGCTAGAAATATAAGGGGTAACAAATAAACAGTCTATAATTAGTGCAGTATTTTGATTATAATGGATTTTTCAACTTCAGTCCACATCACTGGAACCCGATGAAACACATTTTAGAATACTCAAGGAATGGACTGAGGAGATATTTGAGCCATTAGTCATTATGTTTGAAATGCTAAAATCAATTTATCAGCTGTCGACTTCAGTGTCTCTCTATAGCTGTGTCTACACATGCAAAAAACTTCAAAATAAATGCCCCTTTTTCGAAACAGCAGGAGGAGTGTTCATGCATGTAAACCCGTCTTTCGAAAGAAAATTGAAAGACCGGGGCGCAGACTTCAAAATCCAAACCCCGATCCTGTATCCGGAAGATCGCTCCCTTTCGAAATAATAAATCGAAAGAGTACCCGTGTAGACACTCTACAGTCCACTCTTTTAAAATACAGGTCCGCCATGGCGCCAATCAGATGGAGCATGGGGCTGCTCCAGCCGGCATCAGTGGGGGTCTGTGGTCCCTGTGTTTGGCTGCCTTAAAGCCACACGCATGAAGGAAACCCATGCCACAAAGCTGAGAGCATGCTAGAAGCAGCCTGCACACGTGTTCCAGCCTGATGCTCCAGCACCCTCATGGCCAGCAGCCAGTCCCTCCATGAGCCCTACAGCTCCCCCTCTGAGTCCCCGCAAGGCTTCCAGGGCTCCCAGGGGGGAGGAAAAAAGAAGGGCCCCCTCCTGGATGGAGCAGGAGCTGCAGGACCTCCTTGGCCTCTGGCAGAACGAGGAGGTGCTGCGCCACATGGGTGTGAAGCGGTGCAATGCCGCAGCCTTCGGCCACCTGGCAATGGGCCTCCACACCAGGGGCCACCCAAAGCATACAGCGGAGCAGGTATGCTCCAATATGCCCGGGCCAGGGACCAGGCTGGATGCTCCGGGGCAGGACCAGCGACGTGCCCCGTCTTCAGGGAGCTACGGAGCATCCTGGGGCCCCAGGAGAGTTCACCCACCATGGCTTTCCTGGACACCTCTGGGGAAGAGCTGCAGCCGGAGGAGGAGGAGGAGCAGCCCAGATTGGGGACCCAGGAGGGCAAGGGGACCACGGACTGGTTGAGTGAGGAGGGGGAGCTGACCATTGTGATCCCCTCCCACTCCTCCAGCTGGGCGACCGAGGGCTGGACATCTCCGGATGTCCCCGAGGGACCCTCAGATACATCCAGGGAGGGGCACACACCTACTCCACAAGGTGGGGGCGATGCAACGGCTAGGCACCCACACACGGAACTGGTGGTCCTGGGCTGCACACAAGTCAGCCCCGACATGGGATTTGGCACCCGTGGTGCCACACCAGTGACCCCCAGCACCCGCCCCCAGTGGACAGCACCGTAAACCGCACAGGGGTGGCGGCCTGTCAGTGCTGGACAGCACCCAGGGCCCACGCATGGCAGGGTGGGAAGGGCCACCTGTGGGAGAGACCCCTGGAATCACACCCATGCTGGGAGGCCCTGTCCAGAGGGGGGCTCGTTGGTGCTCCCTGGGGGGTTGTCAGTGTCTCTTTGGGGGGGGAATGGGGTGGGCTCGCGGGGTAGGCCACACTACTGACATGCTCTCCACCAGCCACCCAGCGCCAGGCCAACGTGGCCAAGGAGCACCTCCAGCTCGCCCAGGATGACATGGAGTGGCAGAGGGCGGCCTGGGATAGACTGCTGGACACCCTTGAGGGCATTGGCCACACTGAGAGGAAGCACAAGGCCACTGTGGCCTGCATCCTGGCCCCCCCTCCATCTCCCTGGCCACCCCTCTGGCCTTGTTCCCTTTGCCCCCACCAAGCCTGCCCCCTAAGTCCCCACTGAGCCTGGCCCCTTCACCCCCACCAGGCCCACCTGCCGGCAATATTTGCTGGTGCTCCTGGCACCCTCCCCCCACCGCCGGGGAACCCGCACCCGGGGACGCAGGGGCTCCAGGGCCAATTGGGTTCACGGCCCACCACCCCTGCCCCAGAATGAGCGCCTCGCCCCCCCTCCGAGTTAGGTTCCCCCCCGGTTCCCCTTCAAGTTAGGTTTCCTCCTGTACATATTTATGAACACCCAGTTATATAAACATGTCTTTATTATTCACCACTCAGTGCTGTGCTCCTCGGTGGCTGGTGGGTGGTGGATGTGCGGGAGCAGTGCTGGTGGGGGTGGGGGTGGCAGGGATGGTGGGTGATGGATGTGCATGGGATGTGGGCGTGCATGCAGGTCAGAGGTGGCCATTGGCAAAGGCCTGCCTGAGGGCCTCCTGAATGTGGTGGCTGCCCCGGTGGGCCTGGCAGATGGGGGCAGTGCCTGGCTGCTCATAGACAGCACCAGACGGAGGGCCCCCCCCAGCGACATATGCATCCCCCTTTCCCTCCACAGTGTTGTTGAGGATGCAACAGGCTCCCACCACCTGGGGCACGCTGGGGACCCCGATCTCCAGCCGCTTGAGGAGGCACCTCCACCCCCCGTTTAGGCGCCTGAAGGCCCGCTCCACCACGTACGGTTGAGGTGCTCATTGAACACCTTCTGCATGGGGTCAAGGTGTCCTGCATAGGGCCTCATGAGCCACGACTGCAGGGGGTATGCCACATCTGCCACCATGCAAAGCAGCATGGTGACGTCCTCTGCCATGGGTATCTCCCTCTGGGGGATGAAGATGCCGGGCTCCATGTGGCAGCAGAGACTGGAGTTCTGGAAGACCCAGTCATCGTGGGTGCGGCTGGCCCAGCCCACATAGAGGTCGGTGAACTGTCCCCTCATGTCCACCAGGGCTTGCAGCACCACCAACTGGTCACCCTTTCAGTTGATGTACTGGCCAGCACTGTGTGGAGGGGCGCAGATGGGGATGTATGTGCCATCCAAAGCGCTGATGCAGTTTGGGAAGCACAGGTCCTGGAAGCCAGTGATGGTGTTGTCCACATCCCCCAGGTGGACAACCCTATGGAGCAGCATCGCTTTGATGGCCCTGATGACCTGCAGAGGGGGAAGGGGGACACGTGCTCTAGTGTGGGTGTGGCAGCCATCGCCCCCCACCTTAGGCCTATTCTGCCCCCCTCCCGTCTGGCCCCTGCAGCCCCCACCCACTCCCGTCCAGCCCCTGCCCCATCCGGCCCCTTGCAGGGGAGGGTTCCCATTGCCCCAGCCCCCCCCCCGGCCCCACCTTACCTCCATAAGTACAGCCCCAATGGTGGCCTTGCCCACCCTAAACTGCTGTCCCATGGGCTACGTCTACACGTGAAGCCTACATCGAAGTAGCCTATTTCTATGTGGCTACATCGAAATAGGCTATTTCGATGAATAACGTCTACACGTCCTCCAGGGCTGGCAACGTCGATGTTCAACATCGACGTTGCTCAGCACCACATCGAAATAGGCGCTGCGAGGGAACGTCTACACGCCACAGTAGCACACATCGAAATAAGGGTGCCAGGCACAGCTGCAGACAGGGTCACAGGGCGGACTCAACAGCCAGCCGCTCCCTTAAAGGGCCCCTCCCAGACACACTTGCACTAAACAGCACAAGATCCACAGAGCCGACAACGAGTTGCAGACCCTGTGCATGCAGCATGAATCCCCCGCTGCAGCAGCAGCAGCCAGAAGCCCTGGGCTAAGGGCTGCTGCACACGGTGACCATAGAGCCCCGCACGGGCTGGAGAGACAGCGTCTCTCAACCTCCCAGCTGATGGCTGCCATGGAGGACCCCACAATTTTGACGTTGCGGGACACGGATCGTCTACACGGTCCCTACTTCGACGTTGAACGTCGAAGTAGGGCGCTATTCCGATCCCCTCATGAGGTTAGCGACTTCGACGTCTCGCCGCCTAACGTCGAAGTTAACTTCGAAATAGCGCCCGACGCGTGTAGCCGCGACGGGTGCTATTTCGAAGTTAGTGCTGCTACTTCGAAGTAGCGTGCACGTGTAGACACAGCCATGGAGCGATAGGAGTCCGGGGTGGCCAGCTTCCAAATGGCAATTGCGACCTGTTTCTCCAGGGTGATGGCTGGCTGCATGCAGGTGTCATGGTGCCAGAGTGTGGGGGCGAACAAGTGGCAGGTCTCGTCGAAGGTCTGCCTTGACATGCGGAAGTTCTGCCGCCACCTTTCCTCTCCCCACTCCCCTAGCACCACGCACTTCCACCAGTCGGTACTGCTGGGGTGGGTCCAGAGGTGTCGGGGCACCCAGGGATGTGCCCGGTGGTGCCCCGGTGGGGGAGCCCCATGGCCCTGAGGGGGACCGTGCAGCCACCCGATCCACAGCACTGCCAGCAGAGAGTCCAGGATGAGGGTGTCCTCCTGCAGGAGCTGTCGCTGGGCTTCCATGATGGGCATGAGTGGGCTCTGCCGGGCTGGGACAGGCTGGGCAGCACTCAGCTCATGCGGAGGGGAATCCTTGCCACTTGCGAGGAATTGTGGGGTCAACTTTAACCCCAGAAAGCACTGTTTCACACGTGGAAGATCAACCCTGTGTTGTTCAATATTTCATGGTAGTGTAGACTTAGCCTGAGAAGAAATACTGGAGAAAAAGATCTTGGGGTTGTGGTGAATCACAAGTTAAATAGGAGACAACATTGTAACATTGTTGCAAAAAAAAAGGAAGAAAATTTATGTAAATATTGGAGAAAGTCCAGAGAAGAATAATAAAAATTATTAAAGATCTAGAAAACATGAAGGATGAGGGGACATTAAAAAATGAGTTTGTTTAGTTTGGAGAAGAAAAGACTGACTGGAGACATAACAGTTTTCAAATACATAAAATGTTCTCTGAATCTCTGAGTACTTGACAAGAAGCAAAGGGTTTAAATTGTAGCAAGGGTTGGATATTTGTTTGGACTTTAGGAAACTCTTCCTAATTGTCAGGGTGGTTAAGCACTGGAATAAATTGCCCAGGGTGCTGTGGAATCTCTGTTACTGGAGATTTTTAAAAGCAGATTAAACAAACATCTGTCATGAGTGGTCTAGTTAATACTGAGTCCTAAAATGAGTGCAGGGAACAGGAGTAGATGACTTCTCAAGGTTCCTTCTCGTCCTATGATATCTAGTTCAGCTGCTACTCATTATTACCAGGCACATGTGAAGCACAAAATGTGACTGGGGAGTTGGACGATGGAATTTGAGCAGAACTTCCTCACACAAATATGGTTGTCCTTGTGCATCAGTGGCAATTTTTAATGTGGATCCCATGGAAAAGGTACTGTGAATGACTGTATTAACACACAACAGCTACATCTACACGTGCCCCAAACTTTGAAATGGCCACGCAAACGGCCATTTCGAAGTTTACTAGTGAAGCGCTGAAATGCGTATTCAGCACTTCATTAGCATGCGGGCGGCCGCGGCACTTCTCAATTGACGCGCCTTGCTGCCACGCGTCTCGTCCAGACGGGGCTCCTTTTCGAAAGGATGCCGCCTACTTCGAAGTCCCCTTATTCCCATGAGCCCATGAGGGGACTTTGAAGTAGGCGGGTCCTTTCGAAAAGGAGCCCCGTCTGGACGAGACGCGTGGTGGCGAGGCGAGCCAATTGAGAAGTGCCGCGGCTGCCCGCATGCTAATGAAGTGCTGAATATGCATTTCAGCGCTTCACTAGTAAACTTTGAAATGGCCGTTTGTGTGGTCATTTCGAAGTTTGGGGCACATGTAGACACGGCCAACGTTCCAAAGCTGGATCACTGGTTTTGGTGAAGGAGAATCGGTAGAGTGTTGTAGGATCACCTCATTTTGGAAACCTGACAAGACCAGCAATGGCTTCAGAACTTTTGAATGAGACAGACCTTCATGGAGCTGTGTGAGAAGCTTCCATCAAAATTCCAGCACCAAAACAGTCAGTTCAGGGAGGATGCAGAAACAGGAGCTATTGTCCTATGGACTCTGGCAACAGACAGATATTGTCTGACTTAAGCCGCTTCGGGGTTTCAAAATCTACGCTTGGAGTCATACATGTTTGAAAGTCAATTGAGCTACCAATAGGTAGTTGTCATGAGAAAAGTTCCAGAGACACCTGGATTTCAGAAGGTAGGGTTTCTGAACAAAGTAGGGGCCATCACTAGCATCCATATTTCAATACTTTGGCCGCCAAACAGTATCAAAAGGTTATTTTTCACTCATTCTTCAAGGTTCAGTGGACCTCAGAGGCAGATTCATGAATACCAACATAGGAAACAACAGAAAGGTTCATAATGAAAGGGTACTGAGGAGACTGGGATTGTAACTGGAGGGAAAAAAAGGATACTTGATTCCTCAAAAAGGCATTGTTAGGTAAAGTGTTTCTGCGCCCCCTGTAATTTTGGGAGAAGATAAATACCTGATCCTAACTTGGCTCAAGAAAACATGCATTGACCACAACGTCCCTGGAAAAGGGAATTCTATTACAAGCTGTAGAATAGGCACCAAGAGCACATGCCACATGTTAAAATCTCATTGGCACTGCCTACACACCTCTCAATTTGTCAAACACCTTCCGTCTAATTGTTGTCTCCTGTGCACTCCAAAACATTTGCTTCCAGCTTGAGGGGATCCACACAAATCTGCTTTTCACACTGTATGTAAGCAGCCAGATCATTCCGCTATAAGAACCCCTGTATTCGCACTCTACACACTATCATAATAATCATTGTACATAACATGTCTTGTGATTTATTGAAAAATTGCTAATCATCAGTGAATTATTCTGATGTGATAAAGGCAGACTGAACATTTTGAATTAAGTTTATATGCTGGAATTTTGGCTAAAGTCTGCTTACACCACTCTTGTCCGGGAGAGTTGATATACAAGACTGCTTAAGACAAAAGAATGCACATTTGATCCTCTGACCAGCCTAGTCTTTTGATAAAGAGAATGAAGGTTCATTTTTACATATTAGGTAAACAAAGCTATTAAGCAAATGAGCATGGAGGTGGGAAGAGAGAATGCCCTTTACACCTAGCAGGAGATAACAGTTTGGTCTGTGTTCTACTTTCCAAAGTATACATAGCTAAGGTTTAACTGGTCTGTAAATCTGAGGGCTTAACTTCAGGTGATAAGCAATTGAATCAAATGATTTTGTATAATAATAATAATAATAATAATAATAATAATACAAGACTGTATTATTAAAATGTGCTGAACAAGGTCTTTTTGAAAGCCTATGGCGCTCTGATAATATAACTGTGAAGTGGTTGTACTAACACTACACGAGAAATTATGAATGCAGTAGCATTATGCTTTACAGCCTGTGACTCAAACAAAGGTGAAACATGCCTCTCTCATGCAGGAGGGAAAGTCACAACCTGTCTCCAAATAAATTAAGAGAGTTGTGGCAAAAAATAACAGAAGCTCCATTTACAGAGGAAGTGCGGAGAGATGGGAAGATCACAAGAAACTTGTTAAGTCCTCTCATGCTCCCCACAGGAAGAGCACCTCGGCTGCTGGCCACAACCAGTCACTGACAACCTCTGCAGCAGGTGAGCAGAGGGAACATACTGTAACTAATGGGTATGCTCCTGAATCTCTGGGCCCACCCTGGCTCCTCCACCTGCTGCCCACTGACATTTGTAGGGACAGTGCTGATGTCTCCCAGCCTGGTGGAAAGCAAGGAAAGGACAGGTGGCTGGCAGCACACATGCAAAGAGGCCTGCTCAGCTTCATGGGCCCCTAATTTTTGCACTTCTTCACTGCCAACCTCTGTATCTTCCTCTTGCACCTGTGTGGAGAAACTGACAGGGATGCACAAAGCAGCTGATACTACTGTTCACTTCCACGCCCTCCTGGGACTGCTGTTCCTCTCCCCTGCACACCCCTAGGGGATTGTGAGCGGGGAGCAAGGAATAACTTCAGGGATCCCTGCATCCACGCTGCATGGGTTGCCGAAGGACAGAGCATGAGAGCAGCAACTCCTAAGCACAGCACAGGTGGAGAAAGTGACCTGACTGGAGGGAACTATAATGTGTGTGTTGGGGAGGTGGACTGTGTGAGTGAGAATGTGTGAGAGAGTGTGTGTGTGTGCGGGAGAATAAAAACAGCTAACCAAAGCCAAAGTTGGCCAAACATCAGCCACATATTGCATTCACTAATAGGGTGGTCGGTTTCAAGTGGAGTGCCTCAAGGCTCAGTTCTGGTGCTGGTATTGTTCAACATCTTTATTAATGACCTGGATGAGGGACTTGATTGCACCCTCAGCGAGTTTGCAGATGACACAAAACTAGGGGGACAAGTAGATACGTTGGAGAGTAGAGAGAGAATCCAGAGTGACCCTGATAAATTGGAGGATTGGACCAAAAGAAATCTGATATGGTTGAACAAGGAGACGTGTAGAGTCCTACACCTGGTGTGGAAGAATCCCAAGCATTGTTATAGGCTGGGGACTGACTGGCTTAGCAGCAGTACAACGGAAAGGGACCTAGGGGTTACGGTGAATGAAAGGCTGGATATGAGTAAACAGTGTGCCCTTGTAGCCAAGAAGGCTAATGGCATACTAGGGTGCATTAGGATGAGCATTTCGAGCAGATCTAGAGAAGTGGTTGTTCCCCTTTATTCGGCACTGGTGAGGCCACATCTGGAATAATGTGTCCAGTTTTGGGCCCCCTGGAATAAAAAGGATGTGGATGCCCTGGAGCAGGTTCCGCAGACAGCAACAAAAATGATCAAGGGGCTGGAGCACAAGACCTATGAGGATAGGCTGAGGGATTTGGGCTTGTTTAGTTTACAGAAGAGAAGACTTAGAGGTGATTTAATAGCAGCCTTCAACTTCCTGAAGGGGAGCTCTAAAAAGGAGTGTGAGAAACTGTTCTCAGTGGTGTCAGATGGCAGAACAAGGAGTGAATGGTCTTCAGTTAAAAATGGAGAGGTGTAGGTTAGATATTAGGAAAAACTACTTCACCAGGAGGCTGGTGAAGTGTTGGAATGTGTTGGTTAGAGAGGTGGTGGAATCTCCATCCCTTGAGGTTTTTAATTCCCAGCTGGACAAGGTCCTGTCTGGGATGACTTAGTGGGGAGTTGAACATGCCTGAAGCATGGGGCTGGACTAGATGACCTCCTGAGGACCCTTCCAGCCCTATGATTCTATAATTCTATGAACTGTCACACTAGCTCAGCCTTCACATTTCTCGTATGAGACACCAGTGCTTACTTTAAGAAATTGGGATCAATTTAAAAACTGCTTAAAACATTTTAAAAATGAAATACATGGAAAACTTTATTTCATTTTATTCACAGTGTCATTATTAACACTAGTCTTGCTAGTCCTTCCTCTAGCAAGGACTAGCAAGACTAGTGTGAATAATGTCACAAGGGCACAGAGTCTGGGATCAAGACCAACTGTGTCTCTGAAAGACCAGGTCAGACTTCCAACCTGGACCCAGTCCATACCCCTGTGTAGACTTGGAGTGCTGTAGAGAGAGGAAGAATGGGGCAGAGGGCACTGGGATTGCTGATGATTTGGAGGGGTGGTACAGGAGGAAATGGGTCTCCAGTTGCTCTGTGCCTGGGGCTCAAGCCTAGGGTGCTTACCTGAAGTATGAAGCAGTGTCTGGCTTGTGTGCTTGTAGACTGGCTATGAGCATCCCAGGCTGGGCTCTCTAGCAGCAGAGCATTTTAAGGCATGCAGAGTTTTTAAGGCAAGTGGTGACACAACCTGTTACTGGACTGAAGGGCTCCCTCAAACCTGTGACACCCATGCACACGCACAGTAGTCCTGGTTACTCTCAGCGAGAAACCAAGGATATCAAATATGCATACATCTTGTCATTCACTGCCTCCCTGCAGTGACATCTGCCTGTGGACATCCTCACACCCTGTGATTTTCCAGCAGTTATGTATGCCAGAACACTAGCACATGCTTGGGGGCTATGTGGCTTTGTGAAGGCTTGGTTTCCTTGCAGGTGAAGGTCATGAACTCTTCGTTCCCATGAAAATTCACACATTGTGGACACTTACAATATGGTGCCCCTCTTGGGTTAGTGTGTGCTGTGGAGGATGGTGTCTGAGTTATAATGCCCCCATAATATAATGTTTGTGGCTTAAGTGGCCACATGTGTTTACAAACTTTCTTCCTCCACTGGCTGGAGTGCCAGGATGTGCATGCTTTCAGAAAGTCTCAGCAATCAATGATGAAAGAGCCTTCAACCTTCCAGCTGTCAGTATGTTAGCTGTGTTTGTTCCCTTGTTGTGATATGTGTATTCAAAGGATCCAGATTAGAAGGATAATAGACAAAACAAGAAACAAACAAGTTGGGACAATTCCATTATGACTCTAAAAGGGACTTCTGGAGACTACTGCAGTACAAACTAATAGTTAACTGAAGAAAAAGCGTATTGAGGAGCGAAAACTAATAAACTACATTACGAAGCATTATATAGCAACACTGCACAATTCATAGCATGCAACTGCATGTCCAGATTTTTGTTTGTTCAGAAAGCACGCATGTCAGCAGAGCTATGAAGTAGTTGTGACTGGGTTTTGTACTGTATCAGTGAAAAAACTCAGAAGATGTTATTTGTTCAAGTCATATTTAATATAAATTCAAGATTATCTTGAGAATAAGATGTTATCAGGAGGAAGCCTCCTGCTAAGGTATTAAGATGTCACAGGACAAAGCAAAAAGCAAAAATATGAGTTCCGCTTTTTCAGGCAAAGGGATGAGAAAGAAGAATGCTGCATTATAACATACAGATACACCACAGCACACAACTTTTGTACTTCCATGCAACTTTTCAAATAGTGGGTTTTGTGTTTTATTTTACATGAAACAAAGATATTGTAAAATGTATCTCTGTAGAACTACAGAGAGTTATGAGTTTGGTTAGAAAGGACAATTTGGTACAAATTTCATTAACCTAAGATTTACATGAAGTTATGAAGAAGTATAGCGGTAGGTAGCCAAAGATTCTACAACCACACACAGCAACTTAGACCGATGATGCTGAAAATCACCACCACTAAATTTGATGTCAAGAAAAATCACTGACATTCACAAAGCCTAAGTTCCTTAAACAGTGAATAAGGAGAAAAAGGAGCTTCAGAATGGGATTCAAAAATGCTAGCACATCAGGTGGTGCCTCACCTAAACTAGCTGATGGATGGTGATAAGGCAAGGGATGTGCGATAAACCTTATTCCTTCAGAGAAAGACACCCAAGTCTAGGCTGCAGGAAGGTACTTCTAAAATTTGAGTACATTCAATGCCAAATGCCAGCTGACTCAGCTCAGGCTGCAGAGGAGATTCATTCTTTCTCTGTGTAAGTGGTCTAGGTGCCACTACATGGGACAGTGAATCACACCCTGAGGGGTGGGGGTGTTGCACAAGCATCACAGGAACTTCACTATTGTATGTGGGGCCATTGAGATTTGAGTATTAGTTTTATATAAAGTCTTCAACTCTAGGTCACTGTCAGGAGCTGTCTTCTTGTTTTCTATGTACTGCAAAGCCTGTCCATGTGAAGAAAGAAAGAGGCCCAGCTTCTGTTTTATTAGCCTGACCTGATATTCATTGTCCTTTCTGTTCCCCGGATTCCTCCTTCAACAGGTTTACTGCAGAAGTGTGGATAGTGCTTCTTAGGCTCCTGTTTGTTTGAATGGCTGTTAGCTCTTTATAACCATAAGGTCAAGCACTCTACATTTACAAATAACAAGAAGTCCTGTGGCACCTTAGCCCTGGTCTGCACCAGATGGATTATTTCAAAATAACTTGGAGTTATTTTGAAGCAATGTAGTTCTAGTTTTGAGAGGAGGAAGCTCCCATTTTAAAATAGTTATTTGAAATAGGACTAGTGTGGATGGACACGGGCTGTTATTTTCAAATAATTGGCCTCCAGAGGCCTGGCACAGCTGCAGACCTGACCACTCTGGGCAAACTCATGGCCAACTCTACTGTTTGCTTCCCCCACCTGCCACACATCCCTCCACAGACCTTAAAGGAGCCAGACACAGGCAGAATGCCTGGCTGCATGCGACCTGACTTGAAGCCCTGAGCTGGAACACAGGGTAGTCAGAGGGAGCCGGGATCCAAGCCAGACTTCTAAGCAAGGCCTCAACTGTTGACAGCTGCTCAGGAGTTGCTCTCATGGCACCTAGTGCCCTGAGATGCAGGTAAGCACTCTTCAGGATATCCATATCAGGTGCTGAAATGCTGAGGTCTGCAGCAGGATCTCCACCAGCCTTGCAGAGAAGGGGCACACCCAGAATCTGGAGCAGTGCTGGCTCAAAATCAAGGAGCTGCTCTGGGACTACCACAAAGCCCAAGGGGACTACAGCTGCTTTGGGAGAGCACCCTACAAGTGCCACTAGTATAAGCAGCCAGATGCCATGTTGAGAGGTGGGGCAGGTCACTGTCCTTCCCTGCAGTCATGGAGTTCAGCTGGGACACACCCAACATTACCTTTGAGATGCCCAAGGATGATGACAGAGGAGAAGGCACAGAAGGCCAACTGCTTCACGAGGCCTACCAGCCAGGAGGTCCTGATGATCCTGGAATTAGTTTCCCATTCCAAGGATGTCCCCCAGTATCCCAGTGAGGCACTTAAGGTGAGTTAGAAACTAGTCACTGCCTACCCCCTAGGAAATAGGGAAAGGTTAGAAATCTATCAGGGATGGCTTAGATGGTACTTGATCCTGCTGTGAGGGTAACGGACTGGACTCAATGACCTCTTGATGTCCCTTTCAGTTTTAGCGTTCTATAATTCTGTGATTCTAATGTTGGTGTAAAGAGCTTCAACCTCCCTGGTGGCCAAAATGATATTTTCAGGAAGATTATTGATGCTCTGTAGTTTCCTCAGGAATTCACTGATGTCTTGGTGATAGCTAGGAAAGCTGGTAGCACAGGGTTTGAGAAGTCACCATAGAAGGATATTTACAGTAATAATGTGTTTAAAATACTATTTATCTTATTATGTAAAAGTGTGAGTGCACCTGTATGCAGCATGTTTGTACAGTAAATATTTCATGTCTGTTTGCTTTTTACTTAAGCATGCAGTAGAAGAGAAATTCTCCCCTTTTTACTTCAATGGCAACAAAATATTCTAAATGTAAAAAGTCAGATGAGGAGTTCGTTCTTTGAAGCTCTTTGCCACTAGTTAGCTCTTAATACTCTTATTTCATTTTGACACATTTAATGGATCAATTATTGCCAAAATCATCATTAAGATATTTAGAAATTAGCCATGTAACTGGGATAAAATGTGGCTTGTTTAAACAAAATATCCCAAGTTCTATCTGTCATTTGCTTTTCTACATCTCTTAACTTCCTTTAATAAATCAAGCTTAATTTCTTCTGCTCACCTAATAGCGCTGATTGAAGTCTAATTGCAAAGTCTTGCTTGAGTTCTGAAATACCGAATCTGCCACCATGTTGGGTGATCTCCTTCCTATTCACTGCAGCAAGATTGCTGCCAAAATTGTAGAATAACCTATAGTTTTATACTGCTGTTGAATATAGCAAAAATATTCTTCAAGGCAGTGTCTGCTGGACCCTTACTAGAGTGGACTCTCTAGGCCTTAGTAATTTTGACAAATGCTGGAAATGGTCAAAGTTAAGTGAATACTTATATACGTGCTGTGGGACAGCCCAATTGTATGCAACTTCTCTGTCTGGAACTTGAAAATACGTTCTTCTTGGATTCTATTCTTCTTGATAACCCGTATGCCTTCTCTTTGCTAAATAGTTTATGCACAAAGTGGAAGTTAACTTTCCCTAGAGGATGCAATTTTGTGGAACCATCAAAACCATGAAGCTCTAAGAAGCTAGCAGCAAACACTCTCATAGCCCCAGAAAGTGAGAAAGAGAGCCTAAACAGTCTCATGAATTTGGCTTTTGGGGAGAATGTTAGCTAAAATACTTCACTGAGTACTTTAACGTAAGAGCTGTGGAAGATGTAAAGCAACAAAGACTTTCAGACACATTAAGTGCTTCTCCTACTTCTTCTTTCCCTCCTCATTGCCTCTCATTTCTAAGGTGTGGGGAATGTGGGGGTGGGGCTGAATTGATGCCTTATGCTGTAGATCAGTTTCAGAACTGCTTTGCATTAATTCTGCAATCTGCTAATGGTTCCACAGGGTTGCTATGCTAGCTAAGACTATAGCTGTGTCTACACGTGCATGCTACTTCGAAGTAGCGGCACTAACTTCGAAATAGAGCCCGTCGTGGCTACACGCGTCGGGCGCTATTTCGAAGTTAACTTCGACGTTAGGCGGCGAGACGTCGAAGTCACTAACCTCATGAGGGGATCGGAATAGCGCCCTACTTCCACGTTCAACGTCGAAGTAGGGACCGTGTAGACGATCCGCCTCCCGCAACGTCGAAATTGTGGGGTCCTCCATGGCGGCCGTCAGCTGGGGGGTTGAGAGACGCTGTCTCTCCAGCCCGTGCGGGGCTCTATGGTCACCGTGTGCAGCAGCCCTTAGCCCAGGGCTTCTGGCTGCTGCTGCTGCAGCAGGGGATTCATGCTGCATGCACAGGGTCTGCAACTCCTTGTCGGCTCTGTGGATCTTGTGGTGTTTAGTGCAAGTGTGTCTGGGAGGGGCCCTTTAAGGGAGTAGCTGGCTGTTGAGTCCGCCGTGTGACCCTGTCTGCAGCTGTGCCTGGCACCCTTATTTCGATGTGTGCTACTGTGGCGTGTAGACGTTCCCTCGCAGTGCCTATTTCGATGTGGTGCTGCGCAACGTCGATGTTGAACATCGACGTTGCCAGCCCTGGAGGA
The DNA here is from genome assembly GCF_033958435.1 of Carettochelys insculpta. NCBI lineage: Eukaryota > Metazoa > Chordata > Testudines > Carettochelyidae > Carettochelys > Carettochelys insculpta. The sequence goes on along the minus strand of NC_134137.1, from coordinate 298,292,667 downwards.
TGTGTAGACGTTATTCATCGAAATAGCCTATTTCGATGTCGCCACATCGAAATAGGCTACTTCAATGTAGGCTTCACGTGTAGATGTAGCCTATGTGTATTGGTCATACTCCTACTACTCAAGTACAACCAATGTAATGGGTAAGCTCAAGGAGAATGGTAGATAGCCAGGTACATCAGCTCTGTGGTAGCTGAAGTTGTCACATGCAAGAAGACACAACATATGACTTTGAAAGTAGTTGTACAGTGTAGCTATTTGTGCTGCTCTGACAGGTTGGACTTGGAAATACTTAATATCTCTGCTGTTTTCATGAGAAAGTAACTTATTCTAAAACACAACAGCTATCCAGATTATAATAATGTGCTTGACTTTTTAAAATCTGGACTCTGTCTTTTGACTAATGTTATACACGAAATATATTACACTGACATTCAGTTTCACTTTTTTCCTTGGGTGAGATCTGGTACATATATTCAAAGTATTAAGAATGGCAGGTTTAAATTATGTGCTGGCCAATTGCATTGTGTTCTAAGCATCCACAGTTCTTGATGGGATGGAGTGCCAGGGTATGTTGCTTCTGTACCCTGCCCTGCCTCTCAGTTTTATTGGTTCACAGACCACCTTCTTGAATTTTTGTGCAGTGATGGATGGAAGATAAAGCTCATGTTATATGATTTGTGAACCTCTGAACCCAATGGAACATTTTAGGCCTGTATGGGGCTGTGTATATTCCCATCCCTAAACAAAGCAAGTTGTTTGATTTAAAATCAGAAGGGGCTGAAAATAAACGCATAGCTATCCCAAGTACTTAGCATCAAAGAAATGAGCTGGTACAGGCATTTTACTGTAAATTTTACACTGCCCAATCATAATCTAAACAGATACATAAATGCTTAATCAAAATGCATCTTAAATCCTATCGGTGAACTATGCCACATGTACGTAACGGAGCAGGGGGCAGTAAGACTAAGAAAATGCCTAACTTAATAAAACATTGTCAATGTAAACCTAGATACCCCAGACATTTTTGGGTTAAGAGAAATCAGCTGATTCTTCAAGTATTTTTTTGCTGTCCATTTTTTTCTTTTTTAATTGATACGCATGTTATTTCAAGTTTGTTGTTCAGTTCCCAAAGTAACTCTCTAGGTTGATAGTATATTTCCATATAGCCTATTATTGAAAATTTCCATATATCATATTATTGTAAACAGGAAATTTAGTTTCCTGCCAACTAAATCTGCATGGATAAAATAAAATAAATATTTCTGTCACGGCAACCCTATATGTTTTCCACTATTTTATTAAATAGTGAGGGCGGGGTATGGACTTCACTGTGTTTTATTTGGGGGGAAAGTGGTAGAGATGGGGGTGCAGCCAGGCGAAGCAACCTATTTTTTTGACTGCAAACGGATGTAATTTGATGTATTGAACATGTTCCATATTGGATTATTTAACCCTTTAATGTAATTAGTTACTTGTGCTTCATTTGAGTACGTGAATCTGTGTTGGATCCATCTATAAGCAGGCACTTTGTCTAAATCCCTTCACTGTTATTTTGTTAGAAAAACAGTCTCAGAATAGTAGCCGAAAATGTGTTATAAAATGAATCAATTTCAGGCTAGAAGACTGATGTGAGCTGGAACGAGATTAGCAGGTTTGAAAGATCCGATAAATCAGATACATTACTACTCCGATGGTGAAAGTTGATGTATGGGCCTCCCCCACAAAACATGCCAAGTTAGCATGGAATAAATGAAAAGAAGAGTTTGAAAAACTTCCTTAAACCATTCAATATGTTGGAAATGCAAGTGAGGATATATGCACAATGGTATATTACAGTATGCTGTGAAATGGTTTGGAACAATGAAACCTAGCAAATTAAACCAAATGGATTATCCCCATACACTGATGATTATTGAAGTGTATTGAAAGTATGAACCTATTTGCCTTGAATATTTTAAAAGGGACAGTTGAAGTACAATAAGAGCAAATTGTTGCATCCAGGAGGTTTGTTAGTAACAAGAACCCTCTGGGGCTGGATATAATTCCCTATTTATTTTAAATAGGATGGTTAAATTTCTTCAGATAGCCTGTTTCATACCAAATCCAAACTTCTGCTTTTTGAAGATGACTGGCTAACTCTGGGATTTGACTCAATATGCTATCATAAACATTTCTTTGTATTTAATTATGAATTATTCTCGCAAGGGGAAAAAAATAGATTTGGACTATGCAGTCCCTGCAGAGCAGATGCTTTAATCTCACACAGGGATTGCAGGAAGAGATGAGTGTATGGGTAGGTGTAGGGAAGAAAATAAAATCATTTTATGAGAAAGAACTGTATTGAGGAGGGTCTGGTATCCTGGCACTGCTGCCTGTATTGCCCTGTAGGAGCACCATAGGGCCAATTGCCTGTCAGATATGGAAGAATGTATATGGTGACACTCTGGATTCTTTTCCAACTGTGCCACAACTACTTGGGTAAGATTTACATGCTGAAAATTCCTTACCCATGCAGGAGGAAGGGACACAGTTCTCAAGGTGATCGTGCTGCCAGTAGAGAGGGGGAGGAGCTCAACGGAGCCAAGCAGGATCAGCGGTAGAATTATGATCTGGAAGTCCCTCCTGTAGACTCTAATGGGAGTGTTTGACAAACAAAAGTGCTTGGTAATGGCTCCTGAGTATGCAGCCGCCTGTAGGGACGGATTGATGGACTGCAGAGAAGTATCAAGTTATCCCTGACTTAGCAGGAGAAACTGCCCCAGAGTAAACTGTATTTCACTGCCATATATGGGACGATGACACGTGAGAACTGGCTTACCTGCTGGGACAATTGAGACTGATTACTTTTCTTCTCCTGCTGCTAGAATCTGGTCATTCTTTTAATTTCCTCCTGTAGCTGCACCAGTGGCCCAGCAGCTGAAGCTTATCTGGCACAAGAAACCAATACAAATGCTAGGCACTGCTAAGGCAGTGTTCATACAATCATAGGGCTGGAAGGGACCTTAGGAGGTCATCTAGTCCAGCCCCCTGCTTCAAGCAGGATCAACCCCAAATAAGTCATCCCAGACAGGATCTTGTGTTGTACTGTGACAGTGTTCAAAACCTTTTTCTTTTTAACTTGTCTTTAAACACTCATTCTTAAAAATAGTAACAGAGAGAAAGCTGTGCTAATCTATATACTATTAAAACAAAAAAAGCAGTCAAGTAGCGCTTTAAAGACTAACAAAATAATTAGTCTTTGGTGGTGAGCATAATTATTAGGTGGTGAGCTCTCGTGGGACAGACCCACTTCTTCAGAACAGAGCCATACCATGTACTTTAAATATTGAGTCTGTTCTGGTAAAGCTCACAAAAGCTCACCACCTAATAATTTATTTTGTTAGTCTTTAAAGTGGTACTTGACTACTTTTTTCATTTTTAAAAACATTGGGCAAAAAGCTAAAACAGTGCATCAATAAACAAAAATATTTTCAGGGGCAGGGGAAACGCCCCAGAGATTTAGCTAAATACATAAAAAATGTACAAGTGAGAAATTGTTTCCCTTTTAAAATATACATTCAATTAATTGATACTAATTTTGTTTTCAGCATCAGGAAGAGAGCTGCTATATTATTTTTCATACCTCAGCAAGAGCATTTAAAATAAACCTGGCTGTTTGCTGTATTTAAAATTGGGGTACATGACACAATTTCCCCCTCAGATATTTGCAAAATGACAGTTCCCTATAAAATTAAACTTTATATTGTAAGAGATCCCATTTGCTGGAGATGTATTTCATTAGTCAGTTTGCCATTATGTAAAGTGAAAATGTGCATAAGAAATGGTGGATTTTTTTTTCACTCACCACTTGCTTCAAATGGAGAGGATTTAATTTCCCACCAAGAAAGTTCTCATTATTAGTGTGTGCTGTGTGTCCCATAAATAAGTTTACTTGCAGCAGATAGATATATTTGTAACTTGCATGCTTTTCAAGACATAGTGCAGTTCATAATAAATGATACAATTGATGAAGTCGAGGTCCATAAAACCTCGTTTTTTTGAGTCTATAATGTATAGATTTCTTTCAGCTCCTCCTTTTCAACATGGAAAGTGAAGTCCTATATCTGGATACGATAAATTAAAATGTAGCTGATTTATAATTATGATCGGGGAGCAATCAAAGAGATACAGCCCCCTCCTTCCCACACCTTGGCTTCAGCTCAATGCTAGGTAGCAATAACCTGGAAGCCTCCCATCCTGACAGAGGGGTAGCCAGGTGAAATTTAAAGCCCATTATGACCTGTTCCACAGGGATACAGTGTCATTGAAATTTGGCACAGTCAGGCACATAACCTGGGACTCTGCTTAATAAAATTCTAGCTGTGCTCCTTATTTATGGTCTGCGCTTTGGCCATTCCAAGAGTGGATGCACTAAGCTCTAGAGGTCCCAGATTCAAGTCTTCCTGTGAGCAGTTACACTCAAAGCTCTCACACTCTCTCTTGGTAGAACACTGGCTCTTTGTTTTGCTGTCAGCACACAAGCTTTTCACTCCTGAAGTTTGTCAGCATTTTGTTACAAGCAAATCAGTTCCACCACTTGTAGCAGGGGTGAGATCACAGTTAATAAACTCATGTTTTCTTTCCATGTGTTGCTTTAGCCTCTCTCACCATTACTGCCAACGATTTTATGTTCAAATAAAATCCTTTAATAATAAAACATTCTTCTGAGCTCTATATTTCTTGATGCCACTCTGAAAAGGCAACCAAAAGCCAGTAAGAATGAATTAGTACTGCAGCAGGTAACCAATGACTAAGGCTGCATCAACATTATGAGCTAAAATCAACTTTTTTAAAATCGATTTAACGCTGGGTTTTATAATTTCGATTTTTAGCATCTTCACCCTCCCACATGCTTACCCCAAAAATTGACTTGCTACCACACAGAAATTGCCAACATTGACTGTTGTAGCAGTGTATTGTGGGAACCTATCCCACAGTTCCCTGAGCCTCATAGCATTTTGGGTATTTTCACTGGTGCATCATGAGAAAAAAAATACCCCACAAGTGACTGTGGGTATCTGATGACATCTTCCCACATTTAATTTCCTACATTTCATTTTCCCCATTCCCCTGACACATTAAGCAAATGTCCCTTTTTCCGGGTGCAATCTGGCTTGCCTACATAAGAGATGTGCTTTTTATGCTTGAGGGAAGGGAAGGGGTAGTAAAGAGCTTAAGAAAGGTTAGAAAAAAATTGAGTTTCCCAACCTACAGGTTTTCAAAATGGGATGCAACAGCACTGTTTCTTTGGAGGCTTGGATTTGGATTAAGACCTCCTGGCAAAGAAGATCCTTGGATCAATAATTTTGTCTCAATGGCCAGCCACTCTAGTGACAAATTTCTGAGTGTTCGTGAACAGCAGAGCTAGAAGCTGCTACACAAACACTGCTGCACCCACTCCTTTCCAGGCAGCATTGTACATGGCACACCAGGAGGGACACTGAGACTCCCTGGGCCTTCAAGAAATCATCCAGAGGGGTCCCAGGAGCTAACCCAGGGCACCAAAGGGCAGATCCCTCCTGGACTGGGCTACAGGAACAGACCCTCCTGGACCTGTGGGGAGAAGAGAATGTACTCCAAAATCCCAGGGTGAAGCACCATAATGCCTAAGCCTACACCAGATGGCCACCACTCTGACAGAACAAGGCCACCCTCCGTCCCCCTGCTGCAGCTTGTAATAAGTCCAGGTGAACGTGAAAGAGCTCCAGCAGGGCTACATCCAGACCCAGGATGCTGGCCAACACTCAGTGGCAGGATCTGTCACCTTCATCTGGATTTGGTCCTCCTGGCAAAGACCCTCAGAAGAAAAATTTGCACCTGAAATGTATGTGTGAGTAGACAGGGGCACTACAATGAAAATGCAATGGATCCTCACAACAAAAAATTTCATCCTTGGACCCCACTGCGAAATCTGGAAATGTATGTGTAAGTGGTACACTTGGGCAAAACACTGAAAATGCAATGGGTCATCAAACCTGTTATGGATATTTGCTACAAGCATTACTTGGAGAACTGAGGTAATTGTAGAGCTCTTACATTTCTTTCAGTGGCCTTTGGATGAAGCCCATAGAAAAAGTTGGTCTCGAAGGACAATCACCCTAGTGACAAATTTTTTTTACTATTGACTGAAAATGCCTCCATGTGCCCCAGATGATGCCCTGGCCACAGTAATCAGTGCTCTATGGCAAATGCCTGTGGCCCTTCTTAAAGCTGCTGGGAGCCCATGAAACCTTGTGGCAGGACCCACCACCTGCCCTTGTGCCCAGTGGGCCCAGAGGAAAGTCTCAACTCTGTACTTAGACCTCCTGGCAAAAAAAGATCCTGAGAGAAATAATTTGTGCCCTCACACCCAATCCATAATCTAGAAAGAGTGATAGATATAGCCATGTTAGTTTGTAGTCTAGAAAAACAAAAAAGCAGTCATGTAGCACTTTGAAGACTAATAAAATAATTTATTAGGTGATGAGATTTTGTGGGATAGACCCACTTCTTCAGATCATAGCCTTACCAGAACAGACTCAATATATAAAGCACAGAAGTCCAAAAATTGTTATCAAGGTTGACAAATTGGAAAAATTGTTACCAAGGTTGGCAAATCAGAAGAGTAGAAGGACGATGGGTGGGACGGGGAGTGCTGTTGTCATCATGAATAAGTCAGGCTATGAACAGAAGGAAGCCATACAACTCTCTAACACTATATTTTACAGACCTCTCTCCTCTGATCCCACTTTGGAATTCTAGAAGAAACTACACAAACAGCTTAGGGAACTATCTGATTCTACTCGGGACCTTATTCACTCAGGCTGTTTCCACACATGCCACTTCCTCCGAAAGTGGTATGCTAACAAAGGACCCAAAATATGCTAATGAAGCATGTATGTAAATTCCCTGTGCTTCATTAGCAAAAGGTCACTTGATTTGGAGTCCAGAAGACGCTCGTCTGGACTCCAAATGGCATGTAGAAGGGTGGCCCCTGGGGGTTTTCTGGCAGGAAGTCCTCCTTCTGGAGGCCACTTCTCTCTGAAAATTTTCAGGAAGAAGGGGCCTCTGGAAGGAGGACTTCCTTCTGGAAGACCTCCCAAGGGCCATGCTTCTGCATGCCGTTTTGGAGTCCGGAAGAGCGTCTTCCAGACTCCAAATCACGTGACCCTATGATAATGAGGTGCTGGGAATTTACACACATACCTCATTAGCACATTTTGGGCCATTTATTAGCATGCCACTTTCAGAGCATGCTTTTTTGTTCTCTGAATGTGGCATGTGTAGAAACAGCCTCCAACACACCATCTGAGCCCCGACCTGGATTATTCCATTTACTTCCTAAAATCCACAAACCTGGAAACCCTGGATGCCCTATCATTTTGGGTACTGGCACCCTTGCTACTGGACTGTCGATCTGTGTAGACTCCCTCCTCAAACCCTACACCAACACTCTCAGCTATCTCCGATGTACCGCTAACTTGCTGAGAAAATTACAAAAGATCGGAAAACTTTCTGACAATACCATCCTTGTCAGCATGGATGTAGAGGCTCTCTACACTAATATTCCACATGAAGATGGACTTCAAGTGATCAGAAATACCCTCCCTGACATTACCATAACTAATCTGGTGTCTTACCTCTGTAACTTTGTTATCACTCACAATTATTTCCAATTTGGGTACAGCTTATACCTCCAGATTAGTGGCACTGATATGGCCACCCACATGCCCCCACAATATGCTAATATATTTATGGCTGACTTGGAAGAATGATTCCTCATCTCTTGTCCCCTATTGCACCTCCTTTAATTACAATACATCGATGACATCTTTATCATTTGGAAGCAAGGTAAAGAGACTCTAGAAGAATTCCACAGAGATTTTAACAATCTGCACCCCACTATCAACTTATGTCTTGACCATTCCACATAAGAGATACGTTTCCTGGACACTACAGTACAAATCACTGATGGCTCAATCAATTCCACTCTGTACTGGGAACCCACTAACCGCAACACTTACCTACATGCTTCTAGCTTCCATCCTTCACACACAACATGATTTATCATTTACAGTTAAGCCCTGAGATACAATCACATCTGCTCTGATCCTACTGACAGAGACCAAAAACTACATGATCTCCCAGAAACCATCTACTCCAAGATAGGCCCAAAAAAGCCATTAACAGAACACCCCTTGTCATAACCTACAGCCTGCAACCCAAACTACAGCAACACATCATTAAAGACCTACAACCTATCCTAAATCATGATGCCACACTCCAGAAGGCCCAAGGTGACAGGCCTGTTTTTTTTTTTCCTATAAACAACCTCACAACCTTATGAGGATTCTCACTAGCAACCATAGGCTATACCACAATAATACTAGTCCTGGAACTTTTATTTGCCATAAGCCCCATTGCCAACTTTGTCCACATATCTATTCTGGAGATATCATCACTGGACCTAACCACGTTAACTGCAAAATCACAGGCACATTCTCCTGTTTCTCAACTAACATCATGTATGTCATCATGTGCCAACAAGGGCCATACACCACATATGTTGGACAGATTGCAAACACTCTTCGACAAAGAATGAATGGCCATAGAACAGACATCAAAAACCTCCAAATACACAAACCTGTCAGCCAGCACTTAAATAGAGTGGGCCATTCTGTCAAAGACCTGAAAGCTTGTATTCTACTGAAAAGAGACTTTAACAACCATCTACAGAGGGAATGATCACAATTAACATTCACATTCAAATTTGACACATTAACATGTGGTTTGAACAGGGACAGCAATTACTTGACCCATTATATGAACTCTTTTACATACTTTGATGTTTTATCTAACTCTTAACTTCCCCACCCTGCAACTCCCCCTTCCGCGCACCATCCCTCTCCTCTTCTGATTTGCCAACCTTGGTAACAATTTTTCTGATTTGCCAACCTTGATAACAATTTTTGGACCTCTGTGGTTTATATATTCATTCTGTTCTGGTATCAATATGATGTGAAGAAGTAGGTCTGTCCCACAGAAACTCATCACCTAATTTTTTTTTCAGTCTTTAAAGTGCTACCCAACTGCTTTTTTTGTTATAATCTAGGATTGCACATCTAGAATGTCCACCTGATCAGCTTTTTGATGGCACTTCCTGTGCCTATGCATAACAGGAAACCAGGGTTAAGTACAGAAGGGGAACCTGAGAAATGACTGCCACACTGGGCTGAGTACAGTTTAAATCTTTTAACAATGATCCATTGGAGGGCAAGTCTGGTCCCAGCCCCTGCCTCTGGGTGCTTGATGCGCTTAAGCCAGCACCCCCCCCCCGAATATTAATCACTGAGGGAGACTTCCCCCAGGTGACTGCAAGACCCTCAAATATCACAGCTGCCAGAGACTTCCCTTGGGTGGCTGCAAGATGGCTGAATATCTCAGCAGGCAGATACTTTCCCCTGAGTGGCTGTCAGCCCCCGAATATCTTAGCCACTGAGGGATACTTCCCCTGGGAGGCAGCTAAGGTCCCTGAATAGCTGCTGGCCCCCAAGTATCTTTAGCTGCCAAGATAGACTTCCCCCCTGGGAGCTCCAGGGCTTTCAGCATATGCAAGCTGCCTGGCAGCATATTCAGCACATCCTTTTATTGGTTCGAGTTCAAGCCACGTGATGCAACTGGACACAGGAAAGTTCCAGACTGTGTGGAGCCTTTGGGGAAAGGTAGAGAAGGTATGTGGGGGTCAGAAGAAAATGTAAATAGGTGAAAAGATGTTTCTCATCCTATCATACAAGCATGAGCCCTACCCACAGCCTAGCTGCTATGTGGTGCTGTTGGGAAGGTTAGAGGCTGGTGCCAAGGAGCTCAGAAAAAAAGATAGCTAGCAGAGGTAAACACAGAACAACAGACCCCACAACCATACTAATGGCAAAGAAAGAAAGACCATTTTTCAGCCTCCTATACAAGTAATACCCTACAGCCATGGGCTTCCAGGTGCTGAATTGAAACCATATTCCTGTTGTCTAACTCCTGCGCACCTGAGAGCAGTTCACATGAAAGAGGCCAGAGCTTAGAGCTGTGGGACATTGTGGGGTACACACAAGACATCTCTGGAGGCTAAAAGAATTTGATTTAAAGACCTAACACTTCCTCACTACCCTTCGTATGGAATTTTAGATTAAAACTGAACACTACACCCATCAGGTTACGACAATTTTATGATATCGATATAATGTCAATTTGAGTGCTCCATTAATTGTGCTAATTGAAATTTAAACTGAAGACAGGCACTTGGTAAAATTGGACTAAATGCCTTAAAGTTGATATTATCTTGTAGTGTAGACAAAGCCTCAGTCAACAATCCCATCGGCTAAAAGCAGTTGCTTTGGGACCATGTTGCATACTGTAGCAGCTCCTTAACTTGGCCCTGAGTTTTCTGGCTGTAATTTATATAGTTATTTAAAAGAAACCTGTCAAGCAACTGCTAACAGCAGATAACATGAGGTGTTGCCACCATTTCATCATCTTGTGTGCTTCCCAAGTATATTCACCTGGGAATAGGACATACCAGGGAATGCCAGAAGCTGAAAATGAATAACAGGAAATGAATCACTTGATAATTCCCCTACTTTGCTACTTTTCTCTGAAGCATCTGACACTGATCAATGCCAGAAGATGGGATACTGGGCAAGATAGACTATCAGTATGACCCAGAGTGGCTATTGTTATGTTAATGATGACTGATTGATTTGTTGATTGATTGATTGATTAGTCCTTTCAGCTCCTAGTGGAGCATAGGACCTCCACAGTCATTTCCCATTTTTTGTGATCTTCGGCTATTGTCTCAGTTTGATTTTGTGTAAATAGCTACCCCTAAAGTGGTCAATGCACAGAAGCTATTCAACGGTTCTAATCACATACAGAGACCCATCTTTTCTATGTGTGTGTTTAGCTATTAAAGAAAGCTGTGAAATATTATTTCTGAATGCAGTTTAGAGATATGCCCCACGCTTACACAAACCAAAGTCCAGTGACTTCATATATGTATGTGTAGCCTCATAGAATCCAGTGTGTCTCTTCCAGTGAGTTAATCTAAGCATGTGCACAAGTATTTGAAAATTTGGTTCCTTCTTCTGAAAAAGATTTGTATCGAAGGGTTCTTCCCTGCTACTACTGCACAGCTGAGATGAATCAATGAGTTGAGGGATAAGCTAGAAATGCCATATGAAGTAGTAGTAGTAGTAGCCACATTGGAGTAAAATATTAGAGACACAAGGTGGGTGAGGTAAGCAGTAAGTTTGAAAACTTGCCTATCTTATTAATAGAAGCTAGTCCAATGAATGATTACTTCACCCACTTTGTCTCTCTAAGGTAGAAATATTACAGAGAGCTCTCACTTGATAAATGCTTAGCCATGTGACCCTCCCTCAACATCTCCTGTAACAAAAAACTCTCAGAAAACCATAATATAACGGGTATTGTCCCTTACCTTGTTTTTTCTTAATGTTGGAAGCCAATATTGGCAGAAAAAAGATCAATCTGTTTGCAGAAAGAACATGTACTCTCTAAACTACATCTAAGCCAGTATCCATTGGTTATCATTTGCCATTATCTATGGGCTCATCTTTACTACTAGGTGGATCAATGATGTTGCAATTAATCTGCTGGAGGGTCAAAAACCAGCTAAATCAACCACCAATTGCTTTTCCATTGACTCCGGTACTCCACTGGGATGAGAATGGTAAGGGCAGTCAACATGGGATTAAAAATTAGATTACCATAATATAAAAAAACATTAAGCAAGTTTATAGCTGACGTTTTGCCTAGTAAAGACATCGCCATTCTTTTGACTTTGCCATGCCATCAGGTTCCTTGCTACAAGCCCTAAGACAATAGACAACTTTATCAAAGTTGTGGGTGTCCCATGAAAGCTCATCACCAAATAAATCATTTTGTTAGTCTTTAAAGTACTCCATTTCTGCTTGTTTGTTTTGTTGGAGCACAGACTAACATGGCTACCTCTCTGTTACTATTCATCTTTACCAAAGGAAACACATTCAGTGCTTAGCTTCTCCAGACTGGCACCCTGAATTTGAGGTTTCCTAAAGGTGCAAACTGCTTAAGTACTAGGGTACTTCAGTGAGGGTGAAGGATCTATTCTGCAATCTTATCAGGATCATTTGAAATTGTTTTCTCATGTAAAGGGGATTCTCCGGGGGAGTCTTAAAAGCCTAACTTAAGACTGTTAGAATAATTAGCCTATAATGTACAAACAAAAATATTGATTTGTTTACACTACTAAAGCTCTTGGGAAATCTGGCTCAGCTCTCAAGCCCAGCTGTTGTGATTCACTGTATTTTGGTTCTGGAATTCTTACAGTTTAGGGAGTGCTAAATGTATGCAGCTGTAATACTTCCCTGACTGGCAGCAGTTTGCACCTGCGGTGAAATGAAAGTGAGCTGGGCTGTTCAGTATAAAAAAGAAAGTATTTCAGCTCTTATTTCTTTTGTGTGGATTTTGAACAATGAACTGCTAAGATTAATAACATGGCTATGAGTATTACTAAACTGGAAATCTGGGACAGGGAGTACTTCATCTAACCACTCACTCACCCATTGCTGTGGTTGGTTTAATAGGATAGAATTAGACGTAAAATGGGATCCTACCCGAAGATACATATCCAGAACTTCCTCAACTATCAAGCATTTTCAGAAAAGGAGATTTATTTTAGATCATTATAAAAATTGGGTCCAAGTAGAAAGCCCCTGCTCCTCCAATTGGATCTGTGTAGGCGAAGCCTTTTGCCTCTTGAGTCTCATTGTTGGGTTTGTCTCAGTTCTCCCAACAGGAATTAATCCAGTGAAAGATCTCAGTATTGAAATTTAACAATGCCAGAATCTCATGGGGAATGATCCCCATTGGGAAGAAGTTATGTAGCCACCCTTTAACCACAATAAGGAATGAGACACCCTGCCCCCCCAATCTAATTCCTCTACCATTACTTCCTCATGTGAGGGTCAGAGGCACAAATGAGTAGAATCTCAGCCTATGCTGGATCATTGAGTTTCACAACCCAGATGTGAAAAATATATATGGAGTCAAAAATTTGACTTTAAATGATCATCAGCTGTTAATTTGGTCCATTGAACAAAATACTACACTGCCTCCTGAGAAAGCTGTGCAAACATTAAACGTGTATGAAGCTTGGACTTCTGATTGGCAAGAGGAAATGGGAGAAAATACTCAAAATTACATGATTTTGTATTAAGTGGGTCTGAAGTGATGCAAAAGCCCTGGGCTGGACCTCTGCATAGGGAAAAAATAACATCTCTGATCATGGTATCTGACTTTAATTTATGGTTCATATAGTAAACTTTCCTTCACCCTATGTTGTGGGTAGGTAACCCAGTCAATTTCTAAGTGTGCTACTGTATGTAAGTCAAGGATGTCAGCATAGTTTCATATTAGTCTTTAAATTAAAGCTCATTGGAATTTTGCATTTGAAAAAAGTTAACAAGAAAAGGGCATCTCTTGGAAGTGGAAATATCATTTTCCAGTCAGCTCTAGTTTATGTTTCCAGGAACATGCTTACTCTTCCCTTGGAAAAAATTATTGTTTCTATCTAGCAAACAAACATTATTTAAACAGGCCTCAATTCTGTGAAGAGACAAGCACCTTCAGTTTCTATTAACTTCAAAGCAAATTGACAGAGGTCAGCATCTAATAGCATTTCAGTTTCAAAAAGCACAAGATGAATGTAATTAAAAGTAATCAAAGCAACTTCTTACTTTGCTTTGTGAAAGTCTTCCCACCCAAACTCATCATTCCACCCAGCCTCAGTCTCCCCACTCTTGAACCAGCTGACAATCTAACTCGCCAGCTAGTACAACAGTAGTGCTCCCATTAGCATCAATAGTTCAGCTTTTTTCCCATAAAGACGTGTTTAATGTTTTTACAATGTTGAACATTAATGATAACAAATAAGGAACCCATCTGAATGGGTTCCTCAGCAGATTTCTGCTGATACCTACACAGTAAGTATCCCCAGATAGTTTTTTCATCTAGCTAGTGTAGCAAACCCTCTTTCCAGGTCCTGCCCTGAATGAAGGTCCTCTATAACAGTCCATCTTTGATTCATATGTCTTGCTAAGAGATGGCTAAAGGAACACTAATTAATGAGTCAAAGGAAAAAGATGAAAGCACCGCATGCATTATTTAAATACAAGACCCGTAATTAAACTCAGGGAAAAATAGAGGTTAGATAGTGAGACTATTGAGTATTTACTCTTTGAAAAGAACTTGAAGGTAATACTAGACACCTGGATAGGAATGCGTGGTTTCTCTCTTAAGGATAAATTGACCAAGAGGCATGACAGTTTGTGTAGGGCTCCTTTTAAACCTTCCCCAAGCCTGATGATTCTACAGATGTGTTTTACCCAAGCTATTTTATAATTTCCTTTTTAAACCAAGCCTCCTTATTATATATTAATTGAACATAATGCTTTAGATAGTAAAGTTGTTAAAAAGGTTTTACATCTCCACAAATTACTATAGATTATTTTATGGTAGAGAAGAGATGGAGGGCTAGTGCTAAATTTTATGCTCAGAGTCCTAACGTGAATCCATCAATGCAGGAAGAACCAAAGACAATTGGATCAATATATCCTTTCTCTACACTGGAGAGAACTGAATGGATATGATCATGATATATAGTGCAAATAGTCCAAATCCAAAACATTGGAGAGGGGAAGAATTTTCCAGATGATGGAGCTTGAAATATCAGGTTGTAGGGATTAAGTATTTTAAAAGTGATGCAATTAGTAATTTGACTTTGAAAAGATCTTATATGGTTAAATCTTCCTCTTTAGTTACTGCATTACAATTGAGGGCAAATGCTTACCTAACTAAGGAGACATTAGCTAGAGGAAAAGGGAAAGTAAAAATATGTGAACATGGTGTGAAAACATGAGGGAGACAGTCCCACAGATATCCAGGCAATGCTATAAAGCTAAAGATGCACTGATTAGAAGACATGATAGGGTAATTTCTGTGATAATGGGTGAAGTTAGTAAATTTGGATAGAATTTGATAGTGGTGCCTCATTTAAGGAATAGTGAAGGAAACTCGCATAAACCAGATGTTGTTTTTGTAAAGAGGGGTACTGCAATGGCAGTTGATGTTACTGTTCCTTCTGAGGATAATTCCTGTTGTTTGGAGACAGCCCATGGGGAAAGGGTTGCCTATTATTCTGAGTTGGGGGACGACATCAAGAAGACATATGGGAGTACAGGACCAGCATCTTTAATAACAAGAGAAAACAAATTTAATGAAAAAGCTGAATGATGAAGACTGGTGGCACTACATTTCAAGAACACTGAAAACCAAACTGCAAATGAACATTTGACACCATATTCATTAGTTTAGAAAGCAAAGAAAATAAGCCAATGATAAATAAATCAAGACAATACTCCACCTTGATGATAAGAAAAGACTGGTGTATAAAGAACTGTATGATTTATACCTGGGTATCTTTCCTTCGGCTCTGGCTGACATGGAGCTAAAATAACCTACCTAAAAGACATCAAGGTGATAAAAGGTCAATGTGTCAGGACAGCTTTCCCTAATCTTCATAGTATCACTAATAGAAGGAGTTTTCAGGGACATCTAGCTAAACAGAGAGCTGTAGGATGCATGTAAGCCAGAACAACAAACAATCAGGCAGCTACTTGGGAAAAGGAAGGCTGGTAATAGGTAGTCTGAAAGTTTTTAAGGGAATAAGTTGCAAGAAAGGGGCATGGGATGACTACACATAGGCATGGGAGTAGAGCAATGTGAAGGCACCGAGAAACAGTTAGGTTTACACCCCTCTTCCAGACTGTTCTTGTGGTTCTGAGTTAGGATCTGCCAGGCTAATGGGTTGCTGTAAATGCTGAAGTACTTGTGTCATTCTTTTATTTAGGTCTGGTCTAGAAAAGGGATCCCAATACTTATGTGAAAAGTGTGTTTAAACAGAGCTATTGATGTTTAGAGCCTGTAGAGCCTAGTACTTACAGCACCTACAAAGTTTGCCTTCAAAGTTGCAGTTTACCAACCACTAGCATACCTAAAGTGGGGCCAGAAGGTCTGTTAGTATAGAAGCATAACTAGATGTATAATGTAGTTAGAATTCTGGACTGACAATACACAAAATTGTGTGTGAGTGAACATAATCAGATTTTCCAATAGTGAGGTGGAGAATATATTTTGGTTGTTTGGTGTGTTTTTCAGTGGTGGTCAATTTGCATAAAGTGACAATTATAAGGTCAAATCAAATGCATCTGATGAAGAGGGTCTTTACCCATGAAAGCTTACGCTCCAAAAATCTGTTAGTCTATTAGGTGTCACAAGATTTCTCATTGTTTTTGTGGATACAGGCTAACACAGGTACCCCCTGATACCAGTTAATACAATTGTTATAAGTATCTGCATTGTTCTCAGTGGAAGCTTGAAAACACTGTGTGCTGGGATGATTCAGCACAGTTTACCTTTTATCTTGTTAACTTCTCTGGGATAACATGGCTATGAGCCACTTACAACCAGTGAGTAATTAAAATGTAGCTTCAGTTCCTCACCCCCCTCCCCACCCCAAATTTCCCTATGTTCAAATGAAAAAAGCCTAACAATAAAATGCCTCCCAAACAACCGCCTCTGAAAGGTGTACAGAAAGAATATGTTCTAGAATGAAACTGCAGCCGAAAGCTGTAAAATAGAGCAATTGTGATGGGTATTTCAGAAGAGAAAGAAGCAGCAGAGAAGAGCACTTCAAAATGGAATGCTGCAACACAAGGGAGCACTTTCCATAACAGAGTAGATAATCAGCAAGGCAGTGCAGAACTGCACTTTATCACAGAATGCAGACCGCACAGCAGCAAAAGATAGTGCTTCAAAGCCAGATCGAGGCAGTGCAGTGAGACTGGCAGCACAGGATAGCACTTTTCCTAACAATGCACATGAGCACTGTGGCAACAGGCTTACTTCCACTGAGAGCTGGTTAAATAACACAGGGCTTAAAACAAACAATGACATGAGGTTTCCCTCCTGTCCACTTTTAAAGTCAAATATACACACAGGTTCCTTTCTGTTCATTCACTTTTGAAGAATATAATTAGATGGACTAATTTTTGAAATTGGAAGCTTCCCAAATATGTGGATTTTCTAAATATGTCAGGACCCTTGTTCAACATAGAATCTTCAAAAATGTCTAATATTCAGAATTTCCATTCCAGATATTATGGAATTGAGCACAGTTCAAGCTTTAGAATTTTATGGTTTTTTACCCTTCCACTATATTGATAGTCATTCTTCCACTCTACTCTGCGCTGGTTAGGCCTCAGCTGGAGTATTGTGTCCAGTTCTGGGCACCGCAGTTCAAGAAAGATGTGGAGAAATTAGAGAAGGTCCAGAAAAGAGCAACAAGAATGATTAAATGTCTAGAGAAAGTGACCTATGACAAAAGGCTGAAAGAATTGGGCTTGTTTAGTTTGGAAAGAGAAGATTGAGGGGAGGCATGATAGCGGTTTTCAGGTATCTAAAAGGGTGTCATAAGGAGGAGGGAGAAAACTTGTTCTTCTTGGCCTCTGAGGATAGAACGAGGCAATGGACTTAAACTGCAGCAAGGGAGGTTTAGGTTGGACATTAGGAAAAAGTTCCTAACTGTCAGGGTGGTCAAACAGTGGAATAAATTGCCAAGGGAAGTTGTAGAATCTCCATCGCTGGAGATATTTAAGAACGGGTTAGATAGATGTCTATCAGGAATGGTTTAGACAGTACTTGGTCCTGCCATTGGGGCAGGGGGCTGGACTCGATAGCCTCTCGAGGTTCCTTCCAGTCCTAGTGTTCTATGATTCTATGATTAACTGGGTGTCTTAGAATTTCTTTGAAAGGCTATCTATTGTACATAATGCTATTAATAAAAAAAAAGTCCTCTGGCACCTTATAGACCTACAGATATTTTGGAGCATAAGCTTTCATGGGCAAAGACCCACTTTGTCAGATGCATCTGATGAAGCAGGTCTTTGCCCATGAAAGCTTATGCTCCAGAATATCCATTAGTCTATAAGGTGCAACAGGACTTCCTGTTGTTTTTGAATATATGGACTAGCTCAGTTACTCCTCTGATGATAAGATTAATTGTCACTGACCTTTGGCAGATATGTGTCATAGGTAGATGTGTTAGTCTGTATCTTCACAACCACGCCCCCCCCCAAAAAAAGCACTCTCATAGCACTTTAAAGACTAACAATATAATTTATTAGGTGATGAGCTTTTGTGGGACAGACTTACTTCTTCAGATCTGGAAAATCCTTACAAATGATAACTGAGATGAAGAGAGTTTAACAGAAAGATAGAAAAATAGTGAAATAAAAACTGACAAATCAGCTAGATAGGACAGAGGAGGACAGGGGGAAGAAAAATAGTTTCTGCAAGTGTCTGTTAAGTTAAGTGGTCTTCCTGGGATCACTGTGAATATCAAAGGTGGGAAACTTGTCCTTATAATGCATAAGATTACTTATATCTTTATTTAGTTAGAGGAGATAAGTATCAAACTTGAGAATGAACTCCAATTCAGATGTCTGTCTCTGTAATCTGGTGTTAAAAGTCTCTTTGTTTTAGAATGCATGCTTTTTAAGTTAATAAGAACATAAGAACATAAGAATGGCCATACTGGGTCAGACCAAAGGTCCATCAAGCCCAGCATCCCATCTGCCGACGGTGGCCAATGCCAGGTGCCCCAGAGAAGGAGAACAGAAGACAATGATCAAGTGATTTATCTCCTGCCATCCATCTCCTGCCCTTGTTATGAAGGCTAGGGCACCATACTTTATCCCTGGCTAATAGCCATTTATGGACCTAACCTGCAAAAATTTATCAAGCTCTTTTTTAAACCCTAATAGAGTCCTGGCCTTCACAGCCTCCTCGGGCAAGGAGTTCCACAGGTTGACTGTGCGCTGTGTGAAGAAAAATTTCCTTTTATTAGTTTTGAACCTACTACCCATCAATTTCATTTGGTGTCCCCTAGTTCTTGTATTATGGGAAAAGGTAAATAATTTTTCTATATTCACTTTCTCCACACCATTCATGATTTTATATACCTCTATCATATCGCCCCTCAATCGCCTTTTTTCCAAACTGAAAAGTCCCAGTCTCTCTAGCCTCTCCCCATATGGGACCCTTTCCAAGCCCCTAATCATCTTAGTCGCCCTTTTCTGAACCTTTTCTAATGCCAATATATCTTTTTTGAGGTGAGGAGACCACATCTGCACGCAGTACTCGAGATGTGGGCGTACCATAGTTTTATATAGGGGAAGTATGATATCTTTTGTCTTATTATCGATCCCTTTTTTAATAATTCCTAACATCCTATTTGCCTTACTAACTGCCGCTGCACACTGCGTGGATGTCTTCAGAGAACTATCCACTATAACTCCAAGATCCCTTTCCTGATCTGTCGTAGCTAAATTTGACCCCATCATGTAGTACGTGTAATTTGAGTTATTTTTTCCAACATGCATTACCTTACACTTACCCACATTAAATTTCATTTGCCATTTTGCTGCCCAATCACTCAGTTTGCTGAGATCTTTTTGTAGTTCTTCACAATCCCTTTTGCTTTTGACTGTCCTGAACAACTTGGTGTCATCTGCAAACTTTGCCACCTCACTGCTTACCTCATTTTCTAGATCATTGATGAACAAGTTGAACAGGATCGGTCCCAGGACTGAGCCCTGGGGAACACCACTAGTTACCCCCCTCCATTGTGAAAATTTACCATTTATTCCAACCCTTTGTTTTCTGTCTTTTAACCAATTCCCGATCCATGAAAGGACCTTTCCTCCTATCCCATGACCACCTAATTTACACAAAAGCCTTTGGTGTGGGACCGTGTCAAAGGCTTTCTGGAAATCTAGGTATATTATGTCCACTGGGTGCCCCTTGTCCGTTTTGGATGCTATGACCAACAAGACTGAAATACTCAGTGACAGGTTTATATGTATTCTGATTCCTAATGTCTGATTTGTGTCCATTCATCGTTTGGTGAAATTATTATCCAGTTTGTCCAATCTTTTCCAGTTAGAGCGCTGAAAGGTACCCCTACCCACCTTTAGAAACAAGCTCATGTTAAAGTTGAAAACAGAAATTTTGTGCGAAGGGGCAAAATGCAAAAGTTCAGGCCACTACTAATTGTTTGTCTTTCTTAGTTAATTTTATGCAATTGTTAGAATGAAACTGACAAGTATATCACACAATCCTATTAATCCGGTCTCAGAATACAAGACAAGGGAACACAGAATTATATTGAAGGCAACCAATTTAAAAGTGATAAAAGGATATACATTTTAGACAATGCATACTTAACCTGAGAAACATTTCACCAAAAGGTATCATTGAGGCAAGAGCTTAGCAGAATTCAGAAAACACTATGGGTGTGTCTACACTAGCCGGCTACTTCGAAGTAGCTGGCACAACATCGAAATAGCACGCATCGTGTCTACATGCGCTGTGTGCTATTTCGACTTTGAAATTGACGTTAGGCGGCAAGACGTCAAAATCGCTATTCCCACCTGAAGATGGGAATAGCGCCCTACTTTGATGTTCAACGTCGAAGTAGGGAGTGTGTAGACAATCCGCGTCCCACTACTTCGAAATTGCAGGGTCCTCCATGGCGGCCATCAGCTGAGGGGTTGAGAGACGATCTATCTCGCCCCTGCAGGGCTCTATGGTTACCGCATGCAGCAGCCCATAGCCCAAGGCTTCTGGCTGCTGCTACTGCAGCGGGGTGTCCATGCTGTGTGCACAGGGTCTGCAACTTGTTGTCGGCTCTGTGGATCTCGTGCTGTGCAGGCCAATTGTGTCTGGGAGGGGCCCTTTAAGGGAGCGGCTTGGCGCTTTGCTGGCCCCTTATTTCGACGGGGAGCACCTGTGTGTGCGGACGCTCCACATTTCCTTCCAGGGCGGCTCCTTTCGACGTTCTCTGTCGCTACTTCAACGTTGAACATCGATTGCACCAGCCCTGGAGGACGTGTAGACGATACGTATCGAAGTAGCCTATTTCAATGTCCTTACTTCGAAATAGGCTACTTCGACGTAGTGTGCTAGTGTAGACGTAGCCTATATGACTAATGAGAACATCCCCCTGTTTCATTAGGTAAGATTTTTAAGATGTTTGAAGATTCAAACCCTCATGCTGTAGGGCATACATTGGTGCATACGGGTTCTGCAGATATTAACAACAAACTTCCTATATTCAAGAATTGCTGATGTAATTGTTTTTGTGACTCTTTTTCAGAGGCATCTAGTACTGATCACTAGATACTGAACTAGATGGACTGTCAGACTAGTCTGGAATGGTGATTCTCATGTTCCTATGACAAAGCAGCATAAAAGCTACTGGCAATAGAAAAGGAATGTCTTCATTCCTATCTCTATGTTTTTGGCTTCTGCAGGAGCAATAGGCGAAATTCTGGACCCCTTGAAGTCAATAGCAAAACCCCTTTGATTTCAAGGGGGCATGGATTACCCTCAATATGCCTGCCTAACTTTATCATTATGTGTATATTATAAAAATGACTCATTGATATTTTGCACAATTTTGTTATCATTTCAATGCCATTTTAATATCTTATGAAACAGAATAAAACAGAATCAATCAATTGCTGACTCTGAAATAAATTAGACCATATCATGCTCTCATGCATTTCATTAAACAGATAATGGAAACATGTTTTGGAGTGAAGTGATAATCTGTTTGTACTGCAGACCATTGCAATGTCTTTTCTTTAAAAAAAAATTGCTATAAAAAGCCATCATCAAATCTTAGCACAACAAATGGGATTTTGGTTTATCAGTATAGAAACATTGACTTGAACAATATATTTATCAGTTTGTTTCCCCATCTGTACAGTATAAAATGACAGCCTGAAAAGAAACTCATCAGAAATAAGCATTAAATTTATCATCCTTGCAGAATAATACTGAACTCCTCTATCATAACTTTTAGGCTATGTCTAGATTACAGGGTTCATTTCGAAAGAGGCTTAATGCTGCTGTTGACAGACCACATCTCGATCCATGCCACGGAGCATAGTGTGGCTAAATAAACCAACAGAAAGGGCTACTTCTCCATGGTGCCACAGGCCCTGGTCAACCACCATGGACCATTGCCCATTGGCACAGGCAGGAGTCTGGGATGCCACAAAGGATGGCAGGTGGGTGGGTGCAGGGCTGTGGGGGGATAACCATGGGCAGCTGGGACAGCTTTTCCCACTAGACACTGATGACAGCATTTCTGTGGGACATCAAATGGTCCCAGGCCTGTGACTGCCATTCCACGTTGACTGTGAACCAGTGCTCTATGGTTCCATGGATGTCTCTGAGGATGGAAATGTGCTGACGCATGAGATCTTGTGGACCCACGAATAGCTTCTCTGGCTGCAGGGGCAGGCTCGTGGTGTGGTGGGTGTTGCCTGGCTTTTGGGCAGTGTAGATACAGCTGCACAGACGACAAGGAGGAGAGACGACGAGTCATTCATGAAATGCAGCCCTTAAAGCCCTGCCTTCCATTGTAAGCGGTGACCAACACCCCTCAGGCCAAGAGATGGGGATGTCCCAGGAACAAAACAATACACGAGCTCTGCAGTGCCTCTGGGACCATGCTGACTCCTGCTCCTCCCCCCTTGCTGGACAGGCTTGTGACCAAGGGGGGTGTCTGGTGACAGAGGGGCCCCCTAATGGGTGGCAGGTGAGCCAGGAGCAGTCTATCACTCCCAGAGCCCACTAACACACCTTTGGCTTGCCACATTGCCCACAGAAGCTGGTGCTGCCTCTCACCTGTGGACCCTCACCCAGCTCAGAGGACACCCAGGATGTGGTCTGGCTGCGAGAGACTGGGTCCCGTATGAGAATGAGGCTTCTGGCCTTGGAGTCCAGTTCTGGTGGGGGTTGGGCCTTGGCTGCCTCCTCTTCCTCCTGTTCTGGGGATTCCTGCTGTGCTGGAGGTTGGCCCCTCAAGCCCCATGTTAAAGCTTAGGAGAGGGGGTGAGGTGTCCCCCACAGCATGTGCTGCAGATTAGTATAGCAGGGGTAGGAGCGTTGCACAGCATCTTGGGCCCAGACACACCCCTGCTGCAACTCCTTGGCCTTGGCCCTGACCTGCTCAAGGGTGTGGTGGAGGTGATTCCATTTGGCTAGAGTGGCAGCCATGTGGCCATGCATTTCTGCATTTTGCTGCCTGGCCCAGGAGTTTTGCAGGGTTTCCTCCTTGGCCCAGAGATCCAGGAAGGCCTCCATCTCTGGGCCAAAGTAGGAGGGGTCCACCTTTTCAAGCCCCAGGGAGAGTCCTGGGAGCCTCCCTCCTTCTCAGCTATGGGGGAACACTGTCAGAAAGGTACAGCTGCGAGAATGTTGCATGTAATAAATGTTAGCTCTGATGCTCGCACACACTCAGCTTCCTGCCACAGGATTCCCTGGGTTCCCTGTGGCTTTAAGAAGTGCAGGAGGCAGAACCATAAAGTGCTGATTGCTGTGGACAGGGTGTCATCCAGGGCACCTTCACAGCATCCCAGAGGCCTTTTCTGTTGACAGAAGGCCCCACGGAACATCCAGATCCATGTTTTGTCATCAGCTGTCTCTCGAAAGTGGCATTCTTCCTCATGGAGAACAGAACACACTTCGCAATCTGGATGCTCCACCGGTTTTGTCAACAAAATGGAAGTTTAGATGACAAAACCCTGCAATCTAGGCATAGCCTTAGTATAAAAAGTTATACCAAAACCAAAGAGAAGATATTCAAGTTGAAATCTTAGTTCCATTGAAGTTAGTGGAAGTTTTTCCACTAGCTTGACCCATTCACACTTTCAGTCTTGGAGAACAAACAGAGAATAATGTTCAGAAGAAATCAGATGATTATTAGTGTATTCAGCTATGGTTACACTACAGCATTCTGTCAAAAAGAAGAGATTTCCTGGAAAACCTTCTGTTCACGGAGTTCAGCCACACACAAAAGCCAATCGAAAGAGGTCTCTACTCTCTCAACAAAACAGGCACCTGGAAGCACAGCAGACCAGGTTACCCATTGTTCTGGATGCCCTGTCTGTCAAGAGAAGCCTCTCTGCCACAGAGTGTCTACACTGCTGTTGACAGTTTTTTCTGTTAAAGAATTTCAAGGATTTACTCTTGCATTAGAGAACTGGCATCACAATTCAATAATCACAAGTGACACACCTATTTTCAAGTTACAGTTCTTTATGTGAGTTCACTATCTTTTGATTTCTTGAATTATTTTATCTCAAGAAATATCAGTGAAAAAGACGTCTTGTTTATGGTACTTCTGGATTTGAGTTTCAAGCCTACTGAGTGATGAGCTATTAGAAAATTGGGGGTAAATATATCGATTCCACCGAACTGTGTGGCAAAACTTCCATTCAGTAAGGATAGAATGTCACTGTGAATCTTAGTTAGGTGCTTGTATGGGTGCTGAGTACTGCGAAAGCTGGCTCTATATGTATTGCTTGTTTGATCTTTGCTGATTGAACAGTCAGTGAATTGGTATCAGCTGTCCCCATCAGTTTATCTTCCATCATCACCCCACTTAAGTCTTCATTTGGCACCTCCATGCCTAGATCTCCTCTGAGATAATAGCAATGTGGCTTAAAGGGAAAATTATAATATGTTCTAGCATCATTTGGTGGGGGAGGGGAAATATAATATCTAATTTTCGTATAACAGGAATGTGACCTGGTGCTGTTCCAAAAGCACACTCTCTTCTAGTACAACGTAACAGGCAGGCTGCCTTTTGTTCTGTCTTGGTGCATTACAATAATTTACCACCAGGCTGACACTAAATCCTTTTGTCCCTCAGTTCACAGAGGTAACCAAACACTGCTCCTACTGCTGGTAAGATTTTTTTTTCAAATGAGGGCAGAGGCAGCATACATAGCTTACCTTCCCGTGGCTCATCACAGTTGGCAGAGAAAGAGGGAAGCTTGGCTTGGATCTGCACTACAAGGCTCCTGGTCCCAGGTCTATAAAGGTATGTCTATCGAGCATTAATACCTGCAGCTGACTCTGGGTGAAAGGGCTTGGGCTGTCAAACTGTTGGGTAGATTTCTGGGCTTGAGTGAAACCAAAACTCTGGAAACATCCATGCTGAGAGGGCCCATGGTGTGAGAGTCCGCTAGTTTAGATTCCAACCCAAGCTTGAATGTCTACATTGAATTTTTACAGACATGAAGGTGGATCCTAGTGAGCCAGAATCAGCTGAGTAAAGATGGAAGGTGTTTAATTGCTGGAAGACATACTCTAATGGAACAGGAGCATACTTTTTTTCCCTACATACTAATTATTCTCTGGAACCACTTCGTCTTCACCAGTATCTGTCCGTGCCATTTTCTAGGGCCTTGTGCATGTCAGAGTTCCCCAACCCTTACAGCTGAAACAGGGTAAGACTGTCCCTTGCCATTACTACCTTTAAAGGTACCAGATCAGCCTGTTAAAAAGGTTTTTCTGCGTGCTCCCAACTCACCCCATTTTAAATCAAGTTTGTTAACTTCAGTCTTCTCTTCTGTGCACCAGTGGGAGTGTTCACAAGAACTGGTTACTCTTTTCATAGATTCAGTTAAAATCTTAATGTAAACCAGACTGTACTTTAATGTAGCTGAATTTTTCTTCAAAGCTCGAAAAATAATTGAATTTGAATGTGCTGCCTTTCATTTCATGTTTTGTAATTATTTCAGGAACATAATAATCATTATGTTAACATTCAGCTCGTAATTATTTATAACCTGCAGGGTCGTATTGTATGATAGCACATATGTCCAGGGGCATTAAGTCACATATTAATCCTGCTAATTTATTTACACACTGACTGACTAATGCTCTTGAAACTGTATTCTGAAGCCAAAAACAATAACTATCATAGTATGAGCAGGGTTGTGGCTGCTAAATTATATTGCCTCTGTTAATAAGGCACATAATCAAAAATTGTCAATAGTGCAACATTAAGTGACAGGAATTAGATTGTAACTTGTAAGTTATGTTATGTAAAAGCAATTACACCTGAGTTTTTACAAAGTTACATTTCCTAATTCACTTGTTACTCTAAAAGTTGCCATATTCATGGATATTGAGCCTTCATCTGGAAATCGTTAAGTCTTTATTATTATTAGACATTTAATAGCAGACCAAAGCAACTATTGAAGATTGCTGGTCAAGTTTTCAGTTCACTTTTATCCATACTTTAAAAATTATATAATCTTTTGAAAACAGCAGTCTGGACTAGTTAAGGAATCTTTCCACATGAAGGGGCCCATTTAAAAAGCCACATGTAATACTACATTCTGGTTTTTTTGGTTTACCTTCTGGAATGAAAGAAAGAGCCAAAAGACAGCACCATCTCTGTGACAAATGTGGGCTGTTCATCAGAAATCATGAATATAGTATCTGGCTCTTCTGCTACCAGCTGTACTTCAAGTGGTGGTGTAAATTTGTCTTTGGAGAACAGTCCCACTGGGAAGACAGGGAGGCAGCACTTTCTATTAATCACCTATCTACTTATGTGAAAGAGTCATTAAATGACAGAGTCAAAGTCCATATACTTAATGGCTGTTTCTTCAGGGTATCACTAACAAGATGGTCACTGCTCAGGTTTTCACTAAAAAGTCAGGTTAAGCCAGCTACATAGCTCAGAGGTACAAAAAGTGCATACCCCAGAGTGACGGAGCTAAACCAACCTAAATTTCAGATATCTAAAAGGGTGTCATAAGGAGGAGGGAGAAAGCTTGTTCTTCTTGGCCTCTGAGGATAGAACAAGAAGTAATGGGCTTAAACTGCAGTAAGGGAGGTTTAGGTTGGACATTAGGAAAAAGTTCCTAACTGTCAGGGTGGTCAAACAGTGTAATAAATTGCCTAGGAAGGTTGTGGAATCTCCATCTCTGGCGATAATTAAGAGCAAGCTAGATAAATGTCTATCAGTGATGGTCTAGACAGTATTTGGTCCTGCCATGAGGCAGGGGGCTGGATTCGATGACCTGTCAAGGTCCCTTCCAGTCCTAGCATTCCATGATTCTAACTCCCAGTATAGAGAGCACTAGATCAGTGGAAGAATTCATCTGACAACCTTTCCACCTCCTCACTGAGCCATGGATTAAGTACAGCAATAGAACCCCTCCTATCACTGTCACAGGGCAATATGCCATTTCCAGTAAAGTCCTAGCCTTACAGCCCCATGAAGCCTAGTATCCCTAGTCATGGATCAGGACTTCATAGTGCCACACACTGGTCAAAACACAGAATAAAGTTTCTGACTCAAAAAGCTTATAATCTAAGGGTAGTTCTACACTAGAACAGAAAGTTGATTTCAGATAGGCAATTCCAGCTATGGCATTTGTATAGCTAGAATCAATGTATCAGAAATAGACTTATTTGACTGTCTTCACTAGGGAAGGTCAACAGGAACATTTCTCCTGATGACCTTCCTTAGTAGTTGTAGGCATCCTTCAGTCTGCATAGACTATGGATCACGCCCTTTAAAGTTTCAATCGAGGACTTCATTTACAGCGTCTATTGTGACTATGAAGACCCACATGAGAGTGACAGTCCTTGCTGCATCTCTTGCAGATGTAGTGGGTGTCTGGCAAGTCCTTATTGTGCTTTCTGTGCGCTCGCTTCTCCTCTGCTAGCTGTCTGATCTTCATCTCGCCCTTGTGAAGGCCCTTGTATAACCCCTGCCTCCATCTGCTGCGGTCGTCTGCTAGTTCTTCCCAGTTGTCCAGCTCGATGTCTACCTCTCTGAGGTCTCTCTTGCAGACATCTTTGTAGCACAACTGGGGGCGTCCGGGAAGTCTTTTGCCAGAGGCTAGCTCACCATACAGGATGTCTTTTGGAATCCTTCCATCGTTCATCCTGTGGACGTGACCAAGCCAGTGGAGTCGACGCTGCCTGAGGAGGGTGTGCATGGTTGGGATTCCAGCTTGCTCAAGGACGGCGGTGTTGGTCACTTTGTCCTTCCATGATATTCCAAGGATGTGCCTGAGGCAGCGCAAGTGGAAGACGTTACTCCTTGCAATAGTGAGGAGTACAGAGGTCAACTGCTCACCCCAGAGAGATCTATTTTGAGTGTCTTTACTAGACGTGCAAAATCAAACTCTGGAAGAGTTTAGCAGAAATATAGCAAGACCTTAGTATAACACAAGAGAGAAGAGATGGATTCATGCAAACAGATGGGGAGTAAAAGGAAGCAATTGACCAAAACCAGTCAACATCATAGGCAGTGATATTACTGCAACTATGTTTGCCTGGATGATCCATGCCCACATGCGAGCAGAGTGTTCCCCATAATAATGTAGAGCTGGCCAAAATTACCATTTAAGTTGATATTCATGAAACAGAAAGCATTTCTGGGAAAAGTTGATAAATATGTTTTTCTCATAATTTTAATGTGCTGATTCTGAAAGTGGCGTTTACTAAGATGATTTTGGAACTTTAAGTAAAAACAAAAACTAAAATTGCTATCTTTTCTAACTTGAAAAATAAATTAAATAAAGGGGAAGAGCAATGCATAGAACACATCCCTAATTTGGAATATTTGTTATCAGGGAGTAATTCCGTTTCAAGATCAAAGTCTCTGCTTCCTCTGTCATATGAATATATGAACTTGATTTTTTTGGTTTCACAATAATGATGAGGTTTAAAATTCAGCAAAGTACTTTTTGGATATTTCTGGAATGTGAAAAAGTCAACTGCGCTACTATGCATTACATAAAATATCATATAAAATATAATGTGGTGTACTAGATTTATGTAAGTTTTCCTTTCAAAATAAATTATAAAATAGTTATTAGCCCTAATCACTAACCTAACCTAAAGCTGATTTTTACTTATAGTCTTAGCAATTTGAGTATTTATTTGGATACCTATGCCAGGACATACATCATTTATTGATAAATATATTATTCATTCAGTATTCTTGTGGTAGCAAATTATATTATTATTGTCAGGTAATCCATAGATTAAACATGGAAAGAGTCTTGCACCCTGAAGATTTTACCAATAGCATATTGTAAACAATGTCTTATTTGCCACCAAATTAAAAAGGACACCATTTTTGCTGCTAGAGAAGAGGCCACAGCTGAATACAACAGAAGACAGAAACTCTGACATTTCTGAAATATGATTGCAGTTGATCAAACTCTCACAACTCTTCTATCTGAATGCAGGCAGATGTTACTGTAGTATGTACACTGTTATGTAATGTATAAAGAGTAAGGTAAAAATTAACAGAAATTATTAATCCATTTCAAGCTATTTTAGTCAACTAAAAGGGAGAACTTCAAATCAAACCTTGTGAAGTAATTGACAAAACTTTGCCAGTGTTTTTGACTATGTTCCCCATAACGATCTGCAGTCTTTGCATTTTCTGCCAGGATGGAAGTTTCAAACAAGACCCTTCTTCAATAACAACACTAAGAATGAGCAAATATTTGATACAGCAAGGTATGAACATAAGCTTAGTGTCTGTATATCTGGGGTAAATAAGCTTAGTGTATGTATATATGGCCTCAAAAAGAAAATACCACACTAATCACTCTAAACATTTATTGAGAAAAGTAGCAAAGTATGAAACCATTCATAGTGGTACTGACTTCCCATGGTCTGACGTAGTAGTGAGTTAAATGTTGTGCTAAAGAAGGCAGTGTTTTGGAACTTTCTGAGCAAGGGATTCATTGTTTTCTCACAAATGAATATTCAGTGTCTGTGTTTTTTTTTTTTGAGTGTGGCATAGCAAGCGTCAAAGAAAAATGTACTCTACACCTCAACAGTTCCTATGAGTTGATTGTTCTGTGCAATAAACCTGCTTTGGAGAGACAACCATTAGTGAGGAATAAACACCAGTCTGGGAACCAAAGATTGTGTGTGTGTGTGCAACTCATTTTGGCTGGCCATTCTGTCCTTGAGGAAGGTGAGTTGAAGGAGGAGAAGATACTTCCACAAGATCATATGTGAGAATCGGGTGTTAACTATTATACTAGATTATAAATGAAGTAACAAATGGACATGCAAACTCACTATGCATGGAAGCATGCTTTACCAGGTCAAAATATAGAAACAGACTAAAACAAATAAAGAAAACACTTATCCAGCGTGTCACAGTGCTGGGCTCTATATCAGCTATAAGGACATATTGCAAGTTGACACAGTGCTGGCCAACAACACACTTGTAACAATGAATTAGGGGGGACATACTCAGGATTCTGGATTGCTGAGAGCATGGATTTAAACTGGAATTTTAGGTGGACGAACAATGGAAAATACAGTTGCTGATAAAAATAGTGTGCAAGATCACTCAAAGAATCAGTGTAACAATTTTGTGGCATAGCTTCTGAGCTATCTACAGCAAAATGACAAGAAATTCAAAGAAAATCTACTGTATTTTGGAAAATCTGATACAGCAGAAGATTACAATAAGTAGTATGTATTCTGTTATCAGGTAGTTTCCATGCATGGGTGTGCAGTATCATTTGTGTTGAACATCACAGATACCTATGTGGTGGCAGAACATGGATGTAGTGTATTTCCTCATACTCTTAACTAGACTTTACCATAATGGAAGTTGGAAGCTATGTCTTCAAAAGCCAGCATCTGTTCTTTCACTGATCTGACCACACATATTATGCTCAATGAGGTCTATGTGATTGTGAACTGTTTTCATATATATATATGTGTAAAAAGCATCATTGGAGATACACATCTCCTAGAACTGGAAGGACCTTGGGATGTCAGCTAGTCCAAACCCCTGCCTTCTTGGCAGGACCAAGCACCATCCCAGATATCTATTTGCCCCAAACCCTAACTCCCCAAGGATTGAACTCACAATGTGGAGTTTTAGCAGGCCAGTGCTCAAACCACTTGAGTTATCCCTCACCTGTAAATGCTCTAAATACAATTCAGTCAGATAGATCCAAATCACTCCTAAGATTGGTTCAATGCCACTCGTAAAGAAGGAGGAGAAGAAAGAATTACATGAACCACAACAAAGGCCTGAGCACTCAGCAGATGGCTCTCTCCCATTATCTATCTGACCTAATTGCAGCCCAAAACTACAAATAATTCATTCTTGTACTTGATGGATGAGTGACTTGTAAAGAACCCTTACCAGCACAAAGATTATGTTGATGAAGCTATTCAGGAAGCTTTCATGAACAGAGAAATTATTTGGCAGGAGCAACTGAACTTTGCAAGGCAGAAATACTACATTGGCATTCACGAGCCCGATAAATGAATAGGATGTAGCTGCACATGTAGAAACTGTTTATATTATGCTTGTCTAACCCCTGTGCTGGAAATATAGTAACTGCTTTTAAAAACTACATGTTGAACGGCTCTAGTTGTGTACTCTCTCCTCTGGCAGCTTTCATAATCCAGCACAACTTTAGTTAGCTGGATGACCAGTCATCCTGTAAAGTTTGTATATGGCCACCAGTACAGCTCTCAGTGCTCTGTGCTGTTAAATACCTATAATTTACCCTAAACATCTTCTTGGAGTCCAGTAAGCTGTGGAACTGCTGGTAATACTGCTAGACAATATTGACTTCCTGTAGTCTGGCAAATTTTCTCATTCGGCACTGCTCAGGTCCCAAGGGTGCCAGACATGAGAGGTTCAACCTGTACTAAATTTAAAAAAGTTTTACTTAAATGTTGAAATCCAATTTAGAAAAGGATATATCAAAAATTCTTCCAGATTCAGCACATTTGGACTGTGAAAAACATAACTTGTTTACCTACTTTCCCCCCAAATTTCCACCTGAATCTTATTTTAGAGAAAATGCTCTTATTTAGGGTTAACTTAAGTGGGTTAAAGTAGAAACTGAAGACACAGCAACTGTGTTTAACTTGGATTAACAGCTCTAATTCAACCTCAGGCTGCTTGATGGATTAACAGCTTGAGTTACAGTCTACATTAAATACTGAGTATCTCTGGCTGCTATTTCAGTATCAGATAGCTAAGCCAAGTTAAGGAAACAAGTGTTTGAGTTTATTTATTTCCTTATTTATTCATTTAGTAGTGTAGCCTTATGCTAAAAGTGGAGGAAGCATAAGATTCAACCCCAAACCAGGTACAAGCAAACTGCTAAGGGACTGCTCTCAGAGACGAACAGAGAGGAGGCAGACAGGTCCTATAGTTGTGACAAGTATTGGCTGATCATTCTTGTGACAATAAAAGCTTTTATTGCACAATGCATGCCACTGAACCACAGCCTATGAACAGGGACAAAAGCAGAGTTAACATGCATTTACCCCATATTTACCTCTATCTGTGGGAGGATAAGGTGCAGGGAAGACCACCCAGAGAGAAAGAGAGATATCATGAGAGGGGACCCCATTCAGCCATTAAAATTTTGCTGAGGGTACAAGGAGACGGTGCACTTTCCAAGTGCTTCCATGAGTCATCCATGATTCACTCCAAGAACTACTGCCTAGCCTTTTTGGAGATTAGTGTTAATAGTCTTTTAGAAGACTGAAGAGTTTTTCCTATCCCAGGGATGAGTGTTTTATGCCATTATATCAGTAATGAATGTACCTAGAGTAGCAGGATGGATTTTTCTTAAAATTTCAGTTCTACTGTGAAAGTGGGATTATGAAGTTCCATAGTTGGCTGTCTACAACTTCCAGAGCAAACTTGCTCAGTTTGAGTTTAGTGCTGCTCTTCTTGAAATTAATGACAAAATTCCCCATTGACTTCATCAGATAGAGACTCATAAAAATACAGTGTTTGCTGAAATCCACACTTAATTGAATCAATGAGAATTCTAGCCACTTACTTCACTGTGGCAAAAGATTTCTCTTGTCTTTTCTAGTTGTCAGTCAGGGACCTGAATGCCCCATGACTCTGACCAAAATGTAATTATGTCTATCGGCTTTGCTTCACGTCTAGGAAACGTCTGAAACACAAATCACTGAGACAGTAAATGTGGATGCCTATCCTGCAACTACTGCCTCTTCAGGAGCAGAAATATGTTTTTGTATAAATTCTAGACCAGCGGTGGGCAACTTGCAGCCTGTGGGTTTCATGAGGTTCATCGGGGTAATCTGATTGGAGGTTGTGGGACATTTTACTGACAGTGACCATCCTCAGGCACCATCCCCTGCAGCTCCCAATACCCGATATTCTCTCTTCCTGACCAATGGAAGCTGTGGGGCTGGTGTCTGCAGGCCAGAGGGCCACAGAGAGACTACTTCTGGCAGCTCCCATTTGCCAGGAACAGTGAACTGTGACAACTGGGAGCTCTGGGGCGGGTGCTGCCTGCAGACGGACAACATCAGCACAGTCTCACGTCCATCACTGCATAACCCTTGTGAACTGGATGCTGCCTGCAAGCTACAGGATGCCTAATGCTATTCTAGGCTGCTTTCTGTGCAGGAGAGTTGGCTTTATTAGAGTACAAGACTGGGAACACAAAGATCTAATTGTAGTACAATGTCCTAACTGACTGGTAAGCTCCAACTAGTAACACAAAACTTAAATAAACTGTGTTAACTTCACATGTGTGTCATGGGCATCAAACTGGTGAAACGAAAATCTTTGGATGAGGGGTGCTACAGAAGAATAAAGTTGTATAATTTAAATTTATTTCATAATCTCAGGTTTCAGCAGTAAAGGCAATTATAATATAAAGGATTAATACCTGCATTGCCATACCTGCTGGAGTGTATTAAGCCGTATCATATCTGTGACCTTCTTTCCTTACATATTTAAATTCCTAAATTGCTCTTCCTTTCGCTCCAATGGTTTTAATCATGAAAAAAAATACCTTCTTCTCCATGCCACAGTAAGTATGATTATGCAGCTTTTTAGTATAGACAGTATAGTGCAGGTTGTTCAGAAGCAAAAGTGTTAATTTGAGCAAACACTTCATCTATAGGACTATCTGTTCAAAGGAACAAAACCAGAATGTTTTCTCCAGGACTGCTGTCTTCCAAATAAACCCTCCTGTACTTTTCTCTTCTACTGGATTGCTTCATTCTATTACTGTCCATCAGCAATTTCACTACAAATTAGAATCTAAAGAGATTTTATGGAAATTCTGACAATGAAGTATTATTCCCATTTTACAGATGGGAAATCTCAAACACTGAGCAGAGCAGATCACCCAAGGTCACACTAGCAGTTTGTGGCAGAGCTGAAAATATTGATAGATAGCTACTTAGCATCAGGCCAGTGTCTAGACCACAAGACCATCCTTCCTCAGTGCTACACGTGGCTGAAAAATGGAATTGCTTTCAAGTAAAAATGTTGGCATTTTTGAACAAATGTTTTCAGTGAAGGTCTCATCTGTGTCATTGGTTTAGTTCCTGTGAATTCAGACAGAGACTGGGAACCACAAGACTTTCTCTCAGTTCACCATCTTAACTGACTTGAGAGTTCCACCTACTACTACAAACTGTACTCAGACTGTCTCAACATTTAAAATGTATTATTTCATTTTCCCAAAAGAAGGGTCTCCAAGAAAGATTGTGGTTTTAGACAGCAGGAAAAAAAACACAACTCAGGAGCCCCTCAGTGAAACTGATAGGAACCTTTCAGCTTTGCAGAGAGGTAGGGAACTCAGCATCCCCACCCCACCCTACTCCAGGAAGCAGAGACCATGGCCACTCAGCCTCGCAGTTCCCCTCCCCTGCTCTGGGCTGAGACGCATAGAGCTTGGGACACTCAGCCTTCCTTCCTTCTCCCACCCCCAGCATCCTGAACTGGAGAGGAAGAGTGCTCAGTTTTCCTTTCATTTCACTTTGCAATTAAAGATGAGTTTTAACAGAAATAGGAATTTTAGCACCTTGTAGACGCCTCTTTGCTTCACTAATTGAATTTCAATATACACTGGGGATATCAACTACAAAATACATTATTGTCCATTAATAGAATTTCGACATCCTCCAAAGGAAGGCACTTCTGTACATTCCAGACAGTATACAAATACTAGTGCATTGAGCCTCACAACATCACTGTGCTACAGGGGTATATGACCCTTATTGTCTGGATGGAGAAACCGAGGTATACAGATGGAAAAATAACATTCTCAAATGTCAGAAACATGCCTTCAGGGAACCATGAAGAGAATTCAGACATAATATCCTGTACAACTCACAGCTGTAAGGTATCATTGAGTCCAAGGTTTTAGCAGCAGTCAAAAGAATCTGTATAGGGGAGTAAGAACCGTCACAGTTGGGATGGATAGTATTTATTTAAAAATACTCATGAATCAGGGTATGTACCACATTCTAATGGTGGTGTATGGGTGGAGAAGTAAAATCTTTACACTGTAAATGTTATTCCAAAATTGCTCACTTTGGCTTTTTTGCACATTCATCTATTGTATCTGGCACCCACCCATGTCTGAGACACCATGATACCAGTCTAAATGGAGCCCTACCTCAATGCTGACATGCTATAATTATGTGAATTTTTATTTGTTACTGTAAGCATTACTTTTAGAAACAAGTTTTGTCACAGAGTTGACAAAATATTGGGTAAAATAGGAAGTGAATTTCAAATATTATTCAGATATTAAAATGGAGGCTGTCTCCTTGAACACACCAGTGAACCTTGATACTTGCTTTTGTGACTTCCAAGAAAGGGGCAGTCAGTCACACTGCTAGGATCTATGCCCAGTGTAGGGCTTTCTAAATCAAAATCAACATTTTGACTAGTACTCAGAAAGAAATGTGGAGTTGATACAATTATATTGGAGAACAGAGGTGATATTTCCCCCATTTTTAAACTCTCTAATCAAATGAGTGACTATATTTTGCACCAGCTGTTGTTCTTATGTTGTCTTCAGGTTATTACTCCATATACTGTGGACTGGGCTATGGTAATTTTATCAACAAGTCAGATGTCAACAGCTGTAAAGTAAAGGTCAGCAACGGCTAGTCAAATGCAGGTACAAACAAACTTATGGACACTGATGTCTCTTGCATTTCAATACTAAGCAGGAACTAAGGAGCTATGGCAAACCTCTTAGCAGAAAGAAGGATGGATTCCTCTCTCTAATGGGTGAGAGGAGGTGCTGCCAGCATCACAACTACTTTTACCTACAGATTCTTACCCTAATCCACTAAATTCACCTCCATTTTGTTAGGGATTAAGATTCAATTACCTTGCCATCAGTCAAATCCCATTGTCAGTCAGACCCTAGGAAAAAAAAAAGTAAAAAGAGGCCCAGCCTTTCCCAGATCAAATAAAAAAATAAAGCTGAGCTGTGTGTAATCTGCATACTTACGGCACTGCAGACTGGACAGTGAAACTATCTCCACAAGCTGCCTTGGATCCTAATCATATATGCAGAGGCAAAATCATAGCCTGGTGACATCCCATGTAAAGGATGCTTCTCTGTTTGTTAGCAAGGAACAATAACAATATCAAATGATGCTGACTGACGTTACAAGATCATTGACACCTGACCTTTGTTGATCATAGGTGATTCAGCCAAGGAGACTAAAGTGAGCTTCATGACCTACTGAAATCTCCTCTGAAAGGTAATGGAATAGATCCAGATTTTGATCACAATTTGTGCTACAAAGCTGCAAGAGAGACCTCAGAGAGGTAGACATCGAGCTGGACAACTGGGAAGAACTAGCAGACGACCGCAGCAGATGGAGGCAGGGGTTACACAAGGGCCTTCAGAAGGGCGAGTTGAAGATCAGACAGTTAGCAGAGGAGAAGTGAGCGCACGGAAAGCACAATAAGGACTTGCCAGACACCCACTACATCTGCAAGAGATTCAGCAAGGACTGTCACTCTCGTGTGGGCCTTCATAGTCACAATAGACGCTGTAAATGAAGTCCTCAATTGAAACTTTAAAGGGCGCGATCCATAGTCTATGCAGACTGAAGGATGCCTACTACTACTACTAATGGGTGTAAATCCAGTGATCTTTCAGGCAGAACTCTGGGTTAAATAATGTGTCTAGTATCATAATCTAGCTCATGTTAATGAAAGCAAGGAATAAGCGGGTGAGAGCTATCTAACTCTCTTTTGAAGTTTTTTTTTTCTTTTCCCCCCAATTCCCTATCCAACAGTTAAAGGCTATGTCTACACGGGGATGCTACATCGAAATAGCTTATTTCGATGTAGCAAAATCGAATAAGCTATTTCGATGAATAGCATCTACACGTCCTCCAGGGCTGGTGCTGTCGACGTTCAATGTCGACGTTGGGCAGCACTACATCGAAGTAGGCTCTGCAGGGGAGCATCTACACACCACAGCAGCCCAAATAGAAATAAGGGTGCCAGGAACAGCTGCAGACAGGGTCACAGGGCAGACTAGTACTTCCCGGGCAACAGCAAGCCGCTCCCTTAAAGGGCCCCTCCCAGACACACGCAGCCTGCACAGCACGCGGTCTGCAGAGCCACAAGCACACACACCCCGTGGAAGCAGCATGGACCCCCAGCAGCAGCAGCAGCAGCAGCAGCCAGAGGTCCACACAGCCGTCCCTGGAGGAGCAGTGCTTGCCCCGCTTAGTGCCATGCAGGAGGCAGCTGACCATCTTTTATTTGAGGAAGATGAGCTGCCCCCAGGGGAGGAGGAAGCAGCCCCAGATCTTGCTGCCCTCCCAGGCCTCCGGCCCCACCGCACACGCCGCCGGCTGTGGAGCTACCCCACGAGCACTGATTGGTGGGAGCAGCTGGTGCTCGGTGAGTGGGACAACAACCGCTGGCTCCGGAATTTCCAGATGAGCTGGCAGACATTCCTGGAGCTCTGCCAGTGACTCACCCCTGCCTTATGGCACCAGGACACCTCCATGCGATGTGCCCTCACTGTCGAGAAATGGGTCAGCATCGCTGTCTGGAAGCTGGCCACTCCAGACAGCTACTGATCCATAGGGCAGCAGTTCGGCATGGGCGAGGCCACCGTCAGGGCTGTCCTCATGGAGGTAAGAGGACCTGGGGGGGGGAGCCCGGGGGGTAGCCCTGGGGGGAGCCTGGGGGGGAGCCCTGGGCTCAGGGGGAGTCCTTGGGGGGAGGGGGGGAGCCCAGAGGTGGAGGGCCAGACACACACTGCACACCCCTTACCGGTGCTCTCTCATGTCCTTCCCCTGCATGTTGTCCGCGCAATCAATGCCCTGCTCCTCCACAGGCTCATGTGGTTTGGGGACCTGGATGCTGCCATCGCGGGGTTTGCCAGCCTGGGCTTCCCAAATTGCTTTGGGGCTCTGGATGGGACCCATATCCCCATCCATGCCCTGGAGCACAGCGGAGGATGCTTCCTCAATAGGAAGGGATACCATACCGTGGTCCTCCAGGCCTTGGTGGACAGCCGGGTCTGCTTCCTGGACATTCATGTTGGCTGGTCTGGCAGCACCCACGATGCCCGGGTCTTCAGAAATTCGGGACTGTGCTGCTGGCTGGAGGCAGGGACCTCCATCCCCCAATGGGAAATCCCTGTGGGGGACACCACCATGCCCCTCTGCGTCATCGCAGACGCGGCGTACCCCCTCCGGCCCTGGCTCATGCACCCTTACATGGGCCATGTCACAGCCAGCCAGGAGCGGTTCAACACACGCTTGAACCATGCGTGCCAGGTGGTCGAGCACACTTTCGGCTGCCTCAAAGGGCGCTGGAGGTGTCTTCTCACCCGCCTGGATGCAGGCCTCACCAACATCCCCCAGGTTGTGGGCGCGTGCAGTGCACTCCACAACCTGGTGGAGAGCAAGGGAGAGGCCTTCTTCCAGGGCTGGGCTGTGGAGGCTGGCAGGGCCGACGTCCAGCCACCCGCTACCCACAGTCTCCAGGTCGACCCTAAGGGGATCCAGGTCCGGGAGGCCCTGCGGGCCCATTTTGACCAGGCTGCAGGGTGAACGCTGGCAGAGCCAGCTGCGGGTGAGCCACCCACTGCACTCCCCCCCATCCTCCACAACACTCCTTGTCCCCGCGCCCACACGACAAAGAACTCGAGAGCACACCCCCCCACACACTTTTCTTTTAAATAAATGGAAATGTTGTTTCAAACAAAACAGTGCAACCTTATTATTAACAGAATAAAAGTGGGAACTATTTACATGGGGGGGCAGCTACTAAAACAGGGGTCCAACAAAAACTATTTACAACAAATGGGGGAATATGTACAAAGGGGGGGGGCCACATCCTCGGCCCCGCACCCTAATGTCCAGCGCCCGGTGTTGGGGGGCGTGACCCACGCCTCGGCTGGAGCCCTGGTCGAGGCTGGGCGGGGGCTGGGAGAACTGGCAAATACGGCTGGCCAGTGTCCACAGGCCCATGGTCTCCCTTGGCGGCAGGCCCCAGGGTGGCAGACGGTGGAGGGATGGCAGGTGGAGAGGCAGGGGGCGAGGCAGGCAGAGTGGCAGGTGGAGCAGTGGGCAGCACGGCGGGGGGGGGCCAGATGCTGCGCAATAGTGTCAAAAGTGCGCATGAAGTCCCCCCAAGCCTCCTGGCGCCAGGCCAGCGCTCACTTCTGGAGCTCGAGCCACCGCTCCTCCACCCACAGGCGCCACTCCGACACCTCCAGCTGACGCCAGGGGGTCGCAAGCAGCTGGGAGTCCGTGGCCGTCTGAGGGTGGCTCCTCCATTGGCCTCGTCCTGGGGCTGGTCGGTGCTCCACCAAGGGGCTGGCCTGCTGGGATGGCCCCGGTGGGCTCTCCGGGACCATGGACACCTTGTTGGCGCTCTCCAGGCCCTCCGATGGTGCAGCTGCGGAACACAGGGGGAAGAAGAGTGGAGACAGCCGTTAGTGTGGGTGCTGACCCGTGGCCCTTGTCCCCCAACCCCTCTGCTGATGGTTCCCCATCCCTGCCCCCCGGAGATGCTGCTGCTGACAATGGGTGTCCCACCCCGCCCCCCAGGGGACCCTAGGTTCCGCTACCC
Organism: Carettochelys insculpta; assembly: GCF_033958435.1. Classification (NCBI taxonomy): domain Eukaryota; kingdom Metazoa; phylum Chordata; order Testudines; family Carettochelyidae; genus Carettochelys; species Carettochelys insculpta. The sequence goes on along the minus strand of NC_134137.1, from coordinate 298,252,736 downwards.
CCATCCCCAGGGATGGGGCATGGTGCTGTCCTGCTGGGGGGGCAGGGGCTGCTGCACTCTTCTGAGGGACATGCCACTGCTGTCCTTGGGGCCATGGTCATCTGGGCGTGTGGAGGGCCCTGGTCATGTCTCTTGTCCCCACCCCTTAACCCTGGAGGTGAGCACCGGGGGGGTACATACCTCACGGTCCGCTCCCACGTTCGGGGGACACCCATTGGGTGGACACCCTGCTGGAGCTGCGGGACGGGAGGGCAATGCAGAGCCCCCCATTGCTGGAGGAACTCCCGTCTTCCTCCTCCGCCATCCTGGGGTGGGCTCCTGGGGGGGCCTCTGGGGTGCAGGGCTTGTCTCCGCGGCGGACTTCGTCTCCGGGGCCTGCTGGGGCTCGGCAGCCGAGGTGTCAAGAGTGGCCAGAGGGGAGGAGGTGTACCGGGGGCCCAGGATGGACCTGAGCTCCCTGTAAAAGGGGCAAGTGGCAGGGGAGGTCCCAGATCGGCTGCCCGCGTCCTGGGCCCAGGCGTAACCCTGCCACAGCTCCTTGACTTTATTCCTGACGTGGTCCGGAGTGTGGGCAGGGTGACCCCGGGCAGCCAGGCTCTCGGCCTGCCGAGCGAACGCATCCACATTCCGCCTCTTGCTTCCCATTACCTGGAGCACCTCCTCCTCGCCCCAGAGCCCCAGCAGGTCCTGGATCTCGGCCTCCGTCCAGGAGAGGCCCCGCTGCCTCTTCCCCGGCTGGCTGCCAGGCTGGGAGCCCTGGCTGTCCTTGGGGGGGATACCCTGGGGGTGCTTGGGGGGCTGGCTGGCTGCCACAGGGTGCAGGATTGTGGCTTGGGGCTGCTGAGGTCTGTGCAGGCTGTGCATGTGGCAGTGCTGCTGCCTGCACGGGCTCTCAGCTTCCTGCACAGGAAATAAAGGGGCGTGGAGCTTTAAGGGGCTGCTGCACGCGGCGACCGTAGAGCTCAGGGGCTGGAGAGAGTATCTCTCAACCCCTCAGCTGATGGCCACCATGGAGGATCCCGCTATTTCGATGTTGCAGATTGGCTACATGTGCCCTACTTCGACGATCAACGCCTTACGTTGATTTCATATCTCCTGATGGGGATAGCTACTTCGACGTTCAACGCCTTACGTCGATTTCATGTCTCCTGATGGGGATAGCGACTTCGACGTCTCACCGCCTTACATCGATTTCAACTTTGAAATAGTGCTCGCCACATGTAGACACGGTGGGCACTATTTCGAAGTTGGCACAGCTACTTCGAAGTAGCCGGCTCGTGTAGACGCGGCTAAAATGTTTTTACATAAGAAAGGGAACACAAGAAGCAGCTTTACATAACTTTGATAGGGTTATAAGCTCCTTATGCAGATGACACTGGACTCTCTGGACTCTGTTGAAGGGCTTTCTTTACCTAGCACTTTTCTTCTACACAAAAGTTCTGAACTGTGAGGCGAATACTTAATAGTGACATCTTTTTCTCCAGTGTTTTTAAAGGATGATGTTCGTTCAGTAGTACAACACCAAAAGCACATAATTATAAAGGGTGAAAGAAGATGCATTCAGATTACCCATGAGTCCAAATGCTTGGCTCTGTATAATTGCTTTCAAATTATTTCTGTCAAACACATATTATACTTGAACTAGTCATCTAGATTTTAAAAAGAATATTTGGGAAATCAAGAAAGAGCTTCTTCAGAATTTTTAATGAGAATAGATCATTCTTTAAAAATAAGTCTGAATTTTCATACTAAAAAGAAGATCAGAAAAGTAAATACAATGAATATTCTGGGAGAGAGATTTACAAGTTAAAGGCTAGCGTTCCAGCACACTGATTCACAGCATTTCTCCTGATAGTTTTTGAAAATGACAACCTTGATACATAAAATTCGAGATAAAAATTGTTTTCCTCTTAAATCTTTGCATGTTTTCAATAAATTTCCTTTGCAATAAATGCCTAAGCTGTCCTACTTTCACAGCTATCAACAACTGAAAACTCAACAAATTACAATACAGTGACACAAATGAAGGCAAACTCATTTTCTGAAGCAATATCCACATGTTGTAAACTCAGTTAGGTCTACATCCGTAGTGACCTAAATTAACAAGAAATCCAGAAATTGCAACCATTAATATGGATTAATGTGAATCCTTCTCTAGTGTGTTATAAAAATGTCTTTTTATGAACAAAGAAATGTAAATATCTAACCAGAAAGGTCCAGATTTTTGGCATTATGCAAGAGAAGACCAAGATAATTGTATTCCCATGGTCCAAAGAATGCAAGATTTGTTCTGTGTACATGCTTTCCAAGGCATAAATCATTCCAAAGGGAATGAGGCAATTGGTGGTGGTACATCCTAATGAGTTGTGTATCTGTGCACTTCTCAGGTCCATCTGGGAACTTAGAGATAATTATCTCTTTCTGGTGTTCATTCTTCCTCCAGCTCCCTCTGCGTTGTATCCAACACAGACCTGTGTCTAAATGGCACATTATTGAACCTGAGAAAGGGGAAAGCCCTTAAACAATATTTTCTGGTAGACATATTTTATCAGGATGAATTGGGAACAACAGAGCGTAGCTGATGCAAGCAATTCCTAATTTATGTCAATAAACCCAAATTTTATACTATGCCACACGATCACATACTTTATATCTGCCACATTTTACAGAAAAGCAGTTTTACAACTGCTTTAGTGATTCAAGTATTTGCTATGATGCTTTTTGATTTTGTTGTCCTTCATCCTGTAAAGTCAGGCTCTCTTTAAAACTATGAGTCCCACTATACAGGCATTAGATGAAGAAAAACATGAATGTGTACCTAATATAGCTGTTCAGTAGGTTTTAACATCAGAATGTTATGGTCAGCCATATTTTTAACTAACAGAGCAAGCAACAAATGTCTTACTACTGTAGCTGGATGTGAGTGGTTGCTGGCTTTTTAATAATGTAAAGCCTCCATCTCTAGCCTTGACAAACAATGATATCTTAGTCTCATTGGCTACGTCTACACGTGCACCCAACATCGAAGTAGCCTATTTCGATGTGACGACATCGAAATAGGCTATTTCGATGAATAACGTCTACACGTCCTCCAGGGCTGGCAACGTCGATGTTCAACTTCGACGTTGCTCAGCCCAACATCGAAATAGGCACAGCGAGGGAACGTCTACACGCCAAAGTAGCACACATCGAAATAAGGGAGCCAGGCACAGCTGCAGACAGGGTCACGGGGCGGACTCAACAGCAAGTCGCTCCCTTAAAGGGCCCCTCCCAGACACACTTTCATTAAACAGTGCAAGATACACAGAGCCAACAACTAGTTGCAAACCCTGTATATGCAGCACGGACCCCCAGCTGCAGCAGCAGCAGCCAGAAGCCCTGGGCTAAGGGCTGCTGCCCACGATGACCACAGAGCCCCGCAAGGGCTGGAGAGAGAGTATCTCTCAACCCCACAGCTGATGGCCGCCATGGAGGACCCCTCTATTTCGATGTTGCGGGACGCGGATCGTCTACACGTCCCTACTTCGATGTTGAACGTCGAAGTAGGGCTCTATTCCCATCCCCTCATGAGCTGCGTCTACACGTGCACGCTACTTCGAAGTAGCGGCAGTAACTTCGAAATAGCGCCCGTCACGTCTACACGTGTTGGGCGCTATTTCGAAGTTGAAATCGACGTTAGGTGGCGAGACGTCGAAGTCGCTAACCCCATGAGGGGATGGGAATAGAGCCCTACTTCGACGTTCAACATCGAAGTAGGGACGTGTAGACGATCCGCGTCCCGCAACATCGAAATAGAGGGGTCCTCCATGGCGGCCATCAGCTGTGGGGTTGAGAGATACTCTCTCTCCAGCCCTTGCGGGGCTCTGTGGTCATCGTGGGCAGCAGCCCTTAGCCCAGGGCTTCTGGCTGCTGCTGCTGCAGCTGGGGGTCCGTGCTGCATATACAGGGTTTGCAACTAGTTGTTGGCTCTGTGTATCTTGCACTGTTTAATGAAAGTGTGTCTGGGAGGGGCCCTTTAAGGGAGCGACTTGCTGTTGAGTCCGCCCCGTGACCCTGTCTGCAGCTGTGCCTGGCTCCCTTATTTCGATGTGTGCTACTTTGGCGTGTAGACGTTCCCTCGCTGTGCCTATTTCGATGTTGGGCTGAGCAACGTCGAAGTTGAACATCGACGTTGCCAGCCCTGGAGGACGTGTAGACGTTATTCATCGAAATAGCCTATTTCGATGTCGTCACATCGAAATAGGCTACTTCGATGTTGGGTGCACGTGTAGACGTAGCCATGGGGTTAGCGACTTCGACGTCTCGCCACCTAACGTCGATTTCAACTTCGAAATAGCGCCCAACACGTGTAGACGTGACGGGCGCTATTTCGAAGTTACTGCCGCTACTTCGAAGTAGCGTGCACGTGTAGACGCAGCTCTACACTCCACAGTAGCACACATCGAAATAAGGGTGCCAGGCACAGCGGCAGACAGGGTCACAGGGCGGACTCAACAGCCAGCCGCTCCCTTAAAGGGCCCCTCCCAGACACACTTGCACTAAACAGCACAAGATCCACAGAGCTGACAACGAGTTGCAGACCCTGTGCATGCAGCATGAATCCCCCGCTGCAGCAGCAGCAGCCAGAAGCCCTGGGCTAAGGGCTGCTGCACACGGTGACCATAGAGCCCCGCACGGGCTGGAGAGACAGCATCTCTCAGCCCCCCAGCTGATGGCCGCCATGGAGGACCCCACAATTTCGACGTTGCGGGACGCGGATCGTCTACATGGTCCCTACTTCGACGTTGAACGTCGAAGTAGGGCACTATTCCGATCCCCTCATGAGGTTAGCGACTTCAATGTCTCGCAGCCTAACGTCGAAGTTAACTTCGAAATAGCGCCCAACGTGTGTAGCCGCGACGGGCGCTATTTCGAAGTTAGTGCCGCTACTTTGAAGTAGCGTGCACGTGTAGACACAGCTTTTGTGTGTCATCAGTCCAGGTCTGATATTTCAATAATTAGATTAGCCTGAGGCCCACCACAGTAAATATTCCCTATTATATAAGATGGGACGTAGTGGGGTAGGAAGATAAAGGAACATTCAGTTAGAGGGATATCTGTGCTTTTTGAATGGCAGCTCTTTGGGCTGTGTTGAGGGTACGTATGGTAAAACAGTCATGGTGCTGTGGAATAGTGGTCAATGTTAGAAGAGGCAATCAAGCTTACTTTCTGATTACATTACAGAACATTGGAGAAAACTAATGTTAATATACACCTGCATTAACAGGAACTCTTCCCACGATCCATCTTCCAATTTTGAATACCTCACACTTTTAGGTATCAAACATTTATTTTTACTGTATTCAAGAGATCACTCAAGGGCAACAAATATGTCTATTTGCAGGACTGTCAGTTGTGTACTTGTCACTTTATTTCACAGCATCACAACTGAGTGGAGGATAGGACAAGGGGAGTTCTCACTGATTAAACAGGAAGTGAGGAAGGGGAGAGGCATTGTTCTATCCCATAGTACTCTGGGAATAACCTAGTAAACAGTATGTTGGCTATTTTTTTTTACATTTAGGCTATATCTACACTTCAGATATTAGACGAGCACAGCTGTACCTCTGGGAGCACCGTCCTGTGTAGCCCTTAGCCACTCTATGACTGAGCGACACAGCTCTTCTGCTGGCATAATTAAATCATGTCTAACTGGCAGCAGTTTGTGCTAATATAGCACTTGTCCTATCGATGCTTTTGTTTGTTTAAATCTAACTTTCTTCATGACAGGTTTTCTTCACGCTCCTGACTGACAACAATTTTCTTGACAAAAGTGAAAATGTAGAATAAGCTTTAGGCTTGCCTAAAGTTTTATGATTCCATCTCATCCTGCACATTCAAACTCCTGGCAACTGATACAATTGGAATGTGATTCTCTGCTCCAATCCCATGGATAGATACAAACATCTAAACCATCTTTATCAAGAATTCTTAAAACTTAATTATCGCAGCTGAGGAAGTAAGAAAACAGAGTGACAGAGCCAGATGAAAACCCTGAAGTCACCTACTACACGATAGACCCAACAACGAAAATAACAGAACACCATGTGGCATTACCTACAGCCCCCCAGCTTAAACCCCTCAAGGACATAATTGACAACCTACACTGGAATGTGATCTATCACTCTCACAGGCCTTTGATGACAGGCCAGTCCTCTGCTACAGACAGCTGCCCAACCTCAAGAAAATACTCACCAGCAGCTACATGCCTTACCATAGGAGCAGGAATCCATGGTTGTATCCCTGTGTCACTACCTACAGCCCTCAACTTAAACCCCTCAAGGACATCATTGACAACCTACAACCTACACTGTAACGTGATCTATCACTCTCATAGGCCTGGATGACAGGCCAGTCCTCTGTTAGAGATAGCTGCCCAACCTCAAGAAAATACTCACTAGCAGCTACACACCTTACCACAGAAACACTAATCCATGGATCTATCCCTGCAAACAACCCCATTGCCAACTCTGTCCACATATCTATACAAGAAACACCAACACAGGAATTAACCACATCAGCCACACCATTAGGGGCTCATACACCTGTACATGCACTAGTGTGATTTATGCCACCAAAGCCCCTCTGTCATGTATATTAGCCTTTGTGTCAAAGGATAAATGGACATAAAGCTGACATCAGGAATAGCTACACATACAAACCTGTAAGCAATTGCCTAGACATTCAATAACAGTTTTAAAAGTAGCCATTCCTCTACAAAGAATTTTTACCCCAAAATTAGAGAATGAGACATCTAAATTGGAATTCATTTACAAATTTGACACATTTTATCTGGGCCTGAACAGAGATATTAACTATCTAATGCATTACAAGGGCAATTGCTCCACCTTTGATATTCACAGGAATGGGACACATCCTACTTAATTTGCTTCATCAACTGGTCCTACTAGTGCAGATAAGATTTTTTCCCCTTTCTTGCTCTCCACCTTCACTCTATAAGCCCTTTATTCTATTTTTTCTACTCCATTCATCTAAGGAAGTAGGTTTAACCCATGAAAGCTCATAACCTAATACATTTGTTAGTCTCTAAAAGGTGCTACAGGACCTTTTGTTATTTGTGAAACTACAGAGCAATACAGGTATCCCTCCAAGACCACCTCCTTTTTGTGTTCTTCACCAAGCCATTTATCCAGTCACTGTTTCTGTTCTGCTAAAGGGATCAATTCCTTTTACCTAGTTAAACTTTTGTTTTGATCTATTTCCTTGGAAGCTTTTTTTTTCTGTGATTAATCATAATTAAATAATAGGCTCCAATCAGTGATCTCATGTGAAAGTTCCAGGGGGCATCCACATGATGTTCCTTGAAGGGTGGGGTCATAATTTCATTGAGTCTAAAGTTGTGTCTACATTACAGAATTCTGTCGACAGAAGTCAGTGTCGACAGATATTTCCTGACAAAACATCGGTCTACAGAACATGTCCCCACCTAATAGAGGCTCTCTTTGTCAACACCCTCTGTCGACAGAGAGCAGCCAGACTGCCCATCCCTCTGATGATGGAACAGACAACCAAGAGCTCTGCAAACATGGCAGCCCAGTGAACCGGAAGACCTTTTCGTCAACATAGAGCCCCCCCACATCCCCGAGTGGCTACACTAATTTTTTGTATTTCTTTTGTCAACACAATCTGTTGACAGAGGCACTATGCCTTGTACAGTTAAGACAGAACTCTGCCAGGAAAAGTGCTGCATTCTGTCAAGAGATTCTCAACAGTATGCATTTGTAGTGAGCATGCTCCCTAGTTTTGTCAACAGAAGACCTCTTCTGTCAACAGAACTTTGTAGTGTAGATCCATCTTAAGAGAGAGGGAGCCGTGATAGTCTATATACTATCAAAACAAAAAAGCAGTCAAGTAGCACTTTAAAGACTAGCAAAATAGTTCATTAGGTGAGCTTTCGTGGGACAGACCTCTGAAGAAGTGGGTCTGTCCCACGAAAGCTCACCTAATGAACTATTTTGCTAGTCTTTAAAGTGCTACTTGACTGCTTTTTGTTTTCATCTTAAGAGAGTACAATATAATTCACATCAGCTGGGTCTACAAAGTTCTGTCAACAGAAGAGGCCTTCTGTCAACAAAACTAGTGAGCGTCCACACTACAAATGCATTCTGTTGAGAATCTGTTCACAGAATGCAGCAGTTTTCCTGGCAGAGTTCTGTCTTGACTGTATGAGACATGGACCCTCTGTTGACAGATTCTGTCAACAAAAAAATAGTGTAGACAATCCGAGGGGCCCTCTGTCAACAGAAAGGGCTTCTGGTTCACCAGGCAGCCTTATTTGCAGATCTTCTGGTTGGCTATTCTGTCAACAGAGGGCTGGGCAGTCTGGCCGCTCTCTGTCAACAGAGGGCATTGACAAGGGGAGCCTGTATTAGATATGGATGTGTTCTGTAGACAGAGGTTCTGTCAGGAAATATCTGTCAAAAGTGACTTCTGTTGGAAGAACTCTGTAGCATAGACACAGCTATAGAACAAAAGTTTAGTTCTAGCCAATAAGAAATTATCATTAACATTTTGCAATGTTTGGGGGATGGTGAAAGTGCTGTGAAGTTTTACATTCAATATAAAGAGTTTTAACTTTCACTTGTACAATAGACAAAACAAAATGATTATTTCATGTCATCAATGACTTAAATACCTATCAATCCAAACAAAAACAATTATATGGTATCTTAAGAATCTTTCTAAACTAAACATATGTAAGATATATTTATATTCTTTTTTATAATGCAGGAGCAATTTTTAAAATTCAGTTTTCAGTATTATATTTTAAATATTTACATTTTAAATAATTACATTTTAGCTTGAATATAAAATAACACATCTTGTGAGGTAAAAGGAAACCTCAGGAGGTTGGACATAGGTGAAACAGAAATTAATGTTCTCAGATACAATACTCGACTGTGTTGGATGATATTACTATTCAGTATTAGCTGGCTGAAGTGTGAAAGTCATATGAAGTCTGACACATTCAAATGGAAAAAGAGACAGCCCTGAAATTAGATTCATAATAATGGTGCACGGAGGTATGCAAGGGGAGGTTATTGAGCACAGAAATTAATTCCTAGAATTCTATGGTAAATATATGTCAAAAACAACTTTGGAGTACATAGGATAGTGTTCTCATTCTTTTTCAAACTCATGATAGTGCAGATTGCTCTGCTGATGCTTGCGCTCATGAGTTCTAATTTTATCACTGCTACTAAATCTCTTCTGCCTGACCAGTCCCGAGGAGCCTGGACACTGTGTTAAGTTGTGCTGGCTTCAACAGCTCTTCAGGCATCTTGCTGAGCTTGTATCTCGGTGAGGAGTCCCCAACTGAGTGATTAGCATGGCTTAAATGCTTCTTTGCAGCACTTCAGTAGCCTCAACAGGACTAAGTTTCCCAGTTACAGAAAAAATGTTGGTAATTGTAGAGAAGCCTGATGATACAGTCATTTGTGTAGGCACAGCTCCTGATGTCAATGGGAGCTGTGCCCATGCAGCAAATGAGATCATCTGGCTCTATGAGCATTTTCCATTTACAATGCTGTTTCCAATAAAATGTTTTCTTCTACATTTTCCCTGTCCTTTCAGTCAGCAATGCTTACAAGAATACTAAATGAACATGTGCACACTTCAAACTGTCTTTACATGAACATATTGGAAATAGTCGTGTACTTTGCCTGGAAGTTTGACATAGAGTCAGTCAACGGTGCAAAACCCAGTCTTTAATGGAGGCGATTATGTGCTTAAGTATGGTATTGAGTGCTAACTTTACCTTAGGACTTCAAGGTAATTACTTATTTCACAAATGCCAATATCCACAAATGAAGAAAGTAAATTGTTTCACTGACTGCTCATTCACAAAAATATATTAAAATATACCTAGAATAAACCATGTAAGCCGTTTCCCCTGACGGCAGGTTGGCCTAGTGGCTAGGCCCCTTGTGGAGCTTAAAGGCCTGGGGTGTAGGTCTGCAGGCCACCCCTAAGGGTTGTGCTCTTTGTTTGGGGCATGTCCCCAAGAGTCTAGCTTCCCCTCTGCATGGGTGGAGGAGAGAGTTCTCTGGGTTTTTTCTCCCTCTCTGCCTGGGGAAGGGTTTGGAGGCTCCTTCCTCAGACAGCCGACCTGCTGGCAGCTCTGACTCAGGCCCTGCATACGCCAGAGCCAGCTCCTGCCTCTTGGGTGGTCAGTCCCGACTGGGCTAGCTTCTCTCTTTAATACCGCCTTCAAGCCTGACACCAGCTGCAGGTGAACCAGGTGGGGACAATTGGACAATCAGGCTCTGTTTAACCTTTGCCTTGCCCAGCCTTCCTCTTACTCCCTTACACACCACAACCAAGCTAGCTTTGTACTTAAATTCCTACTGTTACAGTAAACAGACCACACTGCAAATCACGGATATAACACTATATAAATTGTATATCAATTATATATATATGTGTGTGTATATATATATATATATATATATATATATATATAAATTGTATATACATATAAAATTGTAATTGTGTTATTGAAAACCTGAATCATGATTTCAACAATTTTAAAAAATTTCAGGAACATATGGATTATGTTTTTAATTGTTTTAAAAAGAGCAGCTGGCTGATATGGGCACTTTATTCTGGATTAAATGAGTAATGCCTAGAAATTGAACCTTCAATAAAATGTTGAGTCACTGATAGCTTGACAAAATTCAATGACTGGTCACCTTAGAAAAATGCATCATTTCTGAATGCATTGTGAAGTTTAATAGACATGGTATTTTTTTTTTGATCCTGATATTAAATGATTTCAGATTTTAAAAAACAGTAATATACTGTATCAAAGCATGCAAAAACACATTAAACATTGATTAGACCAGATATCCAAACCACTCTGTACACACAGGCTGCGTCTACACGTGCCCCACACTTCGAAATGGCCATGCAAATGGCCATTTCGAAGTTTACTAATGAAGCGCTGAAATGCATATTCAGCGCTTCATTAGCATGTGGGCGGCAGCGGCGCTTCGAAATTGACGAGCCTTGGCGCCGCGCGGCGCGTCCAGACGGGGCTCCTTTTCGAAAGGACGCCACCTTCTTTGAAGTCCCCTTATTCCCATGAGCTCATGGGAATAAGGGGACTTCGAAGTAGGTGGCGTGCTTTCGAAAAGGAGCCCCGTCTGGACGCGCCGCGCGGCTGCAAGGCGCGTCAATTTCGAAGCGCTGCTGCCGCCCGCATGCTGATGAAGCGCTGAATATGCATTTCAGCGCTTCATTAGTAAACTTCGAAATGGCAATTTGATGGCCATTTCGAAGTTTGGGGCACGTGTAGACACAGCCACAGACATCTACCCAACTCATTTACACCCAATCCTTACTTCAATGCACCTGTAACCGCGTCTTAAAAAGAGAAAAAGGAAAACACACATAAGCTATGTCTATACTACAGAGATCTTTCAAAAGAAGCCCTTCCAGAAGATCTCTTCCAAAATAACTTCTTTTGAAAGAGTGCATACAGACACAGAAAAGTGGGCCAAAAGAGGATTTGTTCTTTTGAAAGAGAGCATCCATACAGCGCCCCCTATTTCAAAAGAATAGGCTGGGGACCGAAAAATCAGGCCCCATGAGGACTGCTCTTTCGAAAAAAGGGCCCACGGAGCATCTACACATTTTCTTTGAAAAGAAGCTTTCAAAAGGAGGCGCTATTCCTGAAAAGGGAAAGGAAGAGCAATTTTGAAAGGGCTGCCACATTCTTTTAATTTACTTCCAAAAGAACGCTTTTCATGTGTAGACCCTCCACAGGACCTGTCAAAAGAGCCTTTTTTTGAAAAAGTTCTTTTCGAAAGAGCTTGCTAGTATAGATGCAGACATAGTGTTCCTGAAAATCAAGTGCCAGCTCTGTCAAACCAAGGTGGAAAGTGATTTCCAAAGTCAACAGAACCTCTCTGTGTAAAATCTAATAAGTTACTCTTACTCTAAACAATGCAGGTGGATATCTATTAGTATAGGGTGTATGAGGAGAGTGGCTGTCCTAAAGCTATGAAAATATTTGCTTGAGTCATGAACATTTATTCAAGCAGATTTTCTGTTCAAAGACCTGAAATACCTATACAATGTACATTATAGAATGCTTATCTGCAAAGTTCACAGACAGTAGTCAAAACAGGTGGGATTGATATATACTGAGAGACAAAGACAGAGCTAAAAGCAAGGGTTACTCTCAAAGAATAATAAGCACCACATGTTATCAAACACCTATGCCTAGATATCCTGGCACCTTAGTCCTTGTACAAAATGTTTAACCCCAATATATATGAGCCAAAAGTACCATTCTGGAAAGAACCCAGTGAAAACAAATAGTGAAGGAGAAACTCCAAGGCTAAACACATCATCTCCCAGAGTTACACTTCAAATCCCTGAGCCTTCTTGTTCACCATTTCGCACTCTCAGGAAGGATGTGGTAGTTGTGACAAAGGTGACAAAGGTGGGTGCTGAGCATCCATTGGCAGCACACACACCCTGCCCCCCACAGCTCCTCCTCTTCCCCCACCAATTCCAATCTGCTGGCCAATCAACTGTTCTGTGGCACACAGGAGACACAGGGGTGGCGGGGGGTAGGTTTTTTAAAATGCCAAGCTAGAAGTGGTGAAAGTGATGGCAGTGAAAATTGTAAGAAATTGAAAATGACTGTGAAAAAAACCAGACAGTTCAATGAGGAATATATTACTTTTGGATTCACATCTACAATAGCAATTCGCCATAAGCTTTGGTTTCCTTTGCTGAACAAAATCTCAGTTATAACAACATAAAGTCAGTGCATTTGCAATGACATTTGAAGACAAAACACAGCAGGCATGCAAGTTCACCAGTAGAATTTTTTCAAGGAAAGCTTTCTGACCTGCCAGCTTAAAATGAAAACAAACAGACAAAAACCTTACTCTATTTCTACAAAAGCACTTTAAGTTTCATATATATAGATCATTTGGCCCACGTAGCATTTGAGTTTCAGTCATATTTTCCCAACAGCCAATGCAACTCAGCTCAACTCATCCACACAAGAAACCCATTAATTTTGTCAGACATTAGAAGCAGTAACCTCTCTGCCAGTCAGCAAGAAAATCCTCTTGAGCTGTCCTATGACTGTGGTCTGCAAATTAAGTTTAATGATTCCACACCAACCCAGTTCTAGTGCTTAGCATAGAAAGAGCACACTGACCTTGGGAACTGTGCTTTGGATGTTCTGTTATTTTTTGGGTCAACACATCTTTCTGAAGTCTCATTTTTTGGTATGACTGCCAACAAAACAAACTGCAGAAATAGACTCATTGTGTAGGTGGACCTCTGCTGCCACTTCTCCCATTTTGTCAGCTGTAAACTGCTATCACAAAAGGTGAAATTCTCACCCAAAATGTTTACAACCACTATTTTTCTTTTTGAGTGTGTGTATCTTGATCAGTATAAAACATGCACAACCAAAATGTTGGCAATGGAACCCTGAACCCAAACTGCAGTTAAAAGTAAATTTAGTAAAAACACAGGTTAAAAATTAAGACTTTCTATATGTTCTCTTAGATCATGATTAAGTCCTGCGGCACCTTACAGAGTAACAGATACTTTGGAGCATAACCTTTCATGAGCAAAGACCCGCTTCATCAGATGCATGAGTGGTTGTTACAAAGGAGGGTTCAAATTTATAAGCTCATGAAAAGGAGGAAGTCCCAGTTAAGAGGAAGGACAGAGTTGACAAGGTCAATTCAGTCATGGAGGATGTGGCCCATTGCCAACAGTTAATGTGGAGGTGTGAACATCAAAGCTGTGTCTACACGTGCACAAAATATCGTCTTTCAAAAGGAAATCGAAAGAAGGGGGTTCAGACATCGAAATCCGAACCCTGACCCCAGATCAGGAAGATCGGGCCCTTTTGAAATACTAAATCAAAAGAGTTCATATGTAGACACTCCACTGTCCTCCTTTTCGAAATATGGGTCTGCCATGACACCAGTCAGCTGGAGTGTGGGGCCAGTCCAGCCGACAGCAGCTCTGTGGTCCCTGTGTCCAGATGCATTAAAGCTGCAAGCATGCAGGAAACCCGTGGCAGGAAGCTGAGAGTGTGCTAGGAGCAGCCTCTGCACATGCTCCAACCCCACGCTCCAGCGCCACAGCATGGACAGCAGCCAACCCCACCGTGAGCCCCATGGCCCCCACGCCAAGCCCCCGCAGGGCTCCCAGGGCTCCCAGAAGGAGAAAAAAGAAAGGGCTCCCTCCTGGATGAAGCAGGAGCTGCAGGACCTCCTCAGGCTGTGGAAGGAGGAGGAGGTCCTGCACGAGATGAGGGTCAAGCAACACAATGCCACTGCCTTCGGCCACCTGGCTCAGAGCCTCCAGACCAGGGGCCACCCGGAGCGTACCATGGAGCAAGTACACTCCAAGGTCAAGGAGCTGCAGCCCCACCAGAGACCCACACCCACAGGGGCAGGGGATCCAGGGTCCAACAGGGTCGTGGACCACCACCCCTGCCCCGGAATGAGCCCCCTCCCCTCTCCAAGTTAAGTTCCCCCACCCCCTCCAAGTTAGGTTCCCATCCCCTGTACATAGTTAACAAGAATGGTCTAGGTAACTGTTTATTTTAATGTTCACCTCTCCGTACTATGCTCCTCAGGGGAATGGTAGGTGGTGGATGTGTGGGTGTGGTGCTGGTGGGGGTGGAAGGGTGTGGACAGTGGGTGGCGGATATGTGTGGGATGTGGGTGTTCATGTGGGTCAGAAGTGGCCATCAGCAAAGGCCTGCCTGAGGGCCTCCCTGATGCGGTGGCTGTCCTGGTGGGCCTCGCGGATGGGGGTGGTGCCTGGCTGCTCATAGCCAGCGCCAGCCAGAGGGGCCCCCCTGGGGACATAGGCATCCCCGTTTTCCTCCACAACATTGTGGAAGACGCAACAGGCACCCACCACCTGAGGCACGTTGAGGACCCTGACCTCCAGCTGAGTGTGGAGGCACCTCCACCACCCCATTACGAGCCCGGAGGTCCACTCCACAACATTGCAGGCATGGTTGAGGCACTGATTGAATGCCTCCTGGGTGAGGTCAAGGTGTCCTGTTTATGGCCTCATGAGCCATGGCTGCAGGGGATATGCTGCATCTGCCACCATGTACAGCAGCATGGTGATGTCCTCCGCCACTGGGATCTCCCGCTGGGGGACGAACATGCCAGCCCCCATGCACCGGCAGAGGCCAGAGTTTGGGAAGACCTGGACATCGTGGATGCAGCTGGCCCAGCCTGCATAGATGTTGATGAACCAACCCCTCATGTCCACCAGGGCCTGGAGCACCACCGAATGGTAGCCCTTCCTGTTGATGTACTGGCCAGCACTGTGTGGTGAGGCATGGATGGGGATGTTCATGCCATCCAAAGCACCGATGCAGTTCGGAAAGCCCAGGTCCTGGAAGCCAACGATGGTGTTGTCCAGATCTCACAAGCGGATGACCCTATGGAGCAGCATCGTGTTGATGGCTCTGATGACCTGCAACGGGGGGAGAGGGGGACACGTGCTCTAGTGCAGGTGTGGCGGCCATCTCCCCCTCCCTTGGGCCCATTCTGCCCCCCTTGCATCTGGACCCTTCCCCATCCAGCCCCCTGCCCCCTCACGTCCGGACACTTGCAGCGGTGGTTTCCACTCTCCCCAGCCCCCTCACCCACCCGTGGTGGACAAGTAACCCAGCCCCACCTTACCTCCATAAGTACAGCCCCATCGGTGGCCTTGCCCACCCCAAACTGTTGTCCCATGGAGAAATAGGAATCTGGGGTGGCCAGCTTCCAGATGGCGATCGCAACCTGTTTCTCCAGGGTGAGGGCTGGCCGCATGCAAGGGTCTTAGTGCCAAAGTGCAGGGGAGAGCCAGTGCCAGATCTCCTTGAAGGAAGATGCAGAAACATGTGGAAGTTTCGCAGCCACCTTTCCTCACTCCACTCCCCTAGCACCATGTGCTCCCACCAGTCGCTGCTGCTGGGGTGGGTCCAGAGGCATCAGGGCACCCAGGGTGGTGCGCGGCAGTGTCCCGGGTGGGGGAGCCCCACAGCCCCAGGGGGACCGCCCAGCCACCTGATGAGATCGGGTGTGGCTGCAGCAATGGTGCACAGCACTGTCAGCAGTGCACCGATAATGAGTCTTTCCTCCTGCAGGAGCTGTCACTGTGTCTCTATCGTGGGCACAAGTGGGCTCTGCCAGCCTGGGAAAGGCTGGACATCACTCGGCTCGTGCAGAGTGGAGCGTGGAGGAAGGGGCCTTTTAAAGGGAACTCCTGGCTGCAGCCCCAGAAGGGTTTGTTGGCCATGGGACCCCGTCCGCGGCATTTCCTCCCTCCATTCTTTCAAAAGAGGACTTGGAGCCAGGTGGATGCTCTCTTTCGAAAGACTGCGGAGACACTTGGAAAGAGCAGGTCAAAATGCCGATCCACTAATGTCGTTGGGTTCTCTCTTTTGATGGCTGCTATTTTGACCACCGAACTTCGATTTTCGCCCTTTTGAAAGGACGGTCACATGTAGACCCAGCTCAAGAGAAGAGGAACCAGGTCAATTCAGTTAGGGAGAATGTGGCTCATTATCAGTAGCTAATGTGGAGGTGTGAACATCAGGAGAGGAGAAACTGCTTTTGTATTTGGCCAGCCCCTCCCAGTCTCCGTTCAACCCTTGGTTGATGGTGTCAAATTTGGAAATGAATTATAGCTCTGCAGTTTCTCTTTGGATTCTGTTTTTGATGTATTTTGTTGTTGTTGGCCTTGTTGTTGTCGCAGGATGGCTACTTTTAAATCTGTTAGAGTGTCCAGGGAGATTTGAAATGTTCTCCTACTGGTGTTGGTATGTTACCATTCCTGATATCTGATTTGTATCCATTTATTCTTTTACACAGGGACTGTCCAGTTTGGCCTGTGTACTGCAGTGGGGCATTGCTGGCACATGATGGCTTATATTAGTGGCTGCACGGGTGAATGAGCCCCTAATGGTGTGGTTGGTGTGCTTAGGTCCTTTGATGATGTCGCTGGAGTAGATCCATGAGTAGAGATGGAACTGAGGGTTGTTGCAGGGATTAGTTCCAGGTTTAGAGTTACTGTGCTGTGGGTCTATAGTTGCTGGTGAGAACTTGTTTCAGGTTGGCAGGAGGTCTGTAGATGAAGACTGGCCTGCCTCCCAAGGTGTGTGTGAGTGAAAGATGGTTGTCCAGGGTGGGTTGTAGATCACTGATGATCTGCTGGAGAGGTTTTAGCTGGGGCTGTATGTGAGGGCCAGTGGTGTTCTGTTATTTTCCTTGTTGGGCCTGACTTGTAGCAGGTGGCTTCTGGGTACATGTCTGGCTCTCTCAATCTGTTTCTTCACTTCCTTAGATGGATATTGTAGTTTCAGGGAAGCTTGGTAAAGGTCTTGTAGGAGTCAGTATCTGTCTGAGGTATTGGAGCAAATGTTGTTGTACCTTAGTGCTTGGCTCTATACAATGGATCATGTGGTGTGCCCTGAACAGAAGCAGGACACATGTAGGTAAGTAATAGTGATCCATGGGTTTCTGGTACAGGGTGGTGTTTATGTGACTATCACATATTTGCACAGTAGTTTCCAGGAAGTGGATCTCTTGTGTGGATTGGTCCAGGCTGAGGTTGATGGTGGGGTGAAAACAGTTGAAATCATGGCGGAATTCTTCAAGTCTCCTTTCCATGGGTCTAGATGATGAAGATGTCATCAAAGTAGCGCAAGTAGAGGAGGGGCACCAGGGGACATCCAGCACATCATCAGTGATCTACAACCCATCCTGGACAATGATCCTTCACTCTCACAGACCTTGCGAGGCAGGCCAGTCCTCATCTACAGACAGTCCGCCAACCTTAAACAAATTCTCACCAGCAACTATAGACCACACCAGAGTAACTCCACATCCCCTGCAACAAACCTTGGTGTCAACTCTGCTCACATATCTACACCAGTGACATCATCACAGGACCTAAGCATATCAATCACATAATTAGGGGCTCATTCACCTGCACATCTACTAATATAAGCCATCATGTGCCAGCAATGCTCCACTGCAATGTACATTGGCCAACCTGGATGGTATCTATGTAAAAGAGTAAGTGGACATAAATCAGGTATCAGGAATGGTGACATACAAAAACCTGCAGTAGAACACTTCACTCTCCCTGGACACTCAGTAACAGATTTAAAAGTAGCCATTTTCCAACAAAAAAAATTTCAAAAACAGTCTCCAAAGAGAAACTGCAGAGCTATAATTCATTTGCAAATTTGAGACCATCAACCAAGGAATGAACAGAGACTGGGAGGGGCTGGCAAGTTACAAAAGCACTTTCTCCTCTCTTGATGTTCACACCTCCACATTAACTGCTGATAATGGGACACATCCTCCCTGACTGAACTGACCTTGTCAACTCTGGCCTTCCTCTTGAGTGGCACTTCCTTCTTTTCATGAGCCTATAAATTTAGACCCTACCCTGGAACCCCCACTCATGCATCTGATGAAGTGGGTCATGAAAGCTTGTGCTCCAAAGTATCTGTTAGTCTTTGTGGTGCAAGAGGACTTCTTGTTGTTTTTGAAGATATCGCCTAACTCAGATACCCCTCTGATATTTGATCATGATAGCTCCTATGGTGGTAATTCCCTCCCTCTGATTCCATGCTCAGCATAGCCTGCATTATTTTTACTTATTTGTATTTGTTAATGTATTTCATCAAATTCTGATATAAGTAAAGTTTTGTATCGAAGAAAATACATATATCAGACAAAACTGGATTAATAGATGAATGGCAACAAGGAGTATGGTGTATTAGAAATTACATTTGTTTTCCTGCTTTTTTTAGAAGAGTTCAGAGTATAAGACCATTATCCAACCATCTAATACAGACTTTCTTTCCTGAAATAATTAACTATTACTGTTGTGTGCATGTCTTTCATCCAGCTATTAAGATCCTGCAGTTCAAGATCTTTCCTTTGTTCATTATTTTTGGAGCAAATCAGATGAAATTGCCTACAGAACTTTTTTTAGAATGGATTCAGTGTTTCTGGATAGCACTGGAAGGATGAAAGCATTCTGATTCCCAGAGCGATCACAAACATTCTTTGGGGGGCATTCAGTTTGTTAACATAAGTGGTCTAGCATTCTGCTTAGTTTAATAGAACTCTTACAAGATACTTATTAGAAGTGAATATAACAGATTTTATGTGCTCCTTATAATGCAAATCTGTAAGGGATAGCACCAGCCATTAAAAGTCAAAAGGTCAGATCTTCAGCTAGTGTTAAACTGGCATAGCTACTTTGACTTCAAGCAGCTAACTTTTTTAGAAGTTAGTGGCTTTTTTTTTTGTTACTTGTTTTTTTCTCTCCTATCTCTATACTGATAGACTCTAAGACAAACTAAAAGAGTCTTCTGCTATGTTCAGGAAATCGGATCATAGTTTCTTTCTGCCTTTTTCTGCTGCTCTTTCACCTAGCTCATGACCCCAGGCCCCTTTCAGTCAAAGCATAAAGACCACCACTGACTTAAGTGGGTTTTGAATCAGGATCCTACCTCACTAGGGCTGTGTCTACACTTGCCCCCAAATTCAAAGGGGGCATGATAATCAAGTGACCATGGCTACACTCATGCCAGCATTTCGAAGTTTGATGCTTCGAAGCTGCCGCAGGGGAGAATTAGCCTAATGGAGTGCTGCGTATTCACTGCAGCACTTCATTAGTAATCTCCCGTGTCCCTGATTACCATGACCCCTTCAAAGTTAGGGGCAAGTGTAGACACAGCCTAAAAGAGGTTCTAGTTAGAGCATAATATTTTATAACATACAAGCACGTTTGATTGTTGTAATTCCTTTTTTGGCAATATTCCTTTAAGTTATTTGTAACATTTTACTGTCCATAGGCCTCAGTTGGAACCAGGGCCCCATCATGATAACCACTACATAAATATAGTCCATGCTGTAAAGCACTTATGGTATAAACTGACAGGGTGTACAAAGGGAAGTACTACTATTAGAGCCCTGCTCCAATACTATTAGAGCCCTGCAAATTTGGATCTGCATCCTTTCTGCATTTGCAACAATTAACTTGTGTAAGACCTGCAATCTGCACCCCACCTTTTATATGTATCCACGTGTGCAATGCCACTTGCACCCTGTCTTTCAGTTACAACCCTGCACAGACACAAAAATTTAGATCTGCATCCAATCCACACAGAAGGTAAACCATAGGACACCCTCCACATCTGCAGATGCAGATACCTGCAGACATAAAGCAGGTATCAGTGGATTTTCAGGACTCCAGTTATTAACTCCATATTACGGATTTGCAACCAAGGCACGGAGAGATGAGATATTTATTGAAGGTCACACAGGAATTTTTGAAGAATAGCCAGAAACTTGAGATCTTGGGATCTACTTACATATCTTAACAAGATCATTCTTCCTCACCTGTCAGGAAATATCAGTTTCCTACAATTCTCTTAATAGTCTAATAATCATAGTTAGATTTATTTCTATTTGGCTGTGTCTATACTACCTCCCTACTTTGAAGGGAGGATGGTAAATAAGGTGTCAGGAGATTATTAATGGAGTGCTGAGCTGCATATGTAGCACTTCATTAAGCTAATTCTCCCCGTGGCAACTTCGAAGTGTTAAGCTTCAAAGTGCTGGCTCATGTGTAGCCGTGGATAACCTGCCAGTACTTCGAAGTGCTTGGGAAACTTCGAACTCCCTTTACTCCTCTAATAAGTCAGCACTTACTTCATTAATAATCTCCTGACACCCTATTTACCATCCTCCTTCAAAGTAGGGAGGTAGTACAGACAAAGCCTTTGTCAAATAGATTTTCCTCATGATAAATCTCCAAGGATCTGGTTTACATTTTGGAGTGGGCATTTCAACTCTTGCTTTCATTTTTTCAGCAATTAAATCATTTTCTCTTAATTTATTTCCAATACAGATAATTGCTCTTACCAATCTGATTAAAGGCTACTGTATGTTGTCTTTCTTTTGCTCTCTATAAAACATGCACAGGTCTTTTATAAGTCTATAAGATGGCAGCACATTGTTCCATTATCACAAGAAACATCACTTTTCAGAACCAAACATTCTTCATTATACTCTCTGCACACTATGGCTACGTCTACACGTGCACCCAACTTCGAAATAGCTTATTTCGATGTTGCGCCATCGAAATAGGCTATTTCGATGAATAACGTCTACACGTCCTCCAGGGCTGGCAATGTCGATGTTCAACTTCGACGTTGCTCAGCCCAACATCGAAATAGGCACAGCGAGGGAACGTCTACACGGCAAAGTAGCACACGTCGAAATAAGGGAGCCAGGCACAGCTGCAGACAGGGTCACGGGGCGGACTCAACAGCAAGTCGCTCCCTTAAAGGGCCCCTCCCAGACACACTTTCATTAAACAGTGGAAGATACACAGAGCCAAGAACTAGTTGCAGACCCTGTATATGCAGCACGGACCCCCAGCTGCAGCAGCAGCAGCCAGAAGCCCTGGGCTAAGGGCTGCTGCCCATGGTGACCACAGAGCCCCGCAAGGGCTGGAGAGAGAGTATCTCTCAACCCCCCAGCTGATGGCCGCCATGGAGGACCCCGCTATTTCGATGTTGCGGGACGCGGATCGTCTACACGTCCCTACTTCGATGTTGAACGTCGAAGTAGGGCGCTATTCCCATCCGCTCATGGGGTTAGCGACTTCGACGTCTCGCCGCCTAACGTCGATTTCAACTTCGAAATAGCGCCCAACACGTGTAGACGTGACGGGCGCTATTTCGAAGTTACTGCCGCTACTTCGAAGTAGCGTGCACGTGTAGACGCAGTCTATGTCTTAAATATCTGCGAATCTTTGGCTATGTCTACACTAGCCCCAAACTTCGAAATGGCCATGCAAATGGCCATTTCGAAGTTTACAAATGAAGCGCTGAAATGCATATTCAATGCCTCATTAGCATGCGGGCAGCCGCAGCAGTTCGAAATTGACACAGCTCACTGCCGCGCGGCTCATCCAGATGGGTCTTCTTTTCGAAAGGACCCCAGCTACTTTGAAGTCCCCTTATTCCTATGCAGATGGGAATAAGGGGACTTTGAAGTAGGCAGGGTCCTTTTGAAAAGGAGCCCCTTCTGGGTGAGCCGTGCGGCGGCGAGCCGTGTCAATTTTGAAGTGCTGCGGCCGCCCGCATGCTAATGAGGTGCTGAATATGTATTTATCTTCTACTTCAACAGTTTTCAAGGGACATCTTCATGCCTCAGGGCTTTTCAGAAATCACTGGGATTTGTACATGTCGTTATTTTATTTGGCTTTTATGTTACAGCTAGTGAACTAACTGAGTTTGCACCAACTTTTCAGTAACTCTTAGCTTTTTGATATTGTTGAAAATAAGATTTTGCTTTATCTTTTGGGGGGAAAGCAGACAACTTCTTGAGGAATGGATCATTGGTGTAACTGGCTCATCTACCTTAATGTTCTTTTCTCTTCAGAAAGCCTCTGCCTAGGACAGCACTGGAGATTTCTCCCTACATACTCCTCCGAGCTTTATGTATGCAGCTTTATGGCATTTAAAGAAAAAAAAAATCTTTCACTAAATGAATGGCTAAACTAGATTCTAATCTTATCACAGGCAGAAATTCGTAGGATATATAAAAAGCAAGAGTGGTTTTCAAAATAAGTTATTACTGATATCTGCACTATATTCCTGGCTTGAATACAAAGCAAACGTTTTAGGGATCTCTTCACAGTTTTATTAGCTACACTGTTATTTATTTTCTTTGAAAACCATAAGACATATTGTCTTCCATGGCTGAAAGACACACAATGCAAGGAAATGGAATGCCATCAAAGAGTTATGATTCCCTGACTTCATGCCCCAGGGTATGTTTTTAACTTGAAAACATTGGTAAAGGCTGATGAGACCAGGCATACTGTGGAGAAAAATCATGTGACAGGGGATAGAAAGAAAACAAGGCCACCCAAATTTTTCAAGAACTTAGCCTGGATCATTTAGTTCATGCTTGCCACTTTAGTCATTCCACAAAAATATGTTGTAGTGCTTTATTCAGAAGAGTTAAAATGTCTTATGACTTTGTATTTTAACAGATCCAGAAGCTCCAGCCAACACCAGGATGCTGTACATCCACATAGTAGCCACATCAACACGTGCCGGCTACTTCGAAGTAGCCGAGCCAACTTCGAAATAGCGCCCACCACGTCTACATGTGGTGGGCGCTATTTCGAAGTTGAAATCGCCGTAAGGCGGAGAGACGTCAAAGTCGCTATCCCCATCAGGAGATGGGAATAGCGCCCTACTTCGACGTTGAACGTCGAAGTAGGGCACGTGTACCTGATCCACGTCCCGCAACATCGAACCAGTGGGGTCTGCCATGGTGGCCATCAGCTGAGGGGTTGAGAGATGCTCTCTCCAGCCCCTGAGCTCTATGGTCGCCGCTTGCAGCGGCCCCTTAAAGCTCCCCGCCCCCTGTGTTCCTGTGCAGGAAGTTGAGAGCGCGTGCACGCGGCAGCACTGACACGCGGCCAGCCTGCACACCTCCCTGCAGCACCAAGCCACCACCCCCTCTGCGATGGCCGCCCACCAGCCCCCGAAGCGCCCCCAGGGCACCCCCCCCAAGGGAATCCAGGGCTCCCAGCCTGGCAGCCAGCCTGGGAAAAGGCAGCGGGGCCCCTCCTGGATGGAGGCCGAGATCCGGGACCTGCTGGGGCTCTGGGGCGAGGAGGAGATGCTCCAGGTAATGGGGAGCAAGAGGCGGAATGCGGATGCGTTCGCTCGGCTGGCCGAGGGCCTGGCTGCCCGGGGTCACCCTGCCCGCACTCCTGACCACGTCAGGAGTAAGGTGAAGGAGCTGCAGCAGGGTTACGCACTGGCCCGGGATGCGGCCAGCTGACCTGGGGCCGCCCCTGCCACTTGCCCCTTTTACAGGGAGCTCAGGTCCATCCTGGGCCCCCGATACACCTCCTCCCCCCCGGCCACTCTTGATACCTCGGCCGCCGAGCCCCAGCAGGCCCCGGAGACGGAGTCTGCCCCGGAGGCAAGCCCCGCACCCCAGGGACCCCCCAGGAGCCCACCCCTGGGATGCTGGAGGAGGAGGAGGGGGAATCCTCTTCCAGTGACGAGGGGATCCACATCACCATGCCATCCCAGAGCTCCAGCAGGGCGTCCGCCCAGAGGGTGTCCCCTGACCATGGGAGCGGACCGTGAGGTATGTACCCCCCGGTGCACACCCCCAGGGTTAAGGGGCGGGGACAAGAGACATGACCAGGGCCCTCCACATGCCCAGATGACCATGGCTCCAAGGACAGCAGTGGCATGTCCCTCAGAAGAGTGCAGCAGCCCCTGTCCCCCAGCAGGACAGCGCCATGCCCCATCCCTGGGGAAGGGGGGAGCGGAACCTAGGGTCCCCTGAGGGGGAGGGGGTGGGACACCCATCATCATCATCTCCTGGGGACGGGGATGGCGAACCAGCAGCAGAGGGGTGGGGGGACAAGGGCCATGGCTCGGGGTACACACTACCGGCTGTCTCCCCTCTTCTTTCCCCCTGTGTTCCGCAGCTGCACCATCGGAGGGCCCAGAGAGCACCGGCAAGGTCTCCATGGTCCCGGTGAGCCCACCGGGGCCATTGCTGCATGCCAGCCCCTCAGCGGAGCACGGACCAGCCCCAGGATGGGGCCGACGGCAGAGCCACCACCAAAGGACGGCGACGGACTCCCAGCTGCTCGCGACCCTCCGGCATCACCTGGAGGTGTCAGAGCGGCGGCTGGAGCTCCAGGAGCAAGCACTGGCCTGGCGCCAGGAGGCATGGGGGGCCTTCATGTGCACATTTGAGCACATAGAGGAATACCTGGCCCCCCATGCTGCCCCGCCCGCCTCTCTGCCCGCCCTGCCTGCCGCTCCACCCACCGCTCTGACCACCATCCCACCGCCGTCCGCCACCCTGGGGCCTTCCGCCGAGGGGGACCTGGGGCCTGCTGACACCTGCCAGCCATACCTGTCGGTTCACCTGGCCCCCACCCAGCCTTGGCCAGGGCTCAGGCTGAGGCGAGGGTTGCGCCCGCCAGCCCCGGGCGCCAGACAGTAGAGGGGTGCAGGGCCCAGGACGTGGCCCCCCTCCCCCTTTGTACATATCCCCCATCATATTTTTGTGTATATAGTTTGTGTTACACCCCTGTTCTTTTATATGGTACCTGCCCCCCCATGTAAATAGTTCCCCCCTTTTGTTCTGCTCTCTCTCTATATATTTGTAGTATTAATAATAAGAGAAATCACCGGTTTTTGGTTTCAAAAACAACAGGTCCATTTTTATTTGCAAGAAAAGGTGGGGGGGTGCTCTTGGGTGCTCTGAGGTGTGAGCATGGAGGCAGGGAGTGTTGTGGAGGATGGGGGCGTGCAGTGGGGGGCCTGCCAGCGTTCAACCCACAGCCTGGTCGAAATGGGCCCGCAGGGCCTCCCAGACCCGGATCCCCTTGGGGTCTACCTGGCGACTGGGGGCAGCGGGTGGCTGCACGTCAGCCCTGCCAGCCTCCACAGCCCAGCCCTGGAAGAATGCCTCCCCCTTGCTCTCGACAAGGTTGTGGAGTGCGCTGCATGCGTCCACAACCTGGAGGATGTTGGTGGGGCCTGAATCAAGGCAGGTGAGGAGACACCTCCAGTGCCCTTTGAGGCGGCCAAAAGTGCGCTCAACCACCTGGCGTGCATGGTTCAAGCGCGTGTTGAAGCGCTCCTGGCTGGCTGAGAGAAGGCCCGTGTAAGGGTGAATGAGCGAGGGCCGGCGGGGTTATGCCACATCTGCAATGACGCAGAGGGGCATGGTGGTGTCCCCCACAGGGATCTCCCGCTGGGGGATGTAGGTCCCCACCTCCAGCCAGCGGCACAGGCCTGAATTCCTGAACACCCGGGCATCGTGGGTGCTGCCAGGCCACCCAACATAAATGTCCAGGAAGAGGACCCAGCTGTCCACCAAAGCCTGGAGGACCACAGAATGGTAGCCCTTCCTGTTCAGGAAGCGTCCTGTGCTGTGCTCCGGGGCACAGATGGGGATATGGGTCCCATCCAGAGCCCCAAAGCAATTTGGGAAGCCGAGGCTGGCAAACCCCGCGATGGCGGCATCTGGGTCCCCAAGCCGCATGAGCCTGTGGAGGAGTAGGGCATTGATGGCGCGGACGACCTGCAGGGGAAGGACATGGGAGAGCACCAGTGAGGGGTGTGCAGGGTGTATCTGTCCCTCCCCCACACCAGGGCTGCCCTCCACCCCAGGCCCCCCCCAGGTCCTCTTACCTCCATGAGGACAGCCCCGACGGTGGCCTTGCCCACGCCAATCTGCTGCCCCACGGATCTGTAGCTGTCTAGAGTGGCCAGCTGCCAGACAGCAATGCTGACCCGTTTCTCAACCATGAGGGCATGCCGCATGGAGGTGTCCTGGTGCCTCAGTGCGGGGGTGAGCCACTGGCAGAGCTCCAGGAATGTCTGCTGGCTCATACGAAAGTTCTGGAGCCAGCGGTCGTCGTCCCACTCGCCGAGCACCAGCCGTTCCCATGAGTCAGTGCTCATGGGGTAGCTCCATAGCCAGCGGCGTGTGCAGTGGGGGTGGGGTCGGAGGGCAGCAAGGTCTGGGACTGCTTGCTTATCCCTTGGGGGCAGCTCCTCTTCTGCAGATAAAAGGTTGTCAGCTGCCTCCTTCATAGTATTGAGCAGGGCAAGCACTGCTCCTGCAGGGGCGGCTGTGTGGACCTCTGGCTGCTGCAGCTGCTGCTGCTGCTGCTGCTGCTGGGGGTCCATACTGCTTCGACGGGTGTGCGTGCCTGTGGCTCTGCAGACCGCGTGCTGTACAGGCTGAGTGGGTCTGGGAGGGGCCCTTTACGGGAGCGGCTTGCTGTTGCCCTGGAAGTGCTAGTCCGCCCTGTGACCCTGTCTGCAGCTGTTCCTGGCACCCTTATTTCGATGTGGGTCACTCTGGCGTGTAGACGCTTCCCTGCAGCGCCTACTTCGATGTGGTGCTGCCCAACGTCGATGTTGAACGTTGACGGCACCAGCCTTGGAGGACGTGTAGACGCTATTCATCGAAATACCTTATTTCGATGTCACTACATCGAAATAACTTATTTCGATGTATCATACACGTGTAGATGTAGCTAGTAAGAGCAAGTCCTGGCCCTACAGAGTTTACCATCTAAACAGACAAAATTAAGGGTGAGAGAAATGAAGTCTTAATAGCCCCATTTTATAGATGGGAAAATGAAGGCATAGATCAAATGATTTGACCACCTTTGCACAGAAGTGCATAGCAGAAATGGCAATTAACAAAGAATTCCAGGCCAGTGCATGACTGTTCCTCCTGTCTCTGATTACTATAAAATTATAAGCTTCCTCATAGAACTTACATTTCACAATCTAAGAGCTCTTCTCAGTTCTTCATGTTTCTGCCAAACTCAGTCAAAAAGTAGTTTTTGCTGAGTAGGGAATGCTGAAAAGGCCCCTATAGATATGATCATGAGAATTCAGTCTACATTCTCAAATGCTTAATGTAATCTAATTATTCCTTGTTACACACATTTGTATCACCTAAAAGATTTCCTCTTCCTTTTTGGGGATTCCAATCTTCAAGTAATTGTAGATAGCTATGGAAAAACATGAATTTTATAATGGTGCGGAACTGGCAACGCTATGATTAAGAGCTCTGTTTCTTATATAACCTACTGCACTATTGTGGTTGACATCTAATAATTTATGTACATCTGACTGTCGAAAAGTGACTAGTGGCCTGTTTGCATCTGCATATAAAATGTTAGAAGACCATTTTAAAATATTTTAAAATTACCATATTTCTCCTATAGACAAGTACTTCCAAATGTTTATTCCTACTAATTCTGAGACTAAGAAGGGAAATGATAAGAATCTAAACAACTAGGATATGATTTAGTGAATATATAGGATGCTTAGCAAGACTGAATACAGAGCACATAAAATTATACCTGTGGAAAACATTTCCTGACACACAATGTTTTTTTTATTTCTAGTGGCAGAGGATGACAGTATGTAGTATAACCTCATCTAATATTTATTTCATTCCATTCCACAATATAAGGTATAGGTTAGAACCTATGTCTTTTTTTTAGGATTGCCTGTTATTAGTATGCCCACTCTATTGGGGGTCAAGATGGAAGAAAATTAAGTTTAGTCCAGAATACACAAAACTGGAAAGTTGTGTAAATCAAAAATTTCTCTAACAGTTTTGTTTGAAATGTCTCACTTCAACTGCAGTCTAATTAAGTGAGATGAATCATTTATCATCATTGATTGTAACAACAATGTTTTCTAAATGATGGAGTACCAAGACTAAAACAGCTTGAGGATCAGGCATCATCATCTCAGAATTTTGATTGAACATTTAAAAAGGAATAAGAAAATAGCAGCAATGTTTTGTAGAAGGTTACAGAATTTTTGTTGCATACACAATGCATATCACTCATAACAGTAGCAGACATCTTTATTTTCTGTGTGGATTAAAAATGGCATGCTAGTACAGTACCCATACTATATTTAAAAAGTAACAGAGAGAAAGCCGGGCTAGTCTATATACCATCAAAACAAAAAAGCAGTCAAGTGGCACTTTAAAGACTGACAAAATAAGTTAATAGGTGAGCTTTTGTATATTTTGCATATTTTGTATATTTAAAAAGCTTTGAAAATTATGTATAGAACGATTGAAACATTCAACATCTAAACTCAGATTAAAAATTAGTGCATTCATACAAAAAGACAGAAATCTAATGGCTTCTGTGGAGTTGCATCCATTTCTACCAGTGAAGAATTTGCCAAATTGACTCTAAATGGAGAAACGTACGTGTTCCTAGATTTGCTTTAAATGTTGTGTGTAGAAGTAGTTCACAGATATTTTTGCATAGGTGTTGCAAGATAAGGAACTTTTGGCCCAGTGAACATACTGGAAAATGCCATGTGGTCTTGGATTTTTCCAGCACTGCATTTGAAGCTCAAAATTCACAATTGAACATCAACTTCAAAATATTCAGGGTCGTCCAGGTAAAGCAAAAGATTTTTCATAAAGTTGCATAGGGCAGGGGGGTGGGAATGGAAAATATCTTTTCCAAACAGAAGATAATCACAATGTAAAGACAAATACTTCAGGATCTTCCTGAACTGATTTTGAGCTGTCTGGCTATTTCTCCTTTCCAACTGTACAAAGAATTTAGGACACAAAAGTTGGAGACTAAATACTTTTCAGGATCTGGGCCTTGATCTATTCCTTTAAGGTCACGATCTAACTCTCCCAAATCCCATCATTGGTGAAGTCACTGAAACTCAGGAGTCCACACAACAGGATATGATTTTAGCCATGGCCATGTTTTTTTCTATGAAATATGTCATCTAAAGGAATACTGTGAATAACATATATCAATCAGAATTCCTTTCTTAACCCAAAAGAACAAATATACCAATATTGTATTAGAATACTATCACCCAGCAGTCATGTTAATTGAAAGGCTTTATAAAACAATATGCATTTTGCAACATTTGCAATTTACAAGTATTTTGAAAATGATATTTGTATAAAACAAACTACAAAGTTATAGGAATGATTCAATTTAAACCAAGTATTTCAATTAAGTTATGGTTCATATTTGAGAATATTTAAATAGTGTACAAATTGTATTTCTTTATTTCTTTTCAGAAAATGTAATTTCTTTATTGTCAGGATGATTGTTACTCCCATTTGCAAAACAACAATTATTCACAGGAATAGCTTACTTTAATGTTATCTGTAAAATTTCTTAGGCAACATTTGTTACTATCGTATTTTGCCTGGTTGTATCACTTCTCCATATTACTATATGACTCTGCAGGAAGCTTCATATAATGGCACTGCTTGAAAGGTTAATGGCATTCATTGCACTACTAATCTATTCTTTCAACTACTGATTAGCATTGAAATTGATTCTGAGCTTTTTTTGTGGCTGAAATGACATTAATCTAGTCTTTGCTGTTAAAAACATAACACCTATTTCATGTTACTGGGTGATAACATATTATTAATTTGATGGCTTCCATTGTTCCTTCTTTCTGGAGAACACCTAAAAGTGTGACTATTGGTCAAAAATACACATTCCATTCATAAGAGAAAAATCTATAGCACCAAATATCAAAGTACATTAGAAGCATCCATCAGGTGCCACAAAGGATGGGTACCAGCATTACATTTTATACAACTGATACAACACTAGAGCTCATCAACAAACAAAACAACTCCTAATGATCTTAATGATAACCTGTTCCAGTCACACTGCAGGACAGAAAAAGAGGCCGCACTGAACAGTCACTAGCTTGTCTCCATTTTGCTGCTCAGATCCCATAATTTCCACCCTAAATCTCACCAACTTGTTTATACCTGAAGCCCAAATGCACACTTCCTGGTCCTTGAGCACAGGACAGTCCACAGCCCAAAAACATTTCAAACCTCACTCCTTGGCCATGTCTACACTAGCCCCAAACTTCGAAATGGCCACACAAATGGCCATTTCGAAGTTTACTAATGAAGCGCTGAAATGCATATTCAGCGCTTCATGAGCATGTGGGAGGCTGCAGCACTTCAAAATTGACGCGCCTCACCGCCGCGCGGCTCGTCCCGATGGGGCTCCTTTTCGAAAGGACTCCGCCTACTTCGAAGTCCCCTTATTCCCATCAGCTGATATCAGCTGAATAAACCATTTTGTTATTCGTTAAATTGCTACATTTCTGCTGAGCTGTTTTTCCCCCACTCTGGTCAGTCAGAGACCTAGTCTTTAAACTCTATAAACATTTAAGCTTACTAAGTCTGACATTTCACACACAGCTTTGGGGTACAGATTCCAAAGCTGGTACTCATCCTTGGGGTGTGAGGTCCCCTAAGGTTCAGCTTCCCAATTCCCCAGAGTAAGTGTGGACCCACCAAGTCTTCCCAGTAGCTAAAACAGGTCCAATCCAGAGCTGCAGCATCATGACCATGCTACTTTGTCATTTAACTCTTCCACAGTTAAAAGTAGAAGGCTGACACACTTTAGCTGCATCTAAGCTGCGTCTACACGTGCACGCTACTTCGAAGTAGCGGCACTAACTTCGAAATAGCGCCCGTCACGTCTACACGCGTCGGGCGCTATTTCGAAGTTAACTTCGACGTTAGGCGGCGAGACGTCGAAGTCGCTAACCTCATGAGGAGATAGGAATAGCGCCCTACTTCGACGTTCAACGTCGAAGTAGGGACAGTGTAGACGATCCGCGTCCCGCAACGTCGAAATTGACGGGTCCTCCATGGCGGCCATCAGCTGGGGGGTTGAGAGACGCTCTCTCCAGCCCCGCAGCTCACTGGTGGCTGCGTGGAGCGGCCCCTTAAAGGTCCCCTCCCCCGCCCTGACTTCAGGAGGCTGAGGCAACGTGCAGGCTCCTGCCTGCACACGAGGCGGTGAGCCTGCACAGCCCTCAGCCCCTGACAGCAGCCATGGCTGCCCAGCAGCCCCCCCAGCGCCCCCAGGGGACCGCCCCCAAGAGGAGCCACAGCAGCCAGGGCAGCCAGAGGGCCACGCAGTCTGGGAAGCGGCAGCGGGGCCCCTCTTGGACGGAGGCCGAGATGCGGGACCTGCTGGGGCTCTGGAGCGAGGAGGAGGTGCTCCAGGTAATGGGGAGCAAGAGGCGGAACGCGGATGCGTTTGCTCGGCTGGCCGATGGCCTGGCTGCCCGAGGTCACCCTGCCCGCACTCCGGACCATGTCCGGAGTAAGGTCAAGGAGCTGCGGCAGGGTTATGCCCGGGCCCGGGATGCGGCCAGCCGATCTGGGGCCGCCCCCGTCACTTGCCCCTTTTACTGGGAGCTCAGGGACATCCTGGGCTCCCGGCACACCTCCTCCCCTCCGGCCACCCTTGACACCTCTGCTGACGAGCCCGAGCAGGCCCTGCAGCCGGGCTCCGCCCCGGAGGTAAGCCCCGCACCCCGGGGGCCCCCCCCGGAGGCCATCCCCGGGACATCGCAGCAGGAGGAGGAGGAGGAGGAGGAGGGGGGCTCCTCCTCCACCGATTCCAGCCTGCAGATCCTCCTTCTGCCATCCCGGAGCAGCAGCAGGGCCTCCGACCCCTGGGGATCTCCGGACCATGGGAGCGGACCCACAGGTAGGTACCCCTCTCTGGTGGATACCCCGGGGCTTGAGGGGCGGGGGGAACAGAGATGTGTCCAGGGCCCCCCAACACGCTCACATGGCCATGGCCCCAAGGACACCAGGGCCATGGCCCTCACAGCACTGCAGCCATCAGCCCCTGACCCCCGCCACCCTGCATGACAGTGCCATGCCCCATCCCCGGGCCAGGGGGGAGCGGAATCTTGAGGGGCCCCCGGGCGGAGGGGGTCGGACACCCCACAGCAGCAGCATGCGATGGAGTGGGGAGAGTGCCAAAGGGAGACTCAGGCTACGTATGAGCCACCCGAGCCGAGGAGCTCCCAGGGCCAAAGGAGGATCCTGGCGCTACAGCTGGCAGGTGACACCTCTGCCCTGAACAAACAGGAGGGAGGAGCCGAGCTGGCTTGGAATTGGGGGGCGAGGGCGGGGGCCACAGGTAGAGGCTAGGGGAAGGGAGAGCTGGTAGGCTGCCAGCCAGAGGAGGGGGAAAGCTGTATCCCAGAGGGGCCCCCCTTGGGGTCTTCTCCCCACGACGGGTTGGAAGGACTGTCTCTTCTGACAGCTGGTGCTGTCACTCCTGCCAGAAACTGGCCATCTGTGGCCTAAGAAACCTCTCCTGCTCTCAGACCCTGCGGAGTGAAGTAAGAGTCGCTCCCACCAGGGGACGGGCTGCAGGGCAGGGGGACCCCTGAACCCCATCCATCACAGCAGCATCTCCCGGGGACGGGGATGGGGAACCTGCAGCACAGGGCGGGGGGGACAAAGGCCATGGCTCGGGGCCCACACTAACGCCTGTCTCCATTCCTCTTTCCCCCCTCCTCTCCTGTGTCCTGCACCTGCACCTGCACCATCCGAAGGACCGGAAGAGAGCGCCGGCGAGGCATCGGTCATCCCGGAGACCCCTCCAGGACCCTCGCTCCAGGGCAGCCCCTCGGCCGAGGAACGACCGGCCCCACGGAGGGCCAGACGGCGGACCCCGCGCCTGCTACCGGCGGCGGCCACAGACCCCCAGCTGCTGGCCATCCACCGCCGGCAGCTGGAGGTGTCGGAGCAGCACCTCCGGCTGCAGGAGCAGGCGCTGGCCTGGCACAGAGAGGCATGGGGGGCCTTTCTGGATACCATCAATCGGCTGATTGATTCCCTGGCCCCCCATGCCGCGCCGGCCGCGCCACCGCCCGCCATGCCCGCTCCTGCAGCCCCACCACCGGCTGCTCCAGCCGTCGCCGGGCCGTCCGCTGTCGCCCCACCACCTCCCCGCGAGGGCCACCGCGCCGAGGGACCCCTGGAGCCACCCGCGACTCGCTGGCGCTGCTACCTTCCGGTGGATCCCGCTCCCACCCAGCCGCGCACCAGACTGCAGGCCCGGCGGAGCTCCCGGCCGGGCATGCCCACTGCTGGGCTGTAGGGGCGAGGGGCCCGGGACGTGCCCCCCCCCGCTTGTTGGACAGACTTTGGGGACTGGGTGGGTGGTGTGGGTGTTTCCCCTGTTTGCCCCGTCCCCCCCGTACATAGTTCTCCCCGTTCTCCTCGCTGCTTTTTGTTTTTCTTTTGATGGCGCACAGTGCTTTCATTTTTATTGTTGTACATAGTTTTATTTGTGCCCATCTTGGTTTTCTTGAATGTTTGTCCCTCCTTTTTGGTTTCTGTCTCACATATATATATTTTTTTATTTAAAAAAAAAAAAATCGTGAGGACAAAAAAAACATTTACGTTCACCCACAAGTTCGTGCTGTCATTTCTCCCGGACAAGTGGGGGGGGGGGGCGGTGGGGTGCTCCATGGTGTGGGCGTTGGGGCAGGAGTGTGGGGGAGGAAGGGGCGGGCAGTAGGGGGCCTGGGCAGAGTTCACCCCGCGGCCTGGTCATCGAAGTGGGCCCTCAGGGCCTCCCGGACCCAGGTCCCCTCTGGGTCCACCTGCCGACTGGGGGCAGCAGGTGGCTGGAGGTGTGCCCTGCCGGCCTTGGCGGCCCAGCCCTGAAGAAAGCTCTCCCCCTTGCTCTCCACGAGGTTGTGCAGGGCGCAGCAGGCACCCACAATCTGGGGGATGTTGTTGGGGCTGGCATCCAGGCGGGTGAGGAGACATCGCCATCATCCCTTGAGGCGGCCAAATGAGCGCTCCACCACCTGGCGCGCACGGTTCAGGCGCTGGTTGAAGCGCTCCTGGCTGGCGGAGAGGTGGCCCGTGTAGGGGAGCATGAGCCACGGCCGGAGGGGGTAGGCCGCATCCGCGCTGATGCAGAAGGGCATGGTGGTGTCCCCCAGAGGGATCTCCTGCTGGGGGATGTAGGTCCCCGCCTCCAGCCGGCGGCACAGGCCTGAGTTCCGGAACACCCGGGCGTCGTGGGTGCTGCCAGGCCAGCCCACGTAAATGTCCTGGAACCGTCCCTGGCTGTCCACCAAGGCCTGCAGGACGACTGAATGGTAGCCCTTCCGGTTGAGGTATCGGCCTCCACTGTGGTCCGGGGCGCGGATGGGGATGTGAGTCCCATCCAGAGCCCCGAAGCAGTTGGGGAAGCCCAGGGCGGCAAAGGCGGTGACAGTGGCACGTGGGTCCCCCAGCCTCACGAGCCTGTGCAGGAGCATGGAGTTGATGGCACGCACGACCTGCAGAGAAAGCACATGGGAGAGCCCCAATGAGGGGTGAGCAGGGTGTGCATGGCCCTGCCCTGCCCTGCCCTGGCCCCCCTGCCCTGCTCTGCCCTGGCCCCCCTGGCCTGCTCTGCCCTGCCCTGCCCTGCCCTGGCCCCCTGCCCTGCTCTGCCCTGCCCTGGCCCCCCTGGCCTGCCCTGCCCTGGCTCCCCTGCCCTGCCCTGCTCTGCCCTGGCCCCCCTGCCCTGCCCTGCCCTGGCCCCCCTGCCCTGGCTCCCCTGCCCTGCTCTGCCCTGCCCAGCCCTGCCCTGGCCCCCCCTGCCCTGCCCTGCCCTGGCCCCCCTGGCCTGCCCTGGCCTCCCCCTGTGGGTTCTCTTACCTCCATGAAGACAGCCCCGATGGTGGCCTTTCCGACGCCAAACTGCTACCCCACGGATCGGTAGCTGTCCGGAGTGGCCAGCTTCCAGACAGCGATGCCGACCCGTTTCTCCACAGGGAGGGCACGCCGCATGGCAGTGTCCCGGTGCCTGAGTGTGGGGCTGAGCCACTGGCACAGCTCCAGGAATGTCTGTCGGGTCATCCTGAAGTGGCGGACCCAGTGCTCGTCGTCCCACTCCCCAAGCACCAGCCGCTCCCACCAGTCGGTGCTGGTGGGGTAGCTCCACAGCCGCCGGCGTGTGAGGCGGGGGGTGGAGCGGGGTGCTGCAAGGGTAGGGGCTGAGCCCTGCTGCCCTGGGGGCATGTCCTCCCCTGGGGAAGAAGGTGCTCAGCTGCCCCCAACATGACAAGAGCCAGGGCAAGCCCTGCTTCTGCCGGGAGGGCTGGGTGGACCTCTAGCTGCTGCTGCTGCTGCTGCTGCTGCTGCTGCTGCTGGGGGTCCATGACTGCGGCGCTCGCGGTCTGTGTGCCTATATGGCTCGTCAGACCGCGTGCTGTGCAGGCTGAGTGTATGTGGGAGGGGCCCTTTAAGGGAGCGGCTAGCTGTTGCCCCGGAAGCGCTAGTCCGCCCGTTGACCCTGTCTGCAGCTGTGCCTGGCATCCCTATTTCGATGTGTGCTACTTTGACGTGTAGACATTCCCTCGCTGCGCCTATTTCGATGTCGGGCTGCGCAACGTCGAAGTTGAACATCGACGTTGCCGGCCCTGGAGGACGTGTAGACGTTATTCATCGAAATAGCCTATTTCGATGTCGCAACATCGAAATAAGCTACTTCAACGTAGGGTGCACGTGTAGACGTAGCCCTACACTAGCCACCTATTTTGAAATAGCCGGGCCAACTTCAAAATAGCGCCCGGCACGTCTACTCACACAAGCTACGTCTACACGTGAAGCCTACATTGAAGCAGCCTATTTCGATGTGGAGACATCGAAATAGGCTATTTCAATGAATAATGTCTACACGTCCTCCAGGGCTGGTAACGTCGATGTTCAACATAGGGAACCAGCAGTCATGGTCCCACTCCTCGAGCAACAGCCGCTCCCACCCCTCTGTGCTGGTGGGGTACCTCCATAGCTGGTGACACGCCTGGTGGGGGGGCGGGAGGGCCACATGGTGGTCTGGGGTGGCTTCTTCATCCCTTGAGGAGGACAGTTCATCTTCCAGGAGGTGCTGGGCAGCCTCCTCCACGGTGCCAAGGAGGGCGGCCACTGCCTTGGAGGCAGCCATGTGGGCTTCTGGCTGCTGTTGCTGCTGCTGGGGTTCGTGCTGTGTACACAGGGTCTGCAAGGGGTTGTCGGTCCTATGGACTTGTGATATGCAGGCCAAGTGGGCCTCGGAGGGGCCCTTTAAGGGAGTGGCTTGCTGTTGCCCCAAAAAGGCTAGTCCACCCTGTGACCCTGTCCTCAGGCTTTCCTAGCCCCCTTATTCTGATTGGGGCTGCTTTTGTGTGTAGAGGCTCCTCTGTGGGACCCATTTCAATTTAGTGCTTTCCTATATTGACGTTGAACATCGACGGCACCAGCCCTGGAGGATGTGTGGATGCTACGCGTTGAGATAGCTTATTTCGATTTCGCTGCATCCCAGTGTAGATGTAGCCTTTGAAAAAGAATTTCTAAACTATACATCCTTTACATGATGAACAAGAGATATACAAATCTATGGGGAAACACACAAACAAATCTGACCCTCATCACCCTCCAGAAAATCCTTTGTATGTTCATCAGCATCCTCCAAGTTGTAAAGAACCAGTCTGAACCTCCCCTTCTCCTGTCCTGCCTTGTCTTCTGGTTCTCCTTCACCATGCTAGAGAGTCTATCTTTTAACAACAGATTCTAACTCCTATGCTGCTTCCAGTCCTTTCCCATGGGCTGTGTCTATGCGACAAAAATAACTTCAAAGTTGCTTACTTCAAAGTACAACTTCAAAGTAAGCAACTTCAAAGTTGAGCATCTACACGCATCCCGAGAATGGAATAAGGACTTTGAAGTTGGGCTCCATACTTTGAAGTTAATGTCTAAGTAAAGGAAAATGTGTGTAGACTCTCTTCTGGCTACTTTGAAATAATACCTAACTTTGAAGTTAACTTCGAAGTTAGTTCCTAGTGTAGACTCACCCATTGTTCCTTTCTTTTTTTTCTTTTTCCCATTTACTAATCCTCAGCATTTGTAAAAAATACATCAGAGACATTTCCATGTCAACAGCCTTTAGCTTATGCTCCAAAATATCTGTTAGTCTATAAGGTGCTGCAGGACTTCTTGTTGTTTTTATATGTTTCATGTTAGTCCCTGGGCAGATGACTAACAATTTATATCCAGGATGAAGTCCTTCCACAGCCCCAGATCCCTAAATGACCCCCTCAAAGGCTGAACTCACAATTCTGGGTTTAGAAGGCCAATGCTCAGACCACTGAGCTTTCCTTCCCCCCAGTTTGTAGTTCTGGATGCTGCTACTGCTGACTTCTCCTCTGGCTTCCTGCCCTGCCACCCTGAAAGAGCAGAACTCAGTTTAATTGTTTTAGTGTCTGGCAGGAGGGATCCAGCTGTTAAACCAATTAAATGTAGCCCCATTATTTCAGTGTGACAGGACCAGGAGCCACCTCCAGTGTACTTAGGGAAAGGGCGTAGGAGAACTGGGGGTTGGAGGCATCAACCATGCTGAGGAGGAGGTGACAGCCACTGTGAAGGTGCAGCAGCAGGGTTAGGGAAGCAGTGGCAGTACTCAGAGCTCCTGTGTGCAGTAGGTGGGCAGCAGTTTGGGGC
This sequence comes from Carettochelys insculpta, assembly GCF_033958435.1. Taxonomy (NCBI): domain Eukaryota; kingdom Metazoa; phylum Chordata; order Testudines; family Carettochelyidae; genus Carettochelys; species Carettochelys insculpta. The sequence continues at coordinate 298,214,730 of NC_134137.1, read as the reverse complement.
TCAGAGGGTGTAAGTCTAGGGGTGGGGGCTGCTTGGGGCTGAGAGAGTTTAAGCCTGGGGCTGGGGGGCAGTTTGGGGTTGAGAAGGGTGAAGACTGGGGATGGCAGGAATGGTTTGAAATACTTGTCATTTTTTCATAATATGAAATATGAATTGAACAATTATGCTTGAAAAATGTGCATGTGGAGAAAATTAGTGCCACCCATGTTATTGCAAAATGACTTGTTTGATGTTCTATACAGTTAAGCCTGGAGGTGGGGAGGGGCAGTTTGGCAGTGAGAGGGTTAAGCCTTGGGGTGGTTTGGGGCTGAGAGGGGTTAAGCCTGGGAGTGAGGGGGACAGTTTGGGGTTAAGAGGAGTTAAACCTGGAAGTGGGGGGTTGGTGCTGAAAAGGGGATGGTGGCAGGTGTTTAGGCTATTTTGTTCTTGGCCCCAGACCAGGTAAAACATTGCCATGTGGACCTTGATGAAAAAGGTTGGCCACCCCTGCTCTAGACAGGCATCCTGTCTTGAGTTTTAAGATCTGAGGGGACAGAGGATACACCACATACTGACTGTAAGTTGTTTCAGTGGTGAAGCACATAGCTGATATGTATTCTTGAAACAGGACATATAGCTGCAAAGAAGATTGGGAAGTTAAAACACTTAGGCTGTGTCTACACTAGCACCCCCCCTTTTGAAAGGGGGATGCTAATGAGACACTTTAGGATATGCTAATGAGTTGCTGCAATGAATATGCAGTGCCTCATTAGCATAATGGCAGCTGCAGCACTTCAAAAGTGCCGCTTTCAATCACGTGCAGCTCGCCTACACGGGGTCCTTTTCAAAAGGACATCACACATGTCGAAATCCCCTTATTTCTATAACCAAATAGGAATAAGAGGATTTTGACGTGTGTAGAGTCCTTTAGAAAAGGACCCCATATAGATGAGACACTCGCAATTGAAAGCAGCACTCTCAGAGTGCTATGGTCACCATTATGCTAATGATCTTCTCCATATTCATTGCAGTGCCTTATTAAAATATCCCAAAGTGTCTCATTAGCATCCCCCTTTTGAAAGGGGGTTGCTAGTGTAGATACAGCCTTACCTGCAGAAAATTCAAGTCAAGCGTTTGTTATTCTGATGAACTGGTTGAAAAAGACTGATTATGTCAATGTCAGTAGGAACACATTTTATTTAGCCTCCACCAGTAAGTCGAGTAGTTTCATAGTACAGATGTGCATTCACCTTGAAAATAAAATAAGAAATTACTGAAATAATACAATAGATTTTGTAAATTGAGTATTGCTTCCTGACAGTATATCTGACACTTTAAAGGTTAAAATAATGGCAAGGCATAACATTCTCCAACCTTGAAATAAGAAAAATAACAAAAAGTAAGAACAGAACCCAGTAAACAAGTCTGTGTGCCATAAAACATGAAGGAGGATTGAATAAAACACTCAAAGAGTGAATTCTGTGGAAAATGTGCTTTACAAAAGTCTAAATAAAAACTGTGTTTTCAAAAGGAAACAGATTACAGAAATTAAAAGCCCTATGCTATTAAACAAAAGAAATAACAGCTAAGAGTACTGTGTACTGGAATGGTGCTGCATGGATAGAAAATGAGTATTATTTATTATACATTTAGCACAGATCTGAAAGAGGAAAATATCAAATAATAATCCAAGAGCAAGCCTTTTTATTGTGAGAAGAATGTGAAAATGATAGAGTACTTGAATATTTAAAAGTCTGTATGAAGAAGTCAGCCTAGTGCAAATATCGAGTTAATGAGAGTTTTAATTATGAAGAACGGGCAAAAACCCATCAAGATTATAGGTCACTATATGTACATTCAGATAATCTGAGCACAGTACTACCGTCTATCACAAAGACAACTGCTGCATAGATCACAAAGGAAATTTGCCTGAGTAAAAACTGAAGGAGAGCGTAAGAAACTGATTGATTCAAAAAGAGTAATGAGATGAGTCTTTCAGTGTCATTATTATCTAAGAAGCAGAGGAAAAATAATGTCTTTGCATAAAATATTAAGAATGAAGGAGATTACCAGAGAAATGCCAGAGGCTCACTGTCACTTAATAATCAGACGCAATTATTTGTATCATTAAAGCCGTGTCTACACGTGCACACTACTTCGAAGTAGCGGCACTAACTTCGACGTTAGGCGGTGAGACGTCGAAGTCGCTATCCTCATCAGGAGATGGGGATAGTACCCTACTTTGACGTTCAACATCGAAGTAAGGACCGTGTAGTCATTGCGTGTCCCGCAACTTCGAAATTGCGGGGTCCTCCATGGCGGCCATCAGCTGAGGAGTTGAGAGACGCTCTCTGCAGCCCCTCAGCTCAATGGTGGCCGCGTGGAGCGGCCCCTTAAAGGTCCCCTCCCCCTCGCTTCCTGTGCAGGAAGCTGAGGGAACGTGCAGGGAGCAGCCCAGACACACGGCCAGCCTGCACGTCCCTCAGCAGCCACAGGACCCTCAATGGTCACCCGGCAGCCCCCCCAGCGCCCCCAGGGGACCCCCCCCCAAGGGGAGCCAGGGCAGTCAGCCCAGCCAGGCAGGCAGCCAGGCTGGCAAGTGGCAGCGGGGCCCCTCCTGGATGGAGGCCGAGCTGCGGGACCTGCTGGGGCTCTGGAGCGAGGAGCAGGTGCTCCAGGTAATGGGGAGCAAGAGGGGGAACATGGATGCGTTCGCTCGGCTGGCCGAGGGCCTGGCTGCCTGGGGTCACCCTGCCCGCACTCCTGATCACGTCAGGAGTAAGGTGAAGGAGCTGCGGCAGGGTTACACCCGGGCCCGGGATGCGGCCGGCCTATCTGGGGCCACCCCCGTCACTTGCCCCTTTTACAGGGAGCTCAGGGACATCCTGGGCCCCCAGCACACCTCCTCCCCTCCGGCCACCCTTGATACTTCGGCCGACGAGCCCCAGCAGCCCCTTCAGCTGGAGTCCGCCCCGGAGGTAAGCCCCGCACCCCGGGGGCCCCCCCCGGAGCCCACCCCCGGGCCATCGGCAGGAGGAGGAGGAGGAGGAGGGGGGGGACTCCTCCTCCACAGAATCCGGGCTGCAGATCCTCCTCCTGCCATCCCGGAGCAGCAGCTGGACCTCCGCCCCCCGGGGATCTCCGGACCGTGGGAGTGGACTGACAGGTATGTACCCCCCTCTGGTGTACACCCCTGGGCTTGAGGGGCGGGGGGTAATAGATATGTGTCCAGGGTCCCCCACATGCTCACATGGCCATGGCCCCAAGGACAGCAGGGCCATGTCCCTCACAACAGTGCATCAGCCCCTGCCCCGCCCCCCCACCCCGCACGACAGTGCCATGCCCCATCCCCGGGACAGGGGGGAGCGGAACCTCAAGGGGCCCCCGGGAGGAGGGGGTGGGACACCCTGCAGCAGCAACAGCAGCAGCAGCAGCAGCAGCAGCAGCATGTGATGGAGTGGGGGGAGTGCAAAAGGGAGACTCAGGCTAGATATGAGCAACAAGAGCCGAATAGCTCCCAGGGGCAAAGGATGATCCTGGGGCTACAGCTGGCAGGTGACACCTCTGCCCTGAACAAAGAGGAGGGAGGAGCCGAGCTGGCTTTGAATTGCGGGGGGAGGGCAGGGGCCACAGGTAGAGGCTAGGGGAAGGGAGAGCTGGAAGGCAGCCAGCCTGAGGAGGGGGAAAGCTCCATCCCAGAGGGGCACCCCTTGGGGTTTTCTCCCCAGGATGGGTTGGAAGGACTGTCTCTTCTGACAGCTGGTGCTGTCACTCCTGGGAGAAACTGGGCATCTGTGGCCTAAGAAACCTTTCCTGTCAGACCCTGCGGAGTGAAGTGAGAGTCGCTCCCACCAGGGGACGGGGTGCAGTGCAGGGGGACCCCTGAACCCCATCCATCACAGCAGCATCTCCCGGGGATGGAGATGGGGAACCTGCAGCACAGGGCTGGGGGGACAAAGGCCACGGCTCGGGGCCCACACTAACGCCTGTCTCCATTCTTCTTCCCCCCCCTCCTCTCCTGTGTCCCGCAGATGCACCATTGGAAGGGCCAGAAGAGAGCGCCGGCGAGGCATCAGTGGTCCTGGAGACCCCTCCGGGGCCATCGCTCCAGGCAAGCCCCTCGGCCGAGGACCGACTGGCCCCACGGTGGGCTAGACGGCGGACCCCGCACCACCACCAGCCGACGGCGACGGACCCCCAGCTGCTGGCCATCCACCGTCGGCAGCTGGAGGTGGCGGAGCAGCACCTGCGGGTGGAGCAACGCCGCGTCGAACTGCAGGAGCGGGCGCTGGTCTGGCGCCAAGAGGCATGGGGGGCCTACATGGAGACTTTCAACCGCCTGGTGGACTACCTGGCCTCCCAAGCTGCGCCGGCCACCGCAGCGCCCGCCCTGCCTTCTCCACCCGCCACACCACCAGCTGCTCTGAACGTTGCCGTCCCATCTGCCGTCGCCCTGCCACCCACCACCGAGGGCCAGAGCGCCGAGGGACCCCTGGAGCCAGCTGAGACTCTCCGGGCATATCTTCCGGTCCGCCCCGCCCCCAGCCAGCCCCGGACAGGGCTGCGGCCTCGGAGGGGCTCCCGGCCGCCCATGCCCAGTGCCGGACTTTAGGGGCGAGGGGCCCGGGACGTGCCCCCCCCCTTGTATATAGTTGTGACATTAATTTGTGCCCCCCGTTTGCCTCGTCCCCCTCATGTAAATAGTTCTCCCCTTTATCATCCCTGGTTTTCTTTTTATTAGTGAACAAACTTTTTTATTACTATTGTTTTCTTTGTGCACATTACTTTTGTTCCACACATGTTGTATATAGTTTGTTCTTGTTTTATTTATAGTTAAAAAAAAGTTCTAAACGAAAAAGCAGTTTAAGTTCAGTCACAAGTGCGTGCTGTCATTTGTCCAGGAAAAGTGGGAGGGGGGTGCGGTTGGGTGCTCCACGGTGTGGGCGTTGGGGCAGGGAGTGTTGTGGAGGAAGGGGTGGGCAGTGCGGGGCCTGGCAGAGTTCACCCCGCGGCCTCATCATCGAAGTGGGCCCGCAGGGCCTCCCGGACCCGGGTCCCTTCGGGGTCCACCTGGAGACTGGGGGCAGCGGGTGGCTGCACGTCAGCCCTGCCAGCCTCCACAGCCCAGCCCTGGAAAAAGGCCTCCCCCTTGCTCTCCACCAAATTGTGCAGGGCGCAGCAGGCACCCACAATCAGGGGGATGTTGTTGGGGCCCGCATCCAGGCGGGTCAGGAGACATCTCCGGTGTCCTTTCAGGTGGCCAAATGAGCGCTCCACCACCTGGTGCGCGTGGTTCAGGCGCTGGTTGAAGCGCTCCTGGCTAGCGGAGAGCTGGCCCGTGTACGGGTGCATGAGCCAGGGCCGGAGGGGGTATGCCGCATCTGCGATGACGCAGAGGGGCATGGTGGTGTCCCTCAGAGGGATCTCCCGCTGGGGGATGTAGGTCCCCGCCTCCAGCCGGCGGCACAGGCCCGAGTTCCGGAAAACCCGGGCATCGTGGGTGCTGCCAGGCCAGCCCACATAAATGTCCTGGAAACGGCCCCGGCTGTCCACCAAGGCCTGGAGGACCACAGAATGGTAGCCCTTGCGATTGATGTAGCGTCCTCCACTGTGATGCGGGGCGCTGATGGGGATGTGAGTCCCACCCAGAGCCCCGAAGCAATTGGGGAAGCCCAGGGTGGCAAAGGCCGCGATGGTGGCATCGGGGTCCCCCCCGCCTCACGAGCCTGTGCAGGAGCATGGCATTGATGGCACGCACAACCTGCAGGGAAAGCACATGGGAGAGCACCAATGAGGGGTGAGCAGGGTGTGCATGGCCCTGCCCTGCCCTCCCCTCCCCTCCCCTGACCTGCCCTCCTCTGCCCTGCCCTCCCCCACCCTCCCCTCCCCTCCCCTCCCCTGCCCTCCTCTGCCCGGGCCCCCTTCCCCTGCCCTGCGCCCCCCCCGTGGGTTCTCTTACCTCCATGAGGACAGCCCCGACGGTGGCCTTGCCGACACCAAACTGCTGTCCCATGGATCGGTAGCTGTCTGGAGTGGCCAGCTTCCAGACAGCGATGCCGACCCGTTTCTCCACTGTGAGAGCACGCCGCATGGCAGTGTCCTGGTGCCTGAGCGCGGGGGTGAGCCACAGGCACAGCTCCATAAATGTCTGCTGGCTCATCCTGAAATTCCTGAGCCAGCGGTCGTCGTCCCACTCATCAAGCACCAGCCGCTCCCACCAGTCGGTGCTGGTGGGGTAGCTCCACAGCCGCCGGCGTGTGAGGCGGGGGCGGGGGGAGAGGGTGCTGCAGGGTTGGGGGTTGAGCCCTGCTGCCCTGGGGGCAGCTCCTCCTCCGGTGTAGCAAGGAGGTGCTCAGCTGCCTCCCGCATGGCATGGATCAGGGCAAGCCCTGCTCCTGCCGGGAGGGCTGGGTGGAACTCTGGCTGCTGCTGCTGCTGCTGCTGCTGCTGCTGGGGTCCATGCCTGCGTCGCCCGGGGTCTGTGTGCCTATGGCTCCTCAGACCACGTGCTGTGCAGGCTGAGTGTGTCTGGGAGGGGCCCTTTAAGAGAGCGGCTAGCTGTTGCCCCGGAAGCGCTAGTCCGCCCTGTGACCCTGTGTGCAGCTGTGCCTGGCACCCCTAGTTCGATGTGTGCTACTTTGGCGTGTAGACGTTCCCTCGCAGCACCTTTTTCAATGTTGTGCTGCGCAACGTCGAAGTTGAACATCGACGTTGCCAGCCCTGGAGTATGTGTAGACGTTATTCATCGAAATAGCCTATTTCGATGTTGCTACATCAAAATAAGCTATTTTGATGTAGGCTTCACGTGTAGACGTAGCCTAAATGTCTAAAAAATACTAATGGCTGAGTTCAAGAAGTTAGTCTGGGTGCATCAGTATGAGGAGGAATGGGAATTTACTTCCAAAAGACAAAGAGCCCCTCATAGAGGAATATGTTGCTAAATTAAAAAGATTAGCTGTGATAGAAACACACACATTGTCTGATAGGATCAGACAAATTGTTTGCTTTCTCCAGGTATTTCCTTCCCTCCCCAACACTGGCTTGTATCAGCAGCTTCAGCAGAAACCCCAGGAGGGAGGTTAATTGTGGAGTAAGTGACCAAGGGACAGTTTCCATTAGCTAGAGGTTGGATTATGTCCTAAAACATGGCAATTTATATCCAGTTCAAAATTCTGTTTTAAATCTTCACTAGCTTCAATGTACTCTAGATTTTATATATATATGATCCATTTACTTACTCCTTTTAAACTCTTGGACCATATTTACAGAAGAATTTATATGCAGGCAGTACTTTTGAAAAGTCCTACTAAGCAGCTAAGCAAGTATTTGCCTAATTCCCATTGATGCTTTTGAAAATCACACTAAGCATTTAACTGCATCATTAGATACCTAAAGACTTTTAAAATATGACCCTTGTCCATAGTGATATCTTCTTGTAATGAGTTCCTTGAACTAGGTCTGCATTGTGTAAAAAAGTTGCTGCGTATCAGTTTCACAGAACATTTCCTTGTAGTAGGAGAGTGAAAACTTTTATATTCACCCTCTCTACCTTTTCAATACCATTAATTATTTTGCCTTCCTTTATTACCTCCTCTCTAGAATTAACAGTTCTAATCTTTTCAATCCCTCTTCATACAGACATTGGCCAGGCCTCTACTCATTCTCATCGTCAGTCTATGAACCCCCTCTCTTCTGTTAAATCATTTTTGAGATGTTCAGCATACGAAAATAAACTGCAAAATGAAAAGCAAATTTTGAAATCTATTTGTTAAGCCTTTATTCAAACAAAACCCCTACTGAAGTCAATCGCCCACATTTTCTCATTTGAATTAATGCAACCACATTTCTTTCACTGGACCCAGGCTGAATTTGGTGCTAGGCATCTCAAATTGAATATTAGAACAAAATAAAAAATGGCAGCACAGATTACAATGACAAAAGGACTGTCTATAAGCTTTTCCTACAATACATAGCACTGAAGTGTCATTCACCCCTTTAAAAAATATATCCGAGAAAAAAATTCTTCGCAGTTAACTCTTCAATGTTTATATTCAACATATCCCTCATTTTTGGAATGCATATATATTTTTTCCTAGACGTGTCCTCAACTGGATTTGTGTGAAAATTTGTGATTAAAAAAAAATCCTTGGCATACTTCAAAACAACAATTAATTTAATGAAGAGAGAGATGGACACATTTAATCAGAAAAACAAGCAACAGTGTCATGTTCAGCCCTGTGCCCAGGGGGTCCCTCTGTGACCCAGGGTCTTGTTTGCCAGGCCCCAGCCCATAGACTCTGATGCCAAGTCCAGCAGCTCAGCTGCTGACCCTTCATCCAGGATCCCAGAGGCCAGCCTCAGGTCCTGCTCAAGAACCCCTCTGCTTCCACCTGGGTCCTGGCCACTAGCCCAGGGCTGCGCATCCACTGTCAACTGTGGTCCCAGAATGGGACATCAGGAAGTGCAGATAAGAGTAAAGGAGAGCACAGGAAACTTGGTCCCACCCATGATAAGTAGTCTTCTGGCTAACGAAAATGATGTAGGGCCATAGATGTCACCAGACCAGAAAGTAAGCGACCAGTTAACCTTACTTTAACTACACATGAATAGTCAGGGATATGATTTGTTATTAACATCTGTACTGGTAAAGCAATACACTCTGGATTCATGCACTTGATGATAAACAAAGTAAAGGCTGAGGTCTGCAAGTGTTCTCTAGACATATCTACCACTGTTCTCAATGGAGTTTTTTACCCTCATCCTACAAAGTTTATCATCTGCTTAATGAGAGTTGTTTCACATACAAGTTCACACACAGACCCAGGCAATTGCAAGATTGGGACCTAAAGGCTTGCAGAATTATGTTTGAATTGGTTTGCCCAATCATCTTCTATATAGCTGTAATTCATCTTTTTAAAGAAAAACTTTTTTTGTTTACAAGAAAATTTCCCTGGGACTGAGAAGGTTCTTTGTAATGAGTATCAAAGGCTGGTTGTCAATATCAACAAAAGGGAAATAAAAAACTCTCTGGGTATATCTAAACTACAGTGATACTTTGACAGAAGTTCTTTTGGAACATTTCTTACAAAAAAGCTTCCTTTGAAAGATTGCAACGACATGCAGAAAATCAGATTGAAAAATTGATCTGCTCTTTTGATAGAAATCAGCCACACCCTGGTGGCTCTTTCAAAAGAATAGGCCAGAAAATGCCACAGACTGAAAAATCTGGCACCATGGAAGACTGCTCTTTTTTTTTTTTTTTTGAGAAAGAATCTTTCAGAAAAGGGCGCTCTTCCTCATCTGAGAACAGAAGAAGGCCACTGAAAAAAGTAAAACATTCTTCCAATTTAATAGCAAAATAATGCATTTTGTGTGTAGATGCTCCACGGGATTTTTTGAAACAGCCCCCGCTTTTTCGAAAATACTCGCCAGTGTAGACATAGCTTCCTAGGGGTAGGAGTCAGAGGATAAAGCAATATTAAGTATATCCAAAGCCTTGTCATTGTCAGCTTACAGAACACTTGTTTATTGAGGTGTGAAAGAGAAACAGTGAACCATGAGGGAAACGAAAGAGATCATTCCAGGAAAAAAAAATCTTATGCTGTTCCAGCACACCATTTTAATTGCTTTTGATTCTTGTTCAGTCTGGAACTATTTCAGAAGTTTTAAAATTGGGATCTAAATGTGTAGATAAAAGGTGACATTTTGAGATCTTATATTTCTGATCTCTTTTGACAGATTTTCCAGTTATTTCTGAAGGGCGTATGCTGCCAATATATTTTCTTTTTTTTGGGTAAAAATAGTTTATTAGCAGATGGTGCTTTAGAGACTTGATAAGATGATGACCTGGTTCTGAGTAAAAGGTGATATCCCAGGAGGCTGTTGCAAAGGGAATGAATAATAGGCAGAGTTTTCCATTATCACCCACAGTTAAGGTGCTACAATAACATTACTTTATCACCAAACAATAGTCAACTCAGTAATTAGGCACAGTGTGCTTCTTTTTTAAATTGCCACAGCACCATGTAAAATAAAATTAATGCCACCTTTCTGGAAACACTGTTCTCACATATTAATACTGAAAACTATTTATTTGCTGGAAAGGATTAAATATACCTCTGGCTTTTTTACAGTATCTATTTTCTATAATCACTTAAATTTATATAGCATAAAATTGCAGCTGTTGACAGTAAGAGCACAGGAACCATTTAACAATTTTTCAGCACAAAATATACTTAGCTGCAGTGGGGCTGATCAGCACTGAGGAACCTGGGGTCCTATGGGAGACGGTTCCATGCCCTCGTTTTGGAAAAGGTGGGGCCTCAAGCAGAAGGGACAGGACCAGTGACTGCCAGGACTCAGCCCTCTTGTTTTCGGAACCATTTGGAACACCCAGTATGGCGCTCCAAGTCTCTGTCAATGATTCAAAGAGGTCTGGGAGTCTGGCCAGTACCACAGCTGCAGTAGTATCGGTGGCACCAGTGGTAGTAGCTGGAGTCCTGGGCCCCTTTGAAATGCTTCCCAGCCCGAACAATTTGGTGGTGAGCTGGCCCCCACTCCTTGCACACCCACAGGGACCCTTCTGTGGCTGGACACCCCTCCTTGGCTGATAGCCCATTCCCCATGGGAGGTGAGGGGGCCTGCAACAGTCAGCCCCATCCCCAAGATACTGTGGAATCCATGTGCAGCAGGGCCCACTGTACAGGGCATAGATGCCACTGCTCCCAGGATGTCCCCGTCCCTCAGCCCAAGGGTCGGGGCTGCTGCTTACGGGGGGCAGGGTTACAGCCCTCAGGGCTGGGGTGCGGGACGGATGTACCATCTCTCTCTCCTGTTCCAAACTCACAGCTGCACCATCCGAGGGCCGGGCGAGCCTCACCTCATCTCCTGGGCCCAGCCAGCTCCATCCACATCACTGGGCTAGAAGCCCAGTACTGATGTAGGACAGGGCTGGGGCTCGCCTATCATGGGTAACCATGCAAGTCTGTGCCTGGAGGCCACGTTGCCATGCCCAGGTCACAGCTGCCGCCGCCTACACAACCACCCTCCACTTCGAAAACAAACTGGCAGAGTGGTTGCTGCAACCATATGAGGTGGACCTGGTCTGGTGGTGGAAGGCCTGGGCCAAGCTGATGGGCAACCTGTGGACCATCTACAGGGCCCTGAGGGAGCACCGAGCCCAGCCTCCCAACCCTGTCCCCTGCCTCCCTTTCCCTCTGCACCCTGCTGCTCCTAAAGCCCCACCATCACTCCTGCTGCCTGTGAGCTACTCCTGGCCTATTCTGGGCTTTGACTGGTGGATCATGGCCACATTGGGTGCCATCCCCCATCCCTTCATGGCATGGATGGTGAGGCATGTGCCATCAATGGTGCTGAAGCAGTGTAGAAAGCAAAGGATGATGAACCGAGAACCATCTGCATCCAGGTTCCTGACGCAGATGACCCTCTGGAGCAGCAGCACATTAATCACCCTCATGACCTGCAGGGGATGGAGAGCAAGCACACTCATGAGTGCATGAAGGGATGCCCCTGGTTCTGGCAGGCTCCTCTGGCCCCTCCTGGCCTTCTTCTCCCCCTGCCGAGCTTTTTCTCCCCCCCCCCGAGACCATCCCTATGGTGGTGGGGCCATGTGGGGGTGGGCCGGATCAGTTATCCAGGGATAGGCCTCCCCATCACCCGCCCCACCCCCTCACACCCCCAACCGTGGTCCCCAAGGCCCCTCTACCTTCCTCCTTCAACCAATGCCAGGCCAACAAGCCAAGCAAGCTTTACCTCCATGAGAACAATCCCACTACAAAGTGCTGCCCCACAGAGTGGTAGCTGTCCAGGGTGGGCAGCTTCTACATGGCAAAGGCTACAAGCTTCTCCAGTGGCCTGGCAGGCCACATGCAGTTGTTCTGGTAACAAACGGCAGGGGTGAGCCAGCTTAAGAGCTCCAGAAATGTCTCCTTCCATGGGGAAATATTGAAGCCACTTCATGTTGTCCCACTGGCCTATGACCAGTCGATCCCACCAGTCAGAGCTAGTCAGGTAGCTCCAGAGGCACCTGATCACCTGGGGGGCTGCCAGGGCCCTGCTGGATGGGGCTCCTCAGCCCTGGTGGCAGGTCTGTCCCACTGGAGGAGCTAGACAGCAAGCATGATGACAGTGGCCAGCAGCCTGACTAGGGTTTGGAAGTGGTGCCAGAGTTGCTGTCAGTCCATGGTTGTGACCTAGCAGCTTGTGGTCCCTGCATTGGCACTGCTTTGCTTTGGGCAGCTCAGAAGGTCTCAGCATGTACAGGGAGGGGGTGTTTTGGAGGGGCCTTTCTAGGGAGTTTGTGGCTGGAGCTCCCGAAAGGGCTTGCCAGCCATGTGACCCTGTGCGCCGCATTTCCTGGCCTGTCCTTTCAAAGAGTGGCTGGGCCATGTGGCCACTCTTTTTCAAAAGAGCAGACTGATCTTTCCGTTTGCTCTTTGTGTGTGGCTGTGATCTTTCAAAAGATGTTTTACCAGAACATCTCATCTGAAATAACTTCTTTCAAAGGACAGCTGTAATGTAGACACAGCCTATATATCCAACAACATATCAAAAAATTCTAGCTTGAAGTAGGGTGGAAAGCATTTCCCATCAGATGCTGCTTTGGCAAAACAGCAGCAATTGCAGCAATTTCTGACACTGTATTAAATAATAGCATGCGTTCTTAATACAAGTATCCAATATAACAAACTAAATTGTTTAACCACCTTATTGATCAGCAATATACTAGTTTTGAGTATAAGTTATGTAACATTTGCACTTCTTTCCCTCAATAAAATAAATATGTCTATTATGTACCAGACTGGGACAGAGATTGTCAAAGAGTATAGCTGGTGAGAGAGAAATAATATAGATTTTCCAGATAAGGGCTCTTTCATTATTCCAGACAGCACTTTGTATTGATCCTTACTTGTTTATTTCTAATTTTCTTGCCTCTGATTGAGCTGAGCCTTAAATCTTGTGATGGCTTACAAGGTGTTAGGATGCAGCATTGCTACATGAAGTGTGAGGTAACAATGTTCTCATTTTAAACTGTAATTTAGTCTGATTTGCAGCAAATTAAAGGCATCTAAAATGTCATTTTATTACGAAGAGGCTGCAGCATTGTTATGTGTCTCCTACTACCTGTATAGAAAATATTTTGCCATAGTATTCAGTGCAACTTTACGCTAGTTGCACAAAGATGTTGGAAATAACTCACTGAAAATCAAAACCCCTTCATCTCATCAAAGCTTTTACCTATAACTTAAAAATAATAATGTGAAGTATACTTCACAGTCATAGTTTTAAATGGCAAAGACTATTAGGTCTCGTGCAGAATGGAATAGTTCAGTAGGTAATGTATTAACCTTTCTTGGCTGCTTTAAGCTTGAAGAAGTCAAAGGTGAAAGTGAGGTTATTGGCCTCCTGCTACGTCCTATTTATGGCAAACACAAATCCGTCATGTAATTTGGCAATGTTCCACATGGCTTCTACTGTTTACTCAAGACAAAGACAGGAATGGAAAATAGGGTGGCAGGTCAGGACAGATACATTGGCAAAGCTGTGTGGGAAAGTGTGCGCATCACTTCCCTGAATTATAACTGGCTCTTGCCTTTGTTATCAGTCTATTCTTGTCACGAACCTTAAAGTAGCCTAGTAACACAGAGAAAGCTGTGCTAGTCTATATACTATCAAAAGAAAAACAAAAAAAAAGTCTCAACGTAGCCTATTTCTTTAACAATTGGATTGTAGTAGCATCCACAAGCCACAATGAAAATCTGGTCCCCATGGCGCAAGGTGCTATAAAAACATATAGAGATATCCAGTCTCTGTCACAAAGAGTTCCAAGTGTGAGTGTTCACCAATGAATGTTCAAAATTAAAAATGGGGGAGAGAGCCTGAGCTCCCAAGAAAACTCAGCTTGCTGGTACCTTACAAAAACAGATGAAAATTGATGCTACCTGAGGTATTTTTCTTAGCACCATCTATTACTTTAGAACAGAGTTAGGGAACACCCTGGTCCGTGGTCTGGATCTCAATCATGGCTTGTCTGGATTGGGACCCTGAGGCTTGGGGCTCCTCTCTATAGCATCGGGCCCACAGTGGGCTGCCAGGTTTGGAGCCCCAAACATCATGGGCTGGATTGAACAAATGGGCTCTGCTGTGGTCTCTGCTGAGGGGGCGGGGATCAGGCGGCAGCTCTGGATGCCACTGCCACTCGCTGCTGTTCCCCCAGCTGGGGAGCGGAAGAGGGAGCAGCAGCAGCCTCCACAGCACTGCCTGGAGCAGAGTGCAGGGCCTGGAAACAGTAAGGGTCAGGCACAGAACCTTGTGCATCCTGGGTGCTGCCCAGGTAGGCCGCACCCCCATCACCCAGACACCTCACCCCTCAACTGCTCCTGCACCCCTCCCATCCAGACCTCCCCTCCTACTCCCTTCCTGTGCTCTGTCTCCCACCCCGACTCCCCACCCCGTTCCTTCCATACCCCTCAGTCCCATCTGAGCCCTCCCTTCCAGATGCCCCAAACCTTCCTGCTTCCTCCAACCTAGACCCACGCTCCCAGGCTGCTCCTGCAACCCACTCCCAGAACCCCATTCCCTCCTACACCCCCTCCCACTCAGATTCCCTACCTGCAGCCTGCTCCTGCACGCTCCCTTCTGCTGAGGCATGCAGTTGGAGGACCACATCAGTGAGTGGCTTGTGGGGGTTGTTTGTTTTTTTGCTTCTCACTTGTGTGACCACCCCCCCCGCTGATTTGTCTATGGGACAATGGCCCCTGACACAAAAAAGGTTCCCCTCACATGGCTTAAAAAGAACAAGAAAAATAGCCATTCTATCTTCCTGAATAGAGAGAAGTGTCATTTTTTCCAGCAATGCATTCAGTCTGTTTATCTATCCTCCCCACTCCTAACACACACACACACACACACGACTCCCTCTTTATCATGATGTGTCACTTGCAAAGCAGTGTAAAGTATACAGCAACATAACTGAAAGAAAATAGATTGGCCAACCTCTGTTAACGTGCCAGGAGGTGTAGGAGGAAAAGAAAGAGGATTAGCAGGGGAAAAAAATGTTCTATGAAGCACCGAATCACCAGCAAAATTCACCTCTCTTTTCATTCATTTAATACAATAACCATGATCAGTTTTGGATTAAAGTCAATGAACAGAAATACAAAGACTTAGGTTTTTTTGTTTGTTTTTTATGACGCCAAGTTACTTCTTTGAGAAATTCAATCAAACTGTGAGAAATGAAGACTTTTCATTAACATTCAGAAAGATTAGAGTTAAGTGAGAGTTAGTTAGCACCTCTTAATATAACAATATGTTTACACTCCTAAACATCTATATCAGTGAAGGATCCCCCACCCCCAGATGGCAGGAGAATTGACAGTAGAGCTATGCCAATAACTCTGAACAGGTTGAAATAAGCATATGCAGTCAAGAGCAAGGGTAGGTAAATTTGACAAATGAAAATGAATTCTGCAATCACAAAAAATGCATGTTCTTATTCATTTACTGTTCTTGAGGTTGGGGGTGGGAATAAATTATTTCAGGACAACTTCAAACAACACATTTCCAAATTTGCCAAAATTTGGCAAATTGAAAATTGAAACAAAACATGTAACAAAGTTGGAAAAAATGTTCAGAAAATGGCTATATAAAATGTTCAAATATTTTCAGGTTGTTGGGGTTTTTATCTAAAATTTTGGAGGGGACAATGGCAAATTCAATCTGAATTTTAATAGTGCATGGTTAACCTGAATCTGCATTTTTGCCAAATAAGTTTTGGTTAAAAATAAAACCCACAGCATTCTAATGAAGTAGATTTCTTTAGCTTTTAAAATCCTGATCTGAGTGTAAGGTTTTATCATCTCTGTGAATTTTGAAGTCATTTACTGGGACCAGTATTAACATTTTCAGTGCTATTCAGTTGTTACTGTACAATGCATAAGACCTTAGGCCTTTGGGATGGGAAGAGCCACTTTCCACCATGATGGATAGCACATTTAAAGGAAATATCCTGTCAATATCCAGGAGTTAGTTGAGGGAGAAACCTTCCCTCAGCATTAGATCTTCATATTCCCAGAGAGATACAGGAAGATGTGGACAAGGTATTTAGAAGAGGAATGCTTACAGTTAATCTCAGACAAAAAATTTTCCCCTCACCAGAAACTACTCATTTTCATTTGCAGGTAACCTGACCTACATATATAATTTGAGGGGCAGTGTGTCAAAACTCAGTTCTATAATGGAAACAGTTAAGGTGTTTGTGACACTTGCAGGACAAATGAAATTCCAAGTTTTGTCCACCCTGCAATATGAGCTAAGAACTAATAGCCTTGTAGCTTGAGGTCAGACCAGATCATCTGTGTGTTTGTTTCGCTCAAAACAACATTAGTCTTACAAGAATGTTTAGACAAGGAAATATGTGTATGTTGCTGCATGTATTATAAAATCTATATCCCATGTGACTGGGTATTATTTAGAATTGTAGAATCATAGGTCTGGAAGGTACCTCAGGAGGTCATCTAGTCCAGCCCCCTGCTGCAAGCAGGATCAACCTCCACTAAGTCATCCAGGCCAGGACCTTGTCAAGACAAGACTTAAAAACCTCGAGGGATGGAGAATCCACCATCTATCTAGGCAACGCATTCCAGTGCTTCACCACCCTCCTGGTGAAGTAGTTTTTCCTACTATCCAATCTACACCTCTCTCTCTTTAACTTCAGACCATTATGTTTGCTCTGCAAAAGTGTTTGCTCTGAAACTATAAAACCTGTTTCTCTCACTTGCCATTCAGGAGAGCCAAGTTTGGAATCCTAGACTGCCACAAGAGGGGCTATCCCCTGCCCAAGAAAAAAAATAAAGACCTTTAGACACCATTGTGAAACCATTGTGAAAAACAAAAAGACAAAAGATTTTGTTAATTGAGCCACATCATCAGCCCCCCACAAAGAGGAGACATACATGTGAATGTGTCCGATAATCTTGAACTCTGGGGGAAAGAAATGAAAATCCCTGACATGATGCAATTGCAACTTTTGGAATGTTTGAATCACTGTTACATCACAAACTAATGCTCGGAGCAAGGAGGGACTTGGGGCTGGTCCTTACATTTTTTCTAGGAGTTGACATGAACTGGTGAGAAATACTTAAGCACAAGACCTGGCAGGGAGCTGTGAGCCCCTCTGGGTGAGCAAGACAAGGAGATATGCCAACAGTGAGATGGCCAATGCCTTGGGACTACAGGTGAAGCAGTAATTTCACAACCTGGCATGATAAATGAAACAGTAGGGGTGGGGTTGTTTTGGGAGGATGGGATCACCTGTCTGACTTAGGAGCTGTCATGTATTTGGCATATAAAAGATGGAATTAAGAGATATCTGGAAACCTGGCTGGGTATGGGGAGGAGGCAGCCAAGCTAATTGTCAACATCTACTTGTGGATGCTGTCCAGGACTGGAACTCCATAGGAAAGGTATACAGTGACTGGATAGAGAAGAATTAAGAAGTGCTGTTAATGGAACAAATGAGAGACAGAAGGGTTTTTCTATGATTGGTTTGTCAAGGAGCCAACACCTCTTCGTATAGCCGATCTTAACCCTCCTGCAAGATGAGAGTGGGTGGTAACTTCCAACAATGGATTTACTGGAAGGACAAAGATGGAAAAGAAGGGGTAGCTGCCCTGGTAAAAGCTCCCAGGAAATTATGGAAAAATGGGGGTTATTTGCACTGTTATCTATTGGGTAGTCCAAAAATCTAATAATAAATCTGTGGCTTGAGTAAGCCCAGGGTAAATGTCTGCTGATGGTCTTTCAGCATAGCCAGACAACAGGTATTAATCTTCTAAGAATATACTTAGTATTTAGATTCTTTTAAATACCACTGAATGGGAAGGTGACCAATAGAAAGAGTATTATAATGACTTTATATAAACCAATGGTGAGGCCTCTACAGGAATGCTGCATGCACTTTTTAAAAAGAATCTGCAGAAGTAAAGAGGGTTGAGAGAAGAGTGATATGATTTATCAAAAGCAATGAATA
Organism: Carettochelys insculpta; assembly: GCF_033958435.1. Taxonomy (NCBI): domain Eukaryota; kingdom Metazoa; phylum Chordata; order Testudines; family Carettochelyidae; genus Carettochelys; species Carettochelys insculpta. Next base: position 298,196,702 of record NC_134137.1, on the reverse strand, counting down.
AACTGTCAAAAATAATTGGAAAAGATTGGGATTTTTTAACCGTGGAAAGTGTATCTGAAGGGACATGATAAAAGTATAAAAATAATTAATGGTATAGAAAAAGTAAGATAGGCTACGTCTACACTTAGAGAAAACTTCGAAATAGCCATGCTAATGGCCAAATCAAAGAATACTAATGAGGCACTGAAATGCATATTCAGAGCATCATTAGCATGCCGCTGGCCTCAGCACTTTGAAATTGCCACTTTTCGCTCCTGCGTGGCCCTTCCAGATGGTGGTCCTTTTCGAAAGGACCCCACCAACTTTGAAATCCCCTTTGAAATTCCCATCAGCAGATAGGAATGAGGGGATTTTGAAGTTGCCAGGGTCCTTTTGAAAAGGACCTGCATCTGGACGAGCTGCGCAGCAGCAAAAAGTGGAAATTTCAAAGTGCCATGGCCGACGGCATGCTAATGAGGCACTGAATATGCATTTCAGCACCTCATTAGTATTCTTCGATTTGGCCATTAGCATGGCCATTTTGAAGTTTTGCCTAAGTGTAGATACGGCCATAGTAAATAGAATTTCCCAGTGCCATAAGACAAGAATAAAATGACATCAAATGAATCTAAAACTTTTGGAAGTTGATCAATGAAAACTGAATGAGTGAAAAAGTATTTTCTTCTGACATATGGCAGAACTGTGGAACTAATTGCCACAGGAAGTTGTTGAGGTGAAGAACTTAACAAGATTCCAAAATGGATTGAACATCCAGAGTTAGCATAATTGGAACATCCACAGCAAACATAATTACTGACAACAAACTTTGTGCTTCAGAATTTAATCTAACCTCAATTAATAGGATCCCTCTTATTATCAGAACACATTAAAACAGTTTTAGATTGTCACCCTGGTGTATCTCAAATAAATGATACAGAATTCCCACTGGATTTTTATGTACAGCTAATTGTAAATGTTCAGAGTGACAGTGTACATAGAAGTGCAGCTACTGCATTTCTTGGTACAGTCCATACTTCAAGTTCAAGGAACAGTACTTATTTCCTTCTTAAAAGAAGGGAAATGCACTCATCTGTCACAAGGGAATTTTAATCTAAACACTTTATTTTCTTCCCTTCATATTATATTTCTCGTAAAAGATAGGGCCCAAGTCAAGTCTTCTGTAGCTACATTACAGACCAGAATAGAATATACCTTAAAATAAACTGTTAAGTGAGTAGCTGGGGACAAATAGGAATAGCCAGGGCCTTATGGGCTGATGAAAATCTTCACAGGCTGTCATATGAAACATTAAGTTATGGGCAAGGGCAGGAAATGATTTGTGGCTATAAAAAACAGTGACCTGCCCATATGGAGACAAAGGAATAAATTATGTGACAGTAGAATTCATGATCTCTACCAGGCATGGGTAGAAACAGCCGTAGGAAGGACTCCTGCCCTTGCTGGGAGGAGAGAAAATGTGCCCAGCTGGGGCAAGGGACACCCCACATTTCCACTGAGGTCAGACAAGCTAAGAGACTCACTGGGCCCCTGGAAGAAGTGGGGGAGCGGCTGTATGCTCCAGGAAGGGGTGGGGCCTTGGTGGAAGGGATGCGGCTGGAGCAGGCAACCCTTCACACAACCCAGACCACACCGTGCCGACTCACCCATACAGTGCCTTCTGGAACATGCTGTGTGGGACTCTGGCAGCCATTTAAAGGGCCTGGGGATCCTGTCGCTGATGTAGTAGCGGTGGTGGTTGGGAGCCCCAACCATTTGAAATGCCAGGCCCTGAGGCAATTACCCGCTTTGCTCCTCCCGTCAAAGGACTTACTCAGCAGTGAAGGGTCCTGTGGCACCTTATAGACTAACAGAAAAGTTTTGAGCATGAGCTTTCGTGAGCACAGACTCACTTCATCAGATGCATCTGATGAAGTGAGTCTGTGCTCACGAAAGCTCATGCTCAAAACTTTTCTGTTAGTCTATAAGGTACCACAGGACCCTTCGTTGCTGTTACAGATCCAGACTAACACGGCTACCCCTCCGATAAAGGACTTACCGGGAGTTTTCAGACCGAAGTGGTATCTTCCCACTACCCTGCCATGTGGAGTTGTGAGAAAGATTCAAAGATGAGATAGGGAGAAACTCCAGAAGCAGCCAATCAAAGGCTTTTTCCCTTTGGAGATTTGCTTGTAGTTTTGACTGGACTTTCTCTGCCCTGTGCTGATACTTGAGTTACTGCGTTCATGTACTGAATAGCCAGGAAATCAGCAGAGGTGAATGGAGCGTGAGCACTCAATTGCATCTCATAGTTTCAACGAAGTACAGACTCAGCCCTGCAATTTAGCTATATTTCAGAAATTCCATTTTCAGCTTAGCTCTATGTCCAGGAGCAGCACAAATTACAAAAATGTCAGCTACAAAATATTCATTCTCCCCAGCACTGTGTTTTCACCTCACTTCCACTGACATAATTGGGATTTACATCCAGAGAAAGAGAGAGAGAGAAACCAGACCACTCTCTCTCCCCTTAATACTGAGCTAACAATAATACACATTAGCATAATGATTGAAAAATGGTATCACATGAAGAAAGACGACTTCGGTCTTCTTTTTGTGTTCATTTTATATATAATGAAGATGAAGAAGTTGTACTTTTGAGGCATATTTATTCCAGTAAAATTTAGCTAAAATGTTCATGAAACTAGGTGTAGTATATTGGTGCACTGAGTCATATCATTCACCCTGGAGTATGTATGTCCTGTAAATTGTTAGCAATACAGATGCCCTCATTTATTTAACTGCCTTTCGTATCTATGATTTATCAAAGCAAACAGGCAGTGGGGCTGACTGTTGCCACAGGCCCTAGAGTAAGGTGAGAGGGGCAGCCTGGCTCCATGGCCCAGAAGGGGTGAGGCCAAAGGCAGAAGGGGTGTGGCCCAGGGCAGTCAGGTCTCTGTGCCACCCAGACAGCACTTTTCTCCTTCCTACCCCACTCTCTCACAGTTGTGTATAGGTGTTTCAGCACTGTCACAGCACTTCAGAAGGCCCAGGGCAACTGTCCCCTCCCTTTCCCTCCGCTGATCTGTGGGCCTGCAAACATAAAATACAGATAAGCTCATGCTTTTATCATATGAAAGTCCCTACTAAGATGTTTCTATGCTAAAATTATCTGTCTTGTTGATCAAGGAAAAACACAATCCATATTATCTCTGGCTGCTTTACATCATGCAAACTCATGATCTATGAAGGTGAGAAATGGCTTATTGTGGGTTTATTTTCATGGCTATTGGTGACCATTGACATGTTCAATAGGCTGTGCAGTTTACTAGTGGGAAGGCGACCTACTTTGCACAAGTCAGCTGAGCAGAAAATTTCTGTAGCCACAGACCGAACACAAGTGGTGTTTGCCAAGTAAGGCTCCCTGAATTCATTTCCTTCATTTGGGAGAAACAGATGGGATTTGATTTGCTTGATTTTCTTTGATCTGAAAGTAACATTTAAATAGGCCCTGAGGAGGTAGAAGTGTACAACAAAAACACAAAAGCAGTCTCACTGTTGGAACATCGAACTTTACCAGTATAACTTGACTTGTTGATTTGTTGTTTACTCTTCATTCTACAATGGGACCTGCTCTGAAAGAGCAGTATTTGTTTCAATTAAAGACAGAGTCTCGAAATTAGCTGTAGGGATTTCAAAATGTACTAATCCCTCACTTTCCTCATTTTCAGGATTTAGCCTTAAGATTTTCTTAACCTCTATTATTTGGAGAGAATAAAAGATTCATTGGGTAGATATATTCAGGCAGCTGCAGCCCTCTGACCCCAATAAAATCCATTAAAACTGTCTCTTCCTGATACTAAACCAGCTGATTTACTTAGATTCATTGCATTAATCTGTTTTCCTTCTTCTCCACTGGTACTTGTTATTACATTACCTCAGCTCTATACTACTACCCACCCACAACATACACAGTCTAAGGTCAGTGAGATGCAGAAATTTAGGGACTGGGATGGAGTCCAGATCCGACTGAAGTCAAGGGGTGTTGTTCCTTTCCTGGGGAGGAGTGAGGAAAGGGTGAAAGAACTGTAATTCTGCCTTCTACTCTGTGCTTTTGACTCTGCCTTTTTTTCCTCTCCTTTCATTTGCATCAGGCTCCTCCAATGCCAGAATTGTTCCTTATCTCAGACAAAGTGTTTTGCATCCCACTTTATGTGCTAGCACATTCTACAGTACCAACTTCACCTCTCCCACCAGTTCCATGGCCACACCTGTGGCCCAGGTGAAGTGAACAGAAATATGAACACTGCCCTCAGGGTAGAGTGCTTTGTTGGTGATAAAATGTTTTGAAGACATGTCTGACAATTCAGTGGCCAGTACTAGCGTAGATTACTGCTAATCACCCCTCTTTTTGTAATGGAGTAAGCAACTATACGGTGTTTTGCAATTTGAACTTGGCACATGTTCTATAAAATAGTTGACTCTGAGGTAATGTGGCACCTGCTTTCCAATTACTTTGCATCTGTTAGCATGTTCAAGTTATACTGGAGACTATGAGGAGTGTCAGGTAACTCTATACCAGTGACTTCGTCACAATGCAGACATCCAGGGTTAAGTCCTACTCCTTGGAAGTCACTGGGAGTTTTGCCATCAACTTCATGGGCCAAAGATTCACCCTTAAAATGTACATGCCTAATATTCACTATGGAAATAGTGTCATAGGAGTTAAGATTACACTTTATCCTGTGTAGATGGTTGATTTATTGATCGATCTTTTTAACATAATCAGTTGTGTGGTCTGTTTTCACTTCCATCCTTTTCTTTCTTACCACCTCACACTTCCTACACTTGTATGCTTAAACAAAAGAGTTGTTTTATTTGCTATTCATTGGTGAGTTCATGACTCTGGTTGAGAAGTCTTCTCAACTGAGCACTTACTAGAGTTACATAGCAAAACTACACCCCCTTTTCAACTAGGAAACAATGCACAACTAACGAAAATTTCTGGGTGCTAGCTCAGTTCACTTTCATGTCAATCTACATAGAGGTAGGAATATGAGCTATTTTCATTCCCATCACAAGAACTCACAGTGGAAAAATGTTGTGGTACCACATGTTGCTACATAACAGCAACAGTAGCACCTCACTCAGGAGAGATTCAAATGCCACTCAGCTGATTAGCAAAGCACCCACAGGTAGGATTTTGTTTGTTTGTTTCTACTGATGGTTCATATTCACACATGCCTCGGAGCACACAAAATGTATTCCACATATGGGTTGGAAAATGTTGCACATGAATGGGAAAGTTGAGAGGGAACACAGACTACAACACTCCCTCCACCTCCCACCACCCACCCCAAAAAAGAAAAAAAAACAACCATCAACAGATCATAGCCATCTGACTTATCATTCCCGCATATTTAACCATACTTGGAACTTTGGAATTTAAAAGTCTGCACTGGGAACGAGAGCGATAGATGTAACATCCAAACTTTTAGAATATAAATGAAAAGCAGTTAAAGGATGGCACAGTGAGTCAAGATACTACAAGAGCAGGGGGAAGCTGTAATTTTGTCCGGTACAAGACTTCCTTAATGTAGAAGTCACTCTTCCTGCACAAGGAATGGTGCTATCTGAGAAAAGAAAATAACACACTGGCAATCCCAAAGAGTGTGCTGTGGAGGGTTTCCTGAGAAAATGGGGTCCTATTCATTCAGGAGTGGACTGTTACATCCACAGCACAACTTGCAATAGGACAAAGGTGACCATCCATCCCATTTTTGGCAGGACGATCTCATATTTGGGATGCCAAAAAGGCGTCCCTACTTATTTTAGAAAAAGGACTAATTGTCCTGTATTTTCCACCAGCAGCTGCAGCTGCCATGCCTCTGCTGCTGAGTGCTGGGGAAGGAAGGGGAAGCACCACAGCTGCTCTGTCCTTGCCGTTGAGGATCCAGGAAAGTGCGGGGGCGGGAAGCCCCACAGCTGCCCTATCCCAGCAGCTTCCTTGGGGCTCATGGGAGTGCTGGGGAGCTGCTGCGGCCTGGTATTCGGGGAGGGTGGGTGGCTGCTGACTTCTTCCCTGCTCCCCAGGGCTTGGAGGAGCAGCCAAGAGGAGCTGCCCCTCTCCCCAATATCTCCCTGTCCTGTATTTGGGACAGGGAGATACGGTCACCCTAAAGAGGAGCCTAACAAGTAATACATATCAATAGTGGCATCTCAGTGCCTGTGAGGGCAGAAAGGCCTACATTGAGGCATATAATGATTGTTAAAAGGATGCTACAAAATAGGCCCACACACTATCCCAACCAACCAGATTTTTGCTTCAAATGCATGTCCAAGCATATAAACAGATTATTGCCTAGATTCCTTGGCTCTTTGCTCAAAGTCTCAGGCATCCAGGGCTCCCCAGTCTGCAGTGTTGTCAGTTTGGTTTTGTGAAGCAGTTCTTTTCACCAGTATCTACTGAAGCAGTCTATTGGCCACCCACCAGTCACTTCTACTTCCTGCAGAATGTTGCAAAGCCCCTCCATTCTGGCTAATCAAACAGCCAAGCCAGTTACATACCCCAGAGGAAAGATAAATCAGTGTTTTATATGTGTTAAGCTCTTCCCACTTATTTGTTCCTTTGCAATCACATGAATGGGTCACAGGAGTTGGTGTGCTCATTTGGCCCATGTGTATGTGTCCAGTTACATCAGAAGTTCCCTATCATGCTGTCACAAGAGTCAATGTTTGGAGCTGGAGACATTGAGCTCACAGATGAGGAGCCAGTTCCCATGGAGGTTCACAGCACATCTTCAGTGAGGAAGTGCATGTAAGTTGGCATGGCAAGAGGCCATGTTCTGGGACCAGCTGATACCTCTGGCACATTTTTTTGGGGAACCAAAAAAGCAGTCAACTAAAATGACACATGGAAGAAAACAATTTGGAATTTTGTTGGTGGTTTGACTTCTGCATCCAGAAGAGGCATCTAGGGCAGACCCACAACATTTTTCCAAGAAATGACTTTCAGCTGGTTGAAATGCTGCAGTAGAAGATATGGTGGAGAGCTACTGGGTCTCCACAGGTTAACATGACATGCAGAAAGCACCTGTAATAGGGAGGATCAATATTTGCCCACCAAAAGATTAGATTTGGTACCATGTGATACACTTCTCTGACTCAGGATTAGACACTTTTGCACAGTCTCAGTGGGGTATTTTTTTTAGCCTGTAGCCTCACAAAAAGCAAACCAAATCAAACAAACACAAAACCTAGCAGTCCTATAGCACCTTAAAGATAAACAATTATAATAAATAATATTATAATACATATATTGTTAGTTTTAAGGTATTATAGGAGTGCTTGGTTTCTGTTTTTTGGGTTTTTTTCGTTTTTTCCACAGTGTTAGGGATAGATCTGATAATTATATGGGAATTGGAAGGGGGTTGGTGGGCAGACAGCCAAGCTAATTCCTGGCACCTGCTAATTTCAGCTATCCTGTGCAGGTGTTTGTTCCACAGGGGGGCCAGATCTCAAATAATCAGGAATTTATTTAAAGAATTTGTGTAAGGGGGTTGGTGCCCCCACTTCCTTGTAAAGTAAGGAGACAATCCCCTTTCTCCAGTCCCTTTACCTCAGTATAATGGAGGGTCATGTGATCCCACCAACAGGCTGAAATCAGCAGTAGAGCACTAGGGGGTGCTGATCATAGCCTTTTTCCAGGAAGAGGCAATTAAGGAAGGAATCACTACCTGCACTATACAAGTTACTCATTTTTCCTAATACCCTGACACAGCTGTAACTACACTGCATAGTTTCTGATGAATTAAATAATAAAACAACAACCTAATTAATCACATTCATTGCAGCTTCTCCTTTCTAATTGTTGCTGGAAGCTGGACAGCATTATATGTATGTTTAAATAAAAAGTATTGTACCTATAGTTCAGGAAGGACAGGCAAGGGAAAAAGGAAGGAGTTACACTGTATGTAAGAAAGCAATATGATTGCTCAGAGATCCAGGATACAGAGGGAGAAAAGCCCATTGAGAGTATCTAGATTAAGCTTAGCGGTGGAAGCAACAGAGGTGATATTGTGGTAAGTATCTGCTATAGACCACCAGATCAGCTGGATGACGCAGATGAGGCTTTCCTCAGATAGCGAAGAGAAGCTTCCAGAACAGGTCCTGGTTCTCATGGGAGACTTTAACCACTCTGCCATCTGTTGGGAGTCTAATACAGCAGCACACAAATAATCTAGGAAATTTTTGGAGAATATTGGAAATAACTTCCTGGTACAAGTACTGAAGGAACCGACCAGGGGCCATGCACAGCTTTATCTGATGTTCACAAGGAGTGAGGAACTAGTAGGAGAAGCAAGTGGGTGGCAACCTGGACTGCACTGATCGTGAGATAGTAGATTTCAGGATCCTGACAAAAGGAAGAAAGGTGAGCAGTAAAATGCAAACCCTGGATTTCAGAAGCTCACACTTCGAGTCCCCCAGAATAATGATGGGCAGGATTTCCTGGGAAACTAATATGAAGGGGGAAGGAGTACATGACAACTGGCAATATTTTAAATAAACCTTACTGAAGGCAAAAGAACAAACCATCCTGCTGCGCAGTAAGAAAAGCAAATATGATAGGCAACCAGCTTAGTTTATTAGGAAAATCCTTGGCAAGCTGAAACTCAAAAAGGAAGCATATAAGAAGCGGAAACTTGGACAGATGATACAGGAGGAATATAAATACATTGCTTGAGAATGCAGGGGAATAATCAGGAAAGCAAAAGCACAACTGGAACTGCAGCTAGGAAGGTAACAAGAAAGGTTTCTACCAGGATGTTAACAATTAGAGAGTGATAAGAAAAGGTGTGGGGCCCTAATTGCATGAGGGATGTAACCTGGTGGCAGATGATGTGGGAAAAGTTGAAGTACTCAGTGCTTGTTTTGCCTCCGTCTTCATGGACAAGGTCAACTCCCAAACTACTGCAGACTAAGTGATGCTGAACGGGAAGGAGGAGGGCAGCCCTTGGTGGGGAAAGAACAGGTTAAGAGCTATTTAGAAAGGCTAGATATATACAAATGCAGGAGTCCAAATTTAATGCATCCAAGGGTACTGATGGAATTAGCAAATGTCAGTGCAGAGCTGTTGGCCATTGTCTCTGAAAATTCATGAAGATTGGGGGAGAGGTCCCAGATGATTGGAAAAGGGCAAATATAGTACCTATCTTTAAAAATTGAAAAAAGGACAATTCAGGGCACTGCATAAAGGTCAGCTTTACCTCAGTCCCTGGAAAAATCATGGAGGTGATCCTCAAAGAATCCATTTTGAAGCACTTGGAAGAGTGGCAAGTGATCAGGAATAGTCAACATGGATTCACCATGGGCAAATCATGACTTACAATCTGATTGGCTTCTATGATGAGGTAACTGGCTCTGTGGATATGGGGAAAGAGGTGGATGTGATATACCTTGACTTTAGCAAAGCTTTTGACACAGTCTCTCACAATATTCTTGCCTATAAATTAAAAAAGTATTAATTGGATAAATGGACAGTAATGTGAATAGAAAGCTGGCTAGATGATCAGGCCCAGTCTGGTTGGCAGTTGGCTTCAAGTGGAGTGCCCAAGGATCAGTTCTAAGTCTACTATTGTTCAAGATCATTATTAATTATCTGGATGAGGGAATGGTTTGCACCATCATCAAATTTGCAGATGACTCTAAGCTAGGCACATAGGTAAATACATTGGAGGGTAGGGACAATAAATATCCACCTAACTGGGTAATAGTCCATTGATCTTGTTTCCAAGAAACTGGTTTATGGCTGTCTTTGTGGATTTGAAACAATTCTCAGTAAGATCTTACAGTATACTTTCATAACTTAGATAAAATGTTTCCACACATTTTATCAGGGCAGCAATGATCAGAAAGTTATGAAATTTCAAATGATGCTTTACAAGGCATACTTTTGCACAAAATTTATTGAAGTCTTATAACAAGGAGCAATGGTCTGAAGTTACAGAGGGGGAGGTGTAAGTTGGATATGAGGAAAAAACTACTTCACTACGAGAGTGGTGAAGCACCGGAATGTGTTACATAGAGAGGTGGTGGAATTGCCATCCCTAGAGGTTTTTAAGTCCCAGCTTGACAAAGTCCTGTCTGGGATGATTTAGTTAGGGTTGATCCTGCTTTGGGCAGGGGGCTGGAATCGATGACCTCCTGAGGTCCTTGCCAGGTCTAGGATTTTATGATTCTGTGATTGTCTGTACGGTTACATTTACCCATTTTATAAAACTGCCTAACTGTCAGGGTGGTTAAACACTGGAATAAAGTGCCTGGGGAAGTTCTGGAATCTGTAGAAGACCAGGTTAGATAGACAACTGTTGGGGATGGTCTAGACAGTGGTTGATCCTGCCGTGAGGGGAGGGGACTGGACTCTCTCAGTATAGCATTCTATGATTCTCCTAACTCAATGCTGTATTTTGATCAGGATCTTTTGAATCACTTTTTGTATGTTTTAAGAAAATTGAGTTGACTGCTTTTCTAAATCCAGGCAAGACTTTTAACTTCAGCTCCCTTCATAAAGATAAATACAAAATAAAGAAGCAGAGTGAAATTAATTGTATTTGCTTATTTTTCACAAAGGCAATACTAAGGTAAATAGGTTTCCTTTTCGGCTTACATAGTTGAATAGTAATGAACATACCTGGACTGGGAGACAAAAAAGAACATCATTTGCAAGCTAGATTTTTTTTCACAATGCATACATGCACAATAGACCACAAACTCATAATACATTATGGCAGATATTAGAGGTTAACTAATCAGTTAGGAAAATTCCACATCTGCTGACGATCAAACATAAATATGCATCCTGCACATTCCCCTAATCAAGTCAGCAATTGGACTCCTCTGATCCATAGGCATTGACCTTACCAGCTAAGTTAAAATGGAATCTCTTTAACCTGATATAGGAAAGCAGATGTTTAGATTTAGTATATATATATATATATATATATATATATATATATATATCATACTTAAGTGATATATCATAGTTAATATATATAATAATAATAATAATAATATATATATATCATACTTAAGTGATTTGTTGAACTGAGACCCTGCTCAGACATGCAGAAACCCTGTGTCAGCAGGAAATCTCTTCCTGCACAGTTGGTATGTGCTGTTCATGGAAATATTTAGGAGAAGGTCAAGAGCAACTTAATACTATTAATGAATGTCTCTCAACAGTCCTCAGTTTGATTGAACAGCTAAATAACTGGATGATTGTTCAAAGTTTCTACTAGGAATTCCACTTTAAGATTATGGGAGGATTCAACAATGAAGTTAAATGGCTACTAACAAGATTTTTTTACCTTATCTTATGACCATTGCTAAAATATGATGGCTGAAAGAATATATGTGGGTAACTATCTAGTGTGTTTCTGATTTATGCATTTTTAGTTATGATGCCATCAGTGGCTTCAGGAGAGACAGATCACATACTTAACTGAACTTCTCCCACGTTAGCTTACTGTTGTATGAATTGCAGTGGAGTTTAACAAAGACAGAATAATGAAAATCCAGGAAGCTCTGAACAGAGAGCTTCCACTAATGGAGGTCTCCATTTAGAGGAATGTACTATCTGGTCAAGGACTAGCTGTAATGAAAATTATGTTGATCAGCCTCTTTGAATTACAATGTGCTAAATTGCATCTCAGATGCCATGAGGCATTCACAGCATCTCACCCTATTTATAATCTCTCCTTATTTTGTCTGTGACTGAATAATGCAGAGCAGCCCCCACCTCTCTAGCTGGCGTGTGTTCATTGAGAGGTGAAGTGATATCCTTTGGATAATTTCAGTTTCTTGTCTAGTGATATCTAATCCAACTAATATCTCACTGTTTCAGTTAAACACTCTGGACCTGTTCCTGCTATGCACTCTATATGCCAAGATGAATCAAAATCCAGCACTATGCATGATCAGGCTATATGGGTGATGCAACTCACTTTGAAGTCAATAGAAGATTTGTTTTTGTTTGTTTGTTTGTTTGTTTAATTTCACTGATCTCAGTAGGAGTTGAATCACACCCAGTGAGAGGTTCAGCCAAGATGGGATGAGACATCAACACAATTGCATTTATATTAAGAGAAAACTGTATCATTTGGACTTTAAATTGGGTTACTATTCCCCTTTGCTCCACTAGCTATATCTTAATAGATGAGTCAGATCTATTTAAACCTACATCTACACTGCATCTGGGCTCAGGTGTCCTAAATTGCAAAGACAGACAAGCTAGCTGTGTTTGAGTTAGCCGACCACAAATAGCAATGCAGCCTGGGTTAGCACCAAGGCAGCTCAGGATAGGCTGACTGGCTGAGTACTAATTAGTCTGGATCACTCTTGATGCATTCTCATGCAACTAGCACGGGCTACCAGCATGCTACCCTCAGCAGCACTGCTATGTTTTACATAGCTAGCTGGAGTTGAGTGAGTGCACAGGTCTTCCCACTCTCGGAAGCAGCATTCCAGCTGCAGCATTGATGTCCCATTAATACAGAACTTCTAGGGTGTCCTCTCTGAATTTTTGTGTTTGTGAAGCCTCTTCCATGTGCAGTTCTTAAGTGATATGACACCTTAAAAATAAAATGGAAAAAGCTGATTGTTATAGAATCATAGAATCCTAGAATTCTAGAGCTGGAAGGGACCTCTCATCAAGTCCAGACCCCTGCCTAAAGCAGGACCAACTCCAACCAGATCATCCCAGACAGCATTTTGTCAAGCTGGGACTTAAAAACCTCTAGGGATGAAGATTCTACCACCTCTCTAAGTAACACATTCTAGTGCTTCACCACCTTCCTGGGGAAATAGTGAATATTATTTCATGAACAGAGGGGGATAACAACTTCTCTAGGTCTGCTGGAAACGCTCCTCCTAATGTATCCCAATATGCTATTAGTCTTCTTGGCTACAACGGCACACTCGTCCACAATAATCCGCAGGTCTTTTTCTGCTGTGCTGCTACTTGGCCAGTCAGTCCTCAGCCCATAATAATGCTTGGGATTCTTCCATCCCAAGTGCAGGACTCTGCATTTGTCCTTGTTGAACCTCATGAGACTTCTTTTGGTCCAATCCTCCAATTTATCTAGGTCACTCTGGACCTTATCCCTACCCTCCAATGTATCTACCTCTCACCCTAGCTTTGTGTCAACTGAAAATTTGCTGAGGGTGCAATCCATTCCCTCATCCAGTTAATTAATGAAGATACCAGACCTAGAACTGATCTTTTGGGTACGCCACTTGAAATTGACTGCCAGCTGGACCTTGAGCCATTGATCACTTCCCATTGGGCCCGGCTGTCTAGCCAGCTTTTTATCCACCTTACAGTTCATTTATTCATTTCAAACTTCCTTAACTTATGGGCAAGAATATTGCTAAAATCAAGGTATATAGCAGCCATTGACTTCCCCATGTCCACAGAATCAGTTACCTCATCATAGAAGTTAATCAGATTGGTCAGGAATGCATTCCCCTTGGTGAATCCATGTTTACTACTCCTGATCATTTCCCCCTGTTCTAAGTGCTGCAAAATGGATTACTTGAGGATCCCCTCCATAATTTTTTCAGGGACTGAGGTAAGGCTAACTTGTCTATAGTTCCCTGGATTGTCTTTCCTTTTTTTTTAAAGATGGGCACTATATTTGCTTTTTCCAGTCATCTAGGACCTTTCCTGATGTCCATGAGTTTTCAAAGATAACAGCCAAAGTCTCTGCAATGTCATTTGCCAATTCCCTCAGTACTCTTGGATGCAGTAAATCCAAACCCATGGATCTGTGTATGTCTGGCTATTCTAAATAGGTTTTGCCCACCAAGGGCTGCCCATCTTCTTGCCATTCTGCATTGCCTAGTGTGGTAGTCTGGGAGCTGACCCTGTCCATGGAGATAGAGACAAAAAAAAACCAAAACATTGAGTACTTCAACTTCTTCCACATCATCTGCCACCAGGTTACCTCCCTCATCCAGTAATGGACACACAACCTCCCTGAGCACACTCTCATTATTAATATGCCTGTATAAACCCTTCTTGTTACTTTTTACATTCCTTCCTAACTACAGTTCCAATTGTGCTTTCGCCTTCCTAATTATTACCCTGAATTTTCAAGCAATATATTTCTATTCCTTCTGAGACATCTGTCCAAGTTTCTATCTCTTATATGCACCGTTTCTGAGTTTAAGCTCACCAAGGATTTCCCTAGTAAGCCAAGCTGGTTACCTACCATATCTGCTTGTCATACTGTGCATCTGGATGGTTTGTTCCTGGGCCTTCAATGAGGCTTCTTTAAAATCCTGTCAGTTCTCCAGGACTCCATTCCCCTTCATGTTAGCAACTTTGGGGAACCTGCCCATCACTTCTCTGAGGGAGTCAAAGTCTGCTCTGAAATCCAGGGTTTGTATTTTACTGCTCACCGTTCTTCCTTTTGTCAAGGTCCCGAAATCTACCATCTCATGATTGCTTTAGCTCAGGTTGCCACCCACTACTACTTCTCCTACTATTTCCTCACTGTTTGTAAGCAGCAGGTCAAGCTGTGCATGACGCCTGGTCATGGTTATGACACTTGCCTCCTAAGAGCGTGGAGAAACTATGGATATCGGTATGTAGAAACTGCTAACTATAGACTTTTAAATAATGTCCCTTTGAGATGTCCATGATTTCTGGGCAAGGTGTTACACTTTTTTTTCTTTATAATCCACTGTTATTTCTGCATTTGCCTTTTGGTCTACACATATTCAAAAATAATTGCCAGCCTGGGCCTCTGCTCCCCAGCTGTATATATTTGAAATCCTTTCAAAGAACTATTAGTCAGTCAGGGAACATACATATAACCTAAGCTTTCCTCCTGGTACAGTCACTGGGGAATAGAAGAGAAACATCTTTCAGGTTTAGCCTCAGGGACTCCTTTCCATTTTTAAAGATGGGCACAATATAAACTGTCATCTACTTAAGGCTACCTGGTGTGGAACAGTCCTGAGTACATTAAGGAATATAAATTGTTTTTAATGTCCAAGACATCTTGAAAGCTAAATTAAAACAAAAAAAAAAAACAGATTGTGGCCTTTGTGACCCTTTTAATTTTATCTATCTATCGATCTATCATGATTTATAATGAGATGCCCAAACTTGTTTTAACTGAGATGGTATGAAAGTGCTTCAGAGTTACTTTCAAGTTTTTTGAAGATTCTTTCACTAGGATTCACTATGCCAAACTGAACTGTATATTCATTTTTTTCCCTCCAACTCACAGTTTTTCATGTCCTCCAGAAATAGCCACAAAAGAAATCTATTTTTTTCACTCAAGTAAAAAGTAAGGGCTAAATTCAATAAAATTACCCTTCAGTGTCTTTAGTGGTAAATATTAGATAAGAATAGGCAAAAGATCTAAGTGTCTCTATTGGCAGAATTTTAATTAACATTGGGAATCTAGTTAATTCACAAAGGGCTTCCACTGGGATAATTCCACATTTTCACTTTCAGGAGAAGTTAAAGTGGACTTCTGTGCTGTAAGAAGGGCAAGTTTCTACTTGCTGTCATGTAGGCCAATGCTTGGACACAATACTAAAATAGGTTCAATACTGAATCTCTTTCTTGGTAAAAATACCCTTGTACCCTGTCTTGACTCAAAAATCTGATTCACCACTTCTTCCTGATGATTCGTGACATGTCTTTCAAGCTAGCGATCAGCAAGGATGCAGATATTATGGGAGTCAGGGAGAATATGAAAAAAAAAAACAAAAAAACAGGCCTCGTGCTGGCAGCAGCAGAAACTGGCAGAAATGAGGCAGATGAAATGGGTTAAGATCACCACTCACTCAACTGTGTGGGTCTTTCTCTCCAGCTTTTGGCAAGACAGGAAAAGGAGAAGGAAAGATCAAAAGTATCACAATCAAAAAGAGGAAGAGACAAGTACGGAAGGGAGGTGTGCTTGTCTTTGGAGTGTATTCATCTCAAATGCCTCAGCACAAAATAGAGTTCTATGGGCTATTGCTAAATTAGGACCTCCTCCAAAATTCTAGGCCTCAGTGAGATAGGTGCAATCACAGGAGTCCCCTTGGAATTGTTCCCCATTGTGCTCCTCCACCTCCTCCTCCTCCTTATCATCAGCATTACCACCACCGACACCTCTTGCCCTCTGGGGCTCCCCATCACCCTGTCCTGCTGGGCCAGATCCTCTGGTACCAGACAAGGTACAGAGTTGGGGTTACTGCCCCCCTGCAGCGCAATGCTGACACTGAACTACTTTAGCTCTGGGATGACTCAATTCAAGGGCTCAGCACCTAGGAAATCAACCCCTAAAAGGGACCAAAACCCATATAAATCCATCTCTCTCACTATGCAAAGTTTTACACAGGGAAAGCTCATAAGGATGTCTGCCTTCTTTATCAATGAAAGAGAGATGGACATTGGTTGCATCCCCCTGCAGGCAACAAATATTTACAATGTGCTCAATTGTAAACAAAAGAGTTTTTATTAAGTATAAAAAGTAGGATTTAAGTGGTGCCAAGTGAAAACAGACTGATCAAAGTAAGTTACTAAATTAAAAATGAATAGAAGATTCATAGCTAGCTCTAATCCACTAAGAAGCTTCTATGCAAATTCTTACCCAAAATACCTGCTCTTATTTCAGATAAAAGCCTCAAATCAGAGCTGGTCTTTTTCTCGGTCTTGGTTCGCCAGCTCTCTGGAGTTATTTAAGTATCTTGTTAAAGCATGTCAACTTTCTGTTGCTTAAATAGACTTTCCCTCAGGGTACAAAATCCTTTGTTTTTCCTCCCTTCTTCCACAGAAAAATACCATGTTCAAAATGGATTTCAGTAATAGGTAGCATGGGCATGTGTCTTTCTAGATCAGCGGTTCCCAACCTTTTCCAGAGGGGGACCCATTTTGACAATTCGGGAAGACTTGGTGACCCAAGGCAATTAAAAAACAGAGAAGGAGCTGGGGTTGTGGGGAAGGAAGAGACAGAGCCGTAATTAGCTAAGTTTGTGCCTGAGGTGAGAATATTAAATTGTGCTCCCTCATGTTTATATATTCATACAAGTTATTTCATAGAAAAGGGGAAATATATTAATAAAATAATAACACTACATTTACTATAGTTAATCAGAGCTGTGGTGGTGGAATGACACTCATCCCCAAACTGCTCCCCTGCAGCTTAAACCCCACAATCAGGGGCTAGTGGAGTCACACTCAGGCTGGAGGGGGCTATTGGAATCACACTGAGGGGCTAGGAGTCACTCAGGGGCGCAGGGGGCTAGAGGAAGTTAGAGGGGTCATGCTCAGGGGCTAGGAGTCACTCAGGGGCTGACAGGGGCTAGGGGAGTCACACTCAGGAGTTGAATCGGGCTAGGGGAGTCACACTCAGGGGCTAGGAGTCACTCACAGGCTGGAGGGAGCTAGGGGAGGCACAGGGATCCCTGTGGCTGGTTGCCAGCTGGGACATGGAGCCCTGGCTGGCAGTGCCAGCTGCAGGAACCCCAGCTAGTATGGGGAAGAACCTCCACCCCCGCAGCTGGAAGCCAGCTGGGGCAGAGCCCTGGCAGGCAGAATCAGCTGCAGGAACCCCAGCTGGGGCCTGGGGAAGACCCAGATCCCCTGTGGCTGGAAGCCGGCTGAGGGTGGGGGATCCCTGACTTCCATGGCTGGAAACCAGCTGGGGGAGAACCCTGGCTGGCAGTGCCAGCCACTGAAACCCTGCTGGGGTCTGAGGGGACCCCATCTCCTGCAGAGGCTGGAAATGAGGGAGCTGATCATCTCTGCCCACCCTCCCAAACTTGGACTCAGGCCCCCGCCTTACCTGAGGGGGGTGCTGCTCCTCAGGTATGCAGTTCTCTGCCCTGCAGCTGAAACCTTTCTTAATTCAATTGATTGGCTTAACTGCCTGACAGCTATTAATCCAACGAAGAAGTTGAGAACCACTTCAGGGGTGTGAATGGCTTCTTAATAGCCACCTGTAGAGCCACCCACCCCAGCCGGCAATGGTTTTGAAATGTAATCATGACCCATGTTTGGGTCCAGAACCATAGGTTGGGAAACACTGCTCTAGACCAACAACCGTCTGAACTTACAGGCTAAACAAGACTGTTGACGGATCATTCAGTTCATCACCAACCCATTTGGCACCCAGGGCCCCAGAAATAGCTCTCATTAGCACTTTTAAAACAATAAACAGATCCACACTTTACATTTCTAACTTCACATACAAGAATGATACATGACCAAAAATAGGATACACAGATCCAGCAGAATGTAACTATAAACTTGACATGCTCTGCTTGGCATAACACATCTTTGAGTTATGCATATTCATATTCCTAAGCCAATTTTCATAAGGAATGAAGGGCCATCATACTCAGAAAGTGCTTTAATATATTCTATATACACACAAATGAATACAATATAATTAGCTAATAATGATGATGAGAGGAATAAGTCTTTCAGGGCTCAAATCTGACAACACAGTTTGAGAGTATTTTGGCTGACTATAAACCACATAGGTCCATACCTATATCATACACTTTCTTCCTTTTGAAAAATATGAAATGTACATAGTGCTCCTTTCAAACAAGTATACTGTTGTTTTAGTCTCTGTACATTGCAAAAGTCAAGTGAAAGGAAAAAGCAAAATGCACAAGATTTTTTCCTTCAGAAATATATACATCTAGTTTTACTTGTAAATGGAAACCAAAGACAAACCCATTCTACCCAACCTGTAGTTAAAACTCAGAAACCATAGGCCATATTTCATCTTAACAATTTGTCTATACATTATTTTCAACCTTTTATTTGCTAATGTGTACAATGTACAGATTTGTCTGTTACCATCCGTTAGTAGAACTCATATCCTGTACGTGCTCATTCCAGTGTTAGAAGATTCAGATTTCTCAGTTAAGGAGCCTGTCCTTACAAAGAGATACTAATGCTTGGTAATGACTGTAAAATTTTCCAGTTTTCACGTGCCTCCAAATAACAGCAGTTCTCAGTTATTTTCACCTCCCTCCAAGCAATAACTGGCCAGGGAACCATCCACTTGTATCTTTGCTTTTGTTAGGCATCCCCAGTTAATCTATATCATGACGTAAATGAAAAGGGTTTTCCTGATATGAGATAGTTAACACAAACCTAAAAATCACTGCTGTTGTTTTTAGAGGTGTGAATGGGTGATAATAGAACTCTGTTCCATGCAGCCCACACTGCTTTCTGCAAAGCTATGGTTATGCTAGCAAATTTTGCCAACAAAATTCCAGTTTTGCCAACAAAACTCGTGGAGTGTGCACACACAAAATGTATTTTGTCATCAGTATCTGGACAAAACACAGCATTTTTGTTGTCAGTGTTTTGCTGTTGAGAGATTCCGTTGACAATAAAGCTGTGTGAATGCTCTTGGGGGCCTCCAGAACAACAGGCAGCCTTGTCTGCTATATGTTCTTTTGCATTTTTAGGTTGAATTTAATTCTTTTTTGAACTGCAATCACTTGTTGTGCATTTAGATTGAAATATTTTGATGAAGAGTATTGTTTTAAGGAAGCAGGAGAAAATATAGCTTTACAAATGTTCTTGGGCTAAAATACTGCCTATTGTTACAATAGAACTACAGAGAAAGCAGCGTAGCCAGCCAATAGCATAATTATCCAAATATATACATACTGTACTTTTAGATAAGAACTTGCAATATAAAGAATATTGTTTGCAAAACATAACATGCCCAAACTCTTGTGGCTTACTGAGTTGCCAAAAACATTGGAAACTACAGCTAATTTTACAGAAGAAAGCCACGATACCCAAAAACATTAGTACAGTCTATTTGTTGTTACTCTCTGTGTGCACTCTCTCACTTGATAGTCTCATCAGTAGAGATAATCACTATAAACTACAGTTCACCTCAGTGGATTTATATATCTCACAGATGTATATAATACAAAAACTAAACTTGGTCAAAAATGCATATAAGAAAAATTTGGTGATCATCAGGTGGTGTCATGGTGGTTATGGGAGTTTAAGCTCAACAGCAAGATAAAGTGCATTGAACTCCAAGGAAATTAGAGTTACTTAAACAAGCTTTCCATTAATGCCAAACATTTCACTCCCAATTTTCTACTGTGCACATTTTTCATTTCTGAAAATTTTCTCCTCCATACATTACAAAAAATTGTTCCATTCAGCAAATCTTTAGTACACTTACTCTTGGATTCTTGTGAAGGAAACACATCATTTCCCAATATTTTGAAGGGTTGTTATAGTTAGAGGGTATCCTGCTGGCATAGACTAAACCATGGCAGGGGTGCGGATGGGTGGGGGAGTGAAAGGGTGTGTCTACACTTGCATTCCTCTTTTGAAAGAGGTATGCAAATGAGGCACATCAAAAATGCAAATGAGGTATACATTTGCATGTTTGGCACCTTATTTGCATATTTTAATTTCAAAAGAGCTTCTTTCAAAAGAAGAAAGCCAGTGTAGATGCTGCTTTTTTGAAAGTAAACCCATCTTCGAAAGAATCCTTGGGAAGAAGGATTCTTTCAAAGATGGGTTCACTTTCAAAAGAGGAGCATCTACACTGGCCTTCTTTTGAAAGAAGCTCTTTGAAATTAGAACATGCAAATGAGGTGCCAAATTTGCAAATTTATGCTTCATTTGCATTTCCAATTTACCTTATTTTCATACCTCTTTCAAAAGAGGAATGCAAGTGTAGACACACCCAAAGAGAAAGAGAGTGGAACTCAGATGTATACAGAAAAGGAATACAGTAGATCACTCTCCAAATACTTCTAGTTTTACATGCTTCTCTCATGCAACTTTCATCATTTTTTTTTCACTCAAAGTCAAAAGCTACTTTTCTCTAGGCTGATTCTGAGTTAAAATTTTACCCATGAAAGCGCACACACACACAAAGACAAAAGTACCATTATGTTTTATCTTGGCTGACATTCCCTTCTGTCAATTAGAGGGCGTGCTATTGTTATTCATATATGCTGTGGGGTCCAAAGTCACCAAGAACTCTTCCCAAGGCTTATTTTTGGAGAATGGAAAGGTCTAGTTCACAGACAAGCACCCAGGCAGCCAATGACTCAAATAGATGAATTAAGGTCTCATCTCTTTCAAACTGAAAACAAATACAATAAAGTTGAAGACTAAAAGACAGAATTAATGAAAAATGGCATGAGAATCCAAAGTTGCACATTAAAGCACATAGGATCTGCTACTGTCTGCATTAAAATCAATTGGGGCTTGTCTACACTTGCCCCCAACTTCGCAGGGGGCATGGTAATCAGGGTGATGGGAGATTACTAATGAAGTGATACAATGAATATGCAGCACTTCATTAGGCTGATTCTCCCCCACAGCAACTTCAAAGTGTCATACTTCGAAGTGCCAGCTTGAGTGTAGCCACAGGCACTTCACAGTGCCTTTACTCCCCAAAAATTTTGAGGAGAGAATTCTGGATTAGAGATTAGAAATTTCTACAACTAGTGCCAGCGGTACTTCGAAGTGCCTTTACTCCTCAAAATTCTGGGGAGTAAAGGCACTTTGAAGTGCCTGTGGTTACATGCAAGCCACACTCCTACATTTGACACTTTGAAGTTCCTGTGGGGGAGAATTAGACTAATGAAGTGCTGCGTATTCACCGCAGCACTTCATTAGTAATTTCCCATTGCCCTGATTAATATGACCCCTTCAAAGTTGGGGGCAAGTGCAGACCCAGCCTAGGTGTTTTGCCACTGTGTTCTGTGGAATGCTCATAAAGGATCTGAGGGTAGATTATATCATAGGTTCAACCTCTCTAATCTGGCACCCTCAGGACCTAACTGTTGCTGAACGACAGAATTTTCTGAACCATGGGAGGTCAATATCATCTAGCACATTACCATCACTTCCACTGCTTACTGGGCTCTTAGAAGACATTTAGGGGTAAATTACAGCTAATAACAACACAAAATACTGAGAGCCATGACTGTGGCTGTAAACAATCTTTATGGGGCCATGGGAAACTGGGCCACACCCATGATAAGTGGTTGTATGCCTAACTAAAATCATGCCAGGTTTCGGGTGTTGCTGGATGAAAGAGGTTCAGCTTCTACTATAGACTTCTACAACTACTGCTTCATCATAGCAATTAACTACAGGTCAGATCTTGTGGGGTCTTGCTCAATGAGTACCCCATTGTTTTAAGACGTGATTACACTGTTTATTAAGAGTACGCAGATTTGAATGTATTAGTTATCATAGTAGTCTCTTCACTTTATCTTGCTGGAGAAAGGAAGTTAATACTTGCAGGAATTCAAGTTCTCAGTAAAATGTGAATGGATCTGGTTCCCTTTTAGCATTATCATGCTTTTGATAATCTTTAGTGGCTCCCTTTCCTGGCTAGCCCCTGGAAATCTGGATGGCTCTTCTCGGACCCAATTCTGCAATAAAATGAGTTTGGGGATGGATAAGGAAATGAAAAGGTTTCCTATGTCAAATGAATTCTGAATTGAAGAGAGTTGACTGCTTTCCAGAGCCCTTCCTCCTCCATGAAGTCCAGATGCCAATATGCAAACCAGAATGTGGCCCAATTACTGTCCCACTAATTGTGCCTCCCTGAGCTGGTAATTAAATCCTGGAACCTAAGGTTGTCCACTGATTTGGCAAGACCTTCTCATCAGGATACCATTGAGCAGGGGATGGAAGAGCTCCTGGATTCCTTCTCTGAAAGATATGCCTGCCTAGTCACAACTCAGAAAAGGCTCAGCTTTCCCAACCTAAATAGATTCAGCTTCACTGGATTCAATGCCAATTGGTATTAGTTGAGGCTCAAAGTTCATACAAAGCAAACTTGCACTGCTTATGGCAACCAACTGACAAAAGACATAACAACCATGATAAGTCACACAACCTTCAGATCAGAATGCAAAATCATTTTAAACTATGTATTTTCAGAGTATTACAAAATAAAAAATAATAAAAAAGTACATCAAGCAAACTCCAAACTCCACAATGTTAGGTGTGCAGGGAGAAACACAGAAGTCCTTAAGTTGGATCTACATGTAAGCATCCCCTCCAGAGGGCAAAAATCAAATGAGAGCAGTCAAATCATGGCTTTCAAAAGGGTGTGACTGCACGTTAAGAGCGGATCAAAGGGCCAATCAGCCCTTTCAAAGCAACGCTACGTTCTTTCAAAAGGGCCCGTCCACATGGCTCCAGGCACTCTTTCAAAAGAAGGGGGCAGAAAATGCCATGGATGGGGTCCCATGTCCGACAAGCCCTTCTGGGGCTGCAGCCAGCCGCTCCCTTAAAAGATCCCTCCCTGCACCCCACATGAGCTGAGTGCTGCTCAGCTGTCCCCAGCCCAGCAGAGTCCACTTGAGCTCCAGGATGGAATCCCAGCAGCAGCTCCTGGATGACAACACCTTTCTCATAGAGAACCTCCTGGCCGTGCTGTGCACTGTTGCCAGAGCCACCCCTAGGATACTTATGTGGCTGAGGAGCCCTCTTGGGGCTGTGGAATCCTCCCCACCCAGGACTCTGCCATTTCCTGCCTCCCCAGATGCCTCAGCACCTCTGGAGCCACCCCAGCAGCACCAACTGGTGGGAGTGCCTGTGCTGGGGGAGTGGGATGACAAGCAATGGCTCAGGAATTTCCGCATGTTCAGGCAGATCTTTGATGAGATTTTCCATTAGCTCACCCCAACGCTACGGCACTGGGACACCTGCACACGGCCTGCTCTTACCCTGGAGAAGTGGGTTGTGATTGCCCTCTGGAAGCTGGCCACCCTGGACTCCTACTGCTTCATGGGACAAGAGTTCAGGGTGGGCAAGGCCACTGTTGGGGCCATACTGATGGAGGTAAGCCAGGCCCAGGTCACAGGCCCCCCACGGAGGTATGTGGAGAACAAGACAAGGGGAATCCTCATCTGCGTGGGGCTGGGAGGTAGCAGGCAGGAAGGGGGCTGGGAGGGGCCAGGCAGGAGTCCAGGAGGGGGCAGGCAGGCAAACAGGGGGCGGGGGCCATGGATGGCCTGCCACATGTTCACAGGAGCGCATGTTCCCCTCCCCACCGTGTAGGTCGTCTGAGCCATCAACAAAATGGTGCTGGATAGGGTTGTCTGCCTGGGGGATTGGAGGCCACTGTTGTGGGCTTCACTGAACTGGCCTTCCTGAACTGCTTGATGTCATGGATGGCATGCACATCCCCATCTGTGCCCTGGCACACAGCATCCACCAGTATGCCAACCTCAAGGGCTACCATTCGGTGGTCCTCGAGGTGCTGGTGGATGCAAGGGGACAGTTCACGGACATATATGTAGTCTGGGACAGCTGCACCCAAGATGCCCAGGTCTTCCAGAACTCTGAGCTCTGCTGGTGCATGGGCGCTGGCACCTTTGTCCCCCAGTGGGATAGCCTGGTGCAGGGGGGGTCACTATGATGCTTTGCATGGTGGCAAATGCGGCCTACCCCCTACAGCCATGGCTCGTGTGGCTGTACATGGGCCACCTTGACCCCACTCAGGAGGCATTCAACCTCTGCCTCAACCACATCCATAATGTTCCAGAGTGGGCCTTCAGGAGCCTTAAGGGGTGGTGGAGGTGCCTCCACATGAGGTTAGAGGTCATGGTCTGAAGTGTGCCCCAGGTGGTGGGCACCTGTTGCACCCTCCACAACATTGTGGAGTGTAAGGGATATGTTTATGTCTGGGGACAGCCAGTGGGGCTGGCACCTGCTACGAGCAGCCAGGCACTGACCCCATCCATTAGGCCCATCAGGATGGCCTCTGAATTAGGGAGGCCCTCAGTCAGGGCTTGGCGGCCAGCCTCCTGTGACCCAAACCCACTCGCATCCCCCATGCATATCTGCCCCCACCATCCCTGCCACTGCCACCAGCACCTCACCTGCACATCCGCCACCCACCAGCCCTCCCTGAAGAGCATGGCACATGAGGGTGTAAGTCAATTAAAACATTTATCCACACTACTACAATGAAAGTGAAACTATGTACTGGGGAAAAACAATGGTGTACTGCGGGGGTCAGGAGAGCTCCTAACCAGGAGCAGGGCAGGAGGGGTTGGTCAAGGGTTGGGGTAGTAGGCTGAAAGCCCCGTCAGCACTAGGATCACCTGACCCCCCCTTGGGTGCAAGGTCCTCGGTGGGGTGGGGAGGGGGCAGGCAGCACTGGCAGGTAAGGCCATAGGAGGAGCCAGGTGGGTGAATGCCATGGTGTTTTGCCACTTGACGCCCATCTCATGGAAGACCTCCTCCTCTTTCCAGAGGCCCAGGAGGTCCCCCAGCTCCCACTCCATCCAGGAGGGAGCCCTTTTCTTCTTCTTTTTCCTAGGACCCTGGGAGTCCTGTGAGGGCGGTGCACGGGGGTGGGGGAGGGGGCTGGGGCTCCTGCAGGGGCTAGCTGCTGAACATGGCTCACTTTTCATCCTCAGGGGATGCACAGAGAGTGTGCAGGGGGAGCACATGCTGGGGCTGCTTCTTGCACCCTCTCAGCTTCCTGCCATGGGATTTCTGCATCCATGCTGCTTTTAGAGGGTTGGACACAGGGACCATAGAACCCCACTGTTGCCAGCTGGAGCAGCCCTGCGCTCCAGCTGACTGGTACCATGGCAAATTCCTCTTTCAAAAGAGTGGGTTGTGGAGCATCTATATATGTACCCTTTCAAAATAGTTTTTTGAAAGGGAACACTCTTCCTGATATAGGATCAGGGTTCAGATTTCAACATCAGCATCAAGTTCCTTCAATTTTCTTTTGAAAGAATGTGTTACATATATAGATGCTCCTCCCTTTTTTTGAAAGCAGACTGGATATTTTGACACTTCATGCACATATAAACACAGCTTTAGTGTGCTTACTTTTAGAATGCATAAGGATTTCAGAAAACTTGAAAATGAGTGCTGGGTAAATACCATACAGACAGGTAGGCCAATACATACCAGTTTTCCCAGCCCATAGTCAACTACTTTATCCAGGGAGAATAGATTGACTTGGAACTACAGTTCAATTTTATTTTAAAATTATTTGATTTAATTTGCTGATTTTAAAACAAATCCAAATAAACCTGAAAAGTTCATCAAACTGTGATGTAGTCACATTAGAACAGGTGTAGCATCCAGAGGAGTCAGATTATAAATAAGGAAAGATTACTTGACTTTGCATGCTCCCAGGATTAATCAGTGTTCTAAAAATTCATGAAGCAGTTTGAATGCAGCATTGCTAAGAACAAAGTTAGTTTATTCTCTACTCTTCTTGCACAGGTTGTCACTCTTTCTAAAGCAAATGAAAGTTTATATAACTTTAAGTAATAATAAATGGAAAAGGTGAGTTTATTCTTAGGTGACTAATGCAAATCAGAATTGGCTAGGACATTAAATAAAGGTGGGTGCCTTATCAAATCCTGAGATCTATCAGTCACTGAAAAAGCATAGTTCTTTGTTCTTTTTCTTCTAATGTAAACTGCCTAGAAATATTTTAAATTAATGTATTTGTGTTTGATGCTTCAAAATAATTCAGGTGCCCCAGTCTGCAGTTTAGAGGGAATGAAATGCTTCCCTCAGTGAACTAATGGGAACAGTGGGAAACCAGCAAGACTGACTTTCTTTTTCTGCTTCCTGGTGGAGTGAATAAAAATGCATCCAGTGCAGTTCACATGAAAACGTTGTATCAGGTCTAGGTTTCCCAGTTGCATTAAGAGTCAATCCACAATCTGTGGTGGAGGTGGTGCAAGTTCAGATTCATCAGGATGCTTCATTTGTTTTGCATATTCATTATAGTCACCCTTTGAGCAACAATCATTAGCAAAGGAGGTAAGTCACATGGCATTAGGAAAGCGGAAGATATTAAAAGTATCATATAAACAAAAAATTGTTCAGTCTGTTTATGCTACAACACAAAATTTTTTACACAACGGCTGTGTCTACACTAGTCTCAGAACTTTGAAAGGGATATGCTAATGAGCTTAATCGAAATATGCTAATGAGGCTAATATGCATCACTTCATTAGCATAATGGTGGCATTTGGTGATAGGAATAAGGTGATTTTGAAGTGTCTGGGCTGTGTAGACAAGCTGAGCATGATCGAAAGCGGCACTTTCAAAGTGCTGCAGCTGCAACTATGCATATTTATGGCAGCACCTCACTGGGATCTTTCGATTAGGTTCATTATCATGGCCCTTTGGAAGTTCTGGGGCAAGTGTAGACATAGCCAATGGGATTTTTAATGTTTCATTTTACTGTGGGTGAGAAGGTTGCTTAACTGGGAATGTTCTGAGTACGTGATCAGTGTAAAGGCGATGTTATCTGAACAATTCAATTTTCTACAGTTGAACTTCTCTACTCTGGCACCCTCAACCCTTGACCAGTGTCAAACCAGAGAATTTGCCACACCACAGGCTGTCAACATTGTCTAGCTGCATTATCAACACTTCCAAGGCTATTAGAAGACATGAGCCGCGTCTACACGTGCCGCCTACTTCGAAGTAGCCGCGCCAACTTCGAAATAGCGCCCGCCATGGCTACAAGTGGCAGGTGCTATTTTGAAATTGACATCGATGTAAGACGGCGAGATGTCGAAGTCGCTATCCCCATCAGGGGATGGGAATAGCGCCCTGCTTCGACATTGAACCTCAAAGTAGGGCACGTGTAGCCGTTGCACGTCCCACAACATCGAAATAGCGGGGTCCGCCATGGCAGCCATCAGCTGAGGGGTTGAGAGATGCTCTCTCCAGCCCCTGAGCTCGATGGTCGCCACGTGCAGTGGCCCCTTAAAGGTCCCCGCCCCCTGCCTTCCTGTGCAGGAAGCTGAGAGAGCGTGCAGGCGGCAGCCCAGCCACGAGGCCAGCCTGCATGCCCCTCTGCAGCCACAGACACACCCCCCCTGCGATGGCTGCCCCCAGCCCCCCAAGAGCCCCCAGGGCACCCCCCCCAAGGGGAGCCAGGGCTCCCAGCCCAGCAGCCAGCCTGGCAAAAGGCAACGAGGCCCCTCCTGGTCGGAGGCCAAGCTTCGGGACCTGCTGGGGCTCTGGAGTGAGGAGGAGGTGCTCCAGGTAATGGGGAGCAAGAGGCGGAATGCGGATGCGTTCGCTTGGCTGGCCGAGGGCCTGGCCACCCGGGGTCACCCTGCCCGCACTCCTGACCACGTCAGGAGTAAGGTGAAGGAGCTGCGGCAGGGTTACGCCCGGGCCCGGGATGCGGCCGGCCAATCTGGGGCCGCCCCCGTCACTTGCCCCTTTTACAAGGAGCTCAGGTCCATCCTGGGCCCCTGGCACACCTCTGGCCATTCTTGATACCTCGGCTGACGAGCCCCAGCAGGCCCCGGAGGTGGAGTCCACCCCGGAGGTAAGCCCTGCACCCCAGGGCCCCCCCAGGAGCCCACCCCTGGGGCACCGGAGGAGGAGGAGGAGAGGGGATCCTCCTCCAGCAATGGGGGGCTCTGGATAAACATCCCATCCCGGAGCTCCGGCAGGGTGTCCACCCACTGGGTTTGCCCCGACCGTGGGAGCGGACCATCAGGTATGTACCCCCTCTGGTGCACACCCCCGGGGTTAAGGGGCAGGGGTAACAGATATGACCAGGGCCCTCCACATGCCCAGATGACCATGGCCCCAAGGACAGCAGTGGCATGTCCCTCAGAGGAGTGCATCAGCCCCTGCCCCCCCAGCACTACAGTGCCATGCCCCATCCCTGAGGATGTGGGGAGCGGAACCTAGCATCCCCTGGGGGGAGAGGGTGGGACACCCATCAGCAGCAGCAGCATCTCCCAGGGATGGGGATGGGGAACCAGCAGCAGAGGGGTGGGGGGACAAGGGCCACAGGTCAGCGCCCACACTAATGGCTGTCTCCACTCTTCTTCCCCCCCTGTGCTCCACAGCTGCACCATCGGAGGGACCGGAGAGCGCCAGCGAGGTGTCAGTGGTCCCAGAGAGCCCACCAGGGCCATCAGTCCAGGCCAGCCCCTTGGTGGAGCACCGACCGGCCCTAGGGCGGGGACAACAGCGGAGGCAGCACTCCCGGATGGCGACAGACCCCCAGCTGCTGGCGATCCTCCGTCGGCAGCTGGAGGTCTCCGAGCAGTGCCTGCGGGTGGAGGAGTGGCGCCTTGAACATCAGGAGCGGGCGCTGGCCTGGCACCAGTAGGCATGGGGGGCCTTTATGCGCACATTCGAGTGTGTCGCGGACTACCTGGCCCCCCATGCCACGCCGGCCACCACTCTGCCCACCCTCCCTGCTCCACCCGCCGTCACACCACCATCCGCCACCGAGGGCCCTTCCACTGAGGGGGACCTGGGGCCAGCTGACACCCGCCGGCCATATCTACTGGTCTGCCTGGCCCCCAGCCAGCCCCGGCCAGGGTTGTGGCCACCCACCCCCAGCGCTGGACATTAGGGGCTTTGGGGCCCTGGACGTGCCCCCCACTTTGTACATATCCCCTTCACTTGCCTTTTTTAAATAGTTTGTATTAGAACCCTGTTATGTTGTTATGATGATACCTGCCCCCCCATGTAAATAGTTCTCCCCTTCCTTGTCTTCCCCTTTTTTTTCCTGTCATCTTATAATACATATATATATATGTATATATATATATATATATAATATTTATTTTGGCTGTAAATAGTTATGATAATAATAAGAGTTCAACATATTCTGGTTTGAAGAACATGTCTGTTTTTATTTACAAGAAAAGTGGGGGGGGTGCTCTTGGGTGCTCTGTGGTGTGGGCGTAGGGGCAGGGAGTGTTGTGGAGGATGGGGGCGGGTGCAGTGGGGGGCCTGCCAGCATTCACCTCGTGGCCTCGTTGAACTGGGCCTGCAGGGCCTCCCGGACCCAGGTCCCTTCAGGGTCCACCTGGCAACTGGGGAGAGTGGGTGGGTGCACATCGGCCCTGCCAGACGCCACAGCCCAGCCCTGAAAGAATGCCTCCCCCTTGCTCTCGACGAGGTTGTGGAGGGCGCTGCATGCACCCACAATCTGGGGGATGCTGGTGGGGCCCTCATGAAGGCGGGTGAGGAGACATCTCCAGCGCCCTTTGAGCCAGCCAAATGTGCGTTCCACCACCTGGCGCGCGTGGTTCAGGCGCATGTTAAAGCGCTCCTGGCTGGCTGACAGGTGGCCTGTGTAAGGGTGCATGAGCCAGGGCCGGAGGGGGTATGCCGTGTCTGCGATGATGCAGAGAGGCATGGTGGTGTCCCCCACAGGGATCTCCCGCTGGGGGATGTAGGTCCCCACCTCCAGCCGGCGGCACAGGCCCAAATTCCGGAATACCCGGGCGTCGTGGGTGCTGCCAGGCTGGCCCACATATATGTCCAGGAAGCGGCCCTGGCTGTCCACCAAGGCCTGGAGGACCACAGAGTGGTAGCCCTTCCTGTTTAAGTAGCATCCTCCACTGTGCTCCGGGGCATGGATGGGGATGTGGGTCCCATCCAGAGCCCCGAAGCAATTGGGGAAGCCCAGGGTGGCAAACCCCGCGATGGCGGCATCCGGGTCCCCAAGCCTCACGAGCCTGTGGAGAAGCAGGGCGTTGATGGTGCGGACGACCTGCAGGGGAAGCACATGGGAGAGCACCAATGAGGGGTGTGCAGGGTGTGTGTGGCCCTCCCCTGCCAGGGTTCCCCTCCCCCTCTCCCCGTGGGTCCTCTTACCTCCATGAGGACAGCCCCGACAGTGGCCTTGCCGACGCCAAACTGCTGGCCCACGGATTGGTAGCTGTCTGGAGTGGCCAGCTTCCAGACAGCGATGCCGACCCATTTCTCCACACTGAGGGCATGCTGCATAGCGGTGTCCTGGTGCCTCAGTGCAGGGGTGAGCCACTGGCATAGCTCCAGAAATGTCTGCTGGCTCATCCGAAAGTTCTGGAGCCAGCGGTCATCATCCCACTCTCCAAGCACGAGCCGCTCCCAGCAGTCGGTGCTGGTGGGGTAGCTCCACAGCCAGCGGCGTGTGCGGTGGGGGGGGGTGAGCGGGGGGCTGCAGGGTTTGGGGTTGCTTCCTCCTCCCCTGTGGGCAGCTCCTCCTCTGTGGCTAGGATGTGATCAGCTGCCTCCTGCATGGCATCGAGCAGGGTGAGCACTGCTCCTACAGGGGCGGCTGTGTGGACCTCTGGCTGCTGCTGCTGCTGCTGCTGCTGCTGCTGCTGCTGGGGGTCCATGACTGCGTCGCC
This sequence comes from Carettochelys insculpta, assembly GCF_033958435.1. NCBI lineage: Eukaryota > Metazoa > Chordata > Testudines > Carettochelyidae > Carettochelys > Carettochelys insculpta. Next base: position 298,165,544 of record NC_134137.1, on the reverse strand, counting down.
TGAGGTGTGCATGCCTATGGCTCTGCAGACCGTGTGCTGTGCAGGCTGAGTGTGTCTGGGAGGGGCCCTTTAAGGGAGCGGCTAGCTGTTGCCCTGGAAGTGCTAGTTCGCCCTGTGACCCTGTCTGCAACTGTTCCTGGCACCCTTATTTCGATGTGTGCTACTTTGGCGTGTAGACATTCCCCTGCAGCACCTACTTCGATGTGGTGCTGCCTAACATCGAAGGCACCAGCCCTGGAGGACGTGTAGACGTTATTCATCGAAATAGCTTATTTCGATGTCGCTACATCGAAATAAGCTACTTCGATGTAGCGTTCACGTGTAGACGTAGCCATGTAGGGGTAAATTAGAGCTAAGTAATGCTACACAACACTAAGAGCCAGTGTTTATGTGGCCGTTGGAAACTTGGTCACACCCATTACAAATGGACATCAGACTAACTAAAATCAGAGCACTCCAAACTAGACTGGGTTCAACCTGTACTAGATTTTCCCGCACACCTGTTTCTTTTTCTATCAAGTGTTGCTAATGCTTCTGAGCTTTCACTTGCTCTTTCATTTGAAATGCCAAATAAATAGGTTTCCTCTCTGGAATTCGCTCTGTAAATGGTCCTCACAATGGCTGTGCTCCACACAAGCGACAAAGCATTGTGCAATGTTACCAGAATTTGTATTTGGCTGCATCTACACAGCACTCCCCTTCCAGAAGGGGAATGCAAATGATCAAGGCCAAAAATGCAAATTAAGCATGGATTTACATATCTCACCCCTCATTTTCATATTCTCACACAACTGCACTTCTGGAAGGGACTTTTCCAGAAACAAAAAGTGCTGTGTAGATGGGGTTCCTCTGGGAAAAAAACAAAACCAAAAAAACCCCCCATATTCTAAAGAACCCTTCTTCCTGAAATGAATATGGAAGAGGGTTCTTTCAAAAATTTTTTTTTTTTCCTTTTGGGAAGGGCAAGGAGAAGGATGAGGCTGATCACTCTGGTAGTGTGTATATTTATGCAGACAGACTATTCTGCAAAGTCTTTGGAAGCAGGATGGAAAACTTGGGTTCCTTTTTTATTTTTTCTTTGCTGAACACACAGACTGACAATTCCTATGGCAGGTGTTTTCCTTCTTTTTAGCTGCATGGGAGTCAGATTTTTCAATCAGGGTAGAATTAAATTCTTCCCCTCTCATGCTGAAGGTAGCTTTTGGTTACCAGCAGCATCACCTCACAAGCACGTTGATAATAATTGACTCAGTCTAGAGTTCACTCAAGTTTATGGGAATCTCTCTACTGACATCAGCGCATCAGGGCTTTTATACACAAAAATACAGATGTTTGAAACCCTACTGTTTAAATCCCATCGTGGCTACGTCTACACGTGAAGCCTACTTCGAAGTAGCCTATTTCGATGTTGCGACATCGAAATAGCCTATTTCGATGAATAGCGTCTACACGTCCTCCAGGGCCGGCAACGTCGATGTTCAACTTCGACGTTGCTCAGCCCAACATCGAAATAGGCGCAGCGAGGGAACGTCTACACGCCAAAGTAGCACACATCGAAATAGGGATGCCAGGCACAGGTGCAGACAGGGTCACAGGGCGGACTAGCGCTTCCGGGGCAACAGCTAACCTCTCCCTTAAAGGGCCCCTCCCACACACACTCAGCCTGCACAGCATGCGGTCTGACGAGCCATAGGCACACAGACCCCGGGCGCCGCAGTCATGGACCCGCAGCAGCAGCAGCAGCAGCAGCAGCTAGAGGTCCACCCAGCCCTCCCGGCAGGAGCAGGGCTTGCCCTGACCCATGCCATGTGGGAGGCAGCTGAGCACCTCTTTGCCCCAGGGGAGGAGATGCCCCCAGGGCAGCAGGGCTCAACCCCTACCCCTGCAGCACCCCGCTCCACCCCCGCCTCACACGCCGGCGGCTGTGGAGCTACCCCACCAGCACCGACTGGTGGGAGCGGCTGGTGCTTGGGGAGTGGGATGACGACCACTGGCTCAGGAACTTCAGGATGACCCGGCAGACATTCCTGGAGCTGTGCCAGTGGCTCACCCCCGCACTCAGGCACCAGGACACTGCCATGCAGCGTGCCCTCACGGTGCAGAAACGGGTCGGCATCACTGTCTGGAAGCTGGCCACTCCGGACAGCTACCGATCCGTGGGCCAGCAGTTTGGTGTCGGAAAGGCCACCGTCGGGGCTGTCTTCATGGAGGTAAGCGAATCCACGGGGGGAGGCCAGGGCAGGGGGGCTAGGGCAGGGCAGGGGGGCCAGAGCAGGGGGGCCAGAGCAGGGCAGGGCAGGGGGGCCAGGGCAGGGCAGGCCAGAGCAGGGGGGCCAGGGCAGGGCAGGGCAGGGGGGGCAGGTCAGGGGGGCCAGGTCAGGGCAGGGGGGCCAGACCAGGGCAGGCCAGAGCAGGGGGGCCAGGGCAGGGCAGGGGGGCCAAAGCAGGGCAGGCCAGAGCAGGGAGGGCAAGGCAGGGCCACGCACACCCTGCTCACCCCTCATTGGTGCTCTCCCATGTGCTTTCCCTGCAGGTTGTGCGTGCCATCAACGCCATGCTCCTGCACAGGCTCGTGAGGCGGGGGGACCCAGATGCCACCATCGCCGCCTTTGCCACCCTGGGCTTCCCCAACTGCTTCGGGGCTCTGGATGGGACTCACATCCCCATCCACGCCCCGCATCACAGTGGAGGACGATACCTCAATCACAAGGGCTACCATTCTGTCATTCTGCAGGCCTTGGTGGACAGCCGGGGACGTTTCCAGGACCTTTACGTGGGCTGGCCTGGCAGCACCCACTACGCCCGGGTTTTCCGGAACTCGGGCCTGTGGCGCCGGCTGGAGGCGGGGACCTACATCCCTCAGCGGGAGATCCCTCTGGGGGACACCACCATGCCCTTCTGCATCATCGCAGATGCGGCCTACCCCCTCCAGCCCTGGCTCATGCACCCCTACACAGGCCATCTCTCCGCTAGCCAGGAGCGCTTCAACGAGCTCCTGAACCGTGCGCGCCAGGTGGTGGAGCGCTCATTTGGCCGCCTGAAGGGACGCTGGAGATGTCTCCTGACCCGCCTGGATGCGGGCCCCAACAACATCCCCCAGATTGTGGGTGCCTGCTGCGCCCTGCACAATTTGGTGGAGAGCAAGGGGGAGACCTTTCTGCAGGGCTGGGCTGTGGAGGCCGCCAGGGCACACGTCCAGCCACCTGCTGCCCCCAGTCGGCAGGTGGACCCCGAGGGGACCCGGGTCCGGGAGGCCCTGAGGGCCCACTTCGATGAACAGGCTGCAGGGTGAACTCTGCCTAGGCCCCCTACTGCCCGCCCCTTCCTCCCCCACACTCCTGCCCCAACGCCCACACCATGGAGCACCCCACCGCCCCCCCCCCCCCACTTGTCCTGGACAAATGACAGCACGCACTTGTGGCTGAACGTAAACTTTTTTTTGGTCTTTCAGAACCTTTTTTTTTTGGGATGTAAAAAGAAATATGTGAACCACAAACAGAAAACTAGGGACAAACGTCCAACAAAAGCAATATGTAGAACAATAAAACAATGCAAAGAAACAACAGTGTGCAATAAATAATAAAAAGAAAACCAGGGAGGATAAAGGGGAGAACTATTTACATGGAGGGGACGGGGCAAACGGGGGGACCAAACAAACAGGGTGCAACTATATACAAAGGGGGGGGCCACGTCCCAGGCCCCTTGCCCCTATAGCCCGGCACTGGGCGTGGCCGGCCGGGAGCCCCGCCGCGTTTGCAGCCTGGTCCACGGCTGGGTGGGAGCGGGCTGGACCGGAAGGTATCGGGGCCGGCGAGTGTCAGGTGGCTCCAGGGGTCCCTCGGCGCTCTGGCCCTCGCGGGTGGGTGGCGGGGCGACGGCGGACGGGCCGGCGACGGGCGGAGCAGCTGGTGCTGGGACTGCAGGAGCGGGCAGGGCGGACGATGTTTCGGCCGGCGCGGCATGGGGGGCCAGGTAGTCCACCAGGCGGTTAAATGTCTGCATGTAGGCTCCCCATGCCTCCTGGCGCCAGGCCAGCACCCGCTCCTGCAGCTGGAGGTGCTGCTCTGCTACCTCCAGCTGCTGACAGTGGATGGCCAGCAGCTGGGGGGTCCGTCGCCGGCGGCGGTTGGTGGCACGGGGCCCGCCGTCTAGCCCGCCGTGGGGCCGGTCGGTCCTCGGCCGAGGGGATGCCCTGGAGCGATGGTCCCGGAGGGCTCTCCGGGACGACTGACGCCTCGCCGGCGCTCTCTTCCGGTCCTTGTGATGGTGCAGGTGCAGGACACAGAAGAGGAGTGGGGGAAGAAGAATGGAGACAGGCATTAGTGTGGGCCCCGAGCCGTGGCCTTTGTCCCCCCAGCCCTGTGCTGCAGGTTCCCCATCCCCGTCCCTGGGAGATGATGCTGTGATGGATGGGGTTCAGGGGTCCCCCTGCCCTGCACCCCGTCCCCTGGTGGGAGCGACTCTCACTTCACCCCACAGGGTCTGACAGCAGGAGAGGTTTCTTAGGCCACAGATGCCCAGTTTCTGGCAGGAGTGACAGCACCAGCTGTCAGAAGAGACAGTCCTTCCAACCCGTCGTGGGGAGAAGACCCCAAGGGGGGCCCCTCTGGGATGCAGCTTTCCCCCTCCTCAGGCTGGATGCCTACCAGCTCTCCCTTCCCCTAGCCTCTACCTGTGGCCCCCGCCCTCGCCCCCCAATTCCAAGCCAGCTCGGTTCCTCCCTCCTGTTGGTTCAGGGCAGAGGTGTCACCTGCCAGCTGTAGCGCCAGGATCCTCCTTTGGCCCTGGGAGGTATTCGGCTCTTTTGGCTCATATGTAGCCTGAGTCTCCCTTTTGCACTCCCCCGACTCCATCACATGCTGCTGCTGCGGGGTGTCCCACCCCCTCCTCCCGGGGGCCCCTCGAGGTTCCGCTCCCCCCTGGCCCAGGGATGGGGCATGGCACTGTCATGCGGGGGGCGGGGGGCACGGGCTGATGGCTGCAGTGCTGTGAGGGCCATGGCCCTGGTGTCCTTGGGGCCATGGCCATGTAAGCATGTGGGGGGCCCAGGACACATATCTCTTACCTCCGCCCCTAAAGCCCAGGGGTGTCCACCAGAGAGGGGTACCTACCTGTGGGTCCGCTCCCACGGTCCGGAGATCCACCGGGGTCGGAGGCCCTGCTGCTGCTCCGGGATGGCAGGAGGAGGATCTGCAGGCTGGATTCTGCGGAGGAGGAGCCCCCCCCCCCTCCTCCTCCTCCTGCCGCGATGTCCCGGGGGTGGCCTCCGGGGGGGGCCCCTGGGGTGCAGGGCTTGCCTCCGGGGCGGACTCCGTCTGCTGGGCCTGCTGGGGCTCATCAGCCGAGGTGTCAAGGGTGGCCGGAGGGGAGGAGGTGTGCCGGGAGCCCAGGATGTCCCTGAGCTCCCTGTAAAAGGGGCAAGTGACGGGGGCGGCCCCAGATCGGCTGGCCGCATCCCGGGCCCGGGAGTAACCCTGCTGCAGCTCTTTGACCTTACTCCTGATGTGGTCAGGAGTGCGGGCAGGGTGACCCCGGGCAGCCAGGCCGTCGGCCAGCCGAGCGAACGCATCCGCGTTCCGCCTCTTGCTCCCCATTACCTGGAGCACCTCCTCCTCGCTCCAGAGCCCCAGCAGGTCCCGCAGCTCGGCCTCCGTCCAGGAGGGGCCCCTCTGCCGCTTCCCAGACTGGCTGCCCCTCTGGCTGGGCTGGCTGCCCTTGGGGGGGGTCCCCTGGGGGAGCTGGGGGGGCTGCCGGCTAGCCATCGCTGCTGGGTGGGTGGCTGAAGGTGCTGCAGGCCGCCAGCGTGTGCAGGCTGCAGCCTGCACGTTGCCTCAGCTTCCTGCAGAGGCAGGGAGTGGGAGGGGACCTTTAAGGGGCCGCTCCATGCGGCCACCAGTGAGCTGAGGGGCTGGAGAGAGCGTCTCTCAACCCCCCAGCTGATGGCCACCATAGAGGACCCGGCAATTTTGACATTGCGGGACGCGGATCGTCTACACTGTCCCTACTTCGACGTTGAATGTCGAAGTAGGGCACTATTCCTATCCCCTCATGGGGTTAGCGACTTCGACGTCTCGCCGCCTAACGTCGAAGTTAACTTCGAAATAGCGCCCGACGCGTGTAGCCGCGACGGGCGCTATTTCGAAGTTAGTACCGCTACTTCGAAGTAGCGTGCACGTGTAGACACAGCTCGTAAGAAAGAAGACCTTTCGTGTGAAAGTGACATGAAAATTAGCTACTTGTTTATTTCCATTCTTTGTGCGCCCAGACTCACCTATCCTCTCTACTTTTGTTGGGAAACTTTAAAGCTTATAAACAATGTCCTCTGTGGGAATATCTTCATGTAAAATTGTTTACAGCTTCACAAGAATAACTTGTTAACTCTTAACTTTTGTATTCTGAGCTGTATTTCAGCTTTGGGAGCTGTATCAGTTGGGGGCCCTCTCATTTACTCATCTGACATGTCTGATCATGCTTGCCACCTGGTCTAGGAAAAGGAAGGGTTCTTTGCCAGAATAGCATGCTTGGAAGCAAAAGAGAAAGTGCTGCTGGGGTATCTGTGGGGAGGTCTTGCATACATCTAGGAAAGAAGTAGCTCATAATCAATGAGGGTGCCATGGCATTTTGCAAGTTTAGCAGTGTTGACTCTAATGTTTTAAGGAAAATACTACCTTGGATAATAACATTTTGCATACCTAAATCTGTATTTAGTTTTCATTGGATACTACTATCTTCTTCATTTCCTTCCACAAACCACTGAATTCTGTCAATATATATTATTCAATAGATGTTGCATTCCTCAATAGCAGTGATTCAGTATTGATTATTGTGAGATGATACCTGCGAATCTATAAAATACCTACAAACAAATTCTACTCCTTCTAAACTCAATGCACAGCTCCCTCTGATTTCAGTGGAACCAAGATCTGTCTCTTTGGGATAAATGAAATGTTACGTCTGCTCCAGGCTCATCTACCCTGGACAAAAGCTCAGGTTCATGCAGAATGACTGCAAAGTCTTTAAATTCTGCAGATCAAAATGCCATAAAATCTTCAAAACGAAAAGAAATCCCAAGAAGGTCAGATGGACCAAAGACTTCTGAAAAGGACCTGGTAAAGAATTGACAGTGGATAATTCATTTGGGTTTCATTTGAGTTTGAGTTTGAAAAGGCACTAGATAAATGATGTGATTAGTCATTGAAAAAGAAATAAAGTTCTTTGATTTCTCAGTTTCAAACAAATGAGTCCACCTCCCTTTCCATAATCTCCTCTCTATGCAAACCTCAAAAGAAAACTGGATTTATAGCTTCTTTTCTGATCAGTCTATTTTGCTCCAATTTACAAAAAATGTGTATTGTATTGACTCTGTTTTTGAAAAATGTTGAGGGTGGGGGGAAACAATTTTATTCTGAAACATTAAAATGTCAATAAGAGTGCATTTTCACCATATATAATAATTACCTCACTGACAATGATATGCGAAAACATGATCTAAATGTTTCTTCATAACTCACTTTATTATGATTCTCATTGCAGCTGAAAACAGATTTAAAATTTCCTTCCCCTATAAAAGAGTGTTTATTTTTAATGGGCATTTACTCTCTTGACATTTTTACTGTGCAATACCAGGCAATTAAAACTGCCCTCATTTTAAATTCTATGAATATATTTTTCTGTACAAGCCATTAGGGAGTTCATTATGAAGCTTTTTAGAAGCGCTAGTGACATTCTTGATGCTGTCTGTATAAGCAAGATCCTAAAAAACTACTAGCTGGCAATTAAGAACTTGTGGCAAAATCCTAGGATTAGTCTAGCATATGAGTTGTTGTCAACAGTGTTAGCACTATGGACATGAGATGTTGGTTTATTCCCTCTTTTCTCTAGACTAAAAAGAACACTGGTAACACAATAATAGTTTAACATGCAAGGTTCTGTACAGCTTAACAAAGTCACTGCAGTGAAATTTCCCAGCATTTGGCAACATTTCTTGAGATTTCTGCTATTATACATTGCTTGATGTACATATCACCTAGAAAAAGAATTCTGTAACTGTTCAGCTATGCATGAGAAAAGCCCATTATACAGTAGACATGCTCTTTTAGTTTTTCATATAGCCCCCATTGTAGCTGCACTCCATGAAACCATTTAAGAACACACACACACACAAAACCAAGGAATGGTGAAAAATTATTATCTATCTTTTATGGGCATAAGAGTAAAATATAGAAAGTACTAGTATTGCAAAACATTTCAGCTCCATTTCAGGAAAAAGTCAAAGCAGGTTTAATCATGTGGTTAAGCCACATAGGACTTAAATATGTTCTTACCTGCTGTTCTGTAATCTGATGCTTTCCTGAAAACGGGCATTTAACCCTAACACTGTACTGACTATCTGAAGCCATAAAGACTAATCATATTTTTAGAGTTAAAAACATCCTTTGCCAGACTGGATTCTAATTGACTTCTTGAGGATCATGCAGGAAATCTGTGACAGTGCTACACATTGAGCCCAGATGTTTTAAGACACAGACCATGCTTTAACCACAAGCCCATCCTTCTACTTAAATATCATAGCTTTGTTTCAATATTTAATCTTGTAATTTTGGAGCCATTTATTAAGCTATAGGGCTGTGTACTTCATAGCTTTGCCAAAATGATCTCACTGCACACAGCAGGGACTCCTTGCATTCCCCAATCTCCACCTCCATCTTTATCTCATGGACTCCTGACAACCCATTTCATGTCCTCCTTGGTGCTAGTTAATCTATATGCCCACAAGCTACAAACCATGAGCTCTGTGTGACCCAATAGTAAGAAGTCAGAGAAGAGGTCTAGCAGTTCATAATCCCTCTAAGGCTCTTTCACAGCAGCTTTCCACTTGGCTGGAGACAGACAAGGATAGGTGGACTATGGCAATAAGACAGACGAGAAGAGAAGTAGGCAGATTTCCACACAACTGAAAGGTTCACATTGATACCAAGTGATCAAATATGCAAAATGTGGAACAGCTCCCAAGATCCAGCTAGTCCAAGGGAATGGCAAGATGTATAGGACTCTCATTTGGAAGGCAGCTCAGCCACTCTGTAAGAAAACCCAAACTTGCCCTCAAAGGGGTAGTGGACTCACCCAGCAGCAGGCACGCTCTCCGCAGCTTGTCCCCTTGGTGTCTGGCCACCCCTGGGCCATTGTCCCTTTTAATGGGCTGCTCAGGGCAGGCCCACAGTTAGGAAGCCCAGCCCTCAGTTCAGGGCAGGGCAGCAGGCAAACAGTTAGCCACCAAAACGGGGCAGCTTGGAAAAGGCAAGGGGCTGCTTCTCCAGATCTGGGGTAGGGGGACACAGGCCCTCCTTCTCCACTGCATCCCGACCTGGGGCCCTAGTGATGGCTCTCACGCTGAGCTTGGTAGTGGGGATCCAGGTCACAACACACCACCATGGGCTCAGGCAGAGCATTCCCAGGCCACTTGCTACCTCTACTTCCATCGGCACTTGGTCCCACTCGGATTGTTCAGCAAGTCCGGGCACGTGGGTCTCCTCTGGGTAGGTAGCATCTGGCAGGTCTAGCCAGTCCAGCATCTCGACATCGTTTGAGTAGTCCACCGGGGGCAAGACTGTGGGCTCCTGTCAGTCAGAGGTCTCAGTGGGGAGGATGTCAGGCAGGCCTCCAGGACTGTGTTCATCTGGGACTCAGGGTAACTTGCCACGGGCAGGCTTTCCGTCTCTGGCAGGGCTTTGGGGGGATGGGGGGGCGCTGAAAGCCCAAGGCCCCAGTAGATCAGGCAAGTTTGGGCACTAGGCCAATGGAAGGCTGATCTATGTTCCTCCAGATTGGGTTGGGCCGCGGGCTGGCGGCTCTCACCGGCCCACCAGTCTGACCCTTTGTCCCTCAGCTCCGGCCCCCAGGAACCTGGTCAGAGAGCTCTGCTGCACTTGGAGGCCAGTCTTTTAATGGGCCTCAAGTCCTGCCCCTGGTCCTTCTGGCCCCAGGTGCTGATCTCTGGGGGTTGCGGCACAGGTGTTCTGGCCCAGGGTCCACACACCAAGGTTTCTGAGCAACCTCCTCCACTTCCAAGTCAGGGGGAAGCCACAGCACCTTGATACAAAAGGGTACTCCAAGAGTCCAAAGCAGAGATTCAATATTCAGGCATTCTTTCTGGCACAGGTGGACAACAGTAGATTGTGCTGTCCCCTTGGAGCCAAGACTTGAATCAAAGCTCTAAGATTAGATGGACTTCTGAAGTCAACAAAGATCGATAGGTGATGGTTTATAGCTGCGCTAGTGACACTGCCACATGGAATACCTCACAGATAGTAGGTATATCAGGGAACTTGGAAGCTTGCTGAAGAATGATTTCCAGACAGTCTTCTCAGAATTCTTTCCTGTCTGCTGAGAGAAGGCAAAAAAAATCTGAAAAGGAATCATTGGGAGGAGAGATTTGGTTTCTCTGGTGATAGTTTTGATGATTTCCATCCCAGTAGAAGGAGGCTCAAATTCCTCAGGGACAGGCAGGTTATGGGAGTCAGAAAGAGGTTAAATTAAAAGCAAAAGGGAAAAGTAAAATGGGGGAAGATAAGAGCACTCAACACAAAAATCAAGATGTTGAGAAGAGAGTTAATCACTGAAGCAAAGGACACAAAGAAGAAATTCTTTAATTGCTTATACATCAATACTCAGCGCCAGATAACAAACAGGAGGATTTCAAATTGTTCATTTATAAAATTGATCTAGCTGGCTTTATTGAACCCTCACGGGACGGTTCACACTATCTGAAAATCAATGGTTATCACTTGTTTAGGAAGGGTCAAATAGGAGAGAGAATGGAATTCTATGTCAAAAATAGCATTGTTGGTCTCCAAATTACTGGTAACTCAGAAGAAAATAAACTTGAATATTTATGGATCAATATCTTAGCAAGTAAACCACAAGATGTTCTGTTAGTTGGTGTTTGCTAGAAACTAACAAATCACACTAGAGTATGTGATAACCACTTACAGACTTATCAAGGATTTCAATCTGAGTGTCATGTATTAGAAGTTTCATAGTGTCAGTACAAAAGCATCTTTGGAATTTGTGAACACCATAGACGGCAATTTCCTGATTCAAAAAGATGTTGCAGCCATCATAGGGGAACTCAGTATTAGACTTTGTCCTAACAGATAAAGAGGACCTAATCACAGAAAAAATTAAGGTAACTTAAGTACAATTTAGAATGATTTTATCACTTTTCTTATGTGCAAGCAGAATAGAGTCAAGACAACTGTGGCCATGCTTGGCCAAAACTCCGAAATGGCCATGCTAATGGCTAAATCAAAGAATACTAATGAGGCACTGAATTGAATATTCAGCAGCTCGTTAACACTCACATGTTTCTGGCCACTGCACTGTGAAAGCACTGCTTTTTAAGGTGCGTGGCTCAGCACTGGTACACAGGGGTCCTTTCCAAAAGGACCCCAAACATTTTGAAATCCCCTTATTCCTTTCAGCTGAGGTCAATTCAGTCAGGCAGGATGTGGCCCACTTCCAGCTCCATATTAGTTGCTGTAAGTGGGCCACATCCTCCCTGACTTAATTTACCTCATCAACTCTGGCCTTCCTCTTGACTGGGACTCCTCCTTTTCACGAGCCTGTATAGGTAGACCTGGCTCTGAAATCTTTACTACATTATATCTGATGGAGTGGGCCTTTGCCCATGAAAACCTATGCTTCAAAATATCTGTTAGTCTATGAGGTGCCACAGGATTTCTCGTTATGTCATATATTTTGGGTAGCATATCTTTTCCTGCCTATTGTTTGCATTTTGTAAAAAAATAGATATTTTAAAAATAAAAGATATTTCTGTCTTTAGAATGGAAAACAAATTAACATGGTGAACACTGATCACCTACAGGGACTTTTTTGATTATGCAGGAGGTTGACCTTTTGAATATTTAAGAACAAAATATTTACAATTAGGAAAATTATTTTGGACCTAGCAAGTTTAGTTTCTAGCATTATAGCCACATAATCCAGGTTTACAGTCCTCTCTTTCTGTTGTTTGCCTTTGGTCTCCTTTAGCTCTGCTTTCACCCTAAGCCTTACCTAAATTTTATTTGCATACTTAGATGTCTTTTTAATAATCTGTTTCAACTTCAGCTGAAAACTTTAGCTTCCATAAGCTGGTTCCAAGGAAGCTCCCACTGAAGCAAATCACCCAACTTACTGCTTTCTAATTAACTGTGAGAGGGAGTAAAATTTTAAAGTTGTGCTTGGGGATTTTGCAGCAAGTTTTAAATAAGTTTCAAATTCTCAAACACCCTCATGGATCCAACAGAAAGTATAAGCCATGTGGAATTTGTGAGGACATATCTATGCATGAATGTGTTTCTATTATAGTAAACAAATTATTTTGCTTTAGAATTTAGCAAGAACAATTGTTTTCTCAAACTTCTATTAAGATTCTAATACAGGAAGAATTAATCACATATGTGTTTCTGAACAAACTAACAGCCACATTGGGTCAGATGAGAGGTCCATCTTGTCCATTATACTGTCTTCTGACAGAGGTCAGTACCTGGTTCCACAGAGGTAGTGAGCAGAAGAGGTAATCAACAAAGCCATCCCTCCTCTGACTTCCATATCCCACCTCTGACAAATGGAAGCAAGAGACACCATTCCTACCTATCCTGGCTAATAGCCATGGATGGACTTAACCTTCAGAAATTTATCTAGTTCTCTTCTAAGCCCTGTTAAAGTCCTGGTCTTCACAACATCCTATGGTAAGGAGTTCCACAGGCCTGACTAAAAACTTCCTTTTCTTGGTTTTAAATCTGCTACCCATTAATTTCATTTGGTGATCCCTAGTTTTATGTTATAGGAATAGGCCCACTAATGGTTTAAGCACATTCTTCAGCTCCCAAAGTTTGCTCAGTTTCTTAGATTAGAATCTAGTCTTGTTACAGAAAAAGTGTCTGTTTCCAAAGGTACATTTTAAAAATCTGCTGTTCGCTGTTCAGATTATCACAGAAAATTAGAGGCTGAAGGTCACCTCCACAAGGGGCATGTCTCCACTGGGAAACTGCTCTGAAATAATCACAGTCAAGTTAATAATTCCCAAAATAACTCACTTGAAGTAGCGTATCCACACTACGGGGAAGCATTGAAATAAGGCAGAATTATTCCAAAATAAAGCACCCAGACTGAATGGAGCCTGACCTTGATTTAGAGCCCCCAGAAGCAATCTGGGAAGGGTACCAGAAGGGTGGCTACTTCGTGGGGATGCTGGGCCAGGGAAGCTGTGATGCATGCCTCCAGGATCTCCTGTCCATGGCCAAGTCTCACAAGCCAGTCTGCCCCTGCCTCTTCCATGAAACACAGTGGGAACACACCTTCCCATGCTCTGATTACCCTTGTGCATGCAATAGCCCACACAACATGGAGCCAGATGTACTGTAAAGCACTGTTATTCTCATGGGCCATGTTCTACAACGTATGGAGCAGTAGTGCCAAGCTTTCCATATGCTGCTCCAGCAGGATGCACTCGGGCATGGTCCACAGGCCCTGCTCACCCATGTCCTTGTGCACTTGATTTTGAGCACGTCCCTCAATCCCCTGGAAATCGTGGAATGCCACTTCCGGTGCCACAAGGTGAGCTTGAACTGGTGAGATGATCAGCAGTGACTGCACAAATTCCAGATGGAGAAGGCCACTTTTCTGAAGCTCTGGAAATGTCTCACCCCTACCCTCAGGCAACAGGACACCCACCATCCCCATGAAGAAGTGTTTGGCCATCACCTGTGAAAGCTCACCACACTGCATAGTTATAGCTCAGTCAGCAACCAGTTTGGCATGAGGAAATCCACAGTAAGGGTCATGCTCCTGCAGATGGCCAAGGCCATCAACCACATGCTGCTATGGAGGGTCGTTGCTTTGGGAAATGTTAATGCTAACATGGACTGAGTCATCATCATGAGCTTCTGCAGCTATGCTGGGGGGAGACAGCCACAGATGGCATGAACATCCCTGTTCTGGACCCTGAAAACTGGGCCACAGACTATACCAATAGGAATAGGTACTTCTTCATGGTACTGCAGGCCCTCATGTATCACAAGGGTGTTTTACTGACATCACTGTCAGTTGGTTGGAAAAGGTATATGACTCCCACATCTTCCAGAAATCCTACCTCTTCCTAGCTATTCAAACCAGCACCATTTTCCCAACCTCACCAGGGAGGTGGACTTGTGCATCATCATCATCATCATCATCATCCTGGGTCACATAGCCTACTTATTGATCCCCTTGCACATGAAACCCTATGCAGGTAGCCTGGACTCCAGCATCAGGCTGAGGGGACACATAATGGTGGAATGTGCATTTGGCATTTGCAATGGAGGTTCAGGAATCTGCTCACCCATCTGAAACTCAGCGTGTGCAACATCCCCTTCATGGTGGCAGGGTGTTGTGTGGTCTACAACATATGTTAGAGCAAGGGAGAGGCATTTCTGCAAGGGTGGGGGAGATGAGGCTGATTTTCTGCCAGGGAGTACAATCAGCTGGATACCAATGGCATCCAGAAAGCACATCAGAGAGCCCTTGAGGGAGGGTTCCATGCAAGGCTAGTTTTGAGACTTTACCTCATGATGCTCTGCAAGGGGACCCTGCATTCCCTGTGCATGCCCATCATCCCCCACCCCTTCCATGCCATTCCTTCCCTTCCCCACATCCCTTTCCCTTCAGAGAAAACAATAAAGCCAACATGTGCAGAACAAAAAGATTCTTTAGTGTGGGAATACAACAGAGAGAATGGGAAGAGATCCTAGAACTGGGGAGGAAACAGAGGATAAGGAATGGGACTGGGAGTGGTGCCTGCCCCTGGGATGTTGGGAGTCACTGGCTGATGTAGAGGTCCCACCTCTGCATTCTGTGAGGCCCCAGCAGCCCCAGGAGAGCCTAGGATGGAATATCAGGGGAAAGGCAGGAGGTAACTGGTGGTGTGTTCCATGCACCATGACCAACCCTCTCCCAGGATGGCATCAACTTTCTCAAAATAGTGGCTGGTGTGTGGTGTTGCCCCAGAGAGTCTGTTTTGCTCCCTGGCCTGCCACAGCTTCTTGATCTTGAGCTTGCTTGGCTCAAGTGCCTGACATTTCCCTTTTTGTCCAGACTGGCAGCAATTTGGGTATAGAGTTCTTCTTGGCATAGCAATCATGGAGATTGGGTTCCTCCCCCCAAGACTTTGATAAGATCCAGGTGTAACTGTCTATAGGCAGACTTGAACCTGGAACTTCTGGAAGCTTAGTGCAGGCACCTCTACTGCTTGAGCTAAAGGCCAGCTCGCTCTCAGCTTAGGTTGTATAGGACACTTAGGCTGCGTCTACACGTGCACGCTACTTCGAAGTAGCGGCAGTAACTTCGAAATAGCGCCCGTCACGTCTACACGTGTTGGGCGCTATTTCGAAGTTGAAATCGACGTTAGGCGGCGAGACGTCGAAGTCACTAACCCCATGAGCGGATGGGAATAGCGCCCTACTTCGACGTTCAACATCGAAGTAGGGACGTGTAGACGATCCGCGTCCCGCAACATCGAAATAGCGGGGTCCTCCATGGCGGCCATCAGCTGGGGGGTTGAGAGATACTCTCTCTCCAGCCCTTGCGGGGCTCTGTGGTCACCGTGGGCAGCAGCCCTTAGCCCAGGGCTTCTGGCTGCTGCTGCTGCAGCTGGAGGTCCGTGCTGCATATACAGGGTCTGCAACTAGTTGTTGGCTCTGTGTATCTTGCACTGTTTAATGAAAGTGTGTCTGGGAGGGGCCCTTTAAGGGAGCGGCTTGCTGTTGAGTCTGCCCCGTGACCCTGTCTGCAGCTGTGCCTGGCTCCCTTATTTCGATGTGTGCTACTTTGCCGTGTAGACGTTCCCTCGTTGTGCCTATTTCGATGTTGGGCTGAGCAACGTCGAAGTTGAACATCGACGTTGCCAGCCCTGGAGGACGTGTAGACGTTATTCATCGAAATAGCCTATTTCGATGTCGCAACATCGAAATAAGCTATTTCGAAGTTGGGTGCACGTGTAGACGTAGCCTTAGTCTGCATCTAAACTATGAGCTAAAATCGATTTTCTTAACATGGATTCATTAATGCTGTTTTTTATCAATTCAATTTTGAGCATCCTCACATTCCCATATGCTCCCCACAAAATTAACTTATTGCTGCCACAGACAAGTAGCTCAAATCAAGTGCTGCATCAGTGTATTGTGGGAACCTATCCCACAGTTCCCTTAGCCCCATGGCATTCTGAATATTTTCACTGGTGTAGCATGGGAAAATAATGCTGCCACAAGTAGATGTGGGTATCTGACAACAATTTCCTACATTTCATTCCCCTTTCTCCTGCCATGTTAAACAAAAGTCCCTTTTTCCAGATGAGGTCCAGCTTGCCTGTATAAGAGATGTGTTTTTATAATTGGGGTGGGGAGTAGTAAAGCACTTAGGAAACAGTAGAAAGATTTTGGGTTTACCAACCAACAGGTTTTTGAAAACGGTGTGTAAAAGCACTGGATCTTTGCAGCCTTGGATCTGGTTTTAGACCTTCTGGCAAAGAAGACCCTCAGAACAAGAACAGAGAGGTAGCCATGTTAGTCTGTACTCCAACAAAACAAAGCAGCAGAAATGTAACACTTTGAAAACTAAAAATGATTTTTTTGGCAATGAGCTTTTGTGAGACGGACCCACTTCATCAAATCAATTTCATTCCCGGTATAGACTGACATTTATAAGTACAGAGGACCAAAAAGAATTGCAATAAAAACTGACAAATCAAATAGGATAGAAGGAAGTGAGTGAGGGGTGGGGGGATGTTAATTGTCCTCTCTGAGACAATTACAAGTACAAAAGGAAGGGAGTGTGCCTTTGATCTTGTAACTGACATGGTTAGGTCCAGTGATGGTATCCCCAGAATAAATATGTGGATAAAGTTGGCAGCAGGGTTTGTTGCAAGGAAAAGTTCCAGGATTAGTATTACTGTGGTATAGCCTGTGACTACTGGTAAGAATCTTTCTCAGGTTAGGAGGTTGTCTATAGGAAACAGGTGTTACACTGAAACTACAATGAATCATTGAAACGATTATGGCTCAGGGCTGCTAAAAGACTCCAGACTATATCCAGCCCCAAGAATCTTGACCACCAAGGGAGACCCACCACCTGCCCCTATTAACAGCATGCCTAGTCTTGGATTTAGGTTTGGACCTACATCTGGATTAAAACCTCCTGGAAAAGAAGACATCCAGAAGATGAATATGTTTAAGTAGACATGAATGCTACACTAAAACTGCAATTACACATTGAAACAGTTACAGCTCTGGATGGCTAAAAGACCCCCAGCTACAGCTAGCACCAGAAAATCATGACTTCTGAGGGAGACATCCCTTGGGCAACTAAAAGAACCCAACTATAGCCAGCCCCTTGTCCTTTGGCTAAAGCCCATCCAAAAATTTCCTCTAAGAGGACAGCCACACTAATGTCAAAGTATATTCTTCTGTTGAACAGAAATTGCAACTCACCCGGGAAACTTCCCCACCTGGCTACAGGACCCTCACCATGTGCAGGCTGCCTGGCACCTTGCCCAGACGTCCTTTTATAGTTTTAGGGTCAAGCCATGTGATGTGGCTGGGCACGGGAAAGTTCCAGACTGTGTGGTGCCACAAGGGGGAGGGAAGGGAGGGGATGTGGGGATCAGGACAAAATGTATTTGGCCGAAAAGAAGTTTTTCATCCAAGTATGATGCCCCACCCACAGCCTAGCTGCCACATGGTGCGGGGAGCTGGGGGACAGTGGATGGCTCCAGTCAGTGCAGAAAAAGAAGGCAGATAACAGGGGTATATACACAGAACCACAAACCCCACAGCAGTGCTACTAGCAAACAAAAAGATATAATATTTTTCAGCTTCTCATGGCCCTTAAGCGATGGGCTTCCAGGTGCCAAATTGAAATGGTCTTCCTGTTGCCTAATTCCTGCACACCTGAGAACAGTGGAGATGGAAGAGGCCAGAGTAGAGACCTGGGGGGCATGGTGAGGCACATACGGCATATGTCTGGAGGATAATGAATTCATTTAAAAGACATCGTACTTCTTCACTACCCTTCATTCAGAATTTTAAATTTGAAATGAACACTGCACCCCTCAGGTTACTACAACATTGCAATATTGATATTGTGTCGATTTTAGCTCTCCACAAATCAAGCTAATGGAACTTACAGTGAAGACAGGCACTTGGAAAAATAGGGCTAAATGACTTAAAATCAGTATTACCTTGTAGTGTAGACATAGCCTATATCTTTCTCTGTGAAGTGGTGAAGGTACCAGCTCATGGGACAGTTAACCACACATAGGTGTGTGGGTTACACAGGATCTTCATAGCAGTCCAGGGTGGAGCTTTCCTGTTCTCTGGGCAGTGGCTGCTGTGGGAGCTGCTAGGGTTCTGGCAGCCATCAGAGATTGGAGTGTGCCCTAGGGTCACTCTGACCAGCCTCAAGAAGTAGCATCCCACACAGGGCTATCATCACTGGCCCTCTGAAAGAAGCCCTTTTCCCTTTGCAGGACTTATGGAGCTCCACATGGGAAGGAAGCACTAGAGATGCCTCATATGGCCAGAGCAGTCAGCACTGCAGCTGTGAGAGGCCTCAGGAGGCCATTTATTCCAAACTAACAGTAATGACACGTACGCACAACTGCTATTCAGAAATAAGTGTTACTGTTCATGGAACGCAGGAGTACCAGTTTCAAAATAAGTGGCCCGATATTTCAAAATAATGGGCATGGTAGTGTGAAATCTCCATGTGTTATTTTGAAATAAGAGGCCTTATTATGAAATTAAGCCTTAGAGTACACCAGGCCTTGGAGACTGTCAATGCTGGCCATGCACAGTCTTCGAATAGAAAAGACCCTAGGCCAGATCTCAGACAGCTTTGGAAATCATCAAGTAAATTCTTTATGCCACAGAAGACAATTCTATTGTAATTGTATTAAAATGGTGTGCTTCAGGAAAGTAATAAAAACATTTTTGGTAAAGCTCATCCCATTCATTCCTCCAACCACATCTGGAAACACTAGGAAATCTCAGCCAAAGTAGTCCTACATCCCAGCTTAGTTTCTTGCTTGAATTGTTTGGCAGAGTGAGAAAGCAAGATGTGTGACCTTTATGCAGCTTTCCTACTGTGGATAATTTCTGCTGAATAGGGCGGAAAGTAATCAGGATACAAAACTGTACAGCATAGGTATCTGATCTCATTTCATCATTATGCCACAAGTAGCGAATGGTATGAAGATTACTCTTTGATTTTAATTTAAATGGATTTTACTGGTAAATTGGATTTTGTTATGCTTCATAAGAATATATTTCATGAAGCAAGCTGAATTGCCTACCTTTACAAATTGATATGGATCAGAGGAGAAACTTCATTTCATGCCACCTTTGAAATACCCATACAGAAATGTAAAATTTACTCGTGCAAGTCATTGGTGGTTCTAATGCATTAAGAATTATTTTTTATCAAAGCAGATGCAAAGAGCTTTCTATTTAGGTATTTTTTCCCTTTCAAGTCATTCTCCTTTTATCTTTCATATCAAATATATTAAACGTCGAATATGTATTAAACTTTTAAACTCCTTTAAAACTGCCACTTATCTTTTTATATGTGCCTGGACTGCCTGTTTTATCTATCTTATGCTTTAATCAATTTGAACTTTTTTACAAGACTGTTAAGTAAACCCCCATTCAGTGACTTACTGAACATACGTTTTGAAAGGAAATAATAGCGCTATTTTTCAGATATGGAAATAAAATCCAGTATATTTCCCTCACTGTTTTTTACAGTAGCTTCTCCACGATTTTTAACAGCAACATTTCACGCAGGCAATATCTATACACCATATCTTTTGTATTGGTGTGTAGGGTATACACAGTTAGGTTTACATGTCAGCATGTAGCTATTCATGTCAATGCAAGGCTCTGGTGAGTGGGCAGGGGAATGCAGCATGGAAAAGCTCAGCATCAGGTACCTGCTGTCGTCTTTTCTTACTGTCTTTTCCCATCTTTCCCTCAGTGGGAAAGATTCTAGCAGCAGGGAGGCAGTAGGACAGTTCTACATTCCTAAAAATAGCAAGGTACATGGAGATGCATTGCTTTGGGCAATTAAATAGCTGAGTAACATATATATCCAGATATACAACAACAGGGTTCAGGAGTCTCTTTCCTCTACTTGCCCAAACATTGCATTGTCTATATGGCTATTTATACCGATTCTAAGTATGTATGTAGTACAGGTGTTCTACATGTCAACAATATGTGTGTTCTGTGTAGTCGTACCGCAAGGCACCAAGTCACCACATTACTTAAGCACGTGTTTAAATAGGAAAGATTTAAATATGTGGTCAACTGTTTTGCTGAACCGAGATTAAGAATACATCTACACTACCTTTTAGATTGACCCAGTCAGGATTGATCTTCCAAGGTTGATTTCACACACCTAGGCTATGTCTACACGTGCCCCAAACTTCGAAATGGCCATGCAAATGGCCATTTCGAAGTTTACTAATGAAGCGCTGAAATGCATATTCAGCGCTTCATTAGCATGTGGGCGGCAGCCGCGCTTCGAAATTGACGCTCCTTGCCGCCGTGCGGCGCGTCCAGACGGGGCTCCTTTTCGAAAGGATGCCGCCTACTTCGAAGTCCCCTTATTCCCATGAGCTCATTGGAATAAGGGGACTTCGAAGTAGGCGGCGTCCTTTCAAAAAGGAGCCCCGTCTGGATGCGCCGCGCGGCGGCAAGGTGCGTCAATTTCGAAGCGCGGCTGCTGCCCGCATGCTAATGAAGCGTTGAATATGCATTTCAGCGCTTCATTAGTAAACTTCGAAATGGCCATTTGCATGGCCATTTCAAAGTTTGGGGCACGTGTAGACACAGCCCTAATGTGCAAAATCAAACTATCAGTGGTCCACAGTCAACCCCGTGCAAGGCGTAAGGGAGGTCAACAGGAGAGTTTCTCCCATTGACCACCCTCAGTGAGGACAGCCAGGTAAGCTGATTGTAAATAAGTCAGTTCCAGCTACACAATTGCCATAGCTGGAATTGCGTATCTATGATCAACTTTAGGGTCTAGTGCAGACCTTGCCTAATTTAAGTGATTGCTTATAGTTGATTTTCTGCAATTATGGAATGTTGAATTTGACATTAGAAAAAAAATAACCATAAAAGGTCAAAAGTTATGGAGCAATGCAGTGAGTAATTAAAATTCTTTAATAATCATAAGATATCTGTTAATAAAGCATCACACAAAGTTTTAGAAAGACTGTTTTCCACTAAATTTTCCTTCATTGAAGATTTTTGTGCAATCTAAGGAATTCATGTAACCTTTATATTATGTGTTATATTATTTTTTTAGTCCCTGTCAGTATATTATCATGATATTAATGACATAATCCTGATTTTACTGATTTTTTGCCATAGACTTCTGTCAACAGGATCATGCTGGGGCTTTTGGTCTTTAATTTATGTTCAATCTATGAATTTGGGAGTATTGAATTGTGGAGTTTGGATAAAGATAGGCATGCTAGTGTTCTATTTAACAATTGAAATAGCTAATCCTTTTTCTAGAATGGCTATTTTTATTGACATTACAGCTCTATAGGGCCAAAATATTTTATTTCTGAGTTTTCCTCTCCCCCAACATCTAAAATATGCTTTAAAAATCAGCAGAGAAGCCAATAAGCTTAAACTGAATTAGTGCTCATTAACGAATATTGCATCTTATTTATTATGTTCACTGAAGAAATGGTATGCAGATAAAAGATAGGAACAAAATGTCACAATTTTTAAAAAAAAATTATTGCTTATATTTCCAAGTTGATTGAGTTAGTTAATATTTGTCCATTCTGAAGAAACAAAATGGAAAATATATATTCTTTCTGAGACCACATACAGCTATGTTTGTGGTCAACAAAAATATTTTGAGCAATGTTGCCTAGCAACCTTCATGAGAGGAAAATTATATTCTGCAACACAGTTTATGGAATATAAGCTTTAGGACAGCTATAAAATGAACTGAACTACAGTGTTGCTTCTGCAAAAGAAGCCTATCACTTAAGAACACTTTCCTACCTATTTAATTAACACTGTGAGTTTTAATTGAACTCTTTGCAGAAAAGAAACCTGACAGTATCTGCAAAAAGGATGATCAATTTGACAGATACATGTAAACAATCATTTCATTACACATTAGGAAAATAGTCTGAAGTCATTTGTCATGTCTAGTGCTTAGAGCAGGCATCTGTAGCTAAGAGTCAAAGGACAGGATAAGAACCGGAGCCACAGACCAAAGCCAAGGTCACAGCTGGAGTCAGAGACGAAAGTCAGAAGCTGGTTAGAGTCGGACAAGGCCTCACCTGGTGCTGAGATAGGAATAGGGCTGGGCAGAACAGATACAGAACCTATTATAACCAAGATAAATGCTCTGTGCAGCTACAGAACTTCAGGTACTGTGGTGGTTTTTCTAGCCAACTTGCAATGGTACACACTGAATTACATCAAGATGTGTGTTGTAACAAAATGAATCACTGTATTTTCACTGTACTTTCTCATGGAAACTTAATTTCAATATATCCACAGCTTCCAATAATTTAAAAATAAGCTAATTTGGATTGAAACAGAATGTGAATTTATTTGTGCGTGTGGTAATACATAAAAACCAAGGGCTGAATATGTAAAAGGCTATAAATGTTGGCTGTGTTTCAAAATATTGTCAGTTTATAAAATCACTGAAGTACGTTCTCAACATCCGTGTGCAGTTCATGAAAAGCGGAGTAGGGACTATTTTTCTATTAACTTTTATTACCTTCTGGGCTTGTCTACACTTGCCACCAACTTCAAAGGGGGCATGTTAATCACGGCCATGGGAGATTACTAATGAAGTGCTGCAGTAAATACGCAACACTTCGTTAGGCTAATTTTCCCCCCACGGAATCTTTGAAGCTTCTAACTTCGAAGTGCCAGCATGTGTTTAGCGGCAGGTACTTCAAAGTGCCCATGGCTACCACACATGCCGGCACTTCGAAGTTTGAAGCTTCAAAGTTGCTGTGGTGGAAAATTAAGTTAATGAAGTTCTGCGTATTCACTGAAGCACTTCATTAGTAATCTCCTGTGGCACTGATTACCATGCTCCCTTCAAAGTTGGGAGAAAGTGTAGACCCAGCCTCTATGTGTGTGTGTATATATATATATATATATATATATATATATATATATATATATATAAACAAAAAGTATTCAGAAGTTTTCTTAATACATTTGCGACCTAAGCTTAGCTATACTTGAAACATTTTACATGAATGAATGGTTAAAATAATAAATCTTGATTTTCATTATACTATTTACGAAAAAAATAATAAAAATCCAACCATTCAAAGGCTGTGCCTACCCTACCTCCCTACTTCGAAGGGAGGATGGAAAGTAGGGTGTTAGGAGTTCATTAATGGAGTGCTGCACTCCATATGCAGCATTTCTTTAAGCAAATCCCCGCCCCCCCACAACAACGCTGAAGTTTTAAACTTTGAAGTGCTGGCTCACGTCTAGCCAAGGCGCACCCGCCGGTAGTTTGAAGTACCCTGGGCACTTTGAAGTACCAGCGGGTGAGCCGCAGCTAGATGCAAGCTGGCACTTCAAAGTTTAAAAGCTTGAAGTTGCCATGGGGGGGCGGGGGCAGGAATTGCTTAATGAAGTGCTGCATATGCAGCACAGCACTTCATTAATGAACCCCCAACACCCTACCTACTGTCTTCCCTTTAAAGTAGGGATGTAGTGTAGACAAGCCCAAAGAAAGCTAAAGAATATAAACAAAATTCAGAAAAGTGGGAATAGAAACAGGGATGGAGGGAACCAGCAGTGGTTGGAGGAGCCTGCATTTAACAGAAGAACCATTCAGACACTTTCAGGAATGTACCTCACATCTCTGAGAAATTTGTATATGGCTTTCTATTACAGTGTACAGTTCTTTCCCTGGTGGCCAAGTTTATGATGTCTATGTTTCAGACCACTTTACTGGTCATGTTTTGGATTTCCACTTTTGTAGTTCTAGCCCGTTAGCAAATCTGCTGAGCCGAAGTTTTCAGATTTATTAAATATTAATTGGTAGCTGAATAGGAATAAAATTACATGTTTAACTTGTAACATAATTTTATTTGATAGGGAAAAATACTTCAGCAAGTGAGTTCTTCACAGAATACAGAGGGAGGAAGCTTTCCCAGACCGTATAGGTCAAGTTAGCACCTGCTGAATCACAGCGCCAACATCTGTCTGCCTTTAAAAGACCTATTGGAAAGAGGCACATGTGTTCGTTTTCTGCAATGTCCATGTTTTTTTTTCTTCTAGATTAGTTTTAAACAAATGCTCAAGGCACAATTCTGAGCACTGGTTAAAATCTGGCCTATTTCTTCCTTTCATTTCTCTTTTAGGAAATCTATGTTTAATTCAAATTTTTCGGATCAAGTTTGCAGACAATGCTGCCATAAATCTTTGCAAACTGCGTAACATTTGGAGGGATTAAAATAGTTCATTGGATGGGAGTACTTCAGGAATGGAGGCCAGAGAGATGGGTGATAGCATGTTTGAACTGGATATATTGCAATTCCTTTTTAGTCTTCACAATGAATCTTTCTTTAATATTGTGGAAGGAAGGAAGAAAGATATCATTTGCAATAAATTGACCAGAATGTATCAGATCTGAAGAAGTGGGACTGTCTCATGAAAGCTTATCACCTAATAAATTATTTTGTTAGTTTTTAAAGAGCTACGTGACTGCTCTGTTTTGTGCAGATACAGACTAACACATCTACCTCTCTGTGACTAGGAAAGGGAGTCTGACTTTGAGTCAAATGATGGGTTTGCCAGCCATACAGAGTTTTCAGTTATTACCAAATATGGGGTCCGTGGTATGTATAAATTTTAAATTCAGTGCATATTGTATGCAAAGTACTTCTAGCTGCCATAAGAGTTAGTAATTGTACTTTAGGCGACAATAATCTGAGTGCACCTCATTGGAAATGTGAAAAATTCTGTTTCCCAGTGGAGCCAGTGTGTGGCTCTGTAGCATGAGGGAATAAGCCACTGAGCTGCTTGCCTAAGACATACTGCCTGTTGCTACAATTAAAGTTGGGAAATCTAAAGGCACCTGTTGTTCTAGGGAGCAATAATCATTGCAAGGAGAATCTATGTTTGATACCAACAACCCACAAGAAAGACCTGAAAATGTTGTTGATTTAGATAAATTAAAATGGAGGCAAATAGATAGGGAGGAAATTCAGAATAGAAATGATCCTGGGAAGGATATTTATTTTAATTGCTTATTTTTCCCCAACAGGAGAGACACAGTGTCTGTCATCTATTTAAATTAATCAGGGACCCTCCATGAGGCACAACGCCTTTCTTAACAGAATCTGTGGACAAACAAGCCTTGTGGATGCTCCAGGGGACCCTCTATGAACAGACAGGGCTTCCGGGTCATTGGGCAGCCTTGTCTGCTGTGCTTCTGGCTGGCTGTTCTGTCGAGAGAGCAGCCTGGCAGTCTGGCCGCCGTCTGTTGACAGAGTGATCCGCTTTCATGTATGGCCACAATCTGTCGACAGAAGTTTTGTGGAAGATATCTTCCAACAGTGACTTCTGTTGACAGATTTCTGTAGTGTAGACATAGCCACAGTGTCCCTAGGGCAGAGTCACTTGCAGCCATATCCAATGATCTCTTCTTACTTTTGATTTATCACTTTGTCTTGTAGCCAGAAAATTTGCCAAAATCAGCTTTTATTTGTAAAATATTTTGAATAGACATCTGAATTTTTAATAGCTAGGAAGTTGCCATCTACATAATCAATGGCTTTTATCTACCAAGACCCTGCTTTGATCCCATGAATACCTTGGTATTCCCAAATTAGTATTGCAAGTGGTTCTTATGCTCTGTTGATCAGGATGGGCAAGTGAGGGACTCTCTGTCCAGTTCCCCAAAACATATAAAAGGTTGAGGGGATATTGTGCTATTGTTAGTATGGGAGAATTGGGATTGGACTGTAACAGCTTAATCTAGAAAATACAGGAAGTATTCCTCAATTCCACTCTTTACTGGTAAGAAACAAGTATTTCCAGATCACTTTGTCTAATGCTTTTTCTTCATCAATAAAATGAGTGCATGGGAATTTCTAGAATGTTGGCAGAATGCCATAATGTTAATCAACTGGTATGTGTTATAATAACTTTGCTTTTTAATAAATCCCACTGCTTGGGGTGAAACCTAGCATTCATTACTTTTTTAAGCCTTGTAGCCAATACTTTGGAAAATATTTTTGTATCCATGTACATTAAAAAACTGAGTCTACCACTATAATAATTTTGCACATCCTTACCAATTTATATAGCATTGTAATTAAGGGTTTCTTCATAGTAGGCACTAATGTCCCTTTCTGTAAGTCACCTTCATAAATGTATAACAGCTTAGGAGGCAGAATTCATCTGAGTGTTTGATAGAACTCTATCAGTAGGCCATCAGGAAAACAGGTCTTACGCAGACACATTTACTCCATGGCCTTGATTATTTCCCGATTGCAATGGGGAGGACAGCCTGGCCTGTTGCTCTTCTGAGATTTGATGGGAGGTGAAGTATTTGAACAAAAGTGTTCTATTCTTCTGAGGCAGAGAATAAATAATTATTGAAAGAGTTTACTAGAATTTTAAATGTTGTTCACTGACGTCTTTTTGCTAAGCCGTAATCTGGACTTGTTCTGATTTGAATGATGGTATTTAGGACTTTGATTTCTCACTTTAAATCTTTATACAAGAATTTCCTCTGTTCTCTTCACTGACAACAAGTATGTTTGCTTGAGTCTACAAAAAGCATAAACTTGTGGTGACATCAATACATTTCCTTCATGCAGATGAGGTATCCTTAGATGTATTTGGATGGGGTAGTTTGCAGTTTTATAAAGAAGAAAAAGTCTAATAGAAAGGGAGGTCATAGCTTCCACACAATTTTCAACAACAAAAAAAGGAGAAGATGAGTGTCTAAACTTAAGAACAAGTCTACATTGCATATATAAGATAGACATACATGTACAGTAGTTTCAATAACGTAGTGTAATGTAACTGGACAATTTGCACCTACAGATTCATTGGCAGAATAATTATTTACTAACCTTTGCATACAAGAACCTCATTCAGCCATTTTGATGGTGTGAATGCCATTGTTCAATAGTTACATCAGCAATGTATATTGGAATAAAAATTACTTCAACTCATTTAATAAAAATAAAAACTAAAAGAAAATCCACCTGAACAAATATTGTTGAAAAAAAACCCAAAAACCTGACAGTCTTACATTAACACATTCTCAGTAATTTAGTTAACCACAACCATCAATAATAACTATTCTTGGATAGGATTTTTAGGAGATCAGATTTCTCTATAGTTGGGGAATTGAAAAGATTCATTATTAAATTGAAATCTTCATTATACTGCTTTTCTCTGATATTTTCTATTACATTACATTAGGACATTACAATACATTAGGACAAATGGATTGAATACTTTCAGGTTTATTATAAAACACAGAATCTAGAAAATGAGATGGGTTTGAAACACAGTAAAATCATTACTGTGAGAACTGGAAGATTAAATGAGGGAGAGAGATGGCTGGAAAAGGTATCAGGAGGCAGCATGCCTCTGACAGAAAACAAAATCTCACTCCTCTGTCATTCTTCCCTGATCCACAGGGATAAAGAGTCCCCCACGCTGGAGTAGCAATTTGCTTGAAGTCAGCAGCTGAGGAAAGGGTGTGCTTCCAGTGAGCTGCCAGGGATAAGGTGGGGCAGAGGATCCTGGTGCATTGGAATCTTGGGCAGGGGGAGGTATGAGATGACCACAAAAGAAGAGTGTTAATACTGTAACAGGCCAGCCTGTAAACATCAACCACCAGA
Organism: Carettochelys insculpta; assembly: GCF_033958435.1. Classification (NCBI taxonomy): domain Eukaryota; kingdom Metazoa; phylum Chordata; order Testudines; family Carettochelyidae; genus Carettochelys; species Carettochelys insculpta. Next base: position 298,137,571 of record NC_134137.1, on the reverse strand, counting down.
ACCCTGAGCTGCTTCCTGAGCCCAGACAGAGAATCAGGAAATTAAAAATTCAATCAGAGATGAGATCCTTCTCCCATCTCCCTGATGCTCAGCATCTGTCTGTGCTGGTGAAACCAGGGAAGTTTAAGGAAATAAAACTGAGAGAAAGGGAGGAGGCAACATTTGCTCCGTATAGTTTGATGCTCGATTGAGAACTGAATTTCAGCATGTGACTGAGCTGGTAAAGTTGTTTTAAATCATCCTTTATCTGCTTCAGGGTCCTTTGCTGTAGTGAAGTCAGAAACCTATCAGCTTCTTCTGCTGTCACGGAAAGAAGCACCTTGCCTTCCTTTTAACTGTGAAAATAGCAAAGAAGGAAATCAAGCCATTCAAACCAATTGTCTCATGCCCTTGATCCCTAAAGTTAACCCTCTTGTCCACCACATCATTGGTGTAATCCTGGAAAATCATCAGCCTGTGTTGTTTCTATGTTGGATTTTTAAATTCCTTTTTAAGATCTTCCCTTGAGAGCATTAGCTTTCTCCTGTAGCGTGTTTTCATGGTCCTTTCCTGATGCTTTGCAGCTATATTCACAGTACAGTACTTCAACATCTGAGGGATACAGTTTACAACAAGGCCTTGTCAGTGTTTGGAAGAAAAGCTAGAAACACGAACGACTGGTTCGAAGCTAACTCAGATGAGATGATTCCAGTCATTGAAAAGAAGCGCACTGCACTCCTGGAGTACAAACGCTCAACACTGACCAAGCCAGAGTACCCAGCAAGCACTTAGAGCGGCCAGAAGAACAGTACAGCAGACAGCCAGGTGCTGTGCCAACAACCACTGGCTTCAGCTATGCAGCAGCATCCAGACCTGTGCTGACTTTGGTAATCTCAGAGGAATGTACGAGGGTATGAAGAAGGCATTAGGACCCACCCAGAACAAGATGGCACCTCTGAAATCCAAATCTGGTGAAGTCATCGCTGACAAAGCCAAACAGATGGAGCGCTGGGTTGAGCACTACTCCGAGCTGTACTCACACGAGAACGTTGTGGTTGACGCAGCCCTCGATGCCGTTGAGCTACTACCAGTAATGGACGAACTGGATCAGGAACTGACTGTAGATAAACTGAAGAGAGCCATCCACAGCATTGCAGCAGGAGGTATACCACCAGAGGTAATCAAGTGTGCCGCGGACACACTCCTGGAACCCCTTTATGAGCTACTGTGCCTGTGCTGAAAAGAGGGTGAGGTTCCACAGGGTATGCGCGATGCTAACATTGTAACCTTGTATAAGAACAAAGGAGACAGAAGTGACTGCAACAACTACCGTGGAATCTCCCTACTAAGCGTCACTGGTAAACTGTTCGCTCGCGTCATCCTTGGCAGACTCCAGAAGATTGCTGAGAGGGTGTACCCCAAATCTCAGTGTGGATTCCGCGCAGACAGGTCTACCGTTGACATGGTCTTCTCTCTAAGGCAGCTTCAGGAGAAATGCAGGGAGCAGAGGAAGCCACTCTACATAGTCTTCATCAACCTGACCAAGGCCTTCGACTTGGTCAGCAGAGATGGTCTGTTCAAACTGCTCCACTAGATAGGCTGTCCTCCATGGTTACTCAAGATGATCCGATCATTCCACGAAGACGTGAGAGGAACCATCCAATATGACGGCGCATTATCGGATGCTTTCAAAATCAGGAGCGGCGCCAAACAAGGATGCGTGCTTGCTCCCACATTGTTTGGGATCTTCTTCGCACTCCTCCTGAAGCATGCCTTTAGATCTTCAACAGAGGGCATCTTGCTGCACACAAGATCTTATGGGAAACTGTTTAACCTTGCAAGGCTGAAAGCTAAGTCTAAGGTGCGAGAAGTCCTCATCAGAGACATGTTGTTCGCAGACGATGCTGCTGTAGTGTCTCACACAGAAGACGAGCTTCAAAAACTGCTGGATCAGTTCTCCAAAGCGTGCAAGGACTTTGGGCTTACCATCAGCCTAAAGAAGACAAACGTACTCGGTCAGGATGTTGCTGAATCCCCATCAATCAGCATTGACAACTATACGTTAAAGGTCATCCACGAGTTCGTTTACCTCGGGTCCACCATCACTGACACCCTGTCGTTGGACACTGAGCTAAATAGGAGGATCGGAAAAGCGGCCACAACTCTGTCCAGACTCAGCAAGAGAGTGTGGAATAACAACAAGTTGTATGCTCACACCAAAATGCAAGTCTACAGAGCCTGCATCCTCAGCACCCTCCTTTATGGCAGCGAGACTTGGACCCTTTATGCCCACCAGGAAAAGAGGCTGAAAGTCTTCCACTTGCACTGCCTCAGGCACATCCTTGGAATACCATGTAAGGGCAGAGTGACCAACACCGCCATCCTCGAGCAAGCTGGAATCCCAACCATGCACACCTTCCTCAGGCAGCGTCAGCTCTGCTGGCTTGGCCATGTCCACAGGATGAATGATGGAAGGATTCCAAAAGACATCCTGTATGGTGAGCTAGCCTCTGGCAAAAGACCTCCCGGATGCCCCCAGTTGCGCTACAAAGATGTCTGCAAGAGAGACCTCAGAGAGGTAGACATCAAGCTGGACAACTGGGAAGAACTAGCAGATGACCGCAGCAGATGGAGGCAGGGGTTACACAAGGACCTTCAGAAGGGCGAGATGAGAATCAGACAGCTAGCAGAGGAGAAGCGAGTGCACAGAAAGCACACTAAGGACTTGCCAGACACCCACCACATCTGCAAGAGATGCAGCAAGAACTGTCACTCTTGTGTGGGTCTTCATAGTCACAGTAGACACTGTAAATGAAGTCCTAAATTGAAACTATAAAGGGTGCGATCCATAATCTACGTAGACTGAAGGATGCCTACTACTACTACCAGCAAGGAGAGTCTATTCTCAGCTTCAACCAGACTTGATGTCAAGTCTAGAAAATTAGTTGATAAGTACTAGTAATATTTTATCTCAGTTATAGTCTTCAAATAGTCATTTAGATAATCTGTTCACTTCAGATTTGTTTTAGCCATAATTGCCAATGATCTTAAAGGGACAGCCTCTCCTTGGTCAGCCCTTTTGGCTGTCCAAGGATCAGCAAACCTTGACAGAGAGGAGCAAGTTTGATTTCTGCCAGAGGCACTCCCCCGCTTTGCACTTTTTCCAGTCCTTTCCATTCCCCATCTGAGGACCAAATGCTCTTGTCTTTTAGGATATTGTAGAAAGTCTGTAGATAAAATAGTATTCATAATGTGGGGAGGCACAACTCAGTGGCTTGAGTATTGGCCTGCTAAACCCTGGGTTGTGAGCTCTATCACTGCAGGGCCATTTGAGCAGCTGGCGTAAATAAATTTTTAAAAAAATGTGGGGGTTGGGGCTTGGTCCTGCCCAGAGGGCAGGAGACTGGACTCCATAACCACCCAACATCCCCCTCTGGCTTTATGAGATGTATATCTCTAATGGTAACTAATGATATGGCCAAGAATAACCTTGAGCTGGATACTGTGTATTTTGTGATGCTGGGAAGAAGGGTCAAAGAATTTGGAGCGCAAGTGATGTTCTCATCCATCCTTCCTGTCGAAGGGAAAGGGTTAGGTAGGGACCATCGAATTGAGGAAGTAAATGCATGTTTACGCAGGTGGTAGCGGAGAGAGGGTTTTGGATTCTTTGATTATGGGACGCTGTTCCGGGCACAAGGATTATTGGGAAGAAATGGGGTCCACCTAACCAAGAGAGGAAGGAGCATTTTCGCAAGTAGGCTTGCAAACTTAGTGAGGAGAGCTTTAAACTAGGTTCGCTGTGGGAAGGTGACCAAAACCCTGTGGGTAGAAAGGAACTTGGAGGCCAGGAAGAAATGCAAAGAGGAATGTACAACAAAAGTGGACCCTTGGTTCGAGTAGTGAGGGTGGGAAGATCGACTGGTTATCTAAGGTGTTTGTACACGAATGCCAGAAGCCTGCGTAACAAGCAAGAGGAATTAGAAGCCCTGGCTCAGTCCAACAGCTATGACTTGATTAGAATAATAGAGACTTGGTGGGATGACTCGCATGACTGGAGCGCTGCCATGAAAGGGTATAAATGGTTCAGAGAGAACAGGAAAGGGAGAAAAGGAGGAGGGGTTGCACTGTATGTAAGAGAGCACTATGATTGCTTTGAACTCCAGTACATAGAGGGAGAAAAGCCTGTTGAGAATCTATGGGTCAAGCTTAGTGGTGTAGGCAGCACTGGAGATGTGGTGGTTGGTGTCTGCTATAGGCCACCAAATCAGGATGATGCAGCAGATGAGGCTTCTTTTGGACAACTGAGAGAAGTTTCTGGATTGTGGGCTCTCATTACCGTGGGAGACTTCAGTTACCCTGACATTTGTTGGGAGACCAATACAGCAGTACACAAGCAGTCCAGGAAATTTCTGGAGAATGTTGGGGATCACTTCTTGGTGCAAGTGCTGAAGGACCTGACCAGAGGTCATGCGCAGCTCGACCTGCTGCTTGCAAAGAGGGAGGAACTAATAGGGAAGTTAGAGGTGGGGAACAACCTGGGAAGCAGTGATCATGAGATGGTAGACTTCAGGATCCTGACCAAAGGAAGGAAAAAGAGCAGCAAATTACACACCTTGGACTTCAGAAGATCACACTTTGACTCCTTCAGGAACCTGATGGGCAGAATACCCTGGGTTGCTGCCAAGAAGCGAAAAGGAGTCCAGGAAAACTGGAAGTATTTTAAGGAAGCCCTATTGAAGGTGCCAAAAGAAACTGTCCCAATGCGCAGCAAGAGAACTAAATATGGTAGGAGACCAGACTGGCTTAATGGGGAAATCCTTGTAAAACTTAGACACAAAAAGGGAGCTTACAAAAAGTGGAAACTGGGACAAATGTCTAGAGGGGGGTATAAACGTATAGCTCGAGAATGTAGGGCAGTTATCAGGAAGGCGAAAGCACCGCTGGAATTGCAACTCATGAGGAATGTGAAGGATAAACAAGAAAAGTTTCTACAGGCATGTTAGCAAGAAGAAGGTGATCAGAGGGGGAGTAGGGGCCCTACTGGATGAGGGAGATTAGCCAGTGACAGATGTTGTAGGGAAAGCTGAAGTACTTAATGCTTTCTTTGCCTCTGTTTTTACAGACAAAGACAGCTCTCAGACTAAAACAATAAGTGATGCATTGTGGGATGAAGGTGGACAGCCTTTGGAGGGGAAAGAACAGGTTAGTAGCTGTCTAAAAAAGCTAAATGCCCATAAATCAATGGGCCCGAACCTAATTCATCCTAGGGTTCTGAGGGAGTTGGCGTATGTTGTTGATGAGCCCTTGGACATTATCTTTGAAAAGTTGTGGAGATTGGGAGAGATCCCGGATGATTGGAAAAAGGCAAACGTAGCACCCATCTTTAAAAAAGGGAAGAAGGATGATCCAGAGAACTATAGGTCGGTCAGTCTTACGTCAGTCCCTGGAAAAATCATGGAGGAACTCCTCAAGGAAGTCATTTTTAGGCACTTGGAGGAAGGGAGAGTGATCAGGAATAGTCAGCATGGATTCATGAAGGGCAAGTCATGCTTGACCAATCTGATTAGTTTCTACGATGGGATAACTGGCTCTGTGGTTAGGGGGGAAAAAAATCAATGGATACGATTTACCTTGACTTTAGCAAAGCTTTTGTTACGGTCTCCCACAATATTCTTGTCAGCAAGTTAAAGGAATGTGGATTGGATAAATGGATGGTAAGATGGATAGAAAGCTGGCTAGAAGGTAGGGCCCAGTGGGTAGTGATCAACGTCTCCATGTCGGGATGGCGGTCAGTTTCTAGTGGAGTGCCCCAAGGTTCAGTTCTGGGTCCTGTTCTGTACAACATATTTATCAATGACCTGGATGACGGGTTAGATTGCACCCTCAGCAAGTTTGCAGATGACACTAAGCTAGGGGGAGAGGTAGATAAGCTGGAGGGTAGGAATGAGGTCCAGACTGACTTAGACATATTGGAAGACTGAGCTGCAAGAAATCTGATGAGGTTTAATAAGGACAAGTGGAGAGTTCTGCACTTGGGCCAGAAGAATCCCAAGCATTGTTACAGGCTGGGGTCCGACTGGCTCGGTAGTAGTTTTGCACAAAAGGACCTGGGAGTTGTAGTGGACAAGAAGGTGGACATGAGTCAACAGTATGCTGTTGTAGCCAAGAAAACTAATGGCATATTAGGTTTCATCAAGAGGAGCGTTGCTAGTAGATCCAGAGAAGTGATTATTCCTCTTTATTCAGCTTTGGTGAGACCACATATGGAGTACTGTGTCCAGTTCTGGGCCCCTAATTATAGGAAGGATGTGGATACCCTGGAGAGGGTCCAGCGGAGGTTGACCAAAATAATTAGGGGGCTGGAGCATATGACTTTGTGAGCCAATGCCCAGGTGCCAGCTAAAGGTCCGGTGGGGCAAAGGGGATGATGCCGCACCAGCGGCTACGCTAAGCAGCCAGGGCAGGCTGGGTTCTTTGGTTTGCGTTTAGTTCGGGTACAGCAGCAAGAGGAAAATTACACTTATTAGAGGCTTTGACAATTACTTTTTATTTATACAAAGATAGAAACAATTTAACTAAGACAAATGATTAAAGTACAAGTTGGTACCCACGGTTTTTAAAGGGGAAACAACACAATTTAACTTAAGAAAAGTTTTAGACAAACTAGCTAGCTTAAACTAATACAATTAATGTGTACACAAGAAAGGCACGTTGCAGGTGTGATTTTCACCCCTGCCTCTTAGACCTGATGGAACCAGAGTCTTTCCCTCAATTCCTATAGGAAAGAAGTGTAATACAGGTGTAATTCTTACCCCTGCCTCATAGATCCGGTGTGACCCAGAATCTTTCCCTCAATACCTGGGGAAGAAGTAGATACGAACCAGGCTTCCCCAGTCTCAGGAGTCAATACCAGACCTGGCCAGCAGGTGTAGGTGATTGGAGCTCAGAGGGGGTGGGCTGCCAAACCCCTCTTTATACCCTTTTGGTCACATAGGCTTCTTCCTGGTCTCAAGTGACCAATCGGGGAGGAATGTGTTTGAACCCCAGGTTTCCCAGGGAAGGTGCAAGGCTCAATTCACACCTGTGAATTGTGGACAATTGGGCACCTTGGAGGTGATGGGCAGAGGTTCCCCGTTCTTCCTGGGGCAGTGATCAGGCATGTCAATTACCAATATCAGCCAGAAGGGCGGCCATTAGCTAGTCCCTTCACTGTCTGGTTTCTGTGTATGGTAGAGAGTCTGGGTGAGACAGCACACCTGCATTCCCAGGGCATCAAAGGCTGCCTGTCTCCCTCTCTGTCTCTCTCTCTGTCTTTCCCATTGGGGGGGAAGAAGAAGAAAAGGCCAAATGGGGGGTTCATGTCTGGCTACAGACTTAAGAAGAAATATTGAGGGAATTGGGACTGTTTAGTCTTCAGAAGAGAAGACTGAGGCGGGACTTGATAACAGCCTTCAACTTACTGAAGGGAGGCTGCAAAGAGCCTGGAGAGAGGCTGTTCACAGTGGTCACGGATGGCAGAACATGGAACGATGGTCTCAAGTTGCAGTTGGAAAGGTCCAGACTGAACATTGTTAAAACTTTTTCACTAGGATGATGGTGAAGCATTGGAATGGTCTACCCAGGGAAGTAGTGGAGTCTCCATCCCTGGAAGTGTTTAAGTCTCACCTCAACAAAGCCCTGGCTGGGCTGATCTGATGGGTTTGGTCCTGCTTAGAGCAGGGGGCTGGACTTGATGGCTTTTTTAGGTCTCTCCCAGTTCTATTGTTCTATGATTTATTATTATGGTATTAAATTAAAAGAAAAGAATTATAAAATAGCATTTGGAAAAAGTTAGATGGAAAAGGGAAGCTTTATTTAGATGATTGTAGATTTTAGGATGTGGGGAAGAGACCTGTAGAGCTATGCAGCCTTTGTGGCTCCTATAAGTCAGAGTAGCAAGTATTTAATGAGTCTCCTCAGGCTCTCATCTACTTCAGAAGGATAAAGAAGTTTTCTGCAGCTAGAGGACACCTTAACTGGCATTTTAAATTAATGAGAAAATATCTGGTTTATATTTTATGTCTGACCAGGGGTCTGTATGGGGTTATTAAAACATCATACTGCTGAAAACTTCATGTGGTTCCCTAGCACTGATAGATATAGTGATCCAGATCTGATTTTCAAGGTTGAAGACCTGTGATCAACACCATGGTGATGGCCACACTAGCCCCTCCTTTTAGAGGGGCTATGGTAATGTGACACTTTGGAATATGCTAATAAGTTGCTGTCGGGAATATGCAGAACCTCATTAGCATAATATTGGCTGCACGCATTTTGAAACTGCCATTTTCAAAATGCATGCTGCCAGTGTAGCTGGGGGCATTTCGAAACCAAGGGGCTGTTTCAAAAGGCCCCTGGCTACACAGGGGGCATGTGTTTCAAAACTGGTAGTTTTGAAGCATGCACAGCCACCACTATGCTAATGAGGTGATACATATTCACAGCAGAGCCTCATTAGCATATTCTGAAGTGCCACATTACCATAGCCCTTCTGAAAGAAGGGGCTAGTGTGGCCATAGCAATTTGTTGGATATCAATAAAGCAATTATTAATTCCTTAAGGCTCTCAGGTGTTTCTTACGGAGCTGTATCTCACAGTCAATGAAACCTGCCAAGAGTAAGAGTACCATACATAAATGCTATGATTTCTAAGGCATGGAGGAATGTCTGATGGCAGAAGTCATGCTGTTGAGAATGTAACCCTGCTGTCAGTGTGAGCTGATATCAACCAGGGCCAGAGTCAATATCTAGTGGTTCATTTTGAGCAATACAACACAGAACTGGCTTGAGCTCTCACCCAGTTACCTGGAAAAAGTATGCATCACACCTGGGTGACTCTGAGAGGCAATACTTCCCGATTAAAAGCACCAAAAAGAACAGAATGTAGAAGCAAAACTTTTAATGAAATTGCGGGGGAGTGGAGTTGTCACCTGACATTACTTAGGTAAAATAACCCAGTCAGGATTTTTTTAGAAAAAAATACTACTAGGATTCCTACCTCAAAGTACATGTGGCAGTGCCTTCCATCTCATGTTCTTGAGTTCTACAAGCAAGAATTCCTTTTTCCCCTCATGGCTCCTTCCTCATACCCTTCTCACAGTGGTTGTCCTTGGTAAGTGAAGATCCAGGGTTCAGAGAAACATCTATGAACCCTACCACCTGACAAAGCACCTTATTTGCTTCAGCATCTGAGCACTTACCCTGCTAGGTGCTGTTTCTCTCTGTTGGCTGTTCTGGCAGCTGTCATTTCTGCTCTGCTGGCTTCCCCACCAGCTTCTGTTTCCTTCCATTTGGTGATCACCTTCTGATACCATCTGCCTGTCATCTGTTCCCTTTGAAGCTCGATTTCTTGAGCTTCCACTGAACTGTTAGTGGGGGAATCTGAAACAGATTGGGCAGAAATGCTGTCCCATCACAAGGTCCCTTGGGGTGAACAGCAAATGAGGAGGCAGGGTGGCTATGCCTACACCTGCTATATATATATCTATCTATATATATCTATATATATATCTCTTTATAGAGATGGGTAGATAAAAGGGGATAAGGGAGGCTGAGCCTTCACCTTATTGTAGACAACAGTCACAATAACTAGGAGCCTAATGAATTCTAATAATACTAGTTACTAAGAAAATGTATACCTAATAAACATTAACAGAATTGTTAATTAAATGTGCTTTAAATATCTGAAGTAATATCCTAGCCTGGGCGTTTAGGCCTGGCCTCAGGGGTCAGGACCCAGGTACTTCCCCTCCCCAGTCAGGGAGGGTGAACAACGGAGGAGCAACCCCCCGCTCCCTCACAGAGGGTCCCGGTGTCCCAGGCTAGTATCCCTTTCAGTGTTAGAGAGTAAAGTTTACGTGTCCTGAAGAAGAGATATGTATTGTCAAATCCAGTATGCGTGTCAAATCCAGGTGATTGTCCAGTCAGGTAAGAAGCTGCTGGAGATCGCAGACAAAATGGCGGCGAGAGCGGTGATGCCGCAGATGTGGCGGCGACCTCAGGGTTCAGTGGCTGGGTATGCAGTACCCACCGCAAAGCGGCAGGCCAGTTCGCCACCCAGCCATGTCCCCACTGAGGCCGCTTGCTGCTCCTGGTGGAGGTATAGGGAAATGCTGCTAGCGTGCGATGGCACCGTGGTGACAGAGCGGCACTGTGTGATTTCAGCTCTGCCCAGGTGAGATCAGCTCTGCTCTGAGGAATCTTCGCAAAGCCTTCGCCTGAGCGGCTAGCCTGAGGGCTGGTGGACACCACAAGTGGCCAACACCTCCCTGTACAGGGTGACAGAATCCTGTCTGTCCCCAGGGGCCGCAGAGCTGCTGGTAAGCCCTGCTTTTATGTGGTAAGTTCATGCATGATTCCTGAGGTAATTATAATATGAAAATTCTGAGCACCTGTTCTCAACCAGGTCCTCTGGGCCGTGGAAGTCTCTAGAAACTCCCACCTGTGCCCAATCAGGAGCCCGGAATTTAAATCCATAATCATGAATTATTCATGAGTTCAGGTTAGCGGGGAGACCAACTGACAAAAAGTGACCATTGGTGCTGCTGCTAAATGGCAGCCTATGACACTTCGGATTTTTAATGTGCCTGCACTGATTTTATATAGCCAAAGGCTTGTACCCCCTGGCCCACAGGGACGATTATGCCCAAGGGATGTTAAAAATCCCTGACAGATTATAGCTGTGTCTCTCACTGAGGATTTCGGCATGCATTTGTCTTAAGAGTTTGCAATCTATAGAGACAAGGTAGATGATGAAATTTGTTTTATTGGACCAATTTCTATTGCTGACAAACAAGTTTTTGAGCTACACAGAGCTCAGAAAGCTTATCAGTTTGCAATCCAGGACACTTCTTGCATTACCACTTTCTGATAAACAATCTTACAGGAGTTTTGAGGAAAGCTATTTTTCTCTCCTGTGCTATATTGCCACAGCTGGAGTCATGCCAGATATTAGTTTTGGAATAGACTCCTATCTCTTCACTGGATGTAACTCAAATGGCTATATGTACACTGCAGAGATCTTTCAAAAGAAGCTATTCTGGAAGATCTCTTCTGAAAGAACTTCTTTTGAAAGAGCGTGTTCACACACAAAAAAGCAGATCAAAAGAGTGATCTGCTCTTCTGAAAGAGAGCATCCATACAAGACCCCCTTTTTCTAAAGAATGAGCCAGAGATCGAAAATGAAGACTTCTCTTTCGAAAGAAGGGCCCTGCAGAGGGTCTACATGCATTTTCTTTCAAAAGAAGCTTCTGAAAAGGGGTGTTCCTCCTGAAATGGAAAGAGTATTATTGAAGGGAGAGCCATATTCTTTCGATTTACTTTCAAAAGAACACCGTGTGTAGACGCTCCATGGGCTCTTTCAAAAGATCCACTTTCTTTCGAAAAACCTTTTGAAATAACCTGCTAGTGTAGACACAGACAAATATATTTAGCTCTATATGTACACAGGCTTTCAGAGACACATGGGAATGATGATGCCTGTTTGTGGAGCTGGAGATATTGTTCAGGAATGATTTTAATGTGGTTAGTTATTCTGGGATTTGCCAATGAGAAGACATTGTCGACTTTATTTCTTATATGACAGTATGTTTTCTTTTCTTTTCTTTTCTTTTCTTTTCTTTTCTTTAAGCAAAGGCACCAGAAGAGGGTGTTTTGACTTTTGTATATACTTATATGCTATGTCTACCCTATATCAATCTGTCAACAGAAATTCCTGTCAGACAAGATCTTCTGACGAAACTTGTGTTGACAGAGTGCATCCACACACAAAAGCGGGTTGAAAAAGCAATCCATTCTGTCAGCAGAGTGTGGCCGGACTGCCCAGCCCTCTCTCAACAGAATGGCCCACAGAAGCACAGCAGACAGAGCTGTAAACAGAGGGCCGGCCTCCTGGAGCATTCATGTCGCTTTTTTGTCAACAGATTCTGCCAAGAAAGCTATTCTACACTGTGGAGAAGAGGCAGAAGGCTGTCCACAAAAGTGTTGAGCTCTGTCAACAATGTGTCGACAGAATGCATTTTTAGTGTAGGTGCTCCATGTATTTTGTTGACAAAAGGCCTATTTTGCCAAAAAACAAAACAAAACAAAACAAAAAACCTCTAGTGTAGATGTAGCCATAATATAAATAAGCAATCAATTCTTGGAGTGTTATGTTAAAAGTGCTACATTTACAAATAAATATTTTGGTCAAAAATATAGTAGCTATGTTTCAATTCTGACCTGTTAATGCTATCCATTGCAGTCTAATACTAACTGAGATTTTATAACCTACACAGATTAAGATTACAAGTGATACATATTTTAAACATTTTAATAAAAATCTCTAACCGTGAGCATAATTAGTTTGTTTACTAGTGAGAAGCAGTTATCATTTATTAACTAATTTATCTAATCTAAATTGCTTTCTTGTTCTATTTTTTTCTCTCTGATGCAGCTCCTAGAGCAATTTTAAAATATAGAAAATATCTTTCATTAAAAACAAAAACAAAGAAAGGAAAACACAACACAGTCCAGCCCATAGGGCCTCCCACACCAACTGTCACCATTGCTACTGAGTGTAAAAAGCATGATGCATGTTCATTCCTCTGTGGCAGATGTTTCTGAATCAAGGGCACTCTGGGCCTGCCAGCTGGCAAGAATATGATTTAATGAAAGACGAAGGCTATTTCTACACATGCTACTTTTTCCAAAAGTGGCATGCTAATAAACAGCCCAAAATATGCTAATGAGGTAAATATGTAAATTCCCAGCTCCTCATTAGCATAAAGTCACGTGATTTGGAGTCTGGACGACTCTCTTCTGGACTTCAAAACGGCGTCTAGAAGTGCGTTCCCCTGGGGGTCTTCCAGAAGGAAGTCCTTCTTCCAGAGGCCCCTTCTTCCCAAAAAGATAGGCCCAAAAAGCCAAGAACAGAACACCACTGGTCATCACCTGCAGCCCCCAACTCAAACCACTGCAACGAATTATTAAAGACCTACAACTTATCCTTCATCAGGATGCCACACTCCAGAAGGCCCTAAGTGACAGGCCTGTTCTCTCCTACAGACAACCTCCCAACCTTAAGAGGATTCTAACCAATAGACACAGTCTATAGCGCAGGGATACCAGTCCTGGGACTTTTCCTTGCAACAAAGCCCAGTGCCAGCTTTGTCCACATATCTATTCTGGTGATACCATCACTGACCAGGTTATTCACAGAATCATGGGCACATTCTCATGGTCCTCAACTAACATCACATTTGCCATCATGTGCCAACAATGTCCAGATGCTTTGTATATTGGACAGACTTCAAACTCTCTCAGACAAAGAATTAATGGGCACAAAACAGACATCAAAACATTCCTGATCCACAAACCAGTTAGTCTACATTTTAATGGAGTGGGCCATTCTGTTAATGACTTAAGAGGTTGCATCTTATTGAAGAAGAATTTTCAGTCTGCTTTAGAAAGAGAAGCTGCTGAACTCTCTTTCATATTCAAATTTGACACATTAACACGTAGTTTGAACCAGGATGCAAATTTTCTGGGACATTATAAGGGCTCTTTGGCATACTTGGCTTTATCTAATTCTTGACTTCCCCCCCACAGTCCCACCCCTCTGCTCTCTGATTTGCTTACCTAGATCATTTTTTTCTGATTTGTCAACTTTGATTACTGTTTCTGGTTCTCTATGCCTTAAATATTCAGTTTGTTCTGGTATGGCTATGGTCTGAAGAAGTGTGTCTGGCCCATGAAAGCTCACCTAATAAATCAGTTTGTTAGTCTTCAAAGTGCTACTTGACTGCTTTTTTGTTTTGATAATATTTAGACTAGCATGGCTCCCTCTCTGTTACGCTTTGAAAATCATGCCAGTTCAAAAGAGTCACTGGTCACTTCAGAAAATCTTGGCCTATCTCATCTGTCTTATTGTTCAATTCTTTTTTAGAAAAGTCAGACCCCTGGAACGGGTACATTTTGATCCAACAGAGAGAGTGTTGTCTGTGTCCCAGATCAGGTCAGAAAGTTGCTTGTGAACTGGGGCTGGAAGAAAAGTTGAGATACATTGTATATCTTGTATATAAAATTCAATCATGATCCTTTGAACTTAAAAAAAAACATGAATCCACATGAAGTCAGATATTAGGGCTATATCTACACAAGAGCATAAAGTCAATTTTAAGGCACTTAACTCGATATTTCAGTGTAACTATCTTCGCTGTAAACACTAGTAAGTCGATTTTAAGGGACACTAAGGTCGACTTTCCTGGTCCACCCCTACACTGCAGTGTAATGCCAAGTTCAAATATACAATGTGTGGAAACAGTATTACTTTAAATTGACTTTATTGGCCTCCAGAGATATCCCACAATGTCTCAAATGTATCTGTTCTGGCCACTTTCACCTCTGCTGCTGTCAAGACATGCAGAAAAAAGGAAACAGAAAGCCCAGCAATTTGAATTCATTTTCTTTGTGGCCACAATGGCGATCTCATCTAGTCATGATTTTTAGGGTCGTAAAAGAGCCCCAGCCTGGATCCACCAGGAGATCCAGGATCTCGTTTCCATGTGGGTATATGAATCTGTGCTGAGTAAATACCAGGGATGCTCAGCAGTACCAGGTGAAAATCAAACTCCCACATACACCCACTTGGCTGCCGAGCTGTGCAGACTAAGCCTGTAGACAATGGCATATACTCTCCTGCGTGGAGTTTCAGAGCTTGAGAGAGCTTCTTCCGTGTACAGAATTTACAGAAGAAGCCAAGAAACTTGTTTTCCTCACTACCCGTTTTGCAGGACTGCCCCCCACTCCACCCCAAGCTGCCATGTGACAGTTACATTTTTAAGTGGTTGCTGCTGGGAATGTGCTTCATTCTGTCCTTTTTTTAAAGAATAATTACTTGAAAAATAACCTTATTACCAAATGTATTTCATCTCTATTGGGCAGTTCTGGGAGCACCAATTGTTGCCATACAGCCATTCATACAACCTGGCTCAAGAATCAATGGGATGGCAACAGAATGTGACTGGTGGGGACATATAAGCTGTGTCTACACGTGCACGCGACTTCGAAGTAGCGGCACTAACTTCGAAATAGCGCCCGTCACGGCTACACGAGTCGGGCGCTATTTCAAAGTTAACTTCGACGTTAGGCGGCGAGACGTCGAAGTCGCTAACCTCATGAGGGGATCGGAATAGCGCCCTACTTCGACGTTCAACGTCGAAGTAGGGACCGTGTAGACGATCCGCGTCCCGCAACGTCGAAATTGTGGGGTCCTCCATGGCAGCCATCAGCTGGGGGGTTGAGAGACGCTGTCTCTCCAGCCCGTGTGGGGCTCTATGGTCACCGTGGGCAGCAGCCCTTAGCCCAGGGCTTCTGGCTGCTGCTGCTGCAGCGGGGGATTCATGCTGCATGCACAGGGTCTGCAACTTGTTGTCGGCTCTGTGTATCTTGTGCTGTTTAGTGCAAGTGTGTCTGGGAGGGGCCCTTTAAGGGAGCGGCTGGCTGTTGAGTCCACCCTGTGACCCTGTCTGCAGCTGTGCCTGGCACCCTTATTTCGATGTGTGCTACTTTGGCGTGTAGACGTTCCCTCGCAGCGCCTATTTCGATGTGGTGCTGCGCAACGTCGATGTTGAACATCGACGTTGCCAGCCCTGGAGGACGTGTAGACGTTATTCATCGAAATAGCCTATTTCGATGTCGCCACATCGAAATAGGCTACTTCGATGTAGGCTTCACGTGTAGACGTAGCCATAGAGCATGTGTGGCTTGTGGGAGGATTTCATAAGAAGGAAAGTAACTTGCTTTTTAGAGAACCATAACCTTGTTACCAAATGAGCTCTGGGAGCACCCAGTTGACTGAACCATTTCAACAGGTTGTTCAACTTGTTTTCTGTCTTCACATTCATATGGGGCAATCCCCCACTCCAAAGCACCATGCAGCTGGTGGGCTAACCACTTCCTATCCCACCGTATGGATAGCCCCTGCCTCAGCACACTCTGTGGCAGTTGGGCTGCGTGGACCATATTTCCAGACAGCGGCATGTCCTGCCATGCTTGAGGTAAAGGCTCCTTCCCTGCACAGGATGTGGCAGAAGAGGCCAAGAAATTTGTTTTCTCCACTTCATAGTTGTACAGGGCAGCCCCCATGCCTAGGCACCATGTGCTTGGTGGGTTAGTCTTCTACCCCCACCACGGAGCTAGCCCATGCCCCACCACACCACATGGTGTCTGGGCAATGCAGACCATGCAAGGTGACAGTTCCATGTCCTGTCTTGTTCCTTGCTTCACTGCTTGAGAGGGCTTACCCTCATTGCAACATAAGAAGGGACATAAGCCAAATATGACTGGGGGACATACAGTGTACTCCTCCTTCCCAAATTATGTGGCTTCTGGGATCTCTCTCTCTTGCCCTTCCCTTTCATGCACAGGCAGTTGCTAGGGCTAGGGCTTCTTTACCAGAAGAAGCAAGGGAATCCTTTCATTCTTTCTTTAACTTTTCTATCTTCTAATGCTTCCTTAACTTCGTCTTCTCTTCTCAAACCGCTACTTCTGATGACTCAAACAATTTCTCTCATCTCAGAAAGAGACTTCTTTAAAAATGACCATTTGTTTTCACCTTCAGGGGGAATGAGGGGCAATGCAGTCTGGGAAAATGACATCATACACCCACAACCACTTTGTGGGGCATTTTTTCCCATAACACACTGGCAAAAAAAACAAAACAAAATGCAGTGGAACTGAAGGAACTGTGGAATAGGTGCCCACAATGCACTGCAGTAAGAATCAAACTTTGATGATTTAGCAGGGACACGCTAAGTCAATTTTGTGGGCAGGTACAGACACATAACTGTGACTTTATAAAATCTAGTGTTACAAAGTCAACTTTAATAAATTTGACTTTATTTGATAGTATAGATATATCCTAAATCTGGTTTAGGGAGAGCAATAAGCAAATGGGCAAGGTTCAAGTCATTCAAGCTGATTTGCTTGACTGTAAATGGGGACAGTATCCTCCTGTTTAAGGGAGAGGACACTACTGTGTGTAACAGGTAATTGAACAGAACTACATGATTTCTTTCTAATGAGTCTGTAAAAGAGGGAAGGATGAAAGAAATGGACTATCCCAAAGCAAAATTAAAAGAAAAACATAACTGCAACTCCCTTGCTGTCTTTAGAGATAAGACTTACAAAAAGAACCCTCTCCATCCTCCCACATACAAGTTAAGTTTCAGAAGCCTTCCTGTTCTTTAAGCAGAGTGGTTCATATTGACTGTAAATAACACTCCCCACTTGGCAGCTCTGCTTCTCCAGGAAGGCTGCCAGAAGGTATAGGCCTCAAGGTGTCTACAGTACAGAATCCATGAAATGTTTCATTGTGAATAATGTATTTTGGCAGGTGCTTGTTCTTAAGTTTTAAAAGTAAAACTGAAGCCACACTTCTATAGGTTTCAGATATTCATCTACTTAAGGAGTTCCTTTTACAAAATTATGCAGACTCCTCCATCTCTTTCTCATCTACTGCATCAAGGGATTAATTTAGACACCCTTGATGGACATATAGATTTAAAAATCAACAATTGGATTCTAAATTTCATGATATCTATTATAATAGACCATTTGAAGTTACCACTCCTTGACGTTCCATCTCTCAACCCATTATTTCATGTACTTCTGTTCTTTCTTTTTCAATAGTACAGGGCCCACTGAAACGCAGAAGTGAGATTGGATTTCAGTTAAAGTTTCAGTTTATGCAAGAGTGAAGGAGCTTATTGTAGTAAAAATACTGTGCTCACAGAATAATTATTAACTGAAATTTCAAATCAAGAACAGGAAGATACATGGCCTATGTTTACACTACAGCGATCTTTCAAAAGAAGTTCTTCTGGAAGATTTCTTCCAAAAAATCTTCTCTCAAAAGAAACACATCCACACACCAAAAGTGGATTGAAAAATTGATCCACACTTGAATGAAAGTGTCCACACAGCCCCAGATCATTTGAAAGAATGGGCCAGGCATCAAAAAAACCCAGCTTCATGAGGACCGCTCTTTCAAAAAAAAATTAAAAACAAGGGGCTGTGGAGCATCCACACATGCTTTTTTCTAAAGAAGCTTTCGAAAGAGTGCTCTCTTCCTGATTTGGAAGCGGAAGAGGGCTTCCAGAAGATGAGCCATGTTCCTTGATTTAAGATAGAAAGAACACATTTTGGCTGTGTCTACCTTTGTATTCCTCTTTTAAAAGAGGCACACAAATGAGGGAAATTGAAAATGCAAATGATATGCAGATTTACATATCTGATGCTTTACTTGCATATTCTTCTTTTGAAAGAAGAAAAGCAGTGTACATGCAGCTCTTTCAAGAGTAAACCCCATCTTCAAAAGAACAATTCTTCCTTTTTTTATGCCAAGAAGAGCTCTTTCGGAGATGGGGTTTACTGTTGAAAGGGCTGGGTCTACATTGCTTTTCTTCTTTTGAAAGAAGCTCTTTTGATAGATGATATTCAAAAAAGGCATCAGATATGTAAATCTGCACCTCATTTGCTTTTTCAATTTCCCTCATTTGCATGCCTCTTTCAAAAGAGGAATGCAAGTGTAGACACAGCCTTTGGCCGTTTCTACACAGGCCACTTCCTTCGGAAGTGGCATGCTAATACACAGAGCAAAAGATGCTAATGAGGCATGGATGCAAATTCCCCGTGCCTCATTAGCATAATGTTATGTGATTTGGAGTCCAAAAGATCGTTCTTCCAGACTCCAAAATGCCATGTAGAAGCTCAGCCCCAGGGAGGCTTCTGGAAGGAAATCCTTCTTCTGGAGGCCCCTTCTTCCCAACAATTTTTGGGAAGCAGGGATCTATGGAAGAAGGACTTCCTTCTGGAAGCACCCCCAGGGCCACGCTTCTACATGGCATTTTGGAGTCCAGAAGAACAGTCTTCTGGATTCCAAATCACATGACATTATGCTAATGAGGCGCAGGGAATTTGCATCTGCACCTCATTAGCATATTTTGTTCCGTGTATTAGCATGCCATTTCCGAAGGAAGTGGCCTGTGTAGAAACGGCCTTTGTGTGTAGACAGTCCATGTACTCTTTCAATAAAGGGCCAGATTTTCCAAAAGAACTTGCTAGTGTAGGTACAGTCAAAGATAGCTGGAGAAATGGGGAACTAGAAAGAAAGATACAAGTGGAGAAAAATTGATCAGGTGAAAGAAAAGAAGGAAAGAGGTATTGTGCAGGGAAAAGGGGAGGTAACTAGAAAATATAGGGTAATATGCAGAAAGAAGAACCAAAAAAAAAGTGTGAAATATAAAAGCAGGGATTAAAATAAATATTGAATATAAAAAAGAAACCTTAGTGGAAAAGTGAATGGATAATAGAAAAAATAGCTAAGTGTGGAGAATAGAAGGTGCTAAGAAAAGTGAGCAACTGATTAAGGTTTCTGGCCTCCAGGTGTCATTTCTCCTAGATGGAGGCATGTGCCTCCTTTTTGTATGTTTTTTAATGCTCTATAGCTCCCTGCCTCATCCTGCAATATCTCCAGCAACCCAGTCTTCCTAAAGGTCAGTGCCTGTACTCTGCTTTCTCTGCAAGAGGTAAGCACAGTCACATGTCAACAGTAACAAATTACTGTGCAGTTCTGTCTCAGCAAGCATATTTATTCTCAAGAAAAAAGCATTACTAAGTAATTCTTGGGAAATCTCATGAGGTCTTGGTAGGCCCAGGTCTTTTCAATTTTTATACAAGGGCTGGGGCTCTTTGCCAGAAGATCTGTCCACCTGCTGGATCAGAAAGTCAGTTTCAAAGCAGGCTTCTTCAGCCAAAAACCTTTCTTGCTATTAGTCTTTGGGAACCTAGGTTGATCCAATATATATGAATGTCCCCAAGGTTGGAGGTGTTTATAAAATGAGTGAGACACCTTAATCACTGTTAAGTACTAAAGGAGCTATGATAACCTTTCTCCATTGAGTGGATCACAATCAAACGTACAATTCCTGGTCCTCAGTGATACATATATTTAATACTGTATGTCTCCCAAAAATATTTCGTGCAGTTCAATGTTTGTCACTCTGGAACCTAAATTAGTTATTACCACTCAAGACAAAGATCTTGGAGTCATTGTGGATAGTTCTCTGAAAACATCCACTCACTGTGCAGCATCAGTCAAAAAAGCAAACAGAATGTTAGAAATAATTAAAATGTCATAGAGAATAAAACAGACAATATCTTATGGTACTCCCACATCTTGAATACTGCATGTAGATGTGCTCACTCCATGTAAAGGAAAAAAAGATATACTGGCATTAGAAAAAGTTTAGAAAATAGAAACAAAAATTATTAGGGATATGGAATGCGTGCCATATGAGGGGGGATTACAATGACTGGTACTTATCATTTTAGAAAAGAGGAAACTAAGGGTGATGTAAGAGAAGTCTATAAAATCACAGCTGGTGTGGCGAAAGTGAACCATGAGAAGCTATTTACTTGTTTTCATGCTACAGGAATAGGTAGCCGGTTTAAAACAAGCAAAAGTAAATATTTCTTCATGCAATGCACAGTCAAGTGGTGGAACTCCTTGCCAGAGAATGTTGTAAAGACCAGAATTTTAACAGGTTTTTTAAAAAGAGTAGATAAATTCATGGACAATAGGTTCATTAATGGCTCTTTGCCAGGATGTGTAGGCATGGTCCCTAGCTTCTGATTCTGAAAAGCTGGGAATGGGTTACTGGGGAGGAATCATTTGAGGATAACCTGTTCTGTTCGTTCTTCTGGGATGCCTGACATTGACCACTGTCAGAAGACAGGGTACTGGAATAGATGAACCTTTGGTTTCACCCAGTATGGCCATTTTGATGTTCTAATGGTACCTTACATTTTCTCTTTTGTGGCCGACATTTCAGATTCCCCTAAAACAGTGCTTCTCAATCTCTCTATTTCTGATCCATCCCTACCATCATGCAATAAAACTTCCACAGCCCAGCTGTACCACAACAACCATTTTTCTCTATATAAAAGCCAAGCCTGTCAGTAAGGGACAGCAAGCAGGGCAATTGCTGGTGTCCCCTTTCCCCAGGGTGGCATCACGAAGCTAAGTTGCTTGGGCTTAGGTTTGAACTCTGGGTGATGGAGCTTGGGGCCCCAGGCTGTAGTACTTCCTGATGTGTCTTTTGCTTTCTGCCCTGGGTCCTAGCAAGTCTAATGCCAGCCATGCTTGATGGGCTCCCCAAAACCAGCTCATGGTCCCAGGATGAGAATCACTTCTCTAGTAGCAATCAGGATTTAGTAGGAGTACAGAACTTTTTGAGATTTTCTTATCTCCTATTTCTTTTAAATTTTTTTGAATTGAGTGTCAGCAGAAAAAGTCAAGGGCTACGTCTATACTAGACCAAAACTTTGAAACGTCCACGCAAATGGCCATTTCGAAGTTTACTAATGAAGCACTGAAATGCATATTCAGCGCTTCATTAGCATGCGGGCGGCCGCGGCACTTCGAAATTGACGCGCCTCGCCGCTGCGTGGCTTGTCCCGACGGTGCTCCTTTTTGAAAGGACCCTGCCTACTTCAAAGTCCCCTTATTCCCAGGAGCTGATGGGAATAAGGGGACTTCGAAGTAGGCGGGGTCCTTTCGAAAAGGAGCCCCGTCGGGACAAGCCGTGCAGCGGGTAGGCGCTTCAATTTGCATGGCCATTTCGAAGTTTGGGGCTAGTGTAGACACAGCCAAGGAGATATAAAAGAAAAGCCAATATAGCAGTGCTTGCTCTCCTGCTTATGGGATGAATTTCACGAGCTGAAAATTAAACGAGGGCAGTACAACTTTGGGTTTGTTTTTATCTTTCCATTTGGTAGCTCCAGTTTGGATGGACACCATGTTCTCCTCATTTTTTTTTTTTTGAATTTTCCTCTGGAAGTGGCATACTATTATTGAGACATTTTCATTTCATGACTTTAACTCTATGCACCAGCACTGTTTGACTACAGGAAGTGTTGTGCTTTAGAGCAATATTAAGCTTCTCATATATGATACCATCTCCCTTACTTGCAGGCACTTCTTGTGGGCATATGGGGTAACCAATCCCATGTCATCTAACACCTCAGTGATTAAAAAAATAAATTAATACTTGGAAGGTTATTTCATTTATACAAAAAGAAGCTGTCAATATCTTGTAAATAATATCCTACAGAAAACAGAAAATCAGTAATACCCAAGAATACAGTGGTCATTCTCCAAAAGATGATCTAAATCGTTAGCATGGGTAAACGGATACAAACTCATTATGTGCAGTATTGTTGTAGCTGTGCTGGTCCCAGGATATCAGAGAGACAACATGGGTAAGATAATATCTTTTATTGGCCCAGCATCTGTAGGTTTGAAAAATTACTTTTTAGGTTAAATGGAGTTACACGCTTTATCCCAGGGGAAGACAGGCTGCTTGACTACAGACTACATTGTAATATCTACATATGGCAGTAGGAATCATTTTTATTCATGCTTCTGATTCTAGGGTAAAACTTTTGCACCTCAAATGGTATTGTTAGGTCATTTGACTAATTGCGATCAAAATGTATGGTGAATAGGCTGAATAAAACCACAAGTTGTATCATTAGGAAGGAGTGTTGGATTGAGCACTTCCATTGCATCAATAGATGGCAGTCAACTAGCGCGGCTTCCTCTCTGTTACTATCAATAGATGGGTGATTACTCTCATGAAAAGTGAGCAGCCTACATGGTTAGGGATATAACCTCAGGAAGCTTGAAGGGTTTTGTTGAGCCAGACAAGGGCAGAAAGTGCATTTGGAGTGAATCAAGCTTTATAAATAAAAAAAAAAAAGCAAGGGAAGGGAAGATGGTGGCAGGCAGTAGAAAGGTAAAATCTTGAACCCTACACATGTTATATAGCTAGGAGAATATCTGAATCTTGTAAAAATGTATGAAGCATTAAATAATCACTTCTAATGACAAATTGTATTCAACTTACTTTTCAAAATTTTGGTGAGGGAGGGAGCATCAGATGTTCACCTCAAAATCAAGTATCTGGTTATACTAGTCACGCAATCAGTTACACCAGAGTTCTGCTGGTGTATGTGAGTTCACAATTTAGCCCATAAACCTTATTGAAAAAGTCTAACAATCTGTGAGGCTAATAATTCACTCCAACATTTATTCTAATGAGTCTTTATCTTACAAAACAAGATATCCCATTTAATGCTTTTTGCTCCTTTTCAACTATAATTAAACATGTTTTGCCTTTATCTCAGTATAATTCTTGGCTACCTGATAAAACCCAGTCTTCCAAACATCAAACAAAAATATTGAATTTTTAAACATAATGCCTTAATTCCTCCCCTCATGCCTCCCAATTATAAATCCTAGACGAGAGTGAGATAGATTTCTTACAATGAAAATAAATTAAAATTCAGTTCATTAAAGTACAACAGCAGGACATCAATTGAACATCAAGAGAATTTTTCCATACAAATGAAAGAAAGTTGAACTTATCAGACATACTGTAGAGTTGATCACTGAGTTCTATTCATCTCAAATTCCCAGCTCCATGGGAATAGTTCAAGATACTTCACAGTTTATCACATAAAAGAGTAGGATTACATTTGAAATTTTTAAAAAATAGTTTCCTTGGTCATAGAGGGTCAGTTTTCAGCTTTTATATACAAAGCAAGGAGCCAGACAAGGGCAGAATTACTCAAGTATCAGCTTTGTTCAAGGCTCTGACTTGAGTAATGTATTTAAAAAAATGTTGATGCAGCTTCTTTGAGTTTACACAACTAAAGATTTTTGGGGTGCATCCATATCATACAGGGGCAAAATAATAGCTCTCAGGTGCACAGTAGTGGACCCTCAGATATGGAGTTTCCCTGTCCCTGTGTCCCTCTCATGGAAAAGTTCCATGTCATTCCTTTAACATGGCTAGTGCCAGGCTTTATCTATCTTGCAAAGAGCCTGCAAGAATCTTCTAGTAACAAGAAAGCAATTCTGTAAAACATCAATATGTAGTAATAAATAACATTGTGAAGAGCATTACATATGTATTTTTTGACTTTACCGGTAAATTTCTGAGTTGATTCAAATATATTCTGTTTTCTTCTTATTAACTGGTGTGTCTCCTTTCGTTTCACTGATTGCCCACATTTCACATTGCCTGAGCACAAAGATGTTCTTGCATATAAAATTCAAAATATGGTATCCTTTGCAAAATGTATGTAAACCATATACTTTGCAGAAGCAATGTTGCTTTTGTTTATTAAAAGACCTGGTAATTAAAGGAACAAAGAAAAACAGTGAAAGTGTGTGCTTTGTGAAGGGTAGCTCTAAAGAGGATGAAGAGAGGCTGTTCTCAATAGCGACGGATGGCAGAAAAAGAAGCAATGGTCTGAAGTTACAGAAGGAGAGGTATCCTTTGCAAAATGTATATAAAACATATATTTTGCAGAAGCAACGTTGCTTTTGTTTATTAAAAGACCTGGTAATTAATGGAACAAAGAAAAACAGTGAAAGTGTGTGCATTATGAAGGGTAGCTTGAAAGAAGATGAAGAGAGTCTGTTCTCAATAGCAATGGATGGCAGAAAAAGAAGCAATGGTCTGAAGTCACAGAGGGAGAGTTGTAGGCTGGGTGTGAGGAAACACTGTTTCATCAGGACGGTGGTGAATCACTGGAATGCTTTACCTAGAGAGGTGGTGGAATCTCCGTCCCTAGAGGTTTTTAAGGGCAGGTTTGACAAAGTCCTGGCTGGACTGATTTATTTGGGGTTGATCCTGCTTTAGGCAGGGGGTTGGACTAGATGACCTCCAAAGGTCCTTTCCAGCCCTAGGATTCTCTGATTCTAGGATCTTCTCTATCTGTCTCTGATAGGCTTCCTATTTCCAAACTCAGTTCAAAATTTGTTTCATTCACACCTTTCCTCTTGCCTTTAAGAAAACACCCAACACACACAAGGCATTTCTATTGGCTTCCCACTGATGCCAGAAACACTGTGTGTGATATTGGCTATGTCTACACGTGAAGCCTACATCGAAATAGCTTATTTCGATGTAGCAACATCGAAACGCCTACACGTCCTCCAGGGCTAGCAATGTCGACGTTTGACTTCGACATTGGGCAGCACCACATCGAAATAGGTGCTGCGAGGGAATGTCTACACGCCAAAGTAGCACACATCGAAATAGGGATGCCAGGCACAGCTGCAGACAGGGTCACAGGGCGGACTAGAGCTTCCGCTCCCTTAAAGGGCCCCTCCCAGACACACTCAGCCTGCACAGCACGCGGTCTGAGGAGCCATAGGCACACAGACCCTGGGCGACGCAGGCATGGACCCCCAGCAGCAGCAGCAGCAGCCAGAGGTCCACCCAGCCCTCCCGGCAGGAACAGGGCTCGTCCTGATCCATGCCATGCGGGAGGCAGCGGAGCACCTCCTTGCTACACTGGAGGAGGAGCTGCCCCCAGGGCAGCAGAGCTCAACCGCCAACCCTGCAGCACCCCGCCCCTCCCCCCCGCCTCACACGCCGGCGGCTGTGGAGCTACCCCACCAGCACCGACTGGTGGGAGCGGCTGGTGCTTGAGGAGTAGGACGACGACCACTGGCTCAGGAACTTCAGGATGAGCCAGCAGACATTTATGGAGCTGTGCCAGTGGCTCACCCCCGCACTCAGGCACCAGGATACTGCCATGCGGCGTGCCCTCCCTGTGGAGAAACGGGTCGGCATCGCTGTCTGGAAGCTGGCCACTCCAGACAGCTACCGATCCATGGGACAGCAGTTTGGTTTCGGCAAGGCCACCATCAGGGCTGTCCTCATGGAGGTAAGAGGACCCACGGGGGGAGGGCAGGGTAGAGGAGGGGGGCCCGGGAAGAGGAGGGCAGGGGAGGGCAGGGCAGGGGAGGGGAGGGGAGGGCAGGGCAGGGCAGAGGAGGGCAGGGCAGCGAAGGGCAGGGCAGGGCCACGCACACCCTGCTCACCCCTCATTGGTGCTCGCCCATTTGCTTTCCCTGCAGGTTGTGCGTGCCATCAACGCCATGCTCCTGCACAGGCTCGTGAGGCTGGGGGACCCAGATGCCACCATCGTGTCCTTTGCCACCCTGGGCTTCCCCAATTGCTTCGAGGCTCTGGATGGGACTCACATCCCCATCCGCGCCCCGCATCACAGTGGAGGACGCTACATCAATCGCAAGGGCTACCATTCTGTGGTCCTCCAGGCCTTGGTGGACAGCTGGGGCCATTTCCAGGACATTTATGTGGGCTGGCCTGGCAGCACCCACGACGCCCGGGTTTTCTGGAACTCGGGCCTGTGCCGCCGGCTGGAGGCGGGGACCTACATCCCCCAGCAGGAGATCCCTCTGGGGACACCACCATGCCCCTCTGCGTCATCGCAGATGCGGCATACCCCCTCCGCCCCTGGCTCATGCACCCGTACACGGGCCATCTCTCCGTTAGCCAGGAGCACTTCAACCAGCGCCTGAACCACGCGCGCCAGGTGGTGGAGCGCTCATTTGGCCGCCTGAAAGGACGCTGGAGATGTCTCCTGACACGCCTGGATGCGGGCTCCAACAACATCCCCCTGATTGTGGGTGCCTGCTGAACCCTGCACAATTTGGTGGAGGGCAAGGGAGAGGCCTTCTTTCAGGGCTGGGCTGTGGAGGCCGGCAGGGCTGACGTGCAGCCACCCGCTGCCCCCAGTCGCCAGGTGGACCCCGAAGGGACCCAGGTCCGGGAGGTCCTGCGGGCCCACTTCGATGATGAGGCTGCGGGGTGAACTCTGCCAGGCCCCCCACTGCCCACCCCTTCCTCCACAACACTCCCTGTCCCAACACCCACACCATGGAGCACCCAACCGCACCCCGCCCCACACTTTTCCTGGACAAATGACAGCACGCACTTGTGGCTGAACTTAAACTGGTTTTTCTTTGAGAACTTTGTTTTTTTGGAACTAGAATGAAAACAAGAACAAACTATATACAAGATGTGTGTAACAAAAGTAATGTGTACAAAGAAAACAATAGTAATAAAAAAGTTTGTTCACTAAAAAGAAAACCAGGGATGATAAAGGAGAGAACTATTTACATGGGGGGGACGGGTCAAAGGGGGGCACAAAAAAAGAGAAATACAACTGTCCATCATAGTCCTTTTTTAAACATCAACTATATACAAGGGGGGGCAGGTCCCGGGCCCCACGCCCCTAAAGTCTGGCACTGGGGGTGGGTGGCTGGGAGCCCCGCTGCGGTCGCAGCCCTGTCCGGGGCTGGCTGGGGGCGGGGCGGACCGGAAGATATGCCCGGCAAGTCTCAGCTGGCTCCAGGGGTCCCTCGGCGGTCTGGCCCTCGCTGGTGGATGGCGGGGCAATGGCGGATGGGACGGCGATGAGCGGAGCAGCAGGTGGTGCGGCGGGTGGAGCAGGCAGGGCGGGAGCTGCGGCGGCCGGCGCGGCATGGGGGCCCAGGTAGTCCACCAGGCGGTTAAAAGTCTCCATGTAGGCTCCCCCATGCCTCTTGGAGCCAGGCCAGCACCCGCTCCTGCAGTTTGAGGCAGCATTGCTCCACCTGCAGGTGCTGCTCCGCCACCTCCAGCTGCCGACGGTGGATGGCCAGCAGCTGGGGGTCCGTCGCTGTCGGCTGGTGGTGGTGCGGGGTCCGCCGTCTAGCCCACCATGGGGCCAGTCGGTCCTCGGCTGAGGGGCTTGCCTGGAGCGATGGACCCAGAGGGGTCTCCGGGACCACTGATGCCTCGCCGGCACTCTCTTCCGGCCCTTCCGATGGTGCAGCTGCGGGACACAGGAGAGGAGGAGGGGAAGAAGAATGGAGACAGGCGTTAGTGTGGGCCCCGAGCTGTGGCCTTTGTCCCCCCACCCCTGTGCTGCAGGTTCCCCATCCCCGTCCCTGGGAGATGCTGCTGTGATGGATGGGGTTCAGGGGTCCCCCTGCACTGCACCCCGTCCCCTGGTGGGAGCGACTCTCACTTCACTCCGCAGGGTCTGACAGGAGAGGTTTCTTAGGCCACAGATGCCCAGTTTCTCCCAGGAGTGACAGCACCAGCTGCCAGAAGAGACAGTCCTTCCAACCCGTCGTGGGAGAAGACCCCAAGGGGTGCCCCTCTGGGATGTAGCTTTCCCCCTCCTCAGGCTGGCTGCCTTCCAGCTCTCCCTTCCCCTAGCCACTACCTGCGTCCCCCACCCCCCGCCCCCCCCGATTCAAAGCCAGCTCGGCTCCTCCCTCCTCTTTGTTCAGGGCAGAGGTGTCACCTGCCAGCTGTAGCCCCAGGATCATCCTTTGCCCCTGCGAGCTATTTGGCTCTTGTTGCTCATGCCTAGCCTGAGTCTCCCTTTTGCACTCCCCCCACTCCATCACATGCTGCTGCTGCTGTTGTTGCTGCTGCTGCTGCTGCTGCTGCGGGGTGTCTCACCCCCTCCTCCCAGGGGCCTCTCGAGGTTTCGCTCCCCCCTGCCCCGGGGATGGGCCATGGCACTGTCATGAGGGGTGGTGGGGGGCAGGGGCTGATGCACTGCTGTGAGGGACATGGCCCTGCCGTCCTTGGGGCCATGGCCATGTAAGCATGTCAGGGGCCCTGGACACATATCTATTACCCCTGCCCCTCAAGCCCAGGGGTGTACACCAGAGGGGGGTACATACCTGTCGGTCCACTCCCACGGTCCGGAGATCCCCGGGGAGTGGAGGCCCGGCTGCTGCTCCAGGATGGTAGGAGGAGGATCTGCAGCCCAGATTCTGCGGAGAAGGAGCCCCCCTCCTCCTCCTCCTCCTCCTCCTGCCGCGATGGCCCGGGGGTGGGCTCTGGGGGGTGCCCCCGGGGTGCGGGGCTTACCTCCGGGGTGGACTCTGGCTGAAGGGCCTGCTGGGGCTCGTCGTCCGAAGTATCAAGGGTGGCCGGAGGGGAGGAGGTGTGCCGGGGGCCCAGGATTTCCCTGAGCTCCCTGTAAAAGGGGCAAGTGACGGTGGTGACCCCAGATCGTCCGGCCGCATCCCGGGCCCGAGCATAACCCTGCCGCAGCTCCTTCACCTTACTCCTGACGTGATCAGGAGTGCGGGCAGGGTGACCCCGGGCAGCCAGGCACTCGGCCAGACGAGCGAACGCATCCGCGTTCCGCCTCTTGCTCCCCATTACCTGGAGCACCTCCTCCTCACTCCAGAGCCCCAGCAGGTCCCGCAGCTCAGCCTCTGTCCAGGAGGGGCCCCGCTGACGCTTGCCAGCCTGGCTGCCCGCCTGGCTGGGCTGGCTGCCCTGGCTCTCCTTGCGGGGGGGTCCCCTGGGGGCACTGGTGGGGCTGCCGGGCGGCCACTGAGGGTCCTTTGGCTGCTGAGGGACGTGCAGGCTGGCCGCGTGTCTGAGCTGCTGCCTGCACGTTCCCTCGGCTTCCTGCACAGGAAGGGAGGGGGAGGGGACCTTTCAGGGGCCGCTCCATGCAGCCACCATTGAGCTGAGGGGCTGGAGAGAGCGTCTCTCAACTCCTCAGCTGATGGGCGCCATGGAGGACCCCGCAATTTCGACGTTGCAGGACGCGCAACAACTACACGGTCCCTACTTTGACGTTGAACGTTGAAGTCGGGCGCTCTTCCTATCTCCTGATGAGGATAGCGGCTTCGACGTCTCGCCGCCTAACATTGATGTTAACATCGAAATAGCGCCTAACACGTGTAGCCGTGAAGGGTGCTATTTCGAAGTTAGTGCCGCTACTTCGAAGTAGCGTGCACGTGTAGACACGGGTATTATGTGCTAAGGGTGCTAGGTAAGAAAAGACTAGTATTTTTGCCCCTTGTTTTTACTTCCTTTTCAAATATTAATTTTAATTGGCCCTTTCTCCTTCCCCTTTATTTTTTTCTTTGTTTAGCTTCCACTTGCAATATTCTATTCCATTTGTATTATCCCTGATTGTTCCATTTGCCCTTTCCTATCCAGTGCATTTTCTTTTTTGTACCACCCTATGGCTGCATCTACACTACAAACTTACTTCAAAGTTAATGTCAAAGTAAGCTGCAACTTTGACGTAGAATGCAGAGTGCCTACGCACACTTTCCCTTACTTTGAAGTTAACTTTGAAGTAAGGGAGGCTAACTTCAAAGTCACTACTCCATTCCTGGGAATGGAGTGGTGGCTAACTTTGAAATTTAACTTTGAAGTTAAGTGTGTGCAGATGCGCTGCACTCCTTGCTTTGAAGTAAGGAGTCTGCCAAGGAGGCATCCCACCCCCTACCCCCTACTCCCAGGAGGACGGAGACACTCGGGCCACCCAGGCAGGGCTCTATGGTTC
The DNA here is from genome assembly GCF_033958435.1 of Carettochelys insculpta. Classification (NCBI taxonomy): domain Eukaryota; kingdom Metazoa; phylum Chordata; order Testudines; family Carettochelyidae; genus Carettochelys; species Carettochelys insculpta. The sequence goes on along the minus strand of NC_134137.1, from coordinate 298,107,314 downwards.
CTGCCAGCCACCTTAAAGGAAACAGCTCCCCAGCAACACCAAACAGGAGGCTAAGACTGTGCCACAAGCAGGGACAGCATGACCTCCTGCTTGGACTGCCCCCTGCTTAAAGCACCAGACCACCTCTGCAGCCCCTAATCACCACAGCAACATGACAGGACTCTCCTGCCCCCCTGGGTGGCCTGGGCAAGTAGTCCAGGGGCTTACAGTGCCCAGGCAAGGGCCATTCCAGGAGGGGACCTCTGTAGGCTGAGGACAAACTGAAGGACCTCCTCACTCTCTGGGGGGTAGAAGCGGTCCTTCGCCAAACTGGCGCCCACCACAGAAAAGCGGAGGCCTTTGACTGGCTGGCCAGCAGCCTTGTTACCCATGGCCACCCCAACCACACTGGCAGCAGCATCCTCATCAAAGTAAAAGAATGAAGGCAGACCTACATCAAGGCCTGCAATGGTGCCAGCTGATTGGGGGCACACCCCGTCCACTGTCCCCACAACCAGAAGTTGCACAGGCTCTAGGACCTGAGGGAGGTGGCCAACCCAGAGCATGTGGTGGACACCACCAGTCCCCCCTTACGGACAGTGAGGACGAGGTGGGCCCCTTCAGCATGAGCCCGCTGTGTGGGGAGTGGCCAACCAAGAACAAGGGCAGTGACGAGGGCTCCATCAACGGGACCCTCATCAAAGTCCTCCTGTCCAGAACACCCAGCAGAACCTCATTGAGCCGAGCCTCACCTGAGCCACAGGAGGTCACAGACATTACATACAGGATGAGTGGGCTGCCCCCAGCAACAGGGATGGGGCCTCAACAAAACAGAGCCACAACCCACATGCCTGGGAATGGGGGGAAGAGGAGGGAACATGGGCCAACCCTCACCAAGCAGGAGACTCTGGCCACTCGAGATCCCACAGGTTGCGTGGACCCTCAGTCAGCAGGGGAACAGGGTGGGAGACAGTGGAGTGGGGGCCCCAGGCTTCCCTGGGGTTGGGACCCAGCACTAACAGGCCATCCCCCATCCCCTTGTGTCTCCCCAGGTCCGTTGTTGGGAAGGCGTGCAGACCACTGGAGTGGGCCGCAGCCACAGGGGCTGGGAGGCCACCCCATTGCCCCAGCCTGCATCTTCCCCAAGGCCGTGGCAGGGCCTCCTGCAGATGGCACTGTAGGGATGAGCAGGTGTCTGTCAACTAAGCGGTCATGCAGGAGGTAACCAGCGTGCTCCAGGACTGTCTGGCAATGGAGCAAGACGTGTGGGTGCAGTTGGCCAGCAGCCTGGATGCCATGGCCCAGGCCTTGGCTGCCCGCCTCTCCCAACCACCTGCCCACTCACCAGGCTGGCCTGCAGCTGCCCCTCCATACAGTCACCCCACCCCCCTGCAGCCTCCCATCTCCCAGTGGACCTGTCACCGTCTGCCTGCCTAGATCTGGCTTGGTGGCTGCTAGCCGAGGTGGTCCCCCTGCACATCCTCTGGAGGTCAAGCCCACAGTACCCCCATCCCAGCCCTACCTCCTTGTGGTTCTGGCCCTGTCTCAGCCCCACAGGAGGCCCCAGACCTGGGGTGGTAGGGGTAGCTGTGGTCGACACAGCTCCTGGCTCCCTATGACCCTGGGCAACTGAGCCTTCCCCCACCTAGCCCCACTCCCAGTTCAGTTCCCCCACCACCTCCCTCTTGTGGAGCATTCCTCCCATGCACTGTAAATAGTTTCACATTTTGTTCTGTTTTGTTGTGCAAAAAAAAAAAGTGTATTCCCCCAATATTAGCGTTCCCACTTTAGCCCTGTGTCCCTGGGTGCTTGGTTGGATAGTGGCGACAAGTGGAGCATGAGGGATAGCGTTGTGAGGGTGCCCATGGTGCGGAGTGTGGCTGGAGGCTCAGGGCAGGCCCTGGGCAAAGGCCTGACACAAGGCCTTTCAGATTCTGACCCCACCCCTCTAGGCCTTGCGGCACTGAGCAGCAGGTGGCTGTTCATAGCCAGCCCCTGGGTCCATGGCCCAGCCCTGAATGAAGAGCTCCTGCTAGCGCTGCATAAGGTTGTGGAGGTCACAGAAGGTGGTGATGACCACAGAGACATTTGGGAGACTGATATTCAGCCTGGTGAGGAGGCTGCAAAACCTCCCCTTCAGCCTCCCAAGTGCCAACTTGATTGTGCTCCTGGCATGGTTGAGGTGACTCTTAAAAGTGTCCTGGGCTGGCCTCATGCATCTGGTATAGGGACGCGTGAGCCACAAGTACATCAGGTACACAGCGTCGGACACAATGCAGGGGGGCATCTTGAAGTCCCTGAGTGGGAGCTCCCACAGGGGTACATACATACCCTCCTGCATCCGGCATCCCAGTCATGAATTCCAGAACACCCAGGCATCATGGGCCCTGCCCAACTGCCCCATGCACATGTCCAGGAAACGGCCCCTCATTTTCACCAGGGCCTGGAGTACCACCAAGTTGTAACCCTTCCTGTTAACGTAGGCACCCCCACTGTGGTCCTGGAGCCTGGATTGCCGCTTGCGTCCTGTCCAGAGCTCCAAAACAAATGGGGAAGCCTAGGTGTGCAAACCTGGTGAGGGTGGAGTCCAGGTCCCCCAGCATCACGACTCATGGCAGGAGCACCCTGTTGATGGCTCGGACGACCTGCAGGGGGCAGGAAGGAAGACACGTCCATGAAAGCCTGAACAGAAGGCCCCTCTGCCTCCTGCCCTCTCCCCACCAGGAGCCCTTAGTCCCCTTCCTCTTGCCCAGTAGTCCTCTCCCCAAAGTAGATCTGTGGTGGAGGCTGAACTTACTTCAATCATCAGGGCTCTGACAGTGGCCTTCTTGATGCCAAATTGGTGGTCAATAGATCGGAGGCTGTTGAGGGTGGCCAGCCTCCACAGGACGATGCCCACCCTTTTCTTCACCGGGACTGCTGGCTGCATCCATGTGTCCTGGTGCTGGAGAACTGGGGTGAGCCAGTGGCAGAGGTCTTTGAATGTCTGGATGGTCATTCTGAAGTTCCTCAGCTGCTGCTCGTTGTCCCAGTCCTCCATCACCAGCTGGTTCCACCACCCACTGGTGGTAGCAAAGGCCCACCAGCATCAAATCAGGGGGGCCCAGGGGAAGGGCAGCAGGGCTGTGGCCAGGGTCTGCAAGCTGGGTCCCATGCAGGCAACCTGGCCATTGCCACTGAAAGAGCAGGGTGACCACCATGACCAGCTGGCTGGCCAGGGTGGAGAGGAACTTGTTCTTGGGGAGGGTGTGAGTGGCATGGTGTGCAGCTGTTCTCCCCAGCACGTGCTCTACTGCTGTCCACAGCCAGGCAGCCTTGAGCATGTCATGCTGGGGGTGTTGGGAGGGACCCTTTAAGGGATCAGCTGGCTGTGAGCCCAGAAGAGCTTGTCAGCCATGTGATTCCATATCTGCATCATTTCCTGGACCCTTACTTTGAAGTAGGGGCTAATTGTGTGTAGACGCTTAACTTCGAAGTACGGGGAAGCCTACTTCGAAGTAAGGTAGGCTGCATTTTGTGTGTAGATGCTCTGCTTTGAAATGGGCTACTTTGAAGTATAACTTTGAAGGAAGCAACTTTGAAGTTATTTCATAGTGTAGACACGGCCTATGGTATGTCTCCTTAACATTACTCTAATTTCATCACTGCAGGCATTCCCTCTTTATATGTTCTATTGGAGGCAGACCTTTCTGGTGGGATATGGGTAGGAGGGCGATTGATAATGGGGTGTGGGGAGAATGAATGGGATGATTCAACAGAGTCGTGGGTTCTTGGCTGCTACTACTGGTACTGCAGCAATGGTGGTGGCTGGAGACCAGAACCCTTTAAATCATTGCTGCAGCCCCAGATATTTCACTTTGGGCAGCACGAGGTTTGGCTGGGTGGGGACAGCATTATCTAGGTAATACTGAGGGCTGGCTGTCTCCAGTCCTGCCCCTTTGACCTGAGGCTCCACCCTTTCCATGAGCATGGAGCTGGGCCCCCTCTACCTTATCCAGACATTCCATAACTCTCTTGCCTCCCTCCAAATTGGAGGCATCAGAAATGAGTTAAGAGAAGAGGGGTACAATACGGTGTCATTCAAATCCTGTAGAAGTGAGGACTACAGCTTGATGTCTGCAAATGGTGTGAGTGTGGAATAAATGAAGAAGAGAAGGGCAAAGCACAGGAGCACCTTCTAATTGTGGGCATGATAATGAGTCACAAGTCCACGTCCACACCACAAACTGGTTGATGAAAGTCACATAGGCAGCCAAACACTGAAGTTTCTATATTGTTTAGATGCATGCCTGTGTTTCTGCTTGTATCTGTTTTGTGTATACTAACCCAAGAGTGTTTGTATGGATGAAAAGCACTGCGTACTATGGGTAGGTATCCCAGGGTACCAGGCACTGATGTCCAGTGCAATGTCTTATTGGAAAATCTTCAGTGTATTGTGGGTAAGAAATGATTTGCCCGAGGTGTCTAGAAACTAAGGGTCTGGTTTCCAGTTCCCCATCCCATCATGTCATCTGTAGCCAATAAGTTTTGCTTTTAAAAAAATCCTAAAAACTTGCTTGGCACTTTTTGGTGTTTGGCATCTTTCACAGAAGCAGTGAGGGAACATGGATCTCTCAACTACTCCAATGACTATTTCAATTACAGAATACACAATCCTCCAGATTGTTAGTAAGTACTGCTGCAACAGGAGATGTGATAATGTCTTCCAGGACAGTTTGCTGACGGACATAACAAAAGCCATATCAGTTATTGAGGTGTTCACAGAGCAGCTGGAGATGTTAGAGAAATGCTTCAGGTCCTTAGAAGTGAGCCCTGACTAACAAGCTCACATATTTAAGTAGGTGTGAGGTAGTGAGCAATAGAGGCTGAACTTCAGATGTAAAAAGGTCTCATGTATAAGAACAGCCTTGACAGTGGAGAAGTTAATGATGAGCACGCTCTCAATGACAGATTGCTAAGATCAGCAGGAAATTTTTCTTAGAATTGGAAAATCCACAGAAGGTGCTGCTGTCCTACAAGCAGGTAGGGCTATTCATTGTCTCCTGTTACACAGGACCGTGATTCTTGACAATGTGAAGGACACGGTGGACGGATTTGCAGCTACGTCGTTCCTGAACTGAATTGGAGTGGTAAATGCCATGGAATGTGTCACTGATAACAATCTGATCTGGTACTGGAAGATCCGTGACCTTACTATATTGAAGAACATAGGATTCTTCAAAAAAAGGCAAGTAAGGCCTTTTCTGAGTAGTATATTCAAATTTCAGTAATAATTCTGAGGGAACCCAGCCTACCCCTTGCTCCTGAAGCCTTGCATGAATGCCACTGTGATAGCACCAAGGAAAAGTTCAACTATTAGTTGAATATATGCAGAATGACTATTGAATCTGCCTAGGCTGAATGGACCCTGGTTTGGATCTCAGTAAGGACAGTATCCCAGGAGTTAGAGAAACGTAGAGCTGGAAGGGACCTCAATGTGTCATTAAGACCAGACTCTGGTTCTTAGATAGGACTAATTATTAACTAGACCATCCCTGACACCCTGTTTGCCTAGCTTGTTTTTAAAAACCTATGGTGATGGACATTACATAGGTAATTTGTTAGGTAGCTTTTTTAAGGTCTGACATAAATGTCTTTGGTTGAAATTTACTTTGATTATTTCTTACCCTGTTCTTGGTGGTGAAGGAGAATAATGTATCATCCTCCACCTTAGAAGAATCCGTCATATACTTGAAGACTCTTATGTTCCCATTGACCATCTCTTATCCAGACTTAAGAAAAGAAAAAAAAAAAACACAACCATATTTTCATAACACAACATAACACATATTTTCAAAACACAAACCATACTTTCCTCAGCCATCATGTTTTTCCCCTTTAATATTTGTTTTGTTTATTTCCTCTGGATTTTCTCCAGTTTGTCCATATCTTTCCTGAATTGGAGCACTACCTACAGGTGGTGTGTGCACTCAATGTCCTGCTGCTGAGTTGGGGACCTGGACGCGGCCGTCGAGGGTTTCACCACCATGGGATTCCCTGACTGCTTTGGAGCCCTTGATGAGACCCACATCCCCATCCGCGCCCCAGACCACAGTGGTAGGCGCTACATCAACAGGAAGGGCAACCACTCTGTGGTCCTGCAGGCCGTAGTCGACAGCCGTGGCCGCTTCCAGTACATCTACATGGGCTGGCCCAGCTCTACCCACGAAGCCTGTGTTTTCTGGAATTTGGGACTATGCCGCCGACTACAGGCGGGGACCTACATCCCCCAGAGGGAGATCCCTCTGGGGGATACCATCACCGTACGCCTCTGCCTTGTGGGGGATGTGGCATATCCCCTCCAGCCCTGGCTTATGAGGCCCTATACAGGACACCTCACTGATAGCCAGGAGCGCTACAACGCCCAACTCAACCATGCCTGACAAGTGGTTGAGCAAGCCTTTGGGCACTTGAAAGGCCACTGGCGTTGCCTCCTGGCACGCCTAGACCTGGGCCTCCAAACATCCCCCAGTTGGTGGGGGCCTGCTGCACACTCCACAACCTGGTGGAAAGCAAGGGGGAGGCCTTCATGCAGGGCTGGGCACAGGAGGCTGCAACAGCCTACCCCCAGCCAGCAGCCACCCCGAGCTGCCAGACCCACCAGGATGGGCTCCGGGTCCGGGAGGCCCTAAGGGAGTATTTTGACCAGGGGGACTAGTGAGTGACCCCCCGGCCATCCCTGCACCCCACCCCAGCACCCACGCCCCACCCTTACCAAAAACACATGGGACACAGGTTTTTGGAAAAATAAAACTATCATTATTATTTACAAGAACAAAAATGTTGCCTCTTTTCGGCATATAATAATATTAGCAAATAAAACAGATTCAAATAACAATAATAATAGCTATATGCAAGTGGGGACATCTCTAATAAACTATGTACGGGGGGTCAACTGTAAATAACTATATACAGGGTGGGGACAACTCTGTACAGGGGGGAGACGTGCGAAGGCCACACATCAGCCCATCATTCTGGGGCACGGGTGGAAGGGAGTGAGCCCCGCTGCGTTCGGCTGGCCAGTCCCCCTTTCAGCTGGGGTCCCCGGCGAGGCCGGCTGGGGGCCGGGAGGAAGGGGAGGTATGGCCAAGGTGGGTCCTCAGCCCCGGGTGGCTCCTGCCCTGAGGAGCTGGTGGGTGGGGCGGCAGGTGGGACATCAGGCAGGGCAGCAGGCGGGGCGGAGGAGAGAGCAGCACGGAGGACATTGGGGGGGCAGACGGGCCACTAGCTCCTCAAAGGTATTGGCCACCCGGTTAAAGGTGGCCATAAACTCCCGCCAGGCCTCCTGGTGCCAGGCGGACTCCAGCTCCTCGAATTGGAGCCTCCGCTCCATGAGGTCTGCCTGACGCCGGAGGGTTGCAGCCACCTCGGGGTCATATGTGGTGTAGCGGTGGCCCTGGCGGGGGTGGGCCCATCCCAGTGCAGGCGGTGACCCTGGGCGTTGGTGGTCCGGTGGTCTCAGAGGGCTGTCTGGGACCACAGATGGTGCAGCTGCAGAAATAGGGGGAAAGGAGGAAGGGAGGCCGTGAGTACCCAGCCTTGACCCAGGGCCCACCCCCATCCCCCCAACGGCCTGTGTCCTCCCCATCCCCCACTGGTGCACACAGTGATCCTATGGGTGTCCGCTTCCAGTGGCCCACCCCTTCCCCTCCCACCAGGGGTGGGGCACAGCACTGTCCATGGGTGGAGGTGCTGCTGGATACTGGTGTCTGTGGCACCGTCCCTGTGCCATGGTGTGCCCAGGCCATGGCAGGCTCGAGTGTTGTGGGGATGTGTGGGGTCCCCAGTCAAGTGGTGCCCCTGGCCCATGCTCAGGGTGTCTGTGCCCTGTGGGGTACGTACCTGACAGTGCACTGCCAGGATCAGGAGATGCCCATCTAGCGGACACCCAGCTCGAGCTGCGGGATGGGATGTCCAGCACAAGCTCCCCCTCCTCGCTGGACCACTCGGTGGCCGGGGTGGAGGGTCCCAGCTCTAGCCCTGGAGGGGCAGGGCTGTCCCCCGGACCTGACCCTGTCTCTGAGGCTGGCTGGGGCTCATCAGCCGTGGTGTCAAGGGTGGCTGGGGAGAGGAGGTGCCCCAGGGGACCAGGATAGCCGTGAGCTCCCAGTAATAGGGGCAAGCAGCAGGGGCAGCCCCAGACCGGCTGGCCGAGTCCCAGGCTTGGGCGTAACCCTGCCGCAACTCCTTGACCTTACTCCTGATATGGTCAGGAGTGCAGGCAGGGTGACCCCGGGCAACCAGGCCCTCGGCCAGCCGGGTGAACGCCTCCGCATTCCGCCGCTTGCTCCCCATGATGTGCAGCACCTCCTCCTCACCCCAGAGACCCAGCAGATCTCGGAGCTCAGGGTCAGTGCAGGAGGGGCCCCGCTTCCTACCCCATCAGCTGGAGGACTGGAAGCCCTGAGATGGTCCAGAGGGGGAGCTCTGGGGGCACTTGGGAGGCTGGCTGGCTGCCATGGTGTCCCTCTGGGCTGTTCAGGGACACCTTGTGGCACGGCTGCTGCGTGCACTCTGTCAGAGAACTATTGATCTTGTGACATGCAGCACTCCCCTTATCCCAGTCCACACTACATATTAGCATGGATGCAGGGATGTTTCTTCCAAGAGAGAAACTATACAGATTCAACAATAGATTTTCTCCTCGGCTGTTTCTACACAGGCAAGATCTTCCGGAAGAACTATGCCTTCTTCCGGAAGATCTAAGGAGCGTCTACACATTGTCCCACTCCCCCATGATGACCCTGTCCTACCAGTCCATTCTGGTGGTGTGGGTCCAGACGCAGTGGGGGTTCAGGACCCACAGGCCTGGGCCTCTGTCTCTGCAGCAGGCTAAGGAGGGTGGCAAGGAGGGTGTCTAGCCTGTAGGCGAGGGCAAGCCTGCTGTGCTGCATCTGCTGGGGGTCCATGCCTGCTGGTTGATGGGCACTGGACAGGGATCTGGGTCTGGCTTGCTGGGCACAGACATGGCTGGCCTCAGCAGCATTTGCAAGGAGGGGCTGTTTGGGTGGGGCCCTTTAAAGGGCCATGTAGCCAGTGGCCCTGGAAGGGCTCCCGGGCTGTGTGACCCCGTCCGTGTTGTTTCTTGCTCTGTTCTTCCAGAAGAGCACCAGTGCATGTGTAAATGCGCTCTTCCAGAAGAAGAGGTGGCTCTTTTCGGGTCCTGTTTGATGTGTAGATGCATTCTTCTGGAAGATCCTCTTCCAGAAAAAGTGCCATGTGTAGACATGGGTGTTGCTTTTAGATTGATGCCACAACTGTACTAAATTAAAGAAATTATGCTGTTAAATTTCCAAACACATAATTGTATTAGAAGAGAAAAATGAAACAGCAGAAGCACTAAACATTAGAATCCATCTTTTTATAGTCATAAAGCCAAATTGTAGAAATACAGAAAGGAGCTCTGGGTTTATGTAATCAACATGCTAAAACTATAATCTTTAGGAAGAATCATCTTTATATTTGAGCTTTGTGGCTTACCAGTGTCACACACAATTTTTCACTTGCACAAAATTTTCTCGGAATGAATTAGGAAAAAAAAATCAAAAGGAAAATGTGTGCATTGTATTTTTTCCCCTAACAAGTGAGTTTTCTTATTTTCACCCCGATAAGAGCGTACTTGAGGGAAAAGGAGAATTATTGTCAGATAATTTCATTTCACAGTACTTACCAGTTACAATTTTTTGTTACATTGTATTATAGACTTCTTTCAGGTCTTTGCACAAAACATTACTAAGGAAAAAATACAGTTTTGGAATTTAAAATGTAATGAATTAATGGGTAGATATCTTATGTATGAAATTACTGTATAATACAACTGAGTCTCCTTTCTTTCTTGATCAAAAAACGAACACACCTGGGAGAAAGTCAGGAATGTAAAGGCTCAGACTAAGTCTCTCACCCTGCTCTCTTGTGTTTGAAAGGCCAACTTTCCACGAGGAGCAATTTTCAGCCAGTTGACGTGCAGAAGTTAGTTGTTATTTAACACATGTAAAAATGGGCCTGAAGCAGCCCATGGATCACAGAAATGGATGGGTTCTCAATAGGGCTGTGTCTACACGGGCACAAATCTTCGAAATAGCCATATTTTGAAGATTACTAATGAGACACTGAACTGAATATTCAGCGCCTCATTAGCATTAGGATGCTTCCAGCCGCAGTGCTTCGAAAGCACCACTTTTGAAAGCGCGCGGCGCGGTGCGGCTACACGGGCTCCTTTTCAAAAGAACCCTGCACCTTTTGAAATCCCCTTATCCTGATCACTGATATGAGGTTTTTAAGAAGGATGTTGTACATCTCTTGGATGACCAAAAGGACGAATGAGTCTGTCTTAAATGAAGCCAACAGCAAAAGAACACTGTTAAATAGGATAAGAACAAGGCAGGCAAAATTTATAGGCCATATAATTAGAAAGTCTGAACTTGAAAATTTAGTGACAACAGGAAAGTATAATGGAAAGCGAGGACAAGGTAGACAACATGAGACAATATTGAATAGTATCACTTCATGGTTGCATTGCCACAGTACTGTGGAGATGCTCCAGAGTACATGATCGCCTACGCTAATCAGCATGGGACGAATGAATGAATGAATCACTAGATCTTTCAGAATAAATATAAAGGAACTTTATGTATTCTATCAATTTGAGTGAAAGATAAGATGTGACCTTATACAAAAGTAGATAATTTGCACTTAATTGTAGTGGTGTAAACATTTATCAGCATGGCAGTCTTTCTTTATGCAGAGTGGTGTGGTGTGTTTTTTTTTAAAATGGAGCCCATCACAACTGAATTGAATTAATTCCTAATTTGTGCTTTTTCAGTAACATTGATGATGTATAGGAGTGATTAAAAATACAGGTTCTTCTTCATTATAGCAAACAACCTAACTTTTATAACATTGAATTACCTACAGCTCCTATTGGCATGTTAATATAAGTGTTTTGGTTTTTTTTTTTTGAGGGCTGCAACCTGCATTTCTTGTACACCCAAAGTCATTTGAATATGGAGAAATAGGTCAAACTCTAAGATATCATTTCTAGTTCAGAGAATAAAAAGTCTCTGGTAAAAAAGAAAAAAAGACAAGAGCACAGAAAACCTAACCAGTAATTCAAACTCTTTATAGAGTGCACCTGCTTAACTTTAAGAACAAGCTCATTGATCTCAACAGGAATAGTCATATGCTTAAAGTTAATCACATGCTTAAGTACTTTGCTGAACCGAGGTCTGAAAGCAGTAATTGCTAAACTTCCATTTATCTGCCACCCCCAGAAAGAAACAAGCTAGAAAGACAAATCATTTTGCTGATAGAGGACATCTGCTCAGTGGTATTCACCCAGTTGGTAGATCTTTTTACCGTGAAAAATTTCTGTGTTCCTGTGACCCAAAACTGTAATGGGAAGAATGATCCTGATGCTGCAAATCTTCATGAACAAGATTAAATTTAGACTTTTTGAGTAGTCTTTAGGTAAACTATCCCCACAAAGGCAGTTAACCACATCCCTAAGGCCGTTTCTACACAGGCCACTACCTTCGGAAATGGCATGCTAATACATGGAATGGAAGATGCTAATGAGGAGTGGATGCAAATTCCCTGCACCTCATTAGCATAATGTCATGTGATTTGGAGTCCAGAAGACCTGGGGCAGGGGGGACTTCCGGAAGGAAGTCCTCCTTCCAGAGGCCCCTTCTTCCCAAAAAGAATTCCCAAAAATTTTTTGGGAAGAAAGGGCCTCCAGAAGAAGGACTTCCTTCCAGAAGGCCCCCCAGGGCCACGATGCTATACGGCATTTTGGAGTCTAGAAGTACGGTCTTCTGGACTCCAAATCATGTGACGTTATGCTAATGAGGCACAGGGAATTTGCATCTGCACTTATTAGCATCTTTCGCTCCATATATTAGCAAGCCACTTCCGAAGGAAGTGGCCTGTGTAGAAACGACCTAAGTATCTACAGTGTCAGAGTCTTAGCAAAGAGAAATACATGTTAGAATTTTAAAGCAAATAATCTGCAACATCTATAGTTTGTTATATAATGCTTTTAATTTAATGAACACTGATTTAACAGACTTTGGAAATAATGGATGCTGTCCACCAGCCCTCTGCAAATAAATGCCAGTGACTCACCAGAGCCACCAGAGCTACTGCTGGGGCTGGAGGAGCCACAGAACTGAGTGAGCCGAGAGCTAAGGGAGGTGGAAGGAACCAGGCCAGCAAGCAGCTCCTTTCCTGGTAATTGGGAGAAGAAGATAGAGGTGTGAGAGGAAGAATGGAGCAGGAGGGGTGAAGGGAAGAAGAGGGGCAGAGGTCAGGGGTGAGTGATGGGCTGGGAACATCAGTGTATTTTCACATACAATAACTGTCTGGATTTAACAGACTCTCAGTATTAATGGACACCCCTTCCCCTCATATTAATCCAGGTCTGTAGGTTCCTTGTGTAACTGCCAAATGAAATAAAAGTCTAAGCTACCTCTATGAGCTACATCTCAGTTTTAACCTTACTCTCCCACTAGTCTGTTCTATAACGTGCTATTGCGAAACAATGAACAATAACAATGATCCCTTCCTTTTCACTCATGTTCTTTACACTTCAAAAGCTCTTCGCCTGAATGAGTCAAAGAAATATCTCAGAGGTGCTAAGCAAACCAATTCAGAAACCTGCTCGTCTAAATCTTTGACAAAATTCAGACTGAACCCAACCTAATCCAAGTTTGTAATTCAGAAAGAGTTCAATAGAATCCATTATTCACCTGACTCCACACTGCAGCATAAGACAAATACTGAAGTAACATAAGAAAATAGGTTCTCATAGTATTTACAGCCTACTTTGCAACTTAAAACCTATGAGTTGCCTCAGAATGGTGCATCCTTAGCTGAACCAAGCCAAACCTTCAAATTTTTGGAAGTTTGCTCATTATTCATAGGAATCACACATGCACACTATTTTTTACATAACGATAACTTCTGTTTCTATTGTCAAGTATCACTTTTTCCTTCTAGTCAATGCAGATTTAGGTATAGGAGTGTATTATGTGTAGCTCCTGTGGGAGTTTCTCAAATAGCTTTTTTGTGTATTTTAATTTTGGAGCTGCCTCTCACCCCAGTTCATTGGCCTCACCTATCATTCATATATATATATATATATAACTATCATAGGCTTACTCTACCTATGCCAACTTGCTTATCCACTGTCTTACAGAATTCAATAAACCCTCAATTTAATGAACACTGATTTAACAGACTTAGGAAATATTGGACGCTGTCCACCAGCCCTCTGCCCTATGATAGATGTATACGATAGGTGAGGCCAATGAACTGGGGTGAGAGGCAGCTCCAAAAGCAGAAACAACCCGGGCAATTAGACGTTATCTCAAGTGGAATGGGAGCACCGGGGCAAGAGGCTGCTATAAATCAGTTAGGGCCAGCTGGTTCCACTTGAGGCTGCCGCTGACTTTTTAAAAGCCCTCCAGAAGCAGGGAGAGGACAGAGAGTGGAAGAGGAGGTTGGAGAGGAGATTAGAGCAGGGAAGGAGAAAGTTAGAGAGTGGTGACCAACAGCAACATCAGAGACAGCAGGGGAGGTGAGGAGCTCCTGCAGAGAGTGTTTGGAGCTCCCTGCCCCTAGTACCCTCAGGGCTCAGCCAAAGGCTGGAAGGACTGGTTACTCAGCCAAGTTGGCTCAGAGGGTTCCTACCTGCTGCCCTTTGAGCCAAAGGACTGAAGCCCAAAGCCCAACGAAGGCAAGCAGGCCCCATACTGTGGGACTGGGACTGAGCAGAGGTCAGGGGCCCAGCAGTGGAACTGACCCTCTCAGACTACATCAAATATATACAGGTTCATCTTTTCTAATATATAAAAGTATTGAGTAGTTGGAATAGGCTTCTGTTTAGCTTCTATAATAACCTTTCTTAAAACTAGGTGCATCTGCAAGGACTAAGATTCAACTCCTGGCTATCATTTCAGATGAACTTGAGGAGGTGTCTTAGGAACCATAGATTGAGGTAATTTGTAAGCTGTGCCCCAGCTGAGACCCAAACAGCAGAATACAAAACAAGCCAATCATATAAGAATCTGCTCTTCGACACTGGCCCCTCCACCACATAATGGATGAAATGTGTGTCCACTGTTATGCTCTAAATGGTGTTATACATGTACAAGTAACTCTCAGAAATAAGAGCAAGGTTTTAATGCAATGAGCTCTATCCAAACCTTGATCCTTTATTAAAACCTTACTATTTGAAGACGAACTTTAAATCTATATATTCTGATTAGCCACAATGAAATAAGTTTCTGTTTTGGTTTTTTGGTGAGCAACTATATATCTATATATATATCTATATATATATATTAGATTGAAGTTCAACCTTGCAAGATCGGCAGGCATTTGAACTTATTACTAGCACCATACAGCTCTCTTTTTACACTGAAAATAACGGATACCCATCATTTCCCCTTTTGTTATTTTCTCTATGCAGCAAGTTTCCCCAACCCTGTACCACAATGTTTGGGCCCCTAGCTGGCTCCTAGCCAAATGAAATCTAAACAATATTTCCCTTTTTATTAGACTCTCACCAACTGTAATGTGCAAAATCTTGGTGTAACTGAAGAGGACATGCAAAGTCATCTTTTCTTCCTCTGATCCTGGTCTTCATATTAGACTGAATCTTCCAGAAATAGGTCTGTACAAATTCTGACTGTGTTTCTTCATTATATGAGTGGATGGGTGAGCAGATGGAAATCTTTTTCAGGGAGTTGGTTGTGACTCTGATTCAAAGCTGCCCTGCTATGTTGTTGTGAATCCCTTACTTACACTACCAGCACAAGCTGCCTTAGGCTACAGCATAATATCCTGTAGGCTACAGCCACAGAGCAAAGTTATTTTGAGACAACTTTGTGAGCAGCTACACTAGGTGCACACTAATTCAAAATAAAGTTGAAATAGTACACTTTTTATTTTTATTTTTGTAAACCTCATTGCAGGAGGAATAATGCCTATTTCGAAATAGGTGCTATTAAGACACAGAATCATTCTATTTTCACATAAGCCATAATGGTGTCCAATGGCATTCTTTAAAATAGGCATTATAGCTGTATATACACATGCACTTAATTTCAAAAATACAGGCTTTCTTTTGAAAGAACACAGGGAACATCTACGTATGCAACATGTTCTTTCAAAAAGGAAATTGGAAGAACATGACTCAGACTCCGAACCCTGATCCCATATTAGGAAAGGTGCATCCTTTCAAAATTCTCTTTTGAAAGAAGGTAGGTGTGGACACTCTGGCTGTGTCTATACTTGCATTCTTCTTTCGAAAGAGGCATGCAAATGAGGGTAATTGAAAATGCAAATGAGCAGTAGATTTACATATCTGGGGCATCATTTGCATATTCTTCTTTCGAAAGACATGTGCTGGCCTGCAGCAGTGGGGCTCTATGATCCGTGTATCCTGATGCTACAAGGACCCAGAAACCCCGTGGCAGGAAGCTGAGAGCATACTAGCAACAAATGCACAAGCTGCTTAGAGTACGCCCTCACAGCCACCCCCAGAACATTGCTTCCCAGCAATGGCCAGCAGCTGCCAACTGCAGGAGCCCCAGGGCCTCCCCTCAGAGCCCTCACAGTGTCCCACAAGTTGAGGGAGATGGGGGTGAAGTGTTGTAATGCTGCAGCCTTCACCCACCTCACCCATGGCTTCAGCACCCAGGGAAACCCCAAGTGCACTCTGGATCAAGTCTGGAGCAAAGTAAAAGAGCTCCAGCAGGGCTCTGCCCAGGTCTGGAATGAGGCCAGGCACTCAGGGGAAGGTCCCTCCACCTGCCCCTACTATTGGGAGTTCTGCTTCATCCTGCAGCCCCGGGACAACTCCCTGCCACCTGCTGTCCTGCACATGGCTGCGAATCAGCCCATGGAATAAGCCCAGGAGGAGCCAAAGCCAGGGGCCAGACACAAGCCTGGAGTGGTCTAGTGATGAGGGTGAGTTCATCATTGATGTGTTTTCATGGTTGTCCAGCTGGGCAACCAGGAGCCAGGCATCACCGGAGTTTGTTGAGGGAACCTCTGGTAAGTCCCCAGTGGTGGATGCATGGAGGGATGGTGAGGGGTGGCTGTGGGTGAGGGTCAGTGGGGCCCAAGATTAAAGATCTTTTGGAGGGCCTCCCTGATGCAGACTCCATCCCAGTTGGCCTGGCAACTGGTAGCAGCAGCCGGCTGCTCATACCCAGACCCAGACTTGGCCTCCCACCCTTGGACAAAATTGTGCCCCCCTTGCCCTCCACAATGTTGTGGAGGGTACAGCAGGCACCCATCACCAGCAGGATGTTCAACACCCCAACCTTCAGGTGTGAGAGGATACACCGCCACCGCCCATTCAGGTGCCCAAAGGCCCACTCCATGATATTGCAGGCCTGGTTGAGGTGGGTGTTGAAGGCCTCCTGGGTGGAGTCGAGGTATCTGACATACGGCCACTTAAGCCACAGCAGTAGGGGGTAAGTGGAATCCACCACCATGCACAGTGACATTGTGGTGTCCCCAGCTGGGAGCTCCTGCTGGGTATGTAAGTCCCAGCCTCCAAATGCTGGCACAGGCCAGAATTATGGAAAATCCAGGCATTGTGTGTTTGGCCTGTCCAGCCCACGTACATATCCATGAATCAACCTTTGTGGTCCAATAGGGCCTGGAGGACTAACAAGTGGCAGCTTTTGTGGTTAATATAGTGGCTGGTGCTGTGTGGCGGAGTGCAGATGGGAATGTGCATCCTATCCAGGGCACTGAAGCAGTTTGGGAATCTGAGTGCTGCAAATCCCCTGATGGCAGTGTCGAGGTCCCTGACATGGATGACTCAGTGGAGGAGCATCGCATTTATTGCTCAAACAACCTGCAAAGGATGGAGGACATGCACTTTTGTGAGGGTGTGGCAGGGAGTTCCCAGGCACTGCCCCCTTCCAGCTGAGAGCCCCTGCACCTCTGCCCCCTCACAAACCCCTGCCACTGAGGTTTCCCGAGACCAGGAGCCCATCCCACCTCCCCGTGGCAGGGGTGTGACCCAGGGCTGACTTACTTCCATGAACACAGCTCCAATGGTGGCCTTGCCCCCCCCAACCGAACTGATGCCCCACTGAGCAGTAGCTGTCCAGGGTGGTGACCCGCTTCTTGAGGGAGACAGAGGGCCACATGGTGCCTCAGTGCGGGAACAAGCCAGTGGCAGAGCTCCTATCAGGTCTCCCTGCTCATGGGGAAGTTCCGCAGCCATCTGGCATCATCTCATTGACCCAGAACTAGCTGTTTCCACCAGTCTGAGCTACTGGGGTGGCTCCAGAGGCACCGGGGCACCTAGGGGCAGGATTCAGTCTGGGGAGGTGCTCCACATCCCTGGTGGGGGGTTGCTCAGCCTCCTGAGGAGGAGTGGGGCAGTCGCAATGACTTTGCACAGCAGCTATAGCACAGTGTCCATGATGTCAACTTTTAAAGCCAGGAGCAGGGGCTCATGCTTCATTCTGCTGCATGTCGGGTTCTGCTTGGCTTTGGGTAGCTCTGCAGGCCTCAGTTCATGCAGGGAAGGGGTGTTTGGGAGTGCCCTTTAAGAAAGTGACTGATTGTGGGCTGCAGAAGGGCTTGACAGCCATGCAGCCCTGTCTGTGGCGTCTCCAGCTCTGTTCTTCGAAAAAGTGCCCATAATAAGGTGGACGCTCCTTTTCAAAAGAATGGAGTGGTCTTTTGAAGAGGCAGATCAAATTTTCCATCTGCTTTTGGTGTGTAGTTGCGTGGTTTCAAAAGGCCAGATTTCAATTACCGTCATTCGAATTTTTGCCTTTTGAAAGAGTGTTCCCATGTAAACACAGCTTATGTGTCCAGTTATGCTATTTCAAAATAGCTGCATGCTATTTTGAAAAGCATTTTTGTGTGTAGCTATGTTATTTCAA
Source organism: Carettochelys insculpta (assembly GCF_033958435.1). Lineage (NCBI taxonomy): Eukaryota > Metazoa > Chordata > Testudines > Carettochelyidae > Carettochelys > Carettochelys insculpta. The sequence goes on along the minus strand of NC_134137.1, from coordinate 298,089,378 downwards.
AATAAACTATCATGCAATAGCTATTCCAGAATGGTTTATTTCGAAATAACACTAATAAGTAGAGGTAGCCTTAGTGACCTTGCACTGGTAAAGGATCAGCACAGCAGGTTCATTCCAGCATGCATGTAATATAGTCTTTGGTGAGTTAGGCAGTCTAGTGGTAAGATCTACTTGCCACAGGGTAGGTCTTACTGTTCTAATCTACATTTAAATCAGGAATTTCAAAGAGGAAGACAGATGGTGTGAGTCCCTCCAGTAGAAGGGGCAGAGATAGGGGAGTCTTGGCCTATCCAAAACATTAGGTCTTAAGAGGTTCAATATTGTTGAACCCTTTGAGTTGCCCTCTGTATTACCCTCTCTGGGTCACTTCCCTTTTTCTCTTTCAGCTTCTGACCCATGGAACAATAAAAAGGAAAAAAAATGACCAAAATTTTAGTTTCACTCAAGTACACCACATAGTTTAACTCTGTCAGTAGTCTTCTCCAGCACCTTTGTCAGTAGCGTTCAGGTTAGGTCTGTCCTCCTTCCCACCTTCTGAGGTGGGTTGCTCCCTTTTCAACCTTCACTCTACAACATGATCTGCAGCATTGGAGGACCCATTACTCACTTTTAACCCTCTTCAGATCAGTGAGAGATTTGCATACTCCATCACAATGCCCTACCCCTAAAACACCCCTCCTTCCAATTTAAGCAAATTCATCATTTTTTCTTCAGGAGCAGCTGGTACAAAAGGCATCAGAGTTGCCCTTGCCAGGTTTCTACTAGTGGAGAGTTCCTTTATTTAGGGAGAATTCTCCACAATTATCTGTAGCTAGTTAAAGGTCACATTGTACTGTCTACAGGGTATAAGCAGACAGGGGAAGCATGCCTTATCTCTCTAGAAATGTATAGCATGTTATATATTGTTCAGCATGCATCACACCTCTTATATCCAGTGCCAGTATTAAACATAAAAATATAATTTATAGAGGAGAGAAAAACAGTAAACGTTTTCTGCAAGAACAAAGTTAAATGCAATTTCTAATCTTACTGAAATATGAAGGGTGATAAAGATACCTGGTTTAGAACCCATGTATTTGTCTTCTCATAATTTTATACAGGACTGATTTTTAAGTCCTCCTTATATATTTTTCTCTCCAAATGATATATATTTCTCTCTGTCTCCTAAAGACTCCTAAAACTTTATTTTGTTCCACGGGAGAAAGAACTTTGCACATATGTTTCATAAATAGGACAAAATAATTGCATAAATATTCTTTTCTTGCCTTGCAAAAACATATATTGCAAGTGTCAAAATCTTACAAAAGTTGGACATGTCTCTGGCCTTTTGTCACCTCTCAAAGGCTGTGGCCACACTCGCCCCCTCCTTTTGGAGGGGGCATGGTAATGAGGCTCTTTGACAGACACTAATAAGGCACTGCCATAAATATGCAGTGACATTAGCATAATGGCAGCTGTGCACACTTGGGATGTGCTGCTTTTGAAATGCATGCCTCATGTGTAGCCAGGGGCCTTTCAGAATGACCCCCAGATATCAAAACCCCTTCTTTCCATTTGGTTTTGGCAGCGCCTCATTAGCATCTGTTGAAGTGCCTCATTATCATACCCCACTCCGAAAATAGAGCCTAGTGTGGCCACAGTCAAACAGACAAGATGTCTATTGTCAAAACTGAAGGGGATTTCAAAGTCTGGGCAGTTTCCTTTTCTCCCACACCTGAATTGTATATGATACACGCTCAAGTATCAGAGAGGTACCTGTGTTAGTCTGTAGCTTTGAGAACAACAAGAAGTCTTGTGGCGCCTTATAGACTAACAGATATTTTGAAGCATAAGCTTTTGTGGCAAAGATCCGCTTCATCAGATGCATGGGTGGGGATGGTTTCAGAGGGGTTTTTAAAGAGTGGGGTCCCAGTAAGAGGGAGGGCAAGAGCTGACAAGGTCTATTCAGCCAAGTGGAAATGGCCAAGTATCAACAGTATGTCTCAAAAGAGGAAAAAACAAGTCAGATCAGACAGAAAGATGTGAGCCATTTTCACAGTCTAATGGGGAGATCTTAACGCCCAGGGCAGAGAAGCTGCCTTTGTAAGCTGTGAGCCACTCCCAGTCTCTGTATGATCCTTGGTTAATGGAGTCAAATTTGCAAATAAATTGCAGCTCAGAGATTTCTCTCTCCGTTTGATTTTTGAAATTTCTTTGTTTCAGGACTGTCACCCTTAAATCTGCTACTGAGTGTCCAGGGAGATTGAAGTGTTCCCCCACAGGCTTCTGTACGTTACCGCTCCTGATGTCTGATTTATGTCCATTTATTCTTTTACAGAGAGACTGTTCAGTTTGGCCAATGTACATTGCAGTGGGGCATTGCTGGCACATGATGGCCTATATTATACTAGTAGATGTGCAGGTAAAGGAACCCCAATGGTATGGTTGATGTTAGGTCCTGTGATGATGTCACTGGTGTAGATATGTGTGCAGAATTGGCAGTGAGGATCATTGCAGGGGCTGATTCCAGGCCTAGAGCCATTGGTTTGTGATTTGTAGTGGCTGGTGAGGATTTGTTTAAGGTTGGCAGGCTGTCTGTAGGCGAGGACAGGCCTGCCTCCCAAAGTCTGTGAGAGTGAAAGATCATTGTTCAGGATGGGTTGCAGATCACTGATGATGCGTTGGAGAGGCCTTAGGTGGGGGCTGTATGTGATGGTCAGTGGTGTTCTCTTGTTTTCCTTGTTAGGCCTGTCTTGTCGAAGGTGGCTTCTGGGTACCCATCTGGCTCTGTCAATCTGTTTCCTCACTTCCTTAGAGGGGTATTGTATTGCATTCATGCATCTGATGAAGCAGGTCTTTGCCCACAAAATCTTATTGTCCAAAATATCTGTTCATCTATAAGGTGCCACAAGACTTCTTGTTCTCAAAGCTACAGACTAACACAGCCACCTCTCTGATACTTGTCACCATGCAAGGCATTACATTTAGCCATAATGAGTGAAAATCCATCAACCTCATGAAAAAACTTGCACAGATACAGACAGACATTATCTTCCTCTCCAAATGCAAACAGAAGGACATCATACCAAAAGGACTGAAGGTGAAAAATCCACTGAAATCAACATATTACACAGATTGCAGTGAAAGATTGTGCCACATACTCTCTAAGAAATTGAGGAACCACCTATTCAGCGTCCTGTACAGCAAACAGGAAAACATCAAAAGAGAGCTCCCTAATCTTGAGACCCTCATAAAAAAACAACCTTCCATGCAAACCTCCACATGGCTGGACTTAACTAGAACAAGACAGGAGATTTACACCACACATTTCTTTTCTCTACAGAAGAAGAAGGACCGTAAACTATCTAAACTCCTGCTTTCTACATGGGGCTACGATAGTGGTACCCTTAACTCACCCAGCAATATTGTCAATCTATCCAACTACACACTCAGCCCAGCAGAAGAATCTGTCCTTTCTCGAGGACTCTCTTTTTGTCCCACCACCCCCACAAACTTGATACAGTTCTGTGGTGATCTGGAAGCGTTCTTTCTCCCTCTATGACTCAAGGAATAATTCCAACATGACACAGAACAGCGCACTGACCCACAGGTACCCTCCCACCTACAGTACAAGAAAAAGAATTCCTCATGGACTCCCCCGATGGTCGAATTGACAAACTGGACCTATACAGAGAATGCTTCTGCCGGCGTGCACAGGCAGAAATTGTGGAAAAGCGGCATCACTTACCCATAACTCAGCTATGCAGAACACAACGCCCTCAACAGCCTCAGAAACAACTCTGACATTGTCATCCAAGAGGCTGACAAGGGAGGCACTGTTGTCATCATGAATAAGACAGACTACCAAAAGGAGGCTATCAGGCAACTCTCCAATACCACATTCTACAAGCCTCTGTCTGAGGATCCCACTGAGAAGTACACAAAGAAACTACAGCATCTGCTCAAGACACTCCCTATAAAAACACAGGAACAGATTTACACAGACACACCCCTTGAACCCAAACCAGGTTTATTCTACCTGCTACCCAAGATCCATAAACCTGGGAATCCCAGGGACCCTCACCACAGGATTGTCAGGATGAAGGGACTCTCTATTTAGACCCTATGCTACCAGCACCCCCAGATTTCTTCGATGCCACCAACTTCCTCAGGAAACTACAATCCATTCTTGACCTTCCTGAAAACACATCCTGGCCACCATGGATGTAGACGCCCTTTGTAACAATATTGCACATGAAGATGGACTCCAAGCTACTAGGAACATTATCCCTGATGAGACCAAGGCACAAATGGTGGCGGAGCTTTGTGACTTTGTCCTCACCCACAACTATGTCAGGTTTGGGGACATGTTATACCTTCGAATCAGTGGTACTGCTATGGGCACCCGCATGGCCCCACAGTATGCCGACATTTTTATGGCTGACCTGGAACAATGCTTTTTCAGTACTCGTCCCCTAGTGTTACTCCTCTACCTGCGCTACATTGATGACATCTTCATCATCTGGACCCATGGGAAGGAGGGTCTTGAAGAGTTACACTGTGATTTCCACAGTTTCCACCCCACCATCAACCTTAGTATGGATCAGTCTACACAAGAAATTCACTTCCTGGACACTACTGTGCAGATAAGTAAAGGTTACATAAATACCACCCTATACCGAAAACCCACGGACTGCTATGCTCATCTACACGCCTCCAGCTTCCATCCAGGGCAAACTACATGATTCATTGTTTACAGCCAGGCACTAATGCACAAGCACATTTGCTCTGATCATCAAACAGAGACAAACATCTACAAGACCTTTACCAAGCTTTCCTCAAACTACAATACCCCCCTAAGGAAGTGAGGAAACAGATTGACAGAGCCAGATGGGTACCCAGAAGCCACCTGCTACAAGACAGGACTCACAAGGAAAACAAGAGAGCACCACTGACCATCACATACAGCCCCCACCTAAGGCCTCTCCAACACATCATCAGTGATCTGCAACCCATCCTGAACAATGATCTTTCACTCTCACAGACTTTGGGAGGCAGGCCAGTCCTCGCCTGCAAACAGCCTGCCAATCTTAAACAAATCCTTACCAGCCACTACAAATCACAAACTAGTGGCTCTAGACCTGGAACCAGCCCCTGCAACAGTCCTCGCTGCCAGCTCTGCTCACATATCTACACCAGTGACATCATCACAGGACCTAACATCAACCATACCATCGGGGTTCCTTTACCTGCACATCTACTAGTATAATATAGGCCATCATGTGCCAGCAATGCCCCACTGCAATGTACATTGGCCAAACTGAACAGTCTCTCTGTAAGAGAATAAATGGACATAAATCAGACATCAGGAGCGGTAACGTACAGAAGCCTGTGGGGGAACACTTCAATCTCCCTGGACACTCAGTAGCCGATTTAAGGGTGACAGTCCTGAAACAAAGAAATTTCAAAAATCAAACGGAGAGAGAAATCTCTGAGCTGCAATTTATTTGCAAATTTGACTCCATTAACCAAGGATTAAACAGAGACTGGGAGTGGCTTGCACCTTACAAAAGCAGCTTCTCTGCCCTGGGTGTTAAGATCTCCCCATTAGACTGTGAAAATGGCTCATATCTTTCTGTCTGATCTGACTTGTTTTTTGCTCTTTTGATACATACTGTTGATACTTGGCCATTTCCACTTGGCTGAATAGACCTTGTCAGCTCTTGCCCTCCCTTTTTCTGGGACCCCATTGTTTGAATATCCCTCTGAAACTGCCTCCCCCCACTCATGCATCTGATGAAGTGGGTCTTTGCCCACAAAATCTTATGCTCCAAAATATGTTAGTCTATAAGGTGCCACAAGAGTTTTTGTTGATAAACTCCGTTGTTTCAGAACTACCATAATTCTTCAAGTTTAGCTTCAGCAACACACACTGGCCGTGTCTACACGAGCCCCAAACTTCGAAATGGCCACGCAAATGGCCATTTCGAAGTTTACTAATGAAGCACTGAAATGCATATTCAGCGCTTCATTAGCATGCGGGCGGCTGCGGCACTTCGAAATTGATGTGCCTCGCCGCCACGCGTCTCGTCCCGACGGGGCTCCTTTTCGAAAGGACCCCACCTACTTTGAAGTCCCCTTATTCCCATGAGCTGATGGGAATAAGGGGACTTCGAAGTAGGCGGGATCCTTTCGAAAAGGAGCCCCGTCGGGACAAGACGCGTGGTGGCGAGGCACATCAATTTCGAAGTGCCGCGGCTGCCCGCATGTTAATGAAGCGCTGAATATGCATTTCTGTGCTTCATTAGTAAACTTCGAAATGGCCATGCCATTTCGAAGTTTGGGGCTAGTGTAGACATAGCCACTTTGCTATAAAATGTGAAGTAGTGTTATTCCACAGGGGCCGTGTCTACACTAGCCCCAAACTTCGAAAAGGCCATGCAAATGGCCATTTTGAAGTTTACTAATGAAGCGCTGAAATACATACGTCATCTGACCTTGTCACTCTTCATACTCCCCAAAGTTCACCACAGGTACTCACCTGTTCTTCCCCAGTGGAAGAACCTCACTGATATTTTAAGTCTCCAAGTACTTCATCCCCCTCTTATAAATCTATTCTTTATTCTCCTTTCTCTCAAAGATTTCCTTAGTAACCTCATATACTTTTAGGCTATGTCTACACGTGAAGCCTACATCGAAGTAGCCTATTTCGATGTGGCGACATCGAAATAGGCTATTTCGATGAATAACGTCTACACGTCCTCCAGGGCTGGCAACGTCGATGTTCAACATCGACGTTGCGCAGCACCATATCGAAATAGGCGCTGCGAGGGAACGTCTACACGCCGCAGTAGCACACATCGAAATAAGGGTGCCAGGCACAGCTGCAGACAGGGTCACAGGGTGAACTCAACAGTCAGCCGCTCCCTTAAAGGGCCCCTCCCAGACACACTTGCACTAAACAGCACAAGATACACAGAGCCGACAACGAGTTGCAGACCCTGTGCATGCAGCATGAATCCCCCGCTGCAGCAGCAGCAGCCAGAAGCCCTGGGCTAAGGGCTGCTGCACACGGTGACCATAGAGCCCCACACGGGCTGGAGAGACAGCGTCTCTCAACCCCCCAGCTGATGGCTGCCATGGAGGACCCCACAATTTCGACGTTGCGGGACGCGGATCGTCTACGCGGTCCCTACTTCGACGTTGAACGTCGAAGTAGGGCGCTATTCCGATCCCCTCATGAGGTTAGCGACTTCGACGTCTCGCCGCCTAACGTCGAAGTTAACTTCGAAATAGCGCCTGACGCGTGTAGCCGCGACGGGCGCTATTTCGAAGTTAGTGCCGCTACTTCGAAGTAGCGTGCACGTGTAGACACAGCTTTAGTGTCCTCCTCACCCTATCCTAACCCCTTTCCACACCTGACCCTTATATGTCTCCTTTCTTTTCACCAGATTTTGCAATCTCTGTCTTTTATTCATACCATGGTAAGGCATCTGCTTGCCCTACTTGAGCCTCACCCCTCTGCTTCCAGGTGGAGGGCACAGGCTGCATCCACTTCCATTGCTCTGGCCAGTTGGTCCATTTCTTTTCTTTCCCTTGCTCAGCCAGGGCTGTCAGCCTTGCTGGGGAATGAGGACCCCAAGCACTCTTCCTGCCATGGCCATCTCTGTAAGCACTCTCCAATCTCTTTTCTGTCTTGCCTTTTCTTTATCACCTTCTCAACAGCTCTCCAATCTCCACCTTTGGTTTCCCCAGTTTCTGCTAGATTGGGGCTGATTTAAATCGGCCAGGCAGTCAGATCTGCTGGCTCTCACTACTTGATTGTAGTTTGCCTTCAGCTGCATTCTGGCACTAGCTGTTTTCCTAGCTCAGGCTGCCAGACTGAGGTGGTTTTTCCCCACTTCCTAGCAGGGTGTGCTGGCCTCCCTGTTACAACACTCAGAAACATCTTATTCATTCTTCCTTATCCATCACTGTGTGTGACTTTGTCAACAATCCTTGGTTCTTGCTCTCTTCTTTATCTACCTTGAACTTTTCCCTCCCTCTTTCAGAATCCCTCTACTCCTACAACAGTCTGCTACCTAAAATCCCTTCACTCACTATCTCACCAAGTGTCTCCTTTCTCCATTTTTCTCTTCTATCTTTCCACTCTAAATTCTCCTTCCTCCTTCCTTAAACTTCTATGTTTTTCTCTCTCCCTACAAAACTGCTTCACACTTCTCCTCAAAACCCATCCTCCTCCAACTTCCCTTTTCCTTATAGTCCTTCTTTTCTTTTTTTCTACCTCAGAAAGGCTTGATACTTTCTTCCTTCTATGAAAGATTCCTTCATTATGTTTCTATTTTCTATTAACTCCTTCTCCTTCTCCAACAGACCCCTTATTTTCCCATTACTTTCCCCAAACACCCTTACTATGAAATTATTCATTCTTTTCTTCCTTTCTCCAGTGCCATCATTTGCCCATCTTCATCCAAGGTCCCACTTCCTTGTCCCTTGTTTTTAGCCTAGAGGGCTGCTGTAAAACTGAGTCACCTTGTAAGAGTCCCCAAAGATCTATTGTGCCAGAGGGGACTTCTGCAACAAAGAAGTGTCTTGTCTCATCTCTCCCTTTAAAACAACCCCCTACCAAAGGAAGTCTGGTGGTATCAAGATGACTACGTACTCCATCCAGCAGGAAGTATCAGAGGGATAGCCATTTTGGTGTGTATCCACAAAAACAATGAGACGTCCTGTGGCACCTGATAGACTAACACATTTTTTGGAGCATAAGCTTTCATGGGCAAAAACCCACCTAGTCAAATGCATGCCATCTAGCAGGAATTATCCAGTTCTCTTTCCATGGCTGGAATACTGTGGAGGGCCCATAATGAGGCCTAGGATCCTCTCTGTTGTGTGAATATATTGTCAATTTGGAGATGACTATTCTCAGATTAGATAACATACAGTTATGTCTCCTTGTAATTTCTTATTTTCTTTTATTTTTATGATGCACTACATGGTACTATTGCCTGCATAATACTTTCAGGTGCCAGTATGGATAGATTCCATCTTTAAAAGACTAGCCATTAAAAGTGACAGAAAATGAATGATTGACATTTAATATAACTAGTTTTCATGTCAAGACTTTGGCACATCATTGCTTATAAAAATCTACATTAATGCCAACTCCTTTTCAGCAGCCATCACCAAGTGCCAAACTGTATCTTATGTTTGAATATTTTATATTTGAGGGTTCGTTGCAAGGTTCATCATTCGAGGGATTGTTCTAAATTAATTAACTGATATTGTATTCCCTGGAACAGCTGATAAATTAAAGGCCTATATGTTCAGCTTCCCCTTGGCAGTAAACAGGGGAGGCATGAATGGCTTTCGTCTCAGAAAGGATTTGGGGAGCTACACAGAGAATTCCACCTGTATGAGGAGCTCTCATATTACAAAATACCTTCTCTGTACAATTCACAATAGAAGCCACTTAATCAAGAAAAGGAAATTTAAAGACTTAAAAGTGAGCCATTAATATCCCGTTGATATGGCAGTGTTTCCACCCACAGAGAAGCAGTGTAAGCATCAGACTCAAAAGTTTAGAAGTCAATAACAGGGCAGTTATAACATCTTTGTGGGGTGGAATGAATACTAGTGAGGCACTTGAAAACAAATCCACTAGTTTCACAAGTCCAAGACACCTTGTGGAGAATTTGGGAAGATTTGCCCAAGTATTGGTTTGAGGCTTTCACAGAGGAAAAAAAGAATGTGAGATCTTAAAAGTGTTACAGAGGAAAATAACTGCAGGATAGGACACAGCATGGATGTGCAGGACTAGAATCATAGCAGACTCAAATGTGTCTCTTCAGCTTTCTCTCTTACATAATTAAGTGAGACAACAATGATTTTGGCAATAACCTTTGAGGAACGGGAGAGTAGGGATTTAAATAACTTGAGAATGAAAGACGAGGTGAGAATCAGGAAAGGATGGACTCGAACTTTTCAAAAAGGATGAGATGAGTCATTGTGTTGATAAATTGTTCAGTCAATTGCTTGAATACATTATCTTGCTATAAAATATACTCAATAAACCAAATACCCAACGTCCAGTCTCCAAAGACCAGTACAGTGTAGTGCTGCTACAATCAACTTAAACAGAAAATACATTCTCAGCTGTTAAATTCCTAAAGCCATCTTTTTATAGCCTACCCTTTTACCAGTAAAAGGTCACAGAATCACAGGGCTGGAATGGACCTCATGAGGTCATCTAGACCAGCCCCCTGCTTCAAGCAGGATCAACCCCCACTAAGTCATCCCAGACAGGATCTTGTTCAGTTGGGACTTAAAAACCTCAAGGGATGGAGAATCCACCACCTCTCTAGGCAACACATTCCAATGCTTCACCACCCGCCTTGTTAAGTAGTTTTTCCTAACATCTAACCGACACCTCCCCTCTTCAACTTCAGACCATTACTCCTTGTTCTGCTATCTGACACCACTGAGAACAGTTTCTCACCCTCCTTTTTAGAGCTCCCCTTCAGGAAGTTGAAGGCTGCTATTAAATCACCCCTAAGTCTTCTCTTCTGTAAACTAAACAAGCCCAAATCCCTCAGCCTATCCTCATAGGTCTTGTGCTCCAGAACCTTAATCATTTTTTGTTGCTCTTCGCTGAACCTGCTCCAGCAAATCCACATCCTTTTTATACTGGGGGGGCCCAAAACTAGACACAATATTCCAGATGTGGCCTAACCAGTGCTGAATAAACAGGAATAACTACTTCTCTAGATCTGCTCGAAATGCTCCTCCTAATGCACGCCAGTATGCTGTTAGCCTTCTTGGCTACAAGGGCACACTGTTTACTCTTATCCAGCCTTTCATCCACCATAACCCTTTCCCTTTCCATCGTACTGCTGCTGAGCCAGTCGGTCCCCAACCTGTAACAATGCTTGGGATTCTTGTGCCCCAGGTGCAGGACTCTACACTTCTCCTTATTGAACCGCATCAGATTTATTTTGGCCCAGTCCTCCAATTTATCCAGGTCCCTCTGGATTCTCTCTCTACCCTCCAATGAATCTACCTCTCCCCCTAGTTTTGTGTCATCCGCAAACTTGCTGAGGGTGCAACCCAGTCCCTCATCCAGGTCATTAATAAAGATGTTGAATAACACCGGCCCCAGAACTGAGCCTTGCAGCGCTCCACTTGAAACAGACTGCCATCCAGATATTGAGCCATTGACCACTACCCGTTGGGCCCGACCATCAAGCCAGCTTTCTATCCATCTTATAGTCCAAGGATCCAATCTATATTTCCTTAACTTATGGACAGGAATGTTGTGGGAGACCATATCAAAAGCCTTGCTGAAGTCAAGGTATATCACATCCACTGACTTCCCCATGTCCACAGAGCTTGTTACCTCATCATAGAAGCTAATCAGATTGGTCAGGCAGGACTTGCCCCTGGTGAATCCATGTTGGCTACTTTTGATCACTTTCTCCTCTTCCAAGTGCTCCAAAATGGATTCCTTGAGGATTCCCTCCATTATTTTCCCAGGACTGAGGTAAGGCTGGTGGGTCTATAGTTCCCTGGATTGTCCTTCTTTCCTTTTTTAAAGATGGGCAGTACATTTGCCTTCTTCCAGTCATCCAGTATCTCCCCTGATCTCCAAGAGTCTTCAAGGATAATGGCCAAAGGTTCAGCAATGACCTCTGCCAATTCTCTCAGTACCCTTGGGTGCATTAAATCCAGACCCATGGACTTGTGCACATCTAGTTTTTCTAGATAGCTCAGAACTTGTTCCTTCCCAACAGATGGCTGCCCTCCACCTTCCCATACTGCGTTGTCTAGGACCGTCATATGGAAGTTGACTTTGTCTGTAAAGACTGAGGCAAAAAAAGCATTGAGTACTTAGCTTTCCCTGCATCATCTGTGACTAGGTTACCTCCCTCACCCAGTAATGGCCCCGCACCTTCTCTGATAATTTGTTTATTGTTCACATGCCTGTAGAAACCCTTCTTTTTACTCTTCACATCCCTTGCCAGGTCCTATCTGCTTTTCCTGAAACTGGATTAATCAACTATTTTGCATTGTTTCTGATACCATGCTTCATCCCTTTACCTTTTGTTCAATACCAGGTCATGGGGCATCTTTATCCTTGTTCCAAGTACATGGACTCCAGGTACTAAAAGACATGAAGACACTTTCATGGATAAATGGATGTGTGAGGGTAATTCCTTTTTTGTTGCTGTGAGGAAACAATTATATGTCCTGATACTGACATTTGTATATTTACTTAAACCAAAGTTTACATCAACTAATGTAAGGTGTTATAGGATACTTAGCAAGAGTGAACAAGACTTCAAGAAAGATACAGGCCAATTTGCTCTATATAACTACCACATTAACGCTTAATATGTGCTTGTCAATATTTAGAATATATATTGTAAATAGTGTTATCAGTATAGAAATATATGTTTGGTAGCAGCATGTAGTAGTCAACAGCAGTTTCACATACAGGTGAGAAGTAAAGGGACACAAGGATGGAGTAGTGCTCCTGACATTTAATCATGAAGACATTAAAGATCTTGGAGATAGTCCAGTGCTGAAGATAGAAACCATATTGGAATTGGTTTGGGGTGCAGTTGGAGAAGATCAATTCCAAGCAAGAGCTGTAGACGACATTCAATGGCTGCTTCTACACATGCCTCCATGGTAATGAGCAGCCCAGAAGACGCTAATGAGGTACTAATGTAAATTTCCTAAGTCTCATTAGCATGTGGCCACATGATTTGGATCTGGAAGAAGCTCTTCTGGACTCCAAAATAGACGTGTAGACACGCAGACCATGGGGATCTTCCAGAAGGAGTCTCCTTCTTGAAGCCCCCTCTTCTTCGTCTTCCAGAAGATGGCATCTACACGTTAAACGTGGTCCAGAAGAGCAGCTCCTTCTTCTGGAAGAGCACTTCTACACATGTACATATACTCTTCCAGTAGAACAGGGCAGGAAATGGCACGGATGGGGTCGCACTGCCAGAAAGCCATTCCAGGACCTCTGGCCATGCGGCTCTTTAAAGGTCCCCATCCAAACAGGCCCTCCCTGCACAAGCTGATGAGGCTTGCCCACAACAAGGCTGAGCCAGATCCTGGTTCTGACTGCCCCAACCAGTAGGCATGGACCCCCAGCAGCTACAGACCATCAGGGTTGCCCCAATCCACATGCTTGCCATCCTCCTGGCCATCGTCCTCAGCCTCCTGTGATGATGGAGACCTAGGCCGTGGGTCTGGAACCCCCCACTCCCCCCCACCCGCAGGCTGTACTGTATGTCTGGACCCATGCCACCAGCACCGACTGGTGGGACAGGGTAGTCATGGGGGAGTGGGACAATAAGTACTGGCTGCAGTATCTCGAGATAAGAAGAAGATCTTTCTGGAGATCTGCAGCTGCTTGCTCCCATGCTCCAATGCTAGGAAACATGGATGCAGCTGGCCTTCTCCATGGATAAGTGCATGGACATCGCCATATGGAAACTGTCCACCCAAGACAGCTACTGGTCCATTGGGCAGCAGTTCAGGGTTGGTATGTCCACCATCAGTGCCATCGTACTAGAGGTAAGCCCTGCCCTGGGCCCCACCCTGGCTGGGGGAGATGGGGAGGGAGAGGGCCAGTGGCCATGGGGGACCCTCAGGGGCCAGGGGGGGTGAGGGACCGGAAAGAGAGGTGGATAGGTCTAGCCCAGGGGGACCAACATGCCCACTGCCAGAGGGTTGCCCCAGTGGGGGGGAGGGCCATGTAGGGACAGAAGGGAGACCAAGGAAGGGGGCAGGGACACCCCTGCACACACCCACAAGTGTGCCTGCTGTTGTTCCCCTGCAGATTGTAAGAGCCATCAACAACATGCTGATGTGGCGACTGGTGCACATGGGAGACCTAGACATGCTTGTCAAGGGCTTCATGGAGCTTGGGTTCCCTCACTTCATTGGGGCAATCGATGGGACACTTATTCCCATTAGGGCTCTGGACCACAGCGGTGGCCACTACATGAACCACAAAGAGTATCACTCTATCATGCTCCAGGTGGTGGTGGACTCACAGGGGAGGTTCAAAGACATTTGTGAGAACAGGTACCAGCATCCTGCCGTGGCCCTTGACAGTCTGTTCAACCATCATGCAGTCCACATCCAGGAGGTGCTCTGAGAGGCTTTCACCAAGAGGAGTTCTAACCTTCCCCACCATCCCCCACCAGTTCCCCCCACTTTTATCCACACATGCCCCCCAATCCCTAGTCTTCCCCACAATAACCAGGGACACAGGAGGTGCAAATCTTAACACCTATATATAACCCACAACTCACACCGTACAACCTGTACATAATTCACAATATAGAAACATAGGAACACATTGTAAATAGTTGCACCTAGGATCAATAAATATACAAAATTGAAAAATATAATGTGTAACTACATACATGGGGGCTGGGGAACAAGAGCATGTCAACTTGGATGGGGCCTGGGACAGGAATGGAGGGAGCCCTACTCGAGGGTTGGGGTGGAGGCCTGTGAGCCCTGGCACCCACAGAAGCCTCTCCCACTCCAAGTGTGTGATCCCCTCTGGGGAGCTGATGGGGCCAGGAACACCAGGAGGTAGGGGTGGTCAGTCACAGGCCTGGCCTCAGCAGGGTGTGACAGGTTGTAGCCCAGGGGGCTATGTACAGGGCCCACTGTGGCCACAAGCCAGGCTGTGAGGCCCCTGAGGCAGCACAGGCAGGCCCGGGGGCAGAAGGGTAGCTAGGGCCTCAGGGTGATCAGCTGGGGTGGCAGTGGGAGCAGGGAGACAGGGAGATTGGAAGACAGGAAGATTGGGGTGGCAGGGAGATTGAAAGGCAGGGGAGGCTGAGGGCTGGTCGTCCAGGGCCCCACGCACCATGCAGAGCATCTCCAGCAGCTCCCTACACGTGTCCTGCCACCAGTTCAATTCAGCCTCATCCAGGGCCAGCCACCTCTCCACCAGGGCATTCTGGTGATGGATGGTGGCCATGTAGGCCACAGCTTTGTTTTCATGGCCCTGGCATCAAGCTCTCTGGACCTGTGGCTACAGTGCCATGGGAGCTGGGCTTGTTCTGGCTGGATGGGGCTCCTCATCTGGCTTTCCTGCCCCTCAGATGGTGCTGCTGTAAGACAGGGTGTGGGGAGGAGAGGGGGTTCAGCACAGCATCTGGACCCTGGGTGCCATGCCCCCATCCTCCCTGCATGGCTACTCCCAACCTGAACCCAAGGTACAGCCATGTCCCAGGGGAGGCCACCATGTAGTTTCCTGCATTCCTGGCACACTGGCTCCTGGGGCAAGATATCATTTTGGTGGTGCTGTCCATGGTGGCCCATGCTGGGAATGGGCCATGGATGGGTGCGGACATGGGGGTTCCCTGCCTGGGGAGTGGAAGGACTGGGCACAGCTGTGCCATCTGAGTGCCTCCTGGGACTTTCCACAGGGGAGGGTGCTGGACACCATCTGCAGGCATGGTCATGGCCATCTGGGATTTGGGCATCACATTGGGGCCCAGGTGTACCCCTCCAGGGATGTGCCATGGCACACATTTACCTGAGGTGGCTTCAAACAGGTCAGGTGAGAGCACCACCTTGGAGGTGGCCAAGCTGGAGGTGGCCTGGCTGCTGGTGGTGGACAGCAGCTCTATAACAAAGAAGCTGATGGACAACTCCCCACCAGACAGGACATGTGCTGTGGCAGGGCCCTCCTCCCCCTCTGGTGAGGCAGGGGGCTCTGACATGGCCCTTTTGATGGTGACCTGGGGTGGTGAGATGTCATCTCCAGCCAGGAAGTCCCACAGCTCCCGATAGAAGGGACAGCAGGCTGGGGCCCAGCTGGACCTGCAGGCAATGTTCTGGGTCCACATGTATCTGTGTCACAACTTCTTTACATTAGACCAGTTTTGGGGTCTGGGAGGCATGGCCTTGGGCAGCCAGGCCCTGGGCAAGGCGTGCAAAGGTGGGGGCATTCCTGCAGTGCTCACTGGTGTCCCAGAAGACCTCCTCATCATGACAGAGCCCCCTCAGGAGACCCTGGAGAGCTAGCTCCATCCAGGAGGGGGCCCTGCATTTGGGAACCTGGTCAGGGTCCTGGCTGCCTTATGGGGGTGCAGGGTGCTGGCTTGCTGGCCATCTGGCCGGCTTGGGGCTTGGTGCCTGCCACAGGGCCCCACTGGAGTGTGACTGGCAGTTCTTCACATTTTGTCTGCTTCCACACTGTGAGGGGGTGATGCCCCTTTAAGAGCCACAGGACCCAGAGACCATAGAGCCCCACTGGGGCCGCCTGGAATATCTCCACTCTCCAGCGGGCTGCCACCATGGCAGATTGCTTCTTCCAGAAGAAGTGGTCCATGAGCATCTACACATGCTTTCTTCTGGAGGATTCTTCCAGAACAAGTCAGTCTTCCTGGTTTCGCAGCATAGCAGGGACTCTGGAAGACATGGTCTGCAAATTCCCCAAGTCTCATTAGCATAAGGTCACGTGATCTGGAGTCCAGAAGATGCTCTTCCAGACTCCAAAAAGGTGTTCATAGTCTGACTTATTGAACAGGAGGCAGCCAGACAACTCTCCAACACCACATTGTACAGACCTCTCTCCGCTGATCCCACTTTGGAATTCCAAAGGAAATTACCACTACTACTGAAGGAACTCCCTGCTGCTACTCGGGACCTCATTAACTGAGACACACCATCTGAGCCGCAGCCTGGATTATTCTATTTACTTCCCAAAATCCACAAACCTGGAAACCCTGGATGCCCTATCGTTTCAGGTATTGGCACCCTTACCACTGGATTATCCAGTTACGTGGACTCCCTCCTCAAACCCTATGCCACCAACGCTCCCAGCTATATCCAAGATACCACCAACTTCCTGAGGGAATTACAAAACATCGGAAAAGTTCCTGATAAAGCCATCCTTGCCACAATGGATGTAGAGGCTCTGTACACTAATATTCCACAAAAAGACAGAATACACGCAATCAGGAATACCATCCCTGATGCCACCACAGCCAATATGGTGTCTGACCTCTGTAACTTTGTTCTCACACACAATCATTTCCGTTTTGGGGACAATTTATACCTGCAGATTAGTGGAACTGCTATGGGCACCCGCATGACCCCACAATATGCTAATATATTTATGGCTGACCTGGAACAACGATTCCTCAGCTCTCGTCCCCTATTACCACTCCTCTATTTAAGATACATTGATGACATCTTTATGATTTGGACCCATGGTACAGAGGCTCTAGAAGAATTCCACAGAGACTTTAACTATCTACACCCCACCATCAACTTGTGCCTGGATTACAACATGCAAGAGATACATTTCCTGGACACTACAGTACTAATCAAGGATGGCCTGATCAGTACCACACTGTACCGAAAACCTACTGATCGCTATACTTATCTACAACCTTCTAGTTTCCATCCTGCACACCTGACTAGATCCATTGTTTACAGTCAAGCTCTTAGGTATAACCGCATTTGCTCTGATCCAACTGACAGAGACCAAAAACTACAAGAACTTTACCAAATATTCATAAACCTGAATTACCCACCAGGAGAAGTAAAAAAACAAATCGACAGGGCCAGACGCATATCCAGAAACCAGCTACTCCAAGATCGTCCCAAAAAAGCCAAGAACAGAACACCACTGGTCATCACTTACAGCCCCCAACTCAGACCACTGCAACGAATTATTAAAGACCTACAACCTATTCTTAATCAGGATGCTACACTCCAGAAGGCCCTGGTGACATGCCTGTTCTCTCCTACAGACAACCTCCCAAGCTCATGAGGATCCTTACTAACAGCCACAGTCTATACCCCAGGAACAACAGTCCTGGAACCTTTCCCTGAAACAAAGCCCGCTGCCAGCTTTGTCCACATATCTTCTCTGGAAATACCATCACTGGACCTAACCAGGTTACTCACAGAATCACGGGCACTTTCTCATGCTCCTGTACTAACATCATATATGCCATCATGTGTCAACAATGCCCAGATGCTTTGTATATTGAACAGACTTCTAACTCCCTTAGACAAAGGGTCAATGGGCACAAAACAGACATTAAAACACTCCAGATCCACAAACCAGTTAGTCAACATTTTAATGGAATGGGCCATTCTGTCAGTGACCTCAAGGTATGTGTGTTACTGAAAAGAAATTATCGCTCCTCTGTAGAAAGGGAAGCGGACGAATTGACGTTTATATTCAAATTCAGAACATTAACACATGGTTTAAATTGGAATGTGAACTTTCTGAGTCACTATAGGGGCTCGTCTGCATACTTAACTCAATCTAATTCTTGATCTTCCCCCCCACCCCTCCACTCTCTGATTTGCTCACCTTGATAATCTTTTTCTGATTTGTCCTCCTTGCTTACTGCTTTGGTTCTCTGTGTCTTAAATATTGAGTCTGTTCTGGTCTGGCTATGGTCTGAAGAAGTGGGTCTGTCCCACAAAAGCTCACCTAATAAACTATTTTGCTAGTCTTTAAAGTGCTACTTGACTGCTTTTTGTTTTGATAGTGTATAGACTAGCACGGCTTCCTCTTTGTTACTAAAAAAAGTGTGTGGATGCTCAGCGGGCCACTCTTTTGAAAGAGAAGTCCTTGATGATGCCAGCCAGCTGGCACATGGAATTGCCCAGGCCAGCACCAGCAGAGCTCTATGCTCTCTACATCCAGCCATGTTTAAAGATGCAGGGACCCAGAAACCCCATGGCGGGAAGCTGAGACCATGCTGGCAGCAAAGCCATGAGTCTCTTGCTGCATGAGGTCACAGCCACCCTCTTCAGCTGCAAAGACAGTTATGGCCACCAGCCAGCCCCCGCATGAGCCCCATGAATCCCGCACCAAGTCCTTGGAGGGGTTCCAGGAGCCTGCCCAGGACACCAAAAAATGTGCCCCTTCCTGGACTGAGCTGGGTCTTTGGAACATCCTCAGCCTGTGGTGGGATGAGGAGGTCCTACAGAAGACAACTGGGAAGTGTCAGAATGCAGCTGCCTTCACCTAGCTGGCCACTGACTTGGCTGTCGGGGACACCCTGCCCACACACAGGAGCAAGCGCAGTCAAATTTAAGGAGCTGAGGCAGGGGTACACTTGGGCCCACAATGCATCCAGATAGCCAGGAGCAGAACCTGCCACCTGCCCCTTCTTCTGAGAGCTATGGAGAAAGGCATTGTTGGACATAGGCGAGGGACCCTCCAGTAAGTACCCGGTGGGATGCACACCCCAGGGTGTGGGGAGGTGGCACCTGCCTCCACCACAGCTGGCAGTGCACCAGCCACAGAGCCATCAACCACAGTCTGCACACATCCTGGATGGCCATGCTTCCTAACACACTGTAATGGCCACTGGTGACATTCAGCATCCATTCCTATGGACAGCACTGCAAGCTGCTCGAGCGGGGAGTGGGTATGCCAAGTCACACCATGCCCAGTGCATGACCCACTCAAGCAGGGATTCCCTCAGTGCCCAGGATACCCCATGGCTGCCATGCCACTACACAGGGGACAGGGGGGACGGGACACTGCCCATAGGGAGGTAGGGGGCATGGCCTCAGGACAGTGGTGTGGGACTGACGTGGTTCGTCTCTTCCTTTCCTTCCATACAGCTGCATTGTCGGAGGGCCGGGCTAACCCTGTCCTATTCTAGGAGTCATCCTTCCCACCTGAGAAGGCCAAGGGGGCTGCAGCACCCCCCAACACCAACATCCTGGCAGGCCCACATCTGGAGGACCCAGAGGTGTATGGCTGATGATGCCATCCACACCACTGCCACCCACCACCCGATGGAGGTGATGGAGGGGAGGCTCCAGGTTGAAGAGGCAGAGAGACCTAGGCAGAACTAATGGGGAGCCTGTGGGACATAATGGCCATATTGTGGGAGCACCTTGCCGAGCATCTCACCCCTTCTGCCCCCTACCACTTCCCTGCTGCCTCCTGCAGCTACTCCCCATGCTGCCCCCCCAACACAGCACCCTCCACAGATACTGACCCTGCTGACACCCTCCCATGGCCCTACCTCCCTGTGTTTCCAGCCCCATCCCAGCCCTGCTGGGGACCCCAAACCTGGGGTGAGAGGGGATCCTGGAGCCAACGGGATTCACAGTCCTCCACCCCCACCCTAGACTAATGCCCCTCCTTCACCAGCACCTCTCCAGGTTGAGGTGCCTCCCTTTTCCCAGCCTCCCAATGTATATCATTATCCCCAGTTCCCTACTTTAAATAGCTGTTTGCACATTTTGTATGATTCCACACATTCGTTCATTATCTTAAATGGATTCTTGTTCCACCATCCCCATGTCCTGTGTCCACAGTGAGGGGTTCATGTGCAGTGGGGAGGCTTTTGTAGGGTACATGCAGGAGTGTCACTGGGGCCCATGAGAAAAGCTCTCACAGAGGGCCTCCCTGAAGTATACCCCATCTTGATGTGCCTGATGACTCAGGGCAATAGCTGGCTGTTAATAGCCAGGGGCGGACTCTGCTGCCCACCCTTGGACAAACATCTCACCCTTGTTCTCCAACACATTTTGGAGGGTGCTGCAGGGTCGCACCACCTCGGGGACATTCTGCAGCACCCTCTCCAGGTGAGTTAGGAGGCTCCTAAACTAGCCCTTCAGCTGTCTAAATGTGCACTTGACTGTTTAGGGTTCCTGATTGAGCTGGGTGTTGAAGAACACCTTTGTGGGGTCAATGTGGCCATTGTAAGGCTGAGTGAACCAGTGCTGAAGGGGGTAGATAGCCTCTGCCACCACGCACAGAAGCCTGGTGATGTCCCCAACCAGGAGGTCCTACTGGGGGAAGTAGGTCCCTGCCTCCAACAGCCATGAGGGTGCAACAGGGTACATCAGGTCCCTTTCCTCTCCAGATCCCTCTCCCTAGGCCCCCTTCCAGCTCCCTCCCCTAGGCCCCCTGCTGCCAAGGGTTCGCCTTGCCTGGGATCCCCCATCTCCGCTCCCTGTGGTGAGTGCTGATCCAAACATGCCTTATCCCCATGAGGACAGCCCCAGTGGTGGCCTTGCCCACCCTGAACTAGTACCCCATGGACTGGTAGCTGTCTAGGGTGGCCAGCTTCCAAACCACAAAGGGCTCCAAGGCCTTGATGGGGGCTTGTCCACTGGAGAAGGTGAAGCAAGCCAAACACAGCATTCCAGATGTCCAGGTGTGGGTGCTGCTTGGGATCCATGTGGCTGTGGAATGGCCATCTGGTGCTTGCACAGGCTCAGCTCTGCTGCAAACAGCTCAGCAGGCCTCAGCAGCATGTTCAGGGAGGGGATGTTTGGGAGGAGCCCTTTAAGAGAGTGACTGTGACCTCCGGAAGAGCTTGGCATTGACAGCCATGTGACCACATTCCTGGCATTTCCAGGCCTGTTGTTTCAAAAAAGCCTCTAGGGCTGTGTGGATTGATCTTTTGAAAGAACAGATAGATCTTTTGAAGGAGCAGATTGAAAGATAGAGCCGCTCTGTGTGTGTGGACACGCACTTTCAAAAGATGATCTTCTAGAGGAGACCTCCCAGAAGATCATCTTTTAGAAGAGTGCTGTAGTGTAGACAAAGCTTAGGAGATCACACAGTAGTGTCTCTTGCACACATACTCAGCTACACTTTCTTCCTTCTATTCAGCTACATCAGTGATGGTTAACCTAGGCTAGTGAGTGGGCTGCATAAGAGGCCCTCCTTCATCTCAGCGTGTCACAGAACTGTTGTAACAAAGATGGTCTCCCAGGATAAGGTACCTAGAATTTGCAGAGTGTACCATTTGAACGGTAGCAGCACTTTGTCTGGAAGCAGAGAGAGCACACAGCTGCTACAGTCAGGGCTGTAAGCAATCATCATGCACCTCATTTCACATGTCCTTGCTTTACATGCATGTTACATTAATAAAACCAGTGGGAAAAAAACAACACAGACAGAAATCAGTGGTATCTGGCTCTGAGCTAAATTATTTCCTGTTCTCCCCTAACTTATACGATTCAGTTGCTGGGCACAGCCTTTATGCTAAGGACTTGACTATCTCTGAGTTGAAATTTCCTTATGTTCTGTGATGTAGAATCCATTGCTCTTACCATGTACCAAAGGCAGATGTGTGCAACATCACTACATTCAACATTTGAAATGGCCAATATTCAGGTTCTGAAAAGCTGGATCGACATGGCATGGCTTTCCCGGCCGATCCACGTTAATAAGCATCCTCAAAACTGCAAATGGCTGCTCATTATTGCGGTCCTGCAGCTGTTTAGAATCACCATGCAAGAGCTCGGTCTCAGCAGAGGGGGTGCTGGCAATAAAGAGGCCTTGTGGACATGCCTGTGCCAGCCAAAAGCCCCTCTGTCTCCAGACCCTCATTTTTTTCAAGCATAAGGGTCTGGCAACAGAGGGACTTTAGGCTGGCAGGGGCACATCCACACGGCATCTTTACTGCCAGAACCCCCCTCTGCTGAGACTGAGCTCTTGTATGGCTATGCTAATGAGCCCCGGGACCATGCTAATGAACAGCCATTTGCAATTGTGAGGCTGCTCATTGGCATGGATCTTCCAGGAAAGCTGCACTATGTAGACCCAGCCAAAGAGGACAACAAGCTGCCACCACAATCGTTATGCGATTCCGTATTCATTATTTATGATGTTAGAAATCCTACCATATAAATAATGCCTCTTGTAAAGGTGATGTCTCAGTGGGCAGATCTAAATAACGAAGGATAAATATGTAACACAGATAAGGCAAGTGTCACTAATGCATGCAAGTTGAGTTATCCTCACATGTACATTATAATGACATAGAAAAAGCATGTTTTCTATGCAAAGAACTGTGGGTGCTCACTTAAACTATGTGTATTTTAATTTCTAGTTCTAGCTGTATTACCATAAGATTCTCCAAGTTTGATTGCAAAGGAAGATGACCTGTGATGTGTTCAATTTACTCAAATATTTTAGATAAATTCTATTAGAATACTAGAAGACATAAGAGTGTTGCTTCCCAACACAAAAGCATGATAAAACTATGATATTTCTCATTGCAAGAAGGATACGGCTTCACTCATGGTGATACTCAAGGACTAAGAAGCACAAAAAAGTCAAGGATAGAACACAGGTAATTATTGCACTTACAGGTGAGAGTTAGCAAGGATTTGAGTATGTCTATTATATTTCATATACTTCCAGCACACTCAGAATGCAGAACTATGCTGTATTTCTGAAATGAAGTGTTACAGAATAATTTACATGAAAAGGTCTTGCGCTACTGGAGAAGTTATTAAAGAACCTCATAAACTTCTCCTCTGAAAGATAAATGGAGCAGTCCATCTTTGATAAAGAGTAGCAAGGACTGAAATATCTGCATGCATCCTGATCCCTGATCTCTGGACAAGCTGTTACTTATAATGTGCAGATAATATTTCTTCCCACTTGCACTACAGTGCTAGTTGTTAAACAGAAGACATATTATATACTGACAATCCTTGAACAGCACATAAAAATTATACAAATCTTGGTAAAATTATACCATATGGAAAGCAGCACATTTTACTGTGCCAATCCTATGGAGTCACAGGACAGCTAATTTGGTCTTTAGACTTTTAATCAAAGCAGGATGACATCCTTTAACCACACTGTTTTACATTTCAAATTATAGCCTTTCTTTAATTCTCCTAGAGAAAAAAATGATTCTTGAGTCCTGCTTGATCTTAATTGTCTCTTTGGAAATTTGCTAGGGGAGTGAGACTCTTCAGATCGTTTATCTAATGGTATGTAACATAAAATTTATTTTAGATCAGTTAGAAAACATTAATGGATTTTTGAGAACAGCTAGAAAAGGGGGGAGTGCTCAGTTATATATAGAAGTTGTTTAGGATTATGTGTCTAATTTAGTGAAATTTTCTATTGTATTTTTATATGTATGATCACATGCATTTGGCACTCACTAAAACATGTGTCAGTGCAAAATAGGCATGTACGCGTACCATATGAGCAATATATTTTATCTTTTTTATATAAAATATATCACAATAATAGCCCTTACTGAAATCTGGTTAATTAATGAAATCATCAACTGTTAATATATTTAATTGAGTAGTAATGTATTTAGCTTTTTGACATAGCCATTGCTTCACCACTTCTGCTGCTTACACTAGATCAGGGGCCAGCAACCCCAGGCACAGGTGCCAAAAGTGGCACGTGAACCAATTTTCATCAGTAGGTGTGATGGGAGCTCAGCCTCACCCCTCTTCTCCTATGCAGCCAGGAGCTTTCTGAAAGCTATGCCACCTGTGAATTAACGAAAGCCCAGCTAATGCTACCAACCACCACTAAACATTAAAGCTCCTTATCTTAGTTATTAATGAGCTGTTAGAAGCAGGACTATTAGTGACTTTAGAAAGTATCACCAGCACTCAGACAGTAAATAGAGGTCAAATTTCAGCACTCTGCCTCAGAAAGGTTGCTGACCCCCGCACTACATTCTATTGGAAAGGAATCCTCTTAGGCATCCATTTGTCCCTGGGAAAAAGTAGTGAGGTTTAAGGTTTCTTGTTCAAAAGAATGTAGCTCCATGATCACAAGGCCACTTATGTATAATCCACTATATGGTGGTGAAAGGAATCTGTACTACCATGATAGCAGGAATATAAGAGAACTTCAGAGTTATGAACACCTTGGGAATAGGGACTGTTTGCAGCTCTGAAATGTTTATAAATTTGGACAAATTGTTGTGGCTGTTTTTCTCAAATGTTTACACCTAAACATTGACTAAACACAGCTTTAAAGCCGTACTATATGCAGAAGAAAAATGATGCTTTTAACTACAGTAGTGTTTCAAGATTCATGAACTTAATGTTCATGAATTCAATCATTCGTGAGAAGCTGAGCGGCTGCTTCCCCTGGGGCTCTGGGCAGGCTGCTGTAGTCACACAATTCAGCATTCACAAGAGTTCTCTACAAGGAACCCTCACAAATGTTGAGACCCTACTGTATTGTAGTCTAAAAGAAAGAGGCAGAGAAACAATCACCTTACTTTGCCAATTTAAAAAAAACACAAATCTGGCCCCTTTCTTTTCAGTAGTTTACATTTAACAAAATTCTGTAGTATATTTGCTTTAATTTTGTTTCTGCTGCTGCCTGACTATGGGCCTCCACTTCCAAATAAGGTGTGTGGGTGACTGGTCAGTTTGTAACTCTGCTATTCATCATTCTGAAGTTCCACTGTCACAATTTTAGCTTTGTTGCATCATATATCACATGCACTATGATTTCAAAGCATCATGAAAAAGTTAACTCATGAAGATGTTATTCATTTAGGACATGGGTGTGATATGTCGCAGGAAGGTGCAATTGTTTTCAAAAATCATGCTGATGAACATTGGAATGGGTGCCTCTTTCTTCCGTCAGTACTAAGCCAAAGTTTCAGCACTTTCTTTGGGAAGCATTATACTGTTCCTATTTTCAGTCCTATGACATGTAAGACCAAGGAGCTAAGCTCCAACAGTAATAGGTCCTGTAAATAGTCAGTTAAGTAAAACCAGCCTACTGCTATGGACAAATTCCAGTTTGCATAACTACTTTCTACCTTACTAGCCGTGTCTACGCTAGCCAGCTATTTCGAAATAGCCGGCCCAACTTTGAAATAGCGCATGGCGCGTCTACACGTGCCGTGTGCTATTTTGAAATTGAAATTGATGTAAGGTGGCGAGACATCAAAATAACTATCCCTATCAGAAGATGGGAATAGCACCCTACTTTGATGTCCAACTTCGAAGTAGGGCATATATAGACAATCCTCGTCCTGCTACATTGAAACAGTGGGGTCCTCCATGGCGGCCATCAGCTGAGGAGTTGAGAGACACTCTGTTCAGCCCTGGCAGGGATCTATGGTCACTGCATACAGCAGCCCTTAAAGCTCCACACACACCAGATTTCCCTGTGGCAGGAAGCTAAGAGTTTGCAGGCAGCAGCACAGACATGTGCATAGCCTGCATGCCCTCCAGATGCCCCGATCCCCCACCCAGTGCCCATGGCAACCAGCCAGCCCCCTGAGCGACCCCAGGGCACACCACCCAGGGGGACCCAGGGCTCCCAGCCATACAGCCGGGGGGGGGAAGAGGCGGCGGGGCCCCTCCTGGTCGGACACTGAGATCTGGGACCTGCTGGGCTTTGGGGCAAGGAGGAAGTGCTCCAGGTAATGGGGAGCAAGCAACGGAACACAGACACGTTCACCCAGCTGGCCTGGGGTCACCCTGTCCTCACTCCTGACTATGTCAGGAGTACTGTCAAGGAGCTGCGGCAGGGTTACGCCTAGGCCTGGGACATGGCCAACTGGTCTGGGGCCACCCCCGCTGCTTGTCTCTTTTACAGGTAGCTCAGGGAGATCCTGGGCCCCCGGTACACCTTCTCCCCACTGGCCACCCTTGATACCTCGGCCGATGAGCCCCAGCAGGCCCCAGAGCCAGAGTCCGGCCTGGAGGCCAGCTCTGCACCCCAGGGTCCCCCAGAGGAGCCCAACCCTGGGACAATGGAGGAGGAGGAGGAGGTCTCCAGCGATGGGGGGGCTCCTCACTGACCTCCCCTCCCACAGCGAGTGTCTACTGACCGTGGGAGCGGACTGTCAGATATGTACCCCAGGCGCACACACCTGGTTTAAGGGGTGGGGGCAAGGGACGTGACCAACACCCTCCCCACACCCAGCTGACCTCAGCCCACCATGGCCAAGCCAGACCTTTGCCCCGGGACAGCAGTGGCATGGTCCCCAGAGCCCGTCAACATCTGCCCCCCAAGACAGTACCATGCCCATCCCTGGGGGAAGGGGGGAGCAGAACCCTCAAGAGGGGGTACCCACGGGGATACCACACCCATAATCCCAGGTGACAGGGGATGGGGACCCAGCAGCGGAGCAGTGGGGGGCATGGGCCACAAGTCAGGGCCCAGACTAACAGCTGTCTTCGCTCTTCCCTGCTCTAGTCCACAGCTGCACAATCTGAGGGCCATGACAGCATGGGCACCATGTTCATTGTGCCAAACAGCCTGCCTAGGACGTCATGCCATGGCAACCAGAGAATGAAGCAGGGGCCAGCCCTGGGCAAGCCTGCCATCGCTGGAGCCAGCCATGGGTGGCCTCTGACCCTCAGCTCCTCCCCACCTTCCAGCACCAGGTGGAGGTGTCAGAGCATCACCTGCAAGTGGAGGAGTGCCAGCTCCCCCTGCAGGAGTGAGCGCTGGCCTGGTGCCAGGAGGCCTGGGGATCCTTCATGAAGACCTTTACGTGGATTACCAAGCAGATGCTGCTGCCTGCTGCTCTGGCCACCATCCCTCCCAGCTGCCCTCCACCTGCCCTGGAGCCCACCAAGGAGGAGGACTGCAGGGCTCAGGAGATGGCCTGGCCGTACCTGCCAGTCCTCCTGGACATCACCCAGCCTCAACAGGGCCTCCAGCCTAGACATGGGTCGCGCCCCCCCCCAACACTGGGCGCTGGACAGTAGGGGAGGTGACCAAGGATTGGGCCACCCAGGCCCCTCTCCTTTGTACATTGTCCCCCTCATTGTTGTGTCCCACCCTTTAGTAGCTGTCCCCCCCATGTACATAGTTCCCCTATCCCTGTTAAAAATATTTACCATTTTTGTTGCTTTCAATAATGTTCGGGTTTATTTTAAAACAAAAATGTGTGTCATGTGCTCTCAGGGCACTGTAGTGTGGGTATGGGGTCAGTGGTGTGTTGTGGGGGAGGCAGTGAGTGGGCCACTGGGATGGCCCTGCTGGTGCTCACCCCACAGCCTGGTCGAAATGGCCTGCAGAGCCTCCCACACCTGGATCGCTTCGTGGTCAGCTTGGCAGCTCAGGGCGGTGGCTGGCTGGGGGTAGGTCGTGCCAGCCTCCACAGCCCAGCCCTGAACAAAGGCATCCCCCTTGCTCTCCACCAGGTTGTGGAGTGCACAGCATGCACTCACAACATGGGGGATGTTGGGGACCCCTGTGTCCAGGCAGGTGAGGAGGCACCTGCAGTGGCCTTTGAGGTGGCCAAAAGTCCGCTCAACCACCTGGTATGCATGGTTCGGGCGGGTGTTGAACCCCTCTTGGCTAGCACTAAGGTGGCCTGCGTAGGGGCTCATAAGCCGGGGCTGGAGGGGGTAGGCTGCATCCGCCACGAGGCAGAGGGGCATGGTGGTGTCCCCCAGAGTGATCTCCCTCTGGGGGATGTAGATCCCCACCTCCAGCCGGGCCTGAGCTCCTAAAAATGCGGGTGTTGTGGGTGCTGCCAGGCCAGCCAACATATATGACCTGGGAGCAGCCCTAGCTGTCCACCATGGCCTGAAGGACCTCCAAGTGGTAGGCCTTCCTGTTCATGAACCATCCTCTGCTGTGCTCTGGGGTGCAGACGGGAACGTGGGTCCCATCCAGTGCCCCAGATCAGTTGTGGAACCCCTTGCTGGCAAACCCCGCGATGGCTGCATCCAGGTCCCCAAGCCGCACAAGCCTGTGGAGCAGCAGAGTGTTCAGCAAGCAGACCACCTGTGGGGGGAGGACATGATCACCCATGAGGGGTGTGCAGGGTGTGCCTGCCCCCCACAAACTACCCATGGGCTCCCCCCAACCCCCCGGGCTCTCCCTCCCCAGGGTCCCCCCCTGGATTCCTCCCCACTCCCTGGAGTACCTGCTCCCCCAATCTCCTCCCAGGCTCCCCCTCCCCCAGGTTCCCCTTCCCCCAGGCCCCCTGAGCCTCCTTACCTCCATGATGACAGCCCCAATGGTGGCCTTGCCCACACCAAACTGCTGTCCTATGGATCGGTAGGTGTCTGGAGTGGCCAGCTTCCAGACAGCAATGCCGATCCGTTTCTCGATAGTGAGGGCACGCTGCACAGGGGTGTCCTGGTGATGTAGGGCAGGGGTGAGACACTGGCAGAGCTCAAGGAATGTCTGCTGGCTCATCTGGAAATTCTGGAGCCAGTGGTCATCGTCCCACTCCTCGAGGACCAGGCACTCCCACCACTTCGTGATGGCGGAGTACGTCCATATGCAGCAGCGTGCCTGGCAGGGGGTGGGGGTGGGGATGGGAGGGCTCCATGATGGTTTGGGGTGGTTCCTTCATCTGCTAAGGAGGAGAGCTCATCCTCCAGGAGGTGCTGGGAGACCTCCTCCTTGGCGTTGAGCAGGGCAGCCCCTGCCTTTGATACGGCCCTGAAGGCTTCTGGCTGCTGCTGCTGCTGTTGCTTCTGCTGCTGCTGCACCTGGGGGTCCATGCTGCATGCACAGGGTCTGCAACCTGGTGTCAGCTTTGCGGACCTTGTGCTGTGCAGGCCAAGTGTGTCTGGGAGGGGCCCTTTAAGGGAGCGGCTTGCTGTAGCCCCAGAAGAGCTAACCAACCCTGTGACTCTGTCCACAGGCTTGCCTAGCCCCCTTATTCCAATTGGGGCTGATTTTGTGTGTAGACGCTCCCCTGCAGGGACTTTTTCAATGTAGCACTTTCCTACATCGACACTGAATGTCAATGGCACCAGCCCTGGAGGATGTGTGGACACTACAAGTCGAAAGAGCTTATTTTGATTTTGCTATTAAGCTATTTCAACATAGCGTCCCAGTGTACACATAGCTACTATGTTTTCCCTGTATTCTCAATGGACATAGAACTATTCTTCATTTTCTTTCTACAGCTGCTATATGTTATTAATGTGAACTGTTAAAAAGCCATTTCTTTCAATAGGAGAGGAGATTGCACTTCACTGGTAAATGAAGCGTTTCTTGTGATAGAGATTTAGATATTCACATATGTGAGTCTTCTATTGACTCAGCTAATTCTGGAATGACAGCCAGTTGAATTTTATAGATTTATAGCGATGATGAGATACAATAGTTTCTCTTTTATAAAATATTTTGGATGATTGGAGAAGATGAGCCTAAAGAAACTGTGGATGTTAAAATAAGTTGGTCACTAATAATAGTACCAGTACATTATCCTTACTCATGGACAGTGCTGCTATTTTTCTTGTTACTTATAGATAGGGTTGTCAGAATTCAATATTTTTATTATGTGAATAGCATCAATGTTAAGCACTTGTTCAGTTTATCAATTTAAATTTTCACAACAGTGGAAAGTTATGTGGGGGTACATTCAGAAAATTCCTCAGTGACAGCAGGTATTGAGATTCAAAAAGTGAAAGTTTAAAACACAAATTGTGGTCATATCCTGAAATATGCAAGTTAAATATCCTTAAACCAAACTCTCAATTTCCCAAGGGGCATTTTTCTTACTTCGCCTCTCTGTAAATGTGAATGATCATCAATGGAAATATTTTATTCATCAGTTTGGATTTGTTCAGGGAAATGTTTATGGTCATTTACTGACAAAAGTCTCATTTTTCCTACCCTACATTTTGCAGGAGAGCTTAATAGAGTAGAAAGACAATCTGGAGCACATCAAGGCTCCACTCTAAATTCCCCATCTCTCCATTGTATAGAAAAGCTGGTCATGCTGATTCTGAATTGTTAGGTCTGCAGTTATGCTTTTAATCAGTACCTCAATTTCACTCAGAACAGAGGTGAAATCATAAAAGGGAGAAGGTATGAAAGGGAATTTATGAAGGGAGAAAGAGGAATAGTCTAAATGGGAAAGAGAGTGAAGGTGACATAAAGCAGAAAAGGACAGGAATAGGGAAGTAAGAGTGAAATTCAAGGGGGCAGATATTGACAAAGGGAAAAATTATGAAAAGCAATATGTAATATTAGCCAGAGAGAGAGAGAGAGAGAGCGAAAAGACAAATTAGGGATAATGACTTCAGAGTCACAATAACAGAATACAAGCAGAGAATCATAAAAGAAAAAAAGCAGGGGTGGGGAAGAATGTTGTGAGCAAGAGGAGAGGAAGAAAACTTGAGCTTACAGGAAATTCTTAGATACAGATAGGAGGAACCATCACCAGAAGTTATTTCAGCAATCAGAAAGAACATTCAATGGAACTAAGAAAGAAAACAGTAAAAAAATGTGGTGGGGAAGAAAGCGAGGCTACAACAAGGGTCAGCGTTCCCTCAGCACGGGTGCCAAGAGTGGCAGGCAAGCAGATTTTCATCAGTGCATAAAGCAGTGGCTCAGTCCTGTCCCTTCTCCCATGAGCAGCTGGGAGCTTTCTCAAAGCCACACTGCCTGCAGATTAACAAAAGACCAGCTAATTCTACCAACCACCACTTAAATGATAAAAATGTTCATCTTAATTTATTTGTTAATGAGGCTGATGTTCTTGATGATCACTTGCTAACGAGTAGGACATCTTCATGTCACCTCCTATTTGTGAGTCCTGGGATGGCTGATCAGCCTGATTCTGGATCTGCAGATTTTATCAGAAAGGGGTAGGTGTTGGTATCTGTTGGACAGGCAGAGGATAAAATTTTGGCCCTCTTTTCTTCTTCTCCAGCTCTCCTCATCTGCACTGCAGCAATACCTTTCAAATTACACCACCCCCTCATGGATTACCATTCTCCACTGGGGACAGTCTTGGGCAAGATTCTCCCCAGTGTCAACTCCGATGCTGCACTTTCTCATGTGTGCCTTTAGCATGTCCTTGTACAGCTTCTGCCGCCCCCCAAAGCTCCTCTGTCCTTCTTCCAACTTGCAAAGGAGAATCTGTTTTGGGAGGTGCTGATCAGACATCCGAACCATGTGACCAGTCCAATGAAGTTGTTGATGAATGATAATGGCTTCCATGATGGTCATGCTCAACTCTTCCTGGATTTTAGTATTTGTGTGCCTATCCTGCCAAGAGATATTTAGGATTCTCCTAAGGCAGCATTGATGATACTTGTTAAGTGCCTTCAGGTAACACTTGCATGTTGTCCAGATTTCACAAACATACAGTAGCATTGGAACAACCACTTCACAGTATACAAGGAACTTTGTGTTGGGATAGATGTCCTGGTTCTTGAAGACCCTTTGTCTCAGGTGGGTGAAAGCAGAGTTTGCACGGCTCAGATGATGCTGGAGTTCCACATCAATGTTGACTTTAGTGGAAAGATGACTTTTAAGGTATAGGAACTGTTCTATATTTTCCAGCTGTTCTCCATTTTCTTTAGTAGAAAGTACATGACAGTGTCCTGTCGGTAAAGATTAATTGAGCACCTTTGTCTTTTTGATGGTCAGTGAGAGGCCAAGATTCTCATATGCTTCAGCAAAGATATTAAGATGGTGTGAAGGGCTGGAGGAGAAAGAGCAGAAATCATGTTGTCGTTCACATTCTGGAGCTCCATGATGGTTGTCATGGAGGTCTTGTTTTAGACTTCAGTCTCCTGAGAAAATATTTGTATGATCCTCAGTAAGTAGTGGGACATGTGAAGACTTTTGTTTTCAACTATATTTTCTTTAAATGTATTTTTGCACTTTCAGATGTCCCCTCTTTTAAACTTACCTGACAAGCTTAATTAAATCCAAAATTCTTTCTTTCCCTACCAACTAGCCTTATACCACTAACATTTGGGAACTTGAATTATGAACAGCTGAAGGACTGAAGAAGTTCAGCAGCAGTCTATATGGTGATTTGCTACCTGCACATCACTGTCTGCAGTGCACCAGCTTAATGTGAAATGAC
This sequence comes from Carettochelys insculpta, assembly GCF_033958435.1. NCBI lineage: Eukaryota > Metazoa > Chordata > Testudines > Carettochelyidae > Carettochelys > Carettochelys insculpta. Next base: position 298,056,817 of record NC_134137.1, on the reverse strand, counting down.
TCATCGTGTGGAACTTGCTACAGCCCAGTGAAAGTCCTGGTTTCCTGCAAAGTAATTTAACATGCTCCTTAAAATAACAAGTATTCCTGTAAAACCTTAGAGACTAATAGGGTGCTACAGAACTGCTTGTTATTTGTGAGGCTGCAGATTACAATGTTGCCTCCTTTGTGGCAACCCTTAGTTTACCAGTTACCAAGGTAGGAAATATTTGCCTCTCATCAGTGAATTTTCTCAAAGCTATATGATAATATTACAACCTTCTGAAATAAGTATGCAGCTTTTGAGTATCAGTTTGAGGGAGGCTGGGATTCCCTTTGTTGTACAAAACAAAGGATCTAAGTACAGTGGTTTCCTGTGGTATAAACATTGGATGCGTCTACATCAGCTGGGTACTTTGAAGTAGCCAGCACAACGTTGAAATAGCAGGTGACCTGGGCAACTGGGTGCAGTGGCCGACTGGGGGAAGCCCGTGCTGGCCTCAACTGCCCAGCCCTGGATGAAGGCCTCCCCCTTGCTCTCAACGATGTTGTGGAGCCTGCAGCATGTACCCACAACCTGGGGGATGTTCTGGAGGTCAACATCCAGGCAGGCAAGGAGGCACCGCCATCAGCCCTTCAGGTGGACAAAGGTCCTCTCCACCACCTGGAAGGTGTGGTTCAGTTGGGTGTTGACCCGTTTCTGGCTTGTGGAGAGATGGACAGTGGACGGGGGCATGACCCAGAGCTGGAGGGGGTAGGCCACGTCTGCCACAAGGCAGAGGGCCACAGTGGTGTCCCCCAGAGGGATCTCCTTCTGGGGGATGTAGGTCCCCACCTCCAGCTGGCAGCACAGGCCCAAGTTCCTGAAAATGTGGGTGTCCTGTGTACATCCAGGCCAGACCACATAGACATCCTGGAAGTGGACCCAGCTGTCCACCACGGCCGGCAGGACCATGGAGTGGTAACCCCTCCGGTTGATGTATCTTCCTCCGTTGTGGTCTGGGGTATGAATTGGGATGTGGGTCCCATCCAGGGCCCTGAAGCAGTTTGGAAACCCCATGACAGTAAATCTGGAGACAGCTGCATCCAGGTCCCCGACTCAGACAACCCTCTGGAGCAGCGTGGCATTGAGCACACAGACCGCCTGTGGGGAAGGGACATGAGCTTCCTTGAGGGTGTGCAGGGTGCCCCAGGCCCCTCCATCCAGGCCCCCCTCCCAGGAACCTCCCCATGCACCCCCCCACCCAGCCCCTCCCTCCCCGTTACCTCTTCCTCCCCAGCCCCACATCCTGGCCCCCCACCCCCAGTGGGTGCTTGCCCAGGCCTCCTTACCTCCATGATGACAGCCCTGACTGTGGCCTTTCCCACTCCAAACTGGTGTCCCATGGAACGGTAGTTGTCTGGAGTGGCCAGCTTCCAGACAGCTACTGCGACCCTCTTCTTGATGGGGAGGGCACGCTGCATCTGGGTGTCATGCTGCCTCAGTGCGGGGGTGAGCCACTGGCAGAGCTCCAGGAAGGTCTGCTGGTGCATGAGGAAGTTCCGCAGCCACTGGTCGTCATCCCACTCCCCCATGACCAGCTGTTCCCACTACTCGGTGCTGGTTGGGTAGCTCCAGAGGTGGTAAAGCAGCCAGCAGGGGAGGAACAGGGGAGCCTGGTGGTCAGGGGCATCCGGCTTCTCGTGTAGCACCTATCATGGCACTTGCTCCCTGGGTGACTACCACATCTACCACTTCTCCCTTATCCACAAGGCACATTATCCTATGAAAGAAAGCTATCAGATTGGTTTGACATGATTTGTTCTTTGAAAATGCATGCTGGCAGTTCCCTATGAGCTTACCACCTTCTAAGTGTTTGCAGATGATTTCCTTAATTACTTGTTCCATTACCTTTCCTGGCACAGAAGTTAAACTGACCTGTCTGCAGTTTCCTGCATTGTTCTTATTCCCTTTTTTTATAGATGGGCAGTATATTTGCCTTTTCCAATCTTCTGGAATCTCTTCTGTCTCCTATGATTTTCCAAAGATGATAGCTAATGGCTCAGATACCTCCTCTTTCGGCTCTTTGAGTATTCTAGGATGCATTTCATCAGGTCCTGGTGACTTGCAGACATTTAACTTTTCTAAGTGATTTTTAACTGGTTCTTATTTTCATTTTATCTTCTAAACCTATCCCTTTCCCACTAGCATTATTATCTTAGGCATTCCTTCGCCAGACTTCTCCATGAAGACCGAAACAAAGAGGTCATTAAGAATCTCTGTCATTTCCAAGTTTCCCATTACTGTTTCTCCCTCCTCACCGAGCAATGGGCCTACCTGATCCTTGCTCTTCCTCTTGCTTTTAACGTATTTATAAAAAGCCTTCTTGTTTCCCTTTATTCCCATAGCTAATTTGAGCTCATTTTGTGCCTTTGCCTTTTTAACCTTGCTCCTGCATTCCTGTGTTGTTTGCCTGTACTCACCCTTTGTAATTTTTCCTTGTTTCCATTTTTATATGATTCCTTTTTTATTTTGAGATCATGCAAGATCTCCTGGTTAAGCCAAGGTGGTCTTTTGCCATATTTTATATCTTTCTTATGCAGGGGAATATCTTTCTTTTGGGCCCTTAATAACGTCCCTTTGAAAAACTGCCAACTCTCCTCCGTTGTTCTTCCCCTCAGTCTTGCTTCCCACAGAATCCTACCTACCAGCTCTCTGAGTTTACCAAAATCGACCTTCCTGAAATCCATTTTCTGTATTTTGCTGTTCTAATTGTGAACTCTATGATTTCATGATCACTTTCGCCCAAGCTGCCTTCCACTTTCAAATTCTCAAACAGTTCCTCCCTATTTGTTAAAATCAAATCTAGGACAGCTTCCCCTCAGTAGGTTTTTCAACCTTCTGAAATAAGAAGTTGTCTCCAATGCAGTCCAAGAACTTATTGGATAGTCTGTGTGTCGCTAGGTTAGTTTTCCAACATATATCTGTATAGTTGAAGTCCCCCATCACCAACAAATCCTGGGCCCTGGATGATTTTGTTAGTTGTTTTTAAAAAGCCTCATCCACCTCTTCCACTTGGGTAGATGGCCTGTAGTAGACTCCTGGTAGGACATCGCCCTTGTTTTTTACTCCTTTTAGCTTTATCCAGAGGCTCTGAACACATTCCTTTCCTATATTGATCTCCACCTTAGTCCAAGTGTGTACATTTTCAATATATAAGGCAACACCTCCTCCCTTTTCCCCCTGTCTATCCCTCCTGAGTAAGCTGTACCATTCCATACAAACATTCCAATCGTGTATTATCCCACCAAGTTTCTGTGATGCCAACAATGTTATAGTTGTATTTATTTATTAGCACTTTCAATTCTTCCTGCTTATTACCCATACTTCTTGCATTTGTATATAGGCATCTAAGATATTGATTTGATCTTGCCTCCGAGTTTTCCCCTGACTCTCCTTTTACTCTACCATTATAGCCCATGCTCCCTCCCATGTCCAACCCATTTCCCAGGTCTCCATCTTCTCTGCTTACCCATGGTCTTTGCTCCCGTGTCCCCGTCGAACCTAGTTTAAAGCCTTGACTAGGTTAGCTAGTCTGTGTCCAAATAGAGTCTTCCCTCTCCTTGAAAGGTGAACACCATCTCCGCATAGCAGTCCTTCCTGGAATAGCATCCCGTGGTCAAGGAAGACAAAGCCCTCCTGGTGACACCATTTACGCAGCCAGGCATTCACCTCCAGGATTCACCTGTCTCTGCCTGGACCCCTACCTTTGACAGGAAGGATTGAAGAGAATACCACCTGCACGCCCAACTCCTTCACCCATACACCCAGAGGCCTGTAGTCACTCTCGATCCTCTCAGTGTCACACCTCACAATATCATTAGTGCCCACATGGATGAGTAGCATGGGGGTAGTAGTCAGAGGGCTGGATAATCTTCAATAATACCTCCGTAATGTCTTGGATACAGGCCCCCGCCAGGCAGCATACCTCCCAAAATGAAATGTCAGGGCAACAGATGGGCACCTCTGTCCCCCTAAGAGAATCACTGAACACCACCACTCTACGTTTCCTTCTCACAGTAGTAGCAGCTGACCTCCCAGCCTTGGGGGGTATGAGGCTTCTCCTCGGTTGTACAGGGTGAGTCCTTGTCTCTTGTATCAAGTGCATCGTAACAGTTTCCTAATACTACGGTGGGAGGATTCAGAGCAGCGGTGGAGCACAGCCTGCTGCCAGAAGTAACCAGCTGCCAGTGTCCACCGTGAGCCATCTCCTCCTCCACCGGTGGTGTGTCAACTGTCCGGTGTAGTGGGACAGCTACCTCAGCTGTGTCTGGATGAATACTGTCCAGGAATTGTTCATGGATTTGGATACTCCTCAACCTAGCTCTCTATTCCTATAGCTCTCCCATCTGCTGCCTGAGACATTCTGCCAGCAGGCACCTTTCACATTGGATGTTCCCCCCAGCCTCAATATCACTTAGTGGAAATTGCAAGCCACAGTTCTTGCAAAACCACACCAGGATCGGGGTAGAGGCATCCATGGTCAGGCCATCTGTCTGGCTACAGGCACAAGCAGAAGGGACAGAAGCAGTGCTGGCACAGGTGTTGAGGGTCTTCTTGACCATTGGAGGCCTGCCTCTGTTAAACTCCCTCTTAAACTCCCCTGTCTGCAGCCCCCTGTCTGCTTCGCTCCCCTGGTCACTCTGCCTCTGGCTTATGAAAGCCTGCTGACCTAGGTTAGGCATTACCCCTTGTTAGTCACACAGGGGAAGGCTGACCGTGAGGCTGCTCAAAGGTAAACAAGGGAACAAAGGTCAGGAACTCAGTCCCAGCTGCCACAGAAACTGAAACTGAAATCACCCACCTGAAATCAGAATCACAATTCAAACAGTCAAGCACACTTACTCACCCCAAAAGCTAGTACTCTCACCTGGTAGCTTCTTCAGCAGCGGGATTGCTTGCTGTCCCTCTTGAACTCCCCTGTCTGCAGTCCCCTGTCCGCTTCACGTCTTCTCTCTCAACCCCACATCTGGGCACCTTGAAGCTGGGTCTACATGTAAGCGCCCTTTCGAAAGGGTGAAAATCGAAGTTCAGCGGTCAAAATAGTGGCCATCGAAAAGGAGCACTGCTGACGTTATTGGATCAGCATTTTGATCCGCTCTTTCGAAGTGCTGCCACATTCTTTCGAAAGAGAGCATCAACACAGCTCCAAGCCCTCTTTCAAAAGAAGGGAAGCAGGAAACACCGTGGACAGCCCTTCCGGAGCCGCAGCCAGCTGCCCTCTTTAAAAGGCCCCTCCCTGCACCCTCTCCTCTGCATGAGCCAAGTGCTGCCCAGCCTTTCCGAGCCCGGCAGAGCCCACCCGTGCCCACAATGGAGGCACAGTGACAGCTCCTGCAGGAGGACACCCTCATTAAGGACACCCTGCTGGCAGTGCTGTGCACCATCACCACAGCTGCACCTGATCCCATCGGATGTCTGGACGGTCCCCCTGGGCCCTGGGTCTCCTCCACCCAGGCCACCGCCAGGTATTCCCCCGGGTGCCTGGACACCTCTGGACCCACCCCAGCCGCACTGACTGGTGGGAGCGCTTGGTGCTAGGGGTGTGGGGCGAAGAAAGGTGGCTGCAGAACTTCCTCATGTTGAGGCAGACCTTTGAGGAGATCTGCCCCTGGCTCGCCCTCACACTCCGGCACCAGGACACCTGCATGTGGCCAGCCTTCACCTGGAGAAATGGGTCACGATTGCCATCTGGAAGCTAGCCACCCCGGACTCCTACCACTCTGTGGGACAACAATTTGGTGTGGGCAAGGCCACCAGGGAGGTAAGGTGGGGCTGGGTCACCTGTCCCCAAAGGATGGGTGGGTGGGGCTGGGGTGAGGGGAACTCACCACTGCAAGGGACTGGTTGTGAGGAGGGCAGGGGGCTGGATGGGGCAGGGGCTGGATGGGAGGTGGGCAGAATGGGCCTGAGGTGGGTGGGAGGCAGTCTGCCACCTGCACTAGATCACATGTCCCCCTCCCCCCTGCAGGCCATCAGAGTCATCAACATGATGCTGCTCCATAGAGTCATCTGCCTGGGGGATCTGGACAACATAGCGCATCCCCATCCACACCCCGTCATGAAATGCCAACGAGTACATCAACAGGAAGAGCTACCGTTCGGTGGTGCTCAAGGCCCTGGTGGACGTGAGGGGCCAGTTCACCGACATCTATGTGGGCTGGGCCGGCCGCACCACACGCATGATGCCTGGGTCTTCCAGATCTCCAGCCCCTGCTGGAGCATGGAGGCCAGCACCTTCGTCCCCCAGTGAGAGATCCCAGTGGTGGAGGATGTCACCATGCTGCTCTGCACGGTGGCAGATGCGGCGTACCACCTGCAGCCGTGGCTCACGAGGCCGTACACGGAACACCTCGACCCCACCCAGCAGGCATTCATTCAGTGCCTTAACCATGCCCTCAATGTCATGGTGCGGGCCTTTGGGCACCTAAAGGGGTGGGGGAAGTGCCTCCACATATGGCTGGAGGTCAGGGTCCTCAACGTGCCCCAGGTGGTGGGCATCTGTTGCTTCCTCCACAATGTTGTGGAGGGCAAGGGGGATGCCTATGTGCCTGGGGGTGGCCCTCCAGCTGGCACTGGCTATGAGCAGCCAGGCACCGCCCCCATCCTCCAGGCCCACTGGAAAGGCCACCGCATCAGGGAGGCCCTCAGGCAGGCCTTTGCCGACAGCCATCTCTGACCCACATGCACACCCACATCCTTTGACATCTGCCACCCACTGTCCCCCCTCACCCCCACCAGCACTGCACCCACACATCCACCACCCACCATCCCCCTGAGGAGCACAGCATGGAGTGGTGAACATTAAAATAAAGATTTATGTACACTATTGATGTTAACTATGTACAGGGGGTGGGAACCTAACTTGGAGGGGGGTGGGGGGAACCTAACTGGGGGGGAAGGGGGGAACCTAACTGGGAGGGGGGCGAGTGGCTCATTCCGGGGCACGGATGGTGGACTGCGAGCCCCTGGAGCCCCTGCCTCCCTGGGTACGGTGTCCTCAGTGGGGCGGAGAGGGTGCAGGGAATACTGGCAGGTAATGTTGGCGAGTGGGCCTGATGGGGGCGGAGGGTGAAGGCTCAGTGTGTGGGAGGCTCAGTGGCAGAGGAGGGTGTGAGTTCAGTGGGGACGGAGGGTGCAGGCTCAGTGGGGGTCGGGGGGCAGGCTTAGCTGGGGGAGCTGCCGAGGGGCTAAGAGGTGGGCAATGGTGGCTGCATGGTCCTGGAGGGTGTGGCCAATGCCCTCCAAGGTGGTCAGCAGCCTCTCCCAGGCTGCCCTCCGCCACTCCATCTCGGCCTGGGCAAGCTGCAGGTGCTGTTTGGCCATGTCAGCCTGGCACTGGCTGGCTGGGTCCTCCTTATCCTGGAGGGGGGCCCTCCAGCCATGGCCCCAATGGCATGCCATGTAGGGTAGCGTCCAGGCTCCTCTGAGGGCTGCAAAGGGCTCTCAGGGACGAGAGATGGTACAGGGTTCTCTCTGCCCACGGATGGTGCAGCTGTGTGGAGAGGAGGACAGCATGTCAGTAATGTGCCCCAGACAGAGAAGACTTGGTTGTGGCCCACCCTACCGAGCCCACCCCATGGGGCCCCTGCCCCCCCCAAAGGAAACTGACCCACCTAGGGCCACTGACCCAACCCCCACGGACTGGGCCTCCCAGCCTGGGGGTGCATCCAGTGGTCTCTCATGCAGGTGGCCCTTCCCAGCCTGCGGTATGCAGGCCCCACGTGCTGTCCAGCACTGACCAGCCACCGCCCCTGTGCGGCTTGCGGCGCTGTCCACTGAAGGTGGGTGCTGGGCATCACTGGTGGGCCACCATGGGGGGCCACATCCCGTGTGGGGGGGTGGTCTTTGTGCAGCCCGGGACCACCGGTCCAGTGGTCAGGTGACTAGCCGTTGAGTTGCCTCCACCCTGTGCAGCAGGTGCACCCCTGCCTGTATGTAACAGAGGGTCCCTCGGTGACATCTGGGAATGTCCAGCTCCCGGTCATCCAGCTGGAGGAGCAGGAGGTGAGGACGATGGTGGGGTCCCCCTCCTCACTCAACCACTCTGTGGTCCCCACGCCCTCCTGGGTCCCTGGTCCAGGCTGTTCCTCCTCCTCAAGCTGAAGCTCCTCAGCTGAGGTGTCCAGGAATGATAGGGGTAGGGAGTTGTTCTGGGGCCCCAGGATACCCTGGAGCTCCCAAAAGAAGGGGCATGTGGCTGGAGCAGTCCCGGAGCGGCCAGCCTGGTCCTTGGGCCGGACATAGCCCTGCCACAGCTCCTTGCCCTTGTAGTGTACCTGTTCCGTGGTACGCTCCAGGTGGCCCCTGGTCTGGAGGCCCTGAGTCAAGCAGCCAAAGGCAGAGGCATTGGGTCGCTTGACCCCCATCTTGTGCAGGGACTCCTCCTTCTTCCACAGGCTGAGGAGGTCCTGCAGTTCCCGCTCCATCCAGAAGGGAGCCTTTTTCTTTTTCTCCCACTGGGAGCCCTGTGGGGGCTCGGATGGGGGCCCGTGGGGCTCGCAGGGGCGGTGCTGGCTGCTGGCCATGCTGCGGTGCTGGAGCAAGTGGGTTGGAGCACATGCAAAGGCTGCTTCTGGCACACTCTCAACTTCCTGCCATGGGTTTCCTGTGTGCATGCAGCTTTAAGGCAGTTGGAGGCAGGGACCATAGAGCTATGCTGCTGCTGGCTGGAGTGGCCCTGCGCTCCAGCTGACCGGCGCCATGGCAGACCCATATTTCAAAAAGCAGACTTTGGGGCGTCTTCACATGTCCTCTTTTGATTTAATATTTCGAAAGGGGCCGATCTTCCTGATCTCGGATTGGGGTTCGGATTTTGACGTCTGTGCTCCGTTCTTTCAATTCCTTTCGAAAAATAGCGTTACACATGTGGACGCTCCTCCCGCACTTTGAAAAAGGGCCGCTTATTTCGATATTTTGTGCACTTGTAGACACAGCTAAAGAGTTCGTCGGTACAAAGGGACTTAGATGATCCCTCCAGCTGGCAAATTTTCCCTTGAGCCAAATAAATATATTGGAAATCAGATTTATGTCATTTGGTTACAATTTTAAAACACGTAAAACTAGTATTTGATGTATATAACACGCTAACTGTTCTGATGAACATAATTCATATTGCCATTTTAGTACATTGAAGAGAACTGATCATTTCTACTATTCAAAATATTAGCCAGAAGGCATTAAAAATGCAGCAGAGCTGGATGGTACCCAGAAAAAGCAGGTCAAGCTAATTAAAGTTGTTCACTAGCTACATATTTAATTAGATTTTCTTTTTTTCTTTAATTAAGAGTTAAAGGCAATTCTGTTTTCAAAAAGACTTGAATAATCAAAATGTTCATAAATGCATTTGTCATTTGTGATGCTAAACTATAAAAGTCTTTACTTTTGTTTTTGATTTTTGTTTTTGTTTCTTTCTATTAGCAGCTATTGCATCTCCAACCTCCACTGAAAAGAACAAGCAATTTGGTCAAATATCTACAACCTGTCACAGCCCAAACATTTTGGTCATATATGCACCAAAATGTTATTCAAAATCTTTGACATTCAGTTTGATAGATTCTCTATGTAATATGTTCCAGGACAGACTCTTCCAAAGGCGCACTATATATTTATTGGAAAGCAAAAGTGCCGCTAGCATCTCCTCATCCTGCATTGTTTGGAGTTCTTGCCAAACAGGCACCCTGACCATGTCTGTTTGTACAGAAAACCTGGTTCAACTTGCTGGGATTACAGCCTTTATGTACGTGCTGGAACAACCCATGCTGGAGGAATCAACCAGTGCAAAAGGTGTCAGTTGGTGGAGTCTCTCAGGAAGCAAACAAGAGCTGCAGGAGAAAGAGTGTCATCTATACAGCATCCAGTAGCACAAAGACTTAATTGACAAAATATCCTGGACATCACCATGTATGAAGGGTACTAGCTGACTAGAACAGACTATGGCAGCACCAGACAATGAAGAAAAACTAACTGTTGGCCATCTCAGGCTATAGATAATGTCCTGTCATCCTCCCAGATACTCTGTCCACTGAGGTCAAGAATGAACTTAGTCTAATGGCCAGATATAGACCCTAATAGCAGAAGTAATTTATCATATCACAGAGGAGGAGATGTAGAAAGGTGGCAGTCAGGGCTTTCCTTCTAAGGGGATGAAGGCATTCATGTGATAACATGTCTTGAAGTTTCAGGAGGTGCTGCCTGTCTGGAGCCTGATCTGAGATATCTCAGCAGGTTGCCAAAGCTCACCCCTCTGACACCTATCCCATGGCAAGGGCACACATCCTGGAGATGCATGCATAGTCGAGCACATGATGTTGATGTGTGGGCTTTAACTTCCTTGACCATGGGATGATTGTCCAGAAAGGACAAAAGCTACTGGGAAGAGAAGTTTACGCCTGATCAAGAATAGAAAGAACATCCTTGGTCACTGACTTAAGAACTTAGTAAACCAACCTTTAAATTAGATGTAAAGGGATCTGGTAACAAAAGCCCACAGGTAGGAATAAAAAAGTCATTTTAATAGCTGGGTAGAAGCTGGGAGAAATTTACAACAGAGTCATCAGAGGGGAAATGGAAAACAGTGGCAACTCTACTCAAAATATTAGATGTCTGCACACAGATGCTAGTATTACAGGAAATAAACAGGAAGAATGTCAGCTAAATTGTGGTTTAATGATCATCACAGAAACTTAGTGGGATAATTCTCGTTCCTGAAATATTGTTAAAAATGGGAGGATAGCTCTTTCAGGAAAAAGGAGGCAGTATTGCATTAACACGAAGGCTACGTCTAAACAGCATGCTGCTGTCAGCAGGGTCATGCAAATGAGGGCACTCAACAATGCAAATGAGGCATTCATTTACGAATTGAGCCCCTCATTTGCATACTCTCGCATGATCGCTGTCCCAGCTGAGGCTTCAGTCATCACAAACCAAGCCGTGCAGACAGGCTTCCATTGACCAACAGCCCCCTCCCCCCGGCCCAACCCTCCACACACAGACATTTGTCAGCAGCCCCTTATCCCTCATTTTTGTCAGGGATAAGGGGCTGTCAACAAGCGCAGGTTTGTTAGACAGAACCCCATCTACATGGCTTGTTTTGTGGAGACTGAAGCCTCTGCTGGGACAGCGATCATGTGAGTATGCAAATGAGGTGCGCGATTTGTAAATGAATGCCTCATCTGCATTGTTAAGTGCCTTCATTTGCATGACCCTGCTGGCAGCAGCATGTCATGTAGATGTAGTCTAAGAGTATATGCAGTTGTTCTAAGGACATCAGAGACATACCATTTGGAAGTCTCTGGGTGAAGATAAAAAGGGGGAAATGGGATGTGGGGTGGACAATATCATGGCAGGGCTTTATTGTACAGCACCAAAGATGGAGGTGGCTGAAACATTACTAAACACATTAACAAATATCCAAAACACAAGACATAGAAATAATGGGGGATTTAAACTACTCAGACACCATTTGATGAGGAAAAAATGCCTTGGAATGCACTGGGAACAGTGTCCACAGTTTTGAAAACTGATGAAGTAACTGGGGTCACAGCTATTTTATATGTGATTCTGACTAACAGAGAGGAATTGGCTGCAAGTTTAAGGGTGGCAGGAAACTTGAATGAAAGTAATCACAAAATGATCATTTTCCTGATTCTACATAAAAGAAAGGAAGGAAGAGAAATGCAACAAGGAAAATGACTGTTAAAAATACAAACTCCAAGATCTCATATATAAGTTTTTAAGAAGAAAATCTAAGGAAAAAGGAAGTCTGGTGAGCTTGCAAATTCTCAGGGAGACACTGTTAAAGGTGTAACAGCAAAATACCTTAATGAGAAGGGAAGACAGGAAACATGAGAAGGGGCCAATGTAACTCTATCAGGAGCTCTTTAATTATCAGAAAATCAAAAAAATTATTTTGAAAGAAGTGGAAACTGAACAAGTTGCTATGAATATTAGAAAATAATGAGACAAGAATCACAAAATGTAAGTCACAGAATGATTAATATGTATATGCGCATCTCATGGAACTAGAAGGTCATGGAGTTCACTCCTCTGCCCTCTTGGCAGGACCAAGCACCATCCCCTTTTTTCTCCCCTTCCTCTCAAACCCATTTACTCCAGAACACTCACTGCCCACCTCAAGAATTGAGCTCACAGTTCTGGGTTTAGCAGGTTAACACTCAAACCACTAAGCTATGCCTCCTGCAAGCCTAACAGCACCTAGCAAGGGACATAAGAGGCAATAAGAAGACAGACTATAAATTCATTAGATACAAAAGGCTTAATATGAAGAAGAGCTAATAATAGATGTCTTGAGAAGGCTGAGGTGTTTAATGGCTATACCATTTCCGTATTCTCTAAAAGAGAGAAATATGGTCAGATATTTAACAAAATTAATATTAACAACAACAGGGAAGTAACACAAGCCAGAATATGGAGAGAATAACTTAAAGAATATATTTAAATAAGTTAGAGGTATTCACGTTGACAAGGACTGATGAATTTTAATGTAGGATACTAAAAGAACTATCTGTGGCAATCTTGGAATTGTTAGCAATTATCTTTGAGAACTCATGGAGAACAGGTGAGATCCCAGAGGACTGGAGAAGGTCAAACATAGTATAATCTTTTCAAATGGTAACAAAGAGAACATAGGGAATCATACACCAGTCAGCATAACTTTTCTACTTGACAAAGTTCAGGAATAAATTATCAATTAGTTTGTAACAACCTAAAGGAAAACAGGATTACAAAAAGTGCTTTTTTGTGTGCCAGTGCTTACGGGTACTGAGTACTGGCACCTCAGCAGCCCCAGCCATGGAATTGGCTGGGGGGCAGGGAGAAGCAGGGAGCCAGCTGAGTATCAGCTCTTCTTCTTCTTTTCTTTTTTAAAGCACTGATTATAAGTAATAATCAACGTGGATTTTTCAAGAACAAATGACACCACAGCACACAAATGTCCCTCATTGACAGAGTTACTGACATGGTGATGAGAGGGAAAAGCTGTAAGGCATGAGATATGATTTTTAGTAAGATTTTTGACTCATTTGCACATTGACAGTCTCATAAATTAAACAGGTATATACGGTCTACATGAAATTATGTTATTTCAGCCAATGTAACCATCCAAAGTGACTGGACAACAAAATGGCAAATGAAATTTAACACTAATAAATGTACACTAATGCACATTGGGAAAAAAAACAATCCCAAATATACATACACAATGATGGGGACTAATTGAGCTATAACCACTCAAGAAAGATCTTGGAGCCATTGTAGATAGTTCTCTGAAAACATCCAATCAATGAGCAGCAGCAGTCAAAAAAACAAACAGAATATTAGCAATCTTTAAAAAGGGGATGGAGAATAACGCAGACAATATCTTATTGCCTCTGTATAAATCCATGGTATGCCCACATCTTGAATACTGCATAAAGATAAGGTTGCTTCATCTAATAAAAGATATATTGACAATGGAAAAGGTTCAGAAATGGGCAACAAAATGATTAGTAGGTTAGAACAGGTGCCATATGCAAAAAAATTAAAAAGACTTGGATTTTCAGCTTAGAAAAGAGGAGACAAAGGGGGATATGATAGAGGTCTATAAAATCATGACAGCTACATTTACAAGAGAGGGTTTTTTGGAAAGAGTGCCTTTCAAAAGAGAGTAGTCAAAAGGCACCATTTCAAAGAAGAACGTCTACACATGGGCTGAGGCTGGCGCCGTCGACGAGTGCCATCGAAAGGGCCATATGCCACATTGAAAGGGGTCATCCAGGCCATCAAAAGAGAGTGTCCACACATACACACCCCATCTTTCGAAAGAACAGGGAAGGAAATGTTGCAGATGGAGGTCACAGAACGGCCAAGCCCTTCCGTGGCCACAGCAAGCAGCTCCTTTAAAATGCCCCTCCCCAACACCCTCAGCCTGCACACAGAGCTGCCATGAGCCCTGCAGATGCAGTGCCCACAGGAAAGGCCATGGACCAGCAGTGGTGGGAGCAACTGGTCATGGGGGAGCGAAGCGATGACCAGTGGCTCCAGAACTTCTGGATGCGGTGGCAGACCTTCCTGGAGCTCTGCCAGTGGCTGTCCCCTGTTCTGAGACACCCAGTACTCGGATGCAGTGTGCCCTTCTCGTGGAGAAGAGGGTCACAATAGTTGTCTGGAAGCTGGCCACTTCAGACAGCTACTGCTCTGTGGGACACCAATTTCGTGTGAGCAAGGCCATAGTTGGGGATGTCATGATGGAGGTAAGGAGGCCTAGGCATGCACCCACTGGGGGTGGGTGGGGCAAGGGTGGTGCCAGGTGGTTGAGCGCACCTTCAGCTGATTGAAGGTGCGATGGCGCTGCCTCATGGCCTGCCTGGATGTGGGTATCCTAAACATTCCACAGGTGGTGGGCGCCTGGTACTTGTTCCACAACATTGTGGAGAGTAAGTGGGAGGCCTTCATGCAGGGGTGGACACCCAAGGCCAGAATGGGCTACCCCCAGCCAGCTGCCATCCCTAGCTGCCAAGCCCACCAAGATAGGATCCGCATCCAGGAGGCCCTGCACCTGTACTTCAGCCAGGGGCCCAAGTGATTGTGGGCCTGGCCACACCTGGAGGGCCTCCCCCAACCCCCCACACCCTTACACCACACATCTGCAGCCCCTGCACACCACCACTTCCTGCACACTGCCCCCCCTCCCACTGAGCACACAGCACACAGGGGTTTGGAAAAATAAAAGGGTATATTTTGCACTACAATAAATATGTGGATAACACTGTGTGTTAGGCATAACAGAACATCCAACTATTTACAGGGGTAGCTAACTATTTACAGGACGGGGGCTACCTATTTACAGGGGCAAGGGGACCTAGGTGGCCTGCCTGGTTGGGCATCACTCTGGGGCAGGGTGGAGGGGCATGACCCATGCTGGCCCTGGGTCCCTCGCCTCCCATCATACAGTGTCCCCGGTTGGGCTGGGAGGGGGCAGGGAGTATGGAGAGGTAGGGCTGGGGATTGGCCTCAGGCTGGCAGTCTGGGCTAGCGAGGCCCCCTTTGGGGGCTGGTGGCGGGGGACTGTGGTGGGGGGAGCAGCAAGGGGGTGGCAGGGGGGAGAGGGAGGGGACAGCTGGGCCAGCAGCTCCCAGTACGTGTCCACCGCATGCCGGAACATGGCAAGGAACGCCCCCCAGGCTGCCTGGTGCCAGGCAGCCTCCCCTTCTCGAAGTGGAACCAGTAATCTGCCAGCTCCACCTGGCACTGGATGGAGGTGGGGGTCCTCTGTGGGCCACCTTTGGCTCTGCTGTGATTGGGCCCATCCTAATGCTGGGGGTGGCTCCAGCTAGTCACTGTCCCTTGCCTCTGGGAGGGCTGTCTGGGACCACAGATGGGGCAAGGCTCTTCTGGCCCTCAGATGGTGCAGCTGCTGAAATGGGGGAAGAGAGGAATAGGCCATGAGTACCAACCCGTGGCCCATGCCCCCTATGCCCCTGTGGGTGCTGGGTCCCTGTCCGTGGGTGCAGTGGCCCTGTGGGCCTCCCCTTTGTGCGGTCTGCCCCCATACCACCTGGGGGCAGGATGTGGCACTGTCCATGGGAGTGGGTGCTGACAGGCACTGGCAGCTGTGCCACCATTCTGCAGCCATGGTCCGGCTGGGCCCTGGTGAGCCAAGGTCTGCCAGGGGTAGGGGGGTTCCCCAGTAGTGTATGGTGCCCCTGTCCCATGTACCTGTTGGGTACATACCTGAGGGTCCACTGTGGAGGTTGGAAGATGGCTGTCTGGACGATGCCCAGCTGGAGGTGCAGGAGGGGAGGTCAATGACCAGGTGCCCCTCTTCCCTGGTCCAGTCCACCACTGTGCCCAGCTCAGTGTCTGGCCTGGGTTGTGCAGGGCTGGCTGATGGTCCTGGCTTCTTCTCCTCTTGTGGCTGGGGCTCCTCATCTGAGGTGAGCAGGAGGGCCAGTGGGGAGGAGGTGTCCCGGGGCCCAGGATGGTCCGGAGCTCCCGATAATAAGGGCACGAAGTGGGGGCAGCAACCCCTTGACCTTACTCCTGACATGGTCAGGGGCGCTGGCAGGGTGACCCCAGGTGGTCAAGCTCTCAGCCAGCCAGGAGAAGGTGACTGCTTTCTACTGCTTGCTCCCCATCACCTGGAGCACCTCCTCCTCCTGCCAGAGCCTCAGCAAGTCCCAGAGCTTGTGCTCTGTCCAGAAAGGGGCATGCTTCCCCCCCACACCGCTGGACCCTTGGGAGCCCTGAGTGCACTCAGGAGGGAGGGGGGGCTGGGGTTCTTCATGTGGCTGGCTGGTGGCCATCATGAGCAGGGGGCTGCCAAGGGTCACACTGAGGTGTTCAGGGGCAGCATGTGTAGCAGCTGCTGCCTTCATGCTCTCAGGTTCCTGCAATGGGGTTTCCAGGCCCATGCGGCTTTAAGAGCCACAGCACTCACAGACCATAGAGCCCCACAGGGACTGGGCAGCATGTCTCCACCTAACAGCTGATCGCTGTGATGTTGGACTCCACTCTTCGAAAAAGCAGGATGTGGAGCATCTATACACATCCTTTTTCAAAAAAAGATGTTGAAAGGGTGGCCTCTTCCTACTTCAGTTTGGAAGAGCCCTTTCGAGTCTTGCAACGCCTACTGTCGATTTCATGTTCAAAAGAGCACATGGTGTGTGTAGACACACCATGCACTACTTCGAACTGGAGCCTGCTCTTTCAAAAGAATTACCTACTGTGGACACAGATGACAGGTATGGAAAAAGTAAATAAGGGAAAGTTATTCTTTTGTTCCCATAACGTAAGAACTAGGGGTTCCCAAATGAAATTCATAGATATCAGGTTTAGAACCAACAAAAGGAAGTATTTCTTCATGCCGTGCAATGTAGGCCTGTGGAACTCCTTGCTAGAGGCTGTTGTGAACACCAGGACTTTAACAGGGTTTAAAAAAAAAAACAAAAAACAAAAAAAAAAACACACTAGATAAATTGCTGGTGGTTAGGTTTATCAACGGCTGTTAGCCAGTATGGGTAGGAATGGGTCCCTAGTCTTTATTTGTCAGAGGCTGGAAATGGATGACAGGAGAGGGATCATTCAATGACTACGTGTTCTGTTCATTCCCTCTGGGGAATCTGGCATAGGTCACTGTCAGAAAATTGGCAACTGGGCTTGATGGACCTTTAGTCTGACCCAGTATTTCTTAAGTTGTGAGTTCACTTTATATTAGTCAAAATGTGACTACAGTGATTCAGTCATGAGTTAGGAGAGCATATATAGTGACAGAGAGATAGCCATGCTAGTCTGTATTCTATCAAAACAAAAAGGCAGTCAAGTAGACTTTAAAGGCTAACAAAATAATTTATTATGTGATGAGCTTTCATGGGACTGAAGAAGTGTGTCTGTCCCACAAAGCTCATCACCTAATAAATTATTTTGTTGGTCTTCAAAGTGCTACTTGACTGCTTTTTTGTTTTGAGGGCACATCTAAGCCGTGTCTACACGTGCACGCTACTTCGAAGTAGCGGCACTAACTTCGAAATAGCACCCGTCATGGCTACACGTGTTGGGCGCTATTTTGATGTTAACATCGACTTTAGGTGGCAAGACGTTGAAGCCGCTATCCTCATCAGGAGATAGGAATAGCGCCCTATTTCGACGTTCAATGTCGAAGTAGGGACCGTGTAGTTGTTGTGCGTCCCGCAACGTCGAAATTGCGGGGTCCTCCATGGCAGCCGTCAGCTGAGGGGTTGAGAGATGCTCTCTCCAGCCCCTCAGCTCAATGGTGGCCGCTTGGAGTGGCCCCTTAAAGGTCCCCTCCCCCTCCTTTCCTGTGCAGGAAGCTGAAGGAACATGCAGGCAGCAGCTCAGACACGCGGCCAGTCTGCACATCCCTCAGCAGCCACAGGCACTTCAATGGCTGCCCAGCAGCCCCCCAGCGCCCCCAGGGGACCCCCCCCAAGGGAAGCCAGGGCAGCCAGCCCAGCCAGTCGGGCAGCCAGGCTGGCAAGCGTCAGCGGGGCCCCTCCTGGACGGAGGCCGAGCTGCGGGACCTGCTGGGGCTCTGGAGTGAGGAGGAGGTGCTCCAGGTAATGGGGAGCAAGAGGTGGAACGCGGATGCGTTCGCTCGGCTGGCTGAGGGCCTGGCTGCCCGGGGTCACCCTGCCCGCACTCCTGATCACGTCAGGAGTAAGGTGAAGAAGCTGCGGCAGGGTTACGCCTGGGCCCGGGATGCAGCTGGCTGATCTGGGGCCGCCCCCGTCACTTGCCCCTTTTACAGGGAGCTCAGGGACATCCTGGGCCCCCAGCACAACTCCTCCCCTCCGGCCACCCTTGATACTTCGGCCGATGAGCCCCAACAGGCCCTGGAGGAGGAGTCCGCCCCAGAGGTAAGCCCCGCACCCCGGGGGCACCCCCCGGAGCCCACCCCCGGGCCATCGCGGCAGGAGGAGGAGGAGGAGGAGGAGGAGGGGGGTTCCTCCTCTGCAGAATCCGGGCTGCAGATCCTCCTCCTGCCATCCCGGAGCAGCAGCCGGGCCTCCGCCCCCCGGGGATCTCCGGACCGTGGGAGTGGACCAACAGGTATGTACCCCCCTCTGGTGTACACCCCTGGGCTTGAGGGGCGGGGGTAATAGATATGTGTCCAGGGCCCTCCACATGCTCACATGGCCATGGCCCCAAGGACAGCAGGGCCATGTCCCTCACAGCAGTGCATCAGCCCCTGCCCCCCCCCACCCCGCACGACAGTGCCATGCCCCATCCCTGGGGCAGGGGGGAGCGGAACCTCGAGGGGCCCCCGGGAGGAGGGGGTGGGACACCCCGCAGCAGCAGCAGCAGCATGTGATGGAGTGGGGGGAGTGCAAAAGGGAGACTCAGGCTAGATATGAGCAACAAGAGCCGAATAGCTCCCAGGGCCAAAGGATGATCGTGGGGCTACAGCTGGCAGGTGACACCTCTGACCTAAACTAAGAGGAGGGAGGAGGCGAGCTGGCTTTGAATCGGGGGGGGGGGGGGCGGGGGCCGCAGGTAGAGGCCAGGGGAAGGGAGAGCTGGTAGGCAGCCAGCCTGAGGAGGGGGAAAGCTGCATCCCAGAGGGGCCCCCCTTGGGGTCTTCTCCCCAGGACGGGTTGGAAGGACTGTCTCTTTTGACAGCTGGTGCTGTCACTCTTGGGAGAAACTGGGCATCTGTGGCCTAAGAAACCTTTCCTGTCAGACCCTGCGGAGTGAAGTGAGAGTCGCTCCCACCAGGGGACAGGGTGCAGTGCAGGGGGACCCCTGAACCCCATCCATCACAGCAGCATCTCCCGCGGACGGGGATGGGGAACCTGCAGCACAGGGCTGGGGGGACAAAGACCACGGCTCGGGGCCCACACTAACGCCTGTCTCCATTCTTCTTCCCCCCCTCCTCTCCTATGTCCTGCAGCTGCACCATCGGAAGGGCCAGAAGAGAGCGCCGGCGAGGCATCAGTGGTCCCGGAGACCCTTCCGGGGCCATCGCTCCAGGCAAGCCCCTCGGCCGAGGACCAACAGGCCCCACGGCGGGCTAGACGGCGGACCCCGCGCCGCCACCAGTCAGGAGAGCATGACGGACCCCCAGCTGCTGGCCATCCACCGTCGGCAGCTGGAGGTGGCGGAGCAGCGCCTGCGGGTGGAGCAACGCTGCCTCGAACTGCAGGAGCGGGCGCTGGCCTGGTGCCAAGAGGCATGGGGGGCCTACATGGACACTTTCAATCGCCTGGTGGACTACCTGGCACCCCATGCCACACCGGCCGCCGCAGCACCCGCCCTGCCTGCTCCACCCGCCGCACCACCAGCTGCTCCGCACGTCGCCGTCCCATCCGCCATCGCCCCGCCACCCACCACTGAGGGCCGGAGCACCGACGGACCCCTGGAGCGAGCTGAGATTCGCCGGGTGTATCTTCTGGTCCGCCCCACCCCCAGCCAGCCCCGGACAGGGCTGCGGCCACGGCGGGGCTCCCGGCCGCCCACACCCAGTGTCGGACTTTAGGGGCGAGGGGCCCAGGACGTGGCCCCCCCATGTAAATAGTTCTCCCCTTTATCATCCCTGGTTTTCTTTTTATTAGTGAACAAACTTTTTTATTACTATTGTTTTATTTGTACACATTACTTTTGTTACACACATGTTGTATATAGTTTGTTCTTGTTTTATTTATTGTAAAAAAAAAAAGTTCTAAATGAAAAAGCAGTTTAAGTTCAGCCACAAGTGCGTGCTGTCATTTGTCCAGGAAAAGTGGGGGCGGGGGGCGCAGTTGGGTGCTCCATGGTGTGGGCATTGGGGCAGGGAGTGTTGTAGAGGAAGGGGTGGGCAGTGGGGGGCCTGGCAGAGTTCACCCTGCAGCCTCATCATCGAAGTGGGCCCGCAGGGCCTCCCGGACCCGGTTCCCTTTGGGGTCCACCTGCCGACTGGGGGCAGCGGGTGGCTGCACGTCAGCCCTGCCGGCCTCCACAGCCCAGCCCTTAAAAAAAGGCCTCCCCCTTGCTCTCTACCAAATTGTGCAGGGCGCAGCAGGCACCCACAATCAGGGGGATGTTGTTGGGGCCCGCATCCAGGCGGGTCAGGAGACATCTCCAGCGTCCTTTCAGGCGGCCAAATGAGCACTCCACCACCTGGCGCGCGTGGTTCAGGCGCTGGTTGAAGCGCTCCTGGCTAGCGGAGATGGCCCGTGTACGGGTGCATGAGCAGGGCCGGAGGGGGTATGCCACATCTGCGATGACGCAGAGGGGCATGGTGGTCTCCCCCAGAGGGATCTCCCGCTGGGGGATGTAGGTCCCCGCCTCCAGCTGGCGGCACAGGCCCGAGTTCAGGAAAACCCGGGCGTCATGGGTGCTGCCAGGCCAGCCCACATAAATGTCCAGGAAATGGCCCCAGCTGTCCACCAAGGCCTGGAGGACCACAGAATGGTAGCCCTTGCGATTGATGTAGCGTCCTCCACTGTGATGCGGGGCATGGATGGGGATGTGAGTCTCATCCAGAGCCCCGAAGCAATCGGGTAAGACCAGGGTGGCAAAGGCCGCGATGGTGGGATCTGGGTCCCCCAGCCTCACGAGCCTGTGCAGGAGCATGGTGTTGATGGCACGCACAACCTGTAGGGAAAGCACATGGGAGAGCACCAATGAAGGGTGAGCAGGGTGTGTGTGGCCCTGCCCCTCCCTGCCCTGCCCTGCCCTCCCCTCCTCTGCCCGGGCCCCCCTCCTCTGCCCTGCCCTGCCCTCCTCTGCCCTGCCCTGCCCTGCCCTCCCCTGCCCTGCCCTGCCCCCGTGGGTCCTCTTACCTCCATGAGGACAGCCCCGACGGTGGCCTTGCCGACACCAAACTGCTTTCCCACGGATCGGTACCTGTCTGGAGTGTCTAGCTTCCAGACAGCAATGCCGACCCGTTTCTCCACAGGGAGGGCACGCCGCATGGCAGTGTCCTGGTGACTGAGTGCGGGGGTGAGCCACTGGCACAGCTCCATAAATGTCTGCCGGCTCATCCTGAAGTTCTTGCGCCAGCGGTCGTCGTCCCACTCCTCAAGCACCAGCCGCTCCCACCAGTCAGTGCCGGTGGGGTAGCTCCTCAGCCGCCGGCGTGTGTGGCGGGGGGGGCGGGGTGCTGCAGGGTTGGGGGTTGAGCCCTGCTGCCCTGGGGGCAGCTCCTCCTCCGGTGTAGCAAGGAGGTGCTCAGCTGCCTCCCGCATGGCATGGATCAGAGCGAGCCCTGCTCCTGCCGGGAGGGCTGGGTGGACCTCTAGCTGCTGCTGCTGCTGCTGCTGCTGGGGGTCCATGACTGCGGCGCCCGGGGTCTGTGTGCCTATGGCTCCTCAGACCGCGTGCTGTGCAGGCTGAGTGTGTCTGGGAGGGGCCCTTTAAGGGAGCGGCTAGCTGTTGCCCCGGAAGCGCTAGTCCGCCCTGTGATCCTGTCTGCAGCTGTGCCTGGCATCACTATTTCGATGTGTGCTACTTTGGCGTGTAGACGTTCCCTCGCATGGTGCTGCGCAACATCGAAGTTGAACATCGACGTTGCCAGCCCTGGAGGACGTGTAGACGTTATTCGTCGAAGTTGCTACATAGAAATAATCTATTTCGATGTAGGCTTCACGTGTAGACGTAGCTCTAGTTAGGTTCAGAAGGTGTCAGTCCTGCTTCCAGATCTATTCAATATTTACATTAATGACTTCAATAAAGGAGCAGAGATTATTCTTATAAAATGTGTGGATAACAGGAACCTGGGAGTCACATGCGTGTTGTGAGACAGCATTAAAATTCAAAATTGCCTTAATAAAGAATGAAAAGTGCAAAGTACTTCATTTAGGAAGGAAAAATCCAATGCACGGGTATAAAATGGGGAATAACTAGCTAGGTGGAAATACTGTCAAAAAGGGCCTGGAACTGTAATCGTCCTCACACAGAGCAAGTTAACAATGTCATGCAGTTGTGGAAAAGACTAATATTGTGAGATGTGTTAACAAGCATTCGATTTGCAAGACATAGGAGGTATTTGTCCCACTTTACACAACATTGATGAGGTTACAGCAGAATACAGTATAGAGTTCAGGGCACCACACCCAAGAAGACAACTGGAAAGGATCTACAGGAGAGCAACAAAAATGATACAAGGTTTAGAAAAGAAAGGGTAACAAAACTGAATGTGTATAGTCTTAAGGAAGGAAGACCAAGGGGGAATCTGATAACAGGCTTCCATTGTGTTAAAGGCTATCATGAAGATGGCCAGCAACTGTGTTCCAAGTCCACTGAAGGTAGGACAAGAAGTAAAGGGCTTAATCCACAGCAAGGGAGATTTAGGTTACATATTAAGAAAAGCCTTTTTACAATAAGGTCCCCTAAGTACTAGGATAGATATGCAGGGGAGGTTCTTGAATCCCCATCTCTGGAAGTTTTTAAGAAGAGCTTGTACAAACACTTATCAAGGTGGTCTAGATACTCTTCATCTGAGTGCAGGGTGTTGTCCTAGAAGATCTATATATCCCTTCTCTACCCACCTTCCTAGTATTTTGCGATTCTGAATATTAACAGCAGCTGTCAGGATACACAGCAGTACATTCAGGTTTACAACTAAAAGTGCAGCAATTGCTATGTGTCTAACCAAATTAAAAGAAATACAAATATGGAAGAAATCATTGTGTGTGCGGGGGCTGAACAGCTCTAATACTAGCTTGTAGATCACTGGATTTCAGCTAATTAACTACCTGAAACACACAAAGAAACTGAGACAAGCAATGACCTCCAGCTAAAACTACAATCTAGATAAAAAAAGATTGCTCTCTCTTTTACTAAATAAACAAATACCTCTTTGAACTTGTCTTCATATTCGAAGCCTACCTCGAGTACTTCTTTACCTAGCCATGTGTAAACCCTTTGTATTGAGCACTCACAGAAATATCACCATATGCCACTATTTGTAATTAGAGTTGAAAATCACAATGGTGCAGGTTTGTGTACAATATCACACTGTACTTTTATGCATATACTACTGCAGTAATAATCTGTGTTCTTACTTGAACACAAAACTTCAGCTAAAAGCCGCCTTTCTTTCATATTTCATATGGGTATGATCACAATAGAATTCTTAGAGGTTTACTTTGCCGAACAGACGGCACAAAGTTAAACTTTAATGAGTCCTTTAGAAAGGACTTTCCCCACTTCTGCCTTTAAGGATTTAAGGACAATCCTGGTTTCTGTTTTATGGGCCGAAGTTGTTTCTTCACCTAGTTACAGTCATAAATCTCCAAAGAAAAGCTAGCAAATATATTTCCCTTAGTTCTTTAAAGATGCCAACATGCTATGGGCACAACATATGCATTATTTTGACTCAATATTTTTTTCTTTAAAATGTAGAAATACATTGGTCAAGCCAAACACATTAATTGCCTCAAGACCAGTAGCTACTATAAATCAGAAAGAGGAGAGAGAAGAAGCATGCCAGTCTCTTCCCACATAGCCAACTCAAGACAAATCCTGCTTGCCAACTAAGATTGTTATGGGGACTGAGCCCACCACTGCTGTAGGGCTACCATGTACACAGCCACTACCAACCAGAAGGGATTAAAATAGAATGCAAGTTACACATGCTTTAAAGACTTGCTCCCCTCACAGTTGTTAAGGGCAGCGGGTCACCTATTTCCCTTTCGTATTTGGTGATTTTTTTTCTTGCTCTTTCGCTAACCTCTGATAAAAGGGTTGTTCTAAGTATGTTCATGGCGGTGAGGGGGCACTCTCTTAGTTATGTCTACTTCCCACTTCCATAGAGGGGAGCAGCTCAGAGTGGAGTCCAAAGCAAGAGTAAATGTAGGAGATTTACAGACTAATACTTCATATGTGGTAAGACAGTTGCTCCCAATAAAACTCTTTCCCCCAGTATTTGAAAGTCATATATTAATTTGCAGGGTCTGAGGATTCACTTACTGTGTGCACTTCAACAATTAAATCACTCAGTAGTTAACTTAATTTAATAACAACATTAATTATGCAATATGAACATCACTATCTACAGTTTCCAAAAATCTCTGGGCAGCTTCCTAGAAAAAGTAATGTAATTGCTTTGTAGTGGAATGTCTCGCTCAGATTCCCTAGAACTATTTCAGTTTAGCGAAAGTGAGTTGACAAATGGACAAAGCCTTTCATCAACTTAAGTAAATCTCATTCTAAAAGAAACATTTCCCATTAAAATGCAATGTTTCTGGAGGTTAACTGCTTGAATCATATGAACACTGCCATAGAAAGTGCTTCAATCATGTGAATATTGCTATATTGCTATATTGCTATATAATATTGCTAACAGACTGAATCACAAAAATATTGCTATAGAAAACATATTAATAAAGGTTCTCCCATTCCTTGTTCATCCAGGACTCTCACAAAGCTGAGGGTAAGAGGAAGGTGCAGAGCTCATAAGTGGGGCCCAATCAGGAAAGTGCTCACAGCTCACTTCGTGCACAGAATCCCACAGGCAAGTTAGGGGAGGAACGCTTGTCTTCTCCTGGTTCATGCATAGGTCTGGGGCTTTGATGTCCAGTTACCTAGAAGAAGTGCACTGAGGCAGAAACACAGGTACTCAGGGAATTTTAGGCAAGGAGTGAATTTATGTACCCAGAGCAGTCTGCAGCAACTGAAAGGAGATTGCGTGAATTCTAGTGGGCCTGATTCTGGGATTTAGCTGTCTGAAGTAGAAGCTAGATACCTAAGACCTTTTCTGAATCCAGCTCACAATCTTTATTTGGAAATCTAGCAAGTGTGTGTTCCGGGGACACTCTGCAGATCCAAAAGGTCTGAAACATTCAAGCTGCGTCTACACGTGCACGCTACTTCGAAGTAGCGGCAGTAACTTCGAAATAGCGCCCGTCACATCTACACGTGTTGGGCGCTATTTCGAAGTTGAAATCGACGTTAGGCGGCGAGACGTCGAAGTCGCTAACCCCATGAGGGGATGGGAATAGCGCCCTACTTCGACGTTCAACATCGAAGTAGGGACGTGTAGACGATCCGCGTCCCACAACATCGAAATAGCGGGGTCCTCCATGGCGGCCATCAGCTGGGGGGTTGAGAGATACTCTCTCTCCAGCCCTTGCGGGGCTCTGTGGTCACCGTGGGCAGCAGCCCTTAGCCCAGGGCGTCTGGCTGCTGCTGCTGCAGCTGGGGGTCCGTGCTGCATATACAGGGTCTGCAACTAGTTGTTGGCTCTGTGTATCTTGCACTGTTTAATGAAAGCGTGTCTGGGAGGGGCCCTTTAAGGGAGCGACTTGCTGTTGAGTCCGCCCCGTGACCCTGTCTGCAGCTGTGCCTGGCTCCCTTATTTCGATGTGTGCTACTTTGGCGTGTAGACGTTCCCTCGCTGTGCCTATTTCGATGTTGGGCTGAGCAACGTCGAAGTTGAACATCGACGTTGCCAGCCCTGAAGGACGTGTAGACGTTATTCATCGAAATAGCCGTCGCAACATCGAAATAAACTATTTCGAAGTTGGGTGCACGTGTAGACGTAGCCTCAAAGATACAGTATGATCAGATCCAGACTTTCAGCTTGGGCCTCTCTATGGAGTGATTTGAGCCCATTTCCATTTCAAATAACTACAAGACAATGTATTATTTGCTTGGTCACATTGCTTAATGTAACTGCAGTGGTTAACAATATTGCCATCAGTGACTGTTCATTTGATTTTTTGCACCCTTTAGTGCCACTTAATGCAAAGTTTGCTTGCTTGTGTATTGGCATTAATGCAACAGTAGGGCTGGCAGGGCAGGGTGGTCATCCCTACCTGCCAATGAACCAGTATAGAAGGCAGCCATAACTTGGGGAATGCATGAGGAAGGGATGTGCTGATTATTCCTGAGGGAGCGTGTATCATGCTCCCTGGTTCCTATGCAGCAGCAGGAGTACTGTGAGGAGCGCATTAGCTATGCTTCTGAGAAATCAGAGTCTTATTACTCACTTCAGAACATTGGAGATTATGACTTACTGCTTTCAGACTACACTGTGCCCATCATCTTTCCTGGCATTGCTTTGTTGTATAAAAGGCATAATGTGGGCCTTAGTCAGTCTTCTGAGGCATAGAATAACCGCTAAAAGCAAAGTCTGTAATAGTAATGTTTGAAATGCGTTAGGCATATGATGAATGATTTATTATTTTTGTGACAAAACTGATGGAGGGATAAAAATGTTTAGAAAAAGAGTTTCTCTGAATCCTTGAACAATCCTACCTGACCCTTCTCTATTAGTGTTCTAATGCACTATTAAAATAAGGTATTATGGAATAAAACCATTCAACTCCTGTGCCTTATGCTCCACTCATGGGCCGTTTCTACACAGGCCACTTCCTTCGGAAGTGGCATGCTAATACAGGGAGCGAAAGATGCTAATGAGGTGTGGATGCAAATTCCCTACACTTCATTAGCATAATGTCACGTGATTTGGAGTCCGGAAGACCATTCTTCCGGACTCCAAAATGCTGTGTAGAAGCGTGGCTGCCGGGAGGGCTTCTGGAACGAAGTCCTTCTGGAGGCCCCTTCTTTCCGAAAAACCCCGGGGCCATGCTTCTACACGGTGCTTTGGAGTCTGGAAGAACGGTCTTTTGGACTCCAAATAATGTGACATTATGCTAATGAGGTGCGGGGAATCTGCATCTGCACCTCATTAGCATCTTTTGCTCCCTGTATTAGCATGCCCCTTCCGAAGGAAGTGGTCTGTGTAGAAACGGCCATGTGGTCTTAAATAAATCTCTTGTGTAAGGAAAAAATACCCACACCTAAAAAGATGAAGTCCAGATAAACCATTTCAAATAACATGGTAAATGATTGAAGAAGGGGTTTATCCACACTGGAAAATTTATTGACTAAGATTCTATACTCCTCACTTCTCAGGATGCACAGAGTTGAGGATAAGGCTGATAAAGATCAATAAGTTTTGCTCTTAAAAATTAATATGCTGAATTTATTCAAACAAACCCATGTATATTATTGTACTTCTTATTGTTCATGTGACTATCCTCTTATCTCTATGACTTCTAGTACTGACCCTTGCCTATGACACTGATAAATTACTTTTCTTACTAATTAGAACTAATTCATTTATATTTGTAAAGTTCTTTGAAAATGTAAAATACTATAGTAGCTGCAGTATTGTGCCTTTTAAAATTTCAAGACATTTTAATAAATATTAACTGCACTAATGAGACACATTACAATTATTTAGTACAGTTTAATAGAAATGATTGTCTACCATTGACAGCTGTAACATACAAATGACTCAGGCCTCTATCACAGTGTTCTGAGCAGGATTACACAATGTGATGGCAATAGACTTAGTACTGTCCACAGTACAGCTTCCCAACCAGTTATGGGTGGAAAAGCTGTACCTGTAGGCCATGTCTACACTTGGGCAAAACTTCGAAATGATCATGCTAGTGGCCAAATTGGAGAATACTAATGAGGCACTGAAATGAATATTATTCCTGTCAGGGGATTTCGATGTTTGCAGAAAAGGATCCCCATGTAGATGAGATGCACGTGCTAATATAGCTGGTTGTGGCATGCTAATGAGTCACTGAATATTCATTTCAGTGCTTCATTAGTATTCACCAATTTGACTATTAGCATGGCCATTTCGAAGTTTTGCCCAAGTGTAGACGTAGCCATACAGAATTACATATCAGAATTTCCCCAGAATAAGCACACCATAAATACATAGGATCTGCTCTTTGTGCTGTGCATCAGCAACTGTGTCTGAAAAAATAAAAAGGAAGCTGCAATTATTTTGTACCTCTTCAATTCAGATTCTAAAAGGGATTAGTCTATGAACCAGAGGCCAAGTAAAAGTCAATTTCCCCTGCTTGCACCAGGAAAAGCAGACCTCTTTACAAAGAAGCAGAATCTCATATACTAAACCTATAGTTGTCTTCTTCTTTATAAGGCCCAGGTCCCTTCCTTTAAGCCCCTTAGGCCTCACAAAGTCACTCACAGGCACACTAGGCCCTGTTTCCTCTTAAATGGGCCTGTCAGTCAGTGACACTGCTTCACAATATCTGATCATTTTAAAGAGTGTGCACATGCCTGGGAAGCTGGAGAAATAAAAGGACCTGTTTACTTGACTATTATGTTACTTGACTAACATCTCTGAAATTTCTTTGGAGGAATATCTGTCTCTTGCTATGTTCTTCCAGTGTTCAACACAGATATCTCAGTTCAGGGTGTCTATGTGTTGCTGTAACACAAATGAACAAGTGCCATCTTTTCTATATAAAGTCTCTCTTCACATACTATTGAAGAAGAGAAGAAGATTTTCTTCTGAAAAGCCCAAAAATGTTGTCCCTACAAGCTAAAGTTCCATCCCTCACTAACCTTTATCCTTTGCTCTGCTCCCTAAAATTCTAGTCTCCAGTTTCTTAGATTCACCTTTCTTTCCTCTGTTTTTCCTCCCCAGTTTTTCTGGAACTATCAGTAAAAGGGGAAAAGAGAGTAGCACTTCCATTGTGCTGATTTAGCTCTGAAAGGGAAACATAGACCCAACCTAATTTTTGTTGTACAACTAAACAATCTGTTCGGAGCTGGGAAGTTGCACCATGATAAAGAAAATAGCTGAAACTAAACTTATAGCCCTTGCAGTTTCTATCAGTCTAGGATGACCATATCCCCTATCCCAAATATGAGATGGGGGGTAGCTTCCCGGCTGCAGCTGCTGCCCCTGGGGATCTTCCCGGTTGCCCCATACCTTGGGGCACCAGGAACGGGGAGGCAGCCATGTAGGTGCACTCCCAGCTTCCCCAAATGAAATTTGGCAAATGAAATTTAATGTGGGTAAGTGTAAGGTAATGCACATTGGAAAAAATAACCCAAATTACACATACAACATGATGGGGTCAAATTTAGCTACGACAGATCAGGAAAGGGATCTTGGAGTTATAGTGGATAGTTCTCTGAAGACATCCACGCAGTGTGCAGCGGCAGTTAGTAAAGCAAATAGGATGCTAGGAATTATTAAAAAAGGGATAGATAATAAGACAAAAGATATCATACTTCCCCTATATAAAACTATGGTACGCCCACACCTTGAGTACTGTGTGCAGATGTGGTCTCCTCACCTCAAAAAAGATATATTGGCATTAGAAAAGGTTCAGAAAAGGGCGACCAAGATGATTAGGGGTTTGGAACGGGTCCCATATGGGGAGAGGCTAGAGAGACTGGGACTTTTCAGTCTGGAAAAGAGGCGATTGAGGGGCGATATGATAGAGGTATATAAAATCATGAATGGTGTGGAGAAAGGGAATATAGAAAGATTATTTACCTTTTCCCATAATACAAGAACTAGGGGACACCAAATGAAATTGATGGGTAGTAGGTTCAAAACTAATAAAAGGAAATTTTTCTTCACACAGTGCACAGTCAACCTGTAGAACTCCTTGCCCGAGGAGGCTGTGAAGGCCAGGACTCTATTAGGGTTTAAAAAAGAGCTCGATAAATTTTTGCAGGTTAGGTCCATAAATGGCTATTAGCCAGGGGTAAAGTATGGTGCCCTAGCCTTCAGTACAAGGGCAGGAGATGGATGGCAGGAGATAAATCACTTGATCATTGTCTTCTGTTCTCCTTCTCTGGGGCACCTGGCATTGGCCACTGTCGGCAGACGGGATACTGGGCTGGATGGACCTTTGGTCTGACCCAGTATGGCCGTTCTTATGTTCTTATGCTCTTAAGCTGCAGGAAGCAGCGCACCAGCTGCACCAGTGCTCCGCCTAGCCTGCTCAAGGCGCAGAGAGCCAGAAGGAAGTGGCAGCAGTGCCAGTGCTCCTCCCAGCTCCCCGCGGGCATGGAGAGCCAGGAACTGGGCAGCAGCTGTGCTGGTGTGCTCTTTGCTCTCCATACGTCAGGGAGCCGGGAACCAGGGGGAAGCCATGAGGATGGATTCCCGGCTTCCCTGGGCCTTGGGGAGCCAGGAAGGAGGAAGCAACCACCCCCACATCCCAATATACCCCTCATTCTGCAGGGCTTCCTATGTTGTGACCAGAGACCATGTCAGTATGTGCTCCCCATGTGCTCTCTGACCAGCAGGAGAACCTGCGTGCCAGCAGGGGGCTAAATATGGGACAATTACTCCCTTAGTGCAACTCAGTCGGGATGCCTTTCTGGCTGACCTGACAAAAACAGGACTGATGACACTATGACAGTCTCCGCAATGAATCTAAGCTAGAGCTGGGATGGGCCACTTTAAGGTAATAAAGGGTCTTAAAATTAAAAAAAAAAATTAAAAAAGCCCTTCTTCGGTGGTCCTTACCTCTTTAAAGGCCATAAATTGCATAACTTAAATGTCTTCTAGAAAAAAAATGTTTACATACACCTAATGGTATATTAACAGAGTTAAACTGAAGTGCTTTTAAATATAAAAGCCTTATAGCACCACCTTTAAATAACAAACATTTAAACAAAATCATTAGCCTTTTTACAGTATTCAAAAGAGCAGGAAATGAATACAAAACTATAAAAAAACAATTTCTTCGTGTCTTTTTTTCTTTGCTTCTCTCAGGCTCTGCCTAACTGCTCTAGTCAAGACTCTAGTATGTACAAGATTGAACGACTCATTTTCACTAAATTCACAGCTGATGGAAATGTCATTGACCACCAACCTCACATTAATTAGGGTGAGCCAAAGACTTTTTGATCCCTATCCATTTGAGCAGGAAAAAAAATTGGCACAGAAGGAACATCTTTGTTCAGAAAGCTCATCTATTCTAATTTACAGTGATCCAAAGCAAGGAATCATGTTATAACTGATTTGTGAGTCTGTAAGGCCAATGGACCTGGGTAGTTGGCAGGATGGAATGAACCTGTGACCTTAGAGGCTAAAGCCATGTGCTTCTACTGCATGAGTTAAAAGGAAGCTGGCTCTCAGCTAAGGCCATATAGCAGGCTTCTCTTTCCCTTATCAGTGGTCTCAGTGGAGTTACAAATAGAACAGATAATTATGATGAACAAATACTGAGTTAAAGTATCTTGCATTTGTTTGCTGAAAATAAAAGAGTGTTATTAGGGAAAGGAGAGACCAACATATGTGCCAGTATGTAGTTTTTCTTCCAAAATCATAACCCACTGTAATATAAGAGATATTTCACTTCTTGGAATCCATGTCCTGGTATTGCCTAGGACTTAACTCAATTAATTTTGGGCATTTTTTTTTTTTTTTGGAAAATAAAATGTTAGGGCTGAGGGGTTAAGTGTGCAGCCTGCCCCACTCCAGGGAGAGAGGCTTACCCCAGGCCTCTCTCAGAGCAGCAGCTTGAGGCCAAGCGAGAAGTGCCTCTCCATTGCTGCAGCCCCAGCAGACACAGCCAGGGAAGGGCTGCACTTTACCCAGCTGTGGCAGGTTAGGTTCATCAGCCCCCTTCACTCCCACAGCCACAGTGAGGAGTACAGCAAACTGTGCACTTTCCCCTGATGGAACAGCCAGCAGCATTTCCATCCGAATTGAGGGGAAGAAATATATCCCCCACTCCTGAGCTCACTAAATACCACATGGGCGTGGGCAGAAGGGAATTGGGAGGCTCAGTACTGGGTCAGACCTGGAAGCAGGGGCATGCCCCCGCCACCCAGCCCCTTTCACCTGCCTGGTGAGTCTATTCCTGTCCTGTATGGCTGTGTGACTGCCTGTACGAATGCGGAAGGGGGAGGTTGGGGGAGTTGCATTCCCCAACACCCTCCCTAAAGGGTGCCTGGAGAAGGGTGGGATGTTTAGGCCTGGGGTAGCCCTGGACAGGCATGGAGGGTGCCCCCAGCCAGCTTCTTTCATCTGCCAGGTGATTCTGTCCCTTTCTGTATGGTTTTATGATATGCAATTCCATTAGGGGCACATCTCATTTTCCTGGCACAGCCAATCTCTTATCTTGGGTTAGTTATGAAGCTGTGTGCCAAATTTGGTGGTCTCAGCTCTTACTGTTCAGTAGGAGCTCTTGAACAAACAGACAGCTGCACACACAGACTCATGCACAGGTGCACAGGCAGCCAAATGCTCTCAAATAGATAGTAGATTACGTAACTGTTTAAAAACAAGCAATTAGCCCAGACATATGAACTGAATGAAGAATGGAAGTTTAGCACAATTTTGTGAAAAAAAAGCCAACAACCAAAAACAGGACAAATATCACATACACTTATGCGAACCTGTGCTTTTTTTCACTCTTATTTATCCTAGATGACTGGTGGGTTTTCTAGCTGAAGATTCTATCATTCTTGGTTTTTTGCTTTCCCCTCATTCTGATATTTCTACTGTTTCCTCCACTCTTTATTTTCTTTTCTTTTTTTTCCCTGCAGTTTATTCCTTTTTAACCAGTATTTCTAAAATACACTTAAATCTAATGTTTTCTACTAATCATTCATTTGGCAAACAATTTTTTGAGAGCTAAGCGTAGTGGAAAATATCAATTCTCCTCCAGGAGCTCTAAGTGAATTTTGATTAAATAGAAGAACCAAATGAACTAATTACAGACAGTTTAAAAAATAGTATCATCTTAGAGTCCAAAGCTTGTTTTCATTTAATTGCTTTTAAATTATTTCTGTTAACCTATCGCTATAGGGATTTATGTTTCTAATTCTAAATTAAAAAGTAATTAAAAACACTTATCTAGTATCGGCACATCACATTCTGTGTTAGAGAATGCAAAATACAATAGATAAAACAAAAACATACTGAGAAAAAGCAGAGGCAGAACATTTTGGTAACTCTTTAATCAGTATTTCATGGAATTAAAGGGCGTTCACAATTAGTTCTAAGTGTAAAAACTCCACACAGTGGGCGAGCTCTGAGATTAAACATTTCACCCTATGCTACTCTTTAGAAGTCTCAGGTATTCAAAAGTTTGCTGCTTTTTCCCAGAGCTTCCCAGCTGCAACATACATTTTGGAGAGATTGTTAGCTCGTCTCTTCTGCAAGACTTTTGAAAAACATACTCAATATCACCAAACATATCCCCTTTGGACAAACATCTACACAGAATTAAAACTTATCAAATCGTGTACCAGCCTATGGCTACGTCTACACGTGAAGCCAACATCGAAATAGCTTATTTCGATGTAGCAACATCGAAATAGGCTATTTCGATGAATAACGTCTACACGTCCTCCAGGGCTGGCAACGTCGATGTTCAAGTTCGACGTTGCGCGGCACCACATCGAAATAGGCGCAGCGAGGGTACGTCTACACGCCAAAGTAGCACACATCGAAATAAGGGTGCCAGGCACAGCTGCAGACAGGGTCACAGGGCGGACTCAACAGCAAGCCGCTCCCTTAAAGGGCCCCTTCCAGACACAGTTGCACTAAACAACACAAGATCCACAGAGCCGACAACTGGTTGCAGACCCTGTGCATGCAGCATGGATCCCCAGCTGCCGCAGCAGCAGCCAGAAGCTCTGGGCTAAGGGCTGCTGCCCACAGTGACCATAGAGCCCCGCAGGGGCTGGAGAGAGAGCATCTCTCAACCCCCCAGCTGATGGCCGCCATGGAGGACCCGGCAATTTCGACGTTGCGGGACGCGGATAGTCTACACGGTCCCTACTTCGACGTTGAACATCGAAGTAGGGCACTATTCCGATCCCCTCATGAGGTTAGTGACTTCGACGTCTCGCCGCCTAACGTCGAAGTTAGTGCCGCTACTTCGAAGTAGCGTGCACGTGTAGACACAGCTTATAACACGCATGTTGAGTTTTTAAGGAGTACACTATCTAGTTTGGTTCTTGCAAAGTCATGGCGAGAAGTCAGCGTGTATCTTCCTAAGATATGTAAGCCTCCTGAAGAATTTATTTTTCCTGAATCCCTCTGCCTCTTCCACTTCTTGGCACTGTTATTAATATTTCCTATTCACACCCCTAACTAATTCACCCTGATTCAGCCAATGGTATCTCAACAGCCAAGCCAGTCACATATATACAGTAGCACTTTTGTCAGTAAAACTTCTGGGGTGCATCTACACTAGCCGGCTACTTCGAAGTAGCCGGGACAACGTCGAAATAGCACGCATCGCGTCTACACGTGCTGTGTGCTATTTTGACATTGAAATCGATGTTAGGTCGCTAGACATCGAAATCGCTATTCCCATCCGAAGATGGGAATAGCGCCCTACTTCGACATTGAACGTCAAAGTAGGGAGTGTGTAGGTGATCCGCATCCCACTACTTCGAAATAGCGGGGTCCTCCATGGCAGCCATCAGCTGAGGGGTTGAGAGACACTCTGTCCAGCCCCTGGGGGGTTCTATGGTCACTGGGCGCAGGAGCCCTTAGCCTAGGGCTTCTGGCTGCTGCTGGGGGTCAATGCTGTATTCACAGGATCTGCAACTGGTTGTCGGCTCCGTGGATCTCATGCTGTGTAGGCGAGTGTGTCTGGGACGGGCCCTTTCAGGGAGCGGCTTGGGGCTTTGCTGGCCCCTTATTTTGATGGGGAGCACTTGTGTGTGCAGACGCTCTGCATTACCTTCCAAGGTGGCTCCTTTCGACGTTCCCTGTCGCTACTTCAACTTTGAACATCGATGGCACCAGCCCTGGAGGACATGTAGACGATACACATCGAAGTAGCCTATTTTGATGTTCTTACGTCAAAATAGGCTACTTCGATGTAGTGTGCTAGTGTAGACGTAGCCCTGTTGTTCAGGGAGTGTGAGAAAATTCACCCTAGAGTGACATAAGCAACACTGACAGAGGTGTCAGTGTGGACAGCATAGTGTCAGTGAAATCTGCTGTACTCTGATTAGCTACTATAGCTCGTTGGAGGCGGCCTAATTATGCTGCTGGGAGAGCTCTCTCCCATGGGCATAGAATGGCTACATGGTAGGCCATACAAAGGCGCAACTGCACTGGTACCACTGTTTTGCTCTAAGGTGTTTAGTATAGGTATAATTTACATCTTTGCTTGTTTCTATATACGAGTTTATCTACAGGTACAGAGGTTCCTTTTTTGTTTGATTCACAAAAGTCCATGACCAAGGGACCAACAGAATTGCCAGACCCCTGGGAAAGGCGTGAGGAACTGGGCCAAGCTTCTTGCTCCCAGAAGGGGCATGGTTTTAGGTGGAAAGGGGTGGTAAGGCACAGACGCAGTAGTGTCTGAAAGCCTCAGGCCCTTTTTAATCACCAGTCCTGAGGGCATCTCCCATTTTTGCCACTGCCCATGACAAAGGACAATAATATGAAGAAAAAGCATTGTGCATTTGGAAGTAACCTTCTGTGAGCCTGATAGCATACAAAGAGATAGCTGGAAAACAATATGTTTATAGACAACCAGGAGCATTTGTGTTTACTAGAGCTTGGTTCTCTGGTAAACAGCTTGCTGCTGCTCTAATTAGAATGCATTGAAATGAAAGATATCTAATTAACCTTGACCTAGTCTACAGTGCATCAGCAGAAGAGAATCCAAGTTCTCAAGCTCTTGCATTATATATTCCAGTGATGTGAAACAAGAAACATTTTCTGTGACCTTGTCTTTTCTTTGCTATAAAATAATTATGTGTAAAGGTCTGTTTTCTGACCATATTATTAAAATGAAAGAATTACACTGAGAGCCATTATACTACTGTGGCCATTTTGGATAATGTTGATCACTTAGTTGGCTCCTGAATGCCTGTGGTATGAACATCACTACATTAGAATTAAAATAAAGAGAGAGACTTCTAAAGAACCAAATAATTCACACAGGAAGGGACCCATTAGTTTATTTTAAGATATAAAATTTTTATAGGGGCAAATTTTAGGCCACATTTTAAACTCTTAAGGCTTGACTAGAATAAAAGGCAGTTGGCTTGTCTTGTTTTGCTGGGGAGATGAAAAATAATCTCTGATACCTTGTGACAATCAGGATCTAGAAAACACCCAGGCAAGAACAGAGATGTCTGCTGTCCCCTGGACATTTTCCAGGAGTAGTGGGCACTACGGGGAGTTCTCTGCTTTGATGTTTCTTTCAGGTTCCTTTATTTTGACTCTTTGTCCTTCATGCTTGTAATACTCTTGGTTGTCCTCCATAAAGTAGTTGAGTTTTTGAGCCTCGTGGATCTCCCCCAAAGGCTGAGAGAGGTCCTTTGGCATGGAAGCCAAATAGTACCATTTTCCTAATGCCCCTCTGGCCCTGCTGCATGACAATATACACAAACTTATTCTAAATACATCTGCTAAGAACCATTGAGTTCAGAATATTACAAGCTTTTGAAAGAGACCTCACTTCACATTCTGATAGTGTAACACTGTACACCATCAGTTGAATCAACTGCTTATTCTTTTGAGGTTCAAATGCCTGTTTTCCTTCTGATGTCTGAACAGTGATTGTCACAATTCAGTGGTGTACTTTGAATACTGCTTATTCACTGGAATTTATATTTGTGATTTCTGATATAATAAGACCACATTCCTGGATTTTGCCTTGTTACTTTACGAGCTAACCTCACCTTTGACCTTTTCATATAGTTGGCTATTTTTAGGTTTCCTCTCTAGGATTTCAGAAAAGCCTTTCTATTTCTGTCCTTGTCTTGTGACTTTTTACAACACCTTTGTGTGCTCTGTGTTGTGTGTTAGTGTGTGTGCACCTCAAACCAGACCCACTCAGACAAACCACCAGGAATATGGATAATTCTGCAAAGTACTCAGAATTACAGTTCAGCAGCCTTCTCTCAGCTTGCAGCCTATGGTGCTTTCATCTCAATCAGTAATGAAACCCTGTGAGCACGGTGGAGCAGAGGGCACATCCTGGCAGGAATCAGGAAGTTCTCCCAACATGTCACAGTTTGTAGTTCACAGGTTATAGTCCCCAGAGATGCTCCTGAAGCACAGAGGACCTTGGGCTACACATTAATTTGCACCTCTGAGAGCTGCTGCAGGTCCCGTGGCCAGGTGGGAGGGGGCCCAGCTCTGTACCCCAACAGGGGTGTGACCAATGGCAGAAGGGGAAGGGCTTAAGACATTTAGCCCACAGTGCCACCAGGACTGCACTGCTGCTTTCTTCCACCCACTCCCTCCCACCTGTGCGCAGCCAGAGATGTGCTGCCTGGCAATTAAAAAGGCCTGGAACTCCAGATGCCACCACTGCTAGTGTGGGAGCAGTGGTGGCTGGAGCTCTGGGCCCCATTGAAAGGCTGCACTGGGGGCAACTGCCCCCTTTGTTCCACTCCTTCCATCAGGGAGCCTGCCATTTATAACCTGGACCACAGCTAATACCTAGGACATATCTGCCAGCACAAGGCAGCAGAAAGAATTCTTTGTCTTTCTTCAGCACTCTGAACGCTGGGCTTCAGAAAAGGGGTTTCCATCTCTCTGGTGGCTTGTAGGACCACCGTGTGATGTGCTGATTTAATGGGAAGGAGTGAGAAAGTATCAGTACTGCCTCAACTCATGCAAGGTCCAGCTTTCATGAGGTGATAGCGGAGCCTTCCCTTGTCATTCAGTACATATATCTCCTATATCTTTGAGTTTGTGAGAGCCAGCAGCTGGGCAGTGAGCCCCTCCTGCTCATCAATCCTCCATCCACCAATCCTTTCCCTAAGTGCCCCTGAAGCACCTGAGCAATGCTGGGTAGCTGTGTGAGTAAGTACATAGTTTCCACTTTTTAATGGACCCATATTTCTGTTCAGTTCAATGTACATTCATGGAGACCTGATTGGTGTTCTCTGTAAACTGAGCACTTGGCCAGCCACTCAGGAGATAGACGGGTGCCTCCCAGCTGATTAGCAGAGCACCCACAGCTACCCACAGCAGGCAGCATGTGTTTATATTGGTGGTGCACATCAGTACATGCCTTGGTGTACATAACAACATTTATTCTGCACATGGATGGAAAAATAGAGGGAATACTGGACATTAACTGTATTTTTTCAAATACTTATAATTTAAACCAGTTCTTTTGAGATATGGCAGAATCAAAAAACTATTAATAAAAGTATAATAATCAAATAAAGACTACTCTGATGAAATTCTAGATTTAATATTACCCATGTGCACTAATTAAATCCCCCCTAATAAAATAGAACAATGACTTAGAGAAGAGGGGAGTGTGCCAAGTTAAAAAAAGTGAGCCACCCCATGTTCTCAACAGAATAGAAATGCTGAAAATGAACCAAAACAATGTACAGCTTAATTGAGGCTCTTCTGACAGAGTTCTATTATCTCTAGCAAGGTCTGTAGTATAGATACTCAATCCTACCCTGGCCAGCTCTGTCACAGGGAGCAGAAAGGCAACCCAAGTTAGGCATTGTCTGCCACAGAGAGCCTATCAGCCCTGTCAGGATTTCACAAGGAGGACTAGATACCATATATGAGCAGACACAATATACAAGTGCATCATGTACTGTCTTGTATTTTTTGCTGTCCACAAAACAGGAGCTACACAGATTGGATAATGTGACAGCTAACATTGAGAATAGGTCCTGTGTGGGAGACCTATTTCTCCAGAGTCCTATTCAGGTGGCGTCCACACTATGAGATAAATCTGAATTTCTTAACATCAATTTTGTAATTCTGGAAATTATAAATCCGATTTTGACCAGCCTCACCTCTCATATGCTCTTCAAAAATTTGACATCGCTGCCACACTGAGCGGGCAAACTTCAACTGCGGGAATTAGTGCATTGTGGATATCTATCCCATAGTTCCCTCATCCTCATAGCATTCTGGGTATGCTCGCTGGTCTTTGACATCATCTTTCCACATTGCTTTTTCCTCATTCCCTTCCCATGTTAAGCAAATGTCCATTTTTCCCATCGGAAGGAAGGAAAAGTAGGGCATCCACAGAGATGGCCAAAAAGTTTACAGAAATGTCTTTCTTCTGCAGCTGAATTCTCACCTGGCTATGCACGGAGTTTCCCCCCGCTCCTGTGATTGCATCCGATCCCTGAAAATAACACAGGGACCCTGAAAAGCTTGAAGAAAGAGAAGATAGGAAAGTTTTTGAAAAAAGAGAGTTGCTGAGTGAGCAAGGTCTTTGGCTTTCTGGTGCACTATAAGGCTTCTGTGCACAGGCTGTGTTCTCAACTGGCCATCCACTGATTGTCTCTCCTCCCATGATTGCATATGATCCCCTGAAAATAATACAGGTATCCTGACTGTATTCTCAAAGTTAGAAGAAAGAGGATAGAAAAGCCTAAGGAAAAAGATTTTTCACTTCCCTCTGCTCAACACAGACATTGCCAACGTGGGTGATCACAGTGAAATATCACACACTGAGCTTACAATGGAAACAGGAATCTCAACTTGCCTTCCCCTCTCTGTTTTGGGGGGGATCAAAGCCCACCCTACTCCCATTGTAGCAGCCACCTCCCTTTCATGTAGAGAGTCTCAAGGCTGCCACGGGTGCCTGCTATGCATGTATTACCCCTGCACTGAGTTTCATTGGAGAGATATGTGATGTGGAAGGTCTCACAAAAGCTCCCTGCATCAGAAAGAATTCTGTTTTTTTAATGTTCTAGGGGCTAACTCCCTCCCGGTGTTGCTCAGAGATGAGACTTCTGTGTAAAAGCAAGCTCTCAGTGCAATGCATTCATATTTACAAGATACCAACAAAAACAAACAGAAAAAAAAACCTGACCAAGGTAGAAAGTCAGTGCTCTGGGTGGAGCAGGGAGATAGGATATTACTATAAGCATGTATTCCATACCTTTAGAATTCTGCTGGCAGCTTCCCCTTTGCATAGGTGGTAGTTTCTTCCCATGCTGATGCTAGTGTAGTAGCTTGTAGTTCATAAACATTTCTTTCTATTTACTGTTGCTTAGATTCACTGTCTGTCACTCATAATTAAGGATAAAAACTTGTTGGTCTGGATGGAGCAGGAAGATATTACCATGAGCATGTGTTCCATAGCTTCAGAATTCTGCAGGCACCTGCCCCTTTGCAAAAGGTGATAGTTTCTGCCCATGCTGCTGGCAGTGTAGTAGCCTGTAATTTATAAATATTTCTTCCTATTTACTGTTGCTTACATTCACAGTCTTTCACTCATAATTGAGGGTAAAAGTTTCAAAAACACGTGAAGAAACCTAGGAGCCTAAGTCTTTTTTTTTTTTAATTATAGGACTTCAATAGGGCTTGTCTAGAGGGTGGTCAGAGTTATGACTTTAGCATATGTAAATGTAACCCAGTCAGTTGTGTGGGGTTAACTGTCCCTTCAGCTCAAGCTGTAGAGGTTCTTGCATTATGCTCCATTGGTCCTGGGTTCAAGCCTGTCTAACAGTAGTTGCATAAACACACTGAGCTAGGTTTGTCCTAAATAGCTCAAACAACAACAGAGCATCATGGGATCTTTGGTCTCTTTAAAAAGCAAAGGGAGTTAGGCTCTTAAACTACTAAGCTGCTTTAGAAAATTTCAGCCTGTGTCTCTCATCATTACAGAACTTCCATGCTCTCCTTGCCAAGAATCAGCTTTTCATTTCATCATCATCATCAATAACTGTGGGCTCAGCGCCCATTGGTGTCTGATGCTTCTCTCACTATTTCCTTCCATCTTTCCCTATCCAGTGCAGAGTGGCTTAGTTTCTGTAGACTAGCTCCGCACCAATCTACTACATCATCTATCCATTCTCTGTGTGGTCTGCCTCTCCTCTTCGAACATCCATTATGCCAAATACTAGGGTCTTGATTATTCATTCATTGTTCGTTCTGCAAATATGTCCAAATAGTTGTAGCTTCCATTTTATAACCTTCTGCAGCAGGTTCTCTTTCTGTGTATCTTCCTATATATTTCCTCACTGGTGACCTTCTGCATCCATCCTATTCTCAGAATCTTTCTATAATGACTCCTTTCGAATGCCAATATTTTTCTTTTAGAATCTTTCATTATTACCCATGTCTGACATCCGTACAACATGCTGCTGAATACACAGGTTTTCAAGATTCCCAGCTTCGTTCTTAACCAAATTGTTTTGCTTTTCCAGATCTTGTCCATCACCTTCAAACTTGCTCTTGCTTTTGCTGTTCTAGTCGCTATTTCCTTCTTACAGTCTTCTTACAGATCATATATTATGTTGCTCCCCAGATATGTGAACTTCTCTACATTTTCTAGGTCAATACCATCAACACTGATCTTCCTTCCTATTTCCTTAGCTCCAAATGCCATTGTTTTTGTTTTATCGATGTTCATAATCCATCCATACCGCTTCCCTTCATCATTTAACACCCGCACTGTTTTTGCTAGCTTCTCCTCATCTTCCTCAATGATAACTATATCATCCGTGAACCTCAAGTTGTTAATTCTTTTCCTGTGCACAGATACCACTTCTACTTCTTCCTTGATCTTGTCCATCGCTCTCTCTAGATGTGCGATGAAGATACTTGGCGATATTGGATCCCCTTGTCTCGTACCTCTACTTGTTTTAAACCAACTTCCCAAATCCCTGAATGTTCTCACCGCTGCCTCTGCACTATCATTGATATCTTTCAACAACCATATCAGTCTGCTACCCACTCTGTATGATTCCAACACTGCCCAAGTCACTTTCTGATCTATACTGTCAAATGCCTTTTGAAAATCAACGAAGCAAGTGTATACGTTTTTGTTCTTTTGTCGAGCTTTCTCCACTATCAGTCTTAGGCTACGTCTACACGTGCACGCTACATCGAAATAACTTATTTCGATGTAGCGACATCGAAATAGTCTATTTCGATGAATAACGTCTACACGTCCTCCAGGGCTGGCAACGTTGACTTTCAACTTCAACGTTGGGCAGCACCACATCGAAATAGGCGCTGTGAGGGAACGTCTACACGCCAAAGTAGCACACATCGAAATAATGGTGCCAGGAACAGCTGCAGACAGGGTCACAGGGCGGACTCAACAGCAAGCTGCTTCCTTAAAGGGCCCCTAACAGACACACTTGCACTAAACAACACAAGATCCACAGAGCCGACAACTGGTTGCGGACCCTGTGCATGCAGCATGGATCCCCAGCTGCAGCAGCAGCAGCCAGAAGCCCTGGGCTAAGGGCTGCTGCACACGGTGACCACAGAGCCCCGCAGGGGCTGGAGAGACAGCGTCTCTCAACCCCTCAGCTGATGGCTGCCATGGCGGACCCCGCTATTTTGATGGTGTGGGACGCAGATTGTCTACACGTGCCCTACTTCGATGTTTAACTTCGAAGTAGGGCGCTATTCCCATCCCCTCATGGGGTTAGCGACTTCGACATCTCGCCACCTAACGTCGATTTCAACTTCGAAACAGCGCCCAACACGTGTAGCCGTGACGGGTGCTATTTCGAAGTTGGCACCGCTACTTCAAAGTAGCGTGCACGTGTAGACACGGCCTTAGTGCCAATATCAGCTGTATGGTACTTCTATCTTTTCTGAACCCTGTTTGCTCGTCTGCTATATGTTCTTCTATCTGCGATCTTAATCTCTCAGTCAGTATCATCATCAGCACCTCACCTAGATGACTCATTAGAGCAATTGTTCTGTAGTTCTTGCACTCCAATGTACTTCCTTTCTTGTGTATTGTCACTAGCACAGATCTTGTCCATTCTTTAGGCGCCTTCCTTTCTTTCCATGCTATATTACATAGTCAGTGTATTTCATGAGTCATGCTTTCTCTGTCATATTTGATCATCTTTCCCGTGATCTTATCATTTCCGGGGTTCTTGTTGTTCTTAAGTCATTTCACCGCTTTTTCCACTTCCTCCTTCAAAATATTGGTCTCGCTCTCGATGCTCAGGGGAGCTATCTCTTTCAGTTCTACACTGTTTCTCTAGCTTTTCATTTGCCCACCATTTTATATTGTGTTTCTGTATCAGTGATGGGCAACCTAGGCTACTGAGCGGGCCTCATAAGTGGCCTTCCTTCATCTGAGGGGGCTGCAAGATTGGTGTAACCAAGATGGTCTCCCAGGACATGGTAGTTCTGCTAACAGTGCTTGTGTATCTGGAATTTGAAGAGTGGGTTAGCTGAACCGCAGTGGTGCTTTGACTGGATGCAGGGGGAGCACATGGCCCTCACAGTCAAGGCTGTGTACAATCAGCATGCACTTCACCTCATGTAGCCTCTGGCAGTGCCCATTACAGTCCCTTACCCATCTCAGCAGTCTTTGTTCAGGGCTCCCACCAATGTGGCCAGCTGCAGCTTCTCTCTAGACTTCCAGCTCAGGGGCAAGCCAGAGCCCATACTGGACACAGTTGGTGTGGCTAGGTGCAGTGCAAGGGGACAGGGACTCAGACCCAGACACTACGCTGAGTCCCAGCCCTGGGAACTCTGGTGGCAACCTGGTCTTGCCCTCCTCCTCTCTCCCCTTTACTGCCTTACTACCCTGGCCACTTTGCCTGAGACCCCTGGCACCTTCTGTGCCTCTGTACTGGGGCCAGCAGTCTAGCAGGCATCAGGCTGGAGCCTCTCCTTAGTACTCACACAAAGGTCTTCCTGAACACTCAGTGTTCCCCTCGCTTGGCTCCCATCGGATGTCAATGAGTAAGCTTTCCAAAATTCCATATACAGCAACCAAATATAGCAGTAGTAGTAGGCATCCTTCAGTCTGCATAGACTATGGATCGCGCCCTTTAAAGTTTCAATTGAGGGCTTCATTTACAGCGTCTACTGTGACTATAAAGACCCACACGAGAGTGACAGTCCTTGCTGCATCTCTTGCAGATGTAGTGGGTGTCTGGCAAGTCCTTATTGTGCTTTCTGTGCACTCGCTTCTCCTCTGCTAGCTGTCTGATCTTCATCTCGCCCTTCTGAAGGCCCTTGTGTAACCCCTGCCTCCATCTGCTGCGGTCGTCTGCTAGTTCTTCCCAGTTGTCCAGCTCGATGTCTACCTCTCTGAGGTCTCTCTTGCAGACATCTCTGTAGCGCAACTGGGGGCATCCGGGAGGTCTTTTGCCAGAGGCTAGCTCACCATACAGGATGTCTTTTGGAATCCTTCCATCGTTCATCCTGTGGACGTGGCCAAGCTAGCGGAGTCGACACTGCCTGAGGAGGGTGTGTATGGTTGGGATTCCAGCTTCCTCGAGGACGGCAGTGTTGGTCACTCTGTCCTTCCATGGTATTCCAAGGATGCACCTGAGGCAGCGCAAGTGGAAGACGTTCAGCCTCTTTTCCTGGTGGGCATACAGGGTCCAAGTCTCGCTGCCATAAAGGAGGGTGCTGAGGATGCAGGCTCTGTAGACTTGCATTTTGGTGTGAGTGTACAGCTTGTTGTTATTCCACACTCTCTTGCTGAGTCTGGACAGAGTTGTGGCCGCTTTTCCGATCCTCCTATTTAGCTCAGTGTCCAACGACAAGGTGTCAGTGATGGTGGACCCGAGGTAAATGAACTCGTCGACGACCTCTAACATATAGTTCTCAATGCTGATTGATGGGGATTCAGCAACATCCTGACCGAGTACGTTTGTCTTCTTTAGGCTGATGGTAAGCCCAAAGTCCTTGCATGCTTTGGAGAACTGATCCAGCAGTTTTTGAAGCTGGTCTTCTGTGTGAGACACTACAGCAGCAGCATCTGTG
The DNA here is from genome assembly GCF_033958435.1 of Carettochelys insculpta. NCBI lineage: Eukaryota > Metazoa > Chordata > Testudines > Carettochelyidae > Carettochelys > Carettochelys insculpta. The sequence continues at coordinate 298,011,882 of NC_134137.1, read as the reverse complement.
AACAGCATGTCTCTGATGAGGACTTCTCGCACCTTAGACTCAGCTTTCAGCCTTGCAAGGTTAAACAGTTTCCCATCAGATCTTGGCTACGTCTACACGTGAAGCCTACATCGAAGCAGCCTATTTCGATGTGGCGACATTGAAATAGGCTATTTCGATGAATAACGTCTACACGTCCTCCAGGGCTGGCAACGTCAATGTTCAACATCGACGTTGCGCAGCACCACATCGAAATAGGCGCAGCGAGGGAACGTCTACACGCCAAAGTAGCACACATCGAAATAAGGGTGCCAGGCACAGCTGCAGACAGGGTCACAGGGCGGACTCAACAGCAAGCCGCTCCCTTAAAGGGCCCCTCCCAGACACACTTGCACTAAACAGCACAAGATACACAGAGCCGACAACGAGTTGCAGACCCTGTGCATGCAGCATGAATCCCCCGCTGCAGCAGCAGCAGCCAGAAGCCCTGGGCTAAGGGCTGCTGCCCACGGTGACCATAGAGCCCCGCAGGGGCTGGAGAGACAGCGTCTCTCAACCCCCCAGCTGATGGCTGCCATGGAGGACCCCACAATTTCGACGTTGCGGGACGCGGATCGTCTACACAGTCCCTACTTCGACGTTGAACGTCGAAGTAGGGCGCTATTCCGATCCCCTCATGAGGTTAGCGACTTCGACGTCTCACCGCCTAACGTCGAAGTTAACTTCGAAATAGCGCCCGACGCGTGTAGCCGTGACGGGCGCTATTTCGAAGTTAGTGCCGCTACTTCGAAGTAGCGTGCACGTGTAGACACAGCTCTTGTGTGCAGCAAGATGCCCTTTGTTGAAGATCCAAAGGCATGCTTCAGGAGGAGTGCGAAGAAGATCCCAAACAATGTCGGAACAACCACGCATCCTTGTTTGACGCCGCTCCTGATTCTGAAAGCATCTGATAATGCGCCATCATATTGGATGGTTCCTCTCATGTCTTTGTGGAACGACTGGATCATCTTGAGTAACCATGGAGGACAGCCTATCTTGTGGAGCAGTTTGAACAGACCATCGCTGCTGACCAAGTCAAAGGCCTTGGTCAGGTCGATGAAGGCTATGTAGAGTAGCTTTCTCTGCTCCCTGCACTTCTTCTCCTGCAGCTGCCTTAGAGAGAAGACCATGTCAATGGTAGACCTCTCTGCGCGGAATCCGCACTGCGATTCGGGGTGCACCCTCTCAGCAATCTTCTGGAGTCTGCCAAGGATGATGCAAGTGAACAGTTTACCAGTGACGCTCAGGAGGGAGATTCCACGGTAGTTGTTGCAGTCGCTTCTGTCTCCTTTGTTCTTATACAAGGTTACAATGTTACCATCGCACATATCCTGTGCAACCTCACCCTCTTTCCAGCACAGGCACAGTAGCTCATGTAGCAACCAAATATAGGCACTATATAATTATGCAGACATTCTATAAAGCTACATCTACACTACAGCGATCTGTTGACAGAAGTTACTGTAAGAAGAGATCTTCCAAAAAGAAAAAATCTGTCGACAGATCACGTCCACACAGCCAAGTGGATCACCCTGTCAATCCGCTTTGTCGACAGAGAGCAGCCAGACTGCCCAGCAGCCCTCTCAACAGAATGGGCCCCAGAAACCCGGTCAGACAGTGCCACATGGCCGGCAGAGCCTTCTGCTCCTTGCCCATGCTGAGGCTTGCCTACCTCACTGAGGGACAGCATAGCTACTACAGGGCTCCCATGCTTCCCATGACAGAGTTTGCTCTTTCCAGATAGCCATGGTGTCAGAGCAGCCCCTGGGCTTGCACTGGATCCATTCCCAGCTGCCTGAGCTGCTGCTCATGCTAGAGCGCAGCCTCTTCTGGGGGGAGGGCGTGCCTGACACCAGGCCCAAGCAGCATGCCCTCAATGTCCCAGACCCCCCCACCTGTGCTTGCCCCCTTGGGTGCTCAGGCAGGTCTGGAGATACACCACCAGTTCCAGTTGGTGGGACCTACAGCTCATGGGGCAGTGGCCCCTGAACTTGTGAATGAGAAAGGAGACCTTTCTGGAGCTCTGTGCCTGGCTCATTCCCACCCTCCTGGGACTGGACACCTAGCTGTGTCCTGCCAACACCCTGGAGAAGCAGGTCACTATCTCCATATGGAAGCTCAACACTCCAGAAAGCTACTGCTTCGATGGGAACCAGGTCAGCATGGGGAAGTTCACTGTCAGGGCCATCCTCTACAGGTAAGGCACTCTTGAGCTGCAGCCCTACATGGGGGAAGGAGGGATTCTGCCCAAAGGGGAACTTTGGGGAGTGGGGTCAGGGGTGCTGAGGGTCGGGTTGGGGAAGTGGGGACGCCCCATCTCTGCAGGGACTGTGCCATCCCACCCTCACACAAATCTGCTGCTGAGGGGTGCCCTTATTGGGGAGAGCTCAGCAGTGGGGAGGAATAAGGATGGGAGAGGGTATGGGAGCCCACTGGGGCCCAAGGACTCCCTCACTCAGTCCCTCACTTGTGTATTTGGTCCCCTCCCCTTGCAGGTAGTGATGGCCATCAACATGCTCCTTTGGCTGACTGAAGACACATTTTCAGTGCCTTCTGATCCAGCTGGACATGGGGGGATCACAATGTCTCCCAAGTTGTGGTCACCTGTTGAGCCCTGAAGAACATTGTGGAGGGGAAGGGGTATGCCTTCCTCCTGGGGTTGGGAGCAGAGGGGTGCAGCTCAGGTCTGCAATGCTCATCAGGATGGGCTGTGTATCTGTGAGGCCCTTCAGGACAGCTTCTCCCACTGCCTCCAATGACCATCCCCAGGGCACCCTCAGCAGGGACCTCAGTCCCGCAGCACTACCCCATCTCCACCACAACCTCTCCATTCACCCAGTCATCCCTCTCTGACCCTCCCCAAAAAAGAGGGATGCAGGAGTGGTGAACAAATATCTTCTTTACTTTAAAATAGAAAAATATGTGAAAAGTAAATATGGCAAAAAACTATGTACAATGTGCCGCAATAGGTAATTATATACATGGGAGGAGCTTGGGACAGGAGGTGGGGGCCTCATTCTAAGGTAGGGGTGGGGGCTCACAACACCATGGGGGAGTGGGACCCCAAGTGGCATCAGGCTTGTGATCCCCTCCTGCCATGAGTTCAGAGGGTTGGGAGCACAGGGAGGTATGGAAGTGGTGGTGGGTGGGCTCTGGAAAGGTAGAGCTTGGAAGGGGTAGTGGGGGACCCTGGGAAGCATGGGAGCCAGCCATTGCCATTGCCCACTGCATGACCTGCAACATGCCTGGGGGCAGGGCACCAGGGACAGAGGGGACAGGAATTGGGGGCGGTAACAGCAGCAGGTGAAGTAAGGGTGGCCATTTCCAGCTGTGCCTGAGGCAGATGGGCATCCCCCACCCCAGGTCCTGAGACTCATGCAGACTTCCAGGGGGCTGGCAGTGGGCTGGCACCCATGCCTGGGGTCTGCCTGCTGGATTCTGGTTCAACATGCTTGCTTGTACAGCATGTGCTAAGGACTGCAGCATGAGGTCCCACCAGAGCCAGCCATGTGAGCCTTGCCGCATGACCCCTCTGTGCCCACCCCCAACATCCTCAGTTGTGTGATGCACGGGGTACTTACTTACTGAAGGGTTCCTTAAACAGGTCCAGAGACGCACTGCATGTGGCCTGGCTGGAGGAGTCCAAGTCCCAGGTGATCACCAATGTGCCCTTGCTCAACTCGGAGTCCTCTGAGTCTAGCTCTGTCTCCACCTTTGGCTCTGGCAGGGTCGCAGGCTGCTCATCCTCCAGCTCCAGTGGTGGTGGGAGGGCATCCTCAGCTGTGCCCACAGGTGTAGTGGTAGGGGAGCCATCCTCACCCCTCAGAAGCTTTTATAGCTTGTCAAAGTAGGGGCAGGTGCCCGTTACTGCGCCTGACCACTGGCATATGTCTCAGGCACAGGTGTACCCCTGTCTAAATTCTTTAACCTTCATCCAGCCATGCTCTATTGTCCGGGTGGGGTGGCCCTGGTCCATGTGGCTTTTGGCCAGGTGAGTGTATGCTGGGCATTTTACCTCTTCATGGAGGAATCCATTAATATCTCCTCCTCCGCCCAGAGGCTAATCATGTCATTGATTTCCAGGCCAGTCCACAATGGGACCCATAATTTGGTGCTGAGGTGGGCTCCTGTGATCTCTCCTGCAGTTCCATGGAGGGCCCTGGGGGGTTCCAGGGTGACTGGCTTGCAGCCATCAGCATGGGATTGGGTGTAGGGAATGGCTGTGAGGGCATTACAGTGAGCAGTTAGTAGCTCTGCTGTTTGCACACTCTCAGATTTTTGCCACGGAGTTTTCGGGGCTTGCTGCACTTTTAAGAACAGCTGGAGGCAGAGAGCATAAATCTGTGATTGTGATGGACAGGGCATCTCCAAGGGCCAGCTGACTGGTGCCATGGAGGACTTATCTGTTGAGTGATGAAAGCCCGTCTGGAGCATCCACGTTTCTTTTTCCTTGACAGATTCTGTCGAGAAAGGCTTTTTGCCTTGTGGTGGAGAGGCAGAATATTGTCGTCAAAAGTGCCACATTCTGTCAATTTACTGTGGAGAGAACACACTTATAGTGTGGATGCTCTATGATTTTTGTTGACAAAACTCTAGTGTACACGTAGGTCAAGTGTATGAGAATAGGCATACATGAACACAAATAGTCACATACATTTTACATACATATGGGTAAATTTACAATATTGCTTCTTTTAACAGATTGCATGACATTTCTTTTCTTTTGAAGCAACAAAATTACAGGCATGACAAAGTGGGTCGTTGCCCACAAAAGCTTATGGTCCAACATATCTGTTAGTGTATAAGGTGCCACAGGACTTCTTGTTCTCGAAGACACAAACTAACACAGCTACCTCTCTGATAATTACAGGCAAGTGGTTCTCTCTTAACCAAAAGAAATTCATCAGAAGAGATGCTCACTCTCAAAGAATAGAAAACTTCAGATATCTCTGTAAAGGCAAAAAGTCTTAGAAGAAATTGAATTCATGATATGACACTAGCCTCAAAAAGTGACCACACCTTGAATAAAACTACCACTTCCTAATCTTATTCCACACAGAGAAGCAGGTTTTATAAAACACTTCCATTCTCTCTCCCTCTCTCTCTCTGTCTATTACACACACACACACACACACTGCTCTCCTGCAGCAAAGAAGGAAAGAACACCCCAGAAAACATTTATATTCCTGCAGAGAAGTGACTTGAGACACCCTTGCCAGAAACAAAGCAACACACTGAACTGATAGGTGCTATCCATGTCTATGCACAACTTTATTTGTTCTCTTATTTTTATTTTCAGAAGCTGTACACTGTGATATATTCAAATGTACTCATGTTCCTGTATTCTGCTTCAGGCAATATACTGCAATCTTACGAATTATTTTTCTTGAAAATATTCTGTAGACACAATTGACATAATAGGCTACATAAACTATCAGTTTTAACTGTTTTATATTTGAAGAGTAAAGTATCCATTTATGTGCTTTTTTTTTTTTTTGGTTGGTTGGTTGGTTGGTTGCAGGAGAGAGTTTTGCTGGAAGTTGAAAAGATTGAATTTGATATAGTGGTATCTTAGGGTAGTATTACCACCACTGATTTATGAGCATGTGCCAAGTACAAGTAAACTCGTCTGAAATGAACACTGAAAAAAATCTAAAGCTATTGGTTTGATGTAATTGCTCCTTAATTTCAGTAAACCCAACCATTTGATTAGCTATTTATGTGCCTGGTGGTCTTAGTTTGTCCAGTCACAATAGCCCAATATCCAGAGAAGGAACATAAGAACATAAGAATGGCCATTACTGGGTCAGACAAAAGGTCCATCTAGCCCAGCATCCCATCTGTTGACAGTGGCCAGTGCCAGGTGCTCCAGAGCAGGTGGACCAAAGAAAATGATCAAACGATTTGACATTCCTACCCCCTGGCTAGTAGTATTTTTATGGACCTAACCTCCATGAATTTATCTAGCTCTTCTCGGAAAGAGGATTTTTTTTTTCATCTAGTATGATACAATCAAATTGTGACCAGTAAATATGAAATTAAGGTATTTTAATGAAGGATCACTGGAAAAGCTCACTACTCTTGTATTCTGTTGAAATGGGAGATAAATTAATTCTAGTTTTTTGGAAGATCCATGAGGGCGTGACAGAGTGCAAGGCGATGGACAGTCATGCACTAGGTAAATGCCAGAGCTGGCAGCTAAATCCGAATCATAATCATAATGTGTGGCCAAGAGTCAGAAGCCAAATCTTAAAAGTTCAGCCTGAGTCACAGTCATGAGGTGTAGCTGATGGGCAGAGCCAGAGGCCTGAAATCAGTCCTGGGCTTGGTGTTGGGCAGGATCAGGCTGGTGGCTGGAACTGGAGCAGCAGCAGGAACTAGGAGCAGCCTTAACACAGGGTAAGTGCAGCTGCAGACTTGGTACACAGTGAGCAGCTGCTGTTTTGTTGTGGGAGGCAAGCTTGGTCTACATGGTCTTCTCAAGGACTGAGCTCACAACCCTGGGTTTAATACACCAATGCCTCAACCACTCAGCTATCCCTTCCAGCTACTTTGTTACTCTTAGTCCCTAGACAGTAGGTCACCATGAAGTCAAATGGTGTAAAGGAGAGGGCCCAGCTGGTCTGTTGCAGATTTAGACGCCAAGTTATCATGAGGAATTCCAGATGCTTACAACTGGTGAGGTCGTGAGTTGGGAACCTAGGCCATGACCACAGTAGCCCTTCCTTCGGAATCAGCACTTTGGAATATGCTAAGGAGGCGCTGCCACGAATATGCAGTGCCTCATTAGTGTAAAGGTAGCCGTGTGGGCTTCGAAAGTGCCAGTTCTGAAACACATGCCACCAGTGTAACCTGGGGCCTTTCGAAACAGTTGCCTGATTTCAAAAGCCCTATCTCCCACTTTGGGAGTAAGGGCACTTTGAAGTTGCATGGGTACTTCAAAGTGCCCATGGCTACATGGCATGCCACCGCTTCAAAGTTTGCAACTTTGAAGTTCCTGCAGTGAGAATTAGCCTAATGAGGTGCTGCATATGCAGTGCGGCTCCTCATTGCTATTCACCACTTGGGCTCATTTACATGCCCCTGGAATTATGTTTACCTTTTTCAAAATAAGTCAAATGCTATTTCAGTTATTTTGAAATAGCAGTTGTACTGTGTAGACACTAACAAAGTTATTTTGAAATATAGGCTGTTATTTTGAAATAAATTTGCTATGTAGACATGCCGCTACATTTCTTGCTTTATCTGTTTTTGTATATATGTTTTGAATATATAGAATTAGATCAATAGATAGATAGATAGATGATAACATTGTCTTAAAATGTACATGATACAGGTTAAAAGAACTGTTTAAGACTAAACCAATGTGGGTCTAATATTTTACCAAACATGAGCATGTTTTCCCATTTGATAGATTTGCTGTATACCACAAGGAATGAGAGTAGAGATATCAATAACTCCATTATAACCCAGAGGGTTAATTGTGTTAGTACATATCTGCAAAAACCGCACAGAGTCCTGTGGCATCTTAAAGAATTAAAGATTTATTTGGGCATATGTTTCTTTAGATGCATTGGTTCTGCGTGCAGGTAACAGGGAGCATCCTTAAGACTAGTTCCTAATGCTTAGGGCTTTGCACAAATGTAGCAGTCAACTTACCCTCCATGTACTGGAACATGGACTTAATTTTTCATCTTTTGCTTCTGAAAAGAAAAGATGCACAACACTGACTCTGAACCCTAGTGTTCTTAGGATGTACCAAAACTTTGGCAGCACCTTTTTTGCCCCGGTATCCATACAACTAATAATCAGCATCACAGGCTGCTTTTACAGTTACCCTACTATCACAGCATGAATGATATAATCTTTAAACATTTTCATCTGACTTACAATGAATAAAAAAAGGAACTAAGATAATGGTTGAATAAAGTATCTGATAATTTTATTTATATAATCTCTTGCAGGCAGCAGCATGGCATGTAAAATAAGAGTCTTTTCAAAGGATATTGCAGAAAGATACGAGCTTTACTGGGGAAATACACACCTAAAAACAAAACAAACAGAAAAAAAAACCAACACACATTTCTTCTTGATCAAACTGTCTGCCTGTTTAATTAAACAAAACTGGTAGGACTATCTAATTTGGCACTGTGAGGCCAAATTCAATAATACTGCAATGGAAGATGTAAAAAATAAATATCACAAGGGACAAGAACATGAAAAGGAAAAGGGTTAGAAGATATAGTTTAATAAGGCATATCTACCTTTACAGAGGCTATTTTATTTTATCTCAAATATCCTAAAAATCTGTCAAGGTTTTCGTGTACCTGGTAGGTGAGTCTTTAGTTTGATGCTGTCTTTCTTCTACGCTCAATAAATGTGTTGAAGATTTTTCCTATTTTGACTATAAAAGCTAAGAGTGCTTCAGGCTAAGAAGCCTATTGCTCAGAAGTCAATAATCAAGTTCAGACAAATTAAATTTAAATTACCTATAGCCCACTCTGCGATTTATTGACTGACCAGCACATCCAACTGTGAATTCAAATACAAATTGTCATTGTGACTCAGTTTCTTGGTAAACACTGTTAAACAGCAAAAGAAGACAATTTGACTTCTTTCTATTTGAACATGTTTCTCTAAGACAGCTTTGTTTGTTATATATCTGCTATACTTGGGGAGAGGGGAAATTTAAACATGAACTGATTTCATTTATCTACTTACCTTCATGTGGTCTGTGAGGTACAATATAATAAGAAATTATATTTTTTTGGCATTTAAAAGGACACTGATGAAGGAGGCTAGTTTTCTGGTCAATCATCAGCTAAGCTTTCCATCCTTTTTTCCCACACATCGGCTACGTCTACACGTGAAGACTACATCGAAGTAGCCTATTTCGATGTGGCGACATCGAAATAGGCTATTTCGATGAATAGTTTCTACATGTCCTCCAGGGCCGGCAACGTCGATGTTCAACTTTGACATTGCGCAGCCCAACATCGAAATGGGTGCAGCGAGGGAACGTCTACACGCCCAAGTAGCACACATCGAAATAGGGATGCCAGGCACAGCTGCACACAGGGTCACAGGGCGGACTAGCGCTTCCGGGGCAACAGCTAGCCGCTCCCTTAAAGGGCCCCTCCCAGACACACTCAGCCTGCACAGCACGCGGTCTGAGGAGCCATAGGCACACAGACCCCGGGCGCCGCAGTCATGGACCCCCAGCAGCAGCAGCAGCAGCAGCAGCTAGAGGTCCACCCAGCCCTCCCGGCAGGAGCAGGGCTTGCCCCGGCCCATGCCATGTGGGAGGCAGCTGAGCACCTCCTTGCCCCAGGGGAGGAGATGCCCCCAGGGCAGCAGGGCTCAACCCCTACCCCTGCAGCACCCCGCTCCACCCCCCGCCTCACACGCCGGCGGCTGTGGAGCTACCCCACCAGCACCGACTGGTGGGAGCGGCTGGTGCTTGGGGAGTGGGACGACGACCACTGGCTCAGGAACTTCAGGATGAGCCAGCAGACATTCCTGGAGCTGTGCCAGTGGCTCACCCCCGCACCCAGGCACCAGGACACTGCCATGCGGCGTGCCCTCACAGTGCAGAAACAGGTCGGCATCGCTGTCTGGAAGCTGGCCACTCCAGACAGCTACCGATCCGTGGGAAAGCAGTTTGGTGTCGGCAAGGCCACCGTCGGGGCTGTCTTCATGGAGGTAAGTGAACCCACAGGGGGAGGCCAGGGCAGGGCAGGGCAGGGGGGCCAGGGCAGGGGGGCCAGAGCAGGGCAGGGCAGGGCAGGGCCACGCACACCCTGATCATCCCTCATTGGTGCTGTCCCATGTGCTTTCTCTGCAGGTTGTGCGTGCCATCAACGCCATGCTCCTGCACAGGCTCGTGAGGCTGGGGGACCCAGATGCCACCATCGCCGCCTTTGCCACCCTGGGCTTCCCCAGCTGCTTCGGGGCTCTGGATGGGACTCACATCCCCATCCGCGCCCCGCATCACAGTGGCGGACAATACCTCAATCGAAAGGGCGACCATTCTGTCGTCCTGCAGGCCTTGGTGGACAGCCGGGGACGTTTCCAGGACATTTACATGGGCTGGCCTGGCAGCACCCACGACGCCCGGGTTTTCCAGAACTCGGGCCTGTGCCGCCAGCTGGAGGCGGGGACCTACATCCGCCAGCGGGAGACCCCTCTGGGGGACACCACCATGCCCTTCTGCGTCATCGCAGATGCGGCCTACCCCCTCCGGCCGTGGCTCATGCACCCCTACACAGGCCATCTCTCCGCTAGCCAGGAGCGCTTCAACCAGCGCCTGAACCGTGAGTGCCAGGTGGTGGAGCGCTCATTTGGCCACCTGAAAGGATGCTGGAGATGTCTCCTGACCCTCCTGGATGCGGGCCCCAACAACATCCCCCAGATTGTGGGTGCCTGCTGAGCCCTGCACAATTTGGTCGAGAACAAGGGGGAGACCTTTCTCCAGGGCTGGGCTGCGGAGGCCGCCAGGGCACAAGTCCAGCCACCTGCTGCCCCCAGTCGGCAGGTGGACCCCGAGGGGACTGCCCGCCCCTTCCTCCCCCACACTCCTGCCCCAATGCCCACACCATGGAGCACCCCACTGCCGCCCCCCCCCCCCCCCGCCCACTTGTCCTGGACAAATGACAGCACGCACTTGTGGCTGAACGTAATTTTTTTTTTTCCTTTCCGAAACTTTTTTTTTTCTTTCTGAAATTTTTTTTTTTTGGATGTAAATAAATATATGTGAACCACAAACAGAAAACAACGAGGTACAAATGTTCAAGAAAAGCAATATGTACAAAAATAAAACAATCCAAAGAAACAACTGTCTGCCATAAATAATAAAAAGAAAACCAGGGAGGATAAAGGGGAGAACTATTTACATGGGGGGGATGGGGCAAACGGGGGCACCAAAAAAACAGGGTCCAACTATATACAAGGGGGGGGCCACGTCCCAGGCCCCTCGCCCCTATAACCCGGCACTGAGCGTGCCCGGCCAGGAGCCCCGCCGCGCTTGCAGCCTGGTCCGTGGCTGGGTGGGAGCGGGCTGGACCGGAAGGTATGGGGGCCGGCGAGTGTCAGGTGGCTCCAGGGGTCCCTCGGTGCTCCGGCCCTCGTGGGTGGGTGGCAGGGCGACGGCGGATGGGCCGGCGACGGGCGGAGCAGCTGGTGGTGGGGCTGCAGGAGCAGGCAGGGCGGGCGATGGTTCGGCAGGCGCGGCATGGGGGGCCAGGTAGTCCACCAGACGGTTAAATGTCTGCATGTAGGCCCCCCATGCCTCCTGGTGCCAGGCCAGCGCCCGCTCCTGCAGCTGGAGGTGCTGCTCCGCGACCTCCAGCTGCCGACTGAGGATGGCCAGCAGCTGGGGGTCCGTTGCCATCGGTGTTTGTAGGCGCGGGGTCCGCCGTCTAGCCCGCCGTGGGGCCGGTCGGTCCTCGGCCGAGGGGCTGCCCTGGAGCGAGGGTCCCGGAGGGCTCTCCGGGACGACTGACGCCTCGCTGGCGCTCTCTTCCGGTCCTTCTGATGGTGCAGGTGCAGGACACAGGAGAGGAGGCGGGGAAGAAGAATGAAGACAGGCGTTAGTGTGGGCCCCAAGCCGTGGCCTTTGTCCCCCCAGCCCTGTGCTGCAGGTTCCCCATTCCCGTCCCCGGGAGATGCTGCTGTGATGGATGGGGTTCAGGGGTCCCCCTGCCCTGCACCCCGTCCCCTGGTGGGAGCGACTCTCACTTCACCCTGCAGGGTCTGACAGCAGGAGAGGTTTCTTAGGCCACAGATGGCCAGTTTCTCCCAGGAGTGACAGCACCAGCTGTCGGAAGAGACAGTCCTTCCAACCCGTCGTGGGGAGAAGACCCCAAGGGGGGCCCCTCTGGGATGCAGCTTTCCCCCTCCTCAGGCTGGCTGCCTGCCAGCTCTCCCTTCCCCTAGCCTCTACCTGTGGCCCCCGCCCTCGCCCCCCAATTCCAAGCCAGCTCGGCTCCTCCCTCCTGTTTGTTCAGGGCAGAGGTGTCACCTGCCAGCTGTAGCCCCAGGATCCTCCTTTGGCCCTGGGAGCTATTCAGCTCTTGTTGCTCATATGTAGCCTGAGTCTCCCTTTGGCACTCCCCCCACTCCCGGGGATGGGGCATGGCACTGTCATGCGGGTTGGGCGGGGGCAGGGGCTGATGGCTGCAGTGCTGTGAGGGCCATGGCCCTGGTGTCCTTGGGGCCATGGCCATGTGCGCATGTGGGGGGCCCTGGACACATATCTCTTACCCCCGCCCCTCAAGCCCAGGGGTGTCCACCAGAGAGGGGTACCTACCTGTCAGTCCGCTTCCACGGTCCAGAGATGCCTGGGGGGCGGAGGCCCTGCTGCTTCTCCGGGATGGCAGGAGGAGGATCTGCAGGCTGGATTCTGTGGAGGAGGAGCCCCCCTCCTCCTCCTCCTCCTCCTCCTGCCGCGATGTCCCGGGGGTGGGCTCCGGGGGGGGCCCCCGGGGTGCGGGGCTTGCCTCTGGGGCGGACTCCGTCTGCAGGGCCTGCTGGGGCTTGTCAGCCGAGGTGTCAAGGGTGGCCGGAGGGGAGGAGGTGTGCCGGGAGCCCAGGATGTCCCTGAGCTCCCTGTAAAAGGGGCAAGTGACGGGGGCGGCCCCAGATCGGCTGGCCGCATCCCGGGCCGGGGAGTAACCCTGCCGCAGCTCCTTGACCTTACTCCTGACATGGTCAGGAGTGCGGGCAGGGTGACCCCGGGCAGCCAGGCCGTCGGCCATCCGAGCGAACGCATCCGCGTTCCGCCTCTTGCTCCCCATTACCTGGAGCACCTCCTCCTCGCTCCAGAGCCCCAGCAGGTCCCGCAGCTCGGCCTCCGTCCAGGAGGGGCCCCGCTGCCGCTTGCCAGCCTGGCTGCCCCTCTGGCTGGGCTGGCTGCCCTGGCTCCCCTTGGGGGGGGTCCCCTGGGGGCGCTGGGGGGGCTGCCAGGCAGCCATCGCAGCTGGCTGGGTCGCTGAGCGTGGTGCAGGCTAGCCACGTGTGCAGGCTGCAGCCTGCACGTTCTCTCAGCTTCCTGCAGAGGCAGGGAGGGGGAGGGGACCTTTAAGGGGCCACTCCACGGGGCCACCATTGAGCTGAGGGGCTGGAGAGAGCGTCTTTCAATCCCCCAGCTGATGGACGCCATGGAGGACCCGGCAATTTCGACGTTGCGGGACGCGGATCGTCTACACGGTCCCTACTTCGACGTTGAACGTCGAAGTAGGGCGCTATTCCGATCCCCTCATGAGGTTAGTGACTTCGACGTCTCGCCGCCTAACGTCGAAGTTAACTGTGAAATAGCGCCCGACGCGTGTAGCCGCAACGTGCGCTATTTCGAAGTTAGTGCCGTTTTTTCGAAGAAGCGTGCACGTGTAGACACAGCTATCCTCAGCATCCAGCTTCATTACTTGGAGTGGTATCAGAGAGGTAGCCGTGTTAGTCTGTAGCTTCAAGAACAAGAAGAAGTCTTGTGGCACCTTATAGACTAACATCTATTTTGGAGCATAAGCTTTTGTGGGCAAAGACCCACTTCATCAGATGCATAAGTGCAAATTACTTGGACTGGTCAATGAAGAGAGAACTTCTCACCTGTTTAAAAAACAATGAACTTCTTAGAAAAAGGCATCCCTAGTCATGCACATGAGTGTAAGTATCTTTTTGCTGCCCTTGAGCTATATTGTTATATTTTTAAATAATGAACTCTATATTAATTTACATGGAACCCTCTGGTAAAGGAGCATATAGTATGCCAAGATGTTCATGAATAACTGTCCTTTTTGAAGACTTCATTAGAGTCCTTGCTTAATTGTTCCTCTACTTGCTGGGAGTATATCTAGCAGTCCCATTTAAATAAAGTTATTACTCAGTTTTAATCATTCTTTTATAGTGACTCATCCTGACAAAAATCAAGAGCAATAATTTAACTCAAAAAATGAAAAAGCATAATGTCAAGAAACAGTCTCTGTTTTGAGTCATCAGCTGCAGAAAATATTGTCATCTGATGTTTTCCAAGAATACAACAAAATCACAATGCAAATTTCATTCACACTTGGGAACATGACTCAAAAAGTGCAATGTTATAATTTCCTGATACTACCAAATGCAGCAGTGAGGAATACTGAAATGTTAAGGGTTCTTTGTGATTTTTGGTTTTTTTTCTTTATTTTGGCATAGTTTTTCAGACAGTTCAAATAGTAAATATTGTTCTACAAGTAACAATTTAAACATTTCCCTAGCTATTAAGGTAGCTCACTAAAAAGTCAGTAACACATTTGAATCTCCAAGCTATAATAGAAAGAGAAATCAAAGAATGTGTTAAGGAAAATACAGCCTTCCAGTAGACAAACACATAATTTACAAAAACAAAATGCCATCAGCCTAAGGAAACTGCAGCAGTCTCAACAGGAAACAGCATTCCACTCTGATTCCAAACGTTGCAAATACTGTATTTTCGAAAATACAGGCATCATTCCCATCTGAGTAAATAAATGTATTACATCTTCCCCTACCAAAAAACTTCCCAGTTTTTTGAAATCTGAAAATGTACTTCTGTATCATGAGAAAATAAAGTTTGAGTGAGTCATGCAGCATATTTGTGTTATATAATAATACTGATGTTTGCTTCGTGCATACTAATCCTGATGTCCTTACTGGCTATATCTTCACAGCTATTAAACACTCACAGCTGGCTTGGGTCTCTTTGGGGCTGTCATGCCTTGTGAGATTACTTAATTCAGGCTACAGCCTGAGCTCAAACATCTAGACAGAAATTTTACAGTTCTGCATTTCAAGCCCCTTTAGGCTCAGACAGCTGACTCAGGCTGACCACTACCATGCCATGTCATGTATCATGTAACATTTTTTAAGGGCAGACATACCTACTCTGACCGAATGCAGAACTGCCTGACAAATCATCTACTGCCGACATTGTTTCTGGGGTTTGCTGAATGAGGGTGAAATTCATCCTGTGCAAGGGGCCAGCTGAGGGTCTACACATAAGTTCTACTTAACTCTCAGTTAAGCCCTGAAAATAAGACTTATTTGCACCCAAGCTACTGAAGGCAAATGAGACATGCCTCTCTGAAAGACACTAACTGATGGTATATGTGTTTATGTGGTATTAACAGCTTTTCTAGTAGATCATGTGATCCTATTTTCACTCCGTTCCAAATATATTTAGCCATTTGGCTCTTTTAGGGTATATTGGCAAAGACATAAAGGTTTTGTTTTACTCCTCCTTGTCCATCTCAGCTAACTCAGTGAAGGACAGCAGGAATTTCATTGCCTTTCATGCTGATCCCCATTGAAAGTTAAATTTTATGATGCAAGCAGTTAGATGCTAAAGATGTGGATGGCGATTCTGATAATTTAATATAACTAGGTGCTTTGATGGCAAAGGCCAAAAATACCAAGATAAAAACATGCTCAGTCTGTACATATTTGGCTACTATTGCACTGTGTGCACATCTGAGTACGTGGTCACAGAAAGGCTGTGGCCACACTTGGCCAAAACTTCAAAATGGCCATGCAAATGGCCATTTCAAAGATTACTAGTTAGGTGCTGAATTGAATATTCAGCACCTCCTTAGCATTAGGACACTTCCAGCCACGGGGCTTCAAAAGCGCCACTTTCCAGCACTCGCAGCTCAGCGCGGCTATACGGGGGTCCTTTTCGAAAGGACCCTGCACTTTTCAAAATCCCCTTATTCCCCTCTGCTGAGACGAATAAGGGGATTTCAAAAGGTGCGGCGTCCTTTCAAAACGGACCCCAATGTAACTGCACCGAGCCACGAGCATTTGAAAGTAGCACTTTTGATGTGCCATGGCCGGACATGTCCTAATGCTAATGACGTGCTGAATATTCAATTCAGTGCCTCATTAGTAATCTTTGAAATGGCCATTTGCATGACCATTTCGAAGTTTTGGCCAAGTGTGGCCACAGCCAAAGAGAGTCACTTGGGCCTAGCTTTTTCTCAGAGAGAGATAACATAAGTATTAGAGATGGCTGTGTACAGGAGACTGTCACACACTGTTAGAAACAAGATTGATAGCCCTATGTGCCATGTCACTCTGAACGAGGATATCAGAAGAGCAATACAGCCAAAGAGAAGAGTGAAAACAAATGCTTTAGTATCAAAACCAAATAAGATTCTCTGCTGTTTTCCTTAAGAACATGCCTCGAATTGTAAGCACTTTTCTACAGTTTGCTCCCTAAAAGAGAGAGACATACCACATATGCAAACTGAAACACAGCAGCCACATATAAAATATTGGGTGAACATAATTTGTTCACAATCTTGGCAACTCCATGTTTTTCTTGTGAGTACTGAAATATTTGGTAATCTTAAAGCCGCAGTTCCTGGAGTCGAGATTACATGAGAGCAGTTTAAAAACATGAGTCTTAAAAAGGTCAAAGCAGAATGAAGATATATCCCCACATTTATTCTATTTTGTCAGTCTCATAATGGCAGCCTGACTCACGATTTTCTTAAATGCTTGGGGTTGGCAGTTAGAGCTGTTTATAGAAGAGACATTCTCGTTTGTGGAGAGTTTTGTAATTTCAACATTTCTTTTCATTCTGATTAGGAATAAAACTCAAGAATTTGAAATTGGAGGCCAGAAAAATGCCCAAAATCAAATATAATTTTACATTGATTAGGTTAGAAAAATAATAACATGTTATAGTTAAGGTTTGAATTATATTATAAAACAGCAAAATGCAAAATATTTTGAAAGAAAATGTCAGAATATGAATAAATCCAAAGAGGATATTGTCATACATTGTTGAAATTTTTTCTGCCCTCACCAAGAAGAAAAAAAAAGATTGTCAAAAATCAATATGATGCTATGAAGTATTTAAGGCTGTGCCTACACAGGCAAGTTATGTCACCAGAACAGGGCTTCTGTTGACAAAACTCCAGAGCATCTACGCGGTTAATTTGCTCTGTCAAGAGTTTGTCGACAGAAGTCAGCTGTTCTGCCAGCAGAGTCATCTCTGTTCCTGAACAGGGATAATGCTTCTGTTGACAGTGTTTTGTCTACATAGTGCCTGTGTAGACAGTTCTGTCGACAGAAAGAGCTTCCATATACTGGGCAGCCATTTGCAGAGCTGCCATTCCACTGTTCTAGAACCAGAGGGCAGTGCAGTCTGGCAGTGCTCTGTTGACAGAGCAAGTTGTGTGTAGCAGCAATTTGTAGACAGAGGTTCCGTCAAGGTTTACCTGTTGACAGAGGCCTCTGTGTACAAATGCTGCCCATGTAATCATAGTCTACACTAGCCCCTTCCTTTCAGACGGGGCATGGTAATAAGCGAGTTGTGAATATGCTAGTGAGGTGCTGCCATGAATATGCGTGCCTCTTTATCGAAATGGCAGCTGCAGATGATTCAAAAGCAGCACTTTTGAATAGCATGGGGCTGCCATTATGCTAATAAGGTGCTGCATATACCTGGTAGCGCCTTATTAGCATCTTCCCAACTCACTCATTACCATGCCTTTCTGACAGGAAGGGGCTATTGGAGACGTAGCTTAAATGTTGATGGAACTGAATTCCTTTGTGTAAAATTGTTCAGTTAAAAATAGCTTCTAACCCATTCTGTTAACAATACTGTGAACCATCACCAATACTTAGTAAACAATCTGCTAAATTCTACAAAAGGGGCAAGCTAATTTCAGTTTCTGCAACCCCTGTTAAGATGCAATGCAGCACATAAATAAGCATTTTGGTAATGAAGTTACATGTATAAATGAAGGTGCAAGTTGGACAACTGAAAGAATAACTCACCCTACATGTTCATAACACATTTTGTATGCAAGCTGAACATCTCTAGTCCAGCACCCTTGGGATCTGACAGGTGCTGAATGAGTGAATTTGCTGGACCATGGAAGGACAATATTGTCCATTAGCATTATCAACATTTCACTGCTTACTGGATTCTTAGAAGACATGCAAGGGTAAATGGCAGCTAAATAACAGCACAGAACACTGTGAGCCAGGACTTGTGGCTGTAAACAAACTTCATGGGACTATGGGAAACTTGGCCACAGACATTTTACATGATCTTCTGGCTGACTAAAATCATGCCACATGACTGAGTGCTATAATAGGGATGTTCAACTTTTTGGCTGTGGCCACACTTGGCCAAAACTTCAAAATGGCCACGCAAATGGCCATTTCCAAGATTACTAATGAGGCACTGAATTGAATATTCAGTACATCATTAGCATTAGGACTCTTCTGGCTGTGGTGCTTCAAAAGCGCCATTTTCGAACGCTTGCGTCTCAGCATGGCTACACGGGGTTCCTTTTCGAAAGGACCCCGCACCTTTTGAAATCTCCTTATTCCTCTCAGTGGAAGGGAATAAGGGGATTTCAGAAAGTGTGGGGTCCTTTCAAAAAGGACCCCCTGTGTAGCTGCGCCAAGCTGCGAGCATTGGAAAATGGCACTTTTGAAGTGCCGTGGCCGGAAGTATCCTAATACTAACGAGGCACTGAATATTCAGTTCAGCGCCTCATTAGTAGTCTTCAAAATGGCTATTTGCATGACCATTTCGAAGTTTTGGCCAAGTGTGGCCACAGCCATATTGTATGCCACAGCTGATCCAGACACAGAACCCATCCCATTTCGGCTACTTGATTTATGTTGTATTATGCAAGCAATACATTCAATAAAAACAAAGTTCACAGTATGTCAGTTTCTTTCTTTTTCACTGTTGCTTTTTATTTCCTTTTCCCTATTGTGGCGTTTAGAACAATGGAGGTGAGTGGAGATGTACACAGACAGTCATTTTAAAATATTTTGCTTCCAAAATTCCCCAGCACATTCTTTAACTACTTGGCTGTCCACTAGAGCTGTGAGAAGAGCTGACTTTTCAATTTTGAAAAACGAAAACAAAAAAATTGTTATGAGTTTAATGCCCTAGCCATCCTGATACAGAGACATTCTCTTTCTGTCTTCCTCAGAATGCTCAATAGCCTAAACATTAAAGCATTACCCTGGAAGGTGGTAGACTTGGATTCACGTCTCTGCTCAGGAGGAGAGTTTCAATACTGTCACCCATATCCATGAGTTCCCTGACCACCAGAACATTGGGTACAAGGGGCAGTAACATTTCCTTCTGACTTTTGTGAAAGACTTCAAAGCCCCTGAAAAATCAGAACGTGTCATTTAAAATGTCAAAATGAACTGTTTAGAGGGACAGGGTGGATGAGAGAATATATTTTATTGGACAAACTTCGGTTGGTGAGAGACAGATTGAGCTTTTGACCTACATAGAGGTCTTCTTCACATCTCACAAAATCCACAGAAGAGCTCTGGATAAGCTCAGAAGTTCGTCTTTTTCTCCAACAGTGGTTGGTCCAATAAAAGATATTACCTCACCCACTTTGTCTTTCTGAGATTCTAAGACTCAGAACAACAACACAGCATAACATGAAACATTAAACACTTCTTTTCCAGCTGCAGCAAAAAGACTTTCCTGACATTGACACAAATTTGCAAAATGTTTTGGGCAACTTGAATCTGCACCTCTGACTGAAAAAAATTGTGGTGGAAAATTTCCTGAGCTTACTGCACACAGAACATTGAACTGTGGTGAATACAGAACTATGGTTTGGCCTACACGTGGATTTCTGATCCAACTGAAAAGAGTGATTTTCTACAGATGTAGTTAAACCATTGCAAGTTTGCAGATGGACACTCCACTTTAAACCTGGGCTATGCTGGGTTTCACTTCTGCTTTTCATTTACTGGCATACATTAATCCAGTATAACCAGTTTTAAACCAGTAAAGTGAGTACACACACAAAGCTATACCTGTTCAACTATTCCAATTAAGTTAAATGAGTGACTAACTTGTGTGAATAAATACATCCTGAAGTGAGAACTGCACACTGATCTCACAAAATCGCAGAAAAGTTTCTCACTACTGTTAAAGTAATGCTCCAAATATAATACGTACTCACATTTATTTTCTTGCAGATTCAGAGCTTCTTTACAGCACATCTCAACGCAATTTAATCTTAGGAACAGCTGTCTCTTTTTCTGATATATTTCAATTACTCCATTAGGTTTTTTTCTGTAACAATGGTTTACTCAAGCTATCTTTCTACATTTTTATCCGGACCATATAATACAGCTGTAATAAGATACATCATAGTTTAAATTCTGCTGAACGTGCATATAGGCCCTGTATAAAAAATAAATAAACTTGAAAAATATTGTACACAAACACCATACTGGTACTCAGTTCTAGAAATTCTCAGTATTCTAAACTCAAGGGCTATGTCTACACTAGAAGCATCTGTCTGCAGAAGTTACTGTCAGAAGAGATGTTCCAACAAACCTTCTGCTGAAAGATCACAACTACACATAAAAGTGGATTGTTCTTTTGATCCATTCTGATGACAAAAGGGCCCTTCAGAGCATCTACATGTCTTTTTTGTTTCCAGTTTCTGTTGACAAAACACATATTGTCTGCAGAAGATCTGTGAGTTTCACTGACAAAAACCTCAGTTTTTTTCTACAAGACTCTCAAGTATAGTTGTAGCGATGGACTATGGGCTCAAGCTACTGGCATTAATAAAGTCAATGGCTAATTTTCACTGGCTGCAGTAGTGACAAACTGATAATTAAGCTCATCTACTGATTCTTAAATGAGAAAATGTTCTGTAAAGTTATTCTGTCATTCTACTTCTGTCTTGAGTAATCTGAAGCATATTTACTTAGACTGTGTGTATTGTGCTAATAAATCTGTTATCTGAAAGTAGAAACTTTCTCCTTTAGTAGACACATTTATAGCTGCACACATACCACCTAGTCTGTCTGCAGCATTGCTGTTGCCCCTTCATTTTGTCTCTGATTTGGAGACAGAGACCATTGCATCAGAGATGCTTGGGGGAAAGAGGGACACACATTTCTTTCCTTTTCTGCATATGCCAGAGTTCCTCAAAATCTAAAATTCAGAATGCTGCAAAACGCGTGTGTAACAAACAATTTGAAAGGATGGGCTTTGTAAGTCTATCCAGTTAAAATAGGGGACTTTTAAGTGAGTGTGCACTCTTGGTCTATGGTGTTCATGACTCCCACTGAAATCAGAGTGTTTTTTGTGTATGAGGACTGAAAGATCAGGCACTAACTCCAACACACTAATGAACTGAAGTAATGATCACTTCACCTGCACCTTAACAGTAATTGTGTTTATGTCTTCACTGACAAGGATAAATAATTCAAGTTAGTTGTTCTTCTGTGATAACATAAGGAAGATAATTTTTGTCCTTATTTACTGCCAAGCTAACTAGGTGAGGTCAATCATAGGATATAGAGGGATTGGATGGTAATAGTATTGACATTGCCTACATGTCTCGTGATAAACACTTCAAGATCCTGATGTTCACTCAAGATTTTACAGCCAGATAAATAGCTCATGTTATTATTTTGATGTGTCGGTGATGCCAAAACCTATGCAGCTAAAATCCACACCTTTAAAATGTACTTAAACATTTCTATCATCTTTTTGGAAAGGGGGAAATTGAGACATAGAGGTTATGTCTACACTAGAGTGATCTTCCAACAAAACTACTATCGACAGAACGTGGCCAGACATGAAAGTGGATCGCTCTTTCGACCCACTTTGTTGAGAGAAATTGACCAGACCGCCTGGATTCTGTCAAAAGAATGGCCACTCATAACCTCAGAGATGAGGTCGCATGTCTGTCAAGCCTTTCTGGCAGCCCCAGTGAGATGTACTCTTAAAGGGCCCCCACAACACATATTCTGTACCCATGCTTCCCTACCTCATGTAGGGACAGCACAGCTGTAACAGCATGGATCACATGCTTGCTGAGGGAAACTTTGTGCTTTCTAGCTAGCTATGGTGCCAGAGCAGCCCTTGGACTTCCTCTGGCCTCATTCAGAGGTGCTTCAGCTTCTGCTGAACCTCGTCACGGCTGTCCTTCTTCTGCTTTCCAGGGAGCACAACCCAGACACCACCATCGAGGAGCATGCACTAGCCACCCAATGGGCCCAACTGTGCTTACCCCCGGGTGACAAGGCGGGTTTGGAGGCATAACACCTGTGCTGCCTGGTGGGACTGGCTTCTCATGGGGCACTGGGATGATCAGCCATGGCTCCAGAACTTCCAAAAGCAGAAGGACAGTCTGGAGCTCTGTGTCTGGCTTGTCCCCAACCCTCCAGAGACAGGACAGCCAGCAGTGGCCTGCCATTCCCCTGGAAGCTTGCCACCCTAACAGCTAACACACCACTGGGAACCAGTGCAGCATTGGGAAGTCTGCCATTGGAGCCATCCTCATGCAGGTAAGTCACTCTTGAGCTGCAGGCCCTGCACAGAAGAAGGAGGGGTTGGGGTTTGAGGGGAGGTGAGCCAGGTTCATCAACAGAAAATGATATTATTCCATCATTCTGCATGCCATGTTTGTCCACTGGGGAGAGTTCATTGATGTGTACATCAAGTGGTTGGGACGGACACACAATGTGCTAGGTATTTTGCAACTCCCACCTATGTCAGAGGATTAGGCAGGCACCTTCATCCCCTGCCAGGAGCTTGCAGTCAGGGATTTGCATATGCTACAGTTCATGGTAGGGGATGCCACCTACCCCCTTATGCTCTGGCTTATGAAACTGTACAGAGGGCAGCGGGACTCAAGCCAGGAATTCTCTAATGTCTGGCTCAACCAGGCAAAGATGCAGGCTAAGTGTGCCTTTGGCCACCTAAAGGCATGCTTCAGGTGCCTCCTCACCCACTTGGACATGGGGGAGGACAATGTCCCCCAGGTAGTGATGACATGCTGTGACCTGAACAACACTGTGAAGGGTAAGAGAGAGGCCTTCATCCTGGGGCAGGGGAGCAGCAGCCAGGCATGGCTACAAACAGCTAGCTGCAGCTCCAGTCTGCCAAGCCCATAGGGATGGGCTGCAGATCCAGGACACCTTGAGGGACACTTTCTCCCAGTAACACCAATGACCTTGCCGAGCTCCCCCTGGCAGGGGCCTAGGGCCCTCAGCCCTACCCTGTCACCACCATGCTGCCTCCCATTGTCCCCCCACCACCCTTCCCTGATCGTTTCCCAGTAAAGAGAGACACAGGTGCTGAATGAACAACTTTTTACTTAAACATAGATAAATGTGTGCAAAATAAATATTGTCATAAAAAACATGTTCAGAGTGAGAGCATTAAAGTTTAACTATATAGAGTGTGAGGGAGGCTTGGGTGGGGGTTGAGAGGAATAAATCCAGGGAAGGGTTGGGAGGCTGTAACCCCTGGGGGAGTGGGACCCCAAGTGGCATTGGCTTCAGGAAACCACCCTTCCATTGGTTCATGGTCCCAGTTAGGGCAAGGTTGGGTCCAGGAGCATAAGGCGGCAAAGGCGGGTGGGGGGCTGTGGCAGGGTCTGGGTCAGCAAGGGAAGCAAGGGGGGCCTGGGGAGCTGAAAGGGCCTGGGGATGGGGGGGCAGTCCTTCCTAGGGTGTGGATATCTTTGGCCATGTCTACACTAGCCCAAAACTTCGAAATGGCCATGCAAATGGCCGTTTTGAAGTTTACTAATGAAGCACTGAAATACATATTCAGAGCCTCATTAGCATGCTGGCAGCAGTGCCACTTTGAAATTGCTGCAGTCCACCACCATGTGGCTCGTCCAGATAGGGCTCCTTTTTGAAGAACCCCGGCAACTTTGAAATCCCCTTATTCCTATTTGCTGTTAGGAATAAGGGGATTTTGAAGTTTCCGGGGTCCTTTTGAAAAGGAGCCCCATCTGGACAAGACACATGGCAGCGAGCTGTGGCAATTTTGAAGTGCCATGGCTGCCAGCATGCTAATGAGGCACTGGATATGCGTAGAACAAGGAAAAATGCAGAGAACAAGGAAAGCTGTTATTCATAGCATTTTGTGGATTTAATAAAGGTGTTTGACAGAGTTAGTAGATTAGGACTATGCAGAGTATTAACCAAGATTGGCTGCCCACTAACCCTACTCAAGCTCATAACATCCTTTCATTAAAACATGAAAGGAACAGTACAATATGATTCATCTACATCAGAACTGTTTGCAATGAACAGCAGAGCCAAACAAGGATGTGATCTTGTCCCTACCCTCTTCAGCATATTCTTCTCGGTTTTACCAAACTGAGTATTTCAAAACTCATGCAGCGATGTATTTCTCCACACAAGTTAGATATCTCTCTCTATAAGCTGCCAAGACTCAAGACCAAAACTAAGGTCAAGAAAGTCCTCATTAGGACATTCTTCACAGATGATGCAGTTCTCATTGCTCATAATGAAGACATGCTACCGTCACTGATGGATTCTCTGTCCAGAACCTGCAGATTGTTTTCCCTTGACATAAGCATGAAGAAAACTGTTGTATTCACTCAAGGTACACCTCAGCAATCCAATGTCATTCTGAATAACAGCCCACTAGATGTGGTTTAACAATTCTGTTACCTTGGATCTACTGTCACCACAAACCTATCCATGGATGAAAAACTGAACATCAGAATTGGGAAGGCAGCTACTATTTTTGGCTGACTTATGAAACGAGCATGGAACAATCCTAAACTAACAGTGAAAACAAAGTTACTAATTTACTAGGCTTGTGTACTGAGTATCCTGATATATTGTTCTGAGGCGTAGACCACCTACTTGAACCAAGAGAAAAAATTGAACAGCTTCCATCTTCGTTGCCTCCTCGGAATTAAGAATATCAACTGTAAAGATAAAGTTTCAAATGCAGATGTCCTGTCAATATCTGGCATACCCAGCCTCATAGCAGTCCTCAACAGCAGAAGAGTACAATGGCTTGGTCATGTGAGAAGAATGGGTGATGAACGTCTTCCCAAAGAAATCCTCTTCAGTGAACTGTCCTGTAGGTTAAGAACAAAAGCAAGACCAAAGCTAAGATTCAACGATACATGCAAAAAAGCCATGAAAAAGTTCAACATCAATCCAAAATCCTGGAAATCTACATCATCACATCAAAATACCTGGCAATGATTGCTATAACAGGGCACATCATCCTTCAATAGTATATCTGTAAGCCACGCAAAAGAACTTTATCTTAGAAGGAAAAGTTCTCAGACTCAAGAATTCGGAAATAGATTGGCATGTGGTTAGTGCAATTTACCATACAAATCCAATATTGGATGGATAAACCATGACAGAAACTGCAGACTCAAACACTGCCCATAGATCCTCACCACTGCTGCTAAGCACTGTCTCTTGAGACGAAAGGGGCCGTATATGCAACAGAAATAACTCATGTATGCAAACTGTGCTTCAAACGTGTGAAATGGGCTACAAATGAATAAGGTATTCAAAGTTTTTTTTTAGAAATGGAGGAGGGTATGAAAGAGCCTTCTTGGCTGGGGTGCCATATTGTTTAAGGCTGGCCCTGCTTTCAGGGCTCTTTGACACCTGCAAGTTGAGTCAGCAGCTCTCTTTTACCTTTGGCCCATGAGATTTAATTATGTATTCAAAACCCATCTCCTTTATTCTACAAATTATTGTAATTTGCTTCAGAATTTCACAAATAATGCATAGTATGTTGTGATATGACTATCTGGCCTTTGGAACAAACAACACTTTGGCCATGTCTATACTAGCCAAAAACTTAGAAATGGCCATGCAAATGGCCATTTCAAAGTTTACTAATGAAGTGCTGAAATACATGTTCAGTGCCTCATTAGCATGCGGACAGCCGCAGCACTTCAAAGTTGACATGGCTCGCCGCCGCGCGGCTTGTCCAGATGGGGCTCCATTTCGAAAGGACCCTGGCTACTTCGAAGTCCCCTTATTCCTATGAGCAGATGGAAATAAGGGCACTTCAAAGTAGCCAAGGTCCTTTTGAAAAGAAGCCCCGTCTGGATGAGCCACATGGCGGTGAGCCGCATCAATTTCAATGTGCCGTGGCCGCCCACATGCTAATGAGGCTCTGAATATGTATTTCAGCACTTCAGTAGTAAACTCTGAAATGGCCATTTGCATGGCCATATCAAATTTTTTGGCTAATGTAGACTTAGCCTTTATGAAACAATGTGGACAACAAACCAGATAGACCTGGCATAAAAAACTGGGGAAGGACTCGGAGATTCAGGCTCAGATTCTTGCAATTCCACAGAGTTCCTGAGTGATTTTGGATAAGATGCTCAAGGTGAAATCTTGATTCCATTGGAGTGAAGCAGAATTTTGCCTTTGATTTCAGTGGAGTCAGTATGTCATTCCTTATGTCTGTGTTGCAGTTGTCCATCTGTGAAATAAGGATAACTACACGGTTTCTGATAGGGGCATAAAGTGATCTTCAGAGCTAGAGTTTCAGCCTAAAACATAACTTCAGCACTCTCTCTGCACAGTTATTTTTAGAATAGAATAGAATACTAACCCAAATCTATGGTTGCAGGCTCCAAATGCTATGTAGTCATATCTCATCTATTGGGATTGCAAGCACTTCTTGCTACATATGTAAGCCACCCCTCACATTGGTTCAGTGACCTTAAAAGAGGTGTTTAAATTCTCTCATAATTGTGACCACCAATTAATCATTTAAAAATGGTCAGAAAATGGAACGATGATATAGCCTTTTTTCATAAGTCTCTGCCAAGAACATCGTAGAACCACACACTGATTTGTTAATAGCTCATCGAGAAGCCAGGGATTTATAATGAACAATAACTAAACCTAAATAATACTGAGATAATTTGAGGCCTCTTAGCATTCTGGAAAGACAAAGCAGCACAGAATAGAGAACAGTTGATTAATTCCCTCCTGGAGGTAGGAAAATAGGAAGAGAAATCTTTTGAAAGACCTGAAATCTACATGTGTGTGAATAAATGTGCTTAAAAGCTGAGTAGAACTTAATGAAGGGATATTGTTTCACCCTATATTAAATACAAGCCATTTTATTATGTTATTAGGAACTAACAGTTTCTACTGGAAATAATTAGTGGACATTAAGGCTAAATTCTGAATTGGATGGTATCACTCTCCCTTCCCTTAATCTCTCTGAGTCTTTCTCTATTATGTATGTCTGTCTGTGACACACTGAGGGGATGTCTGTGTCCTATTGAGTCTGTGTTGTTTTCTGGCTTCCATTTTGTCTGGTGAGTATCATTTTTCCAGGAGCTTTAATCTGTATTCTAATCTTCATTTTGCAGTTTGACATTCATGATGCACTGTAACAATCATTTTGGATTAGAGCATCCATTTTTTTTTCTGGTGACTTGATTCATAGTTGCGTATCTGTATTTGAAAACCTGGCACAGAGCCATTAAGGGCTATCAACATGGAATTGTCCTTTCACTGGAATAGTGTGTTTTCAGTCTCTTAGGCCACTGACTTTGAATCACCTGCAATAAAGAGAACAATACAGGAAGGAGAAAGAAGGACTTTCCTCTTGCCTGAATTTTCCACAGTGGAAGTACACTGTCAACAGGAGGGTCTTAGGTGGTTTTAAAGAGAGGACTGCTTCTAAGAGCAAGGAGCCAGCCCACAACCATAAGCTGGAAAAAAATTGGGAGAAAGTGGGAGGAGAGCAAAATCAAGAAAGACTTCCTTGCTTATTAACAATGAGCAAATTCAGACCCACACAAGGTATGAGATGCAACTGGAAGTACATCCCAGGACTATTTAGTTTTGTCCACAGATCTTTAACTCAGTAGTGCTTGTTAGCCTATACACCTGCTTGCCCCCAGGTAGAATTTTGGTTTTGATTTTTGATACTCTCATATCCTTACAAATATGTATAAAAAACAAAGAACAAAGACATTGTGCATTGCATTTCCCAGAACCCGATGGGCCTTTTAGTACCTTCATTGTTCTAAACATCAGAGTAGGGAAAAGGAAATAAAAAACAGGGAAAAAAGAAAGAAATAGCCATACTGTGAACTTTGTTTTTTATTGAATGGATTGCCTGCATAATACATCATGAAAGCTAAAAATGTTACAAGGTATGTTGGGAGCATAATGTATGAGTATATGCTGTAAGGCTGCCTGGCTCCTCTCCTAAACCAAGGTCAAGCAACCAGTTAGGACAAGAGTGGAGGGAGTGGCAAAGCATAAGAAACACTTAAAATCCAGAGAAAATCGTGGCCACTTCTTATCCCTTTCATGGGATACAAAAGTAGTGGGCTGAAGATCCAAGACTTACAAGCCTCCAACAGTGAACGTGAGCATATGTGGCAAGGGGTGGGAGTACTGGTGTGCGCAACAGGTATTCCGTGTCACACTAACTCAGAAAAGGCACAATGAAAAACAAGAGCTGTCATAATGAAGCAGACTCTCAAGGCACATACCTAAGCAACTGGGGCTCAGGAGGACTTTGGCATTGGTTCGGAGGTCTGAGACAGCTGGATAGTAAGGTCTCGTTGTTCAAAAAATGTATCATACTTAGGACCTAGAACTCAGGAGTGCACCTGAGAGATCCGGAGCTTGGAACAGAAGTCAATCACTGACCAGACCCAGATAGTTTACAAGCAGGGGAGACTCAGAGGCTGGGGCCATGTATGGCAGGTTGTTTAGCCAATTGTACACCTGACTGGATGGACTATTGTTAGGGTAGGAAGAAGTACCTAATTAAACGAACACTAAGAAACTGTCTTAAGGAATCCACTTGACTAGAAAGCAATGTAATACACCTAAGTTAAGACCTGCTCTAAAGTCCACTGAAGCCACTGGTAATCTTTTCATTTAATTCAAAAGCTTTGCATCAATCTAATGTAGAATAGAATAGTATTTACAGATTATAAAGATTACAAGGGGTTCTTTTTTGCATTAAGAAGTTTAAATATTTAATATAATCTAATTTAAAGTGGTCAGGCTCAAAAACAGGACTGCACTTTTTGAAGTATCTGTGTTACCAGTGGGGCATTTTTATGCCTTAGTAAATGTACAAACAAACAAACAAAACTATAGATTTCTAGGGAGAAACACACAAGAGTTTTTGTTTCCCTGCATTTCAGATGGAAGATCAATTCCCAGTAGCTTTCACTAGTCCTATACCTACTACCCAAAATTATAGAAAAAAGATCCATTAATAATAGCTTCTTTTCAGAGGCAGCTCCCAATGAAATCAGCCAGGAATAATGAGAATCAGCACCACTGAAAATAAAGCCCCTCCCAGTTTTATGGATTTAGAATCCTATCTTTAGGCAGCCAAGTCTAAAAATATGATTTATGTGCCAACACACTTGTAAATTACTTTTTATGTACTGGATTAAAATATTGGTCACTTACATCATTTTAGAAAGAAACAGATACTGTGGACTAAAAAGATCTAGGGTTGGAACTATAGCTAAGCTCTTAATGATGTTTAAAGAGGAATGGCCTCACCTTCATAAAAGTGCCTTTCTATTAGCTTCCACCCTGGCCCTCTACCCTCAGAAATTGGCTTCCTGTTGTGCAAGTTGTACATAATAAACCTGAAATAATAAAAAATGTGTTCAAGCATATCAAGAAAGAAATATTTCAGCTATTGCAGCCACAAGCAGCAATATTTATATTTAATAAACAAATAATAAATATGACATTAAATTGCTGAAATTATAAAAAATCGAAACCATCCATGAAATTGTCAATTAACTGATTAGCCTCATGGTATTGAAGAGATAAAAACAGAAATTCCCATCACACTTTAATCTTTATCAGTCTCTGATTTAGACGTTCCTTTTCATTCAGTCTCTCTAGCCCTCATGACTTAGCTCTCAACAACCTCAGTAGCTTTTGAAAATAAAATCTCCAATACACTTTATCCAAACTTAGTTAGAATCCCATAAGATGCATTTTAAGCATTGCTGTTATCAACCAAAGTTCTCTTCAGTAAAGGTGTTAATTTGAACCAATCAGGGCTCACTGAGGGAGAATCAGCTTGGCAACAGCTGAGGTGCATAATGTGTCGGCATTTGGAAGCATGAGGAGGATTAATATGTCATGCCATGTCAAGTGTTCCTCAAGTGCCTGGGGGTAGTTCTGGCATGTAATGCCTCAGAGGTATTCAGCCTGTCCTCTGGTGGTCTGGGCTCACTTGTTTCATAGTTCTCAAAGATTCTTGTGAACTGGCCCTAACTCTTACTGATGACAACCGAAATATCAGGTCTTGAGTAGGTGAGTCATTAGTACATGGAAAGCAGGGCTGTAAACCTATAATGCTATATTATGCCACACAAATTGCCTGGGTGCACCCTTGTCATAAGGTGTACATACCTCATGCTGGCCCAGCAAGCAAAGGGTTAATGCAGGTAATGGCAGGCAGTGCTGACTGGCAGCCTCACAGTGGCTGGTAAAATTAAAGAGCTGTGAAACTGGTGTGCGGTGCAACTACTAGAAGAGCAAGCCAGGTTGGAAAAGGCAACACCTGCCAGCAAACTCCTGAGAAACATCTCAGAGACATCACCCAGAGAAGTAATAATCAGACCAAGAGGCTGAACAGCCAACAGAAATCAGGGGTGGAAGAAAGTAGCTCAGACGAACTTGTTGAATCCTGATTCTGCCTGTGAGAGACACCAACAGGTTCCACAGTCCCAGGGGCAATGTGGGACAGAGGTCTGGCTCCAAGAGCACAAAGGGCGCAGCTTGTGGTAGTCAGTCCTGACCCCCTCCTCCCCATAGTTCCTCTGAACCACCTGCAGAGTGGTGCACCACACTCCATAGTGTTTCAAACTATATACACTTGCAGTACAGACATAGTTTGAAAAGCCAGGCCTGGGGGCAACTGCCCCCTTAGCCCCCCATTTTGGTGAACCTGCTGCCTCTCTAAGGCTGTGTCGACACTAGCAAGTGCTTTTAGAAAATCTGTCCCTTTTCTGAAAGAACACAAGGAAGGTCTACACACAAAGGCAGTGGCCACACTTGGCCAAAACTTCGAAATGGCCATGCAAATAGCCATTTCGAAGATTACTAATGAGGCGCTGAATTGAATATTCAGCGCCTCATTAGCATTTGGATGCTTCCAGCCGTGGCGCTTTGAAAGCACCACTTTCGAATGCCCACAGCTCGGCATGGAGTTCTCCTGCCAGCTGTTCCCTCAGTGGAGGGAAATAAGGGGATTTCAAAAGGTGCGGGGTCCTTTTGAAAAGGACCCCCATGTAGCCGCGGTGAGCCGCAAACGTTCGAAAGTGGCGCTTTCGAAGCACCACGGCCAGAAGCATCCTAATGCTAATGAGTCGCTGAATATTCAATTTAGCGCCTCATGAGTCATCTTCCAAATGGTCATTTGCATGGCCATTTTGAAGTTCTGGCCAAGTGTGGCCTCAGCCAAAATGTACCCTTTCAATCTGAAATTGAAAGAAGGCGGCTCTTCTTCTAGAAGCCCTTTCCATTCCCGGATCAGAAGAGCGCCTCCTTTCGAAACCTTCTTTCAAAAAACAGTGTGTGTAAATGCTCTGTGAGCCCTTTTTTCGAAAGATCAGTCCTCGCAGTGCTGGATTTTTTTTGATCCCGGGCCCATTCTTTTGAAAGAGCAGGGTGTGTATGGATGCTTTCTATCGAAAGAGCGAATCGATCTTTCAGTCCGCTTTTTTGTGTGTGGGCGCAATTGTTCAAAAGAAATTTTTTCAGAAGAAATCTGGAAGAACTTCTTCTGAAAGATTGCTGTAGTGTAGATGTAGCCTAAGTTTATGTCTACGCTATGCAGATTTTGGTGATATTGCTGTGTCAACACAGCTGTGAACAGGCAGTGTAAACACTTTTTTATAACACTTCTGCAAACTCAAAACTTTCATCTCCTTGGAACAGTTGGCAGGAGAACAGGCCTTCAGATAAAGCATTGTTTACGTTATTACTTGCTGTGACAAAGCTTTGGGAGTGAGAGATTAAGCACCTATGAATGACAAAAACTTTGTCGTTCAATTGCCAGTGTAGACAAAGCCTAACTTCAAGCCCTGAGCTGGAACCCAGTAAAGTGCGCAGGCCTGAGTTCCCCTAATAATCCCCACACAGAATTAAGAGCAGAAGGGGTTTCCAAATTCCCCTGAGCACCAGAACCAGCTGACCCCTCCAGGAATAAGGAGAAAACCCAAATATCCCAGAGACTTGATCAAGACGGACCATCTGACCATGCTGTCAGACAGAGTGAGCTCTTATACAATGTTCTCCCAAGCTAGAGGGGGTACTGATACACCAGCTTGAAACCCTACTACCATGCATTAACAGCTCCCTATTGTGCTCTGATCTATTCTGCTTTGAAATGGGATGCCTATGAATAGTACCTGCAGACAAACCTTCAAAGAGGCAACCTCTTCTCCTAAGGAGAAGACAGGGAGATAAAGGACCCAAATCAAAAACTTGAAAAAGTTTATATATTCATTTCAGCCCTCAGTTTAAAAAGAACGTCAATGAATTCAGACATTCTTTCATTTAATTTAATATAGTTTTTTTTAATCCATTAGTATCCTTAGCAGACAATGAGTACAGAATATGTCCTCATCATTACAGTGCATGGCTAAGAACATATACCTTTGCCTCTATTACTACAAAGCCAAAACCTCAAAGGACTGTTCAGTACAGACTATAACTGAATCATTTATACAGGATTGTGTGCATTTGACTGAGATAATGTGAAATTTGTCCACGCTGCAGTACCAGTTCTGTTATAGCATTATTCAGGAGTGGCAGCTGTATCATAGAGATCATATCTATGTCATTATGTGATGTAGCATACACAAAGAGGGAATTTCAATATTGGAACATGGTTTTAGTGCATCTTTTTAAATATGATTTACTTATAGAGTATGTGGTGGCTTATATTTTTCAACAAATAATATATATGAATTCAGTATACACTGATGTTTTACTAAGCTTATACATTTTATTATTTTTCACATGATTCAGACATGTTTATTGAACAAGTACTTCATGCAAATCAGATCTGGGGCTCCTGAGTATCTTTTCTCTTCCCTTCCAGCTAGCTCCGTTTTATTCAGGATGAAGGGCTTCTTATTTTATCCCCCTCACCCCCCTGCAACTCTTGAGAAACATCTCTATATCTCTGTATGGAGGAAACATCTCTTCACCAACATATTATGGCACCTCCAATGATCCTCTTGCAAAGATTTCCAGGTTCTATGTGAAGAACCCCTCCTAGTTCTCTAACTGTTGTGACATGTAAATCTGTCTTTTAATTACTATCTTGCTGGTATCTTGTGTTTCACTATACCACTGTTAAATAAGAAAACCGTGTTTATGAAGGGTTCCTTAGGAAGGGATTTTAGTAGGTATCTGCTAGCATTTACAAGTGGCACAGTTTTAATCTTTTCTCAAAGTATTGTGTCTATCTAAGGATAGCAGGAAATTAGCATCATGAATCACCACTGAGCCATCTGCTATCTGGAGGCAATGCCTGAAACTGAATCATCCAGTATTGTGGGAAAAGTCCAGCTACTTTTTTGTCACTTCATTTATGTGAACAATACCATTGATATTGCAAACAAACTCCATGTTCAGGGATCGACTGTTTTTCTTCCATAAGCACCCACCTATTCTGAAGGTTATTCTAAGCGATATGTTAAGGGTATATTAAGAAATGCAATATGAGTCATAATATTGGTATTTCACAATTTTTTCCACATGTAGGAATTAAAAGTCAAAAGGAAAGCCATGCAAAACTTACGTTGGGTTCATGGAGGCTTTGACACACTGTTTTTTTTTCTTACTTCAGTTCACATGCATTTATACACTGAACGGGAGCATGAGTTCATGTGTACATGCAAACATGCACACACACAGTCTCATAATCCAAACCTCTTCATAGTTTACATCCTGCCACCCAATATCATACAGGCATAGGCAGAAGTTAAAGAGAAAGAGTTGTGCATTGTTTCTTGCTCTCCTCTTGGTCAGACATGCTGGTGATCTACCAAGCTTTCATTTCTATCTCCAATAGATATCATTAAGCAACACGTCAGCTGTAATCATCAAATTTGCTCTCTGTAACAAAATCTTAACAGTTTTCCAATATGCTTTTGTGTCAGTTGTACTCCTAGATCCACACATTTCACTGTCATGTATTCCATGTGCATGAGAAGTTCTTCTGAAGAAGGCACAACTAAGGTTTACTGCAGGGGAAAGGGAATTGCACACATGTGTGGGAATCAGAGGGAGAACACACACTGTTGATCCTGCTGAGCCATCCTGAAGGGTAAGAGAGATTTTGAGTTGCTCCTAAAAGACATTATTTGCTTGTCTACACTTGCCCCAATTTTGAAGGGGGCATGTTAGTCTGGGTGATGGGAGATTACTAACAAAGTGCTGCAGTGAATATGCAGCACTTTATTAGGCTAATTCTCCCCTGTGGAAACTTCGAAGTGTCAAACTTCAAAGTGCCGGCATGAGTGTAGCCATGGGCACTTTGAAGTACCCATGCTACTCTGAAGTGCCCTTACTCCCCAAAATTCTGAGGAGCAAAGGCACTTCAGAGTAGTGCAGGCACTTCAAAGTGCCCATGGCTACACTCATGCTGGCACTTTGAAGTTTGCCACGGGGCAGAATTAGCCTAAGGAAGTGCTGCGTATTCACTGCAGCACTTCATTAGTAATTTCCCATTGCCCTGATTAATATGCCCCATTCAAAGCTGGGGGCAAGTGTAGACCCAGCCTAAGACTTTAAATGTTAACATGTTATGAAATTAATTACATCCAAAAAATTTCCCTCCCTATTCAATTCTGATGCATAATTTTCAGCTGGAGGCAGCCCTCCTGAGGGTTTTCCCGACTTTGGGTAAGAGCTGGGGTTCATAGTCTTGGTTACGATGATGATGATGATGATGATGATGATGGTGATGATGCTCAAACATATAAACAGCAAATAGAAGAGGTGATATCTGAATGACTTTCTGTTCTTTCTCATTCATGGAGCTGCGCTTTAGGTTACC
Organism: Carettochelys insculpta; assembly: GCF_033958435.1. Taxonomy (NCBI): domain Eukaryota; kingdom Metazoa; phylum Chordata; order Testudines; family Carettochelyidae; genus Carettochelys; species Carettochelys insculpta. The sequence goes on along the minus strand of NC_134137.1, from coordinate 297,976,982 downwards.
AAAGCTGTGTCTACACGTGCACGCTACTTCGAAGTAGCGGCACTAACTTCGAAATAGCGCCCCTCGCGGCTACACGCGTCGGGCGCTATTTCGAAGTTAACTTTGACGTTAGGCGGCGAGACGTCGAAGTTGCTAACCTCATGAGGGGATCGGAATAGCGCCCTACTTCGACGTTCAACGTTGAAGTAGGGACCGTGTAGACGATCTGCGTCCCGCAACATCGAAATTGCTGGGTCCTCCATGGCGGCCATCAGCTGGGGGGTTGAGAGATGCTCTCTCTCCAGCCCCTGCGGGGCTCTATGGTCACCGTGGGCAGCAGCCCTTAGCCCAGGGCTTCTGGCTGCTGCTGCGGCAGCTGGGGATCCATGCTGCAGGCACAGGGTCTGCAACCAGTTGTCGGCTCTGTGGATCTTGTGTTGTTTAGTGCAACTGTGTCTGGGAGGGGCCCTTTAAGGGAGCGGCTTGCTGTTGAGTCCGCCCTGTGACCCTGTCTGCAGCTGTGCCTGGCACCCTTATTTCGATGTGTGCTACTTTGGCGTGTAGACGTACCCTTGCAGCGCCTATTTCGATGTGGTGCCGCGCAACGCCGAAGTTGAACGTCGACGTTGCCAGCGCTGGAGGACGTGTAGATGTTATTCATCGAAATAGCCTATTTCGATGTTGCTACATCGAAATAAGCTATTTCGATGTTGGCTTCACGTGTAGACGTAGCCCTAGTGTGATAGTCAGTGTCTTTTTCCCAGCCTCACCTGATACTGCAAGTAAGTGGAAGTGTTTGAGTCATGGCAGATATATTTGCATCAAGTTCCAGTTTCAAGGAGCTATACAATGCTCTACAGTACCCATTATCAGTGCATAAGTGATAGTCTAGATACCATCCATCCAATGAAGAGCCTAATGGAATATACAAACCCTGCAAAAGATAACATGCCGTTAAGGAGCTGTTCTAGGCTCAGGCAGCACCACTCAGGCACACCTGCAAGATTAGAAGAGGTGTTAAAAGGGGGGGCAGAGCAACTCACTGGCAGATCAGAGAACAGGACAGACTTTCAGAACCTGAGGAAAGGGCTGATGGAAGGCAGGAGCTTCCTACATGACAAGTGTCTGAAGGCTCCTCCCTGAGAGAAGGGAGCGCCAGGCCCGAAGAACCATAAGGAGAAATCATTCCCCTCTGTTTCCTGGGAGCTGCTTTTATTTGCATTGATTCCCTTTGCTTTTTTGTTCGTTGATGACCTTAGAATAAAAATAAGTGCTCAAATATCACGTTGATTTGAGTCACAGAAATTCCACTAAATAAATTACATCAAAAGGAGTTTTGCAATGGACAGATTGTAATACATTACTTATCCAGCATAAACGAGGCTGAAGGCTAGCATGTGGCCTATTTATAGCCTTGACCCTACATAAAGATAAAATTCAGGTCTGTGTGCAGAATGAGCTAGAAATTGAACCGATTCAAGCAACTTACAGCATTTGTCAATTTTTTGAAAGAATTCAATGTTTAGGAATAATAAAACCATAGTATTTTTTAATGCTACAACACCAATCTCCTGAAAAGACATTTTTCCGAATTAAAATGGGTTTGCTCTCTCTGTGCCATATTCTCAGAAATCTCTTTTTTCCCCATTGCTCTCCAAAATATATGTTTAAATACTGATGTTAGTCCAGGGAATTTCATTTTTTTTTTTGTTCCTGGACAAGCTGTTCATTTGAACTCTTTGGGTGGCCTGTTGATGTTACAATCATAAACAACTTAAAGGGATGCTCAGCAGCAGTGTAATAAATCCCCCAATAATATTTTGTAAAAAAGTTCTGTGAAAGGGATAGAAATACTGAACTATTGCCTTGTGTCTGTTGTCTGAAGTCACCCGTGGAAAATGGTGACATTTCTTGAGGTATTCCATTCTTTTTTCTCCTCTGGATAATTAAATGTAAGTAAGGATGATTTTGGAATACTAAAAAGCCTAGCTAATATATGGTAAGCTGCAGTCATAAAAATACGACAAGTCAGAATCCAGTCACGTTTTTGATTGGTTTTATTGTGTGTTCGTCATCTGACAGTACGATTTGGATCCAACTGTGACATTCTATGAATATATATCAATCTCCCATTTTGGGAAGCCATCTCCAGCAGTAATTCTATTCTTGTTCCATAAACATTTCTGATCATATTGCCTTATTATTCTCCTAGGAATGACTGAGCATAGCAAGATTCTTTGCAAGTAACTTTTGCTCCAAGTTTCATGTGTTTACCCTGACTGCAAATCAAGATTAGATTTTGCTAGGACATTTACAATCATACAGCAACTACAAAGCAGGCAGCAGCTGGCTACAGCTTTTATAAACAAAAATTCACATCATGCTTCAGTTAATTTTAATTTATAAGTGTGCTACAGGGTTAGGGTGATTAGATGTCCTGCTTTGAATGGCATAGCGCTACTTTTAAGCCCTTCTTTAGGAGTCCCTCCTTTTTTTCTTAAAAATGGGCAAATTGTCCCATATTTTCTGTCTTTCCCCTCCCATCAGTACTGGTGGGTCCTACAGCTGGCTAGATCCTGGCTCACCAGTGGCACACCCGCTTGCGGTGAGTGGTGGGGGTCCAGAGGCTGACAATGGGGATCATGAGTGTGCAAGGCTGATAATCAGGCAAAGTTCCAGTATGTAGGGCAGACACCCCTGCTGCTGGTCCACCAGTTCAGCCCTCCCAGCTCCATTCCCAGCCAGCATTGGCTGCTTGCTGCAGTGGTTGGTGACTGTGGGTAGGCAGTGGCTGACCACTGTTTTTGATTCTAGTTTGCATGAACATTCAGAGAAGCAAACTTTAGCTTGTAGAAGTATTCATGGTAAAAGCAAGTGTCCTAAATACTCAAGCAAATTTGAATTTGGTATGAGAATTCACAGGGCATTAGTAAAGATTTTTTGCATTCGGGACATCATCCATTCCTGAAATAGAAATATGAAGTGACTAGACTTGGTCAGACGCTGTAAATATAAAAAACAGCAAATTTTTGGACTAGCACAAATAGCAAATAATGCATTTTGAATATACAAAGCAATAATCTTGGTAAATACCTCATGAATAAGCCACAGCTAAAGTATTTGTTCAGATCATTTGTTTGATAATATGTAAGTGTTCAAAACAAACACTTTTGTGGAAAGAAAAATCTCTTTGTGTATAAAGAATAAGCAGCCCTATAGCACCTTAAAGACAAACATATATATTTACTTGGTAATTAGCTTTCATGGGTAAGACCCACTGAAAATTTGAAGAGGTGGGTGTTAGTCCCAAAAACTCATTACCCAGTAAATAAATTTATTAGTCTCTGAGGTGCTACACGACTGCTTGTTTTTGTGAAGTTACAGACTTACACGGCTACCTCTCTGAGGCCATCTGTGTATAATCTATTTTGTTGCTTGCCAGCAACAGGGGAAAAAAAAAGAACACACCTTGTTTGGGAGAAGAAAAATTAAGTTGCCATGGGTAAATTCCACAATGACAATGAGCACTAAAGCAGCTACCACGTGGCACTAGAGACTGAGTTCACAAGTCCTATGTCTGTTCTAAAATCAGCTTTCTATTTGGGAACCTTACTTGAGCATTAAGTTGCCCTTGCTTCATGCCACTGGATGAATGTAAAGGGATGGAAATAAGAGACAGTAGAAACTCCATCCTGAGAACACTTTCCTCCTTTTCCCACATCCAACCTGAAACTGGATTCTTATACACAGGCATCCTGCTTTAAAAAGTCACTTGTTAAGAGCTAAAAAGGATGATCTATCTATCTACCTATCTATTCAGCACTCTTGTAGCCACTCCATAACAAATTAACCTGCCAGGGAGACCAACAGAGGCTAGGTTGGAAAAGAGGCTGTGCCCGTGAAGAATTTGCATGTACTAAGGGAAGCCTTCATTGTATAGTGAGGGCAGTCTTATGGTTCCCCTTCCTGGTCAGAGTAGTGTGGAGTTCTCATGGGGGCCAAGATATTCCCGCAAGCCTAGCTGAACCAAGAACAGAAACTGTTCCTTTATGAATATATTTTTTTGTTGTTTAGTACATTGTTACATTTTAGGTAGAACTTAGAAAGCTCTGTTTGAAAACTTAGCCCTCAGAGATTTTATAACAAATAAAAATACTGTTGGGGAAGAATTGTTTGTCAAAGCTAAAGAATTTTCACTTCTGTTGTCAGAATTCACTTGCTTCGGTAAACATCCCAAATGAATGTCGTATAAAACAAAATATTGCATTTGCTAAAATAAATACACGTTAAAATGAGCATGGTTACAGATGGCTTCAGTGCTTAGAGAAATAAATAGAGCTCAGACTGCAATAAATGTAAGACATTGAAAGAAGCATACAACTGTTTTGCAGAACATGATGAAATGAAAACAGCGCCATTTAAATCTGATTGACAGGTAATGAACTATAAAATCTATATTGAAATGGAAATGACAGAGAAAGAATAGCACAAGGCATCAACCCCTATCGTCACAGGGCTGAAAAATAGGAAATTTTCTAAGACAACAGCTCACCCAAATTAAGCAAATTAAAGATGATGAAAAATTTATGTGCTCTGATTGAATTAACTGGTTGCTGAGAGACAGAACAGCATTTCAATTTAAGATGATTATTAAATGGATGCTTCTCCTCATATCAAACTTCTTGCACAGTTGAAAATGAGACATCAGTAACACAAAGTACCTTCTTGTGCATCTGTTTTTCCCTTAGTTCTCGTAACATATGTTAGACATCTAGTTTACTTTCCAAGTTTACGTTTCATTGTCACTTAATGTAGTAAATGTTAGTTTATTCCAATTTTCAGATTCAAGAGTTAATTTTGTTCTGCATCTGTTTGGAACAATCGTGTAATCACAACCTTTACCCAATATACTCTGCTAACAGAATCCACAAAGTAAAGTTCAAACTTTGCACTTCCACAGATTCAGTTTTATTGGCATTAAAATTAACACAAAACTTCTCAGGTTCATCTGATTATATTGTTCTTCTCTTAGAGTACATTAGCCTACATGCTACATCCACTCTTACATGAAAACCTCTTTATCTACTTTATAACTAGGTAGGATAACAGATCACCTCACTTCCTTCTTATGAGGCTCATCTACATATTCAGCTTTTTTTCTGTCCAAATTCATTTTTATAAGAGCGAAACACTTTCCAAAAAATACCATTGGGGTTTTGACACCAAGAAGAAAGAACATAACAAATAAGAATCTGACTATTGAGTGCCAAGGGTATAGACTTCCAGATTATCATAAATTCATAGCATTCAGGCCAGAATTTACAATTAGATCTTCTAATTTAACTCCTTTATATTACAGGCCATTGAATTTCACTCAGACAAATTTCACTCAGTCATCCTTGCATTAAGCCCAAAAACGAGCAATTGGTTGAAGTATAACTTGGGTTTGTCTGTTCCAGTTTACCCAGGAAGCAATCTAGTCTTGAGCTAAACAAACCAAGGGATCATCTACATTAGCTTGCTCCTTTGAAGGGGGCATGTAAACGAGCCGGAGCAGTGAATAGCAATGAGGTGCTGTGCTGCATATGCAGCACTTCATAAGCCTAATTCTCGCCGCGTGAACTTTGAAGTCGCTAACTTCGAAGCGCCGGCAAGCTGTGTAGCTGCAGGCACTTCAAAATACCCGCACAACTTCAAAGTGTGTTTACTCCCAATGCAGCCCTACCGACCACATGGGACCCCCAGGGGGGTCAGGTGAATGGATGCTGGGTTGGGAGATGGTTGGGGGGAAAGGGGGACCCCCAGGCCTGGGTGGCAGCACTGACAGGTCACCTGTCTCTCCCTTGTGTCTCCGCAGTGTCATCCTCCAAGGACGGGGGCAGGACCATCCAGACACCAGAAGTCCAGACCCACCCATCGACAGAGCTGGGGAACCCCCGTCCCTGCCACCCAGGCCGGCACTCACCCAGCCCCAGAGGGCCCACCATCGCTGCTGGCACAACCCAGACAAGGCTGCAGCTGCCCACACTTCTGCCGTAAGGTAACACACAGATGTTGTCTGCCAGTAGCTCCTGATGGAGCCAGGAGGAGAGGGCCTGAGGATGGTAGGTCTGAGGTGAGGTAGGTGCAGCATTCTGGCACCTTGCCTGTCCTGAGCCAGAGTGCCCTGCTGCCCCCCCACACTGCATCCCCTGCTGCCCCTCTGCTACCCCCATCCCCGCCCCTGCCACCCCAGAATTGACCTTCCCTTACCCTGGCCAACCTCTCCCTGGCCATCTGGCTCACACTGCGCCAGTGGCTCATCACCAGTGTGAGTCAGGGCAAGTCTGCCCCCCCACCCCCCGCCCCCATCACTCCCTGCCCCCCACAACCACCCCCACAACCCTCCAGCCCCCCAGGCACTCCCACCTAAGCAGTTACTGCAGCCCCTGGCCGGCCTTACCTCCCTGTCATCCCAGCCCCATCGCAGCCCCAATGGGGCCCTCACACTCTCTGAGAGTCCCGCCCCTTAACCCCATGGAAGACTAGGCCCTTCCTTGCCCATGGTCCCCATTCCAAGGGGCATGCCCCTCCTCCCCATTGTAGACAGTTCTCCCATGTTTGCCCCTGTAACAAACTCCCAGTTCACATGACCTCACACCCATTCTGCTAAGTGCATTATATTTACATGTTGTTTGATGGTTAGTGCTCTTATAGTAAAGTGTTGTGTTGTACACCCTGGTGTCCCCTGTGCATATGGTGCAGTGGTGCAGGGTGGCTGAGTGGGGGGCTGTTGTGTAGGGTGGGTGTGGGCCAGGGAGGTCCCTGAGGGATGGTCAATGAAGTTCCTGTTCAAAGGCCTCCTGGAGGACCTCCCAGACCCTAGCCCCATCCCTCTGTGCCTGGTGGCATGGGGCCATGGCTGGCTGCTCATAGTGGGTGCCACCATCTGCAGTCCACCCCAGCACAAAATGCTCATGCTTGCTCTCAAAAAAGTGCAGAGCACAACAAGCCACAACCATCCCAGGGATTTTGGGGAGGCTGACATCCGGGTGTGCATTAAAACTGTGGAAGTGCCCCTTTAGGCTTCTGAAAGCCTGCTCCATGGTACTGCGGATGTGGTTGAGGTGGTGCTTGAAAATGTCCTGGTTGGAGGTGTTGTGCCCTGTAGGGCACATCAGCCATGTCTGCCAGGGGTATATCCCATCAGCCACTATGCAGAGTAGTGTTGTGATAGCCTCCACGGGGAGCCCCCGGGCAGGGATGTACATGCCCTCCTCCACGTGGCACCCCAGCCAGGAGTTCCATAGTACCAAGGAGTCGTGGGCTTCACCGGACCAGCCCACACAGATGTTGCTGAAGAGGCCTCTGGCATCTACAAAGGTCTGCAGCATCACCAAGTGGAACCCCTTGTGGTTTACATAGTGGCCTGCGCTGTAGCCCAGGGCATGGATTGCTATATGGGAGCCACTGAAGGTGCTGAAGCAGTTGGGGAAACCAATAGCTGTGAATCCCACCATGGCATCATCCAGATCTCCAAGGCGGATAGCCCTCCACAGGATGACACAGTTGACTATCTTGACCACCTGTGTGAAGGAGAGCATCAACATTTGGGCCAGCATGATGGGGATCCCCATGTCCCTCCCTGCCCCACAACTCCCCTGCAGGGCCCCCATCCCTTCCTGCACAGTGCCCCAGCCCAGAAGCCCACTCCTCCCTTCCCGTGGTGGGTGTGGGACTCCGGCCTGACTTACCTCAAGGAGGATGGCTCCAACAGTGATCTTGCCCACCCTGAATTGGTGTCCCACCAAACGATGGCTATTCGGGGTGGCCAGCTTCCACAGTGTGATCCCAATGCATTTCTCAACTGGAACTGTGGGTCACATGTGGATGTCCATGTTCTGCAGTGCAGGTTGAGCCAACAGCACAGCCCATGAAGGTCTGCCTCGACATCCTAAAATTCTGGAGTCACCTTTCGTCATCCCACTGGCCCAGCACCAGCCTCTCCCACCAGTCCTGGCTTCTGGGGCAGCTCGAGAGTCTCCGGGGGATGGTGGGAGGCAGGGAACAGGGTGTGGCAGTTGACCTATGACAAGGACCTGCAGGACCCCAGTGGGAAGAGTCATGGGCTGCAGGGCTTCCAGCAGGGCCAGGAGGACCATTGCCTTCTGGACCTTCGTGTTGGTGGAGGCGTCACCCTTGGGCAGCTGCTGGTGCTCCATGTGCTGGGGCCTTTCCTAAGAGCACAGTGTCTGCAGTGCTGTCTGCTGCTCTGCAGTCTTCTGCTTGTGCAAGGTGGGTGCATTTGGGAGGGTTCCTTTAAGAGACTGGTGGGCTGCAAGCTCTGGCAGGGCTTGTCAGCCATGTGACCCCATGCATGGTGTTTCCTAGTCTGTTGTATTGAAAGGGCTCTCATTGCTGTGTGGATGCTCCCTTTCGAAAGACAGGGAACCTCTTTTGAAATAGCAGACCGGTGCGACCATCTGCTTTGTGTGTGCAGTCATGTTCATTAGAAATCCCTTCTTTCAATTTTGATATTTGAAATTCTGGCTTTCGATATTTGTGTGTAGTGTAGACACAACCTCCGAGTGCAGAAAGTGGGAGCCTGAAAAATCCAAACCCAAACCAAAAAACCTTAACAATATAGGCTTTACTTTAAAAATGCCCAAGGTCACAGATCCCCTGCTCCCTGGACAGTATGCTGCCACCATCCAGGTAAAACAAAACCCTTTTAACCCAGGAAGACACACCTGGGGATATCTTCCCCTGGGGGCACCCCAAAGCTCTTAACCCTCCCTCCAAAGAGAGCTTAGAAAAAAAGAACTGTAATTCAGTAGCTGGCCTTCTAGCCCAAGGCATACACATACACAAACCCCTTGTCAGGACATAGGTATCAGATCAATTGCTTAAAGACAGTAATTTACTCACAACACAAGAGAAAATAAATAACAGGGTTGCACACAGAGGAAAATATTTCCCTGTGATTCAGCTTGAAAGTTAGAGGGGGAAAAATATCAAGTCAAAACAATAAAAAAGGAAAGAGTGCAGCAAAACAACAAAACAAGGCAACATAAAAAACAGAAATAGCCAGTCCAACCAAATTCAAAATAACTATAACCTGATCACATCTAACTATACATTTCCCTTCTGCTTACATCTCTACAGCTAATTTTGAGATGGTCAGGATATTTATGGACATTATTTCAATTGCCTGGGAGACACTCTTCCCCATCCATCTTCTCTCTCCTTCACCAACAGACAAAAGACCACCTTTAACTGCAGTTGTTCTCAGTTCAGAATGGTCACTCCATCCCCATTGGCTCACCTTGGCTCAAATTACCTCAGGAAGAGATTAACCTTCCCTGAACTCATTCATAACACCTCAAAACTTTCTTTTAAGTCTGTCACCCTAAGACATTTGCTCCATTTTCAGCAGCAACGAAGGGTCCTGTGGCCCGTTATAGACTAACTGACCAGCATCTGAAGAAGTGAGTTAACTCACGAAAGCTCATGCTCTAAACTTTTCTGTTAGTCTATAAGGTGCCACAGGACCCTTCGTTGCAGCTACAGATCCAGACTAACACGGCTACCCCTCTGATACTTGCTCCATTTTGTGTCTCTTTTCTGCATCCTCCCAATATTTTAAACATACTTCTTAAAAGAAGACACCGGAACAGGGTGCAATATCCTAGTAGCAGCCTCATCAATGCTGAACAAAAAGGAAAATTACTACTGTACTTTTACACTATACTCCCTTGTTCATACATTAAAGGGTTGCAAAAGTCTTTTGCCTTATGTTCAGCTTGCTTGCTTGTCCATCATTCCATCATTTACACTTGGTCTGAACAAAGACAACAATTATCTCATGCTTTACAAGGACTACTTCCCTTCCTCTGATGTTTGTAATGATCTCAGGCAAGACACTTAACATCCCCTCCCCCTCCCCCCCTCCTTCAGTTCATTGTATTTGATTTGTCAGTTTTTATTGAAATTTTTTTGGACCTCTGTTGTATATATCTGGGTCCAGACTGGAAATTACATAGACCTGAAGGAGTGGGTCTGTCACAGAACAGCTCGTCACCTAATCAATCATTTTGTTAGTCTAAAGTGCTACATTACTGCTGTTTTGCTTTGTTAGAATATAGACTAACACGGCTACCTCTCTGTTACTATTCTTCATTATCTAAATCCTTTTCAGCGTCAGTGCTTCCCACAATATAGGTATTTGAAAAAGTGGTTTGTGGTGGGTTGGTGTGCTGAGGTTTAAGTTTTGTGATTGTTCATTTGTCTGCATAACCCCACATTGTTTCTGTACTTCAATATTAAGTTTCTTAGCCCACTCTTGCTCTGCCATGTAAGGAGAGGTTAGGTGGAGGCCATCATGAATAAGCAGTTTCATGTGCTACTGTTCATAAGTGAGGGGAATACCTCAGTGGTTTGTCATGTTAGACTCAAGATTAGGAGCTCAGCCCTTGAGGGGGCCATATAGAGATCTGGGGCACATAGATTAATCCAGGGGGAGAAAGGAAGGGATGGTTCTTGTTCCTGCCAAAAAGGCAGGGGACTGGATTCAATGAGCTTCTAGCTCTATGAGATGTGTGTACATGCTGAAAATAGGGACATAAGAAAGAAAATATAATCTCAAAACATCAGTTCAAGCATAATTCAACTGTTTCTTTCATTTTGAATGAGCGCACACTTTGCAGCGGAGGAGCCTAAATTCTGGCATTGACAGATGGAAATAGTAGCAGTTTTATTGCACTAAGAGCACCTCTCTCAACACTCACAACATTATTTTATTTATCTAAGAATTAATTGATTGAATTTATAAATGCATTTGACTATTATTTATCTCCAGTCCTTTGAACCAAGTCTCAAATTATGTTTATAGGTTTCTTATAAAGAACTTCTATTTTGTTTACACTATCACAGTGTTGCACAAATTTTAAATGGCTGCATGTCATATCCTATATTCAAATACTGCTCTGATTAATTGTAAGCTAACATTATACCGCAAAATCTATTTTACCGAAGAGCTAGAAATTCAACTCCAAACATCTTTCAAATTAAGTTATTACTGAGTGGTAGTTATTTCTGATAGGTAATAAATAGGTCAGATCAGAAAAAGTGAGTTGTCTTTTTATTTTTAATTAACATGGATATTGCAATGCTAGCAATTCTAATTTTCTTTCAGGAAAAGTTAATAACTCATTTTCAAAATGGCTTAGATTGTCATAAAAGAGCACATTTTCCCAGAGAATAAGAGGAGAAGTTTTCAGGAAAGTACAGGATGAATAAAAATCCATCTTCCTGTCACTATGAAATGGATTATTTTTAACAATCTGTGGCTTTTTTGTGTCCAGTAATAGAATATACATATACATATATAGCAAATAAATAATTGAATAAAGATAAAGAATACCTATTAAAATAAGTATAGTGAAGTATGTTACCTGTGCCAATGAGACTGACCAAAATACAACGAGTTTTACCACACTATCATATTGCAGTAATAGCAAGCAGGAGACTGGAAGCAGTTTACAAAAATAACTGCATAAAGTGGTGAGAATTTTCTGAGATTTTGCATAGGTATCCAACTACAAAACCCTGCACAAAATAACAAGTATTCTCATCTTCAGCACCATTTTAGAAACACGCCATTAAATCCTAGGTGAATTAGATGGTTTCTTGAAATTCCCCAAATCTTAGTCTCTACCATGTCTGCGGAACAAAAGATTCACAATACAAAACTAAGAATACAGCCAAGAAATACCCAAGCCTGGAATACCAGGTCAGGATTGGACTGCTTTGGCAATGCACCCTGCTGACACTGTCTATAATATGGCTTACACCAGTGTTGTTAGTCCTGGCATTTGACGAGGACCAAATTCATACAATTAATTGGGTAAGGAAGATAAATAATACATTCTTTTTTGGAAAGTTGGATCAATTTGATTCTAGCTCGTTATCAGTATTCCAGCAGAGACAGGACAGGTAATACAACAAGCAACAGTTTCCTCTGAAAGCAATGAAAACTTTTGCTGGTGGTCCCTGTGGCAAATTTGTCCCCTTGTAGAGAGTCAGCACAAAGCCTGTATTCTGTTGGAATTCTCAGAAAAGGCTTGATTGGAACATGTGTGGTGGTGCCACAGTTAAATGGACATGTTGTGAATGGTAAATCTGGATACCTTCTGTGCCTGATAATTCCATACAACAAAAGGTCAGTCATGTACCACTTTAAAGACTAATGAAATAATTAATTAGATGATGAGCTTCCATGGGTCAGACGCACTTCCTCCGGTCTGGAAGTTATTTCGTTAATCTTTAAAGTGCTTTCTTGTTTTGTGAAGACACAGACTCACACGTCTGCCTCTCTGTGATTAATTCCATAATACGTTCATTATGCTATGTGAAAACCCACAGTTTTTATTTTACCTGGACCCTAAAAAGGAAAAACACAATGTTGAACCTTGTCTATTCACCCACTTGTAATTTTAATGAACTAGATAAAAATGCAGCAAACTGGATCTAGCCCTTTGAAGAGTCAGTCGGGTCTCCCTGTCTCCATCAGGAATTGGCAAAGATTTATTAAAAGAACAACAGGGGAAGAGAAGTTGAAGACTAATGGAATGTTGAAAGCGAAGCCTTAATTTCCTGTTGTCACTATATGTCAATGACTGCAAGGACATTACCAGTACAGCATCAGCGTCAACAGCATGAGATGCCACATACAGGAAAAAAAATGGTGCTTCATATATTTTTAGTTGTGTATGGTTTCTAAAAGCAATAATGGTCTCTAGAATGATCATTTCCTTAAGTTGATGACCATTTTACTAAAAGCCCCACTACTTTGGACAGCCATTAGCAGCCAGGAAATGCTGAATCTAGAGGTCATTTTTACTTGGATTCTATATCACATATATCAGCTATGTAAGTAAGTAAGCATATATCAGAGGAGAAGCCTTGTTAATCTGTAATCACAAAAACAAGAAGAAGTTCGGTGGCACCTTATAGACTAACAGATATGCTGGACCATAAGCTTTCATGAGCAAAGACCCACTTTGTCAGATGTATTGGCCATATAAGTGCTCACTATTGCTATCAATGAATACTTCAATGAGATGCTTAAGAGATTATGGCTGTTCATGAGTGGATGCATGGGGTAGGTAGGAAATAAGGACAAGGTGAATCTCATGGCGCACCTTGCACTCTCTGAGATGGACAGTCAGAATCTTACTGCTTTCATTTCCTGATCAAAAGTCACAGGGAAATTTTAGACCCACCCCTGACACTTCTGAAAAACAAACCAAGATTAAGTTGTGGGTTTACTTTCTCCTACATTGGCTAGGACCTGCAGGGAATGTCCACTGCAATGATATATTAGCTGCCACTTCCCAGTTCTCTAACAGTGCCCACCATGCCATTTACCCTGTCTGTCTCCTTCTGCAGCTGCTGACAGAGTATCACACAAATGCTTGCTTCTAAGAAGGCTGTGATTTGAAAAGCTACAGTATGACCATAAGTATTCATATAGTCAAATTACAGTATATTAAAAAACATAGACACTAGCTTATGAAGTGTCTTATAATAGGGTCACCAAGGGCTGGTTCTAGAGAAGGTGAGCAGAACAGGTGCTCATGCTGCCAGCCTCCAGGAGGAACTATTTTGCTGCACAACTCTGCCTTTTGATTGGCCAGTCTTTTTGTTTTTCCTTTGCCATTGGTGGGGAGGGAAGGAACCAAAAATATTTTCAGCTTCAGCTGGCAAGATGGCTATCACCATACTTGGGCTCCATACCAGTGTCACAAATTATAACACATTTCCAAAAGATGGTCACCCCCAGCAAGTAGATCAGCCATGCCAATCATAATTAAAAAGCTTGTTTTGGAGTAAATTTCATAGCTTTGTATATTGTGACAAGTACTTCTCATCATGGATAGTACTTTCAGAATAGTGAACAGAGAATGATAAGTGGAGGTTTTCTTTCAATGACTGTCAATTGTCAGACTACCTCTTTTTATTGTAGAAAGTTTTCATATAACCCCTTTAGACTTTAATTCAGATTGGCTGAAGTGTAGTGTATGCTGAACGATGGGGGAAGACATTAATTACAGGATACTTCAAATGTTTATGGAAATTGGACAATAGATTTACAAAGTAGCACAGAATTCACTTGAATATTTAGCCTATAAATAGCAGCGCTGAGTAGGCTGGGAGAGGAGTACATATTGCATCGATTCAAAGGCTGATAGAGCTTCCATTCCACCAGTCCTTGGATCCTGAAAGAGAAGGCTAGACAAATCTGGCCAAACTGTTCTTCAGTAAAAGAATATTGGAAATATGCTTTGCAAAACAACAAAATCATCATCATCATCATCATCATCATCATCTATTTCCCTGAAATTTCTCTACTTAGTACATGACAGAAGTGATAATATGTAGAAAAAATTTTCTGCTCTTATCTTATGTATGTACAGAAAACTCTTTCATTTCTGGCAGCCCCAGGACTGGGAGGTTGCAGGACATTCAAATATTCTGAAAAAGAAAGTTCCCATCCTGAAGTGCTCTACATCTAATATGAAAAACCTCAGAAAGTGAATGGGACAAACAGAAAGATCAAAGAGGGGATAAGAATGAGGGTGACAGTTAAGTTTCACGTTCTATAGAAGGGAACACAAATACCTGGGATGAATCTGGAACATCATCAATAGGAAAGTTGATTCTGAAGGGATATCTTTATATACTTTAATTTATTTGGATATTATGTCTGGCTAGAAACCAATTTAATTATGCAAAAATGTCAAGATTTCAAAATTTGTTTTTGTGTCAATGCAGAATGACATTGGACTTCTGAAATTTTGATCAAAAAATAAAAAAATAAAAAGACCAAGATTGCTCAATGTCTAAATAGCCAGAGACTTAGGGCACTCACTTGGGATGTGGGAGACACAAATTCATATCTCTGCGGTGAACTTGAATATGGGTCTTCCAGGTTCTACCTTAACCACTGACACATTGGCTCTTTTTGGATGGGTCAGTCTATATCTTCCCCTCAACTGCCACAAAAATGTACTCTCTTGGACCTTAGAACTTTCCCTGAGAACTGACACTTTCCATTGAAAATTTCAATTTTGACAAAACAACAATATTCCATAGGCAAAAAAAAAGCTCCATTAAAAACATCATGGCCAGCATGACCATCTTGTAGGTAATTACTGCTATTAGAGCTCAGCCTGCCGAAATGTGCAATGCTTTTGGGAAAGTACAGGATGAATGTTTTGGCTTGAACATTACAACCCAATAGAACACTAAGATTTTGACTGTGTTAAAAGTAACCTTATGTCATGTGGCTGAATTATATCCTCTCTGGTGGGAATGATTATGACATCACACCCTCAAGAATTTTAATTGCATAAATGCTACAAGATGGGAGATAAGTCTGATCAATTACAATAGTGTTGACTATATATACATATAGTCATTTCTACTTTATTTTAGGACCAAATATTACTCTGAGCTATGTCAGTACTGTTAGCTCTCTAAAACAACCTGCATACACATTGAAGAAATGTGAGTGCTTGGGTCAAAAGCAAGACAGAACAAATCTTATTTTGGTATTAAACTTCTGCTGCTGTTTAGAAAAATGAATGTGATGTCCTTTTTCAAGGCACTTTCCTCTGTGCAAAAAGGTGAAGAGACGGAACTCCATAGACAAGGAATAAATAACAGCACAGACATACACACACACTTCAGAGCCAGGAGGGCTGATAAAACTAGTAGCTCCAGGACCAAGAGATGGAGACT
Source organism: Carettochelys insculpta (assembly GCF_033958435.1). Classification (NCBI taxonomy): domain Eukaryota; kingdom Metazoa; phylum Chordata; order Testudines; family Carettochelyidae; genus Carettochelys; species Carettochelys insculpta. The sequence continues at coordinate 297,961,220 of NC_134137.1, read as the reverse complement.
ACCCTGCCTTAGAAACTTTGAACTGGGGAACATTTTTGTTGGGAAGGGATTATATTTCTGATGTTTGATACCTTGTGTCCTTTGCTGGCCATATAAAAATGTCTCCAGATAAAAGGCTTTACCTAACTGAATGATTCTTTACCTTTTTTTAATTTTGGCAGAAGGGCTCTGTTTTCTCCCCAGACCAGGGTCTGCAACCTGAAGCTCCAGAGCCATATGCGACTCTTTGTGTCTCCTGACATTGTAATTGCAAAGTAAAAAAAAACTCCTCCTGATTATTTTGAATATTTTGGTGAACATCTAAAAGCCCAAAAACGAACAACTCATATTTAAGTTGCAAACAGCGTGTGATCTTGTAACGTTGGATAACTTCCCCTTTAGTATGTGATATGTATGTGGGTTGTTCATAAAATAGGTGTTGCACAAAATACGTTTTGATGTTATTTACTAAGGACTGTCTCATATTCACATGCACATTGCAGCTCTTGACATTGAGTTTTTTTACTGATTTCCAAGAAAATGACTCTTCTTGCTCTTTTGATTGCCAACTTCTGCTCCAGACTACACTCTGGGGTATTTTTATGTTAATTTTAAAGTAATGTATAACTGATTAAAAGTGCCAGATTACAGACTACAGTTTTCTATTTCTCCAAACAGACTACAGTTTTCTGTTTCTCCAAAACAACTACAACATAGGCAGAGCCAATGCCAGCTTTCACTCATCTTTTCTAAGGTAAGATGTTGCTTTCTATCAGCTATGAATAAATTCCCCAGAATGAAACACCAGCTAGTTATAAACACAATTATATATCAATATAATATTGAGAATGTGGTCATATATTATGGAGAAATTTTCATTTGCTTTAAAATTGTTTGGCCAATGTCCACTCTCATTTAAACATGGTCATCTTACATTATTTTCACACAGAATTTTATTGGAGTATCAGCTCAGAAATGGCCTTTATTAGTTCCTTAAGAAAACAAATCTTTATGTGTAAATGCATTCTGGATTAGTAATCAGTGAAGGGGCGAAATATTATGGGAGGAAATAAGAAAGCCATCTGGACAATTTTTATTTAGATTTAAAACCTCTCAAGTAAACTCCACTCTACTAAGCTCTCAGAACTCTTCACATAAAATAGGAAAACAATACGATCTAGAAAATACATGATAAAATAAATGTCAAATGTAAATTAATACATCTGAAATGGAATGAATTATGCCAGTGTATTCTAAATACACTGTTAATACAGGGTGAAATCCTGGCTCTACTGAAGCCAATGGCAAAACCCTTACTTACTTCAGTGGACCCAGGATTTTATTCTATGAATCAAGTTTTCCACATAGCTGCAGGGAATGCAACAATGTTACATAATGGATGAGCATCACCTGTTGAGACTTCTTTTGGGGAACCAAGGTCGAGCTTTCTAGTTCAAAAGGGAGTCATATACTGAGAGACAGAGTGATTTAAAAGACTGATGATCTGAGGCTTTGTGCAAAGAACATGAGCGAGAGCCAGGAAAAAGAAATATTTAGGTTATGATCACAGCTGAAAATCTTTCATATAGCAACATTATCTTCAAGAGGGAAGTTTCAGTAATCACTGGGGGAATATGACTGTACATATGAAGCTGACATTAGACCTAATTTATTGCCAATTTTGTGCTTAATGACATTATTGATTACTGTAATTTTTGAAAGTATTGGGTACTCTGTGTTTTCAGTGCTGAAACTACAGCATTGATGGTGAAAGTATATGATGCAGAACACAGGGTAAAGGGCATCCCTAATTCATTAATGTGCAGTACTAAGTGGTACATTTTTCTTTAAATTGTGTATTTTTTTACTGGAATGCTCTCACATTCACTCCACTGACGGAAGCCATCAACTAATCATATTACTGAAGCCTCTGCATGAGATTAAGTCATTTTACTTCACTTATTGCCTGGTTGTTTTTTTTTTGAAAATGTTTTATTTTATTTTATAATCTTTAGGTACAGCCATGTGCACACATGATTCAGGTCTATGATTCTATATAAATTGGTCATATTTACCCCAGAAGTTATTACCATTTTGATTTACCTACTACTGACTAAGGCTTCACAATGCTTTATAAATTTAGAGCCTGATCCTACAAGCATGTTCGTGCTTACCCTCTCATATGCACAAGCATACTCAGATGCATAAGGGTTTACAGTATCAGGTGTTGTCTTTATCCGTGTCCAGTAAAGTGGTATACCTGTATGAGTGAATTTGGTTTCAAACTCACCAGGTTTGAATAATTCCCATTCTGAATGCTATAGGTGAACCTTTTTCATTATGTTCTTGCCTTTAGGCACAGGCCAGTATGGGGTGACCACCTAGTTCCATGGCCAGTGCAGGAGAGGCAGGACTATAACTACCTATCCCCAGCCCCTTTCCTTCTCCTAGAAGTGCCCAGCATGTCCCCCCCATAGCCCCTACATGGGAAGGAGGAAGTTGGGGTTCCTGTGTGCTGCCTCCCACCACTAGTGACAACAAAGACACAGCTCCCATTGGCCAGGAACTTCGGCCAATGGGAGCTGCTGGAGTAGTGCCTGCAGGCAGGGGCAGAATGCAGAGCCACCTGCTTCCTCTCCCCACCCTACACGCATACATACGCACTGAGGGGATGCAGGGAGTTGATGGCTGCTTATGGGAGCAGTGTGGGCTCAGGAAAGCAGGGAGCTTTCCTTAGCTTCCTTAGCTCCTCTGTGCCCCCCGACCAAGACACAGAGCCACCTGAGGTAAACACTACCTGGCCAGAGCCCACAGCCCAACCCCCTCCTGTACCCCAGCCCTGAGCCCCCTTACAGAGCTCACAGACTGCACTCCTTCCCTTATCCTGAGTTTCCCTTGTACCTCAACCATCTGCATTAGCCATCAGCCCCCACCTGTGCAAAACATCCTTCCTAGAGCCCATGCCCTGCATACCTTACTACACTGTAACACCTACCCCAGCCCTGAACCCCCATATACCTAAACTCCCTCCCAAGTCTTGAACTCTGCACCCTAACCTAGGCTCAGCCCAGAGCCCCACCTCACATGCCAAACCCTTCAGCCCCAGGCCAGAATCTGCACCCCCTCCCAAACACCAGCCCCCAACCCATCCCAGTGCAAATGAGTGAGGGGTGGGGCAAGTGACCAGCAGAGAGAGAGAGTGGGTGGGGGTGGGGGTTCAGGGCAGGGCAGAGCAAGGGTGTTTCAGCTTCTTTGATTAGACAGCAATTCTCATGCTAATTATTTGTTGTTCTCTTAATGTTCCTAATACGCTTCCCTCAACATTTAGGTAAGTCTAGCATGTGTATGTTTTAATAAAATACCTGTCAAATATGCTGATGTCTGTTCTTGTTCAGCATGCGTCTATTTTATTTCTGATCCTGACATATTGTTAATCATTTTCCCTTGACTGTATGGGATAGATTATGCAAGATATTAAAAATGTGCAAATACACACATATAAATATACGTATAAATAAACATACATTAATGGTCTGGACTCATTTTCAGAGTTTATTATTATTATTATTACTATTATTATTACTATTATTATTCCATTCTGCTGCTATTTTGTTAAAGAAATATTAAAATCCCAGGAGTAAATAAATGAATGTCTTTCTGTAAAAACTTACATCAGAATGTTTTTGTTGCCAACATAAAAATGGCAGAATTAATATAATAATAGATTATGTTATACAGAAATAATATATGCAGTGTTTGCGATAACTTGTGCCCAAGGCTAAAGCATGTGATACTGAGTTAAAATTGAGCTATTTAACTGTGGCAAAAGCGCAAACTCACTTTTTTTTTTCAGATTGGAACTTGTGTAGGGAAAGAAAATATAGCTGTGTCTATACGTCATGGAAGGTCAAAATAGCCGACCTTCTTTTGAAAGAGTGGAAGGAGTGTCCACACCTGTAACACGTTCTTTAAAAAGAAAATCAAAGGAACGTGGCACAGACATCGAAATCTGAACCCCAATCCTGTATCAGGAAGAGCGTCTCCTTTCGAAAAACTATTTTAAAGGATATATGTGTAGATGCTCCACAGCCCACTCTTTCAAAAGAGGAGTCTGCCATGGCACTGGTCAGCTGGAGCACTGGGACACTGTAGCCTGCAGCAGTGGGGCTCTATGATCCCTGCATCTGGCCACCGTTAAAGCAACGGACTCAGGAAGCCCACAGCAGGATGTTGAAAGCGTGCTAGGAGCAGCCTCACCATGAGCTCCAACAGCATGCCCTCTGCACAGCCCCAGAGCAGCAGCAGTAACTGATGCCCAGTAGCCAGCCCCTGCAGGAACCCCAAGGCTCCCCCTCAGAGCCCTCACAGGGCTCCCAGGGTCCCAGGAGTAAGAAGAAAAAGAGAGCTCCCCCCCGGATGCAGTAGGAGCTGAGGGACCTCCTGGGCTTATGAAAAGAGAAGGAGGTCCTCCATGAAATGAGGGTGAAGCAGTGAAGTCCTGCTGCCTTCTCCCGCCTGGCCCGGGGACTCCTGATGAGGGGCCACCCGGAGCATATTGCAGAACAAGTCCACAGTAAAGCTAAGGAACTGCGTAAGGGCAGCTCTGGCAATGTGCCCCTTTTACAGGGAGTTACAGGGCATCCCGGGGCCCTGGGACAGCTCCCCACCCCAAGCAATCCTGGACACACTGACAGACGACCCACAGAAGAAGGCAGAGAAGCAACCAAGACCAGGGACATAGGAGTCTGAGGGCACCACAGAGTGGTCCAGCGAGAAGCGGGACTTGACAATCTACTTCCCCTCCCGCTCATCCACCCAGGAGACTGGGAGCCAGACATCCCTGGATGTTGCCAAGGGACCCTCGGTTATGTACATGGTGGACCAGCCAGCTGCACACAGGACCAGTGGTCCCACGTTGAACACTTTATGGCCTGGTGTGGTACATGGCACCCCTTGATGACCTGCCGGCGATGGCCAGAACCCACCCCGCTAGACACCACCTTGAGCCACGTGTGGGGCTGTGGGTAGTTGGTGCTGGACAGCACCCAGAGACCTCTCCACACAGGCCAGGAACCCCAAGTTGGTCCCTGGCTGCTGCTCTGTCAAATGGGATGCCAGCCCCAGGAAGGAGTGGGTGCCCTGGGGGGGGATGCCAGCCTTGGGGAGGGTGCCCCAAGAGAGAGGGATGCCAGCCCCTGGAGAGGGCTGATGCCCTTAGCGGAGGATGATGCCCCACAGTCATGCCCGCCCCCCGGGCCATAACACAGTACTGACACACTGTCCTTCTCTCTATACACCTGCACCATCGGAGGGCTGGGAGAGTCCCATGCCATCCATTGTCATGGACAGCCCCCTGGTAGATGTGGAGGGTTCCCAGGCTCCATCCCATGTGGTACACCATCAGGACTGCAGCTGGAGAGCCCCACAGAGTGGTGGCGAGCTGCTTGCGACAGGCAGCTGACCACCTTGGAGGACATTGGCAGCATCATCAGGGAGCATGAAGCCAATGTGGACCTCCTTCTTGCCCCACTGCCTCCTGCCGTGCCGAGCCCCCTGCCACTCCTCCCACTGAGCCTGCTGCCGCTCCCCCTGCCAAGCCTCTTCCCTTCTGGTGCTACCCACACCCTCCCCGTCCCACTGAGGATGCTGTACCTCGGGGGGGCGCAGGGGATACTGGGGCCTATGGGGCTTGCAGCCTACCACCCCAGCCCTTGATTGAGCCCTCCCACCTCCCCTTTGGGTTAGGAGCCCGCCCACTCCCTCCTCCAGGTTAGGAACATCCTGCCCCCCATATTAGGAGCCCTCCTGCCCCCCTTCAGGTTATAAGGCCTCCTGCCCCCCACAGTACATTGTTGATTCCCTCTCCCTGTACACAGTTTGCTGTTCAAAGTTTAAGTAGTGTGTAGACAAAAGGTTTATTTTGCTAACACCCCCATGTGTTATGCTCTTTGGGGAGGGCTGGTGGGGTGCAGATATGTGGGTGTGGTGGTGGTGGCAGGGATGGTGAAGGGCAACTGTGCGTGGGCGATGGGTGTGTGTGTGTGTCACAGCCAGCTGGCTCCAAAGCCTTGCCTGAGGGCCTCCCAAATTCACAGGCTGTCCTGGCGGACCTGACAGATGGGGAGGCTCTCGGCTACTTGTAGCCTGCGCCACTGCCCCCCCGAACATAAGTGTCCCCCTTTCCCTCCACGATGTCGTGGAGGGTGCAGCAGGTGCCCACCACCTGGGACACACTGAGGACTCTGACATCCAACTTGATGTGGAGGCACCTCTACAATCCCTTAAGGCACCCAAAAGCCCGCTACATGATATTTTGGGCAGAGTTGAGCTGGAGGTTGAAAGGTTGAATGCCTCCCAGATGGGGTTGAGGTGACCCACGTATGGCCACAGGAGACACACCTGTAAGGGATAGGCAGCATCTGCCACATGCAAAGCTGCAGAGCAGCCTGGTGACATTTCCACCCCCAACCCCGGCAAGATCTCCTGCTGGAGGACGAATGTGCCAGCCCTCATGTGCCGGCAGAGCCCAGAGTTTCGGAAAATGCAGGTGTCATATGTGCAGCCATCCCAACCCACATATACATCAGTGAACTGGCCCCCTGAGTCCACCAGGGCCTGGAGGACCGCCAAATGGTAGCCATTCCCGTTAATGTACTGGCTGGCACTGTACGCTGGGGCACAGATGGTGATGTGCATGCCATCCAAGGTGCCAAAGCAGTCCAGGAAGCCCAGTTCTATGAGGCTCACAATGGCATCATCTGGATCCTCCAGGAAGACAGACCTGTGCAGCAGCTTTTTGTTGATGGCTCAGATGTGGGGGAGAGGGACTTGCGCTCCCATGAGGGTGTGGTGGGCTGTCCACAGCCCCCGCCCCCTTCCTGCCCCCTGTCTGCTCACTCCCAGCCCTCTGCCTGACCCCTCCTAGCCCCCTGCCTGCCTCATCCCAGCCCCCTCCTGGCTCCCTTCAGCTAAGAGTTCCCCTTGCTCTGGTCCTTCCAACCCCCAGTGGGGGGCATGTGAGCACCAGGTGCTCCCACCTGTTGTTGCTGCTGGGATGGGTCCAGAGGTGCCTGGAACAGCTAGGCAGCACTCAGCTCATGTGGGGTCGAGGGACGGGGCCATTAAGGGAGGGGCTGGCTGAGGCCTCAGAGGGACATGTTGGCAATGGGAACCCGTCCGTAGCATTTTCTGCCCCCTTCTTTCAAAAGAGTTCCTGAAGCCATGTGGCTGCTCCCTTTCGAAAGACTGAAGTGTCCCTTCAAAAGGGTAGATCAACCTATCGATCTGCTTTTAATGTGCGGTTGCTCCCATTCAAAAGCTGTGCTTTCGATTGCCTTCTTTCAATTTTTGCCCTTTCAAAGGGATATTATGTGTAGACACAGCATATTGGTTCCACCACATGAAATCTGAAGTGCCATCAAGAGAAGTCAGCATCATTTCTTCACTCATTTCCCTAATCCTACTTTCTTTATTTTCCTAGGAAAACTGAATTAGAATTATGTAAATCACTATGCATCTGCTGGTACACAAACAATCATCAAAAGTGCTTAGAAATAATATAAACCCTTATGGCATACAAAAGCAGAGCTGTATAACTAAGCTAAACCTATTTTAGCCTCTGTTTTTTCTTATACGATAATATAGTTCAGTCCACGGCATTAGAGAGACTCTTTCACTGTATTATAGGTCCCTATGTCCCTAAGAATATAATGGGAAGAGACAGGTAAGTGTTGTGGGGGCTGGGATGGGAGAAAAAGTAGTATTGTTTGCTACTTGTCTTTTAAAGTTATGAAAAATGTGACTATGATGTAGTGGGAGCACAAAGATATGATTATTTTACAAAACAAACCAAAAGCAGTAAGCACAATAAATAAACTGAGCTATCCAAATAATCTCAAGTACTTGTATTTCTGAAGCTCCCCAGATCTTGTATTTTGTATCTTGATACAAGATAATGACAGCATTGTGTAATAATAATAATTTTACAAACATTTAAGAAATGAAAAGCAATGGTTTTCAACAGTGAGACCTTTTTTTTGGATTATGCAGTAGTATTTTTTTAAAAACTGATTTTTTATAAAAGTATGAGTTTAGTTTGTAGCATTGAGTGCCATTGATTGACTCCAGAATTTCTCTGTATGTTATCATCAGATTAGTTTTACTGTAACAGCCTTATTTATATACAAAACATAATGATATATGGGATTAAATGTTTGCACTTTATTTTACATTGAAGGTAAGTGGATTATTCAGTTATTTCATAATTCAGGGAACCTAGAGACACCTAAAACCAGCTGTTCTACTTTTCTTTACTGAGGGGTTTAAACCAGACCAAACTGAGATAACCTGTCCTCAAATCACTTGCATACAAACAATGTAATCCATCACTGTGCTCTAAGCCTGATTTTTTTTTTTTTACAAACTCTGGAGTCTGCTTAGAAAGTGGGTGGCAGCCTGGGCTGCAGTGATCATGAGATGGTAGATTTCAGGATCCTTATAAAAGGAAGAAAGGTGAGCAGTAATAAACAGACCTTTGATTTCAAAAGAGCAGACTTCAACTCCCTGAGGGTACTAATGGGCAGAAATCCCTCGGAAATGAAGATGAAGGGGAAAGGAGTTCAGGAGAACTGGCAATATTTTAAAGACATCTTGCTGAAGGCACAGGAACAAACAATTCTGCTACACAGTAAGAAATACAGATATGGTAGGCAACCAGCTTGGCTTAACAGGGAAATCCTTGGTCAGCTTAGAAGTAAAAAGGATATGTATAAGAAATGGAAACTTGGACAGATGACTAAGGAGGAGGGCTGGAGAATGTCTGGCAGTATTCAGGACTGCAAAGGCACAACTGGAACTGCAGTTTGCAAAGGATGTGAAGGGTAACAAGAAGGGTTTCTACAGGCATGTGAACAGTAAGAGGGTTATCAGGGAAGATGTGGGGCTGTTTCTGGATGAGAGCAGTAACCTAGTGACAGATGATGTAAGAAAAGCTGAAGTACTCAATGCGTTTTTTGATTCGGTCTTCGCTGGCAAGGACAGATCCCACACTAAGGTGCTAGACAATGCTGTATGGGAAGATAGAGGGCAGCCCGTGGTGAGGAAGGAACGAGTAAAGACCTACTTAGAAAAACTAGATGTACACAAATCTGGATTTAACGCACCCAAGGGTACAGAGAGAATTGGCTACGTCGCTGCTGAGCCCTTGGCCATTATCTTCAAAGACTTTTGGAAATCGGGAGAGATTCCAGATGATTGGAAAAAGGCAAGTGTAGTGCTCATCTGTAAAAAAGGAAAGAAGGATAATCCAGGGAACTATAGATCGGTCAGCCTCATCTCAGTAGCTGGGAAAATAATGGAAGGGATCCTCCAGGAATTCATTTTGGAGCACTTGGAAGAGGGGAAAGTGATCAAAAGTAGTCAACATGGATTCACCAAAGGTAAATCCTGCCTGACCAATCTGATCAGCTTCTATGATGAGGTAACTGGCTCTGTGAACATGGGGAAGTCAGTGGATGTGATATACCTTGACTTCAGCAAAGCTTTTTATACAGTCTCCCACAACATTTTTGCTCATAAGTTAATGAAGTATGTATTGGATACATGGACTATAAAACTGATAGAAAGCTGGCTTGATGGTTGGGCCCAATGGGTAGTGGCCAATGGCTCATTATCTGGATGGTGGTCAGTTTCAAGTGGAGTGCCCCACGTCTCGGTTCTGGGCTGGTGTTCAACATCTTTATTAATGACCTGGATGAGGGACTGTATTGCACCCTCAGCAAGTTTACAAATGACACCAAGCTAGTGGAAGAGGTAGATAAACTGAAGGGTAGAGATAGGATCCAGAGTAACCTAGATAAATTGGAGAATTGGGCCAAAAGAAACCTGATGTGGTTCAACAAGGAGAAGTGTAGAGTCCTGCACCTGGGACGAAAGAATCCCAAGCATTGTTATAGGCTGGGGACCAACTGTCTAAGCAGCAGTACATCAGAAAGGGATGTAGGGATTATAGCGGATGAAAAGCTGGACATGAGTAAACAGTGTGCCCCTGTAGCCAAGAAGGCTAGTGGCTTATTAGGAGGAGCATTTTGAGCAGATCTAGAGGAGTGGTTCTTCCCCTCTGCTCAGCACTGGTAAGGCCACATCTGGAGTATTGCATCAGTTTTGGGACCCCCAGTATGGAAAGGATGTGGCTGTGCTGGAGCAGGTTCAGCAGAGGGCAATGAAAATTATTATGGAGCTGGAGCACATGACCTATGAAGAGAGGCTGAGGGATTTCAGCTTATTTAGTTTGCAGAAGAGGAGACTAAGGGGTGATTTAATAGCAGCCTTCAACTTCCTAAAGGGGAGCTCTAAAAGGGATGGATAGAAACTGTTCTCAGTTGTGACAGATGACAGAACAAGGGGTAATGGTCTGAAGTTAGAGAAGGAGAAGAGTAGGTTGGATATTAGGAAAAACTACTTCATCAGGAGGGTGGTGAAGCACTGGAATGTGTTGCCTAGAGAGGTGGTGGATTCTCCATCCCTAGAGGTTTTTAAGTCCTGTCTTGACATAGTCTTGACTGGGATGACTTAGTTGGGGTTGATCCTGCTTGGGACAGGGGGCTGGACTCAATGACCAGAGGTAATCTAAGAAGGTCTGATCAAAGTAAATGTCCAGGCAGATATAAATCTTATCTCTTTTGCTACATTCAGATTAACTTTGCACAAACATGCAAACCTTTGGATCCTTAATGACACCATGATTCTAAATTTACGGGTTCACTCATTGCTAGTTAGAATGGCTATGTCTACACTACATTGGAAGAAGCTCTTCCGGAAGATCTCTTCTGAATGAACTTCTTTCGAAAGAGTGCATTCACACATTAAAAAGTGGATCAAAAGAGTGATCTGCTCTTTCAAAAGAGAGAGTCACCACAGTCTCTATCTTTCAAAAGAATGGGCCAAGGATCGAAAATGAAGACTGTTCTTTTGCAAGAAGGGCCCTGAGGAGCGTCTACACATGTTTTCTTTCCAAAGAAGCTTTCGAAAGGGGTAGCTTTTCCTGAAACAGGAAAGGAAGAGTGATTTCGAAAGGAGCACCACATTCTCTCAACTGACTTTCAATAGAATGCTTTTTGTGTGTAGATGCTGCATTGGTTCTTTCGAAAATGTCCATTTCTTTTGACAAATCTTTTGAAAGAACTTGCTAGTGTAGACACAGGCCATGACAGCCGTTTATTGGAGAAGCAGTATAGTTTTGTGGCTAGGTCACAGAATTGGGGGTCTGGGTTCTTTCCTCACCTCAGCTGTGGACCTGTTGGTTAGCAGTGGCTGAGTCTCTTTTGCACTCCATGCCTTTGTTTCTCCACCTGTAAAATGTGGAAAATGATGGTGACCTCCTCTGTAAAATGATTTGAACTCATCTGTCAAAAAGGTTATGTAAAGTACTAGCATATTTAACTCCGTTAAGGTTATTTCTTGAGTGGGGGAGTGGAAAGTAAGTGGCAAATATACATAGAAATTATTTTCAAAAATACAGTATTTTATTACATTAGTTTTTTATTTTGGATTTCTTTAAAAAAGGATTTGTTACATTCTTTGCCTTTAATTTTTTACTAATTTTTAAAATGGGAATTCCATCGAGTGTATTTTATCCTCATTCCTATAAATAAATTAATAAAGTAACCATCACTTAAGTTACAAAATATGCAGTTCCCCCCCAAAATCAAAAAAAACACTGAAGAAACATTAAATAGCCTATACAGCATATTTTGGCTTATTAACTCACAAAGCTGCAGAGGTCTTGCTTAGGATTAATTGTCAGTTTGGCTAAGAAAATTTGCAGAAACAGGGCCTGGAGCCACAAAGGTATTTAAGAAACTTAGTTCCATTGATTTTAATGGTAGTTAGGTGCCTTGAGGATCTGGACTCAAGAATCTAAAGGGACAATAGAGTACATAGTAGGGAGAGCAGGTGTTGCGGTGAAGGCAGTGGCATTTGACACTGGCTTTATTCTTATTACCAAAGTGAAATAAATGATCTATATATTGTATATAACAAGACAGAGTTGCCAAGTGGAGATGCCCATTTAGATATGAATCAGAACACCTCAGAAGTTGAGCAGATAGGACAGATCCATTTTGATGGTTTGGGCTCAGCTTTACTCACTTGTAGTTCTGTATTATACCCAGAAGCTCACAAAATGCATACAAATAAAAATGTATCTATTTATTCAGTCCTGAACCATAATACAATTATTAAGTTATATATTGTGTAAGGAGCTGGCTGTTCTGTGAGCACTAGATAGAATTTAATTATATGCAATACAAATTAATATTTCTAAAAAAAATCCAAACTGTCAGGTATTTCATACCAATATCTAAACAACATGAATTATGTGCTACAGTCAGTACTTTTTAATGGGTGCTCTGCCTCAAAAATAACACAGCAGAAGGATGTTTATCAAGCATAGCATGCTGATTTATCTCTGTTTTGAACGGTAAATTATGTTTTACCGAACAGGAAACAAGCAGTGCAAAAAGCTGAAGCTGCCCTCCGTCCTCTCCCCCTACCCTCCAGAGAACTCTCCATCATGACATATTTTTAACAAATCACTCTAGAGTTGATGTTATAGTGGTCTATAAAAATCTCCTCTCCCCTTGCACCCAATAATGTGTTTAAGTGATAATAGAATTAGCTCCCTGTTTTTCAAGTGAATGATCTAGTAGTACTGGAGATCATAAACCATCCAGCTGAATAAAATATTTCATCTTGACAAAGGAACGGGATGATTGCCATGAAAAAGAGAACACCCAAACAGAAAAAAAATCTTGTATATATCTACTGATAGAGAAATTGCCAGGCAGGATCAGATTCTTCAAAATTGTCCATAAGTCAGAACTCAGAGAACTCTTCTGAGAAGTAGGATATCCCTGTTCAAATCCCCCTCTGGCAGTCAGAAGGGAACAGAACTTGGCTATCACAGATACACAGAAGTCATCTTGTCCCCTGCACTCATGGCAGAACCAAGCAAAATTTTAACTATCCAACAGGTGTTTGTCAACCTACTCTTAAAAAATCTCTAGTGATGGGATTTCACAGCTTTCTCCCCAGGGACTCTCCAGCAAGGCAGAGAAATTGACAGCAATGCTGGGCCCCCAACAGGTGGTGGGAAGATGCTAAAAAGCAACCCCTCACCACCTTTTAGGTTCCGGAACCCACCCCTGCAGCCTTTGTTGGGGTGCGCCTCTAGGAGATATGGACCCACGCTGGCACCCCCTTGAGAAGACGAGGGCTGAGGAGAACAATGAGGCAGGCAACAGAATTCTATGAAACACAAACAATTAATTTATTAATACTCAGGGAAGGAATAGGAATATTGCAAGTTCTTATTGTAATAACAATACGCACTTACTTGAATTAAGAGAAAGATGATCATATTTAACACAAGGTTATGACGAGGTCTCAGGTAAGTTCGGCACAGAGGTCAGTTTAAAGGAAAGTAATAAGTATATGTATATGTATATATGTATAACATATATACATATATATATATGTATGTATTTTGAATTAAAGGAGGGAGAGGGCGCTACTCCTCTTACACTTACCGGGATCAGGTCGCTACTCCGATCCAAATAATTTTATAAAAGGCTGATGGAGGGTTTGCCTCTTTGTCAAGCCAAGTAGGAAAATAAGGAAAAAGGGAGGCCATGCCTTCACCTTGGTATGTATTTCTCCAACAAGTTGCTAACAAGTTACTAACAATTCCCCTCTAACTAAGTATTAATAACTAACAATTATTAGCTATGATTGACTACTAAAATAATTTAACAAGCTTATCTATTACTAACAATCCTACTTATTACTAACAACTTAACTATCTAACTAACATTAAAAGACACTATCTATGAAAATAGATCAATTAAAGTGATAACAATTCTGGATTATAATTATAAATAGTCTTAGTAAATGTATTTTTGGATTAGAGTTCAGCCAGAGGCCAGCAAGGCCCGGCCTAAGGTCGGTCCTCGGGGTACTGCACCTGCCCTGCCAGGCAAGTACACAGCAGGGGGATTGGCCCTGCTCCCTCACTAGGGGTCCCTTAGCTACTGGCTGAAGTGGTGATGCTTTGTCTGTAGGCCCTGCGCAAAGCGCAGGCCTTCTGGTAAGTTAGGGTACTTGTTGGGAAAATTTGTCAGGTCCAGTGTTAGGCTGCTTTTGGCAGGCCCTGGGGTTCACTACACTAGGGATGCAGTGCCTGTGCGAACGCAGGCCAGTTCGACCCCTGGCGAGTTCCCCCACAGAGATACCGCCTTGCTGCTGAAGACGCCACCTCAGGGATGCTGGGGGGTGACAGTCTTGTGCCTTTAGTCTTCAATCTTCGCCCAAAGGGCTGGCCTAGGGACTTGGCAGATGCTCTTACGAGCCACGCCTTCCCATCCAGGGCTGAGTAGAATGAGCTGCGAGCCCTGCTTATATGGAAGGTCCTCAAGAATAATTCATGAGACTATTACCATACAGGTAAAGTCCTCAACTAGGTCCACCCCCGGTGGAAAGTTCTGGAAACCATCCAGGCTTACCCAATCAGATTGCCCCTATGCAAATCTGGACACCCCTGATTCATGAATATGGATAAGCGCGTGGAACAATTCAAATTCTCGGGGGAGCTACCGGTCAAAAAGAACCGTTAGAGTGCTGTCAACAGGCAAGTAATGACAGTTTAAAGCTTCATGTGTCTGAGGGGATTTTTATCACACAGCCTCTTCCTGCCAAAATCATGGTGTCCCTGGCTCACGGGGGTGATAATGCCTGTACAGATGATTTACACACGACACTTTCCTGCACAATTTGTTCCAGGGCTTAGCCACCCTGCCATTTGGGAACTCTTTCCTAATGTCCAGTCTAACCTGTCATTGCTACAACTGAAGGCCATTGCTTCTTATCTTATGTTCAGATAATTAGGAGAATATTTTTCTCCCTTCTTCTTGGAACACCCTTTTATGTTCTTGAAAGCCATTATCTTGTTCACTCTCAGGCTTCTCTTCTCCAGACTAAAAAAAACCCCTGTTTTTTTCTTTGTTTTTTGTTTTATCAAGCTTCCTTCATAGGTCATATTTTCTAGGGTGACACACAGATCTGATCACAATGCTCCAGTTCAAGCCTAATCAGTGTGGAGTAGAGTGGATTTCTCATGTCTTACTTCTAACACTCCCAGTAATACATCCCCAAAATGATGTTTGGTTTCTTGCAACAGAATTATACCATTGACTCATATTTAGTACTGTGACCCCCTGAACGATTTCTGCAGTACTTCTTTGTAGACAGTCATTTCCCATTTTGTAAGTATGCAACTGATTGTTCCTTCCTAAACGGAAAACCTTGAATTTGTCCTTATTGAATTTTATCCTATTTATATAGACCATTTCTCCAGTACTGCAGCAGCTGAACCCAGGAGGGGAGCTGGTAGCTGAGCTGGGCAGGGGATCAGAATTAATCTCCTCTTGTCCAGCAAACTCCCTCCTTTAGGACCAGTGAGTTCCTGATGTTCCCAGACTGGGGAGGTCCAACCTGCAATAAGTCTTCATAGAAATATAAACATTACTTCAATTTTGCATATAAAATCTCGGAAAGTGCACACATGCACACAGAAAGTGAGGATGTCAATAAGTTGGTTCCATTTACCTCTGAAGTAAACTGGTTTTCTATTCTAGAAACTGAAAATGTATAACAGAATATTTATGAACTACTCTCAGCCCACTAAGAAGCCTTAAAGAAAAAAATGTTTCTTCCAAAAGTACATATTTTATCTCATTTTAGAGGCAAAGTGAGGACACTTCTGCTTCTCCAAGTTACACAGATTATTTCAAGGTCAAGTGTACAGTTCAGCCACAAGCTCCGAAGAATGCTTTTCCTGTAACATGTATACAGCTAATACCTAGGATTTACTGGACCTCAGCCTTCTGTACAAGTGGGGCAAAGCTTTCAGGAAAAACAAGAAGTCCTGTGGCACCTTATAGACTAACAGATTTTTGGAACATAAGCTTCCATGAGTAAAGACCCGCTTTGTCAGATGCATTCAAGCTTTCAGGGAACAGGCGACACAACTATTTTCTAGGCTAACAATTTGCAGTGGTATTACCAAGTAAAGATTCTTAATGATCCTAGACTAAGATAATATGACTTTAGTGTATGAGCATGTAAAATGCTGAGATTTAACTAGCATTAATTTCTGTGAGAACTGGGGCTGCTCTGCATGTCAGAGAAGATGCTCAGCACTTTGCATAGTCAGGCCTTTATTGAGAATATGGTTTTCATGCAAGGAAGCATCATATATTTTCACTGCAAAAAAAAAAAAAAAAGCCTACCACTAGTGTAGCTTGTAGATACAGCTTGATTTTGATGGCTCTGTTCCACTGTAGGGTGTTGAGAAAAGGCATTATCTAGCCATGTGCTTCTTATCTGTATAACAACTGGAAATGGGCTCAAGCACACGAACACTTTTTGCTGCTGATGGCATCAGGGATGTTATTGCTTGCATGTTGTGTACCCTTAATATTTCATGAGATTTTCATTTTTATGGGCTATTCTATACCAGAGAGGGGGAAAGATGCACAGGATGAAATGGCCTGCATCAATTTATTTATGAAACCATCTTACACACGCCATATTCTTTCACATCCTGGATATATGTTAGTCTCTGTAGTGTTGGTATGCAACTTTCAAAGCTTCTAGAAACATAGTGAAGTTGTTCTTCTAGGCTCCAAAATAGTTCAAATTCTCAATCTATTAAAAGCATTGGCAAACCCCCCATTAATATACACTGGGACAGAATTTTGCACTATATTTACTCTATTCATACTCTTTTACCCATTTGCTCCATCTTAGACTAAAGATACCGAGATTTATTCTGCTTTCACTAAAGTCAATGGCAAAAAAACTATTGATCTCTAAGGGCTCCAGCCTACTCTCATTGGTATATAGCCATCTTGGCTAGCTCCTCTGTCTTACTGAGATAGTGGTTATATTTTCAAAGCACCGCTGTCTGCCATGAAATTTTCAGTTCAGAAGAAAGAGTAACTCCTGTGAGAAGTAATAGGACCAGAAACACTAGCTGGACTATATATATGCAACAATCTCATATTGTGATAATAGTC
Source organism: Carettochelys insculpta (assembly GCF_033958435.1). NCBI lineage: Eukaryota > Metazoa > Chordata > Testudines > Carettochelyidae > Carettochelys > Carettochelys insculpta. The sequence continues at coordinate 297,944,109 of NC_134137.1, read as the reverse complement.
ATGTATTTATGAAGGTGTGTTCAGAAGAAGTTGTGTAAATAAATTTGCTGTGTTTGATATGAGTTGTGAATACAAATTAGGTAGGTTGTGTATATTGATAAGAAAAAGGAGTGCATATTATTTCTGAATCTGTCTCAGCTTCCAGATATACTGCTATTGTTGGCTTTTTTTTTAAAGCAGGGCTATTTCTAATATTTATTTCCTTGCCTATTGTTTTCACATAATAATGAGATGTAGCTAGGGAAGGAGATGTAATAAGTTGGCAGGCAGATGGCTCAGGAGAGCGAGAAGCACTGCTCATGTTATATTCCTGAAGGCTGATATACTCCAGCTCTGATGAGCATATCTTGTTTATGTGCAGGCATGTTCACAGTTTTTATATTTACTCTACTTCTGTTCAAGTAAAAACCCATTGGTAACGAGGAGCTTTAAGCAATCTGTTTAACGTACATCTCTTTTACTACAGGAGGTTTAAATGAGAGAAGGTACTATCCACAACTTACTATGTCGACAGAAAACTGCCAAATTGCACTGCCCTCTGGTGTCAGAAACCACAATAGCAGCTCTGCAAACAGGGCTGACTGGCAACCGGAAGGCATCTCTGTTGACAGATGCACCTATATTGCACTTCTGTTGACAAAACTCTCTAGTGTAGACATAGCCTATAGGACCCCAGGAAACTTGACCACACTCATGATAAGTTGATAGCCAGTTAACTAAAATCATGTCACACTATGGCTACGTCTACACGTGAAGCCTACATCGAAATAGCTTATTTCGATGTAGCAACATCGAAATAGGCTATTTCGAAGAATAACGTCCACACATCCTCCAGGGCTGGCAACGTCGATGTTCAACTTCAACGTTGCGCAGCACCACATCGAAATAGGCGCTGCGAGGGAACGTCTACACGCCAAAGTAGCACACATCGAAATAAGGGTGCCAGGCACAGCTGCAGACAGGGTCACAGGGCGGACTGAACAGCAAGCCGCTCCCTTAAAGGGCCCCTCCCAGACACAGTTGTACTAAACAACACAAGATACACAGAGCCGACAACTGGTTGCAGACCCTGTGCCTGCAGCATGGATCCCCAGCTGCAGCAGCAGCAGCAGCCAGAAGCCCTGGGCTAAGGGCTGCTGCACACAGTGACCATAGAGCCCTGCAGGGGCTGGAGAGAGAGCATCTCTCAACCCCCCAGCTGATGGCTGCCATGGAGGACCCGGCAATTTCGACGTTGCGGGACGCAGATCGTCTACACGGTCCCTACTTCGACATTGAACGTCGAAGTAGGGCGCTATTCCGATCCCCTCATGAGGTTAGGGACTTCGACGTCTAGCCGCCTAATGTCGAAGTTAACTTCAAAATAGCGCCCGACGCGTGTAGCCGCGACGGGCACTATTTCGAAGTTAGTGCCGCTACTTCGAAGTAGCGTGCACGTGTAGACACAGCTTATGAATGTTGACAGAAGAGAGTGCTGGATTAGAAAGGTCCAACCTGTATTGGATATTGGAGTGAAGGAAAATCATGTAGTAAGTTCTGAGAGTGTCCTGGTTTGTCCCAATTGTTTGATAATCTATGCTAATTTGTGCACACTGGTTCACATCATAGTCAAATACATATAAATAGATAAAAATACTCACCTAAAGTAGTCTTTTAAAGCCTATATGAATTCTTCTACTTCTGTGGGCATAGGTGGAAGCCCTTTAGGAACACCACGTGTACTCAGTTTCCAAGGGTAAGAAAGGTGATATAAATATAAATCTATATCTATATTGATATATAGGTGATATATATATATCAATCTATCTATCTATCTATCCATCTATATATATATATTGGTCTGAAGAAGTGGGTCTGTCCCACGTAAGCTCACCTAATAAACTATTTTGCTAGTCTTTAAAGTGCTACTTGACTGCTTTTTGTTTTGATAGTGTATAGACTAGCACGGCTTCCTCTCTGTTACTATAGATATAAATGTTATCCACGTACCACACAGAATACACAAGCACACTTTTTTTTTAAAAAAACTATATTTTTAAGATCATGATTCAACAGTGAGATGATAAACAATTTCAGCATGTATTGGCACCTTGATTTTGAAAGTTAATATATTCATTTTCCTGGAGCGAGGGGTAGAAAAAACAAGTATTGTACACATTTTGGAGATTTTAGTAAGGGAAATGCACAAATCTTGGTGTTAGTGAAATAATGCAAGAGCAGAGTACAGGACTTACTTGTCATGGCATATATCACATAATGCACATGTCTATAATTTTTTTCCCAATCTGTTGGTCACTGAGATATATCAATTTTGCATCTTTATTTATTTATTTTAAACATTTTATTTCAAGACAGAAAAATACACAAAGCAGTAATAAATATTTTAGTGCCTGACTCAGACTGCCTGGAACATATTTTAATAAATTACATTTTGTGCTGCAATCCAAGCATTAAACTGCCAGAGTTATGATTAATAGAGCTTCATTCTAATGAAAGGAAAAAGCAGCTCTAAGAGAAGAGAGTCGTGTTGTACATCGTTATGACAATGGTATGATGATGGTACTATAAATGGTACAAATACTGTTACAATATAATAACAGCAAGATGAAATGTTTCTCAGAAAATACAATTAACTTACACACCTTTCAGATAATATAGTAATAACCATATTAATTATTGCAATTGTCATAAAAAATTATGTGGGAACAAGCTTCATTAATAATATCTTAGTCTTTGAAGGCACTCTTATAAAAGTTCTTTTGCAGAGAAAGATATATTAAAGTACATACATAACTTAATTGATAGAAAACTATATAGCTGTGTCTACACTACAAAGTTTTGTATACAGAAGAGGCCTTTTGCTGACAAAACTAGAAAGCATCCACATGACAAATGCGTTCTGTCTAGAATTTTTCAACAGAACACAACCTTTTTCCCAGCAGAGTTCTGTCTTGAAAGTTTGAGGCACAGAGGCTCTATACACAGATTCTCTAGACAGAAAAATAGTGTAGACACTCTGGCGGGCCCTCTGTTGACAGAGGGGGCTTCCAGTTCACCTGGCAGCCCTGTTTGCAGTGCTTCAGGTTGGCTGTTGTGTCAACAGAGGGCTGAGTGGTCTGGCCACTGTCTGTCAACAGAGGGCGTCGACAAGGGGAGCCTGTATTAGATGTAAAACAAAAAAGAAAAGCAGTCCAGTAGCACTTTAAAGACTAACAAAATAATGTATTAGGTGGTGGGTGAGCTTTTGTGGGACAGACCCATGTCTATCCCACGAAAGCTCACCACCTAATACATTATTTTGTTAGTCTTTAAAGTGCTACTGGACTGCTTTTTTGTTTGGTAGTATATAGACCTCTACGGCTATTCTCTGTTACTGTATTGGGTGTGGATGTGTCCTGTAGACAGAAGTTCTGTTGGCAACACTGTCGATAGTGACTTCTGCAGACAGAAATTTGTAGTGTAGACCCAGCTTATGACTTTTACAAATAATGGAACTTAAAATACCCCCCAGAAGAGCAGTTATAGGTCACATCATATTTAACAATATTGAAAAAATCTGCATATTTCACTTTAGAGAATCTCTGCTTCACTGGGCTATAGGCAGCCTGCAAAATCTTGCCCTGCGTGTGGTCATCAATTATGTTAATGTGCCTAATTCAGTGATTAGTTATTGGTTTAGTAATTGCTTAGTAACCATGAAGGTCATCTGCCGTACATCACAATAACAACAATATAATATTTTCATATGTTCCACTGTAGTTCAGAAGTCTAGACAAAACATAGGCCAATATTCTTTGTTCAATTGCTTGAAAAAAAATCACGATCATGGCTATTGCTTGGACGCTATAAACAGTGAAGTTCTGCTCAGCTATAATAGTGAAAATAGCAGAACTGTGAATTCTTGCTAAACTGACTCTTAAGTTATAAGTGTAGTCACATAGCTAAAATGTAGTATTCCAGTGGCTGTATAAAAAATATAATAAGCCTTATACAATGCAATGTGCCTCAATGTATACTGCCAGCACCCCTCCTGATTAGCAAAAAGGAAAGGACTAAAATAGTACATAAAAATGCATCAAGCAAGCTGTCTGTGTCTTGCTGATGGTAAGGAATGAACAGACCAAAAGGGTCATTGTGACTCACTGTGGTCACCCTTTGACCCATAGGACTGCTCTCTTCTTTGATTTAATTGTGTAAAAAGATTATTAAAAATTAATAATAGTAACACAGTTTGAACCTCTCATAACCTGTCCCCTCTTGTCCAGCAAAGTCCATGATCTGGCAGGACCCTGTTCTTGGACCAGAGAGACCCAGTGGAGGGCTGGAGGCTGGGAGCGTGGCAAGGGAGCCCATGACTCAGCTCCTGCTCAAGCATACAGCATGGGAGGCTAGCCTCAGTGCTGGGGTTGGGAGATAGGAGCTGGGTGGGCCAGCTCAGCAGTGGGCTGGCAGGGACAGCAGCCCAGAATGGTGATGGTCCTGGGGCCAGGTGCCTTCTGCAGCAGCAGGTCTGAGAACCTGGCAGGGTGAGGAGCTTGGTGTGGCATCTGGGCCAGCAGCCAGTCCAACCAATGTGGCCAGGAATTCAGTGCAGCAGCAGAAGGGCCAGGAGCCAAGAGCCGAGTGCAGCAGTGTGGTGAGGGAGGGGGGCAGGTGCTTGGCGTGGTGGCAGCTGGAAGTCTGGCTCAGCAGCAGGGCCAGGAGCCTGGTGTGGCAGCAGAGCCAGAAGCTGGGAGCCCGGTGGGCTGGTGAACAGGAGCTCTGCACAGCAGGGGGGCTTGTGGCCAAGAGCTATGCAGCCTGGCAGTAGGAAGCCCAGCATGGGAGCAGGGCTGGCAGCTGGTATCCCTGCTATGGCCCAGATCTTAGCTGGGTCAGTAAAAAGGAAGAGCCAGCTGGGAGGTCAACAGCTGAGCCAGGAGCTAATAAGGGCTGGGGAGGGGACAGTGGCAGGGGGCATAATTGACCTCCCCTGGTCCAGCAAACACTCTTGTCAGGGGATCAGTCAGGTCCCAACAGTGCCAAACCAGGGAGGTTCAGCATTGTGATTACTTTAATGTTAAATGTTTTGTTCTAAGACTGTTTACATACTAAGCCTGTCAGACAGTACTGAGCAAATATATAATTTTGCTCTGCATCTGCTCTGATCCTACTGACAGAGACCAACAACTTTAAGATCTCTACCAGGCATTCATAAAACTTAATTACCCACAGGTATAAGTAAAAAAAACAAACAAACAAAAAAAAAAACAAAAAAATAACAGATTGACAGGATCAGATGAACACCCAGAAACCACCTACTTTAAGACAGGCCCAAGAAGATCAATAACAGAACACCACTTGTCATTACGTACAGCCCCCAGCTCAAATCCCCGCAGTGCATCATCAAGAACTCACAACCTATACTGGAACATGAAGATATTATCTAAGAGGCCCTAGGTGAGAGGCCTGTTCTCTCCTATAGGCAACCATTCCTAACCTCAGGAAAATCCTTACTATGATGCTACGGTCCAACAGCCTCTGGGTAAGAGGCCTGTTCTTTCCTACAGACAAGCACCTAACCTCAGGAAAATTCTCACTGTCAACCACAGGCCATACCACAGTAATGCTAATCCTGGAATTTTTCCTTGAAACAAACCACAGTCAAACTTTGACCACATATTTATTCTAGAGAGACCATCACTGGACTTAACCACATTAATTACAAGATCAGGGGCTCATTCTCCTGTTTGTCAGCTAATGTTATACATGCCATCATATGCAAACAATGCTGCTATGTATATTGGACAAACTGGAGAAAACACTTTGCCAAAGAATGAATGGGCACAGAGCAGACATTAGGAATCTAAATACACATAAACCTGTTTGTGAGCATTTCAATGGAGTGGGTCATTCTGTTACAGACTTGAGAATATGCGTCCTACAACAAAGAGACTTTAACATTAAATCACAGAGGGAGATATGTGAACTGGAGTTCATGCTCAAATTTGATACATTGACACTTGGCCTTAATACAGATAGCAATTACCTCATGCATTACAAAGACAGTTTCCCTTCTTTTGATATTCATAATGATCTCAGGCAGGACACAGTATTTTGCACCCCTCACTCTTCTCTTCAGTTCTAAGTATCTGATTCGTCAGTTTTTATTTCATTGATTTTTAATCTCTGTATTATAAAACTGTCAGTTCTGTACTTGAAATCTTACATCTCCAGATTTAAGGAAGTGGGTCTGCTCCACTAAAGCTCATCACCATATTTCCTTTTTCCGTAAAAGGATCCCATGTGCTTCTTATAAGCTCAACATTTTTGGTGGAGAAATGTGAAAGGGGGGCAACATATGCCAATGTTATTAACAATAGCTAAGATAACTGCAGTTTTTATTATTGAATATTGCACATTCATCAATCAAAACAGGTGTGCACCCTGCCAGTCATAGACCCACTGGTCAAAAAGGGAGAAATAAAGTTCTTTGTTCCCACCTTTGCTTGATGGACAGAAAAAGTTACTATTATTATACAAGTATGTAAGGTATACATACCCTTGGTTGTAGCAAGATAAAATAGAAGGAGAAAGGCTTGGTATCCCTCTCTCAACCCTAGTCTCGAGAGGAAAGTAAAGTAATTTTAGATGGAGTATACTCTCAGTCATCTCAGGACCAGGCTTGAAGGAGACCTGAACATCTCCTTTTACCTTGTGAGATGAGGTACTTTCCAATAAAGACAAGAAAATAATAATTAGTACCCCATCCAAATGGGTAGATTGAAATAAGTGAACTATGCACATTGGTGCAAAGGTTCAACAGAAATACATCATATATATTATTTTTGCTGTGTCCAACCATCTCTGTCCAGGCAAGGTTTCTCCATGTTTCCCCTGCATCCCTGCACTGTGCCATCCCCAGTCCTTCCTGTGGCCAACTTGAGACCTGACCCAGCACCGCAAAAGCACTTCCACTCTGAGCAGCTCCCATCAGTGACACGTGGCCTAGTGGCTAGGTCTTCTTGCTGGGGCCTCAGGTGTGGGTCTTCAGCCCTACTGGAGAATCTATTTGAAAAATTTGGGGCATGGCCCCAAGAATGTTGTTCCCCCTCCAGCAGGAGAGGGGTTCCCTGGGGGCAGGGGCTTTCCCCCTTTTGTGCCTGGGGGAGGGTACTGAGGCCATGGCCTCCTGTGGCCAACCAGGTTGCAGGTCCGGCTCAGGCCCTGCTGCCTCAGAGCCAGTTCCTGCTTCTTGGCTGGTCAGCACCAAACTGGCCTGGCTTCCCTCCTTCATACTCCTCCAGGCCTGACATTGGCTGCAGGTGAACTGGAGTGGGGCTGATTGGGCCAACAGGTCCTGTTTAATGCCTGCCCTGCCTGGCCTTTCTCTCACACTGTTACACCCACCTATATCATTCTAGTCCTTGCCACAATCCCACCCAGTGTGGGGCCCAGCCCAGCTATCCAATGGACACACACACACACAGTGCCAATCCCAGCCTCTTCCCCAGCCAGCATGGGGCCCAGCCCATGTATTTTGGATGGGTATTAGAACAAGTTTTGGTCTAGAATTTTATTCCAGTCCCACTTTCACTTGCAAGCAGAGCTGAAACAGGGCCGCTAGCATTACATATTAATAGTAGTAAAATAGTGTTAAAAATAGAAACACTTAAAGAAAGTCCTAAGAAGGATGCAGATTCGTTATCATTTATAAAGAATACCAACCCTTTTGAACGAATATTGCAAAAAAAATTGCATCATCCACAGTGTGGCAATACTTTAACTGCAGACACGGAGGACATGTTGGCTAAACATTTACTCTTTTAAAAATGTTCAACTTCATTAAAAGGGATACTGCTGCACTCTGGTTCTTATGGGAAGTCTGCAATAAGACATTTAAAAAACAAGCCAACATGGAAGTAAACTTCAAACTTACGAAAGAGAAAATGGTATCCAGTGAGGAAATTAAAAAATAAAAATGTATGGCTGTGAGCACCCAAGCACAATACAATACAGTTAAGAAATAATATAAAAAATGAAAACAATAATCCTGAATATTACAAAAGCAGGCAACAACCACAGAAAAAAGAATCAGGTATTGCAAAAAGTGGCAAAAAAATTAACCCTACTGCATAAAAAAAGGCCCCAGTGGATCACAACCACTGAAAAACACTTAGTAAGCATTTAAAACAGACATTAAAATCTGCAGCCCAAGAAGTAGCAGCAGTCGCATTGAAAAAACAAAACAAAACAAAAAAAACCCTAAATAGAAAAGCTCTTGGGATCCAAGTAAAACCTGGAATAAAAATATTTAAAATAAGCTCAAACTAATGTTAAAAAGAGTCTTCAAATAAACACGTTTCCAACATAACGACAGTAATCCCTCCTATCAATGGATCCTGATTTATCAGACTTTGGAAGTAACAGATGCCCTCTGCTAGCATGTCCCTCAAAGAGAAACTAAATGCCAGCGACTCACCAGAGCCATCAGAGCTGGAAATGGAGCTGAAGCTGCTGGAACCACTGTGGCTGGAGGAGCCAATGTTACGGCTAGGGCTGCTGCCGTGGCTGGGGCTGGCGGACTGGCTGGAGGAGCCTCCGGAACAGCTGGAGAGGCCACCAGAGACCAGAGGAGCTTCAAGGGCCACTGCTGCTGAAGCTGTCACATGCTCCTCACACTGGGACTTGGGCACATATACGAGTGCCACCTACCCACACGTACATGTTCTACCCATGGTGGGATGAGCGCATGGTGGTTCCAGTGGCAGTGGCAACTCCTGTGTCTCTGGTGAGTCATCGGCATTTATTTGGGAAGGGTCTGGGGGACCCTGGCTGGTGGGGGTGTGCTATGGCAAATACAGGAAACCATTCGAAATTAGCAGACTTCTGGTGCTAACAGACACCCTTACCCCTATTAATCTGTTAAATCAAGGGTTTAATGTAATTAAAATGGAATGCAGAAAAATCCGTAAACTTACATAAAAAAGGGAATCCTATAAAAATGGGGTGTCTTGGATGGCGCTTGGGGATCATTCAGCCAACAGCCTTGAAGGCAAAGCATCAAAATCCCAACCAACAAAACTCAGCTCCTCTAGTCACATCCAATCTAAGTGGACATTAGAGTGGTCCAAGCCAAAAACTGGTAATAATGACAATGTCAGCAAAGCTGGTGTGTGTGTGTGTGTGTGTGTGTGTGTGTGTGTGTGTGTGTGTGTGTGTGTAAATAAATGCATATGCTTTTCACTTTGTATTTTCTGTAAATATTGTGTATTGCCCTTTTCCCTAAAAATAATCTTGTGTGCTTCTTATAAGCATAAGAAAAATAATTGTGCGCATTGGGGAGGAACCTAAAATCATTATCTTCAGAAAATTCTTCAAAGCATTTCTGATTTAATATTAATGACATAAGTTTTTATGTTTCTTTATCAAATCACGTCTTCCCTTTACATAACTGTCTAAAGACTATTTATATACCAAAAAAGCATAAATTTGCAGTTTGTACGTTTCCCGCAAGAGGATGGACACATAAGCTACATCTACATGGGGATGCTACATTGAAATAGCTTGTTTTGATGCAGCGAAAGCGAAATAAGCTATTTTGATGAATAGCATCTACATGTCCTCCAGGGCTGGCGCCGTCGACGTTCAACGTCGACGTTGGGCAGCGCTACATCGAAGTAGGCGCTGCAGGGGAGCGTCTACACACCAAAGCGGCCCACATCGAAATAAGGGTGCCAGAAACAGCTGCAGACAGGGTCACAGGGCGGACTAGCACTTCTGGGGCAACAGAAAGCCGCTCCCTTAAAGGGCCCCTCCCAGAAACACTTGCAGTAAACAGCACAAGATCCACAGACCCGACAACTGGTTAAAGACCCTGTGCATGCAGCATGGATCCCCAGCTGCAGCAGCAGCAGCCAGAAGCCCTGAGCTAAGGGCTGCTGCACACGGTGACCATAGAGCCCTGCAGGGGCTGGAGAGAGCATCTCTCAACCCCTCAGCTGATGGCCACCATGGCAGACCCCGCTATTTCGATGTCGCGGGATGAGGATCGTCTACATGTGCCCTACTTCGACGTTCAATGTCGAAGTAGGGCGCTATTCCCATCTCCTGTTGGGGATAACGACTTCGACGTGTCGCTGCCTTATGTCGATTTCAACTTCAAAATAGCTCCCGCCACGTGTAGACATGGCGGGCGCTATTTAGAAGTTGGCACGGCTACTTTGAAGTAGCCGGCTCATGTAGACGCGGCTATAGTCTCCAAGACAGTTTCAATAGCAAAGAACGAAGCTGAATACAAGGTAAATTAAACAAATGGAATTTTGTAAAACTCTGAATATTGAACTGTCCACGTGACTGAGTTGCTTTCAACTCATGTCTTGAAATCCAAGCATCACAGATCCTGCCGGGAACATCAGTCATGACTCCAGTTATACTGAACATGATATACATCCAATCAGCTGTCTCCCACAGCGTGAAATTCAGATTTTAAATATATTTTAAAATCCATGTCCTAGTTGAATATTAATCTCGTCATCGTGACTCCTCTAGCTTTTTCTTAATTAGAAATATTTGACAGACATAATTAAAAACAAACTGGCAAAGGAAAATAATTATGCATTTCATCATAATTAACGTACTTTGTTTACTTAAAAATTACATTTTTGACTGGAAAGATGTCTTCTTGTAGCTTTTGCAAACATAAGTACATTAAGCTTTGCCAAGAGACAGAAAGATTACTCACCATCTTTCCCACACATGCTGCCAGAAAAAATGAAAACTAAAAGAGCTAAAGCATTTGGCTTATAAATATTGGAATTAACAATTATCATTGAAACATAATGGCTATGTCTACACTTGCTCCCTTCTTCAAAGGGAGCATGATAATCAGGCTGATAGGAGATTACTAATTACTAACGAAGTGCCTGTGCTACTTCGATGTGCCTTTACTCCCCAAAATTTTGAGGAGTAAAGGCACTTGGAAGTAGCACAGGCACAGGGTCTGGCAACAGAGGGGCTTTTTGCCGGCAGGCGCACATCCACACGGCCTCTTTACTGCCGGCACCTCCCTCTGCCAAGATCAAGCTCTTGCACAGCTATGCTAATGAGCTGCAAGACCATGCTAATGAGCTGCCATTTGCAATTTTGAGGCTGTTCATTAGTATGGATCTGCCAGGAAAGCCATGTCATGTAGACCCAGCCTATATTTTTTTTTAAATTACATATTGTACGACATACAGACTGGAATTAGGAATATCCTCTCTCTAACACTGTTTTTAAATGTCTTTCCCCTACCAAGAAAGTTAGTTAATTTGCTACCAACATAGTCAAATAGAGAGGAAATTACCAGTTAAACCAATGTTAAAATACTGCTTTCATCTCACATCTTCCTACACGAAGCTCATAACACCACAAATTTACCCAACGGTATCTCGGCACTGTTTTGCCAATGTGGCGGAGGAGTTCTCAGAACAAATCTAAGGGGTGTGTGTGTGTGTGTGCGCGTGTGTGTGTGCATGCATGTGTGTGTGAAAAGTATCCCTCAGTTCCCTGTACGTACCTGAATTCTGGGGCTACAGAGTAAGCTAAGCAGTGCCCATGAAAGACTGCAACACTCAGGCTTGGACACCATTTTAAAAAGGTATATGGGAGCCCCAGGCATTGCCTTTTCCCTGTGTCTATCCCCTACGCCACCAGACAGAGATCACAGGAAAGTTAGAATTGTGGTAACAGGGCTATGTCACCTTAGGAGTTCTTATGTGGAAGTAACTGTTCACTGGTTAGATTCACTGATATTAAGGGATACTTTACACTTCTGTGTGGTGCTAAGTCCATATTAACAGAAAATTGGAGCCAACAGCTCCACAAGAAGCTCAATTTCAATTCCAATGTAAAAGCACCCACACTGTATACACCGAAGATATGATTCACCACTGAATTATTTCAATTTTACACTTGTGTAATTACTAAACTAGCACCCCAGTTTCTCATACTCACACTTAAATGTACAACCTTATCTCTGATGTCAACCAGAATAAGTTCTACACAGAAGTCAGTAAAAGGTAATTTCTACAAAAGAGTATGAGGTCAGAATTAAGGTGATGTGTTATGGTGCAGTTATGATAAACTGAATGGATGAACAGATCTTGGTAAACCTTAGATCTCTAGTCTCTTGATCGGTCCACCTCTTCAACTATAGTGCTTAACCCAGTTCCTTAGTCATTGTCATCATCAATAACTGTGGACTCAGCGCCCGTTGGTATCTGATGCCTCTGTCATTATTTCCTTCCAAGTTCCTTAGTCCTGGTGCATAATTCCATTGCCTTTTTACAAGTCCCCTCCACTTCCAATAACCCACCTCCCAAACTAGCTAATATTAAATTCTCTGGATAATGATATAGTGATCATGGAAGCTGTGCAAGTACAGTCAGTTCTCGACATAAGTAGCTCAGATTTAAATTGTTTCACTCTTACACCCTTGAAGCTTCAAGGATCACAATGTAAGAATTCCTCAAATTTACTTTATTAAATTGTTTAGAAAAGAAAAAATTAGAGTACTTTCCCAGCATCCTCTGAGACTTTCATTGTCTCATACTGCACATAGGATAGAAATGGTATGAAAGTTTACTTTGAGTTAGGATAATTTCTTTAAAAGTTGCTTAAAACGCTTTAAATGTATGGTATGCCACACACAAATGTGTGCTTTAAATGTGGTGGTACATTAGAGTTATATGGTCACAAAGGTAAAATGCTCTTCTAGTCCCTATCTGCCCCTATTTACATTATTTGTTATGAGAGGAGGAAGTCCTCATTGTACATCATTTCACTTAAAATCTCAGCTTTGCAGTCTTTATTCCTGTTGCATATCAAAGACCCCCTCTCTAGATTATGGAGCTGGTCTGGATACTGCAACTGGAAACAGCGTGGGACTGGACTAGGAGATCCACTTCACAACCCTACCCCTTAATCCCTGCACATGCCATTTTCCTAATTCCCTAGCACTGATTCCTACTCTAAGGACTACAGCCTTAGGGAGGCCCGACCTCCTAGATGCTTGTATGCATCCTCTATCGGGGCACCTGGAAGTCTGATCAACGAAAAAAGGTTAATTATATAATACAATCTATGAAACCACAGAAAGCAACCCAGATGGAGAAGCTGCTTGCCCATTGCGGTAATGGAAACTCCGTTCCTCAGACAACATTAGCTGCAACTTGCTGCTGCCGCTGGAAAAATTAAGTTTGAGAAGGCACAGAATAGCACTCTGTAAATATACCCACAGGGAGAAAGAAGAGCTATTTAAGATCCAAGATAATGTTTGCACAAGAACAAGTTGGTATAAATAGGCCATGAGTAAGTTTAAGCCAGAAATTTGAAGAAGGTTCCTAACCATAACCTAATTAAGTATGGGGAGTAGACACAGCAGGGCACAGGCTTAAGAACCCTGGAGGAAAACCAGTAACCAGATAAGAAAGGAGGAGTAAAGAAGAGTCGTTGGCTGCATCTCCACATGCTGCTACTTTCAGAAGTGGCACGCTAATGAGCTAACTGGAAGATGCTAATGAGGCACGGAGGCAAATGTTCTGTGCCTCATTAGCATACTGACATGTGGTCTGGAGTCTGGAAGACTCTGAAGTGCACTTGGAGACGCGTGGCCCATGGGGATCTTCTGGAAGGAAACCCTCCTTCTGGAAGATCCTTCTTCCCCAAGAAGGAGGGTTTCCTTCCAGAAGATCCCTGCAGGCCATGCATCTCCACATGTACTTTGGTGTCTGGAAGAGCTTCTTCTGGATGCCAAGCCATGCATCGATATGCTAATGAGGTGCAGAAAATTTGCTTCCACACCTCATTAGCATCTTCCGATTAGCTCATTAGTGTGCCACTTCCGGAAGAAGTGGCATGTGGAGATGCAGTCATTGTAAGCTTTGCACTGAAAGAAGAGGGAAACAACTTTAGTGCAAAAGCTGATTTCATATGGAAGAAGGGGAAACTTTGTCAGAAAAAGTGTCTGAAGCCAGACTAGGTAAAAATTTTACTTTTTTTCTTTTTTTCAGTTGGGAGGGATAGCTCAGAGGTTTGCGCATTGGCCTGTTAAACCCAGGGTTGTGAGCAAAATCTTTGAAGGGGCCATTTAGGGATCTGGAGGAAAGAAATTTAAAAAAATAAATCACCAGGGATGGTGATTGGGTATGCAAGGGACTAGACTCCATGACCTTCTCAGGTCCTTTCCAACTCTGTGAGATAGGCATTAAAAAAAAAATCAAAGTAATGAGGGTCTGGAAGAACTTTCCAATAGAATTAATAAGAGCAGACAACTCAAGAAGTCTTCAAATGCAGTTTGATAATTTATGAATGTGATTACATAATGGAATTATATATGATAATAGGTACTGGATTTGCTAACCCAAAAGAATCCTTCAAATCTTGTTTTCTTGATAAAAAATACATATCGTGGGAGGTAGGGGAGGCAGGGAACCCTTGTTTCCTGAGAAACAGAACAAACAGCTATGGACTCATATTTTAGCACATTTGCTAGTAGTCTCAGTGCACAGATAAGTAGTTTGTAGGGAAAATACTTCCCTAGAGGATGGTCAACACCACCAACAGTATTTTCTCTTAATTGTGAATGTCAGTGTTTATCTCTTCATGTTCCTTTGCTCTACTAGTTCAGTTAGAATGAGAGTGTGTACATGTAATGGTTAGAATGAGAGTGTGTACATAGGCTTTGTAACAAACTATTACTGTCATTTCGAAGCAATTTTCTTCCTTTGAAAGATATTTCTTTTCATAACAACTACAAAGGCTTGGGACTTTGCCAAGTTTTGTTTGAGCAGTCTATTAAGGATATGAGCCCCCAGACAAAAACTGCCATCTGTCCTTTATTTTATTTTTGAGTGGCCACTAGTTCCAGGAGGCTTTGACAGAGAGGATTATATTTATGGAGCATAAACTTTTGCTAACTGTTCAAAAACATTTTTGTATCTTGCTCACAGCATCTGTCCACAAGAAGAAGGTGGATTGTAGCCAAATTACACCTCTGAAGTAGTAAGTTTTCTTGAAAATTAGTTACCACATCACATTAAATAAATAATTTTAATCTCAACCCTTTTTTTACACCCTATTCAAGCAAAACAAACAGAATATAAGATGACCAATGAAATTTCCATTTTAAGACTTTATTGATTCCCTGAAAGAAAAGGGTGAAGACTATTATTATTATTATTATTATTATTATTATTATTATTATTATTATTATTAAAAAGAGGAAATGAAGTGAAAAAAGACATTGAAATCTCTTTTGAATGGCAATTGTCATTTTATTATTTTCAGTGTATGACAAATAATCACACATAATAAAGAAGAAAATGAAGTCTTGCTGAATCATGATAATTAGGTCATTAGGAGTCATTATGATCCCTCATTATAACCTCTAACACAATTGATAACAAGTTTTATTGTTTTATAGCTGTGTAAGTCTACAACTAGCAGTCATACATATCTTAAGAGTTACTGTGCTCTCTTTCATATGGCCATATTTTAAAGGCCATATTAAAATTCCCCACTGTGAAAGGAGCCCAGACATAGAACACCAGAAACCATTTTGAGGTTGAAGAAGAAGAATCATTTTGGAGATCAGCTAAATTATTCTGAAAATAGTTACAAATCAGTGTCTTTCACTGAGACCCTTCATATCATTGGACATTTTACCTATACAATTGAAAACACTCTAGTTAGAGTAAAATCCGTAAGACAAAAGATATCATACTTCCCCTATATAAACTATGGTACTCCCACATCTTGAGTACTGCGTGCAGATGTGGTCTCCTCACCTCAAAAAAGATATATTGGCATTAGAAAAGGTTCAGAAAAGGGTGACTAAAATGATTAGGGGCTTGGAATGGGTCCCATATGGGGAGAGGCTAGAGAGACTGGGACTTTTCAGTTTGGAAAAAAGGCGATTGAGGGGTGATATGATAGAGGTATATAAAATCATGAATGGTGTGGAGAAAGTGAATATAGAAAAACTATTCACCTTTTCCCATAATACAAGAACTAGGGGACACCAAATGAAATTGATGGGTAGTAGGTTCAAAACTAATAAAAGGAAATTTTTCTTCACACAGCGCACAGTCAACCTGTGGAACTCCTTGCCTGAGGAGGCTGTGAAGGCCAGGACTCTATTAGGGTTTGAAAAAGAGCTTGATAAATTTTTGCAGGTTAGGTCCATAAATGGCTATTAGCCAGGGATAAAGTATGGTGCCCTAGCCTTCAGAACAAGGGCAGGAGATGGATGGCAGGAGATAAATCACTTGATCATTGTCTTCTGTTCCCCTTCTCTGGGGCACCTGGCATTGGCCACCGTTGGCAGATGGGATGCTGGGCTGGATGGACCTTTGGTCTGACCCAGTATGGCCATTCTTATGTTCTTATGTTCTTATGTTTGTAGCATTTGTTTATTTATTTCTCAGTTCCTCAGGAAATGGAAAGTTGTTTGCTCTTAGAAGCAACTAATTGCTTTAAGAGACCCTACCTTCTATATGTCCCTGTAAGATACTGCTGTCCAGACCCCATGCTCCTGAGTGACTGAAGAAACAATACCTCTAAATTTCTAGCAGAGACTTTTATTTTTATTTGAAAAATTGGGAGGGCTGTGCACCATAACTAAGAGAGAACTCGTCTGAGATCCTGAAGATTCAATACTGACCATCAAATCAATACAAGAAACAAAACTCTGTTCTTCCCGTGAGGAGTCCACTTGAGAGGTACACAGTAATATCAGTTAAATGGCATGGATAAAGCTGTGCCTCCAGAGCATGTTATAGAGGAGAAAATTATCAATAGACACTGCCATTTTCTACAGCATATGTCATGGCAGTTTAATACGAAAATTGGGTTCCATCAATAAAATCTGAATGGCTATAAAATATCCCAGACTAAATCTAGCATTTCTTTCATATTTTCTAAAATTCAAATAAGAATTGTTAAATACTTTACTACATTGGCATTCCAGAAGCATGTCACTTCAATGGTCACTTAGAAACTACCTCCTCACTACAACCCAAAACATACAATTAAAAATAAAGTGGAGCTCAATTTTATTAAAATATCTCATTAAATCCTCCCCCTAATTTATCCAGCCTATGGTGATGTGTATTGAAAATGATAAAAGCAAAAAAATAAGAGAAAAGTATCAGCATATGAATTTCTGTACTGGTTCAAACACGAAGCCCATCAATCCTATATTATGACTTCAACTCTGGCTAGTGCTGATTGCTTGAATGATAATGTAAGAAACCCACAGGACACAGATCTGGAAGAATCTGCCCAGCACAATAGGTCTGTAGGGTGCGAGAAGATTTTGTAATGGTCTCATGAGAGCAGTCCGACCCCTCTGTGAACCCTCAGAGGAATCCTATAACAACACCTGCAAAACAAAGCACACTTGCCAACACTTCAAGGCTACACTGGCAGTAGGCCACAAGAGATAGTAATAAGGAATGCATAAGCAATTTTAGGCAATCTTATATTAATAAGTTAAGCTTTATCAGCTAGTGTTAGGAGGCCTGTTACAGAGCCTCTCCCCGAGCGAAGCTCCGACGCGTCGGGTTTTCCCCCACTGGTGCCTGTGGTGTCTCTGGGACTCCCGTCGCGGGTGTCATGCACTTTCAATAAACCAAATATAGCACTTGCCTTCTGGGTGCAGCCTCATTTCTGGGGAACCCGAGCCTGGTTGGTTACAATTGGCATAGCGAGCAGGGTTCTCCAGGTACGATGCCTTTTTGGTTGAAAATGGGGAAGGCAGGGAAGCCAGCGCTGGCCCTGCAGCGCATACCAGGATGGCCCTCGATGGAGTGATGGTGGCCTGTTGGGCAGCCCCGGCAGACTGGCCGGAGTTGCAGGAGGCGACAGGCGTGAAGCAGGTACAGGTAGAAGGGGCGTTGCGTCGGCTGCGGCTGAGCCGCTGGCCAGGGACGGAAAAAAGAGCGGTGGGAGAGGTAGCATAGCTTTTCCTAACTGCCCTCCGGGCCCTGGATGATGAGCTTCTCCGCCTGCAGAAGACGCTGGCGGGGAAGGAGCAGGAATGTCGCAATTTGGCGGATGTGCGGGTGATAGCGCAGGAGGTGGTTACCTCACAGTCCGAAAGGACACAAGAGTTAACCCATCATTGTGAGGTGTTGGTAGCGAGAGTGGCGAATCGGCAGCACGTGAAACTAGGGAAAGAACTGGTGTTGACGGCCCAAGTGCTTGCGGTCCTTGCGCTAGCCACTTGGGACCCTGAGACCTGGGATGGGAACATTTGGAGCTCTTCCTCGTCTGAGGAGGAGGTGAATGGGGAGGCTGTGCAAGCCAACCTGAGACAGGCGCGCCCCATTCGGGAACTGAGGGCAGAAGGAGGTCGCTGCAATGAGGTCTGGCGGACGTTTAAGACAAGTGAGTTGCAGGAGATGGTGAAGAGTTTTAAGCAGGAGCCACGGGAAGGCCTTTTGGACTGGCTGGTCCGTGTGTGGGACAACGCGGGCAACACTGTGGTGCTACTGCTTGCGGAACTCCACCAGATGGGCGTGATGTCCCAGGATTCACAGGTCAGACAGGCGCTGCAGACTATGCAAGGTATTACTGATGCACAGGGAAATGCGGTGAAAGCGCCGTCCCTGTACTGTTGGTTGACTACGACGGTGGACCAGGTCTACCCCTCTCCGGGGGAACTGGAAGCACTGGTGAGGCCCTGGCATACAATCCCAGAAGGGGTGAGTGCGCTACGGCAGCTGGGCATGGCTTGGGCTGTGGCTTTCATTGACATAGGACCGGACGATGTAAAGGTCCAGAAATCCATCAAAGCTGCTCTGTTATGCCTTGCCACCCTCGAGCTAAAGGCCTCCCTTATGGCTGTGGTCATGGCAGCGAATGGGCACATAGGTGACTTGGTTGGAACATTGATGCAGTTAGAGACTGTCATAGGCATGAAAGCGGTCCGCGCCACAAAAGGAAAAGGTGGTCAGGCGGGAGCACCCGGGCAGGAGAAAGGGCATGCTAGGGTGACCCAGAGAACCATGTGGATGGATTTGCTGAAGGCAGGAGTCCCCCATGAGGAGATCAATGGTTTGCCAACACCAGATTTGTACAAACATTGGTTACAACTGCCACCTACCCAGCGGAGTGAGGATGTGGGCTCCTCCAAGAGGGCGGGCGAGACCCAGGCACCACAGAAAGGCACAGGATCCGGGGGGAGGACCAAGCCCAGCACCCCCGTCAACTGGACCCTTCCCCCTAGGAAGTGAAGGGGAGGCAGGTCCCCTGCGGTACAGGCGGTGGCTGTGCGACAGGTAGCAGGGGACTGGCGCCTATTCATCCTGTTAACCATCAAGTGGCCCCGGGGAGGGTAGCAGCATGTGTTAGCTCTGTTAGACACTGGAGCCGAGGTAACCATTCTGCATTCGACCCAGACTGGAGGTCATGTGGTGGTCATGCAGGGCCTCAGAGGAGCGGAGACCACTGCTTATTCGGTGGAGGTCACCCTAACGCTGGGGAAAGCCCCTCCCTTTTGGGTGACAGTGCTGGCTGCACCTTGGGTGAATACATCATTGGGATGGATGTCTTGCATGGTTGGTGTGTGGATAGACAGTATGGGCTGTTTGTCTTTGGGCACCCCCACTACATTTGAGCAATCAGAACTGTGGAGCCCCTACTGTGGGGACATCCCAAATGGGACCCTGTGTGCCTGCCAGTCCCCCCGACCCCGGTGTCAGTCAAGCAGTATCGCATTCCTCGTGGAGAGCACGAGATTAGTGATACTATTGCTGCATTGCTACAGGTGGAGATTATTCGCCCCATGCTAAGTGCCTTTAACAGCCCCATCTGGCCAGTGAAGAAGCCGGATGGATCGTGGCACATGACAGTGGACTATCGGGAACTCAATAAGGTGACCCCGGAGCTTATGGCCGTAGTTCCGGACATGGTTACCATCCTGGAGCACATCACTGTGGCAGCCTTGCCATGGCATGCAGTCATAGACCTGGCTAATGTGTTTTTCTCTATTAACATTCATCCCAAGAGTCAAGAGCAGTTTGTCTTCACATGGCTAACAAAGTAGTACACGTTTACCATGTTACCACAGGGCTTTAAGCACTCCCCACGATCTGCCATCAGTTAGTGCAGGCCGATCTGGAGTGTCTGAACCTCCCTGGCCAGACAGCCTGCTACCACTACATCAACGATGTTATAATCTCGGGACCAGATGAACCGACTGTTCAAGCTGCCCTAGACACCGTCGTAACAGGTTTGCAGGAATGGGGGTGGGCTATTAACACCAAGAAAGTGCAGGGGCCAGCCACTAGAGTGGTCTACTTGGGTGTACTGTGGATGGGTACAAATAAATGCATTCTGCCAAAAGTGTGGCATACCATCCAAGCGTTTCCCACACCCTCGTCTAAACAGCAGTCGCAAACCTTTCTGGGCCTTCTCGGTTTCTGGTGTGCTTTTATTCCACACTTTGCTTTTCTTATGCGTCCTTTACAGGAGCTTGTGCGCAAGGACTGGACAGAGAAGCACAAACGAGCTTTCAACCTCTGCAAAGAGGCGGTGGTGGCACACGCCTGCCTCACTGCACCGCTGCAGGGCCAGCCATTTGAACTGGAGGTAACAACCATTGGCGACGTGAGCTGCGTCTACACGTGCACGCTACTTCGAAGTAGCGGCACCAACTTCGAAATAGCGCCCGTCGCGTCTACACGCGTCAGGCGCTATTTCGAAGTTAACTTCGACGTTAGGCGGAGAGACGTCGAAGTCGCTAACCTCATGAGGAGATAGGAATAGCGCCCTACTTCGACGTTCAACGTCGAAGTAGGGACCGTGTAGACGATTCGCGTCCCGCAACGTCGAAATTGCTGGGTCCTCCATGGCGGCCATCAGCTGGGGGGTTGAGAGATGCTCTCTTTCCAGCCCCTGCGGGGCTCTATGGTCACCGTGGGCAGCAGCCCTTAGCCCTGGGCTTCTGGCTGCTTCTGCGGCAGCTGGGGATCTATGCTGCAGGCACAGGGTCTGCAACCAGTTGTCAGCTCTGTGTATCTTGTGTTGTTTAGTGCAACTGTGTCTGGGAGGGGCCCTTTAAGGGAGCGGCTTGCTGTTGAGTCCGCCCTGTGACCCTGTCTGCAGCTGTGCCTGGCATCCCTATTTCGATGTGTGCTACTTTGACGTGTAGACGTTCCCTCGCTGCGCCTATTTCGATGTTGGGCTGAGCAACGTCGAAGTTGAACATCGACGTTGCCGGCCCTGGAGGACGTGTAGACGTTAGTCATCGAAATAGACTATTTCGATGTCGCAACATCGAAATAAGCTATTTCGATGTTGGCTGCACGTGTAGACGTAGCCGTGGCGTCCTGGGGTCTGTGGCAGCAGGTAGGAACCCAGCAAAAAGAACCTATCGGCTTCTGGTCACGAACCCCCCATGGAGCCGAAAGCGGGTACACCCCCCTGAAAAAGCAAATCCTAAGCAGTGGCGTGGGCTTTGCAGGACACTGAGCAGGTCACAGGTGTCACCCCTGTTACCGTACGGACCCCGATCTTCTTAGTGGGGTGGGTCATGGACACCTCTGAGCGTGCACATAATGGGAGTGGCCCAAGCAGCTACCCACTTCAAGTGGAAACACTACTTACAGCAGCTCATGCGCTTGGGAGCCCCCACACTCACTGTTCCACATGCCCTTCTCCTGGGAACCATTACTTTTCAGCATGATCCCCAGCTAACGGATGAGCTGCCCGCCGTCAACCCACCAGTAGCCCTCTCACCAGTGGCACAGGCACCTCCATTGGAGACCGTGCCTGAGGAGAGAAGAGGAAACATCTGGGTAACCAATGGATCTGCTACATACACCACAACGGGACAGAGACAGTGGCGTGCAGTCACATACACCCCCATAAGGATGAAATCGCCTTTGCCTGGGGAACAGGTAATTCGAGCCAATGGGCACAGTTGCAGGCAGCGATGCTGGCGGTGGAAGCTAGGCAAGCAGAGACCTTTATCTATACTGACAGCTGGGTAGTCTGCGAGGGTCTGGGCACCTGGGTAACAACATGGGAAGACAAGGAATGAAAAATAGTGGCTCGCCCCCTCTAGGGCGCTGACTTATGGCAACCAACTCTTAGGTTTTGCTCGGCAGCAGCCCCTGGCAGTGCGGCACATTGACGCCCATACCAAACAGATGACTTGGGAGGTGCAACTCAACACAGCCGTGGATCAGATGGCAGGACATATGATCACAAAATGCACCATGGCTTTACATGTGGAGTCAGGGCACCGAGGCACCCACACAGCCCGCCAATATGGCCTGACCAAGAGTGAGAACCTCCCCCTGGTAGCATATTGGGTGGCCCAGCTGAAATGCACCGTCTGCACCAAACTGGCCCCAGTAGCGCTACCGCTAGCCACAGGAAGCATACGCCGCGGGCACTTGCCCTGTAGTGAGTGGCAAATCGATTACATCGGACCGCTGCCTCCATCACGCTCGCAGCTCTATGTGCTAACCACCGTGGATACCTACACTGGCCTGCTGTTTGTACATCCCTGCAAGCATGCAGATGCTGCTGCTACGATTACAGCACTCACCCAGCTCAGTGAACGGTATGGCATCCCACTAGCGATTCAAAGTGATCAGGGCACACACTTCACCTCCCAATGTGTCCGTGACTGGGCGGCCAACCTATGGGTAACCTGGACATTCCACATGCCATATACCCCCACCACGAGTGGGCTAATTGAGAGAATAAACGAACTCCTAAAAGAGCAAATCCGCAAACTGACACCCGCGAACACCCTAAAAGGGTGGAGGGAGGTGGTGCACTGTGCTGTTTTCCTTCTTAACAACCGGGCTGTTGAACCCACTACTCCCTATAAGCGCCTGCGCCTTGCCCCTGAGCAAGGAGTCGTAGTACGTGTCAGGCAGGCCTCACTCCCAGGCCAGGTGCAAGTGGAAGGACACCGGGTGGTGCTCCTTGCTGGGAATCCGAAGACTGTAGTACGCCTAACCACTGCCGAACCCTGGGTGGGAGCGGACGTACTTAAGTGTGCCCCCAAGATCCTCTTTGCTGTTAATACCTGAGTACCTGCGTTAAGTTGGGTTCCAACATACTGGTCAGTCCCTGGCCCACTACTGGCTAAACTACAGTGACCACACCGACCAGCCAGTTGTCTGGGAAGTGGGGCAACCCTTAGTCAAGCTGGTCCCTGTGACGCCCACAACGGCACACATAGAATGTGCCCCTGCACCAGCGACCAGTGCACCTCTTAGTGCCTGGCACCATGGTGCGCCCTCGGGGGCTATACAAGCAGTTACTATCCTAGCAGAAGGCTCAGGCATGGCCGTGGTCCTCCCTGATGGAGAGGACTCTCCTCACTGTGTTTCTTCCCGCAGACTGACACTACGGACCCTGTAACCATGGCCTGGCTGTGGCGCTGGTACCTCTCGACTGCTGTAGCAACGGCCTCAGAGTGGGGCCCCTGTACCAGTGAGAGCTCTAACGTATGGGTAACATTGGCACAGACTGCCATCAACACGTCTGCCTTTTGTCTGCCCCACAGTATGGCCATGGGACAGCTCATAAACACATGCTTCATAGGTGTCAGTGCTACTCCCGCTCTCTTGCAAAACTATACCCTTTTGCAAAACCTTGCTTTCACTGCTCTCATATGCTGTTGTCAAGTCTGTTCCACGGGTGCACGCTGTGCTGCCAAAAGAGCATCAACCACCTCACTTAATTCCTACTAGCCTCGGCATTCACAAAGGGGTCGCGGGGTGGAGTGTAGTGTGCGAGAAGATTTTGTAATGGTCTCATGAGAGCAGTCCGACCCCTCTGTGAACCCTCAGAGGAATTCTATAACAACACCTGCAAAACAAAGCATGCTTGCCAACACTTCAAGGCTATGCTGGTAGTAGGCCACAAGAGATAGTAATAAGGAATGCATAGGCAATTTTAGACAATCTTATGTTAATAAGTTAAGCTTTATCAGCTAGTGTTAGGAGGCCTGTTACAGAGCCTCTCCCAGTGCGAAGCTCCGACGCATCGGGTTTTCCGCCACTGGTGCCTGCGGCGTCTCCAGGGCTCCCGTCGCGGGTGTCATGCGCTTTCAATAAAGCAAATATGGCACTCACCTGGTTGGTTACAGGGTCTTATCCTAATCTTCAGTTGTTTGAGATTGGCATGAACTTTGCAGCATGATGTTTTGTGAGTAAGGGCACTTTGAAGTTGCATGGACACTTCAAAGTGCCCGCAGCTACATGGTTTGCCAGAACTTCGAAGTCAGCAACTTTGAAGTTTCCACAGCAAAAATTAGCCAAGTGAGGTGCTGCATAGGCAGCACGGCACCTCATTACTATTCTCCCCCTTGGGCTCTTTTACATGTTCCCTTTGAAGGAGGGGGCTAGTGCAGACAAGCCACTAGTGTAGTGAATCTCAGGGAAATGGGATAGGTCCAGAAGCTAAAATAAGGAAAGATGAAGATAAAAATTACTTAGAGTAGTTAGATGTCTTCATGTTACCAGGACTTCATGAAATGCATCCTAGGATAGTCAAGGAGGCAACTGAGGAGGTATCTGATCCACTATCTGAAAAACCATGGAATACAGAGATATTCCTGCAGACTGGAAAAGGGCAAATATAGTGCCCAGCTATAAAAAGAGAAATAAGGACAACCCCGAGAATTACAGATCAGTCAGCTTAATTTCTCTACCAGGAAATATAATGGAGCAAATAATTAAGCAATCAATTTGCAAACATCTAGAAGATAACAAGGTAACAGTCAGCATGGATTTGTGAAGAACAAATCATGTCAAACCAACCTGATAGCTATCTTAACAGGATAACAAACCCTCTTGAGAAGGGGGAAGCAGTAGATAAGATATATTTAGAATTTGATAAGGCATGTGATACATTCATACATCAACTTCCCTTCAGCAAACTGGGGAAATACAACCTAGATGAAGCTACTATATGGTAGGTACATAACTGGTTGGATAACCGCTCCCAGAGATCGGAGGGGTAGCCGTGTTAGTCTGGATCTGTAACAGCAATGAAGGGTCCTGTGGCACCTTATAGACTAACAGAAAAGTTTTGAGCATGAGCTTTCGTGAGCACAGACTCACTTCATTCAGCAGCATCTGATGAAGTGAGTCTGTGCTCACGAGAGCTCATGCTCAAAACTTTTCTGTTAGTCTATAAGGTGCCACAGGACCCTTCGTTGCTGTTACACTCCCAGAGAGTATTTATTCATGATTCACAAGCATGCTGCAAGAGTGTAGTGAGTGGGACTCCACAGGGATCCGTTCTGGAACTGGTTCCGTTCAATATGTTCATCAATGATTTAGACAATGGCCTGGAGAATATACTTACATATAAAAATTGCAGATGATAGCAAGCTGGAATGGACTGAAAGGGCTTTGGAAGACAGGATTGTAATTCAAAAATTTCTAGACAAACTGAAGAAAAGGTCTGAGGTAAATAGATGAAATTCAATACGCACAAATGCAATACGCACAAATGCAAAGTACTCCCCTAAAGGAGGAGCAATCAGTTGCACACATACAAAATGGGAAATGACGGCCTATGAAGAGTGACCTCTGAGGAGAGATTGAAAGAGCTGAATTTATATAGTCTGTAAAAAAGGACACTAAATGGGGACATGCCATAGCTTTCAAGTAACTATAAGGTTTTTACAAGCAGGAGGAAGAAAACATATTCTCCTTAACCTCTGATAATAGGACAAAAAAACAGTAGGCTTAAACTGGAGCAAAGGAGGTTTAGGTTGGGCATTAGAAAAAGCTTTCTATTTGTCTGGATGGATAAACACTAGAATAAATTGCTTAGGGATTGTAGAATCTTCCTCATGGGAGATTTTTTAAAACAGGTTAGACAAGCACCTGTCAGGGATGGTCTAGGCGGTGCTTGGTCCTGCCATAAATGCAGGGGACTGTGTTTGATGACCTCTTGAGCTTCCTTTGAGTTCTATTATTCTAATTTTGAAATAATATATTGGATATGGAATAACCAGCGTGTTACTCAAAACACCAGAAAAGGGCACACTGTTGGTTTTTATGAAGAGGTGATAATATTTATTTTTAATTTCATTTCTTGTGCCTCCCAACACCATTTTTATTAACCATAGCTGCACATTGTCCTCAACGGCACATCACTTCTATTGTAGATTTTACTTTTCTTAGAGCACGCAAATCCCTTCACTGAGTTGATAAGTTAATTTAGAACCCTGTATTTGTAGCAGGAGTTGAAATTTCCCCTCTAATGTACATTATCTGCATTTATCAATACAAAATTTCATTTGCCATTGGGCTGACTGTTCATCTAACTTGGTTAAATCTCTCTAATGTTTCTCATGTGCCTTTCTCTCTCTTATAAAATCTTATAACTACGAGACAAAAAAATCATAAAATATATAATAATATGCACTTATAATAGTAAATATCCTGAAGAATATTATCACATTAAATTCAATGAGGAGCATTAAAAATGTCAGAATAATTGAATTCCTTCTTTCTGTACTCTCCAGAGACTACAATGCCTCTCATCAGAGATGAAAGATCACCACAAAAGAGACATGAGAAAGAAAGGCGGGCGTTGCGCCCAAAACAGCAAGATAGTTTTTAAGGTGCTATCTGCCCCACACAAACAGCAGATATGAACAATTAAATCATTGTTATCATGAAAGTAAGGGAAAAATGACAAAACAAAACTTAATAAAGCAACTACTCTATTTTAAAATAATTTAATTCACTATAGAGAATGAATTACTGGGAAAGCACATAATAAAGTTTTAACAAATGGCATATATTTTCAAATTATCCTGTTTCCTATATCTTTAAGAACTCAGATTCCAGATCGGGATCTGTCCATGGTGGATTAGATTCTCTTCTCCTGTTTAAAAATTTCAACCTTAATGTGTCTTTGAAAAACGAAATTTTGGTTTTACTCCTGCAGAAAGTAGCACAAGAATTTTAATTCTTAAGTGACAATTATTTGAAGTAACTTATCCCATATCCTTAGGGGAATTGATTATTTAAATAAATTTCCATTCTAGATCTCAGAAGCATAAAACTCCCAGCTCCATATGTGTGTTTTAGGTCTGCTTTTTTAAGTTCATGGACCCCAAATACTTAAAATTGTTAATAAACTAGGTTTCCATCCTTTCCCTCCAAACCTCTGAAATCTCTTTACATTTCTGTTTACAGGAGCAGCATTTTCTTATGTCCAATTATTTTTTATTTCTCAATTTCATTCACTTTACTATGAAGATATTTGTTTTATTTTAATTAATTAAACTAAGATGAAAATTCATCAAGGTCATTTGTTTTCATTCTTTTTATTCTTTATTGTTTACAGTAGCACAGGTAATGTAACAACACTACAGCAAAAGAAGATAGCTATCTAACCTGGAGTAGAAAGCCACTATCAGATTTTACAAAGTAGGCATGAGCATTCTTTCTGTGAAGAGAATAATTTAACAAAAAATATTTGATTAGTTAAAAAGACATTTGCCTATATGTTTATACAATGGCAATTTTGGTTTTGGCACTAGTTGGGCCGTTTAACAAAGTTAGATTATAAACTAATTTCCAGAATTATTCGCTTTCAGATAAAGATATAAACAAACCAGAAAATGGGAAGTTGAGAGTAAATGGCAGACCAGAGAAAAGCCTGAAAGCTAAATAAAAGGATACTTCTATATAGAGAAATTATTTTGAAATAATCCATTCTTGAACACCTATTCCAAAATAGATTATTTAAATAACACAGCTACACACCAGAACGCATTTTTCGAAATAGCACCTAGCTGTTTCTGGACACATAGTGCCTATTTTGAAATAGTTACATTGATTCAATTATGGCTTATTTCGAAATAGAGCTATTCCATGTGGCTATGTCTATGCTAGCTTTCCCTTTTCGAAAGAAGCATGCAAATTAGGGAAATCAAAAATGCAAATGAGGTGCAGATTTACATATGTGGTACCTCATTTGCATATTCTCCTTTTGAAAGCAGAAAAGCAGTGTAGATGCAGCTGTTTTGAAAGTAAGCCCCATCTTTGAAAGAACTCTTCTTCCCATTTTGTTTTAGGAAGAAGGGTTCTTTCAAAGATGGGGATTACTTTCAAAACAGCCATGTCCACACTGCTTTTCTTCTTTCAAAAGAAAATCTTTCAAAAGGAGAATGTGCAAATGAGGTATCAGATACCTAAATATGTTCCTCATTTGCATTTTCCCTCATTTGCATATTTGAAAGAGGAATGCTAGTGTAGATACAGCCTGTCTTAGCAGCACCTATTTTCAAATAGCTGTTTCAAAATAGGTGTTATTCCTCCTGCAATAAGGCTTATGAAATTTGAAACAATACATCCACTATTTCAAATTTATTTTGAAATAACATGTGCATAGTTTAGATGCTTGCAAAGTTATTTTGAAATAAAGGCTGTTATTTCATAATACCTTTGCTGTGTGGCCATAGCCAAAGATGATAGTTAGAAATAAAAGAAAGGGGAGAAGGAGGAAAGGGTGAACTGTTTCTGGAGGAATTCTTACGGGCTACAGTTAAAATAATAAGTTTTGTCAACCAAATTGGTGGACCATCCACAATAAATGTGTTTTGTTGACAGTTTGTCAGCACCTGATTAGCACTTTCAAACTGTTGCAATTACATGCCCCTAGGAGTTGTAGTCTATTCTAGCACTGCACCAGACAAAACCAACATGATGGTTAGCTTTGCTCATGGCATTGGCAGTCCAAATTATAGAGGTAAAATTTGGAAAAATTGTTTCGTGTAATTGTAGTTTATTTCAAGTGGTCAAAGTTGTCCAAATGGTGGCTAGCACGGCAAATTTCTCTGCTAGGCTATGCCTACACATCAGTATTATTGCAAAATAAACTATTCTGGTATGGCTATGATCTGAAGAAGTGGGTCTGTCCCACAAAAGCTCATCACATAATAAATTATTTTCTTAGTCTTTAAAGTGCTACTGGACTGCTTTTTTACTTTTATAATATATAGACTAGCACGGCTATCTCTCTGTTACTATTCTGAAATAGTTTATTTTGAAATAACATTGCTACACACAAGAATGCATTTCAAAATAGCATGTCTGGACACATGCTGCCCATGTCAAAATAGTGCCATGGAATGCCATTATGGCTTATTTCAAAATAACACTATTCCATGTCTTAACAGTGCCTATTTGAAATTGATATTTTAAAATAGATGTTTTTCCTCCTGCAATGAGATTTTAAAAATTTGAAATAACGTGCCTGCTATTTCTAATTTATTTCAAAATAATGTGTGCATAGTGTAGATGCTCATAAAGTTATTTTGAAATAACAGCTGTTAGCTTAAAATAACTTTGCTGTGTGGCTGTAGCCCTATAGATGAGGCTAGTATAACACAGTGGGTGGAAAAAAATTACCTCGAGAGATGCAGCAGACATAGGCTGTGTCTAGACTAGCCCCCAACTTTGAAGAGGGCATAGTAATTAGGGTGTTGGGAGATTATTTAATAAAGTGGTGCGGTGCATATGCAGCACTTCATTAGGCTAAATCTTTCCCATGGCAACTTCAAAGTGTGAAACTTCAAAGTGCCAGCTTGCATGTAGCGGGACTTCAAAGTAGTGCTGACCTATGGCTACATGTAAGCCTGCGCTTCCAAGTTCACACTTTGAAATTGCTGCAGGGGAGGTTTAGCCTAATGAAGTGCTGCATATGCACTGCAACACTTCATTAATAATCTCCCAACACCCTTATTACCATGTCCCCTGTGAAATTGGGGGTTAGGCTAGACACAGCCATAGAGATGCCATCAAACTGGATCTTGAAGGACCTGTTTTTTCTGAAATTCTCAAAGTGCCCACAGTACACATCTGTTAGTTATATTTCAAGATGAAGTTTGATGCTGCTGTCAAATGACTCTGTTCAGAGTGCATCTATTTGTTAATAAATTTGGCTAGGAATATACTATTCTTTGCTCATGTCCCATTCATTTATCCTCAATGGGGAAATAACCCACTCTGGGGTCAAGTCCTCAGATATCATAAATCAACCATTGTTCCATAGTAATCAACAGAATCACACTAATTTATATCAACATAGTGTCTGAGATTGTAAAACTTGCTTCTTGGAAACGATAACAAATTTTTCTCCTGGTCAGCAATATTCCTTCTAATCTTTTCCATTCATGTGCAGATATTTTCTGTCCATGTGTGGAATAAATTTTATGATGTGTTTGAGGCCTCTGTGAATGTGCACCACCAGTAGAAACAAAACACCTTGCTGTGATGCTCAGTGATTCAGAGAATAGACTTCCTTCTTGGCAATCCCATAGACTTTGTTATGAGATCTGCAGAGCTAACATCACTGCATGCCCTCTTGGGTGATTCCTGGATGCTATGGGACAAGGTTTACCAGGATGCTTCCTGTGGAATCCTGTACTTTTTTCAGGGCATATACATGATGAGCTAGTTCTGAAGATTGCTCTTTAGTCCCATAGCCCTCCCAGTCCATCAGATCATACAGAGTCCCAATGCACATTTGGGAGTGCAAGCTGTCATGGACAAGATACTCCTCATGCTCCTGCACTTGAACCAAGGGTGAAATCTGAACAAGGGAAAGTATTGTCAAAGAAAGTATTCAGGAGGGACACATTGAAGACTAGATGAATCTTCCAGGATCAAGAAGCTTGTAATTCAAATGCTATTGGATTCATCTACTGAGTAATTGTGACAGTGTCCACATAACGATGATCTAATTTGTGTGCAGATCAGCCAGTCTTTAGGTATTTTATGGACATCCTTGCTTTCTGACTTACCTTTAAAAATGATGTTTCTTTGTAGTGTTTCAGTGTGGCATTTGTTAAGTGTCTTGGATATTTCTAGGTTTCACTTTTATTTGTCTTGATCTGTACTAGACTGGGTGCAGTAGGAACCACTGGGAATATGTAAATGGACAGATGGAAATGAAGATGAAAACTATGGTTAGAGAAGGAGCTGTATTGGGCAGAGGCAAGTTCCATGTTATTTGCAAATCCAGCAAGTGGGAATAGTGCAGCCCCGTTGCTTTGACAATGGATCAGCAAACAGCCTAGGTATTTTTGAGAGCCTGCTTGATCCACTTAGATTGACTGTCCATCTGATTACATACTGGGGGCACAGTTTGTATTCAGATGATTGAGAAAGTGATGGAGGTGGAAGATCTGTTAAACAGAAGACACACAATAATTTCCACAGTCAGGAGATGTAAGTATGATACAAAATGGATCATTTTGATAATATGGATCACGATGGTATGGTGCTGTGGCTTTCAGCTTTGGGCAGTTCCACTACAGAAATCAAGTATCATGCATCATCCTAGCTTGGAAGGGATATTGTATGCGTTCTCTGGGGCAGATTTATTTAAGTACTGGTATCATAGAACCCAAAATAGGGCTAAAAATCAGCCTACATTTTTGGTCATCAGAATGAGAAGGCTACAGTGCAAGGTTTAAGGCTGCCGTAAGTGACCTGCCCTGGTAGCATCATGATCTAGGCAGTACCTTCAGACTTGAGGAATTGGTCGGGACACATGCACAGCCACTGATGTAGAGACAGCAGTTGAACCAGGAATAGTGACAAAAGGTGGTACTGGGGAGACCCACCTTAAATGAGATTATGAGTTTAAGGACAAGATCATTAGGAAGGGCTGCTCAAAGCATTGTAAAAAAGGCGATGGATATAGGCCCATAAATGTTATTATGTGTTTCTAATGTACAAACTGGCAGTTCTTTGGAATTAATAGGTTCTGTATAATATTCTCTTTTTTGTGGTACACATCACCTTTTAAATTCGTGTTGCCTGGACAATACGTGATTGTGAGATCAAAATCTCAGAGGAAAATAAAGGCCAAGACAATTGTTTCTGATTCAGCATCTTGGCAGATCATGGGTGTTCTAGATTGTTATGGTTGGTAATGATTAAGATGGGGAGTTTTGCTTCAAGAGGTAGTGTTGCCAAGTCTCCATTCCAGCCTTGATGGCAAGTAACTCCTTGTGTGCTATTTCATAACTCAGATTCGTTTTCATAAAAATACACACATACAGATGGATCTCATGATGGATCCCTGTTTCTCAAGGCAATACTGCCATAATGGCTACATCAGAAGTTTCATCATCACGGACAAAGGTTTGTTAAGACTCCTGAACCATGAAAGAAATTAGAGCTATTTTCAGATGTTCAAAGGTCACTGGTCCTCCAGGGGCAGTTAAACTTGGAATGTTTGTGGAGGATGGCAGTTATAGGGGCTGAGACAACTTAACTTTTAGGCCTTGAGAAACAGTGAGCCAATGCTAATGGAGGAGTGTAACATCATTCAAGGCAGTATCTCTGGCCAAACATCTGAACTAGGTGATGCTGGAAGGTACACAGCTTTCATAAGGCAGTCTCATGCCAAGGGGGCTTTGCAAGAGTCATTGGAAATACTGGCAAAAGATGGTAAAAATGAGCTGAAGTCAGTCAATATGAAGTGATTCTGATCTAGAAAGGGAGAGGCCCATTCCAGAGTCTCCCTATTCAACAATCTTAGCCCTAAACACTTCTGTAAAATACTAATGGATCTGGAACATAATTAGGAGTATACAACTTGCTGCAGGATTCCTCTATGGCAAAGGAACACTGGGGCTAGTTGCCCTAATAGGTGTCATAAGAGAGCAGAGTGGTTACCCACTATGGCTTCAATTGCTGTAGCTTTCTCCTAACGGAATGATTTCATGTCTGCAGTGCTTTTATTTGGTCCTATAGTGTATTACTTCTGCTTGGAGAGAAAACATCTGCTCCTGCAGACATGTAAGACCTTGTAATAATGGTGGGACAAGAGCCCTGGCAATGACCATAATCAGTCTAGGGATTAAACAAAGAGTTTCAAAGAAGACCAATTTTAATCATGGTCAGGATCTATAATGTGGGTTGCCTGACCTAGTGGTTGGAGCCCATAAAAAATTAGGGTTATAGTTACACATGGTTACACTAAGGGTCAAAGCAGAGGTAGAAGTCAAACCCAGGATGAAAGCCAGAATCACCAATGAAGGATGAGTCAAAAAAGCAGCAACCATGAATAAATAGTGGTGACAAAAACAGGGACAAAGCATGATAGGTAGCATGAACAAGGATGAGGTGTGATGGGACAGAATAAAAACAGGAATCGGGCAAATAAGCTGGAACTTGATAACAGAGGTAGGCTCAGCAACAAGTCTATGAACCAGTTTTTCAGGCAAGGGATAGGTCCAGAAGAGGAAATTTTATACCCAGTAGTATCCAATCAGCTCTTGTACCATGACAGTGTAGAGAATGAAATTCGTACTTAGCAGCCCTCCAATCGTAGGTTTAATCTACCCATCATTACTCTAGGAAGAAATATGAGAAGTCAGAAGTAAACTTCCGTCTTCCTTTTAGAATGTTGGCAATACTTGCCTTTTTCATTTAATTGGGACATTTTTGAATTATACTACATAAAATGTAGTTGAAAATCTAAAGGGCATTTTTTTTCAGAAAGACTTTTCCAGCTAGTTATCAATAGATCTTCTGTAAAAAAAGTGTGTTGATTACTTCTTAGATTGCTCTTTCTATTTACCAGAAGAGATGTAAAGGTTTTATCTAATAAATTCCGGCTTACAGCCAGGACATCAATTTAGTGTTGCTAACACTGGAGTAGATTTTTTTTTAAAAAAGACAAATAATTAGAGTTAGTGATATTGAAAGCTAACTGCATGAAGTCTGTTTATTTGAAAGAAAGTGTGTGTCACCACAGCATGGGTTGAAAGTGTAAATGGCAGACTGCCAAGGCAGGTCTACATAGTAATAGTCAGCATCCCAATCTAGAAAAATGTCTCTATCATTTAAGCAAACTTGACAACTGCTAAATCAAGCTGTCCTTCAGTAAGAAATACATACACCATTACAAGGTCATAAACACAATCATGTTATTAGAAAAAAATTGTCTGGTTCGTAATTTCAAAGAGAAGCACGAAATATTTATGTGTTGTGTACAATAAATAGGTTGCATGGTAACAGTCTGGAAGGCAACCTAGTTTGAAGTTGTTGTAAAGCACAGTCTACTAAAAATGTTTTCCAGATACTTTTCCCAGTATTAAGGGTTCCATATGTTAATGATCTTTGGGGAAGGAAGGGATTTGTACTGTCTATAAAATACATTGATGGGAATAATCTGTACAGGTGGGAGAAATGAGTGTAGAACTAAAGCCTTACACATGCAGTCAGCTTTGTTGGGAATGAAAAGAATGGAAAACAAAGATTAATTATTTATTTTTATTCAACTTTATTCAACTGATTAGGGCTCAGTTGGACTATTGTGTCCAGTTCTGGGCACTACATTTTAGGAAAGAGGTGGAGACATTGGAGATAGCCCAAAGAAGTGCAACAAGAATGATTGAAGGTCTAGGCAACATGAACTGCTATGAGGGAAGACTGAAAGATCTGGGCTTGTTTAGTTTAGAAAAGAGAAGACATAGAGGGGACATGAGAGCAGTTTTCAAATACCTAAAAGAGGGTTAAAAGGAGGAGGGAGAAAAATTGTTCTCCTGGGCCTCTGAGGATAGGACAAGGAGCAATGGTCTTAAATTGCAGGAAAAGAGGTTTAGGTTGGACATTAGGGAAAACTTCCTAACTTTCAGGGTGGTTAAACACTGGAATAAGCTGCCTAGGGAGGCTGTGGAATCTCCATCACTGGAGATATATAAGAGTAGGTTTGATAGACATCTATTGGGGATGGTCTAGAAGGTGCTTGGTTCTGCTGTGAAGGCAGGAGCCTGGACTTCATGACCTCTCGAGGTCCCTCCAGTTCTTGTGTTCTATGATTCTATGATCTGTTTTTCCAGTCTGCCCCTAAAGAGATATGGTAAGTTGATAGAAATAAGGAGATTTCGATGTTGGCAGGGTCCTTTTGAAAAGGACCCCTGTGTAAATGAGCCGCAGGTGAGCGAACTGCAGCACTTTCAAAGTGCTGCAGCCAACGGCATGCTAATGGGGCACTGAATATTCATTTCAGTGCCTCATTAGTATTCTTTGACTATTAGCATGGCCATTTCAAAGTCTTTTTTGTAAGTGTAGACGTGGACTAAGTGATCAATGACACTGCGACTATGATACAAATGATTAACCACAACTAATTCAGGCTCATACAAACTCAACTCCACTCCCAGTTCATGCTACATCTTAATTATGCTGCTTTGGCCATATCATGATGGATTTTCTAATAATAGTGGGCAGGGCCTAGGTTTCATCCAAGAAAATGAAGCTGGTCAAGAAAATGCACTTTGTATACTTTGGTCCTAAACTTCATGCCTATTACATAGAAAAATGTTGGCCAATTTTTTTGAAAACATAATTATCTTGTTTTTCTGGTTGTCACTTTCCAAATTATGCAAGTGCAGGCCCTCAGCACCCTGATCTTTTCCAAGATAAAGGATCACTCCAAACAGGGCACCAACTGCCAGTGCTTAGGTATCTACAATATGACAACAACATATCTCCAAATTACTTTATCACCTTTCAGGAGTTGGGAAGGAAGCAGCACTGAAAGGTGTCATATATCTCTGAACATAGAGAGGAAGGGACAAAAGGGTTCTGCTGTAAAAAGCCAAAAAATAGGGAAAAAATTAAGAGGAAGCTTTAATTTATGCTTATTTTATTGTATTTTAGCTTTTGTTGTTTAAATTCATGACAAAATCAAATGTCAGGGATGGGATAAGTTTGGACTATACCCAGTGGAGTGAACGTGGGAGTAGGAAACACCACCTGTGTACTGTGACAGGGAGCACCGACCCCACTGGGGAAGAGAAGGTTAAGGAGTTGACGGTGCAGTAAAGATCAGTAAGTGAGTCAATGAAAAGGAGCAGACTTGCACTGGTAGCTCCTGAAGAAATCCAGTGGGAGCCCCCAGGACCATGAAGCAGATCACATCCACAGCTGCTGGTCACTGCAGAAAGAACAGTGGAGTCTCCCTTCCAAAGCAATGCGCTGCAAGCCATTGCCTGACCTTCACTGTGTCTCACAGGAGTCTGTGACATAGTAAGAGCTAATCCTGGGGTCTAGGGTGGATGACAGCCTGGCCCACAGCACAAAGTGGACCTGCTTGCCCCAGGACAAAGAGGCTGGATCCTCAAGGAACAGGAGGGCCCAGGTTCCTCTACCACCACTGCGTGCTATGACTCAGCCACTGACTTAATCCATCAGAGTCCACTGCCACCCCCCTGGACTTGATCTATTAGGTGCTACTGTCAAACCCCGGAATTGATCACTAGATGGTGTGTCCAGCCAATGTTCCGATCACTGTGTGAAATGGTCTAGGGAGATAGTGTCCCACCACACACGCACGCACAAATAAAAAGGGCTTTCAAAAGGCAAACTACGTCATCCTTGTGAAGTATTTCTTTTTACTCTGTTTCACTCTAATCAGCATTGCCTGCCTCAAGGTCGGGATCTTCACAGGCACTAAAGAAAGTATGTAGCGAACATTTGCTATTTTTATTACATTAAGGCTGCATCTACACTAGCAATGAACTTTGAAATTAACTTCGAAGTTAGGGCTTTTTTCAAAATATAGCATGGAGTGTCTACACACGTTGTGCCTTGTTTTGAAAGTAACTTTGAAATAAGAGGGACCAACTTCAAAGTCCATACTCCCAGGAATGGAATAGTGCCCTATTTTGTAGTTTAACTTTGAAATAGGACTCACGTAGATGCTCCACAAGGACTATTTCAAAATAATGGGTCTGCCATGGTGGCCCCCCTGCAGGACCCTGGAGCTACTCTGGCCAGCCTAGATGGGGCTTTATCATCACTGCTATGTCAGGAAGCAGCTACCCAGCAACTCCAGGCAGGAAGCTGAGAGTGTGGCAGAAGCAGGGGGACTACGAGCTCCCTGCTGCATGGCCCCCTCAGCTGTGCCACACACGCCCAGTCAGCAATGGCAACCAGCCAGGAACCCCATGACCTCCCTCCGCCAGAGCCCACCGGCGAGTCCAGCCAGGGCTAGCATCAGCTGGGCAATCGGCATAAAAATAGGGGCCCCTCCTGGACAGAGGCCGAACTGCAGGACCTCCTTGGACTGTGGGGAGATGAGGAGTCCTGCTCCAGATAGGGGAGAGGCACCAGAACATGAAGGCATTCAAGCAACTGTCTGAGGCTTGCTGCCTGGGGGCACCCCTTCTGGACTGGGGAGAATGTCTGGATGAAAGTCAAAGAACTCCAGCAGGTGTACTGCCATGCCTGGGAAGGTGCCAGCCACTCGGGGTCATGGCCCACCCACTGCCCCCATTATGAGGAGCTGCATAATTTCCTGGGGTCAAAGGCAGTGCAACCACCGTGTCACCTTGTGGACACCAAACCCCCATGGTCACAGAATAGGATCCCCCGCCCCCACTGAGGGACCAGGGCACCGAGGCTGAGAGCAATGAAAAGGGGTCCAGTGATGGGACCCTCATCATCACCCTCCTCTCCAGGACAACCAGCCAGGCCTCCTTAAGCTGTGAGTCACCCAAGGTCCTGGAGGTAGTATCCAGTAGGTGTAGGGCATTCAGGATGTCACGGGGCCTGGGGATAGGGACCCCACCCCTGCCACAGCTGGCAGGGGGTTGCATGCCCATGTGAAAACTGCCCCCCCACAGCTCCTCAGTCCACACACCTAGGGAAGGGGAGGCACTGAACCTGGCCTGACCCTCACCAGGTAGGAACCCCTCTGCATCCAGGATCCCACAGAGCCCCCTGGGCCATCAGACAGCAGGGAAGCAGGATGGGGGCCAGTAATGCAGGGGGCCTGACCCCCAGAGTCAGGAAACAGAACTCATGGGCTCCCCTGTCCCCCTCCATCTCCACAGGTCTGTCATCTGGAAGCTGCTCCAGCCCTGTCTGGGACCAGCCCACAGACACAGAGGGCCAGGAATCCACCTCCTCACCCCAGCCTGCATCCCTGCAGTACTGTCACTGGGCTGGACAATGACAACAGTGATGGGGGGACAAGGAGGTGGCCCTAAGTTGTGTTGTGACATGGGAGACAACCACTCCAGGACTGGCTGGGGGTGGAGCAGGAGGTGTAGGTGCTGGTGGCTGACAGCCTCAAAACCTGACCCAGGCCTCACGCCGAACCTCCTGCTCCCTTGCCAGCTAGTTCTCCAGCTGCCCCCTCCCCACAGCACCCTCCCGTCATGCCCCCTGCAGCCACCCACCTCCCAGCAGACTTGTCTGTCCCTGGCTGCCTGCTTCAAAATGGCCCGGTGGCTCATGGCCCATGCAGGCACCTGGCAGTAGCCCTGTCCCCCCGAAACTCCTGGGGAAGCCAAGCCTGCAGCACCCCTGCCTTGTCCCTCCTTTCCATGGTCCTGACCCCATCGCAGCCCCACAAGGGGCCCCAGACCTGGTGTGGTAGAGGCACCCACAGCCACTGTGCCTCCTGGTCCCCCATCCCAGTGGACAAATGAACCCTCAACCACCCCAGCCCCCTCCTCCCAGTTGGATCCCTTCCCCAAAGCCACCACTAGATCCCTCTTGCACGTAGTTCCCCCCTTTATATAGTTGTACACTCTCATTTTGTTTAAAGGTTTATGCACCATGGTGGGTGCACGGTGCCGTCCTGGCTTACTTCCATTGGGACTGCCCCGATGGTGGCCTTGCCCACACCGAACTGATGTCCAGCAGAATGGTGGCTGTCTAGGATGGCCAGCTTCCAGAGGGCAATGGATATCCTCTTACACAGAGGGAGTGCAGGCCACATCCTGGTGTCCTGGTGCTGGAGGACCGGGGCAAGCCAGTAGCACAGCTCCTCAAAGGTCTGTTGGGTCATTCTGAAAGTTTGCAGCCACCGGTCATTTCGAAGAATACTAATGAGGCGCTGAAATGCATATTCAGCGCCTTATTAGCATGTCGCCAGCTGAGGCACTTCAAAATTACCGCTTTTCACTCCCACATGGCTCATCTAGAGAGGGTTCTTTTCGACATCAGATAGGAATAAAGGGATTTGGAAGTTGGTGGGGTCCTTTTGAAAAGGATTCCCATCTGGATGAGCCACATGGGAGAGAAAAGCGGCAGTTTTGAAGTGCCACAGCCGGTGGCATGATAATGAGGCACTGAACATGCATTTCAGCGCCTCATTAGCATTCTTTGAAATGGCCATTATCATGGCTATTTCAAAGTTTTCTCTAAGTGTAGACATAGCACCAGTGAAGGATCTTCTACTCCAGTACCCATTGTATAATTTCAGACATTTGGGGGAAAATACCTCCTTACTCTGCAAGAGCTATTTTCTCTGGGCCTTGAAAATCTTACAAAATCAGCCTTCAAAACAGATTTTTTTAATTAAATGGATTTTCACTATGGCTACTTCTCTTGATCCCACACAGTAATCCAGTGGGAATCCTTCATAACCCATGCATTCATAGCATCTGCACCACCACACAGATCTCCTTAGCTTTATCATGGGGAGTTACAAATCTCAACAGCTATAAGTCTCAAGATTTTCAGTTTCACACTTTTGTGCGCATAATTCAGAAAACATCAAGTAAATTTTAAAAATGACTTTGCAGGCTTTTCCTGAATTTTTTACATATTTACATATTTCAGACATTGAATTATTTTCTATCATGTACGTAAGAGGCTGCATATTTTACTAATCAGCCAGTATATTTTCTTGATTGAGGGGCCTCTGTTAATAGCGGGGGCCTTAAATGTTTTACTGATTGAGATGCTCACTTTGCTGATCCAATTGAATATTTTATAGATACAGCTGCATATTGTAAAGAACAAGGCACACAGTGCTGATGGGGTACAGAACACATTTTGCTAGCTGATTCCGACTTCTTGAGTACTGGTTTGTTATTGATTAAAGACACTCCAGAGGGTGGATCACTCTTCCACCCAGTATTGAAGGGACAACCATTATTTGTTATTAAACTTTTAGAGCTGGAAAATGGTTGCTCATCCTTCAGCTGGGCAATAGATTTATCAAGCCAACCCCAGTGTGCAAATTGTTCTCATCTTCAGGTTTCCATAAGTCTTCATCTCATGAAGGGCCCAAGGATGGGCTTGATATGATTTAGTCCCCAAAAACAAAAGACCAACCATCCTAAACTGCACTACAAGCTGTTTTGACATTTTCAAAACAGTTTTGTCTATGTATTCAGAAGCACTGGGTAGAATCTGTCCCATGAAAACAGTAGTCACACATCTCAAAGCCATCCACATAACAGAATGAGCCATGTGCTGACCACCATAATCTTGACTCACCTTCATTTTCTCCCCTAGATTATCCCACTGAAAATCACCTACATATCCAATTCTTCGGCTGTGGGGAGGTCATCTAAATACCATATACACCCTCCTCAAACTCCTGCTACAAACTTCCATCCAGACTCCCCTGTTTCCGGTCTGTTTGCCAGCTCCTGTTTATAAAACCTTTTGAGATTTTTGAATTTTTATCACAGTTTAGAATGTGAACTTTTTTTTTAATCTTGAACACTTACTGGACAATAAATGTTTGCGGCCCAGATCTAATTAACTGAATTTCCTCTATTTCTAGCATTTTATTTCTTTTCCCACTAAAACACTATAACACTGTATCCTAAAGCATAATATAGTTTCATCTTATCTCAGACTTATTTTTTGTCCAGGAATCACATATATAGGAATTGTTTATCTCGTCACTGAAATACAGCTATTTTTGGGCTGGATCATAGTATAAACAAGACACATGTCATGTATATTAAGAATATTTTTCCTTTGTAAATGCAGGTTAAATTTTAAGTAGATAAAATAAACATAGAATAAGTAATGCAGAAAGAAAATGGATGACCACTAGCTTTTTTTTTTTTAACTAATATACCCTCTGAGCTGTCTTGACAAGACTTAGAAAATAAGTTACAAGTTGAACCTCTCTTGTTCAGCACCTCTGGGACCTGAAGTGCTGAATGAGAGAATTTGCTGGACCACAGTAGGTCAACATTGTCTAGCACATTACCAGCACTCCCACTACTTACTGGGCTCTCAGAAGACATTTAGGGGATATTAGAGCTAAATAACAGCACAGAACACTGACAGCCAGGAGTGGTGGCTGTAAACAAACTTTATGGGACCACAGGAAACTCCACCACCACCATGATAAGTGGTCATCATCCTGATAAGTAAAATCATGACAGATTATGAATGTTTCTGGATGACATAGTTGTGTATTAGAGAGGTTCACACTGTAGATAACATGCCAGCAACTGGGGAGCATTGCCACTCACTCCATAGCTGCCACTGTTTTGACTGTGTTTCTGTCAGCAAGAATGGAAGTAGGTCTAGGCAGACATAGCCACAGAGGACAGGAAAATACATTACTGCAGAAAATCTTTTCAACAATGGAAACAATTTTATTTAAAAGTATGCTTTTGGAAAGAAGACTCATTCTCATCCTATAATTTTGAACTGCATTTTAGTTTTATATTTCTTGCATTCTGGCAACACAGAATGCCTCTGGTATTTATTTTACCTTGTTTTACCAAGTGTCCAGAAATGACTATCTCATTGTTTTTATTACTGCTGGACTTCTGGAGCATGACATATGTTATTTCTGAGTACTATATACACATTACAACTTTACTTAGATGGTTTGTCATTCTTTTTGAATGTCAGACAGTTCCCCAGGGGTCTTCTTTTCTTTTCTAGTTCAAATTCTTCTTCCAATTTTTGTGTGTGAACAAGCATATCTATTTTTTTTTATTTTCATATCGTCTTGGTCATGATTCCAATAAAATCTTACCAGTGTCTGAACAATGAAGAAACCCACTGTTTACCTTTTTACTTTTATATTCTCATTTTCTATGTGTCAACTGTTCTTATCTCTGTTATTTATATAGAGATGGACAAGGATGTGAATAAAAAAGTTGATTCTCTATTTTTGAAGAACGGCCAGTTCATTATTAAAATAGCCTTCAGCATCTATTTAAAGTAAGAAGTTGTTTGTGCTACTTAATCAGATAGGATTTGATTTTTAGACATGCGCAGCAACCCAAATGCAGTTAAAGTCCTTGAGGAAAGCTGGTCCTCCATATCAGTGAGAAACAAGGCCATCACCAATGCTAAATGAAGCAATTCATATTACCCATAGATCGATCTAGTCTTAAAAATGTAATTTTGTTGTTTTTTCTACTCTTTGTAAGTTCTTATGCTCAGCTTGTCATGGTATAGCAGAGTGTTATGTGACTAACGATATAACATTATGTGATGTGACTAACAACTGTCCAATACTATTTGATTACTTATATTCATCCCGGGGGAAGATGTGCATTGAAGTGTCTTGTTTTGGTAAAATTTGTTTTTTTTAATTGGTTTTTGATTTCAGTATAAAGGATGCTGAGTATTTAAACTAGAGAAGGCAAGACTAAAGAAACATGTCTCGCCTTTGGAGCAGAAGGTGATGAAATTTCTGTGATGTAGGAATTCATACCAATCTTGGACTGACCCCACAGAAAGTTTTACCTTCCTCACAGACGTTGTGGAGAGTTCCTCTACCACAATGACCATAGCAGAGCTGTAGGTGGTATTATATTGTGGGCCCAGCCCATGAAGCACCTTGAACACAATGACCAAGAAATTAATTTAATATTCTACTGGAAGCCAGGGTAGTAAGTTTCAGGACAAGTTTGATATGCTAATGAGGAGACACACAGTATTATACATTAGTTGGAGGTTCTCAAGTGCTGAAGGCTTCATGCCCAGCTATATCATATTGGCTATACTATTAGTGATTAAAGGAAGTGAAAAGAAGAAGCTTCATTCCCATTTATTTTACCCCAACCATCAAAAGAGGCTTCCAATTGAACATATTGTTATGGTTAACCTATTACATATGAGTCGGCAATTTGCATAAGGTACACAATGCCATTAAACAGATAAAACACAACAAGGTAGCAAGTCCAGATGGGATCCCCATTGAAATCTTTAAAAACTGTGGACCAGAGCTAATTTGTTAGCTTTACTTGATCATCCTTAACATATCAATGAAGAAGGAGACAGTGAAATGAGGGATGACCTGACTGTCATTCTCTTCAAGAGAGGGAAATAAGTGCATGGTAAACCAGCTCTCTTTGCCATAACAGGCAAAACTTTGGCACAGATTCGTGCAACTCACCTTCTGCCCTTGTCAGAAGAATTTTTATCAGATTCACAGAGCGGCTTATGACCATGTCATGGAACTGTGGATATGATCTTCACAGCATGGCAGAAAAGTGTTGGCAACCAAATCAATGACTGTATATGGCTTTCACTGATCTAACTAAAGCTTCTGATTCAGTG
Source organism: Carettochelys insculpta (assembly GCF_033958435.1). Lineage (NCBI taxonomy): Eukaryota > Metazoa > Chordata > Testudines > Carettochelyidae > Carettochelys > Carettochelys insculpta. Next base: position 297,900,778 of record NC_134137.1, on the reverse strand, counting down.
AACTGTTCTACTCAGTGGACTGTACTTTCAAGGGCTATGTCGAGATTACAGGGATTTCTCACCAGAAGTTTGCACTGGAAGCTATCTAGAAACAAAACTTCTGCTGTCAGATCATGACCAGACAGCAAAGCAGATTGAAAGAGCAATCTGCCCTGTCAACAGAGAATGGCCAGACTGCCCGGCCACTCTACTGGCAAAACAGCCACACATAATCATAGCACACAGGGTCACAGGTCACCAGTTCCTTCTGGGAGCTCTGGTGAGATGTGCCTTTAAAGGGAACCCCACAGACATCCATTTTCAGCCGATGCTGCAGGAGTGCTTACCTCCTCAAGGGACCCCACAGCTAAAGCAGGACTTCACCTCTTTGTGGGTGACACAGTTAATTCCAGGAAGCCATGCTGCTGGAGCTGCCCCTGGGCTTGTGGAGAAGTGGGTCACAGTCATCTCCTGGAAGCTTGTCACCCCCAACAGTGACCACTCAGTGAGCAACCAGTTCAGCATGGGGAAGTCTACCATCGGAGCCCTCCTGATGGAGTTAAGGCACTGTTGGGCCACCATCCCTGCATGGGGGATTTTCTTCTCCTGGGAGACCCTCGGGAAATAGGCTTAGAGGAACCCGGGGTGGGGGTTAACATAACCCCTTTGAAGCTGGGGGCAAGTGTAGACCCAGTCTTTGAGAGGCATCACCAATGCTACTTCAACAAGATCTAGAAGCTCAAGTGGGAAGACAGACACACCAACATTAGTGTTTGGAAGAGGCAAAGACAACCACTACTGTGGCCAGGATCATCTGTCAGCAATTAATAAGAACATAAAAACATAAGAACGGCCATACTGGGTCAGACCAAAGGTCCATCTAGCCCAGTATCCTGTCTGCCAACAGTAGCCAATGCCTGGTGCCCCAGAGGAGGTGAACTGAAGACAATGATCAAGCAATTTGTCTCCTGCCATGCATCTCCTGCCTTCGACAAAAGGCTAGGCACCATACCTTACCCCTTGCTAATAGCCATCTATGGACCTAACCTCCAAATATTTATCAAGCTCTTTTTTAAATTCTGTTACAGTCCTGGCCTTCACAGCGTCCTCTGGCAAGGAGTTCCACAGGTTGACTGTGCACTGTGTGAAGAAAAACCTTCTTTTATTAGTTTTGAATCTGCTACCCATTAATTTTATTTGGTGTCCTCTAGTTCTTATATTATGGGAACAAGTAAATAACTTTTCTGTATTCACTTTCTCCACACCATTCATGACTTTATATACCTCTATCATATCGCCCCTCAGTCTCCTCTTTTCTAGACTGAAAAGTCCCAGTCTCTCTAGCCTCTCCTCATATGGGACCCATTCCAAACCCTTAATCATTTTAGTTGCCCTTTTCTGAACCTTTTCTAACTCCAATATATCTTTTTTGAGGTGAGGAGACCACATCTGCACTCAGCACTCAAGATGTGGGCGTACCATAGTTTTATATAGGGGAAGTAAGATATTCTTTGTCTTATTTTCTATCCCTTTTTTAATTATTTCTAACATCCTATTTGCTTTACAGACTGCCACTGCACACTGCATGGATGTTTTCAGAGAACTATCCACTATAATTCCAAGATCCCTTTCCTGATCTGTTGTACCTAAATTTGCCCCCATCATATTATATGTATAATTAGGGTTATTTTTCCCGCTGGGCTGTTCACATTGTTCAGATGCCAGACCACTGCCTCCAAAAACAGATCCAGTTCTCTTAGCTAAAGGAAGGGCAGTGTAACATAGGAGGACAACTGAAGGATTATAAGGACCTGCTGAAGAGCAATATTGACATTGACGGTTAGGAGGCACTTGCCCAGGATCACTCAAGACAAGTCCTACATGATGGTTTTCTGAATTTTGACCTTTCCCACCAACCAGCTGAGGAGGGCAAGAGGCACAAGAAGAAAGAGAGGCTGGCCTTCAGTCATAGTCAACAACTCCTGCCATGCTTGGAAACATCTATCCTGCCTGTAATAGAATTTGTTGTTCAAGAATAGTCCTTATCATCCACCTGAGGATCCACAATCTCCCATGGAAGATGATCATACTCATCAAAGAGTAATCACCATCAGAGCATCATCATCAGTTAAAAGACAGTTTTCCATACAAATAATTATACATTGTCTGAAATGGCTATGGCTAAAATAACTAGGACTATAAATGAAAATTGAAAACACCACATAAAAGAACAGTTAGGAAACAATTTTAAATTACTGCTCTTTAAAGAATACATGTTCAACATTCACTACTTACTTCTCGATTATTTTTAGAGAATGGCCATGATTAAAGATCATACCAAAAAGTGGCATTATTTCTGTCTCAGCAGGAGGGGCAAGTTTCTAAGCAAACCATATGTATTTTGATGTGAATGAGTGACTGATAGTTTTATTTTTATTAGTTGGATGGTACATGATTTGTCTCTCAACCACCTATTCCTTTTGATTTTGTGCTTTGTGAAAAGTTCCCTTTGGATGCTTTGCAAGCATCAACATTTGAAAATTACTGAAAAGGGAAATGGAAGTTGATATAGTCCTACATAAAATAGAAGAAAAATATTGCCTTGTGTTTATAAGACTATTTTAGTGAAGGACTATTGTATGTATAACATAAGAAGGTACAAAACCACTGTACTACAACATGATCTGTAACAGAAGGAAACACCTAAGGTTCAGTGATTTGTAATAGTATCACTGGACCATTAAGATGTTGACATAGATTGGAAACAGTAAGGAGGCATTAAAACTGAAGCGGTCACGATGTCTTCAATGGACATAGAAGGAAAGCGAAAATGATAGTCCAGCTGCTGAATCAAGTTTGAAAAAGACACAGTTTTGCCAATTTACTCCCCTTTCCCCAGCAATGGTGGAAAATTTGGTGTCAGCAACAGTACGTAGCTTGTGTATTTCCTATGTCAAGTGCAGCAGAACCACCAACCATTGTGCAAGGGGTTCAAGGGGCAAAAAGAACAGAGAATTCTTTGTATTATCTCCCTCATGCTTTTATTGACAGAGATACAAAATCTTTCTTACCAAATCACATTCAAGGTGTCATCACTGTTAGTTTTTTCCTGTTCAGGGAAACAGATTCATCCCTTCTCAACTCAGTATTTAAATATTCTGGTTTGCCATCCTGCACAAGGAAAACTCCCATTGATTGCAATGCTTCAACTGCTGCATGAGGATTTTCATGTCTGGCACTACAAATTTATGACCTATTTGTCTTACACATGTAGGAAGCTCCACAATCTAGTAGTTTACAGGGAGCATTTCCAAAAAGGGGCAATGAGGATGTCTATAGGAGACCTTATGAAAATATTATCAAGATCTAACTGATAAGGCTGAGGTTAAAAAGCTGTACATTGTATATCAACAATGTAATGCTGATTTACATATACACATTATCTTGTTTACATAAAACTTTTAACAACCACATTCTTCAATTACCTGCTCCTACTTCCTCACACATCCATCATCCCCCTTTGCCCCTAGATTTTTTCCCCATTAGCTCTCGGAAATAGCTGCTCAAGTATCCCCTACATCTTCCCTTCTGTCTTTGGTTCCCTATTCTCTTCTTCATCTCTCTGTTAACCATGCTTGAAAATTTGTCATCCACCATCTGGCACACTCTATTTTCTTTCTTCTCTGACAAAATCGGATTTCCCCCAACTTTCTCTCTTTGAGCTTCCCCACATCCCTTCCCCATGATCTTTTGTCCAACGTGCTCTAGAACAGAGGTCAGCAATCTTTCTATGGCTGAGTGTTGAAATCTGACTTTTTGACTTCTGTGTATGATCCAAGTGTTGGTGACACTTTTTAAAGTCACTAGTAGTCCTACTTACAACAGTTTCATTAATAAATAAAGATGCAACCCTTTATCATTTAGGTGGTGGTTGATAGCATTAGCTGGTCTTTTGTTACCCCACAGGCATCATGACTTTGAGCAAGCTACTTGCTGCATGGGGGAAGGGGAGTGGAGCTGAGCTCCCACTTTGTGTGCTGATGAAAACTGGCTCACATGCCACTCTTCACACTCATGCCTGAGGTTGCTGGTCTCTGCTCTAGAGCAAAGCCAACAGCCTCACAACGCTGTAGTGACATGCCTTGGATGATCCTTATATTAATCTGCACATTGATTTTTTAGCCCAGACTCCATAGCCATGACAGGTTGAGGGCTATACCCTAGGCAAAAACCTCTGTGACTTCAGTCATGCAGGTCTACATAGAATTCTTCTTCTTATTGGGATAATGTGTCAGCTGCTTGGTCACCCAGCAGGGAAAGCTCGAAATCAGCAGCTTTTTGGACAAATCAACAATCTGAAATGGTTTGCCAAGGTCCTCTTCAAAATATTACCAATGACTCAGAAAGTGCAAAACATTCATGAATTATGTTAACGATGCAAATATCAGCTGTTAATGCAACAATATTAGCACCATATCTCACCCTGAGTTAAGTCTGGAATACAGCTATGAAAATTGGCTTGTGATAACAAGGCTCCATGTGAGGTCTTGCAAAGGACATGCAGTAATCAATCATCTGTTATTCCCAAGATTTTAATCCATTTTCTTCATGACTCCACTTACCCAATTTAGTCTTCCTTTATTAGTTTATTATAAGTTTATTTCCTACTTCTCAGACTTTTTTAAAAACAGGTGCCAAATAAAATGGATATGCATCAGTATACTCCGGGGCCAAGAAAGTTAGGCATTCAAACCCATTTTAGGCACCTAGAAATAGCCAGAGTTTTAGCAGTGCTGACTCTGACAATCATATGGAATTGTAGATGTTAATCCCTTTGTAAATCAGGCCAGTATATTTTTCTCGCAAACAAAAAAAATAACGGAATATACAGTACTGAAAACATTGTTGAATGTCTATATAGTGGAGATCACAGTTAAATAGACAACTTAGAATGGGTGAATCAGGAAGGATAAAATAAGAATTGATCCAAAGCTCAGTCCAGAACTAGATATGAGCCTTCAAAGACTGGAAAAGTTGGGTCAATCTTCATCCTTCTCTCTTCCACTTGCAATCTACCCCTGTACTTTCTTGTTAAAATACTTCAAACATACCTTCCTATCTGAAATTTGTCTGAAATTAAGCACCATCATATTCTATATCTATTAGAATGTCTGTACATATACACACACACAAGCAAACCAAAACAACTTTTGCTCATAATTTATATGAAAGCCAGTTACTTCAGAGAAGATAAATCAGTAGATAAATCACATGCCCTTTTCTGGTTGGGACAGTCCCTGTTTTTAAGCTCTGTCCTAGCCATCCCAACTCTTTTGGCAAAAGTAGGCATTTTTCCCAGTTGCTGTTGCCAACTTTATCTGTTCACAGGAGCGATGGGATGAACACTTACTTTTGACACAAAAATGTGAGAGGAGGAAGAATTTGCAAGGGGTGAGCAGCAGTGCCAGTCCCATACAGAGGAGGCAAGGCTCAGGTGAGCAGTAATGCCAGTGCCAGCTTCATGTCATCGAGGGTCAGGCAGGTCTTGGGTGAGCAGTGATACCAGCTCCAGCCCCACATGGGGAGAGGAGCTTGAGCCAGGAAGGATGGGGAGAGGCTGGGTGAGTGCCTGAAGGGCTGGGGGGTGGGGAACTTGCCTTAGCCACATGTACAGTCCCATTTTCTCTTAGGGAAATAGTCATCCTACCAATCAGGCAGGTCTGCATTCTCCATGAAATGGTGAAGCTTTCAGCATCACACCTTATGCTACTTACAACAGAGCTATCTTGGTATCCTGAAAAGAATACAGCTCACCCCAGCCATAGAAAAAAGAAAGTTAAGTAAAAGTCGTCATCATTATGCAGTGGTCCGACAGACGTGCCAAGCCCCTGGACAAGATGTGGGAGAGGCCCGTCTCCACACTCCCTGAATGGGCAGGGCCAGAGGCAGTCAACTGTGTGCACTGCCCAGAGTGCACTGTGGACCACCTCATCACCCAGGTTGTCCTCAGAGCCATGTGGAGCATGCAATGTGGTGCTCAGGTGGGAAGTTAAAGGGATGGGATTTCAGCCACCACTGCCATAGTGGTCTGGAGGCAGTTATCCCCCAATGCCAGTGGGCCTGGCGTTATGTCTTAAAGTGAAGATTTTCAGCAAGTTTGAGTGGAGTGGGGAAAATGGATAAATGGCACATATTCATCTTCATGTTTCTGGATCTTTTGAAGTGGAGGGGGATTGAGTACCTCCCTCCCCCATGCGTAGAAGTTGATTCAGTGCCTTTGCAACAATGCATGAAGGACACCCAGCTCCATAGCCTCTTTACAATAAGTTGAGAAAACTCCATCTCTGAGCTATCCCATCACTTAAGAGACATCAGCATCAGGAGAACCAGACACAGAAGCTGTTTGATGGAAGAAGAGGGGATTTTGAAGAACTTACCATCACTAAATCTTCATCTATCACCAAGAACTTTTTGCAAGTTGACCTGAGATGTTGAGATCCCTTTTTACTCTGCATTAGACCTGATTACTCAAGTAAGTCACAGTTGTGAAAATGTACTCTTCCACACATTGCTAACTAGAGGACCACAGCCTATCCTATCAGTTTCAGATGTGGCCTTTCTGATTCATGAACTTGAGACTTCCCAGACTGATTAATGTAATATGTTATATCTTTGAACAAACATTCTAACATTTAAAAAAAGCTTTGGTCAATTCAAAATGAAGTCAAATGTTTATAGACAACATAGAAAGCCTAGAGCAGTATTTCTAAATGACCCACGTGTGAACCAGTGTTGGTCCTAGAGTTTTCCACAGCACAGTTTAAGAAGGCAGCAAGATGATCCCTCATATTAAAAAAGGTTGAGAAACACAAGCCTAGTACCCATCTCCCCATTGCCCTGCCATTTTCAGATATAGTTGCACCTTAATAAAATTTACATTTTCATTCCTAATCTATAAAGCCCTTTAGGGGATGGTTCCCACCAACTGCAGACAATGTTTCACTCACCATTGGCATATCTCCCCATGAAAGCTATGTTTCTGCAAAATCATGGGATTGTCAAACGCCCATAAAAACACGAGACACAGTGGACATGACATTTAGTCCACTGTAACAATCCAGATTTGACAAAATGAACCACTATTTAGGACACAAAGGATAAAAGTTTGAGGTTTGTCCTGGCTCCCCAGGGGACTGGGTGGATTGTAGGCCAACTTGTCTAGTAAACTGTGTCTTGCTGTCAGCAGTAAATGATTTCATTACTCTGGGTCTATAAAATTTACTCTCAAGGAGGGATCAGAATGATCACAAGCCTTATTGCCTTGAAAAGCAAATATAAAGTTCACTTTATGACCTTGAGTTCATGAATAAAAGAGACTGTCAAAATAGTAATAAACCCCTAAGTAAAGGGAAAGAGAAAAAAGTTGCCTAATGATTAAAACGTATTCAGTGTTCTTAAAGCATTATGAAGTAGAAGGTATAGCTACCAAGACGGACAGACACCATATTAAGTGCCTCCCACATTCACACTTTGATCCTCCACTTCTCCTCCAACTGTAGAGCCCCAGGTCTTGATGTTACTGTCTGTGTGCATAGGTTTACGTGAGGGATCTGGAAAGTTTGGTGTGGGGAGGGCAGTACTTAGACTGAAAGTTCCTTGACACAGGAACCACCATTTCACTCTTTGTTTGCACAGCATCCACTGTAATAGAAGCCTAGCCAATAACTAGGGCCAGTATATGCTATGGAAATAATAAATAATAAAGAACAATGATTAGCATCATAAAGCAGCTGCTTTCCCCCGCACCCCATGCCTTGAGTCCTAGTTGCAGTGTTTTCTTCCTGTATACATGAGGTAGGGGGGAGCACAGCGTTCAAACTTATAAACACAGGTAAATACTTCTCTCAATACTGTGCAAATCTGCAAGCAAAACCATATTAAGGTTTTTTGTTTTTATGGCATTTGAGCTTGGAGTGGTTTAAAAGCAGTTACTGCTCAGTTTCCTGGAAATATGGGGCTGTTTCAGGTACGAATAACAAAGATGAGCATGTTATCCACAATTAGTCAAGAGCAAAGAGACGCTCTCTAGATACAACAGCTGTCTGGCAAGTATATGTACAATAATCTTTTCATAAAGCTACTTCTGAAAATACTAATGTATATCCAGAACCATCCTTGTGAGCTTAAAAGTAAATTGTCTATCAATCAATTTTTATACTTTTTGGGCAACCACTGTACCGGTAAATCCAAATTTATATCACAGCCCTACACTCTTTAATCTGCAGGATCAGTTTTCATAGAAAGACATAAACCAAAATGGGTGAATCCAGCTTATCAGAAGTCATTATCATCACACAAAAACCCAATTATTCATCCCTTGAAAGAAAATACAATTTAGAGGATAGAATATCATTTCAGACTCTGTTTCCACTGTCAAAATGTTGAGCACTTTCAGAGGCATTTTAAAAAATACTTTCATGAAAGGTATAGGAAAACCTAGAATTATATTGTAAGGGTAAAGACTTGATACACTATTTTGAAATTAATTGCCCCCCCGCAATGTGTTGTTTGTGCAGAGTAATAAAAGATGGAATATTGCATGCTAATGTGATAATAAAAATAAACTATGCTAAAGCTTCAGTAAAAAAACACAAAGAAAGTTAAAATTAAGGTTTCAATGGTAGAGTGTTTATTCTGCCATGTTGTATAATTTGATGTCTGTGATACAATTTTTAAACAAAAATCGTTCCTGTCATTGTTCTCCCTGAAGTCAATGGACTAGTTACATGCTTAAAGATAAACAGGCACTCAAAAGCTTTATTGTATCAGGCCCTTTAATGAAAAAAATCTTACATGGTGCTCATTGAGTGTGCCCCTTGCTCGCTTACAATGATTGCTTTAAGCCCCTTTGAGCAGAGGAAGTATAATTTTGAGAACTTTAGGTGCTACTGTGTGTGTAGGTAGTCCGTCGTGTCCGACGATGTCTTGAGCTTGCACAGGCTCCTCGGTTGTGGACTTGCATGTGGCTGAGGAGTCCAAATTTTGAATGGCATGGGCATTCACAGTGGGGTAAAGGGAATTGTCCTGGCTCTGTTGGTGTGGTTGTTGCTGTTGCTTTCTTCCTCTCACGAGCATCAATGAGGCATATGCGTTGCTGCTCTTCACAGTTGTCGTATGCGTGTCATACGAGAGCACACCAGCCTGTTCTGTCTTTTGCATGCTGCTCTAGCTGATCTGGTTTAAACCAGCATGAGCAACGTTGGTCTTCATGCAGTCTTTATATCTCTTGCAAGGCCTACCTTGACTCCTTTTGCCCTAGGAAGGTTGACCGTAGAGGAGTTGCTTAGGGATTCTTGACTCCTCCATTCGTATTCGTATGACGTGCCCTGTCCAGTGAAGCTGGGCTTTCAGAATCATGGCTTCGATGATCATTGTTCCTGCTCTGTCCAGGACTTCCAGGTTTGTAACTCTGTCCTGCCATCGAATGTGCAGTATTGACCTCAGGCTGAGTGTGTGGAAGTGCTCCAGCAGTTTTATATATTTTCTGTACAAGGTCCAGGTTTCACAGCCATACAGGAGACTGGTCAGGACTACAGCCTTGTACACTTCCAGTTTAGTGGACTGTCAGATATTGTACTGATTTAACACTTGCACTCTCAGATGCCCTAGTGCCTAGCTGGCCTAGCAGATTCTGAACAGAACGCATTCTGCTATGGCAAAACGATCAGTCCTCAATCTCCAAATGTGATCATTTTGAACAGTTTCAGAGCCAGGCACAAATGGCATTTTGCAAAATGCAAGATGAGTGGTGGGAGAGTAAAGCTGATGAAGTTCAATACTATGCTGACACCAAGGACTCCAAGATATTCTTCAGTACTATCAAAGCTATATATGGACCATCAAAACCAAGTACTACACCTCTCCTATCTGCAGATGGCATGACCCTTCTGAGGGAGAAGAACAGCATCAACAGTAGGTGGAGAGAGCACTTCAGCAACCTTCTCAACAGACCCTTCATTGTTGACCCTGCAGCCCTAGACCAGATCCCTCAGAAACCCACGATAGACAATCTTGACCTGGCCCTTACAATGGATGAGGTCAAAAAGGCAATCAGCCAGACCAGCTTTGGCAAAGCCCCTGGGATGGACGGTATCCCTTTTGAAATTTTCAAAGTGGCAAGACCAGTGTCACTTGAAGCCTTTCACAACATCTTGATCAGCATCTGGGAAGAAGGAGATATGCCCAAAGACTTCAAGGATGCCACAATCATCTCGCTCTTCAAGAACAAGGGCAATAAAGCTGACTGTGGAAATTACTGGGATATCTCCCTTCTCTGTACTGCTGGGAAGATCTTGGCTCGAGTCATCCTCAACCATCTGATCACCAGCATCTCAGAGGAGAACCTACCAGAGGCACAGTGTGGTTTCTGCCAAGGCTGCAGCACCATTGACTTGATGTTCGCTGTTCATCAGGTCCAGAAAAAGTGCATAGAGCAGAACTTGGATCTGTGTGCTGTCTTTATAGACCTGACCAAGGCGTGTGACAGTGTCAACACAGAAGCCCTGTGGATTATCCTGTCAAAACTTGGCTGCCCGAGAAGATTCGTTAACCTCATACGCCTGTTCCACAATGACATGACTGGCTTTGTTCTTTCAAATGGTGAGTCCTCAGATCCATTTGAGATACCCAACGGTGGGTAACAAGCAGGAGGAATTAGAAGACCTGGCCCAGTCCAAGAACTATGACTTGATTGGGATAACAGAGACTTGGTGGGATGACTCACATGACTGGAGTGCTGTCATGAAAGGGTATAAACTGTTCAGGAAGAACAGGCAAGGGAGAAAAGGAAGAGGAGTTGCACTGTATGTAAGAGAGCACTATGATTGCTTAGAACTCCAGTACATAGAGGGAGAAAAGCCATTGAGAATGACTTGATGGCTGGACTTGATGGCTTTTTTAGGTCTCTTCCAGCTCTATTGTTCTATGATTCCATGATTCTATGAAGCAAGGGTGTGTGCTGGCCCCAGTGTTATTCAACCTCTTTTTCACGTGTGCCCTCAACCACACAGTTAGGGACCTGGACCATGGAGTCTACATAAAATACAGACTTGATGGGTCACTTTTTGACCTTCGTCATCTGAATGCTAGAACCAAGATGATTGGGAGGCTCATCCTTGAAGCCATTTTTGCTGATAACTATGCACACAAGGAATCTGATCTCCAACTCATGGTCAACAAATTTCCTAATGCCACTTGCCTCTTTGCTTTGACCGTCAGACTAGGAAAGACCAAAGTACTGTTTCAACCTGCTCCAGAATCTGCTGTTCTCCGCGCTTCAATCTTTATTGAAGGAACAGAGTTAACAACAGTACAGGAGTTCAAGTACCTTGGCAGTGTGATAGCCAATGATGGCTCCCTTGACAAAGAAATCAAAGGTGCTACTGTAATATAGTAGTAATATACTCACTAGTCCCAAAGCTCTCCAAAAAGAAAGTTAATATAACGGTCCGTATCTTACAGATTGGGAATGTGAGTCAGAGAACACATAGCAAGTTAGTGGCCTATACCTTTCTTCACTGAGCCATATTGTACCCTAAAATAATTAGCCCGTATTAAAACAAAATGTGTTGAAGAACGATTGTGGAAAAACAGCTGCTGAGTGAAATACCAGGGTACAGAGTTTACGCAAGTAATAATGTTAGACGCAATCTGCCTAATGAAGTTATTAAGGTTTACCACAACTAAGTTTCCATAAACATATTCCTTTCTTAATCATAAGGACACTGAGGGCATATCTATACTTACTGGAAGATTGAACCTTGTGGGATTTGCTTTAGTGCACCGAGTGGTGATGCACTAAATTGAACCCTCAGGGCTGGAGAACTGACCCTGGTAACCTCGTGAGGAGCAAGCAAGGTCAACGAGAGAGTTTCTCCAGTCAACCTTCCTCCCTGAGGATGGCCTGATAAATCAGTCTCTGTACATCAGTTCCAGCTAAGCAATTGTTGCAGCTGGATTTGCTTACCTGAGACCAACTTTCAGGTATAGTGTAGGCCTGCCCTGAGTGTTTATTACATGCCAAATCCAAATACAAGCATATGTATACTTATATTTCATCTTCCATCCAAAATACAGTTATAAGCATTGGCCAAATACAACAGAATTGGGTTCAGGAGATAAGTATATGCACACACACCTTCTGGTTGTAGCACCTTATCTAAAGCCCAGATGTATAAGGCTAATTCATTACCTATGAACCAGTTAAGACAAAATTAATGGCTGGGTCTCTCTCTTGAACACTTTTCTTCTTATCTTTATTTGCACTATTTCTTACAATTAGACCGATCGTTTCAGTATAATAAGTTAAACAAATGCATATAGGCAATTCTTCAGTGTATCTGGTTCCCAGTTAACCAGGTTTTCCTTTTTTTTATTACCTCATCTCAAATCTTATATAAATTAATATGGGTATTTCAAGGGTCACTACAGGTTTAATAGAAACAACCCTTCTCTTTTTTATTATTTCATTCCTTTTGGCCAGCTACTTTAGGCCTATGACTAATGCTAGCATCCAAAATCAACTGGACACTGTAGTTCACCCAGGACTAATGGGGGCCTAAATTCTGGTGAACAGAGAGCAAGCAAGAAGGAGGGTGGCAATACAAATGAAGAAGAATACTATATTTATGGATGCATAAAGACTATTCTAGCTAATGTAATGGGAAAATTATATGGTTTTATGTTGTGGAAGATTTTTTGGATAGAATAAAAGAAGAATTGATAAAATACTTCGCATACACGAAGAAGGCTTATTAATTTGTGTGTATTTTTATAACAAGACTAATGCAGACAGTATTAATGAAAAATGTAGGGCCCCATATTTTGTTATAATTTTTGAGGCTCTACTTCTTGATACAGCCCTGAAGAAGGAGGCTTTCTTGGGACAATCACCTAGAATGGCTTTCTTGTGCTCTTGTTAAGCAACTGCCATCTAGGATGTTATGTGAGAACTAATAATTGGAAATGGACCAAATTTGATAACTATTTTTAAAATGAAGTTAAAGTTTAGAGAGGAGCTAGTATCTATGTATCACGATATCATTTGATAAAGAATACAGTTGAGGGTTTTTCTTTTAAAAAAAGAATGAAGCACAAATACATTTGGCTTCAAAAAAAGTATGTCTTAAATAAAGATAAGTAAAATTGACTGGGACTCAATACTGCAAAGAAAAACCTCCCTATTAATCATAAGAAAGGGGCACAAAGTTTACTTGGAGACTTGAATAGCTCCAAAACTGAAATTTGGAACTGTATTTTGCAGTTAGGTTCAATCTGGGAAACAAAGATGAGAACACAGTACATTTTTTAAAAGAAGAAGAAGGCAAATTTGGGGAACAACCGACCAGTCAGCCTAACCTCAATTCCTGGAAAAAATTATTGAGCAGGTCCTCTAAGAATCCATTTTGAAACAATTAAGTCATGTCTACCCATGCCCCGCCCTTCCGGTACCTCATTACCTTGTTCCAAAGTGCTTCATTAACATGCCCCTTCTGAAAGGGAGGGGCATGTGTAGACCCAGCCTTACAGGAGAGGCAGGTGATCAGAAACAGTCAGCATGACAACCTAATTGCCTGTGGATATGATCTACCTTGACTCTAGCAAATCTTTTGATATTCCTTCCCACAAGTTAAAGAAATATAGGTTCAATGAATGGACGACAGGATGGAAAGAAAGCTGTCTAGATCATCAAGCTCAATGGTCAGTGATCAATATCTCGAGGACTAGTTGACAGCCCTACTGGATGGTCCTGCTGCCGGTTTTGTTCAACATCTTCATTGATTATGTGGATGATAGATTGTACTCTCAGCAAGGTGATGCAGGCTGCCGACTGGCTAAGCAGCAGTTCTGCAGAAAAGGACTTGGGGATTACAGTAGACAAGAAGCTGGATATGAGACAACAATGTGCCCTTTTTGCCAAGAAGGTTATCCTCACATTCAGCTGCATTAGTAGGAGCATTGCAAGCAGATTGAGAGAAGTTATTATTCCTCTCTATCCAGCACTGGTGAGGACACATCTGTAGTTCAGTATCCAGTATAGAGCCTCCCACTACAAAATGGATGTGAACAAACTAGAGAGAGTCCAAAGGAGGGCAACAAAAATAATGTGGGTGCTGGAGTGCATAATTTATGAGGAGAGGCTGAAGAAACTGATCTTATTTAATCTTCTTCATAAAAGAGCGAGGGGGAATTTGAAAGCAGCCTTCAACTATGCACAGAGCTATTCCAAAGAGGATGGAGAAAGGCTGTTCTCAGTGCTGACAAATGACAGAACACAGATCAGTGGTCTCAAGTTGCAGTGAGGGAGGTCTAGGTTGGATATTAGGGAAAACTGTTTTGCTAGGAGGGCGGTGAAAGTATGGGTTACCTAAGGAAGTGGGGGAAGCTCCACTCTTAGAAGTTTTGAAAGCCAAACTTGACACAGCCCTGCCTGGAATGATTTAGTTGGGGTTGGTCCAGCTTTAAACAGGGGATTAGACTAGATGTCCTCCTGAGATCTCCTAATAGGCAGTGGGTGAAGACTTGGCTTGGGGAGGAAAGACCCAGCACCAGAGCCCAGAGCCCCGCATTGTCGTCACTGGCCCCTGTCTTGCATTCCCAGTCAGCTGCCACCCTTGCCTCTATTACCCTTCACCTATAGGTCTCCTCCAACCCTAATCCTTCATGAACCTCCATGGAACAGTCTTCCAACATATTTGAAAGCAAGCACTGTCACATATATTGTGGAAAATAATAACTGAAACTAGAAACAGTGCACATCTACAGATAACATAAAGCAAGCAAAATAGTAGAGTAGGAGACCAATAAAATGCAGAATAAGAGAAATGACTCATTGCCGTGCTCTAAAATCCTTGCTGAATCCTCATCAGGTAGTATCTCATGATAACAATGGGTCCAATCCAACAATGTGAATCAAATAGCCGTGAGGACACAAAAACACCTGGCAGGATTTGGCTGTATAGTACAGGAAACTGTCAGAGTGGGTAATTAAAAACATACGACCATTCTGATTTGCTGAAATGATAAAAAAGACAGATACCAATTCAGGATTATTATGACTGAAGCCAATAAATATATGTTATCACCCATGACTGAAAAAAAAGAAAGAAAAACAAAAAATACCAATAGAAATTGGTTGACCAGACTATAGAAAAACGGAATTGTAATACAAGAGCCTCTGAATTCTGAGGAAAGATTGACCAAACCAGAACTTTTATGTTTAAAATAAACTAACTGCAACCGCACTCTATTATGTGACAAAACGAAACAGCAGTCTTCTAGCACTTTAAAGACAAAATGATTTCAAGTGCTACTTGACTGTATAGTAATTCAACAGTATCAATAGCTAAAATAAAATACATTTAAATCAACCCCTATTGAAAGTTTTATAAACCTATATATGTATTAAGATCAGATTTTGCCAGTACATTAAATAACTGACCCTTTCCTTGTGAAAGGCCTCTCTAGTTAAACATGATATCTGGCATGTCCTCTCTTTGCATTTGGAAGGCAATTCATAAACCTCTGAAATTCTCCAAACCATTGCAAACTTACTCTGATAACAATCTATAATTCCCCTATGCTGAGCACACAAATTCTTGAAAGAGATGAGAATTGTAACTCTATACAAAACACTGTATGTAACTAAAACTACATATTGGCGACGTCGACATGTGCATGGTACATCGAAATAGCTTATTTCAATGTAGCGACATCGAAATAGGCTATTTCGATGAATAACGTCTACACGTCCTCCAGGGCTGGTGCTGTCGACGTTCAACGTTGACGTTGGGCAGCACCATATCGAAATAGGCGCTGCGAGGGAACATCTACACACCAAAGTAGCACACATCGAAATAAGGGTGCCAGGAACATCTGCAGACAGGGTCACAGGGCAGACTAGGGCTTCGGGGCAACAGCTAGCTGCTCCCTTAAAGGGCCCCTCCCAGACACACACAGCCTACACAGCACGGGGTCTGCAGAGCCAAAGGCATGCACACCTCGAGTGACACAGTCATGGACCCCCAGCAGCAGCAGCAGCAGCAGCAGCAGCCAGAGGTCCACCCAGCTGCCCCTGTAGGAGCAATGCTCGCCCTGCTCCATACCATGCAGGAGGCAGCTGAGCACATCCTTGCCACAGAGGAGGAGCTGCCCACAGGGGAGGAGGACTCAACCCCCAACCCTGCAGCACCCCGCCCCCCCCCTGCCTCATACGCTGCCGGCTGTGGAGCTACCCCACGAGCACCGAGTGGTGGGAGCAGCTGGTGCTCAGAGAGTGGGACGATGACTGCTGGCTCCAGAACTTTTGTATGAGCTGGCAGACATTTCCGGAGCTATGCCAGTGGCTCACCCCCGCACTGAGGCACCAGGACACCTTCATGCGGCATGCCCTCAGTGTGGAGAAACAGGTCGGCATCGCTGTCTGGAAGCTGGCCACTCCAGACAGCTACCGATCCATGGGCCAGCAGTTTGGTGTCTGCAAGACCACCGTCGGGGCTCTCCTCATGGAGGTAAGAGGACCCACAGGGTGAGGGGGAGGCAGCCCTGGCAGGGGAGGGGGGCCCTGGCACGGGAAGGGAGGGGAGGGGAGGGGGGCCCTGGCAGGGGAGGGCCACACACACCCTGCACACCCCTCACTGGTGCTCTCCCATGTGCTTCCCCTGCAGGTCATCCGCGCCATCAACGTCCTGCTCCTCCACAGGCTCGTGAGGCTTGGGGACCCAGATGCTGCCATAGCAGGCTTTGCCACCCTGGGCTTCCCCAATTGCTTCAGGGCTCTGGATGGGACTCACATCCCCATCCGCACCCCGGAACACAGTGGAGGATGCTACTTAAACAGGAAGGGCTACCACTCAGTGGTCCTCCAGGCCTTGTTGGACAGCCACGGCCGCTTCCTGGACATTTATGTGGACTGGCCTGGCAGCACCCACGATGCCCGGGTATTCCGGAATTCAGGCCTGTGCTGCCGGCTGGAGGCGGGGGCCTACATCCCCCAGCAAGAGATCCCTATGGGGGACACCACCATGCCCCTCTGCGTCATCGCAGATGCGGCATAACCCCTCTGGCCCTGGCTCATGCACCCTTACATGGGCCACCTGTCAGTCAGCCAGGAGCGCTTCAACCTGTGCCTGAACTATGCACGCCAGGTGGTGGAGCGCACATTTGGGCGCCTCAAAGGGCACTGGAGGTGTCTCCTCACCCTCCTCGATGCGGGCCCCACCAACATCCCCCAGATTGTGGGCGCGTGCAGTGCACTCCACAACCTCGTCGAGAGCAAGGGGGAGGCTTTGCTTCAGGGCTTGGCTGTGGAGGCTGGCAGGGCCGATGTGCAGCCACCCGCTGCCCCCATTCGCCAGGTGGACCCCGAAGGGTCCCGGGTCCGGGAGGCCCTGTGGGCCCACTTCAATGAGGCCGCGGGGTGAACGCTGGCAGGCCCCCCACTGCGCCCACCCCATCCTCCACAACACTCCCTGTCCCTATGCACACACCACAGAGCACCCAAGAACACCCCCCCTACCCTTCCTGAAAATAAAAACAGACATTTGTTTGTAAAACCAGATCTATATTGAACTCTCCTTATTAATATCTTAACTAACTATTTACAGGCCGAATAAATATTATATATATATATATATTATAAATCCGATAAGATGAAAGAAAAAAGGGAAAGACAAGGAAGGGGAGAACTATGTACATGGGGGGGCAGGTATCAGCATCATAACAACAACATAACAACAGGTGTCTAATAGAAACTATTTGCAAATGAACGTAAAACTGAGGGGAATATATAAAAAGGGGGACGGGGGGCCATGTCCTGGGCCCCACACCCCCTAATGTCCAGCGCTGGGGGTGGACGGCCGCGATCCACGCCTCGGCCTCAGCCCAGGCCGGGGCTGGCTGGTGGCCGGGCGGACCGGGAGATAAGGCCGGCAGGTGTCAGCTGGCCCCAGGTGCCCCTTGGAGGAAGGGTCCCCCTTGGAGGAAGGGCCCTTGGTGGCGGGTGGCAGTGCGATGGCGGGTGGAGCAGCGGGTGGAGCAGGCAGGGCGGGCGGAGCGGTGGCCGGCGCAGCATAGGGGGCCAGGTAGTCCGCGTTACACTCGAACGTACGCATGAAGGCCCCCCCTTGCCTCCTGGCTCCAGGCCAGCGCCTGCTGTTGCAGCTGAAGGCAGCGTTCCTCCACCCGCAGACGCTGCTCGGTGACCTCCAGCTGCCAAAGGTGGATCTCCAGCAGCTGGGGGTCCGTCGCCGTCCGGTGGTGGTGCTGGGTCCGCCGTCATCCCCGCCCTGGGGCTGGTCGGTGCTCCGCCGAGGGGCTGGCCTGCAGTGATGGCCCCGGTGGGCTCTCCGGGACCACTGACACCTCACCAGTGCTCTCCAGTCCTTCCGATGGTGCAGCTGCAGAAGACGGGGGGGAAGAAGAGTGGAGACAGCCGTTAGTGTGGGCCCTGAGCCGTGGCCCTTGTCACCGCACCCCTCTGCTGCAGGTTTCCCATTCCCGTCCCCAGGAGATGCTGCTGCTGATGATGATGGGTGTCCCACCCCCTCCCCCCGGGGGACCCTAGGTTCCACTCCCTCCAACCCCAAGGATGGGGCATGGCACTGTCGTGATGGTGGGCAGGGGCTGACGCACTCTTCTGAGGGACATGCCCCTGTTGTCCTTGGGGCCATGGTCATCTGGGCATGTGGAGGGCCCTGGTCATATCTGTTACCCCCGCCCCTCAACCCCGGGGGTGCGCACCGGGGGGGTACATACCTGATGGTCCGCTCCCATGGTCAGGGGACACCCAGTGGGCGGACGCCTTGCTGGAGCTCCTCGAGGGCAACATAATCCACAGCCACCCATCACTAGAGGAGGGCACCCCCTCCTCCTCCTCCTCTGGTGCCCCAGGGGTGGGCTTCTGGGGGGGCCCCCTGGGTGTGGGGCTTACCTCCAGGTCGGACTGCTCCTCCAGGGCCTGCTGGGGCTCGTCGGTCGATGTATCAAGCGTGGTTGGAGGGGAGGAGGTATGCCGGGGGACCAGGATGTCCCTGAGCTCCCTGTAAAAGGGGCAAGTGACGGGGGCGGCCCCAGATCGGTCGGCCGCATCCTGGGCCCGGGCATAACCCTGCCGCAGCTCCTTCACTTTACTGCGGACATGATCCAGAGTGTGGGCAGGGTGACCCCGGGTGGCCAGGCCCTCGGCCAGCTGAGCAAACGCATCCGTGTTCCGCCTTTTGCTCCCCTTTACCTGGAGCACCTCCTCCTCACTCCAGAGCCCCAGCAGGTCCTGAAGCTCGGCCTCCGTCCAGGAGGGGCCCCGCTGCCGCTTCCCAACCTAGCTGCTGGTCTGGGAGCCCTGGCTCCCCTTGGAGGGGGTGCCCTGGGGGCGCTTTGGGGGATGGGGGGCAGCCATCGCAGCAGTGGGCGGCTGTTCTGGCTGCAGAGGAGCGTGCAGGCTGGCTGCATGGCTGGGCTGCCGCCTGCACGCTCTCTCAGCTTCCTGCACAGGAAGGCAGGGGGCGGGGAGCTTTAAGGGGCCGCTGCACGCGGCGACCATAGAGCTCAGGGGCTGGGCAGAGCGTCTCAACCCCTCAGCTGATGGCCGCCATGGCGGACCCCGCTATTTTGATGTTGCGGGACGTGCAACGTCTACACGTTCCCTACTTCGACGTTGAACGTCGAAGTAGGGCGCTATTCCCATCTCCTGATGGGGGTAGTGACTTCGGCGTCTCGCCGCCTTACGTTGATGTCAACTTCGAAATAGTGCCCGCCACGTGTAGCCGTGACGGGTGCTATTTCGTAGTTGGCGCCGCTACTGTGAAGTAGCCGGCATGTGCAGATGCAGCCATAATGCACCAGCAGCTTGTCCCAGCATTTATTTAGTTATTCTACCATGCAACAGATTTAGTATTATCGTGGGTGAGCAAATCATAATTCATAGAGAAGTCTGTTCTTTTTAAGGCACAGTTCAGATTTAAAGTACAATCCTATGAAATTTTTGGACTCCTGATGACAGTTCCATTCCCTACAAGATGAATTCCATCAAATACCTACACCAAAGGCAGTGTTTCTGAAGCATGTATATTTAATACAAGAACTAGTTATTATTAAATGGAATCCTCTGCTGAGGTCATCCTTTCATTCCCAGGTATCAAAGAATCATCACTGCTCAATTTCTATGTACGTATTAAGAATAAACACTCTAAAAACAACACACCTTCTTTATACATCATTAAAAAAAACAAAAGGGAAATTTAAAATTCTAATTATTGAAAGGGGAGCAAGAAAATTATCCTAATCATATTATAAAAGAATTGTAATATAATCTAGTTGAATTTCAGAATTATGAGAAGGAATTACTTCAGATTATGCTAGATTGTTCAGTCCTGTAAATAGTGCAAAAGTTGAGAAGATTCCTGAAAAATGCAATTAGAAGTCAGAGATTAGTGGATCTGGGTCAGGGATAGGAAAATCCATTCATGAAAGTATCAACTGCTATCAGTTATACAAGTTACAAATATACCAACTATTAGTGTTAAATAGAGCACATAATCAGTTATTGACAGAATATCCACTAAAGTTCTTTAACATATTTGCTTTTCACTTGACTAATGATACAGTGATTTGTAATTTCAGCCGTAAAGAGAACTGATTTAGTGAAAACAATGTCACTATACAGACCTTTGGAACTAGACTTCATGCAACAATGAAAAATATGAGAAAGAACTATCCTGCTCTTGGAACAGATGATGCACTATGCCCATTCTATTCTTGAATTCTATAATTAGTGTTGATGTAGTTCTATAACTATTTATAATTCTCATGTCAGGAGGCCCTGAAAAGTTACATCAGTCTACCAGTCAGCATTACTGGAAATTAGCAGACTCCATACCAGTTAATATAAATACCATCCAGAGAAATTCAGAGCTTAAGCTTCTTAGCTGTATTTTTTTAATTTTCAAAAATAAAAAATAGAATAGCCCTATGTTTACAAAAATTAATAGCATATAGAAACTCTGGGGGAGGGGTTGGAACAACAAACGACACCTCTGTTGGCACTTTGCCAGACTTGCTCTTTGGTTCAAGAGTTCCACCACTCCTGGCAAGCTCTGCGGAGACATAGGAAATAAAGGAAATGGCTGTCTTTTATATCGAAACCATTATGTCCCAGCTTCATGAAAGGGACATAGTAAATAAAAAGCCTAACATTTTGGCATCTAGAAATCACTGTGACAACACTGCAGTCCACAAATCTTGACACCTACCTAATGAATGCATAGAGAGTAATACTGAGACTATAATTCACAAAAGCCAACTTTCTAGGCAGGGAGCTGCCTAAGATAGCCAATGGGAGATATTGATGAGAGAGAGGTATCCTGAGCTCCTTCCCTCTCTTGCAGTTAGACACCTAAATCTGGGATGCAGGGATGTACCTCTTGTGGCCCACAACCAGGAATCCAACCTCTGGATACAGGCAGCTGAACTACCTAGTCAGTTAGACACATGCCTCACTGCCAACAGAACAGCTGGAAAAGAAGGAATTGGAGCTGCCCACCACCTTATAGCTTTTAACATGATGAACAGGATAGTGACCTAGCATGTGGGTCTGTACAGATTCTACCCTCTGCCTTATCAGAAGAAAGGATTTCAACAGGGAACACCCATACTCCACAGGAGAATGTAGTAATCACTGAGCTATGGAACAGTCAGACTTTGAGGTCCTCTTAATTTATTGATGCTGTTCCACCATGTACCAATAATCAGAGAGTCACTAGACCTAGGGGACTGAATCCTGTCTCCTTCTTTCCAGATGGTTTATTGCCCTAAACAACAGGGTACAGAGACATTCTCACTCTGCACCAATGATTCATTACTCATTTATCCACAGCAGAACAACTACCACGGAACAGAACCACATCATAATATTCCATTACCCAGTGGTTAAACCATTCTCTTGAGAGGTGGAAGGCCCTTGTTCATGTCCTTTTTCATCACCCTGTGGTGGGGAGAATTCAACCAGCCTCTCCCACGTTCCCAGAGAGTGTTCTAACAACTGACTTAAGGTGGGTGGTACCAACCACATTTTGAATGAGATCCAGGCCAGTGAGAGGCCTCTGAGCATGTCTATCACAGCTATGGGTAAGACAGTCAAGGGCATACCTTCCCTTGATCTGTGGCTCATACTAGGGCTTTGGCATGAGATATATTTCTGGCAATAAAGTGTGCAAGCCCAGATGTAGAAACTTAGGTTCCTGAGAAATTTTATACTGGAAATGAAGCTTCCAAGTGAGTATATGTGCCTCTGTGAAATCTGTCTCAGCGTAGAAAAAAGGTTTAGTTGATCACAGTGGTGCCAAAAATTAGAATGTAAGTGCTTAAGTCTAGGGTTTAAGTGCTTACATAGTTTTGTTGATCTGGGCCTTTGTGCTTCTGAAATATTCCTACATGCTCAGTAACCAGTATCTGCTTCCCTGCCTCTATCATTGAACCAACACCTAATTTGAGTGGGAAATTGCAATAACTTTAAGCTGGGAAGGTTTTCAAATCACCTTGTTATCAAGTCCTAAGTAGGATTCTCGGAGGATTTTCAAAGGGGGCTGTGATACTGGCAGCCCAAGTGCCAGCTCTTGCTGAGATTGCTGGCATTAGTTAGGAACTGACAACTTTGCGACCTGCAGAACAAGGGCCTCAGCGAGTACCCACCACTCTGTGGCCAACCAGCACAAAAGTAAAGACAGTACCTCCACTAACCCTGTAAAATAACCTTGTGACCCCAATTTGAGAAGTACCGGTCTTCTCCATGAAATCTAGATGGTATAGAATACAAACATATAAAAGGCCAGATTCACAGGAAAAGACCAGATTTCATAGTCCATTATTCACTTCTCATGACTGAATTTGGTAGGTCCCTAACCACAGCAATACAAATGATTGGTTAATGGCCTTATTGCACTTATGGAGGAGTATGCCCAGAAGGCCTTGTTCCATTTCTTTGAATGGTCAAACGGGGATATGAAAATAGTTTTGAAGACTTTTTTTTTTCATTGTTAGATGTCTGATCTCTGAAACAGCTAGGCTGCGTCTACACGTGCACGCTACTTCGAAGTAGCGGCAGTAACTTCGAAATAGCGCCCGTCACGTCTACACGTGTTGGGCGCTATTTCGAAGTTGAAATCGACGTTAGGCGGCGAGACGTCGAAGTCGCTAACCCCATGAGCGGATGGGAATAGCGCCCTACTTCGACGTTCAACATCGAAGTAGGGACGTGTAGACGATCCGCGTCCCGCAACATCGAAATAGCGGGGTCCTCCATGGCGGCCATCAGCTGGGGGGTTGAGAGATACTCTCTCTCCAGCCCTTGCGGGGCTCTGTGGTCACCGTGGGCAGCAGCCCTTAGCCCAGGGCTTCTGGCTGCTGCTGCTGCAGCTGGGGGTCCACGCTGCATATACAGGGTCTGCAACTAGTTGTTGGCTCTGTGTATCTTGCACTGTTTAATGAAAGTGTGTCTGGGAGGGGCCCTTTAAGGGAGCGACTTGCTGTTGAGTCCGCCCCGTGACCCTGTCTGCAGCTGTGCCTGGCTCCCTTATTTCGATGTGTGCTACTTTGGCGTGTAGACGTTCCCTCGCTGTGCCTATTTCGATGTTGGGCTGAGCAACGTCGAAGTTGAACATCGACGTTGCCGGCCCTGGAGGACGTGTAGACGTTATTCATCGAAATAGTCTATTTCGATGTCGCAACATCGAAATAAGCTATTTCGAAGTTGGGTGCACGTGTAGACGTAGCCCTAGAGACACCAAACTGAACCCTCATGTACACCTTGGGTCTTCCCCAGTTCTACCCTGAAAGATGCTTTCAATTGACAGATCATGCAATCCTGTCACTCTGAGGATTTAGCTGGCAACTCATTTTTGTTTAGTTGTGGCTCTTCAGAAGTGAAAAGAAAGACTGGCATCCGTGTTTTGAATCAAACATGCTTCTCTTGTATTTGTGGTTTCCCTAGGATTCAGTTCCTGTAATGGGATTCAGACAGGGCAACGTTTATTCCAGTATGGAGTCCGTTGTAAGATCAGTGCCTTAGGCTATGTCTACAGCAAATGGTTTTGTCTGCAAAACAGCCGTTTTGTCATCAAAATGGCCATTTTGTCGACAAAACCCTCAGCACATCCAGATTCCCAAGGCATTCTGTTGACAATAAGTCAAGAGAACATACCACTTTTGTCAACAGCTATATGTCACTCCCCACCAGGAATAAAGCCTCTATTAATACAGCAGAATGCTCTTGCGATCCACTTGCCAGTTTGGCCATGATCTGTCAACAGAAGTTTCACTGGAAGATATCTTTTGACAGAAGATTCTGTTGATAAATCCCTGTAATCTAGACATAATATATGAGTATACATGGCTTTAATTTAAAAACTAAAACCCCAAAAACCAACAGATCTGAACATACTTTCAGGGGTCTTTGAAATCTATGCTTACATCCAACCGATAGGCATGACTAATGCTACTCTAGAACAAATATATGAAGTGAAAGGATTAAATAACTTGATCTTAGTTCAGAGAGGTTTGCTGATATATATTGGTGCTCTTTTTTTCCCCTTTCTCCTCATGCTGTATAAATTAGAAACAATTCAATGGCTGTTATTTTCCTTTCTCTAGTGAGGGAAAAATGTCAATCACATGGATTCTTTCAGGGTAAATGTCAAGATGTCATTGCTCAGCTGTATTGATTTTGCAGTTTTGTTTATTACTAATGACTTCTTTCACAGTCTGATTCAAACCCTGTTGAAGTTAATGGAAGGATTCACAATGACTTTCTTGAGCTCTGGTTTGGGCCCTGATTCACCACCATCATTATGTCTGTGTCAGTGAAGAGGAGCAGAATGATCTAGGGGCTAGAAAAAACAGGTTGTTTACATCCTTATTTTTACTCAGTAGTTGATAGAATAGTGAAAATGACATTTGAAAAACATGAAATAAAAATGTTATGTATCTTTTGGGCTGTGAATGTTTTACATTTTGAACTGTCAAGACAGGGAGAAAAAAAACAGAAGTAAGTGAAGGGGATAGACAAAAATCATTATTTTCCTGTATTGTAACTTCTTCTTTGAGCTGTGATGCAGATGAGTGTTCCACAAAAAGGTATGTGCACTCTGAACACTAGAGCTGGATAATTTTCCCTAGCAAAAATTTGTGGCTTTAGCCCCTCTGTTCAATAGATAAGTCTTCATCACCTCAAACCTGCTTCAGTTCTTTCTCAGAAATCACCACCCAGCAGTTTCACCATCAACAAGCTAAATGTAAAATCTGACAACAGAAGATGTAAGGAGTACTCCACAATGCACTGTATATCACCCTGCTGAACTCTGTGAGCCAATGATCATAGTAAGAAACATTTCTAATTAGCTAAATAAGCCATTCTAGTAGGAGGCTTCCTACTATTGAGAAGATCCTCTTGAACAGCCTCCAAACTATGTTCTGTCTCATCATTTCTCCACAGAGAAGCAGCCATCCAGTAAGATGAAAAAAGCACAGAGTACAGATTACCAAATGTAGCCATGAAACTGAGTCAAAAGGTTGGGATAAAGAGCAAAGAGTATAGGAGGGCCAATCATCAACACAAGGTTAGAGAATCAACATTACCTGATCCATGCCAGAACAATGATGATGACCTTGGTGCAGTCCAGTTTTATTTGGTGGTTAGTTACAAATGCAAATGAACTCTTCTGAAGAGGCTTCCAGAAACTTGTCCACAAAATCAGATATGCCTGTCCAATTAACACAGTCATATTTAATAGTAACAGAGAGGTAGCCATGTTAGTCTATATTATCACAGAACAAAACAGCACTCATGTAACACTTTACAGACTAACAAAATAATTTTTTAGGTGATGAGCTATCATGGGACAGACCCACTTCTTCTGTCATATTTAGATAACAATATCTGCTGGTTTGGAACAGACATTTTCAGGGAAGAACAGATATAAATAATTTTCCCCACCAACTCCATCTTCTTTGACTCCTTTTCTTGGGAGTTGATTTATATCTATATTTATATTTATATTGATCCCTATAATTCACCACAGTCACAACAATAGAATTAGGAACCATGTGAGAACAGAAAGTCTTAAAACACTTCATGGGGATGAATTAGTGCTTTTTTGAATGTTTTGCCATGGATTATTCCAGATGGCCTTTACAGTTACCAGGACAATATCATTAGTAGGGGATTGTGACTCTTTCTGAAGCAGATAGTTTAAAAATGTCAAATTCCTGTTTATAAATTCTGGTAGAAATTCTTCCTGGGTACCCAAGGAAGCAGCTATATACTTGAAAAGACCCTGGTATGCTCTGAAATCCCCAAACACCACAGGAGAATATGAGACCAGTCTTGTCAAATCATTAGGAAACAATAAAGAAGTAGCTAAATGTGCCAGTTATGGATCCTGCTCCTAAACCATCAGACTAGATAAGATGAGTCTGGAGTCCCCCAAGGGAGGACGCTCAACAGCTGTCTGAACTTGCGGAGGGTCATCGATAGCTGACACCAGAAGGACCAGTGACCTCACCCTGGAACAAGATGAGGGATACAAACTCTGGGACAAAGAAGCAACTCAAGGATTCCAGGGAGGCCAATAAAGATACAGATGAGGCATTGGTAACCCATAGTCATGAGGCCAGGGGTTTATGTACCACTTATATGGAAAGAGTCAATCTCTGGTACTACTCTGAGAATAGTTTCCAGCACCAATACCAACCAGGCAATGCAGACCAAGAAGTCCTGTGTTTGTGATGGTAATGTTAGTGCTAGCCCCAGTGGGCCAAGCAGACTGAAAGGAAAGCCCAACAGAAGAGTGGTATTGGTGCCAGTGAGAAAATAGGAATCAAAATAGGTGGTACCAAATATGTGATACTTGCCTCCAATGCCAGGGAAGACATCAATACCAAGTAGAATGTAGGATCTACCACAAAGGTAATGAAGGTAATAAGTGCACCAGTGTTGAAGAGGTCCTCAAGGTTGGTCCATCACTGGTTTCAACTCTATAGTATGAAGTGCAAAAGGACCAGGCTGATATACTGACAGACCCTGTATGTCTGTGAGATGATGCTGTAGAGGATGTGGCTCCAACCAAGTCATATACAAGTGCAGAGTCTGGAACAGACAGGCAGAGTAAATCTGCTACGACCTGATATGTTATCGGTGTGGAGACAGTCTGTACTGGTGTTGACGTTTTAGTACTAAATAGAGCAGACACCCCAAAATTGAAACTGAAGACAAAATCACAAGCTCCCAGATGCATAAGTGTGGTACCATCACAAGATTTGGCAGGCCTGATCCATCCTGTATACCAAACATGGTACGGCACTGGTACATATTCTTTTTACAGGACAAAGATTCTTCATGAGTCCTAAAATGGTTCTGGTCAGTTTTATTGTACATCCCCAAAGAAGGCGAACAATGACTCTCTTTCCTGAGGAAGATGGTAGCACTGGAAAATGAAGCTGCCTCATTCACCATGTCCAAGGGTCCCAGATCACGCCACCCTTATAATGGGCAGCCCTTCAACCCCGGTAAAGGTATCACAGGGCAATAAGTATCCTAACTAATCTTAGCCCTATCTAGGATATTACTAACTATATAAACACGCATACTTGAGAGGAAATTCTCAACATACCAAGTGAGAGAATGTGGCGATGACAACCACAGAGCCCTGACTCCAGCCACAAGCAGTGAGGAGGGCTGAGGCAGTAAGATAGAGTGACACTGCCTCATAAAAGCAGGAGAGAGGCTAAGGCCACAAAGCGTGAGTGCTGCCCCTAGTCAGCACTTGAGGCAGGACAGTGCAGTCCAATGGCCTAAGTTAATTATAGCTGCTCTTGCATGTGGAGTGGTGAAACCTAATGACTACGATCTATTACAGGTGTCATTGTATACAGTGCTGTGCAGCCTAGAGGCCAGTTTAAATTACAGTAGCCCCTGCATGCATGACAGCACAGCCCACCAGACAGAGTCAATATGAGCCCACTGACAAAGGGTAGTACAGCCTAGCAGCTAAGTTCAATATCATGGCCCTGAGCCACAGGACAATACAACCTAACAGCAAAGGTCAATACAATAGCCCTCAGGCACAGGGCAGTGAGGCCTATTGGCTGGTATCTGGGGGGTCACCATTGGTGTTGGGGGGATCACAGCCCATGTAGGGGGACCTGGGCCCACTGGGCCCTCAGCCAGGGCCCTAACAGTGGAAGAGTGGTTTGCCCCGGGGCAGCAGGAGAGCCCACTGAAACATGCTTACCTCACTTGAGTGGGAGATACAACTTGCTCCCCCTCCATGGGTCTCTTCCTATCACATTTCCAGAAGCTTTGGTCCACGGGGTGTGAGGGCCTCTGGGCTCCTCAGCATAGATGATTGCCTGAAGCCCCATTGGCCACAAACTTCCAGTCCAACCTTCCGGATCTCTAGCTCCTACAGACAAGGGCTGTGATGGCTGTTCAGATGGAGACTCCACCAAAGGTCCTTCCCCTTCAGCAGTCAGCCTAAAATGAACTGGGCTGCTCCCTTTTATACTGAGACACAAGACGGAGCAGGTCCAGCACAGTATGAGAGGTGGGACTTCTGCCGCCCATAGCGCCCCTAGTCCAGCGCATAGCATACACATCCCATCACTAGCACTTTACATTTGTATGTCTCTTTACTGTTGGGGTAACTGACGTACAGAACAGTGACATAACTAACTACAGTCTGAGAAAACCAGTAGAGGAGCATATCCACGAGAAGACATTGCCTCCATATTAAGACAATTCATTTTTACACTTCTTTCTTATTCCATCACTTTGAAATCAGTGAAAGACCAAAAACAGCAGGTAATCTCAGTGGCAAAGCAGGTGCATGTTTATCAAGCCTAACTGATATATTCAGCAACAGCCAACTGATTAATGCCACTCTCAGAAATCCTGTAACTAAGGAGGGCTGAACAGTTTTTAATCATATCTAACTACTGTAGATCAATTCTTCATCCCTTTCCCTGAACTTCTGAAATGTTAGATTGTTTTTCAGAAGACACATGACTTTTCTCCCCAACAGGATCTTTCTCGTTCTCTCCAACAATTTCTACAGCAGTCCCTCCGTCAACAGACCATATAGCCTTTCCCTTTCTGATCTCCTTCCAAAAGAGTTTCTCCTTTCCCATCCTCTGATAATCTGAGACACATTTCATTGGATTTCCAGTCTTTGCAAGGCTTAAATCCTCTGGTCAAGTTTTGAATGCTTTGATTTTTCTTACAGACAAACAATGGGTGAGCCTCAGAGCTGACAAAAATACGAAGAGAAAAACTGATTGTAGCAAAGAATCCATATTGCTTCTGAATTTTATAGTTACTGGTGCTGGCTATGAGGATGTTGAGGTTATCAGCAGAGCAGTGCTTGTGAGCAGGAGCAGAGGACCAGAGGGAGTTTAGAGAAACAGGAATGAAAAAAAAAAAAAGAAGGCTTGTTGGGCTGTCCTGTTGCTTGCAAGAAAAGAGAGGTGATAACTTGCAAGGCTACCAAAGACAAATCAGGGAGCGGGACAGTTGGAAATCACTTTTTGAGTGTTTATCTAGACCAAATTTGCTGATGGTTCTCCCATCACTGTTGTGCCCATGCCGCTTAGTACTGTAGGAGGACTGGTTATGGAGAACACAATTTCTCTGGTAACTAGGATCAGCTCCACACAGGGTTTTGAAAATCAGGACAGTGATTGGGTTGGACTTGGGTTGGAGTCTTCAAATACTACAGGCTTGTGGGTTTTTTTTTAATATTTAGAATAAGCAAATTAAATAAATACTACCACATTTTATGCACAGATATTATTTAAATGTGAAATCCTTACCATTTGTCATTAAGGATTCCTTTGATGATTTGTTTTGGTTTAAGTATTTAGTACCGTTTGGCTGAACTCTAGTTTGGACAATTAGTTAAGTTTGGCCCAGCTAAATACACTCAGAGGATTCATCTGAATAAGTTTCTATTCTCATGCTTTCCTAAGACATAACCTAGAGTTGCTTTCTACAGTTCAAATATTTGGAAGAAGGATAACAAAGGCTGTGTCTACACTAGCTCCCAACTTTGAAGGGAGGATGGTAAGTAGGGTGTCCGGAGATTATTAATGAGGTGCTGCGGTGCATATGCAGCACTTCACTAAGCTAATTCTGCCCCACAACAACTTTGAAGTGTTAAACTTCAAAGGGCTGGCTTGAGGAATAAAGGGACTTTGAAGTATCCGTGGGTTAGCCACAGCTACATGTAAGCTGGCACTTCGAAGTTTAAACTTCGAAGTTGCTGTGGGGGAAAATTAGCTTAACGAAGTGCTGCATATGCACTGCAAAACTTCATTGATAATCTCCTAACGCCCTATTTTCCATGCTCCCTTTGAAGTTGGGAGCTAGTATAGACACAGCCAAAGTGTTTTAGGTACCTAACTCCAAAATTTAGTTCTTTTAAACCCTCATGCAACCCTGGAGGCCTCTGAAGTCTGACATACACCTGCATTTCTGGCAGTGACCACATGCAAAGTTACCTAAGTCTCTACACTTGAGCTGTTTGCTGCCTATTTCCCCTGCTGAATTGTTAGACTAGCTCTTCCATTGCCTATGTCACCTAGGCCATGTCTACACTAGCCTTCCAAGATTTCCAAGACCAGCATCTGATGAAGTGAGTCTGTGCTCACGAAAGCTCATGCACAAAACGTTTGTGTTAGTCTATAAGGTGCCACAGGACCCTTGGTTGCTGTTACAGATCCAGACTAACACGGCTACCCCCCAATACTCTGTCGACAGGGAGCAACAAGAATGCCTGGCCCTCTCTTGACAGAATGGCTGATGGAAGCTCTACTAACAGGGCTGCACAGTGAATTGTAAGCCCTATCTATCAACAAAAGGGCCCCAGAGTGTCTACAAGGCTGTTTTGTCAACATGAAACTGTCAAGAAACGTGTTCTACTTGAACAGGGAGAGGTATAACGCTGCTGGCAGAGGTGCTGAGTATTGTTGACAGACTGTAGACAAAGCACACTTTGCATGTAGATACTCCATGGGTTTTTCTGACAAAAGCCCAGCTTTTCTGGAAAAACCATCTCATTTAGACCTACCCTTCTGAGACAGCTGTTTGTGAGAAAGAGAGAGGCTCAAAGCTCTGACTCCCAAGCTTACATAAGTGCTTTGCTTCAAGCCCACAATGAGGCAACTAAAACTCTTTGAAAGTCATTGTTTAGGCCACTTGTTTCCTTTTAGTTTTTTTTCCATTAACTAATTTATATGCTTCCCCACTTAGCTTGCTGGCTTCTGTGAAGTCCAATCTTTGGCACTTCTGAGTCTCCGTTCCCTTTATGGATCTCACCCCTGAGGCATTTTACTGAAGAGGTGGCCACATTTGGGGGGGTGAACAATGTGATTTTGATATAAAACCATTTTGCAAATGCTGTGAGAATTTTCTTGATAAAAGATGTTCTCCTATAATAGTATAGGTTAAGGATGTTGCCACTATTAACTTCCCTGACTGTGCTTGTTTGTGTCAACAGTACTGCTTTTAGCTTCTGTTATTTAATGGAGAGAAATCTCTGGTCAGTCACTAATCTGTTGGGGATCAAAAGGTTTGTGAAGAAAATTGAATTCAACATCAAAACAGATCTTCTGTGAAATTTAATTTTCCCCTCTAGGGGTTCCTTTGAAGCTCCACAAATCTCCCTCCTCCTCTTTCTTTCTCTTATTCCAAGTCCCACACTGTGATGTGTGACCTTCTGGATGTGCAAGACTGAATGTCCAGAGCTCAACACTGAAAGACAAATAAGTCCTTTCTGTTCAACTACAAAATTACTTCCTGAGGCTGCAAAAGCTGAAATGTTTTTTGCTGATCTTGGAGCTTTAGGTTTTTTTATTGCTAAAATAGGTGAAGGACTGGTGTCACTAAGCCAGAACCAGACAAAGTTACAGAGTTCTGAAGAATGCTGTCTTTAGAGCACCGTTAATCATTAGAGTTCTTGAAAAGCTGAATCCAAAAGAAAACATTTAGGCACCTTATCCGGCACCTGTTTCACAGAGTACTCCAATGAAGTATTTTCAGTGAGAATTCAGTACTGTTGTTGGCTTAAGATGAAGGCCTTGAAATTATCTGTACAAGGCAAGTGATCTTGTTAATCTTTATCAATAACCCTTTGTGTAAACCAGACTTTGCTTCCTTTGAAAAAAATGTATGGTCTATATTAAAATACTGAACAAGAGCCATACAAGAACCAGTGTGATCAGCTAAACATAGTAAAAGTGACACAAACTATAGCTCACCCAAGAGACTACATAACCTTTGCTCTCCTGTCTAACTACCTCTCTCCCAATACACTCTACGTCTGTTTTTTTTTCTGTTGCTGGTTTTTGTGGGACCACTCACAGTAGTAAATGCTGATAGTAAGTATGTGCAAGATCCTATCATCAGATGTGATGAGAACACAAGAAAATGACAAATACAGGGAAGGACTGAAGGAGAAGCAGGAGAAGGAAGACAATAAGAGCATGTACACTCACAGGTGAAAATATGCATTGATTATGAATAAGATACACAATGCTTATGGATCTATCACCTTTTAACTACAGCTTTGCCACATTATTTTAATTATACAGTATGCCGTTTTTTCCCCGAAAAAAACAGAGCTTACCAGACATAGATCACTCAGATTGTTATATCATGCAGCAATGTTAGGACCTCATGCTTCAGTCTCTGTAAGTCAAGCCAGTTGGATTACTCATGGTAACAAATGTCAAGCCTGCTAGTATCCCTAGGATCAGTGTGTGAGGCTAAAGAGACTGGAAACAATAGGACTGCTCACTTAGCTGTGTCTACACGTGCCCCAAACTTCGAAATGGCCATGCAAATGGCCATTTCGAAGTTTACTAATGAAGCGCTGACATGCATATTCAGCGCTTCATTAGCATGCGGGCGGCAGCGGCGCTTCGAAATTGACGAGCCTTGCAGCCGCGCGGCGCGTCCAGACGGGGCTCCTTTTCGAAAGCACGCCACCTACTTCGAAGTCCCCTTATTCCCGTGAGCTCATGGGAATAAGGGGACTTCGAAGAAGGTGGCGTCCTTTCGAAAAGGAGCCCCGTCTGGCCGCGCCGCGCGGCGGCAAGGCTCGTCAATTTCGAAGCGCCGCTGCCGCCCGCATGCTAATGAAGCGCTGAATATGCATGTCAGCGCTTCATTAGTAAACTTCGAAATGGCCATTTGCATGGCCATTTCGAAGTTTGGGGCACGTGTAGACGTTACAGGATTAGGGAGTGGGACTGTAAGTTAGTGGGCTTTAGAGTCAAATTTATAGCACTATAAAGGGACAAAAACACACCTGGGGTAAAAACATTTTTCTGCTTCTCTTCCCTTTTTTGTCTTTTCCCTCTAATGTTCACTCAATTTCTGCTGATGAACATGTTATTTTCATGGAATTTAGAACTGCTGCTTTTCTAAAGATGAAAATGCTGCCACATACTATTTGTACCTGTTTTACCACAGTTTACACCATAAGATTTCTTAGACTGTGTCTAAACTGAGAGCTAAAATCAACTTTATTCAAATTGATTATTTAATACTGGGTTTTATAAATTTGATTTTGAGAATCCTCACCTTCTGATAGGCTCCCTACAAAACTGACTTATTGCTGCCACACACAGGTTGCCTGAATCGACTGTTGAAGCAGTGTATTGTGAGAATCTATCCCAAAGTTCCCTGAGCCCCATAGCATTCTGGGTATTTTCACTTCGTGGCATGGGGAAAAAAATGCCCTGCAAGCTGCTGTGGGTATCTGATGACATCTTCCTACATTTCGTTTCCCTCATTCACCCTGCCATGTTAACCAAGCATCCCTCTTTCCAGGCAGAATCTTGCTTGCCTGTATAAGAGATGTGCTTTTTATAAGTGAGGGAGTGGAGAGATAGTAAAGCGGTTAGGAAAGGTTAGAAAAAAAAATCAGGCTTCCCAGTGTACAGGTTTTCAAAATGGGATGCAAAAGCACAACAGCACATGCTTGATGTTAAGTGGGGAGGAAGGATCACATAAAACCAAGGGGGACACCTAACATTAGTGGGGCCAAAAGCCACCGCGGGCCTGGGGGAAAGGCTTCAATCTGGATTTAAATTTCTTGGAAAAGAAGATCGTAGAATCATAGAATTCTAGGGCTGGAAGGGACCTTGGGAGGTCACCTAGTTCATCCTCCTGCCTACAGCAGGATCAACCCCATCAAAATCATCACAGTCATGACTATGTCAAGCTGTCTAAGGATGTAGATTCCTACAAGTCTAGGGATGTAGATTCCACTACCTCTCTTGGTAATGCATTCTAGTCCTTCACCATCCTCCAACCTTTACCTCTCCCTCTCCAACTTCAGACCATTGCTCCTTGTTCTGCCATCTGTCACCAAGCAGAACAATCTCTCTCCATCATCTTTAGAGCCCTCTTTCAGAAAGCTGAAGCCTGCTATCAAATCGCTCTTCACTCTTTTCTCCTGCACACTACAATAAGACCAAATCTCTCAGCCTCTCCTCATAGGTCATGTGCTCTAGACTCCTAATAATTTTTGTTGCCCTCTGCGGAACCCTCTCCAATGTGTCCACATCCTTTCTATACTGGGGGGCCAGAACTGGACTCACTACTCCAGAAGCAGCCTCACCAGTGCCGAGTAAAGGGGAATAATAACTTCTCTAAATCTTCCAGAAATGCTTCTCCTAATGCACCCCAATATCCAGCCTCTCATCCATTATAATCCCCAGGTCTTTTTTCTGCTGCATTGCTATTTAGCCAGTCAGTTCCCAGCCTGTAACAGTGCTTGTGATTCTTCTGTCCCAAGTGCAGGACTCTGCACTTGTCCTTGCTGAACCTCATCAAATTTTTTTGGCCTAATCTTCCAATTTGTCTAGGTCACTCTGGACCCTCTCCCTACCCTCCAATGTATCTACCTGACCCCCT
Organism: Carettochelys insculpta; assembly: GCF_033958435.1. Lineage (NCBI taxonomy): Eukaryota > Metazoa > Chordata > Testudines > Carettochelyidae > Carettochelys > Carettochelys insculpta. The sequence goes on along the minus strand of NC_134137.1, from coordinate 297,865,776 downwards.
ACCTTCGTGTCATCTGCAAATTTGCTGAGGGTGCAATCCATCCCCTCACCCAGGTCATTAACAAACATGTTGAACAGTACTGGCCCTAGAACTGATCCTTGGGGCACTCCACTTGAAACTGACCACTAACCAGATACTGAGCCATTGACCACTACCCTTTGGGCCCATCCATCAAGCAAGTTTTCTGTCCATCTTACAGTCCATGTATCTAATCCATACTTCCTTAACTTATGGGCAAGAATGTTGTGGGAGACTGTATCAAAAGCTTTACTAACGTCAAGGTATGTCACATCCTTTGACTTCCCCATGCCCACAGAGCAAGTTACCTCATCATAGAAGCTAATCAGATTGGTCAGGCATGACTTCCCATCTTCCAAGTCCTCCAAAATGAATTCCTTGAGGATTCTCTCCATGATTTTTCTGGGTACTGAGGTGAGGCTGACTGGTCTACATTTTCCTGGACTGTCCTTCTTTCCCTTTTTAAAGATGGGTACTCATTTGCCTTTCTCCAATCAGCCAGGAATTCTCCCTCTCCAGGATCCTGAGATTAAAAATTTTCTCTCAAAGGCCAGCCACGCTAGTGACAAATTTCTGAGTGTGCGTGAACAGCAGAGCTATAAGTTGCTGTGCAAACACCCTTGTACCCACTTCTTTCATATAACCATAAAATTGTAGGGCTACAAGAAACCTCAGAAGGTCATCGAATGCAGCCCCTTGCTTCAAGCAGCCCCAACTAAGTCATCCCAGTCAGGAGTTTGTCAAGCTGAGAACTAAAAACCTCTAAGGATAGAGATTCCACCACTTCTCCATGTAATGCATTCCAGTGCTTCACCACTCTCCTGGTGAAGTACTTTTTCGTAATATGCAACCTACTCCTCTCCGTCTGTAACTTCAGACCATTGTTCCTTGTTTTGCCACTTGACACGACTGAGAACAGTTTCTCACCATCCTCTTCAGAGCTCCCCTTCAGGAAGTTGAAGGCTGCTATTGAATCAACCCTTAGTCTTCTCTTCTGCAATAAGCCAAATCCCTCAGCCCCTTAATCATCTTTGTTGCCCTCCAGCGAACCTGTTCCAGCACATCCACATCCTTTCTACACTTGGCGGCCCAAAACTAGACAAAGTGTTCCAGATGTGGCCTCACCAGTGCCAAATAGAGGGGAATAACAACTTCTGTAGATCTACTGGAAATGCTCCTCCTGATGTACCCCAGTATGCCATTAGCCTTCTTGGCTACAATGGCACACTGTTGACTCATATCCAGTAACCCCTAGGACTCTTTCCACTGTACTGCTGCTTAGCCAGTTGGTTCCCAGACTGTAATGATGCTTGCAATCCTTCCATCCCAAAAGTAGGTCTCTACGCTTCTACTTGTTGACCTCCATCAGGTTTTTTTTGGCACAATCCTCCAATTTATCCAGGTTACTCTGGATCCTATCTCTCCCCTCCAATGTATCTACCCCTCCCACAAGCTTAGTGTCATCCACAAACTTGCTGAGGGTGCAATACAGTCCCTCATCTAGGTTATTGATAAAGATGTTGAATGACACTAGCCCCAGAACTGAGCCTTGGGGCACTCCACTTGATATCAACCACCATCCAGATATTGAACAATTAATCACTACCCCTTGGGCCTGACCACCAAGCCAGCTTTCTGTCCATCTTACAGTCCATGTATTTAATCCATACTTTCTTAACTTATGGGCAAGAATGGTGCGGGAGACTGTATCTAAAGCTTTGCTGAAGTCAAGGTATATCACATCCACTGACTTCCCCATGTTCAGAAAGCCTGCTACTTCATCATAAAAACTAATCAGATTGGTCAGGAATGACTTGCCATTGGTGAATTTATGTTGATTACTCTTGATCATTTTTCCCTATTGCAAGTGCTCCAAAATGAATTCCTTGAGGACCCCCTCCATTATTTTCCCAGGGACTCATGTAAGGCTGACCAGTCTATTGTTCCCTGGACTGCCCTTCTTTCCTTTTTTAAAGATGGGAATTACATTTGCCTTTTTCCACTTATCTGGGATGTCTCCCAGTCTCCAAGAGCCTTCAAAGATAATGGTCAAAGACTAAGCAATGACATCTGCCAATTCCCTCAGTAACCTTGTGTGCATTAAATTCAGACCCATGGATTTGTGTACATCTGGTTATTCTAGGTAGCTCTTAACTTGTTCCTTCCCCATCTCTGGCTGCATGCGACTTTCCCATACTACATTGTCTAGGACTGTAGAGTGGGAGCTGTCTTTGTCCATGAAGACTGAGGCAAAAAAAACATTGAATACTTCAGCTTTACTTACATCACCTGTCACTAGGTTACCTCTCTCTTCCAGTAACGGGCCCACAACTTCCCTGATAACCTGCTTATTGTTAAGATGCCTGTAAAAACCTTTCTTGTTACCCTTCACATCCCTTGCAATCTACAGTTCCAATTGTGCTTTTGCTTTCCTGATTACTTCTTGGCATTCTCCAGCCATATACTTATACTCTTCGTTAGTCAACTGTCCACATTTCCACTTCTTATACACATCGTTTTTGAGCATAGGCTGACCAAGGATTTCCCTGTTAAGGCAAGCTGGTCGCCTACCATATTTGCATAACTTACTGTGCAGCGGGTTGGTTTGTTCCTGTGCCTTCGGTAAGAGTTTTTTTTTAAATGCTGCCAGTTCTCCAGAACTCTTTTCCCCTTCATCTTCATTTCCCAAAGGATCCTTCCCATCAGTTCTCTCAGGGAGTCAAAATGGGCCCAGAGGAAAGTCTTGGCTCTGTATTACACCTCCTGTCAAAGAAGATCTTCAGAGCAATAATTTGCAATATCACACTCAATCCATAATCTAGAAATGATTATTCAGTAAGGGGCTAAATCAGATCTTTTACACAAAACTGTTTTGATTATTGCTTTTATTGTATGTGCTAAAAATTGTTAGTTGAAAAGTGAATTTGAAAATCTTTCTCTGAATTTTTGGTATTTTATTATAGAAGCTAATTTGCTGTCTTTGACAGTCCTAAATGCTGCTTACAGCAGGTCTAAATTAGGGGAATAAGTTGACCTAAGATATGCAACTTCAAGTATGAGAATAGTAGAGCTAGAATTGACATGTCTTTGGTCAACTTTCTCGAACATCCGAGCAGTAAGAGGTCAACACAAGAAACTCTCTCATTGACTTCTCTTTCTCCTCAAAATACTGAGGTCAATGGAGATGCTTTCAGCATTCAATTTACTGCATTCCCACTTGATTTGCTACATTGAACCCCAGAAGATCGACTTCCAGAGCCCAGATCTTCTCATAAGTAGATGCCCTTAGACACGCACTTCATGGGTTCAGTAACCTAAGTAAGATGAGTGAAGGAGGAACATGACGATTTCCACTTCATGGTGTCTGACATTCCGTGCAAGATGTAGAAAGATTTGTTATACTGTATTCTTATGCTTACAATTGCATTTTTTCTAAATATGTGTATATGTCTTAATTACACTCAGTTTCATCCTAATCGTCTCTTTTACCCTTCCTGTACCTATCCTGTCCTAATATATCTCATAACATCTTTTTTTTTCCAGCTGGAAAGAGCTTTAAGTGATCAACAGTTACCCAAGACCTGCACAGTAACATATATTGCATTTAAAATTATAGTATTTCAAAAGAATTAAACCATTCCAAATTGCAATTTGCATGTGAAAACTTTATAAATCCCTCTATGACTGGCCATGGCTACACTAGCACTTCCCTTTCAAAAGTGGGGGTGCTAATGAGCCACTTCAGCAGATGCTAATGAGGCCTGCCATTCATATGCAGTGCCTCATTAGCATAATGTTGGCTGTGCGCATTTCGAAAGTGCTGCTTTTGAAAAGCATGCTGCCAATGTAGATGGGGGCCTCTCAAAAGGACCCCCACGGATTTCGAAAGCCCCTTCTTCCCATTTGGTTTTGGGAAGATGGGGCTTTCGAAATCTGGGGGGTCCTTTTGAAAGGCCCTGGTCTATACTGGCGGCACCAGTTTTGAAAGCGGTGCTTTTGAAATGCATGCAGCCGCCATTATGCTAATGAGGAGCTGTATATGCATGGAAGCACCTCATTAGCATCTGCTGAAGTGGCTCATTATCATCTCCTTTTTGAAAGGCGAGTGCTACTGTAGCCACAGCCAGAGAGAGAGAGAGAGAGTTTTAATTACCTCATCACATTCAATGTCTAAAATAATAAATATACAATTTCTTATAACTCTTCAGGCATGTGTGTAACATTTTGTATTACAGTTTCTGCAGAAAACCTACCTACATCCATAATGCCTGTGTTTGAATTCTGATGGCTACTTTGCTCATGTAGTCATGGTTTTTATCTTTAAATGATAAACACTTCTGGGAAAAGATACTCCCTTTTCTGTGTTCACATGTCACTTGCTACAATGTAATGCTAATTCCCATCTAGTCACTCTTTCAAATCATCTTATGTGGCACTCTGTCAACCAGTCCTATCCAGCCTCCTGCCATAAACTGAATTGCTCCAGCCAATCTCCTCTGGTCATTTGATATTCAGTGTCTTAATCTGATCTTTCCCTTCTATCTGCCTATTGCTCAAGCTGTTTCTCCAAAGCTGTGGCTGGATGAGTTTGTATCTCACTTTCACACGGTCTCTCATTTTCACCCACAAAGATAGGAGCTGAATCAGCCACAGTTGAGCTAATTAATATGTATAATGCAAAAGAGAGTGCACCAGAGAGGGTCCTGAAGGCCAAGATGCTGCTGTGCACTGAACTAATTGAGAAGATAAAGAGTGAATTCAGGGAAGGATAAAATGAGCAGATGACACCAGGCCTGAAGTAGCACCAAATGGTGTTGAGACAACCTGAATGGAACAGAAGACTGAAGCTGCTAGGAATAAAAGGAGGAGCTGAGGTTAAGAGGCTAAACTTTACAGGATTAAAGGCTTTATGCCTGACACAAAAATCAAAATGGAATGTCTTTTTACACTTTATCCCATGAGATAAACTGGACCAGGTGCATAACAAAGAGATTTTTAAATTCCTCTTCCTCATGTCCAATATATTATGGAGGATTATTATGCTGAATAAATTATGAAGATCAGTGAGAAAGCCTTACTCAGCATTTTGGACACAGAAGGTGTGCTCCACATGATAAAAATGATCAAAAACACATCCAGTCAATAACACAGAAAAGCTATCTACCTCATGAATACACTGGGTTCACAACATGTGTAAAAATATATGCAGTTATGCCAATATTTTCAAACTTGAAGCCTAAAGCTTTACCCATTAGCATTCTAATTAGAGTATCCTATAAAACATTGAGGTTTCAAACATGTTCCTTTTCCCCATTGAGACACAACAGACACATTTCAAACTTTTTCACACACACAAAAAAACACAGAGAGAAGGGGGTGCACACACACAGACGCTCACTCACTCACAGTAACCTAATGCTGTCTTTTCCTAACTTTTCAGTACTTGATTTTGCAGCCTTAATAATGTTCTTTTTAATCGCTTTTTAAAAAACAAAAATACATCTATTGGCACCCAGCTGGGTCATCAGGGTTGGAAGCTGTAGACCCTCTATATGGACCCCTGCCCAGGCTCCATATATAATCTCAGTGCCCCCCACCCAACTACCTGGCTTCTTGTCACTGACTGGCCAAAAAGACTGTGTAGTTTTCCCTCTGTACTTTAGTTCTTTGTCAAATCTCTCTCTCCCCACCATACTTTGAACCTCGGTAGCCTTCAGTTTTCAAGTCCCAGTCACACCACCAGACTCTTCATCCAGTTTCAGCATTTCTCCACTCAGTTGATTCCAGTCCTCCCTCATTTCCCTCTCAGACTCTGAATCTTGTTGCCCAACCTGTTCCTGTTTCTACACCGTGTCATTTCCCAGTCCAGACACACTCTTTCCTCTACCATCCAACATAAGTCCCAGTCTCCCCAACTCCCAAGTTTTTGTTCCAACATACACATCACTCCCACTCCAGTCATTGTCCAGTTCATTCAGATTAGTCAGCATCCTCCTCCACATCACCTGGGTCCAGCGATGTGGGCATAGGCAGCATAGGAGAGGCTAACTTATGGCTCTCAGTTCTACCCTACCCACCCTCATCATCCCACAGCTGCAACGTGAATGGCAAAAGGCTCATCCCTCACATGAAGATCATCATCTTGTCACACTTCTTGTCCATTCTCCAATACACAGGAGCAACAGAACTTCTCAGAGAAAAAACAGAAATTTTTAACAGAGAAAACAACATGTTTTTCTTTCTTGAAAATTGCTGAAAAGTGTTAGCAGGCATGTTCAACAAATCAGACTGAGGCATGTAAAATTTCAGCCCAAACAGTTACCATTTGGCAAAGTTATAATCAACTAAACATGGGACCTTAATGCAAAATGTCTGACAAGCTAACTAAAGGACAATGCTAACAGCCCAATTTGTAACATTGAGCGAGAATGATGGACTCATAAAATTTAAAGATACGTTTACAGTTATACTATCTTTTGCGTGACTGATTCCTGCCAGGTTTATATTGGAGACAAGTGTATACACCACGTACCTTCTGCTATTTTGGGAGACAACTTTAATAACTTTTATGACTACTATGAGGATTTAAGTGCCGTATTTTACTTTCCTATCTCCAATAGGAGATCTCATGGAGTACAGGAAAACAATATCATGGAGTACAGGAAAAAATTATGTGGGAAAGAAGGTTTCTAGTTGATTAGGGACTCCAAAATCCCCACAAACAATTTCCTCAAGACCCAGCATATTATGCACCATATTAGATCCAGTGTCTGAAATATATTATTATTTATCTGCATTGTTGCATAGCAACTCCACTGGAGGGCCTGGATGTTGCCATGGAAACACCTAAGTCCCAGAGCAGTTGAATGGAGAATTTTGGATGGCAGCTGGATTCACCTCCAAGCCTCCTCCAGCTCCCTTAACTTTTTAATACCCTTTCATTACAATTAGCTAGAAAGTCTTTCAGTGGTTCTAATGATGTACAGGAGCTAAGGCAAACCCAAACAGCATACCTTATGCTCTGTAACATGCTACATTTTGGCACAGAAACCACTTCCCCCCATCTGAGAGACACTGATATCCAGGAATACATGTGCTCCTTAGGGCAGATTTTGAGTTTTGTTGTCCTTAGCACAAACCTGTGTTTCAAAGGAGCCTTTCTCTTGCTCCAGTCATATCAAAACAGGTAGCAGCATAGAAGCAAGCACAGAACACTCATCCCCTTTTGTGGGGAAGATTAGGAATAACATCCAGAACGCAAAGCTTTAATGTAGATAATGTAGACAATTATGCAGCAGCTTGTATGAAAAAAGCTAATTTGCAATATGCTTTGTGTGTTCTCACATAATTGTATTATAACATATATGGTGCCATCCAGCAAACTTCCCATTACCACGAATGACAAGACACCTCATCTATGATATGCGACGTGAGAAAAGAGCCAGTAAAGTATGTTTATGCAAAAAAATGCACTTCCTTAAAATTTCATCTAAGCAAAAACCATATAAAAATAATATCAATGTTCTAAATTTTAACAGCAAGAACACAAAGAAAGTCGCTGTTTAAGGATGGACTTTCATCCAACAAATTGAAGATATATAGGGATATTTACTTGTGTACATATAAAATCAGTGATAGGACACCAACACTTATAATATCAGTATTATTACCACTGTATCTCAAAACAGTAGCATGTCACACAATTGTTAATTCTCAGTAAAGTTGAAGTAAGTTCTTTTAAAGAAAATGAAAACTGGTGTTAGCTTTTCAATATTCTGGAATACATTTTTATATTAATAATCTTTGCATACAAGTATATATCAAAGATTGTATATGTATTAATCATTGATAAGCTAGATTCTAGAAATATAAATGTATAATCTGAAATATCAGTTTAAGATCCCTTCTACCATACATCAACCAGTAGCTTAGAGTCAAATGGCTTGTGCATCTATAAGACATTCCCTAATTAGTTATAACAATTCACCCCTCCCATTAACCCATGTCTTCAACAGTTTGGCATGTGTAAAATCAATATTTTTTTCCTTTCTTAAATTAATGTGAAAGGTTTATATACAAACTGAACCCTGTAAAATGAATTTTGTTACAAATTCTGCCGTCATTTTTATTTGTGAGAGCATGATTTGGTCCTATACCTTCAAAGGATCATTGAGTTGGATCTGCACCACGTATAATTTACTCCTCAATACCATGAGAAAAACAGAGTGGTTTCACAGATGCATATGTATAATGAGTTGCAGTGGGAATTTCCCTGATGAATGAGAGAGTAAAATGTGAATGATACCCTAAATATGGTACAGAGATAGCACAAATCTTTTATTTGTACTTAAATAATGGTTGCTGCACCTGCATTCCTGAAAATATTTTTTCCTCATGTGTGTATTTTTGCATGGTATTACTATATCTTAACATCTTTGGAATCCAGTCTGAAATATTGCTCTGTGTGTATCTAGCTACAATGCTCTTTACTCTTAAGACACTCCCTTGGATAACTTTTTCAGAACAAAGACCTTCCCTGTGCCCTCTATCACATTGTCCTCCTTCATTTAGTGAATTCATTACAATCTCTTTCGAGGTACCTTTCGTGGTGAGCTAGAGAAAAAGCATTTTCACAACACTAACACATGGGTGGGGGGGTGTATGTATTCTTCTACCTTTTCATGCTCTGGATTCTAATGTAATAGCAATTCCTCTAATGGTTTCTACTATATTAACAATAAACGACTTCTGAGAGTAAATGCCTCCATTTCACTTTGCTATTTGATGACTCTCAGCAGCCACTTATTTCAAGTACACTAGAAAACAAGTTTCTTTTAAATTAGGGGTGATTACATTTGGAAGACTAGCATGACAAGTTGAGATGAGTCAACGAGACACACCTCACTTATTTAAATATTTGCACTGAAAATACACACTGTCAGAGCAAACAGGATGAGCAGAATGAGCAGACAGAACATAATGACCACAGTTAGAAAGGAACAATGGGGACAGAAGTGAATGCATTTTGAGTACATGCTAGCCCCTTCTAAGCATCTAAATCAGAGCAAAAAAGGAGCCACGTTCCTGAATCCCACAGAATTCTAATTAACCACCTCAACATAAATAATCACATATTTCATACTGCAAAAGTCCTTGCCCCTAGCTCAAATTGCATGTTTGGTGTTTACAGTCTCCAAAAGAAAGCATTGAGTAAATAGTTAATCCCAGTGCAACAGGGTCTGCTGCAGGGTTTCCCTGACTTTGCCCCGTTGGGCTGAGAAAGTGACTCGGAGACCTTTTACTGCCATTTTCACCTCATTTATAGGCTGTACTTCTGACATCTTTTCTCCATATATTGGCTACGTCTACACGTGAAGCCTACATCGAAGTAGCCTATTATTTCAATGAATAACGTCTACACGTCCTCCAGGGCTGGCAACGTCAATGTTCAACATCGACGTTGCGCAGCACCACATCGAAATAGGCGCAGCGAGGGAACGTCTACACGCCACAGTAGCACACATCGAAATAAGGGTGCCAGGCACAGCTGCAGACAGGGTCACAGGGCGGACTCAACAGCAAGCCGCTCCCTTAAAGGGCCCCTCCCAGACACACTTGCACTAAACAGCACAAGATACACAGAGCCAACAACGAGTTGCAGACCCTGTGCATGCAGCATGAATCCCCCGCTGCAGCAGCAGCAGCCAGAAGCCCTGGGCTAAGGGCTGCTGCACACGGTGACCATAGAGCCCCGCACGGGCTGGAGAGGCAGCGTCTCTCAACCCCGCAGCTGATGGCTGCCATGGAGGACCCCACAATTTCGACGTTGCGGGACGCGGATCGTCTACATGTTCCCTACTTCGACGTTGAACGTCGAAGTAGGGCGCTATTCCGATCCCCTCATGAGGTTAGCGACTTCGACGTCTCGCTGCCTAACGTCGAAGTTAACTTCGAAATAGCGCCCGACGCGTGTAGCCGCGACAGGCGCTATTTCGAAGTTAGTGCTGCTACTTCGAAGTAGTGTGCACGTGTAGACACAGCTATTTAGTCCCATGCAGAGTCCACAGGCAGGTGTGAAGAAAGAGCTGCCACTCTCTGACTCTACTCACTGCCTTATCCCTACTCCAGCTTTCCTCTCTCCAGCTTCCCATTGCTTTCACCACCTCCAAAGCTTTAACTCCAGCTAATATGGGCCTGGCACTAGGAGATAACAGATCTATCTAAGTGCTGACCTTCTCACACCGGACATTTTTGCATAATTCACGATTAGATCCAGAAACAGGACAGATGGGTAGTTTCGGGGTTTTAATTCACTTACTATTTAATTTAAAAATAAAAAACATAAAAATGTGTGAACTTTGGATGTGTTTAGGCTCCTGTTCAGCAAAGTTCTTACATGTTCATTAGTCCCATGGGACTATGGACTGCATGTGTTTAAAATGTGTATTTAAGTCTTTAATTACCAAACACGGTTTTAACTGTACTTTTATTTGAGTAGTTCTGAGTCACCATGACAACTAACCACAATAGTATCTCTGAGTCACAACACCATCACAATGGAGGTGGTTTGTAACTTTGAAGTATCTGTAGTGATGAAGATAACATTATCATTGTTCTTTCAAAAGTTTGCATCTGAACATTGACTTAATAAAGCTTTCAAACTTGACTGTGCAGAAGAAAAATGTTGCTTTTAACCATCTTACTTTAAATTAAACAAGCACAGAAACAGATTTCTTACCTTGACAGATTTTTTACTTTCTTTTTCTAAAGTGATTTGCATTTAGCTTAATATTTGTCTTTTTTTGAAAGGGTTGGGACATATTATTTTTTTGGTCTTAGTTGCTGCCTGATTGTGTACTTACGGTTCCAAATGAGGTGTGTGGTTGACTGAACAGTTCATAACTCTTGTTTTCATAACTTTCTGATTCTACAGTCTATACATAGAAAAGGTATTCCAAATTTTACAAACTCTTTCCCTGCTGCTCCCAGATAAAATGTTTTCTAGCTTCTCTCTACATGTAGGTTTGCTTTGGTCCGACATGTGGCATTTTTGATCGAGTATTCTACATTAGGAGTTTTATTTTTTCTTAAAGGCGTTTGGAGACTAGACAGTTGCATTTTTGTTGTATAATTATAGTACCTTCACTATATTTTTTTCCATGGAGAAACGCAATTAAAAACAATCACCCTGCCTATGTAAAAACAAGATACAAACAACATAGTCTGGCACCGTCTCAGTAAGTATCTGGATCCTACACTTTAATCATGTACCTATAAATGTACGTCAGCTCAAAGGAAAAGTGCACTCTACAATGGTATTTTGTAAGGACTATCTGACAGAATCCATCTTCATTTTCATCATACCAAATATGCAATTAAACCCTGCTTATGTGGAAAGTATAACAGCTGCTTTGTTGCTTCAACGTGAGGTTGATTATTACATAGCAATAGCTTAGAGTTTAAATGAGAAATCAAATTGATTAGCATATAATTAGAGATAAACAAGCAGGCTCATATAAAATCTAACCTCATGCTAGCATTGTCTGTTCAGATAAGTAGGGCTCAAACTGAGCTCTTCATTTATAAACATAAATTGGACTTAGAAAGCTGAAAATTGCTCTATCTCCTGGCATTCAGTGATATGATTCAACATATTTGATACTTTGTCATTTTGTAGTGACATTTACAGCGCTTCATAACAATATGTACTATGACAAAGCTATTTTTGCACTTTTCTTTCAATTTGAAATATGATCAGTCTGGTGAACTTTACAGTTGTGACTCAAGCTAAGCCTTTCACCTTCCATTATAATAGGAAAAAGCTTGATGGCTTAATGGATAAAGTGCTGACCTTTCTAAGCCACCATTCTAAGTACTACACCCTTGTGAATGGCAATCCACACAGCAAAAGCAAAACATACAATACCATGCTATCAGGAGTTACAATTCTGTGCATAGTGAAGACTAAGCTGGTATTGAATATATGTATTATATATTTGTAAGACTACTTTATTGCAACAAGACCGCCAATTTTTGTTACATAGTTTTATAATCCACCCCTGTTCTTCATCATAACCTTTGCCTCAAAAACACAGCTCATTATTTTAAATTTTACCTTGTCTTAATGCAGCATTGTCACTCTGATTTGAAGAGAAACTTGTAGTTTGTCTATGCAGCTAGCTCTGGGCTTGGTCTTGCAAAGTGTTGAGCATGTAGACCTGATGCAGCAAAGCAATTAAGCATGATATTTGATGTTAAGCGCATTAACAGTCCTCTTGTTTCCAACAAGAATACTCATATCCTTAATGTTAAATATGGGCTTAAATATGTTACATGATCAGGACCAAACTGCTCAGCAAGCTGCATGAACAAATCTTACATGTGAGCTATTTTTGTTTTATGTGTGAGCATTGAATAAACCAAAGAAAGGGTGAAAATTGCAGCTTCCCTGAAACAGCAACAAAAAAGCCAGAACTTTCCCATTGAACCTCACCTGGAGATAGAATGTTTACATAGTCATTATTTAGTCTGCAATTAGTGTATGCTGAAAATATGGCATACTAGTCTGTGAAGGTGCAGGTAAAAGAAAAGCAAAGGATTCTTTCTTCAGGGTCAAGTTGGCATCCAATGGAAATGTGTAGTTGGTGTCACTATTGCCTGGAGGATGTTTAATACATTGAGTGAAGCGGTTCAGCTTAAAAGTTATGTACATATTAAGTCCTATGAAAATGTATTTTAAATAGGAAGTAAGTGGGCCTTGGGCTGGCTTAATACACATGAACAAAATCCATCCTTTACCTACACTGTTTTAGTATATTTTCTGAGACCAATGCTTTCAAAATGAACTGCATAACTTTATTTTATTGTGGGGAGAGGAGAGGACCACCGCTGAGGCACCACCTCAGACTTCTGTGAAGAATGGCTTCAACACAAATTATTGTTGATGGCAAAATAGAATTTCTATCAAACGGGAAGCAGAGCTGGCTTCGAATGAGCGATGTTAGATTATAGATCTCAGGTGTGCTATGTCATTCAAGTGTGAAGCAAAGAGAACCTGGCAGACGCAGAAATTTAAATGGAATCCATGTTGTATACATATATTGACAGAAACTGGACTTGACCAAGGAAGTATAAAACAATTTAAGAGACACTTGATCAGATAATATTAGAAATACAATTGAAAGTATTCCCATAGACAGTGTTCCTGTATTCTGCTTATTTGACTTAAATACATTTAGTTTTGTCCTTATATCTCAGTGAGAAAAAAGAAAACACTTTTTGAAGATATCTTACATTTTGTATAAAAATCTCAAAACACTTGAGTGTGGCTATATGTACATGGCATGTTGCTGTCAGCAGGGTCATTCAAATGAGGGCACTCGACAATGCAAATGGATGTTCATTTGCATAGTCATGTGGTTCATTTGCATAGGCACACAAGATTGCTGTCCCAGCAGAGGTTTCTGTCATCAAAAAACAACCCATGTTGACAGGGTTCTGTCAATCAAAACCTCTCTGTTGACAGCCCTTTATTCCTGAAACAAATGAGGACTAAGGGGCTGCCAAAAAAGTGGGGAGGGTTTGTCAACAAAACCATCTACACAGCTTGTTTTGTGACAACAGAAGCCTCTGCTGGGCCAGTGATCTCATGTAGCTATGCAAATGAGGCACATAGCTATGCAAATGAGCATTCATTTGCATTGTTGGGTGCTCTCATTTGCTTGACCCTGCTGGCAGCAGCATGCCATGTAGACGTAGCCTGTGTGTGTAATGATTAGTTCATATATTTTTAAATCCTAGCTATATTCACCTACCTTCTTGTTCCTAAGATTTGTAAGCCATATCTGGGGGGGAGGGGGGGCCCTTAACAAAGGGGGAAAAGCCTCAAGTTCTTTTTGTTTAAGTGAACCAATTAAATAGCTAAATGTTAGTGATAGCTGTTGAGAAATGTTGGGACCCATAGGGTTGTTTGTGAGAGCAGGTGTCATACTGATATTCAAGATGCCAACTTTGGTTATTAATAATGACACCTACTGTAATTCAGTCTTAAACCTATGATTTTTTGAGAAAAGTTATCGAGAAAGAATTATTGGAGAAATTCTACTTACAGCTTTATCCTAAAGGCAGTTTAGACCAGTGAGCAGGCGCAAGACTCGGCTCTGTTTATAACTGGCTGTGACACTCTAGACAAGTCATTATTCATCTCTTTATCTGTTTCCTCTCCTTTCCCTTTTCTGTTTCATCTATTCCATTTATCACCTCCACAGCCATGGACCATATTTCATTAGGGGTAAGGGAACGTCTTCACTGTATGAAAGCTCAACCCTTCTGGTGTTCAATTTAGTGCATCTAATAGGGACGTGCTGAATCAAACATACAGGGCATCCGCGTTGACGCCAGCACTCCTGCCCCTCATTAGCAGTAAGGGAAGTTGATTTGTGTGAACATTCTCATTGACCTCCCTTAGTGCAGACAATGCAGAAGTTCAAATTAAGGTATGTTGACTCCAGCTACATAATTAATGTAGCTGGAACTGTGTACCTTAATTCAACATTCTGCTGTAGTGTAGACCTGCCCTAAGTCTTGCACTTCAAACTGGAGTTGTAATTTTGAACTTGGATTGCTATACTTGTGCTAACTCTTTAATCAAACTAATGCACTAAAAACAGACATACAAAAATGGCAAAGCACTGGGACAAGCTAGCTATCTAGTACCCACAGTCCCAAGCAGCATTATTGTGATGGTGCCGAGTATATCCTGCTACCCTCTCCAGTGGGTCTGGGTCATTTGGATCTATACCTCATTTTTGTCACTACCCAAAGACTCTTGTTTCTTCTAGAACTTTATAGAAGTTGAAATTTGGATAGACATTATGTACTCAGGTATAACCAACCAGGCTCGGCTTCCCCAGAAACAAGGCTGCACCCAGAAGACGAGTGCTATATTTGGTTTATTGAAAGCGTGACACCCGTGATGGGAGCCCTGGAAACGCTGCAGTCACCAGTGGGGGGAAAACCTGACATGTCGGAGCTTCACTCGGGGGAGAGGCTCTGTAACGGCCCTCCTAACACTAACTAATAAAGCTTAAACTCATTTACATAAAATTGCTTAAAATTGCCTATGCACTACTCTTACTATCTCTTGTGGCCTACTGCCAGTGTAACCTTGAAGTTTCGGCGATCATACTTCGTTTTGCAGCTGTTCGCCTTGGCAGGATACTTGTTTTGCAGCTTTTCACCTTGCACAGACTGGTCTGTTTGGAATTCTCCTGAGGGTTCACAGAGGGGTCGGACTGCACTCTTGACCGTCACAATGTCTTCTCGCACCCTACATCGGGTTTATTCAGGAGAAGACAGGAACAATGGTAACAGTAAGGAAAATCATTTAGATTAATGGGAGTGGATCATAAGTGCACCTTCTGCTAAGGATGTCATGCACAAACTTTGCCAGTGCAACTTGCTGTCTTGAGATCAGTTCTTCTAGATTAGCACATAATGGATCTGACTTAAAGTGCCTCTTCAATGTGTTTTACCTGTTTTCTCTCCAATGTAGAACTTGCCACAATTATCTATATCATTGCGCATAGAAAGACAAATTACTGAAATGAGATTTATTTGGGGCTAACCTTGTAAAGGATTCATAAGAACATAGGAATGCCCATTACTGAGTCAGTCCAAAGGTCCATCTAACCCAGCATCCCGTCTGCCACAGCGGCCAGTGCCAGGTGCCCCAGAGGGGGTGGACCAAAGATAATGATCAAGCAACTTGTCTCCTGCTATCCATCACCAACCTCTGATAAACAGAGTCCCGGGACACCATTTCTACCTCTGGCTAATAGCCTTTTATGGACCTAACTTCTATAAATTTATCTAGCTCTTCTTTGAACTTTCTTATAGTCCTAGCCTTCACAGTCTCCTCTGGCAAGGAGTTCCACAGCTTGACTGTGCACTGTGAGAAAAAGAACTTTCCTTTGTTAGTTTTAAACCTGCTACCCATTAATTTCATTTGGTGTCCTCTAGTTCTTTTATTATGGGAATAAGTAAATATTGTTTTCTTTATTCACCTTCTCCACACCACTCATGATTTTATATACCTATATCATAGCCCCCATCATTCTCTTTTCTAAATTGAAAAGTCCTAGCCTCTTTAAGCTCTCCTCATATTGGACCCATTCCAAACCCCCTAATCAATTTAGTTGTCCTTTTCTGAACCTATTCTAATGCCAAAATATCTTTTTTGAGGTGAGGCGACCACATCTGTATGCAATATTTAAGATGTGAGTATACCATAGTTTTATAAAAGGCAGTAAAATACTCTTTGCTTATTTTCTATCCCTTTTTAATAATTCCTAACATTCTATTTGCTTTTTTGACTGCTACTGCACACTGTGTGGATGTTTTCAGAGAACTATCTATGATAACCCCAAGATCTCTTTCCTGATTAGTTGTAGTATATTAGCCCACACCATATTGAATGTATACTTGGGGTTACTTTTTCCAATGTGCATTACTTTACACTTATCCACATTAAATTTCATTTGCCATTTTGTTGCCCCATCACTCAGTTTGGTGACATCTTTTTTAAGTTCTTCACAATCTGCTTTTGTCTTGACTATTTTGAACAGTTTAGTAGCAACTGCAAACTTCACTACCTCACTATTTACCCCTTCCTCTAGATCATTTATGAATAAGTTGAATAGGATTGGTCCTAGGACTGACCTTTAGGGAACACCACTTGTTAATCTTCTCCCTTCAGAAAATTTACAATTTATTCCTACCCTTTGTCTCCTGTCTTTTAACCAGCTCTTAGTCCATGAAAGGATTTTCCCTCTTATCCCATGACAACCTAATTTACACAAGAGCCTTTGGTGAGGGACTTTGTCAAAGGCTTTCTGGAAATCTAAGTATACTGTATCCACTGGATCCCCCTTGTCTGCATGTTTTGTTAAGCCCTTCAAAGAACTCTAATAGATCAGTAAGATATGATTTCCCTTTACAGAAACCATGTTGACTTTTGCCCAACAAATTATGTTCTTGTATGTGTCTGACAATTTTATTCTTCACTATTGTTTCAACTAAGTTGCCCAGTAATGACATTAGACTTCTAACAGAGGATACACTGGCTCATCTTTCAGGTGCTTCTTGCTCCCCACTGGTTACCTCCTTAATTCAAGGTGCAGCTCATAGATTTGGTAGGGATCCCTCCACAAAGCATGAACTTGACTTTCAACTAGGCAGTCACAGATACTGATCATTTCTCCCTCTCAAATCATGCTGGAGATGTGGTTGGTCGGGTATGGTCATTGTCAATTCTTGGGGATAATATCTCACAGTCAGTGACCAGTCTCAGTGAGAGCTTAGAACTTTGACTTCTGGTTTCTTTATCAGCTTTCTAGATCTCATGTTTTGGGACTAATAACTTTGATATTTTCTGTGCCAAATTCTGCAATCCACACACAACTTTTCCCTTATTCCTTATTCAAGCAAAACTAACCAGTAGAAGCATAAATAGATAAAGACTTCAGCACTCAGACCTCTGAAGCTGTCTACACTAGAAATTTTTGTTCACAAAACTGGCATTTTGTTGGCAAAACCTGGGGAGTGGCCAAAATTACCAAGGCATTCTGTAAATAGTAAATAGACAAAATACAACACTATTGTCAAAAGCATTCTGATGCTCCTTTTGATCTTCTCTGTCAACAAAAGGGCCCCCCAAAGCATCTACACAGCTTTTTTTATCAACTGTTTCTATCAACAAAATACATTTTGTGTGTAAGAGGCTCCAGGAGTTTTGTCTACAAAACCCCACTTTTGTCTACAAAGCTCTCTAGTGTAGACGTAGCCTTTCTGCCAATAGTGCCGAATGCTCTCCCGATCCACTTGGCAGTCTGTCTGTGATCTATCGACAGATATTTTGTCAGAAGATATCTTCCAACAGAAACTTCTGTCTATAGATGGCTATAGTGTAGACATAGCCTGTATGCCCAACCAAAAGTGGATTATTTTTATTAGATGTATGGAAGAATAAATTTCAGATACATATAGCTGGGTATGAAAAATAATGTTGCAGCATTTAATTCTGGGAGAAGAATGTAGTGCCCGAAGAGATCATATTCTTTTTAATTTTCACTAGGAAATTAATAACTTTGAAGAATGAATTGCGGGTGCTTTCTTTTCACAGGGATAATATGGGGGGTTATTATCCAGTCAACTGCTTGACCAAATAAAATTTCAGAATTGTCTTTCATAATCACAGTTGACCTTCTGGAAACCCACAGCATTTTCTTTTGAAAGTGATGTAGCAAAATAAGTGTACATTCAGCAGTGACTGATCCATTTAGATTGTTTGAGTTATGAAAGCCATAGAGTACAGATACAGGTCACTCCAAGTTGTGCAGACCTTTTTAATTCAGAGCACTGACCTGCCAATTTTCATCTGTCTTTCTGCCATTAAACTTCAGGGAGAGGTTAAAGCAATCACCAGTTGAGCTGATATTAAATGTCATAGTAAAATAAAGGTAAAGATATGCTTACTCCCCTTAACACATGCCACAGAAGTTTTAAACCTATCATTAAGGGTTTTTTCTCCTCAAATTTGGCATTTAAGGGAGAGAGTTTCTAAGCCATAAGAAGCAGGAAAGCATCCACCTCTCATTGCAATGTAAATCCAGCACCTAACCTCGTCTTTCATATGAAACACTTTAAAAGAATTTCTCTGCACAAGGAAATGCACATTTGTTATATCCTGGTCTTTTGCAACTGTTCATAAATGGAGTGGGGGAAAGCAAAAGCAGTCAACTGTTGCTATAATTCTGAGTCTTTCATCAACATTTTCAAATTGCTGAATGTAGAACAACTCTTGAAGCAGCAGCTGTAATCCACATGGAGCTTCTACTTCAAAGTGTAATGACAGTTTAATGTCACTGTCAGATACTTGGTAATGAGATAAAAGATAAAATAGAGAGGAACGTTGCCTCTGTTAGAGGCTAAAGGAGAGGAAATTCCCTCCACTGTCCGTGGTAACAAGGACAGGATACCCTGGCCCACCCTGCTGGAAACAAAGGAGCAGGACTTGAAATGTAAAAGGGAGGCTTTGAAGCTCAATTGGGCAGGAGTTGCCAAAGTTGACAAGTGTATCTTACTGCTACTGGCTCATGAGTCTGAAGAGGACCTCTACAGCACTGAGGACTCGACATAACATAACTGCCAGAGCAGCCAGACAACCAGGACGCTGAGAAGCAGTGTGCTCCAGGATGTTGCAGGACAACCCCAACATACAGGTACATGGTGAGAAGAAAGTAAGAAATGGCCCAGTTGCGTTGCTGTCTACTTCCAGGTCCGCATATTTCAGCTTGTATAGTAGGAGACAGACAGATTCCCTCTGTCTCCACCCCTCACCCCACCCCACCCCACCAAGGGACAGCAGGCCTGAACTTGTCTGCCATCTGCAACAGCCAGGACATGAGACTGGTTGGAGCTTTGCCCAGCCCTGAGAGTCTGAGCCCCTTGTCTGATTCGTGCTCTGAGCTGCATGAGTGCCTGAGCTCTGAGACTACATCTACATGTAAAGTAAGTCACATCTAGAATTGTGTCACTAGGGTTTGCACTCTGGCACACTACTAGAAATTGTTTACCTTTCAACTATGATTAACTAGTCATTTTTGGAGATACACGGTGTCTTTCCCCTTTGAGTGAAGAAACAGGGTAATTAAGGGTTTTTTTAATGGACAATAGTTCTTAGATGTGCTTAATTGTTTAAACATGTAAGTCAGTCACATGTTTATGAAATTGGGGTAGTGTAAGGCAGAGGTTCTTTAGTGAGTTGTAAAAGCTTCTCAGCAAAACTAGGCCAATGCACTCAAGACCTAAGTCATAATACCCTGAGTCCATTCATGCCATTATTACAAAGTGTTCAACACTCCTTAAGGAGGTGAAGAGATAAGAAATTCTTGAGGCAGAGTTCTTTCATGCTGTGGTGTCCAACACACTCCCCGTTCACCACATGTGGTGAACAGGGAAGCATATTGTGGCCAATGTGTGCTGGCGGCCCGGTGTGGTAGCCCAGGAAGAGGCACAGCAGCTCAGGGGCTTGAGCGGTGACAGCTCAGGGACTCAGGCTCATGAGGCTGGCTTGGGGACTGCAGAGTGGTGCAGTGGCTCCTTCGGCACCATGCACAGCTGGTGTGACAGCTCCACAGGCACTATGATACCGGAACCACTCTTCCCCAAGCCGCACAGCCCCGAAAGCCACTTGGCGTGGTTCCTGAGCAGCTGACCCGCTGTGCCACCCCTTAGCCAGCCCTGTGGCGCCCAAGTTCCTGAGCTGCCACCGCTGCATGGCACCAGAGGAGCTGCTGTGCAAGCCAAAAGAACCGCTACGCCACCACCTCAGCTGCTGCACTGTCTCACAGGGCTGTGCCTGGCTCAGGGAGGGCATATGGCAAGCTGGTGTCTTCCTTTTGGACACCACTGCTCTAGATAATAGAATGCTGCACTGTGTCTCAGGTGCCTTGAACTCTATTCCCCCTGCCTACAGGCCTGCTAGATGATTAAGACATGTCATTTCCCTTCTGTAGCTCAGTTTCCCTGACTTTGAAATGGGCATGATACTGACTTCCTTTGTACACTATACCTATTCAGTATGATATTTACTAACACAAAGCACTACATAAGGCCAAGGAAGAAGTGTTCTTTCAAAAATGGGGTTCTTTTCTGAAGGAACTCCTTCTACATGGCTGTTCCTGCTTTATCAAAAGTCTCTTCAAGAAGCGCCATCTCGTGAGACTTGTAAATCAGTTCTTCATTGGCATTTTTGATCTTCATTTCCATTCCTCCTCCAAAAGGGAAGTGCGGTGTAGACGTGGCCTGTCTGTTGCATTTCCCACAGCCAGATGGGGTTTATAGAACAATAAGAAATTATAAGGGATAGGGTTAAAAATATTGCTGGGCAGAGCAGGAGTTTAATATATGATGTGGCAGGGCCAGGCTGAAGGGCCCCTCAGAGGGAGCCCAAAGAAGCAGAAGGACCTGCAGGGCAATCACAGGCAGCTGGGTGGGAGATGGCTCAGCCTAATTAAGACCAGATGGCCCCAATGACTGAGCTTTAAAATCCTTCACAGTGGGAAGGGCAGGGAGAGAGAGTGAGGTGAGCAGAGAGACGCAAGGAGACAGGATCAGAGAGACAGAGAGAGAGAGAACGAACGAACGAACAGGTCTGAGAGCAGCAGAGAAGAGCAGCAGGAACACCGGAGATCACAGAGGGAAAGCGGGAGCTTCTACAAGATCAAGAGTGAGGACCCGTGACTGCTACAGCCTGGAGAAGATACCCGGGGGAATCATTTGGGGAAGTGACCCAGGGAGGAGAGGTGCTGTGCCAAGGGCTAAGGGAGTCATCTCCTCCCACTGGCAGCTGCACAGGGTCCCTGGGCTGGAACCTGGCATGAGAGGGCAACAGGGCCCTTAAGGAGTCCTAATGGACTGACCAGAGGACAGAGGCCGAGGAATAGAACTGACTTTGTCACAGTGAATATACACTGGAAGGTTGCCTAGATTTTCTCAAGTCAAGGTCAAACAACCAGTTAGGAGGAACAAAGGTGTATGAAGGAGAAAGTACAAGAAGCACTAAAAGCCAAACAAAAGTCTGGAGTTGGCCAGAATATCAGCTCACTCCTTACCCATTCCACACATGACAAAATAGGTGATTTCAAGAACCCAAACTTGCAATCCTTGAAAATGGAACATGATCATAAATCGCAGGGAGTGAGACCAGGTTGGGCATTGCAAATAGATCTAAGCCTAAGGAGGAGGAGGGTGGGAACAGGGAAGAGGAACACTGGGAAAAGGCTCTGTGGTGTCACAGCTATGGATATGTCTGCTTGAAACTAGCCCCAATAAAAACTGGCAATGGCAGTGTTGGGAAAGCCCCTATCATTAAACCTGGCCACTATGGGGCAAAAAATCTGTTTTACACCTGCTTTTCTAAAATTGATGGGGGACACTGCATTAAAATTCAGTAATTAGTAGTGCTGCAAGTACTTCAGAATTCCATCACTAATGCATAAATTGCAATCATCTTATAGTTCCCTAACTGCGTGCTTGGAAGTTATGGAAAATCCAAATAATGGTAGGAAACTAACTACTTACGTCTTGTATTTGATCAGCCATTTTGAGGTCTGACACCCATGAAGCTTTATTGACTTTAATGGAATTGCTCCTGATTTGCACAGGTGCAAGAAAAATTAACCCACGCCCCATTTATCTTTGAAGAGGGAGACATGATATGACCTAACCACCTCATCATTAGGCTAGGATTCAACAGCATAAAGTGATCTCTTTTGCCAAAGGAACTCCTGTAATTCTGCCTCTCTTTTGCAATATAACTGAATATATCTGCTTTAATGCTGTGTAGTACACCAAGGCTACGTCTACACGTGCACCCAACTTCGAAATAGCTTATTTCGATGTTGCGACATCGAAATAGGCTAGTTCGATGAATAACGTCTACACGTCCTCCAGGGCTGGCAACGTCGATGTTCAACTTCGACGTTGCTCAGCCCAACATCGAAATAGGCACAGCGAGGGAACGTCTACACGCCAAAGTAGCACACATCGAAATAAGGGAGCCAGGCACAGCTGCAGACAGGGTCACGGGGCGGACTCAACAGCAAGTCGCTCCCTTAAAGGGCCCCTCCCAGACACACTTTCATTAAACAGTGCAAGATACACAGAGCCAACAACTAGTTGCAGACCCTGTATATGCAGCGTGGACCCCCAGCTGCAGCAGCAGCAGCCAGAAGCCCTGGGCTAAGGGCTGCTGCCCACGGTGACCACAGAGCCCCGCAAGGGCTGGAGAGAGAGTATCTCTCAACCCCCCAGCTGATGGCCGCCATGGAGGACCCCGCTATTTCGATGTTGCGGGACGCGGATCGTCTACACGTCCCTACTTCGATGTTGAACGTCGAAGTAGGGCGCTATTCCCATCCCCTCATGGGGTTAGCGACTTCGACGTCTCGCCGCCTAACGTCGATTTCAACTTCGAAATAGCGCCCAACACGTGTAGACGTGATGGGCGCTATTTCGAAGTTACTGCCGCTACTTCGAAGTAGCATGCACGTGTAGACGCAGCTCAAATGATGAGGGGAAGCGTATCTTTCCTTGGTTGTAATGTTCATACATTTTCAAGCATTATTGAAATCTCACACTTAGTCCCTGACATACTTCATAAAAAAAAAAAAGAAATACATGAACATTGTTTTATTTGAAATCAGAATAATGAAACAGCTATTCAAAGTCAATGAATATGATTATGGAATTATTTTGTAATCTTTAAACAAAAAATATTCAAAAAGCTAAAATATAGTTAAGCCCAGATTGTTACAGAATACTGAACAAAAGGAGATACAGTAAAGTAATCATTCTGTGTAAATTACCAGAAAAGGACAAGAAAACTAAACCTAGATCATCATCCATAAAGCTGAGTATTTTTTCAATATTTTCCAGCAGCATGACATTCAAGAACAGGATGATATTTCTTTGTTCAATAACAGTATATTAAAGAAACAGCGAGTATGCAAAAATGAGAATATTATATTGTGATTACCAACCCTAAAGACATTTTGATTGAAGTGAAAAATAACTGATCAGTTTGCTATGGTAATTTAGAATCATATGCTTAACATTTTGAATAGAATTCAATTTGTAATGGGTAGATCAGTCTGAAATGCATAAATAGCTAACCCCAATCAACTGGTTTTATTTAAAATATAAATCAGGATGCAATCAGGATAGTCAAGAAAGAAGTGTCAGAGATTTAAATTTACCCATATTTCTTCTAAAGGACAAAAGAGAGAGCTCCTAACTCCAATACTAAAATAGAAAAGCATAATTAATGTATACAAGAGAGATTATTTGCTTCAGAAGGACATTCTAATTGTAATCAATGTTTGCATTTTAAACCAAATAATTTTTTTGTAGAATTCAAAGTATGAGACCCAACACATACATTATAATTTTAACCTGGAGTAATTACTGCATCAAGCACAGGCTGAACCTCTCATCTGGCACGCTCAGGACCTGACCAGTGCCGGACAAGAGAATATGCCAGAACACAGGAGGTTAATATTGTCCAGCACATTGCCAACGCTTTCACTGCTTACTGGGCTCTTAGAAGACATGTGGGGTAAATAACAGCACAGAACACTGTGCCAGGACTGGTGGCTGTAAACAAGCATGGGCAACTTAGCCATACCCATGATAAGCAGTTGTCCAGCTAACTAAATCATGACAGATTATGGATGTTGCTGGATGAGAGCATTCCAAATTAGAGAGCTTCAACCTGCATTTTACTGTGATAAAATAGAAATGAAAAAGTTTAATGAACTTAAGGTTCTCATAAACTTCAAGAATATTTTTCATTTGCAACATTAGTACAAGTACTGATGTTTATATTAAATGGTTTATATTTTAATGATTGAATCAATTTTAAAAGTTTTTACTAGCTAGTGGTAAATCTGGATTATGTATCAGGGATGCAAAGGCTGACAATGTTCATGTAAGAAAAAAGACAGCCATCAGGTGTGCAAAGAGGTCAAATTAAGGTTGAACAGGAAAGTTTAATTAGGCATTCCTTCATATGAGCCCTTTGATTTCATAACCTTACCATTCCTGTAATACTGATTTGGGCTTCTTGTTTGTGTATTTTTAATTAATACTCTGTATTTATTGGGCCATATCCTCCCCTGCTGTAAATAGACATTACTTTATTGCAATCTATGAAGCTATGTCGATTAATATCATCGGGGACAGGGCCTACTTTATAGATTAAAGTCTATAACTGCTATTGAGAGAAGACTTGCTAATATGATAGTAGATTAGACATTCTTACAAACAAGGTAATTGTTAACCATCAGAACTACCTCCAATAAAGAGGAGAATGGCTATCATATGTTAGATTATTCCAATATACATACAGTTATGTAGATATTTGGAGCCTTCAGAAAAAAAATGGTTTAGATGAGCAGACTGTGATGAATGGTCCATTATTATTAGAACACATGATTTATTTGTTAACTACAAAGTGGTCAATCAGAGCTTAGATAAATTTAATATTAAACATGCTTCAATATTCAAATCACACATAGGTACCCACAAAATCCATTATAAAGAATTAGACTGTTTTTATGGTAATACCACTACAGCTTGAACAAAAATGGCACCACCTACATGCTCAACTGTGGACATTTGTCTGTTTTCCTGGTACCATGGGAAATGAATGGCTTCAGTTTTGGCAAAAGCGCCTCAGACATTTAGGTTCCACCACACCAGCTACTGTACCTCATTACGTAGGGACAAAATGGTTTATTTTAAAATGTTACCTTAAATATATTGTTGTATCACTGCAGCCTCCCTCCCACTTTAGCACTTTCCCATGAAGTTTGTTTAACTTTATTTCAACATATGTCATTAAGGCAAATTTTTGTATATGAATCTAATTCTGAGTGATACAAAGTGAGTCTCACATACATCTGTAACATGCACGACCATAAAGATTGTTTTCTGGAAATCACCACAGTATATTTAATGATTGAAACAGAAGACAGTGTTCATAAAGTTATAAAAATATGTGTCCTCATTCTGGCATGTGGCGAGGTTTAATTACTGTGATCAGCAAAATAATCATGAAAATTAACAGCTCTGTATAGCAAGATCTGGCTAACCTACATTTAATTTCAAAGATAGCCGGTAATTTAGATGTGTTACAGCAAGTTTAATAAGTGTAACTGCGTCAAGTGTCTAATGCTGCTGGTGTACGACTTGTCTGTGACAAATTTCACAGCAGAGCTTAAAGTAGAAAAATAGCCCTGAGTTAACTTATGTGCACTTTTTAGTATGACCATGCTAGGAAAAGGAGACTGGGGACAAGATTAATACATATGAACAAAAATATTACATTTATTTACATAAACAGCACATATAGGAGTCACAAATTTAATGGGTCATTTACTTATGCAGCTGTGCGATGTGCCTAATTACATTTATCTTTCAGAATTCATTAGCTTTATTTTTCTTAGTGATCTCTCAATACTTGGGGAATTTGAATAATTACGTTGAAATTAAGAAACACTTTTTGCTTCCTTTTCAACTTTTTGGCTACGTCTACACGGGGATGCTACATCTAAATAGCTTGTTTCGATGTAGCGAAATCGAAATAAGCTATTTCGATGAATAGCGTCTACATGTCCTCCAGGGCTGGTGCTGTCGACATTCAACGTCGACGTTGGGCAACACTACATTGAAGTAGGCGCTGCAGGGAAGCGTCTGCGCACCAAAGCAGCCCAAATCGAAATAAGGGTGCCAGGAACAGCTGCAGAAAGGGTCACAGGGTGGACTAGCACTTCCCGGGCAACAGCAAGCCACCCCCTTAAAGGGCCCCTCCCAGACACACTCAGCCTGCACAGCACGTGGTCTGCAGAGCCATAGGCACGCACACCCCGTCGAAGCAGTATGGACTCCCAGCAGCAGCAGCAGCCAGAGGTCCACACACCCGACCCTGGAGGACCAGTGCTTGCCCTGCATAGTGCCATGCAGGAGGCAGCTGACCATCTTTTATTTGAGGAAGATGAGCTGCCCCCAGGGGATGAGGAAGTAGCCCCAGACCTTGCTGCCCTCCCAGACCCGCCCCCGCCACACATGCCACCAGCTGTGGAGCTACCCCACGAGCACGGGCTGGTGGGAGCAGCTGGTGCTCGGCGAGTGGGACAACGACCGCTGGCTCCGGAATTTCCAGATGAGCCGGCAGACATTCCTGGAGCTCTGCCAGTGGCTCACCCCTGCCTTACGGCACCAGGACACTTCCATGCGATGTGCCCTCACTGTAGAGAAATGGGTCGGCATCGCTGTCTGGAAGCTGGCCACTCCAGACAGCTACCAATCCATAGGGGAGCAGTTCGGCGTGGGCAAGGCCACCGTCGGGGCTGTCCTCATGGAGGTAAGAGGACCCGGGGTGGTAGCCTGGGGAGGGATACCGGGGGGGATCCTGGGGGGGGAGCCCTGGTGGGGGGGCCCTCAGGGGGATGGGGGGAGCCCAGGGGTGGAGGGCCAGACACACCTTGCACATCCCTCACCGGTGCTCTCTCATGTCCTTCCCCTGCAGGTCATCCGCGCAGTCAATGCCCTGCTTCTTCACAGGCTCGTGCAGCTTGGGGACCCGGATGCTACCATCACGGGGTTTGCCAGCCTGGGCTTCCCAGATTGCTTTGGGGCTCTGGATGGGACCCATATCCCCGTCCGTGCCCCAGAGCACAGAGGAGGATGCTTCCTCAATAGGAAGGGATACCATTCCATGGTCCTCCAGGCCTTGGTGGACAGCCAGGGCTGCTTCCTGGACATTTATGTTGGCTGGTCTGGCAGCACCCATGACGCCCGGGTCTTCAGAAATTCGGGTCTGTGCCGCCGGCTGGAGGTGGGGACCTACATCCCCCAGCGGGAGATCCCTTTGGGGGATGCCACCATGCCCCTCTGTATCGTCGCAGATGCGGCATACCCCCTCCGGCCCTGGCTCATGCACCCCTACACAGGCCATGTCACAGCCAGCCAGGAGCTGTTCAACACGCGCTTGAACCATGCATGCGAGGTGGTTGAGCGCACTTTCGGCCGCTTCAAAGGGCGCTGGAGGTGTCTCCTCACCCGACTGGATGCAGGCCTCACAACACCCCCCAGGTTGTGGGTGCGTGCAGAGCACTCCACAACCTGGTGGAGAGCAAGGGAGAGGCCTTCTTCCAGGGCTGGGCTGTGGAGGCTGGCAGAGCCAACGTCCAGCCACCTACTGCCCAGAGTCGCCAGGTCGACCCTGAGGGGATCCGGGTCCGGGAGGCCCTGCAGGCCCATTTTGACCAGGCTGCGGGGTGAACGCTGGCAGGGCCAGCTGCGGGTGAGCCACCCACTGCACCCCCCCCATCCTCCACAACACTGCCTGCCCCCATGCCCACACCACAGAGCACCCAAGAGCACATACCCCCACACTTTTCTTTGAAACAAATGGAAATGTTGTTTCAAACAAAACAGTGCAACCTTACTATTAACAGAAGAAAAGGCGGGGACTATATACATGGGGGGACAACTACTAAAAGAGGGGTCCAACAAAAACTATTTACAAATGGGGGAACATGTACAAAGGGGGGGGGCACGTCCTTGGCCCCGCACCGTAATGTCCAGCGCCTGGTGTTGGCGGGGGCGCCACCCACATCTCAGCCTGAGGCCTGGCTGAGGCTGGGTGGGGGCTGGAAGAACCGGCAAATACGGCCGGCAGGTGTCCGCAGGCCCGTGGTCCCCCTCAGCAGCAGGCCCCAGGGTGGCAGATGGTGGACGGGCAGCGGGTGGAACAGCGGGTGGCGCGGCGGGTGGAGCGGTGTGCGGTGTGGAAGGTGGGGGGCCAGGTGTTGCGCAATGGGATCGAAGGTGCGCATGAAGGCCCACCAAGCCTCCTGGCGCCAGCCCAGCGCTCGCTTCTGGAGCTCTAGCTGCTGCTCCTCCACCCGCAGGTGCCACTCCGACACCTCCAACTGATGACGGAGGGTCACGAGCAGCTGGGGGTCCATGGCCGTCCTCAGGTGGCTCCTCCATTGGCCTCATCCTGGGGCTGGTCGGTGCTCCACCGAGGGGCTGGCCTGGAGTGATGGCCCTGGTGGGCTCTCCAGGACCACTGACACCTCACCGGCGCTTTCCGGTTCCTCCGATGGTGCAGCTGCAGAACACTGGGGGGGAAGAAGAGTGGAGACAGCCGTTAGTGTGGCCCCCGAGCTGTGGCCCTTGTCCCCTCACCCCTCTGCTGCTGGTTCCCCATCCCCGCCCCCCAGAGATGCTGATGATGATGATGGGTGTCCCACCCCACCCCCCAAGGGGGACCCTAGGTTCCACTCCCCCCATCCCCAGGGATGGGGCATGGCACTGTCATGCTGGGGGGGCAGGGGCTGATGCACTCTTCTGAGGGACATGCCACTGCTGTCCTTGGGGCCATGGTCATCTGGGCATGTGGAGGGCCCTCGTCATGTCTCTTGTCCCCGCCCCTTAACCCCGGGGGTGTGCACTGGTGGGGGTACATACCTGACGGTCCGCTCCCACGTTCGGGGGACACCCATTGGGCGGACGCCCTGCTGGAGCTGCGGGACGGGAGGGCGATGCAGAGCCCCCCCGTCGCTGGAGGACTCCCCCTCCTCCTCCTCCGGGGTCCCGGGGTGGGCTCCTGGGGGGGCCCCTGGGGTGCTGGGTTTGCCTCCGGGGCGGACTCCATCTCCGGGGCCTGCTGGGGCTCGTCGGCTGAGGTGTCAAGAGTGGCCGGGGGGGAGGAGGTGTACCGGGGCCCAGGATGGCCCTGAGCTCCCTGTAAAAGGGGCAGGTAGCGGGGGCGGTCCCAGATCAGCTGGCCGTGTCCCAGGCCCGGGCGTAACCCTGCCATAGCTCCTTGACCTTAGTCCTGACATGGTCAGGAGTGTGGGCAGGGTGACCCCGGGCAGCCAGGCCCTCGGCCAGCCGAGCTAATGCATCCGCATTCCGCCTCTTGCTCCCCATTACCTGGAGCACCTCCTCCTTGCCCCAGGGCCTCAGCAGATCCCGGATCTCAGCCTCCGTCCAGGAGGGGCCCCGCTGCCTCTTCCCCTGCTGGCTGCCAGGCTGTGAGCCCTGGCTCCCCTTGTGGGGGGTGCCCTGGGGTCACGTGGGGGGCTGGCTGGCTGCCATCAGTGCAGGGTGGTGTGCTGCTGCTGCTGAGAGATGTGCAGGCTGAGCACGTGGCTGTGATGCTGCCTGCATGAGCTGTCAGCTTCCTGCACAGGAAATAAGGGGGCGGGGAGCTTTAAGGGGCTGCTGCACACGGCCACCATAGAACTCAGGGGCTGGAGACAGTGTCTCTCAACCCCTCAGCTGATGGCCGCCATGGAGGACCCCGCTATTTCAATGTTGCGGGACACGGATCGTCTACACATGCCCTACTTAGACGTTCAACGTCGAAGTAGGGCGCTATTCCCATCTCCTCATAAGGATAGTGACTTCGACGTCTTGCCGCCTTACATCGATTTCAACTTCGAAATAGGACTCGGCATGTGTGGACACGGCAGGCGCTATTTTGAAGCTGGCACGGCTACTTCAAAGTAGCCGGCTTGTGTAGACGTGGCTATTGTGGTTTACAGACTTCAGGGGCTTGTCTACACTACCTCCCTACTTCGAAGGGAGCATGATAAGTCGCATGTGGGGAGTTTATTAATAAAGTGCTGCGGTGCATATGCAGCACTTCATTAAGCAAATTCCCCCACGCAGCAACTCCAAAGTATTAAACTTAGAAGTGCCGGCTCATATCTGGCCACAGCTCACCTGTCAATACTTCAAAGTGCCTGGGCAATTTCTAAGTCCCTTTACTCCTCATATTGAGTAGTAAAGGAACTTTGAAGTACCCCAGGCACTTTGAAGTACTGGCGGGTGAGCCGCGGCCAGATATGAGCCGGTACTTCTAAGTTTAATACTTTGGAGTTGCTGCATGGGGGAATTTGCTTAATGAAGTGCAGCATATGCACCTCAGCACTTCATTAATAAACTCCCAACACCCTACTTACCATCATTCCTTCAAATTAGGGAGGTAGTGTAGACACAGCCCAGGTCATGTAAAGATATATACCAACCAGGACAGTCACAGATGGTCTCCCAGGATTAGGAAAGATAACAATGGAGAAAATATTATCAAGAAATGGAAATAATAGAATAATACGAAGGTAAAAACTTCTGTATCTGAATCAAATATAATGCAATATATTGCTAACAAACTGAAAGAGGGTTTACGAAAAATGCATGGACTGAAAAGCTATTTTTTGGCTATAATTGTTTTTTCCCCTTTTGAAGATCTATTTTATCAGCTCTCTGTTGTCCATGAATAAAATCATTTTGTGCATAAATTTTGAACAACACCAAAGGGATGAAACAACCATTTAAATATTCACTTCACCTTTAGGCTGTTTGGAAATTCAAGACCACTGGTAGTACTGAGGGCAGTGTAATAGAATTCATATAGGCAAGATTCTCTGTCATGCTAAAGAACAGTCCCCTAGAATTAAAAGATCCCACAGGGAGACTTGTGCTAAGAATGGCTTAAGCAATTAGCATAATCAACTATGCATGTCAGAATAATGTTTAAGGAGGGAGTTTTGTACATGGGGTGAAGTTAGGTTATGCTTTATGAAAATGTACTGGAATTTGCCATACAATTTGATTGGAACTGGTAATGGGAAAACATTTTACAATAACTCTAATATGTTTTATATACAGTCTACAAACAGGACAATAGCATGAGCTAATGCATACCAGTGATCAGACACTACAGCTTTTTATTTTGATTGCGTGTATGATTCATTGTTTTATGGTATAATTCATTAAATTCTTTGTAGCTTGTTGTTATATATATATATATATTATATATACACACACACATAAACAAAACCACCATTAATTTAATTAATTAAAACTGATAAATCATACAGAGATAAAGCAAAAATTCACAATTTTATTGGAAAATGTTACATCTAACCTGTACAAGTATACAAAAATGAAATGATGCATTATACATAGTTTTGTGTTCTGTCTACTTTCAACTCTGGACCAAGGGATCCTTTATCGTTAGTTTATTCCCCAATACATATCTCTAACTTAACTGAGGTTCTTTTTCCCTCTTACAGCCACATATGCTCAGCCATGAGAATCTCAAAAGAAAAGACCCCAAACTACAGATTTTGATTTCTGTTTAGTTAATCTAAAAGAACTCTAAGACACATCT
The DNA here is from genome assembly GCF_033958435.1 of Carettochelys insculpta. Taxonomy (NCBI): domain Eukaryota; kingdom Metazoa; phylum Chordata; order Testudines; family Carettochelyidae; genus Carettochelys; species Carettochelys insculpta. The sequence continues at coordinate 297,833,945 of NC_134137.1, read as the reverse complement.
TGATTAAGGTTTCTAAGCGTCTTCATGAGGAGAAAATACTGTGGTTTAGTGGGCTGTGTAAACTAGAAAAGATAGTTTTCAGAACTAATGGATGCAAAATGAAGCAGGATAAATTCCCAATAGAAAACAAAGCAGCAGAAATGTAGCGTTTTAAAGACTAACAAAATGATTTATTCAGTGATGAGCTTTCATAGGAAGACTCTTGAAGATCGGGGGAGATACCGGATGACTGGAAAAAGGCAAACGTAGTGCCCATGTGTAAAAAAGGAAAGAAGGACAATCCAGGGCACTATAGACCAGTCAGCCTTACCTCAATCCCTGTGAAAATAATGGAGGGGATCCTCAAGGAATCCATTTTGGAGCACTTGGAAGAGGGGAAAGTGATCAAAAGTAGCCAGGGATTCACCAGGGACAAGTCTTGCCTGACCAATCTGATTAGCTTCTGTGATGAGGTAACAGGCTCTGTAGATGTGATATACCTTGACTTCAGCAAAGTTTTTGATACAGTCTCCCAAAACATTCTTCTCCATAAGTTAAGCAAATATGGATTGGATCCTTGGACTATCAGATGGATAGAAAGCTGGCTTGATGGTTAGGGCCAATGGGTAGTAGTCAATAGCTCAGTATCTGGATGGCAGTCAGTTTCAAGCAGAGTGCCACAAGGCTGGGTTCTGGGGTAGGTGTTTTTCAATATCTTTATTAATGACCTGGATGAGGGACTGGATTGCACCCTCATCAAGTTTGCAGATGACACAAAACTAGGGGGAAAGGTAGAGAGAGAATCCAGAGTGACCTGGATAAATTGCAGGACTGGGCCAAAAGAAATCTGATGCGGTTCAAAAAGGAGAAGTGTAGAGTCTCGCACCCGGGGTGAAAGAATCCCAATCATTGTTACAGGCTGGGGACCAACTAGCTCAGCAGCAGTATGATGGAAAGGGACCTAGGGTTATGGTGGATGAAAGGCTGGATATGAGTAAACAGTGTGGCCTTGTAGCCAAGAAGGCTAATGGCATACTGGGGCACATTAGGAGGAGCATTTCAAGCAGATCTAGAGAAGTAGTTGTTCCCCCCTATTCAGCACTGGTTTGGCCACATCTGGAATATTGTGTCGAGTGTTGGGCCCCCCAGTATAAAAAGGATGTGGATTTGCTGGAGCAGGTTCATCAGAGGGCAACAAAAATGATTAAGGGTCTGGAGCACAAGACCTATGAGGATAGGCTGAGGGATTTGGACTTGTTTAGTTTACAGAAGAGAAGACTTAGGGGTGATTTAGTAGCAGCCTTCAACTTCCTGAAGGGGAGCTCTAAAGAGGAGGATGTGAAACTGTTCTCAGTGGTTTCAGATGGCAGAACAAGGACTAATGGTCTGAAACTGAAGAGAGAGAAATGTAGGTTAGATATTAGGAGAAACTACTTCACCAGGAGGGTGGTGAAGCATTGGAATGTGTTGCCTAGAGAGGTGGTGGATTTTCCATCCCTCTAGGTTTTTAAGTCCTGGCTTGGCAAGGTCCTGGCTGGGATGACTTAATGTGGGTTGATCCTCCTTGAATCAGGGGGCTGCAGTAGATGATCTCCTGAGGTCCCTTCCAGCCCTATGATTCTGTGATTCTATGACAGGTGCACTTCACCAGATCTGATGAAGTGGGTCTAGCCTATGAAAGCTCATCACCAAATGAATCATTTTGCTAGTCTTTAAAGTGCTACATGTCTGCTGCTTTGTTTTGTTGGAGTACAGACTAACACAGCCACCTCTCTGTTACTATCCAAGTAGAAAGATGGGCCTTTTTTAAAAAGTGTAAACAGTGAGCCTAATTAGTCGTTGGAACCAAAAACCAAGGGAAGTGGTGAATTTTCTGCCTCTTGATGTCTTCAGATCAATTCTGAATGCCTTTCTGGAAGACACGCTTTAGTCAAACAAATTACGGAGCTCAACAGGGGTGTCAGTGGTTGAACATGCATCTGACGAAGCGGGTCTTTGCCCACAAAAGTTTATGCTCCAAAATATCTGTTAGTCTATAAGGTGCCATAGGACTTCTTGGTGTTCCCAGTGAGTGAACTTGAGTATCATGCATGAAGCTAGAAAAGAGGAGAGATTTGAAAGGGAGATCTCCATGTTAAGGAGGAGTGCTTCTTGGGTGCTTGCTTGTTTGTTATGCGTCTTCTTGATTGAAGTCTATAGGGTGGTTTGGGTGGGTGGTGCTCAGTTCTGAGCTTTGCAGACTGATAAGGCAAGCATGAGAGCGTCATACTGAGGTTTAAACCTGCTGTCCTTCAATCTTTAATCTATTTAACCATCCCTTTCCCACCCAATACACATTCATGTCCTTCAAGATTAAAAACAATGCAGGCAAATGTCTAGGAGCAACATGGGGACTATCTAGTTTCTTGCACTGAATGCATGTTTGATAACCTGCCTTGTGGGCAGGTGACATATGTGTACATTTGGTACAAGCATCTTGTGGCCCTCAGAAACTGAGTATGGGCCCTTGATACTAGAGTTCAGGAATAAATGGTCAGTTACCACAAGACAGAGAGGTAAAAGTGGGATCCCGCAAGGATCTGTATTGACACTAGTGCTACTCAACAGATTCATATATTACCTGGAAAATAGGTAAATACTGTTCTGTTAAAGTTTGCAGATGATACAAAATAACAGGATTATTAAATCCAAAGATGACGGGTTACAAAGGAGTCTCACTAAATTGGGGGGCCGAGTTAAAAAACAAAAAAACATAAATGAAATGCAATACTGATGAAGGCAAAGTAATGTACATTGTAAAGTAATCCCAGTTACACATACAGTATACTCTGTTTTAACTGGCATTCAAACAACTGGACTTCTCTATTAACCAGCATTCTGTCCCATGTGTCTGGATAGCTGCTGCTCCGTTATCTCACCCAAAACAGCACCCACATGGCAAAGCCACATGCAAGCCACCCAGAACGGCTTCCCACATGGCCTGGCTATGCAAAAGCCACCCAGAGCCACTCCCTGAGCTGTGGGATCGGTTGCTCGCTCTCCTGGAGCAGCCCTACTGCCCCCAACCCTCCAGCCAATGGGGGGCAATTTACCACAAGACAAAGCAAAGTCTCTCTTGACCAGTATGAGCAGTGCCAACACCTGAGCTTGCTGAAGCTCTGCAGATGATCAGTGGAGCAGTGGTGGCTGTGTCCTCCCTCCAGCCATATGCTTTAATTGAAGTCTGTTTGAGTAGGAGCTGTTCCATCTCAGAACACAAGCCAAATATTTAGTTGCTCAAATTGGTATCCTGATCAATTCCTCGGCTGGGACTTTCAAAGGAAAAGTTCATCTTTGCTCATTCTGCCCATGCATGTTGGAGTTTGATGGGCATTTTCCCTCTCTGTGGGACTGACAGGCTGCTAGAAGAATTTCCAGCTGCCTCCCGGTCCTGGGGCTGCCAAATATCACAGAGTTTACTATACAAACATTGGCTGTTACCATTCAGGAAAGATCTTGCAGTCATTGTAGATAGTTCTCTGTGAACATCTGCTCAATGTGCAGCAGCAGAAAAGCTAACAATGTTACAAACCAGTAGGAAATAGAAAGATAACAAGAGAAAATATAATGCCACTATATAAATCCATAGTATGTCCACACCTTGAATAGTCAATGCAGTTCAGTTGCCCTACCTCCAAAGAGATATACTAGAATTGGGAAAAGTACAGAGAAGGGCAATTAAAATTATTAGGGATGTTAAAATAACTTCTGTATGAGGAGAGCTAGAAAAAAGACCATTAATATCACAGATGTCTATGAAATCAAGAATGTTCTGGACAAAAGTCAATGTGGAACTATTATTTAATTTATCCCTTCATACAACAAAAGAAGATTCACTTAATGAAATAAATAGATGGTCAGTTTAAAACAAACACATGGAAGTACTTCTTTACACAACACAATAAGTCTGTAGAACTTATCTAATTAATTTTTCATGGAGGACAGGTCCATTATTGGCTATTAGGGACACAACCGCATGCTGTTAATACCTCTTTATCTCTGACTTCCAAAAGTTGGTATTGGATGACAGAGAATGGATCATGTAATACATTTCCCTGTTCTATTCATTCCCTGGAAACAGCCATCATTAGAAAATATGGTACTGAGCCAGATGGAATGTTGGTCCTACCCATTCTAAGTCTGCCCATTCTTATGTTCTTGTAAACTATTATGGCCTGTGATATACAGAGTGTCTGTCTAGACTACCTAATGATCCCCACTGGCCATAAACTTTATGAATTATAACATTCTTCAAATCAGCCAGCCACTGAAATTGAAACTGTGCTATTGTCAAACAGACATTACAAGTTTTCAAATATGCGTTTTTCATACATTGTTTTCCAAAGGCATCCAGTGAAAGATGGCCCCTGGCAAAAGTGCATTGGCAGTAACGCAAAGAAAGGGCCTGCTGAAGAAAAGAAGTCACTTTAATTACTTTGTTAACTGCCCAATGACAACAAACTTATCATCTGGCATCTGTTCATTTGAACAAAGGTCTGACCAGCCTATTAACTGGAATTGTGCTATCTTAACAGATGGCATCAATGTAGGCCGTCTATTGACAAAGTATGTGGCTCAGCTTGGTTTGTTGAGGGCAAGAATCCCAGTTCAAAATGGCTGTACATTCCAAAACTTAATCACAGCTGTGGTTATGATATCTTATGAGCAGGATTGAGTATTAAAGTAGAAATGCATTTGGAAATTGTGTGAGGAACTATCAGAAGATGTGATATTCAGAGAATTCACAGTAGAACATGAATATCTCTTTTTGCTGTATGAAATTGATGAAGTGACAACAGAAATGCTTGCCCCTTACCAAAAGGATTTAGTTATATCTTGGATATACAGACATAAAGAAGCACATGAAAGCGTAGCTATCTGGCCATAAGAAATTGTATTCTTTTGGCTGAAAACCTGAAACTAACACAAAACTGAAGCTTTTCAGAGGGGAACAGACGAGTGCTCAAACACTGTAAGAGACATCATGTCCTGCCCTTGTGTTCTCAAGAAAACACCTTGTTTTGCCTATGTTGAAAAATGCTTGAGAGCTCTCTGACATGATCTAGTGACAGCCCCCTGCTTTCGAAGCAGGAAAATGAGACTAGCGGATTAGCCTTTTTGCAATCCCTGTGAAATTTTTCCCGAAGTGAGCTAAATAATAAGATTGTGAAAAATGTTGTAGTTCAAACATGTTTAATAAAGCCTTAATTTTAATAGTTAAATTGCCAGAGTCCGTTGTTCCTGTGTATAGTCCACTTCTCATAACTCCTAGTGCTGACCAGAGTATATATGCACCATCACCAGCGAGCTGTTGAACACCCGTTGGTCCCTTACAGCTCCTGCATGTAACCTTAGTTCACAGAGCAACTCAAGATGTTCCAGCTTGTGTGACAAGGGCTCAGAAGGACTTTCCTCTAAGGCCTGTTCAAGGGTTGGGTACCATCAAACAGTGGCCAAAGCCAGAAAAATTTATTTTCTTTCAAAGGTCCCTGGGACATGGGGCCCTCTACAGTTGCCCTGCTTGCTACCCTCTTGTGCTGGCTCTGGCTGCTTTATGCAGGAAAACAATTGTTGAGGCACAGGTGGGACACAGAGCTTATGTAGCATGTTGGAGCATCTCAGAAAGAAAAAGGTTGAAATCCTCTATTATAGAGAATTCATGTTTTAAAATTAAATAACTAAATAAAGCTGTTATTGCCAGTGGAGCTTTTTTTCATCTTCTACACCTTCAACCAGATTTGGAGCGATGGATTTTGTATTAACATTGTTTCTACAATCCCTGCTTGCTAGTGATCACAAGTCATTCCTTTTTGTCTAACAAACAATACAGAATTAATTATTTTTTAATAGTTTAACTTCTCATGAACTCGCTGGAGTTACATCATTAACAAATGCAACTGAAATTATCACTATTATGTGAAGTTGATAAAGAATATGCTCTTACATACATCCTCCAGAAAGGGAGACCCACTTATCACTCAAAAGATTGCAGCATCTTATGCAACACAATCATATAAACTAGAGATAAGTACAGTATTAGGTGATACTAGTAGATTATACTTCCTGGCTATGTCTACAGTAGAAGCATCTGTCAACAGAAGTTGCCGTTGACAGAGGAGTCTTGACAGAACCTCTGTCAACAGATTGCATCTACATACAACTTGCTCTGTGGACAGAGAACTGCCAGACTGCACTGCCTTCTGGTTCCAGAAAGCAGAATGCCAGCTCTGCAAAGAGGGCTGCACTGCAACTGGAAGCCCTCTCTGTCAACAGAAGTGTCTACACTGCACTGCTGTCGACAGACACTCCCTGAGTTATGACTACAGAAGGCCCCTTCTGTTGACAAAACCCGCTAGTGTAGACCCAGACCCAGTGTTTTGTTCAATATAGTAAAGGTCTCCTAATCCACTCCCTGGTGTCCCCTATCTTTCCCCCATATATCACCTAAACAATTCTTTCCTTTAAAATAAAGGAATTTATATCTAATATCTTGAAACTTTGTGGTGGAAAAGTTAGTACCGCTTGATGCATGCAAAAAAGCATTTGATTTCACACTTATGCCTTTGTCACACACTGACATGATTTAGAGCCTGCCCTGTAACAGTAGTCCATTTTGGTGGCTCAGCCAAGTAGGTCTCTCGTATGTGACTGGCAACTTTCCACTCTTGCAAGCTGTTTACATCCGCCCTGTAGTATATGTATAAAGTCAACACCCACCATTTGTCCTTACACTATTTCTTTTTAAGGGATCTTTTTAAGGTCAAGAGGAATTATGTAATTTATCTCAGTGCAGCCCTTCTACTTTGAAAGAGTATCAGGACACAGTAAGTGCTCTTAACCTCCCTGAACTTTGAGCAGCCGTACTTTTGCCTGACTCTAGACTTCCAGGAAAAATGTCAGATTGCATAGTCTGCTGAGGTAGGTTTGCAATAATCGTTTAGTAGAATGTAAATCACTCTCTTCTCTGTCAAATAGCTGTGACTAATTCTGCAGGTCTGAAATGTTAATCCTGACACATCTATAATCCACAGGATTAAACATAATTCACCTCTACTTCCTGGACAAAATTACTGACTGATTTATCCCTAACAAGTATTTTTATTTTTAATATCTGCATACAAATCTGGGATTAATTTCTTTTGGTGACACTAAGTCAAATCAAGAGCCTGGTTGCTGTATTTTTCACCACACCAATTAATGCGTAAGATAATGCTTGTATTGTCTCTCTCCAAAAAGAAATTGCATCTGCCAAATCCATCATTGGGACTTGCATTGACTTTATGACAAGTGACTGGTGTGAGAACATCCTATCATACAACCATGTGCTCTGCTAATGGATTGGTAATTTGTAGAGGAACAGCCTACATGAGTGAGCAGTGGGTATAAAGCTGCTTTTAATGGAGAAATATTTTGTAGTTTACTGGTAAGTTTTTCTTCTGTCCCCCTTCCCCTCACCCCCCGCCATCCCTCCATTCACACATTACATCACATCAATAACTCCCAATTTACCCACAAGAGACTACTTTTTGAATTTCTGAGTTACGGGACTAGCAACAGCACAAAGAGAACAAAGCATCCTTCACAGATTAACTCACATGTACGACAGACCACATATTCAGGTTTTTTAAAAATATTTATGATTCGCTGTATGTTACCTGTTAGAAGGATTTTAAAGATAAAAAGGGGATTTATATACTGGTACTTACACCATTCCATAACCAAACAATTTTATACACAAAGCTGCTAAGCATACATGTATTTATTTATTTATCACACACTGTTTACAGAACTCAAGCACTTAAAAAGAGAACAATATGATCAGTCTCTTTAAATCAAACTTACCAAGAATGGAACAGATTGAAAAAAGAATGTATGCCAAAGAATCTGAAGCATAGCCTTTGCATATTATAAAGTGGATTGAGAGGAGTCTCCATATGTTTTTATCTACTTCATTCACATTTTTCTTGGTGAATATCACTGCCCTTACCAAAAGCAATATCAACAGCTGTGATCATATAATCTCTGGTGGGAATACATAAAATTTCCTTCAAGATAATAATGTCATTTTGTACCCAGCTACCTGGAGATGTTACCATCTGGCACCCGTAACACTCTCTCCACTCACTTCCCCAAACGCAATACATCAGACATCCATGAACACTTCTGAACTAAACCTTTCATTGCAACACAAATCCACGGGGCAGCATCAGCTGACCCAGAACATTAACAACACACTTTTCTGAAGACTAAACCACAGTGAGAAAATACATCTGCTGTCATTTTTTCCTGCATTCACTAGGTCTATGTCGCTGAATGATAAGGGGGAAAAAAAACATATCATATTCTATTTTTCTTAATAAAAAAGCAGCAAGGTAGCACTTTAAAGACTAACAAAATAGTTTATTACGAGAGCTTTCATGGGACAGACCCACTTCTTCAGACAATAGCCGTACCAGAACAGACTCAATATTTAAAACATAGAGAACCAAAAATAGTAATCAAGGTTGACAAATCAGAAAAAAAATTAGCAAGGTGAGCAAATCAGAGAGCAGAGAGGCAGGAAGTCAAGAATTAGATTAAGCCAAGTATGCAAAAGAGCCCCTATAGTGTCCCAGAAAATTTGCATGCCGGTTCAAACCACATGTTAATGTGTCGAATATGAATATGAAAGAGAGTTCAGCAGTCTCTCTTTCCAAAGCAGTGTGAAAATTCTTCAGTAAGACACAAACTCTTAAGTCATTAACAGAATGGTCCGCTCCATTAAAATGTAGACTAACTGGTTTGTGGATCAGGAGCATTTTGATGTCTGTTTTGTGCCCATTAACTCATTGTTTGAGAGAGGTTGAAGTCTGTCCAATATACAGAGCATCTGGGCATTGTTGGCACATGATGGCATATATGATGTTAATTGAGGAACATGAGAATGTGCCCATGATTCTGTGACTAACCTGGTTAGGTCCAGTAATGGTATCTCCAGAGTAGATACGTGGACAAAGCTGGGAGCGGGCTTTGTTGCAAGGAAAAGTCCCAGGACTGGTGTTCCTGTGGTATAGACTGTGGCTGTTGGTGAGAATCCTCATAAGGTTCGGAGGTTGTCTATAGGAGAGAACAGGTATGTCACCTAGGGCCTTCTGGAGTGTGGCATCCTGATTAGGGATAGGTTGTAGGTCTTTAATAATGCGTTGAAGTGGTTTGAGTTGGGGGCTGTAGGTAATGACCAGTGGTGTTCTCTTCTTGGCTTTTTTGGGCCTATCTTGGAGTAGCTGGTCTCTGGGAATTCGTCTGATCCTGTCAATTTGTTTTTTTATTTCTCCTGGTGGGTAATTCAGGTTTATGAATATTTGGTAAAGATCTTGTAGTTTTTGGTCTCTGTCAGTAGGATCACAGCAAATGTGATTGTACCTAAGGGCTTGACTGTAAACAATGGATCTAGTTATGTGTGCAGGATGGAAGCTAGAAGCATGTAGGTAAGTATAGAGATCAGCAGGTTTCCGGTAGCGTGTGGTACAGACATCCTTGATTTGTACTGTAGTGTCCAGGAAATGTATCTCTTGAATTTCTTGTATCTTTTCAGGACTGCTCCTTATTCTATCCTGTAATCCTCCTGGGTCACTAAAGTGTGAATTGAGGGAGGGGTTCTGTTATTTCGGTTTATTGTATTTTTAATGTTTAGGTAACATACAGAAAGATTTATCAGAAAAAAATGAAATTTTAACTGATTAACAGATATCAACATAATAAACTATCCATACAGTACAAAGCTACAGCTATACTGGGAAGTTTTGTTGACAAAACTGGTGGAGCATCCACCAACAAAATGCATTTTGTTGACAACAGGAGGATGCTGACCTCAGAAATATGAATTTGTGAATATTTTGATAGAACTGTGTTGTGATAAACTTGAATTGTGTAAAAAACATTTCCAGTTGTGCTTAAAGATAACTAAAGAAAGTCTCAGAGGGGTAGCCGTGTTAGTCTGGATTTGTAACAGCAATGAAGGGTCCTATGGCACCTTATAGACTAACAGAAAAGTTTTGAGCATGAGCTGTCATGAGCACAGACTCATTTCATCAGATGCCGGTCTTGGAAATCTGCAGGGCCAGGTATAAATAAGCCAGAGCAAGGGTGGGGATAACAAGGTTAGCTCAGTCAGCAAGGGTGAGGCTTACTACCAGCAGTTGATCTGGAGGTGTGAACACCAAGGGAGGGGAAGCTGCTTTTGTATTTAGCCAGCCATTCGCAGTCTTTGTTTAAGCCTGAGCTGAGGGCGTTGAATTTGCAGATGAATTGTAGCTCAGAAATTTCTCTTTGGAGTCTGGTCCTGAAATTTCTTTGCTGTAGGTAGCTTGAGACAATACAGGGAGAATAGCCAATAGAATGACCTTTTGGAGCCTAATATATCTCCCAAATAACTCCCACTTACATACCTGGCCCTCCAGATTTCCAAGACCGGCATCTGATGATGTGAGTCTGTGCTCACGAAAGCTCATGCTCAAAACTTTTCTGTTAGTCTATAAGGACTAACAGAACCACAGGACCCTTCGTTGCTGTTAAAGAAAGTGTGATGACCATGGTTTTTTGACAAATTACTTGTTTTCCTTAATTATGTTTTGATGTTGATTATGTTGCCCAATTTTTCTTCCTGAGTCTCTTTCCTCTATAAAAGAGGGCTAGAGTCATGCATTTGAATGTGATCATCTACTATAATTTGACCTGTATGAAAGTATTCTACTCTTGGCAACTAGTATGAAAATCATGTTTGTATGGCTTTGTTAAAAAAAAAGAAAAATTATTTATATTCATTTAGTGATTTTTTGCACCAGCTGCTGAAGAAAGGAAAGACGAAGCACGCTCTTGTGTGTTAACCTGCTTTGCAACATTTGAAAGTAGACGATCCCTTTGCTATCATTTCCTGTGGCAGCCATCACAGGAGCCTCTGGATGCTAAGAACAATCATAGAAAGGCTAGTAACAGAGAGGTAGCTGTGTTAGTCTGTATTTCAACAAAACAAAGCAGCAGAAATGTAGCACTTCAAAGACTAACAAAATTCAGTGATGAGTTTTCCTGGGACAGACCCACTTCATCAGATCAATCTCATTTCCAATACAGACTGACATTTATAAGTACAGAGGACTAAAAAAAAGTGCAATAAAAACTGACAAATCAAATACATAGGATTGAAGGAGGGGGTGTGGGGTGGGGGATGTAAATTGTCCTGTCTGAGATGATTACAAGCATCAAAGGAAGGGAAGCAGTCCTTGGGTGAGGTAATTGATGTCTTTGTTCATACCATGTGCTAATGCGTTGAATTTGAATATGAATTCCAATTCACAAATTTCTTGCTCTAATTTGCTTTCAAATTCTTCTTCATTTAGGACACAAATTCTCAGGTCTTTAACAGAATGGCCCACTCCATTGAAGTGTTCACTGGCTGGCTTATGTGTATTGAGTTTCTTGATGTCTGCTCTGTGTCCATTTATTCTTTGGCGAAGGTTTTACCCAGTCTGTCCAATGTACATAGTGTCAGGGCATTGTTGGCACATAATGGCATACATAATGTTGTTGGAAGTGCATGAGAATGTGTCTTTGATCTTGTAACTAACATGGTTAGGTCCAGTGATGGTATCCACAGAATAAATATGTGGACAAAGTTGGCAGCAAGGTTGGTTGCAAGGGAGAGTTCCAGGGTTAGTACTACTGTGGTGTAGCCTGTGATTGCTGGTGAGAACCTATCTTAGACAAGGAGGTTGTCCATAGGAAAGGACAGGCCTGTCACGTAGAGCCTTCTGGAGTGTAGCATCATGATCTAGAATAGGTTGTAGGTTTTTGATGATGCATTGCAGGGGTTTGAGTTGGGGACTACAAGTGATGACAAGTGGTATTCTGTTATCGATCTTCTGGAGCCTATCTTGAAGTAGCTGGTTTCTGGGTATTCGTCTGGCCCTGTCAATTTGTTTTTTTTTACTTCTCTCAATGGGTAATTAAGTTTTATAAATGCTTGGCAGAGGTCTTGTAGTTTTTGGTCTCTATCACTAGGATCAGATCAAATGTGATTGTGTCTAAGGGCTTGACTATAAATGATGGATCATGTGGTGTGTGCTGGATGGAAGCTGGAGGCATGTAGGTAAGTGTAGTAGTCAGTGGGTTTCCAATAGAGAGTGGTGTCAGTGTGGCCATCAGTGATTTGTACTGTGGTATTCAGGAAATGTATTTCTCATGTGGAATAGTCAAGGCTGAGATTGATGGTGGGATCCAGGTTGTTAAAATCTCTGTGGAATTCTTCCAGAGTCTCTTTACTGTGGGTCCAAATGATAAAGATGTGATCAAGTAGAGTTAGTAAAGGAGGGGTAAAGGGGTGAGAGTTAAGGAATCATTGTTCCAGATCAGCCATAAAAATGTTACTATACTCTGGGGCCATGTGAGTGCCCACAGCAGTGCTGCTAATCTGGAGGTGTAAGTTGTCCACAAATTGGAAATAATTGTGGGCTATTTGCTGTGGTAACATCAGGGATGGTATTCCTGATAGCTTGTAGTCCATCTTCATGTGGAATATTGGTGTAGACAGCCTCTACATCTATGGTGGCAAAAATGAAATTGTCAGGAAGGTTTCCAATGTTTTGTAATTTCCTCAGGAAGTCAGTGGTATCTCAGAGACAGCTAGGAGTGCTAGTGGTGTAGGGTTTGAGGAGGGAATCTACATAGCTGGACAGTCTAGTAGTAAGGGTGCCAATACCTGAAATCAACAAGAAGTCCTGTTGCACCTTATTGACTAAATATCTGTTAGTCTATAAGGTGCCACAGGACTTCTTGTTGTTCTTGAAGCTACAGACTAACACAGCTACCTCTCTAATACTTGAAATGGTAGAGCATCCTGGCTTTTCAGGTTTGTGGATTTTAGGAAATAAATAGAATTACCCAGGTCAGGGCTCAGATGGCATGTCTGAGTGAATGTGATCTCAAGTAGAGAGAGGGAGTTCTTTAAGTAGATAGTGTAGTTTCTTTTGGAATTCTAAAGTGCGATCTGAGGAAAGAGGTCTGTAAAATGTGGTGTTGCAGAGTTGTCTAGCTGCGTCCTTTTCATAGTCTGATTTATTTATGATCATGATAGCCCCCTCTCTTTTTTCAGATGGCTTGATGATAATATCTGAGTTATTTTGAGACTCTGGACAGCGTAGCATTCAGCACAGTTGAGATTGTATTTCATTTGGTGTTTGTGTATAATCTCAGTCTGTGCACAGTTGCAGAAGCATTGTATAAAGAAATCTAGACTATCACTACTGCCATAGTGGAAGTCCACACAGAATTTTTTTTTTTTTTGGTAGTGGGATTTAGCAAGTCAGGCTGATGATCACTGATGTGTTGGAAGTATTCTCTTAGATAGAGATGACGAAAGAAGGCCTCAAGATCACCACAAAATTGTATTAGGATCATGGAAGCGGTGAAAGGCTCTGCAGCACTTGGATGGAGCATGCTCAGTGCAGACTGACTACTCAGACGATTTGAATTCCAGATGTGTACAAGTCTCCATCGAGCTCGTGAGAAGTGCAATTTTCAGAGGCTAATAAACTTGCCAACTTATGATTTTTTTTCTCCCTCATGCTGAATAGAAGGCAACCTAAGTGTTACATGTCAATTCCATGCCCCTTAGCCTAGAGGAACTAGAATTGACAAAAAGTTTGTAAGTTTTTTGTTTTCGGGGGTTATGTTTCTGTTTTTTTAATATGGGAAAAAAGTATTTTTCTTTTACCTTTTTCTACAAGATGGCTGAACTATTTTTGCTGGGGATAAAAAATAAAAAGATTGAGGCAGACACTAGCAGGTAAAATCTCAAACCAAATGGTTAAAGTTCAAAAAAGTTATAAATAACTGAAACAAAAGGTCTTATAGTGGAAAGTGTGTAAGTACTAGAGATGGTACTGTATGAGCAGTCTGTAATAAGCTTTTTTTCACACAGCTCGAAAGTCAACATTATTTTAATATTGCCAATGATAATGATGGATCCTTTGAATGAAAAAGCCTGAAAAGCAAGCAAAGCTGTTTTGAGATACTGATGCACTCCATAGGCCTGCCATTTAAAATTAATTTGTCAGGATTTAAGTTCTTGCCAGTGAGATAATAGAGAGACAGAATCCACACATTAGTTTGCTTTCCTTTGTGATGCTTTCTAAGTGTTACATTCCATTTATCTTTATGGGTGAAATGCTGATGTAACAAATAGTGACTACATGCCTATAATGAGCTCAAGAAAGACCTGAAATGGATTTCCAAGCTATACATCAAAAGCTATGCTTCAAAAGGACACCTGCTATTGATTTTTCAAGGTAATTTTGTTCAGGCATACACTGAGCTATAGTAACAAGCTACATAACAGTCCATGCTGCAAAACTACAAAATTAAATATCTCCAAGACTGGATTTATCACAAGCCTTCACTTTTTCTTCAAGCAGAACTGCCCACAAGTAAAAAGTATTCATTTTCAATTAAAATAAAAATTGGATTACCAGAATTGCAGTTCTGTTTGATTTCTTCAGAGCACTGTACAGACATCGGCATAACTGGAATCCCCCTGGGATAGGAGGATTTCAAAATATAATCTAAAACAATGCTTTGTTGCCCTCATAACTGTAAAGTGGGTGAAAGTGTCCAAATGATAAGTGCAAATTTCATCAAAAAACACTATACCAACTAGGGATAAATCCCAGGTACCGTTTTTTTAAATACCTCACCTCCATTTAGCATTTACCACCAATTGCTGGAAATGGAGATATACTGTATGGAAAAATAATATGCATTTGAAATGTGGGTTAAAAGTACAGAAGAATGAAGGGAACACTAGCCCATCCACTTCTTGCCATGTAACTGGTTTGGGTCATCAGATCTCCACCATGGCTCTGCTTCCTCCTTGGCTGCTGTGTCAAGAGCTCCCCCTCCTGTTCCAACATACTTTGACTACTGGCTGTAGCAACCATATAAAAATCCCTTATTGGGAATAATATCCTTGACAGCGGCTCAGCTCTGTGTCATGCAGGACTTGGCTTGGTGGGTGGATGCCAGATCCTCTCCAGAGAGCTAATGTGATTTATAGAAACCTAAAATCACTGTGACAGCAGACAGGATTTCTGATCACTGTCGGTCCACTGACTGTGACTGAGAGACTCACTTCTTCTCATATTAAGAGCCTGATGCTGCTTGCAGTCAAGTATGGCTGTCTAATTCAAATATTCACAGAATCGCAGGTCTGGAATGGACATTGAGAAATCTTCTAGTCCAGTTCTCTGCCTTCAAGGCAGGACTAAGTATTATTTAGACCTTTCTGCACAGTTTATCCTACTCTTAAAAAACTTCAGTGATGGAAATTCCACAACTTCCTGAGCCAATTTATTACAGGGTTTAGTCACTTTAGTAGGAAGTTTTTCCTGATATCCAATCTAAGATTCACTTGCTGCAATTCAAGCCAATTGTCCCTTCTTCTTGTAATAACTTTTGATGTAGTTGAAAAAGTCGTATGTACCTTCTCAGTCTTCTCCTCTCCAACTAAAGAAACCATTTTTGTCAGTGTGCCATTGCAGGCCATGTTTTCCAGATCTTTTATCATTTTTGTTGCTCCTCTCTGGACTTTTTTGTTTCCTTTTATGTCTTCAGTAACATCTCTTTGAAAAACTGTCAGGAATCCTGAACTGTTTTTCCTCTTCAACATGCTTTCCATAGGATTTTATCTTCCAGCTTCCTGAGTTTGCTAAAGTCTGCCTTCTTAAAAGCCATAATGTTATTGTGCTGTTTTCCCTCATATGATTCCTTGGAATCATGATCCCTAACATTTCAAGAACACTTTCATCCAAGGTATCTTCCACTTTCAAATTCTCCACTTGTTTTTCCTTATTTATCAAATTTAAATCTAGAAGATTCTCTTCCCTAGTAGCTTTCTTTACCTGCTGAAATAAAAAAAAATTATCTCCAACGCATTCTAAGAACTGGTTGGTAATCTGTGCCCTGCTGTGTTGTTTTCCCAACAGATGTGTTAAGTGTTTATAAAAACCCTCATCCATTTCTTCCTGGTCAGCAGTAGACCCCTACCATAATATCAGTCTTGTTTTTTCCCCTCTTATTATTTCAACAAGTCTGCGTCCCATTTCGACCACAACTTCAGCCCACATATAATCCCCCTTTCCACCCTGGGTTATTTAGGAGCAGGCCACACTCACCTATGTGCCTGGCGTTGTTGACAATAAAGAAGCTCCCACTGTCCCAGTGGTGATGTTGGAAAAGTGAGGATACTTTACCCACATATCTCTGCAGTCCCTTATTCCTAAAGAGCTATGTCTTCTCTGGAGAGTTTTGTCAACAAAATCCTGGTTTAGCTGACAAAACTTATGGTGTGTCCACACTAAAAATGTGTTCTGTCGAAATACTGTCAACAGAATTCAGCACTTTTGTCGACAGCCTTCTGCCTTTCCCCCATGAGGCAGAAAACCTTTCTCAAGAGAATCTGTCAACAAAAAAGCCATGTGGATGCTCCGGGGGAACTTCTGTTGACAGACAGGGCTTCCAGGTCACCAGGCAGCCCTGTCTGCTGTGCTCTGGTTGACAGAGGGGATTTACAGAGCGATCCACTTTCATGTGTGGCAGGGATCTGTCGACAAAAGTTTTGTTGGAAGATATCTAATGAAAGTAACTTCTGTTGACAGGTCACTCTAAGATGGACATAGCCAAGGAGTTTAAGATTAGTGGTGCCTTCATTTGGCTGCTCCCTATACACAAACAATGGCATGCCTTGGGACACTCCAGAAATAAACCTATTCTCATAAAATCATAATCATTTATGACATGGATCTAACTCAAAGCTACCAGTGTACCTTTGCTTGCACATACTTTCTCAAACAAGAGTGGGGTTTACTCACAGTTCCTTCACAGCAGGCCTACCTCAGTCAGATCTAGGTAAGAAATAGCCTCTGCTCTGGCTCCAGGGAAGCCACACCACCATATGAATGCCTGGCTGCGTAAACAGTGTCGCCAGGAGCACTTTGGCTTCCTTGCCCACGGAATGCTCATCCAGGAAAGACTGCTAGGCAGAGATGGGGTTCAACTTTTGAGGAAAGGGAAGACCGTATTTGGACAAAGACTGGCTACCTAGTGAGGAGGGCTTTAAACTAGGTTTGTGGGGACAAAGGAGCAAAGACCATGGGTAAGTAGAGAAGATGGAGACCTGGGAGATGGGTCAGAAATGGGAGGGAGCACGGGCTTTAATGGCAGAGAAAAAGGAGGGTCGGGACAAAACTGGGAGGCATGATCATATCAATATCTTAGATGCTTATATAAACGTGCAAGATGTATGGGTAATAAAAAGGAAGAACTGGAAGTGCTAATAAATAAATACAACTATGACATTATTGGCATCACAGAAACTTGGTGGCATAACACACTTGATTGGAATGTTGGTATGCAAGGGTACAGCTTGCTCAGGAAGGATAGACAGGGGAAAAAGGAGGAAATGTTGTCTTTGTATATTAAAAATGTACACACGTGGACTGAGGTGGAGATGGACATAGGAAATGGATGTGTTGAGAGACTCTGGACAAAGCTAAAAGGAGTAAAAAACAAAGGTTATGTCCTGCTAGGCATCTACTACAGGCCACCTACCCAGATGGATGAGATGGATGAGGGTTTTTTTGAACAAGTAACAAAATCATCCAGGGCCTACGATTTGGTAGTAATGGGGGAATTTTAACTATTCAGATATATGTTGGGAAACTAACACAGTGACACACAGAGCATCCAATAAGTTCTTGGACTGCATTGGAGACAACTTCTTATTTCAGAAGGTTGAAAAACCTACCAGGGGGAAGAAGTCCTAGATTTGATTTTATCAAATAGGGAGGAACTGATTGAGAATCTGAAAATGGAAGGCAGCTTGGGTGAAAGTGATCATGAAATCATAGAGTTCACAATTTTAAAGAAGAGTAGAAGGGAGAACAGCAAAATAGAGACAATGGATTTCAGGAACATAGATTTTGGTAAACTCAGAGAGCTGGTAGGTAGGATCCCATGGAAAGCAAGACTGGGGGGAAAAACAGTGGGGGAGATTGGCAGTTTTTCAAAGGGACATTATTAAGGGCCCAAAAGCAAGCTATTCTTCTGCGTAGGAAAGATAGAAAATATGGAAAAAGACCACCTTGGCTTAACCAGGAGATCTTGCACGATCTCAAAATAAAAAAGGAATTGTATAACAATGGAAATTAGGACAAATTACAAAGGATAAATATAGGCAAGCAACACAGGAATACAGGAGCAAGATTAGGGAGGCAAAGGCACAAAATGAGCTCAAATTAGCTACAGGCATAAAGGGAAACAAGAAGACTTTTTATAAGTACATTAAAAGCAAGAGGAAGAGCAAGGATAGGGTAGGCCCATTGCTCAGTGAGGAGGGAGAAATAGTAATGGGAAACTTGGAAATGGCAGAGATGCTTAATGACTTCTTTGTTTCGGTCTTCACTGAGAGGTCTGAAGAAGGAATGCCTAACATAGTGAGATACTGGTAGGAAAGGGGTGGGTTTAGAAGATAAAATGAAAAAAAAAGTTTAAAATCACTTAGGAAAGTTAGATGTCTGCAAGTCAGCAGGGCCTGATGAAATGCATCCTAGAATACCCAAGGAGCTGATGGAGGAGGTATCTGAGCCATTACCTATCATCTTTGGAAAATCATGGGAGACAGGAGAGATTCCAGAGAACTGGAAAAAGGCACATATACTTCCAATCTATAAAAAGGGGAATAAGTACAATGCAGGAAACTACAGACTGGTCAGTTTAACTTCTGTGCCAGGAAAGATAATGGAACAAGTAATTAAGGAAATCATTTGCAAACACCTGGAAGGTGGTAAGCTCATAAAGAACAGCCAGCATGGATCTGCAAAGAACAAATCATGTCAAACCAATCTGATAGCTTCCTATGATAGGATAACAAGCCTTGTGGATAAGGGAGAAGCAGTGGATGTGGTATAACTAGATTTTAGGAAGGCATTTGATATGGTCTCGCATGATATTCTTACCAATAAACTAGGCAAATACAACTTAGGTGGGGCTACTATAAGGTGGGTGCAAAACTGGCTGGATAACCGTACTTAGAGAGTAGTTCTCAATGGTTCTCAATCCTGATGGAAAAGTATAACAAGTGGGGTTCCACGAGGGTCTGTATTGGGACCAGTTCTGTTCAATATCTTCATCAACTATTTAGATATTGGCATAGACAGTATGCTTATTAAGTTTGCAGATGATACCAAGCTAGGAGGGGTTGCAACTGCTTTGGAGGATAGGGTTAAAATTCATAATGATCTGGACAAATTGGAGAAATGGTCTGAAGTAAACAGAATGAAGTTTAATTAGGACAAATGCAAAGTGCTCCACTTTGGAAGGAACAATCAGTTTCACACATACAGAATGGGAAGCGACTGTCTAGGAAGGAGTATGGCAGAAAGGGATATTGGGGTTATAGTGGACCACAAGTTAAATATGAGTCAACAGTGTGACACTGTTGCAAAAAAAGCAAACATGATTCTGGGATGCAGTAACAGGTGTGTTGTGAACAAGACATTAGACGTCATTCTTCCACTCTACTCTGCACTGGTTAGGCCTCAGTTGGAGTATTGTGTCCAGTTCTGGGCACTGCATTTCAAGGAAGATGTGGAGAAATTGGAAAGGGTCCAGAAAAGAGCAACAAGAATGATCAAAGGTGTAGGGAACATGACCTATGAAGAAAGGCTGAAAGAAATGGGCTTGTTTAGTTTGGGAAAAAGAAGATTAAGGGGTGACGTGATTGTGGTTTTAAGGTATCTAAAAGGGTGTCATAAGTAGGAGGGAGAAAACTTGTTCTTCTTGGCCTCTGAGGATACAACAAGAAGCAATGGGCTTAAAGGGACATTTAGGCTGAACATTAGGAAAAATTTCCTAACTGTCAGGGTGGTCAAACACTGGAATAAATTGTTTATGGAGGTTGTGGAATCTCCATCTCTGGAGATATTTAAGAACAGGTTAGATAACTGTCTATCAGGGATGGTCTAGAGAGTACTTGGTCCTGCCATGAGGGCAGGGGGATGGACTTGATGACTTCTCAAGGTCCCTTCCAGTCCTAGCATTCTATGATTCTATATCTTAAGCTCCATACTCGACCAAAGCCCCAGCAACCGTTCCACAGAATGGTTTGTCTGCCTAGGAGCAGCTCCTTGTATAGACAGAGTTCCATACCAACAATCTGGCTCCTCTTCCAAAAATGGGCTCTTCTTCTTTATTTGCACTACCATGGAAGAGAAGGTCTCTCACTCTTTCCTCAAGGTATCATGGGAATTGTAGTCTCTAAAGTTAGATTGCAGCACACAGGATCTTCCCAACTGAAACACTCTCAATAGGGTTGAGAGGCCCCTTTAGTAGAGTGGCTTACACAAGTATATACATTTTTATATATAAGCTGTCATCTCCCTTTGTTTTTCCCATACCTATCCTTTTTGAGCAAGCTAAATCCTTCTAATGCAATATTTCTGTAACGTATATTATCCGATCAAGTCAGATTTGTGATGTCACTATGTCATAGTTGTGTTGATTAACTGGTATTTCTAATTCTTCCTACTCCTCACCTGTACTCCTCACATTAGTTTAAAGGCATCTAAGATACTGATTTAACTTTCCCTCCTATGTTCTCTCTTGTCTCTCACTTATCTTTGCTAATATTGACCCATGTTCCTCCAGATTCTGACCCTTCTCTCAGGTCTCCATATTTCTGACTTACATGTGGGTCTTTATCTTCTTCCCGATTGAACCTAGTTTAGATCCCTCCCCCACTTAGTGGAGCCCTAGTGGAATAGGCTGGGATGAGCATGCACTGCATAACCTGATATTTTCTTCTGCTTCCTTGATATGTTGTCCTCATCTCTGCTTAACTGTTCTTCTTCACAGAACAGCAGCCTGTGGTCAAGGACGCCAAAGCCTTCTTGCTGACACAATCCTTGTAGCTAGGCATTCGCTGCCAGGATTCTCCATGCATGAACACTTACCCTTAGCCAGAAGGATCAAAGAGAACACCATCTGTATCCCCAGCTATTTCACCCTTATTCTCAGAGTCAAATAGTCACTTCTGATCTGCTCATGGTGATACCTCACACTATCATTGGTGCCCAAATGGATGAGTACATTGGTGTAGTAGTCACAGGGCCAGCAGATCCTTAGCAATACCTCTCTAACATATCAGATACAGGCCTTTGGCAGGCAGCATACCTCCCAGGATGCCATGTCAGCCTGGCAGATGGATGCCTCCATACCCATCAGAAGAGAGACACCAATCACCAAGACCCTGTGTGTCCTCCAGGGAATGGTGCTTACAGTTAACTTACACTTTGTTAGTCACCCAAGGGAAAGGCTGATCCTGGGGCTGATCAAAGGCAATCAAGAGAAAAAAGGCCAGACACGCAGTCCCAATTGCCACAGAAACTGAAACTGAAATCACCAACCTGAAATCAGAATCACAATTCAAAATTCAAACAGTCAAGTAAACTTCTCTGTCTGCAGCCCCCTGTCCACTTTGCAAAATGTTGTTGCAACAAAAGCAGACATGATTCTTGGAAGCATTAACAGGTGTTTTCTGAGGAAGACACAAGAAGTCATTCTTCCGCTCTACTCTGCACTAGTTAGGCCTCAGTTGGAGTATTGTGTCCAGTTCTGGGCACTGCATTTCTAGAAAGATGCGGAGAAATTGGAGGGTCCAGAGAAGAGCAACAAGAATGATCAAAGATCTAGAGAACATGACCTATGAAGGAAGGCTGAAAGAGTTGGACTTGTTTAGTTTGGAAAAGAGAAGGTTGAGGGGGGACATGATAGCGGTTTTCCGGTATCTAAAAGGGTGTCATAAGGAAGAGAGAGAAAACTTGTTCTTCTTGGCATCTGTAGATAGAACAAGAAGCAATGGTCTTAAACTGCAGCAAGGGAGGTTTTGACTGGACATTAGGAAAAAGTTCCTAACTGACAGGGTGGTCAAACAGTGGAATAAATTGCCAAGCGAGGTTGTGGAATCTCCATCTCTGGAGATATTTAAGAACAGGTTAGATAACCGTCTATCAGGGAAGGTCTAGAGAGTACTTGGTCCTGCCATGAGGGCAGGGGGCTTGCCTTGATGACCTCTCAAGTTCCCTCCCAGTCCTAGTATTCTCTGATTCTCTGATTCTATAACAGCAAGAGGGGAAGCAAGTATAGGACAAATGGATGGGCAGCAGAGGTGACATAACCAGCCACCGTCGGCCCACATTCACCAGCCACAGCAGCAAGCAGCCAATGCTGGTTAGAAATGGGCCAGAAGGTGAAGGGGCCTGCTGTCCAAGCAGAAGCATGCAGCATGGGCTGCACTGATGGACCATCAGGAGGAGTGGCTGGCCCTGCACACTGCAGTTTTACCCAACCACAAGCCTTGCACTCTCATCCGCATCAGTCACTGGACGATCTCCCACTAGCTGGTGATAGGTTGTTAGCTGGCAAGCAAGGTTCCAGCCAGCAGTAGGACTTACCAGTACCAATGGGAGGGGGAGAAAAAGAAAATATGGGGAAATTGGCCCATTTTCAAAAGTAGGGACATTTGCAGGAGAGCTTAAATACAAGACTTCAAAAATGAGACCCTGGTAACCCTAGACATCATCAATTGGTCAAGAACAAAAAATTTGCACGATCATAGCAAGTTTGACAAACTTCGATCACAAAAAGGCTTCTCAAATTCAGGATGGGAATTCTGGTCAAAACCACAGAGAAATATCAGCATGGCTTTGAGATCACAATGCTGACTTGGGTTCCAGGAGCTGTTTCAAGTTCCTGACATAAACTATTGAGTGCAGCTCTAAATCTAGGCACTCTCATGTTCCAGCTGATTGCCCTGATCATTGGGCTATGGTAGAATAGTTGTCTCTCGTTCCTCTTGTTAAAGCTGTTCTACTTCATAGTGTTATAGGGGAAGATTGACTCTAACCCAGTATGTAGTGCACTGGAAAAACAAAGTTCAAATTTCTGATCCAATATATCTTTATTTATAAATAATGAACAACAGAGATTGGAAGGCACCTGCCCCAATAAACAAATTGCTGGCATGAATCAGACAGATCAGGGACTTAAACCTGCATCGCCCACACCCCAGTCAGGTCCCTGACATACACAGCTACCCTAGGATAGATGGAGTATGCTTCTGTGTTCCCTAGGATAGATGGAGTATGCCTCTCTCTCTCTCTCTCTCTCGTTCTCTCTCTCTCTCTCTCTCTCTCTCTCTCTCCCCCAACACAAGTATCGGAGGGGTAGCCGTGTTAGTCTGGATCTGTAACAGCAACAAAGGGTCCTGTGGCACCTTATAGACTAACAGTAAAGTTTTGAGCATGAGCTTTCATGAGCACAGACTCACTTCACCAGATTCCGGTCTTGGAAATCTGCAGGGCCAGGTATAAATAAGCCAGAGCAAGGGTGGGGATAACAAGGTTAGCTCAGTCAGCAAGGGTGAGGCTTACTACCAGCAGTTGATCTGGAGGTGTGAACACCAAGGGAGGGGAAGCTGCTTCTGTATTTAGCCAGCCATTCGCAGTCCTTGTTTAAGCCAGAGCTGAGGGCATCGAATTTGCAGACGAATTGTAGCTCAGAAATTTCTCTTTGGAGTCTGGTCCTGAAATTTCTTTGCTGTAGGATAACTACTTTTAAGTCTGCTACTGTGTGGCCTGGGAGATTGAAGTGCTCTCCTACGGATTTTTGTATATTGCCATTTCTGATATCTGATTTGTGTGCGTTTATTCTTTCACGTAGAGACTGTCCAGTTTGTCCAATGTATATAGCAGAGGGGCGTTGCAGGCACATGATGGCATAAATTATATTGGTAGATGTGCAGCTGAATGAACCCACGATGGTGTGGCTGATCTGGTTAGGTCCTGTAATGGTGTTGCTGGTGTAGATATATGGGCAGAGCTGGCAACGAGGTTTGTTGCATGGATGTTTCCCTGAGCTAGAGTGACTGTGGTCCGGGGTATAGTTGCTGGTTAGGATTTGCTTCAGGTTGGCAGGTTGTCTGTGGGCAAGGACTGGTCTGCCTCCCAAGGCCTGTGAAAGTGGGGGATCATTGTCCAGGATGGGTTGTAAATCCCTGATGATGCGCTGTAGCGGTTTTAGCTGAGGACTGTAGGTGATGGCTAGTGGTGTTCTGTTGGTTTCTCTCTTGGGCTTGTCCTGTAGTAAGAGGCTTCGTGGCACATGTCTGGCTCTGTTGATCTGTTTTTTCACTTCCTCAGGTGGGTATCAGTTTCAAGAATGCTTGGTAGAGATCCTGTAGGTATAAGCAGTAAAAGGGTTAAAAATGAAAATTATTTGTATGCTTCTAAATAAACTGTCTCACCTGTCTCCTATACCATCAGACGTTATCTGGTCTTATACACTTCTGAATGAACTCTGTCTGAACTGTTACCTATGCTGTTAGATGTTATCTAGTCTTATACACTTCCAAATGGACTCTGTTTGGACTGTCTCCTAGGCCATTAAATTTTATCTGGCGTTATACACCATTAACTGCTATCTGAAATCTCCTTACCCCTGCCCAGAGGGAATGCAGAAGGCTACTTGTGGAAAACAAAGCCTGACAAAAGTCTGCAGTAACCAACAGGTGCAAAAGGCTAAATGTTAAATGACAGAAGTGCTCATGGCATGCAGGCAAGCAAGATAAGGAATGAGCAGTGATCCATAAAAGAGAGAGGGATGTGATGGCAGAGGTCCACCATGAAGCAGAACCTCCTGACAGTACGCTCTGCTCAGATCACCTGGTCAGCAGACCAGCTCAGGAGCTGCCATGGGAAGTCAGCATAAATTGCTTCCTGTTCGTGCTCATATACTACCTTGAACTGCAAGTGTGCTTGAAAGCATGAGTGAGTTCCCTTTTCCCCTCCCAGCATTTATACAATCAACAAACCCTTTACGCTCCTGTAAGGTGACTCCTTATCCTTAGTGCCTAAAAGCAGTAGCAACATTTCCCCATGCAATAAGATGACAGTAGTTTCGAGGAGTACCCGTACTTATTTTGTAAAAAACAAAAAAAGAGGAGGAGCCATTACTCAACTGGCTCCCTGGCCACCCCTCTGCAGCCAATCCTGCACCTGGGGCTTCCTAGGTGCCAGTACTCAGTACTGGCAAGTACCGGCACAACAAAAGCAATGAGGAGTACTATTGTTAACCAGAGAATCAGAGTACAAGTCAAAATGAAACTCTGCTCAAAGGGGGCCTTCCCAGCCACTACTACATGGGCAGCCTCTATCTACAGAGGTCACTGTCGACAGAAAAACTAGCACCCCTGTCAAACAGATCACATCTACGCATAAAAGCAGCTCAACAAAGCAAGCCACTCTGTCGACAGAACTGTCTACACAAGCACTGTCAACAAAACACTGTTGACAGAGGCATTACACCTGATCGGGGAGATGTATGCTGACTGAACAGCTGAGTTTTGTTGGCAAACTCTCGACAGAGTGTTTTAACCATATAGATGTGCAACAGGTTTTGTTGACAAAAGCCCGGTTTTGTAAACAGAGGCTGCCCTTGTAGACATAGCCCCCAGGCAGAGAGTACTGTGAACGCCTGTGAAGATCTCTTCCCTGTTCCCCTTCTCTCTCCCATGACGGCACTAACAGAGCCCTTGATGCCCAAGAACAGGTGCTTTGACCCACACATGAAGGGAAAATGCAGGACCCACCATAACAGTGCCAGCCATTTGCCACACAGCCCAGTTCTGCTAACAGTGAACACATTTCTAACCCTTTAAATCACCTCTGAGGTGCAAAAATTCAGAGGGAAAAAGTGTTTCTAGCAGTAATATTCAGCTGAATTCCACAGAGAGTATGTACATCTTCCATGAACACATATTGCATGGTCTGTGGCAAAATCTAAGGGAGATGAAGCAATAAATGAGCGACTGATCAATTTTGTATCCTCGCTATACAGTAGAATTTTTAGTTCTAAAGCACTGGCAGAGATCCTGACAAGTTTCAGAAGGCTACCCATATTAGTCTGTATTTGCAAAAATGAGGAGTCTTGTGGCACCTTACAGACCAACAGATATATTCAGGCATAAGCTTTTATGGGTGAAAACCTCTCCGGGCTTGTGACATAGTGGATTTTACCCATGAAAACTTATGCCCAAATAAAACTGTTAGTCTATAAAATTACACAGGAATCTTCATTGTTCTGTCTTAGATAGTCACTACTACAAACTTTAAAACAATATTATGTTTCTGAAAGGGCAGAATACTGAATTTCAGTATTTTCTTCAGCAGACAAGAAATCAGATTTGTAAACTAACTTCTAAAACCACATTGTGCCTAGGAGGTTTTTTAAATTAGTCTTCATGCTCATGCCATATAACACAACATAGTTTGAGACTGGATTACAGAACGGATTTGATTTATCGGCTGGCTTGCCTGCAATCATAGACTAATCCCATTACTGAAGAGATTTTAAGGGACAGAATAATGAGTCTGTGCTTGCTGGGCTGATAGTTAATTAAATGTGTTATGTCACCAGTGTCAGTTACTGCATATTATAATTTCTGAGATGGCTGATCATTTTGACTGTCTTTAATTTAATAATATGCTGTTTGTCAGTTAGATCGGACCCCCAATTAGCATCTAGCAGGTCCACTCATTTCCACTCTTCCTATACAATGATGGTATCTTAATTAAAAAGGAACTGCATCATTTATTAGTGTCAAAACAATGAAAAAGCCTTGGCACATTTTGGTTCTCAGAGAGTAAAGAAAACACCAAATCAATTTATCTTCAGGGACATGTAAAACCATTATTTTTCCCCTCAGAAGTGGCTTCAATGAGTTCTAGATTGGTTTCCCTTTTCAAATTTATCTACTTTAGGGAAATGGAACTCATGCTACAGATCCCAAACTTAAAATCAGGCATGTGCAATGTTTTATTGGATGCAGTATCTTGGGCCTCTTCTGTTGTGGGTGAGGAAACACCACAACTCATGAATGGGAAGATTCAAATTTAAATTTTAGCCACCTATGTTCTCCACCAGGCCTAGCCTATTTTGTCTCTCAGATAACATAAAATAGCTCCAGTACTTCTCCAATTTACATCGGCTGTCAATAGCCCCAAGGAATTTATATTGGTAGCCATGGGTCACTGAAGTACAGGGAAGCACCTGCCATGCTTCATCTTCCCAACCACATCTCACACTGGGGCTATGACTACAGGACAGTGGTCTGTAGAAGGAAGTTCTTCTGGAAGATCTCTTCTGAAAAATCTTCTTTCAAAAGAGCATGTCCACACACAAAAGAGTGGGTCAAAAGGTCACTCCGCTCTTTCGATAGAGAGCGTTCAAACAGCCACCACTCTGTCAAAAGAACAGGCCAAGAGTCTAAAAGTTCAGCACCATGAGGACTGCTCTTTTGAAAAATGGGCACAGAATGGCTACACATGCATTTTTCCAAAAGAAGCTTTCAAAAGAAGGCACTCTTCCTGATCCAATTTTTCAATTTCGGATCGAAAGAGCGCATTTTGGCCGTTTCTACACAGGCTACTTCCTTTGGAAATGGCATGCTAATACAGGGAGCGAAAGATGCTAATAAGGCATGGATGCAAATTCCCCATGCCTCATTAGCATAACATTACGTGATTTGGAGTTTGGAAGACCATTCTTCTGGACTCCAAAACAAGTTGTAGAAGCACAGCCCTGGTGAGGGGGCTTCCAGAAGGAAGTCTTCCTTCCGGAGGCCCTTTCTTCCCAAAAATTTTTGGGAAGTGGCCTCCGGAAGAAGGACTTCCTACTGGAAGCCCCCCCGGGGGGGCTTCTACACGGGGTTTTGGAGTCTGGAAGAATGATCTTCCGGACTCCAAATCACATGACATTATGCTAATGAGGTGTGGGGAATTTGCATCCACGCCTCTTTAGCATCTTTCACTCCCTGTTTTAGCATGCAGCTTCCAAAGGAAGTGGCCTGTGTAGAAACGGCCTTTGTGTGTAGATGACCTATGTGTTCTTTCAGAAAAGGGCCAGATTTTCTGAAAGAACTGCTAGCATAGATGCAGCCTAGGGCTACGTCTACACGTGCACCCAACTTCGAAATAGCTTATTTCGATGTTGCGACATCGAAAAAGGCTATTTCGATGAATAACGTCTACACGTCCTCCAGGGCTGGCAACGTCGATGTTCAACTTCGACGTTGCTCAGCCCAACATCGAAATAGGCACAGCGAGGGAACGTCTACACTCCAAAGTAGCACACATCGAAATAAGGGAGCCAGGCACAGCTGCAGACAGGGTCACGGGGCGGACTCAACAGCAAGTCGCTCCCTTAAAGGGCCCCTCCCAGACACACTTTCATTAAACAGTGCAAGATACACAGAGCCAACAACTAGTTGCAGACCCTGTATATGCAGCACGGACCCCCAGCTGCAGCAGCAGCAGCCAGAAGCCCTGGGCTAAGGGCTGCTGCCCACGGTGACCACAGAGCCCCGCAAGGGCTGGAGAGAGAGTATCTCTCAACCCCCCAGCTGATGGCCGCCATGGAGGACCCCGCTATTTCGATGTTGCGGGACGCGGATCGTCTACACGTCCCTACTTCGATGTTGAACGTCGAAGTAGGGCGCTATTCCCATCCGCTCATGGGGTTAGCGACTTCGACGTCTCGCCGCCTAACATCGATTTCAACTTCGAAATAGCGCCCAACACGTGTAGACGTGACGGGCGCTATTTCGAAGTTACTGCCGCTACTTCGAAGTAGCGTGCACGTGTAGACGCAGCCTAGGTGTTTTAGGCCACTAAGAATGAGGACTGAAGCCTTTTTTCACCATAGTCTTATCTAGAAGGTTTGCGTTTATAACATTACCTTGAAAGAGATCTGCTATCTCTCAATGCACACCTGAGCAACGTCTACATGGCAGGCACGATTTTGGGATACAAAGGTATCCTAAAATAGCTGCCTGTGTCTATGCAACACATCCACTGTCTCAAAACAGTTTTCAAGATAATGGGCACTCTGTTCCAGCATTCCTGTAATCCTCATTGCCAGGATGCCTCTGAATAGGGCTTTATTTTGGCATGTGATGCTGTTTAGACAGCACCACATGCTGAAATAGCCTATTTTGAAATCTAATCAAAATAAGCTACGCAATTTGTGTAGTGCTAGTTTCATAGTTTATTTGGAGGTTAGGGCACCACCTAGACATAGCCCTAGAGTACATGGTATGAAAATGAATTTATCTTTATTGTAATGTTAAGCACCTAGCACACACTTGGTGCTGTGCTAGTATTAATGAGGTTGAAATGATAAACATATAAATGTCTTATAGCACTTGATAGTAATTGCATGTTATGTGAGAATTAATGAAACCACACAGAAATGTAATCTGTGCACATATGGCTAGAGGGCAGAGCTACAGTTGTGTCAGGAACCTTAACACCACATTTCCTGACATCAAGTTGTGCCATTATCTGATTAAACTTGATCATACAGATCATTGGTGCAACTACTCTTAAATGCTGCAACAAAACTTGTGCCAACTAGGCCATATAGGCTACGTCTACACGTGAAGCCTACATCGAAGTAGCTTATTGCGATGTTGCGACATCGAAATAGCCTATTTCGATGAATAGCGTCTACACGTCCTCCAGGGCCGGCAACGTCGATGTTCAACTTCGACGTTGCTCAGCCCAACATCGAAATAGGCGCAGCGAGGGAACGTCTACACGTCAAAGTAGCACACATCGAAATAGGGATGCCAGGCACAGCTGCAGAAAGGGTCAACGGGCGGACTAGCGCTTCCGGGGCAACAGCTAGCCGCTCCCTTAAAGGGCCCCTCCCACATACACTCAGCCTGCACAGCACGCGGTCTGAGGAGCCATAGGCACACAGACCCCGGGCGCCGCAGTCATGGACCCCCAGCAGCAGCAGCAGCAGCAGCAGCAGCAGCAGCAGCTAGAGGTCCACCCAGCCCTCCCGGCAGGAGCAGGGCTTGCCCTGGCCCATGCCATGTGGGAGGCAGCTGAGTACCTCCTTGCCCCAGGGGAGGAGATGCCCCCAGGGCAGCAGGGCTCAACCCCTACCCCTGCAGCACCCCGCTCCACCCCCCGCCTCACACGCCGGCGGCTGTGGAGCTACCCCACCAGCACCGACTGGTGGGAGCGGCTGGTGCCTGGGGAGTGGGACGACGACCACTGGCTCAGGAACTTCAGGATGAGCCGGCAGACATTCCTGGAGCTGTGCCAGTGGCTCACCCCCGCACCCAGGCACCGGGACACTGCCATGCGGCGTGCCCTCCCTGTGGAGAAACGGGTCGGCATCGCTGTCTGGAAGCTGGCCACTCCGGACAGCTACCGATCCGTGGGGTAGCAGTTTGGTGTCGGAAAGGCCACCGTCGGGGCTGTCTTCATGGAGGTAAGAGAACCCACAGGGGGAGGTCAGGGCAGGGCAGGGGGGCCAGAGCAGGGCAGGGGGGCCAGGGCAGGGCAGGGCAGGGCAGGGCAGGGCCACGCACACCCTGCTCACCCCTCATTGGGGCTGTCCCATGTGCTTTCTCTGTGGAGAGCAAGGGGGAGACCTTTCTGCAGGGCTGGGCCGCGGAGGCCGGCAGGGCACACTTCCAGCCACCTGCTGCCCCCAGTCGGCAGGTGGACCCCAAGGGGACCCGGGTCCGGGAGGCCCTGCGGGCCCACTTCGACCAACAGGCCGCGGGGTGAACTCTGCCCAGGCCCCCTACTGCCCGCCCCTTCCTCCACCACACTCCTGCCCCAACGCCCACACCATGGAGCACCCCACCGCCCCCCCCCCAACTTGTCCTGGACAAATGACAGCACGAACTTGTGGCTGAACGTAAATTTTTTTTTTTCTGGCTGAACCTTTATTTTGGGGTGTAAATAAATATGTCAACCACAAACAGAAAACTAGGTACAAACGTTCAACCAAAGCAATATGTACAAAAATAAGACAATCCAAAGAAACAACTGTGTGGCATACATAATAAAAAGAAAACCAGGGAGGAGAAAGGGGAGAACTATTTACATGGGGGGGACGGGGCAAACGGGGGCACCAAAAAAACAGGGTCCAACTATATACAAGGGGGGGGCCACGTCCCGGGCCCCTCGCCCCTATAGCCCGGCACTGGGCATGCCCGGCTGGGAGCCCTGCCGTGCCTGCAGTCTGGTCGGCGGCTGGGTGGGAGCGGGCTGGACTGGAAGGTATCGGGGCCGGCGAGTCTCAGGTGGCTCCAGGGGTCCCTCGGCGCTCTGGCCCTCGCGGGTGGGTGGTGGGGCGACGTCGGACGGGCCGGCGACGGGCGGAGCAGCTGGTGGTGGGGCTGCAGGAGCGGGCAGGGCGGGCGATGAGTCGGCCGGCGCGGCATGAGGGGCCAGGTAGTCCACGAGCCGGTTAAATGTCTGCATATAGGCCCCCCATGCCTCCTGGCGCCAGGCCAGCGCCCACTCCTGCAGCTGGAGGTGCTGCTCCGAGACCTCCAGCTGCCGGCGGAGGATGGCCAGCAGCTGGGGGTCCGTCGCCGTCGGCGGTAGTAGGCGCGGGGTCCGCCGTCTAGCCCTCCGCAGGGCCGGTCGTTCCTCGGCCGAGGGGCTGCCCTGGAGCGATGGTCCCGGAGGGCTCTCCGGGACAACTGAGGCCTCGCCGGCGCTCTCTTCCGGTCCTTCTGATGGTGCAGGTGCAGGTGCAGGACACAGGAGAGGAGGCGGGGAAGAAGAATGGAGACAGGCGTTAGTGTGGGCCCCGAGCTGTGGCCTCTGTCCCCCCCACCCTGTGCTGCAGGTTCCCCATCCCCGTCCCCGGGAGATGCTGCTGTGATGGATGGGGTTCAGATGGCCAGTTTCTGCCAGGAGTGACAGCACCAGCTGTCAGAAGAGACAGTCCTTCCAACCCGTCGTGGGGAGAAGACCCCAAGGGGGGCCCCTCTGGGATACAGCTTTCCCCCTCCTCAGGCTGGCTGCCTACGAGCTCTCCCTTCCCCTTGCCTCTACCTGTGGCCTATGCCCTCGCCCCCCAATTCCAAGCCAGCTCGGCTCCTCCCTCCTGTTTGTTCAGGGCAGAGGTGTCACCTGGCAGCTGTAGCGCCAGGATCCTCCTTTGGCCCTGGGAGCTCTTCGGCTCTTGTGGCTCATATGTAGCCTGAGTCTCCCTTTGGCACTCCCCCCACTCCATCACATGCTGCTGCTGCGGGGTGTCCCACCCACTCCGCCTCGAGGTTCCGCTCCCCCCTGGCCCGGGGATGGGGCATGGCACTGTCATGCAGGGTGGGGGGGGGCAGGGGCTGATGGCTGCAGTGCTGTGAAGGCCATGCCCCTGGTGTCCTTGGGGCCATGGCCAGGTGAGCATGTGGGGGGCCCTGGACACATCTCTGTTACCCCCGCCCCTCAAGCCCAGGGGTGTCCACCAGAGAGGGGTACCTACCTGTGGGTCCACTCCCACGGTCCAGAGATTCCCGGGGGTCGGAGGCCCTGCTGCTGCTCCGGGATGGCAGGAGGAGGATCTGCAGGCTGGATTCTGCGGAGGAGGAGCCCCCCTCCTCCTCCTCCTCCTTCTCCTGCCGTGATGTCCCGGGGATGGCCTCCGGGGGGGGCCCCCGGGGTGCGGGGCTTGCCTCCGGGGCGGAGTCCGTCTGCAGGGCCTGCTGGGGCTCGTCAGCTGAGGTGTCAAGGGTGGCCGGAGGGGAGGAGGTGTGCCGGGAGCCCAAGATGTCCCTGAGCTCCCTGTAAAAGGGGCAAGTGACGGGGGCGGCCCCAGATCGGCTGGCCGCATCCCGGGCCCGGGCATAACCCTGCCGCAGCTCCTTCACCTTACTCCTCACATGATCAGGAGTGCGGGCAGGGTGACCCCGGGCAGCCAGGCCCTCGGCCAGCCGAGCGAACGCATCCGCGTTCCGCCTCTTGCTCCCCATTACCTGGAGCACCTCCTCCTCGCTCCAGAGCCCCAGCAGGTCCCGCTTCTCGGCCTCCGTCCAGGAGGGGCCCCGCTGCCGCTTCCCAGACTGGCTGGCCCTCTGGTTGGGCTGGCTGCCCTGGCTCCCCTTGGGGGGGTCCCCTGGGGGCGCTGGGGGTGCTCCTGGCTAGCCATCACCGCTGGGTGGGTGGCTGAGGGTTGTGCAGGCTAGCCGCGTGTGCAGGCTGCAGCCTGCACATTGCCTCAGCTTCCTGCAGAGGCAGGGAGCGGGAGGGGACCTTTAAGGGGCCGCTCCACGCGGCCACCAGTGAGCTGAGGGGCTGGAGAGAGTGTCTCTCAACCGCCCAGCTGATGGCCGCCATGGAGGACCCGGCAATTTCGACGTTGCGGGACGCGGATCGTCTACACTGTCCCTACTTCGACGTTGAACGTCGAAGTAGGGCGCTATTCCTATCTCCTCATGGGGTTAGCGACTTCGACGTCTCGCCGCCTAACGTCTAACGCCTAGCGTGTAGCCGCGACGGGCGCTATTTCAAAGTTAGTGCCGCTACTTCGAACTAGCGTGCACGTGTAGACACAGCTATGGACAGAAGGGGTTAAATAACCCCAAAACAAATAACCCAGAATCAACCTGTAGAAGTGTCCAGTCAGGTAAGAAAAAGTGTAAATGGTAATTAAGGCCATTCAATCCTAGTTAGGCTAAAACTTTGAAATCCAACCCTGTAGTGCTAGAAATTAAAGGTAATACTAGTTAGATGTAAAACAAAACAAAAAAATCAGTCCTGTAGCATTTTAGAGACTAACAAAATAATTTATTAGGGTTGAGCTTCCCTGGGACAGATCTACTTCTTCAGATCTGGCAAATTGTGAGCAAGTTAGATGTGTTTACTTATATCTTGCAGATATAAGGACATAAACAGATATCACCTATCAAATACAACCCCGTCCTAGTTCAATTCCCACCCCTACAAGGCCTGGCTCACCACCCCTGCATGTGTCTCCAGCTCAAGCCCCCTACCCCAGTTCATTGCCCCTCAGCCCAGCTCACCACCTGAGCACAGCTCTGGCTCACTGCCCCCCCCGCATGTGGCTTCAGCTCAACTGCACCCCCCGTAGCCCTAACCCATCACAGGCTTAACTCCGCTGCCCCATCCCATGGTCCCCACCCAACCTCAGGCTTAACCCTCCCCAGCTACCACCCCCAAACCCAGGACTTACCTTTGAAAAGGAGCTCCAGTGTTCCTGCGGCTTCCCCAGCTGAAGAACATGCATTCCACTGGGGAAAAAAGACACCCCCCAACTTATGAAAAGTTCAAGTTACAGGAGGGTGTGTGTGAGAATGCAACCCTCATGTAATTCGAGGGACAATGGTATTGTATTCTCCCAGGCCAAGAAGATGCTGCAAATGCATAAAGGTCCTTGGTGCCTGATCCTTTCTATCTCAAATCTGCTTGAATTATCTTGGGGAAAGCTGCAAGCCATTAGAAATGAGATTCCAGGATATCCTGGTCCCCCTTTTAATGGACTATGGCTATACTAGACATAGCAGTTGACCATCGATATGCAATTGTAGCTACGCCAATTGCATAGCTAAAATTGACTTACTGATAGTCAACTTCAATGTCTGTCTATATGGAAAAAGACTGACTGGAGCATTTGTCCTATTGACCTTCCCTAATCCTCATTGTTTGCAAGGAGTTTCTGGGTCAGCTTTGACCCTGGAAAGCACTGATTTGCACAACCCTAGAAGATCAACCATAAGTGGGTCGATCTTCCTCAGTAGCATAGACATAGCCTTAGGGTCTCAGATCTGCTTGAGTTTTCATACAGGGGAAACCTAAGCCACAAGGATCAACAGCCAGGTCATTGGCAGGAATCACTCTGGATGTAGATTTTGGACTCTAACCAAGCACTAAATTGTAAAGAAACTTTTGCTTGGATCACCAACTTTTGCTAGAATCACCATCTCTATTGTGTAACTGAACTTCAAGAATTCAACTCGTGTCTATATATATATACATCTTTTAACCAATACTTTCTTTTTCTTTTTTTCAATACATTTTAATTTAGTTGTGTGTATCCCTCCCCACCCAGCCATCCATGCAGCTAGAATCAAACCCTTTCCCATCACCACACAGCTGCCAGGCTTTGTGGAGACTGCTACCACAAATCAGCATGTGCAGCACAGGAGGGTTTGCACTCCTTTACATTGGCCTTTTTCCCTGCTGAAAGTTGTTCCAATGAACACTGAGAAACATTTTTCCCCTGACCTTGCAGACATCAGGAAAAACCCCTCTCTTTCCCCAGCATTTCTTTTTACTTTACAGGTATTCCTCCCTTCACACACACACAGCTGTCCATGTGGCTGGAATGGAACCCTTCTCCACCATTCCCTCTCACCACATGGCTGACAGCTCTGTGTGCTGTGCTCATGGCAGAAGGTTGCTCCAGGAATGGCCAAAAAAGGTTTCTCCCCTGGCCCAGGAGACCAGAGGGCTTCCTGCACTTCACAGCCCTCCCCTTTCCCCTGAAAAGTGGACAATAGCTTACCATGCCCACAACGAAATGTTCTGGATAAATGATGGTAAATGATGGCTTGTACAATGCACACTTTGAATGCCATCCTTAATAAGCTTTGACTGGCATTTCAAAAAGAACCTTTCCCTGAAAGGAGAGGCAGAGACCCATTGATTCCATGGGGAAGCACTTTGTATTATTTGTATCTCAGTTTTGACCCTCCCTTTCCATCTGCCATCCCCAGCATGAAAGACAGGGTGAGCAAGAGAAAAAGGTTCAAGCAGGATCTCATCCTGCAGCACATGGAGCAGTCTGAGGCAGAAACCAATAAGATGACAAAGTTCAGCTCAGTGGTGTCAGGCGACAGCTGAGTGGCAGCAGAAAATGCTTGAGTTCCAGCAAGAGCAATTGGCAAACTCATAATGACAGTGAGAAATCAAACCGAGGTCCTGCACTCCTTGCTGAAGCTGTAGAGGGACTCCCAATGTAACAGTGCAGACTCCGCTCACTGCTTCCTGGAGTCCCCTGAAGACAGGTCGCCCACCACCCCCATCACTGAGGAGGAAGGGCAAGGACAGCCTGCTGCTGTAGCCCCAAGGGCCGTTGCAAAAGACTATTCCAGCACTCTTGACAACACTTCTTTTCCCTGCCACTTACACCTCTCCTCTCCCAAAAATAAAATTATTCTTTTAAGCTCAGCATGAATTTTTGGCGTGCCCAAGTGACAGGGTGAACAAATCATTGCAGAAAACTGGGCTGGAGTGGAAAGGGCCAACAGCGCTGGTGCCCACCGCTAAGCAAAGGTCCCCATAGGACTCACAGCAGACAGAAATGGGGCAGGAGGGGAAGGGGGCCTGAAAGCTCAGGTGCCCTTTTTTAGGAACATAACCCTCCCTCCACATCCATTCTACTTCTTGCAACTTAACCCCTCCCACCAAGTAAAAGCATGCTTTCAGTAAGACATGCTCTGATATATTGGTTCACATTTGGTGGGGAGCACAAATCAGTTTGCGGAGTGGGGCTTGGTTGGTATTACGACAGAGAAATACATCGCTATCATGTGCATAACAGATCATCATGAAGCTATGTTTTAGAGCATCCCTGATTGCTGCTGCTTCCGCATGGTAATTTGTGAATGGCTGTGAGTAGACAGCTGTGAGTAAGCCCTGCACATGTCCTCAGCCTCAAAATTCCAGGCAGACAGAAAATTCTCCTGCCTGGATTTGTAAATGTTATGAAAAATGGCACATGCTATAATCATGGTGGGGACATTAGTTTCAGAAAAGCCCAAACGTGTCAATAGGTATCTGAACATTGCTTTTAAATGGCCAAAGGCGCATTCCACTAGAATTCTGCACTTGATGAGTGTGGCATTGAAGTTTTCCTTGCTGCAGTCCAGGGCTCCTGTGTCAGGCTTCATAATGCAAGGGAGTAGAGTGTAAGCAGAGTCGCCCAATATTACAACAGGCATCTCCACGACACCAATCTTGATTTTCTGGTCTGGGGAAAATGTCTCATTCAGGAACTTTCTATACAGACAGGAATTTCGGAAGATGCCTATGTCATTAACCCGTCCAGATCATACTACGCTGATGTCAGTGAGATGACCTTTGTGATCTACCAGTGCCTGCAACAACATCAAGCACTCCTTTCTGTTTATGTACCCAGAGGCCAGGTGGTCCAGGGGCATGATGAGGATGTGTATACCCTCTATTGCCCCACCACAGTTAGGAAACCCCTAGGCAGCAAAGCCATCCACTATTGCCTGTACGTCTCCCAGGGTCACGGTCTTCCTGAGGAGATGGTGACAGATCGCATGGGCCACCTGCATCACTATGGACTCAACTTCAGATCTGCCCACCCCAAATTGATTTCCCCCTGACCTGTAACTGTCAGGTGTTGCAAACTTGCACAGAGTGATTGCCACTCACTTCTGAACCATTAAAACTGGCCTCAATGTTTTTTTGCTCTGCTTCAGGGCCGGTGCCAGCACATCACAAAATTCCATAAAAGTGGAGTTGCACACACAAAAGTTCTGTACCTATAGCTGGTCATCCCAGGACTCCAAAACAATGTGGTCCCATGAATGTGTGCTGGTCTCACGAGTCCAAAACCGCCACTCCACTGTCATCAGTGGATTCAGGGGAGCCCACCTTTGTGAGTTCCTGGACTGCAGTTAGGAGATTTCCTCTTCAAAACCATCATCATCGTCATATTGAACCATCATTGCGCTTTTTAATAGAAAGCAAAATTGCACAACAGTCCAGGAAGTTGCCATAACAGTATGTACAATGATTTAAAACATTTGCGGGTCCATGCTTGCACTAGCACTGTGCCAGAGAAAATGCTGCAGGAAAAGGTATGGTCTCCAGTTTGTTTTCGCCAGCTACCAGATGCTCTGAATTCTGGGACAGTGCTTTGCATTCTGGGATTCTGACATGCAACACCCACAAGCTACCAGGTCTAAGGCACTGTGGGATAGTTACCCACAATGCATTACCCATACAGTTGAACTTGGATAAGGCAATGAGGACATGAAAACTAGACACGGAGAAATGGTGGGTTCAATTTCCAAAAGGTTTGCGGACAGTTACATTTGAATTCATAACAATGAGGTTAAAAATCAAATGTATTAATTGTCAAATTTATCTCATAGTGCAGCTGCAGCCTTGGTCAAGCAGTGTTCCCTGTAAGATGAGCACTTGGGCAGCCACCCAGGAAAGGTTCAAATGCTGCCCAGCTGATTATCAGAGTGCCCACAATGCCCACAGCCAAGGCAGCATGTTTCTACTGGATGTGCACATCAGCACGTGCCTCTGTGCACAAAATAAACTTTATTCTACACATGGACAGCAAAAATTAGAGAGAATGTTGGTCATAAGTAGAGAATTATAGAAATGTGCAGCTGGAAGGGACCTCAGAAGGTAACCTGGATAATCTCCTGATGCGGAGACAGAACCAAATATTCCCAAATAGGTTTTTATCCAGCATGCTCTTAAAAACCACCAGTGACATCGATTCCATAACGTCCCTTGGAAACTATTCCAGAACTTAATTACCCTTACAGATAGAAAGTTTTCCTAGTATCTAACATAAATCTCCATCATGCAAATTAAGCTGCTTATTCTTGTCCTATATTCAGTGCACAGGGAAAACAACTGATCATCTTTACAATACACCTTAACATATATAAAGCCTGCTATCACCTCTCCTTCAGTGTTCTTTTTTCAAAACTAAACCTGCCTATTTTTTTAACTTTTCTTCTCAGGTCAGCTTCACTAAAAACTGTTTCTTTTATGGTGCTCTCCTTTGGACTCTCTCCAATTTGTTCACATCTTTGCTAAAGTGTAGAAAAACATCAACTTGGTACTCCAGCCAAGGCCTCACCCATGTTGACTAAAGCAGGACAATGAACTCCTATATACCTTACATGTGACACTCCTTAATACACCTCACAATGGTATTAGCCTTTTTCACTGCAGGTCAATCTTGGCTCAGATTCAATTTGTAATCTACTTGTAGCCTACCTACTTTTCAGCAGTAGTAGAGCCTAGCAATTATTCCCCAATTTGTACTTGGGTAATTTATTTTCCCTTCCAAAATATAATATTAATGTGTTTTGCTTTACACCAAAGATATGCCCAGGTGCACACATAGAAACAGAAGCTCACCTACCATATTGGCCACATCTACACTAGCAAGTTCTTTTGGAAAATCAGGCCCTTTTTCAAAGAACACTTGGAGCTTCCACGCACAAAATGGGCTTTTTCGATCCGAAATCAAAAGAACACAGCTCTTTGTCTAGAAGGACTTTTCTGCTGCCAGATCAGGAAAAGCGCCTCCTTTTAAAACCTTCCTTCTAAAAAAAGCATGTGGAGACACTCTGCGGGCCGTTTTTAAAAAAAAAAGAAAAACAGTCCTCATGGAACTGGATTTTTTGATCCCTGGCCTGTTCTTTTGAAAGAGTGGGGGCTGTGTGGATGCTCTCTATCAAAAGAGTGGATCAATCTTTTAATCCTCTTTTTTGTGTGTGGACATGCTCTTTCAAAAGAAGCTTTTTGGAAGAGATCTTCTGGAAGAACTTTCTTCAAAAGATCGCTGTAGTGTAAACACTGCCATTATGTGTAGGAGCTGTTTAAAACAAAAAAACAGACAAACAAACACTCACTGTATGACTGCAAGAAAAAGTTCTGTCTTCATATGCAGCAATATAATTACCTTCACTTGCAATCTGGTTGCCCACTTTTTTGAAAATAGTCATAGATTTTTTGGTATGTTTTGTATGTGTGCATAAAATCACAATTGCATCCCAAATGTCTGACAATTTATCCCTTTGTCTGAACACAGTAAGATATACTCGAGGACACAATACGTTCGCAGGCTTTATGGACCCCACTTTTTCTGAGACAGCTCTCCCCTCCATATGTGGGCCGAATCCAGTCTAGCCTTTCTTTATAATCAAGAAAGATCAGGCACATCTGGGCCAGCAGACCTTCACTTTTTCACACATGCAGCTGCTGCTTCTTAAAATGCACAATGTGTGACTCCACTAGGCTCCAGGTATATTTATGCATGTCCTGTATCATTATTTGTGTTTGCTGCCGCATTAATTTTAACATTTTATAAGCCACTGCACAGAGACAATTTGCAAATTCAAATGAAGATTACTGTTGCATGTAAAAGATACTGAGATGTACTCATCATTTAAAAGTGGTACATACATTTGCCTAGTGATACAGGGAGGGAATGCCAGGTGTGAAGCACATCTAACTGCCCTACCAATTGCACCTGCCTCATCAGTTCTGATCCTTGCCAACCACTGTCATAAGACCACAAAATATGAACCCAGGGCCCATCATGCACTCTGTAAAGATATGCTAATAATGTTCTGCAAAGAGAGACCAGCTTGAGGCCAAGAGCCGTATAAGCTGTGAACTTTTGTACCATGGTTTTATAGTGCCTGCTGAACAGTCAGACATAGTATAATAAAGCTCTTACAGCAGTATGCAGAGCAAGGTATGTATGCAAGG
Source organism: Carettochelys insculpta (assembly GCF_033958435.1). Taxonomy (NCBI): domain Eukaryota; kingdom Metazoa; phylum Chordata; order Testudines; family Carettochelyidae; genus Carettochelys; species Carettochelys insculpta. The sequence goes on along the minus strand of NC_134137.1, from coordinate 297,793,449 downwards.
TCCTTCCTCTTTTGTGTGCACTGTGGTAGGTTTTCTATCAGTTATAGTCCTTATGCTTCAGAAGTGCTGGGATTGCTCGCCCAAGGTACTGCAAGATGCAAAAGCGACATCTACATGGCCCTCTCTTTAGGATGGAGCATGCAAATGAGTGAAATCAGAAATGCAAATGAGGCACAGATTTAAATGAGGCACAGATTTAAATATCTCATGCCTCATTTGACTTTCCAGTCTCGCTTATTTGCATGCCCCTTCCAAAAGGGAAGGGCCATGTAGACACAGCTAAGAGGGCTTTGAAAAAAACAAGAATAAGCTGCATCAGTATAAAGGAAGATATAACTTGATCAGCTCCCCCAAGCTCCAGGAGGGTTTGTATTTGTGCTATGGATAATCTCACCCTAAAAATCTGATGAGGTGATGATACTTTGCTCTACTCAGATGAGTAGCTAACTGATGCAATCTGGCCCAAGAATCAGTAGGGCCTCTGAAGATAACACTATGTGCATAAAAAGATACAGGTGTATTGCTGGCAATTATAAAGATATAAAACCAAGGAAGCATATTTTACATAGCTTTGCACAAAATCCTTCTCTTTTCTTCTCGTCATTTCTCTTTAATCCGTGGTGACACACTGCAGGCAGCAAAATCAAAACAAAACCCTGTAATGTATTCTCAGCTTGTTTCAAAGTGTTCAAAGTCTTTGTCATTTCAGCAGTGAATTCAAAGCATTAGGTATATTAATTTACTTCTTTCATGCTCTTCAGGACAATACAGAGACCATCCCACTCTGCACAGTAATACAAGTAACTCATATAAGTTCCAGCTGCAGGGTTACCTTGAAGCCCATCTAGCCCTTCAAAAAAAAAAACAAAAAACCAACACTTCAGTGATACTCAGATTCCCTTGATCTCACCCATAAATTTTCCACCAGTGCTGTGCTGCAGTTTCCCATACATCTGTCAAAGTACTGGCAATATGCATGCAGCAGGCCAATATGCTTTGAAAAGATTCTCAGTGGAGCCATCAGTCTAGCTCAGTGGCACTCCAGGCTCACAAAGGACATGACAAAGTAATGTAGAATGGCTATACCTTCATTTTATAACCTGTGGGTTGTGTAATAATTCTAACAGTAGGTTCTGGGAGCTGTTTGCTTACTTGCTAAAGGATAGACACTTAATAGTCACTTGCTCTTCCCCAATTCTTTTCAGTTATCTCAGTTGATTTCCTGCAGATAAACACGGAATAATCTACTCTATCTGGCCAAAAACCTCTAATCCTGACTTAGGAAGAATTCCCATTAACTTCAAAAGCATTATTTTTGCTTTCCATTATATAAAACATTTGCCTCGTAATGGATTTCACTGAGAATATCTGGGGAGAACGATACAGGTCTTTCTGCTTCTTGGTGGCAGAACCAGATGGTGTACTTAAGACTTCATATACCATTCTTATCTTCATCGTCAGTATGCTGTATCTTATGGCTACGTCTACACGTGAAGCCAACATCGAAATAGCTTATTTTGATGTAGCAACATCGAAATAGGCTATTTCGATGAGTAACGTCTACACGTCCTCCAGGGCTGGCAACGTCGATGTTCAACTTTGACATTGCGCGGCACCACATCGAAATAGGCGCTGCGAGGGAACGTCTACACGCCAAAGTAGCACACATCGAAATAAGGGTGCCAGGCACAGCTGCAGACAGGGTCACAGGGCGGACTCAACAGCAAGCCGCTCCCTTAAAGGGCCCCTCCCAGACACAGCTGCACTAAACAACACAAGATACACAGAGCCTACAACTGGTTGCAGACCCTGTGCCTGCAGCATGGATCCCCAGCTGCCGCAGCAGCAGCCAGAAGCCCTGGGCTAAGGGCTGCTGCCCACGGTGACCATAGAGCCCCGCAGGGGCTGGAGAGAGAGCATCTCTCAACCCCTCAGCTGATGGCCGCCATGGCGGACCCCGCTATTTCAAAGTTGTGGGACGCGCAACGACTACACGGTCCCTACTTCGACGTTGAACGTCGAAGTAGGGCGCTATTCCTATCCCCTCATGGGGTTAGCAACTTCGATGTCTCTCTGCCTAACGTCGAAGTTAACTTCGAAATAGCGCCCGGCGCGTGTAGCCGTGACGGGCACTATTTCGAAGTTAGTGCCGTTACTTCGAAGTAGCGTGCACGTGTAGACACGGCTTATGTGTGCTAAACAATCGGAGAATCAATGTCTGTAGTTGTTTTAAGGATAATATTGGTAATATGTACTTTCCACTAATTTGTGACCACTCGTCTTATCGCTAGTCTGCATTTAAAAAAACAAAACAAAACCCACTTTGTTCATTCAGTCGTGCTAGTTATTGAAATCCTTGGAAACCAACTCCTGCCACTCTCAGAACAAATTCTCCCGGAATCTAAGTGTGGCTTCTGACCATTCTGAGGAACAGTGCACATGATCTTCACTGCCCAGCAACTGCAAGAAAAATGTTGTGATCAAAACCAAGACTTAAACATGAGTTTCATTGACCTGACCAAAGCATTCAACTCAGTCAATCATAGCACCCTTTGGATCATCCTCTCAAAGATGGGCTGCCCCAAAAATTCATTAGCATTTTAAGGCTGCTTTATGACAACAGTATTGAGCAACAACAGATCCCAAAGCAACACTTTTGAGGTCAAAACAAGAGTCAAGCAAGGCTGCAGCATTGCCCCATCACTATTCTACATCTTGAGCACCATGATCCTTCACCTCATTGATTGCAAGCTTCCAGATGGTGTGAAGATTGTCCATAGAATGAACAGGAAGCTTTTCAATCTCAGGAGACTGAAGGCTGAAAGTAAGACTTCCACAATCTTGATCATGGAGCTTCAGTACGTGGATGAAAATATGGCTGTTGCTCTTTCTCGCGCAGCCCTTCAGAACATCTCAAGTGCCTGTGCTGAAGCATACGAGAGTCTCAGCCTCACACTGAATATCAAAAAGAGCAAGGTGCTCCACCAGCCTTCACCAATGGGGCAACCTCATGCACCTTCAATTGAAGGCAATGGAGAATTGCTGGAAAATGTGGAGCACTTTCCATACCTGGGAAGTCATCTTTCCGCTAAAATCAACATTGATGCAGAAATCCAGCATCTTCAAGCTCTGGTTTTGCCCACATGAGACAAAGGGTCTTTGAGAACTGGGACATCTATCCCAAGACATCCTTGTGTACCATGCAGTGGCTGTTCCAATGCAACTATATGCATGCATCATACAACATACAAGCATAATCTGAAGGCACTTGAGGAATATCATCAATGCTGCCTCAAGAGAATCCTAAATATCTCTTCGGAGGATAGGTGCATGAACGCTAGTGTCCTGGAAAAGTCGAACATGGCCAGCATTGAAGCCATTATCATTCATCAAGAGGTTTGTTGGACTGGTCATGTGGTTAGGATGTCTGATCAGCACCTCCCAAAAAAGTTTCCATTTTCTGAATTAGAGGAATGGCAGAGGAGTGTTGGGGGACAGTGGAAATGATATAAAGACATGCTGAAGGCACACATGAGAAAGTGCAGCATCAGCGTCGACACTTGGGAGAACCTTGCCCAAGACCATCCCCAGTCGAGAACAGTAATCTGTGATGGGGTGGTGTAATCTGAGAGGTCCCATCACACTGCAGATAAGGAGAGGCAGAGAAGAAGAAGAAAAGAGCATCAAAATCTGCCCCGTGCCCATCCAACAGCTACCAACACCCGTGCCTTCTGTGATAAGACCTGTGGCTCCAGAATGGGGCTGATCAGCCATCAAAGGACTCACAAATAGGAGGGTGACATGAAGACATCCTACTCATTATCGAGTGACGGCCCAGAAGTTATTGAAAAGATACTAATATGAGGTTTAGGCCAGATAATTTTAAGTATTATAAAGCAAAGGAGCCCTTCTGATGTTTGAAACATACAGGAACTCATCTGTGAAATGCATCCCATTTTCACAAGAAAAATCTCAGCATTTTGCAGCTTCCTAGGAAGTTTTCACAAACCACACAGGGGCTATACTTTCCATTCTAAGAGGCTCTGCTTCTTGTTGCTGTATACTTTTGTTTAATGCTTCTAATGAGATTCCCCACAGTCGTTTGCATTTGAATTATGTTCCTGCTCCTTCCTATTGCTCCAGACCCCATACTCTATTCTTTCAGTCTCCAGGGTAAATTCCTAGACAGGAGTAAGCAAAATGGGGGATGGGCCCCCTCGAGGGGAGCTCGACACGATCAGCTGCTGGTTGTCAGGCTCATCTATCTCATTTAAAATGTGAAATATGTTTCTGTTTTTATGTATGTGTATTCACATTTACACACCAATTTATAAAGTTTTTTTCATTCTAAAGACTTATTTTCTTACACTTGCCAAAAGCTTTTGTTCTTTTCTCCATATGAACATAACCAAAATTTCTTTTGAATAGTAACAGAGAGGAAGCCGTGCTAGTCTATACACTATCAAAACAAAAAGCAGTCAAGTAGCACTTTAAAGACTAGCAAAATGGTTTATTAGGTGAGCTTTCGTGGGACAGACCCACTTCTTCAGACCATAGCCAGACCAGAACAGATTACTGTTTTTGGTTCTCTGTGCCTTAAATATTGAGTCTGTTCTGGTCTGGCTATGGTCTGAAGAAGTGGGTCTGTCCCACGAAAGCTCACCTAATAAACCATTTTGCTAGTCTTTAGAGTGCTACTTGACTGCTTTTTGTTTTGAAAATTTCTTTTGGTTTAGATTACATTAGGTGGGTTGGGAGGGCACTGCTAATTACAGGAATAAAAAGTGGTGCCTGATGTAAACAGTTTGCTCACCCATGCCCTAGCCCACACTTAAGAACAGGCTCTCTAAACCTCTATTACAACACTAAAAATGCTTTCAACCATCTGAAACTTTGGATAACCTGATATTTAGGAAATGCAGTAAATTAAGGTGATTTCTTCTCTTTGGAAACTGTTCTGTGATCTGATCTAATTTCACGTTATTAATATAGGAAGAATGGCATCTTTTCTCTTGATCTTCCATAGCTGTGGGCAACATTAAAGAACCAAAGAGTAAAAATGAGAGAAAATATTTTTCTGTCTCTTAAATATAGTCAACAGTGGGTAGGAATGAAGATTTAGAAGCATGGGAGCTTTTAAATAAAAAAAAAAGTGTTAACTTTTTAAAGGTCTCTTAGGGTGCCTCTACACTAGCCGGCTACTTCGAAGTAGCTGGAACAACATTGAAATAACATGCATCACATCTACACGTGCCGTGAGCTATTTCGATGTTGAAATTGACGTTAGGCGGTGAGACGTCGAAATCACTATTCCTATTAGAAGATGGGAATAGCGCCCTACTTTGACGTTCAAAGTCGAAGTAGGGTGTGTGTAGACAATCCACGTCCCACTATGTCGAAATAGCGGGGTCCTCCATGGCATCCATCAGCTGAGAGGTTAAGAGACGCTCTGTCCAGCCGCTGCAGGGCTCTGTGGTCACTGCGTGCAGCAGCCCTTAGCCCAGGGCTTCTGTCTGCTGCTGCTGCTGCTGCTGCAGCTGGGGGTCCATGCTGCATGCACGGGGTCTGCAACTGGTTGTTGGCTCTGTGGATCTTGTGCTGTGCAGGCTGTGTGTGTCTGGGAGGGGCCCTTTAAGGGAGCGGCTTGGGGCTTTGTTGGCCCCTTATTTCAACGGGGAGAGCTTGTGTGTGTGGACACTCCACATTTCCTTCCGGGACAGCTCCTTTCGATGTTCTCCATTGCTACTTCGACATTGAACATTGATGGCACCAGCTCTGGAGGACGTGTAGACGATACATGTCAAAGTCGCCTATTTTGATGTTCTTACATCGAAATAGGCTACTTTGATGTAGTGTGTTAGGGTAGACACAGCCTTAAGCATAACCCTTCTGCCACTTGGAGTGGGCAGTAAGAAGGGACAGGTTCAATATACAGGGGTTCCTATTTAGCAATGTAACATAGACCAGGCTTGAGCTGCCAAAGGGTAACCTGGGAAAATTACACACTACCCACTGCATGCCTCTGAGAGGCTCCAAACACACATAGGCCAATTTTGCTATCTAGGTGAAAGGTCCCAGACTCATGTATGATAACTTTGAGTTGGTTCAACATACAGGATGTGACCGGTAAGTGCTTTGAATTACAGCCAAACTATTTCAATATAAACCTACTAGCAAACTGACCTGGCATTGTTCAGCTATTCAGGTGAAATCAGTTTGTTTTGTAGGTTTTTTTTCAGGCTTAGAAAATTAGAAGGATATGGTTTATGCAAATGATTGGAGGGAAAATTGTGGGAGGAGGAGAGTTGCTGCTCAGCACTGTGATTGAGCAGGGAAGGGTGTGAGTTGGAGTAGAGGGGCACTGACCTCTTCCAGCAGGGTGGAGAGCCCTGTCTCCACATGGCCACTGTTTTCCTTCTGTGGCTACACCCTTCCCCCCACCTCTGCTGTGGTCACTCTGTAATATCTCTGTACCTTGCACTCATTGCCTCTAGTGGTGAGTGTGTAGTACGTCATCCCTTCTGCCAATGCCCCTCCCTTCCATGTTCTGGGAAATCCATAGATTTCAGGTATTTCCTGAAATACTTTCTGGCACAACAAAACCCTGACTGTAGTTTACGTTAGGGTGAGAGGAAGCTGCACACTGAATTTCATGGTCATAGCTCCTATGGTTTAAGAGGAGTTCTTGAAGAAACATAGCACCAACAGACAGATGACCTCTGAAATATATAGCAGATTATAGCCTTTGATAAACGGATAATCAAAACCATAAGGAACTGAGATATCCATAAGAAAAGATATATGTATAGAGAGGTAAGCAAGCAAGTTAGCGTTATAGGCTACAAACTTGACCTGTTATAATTAATTTGTGTTCTAATTGATTTTGATTTGGAAATAATATTTTCTTTTTCTGGTCACAAGGGGGAAAGACATCACCTACAGGAAGAGAGAGTACACAGAGGCAGCCAGCTTGTAGCTCTAGAATTTGCCAAAAATCCGGCTTATATTGCAAAATAAAATGAGAACAATAATGTGCGCTGACACTCCCCACCTCAGCAGCTGCAAAAAGATGTAATGGGGTTGTTTCTTTCCTATTTCCCTGTGTCTGTTACACTTTGTATTAGAACAACTTCTTTGAGACAGTCAAGGGTCATCTCCACAGGATGTTGCTATTGGACTGAGAAGTGACTAAATGAAATAGCACTGTGGTTGATCTTACTTCAGTCTATTCAGGAACATAACCACAGTGATTGGACCATTCGTCCATCTAGTCTGGCAACATGCCTGCAGTTGCAGCTGGTACCTGATATTTAGAAGAAATGCCTCCATGCTACCCCTAGCTAATGGTGAAATACAGTTCATAAATGTCAGAAGAAAGTCTCCCATTACCCCTGCAGTGATTAGCTTCTACACTAAAGCATGGGATTTTAATAGCTCTGGGCTAAATTCTGTGGTTCTTCGTCAAGCAAAGCTCAATTGAAATCAAGCGTTTGCCCCAGTGACCTGCCAATACATTTTATGGCTATATGAGTAAAAATCATGTTAGCAGGAGAATTATAACAAAAAATACTTAGCTCATACAGAAAGCTACCCCAAGCATTTTTACAGTCCCTGTCATTCCTCTGGTTTCTGCTGTCCATATGACAGCATCATCCAATATTTTTAGTGTTCTGCCCAAACAAATGATTACCCAGCCCTCTCCACACAAAAGCAACAGTTTGTGAAACTGTAAAATCAATGAGCTTCACAAATAAATAGAAAAAATCAATACCTCACTAAAAATTTCTTCTGTCAAGCTTTCACCTTCGCCAGCTCCATTTCTGAAGGAATCACCGAACCCCAGCACATCTGAATTACTAGGTTTCAGTTTGGACAGGAAATGGAGGAGAACACAAAAAGATCCTTGGTTTTCTCAGGTTTTTCCCTATGTTTCTGCAGCAGAATAACTATTCTAGGAAAAAGAGAAAGGGTAAAGGTATGGCCATGGGGCAAGGAAAACTTTTCTGGGAATTGACATTAGTGTTGTGTCCCAAATTATGAGTTACTCCAAAATACCACATTTCAGTCAAGTCTGAACAAGAAGAAAATAGGTTATTTAACACACATTAGTTAAAGTAAAAATCTAGGGTAGATAAAGCACTTATTATTTTAAGTACAGCCGTGTGAATGGCTGAGGCCATAAGAAAAAAATGCTGGGAAATTTTTTTTTTCTTACTGAAAAAGATTAGGAAGAAGCATGCTTTTGAAAACTTGATTTTATTTCAGAAGAACCCCATCTACACTGCTGTTTTTCTTTCAAAAAACTCTTTCAAAATGCCATTATGCAAAAGAAGTGTGGGTTATGTAAACCACCACTTCATTTGTATTTCTGATTTGCCTCATTTGCATTCCTTTTTTGAAAGGATACTAGTGTAGATGCAACCAAAATGCATTTCAAAATAGCATTTAGCTATTTTGAAACACATTTTCTACACAGAGAGAAAGCAAAGGGACTTCGAAATTGCCCAGGCACTTCAAAGTACTGGCGGGTGAGCCACAGCTAGACACCAGCTAGCACTTCGAAGTTTAACCCTTCGAAGTTGCTGTGGTGGGGAATTTGCTTAATGAAGTGTTGCATATGCACCGCAGCACTTAATTAGTAATCTCCCAACACCTACTTATCCTTCTGCCTTTGAAGTAGGGACATAGTGTAGGCACAGCCCATAGGCAGTCATGGGCCAGTACACATAATTTCAACACCTGTCAAACTGGGTGAAACTACAGTGAAGAACAGATTTATCAGATATGTAGATTAATCTAATATACTGCACAAAGCCAAGCCCGCTTTTACAGGGGAAATCACATCTCACCAATCTATTAAAATTCTCTCAAAGGGCTCAACAAGCATGTGGGCAAAGGTGGTACACTGGATATAGTGCACTAGGACTTTCACAAAGCCTCACCAGAGGTTCTTAAGCAATGTAAGCAGTCCCAAGATGAGAGGGAGACCCTCCCATGGATCAGTGATTGGAGAGGAGATAGGAAATAAAGCGCAGGAATAAGTGGACAGTTTTCTGAATGAAAAGCAGTAAATAGGGTGCTCCTCCAAGGATGTGTGCTGGGACAAGTGCAGTGAAAAATATTCATAAATTATCTGAAGATGATAAAACATTATTCAAAATATTTAAGTTCAAAGCAAACTGTGAAGCAGTACAAAGGGATCACACATTGCTGAGTGACTGAAAGTCAACAAAATCTCGGACGAAATTTGATGCCATAAATGCAAAGCAATGCACATCTGAACACGTCAACTCATCTATCCACACCAAACAATGGGGTCTAAATTAACTGTTACTATGCAAGAAAAGTGAACGATTCTCTAAAAATACCTGCTCAATGTTCAGCAGTAACCAAAAAACCTAACAATGTTAGGGACAATTAGGAAACTGATAGCTACTAAGACAATAAATGTCATAAAGCCGCTATAGAAATCCATTGTATTCTTGCATGTTGTGTGTGCAGTTCTGATCACTCCACCTCAAAGGAGATATATTAAAATTGGAAAAGGTACCAAAAAGGGCAATAAAAATGATTAAGGATATGGAACAGCATTCATAGGAGAAAAGGGTTTAAAAGACCAGAGAAGTTCAGTTTGGAAAAGAGATGACTGATGGGAGATATGATGGAGGTCTATAAAATCATGTATGGAGTGCAAAAAGTGTTATTTACCCTCACATAATACAAGAACCAGGAGTCACCCTATTAAAATAATAGGTAGTAAATTTCAAACACACAAAAGGAAGTACAGTTCAGTAAATGCTCAGTTATCAAGCTCTGGATAAGCAGCACATTGAGTTAATCAGCAGGCTGAGGCATGGTTACCCAGTAGGGACCAGCTGCTGTAGGGACAGTTATCCAGCTAGGGCCAACTGAGAAGTCAGGGATGTCTGCTACGGGTCCGGTTATCTGGCCTGGTCTGGTTACCTGGCCCAGGCCAGTTGCAGCTGGGCTGATTGACCAGCTGGGGCCGGCTGCCACAGGGCTGGCCAATTGACTGGTTGGGGCCAGCTGCTGTGGGGCTAATTGACCATTGGGTTAGTTATATGGCCAAGGCCAGCTGCTGTGGGCCTGGCTGACTGGTAGCAGAGGGTGCAGTGGAACAGGGTTAGTACATTTGATGATGCGGCACCCCAGGCTTCTCAAGGGTGCCAGATAATAGAACTTTTACTGTGTTTCTTCACATAACACACAGTCAAGCTGTCTGTGAAACTTGTTGTCAGGTATTGCTGTGAAGGTAGAAAGTATAACTGGGTTCAAAAAAGAATTACATAAGTTCATGGAAGATCTGTCATCAACAGCTATCACCAAAAGTGGACAGATATGCAGCCCCACACAAGTTTTTAAATTAGTGAGAAGTTTTTAAGCTAGGGACAAGTTTTTAAGTGCTTATACACAAATGCCAGAAGTCTAAATAATAAGATGAGTGAACTAGAGTTCCTTGCAGTAGAGGACATTAATATAATAGGCATCACAGAAAGCTGGTGGAATGAGGACAGTCAGTGGGACACAATCATACCAGGGTGCAAAATATTCTAGAAGGACAGAACAACTCATATGGGTGGGGGAGTGGCACTATATGTGAGAGAAAATGTAGACTCAAATGACGTAAAAATCTTAAATTAATCCAAATGTTCCATGGAATCTCTATGGATAGTAATTCCATGCTCAAATAGGAATATAACAGTAGGGTTATATTACTGACCACCTGACTATGACAGTAATAGTGACTATGAAATGCTAAGGTAAAGATTGGAGAGGCTATCAAAATAAAAAACTCATTAATAGTAGAGGATTTCAATTATCCCCATATTGACTGGGTACAGGTCACCTCAGGATGAGATGCAGAGGTAAAATTTCTCAATACTTTAAGTGACTGTTTCTTTGAACAGCAGGTACAGAAACATACAAGAAGGGAGACAATTCTCAACTTAGTCCTAAGTGGAGTGCAGGATCTGGTCCAAGAGGTAACTATAACACAACTGCTTGAAAATAGTGAACATAATATAATAACAAGTAACATTCCTGTCATGACAAGAACATCTCAGCAGTCTAACACTGTGGCATTTAATTTCAGAAAGGGGAACTATGCAAAAGGAGAAGGTTATTTAAACAGAAATTAAAAGGTACAGTGACTAAAGTAAAACCCCTGCAATCTGCATGGAAAATTTTCGAAGACACCATAATAGAGGCCCAACTTAAATGCATACCCCCTACTTAAACAACACAATAGGAAATTCAAAAAAGAGCTACCGTGTCTTAATAACCACGTAAAAGAAACAGTGAGAGATAAAAAGGGATCCACTAAAACATAGACGTCAAATTCTAATGAGGAAAATAGAAAGGAGCATATATATTAACAAATTAAGTGCAAAAATGTAATAAAAAAAGCCAAAAAGGAGTTTGAAGAACAGCTCCAAAAACTCAAAATGCAATAACAAAATGTTTCAGAAGCAGGAACCAAAAGCACCAACAATCAGTGAGGCCCCTAGATGATATAAATACAAAAGGAACACTCAACAACCATACAGTTATTGCAGAGAAACTAAATTAATTCTTTGCTTCAGTCTTCATGGCTGAGGATGTTAGGGAGATTCTCACACATGAGCCATCCTTTATAGGTGACAAATCTGAGGAATTGTTCAAGATTGAGGTGTCGTTAGAGGAGGTTGTGGAACTAATTGATAAAATTACCAGGAATGAGTCAATGGGACAAGATGGCATTCACCCAAAAGTTCTGAAATAAAGATAAATGTGAAATTGTGGAACTATTAACTGTGGTTTGTAACCTATCCTTTAAATCAAATTCTGTACCCAAAGACTGGAAGGAAGCTAATGTAACACCAATATTTAAAAAGGGCTATGGAAGCAATCCGGCGACTACAGACCAGTAAATCTAAAATCTGTGCCAGGCAGATTAGTTACAACAATAGTGAAGAACAAACTTGTCAGACACATAGAAGAATATAATTTGTTGGGCAAAAGTCAATGTGGTTTCTGTAAAGGGAAATCATGTTTTACTAATCTATCAGAGTTCTTTGAAAGAGTCAACAAACTTGTAGACTGGGGGAATCCAGCTCATACAGTGTATTCAAAAACAACACGAAGTCCTGAGTCATCTTAAAGACTAACCGATTTTCTTGGAGCATAAGCTTTTGTGGGCAAAGACCCACTTTGTCATACCATGTTTTTTGGCCACGAAAGCTTATGCTCCAAAAATCTGTTAGTCTATATGGTGCCACAGTACTCCTCATTGTTTTTGAAGATACAGACTAACACGACTACCCCCTCTAATAGTGTACTTAGATTTCCAGAAAGCTTTTCACAAGGTCCCTCACCAAAGGCTCAGCTCTTATGTAAACTAAGTTTCATGGGATAAGAGGGAAAATACTTTCATGGATCAAGAACTGGTTAGAAGATATGAAAAAAAGGGTAGAAATAAATGGTAAATTTTCAAAACAGAAGCTACATCTACACTACCCAAATCTTTGAAATGGCCGTGCAAATGGCCATTTCGAAGATTACTAATGAGGCACTGAAATACATATTCAGTGCCTCATTAGCATGCCAGCAGCCGCAGCTCTTTGAAATTGCTGCGGCTCACTGCCACGCAGCTTGTCCAGACGGGGCTCCTTTTCAAAAGGGCCCCAGGAACTTCTAAATCCCCTTATTCCACAGATATGAATTCCCTTATTCCTATTCCCTAGGAATTCAGCAGATAGGAATTAGGGGATTTCCAAGTTCCCAGTGTCCTTTCAAAAAGGAGCCCTGTCTGGATGAGCCGCGTGGCAGTGAGCCGCAGCAATTTCGAAGAGCGATGGCCACCTGCATGCAAATGAGGCACTGAATGTGCATTTCAGTGCCTCATTAATAATCTTTGAAATGGCCATTTTCATGGCCATTTCAAAGATTTGGGCTAGTGTAGACACGGCCAGAGACAGGTAACTAGTGGGGTTCCCCAAAGGTCAGTCCTAGGACCAATCCTATTCAACTCATTCATAAATGATTAGGCAAAAGAGATAAACTGTGAGGTGGCAAAATTTGCAGATGATACAGAACTGATCAAGATAGTTAAGACTAAAGCAGACTGTGAAGAACTTCATAAAGATCTCACAAAACTAAGTGACTGGGCAAGATAATGGCAAATGATATAATGTGGGTAAATGTAAAGTAATACTGGAAAAAATAACCCCAACTAGACATACAATATGATGGGGGTTAATTTAGGTACAACTCATCAGGCAAGTGCAGATAGTTCTCTGAAAACATTAAACAGAATGTTAGGAATCATTAAAAAAGGGATAGGGAATAAGATGGAGAATATCCTATTTCCTTTATATAAAACCATGGTATGCCCTCATCTTGAATACAGCATACAGATGTGGTTCCCTACTCTCAAAAGATATATTGGCATTACAAAGATTCAGAAAATGGCAACTAAAATTATTAGGGGTTTGGAACAGGTCCTATATGAAGAGAGATTAAAGAGACTAGAACTTTGCATCTTAGAAAAGAGGAGACTAATGGGAAACATAAAAGAGATATATAAAATCATGAGTGGCATGGAGAAAGTGAATAAGGAAAAAATTTTTACTTGTTCCCATAATATAAAAACTAGGGAGCACCAAATTAAATTAATGGGTGGCAAGTTCTTCACACTGTGCACAGTCAACCTGTGGAACTCCTTGGGCTTGTCTACACTACCTCTCTCCTTCGAAGGGAGGATGGCAAGTAGGGTGTTGGGAGTTTATTAATGAAGTGCTGTGCTGCCTATGCAACACTTCATTAAGCAAATTTCACCCACATCGCGGCAACTCTGAAGTTTCAAACTTCGAAGTGTCGGCTTGCATGCAGCTCTGGCTCACCCACCAGTACTATGAAGTGCCCGGGGTACTTTGAAGTCCCTTTACTCCGCAAAAGTTTGAGGGAGTTCAAAGTGCCACGGGCACTTCAAAGTACTGGCGTGTGAGCTGCGCTATACATGAGCCAGCACTTCAAAGTTTAACACTTCAAAGTTGTTGTGGTGGGGAATTTGCATAATGAAGTGCTGCATATGCAGCGCAGCACTTCATTAATAAACTCCCAACACCCTACTTACCATCCTCCCTTCGAAGTAGGGAGGTAGAGTAGACAAACCCCTTGCCAGAGGATGTTGTGAAGACCAGGACGTTAACAAGGTTCAAAAAAGAACTAGATAAAGTCATGGAGGTTAGGTCCATTAATGGCTATTAGCCAGGATGGGTAAGTAATGGTGTTCCTAGCCTCTGTTTGTCCAAAGATGGAGACAGATGGCCGGAGAGAGATTGTTACCTGTTCAGTTAACTCCCTCTGGGGCACCTGGCATTGGCCACTATCAGCAGACTGGATACTGGGCTGGATGGACCTTTGGTCTGACCCAGCATGGCTGTTCTTATGTTCTTTGGTTAGGTGTCCCTAGGGCCTCTAACTGCTAGATGCTGGAATTGGACAACAGGGAATATATCATTAAAAAATTCCCTGCTATTTTTTTTCCTTCTGAAGGATCTGGCATTGGCTATTGTCAGAAGACATCATGTTGGGCTAGAAGAATCACTGGTATGCAACAGCATGGCCATTCTTAAGTTCCTAATGCTAATACTACAAGTGCCTTCTCTATATCAGAATTAGAATATACATTTGTTAAGATGTTTTAGCTAACAAATGTTAACCACACTTTTTCCCTAATGAAGGTAAGGTCAGAGATCAGTAGCAAGCCTTATAATTATAAGCTTTATGAAACTTGTCTACCATATTTAGGTATTCACATGTCACTGAATAAACCTTTGAAGTCTTACGTTGGCATACACTTATAAGCCGCATCTACACGTACCGGCTACTTCGAAGTTGACATCGACGTAAGGCGGCGAGACGTCGAAGTCACTATCCCCATGAGGAGATGGGAATAGCGCCCTACTTTGACGTTGAACATCGAAGTAGGGCATGTGTAGCCAATGCGCGTCCTGCAACATCGAAATAGTGGGGTCCGCCATGGCGGCCATCAGCTGAGGGGTTGGGAGACGTTCTCTCCAGCCCCTGAGCTCGATGGTCGCCATGTGCAGCGGTCCCTTAAAGGTCCCTGCCCCCTGCCTTCCTGTGCAGGAAGTTGAGAGAGCGTGCAGGCGGCAGCACAGCCATGCAGCCAGCCTGCACGCCCCTCTGCAGCCGCAGTCCACAACCCCCGTAGCGATGGCCACCCACCAGCCCCTCAAGCAACCCCAGGGCACCCCCCCAAGGGGAGCCAGGTCTCCCAGGCTGGCAGCCAGCCGGGAAAGAGGCAGTGGGGCCCCTCTTGGATGGAGGCCGAGATCGAGGACCTGCTGGGGCTCTGGAGCGAGGAGGAGGTGCTCCAGGTAATGGGGAGCAAGAGGTGGAACACGGATGCGTTCGCTCAGCTGGCCGAGGGCCTGGCCGCCCGGGGCACCTTGCCTGCACTCCTGACCACGTCAGGAGTAAGGTCAAGGAGCTGCGGCAGGGTTACTCCCGGGCCCGGGATGTGGCCAGCCGATCTGGGGCTGCCCCCGTCACTTGCCCCTTTTACAGGGAGCTCAGGGAAATCCTGGGCCCCCGGCACACCTCCTCCCCGCTGGCCACTCTTGACACCTCGGCCGACGAGCCCCAGCAGGCCCCGGAGGCAGAGTCTGCACCGGAGGCAAGCCCCGCACCCCAGGGGCCCCCCCAGGAGCCCACCCCTGGGACACAGGAGGAGGAGGATGAGGGGGGATCCTCCTCCAGCGATGGGGGGCTCCGGATCGCCATCCCGTCCCGGAGCTCCAGCAGGGCGTCCGCCCACCGGGTGTCTCCCGACCGTGGGAGCGGACTGTCAGGTATGTACCCCCCCAGTGCACACCCCTGGGGTTGAGGGGCGGGGGCAACAGACATGACCAGGGCCCTCCACAGGCCCAGATGACCATGGCCCCAAGGAGAGCAGTGGCATGTCCCTCAGAAGAATGCATCAGCCCCTGAGCCCCCAGCACAACAGTGCCATGCCCCCTCCCTGGGGATGGGGGGGAGTGGAACCTAGGGTCTCCCGGGGGGAGGGGGTGGGACATCCATCAGCAGGAGCAGCATCTCCCGGGGACAGAGATGGGGAACGAGCAGCAGAGGGGTGGAGGGACAAGGGCCACAGCTCGGGGGCCACACTAACGGCTGTCTCCACTCTTCTTCCCCCCCGTGTTCCGCAGCTGCACCATCAGAGGGATCGGAGAGTGCCGGTGAGGTGTCAGTGGTCCTGGAGAGCCCACCAGGGCCATCACTCCAGGCCAGCCCCTCGGCGGAGCACCGACCAGCCCCAGGGCGGGGACGACGGCGGACCCAGCACCACCCCCGGACGGCGACGGACCCCCAGCTGCTGGCGATCCTCCAGCGGCAGCTAGAGGTCTCGGAGCAGCGCCTGCGGGTGGAGGAGTGGTGCCTCCATCTGCAGAAGCGGGCGCTGGCCTGGTGCCAGGAGGCATGGGGGGCCTTTATGCGCACATTTGAGCGCATCACGGACTACCTGGCCCCCCATGCCACGCCGGCTGCCGCTCTGCCTGCCCTGCCTGCTCCACCCGCCGTCACACTGCCGTCCACCACCGAGGGGCCTTCCAACCAGGGGGACCTGGGGCCTGCTGACACCTGCCGGCCATATCTGCCGGTCCGCCTGGCCCCCAGTCAGCCCTGGCCAGGGCTGAGGCCGAGGCGCGGGTCGCAGCCGCCCACCCCCAGCGCTGGACATTAGGGGGTGTGGGGCCCAGGATGTGGCCCCCCCTCCCCCTTTGTACATATCCCCTTTTACTTGTGTTGTATATAGTTTGTATAAGACCCCTGTTATTTTATGATACCTGCCCCCCTATGTAAATAGTTCTTCCCTTCCTTGTGTTTCACTTTTTTTGCTCATCATAATTATATAATATATAATATTTGTGTTTGTTGTAAATAATATAATAAAAATTCAACGTTTGGTAGTTTCGCGAACAACAGGTCTATTTTTATTTGCAAGAAAAGTGGAGGGGGTGTGCTCTTGGGTGCTCTGTGGTGTGGGCATGGGGGCAGGGAGTGTTGTGGAGGATGTGGGGGGGTGCAGTGGGGGGCCTGCCAGCGTTCACCCTGTGGCCTTGTCAAAATGGGCCCGCAGGGAGTCCCGGACCCGGATCCCCTCGGGGTCCACCTGGCAACTGGGGGCAGCGGGTGGCTGCATGTCAGCCCTGCCAGCCTCCACAGCCCAGCCCTGAAAGAATGCCTCTCCCTTGCTCTCCACCAGGTTGTGGAGGGCACTGCACTCACCCACAATCTGGGGGATGTTGGTGGGGCCCGCATCAAGGTGGCTGAGGAGACACCTCCAGCGCCCTTTGAGCCAGCCAAATGTGCGCTCAACCACCTGGTGCGCGTGGTTCAGGCGCATGTTGAAGCGCTCCTGGCTGGCTGACAGATGGCCCGTGTAAGGGTGCATGAGCCAGGGCCGGAGGGGGTACGCCGCATCTGCGACGATGCAGAGGGGCATTGTGGTGTCCCCCACAGGGATCTCCTGCTGGGGGATGTAGGTCCCCACCTCCAGCCGGCGGCACAGGCCCGAATTCCAGAATACCCAGGCATAGTGGGTGCTGCTAGGCCAGCCAACATATATGTCCAGGAAGCAGCCCCGGCTGTCCACCAAGGCCTGGAGGACCACTGAATGGTAGCCCTTCCTGTTCAAGAAGCGTCCTCCACTGTGCTCTGGGGCGCGGGTGGGGATATGGGCCCCATCCAGAGCCCTGAAGCAATTTGGGAAGCCCAGGGTGGCAAACCCCGCGATGGTGGCATCTGGGTTCCCAAGCCACACAAGCCTGTGGAGGAGCAGGGCGTTGATGGCGTGGAAGACCTTCAGGGGAAGGACATGGGAGAGCACCAATGTGGCCCTCCCCTGCCAGGGCTCCCCTCCACCCCCAGGGCTGCCTCCCCCTCCCCGTGGGTCCTCTTACCTGCATGAGGACAGCCCCGACGGTGGCCTTCCTGATGCCAAACTGCTGCCCCACGGATCGGTAGCTGTCTGGAGTGGCCAGCTTCCAGACAGCGATGCCGACCCATTTCTCCACGCTGAGGGCACGCCACATGGCAGTGTCCTGGTGCCTCAGTGAGCGGGTGAGCTACTGGCAGAGCTCCAGAAATGTCTGCCGGCTCATACAAAAGTTCTGGAGGCAGCGGTCGTCGTCCTACTCTCCGAGCACCAGCCGCTCCCACCAGTCGGTGCTCATGGGGTATCTCCACAGCCGGCAGCGTGTGCGGCGAGGCGGGGGGCAGGTGGCTGCAGGGTCTGGGGTTGCTTCCTCCTCCTCTGGGGGCAGCTCCTCTTCTGTGACTAGAAGGTGATCAGCTGCCTTCTGCATGGCATTGAGCAGGGCAAGCACTGCTCCTGCAGGGGTGGCTGGGTGGACCTCTGGCTGCTGCTGCTGCTGCTGCTGCTGGGGGTCCTTAACTGCTTCGCCGAGGTGTGTGTGCCTATGGCTCTGCAAACCACGTGCTGTGCAGGCTGAGTGTGTCTGGGAGGGGCCCTTTAAGGGAGCAGCTTGCTGTTGCCCCGGAAGTGCTAGTCCGCCCTGTGACCCTGTCTGCAGCTGTTCCTGGCACCCTTATTTTGATGTGTGCTACTTTGGCACATAGACGCTACCCTGCAGCGCCTACTTCGATGTCGTGCTGCCCAACGTCAACGTTGAACGTTGACGGCACCAGCCCTGGAGGACGTGTAGACGTTATTCATCGAAATAGCTTATTTCGATGTCGCTACATCGAAATAAGCTATTTCGATGTAGCATACACGTGTAGACGTAGCCATATACAGTGAAAGGTTTCTAGTGGTTTCTCTACTTAGTAAGGAAGGTAAAAGGGAAGTGGGGAGGGGGTGGAATTCACAAATACCTGGACGGGAATCTGGGCAGCGTATTCCCAACACATTATAGATATGATGAATAGCAGCAGTGTGCAGGGTTACATCTGGACAGCACTGGTTTAGGGAGAAGCAGACACTGATATCACAAATTATGAGACTGCCAACACTATACAAAAAGCCTGCCTACAGCGAAAGCTTGTACTTCTTAGTTCAGCTTATGCATGTTAACTAAAATAATAGTAGCAATAATATATCCTCTTCTCCCTCTCCCCTTCACATAATAGGTGTGCTAAGTAGCAGCTAGAAGCCAGTGTTTTAGACGGCGCACTGCAACTTGCCTTAGCATAATATTTGTTTGCTAACTAAGGGCATTTTTAAAGACCTTAATAAATGAAGCAGGTATGGCTGCTAAGGAACCCAGCCGAATGGAATATTCTCATGTACTGCTTCCTTAGGGGGGAATTCAAAAGCTCCCCACAGTGTAGTACTGCAGCTGGCTGTCTCCTCAAATGAAGCTCCTCATCCTCTGCCTAAACACACAAATGGTGATGTATACTCACTACTTAGTGAGGCTTTTGAACATGTCCCTTGGAGCTCTGTTGTGGTTGCCAGGTTATTCAGCAGGCCATTATGCTATTGGGGAGCTACTGCAATGTGCTACTACAGTAACCTTTGCATATGGACCTGAAGAACAATCCATAAAATCCGTACTTGTTAACAGCATATAAAATTGGGATAAAATTTCATTTAATTTAACCTGATTTTACTTTATTTGTCTGAGGAGGGCAGTGCATGGTACTAGCCAGTGTTCAGGTACATGATTTCAAGTTAAGTTTAAAATGGTAAAAGAGTGATTTCTATTCAGGAGGGTGGACATGCACTGTAACCTCTGTAGTTAGAGATAAGGGAAATGGCCTTTGTGTTTAGTGAAAACTTTTTTTAAAAAAAGTCAAAGATATATTACCGTCCTCATTTGTTTAGTGCAAGTCTGCAAAACGCTGCTGCTGGTATTATCGATAGTGGGCTTTTTATCTTGACAACTTTGTTTTACTGTGATTAATTTCAGTAAAAAGGCCATAGTTTCTGTCAAACAAGTCAGAGTATCAGTAGATAGCGGTATTATCATTTGGAAAAGGGACAAAGAAGCTCCCTAAATGTCCATTCCTTGTATCTAAATATCTGTAGTTTTGGATTACCTCACAGGGAGATCCTTATGCTCACTTCTCCCTCTGCAGCCTTTCAGTACTGAGTCAGGTCCACAGCAACATCCTCATCATACTGCCCTGCCTGGTTTTCAGCTACAATTCCAAAAGAGTTGCATGTGCTACTGTTACCATTGCCACCAACCCAAACCATTTCTTCATGCAGAAACCCTGTACAGCAGTCCCGCTTCCTCGCTGTCCAAGTCTTTGTTATTTTGTGCAGTGATTTGCCATCCTGTCAGGTCACACTAAGAGACACTTGCAGACTTTTCACACTCTGAGTTCTGTGAAGTTCTTCTTCACCCTATTACAAATGCTGCCTCCCCGGGCTTTCTCCCTAACATCTTACCCAACATCTGCCCAAGATGTTGACTCTCAGAATTCCTTCCCTCGAATTTCTTTTATAGACTCATAGACTTCAAAGCCAGAAGGGACCAGCATAGTCACCTGGTCTGACCTCCTACACACTGCAGGACACAGAACCCAACCCACTCCTGAAATAGATCCCTAATCTGTGAGTTACTGGAGTCCTCAAATCATGTTGAAAGACTTCAAGTTACTGAAAACACACCATTTACACTAGTTTAAACATACATGTGACCCATGGACCATATTGCAGAACAAGGGGGAAAAAGCCACCATGGTGTCAGACAATTGGACTGGGGAATGGGGGGGGGCTGTGAGAATTCCTTCCCATTGCCAAGTATGGTAATCATTCAAACACTGTACATGTGGGATGGTACCTAGGAAAGAATTCTCTGAAGTAAACCTGAGCCCTTTTCATCTTGTGTCCCATCTGCAGCAGTTCGGGATTTTGATATTGGCATTCCTGGGGGATCACATGCCATTGTAGGCAGTCCCATTATATCATCCCCTCCACAAACATATCCAGCTCAGCCTGGAAGCCAGATTTTTTTGCAGAATTTCACTCTTCTGGTGGTTAGAACACTTCATCTAATTTCGAGTTTAAACTTGTTAGTGGCCAGTTTATATGCATCTGTGCTTGTGTCCAATTTATCACTTAACTTCAATAACTCCTTTCCCTGCCTGTTGTTTATGCCTCTGATGTATTTACTGTGAACAGTCATATCTCCTCCTAACTTTCTTTTGTTCAGCGTAAGATCTTTGAGTCTCCTCTCATCAGGCAGGTTTTCCATTCCTCCAATCATCCTAATATTCCTTCTCTGCACCTGTTCTAATTTGAATTCTTCTTTCTTAGACACGTGAGACAAGAATTGCACACTATTCCAGGTGAAGTTTCACCACCTGCTGAGAGCAATACTTCCCTCTCTCTTCTGGAAACACCTCTCTTGATGCACCCTAGGATTGCATTAGCCACATCATTGACAGCTCATAATCATCTCATGATCAGTTTATAAACCCTAAGCTTTCTCCTCTTTTGTTTCCAACAAGTAAGTCCCGAATTTATAGCACAAATTCTAGTTGTTAGTTCCTACATGAATTACCTTGAAATCCATTTTTATTACTCCAGTTTACAAGGTTATTCAGAACTTCTTGTAAAATATTCTGGTCCTCCTCCATATTAGCAAAACTTCCCAACTTTGTATCATCTGCAAATGTTATTTGCACATTCCTACTTTTTGTACCAATGTCATGAATAAAAATGTTAAATACGATTAGTACCTAGACTGATCCTTGAGGAACTGTGCCAGTAACCTCCCTCCCACCTCACAGTGCACCTTTCTATATGACCTGCTGCTGTCGCCTCTTTTATCATTACCCTATCTACCCAATCGGGCTGCAGAACTCTCCTCCCCATCTGCCCACTCCTTTCAGAAACATTCCTATTATCCACATCCTTAAACACCTATGTGAAAATCCACAGGGAATGTGGTTTCAGTGTTGTTGATTAGAGTAATGACAGAAGGAAGGAATAAAAAGGAAGGCTTTTGGCTTAGTCCTTGAAAACTCCTGAAAGCAAAGAGCTTCTAGATTAACTCCCCTAGGAGCATTGCTCTCATAGGGTAAAGGAGATAAAAGTTCCTAGTGAAGGGTTCAGGGACAGGGGCTGGCTTTACAAAATTTCAGTAATTCAAATGACACTTCGTATAAACATAAAGGCTGGGAGTTTCAAAAGAGTTTATGAGTTAGGTGGACATCTCTGACTAGCATCTGAGTGCTGAACTATCTGATGATCTTTTGAAAAATCCCATCCCTCATCTTTTGGATGCTTCTATGAACAAAATGTTTGAACTTTTGCCCACAGCTGGTGCTATGACAGGAAGTTGTCGTGTATAGGATAATCATATGACAGTATGATTTTTGTGGCTTCCTGTACAGTTCACTTTTCTGTAGGTAATGGATTTTTAGCATTTGTTTTGGTATAATTTTGAATCACAATAGGGCATCTCTTGATCGTCCCTGTTAGAATCTTTAAGGGAGATGACACCTGCTTCTTAACTCTTTTGCTAGGTGTGGTTCCTTAATTCCAATCTTACATAAGGGAAAAAATGGTTCACTCCAGGGGGAAGAAAGAAACAGGTGGGGAGGGAAGCCTTAGAAACAGCCATATTCAAGGAACGACCCAATTCAAAGAAATAGCTGAGATTCAGATTTCTGTTGTGTTATTACATGGTTATAAATAAAGTTAAGCCCCAGTAAAAGGATGAGTTTAGATATTGACTTGGGGTGTATAAAGTGTTCAGAATGTGAAGGGACTCAGCTCACTGACAAGAGCTTTACAGTTACAATGGAGATCTGTGGCCTAAATCATAGTTGATTACTATGGTAAAGCACAGTTCTGGCAATGCAAATTCTAAACCTCACGTACATCATATGTAAAATTGTTTGTAGTAGATACAGGACAAGCAAATGCAAATACAGGCTGAACCTCTCTAGTCTGGCACTCTCTCATTTGTCAAAATCCCTAATCCGGCATGATTTTAATTAGCTGGCAATCACTTATCATGGGTGTGGCCAAGTTTCCCATGGCCCCATAAAATTTGTTTATATTCATAAGTCCTGGCTCTCAATGTTCTGTGCAATTATTTAGCCGTAATTTACCCCAAATATCTTCTCAGAGCCCAGTGACCAGTGAAAGCATTAGTAGTGCTAATAGACAATACTAACACCCCATGGTCTGGCAAATTCTTTTGCTCTGCACTGGTCAGATCCTGAAGGTGCCAAACTAGAGAGGTTTGACCTGTACTATAATTTCACCATATACAATTGAGTGCAGCTGTATTTTCTAAAATAAAATGTCCTAATCACATCGAGTACTTATAAATTCTGGGAAAGGACACACAAAACTCTAATTGACAGTTTGCTCTTTTTATAAATATCCAGGGAAAAAAAATCTTACATGAAATTTGTTTCTACCAATTTTGGTTTTGACTTCACCCTTTCCCCTGGCTATTTACATTCTGCTTTATTAAACAGGTGCCCTGTGCATTTCAGTTGACTGCATTTAGAAACAATCCTCATTATTTTCAAGTGTTTCCCAATGAAGCACCTTCTGTAATGCACACATATAATCACAACATTCCTTGTTCATTTTAAAGCATTTAACAATTGAAACTCAACTCTCCTTCCAGAGGATTGTTATTTGAAAAATCTGGCTGATATTATTTTGCTTCAAAGAACAAGCAATAGTGTTTGTGTGGGGAGCTACCATAAAATTCTGATAAGTGAGAATTAGGATAAACATTTGCAGGAAAATTAAGTACTCCAGGCCCACCGTTAGAACAAGGACTTTGGAGTTCTGCTATGGGTTGTCCCTTTGTTTTGAGAGGTTTTTTTACCCAAGGATTTCCACACACACACTTTCTTTTTGACAGACAACTTTCTTCCTTTTTTTATGTTTGCTCAGTCAGTCTGACACTTTTCTGTAAACTATGCTCCATTATTATTCCACATTATACTGCTGCAGAATGCCAGTCAGGCATTATGATTTTTTTTCCACTCCAGCTGTGCTGAACCACAAGTAGATATGAAGTAATTGACCTTGTTGCTCACTGAATTGTACAAAGCTTTGCGACCTACTGTTTTGTGCCACTCACTTCACTTCATGCATCTTCTAAAGTCACAACCTTTGTGATGGATATTACTCTCCAACACAGACAAAAATCACCTTTACAAAAGTAAAGCATTAAACATGATCAGAGCAATATTCTGGGTAAATAAGAGGCTAAACCAGCCTGCAGTACTGCGATTAGGGATTCCAGGTGGGAAGATAAGCATTTGGAAAAATTCTGTTGGGAAGTTAGTTCCTTGAACTTTTTGGGAAAAACAAAGATTATGCTTTTTGTTGTGGTTCTAAACCACCCGGGGCCATTGTGGGTGCTACCAGAAATGGACAATGACAGCATAATATAAGTCAGTGGACTTATGTTGGGGATGCATTTGGCTTGATATGGTTCACAAACCCATTTAAAAAATTAGGGATCATTTAAAAAATGTTCACATATTGTGACCTAAAAACGCAGAGAAACAAAAAACTTGCCCTCTCCCTGTTTCTCTATCCTCTTTCTTTTCAAGTTCTCATTATCCATGTACTAGTTCCAATCCATCCTTTTCCTGTTTTCTCTTAGTTGGCAGCTTGCTTCTGCATCTTAGCTCTCGTGTCCATTCTGTCCTGTCTGAGTTAAGAATATTTTAAAATAGCACCAAAAAACATCTTGCATGAGACTAAGCAGCACTATGGGAGGAATTAGTACATTATCACAGCAGTGGTGACAGGAAGCATTAGGCCTGTTTGAAAATACTACCTCCTTTGTACTAGAGACAGCATTATTTAACATATCCTGTTAATATTCCAGTATTGCTAATTTCAAGAGACCAGAAATCATAAATCAGATTTTCTAAAACTCAAAAGATTGGCATCACAAATCATAAGATGTTAAAAACATGATTCCATCATATTTTTAGTTTATTGTTTGACTAATTCCTGGCTACTTTTCTGGGTGCATGTCTGAGATAAATCAGGCTAAAAGGTCAAACTTCCTTGCACACAAAAATAAATGTCTGTTCTACTTCTGCTGGAGGTCCCACCTACCTTCTCCTCACTCTTCAAATACGGGGACTTCCACCTATTTCCTATTACTAACCAGACACCCTTCCCTAGCTCACTCCAACCCCCGGCCTTGAGGTGTTTCTCCTCTGCTCAGATCCCAACTTGATGAGAAATCCCAAGGCAGCAAAGAATTGCTGCTGGGTCCAGGACCAGCATCAGTTTATCCACCCTCTCCTTTCCCCAGATTCCCATTCCATGGCCTCCTGCTGCCACCAAAACAACTGACTGTAATAGAATCATACATGGAAGGGTTACGTAGCAAGGTAGGTCTGCATTCTCAGTCATGAGGTACTTGCACACCAGTCACTTGGGTCCGAAATACTGTGGGATGGAAGAACTTTCTCATCGGATTTCAAGAATGCCTTCTGTCAGCTCCAAAAACTCCTGTTATCAATGACGATTTCAGAAGAGTTGGAAACACTGCCTACCTATGGCTCAGAGGGGACTCCTCTTTCCCACCTTTGCCCCAGGCTAGGGGAGCAGCCATTCTGTCCTCTCCATCTTCCAATTCTTTACTGTCTTTTGCCTCACTAGCCTCCCTCCCACAGCCCCAGTACCCATCTCAGTTTTCCTCCTGTGCCCCACAATCCACATGTGCTCTGGCACATCATTCCCCTGAAGACTAATTCTGCATCTTGCTTCCCATAGCACCCTGTTCCTCCTCACTGTTCTCATCCACCTTTCACCGTGTGTCTGCTGCTTCTTATAGTCCTTATATCTTGTCTAGCCCCCTGGACCATCAAAAGGCAGCCATTGCAACTGCAGGCATGACTTCAATTTTGTTGAAAACAATGGGAGGCACAGCCAGCTGTATTAAGGGCATTGTAACAGAAATATTATGGAGAAAAGCAAACTCTGTTGTCAGAAATCAACAGGCCCAAACTTATGTAATTTGGTCACATAAGACTTAGATATGGAAATACCTTGAGAAAGTTACCATGGGAGCAATAGTGGTGTGTCCTTGTGGAACCAGATGATCACTGAAGAGATTACACCTATCCCTCAATTTATGAATGTGATTCATTCCATGAGAACTGTTTGTAAGATGAAAATTCATAAATTGAAGATGTAATCCCCATTAATTTCAATGTAGAAAATTCAGACTGGTTCCCAATTCTCAAAAAAATCACCCAGTATTTTTCCCACATATGTTATAATACTATACAATCATAAAAATAAGAGTAGTGCTACTTTATTGCATTTTTATGACTTTTCAGTTACTTCTCAGATAGTAGTGAAGAAGGGGGTGTTGACATGAGTTCCATTGAGTCATCTGTGTCATCATCAGAAACAGCTCCTTAGTGACATCAACCTCCTTAATTGGGGTTTTATCTTCAGCTTTTGAGATTGAAGGTTGAGGATCAGCTGTCTACCTCATCGAATCCTGCTTGAGTTGCCAGTTGCATGATAGAATTTGAATGTCTTTCACTTTACCCTGAAAACCATGGAAATCATGAACACATTTTGGCCATGCAAATAGTCATTTCGAAGTTTACTAATGAAGCCCTGAAATACATATTCAGCACCTCATTAGCATGCGCGCAGATGCGGCACTTCAAAATAGACGCGGCTCATCGCTGCGTGGCTCGTCCTGACAAGGCTCCTTTTCGAAAAGACCCCACCTACTTCGAAGTCCCCTTATTCCCATCTGCTTATAGGAATAAGGGGACTTCAAAGTAGGCGGGGTCCTTTTGAAAAGGAGCCCCGTCGGGACGAGCTGCGCGGTGGCGAGCTGCATCAATTTCGAAGTGCTGCAGCTGCCCACATGCTAATGAGGCACTGAATATGTATTTCAGGGCTTCATTAGTAAACGCATCTCATGCAGACGGGGCTCCTTTTCGAAAGGACCCCTCCTACTTCAAAGTCCCCTTATTCCATGAGCTGATGGGAATAAAGGGACTTCAAAGAAGGCAGAGTCCTTTCGAAGAGGAGCCCCGTCTGGACGAGATGCGGGGCGGCGAGGCGCGTCAATTTTGAAGTGCCGCTGCCGCCCGCATGCTAATGAAGCGCTGAATATGCAATTCAGCGCTTCATTAGTAAACTTCGAAATGGCCATTTGTGTGGCCATTTCGAAGTTTGGGGCACGTGTAGACATGGCCAATGAGACTTTTAGTTCCAACACCATATGTTTCTTCCATTTATTTTATCTTTTCTTTCTGCATGAAGATCATACACACTGTTGATGCCACCAAGTTCATTGACAAACATTTTTTCGATCATGAACCCTGTTCAGTTCTTTCAATTACTTTACATTTGTTAGTCATAGACATTGCTTTCCTTGGTTTCTTGGCCTTAGTGACAGCTCTTGAAGAGACTTTTTCATGTCTAGGACCCATTGATGATCACAAATAACAAAGATATTTGACGATTAATATCACTCACATACAGGATGACACAAACACAGTGAAGCATGCAAATCAACTGGAAAGAGCTGGGCAGCTCAGGGAAATAAGTCAGCCTCACACTGGGTGCTACTGCATTCCTCCACGTTCATTACTTATGAATCGGATGCTTGGACGAAGGTTCGTTCTTCTTTGTAGTGAAAATATGTTCTTCAATTGAAAAAAATAGGTATAACTTTACATTGTTTTAGAAAAAAATCATAAATCAAAATATTGTAAATCAAAGGAATGGTGTACTAAGATGAAATCAAGTGGACCGTTTGGGAAGTCAGCTGCCAAATGTGTAAAGTTAGCACCAGATTGAGAATGCTTCTAAAACTTTTGTTTCAATGTACTCTCTCATGAACAAACACACTTTACATTTGCTTACACGTGGATAATGGCAGCCAACTTGCTAGCTTCAGCCCTATTGATGACAATAGGGAATCATGGGCATTTTGAATAAGAGAAATGTCATAAAATAGCACATTTTGTAGAGCAAGCAAAAAGAACCCCCCAAAATCACTGGAGTAGCAATAAAATCATGAGCATTAACAACATTCCTATCTGCAGAATTGACCAAGCACAGTAAGGAAAAGGAGCTGCAAAGCCTACAATGAAAGTAGAAGGACGAGGCTTCTCTCCACTCCCCATGGAATGGTGTCTTCTTCAGGCATCATATCCCCTGAAGCTGCTGTTTGGTTTGTATATTTCCTTATTGTATCCCACATTGGCCTGTCCTTCCCCTGCACAAGGAAGCTTATATGGATCATATGTATTACCGTGCTTTGGACTGGGATTCTCATTCTTCAGTCTGGTGGAGTCTTAGAGAAAGGTGATATGATTTCAAATATTTAAAGCCATTCAGTCTTCTTTGTCAAATCCGTAACATATTGTCTCATATTGTCATTTATGCTAAAGTTTCAGCAGACAAAAGTACCATTTCAGAAGGAAAGAAAGGAATTCACTCAAAGAATGAGAAGAAGCAGCCAAAAGTGAGAAATGGAATAATCCACATTTAAATATCTCTGCAATCAACTACAGAAATATCATATTTTATCGATGTAGAGTTACTTGTAGGTTATCGGTTTGGCAGAATATTTTTAAACAATTTCATTTGAATGTTGGACCAATTAAAGTAATTCAAAAAGGTCTATCACTTTGTTTTAGTTCATTTTGCTTCAGAATCAAATAGATCATATGATTCTCAATTCTAACTACATCAATTTCTTTACACACACTTCATTACTAGACAACAGTGAGCAACAGAGAATATACAGTCAGATGCACAATGTAATGCAAAAGGAAGAAAAACATTAAGACGTTCTGGCTATGTCTACACTGAAATTATTTTCTCCATGTTGTCATGTAGGGTGTGATTTAAAGCATGCAGAGTAATATCCTGAACAAAGAGGCCATGTCTACACTGGCCAAAAACTTCGAAATGGCCATGCAAATGGCCATTTCAAAGTTTACTAATGAAGTGCTGAAATACATATTCAGCACCTCATTAGCATGCGAGCGGCTGTGGCACTTCAAAATTGATGCGGCTCGCCGCCGCGCAGCTCGTCCAGACGGGGCTCCATTTCGAAAGGACCCTGCCTACTTCGAAGTCCCCTTATTCCTATGAGCAGATGGGAATAAGGGTACTTCAAAGTAGGCGGGGTCCTTTCGAAATGGAGCCCCGTTGGGACAAGCCGCGCGGTGGCAAGCCGCGTCAATTTCAAAGTGCCGCGTCCGCCAGCATGCTAATGAGTTGCTGAATATGTATTTCAGGGCTTCATTAGTAAACTTTGAAATGGCCATTTGCATGGCCATTTCGAAGTTTTTGGCTAGTGTAGACACAGCCTCTTTGTTCAGAATATTACTCTGCATGCTTTAAATCACACCCTACATAACAACATGGAGAAAATAATTTCAGATACAAATTGAAATGTAAAAAAATACTTTCTTTTATCCACCATTAAACAACAATTTTTAAATGTAAAAATAAAACTTTTCTGGACTAGGAAAGGATGTGTTATTTAACTGCCTTTTCAACTATAATCTAGTTGATTCTATAGCACTGCAAATTCTAGATATACCGAATAAAAATAATTGAGTGATCTTAGTCTCCAGAGGCTTGCATTTCTTAGAAAAGATCTATAATCCATAAAATATGCTAGGCACATTTGTCAGTTTCCTTTCAAAGAGTCCCAGAAGTGAATTAATTACAAAAGCACTAAGGTACTTGAATTCTCCTTTTTCTCATTTAAAAAAAAAATCTCTACAAGATGAAAGTGTCTTTCTACTCTGAAAAGTTACTTTGTAGTAATAGCATTGGGGGGTGTCTAAGTTTATTTTGACTACATAATTTCTGTATCTAGTGCACTCCGTTTAAAAGGTTTTTTTGTTTCTTTAATTCCTCTTAGTCTGCTTGCCTTGCAGTCTAAACCTGGACTCTCATGCTATGGTTACACGAGCGATTTTTGCCAACAAAATCCCAGTTTTGTCAACAAAACTGAAGAAACATCCACACACAAAATATGTTTTGTCAACAGTTTGTTGACAAAACTCCGCACTTTCATCTGCAGCATTCTGCCTCTCAGCCATGAGGCATAATGCTGTTGTTAACAGATTCTGTCAGCCAAAAAAGCTGTGTGCATGTTCAGGGATGGTCAGGGGTGGGGAAGTGGGGGGGCTTCTCTCAACAGACAGGGCATCCAGAACAAGGGGAAGCCCTGTCTGCTGTCGTCCTGTGTGCCTGTTTTGTCAAGAGAGCAGCTGGGCAGTCCAATCACTCTGTTAACAGAACTTTTGTTGGGGAAGTTCTTCCAACAGTGACTTCTGTAGATAGATCACTGTAGTATAAAGGCAGCAAGTCATAAACTTACTTGCTGGACTCCTTTGGTGACAGACAATCCCCTCTCTTTATTCTTTTGGTTCCAGTCAGCAACTGACCTTCTAAAACCCTATGACAGTTTGTATCCTGTATTGTCCCCTTTCTGTATCTGTAGGTAGTCTGTCGTGTCCAACAACGATGTCTGGAGCTTGTACAGGCTCATCGGTTGAGGACTTGCATGTGGATGAGGAGTCCAAGCTTTGAACAGCAAAGGCATTCACAGTGAGGGCAAGGGAATTGTCCTGGCTCTGTTGGTGTGGCTGCTGCTGTTGCTTTCTTCCTCTCAGGAGCATCAATGAGGCATGTGCGTCGCTGCTCTTCAAAGTTGTCATACGCACATTGTACAAGAGAATGCCAGCCTGTTCGGTCTTCTGCATGCTGCTCTAGCTGATCTGGTTTTAAACCAGCATGAGCAATGTTGGCCTTCACACAGTCTGTATATCTCTTGCGAGGCCTACCTTGATTCCTTTTGCCCTGGGAGAGTTCGCTGTCGAGGAGCTGCTTAGGGATTCTTGACTCCTCCATTTGTATGACATGCTCTGTCCAGAGAAGCTGGGATTTCAGAATCATGGCTTCGATGCTCGTGGTTCCTGCTCCGTCCAGGACTTCCAGGTTCGTAACTCTGTCCTGCCATCAAATGTGCAGTATTGACCTCAGGCTGCATGTGTGGAAGTGCTCCAGCAGAGTTAAAAACAGTAGAGGAGTTCAAGTACCTTGGCGCTGTGATAGCCAATGATGGCTCCTTTGACAAAGAAATCAATGCCAGAATCTGCCAGGCCATATGGGCACGAGGACGTCTGAGAGCACAAGTGTTGAATCAGCACAACATCTGACAGTCCACTAAACAGAAAGTGTAAAAGGCCGTAGTCCTGACCAGCCTCCTGTATGGCTGTGAAACCTGGACCTTGTAGAGAAAACATTCTCCCCTTACACATTATTTTAATAATCTTTGTAAAAAGCATGACCTAAAAGATATCATTTGAAAACTTAATTTGCTGGTCAATATTGTCCTGGCTGGAAATGTGTGGAAACAATGTAGGTGAAGTTTCATGATATTGAATTATTAATACATGTTTCAAGCCACAGCCCTGACTGAAAAAAAGAAGTTGGCAAACTGATCTGTCTCAAACAAAAGAAAAGCGTACTCATGCTTAATTTGCATGTAACCAGTTAACAGAGTCATCACGCACAAAGGGAGTGCCAATAGTTGGGAAACAGCATGTCATACTCTCCCCTGAAGACATGTTCCTGAATCTCAGCTGAAAATGTGTAAGTGGGAGACAGGGACTACAAAGATGAGGGACAAACATCCCATGATGTCACTCCTCCCTCTTCTCTCAGTCTCTGTCTATTGATTGCACCAGAAGAAACGACAGAAGCAGCAATTGCATAGACAGGTCATGGTATAGAAATTTGGCTAGGAAGACTACTGAGATCATGCAGTGAGAGGAAATTTGTTTTCAATATAACATTTTTTGTTTTAAAAATTAGGCATTGTTGTGTTTTATCTGCATTTCTCTTCTAACCACTTCTAAATGTTATGCCTCATTGTTTGTATTCATTTAAAAACCTCTCCTTGTAGTTCATTAAATTGTTATCGTCTTTCTACCTAAAACTTTGTTTGAGCGGAAGTATTTTGAAATCTCTTTGTGAGATCACAGTATCAATGTATATCATTTCTATTACTAAAAGGACAGACTTCATATGAAGAGCTTGTGTTGTCCAAGAAAGGAATGGGCAGTATAAGACACACATGTCTGGGGAAAATTCCCAGACTACAGGGTCACCCAACAGACACAGGTGCTGGTACTAGAGGGGCTGGTCATGTGGCAGCACCTCTGGCTTGAAGTTTCTGTTATTTACAGGGTTTACACATCGTCATATTGGCTCTCAGAACTCCTGTTATGCAAATTGTTCTAGAACATCAGTTGCAGTGTAAGTGAGATTAGTGAGAACCTGAATGTGAATTGAAGCAGAGGTGTCATTTAGGGGAGACTATAACACCTCCCATGAGAATTGTGTACAGGGGGCCTCAGATAGAGTTGTTAACTGCAACACAGCCTCCTAGTGTAATGTGATGAATTTGGAAGCTGCAAGCAGCACATCCTTTGCACCAGGGAGTTTCTTTAAAATGAGGCAGGGTGATTAAGATAACAAAATGTTTGTCTTTGAAGTAAACTAAGACTCATTAGACCATCTCAAAAGCATTGTCAGGTACTCCAGTTGAAAGAAAAAGAAAAATGTGGATAAATGGTGAAAAAGGGGAGAAATAAATGGCATCCCATTAGGAACCAATGTTGTTCATCACGTTCATAAATAATCTTCAAAAAAGGGTAAACAGTGAGCTGTCAAAATTAGCAAATGATACAAAATTCATTCAAAATAAGTCCAAAGCAGATTGCAAAAAGTCACAGTGGAATTTCACAAAACTGGGTGACAGGGGCAGATGAAATTCAGAGTTGAAAAATACAGAGTAGGGCACATGGCAAAAAAAAGACAACAATTCCTACAAAATGATGTGATCTAAATTAGCTGAACTCTTCAACAGAGATCTTGGCGTCATTGTGGACAGTTGTCTGAAAATAGCTGTTCCATGTCTAGTGACAATCACAAAAACTAACAAAATATTGAGACTAATTAAGAAAAGGATAAATAATAAGACAGAAAATATCATACTACCTCTATATAAACCCATGATATGCCTATATATCAAACACTGTGTACAGATTTGATCCCTCCTTCTCAGAAGATAGGCTGATTTGAAAAATCTACTTAGAAGGGGAACAGAAATTATTATGAGTTCTGAACACATTCCACTTGAAGAGAGGTTAGAAAGGCTGGGTGGGACATTTCAGTTTGGAAAAAAAGAGATGTTGCGGGGTGGGGGATATATGACAGAGATTTATAAGATGATGAATGAGAGGTGAAAAATTAAATAAGAATGTGCTGTGTCACGCCACCTGTCATGTGAATCTTATGAAACAATCCTCAGTGAGTACCCAGGCAAAACCTCCATTGAAATAACTGGCCCTGTAAGTGTTAATTTTATAAATTAAAAAAAAATTACACATGCACCTCTAACATCTATATATCTGTTGTAAAATCCTGTAATCTATGAAATGAAATTATGTACTTCATTGGACTTTTTTAGCCTGAAGCTCTCCTCTACCATCCTATACATTTACCATATATTAGAGAGAGTTAGTCCATTTCTCTATTCAGTCAAGAACCTCTTTTAAATGGTAAGAGTTAGGGCCACCAGATTCAGTATACAGTTCTTTATTATCATAACATAAAGCAACATAAGGGTTTGGTTGCACCAGAAAAATGGGATGTGCCTGGAATGGGATTGCTTCTCAAAATCAAATAGAAAAGAGACAGAATTGCCAAATCAAGTACAGTGCTCAAAATTGACATAACTGAATAAGGCTACGTCTACACTTGAAGCCTACATCGAAGTAGCCTATTTCGATGTGGCGACATCGAATCGATGAATAACGTCTACACGTCCTCCAGGGCTGGCAACGTCGATGTTCAACATCGACGTTGCGCAGCACCACATCGAAATAGGCGCAGCAAGGGAACGTCTACACGCCACAGTAGCACACATCGAAATAAGGGTGCCAGGCACAGCTGCAGACAGGGTCACAGGGCGGACTCAACAGCCAGCCGCTGCCTTAAAGGGCCCCTCCCAGACACACTTGCACTAAACAGCACAAGATACACAGAGCCGACAACGAGTTGCAGACCCTGTGCATGCAGCATGAATCCCCCGCTGCAGCAGCAGCAGCCAGAAGCCCTGGGCTAAGGGCTGCTGCACACGGTGACCATAGAGCCCCGCACGGGCTGGAGAGACAGCGTCTCTCAACCCCCCAGCTGATGGCTGCCATGGAGGACCCCACAATTTCGACGTTGCGGGACGCAGATCGTCTACACGGTCCCTACTTCAACGTTGAACGTCGAAGTAGAGCGCTATTCCGATCCCCTCATGAGGTTAGCGACTTCGACGTCTCGCCACCTAATGTCAAAGTTAACTTCGAAATAGCACCCGACGCGTGTAGCCGTGACGGGCGCTATTTCGATGTTAGTGCCGCTACTTCGAAGTAGCGTGCATGTGTAGACACAGCTTAAATGTTGAAAAAGACTGAATGATGAGCCAGAAAAATAGGATGAACTCGGAATAAGATTACTTCTCAATAAACTTTACCGAAGAAAAGATAAAATGGAGAGTTTTGGAGTAGTGCTATGTTTCAGCACAGCTAAATCAATTCTTAACATTTGAAAATTACAAGAAAATGTTATAGGAAACCAAATTGACTATAGCCTTTTTTGGTAAAATATTGTGAATGAGAAAAGTCTATAAGGATGAAAAGAAAAAAACTCTTGATGGAAGTCCCATTTTAAAAAAAATTACTGCAAATAATTCAACAGTCAAATTTTAACAATCAGTTTTTGAAGCAATCAAATATAAAAATTAACTGCACAAAAACAGGTTTTTTGTAAAAGAAAATGTATATTTTCCTTTTATTTTTTTAAAAAAAAGAAAACCAATATAGTACAGTAGTACAAATTTAGGCTAGGATTACAATGTAGCTCAAGCTCAAAATAACTTACGTAATTTGTGGTGTGCAAATTGCATAAATTATTCCACGCTACCTTGTTTTGAACCTGGTGCAGACTACATTGCACCCAAGTTCAAACTAAATGCTTATTTCAAGCTTCCTGGTAACCGATGTGCTATGAAGGTTACTGGGAACGAATCACTGTGCTAGAAATACTCCTCTATTTTGAGCGCACTGTTTGGACATGCTATTTCTATTTCGGGATACAAATGTATCCCGAAATAGAAAAAGCAATTTAGCCTTAGTCATAGAAGCTCCATCTACACTAGAGCACCACATCAAAGGAGCATCCTTTGAAGTAGAGACTTCAAAAGATGCTCCTTGGACCCGTAGAATCTACACACTCACCAGGGCTGATGTCGTAGATGTGCAATGTCAAAATAGCAATGCAGCACGTCGAAAGGGGCTGCCCCAGACACGGAAAAAGAGCATCTACACATACAAGCGGCCCCATTTGAAATAAGGGGCTAGGAAAGGCTGTGGATGGGGTTGCAGGGTGGACAAGCCCTTCTGGGGCTCGATCAAGCCGCTCACTTAAAGGGCTCCTCCCAGACACACTTGGCCTGCACAGAACGAAGGCTGCAGAGTTGCCACAAGCCCCACAGACACGGTGCCTGCAGGAATGGACACAGAGCAGCAGCAGCAGAAGCTCAATATCCTGATGGCCACCACCGGCAGAGTGGGCTCCCTGTTACCTGCAGCGTGGCTGGGGGGACCTGGGGTGGGAGGCGGGGCAGATGCCCAGAGTGGGGACCAGGAAACAGGGCCTGAGTGGGCCAGACACACCCTGCACACCCTCATGGGTGCCTGTGTACCCTCCCCACAGGTGGTCCATGCCCTGAAGGCCCTGCTTCTGCAGAGGGTCATTCGCACCAGGGACCTGGACATAGCCATCAGGCGTTTCACCTCACTGGGGTTTGTGAATTACTGCGGGGCCCTCGATGGGACCCACACCACCATCTGCACCCCAGAGCACAGCAGGGTACAATACATAAACCAGAAGGGCTACCATTCAGTGGTCCTGCAGGCCATGCTGGGCAGCCGGGGCCAGTTCCAGGGTCTTCCACAACTCGGGCCTATGCCACCAGCCGGAGGTGGGGACCTACATCCCCAAGAGGGAGATCCCACTGGGGAACACCATCGTGCCTCTCTGCCTGGTGGCTGACATGGCATACCTGCTCCAGCCCTGGCTCGTGTGGCCATATATGGGCCACCTGCCAGGTGGTTGAGCGCACCTTGGGCCACTTGAAGGGGAGGTGGCACTGCCTCTTCACCCACCTGGAAGTGAGCATCTTCAACATCCCCCAGGTTGTGGGTGCCTGCTGCATGCTCCACAACATCATGGAGAGTAAGGGAGAAGCCTGTGTGCAGGGATGGGATATAGAGGCCAGCACAGGCTACCCCAGCCAGCCACCATCCTTAGCCACCAGGACCACCAGGACAGGATGTGTCCGGGAGGCCCTGAGGTGGTACTTCGAGCAGGGGCCCCAGTGAGCACCACCCCAGCCACCCCCCGGAGGGCCTCCCGCACACTCCCTCCCACCCTCGCATGCTACCCCACAACTCCCTCATACGACCCCACCAGCAAGCACACAGGGGGTTGGGAAAATGGAACTGCACATATACTGTAAACATGTGCACCTTGGAATAAAACTTATGTGTAATGAATAACATTGAAGAAAACTATTTATGGGGTAGGGGGTCAACTATTTACAGGGGGGTGGGACACTTGGATGGCCTGGTCATTGGCCCATCAGTCCAGGGTGGGAGTAGATGGGTGTGACCCCTGCTGGGTCCAGCTCTGACACCACCCCTTTGTCTGGGATCTCTGCAAAGGCTGGCTAGGGGCAGGGAGCATGGGGAGGTAAGGCCAGGGCTCAGCCTTGGGCCGGTATGCAGGCCCAGTGGGCTCCTCACCTAGGGGAGGCTGTTGGGTGGGGCCACGGTGGGAGGGGCAGCAGGAGGGGGGCAGCCAGGCCACCAGATCCTGGTATGAGGCCACCAGGTCATTGAACATGCAGTCGATGCACCTCAGGCCGCCTGGTGCCAGGTGGCCTCCCTGGCCATTCATCTCTGGCTCTGACAGGAGTGGGCCCATCCCAGTGCCAGTGGTGCCTCTGGGTGGTCACTGTCCCTTACTTCTCGGGGGCTGTCTGGGATGATTGATGTGGCAAGACTGTCCTGGCCCTCGGATGGTGTGGCTGCGGACACGGGGAAGAAGGAGGCCATGAGTACTGACCCTTGCCCTGTGGCCCACACCCTCCATCCCCTCGTGGGTACCAGGTCCCCATCTCCTGTCTGTGGGCGTGGTGGCCCTGTGGGCAGCCCCTTTGTGTGGTCCTCCCCGACATCCCTTCCCCCTGGGACTGGGGTGTGGCACTGTCTGCAGGGGGTGATGGGCATTGGCAGCCATGCCACCATCCCAGGACCATGGTCCGCTTGGGACCAGGCAGGCCAGGTTCTGCCAGGTATGTGGGGATGCCATCATCGTGTATGGTGCCCCTGCCCTATGTCCTGAGGGTGTGTGCCCTGTGGAGTACGTACCTGAGGGTCTACCACCGAGGTTGGGGGATGCTATCATACCGGGATATAAATTATATCGGAAAGACAGAACAGGTCGTGCGGGTGGCGGAGTGGTACTATATGTGAAGGATAATATAGAATCAAATGAAGTAAAAATCCTAAAGGAATCAAAATGTTCCATAGAATCATTATGGATAACAATTCATTCCTCTAATATGAATATGGCATTAGGAATATATTACCAACCACCTAACCAGGACAGTGATAGTGATGCTGAAATGATGAGGGAGATTAGAGAGGCTATCAAAATAAAAAACACAGTAATAATAGGAGATTTCAATTATCCCCATATTGATTGGGTGCATGTCACCTCAGGACGGGATTCAGAGATTAAATTTCTTGATGCCTTAAATGACTGCTTCTTGGAGCAGCTAGTACAGGAACCCACAAGGGGAGAGTCGATTCTTGATCTAGTCTTGACTGGAACGCAGGATCTGGTCCAAGAGGTAACTGTTACTGGACCGCTTGGAAATAGTGACCACAATATAATAACTTTTAATATTCCTGTGTTGGGAAGAACACCGCAGCGGTGAAACACTCTGGCATTTAATTTCAAAAAGGGGAATTACACTAAAATGAGGAAGCTAGTTAAACAGAAACTAAAAGGTAGAGTAATTAAACTAAAATCCCTGGAAGCTGCATGGAAACTGTTTAAAGACACCATACTAGAGGCCCAACTTAAATGTATACCCCAAATAAAAAAACACAGTAAGAGACCTAACAAAGAACCACCATGGCTAAACAGCCATGTTAAAAAGGCAGTGAGAGAGAAAAGGGCAGCTTTTAAAAAGTGGAAGTCAAATCCTAGTGAGGAAAATAGAAAGGAACATAAACACTCCCAAATTAACTGTCATAATGTAGTAAGAAAAGCCAAAAAAGAGTTTGAGGAACAGCTAGCCAAAAATTCAAAAAACAATAGTAAAATGTTTTTTAAATACATTAGAAGCAGGAAGCCTGCTAAAAAAGCAGTGGGGCCCTTGGATGATAAAGATATAAAAGGAGCGATCAAGGAAGACAGTGCCATTGCGGAGCGATTAAATGATTTCTTTGCTTCAGTCTTCACGGCTGAAGATGTTACAGAGGTTCCTAAATCTGAGCCAGCCTTTTTAGGCAACAAATCTGAGGAACTCACTCAGATTGAAGTGACATTAGAGGAGGTTTTGGAATTAATTGATAAGCTGAATAGTAACAAGTCTCCAGGACCAGACGGCATTCACCCAAGGGTTCTGAAAGAACTCAAATGTGAAATTGCGGAGTTATTAACAGTGGTTTGTAACCTATCCTTTAAATCCACTTTGGTACCAAATGACTGGAAGACGGCCAATATAACACCAATATTTAAAAAAGGCTCTAGAGGAGATCCTGGCAATTATAGACCGATAAGTTTAACATCAGTACCAGGCAAATTAGTAGAAACACTAGTAAAGAGTAAAATTGCAAGGCACATAGAAGAGCACGAATTGTTGGGCAAAAGTCAGCATGGTTTCTGCAGAGGGAAGTCGTGTCTGTCTAATCTATTAGAATTCTTTGAAGGGGTTAATAAACATGCGGACAAGGGGCACCCAGTGGACATAATATACCTAGATTTCCAGAAAGCCTTTGACAAGGTCCCACACCAAAGGCTTTTATGTAAATTAGGTGGTCATGGGATAGGAGGAAAGGTCCTTTCATGGATCGGGAATTGGTTAAAAGACAGAAAACAAAGGGTTGGAATAAATGGTAAATTTTCACAATGGAGGGGGGTAACTAGTGGTGTTCCCCAGGGCTCAGTCCTGGGACCGATCCTGTTCAACTTGTTCATCAATGATCTAGAAAATGAGGTAAGCAGTGAGGTGGCAAAGTTTGCAGATGACACCAAGTTGTTCAGGACAGTCAAAAGCAAAAGGGATTGTGAAGAACTACAAAAAGATCTCAGCAAACTGAGTGATTGGGCAGCAAAATGGCAAATGAAATTTAATGTGGGTAAGTGTAAGGTAATGCATGTTGGAAAAAATAACCCAGATTACACGTACTACATGATGGGGTCAAATTTACCTACGACAGATCAGGAAAGGGATCTTGGAGTTGTAGTGGATAGTTCTCTGAAGACATCCACGCAGTGTGCAGCGGCAGTTAGTAAGGCAAATAGGATGTTAGGAATTATTAAAAAAGGGATCGATAAAAAGACAAAAGATATCATACTTCCCCTATATAAAACTATGGTACGCCCACATCTCGAGTACTGCGTGCAGATGTGGTCTCCTCACCTCAAAAAAGATATATTGGCATTAGAAAAGGTTCAGAAAAGGGCGACTAAGATGATTAGGGGCTTGGAAAGGGTCCCATATGGGGAGAGGCTAGAGAGACTGGGACTTTTCAGTTTGGAAAAAAGGCGATTGAGGGGCGATATGATAGAGGTATATAAAATCATGAATGGTGTGGAGAAAGTGAATATAGAAAAATTAGTTACCTTTTCCCATAATACAAGAACTAGGGGACACCAAATGAAATTGATGGGTAGTAGGTTCAAAACTAATAAAAGGAAATTTTTCTTCACACAGCGCACAGTCAACCTGTGGAACTCCTTGCCCGAGGAGGCTGTGAAGGCCAGGACTCTATTAGGGTTTAAAAAAGAGCTTGATAAATTTTTGCAGGTTAGGTCCATAAATGGCTATTAGCCAGGGATAAAGTATGGTGCCCTAGCCTTCATAACAAGGGCAGGAGATAAATCACTTGATCATTGTCTTCTGTTCTCCTTCTCTGGGGCACCTGGCATTGGCCACCGTCGGCAGATGGGATGCTGGGCTTGATGGACCTTTGGTCTGACCCAGTATGGCCATTCTTATGTTCTTATGTTCTTATGCCTGTCTGGTGCATGCCCAGCTGGAAGGACAGCAGGGGACATCCATCACTAGCTCCCCATCTTCACTGGACCACCCTTCTGCCTCACTGCCTGGCTCTGTCTCTGGACATTATTCATGGGAGCAGGTGCTGAAGGGTACTGGCAGTCTTGCTGCCTTCCTGGGACTGTCGTCCAGCTGGTCCTGGGTGGGCTAGGCCCTGCCAGAGGTATAGGGGGTCCCTGATCGTGTATGGTGCCCAATGCCCCATGTCCTGGGTGTGTGTGCCCTGTGCAGTATGTAGCTGAGGGTCCATCGCTGAGGTCAGGGGAAGCCCATCTGGTGGATGCCCAACTGGAGAGGTGGGAGGGGAGGTCCATCACCAGCTCCACCTCCTTGATGGACCACCCTGCTGCCTTGCCACCTGGCTCTGACTCTGGACCTGGTGATGTGGAGCTGACCTCTGGTCCTGCTCCTGCTCTGCAACATACTGGGGCTCCTCGGCTGTGGTGTCAAGGACCGCCGGCAGAGAGGAGGTGCCCTGGGGGCCCAGGATGGCTCTGAGCTCCTGGTAATAGGGGCAAGTGGTGGGGGCAGCCCCCAACCAGCTGGCTGAGTCCTGAGCCTGGGCATAACCCTGCTGCAGCTCTGTGACTTTACTCCTGACATGGTCAGGCCCTCAGCCAGCCTGGCAAACATGGCCACATTCCACCATTTGCTCCCCATCACCCGGAACACCTCCTCACTCCAGAGCTCCAGCAGGTCATGGAGCAAAGACTTGGTCCAGGAGGTCCCCTGCTTCTTCACCGTTGGCTGGACCCCTGCGAGCACTGAGTATGCTTGGAGGGGGAGCCCTGGGGCTCCTGACGTGCCCAGGTGCTGGCCATGCTGCTCTCAGCTGTGCCGGGGGGCTTGCTGAGGCGTGCAGGGGCAGTACATGTTGGGGCTGCACACTCTCAGCTTCCTGACATGGGATTTCCTGGTCCATGCAACTTTAAGAGGCACTGTGCACACAAACCATAGAGCTCTGCAGGGGCTGAACAGCATGTCTCCACATCTCAGCTGATTGCCGCCATGGTGGACCCTGTTATTTCAAAGTTGCAGGATGCAGAGTGTTTACATGCATCCTTTTTCAATGTTAGACATTGAAGTAGTGCGCTATTCCCATTTTCTCACTGGGATAGCGGTTTCGACGTCTCTGCGCTTACCATCGATTTCAACTTTGAAGTAGCATGAGGCACACGTAGACATGATGCGCTCTACTTCAAAGTTCTGCCTGTTACTTCAACTTAGCAGGCTAGTGTAGACGCAGCTAGAGTTTACTATTTAGGAGCACAAGAAAATGTATTAATTTATTTGATGTTGTTTTATACACCGGCAGCCAGTCTTTGGCTATGGCTACACATTTGAATTCCGAAATAGCAACTACAGAGCTAAATGCCACACAAGCATAGTATTCCATTTCCTCTACCCCTCAAAATAGACACTTATTTTGAACTTTGGTGCCATTCGATGACACCGAGTTCAAAATAAGGTAACTTGAAATATCTTATGCAATTTCAGTTGCATAGCCACAGCCTTTCTGATTAGTAGAAGGGAACAACCTGACTGTACTGGCAAAAGGTTAATCAGAAAGGCTCTTTGTGTCTGTCAACAATATTAAGGCAGGAATAGATGAGAACAGTTCCTGTGGCTGATTATGATCATCATTCTCTTTTATGAGAAGTACTGTGAAATAAGTAATAGATATTTTAAGAGAATATAAGAGTGTAATTTTTTATTATCTAAGTATCATAAAGAAATCCTGAATTCTGTCTTCAAAGCTTTTGTGTGGGCAAGTGAAGAATGCATGTGTTAGAAAGAAGAGAATGAAGGTCATCACTAAACCCAGATGTACAAGAAGAAAGCTGAAGACTCAAATATGCCAGGAGATTACTTGACTACACCCATTGTGATGAGAGCACATTGATGACCCTGGAGGTGAGGCAAGCATTCTCTCAGGGACAAGATATGCATATCTGATGTAATCCAGTATGGGGCAAAACCAGGAAAACATTATCTGAAATGCTGATGAAGGATGAACACATAACAAGAAAAACAGCTTAGAGACAAACAATCTTTCAGAAATAACTGATTACGATATCACTACAAAACCAATAGGTCTGAATGGGAACAAACTATTATAAAAAATGGGTTGCTTTGTCTTGGAACTTTGGGTTTGTCTTGCAAAGCCTCAGAGCCTCAGGTCATGACTGACAGACCCCCATCTCCCAGCCGCCACTTGCGTCCAGCCTAACAGGCCATTAGGTTGGTTCGAGCTTCACACTGGTGTCTCTAGCGATATCTATCCTATGAGATAAATTCAAATGTATTAAAATTGATTTTATAATGATGAGTTTT
Organism: Carettochelys insculpta; assembly: GCF_033958435.1. Lineage (NCBI taxonomy): Eukaryota > Metazoa > Chordata > Testudines > Carettochelyidae > Carettochelys > Carettochelys insculpta. The sequence continues at coordinate 297,750,634 of NC_134137.1, read as the reverse complement.
ATAAATTCAAATTTAAGTATCCTCACCTTCCCACAGGGTCCCCACAAATTTGACTTACTGTTGCCACACTCAATCACCAAACATTGACTGTTGCAACAGTGCATGGTGGTAAGCTATTCCACAGTCCCCTCAGCCCTGTATCATTCTGGGTATTTTCACTGGTGCAACATGAGGGGCAGCAGAGGACAGGATCCATTGGGCAAGGTCCAACCAAGATGGCTGGGGGAGGCCTCATGGGGAAAGGGCAGCAGGAGCAGCGGGACTAGAAGCAGTGGGGGCACAGTGGAGGGAATGGGGCAGTTAAGGGAGAGGGCAGTCAGGGAAGGGGGTGCAATGGGTAAAGGCAGTTGGGCCAACTGGTCCCACCAGACAGCATTGGTGGTGTCTAGATGGGACATCAGCCGGTCCCATGCCCATACCTGCCATTCCCTGTCTCTTGCCCACCATGCCACTCCACAATGTCAGTGACCCTGTCAAGGTCCCCCTGGTCCTCCTCAGCTTGGCAATAGGCACTCTGTCCATGGGACCACCTGCACCTGTGGTACTGTGCTGTATCTCGGCACCGGTGGTTCTACAGGTACACCCAGCTCCGGCTCCCACCGGGGGCTGGCTGGCCCTGGATGTGATGGGGGGCTGGCCTGGACCTCCAATGGTCCAGCAAGAAGGGAGATATGGAGCAGACACAGTGAGTTCTTCCCTCCACACAGCAGCCAGGCCCTTCCACAACCACAACCATACAGCTCGAGGCGCTGTCCATGGGTATGGGTGCTGCCTTTTTCCTGCAGGTATACATGCAAGTAGAGGGTCACAGTCCGCAGTGATGTGTCTGGGGTAGGGCCCTTGCCCATGTGGCTGGCCCACCCCCAGCCATGTTAGGGGCGGGCAGGTCCCCCTGGGGCCCTGTCAGCCTCTGGTGGGGCTGGCAGCGGGCCAGTGCCCATGCCATGCACCTGCATGGTCAGACAGGGTGGATCATGGCTCTTTGCATACATGTGTAGGTGCCAGGTTCACAGGGTGGCATTCCAGACAAGCCAGCATGGTGGGAATCACGGCATGCCCAAACCTCACCTGCCTACCCCACCAATGCCCTGGCGTGTGTGCTCCGCAGGGTATGCACCAGCAGGTACCTCGAAAAGGTCTGAAAAGCCTCTAGAGGAGACACCCAAGTCCAGGCTAATGACGAGGGTCCCCTCACTGGCCAGGGATGCAAAGTCACCCTCAATGTCCAGCTGCTGTGCTCCCAGGTGAGACTCTGGCTCCAGGGTGGGGCCTCCCCAGACGTGTCCAGGGGTCTTGTGGGGGGTGTGGGTGACCTCTGCTTGGAGAAGCTCATGTAGCTCCCAGTAGTAGGAGCAGCTCAGCCATCATGCCCCTGACCAGTGGCCTTCATCCCAGGCTTGGGTATACCCCTGACACAGCTCCTTAATTTTCACCCTGATCAGCTCCATGGTCCAGAGGTGGTGTCCTCAGGCTGCCAGGGCTTTTGCAAGCCAGGCGTAGCCTGGGGTATTTTGCCTTTTAGCACCTAGGTTGAGCAGCACTGTCTCTTCAGCCCAAAGGCTGAACTGGTCCCAGTTTTCAGGATCTGTCCAGGATGAGGCATGCCTCTTCCTGGTCCGGGGTGTGTCCTTGGGCTCTTCTTCCTGCCTCTTAAAGGGGTGGAGGACATTCCTGTAGGAAGAGAAGGCTGCCAGTCCCCTGTGCTAAACTCAGGGTGTGGCTGTCAGCAGGCTGCAGGCCCACATGCTGGCTGGACTGTTTGCACACTTCCTACTTCGTGGTATGGGTTTGCAGGGCTCCTGTACCTTTAAGGCTGGCTGGAGGGGCAGAGCATAGAGCTCTGCTTGCAGTGTACTGAGCATCTCCCAGCTCCATCTGGTCAACGCCATGGAAGACTCCTCTGTCAACAGAAGGTTCCCCTACCGCCCCGCCCCCCGAGCATCTATACTTTTCTTTGTCAATAGAATCTGTTGGCAGAAGTGTCATGCCTCAAAAGGGAGTGACAGAACTCTGCCAAGGAAACTGTTGCATTCTGTCAACAGTTTCTCGACAGAATGCATTTGTAGTGTGACTGCTCTCTGAATTTTGTCAACAGAAGGCCACATCTGTCAACAAGTATCAGAGGGGGAGCCAAGCTGGTCTGTATATTCAAAAACAACAAGAAGTCCTGTAACACCTTATAGAGTAACGGATATTCTGGAGCATAAGCTTTCATGGCCAAAAGCTGACAAAGCGGGTCTTTGCCCATGAAAGCTTATGGTCCAAAGTATCTGTTAGTCTATAAGGTGCCACAGAACTTCTTGCGGTTTCTGTCAACAAAACTCTGTAGTGTACACACCGCTAACGGCATGGCACTTCCACACTTGCATTTATTTGAGCTTTTAAATTCGAATTTGACACTATACCCAGCCAGTTCTGATGACATTATGATATTGATATTAGTGCTCCCTAATTCAAGCTAATGGTATTTACAATGAAGATAGTGACTTTTTAATATTGAGCGAAGAGGCTTACATTCGAATGTATCTCATAGTGTAGATGTAGCCTAAGACAATGTTGGCAGGAATCTTTCTATGTATGTGCATGCAAACACACATACATTCAGATGCTGTCAATGCTGCTTTCCCACTCTGACACTCTTAAAAATCCCTTGCTGCCACCACCAAGTGCGAAAAGCACCCCCTTAAACTCAGGAAGACACAGTTGGATATCTTCCTCTGGGGTAAACCCCAAGCATCACCCTTTGCTGAGGTGATAGCTTGAAAACAAAGAGCTGTGATCTGACAGCTGACCTTGCTTTAGGCAGGCATTCACACAGACACTGCCTGGACACAGAAATGAAAAACAGTACCTTAAAAAGTAATTTATTCACAAAATGAAAGATGGAAAAATACCAAGAAGGTAAATCACCCTACTTAGTTGCTAGATTTAAGTACAGCAACTAAAGATTACTGATAGTAGAGCACAGAGAATTACTTCCCTGGGATTCAGTTTACAAGTTACCAAGTACAGGGACAGAAAAAATCATCAGTCTGAGAAATTGCACACCAAGTCCAAAATAAAAAATAAACTGATCATGTCTAACTAAATATTTCTTTTCTACTTACTTATCCATGCTTTGATTATGGTGCAGCCAGGATATTTAGTGGATTCATCAGCATTTTTGGTCTCTCCCTGCTCTAGTCACAGAACCCAGACAGAGACTCTCTATCCTGCTATTGTCCCCAATTCAAAAGGAGAAACCTCTCTCCTCACCGGTTTTCCTGGCTGTCCCCCACAGGGATGCCTCTAAGGGTTAATCGTTTACAGACATTCATTCATGACAGATACGTATGTTCATTCTTGTATCCGATTCTCATTAAATGTGGCTTATCACCCTATCCTCTGAAAAAGATCCTGTGTACTTCTTATAAGCACAACTGTACTACATATATCGAAATTAAAAGTGTTGTTTTGTTTTCTACTTATGCACACAATCTATTATAAATGTAATGATATCTTGACTTTTCCACTTAAGTACATATTATGTAAAACTTGTAAGAAAGAGAACTCGTGGTTTCATGACCAAAGCAGACAATTACAAACCAGGACTCCTATGTACTCTTTCCATCACTGCCATTGATCCAGTGCATATTCTTTGTATCTGAGTTTGAGTGTAATATTAGCTACCTCACTGTGTACATTCTGTGCCTTACTAGTAAATAGTGATGAAATATTTATAGATAAAAGGTGCTATTTAAATATAAAGTATTATAATGTAGATCATTCCTTTTCTTTCTGATGATTATTGAGCACAAATACAATTCCACTAACCTTGCATACTTAATTGCTTAACTTCTAATTATATCTGGAATTCATAAATGTAACATCACTAAAACATAATGTATTTTTTCCAGTATACAAAACACATTTTAACACCAATTTTAACTGCACTCCAAGGATTAGAAAAAACATAAACTGGACCATCTCCCTTTCCTCATTTGCCATGCTGCAGACTTATCTATGCTTAATGAACAAAATCAATATGCCCAGGCACAGGGAATTCAGAAGTGAAAATGAGTGGATTTCAAATAAGCTATTGCACAGAATAATATGTCTTTGACATTATCCTGATTTTTAAAAAACAACATATTAATTAGATAAAAATTAATGGCATCTCAACAAAAGCTGAGCTCATTCCAGGTAACAGTCCTAGAACCCCCTTGGAGTCCTAGTTACAAAATATCCATCATGTAAGTATATATTTGCAAAGTTTATACCTCACTAAGGCTGTGTCTACACGTGCCCCAAACTTCGAAATGGCCATGCAAATGGCCATTTCGAAGTTTACTAATGAAGCACTGAAATGCATATTCAGCGCTTCATTAGCATGTGGGCGGCAGCGGCGCTTCGAAATTGACGAGGGAATAAGGGGACTTCGAAGAAGGTGGCGTCCTTTCGAAAAGGAGCCCCGTCTGGCCGCGCCGCGCGGCGGCAAGGCTCGTCAATTTCGAAGCGCCGCTGCCACCCGCATGCTAATGAAGAGCTGAATATGCATTTCAGCGCTTCATTAGTAAACTTCGAAATGGCCATTTGCATGGCCATTTCGAAGTTTGGGGCACGTGTAGACACAGCCTAAGAGCATCATAATATTTTTATGGTGTTTTGTTTAGACAGTTATAAAAAGTGATAAGCTCCTAGGTGTTAAAAATATTAATGGGCAAGGTATGGTATATCACTCTTTGGATTCTGAGATTACTCCATTTATTTGGCTCTAAAAATTTAGTGGCTTTTTAATGTGAGGGTGCGAGCGGCAACCTACTGAAAGAAAAATCAAATCAAAAGAAATTGGTTAATAAAAATTTTAAAATAAATCTGCCATGCAGATATTTGCCTCCAGCCATGCAATCATTTCCAAACATTCTTTATACTGTAATGGATCCTTAAGTTACCCTCCTCCAACAGAAGAATTCAGTGATGTCTGCTTTCTTTTCATGTGTTTTCTGTTACTGTAGAGCATCAACCTAATTTTTCCCACTTACAACTTTAAAATTAGGATTAATGGTCATGTTTTACTATTTTATTTCTATCAGAGAGATAGCCAAGTTAGTCTCTATCTTCAAAAACAACAAGAAGTCTTGTGGCACCTTATAGACTAACAGATATTTTGGAGCATAAACTTTCATGAGTCGTTGCCCACAAAAGCTTATGTTCCAAAATATCTGTTAGTCTATGAGGTGACACAGAACTTCTTGTTGTTTATTTTATTTACGAAGAATAAGTTTCTTTTTCAGTACAGGTTGATGAATCATATTCTGCAGGTATTTCCACAAATAGTTCCCTTTTCCAAAAAGGTCACCCCTTGTTTTCACTAACATTAAAGACAAATAATGTGCCATCAGGGAAGATGGTGACCTCTGATAACATTAGCGACCAATATAATCCCTGGGGATAGTTTGGCTTCCTTCTCATTTAGAACTGTAGGAGATGAAAGTTATCTAAAAAGGCGGGGTAGGGCAGTTTATGGAATTTTCTGTAGAAAAATATTACTCACCAGACCCAATTGAAGAAGTAGTTTTTATTTACAAAGAGTTACAGCAAAAATGTCTTTAGTTCTACAAACATTTTGAAACAACCAATTGCACCACATCTACTCAGAGAGGAAGGGAGGAAGAGGTCTCAGGGGTATGTGGTCAGGTCACTTTCCTCTTCTCCAGAGTGAAGTTCAGCCAAAGGAGATTTGGATCTATAAGTTAAAATAAGGGGAAAAAATGGTTGCAGGTTAATGCTGTATGTGTATCTCAAAACAGTCTCTTTCATTTCTCATTCACTGTCCATGAATGACATTTTTAATAAATAAAAAAACCAAGACAATTCTCGGGTAAAATAGATATTAAAATGGAATCTGTGAGTAAAATGAGATGTTGCAATTATCCTGAAAACAGACATTAACCTACTAGGTTAACATTAAGAAACTTAACATTGACCTAAGGTTAACATTAAGAAAAACTCAAATATATTCATGCATGGATGTGCACAGCTACTGAGAGGAAATAACTTCAGGTCTACTGTGTAATAAAACTGAGGGGAAAACATGAAAAACAATCTGATGCATCTTTAACATTTCTAATCACAGTGTCACTGTAGAAAGGAATAAAACTTGCTTGGTGCATTTCCATATGTAAACAGGTTTGGATTTCTTTTGAGGTCAAACTTAATTTTGAATTTTCTGCGTTTATAACTGGAGTTTTTGATTTATGATTTTCTCAATAGACATTGACAAAATGCTTCCAATACAAAAAATTGAAATTTGTTTTTATTCAATAAACACCAGGAAACCAGTGGAAATGGTTACTTCAATGGCCTTCTTTACATGCGAGCAGTGATGCAGAATACCAATGGTGTAATTTCTATAGCACACTAACTTATTATGCTTTGATTGGGCCATATACATTCTACTAGTATGCACTAAAGGTTCCCTAGAGTGCTTTAATATACTGCTGTTTGAAACAGTAAAACCCTAAATTGCACTAAGGAATAATAGAAAGATTATTCGTTACAATATATTCTATGGTAATGAGTGTGTATATAATGTACATTACTCATCACAGTACAGTATATACAAATGGGAAGCTCTGTAAATCCGCCGTTTTGGGGACATCAACACAACTTTAAAAATTGATAAAAATAAACTCTGAAAACTGAAATTAATATACTTTCCATAACAGAAATGCTATTATAATATTTGGCTTCAGAACAAACAACCCTATAAGGTATTATATTCTGAATTATTGATATGTGCAGTCAAACCTAACATAGATGGTAAAACACATAGATGGACTAAAACTATTTCCCAAACATCTTCCCTACCCATTTGAAGCACCAATTAAAAGCCAAGAGACAGATCGTCTCCTTCCATAAAAGTCTTTAATGCTTATTGACTATTAAACTATGATTTTTTTTTGTTTTTTGCAACAGAGATTATTTAAAGTTCTGAAAGACTCAGTACTGTAGAAATATACCAGCTTGATCAGACTTTGCACATAATATAACTGTCACAAAAAGGCCAACCTCACAGAATTTATTAATGCTTTTTGCAGGCTCAGTGTGTTTGGATAGTATTCAGGTAAGCACATATATTTTTGGTCTCTTAATTGAGCTGGAACTTCAATTGGGTCTACTCATCCCTATTCCTCATTCCTACCCATGGGTATATTCCTCTTTGAGCTACGGGGAGAAGGAAGATGAGTTAGGGTAGGGTTAAGACTGCTGTAGAACCACTCCCTTTAATGAAATGATAACAAATATATAAGAAAAAAAAATCACAAAATGTCTTCCCTTTGAGCCCCAGTGTTGCAAGTCCAATTTTAAAAGGTCATGCGTAAGGCAAAAGTAGTCCTCTTATTTAAAACAAAACAAAACAAAAAAAACACTCAGAAGTTCTTTTGGATGAAAAAATCACTTGCTGGATCTGCTAAACTGAGCACCACAACTTCCAACAGTTCCTCCCCTCTGCACATTTTCTTTCTCCTGGCCAGGTTCAGGAGGGAACCTTTCCCATCCCCCTCCCTACATGGCTCTTCAGGAGCTAACAGAAAAGCTGAAGCAGTATCTGCATGGCAAGCAGGAAGCAGGAAAGAAGCAGAATTCAGAACTCACTCTCCAGAAACTAGATGCACATGGAACAGGCTGCTGGATACTACAGATGAGTGCAGGTCTGTGTTGGACTTAAAGGGGAGCTGCAGTAGATGGGCACGAAGCCAGTGCATATGGGTCTCCAATGAAAAGCACTGTCTGAGTCTGGCCTGTAAATCTCAAAAGCCTATTTGCCTGGAATAGAGACTGTAATAAAGAAGGCACGTCAAGCACCAGCCCTGAAGCACCAGCCCTAACCTAATATTTGCTTGTCTCAGGGACTAGGGCCACCGACCAGGTAATATTTCAAAACTGAACATTCCAGCAGGAGTGCTGGAACCTCCTTCATCCTGTCTCTTCCTCCCATGACCTGACTCCCACCCCTGCCCTATGTATTAACCTCCTAATCCCACCCCTGCCATGCCTCTTTCCCTGAGGGCACACCTACTCTCCACTCTTCTTCCCCGCCATCACCACCCTGTCACTGCTTTTCTCCTCTTACACCCTGTTGCTTGGTTCAGGAGGGATTTGCCTATAGACCCCACACTTCTTCAAAATCCCCTTATTCCTATAACTAAAAAACCAAACTCCTATTTTTAACCAAATAACCTGCTTTTTAACCAAATAGAAACAAGGGAATTTTGAAGTGTGTGGGGTCCTTTTGAAAAGGACCCTGCGTAGACAAGCCGCGCGTGATCGAAAGCAGTGCTTTGGAAGTGCTGTGGCTGCCATTATGCTCCCCCCTTTCGAAAGGGGGGGAGCTAGTGTAGACATAGTCTAAATGTTGCTTAAAATGCTTTAAATTTATATCTGGCAATGGCAAGTAAAAAGACTGCAAATAGGATAAAATGGTTAAAAATGTGCTTTGGGATAGGATCATTTCTTTAAATGTTGATTAAAATGCTTTAAATATATGATACAGTAAGTGAGTGGTACATTAGGCTTTAAATGCTCCCCTAAGCAAAATGTACATTCTTATAGTCCCTATATCCTTCTATTTACATTATTTTCTTATGGGGGAAAATTCCTCATTATACGTCATTTCGCTTTAAGTTGCAACTTTACAGTCCTTATCCCTGATGTATGTTGAGGACTCCCTGAAATAGAAAAGGATTGATACCAAGCCACTGAAAAAGTGGTGATAGCCTACTGATTTAAATGGGAACAGGATCAGAACCAAAGCTGACAGTCATATAGCTAACTATTCATTTTTCCTGTGCAATGAGACAACTCTCTATTCTTTTAGTTATACAAAAATAACAGCTTTCCAGGGAATTGCAGCCTTTTATCTAGTTTAGGTGGTATTGTGAAGGTTCTTTGCCTGATAGCGTAGAACGGGGAACTGCATCCCCCAGCATGTGTGCCACCCATCGGTACATGAGGCAAGAGCTCATCCCGCCCCTATTCCTCCATGCACCTGTGAGCTTGGTCAAAGCCATGCCGCCTGTGGATTAGCAAAAGATCAGCAGCTAATGCTATCAATCACCACCTGAATGGTAAAGCTCTGCACCTTAATTTATTTATTAATAAAGCAGTTGGAAGTAGGTCTATTAGTGACTTTAAAAAGTATCATCAGCACTCGAACCGTACACAGAGGTCAAAAGGTCATATTTCAGAAAGATTGCTGACCCCGACATAGAAATTATTATAATTGGAAATCAGATTTTGAGATATTCCATTTCTCAGGAAGCTGGTAGGAAGACAGAGGAGGCCAAGAAATCCAGGCACTCCTCAGCCTTGCAGTTTCTGAGGCTGATTTGAATGCGAAATTTGAAAAAGAGAGAAGTAGCTGTTGTTCTGCTGGTGATAAAAGGAAACCTGATAGAGAAGAACACGCTTAAAGCAAAAGACTGTTGGCCAAAATAAGAATGTTAGCATTATCAGCCTGAGGTGTGGAATGATGCAGAAACATTAGAGCCTTATTTATCACATTTTCTTCATTTTTATTCTGTTAAAAGAGAATAAGTGATGATACATAATACACACTGATTTTATGTTTGTGCCACTAGCTCATAGCTCCAGGAGGAATTGACTAGTGATGACAGAACTGCCTGCAAAACTGCCAGTTCCCAATTTACCGGTTCCTTTCTGTCTCTATCTTTAAGGTTCAAGTTTTTAAGGATTTACGTTTTATCATTTGCATATTTTAAATGACTCAATTTTGTGCTCATATTGTATAGAATATCTTTTCAGCAGGTTTCCCTTCAAGAAATGAAATAAAATGTAACAATATAAAACATGGGCATGTGGGTGCATGCATTAACAAGCCTGCTAGAGGAAGTCAGGACTCAAAAAATCATCTGGTTAAACCAAGATGCAGTTCATCAATTATAAGGCCAGAAGGGATATTTGTTTTACAGGAGGTTAAAATAGATAATCAGACAAGCCATGGATCCTCCCTGGTGTGATTCCTGTTTGAACCAGAGCATATCATTTAGAAAAATATCCACTTTTGATTTTAAAATTTTCAGTGATGGAGAATACATTGCACCCTTTGATAGCAAGTATCAGAGGGCTAGCCGTGTTAGTTTGTATCTGCAAAAACAAACAGAAGTCCTGTGGCACCTTACAAACTAACAGCATTTTTGGAGCTTAAGCTTTCATGGACAAAGACCAGCTTTGTCAGATGCAGCTTTCGGTACATTTTTTCGATCATAACTATCTTCAGCATTAAAAAAATGCACATTTTTGTTTCCCTGTGAAAGACTTATAAACTGTGATCAAGTGCCATTTAACCTTCTCTTAAATAAAACAGATTGAAATTCTGGGGTCTAGCACTATAAGGTAAATGTTCCAATCATCCTGGTGACTCTTTGCTAAAACATCTTCTGTTCATCAACATTTTTCTTCAACTGTGGACACCAGAACCAGGCATAGTCTTCCAGTGGTACTCTCCTTTTGGTTACATCAGTTAATTATCCATCATGATCACCAAGCTTTTTTTCTGAGTCATTGCCTTCCATTACAGAGTTCCCCCTTGTGTAAGTATGGCTCACATTCTGTGATATATAATTTTACATTTAAAAAGAACTGTTAGTATGTTGCCTATGTTACCTTAGTCTCCTACATTATAATTGTCTGAACTGCCAATAATGTACATTCCAAAACACTTATATAGAACCAAATCCTGCTCACTTTACTCAGGCTCACAACATATGAAATACAATAACAATCCAATTGCTACAAATATTAAACCAACAATGGCAAAACATTTTAGCTACATATTTCTTAAAATATTACCACTGTACATTTTAACTGTTGTCTGACATTATGGGTGAGATTTTTCAGAAGCTTTAAAACTAAATCTCTCCCATCCCTTACTGAGAGAAAATTAGTTGAAAAAAATAATCCAAGATAGTCCTACCTTGCCTATGAAAAAAATCTTAAACCAGATTTAATTTCCTTGAAAAACTGGAAGTCATAGATAAGATCATTGAACTGTGCTCGTAAAATTCTAATTGTTTTCAAACTAAATGAATATCTCTCAAATCCAATTGTTCAGGCATTTTGGTTTCTTGCATTAATTTAGAAGGAATAAAGAGGTCTTGAGAGTCTAACATGTTAACATAACCCAGCCAAGGGCCAACATTAGACAGTTTTAAAGAAGATTCAGGGTTTGGTATACAGACACTTCATGCTGGTGTGTACTGTGACAAACACCACCAAATTCCTTTTGACCTTTTATTAAACACACAGAAAAGGAAGGAAAAACTGTTAAAAACATGAAATATAAAGAATTTAGTAAGGCTTTCGTTTGAACTAAATCTCTTTTTCCATCTTTCTTTAGCTTGAATTTTTTAGAATGATTCCCAATTGTCCTACAGTCTTTTAGATGATATTAAAGATGCTAATCATTATCATTCAGGGAAAAAGAAAGGAAGTAAGTTGGGAGTGACTACAGTTCTTGTTACTGCTGTTGTTATTAAAGTTCAATTTCATTTCCTAAAACATGAAACAAAGACAAAAACACATAAAAACCACACAGAAAGAGAGGGTAACAGCAAAGATATAAAATACGGCTTCTGTTTTTACAGACTTCTGGCCTATTTCTAGCAGCTAGATGAGAGAAGCCAGCCCTGTGATACGTATAACAAACATTTTGTTTAAAATTGCAATACCATATAAATTGATAGTTCCATGAGAGTCACAGTTCCAATAAACTCCATGATAAGCCAATTTTACACCAGATGACACCAGGTTTACTTTTTGAAGTTGTAGTTTCTTCATGCACATATTATTCAAATGGTTTTAGTTTGGGAACTTAATTTTTTAATTTGTTCTTTTCAACTCACCACACTGTAAATTCAGTCCCTCTTTGAGAACAAGACAGACCCATTCTATCTGTAAAATCATAAGAAATAGACCTGACTATCTCATGCTAGCATGACAGTTAATTTTTTTGGTTAGAACAATCTGCTTGTAATATCAACAAGAACAGGGGGTCTGCATCAGCTAGATTAGGCTTGGCTATTTGTTAAGCACCCTTGCCAGAGCCTCAGGTTTTTAACTATCTCCAGGTGGTATTTACCTAAATGATACAGGATCACTATATCTGTTCTTGCTTAACTATTAATATTTCATGGTTATATCATCTTAGGTTTGAAAAAGTTGCAATACAGTTTATGAAGTTTTAAATTAATTGTTTTCCATATCACTATGCAGACCATACAAGAAACATAAAAATTTCCACACCAAATTATGCCAGTGGTCTGATAGTCCAGTATCACTTTTCTAATGCTGGTTATAATTAGCTGTTCAAAGCCAAGAGTACTAATCCCATAATAGGGCTAACCAAAGAATAGAATTTCCATCTTGCAGGGAAGTTCTGATATTTTGACATTTGTGTTTTTTATCTGGCATCAAAATGAAAAATTAAAAACAATTGTTTTAGAAGCATCAAAATGTTTAATTTCAATATTTTAATCAAAATGAAATATTTTTACATACCCTAGTGGAATCTATTTTTTCATATGCATATTAGTCTCTCCATCTAGCTGAACCACCACAATGACTCATGGGAATTGTAATTCCATGTCCCTTCTCTCCTCTATTTTCCCCTTTGGGTCTTATTTTCTGGAAAACCTCTATCTACCATGATACACTATTGTCCTTCCTGTTGGCTGAACTGCCATGTTTTCTTATGGGACTCCCACGAAGCACTGCTATAAAGAGATGGATGAATGTTGATCGGAAAGAAATATTTTGTATGAAAATCAAATTATACTGTGGAAAATGTTTATTGTAATGCAACTTCATTTTGCAACGGAAAAAAGTTTCATTCAACATTTTTCAGTCATCCTGACCCTATAGCAAACTAATTAGATATCATTTACACACAATGGAAGTTTCCTTCTAAACTCTAATTTTTGGAGGTTGACTTATGTCACAAAACATGATGCCTTCTAATGTTCTTCAATATTGTCTTATGGTACTATGGATGCTCTTGTCTCAACTAGGTTTCTTTAATCCTACATTGAGACACAGTCTCTAGTACCAGTGAGTTCCACAGATTACCTATCTGCTGCATAAAAAGTTACTTTATTTATTGCTGCCCTTCCACTTTATGATATGAGGAAAGGTAAGTTGTGCAATGCAATTTACCCTTTCTATACCAATCACCATCCTAAATACGTCCATCTTTTTCCTGTTTATTTGTCTCTTTTATCAATGAAATAGTTACCATCTTCTCAGTTTCTCTTCATAAGATCTTGGCATTCCTGGAATCATTTTTGATATTTATCTGTGAATAATCTGTCAGCTACAGACAACAGTCCAGTTCCACTTTGATTAAAACAAAGTTCCTGCCTTTAGTGCAGACACTTCCTTAACTACAGGTTTCCCAGTACCTAACAAATATAAACTCCTCCTCTTTAAACCATCTTTTCATCCACTTTCTGACCTAAACTTCTTTCATAATCATCTACATCTCTCTTCCAGGACTTCATTCCTATCCCGTTCCACCAAATCAACCTCCTTCCCAACACTACTCTACCAACTCTTGAACGCTGCCACATTTGCATTTATTAGGAAAATTAATGAAATTTTCCTATGGTCAACACATACACAGCTATTGATATACCAAATAATCACATTCTGTGTCACCACTGCCTGACTGCATCTCACAATTCTAACCCCCATCTTGTGGAGCAGCCTCTTTGATGCAGGGCACAATGATCAAACTCCTCTACAACCATGGGAACATTAGGAGAATGAGTTCCAGATACAGGAGTTTGTCCTCCTATTCCACCATAATTCCCTCTTATCACAGGGATGATTTCCTTAGGTGGAAGACAAAGTAACCAGCTTTGTGCAGCGGCCTATCTTCAGAGATCTAAAATGTTTTTCCAATAACTAATTTTCTCCCTCTCTTTTCTCCCTACTCCCACTTTTCCTCTCCCCTTCAACCCCAAGGGCCTCAACAATCTTTTCTAGGACTACAAGTAAGTTGATCGTATTGGATGCATATGTATGCCATTGGCTATATGGCAAAAAGTTGTGACTTCTATACTCTTAGCGGCCAAATAGGCCTGGCCTTTCCCATGGTTAAAAATTAAATTACTTGTTCTACACTTCTTGTTCTTTGCATTACAGTAGCACATAACACCCTTCACCAAAATTGTATTAAGTAGGATAGACATATAGGGTGCATCTACACTAGCCAGCTACTTCAAAGTAGCCAGCACAAAGTCAAAATAGCACACATCGTGTCTACACGCACCATGTGCTATTTTGACGTTGAAATTGATGTTAGGTGGAAAGACATCGAAATCGCTATTCCCATCTAAAGATGAGAATAGCGCCCTACTTCGATGTTGAACGTCGAAGTAGGGCATGTGTAGACGATCTGCATCCCACAGCTTCAAAATAGTGGGGCCCTCCATGGCGGCTATCAGCTGAGGGGTTGAGAGACGCTCTGTCCAGCCCCTGTGGGGCTCTATCGTCCTCGCGTGCAGCAGCCCTGAAAGCACCACAGACCCAGATTTCCTGTGGCAGGAAGCTGAGAGCGTGCAGGCAGCAGCACATGCACGTGCTAGCCCTGCACGCTTTCCAGAGGCCCCCACTGCCACCAGCCATGGCATCGAGCCAGCCCCCCGAGTGCCCCCAGGGCTCCCCTCCTGAGAGAACCCAGGCACCCCCAGCAGCCAAGCAGGGGGCCAAAAAGAGGTGGGGCCCCTCCTGATCGGAGGCTGAACTCTGAGACCTCCTGGGGCTCTGGGGTGAGAAGGAGGTGCTCCACATGATGGGGAGCAAGCGGCAGAACACAGAAGCATTTGTGTGACTGGCCGAGGGCCTGGCCACCCAGGGTCACTTTGCCCACACTCCAGATCACACCTGGAGCGAGGTGAAGGAGTTGCAGCAGGGTTATGCCCGGGCCTGGGACTCGGCCAGCCAGTCTGGGGCCGCCCCCACCATTTGCCCCTATTACAGGGAGCTCAGGGCCATCCTGGGCCCCCGGGACACCTCCTCCCCCACGGCCACCCTTGATACGGCAGCTGACAAGCTCAGCAGGCCTTGGAGCCGGAGTCCAGCCTGGAGGCCAGCCCCGCACCCCAGGGCCCACCCAAGGAGCCACTCTTGGCACAGTGGAGGAGGGGCCCAGCAGTGAGGAGGCGGAGCTCCTCATAGACCTCCCCTCCCGGAGCACCAGCCAGGCATCTGCCCACTGGGGTTCCCCCGACCACGACAATGGACGGTCAGGTATGTACCCCACAGGGCACACATGCCCAGGCTATGTGGCAGGGGCACCAGACATGACAGGGAGCCTCACACACCCCCAGTGGACCCCAATCCACAACCACCCAACCACAGCACGGTCCCAGGATGGCAGCACAGCCATCAGTGCCCATCAGCACCCATATTCATGGACAGCACTGTGCCCTAATCCCGGGGGCAGGGGGCCATGCAATGGGGACACCCAACAGGGACATCACACCCACCGATGGGGACGGAGACCCAACACCCAAGGAGGGTGGGGGGGACGGGCCATGGGCCAGGGCACAGTACTAACAGCCATCCCCTCCCTCTCTCCCTCTCTGCAGCTGCACCATCTGATGCCCCAGGCAGCTAGGCACCTCCATTGTCCCTGACAGCCCACCAGAGGTAAGCCACCGTCAGTGCCCAGAGACACCCCCAAGGCCAGAGGAACAGTCTCGCCACCGCTGGACCCTGGGGATGGTCCCCATGGACCCCCAGCTCCTGGCAGCTGTCCGGCGGACAGATGGAGGTGGCTGAGGAGAGACTCCGTTTCAACCAGGAGGAATTCAGCCAGTACTGGGCAGCATGGGAGGATTTCATGGGGGTCTTCTGGGACATAGCCGGGTTGACCCAGGAAGCCGTTGCCCAGCTCCCACGCCCTGCTGCCCTCCTGGGCTGCTCTCCCCGCCGCTCCACCCAATCCCCCCCGCTGTGCCTTCTGCCACCCCACCTGCCTTGCTGCCTGGCACCCCATCTGCTGCCCCACTTGCCTCACTTCCTGCCAGCCCCCCAGGACTGGAGCCCACTGGAGCTGAAGACCAGCTGGTGGAGGCATCCCAGCCATACTTGCTGGTCCTTCCAACCCCCAGCCAGGCGTGCTGGGGACCATGGACAAGGGAAGGGGTGGTAAGCGGTACCCGCCGGGGGTCACACCCCTCTACCCCCACCCCAGACTGATGGGCCGACAGCCAAGCCATCTGCAGGGCCCCATTTGTATATAGTTGTCCCCCCTTGTATATAGTTGTCCTCCTTTGTATATTGGTTGCAATTTTTGTTGTAAACATAAGACAGTTAGCAGTTTTCCAAGAATCACAGTTTTCTTTTCCAAAGAACCGAAGATGTGTGCTTGTTGGGGGTGTGGCATGTGGGTGTTGGGGGCGGTGTGCAGCTGGTGTGGGGGGGATCCTCTGGGGAAGGCCAGAGAGGTACTCAGAGGTCTCCCTGATTGAAATGGGCCTGCAGAGCCTCGCAAGCCCTTACCCGCTCGTCTTGGGACTGGCAGCTAGGTGAGGCAGCCGCTTGGGGGAAGCCCATGCCAGCATCCACTGCCCACCCCTGGATGAAGGCCTCCCCCTTGCTCTCCACAATGTTGTGGAGTGTGCAGCATGCACCCACAACCTGGGGGATGGTCTGGACGCTGACATCCCGTTGGGCAAGGAGGCACCGCCAGTTGCCCTTCAGGTGGCCAAAGGTCCTCTCCACCACCTGACGGGCATGGTTCAGGCGGGCATTGAACTGCTTCTGGCTAGCATTGAGATGACCGGTGTACAGGCGCATGAGCCAGGGGTGGAGGGGGTAGGCTGCAACTGCTATGAGGCAGAGGGGCACTGTGGTGACCCCAGAAGGATCTCCCTCTGGGGGATGTAGGTCCCCGCCTCCAGCCGGCGGCACAGGCCTGAGTTCCTAAAAACATGGGCATCATGTGTGCAGCCAGGCCAGCCCACATACATGTCCTGGAAGCAGCCCTGGCTGTCCACCATGGCCTGCAGGACCATGGAGTGGTATCCCTGCAGTTGATGTATCTTCCTCCGCTGTGGTCCGGGGCGCAGATGGGGGTGTGAGTCCTGTCCAGGGCCCCGAAGCAGTTCGGGAACCCTATGGTGGTGAATCCAGTGATGGCAGCATCCAGGTCCCCAAGTCGGATGACCCTCTGGAGCAGCATGGCATTAAGTGCACAGACCACCTGTGGGGAGGGAACGCAGGTGCCCGTGAGCATGTGCAGGGTGCCCCAAGGCCCTCCCCACCAGGCCCCGCTCCCAGGCACCTCCCCGGCTACCCTCCCACCCAGCCCCTCCTTCCCCAGCACCCCTCCCTCCCCAGCCCCACCCCCAGCCCCCCCAGCCCCCAGTGGGTGCGTGCCCAGGCCTCCTTACCTCCATGACATTGGCCCCGACCATTGTCTTTCCCACTCCAAACTGGTGTCCCACAGAGCGGTAGCTGTCTGGAGTGGCCAGCTTTCAGATGGTTATTGTGATGCTCCTCTCGATGGGGAGGGCACACCGCATCCATATGTCCTGGTGCCTCAGTGCACCCCACTCCTGCATGACCAACTGCTCCCACCACTCAGAGCTGGTGGGGTAGCTCCACAGGCAGGGAGCACCCAATGGGGGAAGAAGAGGGGAGCCCAGTGGTCAGGGGCATCCCCGTCTGCCCCCGGGGAGGGCTCTTCTGGCAGGAACCACTGGACGGCCTCCCGGGCAGCACCTAGAAGGGCGCTTGCCCAGTGGATGACTACCTGAAGGGCCTTCTCCTGATGCTGGTGCTGCTGGTGCTGGTGCTGCTGCTGCTGGGGGTCCATAGCTGTTGTGACTTGATCTGCGAGAGTGTGAAGAGTACTCTGCAGACCTCGTGCTGTGCAGGCCGGGTGTGTCTAGAGGGGCCCTTTAAAGGAGCAGCTTGCTGTTGACCCAGAAGTGCTAGTCCAGCCTGTGACCCGGTCCGTAGGCTTTCCTGGCCCCTTATTTCGACAGGGCGTGATTGTGCGTGTGGACGCTCCACGTTTCCTTCTGGGGTGGCTCCTTTTGACCTTCCCTGTTGCTACTTCGACATTGAATGTCAATGGCACCAGCCCTGGAGGATGTGTAGACGATACGCGTCGAGGTAGCCTATTTCGATGTTCTTACTTCGAAATAGGCTACTTTGACGTAGTGTCCTTGTGTAGACGGAGCCATGCAGTGAAAGACCATACCTGCTCCCCCAAAGGACTTTTAATCTAAACAGCCAAAACTATAAATATGTCTCCACTTCGAGCTGAGGTCACGATTCCCAAACGAAGCTAGCACATTGAAAACATAATGTAGCTGTGGCAGGGACAGCAGCTGGAATTCCCCCTCAGTGATGCTAGGTATATACTCAGTACAGGGTCTTTGGGCTGCTTGTGCTTCCCTGAGTTCATTCTAGTTTTAGCATGTGATCTTGATGTCAGGTCACACAGGTCTGCCTCCTCAAGCAGGTAATCACACTCTCAGCTGCAAGTGTAGACATATTCCCAAAAGGGAGGGAAGGTAAATAGAAGAGCAGCAACTAGCCCAGTTTTATATACCAGGTCAGTGGCAGAAAAAGAACAAGAACCCACTGCTCTGAAGTGCAACACTAGTATTTCTATCCATTGACCCAGACTGCCTCTTCAATAGGCATTGTAAATTGGCACTATTTCCTGGGAGCCTAGATTGGACTAAGTGTTATTTTTATGTTCAGGTTGAAAATAAGTCTCTCGTGTTTTTCATGGTTTATCAGATATTTATCTGTGCCTCTCAGTTAATTAAAGCACCCTATTTTTGAGTGCTGAACTCATGCAATGTTCAGTCTCCCTTGCGTCTAGTCTGTCAGACTATCACTGTCAGGGGCTGCCGCTTCTCCGCTCAAGAACTGCAGTCCCAGTTATAGCTTTAACCTATTTACACATCACTGCCTACATACAATTTCTAGTATCATGAAATTAGAAATTATTTTCAGTATTACAATCCATTTTTAAACTAAGGCATATGTATAAGCGAGGTGGGTTCAGTAGCGTATGTGAGCAAGAAATAAGGTAACATTATCTAATTCAAAAATGGTTTTGCTTTTAAAAAACTTCAGTGAATAAAATGGCATCATCCATATTTTTCTCCCAAAATTATACAGAAGGGCAAATTAAATTGACTTAAGGGACTCTTTGAGTAAAAGCATACTTTACTCAGAATAAAAAGCAGTCAAGTAGCATTTTAAAGACTAGCAAAATAGTTTATTAGGTGAGCTTTCATGGGACAGACTCACTTCTTCAGACCATAGCCAGGCCAGAACAGACTCAATATTTAAGGCACAGAGAACCAAAAACAGGAAGCAAGGAGGACAAATCAGAAAAAGATAATCAAGGTGAGCAAATCAGAGAGTGGGGAGGAAGGTCAAGAATTAGATTGAGCCAAGTATGCAGATGAGCCCCTATAGTGACTCAGAAAGTTCCCATCATGATTTAAACCATGTGTTCATGTGCCGAATTTGAATATAAAAGCCAGCTCGGCTGTTTCCCTTTCCAGAACGGTGCAATAATTCTTCTTCAGTAACACACATACCTTTAGGTCATTGACAGAATGCCCCATTTCATTAAAATTTTGACTAACTGGTTTGTGGATCTGGAGTGTTTTGATGTCTGTTTTGTGCCCATTGACCCTTTGTCTAAGGGAGTTAGAAGTCTGTCCAATATACAAAGCACCTGGGCATTATTGGCACATGGTGGCATATATGATGTTAGTAGAGGAGCATGAGAAAGTGCCCTTGATTCTGTGAGTAACCTGGTTAGGTCCAGTGATAGCATCACCAGAATAGATATGTGGACAAAGCTGGCAGTGGGCTTTGTTGCAGGGAATGATTCCAGGACTGGTATTCCTGGGGTATAGACTGTGGCTGTGAGGATCCTCATGACGCTGGGAGGTTGTCTGTAGGAGAGAACAGGCATGTCACCCAGGGCCTTCTGGAGTGTGACATCCTGATTAAGGATAGGTTGTAGGTCTTTAATAATTCGTTGCAGTGGTCTGAGTTGGGGGCTGTAGGTGATGACCTGTTGTGTTCTGTTTTTGGCTTTTTTGGGACGATCTTGGAGTAGCTGGTCTCTGGGTATTCATCTGGCCCTGTCAATTTGTTTTTTTACTTCTCCTGGTGGGTTATTCAGGTTTATGAATATTTGGTAAAGTTCTTGTAGTTTTTGGTCTCTGTCAGTTGGATCAGAGCAAATGCGATTGTACCTAAGAGCTTGACTGTAAACAATGGATCTAGTCAGGTGTGCAGGATGGAAACTAGAAGGGTGTAGATAGGTATAGCGATCAGTAGGTTTTCAGTACAGTGTGGTACTGATCAGGTCATCCTTGATTAGTACTGTAGTGTCCAGGAAATGTATCTCTTGCATGTTGTAATCGAGGCATAAGTTGATGGTGGGGTGTAGATTGTTAAAGTCTCTGTGGAATTCTTCTAGAGCCTCTGTACCATGGGTCCAAATCATAAAGATGTCATCAATGTATCTTAAGTAGAGGAGTGGTAATAGGGGATGAGAGCTGAGGAATCGTTGTTCCAGGTCAGCCATAAATATATTAGCGTATTGTGGGGCCATGCGGGTGCCCATAGCAGTTCCACTAATCTGGAGGTATAAATTGTCCCCAAAACGGAAATGATTGTGTGTGAGAAAAAAGCTACAGAGGTCAGACACCATATTGGCTGTGGTGGCATCAGGGATGGTATTCCTGATTGCTTGTATTCCGTCTTTTTGTGGAATATTAGTGTACAGAGCCTCTACATTCATTGTGGCAAGGATGGCTTTATCAGGAACTTTTCCAATGTTTTGTAATTTCCTCAGGAAGTCAGTGGTATCTCGGGTATAGCTGGGAGCGTTGGTGGCATAGGGTTTGAGGAGGGAGTCCACGTAACTGGATAGTCCGGTGGTAAGGGTGCCAATACCTGAAATGATAGGGCGTCCAGGGTTTCCAGGTTTGTGGATTTTGGAAAGTAAATAGAATAATCCAGGCTGCAGCTCAGATGGTGTGTCTGAGTGAATGAGGTCCTGAGTAGCAGCAGGGAGTGCCTTCAGTAGTTGTTGTAATTTCCTTTGGAATTCCAAAGTGGCATCAGTGGAGAGAGGTCTGTAAAATGTGGTGTTGGAGAATTGTCTGGCTGCCTCCTGTTCATAGTCTGACTTATATGCCATCACGTGCCAATAATGCCCAGGTGCTTTGTATATTGGACAGACTTCTAACTCCCTTAGACAAAGGGTCAATGGGCACAAAACAGACATCAAAACACTCCAGATCCACAAACCAGTTAGTCAACATTTTAATGAAATGGGACATTCTCTCAAAGACCTAAAGGTATGTGTGTTACTGAAGAAGAATTATCGCACTGTTCTGGAAAGGGAAACAGCCGAGCTGGCTTTTATGTTCAAATTCGGCACATTAACACATGGTTTAAATCGTAATGGGAATTTTATGAGTCACTATAGGGGCTCATCTGCATACTTGGCTCAATCTAATTCTTGACCTTCCCCCCCACCCCTCCACTCTCTGATTTGCTCACCTTGATTATCTTTTTCTGATTTGTTCTCCTTGCTTACTGTTTTTGGTTCTCTGTGACTTAAATATTGAGTCTGTTCTGGTCTGGCTATGGTCTGAAGAAGTGGGTCTGTCCCACAAAAGCTCACCTAAGAAACTATCTTGCTAGTCTTTAAAGTGCTACCTGACTGCTTTTTGTTTTGATAGTGTATAGACTAGCACGGCTTCCTCTCTTTTACTCAGAATACTTTATAAAACAACACATAAATCATTAAAATAGAACCTATATAGTAAGTAAACTCTGGGGATAGGAGAAAAGTTAAAGCTTAGGTAAGTAATGTATGAGAAAGAAATGTTCTTTACCTTGAGGAAAGGAAGCACGGTATTATGACACAGATTTTTCAGAGAACAGATTTATTAGTGCCTTCAAGTAAAAATTTGCTGTTCATTAAAGAAAATAAAATGGACTCCTGTTGTTAGTTCAAGCTGTTTCTACTATTTGCATCTCAATGTGTTTGTCCCAGTTAGGGGGTTATCCAGCTGTCCAAAGAGAAGAGGTATTCCTTAATATACTCTGCCCTACTGAAATAACAGAATGAGGTGCTTTGAGGATTCCACCAATGTGGAGAAAAGAAAACAAAATTATTCTGCTCCACTAACATTTTTCTAAGTTTTGTCATTGACCAAAGGCAATTTCTATAAATAAATAAGTTCTCAGAAAACAGCTAGATATTTTCCAATGACAATTAGCATGTAAAACCTCAAAAAGGTATGTTAAAATTGAAAGATTTAAGCTTCACTGAAAAAAAAGTATAGGAAAC
This sequence comes from Carettochelys insculpta, assembly GCF_033958435.1. NCBI lineage: Eukaryota > Metazoa > Chordata > Testudines > Carettochelyidae > Carettochelys > Carettochelys insculpta. The sequence goes on along the minus strand of NC_134137.1, from coordinate 297,728,211 downwards.
TTCAGGAAGCTGTCCAAATTCTACCCCTAATTACCTGTCATGCCACTTCTCTTTTAACATTATTTTATAAACAGTCATACAAAGAAATACCTAGAGCACTGAAGGGCTTACATGGGACTGTATGTTGTAGGTGACTGCAAAGCTCAATATATCCCAAAAGCAGAGTACTTCCCTAGATGCCATTCAGAGACACAACCAAAATACAGTTCAGACTGGTATGTGGTGGAGGACCAGGGGCAGATAAACAAAGATGCTACTAATTCCATAAATATGAAGTAAATTGACCTAATCTTTGCTATGATACATCACAGCTGACAGTAAGAACTGTTGTGATAATTGGGCCTACAAATTTACCTTAAATGTGAGCTCAGTTGTCAAAGTATATTAAAGTTCATAAGATGTTTGCAAAGAGGGTCTAGCTGTTTTCAACAATTAAAGTTATAAATAGGTGTAATAAAACAAGACAGAGAGATTAAATTACTCCAGACTCTAGCTCCCCCTGCCCCACTCCCCCTCACAACCTCCAAAAAAGACCATGTTGATATAATAAAGGACTATGTTGAAATCATCCTTGGTAAAATGCAGAACCAGAAATTACTGAACCAAAATTGATGCGTCAGATATTAGGCCAAGTTGGTAGACAAAGTCATGAGGTGATGGCCTATTCCACTCATCTCTACCTTTTGGAGCAGGGTGCTTGAAGAGAGATTTTGTGGGGAGAATCTGAAAGCACAGGTGAAGCCTACTTGATGGAGTTTCACCATCATAGCTGCTACCCTCACCTTCTCCTGGGTCCACAGGGGTTCATCACCTTGATCCTGCAAGATGTCCTGGCCAGGCCAAAAAAGAGAGGCAGCTAGATATCACCATAATCCCTAATTGCTCCAGCTAAATCCCAGCCATCACCTAAGATAGAGCAGGACTGGACTTTTGCAGCAGCAGAAAGAATAGCTCCAGCACATCTCAACTAGCAACTCTCTTACCAAAAAGAGCAGTTATTACCATCTAACAGGAAGGTGAGCTAATATATCTTAGAGGACCAACTTCTGGTGGTGAGAGAGAGAGAAAGGCTTTTGAGGCACACAAAATTCTTCAAGGAGAGAAAAGAAATGTTAAAACATAAGAACATAAGAACGGCCATACTGGGTCAGACCAAAGGTCCATCTAGCCCAGTATGCTGTCTGCCGACAGTAGCCAATGCCTGGTGCCCCAGAGGAGGTGAACCGAAGACAATGATCTAGCGATTTGTCTCCTGCCACCCATCTCTCACCTTTAACAAAAGGCTAGGCACCATACCTTACCCCTTGCTAATAGCCATCTATGGACCTAACCTCCAAACATTTATCGAGCTCTTTTTTAAACTCTGTTAGAGTCCTGGCCTTCACAGCATCCTCTGACAAGGAGTTCCACAGGTTAACTATGCGCTGTGTGAAGAAAAACTTTCTTTTATGAGTTTTGAACCTGCTACCCATTAATCTCAATTGGTGTCCTCTAGTTCTTATATTATGGGAACAAGTAAATAACTTTTCTGTATTCACTTTCTCCACACCATTCATGATTTTATATACCTCTATCATATCGCCCTTCAGTCTCTTCTTTTCTAGACTGAAAAGTCCCAGTCTCTCTAGCCTCTGCTCATATGGGACCCGTTCCAAACCCTTAATCATTTTAGTTGCTTAACCCTTTACTTTCCAAGTACTTTAAAGCTCCGTCTACACTAGAGCACTCTTTCGAAAGAGTGCATTTCAAAAGAGAGTAATCAAAAGACACCCTTTTGAAGGGGAACATTTACACATGGACTGAGGCTGGCACTGTCAATGAACACCATTGAAAGGGCCACACACCACATTGAAAGGGGCCATCCAAGACATAGAAAGAGAGCACCCACACTCACCAATGGCCTCCTTCAGAAGAAGGGGCCAGAAAACACTGCAGATGGGGGTCACAGGGCAGCCAAGCCCTTCTGGGACTGCAGCCAGCTCCTCCTTTAAAGGGCCCCTCCCCAACACCCTCAGCCTGCGCAGCACGAGGCCTGCAGAGCTGCCACAAGCCCTGCAGACCCAGTGCCCGCAGGAACAGACATAGAGCAGCAGCAGCAGCTCGACACCCTGATGGCTGCCACCAGCAGAGTGGGGACCCTGCTGGCTACAGCACTGGTGGCTGGCCAGCAGCTCCTGGAAGGTCCTCCCCCCCAAAGGGCAGAAAGGGACACCCCAAACCATGGTGTCCTCCAGCCTCCACCCCCACCCTCAGTGCTCTGCCAGCTCTAGAGCTACCCCACCATCTCAGAGTGGTGGGAGCAACTGGTCATGGGGAGCGGGGCGACAACCAGTGGCTCTGGAATTTCCAGATGTGGCAGTAGACCTTTCCGGAGCTCTGCCAGGGGCTGTCCCCAGCCCTGAGACACCAGGACACCTGGAGGAGGTGCACCCTCCCCATGGAGAAGAGGTTCACAAGAGTTGTCTGGAAACTGGCCAGTCCAGACAGACACCACTCTGTAGGACACCAATTTGGTGTAGGCAAGGCCACAGTTGGGACCGTCACGATGGAGGTAAGGAGGCCCAGGCATGCACGCAGATACCAGTGGGTGGGCCCAGGGAGTCGTGTGGTGGGGCCAGGGGGGCCGGGCACACCCCGCACACATTTCTTATTGATCTTCTCTCCTTCTGTAACTGTCTGCTCAGTCGTCTCTTCTCTCCCTTATCTAGGCCTTTCTCTGTGCCTGCATTCCTGATCTTCTCTTCAAGTGCCACTCTGTATGCATTCCCTATTTCTTCCTCGCCTAGCCTCACCACATCTCTTTGTTTCTTGAATTGTGTCTTATACTTTCTCTTGAGTTTCATCTTGATGTTCCTGATCACTACACTGTGGTCAAAGTCTACATCCACTACTTGGAAAGTTCGGCACTGCTGTACTGATGTTACGCATCTTCTTCTTGTCAAGGTCATATCTACCATGTGCTTGGACTTCCCATCATTCAGTCACCATGTCCACGTCCTATAGTCCTTTTGTTGGAATCTCATATTGCAGATGACCATCTCAAGCTCCATAGCAAACTCTAGTAGTTTCTCACCTCACTCGTTTCTTTCTCCATATCCAAACCTTCCCATGACTCTTTCCCAACCTTTGTTATCTGTTCTGACCTTCATGTTCCAATTTCACCTAATGATCAACACATCTCTCTGCAGTATCTCCTCCAGCATCTTTGTCAAGTCTTTACAGAACAGCTCGATTTCTTCCTCCATATTGTCTGACGTGTGTGCATACACCTGAACAATCAAGATGTTGAACAGTTTCACTTCAAATCTTGCCACAGTCATTTTCTCACTCACCAGTTTATATCCTAACTATGCTCCTCTAGTTCTTTCACTAAGCAGGAATCTGACTCCTGCCTCATGCTTTGTTTTGTTCCGCAACCAAATGGCTTCTCAACCACACGTCACTCCCGATGCAGTCCAACACATCTCCACAGTCCAAGTATATTGCATCAGTATCTCTCCCTCTCCTTCTGAAGCAGCTCTAATTTTCCAGTCACCCACAGTGTTTGGATGGTCCACATTCCAATTGATAGTGTATGTGTTAGTTGCAATTTTCTTTCAGTAGCTAACTTATCAAACCAACCTGAATCACTCAATTGGTATCGTGGACCTTGTTTATCTGTGCGACGTCCAAGCCAGCATCTTTTATCAGTTAGTCATACTAGCATCACATTTTATTCATAGTGTTGTTTTATGATCAGTGCATCATCACGCATCCAATCAACCCTCCTCCTTTATCCGGGTTTGCGACTGGCATGGAACCCCTAGAGGCTTCATGGCAGAGTTTAGAAAGCATATACCTATTTTTATGTAAGCATCTAATTGATATAGTCTTCCTAGGTGATAAAACAGCTTAGAAGAGATGGCAGCAAGACTTTTGCAGCCATTCCTCTGTTTAGCAGAAAACAAAATAAGAATAGGGATGTTATACCAAATTGATAATTAAAAAGATGACGAGTGACAGAATTTTCACCTCAGGAAAGAAATAATAATTTTGTCATTCCTGTGGTGGAGAAACCAGTTTTTTCTACTTTACCAAAGATTTCTTCACTATCAACCTCGAGTGTCTTATTAAGCCAGCCTCGCAAAGTTCAAATGATTGCACTTTACTAACAATAATTCTCTCTTTAAAATCAGATGTTCAAGTGCTAAAACGTATTCAGTTTCTTACTGAATTAAAGGCCTAGAACAGCGCTTTTCAAACTTTTTTCTCACAACCTGCAAACCAATGTGATTTTATCTTTTGAACAGAGTGTGGGGGTGAAGGGATCGTGATGCAGCAGCAGGCTCTGGGGTTCGGAGGCTCAGGGCTGGGACATGGATGCTGGCACAGGCTGGGGGATGGTCTTACCTCCAGCTGCTCACAGTCAGTAGTGCAATGGAGGGCTAAGAAAGAATTCTGGTAAGTGCCCAGCAGCTGGTCTGGCTCCGAGGAAGGCACACACCAGCAGCTCCATGCACTGCTCTTGCCCTCAGGTACAGTTTACCCCCCACCCCCAGTTTCCATTGGCTGCGTGAGGATATCTGGATCCATACTGTAAGACTGTCCCACATGATGAGGAAAAGTTGAGGTGTCTTGTTTGGTTTTGCCCCACTTTTTGTTTCTGTGGGGAAACTACCAATGCAATATTAATATCTTCTTTTTTCAAAAAAGAACTCCCCATGCCTCCCCGCAAAAAAACAAGTAACAGAAATTGAAAATAGCAACTCCAGTCCCAGTTATCACCGGGACAATACCAGCATTTGTTGCTTAGATTTGTCCTACTTTTTCTGAAACAAAGTACAGAGAATTGGTGTTTGAGTTTGGAGAAATGAGACAACAGCTGCCCAAATTAAATTTGAGTACCTCTGTTCAGCTGTGGAAGGCAGGTGCTAGGTTCTCTTTCTGAATATTACATAAATCTGGAAAAAAAAAAACATTTTTGCTTCTATAGCTGTGGAAATAGAGTCAAATTTGTCAGTGTTTGGTATGGTGCCTAATGCTGCCCCAGCCCTCTAGTAGACTCTTCCCTCCCTTATTTATCATATTAACCTCTCCTGGTGGAGTTCACATACTTCCCTTGCTAAGCTTCAGACAGAGGTGTGTTGTCAACTCAGCCTACCCAATGCCTTCTTGGACAGACAGTGAACTAAGACCACTAGCATCCCTAATCCACTCTAGGGAAAGCTTCTGAGGGTTAGATCTGGGACAAAGCCTTCTACTTCCCCATACATACATTTTCCCCATTCACAGTGCTACCTCCTACTAGCAGCTGGCTGTCCATTCACAGTCAGTGCTGTTCAAAGCTCTCAGAGCTTTTTCCCTCCTTCCTCCTCCCTTTACTCTTGCTAGCAGCCAAGGGAATGCTGCGAAATGTACTCCCTTCCCTTCTCCAAGGCCAGCTCTCCATGCAGGGACAGGGTCAAGGAACTCTCAGCTCCCATTAGATCGTGCACTGCAGGATCACACTGTACAGCACAGTGGAGAGGAAAGGAGAGATACGGGGCCCTTCTGACCTTGGGCCAGATGCCAGGGAACAACTGGCCCAAAAGTAAATCCACAATTGGCCTAATGGTAAATCCATCTATGTCCACTGTCACTGATGCTCAGATGACCTAAGAATTTAGGACAAGCCATCTGTGTGTTTGGTCTGCAGTAACAGGAACACCTTTGTTCAGCAGCTTCAGTAAGAGGGGAGGATTAATAGAAAAAAGCCAGGTCCCAGCCCCAGCAATTTCTGGGGATCAGTATCCCAGTAGAGTTCCAGTAGGATGTAGAGATGCCAAGGATACAGCATTTCCACATCCCCTTCATCTTCTGCAGCTGAATCTGTCAACTGAAGCTTTTCTCCCCTCATGGAAGAGAAGGTGGCATGGGGCAAATACAGTAGGTTTTACTTAGATGAATGAGAAAAGCAAGATCTGGCCCCAACTTTGTTTAATGCTAACTATTACATCGTTTTCATCTATTGAATTTGTCCTTTCATATTTATATTCCAGAAAAATATACTATTAAATGATGTGCTTGGTTAAGAATGAATATAAAGGAATATGACAGACAAAGGGTATGAGGTTATGTATTTTATTGGGCCAGCTTCCCTTAGTGAGAGACACAAGCTTTCGAGATTACACAGAGCTCTTTGTCAAGAACACTGCATATAAAATGACTGCATCAGATAAGCATGAGAAGGCTTTCAAAGATAACTGAAATCGATTTCAAAGTAAAAATGGTATAGTAATTCATTTATGAAGAATTTTATGAAGAGTAGCAATAGATACATTTTACATCCATCTAACGGTCCTAGATATGAAAAAATAGTCTTTATTATAATTCATTTAAAAACGTCTTGCTGCACATTTTAAATTATAGCCTTTGCAAATTTAGCCTTTTTCCACAAGATGTTTGTATTCATCAGCCCAGACAAGCCAAACTGTCAGACTAGTATACACATTTGCCAATCTTGTGTGCTGGCGTCAGTGTAATTTGAGTTATCAAGAGCATTAGCTGCACAAAATAGAAACTGCAAAAACATGTTTAACAATTATTTTACCTCAATTATTTTTCTTAGCATCTGAGATGAATGCTTAGTTCCATTTTTAGTGATAAAATATCAGCTGTTTCACATTTCTTTACCTAAAATTTGGCATATTCCTTGTAATGTGATGCACTAAACTGCTTACTCCCTGTAATTCTCTTTTTATAATGCAAACTTTGCTCATAAGCCCTTGGAGTTATTATATCAGTAGTTCCTGACAGAGGCTACGTCTACACGTGCACGCTACACCGAAGAAGCTAATTTCGAAGTAGCGACATCGAAATAGGCTATTTCGATGAATAGCGTCTACACGTCCTCCAGGGCCGGCAACATCAATGTTCAACTTCGACGTTGCGCAGCCCAACATCGAAATAGGCGCAGCGAGGGAACGTCTACACACCGAAGTAGCACACATCAAAATAGGGATGCCAGGCACAGCTGCAGACAGGGTCACAGGGCGGACTAGCGCTTCCGGGGCAACAGCTAGCCGCTCCCTTAAAGGGCCCCTCCCAGACACACTCAGCCTGCACAGCACGCGGTCTGAGTAGCCATAGGCACACAGACCCTGGGCGCCGCAGTCTTGGACCCCCAGCAGCAGCACCAGCAGCAGCAGCAGCCAGAGGTCCACCCAGCACTCCCGGCAGGAGCAGGGCTTGCCCTGCTCCGTGCCATGCGGGAGGCAGCTGAGCACCTCCTTGGTATGCCGGAGGAGGAGCTGCCCCCAGGGCAGCAGGGCTCAACCCCTAACCCTGCAGCACCCTGCCCCCCACCCGCCTCACACGCCGGCGGCTGTGGAGCTACCCCACCAGCACCGACTGGTGGGAGCGGCTGGTGCTTGGGGAGTGGGACGATGACCGCTGGCTCAGGAACTTCAGGATGAGCCGGCAGACATTTCTGGAGCTGTGCCAGTGGCTCACCCCCACACTCAGGCACCAGGATACTGCCATGCAGCGTGCCCTCACAGTGCAGAAACGGGTCGGCATCGCTGTCTGGAAGCTGGCCACTCCCGACAGCTACCGATCCGTGGGGCAGCAGTTTGGTGTCGGCAAGGCCACCGTCGGGGCTGTCCTCATGGAGGTAAGAGAACCCACGGGGGGAGGGCAGGGCAGGGCAGGGCCACGCACACCCTGCTCACCCTTCATTGGTGCTGTCCCATGTGCTTTCTCTGCAGGTTGTGCGTGCCATCAACGCCATGCTCCTGCACAGGCTCGTGAGGCTGGGGGACCCAGATGCCACCATCACGGCCTTTGCCACCCTGGGCTTCCCCAACTGCTTCGGGGCTCTGGATGGGACTCACATCCCCATCCGCGCCCCGCATCACAGTGGAGGACGATACCTGAATCGCAAGAGCTACCATTCTGTTGTCCTCCAGGCCTTGGTGGACAGCCGGGGACGTTTCCAGGACATTTATGTGGGCTGGCCTGGCAGCACCCACGACGCCCGGGTTTTCCGGAACTCGGGCCTGTGCCGCCGGCTGGAGGCGGGGACCTACATCCCCCAGCGGGGGATCCCTCTGGGGGACACCACCATGCCCCTCTGCGTCATCGCAGATGCGGCATACCCCCTCCGGCCGTGGCTCATGCACCCCTACACGGGCCATCTCTCCGCTAGCCAGGAGCGCTTCAACGAGCACCTGAACCACACGGGCCAGGTGGTGGAGCGCTCATTTGGCTGCCTGAAGGGACACTGGAGTTGTCTCCTGACCCGCCTGGATGTGGGCCCCAACAACATCCCCCAGATTGTGGGTGCCTGCTGCGCCCTGCACAATTTGGTAGAGAGCAAGGGGGACACCTTTTTCCAGGGCTGGGCTGCGGAGGCTGGCAGGGCAGACGTCCAGCCACCTGCTGCCCCCAGTCGGCAGGTGGACCCCGAAGGGACCCGGGTCTGGGAGGCCCTGCGGGCCCACTTCAATGATGAGGCCACGGGGTGAACTCTGCCCAGGCCCCCCACTGCCCGCCCCTTCCTCCCCCACACTCCTGCCCCAACGCCCGCACCATAAAGCACCCCACCGCACCGCCCTCCCACTTTTCCTGAACAAATGAGAGCACGCACTTGTGGCTGAACTTAAACTTCTTTTTGTTTCCGAACCTTTTTTTTTAACTGTAAATATAGGAACCAAGAATAAACTATGTACAAACGTGGGAAAATATAATATGTACAAAAATAAAACAATACAAAGAAACAAGTGTCCTCAATAATAAAAAGAAAACCAGGGAGGATAAAGGGGAGAACTATTTACATGGGGGGGGACGGGGCAAACGGGGGGTAACAAATAACAGGGTCCAACTATATACAAGGGGGGGGGCCACGTCCCGGGCCCCTCGCCCCTATAGCCCGGCACTGGGCGTGGGCGGCCGGGAGCCCCGCCGCGGTCGCAGCCCTGTCCGGGGCTGGCTGGGGGCGGGCCGGACCGGAAGGTAGGATGGCCAGCGAGTCTCAGTTGGCTCCAGGGGTCCCTCGGCGCGCTGGCCCTCGGCGGTGGGTGGCGGGGCGACGGCGGACGGGACGGCGACGGGCGGAGCAGCTGGTGGTGGGGCTGGTGGAGCAGGCAGGGCGGGTGATGCGGCGGCCGGCGTGGCATGGGGGGCCAGGTAGTCCACCAAGCGGTTAAAAGTCTCCATGTAGGTCCCCCATGCCTCCTGGTGCCAGGCCAGCGCCCGCTCCTGCAGCTGCAGGTGCTGCTCCGCGACCTCCAGCTGCCGACGGTGGATGGCCAGCAGCTGGGGGTCCATCGCCGTCGGCTGGTGGTGGTGCGGGGTCCGCCGTCTAGCCCGCCGTGGGGCCGGTCGGTCCTCGGCCGAGGGGCTGGCCTGGAGCGAGGGTCCCGGAGGGCTCTCCGGGACGACTGAGGCCTCGCCGGCGCTCTCTTCTGGTCCTTCTGATCGTGCAGGTGCAGGACACAGGAGAGGAGGCGGGGAAGAAGAATGGAGACAGGCGTTAGTGTGGGCCCCGAGCCGTGGCCTTTGTCCCCCCAGCCCTGTGCTGCAGGTTCCCCATCCCCGTCCCCGGGAGATGCTGCTGTGATGGATGGGGTTCAGGGGTCCCCCTGCCCTGCACCCCGTCCCCTGGTGGGAGCGACTCTCACTTCACCCCGCAGGGTCTGACAGCAGGAGAGGTTTCTTAGGCCACAGATGCCCAGTTTCTCCCAGGAGTGACAGCACCAGCTGTCGGAAGAGACAGTCATTCCAACCCGTCGTGGGGAGAAGACCCGAAGGGGGGCCCCTCTGGGATACAGCTTGCCCCCTCCTCAGGCTGGCTGCCTTCCAGCTCTCCCTTCCCCTAGCCTCTACCTGTGGCCCCCGCCCTCCCCCCCAATTCCAAGCCAGCTTGGCTCCTCCCTCCTCTTTGTTCAAGGCAGAGGTGTCACCTGCCAGCTGTAGCCCCAGGATCCTCCTTTGCCCCTGGGAGCTATTCGGCTCTTGTTGCTCATATGTAGCCTGAGTCTCCCTTTTGCACTCCCCCCACTCCATCACATGCTGCTGCTGTGGGGTGTCCCACCCCCTCCTCCCGGGGGGCCCTCAAGGTTCCGCTCCCCCCGGCCCAGGGATGGGGCATGGCACTGTCGTGCGGGGTGGGGGGGGCAGGGGCTGATGCAGTGCTGTGAGGGCCATGGCCCTGCTGTCCTTGGGGCCATGGCCATGTGAGCATGTGGGGGGCCCTGGACACATATCTATTACCCCCGCCCCTCAAGCCCAGGGCTGTACACCAGAGGGGCGTACCTACCTGTCGGTCCGCTCCCATGGTCCGGAGATCCCCGGGGGGTGGATGCCCTGCTGTTGCTCTGGGATGGCAGGAGGAGGATCTGCAGCCCGGATTCTGCAGAGAAGGAGCCCCCCTCCTCCTCCTCCTCCTCCTCTTGCCGCGATGTCCTGGGGGTGGCCTCCGGGGGGGGGCCCCCGGGGTGCGGGGCTTACCTCCGGGGCGGACTCCGTCTTCAGGGCCTGCTGGGGCTCGTCGGCCGAGGTGTCAAGGGTGGCCGGAGGGGAGGAAGTGTGCCAGGGGCCCAGGATGTCCCTGAGCTCCCTGTAAAAGGGGCAAGTGACGGGGTGGCCCCAGATCGGCCGGCCGCATCCCGGGCCCGGGAGTAATCCTGCCGCAGCTCCTTCACCTTACTCCTGACATGATCAGGAGTGCGGGCAGGGTGACCCCAGGCAGCCAGGCCATCGGCCAGCTGAGCGAACGCATCCGCGTTCCGCCTCTTGCTCCCCATTACCTGGAGCACCTCCTCCTCGCTCCAGAGCCCCAGCAGGTCCTGCAGCTCGGCCTCCATCCAGGAGGGGCCCCGCTGCCGCTTGCCAGCCTGGCTGCCCTTCTGGCTGGGCTGTGAGCCCTGGCTCCCCTTGGGGGGGGGTCCCCTGGGGGCGCTGGGGGGGCTGCCGGGCAGCCATCGCAGCTGGGTGGGGGGCTGAGGGAGGTGCAGGCTGGCTGCGTGTGTAGGCTGCCGCCTGCACGATCCCTTAGCTTCCTGCACAGGAAGGGAGGGGGAGGGGACCTTTAAGGGGCCGCTCCATGCGGCCACCATGGAGCTGAGGGGCTGGAGAGAGCGTCTCTCAACCCCTCAGCTCATGGCCGCCATGGAGGACCCGGCAATTTCGACGTTGTGGGACACGCAACGACTCCACGGTCCCTACTTCGACGTTGAACGTCGAAGTAGGGAGCTATTGCTATCCCCTCATGGGGTTAGCGACTTCGACGTCTTGCCGCCTAACGTCGAAGTTAACTTCGAAATAGTGCCCGACGCGTGTAGCCGCGACGGGCGCTATTTCGAAGTTAGTGCCGCTACTTCGAAGTGGCGTGCACGTGTAGACATGGCTAGAAACATAAACCTGTGAATGTGCTGGAACTGCTCAATGTGACTGCTGCCATTCTGGGTGCTGGACACTCTGTGAGACAAGCAGAAAAGATTCATAAAATACTGTAAACTCTTATTTAAAAATAAAATGCACATTCTCTTTTTATTGTCTACACACTACATTTTAACAAGGCATCTTTATTAGATTGAGCTGAGAGATCTGTTAAATGATGATAGCAGATCTGAAATTAATCTACAGAGATGCTGTAAAAATTACTGTACTTATCACTTCTTTTTAAAAAGCATTAAGTGACAAATTACCAATTTCTACTAAAAATCACTAGCAGTTATGGAAAAAGTGGAAGACTAGAAAATGAGAGGGCATAAAAAATCCTGTAAGAAGGTTCACAGAACTAATGAGAAAAGAACAGGATATGAAGTCAAGTAAAAACAGGTAAGCAATTTAAGAAATGGAAATTTCTTTATATTTGATTTGCAATAATTAAATTGTGTGTCAAATGTTATAGCATCACCAAAAGAGAGAGGAAAAAAAAAAAGAACATGACTCTAACAATGAATGTAATGTGATATTCCAGTAAGCTTGTCAAGAAGCCAAGAGAGATCTAGAGTATCAAATCTTGAAGATAAATTGTTGTAAGGTAATCCATTGGAGATGTTTGGAATATGTTTCTAGATGGACGTTACAGCGATAGGTAATAAATGAAACACCAACAGACAGCAACAACAATAACCACTTCCTTATAACAAATGGAATAATTATACATCTACTATGTAGCGCAAAGCACAGAAGCTCCTTCATGACCCATTCATATAACATTTATTCAAGTTAGATGCCTTTTGCAAATAACTCCATTTGCTTCAATGGGACTGCTTTGCATGAGGATTATTCACAAGAGTTCAGGTTACAAGACTGGGACCTTTATTTCTCATTGCTCTGCTGCAGTGTGTAGGGCCATAGTCCTAAAGGTTACCATGTGCCTCTTGAGTAATATTGAGCACTTTATTTCCTCTAATCTGAAGAGGAACAAAAGTGCTCTGCACCTCAGAAGAGAAGCTCAGCAGCTGGACAGTTAATTGTCACTTGACTATAAAAGTCTTCGCCATTATATTCCCCTTTGGTACCAGGAAGCAATATCCAGTTCTCTGGAGTTTCTGTCTCCTTGGTAATGTCTTAATATAATTTAGAGTTTAAATGTTCTTTTTAAGATTTTTTTCAATGAGCCATTTTTACTTCATTTAAGATTGTGTAAATATGGAGGAGTTCCATTTTCTACAGGAGAGGTAATATAATTATAATTGTACTAATACGGACTGAGTGTCACAATTCAGGGAAACTGCACCTGTAGTCCCCCACTGTGATCCCTCAAGGGCACCCATTTGAGCCTCCTGGCTACTCAGGCAGGGACCCATACCTTTCTATCTCTTGACTAGATATTTTTTAAGACTGCACAGTTCTCTGCCTGCACTGTGATAGCCTCAGCAAGCCAGACTGCCTAAATGCCTAAGTGACTATATTTTGCTTTCTCTGTGAAAGCTATGAACAGCTGTAATTGCCAGTAGTTACAAATTACCACAGCTCTTTTCAAGCAAGCACATTTATACTTGAGATGAAAGCATTACAAAGAAAACACTGAAAACAATTTTAAAATGCTACATACATGCCGATATGCTTACCAGCAACTACTGCAACTCTAACCTCAGGCTCTGGTAGGAGTCAGTTCTTCAAAACCCACAACAAGGTTTTTGTTGTGGTTGCAAGTTCATGTTTTAGATTCAGAATCATAACAGCCAACTGTGCAGTTCCATTTCTGTATAATTTTTTGATGTCAAGTCTCAGGACATGTGTAAGCATTAAACAAAAACCCTTTTCTTCAGGCATTCTTTCAAAAGACTGGGGTTTTGCATAACTAGAGTTGGGAAAATTGCATTTATCTCTCTGTATGTGTTTCCCAAGAAATTCAGTTCACATGTATTGTCCCAAAAGTCCATTCTCGTCTGAAACATTTTTAATATTGTAGTTTGAACTTCCAGCCCTTATATCATGTCACCCTCAAACAACCTGCATACAGTCTCAACCCAAAATAATACATAAACCATCCATTTTATGCAGTTGGCCCCAAAGATACTTAAAAGTTCTCCCAAGGATCTTGCAGGATATTGCTGTATTTGTCACACTGAAACAAGGTGATGAGCTTTCAGGGGACAGGCCCTTCAGATCTGTTAAAAGTAAACTGGAATGAGAAAACTCACAGGTATCACCTTTCTCTCCAACTGCAAAAAGATGGACATCATACCCAAAGAACTGAACGTGAAAACCCCATTACTAGTGATGTACTACACCAATTATAGCGGAAGACTGTGCCACAGACTCTCTAAGAAACTAAGGAACCAGTTGACCAGTATCCTGTACAACTGGACAGGATCAAGAATCACCTCTGTGACCTTGAAACTCTCATCAATGCACTTCCACACAAGATGCCACATTGCAAGACTTTAATAATACAAGACAAAAAATCTATAATACACACATACTCTCTACAACAAAGAAAGGACAATAAACGATGTAAACTACTTGATACCAAGGATACTATAGCCACAACCACATCAGCTCACTGGAAATTACTGTTAACCTTTCCAGCCACAGATTTAGCCCAGCAGAAGAGTCTGTCTTGTCCTGGGGCCTTTTCTTTCTGCCCCACCTCCCCCACAAACTTGATACAACTTTGTGATGACCTTGAAAACTTTTTTCACAGCCTCTGTCTTAGGGAATACTTCCAACACACTAATGAACAACAAGTTGACCCACTAGACTGCCCCCTACCAACAACAAAAGAAGAAGAATTCTATGTGGACTTCCCTAAGCGGTCATAGTGACAGTCTGGATTCCTATATTCAATCCTTCTGCAACCATGCACAGGTTGCCATTTTGCACAAACACCAAGTAGCACATAATTTCTTTATGTGCTTTAAACTATGTTTGATGGGGACAGGGGACCAAAGCCCGCAGGTAAGTGGAGAACATGGAAACCTGGCAGATGGGTCGGAAATGGGAGGGAGCATGGGCTACAATGTCAGAGTAAAAAAACGGTCAGGGCAAAACAGGGAGGCAAGATCAAATCAATATCTTAGATGCCTATATACAAATGCAAGAAGTATGGATAATAAGCAGAAAGAACTGGAAGTGCTAATAAATAAATAAAACTATGACATTGTTGGCATCACAGAACCTTGGTGGGATAATACACAATTGGTATGTTGGTATTGAAGGGTACAGCCTGATTAGGAAGGATAGACAGGGAAGAAAGGGAGGCGGTGTTGCCTTATATATAAAAAATGTACACACTTGGACTGAGGTGGAGATGGACGTGTTGAGAGTCTCTGGGTTACACTAAGAGGGGTAAAAAACAAGGGTGACATCCTGCTAGGGGTCTACTACAGGCCACCCACCCAGGTGGAAGAGGTGCATTAGGCTTTTTTTAAACAACTAACAAAGTCATTCAGGGCCCCGGATTTGATGGTGATGGGGGACTTCAACTATCCAGGTATATGTTGGGAAACTAATACAGCAAGGCACAGACTATCCAATAAGTTCTTGGACTGCATTGGAGACAATTTTTTGTTGCAAAAGTTTGGAAAAGCTACCGAGGGGAAGATGTTCTAGATTTGATTTTAACAAGTAGGGAGGAATTGGTTGAGAATTTGAAAGTGGAAGGCAGCTTGAGTGAAAGTGATCATGAAATCATAGAGTTCACAATTCTAAGGAAGGGTAGAAGGGAAAACAGCAAAATAGAGATAATGGATTTCAGGAAGACAGATTTTGGTAAACTCAGAGAGCTGGTAGGTAAGGTCCCATGGGAAGCAAAACTGAGGGGAAAAACAGCTGAGGAGAGTTGGCAGTTTTTCAAAGGGACATTATTAAGGGCCTAAAAGCAAGCTATCCCACTGTGTAAGAAAGATAGAAAATATGGCAAAAGTCCGTCTCAGCTTAAACAGGAGATCTTGCATGATCTCAAAATAAAAAAGGAATCATATAAAAAATGGAAACAATGACAAATTACAAAGGATGAATATAGGCAAACAACACAAGGATGCAGAAGCAAGATTAGAAAGGCTAAGGCACAAAATGAACTCAAACTAACTACAGCCATAAAGGGAAACAAGAAGGCTTTTTATAAATACTTTAGAAACAAGAAGAAGATTAGGGATAGGGTAGGGCCATTGCTCAGTGAGGAAGGAGAAACAGTAACAGGGAACTTGGAAATGGCAGAGATGCTTAATGACTTCTTTGTTTCGGTCTTCACTGAAAAGTCTGATGAAAGAATGCCTGACATAGTGAATGGTAGTGGGAAAGGGGTAGGGTTAGAAGTTGAAATAAAAAAAGAACAAGTTAAAAATCACTTAGAAAAATTTGATGTATGCAAGGCACCAGGGCCTGATGAAATGCATCCTAGAATTCTCAAGGAGTGATAGAAGAGGTATCTGAGCCTTTATCTATCATTTTTGGAAAATCATGGGAGACAGGAAGGATTCCAGAAGACTGGAAAAGGGCAAATATAGTGCCCATCTATAAAAAGGGGAATAAGAATACCCAGGAAACTACAGGCCAGTCAGCTTAACTTCTGTGCCAGGAAAGATAATGGAGCAGGTATTTAAAGAAATCATCTGCAAGCATTGGAAGGTGGTAAGGTGATAGGGAACAGCCAGCATGGTTTTATAAAGAACAAATCATGTCAAACCAATCTGATAGCTTTCTTTGATAGGATAAAAAGCCTTGTGGATAGGAGAAACTGTGGGTGTGGTATACCTAGACTTTAGTAAAGCATTTGATATGGTCTCGCATGATATTCTTATCAATAAACTAGGCAAATACAGTTTAGATGAGGCTACTGTTAGGTGGGTGCATAACTGTCTGGATAACCGTACTCAGAGAGTAGTTCTTAATGGTTCTCAATCCTGCTGGAAAAGTATAACAAGTGGGGTTCTACAGGGGTCTGATTTAGGACTGGTTCTGATCAATATCTTAAACAACGATTTAGGTATTGGCATAGAAAGTATGCTTATTAAGTTTGCAGATGGTACCAAGCTGGGAGGGGTTGCAACTGCTTTGGAAGACAGGGTCATAATTCAAAATTGTCTGGATAAATTGGAGAAATGGACTGAGGTAAACAGGATGAAGTTTAATACAGACAAATACAAAGTGCTCCACTTGGGAAGGAACAATCAGTTTCACACATACAGGATGGTGAGACACTGTCTAGGAATGACTACAGCAGAAAGGGATCTAGTGGTTATAGTGGACCACAAGCTAAATATAAGTCAACAGTGTGATGCTGTTGCAAAAAAAACCAAACATGATTCTGGTATGCATTAACAGGTGTGTTGTGAACAAGACACGAGAAGTCATTCTTCTGCTCTACTCTGCTCTGGTTAGGCCTCAGCTGGAGTATTGTGTCCAGTTCTGGGCACCGCAGTTCAAGAAGGATGTGGAGAAATTAGAGAGGGTCCAGAAAAAAGCGACAAGAATGATTAAAGGTTTACAGAATGTGACCTATGAAGAAAGACTGAAAGAATTGGGTTTGTTTAGTTTGGAAAAGAGAAGATTGAGGGGGGACATGATAGTTGTTTTCAAGTATCTAAAAGGGTGTCTTAAGGAGGAGGAAGAAAACTTGTTCTTCTTGACCTCTGAGGATAGAACAAGAGGCAATGGACTTAAACTGCAGCAAGGGAGGTTTAGGTTGGACATTAGGAAAAAGTTCCTAACTGTCAGGATGGTCAAACAGTGGGATAAATTGCCAAGGGAGGTTGTGGAATCTCCATTGATGGAGCTATTTAAGAACAGGTTAGATAAATAACAGCAACAAAGGGTCCTGTGGCACCTTATAGACTAACAGAAAAGTTTTGAACATGAGCTTTCGTGAGCACAGACTCACTTCATCAGATGCTCACGAGTCTGTGAGTCTGTGGTCACAAAAGCTCATGCTCAAAAATTTTCTGTTAGTCTATAAGGTGCCACAGGACCCTTCGTTGCTGTTACAGATCCAGACTAACACGGCTACCCCTCCGAGGTTAGATAAATGTCTGTCAGGGATGGTTTAGACAGTGCTTGGTCCTGCCATGAGGGCAGGGGGCTGGACTCGATGGCCTCTCAAGGTCCCTTCCAGTCCTAGTATTCTATGATTCTATGATTCTATGATCCTCAGCTGTGTTGACCGCAATGGTGTCCAGAGTCTCAAAAATGACTCTGACATTAAAATCAAATAGCTGGCAAAAGGGGTGCTCTAATTATCATGAATACGTCAGACTATGAAGAGGAGGCATCTAGACAACTCTCCAACACTACATTTTACAAACGGCTTTCCTCTGATCCCGCTGAAGAATATCAAAAGTAACAACACCATCTTCTTGAGGAACTCCCTACCTCTACTTGGGACCGAATTCACACAAACACGCCCCCTGAACCCCCAGCCTGGATTATTCTATTTGCTTCCCAAAATCCATGAACCTGGAAACCCCAGATGCCCTGTCATTTCAGGTATTGGTACCCTGACTACCAGACTATCCATCTATGTAGACTCCCTCCTCAAACCCCATGCTACTAGTACTCCTAGCTATCCCCGAGATACACTGACTTCCTGAGGACACTACAGAACACCTGCAACCATCCTGAAAATACCATACTTGCCACCATGGATGCAGAAACTCTCTACACCAATATTCACAGGAAGATGGATTACAAGTGATTAGGAACACCATGCCAGATGTTACCATGACAAAGCTGGTGGCTGATTTATGTTACTTTGTCCTCACCCAAAAATATTTCTGATCTGGGGACAATTTATACCTCCAGATCAGAGGCAATGCGATTGTCACCCACATGGCCCCACGGTATGCTAACATTTTTATAGCTGACTTAGAACACTGTTTCCTCAGTTTCTGTCACCTATTACCCCTCCTTTACTGACATTACATTAATGATATCTTATCATTTAGACCCATGGTAAAGAGACTCTTGAAGAAATTCACAGAGATTTTAACAACCTGTACCCCACTGCCAATCTCAGTCTTGATTATTCCACGTGAGAGATCCATTTCCTGGATGCCACAGTACAAATCTGATGGCCAAAATAATACCACTCTCTACAAGAAACCCACTGGCCGCTACACTTACCTACATGCCTCCAGCTTCCATCCAGGACACAGCACACAAGCCATCATTTGCAGTCAAGCCCTTAGATACAACTGCATCTGCTCCAGTCCTAGTGACAGAGACCAAAAACTTCAAGATCTCTACCAGGTATTTGTAAAACTTAATTACGCACTAGGAGAAGTAAAAAAACAGATTGACAGAGCCAGATGAATACCCAGAAACCTGCTACTTCTCAAGAGGCCTGAGAAGATTAATAACAGAACACCACTTGTCATACATATCTATAGCTCCCAAATCAAACCCCTCCAGTGCATTATCAACAATCTGCAGCCTATCAACCTATACTGGCACATAATGCTACATTTTCAGTGGCCCTGGCTGAGAGGCCTGTCTTTTCCTTCAGACAGCCACCTAACCTCAGGAAAATTCTCACTAGCAAACGTACGCCATACCACAGAAATACTAATCCTGGAACTTTTCCCTGCAACAAATCCCATTACTAACTTTGTCCATATATTTACACTGGAGACACCATCGCTGGACCTAACAGTATTAGTTACTCTGCCATGTAAATTGGACAAACTGGACAATCACTTCACCAAATTATGAATGGATACAAATCAGACATTTGGAATCTGAATTCACATAAATCATCTGACAAAGAGGGGCTTTGCCCACAAAAGCTTATGCTCCAAAATATCTGTTAGTCTATAAGGTGCCACAGGACTTCTTGTAGTTTATAAACCTGTCGGTGAGCATTTCAATGGATCAGGCCATAGCAACAAAAATCTAAAAACCTGCATCCTAAAACAAAGAGACTTTAACACCAGATTACAAACAGAGAAAAAAACTGTGCTAGTCTATATAGTATCAAAACAAAAAAGCAGTAAAATAGCACTTTAAAGACAAACAAAATACTTTATTAGGTCAGCGTTCGTGGGACAGACCCACTTCTTCAGACGATAGCCATACCAGAACACACTCAATATTTAAGGCACAGAGAACCAAAAATAGTAATCAAGGTTGACAAATAATTTATACTTGATAATTTTTGATATTTTTATAATTTTTTTCTGATTTGTCAACCTTGATTATTATTTTTGGTTGTCTGTGCCTTAAATATTTAGTCTATTCTGGTATGGCTATGGTCTGAAGAAGTGGGCCTGTCCCACGAAAGCTCACCTAATAAATTATTCTGTTAGTCTTTAAAGTGCTACTTTACTGCTTTTTTGTTTTGACCAGATTACAAAGGGAGACATCTGAACTGGAATTTATTCTCAAGTTTGACACTTTGGCTGAATCTACAAAGCATTTGATACAGTCTCACATGATATTCTTATCAAAAAACTACGCAAATACAAGTTAGATGAAGCTACTATAAGGTGGGTGCATAACTGGCTGGATAACTGTGCTCAAAGAGTAGGTCTTAATGGTTCTCAATCCTGCTGGAAAAGTAAAACAGGTGGGGTTCTGCAGGGGTCTGTTCTACGACTGGTTCTGTTCAATATCTTCATCAACAATTTAGATATTCGCATAGAAACTACTCTTATTACGTTTGTAGATGATACCAAGCTGGGAGGTGTTGCAACTGCTTTGGAGGATAGGGTCATAATTCAAAATGATCTGTATAAATTCGAGAAATGGACTGAGGTAAACAAACGCAAAGTGCTCCACTTGGGAAGGAACAATGAGTTTCACACATACAGAATGGGGAGAAACTGTCTAGGGATGACTACAGAAGAAAGGCATCTAGGGGTTAGAGTGGACCATAAGCTAAATATGAGTCAACAGTGTGATGCTTTTGCAAAAAAAGCAAACATGATTCTGGGATGTATTAACAGGTGTGTTGTGAACAAGACACGAGGAGTCATTCTTCCACTCTACTTTGCACTGGTTAGGCCTCAGTTCTGGGCACTGCCTTTCAAGAAAGATGTGGAGAAATTGGAAAGGGTCCACAAAAGAGCAACAAGAATGATCAGAGATCTACAGAACATGACCTATGAAGGAAGGCTGAAAGAGTTGGACTTGTTTAGTTTGGAAAAGAGAAGATCGAGGGGGGACATGATAGCGGTTTTCCGATATCTAAAAGGGTGTCATAAGGAAGAGAGAGAACACTTGTTCTTTTTGGCCCCTGAGGATAGAACAAGAGGCAATGGACTTAAACTGCAGCAAGGGAGGTTTAGGTTGGATGTTAGGAAAAAGTTCCTAACTGTCAGGGTGGTCAAACAGTGGAATGAATTGCCAAGGGAGGTTGTGGAAACTCCATCCCTGGAGATATTTAAGAACAGGTTACATAGATGTCTATCAGGGATGGTTTAGACAATACTTGGTCCTGCCATGAGGGTAGGGGGCTGGACTCAATGGCCTCTCGAGGTCCCTTCAAGTCCTAGTATTCTATGAGTCTATGATTCTACATGCAGCTGCTCTCACAGCAGCTCTATGCTAATAAGCATCCTCACAATTGCAAATGGCTGCTAATTAGCATATTCCCACAGCTCATTAGCTTCACCACATGAGATCTTGCTCTTGGCGGCGGGGGGGGAAGTGCCAGAAGTAAAGAGGCTGTGTGGATGTGCCCATACCAGCCAAAAAGCCCTCTGTCACCAACCCCTTATGCCTGAATTTATTAGCAGCTCTGTGTAGACCCAGTCTTTGTGGCTAGGTCTTCACAGAATCACAAAATCACAGGGCTGGAAGGGACCTCAGGAGGTCATCTAGTCCAGACCCCTGCTTCAAGCAGGATCAACCCCTACTAAGTCATCCCAGACAGGACCTTGTGCAGCCATGACTTAAAAACCTGAAGGGGTGGCAAATCCACCACCTCTCTAGGCTGCATGTTCCAATGCTTCACCACCTGCCTGGTGAAGTAGTTTTTCCTAATATCTAACCTGAATCTCTCCCTGTTCAACTTCAGACCATTACTCCTTGTTCTGCCATCTGACACCGAGAACAGTTTCTCACCCTCCTTTTTAGAGCTCCCCTTCAGGAAGCTGAAGGCTGCTATTAAATCACCTCTAAGTCTTCTCTTCTGTAAACTAAACAAGCCCAAATCCCTCAGCCTATCCTAATAGGTCTTGTGCTCCAGACCCTTAATCATTTTTGTTGACCTTCGCTGAACCTGCTCCAGCAAATCCACATCCTTTTTATACTGGGGGGCCCAAAACTGGACACAATATTCCAGATGTGGCCTCACCAGTGCCGAGTAAAGAGGAATAACTACTTCTCTAGATCTGCTCGAATGCCGTTAGCCGTCTTGGCTACAAGGGCACACTGTTTACTCATATCCAGCCTTTCATCCACCATAATCCCTAGGTCCCTTTCCATTGCACTGCTGCTGAGCCAGTCGGTCCCCAGCCTGTAACAATGCTTGGGATTCTTGTGCCCCAGGTGCAGGACTCTACACTTCTCCTTATTGAACCGCATCAGATTTTTCTTGGCCCAGTCCTCCAATTTATCCAGGTCATGCTGGATTCTCTCTCTACCCTCCAAAGTATCTACCTCTCCCTCTAGTTTTGTGTCATCCGCAAATTTGCTGAGGGTGCAACCCAATCCCTCATCCAGGTCATTAATAAAGATGCTGAATAACACTGGCCCCAGAACCGAGCCTTGCGTCACTCTGCTTGAAACAGACCGCCATCCAGATATTGAGCCATTGACCACTACCCGTTGGGCCCGACCATCAATCCAGCTTTCTATCCATCTTATAGTCCAAGGATCCAATCCGTATTTCCTTAACTTATGGACAAGAATGTTGTGGGAGACCGTATCAAAAGCCTTGCTGAAGTCAAAGTATATCACATCCACTGACTTTCCTATGTCCGCAGAGCTTGTTGCCTTGTCTTAGAAGCTAATCAGATTAGTCAGGCAGGACTTGCCCCTGGTGAATCCATGCTGGCTACTTTTGATCACTTTCCCCTCTACCAAGTGTTCCAAAACGGATTCCTTGAGAATTCCCTCCATTATTTTCCCAGGGATTGAGGTAAGGCTGACAGGTCTATAGTTCCCTGGATTGTCCTTCTTTCCTTTTTTAAAGATGGGCACTACGTTTGCCTTTTTCCAGGCATCCGGTATCTCCTGATCTCCCAGAGTCTTCAAGGATAATGGCCAAAGGTTCAGCAATGACCTCTGCCAATTCCCTCAGTACCCTGGGGTGCATTAAATTCAGACCCATGGGCTTGTGCACATCTAGTTTTTCTAGATAGCTCAGAACTTGTTCCTTCCCCACAGATGGGTGCCCTCCACCTTCCCATACTGCATCGTCTAGGACCGTCATGTGGAAGTTGACTTTGTCTGTGAAGACTGAGGCAAAAAAAGCATTGAGTACTTCAGCTTTTCCTGCATCATCTGTCACTAGGTTACCTCCCTCATCCAGCAATGGCCCCACACCTTCTCTGATAACCTGTTTATTGTTCACATGCCTGTAGAAACCCTTCTTTTTACTCTTCACATCTCTTGTCAGATGCAGTTCCAATTGTGCTTTTGCTTTCCTGATAACTGCCCGGCATTCTCCAGCCGTATGTTTATACTCCTAATATGTTTATACTCTTAATAGAGATAGCAGTTACTTTAAGCATTACAAAGACAGCTTCTCCATCTTTGATATTCATAGTGACCTCAAGCAACTCACTCAACTTTATAGACACTTGTTGTAAGTAATTTTCTTCCCCCTTTCCCCACTTTGTCACACTTCCTTCTGTCCTATGTAGCTGATTCGTCAGTTTTCATTTAATTTTTTTCTATCTTTCTGTTATATTCTTATCGTGCCTGTTTACTTTTAACAAAATTTCCAGATCAGGAGAAGTGGGTCTGCCCCACGAAAGCTCATCACCTAATAAATCATTTTGTTAATGTTTAAAGTGCTCCAAGACTGCTTTTTTGTTTTGTGAAGATACAGACTGCCACAGCTATCTGTCTGTGAATGTTATTTATTAGAAGATGTGCTTTCATGGGACAAATGCACAGCTTCAGATCTGGAGAGTAACTGATAAATGAGAGAAAAAAATTAAAAAAACAGAAAAAATCAAAGGAAAAAAACTAATAATTTTTCTCTCTTATTTTCCCCATTTTTTTTAAATTATTTTTCTCTCAGTTATCAGTTATTTTCCAGATCTGAAGAAATCGGTCTGTCCCATGGAAGCTCCTCACCTAGTAATAACATTGTTACTTTTTAAGGTGCTACAGGCCTGGTTTTGTTTTGTTTTGTTTTATGAAGATACAGACTAACATGGCTAACTCTCTGAGCTTTGTCACACCGAGAGCAATATCTGGGTCTAAGACAAGTACACCTCTGAAATACACTTACATAGTTTTAGAACTACTGATTGTATTTTCAGCTAGATTCACAGATCCTCAGGGGCCATTAGGATAATAGTCTTACCTTCAATAGTCTTACCTTCAAAATAGCACAGGCCACATCCTGCAAAATAATTAATTCACTATAGCACAGAACTTCCCCAAAATAATTAGAGTATGTTTTTGAGAAATAAATAAAAGCACATTTTTAGAATCATATGCAATCTTGATTAAAAATTGTAATGAAGAATCCATCATGATCCTTAGTTAATTGTCCCAATGATGAATTACTTTCTCAGTGTTAGTATTTTACACCTTATTGGATCCAGAAAATTTAAATACAGCTAGGTCCACTCTTAATTCTACAGTCTCCTAGATCCAGGGATGTGATAAAAATGTATTCAGCCCAATGGTCTGACATAGGGCATCAGGGAGGTGGAGCTAGCCTTTTTACTGGGTCAAAATACAGGCAAGAAAGAGAATGGCCACTCCTCCTTCATCAACTGTATTTTACATGAGCATCATTCTTTCATTGAGCGGACTCCTCTTTAGCCTGTTAAGCCAATTTAGGGAGAAGATTGAACCAAGGCCTGGTGAAAACTGAATGCACAATTCCAGGGAGTTTTGCCTTGTGACCATTAATGAGAGCTCAGTATTTAATGGCCGATTCTTACCATGAACTTTTACATGCATGAAGATATGAAATATAAATATGAAAGTTTCTTAAAGTGAAGGGAAAAAAAAGAGGCAGAAGAGGAAATATAGTTAACTAAAAATGGCTATATCATCAGAAATTAGAGGGTCTTAAAATCACTGTTTCTTTTGCATCAGTATTAAAAGTAGGAGGAGATGAAATGGTATTTTCTATCAATGTTTCTTTTCATTGCTGTACCCTGTTAACAGCAATCAAAAGCTAGAAGTGTTCTATAAACAAAGGTTTATTTAAACACTAGCAAATTGACCCAAGGTTGCTTGGGTATTCAGATGAAATATTTTGGGGGTTATTGTTTGGAAGATAAAAGGAAAAATTATATGGTTTGTGCAAATGATTGAGACTGAGGGCTAATAGTGTGTGGGAGTTGTGGCGAGGAAGCCAGGCTCCATCTGTGCAGCCCTGTGACTGAGTGGCAGCAGTGGAGGTTGGGGCAGAGGGACATTTACCTCTCCTGGTAGGTTGGAGAACCCTGTCTCCATGTGGCCACTGTTTCCTGCTGTAGCTGCCCCCAGTGGTGAGTGTGAAGTATGTCACCACTCCTGTTGGTGCCCCTCCCTTTCCATGTTCTGGGAAATCCTGGGATTTCAGACATTTCCAACTTTCCAGGCACAACCAAACCTTGACCAAGGTTTAAGTTAGGATAAGAGGAAGCTGCACACCAAATTTTGTGGTCTTACGGTTTAGGGAGGAGTTCTTGAAAAAATGAAGCACAGATAGACACATTCTAAAATATATAGTAGCTATTCAACCTGTATTTTCTTTTTAATAGGGGAATTTGAGATAACCTTTCTCGAATAATACCTTTTTATAGTTAAATCTTTCTCCTTTTACTAATCCAAATTGTTTGATTCCATATAAGCTTTGATTTTGAAAAAATAATATCACCACCTTCCATAACACTGGAAGCAAAGGCACATGTAATAAGAGCCAGATGGAAAAGAGACTAGGGGCCTACTATGAGGAAAGGATAACCACCACAGACGACCATTCAGAGGATACCCACCCCATCCAGATTCGGCTCAGTGATTTCTTTAAACAAATACAGCTTATTAAGTTAGCAAGCATCTGGAAGTACATTTTAGAAAATTCAACTGAAATAGTCCTGAATGGAAATGATGTTCTATGCAGTGGGGAAATACGAGGTCTGACACTTTCCTAGCTGATTTTTATTAACATTTTAGTGAAGTCTTTGGGGACATTTATTGCAATATGTATAATGCAGCATTTGAAAAAGTTGCCTGTCTCTAAGAGGAGTGCAATTATTTCTGTTGTTCTGAAACCTATTAGGATACAGGAAGCTACAGTGATTATAGGGCAATTTTCTGAATTACTGCAGTCTGCGAAATATTCATAAGTAATAACAAAAATGATTAGTGTTGATCCTAACCAAAACTTATTCAAGCATTTCAAACAAGATTCATAAGAATGAGGCACTCAAAAATAAGACTCATCCTTGACCTTATTAATATAATTCAAAATAATAGTAATGAAGTGGTAGCTGTAATAACGAATTCAGAAAAGGGGTCTGATTTCCCACTGACTGAAGTAATGGAATGACATCAGAGCAAAGGCAGAAAAAATACAGCAGAAAAATCAAGCCCAAACTATTCGAAGAATGTTTTCATAATTGAGCTCAATGTTATTTAATGACACCAGGGTAGCTGTCTGTCTCATGGTGTCCAATTTACTTTCTATAGAGAAAAGGAACGCAGCAGGGATTCCCATTGTCCTTGCTAGCTTTCAGTCATGCTGACAACTTTTTAACAAAGGAATCATATCAAAAATAAAAAAGAGATAAAAAAAGCCAAATTAAGTGCCACATTCTGCCACAATTTCCACATCATGCAGACTACTGAAACCAGCAGAGCAATACAGAGAAAAGGGGTTAGATCCAAACCCCAATGAAGTCAATGGAAAGATTTCCATCAACTACACTTGGCTCAGGCTTTGGATCAGATTCAAAGTCTGCAGCTACAGTGATCCAATATATTTACAGTCTGTGTATGCAAATAATACTGGTATTTACAATAGTGCTACATAATGCAATTCTTGAAATGTTAGAGCTTATCAGTTGCTTTAGCACAAACACTGGCTACAAAATAAATATCTAGTAACTAGCAAGAAAAAATATTATTAATTCCCAAATGCAGTGTTTTCTTCTTTTTATATTATTTGCTTAAGAAGCTAATAGTAGCTTCTTTAGTTCTGCATTGACAAAAAATATGTTTTATTTGGAAGAAAATGGATGCTGTTTCTGGAAACAGAATAACTGTAAACTCTCCAGGCTGCTTCAGCACTCATCCAAATGAGCTCTAAGGCCGCCGGGGTGAGGAGTAATCTGCTGAATTTAAATTTAAATTTGTCTTTTTAAAATTCAACAACAGGAACAGGAACATCTTCCTATCACTTTATGCTCTCAGGGAAACTTTAACAATCAGTGGAGATAAGCTCCTTCTCATAACTACTAATTAGTAGGATATCTGTTTCTTTACTAGTTCAGTTATGCTTTCCTATAATCACATTATATTATGAATAAATATAGCTTCACCCTAATAGCTATGTCACATACACATGGGCCACATGCTGTGCTCATTTAAACTAGTGTAAATCAGGAGTAACTCCACGGAATTCAACAAAGTTACACTAGTATAAAAATAATGTAAATATGTAAATGAGGTCAGAATCAAATGAAATAAAAGCCACTGTTTTACTCTACAAGAACTTTACAGACTACACCTGACGTATTTTAGACATACTTCAGAACATTTGAAAGTGTGTCTGTTTTGATTTTTTGTTTTTGTTTATTTTTAAACCTCTCCTCCTAGTTGCAGAGCAAGTTCTTCCACAACC
The DNA here is from genome assembly GCF_033958435.1 of Carettochelys insculpta. Classification (NCBI taxonomy): domain Eukaryota; kingdom Metazoa; phylum Chordata; order Testudines; family Carettochelyidae; genus Carettochelys; species Carettochelys insculpta. Next base: position 297,700,841 of record NC_134137.1, on the reverse strand, counting down.
AGAAGTTAACACGGGCTCAGACTTAATCAGAAAAAACATTTAAATAAGTATTCTGAAATATATCTGTATGTAATTCTTTAGTTGCAAATTCACTGTGGGATTAAAGCAATTTTTTAAATCCCATAAATTGGAAAAACCCCTTTCCAATAGTGAAAAATTTTCATTACTACTCCTGTAGGATCCAGAGATACCAGGCATTCTTGTCTCTAGCTCTATAAAAATGGTGGCTGTTTGAAGAAGCTGAAATTTTTGTGATGTTCTAAGAAGCCTTGAGGGGATAGATTAATGGGCAGCATAAAGGTGAAATAGTCAGAGATGAGTGTTATATATATATATATATATATATATATATATATATAAAACAAACCCCTATACAGGTTTGTTCTTTCCCTCTTTCGCACAGAGGTGTGCCCTTAGTGGTAAATTTTAGATAAGATCAAATTATCTCCATAACTGGAGTGTTCCTAAAAGGGAATACTTAGACTCTTGTGACCCTTTCCCTTCTGTGAAAGGCTTTCACTATAGCATGACAAGGGCTCCAGTAGTGAGGAGGAAATGAGATACTACACTGTTAAGCACAGCAGCATAGACAGGAAGGTATGGCTTGGTGAGTAGAGAGTATGCAGGCCACGTACTTGCATACGTATTCAACTGTTTCAGATATATCTTTAGTCTACTTGCCTAAGAAATTCTTCACTGGCTACATGCCTGTATGCCACCTCCCTGTCTTAGTAGGTGAAGGAACCTGATTGGACTGACAATGAAAAGGGATAGCCCCAGCAGAAAGGGAGAGGACATTTAGTGGGTATCATCAATTAGCTCCTCTCTCTGGAAATCTCTGGCACTCATTGGCCTGCTGGAGGGGACAAATGCCCATTGGTCAGAATTCCCCAGTTCCCAGGATTTAAATTGAATTGCAGGCCACATGGAGTCTCTTTCTACTCTGATCCCACAGCCCCAACATATTCATCACACAACAGGAATGGAAACCTGTCCAGACGTATATTATGAGTCTAGCTGATTGCCCATGGAAGGTCAGGAAGGAATTATCTCTCCTATGGGCTAGATGGCAAAGGACCAGAGATTTTTTTGTTGCCTTTGTTGCAGCACCTTCAAGTCACAGTAGATTAAGTAGGTCACACTTAGTACCTAACTGAGATACTTAGGTTAAGTTGGTTTTTCATATCAACTTGTTACCAGTTTCCAGTGTGGTTAAAAGGATTAAAGTTCCAGAGACAAAAGACCTGAGTCTTGGTGATGGGCCTTGGGCTAATGCAAGAAGATGTTGTCTCTGCTCCAAAAACTTACAAGGCAAGTGAGATACAAAATGGTTGGATGAGAAACCTGCAATCAAACATTTAGTTGTATGCCTATCTTCTCATTTGTTCTGTGATCACCAAGAGTAAACTATGGCAAGACAACCAAACTTAGACTGGTAAGTACTCCATGAACAGCAACAGATATTGGGAAGCTTCTCCTAAACTGTACTATGATAAAGCATTTACCAGACTGTGCACCCCACAATGAATGGCTCCAGCACTGGATGAGATCCTGCTTCCTTTGGCAGCAGGCAGTGCTTCCATCAACTTCAAAGGGGCCAAGACTTCACCCCGTTGTATCTGTACATGCTGCTTTAAGAGTTGAATCTCAGGAGCTGGAGTTACACAGGAAGGTCAACCCTCTTTTAGTTTCTAAGAATTTCTTAGTTTAGATGAAGAACTTGATAAATCAAACCTTGCCTACTGCACATATGAGCCGCGTCTACACATGCCGGCTACTTCGAAGTATCCGCGCCAACTTCGAAATAGCGCCTGCCACGGCTACACATGGCGAGCGCTATTTTGAAGTTGACATTGACGTAAGGCGGCGAGACATCAAAGTCGCTATCCTCATGTGGAGATGGGAATAGCGCCCTACTTCGATGTTGAACTTTGAAGTAGGGCACGTGTAGCCGATCCGCGTCCTGCAACATTGAAATAGCGGGGTCTGCCATGGCGGCCATCAGCTGAGGGGTAGAGAGACGCTCTCTCCAGCCCCTGAGCTCGATGGTCGCCGTGTGCAGCAGCCCCTTAAAGCTCCCCGCCCCCTGCTTTCCTGTGCAGGAAGCTGAGAGAGCGTGCAGGCAGCAGCACAGCTATGAGGCCTTCCTGCACGCCTCCCTGCAGCCCAGAGAACCCCCTCCCGTGATGGCCACCCGCCAGCCCCCTAAGCGCCCCCAGGGCACCCCCCTCAAGGGGAGCCAGGGCTCCCAGGCCAGGAGCCAGCCAGGGAAGAGGCAGCGGGGCCCCTCCTGGACGGAGGCCGAGCACCAGGACATGCTGGGGCTCTGGATCGAGGAGGAGGTGCTCCAGGTAATGGGGAGCAAGAGGCAGAATGCGGATGCGTTTGCTCGGCTGGCCGAGGGCCTGGCCGCCCAGGGTCACCCTGCCCGCACTCCTGACCACGTCAGGAGTAAGGTCAAGGAGCTGCGGCAGAGTTATGCCCGGGCCCAGGATGCGGCCAGCTGATCTGGGGCCGCCCCTGTCACTTCCCCCTTTTACAGGGAGCTCAGGGAAATCCTGGGCCCCTGGAACACCTCCTCCCCACTGGCCACCCTTGACACCTTGGCCAACGAGCCCCAGCAGGCCCCGGAGGCGGAGTCCGCCCTGGAGGCAAGCCCCGCACCCCAGGGCCCACCCCAGGAGCCCACCCCTGGGATGCCGGAGGAGGAGGGGGGGGGGAATCCTCCTCCAGCGATGGGGGGCTCCAGATTGCCCTCCCGTCCTGGAGCTGCAGCAGGGCGTCCGCCCACAGGGTGTTCCCCGACCGTGGGAGTGGACCGTCAGGTATGTACCCCCCTGGTGCACACCCCCGGGGTTGAGGGGCCGGGGCAACAGACATGACCAGGGCCCTCCACATGCCCAGATGACCATGGCCCCAAGGACAGCAGTGGCATGTCCCTCAGAAGAGTGCATCAGCCCCTGCCCCCCCAGCACAACAGTGCCATACCCTATCCCTGGGGATGGGGGGAGCGGAACCTAGGGTTCCCCAGGGGGAGGGGGTGGGACACCCATCATCAGCAGAAGCATCTCCCGGGGACGGGGATGGGGAACGAGCAGCAGAAGGGTTGGGGGACAAGGGCCACGGCTTGGGGCCCACACTAATGGCTGTCTCCACTCTTCTTCCCCCCCCGTGTTCCGCAGCTGCACCATCAGAGGGACCGGAGAGCGCCAGTGAGGTGTCAGTGGTCCCGGAGAGCCCACCGGGGCCATCACTGCAGGCCAGCCCCTCAGCGGAGCACCGACCAGCCCCAGGGCGGGGACGACGGCGGACCCAGCACCACCCCCAGACGGTGACAGACCCCCAGCTGCTGGCAATCCTGCGGCGGTAGCTGGAGGTCTCAGAGCAGCGCCTGCGAGTGGAGGACCAGCGCCTCCATCTGCAGGAGCGGGCACTGGCCTGGCACCAGGAGGCATGGGGGGCCTTTATGCGCACTTTTGAGCACATTGCGAACTACCTGGCCCTCCATGCCACGCCGGCTACCGCTCTGCCCGCCCTGCCTGCTCCACCCACTGCTCCACCCGCCGTCCCACCACCGTCCACCACCGAGGGGCCATGTGCCGAGGAGGACCTGGGGCCTGCTGACACCCGCCGGCCATATCTGCCGGTCCGCCCGGCCCCCAGCCAGCCCCGGCCAGGGCTGAGGCTGAGGTGAGGGTTGTGGCCGCCCACCCCCAGCGCTGGACATTAGGGGGTGCGGGGCCCAGGACGTGGCCCCCCTCCCCCTTTGTACATATCCCCTTTTACTTGTGTTGTATATAGTTTGTATTAGACCCCTGTTATGTTATGATACCTGCCCCCCCATGTAAATAGTTCTCCCCTTCCTTGTGTTCCACTGTTTTTTGGTTATCCATATAATATATAATATTTATATTTGTTGTAATAATATAATAATAAGAATTCAACGTTTTGTGGTTTCACGAACAACAGGTCTATTTTTATTTGCAAAAAAAGTGCGGGGGGTGTGCTCTTCGGTGCTCTGTGGTGTGGGCGTAGGGGCAGGGAGTGTTGTGGAGGATGGGGGGTGTGCAGTGGAGGCCTGTCAGCATTCACCCTGCAGCCTGGTCGAAATGGGCCTGCAGGGCCTCCCAGACCCGGATCCCCTCGGGGTCCACCTGGTGACTGGGGGCAGCGGGTGGCTGCACGTCAGCCCTGCCAGGGTCCACAGCCCAGCCCTGAAAGAATGCCTCCCCCTTGCTCTCCACCAGATTGTGTAGGGCACTGCATGCGCCCCCAAGCTGGGGGATGTTGGTGGGGCCCGCATCAAGGCAGGTGAGGAGACACCTCCAGCGCCCTTTGAGGCGGCCAAATGTGCGCTCGACCACCTGGCACGTGTGGTTCAGGTGCATGTTGAAGCGGTCCCAGCTGGCTGAGAGATGGCCCGTGTAAGGGTGCATAAGCCAGGGCCGGAGGGTGTACGCCGCGTCTGCTACGACGCAGAGGGGCATGGTGTTGTCCCCCACAGGGATCTCCCTCTGGGGGATGTAGGTCTCCACCTCCAGCTGGCAGCACAGGCCCGAATTCCGGAATACCCAGGCATAGTGGGTGCTGCCAGGCCAGCCAACATAAACGTCCAGCAAGAGGACCTGGCTGTCCACCAAGGCCTGGAGGACCACTGAATGGTAGCCCTTCCTGTTCAAGAAGCGTCCTCCACTGTGCTCCAGGGCACGGATGGGGATATGGGTCCCATCCAGAGCACCGAAGCAATTTGGGAAGCCCAGGGTGTCAAACCCCGTGAAGGCAGCATCCGGGTCCCCAAGCCACACGAGCCTGTGGAGGAGCAGGGCATTGATGGCATGGACGACCTGCAGGGGAAGGGCATGGGAGAGCACCAATGAGGGGTGTGCAGGGTGTGTATGGCCCTCCACCCCCAGGGCTCCCCTCCCGTCCACCTCCAGGGCTCCCCTCAACTCCCCTCCCAGGGCTCCCCTCCACCCCCAGGGCTGTCTCACCCTCCCCATGGGTCCTCTTACCTCCATGAGGACAGCCCCAGCAGTGGCCTTGCCGATGCCAAACTGCTGCCCCACGGATTGGTAGCTGTCTGGAGTGGCCAGCTTCTGTGGCTCAAGATTGGCTGGGGGAGGCATTCCCCTCCTGGTTTCCAGCATGCCACACTGGGGACCACAGACAAAGGAGGGGGAGGAAGCCTGCCACCTGAACCCACTGGGGGGTCATGCCCCTCCATCCCCACCCCAGAGTGATGGTCTGATGGCTGAGTCATCCACTGGCACCCCCATTTGTATATAGTTGTGCCCCCCATTTGTAGATAGTCCAGGTTTGTTATTCACAATCCACACTACACAACTGGCATTTAATCAATAATTCATAGTTTTATTTTTCAAAAAAACCCTGTGACACGTGTGGTTGTTGAGGGGATGGTGTGTGGGTGCTTGTGGTGGTGGTGGGGGCAGTGTGCAGAAGGCTCGCCAGGGTTGGCCAGGGAGGTGTTCAGTGGGTCCCCTGATCAAAATGGGCCCATAGGGCCTCTCGGACCCATACCACCTCTTGGTGGGCCTGGTGACTGGGTGCGGAGGCCAGCTGAGGGAAGCCTGTGCCGGTGTTGACCATCCATCCCTGGATGAAGGCCTCCCTCTTTCTCTTGACTATGTGGAGCATGCAGCACGCACTCACAACCTAGGAGATGTTATGGAGGCTGACATCCAGGCGGGAGAGGAGGCACTGCCATCGGCCCTTCAAGCAGCTGAAGGTCCTCTCCACCACTTGGCGGGCATGGTTCAGGTGACCATTTAACCACTCCTGGCTGGCGTTGAGGTGGCCAGTGTACAGGTGCACAAGCCAGGGCTGAAGGGAGTAGGCCGCATCTGCCACAAGGCAGAGGGGTACGGTGATGTCCCCCAGAGGGATCTCCCTCTGGAGGTTGCAGGTCCCTGCCTCCAGCCAGTGTCACTGGCCCAAATTCCAGAACATGCAGGCATTGTGGGTACAGAAGGGCCAGCCCATGTAGACATCCTGGAAGCTGCCCCAGCTGTCCATCATGGCCTTCAGGACCACTGAGTGGTAGCCCCTATGGTTCATGTATCATCCTCTGCTGTGGTCTGAGGAGTGGATGGGGATACAAGTCCCATCTAGGGCCCTGACGCAGTTCAGGAACCCCATGGCAGCGAATCCTGCGATGGCCACCTCCAGGTCCCTGAAGCTGTGTCTACACGTGCACGCTACTTCGAAGTAGCGGCACCAACTTCGAAATAGCGCCCGTCGCGGCTACACGCGTCGGGCGCTATTTCGAAGTTAACTTCGACGTTAGGCGGCGAGACGTCGAAGTCGCTAACCTCATGAGGGGATCGGAATAGCGCCCTACTTCGACGTTGAACGTCGAAGTAGGGACCGTGTAGACGATCCGCGTCCCGCAACGTCGAAATTGCTGGGTCCTCCATGGCGGCCATCAGCTGGGGGGTTGAGAGATGCTCTCTCTCCAGCCCCTGCGGGGCTCTATGGTCACCGTGGGCAGCAGCCCTTAGCCCAGGGCTTCTGGCTGCTTCTGCGGCAGCTGGGGATCTATGCTGCAGGCACAGGGTCTGCAACCAGTTGTCAGCTCTGTGGATCTTGTGTTGTTTAGTGCAACTGTGTCTGGGAGGGGCCCTTTAAGGGAGCGGCTTGCTGTTGAGTCCACCCTGTGACCCTGTCTGCAGCTGTGCCTGGCACCCTTATTTCGATGTGTGCTACTTTGGCGTGTAGACGTACCCTCGCAGCGCCTATTTCGATGTGGTGCCGCGCAACGTCGAAGTTGAACATCGACGTTGCCAGCCCTGGAGGACGTGTAGACGTTATTCATCGAAATAGCCTATTTCGATGTTGCTACATCGAAATAAGCTATTTCGATGTTGGCTTCACGTGTAGACGTAGCCTGAGTCAGACAACCCTCTGGAGCAGCAAGGCACTGAGTGCACAGACCAACTGTGGGGAGGGGACACAAGCACCCATGAGGGTGTGCAGAGTGTCCCTGGGCCCCCCAGGTAGCCCCCTCCCTCCCCTGCCCCCCTCCATCCTCAGGCCCCCACTCAGCCCCTCGTTCCCCGGCCCCCTCCCTCCCAGGCCCCCTCACCCCACAGTGGGTGTGTGCCCAGGCCTCCTTATCTCCATGATGACGGCCCCAACCATGGCCTTCCCACTCCAAACTGGTGTCCCACTGAGCAGTAGCTGTCTGGAGCGGCCAGCTTCCAGACAGCTACTGCAACCCTCTTCTCCACAGGGACGGCGCGCCGCATCTGGGTGTCCTGGTGCCTCAGTGCAGGGGGGAGCCACTGGCAGAGCTCCAGGAAGGTCTGCCGGCGCTTGCGGAAGTTCCTCAGCCACATGTCATCGTCCCATTCCCCCATTACCAGCTGCTCCCACCACTCGGAACTGGTGGGGTGGGTCCAGAGGCAGTGGAGCTCCCAGAGGGGGAGGAACAGGGGAGCCTGCTAGTCAGGGACATCCCATTCTGCCCCCTGAGAGGGCCCCCCTGCCAGGAGCTGCTGGGCGGCCTCCCATGCAGCAAGTAGCAGGGCGCTTGGTCTCTGGGTGACAACCTGGAAGGTTTCCAGTGCTGCTGCTGCTGCTGCTGCTGCTGCTGCTGCTGGCGGTCCATGCCTGCTGTGACTCAGTCTGTGAGAGTGTGGCTAGCACTCTGCAGACCTCATGCTGTGTAGGCCGAGTGTGTCTTGGAGGGGCCTCTTAAAGGAGCGGCTTGCTGTTGCCCCGGAAGGGGTAGTCCACCCTGTGACCCTGTCCACAGGCTTTTCTGGCCCCTTATTTTGAAAGGGGGCTCTTGTGTGTGTAGACGCTCTGATTTTCAGTATGGGGCAGCCCCTTTCAATGTTCACCGTTGCTACTTAGACCTTGAACAGAGGATGTGTGGTTGATAACGCATTGAAGTAGCCTATTTCGATGTCATTACTTCAAACTAGGCTACTTCAACGTAGCGTCCCAATATAGATGTAGCCTATAGCTGCGTCTACACGTGCACGCTACTTCGAAGTAGCAGCACCAACTTCGAAATAGCGCCCGTCGTGTCTACACGCGTCGGGCGCTATTTCGAAGTTAACTTCGACGTTAGGCGGCGAGACGTCGAAGTCGCTAACCTCATGAGGAGATAGGAATAGCGCCCTACTTCGACGTTCAACGTCGAAGTAGGGACCGTGTAGACGATCCGCGTCCCGCAACGTCGAAATTGCCGGGTCCTCCATGGCGGCCATCAGCTGGGGGGTTGAGAGATGCTCTCTCTCCAGCCCCTGCGGGGCTCTATGGTCACCGTGGGCAGCAGCCCTTAGCCCAGGGCTTCTGGCTGCTTCTGCAGCAGCTGGGGATCTATGCTGCAGGCACAGGGTCTGCAACCAGTTGTCAGCTCTGTGGATCTTGTGTTGTTTAGTGCAACTGTGTCTGGGAGGGGCCCTTTAAGGGAGCGGCTTGCTGTTGAGTCCGCCCTGTGACCCTGTCTGCAGCTGTGCCTGGCATCCCTATTTCGATGTGTGCTCCTTTGACGTGTAGACGTTCCCTCGCTGCGCCTATTTCGATGTTGGGCTGAGCAACGTTGAAGTTGAACATCGACGTTGCCGGCCCTGGAGGACGTTTAGACGTTATTCATCGAAATAGCCTATTTCGATGTTGGCTGCACGTGTAGACGTAGCCTATGTGTTTCAAAAAGGATAACTCAGCAATTTTAAGTCAGAACTATGGATTCTTTGCTGGGCCTCCCTTTTTTCTTAGTTTGTTTGTCCAATTTGCAGTGGGGGGGATTTAACAGGTTTACAGCTGAGCAAAATCTTATTGTGTAAATTACATGTTCAGCTGCTTTAGAAACACATTTTTGAAAAACTGATCACAGTGTAGTTCATCTCATGAAATTAAAGGAAATTTTGTCTGACTGAAGACAACATCACCTGAGACTACGTAGTACTTAAAGATATTGCAGGGAAGGGGAGGAGAGGAGAGAGGAAAGGACAGACAAGATTTCTCTTTGATGATTTTTATTAGGTGTATATTCACTTACTGTGATTTCAGAAAGAAGAGATATAAAAGAAATTTTGGGAAATTATTTTGAAGTCAGAGGGACTCCTGGGTCGTCAGCAGCTCTGAAAATCAGGCCAGTTTTTTAGATGTCTAAATGTGTGTCAATTTACTAAGTTTAGTCACTCAAGTTTGAAAATTCCTGACTTTTAAGATGACTAAAGATGACTAAACATATTAATTTTTATCCCAAAGACAAGGGTTTTTTTTCATATTAATACAAAATTCTGTCTTCAGAACAGTCTTAAATTTCTCATCATATGGTGATTGTAAATGTTAAACCAAAACTTAAATTTGTTGGATATATTTTGCAAGATATTTTCACAACGTGTATTTTTAAAATGCCGAGGCCTACATTTATTTTCCTAGCTAACACAGCATCAAGAGAAAAAATTACAGAGGCATGAAGGCTTCCTTTGATAACATACAGATCGCATTATTTATACTATCTGCATGTTTAATGAATGCATACAAATTCAAATGTCAATGCAGATAAAGTGAAATTACTTTCATAGCAAGGAAGAATTAGCTTTTCAAGAGGAAGTTTTGATTTGAAAAAGTTCTAGGATTAAGCACAAGTAGAAAAAATAAAGAATGGGGGGAGAAATAAACCAAATAGAAAAAGTAAATGTCTTAAATGAAGCCTCTGAAGCAAAGGAAGCAAGTCATTAGGTGACTCTATAATTACTGAGTTTTCAGACTTTAAAAAACAAATAGAATTAAAAGCAGCAATTTCCATTTGCCTGCCCAATTTGTAATTTTCAAGGTATGAATTAATGTGGTATTTATAGCAAAATACTAATATAACATTATCATGATGAGGTTGTGTGAAATATAATTTAAAGATTCATAAAATCTACCACATGTTCAGGCTAACTTTTGGAAATAATTTTTTTTTTCTGTTTCTGACGTAATTTTGAGAGAAGTACCATGCAACAATATACTTGAAGGACTGGCACCTTCATAGTCTTACCTCAGTGTCGTGGCATGTATTACAATAGAGAAATGACTGAGTAGCTTTTCTGTAACTCTGAGGCAGTTACAAGTTATAGAAAGTGTCTGAAAATGTTTAGGCCTCCACGAATAAGGATGAAAGCCTGTACATGGAGCCTAATGAATTTTAGATGTAAAACTCAATGCTGAGATTTTGAGGTGAAAAACCTATAAAAATAGTGAAAAGTAAGATGAAAAAATAAGGAAAGATGTCTTTATTCTTGATGTGATGCAAGAATGCGAGCTTAAAAGTAGCAAATCTTTTAAAAAACCTGGGAATTACACCAGCAGAAATAGCTTTTGAATTAATTTGAGCCTACAGTACAAGATGTCAATTGCGATCACACTGAAAGTCATTACTCTGTATTAATCCACTTCACAGGAAAGTTTTTGTATTTTAGAGAATTTTTCCTGCTAACTACAATCAAATAGACACAGGGGGCAGAGCCATTCAATAAATTTCTTCACAGAGACCATGGTGACACTGTCAGATGTTGATTCACGTCTCTGTAGCAGCTGGTGAATTTTGTTATATCTTCATTATTGTCACCAGAAAGGCAAGATCTTACAAGTCCATACCACTAATACTTTCTTATATCTAACACTCAGAACAGTTAATACATCCATCTTCATCATCAGCGCCCAGCACCCATTGGTGTCTGATGCCTGTCTCACTATTTCCTTTCATCTTTCCCTATCCAGTGCAGTTTTTAAAAATATTTGCCTTTGCTTTGTCCAAGTGTTTTTTTTTCTAGAAATGCTACCTCCTTCTGGATGACAATTTTCTAGGAATATTGTACATATCGACTTTTCAGTTAGTACTTCTGTAGCATTAAGACCATCCTTAAATCCAATTAATTTCAATGGTATTTAGCATTAAGTGAAAACACTACTGAAGTAGGATTATTGGGTCTCATCCTTTAGGTTGTTGAGCATTTTCTACATGTACTGAGCACCTTTCATTCGCAGTGACAGCCATGACTACTGAAGGTGCTCAGCCTCCTGCAAAGTCAGGTCTCCATGGCTCATTTTGCAGGATACAAACATTTTAGTGTTTGTGATAGAGCTAACTATGTGATTGGTCCAATTTTTTTCCTTTTATATAAACATACTAGAGGATTTACCCAGTACTGCTCAGGTCCTTTATTAATTTATTTTGCTTCATTTAAATTATTTCTCTGGGACAGGGCTGGGGATAAGGAATTCAGTGTGCAGGTTGCCCCATAGAGAGAGGATTACACCAGCCTTCTCTCACCACAGCAGGTAGGGCCAGGCAAAATTGCTTCTCTGTGCCTGCTGCAGCTTCCTTAGGGAGAGCCAGGAGGAGCAGTGCATGTCACCTGGCTGGAACATACCCAGGTTCATCTGCACCCTGTACTCCCTAGTCAGAATGAGGAATCCAGCAAATTTCACTTTCCTCTGGCTCCCTGACAAAGGGAACAGCCAGCAATGTTCCCATACCCTGTGAGAAGCAATCTCATTCCCGGCACATCCCATTGTCCTGGCACAAGGAAACCCCTACTTTGCTTTTAAATTATGATCAAAGAAAACTGTGCACTACATTTGGTGTTCCTAGCTCTTCCCATTTAGGAGGAGCTCTTGAAGGAACAGACACACTCTCTCAAATACAGAGGAAGTACTTAATACAATGCATATTGGATTTTCATTATTGTAAGGACCTGTGTATTGCAAATGAGACATTACCCTGGACAGCATTCCTGGCATCTTTTGGAACTGTTGCAATTTCCTTTTAAATCTGTAAATAAGATGAGCAAAAAACTGTCACTTTTCCAAAACAGCCTGGGCCAGGAAAACTGCCACTGCTCTTCCTTGCATTATTGGAAGATGACCCAGCATTTTAAATGACAACTTAATTTACAATTCAACATCATAAATTAATAACCTTCACATCTGTAGCTCCACTAATTTAGCAAGTGTGCAGCATATTGTCCATGAAAAGCCAGTAGACTCCTTATCATTCCCAAAATGTTCAGTCACAGTTTCTGTTTCCCTAGCAATCATGTTGTTAGAGTCTTTAGTGCCCAGTGTTCATCCTTTCTGCACTATTACCCTGTGGAGTAGTGCAGGCTCCTGTTTATAATTCCACCTAACCCTAGATACATGCCTCCTGTATCAGAACTCCTTCAATATTGTTCCAGTTCTTTAGCTGGAGTAGATGGGTGACAGCAGTATCTGCAGTATCCGTCCACAGGAGTGGACCTTCTGTCATGAGAGTGGAAGGAGCTAAGTGCACAATGAAGGCAAGGGGCAGAATTTCTCCAGGGGTTCTGAGGCAGTGCTTGCTGGAGGAGGAAAGAGTACATATCACAAGCTCCCACACTGGGTCCACTGTACTAGCTGATACAACAGAAACACAAGGCCAGGCCATGGACCTACATTGCACCTCCCATTCATGTTTTTGGGTGCATAGTAACTCTGGCAAAGCTAACCTGGTGCAGCACTCATATTCACACCATTTAGACTGAGGCTGGCACATACAGCATCATAGGCAGAGGAGAGAGTGACAACATCTTGGCCTAGCTCTGCCAGGCTACTTAGGCACTAACTCCCATGCTTTTCCCACCATAAGCCCACTCAGGCAGGGCCAATCGTGCTACATCACATTTGGACTAAATGATGGATTACACTAGTGCAATAGGAATATAGATTGTTGAAGGTTTGAATCTGAATAGTTTAAAATATTTTCAGAGAGAGGCTCTGGAGACTCATCTCCAGATCCTTAAGAAAAACGCTTAGGACTTCCTGGATAAATACTGTGTACTACAGGTTCCTTCCTTGGCAATGGAACTACATGAAGAGCTATTGTTATTTAACATGTTACAGTAGAGCGACCTTTTTAAAAAATGAAAGTTTCACGTAACAAGGCAGTATATTTTACTACAAGCTCAGATTTGTTGGTTAAAGACCAACACTACAATTTACTTTACTCTTCTATGTTAGGAGAATATATACTATGCAGACTTGACATGTTTTGCTGTTCAAAGCTTGAAAAAGAGAAAAATATTGACCATAGCAGAAAAGTTAGCAACTTTCCAGCACAGGGTAACAAATTAAGGTGACTAAGTTTGTTATTCTGCAGGTTACATGCATTATGTAACACTCTGTAGTCACAGTCTTTCATAAAATGTGTCATCGTCATCACCAACCACCATGGGCTCAGTACCAATTGGTGTCTGATGCCTCTCTCACTATTTCCTTCCATCTTTCCCTGTCCATCGTGGAGTAGCTTAGTTTCTGTAGACTAGCTCCGCACCAATCTACTGTATCATCTACCCATTCTGA